>NC_066617.1:309594771-319594771 GCF_025201925.1 Gopherus flavomarginatus
GGTGCTGTGGCATCATCAGGGATAGTGTTCCTGACAGCTTGTATTCCATCTGTGTGTGGGATGTTAGTGTAGAGAGCCTCTACATCCATGGTGGCTAGGATGGTGTTTTCTGGGAGGTCACCAATGCATTGTAGTTTCCTCAGGAAATCAGTGGTGTCGCGGAGATAGCTGGGAGTGCTGGTGGCATAGGGTCTGAGTAGAGAGTCCATATATCCAGACAGTCCTTCAGTGAGAGTGCCAATGCCCGAGATGATGGGGCGTCCAGGATTTCCAGGTTTGTGGATCTTGGGTAGTAGATAGAATAACCCTGGTCGGGGCTCTAGGGGTATGTTGATTTCTTCTGGTGTTAGTGTAGGGAGTGTCCTGAGTAGATGCTGTAGTTTCTTAGTGTATTCCTCAGTGGGATCTGAGGGAAGTGGCCTGTAGAATTTGGTATTGGAGAGTTGTCTGGCTGCCTCCTTTTGATAGTCAGACCTGTTCATGATGACAACGGCACCTCCTTTATCAGCCTCTTTGATGATAATGTCAGGGTGGTTTCTGAGGCTGTGGATGGCATTGCGTTCTGCACGACTTAGGTTGTGAGGCAAGCGATGTTGTTGTTCCACGATTTCTGCCTGTGCACGCCGGCGGAAGCATTCAATGTATAGGTCCAGGCTGTCATTTCGACGCTCAGGAGGAGTCCATGTGGAGTTCTTCTTCTTCTGCTGTTGGTGGGAGGGCACCCGTGTATCAGTGCACTGTTCAGTGTTGTCCTGGAAGTATTCTTTGAGTCGGAGACGGCGAAAGTAGGCTTCCAGATCGCCACAGAACTGTATCATGTTGGTGGGGGTGGCAGGGCAGAAAGAGAGTCCCCGAGATAGGACAGACTTTTCTTCTGGGCTGAGTGTGTAGTTGGATAGATTGACGATATTGCTGGGTGGGTTAGGGGTACCACTGTTGTGGCCCCATGTGGCAGGTAGGAGTTTAGACAGCTTACAGTCCTTTTTCCTTTGAAGAGAGGTGAAGTGAGTAATGTAGATCTCCTGTCTTATTCTAGTGAAGTCCGTTTGTATAGAAGTTTGGTTGTTAATGAGAGTCTCCAGGTTGGAGAGCTCTTTTTTGATGTTTTCCTGTTTGCTGTATAGGATGCTGATCAGGTGGTTCCTCAGTTTTTTTGATAGAGTATGACATAATCTCTCACTGTGGTCTGTGTAGTATGTAGATAGCAGTGGATTTTTTACCTTTAGTCCATTTGGTATGATGTCCATCCGTTTGCATTTGGAAAGGAAGATGATATCTGTCTGTATTTGTGCAAGTTTCTTCATGAGGTTGATGGATTTCCATTCCATACGGCTAAATGCAGTGCCTTGCATGGTGTCAAGTATCAGAGGGTAGCCGTGTTAGTCTGGATCTGTAAAAGCAGCAAAGAATCCTGTGGCACCTTATAGACTAACAGACGTTTTGGAGCATGAGCTTTCGTGGGTGAATACCCACTTCCTCAGATGCATGTAATGGAAATATCCAGGGGCAGGTATATATATGTGTGCTAGCAAGCAAGCTAGAGATAACGAGGTCAGTTCAATCAGGGAGGATGAGGCCCTGTTCCAGCAGTTGAGGTGTGAAAACAGCAGTTGAGGTGTGAAAACATTACCCGCACGAGGAAATAAGGAAACAGATCAACAGAGCCAGACGTGTACCCAGAAGCCTCCTACTGCAAGACAAACCCAAGAGAGAAACCTACAGGACTCCACTGGCCATCACATACAGCCCCCAGCTAAAACCCCTCCAACGCATCATCAAGGATCTACAACCCATCCTGGACAATGATCCCACACTTTCACAGGCCTTGGGTGGCAGGCCAATCCTTGCCCACAGACAACCTGCCAACCTGAAACATATTCTCACCAGTAACTGCACACCACACCATAATAACTCTAGCTCAGGAACCAATCCATGCAACAAACCTCGATGCCAACTCTGCCCACATATCTACACCAGCGACACCATCACAGGACCTAACCAGATCAGCCACACCATCACTGGTTCATTCACCTGCACATCCACCAATGTAATATACGCCATCGTATGCCAGCAATGCCCCTCTGCTATGTACATCGGCCAAACTGGACAGTCTCTACGGAAAAGGATAAATGGACACAAATCAGACATTAGGAATGGCAATATACAGAAACCTGTAGGAGAGCACTTCAACCTTCCTGGCCACACTATAGCAGACCTTAAGGTGGCCATCCTGCAGCAAAAAAACTTCAGGACCAGACTTCAAAGAGAAACTGCTGAGCTTCAGTTCATCTGCAAATTTGACACCATCAGCTCAGGATTGAACAAAGACTGTGAATGGCTTGCCAATTACAGAACCAGTTTCTCCTCTCTTGGTTTTCACACCTCAACTGCTGGAACAGGGCCTCATCCTCCCTGATTGAACTGACCTCGTTATCTCTAGCTTGCTTGCTAGCACACATATATATACCTGCCCCTGGATATTTCCATTACATGCATCTGAGGAAGTGGGTATTCACCCACGAAAGCTCATGCTCCAAAACGTCTGTTAGTCTATAAGGTGCCACAGGATTCTTTGCTGCTTTTACAGATCCAGACTAACACGGCTACCCTCTGATACTTTCAGGTTTCAGGTTATGTTTGCTGAGCTGGCACTTAACTTGCCTGCCTCTAACCTCCCGCTCCTCCCGACATGCGCACACTCAACTTGTAAGATGAGCAGATTTGATATGGAAATCATAAAAGATAATCAATGTAGAGCACTGAAATATTTTTATAAATTCACTCTTCAGAATACATCCATGTTAAAAAAATTCATTCTAAAATTAACTGTTTAAATTAATGAAAAAAAAATAAAGAACCACTAGGGGGGTTTGTCCCATAGGGGACACAGAGCAATGAAAGGGAACATTTAAAAACAAAGTAATCCCACAAAATTTTAAACAAAACAGTGTGTTTGTTTTTAAGTCTCTGCACACACATTCTAGCACTTGGAATAGGGCTCAGAATATCATCTCTTCAAAGCCAGAGCTATGAAAGACATCAATACTGGGGCATCAGATACCCCAGACCTCATATTTTAAGATTCCAGGAGTCCTAGTTCTGCAAAGCCTTCAATTCTCTTCCTTGGGGACTGTGAATTAGCAGGGAAGAAAATCTAAAGAAAATCCTTTCCTTTCTAAAATACAATAGTTTATTTCTATGTTGCATCCTTCAAACAGTATCACAGAGAGAGGTATAATAGAGACTAACACTTTAGAGATTTAAGGATTTGCAGAACTAAGTGTGGCAATTTGTACAACCAGGAGGAAAAAAGCAATAGACTGAGATGAAAAGAAGATAAACAGACGCAATAAAGAAGAAAATGCCACTTTAAAACGAAGGACCTGATTCCCACATCACCTCCACCAGTTTTAGGACAATGAACTCCATTGACTTCTGTGGTGTCCCTTTTAATTTACACGGGTGTATGTGGGAGGAGGATTAGGGCTAAAACATTTTAGAAACTTTATCCATAAATGGAAGAATAGGTAGCATACATATAGATACACAACTTGCATTTCATTTACGGTACTTCACCACTCCATGTTTTCAAAAACCTACCCTAGCCAATGTCCATGACTGTGTACCAGGAAACAGGTTTTCTGAAGTGAGAACTAGTCAGTACTGGTCAATGGTGTAGTTGCACTGATGTAGCTATACTGATGCTAGCGTAGATGTGACGCTCCAGTTTAAACTCTTAGTGGTGCAGCTTACCTTGGGTTGAAATATTATACATAAAACACAATGATGCAAATTCTGCAGTTGGTTACAGCCAGCTGGTCTCATACACTTCAGTGGAGTTGTATAGATCAGATCTGGCCCTCAGTTACACATGTACAACTCTACTATGTGAATGAGACCACATGGCTATAGCTGAATTCAGAATATGTGTCTTTGTATTTTTTATATATATATAAATACAATCACAGCTATATTATGCAACTGTGTAGACTAAAGGTAATCATTTACATGCTTAACACAAATCACCTCTTGTTGTGACATTTAATTACACCTTCTAATAATTTAGTTTTCAGTTTAAAAAATGATTTACTTTGACATTTGCATAACACTTAGACAACTAATATAGTTTATTATTCTTACCTTTTTTTCAGTTGTATTATTCTTTTATTCAAAATACCTTGAGTGCTAGACAAGAAAGAAAGGTACCTGTGTTAATACAGTATAAATACATATGCACAGAAATATTTACTAAAAGGAAAAATTATTAAATATATAATTAGGGAGAAAATTTCAAAGGCACATATGGGATTGGGTAATAAAATGACAGTAAAAAAATAAGCAAATATTGACTCTCTTTAATATGAACAACAGGATGGGTTGCGTGGGTTCACTGAATCAAGTCAACATAGGTATTGTTCTGAATGTTTTTTGAGATATCTGGAACACTCACCATTATAGTGCTGTACTTCAAAGGTGTTTTTTCTGGATGTGATGCTGACAGTCCTGGGGCCAGCTCATGCAAAGGTCCCAAGGCCTTAACTCAGGGTTTCTCAAAACAGGGGTCGCCAGTTGTGTCAGGAAAGACCCTGATAGGCCAGGCTGGTGTGTTTACCTGCCCCGTCCGCAGGTCTGGCCGATCGCAGCTCCCACTGGCCATGGATCGCAGCTCTGGGACAATGAGGGCTGCTGGAAGCGCTTTGGTCCGGACTCCGCTTCCAGTGACCCCTGTTTGAGAAACCCTGCCTTAACTGAATACTGACAAATCCGTAGCTGGAAACCAGTCTGGCTCACTTCTGTGTTGGTATTGTTAAAACAGGTATTGGAGTTATAAAAATGTGTTCAATATTTAGACTTTATTAAATGCTTGTAGGATGCTTCATGTAATAATCTCACTTATAACATCTGTACTCCATGTTATAAAGTTATATTGAGTGTTTGCATTGTAAGCATCTATAACTGTAACTCAGAGGAAAGAAGCACGACCTAATATAAAATGCTGGCTTCCTACAGAAGGTGTTAGATCCTTCCCCCAAGAAGGTCCATTGCAACCAGATGAGCCATTGTGAAACAAAAGACAAAGACTTCATTAATTGTATTCCTGTCCCCACCCCCACATGAAGAGGAGACCTGTGCATGAACTCATCCCATCATCTTGAACTCTGAGAGGAAGTGAATAAAAATTCTTGATGAGAAGAAACTGGGTCTCTATGCTGCCTGGAGAATGGAGAGTGCAAAATTTCTAAGCATAAGCAAGGGATCCCCAGCAGCTCAGTCTGGGCTGGCCCTAGTGGACACAAAGCTTGCATATTACAGCAGCTTCTATTACCTTTTGGAACCAAAAAACTATAACTCATTGGTGTGTGTGCATATGGTTACTTGCTTTTTCTTAGTTAATAAATCTTTCATTATTTTATTATAGGATTGACTACAAGCGCTGTCTTTAGTGTAAAATCTAAAGTGCAACTGACCTGGGATAAGTGACTAGTCCTTTGGAATTGGGAGTAGCTAGAATATTGTTATGATTTTTGGTGTAAGTGACCATTTATCAAAAAGTCAAGCTTGCCTGAGTGGATAGATTGGAGTACCCAAAGGAACTGTCTATGACTCCATATTAAGGCAGTTGTAGTGCAAGAGGAGTTCACACTTGATGCTTGGTTGTTGAAATCTAAGTTCAGAACTCTCAACCAATTTTGGATGTGTGCCCTGCTTAACCATCTGCCATGAAGTTGGTAGTCATGCCCTTGAGCCGCTCCAAACAGCGTCACACAGGAGCCCTAACTTTTTCCTTTGAAAATAACATTATTCAAGACAAATTTCTTTACCTCAGATCAGATAGCACATATTTACATATGCTAACTGATCACTCTTCAGATAATCATTAAACTCAGCTGCAACCACTCAGGATGCACTCAATAAGCCCCCTATCTGTACTGCTGTTTTTGCTGTAAAAGTGGTTTTAAACATCCATTTCTTTCATACTTCCACCTGAAGGGTTCAACATTAAACACATATCTTAATTAACTAAGTCAGGGGTAGGCAACCTATGGCATGCGTGCCAAAGGCAGCACGTGAGCTGATTTTCAGTGGCACTCGCACTACGTGGGTCCTAGCCACTGGTCTAGGGGGCTCTGCATTTTAATTTAATTTTAAATGAAGCTTCTTAAACATTTACTTAATTACTTTACATACAACAATAGTTTAGTTATATATTATAGACGTATAGAAAGAGACCTTTAAAAACATTAAAATGTATTACTGGCATGCGAAACCTTAAATTAGAGTGAATAAATGAAGACTTGGCACACCACTTATGAAAGGTTGATGACTTCTGATCTAAGTTGTGCCCCATCCAATGAATACCAGCCAGGCAAAACCGTTAGCAGTAAACAATTTTTTTTCAACACAGTAATTTCTATACTGGATTGGATTCATTGTCCTGCCAGTCCAGTATACAATCTCCCTGTGGTTGGGAAGCAAAATTGGTTTGGATTCCCAAGTGTTCACGAGTGTAATATGTGCAATAAAAATCCTCGTGTAAATGTAGTCTTCCACATGTGATTAGGCTGTTCATTACTGGACCACATTGATTTGTCATGTGAGACTACATTCCTTAACCAGGACTATTTCTTTAGTATTCAACAATAAGCTTTATGGCATGTTTCATCCCTTGAAAAATTAGCAGGAGCAACCACCACATGGTGGCTATTGAATAAGACTCCGAAAGAATCATTCCAATACAACATGCTACAAAATTACACTGACATTGTCAGTCTCATTCATTTAGACAGTTGCTTTTCCAGTAGATTCTTGTTCTACGTATTGGAGGAGTACAGAATGTAGTTTATCATCTCAGTGCACCTATGCCTTCAGTGTATGAGCTTTCCCCTCCCTATCAGTATTCATACTTGAATTGTGCATCACCAAAAGGAGGAGAGTCAGCATCCAAAAAGCATTCCTCATTCTTATGCATGACACACAGTGTAATGGAGACATGAAATGAGACAGTACTATCTTAGGTTGCTTTCTAGGTCCCAAGTTTACTGTAGCTCTGTAAGGTTTCAACATGGCAGCTTATATTTTGTTAAAAGAAAAGACGACTACATAAATTTCAGCAGTTTACCATGTGATTTCTCTCTATGAACAGGATAAAGGAAAGGTCCATGGAGGGCTCTTGCTTTTCACAGAAAAAAAAAGAGCTCTATTAAGGGACTTGCAACGTATTAGTACTTTGCCTCTATAAATCCCTCAGTTCTTTAAGTATGGGTAAAAATTCAGCTGAACTGCATATAAAGATGTGCAAAATATTTGAAGTTGTTCTTTTCATAAAGACAGAAGTAAAGTGTATTTGTATTAAGCCAGGTACACCATTTAGATCCATTATTAGTGTCAAAATAGTTGAGATAATTTATCCACAATTTAAACCTTGGGCTTTAATGCTTTGTGAAATTATAAACCATACTGAGCTGACAGCTGTTATGTTTTCCAGAAAGAATGGTTTACAATGGTTGCCAATGTATTAACTGGAGCCTTCTTCAAGATCTTCTCTTTTAGCCTGTGATGAACCCTACATCCCAAGGGAGCATCAGCTTGCAGAGAGCAGTCTGGTATTAATTTGTTTTCCATTTTTAAAAAAATCCACAACATTTGTCTCCCACAACCAAGCAAGGAGGTAAAAGCACTTGGTAAACGAGCTGATACGAAGCTGCATTTTGCTGGAAAGCTTTATACTTTGTTCTTTAAAAGTGTACTGAGTATATGGTTAACATACCAGTGTTCAATTTAGATCTTTTGCTGATAAGTGGATTATGGTGGCTGAAAACCTTAGATGGGGTATCATCTGACAGATTTTTATTTATTTCTTTATTTATTAAAAACACACGACACTAAAATCCTCACTACTTCATGGAATCTGATCTGTTCCAATGCAAAATATTTGCTCTTCAGAACTATGTTAAGAACTACATTGCTGGCAGGTAGCTGTATCCAAAGAAGGGATGAATTCTCAGATTCAGGAAATCATTCCATCTGTCCCTTCAATTTGACGGTAGAATATCATGGAACATTTGAGACCTCTCTCCTTCTGGAGGAGACACTGATGATTTTTTTCTCTATACTTAATTTAAACCAATTTTGAGTATTAAAGATTTGCATAAACCACAATTTGACCCAATTTTTTTCATTGCTTTTTTGCCTCCCCACATTACATCAAACTCAAACAAATACACCTTTAAAATAAAGCTGTCAACCTTGAATACTGGAGTGCAGACTATATACTCCGTTCTCTTCAAAATTGGATAGCAGGATTCACACCCTCCAATGAGGAATTTACCATCTCAGACCCTGATCTTGAAAAGATTTTTGCATGTGCTTGACTTTATGCACTCTATGTAGTAATGCAATTGACTTTAATGGGACAACTCATATATCCTTAAATTTAAAGCACATATTTAAGTCTGTGTAGGATCAGAGTCTAAAGTTTCAATCCTGCAAGTGGTGGCCTCTCCCAATCCTGGTTTTTGCTTGTAGCCCTCCAGGCTTCCCTCCCCATCGATTTTATTTTTTTAAGTTGCCACTTTAAATTCCCTCCCATGATGCATCATTGCATTTATTTATTTTTTTTTTTTTACTCTTCCTTGTTTTATTTACTCTTCCCTTCTTTTTTCTGTAATTTATAGTTGGGAACAGAAAGCCATTCTTTGTCATTTTTACCCAGTAGAAGGCAGGCTATTGTAGCTTGGGGTTTTATTTACATGGTGGCCTCTAAAGTAGGGTTATTGCTACCTCTCTGTATTGTGGCTTTGTTTAGCTTGTTCTTATAAAAAGAAGCAAGGATAAACACAATAGCATGCTGCATACAGCTATAATAGATTATTAAGTGATCTATACATAGATTGAAACCATTTACGTTTTGTAACAGAATCATGTATTGTGTAGGGTAGCACATTATGGTGACTGGCTCTGATGGCAACGTTCTACTCTCACTGAAGTCATTGTGAAAATTCTCAGCAATTGGGCAGACAGACTTCTTGCAGTTAGGACCCTGGATTAGAATTCAGAAGATCTGGGTTCAGGTCCTGGCTTGGAAAACAGGTTTCTGTAGTACCTTGAAAAATACATTCAGTCTGTGTCTCTGTTCCTTCATCTGCAAAGTGCGGATTGTCATACTTTCTCTCTCTGCCCTTTGTCAATCTTATCTACTGAGACCCTCCCCAAAGAGCTAAACATCTGTCTCTTTCTGTGTCGCTGGTGGGTTCAACTGGCCTGGGGTTTCTTAGCACAACTATGACATGGATAGTTTCAATGAGGATGGCCCTTATATGGCAAAGATTTCAATCTATGGTTAACCTTAACGCATTCATAGTCCCATTGATATCAATGGGATTGCTCACATGTATAAATGTTAAACATGTATACAGGTCTTTGTAGGACTGGGCTATGTGCTGGAAACAGACACATCAGAAGACAATCACCATGGTTACTCAAAGTTGCTGTTTAATCATTTAAGCTAACATTGTTTTTTGTTACATTTGCCAGTTCACTTAACCCTGTGTGTCTTTCTGCAATGTTTAATCCCTTTGCAAGATTTCCTCTTCAGCAGATTATCCTTTTAACAATTTCATTTGCCCTTAATGGGCAATTTCTGCTGTGGTTCATTTAAATATAAGGGACTAGTACAAAATATTTTTGAATCACTCGATGCCATTATGCAGAACTGTAGTCACATTAATAAAAAATGAATGCGTGAATTCAGTTTAGTATCTAATATTGTATATTTAATGGATTACAGCAAAATTCCATGATTTTTTTCTTCAAAGAAGCCATGCAGAAGGTTTCATATTTTAAATTGGATACACTGTCTTTCTTGTCACAATTTTATGGGGAAAAATGAACAGCTGTATCCTTGATGTGCTATTTTTTCCCCTTCCAGAATGTATTAAAAATGTTTACAACGTTTCCAAGCCTCTTTCATTTAAAGTCTTTCGAAAATCTCTTTAAAACTTCATTTATTTTTGTTCTAAACTTAGGGAAGCAGTGATAACATCTTGCATTCAAGGCAATCTAGTTCTGCAGTAAAGGCAGCTGTCATTTTTTATTTTGATAAGACTGCTTATATCAGGATTTTTTCTCAGAAGCTATTGTAGAATTTATAGTAATCATCCTGGCAGACTGCCCATCAGACTAAGTAGAACACTAAAAGAATAACATCTGGGGAGTAGGTAGCTACATTAAAAACAAAAAAACGTAATTGATTTCAACTGTGGAGTTTTAAAAAGATGCGTTTGTTACTCACCCAGCTATCACCGCCAAAACGATCCATATTTTCAAAATGTCCAGATTGGTGAATGCTGCTTGGTTGACTTTTGTTTTGTAATTGGTCCAGAAAAGCATTAATTTACCCTTAAAAACCAAGGGAAAAAATATTAATAGCAGCAGCTTGTTAAGAGGTTGATAGACTTTGAAATTCAATATTATATGAATTCTGTGAATGACTTTTGGTACTTAAAGTCATCCATGAATCCTTTTGCTTAGTTAAAACAAGGGCTGTTGAAAATTGCAGTTAATTCACGTGATTAACAAAAATTAATCACAATTAAAAAAATCTATCATGATTAAATTACACTGTTAAAACAATAGAATACCAATTGAAATTTAATATTTTGGATGTTTTTCTACATGTTCAAATATATTGATTTCAGTTACAACACAGAATACAAAGCGTACAGTGCTCACTTAATATTTTTTATTACAAATACTTGCACTGTAAAAATGATAAGAAATTGTATGAAGTGAATTGAAAAAGTACAAGTACTGTAGTGCAATCTCTTTATCGTGAAAAAGATAAAAGTGCAGCTTATAAATTTACTTTGTTACATAACTGCACTCAAAAAACAAAACAATGTCAAATTTTAGAACCTACAAGTCCACTCAGTCCTACTTCTTGTTTAGCCAATTGCTAAGAGAAACATTTACGCAAGATAATGCTGCCCACTTCTTAATTACAATGTCACTTGAAAGTGAGAAGAGGTTAGCACTGTTGTAGCAGACATCGCAAGACATTTATATGCCAGATGTACTAAAGATTCATATGTCCTTTCGTGCTTCAACCACCATTCCAGAGGACATGCGTCCATGCTGATGACACTTGTTAAAAAAAAGGAATGCATTAACTAAAATTTGTTACTGAACTCCTTGAGGGAGAATTGTACATCTCCTGCTCTGTTTCACCTGCATTCTTAGAGGGGAGGAAAGGAAAGTGATCAGGAACAGTCAGCATGGATTCACCAAGGTCAAGTCATGCCAGACTAACCTAATTGATGTCTATGAGCAGATAACTGGGTCTGTGGATGAGGGGAAAGCAGGGGATGTGTTATTCCTTGACTTTAGCAAAGCTTCAATACCGTCTCCCACAGTAGTCTTGCCAGCAAGTTAAAGAAGTATGCGCTGGATGAATGGACTATAAGGTGGACAGAAAGCTGTCTAGCTTGTCAGGCTCAATGGGTAGTGATCAATGGCGCCATGTCTAAGTGGCAGCCAGTTTCAAGAGGAGTGCCCCAAGGGTTGGTCCTGGGGCCGGTTTTGTTCAATATCTTCATTAATGATCTGGAGGATGGCATGGACTGCACTCTCAGCAAGTTTGCAGATGATACTAAACTTGGAGAAGTGGTAGATACGCTGGAGGGTAGGGATAGGATACAGGGGGACCTAGACAAATTAGAGGACTGGGCCAAAAGAAACCTGATGAGGTTCAACAAGGACAAGTGCAGAGTCCTGCACTTAGGACGGAAGAATCCCATTCACTGTTACAGACTAGGGACCGAATGGCTAGGAAGCAGCTCTGCAGAAAAGGACCTAGGGGTTACAGTGGATGAGAAGCTAGATATGAGTCAAGTGTGCTCTTGTTGCCAAGAAGGCTAACGGCATTTGAGGCTGTATAAGTAGAGGCATTACCAGCAGATCAAGGGACATGATCATTCCCCTCTATTCGACATTGGTGAGGCCTCATCTGGAGTAGTGTGTCCAGTTTTGGGCCCCCCACTACAAGAAGGATGTGGAAAAATTGGAAAGAGTCCAGCGGAGGACAACAAAAATGATTAGGGGGCTGGAGCACATGACTTATGAGGAGAGGCTGAGGGAACCGGGATTGTTTAGTCTGCAGAAGAGAAGAATGAGGGGGGATTTCATAGCTGCTTTCAACTACCTGAAAGGGGGTTCCCAAGTGGATGGATCTAGACTGTTCTCCGTGGTGGCAGATGACAGAACAAGGAGTAATGGTCTCAAGTTGCAGTGGGGGAGGTTTAGGCTGGATATTAGGAAAAACATTTTCACTAGGAGGGTGGTGAAGCACTGGAATGGGTTACCTAGGGAGGTGGTGGAATCTCCATCATTAGAGGTTTTTAAGGTCAGTCTTGACAAAGTCCTGGCTGGGATGATTTAGTTGGGAATTGATCCTGCTTTGAGCAGGAGGTTGGACTAGATGACCTCCTGACGTCCCTTCCAACCCTGATATTCTATGATTCTGCCATATATTGCATGTTATAGCTGTCTCGGATGATGACCCAGCACATGTTGTTCATTTTAAGAACACTTTCACAGCAGATTTCACAAAACGCAAAAAGGTATCAGTGGGAGATTTCTAAAGCTAGATATATCCCTAGAACCAGGATTTAAGAATCTGAAGTGCCTTCCAAAATCTGAGAGGCATGAGGTGTGAAGCATGCTTTCAGAAGTCTGAAAAGAGCAACACTCTGATGTGGAAACTACAGAACCTGAACCATCAGAAAAGAAACATCAACCTTCTGCTGGTGGCATCTGACCAGATGATGAAAATGAACATGTGTTGGTCTGCACCGCTTTGGATCATTTTTGAGCTGAAACCTTCATCAGCATGGATGCATGTCCTCTGGAATGGTGATTGAAACGCTAAAGATTCATATGTCCCTTCGTGCATCTGTCACATAAATATCTTGCGACATTGGCTACAACAGTGCCATGAGAACACCTCTCCTCACTTTCAGGTGACATTCTGAACAAGAAGTGGGCAGCATTATCTCCTGCAAATGTAAACAAACTTGTTTGTCTGAATGATTGCCTGAAAAGGAAGTAGGACTGATTGGACTTGTAGGTTCTAAAGTTTTACATTGTTTCATTTCTGAATGTGGTTTTTTTAAAAAAAAACAAAAAACAAAAACATAATTCTAGATTTGTACATTCAACTTTCATGATTAAGAGATTGTACTATTGCATTCCAGTACTTGTATTAGTTGTATTGAAAAATACTATTTCTTTTGTTTTTACAGTGCAAATATTTGTAATGAAAAATAAATATAAAAGGTGAGCACTGCACACTTTGTATTCTGTGATGTAACTGAAATCAGTTGAGAGAGATCCAGAATCTTAAACTGGGACTGTTTAGCATGCAGAGAAGACAGGGTGAATAAGATGACTTTACTTACCCTCTCAAAATAAAAGAACAAGGGTATATTTAATATATTTGAAAGTCAACACTAAGAAAAGGAATATATATTAAAGTGCTCGCTTAGCCCACGGAACTCATACTAGCTACCATTTTTTTTGAAGCCAAGATACTAGTAGGATTAAATATTTATATGGCTAATGAGAACATTTACAGTCACAGTAGATTGAATACCTATTTTTAAGGAATAAAGCCTTTTTGCTTCAGGGCATAATGCAAACACTATCTGATAGGAGTTAGGAACAGTTACTTGTTTATAAAGGAAAAGTACTCATAATTATCCATTATGAAGTTTCTTGAACTTTCCTCTGAAGTAAGTGGTACTGGCCAATGCTATAGACAGGACACTGGACTAGATGGACCAGGGATCCAGTATGGTATGGGAATACTTATGCAAAAGCTTGTGCCAGGTTGGGACACCTAATTTGCTTGCACAGACATCCAGATAATTACACGTGCACATGGTCATTTACACACTTCACCAGTCATTTGCTAAGGTATTTGCCATGACTGAGAAGATAAGTTAGGCATAGTGACATGCAGAGTTCTCTGAAATTCTGGGCCTTAACAGTATAATAGATTATACTCAGATTCCCCTCCAAATGCATCCCGAGAGATCCATTCTGTCTTCAAATCAATAGGTAAGGAACAAAACCCACTTTTGCAAAAAAGTTACTGCACAATTGTGTAGAAATTGATTATACATGAGTTGTGAGAATGGGTCTCATTGGCTTGTCTGCATGCAAGGTTGATGCTAAAAATGTTACTTGGAGCACCCTCATTGCAATGGTTCCCTAAAGCACAAAATTGCAGTTTCATGAAGCCGTCTAGACAAGAATTCAGTATAAGCCATACCTCCTCTGTTCATTCTGATGCACTTTTGTTCTTTCTTGCTCTTCTTGCTCTCGTCTCAGTTCCAATAATTCACCCTGGGAACAATAAAAGTGAAACCCAAATTTATTAATGTAGTTATTCAGAAGACAAACCCAATTAATTACACAATATATTAACCTTAACTAGTGCACTACTTAATTTGCCAATATTTTACTTAAATTTTAGTTCCTCTGGGAAGTAAGTTTTATTTACAATACCCAATCGCATATCAAAAAATGGACTCCATCTCCTCTTCAGTCTTCCACTGGACAGAAGGGCGTGTGTCCTCTTGCAAAGGAAGCCGGGGGGTTCTAAACTCAGATCTAGGGGGATCTACCAGAGGCAGGCGTCATCCAGATGGAAGGTCTTTACCTCTATCCTTCATGGTGGTTCCAAAGACCACTACTGCCTCCTGAGTCAAGTCTGCAGTGATATGACACTATGCCATGAAGGAGGAAGCAAGCTTTGGAGGGCCTTGCAGCCCTGCCTCAGCCCCACCCTCTCCCACTGTGTGGCTCTGCCTTCCTGACGACCTACTGTGGAGGAGCTTCCAAATGGTTAATCAGCCATAGGAGGATGCCATAGAACATGCTCTCCTCCCTTCTGTCCTTCCCTTTGCCCTGATCCTCAGGTTTTGCTTCTCTTCTGCTTGCAGAAGTGGAGGGAAGAACAGGACCTTTTACAACATAGCTCTAGGTTTTGAAACGACCTCTGTCCATTGTTACTGGGACAAAGTTTTGGGGAATTTTATTTATGTGCATTTCTTTATTCCTTAATTGCATACTATTATCTTTGGAGCCACACTTACGCTGTTTTATGCCGAGCCGTTCTGAAGTCAGGCCTCTTGTTATGAAGAATACCTGGCTTTAAAGAGAGTCCATAGCGACCGCTTTACACTATGTAAATATGCTCATTCAATTTATTCTTATCTTGCTGCATTGTCTGTGGATACTTGTTTATACCAAACTGAATAGTGTTCTAGAGCTAGATCCGGCTGCCCTTAAAAGCCATCCTAAATTATGCAAACTGCTGCTAGTGATATCAGAGGGGCTGTTCCCATGATTAGGGCTTACTCAGAAAAGGGTTGCAGAATTGGTTCTCTCACACCCATCTCTGGACTCACACTCTTTCCACCTAGCTGGAAAGATGCCAGGGAAGGAGTTGGCGGTGTGGTACAGTTGTGAATGGTTGTATTAACATTTTAGCATTTATTGGTTAACCTTATCGCTTTCCTTCTTTAGAGTGTCCGTTTCCTGTCCCCAATAAGGTCCCCCTTTGTTATACTATTATTTTGGGGCATAGTATTTCATTTGTTGGAGTTTGTATTATTGTCTTGTTTCTTGTGCACTGGATCATCCCCCTTCTTAAGAGTAGTTGTATTAGTTATTTTCCAAAGGGACAGCACCCTAGTGTCTTGAGAACATAAAATAATCACCGTGGGAGGAGGCACCAGGCATCGCAACAGAGAACTCAGGACCCAACTCATATGAGGAGTGAGGCAAAGCCACTACAATTGGCAAATACCAGCTGCAATTGTTGAAAGGAAGCACACAATGTGTGGCCACTGTTGTGCCAACTTCCTTGCACTTTACATTTTTTAAGGTTATGATGATGTGGCCCTATGGTTTTGTTTATAAATCAGGGTAGTGAGCTGGGCCATGCATGTTTAATCATTTAGCTCGGATTCATGCCACACCAAGTATCAGGCAGGTGTCCTGGTCAGCCTGATGACTGCTAATGCTAACCAAAGGAACATCAGTTCCATATAACTTGTTCTGAAGTGGCTGGGTCAGTACCTTTCCATGTTATGCAACATACCATCTCTGCCAGCTAAGTTACTGATATGCTAGGGATCTCACGCCATTACAAGTATAGTTAACAGGAACGGAAGCTACCAACTTTTGCCACTGAAAGGGTTCTTCAAGGGAAAACAGACCTGTCCTGCACATTTGCCATAGTAATGGAGCACCAATAAAGCTGGAATGTGAACTAAAGTGATGAATTTTATAGAAAGGTTCAGTAACTAAAAAATGAACTACAGAATGAAATAAAAACTAATTTAAGAAGAACATTAATAAAAGCTTTGCAGTAAATAATATAATCAATCAATAACTGGATAATGTGTTGTGTATCACTGTTCGTCTAGCCCTAAAAGAAAAGCAAGATTAAGAAATAAAAAAGCCAAGCTTCATTTTCACTTTTTAAATAACTGTTCAACCTGAAAATTAAAATCCAGTATCTGATTTTCTAATGTTTGACTTTTAATGGCATTCATTAGATTTCTGCAATAGCTATACCTTCAGAAATATACTGCAAGTACATAATACTGTGTTTAAAGTGCCTGGGAAAACATTTTAAATCTAGCAATACATATTAAAACCTATTTCCCCCAAAAAAATAACTGACAAAACCTATAAATTTAATAGCTATATTGCATTAGAAGGTGCACACAAAAATAGAATTTACAATTACATTAATATTATAGTAGCTTGAGGTGGAAGTGAGTTAACATAAATCTGAGGGACAATTATTAGTGCTTTTAAAATATGTACACTTAGAATAAGTTTACAAATACCTACTGGACAGATTAACGTTCTAATAGCAGCTACTGAGGCAAGGAGTACTTTGGTACTATGTATTAAAACAAAAATTTTGCACTCAGCCCATACTTTAGGGAGAGATGGAAATCAGTAAAAAACATAAAAATCAGAAATGTAGCTAGAGAGAGATTTACCTTTGATGTGACTGTGGCCCCAACTCTGAATGACCTCCACACCGGGCTGCCCTGGCCTAAGCTCTATGAAGGGTTCAGGTGTATGCTAGTTTTAAATGAAAAACTATTTCTTCATGGCACAATGTACAATGCCATAGTTATTGATAACATACATACCCATAGCATTTGAAATTTCATAAGGGTTTTATTTAGGAGAAAATATATGTTGGTAATTGGACAGAAGAGAAAAGGTGCATGCTATGATGGGAAATAAATAAACTATATACTTTTATTTTATTAAATGGAGGCATATTTATTGAAGGACCTGTACATCCAATTACTGGAACAACAGAAGAAACTGGAAGTCAGTAGATCAGGTTCTATGCCCAGCTCTACCACAGACTCATTATGTGAGTTTGGACAGCTTACCTACTCATTTAAGTAATTAGTGCAAACAGGTGCAATTGCATATGCAGGAGTAGAAGATCTAATCCATTTCATACTCATTTAAGTCAGTTTACATCATTTATATGAATCTGTATGTGTTTGATTGATCCATTCTCTATTCTTTTGCTAAAATAGAAAGTTGGAATACTTTAAAGACATTTTCTCTGAATCATTAATAATTATGTTTGAGAAATCAAGGAAGATAGGTGATGTCCCAGAGGGCTGGAAAGGAGCAAATACAGTACCCGTCTTGGTGCAGAGGAGAGCTGAGGGAATTTTAAGCTAGTCCTCCTAACTTCGATACCCGGAAAGATATCAAAACAAGTTTTTAAACAATCAATCATTCTGTTCAAATTTACAGGTGATAAATAATTGCCAATAAAGATTTGTCAAGAACAAATCATGTCAAACCCAACCAAATTTCCTTTTTTGACAGGGTAACTGGCTTAGTGGACTGAAAGGAAAAGGGAGATGCACTGGACTTAGTAAGGCTGACAATCCTACTTGACATACTCATAAGCAAACTAGAGGAATATGGTGTAGATGAAATTATTATAAGACAGGTGGCGTTTCAACCAGTTTTGTATTCCTAGAGTGGTTATCAATGGTGTCCAGTTTGGGGCACCGTGCTTTAAGATACATATGAACAACCTAGAGAGAGTCTAGAGGAGAACAACAAAATTAAAAGGTGTAGAAAAACATGACCTACAAGGAAACATGGAAAGAACTGGGCACGTTTAGCCTAGAGAAGAGAATACCATGGCAGGGGGGAAAATAAGACTTTAAAGATGTAAAAGCCTGCTCCTCAGAGAATGGTGATCAATTGTTCTCTACATTCACCAATGGGAGGACAAGCAATAATCAGCTTAGTTTGCAGCAAGGGTGATTTAAGTTAGATATTAGGACAAGTTTTGTAACTATAAGGATGTTTAAACACTGGAATAGGTTGTAGAATAGAGATTTTTAAGAACAGGTTGGACAAAACTGTCAGGAATGATCTAGTATATTTAATCCTGCCTCAGCACAGGGGTTGGAGAGAAGATGACCTTCTGAGGTTCCTTCCAAGCCTACATTTCCATGATTTTAAACACAACAGAGTGGAGATGGTGTGTGAAGTATTAGTTCTCTATTCAGAATCGCCTTCAGAATGTCCCCATGATAGTCTTTTCCTCTCCTTTCCTTTCCTCTCCTCTCCCACAGACGTTCTCATAAAGCCTATTAACCTTCCATAACAGTTCGGGATGTGTTGCACACATCCGTTTCAGTCTTGATGTGCATGCACCCCGCTTACAAAATCACCATAAATTTCTCTCTCAATGGTTCCCTTTGGGGTAGCTTGAGTGCTCTTTGCTGCCGCATGCTGGCAGTGCCAATATAAAGGGCCCAACCGATGCCAAGTCCCTGAGTTCCTTCTTTCAAGAAAGCTCTGATGTACAGGAGTAGAAATGGACATGTGCAACACATCTCAAAGAACAACTGCTATGGAAGGTTAGTAACCATTTATTCAAGTGATTGCACATGTGCATTCCATTCGTGGTGACTCCCAGCCAGTAATATAGGTGGAATGGATCGGAGTTCATATAATGGCCTCACTGAGAGGTAGGGCCACTCTGGAAGGACCTGCTGGGGTGAAAGGATTCTTTTACTTCCTCTACCTGTATGCCCAGGATTAAGGCAACCCTCTAACATTTCTTGGAGTCATCCAGGAGAAGCAAAGTATACATTATTGAGACTGCCTCATCAGGGGAAGGGAAGGCCAGCAAAGGGTCCTGCTGAGCTGGGTCTTGATATCCAGTACCAGAGTCAGAAGCCTGTGCTGCCTCGTGGGTAAGTGCTGCACATCTCTTTGAGGCCACTGAATAGGAGTTCCTGGAATATGAGGGAAAACCCAACAGGTTCCAAAAAGGCCACTGGACAGGCATAGGCCCCCAGTGACCTCCCTGGCCAACCAATGGATGGTACTCTTGTGGTAGAGTAATGGTGTCTCGAGGAGGGATGGCTCCAAGAGCTGATGTGGTAGGCCCCAGTCTCCGATTTGGAGGAAGACTACCCTCCTTCCGCTGACTATGGAGGTGCAGTTCCAGACCGTGCTGGTGACCAGTGCAGAGGTGAAGAGGTGTGCAGAGTGGTGAGCATTGCAGGTTTTTCCTTTGACGATACCAAAGGGAGAGCCAGAGGTGCATTTTTAATGAAATTGTGCGATCATGGGAGACTAGATTCCCAGATATAGAATGGAGGACAAGTGCTACTAAAATTGGTAGGGCCCAGATTTTCCTGGATAACAGATTTCTTCACCAAATAGTCACCAAGAACCAACAAGAAGTGATGTCATTGTAGATTTAGTATTGGTGAGTAGTGAGGACCTCACAGAAGAACTGGTTGTAGGGAATAACCTTGGTCTGAATGATCATGAGCTAGTTCACTTAAAAAAAAGAAAGGGGGATCTGCAACTAGGGTCCTTGATTTCAAAAGGGAAAACTAAAAACATAAAAGGGAATTAGTTAGGGACATGGACTGGACTGAAGAACTCAAGGATCTGAATGTGGAGGCAGCTTGGAATTACTTCGAGTCAAAGTTGCAGAAGCTATCTAAAGCCTGCATCCTAAACAAGGGGAAAAAATTCATAGGGAAGTGTTGTAGTTCAGACTGGATGAACAAGCACCTTAAACAGATTAAGAGAAAGCGATCATAGGTTGGCTTCCCTTTAAGGCAGATACAACTTAGATATGTTTTCACAGTACTGTACAGTACCGGTGGTCCCCAACACCATTGTAGGGGAGAGAAGCTGCAGCCCCCCGCCTGCCAGGGACAGAGAACTCCAAGGCTGCAGCGCTGGTGCTCTCTGTCACCAGCAAGTGCGTGGCTGCGGCTTCTCTCCAGTTTCAAAAGGAGCCGCGGCCCCGCCCCTGCCGGGGACAGACTGAACCGGCGCCCGCAGCCCCGGAGTTCTGTCCCTGGCAGGCGGGGGCCCTGGCTCCTTTTGAAGCTGGAGAGAAGCCGCAGCCACGCATTTGCCGGGGACAGAGAACACAGGAGCCTGCAGCCTCGGAGTTCTCTGTCCCCGACAGGCGGGGGGCCGTGGCTCCTCTCCTCTGCTGGGCACTAAGCACTAGGCAGTGCACACCAATGCACCTCTTTGGGGACCACTGACAAACTGACTGGTTTGAAACCCCAATATACCGCAACCCCACATTTAGCGCAATGGAAGTTTTTGGACCCCAAATGTCACATTATACCAGGGTTTCACTGTATTAGTACCATTATATAAGGCACTAATAAGAACTCACCTGGAATACTGTGTGCAATTCTGGTCTCCCATGTTTAAGAAAGATGAATTCAAACTGGGACAGGTGCAGAGAAAAGCTACTAAAATGATCCAAGGAATGAGTCTCCTTTCACAAGGTAGGTTTTCCAAAGAGCTTGGCTTGTTTAGCCCAACCAAACGAAGGCTGAGGGAAGACATGGTTGCTCTCTATAAATACATCAGATGGATAAATACCAGGCAGGGAGATAAGTTATTTAAGTTAAGTGCTAATGTGGACACAAGAACAAATGGATATAAGCCTAAACTTGTTGATGGCCAGTTTAAAATTAGACAAAGGTTTCTAACCATCAGAGGAGTGAGGTTCTGCAACAGCCTTTCAAGGGGAGAAGCAGGGGCAAAAATCCTAACTGCCTTCAAGACTGAGCTTAAGTTTATGGAGGGGATGGTATTATGAGACTGCCTACAATGGCATGTGGCCCATGTGAGGCTGCTAGTAGCAAATATCTCCAATGGCTGAAGATGGGACGCTAGATGATGACGGCTCTGAATTACTTCAGAGTTGTGTTTCTCTAACTGGGGTTGCCGCTTGTGTAGGGAAAGCCCCTGGTGGGCTGGGCCAGTTTGTTTACCTGACCTGTCCGCAGGTCCAGCCAATCGCGGCTTCCACTGGCCACGGTTCATAGCTGCAGGCCAACGGGAGCTGCTGGAAGTGGCACGGGCTGAGGGACTTACTGGCCGCTGCTTCCAACAGCCCCCATTGGCCTGCAGCGGTGAACTGCAGCCAGTGGGAGCTGCGCTCAGGCAGACCTGCAGACGGGACAGGTAAACAAACTGGCCCATCCTACCAGGGGCTTTCCCTACACAAGCGGCAACCCCAGTTTGAGAAACACTACTTCTTTCCCAGGTGTCTGGCTGGTGGGTCTTGCCCACATGCTCAGGGCCTAACTCATTGCCATATTTGGAGTCAGGAAGGAGTTTTCCCCTGGGTCACACTAGCAAAGACTCTGGGGGTGGGGGGGCAGGGAAGTGTTCACCTTTCTCTGCAGCATGGGGCACAAGTCACTTGCAAGTTTAAACTAGAGTAAATGGTGGATTTTCCATAACTTGAAATCTTTTAAACCATGATTTGAGGACTTTAGTAACTCAGCCAGAGGTTAGAGGTCTATTACAGGAGAGAGAAGGAGGGGGAAAAAGGGTTCTTTGGCCTGCAACATGCAGAAAGTCAGACTAGGTGATCACAATGCTCCCTTCTGGCCTTCAGGTCTATGAGTCTACATGGGTCTGGGCTGGTGGTGACCCTGCTGGTTCTCCCATGTCTGCCAGCACCAATAGGACTGACCCTTGAAATGCTAGCAATACTGGCTCTGTCAGGGTTAGAAGCTGCCTGGCAGCCGCAAATGCCTCTGGCCTGGTTGGTACCCAGACAGTGGCACAGAGTGGTGTCACAGATGTGGAAGGTGCTCCTTCTGGTTCCAGACTTGACAGTACCAGCTTAGGTGCCAAGGACTACTTTGGCTTAGACCACACTCTACTCTGATCCACATGCCTAACAGACTTCGATGCTGAGGAATCTCCCCCTTTTGGCCATCTGCTTCTTATGTGTTTTCTTAGGTACTGGGGATGGTGAGCAGTACAATAGGAGGCACAAAATCCAAATCCAACAACACTGAGGCACTAGGTGCTGAGTCTGACCGATCTGGCTCAGATGGAGGTCTCAAGGCCACCTCCATGAGTGGAAACTTTAGTATGGTGACAATCTTTCTTCGTGTGAAGTTTAAAGTCTCTGAAAATTTGGCGATGCTCTCCTGTATGAGCTTCCACCAAATAGTTTAAGCAACTTGAGAGCGGGTCACGCAGGGGCATAGCAGGCAATGTATGGCTTGACCGAGGCATCCCTCTGCACCAGGAACTGACCAAAACCCTCAGGTGGGGTAAAACTTACCCAACTGTACTAAAACAATAACAACCAGAATAACACTGAACTATTGACAATAGAGTACAAGAGTACACAGTCCACTGAGAACACTTTCAAAAGCAAGATGAGCCGTTCCAGCAACCATTACGGGCAATAAGAAGAAACTGAGGGGGCTCAGGGTTAGCTAAGCCCTTTATACAGCAGAAGAAGGTGCTCAAGCCACCCCAACGGGTACCACTGAGGGAAAAATTTCCAGAGACTGTGTGCACACCAAGAGTGGAATACACATGTGCAAACACTCAAAGAAGAAATTAGGTTCCTTAGAATACTAAACTGGGCACCATCATCTAAAAAAGGTGTTATGCAGTTTAAATGCGGGAGGTGGGGAGGGAAGCATAAACTAATAGTTCAGAGCCAATGAGCTGTAAGCCAGGGATCAGCAACCTTTGGCACGTGGCCCACCAGGGTAAGCTCCCTGGCAGGCCGTGTACGGGGAGACTTTGGCAAACCAGTAAAGTGCCTAAAACCACTATGGTTTATTGTTAAAGGCGACCTAGTTAGCAAGCTGTAAAGTGGCCATGCAGTTTTACCAAAGCAGGAGGGGAGGGGGGTTTTGGTGCCACAGTAAGGGCAGCTTGACCCCGCATCCTTCCTGATAAGAATTGTGTTGAAGTTGCTGATACATGCATTTTAAAAGAGCAGGATGTACCCTCAGGAATGTCTATTGGGGTCTCAAGGCTGCAGACTCTGGAAAAACCCACATCTGGTTAATCAATAATCAGAAGAAACTTCTTGCTTGATGATTGAAATTGCTTACTTAACAAGGGTTCTTTAAGGGACATGTCATTCTATTACCAATGTATAAATAAGGGGAAAAAGCTTGAGATAGTTGGACTCATTTGGAGACTCTTTGGACTCTCCCTCTGGATACACCTGTCTGTCGGTGGGGACCGCAAGACAGAAGATTTGGCCATCGGAAGCCTGCCGTTGTGTCACTCAAAAGCCACACTCAGCCTTGGTGATTATCAAGGGTTGGGGGTGTTTTACTAATCTTGTTGTGGACATGTGTAAGTACTTGAGACTAGTAAAGTGTAGCTTTAAGTGAAAACACTCATGTTGTCCTGTTTGTGCCAGCCATCTATCGGTCGGACGGATGTCCATGTCTCCTGATTTATTTCCTGACACCTCCTCGCACAGAGTAAAAGTTACCAAGAGCTTTGGGCTGAAAGAACCCAGGTAACAGCTGGGCTGGTTTATTTACCTGCGGCTCCCGCTAGCTGTGGTTCACCGCTCCAGGCCAATAGGGGTGGTGGGAAGCAGCAGCCAGCACATCCCTCAGCCTGCGCTGCTTCCTGCAGCCCTCAATGGCCTGGGATGGCGAACCACAGCCAGTGGGAGCCGAGATCAGCTGAACCTGCGGACACAGCAGGTAAACAAACCGGCCCTGGTGAGCTACGCGCCAAAAGTTGGAGATTCCTGACGTAAGCTTTGTAGATGCTTCAAACCATATCTGAACTTTGCAGCTTTGCCTATTTGACTACCTACAATTGGTCTGAAGCACTTTTCCTGAGGAGACCTGGTGCTCATATGCCACAGTAATTAATATGTTTTTTAAAGCTGATTACAGAACACGGCTCAGTACAGAAACGTTATACATAAACTGTTAACATATTATAGTTACCTTCCTCCGTTGTTCTGCCTTCTTTTCCTGTAGTCTTCTGTTTTCATCCTCCTGGAGTCTTTGCTTATAAGTGCGGCTTCTAGTCTATTGCACAGCAGAGCATAAAAGCAATATATTGTCAGAAGATCCCACTCTCAATCTTTATAGAATAAATTAACAAAACTAGTTCAAGATATTTCTGATTACTTAGGGATAGATTCATCTAAGTTTAAAAACCAGACATGAGGCTCTTTTGCTAAAAATCTACTATTTAGAAGTTAGGTTATCTACCTTTTGTAATTCAATTGCTAGGGTGATTTGTTCTCCAGAGAGACCCTGTCTGCAGTGCTCTGTGGTTCAGACACCTCTGGGGGATTTGTTTGAATGGGAGAAGTCTATGAGCTAGATCTGAAATCATTAACAAGTGATTAACAATCATTAAACAGCCCTTACTTATAATGAGTCTCAATGCATGTTCTCTTGTCATTTGCAGTTATTGGGGGAATGTATTACTCTTACCTTGAGCAGGGACTGTGCCTTCCTTTGTGTGTATATCATATTTAGCACATTATTAATATTAAAAACTAACTTAGTTTAGTACAAAAAGTTGTGGTGGCCATCATATAACTTGACTTTAATAAAGGCTTTGATATAATTCTACACAAGATTCTCAAAGGAATTTGATAAATGTGAATCAAATGAAGCTACTGAATGATGGGTACATAGTTTGCTATAAAGGCTGTATGGAGACAGCAATTATTAATGGGTTCAGTCTCGAGCTGGAGGAGCTGTTAGATGTGTCCAGGGAGATTCATTCTGGGTCCAATATTATTTATTACTTTCAGTAATGACTTGAGCGGTTGTGTGGAGAATATATTAATCAAGTTGGAGAACAATAAAAATCTAGACGGGATTGTTAACACTTTGGAAGACTGAATTAAAATGGATTATGATCTTAATTGATTAAATGTGAGGGGAGGGGGGGAGAAGAGAAGCCACCAATAAAAAGAGGAGAGTGCCTAAAAAGAAACTGAATTTTGTCTACATCCAGTAAATGGGATAAACGTGTGTCCAGTGATATTTGTACACTGTAATACAGTAATGCCATGGAAAGGATCTGGGAAATTTATACTGTTTTTAGCAAGAACTGTATGTCCTTTTCTAGTACATGCAACCATTGAGAATCATAACAATGCTAAAAATTAGAATTTAGAGTGAAAAATTTTACCTCACCCTTTTCCCAGCAAAAAGATACAAATTTGGCAACATGGAAACATTTGGGGAATGTGTGTCAGTTTTGCTGAATTGTTCGTGTAACAAAAATTCCAATCAACATGTTTTGATTCTAAAGGACTTCCTGTTTTGAATTTTTTTAAAATTTCATTTAAAATAACGTGAACCACTCAAAAATTAAAAAAAAAAAATCACATTGAACAAAACATTTCGTTTGACTTGAAATGAATATTTTTCATGTTTTTGGAAGGGCTAGCGAACTGAAAGTCAGTTATTATGTCCATTTTACTAAATGTGTCTTTACTAGATCTCTTATATTCTAGAGGTTAAACAAAAATGAAAAAAATAGCAGGTCACAATTTTTTGCAGGTTAAACACAGCCTAGATCAAAACACCACATCAAACTAGCACAACTCAAGTATAACATTTCCCCTTTATTACCTCTTAGTGCTCAAATGGTTTCACACCTAGTGGTACTCCATTGCTTATGTGTTATAGCTCCCTTAATGGGGCACAACAGGTGCTAGTTTACCTGTAGAGTGGTTCTACTAGCCTGAGCAGATCTTTTACAAACACAAAGCCATAGAGTTGTACTAGCAACAAGTGACATAAGCTATACTGAATCGCGTTAATAAAAGTATCATATACACACAAGCAGCAAGGTAATTCATCCTCTTTACTTGGGCACTGATTAACTAGAGTTGAGGGAAATATACACATTTCTTGCACTGTATGTTTAAAAAAAACACCACCAATTGCAGACAGTAACAGACATAAAAGATTGGAATAAAAGGCATAAAACTGAAACAGCTTTGGAGTGAGGGGCTTTAGCCGTCAATCTGCACCTACTCCATCTCTCTATACCCTATGGCCATCATACTAATGTCTCTGAAATCAGGACCAGTCCTGGGGATGTTTTCAATTCAAGTACATCTTAGTGAAATTTGTAGGACTAGTTCTGCCTCAGATAAATCCACTAGGCCCAGGTCTCATTGTTCAGTTCTTGTTTGGTGACAGGTGGGGAGGCAAGCATGGCTTTATGTTATCTTTCTGCCTCTCGTATTCTCTGCCATTTCAGTGGCCTGCTTGGTCCCCAACATAAGTTAGAGCAGCCTCAAGGGTGGCCCGCTAAGCCACCCAGAGCATACTGTATTCCAGCCATGTCCCTCCCTTTGCCTGCACACCCTCTGTGTAGGGGGCTGCACAAGGGGCACTAGAAACTCATTCCTCCGGTTCTGTGCCAAGAAGTGAACCTCCTCTACAGCTGGTGTATTCCCTAAAGGCTGTTTCCACCCATTCTAAGACTCTTATGCCTGTAGTGAAGGTAAAGGAAGCCACTGGGAACTGGTCCCAAAGACTCAGAGAAGAAAAAAAAAGAAAAAAAAAAGTCTATACGCCACCTTCTCAGTTCATGGTGTTGAGGGACAGGGAAAGAGACTGAAGCAAGGCCTATGAGGAAATGCTGAGGTCTGAACATATTCTCTACATCAAGATTTCTAAACCTGTGAGGCTCCAATGTATTTCCAGAAGGCTAAAGCCAAAAGGGAGAAGAATTCTTTTCTTCTTTTTTTTCTTCTTAGTAGCTGACGCTTAAGATTCAGCAGACACTAAAGCCTCTATGGCATACGAGCTATTCAGTAAAGGTTTCCAAGATTTGCTGACTCCAGGGTATGTAGCAACCAGCTGTAATTTCTTTCTGCACACAGTAGCTGATCTGTTGCCCATCGCTGACCTGTAACCTGGGCCTGGCTCCGCAAACATTGACATAATGACTCCCCATGGCAAATGCTTCCAGAAGCATGGCAGCCCAAACAGCTGAGTGCACTTTAGAAATGATCCATTAGACAAACAATGAGGTGTTCTTTCCCTTGTTAAGAATATAGGGGAAAAAAATTTCTCAGGAAAGATGTAAAGAGCAGTTATTCTGATTAGTTACTGGTGGCTGATTAGAGTAGTGATATTATGAGATAAGATATCAGATCAGTTCAGAAATGGGGCAACCCACCCAAGTTAATTTTGGTATAATTTTTCTAGGAGATACTGGAGAGTAGACTTTATTCCTGTGGCTGGATTTTTAAAATAACTCAGCACCCAGCAGCTTCCATTTATGCATCTACATGAAAGAAACAGGTTTTCAAAAGGGTTTAGCAACCAGAAGGGTTAGTTGCTCTCAATGGGAACTGCTGGGTGCTGCGCACTTCAGTTAGGGTCAACTTTTCAGGGATGGATTTATGAACAATGAAGTCAGTCCACACAACACAGGGAAAGGGTCTGTGAGGCTGTAGCCATCCTTCCAAGCCAAATGCTTCCATGGTATGCATTTCACTGAGTCTATGCAGTATGTTAACCTAAATGAAATGCTAACATTGTACTGTTAGGAGGACCATTAGCACTGGCAGAACATTACAGTGTGTCATATTCCATGGTGGGACTTACCCATGCTGTAGATTCTGGGCTAGGATTAGCCATTTGACAGGAGTTTCTCTTTGGCAAACCCAAGTCCAATCTGTCCAATAGTTCAGTGGTTTTGCTACAGAGAAACCCAGAGTTGTTAGTGCTTTCTTGAAATATAAATACAACCTACAATTGCACCCCTAGATTCTAACCTAGATTTACCGTGACATAACAGAAAAGCACCACAGCTGGAACAAAAGGTTTCAGAGCTAGATAGAATGAAGAACAACATCAGAAACAGAACTGATATGATGCATAAAGCATTTGTTGGGAGTGATTTGTGTGAAAGAGAAAAAGCAGAGCTATTTCTGTGTTAAAGGGGCCTCTCTCTACCATTTTCAATCTTATTCTGATACACATTCTATCAGATTTCCCCATCAGCAGCGTATAATTGCTTACCTAAATCCTTTGTTTTAACCCCTCCTACCAGCATCTTAAATGACAAGATTATTTTAAAGTATTTTTCTTCATGCTTAGGACAATGAACCCTTACATCAAATTCTTTCATCTCTCTATTGGGTTAAATAAAATCCAATTTATTAGAGGAGTTATTCTTGTCTTGAATTGAAATAAAGCTGTGCAGCATCATAGTCTCTGTGGATAGGTCCACTGGTCAAACGGATGAATTTATCAACACATGCACCCTACACCTGATTTTCAAAAAAAGCATCCATGTAACTGTGTGCCTAATTTCATTCCATTAGGAAAATAGTTGATTCGCATGCTCAGTCATGGTAGTCATACACAGGCAATATAAAAATGAAGCCAGATTTTGCCAAGGAAAGATCTTCAAGCAGGCATTGATGGGCACGAACCAGACTTTCCTGACCTCCACCGCAAGTTGCCTGGTATACCTGTTATTCAAGTCTCTGCATGCAGGTGTGATTGGGTGGTGAGAATGTGTTTGATGGTTTGTAGAGATTTGTTGAGTTTAACTTTGTGCTGCACAATGATTTTTTTCATAGCTGTGCCTAGATGCATTCATAAGCACATTTTTTAAAAAACCTGAAAAAAAACAGATATGGATTTGGGATACACTGTGGCAGATTATAGTTTCATAAAGAAATATATGTCAACTTACAGCACAGCCTGCTCTCATAGGTTTTATAGTGTTTATAAGGAGACTATGCAAAAGAAGCCCTTCCTCCCACACACAAATGTAAAGAGATAATCTGCACTTCTCATCTTAACAAAACTTAGAAATGCATATGAAAACTCCACTGGTATCTGTACATTCTCAGGCTTCTGGGCTGAAAAACAAAGTGGTACAACATTTTATAATGTTGTACACCATCTGTGCCCAAACGCAGACTAGAAACAGTGTAGCTAATATGTAAGAGACAACTGCAGCATTTTGTGGCCTGTTGCATATAGATTCTGGCAGCTGCATGCTAGATGCACCACTCAGCCACTTTGTTCCTTGCAGACTGGGCCACTTACAAATGCTTTTAAAAAAAAAAAAAAAAAAAAAAAATGAATAATGCTTACTACTCAGTCCTGCTAATGATAAACAGCACCAGTCTCAGCAGTAAGGTCAGGATCTTGCTGTATGTTTGTCTGATTCTTCCTTCCACGTTCCCCCGTCCCCAGTAGATTTGTTTTTCATCTTTAAATGCTGCTGCATTCTTTGTATTACTCTGAAGAGCATGTTAGCTTATTTTGACACCATGCTGAATTACTGGTGTAGTCATTTCAAACCCAAGATGAGCTTCAACGTAGTCAAGAGGATCTTAACACAGTAAAGAGGGAAGAGAACCTGGAGAGGCCAAGCAGCATCCAAATAGTGTCATAGTAGTTTTGTTTTTTCCATATTGGTAGCTTCCTAATTTTATTAGTCATCAAAGCTATGAGCTGATCTCTTTACTGATGTAGCTCTTTGGCTTCATTTGTGTTACACCAGAGAATTTGGCCATTTCTCTAAAGTGCTATACAACTTTAAGAGGGACAGTTGTCATAAACAGATAGCTAAGGGTTAATGTCTCTTTCACCTGAAGCACCTGACCAGAGGACCAATCAGGAAACCGGATTTTTTCAACTTTGGGTGGAGGGAATTGTGTGTCTGAGTCTTTGTTTTCTGCCTGCCTGCTTTCTCTGAGCTTTGGAGAAGTAGTTCTACTTTCTAATCTTCTGTTTCTAAGTGTAAGGACAAAGAGATCAGATAGTAAGTTATATGGTTTCTTTTCTTTGGTATTTGCATGAATATAAGTGCTGGAGTGCTTTGATTTGTATTCTTTTTGAATAAGGCTGTTTATTCAATATTCTTTTAAGCAATCGACCCTGTGTTGTATCATTTTAATACAGAGAGAACATTTGTATGTATTTTTCTTTCTTTTTATATAAAGCTTTCTTTTAAGACCTGTTGAAGTTTTCTTTACTTCAGGGAAATTGAGTCTGTACTCACCAGGGAATTGGTGGGAGGAAGAAATCAAGGGGAGATCTGTGTATTGGATTGCTAGCCTGATGTTGCATTCCCTCTGGGGGAATAGGAAAGTACTTTTTGTTTCCAGGATTGGGAACAGAGAGGGGAAATCACTCTGTTTGGAGTCACAGAGCTTGTGTCTGTGTATCTCTCCAGGAGCACCTGGAGGGGGGAAGGGAAAAAGGATTATTTCCCTTTGTTGTGAGACTCAAGGGATTTGGGTCTTGGGGTCCCCAGGGAAGGTTTTTCAGAGGGACCAGAGTGCCCCAAAACACTCTAATTTTTTGGGTGGTGGCAGCAAGTACCAGGTCCAAGCTGGTAACTAAGCTTGGAGGTTTTCATGCTAACCCCCATATTTTGGACGCTAAGGTCCAAAACTGGGACTAAGGTTATTACAACAGTAATGTCAAAATAATATACACTGTTTTAACAAACCCACCCTGTGATGTTATCTGATTAAATACGACCATGTAGATCACTGTTGCTACCACTGTTATATAATTGCAAAAAATTATGTACAAATTATGTCAAGTAAGGTGTCTATGGAAAGGTTATGATTTGCTGAATAGGATTATGCTATTTGTATGCATTTATCGTTTTTGTATTTGAAGTTATGAGTATTGGCTCTGTATCCGTATTTCAACCATGTTTGCTCCTGCGGTAACACCCACAAGGTATTTAGCCTGCACATCTTGAAAAGGACTATTCAAGTTAAGTGGCCTATCAAGGGACACTCAACTCACAATGGACTATAGAAGACGCCCATCTACGCCTGAGGAACTTTCATGTGAACAAGTGGTAATGGCCTCTGTTGTGACTAAGTGAAATCATGCATGGACATGTGACTCCAAGCACCCTCTTTTTACCTGCAATTTTCCACTAGCTGTGCTGAGGGCTTTGTTTGAAACAATGAGTTTCCTTCCACGTGGTAGAAGTCAAAAGGCCCTGGAAGTGGCGGATTAGTGATTTTGCTGCCCCTAGGCCCTGAAATAATTGTCGCCCCGCCCGCCCCAGGTGCCACCCTTTCCTCGTCCCCATTCCAACCCCTTCTCCAAAGTCCCACCCCAACTCCACCCCCACCCTGCCCCTATTGGATCCCTTCCCCAAATCCCCGCCCCAGCCCCACCTCTTCCACCAGCGTGCCGTGTTCCCCCCCCCCTTCCCCACAAAACAGCTGTTTCATGGAGCACGCGCTGGGAGGGAGGGGAGAGAAACAGGACGCGGTGGCACGCTGGCAGAGGAGGCGAACTGGAGCAGGGGAGCATCTCTGTGGGTGCTCAAATTTGCCGCCCTAGACCTAGGCCTTGTCAGCTGAGGCAATAATAAGCCGCTGAGCCCTGGACACAATCTCCATTTTACCTCTTTCCTGTTTAAACTTCTGGAATATGAACTTATACTAATGGGAGCATTCAAACAAAAAGGACTGAGGACCTTCCAATGATTTGGAAGCAACCAGAGACTTGACTTAAGCCAGCAGTTTATTCCATCACTGCTACAAGCCTGAACCAAGAACTTAGCAATTATTGTATTTATTTGATTCCTTTAACGAATTTTAACTCTCACCTTTCTTTCTTTTTATAAATAAAACCTTTAGATTTTAGATACTAAAAGATTGGCAACAGCATGATTATTGGGTAAGATCTGAGTTGTATATTGGCCTGAGTATGTGGCTGGTCCTTTGGGATCAGGACATTTTATTTGATTAAACTGGTTTTAAATAACCACTCATCTTTAACTCTAGTGTTTTTGGTGGTGATACAAGGACTGGAATGCCTAGAGGAAACTGCTTTTCTGACCTCTTGTTAGCCAATGTGATGAAACAGAAGTTTAGTTTTGTTGCTGGTTTGGTGTATCTTATGGGAGAATGACCATCAGTTTAAGAGGTGGATGTCTGCCCTATTTCTCGGCAGTTTGTCCTGAATTTGGTATTCTCAGTGGTGACCCATGGAGGCATGGTGACAACCAACCAACCAAAAAAATTAAGAATCCCCACAAAAATTCTTACATCTGTAACAAGCAACACGTTAGATTATTCAATGTAAAATTTCATGGACAGCAAGAATGAATTTGACTTACGAATTTGATTACTTCATGTTTACTTTTCTAGCTAGGAGAAATGCCGAAGCTTATCTGATCAACCTCTCGATATTTCTAATCAATTTTACCTTTCAGGGTCCCATGCACTTACAGAACACTGCATTTTGGGGTGTCGCTAATACCACAGGAAGAGTGAGTTAGTTTCTAAAAAATTGTTTCCACTGGAGTAATTTAAAAATTCCTAGAAATGCTTATTGTTTTCAGTGTTTCAAAAAAGTTTATTTCTACAAAAATATAATGTGTCCCTTTGGGTGAAATGAGGAAGCTGATGTCAGCTGAAGGAGAGTGTCCAGAGTTCATACTAAGTAGATACAAAAGAAAATCATAGTTTAGAGGCTCTTAATGTGGGAAAAAACACAAAATTAAAAAAAGCCATTAGTACAACAGTTCACTTGAGACGTGAATGGGACCTCCCTGATGCATAGTTCAGCAGCTCAGGAGGCATTAATCTCCCTGTAGAAATGGCACAGAGCCAGAGCCAGCCTCCCACACGTGTAGCCATTACAGTGGTGGCAGTCCCAGAGCTCCCGCTGAGATGGTAACACTTCCATACCCTCAGCCGTGCTGAACACAACTCCATCAACAGCCTCAGGAACAATCTGATATCATAATAAAAAAGGCTGACAAAGGAGGTGTTGTCATCATTGTGAATAAGTTGGAATATGAATAAGAGGCTTCCAGGCAGCTCTCTAACTCCACATTCTACAGGCCATTATCTTCTGATCCCACTGATGATTACCAAAAGAAACACCACCATCTGCTCAAGAAACTCCCTGAAAAAGCACAGGAACAGATCTGTACAGACACATGCCTAGAACCCCAACCAGGTGTATTCTATTTGCTACCCAAGATCCATAAACCTGGACGCGCCATCATCTCAAGCATTGGCACCCTAACAGCAGGATTGTCTGGCTATGTGGATTCCCTCCTCAGGCCCTGCGCTACCAGCACTCCCAGCTATCTTTGAGACACCACAGACTTCCTGAGGAAACTTACAATCCGTCGGTGATCTTCCAGAAAACACCATCCTGGACACTATGGATGTAGAAGCCCTGTACACCAACATTCCACACAAAGATGGACTACAAGCCATCAGGAATAGTATCCCCAATAATATTACAGCAAACCTGGTGACTGAACTTTGTGACTTTGACCTCACCCACAACTATTTTGCATTTGGGGACAATATATACCCTCAAGTCAGCGGCACTGCTATGGGTACCCACATGGCCCCACAGTATGCCAACATTTTTATGGCTGACTTAGAATAACACTTCCTTAGCTTTCATCCCCTAACACCCCTACTCTACTTGCGCTACATTGATGACATCATCATCTGGACCCATGGAATAGAAGCCCTCGAAGAATTCCACCATAATTTTAACAAGTTTCCTTCCCACCATCAACCTCAGCCTAGACCAATCCACACAAGACATTACTGTGCTAATAAGCGATGGTCACATAACCACCAGCACCCTATATCAGAAACCTACTGACTGCTATACTTACCTACATGCCTCCAGCTTCCATCCAGGACACACCACATGATCCATGATCCATTGTCACAGCCAAGCTCTAAGATACAACCGCATTTGCTCCAATTCCTCAGACAGAGACAAACACTTACAAGATCTCTATCAAGCATTCTTAAAACTACAATACCCATCTGCCGAAGTGAAAACACAGATTGACAAAGCCAGAAGAGTACCCAGAAGTCATCTACTACAGGACAGGCCCAAAGAAAATAATAGAACGCCACTAGCCGTCACCTTCAGCCCCCCACTAAAACCTCTCCAGTGCATCATCAAGGATCTACAACCTATCCTGAAAGATGATCCCTCACTCTCACAGATCCTGGGAGACAGACCGGTCCTTGCTTACAAACAGCCCCCAAACCTGAAGCAAATACTCACCAGCAACCGCACACCATACAACAAACACTAACTCAGGAACCTATCCTTGCTACAAAGCCCAATGCCAACTCTGTCCACATATCTATTCAAGTAACACCATCATAGGACCTAATCAAATCACCTCATCACCTAACCACACCATCAGGGGCTTGTTCACCTGCACATCTACCAACATGATATATGCCATCATGTGCCAGCAACTCTGCTATCTACATTGGCCAAACCAGACAGACAGTCTCTACACAAAAGAATAAATGGACACAAATCTGACATCAGGAATCATAACATTCAAAAACCAGTCGGAGAACACTTCAACATCTCTAACCACTCAGTGACAAACTTGAAGGTGGCAATTTTATAACCAAAAAAACAGACTCCAAAGAGAGACTGCTGAACTTGAATTAATATGCAAATTAGATACAATTAACTTAGGTTTGAACAGAGACTGGGAATGGTTGGGCCATTACACTAACTGAATCTATTTCGCTATGTTAAGTATCCTCACACCTTCTATGGGTCATCTCGATTATCAATTCAAAAGTTTTTTTTCTCCTACTGATAATAGCTCATCTCAATTGATTGGCCTCTTACAGTTGGTATGGCTACTTCCACCTTTTCATGTTCTCTGTATGTATAAATATCTTCTTGCTGTATGTTCCAGTCTATGCATCTGATGAAGTGGGTGCAGCCCACAAAAGCTTATGCTCAAATAAATTTGTTAGTCTCTAAAGTGCCACAAGTACTCCTGTTCTTTTTGCGGACACAAACTAACATGGCTGCTACTCTGTAACCCAAGGCAGTGGCTTTAAGCCACAGTCAAGGTCACAAGCCTCAGCATAATGGTATAGAAAAGAAAATACCTTTTAAAAGAAACTCAACTGAGCTGCATTTAAAGAAGTGTTAGAAAGAATATAGGATCACATACAGAAACATTGAATTCTAGGCAACTGTAACACAAAAGTCACAGAAGTGCAATGCCTTTGTATTTGCACAATATATGCTATTACCCAGTACTGTGTGCTCAAATGAAAGTTTCTACTGCAAGACACACACACACACACACACACACACACACGCTTACTGCAGGCCCTGTCAGATTCCTCATCTTCAAACTGTACAAAGAGTAATTTTAAATATCATTCTATGTAATTTTTTGAAAACTAATAATTCCTGTATTTCTAGTCAGAGGCGGGATTATAGAAAGCAGTGTAATAAAGTCCACTGAATTTTCAGCATACTGTTGGTACTTCCAACAAAATCATGATCTACAAGAGATTTAGGCCCCAGTCCTACAACACAATCAATATTGGCAGACCTCTAAACTCTGATCTGACTGCAGCATCAAGGCCTAAAATTCCTAGTCATTATTGTAATGGAATGTTAAACTATTATACTGTTCAGCCACCAGGTGGTAGTGTGTAATACCTTATCCAAGCTAACCTCAGCCATAACTGGCAGAACATTAAAGGATCTTATTATAAGCACATCTGGTGTGTACAAGCAAGCTCTGCAGCCAGTCTATATCTGGTACAGAAGCACATGACATGGTGTCAGGAGTAAACTAAGAACAGAAACAAAAGAAAAATAGCAACAAAGGTTGCAGGATCTCATCAACATGCCAGTCTTCAGTGCTCCAGACAACTTCAACTTGGACAAACTCCAGAATGGACAGACTGGAAACATTATTTTGCAAGATTTTGCATTGCTACCAAGCTTCACAAAGAAACTGGAAATTACAGGTATCTTCTTTAATTTATGTTATGGGGAAGCTGACAGACCATATCTTTAAATCCTTTGACTTTAATGAGGACAGCCACAAAGATGACTAGGAAAGAGTTCTGGCTACGTTTGATGCATATTTTATACCTCAGAGAAATGTGGTTTATGAAGGAGCATGTTTTCACCTGAGAATTCAAGAACCAGGGGGAAATGTTGAATGTTTTATAAGAGCTCTGCATACATTGGCTGAAAACTGATTTTGGGAAAATATAAAAAAAACTTGATGGTTATTGGGCTTACAGATAAAAACCTTTCACAACAGCTACAGTTAAAGAGAGATGTGACCTTAGCACCAGCTGTATAGATAGCAAAGCACTCAGTATCAATCAAGCAACAGAACAAAAGGCAGGAGCAACTTGAAAAACCTGGAACTGGCTTAGAAGCTATAAACAGACACGTGCATGTGAAAAGTTACTATAATAAAACACTCACAGTAAGGAGAGAAGTCCCAGGCTACGAGAGACAAAATTTCAGCCTACGTACACAAAGTGTGGAAAAAGCCATATCCCAAGAGAGGATGCATGTCCAACCAGAAGCGCATGATGTAATACATGCACGAAGTATGGATGTTTTGTACCTTTGTTTGCCTCACCATAATGGTCAGGAAGTTGACTCATATTACAGATAGACAATCAAGAGCCACTGTTTCTGGGATCAATCACTTATGATGACAGAGGTTGCCTGGAGAGTGAAACTGAATATTCATAGCAAGACTATTACTCTAAAAGTGACTTGGGAGCTGGTGTCACAGTCATCTCAGAAGGGACATGGAGGTCACTTTCAAGCCTTCCCAGAGCTTAAATCACCTGAAAAAGCTCTGGCTGGCCCTGGAGCTATTCCAAACTGCATGGGCCAGTTCACCACAGAAACAACTTACAAAGACAAAAAGCTATGCATTCACAGTGCATCTGATCAAAGGATCAAAAGACCAACAACCTTCTCAACTGGAGTGTAGCAGCCATGATGGGCCTAATAACAAAGGCGAAAGAACTCTGTGGAGGATTTGATGATATTGGACTTTTGAAAGGAGATCCAGTGAAAAAATCTACTTAAGTGACAATTCTGGATCAGTCAGTGTACACACACCTCTACAGAGAGATCTTGGAAGAGACTAGATGCAGATTTATGCAAATTCAAAAGACTGGTTGACCTAGTCATTGTGGACTATTTTTCCAGGTATAAAGAAATAACATATTCGAAAGACCGAACATCACAGTGTTAGAGAAACTAAAGTGCACCTTTGCTCACTTCGGTTTCCAGAACAACTCATGATGGACAGACAAATGGACCACAATTCACTGTGGCAAAATTTAAGTCACTCTGAATGAAATGTCATTTTATTCATATTACTAGCAGTCCACATTGCCCACAAGTGAATGGAGAAGCTGAGAGAGCTTGTATAGACAGCCAAGAAAATCTTGAAGCAGGAAGATCCATTCCTTGCTTTTCTGAGTTGCACATCAACACCAATATCAGCTCTTGGATATAGTCCAACACAACTCTCAATGGGAAGACAATTCAGAACTACTGTTCTTTTCCAAAGTTAGAATCTGTCTCAAAAGGCAAAAAGCCTATGAACACTTTTACAAGCAACCAGACAACACTCAAAGAGCTGCCAGGTCTAGAACCTGGTGATCAAGATCATGTCAGATTGGATGGTTGGAGAAAAAGGATGGCCCAATCCAGCTGTCATAAAGAAAAATAATTCAGTGCCCAGACTATATGTGAACAAGACCAAATGGAGCATTCAACAGAAACCACTAACATCTACAGTTTGTTCCTCAGAAAGAACAATCAACAGAGCAAACCCCACAGACAGCAAATGAAGAACAAGATAAAGTCTCAAGGATTCCAAACTGACCTCAGTCAGTCGTTACAACTAATGGATGACCAAGTTATTATGCATTTGGGTCATGTAATTAGAAAGCCAATAAGATTCAGACACAGTTAACAGACTGATCCATATTGAACGTCAAAGACCTCGAGATAGTGCAAATGGTAGAAATGCAGAATTTAAAGGGGATGAAATGGAATGCTAAACTATTATATTGTTCAGCCACTAGGTGTTGCTGTGTGTAAAAATACCTTATTTAAAAGAACCACAGCCACAGCAGGCAGAGCATTCAAAGATCATATGATGACCACAGCTGGTGTATGTATATAAACAACCCCTTAGCCAGTCAATGTCTGGTACAGGAACATGACAGTCACGGAGTACAGTTCTTGACAACTCCTTTTATTTTATTGTGATTAATCATTCATATGTCATTGTAGATCCGATAGTTAAAGAGGTGACAACAAAGACCCAATCTTGAAAAGCCTGTGAGTAAGTGCATATTTAATGATTCAGTGTATCAGATAAGGATGCTGAATTGGGCATCTTGTCTGGTAGTAAGATGCGCTGAAAAGCTGTCACTACATTTTTCAGCCTGGGCACAAGTTTCCTTGCCTGCCCTTTACAATGATGGTTTGTCTGGTTTTTTTAAGTGGGATATTTTAAATTCCTATGAAAAAATCCTCCATGGGCAACACTTTGCAGAGCTATGTCAAAATATTTGACTGTATTTAAAAAAAAATCCCTATTGTATTTTTAAATTTTTACTTCTGAATGAAACTAATCACCATTAATATTGTTGCTTTAATCAGTGGAGAGTAAGATACCATTATCTATTTTTTAAAAAACTGGTATATTTGTTCTGCACAATACCTTCACATCCATCACAGATCTGATGCTAGGATTTATTTCTCCTTATGATTTTCACTAACCTCTACCTTCATTTTTTCAAAATCATACCTTTTTATTAACGAACAAAACAGCTTCTGAACTCATTGCCTGCTCAGACTGTGGGATCTCCAGCAACACAGCTGTATTCCATTATTCAAACAGCACCCCAAGGCATGCTAGATCTCTCTCAGAACAGATAAAATACATGATCCCTGACCAGAGAAGCCTGCATGCCAATTGGAGACATAAAACAACAATGGGGTACCAAGATGGTAGGAATGTCTGTGGAAGAACAAGGGGAACAGCTATCAGATTATATGCCTGCTCTGTCATTTTACAATGCTTGTCCTACTCATGCTACAATTACTCTTCCAGTCCAACTGGAGAATAGTTAAAGTCCCCCGTGACTAGTGTTCTAGATATTTTTTCCTGGCCTGCATGCACATTTTTTATCTGCCCTTTACCATGTAATAATGGGACTTCTTGTAATCACATATTTAAGTTTCATTCCAGATACCACCACTATACAGCTAAATTCACATATACACAGTTTCCTGCATTGCCCATCAGAATCAACATGCTTAGTCTAGTTTCCCTAGAGGTTTTATTCATGTCTGGTGAAACCCAAGTTGTGATCTCATGCAACAGAAAATCCACCAGGAATGAGAGCTCAGCCATGGAAGCTGCCTGCACACCTTGCCCCAGAGGGGCAGCTGGAATTAGTGTCCTTCAGCAGTGCCACTACAGGAGGTGGGACTGTGATATCCATCTTCTCCCACCACGGGAGGCAGGAGACTGCCATCACTGCCTTCCGTGGCAGTGGATCTGCCCTCAGGTATAGCTGCATGTTCTGGACCTATGGAAGCAGTTGTCTCCCCTACTCCTGCTACAGATGGGAATTTATCCCATAGACTTTGTGCTGGGTTTAACAAAAAAATGGAAACCTTGCTAGCATGCTGTTATGACCAGATGCATGTGCCTGCAATCATCTTTTGCTGGAAAGCTATTAGGTGAAATGGACATGACCCAAACACCCACTCAGTCCTGCAAGGTGCTGAAAGCATTCTCCGTGACCTTTAACGGAAGGAGAGGGTGCTCACCACCCCATTGAAGAATCTTACCACTAAGCTCTTTTTCAGTAACTACATGCCAAAATCTGACCCCAAATTCACAAAGCTCCCACTGACTTCTTTGGCAATCATACAGACATCTAAAGGCAAAATAGGGCCCGTTACCTCAATTCTGCTGTTCAGATAACAGTATCTTCAGATGGAATAATATTCCTAAATGTAGCCTTTGTATATTGACAGTTTAAATTCTAAATACCGCTTTTATCAACAATGTGGCACTCTCTCACTTTTAGTGTCAGGCTAGCAATGTATAGAATTAAAAAGATAAATATAATAAAATAGCATCCCCCACCAATTCTTTTTCATCAACTTATCTTTTTTTTTTAAATAGTCAACCCTTGTATTAAATTTAATGGTTTAGGGTCCATTCCCCCCAGTGATCTGAAATAGCGGGGGAGGGGGAGAAGACAGCAAAATGAATATAGGGAAAGTTATTTATTTCATTTATTGTTTGTAATAGTCAGCATAAATCCAGTTTTCAAGAAAAGGACAATTTTGAAAAACTTTATTGCCGAGGTCTTTCCTTACAAACCATTGCGTGTGTCCCATCTGCACATGCAATCTGCTTCTATATTTTCAGCCAGCTTGCACAGGCAGATTAATGTGTACAATTAGAAAGCAACCTCACAGGCGTTCAATAAACTGCCTTCATTATTACACTCAGGAGAGTCCCTTTGGATGTCTATAAAAGCCTAGTTTTCTGCCTGTTAGCTAAATAATTGACAATGCTTAAAATAATCAGGACCAAATGAACAAAGTGAAGAAGACTGTGGTGAAAGAGAGCAAACAAAAGATTCTCAAGGCTGAAAGCAGTTTTTGCAGTGCCTGTGACTATCTCTTTAGCAGCATTTATTTACAGTCTAGTCAGGTCTGGGTTCGCACTTCTGAGAGGAAAATTTGTTATTGGCCTGCTGTTTGAACCACATATCACAGAGCCCTGAGAACTGGCAAGGACATTAGGAGTTGTCTTCCACAATAAAATAAATAAATCCTATTTTGGTTCATATTTTATTTTCTTTGTTTTATGACTTTTGAATAGGCTGCTTTGGCAGGCTAGTGAATAGAGCTTGTGGTGCTGAAATTCAGGCACTATATTTGGAATATTCACCTTATGGTATTTGGGCAAACGCTGCATCTGAAGCTCTAAATTCTTAACACAATATATTGAGCATACATGTATGCCATAGTTATACTGTCTGACATCCATAAATAAGAATGAAGCCTTCAAAATCATCTATATTTCCTCCACCAGTTTTTTCAAGCTCTGCATTATTGAGTAGTTATTGGATGTGTACCTGGCTATGTAAAAGAGCTGCTGTCTTTCAGTCTGCGTTATATTCCTGCCTATTTATACTAACAGATCAGCCTATCCATCCACTTTCCAAAACACCCAACACTGAGGTATCAAGAAACCATATAAAAGAGAGTGAATGAAGACAACACATTGGGCTTAATTTTGTGAAAAGATGGTATTACATTGTACCATATTATTCAGGCGCATGCAGCTGGCATTGCCAGTCACCATGAGAGGCAGCCTCTAAAGTAATGGTCACCCATTATGAATTCAAGAATATTCTTGCAGTTAGACATGGGCCTGAAACTCAGGAAACTGGGCTTTAATTCCTGACTCTAAATTTAATTCCTAAACTCCTTGTGTGACCTTGGGCAAGTCACTTTGAGGATCTTGATCTAAGATATTTAGGTTCCTAACTTCCATTGAAATGAATGGAAGTTAGGAGCATAAATACCCTTGAGGATCTGGACCTTACTCTCCACTTCTTAGAATTATAGGGTTAGAAGGGACCGCAAGGGTCATCTAGTCTAACCCCCTGCCATGATGCAGGATTTGTTGTGTCTAAACCATCCAAGACAGTTGGCTACCCAGCCTCTTTTTGAAAACTTCCAGTGAAGGCAATTCCGTGACTTCCCTAGATAGTCTGTTTCATTGTCCTACTGGTCTTACAGTTAGGACATTTTCCTTGAGATTCAGATTAAATCTGCTATGCTATAGTTTGAACTCAATGTGTCTTGTCCTACACTCTGTGGCAAAATAGAAGCATCTTTTTTATGGCAGCCTTTCAAATATTTGAAGACCGCTGTCATGTCTCCCCCTTAATCACCTCTTTTCCAAACTGAATATACCAAGTTCCTTTAGATATGGCTTGCATTCCATCTCTGAACATTTTGGTCACGTGCTTCTGGATCCTTTCCAGCTTCTCTACATTTTTTCTATACAGTGGTGACCAAAATTGGACACAGTACTCCAGATGTCCTATATTGCATGACAGATACAGTCAGTCAGTCAGGCTAGAGCTATGTGCACCTTTCTAGACCAAATAAGAAGCTAGGACTTCTTTACAGAGCTTGATGCAAACAGTGCCTCCATCTGTGCAAAATATCCAAAGAATGTGAAAAGACCATCTCATTCTGCTCTAACATGGCTTCCTGGAGTTGGCAATGCCACTGGGAGAAAAAATAAAAATAAACCACACACACGCTAATGTGATCTTTTCATCAAGCTAGAAGAAGACTTCATTGCCATGGGAGATGCTAATGTCAGTGGAGAGACTGTTGGTCTAACCCTGCCTACTGTTTGGAACGATCCACAATGCAAGATTCTGCAACATGCTCACTATTCCCACCAGTACATTTAGGTATAGGGAGTGAGGTTTTTATGGATGTTGTGTGGTTTTTTCTTTTAGTTTTTAGGGGCTGGTAGGGGGCAGTGTGCAGTGAGAGAAGCAGAGTCCTGATTAGGGGGCCTAGAAAGGCAGCCAAATAGTCAGCCAGTGGCACAAGTGAAGCAAACAGAGCTGTAAACAGGGGAGATTGAGTGGGAATTTGTAAGGGGAGTTTGGGGGTGGGAGGTATTCTGGTGTTTTTTGTGTGTGTGCCGATCTTGTTTAACATTTTTATTACTGACCTTGGCACAAAAAAGTGAGTGTGCGCTAGTAAAATTTGCAGATGACACAAAGTTGGGAGGTTTTGCTAATACCGAGGAGGACTGGAATATCATACAAAAAGATCTGGATGACCTTTTAAACTGGAATAATAGAATGGGGTGAAATGTAATAGTGCAAAGTCATGCATTTAGGGACTAACAACAAGAATTTTTGCTATAAGCTGGGAACTTATCAGTTGGAAGTGACAGAGGAGGAGAGAGACCTGGGTGTACTGTTTGATTACAGGATGACTATGAGCCATCAATCTGATGTGGCTGTGAAAAAGGCTAATGCAATCTTAGGATGCATAAGGCGAGGTATTTCCAGTAGAGACAGGGAAGTGTTAGTACCATTATACAAGGCACTGGCGAGACCTCATCTGGAATAATATGTGAAATTCTGGTGTCCCATGTTTAAGAAAGAGGAATTCAAACTGGAACAGGTGCAGAGAAGAGGTTCTAAGATAATCTGATGAACTGAAAACTTAATTTATGAGAGGAGATCAGAGAGCTTGGCTTGTTTAGCCTAACCAGAAGGCAGCTGAGGAGGAGATACGATTGCGCTCTATAAATACATCAAAGGGATAATTTAAATAAATACCAGGGAGAGAAAAGTTAAGTGCCAATGTGGACACAAGAACAAATGGATTTAAACTGGCCATCAACAAGTTTAGGCTTTAAATTAGGTGAAGGTTTCTAACTATCAGAGGAGTGAAGTTCTGGAACAGCCTTCCAAAAGAAGCAGTAGGGGTAAAAAATCTAACTGGCTTCAAGACTGAGCTTGATAAGTTTCTGGAAGGGGTGGTATCATGAGATTGCCTACAATGGCAGGTGGCCCAACGGCAAGTGCAGGTAGCAAAAATCCCCAACGGCTGGAGATGGGACACTAGATGTGATGGGCTCTGAGTTACTACAGAGAATTATTTCCCAGGTATCTGCCTGGTGGATCTTGCCCACATGCTCAGGGTCTAACTGATTGTCATATTTGGGGTAGGGAAGGAATTTCCCCCATGGTCAGATTGACAGAGACCGTGGGGCACTTATGCTTTCTTCTACGGCATGGGGCAAGGGTCATTTGCAGGTTTAAACTAGTGCAAATGGTAACTTGAAGTCTTTAAACCATGATTTGAGACTTCAGTAAGTCAGCCAGAGATCTATTTCAGGAGTGAGTGCTCAGGTTCTGTGTCCTTTACTGTGCAGGAGGTCAGACTAGATGATTACGATGGTCCCTTCTGACCTTAAAGTCTATGTGTCTATGAGTACATGGTGATGGATGATAAACTATTCCAATTAACACTTACTGAGAGAGAGATTGCAACCTCATGGTTAGCGGCAAATAAGGTATTAACATTCTGAACTCCCATTTTGTACAAAAATATAGGCAGGATCAGGCCCAAGAATAATATTCTGTGCTTTATACATAGCACTTTTCCTCCAAGCCTATCTCAAATGGGTTTACAAAAGGTGATACAGTAACCTGAGTTAATGTCATAACAAGATGAGATGTCACATCTTCACATTACTCAGTGGAGTTAATGTGCAACATAGTGCAGCACAAAAAGTATCCTGAAAGTATTATCACTACATTATTCAATGATTAAATTTATTATTTTCACAGGTTCCTTGTATTCTGCATGGTAGCCAATTCTTTTAACAGGTACGTGTTTGGGAAGATACCATTGTCTTACACTATGCAATAGATTTTGCTTAAATATGTAGAATCCTATTAAATTTAATTTTCTATCCAACTTTCCCCAGGTTTGACATTCAATAGAGCTTCGCAGTACATGCTTAGTGAAGAGAATAAACTACCTTCCACCAGTTTATTCTTTTGACAGTTACATGCAGTCTCTGCTCAAACAGGGCTTGACAGCGTCTGATAGTCTAACTTCAGTTACATCCAAGTCAGTTCAGTTTGTTAAGGAGACAGCTGAAAGCATTCAAGTATGTCTGAATCAGAGGGACCAATATACATATTGAATCTACTTTTCAGGGTACAGCAAGGGATCAATGAAGGCCCTTGCAGTACATAGTGAATTGCTGTGCCTGAGTTGGAACAAATAGCTGTTTTACCTGTGTAAGACTGGAGCAGACCTACTGCATCCAGGAGTGCTGGAGAGAACAATGCTTACTAGAAGTCTTTGCTTCATCTCTAGCAAAAGGGTGCTAAACCTCCATGGGATGACAGATTCGCTTTCCCTAGAAGTTTTCAGGATCTGCAGCACTGGGTGGCCATATTCCTCTTCCCTCAGTGGCTCCTTCACATTTCCCTTAGAAAGAAGTATTTGAAGGAAACTCTAGCTTTGCTATGTTTCTTATACCTATCCCAGGGCTATTTCTGTAGGAGGGCAATATCAGGCCCTGTATCTGAAAACCAAAATATATTCATACAAGACAAGTTACTATTTAGGAATACCTTTGCACCTAGTAGGAAATCTTAAAACAAACCCATTAGCTGCCACAAAGGTGATACTGGCCAATTTTTAAAACTTCTCTCTCATTTCTGCATAATAAAGAATAGCTGGAATTTGTTCAAACTTTCAGAAACACACACACACACACTAAGCACTTCTGGGTTGCAACCAAGCTTGAGAAATGTCTGAAAAATGAGGCATTAAGAAAGCTGTAAGCAAGTGAAAATTAGAGTTCAGAGTAAGCTTTAACTTGTAACTATGTTTTTACTGCTGCACGGCTATACCAGTAGATTTTTCCATTTAGCAATGCATTTGTAAAAGCACCCATCACCATGGTATCTTGGTACTCTTTCAGTAGATTTTATTCACAGAAACAATTAAGTTACAGATCCTCTGTTTTATAGAATTGCCCAAAAGCCTTTTTTCCTTTATTTTAAAAAAATCCAATATTTTGTACTGACAATGATGTAAGAAAAAACAAACATCCAGTTTAGGAATAGTCAATACAAAAGCAATTCTTCAACAATTCAAATACTGGAAATTCTGGAAAATACAGATAAACCAGAGGAACGTATTTGAGGAAGAAAAGGATATATCCTAGCGTCTGAAGCCTAACCATGTGATATATCCTAACCTCTGAAGCCTAACCATGTGACAGGCAGAGGGTCAGCATCAGAACAACAGCCTGGAGCCAAGAGGCCAGATGCCATTGCTGGAAGAATTACTTCATCTGCTTGTCACCTGGAATCTGTAGTTACCACCTATGCCAACAAAGTGACTGTGACCTCTTTCAGACTTAGGTAATCAGAGTTAAAATTTTACTTACAAATAGTGATCTTCATTAAACATTTCTCTTCTTTGCTTTTCTTGTTGCCTTCTTTTTTCTTCCAGTTTATCAGCCTGCAAAATTGAAGAGATTAAGAATTAAGTGAGAAATGAATGATTTCACTACTTATTTTTGTTTTAATAATCCATTAGATTTCAAACCCAAGCATGCAACAGCCCAAATCACAGGAAAAATATTTTAAAGAAGGTTCAGCCTAGACTGTACTCTTAAAAACAGACCAATAGTCAAATACCTCCTGGCAGCAGGGTCAAAAGACTAATTTAACATGTATAAAAAAATTCAGTATAATAGGTCAGATTTTCATCAGAGACCCAGTTATACTTCCTAATTCTCCAGCCACTAAATCAGGTTACTACTACAATAAATTAATTTGATGTAGGTTTCCTTGAGGTTGCTTTGAGAATGTGCTCCATCCTTCGAGATGTGGGGGTGGTGGTTGGCTTACATACTTATATGCCCCCATTTCCATACTGTTTATCCTAGTATCCCTATTATACAGATGGGGAACAGAGTCAGAGAGACTAAATGTCTTGCACAAGATCCCAGAGGAAGCACATAGCAGGGCAGGGAATTGACCCACGGTCCTCTTAGTCTGCTTCCCTAACCCCTGGACTATCTTCCCTCTCTAGGAACTAGCACTGCTGGCTTATAGCAGCCGACAATGCATGCCAACCAGAGGAACTATCAGCTGACAGCTGCAGCTAGATTCTGGCAGTGCAAATGAGTCAAAGCCAACAGAATAGAATCTGGCCCAAATGGCCTAATTAATCCCATCAGAAACTGGGTGATAACTTGTGCACACAAATACACAAGCATTTGCTGGTACAAAACCAATTTGTGCATGCAAATCACTGAAAAAAGTGAGTTCATTAGAGATCCGAATGCAAATGTATGCACATACATATGGAAATCAGAGTTTTGGCTTCTTAAGGCCAAATTATGGCTGAAGCTAAACCTATGCAGATAATGGGGCAGAGGGGTGGGATGGGAAGGCATGCATGTGTGCACACATCCCCCCCCTTATGTGTTCTCTTACTGCATTCAGGACTCCTCTACATGGGGAAATTGACTGGAATAGCTGCTGCTGAATAAGCAATTCCATAATAGCTCCCCATATTAGCAGCATTCTTGAATTAAAAACCCTTATTTTATTCCAGAATAATTACTCTGCTTTGGAATTGCATTAAGTGTTCCAGCATAAAAGAATTTATTCCAGAATAGAGCATCCTCATAGGGAGTGGTTCTGCTGCGATAGCTACTCCAGTCAATTTCCTCACATAGACAACGCCTTAAATACTACACCCACTGAGAAAGTGTCAGCTGAAATTCTGGCACCAAGAAAATCCATAGTACATTCAGTAGCACAAATAATACAATATAGGATCTCCAACCTAAAACTGCATACAACATTTAGAAGCCAGTAGCATAAAGCTGGTCTGTGGAGGGCTTTAAAAGTAAGCAGTATAAATTTTGAAGTAAAACATAAATAAATAAATAAAACTTTGCAGCAGCACAGAGGTATTTCCTGTAAATTAATTCCAGTGAAGAAGGTAAGTAGCCACGTTTTGTGCAACACGTGGTCTCTGGATGACCAGTTAAGACACTTCACTGTATTTTAAGCAAAAAATCAAGAGTTCCAAATTTTCATTTCAATTCTGCTATATTTTTAAATTGTAAGATGCCTGTTTGGTGAAACATTAAGTTTTCACACCACAAGCACTGATGTTATAGCATACCAGACAACTATCCCTAATTTTCAAAATGATGGAAAAGTATTGGACAAACAAACAGGTACTGAGATCTGATGAGACAGTTATTTTGCCTCAGCTGAATTCAGGGTTTTTTCCCCTTTTAATATATATGGCTAATGAAAGACTGTTTAGAGGAGGCTTGTGAAACAAATCACTACAGTAGGTAAATCAGTCTTCAGTTTGCACTGAGTAAAGCCATATTTGTCTAATGTCTGCCGATTGCACCATATTTTGTAAGTGGCTCAGTAACTAAATGAGCAAGTGCAACAGTGATGTGGGCATAACCTGGGGGCAGATTTTGAAGGGGAAAAAAAAATCAAATCCTCATTCAGTAAGCTACCCTTTAGCTCATGTAAGCGTATGAAACGCTATAAGCAGAAGTACTGAAATGAACAAAAATACTGGTGCATACAGAATTAAAGAATGCAAAGCAATTAAAATAAGTATCTTGATACAGGTATCAAAAGCAAAGAAAAGGCCAGAGCAGGGGTCGGCAACCTCTGGCACACAGCTTGCCAGGGTAAGCCCCCTGGTGGGCCGGGCCAGTTTGTTTACCTGCTGGGTCAGCAGGTTCGGCCGATCGTGGCTCCCACTGGCCACGGTTCGCTGCTCCAGGCCAATGGGGGTCGGGGGAAGCCGTGGCCAGCACATCCCTCGGCCTGCAATGCTTCCCGCTGCACCCTTTGGCCTGGAACAGCGAACCACAGCCAGTGGGAGCCTCATGATTAAAATCCAGAGACTGAGCTCTGGTGCCTCAGTTAATAACAGCAATATGACAGTGAGACTAAGGTGGTCTATGAAGTAGCCAAGATTCAACCTATTTAAGGTTTCTGTGGTAGGTTAAAACCAATACCCATTTATTTCTGGGTGCATTTAAAGGAAGCCTGTGCAAATTGCTTGGCACAGAAGTAATGTGCTCCATGTAAGCAGAGCCCCTCACATGGGCAGATACATTTTGTGCAACTTAGAACTTTTTTTTTTTTTTTTTTTTAAGATTCCTGCAGGAATCCACAGTTGTGTCTCAGTGTCAAATATACCAAGAGTAGCCGACGGATGTAGAAAAATCAACAGGGACACATGACTTTTATCCCTCATCGATGAAATGTCCATGCCATACCTGGCCCTAAAATAAGACTGATCAGTGTCAGAGGAAATCTGAACCCATCAGCTATTGCCAGAGTGTCTTCAAACACCACCTTCCACAAAGTGACAATGAGAGAGATTATTGGTATCACAAGTGGGCTTAGGTTCACCAGATAGCAAGTGTGAAAAATCAGGACAGGTGTGTGTGGGGGCGGTAAATAGAAGCCAATATAAAAAAAAAACCCAAATATCAGGACTGTCCCTATAAAATTGGGACATCTGGTCACCCTATGCGGGCTTCCATGAATAAGGACAATGCTTGTTAAAGGGAAGTTGGCACTCTGACCTCCCAAAGAGACAAATGGACTGCTCACTTCAACAACAGATCCACTATCTCAAGAATTTAACCACCAGATGGTCGTGAGTCCCTCTTACTGGCAGTGTTGGAAGGCTCCCCAGAATGATGGAAAACTCCCTAGCACTGCAGGACTCAAGAGGGCACTATTGGCTGAAACACCAGCCATGTTTGTCTCCTCCAGACATATTTTTGTTCATACAGAAAAGCAGGGATGTGTCACATCAGAGTGATTTTGTGTATGAAATAGAAACGGCAGGAAATATTGGACTACAATGGATAAAGGCAGCAAGGATTCTCCAATAACTACCATGCAGAATAGGGCTTGAACTAACTGGCCACTGCACTAGCCTTTCACCTCTATCAGGTTAGCTTGAAATCCTTGCTTCGTTCATAAATGAAAGATCTCAAACATCACAAAAACAATTCACAACTGGCACTCTCTCTTCAAAGAGGGCCAGGACTAGAACAGCTGTGGTACTGTAGATAAATATGTTGGAGTGCATTAGGAGAGATGTGTATAGAAAGGCTGCAAAATTCCTGGCTTCAGCAAATACTAAAAAATGAAAAAAGCCTGCTAATACACAGTTACTTGTTACTAAAATACAGAGCACATTGATAAGACAAGATTTAATTCCATATTGTTTTCTTTATCATAAATGGCAGTTCTCTCCATTTAAAAAGACCCTTATTTAGAGAGATACCCACAGCAAAAAGTTAGTTACGTGCAATAGTATATTCAGTTCATTTAATTTGAATCTTTACACATTTAACTATATAACTTTGGAATATGCACAGGAAATGCTAATGGAATAACAAGCTTATAGACCAGAACATGCCAGACAGAGAAAACAGATCTGATCCAATCATACTGCATTTGATCTCAGGAAACCTTGCTGCTCCAGAAACAGGTGCTTTCAGAAGTTTTGAGCTATGGGTGGGGATGTCTTGTTCAGGGTTTTACACCTGTACCATTTACACTGATGGCATGAGTTCAGCTTTACCTACCTTTCCCCACCCTTAGAAGCTTTTGCAGGATTTTTATTCTAATGACTCTACAATAAAGTTCAAGTTAACTTCAGTTTCTATCAGGATGAAGTTCTCATTCTGAAGGGCCTCTGGAACTAACCCCTGTGTGGGCTTCTGAGATTTGAAGTCTCTAAAGCTCAGCACTATCTGGAATTGTAAGAGAGTCTCCTTAAAAGGCACCAGGAATGCTGCCTCTGGTCATCTATTCCCTCCATTCCTACAGATTATGTACATCCACATACATGGAAAATGGACATCTTCACTAATATCAGATGGTCTCCACTAAAATTTCTCAGCGAATGCTCCAGCATCATCACCTAGACAAGACGAGGCTGATGGGGGGGGGGGGGAGAGGGGGAGGCGAGGGGAAAACGAGGAAGGACTTGCAGGATTTACATAGCTCAGTGATATTTGATTAGCAGTCTTGAAGATTCCATATAGAATCTCAGGGAGTCTGCAGAGCTGATCTGTGCTCCTCACACTAGCTTGGATTACAGGTACAAGAGCAAGATTGATGATCGCTCCTAGCCTAGGTTGATAGACACAAGATAACAAGGAGAACACCAGGCAAACAAATCAATTCTGTAAAAAAAAAAAAAAAAAAAAAAAAAAAAAAAAAAAAAGACCACTGAGATCCACCCTTCTCCTGTCCACCCTATTGTGCCTCCCAGAAGCAAGAGGCACAATAGGGTGGACAGGAGAAGATAATAGGGATAAGAAGAGAGTGTATGATTCTATTTTCCCTCCCCAGAACAAGAATTATTCTCTGCAGCAAGAGAAGGTAGGAGATGACATTGAGCAATATCACATACAGAGGTTGCATCTATACATAGTAACATTGATTTATGATGCATCATCCTTACACAAACTCCTCTTCATTATTTGAGCATCTCAGCACAACGTCTAATCATCACACGTTATTTTGTAACTCTTTCCCAACAAACATGAAACTTTCACAGCTGGAGAACAACCTTGCCATTCATTGCCCTGCTGACACAGCTATCTAGCCTTTCAAATAGTCATGCAATTTATTTTTATTAAATGAATAGTGACTTTGCCAGAAAAAAGAAAATCAGAAACCTCGCCCTGCCCCATATCTTTTAGAAATCCTCCTTTTGATCAAAGACATGCACCTAATTGATGCTCTGCAGGTGCAGCTGGCAATTCTTCTAGTTTTCAGCTAGATTAGACATCATTTGCAAACAAAACAAAAACAAAAATCAACACTGTTCCATGGATAACCAGGGCCAAACTCTGTTTTGACTCAGCAGGGACAAAGTTCTAAAGAATTGGAAGCTTCATTTTTACTCTTGCCTTCCCTTCCCATTTCTTCTTCAGATCACAAGTGATATGTCTGCAACCGAGCTGAGATTGTTGGGAGCACAAGCCAAATCAACAACCTTCTGTGGCTTTGTAGTTCACTGCATATCTTTTCTATGAAACAGGGTAGATTATTCAGCATGTTAATATATTTCAGTCAAAATCCCCACCAGTCCCCCGGTTACTACAAAAAACCATCTTCAGACTAGCTGATTATTTTTAAAGTTCCCTTTGATACCTATTTACTTATTTGGTTTGCAAGATTCCCCAACTTGCTTTAAAAATATGAATTTAATTCTAGGAAATAAACAGTTTGTATGGTAGAGGTATTTGCTATGATATTGCACTTTTAAATGAAATCACTATTTAGAATTTTACTACCTACAAGGCCTATAAACATTTTACATTCTGTGGATGAGAATGCCAGGAACTGTAAAAGCAGGAAAACAAAACTGCTACATCAATACTTTTTCCGGGTATAACTGTAGTTACAGCAGACTTGAAACTTGTCCGTTGTCATGGACAATAATTCAATATCATATATAAAAGTGAATAAAGTTTGTTTCTCTTTTCCCCTCCCTCCATCATAAATGCTCACAGAAAAGCCTGGAGAAGGGGGATTTTTGTGCATGGGTTTGTAAATATTCATGATAGTTTTGCAAGGTTCCAGGAGTAGCCACTGAAGACCTCAATACTGCAAGTTTTATATTTCCCATTATAGATAAGTTAATAGCTCAAGAATTCCTGAAGTAACCCTGGGAGTCTAGTAATTTTGATCTCTAGACTGAAGATTATTCTTAAAGGGGTCTTTACCACTTGACCTTAAAACCTAAACTGTGCCTCCATGACACAATCAGTGGCCTATCATTAGAAGATTCTTTATTGTCATGTTATATTCTGAATGAAGTGCTACCATATCTCAAACAACAACAACAAAAACCTGAAAGGTTATTTATGAAGGTTTATTCAGCTGTAAGATGTCACCAGGAAGACTAAGAGCTTCTTTGTAGAAGAGTCTGTAGATAAGCAACATTTGTGAAACAAACAACTAAGGGGTACTAGAATGGAGGGAGTTACCTTTTGTATAGTGACTGACCTTGGAAAGGAGGCCGTTTAAAATCAAATATTAATGTATATCTGGAACTGTGACATGCTCTTATTGAAAAGCAAGGGGCCTGCAACTGAGATGCTTTTAGGCTGAGCTCACATTCTTTTCTCAGCTGATAGGCTGAGTATAGTCTAGAGTCATGGGTCCAAATTCTGGCCCCTCCTCTGACCACTTTACATGGCTCCAGAAGACTAAGGAGGCATTCTTTCTGCACAGGGCAGTGTACAAAACCCTACGCTGACCCCATCACAGTCCCTAGTACAGAATTGAGAGCACTTTGCGATCTGGAAATTTTGGCCTGTGGCTCTGCTGGAAGGGTTGTGGGGAAGAGGACTGATATAACTTATGCTAAAGGCCATATTAGCCCCCAGAGGAACCTAGACTCTTGAAAGTGCAGCACAGAATCTGCCTCAGGACTTTGAAGGTCCAACAGCCAAGAGATTGCTACTATGTGACAAAAAGTTAGCCATGCGATTATTTTTGACTGAAAGATGGGGTGAAAGCTTGGAAGGGATGGTTTTGTGTTCCCCCAAGCAGGTCTCTCTAATCTTTTAGAGCATTTTAATGTCTGTTTTTGCTTCTGTAAACTGTCAATACATACAAATTTTGTATTCTAAACTGAAGTCGCCTGTAACCTGCATAAAAGTGGTTCTAATTAGTCTCCCAAGGGTTTCTTAAAGACACCGTATCCCTGTCCTCTGGAGGGAAGCAGAGACCAGGGGTGTGAAGTTGTGTCAGCATACAGAACATTCTCTGTCCCAAGTAGCATCAGGAATGGGGAGAAAACTTCAGCAATTACTGCTTTCTTAAAAGATTGGGTCCAACATCTTGGGGGGCAGGGCAGGGGAAGGACAATTGGCCCTTTTACTGGCAGAGGAAGGCAAAGGTGGAAGCCTGCATACTGGAAAAGGGAATGTGAGAAGGCTGCAGTCTGCCTTATAGAGCAAAGCCACAGAAGGACCTATGGGGATCATTATGGGCACAAGGCAATCTCACAGGCAGCCTTTTGAATCCCTAATGTATCCAAAAGAATGGAGGCTGGTGCTATTGAGTAGACAGACAACCTTTACATCTCCACACAATGGGGATTTGGGGTGGGGGCAAAGAGTGGCCTGGAGAAGATTTTCCCAGAAAATGTTTCCAATTTTTGATGAAAAACAATGCCACATGGTTTAGCCCAGCCATGTTGGAAAATCATAATTATATCTTGGGGCATTTTATATGTGTTTACACTGTCTTGATAAAACATTTTGGTCCACGGCTCATATACAGATGGGACATTCAAGCTAGTCAGCTAGCACAACTCAGTAAGGTGATGGACAAGTAGGAACTCTGATACTGCAGTGCTGGCATTACCACTGATGCAGGTCTGCAGATAGAAAGAGAGCAAAAGAAGGTAGGCACGATAACATATCAGTGAGCATTGCCATGCACACTATCAGTGATAGTGTGGCTGATAGGTCATTAATGAGTAGATGGGGTGCCACAATACATGGGCTCTTAGAGGCCACATGTGACCACATAGTATTATTTAAGAACTGGACTCTGAGGCTTCAATAGGTCCATGGATTTCATCCTGAGCTTCCACAATTTCTTTTGAAGTGCTCCCGAGATTGGGGCAAATAGCTCCCAACAAAACCATGTCTGCACTTACCACTTGGGGAGGTTTGCATTTCAGAAGAATGAACAGGCTTGAAAGTTTGCAGTTTGGAAGAAGGAAGGGATACCACTTGCCCCTGGAGTTTCAGTGGAAAAAGTGTAAACCACTGTAAGGAAAATCGGTTTCACCATGACCTCAGCATATGGAGGCATTTCCATCTGAATTTGTAAGTTTACATCTGAAAGTGCAGCATTACAGAAGTTTGCCATAGGCATTAGTGGTTTTCAGACTGTGGGTTGGGACCCCAAAGTGGGTCACAACCTCATTTTAGTGAGGTCACCAGGGCTGACAGACTTGCTGGGGCTTTGGGCCAAAGGCCAAGCCCCACTGCCCCAGGGCTTCATACCTGGGTGGCAGGGCTCAGGTTCCAGGCCCTCTGCCTGGGTCTGAAGCCCTTGGGCTTTGGCCCTCCACCCAGGGTGGAGGGGTTCAGGCAAGCTCAGACTTTGGTCCCGTCTTGGGGTCATGTCATAATTTTTGTTGTCAGAAGGGGGTCATGGTGCAAGAAAGTTTGAGAACCTCTGTATAGAGCACTGTTCTGTGACTTCTTACCCTTAGTTCTGCTCTTACAGTGGACACTGTAGATGAAGCCATAATTCATCTACATCAATGGGACAACCCTTTTCAACATCAGTTGAGGAGTGTCTAGGGTAGCCATCTTCATTTCATAAATTCAAAACACATCACGCTACACCGCCAGAGGACAAGTAAAATAGAGTATTTTTGTACAGCTGCCAATGGTGAGCATTCTATTTAATACATTAAACACCCATCCTTCAGCCTTTTGAAGAGATAGTGTAATTCTGTAGATACATTCCCTGAATCAGAGCAGTTATCCTTACTGTTCTCAAGCAAAACAAAAACCAAGGTGTACCAGCCAACACAAAAGGATATTCCACAGCACCCTCCGCCCCCAGAACTGGTTTGTTTACCATTTGGGCCTCCAATATACCTTGTTTTGAAGCTAGCATGATGGAATATACAGGACCGGCGCCAGGGTTTCTCGCGCCCTAGGCGCACGGCCATTTCGTCGCCCCCTGCACTGATCTCCCGGCTCCGATGGAGCTGCCGCAGGCATTCCTGCGGAGGGTCAGTTGGTCCGTGGCTCTGGTGGAGCTGCCGCATGCATGCCTGCGGGAGGTCCACCGGAGCCGCGGGAGCAGCCGACCATCCGCAGGAATGCCTGCGGCAGCTCCACCAGAGCCGCAGACCAACGGATCCTCCGCAGGCATGCCTGAGGCAGGTCAACCGGAGCTGCCTGCCACCCCCCCGGCAAAATGCCGCCTCCTCAATCATCCTGGTGCCCTATGCGATTGCCTAGGCTGCCTAAATGGTAGCGCTGGCCCTGAGAATATACTCCCGGGCCAATAGGTGATCCTTGATCCAATAGGCATATCATTCTGGTCTGGTGACAGTCAGTCACAGGTACTTCTGGCAGATTTAACAGTTTCCTCTCTTAGAGAGAGGTGCCACAGTTGTTCCAGCTCTGCACATCTTCTTGGGGGGAACAGTTATTTCTAATCATTAGGTATATAACTCAAGTAGCCGAACAGCTTGCATGGCACCCAGAACAACCTGCTTCCCTACTACAGCCACAGAAATCAAAGGGAGTTTGTGAGCACAGCACAACATTAGCCCAGATTTCATCTAAGGGGACATGCAAAACTTCAGATGAAGGACCAGATCCTCAGCTGGTGTAAATCAGTATAGCCAACACACATGAGTCAAGGATCCATCCCATAGGATTCATCCAGGTAAAGCACTGTTCCAGTGAGATATTTTGACTAATGCAGACTCAAACAAGTCTTACCTTTTCTCTTTGAATCATTTTCATTGTCAGGATTTCAGCTTCTTCAGTCTCCTTCTTGATTCTTGCATATTCTTCTCTCTTCAGCTATATGGTATTGGGGGAAGAACACATACAGAGACAATGCAGTTTGGCTTTTGTATTGTACCTCTTCCAACCCTAAATTTTGATTCTGATGAAGTTACAAAGGAAAAAAAGTATCAAGCATGTGTGCCCCCTCACTGTAATTAGAGAACAAAGACATGAACTGTACAATAGCTCATCCATTATGTTAGTTTTGAACAATCTGTTATCAGTAGGTGGTTATGCAAGCATCCACACTGGGTCCCAGGGGTCTGTACTGGGCCCAGTCCTATTCAACATATTCATAAATGATCAGGAAAAAGGGGTAAAGAGTGAGGTGGCAAAATTTGCAGATGATACAAAACTATTCAAGATAGTTAAGTCCCAGGCAGACCGCGTAGAGCTATAAAACGATCTCTCAGAACTAGGTGACTGGGAAACAAAATGGCAGATGAGATTCAATGTTGATAAATGCAAAGTAAGGCACACTGGAAAACATAATCCCAGCTATACATATAAAATGATGGGCTCTAAATTAGCTGTGTCCACTCAAGAAAGATCTTGGAGTCATTGTGGATAGTTCTCTGAAAACATCCACTCAATGTGCAGTGGCAGTCAAAAAAGCGAACAGAATGTTGGGAATCATTAAGAAAGGGATAGATAATAAAATAGAAAATATCATATTAACTCTATATAAATCCATGGTGCACCCACATCTTGAATACTGTGTGCAGATGTGGTCGCTCCATCTCAAAAAAGATATACTGGACTTGGAAAAGTTCAGAAAAGGGCAACAAAAATGATTAGGGGTATGGAACGGTTTCTGTATGAGGAGAGATAAAAAAGACTGGGACTTTTCAGCTTGGAAAAGATGACTAAGGGGAAGGGATATGATAGAGGTCTATAATCTCATAGCTGGTGTGGAGAAAGTAAATAAGGAAGCGTTATTTACTCCTTCTCATAACACAAGCACTAGGGGCCACCAAATTAAATTAATAGGCAGCAGGTTTAAAACAAACAAAAGGCAGTATTTTTTCACACAACGTATAGTCTGTGGAGCTTCTTGCCAGAGGATGTTGTGAGGGCCAAGACTATAATACGATTAAAAAAAGAACTAGATAAATTCCTGGAGGATAGGTCCATCAATGGCTATTAGCCTGGATGGGTAGGGATGTGTCCTTAGCCTCCGTTTGCCAGGAGGTGGGAATGTGCGACAGGGGATGGATTGCTTGATGATCCCCTGTTCTGTTCATTCCCTCTGGGGCACCTGGCATTGGGCACTGTTGGAAAACAGGTTACTGGGCTAGATGGACCTTTGGTCTGATCCCGTATAGCCGTTCTTATGACGGACCTTTACAAGCATGTATGCCCTTCATAATGAGGATAAATACTTACAGCTCTGAAATGTGGGTCACTGTGTTGATTGACTGGTTACCATTTATGTAGCATGTTGAAAATATGAAGGGCAATGTTGGTGGCATTATCATTAACCTCATTACTTTAGACGTGATCTGCAACATTGTTTACAAACACTTATCAAATAGTCTTCTCATTTTCCACATTACTGTGAAGTCTTGCAAGTCCACCTTTTCTTTGTCTCTTTTGAAGTCTCATGACTTCTATTTCTTTTGTCAAACAACTGGGAGTTCATTTTACAGCCACATGGAACAGCAGAACCTCAGAGGGAGAACACAACAACAGTATTTCCTAAATTAAACTAAAAATTACATGTATTCCTCCTGACCTTTTGCTGGTATTTAGATTGCAGGTGTCTGATGTGTTGTTTTTGCCTAGCTTCAGCCTCGGATTCTGTTCCGCCTAGAAAATACAAATTGCATTCTGCATGTTAGAAAATTTTAAGCCCAAGTGTCAGCAACAAGAGACACTGTAATATAATAAACACATTATGAAAATATTCTCATGTATGCCTAATCATGCTGATAAAAATGAGAGATCGAAGACACCTATTTTATCTTTCTGTTCAGCTCTTTTTCTAAAGTCAGTCTTTCACCAGCACAGAATATTTGTTATTTGCAGAATATTCTTCGCTGTATTGTACTTTTTACTGGTAAACGACTGAAGTTATCAGGGTTCCTCATTTTACTTGAGAGACTATTTCATGGTTTAACACTGTCTTGCCTTCTAGATTAATTTCCTGATGGTCATCCTAAGTTTTCTTTTGCTCAGTATGTTGGTGCTAGATTTTTTTTTTTCCAACCAGGGGAGGAAATTGTTTCACAAAAATACTTCTTTAAAATTGATAGAAATTTTTATTGAGGTTTCTAATTGGATGGCCCCTAACCATCAGTGAAGCACCGAACATCAGTGAAAACACAGAATTTGCTCTTTGTTAGCAAGGGGAAAAAAAACACCAATTTTTTTAAAGCAAACAAAAACCTGGTTAAAAACACAAGCTCCACCTGCATCTTAGCTTTGCCAAACTAAGGCTCAAATAGTAGGAGGTATAGTTTTCGGAGGCATAGGTCCTCTATTGAGAGCACCCAGCCTCTAACCATGAAATTGTAAACTCTAGAACAGACAGCAAGAGGGACCCAATAGATCTTCACTCCCACAGCAGGGCATGGTGAAAGAAGTGAATTGTTTTAAATCTCATTATTCTCAGTTCTTATGCTAGGCTACTCTGAACAATTCCTCTTTTCCATGATGTTCCCTCCATTTATAGAAGCCAGTCGGGTTTCCCTTTGTTGTTTGGGCAAGCTAATTCCTTGAATTGCAGCTCTATAATTATTTCTATTTTTCTTCCCTGAATTCCTTCCTATTTGTCAACATTTTTGTCTTTACAGAGGTACCCAAGACTACAAAAACTGCTTGCATTAGTGCTACATAGAGAACTATTACCTTCCTAGTCTGTGCAGACACCCTGAGGCTTAACTTTACGCACCTGTGTAGTCCCTCTAGGAATCAATGGAACTATGTAGTATGCAAGACAACATACCTTCTATTGGCACTATAATCAGCACACAGTTGGTACTATAAATAATTTTTCCAGGTTGAGCATTTTTTTTTTGTTGTTACTTCCTGAACCTTTTCTAGCCTCTCTGGGTTCCTGTGTATTATTTTTAACTCCCCTTCCTGGTATTGTCAACACTTTGCCTTTTAGTGTCATCTGCAAATTTAACGTCAGCTCCACCTCCTGATGTTAATTAAAGCCATGTGCATCATCAATCTCCAAAGCAGGCACACCACTGGACATCAGCTACTACTCAATATATTGGTGTTCATCATTACCCTTTGCTTACAGCCTGGCAGCCAGTTTTCAATCCATTCAGCAGGGCTCATATCCAAGACAGCTTGAATTAATTTTCCAAATAAGATTTTGTGAAGCAGTATATCAAATGTTTTAATCAAATCAACATGTGTTATAACTCCTGCATTCACTTTATATATAAAAAACAACAATGAAGGCTGTCAGGCATGATTTGTTCTTTATAAATTTACGCTAATTTATTGCTTAGAGTTCTATTATCTAAGGGAAAGTATGGAACTCAAATTTATTTGTTTGTTCTCTATGGTACCTGAAATTACCTAGTCCTGGAAAGGTTGGATGTCTGCCAGTCACAGAAATAGTGCAGATCTGGAATTCTTACAATATTTAATCAAGACTGAAATTCAATAATTGCTTGCCTATTTGAGGAAATCTGATGATTTGGACACTAAAAATGAAGCAGTCTCTCTAAAAAGAGTCACTCTCAGAGAAAAGGCATTAAAAGAATTTGTGATCGAATGAACCCCTTCAGTTGTGCCATTAAAGATGCCATCATGAATCTCTCCTTTCTTCAAACTTGTGCTGGCCCTCTTAAGCCCACACGAGCAAGTACAGAGCTAAAGTTCTTAACACCAGCTATTGAATATAGTGGAGATTTCTCACCAATCATCCATGTGTATTTGCTTCAATTTGGAAAGTACTAGCATTCTAAGGGTCGATGTAGCCTCCTCAAATGCATGTCAGAAACCTGTCATTTCTTCCCACATCTGATCTGTATCTACAGTGAAGTCACCAAGGAAGTAAATCTGCCTTTTAATTTGAGTTAATTATTGTGCATTTGCCACAATTCTGATTCCTTGGATGGAAGCTCTGAGGCTCCCTCTTAGTCATTCCACTCATTTTAAAGAGCTGTTGGTGGGTGTTCTCAGCTCCATAGTTTCCTTCAGATTTCTCTTTTGCCTGCCACAAGCTCTGAAGTTCTCGCTCTTTTTCCAGGGATGTAACTTGAGCCATTTCAAGAAAACGCACACGAAGGCAGCGTTAGTATTAGCACGTGTGAGCTAATAAGAGGGCAGAATGCCAAGTTCACCAGAACTTGAAAAATAAAATAACTTTCCTACTAACCACTGGGAAGCTTTCCATGGCAGAGATATGCATCTCAGGAGGATTAAGTCATCTATTTCTATAGAACTGTCACCATATACCCTTTGAACCAAGTTCTTATCCATGGTCATTAGGTATTTCCATGCACATGGAGGTGCATAGCCCTGACTACAACATGCCTTGTTTAAGAGGACCCTTGAGTCCATATCCTTTTGGATGATAATTCTGACTGGGGCAGCCTCCACCTTCTTCAACACCTTGCTAGCCTTGTCTACACTACCAAAGTTGCCCACTGGCAATGGGAGCTGCTGAAACAGGGTTGAACATGTTATACCAATATAATAAAAACCAGCAGGATCTTATTAAGAGGGGTAAGGCAAAGATGCCACATTTATTGCAAATATAATAATAAAGCAAAAGATAAAATAAACAACGTTGTTTAACTACTTATTCCTGTAAAAGCAGCAAAGAGTCCTGGGGCACCTTATAGACTAACCGATGTTTTGGAGCATGAGCTTTCATGGGTGAATACTCACTTCGTCGGACGCACGTATTCACTCACAAAAGCTCATGCTCCAAAACGTCTGTTAGTCTATAAGGTGCCACAGGACTCTTTGCTGCTTTTACAAATCCAGACTAGCACGGCTACCCCTCTGATACTACTTATTCCATATATATGTGTGAATGTGTGTGTGTGTGTATATAATATACACACACACACACACACTCAAGTTCTGTATAGGTGGTATAGTTACCAGCCTAGAAGTTGCTCATGCCAAGTTACTGGCTAGGTATCTTGGTCATGAGGATGGAGCCGAGTCTGTGTCAGATACACCTGATGCTCCTGGAGGTTGGTAGCAGAACTAGAGACTCAAAGTTCTCAGTTTTTGGAGTTTATTCTTATAGGAATTAAATTCCTATGTTAGTCTATGTGAGCTGTTTCAACCTGCTGTTGCTGACTCAAATCAGCAGAGGGCACATTTCTGGTGGCTCCACACTCTAAAGTGGCACATTCCTTCCAGGTGTTTGGAGTGAATCCCAGTTTACCCTTCGGAGGTTGTCTGGTGGTCCACTTGACACATTCTTCGGCTGATGGATCCTTTCTAGGCTGGCACCTCCCTAACCATTCACGTTGTCATAAACAGATAGTTAAGGATTAATGTCTCTTTTACCTGTAAAGGGTTAAGAAGCTCAGTGAGCCTGGTGGACACCTGACCAGAGGACCAATCGGGAGACAAGATACTTTCAAATCTTGGTGGAGGGAAGTCATTGTTTGTGCTGTTTGTTTTGTTCATTGTTCTCTCCTGACACTAAGAGGGGCCAGACATGCAACCAGGTTTCTCCAATCTTTCTGAAACAGTCTCATGTTCAAAATAGTAAGTACTAGCTAGAAGGCGGATTAGTCTTTTGTTTGTTTTCTTTATTTGCAAATGTGTATTTTGCTGGAAGAATTTTTTCCTCTGTTTGCTGTAACTTTTATCTTAGGCTAGGGGGGAGGGAGTCCCTCTAGTCTATATAAGCTGAAGACCCTGTAAATATTTTCCATCCTAATTTTACAGAGATAATTTTTACTTTTTCTTTCTTTAATTAAAAGCTTTCTTTTTTAAGAACCTGATTGATTTTTTCCCCTTGTTTAAGACCCAAGGGGATTGGGTCTGAACTCACCAGGGGATTGGTGGGGGGGAAGGAGGTGAGGGGAAGGTTAATTTCTCTCTGTTTTAAGATCCAAGGAGTTTGGATCAGTGTAACTCTCAGGGTAACCCAGGGAGGGGAAAGTCTGGGAGGGGGAATGGTTTATTTCCCCTTGTTTTAAGGCCCAAGGGGTTTGGGTCTTGGGTCCCCCAGGGAAGGTTTTGGGGGACAGGGAATGTACTAGACACTGGAATTTCTGGTTGGTGGCAGCGCTATCAGATCTAAGCTAGGAATTAAGCTTAGAAGGGTACATGCAGGTCCTCACTTTCTGGACGCTAAAGTTCAAAGTGGGAAAGATACCTTGACATACGTACATTAAGCGTTCATCAACATACATTCCATATCTTAGGCAGAGTCAATTAACGGCTTAAGGCTCACAGCAGGAGTGGTAACATAGTGTCCACTTCAAGAGCAAAGTCAATTAACTTGTTTGTAAGTTTTACATAGTAATAGAGTATCTTTCACAGGACAGATACAATCAATGTTTTCCGCAGACAGGAGCTTACAAGTTTTAACAGCAGAACTAAAAGATTTTTGTACTTCATGAAACTGGGGGTCGGGGGATTCACTGTCAGTTGGGGGAACCACTGTTAGTACCTTCTTTAATATCCCTACAAACATGGTTTGATAGGAATTATCAACAAGGACAAGCCACGTTCAGCATAATTTCAGATAGGATAGTGAAAGCCTGTTGCTGATTGTTTATCCAGAGGGGAGGAGGACTCTTCAACACAGAAGTTGGGAGAGAGGCAGAGTGGAGGAGAACTCTCTCTGCTCAGCAACTAGGATGCAGACAGTAAACCCTTCTCCCCCGCAACACACACTGAGCCAGGACAAGAGAATGACAGTTTCTTTTCCTTTCCAGTAGCTGGGAGATGCAGTTTCAAAGTTAAACACCAAGTACCTAGTGGTTGATATGGAAGAGGGTGCCGTAGCATAGGAATCCCAGCACCTTCCTCCCTAGAAGATGGGCAAGGCGTGGGCTTTTCACTTCTGCAACATTCTACCACCACTCTTCCATCTAAAGCATTCATTCATTCTTGAGCTAATAAGTTTAGACCTTCAGTTCCTAAATATCTTGCAAGCTTTTCAAACCTTGCAGTTCACTTCCACCTACCATACACCTCCTTAGCCTTGTATTCTACCCCTTTCAAGATCGCTTGAAAGAAAGATTTCACTCCAGTTTTACGTACTGTTTTCCAGTTACGCTGTTCTTATTTAAAACAAAACAACTACAAAGGTTGGTTTGTGAATGAAGTTTCAACTTCATCAATACAAACAGTCTCTCTGTGCATGAGGGTAGGCAAAAAGTCACCTTAACTTTTCTGCCTACCTTCATACATAGACAGCAAAATTGCAGCAACCTGGATCTCAAATTTCATAGAAATGTAGGACTGGAAGGGACCTCGAGAAATTATCAAGTCCAGCCCCCTGTGCTGAGGCAGGACCAAGTAAACCTACACCATCTCTGATAGGTTTTTGTCCAACTAGTTTTAACAAATAAAAAAAAATACAAAAGATAGGGATTCTCTTGGAAGCCTATTCCAGAGCTTAACTACCCTTATTGTTAGACTGTTTCCCCTAATATCTAACCTAAACGTTCCTTGCTTCAGATTAAGCCCTTTACTTCTTGTCCTGCCTTCAGAGGACAATAAGAACAATTGATCAACATCCTTTTTATATCTCTAACATATCTGAAGACTTATCAGATCCCCTCCTGCCCAGCCTTCTCTTCAAGACAAACACACCCAGTTTCTTTAACATTTCCTTATAGGTCATGTTTCCTAAACCTTTTGATCATCTTTCACAAAAATGTGGTTGCTCAGAATGATTTTTAGTAGCCAAAATCAGTCATTTACAAAATGTTTTGTTACGTTCCTTCCTCGAGCACAAGATGATATGATCTGCCATTTAAAAATTACAACCCACACACCCCGAGTTTAATTTATTGACCATCCACCCTGAAACTTGAAAAAGTGATCTCCCACTTCAGTTTCATTGTAAACACCAGTAATTAGGAAACCACATGATGTACTTCAGGAAGAAGATGTAAGTAGTTTCATGCCCTCTTCTGAAAGTCCAGTCTGGGGTGCAACCAGCTGAGTGGAGCCAGAAGAATTTAAAAAACAGCAGGTCGGACGTGCCGGTCAATCATTTCCCCCACCCCCTTATTGTTAGAGTTCACCTGAAAAAAAAGAGTCCATTTTTAAATTCCAGCCTAATGCTGCACTTACTTTTGTATTTGTGTCTACTTTTGGGGTTATAATTTTCATGTTACAGTTTTCAGTGCTCTCAGCCAAGTCACTCACTGTGCTTCCTTCAAGTTGTTCTTCCATTGCCTAAATAACTATTCAAAATATGTAAGTGATAATGTTTTACAGGGTTTTCTGCACCAGTCAGAAGAAATTTCATGAAGGAGAAAGCTACGTATTTATGTTTTAGGAACTTTGCCATAATCAAGTTCATTAAAATCCCACTAAGCGTAGCTATTATTGCTAACATTTTAACCTACAGTAAATCTCTAAAAACCAGAGCAAAAAATAAATCACAACATTTTTCATTTATTTTATTTAATCCACCAAATTAGCTCACTTCTATTTCCTTACCCAGTTTCTGTGGTTTCATGTTAATTGGTCCTGGCCGGTGCTGTTCCTTCCACCTCTCCAAGTTCTCCAGTTCTTTGTTGGCAACTAAATCAAAAAGAAAACAAACAGTCAGCATATAGAAATAAGAGCCACTGCTGTAAGGAACTTATAATATTGTTAAATTACATCACATTAAAAACTATGCCCACTCATGGGCAGGTCTACTCTATTCTCCACAGACATAGTTCAATCCACACTAATGGCTAGTCCATATGAAAGATTAATGAATCTATGGTGCTGGCTACCACTCAGGGGACTGCTTTAATCTCTGAAAGCCTCGAGTTCAAATCCTATTATTGTTGTCTTAAACAGGGCTGGCTACTATAGATATATAGACAATAGTCATGGTCGTTCCCAGCCAGTAGCTCTCCTCGATAATACCAGCAAGTTACCTATTTAAAATTAGGTAAATAAATGCACAGAACTCCCAGGACACATGCCATCCGTCACTGCTCACTCATGCTGCTTTTTGTTGTTTCCCTTCTCTGGATTCATCTGTTCTCTACTGATATTATAGGCTGTGGGACTATCAAGAAAGTTCATCTCTTCACTGCAGCCATTTTTGTCCATGGAAACTAACTGCACCACCCTCCCATAAGTTCCCCAGCCCAGCAGAACTTCCTATGAGGTGCAGAGTTATGGCACCCTGGCAGAGCAGGGCAGAAGCAGGCTGGAGAAGATGGGGTGGGGATTGTGGCAGTTCTGCATCTTGGTAATTCCCCTCTGCATGGGGACTATGGCAACAGGGGACACAATCTAGGGTGGCACTTGGGTTGTTCTAACCTGCTCCAGGGGCCAGTTTGATCCTTGCCAGACTTAGCAAAGGGAAAATAAAACTTCTCCTCTCAAACAGCCTATACAGTGGGGTAAAATGTGTTCTGGTTACTGTAGGTTCAGACATACCTTCTTTCCGAGTGAAAACAAGGCCTCAGTCACCATGCCACTCTGCACTAGTGCTGGGAAGAATTCCCCTGCCTGTCATTTTACTTGTCTGTAAAACATCTTGGCCCCAATCCAGAAAGATGCTTTCAGAACTTTTTGAGTGCAATGGGACCATGCACATGCTTAAGTTTTCTGCTGGACTGGGGCCCTAGCGTTTTGTTGCCATAACACAAACATAACTGCCACCATGACAGCAACACTGTCTGCCTGAATTGTTTCCCTCCTGGGCCAATGGTGGTGGTTTGGTGCAATGGAACAGATACCAGAGTTCACGTTCTTTCCAGAGGAGAACGCCACAACCCCATGCCAGCTTACTCAGGGAGTGAGGCGAAGTAAGCTCTGGATCAACCACGGAGTCTTAAATTTAAGAAATTAAAATTAACCATACTCTCCAAAGGGTTTCAAACCACACAGTGCTCACTCACTGTTCCTACCCGGTCATGGTAGTTCTCTGACACTATGAAAGATATTGGTGAAGAATTACATTGCAGAGTTACTCCGAAATATAAGAACAAAAATTATGAAAAAAATCTTCCAGTTCCTGTCAGATAAAACTCCTTAATTTACTCCTAATTTTTTCTGTCCAGAATGTGTATGCATTATTTACTAGCAGTGGCTAAACAAAAATCTTTAAGCCAAACAATAAGAACTTTTACAATGAAAGAATACTTTAGATTGCCATATAAAAGAATGTTTACTGTATGCACACTGTATACATTGTCAGCATTCATAAAATTGTATGTAAGTCACTTGTGTCTCTGAGCTTGTTACCAAGGAATTTATGTACACAGTTCTTGTGATTCCTGGATTTTGTGGTGTTTTCTTTTTTTATGTATATGATGTATGATTTTATTTTATACTCCAAGTTTTCAGTAAAATGGGCTACTGCAATTCTTAAGGGTTTGCTGCATTTCACTGAGTCCCTCGACATGGATGGAAAGTTTAGATATTAGACCTGGTTTGGGGAGGTAGCAAATATCTACTAGAACTCATTGAGCTTCAATGGGTTTAGTATCGGTTAGTAAATATTAAACCTTTTAGTTCTTTCTTTCTGTATATTTGAGTCATTTATATATTAACTAGTCTTAGACTCTATATTCAACAAAGAGTATGTCTGAATTCTAAGGCCCAGAACACTGGTCCTTCACCGATAAGGAACCTATTCAAGAATTGTGTGGGTTAGGCTGTATTTAATAATTTGTAGTGCTTTCACGTTTATATCAAACTCCAGATATTCTTGGAAACCACCTCCTTAACAGGCACATATTTATATACATATGCACATATAAACTTGGGAAACTAGTGAGGGATTTTACTGCAGAGGTTTTCTGTTGAGGAATCAACAGGGAAGAATGATTGTGGGGTCAGAAGGACTCACTGAAAGACATTATCTTGAATAATTGTTGGTCCTTTCAGCTGTAAATAATCATGCCTTCGCACTTAAGTCAGGTAAACTGAGAACGCATAGAAGTGACATCAGAACATCTGTTTATTTTGGCAAAAAGGGTTTCTTTGCTTAAAACCCTATATGACGACACTGGTAAGGGAATATAATTGGGGAATGAGAACTGCACCTCCCTCTAGATACAGTAAAGGAGAGACACAGAGCCAGTTCTTGGTCAGACAACATAGGTGTGGTAATGTATCTATTTCTTTCTGCATAATGCTGTACTAATCTCCGATTAATAAATCTTTGATTAAACAATTCAGTTCAACCGGTTATTCGACAATCTCAACTCTTTAACTCAGACATGTAACCATAGGAGATGTAGATATTCAGTGCTGCTCAAAAAAAAAAAAAAAAACAAACAAAAAAAAACAAACCAAGTCATTGGAGTAAGGTGCCTTACATTATGCAGTTGTACTTAGAGAATTTGTTAAGCACATTCTAGAAATGGACATTTTCTCTCTGAAAACAGTACACATGAACAATTTAACCATATGAGCATGCAATAGGTACACTATGCCTACACTGGCATTACAGAAACATTAACTTGACAATGGATAGCTAAACAAGACTCCAAATTTGATCTTCAAACCTAAACTTGACGTCCGGCTGGTGGGGGAGAGGAGTGGAGAGAAAAGAGGAGAAGGGTTATTAGCTTTAGGAGGGGCATCAAATTAACTCTGAATGTGTCTTGTAGAACTTAAATTGAACAGCTATGACACCACCTTTCTAATGGGAACATTTTTACAGATATCACATCTTTCTATGGTTGAACTATTCTTTTCCTAATTTGGCTTTTCTACCCATGCAAAATATTTTACAACATATACAAGAAAAGTCTGCATGGTGATAGAGTTTGCCTTTACTAGGTGATCACAATCAGTGCTTAATTTGTGCTGGGGCTTGCCAGGCCTGAGCCCCAGCACCTCTAGGCTTGCCACGTCAGTTATGAAAGTAAGAAAAACTGCTTGAGTCCCATCACCTCTCATTACGAATTAAGCACTGATCACAATGATCCCTTCTGGCCATGGATTCTACATTGTGGTAACTTTAATATTATCACAGCTGCACACATAAAACCCATGGAAGGGCTGAGACAAAAGCTGCATTTTGTAAAAACAAAAACAAATTCATCTAGAGTGTGGTAGATAATGCACTTACTTTTCTGTATCTGGTTCCTTCTGGTTTCATTTGGAGGTATCAAGACATATGCACCTGTACTGGAATGGAAAGAAAGTTGTGAATTACTGTCACATGAGCCTATGGATTCATTACTATCCTCTATTTCAATATGGACCTTTAGAATTTCTGTAAGAATAGCTACAAGGTTTAGAACAATCCGGATGTATGAGTTCTGCAGTAGGTATATACATAGGGATGTTTTCCAATCACAAGCCATGCTGTACGTCATATGTGCTAAGAATAAGATTTTCAGAAATATTCAGCATTGGCTTAACTCTGTTGATGAAAGTCCCACCCTCACTGCTAATGTCATATCTCCTTCATTTCAAGACAGACTGTATTTCCATAGATTTGCTACAAAACATTCCACAGTACATCCTGTCCATGAACATCAGACGAATGTGGTCTAACAGCGAAGGCATGGGCATTAGCAGTTCTTGGTTCTATTCTTCTTCCAACTCCATTCTAGGAGGTGCCTATTGCTCTCAAGCACCTACTGATGTCCATCTTTGGACCGTGCCTTAGTTTCTTCATCTATAGAATGCGAATAGTACATCACTGTGGTGTCATGAAGCTTAATGTTTATGAAGGACTTTAAATTTTCTTGGCGCAATTAATAATTTTCAGTAGTGCCTGAAAGCCTCCTCCCCATGCCGCCATCCTGCAATCCAGAATGGTTTCCAGTTGTCCTAGGGGATTAAAGAGAGACATTAAAAGAATGGGTCAAGGACAGAGGAGCACTGTGGGCAAGAAGAACAAGGATGGTAGTGGGAGACCTATGAAGGAGAGAGGCAGAAGGTGCTTAGGGAAAGCAACTGAAAAGGGGACAGGAAAATAAATTATTATTATATATCAAAGAGCTCCAATTGCAAAAAGCAGTCTGCCGCCATATCACTGGGATCCAGGGATGGGAAGGAAAGTATTTATATCTGTTTAATTACTGATTTCTCTTTGAAGGCGTATTCTAGAAGATGGATTAATTTAAAAAATTAAACTAGTAAAGATGGAGCTGCTAGCATTAATGGAACCAGTTAATACAATCCTTTCTTATCTTCTTATTGTGATAGCCACTGAACATTTTCCATGCAGTCAAATATCCTTAACTGGAGTGCTGCAAACACAGTGGAAGCAGTATGTACTGCACCATCACAATTTTGGCTAACATGATGTGCTATGAGGTTGTGCAGATGAAAATTTACACTACAAGGGTTCAAAAAAAGAACTAGATAAGTTCATGGAGAATAGGTCCATCAATGGTGTGATGAAGTGGGACTGTTCTTAAGGTTTCCTCTGAATACTGTGTGGGTACCTCAGTTTCCCTTATGCATTTCTTAAGTCTCTAAGGGGTGAGATTGTTGCAGAGCAAAGGGCCAGTGTGCATAAATGGCCGGCACTCTGTCTCCTGGCTACTAATGGCCGGGGCTCTCCCCCCCTCTACAAGGGGATAGCTAAAGGTGTTGGAGAACAAAGATCTGGTGACCTCCTGGCCTGGGAAAGAGGAAAAGGCCAGAAAGGAGGGGCTGGAGAGTTTCAGTCTTGGGCTGTCTGGGGAATCATAGAGAACCCCAAGGTTGGGAGCTAAATTCCCTACTACCCAGAAGGACCTGACTAAGGGGGTCCTGTTTACGCCTACAAGCTCTGGTGTAGGCTGTGTTCCTGTCATGTAATAAACCTTCTGTTCTATTGCCTGGCTGAGAGTCACGGTGAATTGCAGGAAGCCAGGGGTGCAAGGCCTGGTCTCCCCCAAAACTCCATGACAAATGGCTATTAGACAGGATGGGCAGGGACAGTGTTCGTAGCCTCTGTTTGCCAAAAACTGGGAATAGGCAACAGGGGATGGATCATTTGCTGATCTCCTGTTCTGTTCATTCCCTCTGGGGCACCTGGCATTGGATATTGTCAGAAGACAGGATACTGGGCTAGAGGGACCTTTGGTCTGACCCAGTATGGCCGTTCTTATGTTCAAGTATTGCAGACAAGTTAATGACCAATTTAAGGCAAGTTAGCAAAGCTTATCCTTATTTAACACAACTTGTTATTCTTGATCATATTACTGTATGCTTCTCCAAGCATTCCTTTATTTGGCTGTATTTAAAAATGTTTAGACTTTCCCTCACAACTAAGCTTGAATGTTATATGCTCTACTCTTTGAAGGTTTTGTTAGGTTTGTTTTTATGTTTGTTTTTTTTTACTAGCCAGATCTCAGACTATATCTTCTCTTGATATGTTATACACAAGTTTGTCAACTTCAGTCCTATTCTTGTTTTCTGTATGGTCTCTCCAAACTTAGTCAAAGAAAATTATGTATAGTCTCCTTTTTCAGAATGACTTCAGGGACTATGGTGATGATCCCTATAAAAGGCTGTGGATACAGATAGAGATAGGAATTAGCCTTTAAATTTACTCTCATATGATAAGGCTCTGAAATTTCACAGTATTATGGTTCCTCTCCTTTAGATCCCCAGTTTTTGTTTAAAAACAAAAAAACACAACACTATATTAAAAAATAATCTATGAAAAGAACCGTCATCAAATCCAAAACATAATCTCCATAAAGATGATCGTTTCCTTAGTCTGACATTCCTATTAGCTCAAATGTATGTATCAGCAACAAATGCATCAATGCAAGGTACAAGATATAAACAGCACCGTAAAAAGCTGTGCAGTTAAAAGGAGACTGTTAAAAGCTGAATGGGTTTTCATATTATTGAAGTTGATTTGGAAACCAGATGAAACCTTCAAAATAAGTAGGAGAGAGGCAGATGCAGAGCAGAAAGGAACAAAACCAGCTTTGGCTTCCTTCAAGTCTATCATATAGTGCAGGGATCAGCAACCTTTGGTATGCGGCCTGTTAGGGAAGCCCGCTGGCAGACCAAGCAGTTTGTTTACCTGCAGCGTCCGCAGGTTCAGCCGATTGCGGCTCTGTCATAACATTTCTTCCCAGATCTGGACCTTAGCGTCCAAAATATGGGTGTTAGCATGAAAACCTCCAAGCTTAGTTACCAGCTTGGACCTGGTAATTGCTGCCACCAGCCAGGAATTATACAGTGCCTAGCTCACTGTGGTCTCCCCAAAACCTTCCCTGGGGGACCCCAAGACTCAGATTCCTTGAGTCTCACAATAAAGGGGAATAAACCATTTCCCTTCCCCCTCCTCCCCTCCAGGTGTTCCCTCCCTGGGTTCCTGGAGAGATATACAGAAGCAAGCTCCGTGAATCTAAACAAAAGGATTCCACCCTCCCTGCTTCAAGTCCTTGAAACACAAGCACCGAGAGATCTAACCTCTCTCCCCCCTCACCCAGAGGGTATGCAAAGTCAGGCTTAGTAAATCTAAGGCTTAGTAAATCTAACACAAAGAGATTTTTCCCCGACTTCTTCCTCCCACCAATCCCCTGGTGAGCTGCAGACTCAATTCCCTGGAGTCCCCACTAAAGAAAAACTCCAACAGGTCTTAAAAAGAAAGCTTTATATAAAAAGAATGAAAAAGGACATTACAAATAGTCTCTGTATTAAGGTGACAATATACAGGGTCAACTGCTTAAAAGAAAAAATGAACAAACAGCCTTATCCAAAAAGAATGCAATCCAGAAACTACACACATGTAAATACAAAAAAAACAATATAAACCTATTGTCTTACTATCCTTGTACTTACAACCTGGAAACAGAAAATTAGAAAGCCTGGAGATTCCTGTGGTCACTCTCAGAACCGAGAGGGCACAGACCCAAGACAAAGAACAACAAACTCACACCCAAAACTTCCCTCCACCCAGATTTGAAAAAGTCTTGTTTCCTGATTGGTCCTCTGGTCAGGTGTTTCAGGTTACTGTTAATGTTCTTTTACCTGTAAAGGAGTAACAACCCTTAGCTATCTGTTTATGACAGGCTTCCACTGACTGCGGTTCACTGTTCCAGGCCAATGGGGGCTGCGGGAAGAGGCGCGTGCCAAGGGATGTGTTGGCCGCCACTTCCCACAGCCCCCATTGGCCGGGAGTTGGGGACCGCAGCCAGTGGGAGCTGTGATCAGCCAAACCTCTGAACGCTGCAGGTAAACAAACCGCCCTGGCCTGCCAGCGGATTTCCCTGATGGGCCACATGCCAAAGGTTGCTGATCCCTGATATAGTGCTTTGGTTATTTTAACTATCAGTTCAAAATAGGGGGAGATAAACATCTTTTTGATCTCCCTTTAGTAAAGTCCCTACGCATGTACCTACCCCACGTATGTAGGTTGCATTAGAAGCGTAGGGTTGGGAGGTCACTGATAAGGAAATTCCAGTTGTGCACCATTAGGAGTTGGTAAATGACTTGGTAACATTAGAGAAGACACAGCTGAACAGTCACAGGGTGGCTTTGGACATCCAAGGCTTCCTGGAAATCTGTCAGTGTGGAAACTCAGGACCAAAGTCTAAGTCCCCAGTCCTGCAGTTGCCCTGGGTGTTCTTTAATGAGGTTCTGTACAGGCACTGCAGTCAACACACAGACTGTCAATTGCAGGATCAGGGCTTAAATTCATACTCTGATTTATTTTGCTTTTTCCTTGAGACCTTTACATTAACTGTTGCTTTTTCCTTTTATGAAAGGAATTTTTACTCTGTATTTTAGCGAGTTTGCAATACCACGTCAGACATATCCTCTCACAGACGCTCTGATCCTGCAAAGCATACAGGATCCTAGTTACAAGTGGGCAATTTAACATTCTAGTCACTTTTCTGTTTAAGCAGAATCTGAGCTACTACAGTAACTGTATTTGGAAATGAGTTATCCTAATTGCCTTGCTGGAAGTTAATGAAATGTTCTAATTTTGAAGATTATTTCAAATGATCAATACTGCACACAATGTGAAGTACAAGGACTATGAAAAAATGGCATGAAACAAAAAGGAAATATAATGTTTTCTACTACTCAGGCTCCAAAACAATGATTTTTTAAAAAAAAATCATTTTGTGCTTAATGAAGAAATCTATTGTTTTATTTTTTTAAAAACACTTTTCCTTGTAATGTCTCTAGAGTTATAGAGGATGTGTTTCTCCCCCACCTCCCTTGACAGAGATCCAATTAGTGTGCTCAGAAAATCCTTGATGGATTTTCTGAGATTTTCCTCACAGAAACAGAGAAAATACATTTTGGCTGACTACCACTTTCGCGCAAACATTGACTTCTTTGATATTGGTTTGAGCACGGTGCCTGATACCGCAGTGCCCTTTCTTTTTAAAAAGAAAATTGTTATGAGTTTGTGAAGACAAATTCCACATATTCTATGGGGGAAAGGAGTATTTGATTGTGTGGGTGGGAGTAGGGACATTATTTCAAATAGAGAAGATATGAAGTAAAGGAAAAAAACAGCGAAGTATACATACTCTTATGTATTTATCTTCTTCATCAGGACTATTGCATGAGTTTGTACTTAAAATGCTTGCAGGACCTGGACCTTCATAACCTTTACTCCACTTCCTTGTGCATAGTTTTTGTTTACTTTATTATACAACATAAGGCTGTTTTGGTTGCACATGTCCTATTTTGCCAGATGCCCATTGATAATTTTGCATATTACTTTTGCCGTTTGGCTGGGAAATTCTCACATTACCTGGCAAGAGGCAATGTGAGCAGCAGCATGAGCACTCTCCTGTCACTATCCCTGCAGAGCCATGCTAATGAAATTGGAACTGTTACATTTGCAAATGTTATTAGTTATTTCCAGTTCTACAGCATATGCACCAATACAAATGGCTGCAAGCTAATTATTCCATTCTCCATGGCCCTAGATGACCTCATCTGATGTTCAGTTTGCAGTAAGAGATGGAAACATGAGAGTCAAAAAGGGAGAGCATCACAAAGGATGAAATAAGAAAAATAAGAGATTTGGGCAGGTTCAGTCTAGACAAAAGAGAGGCTTGGAGAGACTGTCAACAGCTATGGAAAAGGAATGCTATAAAGAGGACAAGAATCATTTATTCTGATTAGTCAATGGAAAGAAGCAGAGAAAGTTTACACACAATATTGCATTAAGGTACACAAAGGCTAGTTGACTTAAAGGAGCAAATGGTCAAGGAGAGTTGTATCATCACCTTCAAGAATACTCACAGATAGACTTAGCATTCAATTGTCAGGCACTGTTTAAGAATATTCCATTTCCTAAGGCACATATACATGGCTACTGAACCATGTGTTGGTGGGCACCAGCCACACATGAAGCTGTCACCAACCTGCCAAATCAGACATTTTCCCAAAGTGGGTCCATGCTAGTGGGGAACAACTGCCCGGTAGCTGTCTGTTTCCCATTAAATGGAGCAAGCTGTAATGGATAACTGGAAATAACAGTGCTAGGTCCCAATCCTTACAAACAGATCTGTGTACAAAGACACGCTGATGTTAACAGGGCTCTGTGTGGGCGCAAGTGTCCAGCAGTATGGATCCATTTACAGGTTTGGATCTCATTAAATTCTCCCCGAATCATTGGACAAGTCCTATAGTCTTAATTTATTTCAATGGGAGTTTTCACAAAGAAGGATGTTTGCTGAGGCACTGGATTTCCCAGCCCCAAAATAAAAGGCAGCCAGCCAGTCGGCCACTGTCTCTCTTCTCCAGAAACCCCTTTATGGGAACATCGAGAGCAGGGATGGCCAAACTGTGGCTTGTGAGCCACAGACTGCTCTTTTACAGTAAAAGTGTGGCTTGTGGACCCCCCCCTCCCATTTTCCACCTACCACACTATGGGGGAGCTTGAGGCTTCTGTCCTGCAGTGGGATAGTAGGGTTAGGGGCTTCTGCCCAATGAGGGGACAGGGGTCTGGCAGCTTTAGCCCCACCAGAGAGGCCTGCCGGGGCTCAGGACTCCAGCCCCACAAAGATATTGCCTGGAGCTCAGGGCTTCAGTCTCGCTTTTACTGAAGCCCTGAGCCTCAGCAGATGCCTCCCAGGGGGCTGAAGCCCTTAGCCCAGGGGTTGGCAACCTCTGGCACCCTGGCGGGCTGGGCCGGGCCAGTTTGTTTATCTGCCGTGTCGACAGGTTTAGTCAATCATGGCTCCCACTGGCTGTGGTTCACCATCCCAAGCCAGTGGGGGCGGCGGGAAGTCGCAGCCAACACATCTCTCACCCGCGCCACTTCCCTCAGCCCCCATTGGCCTGGGATGGCAAACCGCGGCCAGTGGGAGCAGCAATCGGCTGAACCTACCAACGCGGCAGGTAAACAAACTGGCCTGGCCTGCCAGGGTGCTTACCTTGGTGAGCCATGTGCCAGAAGTTGCCAACCCCTGCAGTAGGGCGTCTTGCCTGAGTGAGGCCCAAGAAAGAGATACAGGATTCAGCCCTGAGTGGAGAAGCCCTTTACACAGGGAAAGAGATCAGAAGGAGAGGAAAGGAGAAAAAAACATGAGGGGCCGCAACAAGAGTTGTGGTCTTAACATTAGCACTGAATATACTTTTCTGCTGTATAATTCTCTGTGACTCAGCTATGTTCACACTGTACAACCAGAAAAATTAGGTCATCTAAAATACACTTACTGGAAGGTTGCAACTTAACACACAAGAACCAAAGGGAGAGGAACGAATGAGCTAGCAAGCTGGACCATAAGGCAGAGATGCACAACTCACCAATCTTGCTTTTGGCTGACTCTTTGCACCTTGATTGCAGAAAGACCAAGATTGCATGCTTCCCTACAGAAACCCTTAGCCTGCAAGCAGGGCCAGGAAAAAACCTGAGAATCTAAAGTGATAGCTTCTAATTTTAAGACATTTTTCAATACACCACAGTCAAAGTTTAGAGGTGAGCTACCAAATTTGGAGATTATGGTCCAAGCCATAAACCTGGGATCCTGAATTGAACTTTTGGGAGTGGCAGGGGGGAATTTAGATCCCAGGATTTAGTTCAGGACCATCTCTGGACAAACTGTGTGTGTGGTAGTTCACTAGACTATCACATAGTTTAAGATTGGGGGAGAGTTACCTTAAAACGAAATCATGGTGAACTGTCGTCTGCTGTTCAGTATATTTCATCTGAATGCCAACAGCGAAAGGAAATATTTATCTCCATGCTTCCTTGGGAAAATTGATACAGGGGGATGAACTAGAGGACTCACTAACCAATAAAAGCAGCAACGAGTCCTGTGGCACCTTATAGACAAACAGACGTTTTGGAGCATGCGCTTTCATGGGTGAATACCCACTTCGTCAGATGCATGTAGTAGAAATTTCCAGGGGCAGGTATATATATGCAGGCAAGCTAGAGATAACGAGGTAGTTCAATCAGGGAGGATGAGGCCCTATTCTAGCAGTTGAGGTGTGAAAACCAAGGGAGGAGAAACTGGTTCTGTAATTGGCAAGCCATTCAGAGTCTTTGTTTAATCCTGAGCTGATGGTGTCAAATTTGCAGATGAACTGAAGCTCAGCAGTTTCTCTTTGAAGTCTGGTCCTGAAGTTTTTTTGCTGCAGGATGATCACCTTAAGGTCTACTATAGTGTGGCCACGGAGGTTGAAGTGTTCTCTTAAAGCTTTTTGTATATTGCCATTCCTAATATCTGATTTGTGTCCGTTTATCCTTTTCCGTAGCGACTGTCCAGTTTGGCCGATGTACATAGCAGAGGGGCATTGCTGGCATATGATGGCGTATATTACATTGGTGGACGTGCAGGTGAATGAACCGGTGATGGTGTGGCTGATCTGGTTAGGCCCTGTGATGGTGTCGCTGGTGTAGATATGTGGGCAGAGTTGGCATCGAGGTTTGTTGCATGGATTGGTTCCTGAGCTAGAGTTACTATGGTGTGGTGTGCAGTTGCTGGTGAGAATATGTTTCAGGTTGGCAGGTTGTCTGTGGGCGAGGACTGGCCTGCCACCCAAGGCCTGTGAAAGTGTGGGATCATTGTCCAGGATGGGTTGTAGGTCCCTGATGATGAGTTGGAGAGGTTTTAGCTGGGGACTGTATGTGATGGCCAGTGGAGTCCTGTTGGTTTCTTTCTTGGGTTTGTCTTGCAGTAGGAGGCTTCTGGGTACACGTCTGGCTCTGTTGATCTGTTTCCTTATTTCCTCATGCGGGTATTGTAGTTTTGAGAATGCTTGGTGGAGATTTTGTAGGTGTTGGTCTCTGTCTGAGGGGTTAGAGCAGATGCGGTTGTACCTCAGTGCTTGGCTGTAGACAATGGGTTGTGTGATGTAGATTCATAGATTCTAGGGTCCGAAGGGACCCATGTGATCATCTAGTCCGACCCCCTGCACAAAGCAGGCCACAGAACCCTACCCATCCAGTTCTATAACAAACCCCTAACCTATGCTTGAGTTATTGAAGTCTTCAAATTGTGGTTTGAAGACCTCAAGCTGCAGAGAATCCTCCAGCAAGTGACCTATGCCCCACGCTGCAGGGGAAGGCGAAAAACCTCCAGGGCCTCTGCCAATCTGCCCCGGAGGAAAAATTCCTTCCCGACCCCAAATATGGTGATCAGCTAAACCCTGAGCATGTGGGCAAGACTCACCAGCCAGCACTCAGAAAAGAATTCTCTGCAGTATCTCAGATCCCATCCCATCCAACATCCCATCACCAACCACTGGGCATACTTATCTGGTGATAATCAAAGATCAATTGCCAAAATTTGGCTCTCCCATCATACCATCCCTTCCATAAACTTATCAAGCTTAATCTTAAAGCCAGATATGTCTTTTGCCCCCACTACTCCCCTTGGAAGGCTGTTCCAGAACTTCACTCCTCTCATGGTTAGAAACCTTCGTCTAATTTCAAGTCTAAACTTCCTAGTGCCCAGTTTATACCCATTCGTTCTTGTATCTACATTGGTACTAAGCTTAAATAATTCCTCTCCCTCCTTAATATTAATCCCTCTGATATATTTATTAAGAGAAAGCATATCCCCCCTCAGCCTTCTTTTGGCTAGACTAAACAAGCCAAGCTCTTTGAGTCTCCTTTCATATGACAGGTTTTCCATTCCTCGGATCATCCTAGTAGCCCGTCTCTGAACCTGTTCCAGTTTGAATTCATCCTTCTTAAACATGGGAGACCAGAACTGCACACAGTATTCCAGATGAGGTCTCACCAGTGCCTTGTGTAACGGTACTAACACTTCCTTATCTTTGCTGGAAATACCTCACCTGATGCATCCTAAAACCACATTAGCTTTTTTAACGGCCATATCACATTGGCGGCTCATAGTCATCCTGTGATCTACCAATACCCCAAGGTCCTTCTCCTCTTCTGTTGCTTCCAACTGATGCGTCCCCAATCTATAGCTAAAGTTCTTATTATTAATCCCTAAATGCATGTCCTTGCACTTTTCACTATTAAATTTCATCCTATTACTATTACTCGAGTTTACAAGGTCGTCCAGATCTTCCTGTATGATATCCCGGTCCTTCTCTGTGTTAGCAATACCCCCCAGCTTTGTGTCATCCGAGAACTTTATTAGCACATTCCCGCTTTTTGTGCCAAGGTCAGTAATAAAAAGATTAAATAAGATTGGTCCCAGAACCGATCCTTGAGGAACTCCACTAGTAACCTCCTTCCAGCCTGACAGTTCACCCTTCAGTACGACCCGTTGTAGTCTCCCCTTTAACCAGTTCCTTATCCACCTTTCAATTCCAATATTGATCCCCATCTTTTCCAATTTGACTAATAATTCTGCATATGGAACCGTTTCAAATGCCTTACTGAAATCGAGGTAAATTAGGTCTACCGCATTTCCTTTGTCTAAATAGTCTGTCACCTACTCAAAGAAGGAGATCAGGTTGGTTTGGCACGATCTACCTTTAGTGAAACCATGTTGTACTTTGTCCCAATTACCATTGACCTCAATGTCCTTAACTACTTTCTCCTTCAAAATTTTTTCCAAGACCTTACATCCTACAGATGTCAAACTAACAGGCCTATAGTTACACGGATCACTCTTTCTCCCTTTCTTAAAGATAGGAACTACATTAGCAATTCTCCAGTCGTACGGTACAACCCCTGAGCTTACCGATTCATTAAAAATTCTCGCTAACGGGCTTGCAATTTCATGCGCCAGTTCCTTTAATATTCTCTTGATGTGCCCAGGATGGAAGCTGGAGGCATGAAGGTAGGCATAGCAGTCAGTAGGTTTTCGGTATAGGGTGGTGGTAATGTGACCATCATTTATTTGCACCGTGGTGTCTAGGAAGTGGACCTCCCATGTAGATTGATCCAAGCTAAGGTTGATGGTGGGGTGAAAGCTGTTGAAATCGTGGTGGAATTTTTCCAGAGACTCCTTCCCATGGGTCCAGATGATGAAGATGTCATCAATGTAGTGTAGGTAGAGAAGGGGCGTGAGTGGACGAGAGCTGAGGAAGCGTTGTTCCAGGTCGGCCATAAAAATATTGGCATATTGTGGGGCCATGCGGGTGCCCATAGCTGTGCCACTGATCTGGAGATATATATTGTCATCAAATTTGAAATAGTTGTTTGTGAGGATAAAGGCATAGAGCTCAGCAGCCAGTTGTGCTGTAGCATCATCAGGGATACTGTTCCTGACAGCTTGCATTCCATCACTAACCAATAATGACTATGATTGTAGGTTTGCCACCTGGCCGGGTTTTACCTAGACAGTCTGATTTTTGGATTCTGTGTAGGGTGCCATAATTAAGGTTGTCTTGTTCCCGGTTTTTGACCAGACAGTCAAATCCAAAGGGGACCTGGCAACCTTAAATGGCACCTGAACTAAGAGTCCAGTTACCACAGGGCAGGAGGAGGCACTCAGTCATTAATCCACACCAGCCCCTCTTACCTACAGGCACGCTCCTTGGGAGAATCCAGCAAGCGACCATGGGAGTGGGGAGAGGAATAAGCAATGGGGGCAGGACCTTGGGGGGGGGCAGGATTTCAAGGATCCGGTTGCCAGCAATTAGAAAGGTGACAACCCTATATGAATGAGTGTGATCCTGAAAGGTGCAGTGATGGGAGATTTACTTGTGAATTGAGTACAGAATTAGGCCCTAAACAGCCTGTGTAATTCAGAGGATTCTGGAACTCACTGAAGAGCATTTGGCAGTTACAGAGGACAATGGTCTACAGGAATGTTTTGAAGAGCCTCTTACCTTCAGTTTAATGGACTCATTTTCAGGGCCTTTAAAATCTCAGATTAGACAAATGGAAAATAAAACTGCAGTCTTTGTGCAAGCAGCTTACTATTGGTAACAGATTGAAGAGTGTATGGATTTTTTTTTTAAATTGAGCATAAAGATTGGAAAAACTAGATTTTTTTTAAACTGTAAATGCTAAGTACAAGAATTCTGTAAACAAGTGTTCTACTGTTTCCTTTCTCTTTTCATTTTACATGGCAAGGGATGTTTGTTCCCATTTGTACAATGTCATAGCCTTGGATTTTATGATAGCAGGTTTGTTTTTTGAAGGTGGATTTATTGGAAACTATTTTACACAGTCAGATTTTAAATAATAATAAATAATAATAATAATAATAATATTAAAGAAGAGAGTCAAGGCTGGCTGCTGAACAAAAGAGCCCATCACAACCTTTTTCTCTTAGTCACTTGACTACACTGCAGCCCTCTCATTTTCTACCTTTTGCTGATTTTTTCAGGATAAGCTTTTGTTTCAGGTTTGTTCTGAAGAGATGCAATTTGGAAATCAACTTTTACAAGTAAATGTAACCTCACAGCATGTTACAGACTTGAAGTCAAGCTATCTGATAAGCACAAACTGACTGTAGCAAGTAGTAGGTGTTTTCAAGCTCTTGTTACCCTGTTGATTCATTGTTGCCTGGGCAAAACCCTATAGAATATCTTTGAAAGCTGAAATAGGGGCATTTCAGTTTCATTTCCAAATTGAATTTGAACAGACATTATTGCTGGCTAAGTTCCTGACAGGTGATTCCCTTCCATTGCCAGGCATCCTGATGGAATAGAAACAGATTGAAAGAGTTTGAGATTTTACTTTGGTCTGATTTTTCTTCAAAATTCCTTAGTAGCACATAGCTGGAAAGACAGAGGATTTCCCAAGCTTCCAGGTATAAGGAGTGTTACTGGCATGCAAAGAAAAAGAGGTGGCCAGAATGCCTCTGCACTCTAGCTATTCTCAGCTGCTGGAAAAATCTCCTGAGCTCATAGTTATCTGGGTGTTAATTAGAGTAGTCTTGGGGCTATTCTAATTTACGCTAGAGGCTGAATTGATCTCTGGCTGGCCCCAAATAGAGCAAGAAAAAAAAAGTGGCATAAACTGTCTTTGTTTTGCTTGTTTCTAATATTGGAAGAGGCAAGAAGTTAATCAGATTCATGACTGCACGATTATCTTCCAAAACAGAAGATAAGTTATGTGAAGTTATCCAGATCTAACTAGCCCATACATACCAAAAGTAGATCATTTTACAACTTGCTAGATGTTCAAGCATTCAACATTAGAGAATTAAAATAAATAAGAAAATAAAAAGTGAAACATCCTACTAAGTGTTTATGATCTTGTCACGTTAGCTCCACCCTTTTTTCCCCCCTTGAGTTTCAGTAAAGGAAAGGAAACTGAAACAGCTTCTAGTGGGCAGTACTAATTTAATTTAAATCAGCTACACTTTGAAAGAAATTAAAAACAGCAAGATCAACAGAATAGTTAACATTATCATTAACAGTGTTAGGTGTAGAAATAACTTGAAAACAAAAAATAATTAAATTTGGGTGAAAATAATGTAAGTGACTAATAGTTCTGGCCAGCTAAGCATACATATAGTAGGTGCATATGCATACACAGAGCATACAGCCTGCAGAATATCTAATTACAATCACTGGAAGTTAAAATTAGAGATGGCTGGAACCCAGATAAGTTTAAACTACAGTTCAGGGCTAAGACTTTGGCTTTACGTTTGTCATAGTTAAGCATTTTCAAACTGATGTTCAATTCCTGCCACCATGGGTTGCACCCACACTGCATAGGGAAATCAGCTCTAACTCAGAACCAAAGTTGATTTTTTGGATCTGGCAGTTTGTATCCATCTTTAGCAATTAAATTTAGGTGAAAAAGATTATCAGAATTGGCTTTGAAATTCAAGTTCAAGACCTTCTCTTGTTAAGAGTCCATACATGTATTGACAATGTACATAATACCATTTGCTTAGAAACTGATAGCAATAGAGATACACACTAAATTCTGTAAGCCCGCTGCACGTAATGCACACACAAAATGCTTATGTTTTTTACATGAACATATTAAGTACATGTGCATGGTTGCACAGCAATATTATCTCTGAATCATATCTCCAGAGTCCTCATAAGAGCTCCAGTTCTCATTTAGGCAACAATACAAGTGGTCAGATTCTCAGAAAACTTAAGGCCAAGCATTTTGAAAGTCTGACCCTAAGCTCTTTCAAAAAAATCTTCCTCTATACCCACATCCTTTATATAATTACATACACACAGTCAGTTGAAAAACTGGCACTTAATACAATATTATTGTGTAAATACACAAAAACTTTGCTACTTACTGCTGCTCCTGCTGCTGACAAGTTGGTTTTTGGCACCCCAACTCTTCTGCAGAAGTTGGGTCCCCTCTGGGATTTCCAGCTCCCTCTGTCAGCCCAGAGTTCTCCCGCTCCTGGTAACTCCTAGAATAGGAGATGGTGGAGGCAGCAGCCACCCTGCGCCTGCTGTCTTTTTCCCATCCTGTTGCCCTATACATAGTCTTGAAGTGTGTCCTGTCTTGTCACAGAAGGCTGTAAATTCAGCCCAGCCTAGGACTTTTGACAAGAAGCCAGGAAAGGAAAGAAAAAGCTGCTGAGTTACAGTCAGTTGGTTTCAATTTCTTATAAGACTGCCCAAACCAGCTCCTCCCTGCTCTGACACATGCAGGAACACTTTGCCTTCTTCATTCACCCAATCACCTCTACTCCACCTGCAGCTCAAACTGATCACTTGACTGACAAGGGCACAAAAGGTTACTCAGAATTGGAGTTCATGGACAGATAGAAAGCTTTTCTGCTCTTCATTCTAATAGCCCAGCCGGGTGATAGTTTGTGCAGCCTGAGCTCTCTTTGAATTAACATACCCTGAAATCTCTAAAAGTAGGGGTTGGGTAAAAGCTAGATCCATTTCAGTTGTGGGCCCCAGTGTTCCAAATTACACTACCTAACTGGAGAACAAGTCTTACTTTTCCTACTGCATCAAAAAAACCTGGCCCCTGACAAATTCTGGTGCAACAGTGTTGCAGTACTCCAGATCCAATACCTGGATCCTGATAGATTCATCTAGGGTGACCAGATGTCCCAGTTTTATAGGGACAATCCCGATTTTTGGAGTTTTTTCTTACATAGGCACCTACTACCCCCTACCCCCTGCTCACCCTAGATCCAGCAGCTGTTTGGCTCCAACCCTCCTAATATTACTACCTGAAGAGAGAGCAAATGCAGACACTCTTCTTAAACAAAACACAAAACAAAACCAATAAACTCTGGATCTTGATGCATCTAGCAGAACAGCACCCCAAATACTCAGAAATCTGCTGGATCCAGAACATTTTGGGAACCTGCTTCACAAGTTTCACTGCTTAAATAGAGAACGAGTTTAGCTGCTCCTATTCTAACCAGTGCCGGATTTACAACAGCGCCAGTGGCTCCATGGAGCAGGGCCCATGCTCAGAAGGGGACCCAGTCTGCTCTGCTTGCACTGTGCCCTGAGACTCCGCCAGACCCCCTCACACACACACACACACACCCCACACCACATCACACCACTTGCTCCTCTTGGCCTGCCCACCAGCCATCTGAGGGCTCCTCTCCAACCCCTGGCCTCACCTACCGGCTTCTTGCCAGCAAGTTAAAGTATGGATTCAATGAATGGACTGTAAGGTGGATGAAAGCCGGCTAGATCATCAGATTCAACATGTGATCAATGGCTCGATGTCTAGTTGACAGCTGGTATCAAGCGGAGTGCCTCAGGTGTCGGTCCTGGGCAGTGATCCCACTAATTTTTCCCACCCATGTGCGGAATTAATTTTATTATGTGCACCAATATGGAAGTGATATGAGTAGGGTTGGGATGCAGGGGGGGGCTGGGGGTGCAGGCTTTGGGGTGAGGCTCAGGATGAGGGGTTTGGGGTGTGGGAGGGGGCTCTGGGGCTACAGCGGGGAAAGAGCACTGCCCCCCAGCAACACCTGGGCTGTGAGGGAGAGGCGCCTCTCGCTGCTGCAGCAGCTCTGGAGGTTGGGACTGCAGAATAGGCGCCCCTTTCCATGGCCCCAGGAGGTCTGAGACAGGGCTGGGCCATGCTGCCTTGGCTATGTCTGGGGCCGGGCTGGGCCAGGCCGCCCCAGCCGCATCTGGGTCTGTGCCATCCAGGCTGGTCTGTGCCACTCCTGGGTTCAGGCCGCTCCTGGGTCCAGGCCATGGCTGGGACAGGGCCGGGACAGACCGCACAGGATGCATCTGGATCTCTGCTGCCCCGGCTGCACCTGGGTCTGGCATAGGCTGGGCTGTTCTGTCTGCACTTGGGTCTGGGCTGGCCAGGCCATTCCTGAGTCTGTTCCACCCCAATCTGCGCCTAGGTCCTGGCGAGGCTGCTCCTGGGTCAGGGCTGGTCCAAGCCACTCCTGGGTTCAGGCTGCTCCTGGGTCCAAGCCTTGGCTGGGGCAGGGCTGGGCTAGGCCGCTCTGGACACATCTGGGTCTCTGCCGCCCTGGCTGCACCTAGGTCTGGGATGGACTGAGCCGTTCTGTCTGTGCTTGGGTCTGGGCTGGCCAGGCCATTCCAAAAATGATTGGATGGGGCACAAGACTTATGAGGAGAGGCACCTAGGTCCGGGCCAGGCTGCTCCTGGGTCCGGGCTGCTCCTGGGTCCAGGCCATGGCTTGGGCAGGGCCGGGTGTCCTGGCCATGGCAGGTTGGGGGGGGGGAGGTGTCCTGCTTGCGGCAAGTTGGGAGCCTGGCTAGGTTGGGGTTGGGGGAGGGCGTCCCTCCCCTGGCTGGTCCCTGAGTGGGTTCCCTGAGCACCTGTGCGGCACTAAATAGGCTGCTGTGTGGCCGCACAGCTTACAGGGCACTTAAGGCCTGGGGCCAGTTTTGTTCAACATCTTCATTAATGATCTAGATGATGGGATGAATTGTACTCTCAGCAAGTTTGTGGATGACACTAAGCTGTGGGGAGAGGTAGATATGCTGAAGGGTAGGGATAGGATACAGAGGGACCTAGACAAATTAGAGGACTGGGCCAAAAGAAATCTGATGAGGCTCAATAAGGACAAGTGCAGAGTCCTGCACTTCGGATGGAAGAATCACGTGAACTGCTACAGGCTGGGGACCGACTGGCTAAGCAACAGTTCTCCAGAAAAGGATCTGGGGATTACAGTGGATGAGAAGCTGAATATGAGTCAAGAGTGAGCCCTTGTTGCCAAGAAGGCTAATGGCAAATTGGGCTGCTTTAGTAGGAGCACTGCCAGCTGATCCAGGGAAGTGATTGTTCCCCTCTATTCAACACTGGTGAAGCCATATCTGGAGTAGTGTGTCCAGTTTGGGGCCCCCCACTACAGAAAGGATGTGGACAAATTGAAGAGAGTCCAGTGGAGGGGAACAAAAATGATTGGATGGGGCACAAGACTTATGAGGAGAGGCTGAGGGAACTGGGGTTATTTAGTCTGCACAAGAGAAGAGGGAGAGTGGATTTGATAGCACCCTTCAACTACTTGAAGAGGGGTTCCAAAGAGGATGGAGTTTGGCTGTTCTCAGTGGTGGCAGATGACAGAACAAGGAGCAATGGTCTCAAGTTGCAGTGGGGGAGGTCTAGGTTGGATATTATGAAAAACTATTTCACTAGGAGGGTTGTGAAGCACTGGAATGGGTTACCTAGGGAGGTGGTGGAATCTCCATCCATAGAGGTTTTTATGCCCCGGCTTGACAAAGCCCTGGCTGGGATGATTTAGTTGGGGTTGGTCCTGCTTTGAGCAGGGGGTTGGAGTAGATGACTCCTGAGGTCTTTTCCAACCCTAATCTTCTATAATTCTCTCTGCCTCCTGGCTAGACCCCAGTGCACCTCTGGCTCTGGGCAGTCTCTACTTCCTACTACCTGAGCGGCCTCACCTGTCTCCCTGGAGCTAAGCCACCTGAGACTGGTGCAGAAGCCTGGCCAGTCTCAACCAGTTGATGGGGGGCAATGTGGAGGACTTGGCTGGGCCTCACCAGGCAAGTGGCTCCTGACAGTGGCTGGGGCAGGCCCTGGCCTGGCTGATTATGCCATTCCCAGGGGCTGGAGTTATTCTCTGTCCCAGGAGTAGCCCTGGCTGCACTGGCAGCTCAGCTCATCAGACACAGTTGCCTCCCAGCAGGTCCAATGAGTGTGGACAGGAGGCAGGGCCTGAGGGAATGGATCTCTGGGGGACCTGGGGTGCTGCTGGGCTGTGAGGAGGCAGGGAAAATCTGTGTGTTGGGGCACTAGGAAGTGTGTGGGGTGCTGGAAAAGTTGTGGTGGGGCTGTGGGCAGGGGGGCACTGGATAGGAGTGGTGGTGTGCAGGGCACTGTGCATTTGTGGCAGGGTTGGGGGGGGCACGAGGGGGCGCTGGGCATAGCAAGTTTGAGGAGGTTCTGTCCAGGGAATTGGAGGGCTGTTCTGGCATTGGGTGTAGGGGATGTGTGGCATGGCATGGCCTGTTCCGCAAGGGGAAGGGGCATGCTGGCAGCACAGGGCTGGGCGGGCCACTATGCATCTGGCAACTGCCGGTTTGTAAATAGTGCCCTCACAGTGGACTCAGCAGAGCGGGACTGCCCCTGTCATGCCATACCCCAGGCTGGCCCCCCGCACCATGCTCCATTGCCCTTATGGGGGCCCACAAATATGTTTGGCACCAGGCCCACAGAAGGTTAATCCAGCCCTGATTCTAACAAAAAAATCTGGATTCCAATACATCCCAGTGCAACAGAGCTGGAGAAACCTAGAGCCAACACCCAAATCCTGCCAGATTCCTGCAAGTTGGGAGCAGTCTCCCAAATGCCACTGGCTAAATAAAGAAAAAGATAGCTGCTCAGATTGCACCAAAGAAATCCGGATGCTAATTCATCAGTAAAACAGTGTCCAAAAAATCCAGTACTAACATGTAGATTCTCCTATATTCAGCCAGGCTTTGGTCCCAAGAGCCCATATTTTATTGCCTAAACAGAGAATACATTTAGCTGCTACTGCACCTTAAAAATCCAGACCCCAGTGTAATAGAACCACGAAAACTCAGATCCATCATTTGGATCCAGCTGGATCTTACCAGTTTTGAGCCACAAACACAGAAAATGTATAATAAAAATTGAGAGCCAGTGTTGCTTTTACTATACTGGAAAAAATATTAAATAAAAATCGACCACCATAATATCTGGTACAAAAAACCAAACAAACAAAACAAAACAGTCACAAGTCTAATTTAGAACCTTTATTCTGATAGATCCAGCAACTATTTTGCTGCAGGCCCATCATTTCTACCACTTACTTACGTGCATATTCAGCTTTCTCCTAGCGCGCCAGACTAATCAGCCAGACTAATCCAGCTTCCTAACTGGGACACATAGTCAGGTAATAACATGTTGGGGGGAAGAGGTGGTTTGTTTGTTTGTTTTTGCAGTGTAAAGGGATCCAACGAATACAGAGCAGGCAGGCAGGAATATTCTTTCTCAATTCTTTCTTTCTACCACCCATTGCATCCTAAACCGGAGTGAGTGGCAGTGTAGGCACTTATGGACAAACAACACAGGAAGTTACTGGGCCTTCAGAAGTCCAGCAGCACTAAGGTACTTTCAGCCTGCTGCAACATCAGGACTTTCCTTATCCTTCCTGTGCAGCAGCAGCAACAGCAGCCAGTTATAGGGAAGCAATTACAGGAAGTCCTCGGACTTGCCACACTTTTCAATTGACTGCCCGTGTCAAAACCCTGCAAGGGTCGTTTTGCCCCTAAAATGAAAGCTAGCTGGGAGAACACCACACATCACACGCTGAGCCTCTGCCAATCACTGATTTCACTGTTCAAGCTTTCTGATTGGCTGAGCCCCAGGTTGGGAGCCAATCAAAAATGATCAGCAAGGCTACCTGGCAACACGCTACCCTGGCCGTGGGAGCCAATCAGACAAGCGACTGCAAGGGACCCAGCCTTCAGAGAAGCCCCCAGCCAAGAGCTCTTCAAAAAGTTCTGGAAATTGGAAAGTCAAAGCATGTGTGATTTTATATGTTTATTTGAATGGTGTTTACCAAATAAATACATTGATGTCACTACATTAGTCATCTATAATTTATTTAGTACAAAAACCTAGGTTATTGTGGTGAAAATAGTGTCTCAAAGCTTGGTTCAGGAACCAATCCCCCTTTATACCATTGATTCCTATGGGAAAAGCGGTTATGACTTACAACGTTTTGACTTACAATGCAATTCTGAGGACCCCAACATTGTCATTTGAATTTCTGGCAACAGCTTCCTTCTGGTCTGATGGCTCCTAGTTGCCTTCAACTGCCACATATTTCTAGAACTGGTGTTTCCTTTCCCAGGGGACTGTGACATTTCTCCCTGATTGCCATATTAGTGTCAATATGGTTCATGTAAGTGTTAATGACACTGCATCATGGGATATCTCACAAATTATAGATGACTTCAGGGAACTCGGAAGCATGCTGAAAAAAAGAATGCCCAAGCAATCTTCTATGAGATCCTTCCTGCCTCACAATGGGAGGATGGCAGAGGGCAGAAGATTCCGGAAGTGAACCGCTGGAAATGAACATCCACCCTATGCCATTAGGTAAATGGCATAGGGTCTGGAGTGTGGGTTTTGTGGAATATTGGTCCACTTTCTGTGGGGAGAGCAGGCTCCATAGTTTGGTTGGCCTCCACCTCATCAGAAGTGGAACCAATCTTCTCAGGAACAGGCTGGCTAGAGTAGTGAGGCAGACGTTAAACTAGGAAGGAACAATCAGTTTCACACATACAGAATGGGAAGAGACTGTCTAGGAAGGAGTATGGCAGAAAGAGATCTAGGGGTCATAGTAGACCACAAGCTTAATATGAGTCAACAGTGTGATACTGTTGCAAAAAAAGCAAACGTGATTCTGGGATGCATTAACAGGTGTGTTGTAAACAAGACACGAGAAGTCATTCTTCCGCTTTACTCAGCGCTGGTTAGGCCTCAGCTGGAGTATTGTGTCCAGTACTGGGCAATGCATTTCAAGAAAGATGTGGAGAAACTGGAGAGGGTCCAGAGAAGAGCAACAAGAATGATTAAAGGTCGTGAGAACATGTCCTATGAAGGAAGACTGAAGGAATTGGGTTTGTTTAGTTTGAAAAAGAGAAGACTGAGAGGGGACATGATAGCAGTTTTCAGGTATCTAAAAGGGTGTCATCAGGAGGAGGGAGAAAACTTGTTCACCTTAGCCTCCAATGATAGAACAAGAAGCAATGGGCTTAAACTGCAGCAAGGGAGATTTAGGTTGGACATTAGGAAAAAGTTCCTAACTGTCAGGGTAGTTAAACACTGAAATAGATTGCCTAGGGAAGTTGTGGAATCTCCATCTCTGGAGATATTTAAGAGTAGGTTAGATAAATGTCTATCAGGGATGGTCTAGACAGTATTTGGTCCTGCCATGAGGGCAGGGGACTGGACTCGATGACCTCTCGAGGTCCCTTCCAGTCCTTGAGTCTATGAGTCTATGAGTAGCAAAAGAGAAAGGTAAAAAGAGGGAAGATCTGAGCACTTGGCACAAAATCGAGATTTTGAGAACAAAATTAATCAAGGAATCAAAAGATGTGCAGAGAAAAAATTCTTTAATTGCCTATACGGCAATGCTAGGAGCCTGGGAGATCAACTGGAACTGCTCATTTATGAGCAGAAATTTGATTCAGTTAAGGGATGGGCAAACTTTTTGGCTGGAGGGCCACACCTTAGTATGGAAATTGTATGGTGAGCCACCTGGGGCAGGGGATTGGAGAGCACAGGGGGGATGAGAGCTCCGGCTGGGGATACAGACTCTTGGGTTGGGCTGGGGATGATGGGTTTGGGGTGCAGGAAGGTGCTCCAGGCTGGCATGGAGGGGTTCAGAGGATGGGATGGGGCTCTCAGCTGGGCCAGGGGATTGAGGCGCATGGGGGATGAGACTGCAGCTGGGGGCGCAGACTCTGGGGTGGGGCTGGGAATGAGGGTTTTAGGGTGCAGGAGGATGCTCCGGGCTAGGATCAAAGGGTTTGGAAGGCGATCAGGGCTGGAGCAGGGGGTTGGGGCGTGGGAGGAGCTCAGGGGTGCAGGATCTGGACGGAGCTTACCTGAAGCGGCTACTGGAAACAGTGGCCCATCCCCCCTCCAGCTCCCACGTGGAGGTGGGGCCCTGTCTGCAGGCTCTCATTGGTTCCTGGCCAATGGGAGCTACAGAGCCTGAGCTTGGAGCTGGAGCCCCCTGGCTGCCCCTGCTTCCGGGAGCCATGCAGAGCTGCTACATGCATGGAGTGGAGGAAGGGAAACCCCTCTCCCCAGCTGGAGCACCGGAGCAGGGAAAGCTCCCAAAACCGCTCCCCAGTGGCAGTTCGAGGGCCGGATTAAAAAGTCCAATGGGCCAGATGAAGCCCGCGGGCTGTAGTTTGCCCACCTCGTATCTAGTTGGTATTACTGAAACCTGGTGGGATTAATCACATGATCTGAATATTAAAACCAATGGTTATAACTTATTTAGGAAGAATGGAGATGGCAAAAGGGGAGGGAAAATGGCAATTTATGTCAAAAATGGCATTGCCTGTTACCAAATCACTGATAACTCAGAAAAAAAAACCCTCAAATACTTATGCATCAATGTTGTAACAGATAAAGCACAAGATGGGGTATTAATTGGGGTCTACTACAGATCACCAAATCACACTAGGGAAAATTATGACCAGTTCACTACGCACCTATCTATAATGTATAGAAAAAAAGTTGCGCAATCATGGGGACTTCAGTTTGAATGACATATGCTGGGGGTCTTATGCTGTCGGTACTTAAACTTCCTTGAATTTCTAAGTATGTTAGATGCCAATTTCCTAACCCAAAAAGTGTTGCAGCCAACATGGGGGAATTCTATATTAGGCTTCATCTTTACAGATAAAGAAGAACTGATCAAAGAACTAAAAATTAAGGGTCATTGAGTAAAAGTGTTCATTGCTTGATCTCATTTATTATGTGAAAACAGAATAAAATCCAGATATAGTATAGGTCTATCTATCTATCTATCTATCTGTACTCAGTGCTTTACAATCATAATATCACAAAGCTTAAAACAATTGTGAGCCAAACCAGCTGGGAAGAAGAATTTAATCAGAAAAACATGAATGATATATATGAATTGTTTATGAGCATTTTATTAGATGCCCTGTAGCAGAGGTGTGGCCTCCCTTGGAGATTAACAGAGAGGGAGGGCCAGACATCCCCTGGTAGGCAGAACCAGGAAGTCCATACCCACCATGCCGGAAGCAGAGGGGGGCAACAGGAACTGGAAGTATAAGAGGCGGGACCTGCAACTCAGTTGAGCTGGAGACGCTGAGGGGGAAACATGCATCCAGCCTGCAGCTGGAGCCAAAGCCCGCAGGAGACTTCTGCTGTGCCGAGAATGCCCCCAAGCTACCAGTACTGCCAGACATGCCTGATGCTGAGGAGCTGCTGGGATTGCCACTGGCACTGTACCCCGGGGAGATGGAGGACAAACCCAGGATCCAAGTGCACCTTGAGGGAAAGGGAGAAAGTATCCCAGGGTTACTTGCTGGGTTGCTGGCTGAACCCAAGTCAGTGTGTTGCGGTTGGATCTGCACTAACCCAGTGGCAGACCACTCTGCCACTGTTAGGGCCCTGCGGTGGAGTCAGGGGGGCTTGCGTCCTCCAGCCCCCTTATCATAAACCTTATCCCAGATTTGGACCTTAGCGTCCAAAATATGGGTGTTAGCATGAAAACCTCCAAGCTTAGTTACCAGCTTGGACCTGGTACTTGCTGCCACCACCCAAAAAATTAGAGTGTTTTGGGGCACTCTGGTCCCCCTGAAAAACCTTCCCTGGGGACCCCAAGACCCAAATCCCTTGAGTCTCACAACCAAGGGAAATAATCCTTTTTCCCTTCCCCCCTCCAGGTGCTCCTGGAGAGATACACAGACACAAGCTCTGTGAATCCAAACAGAGTGACTCCCCCTCTCCGTTCCCAGTCCTGGAAACAAAAGCACTTTCCTATTCACCCAGAGGGAATGCAAAATCAGGCTAGCAAATCCAACACACAGATCTCCCCCTGATTTCTTCCTCCCACCAATTCCCTGGTGAGTACAGACTCAATTTCCCTGAAGTAAAGAAAAACTCCAACAGGTTTTAAAAGAAAGCTTTATATAAAAAAGAAAGAAAAATACATACAAATGGTCTCTCTGTATTAAGGTGACAAAATACAGGGTCAATTGCTTAAAAGAATATTGAATAAACAGCCTTATTCAAAAAGAATACAAATCAAAGCACTCCAGCACTTATATTCATGCAAATACCAAAGAAAAGAAACCATATAACTTACTATCTGATCTCTTTGTCCTTACACTTAGAAACAGAAGATTAGAAAGTAAAACTACTTCTCCAAAGCTCAGAGACAGCAGGCAGACAGAAAACAAAGACCTCAGACACAAAATTCCCTCCACCCAAAGTTGAAAAAATCCGGTTTCCTGATTGGTCCTCTGGTCAGGTGCTTCAGGTGAAAGAGACATTAACCCTTAGCTATCTGTTTATGACACGCCCCCCAAATTGCAGACAGTGGGGAAGCTCACTGGCGGCGATTTCCTTTTAGAACTTTAAAATAAACAGATTACTACAACACATGCACCTTTACATATACTACTAAGTATATAACTAACAGACTTATACATTTTAAGAACACTTTTTAACTACTGAATTCTGGGAAACTCTCACGGGAGAGAGCATCAGCAACTTTGTTAGAAGCTCCTGTGATGTGTTGAATTTCAAAATTAAAATCTTGGAGAGCTAAACTCCAACGAAGAAGTTTCTTGTTGTTCCCCTTGGCAGTATGAAGCCACTTTAGTGCAGCATGGTCAGTTTGTAGTTGGAACCGCCGTCCCCAAACATATGGGCGTAGCTTTTCCAGGGCGTACACAATGGCATAGCATTCCTTTTTACTGACTGACCAGTGACTTTCCCTCTCAGACAGTTTCTTGCTGAGAAACACGACAGGATGGAAGTTGTGATCTGTTGCTTCCTGCATGAGCACTGCTCCTATACCACGCTCAGATGCATCCGTGGTTACTAGGAATGGCTTGTCAAAGTCCGGGGCCCTGAGTACAGGGTCAGACATGAGCGTTGCCTTAAGCTGGGTAAAGGCCTTTTGACACTCATCAGTCCACTTAACGGCATTTGGCTGGGTCTTTTTGGTCAGGTCGGTCAATGGGGCAGCGATTTGGCTGTAGTGTGCTACAAATCGCCTGTAGTATCCGGCCAAGCCTAAGAAGGATTGGACCTGCTTCTTGGACCGTGGGACAGGCCACTTTTGGATAGCATCCACCTTGGCCTGTAGGGGGTTTATGGTTCCTCGACCCACCTGGTGCCTCAGGTAAGTCACTCTGTTTTGGCCTATTTGACACTTTTTGGCCTTAACAGTTAGTCCAGCCTGCCTGATGCGCTCAAAGACCTTTTCCAGGTGGAGTAGGTGTTCGGGCCAGGAGTCTGAAAAAATGGCCACATCATCGAGGTAGGCAACTGCAAATTCTCCCATTTCAGCTAGTAGACCATCTACCAGCCTCTGGAAGGTGGCGGGTGCATTTCGAAGGCCGAAAGGAAGGACATTGAATTCATACACCCCCGCATGGGTGACGAATGCTGACCTCTCCTTGGCAGGTTCATCTAGCGGTACTTGCCAGTACCCCTTGGTTAAGTCTATTGTAGAGATGAACTGGGCACGTCCCAACTTCTCCAATAGCTCATCGCTGCGTGGCATTGGATAGTTGTCCGGACGAGTTACCGCATTTAGCTTACAGTAGTCCATGCAAAAGCGTATTTCCCCATCTGGTTTGGGTACCAGAACCACTGGAGATGCCCATGAACTGGTAGATGGGCGGATTATACCCATCTGTAGCATGTTCTGGATCTCCCGTTCTATAGCAGCTTGGGCATGAGGAGACACCCGGTAGGGTGGGGTTCTGATTGGGTGAGCATTACCTGTATCAATGGAGTGGTATGCCCGTTCAGTCCGTCCTGGGGTGGCTGAGAACAATGGGGCAAAGCTAGTGCACAGCTCCTTGATTTGTCGCCGCTGCAGACGTTCCAGGGTGGTTGAGAGGTTCACCTTTTTCACGCCACCGTCTTTTTTTCCGTCGTAGTAGACACCGTCAGGCCACTCAGCCTCATCTCCCTATACTGTAAACTGACAAACCTGTAAGTCTCTGGAATAGAAAGGCTTGAGAGAATTAACATGGTACACTTTAGGCTTTAGTGAGGAATTGGGAAATGCTATGAGGTAGTTTACAGTTCCCAGGCGCTCTTGGACCGTGAATGGCCCTTCCCATGATGCTTCCATCTTATGGGCCTGTTGTGCCTTCAAGACCATAACCTGGTCTCCTACCTTGAAGGAACGTTCTCTGGCATGTCTGTCATACCAGGCCTTTTGCTCTTCCTGAGCGTCCTTTAGGTTCTCTCTAGCAAGGGCTAAAGAGTGTCGGAGGGTGCTTTGTAGGTTGCTTACAAAGTCCAGAATGTTAGTTCCAGGAGAAGGCGTAAACCCCTCCCATTGCTGCTTCACCAACTGTAATGGCCCCTTAACCTCGTGACCATACACAAGTTCAAACGGTGAAAACGCTAAACTGGGATGTGGTACAGCCCTGTAGGCAAACAGCAACTGCTGCAACACTAGGTCCCAATTATTGGAGAATTCGTTGATGAATTTTCGTATCATGGCCCCCAAAGTTCCATTGAACCTTTCCACCAAGCCATTGGTTTGATGGTGGTACGGGGTGGCAACCAAGTGATTCACCCCATGCGTTTCCCACAGTTTTTCCATGGTCCCTGCCAGGAAATTAGACCCTGAATCTGTAAGGATGTCGGAGGGCCAACCTACCCTGGCAAAGATGTCTGTTAAGGCCAGGCACACAGTGTTAGCCCTGGTGTTGCCTAGAGCTACTGCTTCTGGCCATCGGGTAGCAAAGTCCACTAAAGTCAGCACGTACTGCTTTCCTCTGGGTGTCTTTTTTGGGAAAGGACCCAGAATATCCACAGCTACTTGCTGAAATGGGACCTCAATTATGGGGAGTGGCTGGAGAGGGGCCTTGACCTGGTCTTGAGGCTTTCCCACTTTTTGGCACACCTCACAAGACCGGACATACTTGGCAATGTCCTTGCCCATCCCCTCCCAGTGGAAGGACTTCCCCAACCGGTCCTTGGTTCTGTTCACCCCAGCATGGCCACTGGGATGATCATGGGCTAAGCTTAAGAGCTTTTCCCGGTACTTAGTTGGAACCACCAACTGTTTTTGCTGCTGCCATTCTTCCCGGTGTCCACCAGAAATAATTTCTTTGTATAAAAGTCCTTGGTCTATAACAAACCGGGATCGATTAGAAGAGCTGAGAGGCGGTGGGGTGCTCCGTGCCGCCGCCCAAGCTTTCTGAAGGCTGTCATCTGCTTCCTGCTCAGTCTGGAACTGTTCCCTTGAGGCTGGGGTCACCAGTTCTTCCTCAGACTGTGGACTTGGGCTTGGTCCCTCTGGAAGCGATGTAGGTGATGGGGTTGTTTCCGTTGCTGGTGAACCGCTCTCCGCTGGTGCACCTGAGGGTATTTCAGGCTCTGGCTGAGCCTTTTGGGTATGGCTGTCTGTTGCTTCAGCCAGTTGTGGCTCGCTGGTGCCCACTGGCGTTGAGTTTGAAGATGGGGTTGCAATCGCTGGTGCTGGTTGCTGTTCCAGTTCCGGGCCTGGGACTGGAGGTGCTGTGGCTGTTTCAGTAGTTGGCATGGAATCTGGATCCACTACCTCTGTCTGGGTCTCTGGTAACACAGACGGGGCGTCTGTGGATGGTTCAGGAACAGGAATGGGTCTGGAAGCTTGCCTGGTTTGGCTACGTGTAACCATTCCCACTCTCTTGGCCCGCCTCACCTGGTTGGCCAAGTCTTCCCCCAGTAGCATGGGGATAAGATAATTGTCATAGACTGCAAAAGTCCACATTCCTGACCAGCCTTTGTACTGGACAGGCAGTTGAGCTGTAGGCAAGTCTACAGCTTGTGACACGAAGGGGTAAATTGTAACTTTGGCCTTTGGGTTGATGAATTTGGGGTCAACGAAGGATTGGTGGATAGCTGACACTTGTGCCCCCGTGTCTCTCCATGCAGTAACCTTCTTTCCGCCCACTCTCAAATTTTCCCTTCGCTCCAAGGGTATTTGAGAGGCATCCGGGCCTGGGGATCTTTGGTGTGATGGTGGTGTAATGAATTGCACTCGCATGGTGTTCTTTGGACAGTTGGCCTTGATATGTCCCAGTTCATTACACTTAAAGCATCTTCCATCTGATGGGTCAGTGGGCCGAGGTGAGTTACTGGAGACTGGTGAGGTGGAAGAGTAGGGCGTCTGTGGCTTTACTTGGGTTGTATGTGGGGTCTTTGGCTGTCCTCGGTTGTAGGGTTTATGGTCGGTGTGCCCCCTGGGGTATTCGTTCCCCTTGACAGTAGCTTTCTTGCTTTCTGCCACTTCCATCCATTTGGCTCCAATCTTCCCCGCCTCAGTGAGATCTTTGGGTTTTCCATCTTGTATGTACCGTGTGATGTCTTCAGGAACACCATCCAAGAACTGCTCCATTTGTATGAGGAGGTGCAGTTCTTCCAAGGTTTGAACGTTGTGTCCTGTTATCCAGGCCTCATAGTTTTTTGCAACGTAGTAGGCGTGTTTGGGAAATGACACATCTGGTTTCCACTTTTGGGTTCTGAAGCGCCGACGGGCATGATCTGGGGTTATCCCCATTCTGTATCTGGCCTTGGTTTGAAAAAGTTTATAGTCATTCATTTGCTGCTTAGGCATTTCAGCTGCCACCTCTGCTAAAGGTCCACTGAGCTGTGACCTCAATTCTACCATGTACTGGTCTTCGGGGATGCTGTACCCAAGACAGGCTCTTTCAAAATTTTCCAAGAAGGCCTCGGTGTCATCACCTGCCTTGTAGGTGGGAAATTTCCTGTGCTGTGGAGCAATAATTGGCGATGGGTTGTTAGGATTGGCTGGAGTCTGTTGCTTAGCCTTTTCTAATTCCATGGCCTGTTGGTGGGCTTCCCTCTGGAGTTCTATCTGTCTTCTGTGGGCTGCCTCGTCTTCTGCTTGTTTCCTTCGGTGGGCCACCTCTTCTTCTTCTAGTTTTCTTTTGTGTGCTGCCTCTTTGGCTGCCTGTTCTCTTTCATAGGCTGCCAGTTTGATGCTTTCTTCCTTTTCTTTCAGCTCCACCTCTTTTTGTCTTTTTTCCAGTTGTCGCCTGTGTTCAGCTTCTTTGATTTGTTCTTTGGCCTCCATTTTTGTCTTGGTAGACATGGTTCCTGTTTCCTTGTGTTGGGGTGCCCTCCGGTGTTTATCTTCAGAACTGCAGGTTCTCTGTTGCCTCCTGGGGTCTGCCTAGCAACAATGCTTTTCCCTTTCTCTCTCTAGCTAATGTTCAATGAAAGGAAACCAGAAAAACCACTTTATTTGCATGTATATAGTGCTGGTACCTGCCTCCTAATGGGAGGGCTATTGTGTGACAAAAGACCCTTAACAGTCTGGTAATGGCTTCTTGCTTAACATGCAAGCCACAAACTGCCAGAGAGAGCAGAAAAAAAAATTCTCTTTGGTTCCCTTTTAAAACCAAACTGTTTCTCTCTGCTAAAAAGCCCTTAGCAGAGAAAAGAAAAATATAATATTCCTACTGGCTTCTGGATTCTGTCTATCATCCCACCGCTGCTACTCATATCATAAACCTTATCCCAGATTTGGACCTTAGCGTCCAAAATATGGGTGTTAGCATGAAAACCTCCAAGCTTAGTTACCAGCTTGGACCTGGTAAAGCTGCCACCACCCAAAAAATTAGAGTGTTTTGGGGCACTCTGGTCCCCCTGAAAAACCTTCCCTGGGGACCCCAAGATCCAAATCCCTTGAGTCTCACAACCAAGGGAAATAATCCTTTTTCCCTTCCCCCCTCCAGGTGCTCCTGGAGAGATACACAGACACAAGCTCTGTGAATCCAAACAGAGTGACTCCCCCTCTCCGTTCCCAGTCCTGGAAACAAAAGCACTTTCCTATTCACCCAGAGGGAATGCAAAATCAGGCTAGCAAATCCAACACACAGATCTCCCCCTGATTTCTTCCTCCCACCAATTCCCTGGTGAGTACAGACTCAATTTCCCTGAAGTAAAGAAAAACTCCAACAGGTTTTAAAAGAAAGCTTTATATAAAAAAGAAAGAAAAATACATACAAGTGGTCTCTCTGTATTAAGGTGACAAAATACAGGGTCAATTGCTTAAAAGAATATTGAATAAACAGCCTTATTCAAAAAGAATACAAATCAAAGCACTCCAGCACTTATATTCATGCAAATACCAAAGAAAAGAAACCATATAACTTACTATCTGATCTCTTTGTCCTTACACTTAGAAACAGAAGATTAGAAAGTAAAACTACTTCTCCAAAGCTCAGAGACAGCAGGCAGACAGAAAACAAAGACCTCAGACACAAAATTCCCTCCACCCAAAGTTGAAAAAATCCGGTTTCCTGATTGGTCCTCTGGTCAGGTGCTTCAGGTGAAAGAGACATTAACCCTTAGCTATCTGTTTATGACACCCCTGTCACCCAATCCATGTGGTGGCAGCCTCCTCTCCTTAATCCAGGAGGTCTGTCTTAATTTACAGTCTGCTGAGCTAGGATGCTAGACTGTGTTTGGGACTCACTCCTGCCTAAAGGCTGGGCTCCTAGACTCTTACCTGGCTTGAGGGCTGGAGTTCTAGACTCCTTGGTGCCCTGCCCTGCCTAAGGGCCTGGGCCTCTCAACTTTTCCCTGCTTGATCCTGGCTGAAGGTTGGAGCCCTAGACTTCTAGGGGCCCTGTCCTACCTGAGCCTCTGGACTATTCACTGCTCTATCCTGCCTAAGGGTTTGAGCCCTAGAGACTATTAATTTCCCCCCTTTGTTAGACTGCTATTCCAGAGGTGTGACAGCAAAAAAGTGTTGCCTCCCTCAGAGATTGAGAGTGAGGGAGGGCCACACCCCCTACATGCCTACTGGTTTAAAGAGTGGCCTGATTTAGAGAGGAAAGTGAAGGCAGCTATAAATATATAAATAAATGGAAGAAAAGGGATGTTGATAGTAGTGAATTTAAATTAGAAGCTAGGAACTGTAGAAAGTTGATAAGGGAAGCAAATCTAGGGCCAGCAGTGTTGAGGAGAATAAGAAGGAGATTTTTTAAAAGTATATTAGGAACAAAAAGAATCCTAACAGTGCTATTGGTCCATTACTAGATGAAAATGGTAGAATTATCAATAATAATGCAGAAAAGGCAGAAGTTTTCAATAAATATTTCTGTTCTGTATTTGGGGAAAAAGCACATGATGTAATCATATCATATGATGGTGATAACACCTTTTCCATTCCACTAATATATCAAGGGAATGTTAAACAGTAGCTACTAAAGTCAGATGTTTTAAAATCAGCATATACAGATAACTTGTACCCACGTGTTTTCAAAGAGTTGACTGAGGAGCTCCCTGGGCCATTAATGTTGATTGTTAATTAGTCTTGGAACACTGGAAAAAGTTCTGGAAGACTATGAGAAAGCTAATGTTGTGCCAGTACCTAAAAAGGGTGAACAGGATGACTCAGGCAATTACAGTCCTGTCAGTCTGGCATCAATCCTGGGCAAGATCAGGGAGCAGCTAATACAGGAGTAGATTAATAAAGAATTAAAGGAGGATAATAGCAAAAGACCACCTTGGCTTAACCACGAGATCTTGCATGATCTAAAAAATAAAAAGGAGTCATAAAAAAATGGAAACTAGGACAGATTACAAAGGATGAATATAGGCAAACAACACAGGAATGCAGGGGCAAGATTAGAAAGGCAAAGGCACAAAATGAGCTCAAACTAGCTACGGGAATAAAGGGAAACAACAAGACTTTTTATCAATACATTAGAAGCAAGAGGAAGACCAAGAACAGGGTAAGCCCACTGCTCAGTGAGGAGGGAGAAACAGTAACAGGAAACTTGGAAATGGCAGAGATGCTTAATGACTTCTTTGTTTCGGTCTTCACCTAGAAGTCTGAAGGAATGTCTAACATAGTGAATGCTAATGGGAAGGGGGCAGGTTTAGAAGATAAAATAAAAAAAGAACAAGTTAAAAATCACTTAGAAAAGTTAGATGCCTGTAAGTCACCAGGGCCTGATGAAATGCATCCTAGAATACTCAAGGAGCTAATAGAGGAGGTATCTGAGCCTCTAGCTATTATCTTTGGAAAATTATGGGAGACGGGAGAGATTCCAGAAGACTGGAAAAGGGCAAATATAGTGCCCATCTATAAAAACGGAAATAAAAACAACCCAGGAAACTACAGACCAGTTAGTTTAACTTCTGTGCCAGGGAAGATAATGGAGCAAGTAATTAAGGAAATCATCTGCAAATGCTTGGAAGGTGGTAAGGTGATAGGGAATAGCCAGCATGGATTTGTAAAGAACAAATCATGTCAAACCAGTCTGATAGCTTTCTTTGATAGGATAACGAGTCTTGTGGATAAGAGAGAAGCGGTGGATGTGGTATACCTAGACTTTAGTAAGGCATTTGATACAGTCTTGCATGATATTCTTATCGATAAACTAGGCAAATACAATTTAGATGGGCCTGGATAACCATACTCAGAAAGTAGTTATTAATGGTTCCCAATCCTGCTGGAAAGGTATCACAAGTTGGATTACGCAAGGGTCTGTTTTGGGACTGGCTCTGTTCAATATCTTCATCAATGACTGACTTAGATATTGGCGTAGAAAGTATGCTTATTAAGTTTGCAGATGATACCAAACTGGGAGGGATTGCAACTGTTTTGGAGGACAGGGTCATAATTCAAAATGATCCGGACAAATTGGAGAAATGGTCTGAGGTAAACAGGATGAAGTTTTACAAAGACAAATGCAAAGTGCTTCACTTAGGAAGGAAAAATCAGTTTCACACATACAAAATGGGAAGAGACTGTCTAGGAAGGAGTATGGCAGAAAGAGATCTAGGGGTCATAATGGACCACAAGCTAAATATGAGTCAACAGTGTGATGCTGTTGCAAAAAAAAAAAAAAGAAAGCAAATGTGATTCTGGGATGCATTAACAGATGTGCTGTGAGCAAGACACGAGCAGTTGTTCTTCCGCTCTACTCTGTGCTGGTTAGGCCTCAACTGGAGTATTGTGTCCAGTTCTGGGCATCGCATTTCAAGAGTGATGTGGAGAAATTGGAGAGGGTCCAGAGAAGAGCAACAAGAAAGATTAAAGAACATGACCTATGAAGGAAGGCTGAAAGAATTGGGTTTATTTAGTTTGGAAAAGAGAAGACTGAGAGGGGACATGATAGCAGTTTTCAGGAATCTAAAAGGGTGTCAGAAGGAGGAGGGAGAAAACTTGTTCACCTTAGCCTCTAAGGATAGAACAAGAAGCAATGGGCTTAAACTGCAGCAAGGGAGGTTTAGGTTGGACATTAGGAAAAAGTTCCTAACTGTCAGGGTGGTTAGACATTGGAATAAATTGCCTAGGGAGGTTGTGGAATCTCCATCTCTGGAGATATTTAAGAGTAGGTTAGATAAATGTCTATCAGGGATCGTCTAGACAGTATTTGGTCCTGCCATGAGGGCAGGGCACTGGACTTGATAACCTCTTGAGGTCCCTTCCAGTCCTAGAATCTATGAATATAATTAATGCCAGCCAACATGGGTTTATGGAATACAGATCCTGTCAAACTAACTGGATTACAAGTTTAGTTGATAAAGGTAATAGTATTTATATCATATACTTAGACTTCTACAAGGTGTTTGAATTGGTACCATTTGACATTTTGATTAAAAAACTAGAATGATATAAAATTAACATGGGACACAGATAAGTTAACTGATAGGTCTCAAAATGTAATTGTAAATGGGGAATCATCATCAAGTGGGTCTGTTTTCAGTGGGGCCTCACAGAGACTGGTTCTTTGACTGGCATTATTTAAGATTTTATCAATGGCCTGGAAGAAAACATAAAATCATCGTTGATAATATATGCAGATGACACAAAAATCAGGGCAATGGTCAGTAAGGAAGATGATAGATCACTGATCCAGAGTCTTCTCCTTGGGCTGCCACCTTGACATGTTGGAGAAGCTTACGTATACTTAAGATCCTACGAGTGATGCCGTCTGGAGTCCTGCATTCCTGGTAGATCACCCATGGCGGTAAGGTCGAAGGCAAGGCACCACACAAAGTGCAGCCCACCACAGCACAACCCAGTATAAGACCTCAATGTCAGAACAGGCAGATGAAGCAGGATCACCTCTCAATGGCTGCGGAAGTGGACGAAGACTGCAATGGAGGAGAAATCCCCAGTCATCTTGGACCTTGCCACCAGACACAGTTGCCTCTTCCACCAAGATTTGTGTGGCTGCTGGTGTGCATCAGCTCCCCCACATTAAACTATTCACATGCAGGTTTCTTTCACAGGAAGAACTTTTCCCCCACCGCTACTCATAAAAGTCCTGCGGCAATGGGCGAGTGACTACAGGGATAGGTGAAGTGATCACCAGGAATCACTAATCACAGACCCATACTCAAGTGGTGATTGCAAGATGGTCGTCATGTGCTGCTGGACTGGGATAGGGGGCATTTTTGGCAGCAGCGGTCATGACTGAGCAGGCTTTTTTTCAGAATCCTTCTGCTCACCCCATATGGGAAAGAGGCTGTAAAAGGTGCCCAAACATATCGGCTATCCCACTATACCTGACTGGATAACCATGTCCAGAGGGATCACTCCCAATGCGGTCGAAAAACAAAAATGCTTCTTGCAACTTGGAATGTCCATACCCTACTAGATTAATCAAAAAGTGAAAGACCCAGATACAGAACAGCAATTGTTGCCTGAGAACTCTCGAGGTACAACATGACATTGCTGCTCTCAGTGAAACAAGACATGCAGATGAAGGCCACTTGAGGGAAGAGGGCAGCAGTTACACTTTCTTCTGGAAAGCAAACCAGCAAGCGACAAGCAAATACACGGTGTTGGCTTTGCAATCAAAAACCTCCTAGTCAACCGCCTGACTGAGCTCCCCATTGGCATCAATGAGTGCCTTATGACCTTCCACATCCAATTGGCAATAAGTCATTTGCCACTGTCATCAGTGCACATGCACCAACTCTTGATGCTGAAGAAGAATAGAATGAATCCTTCTACACTGACCTTGATTTAAAAAAAAAGAAGATAACCCTTGTAAAGGACTTTAATGCAAGGATTGGCTGAGATTCTAACATATGGAGTAGCACTGCTGGGAAAGAAGGAATGGGTAAGACCAATTCCAATGGCATCCTTCTACTCAGCAAATGTACAGAACATGACCTTGTGATCAAAAACACAGTCTTCAGACAAAGCAACAAGTACAAAACAAGTTGGCAACACCCCCGCTCAAGACAGTGGCACCTTCTAGACTACGTTACTATAAGAACACAGGATCTAAGAGATGTCCAAATCACCCATGTCATGAGAAAAGCCAATGATTTCTGGACTGACCACTGCCTGGTGAAGTCAGTCATGTCCATCAGGATTACACCAAAACATAGAAAGCAATACAACACACAGATGGCAATAAAACATCCAAAGATTCCAAACCTTAGTGCACCAAGAGAACTTTCAAACACTCCTCAGTGAAAAAATGGCCATATGCACACCTGGAAATGAAAACGCAAATGGCGAAAAAGACTGGGAAGCCGTAAAACAGACCATCCATGAGGTATGCAAGGAATCCATTGGCATTACTACCCACCGCCATCAGGACTGGTTTGATGACAACAATACTGCGATTATATGATAGTGATAACACTTTTCCATTCCACTTATATATCTAGGGAAATATCCTTTTGGACCAGAAGAGAAAAGCTTTCTGCGACTGGCAAAACCAACTACTATCCAGTCAGAAGCAGAGAAATGGAGGAAGTAAATGAACAAAGATAAGGAAGATCGATTATACAGACAAAGGAGAGGTGTGACAAATAAGGCAGTGCTTGAAATGGAGTTGGAGAGAGGAAGAACAAAAAAGAAGTGAGTTCTGAGCGAATGGGGTTAAAAATTAACGTAGAACTGAGAGACAGAGAAATGGGGACGTGGAGGGATAAATATACTAGAATCAATGTATCTAGCTTTTATTTTGAAAATATCCTTCCTTAGTCATCTGGACCAGAAGCAATGGGGCATGTGATTAGCTACAGAGGCAAGTAAATGAGGTCTGATTGCATTTAATTCAGTGGAGATGTCTGTTCTGGACCCTTTAATTTGGACTGGGTTAAGATAGTGTGTATACTCACTGGTGAGTCTGTTTTACAAGTTTCTTTCTGTGCTAATCCACAAAGAATATGAGTGTTACAGACACCAGGTGCAGAAACTTGGCTCTTTAGCTCAAGCTATCGCAGCTCATGCTTTTAACTCTGAAGGTTTCTGCTTCAAACTCAAACATGTCAGCCAAGGTGGCAGGCATCTCACACACAGTAAATTCTTCTTCTTACTTTCTTTGTCATCCCACACCCTCAGGTGCATAAGATATCCACCGTTTTCTGCAATTTATATTGGTCTTGTGCTCGTCTGTTCAGGCCTCTGACTGTTGTGTTGATACATTTGGCTTCTTTCTCTATTGTTCTGCACAATAGGTCACACTTTTTTCTCTTTCCAGGTTATGTACCTATTATCACTTGCCATGGAAGTCACATTGGTGATATCCTTAAAGTGTGTCCTAAATATATCCATCATTGTCTTCTTACCATATTTGATGTTCTAGATTGGTTTGCTCTACTTAGAATTTCTGATGTTGCAAGAAACTCCTTCCAATGGACTCTGAAGATCTTCTGCATTTGTTTTGGAATGAGTTGATTTTCTTATCCATTTCTATTGAAGATTTCCATGACTCTGCTCCATAAAGCAGGATAGACATGATGCTGGTGTTAAATATTTGTTTTCTTTGTGTCAGTGCCAATTATTGTTAATTGACCAAATCTTTTCAAGTTTATGAAAGTTGTTTACTGATTTTAATATTTGTTACTTGACATCTAGCATGGTGTCACCATCACTCACACCCTAGATAGGTAAAATGGCTTGCTTCTTCTAGTGTTTCTTTGTAAAATCAAATAGTTAGTTTGGGAACATTGATAGCCATATATTTTGTCTTCCTCTTACTGGTGAAGAAACCAACTTGTTTTACTGTATCGGCCAAAAGTGATGTCTTTTCTTCCACTAAACAATGGGTTGAACTAAGCAGGACAATCAACAAAAACATTTGTGCTTTATCATTCTTCTATAAAGTTCCTCAGTTGCCATCTGTGGTTACTATCCTCATGACATGATCATGACCAGTGGAAACAATAGTTGGGACATAATATACCTTTGACTTACTCCAATTGTCAGTGCAAACCATTGGCTGATGTTGTCACCATCTCTGACTGTACATTTGGTATTATCATATAGATCCTTGATTAATCTAATTACTTTGCTGGTATTCCATTATATGCCATAATTTTCCAGAGACTGTATCTGTGTATGCTGGGGTCGGCAACCTCTGGCATGCGGCTCGCCAGGGTAAGTACCCTGGGGGGCCAGGCCAGTTTGTTTACCTGCCAAGTCAGCAGGTTCGGCCATTCACGGCTCCCACTGGCCTTCACCTCCCAGACCAATGAGGGTGGCGGGAAGCCGCGGCCAGCACATCCCTTATCGTGCACCACTTCCCGCAGCCCCCATTGGCTTGGGACAGTGAACCGCAGCCAGTGGGAGCCGCGGTCGGCTGAACCTGCCATTGTGGCAGGTAAACAAACTGGCCCGGCCTGCCAGGGTGCTTACCCTGGCGAGCCACGTGCCAGAGGTTGCTGACCCCTGGTATATGCTGTCAAAAGCCTACTGGAAATCTATAAAATTTATCACAAGAGGTGCTTGCCACTCCGCACTTCGTTCTATATTATGTCTGAGAACAACCACGATCTCAATAGTTTAAATCCTGCTTATCCTTCTGTGTTTAAGGCCTATTTATTTCTTGTTATGTTCCAGAATGATGTTGCATATGATTTTCCCATGCACTGATAGTAATGTGATTCTTTTCCAGATATTGCAGTTGCTAAGGTCACCCTTCTTTAACAATTTTACCATAAGGCTTCTCTTCCACTGCTTTGGGTTCTTTTCTTCATTCCATAGTCTATCTAAAAATACAAAGAAAGAGTGGGTAGCTATTTTGTGCAAAGCACAAAATCCTGCATTATTGGCAGCAAGCCTTTGATATTTTGCTAGAGGAAAGCCATCAGTGTAGAGAAGTGCCTTTCCTTTTATGAATATCATGAGACAAAGGAAAGGCACTCCTCAACACTGATGGCTTTCCTCAGTCTCATGAAATTCCGCCCAGATTTAGCTGAGCTGTAAAGTATTAAAAATCACCATTTTCTTTTCTTAGGGTATGGCTACACTTACAGCTGTACAGCGCTGGGAGTTACAGCTGTCTTCGTACAGCTGTGTAGGGAAAGCGCTGCAGTGTGGCCACACTGACAGCTACCAGCCTGCAATGTGGCCACATTTGCAGCATTTGCAGCGCTGTTGGGAGTGGTGCATTATGGGCAGCTATGCCAGCGTTCAAGTGGCTGCAACGTGCTTTTCAAAAGAGGGGGGTGGGGTGAAGTGTGACAGGGAGCGTGGGGAAGACAGAGAGAGTGGATTTTTGGAGCTCACACGGTGTCAGCTCCCTGCCTTGCAAGTTCTAAGGACTGGAAGATACACAGCACCAACCTTCAATCATTTTAAAAGTTTCGACCCCTTCCCCCACTCCTTTCTTATTCACTAAATGCAAATTATGCACTCCTAAATAGCCTTCAGACCAGATAAGCAGCTGCTGCAAAACAGACTCCCCCCTTTCCCTCCTCCGCCCCGTTGCTTCTCTCCTCAAGCAAACTGTGAACATTCCAAAGATATCCCCCTGCCTGCCTCTGCTCGAGCAAACGAGTTCTGTTTGTTTTTTAGATAAGCAGCTCCGGGAGCCCGGAGTTCACAACAAAACAGCACAGTGGCTGAACAGGCATTCTGGGATACCTCCAAATACCTCGGAGGCCAATTACAGCGCTTTTGGTGGCTACACTTGCGGAGCAGTGCTGCATCACCAGCGCTGCAATCCTTATACCCCAGGCAGAGCAGGAGTACAGCCGGCGCTGCAGCCAGGGAGATGCAGCACTGTATGTGCCTTGCAAGTGTGGACAGTGAGTAAGTTGCAGCGCTATAAACCCACCACCAGCACTGCAACTCTCCAGTATAGCCAAGCCCTTACTTGTGTTCCTCAGGAAAATTCTGGCAGGCTGACAAAATAGTGACCGACAAGAACATTCTAAGGCTGGGCCCTTACCACCAAAGCAGTAGCAGCAGCAGCATGCCCTATAGTGGAATGCCTGGGAGCTGCCAGAGCAGCTGAAACAGTGGGCTACAGTGGGGAGGAGGGAAGCTGGGCAAGGCTCGACTGGGCTCCCTTCTCCCAGATCCAGATCCAAAATATACCCCTAGCACCCCATATTGTCCCTACTTCTGGGGACACCACATAGGTAAAGAAGCTTCCACATCCGAGCAGAGGAGGGCAGAGAAGAGAGAACTATTGCACAACCCATGTTCAAAAGTCATGAATTAGACCCACCAGAAAATCATGACATTGCTTGGAAATGATGTATTTTTTAAAAATAACACAATTTTAAAATCTGGTTTCTAAGCCTTTAAAGTTTACATTTTTCAAGGTTTTTTTTCCCACAGCCAGGAAGACAAGAAATTTGTTTTTAAATGAAAAATCAGATTCTCATGTAATCAAGCTGGAAAGATGTACAAGTAACCATGAAGTAAAAGCCTGAAATTAAAAAACAGAGAAATATTTAGCCAAGTTTTTAAAATACTTAAAGCAAAGCATACATTATGACTAGTGCAACATTTAAGCTCAGAGAAATCTAATAGACCAGTAACACATGACATATTGTGTCTCAATGCTACAATATTTGTTTGGTTCTTCTTGTCAACTTTGTGCAGTTCACATAAAATATTCCATTATGAATTACCAGAATGTTCTGAAGAGTTGATAGCACTAATTTTAAGAGCTTGTGATGCTGAAGAAGGGAAATGTCACTGCTCCCTAGAGAACTGGCCCTAGAAGAAGGGTGAAATGTTACACGGGGCCAAGATTTATTCTTGTTTAGATTCAGGACAGGAATTTGTCAGACTCAGCAGGAAGAATGTCATTAGCTTTGACAAGTGTGTGTGTGTTTATGGTGCGTAATCTATTTAGGAGATGTGAAAAGGTACACACACTTTCCATTTTGTTACAAAAGCTGAAACTGACAGTATCTGTCAAAAATTATCACCCTACACTCTTTAAAAGAAATTGAACCCTACTTTCTCTTCAATATGCCTCAGTATTACAGCATGGTCTTCTCTGCTTAGCTGTTACACTTAAGTTAAAGGAGTCAGAGATTGAAAATTGCATTGTTCTGATGTTCAGGACTTGCTACATTCAGTGCTGTACTAGTGCTGAAAAAGGATTGCTGTATTCAGGGGGCAATGTATTCTTATGTCTATAAAGTGCCATACATCCCCATAGTGCTATATAAATAATAATAATTAATAATATAATAGAGCAGGCCTGTTTTAAAGGTCTGATGTTTTGGGAACCATTAGTACTGGAAATGAATGTTTTATGCCATTAGAAAACACTTGAGAGAGATTTCCTGGGAAAGACTGTTGCAAAGGTAATTGGCAAACTGTACAAATGCTTTCAAGAGCAATAAACTTATTCCACCACTACTCTTGGAGCAGTGGTCAGAAAGGAAAAGGCCCTGAGGAGGCTGTCAACATTAAAATAATACCTTTGAATAGAAATTTTATGTATCTTTGTTACTAAGAAATTTTGTGTTTTGAAATCAAAGTTTTCACGTTGAATTTGTTTTTCTCTAGACCTGAAATGTCTTTTTTCAAGCACTTCTGATGCTGGAGATGGTTTGTATTGTACTTGCATTCTGTTATATGCTAAAACAACAAGGAGTCCTTGTGGCACCTTAGAGACTAACAAATATTTTTGGGCATAAACTTTCATTGGCTATAACCCACTTCATCAGATGCATGGAGTGAAAAATATACAGCACATGAAAAGATGGGAGTTGCCTTACCAAATGGGGGGGGTCAGTGCTAACGAGGCCAATTCAATCAGGGTGGATGTGGCCCATTCCCAACAGTTGACAAGAAGGGGTAAATATCAACAGAGGAAAATTACTTTTTTGTAGTGACGCAGACAGTCTTTATTCAGGCCTAATTTGATAGTGTCAAGTTTGCAAATTAATTCCAGCTCTGCAGTTTCTCACTGAAGTCTGTTTTTGAAGGGTTCTTTTGTTGTTGAAGAATGGCCACTTTGAAGTCTGTTATTGAACGTCCAGGGAGATTGAAGTGCTCTCCTCCTGGTTTTTGAATGTTACAATTCTCATCAGATTTTGTGTCCATTTATTTTTTTGCATAGAAACTGTCCAGTTTGGCCAATGTACATGGCAGAGGGGCATTGCTGGCACATGATGGTATTTATCACATTGGTAGATGTGGAGGTGAATGAGCCCCTGATGATGTGGCTGATGTAGTTAGGTCCTACGGTGGTGTCCCTCAAATAGATATGCAGACAGAGTTGACAACAGGGTTTGTTGCAAGGATTGGTTCCTGGGTTAGTGTTAATGGACATACAATACAACAGAAACACTTCTTGATCAGACATCGAGAATTGTAACATTCAAAAACCATTAGGAGAGCACTTCAGTCTCCCTGGACACTCAATAACAGACTTAAAAGTGGCCATTCTTCAACAAAAAAAAACCTTCACAAACAGACTTCAATGAGAAACTGCAGAGCTGGAATTAATTTGCAAACTGGATGCCAAAAAATTAGGCCTGAATAAAGACTGGGAGTGGTTGGGTCACTACAAAAAGTAATTTTCCCTGTGATATTCACCCCTTCTTGTCAACTTTTGGGAATGGGCCACATCCACCCCGATTGTACTGGTCTTGTTAGCACTGACCCCCCACTTGTAAGGCAACTCCCATCTTTTCATGTGCTGTATATTTATAGCTGCCTACTGTATTTTTCACTCCATGCATCTGAGGAAGTGGGCTATAGCAAATGAAAATTTATGCTCAAATACATTTTTTAGTCTCTAAGGACTCATTTCATTTGCTGATACAGACTAACATGGCTACCCCTCTGAAACCTGTTATATGCTAGTTCATTTGCACAAAAAAGGTGGTATCTCATGCTTATGCACTTATACATCCTTTTTTCCCCTTCTACTCCTTAAATGAATAAATGGACCACTGTAATTCTTGAGGGCTATGATTAGCTCTGTCTGTCTGTTTTTCGGGTTTTGTATAGTGTTCATTGCTGTAGTTTAATCTATCCAAGGTTTTGGTCTGGCATTTATTAAGGTAATTGTCTAGGAAACACCTTTACAGATTATTTATTGTTATGAAAAGTACTAGCTCTTAAAGGAATTATCACTGTAAGCAGGGTCTGAATGAATGCTTCCCTGATAGCTAGCTGGGAAGAGACTAAGGCCTTGGGTACACTGGCACTTTACAGCTCAGCTGCAACTTTCTCGCTCAGGGGCGTGAAAAAAACACACCTCTGAGCACAGCATGTTACAGTGCTGCAAAGCGCCTGTGTAAACAGTGCCCCAGCGCTAGGACCGCAGCTCCCAGGGCTGCAAGCTAATCCCCATGGGGAGGTGGAGTACCTGCAGCGCTGGGAGAGCTCTCTCCCAGCACTGGCACTGCAACCATACTCGCATTTCAAAGCGCTGCCGCGGGAGCGCTTTGGAGTTTTGAGTGTAGCCAAGCCCTATGGGTGTGTTTATGTAAATACAATTTGCTCCTGCTCTGTTTACATATTCATCAATTACAGCCGTGTCAAAGGATCAACTCTGGCTGGTGTTGGGTACAAATGACCTTAGTACTGAAGGCAGGGGTAGTGAAATATGGCTACCAATGTTGTAATTATTGGAGGAATACAGGAAAGCAGGACTGTGCTTAACCTGTCCCAAATGAGGGGGAGTACCTCCAGTTGAAAGAACCTAATTAAGCAGGGGCTCGAATGTCAGAGCCCTGTGAAAGTAACAGGGGTGGGGACAGGAGTCCTGGTCAGGAGGCTATACAACCCCTTCCCTGGGGGGTCCTCTCTAGACTGGCTTAACCTGTTCTTCCCCACTGTTTAAAGAATAGAACTAAATAGGATTCATTAGGACCCTCTTTTGTTATTTTAATTGCTCAATCAGAGCTGAAACTAGTTGTGATAGGACTGTGTTTCTACCCTGCCTGCTAAGAGCTAAAACCACTGAGAGCTGAAATCACTTGAGATGGGGCAATGTTTCTGCCCAGCCTGCAAAAGAGCTGAAAATCACTGAGATACTGATGCGTGGAAGTCACAGCAGAGAGGCAGAAGGTGACTGACAGTCCACTGGTGAATGAGTGACCAGCAGGGTGGTGGAAAGAAGTGTGATGAGCTTCCAGCAGAGTGGCAGCAGAGAGGTGTGATGAGTGGCCAGCAGGGCGGTGGCAGAGAGGTGTGATGAGCAGTCAGTGGGGTGGCTGGTGGAAAGGCGCGGTGAGAGCAGTGAGCCGGTGGATGGTGAGCAGCCAGCAGAGCGAATGAGATGCCTCTTTACCCCTCCCCCCCAGGGTGGGAGGTGAACTCTGCAGGTGCACCTCTGAACTCTGGGTTTGCACTGACCAAGGACAGCGACTGTGAATGGGGTGCAGAGAAGGGTTGGGCATGTGAAAGGGACATTTCAGTTGCTAGACTTAAGAATCTGAGGGGAAAAAGACACTGCCCAGCCTACTTGGGGGTAGGTTTTTTGCTCATGGTTTATGTTTATGGACCCTGTTTGCAGTGTTTTCCCAAATTAATGCCGAATTACTTCCCTCCTTTTATTAAAAGTTTCTTTTCTACACTTGGATTCTGCTTGCGAGTGGGGAAGTATTGCCTTTCAGAGGTGGTGTGTAATTTTCCTAGGTTACGGGGTGGGGGCTTGAGCCAGTTCTGCATTGTATCAATGGAAAGGAACCCCTAGACATTGAACCCAGCCCTGGTTGCTGCTGGCTCCACCTGGCAATTGCAGTCTATAGTATATGTTTCTTCTTGGGTTTTTTTTAATCATGGTTCATTTGTATGCATACTACACAGCAGAAAGGCTCAAATTCTGACTGCCAAGTTTACTAAATACTAAATTTACTAAATTCCCTTTTCTCTATGATCTCAGAAACTTCAGATTTCCATCATCAAATTCCAATCACTGCCATCTCAGATTCCACTGCCCTGGTACTATTGTGATGGGTGCTTTAGAAATGCTTAGTGGCAGATAGCAATTCACAGCGGCTTCACACCCTGCCAACAGGTGACTCTCAATTTCCAAACCCTCCTGACACCTCGGCTCTCCTTCTTCCTCATCAGAGCCCTCTTCAAACACAGTTCGCTCCTCTATCTTGGAATACTGTATACTACTATGTGTATGCAGTGTTGGTCCCAGGATTTTAGAGTGTCAAGGTTGATGAGGTGATATAAATAAAATACATCACCTCATTCACCTTGTCTTTGTACTACTATGTGTATGGCTGTTGGTTCATTAAAGTTATTTATATGAAAAGTACACAGAAAACTGTACTTAATGGACAAACTACAGGAAAATTCTATCAAGACAAACTAATAGTGAAAATGTGCTGCCTTCTTTAGCTGTTTAGAATTCAGTTAAAACATTAAGAGCTAGATTGTGGGCACAGTCCTACTTAAGGGTTTGTATGTAGCTGTAGCACCACAAGAGGAGTTTGGGGACAGAACTATATGTCCAAAGAGTCACAATTCCTTCTATACCCCATCACCTTTTTCCCAGGAGAAGTAATCTGCTTCTTTCCCTTAACAGTAACAGATATCTTAGCTGTGGCGGCTGGCATACTGGGGAGGAAGATTCAAGGTTCTGGCCATTCTCCATCACTTTTCACCCACTTCCCACCCACCTGCATGGCTAGAGAGGGGAAGTAGTGGTGATCTGAAGAGCACACTCAGGAGAATGTGTGTGGGAAATCTTATTCTACATTATACATTTGCATGGCTGTGTACGGGTGGACAAAAGTTTGGTCATACACCTCTACCCGATATAACATGACCCGATACAACATGAATTTGAATATAACGTGTTAAAGCAGTGCTCCAGGGGGTGGGGCTGAGCACTCTGGCAGATCAAAGCAAGTTCAATATAACGCAGTTCCACCTATATCGCGGTAAGATTTTTTTGGTTCCTGAGGACAGCATTATATCAAGGTAGAGGTGTATATTTTTCAGTGTCAGATCCTGCCACCGTTATTCACAGTGAATAGTACATTATGCAGCAACCAGGCCTGCTGAATCCATGAGGCTATTTACTTCCATGGATTTTGGATTAGGCTCAGTGGGCACTTCCTCAGCTGGAGTTTATAACTTTATTGGCTTCAGCTGAGGATCTGGCAAAATGTAAGCAAGTGTGATGGAATCTGGCTCCAAACTATTAAAATGCACATCTTAGAGAGAAGAGGAACTATCGTATAAAAATTTTAAGTCAATAAATATCTACTGGATTATTACAACAATGAAATATCTCTGGTAGATGTTTCTCTAAGTGACTCTTAGACTAATGTGTGTGATGGACAGTACCCCTTTTCTATAATCAAATGCTTGATACATATACAGGGGGGCATTTTGCTATCTCTCTCATAGCCTGATGTTGGTTCTTCAAGTGCTGTTTGCAACCAAATAACTAAAAATATATTCTAAAGTCAAATGTAAAGACATTCTTATTTGACTTGGTTTTCCTTTACACAGTCCCAGACTGCTTCTTTAGCTTCATTTCTTTGTTTTTTGCTTCTTCTGGTAAGACTTGCAAAACACTCTTCAATCACAATTTGTTGTCTGTAGGCAGTTCTGATAAAAACAATAAAGTTAAGCAAGTGGATTTCCAAATTTTCTTAGGACTTCTCAATTTGAAAGCAGTGAAAACGTAGGCGAGAAAAATAGATAAAAACAATCATTTAAAAAATGTAAGACGGATAAATGTTTTTCTTATGTGTTGTGCATAAACTAGCATACATGTATCTAGTTTAATGAGGAAAAATATACTTACTGTACAGGCAGAGATGCAGACTTTGCTCCTATGAAATAAATAAATTAGTGATAAGCACACCTTAAATGTTAACCCAAAAAAACTCATTGGCTTAGAAATTGGACTGGAAAATCTCACTCTATCATGCTTTCACACAAGACATAATATTTTTAGGTTTCCTTCAGGACATAAATACTGTGAGCATAACCATTTCTTTGGTCCTTCTGGGTCCCGTCCCCGCCTGCAGTGTTCTTATTTGTATGAGTGACAGTGTTAACCTCAGTGACCTGGACAAGCTCAGTCAGGTAATTGTTCCGTCTACCTGGACTTTCTCTGCATTTTCAGTGGGAGAAAATATTTTTCTTCATTTCCAGTCCTAAATTGTTGTAATTCAGCATTGCTGAACAGCTGACATACTTTGTTTCAGTGGTGAATGCATCTCAATTGTGGATAAAGAGATCGCTTTGGCTCCTTTATCTAATGTACTTCATAAGAATATTGTAGTACTTAATTAGATAATGTTTGTAAATGTCTTTTGTACCCCTGAATGCTTGGATGAATCCATATAAATTGCTTTGGTATCTTTGGTAGTGTAGAAGTGCAAAGCATTATTAAAATGTATTATTATTGATGTACTCCGAGCATTGAATTTTGTTTTCTGGGTCTTACTAATACTATAAAGGAATCCAAATGCTGTTGTTCAGAAGTATCTACAAAATTTGAAAGTTAGTAGTTTTGTTTGTTTGTTTGTTTATTTTTTGTAAATGCACATTTGACATTCAAGAGATAAAAAAAATCTCTGAACATTAAGGGACCAATTCTATAACCCTTCTTCATGGTGAGTAGCATTTACATATATGAATAGTCCCACTGAGCTGAGTAGGACTAACTTGTGTGACTAAATACTTCTAGTGAGCAAAGACTGCAGAATCTGGCCCTAAACTGGAAAAATCATACCCCTCATTCTGTATAGTTCCTCCCATCACTGATTTGAGTCATTTCTTGTACTCCTCCAACCTCATTTGTTTTTTCTTCACTTCCCCATAATCTCAGTTGTTTCTCCAAAAAGAGATACATACAATGGCATCTTCTCCTATTGTTCCTTACCTTTTGACAAAGTGTATCAATAATAGCCTCAATAAATGCTCAAATTTCCTGAACAAGTTGTAGTAAAAGGCAAGAGGTTTAAGTTATTCTACACATTTTAAAGATGCCAGTACTTCTAGTTTATTTGAGGTTTACTTGTATTTACTAATTGAAAGCATAGGTAAGCAATGTGTCATTGTTCCTTACTTTTATGTGAATGAACAGAGAAAGGATTAGGTAAGGATATTATTACTGATTTTAAAATAGGTTTTATGATTACAAGAAATGCAGTTCCACTGAAGGTTTAAAAAAGGTTTACATTCAAACAGAGTAAATTATGACAGTATGGTCTAGATCAGGGATAGTCAATAGGTAGCCTATGATCCAAATCTGGACCGCCAGAGGCTTTTCAGTGGACCCCAGGGCAAGCCAGGACTTGGGGCTTCAGCCACTATGGGACTCAAGGTTCAGCCCCATGTGAGGTGCGCTAGGACTGAACCCTCTTCCCCCTTGTGAGGCTGAAGCCTGAGTCCCCAAGTGCCTCAGATGGGGCTGAAGTGAGAGGCCTAGTGCACCTCCCAGTTAAGGATGGGGTCTAAATTAGCTGTTCCCACTCAAAGAGATTTTGGAGTCATGGTGGCTACCTCTCTGAAAACATCCTCTCGATAGGAAGAGGCAGTGATAACAGCTAAGAGAATGTTAGGAAGCATTAGGAGAAAGATTGTTTTTCTTATTATCTATCATAATGCCGTTATATCCATCCCTGGTATGCCCAAAGCTTATGTCTTGTGGAGATAGGGTCCCCATAAATACATTAAAGAACGGCCATACTGGGTCAGACGAAAGATCCATCTAGCCCAGTATCCTGTCTTCCGACAGTGGCCAATGCCAGGTGCCCTAGAGGGAATGAACAAAACAGGTAATCATCATGTGATCCATCCCGTAATCCAGTCCCACTTTCTAGCAAACAGAGGCTAAGGACATCAACCCTATCCATCGCAGATAATCTCCATTGATTAATCTACTCTCCATGAACTTATCTGGTTCTTTTTAAAACCCTGACAAAGTGGGTATTCACCCACGAAAGCTTATGCTCCAATACTTCTGTTAGTCTATAAGGTGCCACAGGACTCTGTTGCTTTGTACAGATCCAGACTAACACGGCTACCCCTCTGATACTGTTATAGTCTCGGCCTTCATAACATCCTCAGCATAGAGAACAGAAGATTCAATGGAAGGCGATGGTCTGAAAGGTGCAGAAGAAGGGACTAGGGAAGTGTTCAATACCCCTTCTCAAAAACCAAGAGGTAGGGGTCAGCAAATGAAATAAACGGGCAGCAGCTTTAAACCAAAGTAAAGGAGATACTTCTTCACACAAGGTACAGTCAACCTGTGGAACTGCTTGACCTGAGCTGTGTGTAGTGAAGGCCAAAAGCATAGGTGGGTTCCAAAGAGCAGGAGATATGTTTGTGCAGGGTCAGTCCATCAATGGCTGTTAGTGAAGATGATCAGGGCGGCGAGGCCATGCTCTGTGGGTTCCAAAACCTCCAGCTGCTAGATGGCGAGAGTTTACAATGAGGGAAGGCTCAAGCAAAATTGCACTCTCCACTTCATTCCCAGGGGGCAGGGCTTTCTGGCAAGGGCAACTGTCAGAAGAGAGGCTCCTTCAGCAGATGGACCACTGTTTTGACCCAGTTTGGCCATTCTCTTGAAGGCCCAGCCATAAGGTAGCCAGGTGGGCTGTTTCTGCCTTCAGGCGGGTGATGTGACACACTGTCCTGTAGCTGAACTGGTGTGCTGTCAGGTGGCTGTAGGGTACCCAGATGTCCTGATTTTATAGGGACAGTCCCGATATTTGGGACTTTTTTTTTATATGGGCTCCTATTATCTTCCACCCCTGTCCCGATTTTTTACACTTGCTATCTGGTCACCCTACGTGGCTGTGATCATGTAGCTGGCAGTGGCAAGGTTTTTGCTAAGGGGCCTTCTTAGCACAGTAGGCAGCATGTCAGTCTCACAATTTGGAGGTCCTGAGCTCAATCCTCAGAGAAAGCCTTTTGAGGCTTTTGCTGGGGCCCTGGAACATTCTGGCTGACCATCCCCTGCGGTTAGCTGGAGTGCAGTACTTCCTCTGCTGAGGTTCCCAATGCTTGAGTGGCAGCAAAGCCCACATGTGTGAGCAGAAAATGTCCAATGGCTTGCTGGGGGCTTCTCCCTGAAGGTCTAGTGGTCAGGCTTTGGTGTTTTCCCTGCTATAGCCTGGGTTCAATTCCCTGTCAGGGAAGGCTGGTCCCCAGCAACTGCTTTCAGGCTGTGGCTAGCGTCTTGTTTTTCCTTTTCAAGTGTCGTCTCTTTCTTTTCTCCTTTGTTCTCCTTCCCCCATGCTTCCTTTCAAATTCCATCCTCCAGGCCCTGGTCTGGAAGAGCATTTGACCTGTCCTCCGGCCTCTCCTCGCCCTGATGGCCATCTCACACATGTCCCAAGCTGGTCTCTAGCCTGGACACAAAGAGCCCTTTACCCTTTTCTCTCTAGTGGTCAGGATTTGGCACTCACTACCACAGCCAGGATTTAATTCTTGGTTAGGAAAAGTTGGTCCCTGATGACTGCTTTTATGCTGTGACCAGTGTTTTCTAGTGTCTTGTTTCTCCTTTTCAAGTATCTCTTTCTTTTCTCCTTCATTCTCCTCGGGTAGCCAGTGTTACCAGCTTTGCCCTTTACTTTGGGGTATGCTCATTTATTAGGGTTACTCTTAAGTGGGGGGCAGGATTCTGTACTTCTATGAATGTGCTGCTTGTCACTTGTGTTTTCATACAGAGCTCTGCTTTTCCCTGCTGCAAGTTCCCTCTCAATGGAGCTATCCTGCAGGACCTAGGTTCCCCAGGGCTGGGTTCTTCCAGCTCCCGAATCAGACAAACACATACACACACAAATTAACAGAGCGTGTCTGAGAGGACCAGGTTATTCAGCATTCCCAAGCTGACCCCTCATACGACTCTGGACTCAGCAGACTGGGTCGAGCAGCACTTCCAAACTGCTACCCTCATATGTCCCAGATTCAGCACGTCCCTTGCCCCACTTTCACATTACAATTGTTCTGGTAGTAACCCACTTGATGAGCAAACCCCACAGGATTTTTGAGTGCTGCTTTTAGCTTAGGTACGAGGAGTGTTGCTGCAGAGTAAATGAGGAAAACAAAAAACATCCATGAGCAGGGGAGAGAGAGAGAGAGAGAAGCAACCAGCTTAATCCTGAAAGTTATTTATTGCCAGATAATAACCATAGGGGAGCCAAACAAACAAAACAGATATAATATTAAATCTAACTTAAATTTGATTATAAAGGTCAAGTTTAGAAAACTGTAACTGATCACACAAGTCAAGGTCAGCAGACGTGAGTGTGAGAGTGAAAGAGAGCTGGGTTCTCACCACTCCGTGAAGCTTGAATTAATCAGGGGTCCCAGGTGGTGCTAGTAACTGAGGGTCCAGAGTGCTGAAGACAGGCAGAGCCCCCAGCATGATCAGTCAGGAGACGATGAAGTCCCAGTGGAACTGCTGCAGATTTTGGATCCAGGCATCAGAACACTTACTTGAGCATGGGTAGGGGTTTTTGTAGAGAAACAACAATGATTCAAGGGAGAACACTAGATTTGTTTATATGTAAACTGATGGCTCAAGGGAGTATACCAAAGTTGTTTTGCTCAGTCTAAACAATGGGAGATGATCATTTCTGGCTATGGGCAGTGTTCCTTGGAGGGAGCTCACAATGCAATTAGAGAGCTTCACTATTTTGGATACCAATAAAGAATTTGTTACTAGAATTGGTCTGATAACTACTGAGCTGGGTGTGTGCAGGCATGCGTTCATTACATCTGGAGATCCCCAATTATACAGTGCTTCCCTGCTTTTCTGGTCCCAGAGTTCTGTGTAGTTCTTGCCTTGGAATCTCCGTATACTAATGGAGATGCCTCTTTGTCCCATCTTTATTGCAAATGAGGCTAGAAGTGTTTCCTTAATCCTGTCATCCTTATCTCAGGGATTTAGGTGTGTCTCCCACTGCCTTTTCATTGCCTTTTGTAAGTCGTTCTTCTAATGCAGATTTGGCTCAAGCAGAGGCTGTGCGGGGGAAGGTCTTTCATGAGTCAGACAGGCTGGGTTCTGTGCCCTGGTTTTCCAAGAACACAGAGCTGCTAGGTAACACCAGGCAGGCTGTTTTCCATGGCAGTGGACAAATGCTGTGATTTGAGAGAGACAGCGCAGTTAGTGCTGTATGTCCATTTTTTTTATTTAATAGGCCTCCTAAATGATTTCAACTTAAAGCTACAGGGGCAAAATTGCAATGTAGTGGATCTCCACAGCAGTGTCTCTTCATTTAAAAACAAACAATCTCTTTTCTAAATTGATTCGAAAACTGGGGAAATGCTGCCTTTCCCAATGCTGCTAAGCTGCCGGGACACTGCAGACGTGCATCAGATGGCATCATCTCTGGACAGGGTTCTTCAAAACTTCCAGCGGAGATTCCAAGAATTTGAAAGTGTTAAAGCCATCTTCCTGTTTGTCAGGAACCCATTCATTGTACAAGCAAATGGCACTTGGTGTGATCAAGCAAAGCATACTTTCCAGATGTTGAAAAGCAAAACTACAGCTGGAGTTTACTGAATTACAAGCAGATGAAGCGTTTAAGGTGCGGCACACTGAAACAACATCTGAAACTTTCTGGATAACCCTTGTGCTGGACTCCATGTATCCACACTTGAGGAAGGTGGCATTTAACATTTTGACTATGTTTGGCTCAACATATGTGTGTGAGTCAGCATTCCCAACAATGAACAACAATAAATTGCATAATCGCTCCATTTTGATTGATAATCGTCTGTGCAATTGCCTCTGTCTTATCTTGACTGAACTCACTCCAAATTTCAAGGCCTTTGTACAGCAGAGGACTTTTCCACTGATGGCAGTAGTATAAATTATACATTATTCACACATACTTTATTTTAAATTTTTGTTGCTAGATAAAATTACATTTTCAGTAGTGATACTACAGTAATAACAGGTATGTCACAGCAATTATTTATGAATCTTTTGCTTAATACACATGTAGGTGGGTGTGTATTTGTTATTGGAAAGACTTGAATCATAAAAGATAAAGTATTAGAGGGGTAGCCGTGTTAGTCTGGATCTGTAAAAGCAACAAAGAATCCTGTGGCACCTTATAGACTAACAGACGTTTTGGAGCATGAGCTTTCCTGGGTGAATACCCACTTCATCAGATGCATGTAGTGGAAATTTCCAGGGGTAGGTATATATATGCAAGCAAGCTAGAGATCATGAGGTTAGTTCAATCAGGGAGGATGAGGCCCTGTTCTAGCAGTTGAAGTGTGAAAACCAAGGGAGGAGAAACTGGTTTTGTAGTTGGCAAGCCATTCACAGTCTTTGTTTAATCCTGAGCTGATGGTGTCAAATTTGCAGATGAACTGAAGCTCAGCAGTTTCTCTTTGAAGTCTGGTCCTGAAGTTTTTTTGCCGCAGGATGGCCACCTTAAGGTCTGCTATAGTGTGGCCAGGGAGGTTGAAGTGTTCTCCTACAGGTTTTTGTATATTGCCATTCCTAATATCTGATTTGTGTCCATTTATCCTTTTCCGTAGCGACTGTCCAGTTTGGCCGATGTACATACCAGAGGGGCATTGCTGGCAAATGATAGCATATATTACATTGGTGGACGTGCAAGTGAATGAACCGGTGATGGTGTGGCTGATCTGGTTAGGTCCTGTGATGGTATCACTGGTGTAGATATGTGGGCAGAGTTGGCATCGAGGTTTGTTGCATGGATTGGTTCCTGAGCTAGAGTTACTATGGTGCGGTGTGCAGTTACTGGTGAGAATATGTTTCAGGTTGGCAGGTTGTCTGTGGGCGAGGACTGGCCTGCCACCCAAGGCCTGTGAAAGTGTGGGATCATTGTCCAGGATGGGTTGTAGATCCCTGATGATGCGTTGGTGGGGTTTTAGCTGGGGACTGTATGTGATGGCCAGTGGAGTCCTGTTGGTTTCTTTCCTGAGTTTGTCTTGCAGTAGGAGGCTTCTGGGTACATGTCTGGCTCTGTTGATCTGTGTCCTTATTTCCTCATGTGGGTATTGTAGTTTTGAGAATGCTTGGTGGAGATTTTGTAGGTGTTGGTCTCTGTCTGAGGGGTTAGAGCAGATCTGGTTGTACCTCAGTGCTTGGCTGTAGACAATGGATCGTGTGATGTGCCCGGGATGGAAGCTGGAGGAATGAAGGTAAGCACAGCGGTCGGTAGGTTTTCGGTATAGGGTGGTGTTGATGTGCCCATCACTTATTGGCACCGTGGTGTCTAGGAAGTGGACCTCCCGTGTAGATTGTTCCAGGCTGAGGTTGATGGTGGGGTGGAAGCTGTTGAAATCGTGGTGGAATTTTTCCAGAGTCTCCTTCCCATGGGTCCAGATGATGAAGATGTCATCAATGTAGCGTAGGTGGAGAAGGGGTGTGAGTGGACGAGAGCTGAGGAAGTGTTCCAGGTCGGCCGTAAAAATATTGGCATATTGTGGGGCCATGCAGGTGGCCCCACAGATAAAGAGTTCATATATACTAAGTTCATATGTACTAAGATAAAGATATGTACTAAGATAAAGATAAAGAGTTCATATGTACTAAGTATTATTTTATTTGATACTCTGTTATATAAACCACAAGAAGCTAAGAAGTTTTGAATATGTTTGTCTATCTATATACAGATATGCCTACAATAATTGTATTTGACAAAACTCATTCAAAACTTAAAAGTTATCTGGAAATGTTTTAATGCTATTTGACATTTTATCTAAATAATTTCTCAAAGTCCCACATGTAATTTATTGCACTTTTGGGGGGGGGGTATTTTCAGATTACACACAATGGTTTTATTTTATTTTTCATTTAATGCAATAACATTATAAGCAATAGGCGCTGGGTATATTTCACAGAATTGTGGGAGTTGTTGAACAGGGGCACTTGCGCTATGAAAAATGTTTCTCTGGAGTCTGGATCTTGACTATATCTTGACCAAGAAATTTGGACCTTGACAAAAAGTAATTGACTATCCCATGTCTAGATTTACAAGAGACTTGTGAAACTTAAGTATAAAAGTGTATATCATATTTGACTAACTTGAAAGAAACACTCATGCATTTTTAGTCTCTTTCATTGTCTCTGTTTTTCCTCAGACCAGTTTTTCTTGAATTTTTCATATTTATAAATGTTTTTTCTTTTTCTTCATCTTCCTCTGAAATCTTCTATCTAAGCCAAGATTTTTTTTTTTCTTATTTGGCCTTTCTCTCCTGATCTCTTTACTTTCAGTGTTCTCTCTCTTCTTTTCCCCTCTCTGTTCCAGTTTCTACCTACCATTATCTCTCATCTCTTCATTTCTTCCTCTTGATGATCCTCCTCCTCAATTGTCTTGGAATTTGGAAGCGTGAGCAGCTGACATAAACAGATAGTTAAGGGTTAATGCCTCTTTTACCTGTAAAGAATTAAGAAGTTCACCTAGCCTAGCTGACACCTGACCAAAGGAACCAATGGGGGAACAAGATGTTTCAAAAGTAAGGATGGAAGTTTTCCTTTGTTTAGAGTTTCAGTTTCAGCCGGAGTGAAAAAGATCAAGTAACCAGCCTCTTATCAGAAGAGTAAGTTTTAGAAAGGGATAAATAAGTTTATGTTTATTTTCTTTGTAACTTGTCTTGGTACCATTAAGGGAATTATCAGATTTGGGTATTCTTGTGTGTATTAAGTTTTTTGCCCAGGGGAACAATCTCTGTGTTTGGAATCTGTTGTCTGTGAGAGTAGCTGGTATGCTAATCTCTCCCAGAGGGTTTTCTTTTACCTTTCTTTTCTTTAATTAACAGCCCTTTTCTTAATACCTGATTGATTTTTTCCTTGTTTTTAGATCCAAGGGGGTTGGAACTGGATCCACCAGGAGTTGGTGGGAGAAAGGAGGGGGGATGGTTAATTTCTCCTTGTTTTAAGATCCAAGGGGTTTGGATCTGTGTTCACCAGGAAATTGGTGAAGTCTCTCAAGACTACCCAGGGAAGAAAAATAGTGCTTGGGGGTGGTGGCAGCGATACCAGATCTAAGCTGGTAATTAAGCTTAGAAGTGTCCATGCAGGTCCCCACATCTGTACCCTAAAGTTCAGAGTGCGGAAGGAACCTTGAAAGCAGCTCATATTGTGGGAGTGAATTACAGCGAATTTGAGTGTCCCCTTCCAAATACAGGTTAATTGCCATCCAGGACACAAACTGCAAAATCCTGCCTGGCCTAGGGAAGGAATTACACCAAACCCTTAAAATCCACTGAGGGAGTCTTCCTGTCCTCATCCACCACAAATTAGTGAGGAGTCAGATAAAGGGTCTGGTAAAGTGAAGACAAACAGTTCCTAGACTGTGCACATGGGAACAAGGTTACCACAGTGGAGCTCAGGGCCCTTTAACTCACCATGGGACCCCTGCTGCCGCTACCCCAGGGCTCTGGCAGTGGGGCTCACGTGGTGCTTTAAAGGGCTCGGGGATCCCCACAGGGGCTGGAGCCAAGGGCCCTTTAAATCCCCACCCGAGCCCTGGTGCCGCTACACTGGGGCTCCAGCAATGTGGCTTGGGCAGCGCTTTAAGGGGCCATACCAGCTTACTTTCACCTCTGGGCCTATCCCCTCTTTTAGGGGTTGAGGGGTGGACAGGTAGAATGGTGATGTAATTTATCACGTGGGCATGGGAGTCTTAGTGGTGACAACACTTCATGATGAGCCATGTGTATTATTTTAAATGTTTTTAAACATAACGATGTGAAAGGCACATTTTAAGATTGGGGGGCAGGGAGACTGTGGGGCCAATCAGCTTGGGAGGGGGCAATAGCTGACTCTGGAAGGAACTGAATCCCCCAGGGGGCTGTGTTCACAGGCCCTGACTACAGTAGCAGCCTCTTTCTGTCCTCACCCCATCCCAGGGACGGGGTCAGAGCGTGTCCTATGAATGCCCCTTGGGTGCCCACCTCCCCCTAGGGACTGGACTATGTTTAACTCTTTCGAGCACCCCACCCCCTCCTGGCTCTCTCGCGCACGCTCCACCCCTCTGACTCAGGCCGGGAGCTGCTTGCACAGGCGGCGGACGTCCGCAGTTGGCCCCGCCCCTCAGAGGAAGGCCAGTGGGGGCGGGGCTGGCACAGCGTGAATCGCGTTTGTTTAATGGTGTCCGGCCTCGGAGCTGGCTTGTCCCTAGCGGGGCCCCGTAGGGCGCCCTCACTCTTTCGCCCTGTCATGGAAGGTGCCGGAGCCCCCTCGGAGACCCTGCGCTACGCTGAGTACGGGAGGGTCCCTGGCGGTGGCCGGCAGGGTGAGCCCGACATGGACAGGGGGCTGGTAAGTGTGGGGCAGGGAGCCCGCGTCTGTCGCGCTCCTTGCCCTCCCCCAGCCACTAGGATGGCGGTTACCGCTCCGCGCCCCCAGTCCGGCCCTGCCCTGTGCCGCGGGGAAAGGGGCCCCGAGGGGGACTCGCCGCCCGAGGTCACGCGCGCCTCAGCCGTTAGGGATAAATCCTTGGCGCAGGCTGGAGAATTCCGGGGCGCAAAGGCTCCTGGAGCCTGCTGGGGAGGAGGGAGCCTGCCTGGTTCCTGGTGCCCGGCACTGGGCACCGCAGGGAATCACGCTTGTGCGTGGCGGGGAAGGCCGGCGCCGGGGGGGGAGGTAGGGGAAATACACCTGAGAGGGTAAATGGGTTCGTGACTGTCACTCTAGCACGTGTTCCGTGCCACCGCCACAGGCAGTTCTCCCACCACTGCTAATACACTGCAGCTCCACCGGTGGGAACCAAATTGGGAGTGTTGCCGGCACACAGGGTGCCCGAGGACAGCAACAGTGGGGGTGTTGGTCGCCCGGTGTGCCGCGCCAATAAACACACCAGGGTGGAGAAGCAAACCAAGTTTATTTGAGATCTCAAAGCGGTGCAGGGAGATTGACTCAGATCAAGCACACCTAAAACAAGCAGTCTGTTCCTTTATATCCATGAGAACTTTTCTCACTGACTAGAATCCCCCCTTTCCCCTCCTTCTCCTTCCTCCCCCTGTAGCAATTATGTAAGCGCAGGTGCATTAAGCTTGGCCGCGGCAGCTCGTTAGTAAGTTTTCCTTCTGCAAGTTATCTTGTCCTTCTGCTAAAGGTGCACAGGCCTCATTATTTCTGCTTTAGACCAGTTAGAACTGTTGCAACTGATAACGGCTGTTACACCTGGCCTTTTAGGTCGATTAAAGTTCAAACATGGAGGGACTCTTGTCTGCTGAGGCCTAAAACCAGGAAGGCTCCATACTCTTGTGGCCTTCCACCCTCCCGAGTTACGTAGGGTTATGCTTAGTGACACCAACAACTCCCTCCTTTGAGAATACTCAACAAACTTTTGGCTGAGTGTTCTCACATTTAAAGGATAACATGTGATTAAGCTCTAGGGAGCTGGAGTGCTTTACAGCAAGCAAGCAAGAGAAGAGTAACGATACACAACACCACACCAGTGAGCAGGAGGTGAACAATACCTTCCCCTAGTTCTCCCAGGTTGAGTAACCAGCCCCAGAGGGAATCAGAAAGAGGAGGTTTCCTTTCCTGGGCCTTCCACTGTTCAAAAGCCTGTTTGGCTGACAGGATGTGCTTGTTAATATCCTGTGCACTTTCTGGAACATAAGTACAGCATTCATCCCCTATAAGGGCGCACACCCAGCCCTGGGAAGCCACACTTCCACCCAGGAAGTGTCCAAGTATGTCTCCATGATCACAGATCAGATGGTATTCCTGATGTGTCTGTAAGGGCAGTGGGCCAAGTCTGGTACTCAAGATCACTCCGAATGGCCATCAGCTGGTCATTTAGGAAATCACGAATTCCTAAACATACTAGATCCCACTGCAATGCCTTCCCAGCCTCAGTTATATTTAATACCATCTTTTCTTGGTGTAGTACTATAATACACCTGTTATTTAACTATTCTCAGGTACTGTCAAAAGGCATTTCCATTAATAGCATACATTATTAGTCACTGGAATGGTTTCAATACGGGTAAAATTTCTAGTAGCAGAACAAACTCTTTCGGTACTTGTTATTTAAAATCCAATTAGAGATATATATATATATGCTGAAGGATTTATCCAAAACACAGGGCGCAGCCTGTAGAATAAACCCCAAAATCCAATTAATACCACATTCCCAAACATGGGTCCCACAAATGTCCTCCCACCAGTGTATAATTCTTTGTTTCTTCACCAGGGTCAGTTCCTTATGTCCTTTCTAGTCAGGAATTTCTGGACTTTGGCAATTTCAGTGGAGCGAGTGTTCCTTCTTCTTTCCCAAAACAGTCGTGGTGCAGCATCCTTGTACTTTTTCCCTACTGTCCAGAAGGCACAGTGGAACTAGAAGGTGAAATAGGCTAATCATCAGTAGGAGAATTCTCCCGATGTGGAGGGGTCTTTTTGCAGTGAGAATCTTGGGTCCATGCAGTCAGTCTTTGACATTTTACAGAGATGTTGGTAGTCACCGGGACTTAAGGGCCTTTCCAGGGTGGAGCCAGAGCAGACTTTCGTCGGTGGACCTTTACATCAATCCCGTCTCCTGGTTCCAAAGAGTGGCAGGGCTGCTAGGGTCTTTGGGTAGCGCTTCTTTACCTGTGAGAAAAGAAACTTAACACATTTCATTAGTGCCTGGCAATGTTTTGCAAATCTCATAGCTACGTGGGCAAATTCAAGCCCTCCTTTTCCTGGTTGTTAGCCAAGTCTTAACTGTGAGCAGTGTTCTTGAATGGAGTCAGTGTCTTATCTATAGCCTGAGCTTGCTATTTTATTTTATTTTTTTCAGTTAATTCATTCTGTTCTTTGTCCTTCTTCCCTTCTTGGCTTCTTTTAACCTGCAAAGGAAACTTCCACTTTTTACTTATACACCTTCTTCCTAACAATGAAGACATAAACATTGTCATTATACAGTACATTAGTCTTTTTATTTAATATATGCCACACACACCCTTTTACTAAAATAACCTTATTACAGAGCTTTGGAGCAACAAGCCAGGACAAGCATACCCACTTTGAGGAGTTAACTCAATACAACCTCTAGTCCAATAGCCTTGCACCATCCCCAGCCCTCTGGCTAGAAATCTGAGGTAGCCAGAAAGATCCCATGTACAATATAGGGAGTGGGTTAACTTTTCATGTCTTTGCTTTCAAAGACTGTTGGTATGCAAATTTTAACAACAATTTTGCAATTAACAGTTTGGCCAATGAAATTTCTTTTTCTTGAGGAAATGCATTAGACTTTAGTATATCACATTCTCCTGATTTATCCAAACACTTTGTATTCCAAGTTGAACAAAACAAATATCTGCATTTTAATTTAACCTTTTTGTTTGATTTTAAACTAGACTATTTTATAAAAATATTAAACACAAAAATTCCGGCCACAAGGCAAACACCACAGGACAGAACATAGAACACAAAACATGATTCCTATTGTGCCAGTAAATGCATGGTACGTTGAATGCTGTTCAGCTGGCATCAGTTTTCTCTGATTATCTGAAAGACAAAAAAAAGAGAGGTCTACCCACCCCTTCTGGGCAGACAATCATCGCTTGAAATATACAAATACTCTTGTTGGCTTCAGGCAAAACAGAGGAATTACCCCATAGTTTCTTGTATTTGTTTCATAGGCAGCCCAGGTTTTGAATTACATAACACTGTATACATTCTTCAGCTAATTCAACTAAATTGTTCATAGCCAAACCAAATGATTGCAATCCAATAACTTCTTTGCCTGAATTTATTTACAAACATTTCACAGACACCAAAAACTTTTTTTTTCTCTTTAGCATTTTTACAAAGTTCAACTGCTGTTTCGTTCAGCAGCTACAGAGTTAACTTCTCACTCTCCCTTAAATCACTTGCTTGTCTCCCAACAGCCACTTTTATCAACTTAAATCACCATTCCAAGTAAGTCCTGGGTATTTGAAATCTCCATGCTTACACTTACTGACTCCTTCCTTCCACTACACCCTTAAAGTTTTCCAACCTGCTTTCCAATCTCTCTCTCTCTCTCTCTCTCTGTTGCCTGCCTGCCTGGGCCCGATCCTGCTTTTCTTGCTGAACCGTCCCTTCCATGGGCACCAACTTGTTCCACTACCAGTTTAGCTAGGAGGGTGGGCTTCTCATCTAGCCCCCACCCCTCCTGGTCTCTTCCCTTAAACATTCTTACTCACAAGACTACCCGAGTCCTCCTTCAGGAGGCTTGCCACCTGGACAAAAACACATGGCCCATTGGGCAAAGGCCATTTACTTAACATATAATTTAAAGGACTATTCTTAGAGGGTTTACCCAGAGGCTCATTCATCTGTTTGACACCTAAACAGAAAAGAGAATTACACAGAGAGCAGAAGGAATTACAGTCTAAGACAGACTTTCCCACTTCTATACACTGACCGCTACAGGGGACGGGACAGAAGGATCTCAATTCGACCTCAGAGCTTCCTCGCATGCATGGCTTCCACTCCGAGGAATTACGAACGAGAGGTTCAGTTCCGCCCACACTCCTAACGCCCAAATGAACAGAGCAGGAAAACAACAGTAACCGGTTAAACAGAACAGAACCAGAACCAGATAGCGTTTTCTTATCCTATTAGGACTCACTTTTACTCATGCAGTTCTCAACATATAACACCAACAGTACCAAGCAAAGCAAACACAAAATAACAAGGGTAAAACAAATAGATGGTGTAAATTCTGCAGGGCTCCCCCCTTCTTAATTGCTCACCAAACTGTGACAAATTTCTGTTACCAATCTATCCCTCGTGTCAGGTGATCAGGCTGACACTACAGGATCGTTGGGGGAAGATAAAGAAAACACACCATATAACTGTATTTTAAGCTCCATTAATAAAATAATAAAACAACAACGGAGAGTGTTGGGAACGCTCCCTCATCACTCAGGAAAACATTAATGCCTCAAGCCCCTTTCATACCCGCACACGTACGTCCAGACTGGCCACTTCTGTGTATAATGTTCAGAGAAGGGGGGAGAGGTAGACTGGAGATTATCCTGTATACAGCTTGTCCAGAATTTCTAACATGCTTCCGCTCTTTGGAGGGCTGTTCTCTTGCACCCTGGAATCTTCTGCAGCGTCTCTTTCAGAGATTCCAGTCCAGGTCAGCTGCCTGCGGCTTCTTCAGTGTCACCAAGCCACACTGGCTCCGGGGTCACAAAGGCACACTGTTGGATCTTACTGGACAGTTAAGCTTTGCAAATGTAATCTTAGTTCTGTAACTTGTATTGCCTTCGGTTCGCCTCTGTCTACATTTTTTTCCTTCACAGCCAGCTGGGGCCGAAAGCAGTTTTTCTTTGTACTTAGCATAGTCTGCTTTGATTCTGGACCTTGAACGCAGAGCAATCCCCCCCTTCCATCCCTGGGCCAAGATGATTTTTAAATTAACCCGTTCCTTTCCTCAATAGACAAATTTGCTCACCCTGTGTCAGGGCTTTTTGGTGATTAAACGCTCCTCTTAGATGTATGATCTTATCTAGATTGAAGTACCTTCTAGTGGGCATTGTTTAGATGGATTTTCATGCATGTAAATATTCCATTTCTCTAAATACCTGCAGGTTGTTGAACCATAATGTACGTACATGTAATATGCTGGGGTACCCTAGGGGGTGAGGTGGAATGTTTAGACTGCCCCCCCCCCACCCATTTTCCACTTACACACACAGGGAGGGTGCCCTGTCCGCGCTAGCGGCTCATAAACTAAGGATTTTTCATTACAGAGTACTCACACAAGAGAGGCTAACGAGGATGGCCACAACCCTCCTACACCTCCCTTCAGCAAAGAGCGTTGGCTAGTCTCTGGGCGTCGGCGCCGCTAACTCTGATTGCATCCAGTGAGATGATCAGACTGTCAGTAGCCCACACGGAAAGGGGAAGGGAAGATGGGTACACACACTCCTAGACCCAGGCAGCTTCCTCACTGGACGATGCCAAGCCATGTCAGCCCACCATGGGTCGGACCTCCTAAAGATCCACTAGTTACCGGGCTTGCGTTAGAGTAGTCCTGGTCACGAGCTTTTGCTTCACAGGGTGCTCTGGGCGTCTTCCGGTAACAGTCACTCACACTGGCCCCCAGTACCATTCTGCATCTGATTTTGCTTTTTAGCTACAACAGGAAGAGAGTGCACTAGGACATAGAGTCTCCCCTTTCTAGACAGGTCCCTCCTTTGTCCCTGCACTATCCCTAACCTGCTTTTGGATCCTTGCACTCTGCCAGACAAAGGGAAGAACTGGAGCTAGTGGGGTATTTTTACAAGAGCTCTCCATACAAACAGCTTCAGAAGCTACCCATTTACTGACAAAACAGGAGTAATTGGAGGATCATGTTATAATTAAGTGATCCTTCCGGTGGCCACCTTTCTGGTCCTCTAGTTGATATTGAGACCAGTCTACTATACAGAACTTTTTAGTTTGCTTTTAGTTAGTGGATCTGGTCCAAGCACTTCCCAATTCGCTAGAATGCATTCTAAGGGTGTACACCGTGCCCTGCCTGTACTTTGTCCCTGCCCCATATCCTAGGGTGACACTGGGCGTCCCCAGGTCATAACAGGCAAAAATCCAGACCACTGGACTGTTCCTACCTTATCCAAGGGACCGGTTCCTCACCGTCGCCCTCAACTGCTTCTCCACTACTCGAGCGCGTTGCACCATTGTGCCCTCTGGGGTCAGTCGAACTGTGTCTTCGCCGAGGCCCCCGGTGAAGTCACCGGTGCGCGCTGGGCGTCGGTCGTCGCCGCAATCCGTCGACCACCAGGAGGGGTCCGGGCAAGGCCAGCTTTAGCCTCAATGCCCACCCAGGGACGCCAAAACTGTTGCTGGCACACAGGGTGCTCGAGGACAGCAACAGTGGGGGTGTTCGTCGCCTGGTGTGCCGCGCCAATAAACACACCAGGGTGGAGAAGCAAACCAAGTTTATTTGAGATCTCAAAGCGGTGCAGGGAGATTGACTCAGATGAAGCACACCTAAAACAAGCAGTCTGTTCCTTTATATCCATGAGAACTTTTCTCACTGACTAGCAATCTCCCGTTTCCCCTCCTTCTCCTTCCTCCCCCTGTAGCAATTACGTAAGCGCAGGTGCATTAAGCTTGGCCGCGGCAGCTCGTTAGTAAGTTTTCCTTCTGCAAGTTATCTTGTCCTTCTGCTAAAGGTGCACAGGCCTCATTATTTCTGCTTTAGACCAGTTAGAACTGTTGCAACTGATAACAGCTGTTACACCTGGCCTTTTAGGTCGATTAAAGTTCAGACATGGAGGGACTCTTGTCTGCTGAGGCCTAAAACCAGGAAGGCTCCATACTCTTGTGGCCTTCCACCCTCCCGAGTTACGTAGGGTTATGCTTAGTGACACCAACAGGAGCCCTGCCCTAGCTGGCTGCTACCGCCAAGATTTTAAGCTCCATGTTGATTAAGACCTCAGTGCTGACCTGGTGCTTAAAAGGGGTGACTGGACTTGATTATAGTCTGACTATCTACAAATACTTAATAAAAGGCTGTTCAGTCTAGCAGAAAGTAACACGATCTAACAGCAGGAAGTTGAAGCAAAACAAATTCAGTTTAGAAATAAGGGGTAATTTTTTTTAACAGTGAGTGATAATTAACCGTTGGACCAATTTATCAAGCATCATGGTGGATTCTCCATCACTGACAATTTTTAAATCAAGATTGGATATTTGCTTAAAAGATCTGCGGTAGAAATTATTTAGGGGAAGTTCTATGACCTGTGTTATACAGGAGATCGGACTAGATCACAATGGTCCCTTCTGGCCTTGGAATCTAGGAAAAAAAGTTTGTTTTAACAGTCTGGGGCCTGTGTACACAGGAGTTTCCCCCACTTCTATTCCCTAGTAGAAACAGGGCCTAGGATTATTTTATTTGCGTACCACAGAAAGGCATCTGTAAAATTTTCATCTGATGTTTTATTACTTTAATTCTAAATTTAAATTATTTTCTGGGCTCTGAGAGTTACACTTACGAAATTTAATTCTCATCAGACAGAGAGCCTGTGAAGCACCGGGTAAATTGGGGAGTAAATGGAGGTAAAATGCCTGCTGAATTTTAGGTGATGTGGTCTACTGAAAAGATTTTGTACCCTTATCTAGTGTCTGTTTATGTTCGTTTTGGTGATCAGTTCATGGAACAGTGAAAAATAAAATGGAGGCAACTGCATGGATCAGTTCTTAAAACATTGGCCACAGTTGGCATTACTGAAAGTAAACATGCTTCTAGTGCAATGGGGAAACTTTCACCACTTAAAATATCCCTGTGCTATGTTTTGCTTATGTCATTATTTGTTTTGCCATAGCGCAAAGAATTTTTCTACTATGAAGGGACACTATCAATTTAAAGAAAATCACTTCTGTATGTATTTTTCATCCACTGTTCTTACAAGTTAAGATTACTATAACTTTAGAGCTCTCTCTCCCTCCCCCTTCTCATCTTTTCTTCAGTAGATTCATTTTGTGTGCTTTTGACAGCACTTCATGTATAATTAGGTTCATTGTTTTCTGTGTAGTCTCTCTTAGGGTTTTATAACACTGCCATCCATCATTGTAGTAGCTAAGTGCATTCCACTTAAAATGAATAGCAGTAGTAAAACTCCTAGTGGACTTGGTAGTCTCTGGTTCTTCTCCCCTTTCTGGAGGGGGGAGACCAAGCTCCACTTTGGGTATTGTGTGTTGTGCTTGTGTTGGTTGTTTCATTGGTTGTGTTGGGTTTTTGTTTTGTTTTTTTGAGGAGAAGGATGTTATCTTGCTATGGTAAAAAGGCTTTTTCAAAGAGTCAAGTTTTGCAGTATTTTCTAGAGAGGGTCAGACTCAGGATTCACTTAATTCCCTTAAGAAGTTCATTCCATAAAGTCTATGGCATAGACAGTTCTCCTTAGCTGAGGATCCCTTTGTTCCCAGCTCTCATGTGCTTCATCCTGGGTTTTGTGATCTGCATTGTCCTTGCACTGCTGTCAGAGGGGTTCATAGATAAAAATTCAGTTAATGTAGCTGGAACTGATGCATTAATTGTGTTGACGATTAGCATTAGAGCCTTAAAGTGGCATCTGAAACTGAGTAGGTGTGAGTGTAGGGATTTGAGTTCAAGCCTTACGTGCTCATGGTGATCTAGAACCTGGAGAAAGCGGGCAGCCACATTTTGTACTATTTGAAGTCAATCCATTGTTTTCATATTCAGCCATAGATGTTGAAACTAAGAGTGCTGGGGGTGCTGCTGTAGCTCCTGTCTTGAAATAGTCATAACCAAAATACATGGTTTCAGTCTTCAGCATCCACACTATAAAAATTGTTCCAGTATCACTGCATTTTGCTCCAGTGAATGGTAGTAATCCAGCCTAGAGCTGAAAAATGAATGGATCACTGTGGCCAGGTCCTTGTTGGAAAGGAAGGGTGGAAGTTTGCTAGAGTGCTGGAGGTGAAAGAAGGCATTTTTATTCACTGATGCTATCTGATCATCCAAGGATAGTGAGATGTCAGATTTTAGAAGGTGTCTTTGCACTGATTCAATGAATAGGGTTTGTCCTTCAATGGATGGTTTTGACTGTGTCTCAGCTAGTTCTTCAAAAAGTTTCATCATTTTCAGTCTTGGTTGGCATTGGTTTGAATCAGCTATACTTAATCCAAGAGTTGATGTTCTGTAGGCTTTCTGATATCTTAGTGAGGATGGTTGCATTAGTGGTGAAAAATCTTGTAACTGAGTGTCATCAGTAGGGCCCAAATTCACAGTCCATTTTAGTCAATTTCTCAGCCAGGGGATTTTAAAATTAGTCATTTTCTGTTTACATCTGAAATTTCACAGTGTTGGAACCGTGGGTGGATAGCGTGGTGGGGGCAGAGTCACAAGGTTATTGTAGGGGGTAGTGGGATTGTCACCCTTGCTTCTGCCCTCCTGCCTTCAGAGCTGGGTAGCCAGAGAGGAAGGCTGCTGGCTGGGCATCTAGCTCTAAAGCCAGTGCCACCAGCAGCAGAAGTGTGGGTCATCGGGTCTGGGGGGTGGGTTACCATATATCTGGTTTTCCTGACAGTCTCCTGCTCCAGTGTTTGCGGGGCAGGGGGTGACAGCTGGAGATGCAGCCTCACAGTGTGTGTGAAGGGGTGACAACTGAAGACAGGGAGATTGCTGCAGCCAGGGGAGGTTCCCGGAGGTATGTCTGACCCGCTGTGGGAGCAGCCCCTGCCAGGGAAGAGAGAGCCTTGTCCCTTCTCATCCCCAGCTGGAACTAACAGCTGAAGCCCTGCATTGGGTAGGAGCCCCTGAGTGGGCACCAGATTTCATTCAGAAAAGAGATTCATGGTTCATGAGGCATATTTCACAGCCATGAATTTGGTAGGGCTCTAGACATCAGCATATTATTGGCAGCTGAGCCCATAGTATGTCACTATTTCTTCCAGTGGTTTTGTATATATTGAAAAGCAGAGGGAGTCATCTGAATCTCTCTGGGATTCAGCAGGTGAGGGCCTATGGAGAGAAGGAGTAATTAGACATCACTATTCTGAGGTCTGTTGGATAGGAATGATTGGAGTGACTGCAGTGCTGTACTATCTACTCCTGTTATGCCTGGTAGGCAAGTTAGCATTATCTTGTGGTCTGGTGTGTAGCAGAGAAACCCAGCAATATGCACATGGGCATTGTGCCTGTGTATGTACCATGTCCATCTTTTAGGGCCACTAGGACTGTCTCTGTGCCCTAGCTTGAACCAGACTGAAGCATCCAGTCCATCACATTATGTTGGAGTTTGCTGCGTACTACTTTCTGAATTATTTTGCCCAGGAATGGGATTTTGGATACAGGATGAGGTCTTCAGGGTCGAGTGATGACTTCTTGAGGATTGAGCAAGCTATTCATTTTTCAAAGAGTTTGACTGATACTGCTCTCTGAAGGAGATATTAACAGAATATATTGGTCAGCTTCCCCAGTTTCAGCATGAAAGACGTACGCAAATGTGTGAGAGAGAGCTTTCTAAAAATAGGAAAATGTGATTGTAGAATTACAGATATTGGCATGGGACTTGCTAGATGGAATACCTGAAACTACTTCTTTCACTTTTTGAAACTGATTAGATTTCAAGTTTATTTCTTTTACAGTTAATTCAAAATCAAACTAAGGGACATGCCGAAGTCAACTTTGATTTCAAAGGGACTACACATTTTTAAAGTTAAGCACATTCTTAAGTACTTTGCTGAACTGGGTCCTAAACCACTATCAATAGCCCAATCTTATCAATTCTGATGAGCTAGAAAAGTGCTTTCTCTTTCCCTGTCCTTTGCAATATAATTTAGCCACTTAAAGGCCTAAAAAACAGTAACACAAGAAGTCCACAGAAGTGGGGAGGGGGAGGAAGAGGGAGAGGGGAAGTCTGCGAGAGAGTGCCTCTATGTGTGTAGGGGTAGTGTGTGAGAGAGACTGTGTGTGTGTTGGGGGAATGTGTGAGTGGTTGTGTATGTTGGGGGAGTGTGTGCGAAAGAAAGAGAGACAAAGTGTGTGTGTGTGTGTGTGTGTGAGAGAGAATGTGTGTGTGTATTGGGTGACTATGTGTGTTACCATGCTGTCTCTTTAAGCAGAGCACTCACCAGCCTGAACACTTGTTCAGATAATGGTAGGCAGCAGCCACTCCTGAGCCAAAGGCTGGTGCAAAGACAGGCACCCGCCCCAGCTCAGTGTAGACCGGGTACACTGGCAGGAGGGACGGGGACACCCAAACATTAGCCCTCTGCCCCTCTATGCAGCAGATCAGGAAGCTCCTGAGGCTCGCAATCTGGAGCAGCTTGACTCTCTTTAAGTGTGGCTGCACATAGCTCTGTATGGTCCTAGTGCTGGGGAGAGCAGGATGCCACGTTCGATTCCATGATTCCGTCCATGTTCTTACTAATGCGGATTTCATAGTGCTCTACTCATAGGATTCAAAGCTCCATGCTTTGACTCTTCTGTATAAACTGATATGTCCTAAAAAATTAACGTAGAGACTAGTTTTACGTTAGTATCAGGTGGTTCTGTTATTCCTGCACAATAGTCCTGCAATAAAACTTTACATGTGGATGGAAATTTGATATAGTCGATGTTTTACTTTTTCTTTCCTCTAATCCTCTTATTGAATAGAACATCACAGAATTATGGATTACAGAAATTTTACGTTTATAGATATTTCTTCAATTGTTCTCCATGTCCACTGAGGGGGGACAAGAAGTAATCTGGCTTAATATGCATCAAGGGAGATTTAGGTTAAATATTAGGAAAAAGTTTCTAATTACAAGGATAGTTAGGTACTGGAATAAATTACCAACGGAGGATGTGGAATTCCTGTCAGTGGAGATTTAGAAGAACAGGTCTGAGAAACATCTGTCACCATAAGTGCCGATGCTGTGGGTGCTCCAGGGCTGGACCACCCAGAGGAGAAAAAACAGTGGGTGCTCAGTACTCACTGGGAGCCCTGTGGGTCAGCACCTGCGCCTCTCCTGCCCAGTGCCTCCCGCCCACCGTGGATCAGCTGTTTTGCGGTGTGTAGGAGGGGATGGGGGGAGATGAAGGAGTGAGGACAGGAAGAAGTGCGGAGGGGCATAAAGAAGTGGGGGTGTAGCCATAGGTGGACCTGGGCAGGCCACGGGCTACCTATTTAGCATCCAACCAGGCCCACCCTAATCAAGGGCGAAGCCCCTTGAATCCACAAGCTGGGGCTCCCACGCCTGGCTTGGTGTGTGTTGGCCTGGATGTGTCCCTCTCCTGCTGGTGCTGCACACTGCTGCCCCAGTCTCCGGCCCCCGTGCCTGGAGTGTGCCTTGTTCGGGTGCATTTGGGCAGGGCTAGCGCTGATGCCAGAGACTGGGGCAGCAGCGCACAGCGCCGGCAGGAGAGGGAAGTGGCTAGTCGTGCAGACGGACATCAAGCCGGGGTTGGGAGGGGCAGGTGGATGGAGCTCAAGCCCCGGTGGGCCCCTCCCCATGCGCACGCCCTACCGTCTGTGTGTCCCTGGCAGCTTCATCTTCGAGTGGCTGCTGAGTGCTAAGGGCCAGCTGGAGGGGGTGAGGGGAAATGGGTGCTCCTTCCCTGCTACTCCCTCCCCCCCCCCGCTTGCCTGCCAACCCAGTTTTATTGTCCAAGCTACACTGGGGCTTGGTAGAGGCTTGGAGGAAGGAGTGGAGTGAGGGCTGGGCCTGGGGCAGAGTGGGGGTCAAGCAACCCCCGGTAACTCAGTACGTCGGCGCCTATATCTGTCACATCTGGTCTAGGTATAGTTGTGTCTGCCTCAGCGCAGTGAGATGGACTTCACTAGATGACCTCTTGAGTTCCCTTCCAGCCCTTTGTTTCTGTAATTCGTTACTGCTGTTAATGCAACACAGTAGATTGAGAATTTGTGGAGAGAGGAATTAAATCATTGCATCTTTTTGTTGTTGTGTTATAGAATAAAAGCTGTTGAATAATGCATCTTGAAAGGGTCATGAGTTGGCCTCTTTACACTTGCGGTATATGACGTTCTTTGAATTGATATAATGGAAATAACATTTATTTGGGGGGTAAACACTTTTTCATCCTCTATTTATTACCTAGCAGTGTGGTCTGTCATGTCTGAAGTAGGCTTTCTAATCTCTGTCTTCTGCTCTGCATTTCTTTTAAAAAAAATAAATGTAGCCTTTGCTGATTCAGCAACACTTTCCTTGCTGTTGTCTGAACCCAAAAAGCTTTGTTATTGTACATTGAACTAAATAGTAAGAATAAAAATACTGCGATCAGCACAATAGGGTATACCAATGATTAACCCAGGAGAGCTGATTCACTGAAAAAGAAAGAAGTGTTTGTGGGTCAGCTGCTTTTGTCTTCTGTTCCATTACAACTTCATACATCTTTGACATTAATTTGTTACTTGGCTGTTAGGGGAATACTTTAAATGTAGCTACATCTAAAGCCTATATTTTACAAATTCCTTAACAGTACACTTTTCAAAATATAAACCTTAAGTAAGCATGCTGTTGAAAGTTAATGACCCTTTATTCATACTGTTTCTAATATGCTGCATGTATAACTTATTTTCAAGCAATGAGAGGAAAAAATAGTTTGGTGATACTAGTCTCATATAACAGAAATCTCTTTGTCCCCTCAAACTGCTAGTAAATTGCCTTTTAACATCAACAAGAAATCTGTGAGCTTAATTCAAGACTTATGCTTTTGATATCAGTAATACTTAGCACGTTATAGTTTCAAAACAGTGTAGAAACTGATTATTCTTTAAAATATCCAGCTGAGATAAGTGGGTACAGATGAGAACACAAAGGGAAGGCTAAATGATTTACGCCAGGCTACTCACTGAGTCATTAGTAGTACTTGGAGTTACTGTTCATTCTACTGGACCTCATGATCTGTCATTAAATGACACAGTATTTTTATGTATAAATTTAGATTCATCTTGGGTCATGTGGAAGAATATAGGATTATCAACTTAGATTTTTAGTGGATTTTTCTACAGTAGAAACTTCAGTTTAGCACTACAAATACTGAAATAACAGTTGAGTCCTTGATTAGTGTATGGAAGGTTTCAATAATACACTTCCATAGTGTGCCTAAACCAGTTCAACTGAACGACTCTTTAATTTGTATTTACTAAATTATTTAAGAAATCTGTACCCATTTTTATCCAGCAAACTAAAAAATTACACCATGAGCTGTTTATCAATTTTTTTCAAGATACAGTTAACCTGGATACTTCTGAACCTCCATTCACAACTTCTGAAAAATTGTAACATTCCACATTAGGACTGGTGGTGTTTATCAGATATCTGGAAAAGTGAACAGTAAAGTGACAGTTTTACAGATGAAAAAATATTTTGCTTATTCAAGAATAAATAAAACTGAGGAATTTCAGAGGGACCTAACAAAGTTAGGCCAGTGTCCAGAGCAATGGCAGGTGAAATTTCATTTTGACAAATACAAAATAAACTTTGGATGGAATAAAGAGAACTACTCTCACATGTTGCTGGGCTCTTAACTGAAAAAAAGATGTAGCTGTTACTTGGACATTCAATGAAAGTCTTTACTTAGTACACAGCAAAACAAAACAAACAAAAAGTATACTAAAAATAGTATAATGCAATTATGTATCAATATGATGCCTTCTCCTGAAATACTGTGTCAAATTCTGGTCACCATCTCAAAAGAGATAGCAGAAATAGAAGAGGTTCAAAAACAGGTGTGAAGTGATTAAAGGCCTGACTAGACTTCCGTGTGACACATGGTTGAAAAGACTGTGACTGTTACATTTAGAGAGGAGATAAATAAGAGGGAATATAAAAATAATAATAAATGGTATAGTGAAAGTAAATTGGGTGCTCCTGTTTACCCTGCTCCATAGTACAAGGGGAAATTTCATGACACTAAGTAGTAACAACTGTAAAACTGATTATAAACTTTTTTTACATAATTAACATGTGAAACTTTATGCTTAACATTGAGACCAAGATCCTAATTACATTCAAAGTAGGATTAGATATTTAAATTGATAATGAGAATGTTGACAGTTACAGAAAAACTAAATAAAATATAGGAAGAAAACCTCTTTTAAGACAGATATAAATCCCATGCTTCAAGCAGAATCCAATGACTAATTGATAGAGAGGCTAGGAAGAAGCCTCTCTTGTTGGCAGTTATTGAATATTTGTCTATGAAGTTTAATACACCTTTCTCTGAAGCATCCATTACTGGCCATTGTCAAAGACTGATACTGTAATAGATGGACCACTGACTTGGTATAGCGGTTTCTATGATTCCGCCCCCCCCCACCCACCCAATCCCACCAATTCTGATGTTTCCACAGGAAAAAAAAATCCCGTCTGTCTCCAAAAGTTTCAAATCTCTAATGACTTGCCTGGGGAGTCAGAAGGAATGGGGTCTCAAGGTATGAAACAAAACAAATACTGCAGGCTGATGCTTGCCAGGAGGAATAGGAGCTAGGAGGACAAGTCAAGGGCTCCCTTTGAAGCAGGAAGACAAAGGTAGCTGCTTTGGGGAAGAACATTGGAGTTTCAAAAATACACTTCCACGAGCTTTCTCTCAGCTGCTGTGCCCCATGTGGAGGTAGTGGGAGGGAAAACAAGAGCTTCCAGAACTTTTTGCCTTGATGGGGTCTGTCTAAGTATGAGCGACGGAGGACCTGGAAAGCCCTAGGCAGTATTACACTCCCAGCTGCGTTGTAGATCTCCCAGGCTGGATAGACAAACACACTAGCTCTGTTCAAGCTAGTGTGCTAAAAAGAGCAGCATGCACGTGGCGGCATGGGCTAGCCACCAAAGTACAGACCCAGGGTGGTTGGATCAGTCTTGTACTTGAGAAGCTAGGTCACACCATCTCCCATGCTACAACATTCATGTTGTTTTTTGAATCTGCTAGCTGAAGCACAGATAGCATGTGTTTGTTCAGGCTGAGAGGCTCCCAGCTGCAGTGTAGACGTATCCATGTAGACCCTATTTTACCAGCTGTAGCTGATGCTGATTGCACTGGGGAAGTAGTATCAAAGGTTGGGAGTTCTCCCAGTTACTACTCTGTAAGTCTAGGGCCAGGATCAGCAACCTCTGGCGGGTTGTGTGCCAAGGTAAGCATCCTGGCAGGCTAGTTCAGTTTGTTTACCTGCCACGTCCGCAGGTTTGGCCGATCATGGCTCCCACTGGCTGTAGTTGGCCACTCTAGGCCAACGGGGGCGGTGGGAAGCGGCGGCCAGCAGATCCCTCGGCCCTTGCTGCTTCCCTCAGCCCCCATTGGCCTGGGATGGCGAATCGCGGCCAGTGGGAGCCGCAGTTGGCCGAACCTGTGGACCCGGCAGGTAAACAAACCGGCCCAGCCCGCCAGAGTGCTTACCCTGGCAAGCCGCGTGCCAAAGGTTGCTGATCCCTGGTCTAGGGACTGTGTCTGAGTTAATACTCCCTTTCCTAACCCCAGCAATTCTGTCATGATGAGATTCCTGTGCAAAGCCCTAATGCAAACTTTTTTCCATTTGTAATCACAATCCAACCACCCAGATTTTCTAGTTAACGTTATTAAGTTTTCTGTTATCTTTGTCCTTTTAAACTAAATTGGAGTTTTACTCTGTGAATTATTTCAAGTAACTGCAGCCGAATGGTTTTGCGTGTCATTTTATTTTATCTCTTGTGAAAATGTTTTAGCAAATCACATAATTGTGACATGCTAGTAAGAGTCAGTTTTAAGCTAAACATGAAGTTTTGTCAGAGGTTAAGTAATGCCACAGAACAATGAAAGCTATTTCATTTTCCAGTGTTTGTTTCTAATTTCATGCATTAAAACGTATCCAAGATTTTATTACATTTTTACACACTGCAAATATTGCTGCATTCCAAAGTTAAAATACATGGAGAAAAGGTTGTCATTTCCTTTTATAAGAAAATAATAAAATATTAAACCTTATTAGAAGATTCACTAAAGGGTTTACAGAAGTAGACCAAATGGTATGCACGTTCAGACTTTAGAAATGCTCGCTGTTGCAACAGATTTGCAATTTATTTAAAATCAGAACTTAAATTTTATACTGACTCAATTTTTTTGTTACAGGCCAGAACTATGATGGCAGTTGGCCTGGGTGTTGCAGCTGTTGCATTTGCAGGTAACTGAACAGCCATCTGAACATGCGGTCCCAGCATGATGATGTGCCCAAAAGGGTTAATGCGGTATATAAGCAGGAGCATAAGAAGTTGGAGTAGGGAGGTTCCATATGCCACTCGTGAGCCCATTACTGGAATATTGTGTCCTGTCTTAGTGTCTACCCTTGAAGAGAGATGTAGTAAAATTGGAAAGGCTCCGAAAAGAGCTACCAGAATGGTTTGATGTCTGGAAACCCTGACCTAATGAAGTTGAATGTGTTTAGCCATCAAAGAGAATAAGAGGTGACTTCATCAGTCTACAAGTACCTACACAGAAGGAAGATACAGGATAATAGAGTGCTCTTTAATCTAGTTTACAAAGGCATAACAAGATACAGTGGCAGAGAGGTGATGCGCCTTTTTCCCACTTTGAATTTTTCTAACAAGTTTTAGCAATGAAGGTAATTAACCATAGGAACCACCAGTGTTCCCTCTAATTTTTTACATCCATGTGCAGAATGAATTTTGTTATGTGTACCAATATGGAGGTGATGTGTGACAAATCACCTTCATATTGGTGCACATAACAAAATTAATGTGGTGGGGGTAGGGCCAAAGGGTTTGGAGTGTGGGAGGGGGCTCCAGGCTGGGGAAGAGGGTTGGGATGTGGTGGGGAGGAGCGAGGTTTGTGGCTGGGATGCGAGCTGTGGGGTAGGGTCAGGGATGAGGGGTTTGGAATGTGGGAGGGGGCTCAAGGCTGTGACAGAGGGTTGGAGTGCAGACTTTTGGGTGGGGCCAGAGATGCAGGGTTTGGGGTGCAGGCTGCCCCAGGGCTGCAGTGGGAAGAGAGGACTCCCACCAGCCATCTCTCACCGCAGCAGCTCAGGGCCGGGGGAGAGGTGCCTCTCCCCGTCATGGCAGCTCCAGTGGGGCTGGGCTGGGCTGAGGGAGGGGTACCTCTTCCCTGGCTGTGGCAAGTCCTGGGCAGGTCCTCACTGGAGCTGGCGGGGAGGGGCATCTCTCCCTGCCGGGGCAGGTCCACACTGGAGGAGAGGCATCTCTCCCCGGCACAGCCTTGAGCCCCTGCGTGGGGCTTAATAGGCAGCTGTGTGGACGTGCAGCTTAGAGGGAACTTAGGGAACAATTTACCCAGGGAAGTGGTAGATTCTCCATCTCTTTAAATCAAGATATGTTAATTTGAAAGAGAGATTGTAGTTCAACCACAAATTATTGGGTTTAATTCAGGAATTACAGGTTGAAATTCTGTGGCCCATGTTATGTGGTAGGATCAGGGGTTTCTTCTGGCCTTGAAATATACAAACTGATTTCTGTTCACTTCAGGTAATCAAATCAAACCAAACCATACCATATTAACTTGATTTCTTTGTAAACCTAAGCACACACTTGCATGATTGAAGTGACCTATGTAGACATCTTGATCGTTAAGAATGAAAGCAAAATGCTATCTGGCTAAAGCATTATCTTCTTTTAAAAAAATAAATAAAATTGCATAATGATAACTAAATTTTCCTGTATATAGTAAGCAAAAAATAACAACAAAACAACAAACAAACAAAAAAACTGATCATTCGTACCATGGCTCTGATGCAATTTCTATATTGAACTTAGTAGACCTACTCCATTCTTTCCCAAAATGGAGTAGAATTTACTGACTGATGAACAGAGCTCCATCCAGTATGTTTTTTGTATTTAGAGGGGTCATGGCTATGTTGGCTCTTTAACGGTGCTGGATCAAAAAAGACTCCATTTTTCACTAAATAAAAAAAGAATGCAAAGAATTACCATTCAGTGTGATATTGCTGCAAAGTTGTATGAACACTGTAAGGAGTAAATTTGGAAACAACTTTGAGCTGTACTTATTTTGGTGAATTACATTACAAATACAAGCTATAATTGCTAATTGCAGTATTTCCTACAATTTACAAGCCAAATATCTCAGTTTATCCTAGCCAAACATATCTGAATATATTGGCCCGGGGAACAAATGTGAATCTTGCAATTCATTACTTTCTTTTTAGATAAAAATCAAACTTCTCCCTCTTAATATAAAGATTGAAAAATGCAACCTATTGCAAACTCATCAGAGAACTGTTCTGGGCCTGACTACAAAACTGACTGCTCAGGGAACATCTTGAAAAGCTGTAAAGTGCAACAGTGCTTGCCAGCAAACAAATGACATGAATAGATTAAAAATGGAGATGGCTTTGATTTTTAGACCAAAAATCCTGTACTGGTATTATACTTGCAAAATAAGTGTTTGCACAGGTACACTTAAAAAAGAAACCTTCACAGATGTTAAGTTTGATTTTTTTATTATTATTATTATATAATTGTTTTTCAGGTCGCTATGCTTTCCAGGTCTGGAAACCACTGGAACAAGTATTCACAGAAACAGCAAAGAAGATTGCAACCGCTGTAAGTTGAGGTTATTTTACCATAAATAATTTAAAATTATATTTAAAATCACAAACATGATTTAAAATTGAAGAGAAACATTTTAAGATATCTAATTAGGTTTTCCAGTGCAAGATTATCCTCAATGCTACATGCTCCAGTGCTTTATTCGGTGTAGTTTTAAATGCTTCCAGATGAATTTTTCTCAAAAGATGTTGGTGCAATATAGCGTATGAGTCTAGTTCCCTAATATGATTTTTCTAGTCTCAAAATTGTTTGCCAGAGAGTGTATAAGGAATGTAATCGTGGCCCATTTAACTATAGCAAACTTGTAGAAGGATCCAAATGACTACCCATGATCTAAGATATCACTATAAATGATGGAAAATAAAAATCTCTAGTCACTTTTCTTTCAGGCATGGCTTATTAAAACGTAAACAAATTCCTGGGGAGGTTTTTCATGGTAACATGAAAAAGAATTGAAGCCTGTTTTCTCTCTGACAGATCAGTTGTGCTTTTATCCACTGTGTCCGAGCTAACAGCTACCTGAATTTTTAACCAGATTGCCTCTTCTCCTTCATCCTGTGTTCCACAAAATGGTATGTGCATCAGTGGAATCTTTGCTGTGCACGCTCCTTAGTATCTACTCTTGGCTTCAGTGACTGTGTCCTCTCCTGGAATCTGGGCTAACAAAAGTTTCTTCCATTCCTCTCTGAGGAAGCAAAGTCCCACTAAGGGGGATATTTGTTTCAGTGAATCCCTTCAGAGGCCTCAGGATATGGACAGTTCTGTATTCTTCGCAGTGTGGAATGCTCTCCCTGTAGGGGGCATGCTGAGGTTTAATATTTAGTGCAAAGTATATGGATATTCAAGTAAAAGCAAACCTTAATCAGCACCACATCCCCTCTGTGGTGAGATCAAGGGCAACAGGATCTCTTCACCCTCCCAAGCAGAGTAGTAGGTTGTAGAATGTAAATGAACACAAAAGCAAACAGCAAGTGACCGATATTTCACACATGGTGCCATGATAATGCCACTTCTGTAGCAATGTAGATGGAGAGCAAAGGTGGATAAAACATGGAGCTTAAGAGAAAAAACAAAATTGTGGAATCTTAACTTTTGTGGGTACCATTGTAAAATAAATTCTTACTGTTCAGGTACACTGGAATTTAGGATGCGCTGCCATATGTGTAAGTGAATGTACAAAGAATAGGGCTGACTTCAGAATCCGTACACTGGCTGAGTCCAGCTGATGGGTGGACTCTTTCTTGCTCTGTAGGTCTAAAAAATGCACTTAAGTCAAAGTTCCCCCCTCCCCCAGCTTAACTACCCTTCTGTCTAGAATAATGTACTCCTCTTCTTCGAGTGTTTGTTGACGGGGATTCCAATCAGGTGTGCGCGCGTTGCGTGCACAGTTGCTGGAAATGTTCCCCCCTACAGCAGCTCCCATCGGGTTGGCTGTGGAACCCTGCTGAGTGGCGCCTTCTTGGCGCTCAATATATGACCTCGCCGATCTGCTCCCTCCTCAGTTTTGTCTTACCGCCTGTGACAGTTTTCGGAACTGCAAGTGGCTTGCTTGCAAGTTCTCCTCGCTTCCCCTAGCTTTCTAGTGTAGTTTATCTCAGTATTATATAGTTGTTCTAGCTCAGTGGTTCCCAAACTTTAACAACCTGTGAACCCCTTTCACTAAAATGTCATCTCGTGAACCCCCTCCTAAAAATGAATATTTCCAGGGATTTTCTCCTTTACCAGAGTATAAATTATAAAAGCGGTGATCTTGGAAATATAAAAATTGTTTTTATGACATGTTTATTACACACTTTATTATTAATTATTATTTATTATTACACTATGAAAACGGTAACACTCTTCCAAGATCTCACTTTCGTAGCTTGTATCACTTTGAATAAGCCTGTTATAAGACACGGCTCCTATGTTTCATCGAGGAGTATCAGATGTAAAACAACATGAAGGTATTTAAGAAGTCAACTCAGAGTTCCTCCTACACAGGCATTCAAGTCTTGAGCAGTCCAGGCGAACAACGCACTTTACAACAAAGCTTAGCTGCCTATTTAATTTTAAAAAACAACAAAATATATTCACCTCCTTTTCCATTTCTTATAAGGAGTCTTGAAGTTTAACTCTCCTCAGTGTGATAGATATGCTTGCTTTGACCTGCTTAGCTCTTGGAGGTCCAGGGGCTTTGGGCTGCTGGCCCGAGGCTGCCCAGGGTCCCTAGGGACAGCTCTGTCCACCATTAGGGAATTTTTTCCTGAGAACCCCCTGTAACATTTTGCAAACCCCAGTTTGGGAACCACTGTTCTAGTTTGATTAGTTAGTAATAGTTTCTGTTAGGAGTGGGGGGTTCCCCCTCAACCCCGACCTTTCCCCTTGGGGACCTTGGGGTATGCCTCGATCCCTGGGGTTCATACCCTGCAAGTCCTGCAACAAGCCCATGCCAACAGGCAGTGGTGCAAGTAGAAATCATTTCTTGCTGGTATTGCATTCATGGGAGGTACACAAGGAGGGGCACTTGACCTCCCATGTGACTCCTCCCCCCCCATCACCCTGGGGCCCCCATGCTCTTCCCATGCCCTCCAACACCCCCCTTTGTATATACAAACAGCAACATGCTTAACTACTCACTTTCCCCCAAAATATGTAGTATTTCAGTCTGTTTATATGGAATGTGGAATTGGATGAGGAGCCATTTCAGCGTATATATGACTTATTAAGAGAAATTTTAAGTAGAACTGTATCCTAAACTGCATTTATGGTATTGTACCCCAACATTGTATTTCAATGGGAGATTCAACTTCCTTTATAGTAACAAACTCCTGAAACTCTTAGATCTCACAAAAGTGGTCCATAATAATGCAAATAGTTCCATTGCCTTCAATGGGATGGATCAAATGATTAAGGATTTACAGGATTAGGTTCCAATTTTATAAATTGTTCTGGATGAAACGGACAATGCCTGAGGTGTTGGATCAGAAGGCACTTCTTTGAATAAAGGTGGGCAGATGTGGGATAAGACTTAGCTCTGTTGCTAAGATGAGGAACATATTTTCAGCAAAGTTTTTGGCAGGCTCTTGACTGATTTAAGGCTGTCGGTGTCCAGCATTATAATCTTCACTTATAGTTCTCTGACCTACAAAGTTGGAAAATGAGGCATTTGTTTTCTTTGTTTTGCTGCTCCAGTTCCCGTTAACAAAATGCATGTTAGACTAGTTTGGCTGCAAAGAAGAATTCTAGGTACACTGAGGACAACACCTGATTCCCATCAGGCTGCAGAACTGGGCTGACATCAGAATCCAGATGTCCTCTGGTCAGTGCAAGCAGAGACATTTCTCTAATGATTTGAACTTGATGCGATGCAGTATGGATGTCATGGATAATTCAGACCAATGGGGAGAAACAGAATCCAAAACATTATTTAAACACCTTCCGTCACCCCCACTTCTCCCCTCTTGAGGACTCCTGACCAGTGTAACAGAACAATACGTAAGCTAACAAACTTAAACAAAGTGCAGGCCCCTCCCCCTCCCCCCCTCCCCCGGTCCCACTCTCCAGCACTGCAGAAGAGGCATGCCAAGCAGGGTAGAGGGGGATGCCCTGTGAGACCCTGCTGTGCAGTCTTGGTCAATGGGGCACGTCCCAGAGAGGGACACCTGGCCCCAAGACCCTTGGAGTTGGCACCGGGAACTTCAGACCCGCAAGGAGTAGCATTGAGCCTGGGGCCGATGGATTTTCCAGTTCATATGGTGGAGGAGTTGGGGCTACCATCTATTCTGAACACCTTTGAGGCTGCACGGGACCTCATTGCCATGTTAGCATTCTATATCAAGTGCACAAAGCCGTTCAGGAGGTCGAACCAGCTTTTGTGGCTGTGGCAGACCGCTTGAAAGGACTTCCGGTCTCATCTCAAAGATTATCTTCCTGGATCACAGCCTGTATCCGTACATGTTATGAGCTGGAAAAGGTCCCAGCCCCACCTCTTAAGGCTCATTCCACAAGGGCACAGGCTTCATCAGCTGCGTACTCCTGGCCCAGGTACCGATTCAAGAAATCGGCAGGGCAGCTACTTGTTCCTTGGTGCATATGTTCACCTCTCACTGTGCCATCACACAGCACTCTAGAGATGATCCAGCTTTCAGCACAACGATGCTCTAATCAGTGATTCCTTAACTCCGACCCCACCTCTGGGGTAAAGCTTGGAAGTCACCCAATTGGAATCGACGTGAACAAGCACTCGAAGAAGAAAAAATGATTACTCACCTTCTTGTAACTTGTTCTTCGAGATGTGTTGTTGATGTCCATTCCAATACCCATCCTCCTACCCCTCTGTTGGAGTAGCCAGCAAGAAGTAACTGGGGAGGGGCCAGGTCGGCAGGGTCATAAATTGAGCACCATGAAGGCGCCACTCTAGGGGGCTCCACAGCCGACCCGACAGGAGCTACTGGGCGAATAATTTTCGGCAACCATGCACACGGCGCGTGCACACCCATTTGAAATGAACGTGAAAAACACATCTCGAAGAACAACAGTTACAAGAAGGTGAGTAACTTTTTTTTTTTTTCCTCCCTTCAAATTCCTTCTTTAAATCTTTCTTTTGGCTAGCTTTGCAAGGATGGTCTCCAGTGCAGTTTCTTTCTTCTGACTTGTCCTACTCTGTTTGCAAACTTAAAAATTTCAAGCATCATACTCAGCATCTTTCACATGTTCAGTGTTTACTTGTTATAATCTTCATCCCTCTGTTCTCTTCCTTGTTTGCTATTATTTCCTCTGTGTGTCTTATTTAGATTTTGTTTTCCAGGACAGGAACAATATCTTTGTTTTTCTGGAAGTGCATTGTAAATTTATGGTCCAGTATGTGTATTAAAAAATGTCCAACAGTCAGCCAACATTTTTTGGCATTTCTGTTTTACAAGTATCTTCCTCGAGTATCTGTGTTGGGATATGTTTTCCCAGAATGTATCAATTTAATTATTTTCTGCTTGTGACTCAGAAGATGTGGGCAAAGCAGAACAAAACTGATATTTCCATCTTCCAGCTGTGGAAGGAGAGAGCATATTAGGATACCCTTTCCCTAGGATCCTGCAGAATCCCCTGCTGCCCAAACTCCTTTGTGCTCTATCTGTATAGTTTTTGTGAAGAAGGATTCAAAGCTAGAGAACATAATAAATAAGATTGCTTTCTGGACGGTGTTGACAACTGAACTAGTAGCTATCACAGCAATCATTACTTCTACTCATGCTGCTGGAGTAAACATTTAATAGTAGCATAGTTGTCTATGGTTAATGTTATCACAGGAGAGACTAACAGGACACATGGAAATTTTGGGACCCGTAGGTATAGGCTATAGGTCCCTATGGTTCACCTCAGGCTCGGTATAATCAGAGACCTCACCCAAATCCTAATTTATTTATGTTTGCAACAATTCCTAGTTAATTACATTCACAGATAGAGTAAACAACATATTGATTTTCTTCCAGATCACTAACTGAACCCATGCTGAGTGGTCATTTAAAATGCCTGTAATCCTGTATGTTGTGTTTCTCACCTATTTTTTTTGTAAGCAAAAAGCATGAATAGTCAACAATTCTGGTAATCTTTTAATTAAGATTAGTAACTGAAATATATTGAAATTTACTCTGAATCACTACTTCCCATTTAACTGTAACTTAGGTAGTTAAGTATATGTACATAAGTGAAAATACTACTAAAGTCCAGCCTTTAGGTTTCTACTGTAATATCTTATTTCAGTGAAAGGATTAGAGGAAATATTTGGGGGTTTTGTTGTGGTTTTTTGTTGTTTTTATATTTTATTTTTCATTTTGTTGTTTGGTTTTTTTTAGGAGATTTAAGTGTTTACATCACCTACCATCTCCTGTAATGCGGCTTTTCCAGAGAAACACGTCTTTTCCAATTAACTTAGCTTTTCAAAGTGTCATTTGCCACTGATGTCACTAGTGCTGCTTACACTGTTCTGCAAATTCTGTGTTGACATGAGCCTGTCATCACCAAAAAGAGGGAAACATTAATTAGTCATTGGTTTGCATTACTGAGGTAGATATTACCATTATTATAACTTCAGTCACTTTTAAAGTAAGAAATAAATGAAAAAGAGGTATTTTAATGGCACTCCCTTGCTGAATTGTTGATACATATGAAGACTGAGCTATAACAATAGTAATTCTAAGATAAAATGAATGTCCATGGCCCTCAGTACCCACAGTCATGGAAATTCCCTATTCCACAATGAATGTATTGCCTCTTTAGCAAACATGGGGTACTACAATAGTTAGTTTAAAATTCTCTCCTTTCCAGTCGGAGTTTGGGATTCTACTCAGTCAGCCTATCGTGTGACTGTCAGAGTTTAGGAATAAGATGGGGGGGATCGCATCTTCTGTGGTTCATAGAACTCAAGTCAGCCCTTCTAACACAATGTATAAAGTAAAGATGGTGAATAGTCTGGGAAGAGGAAATCAGTGTTGGGATTTGCAACATGTACAGTATTACAGTGGTACCAGAGTGCCACTGTAGCTTGTATCATGACATCTTTTTAATGGTTGATCTTTCTAAGTTCCCTAAAATGGACTTGCTTAGTTGGATTTCTTTGAAATTTGGCATACTTCAGGAGGATGCATGGTAGAGTTAGTGAGCCAAATTTTGAGGGCTTGGCTACACTGGAGAGTTGCAGCGCTGGTGGTGGGTTTACAGTGCTGCAACTTAGTAACTGTCCACACCTGCAAGGCACATCCAGCACTGCAACTCCCTGGCTGCAGCACTGGCTGTACACCTGGTCTGCTTGGGGTGTAACGATTGCAGCACTGGTGATGCAGCGCTGCTCATCAAGTGTGGCCACCAAAAGCGCTGTTATTGGCCTCCAGGGTATTAGGAGGTATCCTGGAATGCCTGCTCACAACAAACCGGAAGAATGGCTGAACTCCGAGCTCCCCCGAGCTGCTTATCTAAAAAACTAACACAGCTCCTGTTGGCTCGATCGAACGGAGGCAGGCAGGGGAATTGCTTTGGAAGGTTGACAGCTGTTTGCTTGAACAGCACATGGCGGGGGGGGGGGGATAGGGAGTCCGTGTTGAGCAGCTGCTTATGTGGTCTGAAGGCTATTTAGGAATGCATAATTCGCATTTAGTGAATAAAAGAGGGGTGGGGGAAGGGCTCGAAACTTTTAAATTGATTGCAGGTTGGTGCTGTGTATCTTCCAGTCCTTAGAACTTGCAAGGCAGGGAGCTGACACAGTGTCACCTCCAAAAATCCACTCTCTCTGTCTCCCCCACGCTCTCTGTCACACTCCACCCCATCCCCCTCTTTTGAAAAGCACGTTGCAGCCACTTGAACGCTGGCATAGCTGCCCATAATGCACCACTCCCAACAGTGCTGCAAATGTGGCCACACTGCAGCGCTGGTAGCTATCAGTGTGGCCACACTGCAGCGCTTTCCCTACACAGCTGTACGAAGACAGCTGTAACTCTCAGCGCTGTACAACTGTAAGTGTAGCCATACCCTGAGTCATTTGAGCATGGGTCATTTCCAGACAGAGAAGCCCTGAAAAATGCTGCATGTTTGTTTTGTTTTCTCAGAGCTAGAGATCAAACTTTTGATGATGTGATGTGGGTGAAAATGGTTTCAAGCTGACAAGATTTACGCAAGGTAGTGCAGGCACTCATTAAATCATTTTTACACTGTGAATGTGCCAATACAGAAAAACAGTTAGTGGGTTTCCATTCCTGTCATTTTGCATGCTTTAAAGCTCAATTCTTATAAGTGCTGTGAAGTCTGAATGGTGAATTGGATTGCTTTGAAATTCGATGTGCCTTGTGAGGGTGCCAGGGCAGGGTTAGTGATCCAAATTTAGAGTCATTTGACCCATGGGTTCCTGAGTTACAGTCCTCGCCAAAAAAATAGTTTCCTTCTGCTGCCTTGTTCTGCTTCACTGAGAAGTATTGATGACTAGATGGATCACAGACCTCCTTATGGCTGTGAATTGATCCTTCCATTAACATAACCAAGGATAAGTTCCTCATTTCCCTCCCCTCTATCATCCTATCCCAGTGACAAAAGGAGTTTTGGATTGAGTGGCTATAGGTTGGCTACAATTTGAGTCATGGGTAGTAATTTCATTTTGGTGGGTGGGTTGTGTAATCAAAGTATTTAAGGAAAGAAGATTGGACATGTGAATGCTTCCTGGGAAGGGAGGTGTATTGAGGAGTGGAGGAATATGATGAGAGGGGTTGGGGCTGAAGTGAAGAGAGCAGGGTTATTGGAAGGGGCATGAATAGGGAGGGGTGATAGAGAAGGGGAAGAGGCTGGGGGCTGAGGTGAGGGAAGTGTGGCACTCCACACTCTGCCAATGCACTCCCAACTAATGCATGCCACAGCTCTACCATTGCCCACAAACCACCCTGCACCTCCCAAAGCCTTTGGGGAAAATTTAGAGATGTCAGTTCTACCTGAGAGGGAAGGGGTAATTAGGGAGCAGAGAAGTGGAGGAAAGGAGGAGAGGGGTTTCGAGCTGCAATGAGGTGAAAGGAGACGGGGACAAATGGAGGTTGGTGGTAGAGGAAGGAGGCTTGGGGATTAGAGTAGGAGAGGTGGGATAGTGGGAAGGGGGACAATGGGTCGAATGGCAGGAGGACTGGAGAAGAATAGAGGCAGGAATTCTTCCTTCCCATGTATGTACCCAGATATGGGGGGCCTTTTCCCCTTTAGGGAGTCCTGAGCCTCTCTCCCTGCCCTCCTCATGTGAGCCGGGGTCTGGAGCTTTGCCCCTCTGGGAGTGTCTGAGCCCTTCTGGCTGCCCCTGCTAGGATCTGCGAGACAGCCAGGATCTTCTCTATGGTGCCATAAGTACTCCTAGTTCTTAGAGCTATCGTTTCAGGTTGTATTAATCTCCATGAGGTGTTCTCATTCAGCTGAAAACACCTTATTGAGATGAATTGACCACTTCATACATTTCAGAGCCTCCTGTGCTACAGATGGATGGGCACGGAGCCTTTTCCATCCATTGTCTGTCTAGCCTTCCAGTTTAAAGGACGTTTAGAGGACATCTCTAAGCGCTGTAAAATCTTTGTGCTTATATAGATTTTCTTGAAATTTGCTATGCTTTGTGGGAGTGCAGAGTAGGGTTAGTGATCCACCCATCCCCACCCCCTGTTGTGGTTGTTTGAACTGGGGTTCCAGATATATAAGCCCTGAAACAACAAAATTATTTTTCTAATAGTTTCTAGTGGGGTTTGCACAGAACTAGTGATCAATCTATTGCTGTGACGTGGGTCAGAGTGGTCTCTGTTGGTCAGTTTTACCCAAGTAGTGCATGGCAGCCACTAAGTTTTTAGGGGACCGAAATTGTGAATTTAAGTTCACTTTTTCACTTGCATAGATGGTGGATAGTACTCTGAACTGCACAAAATAGAAAAGAGATAGAAAATGAGACAGAAAATATAATGCCCCTCTATAAATCCATGGTATGCCCACAGCTTGCATACTGCTTGCAGTTCTGGAAACCTCATCTCAAAAAAGATATACACCTCTACCTCGATATATATAACGCTGTCCTCGGGAGTCAAAAAATCTTACCGCATTATAGGTGAAACTGCGTGATATTGAACTTGATTTGATTCACCAGAGTGCTCAGCCCCGTCCCCCCGCTTTACCGCGTTATAGCCGAATTCGTGTTTTATCAGGTCGCGGTATATCAAGGTAGAAGTGTGTTAGAAGTGGAAAAGGTACAGAGAAGGGCAATTTAAAATAATTAAGCTTATGGAACAGCTTCCATATGAGGAGAGATTAAAAAGAGTGGGACTGTTCAGCTTGGAAAAGAGATGATGGGTGGGAGAGGGGAATTAGAGAGGTCTATAAAATCATAATGGTGTGGAGAAAGTAATAGAGAAGTGCTATTTACCCCTTCACATAACACACAACTGGGGGATCACCTACTGAAATTAATAGCAGCAGGCTTAAAACAAACCATAAGGAAGTTCTTCACATAATGCAAGTTAACCTGTGGAACTTGTTGCCAGGGAATGATGTAAAGGCCAAAAGTATAAATGGGTTCAATGAAAGAGTTAGATAAATTGGCTGTGTTTGTGAGATGTGGAAATCTGTGTGTTGCACCTTCTGAAGCATGTGAGGCAAGAGAAGACCTGCATGTGTACCTGCAGGATGCATCACTTTTATGTGGAATGGTGTAGGTCACGTCAGGAGCAAGGCACAGGGCTTTTATTAAATGGCAGTTGTCAGTAGTGAGGTGGAATAGGAACGGGTTCCAATGATTTAATGATGGCTGCATGAAAGTGTAGGTTGAGATGGTATCCTGGGAGTAAATGTAAGGGAGTTGTAAAAGGCCATGAAGTGATTCTTAAATTGTACACGTGTGGTATTCTTTCTGGGAAAGTTGGCTGTATGGGTACACTTGGATCTGGAACCTCCTGAATCTTATAGTGCCAAGAGCCAGTGTGAGTATGTGCATATGGATATATTGCTTGAAGAGGGTAGAGGGCAGGTGGGGCAGACAACTCCTTTCCCCCCCCCCATTTCTCCCTTTTTTGTCCTTTAATAGTGTCAGATGGAATCCTGTGGCTGAGTGTGAATGAGTGGTTAAAAGAAGGTAAAGAGCTTGTATATTTCAGCAACTGTGAAGTTGGCAGAGTAAAAGTGTGTGTGCAAATAGGGTGGGGGGTGTTGAGGCATTGCGAAAGAAGGAAGAGTCATGGGTAACCTTAACTCTTCATTTCCTGGTTTACAGAAGTTTGAGTTTTGTTCAACTCAGTATATTGCAAGGGGACAGCATACTATCAAGCAACCTTAAATCTGCATTAACATAGTTTTTTCCCATAAAATATTCTTAATATCTAGCAAAATATATATAGTGTTTTTTGTTTTGTTTTTTTGTGGAGTCATGTATCATCTCTTCAGTGAGAGATTGTGGTGAGTTGGGGATACACATTGTATAACAACCATAGCTTCTGTATAGACAGGGTGTGGTGATTAGTCTAAAACATAAGGACACTGGCATATCTCTTATTGATGCAGAAATTGTAACAGAATGGTGGGTTATGCGAGCCAGGGAAGGTCTTTAATTTATTTGGGCTGTGACGTCTTTAGACTTCCCTATCTGACAGCACTTTTTTAGAGATTGTTGAGGGAATCCATACACTTACAGAGTGGGCCTAAAGCTATTTACCATTTTCTTTTCAATCTTTTAATAGACTTCATGTAAGAAACTGAATTAACTATCATGGGCTGTATAGAGCACAACATGTAAGGAAGACATGCCTAGAAGGTTAAATATCCGAAGTATCAGGAAGGTAGAGAGCTCACTTTTGTGATCTTTCCAGCCCAGCAAGGATTGCAGGTGTGGTAGTCTGGTTTTAATATTGTAGGGTGTCTAAAATGTCCTTCCCTTATCACTTTGAGGAGTTTTCCTAACAGGAAAATATGAAAAAAGCACTGCTTCATGAAAACACGTGTAAGTTAGATGGATAATCAAACCTCTCTCTTCTTTCTCTAGAAAACTGCCCTTCTATCTCTTCTTTTTTTTTTTAAGGTATGTTCTGTCCTCACTGGCCCATGCCTCTGACCCAGGGATCGGCAGCGTTTGGCCCGTGGCCCACCCAGGGTAAGCCTTCTGGCAGGCCGGGCTGGTTTGTTTACTTGCCGCTTCCACAGGTTTGGCCGATCGCAGCTCCCACTGGTCGTGATTCACCGCTCCAGGCAAATGAGGGCTGCAGGGAAGCAGTGTGGGACGAGGGATGTGCTGACTCCGTGCCAAACATTGCCGATCCCTGCTCTAACCTAGACGAAGTTGGCTTTTAGTTTGATTTCCTTTGCTTTAAAAAGGAAGCTTCAAATCTCTTTAGGACTGGGACTTTCATTAAAAAAGGGGCTGTTTGTGCCAAAAGTGTCCTTTTGAGAAGGAAACCATTGTCCTTAATGACTTAGCTGGGATTTTAAAGGTCCAAGCCAGCCTGAGTGTCTTCCTCTCAAAAGAACAGGGCAAAGCACTCGTTTAATGCCTTTTGGAAACTATAAAGATCAAGGCTCCCTGAAATAAGCAGTCTAAGCAGGGCCTGTCTTCTGTGTATAATACCTAGTGCTGTGGGGTCCTGGTCCATGACTAGAGCTCCTAGACGCAAGGAATAGGAATGTTTACAGTTATAAAAAGGGAATTTGTATTTTGTCATGCAGCCATACTACTTAGGCCAGTAGTGGTGGGCAACCTGCGGCGGGCTGCAAAACTGTTTGTTTATATCAACCATCTGCAGACACGGCCACCTGCAGCTCCCAATGGCTGTGATTTGCCATTCCCGGCCAATGGGAGCTGTGGGAAGTGGTGGCTGGCCTGTACTGCTTCCCGCAGCTCCCATTGGCCGGGAACGGTGAACCGCGGCCACTGGGATCTGCAGACGGTCAATGTAAACAAACTGTCTCATGGCGCACCAGCGGGTTACCCTGATGAGAACACAGCCTAAGTCAGTGGTGGGCAAGCTGTGGCCCAAGTTAATGAGCACTGGTCAATACCTCAAATAGAGCCTATCAAAAGCAGGGGTAGGGTTCTGTGGGAGAAACTGGAGATAATTCAGGAGATAGTGCTGTTGGAGAAAAGGCTGCTGAATCAGTATCCTATTGTCACATTAAAGAGCTATGCTAGAGAAGATGGGTAACATTTTCAAAAGCACCTAAGTGCCAAAGTCTCTCTTGAAAATGGGACTTGTTTTCTAAAGCACCGAGGAGACTAAGTCACTTAAGTTCTTTTTTCAAAAAAGACGTAGGCAACATTTTCCAAAGCACCTGTCATCTTTAATTACTGGGGGGAGGAGAAGTGGTAAGGTATCATTGCGAAGTTTCTCTTTAGGTGATAATGTTCTACTCTCTCTTAGGGCCTGATCCAGTAGTTCTCAACCTGTTTACTATTGTGGGCTGCATATGCAGCTCTTTATGTGGGCCGCATCCATGCAATATATAAACTACCCTACCTGCTGTGGCTGCCCAGTTGTGCACATGTCCCTTGACACCTGCTTCCAGATAGTAAGGGGCAGGGTTGACCCCACCCGCTGAGCCATGGGGGATCATAGCTGGAAGCCACTGAGGGACAAATTTCCACCCTGCACCAGCTCTCCCCCCAGAGACAGGACTTACAGGGCAGCATCCTGCTCTTGCTCTGAGCTTCGGGTCTGGACATGGCCAGCAAGGGGTGGGCAGGAAGGCACTGTCTGCTGCAGGCAGTCCAGGGTGCACTGCAGCCTGGAGCATGCTCATCTCAGCCCCAGAGGTGACACATAGCTGTGGCTAGTGGGAGGGCACGTGCCAGCCCCCCAGCCCTGCTGTTTCTATATATGCCTCTGGCATGGATGCTCAGAAGCAAGGAGACAGATCTCCCACTGGCAGTGGCACTCAGTCATCCCCTTCTCTTCCTCTACCCCATCCTCCTATCTCCTTCCTCTCCCAACTGTCCCCTTGCCGTGTCCCACTCCCTCATCTCTCTCTTTCCCCCGTCCCACTCTCCCATCCCCTATCCCTTTCTTTTCGCCCTTCCCCATCTCCTTCCCACCCCATCCTCTCTCGTCTCCCCACTGTCCCCTGCCCTGTCCCCTTCTCTTCCCCGTGCCCCCTCCCCTTCTCTTCCCCCTGCCCCATCCTCTTTCCTCTCCACACTGTCCCCTGCCCCATTTCTCCCATCCCCTTCTCTTCCCCTGCCCTATCCCATCTTTCTTCCTTCCCTACTGCCTTGCCCTAACATAGGCACTCGCTGTTGTACAGAAACAGGACCCAACGCACGTCAAGGAGGACAGTGACAGGCACTAGGACGCAGGAGGCAGCATCCCAGAGCTGCCACCCTCCACTGGGGAGAGGCGCCGAGTGAGCTGGCACAGTGTGGGAAGGACAGAACCTACGCTCCTCACCCCAAGAGGCTGAGCAGAGCAAGTCCTGCTCAGTACTCCCTATTTCTGTGAGAGGTGGGAGGGCAATGCCCCCCTAAACTATGCCTATGGCTGGCACAGGTTGATGACTCAGTGCCTTCCCCCGCATGTGGTAACTGAATACATGGCAACCCTACAATTTGTCCTAGGGAGGGAGGAAGCAGTAGGCTGCCACCATAGCTCCTGCCCCACCACAGAGAGCTACTTCACCTTTCCTGTGGCACTAGTGCTCCAGCCGGCTCCAGGGTCTACCCCTCAGCTGGCCCCACCCTCTGCCGGGACCGGCAAACTTTGAATTTTTTTTAACACACAGACGGGACTGGGCTGCAAGTGGCCCACGAGTTGAGAACCACTGGTCTGATTCAATGGCCATTGAAGTGATTGGGAGGATTTCCATTGGCTTCCGTGGACACTAGCAGGCCCTGTGTGATCTCTGAAGTTTTATTTGATACCAAATTCTTTGCCTGTCTGAAGCTGTAATGTTGTGATGTATTATCTCAGAGGTGGCTGCGTTTTTGGTAATGTGTGAAGCATCCGTGTTGTGTAAGCAGTATCGTTTGGGAGACTGTCTGCTCCTAATCTTAACTATGAAGTTTGCTTAGATACCATAATTAGTGCCTTTATAAGTGCATGTAATTTAAATGATTATTTGTAAATTCATTTGGCATGAGGGGCTGTATAAATGTAAGACACATTTTATTATTGATAATTACTAGGTATATTTAGTAGCTAGCTGAAAACGTGTTTCATTAAGGGTCAGGCATATATTAATTGTGGGTAAAAAGCACAGTTCTGAAGCCAGACTTCACTTTGATAATAAAAGGATGAAGCTTACTTTTTGTAAAGCTTACTTGTTGATAAATTTGGCAGTTAACAAAACTTCAGTCGTCTTAACTGTCTTCTGGGCTCCAGCTCCCAATAGTCAGGCTGTCTTGGAACTACATCAGTTGACTCTGGGGCTTGTTTGACTCAGGGTACATCTACACTATGGGATTATTCCAATTTTACATAAACCGGTTTTATAAAACAGATTGTATAAAGTCGAATGCGCGCGGCCACACTAAGCACATTAATTCAGCGGTGTGCGTCCATGGTCCGAGCCTAGTGTTGATTTCCGGAGCGTTGCACTGTGGGTAGCTATTCCGTAGCTATCCCATAGTTCCCGCAGTCTCCCCCGTCCCTTAGAATTCTGGGTTGAGAGCCCAGTGGTGATTGGGCAAAAATCATTGTCGCGGGTGGTTCTGGGTAAATGTCATCAGTCATTCCTTCCTCCAGGAAAGCAACGGCAGACAATCATTTCACGCCCTTTTTCCCTGGATTGCCCTGGCAGACGCCATAGCACGGCAACCATGGAACACGTTCAGCTTTTTTTTTTTTTTTTTTTTTTTTTACAGTCACCATATGTGTACTGGATGCCGCGGACAGAGGCGATACTCCAGCGCTACACAGCAGCATTCATTTGCTTTTGCATGATAGCAGAGATGGTTACCAGTCGTTCTGTACCGTCTGCTGCCAATGTAATTTGGCAATGAGATGACGGTTATCTGTCCTTCTGTGCTGTCTGCTGCTATCATGGGTGCCCCTGGCTGAGATCGGCCGCAGGTGCAAAAGCAAAACTGGGAATGACTCTCAGAGTCAATCCCTGCTTTATGGTTTCTAAAAAATAGTCAGTCCTGCCTAGAATATGGGGCAAATGTACTAGAGAAGCAGTGTATCAGAGAGTACAGCTGCTCTGTGTCAGATCCCACAGAAATGATGAACTACATGCCATTCACGGGGGGTGCTCCTGCAACAACCCCACCCGTTGCTTCCCTTCTCCCCCAACCTTCCTGGGCTACTGTGGCAGTGTCCCCCCCCATTTGTGTCATGAAGTAATAAAGAATGCAGGAATAAGAAACACTGAGTTTTTAGTGACATAAAATGAGGGGGAGGCAGCCTCCCAGTGCTATGATAGTCCAGGCAGGACATTAAGCAGTGTGGGGTAGAGGAGTCTAGCATCCCACTGCTATGATAGTCCAGGCAGTACAGAATCTTTTCTTTTCACATGAAAGGGAGGGGGCTGATTGAAGCTCAGCCCCCAGTTGCTATGGTGAAGACGGTTACCAGCTGTTCTGTACCATCTACTGGGAATGACCAGGAGTCATTCCTATTTTCACCCAGGCGCCCCCGGCCAGCCTCACCTAAAGCCAGCCAGGAGCACTCACAGGTTGATAAGAAGGACGGTTACCAGTCCTACTGCACCGTCTGCCACCGGGGAGGAGAGAGGAGCGGATACTTCTCTTCACTGCTGCAGCATCGCGTCTACCAGCAGCATTCAGTAGACATAGGGTGACATTGAAAGAAGTCAAGAAATGATTTCTTTCCCTTTTCTTTCACATGGGTTGGGGGAGTAAATTGACGAGCTGTTCCCTGAACCACGCCGGACAATGTGTTTGAACCTACAGGCATTGGGAGCTCAGCCAAGAATGCAAATACTTTTCAGAGACTGCTGGGGACTGTGGGATAGCTGGAGTCCTCAGTACCCCCTCCCTCCCTCCATGAGCGTCCATTTGAGTCTCTGGCTTCCCGTTACGCTTGTCACGCAGCACTGTGTAGACTGGAGATTTTTTTTTCAAACGCTTTGGCATTTCGTCTTCTGTAACGGAGCTTTGATAGAACAGATTTGTCTCCCCATACAGCAATCAGATTCAGTATCTCCCGTACGGTCCATGCTGGAGCTCTTTTTGGATTTGGGACTGCATTGCCACCCGTGCTGATCAGAGCTCCACGCTGGGCAAACAGGAAATGAAATTCAAAACTTCGCTGGGCTTTTCCTGTTTACCTGGCCACTGCATCCAAGCTGAGATTGCTGTCCAGAGCGGTCACAGTGGTGCACTGTGGGATATCGCCCGGAGGCCAATACCGTCGATTTGCGCCCACACTAACCCTAATCCGATATGGTAATACCGATTTTAGCGCTACTCCTCGTCGGGGAGGAGTACAGAAACCGATTTAAAGAGCCCTTTATATCGATATAAAGGGCCTCGTAGTGTGGACGGGTACAGCGTTAAATCAGTTTAACGCTGCTTAAATCGGTTTAAACGCGTAGTGTAGACCAGGCCTCAGAGGGCTGAGGCTGTGTAATGCTGGACTAGTCCCTAACTTGTTTTATTTTAAAAAAAACAACAAAATGATGTCCTTAGTTAGTGTAACTGGCTGTGGTATTTCAATAATTTATTTTAACACATGGTTGATGTGCACCAGTTTTATCCTCACTCCCTTCCCTGGACAACTACAGTTTTTGCTTTTAAAAAATTCACCACACCTCACTCTCCAAAACAAGTTTTCTCTTTCAGTTGTTTTAAACAGTGGTTAAAATCTCAGTTTCTGGTCTGGGAAAAAAAGCAGCCAGTAATCCCAATTGGCAGGGGAAGTTAAGTCAGCATGAATTTGTGTGCACGTGAAGCCCAGGACAGTGCTCATGTGCAATTTCATTCTACCCAGCATTTAGACAATTAGGGTTTCCCTGCCACAGGGCAGGGAAACTCTCAACCCTACAAATCAATGGCTGCAACAATTAATGTCTTTCATTATCAGTGGGACACAGTGAAAACACAGACTGTAACTTTTAAGCGGTCAGATTTTCAGTGTTTGACAAAGTTCCTTTTAAACTATATTTGTTTTGCAGTAGTTTTATCACTTGAAATGAATTCTAACCTTAGCAAGATTGCTTAGCATTTGATAATAGAATAGCATTGAGATCATGACACCTATGTACATGGAACTAATGATTTTCCTCTCTGTCTTTCTCTCTCTTCCCCCCGGCCCCCTTTTCCTCCTTCCACTCCCCCCCCCAATAGAGCTTTTCATCCTACTATAAAGGAGGATTTGAACAGAAAATGAGTAGACGAGAAGCTAGTCTTATTTTAGGCATAAGGTAGGTGTGCTGCATTAATACTGTTTTTGTTTTATCACCAGACTGAATGGAGAAATGTAAGGTGAAAGAATAGGGCTATATGGTGCTCACAGTTGTAACTCGTTAAAAAAAAAATTGTGTTGCATATGCCATTCTAAGACTGTAGTTTGGTTGAAAAAAAAATACAATAAAATGAGCAACCATGCAACTTTCGTCATGCCTTCAGGCCACTTACAGCAGGAGAGGGCAAATGCTGTAAATATAAATCAGAACAGCACATCCTGTGTGATCAACGTGATCATCTACTCTGATCTCACTACAAAATCAAGATATACAATACTGTGGATTGTATTAATGCATCAGTAATGCAGAAAGCAATTCCATTGAGTCTGTCATTTCAAATGTATGTGTAATCTCTCTTCACATCTTGTTTATTGTGGTTAAAGGAGTTGAGGATGCAATACAATGTATTAGGATGAATTTAAGGTTGAGTGTAGGCACGTGTAACTTCAGGGTAAAACACATTACAGAATATTGTGATTATCTCCAATACCAAGCATTACAAACCCAGGCAATTAAGAGTTAAGGTTACACTTAAACATGTTTTGGATTTCTTTTAACATATGGAAATGCACAACTAAGGCACCCAAACCACCTTTAATCTTCCCAATAGCAACTCCAGGAAGGGAGAAAAGTGTAGGGGGAGCCCTGAATGTCTTGAAAAATGGTTTAATCTAATCTAATCTGGGGCCACAAATGCTAAAATGTCTTAATCATAATTGCATGATTATTGCAGGAAGTCACTATAGGACAAAGTTAAGATTCTTTGGTTGCCTTAACTGTGCAGTTCCCAATGTTAACATGTTTGGATTTTTGTTTGTGTAACCTTAACATTAATTAGACTTTAATTACAGGAATGTTGTAATGATGCCTATCTAACCCTTCTTAATCCAGGCAACTGAGAGTTAAGGTTACATTTAAAGTTAATTACAACATTTCCGTAAGGGTCTTCAACTGATATGTCCCAAAATTGTTGTTCTTGATGTAATTTTTGTCTTGCAATTTCCTTAGGTTTTTAAAATAAGTATCTCACACATGCACACTAAACAAGAAACCCAAAGAGATTGGTACCATATGATATTTTGGGTGACTTGAAGAAATGCATTAGCAACCTTAAATTTAATTTTAATAAGTAATTTATGGGCAGATTCACTGGCACACCAGAGTAGTGCATTGCAGCTAGAGCTTACTGGTCCATTTAGATGGCTTTAAAGTTGGTTTGCTTTGACAGAACGGTTCATAGTGTCTGTCAATGTACTGGTGATTCTGGACCTTAATTTGCAGTTGAATTGTTGTTTCAGAGGTCTGTGTTAGAGAACAACTGCTGTGTAAAGGAGGGATGGGAGATCCCAGCCCCATAATTCCAATGTCTATGCACTTTAAAGGTATCCCTTATGCTCTGCTTGTTTCCCCAGTTAGTACTATCTTAGTGTGCAGTGGAGAAGAGGCAAGAACGCTGTCCTGTGGGGAGCCTTGTAAAGTACTGATGCCCCAGCCGGTATGTGGTCATGGAACCTTTACTTGTCCCAATTGTCACTTCTCCTTAATCTGCCAACAAGAATTTTGAATTAACTGCAATTCATTGACAGCCCTAACTCATGCGATTAACTAAAGAAAACTAATCACGATTAATTGCGGTTTTAATCGCACTGTTAAACAATAGAATACCAGCTGAAATTTATTAAATATTTGTTGTTTTTCTACATTTTTAAATATATTGATTTCATTTTCAATACAGTATACAAAGTAGACAGTGCTCACTTTATATTGTTTTTATTACAAATATTTGTACTGTAAAAATGTCAAACAAAAGAAATAGTATTTTTCAGTTCACTTCATACAGCTACTGTAGTGCAATCACTTTATGGTGAAAGTGCAACTTACAAATGTAGATTTTTTTTTTTTGTGTGTGTGACATAACTGCACTCCAAAACAAAGCAATGTAAAACTTTAGAGCTTACAGGTCCACTCAGTCCTACTTTTTGTTCAGTCAATCGCTAAGACAAACAAGTTTGTTTACATTTATGGGAGATAAGGCTGCCAGTTTCTTATTTACAGTGTCACTTGAAAGTGATAACAGGCGTTCACATGGCATTTTGTAGCCAGCACTGCAAGGTATCTACGTGTGATATGCTAAACGTTCATATCTCCCTTCATACTTTGGCCACCATTCCAGAGGATGCTTCCATGCTGATGATGATCATTAAAAAAATAATGCATGAATTAAATTTGTGGCTGAACTCCTTGGGGGAGAATTGTACATCTCCTACTCTGTTTACCCACATTCTGCCATATATTCCATGTTATAGCAGTCTTGGATGATGACCCAGCACATGTTCCTTTTAAGAACACTTTCACTGCAGATTTGACAAAACACTAAGAAGGTACCAATGTGATATTTCTAAAGATAGCTACATCACTCGACCCAAGGTTTAAGAATCTGAAGTACATTCCAAAATGGGACGAGATGTGAAACTTTGCTTTCAGAAGTCTTAAAAGACCAATACTCCAATGCAGGAACTACAGAACCTGAATCACCGAAAAGCAAATCAGCCTTCCTGGAGCCCCCCCAACGAGCCTCTATGTATCCACATACCCCCACACCTAGACACCTCACTGAACTGCCTGCAGTCAGGTTGTCCCACACAGAATCTTTTCACTTCACACCTGGATCCCCCCACACTGATATCCTCCACACTTGGATCCTGCTTGGTTGAGTCTGGCTGCCATGCACCTGGCGCAGAAGAGCAGGGTCCCAGGGTGTTTCTAGGGCAGGCCCTAGCCTTGTGCTGTGTCAAGGTCGGGTGCAGCCTCACCACTGAGTCCATATCCCCGGGATGGAGGAGCTGCAGAGTGATCTCCCACCTTTGTGCAGTTAGTGGCCAGTGTTCCCCACTGGCATGCTGGAGCCTCTGCATTTATTTATTGACAAATAAAACATGAAGAATTCTAAAATATTGTGTGGAGATTTTTTAATTTTTTGGCATAGAATGCCCTCAGGAGTAACATATGAATCTTTAGTGCATCTGGCAGATAAATATCTTGTGATGCCGGCTATGACAGTGCCATGCGAATGTCTATTCTCACTTTCAGATGATATTGTAAGGAAGAAGTGAGCAGCATTATTTCCTGTAAATGTAAACAAACTGAGCAATTGGCTGAACAAGAAGTAGGACTGAGTGGATTTATAGGCTCTAAAATTTTACATTGTTTTACTTTTGAATTCAGTAATTTTTTGTACATTTGTACACTTGTAAGTTCAACTTTATAATAAAGAGATTACTCTACAGTACACCTCTACCTTGATATAATGCGACCCAATATAACACGAATTCGGATATAATGCGGGGGCAGGGCTGCGCACTCTGGTGGATCAAAGCAAGTGTGATATAATGCGTTTTCACCTATAACGCGATAAGATTCTTTTTGGCTCCCAAGGACAGTGTTATATCGAGGTAGAGGTGTACTTGTATTAGGTGAATTGAAAAATACTGTTACTTTTGGTTTTTACAGTACAAATATTTGTAATAAATAAATAAAAAGTGAGCAGTGTACACTTTGTAGTCTGGGTTGTAATTAATATATTGGAATTGGAAAAGGTTCAAAAAAGGGCAACAGAAATTATTAGGGGTGTGGAGTGGCTTCTGTATGAGGAGAGATAATAAGACTGGGACTTTTCAGCCTGGAAAAGAGACAGCTGAGGGGAGATATGATTGAGGTCTATAAAATCATGACTGGTGTAGAGAAAGTAGATAAGGAAGTGTTGTTTGTTCCTTCTCATAACACAAGAAGTAGGGGTCACCAAATGAAATTAATAGGCAGCGAGTTTAAAAAAAATAAAAGGAAGCATTTCTTCACACAATGCACCGTCAACCTGTGGAACTCCTTGCCAGAGGATGTTGTTAAGGCCAAGACCATAATAGGGTTCAAAAAAGAACAAGATAAATTCATGGAGGATAGGTCCATCAAGATGGGCAGGAATAGTGTCCCTAGCCTCTGTTTGCCAGAAGCTGGGAATGAGTGACAGGGGATGGATCACTTGATTAGTACCTGTTCTGTTCATACCCTCTGGGGCACCTGGCACTGGCCACTCTCAGAAGACAGGATACTGGGCTAGATGGACCTTTGGTCTGACCCAGTAGGGCCAGACTTATGTTCTTAATATATTTGAAAATGTAGAAAATATCCCAAACTACATGAATAAATAGTATTCTATTATTGTTTAACAGTGCGATAAATTTTTTACAATTAATTGCGATTTTTTCAAATCATTTGATAGCCTTATTTTGAAAGTGTCCAGTTTTCCTCATAGCACTGACTCATTATAACTAATCAAAATGATGCATGCAAATTAGCTGTAGAGAAACGGTTGTGATTTGTTGAGTTATTTCTGTCACAAAGCCCCACTTACAAGTTAACTGAACTGTTAACTGGACCTTGTGTGTAGCTTTTATAAATCTAACAATTAGATACAACACTCATTATTAATATAGCTTAAATGCAACCTAATTTCTTCTAACGTAATTTATGTACAAGATTTCAACAAAAATTAACTCAATGGATAATCTGAAGAGTCTGTTGTTCCATTACTAAAATCATTTGGGACAAACACTGACAGATGCTAAATTTCTTAGAGGCTAATTTTAATGAATTTTTAGCTTACACTAATTATTAGACTTGTAAATTCTCAGAAAATCCATTCTGTGCCCCCAAAATAAATAAATAAATTTGTGGAGGCTGTGTACGTAAAACAGGATTAATCTGTACTTTAAATGCAAAATGGAACTCAGCATTAACTATGGAGCAGTAACTGGTGTCTCCATAATCAGGGAAGAAAAATGATCTTATGATTCCCTATTCTGTGGCATAAAATTTCTGTGACTTTTGGCAAATTATTTTAATCTCTGTCCCTCATCTTTGTCATCTGTGAAAAAGGAAACCCTTAGTTCCCAATGGTTCTGGGGCTTAATTCAATTTTGAGATTTATGGGAAAGGCATTATAAGTGAAGTATTATTATGGCAGGCTCTGTTAGCTGAGGTAACATGTGCTGTAGCAAAGGTAACAAGACTTAAATCATAAACCTTTATTTTCAGTAGTTCGTAACTTTGTGCTCTCATCTGCAGCTATGATAGTTTTTAGTATCTGTGGCCCAATCCTGCAAATACCACAATTGAATGGGACTACATATGTAAGTAAAAGTTACTCATGCATATTTGTAGGATTGGGCCTTTAATTATTTAGCAGCATCGCTAATGTCTGCATAGACAGTTTTCAAATTTAAAAAAGTCTGGGTAGATAGCTTTAACTGACTCTGCATTTAAATATAGTGCCACAAGAGGAGATTGCTCAGGAGGACCAGGGAGTAAAGGGAGTGCCAGTACAAGCAGACTTGGTAAAGTGCATCTGGCCCATCAGGCTTCTTCCCACTGCAGGAGAAGGGTGTCTTGCAAATTTGACTAGCCCAAAAACTCTGGATTATTTTTTAAAAGGAGATTAACGTACGCAACCAATTAATGTAATTTGCTCAGAAGTTAGGAAATGCAAAAGCTACAGCCTGATGCACACCCTTATCAGTGCCTCTTTTTATTATTTATGTAATGCCTAACACATACTAGTGCTTTAGAGAATAAATACAAACAAATGGTTCCAGCCTCAGAATGTAATTGAATTTAGAAGTGATATGACCTTCTTCTTTAGTGTATGCACAAGGTGCTTGGGTGGCGTGTGACCAGGATTCATCACTGAATTTGGTCTGGTGGTTGGATCATTAGCTTCCCCGGCTCAGGCCGAGTACTGATGAAGAGTGTGACATGAATGCTGATCCATGTGCCCCAGTGATATGATGATACACATAAAGAAATACAACGGTTACAGTACTAAGATCACTGCTTACTCTAGTTTTTGTATGTGCATATTTTGATGGTTCTGTGAGAGTTTAGGACTTTAAAACGGACTCATTTCTTGTGGGTGTTGCTTATTACATACATTGTTATGTATAAATATTTTGATAGTGTTAAATATATGATGACATCTCAAATGTCATTTTCCAATGGTCTTAGATAGTCTGCACATGTAGCATCTTGTAGTACTCTTTGTGCTGCTTTTGTATATGCTGGAGAACAGTACAATAGAATCTCAGAGTTATCAACACTAGAATTACGAACTGACTCGCATTCTCTCTCACACTCACACTCACACTCACACACACACTCTTTCTTTCCTTCCCCATCATCACTACCTCAAGTTGGGGAGCCTCTGCTCCATATGGAGAGAAGGGGAATAGATTGCTGGGGCCAGAGGGTGGTTTGGGAAAGCCTAGCCTGGCTCTCTCCTCATCACCTTGGGAGGTGAGGGAACTCTTGTCTCTAGGTGATGCCCATGAGGAGGGAAATTGGACAAATAAAAGGCACTTCTCTAATCCAAAGGTGTTCCCCTTGCCAAATAGCAAAAGCCTGCTGCAAACAATGGAGTTGTGAGAGCTTTTCAAAGAGAAGTGCACAAGAACCTTGTATAATGGAAAATGTTAAGGAATCTAAATATAGTAGATGCTACCAGCTCCCCCTGTATTACGCAAGCGTCCTGAACTTTCTGTATTTACAGAATAAGTCCAATGAGAATTGTAAGTTAGCTAGTTCTAGATGAGAGAAACTCAAAATGTATATACTGTTTTCTCTACAAGACAACTTACCAGATAAAATAAAGATTTTTTTTTCTCCAAAGGAAATCTTTATATTGTTTTAATATATGGTATGTAAATAGTGACAAAAGTATTGATGTTAGCTAGAAAAATTACATAGTATACAAATCAATAAAAATGAGTATGAAATAATAAAAATATAGCAAGAATATACAGTAGAATCTAAGATTGTAGAAAAATGGTAAGATGTTGCATTACAGAAGTAGTACAGTAGGTTGCATAATCAATGCATATACATGGGGCAAAGTTTAGGTTGTGTATTCAACCTTCAAGAGTGTTTATACTCTGAAAAATGACTGGAAAATAGCATCACGTTACTCCACAGATCTGTTCCTATGTGCATCCAGAGACATCTGGCTGACCATATCTACAAGACCATCAGTTACCCCGTGTAACCTTGCTGAAGGTAATGAGTAAGGTGGCACTAATGAAACAGGCTTTGCAGTGTAACTTGCAGTGTAGAACCTTTTTTACTGGTAATGTTGAAGAAAGGGTTTTGAGTTTGCAGGATTAGTGACATCTGGTTAAACTAAGCAAACTTGATGTTACATGCCATTTTTTCAGTCATTTTTCATAGCAGAACTGCACTACTTAACAATACATTAATACTCATTTTGGATTCTAATAGTACTTTGCACTTAGTGCCCTTTAGCAATGTAGGTCTGAAATCCCCTGACAAAGGTGGGCAAACATCATTGTCCCTATGAGAACTACACCTGTGGAGTAACTGGAGTATATAGATTGTTTGTTTCTTGTCCCAGGTTACACAGTGAGTTGCAGTACTGGGAACAGAACTCAGTTAAACTTGGTTCTAACTGTGTGCTCAATCCACTAGATTACAGCAGCCTATTTATTAACAGCTTTATGGTTGAAATAATGGTGAATTGTGATCTTTAACAGTTTGGTATAAAAATTATTTGAAATATAAATACTCTCATTTCTCAATTATTATGTAATTTTCAGGGCCTCTGACCACCTAATTTTTATTTCCATTGCTTTTTGCTCTCTAGTGCAGTTCTGTGCACCACTTCTGCAACATATGTAGGCTTTGATTTTTCCTGTGATTGAAGAGGAACAATTACAATTATATTTAGAGGAGTCTGCCACAAGAATATAGTTAGGCTGAGACCTGACATTCCTGCACAGATAGTGGAGTTAGGTTCTTGGAGCCTTCGACTAAAAAGGAGGCCAAGGGGGTGGAAGTATGCATTAGCCTCCGCTCTTGGAGCCTTAGGCGAAAAAGAAAAGGCGAGGGCAGTATGTATTCGCCTTCTATGGTGCAATTTTGTACTGCTAAAGAGTGTTACCCCATAACATTCTTTAGTGGAGTGACAAATGCTGCCTTCCTCTGGCTTCTCTTGAAGTGGTAAATGCTGCTGCAAATGGTGGCTACATTTTAAAAAAACCTAAACCATACAGATTCAAATAGAAATGTTCCTCTGCACACCAAAAGGAACTCTGCTACTGTGCTGGCACAATGCTTCCATAAGTGACTATTTGCTGGTAAGATACACACTTAATTTAGTTGAAGTACATAGTTTATCTTCCTGTCATTGAAAGGAGCAGCTTTATGTGGCATTTGTAAATTGACATGTCCCTGAGTGTAAAAGACTGAACAGCTTTGGAAAACAAAAAATGCAGAGTTTTCTAATCTCACCAGAATGAGGAATTATTTAATATTGCCATATTTTAATAATACGCTATACAGATTCATAGTTACAACAAATATTAGATATTTTGTCATTGGTCATAAATAACCATTTTCCGGGAAAAGGATCATTTTTCCCTGTTCACTGGTGGAAAAAACAGTTACATCTGTGTAAGGCTTTCTCTGTAATGAAAAGTTATATTAGCATAGCTACCATCGATCAGGGGTGTGAGGGAAGAGGGCTTCTGTTGACCTAGCTAATGCCATTCTGGGAGGTGATGTTCCTAAGCTGACAGAAAACCCGCTTCTGTCAGTGCAATCTGGCATAGCTATGCTGACATAATTGTGTGGATACAGTCTCTGTAGTATGTGTGGCAGGAACTGTTGAGTTTTGAAACAGAGAAAAGCTATCAGTATTCTTGCATTATACTGGCTTTAAAAAAAAGTGCACTTCCTTAAATGTCTTAAAAGGCAGATTAAAATGTTATATGCCAAAAGGTGTAATTGTGTGTTTTGTCCACAAGATGGTGAAAACCTCTAGTTTTTAAATTGTCTGAAATCTGTGCAAATTGATCATTTACAATCTGAATTTGACACTATGGTAAGCACTTTAATTTATTTTTACAGTCCGTCTGCTGACAAGGCCAAGATTAGAACAGCTCATAGGAGAATCATGATTTTGAATCACCCTGATAAAGGTACACTCTTATTTTCATTAATATTGGGTGGAAAGAGCATACTATGAGCTCCTTTCAATTTACTTAGACTGGTTGTAGCTAGCCATTTATGTAATTCATGAAATTATGTGCTGTATATTTAGTAGTGAGACTTAAGCTTTTATATGTTGTTGTTTTCTCTAATAAATAAAGAAGACTGAAAGCCAAGTTCCATGTGCCACAGTAGCTCTAGGTTACTCTGCTGCCTTTTGAGTTCATTTTCTAGATCAGCACTTCACTAGTTGTTAGTGTTCCAGGAGCTTTGAAGAAGGGAAAACACTAGCCATGAAGTTCCCACTTACATTACATAAAAATGCTTGAACTGGGTTTTTTCTGGCCATAAATATATGAGCACACAAGTCTCTGATGGACATGTGCTATAATCACTAAATGTATCAGATTCAGGATTTGTTAAACCCATCTTGGAAAACTGTAAAGCTGGGCACAGTTGCTTTAATTGGCCAGGTTTTTAATGTAAATTTATCTTACAGAAGGGCTTATTATTATAACTTTAACTAAACTACAGCTGCTTGAGAAAGAGAGCCCATATGTTCATTCCTGTTTCTACTTTTCAGTAACAGATGGTAGAATTGCACTGTATTTCAAAAGTCAAAAGGGGAAAGTGATATTTTTTATTTCTTTTTGACAGATTTGCAGGATTATTTTTTTTCCTAACCATCCATAATAAATAGATAACTGACCTCTAGCAAATATAAGGTGTTGAATAAGCACTTTTCTTTTACCTGCCTTATCTTGTTGGATTGCTAATGGCTTAACAGTCCTGCTTAGATGTTATCTGTCATTCTGCTTTTTAATTTGTTTTTCTATAAAGCGAGTATATGCTGTACTCTGAAAATAGGAAAGGAATTCTCTATTGTATTTGTAATATATTATGGTGGTCAGAGCTACAGTTTAGTGTACAGTATGTTAAAAGTTTAGATTAACAAACATTATCATTTGTATTGCTGTGGCATTCAGAGATCCTCATCAGGATCTTGGTTCCTTTTAGCTGGGTGCTGTAGCAACATATTAAGACAATCCCTGTTCTGAAGATACTATACACTAAAGTCTCTCACTCCCACAATTGATAGCATCTGAGCCGACAGTTGCGCTTGCCTGGAGCTCTGTAGACTTCAACAGGGCATTGTGTAGACTCAGCAGCCCACCTGTGCACTACCAATTGCAGAATTGGGGCCATAGGTCCTAATCCTGCATCCACCCAGACAGGCCCATATACCCACGTAGAGCTTCTTTGACTTCATTAGGGCTCTGTCCATGTGGCTCCAGTGGCAGGGTCGAAGTCTAAGACAATACACAACTGTAGCAGATAATTGAAGTTAGTGGGAAAAGGGCAACAATGGAAACTGATTAAAACTACAGTTATGTAGGCTATTTATGAGAGAACTACGGGGTCTGAAGACACAATTTTAAATAAATGTTTTTAGAGAAATAATATGCATAACGAAAGCCACAAAAATTGTTGCACTGAGAATCGAAACTTAAATTACAAATAATTGAATTGCATGATACCAGTTTCTCTCATTAGAAGGCAACGAAATAGGTTGTACACTTAATGATGTAAATGTAGCAAAAAATGCTTCTAGCAAATTTAACTATTTTGAGAGAATTCACTTTTGGTATTTAAACAGTGTATAGTTAATATTTCTCTAGCTTGTATTGCGTTTTGCAGTTTATCATTTTATTTTTCATTCCTCTGCTCTCAAAGGGGAATAGACAAGCTACATTCAATTCGGTAATCTCCACTCCTTACTAAAACCCCAGTCATCAGAAAAACTTTACATATGTATTGGTAGGCATTCTTTCCTGTTGGGCCCCCCTGCCCCAAACACACACAACACAGCACACACTTAAAAAATATGGACTTCACTCAGTTGTCTCTGTATTAGATGTGGGAATAGGGTTGCCAACTGTCTAATCACAAACCCAAATGCCCTTGCCTTGCCCTGCCCCTTCTCTGAGACCCTGCCCTGTCGCTCCATCCCCCCTCCCTCCATTGATTACTCTGCCCTACCCTCACTCTCTTTAACTGGGCTGGGGTAGGATGTTGGTGTGCAGGAGGGGGTGTGGGCTCTGTGGGGTGGGACTGAGGGGTTTGGAATGTGAGAGGGGGCTCAGGGCTGAGCCCTGGGGCAGGGGGTTGGGGTGCAGGAGGGGGTGAGGGGTGTGGGCTCTGGAAGGGAGTTTTGGTGCAGGAGGGGGCTCTGGGCTGCGGTAGGGGGTTGGGGTGCAGGAGGCGGTGCGGGGTGCAGGCTCCGGCCTGGAAGCGCTTCCTTTGGGTGGCTCCTGGGCATCGTCGTAGCAGGGCTAAGGAGGCCACAGACACGTGCCATCAGCTTTAGGGAGCAGCGCAGAGCCAGGGCAGACAGGGAGCCTAACTTAGCCCTGCTGGCGCCGCCAGACTTCAGCACCTAAAATCTCCTGGTTTGGCTTCAGTAGCCTCCAAGAGATAGGGTGTGATTCTGAGAGACTCCTAGTGAAACCAGTAGAGTTGGCAACCCTATCTGGGAATGAGTTAGAAGTGGTTTAGACTCCTGATCTAAAAGTCACAGTGAAGTCCTCCAGTCTTGGAAGCCCCATTTCCTTCTGTTGCCAGGCATCTAGAACTGATACTTATCCTTTCTGTGTCCTTAAATTTTATTCATAATTTTTCATTCATCAGAACAGATGCTTAGGAAAGGATTGTTCAGGGCACAGTGATGTTTCAGCCACATTTTAGTGTACAAAGATAGAGGTGTGTTCTAGTGAGTGATGAGCTACTGATACAGACCTTATGATGTTTTTGGTGACCGTAGGCAGATGGTTGGCACGCAATGGGAGAGTGTAAAAAACAAACACAAAGACCACTGAACTGTAATCAGATTGTTAGATGGAGCGTAAAGCAATGACACTGTTCAGGACCAGAAGTTAGGAGGCGTACCGTGTTTAAATAGCTTTAATGTGACATTTTTTGGCTGGTATTTCTGTGTGTCTCAATCTAGAATGGAATAGGCTTGGTGTATGTTCTTAATGATTCTGTATCAAATTTGCTAATAACATTTTGCCTCTGACAATTTCCACGTGGGGGGAATCCTAGCTGTTCTCATGAGATGAACTGTTCAGGGTAGCTGACCTTGCTTAATAGATGCAGGAACAATGCATTCAGTCTAAATCTTGCAGGTAAATGCCAGTATAAGATGATTTCGGAGAATAGTTTTAGACTTTTCATGAGGACTTCACTTTGATAGGAAATTGCTGCTCTGCATTATTTTTCACAGTGATTAAGATTTTATTGCATGTTTGTTCTGTTTATTTATCCACTAGTTAAATTTATCTCTGACACATAAGTTTATGAACGATTTTTTTGAAGGGGGAGGAAACTAATAAACCACATCCCCAGTAATTAAAGGGATGCTCTACGTTAAATGGTTTTGTATTTCATATTGATATAAATCTATTTTTTCTCCCTTTTTTCAGGTGGATCTCCCTACTTAGCAACAAAAATAAACGAAGCAAAAGATTTATTAGAATCCAGCACCAAAAATTAATGTCCAAGGACTTCTGTGATAGAACTTTTTTATACATGCCTTTCTACTGGAAATCCTGTAGATATATTGTGCAATAGCTACGTGCTGCTCTATATAGCTGCATAACACTGGATCAAATAGTCAGTTGTCTGTCTTCATTATTAAAGAGCTAAGACTATTTAAAAAGCAAACTGATACGTTTTACAAAAGTCTCATTTCTAGTATACTTTTTCCCTCAATCTGTTTTGACTGTAAGCTTTGAAGCTGGTTCTTCATTGACTGTTCTTAAAAAAATGATTTATTACAGGTTTGTTCAATAGGGCTGGACTTCTGGAACTTATATTTTTTTAAATTGAAACATTTGTCTGTATTATAGGCTTTATTTATTTATTTTGATAATGGTGAAGCTGTATAGTGCTGTCACTTGAAGTGGCGCTAGAAGGTAAAACTGGAAGGCTTGCCCCATGTTGGATTCCTTTCTTCTGAAATATTGGGATTTGCAGCATAGATGCTGTTTCAAAGCTGCTGGTTGGGACAAAATGACTTGAAGATTACGCCAAAATGCTGGTTTCCTTATCTCTGTATTTGAGGGATGTAGAAGTATAAAGGAGAATATCAGCCTGAATTTTTTTTTTAAGGTGCTTAGACCTTTTCCATGTTAAGACAGCTTTGAGAAAGATAGCTTTCCTTAAAATCACTATCTGTTTATGCCTCACCGCACTGCTGGCCTTTGGGGAAACCAGTGCCACAAATCCCTTTGTGAGGACTCTAGATCAGTTTGCGAATATGAGGGGAAGTGACATCCAAGATTCATTCATGGTACTAGTGCTGCCGTAGGTTCCCCCCCACATCAGCTGCCTGCAACTGAGCTAACTCCTCTGAGTAGCCAGCATGACCTCTTCCCGCAGAGCAACAGAATTCCATGAGATGTCACTGAGAAGATTAAGAACAGGGAATTCCTGTTTTCTAATGCAACACTGATTAGCATCGCTTTTGTGACCATGGTCAACTGATTTAATTGTTATGCCTTAGTTTCGCTACAAAATAATACCCAGAGGGAAGAGGGTTGGGACAATTACTGTTGATAACATGTAGTGTGATAACAGTCAGCAGAATACAGAGTGCGTAATGGCCCCTAGGTATCCATCTTACTTGGCCAGTGTTTTTTCCTGGGAGAACTCTTTTTTTTTTTTTTTTCTTTTTTTTTTTTAAATATTGGCAACTAACCATAGCCCTCCACCGCTGGGCTCCACTTCTGTAATTATAGGCTGTGGGCTGTCTTGTCTTCCCATTCTTTCCTACACACACACACACATTTTTGTGTTAAAATGTGTCAGTTAAGCAGAACACAGCCCCATTTTACTAACCCTCCCCAAAATCCTTAGATTAGTCCTCTGTGGCCACGTCCAGACTAGGGGAGGAAAATCGATCTTAGATACGCAACTTCAGCTACGTGAATAACGTAGCTGAAGTCTAATTTCTAAGATCGAGTTACTCACCCGTCCAGACGGCGCGGGATCGATATCCGCGGCTCTCCGTGTCGATTCCGGAACTCCGTTTGGGTTGATGGAGTTCCGGAATCGATGTAAGCGTGCTCGGGGATCGATACATCGCGTCCAGACTAGACGCGATATATCGATCCCCGAGCAATCGATTTTTAACCCGCTGATACAGCGGGTTAGTCTGGACGTGGGCTGTGTAGCACAGTGATCATTGTTAATAGGAGTCTGATAATGGGAAAGACTGTGAAACTGTTTTGCCAGCCTACCCAAAAAATGCTAAGGCCAGCTTTGAAAGAAACCTTGAAAGATAGGTCATCTAGTCATACTTCCAGCCAGTCACAGATGCAGGATGTGTAGGAGACTGTGTAGATTAACTTAAATCAATGTGATGAAAATCATGATTTAAATCACCATCAAAAGCCTCAATTTAAATCATCAATTTTAATAATTGTTTCATTTCTTCTTGTTTTCTAAAGAGGTGCATTTTTATTGGTTGGCATAACCATTAAAACATGTTGATTTACAAATAAATGTAGCCTTTATACTAAACTTGGTACATCTTTTTCTACGTTCACAGTATAACATTGTGCATTTATTTAAGCAATTATAGCTTAATATTTGCAGTTTCTTATTAATTGTACATTTTTAGTATGTCAGAAAATGGTGAACGATGTGTTGCTTTTGTACGAGATAATTAACTTTTGGTCATGATTTGTGTCAAGCTGAATTAGGATGGTAGCTGAAATTTAATTAAACACAAAATAGCTATAACATTTATTTTTATTAAACAACACTATCTTAAATGTTTTGGCTCCATAAACTTCTCTTATCAAAATATGTTTCACATTTACAACTAAATTATAATAAGTTTAGGCCTGAACATATTTTGTATTAAATTCAGATTTCATTTTAAATGGGCTTATTTCTTTAAATAACATTAACATTTCAATAACAAAAAAATCAAATTTAAATTAAAAGAATTATTGTTTTTATTTTTATCCACCTTTCTATGGGTTTTTGTGGGTCACATGATACATTTAAAATTAGAATAGATAAAGCACTGAAGATCATATTGAAGGGGAGATTCCTTCTCCAGCACAGACATAGACTTCTGCCATCTAACTGGTTTTCTAATGCAAGATGAAAATGGACCTAAAAATTTATTACATTTTTAAAGCAACGTGCCTGTACTTGAGTAAGTCCTTAACAGCGTCGCTTTGGAAAAAGAATAGTAGCAATTTCAAGTAGACCTTAGATTAGCTATACCTTTCACTGATCTAGCAAAAAAAATTGTCAGAGTTTTCTGTCCCTGATTTTTATAGATAGAATCTGTAATTGATCTGGACCATTGCCCAAAAACAAATCTCCTCTGCATGGTAGGTAGCAGAAGTATTCCCTCTAATGATTTTATGAGCTGACTAGCTATTGTTCACACATGAGAGCTTTTTTTCTTGTTGCCGAGCAAAAATGTTTATAAAAAACTTACATTTTAAAAATATCAATTGCAACAAATACAATAAAAATAGTTAATTTTGCTCTGTTCTTAATTAACTTCTCATGGCTTTCCAAGAAATACGTTTTTTTTCTCCCAGTCATAGTTTATTTTATTTCAAGTGACTTGAGCCTTTTCTGCCAGATCCGCTGCTTGTACCAATTGCTTTCCAGGCAGCATTTCTGTCAAGTCATTGATTTTTTTTTTCTCCACATTTTCTTTATATCTTATTGAGTTCAGTTGTTTCCATTTTCTTTGAAATAGCTCCCTCCTGTCCCATTTGAGACTTGTCTCCCCCACCCATTCTGCCAGGCATAAGTCTGGTCACTGGAGTCTCACTGAAATCTATTGGGCCCAATGAAATGTGGGACTTGACAGATATAGAGTAGCATGAGCATCATCATTGTGTGCTCGGGCACATGTGTAGCAGCACAAGTTTGCAATTTGAGGCACAATCTGGTCAATAACTCTGCACATGGGGCTGAGCAGTAGAGGAAAGACAAAATATCAGCTTTAGTTATTAACTCATATTTGGAAGTAAAAAAGTAGGAAACTGAAATTAAATAACAATTGAGTCTGTCAGACTTAGCTAGTGATTTCTTAGCTTTTATCAGACTTATAAGTATTTTTCTTTAAAATTAAACATGTACAAACAAACTTTCAAAAAATTAATGAAATCATATAAAATTATCTTGAATTCTAAAGGAACAGTCTGGTTTATCAAGCAGATGCTATATATACTGTCTAACTTACAGTAAGTGCATGGGAAATAGTATTGGCTTTACTTTTGTGTATATACATATGTCATCCCAAGTTTTGAGCTCTCGGGGGCCTGGAAGGTTGCTATAATGTGTGTTTTTGTACAGTCCTAATATGCTGAAACTTGTTTGGGGTCCTTAGGCTCTGTTGAAACAGAAATAAGTAGATACATTGTTTTACAATACATGCTCTTCATATTACTATTTTACAATAGTGGAACTATCTACTCTCAAAGGGCCATATCCTGCCCTGAGCAAAACTCACTAGCAACAAAAATGTATGAAGAGCCTCCTCCATTAAAACGCTGAGCCACCATTTATTTAATAAAATATGGCTTGCCAGTCTCTGTACTTGTCTGCCTGGTCTTTGCTACAATTCCCAGGACACTCCTCTGGAACTTGGCACTCTTCTTAGCAATTGGCTCTGCTGACTTAGTACATTTCAGGAAGGGATTCTGAGTGTCTCCTGAGAGATCCTGAACACCTGCAGGTCTTTCTAGGCTCAATGGGACTTGAGACTGGTGACAACCTCACACAGTTGGAGTCCTTAGGGAGAAAAACGTGCATGTCTGAATTACTTATTTGGTTTCAGTTTTTGCCTAACTTTGTGTCTTATGTACATTTGAGGGCAACTGGAGGACTAACAAATCCTCAATCTCTAAAGTGTTCATCATTTGATTACCGTAACCGAATTGCTTATAAAAAAGTTTCTCATCAAGTGCTTGTTAACTGAAACTTCTCATAATCTTATTCATAATACCCTCCTTAGGATGATGACCACTTTTATCAGATTTTATTGGTCTGTGCAGTAGCTTTTTTCTTCTTGTCTTCAGTGGATGCACAAAGGTGGAGTTTTTTTCTCTTTTTGTTGGCAAGCAGCAGAATAGACTGGCACCCGTTTTGTCCACTGCAACCTCCAGAACTTCTAATTTGAATAGAGATTAAATTAACATTGCTGGTTTTGGTTTAGCAACAAAGGCATTGGCTTGTATAGTGCAGAGACATCTTTGTTTGTGAATTGGCATAATCAATGATGTCAGTACAACTCTGAGACTTGTGTTTTCTTGTTTAATTGTTGCAGTCAGCCAACAGAATACATAAGCACATGACTGCTTAGGATCCTATAAAGAGTTTGTTTGTTTAGTAACATTTGTTATATAATAGTAGAATTCATAAAAAACCAACAAATTTAGAATCCAAATAGACTTTCTAAATCAAATCATTACAGTCTGAGTAAGTAAAACTTCCACCTTGAAATGTGTGCTTGCAATTTCACTAACACTTCCCCTCTGCCCTTGCCAAAAAATAAACAAAATTCTAGTTAAAAGTTCCACTTTAATTATTTTCATTTAAACTAGAAGCCATTTGGAGATTACTGGAATTCAGTTTTTTTCTTAAATACTGTAATGCTCTTGGACTAATATCTTTAAACCAAGATAGTGTCCAAAACAAATGTTTGCAGGATAGATAAAAGCACATCCTATATTTATATTGAGTAATAAGCATTGCAGTGTTACTACTTCCTTCAACATTTGGGGCAATAAATACCAATGTTTTAGAATGAAAAAATACTGTTTTGATAATAGTATTATCAAATTTACTGAGCATTATGTATGGTACAGACAGTAATTGGTATATAATCTCCTATGACAGTAACGTATCCTTATTGTACTATTCTATTTCCTGATTCCTATTTATACTAATTCATATAGGGAGGGGATTTTTTTGTTGAATATAACTAATATTACATGTAAACGTTTTAACTGGTGTCAAAGCATCTCTCACAGTATAGTTTTGTGGTGGTAAAATATTGTGCAAAGCCTGGCTCTGGAAGTACTGACATCCACCAGCTCATGGAAGGTATGCATGAGCCTTCAGTGTTATGTATGTAGCTGCAATTATGCAAATAGCAACTTATTGTGAAAAATATGAGTCTACACAGTATTACAATGACTACAATCAGAAATATAAGGGGAAATCCAATGTTAAAAATAGATGGCTGGCATTAAAATAGCAGGACATGCTTGCTTAGGAAAAAAAATCTGTAGAGTATGTACGGGGAGGGTGTTTTATTATTATTTATTTATTTATTATATTAAGTCATATGCTGTAATGTTCAAGGCTCCAGTTGAATATGAAATCCTATTCTAAATAGTCTTGACTATTCAGAGAAAAGCACAGTAGCTAAGATTTGGTGGACTGGTGCAGTAATACATTAGTGTATTAGAACCAGTGCTCCAGGGGATTCTGAGTCAAGCCTTGGAGTCAGTGGTCAGGTCAATACTTTGTTCTCAGTGTTGAGTTGTGAGGGGTTTTTCTTGGCTCAATTATACCAAGAAGAGGAAAATCTGGCTCGTAAAGCTGCCGTTGGCCTAAAACAAACAGAAATCTCTTTTGGAACCATGAGCACCTAGTTAGTGGAGTTCAGCAGCAGGCCAGCCAGTAATTGTTTAGTGCTTCCCTCACTGGCGTCAGTGGGAATTACTGTAGTATAAATTGCTCTAGGGGACAAATTGATCAACTAAGGTTTAAAGATTTGAGTATTTTAGGTTACTGACAGCAATTCAGGTTTCTGAATTGAGTGAATACAATGGTCATGGTTGGATTTTCTTTAGCCACAATATGGGGAGAAACAATGGGATTCCCCATTTTATAAGGCTTTAAAATGAAAGCTTTCAAGTGTTTGTACTAATCTCAATATATTTAACCCCTAACTGAGTTCGTTCTCCACAGCACATAAATACCATTTCAACAGGGTCTTAATGTGAGAGCATAAACTGCAAGCCAGGTGCTAAACCCTGGCATAACATCTGCACCTTGCTTACATGCTCAGTTGGAATCTTCATACATTTATTTTACACAGTTAGGTTTGTTTTTTTTCCTTGTACAGTAAGTCAGTTTAGGTCTTGTACTCCACCCACTTCATTAAGAATACAATCCTGCAGATATTACTGGGACTCCAGCCTTCACTTGAAGCTAAATTCTCACTTACAATATTAATGTGCTTCATGTTCAAGATCTCTTTGGTGCAGCTGTATCTGTAACTTTCACTTCATGCATCTGAAGAAGTGGGTTTTTGACCCATGGAAACCTTATGCCCAAATAAATCCGTTAGTTTTTAAGGTGCCACCAGACTCCTCCTCGTTCTTCTGTTTCAGAAGATGCATCAAAATGGTTTTAGTTACCCCAGATTTTTTTGAACAGAAGAATAATAAAAATGACTGTTACTGTAACTACAGCAGAAACTGCTGCATGTAGGTCTGTTCATTAATGAAAACTCAAATATGACATTAGGAGGCTTTCACTAAAAGTACACTATGTATTAAAGTGTGGTTCTATCTGAAAAAATACTATGTAAATGAGCATTTGTCATACAGTAACTCACTTAAAGTTGTCCCGGTTAACGTTGTTTTGTAGTTACGTTGCTGATCAATTAGGGAACGTGCTTGTTTAAAGTTGTGTAATGCTCCCTTCTAACGTTGTTTGACAGCCGCCTGCTTTGCCTACTGCTTGCAGGAAGAGCAGCCCGTTGCAGCTAGCTGGTGGGGGCTTGTAAAGAGGGTGGACCAGCAGCCCTCATTTCAGCTCCCTGCTCCCCTAAGTTCCCTGTGCTGCAGCCACCCAGCAGGCTAGCAATTGGGGCAGTTCAGCTGTCCCTCCCCCCACTGCCATGTGCTGCTCCTGCCCTCTGCCTTGGACCTGCTCCCAGAGACTCCTGCTTCCTGTGCATAGGAGGAAGGGGGAAGCTAATGCCAGCATGTCCCCCTCTCCCCGCCCCTGCACCCCACTTACCCCTTCTCCACTTACAGCAGGGAGGGGACACAGACAGAGACAGAGCACTTGGGTTAGCAGCTGCTGTCTCAACTTCCTGATCCACTTAAAAAGACAATGCACTTAAGAGTGGGTCAGCTTACTTAAAGGCGCAGTGTGCATCTCTCTCTCCCACACACGAAGTGTGTGTCTTTCTCTGTTTGCTATGCTGTCTCCCCTCCCTTGTGTTCGTGCTGTCTTGTGTGAGAGGCTACATTAACAACGTGTTAACCCTTGAGGGTTCAGCGAGTGCTAGTTCATCATTTAGCAGTAAGGCATTCCCTGGGAAATATCCCTCCCTCTTCCACCCTCTAACTTCACCACCTCAACCAAGCTTCACAATCATCATAGCTGTGAACAGTATTAAATTGTTTGTTTAAAACGTATACTGTGTGTATAGCTATATAATATATAGTTTATTGTCTGGTGAAAAAAATATCCCTGGCACCTAACCTCCCCTGTTTACATTTAATTCTTATGGGGAAATTGGATTCACTTATTTCGCTTAAAGTCACATTTTTCAGGCACATAACTACAATGTTAAGCGAGGAATTACTGTATCTTTTTGTTAATAGTCTTTCTATTTCATTCCTGTTAACTGTTGGTGTTGCAGATTTAAAATTTAATAAGTTGGATTCTATTCCTTCCCCTGTACTATTTTCCCTCCCCCATCCCACCCAACACTCCTGTCAGGGAGCGGAGTTGAGGTGTGGGGGCTTCCCATGCTCCACCTGCAAAGCCCCCACACCCTGACCCCGCTCCCCAACAGGAGTGCCAGGCAGAGTGGGGTCGGGGTGCAGGGGCACCCAATTAGCTGGAGCTCCTGAGCACGGGCCCCATTGGCCCAGTGGCTAATCTGTCACTGATGGTAGGGAGATTCAGAAGTCAGCAAGTTGAGTAGGGAACCATCTAAGCTAACCAGAGAGAAATATAAAGAAAAGAAGTGGGATTTGGGTCCAAGTCCTCAGAAGTATTTTTGTGCCTGATAAGTGGGCCATAATAGGCCCCGTCCCTACACTCAGGATCCTCAGCAGTGAACCCTTTCCTGGAGTTAGGCACTTAAGCCAGATCAACCCTTCTGAGGGTGGGTGAGAGGAGGAAAGAGAGAGATGCTCCAGAAAATACGCAGTAGCACAGTGATTAGGAGTACTCCCCTGAGATGTGGGAGACCAGGGTTCAAAATTCTAGCAGCACCTGATTTGGAGCAGGAACTTGCATTTGGGTCTTCCACAGAGTATATGCTGGGGGGGTATCTCAGTGTGTCATGTTGGAGCTGTTCCACTTTGTATAAGTAACTATTCATTGGGCCAGAGAGAGACCAATTTTCCAACCCAGTAGTGAGGGCACTCACCTGGGATGTAGGAGGGTCAGGTTCAAGTTTCCGCTCCAAAGTATTCAGTGTCAGTGGTGCCTAAGTACCTTTGTGGGCCTGCTCTTAAGTTTCTGTTATGGCTATAAAGAAAACCTTTAAAATGTGACACTAGTGAGATCAACGTGGCAGTGCCTGCTGGAGTTGGCAGAGTTTGAGACAATACCTCAGAGATATGAAACTCATTATTTAATTCAATGGTTGTTAATTCAGATGATATTTTAAATGTCAGCATTGTTAGCTTTTCCTAACTATTTCTTCAAAGTCTGTAAGAAAGGAGAATAAGTATCAGAATATGAAGACATTTTGGTTAGGGCCACTGGGGCAACACTCTGCTTTTGGGAAAATGCTATGAGAGACATAGCATGGAGATTTGTCCCAGGTGGACCTGGCTGAATGTTAGGAACCCAGAAGTTTGTCTTAACAGTAGGGAGTTTTAGTGACCCTACAGAATGTAAAATTAGTGTATGTTACAAAAGTATCTTTACTGGCAGCTGCCCGGTGCCCAACGCTTTTGAAAGTCAGGACTCTTGTTTAGGTGATAGATTTAGGAACCTAACTTTAAGTGCCTCCCCGTTTTTATTTTTTAAAGTCATGGCCTATGTAGGTAGGGTCTTATTTTAAAGACCCATTCACAGTAAATTGCACAATATAGCCTCAAAAGAATTGAGGATTGAGCTGACCTTCTTAGGGATCTGAACTTTGCGGTTCCAGAAAGTCTGCACAGAGAAACCTGAAGGTTAGCTCACTAGCAAGTGGTGAAATGGCTTTAGAATACTGGATACAATAAGAGCTGTCTAGTGCATAGCTGCTGTTATCAACAATCCCTAATGCATGTTATCAACAATCCCTTTTAAGTTCTATTTATAATTTTAAGTATAAAACAGAATGACACCCAAGCCACTAACAATAGCAAGCGGCCAAGGACCTAGTTCCACAGTAGAGAAGACAAAAATCATAGTTACAGAAGCTATGGTCAATGTATGCCCAAAAAGAAGGGAAAAGAACAAGATAATTAATTCACAAAAATGCTTGAATTGTTCCCTTGACAAACTCATGAATAAAACTGCTATCAAACTTTCTAGTGACTTAGTCTAAAGAATAAACAGCAACAGTATGAAGGGCGAAATGACAGCACAAAAGGAAAAAAAATATCAATTAAAGAACTAGTCTGTACCAAGAGGTGCTGTCATGGTACAATTCCCCACTCTGAACCTTAGCGTCCAAAAGATGGGGTACCAGCATGAATTCCTCTAAGCTCAATTACCAGCTTAGTACTTGTAGCGCTGCCACCAACCAGGGATTCCAGTGCCTGGTACACTCTGGTCCCCCCAAAACCTTGCCCGGGGAACCCCAAGACCCATATCCTCTGGATCCTAACACAAGGAAAGTAAACCCTTTCCCTCACCGTTGCCTCCCCCAGGCTTCCCCTCCCTGGGTTACCCTGGAAGATCACTGTGATTCAAACACCTTGAATCTTAAAACAGAGAGGACAATTCACCTTCCTCCCTCCTTCTCTTTCTCCCTCCCAGACTCTTCCTGAGAGAGAAAGTAATCCTAACACAGAGAGAATTTAGCCTCTCTCTCCCCCTTCCCTCCTTTCTCCCCACCAATTCACTGGTGAATCCAGACCCAGTCCCCTGGGGTCTCACCAGAATAAAAAAACAATTAGGTTCTTAACCAAGGAAAGCTTTTAATTAAAGAAAGAAAAAACAGTAAAAATTATCTTTGTAAATTTAAAAAAAAATGGAATAGGTACAGGGTCTTTCAGCTATAGACACTGGGAACACCCTCCCAGCCTAAGTATACAAGTACAAATTAAAATCTTTTCAGCAAAATACCAATTTGAACTCCTTTCAGCCAAATACACATTTGAACTTCCAACCAAGTACACATTTGCAAATAAAGAAAACAACCATAAGTCTAACTCACTTTATCTACCTAGTACTCACTAGTCTGAACTTATAAGAGCCTGTATTGGAGAGATTGGAGAGAAACCTGGTTGCATGTCTGATCCCTCTGAGCCGCCAGAGTGAACAACAACCAAAACTAACAGCACAGCACAAAAACTTCCCTCCCTCAGGATTTGAAAGTATCCTGTCCTCTGATTGCTCCTCTGGTCAGGTGACAGCCAGGCTCACTGTTCTTGTTAACCCTTTCCAGGCAAAGAGATATGAAGCACTTCTGTTCTATTAACTCTTACTTATCTGTTTATGACAGGTGCTAATCTCTGATTCACATTTTCACCAAATTCATAATCCAGTTTTATGTCAACTTCGGTGGAGATGACTAATGAGTCTACTCATACATGAGCTAATTTTCCTTTAATAAACATAGGTAGATGGAAGAAGCTGTAATCCTACAGTGAATTACCCATCCCTTTGTCCCCAATTTTAGAAAGTATTGCTGGCATTCTTGAAGAGGCACTAATAGGCCTAAATACTTACCCACTTCCAGTTCCCTAATAGCTCTGCAGAAGAGAAATCCATTTCTTTTCACTTCTTTATGAAATAGTCTACTTTCCATTTTGGTTCCTAAGAGCCATTGAATTGCTAGCACATCGTGACTGGCAGTCAGGATTGCTTGATAGTAATTGCTAAAGCTCTACTGTCTATGCCAAGCCATAAAGAGAATTCTCAGCAGTGTTAGTGACAGTGATGGCTTGAATATTGTGGTTTTTTTCCATAGGATTTATTAATCTCACTTCCTTTAGTGTTGTTTTATTTCCACGTTTGAGGGAAATATATATGTTTGTGTTTCTCCTAGCTCTCTTTTTCCTGTAGAATAATTCCCCCCTTCTCTGATACAGAGTGACAAGGTGAGAATGTTGTTCCAGTTGGTATGTCTATTCTTTCTTTTCTTTTTTCATCAGTTTACCACCTGTTCCTTGTCATGCGCCCATACAAAGTTTGGTGAACCTCTGCTTTCAATTAAGTGGGAAAGCAACAGCCAAACACTTCTGACAATCCTAATAACCCACTCAGAATTACATAAGGCACTTACCTGAAAATTTAAGCTGTGGTATCATTCATATTTTCTGTCATTTAAATATGAATAGTGAAAAACTAATCATTCTCATCTGAATGAGAAGCATGTATATCGAAGCACTTAAATGAGAAATATATGGCCAAAATTATCTTTGCCACAACTCCCTTGAATTCAGTGAAGTTATAGCAGGGATAAATTTGACTCATAATATCTGAAGACTGAAGGGGGAAATAAGTTAGAGCTTTCTACCAGAAATTCCAAGTGACTCTAAAGACAAGAGCTGGGCGAATACAACAAAAATATTCTGCTACTGTTTTCCTAGTTTTTTTAAATGAATGTGTTTCATTCACACTTGTTTGCTCCTTTTTATTCATTTTCCATTAGCAGCAAAGAAAGCAAATTTTATTGGTCTGAATGTTCTTGGAAAGTGAATTTTGCTGTCACATACATGAGTAGTAGTGGAAACTGATTTTTTTTTTTTTTTTTTTTTTATTCACAGGTGAGCATTTGCATCAGATGTTTGTTTGTTTATCCATTCAGGGAACACAATACCATGTGACTTATCTAACCAATCACAGCTAGACTACAGTTCAAATCTCCAGTACTGATTATTTGCACATTATCCATTAAATCAATAGAGTAAAATAACAACAATTAAACAACAAATACAACTGGGGATACTGCAGTCTGCTTGCAGATATATTCTGTGAGCAGGAAAAAAAGATTGTCAGATAAATTATTCATCTGTGAATTATTCACTTAATTCTACTGAACACTTAGGCCAAGGTAACATTTTAACATGAAGTATGTATATAATGTGATACAGCATATATGTGCTTTCATTTGAAGTCTTATGCTAACTGGGCTGGAAGTGTTTTGGAATAGCTAACGTTTTGCTAAAGGTGTAGATCAAGAGTTTTGTGGCCCAGAAGCATAAGGGAGAAATAGGAAACCCTGATGATTGAGCTATTTGTGAGTAGAGTGCAATAAATTATTCATTGAATCAGTTGCAACATCTACAAAGGCACCTAGTCTTAGTTCCTGGCCTGATGCTGTAATAAACAAAACACAATCTTCTGCATTGTCCATCTCCTACAGATTCCTTTTTTTCATACCCATAATTGGAAAAAATGACAGAATTGCATCAGCATTCTCTTTCTGAGATTGGCTTTTAACCAATCTGTGGAATAATTTACACTGAAGTGAAGTGAGTGGGTTCTGTAAATGCATTTGACCTTTAAGGTGAAATAACTTCATACATAATCTTCAATGAAAATGTTTATAGTGACTAAATAATTTTCCCATGCAGCTGGCCTTTGTTATCTCTTGGAAAAACTAGTAGTGATACAAATGGTTGATTATGGTTTACAATGGCAATAAATTTCTCAGAACTGGTTGTTACCAAAATAAACGTCCACTCTGTTAAACACTAAATAACAAGTCATGAACTACTGAAAACAAGCAATTTCTTGTGGAATATTGCCTGAATAAATTTCAGTAGGAAGTGCAGATCATTAAGCTCTGAACAAAGATCTGGCCTAATGAAATTATATATATATTTTTTAAAAATAGCTAAAAATTCTCCAGTATATGAACCTAACATTAAGATATATTTTATAAATGTGAGTGCTGGGGCTTTATTCATTTAAAGACTGTTGTCTCATTCAATACAAGCCTACGGTTGCTTTTCCACTATTTCTCCAGCTGTGAAGAAATTAGCCATACTGTTAAATTGACCCATTTGAAAAAGGTGGAAACTAGTCTATGCAGATTCAAAACACACAAATGAAAGCCCTACAATGAAACATACAAGTCAGTGTCTGCATTAGAATAATTACTATAGCAAATCTCAATGGCAAAAATATAGTCAAGCAATTCATAACACAGGCACTGTCTTCTCTGTAGTGAGTGACAGAAAACTTCCTCACCATAGCAACCAGTGATATCTCCTAAGAATAACATTAACCTCTGTTACCAGTTTTATATTAACTATAAAAGACAGTTGCAAGGCATTTGATTTGCCTTGATTGTATATTTTCACTATTTAAAATGTAGTGAGCACTTACTAACCTAAATAAAACTAAAAGACATTAATAGAATCTGAGGTAATTGAGGATCTAGAAAACACAAGCTTTAAAAATCCAGGCCTGGAAGCAGGATCATTAATGGGCAGAAAAGGATCTCTTTCTTTCTCATGAAAATGAGATATCTCCGCAGAGAGGTCTGTTTAGCTACTGCCTTTAAAATGGACCTTTAAATTGATTTTTAAAGTCAATGTATAGAAGAGGAAAGAAGGGGGGGAAATGTGGCTGTTTCTTCCCCCCTCCCTTTCACCCCATCACCACCATCCCAGGCACAAATCTGAAATCCAGGAGTTTGCACCAAATATTTAGGGTCTTTAAATTAAAGAATTATGTATTTTTTAGACTATTACCAAAGCTTTTCAAGTAAGTGATGATAAAAAAATCTTCATCACAGCCCCATGGGATATGATGATATTCTGAGTGTATCATGAAGATGCCATTAAAAGACATTTCATCCTTGCCTTTGGAGACTCTGCACTTATCTCTTTGGACTTTAAACTCTTTCCCTCGTCTCTGCAAGAGAGGAAAATGACACAGAAGTTTATCGAGTGAACTTGGATCAGGGAAGACAGATTGTAAATTGAGACTTGCTAGAGCTAAATCATATTCTCTTGCTTGATCTCTTATCAGACAACTTTTATCCAAAAGGGTATTGGGGAAGTTAATTGCAACTGTTAAGATGAATTTTTAGGAAATATCACTCTTGAGAGCTGGAAGATATTTCTCCTCACTGCATTTTTTTTTTGAGAGATTCAAGATGTGAAACACTTATTGCTAGAATTTTGACTCCTGATCCTCTCCCAGAGAATGGAAACAATTAATGAATCTGGAGAACTAGAGGCGCTAGTAAAAAGGACAATATGTACCTCTTTGAATATGCTATGGGTAGGCAGATATTTATGATATAAATTACCTATTACTCAGAGAAATCCCTTGAGATATGATGCAGCATGACTTCCAGAGTTAGTCTTGCAAAGATAATTTTATTGTTTGGAAGGAAGTTGAAAGAACTAGCATGAGCACGGGGCTAACAGCTAGTAGCTTCTGAGTGCTGCTAATGCAGGGGTAGGCAGCCTATGGCACGCGTGCCGAAGGTGGCACATGAGCTGATTTTCAGTGGCACTCACACCGGCCGGGTCCTGGCCACCGCTCTGGGGGGCTGTGCATTTTAATTTAATTTTAAATGAAGCTTCTTAAATATTTTATAAACCTTATTTACTTTACATACAGCAATAGTTTCGTTATATATTATAGACTTATGGAAAGAGACCTAAAAACGTTAAAATGAGTGAATGAATGAAGACTCGGCACACCACTCCTGAAAGGTTGCCAACCCCTGTGCTAATGGCTCTGACAAAGAGACCTTCCATGGCTTTGATAAAGTGACTTAACTTCTGTATTTCCTATAATACTTAAGAAGGAAGTTGTGAAAATAAAGTAATGTTTGTTTGTACATAGCTTTGGATAGGTAAAGGGCTAAGAATGACTGCTCTTAAAAGAGCACTGGGACACCTGGTGACTCTCTTGAAGTAGGTACTGTACAAACCTTAACATTAAAATATCTACCCACATATACTCAGGCCTTAGACATTACAAGGGTACCTATTGTTCACTAGTTAAGACCACTGGAGTCTGGTGACATCTGAAAGTGTGCAGGCAAAACTGAAATGTACAACCGTTGGTAAAGCTCAGGCTATATCAGGGTCATGGTATAATTCCCCACTCCGAACCTTAGCATCCAAAAGATGGGGTACCAGCATGAATTCCTCTAAGCTCAATTACCAGCTTAGTACTTGTAGCGCTGCCACCAACCAGGAATTCCAGTGCCTGGTACACTCTGGTCTCCCCAAAACCTTGCCTGGGGACCACCAAGACCCAGACCCTCTGGATCTTAACACAAGGAAAGTAAACCCTTTCCCTCACTATTGCCTCTCCCAGGCTTCCCCTCCCTGGATTACCCTGGAAGATCACTGTGATTCAAACTCCTTGAATCTTTACCAGAGAGGAAAATCCACCTTCTCCCCTCCTTCTCTCTCCCCCTCCCAGACTCTCCCTGAGAGAGAAAGTAATCCTAACACAGAGAGAAATTAACCTTTCTCTCCCCCTTCCCTCCTTTCTCCCCACCAATTCCCTGGTGTCTCACCAGAATAAAAAAAAATCAGATTCTTAAACAAGAAAAGCTTTTAGTTAAAGAAAGTTTTTACTGTTTTTTTTCTTTCTTTGTAAATTTAAGATGGAATATGTTGCAGGGTCTTTCAGCTATAGACACTGAGAATACCCTCCCAGCCTAAGTATACAAGTACAAATTAAAATCCTTTCAGCAATATACAAATTTAAACTCTTTCCAGCCAAATACACATTTGAACTCCTCCCAGCCAAATACAGATTGGCAAATAAAGAAAACAAACATAAGCCTAACTCGCCTTATCACCTAGTACTTAGTATTTTGAATCTATAAGAACCTGTATCAGGGAGATTGGAGAGAAACCTGGTTGCACGTCTGGTCACTCTGAGAACCCAGAGAGAACAACAACTAAAAACTAACAGCACACACAAAAACTTCCCTCCCTCAAGATTTGAAAGTATCCTGTCCCCTGATTGGTCCTCTGGTCAGGTGACAGTCAGGCTCACTGATCTTGTTAACCCTTTCAGGCAAAAGAGATATGAAGTACTTCTGTTCTATTAACTCTTAACTATCCGTTTATGACAATCAGATTGAAGAGAGTGTGTAATTCCTAAATTAAAGAGACTCAAGACTGAAATTCCTGTGGTATATGGCCAGCCACATGAGGTTTTCAGTATGAGCTATGGAGCCTATGATAGCTACAGTATATCACTGGGTTTGAATGTGACCCAGGTTACTAGAGACAGGGAAACGTATGAATCTGAAGTCTAATCCTTGGCCTATTAGCAATGAGTTCACCTTTGTCCAGTTCTAGCAGACAAGTGGCCCCACTATTAAAGACCCCATTATAACTGCAATACCACTTCTGAAATTTTAGGTATTTAAAATTAAGTATATTTGCACCTTGCTGGAAGTTTCAGCAGAGATACGAAATCTGAACTACTTTGTTAGCTTTATATCCAATTCATTCGCTTTTCTGTATTGGCCGAGAAATAGACAAGATCATGGGTTCTTGAACTTGGGATATATCATTGGGCAGAGAGGAGTTATGAACACCCTCTTGTTCTTTATGGATAGGAAAAGTGGGGAGTTTAAGATTTTTCTGTGCTGTAACATGGATATGGGATGAAAATGCTGAGAAAGAACCAGTGGATTAGATGGTCTAGTTTTCTCCCTCTGTCTCTGGTCTCCAGCATAACTACATTCCTACGGTTGTGCAGACAAACATCACAATTGGCTATACACAAGCAGTTAACTACTTTTATATCTGTATAAACAAATATGCAATTTCCATGCATAGTTGTGATCATCATGAGCACAAACAATGTAACTGAATTTGTTGTCCTGGATGTAACTGTAACAATGTAACTGAATTTGAAGCTCAGATATATTAAGGGACTTGCTCGTGGTCACACAGCACAGTAGTGGATCAATCAGAGTTAGAATATAGGAAATTCCAGTTTCTTTTCCTATCACCAATCCACTGCACCATGATGCTTCCAATTCCTTTAATTATCAGTTTTCATAAGAACTTAAGAACATAAGAACGGCCGCACAGGGTCAGACCAAAGGTCCATCTAGCCCAGTATCCTGTCTGCCAACAGTGGCCAATGCCAGGTGCCCCAGAGAGAGTGAACCTAACAGGCAATGATCAAGTGATCTCTCTCCTGCCATCCATCTCCACCCTCTAACAAACAGAGGCTAGGGACACCGTTCCTTACGCATCCTGTCTCATAGCCATTAATGGACCTAACCACCATGAATTTATCTAGTTCTCTTTTAAACGCTGTTATAATATATATAATATATAATTTTCATTAATCAAAACTTACCCAGCTGATGAGGCATTAAGCAGAATATTATTTCTACAATGTCACTGGTGTGCATGGCAGTTTTAGACAAGTAAAAAGAGAGGAAGTGCTTGCTTACAATTCAAATAAGATGGATAACCTTGCCCAACTCCATCCCCCCAAACAAAAACAAAAACAAAACCCAACAGGCTAAGGTGGCTGGGAGGGTAAGGAAATTGAAGGTGTAAAAGTAAACAATGAATAATGTTTGTTAGGGAGTATTTTTTAAAGGGAAGATTTATAATAATTTCACCTTGTTCTTGTTTGCTTTTTCTTTTATAAGTGAAAGTGATGTAGAGAATGGCAGAGTAGAGATTAATGATGGAAAGCTAGCCAAAAATAAGGGAGTTTTGATGATAGGATTCTCCAATACACTCTCAAGAGCTGTTCTAGAACTAGATTAACAGGTCAGAAAATATCCAGGCTCTGTTTGTTTTGAAAATACTTATCTGTGTCTATATTGTGTAATTTGTACTGACAGTTTCTTTACACAAAATTATCAGTAGTTTTGCCTTTCTTTTTTATGTACATGTGCAGCTAAGATGAATCCTATATAAACAAAATTACAAAAAAAAACAACCCTGCACCCATGCTTTTACACAGCTGTATCGTAATTTCATTGCTGCTAGTAATAAGCTTGAGAGCTTTTTTTTTTTTTAAGTCATGAAGCCATTAAAACTTTGGGTGTTGCTTTTTCTTCTATTTTCATAAATTAAAAGTAAAAGTGTAGCTTTTGTTTCCCCTGCCCCCAGGTTGTGGCATCAGGATCTTTACAGTGCTCCTGGACATTTTAAACCTTCTTTAAGGCTAATTCTGTCTTTTTCAAATATGTACAGGCGCCACCAAGCTGTTGCAGTACCACTTACCATATGGGTTACCTAATTGGAATCCTCCACCCCCAATGTAATATGAATGTTCTCATTATCCCTATGAATGCCCAGTGCTAATGCTCCACCGAATTTCAGAATGTGGAAAGAGAAGAGTTTTAACTAGTCCTACCTGCCTCTGGACAGAGGCAGAAAGATGAATATCAGAACTCTGATTAGATCGCTTACCATTATTAACATTTTGTAAAGCACTCAAGGACCACAGCAATGGGCGCAGCTAGAAACAAAGCTCTTTGAATAATTATTTGTCTGTTTGTTTTATGACTCTTGATTACTGTCTCTCAGTTATTGGTCTTATGACTGAATGTTTTAATTTTTTTTTTTCCTGTGCAGTGTCTTTCCACAGCTGTTTTCCTTAAGTTATACCATAGGAAGCCTAGTAACAGGTACAAGTGTGAATTGCTTTGGGATAGAGCTGGTAAGAAAAATGATGTATAAAATAAACCAGTCACCAGAAATATTCTGGGCATCTTCCTGCAGATGAAGGTGAATGAGTGAGAGGGAAGGTGGGGGCTTTAAGATATTTTATGAACAAAAGTGTTTATAGTCTATGTCACGTGAACATTGTTTAGTTGAGTCACAATTTCTCTCCACGCAAAGTTTGATATGCTTGGCCCTTTTGTTGCTTATAGCTGTTTGTCTTTTGTTAAAAACATCTCCCTCTAGCTCTCCAAAGTAAGGTTTGTACTAGCAGCAATTTTGCTATAGCCATGTTATTTACATCTGGATATTTGTAATGATCATATTAATGTGACCTCTAGCTGATTGGGGTGGGGAGGGGAATCTTCAAGCATCTGAAGATGTAGCTCTCTCTCCCGCTAGAGGATGTACTGTAAGGAAGGCAAGGTCAAATGAATGCAGTTAGAAGCAATTACCAGGGACAGGTATTTTATACAAATTAACATGTGTCTTGGGTTGGAGGAAGGTAGTGCCATTTTGATGAGAAAGAGTGTTCTCATTATGAGTCTAAACATTCAAGATGCAGAGTGCCTTCATCTCCTGTTCATGCCAATAGAGGCTAAGAGTACTCAAAGAACCTGGCAGGGGCACTTAGCACCTGGTAGGATTGGGCCTGCTGTCAGTGCCTACTTTTTTTTATTATAAGTCACTTCACATAATGGAGAACATGCCATTGGGTGAAGGCTATTGTACAGGAAACTCAAGAGCTTTCTCTTAAGTCAGTCCACATATCCCTAGAAAAATCTATGGGCCAGATGTTTTCCATTCCTAGGAAAAAATCTATGGGAAGAGGGGAAAAAAATTCAGTAAACCCTGCTAGATTCTTGCAGTGTTTAATCCCTAGAGTGGGGAGGGCTTGTGGGGCTGCATACCACAATGATCTGTGGAGAAAATGGAGGACAGCTGCATGGTCCAGGGAACTGTGCTAGTTAACTGAAGTTGCCTTCCTTCTTCCATGATAGTGTAACCCCTTAGGGATCCCCTTTGAGCTCTGAACTGACCTTTTCACAGGAAGAGGACACAAAGCTACAACTACTCTCAACAACATCTTTATCATATTAATTTTAAAATTAGTAAGACCCAGGCAAGTCACCTTGCTAGCTATAGACCCAGTAATGTTTGATAACTCTTCCTTTCTAGCTAAGGTGTACACGTGCTGATCAGTATAATTCATGAAATGTAAATGGGCTTCTTATGAGGTAGATTATTTTCCAAAAGCACGGGCAAAAATTACTGTAATTACCTTCCCTCACGCTACATTATCTATATTCCCAAGAAACTTTATATCTTCTTACAGACGATACATAAATATTTACTGAAGGGATCAGAACAGCTGAGTAAAGCTCCATTCCACGGAAGCCATATTCCTGCCAAAATAGAAAACTGTCTTCAGCAGCACAAAGTTTTTCATTTAAAGGGGGTGTATTTCCTCAGTGTAAAGCTATTGCAAGAGGATCACTAGATATTAATCTGCTAGGTTCGGAACTGTATAGCTTCTCTCTTTGATGCACCCTCTAGGGGGCCAGGAATTTTCCTTAGCCTTCTTAATTTGGCAATTGAATGCCTGGCCTAGTACTAGACAGGATGATATAATTACAGAAGTATTTCCTGGGGATAATCAATATGGAGCAGTACCCACCTTAATGTAGATGAGTCTTTGATTATTCTTTGTAAAGCCACAGCATTCTTTCCCCAAGAAGCCTCCCCTATGTACAAACAGTTGTTTATATTTTATGATGCACAGAGAACAAATGGTCATGATTGCCTTTTAAGTAAATCAATTACATCTGCAAGGGCTGGTTCAGTTGATCTTCTGGAGTCCAAAATGTTCAAGCTGTATAGGTCACAGGATAATTAGAACACTAAGAATTTTTATAGCATCTCACATCTCAGGATCGTGGAGCGCTCTACAAACAATGATTCTTCTTCGAGTGATTGCTCATATCCATTCCTGGTAGGTGTGCACGCTGTGCGTGCACGTTTGCCGGAAACTTTTTACCCTAGCAACTCCAGTGGGCCGGCAGGTCGCCCCCTAGAGTGGCGCCACTATGGCACTAGATATATACCCCTGCCGGCCCGCCCGCTCCTCAGTTCCTTTTTACCGCCGTGTCGGTTGCTGGAACTGTGGAGTGCGGCTTGCTGTCCTCCACGTACCTAGCTCTCCTGTACTCTGTTCGTAGTCGTAGTTGTAAATAGTTTTATAGATAGATTGAAGTAGTATATTAGTTAGTTGTTTATTATATATAGTTGTTTAACTTGTTCGCGGGTGGGCCGTTGCCCTTCCCGGCGCCCGGCACCAGGCTCATGCCTGGCTCGCCGGGCTTCAAGCAGTGTTCGGCATGCAAGAAGCCGATGCCGACTAGCGATCCCCACGATGCGTGCCTCAAGTGCCTGGGGGAATCGCACATAAGTGAGAAGTGTCGTATATGCAAGGCCTTTAAGCCTCGCACAAAGAAGGAGAGGGATCAAAGACTCCAGGCTCTCCTAATGGAAGCGGCACTCTCTCTGGCACCGGCAGCGCAGGCGGCCACTTCTACTCCGGCACCGGACCGTGCCGGCACCGGCAAGACTCCCCGGCACCGACCGTCCCCGGCACCGGGAGCAGATCCATGACCCTCAGCGTCTGCAACACCATTGAGGCAGGCCCGAGTGGAACACCCGGCACCTACCTTGGCCGCGGCACCGCCTGCAGGGCTGCTGTCGACTCCGGGTCCGGAAGGTCCGTCGAGTCCAGCCCCTCCTAGCTCCCCCTTGAGATCAGGGGTCGAGCTGTTAGTCCCATCTACGCCGGAGACCTTTGCCTCGGCACGGGACTTGATAGCACTAACGGAGCCATCGCAGCCTCAGACGGCACCCCCGGGACGGGTAACCTCCAGAGGCAAACCAATGCTAAGAGCGCTGTCTCCAGAGTCCCGGCACCGATCGCCCCGGAGACGTGAATGCTCGCGCTCGGGGCACCGCTCGCAGTCCCGGCACCGTTCTCCGAGGCGGTACCGGTCGCACTCGCGGCGCCGATCAGTATCTCCACGGTCCCGGTCTGGCTCCTCTTACCGCCAGCACCGAGACTCTAGGAGCCGTTCACCTCGACGTTCGGCTCCTCGGTTGACCTTCCGGCACTGAGCCGGTGGTAGGTCCCGATCCTGGTCGACCTCCCGGCACCGCGTCGGTAGCAGGTCCCGGTCCCCACTGCCATCCCGGCACCACGCTGATCGAAGATCGCGGTCCCACTCTCGGCACCGACCTTGATGCAGATCCCGCTCCGGATCCCGGCACCGGCTACTACGCCGTTCCCGGTCCCGATCCCGGCACCGATACGGGTCGCGGCACCGATCCTCGGCACCGAGGAGAGCGTCAGAGTCAGTATACAGAGACGCCTATCAAACAGGCTCAGCGCCTCCGTGGCCTTCCAGGGAACCATCTGTGTCCTCTCAGGCGGACAGCGCCTATGCCTTGGGCCAGGATAGACACTCGGCCTTGTTTCAGGACCCTCCACCACAGGAACGAGGGCCTCAACAGTGGGGGTTTTGGACCCCATGGGAGTATCGCCAAGCCCAGGGCCCACAACATATTACCCCCCGCCCTGCGGCGGAACGCAGGCCACCGGAGGCAACGGTGTCTAGACCCCCTCCCTCCCCAGAAGCAGACGGCAGGTCCAGCCACCAGGACCCAGAGCTCCCTCCAGTGACGGAGGTGCAGCCCCAGATTGAACCCCCCGTGGACACTCTGTTGCCGGGGGTTTCCTCGTCGTCTTCACCAGATGAGGCAGTGGCAGGTACCTCGTCCTCCAGCCCTCCCCCGCTAGATCTTAGGGCACATCAGGACCTCCTCCGACGGGTGGCACAGAACCTGGACATTCAAGCAGAGGAGGTCTCTGTAATCGAGGACCCGGTGGTGAGCATCCTCTCCGCCGATGTGCCCACCAGAGTGGCCCTACCCTTTATCAAAACTATCCAGGCCAACGCAGCTACTATCTGGCAGTCACCGGCCTCCATCCCTCCGACCGCTCTAGGGGTGGAAAGGAAGTACGTGGCCCCCTCGAAGGGCTATGAATACCTGTACGTTCACCCGACACCCTGCTCACTTGTGGTCCAGTCGGTGAACGACAGGGAGCGCCACGGTCAAGAGGCCCCAGTGCCCAAGTCGAAGGAGGCGAGGCGGTTGGACCTCCTGGGCCGCAAGGTCTATTCGGCGGGGGCGCTACAGCTCAGGGTCTCGAATCAGCAGGCCCTCTTTAGCCGCTACTCCTTCAACTCGTGGGTAGCAGCGGGGAAATTCACAGAGCTGTTACCACAGGACGCCCGCCAGGAGTTTACCACCATCCTGGATGAGGGCAAAAAGGTAGCGAGGACCTCGCTACAAGCCTCCCTGGATGCTGCGGACTCGGCCGCTCGGACCCTGGCCTCGGGGCTTACAATGCGCCGAATTTCCTGGCTTCAGGTCTCTGGCCTTCCACCAGAGCTCCAGCATACGATCCAGGACCTCCCCTTCGAAGGCCAGGGCCTGTTTTCCGCTAAAACAGACCCCAGACTGAAGGACCTTAAAGACAATAGAGTCATAATACGGTCCTTGGGGATGCATACGCCTGCGACACAACACAGACCATTCCAGCAGCAGAACCCACAACAACAGCGTCAGCCGTATCCTCAGTTCCGCCCGCGGCAGGACCTCGCTAGGCGCCGCAGCAGGAACAACCGACACAGACAGTCGGGTGGCCAAACGGGGCAAAACCAAGGCTCCGCCAAGGCCCCCCCTAGACCCAAGCCTTCATTTTGAAGGTGCTCCCGAGGGCGCAGTACCAGTTTCCCCTCCGGATCCTTCCCCTCAGTTTTCCAACCGTCTTTCGTTTTTCCTCCCGGCGTGGACCCAAATAACATCGGACCGTTGGGTCTTGCATACAGTGCAGGCCAGTTATCGCCTGCAGTTTTCTTCGCCCCCCCCTCCCACCCACCATCCTCGTCCCTCTTCAGGGACCCCTCTCACAAGCAATTCCTCCGTCAGGAGGTGCACACGCTCCTCGTCAAGGGAGCCATAGAGGAGGTTCCAGAGAGTGAGAAGGGCAAGGGGTTTTATTCCCGCTACTTTCTAATCCCCAAGTCCAAGGGGGGCCTCAGGCCTATCCTCGACCTGCGGGAACTCAACAAGTATATGGTGAAGTTGAAGTTCCGTATGATGTCCCTTGGAACCATCATCCCTTCCCTGGATCCCGGAGACTGGTACGCCGCCCTCGACATGCAGGATGCTTACTTCCATATCGCCATATTCCCCCAGCACAGGCGTTTCCTCCGCTTTGTGGTCGACCGCCAACATTACCAATTTGTGGTCCTCCCGTTTGGCCTCTCTACGGCCCCGAAGGTGTTCATGAAATGCATGGCAGTCGTCGTTGCACACCTTCGGCTCTGCCGCATTCATGTGTTCCCCTACCTCGACGACTGGCTGATCCGGGGCACATCGGAGCTGCAGGTCCGCGACCACGTCCGCAGGAACAGCAGCCTCTTTGCTGCCCTAGGCCTCGTGATCAACGTTGACAAGTCTACTCTGCTCCCCACGCAGAGAATAGAGTTCATCGGGGCCGTTCTGGACTCTACCCTAGCCAGGGCCTTGCTACCCTTGCCCAGGTTCCAGTCGCTGTTGACCATCATTCTGCGCTTGCAGGCGGCCCCGCTGACCTCTCTAAGAATATGTCTGGCCCTCCTGGGCCATATGGCGGCCTGTACGTTCGTGACAGCGTATGCCCGACTCCACGTGAGGCCTCTTCAATCTTGGCTCATCGCGCAGTACCGGCTGGCCAGACATTCGTTGGACACAGTTGTCACCGTTCCCCAAAGGGTCCTGGAATCCCTTCAGTGGTGGCTGGACCAGTCCGTAGTCTGTGCGGGGCTCCCATTTCATCCACTCCAGCCCTTGGCATCCCTGACTACGGACGCCTCAGATCTGGGCTGGGGGGCGCACTGCGGCGCCCAAAGAACTCAGGGCTTGTGGACCCCTCAGGAGCTGGACCTCCACATCAACATACGGGAGTTGAGAGCCGTCCGTCTTGCTTGTCAAGCGTTCGTCCATCACCTTCAAGGTATTTGTGTCGCGGTGTTCACCGACAACACGATGACCATGTTCTACATCAACAAGCAGGGCGGCACCAGGTCCTCTCCCCTATGTCTCGAGGCGATGCGTCTCTGGGAGTTTTGCATAGCCCATGCCGTTCACCTTTCCGCCTCCTATCTCCCGGGAGTACGAAACACTCTAGCGGATCGACTGAGTAGGTCCTTCCGCTCGCACGAGTGGTCCCTCCATCCAGACGTCGCCCTCTCACTCTTCCAGAGGTGGGGTCGTCCCCGGATGGACCTCTTCGCGTCCAGGGAGAACAGGAAATGTCGAGCCTTCTGCTCCTTTCAGGGTTGGGAGCCCGGGTCTATAGCGGATGCCTTCCTGATCCCATGGGCGACCCACCTGTTTTACGCGTTCCCTCCCGTTCCGCTGATACACAGGGTTCTCCTCGAGGTGCGCAGAGACACAGCTTGGGTGATTCTCATAGCCCCAGCGTGGGCCAGACAACATTGGTACCCCATGTTGCTGGACCTCTCAGTAGCCAACCCAGTTGCCCTGCCCCTGCATCCGGACCTGATCACCCAGGACCATGGCAGGCTCTGTCACCCGGACCTTCCGTCTCTGCACCTTACGGCATGGCTCCTGCATGGTTGACAGGCTCTGAGTTACGCTGATCTACCCCGGTTCGGGAGGTTCTCCTGAGCAGTAGAAAGCCTTCCACCAGGGCTACTTACTCGGCTAAGTGGAAGCGTTTCTCCTGTTGGTGTTCGGAGAAAGGTCTTCTCCCTATGGAGATTCCCATCACCACTATTCTAGACTACATCTGGTCCCTCAAGGCCCAGGGTCTGGCGTTGTCGTCCCTCCGGGTCCACCTAGCGGCTATCTCCGCATTTCATCCTGGAGTGGATGGGTGTTCCGTCTTCTCCCACCCCATGGTGGTGAGATTCCTGAAGGGACTGGAGCGTCTCTATCCACAGATCCGCCCTCCTGCCCCTTCTTGGGATCTCAACCTGGTCCTAACTCGGCTCAAGGGTCCTCCATTCGAGCCATTAGCTACTTGCTTCCTGCTCTATCTCTCATGGAAGACCGCCTTCCTAGTGGCCATCACCTCAGCTAGACGGGTGTCAGAACTATGGGCCCTCACAGTAGATCCCCCATATACGGTCTTCCATAAAGACAAGGTGCAGCTGAGACCACACCCGGCCTTCCTTCCCAAAGTGGTCTCAGCTTTCCACATTAACCAGGAGATCTTCCTCCCCATCTTTTTCCCAAAGCCCCATTCGTCCAGCCGGGAGCACCAGCTCCACTCGCTAGATGTCCGTAGGGCGCTAGCATTTTATGTGGACAGAACCAAACCGTTCCGCAGGTACCCCCAGTTATTCGTGGCGGTAGCGGACCGGGTCAAGGGGCTACCGATTTCCTTGCAGAGGATATCTTCCTGGGTTACCTCCTGTATCAGGACCTGTTATGACCTGGCCCACGTTCCGACGGGCCGTGTGACTGCTCACTCCACCAGAGCACAGGCATCATCGCTGGCTTTCCTTGCCCGCGTGCCAATCCAAGAGATTTGTAGGGCGGCAACCTGGACATCGGTCCACACATTCGCTTCCCATTACACCCTGGTTCAGCAGTCCAGAGATGATGCGGCCTTTGGCTCTGCAGTGCTCCAGGCCGCGACTTCTCACTCCGACCCCACCGCCTAGGTAAGGCTTGGGATTCACCTACCTGGAATGGATATGAGCAATCACTCGATGAAGAAAAGACGGTTACTCACCGTTGTAACTGTTGTTCTTCGAGATGTGTTGCTCATATCCATTCCACACCCGCCCTCCTTCCCCACTGTCGGAGTAGCCGGCAAGAAGGAACTGAGGAGCAGGTGGACCGGCAGGGGTATATATCTAGTGCCATAGTGGCGCCACTCTAGGGGGCGACCTGCCGGCCCACTGGAGTTGCTAGGGTAAAAAGTTTCCGGCAAACGTGCACGCGCGGCGCGCACACCTACCTGGAATGGATATGAGCAGCACATCTCGAAGAACAACAGTTACAACGGTGAGTAACCGTCTTTTAAGCCTTCCAGCACCCCTGTTATGCAAGTGCTTTTATCCCTGTTTTAATTAACTTTTTATTCAAATATGTTAAAAATATCTACCCCATGCTCTAGCAACAACATTTTATCTATCGTAGGTACTCATACAGCCCCATTACCGAGTGCTTCACAATATTTATTATTTGTGCTCACAGCACCCCAATGAGGTAGGGAAATGCCATTATCCTCATTTTAGAGCTGGGGAATTGAAGGAGAGAGAGAATATGTGACTTACTCATGGTCACACAGGAAAATCCATGAGGCCAGCTATGAACTGAACTGAGGTTTCAGGCTAGCACCGTAGCCACTGGGACATTCTTCCTCGTCTCTGTTTTACAATTGGGGAAAGCGAGTTATACTTCATGTAGCAAGCCAGAGGTGGAGCCAGGAATCAAGCTCACCTCCAATTCCCATTTCTGTGCCTTACCACCAAACTATTCCTCGTTCACCGAAGCGGCCACATGTGCTGTAACAAAAGACTGGATCCACAAGAAGGCTTGGGTGTTGGAGGCATTGCAATACTCAGCATCACCTTTTAGGCATCTAGATAATCATGGGAACACCATTGTGATTCACTAAGCCTCAGTTGATACTTGTGCTCCCTATACAATGAATGGGAAGAGATCAGTGCCTTAGAATGCCATCCATAAACACCAGTATGCTATTTGGAGACCCGCCTGAGCTAGCCGGAGAAAATTGCTGACACGAAGGGCGTGTCCTAAGCCTTGGTCCTCTCATGGAGCTAGGCACCAAAGCCTGGGCTGCAGGGAGGTGCCTATCTCTGCAAGCAATTCACAAGCAGGAACTCCTCTCCTGGAGTCAGAGGGTTTAAGTGCCCATCTAAAAACTTTTAGTCCAGGTTAAAGCATTTACCTGGGATGCAGAAGACCCAGCTTCAATTCTCCCCTCTGCCTGATTGGAGAAAGGATTTGAATAGGAGATCTCCTACCTCTCAAATGACACTAACTCCTGAGCTAGTGATGTTCTGATGTGGGCTTCCTCAATCTCTCCTATATCAGCTGTTCCTTTGTGTATAAATAGTCACTGAAGCACTGGACCCTGGGTCTCCCATGTGGTTGCTCTAATCACTGGACTATACAGTCATTCATTCATTCTCTCTCTGCCTTCCTCCTGAAGTGGAACAATTGGAGGGGAGCCCCACATCTGAAGATCCCATAGCTCAGTGGTTAGAGCACTCTCCTGAGAAGTGTGGGAGGATTTGAATAGAGGTCTTTCTCTCTGTCTCTCTCTCTCTCTGGCAGAGAAGGTAGGGACTGACCCTGGGGCTTCCAATTCCCAGGTGAGTGCTCTAACCACTTGCCTTAAAGTCATAAGGTAGGTGTCAGGTTCTGGAAGGGACTCAATCCAGTAGCTGGACACTTAAGGGAGGCAGCAATGCACATGCCCAGAGGCGGAAACTTTGGCATGGAGGGAACTTTTGCAGCAAAAAATTGTAGGTACTGAGATTCCAGCTGCTTGAAGTGTTAGACAGAAGCTGAACAAGAGGTTTGTGGATATGGTGGTGCGTCAAACTGGACTTATGCATCTAAGTACTCCTGTGGTTCTGGGACCAAGAGGGTACAATGTGGGTTTTAAGCAGAAAAACAGACACCTGTTCCTGTGACCACTATGCTGCCCAAAATAATAGTTACTGTGCAGGACGCAATCACTCCAGTCTAAGGCCTAAATTTAGTCGTGTGTTGTGTGCGGTGGGGTAAGCTACATATCTGCAAATGGACATAAGGAGATATTTGTTGGTGCATTTTACATAGGATGGGTCCAGAAGACCATTCAGCATCATGGCCACTTGCTGAACAGGCTTTTTGGAAAAGCAGCAGCAGCTGAAAATGGTGACAGCACCAGATGTGTGTGTCACCCCTCTAGTGAGTGGTCTGCTAGTGGATAACAGATTACTACTGCAATCTGATGGAAGAGTTATTCTTCATCTTAAATGAAAAAAATCTGAGCTGAGAAGCCTGAAGTCTAGCATTTGACCTCTGCTGGCTACCCAGCAGTCATTACAGTAGCAGCAAGCTACAGTGCTTGAATTCCTGGAAGGATTTAAATGAATCTGTTTATGATATGGCAGGGGTACGACATACTGGCTGCTTTATAATGAATTACACATTATCCTGAACACTACATTTTTTTGTGAAGCATGTGCGTGAGCTCTTTAACGTTCATATTATTTGGTGGTTTTCTTAATGTTCCAGCTCCTCTAGTCATGCGATGATGAGGGGCATGGGATGGGGAAAGAAGGGAATAGGGGAAGCAGGGGGAAGAAATGGGGTGGGAAGAGGAGGAGATGGGGAAGAGAAGGGAATAGGGGAAGCAGGGGGAAGAAATGGGGTGGGAAGAGGAGGAGATGGGGAAGAGAAGGGAATAGGGGAAGCGGGGGCAGGGGGAAAGAAGCGTTGGGACGAGGAGGAGATGGAGCAGTAGGGAAGGGGCATGGGATGGGGAAGAGAAGGGCATGGGGAATCTGGAGCCCAGCATGCGGCCTCCCCTTGGCAGAAGCTGGGATTCCCCTGTTAAGCAGGCCCATCGAACTGTCACCCTGACAAGCCCCACCTCCTCTGCACTTATACCAATGAGCCCCCCCAGACACCCTCCCCACTGAGCCCCAACCACCTGCACCTGGACCTCCACCCAAATGAGCCCGACCTCCCCTGCTGAGCCCCAAACACCTTCACCTGGATCCCCTGCAGAGTCCCATTGCCCCTGAACCTGGAACCGCTCAATGAGCTGTGAATCCAGATCTCCCACTGAGCTGCCCACACCCAGATTGCCCCACAGAGAACTCTCTCACCCCCACCTGTATCCCTCCCCCCCACATTAAGTCCCTTTGCACTTGGATCCTGATCCGCCTGGCATGGGGGGCAGGGCCCCAGGGAGTTTCAGGGGGCAGGCCTAGCCCTTGCACTGTGTCAGGGTTGGGTGCAGCCTCACTGCTGAGTCCCTGTCCCAGGGGTGAGGTGAAGGAGGCTGCAGGGTATTCCCCCACCTCTATACAACCAGTGGCCTGTGCTCCCCACTGCCATGTTGGAGTCTCCCCACTTATTGATTGACAAATACAATTTGCAGAATTTTAAAATATTGTGCACAGAATTGTTAATGTTTTGGTGCAGAATCCTCTCAGGAATATGGGGTGCTGTGCAACTGTGGTGGTGGGACTATGAGGAAGGTGGTGGCCGGTGAGGAGGTCTATGGGCAGGGGGTGCTGGGCGAGCAGTGTGATGTGCAGGGTGCTGTGCAGTTGTGGTGGGAGGCCAGCAGGGAAGGCCTCTGGGAGGGGTGAGGGCTGGGCATAGAGATCTGTGGTGGAAGTCTCTGGGCAAGGGGGTGCTGGGCATAAGGGTGGGGCACTGGGCAGGGGGACCATGTGGTGTGGGCCTGCCTTCAAGGGGAAGGAGCTGGCAACATAGAGCTGGGCAGGCCAGTGTGCATCTGGCAGCTGCAGGTTTGTAAACAGTGCCCTCCTGCTGGGCTGCACAGAGTGGGGCTGTTCCCGCTGCGCTGTGCCTCATTGCACCCAGCCCGCCCTTCACTCTGGAAGCTGACCAGCCCATCCCCTTGCACCTTGCCCCATGGGGGCCCACAAATGTGTTTGGTGCCGGAACCACAAAAAGTAAATCTGGCCCTGCCCATGGCTTCTATAAGCATTACAGGTGAGGCTGCTGCAGTCCTAAAAGAATAAATTAACAATGATCTTCTGTCAGGTGAATAAAAGTCTTTATTCTGACCACGCTAACCTGTGAAAGAATAAGACATGGTTAACACCACTGAGTGCTTAATTTGACTGTATTGCCTTCTCCCTTAGCAATTAAGCTAGTGAAACATTGCAAACTGTCAGAAACTTTATTTGGCTTTAATTCACAATATATAGCAGTCAAGTGCCTAATCTCTCTAGTATAATTAACAGTCACTTCCCTAGTCTATGCCAGCATGTTGCAAAGATCTTCTGTGGTGATAGTCGATTGTGTTAGTCTGGGGGCTAGAAAGCCAGACAGAATTACTAGATACTGTTGCTGTCCAATAGATAATTCCCTTCACATTAATGACAAAGTCCTCTCTCTCCTCTACCATGGTCACTGTCACATGACTACAGCAAGAATTCAGAGATTAAAAAAACTTGGGAGGACAGATCCTGACTGTCTAGGTCCTGCCTAGATTAAGAACATGAAATGGACTGAGCAAATCTGTTATCTGTGTTAATTAACATGTTAAACACCACTTATCTTCTACAGAGTAGAGAAAAACTGTTTAAAAAAAAATGCTAGCTGGATAGGGGGAAGAGAGACCATGGGTTTGACCAGGCCCAGCTGATACATTTTTAAACACACCAGTGTACACTAGCTACTAAGTGTTGTTCAAAAATGTATTAATACATGTTTGCTAAGCACACCTCATTTTCCTAGCCTAGACAAGGCTAGGGCAAGGGTTGCATCTAGGGTTAATTTACATTTCTTGATATTGTCCCTTTCGAATTACCTTGGAAAGGGAAATTGAATGTGATCCTGAGATCTGAGCAGGGGCAGCTCTAGGTATTTTGCTGCCCCAAGCAAGGCAGGCAGGCTCCCTTCAGCGGCTAGACTGCGGGAGGTCCCCGGTCCTGCAGATTTGGCGGCAGCCTGTGGGAGGTACGCCGAAGCCACAGGGCCAGCGGACCCTCCACAGGCTTGCCGCCGAAGGCAACCTGCCTGCTGCCCTTGCGGCGCCGGCAGAGCGCCCCCCACGGCTTGCCGCCCCAAGCATGCACTTGGCATGCTGGTGCCTGAGCCCGCCCCTGGATCTGAGCTAGATTCACTCTGACTTTACAGGGCACTATCAAATTATCTGAGATGACTACAGATACTCTTTCCTATTATGGTCTTTCTGAAGCTAAGAACCTGTAGAACTGGCTGTTCAAATGGAACTCTATTTTTAGAATTTTTACTGTATGTGGCCAGAGAAGAAATTGAATACTTAGCCCTCAATAATTGAGTCTGGCTTTCATTTTACCATATGATCTAGCCATTCATGATTGATTTTTATCCTTTTAAGTTTTTGAGCCTCAATTTACTGTTTACAGCAGATATGGAAAATGATATTATTTTGCATAAGCCAAACTTCTGTCTTCCAAGCCCTATACAACTGTTTTCCTCTACTGAAATGTCTGCTTGTCTGTGAACTAACACATACTCTACATATGAGATTCTAAATCAGTTCAAGGCATGACATCACATGCTGCCAGCATCTCTCTGGAATAATAAAGTTAAAGATGAACTGAAATGCTTTAAAATAAGTATTCAACAGAGCCTGTTTGAGATGCCAAACCATTAACAAACATATGTAAAATCAAATTTACAAACAAATACATTTTAAGGTTGGACTGTAAAGCTTTTTATGTGTTGGGATCCAGGATCTTTGTAGCTGCAGCACAGACCTCCACCATGTGATTTAAAGAAGCAGTTGAAAGCAGGATAAGGCTTGTGGACAAGTCACTAGAACGAGATATGACATTTTTTGCGCACGACTTACACATCCATTTTGTTAGACATCAGAAGAAAATTGGGACTCAAGAATCTTGGAGGGAGCTCCTGCAGAGCCAGGAGTCCAGGTGGTTACAAACACCACAGCTAGCTGCAGGGGTTTAGCACATTCATTCTAAAAGGCAGTGTGGCCAGGTGGAAGAGACTTGGGTCTGCCATATGCTACTATGTCTATAACAGCATACAGGGACTGTGAATGGGACAGAGTGGCTCTTGAGGGCATTCTCCCAGCACAGAAGTAGGGTAGGGTAGATATATGGCCTTAAACTACCCCAGTGTGGCAAAGTGGCAGTTCTGGACTGCGGAGAAGCACATAAAGCACCCAACTAAAGCTACTTGAATGAGGCTGCTCTACTTTAATGTCCCCCTTCCCCAACCTCAAAAGCAACCCAGAATCTGGGAGATGAAAAGGTAACCTCACCAGCTTTGCCCCCTCTCAGTGATTCCCTGAGATGCACCTTTTGTGCTGCATCTCTGGATAGGAGCAGAATCTTGGCCTGGGTTCCATTCCCAGTTCTTTCAGAAAGTGGCCTTGTACAGCCTCAGTCACCTCATCTGTGAAATGAGGGGAATGACACTTGCCTCTCCTCAGGAAGGAGTCTGAGGTGTCATTCAAAAATAAAAGCTGTGAAGTACACAAAATTATTAATTCAGACATCCATAACAATGACTAGTAGAAGAGCTGAGACTAGCGTGTGGATGGGTTCCTGGCACCCTGCACACCTTCCTTCTCATATGCCAAAGGGACAGCAACAGATGCTGCTACAGGTGCCGAATCGTTCCCTACACCACCCTCTGTTTGGAACACTAGCACTGTGTCTTTGGAGCGGAAGCCTACTCAATGCATTTGTCATGCGGGGAGCTCTCTAGGGCTGAAGCATGTTTAGTATGTATGGAATGTTCAGAGATTTTAGCAGCAACTCTAATGGACATAAGCATATAGTGATTTTTCAGAGGTTTACCACGCCACCACATCCAGCTGGATTTTCATGTGGAATAAAAAGACTATTCCCATGCCTGTTTCCCAAGGTGATTAACAACAGAAAACACAGGGGCTTACAAGAAAGTTATCACTCAACTCTTCCTGTAATTTATAAACTGCTAGGCCCTGAGATAATCCAATGAAGATGTGGCAGCCAGGTTGTAGTTTTTTTGTTGAAGGTATTGTGATAAATTTCCTCCTCTACCTTGGTGGGTCCTGCACTTATTGGCAGATTTGCTCACCTCAGTGATCTTCCCCACAGTCTGGATAAACTACTCCTGTGTCTGATCAAGAGTTGGGAGGTTTAGGGGGGAACCTGGGCCTGCCCTGTACTCTGGGTTCCAGCCCAGGACTCTGTGGAGTGCAGCTGTCTATAGTGCCTCTTTTAACAGCTGCATGACAGCTACAACTCCCTGGGCTACTTTCCCATGGCCTCCTCCAAACCCCTTCTTTATTCTCACCACAGGACCTTCCTCCTGGTGTCTGATAACACTTGTACTCCTTAGTCCTCCAGCTGCACACCCTCTCACTCCCAGCTCCTCACACGCACTTCCTCTCCTTTGGCTCCTCCTCACCTGACTGGAGTGAGCTCCTTTTTAAACCCAGGTGCCCTGATTAGCCTGCCTTGATTGGCTGCAGGTGATCTAATCAACCTGTTTGCCTTAATTGGTTCTAGCAGGTTTCTGATTACTCTACTGCAGCCCCTGCTCTGGTTACTCAGGGAGCAGAAGCCTGCTTCTCCTGGGGCCAGTAGTGGCTCTCCTTTGGACTGCCCTGCTGTGGAGGAAGCGGGGAGAGGGCTGCTCCTGCTCCTGCTCCTGCTCCTGTTCCTGTTCCGTTCCAGTTCCTGTTCCTGTTCCTGCTGGGTGCTAGGCCCTTGCTGCTGCTGCTGCTGTTGTTCCTGCTCCTGCTGCTCCCCTGTCTGGGCTAGACACCACCACTCACCCCTCTCTCTGCTGTCTGTTTGCTGGCTGGCTAGTGGTTCTCCCCCGCCTCAGTTACTGCTGTTACTCCACCTACAGCCCCTTGGGGGAGGGGGGCTGCTGGCCTGCTTCCCAGAGAGGAGGGGAGTGAGGGACCCCAGCTCTTGCTGCTGAGGACACCATCTGAGCGGGGTCCCTCCTGCCTGGACACCAGACCACCACCACCTGTGGCTGCTGGGGCTGTTGCTGGGGAGCTGTTGGTGCCCAGAGGAAGAGGAGAAGGAGAAGAGGACCGCCTGCTGCTGGGAGACCACGTAAAGACCACTGTGGAGGGGGCTTTTCTGGACTGAGTCTTTTTCGAACTGTGCTCTTGTGGTGGGGGTTTGGACTGTGTCTGCTGGGGCACCGGGGGTGTGATGTGGAGCCTGCCCCCGGTCCATCCGTGTCCCCCTTTGCCCCCACCACCATCGTTGCCCCCTCCACCACCCCTGCTGGCTGTTTTCCTTCTGCTTTGGACTCCTGCCTCTGGGACTGAGCTGCTCGCCTGGCTCACCACGCCCGCTTCCATCATTTGGGCCTGCAGCACCAGCAGCCTAGCATTGACTTTTTCACAAGTGCCTGTGGGCGCACCACCTCCCCCCTCCTCCCTGGACTGACCCCTCTCCCCTTTGCCACATTTGTCCGCCCTGCCTATTTCCCTTTGCAGCCCTGATAGTTCTGCCCCAGCTCCATAGCTGTCCCCATGGTCCCTCTACCCTATTCCCAGCTCGCCCTTTTCCCCCCACCCTGTGCTCCCCCAGCCCTGATTGATCCCTCCCCTCGTGCGCCCACGCCCCCTCCCATGCGCTTGTGCCCTTCCCCATTTGGTTTCCCCTTGTTCACTGCACCCCTCCCCTCTGCCGTTGTCCCCCCCTGATCCCTAGAGGAGCCGGAACTCCCCTCTGCATCGGTGCCCTGAAACCCTCCCACCCCTAGGTCCTTGGCTGCTCCCCACGCCCCTTTAGCCTTCCCTTTCTGGCGCCCTCCTCCCCTGCCTGCAGCCTAGCGGGGAGGGGTGACCGCCTCCTCTCCTTTCCCTCCCCTCGCTGTTTGTCCCCCTTCCCGCTCTAGTTATGGTGGGGGACGTGGCGGGGAGACCCCTCATGATGCTCCAACCGCCCCTCCTCCACCTGCCCCCGTGTCCGCTGCACAAGCCTTTACCTCGTCCGCAGCTGCCGATCCACCTACCACCGCCCCTGGGGCACTGGCAGTGGCGAGTACTGGGGAGACCTCCGCTGCTGCCACATCCCTCGCCCCTTCCGGTGGGAAGGGTCAGAGTGGGAAGTAGGGTAAGGGCCCCGCTAGAAAGGCCAGGCCCTCCGTGGCGGAGACTGCCCCCGCTGCTGCAGCCCCACTACCGGCTGCGGCATCCCTCCCTGCTATTCCCTCCACCAGCTCTGCAGGTGTCCCTCCCCTGGCCCCCAGGACGTATGCCCAGGTGGCGGCAGCCCCCCCGCCTGCCGCCGCTCCTCCGACCACCGCTTCCTCTACCATCTACAGCGGCTGGGGCCCCTTTCCCACTTTGACCAGAAGCACGGCGTCCGTTGCCTCCTGGTGCCCGCCTCGCCCCACGTGGAGACCTACGTGCGGGCGTTGGCGAGGGTGGTGGGGCCCACGGCCATCGTGGCGGCCTCCAAAATGTACGGGAAGGTGGCCTTCATCCTGGCATCGGAGGCAGCCGCCCAGGAGCCGGTAGAGACGGACCTGGTGGTGGGGGGCGTGTTCGTCCCCCTGGAGCCGTTGGAAGACCTGGGGGTCTGCTTACTCTTGACCTCCATCCCTCCCTTCCTGCCCAATACTGCCCTGCTGCCAGCCATTTCTGCCCTGGGACGCCCCATATCCGTCATCAGCTTGGTCACCGTCTGGGCCGAGTCTTTGCAGAGTGGTGTCCTCCCTTTCTCATGCAGGCGAGCCGTGCTCGCCTTATTGCCGAAGAGGGGGGACCTCTGCGACTTATGGAATTGGCGTCCCATCTCGCTCCTCAGCACGGACTACAAAATCATTGCGAAGGCCATCTCAATGTGGCTAGGGTCCGTGCTGGCGGACGTGGTCCGACCAGACCAGACCTACACTGTCCCAGGCCACACGATCTTTGATAACTTGTATCTGGTCCGGGACCTTCTGGAATTAGGGTGTTGGGCTGGTCTGTCATTCGCCCTCTTGTCCCTGGATCAGGAGAAGGTGTTCGACAGGGTGGATCATGGGTATCTCCTGAGCACTCTGCGAGCGTTCGGCTTCGGACCCCAGTTTGTGGGTTTTCTCCTGGTGCTGTACGCTTCTGTGGAGTGTCTGGTCAGGCTCAACTGGACCCTGACCGAGCCGGTCAGCTTCGGGCGGGGAGTGCGGCAGAGGTGCCCCCTCTCGGGCCAGCTGTATGCTCTGGTGATCGAGCCCTTCCTCTGTCTCCTCCGCAAGAGGTTGACGGGGTTGGTGCTTCGGGAGCTGGAGCTGCAGCTGGTCCTGTCGGTGTACGCTGACGATGTGCTCCTCGTGGTGCAGGACCCGGGTGACTTGGCACGGGTGGAGGCTTGCCAGGCTGTGTACTCGGCGGCCTTCTCCGTCCGGGTCAACTGGGTCAAGAGCTCTGGCCTGGTGGTCGGGGATGGGTGGCAGGCGAGCTCTCTCCCACCCACGCTTCAGGCCATCTGGTGGAGCGCGGGTCCGCTGCTCTATCTCGGCATTTACCTTTCTGCCACACATCCATCTCCACCGGAGAACTGGCATGGTTTGGAGGGCAGGGTGACGGAGCGGCTCTGAAAACAGACAGGACTACTCCGGTGCCTCTCCCTTCTGGGGAGGGCACTGATGCTTAATCAACTAGTCCTATCCATGCTCTGGTACCCGCTCAACACCCTGGTCCCAGCCCTGGATTTCCTGGCCAACCTCTGGACGGCAATTCTGGAGTTCTTTTGGCCGGGGATGCACTGGGTCTCTGCAGGGGTCCTCCACCTGCCCCTGGAGGAGCAGGGGCAGGGCTTGAAGTGCCTACGCACTCAGGTCCATGTCTTCCGCCTCTAGGCCCTGCAGAGGCTCCTGCATGTTGCAGGTAGTCCGGTGTGGAGCGTATTGGCACACGCCTTCCTCCGCCGCTTCCGAGGGCTCCGATACGACCGGCAGCTCTTTTACCTCCATCCGAGAGGTCTTCCGTGAGACCTGTCCAGGCTGCCGGTCTTCTACCAAGACCACCTCTGTACTTGGAAGCTCTTTTCAACGACCAGGTCCATGGCGGCCACCGTGGGGGCCGACCTCCTCGCGGAGCCCCTGCTACACAATCCCCAGCTTCGTGTGCAGGTGGCGGAGTCCCCTGCGGTGTGCCAGAGGCTGGTCTTGGTGGGAGTCACCAGAGTTGGAGACCTCCTGGACTACGACTGGGGAGACTGGCTGGATCCCCTGACATTCGCTCAGCACATGGGGCTCTCCAGACCTCGTACTCCCCAGTGCGTACTTCAGGAGGAGAAGGCCGCTTTACTGCCTGCTGCTCGGGCTTACCTCGACCGGGTCCTGCGAGAGGGCACGCCCCACCCGCCCTCCACCCCAGGCCCCGTGGACATTTTTATCAGGCCCCTGCCCCGTGGACCCAATTGGCCCCCTCACCCTTTCACTGCCAGCCAGCTGCACGATCTGCAGCCAGTTCTGTTCCTGGCCGCGCCACAGAAACATCTGTACACGCTCGTGCTCCATACCCTTCACTACCTCACCCTCACGTCCCACCCCGATACCAAATGGCGGGACCTCCTGCCAACTCTCGAGGGTGAGAAGCCCTGGTGGGCCAGCTTGTACTCTGCCCTGGTCCCGAGGCCCGCCGGGGATGTCAGTTGGCGGCTTCTTCACGGGGCCGTGAGCACAGGCGTGTACTTGGCGCGGTTCACCGCTGTCCCTAATACCTGCCATTTCTGTGGTGAGATGGAGATCTTGGTGCACATTTATTTGGAGTGCGCCAGGTTGCAGCCTCTGTTCCGGCTCCTCTTGAATATCTTATTGCGTTTTTGGTTGCACTTTTCCCCTCACCTTTTTATCTACACACTCCCCATCCGTGGCCCCATGAAGTCCCGGGATCTCCTTATCAGCCTCCTCTTAACCCTGGCCAAACTAGCCATCTACAACACCAAGGAGAGGAGGTTGGCTGACGGGATTTCCTGCGACTGTAGGGCCTATATCCATTCCTCCGTCTGTTCACGCATCCGGGCAGAGTTCCTCTGGGCGGCGTCCACTGGCTCCCTTGACGCCTTCGAGGAGCAGTGGGCATTGTCCGGGGTTCTCTGCTCGGTGTCCCCATCAGGTTCCCTTAGTTTAGCCCTATGACCTCACTCCTGATCCTGTTTTTTCATTAGTTGTCCCACGTAATTACTTGGTGTCCCAGACCTGTGGGTCCTCCCCTTAGGCTGGGGGGAGGTCCTTTAGAAGTGGGCGGGCTTTGCCCACCCCCCCCCTCCCCCGGACACCAATAGGGCCAGAATCCTGTACCCCACTGGTCTGGGTCTGTCACAGTACATACTTACAATTGATCAGTTCAGGGCTTGTCTACACAGCTGCAGTGCAAAGTACGGGGGTGTGAACTGCAGAGTTTACCAAAGAGTTGTGCTTTAACTGTCCCATGTGGACAGTGCTGATGTGAACTAAAATGGGCCTGTTTGAAAAAGGACTATGTTAATGCAAATGAGGTACCTTTTAGTTCACACACAAAGCATCTGCAAAGGGCAGTTAGAGCTGGAAGTGAGCTCTGCAATTCACACATGGCTGGACCACAGCACAGTGTAGGCATAGCCTCAGTCTATACTCGGTAGTTTAAGAGAGCTCCCAGATTCCCTGCTGATACTAAGCTCTAGCACAGAAAACATCATGGACATAGGTGGCTATCATCTCTGCTTGGATAGGAGACTCCATCCCATCCTGGCAGATGATGACCTGGCTTTGGCTATACATGTCTTTGTCACCTCTGCTGATATATCTGGTCATGAGACCATCAGCTCTTAGGAAACTGCAGTAACCCAGAATGTTATAGCACATCTCCTCAGCAACACAGGCTATTGTGAGCACATCAGAGATGTCCTCTACTCTCTGTCCTGGTTTCCCATAGAATATTGAATCAAGTTCAAGGTCTCTGTCCCAATTGTCAAGACACTCAATGGCCTGGGCCTAGGTGCTGTAAAGACTGACTAGAGTTCTGGAATGTGGACCTTGGTTGACAACTCTGCTCTTCAGGCACACTGGATCCTTCTACCATAAGGATAAAGCTAGTCTGTACAGGAAATGGCACTGTCTCAGGATCTAAGAACCATTGCAAACCTCACCACCAAGACACACTTCTTTGACCTTGTCCTAGAAGTGTGCACACATTAAAAAAGACAACACAAAACCAAAACAAAATACTCTAATGCATGCATAGTTCTCTCTCTGAGGAGAGGAGGAGAGACCAAACCATATGACAGAGTAGACACTATTTAATATGCTACTGGAAGGTACTCAGATGCTCAGCAGCGGCACCAGTGCTCCAAGCGCGTGCCTGGAGTGGCAAGCCACGGGGGGCGCCCTGCTGGTCCCTGAGAGGGTGGAAGTCAGGCCGCCTTCGGCAGCTTGCCTGTGGGAGGTCCTTTGGTCCTGCGGATTTGGTGGCAATTTGGCGGTGGGTACGCTGAAGCCGCGGGATTGGCGGACCTCCCACAGGCAAGCCGCCCAATCTGCGGGACCAGCAGCTGCCTGACTGCAGTGCTCGGGGCGGCAAAAAAGCTAGAGCTGCCCCTGCAGATGCTATAATGAAGAGGGCAGTGTAAGACTCGGAATAGAATAGAATGGAATAGAGGTGCTCATCCTCCGTGTGGATGATGAAGAGCAACTTGGGAGAATGGGAAATCTTACTTAGCATCCCAGCCTCAAGGGATATGAAGCGCACCACTAATGTATGTAGTACACAGAGCTCCACATATGCCAGCTTTGCAGTTTTCCAACATAACTCTGCACACCAGACTCACCTATGCCTATCAGCAGCATCTTTCTTGCTTGGGTTCAACCAGCTGTTCTTCAACCACAAGCTGATCTCATCCAACCACTGGGCTAACTTGTCGTTGTGTTTTGGGTGTATGTAGTGAAGAATAGGTAGAGAAGAATATCTTCCTCATTTTGCTGGTACTTTAGTCCATATTGGCTGACCAGTTCACTTAGCAGCTGAAAGTAGATGCTGAATATGACCGGAGAGAGAATTGATCCTTGTGGAACTTTACAAATGAAGGGTTGAGTGGTGGAGGTGCACTTTTCCATTAATCTTTAGGTGCATCCTTTTAGGAAGAACTAAAACCATTTCAGCATAGTCTCCTAGGCCCCTGCCACACCTCTCTTATCTGGGACCTCAAGCTGGATTTGCACTGAAAGCTCTCCAGCCTTCCATGGTTGCTCTTTAGCCTACTGTATATACTTGAGCATAAAATCACTCTGCTTTTAGATGGGTCATTCTTTTAAAAAAAAATTAAATGTAAAGCTCTGGAGAGTTGGGCGGGGCTTGGCTTGTACATGTGTATATATAATCAATAATTATTCTAAAATACATTTATAATGTCAGCATTTACACATCTATTTCAGCTTAGGATCTGGGACTAAACAGCTTTAAAAAAGCAGTTCATTTTCAAAAACTCATCAGCTTGTTCTGATTTGTGAGAAAGAGGTAATTGAAAACTGAGGAAATGATCCTGAATGGTCAGCTTTTTTTAGTGTATTCCCTACTGTAATATTCTGGAAACCTCAGAAAAATATTTTTCTTCTCCCTCAGAAGTCTTTAGATGATATTGAGTTATTTGGGAAATTAGATTTGTCAGCTTTATTTCTGGTTGCTGTCTACATTAATTTTATAATTAAAAACCAAAGATGTGTGTCTAATATGTATGAGTCTATGAGAGGCATGAAGAGAACGTATGTTTGAGCTGTACAAAAGAAACAGTTTGATGAGTGTCAGCGTCACATTTCAGTGCAACAGTGGAAATGTATTTGGCAAAGCACTTGGAAAATGACTAGGCATCCGAGCATAAGCTCATGAATCTGAAAATTGCCCTGAGAAGTTTATGTAGTTGCAATCGCTTTTTCTAAAGCATTCAAATATAAATCTAAATTACTGTGTCTTAGTCATGTGCCAAAGTGCTTTGCTCATTGTTGCAACTTATATTCAGTGATTTATTTTTATGGCTGGGCAGAAGTCAGGAAAATTCCTGCCCACCTACATCCTGTAATCTATATTTTCCCTGCTTCTCAATGTTCAATAAATTTCAAGCCAGAGAAAATATGCGTTGCCCCCTCCTTTTCCCTATATTCTACAATGTCTTGCATTACCATTTGCTAAATATATTCCAGCATGCTAGTTAGCTCATCTGCAGCTTCAAGAGTTGCATGACTTACCTCCTCTGGAAGTGTCACAAATAAATCATTGTCTATGGATAAGGCTGCGAGTTTGTCACGGAAGTCATGAATTCTGTGACTTTCCGTGACCTCCGTGACTTCTGCAGTGACTGGTGTGCCTGGCTCTGGGCAGCCCAGGCAGCCCCAGTGCCAGCCGCACTGGCTGCTGCTGGGGTATTCTTGGGCCGCTGCACCCCATCCCCCAGCAGCAGCGTCGGCGGTGGCTGGGTGGGAGAGGGGGCAGAAGGTTGGGGCATGGGACAAGGTGAGGTGGGCTCTGGGTGACACTTACTTGGGGGGTTCCCTGGAAGTGGCGACATCCCCCTTGTTTAGGGTGAGCAGATAGCAAATGTGAAAAATTGTAATGGGGTGGAGGGTAATAGTTGCCTATAAAAAGCTCCCCAGAACTGGGACTGTCCCTATAAAATTGGGACATCTGGGCACCCTACCCTTGCTCTGCTGGTAGGTGAAGGCGTGGCCAGGCAGCTCTGTGTGCTGCCTCCATGGAGAGCACCGGTTTAGCAGCTCCCATTAGCTAATGGGAGCTATGGGGGCAGTGCCTGGAGGCGAATGTCCCGGCTTCCGGGGAGCCCCCCAGGTAAGCGCCGCCAAACGCCCACCTCACCCCATCCCATGCCCCAACCCTCTCCACACCCAAATTCTGCTGCTGCTGTGCGGGGAGGTGTGGAACCGGGTAGGGCCCAGGTGCTGGGGAGGGTGCAGGTGGTGGCGCACAGCCTGGGACCTCTGCCAACACCCTCCTGTTCCCCAGCGGGGGTCCCAGGCCGTGCGCCACCACCTGCACCCTCCCCAGCACCTGGGCCACTCTCCCCCAGCACCCGCGGGGGCCCCAGGCAGACCCCCCCCAAAAGGTTTAGTCAGGGGTATTTTTAGTAAAAGTCCCGGGCAGGTCACAGGCTGTGAATTTTTGTTTATTCCCTATGACCTGTCCATGATTTTTACTAAACATACCCATGACTAAAACATAGCCTTACCTATAGGCATCAGCTGGGGCACTGTTCTCCTCTGACCAATACCTTTAGGGAGCAGGGTAAGCAGCAGGGAGGAGGTTTGCAGATTTAAGAGCACCATGGGCTGCAATAATCAGGATCCTTGTTAAGGAAAAATCTGTTTAAAATGACATTTGCCAGATGTTCCCCTTTTGTACTGAAATTCAGTGGGAAAGCTGATGGGATGCAGTGTAACACTCCAGTGGGCTGCAACTAAAGTGCTGCCACAAATCCAGGGCCCACTTGAAATAGTGCACAAGGCCTGTAGATTATTCAGGCACCTCAGACTTGAACACTGGTGTGGTGTTTAGATGTTGCTTGTGATTATTAGTAGGGATATTAAAGAAGGTACTAAACAGTGATTCCCCCAAGTGACAGTGACCCCCCCCCAGTTTCACCAAGTACAAAAATCTTTTAGTTCTGTTAAAACTTGTAAGCAGAAAACATTGATTGTATCTGTCCTGTGAAAGATACTTTATTACTATGTAAAACTTACAAACAAGGTAATTGACTTTGTTCTTGAAGTGGACACTATGTTACCAACCCTGCTGTGAGCCTTAAGCCAGTAATTGACTCTGCCTAAAATATGGAATGTATGTTGATGAATGCTTAATGTACGTGAATGGTTAGGGAGGTGTGTCATAACATATTTCCCAGATTTGGACCTTAGCGTCCAAAATATGGGTGTTAGCATGAAAACCTCCAAGCTTAGTTACCGGCTTGGACCTGGTAAAGCTGCCACCACCCAAAAAATTAGAGTGTTTTGGGGCACTCTGGTCCCCCCAAAAACCTTCCCTGGGGACCCCAAGACCCAAATTCCTTGAGTCTCACAACAAAGGGGAATAAACCATTTCCCTTCCCCCCTCCAGGTGTTCCCTCCCTGGGTTCCTGGAGAGAGATACAGAAGCAAGCTCCGTGAATCTAAACAGAGGGACTCCACCCTCCCTATTTCCAGTTCTGGAAAACACAAATACCAAGAGAGAGCTAATCTCTCCTCTTCCTCCCTCACCCAGAGGGTATGCAAAGTCAGGTTAATAAATCTAACACAAAGAGATTCCCCCCCCCCCCCCCCCGACTTCTTCCTCCCACCAATTCCCTGGTGAGTTGCAGACTCAATTCCCTGGAGTCCCCACTAAAGAAAAACTCCAACAGGTCTTAAAAAGAAAGCTTTATATAAAAAGAAAGAAAAGGACATAAAAATGTTCTCTCTGTATTAAGGTGACAAATACAGGGTCATTTGCTTAAAAGAAGAAAATGAATAAACAGCTTTATCCAAAAAGAATACAATTTAACATATTCCAGCAACTATACACATGTAAATACAAAAGAAAAGAATATAAACCTATGCTCTTCCTATCTTTGTACTTACAACTTGGAAACAGAAGATTAGAAAGCTGGAGATAGAAAAATTACTCTCATAGCCGAGAAGGTCAGACACAAGACAAAGAACAAAGAACCCACACACAAAACTTCCCTCCACCCAGATTTGAAAAAGTCTTGTTTCCTGGTTGGTCCTCTTGTCAGGTGTTTCAGGTTACTCCTTTCCAGGTGAAAGAGACATTAACCCTTAGCTATCTGTTTATGACACGCCCCCCAAATTGCAGACAGTGGGGAATCTCACTGGCGGCGATTTCCTCCTAGAACTTTAAAATAAACAGATTAATACAACACATGTACCTTTACATATACCACTAAGTATATAACTAACAGACTTGTACATTTTAACTTTTTAACTACTGGATTCTGGGAAACTCTCGCAGGAGAGAGCATCAGCTACTTTGTTAGAAGCTCCTGAAATGTGCTGAATTTCAAAATCAAAATCTTGGAGAGCTAAACTCCAATGAAGAAGTTTCTTGTTGTTCCCCTTGGCAGTATGAAGCCACTTTAGCGCAGCATGGTCAGTTTGTAGCTGGAACCGCAGTCCCCAAACATATGGGCATAGCTTTTCCAGGGCGTACACAATGGCATAGCATTCCTTTTCACTGACTGACCAGTGACTTTCCCTCTCAGACAGTTTCTTGCTGAGAAACACGACAGGATGGAAGTTGTGATCCATTGCTTCCTGCATGAGAACTGCTCCTATACCACGCTCAGATGCATCCGTGGTTACTAGGAATGGCTTGTCAAAGTCCGGGGCCCTGAGCACAGGGTCAGACATGAGCGTTGCCTTAAGTTGGGTAAAGGCCTTTTGACACTCATCAGTCCACTTAACTGCATTTGGCTGGGTCTTTTTGGTCAGGTCGGTCAGTGGGGCAGCGATTTGGCTGTGGTGTGGTACAAATCGCCTGTAATACCCAGCCAAGCCTAAGAAGGATTGGACCTGTTTCTTTGACTTTGGGACAGGCCACTTTTGGATAGCATCCACCTTGGCCTGTAGGGGGTTTATGGTTCCTCAACCCACCTGGTGTCCCAGGTAAGTTACTCTGTTTTGGCCTATTTGACACTTTTTGGCCTTAACAGTTAGTCCTGCCTGCCTGATGCGCTCAAAGACCTTTTCCAGGTGTAGTAGGTGTTCGGGCCAGGAGTCTGAAAAAATGGCCACATCATCGAGGTAGGCAACTGCATATTCTCCCAGTCCTGCTAGTAGATCATCTACCAGCCTCTGGAAGGTGGTGGGTGCATTTCGAAGCCCGAAAGGAAGGACATTAAATTCATACACCCCCGCATGGGTGACGAATGCTGACCTTTCCTTGGCAGGTTCATCTAGCGGTACTTGCCAGTACCCCTTGGTTAAGTCTATTGTAGAGATGAACTGGGCACGTCCCAACTTCTCCAATAGCTCATCGGTGCGTGGCATTGGATAGTTGTCCGGACGAGTTACCGCATTTAGCTTACGGTAGTCCACGCAAAAGCATATTTCCCCATCTGGTTTGGGTACCAGAACCACTGGAGATGCCCATGCACTGGTAGATGAGTGGATTATACCCATCTGTAGCATGTTCTGGATCTCCTGTTCTATAGCAGCTTGGGCATGAGGAGACACCCGGTAGGGTGGGGTTCTAATGGGGTGAACATTAACTGTGTCAATGGAGTGGTATGCCCGTTCAGTCCGTCCTGGGGTGGCTGAGAACAATGGGGTGAAGCTAGTGCACAGCTCCTTGATTTGTCGCCGCTGCAGACGTTCCAGGGTGGTTGAGAGGTTCACCTCTTCCACGCCACCGTCTTTTTTCCCTTCGTAGTAGACACCTTCAGGCCACTCAGCATCATCTCCCTGGACTGTAAACTGACAAACCTGTAAGCCTCTGGAATAGAAAGGCTTGAGAGAATTAACATGGTACACTCTGGGCTTTAGTGAGGAATTGGAAAATGCTATGAGGTAGTTCACAGTTCCCAGGCTCTCTTGGACCGTGAATGGCCCTTCCCATGATGCTTCCATTTTATGGGTCTGTTGCGCCTTCAAGACCATAACCTGGTCTCCTACCTTGAAGGAACATTCTCTGGTATGTTTGTCATACCAGGCCTTTTGCTCTTCCTGAGCATCCTTTAGGTTTTCTTTAGCAAGGGCTAAAGAGTGTCGGAGGGTACTTTGTAGGTTGCTTATAAAGTCCAGAATGTTAGTTCCTGGTGAAGGCGTAAACCCCTCCCATTGCTGCTTCACCAACTGTAATGGCCCCTTAACCTCATGACCATACACAAGTTCAAACGGTGAAAACCCTAAACTGGGATGTGGTACAGCCCTGTAGGCAAACAGCAACTGCTGCAACACTAGGTCCCAATTATTGGAGTGTTCGTTGTGAATTTACGTATCATGGCCCCCAAAGTTCCATTAAACCTTTCCACCAGGCCATTGGTTTGATGGTGGTACGGGGTGGCAACCAAGTGGTTCACCCCATGAGTTTCCCATAGTTCTTTCATGGTCCCTGCCAGGAAATTAGATCCTGAATCTGTAAGGATGTCGGAGGGCCAACCTACCTTGGCAAAAATGTCCATTAGGGCCAGGCACACACTGTTAGCCCTGGTGTTGCCTAGAGCTACTGCTTCCAGCCATCGGGTAGCAAAGTCCACGAAAGTCAGTACGTACTGCTTTCCCCTGGGCGTCTTTTTTGGGAAAGGACCCAGAATATCTACAGCTACTCGCTGAAATGGGACCTCAATTATGGGGAGTGGCTGGAGAGGGGCCTTGACCTGGTCTTGGGGTTTTCCCACTCTTTGGCATACCTCACAAGACCGGACATACTTGGCAACGTCCTTGCCCATCCTCTCCCAGTGGAAGGACTTCCCCAACCGGTCCTTGGTTCTGTTCACCCCAGCATGGCCACTGGGGTGATCATGGGCTAAGCTTAAGAGCTTCCCCTGGTACTTAGTTGGAACCACCAACTGTTTTTGTGGCTGCCATTCTTCCCGGTGTCCACCAGAAAGAATCCTTTTATAAAAGTCCTTGGTCTATAACAAACTGGGATCGATTAGAAGAGCTGAGAGGCGGTGGGGTGCTCCGTGCCGCCACCCAAGCTTTCTGAAGGCTGTCATCCGCTTCCTGCTCAGTCTGGAACTGTTCCCTTGAGGCTGGGGTCACCAGTTCTTCCTCAGACTGTGGACTTGGGCTTGGTCCCTCTGGAAGCGATGTAGGTGATGGGGTTGTTTTTGTTGCTGGTGAACCACTCTCCGCTAGTGCACCTGAGGGTATTTCAGGCTCTGGCTGAGCCTTTTGGGTATGGCTGTCTGTTGCTTCTGCCTGTTCTGGCTTGCTGGCGCCCACTGGCTTTGAGTTTGAAGATGTGGTTGCAATTGCTGGTGCTGGTTGCTGTTCCAGTTCCGGGCCTGGGACTGGAGGTGCTGTGGCTGTTTCAGTGGTTGGCATGGAATCTGGGTCCACTACCTCTGTCTGGGTCTCTGGTAACACAGACGGGGTGCCTGTGGACGGCTCAGGAACAGGAATGGGTCTGGAAGCTTGCTTGGTTTGGCTACGTGTAACCATTCCTACTCTCTTGGCCCGCTTTACCTGGTTGGCCAAGTCTTCCCCCAGTAGCATGGGGATGGGATAGTTGTCATAAACTGCAAAAGTCCACATTCCTGACCTGCCTTTGTACTGGACAGGCAGTTCAGCTGTAGGCAAGTCTACAGTTTGTGACATGAAGGAGTAAATTGTCACTTGGGCCTTTGGGTTGATGAATTTGGGGTCGACGAAGGATTGGTGGATAGCTGACACTTGTGCCCCTGTGTCTCTCCACGCAGTAACCTTCTTTCCGCCCACTCTCAAAATTTCCCTTCGCTCCAAGGGTATTTGAGAGGCATCTGGGCCTGGGGATCTTTTGGGTGATGGTGATGTAATGAACTGCACTCGGTTGGCGGCCATTGGGCAGTTGGCTTTGATATGTCCCAGTTCATTACACTTAAAGCATCTTACATCTGACTGGTCACTGGGTCGAGGTGAGTTACTGGAGACTGGTGAGATGGAAGAATAGTGTGTCTGTGGCTTTCCTTGGGTTGTAGGTGGGGTCTTTGGCTGCCCTCGGTTGTAGGGTCTATTGTCGGTGTGCCCTCTGGGGTATTCGCTCCCCTTGACAGTAGCTTTCTTGCTTTCTGCCACTTCCATCCATCTGGCTCCAATCTCCCCCGCCTCGGTGAGATTTTTGGGTTTTCCATCTTGTATGTACCGTGTTATGTCCTCAGGAACACCATCCAAGAACTGCTCCATTTGTATGAGGAGGTGCAGTTCGTCTATGGATTTAACATTGTTTCCTGATATCCAGGCCTCATAATTTTTCCCAACGTAGTAGGTGTGTTTGGGAAATGACACATCTGGTTTCCACTTTTGGGTTCTGAAACGCCGACGGGCATAATCCGGGGTTATCCCCATTCTGTATCTGGCCTTGGTTTGAAAAAGTTTATAGTCGTTCATTTTCTCCTTAGGCATTTCAGCCGCCACCTCTGCTAAAGGTCCACTGAGCTGTGGCCTCAATTCTACCATGTACTGGTCTTCAGGGATGCTGTACCCAAGACAGGCTCTTTCAAAATTTTCCAAGAAGGCCTCGGTGTCATCACCTGCCTTGTAGGTGGGAAATTTATTGGGAGGTGGAACCATAATTGGCGAAGGGTTGTTAGGATTGGCTGGAGCATGTTGCTTAGCCTTTTCTAATTCCATGGCCTTTCGGTGGGCCTCCCTCTGTTTTGCCAGCTCTCGCTGGTGGGCTGCATTGTTGGCTTCTTCTTGTTTTTGTAGCCTTTCCGTCTCTTGTTTGTGAGTTGCCTCATCTCTGGCCATTTGTGTTCTTAGCAGTTCTATCTGTTTTTCCATTGCTTCCAGCTGTACTGCTTCTGGTTTTCGTGACAGTCTGGTTCCTGTTTTTTTTTTTGTGTTGGGGTGCCCTCCAGTGTTTATCTTCTGAACTGCAGGTTCTCTGTTGCCTCCTGGGGTCTGTCTAGCAACAGTGCCTTTTTCCTCTAGCTAATCTTTTAAATGTAAAGTAAACCCAAAAAACCACTTTATTTGCATGTGTATTGCTGGATACTTGACTCTCAGTGGGAGTGCTATTGTCTCACAGAAGACCCTTAATAGTTCCTTAATGGTTCCTTGCTTAATATGCAAGCCAAAAACTGCAAGAGAGAGCAGAAAAAAAATTCTCTCTGGTTCCTTTTAAAACCAAACTGTTTCTCTCTGCTTAAAAGCCCTAGCAGAGAAAAAAAATATATATATATTCCTACTGGCTTCTGGATTCTATCAATCTATCCACACCGATATGCCACCATGTCATAACATATTTCCCAGATTTGGACCTTAGCGTCCAAAATATGGGTGTTAGCATGAAAACCTCCAAGCTTAGTTACCAGCTTGGACCTGGTAAAGCTGCCACCACCCAAAAAATTAGAGTGTTTTGGGGCACTCTGGTCCCCCCAACAACCTTCCCTGGGGACCCCAAGACCCAAATTCCTTGAGTTTCACAACAAAGGGGAATAAACCATTTCCCTTCTCCCCTCCAGGTGTTCCCTCCCTGGGTTCCTGGAGAGATATACAGAAGCAAGCTCTGTGAATCTAAACAGAGGGACTCCACCCTCCCTATTTCCAGTCCTGGAAAACACAAGTACAGAGACAGAGCTAATCTCTCCTCTTCCTCCCTCACCCAGAGGGTATGCAAAGTCAGGTTAATAAATCTAACACAAAGAGATTTTCCCCCCTGACTTCTTCCTCCCACCAATTCCCTGGTGAGTTGCAGACTCAATTCCCTGGAGTCCCCACTAAAGAAAAACTCCAACAGGTCTTAAAAAGAAAGCTTTATGTAAAAAGAAAGAAAAATACATAAAAATGTTCTCTCTGTATTAAGGTGACAAATACAGGGTCATTTGCTTAAAAGAAAAAAATGAATAAACAGCCTTATCCAAAAAGAATACAATTTAACATATTCCAGCAACTATACACATGTAAATACAAAAGAAAAGAATATAAACCTATGCTCCTCCTATCTTTGTACTTACAACTTGGAAACAGAAGATTAGAAACCTGGAGATAGAAAAATCACTTTCATAGCTGAGAGGGTCAGACACAAGACAAAGAACAAAGAACCCACACACAAAACTTCCCTCCACCCAGATTTGAAAAAGTCTTGTTTCCTGATTGGTCCTCTGGTCAGGTGTTTCAGGTTACTCCTTTCCAGGTGAAAGAGACATTAACCCTTAGCTATCTGTTTATGACAAGATGCCAGCCTAGAAAGGATCCATTGACCGACGAATGTGTCAAGTGGAGCACCAGACAACCCCCGGAGGGTAAACTGTGGTACACCCCAAACAACTGGAAGGAATGTGCCACTTTAGACAGCGTGGTGCCACCAGGGATATGACAGGTCCCATAGACTAACATAGGAATTAATTCCTATAAAAATGGACTCTAAAAACTGAGGACTTTGAGTGCCTGGTTCTGCTGCCAACCTCCAGGAGCATCAGGTGCATCTGACACAGACTCGGCTCCATCCTCATGACCAAGATACCTGGCCAGTAACTTGGCATGAGCAACTTCTAGGCTGGTAACTATAACACCTATACAGAACCTGAATGGATGACTCTGTGTGTGTGTGTGTGTGTGTGTGTAAGGAATAAGTAGTGATAGGAATAAGTACTAAAACAATGTTGTTTGCTTTTATCTTTTGCTTTATTATTATATTTACAATAAATGTGGCATCTTTGCCTTATCCCTCTTAATAAGATCCTGCTGGTTTTTATTATATTGGTTTAACACTGGGCGCACTGGCTGTTGGAAGTCTGAAAGGACAGGAAACAGGAAGGAGTGGGGAGGAGTTGAGGAGGCAGAATGAGAGTTACAGAGGGTACAGCAGCAGCAGCTTGGTAAAGAGGTTACCACTGTAAAAATAAAGTCCTGTTGAAGTTTGTTAGTACCTTGCCTGGTTGATACAACAACTGGCTTTGATTGGGAGAGTTTAAAACAAGGATAAAATAAGCCACTGGTATAAGTATTTTTCACTCATGTTCCAGAGCTCTCTGTTATGGACGTCAGCTTGCAGTCATCGACTACTGGCTATTGTGACCTTGCATTTTCTAGTGGCCACATATGTGAGAGACCAAATTCTCTTCTGTTGCCCTGGCTTCACCCCAAAGATTGCACTGCTGTATATCTGGTCCATGACACCAAAGACAACTGATCCATACTTCTGAAGAAAAGTTATGTTCCTTCTTCAGCTTGTCTGGATTCGGAATGAGAACTAGCCCCATATAAAATGCACATGGCAACTATAGTTCAAACAGGAGTAATCTGAACAAAGATTTAAATAGCTGTGAGCTGGTAGACTTTCATCTAGCAGGGCTAAATAACTGAGCAATTAGCCTTTCATCTTTCAGAACTAATTACTGTTGTGCATTTATATAAATCTTTATAGGTTCTCATTGTAATTGCTGGCTTCTTATTTCCTTGTAAACTGGGTGGATTGCCATTTATATGTAAATTTGCCCTATGCATGAGATTGTCATTATACATATTTTATTATGTGGATTGACAAATATTTTTCCTTTGCAATTCCATCTATTCCTAAAACTGTCAATAAAATAAACAGAAATTACATAATGAACAAATGAAAGGCACAATATGTTGGTGGGATAAGAACCAAAAGAACAGCTGGATGGTCTTGTCTGCAAACAAGACTGGATTGAGAGGGCTGGATTAGAAACTCACCTATAGGGACTGCTTTAAAAGGCTCTAATTAAGCAATAGTTTGTTTGAGTCTTATGTTTGTGTTACACCAACAGATGCTGATCGTTGGCAGGTGGATTGAACCTGGGGTAAATGCATGAGCCTCTGCTGCGAGGATCAGCAACCTCTGGCACTCGGCTCACCAGGGTAAGCATCCTGGAGGGCCGGGATGGTTTGTTTACCCGCCATATCTGCAGATTCGGCTGATCGTGGCTTCCGCTGGCCAAGGTTTGCTGTCCCAGGCCAACAGGGTGGCGGGAAGCAGCGTGGGACGAGGAATGTACTGGCTGCCATTTCCTGCCCCCCCTCGCCCCATTGGCCTGGAGTGGTGAACCGTGGCCAGTGGGAGCCACAATCAGCCGAACCCATGGATGTGGCAGGTAACTAACCAGCCTGGCCCGCCAGGGTGATTACACTAGCGAACTGTGTGCCAGAAGTTGCTGATCCCTGCTCTACTGCATGAGCTAAAAGCCATATGACTGTAGCTAAGGCCACAGAACAAACTCATTAATCTCACTCTCAGTAGTCTCAGTGCCACTAGATGGGATGAACACCACACCCAGGAGGTGTGTGGGTTACATTTGGATGCCTGAAATTCATAGTTCAGTGCTTGAAAGGCAAAAAAAAAAAAAAAAAAAAAAAAAAAAAAAAAAAATCCCAGTATTATTAAACTGTAAATTAGTAACTATCAGAGTCTTCATTCCCAAGGGCCAAATCCTGACCTCAGTTACAGAAGTGCAAGTTCCATTGACATCAACAGCCTATTATTGAAAAACTCAATAATGACATTTTCATTGATTCATGACTGAGTAAATAATTCAAAAGAAAGTTTTTAATACAGTCCTGAAGTAACAAACTGTATATTGGGCACAGTTGCCCAAAATACGGATTGCTGACTGAAACTGAGGGTTTTTAAAATTATTACTACTACTTACGGCACCTATTGATAAAGTCAAAATAAAGACTTCATGTTCAATTTTTGATGAAGGGAGAGTTCCACAATTAATGACACTTCCCAATTAATATCTACTTCTTCTAAACCTAATAATAACTCGGTGGAGCAAATGTCACTAATATAGGGGCTGTGGGCCCTATCCTGAAGGATTTATTCAGGGCTAAATCCACAAAAAGCTAGATTTGCTCAGCGTTGCAACATGTAACGTTTAGGTGTCCTGCAGCCCAGGGGACCCCACAGTGGGCGAGTTAGGTGACCAGGTTCCTCAGTGCATGGGAAGAGTTAGGCACCTGAGAAAGGGATTCACAGATGCCAATGAGCTGAGCGTAGATGTGTGTGTGGCACCTGAACTAGTAAGTAGAAAATGCCAAATGTAATTATGCGCCTAATTCTGGGATGGTGAGATGTGCCTATCTCCATCTGGGATTCACAGCTGTGACAGCCTCCACCCCACGCTCCAGAGTTAGGCTACTAAGCCAGGTCAGCCCTTTCTCATGAAAAAACAGAGAGAATAAGAGCATTACCACCCCATGATAGAGGATTTTAGCAGCAGAAATTTACGCACCATGGGCATTTGGCACCTACAAGATTAGGTAGAAGCTGACCAGGGGTTGCGAGGACCTCTCTGACACCTTAATATTAGACTTAAATTCCTAAGTCCCTTTGCAGGTCTAGCCCTCAGCCCCTATTCAGGTTAAATTCTGGTGGCTTAGGTGAAAGTTTTGGCTGAGTAGGGACTTTAGGCTCAGGCATTTGCATCATGCTGCTCCTTACTGGAGCCCTGATTTGTTCCTTTCAGGCACTGGTCCTCTTACTTTTACACTTTTCTTTTCTCAACGTGACATCAAAGGGCGCAAAACTTAGAGGACTGTGGCTTAGACAGGCCTGTATGTTGATTACTAAAGAGTTATTACTAACGCTAAGAGTTTGTCATGGATATTTTTAGTAGAAGTCATGGACAGGTCACAGGTAATAAAGCCAAAGGCATGGAAGCTCATGACCTATCCCTGACTTTACTAAAAATAGCCGTGACAAATGGGGAAGCTGTGAAGTCCCCACATCATGGTGGCTGAGCAGCTGTGGGGGCTCCAGCTCAGAGCTCCAGGGCCCCCATTGCCATTGCGGGCTCAGAGCTCCAGGGTCCCCCGCGGCTCAGAGCTGCAGTGTCCCCCGCCACCTGTGACTCCGAGCTGCAGGTTCCCTTTGCTGCACACAGCAGCTGGGAGCTGCAGGGGGGCCCATGGTGGCCATGAGCTGCAGGGTACCACCACCATCCACAGCAGCTTGAAGCTCCCGGGGCCCCCAACACTGTGGACTGAAGTCACAGAAGTCTTTGGAAGTCACAGATTCCATGACTTCTGTGACCTCCATGACGAAATCATAGCCTTAGTTATTTCTGATAAATTATTTTCTTCTGACTTGGTGCAAAGTAGCAGTTTCCAAACATCCTTAAGAAAAAGGTCTTGGACCTCACTCATAGCATTGTGCTGGGGTTGGCTCCTGCTTAGCAGAAAGACAGAGTTAGCACATCAGCAGTTACTTTCTTTGTTACATAGCTCTTTGCAGTATACCATTTGGCTATGTTCTTGTGGGATTTTGTTCCCTTTTTTTGACAAACATAGTTAGCAATTCGTATGCTGTTTGGTTCCCAATGCATCAAATAAGGAGAGGTAATGAAAAACCTTATTTCAAGTTAGTTACACAGAAAAACACTAGCATTGATCCTTTCAGTCTCCCAGCAGGGGACTCTTTTGCAACCTTCCAAAAGCTGTGAATTACTTATAGGTCTTAAAGTCAGGAACTTAATTTTCTTTCTGAATCATATGCCCTATGTCCTGTTTAGACTTGGGGCCTACAACAAACTTGAGCTAAAAGGGTAAATGCCTTGACTGTCATTTAGGATACAGCTACACTTCAGTAAAAGCCCTGCACTGCAGCACACTGGGTCAGCTGACTTGGGCTGGTGGGGCTCAGGTTCACAGGCCTAAAAAGTCCAGTGTAAATGTTCTGATGCAGGCTGGCGTCCAGGTTCTGATACCCTGTGAGGGGGGTTGGATCTCAGGGCTCCATTTCAAGCCTGAATGTTTATACCACTATTTTTAACCCCATGAGCCCAAGTCAAATGACCTGGGTCCTGAGACTTGGTGCCATGGTGTTTTTTATTGCAGTTTAGACGTACCCAGAAAGTCATGTTTTAATTATCTATGACAATTTTAAACTATATTTGTTTCTCCAATTACATCTAAAGCTGACTGACTATGAAATTGTCAGTAGACACAATATTATGAGGTCCAAATTCTCCCCTTATTAAGGCGTGGTCTAAAGCCTATTGAAGGCAATGTGCAAAGCCTTCTACTGGCCATTTTGATAGGCACTGATTCAAAGCCTAGTGAAGCCAATGGAAGGCTTTCTCATCAATTCAACCCTTCTTAAGGCCAATGAGGTGTATAACCAAGGGAAAAAATTGGCGCCTATCCAAATGTGTTTCTCCACCTAAATATGACATTGAGCGTGTGCTATTCATATAAATGATAGTAGGGACCCTCACTTCCTAAAAAGTATGGCCAACAATATTTCAGTGACCATCTGACCAATTGCCATGACGCTGTAGTCATGGTTTCCTTTCACAAATGGAGCCTAAGTAGAGCTGTAGAAAAGTGGGCTATTCCATTTTGCATGAACAAACATTCAGTTCTGGTTCACCTGGGTTGATGCTCCTGAGTTGTGCTTTGAATTTTCAATTTGGACCCACCAAAATTCAAAGTGCAAGCCAAAAATCCAGATTGTGCCTGGTCTTGGTTGATATGATACCAGGCTATGGAGTATGGCTTCCCAAAAATCTAGAGCTCAACTGGCAACTCAAACCAAGTTCTCAAAAAATATTTGCAAATGACTGTGAATCTTAAGTTGATTTTGAAAGAAATTTTTAAAACGTTTCTCTCCATGGTGTTTTCATCCTCCCCAACATACATGTCATAGCATCACATCCCCACCCTTTTCTGTCACGTAGCCAAGTTGTACATATTTAACTCTTTTCTCAGGTCAGTTCAAGGGAAGGGGTGAGCTGCAAGAAAAGACGTACATGCAATTTTGGATTGCCCTTCTGTGCTAGCTTGTGTTTTAGGAATGTCTCTGAAGGTTGTAAACTAGAGAGGTTTTTCTTTAGACTATAGAAATGCTGTGAAAAATAGTGTTATTGTGGGGGAACCTCTTTTTCCTTCTTTTAATGGAGTGGGGTTTTTTTTTTTTTTTCCAAACAAAATTTCTCCAAAACATTTAAGGTCATTTCTGAGGCGCATCAGTAAATTTGCCTCATCACCTGGAATTCTTGTGCTTGAAAGAAAACTGCTGCTGGATGGCTCAGGAGACTGATGATAGCCTCATGAGTGATACATGTGTAGGTTACTGGTGCAATCTAACCCTGATTGATTGTGACTAAGAGTTATAACTGACAGATGTTCTATGGCATCAAAGCAGTGCAAAGTGTATACAAATGGCTCCCTGGTCTGTAATTTGCACAAATTGGGCAAAGATTTAATGGGCCTAGAAAGAAGACAACTGTCTCATCACTACAAGTGATGGCTCCATGTCTTGGCTGGGGCAGTGTTAGAATCTTGCACTGCTGTTGCCTATCCTATTTTGTGGGTAAACAGTAACTGGGTGGGTAACAGGGCCATCAATCCGGCATCTGTCAGAGGCAGTAAATTCATTTTAGAAAAATCCCCACTGGTGACCCACCATCTGGCTTCATTTTTATCAATGTGTTTTACAGTATTTAATAGACTTTGCTATATCTTCTCATTAAACAATTCCTACCTTGTTCTTTGGATAGGCAATTCAACAGAGGGTAAGTGGGTCTAGAACTACTGATATGGTACAATAATCCATTAGTTATTTGTCGCCGGAGACCAGAGTTCAAATGCTGATCTGATCACAGTGAGTTTGATTGGCTCTACCCAACCACATTTATGTGCATGACAGCATTGCCACTTTCAGACTGTCTGATCAAGAAAGAGCAACTCATAAAGGATGAGCGCTGGACAAGCTGTGAGATACTTGTACGAGCCCTGACTGAATATCTGGCTACTAGTCACTCTCTTAGGCGAGCCATGTATTCATTTACTAACCTTCTCAAAATAATTTTTAAAATTTTATTAACAAAGTATCACCTGAACCTAGCGAAGAACTATAGAATCGTTGGGTTTTCTTACAACAGCAGCTGCCTGTGTATTGGAAGCTATGGAGATCTGTCCATCTCTGGGCTGGGGCGAACTCTGGAAAGTTTTTGGAATGTTCAAGTTTGGGAGGAATCATACAAAGACCAGAGGCCCAGACCCTCAGAAGCATTTAGGCGACAAACTCTCATTGATTACAATGGAGTTAGGTGCCTAAATACCTTTGGGGAACTGAGCCATAGTTGCTGAATTAAATGTAATTTATAAATAGTACCCAGTGCACACATATGGAGAGAAACACACACAAATGTAGTCAATAGAGATATACTTTGTAAGAAATGTTATCAAGGGAAAAAGTCTAATCTCCCGGCCCCTTTTAGTTCATTGCAGGCTTCAGAGTTGACCTCATTCGACTGTAGGTTTTGTTTTCTTTTTGGACAGAGTGCCAGATTCTGAAAAATTCCTTCTGGTTTCTGTTTTTAATCCCATTTTCTGGTGTTTCACTGCTGTGCTTCCTTTCCTCTTACATCGACTGTTCCATGTTCTCTCTCGTGGCATGTGAATGGGCTTTTAACATTAGCAATCAGCACTATATAGCGTAGGAGTTCTCCTTCCTCCCCCTAAAAAAGGAAAGAAAATCAAATAGACTCAGCAGGGAATAAGAAGTAAACCACTTATGGGACCAATCTGTAAAATTTTCAGCATAAGATTTCTCACTCTACTTTCAGTGGAACGGCCTAACTGTATAATGCTGTATAGGATGTGTGTGTGGCTTTGTCCGGACTAGTATTTCAGTGGTGCAAGCTAGAATTTGTTAGGGTTTGTCTGCATGGGGAAATTGACCAGCACAACTATTCGAGTAACTCTTCTACCATGGACCCTCTGGAAGAACTCCCCATGTGAACACTCTTATTTCCGGACAGTTATAGTACTTTAAATTCAAACTCTACCCCCTTCTAGAATAACTTCCCTTTATAAACAATCCCTTAGTTAACTTGTCCTAAAGAACAAGTTTTGAAACGTTAATGTAGACGAGGCAGTCTAGACTTTAACACCCTAGGGCTTAACACAACCCAGTTAGCATGAGTTAAAGGCCGTGTGTCTTGTTTACATAAAACTTTTAAAAGGCGTTAATTGGAATGCGTTAGCTGACATGTGCTAACAACAAACATTTTAATCCTAGCGTAGATAAGGCTTGTGCCGTTTCATTCCTAGTAATACCTGAGATGACCAAACAATATTCTCTGATGCACAAGATTCAATTACCCCTTTCTTGGCATATGTAACTGAAAATATCATGCCATTATCTAGCCCTTTTAATAGAGTACAAATCCTCAAGACCATTCTGAGCCCTTACACAGGCAAAACTAACGTTGGCTTCAGCAGAAATTCAGTTTACACATGCATATTGTTCAGACGAATCATGTACGCTCGATCAAACACGCTAGATGACCTCATAGCTATTTTTTTGAATTACACTTTTGACATTTGTGAAAAGATGCTAGTTTCTTAACAATAAGAGACAGAAGCATGAGTAAGGAGATGAGTTATTACCTCAGTAACGCATTGGCGATATATTGAGTACAGGTCTGGTGTCCATATATTTAAAATGATGTTGAAAAATTGGAAAGGGACCAGAAAAGAGCCACAAACATGATCTGAGGGCTGGAGAAAATGCCTTACAGTGAAAAGACTTAAAGAGCTCAGTTTATTTAATCAAAAAGAAGAGTTGAGGTGACTTGATCAGAGTGTGTAATTAAAGGCTCTTTAATCTAGCAGAGAAAGGCATAAGAGGAACAAGTGGCTGGAAACTGAAGTGAGACAAATTCCAATTAGAAATTAGACAATTTTTTTATGGTGAGGATGATTACCTGCTGGAACAGCCTACCAAGGGAAGTGGTGGAGTCTCCAGCTCTTGATGGCTTTCTGGAATATATGCTTTAGCCAAACTCAGGTTATTCTCTAGTGAAACACAAGTTATTGGGTTCAATACAGAGGTAAATGGGTGAAATTTAATGGTCTATGATATACAGGAGGTCAAACTAGATGATCTTCAGCACTTAAATGCTATGAACATGAAAACATAAAAAGGAGAAGGAGAAGGAGCACTTACCAGCTGAAAGAAAGGAAAAATGCAGCAACCAGTTGCAAATTGTTTGTATTAGAACTGGAGTGTGCTCTCTCTGCTGGATTTAAAAGGACTAATACCCTCTCCACCCAAGGCATGATGGGAAATCATTCTTGTAAGAAGGCAAACCTATGCTAGCGTCGGTAGTAAAGGATAATTGCATGGATGTATCTAAGGGCATTATTATATTTTCTGACTTTTTGTCCCTTAGCTAATAGTTCCTAACATTCTATTAGCCGTTTTGACTGAGGCTGTGGATTGAACTGAAGTTTTCAGAGCACTGGCAAAAGTGACACTAACAGCTCTTTCTTGTGTGGTAACTGTTAATATAGAACAGTGGTTCTCAAAGCCAGTCCGCTGCTTGTTCAGGGAAAGCCCCTGGTGGGCCGGGCTAGTTTGTTTACCTGCCGCGTCCACAAGTTCAGCCAATCTCGGCTCCCACTGGCCGCAGTTCACCGCTCCAGGACAATGGGGGCTGCGGGAAGGGTGGCCAGCAAATCCTTTGGCCCGCGTTGCTTCCTGCAGCCTCCATTGGCCTAAAGTGGCGAACCACGGCAAGTGGGAACCGTGATGGACTGAACCTGCAGACGTGGCTGGTAAACAAACTGTCCCGACCCACCAGGGCCTTTCTCTGAACAAGCAGCGGACCAGCTTTGAGAACCACTGCTCTAGAACTCATCGTTATATATGTATAGTTGGGATTATTTTTTCCAATGTACATCACTTTTCACTTATCAATGCCGAATTTCATCTGCCATTTTCTTGTCCAATCACCCAGTTTAGTGAGAAGCCTCTCTTTGCAGTCAGCTTTGGACTTAACTATTGAATAATTTTGTATCAGCTGCAAACTTTGTCACTTCCCTGTTCACTCCCTTTTGCAGATCATTGCTGAATATACTGAACAGCACAGGTCCCAATACAGATCCTGTGGGGCCCCTCCATTTACCTCGCTCCATTGTGAAAACTGACCGTTTAGTCTTACCCTTTGGTTCTTATCTTATAACCAGATGTTGAACCATGAGAGGACCTTCCCTCTTATCCCATGACTGCTTACTTTTCTTAAGAGCATTTGGTGATGGACCTTGTGAAAAATCTAAGTACACTATGGGTCTGACTACAATGCAGTTAAATGCCTGCAGCTGGTCCATGCCAGCTGACACAGGCTCACAGGGCTTGGACTGAGGGGCAGATTAATTGCACTGTAGACATTTGGGCTTAGGCTACAGCCCGGACTCTAGGACCCTGCGAGGTGGGAAGGTCCCAGAGCCCAGGCCGCAGTCCAAGATTGAACATTTATACTGCACTTAAACAGCCCCTAAGCTTGAGCCCCATAGGCGAAGCACGCAGAGCGCTATTTGAACTTATGTCTCCCACATCCCAGTGAGTACTCAAACTATTAGGTATAAATTGTGGGGGGAAGGGGGGCAGGGAATCACCACCACTATGATCTAAGAACCTCTTAATGCCAGCCTGCAAGAGGTTAACAGGAATGTCCTGATTCTGGTATGAATATTCTGGTTGACTAAAGAATATCATGTGAGGGCTTAAATGGCGTTGGCGGGATATGTGTGTGTGTGTGTGTGTGTGTGTGTGTGTGTCTCACACTGCTCATTGTTCTCATTATGAAATGTATGTACAGATACTATGGAAGGAGTTAGGTGTATACATATACATATATATATATACACTGCAATATGTTTGACGGTCTGCATCAAGGCACAGGTGGAAAACAGGTTTCCCTCCGGGAAGGAGATAAGATCAGTATAGCTCTCTGGTGGGATGTAAATGAAGCATTGCAAGCTAACATAACGAATGTCCATTTACATACAAAGTCAGATGTTAACAAAGAGCTCTGAAATCAATGGGAAATAGCACATATGAAAAACAAACTTTGGGGATATATGTAGCGAGCCAAAAAGACTCCACCACCCATTCAGCACCTAGGAAGTAGAGTCATAAAATAGATTAACTGGGCTCTCAGCCAACCTTAATTGAAAACACTGCAAAGGACTTTGGACGAGCTTATCTTCTTTAGGACATTAACTGTCTTAATCTCTAGAAAAGTGTGTTATGATGTTATTTGATATGTAACCATTTGTTTCCAATATCCTTCCTAGCTCCTGAGTCCCCTGAGCCTTTGATGATAATTTTTTTTCTTGTTTGCACTATAACTATATCTCAGTGCTGTGGTGTTAAGCAAAGTGCTGATCCTGAGCTGAATCTTAAAATCTGGTGTGTATACTGCTCCTTTAGGCACAGAAAGCTCATTAGTTCTGTGAGTAGCAAAAGTCAGGGGCCAGTTATCACAGAGGAATGCTTTAAAGGGACTCAGGCATTGGAGTGCACCAATTGGTAGCCTGCAAGACAAAGTAAGGGCTGGTGAAGCCCAGAAGAGAGTGCTTGAGGTGCTAGCAGGTTTGGCTTAGCACCCAACTAAGCACAAGCCACTGTCCCTCACGGTTTTGTGTGTGTGTGGTGGGGGGGGTCACAGGGTGACTCATAGTTCTGGGTACCCCAAGAACCATCACAATCACGTTCCTCTTTCCTCTGTGCTTTTTTATGAGAAAAGCCTGACCTCGCTGCATGGGCAGTGCTCTGGGCAGTGGAGCTGCACGCTCCTGCCGATCAGCGCAGCAGCGTGTCTGGCTCCGTCTGCCATACATGCTGCTCTGAGGAGCATGATAAGGGGGCTGAGGCCAGGGGGTTGGATAAGGGGCGGGGGACCCCGAGGGGCAGTCAGGGCACAGGGATCAGGGGGTGGTTAGATGGGGTGGAGGTTCTGGGGGGTAGTCAGGGGACAGGTGGGGGTTGGATAAGCATGGGAGTCCCGGGGGGCCAGTCAGGGAGCGGGGATGTGGATAGGGTCAGGGAATGGGGAACGGGGGGGGTTGGATAGGCGTGGGGTCCTGGGGGGTCTGTCATGGGGCAGGGATCTGGATGGGGTCAGAGCAGTCAGGGGACTGGGAGCAGGGGGGTTGGATAGGGAGTGGAGTCCCGGGGGTGGTTGGGGTGGGGGGGGTCAAGGAGGAGGTGGTTAGGGGACAAGGAGCAAGGTGGGGTTGGATGTGTCAGGAGTTCTGAGGGGGGGCAGGAAGTGGGAGGGGTTGTATAGAGGGCAGGGGCCAGGGACAGGGTTTGGAAGGGACAGCCTTCCCTACCGGACCTCCATATATTTTTGCAACCCCAATGTGGCCCTCAGGCCAAAAAGTTGCCCATCCCTGAATTAGAAGGCTAGATTATGATAACTAAGCACCAGTCATACAGCTGACCAGGGATATTAATGGAAGTAAAAAAAGATCAGCACCGGGAATTTTTACTATAGAAATCTTTATGCTCAAAACTATTAAAGGGAAAAAATTTACATGACTACAGTTTTGAGTTAAACAATCTCAAATTATTTTACATAAAAGTGTTTTCAGCTTTAGACTGCATAAAATGTACTGTACGTCAGGGGTCGGCAACTTTTGGCACGCGGCTCACCAGGGTAAGCACCCTTGCAAGTTAGGCCAGTTTGTTTACCTGCCGTGTCTGCAGGTTCGGCCAATTGCAGCTTCCACTGGCTGTGGTTCACCGTCCCAGGCCAATGGGGGCTGCGGGAAGCGGCGCAGGCCAAAGGATGTGCAGGGCTGCGGCTTCCTGCCATCCACATTGGCCTGGAGCAGTGAACCACGGCCAGTGGGAGCCGCATTTGGCCAAACCTACGGACACTGCAGGTAAACAAACCAGCCCATCTCACCAGGGTACTTATCCTGGTATGCCGCGTGCCGAAGGTTGACGATCCCTGCTGTACATGAATACCAAATGTAGTGTGACTTGTATGGGATGTTCACTAAATCTAAGCCTAGCTATTCCTAAGTGAGTATGATGGTACGGGAACTGAGAACATGCAAGTTTAGTCTGCGATACACATTTCATTAAACAATTGGGATTCACTATGTGCAACAGCGCATTAGTTTACATTAGAAAAAAAAATTGTGGCAAGGGATAATACAGTTTTCAGTAAACAACAAATACTGTGTTAGTGTAAAATGCACTTCATTTTAAAGTGTGCACTTTCTGCTCTGCCTCAAGTACCAAAGATAACATTCACACTTGTACTCAGGGCTGGCAAAAGCATATTTATAACTTAAGATCTCAAGTAGGATGTAGTTCACCTGCTGGCCTTCTTTATAGGGTTGAATTTCACTGTGGACCGTGTGCTAAGTGTAGTTGTAAATCCGAATAAATGACTAAAATGTGAACTTTTGCATAAACTACAACTTTCTACTGTAGAACGTCTGCAATTTATTTCTGAGGCTGGTGCCCCAAACAGCAAGTAAATTGCACTATGTGGGACCATTGCATTTTTATTATATAAGAACTGGCAGATATAACAAAACTTTCATATGCATTATTCATACATGTGTTCATGCAAGTGCAGAAAGAGTTGATGTTTGGATTAGAATAGTTAAGTTTCATGACCATTATGCATTTATATTTACTAGACTCACCTGAGTCACTTGCCTTAGTACTGTTACTTTAGCAACTGTAGGTGTGTACATTCTCTAAAACACATTTTCAAGTTTCAGCTGAGAGTAGAATTTTCTCTGACAATATATCTGCTGATTCTGTTTTTTCTTTTTCATACAAATAATATTTAATTTAGTATTTATGTATTGTAATCCTACAACAGATGCAGATTATCCAGAGCAGTAGTTGCTAACAGACATATATGGTAGTTTCTTTATGGCTAACTATATTTGACTCAATTATTTATTGGAATGGAGCAATGAAATTGATCTCAGCATATATCTACACTGGATACTTCCTGAATCTGTTGTACTTTGTCACATTTGTTGTTGTAGATTACAAGGGTAAGAGATTTTGAGCTCTTTTGAGATCGATTTTAACCACTTTGGTCACAGCCTCTTCTTCTGTCCATTTAGGGCCATGGTTTTGAGAGGACTTTCCTACCGTTTATATAGCTCTGCATGAAAGCATGTTGTATAGCAGTGGATCTTCAAGGCGTCTCTCTCGCGATGTGATTTCTGCACTATTCTCCTCACTTGAGTTTTATATACTAACACATTGTGCAATACACACACACGTAGTGTGAGGCGTCAGGCTGGCTTCTAAATACCGTGAATTTTAAAGCAGATTCCAAAAATGGTAATGAGGAAAAAATCCCTACTTTTCTCTTTGAATGTTGAAGGGATACCACCAAATGTGAATTCCCTTAGTTCCTTATGCAGCTCACAGCACAAAAGGATTAACCAGGACTGGAGTTAGAAAAAGTGACTAATTGGTTGCATTGTAGCTGCCCAGCAAAACGCCGCAAAACGTGAAATTTATGTCGTTGTTTTTGTTTGTTTAAATACCTTGCTGCTTGGCTAGATATGTTTAAAACAAAATGAAACTTGTTCAGTTTGTAAAAGCACAATCTTCACCTTGGAGCTTCCTCTGGTGCTAATTTTAATTCCTTTGATGTAAGCTAATATTACAGTCTCTTCTTTGATACAGTACTCAATATATTTCATTGGGAGGCTTGCAATAGCTGGTTTGGGTGGAAGGAGGACAAACACTGACAGACACTTTTTGGATTTGTAACAATTCAGAAACATCAGAAGAACAACTTGTAAAAACAATATGGTAGAAGTCATATTTATTGAAAAAAAATTAATATATTTGCTATAAAATCCTTAACAGTAATGAACTGAATATTTATTTTGATGCATAAACCTGAATGTTACATACCAAATACAATACAGTAACACTGGTTTCCTCTTTATTTACATATTTATGAAAATTGATATGCAATCCATGTTAAAGGAACTTATAATGAAGAATAGTTACATTAGAAAAATAATATTCTTGATAAAGCATTCTCGAGGAGTCCAATCACATTTTCAGGCCTCTTTCAATAAGGCAAAAATCCCTGGAACAGCATATAACTTAGTTTACAAAAGACAATAACTGTTCAGACACATCTTCAAGTTTTCTTTTGGTATAATTTTTCTCACTGTACAATTACTTAACGGAAAGACTTTCAGGAACATAACGTAATGATTTCTGCTATATATTACATATACATTGCCGTAGCTTAGCAACCATAACTAGGCAATCTTTTCCCTTATCCATTTGCTCAGTGAGCTATTCTTAGATGTAGCACGTTAATATCTTGACATCGTTATGACTGTGGTATCTTTCTCAGTTTTCATAGGAAACAGATGTGTCACATTTTAAAATATTTTATATTTTTATTTTTAGCAACTGGTGCACAACCACATTTCCACTCACAAGAGAACGTCACAAATGTAACTAAAATTAGGCTTGGATAACTCTGAAAATGTACTTCTGTGTGTCAAAACCAAATTTCATACTTTAATACTTTGTAACCCTGCCATGCTTTAGGAATTCTTCTTCTGCATATTTCTTTACTATTCCCAGTCAGGTAGTTTTAATTCCTTCAAAGGCACAAAACTTCCACCTCTTTTCCAATGTTGCTCCTACGCCAGTGAACTCTTGTTTAAACATGCGTGGCAATCTAATCAAAAGCGTTTCTATTTCATTTGCAGAGATCTGTGAAAGAGGGAAAAGCAAAACTACAGTGAGAAACAACTGGGTTATATTTAAGAAATAGGAAATGTAGAGAACACAGGTAGAAGAAATATTTTCTAGGTCAACTAAAAATCCTAGCATTTCTTTTTGGGAGGTTATAACATTTTATGCCATCTACAGATAGATCCATATTCCCACCATGACACAGAATCATAGAAATGTAGGGTCAGAAGGGACCTCAGGAGGTCATTAAGTCCAGCTCCCTGTGCTGAGGCAGGACCAAGGAAACCTAGATCAACCCAGACAGGTGTTTATCCAACCTGTTCTTCAACTTCCAGTGGGGGGATTCCACCAGTCTATTCCAAGGAGTAACTACCCTTGTAGTTAGAACGTTTTTCTAAATATCTAAATCCCCCTTGCTGCAGATTAAGACCATTGCTTCTTGTCCTAGTTCAGTGGCCTTCTACTCATTTTAGACATTTCTCAGAAATTCACTTCTGCAAGAAATGTTACTTGGAGTGGGGTTGGGGAAGGATATGTTGTGCCCTGTGTACCATTGGGCCTGGAAGAGGAAGCATGAAGGGGACTTGCATAGCCACCGGAGCTCCTGGAAGAGAATCCCACACAGTACACACGAGTATAGCAGCTAGCCTGCCCTTAAAGACAATGCACTCTACTGAACTGTCCACCATTGTTCCTCCTCCCTTCACATAATCCCTCCTAATACCCCTAAATGGTCTATCTTCTCCAATGGGGTTTTGGCCAGCACCTTGCTCATGGCCACAAAGTAGTAGAAAGCACATGGCATGTTCCCTACATTGCATGTGGAGAACCGCCCACGCCCTGTAGTATTATCCCAAATCTCTGCCATGGTAAACTATGACATACAGACACTGAATCTGATTCTGAGCTCACTTACCCTATTTATACATCACTAACTGCAGGTATTTCTAATGTGCACAGGCGGAAGTGAGAACAGAATCAACCATATTATCAGCTTGTTTGCAGAAATGCTCTAAGATGCAGCAGAACAGTAGATACATGCTAATCAGGCAGCTTTCTAGTCTTTATTATGGGACTGTCCTACAAATAAACCCTACAGCTTTGTACTAAATTAATGGTATGCCAGTGGTCAGACCTTTTGTTAACATTAACTCCACACATCTGAATCTCCTGATGCTAACACAAATGTAAATCCCCTGCAGCATGGGTCTTGCTTTTTGTACCTGGACTGGCATTTTAAAAGAACAACAATACATAGGCGCCGACTTCATGGGTGCTCCAGGGCTGGAGCACCCATGGGGAAAAATTAATGGGTGCTTAGCACTCACCAGCAGCCAAGCTCTCCCTGCTCCCTCCCCCTCCTTGCCTCCTCCTCCCCCAAGAGCATCGCATCCCTGTTCCTCCACCTACCTCCCAGCACTTCCTGTCTGGCTGCTGCCAAACAGCTGTTTGGCAGCACTTTGGACTTTCCAAGAGGGATGGGGGAGGAGCGGGGACATGGCACATTCAGGGGAGGAGGTGGAGAAGAGGCGGGGCAGGGATGGGGACTTGGGAGAAGGGGGTGGAATGGGACGGGGACTTTGAGGAAGGGGAAGGATGGGGGCCGGGTGAGGGTAGTGCAGGGCAGGAAGAGGTGGGGAAGGGGTGTGGCCAAGGGTAGGTGGGGGTTGGGTTTGAGCCATTAGATATTAGACACTAAAGTATTGGCAACAACACGATTATTGGGTAGGATCTGAGTTTGGGCAAACGGGAAGTCGGTGCCAATGCAACAATATATAACCAGAAGATATACGATTGCTAGGCTGTTATCATTGCACATTTGCTTTAGTCTTTCTCAGAAGTGTATATACTTTAATTGGTCTTGAGGTTCAGCACTCTAATTTTCTCGAAACCCCCCCGAAAATATTAGTTTTTTTTTGGTTTCCATATTTATGATTAAAATAAGATAAATAAAGGCTCCCTTGATAAAGGCTTGGTCAGGCACTTTCAGCTAAGCTAAAATGTAGATGCAGTATTTAAAATAGTTTACTTCATAAACTATTGATTATATTTAGCAGGTAACCATTAAGGGCCAGACTCTTCTGAACCCTATGTGGGCATGCAAGGGGTGTGTGAGGTCAGGGTCACAGTCCTGGTCCCTGAGCCCCCTTGAGCACAAGGACTTTACAAGGCTAATGGTCACAATGGGGCAGGGCCTTCTCCACTCTGGCAAGAGGCGCTGGTGTGATCCCGTATGACTGAAATATGACCATTTATATCATTAATATTGCCACTGTTAGACAATTGCACCAAATGGTATTCAAAGTATGTCAAAATATGCCATGTAAAGTATCAATGGAAAAGTTACAATTTATCAAATACGATTATCCTGTTTGTGTGCATGTATCATCTTTGTGTCTAAAGTTATGAATATTGTCTATGTACCAGTATTTCAAATATGTTTGCTCCTACAGTAACACCCAGAAGGTAGTTTACATCCAGTCTAGCCAGCACATTGCGAATAGCCCATTCAAGTTGATGGCCCATCAAAGAACACTTAAGTCTCACAATGGGCCATAGAAGAAGCTCCTTCCCACTTGGTGAGCCTTCCTGTGATCATTTTAGCCAGAATATAAGTAATGGCTGCTCCTATCAGTCATCAAAGCATGCAAGGGCATGTGACTTGCTCATGTGACCCTGGACTCCATCTTGTGCCTGTAATTTTCCATAAACGGAGGGCTCATCCACACTAGGGGCGGGAAATCGATCTTAGATACGCAACTTCAGCTACGTGAATAACGTAGCTGAAGTCGAATATCTAAGATCGGAGTACTCACCCGTCCAGACGGCGCGGGATCGATGTCCGCGGCTCTCCGTGTCAATTCCGGAACTCCGTTGGGGTTGATGGAGTTCCGGAATCGATATAAGCGCGCTCGGGGATCGATATATCGCGTCTAGATTAGACGCGATATATCGATCCCCGAGCAATCGATTTTAACCCGCCGATACGGCGGGTAGTCTGGACGTACCCTAAGACTGAGAGCAGTCCCTCCACATGGGAGAAGGCAGGGCCGTCCTTAGGCATAGGCAGAATAGGCAGCTGCGTAGGGCCTCACACTGCCTGGGGGCACCACTCTCCAGGCAGCCCAGACAGTGTAGAAGCAGGGTTGCTGGGTCCTAGAGAGAGCCGAATGCAGCACAGTCTGAGGAATGGGATTGGCTGCTGGGGTCTCTGGGAAGGGGAGGGGGTGGGGGTTGGGAAAGGAGCTCACCTGTGAGTGTGACTCTTTCCCCCCTGGCTGAGGTCAGGTGAGGCTGTGGCTCTGGAACCAGTATCCTTTGTTGTCTCCCGTAACATCCATTCTTCTCCCCTCTGCCCCACGGAGCACCCCCTCCTTTCTCCCTCCTCCCCAAGAGCACCCCTCTCTCTCTCTCCTCCCTCCCCTCCATCAGGGCTGGGTTGGGTGAGGTGCTGGGAGATAGGTGGAGGGGAGGGGAGGCTGGCTGCCTGCTGAGGAATGAAAGTGAAAGTAACTCACTTCCTGGGCAGGCAGCCAGAATTGGAATGTCACACCGGGTTTGGCTGGGGTTAGCCAGATGTGTGAAAAATCAGGATAGGGGATTGGGGTAGGGTGAGCAGATATCCCTATTTTATAGGGACAGTCCCAATTTTGAGGTCTTTTTCTTATATAGTATCCTTTTACACCCCCACCCCCACCCATCCCTGTCCTGATTTTACACACTTTCTGTCTGGTCACTCTAGGTGGGGGTAATTGGTGCCTATATAAGACAAAGCCCCAAATATCGGGACTGGCTCTATAAAATCAGGACATCTGGATCTGGCCACCCTAGCTGGGGAGTGCCTCTCCCCCAGGCTGGCAGCTGCCAGCGATCCATCTCATCCGGGGGGAGCTGCACAGGGCAGGATGAGCTGCTGTGGCTCCATGGGTGCCCTGTCCCTGAGATCAGATGCTGTGCTAACTTCACCATGGTCCATAAGGCTGGTGGTGGTGCCCATTGGCGTGTGATTGGACCTGAGGGTTTGCTGCTGCTGTTGCCACTCTGCACCCCAAGAGGTGGATTTTGGGATCCTGCAGTTTTCCACCTATCTCCTCCTCTACTGCAGCTGTTGGACCAGCGGGCTGGGGGGTGAGCCAAGCATGAAAGCAGTACTGTGTTGCCATTTAGATTGTCATTTAACAGCTTTGTTTGCCAAAAATTCTTGCTAACAATCCTGAATCCAATTTCAATTTAAAAAAAAAAATCAATATCTTAGCCAAAAACAGAAAATTAAGTTGTTGACAATTATTAGTGACAGGTTTGGTTTGAGGCAGGGAGTGGGCCAGTTTTCATTAGAGAAACAAAAAATGTTGACTGACTTTCCTATAGCCTGTTACTCCTGATAAGAGCCCTCCAACAACTGTAATATGCTCATCTCCTTACTAGTGTATAAAGCAGGGGTCGGCAACCTACGGCACACGTGTTAAAGGTGGCAGGTGAGCTGATTTTTGATGGTATGCAGCAGCAGGCTGAGTGGCTCAGCCCATCACTGCTCTGGGGTTCCGGCTGCTGCCCTATTGCCAGCTGGGATACCAGCCATCGGCCCCACTCAGCACCTGCTGCTGGCCTGGGGACCCCCAAGGAACCCCAGGCTGGCAGTGGTCTGAGCAGGACAGCTGAACCATTCAACCTGCTGTCAGCCTGGGGTTCCATTCACTCAGCCGGCAGCGGGCTGAGTGGGCTGGTGGCGGGCTGAGCAGGGCCGGTGGGGGGTTGAGTGGCTCAGTCTGCTGCCAGCCTGGGGTGCCAGCAGCACTCAGCCTACTGCTACTCCAGGGTTCCGGCTGCCAGCCCCTTGCCAGTCAGGAGCTCAGCCGCCAGCCCCACTCTGCCTCCTGCCAGCCTGGGTAAGCAGAATCCCAGGCTGGTAGCGGGCTGAGGGGGGGTCGGCGGCTGGGATCCTGGCTGGCAGGAGTTGGTGGTAAGAACCCCAGACCAGCAGCGGGCTGAGCAGGCCCTGGGATCCTTGTCTAGGGTTCCAGCCACCAGCCCACTGCCGGTTTGGGGTTTCATTTACTCAGCTGGCAGTGGCCTGAGCAGGACCAGTGGCCAAGACCTCAGATAATAACAATAGTTTATTTATATAATATAGACATAGAGAGAAACCTTCTACAAACATTAAAATGTATTACTGGCACGAGAAACCTTAAATTACAGTGAACTTGGCACACCACTTCTGAAAGGTTGCTGACCCGACCCCTGGTATAGAGTGACCATATGTTGTACTAAGATTCTCCTGCTTTTTTTTTCCCTGTGAGTCAGTATAACTTTTGCCAGCCCAGAAGTTGGGCAGCCAATGTTTTACGTTTTCACAATGTTTTCTCCAACTTTCATAAAGTAAATACATAGTTAATATGAGTTAAAAAGGCCAGGGACACTTCTTTGTGAAGAATCTGTACAGCAGATCATGCCCATAGACGATCCAGAAAAGAAATTTGAGGTTGAATTTTTTAATGTTGTGATGGATAAAGCAGTAGCTGCTGTTGATGAAAGGTTTAATACCTTGCAAGTACACCATGAACAGTTTGGATTTTTGTATGACATAACTAAATTCAATGAAATAGGAAACCAAGAGCAACTAATGACGAAGTGCAAGAACCTAGAGAGCCTCCTGAAGCACGGTGATAGTTTTGATTTAAATGGAATTGAACTGTACGAAGAATTGAGTACACTGTCATCAATGTTGCCACATGCAAAATCGGTGATGGACATTGTACAGTTTATTCATACCCGCAAACTTGTTGACATATATCCTAATGTGCACATTGCCACTCGTATTCTACTGACAATTCCTTTAACAATAGCATCAGGAGAACGGAGTTTCTCAAAACTAAAGCTCATTAAAAACTATCTCCGCTCTACAATGAGTCAGGAACACTTAACTGGTCTTGCTATTCTTGCAATCAAACAAGACACGACTTTGTCTTTGTCATACGATGACATTATTACTGATTTTGCAGCCAAAAAAGCCAGAAAGATTGCTTTTAATTAAAAAGAAATCTTTGTTTCAATACCTCTTCATATAAATTTCCAATAAAATTTTGATAAATTAAAAAAAATTTGCATCATTCTGTCATCAGAATTTTTTCTATAGTGCTGCTTCTTTAGTGCTAGTCCATCAGCATTACAGTGTGCTTAATTAAGTTAAACTGGTTTTAATAACGTGAATGTGGCAAGTTTTCCAATACTGTAAGCTTATGTTTGTGTTGCTAAGAGTAGATCAAGCACAGGGGCACCAGTTTAATAATCTCGCCTAGGGCACCATAAATCCTAAGGCCGGCCCTGGGAGAAGGTATAAAGAACCCTGAAAGCATCACCATTTTCTTTCTTTCCTGCTCTGATTTTTGGACTATGGATTTACACTAAAAGGAGCATGTTGACTATAGATTGAGGACCTTCCAATCTTTTGGAAGTTCCAAGAGACTTTACAAGCCAGCAATCTGTAACATCACTGCTACAAACCTGATCTAAGAACTTTGCAATGATTGTATATATATGATTTCTTTGATTATTTTAACTCTCTCCTCTTTCTTTTCTCTTATAAATAAGCCATTAGATATTAGACACTAAAGGATTGGCAACAGCATGATGATTGGGTAGGATCTGAGTTATATACTGACCTGGCTATGTGGCTGATCTCTTGGGATTAGAGGACCCTATATATGATTAAATTGGTTTGCAGGAACCACTCATCATAGAGTCCCGTGTCTGGGTGGTGAAACAAGGGCTGGACTGCCTAAGCAGAGTGTATTTCTGACTTCTTGTTAACCAGCGTGGTGAGACAGAAGTTTACTTTTGTTACTGGCTTGGTATAATCTAATAGAATAACCACCAGTTTGGGCTGAGCCTGCCCTATTTCTCAGTGGTTTGTCCTGAACCTGGCATTCTGAGCTGTGACCCACTGAGGCACAGTGCAGGTTAAGAGCTCCTGCCCGAGGATTCAGCAGCAGCCGCAGAGCTTTAGGAGGCATTGTTTCTGCCTCCATGTCACTCAAAGTCTTTGTACATTTGGTGAGCTATGTGAGCTGGTCATCTCAGTCAAGTTTCCAGTTGGAAAGACGGGCCCATCATCACCCAAAAACCAAATTTCACCACCACAGTGGCACCCTTGCAGAATCAGCAAAGAGACCAAGAACAGAATGACCATGGAAACTGAACCACCATCTTGGTCCGACAGGTGTCTATTCTGGGTCAGTGATAAGGCACATGCTATGGGAGAAAATAACATTTGAATAGACGCAGATAGTTAATAAGATAAATATGCATTTTTAAAAAGTGAAAATGGGCCAAAATAAATTAAAATGACATTAGAATAGTGAAGTGCAATATAAATTCAGGTTGTTTCCCTCAGATACCACCAATAAAATAGAGGCCGTAAGAATGGCCATATTGGGTCTGACCAATAGTCTATCTAGCCCAGTATCCTGTCTTCTAACAGTGGCCAATGCCAGATGCTTCATAGGGAATGAACAGAACAGGGCAATTTATTGAGTGATCCATCTCATTCTCCAGTCCCAGTTTCTGGCACTCAAATAACTGGGATTCTCAAAACCTGCCGTCCCCCTAATCACTCTGCTTGTATTCTGTACCCCTTCCTCCCACCATTTGTCTTCGTCTTTTCAGACTGTAAACTCCTTGTGTGCAGTGATTGTGTCTTCCTGTGCATTTGTACAGCATTTAGCCCAAGGAAGCTTGAATACTGACTGGGGCCTCTGGGCACTATCATAATACAAAAAATAACTGGGAAGTACTTCTGCTGCTTCCCGTGCAATAGATTTTGTTATTCACGGCAGTATCCGCCAGTTCCGTGGACAACAGTTGTATTACAAATCTATTTACTAACACTACTAGCATACTACTCTAGTAGTATTTTTCATTTTCAAAGCACTTTACCAACAGGAAGTACACTAATTAAGCCTAACAACAACACCCCGGCAAGATAAGAAAATATTAGCCATGCCCCTTTATTTTCCCAAAGAGGAAGCTGAGGCAGAGAGTTTAAGTGATATGCAGAAAAGTGTCAGAGAGACTCAGTGTCAAGGCCAATCAATCTATAGCCAAAAATAAATCTGTTACATATTTTTCTTACTTCTCATAAGAGTAATTGCTAGCAGGTTACTTTTGTGTAATGTGTGAGTTGCACAGCGAGACTGCAGCCAACTTGGGTACTATGACATTATCATTCCTGCTTAGGTTAGTAATGAAAAGGTATCCATCACTCTACTCTGCGCTGGTTAGGCCTCAACTGGAGTAGTGTGTCCAGTTCTGGGCACCGCATTTCAAGAAAAATGTGGAGAAACTGGAGAGGATCCAGAGAAGAGCAACAAGAATGAGTAAAGGTCTTGAGAACATGATCTACGAAGGAAGGCTGAAAGAATTGGGTTTGTTTAGTTTGGAAAAGAGAAGACTGAGAGGGGACATGATAGCAGTTTTCAGATATCTAAAAGGATGTCATGAGGAGGAGGGAGAATACTTGTTCACCTTAGCCTCTAAGGATAGAACAAGAAGCAATGGGCTTAAACTGCAGCAAGGGAGATTTAGGTTGGACATTAGGAAAAAGTTCCTAACTGTCAGGGTAGTTAAACACTGTAATAAATTGCCTCGGGAGGTTGTGGAATCTCCATCTCTGGAGGTATTTAAGAGTAGCTTAGATAAATGTCTATCAGGGATGGTCTAGACAGTATTTGGTCCTGCCATGAGGGCAGGGGACTGGACTCGATGACCTCTCGAGGTCCCTTCCAGTCCTAGAGTCTATGAATCTATGAAAGTAAATGAAATTAATCTCAGAGATTACATCTCTGGATCATGTTTTTAAAAAGCAATTTGTTACTCCTGTCAGTCACTTCAGAAGTAAACTCATCTGGCCAAATCCTGCAGTCCACATTCATTATTTGGCACTGATGTAGCCCTGCAAATTTAAATAGCACTTTACAGAAAGGGAGCGAGATCAAGCTCCATTCCATGAAGAGTTTACAGCCTACGTGTCTGACCCTGTGAATGCTCCCAATGAAGTCAATGAAACAATTTGTGTGAGTAAAGTTGGCACATTGGTCCTGAATTTAGGCCTAACCGACCGCTATGCCTACCTTCATGCCTCCAGCTTCCATTCCGGACACATCACACGATCCATTGTCTACAGCCAAGCACTGAGGTACAACCGCATCTGCTCTAACCCCTCAGACAGAGACCAACACCTACAAAATCTCCACCAAGCATTCTCAAAACTACAATACCCGCATGAGGAAATAAGGAAACAGATCAACAGAGCCAGACGTGTACCCAGAAGCCTCCTACTGCAAGACAAACCCAAGAAAGAAACCAACAGGACTCCACTGGCCATCACATACAGCCCCCAGCTAAAACCCCTCCAACGCATCATCAAGGATCTACAACCCATCCTGGACAATGATCCCACACTTTCACAGGCCTTGGGTGGCAGGCCAGTCCTTGCCCACAGACAACCTGCCAACCTGAAACATATTCTCACCAGTAACTGCACACCGCACCATAATAACTCTAGCTCAGGAACCAATCCATGCAACAAACCTCGATGCCAACTCTGCCCACATATCTACACCAGCGACACCATCACTAACCAGATCAGCCACACCATCACTGGTTCATTCACCTGCACATCCACCAATGTAATATACGCCATCATATGCCAGCAATGCCCCTCTGCTATGTACATCGGCCAAACTGGACAGTCTCTACGGAAAAGGATAAATGGACACAAATCAGACATTAGGAATGGCAATATACAAAAACCTGTAGGAGAGCACTTCAACCTCCCTGGCCACACTATAGCAGACCTTAAGGTGGCCATCCTGCAGCAAAAAAACTTCAGGGCCAGACTTCAAAGAGAAACTGCTGAGCTTCAGTTCATCTGCAAATTTGACACCATCAGCTCAGGATTGAACAAAGACTGTGAATGGCTTGCCAACTACAGAACCAGTTTCTCCCCTCTTGGTTTTCACACCTGAACTACTAGAACAGGGCCTCATCCTCCCTGATTGAACTGACCTCGTTATCTCTAGCTTGCTTGCTAGCATATATATACCTGCCCCTGGATATTTCCACCACATGCATCTGAAGAAGTGGGTATTCACCCACGAAAGCTCATGCTCCAAAACGTCTGTTAGTCTATAAGGTGCCACAGGATTCTTTGCTGCTTTTACAGATCCAGACTAACACGGCTACCCCTCTGATACTTGACAATTTAGGGTGGGTGCAAGGATGTTTCGTACCCTAGGTGAAACTTCCACCTTGTGCCGCTCCTCCCCCCGAGCCCTGTGGCAGCTCTCTGTCCGCCCCCTCTGTCATAAACAGATAGCTAAGGGTTAATGTTTCTTCCACCTCTAGCTAATCTTTTAAATGTAAAGTAAACCAGAAAAACCACTGTATTTGCATGTGTATTGTGCTGGTACTTGACTCACAATCGGAGTGCTATTGTCTGACAAAAGACTCTTTTGTCACAGCTTAATGGTTCCTTGCTTAATATGCAAGCTACTGCCAGGAGAGAACAGAAAAAAAATTTCTCTCTGGTTCCTTTTAAAACCAAACCCTCTCTGCTTAAAAGCCCCTAGCAGAGAAAAGAAAAATATAATATTCCTACTGGCTTCTGGATTCTATCTATCCCACCGCTGCACACCATGTCATAACATTTTTTCCCAGATCTGGACCTTAGCGTCCAAAATATGGGTGTTAGCATGAAAACCTCCAAGCTTAGTTACCAGCTTGGACCTGGTAAAGCTGCCACCAGCCAGGAATCTATACAGTGCCTGGCGCACTGTGGTCTCCCCAAAACCTTCCCTGGGGGACCCCCAGACTCAGATGCCTTGAGTCTCACAACAAAGGGGAATAAACCATTTCCCTCCTCCCCTCCAGGTGTTCCCTCCCTGGGTTCCTGGAAAGATATACAGAAGCAAGCTCCGTGAATCTAAACAGAGGGACTCCACCCTCCCTGTTTCCAGTCCTGGAAAACACAAGTACCGAGAGGTCTAATCTCTCTCCCCCACCCTTCACCCAGAGGGTATGCAAAGTCAGGCTAGTAAATCTAACACAAAGAGATTTTTCCCCTGACTTCTTCCTCCCACCAATTCCCTGGTGAGCTGCAGACTCAATTCCCTGGAGTCCCCACTAAAGAAAAACTCCAACAGGTCTTAAAAAGAAAGCTTTATATAAAAAGAAAGAAAAGGACATAAAAATGGTCTCTCTGTATTAAGGTGACAAATACAGGGTCATTTGCTTAAAAGAAAAAAATGAATAAACAGCCTTATCCAAAAAGAATACAATTTAACACATTCCAGCAACTACACACATGTAAATACAAAAGAAAACAATATAAACCTATGGTCTTACTATCTTTGTACTTATAAGTTGGAAACAGAAGATTAGAAAGCCTGGAGATAGAAAAATCACTTTCATAGCTGAGAGGGCACAGACACAAGACAAAGAACAAAGAACTCACACCCAAAACTTCCCTCCACCCGGATTTGAAAAAAAATCTTGTTTTCTGATTGGTCCTCTGGTCAGGTGTTTTAGGTCACTGCTTGTTAACCCTTTTTTAGGTGAAAGAGACATTAACCCTTAGCTATCTGTTTATGACACCCTCCACCTTGTGGCACCCTCCCCCCCCGCGGCAGCTCCCCCCTGCCTGGGGAGCTGTGTGGCAGCTCCCCGCCCCAGCTCACCTCTGCTCCACCTCCTCCCCGAGCATGCCGTCGCCCCTCCACTTCTTCCGCCTCCCAGGCTTGCGGCCCCAAGCCTGGGAGGGAGAGAAGCAGAGTGGGGCGGCATGCTCAGGGGAGGAGGCGGAGCAGACGTGAGCTGGGGCAGAGAGTTCCCCTGTGTGCTGGCCCCCCTTACTTGCTGCAGGTGGCCCTCCCCATGCCCCCCTTCCCCAGCTCCCTCCGCCTAAATGCCGGCGACAACCGGGGCAACCGAAGATCCAGCCACCACCAACGGACCTGAAATGCCACCCCCCAAATGCTAGTGCCCTAGGCGACCACCTAGGTCGCCTAATGGGTTGCACCGGCCTGCCTGAATTAAACACAGGAAATTATTCCAACAGGAAGTAGGAGATGGAAAAGAGGCATTAGGGGTACAACCAATAGCAGTCTGAACTCTGGTATGTGCCACATGGAGCCTATATTTAAAAAATTGTTAATTAAACAGGAGTAGCCAACCCTGGGAGAGGACAGCAGTTGGAAACCTAATCAAAAGCAGTTGGTATTACAAAGGGATATGAAAGATGAGTGAGGATGCTTGGCTGACTGGCAGAGCGAGTATATGCCAGAGATTGGGAATAGCATGAAAAGAGGCACAAAAGCACGAGTGGGAAAAGATATGGAGCATCAAAGCACAGCATAAGGTGAGGAGTGTAGGAAAAAGAAGGGGCTGAGATCTAAGTGCCTTGGAAGTCAGGACCAGGAATTTGAACTTGATACAAAAAGAAACATTTCATCACTTGGATTTGTACAACTCTGCAATGAAAACACAGCCACCCAATACCCACTGTTACCCAGCCCTACCCTGCACCCACCTCCTTCAGGACAAGAGAAAAACGATGGGCCGTGATGTGCTGACAAACGGGCTGTTATGGCAGGAAGCGACTTCCAAAGGCTCAGGGCAGGGCCCTGCCAGCTGCCCTTTCTCTCTCACGCTAATGGGGCTCTACCTAAAGCATCTCCACTAATCTCAGCTATGGCGCTATCTTGCATAGAGACCACGAAAGGGTTCTAGGGAGGGGTGGCATAGTCAGAGCAGAAGGAAAGGAACATTATCTTGGCTACAGTCCAAATGTTAGATAGATTGAGGAGGGGAGATTCCAGGAGGACAGGAAGTGGGAGGTTATTGCAGTCAGTTGAAGTCAATAGTATAAGGAGTGCAAGATTTGACCTACAGTATGTAACTAGTTACTTGTATCTCAACAACCCGCTATGCAAATCATTGTTAAGGGCCTAATGTCTGCTTGTATTTTATAGCCACACCAGGGCCAGTATTTAACTCCTTACTTCAGAAGGAAAGGGTTTATTTAGAACCAAGTTATACTGACAAGAGGAAGAGATAATAGGAACATGAATTTCACTTGACTTATTTAATCAGACTTTTGTTGCATTGACACAGGCATCACCACATTTAGCTGATGAGCAAAGAATATTTTTCATAAGCACAGTGTTGATTATGTGGATGGGATGAAGTGAGAAGAGAGATGGTGTATTATCTAGCTTACTGTAGTCTCGTCCCCTGGTCCATCTGCATGCTATTGCCTGAGGTGGTGACCACTTCTATGGCTCCTCTGATAGGGCCTGCAGCCCTGTCACTGCTTTACACTCCACTCACCATTTGTACTGCATCATTCATACTCCAAAGTGCGCAGAGGGCTCACTGATCCAAGTATCAAGAGCATTCTCAGCTCTGAGGGGCAGCATTGGGGTACAGTGAGGGACGCATTGCAGGGTACAAGGCTCTCTTTAGAGGCTCAGTCCCAAGAAATGGTCCCTGTCTGGCCATCCTCTCTCCTTTTGGTGGCCAGAGCTAAACCTACATCTTACTTTATTTCCTACAAATTACACGAAGTAAATAAGAATTGTGTTTCCTAGAATCAGGATGGTAGTCTCTGCCATTTAATACAGCAGCCTTCCTTGCCACAAAAGCACAGCAAAGTAATGAAAGGCAAAAGACTTCAGGTACATGTGCGCAACATAATTTGCGAATGAATGAAGACTGCAAACCCCCAAACCCCACATCCCATTATCTCTCTAATGGAAACTCATGCCGAGTTTAACGTGCAGTAAAGAACAAAACAAAAGTTCTATAAAGAAACCAAACTTTGATTAACTTTTTTTTACCCTAGAGTCCAGCTGCTGCATATAAGACCAAAGGTATTCTATATTGGCGCCAAAAGGATGCACATGAAGAAATGTGGATATGATACCTGTATTAAAACAAACACACAAGGTTTTGAAATTATCTGAGGCAATATATCACATGTCTAAACACAGTTATTCTGAATAAGTCATTGCAAGTTTTTCAGTCTGAGTTACAATTCTTATATTTCTTACACAGTTCAATAAACAAAAGAGAACATTACATTTTTAACACAGCCATAGTAACACAATAAACACAATCGCTCATCTTCAGGAATGACAGCAGCTAGCAAGTAAGTGACCAAGATAATATACAGATGAATAAAGGGATTTCTAAACAAAGACTTGCTGGAAGCATTTCAATTACCTATTTTATGCTTGATTTACCAATATGTAATAGTAGATACTGGAATGGAAAAATTATTGCTTTTTCTCCTTTAGTGGAAGCTCTGTTGTGAAAATGTTTCATATAAACTGTGTCAGAAACTGCAGTGCCTTGAATTTTTTTATAATTACGTTGTTGCTAGTTATGATAAGTGTTTAATCCATATTACCCCTAAGTGTTGCTGAGAGAAACACAAATCCTTCCTGACATATTTACTTTTTTTTTCCTTAAAAGGGAGCAAGCCCTGTCTTTCTTCACTGCAATTTACAAGATCATGTTAAAAGGTCTGGAAATAAAGGGCTGAAGAGGAGTCAGATTCTAAATCTAGAGGTTTTTTCCTGTAGTGGAAATGGAGTGTCAGCATAACAGTGATGAATCAGGAAAGCAGGATGTTGGATGTCAGCATTGCTATTAAAAGCATTATCCCATCTCTCCTTCTCTACATGAACAGTGAGTATATGTAATGGTCATCAGCATGCATGTCACTAACTATTTGCTGAGAGTTGAACAGTAAGATTCAAAGATACGTTCAGCTCCCCTTTGGTTGAGTTTCTTAATAAACCTTAAGGAGCGGTTCTGTATTTTTAAGGCATAAACAGAGCAAAATGCTCACAAATTACAAAATGGGTCCCTGTATCTTGTGAACTGCAGGCCACTCTGCTGGTCCAGATACTGACTGGAATAGAATCACCTTTAAGTTTCCACTTTTCCCAAACACTGGCAACAGTAGAAAAAGATAAGTAAAGCTTAACTCATTTTACATCTTTCCTTTTCCTCTTTCAGATTTCCACTTATGTTTGCAAATTCTGGCCCTGATCCTGCAAAGACTTACTTACATACCGAGTCATCCCATGGAAATCCATGGAACTAGCCATCCACAGTGTATAAATATATGCACATGTGTAAATCTTCGCAGGTTCAAGGTCTCTGTCAATAATTGCAGAACTGGCCCCAAACTAAATACCACTAAACTTTGACTGGTGCTGTTGGAAATCCAAACCTGTATTCAGACCTCAGTTTGCTAATGGTACCATCTCTGTTATAGATTGAACCAAAACTTCAGCTCCAAAAACCTCTGTTTTGGGGTATTCAAAATCCAGATCTGATTTCTGCACCTACAGCCCCTCTTTAATTAATATGAAGGAAATAAAAAGCTGCTTGAAAATATGCTTGTAATTATTGACTAGAGATGCATGATACCAAGCTAGTAACTCAGCTTTTCTTAAGTGAATTTTAGTGCTTGTGAAATATGGACAATTCTAGAGAATGGGCAGCTATAGGGCAAAGTCTGCTCTTACCAATTACCAGTGTGCCTCATCCCTGATCGTGAAGGAAAGAGTAATGTTGGGTTTCCATGCCTGTGCAGTCCTTGGTTCCCATTAAGACCATCAGTTCTGATGATGGTCGTCTGATGTGGACATATGACCATTAGGACCAGGACTGAGACCACATGCTCACTTCACATGAGGCATGGGACAGCCATAAAGTGGGCTGGATTCAAATAACTGGTCACTTAGCAGTGAAAAGCTCTATATAAAATTCCCAATACACCAAGTCATCTACCTCAATTTAGCCAAGAATAAATCAAAGGCATTCATTTACAGTTACAATGAAAAGCAAGCCAAATGCTGGGACCGAAATTATGGATGGAATGTCTAATCCAAAATTTAAAAGAACCCAAACCAACAACCTTATATATCACAATCCATCCTCACTATATTATGTCATGTCAGTTGCAGTTCATTTCCTGGAATGGACCAATGCCCATTAAATATAATTTCCCTTCCAAGTTTTTCATTAGGTATGCTAAATTATTAACTGTCCTTGTGGTATTTCCCATACTTATTCTTGTCAGTAAACTGTCACCTAATGTAAAAAAAAAGAAAAAAAAAAAGGAAACTGTTAAGGACATCCTTATTTAGTTCAATATTGTTTCTGTTCCTTTCTCTTTCATCCATTTTGTTAGTGCGATGGGTAGATAACCATTCACACTGTTCTATTCCATGATACCAGGGCCACCTAGAGGATTCAGGGTCCTGGGGCGGAAGGACTTCCTGCCGCTGAATGGCCGCTGAAGAGCCGCTGAAGACCCAGCAGTTCAGCGGCGGGTCCTGGGGCGGAAGGACCTCCAGCTGCCGAATTGCTGCCGAAGACCCGCCCCGGGACCCGCCGCCAAAGTGCCGGAAGGACCCCCTGCTGCGGGTCTTCGGGGCACTTCGGTGGCGGGTCCTGGAACGGAAGGACCCCCTGCCGCCGAATTACCGTCGACAACCCAGAGCGGAAGAAGCTCCGGGGGCCTGGGCCTCACGTTCTTTTCTGGGGGCCCTGGAGCGAGTGAAGGACCCTGTTCCAGGGCCCCCAAAAACCTCTCATGGGGGACCCTCCGGGGCCCGGGGCCTGGCGCAAATTGCCCTTCTTGCCCCCCTCTTCTGGGCAGCCCTGCATGAGACCCAAAAACAACTAAATTCAGTATCTACCTATAGTAACATTACAAGCATAGAGGCAGATCCTGCGACTTGTCCTCCATAGGAAATGCTTATGTTAAAACCAGTAGGCCTTCTTGGGTGAGTAAGGCTTAGTCATATGAGTGAGCCTTGTAGGACTGGTTCTATATCCCTTATGATGAAAATGTTTCTATTTATTCCATTTGACTGTATTTATTCCATTTATTCCGTTCTGACTGTAACCAGTGTGAACACATGTGAATGATAAGCAGTACAGTCTTTAGTTCTAATTCAATGAAGTTAAATGCAAATATACATTGACAATAAACAATAGCTTCAAGGTTGCTTATTCTATGATCATTTTTTCTAGGTTGTTATATGCAGTGATGAACTGAGTACTGAGTTGTCTTACCTATTAATAGTGCCTCTTTCTCCGATTTCAGACCTTGGCTTCGTTTCTCAGAATTTTTTTCTCTTTCTTGGTTGACCAATGCTACTGTCAACATATTGATTTCCTATAAAGTTTAAAAACAAAATAGGTGTTTATGTAGATTTCATTCATTTCAATAAACACCCTGCCTGCTGCTTTTTTACTTTCTTTATAAAAGATCATTACTTTAATTTACAGCTAAGGACAAAACAGTTATAAATAATTGAGTTGTTTGCAGAATATTAAAGACCTTTTTGAAGCACTGTTTCCCCAACTGCTGCAAGCAGAGGAATTTCCTGTATATAGTAGGTGCCAACTTTGTCACAGCTGTCTCTTTATTAGACATGACAGAAGGCAGATACCGTAAACAAGAGAGGTTTAGAAAATTCCACTTTTATAGCAAGCAGAATGGGGCCCTTATAACCTCCTAAGAAAATTTCAGAACAAAGGCGAGAGCTAGGTAATATGGTTGGATTGTTACATTTACATGGCTTTTCGGCACTGAAGGAGGGATTTGACAGGCTGTGAATATTTCACATTTTTTAAATAAAAATCATTGTGACAAACTTTCTGCTCTAGTAACTGACTTACATTTTTAAAATTACCATCATGAGAAAAAGAGTTAGAAATGTGTGTGTGTGTTTGTGTGTGGGGGGGTGGGGACCTGCTGATTCCAAGAAGCAGTAATTACAGTAAAATCTTGAAGGGCCGTCACCTAAGTAGCTGTGTTTGGTCCAGCTGCTTCTCAGTAGAGTTAAGCAAGAAACTGTTTTCCTGTCCTGCGAAATTTTTAAAAAATTTCTTATCCAAAATCAGTACATAAAATCACAATTTTAGAAATGTTTGTGTCCCACAAATCCAATATTTTTTGATTTGGGTTAATTGAAAATTTTTGTTTTGATCATTTTGAAATGTTTTGTTTCAGTTTCAGTCATTTTTTATTTAAATGTTTTTACACTAGCTAGATTCAATTTTGAAACAAAAAGCGGCTCGGAACTCGAAAAATCTGAATTTTTCATTTAGAAAATGACAATTTCAAAATGATGTTTCAACAATTTTGATGTTTTTTTTTTAAATTTGAGTTGAGAAATTCCTGCAAAAAAAATTCAGTTTCCACTAATTGGCATTTTTGGGTGAAAAAGCATTTTGTTGCAAGATTGTCAACCAGCTCTGCTTCTCAAACAAGAAAGTCATTTAGGCATTAACTAACTTGTAGTACTGTCATGCAAATAATAAGTGATAACAACAACATCATCATCCCTGGGATGGAAAGCACTAATGATACTGCTCCAGATACAACCCGCAGCTGAAGTAAGTACTAATCTGCTGCAGACTTTGGGCAACAAAAAGGGGAAGAGGAAGAAGCCTAATGAAAGCCTGTAAATGTATCTATCTCTGGGTTCAGCAATGGGAGGGAAGCCCCGCTGAGCAGAGTAATTGGGCTAGGAGGAAGATGAAGGCGAATACAGCATGAAGCCAGAGCAATGCAAGTCAGCAGAGACTGTATACATTACAATATAATTTTTGTCTCCAAGGATATAAAAGCATTCTAAAAAGGGTAATTATGGAGCGGGAGGAGAGAGACCAGCAGGATGGGCACTTGATAAAACAATCCCACAAAACACCTGACTACCTTTTTTTGGAAAGCTAGAAAATTTTGTCGAGCGGTGATACAGGGAAAGAAACTCTACTCCCTTTGGAATTAGAGAGCAGATGGTGTCTTATCTAATGGGCGGGTCTGAGGATGTGCAAAACCCTCAGCATGATTTATGGAGCAGTGTTAATGGAGACTAGAGGAAGTAACAGAAAGTTGTTCTTGCTTGGACGGATGGTGGAGGTAGAAAGCAGGGAAACAGTGGTAATCTTGCTAGTGACACAGAGGATGCTTAAAAAGCAGGTTGCAGGCACTTGTGCAATTAAGAGTGAATGGGCTTACAGGGAATAAAATTCTTCTGTGCAAGACTTGCTGCCCCAGAGAAGATGATAAAATGGATAAATGGAGCCATTTGTATGAGTTTGATGGCTAATATGGCCAAGTCTGGCTTAGGGATTCATGCCACAGCAAAAAGAGGACAGCGAAGAACGGTCAAAGGAGGCAGTAGCAACATTGGAAGGAACCAGGAGTGGAAGTAAAAGGAAATGACCCTGTTCATATTTCCAAACAAAATTCACCTGCAACTCATCCAGAGTTTGCACTTGCAATTATAATGTCAGTGAAAATCTTACTAATTACATATCTAACTATGGTATGTATTCCAGAGGCAAATCTGGTAGGTGGGTATGAAGCCACTAAGCTTTGCAGCCACTCAGTTCACTTGTGGGCAGGGAAAAAAACGGTGTATTTTTTGCAGGCACAAATTGTGTCTGCAAACAGAAAAACTAAAGGTCAGCCTGGCTGGACATTTACTCGAAGAGTGCTGGACTAGGCAACAACTAACTGGAAGGATCATGGGTTACAGAATGACAAGTGTTTCACCCCTGTGACATAAGCAGGGCTGTTAGCAACCAGCAGCCTCCGTAGCACTGTTGGAGAAACACTGCACTAGAGTATCTCCATTTTCCAGTACAGCTTTGTTACACCCTTAGTTCAGAGGCCATTTCTACTTGGCAGATGTTATTTTCTGGTCCTTTATGCAGTCTTCTTTACCAGGTTTCATTATGAAATAAATAGTTTGCAACCATCTGTATTACTGCAATAAAGGAGAAGAGCGTGGCTGAGCATGGAGAAATTAGGATTAATTAGAAGTGAAATGACCTTGGAAGGACCAAATGCAATATGTGGCTGGTTAAATAGCATTTGGAAGCCGTTAGGCCCCAGGAGTATTCATTAGTCACAAATTTCATCAGGTAACTGTAGAACATGGATGCATGACTACAGTGCTACAGCCAAGGACAGGCTACATATAAGGCAAACCTTTCTGCCCAGTGTGGATGGAGTAATTCCTTATGGTGCTAGCACAGTTACCAAAAAAGGGACCTTTCGGTGTAAGTGGGACCAGAGTATCATATTAATTTTTTCCTCAAACGATGATGAAAGGATTTGAATTCCCCTCCCCCACTTTGGTCCAAATGTTGTTTGGTCCACTCCCAGTCAATGGATGGGTCATTACACAAATTAAAAACTATTTCCCCATGCTAATTTTCCCCTTACTGTTACTCATACCTTCTTGTCAACTGTTTGAAATGGGCCATCCTGATTACCAATACAAAAGTTTTTTTTTCCTCCTGCTGATAATAGCCCACCTTAATTGATATGTCTCATTACAGTTGGTATGGCAACCCCCATCTTTTCATGTTCTCTCTCTCTAAATATACAGCTTCCTACTGTATTTTCCACTCCATGCGTCTGATGAAGTGGGTTTTAGCCCACAAAAACTTATGCCCAAATAAATTTGTTAGTCTCTAAGGTGCCACAAGTACTCCTCATTCTTTTTGCTGATACAGACTAACATGGCTACCACTTTGAAACCAGTAAAAGTTACCACACTTTGTGTGAGGTCATAACACGTTTTGACATACACCGACTATACAAAGTGCGATTAACAGCTGTTTCATGCAGTGTTGCCAACAGTAGCAGGAGAAGGGGAAGTAGAGAAGGACATTACTTAAGGCCTTGGCTACACTGGCGCTTTACAGCGCTGCAACTTTCTCACTCAGGGGTGTGAAAAAAACACCCCTCTGAGCGCTGCAAGATACAGCGCTGTAAAGCGCCAGTGTAAACAGTGCCGCAGCGCTGGGAGCGCGGCTCCCAGCGCTGCAAGCTAAATCCCATCAAGATGTGGAGTATGTGCAGCACTGAGAGAGCTCTCTCCCAGCGCTGGCACTGCGACCACACTCGCACTTCAAAGTGCTGCCGCGGCAGCGCTTTGAAGTTTCAAGTGTAGCCATACCCTAAGTGTCTGGCAGTGTGGGGCACATCGGGAGCAACTGCAGAGTGCTGGCCATACATAAGCAGTTTGTTACCCTTTCTTATCCGCTCCAGGCTTTCTCTGAAGAAAGGTGAGGAGGAGGGAAAAAGCTCTGTATTTGAAACAAAAGCAAGAGCCATGCAGGTCATCCAGAGCAGGGTGAAGGCATGTGAAGAAAAGGCAATTTATATTTTTGAAGAAGAAAAAAACAGCAGAGCCAAATTCTGCTGTCCTCAGTTGAGCAAAACCATTACTGATGCCAATAGAAGTTTTGCTTTGTTAAGGACTGCAGAATTCAGCCTCAGATTTTAAACATATGGGCTAAATTCTGCTCATTTATACCCATGTAATCTAGTCATCTCATTATAAAAATGAATAGAATTTGGCCTTCAGTAGGAAGATCACCTGTTTTTTACAGTATATTTTTTCTTATGTGGGGAAGAGACCTCAATATTAATGCTAAATAGATTAATACAATTATAACTTCATTTCAAACTTGTTTTCACCTTTCCTAAATATTAAGATATAGCAACAAGAATGTTATAGCCAGGCTGCTTGGAAATACAACAATACATATATTTAGCTGTTTACGTTACAAAGTGTTAAAGCTAATCAAAGAAATTCCAGAATGTTTCTGCTTTTATCTCCCAAGGACAAGCAAACATTACAAAGACAGACCATTCATGTTTTAAGTAGAGTAAGAAGGAATGTAGGGTGTGTTATCAGAGCCATAAATATATTTGTAAAGTGAGCCCACACCAGCTCCTTCTTTTCTTTTCAAAGGGAAACCTGAGTTCGAAAGAATTCCAGAAATAGCCTTATTGAAACTGATTTATTTTGTAAACACCCTGAAGTCTTCTTTTTTTTGCACTTGGGGAACATTTATGGTGGGGAATGTTTTGCAGAAGATATTGATTAATTCCAACTCACGTTTCCACTTAAAGATGAAAACCTTTGTTGTTTCTCAAATGTTTAAGATGGCATAAGCTTTCAAAATGTATATTTGCAAATATCTAAATGTAAACCTTCATATAATAACTGTCTGATAGCATTGTTGTATGAATAATAAGATGTCATATGTATAAATATAGCAAGCTCATTTGATGCTAAACTAGTAAATAATGTAAGAGGCCATTTAATTGCAAAATATTTATATTAATAGGGAATTAATTAGTTACTGGCAGTGCACAAGCAAATCCTCACCAACTCAGGAAGACAAGAAAATTGGTGTTCCAAAAATTGTTCTGCAGAGTCAACAATTATTAAATATTTAAACTAAAGTCTTTGTAAGAGTTATTTAATTTAAAAAGTCTCTTTTGAGAGCTAAAAACTTGTGTATAAAGGACAGGAATGTTTGGACTGTTTGAAAACAATTTCATTTCCTCTCAAATGCTAATAAAATCAAGTCTCAAAAATGGACTGAATAAAAAGAAAACTTTTAAAATTAGTTTTAATTCTATCTAGATCTTTCTTGCTAGAAAAAGAACAAAGGCAATTAAAGAAATACTGCATATTCATTAAACGGACTGCATATTCAGGAGCTGAAAGTGTCAGCTAAACCAACCCTGAAGGCATGATGCCAATGAAAGTGACAACAACCAACTTGAATCTAAACAAGCCCGAGAGAGGTGTGTTTTCCTATCATGTCATGAAAATAGTAAGGAGACGAGTATAAAAGACTGAAGTGAGAACCCTACACACCACCCCACTGCTATTCTGCCTAGACTAGTAAGCACTCCATGACTCATCCATCCAACTCTACAAGCAAGCTGCCACAGACAGAGAGGACTTGGGAAGAAAGCAACCGAAGGAAAACCTCCCCAAGACCTCAGTGTGGATTGATGAGAAAAAGTTAAGACTGCCAATGGATTAGATTTAAAACTCTTGTAATGATTTTACTGGGCTATGCAAATTCTGTTGTAACTTAAATTACTATAATTTTCTCCTGTTTTATCATCAAGTGGTTAGACCATATATTTCTGGACCAGAGATAGGGGCTAGACATTGGTAAACAGCAAAATAGTGGGATGAAACTGAATTTAAGATTCTTAATATTTGTAATTGGCCTGGCTTAGGACAGCTCCTTAAATGGCTTCTTCAAAGTAATTAATTTAAAAATCTTCTTTGATTTTCATAGTTAAGATTGCTCACTTTGTCCAGCTATAAACTGTTTAGGTTATTATTAATAACTAGACAGATTTCATTTGCCCTTAAAAATATTATTTTGTCCATACATAAACAGTTTTAAACATCTAATAAGATACTAAAACTGAATTCACAGTAATTGTGGACAACAATACACTTTGGTCTTCCCTTACGAAGGGAAAAGAGCCCCTCAGATGTGGTCCACTCTCAAAGATGTAATTTCTGTTAAACACTCTCCATAGAGTTGGTATGCATACTTCCATCTTTTCATGTCCTCTGTATGTATAAATATCTCCTGTCTGTGTGTTCCATTCTGTGCATCTGAAGAAGTGAGCTGTAGCTCACGAAAGCTCATGCTGAAATAGATTTGTTAGTCTCTAAGGTGCCACAAGTACTCTTGTTCTTTTTCCGCAGAGAGACATACACAAGAGTTTGTAACGGAAGTAAAATTTTATTATTTGTGTTTAGTAATTTGTGTTTTGCCTCACGTTTTCTTTCCAGTCATTAATAATAAAATAGCTATGGTTAATAATTGTGATTATTTTGCTTGATCACAGATGTCCCCTAAAAGGATGGAAAAAAGCCCCTCTGACTAAATAATAGGAGACACACCCCTGAGCTGGCAGTGAGAGAATAGAGCTGGCCTACCATTTCTTGTTTCTCCAAACTAGCCACTTTTAGAATAACATTACTTGGGATCCAACAGTTTTAAAACTACCCCTTTCTACACTACACTTACATATAATTTTTTGTTTTTTTTTTAACCCTCGTACAACTGCTTTTGGCTTCCCCAAACTTTAAGTGCTGCAACTCAGTTTTCATTTCTTTCTACAACTGCTGACAATTGGTTACATATGTCTCCATAGCCACACAAAGTAATAATTTAATCTTGGTGTTCTGCCCCTATTGGGTCTCTAATTCAATGTCCATTGAAGTCATCACAGAATAATAGAATATCAGGTTCGGAAGGGACCTCAGGAGGTCATCTAGTCCAACTCCCTGCTCAAAGCAGAACCAATCCCCAGAGGTGAAAGTAAGCTAGTACGGTCCGGTACGGCATACTGGCTCTTGCCAGTACACCATGCTGGACTGGACTGGCTTCCCCATTTAAAGGGCCCAGGGCTCCCTGCATTGGCTGGAGCCCCAGACCCTTTAAACTGCCTCCCGAGCCCTGCTGCCGGAGTCCTGGGGTAGCAGTGGCAGGGCTCTGGTGGTGATTTAAAGGGCCCAGGGCTCCAGCTGCTGTGGGGAGCCCCAGGCCCTTTAAATTGTCCCTGAGCCCCGGGGCTCCCAGCCACCTCAGGAGCCCCAGGGCCTTTAAATCTTGATTTAAAGGGCCCAGTTATTTAAAGGCCCCGCCTCTTCTGGTTGAGGCCACCCTCCTGCTCAGGACTCCAGTGTACAGGTAAGTCCTTTAAGTTACTTTTACCCCTGCCAATCACCAACTAAATCATCCCAGCCAGGGATTTGTCAAGCCTGACGTTAAAAATCTCTAAGGAAGGAGATTCCACCACCTCCCTAGGTAACCCATTCCAGTGCTTCAGTGGGAACCTTTCCACTGACTTCATTGCACATTGGGTCAGGCCCATTCTTAGATTTCAGGGGACACACAGATTAAGTTGCAGTCTCAAACAGTAGGAAAAAAGGATGATATTTACACACCTCTGCTTTTCAACATGTTCTCTCATGATGGCCATCCTGGATTCCTTCCCAATTATTTGATTGAAAATATTCCGACTATTAGAAAGTCTCTAATACTTGAGTGATATAATTATCTTGCTGTTGTGATGGAATCCAGAAAATCATTGGTTCTGCTTTAGAGGAAGAACTATTTCAGAGGGCTGGGGAAGATGCTTAAGGAGCTTGAGGCTCAGGTGATCTTCAGTGGGATTTTGCCTGTTTCTAGAGAATGGCAACAAAGGTGTGACAAGATTATGGCGATCAACAGATGGCTCAGGCAGTGGTGCTATAAGGAGGGCTTTGGGATATACGGCCGCTGGGAAGCATTCATGGACAGAGGACTGTTCTCTCGGGATGGACTTCATCTGAGTAAGGAGGGAAACAGGCTTCTAGGATGGAGGCTAGCACAACAGATTAAGAGAGCTTTAAACTAGGAATTTGGGGGAGATGGTTGGGAGACGTCCAGGTAATCTCCACGCCGGAACTTAACATTGAGAGGGAAGAAAACAAAGTAAGAGAGATACACACGTGGGCAGAAGAATGGACATAAGGAGGAAGGGTAGTGTAGATACCAGTCTAATAGGTGATACTGGCGGTAGAATGTCTGTGCCTAACCAGATAAAGAATGTCAGTGAAGCCAAACGGCAAAAATTAAGATGTCTGTACACTAATGCGAGGAGCCTAGGTAACAAAATGGAGGAGCTAGAGCTACTGGTGCAGGAAGTGAAACTGGATATTATAGGGATAACAGAAACATGGTGGAATAGTAGTCATGACTGGAGTACAGGTATTGAAGGCTATGTGCTGTTTAGGAAAGACAGAAATAAAGGCAAAGGTGGTGGAGTAGCATTGCATGTCAACGATGAGGTTAACTGTAAAGAAATAAGAAGTGATGGAATGGATAAGACAGAGTCTGTCTGGGCAAAAATCACAATGGGAAAGAAAGCTACTAGAGCCTCCCCTGAGATAGTGCTTGGGGTGTGCTACAGACCGCCGGGATCTGACTTGGATATGGATAGAGACTTCTTTAATGTTTTAATGAAGTAAACACTAATAGGAATTGTGTGATCATGGGAGACTTTAACTTCCCAGATATAGACTGGAGGACAAGTGCTAGTAACAATAATAGGGCTCAAATTTTTCCGGATGTGATAGCTGATGGATTTCTTCACCAAGTAGTTGAAGAACCAACAAGAGGGGATGCCATTTTAGATTTGGTTTTGGTGAGCAGTGAGGACCTCATAGAAGAAATGGTTGTAGGGGACAACCTTGGTTCGAGTGATCATGAGCTAATTCAGTTCAAACTAGATGGAAGGATAAACAAAAATAGATCTGGGACTAGGATTTTTGATTTCAAAAGGGCTAACTTTAAAGAATTAAGGAAATTAGTTAGGGAAGTAGATTGGACTGAAGAACTCATGGATCTAAAGGTGGAGAAGGCCTGGAATTACTTCAAGTCAAAGCTGCAGAAACTTTCAGAAGCCCGCATCCCAAGAAAGGGGGAAAAAATCATAGGCAGGAGTTGTAGACCAAGCTGGATGAGCAAGCATCTTAGAGAGGTGATTAAGAAGAAGCAGAAAGCCTACAAGAGTGGAAGATGGGCGGGATTAGCAAGGAAAGCTACTTTATTGAGATCAGAAAATGTAGGGATGAAGTGAGAAAGGCTAAAAGCCATGTAGAGTTGGATCTTGCAAAGGGAATTAAAACCAATAGTAAAAGGTTCTATAGCCATATAAATAAGAAGAAAACAAAGAAAGAAGAAGTGGGACGGCTAAACACTGAGGATGGAATGGAGGTTAACGATAATCTAGGCATGGCCCAATATTTAAACAAATACTTTGTCTCAGTCTGTAATAAGGCTAATGAGGAGCTTAGGGATAATGGTAGGATGACTAATGGGAATGAGGATATGGAGGTGGATATTACCACATCCGAGGTAGAAGCCAAACTCGAACAGCTTAATGGGATAAAATCGGAGGGCCCAGATAATCTTCATCCAAGAATATTAAAGGAACTGGCACATAAAATTGCAAGCCCATTAGCAAGAATTTTTAATGAATCAGTAAAATCAGGGGTTGTACCGTACGACTGGAGAATTGCTAACATAGTTCCTATTTTTAAGAAAGGGGAAAAAAAGTAATCTGAGTAACTATAGGCCTGTTAGTTTGACATCTGCAGTATTTAAGGTCTTGGAAAAAATTTTGAAGGAGAAAGTAGTTAAGGACATTGAGGTCAATGGTAATTGGGACAAAATACAACATGGTTTTGCAAAAGATAGATAGTGCCAAACCAACCTGATCTCCTTCTTTGAGAAGGTAACAGATTTTCTAGACAAAGGAAACACAGTGGATCTAATTTACCTTGATTTCACTAAGGCATTTGACACGGTTCCACATGGGGAATTATTAGTTAAATTGGAAAAGATGGGGATCAATATGAAAATTGAAAGGTGAATAAGAAACTGGTTAAAGGGGAGACTACAACAGGTTGTACTGAAAGGTGAACTGTCAGGCTGGAAGGAGGTTACTAGTGGAGTTCCTCAGGGATCAGTTTTGGGGCCAATCTTATTTAACCTTTTTATTACTGACCTTGGCACAAAAAGTGGGAATGTGCTAATAAAGTTTGCGGATAACACAAAGCTGGGAGGTATTGCTAACACAGAGAAGAACCGGGATATCATACAGGAAGATCTGGATGACCTTGTAAACTGGAGTAATAGTAATAGGATGAAATTTAATAGTGAAAAGTGTAAGCTCATGCATTTAGGGATTAATAACAAGAATTTTAGTTATAAATTGGGGACACATCAGTTGGAAGTAACAGAGGAGGAGAAGGACCTCGGAGTATTGGTTGATCACAGGATGACTATGAGCTGCCAACGTGATATGGCTGTTAAAAAAGCTAATGTGGTGTTAGGATGCATCAGGCAAGGTATTTCCAGCAAAGATAAGGAAGTGTTAATACCGTTATACAAGGCACTGGTGAGACCTCATTTGGAATACTGTGTGCAGTTCTGGTCCCCCATGTTTAAGAAGGATGAATTCACACTGGAACAGGTTCAGAGACGGGCTACTAGGATGATCCGAGGAATGGAAAACCTGTCTTATGAAAGGAGACTCAAAGAGCTTGGCTTGTTTAGCCTAACCAAAAGAAGGTTGAGGGGGAATATGATGGCTCTTTATAAATATACCAGAGGGATAAATATTAGGGAGGGAGAGGAATTATTTAAGCTTAGTACCAATTTGGACACAAGAACAAATGGATATAAACTGGACACTAGGAAGTTCAGACTTAAAATTAGACAAAGGTTTCTAATCACTAGAGGAGTGAAGTTCTGGAACAGCCTTCCAAGGGGAGTAGTGGGGGCAAAAGACATATCTGGCTTTAAGACTAAGCTTGATAAGTTTATGGAGGGGATGGTATGATGGGATAGCCTAATTCTGGGAATTAATCAAAGATCAATTGCCAAATTATCAGTAGGTAAGTATGCCCAGTGGTCTGTGATGGGATGTTAGATGGGATGGGATCTGAATTACTACCGAGAATTCTTTCCTGGGTGCTGGCTGGTGAGTCTTGCCCACATGCTCAGGGTTTAACTGATCGCCATATTTAGGGTCAGGAAGGAATTTTTCTCCAGGGCACATTGGCAGAGGCCCTGGAGGTTTTTTGCTTTCCTCTGTAGCATGGGGCACGGGTCACTTGCTGGAGGATTCTCTGCAGCTTGAGGTCTTCAAACTACAATTTGAGGACTTCAATAACTCAGACATAGGTTAGGGGTTTGTTATAGAAGTGGATGGGTGAGATTGTATGGCCTGCATTGTGCAGGAGATCAGACTAGATGATCATAATGGTCCCTTCTGACCTTAAAGTCTATGAGTCTAAGGCACACAATACTGTTTCACTCCAGTTTAAGGGTCTTAGTTTAACGTGAAGCTTTTTGATGAGCATCTGGTAATCTGCAGTATGCAAGTCTCACCAATAGCATACACACAGGATGCCTGTCCAATTTGCATTGTGTGAGCACACAGTGGCAGTTTGCTGAGAAGTGAGGGACTAGCATTCTTGGGGTCTATCCCATGGTTTTCTGCTACACTGCTGAGCAGCGTGCATTGTGGGTTTGTTTTCACTGTGAATTGTGGTATGCAAAGCAGAAGCCAGGCAGGTTGAAATAAAAAATCCCAAAATCATGTTTCCACTGTCTCTGTCCTATTCTTCCTTTCTGGGAAGGCTAGCATCATTTTCAAATTGCTGTCTGCCAGCATGGACCCAGAAATGCACCACACTGCTATGGCAGAAGGTGTGAATATGCAAAGGCTGCTGGGTCTGTATTACAGCATTCAAACCTGGACACATTCTGCATTGGTCAATGCCCGCTGCACCACCAAGCAGATGGTGCAAGTGCAGGAGAATGTTCAGTGGCAGAACAGCGTCTCCTCCAGGTAGCAGGAGTAAATACCATGTAGCTGTTGCAGCAGGACGTTGAGCTGTTGGAACTAGAGGACCACTTCCTGGCTCAGCTACACAGCATTCAGTGCCCTTTGTGGGACTGGCAAAGCATGGATTGGTGGGAGAGAAACATTCTGCAGAGCTGGGATCACTAGCAGTGGTGCAAGAACTTTGGGATGGGGAGGGCTACCTTGACTGAGATCTGTGCAGAGCTGCAGTGATAGTGTACCAACATGCAGTGCCCCATACCTGTAAATAAGCAGGTAATCATTATCATCTGGAAGCTGGCCACCTCAGAATGTAACTGGTCTGTAGCCAACCAGTTTGGCTCGGGGAGATGAACCATTGGGACCAGTCTCATGCAGGTCTGCTATGCTATTAAGGTACTAGCTAGCTGGGTTCTAATGCTCAGAAGATTACTGATGGCTTTGCACACATGGGGTTCCCAAACTGCATTAGGGTAGCTGATGGAACCAATCATTTGCCCCACTGCCCTGGTGCAGAATTTATAAACAGAAAGGGGTATTTCTCCACAGTGATTGACGACTGCAGCAGGTGTACACACAGAAATGCAGGGTGATCTGAGGGGGTCTATGATGCGAGGATCTTTCAGAACTCAGTTCTATTTAAATTAATGGAGAAAGGGGTGTTTGCCCCTAGGACCACTATGAACATCAGTGACGTGGAGACTGGTCTGATTATTTTGTGAAACACAGCTTATCTTCTGCTTCCCTGGTGAACAAAGCCATTCACTGGCCACTTGGACAGGAAGAAGGACTATTTTAACTGTTGTCCGAGTCACTGCAGGGTGGCGGTCGACTATGTATTTGGCCACTTGAAATGCAGATTTTGATGCTTAAGGAATCTGTAACAGGGCAGGCACCACTCCTGTCCTGCAATCCCACACAGTGTTGTATGCCTATTTTTTGTAAACACCTCTATGGGATTATTACTATGACTGCCACTGTCACAATCCCATATAGCAGCTCTATCGACATCATTCTTCAGACATAAACCCAGTCTCCAAGGAGAGATCTCACCCTCCTAAGATCCCTTCTGTCTCAGCTCTGCTAGCCTTCCTCTTTCCCCTTTGTGTTTCCATTTTTAACTATCCCTCCTAGCTGACAGGACAATTAGATCCTTAATGCTCCCAGTCCCCAGTGTGGTAAGGTAAGTACTTCATTCCTCAGTCAAGTCTTCTCTAGGGGGAACTAATCAGAGCTTAAGTGATCAGAGTGCTGGAACAGCTGTTAGCTCTCAGCACTCTGTCACAGAATAATTTGGAAGCAGCAGAAAAAAATGTCCTGATCATTATAACATTGTGCTGTGCTCTGCTCAATATTTGTGAGACCAAAGGGGAAAGATTCAATGATTGGTGGGACGCTGAGGTACTGATGCTTGCTTGGTGGTTTTAGCCGCCAGCACGGTGTCCCATAGAGGATGCTAACGCCAGGGAGAATATTGTCAGGGATGCCAACTGTTCATATTATGGTTGAACATGTTTAGCTGTGCATTCAGCTGCTAATCCATGGAGGTGAGATAGACTGTGAACAATCCAGTATTATGGGTGGTGGAAGTGAGACATTGCCTATATACTTTTCTGAAGCCGAATGGATTATTTTAGCTTCATTTAAAGGATTTTGTGTGTTACATGCAGTGATGAGTCATAATGGACCAAAATGGATTTTAAAAGGTTTTTATTATAAAGGAACAGTAACAAGATCAAAAATAAAGTTTATTGGAACCAATGGATAAATAACAATAGCTTTTTATTTGAAAATACATTTACCAGAACAATCTACTCACTGACTAACAAAAAGCAAATCTTTAAACAAAGCAACAGTGCAAACCAAACTGAAAGTGCAACAATGCAAAATGTGCAAAACTAACAAGGTGGTGGTGGTTATAGCTTAAAGTTACAGGCACATATAGGTCTTCCTTCTGCCTTTTCTTGCATGTGGGGGTTCTGGGGTTGAGTGCCACAGCTCAAAATTTGCAGGTGCATTGCAGGGGTCAAAAATGCTGGGCTTCCAGAAGCCAGTCTTCTTGGTGGGCAGATGATGGATCTGAAAGAAGAATGGTCTCTGGATAAGTGTAGAATGGGTAAAGAGGGGAGGAATTTTTGATGGTCCCAGTATTGTCTAGGGGCTGAAGGATGTGGATAAATACTGGTTTACAGGATTGAAAGGACCGCTTGCCTGGCAGTAGCATGTTTTGGAGGAGAGGATTCTGGATCCAGATAGCATCCATAAGTTGCCTTGCACCTCCCTTTTTCCATGCTGTCCTTGGCCATGGTGATGCTGTCCTTGGCCACTGCCATGATCTCTTGGGAGAGCTTCATTTCCTTCTCTGTCTGGGTCACCATGTACTGCCTGTACTTCTCAGCCAGTGAGACTCTGGGGCTCTATCATAAGCTCTACAAACCTCTTGATCTGAGTCTTCCTTTCCCACCTCCTCAGGTTGGCTTGCCTGCCATCAGTAGACAAAGGTGTGGTCCTTGATGGTTTGCTTGCTGTAGATGCTTTGGAAGTGGGGGGGGGGATGACTTATTGTTCACATTTCATACAGGGCATGATAGCATTTTTAGTATGCATCCACGACTTGACCTCCCTCAGGATCTTCCCAGCCTTGGGGGAACCTCAGAGATGGTAAGCAGCGGGCATGTGATGCGGTGCTGGGTGCACTGGGATTTCTGTCTGCTGTATATGCTATTTGCCACTGTGCGGGTTAGGAGGTGGGGTGGTCGAAATATGCTCTCATTTTGGTTTGCAGTTTTATTTGTGCATTTAAGGGGCTCCTCTGGTGTCAGAAGGGTTATGAGAGGTTATGGGGGGAGCCAAGCCAGATAGTAACCCCCTCTATGTCCCCTTTAGGTCATCCTTACTCTTGATGACATTACACTAAGGTGGGGGACTAGGAAACAGAGAAGGCCTTATTCAAAACAGCAAAGGGCAGACCAGTGACATACACTGAAATTATGCACCAGGATGGTTCCGCCCAGAAGTGTTGCAGAAGTGGAAGGGGCTTGAGAATTATACCAGAGGCATGGGCCTGTCACTATTCCTTATAATGTGCAAACCAAAATTCGAGCAACTGCTCAGTCTTAAGTTCTGCTTTACCTCCCCTACAGACATGGAGAAAATGCAGAGAAAAGTAGATAGGGCCCTGAAATGATTGTCAGCTACAAGGCGTTTTACAGGGCAGTTACACCTCAGCAGGGAACAGGACTGTTCGCACCTTTGTACCTTTACTGGGCACAGATAAACACTGACCATACTTCCTTTCCTGTAATCACGGTCTCAATGAACTCTTGCATTTTGTACAAATGATTTTTTTCATTATTCAAATGTGCTGTGGCAGGGGAGGTGGCGTAGTAAAGGCTGTGCCATGCTGCCAGCTGCCATTTTGATCTGAAGAACAGAGTTGCAGGGGGAAGCATTCACTGGGCAGGATAGATGAGGGAAGAGGAAAGGAAAGTAGGTAGATGGGCCACAGTGCTGAAAACTGTTGAAAGTCATGGCTTTAGCATGAGACAGAGGCCAATTTACTCCTGGGGGAATTTGGACCACCGTGCAATGCAGAATTTCATTTTTTTCCTGCAGAATTGGCACTGCAGAGCTGCTGGACCCAGCAGAGCCCACCTCACAATGTGCCTGAATGGGAGATACAGGTGAGCTGTGGTTCTCGGAATGCCAGGAATGAAGGAGGCAGCATGTGGGCTGTGGTCCCACACTGAAAGGTGTGCCCCGCCGGGTGGAGATGGAGGCCCTGCAGCTCTGCATGCTGGGCCTGATCCTCATCCTCCCAAGGATGGGAGAGGGCCCAGGAGACCTGGCTGTGCTGGCTCTTGCAAATGGTGAGGAAGTGAGGGGCCTCACCATGTCCCCAAAGTGGGACAGTAACGAAGCTGCGCATAGCGGAGCCTGTGTATGAGCTCAGAGGTGAAGAGAAATGGGGGCATCTGGGCTGGGGGGCACCCTATGGCTAGGCTCTGGGGGAGGGAGTGTGTGTGTCTGGGCCATGGGGATCCCGCACAGTCCTCTCCTGTGCCCCCAAATACTTCCCTCCCAGTACACACCCATCCCTCCAGCACCTCCAAATACCCTCTCCAACATCTTCCAAATACTCCCTTTCAGTAAATACACCTACTCTTCCAGCACCTCAAAATATCATCATTGGCACCCTCCAAATACTGCCTCTAAGTACACATACCCACCCCTTCAGCACCCCCACAACTGTGCCCACCCACCCCAGTTCTCCCTCCCTCCCTTCTATTTGGCAACTTGAAAACTTGTAACCCTACGGGGCAGGGTAAAAAAACAAGAATCCACTAAAAGACTGGAGGGGCAGAGGTTTCCCCTATGATGTGCCCAGCTGGCACGTGTGACACTCACAGACTGAGGCGGCTAACAAAGCATAACAGAGAAACAGGAGCTTGGTTGTCGTAGGAGTTTCTTTAACTTTCTACTCCTGGAGGCATCTTTTTTGTTGTCTGTATTGTTACAGACATAGTTGCTGATGGGTATTTTGAAATAAATTACCAAAATAATTGAAACCGGTGTGATTATATTGTGTTATTTTGACAAATAAAATATGTACAATTTTGCAGAATTTTAAAATACTGTGCGCAGAATTTTTAATTTTTTGGTGCAGGATTCCTCCAGGAGTATGAATTGCCGAGGCAAAGCAGCCACCGTTTTGGAAACATGTACAGTGGGGCCAAATGGGCAGCGTGAGTTTACAGAGGAAGGTGAGGGCTGGATTCTCAGAAGAGCTCCTAGCTCTCGTCTGTCTAAAATGGCTGTGGCCAGGGGGCACCCAGAGCAGAAGACAGAACAGCTGTATAGCACAGTAATAAATAATAATAAATTGAAATGATAGGTACTTACATGATAAAGTTCCCTCCAGGGGTTCTGCCTTTTCAGTCCTGGACTGCATTTCTGGCTAAGACTTGGGATTGGTTGATGCCTGGCAGGAATTGCGGTATGTTGCAGCAGGGTGTGATTGCTGCTGGCTTTCCAGCTGGCTGATGTCAGGGTCTTGGGTCTCCAAAAGATCCTGCTCTCAGAGGAAAGCTCCTCTCCAGCATCCTCCTGCTCAACCTCAGTGGGCCTTGCCGGTCATTCTCAGTTTGGGGGAGAGTGCGGCCAGCAGGCGCCACATGGTTTGCGGGGTCATGCTGCATAACAATGTAGGATGTTGTCCAGCTCACCATAAAATGGACAGGTCACATATCCCCTGTCAGACTGTCTCCTTTTGTCCCTCATTTCAATATACTTACTCCTGAGCTGCTTGCTTTTTATCCAGCACTAGTCAGCAGCCCTGTCATGTCCCCTCTTGGACGTGTGCTTGGGAACATGCACAAACAAGTCTTTATTCTGCTGACTGGCCACAAGAGCATCCTGTACTGACACTTCTCTCCACATGGCAAGGAGATCCAGAGTCTCACCATGCCTCCAAGCAGCTGCATGAGGCATGCTGTAAGGCTTCTGAAGTACTGTCATGGCTGTATTGCAAGAATGCTGATACACTTAGATCCAGGAACAAATGGGCAAATTCTGGCTCTGCATCAGTTTTTAAAGGGATGAGAGGATGTCCTGAGAACTTGACACCAGAGCAAGGACAGGTCAGTAATGGTTGATTTGCTAAGCACTGTGGGATAGCTGTTGGAAGCATGCAAAAAAAAAATAAGTGGTGTGCAGCAATTGAATTCACAGAAATAGCAGACCCCACTAATTCAATGTTCAGCAAACCTGATGCACTTGGCAACCAGACTCCAGAGTTTGTGGCAAATGTGGAGCTAGTGGCAGTCATGGACTGTGTTATGTGTACGCAACCATTTTCAAACTTAACTTAGTTTAACTTGGTTTGATCTGCTTTAAAACCCCTGTGTAGAGAAGCCCAAAGACTTGACCTGAACATAACGATCACCTTGAGGATACCTGGCCTTTGAACTACTGGCCACACTCTTGTAGGGTTGCCAGTTTTGGTTGGATGTATTCCTGGAGGTTTCATCACATGACATAATCTTTAATTAAAAATTAAAACTTTAATTCCTGGAGATGCCAAGACAATCCTGGAGGGTTGGCCACTATACACTCTTGCCATATATTTGGAGCAGGGAAGTCTCTCTCTGCCTAGCATGTTAGCTCTACATGCATCTGGAAACAGTGTGGTTTCTTCCCTGTGAGTTGGATTTAGGTATGTGGAGGTTTGCACCTCAGACAGCCTGGATTAATGGAATATGTTGTATATTAAGGGTATCTGAAGAAATGAGGCAAGGCCACACTGTCTAAAAATTATCCTGACTTACATGCAACTGCACCCTTAACAGGCTGGTAACAGGCTGCACCACCCAACACCAGAACACTTTGTTTCAATCCTAGTCCCACAGCATCTCTCTTGATCCACTTCCCCCTGAAATCCAGCTAATGGGGTACCTACTAGCTCATTACAACATATTATGCTATTGGTCAGTTCCATAACAGGTTTTACAAGTAAGTGATTTAAGAATATTATCATTTGAAAATGTATGAAAATAAATTAGTGTCCTTTTTCTCTCAAGTCAAGTGTGACCTTCGGGGTTAACCTATCTTTGGTGCCTTGTCCCAACCTAGCAGTGAGTTTTTCTGCTACCGCACACAATTATTTTTTAAACTGCCCTAATAGTGAAAATAATACCATGCAAGTATGGTTAAGAAGTGTGTTGGCATTAACAAATAAGCAGTTGCCAACTCTGAAAAATTTACTGGCATTTAAAATACATCATCAACAAAGAAGAAGAAAAATTAGAATAACAAATAAAAGATCTTGCAAATGAGACACTATAAAATGCATGTCTCTCCATCTAAGATTAGTCTGTTTGGTTTATCCCGCATGATAGAAATATTTTTAGGAGTGGAGATTAATTGCATTATAGCGCTTTTGACATACCATTTTTCCAGTCCACTTGCCAGAGGGACACTTTTTTATGTTTTGGTATAAAAACATTCACTACTATAACTTTCACCTGGCAAGTCTGGGCAACTGGTAATAATGACAAAATAGCTGTCTAATCTCAGCTATCTTTTTATACAGCTCTCATTATGATAGTATTTGAACACAAATATTTTATGTGGCTATACACTGTGTGATGCGTATGTGATGACTAATGTTAAAGTCACTTTGATATTTACTTTTAAAAATACGTGTGTGGTCAGGTGCGTCATTTCCTTACAGTATTAAATGGGGGCAGATTCTTGGTGACTCACGGAATATTATTTTTCATGTAGTCTGAAGGTGGCTGAAGATAATTTGATATGGGAAAAGATTGTTCTACATGTCTGTACAGTTCCTTGCACACTTTTGACATTATACAAATAGTAGCAATAATCATTGCATTTTTCAAACAAAGGATTAGACCTACATGTTGATAAAATTGTAGATTTTCTTGCATATTGTGCTGCTGGAACAGCACAAAGTGCATGTGTAAATTAAACTTTGCAAGCCAAATGAATACTTGTAGCTCATCGCAGACACACTATCTGCAGGGCTGCCCAAAGGATTCAGGGGGCCTGGGGTCTTCGGCAGCGGGGGGCCCCCGCTTTGGCAGTAATTCGGCGGCACAGGGTCCTTCAGCTCCAGGACCCGACCCCGAAGTGCCCCGAAGACCTGCGGAAGGCAGAAGGACCCCCGCTGCTGAAGACTCGGAGCGGAAGAAGCTCCAGGGGTCCCGGCCCTGTGAGAGTTTTCCAGGGCCCCTGGAGCAAGTGAAGGACCCCACTCCAGGGCCCCCAAAAAACTCTTGTGGGGACCCCTGTGGGGCCCAGGGCAAATTGCCCCACTTGCCCCCCCCCCGTGCAGTCCTCACTATCTGCTGTGCAAACCAAGGGGTGGATCCTGCAAGGTATTAACTGGCCTTGACTCCCACTGAAATCAATGTGGATTAAAGATGTTCAGCACCCCATAGCACTCATATGCAGGATCTGGACGTAATAACATGCTCTCAAAATGTTTCTCCAGCATCAGAACAGTACAGCATTAAAAAAAAGAAAAAAATTGAAAAGAGAGAGAAAAAAGTAATTCTACCCTAGAAATAGATTCTGTGGGTTTGTGAGATGGTCTGATAGGCATCCTGGAAGAACTTACCAGAAGGAATCATAAAAACCCCTTATCCATTCTGAGAGGTTGAGTGGATTTCAAGAGATACTCTTAGCCAGCTGTTGGGACTTGAAAACCCTGTGGCCAAGGGCAACCTCCCCATTTACAGGGGACAAATATCGGCACTTAGCATTTATGAGAGATGCTATTAGTGTGTTTTTCACTAGATATCAGCCATTTTTCCTCCTCCTATACAGGACCTTGACCAGAACGATGAACACGCCCCAAATAAGCGCCTCCTATGAGCAATCAACGCAGGTTTCCCCCACCATCCCAAATATTCTTTACTGCATGTTTCATTAAGATTGTCAGAAGAGAGGAGAAAGAAGTAGCCTGATTCTCTCTATAGGGTGGTGGGACCTAGTAAACACTCCCACAGCCAGCACTATTAGGCTTACAGCAGAAGCAGAGAGATACTCCATAATCCTTTGTGCAGTTGCTAGGGAGCCCAGGTAATGGAAAAGACAAACAGCATAGTGACAGCGATGAGCCAGATTGCACTGTCAACCCTGTGAAAGTGCAGGGTATCCACACAGGTGCATATATATGTAATCAAAAGCGACTCCATTTCACTGATGGGAGAAACGATTCCTGTATGTGTGCTTATATATTTTGTACAGCACTGTCGAACAGAACTGTCAGGTATTATTAAAATGTCAGGTCTTATTGCTAGCTCTGGGCATTGCATAAATGTATCCCCACAGAGCTCACGAAATCCAAAGTCAGAAACTTCTGTGCTTTGCCGAGAGTGGGTGGCTGAATAGGTTTTAACACTGTGTTTCAGAGCATTCTCTGCTCTCTTGCCGAGGGTAAATGAACCTACTCAGTCAAAAGCTAAGCCAGTATGCCAGTGTGGCACTTCCAATTAGGAACAAGGGAAGTGGTATGATTTGCTGCTCCATGTTAACGAAGGGGTTATCACTAAAGCCTGGGGCCATTTCAGATAACATATTCACCGTTAGACTATATCTCAGCCTCCACTGTTACAGCACTTTCCTGATGGCTGGATTTCCGCAAAGGCACTGCAGCTCAAACCATAGAGACTGTGATTCTGTAAGAACACAGGTCTAAACACTGCACCATAATGAACTACCAAATGCGTATGTATCTCTCTCCTCAAATGTACAGAATCACAAGCGGGAGAGTGGAGTTGTGAACTGTGAGGGTACTTGATTTTCCAGAATCTGGAAATTTCTAGAAGGTGAACAGGGAATCTGAAACATGGCTCTGTACAAAGTCAGAGCTCATGTAATTTTTCAGTCTTCACAGTGCCAAATTCACTGGGTGGCTGTTTCTCATTCTAGCTAGTGTAAATATGAAAGCTGCTGATTAATACTGCAAACGGACGATCAATCATCACTTTTTAGAGTGACAGCCGTGTTAGTCTGTATCAGCAAAAACAACAAGGAATACTTGTGGCACCTTAGAGACTAACAAATTTATTTGGGCATAAGCTTTCATGGGCTAAAGCCCACTTCATTGGATGCATGGAGTGGAAAATACAGTAGACAGATATAAATACATAGTACATGAAAAGATGGGAGTTGCCTTACCAATTTCCACCTTAACTGAATTGTCTTATTAGAACTGACACCCCATTTGGTAAGGCAACTCCCATCTTTTCATGTACTGTGTATTTATACCTGCCTACTGTATTTTCCACTCCATGCATCTGATGAAGTGGATTTCAGCCCACAAAAGCTCATGCCCAAATAAATTTGTGAGTCTCTAAGGTGCTGCAAGTAATCATCACTTTATGACTTTACCTGACTCCACATCCCTAAAGTTGAAGGAAATGGTAGGAAGCAAGTGATTCAATTGCCTGCAGCAAAGAAAACATATTCTTCTTGTACAGTAAAATGTATACATTGTCAATAGTTAAGCTGAAAGATAGCATTTGTGTTCATCTCAAACAGGCAGAAAAATCAGTTTCTTTGGATTCTTCTACATCAAATGTGTCATTGAAAATAACTTTGTCCATTGAAATGGAAGAGCAGAATGCTGAGTCTGATGATCCTGCAAAGAAACAATTTTGATGCCATCATGATCCCGGAAATATAGCTGTTATAATATGTACTTGTTAAGATCTTCCAGCTGATCTTGAAGATCAGCTTCACTTAGGAACTGTCTCTATCTTTGCCATCCCCAAAATAGTAAGGATCATCCAGCGATTACCCTCATAAAACATCTTAAAGGCGAAGACTTGAACTTGATAAGAGATAACATTACCTTCAGTGTACCACTAAATGAGCAATTTAGTGAAATGGTTGAAATGCTTCACCCTGCTATATTCCTCTGGACAGATTTACACTCAAAGGTTCACTACTAATGCTGCAAGTGCAGAAATAGAGGGAGAAAAATAAAGGAAGAACTAAAGGAATCAACACTAATGGATGAAGGTTCGTCAAACATGAAAACTCCCTCAATAATGGCTACAAGCATACAAAGGGAAAAATACATCCCTATTTAATTCCATTGGTTCCCTGCCTGAAGAGAAAACCATAGACTATTGTGTCCACGTTTCTGGAGATGCTAACCAAAGATGCAGAGAAAGCAGAATAAGATAGGCGTTGCTATTTGTTCAGGCAATGAAAACAGAAAAAAAGGACAGAAATTTTCAGGTGTAATCACTCTAACCTTCTGAGATGTCTGTGTTTAGCACACCATTTAAAGTTTGGTTGGAAAGCAGTAACACTTAACAGAGTCCTTAGGTGAAATCCTTGCCCAGCTGAGGTCAATGGAAGCGTACAGGATTACAGAACGGGAGGCCAAAACCAAGCTAACCAAAACCACCCAAAGTGACCTTTTACAAGGCCTCCAAACCAACGTTGGCCAGCAAAGTTTGCAGTTCTCTTATTGCTCTAGGCAGCAGGCAGGCTTTCTCCATTTCCCATAGGTCTCAAGTCAGGGGAGGAGCAGCTTAACCAAGTTCAAGTGCCTTCAATCAGAGCAACCAAATGTATAGCCAGAAAACAAAGCCTCTACGAGGCAGATCAGGCTAATGCCCCGGAGCCTGAGGGTCCTGCAACCCATAGCCACAAGTGTGGCTTCAGGTCCTTTCTCTCTCGCTCAGCTTCTTTTTCCCGCTTATACAGCCAAGCCCCAGGTTGGAGCAGGCACTCCTTGACTGAGCTCAGGTTGCTTGGCTGTAAGTGCTAGACCAGGGATCAGCAACCTTTCAGAAGTGGTGTGCCGAATCTTCATTTATTCACTCTAATTTAAGGTTTCACGTGCCAGTAATACATTTTAACATTTTTAGAAGGTCTCTTTCTATAAGTTTATAATATATAACTAAACTATTGTTGTATGTGCTAGATTGTCCCTTAAAGGGATATTACATCCCACCACAGGGAGTTTTGCCATTGATTTCAATGGGGCTGGGATTTCATGCCTTAAGTACATTGTGGACATTCGAAAATTCTATCATCAGTCTCACAGTGGTTGTCTGAAATAGGATTGATGCCTCAGCTTCCCAATGTCATTTAATGAACTGTCCCAGGAAGACTATGTCATTGCATTGACATCCGGTATCCTAAGTATGCTGAGTTTCATAGTGCACAGAAACACAATGTCGATCAAAACACAGCACGTTTTACCCAGCAAGAGACTCTACAGCAAGCCAGAAACAACTGAGGAATAAATATAGTGCATTGATGTTTCAAATCACACAGCATGTGTTTTGTGGTTTCTCTTCATAAACCATTTAGTAACCCCTCCACCCTACTTCAGAAAGAAGAAGCATTTTTTTTTCAAGATGGGACTAGTCCTGTCATGGGAGAACAGAAATATGTTGGACGAAGGGTGAAATCTGAAATTATAGTTGTACATTGACTTATGGTTTTCTCTTCAATTAAGAGGATGATCTGAATTATATATCACTGTGTCCAACAATGATGGGGAAATTAACACATTGCTGTGTGCATTGAGCAGCATTAAGAACAATGGACAATCACATCTAAGCCCCCAGAAATGAGTTTTATGTCAGAACACTTCTGTCAGCCCACATAATGGGAGTGCTGAGGTTACTATTAAACTCAAGTCTCCCTCAGGGCCAGGATTTTTGCTCCAGGCACAACATGCATCTTATGTCAGGGCTTTCCTACTACAGAACGCAACACAAGCAAGAATGACACATTCAATGGATTAAAAACCACTTCAAATCATGTGAAATGTGACCAGATGTAACAAATATTACCACATGTACCTGACAAGCCATTCGTGAAATGGCCTCATGACTGTCTGCAGAGTCCTGCACATGAGTTATTCTTGCACTGCCCTGGAATAATTGATGCAGCTGATGTGCACAAAAAATCTGTTCTTTCTCTTTAGCTTTGCTTGTGAGTTGCAGTAGCAGTGGCTCTAACATTACCCTTGCCCCAGCCTTTTAAGTAACTGCAATACATGTTGTCTATACTCTTTGGCTACCAAAAATGTTCTAATTTTTTATTTCAAGAAACAGTAAGATAATGTAAAATACCTATGACATCATGGCCAATGCCAGTAGTAGAAAAGGTTCCTTAGGACACAGGAAAATTATTTTTAAAAACTGTAATAGCAATACACAGAGGACATTCTTGGAGTACAACACTGCAATATACATGCAGCAATCTTCATAAAAGTTGCCACTGTCTTTTTTAAAAAATCCAGTTTTTACTACTACAGTACAAGGTACAAGTAGTGTGTTGTAAGGTGAAAGGTCATATATACTATTTGGAACACAGATAGACATTTTCATGTTTCGTTGCCAATACCTTTCAATCTGGTCCTGAATGTCAGGGCATTTCATTTGCTAAATTCAGCTTGTCAACTGTATCAAATATGTACTAATCCTATTATACGCATCACAGTCCACTAATAACCATGTAGGAGCCACTACATCTTTTCCTCTTTGATCACCCCAGATTTAGATACTGGCCAAGGGCAAGAACCACGAACTCTATTGGTAATTAGCTTTGGATGCATTTTGCAAGGAGAAGCACATTAGTATTAAATATTCAGTGTAAATAACATTAATCATTTTTATGGCTTCTGGTTTGGAGATTTTATTAATTTCACTGTTGAGGGTTTATTTTTAGCAATTTTTGAGTTCTACGTATGTAGACAAGCCCTTACGTATAAAAAACCATTTCCAGGGTTTTTCTGGTATTTACTGGACAAACACTGATTTAATTTTTATTTGTGTCAGGGGTCTCTTCTCTATGTTTATTGGTTAAAACCTAAAATTGGAAGCCTAATCATACTATACTCTTTAAAGGGTTCTCAATTCCTGTCTATCAACAATGTCCATTTCTGCAGCAAATACATTTTCAATCTTTCACTATTAGTATCAAAATAAATTTCTCTATTGCCATTTATATTTGTGTTCCTGAATCTCTCGCTTATCCTAAGGTGGGACAATTTTCCAACCCCGGACTGAATTTGTGGATTGACAAGTGCAGTTGTCTAATTTTCTTCTGAACCATTATCTTAGGAATGGCAGTGACTTCTTTCCTTAGGAGCTGGATCCTGGGACTGGTTCTGCACAGAAGAGGACCTTTGTGTTCATATAGATCCAACATCAAGAGGGAGACCTTTGGGATGTAAATAATCACAATGCACTTCTTTACCCATTGATGCCCCATCACTGTCAGGTGCACATGGGCATCAAGCAGAGGGATAGAAGCTGAGCTGGCGGGAAAATGGAATTTCCCTTCTAAGGGGAATGCTGATCTTCTGAAACATCCTTTCATCCCAAATCAGAACAAAAAGTCAAAATTTTAAAATTTACTTCAAAACAAAAATTCTGAAATGACCTTGTCAGCTGGGTGGCTTGGGCCCTTTAAGAAGGAACAGGTCCAGCCCACCTGTGTCTCATTAGCAGTCTCTGGATAAGGCCAGAGAGTGGGCTGCTGGTCCTGATGAAGAGCCGGAGGGGAACAGGAAACAGAGAAAGGAAGCTATGGCAGAGATTGCAGAGAGCAGGAAGCTCCTGCAAGAGACCATCCTTGACCACAGGGAAGGGTTTGAGCCTAGAAGCCAGAGTCATAGAGCTGAAGACAGATCATACTCCAGGGGAGCAGATCAAATCTCCAGGCAGGCAGTGCTGAGAATGGCCTGCTAAATCCAGGAAGAGCAGCAGAGAACAGAATCTAATGGAAGTGAGAGAGAGAGAGAAGCCTGACAACAGAGTTTTGTTTCAGTTTTATGTCAGTAAGTTAGACCCTGGGATAAGGGATACTGTTGGACCAAAGGTCTGTGTCGAGTTTATTAAGGAGCACCGAAGAAGAGAAACAGAGGCATGGTGGTGGAGAGGAAGCCCAGGCCACAAGGGGGTGCATGGGAGGTGGCTTCCCTGGTAACAAACCTTATTTAAATATTTCATTTTGACTTTATCAATTTGGCTTTTGTTATATTATAATTCAGGGGTCGGCGACCTTTGGCATGTGGCTCACCAGGGTAAGCACCCTGGAGGGCAGGGCCAGTTTGTTTACCTGGCACTTTGGGACGGCAGTGGGAGCTGTGGTCGGCTGAACCTGCCAACTTGGCAGGTAAACAAACTGGCCCAGCCTGCCAGGGTGCTTTCCCTGGTGAGCCGTGTGCCAGAGGTTGCCGACCCCTGTTATAATTAATATACAAGTCAAAACATTTTGACAATATTATACATAAGCTGACATGAAACATGTTGATAATTTCCTATAGAATTTAAATTAAATATATATGTTCCTGAGAAACATTTTGAGAAGGGAAGAGCACTGGGCACCAGGATACTAAGGCAAAATATTATTCTTACAAAAATTGCCATGGTACCGTTAACATCCATAGAGAGCAGGTAGAACCTTGGCAGTTAACATTTCATCCAAATAACCCCACAAAGTAAATTGTACGGAACTCAGTTTAACTACCTTGAAATGAAACTTGCTGGGATTTGAACTTGTCGCTGTAGGAAAAGTAGGCATTCAAAACCTGAGCCCTTAAACCAATAAGCCATTCTATAACCTTCAATAACAAAATGTAAATAGAGCTGTACCTACATTTGCCTGAGATTCGTCATGGCCGTTGATCTCTGCTAACTCCTTGGCACTTTTTAACTGCAAAGTTTAAAGAAAGAAACAAAACAAAAAAGCAACAAAACCAAAACAAAAATAAAAAAAACCACACAAAGAACATTACTTGAGCATTTCACACAGTTATCTTTGATTTATTTGAAGTAGCATTTTATAAAGCTTCCAATGAGAAAAACAGATGGAGCATATAATTCTAATGAGTTTTTGCTCAAGCCATTTTGAAACCAACATATTTAAGGCTTGATATGTTTAGTCAGGGGGGAGTAAGGAAAATAATAAGACTGGATCATTATTTTTTAAATAATAAGATTATAAAACAGTTTCAAGGCATAAAAAGTGTACAAAATTGGCTCTCAAGAAGAATAAATGATTTCATTTCCCATTCTTGTTGCTATTAATTTAAACTTTGCAGTGTTTGCAAGTTGCCACTAGCTAAATAGTATTGGCTTATGATTACTTTTGAATGACATATTCTGAGCTGTTTAAAATGTCAGAGTGCTCCTGCATATTGCCTTCCTGAGGAAGTATACAGATAACTGACACGGCTCCTGAGTATGATGGAGGAGGAAGAGATGTGGAACTCATTTATTTAGCTATTGGGAGGAAGGACTAGGAAGACACTGCCAATTTCACTACAGGTGATCTGAAGCAAAACTTTTTTTTCTTGAAGTAAATGAGATTTATAATAGAAATTCAGGATTACTTCATGGGAGATTATAAAATAGTCACTATCAGAAGATTTAAGAAATTACCTAATGATATTTTGCGCCAAATTTTCAAAGATATCTGCACATCCAATCTACGGATGAACCCAAACAGACAAGTATGCACCACTGCAACCTTCACATGCTTGCATGAACTGGGGATTTAAGCATGCAGAACAAAGTACATTTGCACTTAGGTGTGTGTATTTCTTTAAAAAATGTAGGTCTTTATTCTAACCTATTCAAAATGAGAGTGGGGGAGTAAACAGCTCTTTCTGCTGTATGCCTTTGTTTCAACCTGTTTTTACTAAGGAAGTAGCAGTTGTTATAAGAGATATCTTTTCTGCCTAACACAAAGCTTTATTGTGTGAGAACAACCCTAAAATTGTGGTAAAAATGGACACCAGTATGTTTGATTCAAAACAGATGCTATTTATAGTTAGAGCAGTCCAATGCTTTCCATATGAATGTGGCATCACTTCCATGAAATGACAAGCAACCAGAGCTGGCCTCAGGGAAAATGGCAGCCTGGGTGAACTTGTATTTTGGAGCACCTTGCCCCTGCTGCCTCCTCATCCATCCTCCACATTGCCCCTGGCTCCCCACCCAGCCACCCTGGCCTCTGCTGCCTCCGTGGACACCCCAGCCATCCCCCCCATCACTGCTGGCCCCTGCTGTCTACCCCAGACCCCCCTCATACCCCCATCACCCCTGGCCCCCTCTGCCTCCCCCTCCATCCCCTCACTCATCCCCCCTGACTTCCACAGAGTCCCAATCCATCCCCCCACCACCCCGGTCCCCATTTACCTCCCCATCTATCCCCTCATTTCCCCATGTCCCCATTACCTCCCTGGGCTCCCCACTCCCCATCCTCCTTCCCCCTCCATTGCCCTGAGCTTCCTTCTGCAACCTCAGACCCCAGGCCCACCCTGCTCCTTGCCTCTTGACCACAGTGCTCCCCTAACCATGGCACCCTGAGCGTTTTCCCACATCGTCCACCCATAAGGCCAGCCCTGCAAGCAACTCTGTAAAACCACAACACTGCACAAATGGTCACTAGGAAGCGATGGCGTGAAGAGTTGATTCCTCTCAGAGATCAAGAAAATCACTTCCACAAAGCCCCAAAGTTATGAAGTTTTATATTAAATTATATTCTATGGTAACTCATAAGTTAGTAATTTCAATCCTGATTCTGCACACTCTTAATGACACAAGTCATCCTTACTCAAGCAGTCCTGTTGAGTACTGCTGGACTCCCTCACACGAGTAAGAGGTCAGAAAAGCAGGCTCTTGTCTTGTTGTTTAAGATAACCTGCTCATTGCTCAAAATAAAAAGGCAAGGGAGGTTAGCTAATTTCAAATGTTTACTTACCTATACCCCCTCCTTCTTCAGGTTCACCAAGTGCAGCCACCCTACAATCACTGGCTATTACTTGTGTTGGGCAGCATGCATTCTACTGATGATGACTTCAGATTCACCACTGAACTACATTCTCACTCTGCTAGAGATTGGAATCTGCCTCTAGGTAAATGTATACACTAGACTTTCCCCCCCGAAAAACTTTCCAGCCCATGACCACCACTGGTAAGTTTCATAGATGGTAACTCTTGTGTCGCCACAGCATTGGCAGTTGTGGACATTTTCACCTCTGTGCCATCTGCTCTGAGCAGGGTTAGACAAAACAGAGGATAAAATGCTAGTGGCCACTGGTGTCTTGTCTACACTAGAACTCCCACCATTGCACTAGGGGTAGCGATAGTAGAAAATGTTAAGGAAAAAACGCCTAGATGCAGACACACAAAGGGTAACATCCTTTTTTTCCAATTTTTGTTTGTTTGTTTAAATTATATTCTTATCTTATATCCTAAATGGTATAAAATAGTAGCAGAAACCTCTGAAAAACATACAATATTGGAAAAAACAGGAGCTGCCCTACCCCAGAGGCAGGCTCTATTGCTGTTCAGTGGCAAGTGTGGTTACCAGCAAAAAGCATGCGGATGCATCACACTGAACTAGAGCCAGCAATTGCCAAGGGGCTACCCTTCCTGCAGGGGCGGCTCTAGGGATTTTGCCACCCCAAACACGGCAGGCAGGCTGCCTCTGGCAGTTTGCCTGCAGAGGGTCCGCTGGTCCAGCGGCTTCGGTGGACCTCCCGCAGGCCTGCAGGAGGTCCACCAAAGCTGCGGGACCAGCGGACCCTCCGCAGGCAAGTCACCGGAGGCAGCCTGCCTGCTGCCCTCGCAGCATCGGCAGAGCGCCCCCCACGGCTTGCCGCCCCAAGCACGCACTTGGCGTGCTGGAGCCTGGAGCCAGCCCTGCCTTCATGAACCTGAAAGGAAAGGAGAAGGGTTACCACATTAGCAGTATACTGAAATGCCCATGAGGGTTTTTTGGGAGGAGGGCATTTGTTCTACAGGATCATTCACATTCTACAGGTAATCCATGTGTAAAAATATAAAGATCAAAGCCCAGCTGGATTAAAATTCTGCACTAAGAACTTTGGTTTCTGTGGCGCTTCAGTGCAACAGGCTGGAAATTCTGCCTCAGCTTTAAATTAACTTTTAAAAATAGTGGGTTTTGCTGAATGTAATACAAAAATTTATAATACAATCAATCCATTAACCCCTATGCTTTTATTTTGATGTTAAATGTTCACATTTATTTGACTCTGCCCTGATTTTCAATATTCAGCATGTCATAGATATTTGCAATGAAAATATGTAGTTGCACTATAGTGGTTGGCAGATTGTAAGATCTTCCTATATGTTTTATAATATTTTGAGTGCTATAGTAAAAATATTTTTAAACAGTATTTTATAATGCTGTCCTTTTAATGCTACTAACATATGGTAAAATTGAGACCTAAAATACCATATATATATATATGTTTCCTATATAGTATATAGATCCTGCAGGTCCCTCAGCCCATTTCTCATCTGAAGTTTTAGATGCCAAAAAAATTGTAATCAAATCCATTCTTCCTCATATGCTTTTGTCTAAGATGGCATTATATCAGTTCACATTTAGAAAGTTATCTTTGCAACTGTAAGCGCTAGAAATATTTTTTTAATGTGAAAACTTTATTTTGCAGAATCTAGATTGTCAGATTATAAAGTATATTTGTGCCAACTGCATCTGATGACAAGTCCAATGTGCATAACTTTAAAAATATGTAAACATTCAAAAATTCAGAAGGATTTTTTAAAATTGTGAAAACCATAGACTTTTTGAATCCTTACCATCTAAATAATTTATGTCGTACACTTCTGAATTGTTTTTACTAGATTACATTAATCAATCAAAAAAACAGTCCATTGTCTACTTCAGCTAAAAACTATGAAGTGGTGACTACTGTCTCCACAATCAAATTGTTGACACACAATATTTATTTGTATACTCTGTGTACGTGGACAACACAGTATTTCATCTCCAGTACTACACAAACAGGCACAGATCTTCCTTTGCTGTGAAACGATCCATCTTGCCCTGCATATTAGACAATATTTTCAAATACACTTATCAATGTCATACAGCACTTCAGTATCAATGAAAGCAAAAATGAAACGATCAGATTTGCAGAGTATATAAAAGGTTTGCTTCTCACCACAGTTAGATAAGTGCACTGATGCACTAGAGATTTTTTTTTATGTCATCATGATTCAGTCCTTTGTATACATGTGTCTGCATGAATAATACAGGAGATGCTAAACTCATTTTCCCCACTACTAGTCTTAAAAGAAATGGCTGGCTTTTTTTGAAATATGTTTGCTTTGCTGGTATATTGAACTCTCCCAAAATTAATTTGTTTTCAGATAGAAAACATTCACACATCACTGGTATCTGTGTGGAGGAACATAACAGAAAATGTTATACAAGATGTGAGATTAAATATCTGATATTGCAAAACTGACAGAGTTCAATTTCACTTTGACAAAGTTTCCCCAAACTATACTATCAATTAACTTCAACTAAACTTTGTATATGTTCATTAGATCACACACAGGTCACATAAGATCATATACTGATTAGAATGAAGTCAATGGCCAAACTTCCACTGATTTCAAAGGTGCAGGATCAGGCCCTCCAGTGTAGTCCTAAATAAGGATTATGCTCAATGTAAGCACTCACCTGCTCCTGAAGAACTTTAAGCCTGGCTTCTGTATGTGTTTGTTCTTCTTTTGCTTGCTGCAGTTCAGATTTTTTGTTATTTAATTCTTCCTGTATACTCAGCAATTGCTGAGTAGGCAAAAAGACTGTGATTAGTACCATCAGAATCTGAGCACTCTTAAATATTGTAAATCCTCACTGCAAGCAACATTTTTCACATTATTTCTATATTTATTATTGTTACTAAGTCTGTTGTGTCTAAGTTGAACAAGATGTAAATTACTTCCATCTGGATTTCCTTCCACTGCAGTACAACACAAGGAATGCATTTGTAAATGTGCCGTTAAGCTATTTGTTACACTAAAGCACAAACACTTGGTAGAGTATATCATCCGCAGAAGGACTGTCACATCCATCTGAACAACCACCTCATTTGTAGAAGTATATGCTGCGGTTTTAACAATACTAGGGTAAACACTACAGTACATGCATAATTCACAAGCACAGCCCTTTAGTCTAATTAGTCACTGGCCCAAAGCCATTTGATTCAACGCAAAGCAATATTCTGGAAAGCATTTGCACTTAGTTGCCAAGAAGACTAAACATTTCGTTTCTTCTCATTCTATGATGGTGATGTGTTATTAGATCAGCAAGACGGATGCCCTACAATCAATGCATCAGCCAAGAAAACTGCTGATGTGATCTGTCAAAACACAAAATGATGACCAAAAGATTATTTTTCTGCAGAGAATTTCTGAAACATAGAGACTTTTTTAAGGGCCTGGCTCCCCTCATCCTATTCAGTTGTAAGTCATGAACAGACACTGGGACTTGCCAGGAACTGGTCACTAGATTCAATTAATTCTGAAACTGGTTATGTATTTCTGTATAGAGAGGACAAGTACTAGACCAGGGGTAGGCAACCTATGGCACACGCACTGAAGGCAGCACGCAAGCTGATTTTCAGTGGCACTCACACTGCCCAGGTCCTGGCCACCGGTCCAGGGGATTCTGCATTTTGATTTAATTTTAAATAAATCTTTTTAAACATTTTAAAAACCTTATTTAATTTACATACGACAATAGTTTAGTTATATATTATAGACTTATAGAAAGAGACCTTCTAAAAATGTTAAAATGTATTACTGGCACATGAAACTTTAAATTAGAGTGAATAAATCAGGGGTCGGCAACCTCTGGCACGTGGCTCGCCAGGGTAAGCACTCTGGCGGACCAGGCCAGTTTATGTACCTGCCGTGTCAGTAGGTTTGGCGGACTGAACCTGGGTGTGGTTCGCCGTCCCAGGCCAATGGGGGTGGTGGGAAGTTGTGCTGTGTGAAACCTGCTTTTAGATCTGCATGGAAAGCATCAGGCTTGAGTAGGGATTGATACAGAATTCCTGATGTGGATGACTACCAGCTGGATGGATTAATTCAATGTTTTAAAGGTCTCTAACACTGCCATTACACACACACCATTTTCCAATTAATTGTGCTCATTTTCCAGGGCGATTTAGAAAATCCAGAGCATCGTATTCCATCAAACTATGTACAGCCACATGAAACCAAACAAATAATAATCATTTATGAAACAGAATGTCCGGTTTCTTAACATGCTAAATAGCTTACACGTTTATACAAATTGGGCCATGACACATATCTAAACTGATTGACAAAGTTTGCATAGCAAGTGGAAGCAAATATCAAAAATGGTTTCAGTCCCATTGGTTCCTGGGCCAGACAGTCTACATAAACTTCTTCCTATTTTCAACTTCCCATGGCATTGCTGGGTCACCACAGCTAGATGAAAGTAAATTTTGATAAATCACCTTTTTATATTTGTGACTGCAATCTAAACTATAGCTAGGTTGCTTTAGTGCAGTGGTTCCCAAACTGTGGGCAATGTTCCCCTAGTGGGGCACGGAGAAATGTCCAAGGGGACACAGTGGGGCTCAGGCTAGACTCCATGGCAGGGCAGGGAGGGAGTGCCACCCAGCCCCGCTTTGCCCCCAGCTCTGCTCCAGCCGCATCTCTGACCCCAATCCCCCAGCCGCAGCTGCTGCCCTGGCTCCAGCTGTGACTTGACCGCTGACTCCCAGCCCCGACTCTCAGCCACCAGCCCTTGTTTCTGACCCCTGGCCCAGCCACAACTCTGCTCCCAGCCAGGGTGGGATATGGACACATTCCATTCCTGGTAAGCAGGGGATCCAAGAGGAAAAGTTTGGGCACCACTGCTTTAGTGGCTTCTCATTCCTAGGTTCTTTTGAAGCCTTGAAGCTATATATGTTTTAAGAATCACCAGCAGAAAATGCATCTGGGTCTGCTGAGTGTTCTGAGGCAGCTAATAAAGGTACCATAAACTTGCTGTGGTGAGAACATGGAGAAGGTGAGCACCTAGTCAACCTGTACATCACTGTTATTAAATATACACATTCATTACAGCTGCTTGGGAATTTTCTATCGGAACATTTTTCTGTCAGAAAGTACCAATTCTGCAGGGCAATGTCAAAATTCCAAAGAAAATCAGGCAGGTTTCTGACAGAGCCCTTCCTGCCACCTTACCCACCCCTCTAGCTCCATCTGGTGAGTTGCTGGGGAGCCTGGACTTCCTGACTCCTCAGTAGCCTGCTTGGTGGACTGAGTGGCACCTGAGAGCCTAGAAGACTTGGGAGCCCCAGCTTCCAGGCTTCTCAGTAGCTTGGTTCCTTGCTTGGCTGGCTTCCTGGGCTGCTTTCCTGGAAGATTTGTTTGTTGCCATCTTGTGAAAAAATGTGAACTTTCTTTTTCTTTTCTCTATAGAAAAAGAAGTTTTCAAAATCTCAGAATTTTTCATAGAATGGAAAATCCTGTTTTCGCTTGGCTCTAGTCCTTACATATTACACACGAATAACTATGCTAAAGAAACATTATTAGGGTTGCAAAGTCAAGTCCTCCAAAGTTAGGAAATGCCAAAATGGAGGTTTCCTGTGCAACCTTAATTCAATCCTCATGTGTATACAGATTACGACACATTCTAACTACATCAGGACATTTTTTCCCCAGAGGACCCCTGTCTCAATCTGCGTAGAGGATGGATGGTGCTCACCTAATGAGCAGCTATTTGATATTTGGTTTATCCTCACAGTTCAATGTGTAGCCATACGACTTATTTACCTCACACTATTCAAACTCTGCTCTGAAAGCAGAATTATCCATTTCCTCATGGGCTTTTCCATGGTGCTCATCACTACATATGTGAGTGCTCCACAGACATTAATGGATTAATTTTCACAACACCCCTGAAAGGTGAGGGTATAATATTATCCCCATTTTACAGACAGGGAATAGAGGCACAGATTAAGAGAAAAAATGTCCACACATTTTTGGGTGCCTGAGATGCTTCCTGGGGGCACCTTACAACCACCTACCCTTAGCGTGAGGAAGCCTTGTCTGTGCCTGCTGTGGGTCAACTCCCATACTCCACTGGGCATAGGCAACACAGGCCCTCCTCTCTCAGTCTCGCAGGCCCCACTGTCACTCTACAGATGAGCAACAGGCACACCCCATCCTTGAATCCTCTGAGCATCTCCCTGGAGTGTCCAGCTCCTGGTCCACTGGATACTCATACTGATTACAGATTTGCTACTTCCAAATAAACAGTAAACCCCAACGTTCCAGTCCATCCCAAATCACCCCCGTGCTTAACACACAGAATTTAGCGATAAGTTTGTAATTAAATCAAGCATAAAATTATTTAACAAAACATGGAGATTCAAGTAGTAGCAAGTAGAAGTATTGGAAACAAATGGTTACCTATGAAATAATAACATGCATTTTAGAGCATAGACTTAATCCACAAGATACTCTCACATCTTATAGAGTATTGCTCAACCAAAATCCTTGCTTTACAGGCTGGCTATGACCTTCTTTCCATGACATACTGTCAGATTGCCTGAGTGAAAGATTCTGTGTGTTTCCTTACACCCCAAGATATACCATAACAATCTTTCTTCATAAGCAGGACATCCCTCTGCAGTTCGTTCACCCTGAAATTTTTCTCTTTTGTAGATTTTGCAATCTTTCATTCCACCTCGGCTTAGGATGCAAATAGGCATATATTGAGGCATACAAAACACAAATGACCAGACAGGGAGATAGGGGTCTGTTAACTTGAAAATGTTCCTTTCAGGCAGCAGGTATGATAAATCCTGGGGACCTGCCATAACTCCAAGACCTTAAGAATATAATTTTTAGTATAGATACAGAAGTCTTTAAGTATTATCTGTACATACAGTCCCAATGATTACAATGACCCAACAGGCTGCTGGCTCCCAGTACAGACCTCAGATGCCACACATTGGTTAACTATTATGCACATATCTGACCAGGGAGATCCTTTTAAAATCCTATGCACACCATTTGCCCTCTGCCAGTTGGCATCATAGGGTCCCTGGTCACAGTTCACTGTTTGAGAAGCACAGGGCCTTATTTTCTTTTTGCAGTATTTACACTATATATGATCGACGCACAGTTCCCATTGACTTTGGATGCAGCTGTGAGTACTCGGCAGTTCTGCAAATCAGGTTCCAAGCTGTGCACCCAGTAAATGAAGAACACACAGTTAGTGACACCGTCTGACAAGTTTGGTGTACATGACTTACTCAGTAGGAGCCCTGTGCTAGAATCCAATTCTCCAGTGTGACATTCAGCTGCATAACCGTAACACCATCCTTTCTCTTCCTGAAATCAGCTGTCTCATTCACTACACACCTTCCAACTAGAGCTGGGTGAAAGTTTTTGGCTGAAAATTCTTTTAATCAAAAAATGCAGATTCAGGTCACTTGAAACATTTTGTGAATTCATAGTGAAATTGCTGAATTCTTTTGGCTAAAAACAAATAATGTCTGAAAAAATTCCAAATGTGTTGCTTCAACATTTTTCCATTTGAAGTCACTTTTTGTTTAGAATTTTATGTAAAAAACTTTGCAAACAAGATGTTTTCTTTTGCTTTAAACAAAACATTTAGTTTGACACAAAATTAAATTATTTGAAACTTTTTTTTCAGCTTTGGAATGCTAGATTTTCCAATCTTAATGTTCTTTTAATGTAGTTTTTTTCTGTGTAATTTCTTTTTTAATTTACTGACTAAAGAATTCACCATGTTGCATCATATTGATGACAACACAGGTCATCAGTATGGTAGGACCTTGCAGATCCACTACACCAATCTCTACCACTTGAGCCAATGGAATAACTGATAGAAGTAGCAGGTTGTCATTCTCTGTGTGGACCCAGCACCAGAGGGCATGGATGAGACATGCAGTTTGCCAGTGGGTTTCACAGATATTTTCTGACAGCAGAGGAATGCTGGGACTCAGGAATCTTGGGTTCTTTTCTATGCTTTGGAAGAGAGTGTGTTCTACAGCAGCAGTTCTCAAAGCCAGTCCGCCACTTCAGGAAAAGCCCCTGGTGGGCCAGGCCGGTTTGTTTACCTGCTGCATCTGCAGGTTCAGCCGATTGTGACTCCCACTGGCCACAGTTCGCCGTCCTAAGCCAATGGGGGCTGCTGGAAGTGGCGCCGGCTGAGGGATGTGCTGGCCACCGCTTCCCACAGCCCCCACTGGCCTGGAGCAGCGAACTGCGGCCAGTGGGAGCCGCGATTGGCCGAACATGTGGATGCAGCAGGTAAACAAACCAGCCTGGCCCACCAGGGGCTTTCCCCAACAAGCGGAGGACCAACTTTGAGAACCACTGTTCTAGAGTGCACAGGTGTCAAAAAAGGTTGTCAGAACTTTTTTAATTTTGCAAAACAACCCATTTTCCTCTAGCCTCATTCTCAGAAAAGGTTAAACTGTTTTGACTGAAATTTTCTAAAATAATTCAACCTCAGGCAAAACACTCAGCATTCAAAATTTCAGCCTAAACAGTTGAAGTTTGGCAAAGTGATAAGTAACTGAAAACAGGGCCTGATAATGGGAAGGGCCAGGCAACCTTAATAATGTAACGTGGTGTTACCAGCCCTGTGTAAAATTATCAGTCATTTCATGAAGGTCCCAAGCAACTATGACAAAATAACAGTATTTAATTATTTTGAATTATTTTGCTTATCAAATTATTATGCTTATTAAAAATTGACATATAGATATTTATTCTGCTCTTCAGTTTAATGTACAATTGCATTAACTTAAGGTAAAACTGGAATCCTTTTGTGTTTTTGTTTGTATTGCCTGTTCCTGGTATCTACATTCCTCCTGCCCCTCTGACAGTCCCAATCCCCCAATTGTCTGATTCTCTGTTTACACTCACGTTATCTCCTCCTGCCCTGTCTCAATGCTCATTATGCCCCGCCCTAAATTCACAGATTCCAAGACTAGAAGGGACCATTGTGATCATCTAGTCTGACCTCCTGTGTAACACAGTCCATAGAACTTCTCCCAAATAATTCCTAGAGCGTAACTTTCAGAAAAACATCCAGTCTTAATTTATAACTTGTCAGTGATGAAGAATCCATCATGACCCTGGGTAAATTGTTACAATGGCTTATTATTCTTACTGTCAAAAATGTACGACATTTCCAGTCCGAATTTGCCTAGTTTTGATTTCCACCCCTTAATTCGTGTTATACCTTTCTCTGCTCGATTGAAAGAGCCCTTTACTAAATATTTGTTCCTCATGTAGATACTCACAAACTATAATCAATTGCTTTTAGCACAGTCACCAAAGTCCTTGCTCATTTGTTCAACTATCGACTACTTCCAACCACTTTATCCCCAGTGTGAACATTTACTGAAGGTGCCTGGTTTTCCATAACTTTAATACTGTTCCTGCATTCTCTTCAATCAGCAATTCTGCAATTTTCTCAGTGAAAGTGGTCAGCCTTTTACGGACAAGATCTATTCGTTAAAAATCCATGACATGTATTGCTCATGGCTCTGTTATGCCTGAGATGTTTGCAGAGGCTTTATCCTCTACCAGTCACTGATTTGAAAGCTGCACAGGTGTACACGGAACAAAAATAATCATCTACAGATGGCTATTTGGTAGTCTATGAAAGATGAACTTCTGGAATAGGTCCAGGTCATCTGAGGAGCTATTGCCTTCAGATAGTGCTCTCTCCAGGAGTCAAAGACTAGAGGTCTGGTCTGATGCCAATTGTGTTGTGTTTCCCTTTTTAAGCTCCTCCCTCTGAGTCTGACCTCTCACAGCTCGAGTTGGGTGGGATCAACTGAGCCCACATAAACGCATTTCCTGTGTTTCCCAATGTGAGATTTGTATACCCCATCACAAGGTGTTTGCTTACATTACCACTGACTCTCCTGTATCTGCTTTATACATAATCAGAAATTTTCAATTTCCAGTGCTATTAATCTGGAATCATTCATGAGGACTAAAATAGCTGTTATCAAAAGCAACCCTGCATATTGTAAAAGGTAGCTTTTTTTTTTTTTTTTTTACACATTCCCTTATCTCCAATGCTGAACATCTTCCAGTAAAGTTCTGTATCACCCATATTGCACAGATTTCAAAAGTGCAGACAGCAAATTACTATCTTAAATCAATCTTCTCTTTTTCTGAAATATTAAATACAGAAGGCATTCTAGAAGCCAGCTGACTTACTCAGGCTGTGTGCAATGTGGTGCCAGCGTGGCTAGGAATGCTAACATCCATACAAAACAGAATACCCCCAAACATATGAAAATCTCTAAAGGTAAAGCAATAGCTTTCTGTTTATCATCATCGCAAAGCCACTGAATACTTCCCCCAAGCCCTGCATTTACCAAAAGTAATACGGTGTGTATAAATGTAATATATATTCTATACATGCATATAGATGTATATGCATAAGTATACACCCCACCCCGCAAGGACAATGGACAAACTGTCCATAGTGAATGGCTCCACCATGAAAACATCTTTTTTAACCAGCTATCTAAATAGCCCAACAAGCACATTCTAGAAATAGACCACAAAACCTTAGGTCATATTTTAGACTGTAAGGTTTTTAGGATATTAAAAAAGAACACCTGCAATTCCAATATATCTAGCTGTTATACCACCAAATGCTTCTACTGTTGCTCTTTCAGTCACAATTTTGTTTAGTGCTGCTGGAAATGAAACACAAAATGATAATAAGAATTTAACTTTACTAAAAATTTAAGTACATTACACTTGCTATAATGAACATTTCTGACAAGGTAACTAAGTTTGTTATAACAAGGTATTCATTATAGCATACCTTGTCCACTCAGTTACCTGGGAGGGGATATGAGCTTTCCTCCCAGCCTCTGAAATGGCTGTGGCATTTCCACTGAACAGGATCTGTAGCAAACCAGTTAAATTAGACTACCAAACAGACATCAGAGGGTGACAGTTTTCAGTCACTAACAACCTAGGATCTGATCTAGCAATGTTTGCTCATGTGAATAGTTCTTATTTATGCATGAATGGAACTATTTCCCCTGGGGTGGACTTGAATCAGAGATCCAGGGGTGAAAGTCTCCCTGCCCCATCATGAACTCCATTAGCTATCCAGGCTAGCAATTTCTTTTTTTAAAAGCAAAACCCAGTCAAGTCAATTAAAAACTTTATTCCACACAAATAAAGAGAATTCAGAATCTGCAAAATGGAAAAGACCAAAAATCAGCAAGGGAAAATGTGTTTCAAGCTTCTTAGAGGCTATTCACAAACAATAGAAGAAAAGAAGAATGTAAACATTTCTTGGCAGAATTCTCCTTAGGTTAAAGAAAAAAATGAAGCAAAACGAAGGAACACACACACACAAACACGCACGCATGCACAATTTGTAGCCATCAAACCTATTAGCTCTATGGCTTAGCTGGAATATCAAGTTTCTACATTACTAAAACAGGATTTCATATCATAAATGGCCAGTGCATGGCAGCCTTGAATAATGGCAGCGCAACTTCCCATCTGAGCAAGTATGCATTAGTAACAAGACACTGATGAGACCAGACAAATCACCAAGGAAACAAGAAAATGTGAAAGACAAGTCAAAGGAGATGGCAGCACGTGCTCTAGAAATGAGTTGTAAATGAAGCTAGCCACACTGCAGCATTTATATTAACATATGACCAGGCCTAATATGAGACTGGGCAAATTAAAAGGTAATTAATTAATTTTTAAAAATTACAATGAAGGGAAATCCAGCATATCAGCTAGGAGAAGGCTACGGCACTTAGCCCTCTTGTTCCCCAGCGCTGTCCACTTTACAGAATACATTAGGATCTCACTATCTGGGAGGCTGATGAGATTTGTAATGGAAGAAGGATCTAAATCCTGACCTGGCACAGCGCTGATTAAGAGCCCTTTGCATTCTCTGCTACCGGCTCTAGCTGGCCAGGGCTCCACCCTTAGCAGTGAACCTTGCTGGTCTTCTGACCAGGAACAAAGTGCACACTCAACATTTGCTGATGCTGCTAGTAGCAGCATGCATGTTAAGCTATGTTTTTGTATTTGGAGTGGGACAAGCATGCCTCCATAGGTAAGGGCATTAGGCAGGCCTACCTCTTGGTACATATTACTGTATTATATGCTGTCCTGCTGACACCTTGAGTGTGAAGGTCTCAATGCTGCACAGCAGAGGGCAGTGCTGAGCCCAAGACAGGCAGGCAGGTGTGCGAGCATGCGCGTGCACATGCACACACACACACAGCACAAGAAATTAATCAGGCTTCAATTTTATACATTTGTTTTGTACTTAGAAAGGATGACAATTTCATTCTACAAAAGTAGAGCACTGAATAATATGTATAAGTATGTCTATTTCTCCATGTGACCACAAATTGCATAAAACCACTTCTCCATAACCATAGCATGCTCACTTTTAATAAACCCACTTAGATTTTAGATTTTCTTTTTCAAAAAGAAATATTTGACTGATGTTTAACATTAAAAAAAATCTTACACATTGAGGCTAGAGAAACTACAGAGATTAATAGAAAGCTTTGAAGTTGGTGTAGATAAAAATTACTGGTCTACTGTACTCTGCAAAGGTTTATGTTTTGAGCAGACTCAAATTTGCCATGAATTTTAATTTTACCATTCATCTTTAAAGAAATGAATATTCACCACTAATGCTGGGGTTTTCAGAAGTGCTCAGCCTTGGCTTAACTTTGCTTCCGTTGACTTCATGGGAGCAGAATTAGGCCAACATCAAATGCTTTTGAAAATTCCACCCCAAAGCTAAGAAGAATGTAACCAACCAGAGAGGTTTAGTGTTTAAGGATTTCCTGCAAGAGGGCTAGACTATAATCTTCACGCAGACATCAGTCAGTGTGCTTTCTACTGAGGTGTCTACCTCAGGCTTTTTTTCCTAAAATTCTCTACTGCTGTTGCCACCACTTCATGTCCATCACTGGTGGCAGCTGTCAGGGTACAAAGGCAGTTTAACCATGTGTTATCTAAGAACAGATCTAGATGACTTGGTAGTTAAAACCTCAATGGGGACTTATTTACACTAACACTTCCATTGCTGCTACGACTTGTGAAGCTGAACTGGTGATAGCTACGGTAGGAAATTTTAGGGGGAAACGCCCACAGTAAACAATCCCTTAGGTATGGGTTGCCACATTTGGAGGAAAACTCCAGTCTCCCATTCTGAGATAAAATACATAATTGTACTGTAAACCTAGTGGTGCACTTTATTAATAATAATAATTATTGTTTAAATATAAACAGCAGCAGGTAGGTATTTGATGGTAAACCTAATGGGATGTTAAAGGAAAGAGTGCTTAAGCATCCTTTGGCCTGGTCTACACCTAAAACTTAGGTTGACCTAGCTATGTCACTCAAGGTTGTGAAAAATTTCACACTCTGTACCATGCAGTTAGGTGGCTCTAACTCCCAATGTGTATGCAGCTAAGTGGACAGAAGAAATGTTCCATTGACCTAGCTACTTCCTCCTCAGGGAGGGGATTTACTACAGTGATGGAAAAACCCCTTCTGTTGTTGTAGTAAGTATTTACACTACAGCGATATAGCTGCAGTCAGGAGCGGCGCCAGGGTTTTTGGCTCCCTAGGCGGGGGTCCTTCCGCGCTCCCAGTAGTTGGCAGCAATTCTGCGGCGGGAGGGGGGTCCTTCCACGCTCATGGTCTTTGGGGCACTTCGGTGGCGAGTCCCGGAGCGAGTGAAGGACCTGCCGCAGAATTGCCGCCGAAGACCTGGAGCGCGGAAGGACCCCCCGCTGCCAAATTGCTGCCGAGGGCAGCAAAATGCCGCCACCCCCAATCCTGGCACCCTAGGCAACCGCCTAGGTTGCTTAAATGGAAGCGCTGGCCCTGGCTGCAGTGCTGCATCTGTACAGATGTAGCCCTTGGAAAACAGACATACTGTTACTGGGCCCCTTCTTCCCCCTTCCCAGAAACAGGGTTACTTGTTTTCAGAATTCAAATGTCATTCAGTAATACCAAGTTTTTGCTAATGCTGTTGTTCTTTGTAAATTTATAGATCAAATTAAGATTCATACTCTGGAGAGCAATAAAAATATTTTCAACTTAATCACTCTAGTCTATTTATTCAGCAGGTAAAAAGTGAATATAAGGGTGATATTTTTTTCTTTCTTATTTACTCCCCTTTCTAATACTGCATTTTTAGAAGAAACAGGTTAATCTTGATCACGTGTATGCTGGGCGACATGTTGAGTAAATATTTAGTGAGTACGGAGTGGAAGGATAAAACAGAATAAATAAGCCCTTCTGTAGTCAGGATATACTAATGAATATAATTCACAATAAGCCCCATCCACCTGACCACGCTAGGATTCTTAACATTCATCTGTTGTAAGTATCTGTGACTTTTGACATTTCGGAAAGTTTGCATGTGAGTGAATGGAATGAATATGATTGAAGTTCATGGGAGTTTAGATAGTGGATCAACCACAAGGAAGAAGTGAAGAAAAAGATCTCAAATAGATTCATCCTACAAGTCACTGAACTCATCCCTGTGAAGAAATATGCTTTCAGCCCCCGCCCGCTGAAGTCAATGGGATCATGATGACAGGGCCAGCGCAACCCATTAGACGACTGGGCGCTAACATTTTGGGGGCAGCGACCGCGGCTGCCGGATCTTCGGCTGCCCCAGTTGTTGGCAGTATTTCGGAGGTGCGACCTTCCACTGCCTCTGTCAGGGGTGGGACCTTCTGTCGCCTCTGTCAGGGCAGTATTTAGTGGGCGGACCTTTGGTGGCCTAGGGTGCCAAAAAAGCTGATGGCGCTCTTGCATGATGATATACAATTTCCCCTCCGCCTCTAGGTAAAAGACAATATTTTTCATTCCAACTATGATGGAGTCCGGCTTACATAATTTAACTCATAGAGCAACGTCTAGAAGAATAGTGTGGATTTTTCAAAAGCGCTCAGCATTGGCCTAAACTCAGCTCCCATTAAAGTGAATGGTCAAACTCCAGTGCGCTCCAGCAAAGTTAGGTGAGTGCTTTTGAAAATCCCACCAATAGTTATTACTATTTACATAATGATGGCATCCTTTATGATGAATGAAATGCACGTAATGGCAAGGTCCATAATCAACCAATTTACAGTGTAGGACCTAGTTCCTCTAAGGTATCTAGGTATCTAACTTCCATTGATTTCATCTAAGTACCTTTGAGGAAGAGCCTGAAACCTGACAAGTGTTGGGCACCTCCAGCTCCCAGTGACTTCAGTGGGAGATGCAGGATGCGCAGCAAGACAACCCAAATGCCCTGGCAAGTAGACGACGGTTCTGACTAAGACCTGGGTTCAAACTGGCCATTTGTTATCACAGCACTTGCACTGTTTGAATTGTTTGCATTGTAAATAGCAGAACAAAGGTTCTTTTGCAGGCTAATCCCTTTGCTCTTTTAGTATTTTTATCTATGTTTTTGTGACATTTCCTTTGTTCAGTATGACTTCCCTGTGACTCTTCCTAAAAACGGCCAAGTCAAACCCTCAGTCCTGTTCTTCGTAAGTCTCAACTGAAACAATGTTCCCAAGGTAGTGTGAGGACACAGCACAAGGTCCACACTGTAGGACAGTCTACAGGTCAATGCTGTTAATAGTCTGATAAATAATTCTCTAAGGAATTCATAAAGTCATCTGGTATGCATTAAAAATTAATCAAAATGAGCTTCAGCATAACTCAGAATATATGTCATCTATAATCTCTATATGGTAAAAACCCATGTCCTGTTGTCTGGGCATTTTCAATCATTTCATGTTAGGAAGGCAAGATTCAAATATACTTAGCACTGAGTGATTAACGTTCGATCCTAAAATATCTAACCTGTTCCCCAAAACTACACTGGAATAACATTCTGATAGCAAAATCTCTCTGATCATATAGTTTCCTTACGTCGTTTCCAGAAGTGAGATGCTCAAATACAGAGCAATTTGAAAAGGTATATATTTTGTGTGTGCATCCCCATACAGAAATACATGGAAGCTAACAATACCTATACAGTAATGACAAGTTAATTCAATTTGCATCTTAAGATCAGGTAAAGTGTACTTCATTTGTTACCATGGATACAAGACATTATTTCCATTTGTTTGAGACTTCATAGTGGGTATGAAATTAGATGGTGACACAAATTCATGGAGGGAGTTAACTCAAAAACACATAACTTCAATGCCTAAGCTGCTATTACACATTTTTCGACAACATAAATTGCTAGATTGCTATGACTGCCCATATGGTACACTTCAAGAGCAAATATCTAGGGATTTTGCTGATAATGCTTTTGAGCAACAGAAGTGGTAAGAGAAGAGAAAATAATCACTCATTTCATCAGTCCTGGAAGTGTGCAAAAGAAGCCTGAAAAATCACCAGATAATTAGAGTGCATTAAAAATACATCAATGTTGCATTATTTGCTACTGTTTGGCACCAAGTCTGTGCACAGAAAATTCCTTGACACTCAAAATGCATCCATTTTCTCAGCCAGACCTGCTCTTCAACTGCAGCTCAAATCAATTATTCTTTAGTTTTCGAAGTGAGAGGGAGGAGGAGGTGGGATGCAGGGGGAAATGAGTGTGAATGGAAAGGAAGAAGGATGAGGAACACATTTTTTAATGTACAGGTAGGGCTCAGGAACTCGGTGGAAACCAGTTAATCTTGTCTTAAATTAAATATAATATATACAACAAGATAAAAGGGAATGAGGGAGGTCTTCTTGTTAAACCATTACTAGCCAAGACCTGGATGTGTGTTTAATATTTCATATAGAGCCTGGTTTTCATAGGTGCTGTACACATGCTATGCTGATGGATTTCAATTGAAGCTGTCAATCTTCAGCATTTCTGAAAACCAAACTCAGACTCTATAGGTTCTACCTAAATGAGAGGCCAATTTCTAAATATTCCTGGATGAATCACAGGAAAAGTGTAAAGGTCGTGAGGTGTTACAAGTTCTACTAACAACTCAAACCCATCTACTCCAGTGTTTCTCAAACTGGAGTCACCACTTGTGTAGGGAAAGCCCCTGGCGGGCCAGGACAGTTTGTTTACCTGCCCCGTCCACAGGCTCGGCCAATCGCGGCTCCCACTGGCCATGGTTCGCTGCTCCAGGCCAATGGGAGCTGCTGGAAGCAGTGTGGGCCGAGGGACTTACTGACCAAGGCTGCCAGCTGCCCCCATTGGCCTGCAGCGGTGAACCGTGGCCAGTGGGAGCTGTAATCAGCTGGACCTGCGGATGGGGCAGGTAAACAAACCGGCCCAGCCCGCCGGGGCTTTCCCTACACAAGTGGTGACCCCAGTTTGAGAAACATTGATCTACTCAAACCCATTACAATTGTTCACAAAAGTGACCCAACTCAGCTCCATTCAGCTGTTGAACCTGCTAACAACTTCCCAACAAAACTCCCAATCTCTGCAATCCTCAGCATATCCTCAATCGGCTTCCCCGCAGCCCCTTTTCCAACTTCTTGAACCTTTTGTAATCCTCCCTCATAGGAAGTTGGTTGGCTTGATCCCAGATGCCAAACTAGCAAAAATTCGAAAACTCACATCAAAATGTCAAAGATTTAAAAAAACACGGAGGATGGGAAACTGCAGTTGCTGTGACACAGCTAGATAGTGGATACTAAATGATGGGTTTTCTCTTAACACGCTTGATTAACAATATTGATATCTAGCTGAAGTTTCAATACTAATTCAATTAGAATTCCATGGCCTGATTCTCTTGTGCCCTTGCACCTCAGGTGACAATCTAAACCAGTGGCAAGTGAGTGTAAAAACACTACCACTTGGATTTGGTAGCAGCTTATACCCATTTATATTGGTGTGAATGAGTACACAAAGTGCAGGGCAATGGAGAACAGGGACTAAGGCTCAGATTTAGCAAAGCATGTGTTCATGTGCTTAACATTAATGAAGTCAGCGACACTTAAGCATGTGCTTAAGTAAGGAAGAGATTATTCACATGCTTAAAGCATGTACTTAAGTGCTTGAAGGCCTAAGACACTTTAGCTTCTTTTTTTATACCTGAATTGGAAGAGCAACTAATGCCTAATTTGTTAATTCTTATATATTTTACTAAGAAATTATTCACTTAGCCACAAATTCTCCCAATATTGTAAAAGAAAGGTGAGATCTGGGTGTTCATGTATAGATCTGTACTGAAGCTCACTCCTGGTCAGAAGGCATAAATCTGGGGCCTCACAGTGACTACTAACTGCAATGTCACAGAGAGGGGATTTACGACTTCCAACAATAATATCAGAAGTGGGAGCTGATTAACATTTTGGAAACAGAAGAGACTTAGAAATAAAAGGCCAGTCTGTAGCTTTAAGCCACTGGCCACAGTAGAGAGGAAGTGGAGGTTTACTATATCAGCAGCAGCTTCTGGAGACATTATGTTTCACTCAGTCATAACAGACCAGGGCCTAAGCTAGTGCAAGTCAATCTAGTGCCACTGACTTCAGTGGTGGCATGTCAATTTACACTTGCTGAGGACATGGACAAGTGTCTTTAGAAGTGTTGTGGAAGCATGGGCCACAGCAGCCCTTGCTACAGCCTTTGCAGTAGTACTGTGTTTTCTCTCCCCTGAGCGCACTGCACAGCTCTGATGCTGTTTAAGGATGGTGGGGCTATGACCTATACCTGACCTGCTGCCTTTGGGGCACTGGCCATGATAGGTTAGAAAAGGCTTCTTAAACCCGCTACTTTCTTGCAGAGCTAGGCCAACTCATGCTGCAATCACGCCTCCGACCGCAGTGTAGACATCCCCTTTGTCAGCAGGTCTTTAATCCCTGTGGCCTGATGCTGCCATCCTTATACACCCAAAACAGCCTGCAGAAATCAACAGGCATTTGAGTATGCAAAGAAATCATGGTAAGGTTCCTTAGCATCTTACAAAATCTGATTTTAGCAGTCCAAAAATTTGCAGTGCTTTTTTCCTAACCAAAAATGCTCCTTTTGCATATACATTACTGAGAAAAGACATTAAAAATTGACTCATCGTACCTGCTGCATGCCTTGCATTGTCTGCTGCAGGAATTTCAACTGTTGGTCCTTTGTGAGACTTTCTTCGGTGCGAAAGAGTTGTCCTTTCTCTTGTTTTAGAAGCTCCACTTCATTTCTGTAAGCATCCAGCTGCCATCGGAGGCTGTCATTCTCTTCCTTCAGTGCATAAGCTTGGGCTGTTAGAGCTATGAGAAAATGAACATGCCAAAAAAATAAATAAAAAATCAATATAATGACTCATTTGCTGGCAGATAACATAGAGGGCATTGTTCAGACAAAAGGGGATGCAACATAAAGATATATAAAGTAAACACTCCACTCTTTGGTTTGGTCTAGAAAAATTAAACTGGTTAAAGCCTTAAGAACATTTGTAGAGCATTTTGGGTTTTACACAGCACATTAAGCCCAAACTCTGACTCAAGTTCATGCCCCAGCACCCCTTCCATCCACACAGAAATGAGTCTGACTTGGGTCAGGAAATCCTCTTGGCTGGGGCCTATGAACCCTGCTGGAGGGAGCGTCAGAGCCTGAGTCCCGCTGTGATGTGGGTCAGAGCCCAGGCATTTTGTAGTGTGGATGCAGCTCAAGTCTGAGTTGCCACTCTTGGGTCTGGAGAGTCCACCACACAGAGGAACATCTCTAACGGTCTGCTAATGGTTTACAAAGAGTCTAGCAGCTCATTAGAAATAGCAGGACTAATAAACTCTCACAGCTTCATTGGTTCAATTTCAACTGGTTTAGTGCCAGAGTGAACACAGACAAGCTGAAATGGTTCAACTAGTCCTCCCTATTAATGCCTCACAGTACACTAAGGGCTTGTCTAAAGGGGGACACTCAGGAAAGTTCATCCAAATTAAAGTGAGTTAGTTAAATTGCATTTAATTCCTGTGTGGAAAAGCCTTATTCTGAATCAAAATGTCCTAAATTCGATTTATCTTAATTCACTTCCCTGAGCGTTTCTGTTTAGTCAAGCCCTAAGTCGCCTTGTGACATCTCCCAGGATGAACTACTTCTGGGAGCTAGTTGTGAATTGTGAGACAAAAGAAATTGCAAATGAAATAGTTCAGGACAGCCCAAGTGTCGATATGGGGCAAAACAAACCAGTTTGGTATGACTAATGTGGAGACACTTAATTCTTTACACTTAATCTGGTTCAGTAACAAATGGTTCAGTTCTTCAGTGCAGACAAGGTCTTATAGAAATATCCTAAAGTAGGATTTCTTGACATGGAGGTTGGGATACGCATGGTAATTGCAGATAGGTGTTAGGGGGTCATGACAACCTTGCCTTTCTGATATTGCTAAAGGGGAGGACAGATGTGGCCAGATGTGTAAAGGTTGGGAGAAGAGTGCTGACGGTAAGGACAGAGTTTGAGAACCACTGCCCAAGAGAAATATCCTAAGAGAGACTTCAGAAAATGACCTATTACTGACAACAGATGTCAGCAATGATTCTCTTCCTACCCCACCATCTCAAACTAGTGTTGAAAACAGTTTAGCTGTAAATGAATTTTTGACACTGATTCTGAAAGTGTGCTGGAGCCCTGATGTAATATGGAAATCATTCATTTTTTTTCTACAAGGGCAGTATCTACTCTTGACAGTTTCTTACCTGTGTCTCAGCAATGGTGCAGTCATACTTGTACAACTGATAGCATAAGCTGCATTGGAGCTGAGATGTATGCATTTTACCACTGAGTCACATACGGAGGTAAAAATGTCTGCTGACCTCCACTAGAGATTCACTATTTCTGAAAACAGGCATGAAATGTCTGAGTCTGGGAAGGCATAATAGTGCTAAAAACAGTTTTGTTCTGTGTACATTAGCATATGATGGGGGCATAGTCAACAAGAGGTTAGTGAGACGAGGCCATAAATTGTTGCTCTAAATTTCAATCACTCTTCATAGACTGGCTGCTAAAATTAGACATAGATTTTAGGTAAGAAACTGACATCCAGTGTAAAGGCAAAAGTCTTAAGTTCTTAAATTGGCAAAACTTTATTGACTTCACAGCTTTTGCCCAGAAATGTTATAGAAACTGACATGACTGTTTAATATTTATACTATGGTAGTATCCAGAGGTTCCAGTTAGAATTAAGGCCCTGTGATGCTAGGGAGTTTTGCTTAAGTAAAGCTTTTTGGATTTGGTCTCAAGAGAGAGGAAATGTGGAAACTCCACTCCTGCCTCCCTGTGAATTCTCCAGTTACGAGGAATCGTTTAGACAAAGAAATGATGTAATAGAGCAAAATTATATAAAATGCAAATGCTCAAAAAAAAAAAAACACAAAACCCCAATGATAACCAACCTTGGCACTACAAGAACTTTACTACATTAGCCGCATTGAAAGATACTGAAGTCATTTCCTTAGGAAGCTCCATTTGGCCCCTTTTCAATTTAGAATGGCATTTTTATTATCATAACTGATAGCAGGTGTTTGTGAAGAAATCGATCAGTATGCAGGGATGGAAATTACATTTGCCAAATGAATTGCACAGTCTGCAATATAAGCCTAAATTGGTATAGCAAAATGTGGAAGGCTATAAAGCATATACCAGGAACACTACTTAAATAAATTATCTGAGCATAAATACATATAGGGAAGTGTGACAGCTGTTATTTCAGGGATACTGTTAACGTCCTAGAGAAGAACTTTACTCTTGACCATTCTTATACTGGGCAACAACAATGGTCATTTGGCTCTGCAAAGTATGATGCAGTACTGTCTTCATTACTGGACTATGATATCACTATGAAATAGCTGCAATTAAAAAAACCCTCCAAAATTCTATCCGCATTTTGTAATAGAAGCACAAACCTGATTAAATGATTTCAAGCTTGATATTACAGAATTTTATTTGCCATCGACAGTAACAATATGGCTACTTTCCAGAGGATAAGAAATTATATATTAACACCACTTAACTTAACACCACTTAATATATTAACACCCACCACCACTTAATTATATATTAACACCACTCCAGGCCTCTCTTGAACAGACCTTGCTGCATAAAAAGTCCCTTGTATCCTGCGTCGTTGCACATACATGACTCAAAATCTTTGTCAAACTAGTTTGTTCTCCGAACAGGCGATCTCAATATATCATTAGCAATAAAAATACTTTACTTTTGACAGGACAAACCTTTGTTTGACCCAATTAATTTCTATTATTTTGCAAACAATACAAATACATAATTGCAAATATAGTGTAGTCATTAAAACATACCTATAGGTTCATTGTTGCGTCTAATTTGGCTCCTCCACAGCATCTCTCTGGAAGATTTAACTGCAGCCTCAGTATTACTATATCAAATTAAATTGTTTTGAAAAGCATGCAGTCATTCTTCCATGATAAAATTTACCCTCAAGAAATTGTTGTGAGGAGTCTAATGGGCAACTAAGAGGATAGAAGCTTTTTTCATAACAACCAAATAACTACATCTGAGAAAAAAGGCTAAGCAAACACAAACCTCCAGTCCAATAGAAAGTATTTTTCAAAATTTGCTCCTCTAATTCAGAGAGAGGCCTGAACCAAACTTCAAAATGTTGCAGTTTTGCACTTCTTTTCAGTGTACCGAGGCAACTAAATGTATAAACTAGTATATTCATGCTGCCCAGCAGACATCACTTTATAGTTAGCTAGAGTCATTACATAGTGCTATGCACCACCACTGGATTAACCTTGACTTCCACACAGAAACTTTAACCAGTGGATAACCTCCCACTCTGTTAGGTACAGAAGGGACACTAATGCAACAGAACCTGTACTTTTCCACTGCTTTGGGGAGGCAGTGGGAAGAATGTGCATCTCCTGTGCATCACCTAACCCAGCTCCAAGAGAAATCCCCTAAACCTGTTGCATAGATGGAAAGGACTGGGTCTGTACAGCTGTTGACTTATTATCTCTGATGGAGTTCAGGTGCTAGGACCTCACAGCCTACCCTGGCCGGAATAACAGCTGTGGATATTTCCATTGTCAGCAGGTGTGTCGACACGGCCAGTGACAGCAAGCCTCTGAGCCCAGGTCGACAGACTCAGGCTCAGATAATTGCGATGAAAATGGCTGTGTAGACATTGCTTTGAAGTTGCAGCTTAGGTTGAAGCTCAGATTCTGAAGCCTACTCCTGCCCTGGTCTTTGGAGCTCAAGCTCCAGCCTGAGCCACAAGCTACAAGCCAGAGGCTCACTGCTGTCGGCTGTGTAGACATGTGGCCCTGGTGGAATACTCCTTACCCTCCTTTCTCCAGGGGATATGCTCAGCCCATTTACTGGAGCTGGGTGCCTGGGAGAGGATTTGAGGCTTAGTGTGCAATGCTGCTGACTGCTATTTGGCAAGTGGGCTGAACAAGAGACCATTAAATATTGTAAGAATCACCTGCAAGTGACAAAACTGGTTGCCAATTCACGTGACAGGTATAAGCAATGCTACAGAGTATTTGCTATCCGCATCAAAGTTATTAGAAGCTAGTTACAAGGAGGCTTGTGAAGTTTGCATTAATCTTTAGCTACCTGACCCGGACAGCTAACCCCTCAGGCCTAAACATTTTATTCTGAGCTGTATATTATCACCTTCAACATTTTAAGAATAACTCTTGGGCAAGGATCAAGTGACACACACTGTTTGAACAGTTACAAGTGACTTTTTACCATAGGAAACAACATATTTTCTGTTTTTTTAGAAACATGAGCGCTTATAATACTCATGAACAGTTCTCGTCACTTAGCAGAATCTCAGTTTTCAATTATTATTTGCAATTCAATAGTACCAAGAAGTCCCAATCAGGGCTGGTGCCCCATTGTTCTAGGCACTGGACAAATACATAGAAAGACATGGTCCAGGTCCCAAAGTGCTTACAAACTAATTGAAGACAAGGCACAACAGATGAATGTCACAGACAATAAGAGGAAATGGGGGAGAGAACATGAGGGTAACAGTAGTAAAATCATGAATTACACAGGATACCTTGAGGGGTCTAAATCATTTTACAAATTGTTAAGAACATGAGAACATAAGAACGACCGTACTGAGTCAGACCAAAGGTCCATCTAAACCAGAATCCTGTCTTCTGGCAGTGGCCAATGGCAGGTGCCCCAGAAGGAATGAACAGAACAGGTAATCACCAAGTGATCCATCCCCTGTCACCCATTCCCAACTTCTGGCAAACAGAGGCTAGGGACACCATCCCTGTCCATCCAGGCTAATCGCCATTGATGGACCTGTCCTCCATGAATTTATCTAGTTCTTTTTTGAATCCTGTTATAGTCTTGACCTTTACAAAGTCCTCTGTCAAGGAGTTCCACCAGCTTACTGTGTGTTGTGTGAAGAAATACTTCCTTTTGTTTGTTTTAAACCCACTGCCTATTAATTTCATTTGGGGACCCCTAGTTCTTGTGCTATGAGGAGGAGTAAATAACATTTCCTTATTTACCTTCTCCGCACCAGTCATGATTTTATAGACCTCTATCCTATCCCCCTCTTAATTATCTCTTTTCCAAGCTGAAAAGTCTCAGTCTTATTAATCTCTCCTCATACGGCAGCCATTCCATATCCCTAAAAATTTTTGTTGCCCTTTTCTGAACCTTTTCCAATTCCAATATATCTTTTTTGAGATAGGGCGACCACATCTGCATACAGCATCCAAGATGTGGGCGTACCATGGATTTACATAGAGGTAATATGATATTTTCTGTCTTATTATCTATCCCTTTCTTAACAATTCCCAACATTCAGTTTTCTTTTTTGACTGCCGCTGAACATTGAGTGGATGTTTTCTGAGAACTATCCAAAATAACTCCAAGATCTCTTTCTTGAGTGGTAACAGCTAATTTAGACCCCATCATTTCATATGTATAGTTGGGATTATATTTTACAATGTGCATTACTTTGCATTTATCAACATTGAATTTTATCTACCATTTTGTTGCCCAGTCATCCAGTTTTGTGAGATCCTATTGTAGCTCTTTGCAGTCTGCTTGGGATTTAACTATCTTGAGTAGTTTTGTATCATCTGCAAATTTTGTCACCTCACTGTTTACCCCTATTTCCAGATAATTTATGAATATGTTGAATAGAACTGGTCCCAGTACAGGCCTCTGGGGGACACCACTATTTACCTCTCTCCACTCACCATTTATTCTTACCCTTTGTTTCATACCTTTTAACCAGTTATTGATCCATGAGAGGATCTTCCCCCTTATCCCATGACAGCTTACTTTGCTTAAGAGCCTTTGGTGAGGGACTTTGTCTTGTTACCCCCAGTGGTCCTTTACCAAGCCGTGAATAATAGATAACAACTTGTAGGCTTCAAATTGGAGGATTGGGTCAAAAGAAATCCGATGAGGTTCAAAAAGGACAAGTGCAGAGTCCTGCACTTAGGATGGAAGAATCCCATTCACTGTTACAGACTAGGAGCCGAATGGCTAGGAAGCAGTTCTGCAGAAAAGGACCTAGGGATTACAGTGGACGAGAAGCTGGATATGAGTCGACAGTGTGCCCTTGTTGCCAAGAAGGCTAATGGCATTTTGGGCTGTATAAGTAGGGGCATTGCCAGCAGATCGAGGGATGTGATCATTCCCATCTATTCGACACTGGTGAGGCCTCATCTGGAGTACTGAGTCCAGTTTTGGGCCCCGCACTACAAGAAGGATGTGGAAAAACTGGAGATAGTCCAGCAGAGGGCAACGGAAATTATTAGGGGGCTGGGGCACATGACTTACGAGGAGAGGCTGAGGGAACTGGGCTTATTTAGTCTACAGAAGAGAACAGTGAGGGAGATTTGATAGCAGTCTTCAACTACCTGAAGGGCAATCCCAAAGAGTACGGAGCTAGGCTGTTCTCAGTGGTGGCAGATGACAGAACAAGAAGCAATGGTCTCAAGTTGCAGTGTGGGAGGTCTAGGCTGGATATCAGGAAACACTATTTTACTAGGAGGGTGGTGAAGCACTGGAATGGGTAACCTAGGGAGGTGGTGGAATCTCCATCCTTAGGGGTTTTTAAGGCCCGGCTTGACAAAGCCCTGACTGTGATGATTTAGTGGGTGTTGGTCCTGCTTTAAGCAGGGGATTGGATTAGACGACCTTCTGAGGTTTTTTCCAACCCTAATATTCTATGATTTGGGGACAGCATTCACGTGTAAGGGGCACCAGGAAAGTAGATGTAGACAAACACGTAGTTTTATTATCGAGCATTATTGCTGGAGCAGAGTATTGGGGTAGAGAGCAGAATAAGCAAGAGCAGATAAGACGGGAAGGCACAGCTAGTAAAGTCCTTCATTTCTTTAGCTAAAGAATGCAATTGCAACACAACAAAATAATCCTTTGTAATTAACAAACTGAAAGTACTCACCCATTTAACTTTTTAATAATAGAAATAACACTGAATATGGTGCACTAGAACAACTGTAAATTAATCCCAAAATTTTAACAATAAATGGTCAGTAAATTGTCCCTTGTTACTGGACTTAAATTAAAGCAACTCAGATCATTTCTGAAAAGGTGACAGGAATTCTTAAAATTGAATCTTAATAACTCTTCCAAATTAATTAATAGGAAAACACCCTTTTTATCTACAGACAATTAACTTTGTCAGTTTCCTTACAAAACAACATGCGGACTCTAAAAGGGATTTATCTTCAGAAAGGACATTTAATATGAGGAAAGATCCTTTTCCAGAAACATCAGCAAAAAGGACTGTTACTGCTTCACCTCTTTGTCACTGCAGAATCTTGGAAAGGCTAGGATCTGTAGCAATAGCCACTGCAGTAAGACAATACTGACATAGGACAGAGAATACTAACATTTTATAATCCATCTCAGGATTGATTAGGATCAGGAAATAAAGCTCTGTCTCCTACCCGCACTTCTCTGGGGCACACAAAATACTTAATATTTTGTTACCTTTATTACATAGTGCGTAACACGCAAATCAAAACTTTGTATGTCTACACTGCCCCTATTACAGTGCAGCCATGGCAGCACTATGATGTGGGCAGTGTAGTCACACTTTATCACTGGACAGTGATATACCTAGACTTTAGTGAGAGTGATATACCTAGACTTTAGTAAGGCATTTGATACGGTCTCGCATGATATTCTTATAGATAAACTAGGAAAGTACAATTTAGATGGGGCTACTATAAGGTGGGTGCATAACTGGCTGGATAACCGTACTCAGAGAGTAGTTATTAATGGCTCCCAATCCTGCTGGAAAGATATAACAAGTGGGGTTCCGCAGGGGTCTGTTTTGGGACTGGCTCTGTTCAATATCTTCATCAACGATTTAGATGTTGGCATAGAAAGTACGCTTATTAAGTTTGCGGACGATACCAAACTGGGAGGGATTGCAACTGCTTTGGAGGACAGGGTCAAAATTCAAAACGATCTGGACAAATTGGAGAAATGGTCTGAGGTAAACAGGATGAAGTTTAATAAAGATAAATGCAAAGTGCTCCACTTAGGAAGGAACAATCAGTTTCACACATACAGAATGGGAAGAGACTGTCTAGAAAGGAGCATGGCAGAAAGAGATCTAGGGATCATAGTGGACCACAAGCTTAATATGAGTCAACAGTGTGATACTGTTGCAAAAAAAGCAAACGTGATGATTCTGGGATGCATTAACAGGTGTGTTGTAAACAAGACACGAGAAGTCATTCTTCCGCTCTACTCTGCGCTGGTTAGGCCTCAACTGGAGTATTGTGTCCAGTTCTGGGCACCGCATTTCAAGAAAGATGTGGAGAAATTGGAGAGGGTCCAGAGAAGAGCAACAAGAATGATTAAAGGTCTTGAGAACATGACCTATGAAAGAAGGCTGAAGGAACTGGGTTTGTTTAGTTTGGAAAAGAGAAGACTGAGAGGGGACATGATAGCAGTTTTCAGGTATCTAAAAGGGTGTCATCAGGAGGAGGGAGAAAACTTGTTCACCTTAGCCTCCAATGATAGAACAAGAAGCAATGGGCTTAAACTGCAGCAAGGGAGATTTAGGTTGGACATTAGGAAAAAGTTCCTAACTGTCAGAGTAGTTAAACACTGGAATAAATTGCCTAGGGAAGTTGTGGAATCTCCATCTCTGGAGATATTTAAGAGTAGGTTAGATAAATGTCTGTTAGGGATGGTCTAGACAGTATTTGGTCCTGCCATGAGGGCAGGGGACTAGACTCGATGACCTCTCGAGGTCCCTTCCAGTCCTAGAGTCTATGAGTCTATGATAAAACCACCCTGAACCAGCGGTGGTAGCTTTATTGCTGCGAGTGCAGCTCCTGGTGATAAAGCACTGTTTATACTGGCACTTACCACTGCTAAAACTTTTGTCGCTTGGGGGGTGTTTTTCACACCTCTGAACAACTAAAGTTTTGGGGTTGAAAGTGGCAGTGTAGACACAGCCTAATAAGTAATGGTAGCGGCTAAAGCAGGCTAGAGGGCAACCCCAGGGAGCCAGGAGGTCAATCACTATCAGAGGCAATTCAGGGCAATGGTCTAAAAGGGGTCAGTAGCTGGAAGATCAACCCCAAGGGGCCAGGGCAATGGGTTAGGGAGGCGAGGTCAGGCAAGGCAGCAGGGCAGGGTTGGATGAGGCAGCAGGGCAGGGTCAGGCAAGTCTGTCTAGGTAGCAACCAGTAAATGATCTGTTGCTCAGATAGCTTCCTCTTCCTATTGGAGTCTCAATATAGTCCATGTATCCAATGAGAAGGCTGTCTGGCCAACCAATCATGTGCCTGAGGTATGGCTGCTGTGGATCTGTAGGTTTTTAGCATTAAGGTTGTTGGTCAGGAGTGGTCGTTCAATGTGCTGTCATGGTGCAGCAACTAAGAATGTCGACTAGGATGTCCAATCTGTTAGAATTCTTTGAGAGTGTCAACGAGCATGCGGACAAGGGTGATCCAGTGGATATAATGTACTTGGACTTGCAGAAAGCCTTTAACAAGGTCCCTCACTGAAGGCTCTTAAGCAAAGTAAGCAGTAATGAGATAGAGGTCCTCGCATGTCCAGTAAGAGAAAGAATAATCCTCTTACCTTTTGGGGGATCAGGTCAACTATCCTGACATCTATGCCATATGTCTCTACCTGTGTGTTTTATGAACAGGTTGTATTAGTTAGTTTATTATTATTATTTTAGTTAGTATGCTATTTCGATTACATTTGACTTACCAAATTGCAATAATAGCCAATGGAGTCCACGTGTAATGAGCCATATCCTGTGACACCATGTTCACTTTGTATTCATACTGTCTCTTCACTGGTCATTTCCAATAATTAGAGATGGTTGAAAACCACAACAATTTTCAGTGACAAACCTGGGGGTTTTTCCCCATTGAAAACTGAATTTTTTATGAATATTGAAATTTGGGAAATTTCGACCAACCAACTGTATACTTTGGTCTTACATTGCTCATTCATCATCATCATCATCATTCCCATAACCGCATTGGTCATTGGGGCGCCATTGCATTGATGAGCAATCAACCAATTGTCTCCATCCCATATGATTGTGTGTCAGTGCTTGAGTCTCTGTGAAGTCCATTTCTGTCCACTCTTTATGTTGTCAATCCATCTCTTCTTCTGTCTACCTCTTTTTCTCTTCCTCTGTACTGTCCCTTGGAGGATGATCTTGGATAGGCCAGATGATCTTGTTACATGGCTGTACCACTTCAGCTTGCGCTTCTTCACAGTTGTCAGGAGGTCTTCATATGAGCCAGAGCGTTGGATGATGATGTTGCAGACCTCTTCATTGGTGATGTGGTCGAAGTAGGAGATGCTCAGGATTTTAGGGAAGAATGTCATCTCTACTACCTGAATTTTCCGTTCAAGTTCTGCCATAAGGGTCCATGTCTCGCACACATACAGAAAAATGGAGATGACCAATGCGTGCAGCAGTTCCAGTTTGGATTCCAGGGAGATGTTCTTATTCCTCCAAACTGGCTTTAGCATTGCCACTGCTGCTGTTGTTTGCGCAGTTCTTGCCCAAATTTCTGCCTTGAATCCTTCATCAGTGATGATTGCCCACAAATACTTGAACTGTTTCACTGTCTCCAGCTCTTGCCACTGACAGTGATATGTGAGCTGATTCCATCACATTTGTTTGTCATCAGCTTGGTTTTCTCTGCACTAATTTCCATGCCATATTTTGAAGAGGTTTCTTCCAATTGTTTCACAAGGTTGGCAAATTCATCTTCGCTGCCTGCCAGGCCATCAGTGTCATCAGTGAACTGAAGCCAGGCATACAGTAGTTTAATGGTAAGAATGTTGTCCAGAGAGCTTTGTGCCATACTCTGTCAAACGCCTACTTGAAGTCAACAAAGACAAGGTAGATGTCCTGCTGTTGTTGTAAGTACTTCTCACATAGAACATGAAGGTTGAAATCTGTTCTGTGGTATTTCTTCCAGCACAAAAGCCAACCTGTTCTTCAGTGATGATATTCTCCACTTGTGGCTTCAATCTGTTCAATAGGACTTTCAACATCACTTTTCTGGGATGGCTAAGTAAGTTTATAGTCTGGTAATTTTGACACAATTGCAGGTTGCCTTTCTCTGGCAGAGTGATGATTAATGACTGCGTCCATGCGGAGGGCCACTCACTGGTCTGCCAGATCATTTTGCAGATCTTGGTGAGTAGATCTATTACTATTTCTCCTCCAAATTTCATCAGCTTGGCTGGGATGTTGTCAATACCTGTAGCCTTTCCATTCTTGAGTGATTTCACATCTGTCTACACTTCTTCACATAGTATTGGAAAGTCATGCTTTTCTGTTGAATATGGGCTGTCTAAGACACTAGGATCTCCATCTGTCTAGTAGTTGTATAGAACAGAGCAGTAGTTTGTCCACCTTTTGATGATGTCCCTTTCTTCTGTAAGACTGTTCCCTTCTTTGTCCTGAATTGCTTACTGATACAAGTGTCCAGTGTCTGGCTCACTCATGGCGCTTCCATTTAAAATGGACAGTTAGCAGTTTTTCTTAAGAGTTTGTGGAAACAATATTTTCCTGAGGAAAAAAATGGTTAGGCTTGAGAGCCCAGAGTTTCTCAGTGTCTCTCTATAGAGGTTTTTCTAAGTGGTTTTTGTTTTTAAGTTTTTTGTATAGCATTTCCCTGCTTTGAATCTCAAGCTTATTATGAAGCTGATCCTTACATGCATACTTGCCTACCTTCAGACACTGCATGAGTCTTACACTTTGGGGGGATTTCGTAAGCCCTCAAGACTTCAGACAATGTCTCAGTTGTAATTGCCAATATTGAGTCAGTGGCACTGACCAGAACAGAGCAATAACTAAAGGATTGGTTCTATCCAGGCAGAAATCCCACTATTATAATTGTTATTTATGTAGTTGAGTATCCTGGAGCACTTACAATGCTAGGTGCTGATCACATCAACAAGCAGGCACAATCCCTGCCCCAAAGAGCTTTCTTCAGAGAAGCAAAGCACACAAAGTTTGGAGATAGAAGTACACAAATATCAGTCATCCCCATCAGGCTCTCACTCTAACGAGTGCTGGCAAAACAAAGCGGGCAGTGAGCAATGCAATGAGAGATAAAAGTGGATCAGTGGGGAGGGGCAAAATTGGGGAGGGCTTGGAGGGCAGAAGTCAGTTTAGAGAGAATCCAGGAGGGAATTAGAAGACAGGAACTCAAAGCAGTGGTTGTTGATGGCAAGCTCAATGACTTTAGAGGTGGAGGAAGATGGGGTAGTAGACTTTATTCTTTACCTCCATCCCAAATGATCAGTTTATGAACTTCAGAGTTTTAGTCAACTCAGAGAAATCGTAGGCAAGGTCCCATGGAAAGACCAATTAGGAAGAAAGAGTCGAAGGGGGCTGGCAGTTCCTAAAAGTTGTATTACTAGAGACTCAATATCAAGCTATTCCAGTGCAGAGGAAAGATAAGAACCACCACAGGAGGTCAATGTGGCTGCACAAGTTGCTTTTTAGTTATCTAAAAAACAAAAGGGATACATATAGGAAATGGAAGGAGAGGCATTTCCCCAAAGAAATATAAATGGGAATAGCACAAATGTGTAGGGACAAAATCAGGAAAGCCAAGGCAAAGAATGAGTTACAATTGGCAAGGAATGTTAGAAACAACGAGAAGGGGTTCTATAAATATGTCAGACAAAAAAGAAAGATCAAGGATGGTGTGGGCTGCTCAGTGGAGAAGCTGAGCTAGTGACGGAAGATGATAGGAAGGCAGAGGTGCTCAATGCCTACTTTGCTTCAGTCTTCTCACAAAAAATAACATGTGACCAGATGACTAGTGAAGTTACCATAAACAATAAAGGAGAAGGGATGCAGATCAGGATAAATAAAGAACATGTCAGAGATCTTCTGACCAATTTTAATGAATTCAGATCAGCAGGGCCAGAAGCTATTCACCTGAGGCTACTGAAGGAATTAGTGGAAGAAATCTCAGAGCCACTGACAATAATATTTGCAAACTCATGGATGACAGATGAGATCCCAGAAAACTAGAGAAGGCTAACGTAGTGCCCATCTTTAAAAAGGGGAGAAAGGAGGAGCCAGGGAACTATAGACCAGTCAGCCTGACTTCAATAACTGAGAATTTAGTAAAGCAATGTATAAAACATTCAATTTGCAAATACCCAGAGGATGAAGGGATAAACACTGGCAGCCAGTATGGATTTACCAAGAACAAATCATGGCAAATCATTTTGATTTCCATTTTTGACAGGGTAATGGTTTGGTGGATAGGAGGTGTCAAGGTTTCTTCCCCATTCTGAACTTTAGGGTACATGAACACCTCTAAGCTTAATTACCAGCATAGATCTGGTTTTGCTGCCACACTGACTCCCTTCTCTGGAAAGTCTTGAGAGACTTCTTCACTAAGTCCCTGGTGAACACCGATCCAACCCCTTGGATCTTAACACAAGGAGAATTTAACCATTCCCGCCCCTTTCCCCCACCAATTCCTGGTGAGTCCAGATCCAATCCCCTTGGATCTTAAAACAAGGAAAAATCAATCAGGTTCTTAAAAAGAAGGCTTTTAATTAAAGAAAGAAAGGTAAAAATCACCTCTGTAAAATCAAGATGGAAAATAACTTTACAGGGTAATCAGATTCACAGAGCCCAGAGGAACCCCCTCTAGCCTTAGGTTCAAAGTTACAGCAAACAGAGGTAAATCCTCTTAGCAAAAAGGAATATTTACAAGTTGAGAAAACAAAGTTAAACCTAACACGCCTTGCTTGGCTGTTACTTACAAGTTTGAAATATGAGAGACTTGTTCAGAAAGATTTGAAGAGCAAGGATTGATGTGCTGTCCCTCTTAGTCCCAAGAGCGAACCACCCCCAAAAACAAAAAGCACAAACAAAAGCCTTCCCCCCACCAAGATTTGAAAGTATCTTGTCCCCTTATTGGTCCTTTGAGTCAGGTGTCAGCCAGGTTTTCTGAGCTTCTTAACCCTTTACAGGTAAAAGGATTTTGGTGTCTCTGGCCAGGAGGGATTTTACAGTATTGTACACAGGACAGCTGTTCCCTTCCCTTTATAGTTATGACAGGGGGAATGCAGTGGACATAATATACCTGAACTTCAGCAAGGTTTTAGACACAGTCCCACATGACGTTCTGATATGTACGCTGGAGAAATGTGGGCTTGGTGGAGCTGCCATTAAGTGGATACATAATTGATTAAACAACTCCAAACAAAGAGTAACTATTAATGGAATGATGTAACATTGGAGGGAGGTCTCAATTGGGGTTCCACAGGGATTTGTTCTTCGTCCAGTGTTATTTAACATCTTTATTAATTACCTGGATGTAAGAATAGAGAGCATACTGATCAAATTTGCAGATGACACTACGCAAACTGGGAGGGTTGCCAACACTTTGGAGGATAGAGCTAAAATTCAGAGGGATCCTGATAAGCTTCAGAACTGGGCTGTAGACAACAAAATGGAATTCAACAGAGACAAATGTAAACTGCTGCACTTAGGGAAGAAAAACCAAATGAACAAATACAGAATGAGCGATAACTGGCTTGGCATTGGCGCTGCTGAAAAGGATCTGGGAGTTGTGGTGGATCACAACCTCAGCATGAGTCAGCGATGCAATGCTGTTGCAAATAAAATAAAAAATAAATTTTAAAAAAAAATGCAATTTTAGGTTGTTTTGACAGAGGCATAACATGCAAGTCACAGGAGGTGATAGTACTGTTCTACTTGGTGCTAGTGAGGCCTCAGCTGGAGTACCGTGTTCAGTTTTGGTCACCAAAGTTCAGAAAGGGTGTTGAGAAACCGGAAAGAATCCAGAAGCGAGCAACAAAGATGATCAAAGGCAAGGGTGGCTCTATGTTTTTTGCCGCCCCAAGCATAGCAGTCAGGCAGCCTTCGGCGGCGTTTCTGAGGGAGGTCCGCCGGTCATGCGGATTCAGTGTCGGTTCTGCAGGTGATCTGCCAGTCCCGCACCTTTGGCGTACCCGCCACCAAATTGCCGCCAAAACCGCAGGACCGGTGGACCTCCCACAGAACCGCAGAAATGCTGCCGAAGGCTGCCTGACTGCCGATCTCACGGTGACCAGCAGGCTGCCGCCCTGCGGTTTGCCGCCTCAGGCATGTGCTTACTGCGCTGGTGCCTGGAGCCGCCCCTGATCAAAGGGTTGGAATGCAAGCCATATGAGCAAAGGTTGAAGGAACTGGATAGGATTACTTTGGAAAAGTGGAGATTAAGGGGGGACATGATGGGGTCTTCAAAAACTTAAAAGGCTGGCATAAAAAAGATGGCAGGGCAGGACAAAAAGAAACGGGTTCAAACTACACCATAGCAGACTTAGATTAAATTATGGAAAAACTTCCTAACTGTAAGAACTGTAGGACAATGGCACAGACTGCCTAGGGAAGCTGGGGAATCTCCTTTGCTGAAGGTTTTCAAAAGGAGGCTGGGTAGCCATCTGTCTTGGATGGTTTAGACACAACAAATCCTGCATCTTGGAAGAGGGTTAGATTAGATGACCCTTGCAGTCCCTTCTCACCCTATGAGTCTGTAATCTCCACTGGCTGCCAGCTCAGTTCTGAATAAAATTCCAGGTGCTGGTCACGTATCTATACTGCCCAAACAGATCCAGTTATCTCACACACCTTTTCCAATACCCCACCATGACAACTGTTCTCAGAAAGCAAGTTTCAACTATATATTCCTAGTGTGTAGATCAAGGCAGTCTGGGGCAGGCATTGTTGGTGGTCTGCCCATGCCTCCAGTATTGGATCCTACAAGAAATAAATCTGAGTCCCAGCTTAGGCACATTAAGGCACCTCTTCATTCAGGTTTTCCATCAATGTCAGGGTCTTGAACCCTCTGACATTTAATGTGACTGCTAACCACTGCTTTGAGTTCTCTCAAGAAAACACAGTCATCTCTTTGGATAGCGGTGACTACGTGATCCCCATTCTTGGCTTTGTTTTCACTACGATAAGGGGTCCTTATATACCACAGTGATGGTCACTTTATAAATACTTCTGATAATAAATCAATAACAGTAATATTATTACTACATTGAATTCTCTGGTAAATGCCTCTTCCTACTGTTAGGAAACAAAATGGAAATAGATTGCATCATTCTTTATACTTTAAGAAAATGATCTGGTGGAAGCTTGAAAACTGCAAAATAACTAACGAAAAAATAATTAGCACTATATATGTATATATAAAGTAAATTTGGGCAATTACCAGCTATTCTAGTACTATGCAAATTTTGCTTTTCACCTTCAGACACAATGTAACTAAACAATGAAGCAATTTAAACATTTTCCCTAACTTTATGCACACTTTAGCTAGAGTTCTCAATAGTTGTGAGTCTAAACTCCAAGGGCACTAATTATCCTGTGTGTAGGTTGCTCCCATTAATGTTAGTTGGTGCTAGGCCTGCATAATGAGAAGGTAATTTACTCTATTTCAAAGTCTTAGTCTTACTCAGATGGAGTCGCTTTAAAGTCCTTTCCACACCATGCTGCCTACAGTCTACACACAGCAGTTCATTACAGTAGTTACATCCATGGTGATAGCAGATGTTCAAAGTAGTTCCTCATGGGAATTATTTTAGGATTTTCTATTCACAGAGGAGTTAGGGATTGAACAAGCAACACATACGGGATAACTAGTAATTTTTAAAAAATCCACCCTCCTCTAACATTAGTTTTACCCATCCCATTTCCATTATAGGCAGACATAAGGGTTGAGAGACCAAAGCATTAGTCTGAAGAAACATTTTCTTTGCCTATTGAAATTTTTTCTACAGTTGCTTAGTAGACTCTAAACAACATTGTTCTATCTTTTTCTTGCCTTACTACACGTGTGATGTACAAGTAATTTCAGTAATTTATTTAGGACTTTTTTCTTTGAATGAGGAATCAGTTACTGAAATATTTCAAAACTGGATGCGGTTATTTGCAAAGACAGGGAGGGTGTAGAGGAGTTGAAAAGGTTGGAGGTTGCTTATGGTCCAATCGGGTCTAATAACAAGACCTTGGCAAGAAGCTCTTGGCAAATACTGGCACTGCAGTAGATTCAGAATGAAATGAGAGTCAGTATTGCCAACTCTTGGGATTTTATCATGAGTCTCATGATATTTGCTGTTTTATTTAAAGCTCCAGCTCCTGGAGGCAAGTGATTATGTGAGAATCTCAGCTTTATGTTTCAAGATCCCAAGGCTGGAATGACCCAAGTACTAAATGTGACTCACGTACTAAAGGCTCAAATGCCAGAAGGCAAATAAAAATACCTATTTTTTTTGTAATCATGATTTTTAAGCCAATTTCATTATATTTTGGGGGCTCAGATGTGATTTTTGAAGATTTGGGATTGGCAATACTGAAACAAACCGAGAGAAAACCAAGAGAAGAACTGAATTTATGTGCTGTAGATTTTAAATTCCACAAATAATGGGAGGCTGGGAGGAACTGATAACACCAGGGTCTCTCTCCTTGACTTGGCAATTGTCATTACTAACCAGAAGTTCTTTAGTTCCAAAAGAAATTTGACATCCTTCCTTTTTGCTTCTCTTTTTACCCAGCATATCTACTGTAGACCAAGTGAGTCACAACTACTGTATTTAACTGGGACTCGCAGGATAGTTTTCATTCCTCTCTGTTTTTATTCCCACCTCTCCTCAGTTGTTTATTTTTTGTTTTTCCTACACAGTCATCTTGATAACACTCAGCTGTCCGCCACTTTTATTAACCTTTCTTTGCTCATTCATTCTCTGAGCCTGTCTTGATCAGGTAGACTATGGCTTTGTCTTAAACTCCGTTATCCAGTTATCTCAAAGGTGGAAGTGCCTCATTTGGACAAAGAGTGCATCCTCAAACAACTCCTTCTCCAAAATATGTCTCTCGACTCAGATCTCCTTTTTTGCTTTACCTTCCATAACCTTGGTGTCAACACCGATTTTTGCTTTCCTATGCCTTCCTTATCTCCTGTGTCTGCAAGTCACCACTTCCACTGGCTGCAACGCTGCTCAATCCTCATTCCAGCTACTCTTGTTTAGACTATTGCATTTCCTTCCTTTTAGCCTCTGAGTCCCATCTTGGTGTGTGCAGTGTTTTCATCTTCCTTCATCGCCCTTACAAAGAAGTGTGACCACATCACCCTAACCTTAAACAACTCCATAAGCTTTTTTTTTTTTTTAGAATCCATCAGTTCAGAACTGCCCTTCTCATTGCTTCTAACCATCTCGCTGTCCTTTCCTGACACCTAGAACATATTGATTGTATTGTTGCCTCTAAGCTTTCGTCTCCTTGTGTTAATGCCCTGATAACTGAATGCTTTAATTTATTCATACAATCTCTTTGAACCACTGTTTCTTTGTAATTTAGACTCTCTGTACTCTTTGCTGTCCTGCATTATTTCACTCTTCAAAATGTTTTAGGATAGAGGAGTTTTATCAGGGACACTAGGCAACATGTCTACTCTCTCCTTCCCTTCCCCCTTGCATCTTTTTTCCCCCATTGTCATCTCCTTTCCTCATTTTGACCCTCTTACTTTTCTCCCCTTTTTCCTATTCACTTTCTCCTTCCTCCTCCCACACTGTTTCATCATTTAGCCTTTGATTTCTGCCCCTCCTTTTCTGCTCCACTCTATTGCCCCTTCTCTGTCCCTCCCTGCCTGCCTCCTTCAGCTCTTGATCCACTGGTCCTATCCCTTTGCTCATTTGTAAATCCCAACTCCCCAGTATTTTCAGGTGTTTCCCTCTTCTCCCCTCAGCTGTATCCTTTTCAGTTAAGATTCTTCCCATTCTCCCATATCCCATAAATAATGATTGTTTTCTTGTTATTTTTTTGCAGCAATATTACATTGAATTTTTAAAATGTACCTTTAGAATTTGGAGGGCACTCACCATCTGATAATAACAATTTAAAAGTAAGTCAAATTTGGGGCCTAAACTACTTGCCACATCTCTTTGGAGCCCTTATACCCTGTAACTTATATCATTTTCGAAAAAAATAGTGAAAAAGAGTCTTCCTCCCTCCCCCCACCCCGCTGCTTGGAATGATTTGTTTTCAGTTTCTGATAAGTTTAACTTTTCAGATGGTAATGTTTTATTCGTAAAAGTAGCTGCTTGAAAAACCTCTGCAAGTGCTTAAAGCACTAGTGAAGTGCTCTTAATCAAACACTAAATACCCTTAAACAGTTCTGTCTCTTTTCTAATTGAGAAATAGAGCTATTTAGACAAGTTTATGAGGTGACCTTGCTTGAATTAAAGATGTCAGTGATGAAGCAGACTTCTGCCTATATTCAATGTTTTGAAAAAAATTACTGTATTCCCTTAATACTGAAAATGAATAGGAAGCTCTTTGGTCTGAGAAGGGAAGAAGTGAATTCATTGTAAGACAAGCTCGTGTTACTGGAATCTGTTAAGTGGCACTGGTGGTTCAGTAGACCATACTCTTTCCTGAGTCCGTATTGAACCAATGTGCCTATATGGTGTTAGTGGTACTTTGTCAGCGGAGGTGCTGCCTCTTGAAACAGATGTAAAAGAAGCGTTCTTGACCACACTAGTGAGCACGGTACAGCCCTTGACATCTCTTGCCCCATCTCAAAATATACACTTATATCTTAAATAAATGTAGAGGGGCAATAATTGGTAAGACATACCAATAATATAATCTGGTATGTTCAAACATTCTGCAGTAGTAAGGGCTGCCACTGGAAACTTCTCAGGAGCTTAAATATTGCTCCTAATTTTAATCGGAGTTAAAGAAATATCCCTGTGTACACTTTGTTTTACAAAATAAAAAGACCAGATCCTATTCATTGGACATGAGCTGGAGGAAAGTTCAGATCCATTGAAGGACAACATGTGGCTTGGGAGCTGCAGGAGGAGGAGTAAATACAGGAAGACTGTCATTGCTGCTCTGAAATCAACGTCACAATGTCCATCTTTATCTGGCCATACACATTAGAGAATGCAGGTTTGGTTTGAGTCTATTGGGTGACTGGTGTGTTTTAACTTGTTCTGATTTATAGTAGAAAAGGTCTGTTCACATAAAGGCGAGCACAAACCGCCTTCTTGCAAAATTCTGGTATGTCTCAAATAGCAGGCATTTACATTCATTCACCAAGCTTGCTTCATTACCTTGAATTTGACTGGAGTGGTATTTAAGTCAATTAATGAAACTGAAATTTGTCCATTCTAGTTTGGGTTCAGGTGAAAATTGGTCTAGAAAAAACCAGAATATTCTTTGTCCCTTTGAAATATTTTGAACAGTTGCTCAAATGCATCTTTCAGTTGCTTGAATTGTTCAGCACAGCAAAGTAGTTCTAGAGTTTTTGTCGGTAAATTGAAAAAGTCATTCCAGGGAAGCTGCCCAGGGAAAAGCTTGCACCTGCAAGCAAAGCCCTCCCCCTTGCCTCACACACTCCAGCACTCAATTCCATTCCCATTTTCTGCTCTTTGAGGGCCTACAAACAAAGACAACCACTCCCCTTTGAAGTTGGGTATGGCTACACTTGGAGATGTGCAGCGCTGGGATTTACAGCTGTGTTCATACAGCTGTGTAGGGAAAGCGCTGCAGTGTGGCCACACTGACAACTACCAGCGCTGCAGTGTGGCCACATTTGCAGCATTTGCAGCGCTGTTGGGAGTGGTGCATTGTGGGCAGCTATCCCAGCGTTCAAGTGGCTGCAACGTGCTTTTCAAAAGACGGGGGTGGCGTGGAGTGTGACAGGGAGCATGGGGGAGACAGAGTGGATTTTTGGAGCTGACACTGTTCTCAGCTCCCTGCCTTGCAAGTTCTAAGGACTGGAAGATACACAGTGCCTACCTTCAATCATTTTAAAAGTTTTGACCTTTCCCCCACCTGTCTCTTATTCACTAAATGCAAATTATGCACTCCTAGATAGCCTTTAGACCAATTACATAAGCAGCTGCTCAACACGGACAACCCCCTCCCCTCTCTCCTCAAGCAAACAGCTGTGAACATTCCAAAGCAATTCCCCTGCCTTTGCTCGCTCGCTGGAGCAAAGAGCAGCTGTGTTTGTTTTTTAGCTAAGTAGCTACGGGGAGATCGGAGTTCAGCCATTCTTCCGGTTTGTTGTGGACAGGAATTCTGGGATACCTCCTAATACCCTGGAGGCCAATAACAGCGCTTTTGGTGGCCACACTTGATGAGCAGCACTGCATCACCAGCGCTGGAATCGCTACATCCCAAGCAGACCAGGTGTACAGCCAGCGCTGCAACCAGGGAGTTGCAGCGCTGGCTGTGCTTTGCAAGTGTGGAAACAGAGTGAGTTGCAGCGCTGTAACCCCATCATCAGCGCTGCAACTCTCCAGTGTAGCCAAGCCCAACCACTCCCCTTTGAAGTTTAAGGGTATCTGAAAAGTCATATTTTGCAAACTATTGAGAAATAAAAAGTGGATACAAACTTGTAGAGAGTGGAGTTCCAGAGAGACTGGAGACCCTTGCAGGGAATGAAGACCTTAGCTAGCCTTTCAAAGAGTGAGAAGCCAAGAAGACTTAACATCAGAACAAGACTTCTATAAGGTTTACCGCTTGGCTGCCGCTGGAAACCCAGATCTTCTTAGCCTTTCTGCACATACTCATTGTAGTCTTCTCATTCCACATACTCTCACTGGTACTCCCTTCAATACACTGAAGCCAGGAAAAGTTCAGGAATCGCAGTCAAGTGCCTTCTACTTCTCACCTGCATGATATTTAACCTCTCCCATGTTTCGTTTTATTAACCAATTTACTTAAAATAGTACAACATGTAAATCCAGATTTTGATGCTGAAATATACGCATTCAGGTATGAAAATTGGGCCCTTCTAAATTCACTAGATCCAAAAAGAGGAAAAAATATTGTACTGAACTCCATATATCAATACAGAGATCCAAGAAATTCCAGTACATAATGCCTACCATTATCCTCCGAAGCCCAAAAAGACAATACAAAATACTGAATAGTCCCTCCCAAGAACTTAGTCCTGTGGTTCTGAGATTTGTGAGAGAGCAGCAAGTTGTGAGCCACTAGTAGGCTTGTTGAATATGGTGCTTAGTTGCAACTGATTCAACAAGATGAACTAAGAGAAAAGAGTGGGTGCTGCAAGTTGATGACTCAGCAAAACTATTGTACTCATTATAATCAGTAATACAGAGAAGCTGGATAGAAGACAGACCATTTCAGAGGAACGTTCTGAAACTCTCCAGCCAGCTGTCTGGCCCTCCTGGCTTTCCCACTCTCTGTTTTTTTTTCTTAAGTGCAGCCCCTCAGTGCACTTGAGTGAAACACTCCTGGCAGGAAGTTGGAATAACTGAAAATCCTAACAAAGTTCACCATGCACATAACTTGTATTCCTGGATTACGCTTACATGCCTTTACCCTTACTACATCCACCTCCACCCCATCACGCCCTCTGTCTCTCTTCCTCACAATCTGTTCAGCGTGGGTGCAGAGATTTGCTGACTCTGCTGAGCACCATGCACATTTCTCCACATTGCAGAAGCATCACTGCACATACAGATGTTGAGCAAAAGCTGAGGGCTAGCTCTTTGGTCTTCCATGCTCCTTTCAGCAATGCTCAGAAGCCAGCAGGATCAAGCATTAACACAGCATATCTTGAAACCACTGAATATAATGTGATGAGAACAATGACTGGTGGATAAACAGAATAGAGCATTTAATACCATTTACCACTTTCCCCCTCATCTATTAAGAAGTTCACCTCTCTGGAGCTCAGAAGAATCCAAGAGGCTAAAGCAGCCATATATGGAACACAGAAAAAGGCCAATTCAGAAACAGCTGAGCTGAAGTAGCAACTGGCCGAGACCTGCAAATATGGAGATCTTCCCACATCATTGTTTAAGATGGACACTTGGCAACTCTAAAAGCAATTCAAAAATCACAGGGGGGTATATAAGCCACTGAAAAAACATGTTAGAAAACACTGCGTATATGACTTAAAAATTGCAATACACCTAATTTATGGAACTCTAAATAAATAAATTAAAAAATAATCAGCTATTCTTCCATGAAAAAGGAAGAATTTTACAGTGGTTCAAAGCCCTAATCTGAACCTCTAGAATGTGTGCTGTCAAAGCTTCCAACAATACCTTTCTTTTAACAGAGGGAAATCTTAACCTCTTTAGGAATAAGAAAAATACCATAGGAATAGAGTTCTTTGAACCACATGTATAAACTAGTGGGGAAGAAGAATAAAACAGTATGTCCAGTTCCTGAAGTTGTGATTTGACTTCCAACACAGTCTTTCCCCTCCTTCTCTTCACTATGCAACTGTAATTTAAAAAACAGTCGCTCACCTTGAAGCAGCATTTCACCCCTTTGCTATTTTGCTTTAAAAACCAAATACTTCAAATGTATAGTTCCCAGATCCGATCTGAAATGTACATGAGACTTTAGCAGACATGGATTTTCCTTTGGATAGTCTTCAAGCCAACACCAAAGAACAGGGAATCTTGAAACACCTCAGAATCCAAAATATCTGAAGTTCATTCATCAAAATAAACAATAACATCACTAATTTTGATAGCTTTGGGAATTTCAAAGGTCACTCAGTTCTGAATGCTAGCCATGCTTGCTAGGTTCTTAACTCTTGGAATTCTAGCATTTCTCAAATTGCAAGCCAGATGATTGTATGGGATGGTGGAATCTGCAGTCTTTAAAGAGATAAGCCTTTAAACACTTTGGAGATCTCAGTCAGCCTTGCATGTCTCATGATTCAACAGTGCCCTTTCCTGGTCTATAGCTATGAATTTAAAATCTGTGCACTGAGGCTGAAAACAATTCCATTTACTTTCCATGCTATGCTAAAGATTGCCAGGGGTTTCATGGGTGAAAGCTGTATATGTTGCAGATTTAAACTTCAGTCAGTTGGCTTCCAAATCTCCAGCTTGAGAAGTATTTGTAAGTATCTCTGACAGATGCCGATCTTGAGTTAGAAATGATTCCCAAGCTCAACAAAGCATGCAGTGCAGAATAATAAAGAAGAAAACCAAAGTCCTGGAGGTTAGTTTAAATTAAAAAAAAAAAAAGGATCTTTAACAAAATAGTAACACAATAACTAGAAAATTGAAAGGCAAATGGAGCTATTTCTGAAGATACCAAAGATGTCTATGATTTGTGGCATATGCAATTCATGGCCAAAGCCCAACATTTTCAGTGTTAGAAATAGGTCTTATTCTAGTAAAGTGTACATGCAGTTAGGAGCTGAGGCACAAAAGCTTTATATCGGACAAACTGGTCTAACAAAGATCACTTTCCACAGAGGGTGGAGTGTAATTGGGAAAATGATGCTAATAAAGGCTATATCAGGTTGGGAGGAAGCTGAAAACGGCAGATGTTCCACTATTATCTTTTATTGATTTTGCTGCCTACATCCCACTTCAACAATGTTACAGTTGCCCTTCAAGATTCTTAATGGAGAGATATGGAAAAAAAATCAATACACACAGCCTGCTTCTGCTCCCATTGAAGAGAATGGGAATTTTGTTATTAACTGCAATGAGAGCAGGACACGGTTCATTCTGTCTCTTTCCACCTCCAACAAAGCTAAAAATCTACTGCTTATTTTGTGTTTTCAGAAGGTGAGCTAGGACCAGACTAACTCTATGTATTCAGATGTGTTGTCCTGCTACATTAAACCTAATGAATTATGGCTTGCATCCTGAGCCATGAAAGTTGCAGTAAAAGGTATAGAATTTGAAATAAATTCTAAGAACAAAACCATTTCTTTTTAGAAAAGATTTTCATGAAGATATAAAGCAAATAAAAACATTTTAATTTAACATTTACTCTTGTAAAAATGTTCTCTTGTTACTTTTAACATGCACCAAGTACAGCTTTACTAATAAATTAACAGAAAAATCTTAAAAGAGAATTCATGAAAAGACATAAATGATTTTAGTTTATTTGGGACACCCATGAATATCTCCTTTCTGCTATTTTTGAATACAATTTTGCAAAAAGTGAAATATTTTTATATTGGCTCAGGAAATTATATAAACTCTTTTCATTCCAGCAATGTGCTGTTAATTTTGCTCCAGCACAATCTCAAAACTTATTTTAACATGCTGTCAAAATTAGACACTAAGGTTGTCAATAAAATGACACTAAAATAAATGTAAATTTAGATTGCTGTCATAAGTGGCTGCTTGGTTTTGTGAAGATGTTAGGTTGCTATAGCATTTTCCATAGCAACTTTGCATCTTATTACATAAATAATCCCTCAGTGTCCTTAAAGCTTCCTAAAAAACAGGATTAAATCTATTCTAATATGTAATGATCCTACATCAAACCTTATCAGTATGAAATACCCAGAAAACATAATAAAATGTAATCTAGATAATAGCATTTCTGACAGTCAAAAGGCATCAAACACCACAGACTTTACACTGCAGATTTCAGTTAACTGGTCATTTTCTCCAAATCCTTATTAGGTAAATATTTTTGAAAGTTAAATTTTCTTTTAAAAACAGAAGTATGGCTATTAACCACTTCACTGATGTGTCGTACTATAGCAGAATGTGGCTCTTTTCCTGGGCTGAGGATATGTTAATGTTGCAGAGGAACATACCTGATACATGGAATGGGACATTTGTTATGTTTTATAAAAAAAACAATCAGGCAAGTTTGGCAGTATCCTCTGGCCCTGATTCAGCAAGATACATATGCAGGCCTAACTCTAAGCATGGGAACAGTTCTGTTGAAGTTAATGGGACTTCTCACACGCTTTAAGTTAGACGTGTGCTTAGGGACCATCCTGAGTCAGGGCTTGTTTTTGTAAATGCTGTGGAAAAATGCAATATATATCAGTGTACAAAATCCTGTTAGAAAGCCCAGGTTTTGGCCTGCCTGAGCTCAGCTCCCAACTGGCATGCTGGGAAAAATACATGTACAGACATATTATCTAGTGGAAGAAGTGAATATCTTGTCTTGCTCTCTTTTGAACCTCTCTGATGGTACCCTGGTGCACAAAGTCTCTAGTGGAAATTGTGTCCAGACTTTTTCCCCTTAGTGAAAGCTGTTTTGATTAGACTATATGCTTTTTGTGGCATAGAGCCTCAGCTATAATAAAGTACCTTTGCCTTGCTCCAAGAGCATAAAGGGATATAAATTTCCCTTGTCCTCTATTCCCGAGAAATTGGGGCTTACCCTAGTGTGCCTACAATTTAGTCCTTTATATTTCAAATATTGTTTTCTTTTCTGTTGCTTGTCAAAACCCCCTGGTAGAGTGAAAGAGGCAGGTTTTTTACTAAATTCTATCTTCCTCCTCACATGTATATTAATTTATTATTTAGGGTTGCTTGTAAGTTTGGGTTGCTAATTACATTGAAATGCTATTGATTTATGTGAAGAAATAGGGGCAGTGACTCATTCATTTAAGGGTAATAAATTAGAACTTTACATGGTCTTTGTCAAGAGATATAAAGAAAGAAAAAGATAGGTCAAATTTGAGCATAATAGTATTGTTTTCATAAAATCTAACAGTGGAAAGCAAGGAAACCAACAAGCAATAATAAAACAAACAAGTCAAAAATGGATAGTCTCAAGTAAAAAACAAAATATCTAAATCACCAGAAAAGGACGGGTGGAACATCCAGTCATTAGAAGTAGAACGAAGAGAGGAAAAAGTAAGAGTTTTGAGAGGAGGAAGTCAGAAAACTAAAGTAAGAGCAGGAATAAGTTCCAAAATGTCATGCCTAAGAGATTTAGGCCTTGTTAATATTCACAATTCCACCAGTTTATCCACACAACATTTTGCACCCATTTAACTAAATCAACTTAAAATCAGACCTTTTGTTCAACTTGCGCAACTGTGGACACAGATAAGACCTGAGAAATGGCAAGAGAAGATTGAATCATGGCAAGAAGATTGTGGCACGATGAATCAACATCAGCCAGGTCACTTCTACATTTTTGGGGGCTTTCCTTGAAGATTTCTCATCCTAGTGGTGATCACGCCTGCAATTTGTGAGATTGATGGAGAAGCCTGGGTATAGTATTATTTGCATAGGGTGTGATTTCCAAACACTGACTAAGTCACATAGGTGTTTTGAAAATCCCCTATTCTAAAGGCCCAAACTGCACTGACTTTGGAAAGTTGTATCTACATTATGTGCATAAAAGATGTACCCCAAACACATAATTATGTACACAATTTACAGTGGCTTAATTTGCTGTTGTGCATGGAGCTGCCTGTCCTACAGGTACAAGTATATGTCATGCTTACACAAGGTAGACACAACTTTTTATTACTTTTATTGCAGTAGTTCCTAGAGGCCCAAGGTCCCTACTGTACATATATATAGTCAGAGACAGTCCTTACAGCAAACAGCTTACAATCTAAATGGCAAAACAGACAACAGGCAGACGAAAGGAAACACCATTATCTCCATTTTACAGATGGGGCACCAAGTCACAGAGAGATAAGTGATTTGTCCAAAGTCACACAGGTATTTTGTAGCAGAGCTGGAATATCACCCAGATTTTCTGAGTCCAGGTCTTAACCACAGGACTGCAGCTGCCAACTTTCTAATTGCACAAAACTGAACACCCTAAACCCACCCTTCCCTGAGGCCCTATCCCCGCTCACTACATTCCCCCTCTCTTAGTGGTTCACTCCCCCCACCCTCGCTCACTTTCACTGGGCTGGGGCAGGGGCTTGGTGTGCAGGAGGGGATGAGGGATTTGGGGTGTGCGAGGGGGCTCCAGGTTTGGGGGGGTCAGGGCTGGGGCAGGGGGTTGAGGTGCAGGGGGTGTGAGGGCTCTGGGATGGGGCCAGGGATGATGGCTTTGGGCTTCAGGAGGGGGCTCCCAGGTTTGGGGGAGCTGAGGGCTGGGCCGGGGGTTGGAGCACGGGCTTACCTCACGCAGCTCCCGGTCAGCAGCCCAGCAGGGGAGTCTAAGGCAGGCTGCCTGCCTGTCCTGACACTGCATTGTGCGTGTGCTGGAAGTGGCCAGCAGGTCTGGTGCAAAAAAGTGGGAGCAGGAGACTCCACGCACACTGCTATCATCCACAGGCACCACCCCAGCTCCCATTGGCTGGGAACTGGCCAATGGGAGTGCAGAGACAGTGCTCGGGATGTGGGCAGTGCACAGAGCCCCATGGCCCTCCGCCTAGAAGCCAGACCTGCTGGCCACTTCCGGGGCACAGAATGGTGCCCCAGGACAGGTAGGGACTAGCCTGCCTTAGCACTGCAGCACTGCCAACCAGACGTTTAACGGTCCTGTTGGTGGTGTTGACCGGAGCTGCCAGGGTTCCTTTTAGACTGGGGGTTCCGGTAGAAACACAGACACCTGGTCACCCTACACAGGACCATCCATCCAGCGTCCTTTTGCAGTTAAGTGTCTTTTTGCTCTTATGGCTGCCTACTAAACTCTCTCCCTCATTGGAGTTGCATTCAGTAGAATTAATAGCACATCATCAGGATCTGTTGTCTTAGGAACAGCATAGCACCAGTTTCCCTTAAAGGGAAATTACTGATATCTCCTAGGGATACAGCAAACTTTTTTGTTATCTCTGCAGGATGCAGCTTCACGTCAATAATTCTTAAAATTACTTCTGAGACTTTTACTTTTGAGTCCCTGCTCCCAATGCCAGCAGGCAGGAGACCAGCCATCCATAAACTCCAATTGTTCTAAACATTTCCCTCTATTCTCTAGCCTCCTGTGCAGGGTACCATTTTTCTGAACTTATGCTTCAATAACTGCACCTTGACTTTCAAATGTATTAATGAACACAGTTGCCAGTTTTTTAGCAATGTCTCAGTTTTACCTCAGCACACATCTATTTTCCCGTCAAGCTCCAAAATCCACAATGCAAATAAGTCAGTGTTTACATCTAAAGCTTGAGTTGTGGAAAAAGACTCTAAAGAAATGGCTGCAAACTGTGGGACAGACTCACTGGGTGGTGTCTCTTGGAGTTCACCATCAGTCTCAGGTTGTGGGTCCAATCTGAGATGGACGGGGAATACAACAAGGTGACCAAGACTCTTAACTCTACCATGGGGCCTGAAGACATCAGGCAGCCCCACAGAGTGGGCATAGATGGCCAGGAATGAGAAAAAGCCAAGCCATCCGTGCTAGTTCAATACATCCCCGAGGTAGGCTCCAGTGACAAGTTTCTGATGGAGCCTCAGCAGCAGTTTAAAAACTTCTTTCTGCTGGTGTACAACAGTACTGCAGTTTGCCCTGTCCCTGGAGGTATAGGGGATATAACCTGTACACCCTCACGCTCATGTGAGTAGGGTCTGAATGCCTCAAGCCCTGAAAATGTGATATCGCTGTACAACATTGCTATGAGTTAAGTTGTGTTTGCTCAGAATGCTGTGTCTCTGCATTGCAGCATGGTCTGGAGGAATGATCACATGGCTGGGAGTCAGGAGGCCCTGAGTTATAAGCCTGGCTTTACCATGATGCACAAGTGTGGCCACAGTTTTAAGATACAGAATTTCTGACATCAATAAATTAGGGAAATGAACAGTGAGAAAATCAATAGTCTTGTGAGTAAAAGAAGCAAATTTGAACCTAAAATGCAACAATGTACTTTGTAATGAGGCATTATTAAGCTGCACTGTATATCCTTAAGAAACAAACCTGAATCCACCAAAACACACAGTGATTAGTGCAATTTGTAATCTGCAACAAATTCACAACTGGCCTGAAAGCCTGACCATGGTTCCCAAAGCAAACACCTCTCTGCCAGATGTTTCATCATCTGCTCCACAGTGCACAAAATTCACAGTGTCCAAGAGCCTAGCATTAGCATAGACTCATAGACTCATAGACTCATAGGTCAGAAGGGACCAATCTGATCATCTAGTCTGACCTCCTGCACAAGGCAGGCCACAGAACCCCACCCATCCAATTTTATACAACCCCTATCCCAGGACCGAGTTATTGAAATCCTCAAAAATGGTTTGAAGACCTCAAGCTGCAGAGACACCACCAGCAAGCGACCCGTGCCCCACGCTGCAGGGGAAGGCGAAAAACCTCCAGGGCACCTGCCAATCCGCCCTGGAGGAAAATTCCTTCCCGACCCCAAATATGGCGATCAGCTAAACCCTGAGCATGTGGGCAAGAGTCACCAGCCAGCACCCAAGAAGGAGTTCTCCGCAGCAACTCAGTACCCATCGCATGCAACATCTCCCCGCAGACCATTGAGCAGACCTGTCTGGTGGTAATTCAAGATCAATTGCCCAAATTGACGATCCTATCATAACATCCCCTCCATATACTTATCAAGCTTTGTCTTAAAGCCAGGAAAGTCTTTTGCCCCTACTACTTCCCTCGGAAGGCTATTCCAGAACTTCACTCCCCTAATGGTCAGAAACCTTCGTCTAATTTCAAGTCTAAACTTCCTAATATCCAGTTTATACCCATTCGTCCTCGTGGCTACATTAGTACTAAACTTAAATAATTCCTCTCCCTCCCTAACGTTAACCCCCTTGATATATTTATATAGGGCGAGCATATCCCCCCTCAGCCTTCTTTTGGCCAGGCTAAACAAGCCAAGCTCTTTGAGTCTCCTTTCATAAGGCAGTTTTTCCATTCCTCGGATCATCCTCGTAGCCCGTCTCTGAACCTGTTCCAGTTTGAATTCATCCTTCTTGAACATGGGACACCAGAACTGCACACAGTATTCCAGATGGGGTCTCACCAACGCCGTATACAACGGTACTAACACCTCCTTATCCTTGCAGGAAATACCCCGCCTGATGCATCCCAAAATCGCATTTGCTTTTTTAACAGCCGTATCACATTGGCGACTCATAGTCATCCTGCTATCAACCAGTACCCCAAGGTCCTTCTCTTCCTCCGTCGCTTCCAACTGATGCGCCCCCAACGTATATCCAAAATTCTTATTATTAATTCCTAAATGCATGACCTTGCACTTTTCACTATTGTATTTCATCCTATTTCTATTACTCCAGTTTACAAGGTGGTTCAGATCTTCTTGAATAGTATCCCTGTCCTTCTCAGTGTTAGCAATACCCCCCAGCTTCGTGTCATCCGCGAACTTTATTAGCACATTCCCGCTCTTTGTGCCAAGGTCAGTAATAAAAAGGTTAAATAAGATCGGTCCCAAGACCGATCCTTGAGGGACTCCACTGGTGACCTCCTTCCAGTCCGACAGTTCACCTTTCAATACGACCCTCTGGAGTCTCCCCTTTAACCAGTTCCTTATCCACCTTACAACTTTCATATTCACTCCCAGCTTTTCCAATTTAACTAACAGCTCCCCGTGCGGAACCGTGTCGAACGCCTTACTGAAATCTAGGTAAATTATATCTACCGCATTTCCTTTATCTAAGTAATCCGTCACCTTCTCAAAGAAGGAGATCAGATTGGTTTGGCACGATCTACCTTGAGTAAATCCGTGTTGCAGTTCGTCCCAATTACCATTGACCTCTATGTCCTTGACTACTTTCTCCCTTAACATTTTTTCCAAGACCTTACATACTACAGACGTCAAGCTAACAGGCCTATAATTACCCGGATCACTCTTTTTCCCTTTCTTAAAAATAGGAACTACATTAGCAATCCTCCAGTCATACGGCACAACACCCGAGATTATCGATTGCTTAAAAATTCTTGCTAACGGGCTCGCAATTTCACGCGCCAGTTCCTTTAATATCCTCGGGTGGAGATTGTCCGGGCCCTCCGACTTCGACCCATCAAGCTGTTCAAGTACGGCCTCTACCTCAGTTGCAGTAATATCCACTTCCACATCCACATTCCCGTATATCATCCCTCCATCATCGCAAGGTTCCTCACTAGTCTTATTAAAAACCGAGGCAAAGTACTTGTTTAGATGTTGGGCCATGCCTAGGTTATCCTTAACCTCCATTCCATCCTCAGTGTATAGCGGCCCCACTTCTTCTTTCTTTGTTTTCTTCTTATTTATGTGGCTGTAGAACCTTTTACTATTGGTTTTGATTCCCTTTGCAAGTTCCAGTTCAATGCGGCTTTTAGCCTTCCTCACTTTATCCCTACATGTTCTGATCTCAGCAAGGTAGCTTTCTTTACTGATCCTGCCTTCCTTCCACTCCCTGTAAGCTTTCTGCTTTTGTCTAATCCCCTCTCTGAGTTGCTTGCTCATCCAGTTTGGCCTGCAACTCCTGCCCATGGTTCTTTTCCCCTTTCTCGGGATGCAGGCTTCCGACAGTCTCCGCAGCTGTGACTTAAAGTAATTCCAGGCCTCCTCCACATTTAAATCCACTAATTCCTCCGTCCAATCCACTTCCCTAACTAATTTCCTTAACTCTTTAAAATTAGCCCTTGAGAAGTCAAAAACCCTAATCGCAGATCTACATTTGTTTATCCTTCCATCTAGTTTGAACTGAATCAGCTCATGATCACTCGAACCAAGGTTGTCCCCTACCACCATTTCTTCTACGAGGTCCTCACTGCTCACCAACACCAAGTCTAGAATGGCATCCCCTCTCGTAGGTGCTTCAACTACTTGATGAAGAAATCCATCCGCTATCACATCCAGAAAAATCCGACCCCTATTATTCGTGCAAGTACTCGTCCTCCAGTCTATGTCCGGGAAGTTGAAGTCCCCCATAATCACACATTTCCCCTTGGTGTTTACTTCATTAAAGACATTAAAGAGGTCTCTATCCATATCCCAATCCGATCCCGGCGGTCTGTAGCACACCCCAAGCACTATCTCAGGGGAAGCTCTAGTTGCTTTTTTACCCAGCGTGATTTTTGCCCAGACGGACTCCGTGTTATCCATTCCATTGCATCTTATTTCGCTACATTTAATTTCATCATTGATGTACAAGGCTACTCCCCCACCTTTGCCTTTCTTCCTGTCTTTTCTGAACAGCACATAGCCTTCAATACCCGTGCTCCAGTCATGAGTACTATTCCACCAGGTTTCGGTAATCCCTATAATATCCGGCTTGACTTCCTGCACGAGTAACTCCAGTTCCTCCATCTTGTTACCTAGGCTCCTCGCATTAGTGTACAAACCTTTTAATTTTCGGCGTTGGCCGTCAGTGACATTCTTTCCCCCGTCGTGCACAAACTGTCTGCCACCAGCATCACCCGTTACTCTGGTTTCTACTCCACTATTCCTCCTTGGATCAAATCTTGGGGCCACAAGGGTATCCCCGCTCACTTTGTTTACTTCCCTCTCCAGGTTATGTTCTGGCGTGGAGATCTCCCGAACATTTCCCAACCATCTCCCCCAACTTTCTAGTTTAAAGCCCTCTTGATGAGGTCGGCGAGCCTCCATCCTAGAATCCTATTTCCCTCCTTGCTGAGATGAAGTCCATCCTGAGCAAACAGTCGTCTATCCGTAAATGCGTCCCAGTGACCGTACATCCCAAAGCCCTCCTTATAACACCACTCCCTGAGCCATCTGTTGATCGCCATAATCTTGTCCCTCCTTCGTCGCCCCGCTCTAGGAACCGGCAGAATCCCACTGAAGATCACCTGAGCCTCGATGTCTTTAAGCCTCTTCCCCAGTCTGAAATAGTCCTCCTTGATACTGTCCAGTGAGTAACTAGCCGTATCGTTTGTTCCCACATGAAGGATAATCAATGGATTTTTTCCCGCTCCCGCTAAGATCGTATTCAGGCTCAAGTCCACATCCTGTATCTTAGCCCCCGGCAGACAGCACACTCTTCTGTTCTCCCGATCCGGTTTAGTTACAGGCCTGTCTACTCATAGTGCCACTCAGAAATTTAAACTTGATCAGACTTCAGTCTACACCTGACAGATGAGGACTCTTGCACCACCCTATTCTTAACATCTGTTAAATAGCGAATGGAAATGATGAGGCTGGAATTCACCCCTCTTCATCTCAATAGACTTAAGTATTGACATTAAAGATCCCACCAATATAGCTTTTTCAGTCTAACCAATCTAGATGTTAGGGACGTACGTGGCACTCTTCACCATAGTATCTAAATGCTTGTGGATGCCAAGTTATTTTTGCACAAGGAGAATGATAGTACTTGATTAAGCAGATGAAATGGTTTCAGAGGATTGCTGAAATTGTAACTAGTAGTGACAACATTTAGGAAACAATGCCAGCACCTGAATTCACTGGGAGGCATTCTTTCTTATATAAGGGCTGACTAGAACCCCTAGTCTATAATTAGTTTTCTTAAAGGTTTATTTGAATATGGTGCTCTTAAGTTCCTTAGAGATTGAACCATTCATCTTTTGGTCATTCCTGAACTGTCCTACTCTTTATGAAAATTATATACTTTTACTATTCTGTAGATAGACAAGGATTTAACAGTGAGGAACATGTCAATGTCTGCTTGCTGAACAAAGGTGTTCCTTTGCAATCAAAAGATTTTTTTAAAAATATTCTCTCTGTAGAAAAGACCACGTAAATAGATAAGAGAAGAAAAAAAGTTGGGTCAGGAATGACTTACTCAAGCAAAAAACCAAAAAAACAAAGACAAACAACCCCCCCCCCCCGACATCTACAGCAAAGGAGGGTGAGGAACCTGACCAACAGAAAAAGATGAACCGTCAACAAGCAGGGTCTGATTCTCCTCTCAGACAAGTTTTATGCTAGAGTAAGTTCATTGGTTTCAAATAGTTATTTTCAGTTGACACCAGCATAAGTGAGAGGAGAATCAAAACATTTATTTGAAAGTCTAATGTTGGGAAAAGAAAATGGTAAAATCTAGTTTTCTTACTGGGTGATTCTTCATAGGAAACAGGCTGGATCAACTACATACTGGGACAAATTCAACCCTGGTGTAACTCTGCTGAAGTCAAGGGAACTAGTGATGGCTTTGGATGACCACAGTATTTGATTTATACCATTGAATTTGCACTTTGTGTGTGATGTATTAGCAAAACTGTTAATGATATTGTGAATGGCAATGATCCGTCCAAGACAATAAGAGACAAATTCAAATCAACTAAAATAGCAGGGGAGGGAGAATCACAGAAATCTCTGATTTTTGTCCAAAACAGACAAACAAACAAACAAACTAACTGAAAAATACATATTTTTACCACAGGGAAAAAAAAACATATTTTCTACTGGTTAATATGATGCATGGTGGCTGAACTGCACCTCAATCTAAGTATTCATTTGTTAAAACACAATGAAATATTAAGTATGACTGTTCACAGCATAATTATTTTTCTTGAGTCCAGTGAGTTGGCATCGGTCACCTTTTTTTGTTAATTTTAATTATAATTATTTATCTCCATAAGACTGGACATGCCCAGGCAAATGATTATGTGTTCATATGAAGCTGTTATTGCCAGCAATCCTATGCCCACAGAGCCACTGTGTCAGCTCCAATCACTCTACTAATGAATACTGGAAAATTTAATCCCATACAATTATCTTAAGCAGAAATTAATGCTGCCCCTAGGAGGGTTTATTATTTCCATCTATCTTTCTGAAGACTATTTTTTCCTATAGGAAAAGTGCTCTTTTCCTGTTCATAGTGAAAGTTTCTTTCCACAATGGTATCCTACTTTTCAGTCTTCATTTCTGGAGATCTTTAACCTCACATAGCCACTGGCACCTGTGTGCTAAACACTTTTCTGTTGCATATCTGTAAGAACACATATGTGTACACATGCACAGACATAGGACACCATCCATGGTGGGAGAAATGGGGTCAGGTCATAGAATCTGGAACCTGTGTGCAGATGTTTAGGTTAAATGTATGTCATTGTTAATATCTTGAGTTTGTGCATATAAATTGCCCCATCTTTGCCCATATACCTCATCTCTGTCTGGTAGGGCTCAATTGAGCTTCATCTAGACCTTCTGCAAGGCTTTCCTTTTTGATGCTGAGTAATACGCGGCTCAACCCTTGTCAGCTCCTCACAACTCTCTAACCCATTGCTGACAAGAAAGTCAAGAAACCAAGGAAAGGATTCAGACCAAGGTATTTCCTTCCATAGTGCATACCAGTTACTCATAAGTCACTGAGTCAGCCCAACATCCGCCTCCTGAATTGTTTGTACTGGATAGCTGAAATATATCAAGTGTACTTGCACTTCCTTTCATGATAGGCAAGAGTATCAATTAATGTATATCTAGTGCCACACTTTGAAATGTGTGTCTTTAAGAGTTAATTCCATGGAAAACTCAGATAATATACATGCAAATGTATTTGCTAGAAAGAAAAGGTAAGGTTCAAAGAATATTGAATGAAACACAATTTTAGCTGCTTTTATTTAAATATGACATTATTACTATCCTGGAATGCAATACAATTTTGGAAGATGAGAAGAACCTTGTTGAAAGACCCAAAATGGAAGCAACTATGGAAAGAACTAGAGATTCTGATGAGTACATTTCTTGGAAGGTGACAGAGCACTCTAGATACAAGTGAGAGTCATACAAACACAAAATGTAAGGACAATTAAATTAAAAATAGATGTTCTATGTTATATAACTATTTTCTATCACTGGAGGTAACATCACCCATCTACGTTTTGAAACGAACTGTTCAACATCTTACAGGATATTGTGAAGGGTTTCAACTTTACCTGATTCATCTACTCTCAGCTTTTTACTGGGATTGTCACTGCTGTCGTCATCAGACATTTCCATCTCCTCTTCACGGCGGATCCCCATGAGCTGTTCGCTGTGAGCATTCCGGAGCTCCTAAAACCCAAGATGACCCTTTATCAGTATTGACTTCCATGAACTGATCTCTCTATTTCTAAACAACTATTTTAAATTTTATAGTCTGATATTTTAAAAAATACATATAAATAACCCACGAATATTAGTACAGAATCAGCACAAGATTCAGAGTTAGAAGGGCTCAAATTGAAGGGAATGGAGTTCTTTGTGTTAAAATATTTTAAATAACTGAATATGTCAAATACACCATTGGGAAAAAACAACAGAGAAGATGAGTTCCCCTTGTTCAATTACTACCAGTTCTACCCAGGCAGATATATTTCAGTAATGGCAACACTTAATACTGCATGTAAAATGCATGTACAAAGGTGCTATCAAGTTGGTTAAAAAATAAAAAGCTCTAACTCTCAGAAGCCCTAGGTTTCTATGCTTGCACACGGTAAACCCAGTTACCACAAATTTTAAATTCTCAGCATAGAAACATCTTTTTTGGTAACATCTGCATCTTGATTTGAAACAAATGACAGAGCCAACAGCCCATTCTCAGAGAATCCCCTACCAGGGCAGACAGTATGTATGTAACTAAGTAAATGATCAGGAAGCATGTGGGCTTTATAAAAGTCCAGAGCATCTTTGTCCTCAAAGAATAAAACAGGACAGTACTGGTGTAATGGCTGGCTTTTTAATGGGTGCAGCACAGAGAAGACTGAGAGAATTCTATTTTGTCTTAATAATACTGTCAGGTGTAACACAGGTATGTTGCACAGTGATTAGTGTAGAGCTTTTCAGTCTGTAGACAGCTAATTTTTCTATCGACAAAGAGCCCAATTCCCAAAGAGATGGTTTGAAATCTTTGAAATAAGGAAAAGTCACGTGGAAGGATTAAATAGTGCTGAAGGTTCCAACTATTTACCCATGCAATTAACAACAAACTCTTTTAGTGGGATGGAGAAAAAAAAAGGAGGGTGTTTCCCTGGGGCTGTGCCTTGGGTTCATCAGTAAATGTCATACACCATAATAAAGGTATATGTATCTGTTAATCACTGTGAAGGCAGAGAGGCTAATTAATGGGTGTTTTACATGGGAATCATTTGAAATTCAGAGGATTGACTAAAATGGTAAAACCAGGATTGAATGAACTTATGAATTTTTGTCTTAAATGCAATTAACCACTTTGTAATTCCATACTGAAAATAGCCACAAACACTTTTTACCAGAGAGTATGCTGTATCTTCTTAGAAACCAAATGATTAATGTATTTTAGATTGCAAATGTCCCAGGAGCAACTATTTCAAAACTATCTTTAGCAGCCAAACAATAATCTTCTCCAGGAACCTCAATGAGGTCCCTTTTTTCTTTGTGTTGACAGAAAAGCTCACATAACAAGGGGAGATGAAAGGGAAATGTAAGCACATTAGCAAAGGAGGGAATAGTCAAATAATATGATTTGAATCAACAGAGCTATTTGCTGATGTATGCATAATATTTTACAACTGAGAAACAGGAATTGTCCATACACATTGGTTCAACCAGAGATTTCAGAACCTCTTTTTATTTTTAATTGTTTTCTTTCTTCAGAAAGAAAAAAAGAGCAACAACTTTTAAATAAGCAAAGATGTTTTGTGAATTAACATTTCTGGAAAGCCCTAATTTTAGGCATTTTACTTTAAAATAAATTTAAAAACCAGCAAATGAATGACATGATGTGTCCCCTCATGAAAAGTTAGTTAAGAAGGGATCATTTAAATCTGTTTCTGTAACAGATAACTGGAGGATAGCTAATGTGACACCATTTTTTAAAAAGGGCTCCAGAGGTGATCCAGTGGCAATTACAGGCCGGTAAGACTAACTTCAGTACCAAAAAAACTAGTTGTAACTATTGGAAAGAACAGAATTACTAGGCACATAGATGAACACGATCTGTTGGGGAGGAGTCAACAGGACTTTTGTAAAAGGAATTCATGCCTCACCAATCTATTAGAATTCTTTGAGGGGGTCAACAAGCATGTGCGCAAGGGTGATCCAGTGGATACAGTGTACTTGGACTTTCAGAAAGCCGTTGACAAGGTCCCTCATCAAAGGCTCTTAAGCAAAGTAAGCTGTCATGGGATAAGAGGGAAGGTCCTCTCATGGATCAGTAATCGTTTAAAAGAGAGGAAACAATGGGGAGAAATAAATGGTCAGTTTTCAGAACAGAGAGAGGTAAATAGTGGTGTTTCCCAGGGGTCTGTACTGGGACCAGTGCTGTTCAACATATTCATAAATGATCTGGAAAAAGGGGTAAACAGTGAGCTGGCAAAATTTGCTTATGATTTAAATTACTCAAGATAATTAAGTCCAAAATAGACTTTGAAGAGCTACAAAGGGATCTCACAAAACTGGGTATCTGGGCAACAAAATGACAGATTAAATTCAATATTGATAAATTCAGAATAATGCACATTGGAAAATATATCCCAACTATACATACAAGATGGTGGGATTTAAATTAGCTGTTATTCGAGAGAGATCTTGGAGTCATTGTGGATGATTCTCTAAAAACCTCAATGTGCAGCAGCAGTCAAAAAAAGTGAACAGAATGTTGGGAATCATTAGGAAAGGGATAGATAATAAAACAGAAAATGTCATAATGCCACTATATAAATCCATGGTATGTCCTCATCTTGAATACTGCATGCAGTTCTGATCACCCCATCTTAAAAAAAGATATATTAGAATTGGAAAGGGTACAGAGAAGGGTAACAAAATGATTAAAGGAGGAGAGATTAAAAAGACTGGCACTTTTCAGCTTGGAAAAGAGATAACTAAGGGGAGATATGCTAGAGGTCTACAAAATCATGAACGGTGTGAAGAAAGTGGACAGTGAAGTGTTATTTACTCCTTCACATAACACAAGAACCAGGGGTAACCCAATGAAATTAATAAGTAGCAGGTTTAAAACAATCAAAAAGAAGCACTTCTCACAATGCACAGTCAAACTGCGCAATCATTGCCAGGGGATGTTGTAAAGGTCAAAACAATAATGGAGTTCAAAGAAGAATTAGATAAATTCATGGAGGATAGGTCCATCAGTAGGGATTAGCCAGGATGATCAGTGATGCAACCCTATACTCTGGGTTTCCCTAGCTTCTGATTTCCAGAAGCTGGGAGTGGATAACAGGATAATTTGATGATTGCTCTGTTTATTCCCTCTGAAGCATCTGGTATTGGTCACTGTCAGAAGACAGGATACTGGGCAATATGGACCATTGGTCTGACCCAGTATGGCCATTCTTATTTTCTTATTACTTTAACATAGTTGAAATAAAGTAACAGAAAACCACTTTTCACATCTCCCTAAAAGACAATAAAGAAAACACCCACATCCCCAACTTCCAGTTAAACAAAGAATTTATTTGCCACCCACTTGAACTATTTATGAACAAAATGCAAAATACAGCTCTTAACAATAAATTATTCTAACATTTTATTTTAAGTGTCCCATTATTGTGAAGTCATTCGGTATTCGCCATAATAGCACTGATAATAAAAATTCATTTGGTATTCATGCGGATGTTACATCTAGTGCCATCGGTATTCAACTGTAATTTAGCATTAGTTAATGGGCACTTAAAACGCAACCCAAATGATTTATATCACAGCAGTTAAGTGTTTCTCAAACTAAGTGTGCAACACTTATTTTACAAGTGTACTACAGAATAATTAAATAAGTGCATCTTACCTTCTATAGTTTTTGTTGTGAGACAGAGAAAATCATTTAGAGGACTGTAATGTTAACAATTAACATACTGTATTACATGGAAATAAGCAACTGTATGTAAATTACTTTTACATAAAAAAGAAAGAAAACAAAGACAATGGTACTTACTTTTAAAATACGGGTTCATAGCGTATATACTGAATTAAAATTGAAAGCTGGATGACCAATAACACAAAACAGGACTACTACTTTCTTTGCTGACTCTTGTGTAGAGGAAAGTGGAATCCCAGATCTCTTTTCTCATTTTCTTTGCTCATGCTTATGACAATCACACATGCATGGACTTGGATAGTCACCCTAATGTGTGCTATTATTACATTTATACTGCTGTGTTTGCCAGCCATGAACTTCGAGTCAATACAAATGATTGATTTATTTTTTAAAGATGGACACAAAATAGATGGGAAAGAGTACCACCCATCTCTGGACTAAATATGCTTTACTGATTATTAAGAAAAGAAATCTTTATTTTATTTACCAGCAAACTCATATTACTATGACCATATGATACAACCAGAACAAATATCTATACTATATACCTGTTTTATTTATCAGACCTCAGTGCCTTCCTAAAAATGTATTGTTTAGTATGTGAAAGACTTAATTCTAAAATGTATTTATTTTAAATATCTTTGCTAATTTCACCATTTCATTTCATTATTTCAGAGTGGTAAACATATTCCTCTAATGATTTCCCATTTCTTGTAAAAGAAAAATAAAAACACATTGCTCTCCAACTTAGTGTTATTTAACAAAATTTATTGTAATGGGAGCAATGGGAGCAATACATACTGAAATGAGATAGTATAATGGCTAGTTGATTAACTGCTAAAACTACAGCTGTAAATATTGCTGAATGCTGTACGTCCAGCTACAGTCACACTTGTTCTGTGTCAATCCAGCTGTGAGATGATGGATAAAAAGTAATAATAAAATCACCAACCTCAGAATGCTTTCGCCAAATGTCTATGTTCTTTCGCTGAGCTTTCGAGAAATGGTCCCAAGCTTTTTGTCTGGTAGAAGCGTTGAAAACGGCCACAATCTGCTCAACTTTGGTGAACAAGGAAGTCAAACAAGACAAGCAATTTATGTTGTGATCACTATAGAGAATCAAAGCAAAGACACTAGGAGTCTATGGATGATGTCATTACTGAAATAACATCATCAATATCCATCCAATTATGTGTCTTTTGTACTTACATTTTATCAATGTTGGAGATGTCTCCCTTCAAGTCTGTCTCCATAACTTTAGTCTACACAAGTTACAAATATATACTGAAGAATTTGCATGCAGTTGCCTCTTGTGCATAATTTGTGTGCTGTGTGTATGTTCATATAAATGTTGGGGGAGAGGGGTTGTGTGGAGGAGGAAGAAGTGTTAGAGGCAAGGTGTGAGATAGGCCCCACTCTAATAACATTATCCCAAAGAGGCCCTTTGAAGCTAGTGCAATGGTCCCTAACTGCAACACTTTGAGGTGCAAGTATCCTCAGTTTGGTTACAATCCCACATTTTCCACAACTAAAGGGACGGTGCTACCAGCTGAGCTGTTGTGCTGTTCTATCAGTTTAACCTGAATAAGCACCATTTTTGTAGAGAAGTTCTCTGCGATTTAGCTCTCTGGATTTGTTGGCTAAACTAGCATTGTCTGTTTTGTAAAGCTGCCACGTTCTGTGTTTCAGACACTTTAAAGCCTACTAGAATCAAGGAAAGGACGGTGAACTCGGTTCATGTCCCACTTCCTGTGCCACCTGAGCTGGTAGCTCCATATCTTACCTCATCCACACACCTAGTTGCTGTTTTCCTCTCCCGGGGTGATTCACTTCAAATCGTGGGACTTTAAGGCTATGTTTACATTAGAAACACTACTGTGGCACTGCTGTGCAGCTGCTGTTATGTGGACACTTACTACAGCGATGGAAGGTGTTCTTCCATTGCTGTAGTAAATTCACCATTCCAAGAGGCGGTAGCTAGGTGGATGGAAGAATTCGTCTGTCAACCTGGTTGTGTCTACACTGCGGCTTACATTGGCTTAATGATGTCTCTTCTGGAGTGTGAATTTTTCACACTCCTCAGCAATGTAGCAGGTCGACCTAACTGTCTAGTGTAGACTAGTCCTCAGCCTTGGAGAATACAGTCTATGGAGCAATCCTGCAACGGCTTCCCTAGAATGGGCTAGATAATTTAATAGGTTGTTTTAATCTCTGACATCTATGATGTCTAACCAATGGATAAGGGCCATGGATGTTTCTACTAAAATGATGAGCAGTGAAACAGTTAGCAATATTGATATTTAAACTTTCATCCTCAGACTCAAGAGTTAAACACAGACAAACAGCTTGCTTCTCTTTGCACTATAGTTCCAAGCTATTTCCGGATTCAGGAAGACAACACTAGGTCGAGTCACATGAGGAAGCTTTTCTTTAAAACCATCAAGGCTGGTTAATTAAAAGTACGACAATAAATATGCTTAATGAAATTTTAAACTCTGCTTAAACTACATAGGCTGTTTAAGGAGTACTGGAATGGCATTCTGGTTCAAGCTCTGACTAGAGTCACAACAATTTCAGCATATTAACACTTGTTTGGCTCCAAAGGTGGAGATATATAAGGATGGAATTAAATTGTATATATTTATTAAATTAATTTAAAAAGATTAGAGCACCCATGATTATATGTATATAAATGAAGGCTAGAATTTAATGATTATGCTGCGCTGGTGACCCCAATCCTGCTTAATTAACAGTCTGTGTTTAATTAGCAAATAGAAATTCAAATAGAAAAAATTCACAAAGATATGAGGAAGTGCTGGTTTACCAATTTCCACTAAAAGGTATTAATAGGATCATCTGAATTTTGTAGAAACCTTTGAACTTTTAAGTGTTTAATTAAAAAGTTCTTTCTATAGGTGCTAACATCTATCAGAAATCTTTATCTGATCATTTCAGAGGCTCTCTTCAGTGAAAACTCAAGGCAGGAAGAGGTCACAGAGATTTCCTGTCTTTCTTTTATAGGCAAAGTGAAGAGTGTACGGGAGGTCTTCTTCAATGATCAAAATTCTCAGGTGTTCAAGAAATAAATAAAAAATAAATGTTAAGTGTGCAATAAGCTAAAGAAGTCAAGCAGTTATGCACAATATTATCCAAGCTACAGCTCTGGATATACATAAAGAGAAAAAACTAGGAGAGAATGCTAAGTGCCCATTATAATTAACATAACAATTAATAATACTTAGCACTCATAGCACTTTTCATCCATAGATGTGTCAGGATGGCTTTTGAATTTCCTAACATTTATATATTAGCTTTTATCATACTTAGTTATTTTCATTTAAAAAAATAATTGAATATGAATATGTGGAACCCAATCATGCAGTCTTCACTCTGGCAAAAATTCTATTGATTTTATTTGCCTGAGTCAAGTCTCTGGAAATATAGAGAAGCTCCACTGACTTCAATCGAGCTGTGACAATTTGCACCAGCTGAGGTTTTACTCCTTTGAGTTTCTCAGCTTTATCTTAGGGTAAACCCATATAGGAGATATCAGGTTCAGAGAACCAGATTTTTAAAGGTATTTAGGTGCCTAAAGATGCAGCTACATGCTCAACTCCTATGATGCCTAAATACCTTTTAAAATCTGGCCCTCTGAGCCTGACTCTTCCCTATATGAATGTATTCTCTGCCATAGAGAATACTCAGGGAGGCAAAACCTCAGCTGGTGCAAATTCAATAAAGACAAATGCAAAGTGCTCCACTTAGGAAGGAACAATCAGTTTCACACATACAGAATGGGAAGAGACTGTCTAGGAAGGAGTATGGCAGAAAGAGATCTAGGGGTCATAGTGGACCAAAAGCTAAATATGAGTCAACAGTGTGATACTGTTGCAAAAAAAGCAAACGTGATTCTGGGATGCGTTAACAGGTGTGTTGTAAACAAGACACGAGAAGTCATTCTTCCGCTCTACTCTGCGCTGGTTAGGCCTCAACTGGAGTAGTGTGTCCAGTTCTGGGCATCGCATTTCAAGAAAGATGTGGAGAAATTGGAGAGGGTCCAGAGAAGAGCAACAAGAATGATTAAAGGTCTTGAGAACATGACCTATGAAGGAAGGCTGAAAGAACTGGGTTTATTTAGTTTGGAAAAGAGAAGATTGAGAGGGGACATGTTAGCAGTTTTCAGGTATCTAAAAGGGTGTCAGAAGGAGGAGGGAGAAAACTTGTTCACCTTAGCCTCTAAGGATAGAACAAGAAGCAATGGGCTTAAACTGCAGCAAGGGAGATTTAGGTTGGACATTAGGAAAAAGTTCCTAACTGTCAGGGTAGTTAAACACTGGAATAAATTGCCTTGGGAGGTTGTGGAATCTCCATCTCTGGAGATATTTAAGAGTAGGTTAGATAAATGTCTATCAGGGATGGTCTAGACAGTATTTGGTCCTGCCATGAGGGCAGGGGACTGGACTCGATGACCTCTCGAGGTCCCTTCCAGTCCTAGAGTCTATGAATCTATGAAATTGTCATGGTTCCATTGTAGACAATTGGGCCAATGGAGTTCTGAAAATTTGCTTCAGCTGAGGAGCTGCCCCAGAGTTCTCACTTCCAGTTTACTCATCCTTCCTTCAGGGATGAAGTTTGGCCAAACACATCTAAGGCCTTAGGTACTGACCCTGGCTCAGCCACTTTGTAACATGGTCAAGGTCCCTATCTGTAAAACGGGATTCATAATTCTTATCCATCTTTGTAAAGTTCCTTCAGTTCTCTGTGTGAACAGCATGGTAGAGTATAAGTGCTATGTACTATTATTAAGTATAATTAAATATTCACCAACAAATAGCTGTATAAAATTATATAATAAAACGTTCATTATCCATATGCAAAATTGCTTCTTGTTGATAGAGAATATACGTAACTGGCCAAATTTAATTTTAAGAACATCACTGTTCTGGAAGGATGCAAAAACCCCAGTTCTTTTTTCCTTCATTATAATTCAGATTTGTTTCCAATTTTCCTAGAAACTCACTCTAAGGCTTTGTGATGCTTTATGTGGTGTGTTTCACACAAAGGATTATTATACGATTGTTTTTCTGCTGAGTTTTAAACCCTGAAAACCAGAGTTGATATGTAGGTGTCAGCGAATGATTCACAACTGCAGCATTACTATAAGATAATTTATTATAGGTGGAAACTTATATTAGGCATATTAAATAGAAACTTACATCATCATTGTTCAATATTTGTTGCCATAAACAAAGTGGGCCAAATTATTCCTTTTAAATGTAAATTAAAAAGAATATATAAACTGTAAATCTAAGCAGGTAGGGACAAAGAGGACTGATTGTAGGGAGAAGTGGAATATTTATAGTAGAAAATATGCCATAACATAGCATGTTTACTGAATGGAGAAAAGGTGGGGGTAAAGGGCTATACAGTTCTGTAGATAGGGAGACTATGGGAGAATATTTGTTTTCCACTATGTATATTAAATACATTCTTTCAACTACCTACACAAGTTAAGGCTGAAATTGTATCTTGAAGTTCCAGTGACAAGAACAAGCAACTCAAATTGTGCTTTGCTTGATATTTCATTGATTATTATGCATAAATTAAGTTCTTATTCCTTTTATGCAATAAAAATGTACATAGGCAACTGAATGTCTCCCAGTACTTTACAATAAAAGGAAACAATGAACAAAATAGAATCCAGCTTGGCCTAAACTCAAAACAAAAAATCAGAACTCATATCATGGACAACTAATTCCAAAATTGAGGGGTATAGAATGAAATGGTCCAAACACTAAACGATTGTAGGTGGAATAATGGAATATGCAGCAATTTATCTTAGAAAGATTTTAAAATGCATGACAAGTGATACTGAAAATAAAAGAAGGATTTCATCCATAAAATTAAAGTTGAAAGGAAATTTTACAGTCAACATAAACATGATTTTGGAATAAGGACTCCAAGACAAGAATAATGTACATAGTTAGCCTGGTCTTGGTCAAAAGCCTGCCTGCTGAGTTCTGAATAAGCTGGAGTCTGCCAATCAATTTGGCAGGGAGCCCAGCAAACAAAGAATTACAGTAGTCAAGGCTAGATGTTATAAATGAATGGATTAGAGTCTCCAGGTCAGCTGTGGATAGAAGAGGGAATATTTCTGGCAAGTGTCCTGATATGCATTCGGTGACATATTGACTATGTTCCAGCATTGAGTCCAAGACCAAAATTACCCTCGGCAACTTGACATGTGATGTTGACACAATATTTCAGTTAAGTGGCAGAGTAAAGAAAGATACAGAATTTTATAATTAATCGGGTCCAAAGAGAAGTATTTAGGTTTCAATGGTATTTACTTTCAGAAAATTATTTGCCATCTGCACATTAACAGCCAAAAGACAATAGAGCCCATTCATTGTTACCCAAGATACACTGCCAGAGAGGAAGAAACAGAAGTGAATGGCATCAGCAGAACAGAGCAGGTAACCTATAAAAGTTAAAAATACCATCCATGGAAAGAGTATATTAATGCAAAGTACATGTAGAGTAGCATATGTTGGAGTTCACTAATCAATTAGACATGCTATGACAGACTCCATAATGCATTTATACAATAGGAACCTACATCATACTGGCTGTGCAACTACATCAACAAAGAGTAACCAGAAACCCTGGTTTGAAAAGAAAATGAGGGCAAAGAGAGAATGACTGTTTGCTACAACTCAATCAGAAAATAACAGTTTAGCAGGGTAAATATACCTCTGTGTGATCAACTGACAAACTTGCTCAGAGGTGCTGCATTTTCTTCAGGTTAGAGCCACTGCATTGTGAAGGGAGGCTGCCACATCTGCCAATCCCATCTCACAGGAAAACTTATGAGAGAGCCTAAGAGAAGGGAAATTGTACAAGGAGCCTCCTGAGGAGCTCCTCCCACATTGTGGTGGTGGGTGGGTGGGAGGGAGGGTTTGTCACTGGAAAGACTAGAATTCCCCCTCCCCAACAGGGGCGGCTCCATGCCCCAGCACGCCAAGCGCGTGCTTGGGGTGGCAAGCCGTGGGGGGCGCTCTGCCGGCACCACGAGGGCAGCAGGCAGGCTGCCCTCGGTGGCTTGCCTGTGAAGGGCACGCCTGCGAGAGGTCCTCCGAAGCTGCGGGACCAGCGGACCCTCCACAGGCAAACCACCGGAGGCAGCCTGCCTGCTGTGCTTGGGGCAGCAAAATCCCTAGAGCCGCCCCTGCTCCCCAAGTGCCAGGAATCCCAAGGGATTAATGAGAGACCACCACCAGCCATGCAGAAGCTCTGTGTGTATCCTGTTGTCTATTGGTTTGCTGGCCGCAAGGCTTCAATGGAGGCATGCTACCAGGGATACCCCCTGCCATGTCTGCACTCAAGGTCACCCTTAAAATGAAGATCCTCACCACCTGGGGGTTCTCTGGGAAAGGATCTGTTGCCCCAAGTTGCATAATGTTTCTTGGAATATCTCCATGGTCTCAAGGGGAAAATGATGTGAGTTCCCCTTAAGTGCTCCACACCCAGTGCAGGGACACTTCCCACCACCAGCCCAACCAGCCTGTCCCTTTCCTCTATATGGATCTCAGCTTTGGGGAGAGCCATGAGCAGGGGTTCTGGGAAGGGAGATGCTGCCAGATAGGCACTGAAGCATACCTTCTGCATGAGAAGAGTAAGAAATGAGCATGAAGGCCCCTCTCTCTGCATGGATCTAAGAGGTATGATTCAACCCTCTCTTATTTACATACTCTGTCCTCATGAACTAGCCACAATGCATTTGAGAACAGATAATGTATCCAGTATTAGGGATTTCTGGGTCAGGAACATTGACCCTAACCACAGTGCCCTCCTGGCCCACTTTACTATAGTCTTCCTCCCAGTCATTGCTCATTCTTAAATAAAAATCCCCCTTGGCTGGGATATCTAAAGATCCTCCATACCCACAGAAAGGAAGTAGTGTCTAGGTATACCATATATGTGTATATGTGTGGGTATGTGTGTGTGTGTGTGTGTAGATATATCTATTTATACAAATACAGATTATATAGAATCATAGATTTGTAGGACTGGAAGGGACCTTGAGATGTCATCAAGTCCAATTTCCTGCACTCATGGCAGGACTAAGTATTATCTAGACTTTTCCTGACAAGCGTTTGTCTAATCTGCTTTTAAAAATCTCCAATGATGGAGATTCCACAACCTCTCTAGGCAATTTATTCCAGTGCTTAACCGCCATGACAGTTAGGAAGTTTTTCCTAATGCTCAGCCTAAATTGCCCTTGCTGCAATTTAAGCCCCTTGTTTTTTGTCCTATCCTCAGAGGTTAAGAAGAACAATTTTTCTCCCTCCTCCTTGTAAAAACCTTTTATGTACTTGAAAACTGTTATCATGTCCTCAGTCTTCTCTTCTCCAGACTAAACAAACCCAGTTTTTTCAAACTTACCTCATAGGTCATGTTTCCAGACCTTTAATCATTTTTGTTGCTCTCCTCTGGACTTTCTCCAATTTGTCCACATCTTTCCTGAAATGTGGCACCCAGAACTGGACACAATACTCCAGCTGAGGCCTAATCAGCGACACACACACTCTTACAAAAATAGTTAGATTTTTAAAAATCTGCTGCTGCAAGCTTCCACCTCACACCCCACTGATCAGAACTGTACAAGTCAATGTTGCTTGTTAAGAAGTTGGGTGACTGGCAGTGATATTACCTGAGTTTTGCATGTAACTATATACAAATTATCTCATATAAGTGGAGGAAAAAAACATTTATAAGTGTTTTTATCCATTCCACCTTGCCTAGCCTTTCCTTTGCAACACTAATTATAACCACCTTCCCTTCTCATGATGTCCTCCTAATTCACTGTCTTTGGGATGGGCATAATTTGGGGGCAGTGTGGGAGGGCACTGAGCCCCCCCAAACTGTCTGCGTCAGGCAGGCATGGAATTTGCCTCCCATGCATGGCCCCTTTGGCCTAGCTGGGGCTGCACCCCCAAATATATCAGTCAAACTATCCCTATGATCATTGGTTGCTGTCCTTCGGACGTGCTTTTCTCTTACCAAGAAACAGCATGAGGAAAAGATAAAGAGGGAATATCCAGGGAATACTGAAACTTCCATATGCCTCAGAATCCATAACAAAACAGGCACAATCACTTGTTCCAAAGCATTTATATTAATAATTAAACAACACTCACTTCTAGAAAAGTAGAAGCACTTCTTGTTGTATGTTGAAACAACAGGATGTACTTAAATTAAACAGAGCTCACCATGTCCTATAAGGGATTGCTAGGAAATCTGTCCAAAAAATAAATGTTGAAAATCTTTTAAGATGTGAAATGTGGCTTAATTTACAGTGAAGAAACTGGCAGCCTAGTGTAACAAGGAGCTTTGGCACACCGCCATGCAATAAATCACTTGAATTTAACAAGACCACTACACCTACATGTCATTTCTCAGCAAACTGGAACCTGTCATCAGGCCAGTGTGACACAGTAGGGCAGGTATAGATGCACAGTACCTTCTCTGTTAATGCTGACATTGTACAGTAAGGAATAAAGCTTGTGGGCTATACTCTGACATCACAGAAACAAATCTAATACAAAGAAACAATCTGCATGCAACTGTCTTCATCACCTTGGCTGGATTTCCTGCTATCCCTAATGTACTGTCTGTAATTAGCTGATCTCCTTGATAACTGGAATGATGTGGTTTTTGTTGTAGGTGGCGGATAGTTCTGTAGATAGTCAAGACTGTCACAGCTATTTTTGTGTTTTTATCTCATCAGGAAAGAGCTCCATGAGGAGGTCCTGAGAGGAAGAAGCCTCATAAATGTGCATGGGCTCTGACAGGTTCCCCTATGCGTAGGGACTCTCCTGAAATAACAACCTACCAGGGCAATAGAGCATGACAGCTTTATGAGACTCCTTCTTGTGAATGAAGACCATGACGGTACATTTGTTTCAAGTGTCAGATGGCTTCCTTTGCTGAGGAAAAAGACAGGGCCTCATTTGTCAGCCATAAAGTCATCTGTCTCATCTGAAAAAAACTTTCTAGTTTCTAACGCTGGAAAATGCTTGCCTCCCCCTATTTTGATCAAACCCGTTCAAGCCCCCATCTGTTATATGCACCCTGTGCCTTCCTCCTCTCCTTTGCTGCCTCCATTCTCACCCTCTCCCTTTTGCATCGTTTCTCCCTCTCCATATCCATCTTTCCTTTGCTCTCACATTTCTGCCCTGCTCATACCACCCCAAATATCTTTATAACAATCAAAAAACTACTACCTTTGGGCCCAATCCTGTGAACACTTACTACCGGACAGAGCTCTCTAATGTGAGTGTTCCCAGTGAGGGCAGTAATCATGTCAGCCAGTAATATTAGCAGGGTCTGGTCCTTCATTTATAAATAACAAACTAAATCAAGTTTTAAAGTGCAGCCATCACGAAGTGTGCCCAACTAACCAAAACATTCACTCCATCTCACTGGTGTAACCCCGTCCTCTCTTCCCTGCTCCAGTTCCTTATTATCTTCACTCACCACGTCATGTCCACACAGTAGTCAGCTTCCACTTCAGCAAAGCGTTTAACATCTTCTTAACTCCATACTTATTCAGAAAAGCACTTCAGCATGTTCACTGACTTCAGTGGGACTTGAGCCATTGCTTCAGTGCTTTGAGACTTGATCCTGTTAGGTGCCAAGTGCCCTCAACTCCGATATAAGTGAACACCTTGCAAGATCAAGATGACTAGAGATGTACTGCTGAATTGAAGCCTTAAACTGAAAACTCTTTAGAAGCTAACTCTTTTATTTGATTGTAAAGCACCACGTGCATTTATAGGCCTATCTAAAACAATACATAAAAATAATAGTGAGATGTCTTATTAGTGAAATTCTGGCTCCACTGAAATCAGTAGCAAAACTCCTTTTTGCTTCGATGGGGCCTAAAATTACACAGTACTGGAGAAACAAAGGAATCCAAGATACTTGAAACACATGGAGGGAAGTGATTATTCCCCTCTATTCGGCACTGGTGAGGCCACATCTGGAGTACTGCATTCCACAGGTGCCAACTTTCCTTGGCGCCGGGAGGTGCTTGCACCCCCCTGCCCTGCCCCCAGCCCAGCCCTGACTGCTCCCCCTCCCTGCTCCTACTGGACCCCTCCCCAATTCCCCACCTCTGCCTTGCCTCTTCCCCGAGTTCACTGTGTTTCTCCTCCTCCCGCTCCCTCCCACCGCTTGCTGCATGAAACAGCTGTTTTGCGGCACAAGCACTGGGAGAGGGGGAGGTGGGAGAAACAGGACTCGACAGGGCACTCAGGGGAGGAGACGGAGTGAAGGCGGAAGTGAACTGGGGTGGAGGGGAAGGGCGGGGAGCTGCCAGTGGTGCAGAGCACCCACCAATATTTCCCCATGGGTACTCCAGTCCCGGAGCACCCATGGAGTCGGCACCTATGCTGCATTCAGTTTTGGGTCCCCCACCTACAGAAAGGATGTGGACAAATTGGAGACAGTTCAGTGGAGGGCAAGGAAAATGATTAGGGGGCTGGGGCACATGACTTATAAGAAGAGGCTGAGGAAACTGGGCTTATTTAGTCTGCAGAAGAGAAGATCGAAGGGGGGATTTCATAGCAGCTTTCAACTACCTGAGGGGGAGTTCCAAAGAGGATGGATCTAGGCTGTTCTCAGTGGTGGCAGATGACAGAACAAGGGGTAATGGTGTCAAGTTGCAGTGGGGGAGGTCTAGGTTAGATATTAGGAAACATTATTTCACTAGGAGGGTGGTGAAGCATTGGAAACCGGGGCGGCTCCAGTCCCCAGCATGCCACGCACGTGCTTGGGGTGGCATGCCGCGGGGGGCGCTCTGCCGGTCGCCGGGAGGGCGGCAGGCAGGGTGCCTTCGACGGCATGCCTGCGGAGGGTCCGCTGGTCCCGTGGCTCCAGTGGACCTCCCGCAGGCATGCCTGCGGAAGGTCCGCTGGCCCCACAGCTTCGGTGGAGCCGTGGGACCAGCGGACCCCTCCGCAGGCACGCCTGCGGGAGGTCCACCCAAGCCGTGGGACCGGCGACTGGCAGAGCGCCCCCTGCAGCATGCCGCTGTGCTTGGGGCAGCGAAATGTCTAGAGCCACCCCTGACTGGAAGGGTTACCTAGGGAGGTGTGGAATCTCCATCCTTGGAGGTTTTTAAGGCCCGGTTTGACAAAGCCCTGGCTGGGATGATTTAGTTGGTGTTGGTCCTGCTTTGAGCAGGGGGTTGAACTAGATGACCTCCTGAGGTCTCTTCCAACCCTAATCTTCTATGACTCTATGATTCTATGACAAAGGAATGAGCCATCAGACAACATTAGGGTTGGAGATCATGGCTATACAGCAACAAGAAGGTAGATAGAAAAATGAGGCAAGGAAGAATAACAACACTGGACAAAGCTATATGAAGTCTTTCAACCTAGAATAGGTCCTCTGCCATTGCAACAGCATTTTGGACAAAACATTTTTAAAAGTATATGTATGTAAGAATATAGAGACTCAGTAAAGGCTTACTAAAAAAAATTATTAGAAAAAACCCAAACAAACAAAATGCTGAATTAATATGCCAGCCAAAGGAGCTAAATGGATCATAAAGGTCTTTTACAAATATATCAAAGGAAAAAGAAGTACCAGAGGATAATGATATTAATGATTAATTTTTTTTATTTGTATTGTGTTAGCACCTAAGGACACTAGGTCCCATTGTGCGAGGCACTATACAAACACTTCATATGAGATCATCCCTGCCTTGAAGAACTTAATGATGGCTTGAAAAATTACTGAAATAGCTAATTCCAATTTTTGTAATTAGTCTTTCGCAAAAGGAATAAGGAAGACTGGGCAATTAAGGAAAATCTTTTTAAAAAGAGCTACCAATAAAAAGCAATTAAGGGAATACTAGGAAAGTATGAATACTTTGAAGAAAGTCTGGATGATCTACATCCTGGATGCTAAGACACTTAACTAGCAAACCTATCGTACCTGTAGCAGAACTGACTGTATTTCTGAAATGTCATGGAACATACTACGGAGTTAATGGATTGTGGGAGAAAGTAATTGCCGTGCTGATATTTAAAAAAAACAGGTACGAAGGTAAGTGATCCCGGTAACCACCAACACAAGTCTCACTTCTATCCTGGTAAAATAATGGAGCACATAACCTGGAAAAGGGACAAAACAAAAACAAGGTCCATTTCCTTTTTATTATGCATGAAGAAGGCCTGGAAGGATTTTATTTAAGTTTGGTTGGGGGTTTTTTTGCTTAGATTTTTACATTAGAAATTCAGGTCCTGTCTAGCTGGGAAGATTCTGATGACTTTAGAACTGATGAAATCATATCACAAGGGAGCAAACTTCAAGCAACTGAGAGGGGAAAGGAATTTTAGCCAGACTGTTTAGAATGTGTCTTTGTAAACACTGATATTTCCTTGAGAAAGGACATTCAATTCCCCTTCATTAAAATGTGAGAACATTAACAATATAAATCCTTTGAGATATACAGAAGGTCCTGGGAATGGCCAGGGAAGATCAAAGCTGACATTCATGATAATTCTAAGGTAAAAAAACTACATGACCCTCACCCCCCCCAGCCAAAAAACCCACCTTTCAGTCTCTCATTATACGTCATAAAGAAATGAATGGGCAGTTGAACAGTATCTCAAAAGAAGTGGTGGGTGTTATGTAAAGCCTCCGCTCAAATGTGATTGTAAGATCTGTAACTTGTATCATTAAGTTCTGCAACTTTTTTGCAGACTTTGTAACTTCAGTTATTGTTAGCATAGCCTTTTAACTTTTGTACCCTTTGCAAGCTCTGTAATCTTTTCAAGTTACCACTTGTATGAACTTCCAAGCTGCGTAATATCCCATCTCGCAATCAGAGGGAGTTTGAACAAGGAAGTGTGTGAGGAAGATAAGGGAGTGTGAACCAGGGAGTGTATGTGGGACTCGGCGGAGAGGAACTGCAAGGAGAAAGGAGCCAGGAGCCAGGTGTGTCTAATATAATCTGCCCTGAGAAGGCAATCACAAAGTGCTGTAAAGAAACGAAGAACCTGGTATGCATGAAAGGAACTGGTCTGGGAATGCTTCTTGGTGATGGACACAGAAGAAAAACTCAGTGTATGTGACAGGAGCCGCCCAATTCCAGCAAAAGGAAGCAGTCATGCACACAAGCTGCTGCTTCTTGACCTGTTCAGCAGCCTGGATTCGTGACCGCAGGCGGACACACCAGATCTACCACACTTTGGCTTCTCAGCCTCCAGCCTGTCTCCAGTAACTCTCCACTTGTGTAAGTGTGTGGGTGCATGAGGGTATGAATGCAGTGAATGTGTGTGTGTATGAATAAGCTCCATCTCTTTTCTGTCTGACCTAACAGCAGCATTGTAATAAAACTAATACAAGTGTGACCCTGGGTTGGATTTTAAGGGAACAGAGGTAACATTAGTGGTGGAGATGCCGGAGATTGAACCCAGGGCCTCATACACTAGTGTTATAGTTGGGTGGATAAAGACAGAGCACCCATCTACTGGAGGGAGGAAGACTCTAAGGGCTGCAAGGTGGAGTCATAATGTGCTGATTGAAACACCATATTCCTTTACAGAATGATCAGGATGCTTGGAGAGACTTTTTGAGACTGATTATGCTGTATCCAGGCAGAGAAACTTTTCCATGTAGCCAGATAGTTGGCCGTAGTCAAATCTTTTCTACTGTAGTGGCTAGTCTACACTAGAAGCGCTACATCAGGATGCTTGGAGAGACTTTGTGAGACTGATTATGCTGTATCCAGGCAGAGAAACTTTTCCATGTAACCAGATAGATGGCCCTAGTCAAATCTTTTCTACTCTAGTGGCTAGTCTACACTAGGAGCGCTACATCAGTGCAGCTGCACCAATGCAGCTGTGCCACAGTAGTGCATACGGTGAAGATGCTCTATGCCAACAGGAGGAAGAATGACACTGACTTTATTGTGATGTTTCTTTTTCAGGACCTGTGGAAGCAGGGAGATGGGAAGAAAGGCATATCTGAAATTGTTTGCCCACAATAATAATACTAATAGGAGAGCACCACCTTGAGAGTTGCAGCCGACGGCTCCCTTGGAACAATCTAGGAGGAGTTTTTTGTTTGTTTGTAATGAAAAGAAGTCTTATAAATGTGTGCTTCACTGTGTGAATAGGTCTGTCAGAACAGAGTCATGGATTTCCCACTCATGGTTTGCCAAGAAGTGCCTCCTGAGATTGTCTGCTAAGAAGTTGTGAATAGACAAGAGGTATGCCACCTGGATAGCCACGCTGTGTCTGATACACCAGTTCCAAAACCTGACTGCCTCCAGACAAAGTGGGAGAGACCTCTCTCCTCCCTGTTTGCTTACGCAGACCACAGTGATACTGTCTGACATGACTTGGATGTGGAGGGAGCGAATAAGTGTGAGGAAGGCCTTACATGCAAGGAGAATTGCCCACAGCTCCAGGATGTTGATAGGTAATTTGGCCTCCTGTGGGGGGCATGTACCCTATGCAGTGTGACAGTTCAAGTGGGTGCCCCACCCTAGAAGAGAAGCATCTATTCCGATGGTCACACTGGGAGTGGGAGTAGAGAAGGGGACTCCTACTTGTACATTGTCTGAGTTCTATTGCCCCTTGGTATAATAGGGATTCTGCTTCCTGTTGAAGACTCACGTGTATGGGTGGTCCCCAAAGGGAGACTTAGAAGGCAGTCTGTGAGGAGGGAAGGAGAGGAATTCTATGGAGTATCCCTAATGGATAATCTCCAGTACCCAATTGTCCATCATGATTAGCTCCCAGTTGAGGGAGACGAGTGTAAGATGGCCCCCGAAGGTGACCAAAGATGGGAAGTGGCATCAGAGATGGTAAGTGGGTCTTGACTAAGATGTCAAAGTGGCTCCTAGCCTAGCTGTGGGTTAGGAATGGGTCACGATCATGGTGACAGAAGGGGCTGAAAAGCGGGGCCTCTGTGTCTTCTGTCACTTTTGGGAAGGCTTGGCAAGACACTGGTAATACAAAGCATGAGGAGGAAGAGACGGCCTTGGTTTATAGGTCTGCCTTTGGTGTTTCCTCTTTAGGGTGGGTGTGTAGCTCCCCTGGGAGTAGAGAGCAGACCTTAACAAATGAAGAGAATCATCAGTTTTCTCATTAAAGAGGTTCGACTCGTGAAAGGGAAAGTCTTGGACAGTATGCTGCACTTCCCTGGGGAAGTCTGAGGATTGCAACCAAGAATCCTTCCTTCTAACAATACTAGTGGCCACGCTTCTGGATGGTGAATCCCCTGCATCAACTGCAGCCTGAAGGGCTGTTTTCACCACCAACTTGCCCTCTTCTAGAAGTGAGAGGAACTGTAGTCTGTTGTCAGGGGAACATTTGACCTAAAAGGCCACCAGCCTAGAAGTAGCTGTTGAAGTCACACATGCAGGGCCGGCTTTAGGAAGTGTGGAGCCCAATTCGAACATTTTCGGCGGGGCCTTGGCAGGGATGACTAAAAAAAGAAAAATGTGTAAAAAAAAAAGCCTTTTATTTCTTCCATGTATTATTTACTTTCCATAATTATATAAATAATACAATTATATATTATGTACATTGCATCACATATGCTGTTGATTGCTTATTAATGACCACCATTTCACATGTGTGGGTCCCTGCCACTCCCTGCGGGTGTGCACATGTGTGGGTCCCAGCTGCTTCCTGCCCCCTTCATTGAAGCAGGTGTGCAGGGTTACTGTCCTGGGAACTGCAGGGCAGCAGTGGACATAAGGCTGGTTGGAGGCAGGGCAGGGGCTGACCGGAGGTAGGGTCTAGCTGCAGGCAGGGTAAGGGGTGCAGAGCTGGCTGGAGACAGGGGGGTGTGGGGTGGGCTGGCTTCAGGCAGGGCCGCAGGGGGATGCAGCAGGGGTTGAGAGGGCTGGAGACAGAGAAGTGCGGAACTGGCTGGCTTCAGGCAGGGGGGTGCAGCAGGGATTGGCTGGAGACAGGGCAGGAGGTGCGGGGCTCGGTGTGGGCAGGGCGGGCAGGGTGTGCAGGGCTCGTGTGGGCAGAGCTGTGTGTGGGGCTGGCTGGCTTTGAGCAGGGCCACAGAGATGTGTGGCAGGGGTTGGCTGGAGACAGGGCAGGGGGTTTGGCAGGGACTGGCTGTGGGCACGGGGTGCAGAGCTGGCTGTAGGCGGGGGGGCAGGGCTGGTGCAGGCAGGGCAGGAGGAGGGGGTGCAGCAGACGCAGCTGGAGCCCCCACCCTTTAAATAGCCCCCAAGGCTCCTGCTATCCCAGGGCTCTGGGGGTTATTTAAAGGGCCTGGGGCTCCCCTGCTTCTACCCCCCGACCTTTTAAATAGCCGTGGGAGCCCTGGAGAGCCGTGGGAGCCCTGGGGGCAGGGGGGGCTCTGGTGGCTATTTAAAGGATGAGGTGGCAGAGGGAGCTGGAGCCTCAGCCCTTTAAATAGCCCCCGGAGCCCCCCGCTATCCCAGGGTTTTGGGGGCTATTTAAAGGGCCCAGAGCTCCAGCTAGCAGAGCAGGGCTGCAGGGTAGGGCTTGCGCTCCGGCCGGGGCTCCAGCCGGGAGAGCGGGGTTGCGAGGCAGCTTGCCGCGCTCCAGCCGGGGCTCCAGCCGGGAGAGCAGGGTTGCGGCAGCTTGCCCCGCTCCGGCCGGGGCTCCAGCCAGGAGAGTGGGGTTGCAGGGCGGCTTGCCGCACTCCGGCCAGGGCTCCAGCCGGGGCCGTGGGGCAGCTTGCCGCACTCTGGCCGGGGCTCCAGGAGGAATGCGGGGCAGCTTGCCCTGCTCCAGCTGAGGCTCCAGCCGGGAGAGCGGGGCTTGACGTGCTCCAGCTGGTGCTTTGGTCAGGGGAGCGGGGCCATGGAAGACCCCGGAGCAGACCGCAGCCGGGGTAAGTAAAAAAAATTTAAAAGGCGCTTAAGGCGCGGGGCCCTCTTAGGTGCGGGGCCCGATTCCGGGGAATCAGCTGAATCGGCCTAAAGCCGGCCCTGCACACATGGCTAGCAGAGCCTGGTAATTGGTGATGCGGAATTGTAATCCCACAGAGAAGAACTTTCTCCCCAGGAGGTCCAGTCTCTTGGAACCCTAATCTGATGGGCTAGTCCAGGGGTCGGCAACCTTTCAGAAGTGCTGTGCCGAGTCTTCATTTATTCACTCTAATTTAAGGTTTCGCGTGCCAGTAATACATTTTAATGTTTTTAGAAGGTCTCTTTCTATAAATCTATAATATGTAACTAAACTATTGTTGTATGTAAAGTAAATAAGTTTTAAAAAATGTTTAAGAAGCTTCATTTAAAATTAAATTAAAATGCAGAGCCCCTCGGAGCGGTGGCCAGGACCCAGGCAGTGTGATGCCACTGAAAATGAGCTCGAGTGCCGCCTTCGGCGCACGCACTGTAGGTTGCCTACCCCTGGGCTAGTCCTTAGGTATTGTGACCTATTTCGTACCACCACAGAGTTTGGAGCAAGTTGGGAGAACAGAAATTTGGCTCCCTTTGCTGGGATGAAATAGCAGCTCTTCGCTCTCTTAGGTGTGGGGGCACTGAATGCTGGGGTGTGCCAGACCAATTTCACCGTTTCAATTAAATCTCGTTAACTGGGAGGGCCACCTTACTTGGGCCCTGAGGCTGCAGAATGTCCAACAGTTGGTGGTGTAGGTTTTGGACTTCCTCCAGGGATAAAATATTATTACAAGGAGCAGGGAGAAAAAATGTTTTTCTTTACCTCTGAAGATAAGATAAGAAGCAAGGGGCTTAAATTGTAGCAAGAGAGGTTTAGGCTGGACATTAGGAAAAACTGTCAGGGTGATTAAGCACTGGAATAAATTGCCTAAAGACACTGTGGAATCTCCATCACTGGAGATTTGTAAGAGCAGGTTAGACAAACAGGAATGGTTTAGATAATACTTAGTCCTGCCATGAGTGCAGGGGACTGGACTAGATGACTTCTCAGGGTCCCTTCCAGTCCTATGATTCTATGATTCTATATTTGGAGCTCATTAGCCACTCTTCATAGTAAATCCTGGTATTGCCTTTGGTCATCTGGTGGAGATGGGGAAGAAGGAGAGACTGCCTCATCCGGGGAAGAGAAGAGATTCCTGTCAGAACCATCAGTACCTGCAGTTCCAATTTGACATCCTCCTCCTCATATACCAACAGAATGAGTTGTTGATGTAAAAGAGAAGAGTAGAAAGACTCCTGGATGGGTCCTGGGCATTTGCTACAGTGATCCCACAGCCCCCAGTGGGCCAAAATGAGGGGCCAACTGTTTGTGTGGAACCCTAGGGCATGGGGACCATTGGCGCCTAGAGAGGTTGTGTCCACAAGGGCAGACACCGAGAATCCTGGATCACCTGTCCAGGCGTGGCTCTCTTCAGGGGGATGAAGGAGGAATCGACTTGTCAGATTCTTATGAATATGAAAATTGCTCCCGTTGGAATGGCAGAGCCATCAGTATTCAGGCAATTCTGCCTGATGGCTGTAAATGAGATGGTTCCTGGGACATGGAAATTGTGTCATCTTCCAGTGTAATAATGTCCCTCAGGTGGCCTGGGCCAGAGCAGAGGGAAGACTATAGGTAGGGGAGGAAGATATCCTCCAGTGCCATATAAGTTTCTATATGTCCTGGTGTGTAGGGGGTTTTGATGGTCAGCACCCAGCACATCACTAGTCATGGTGCATCTTTGGGTGGATGAGTCAATACTGTGGAGTCCAGACCCACACTCGTGGATGGGACAGGCGGATGACAGTCTTTGTGCTTCAGTACTGGAATCACCAACAGAACCAGTGGATCCTTCTTCCTACATGCTTTACTCTCCAACTTGGGAGTTTTTTTGTGGAGTTGGTTCTTCAGGGTCTGCGCATCAGGGCTCAGGGAAGGAGTGGGTCTCTTATGGACAGTCTTTGATGGGGATCTGTCCTTGCACCTATCAGAGTGCTCCTTGCTCTCAGGAAAAGTCTTTGGGTTTAGCAAATAAAGTCTCTGCTCCTAACCACTTCCTTGGAGAGGCACTATTTGTTTGGTAAATTGATGTACATGGGGTCTCTCCCAGGCCTGGATCAGAGAGGGGCCTCATGGCCTTCTCCATTAAGTATTTTGTAAGGTGAAGAACATGGGCTTTGCGAGTTCTCAGTGGAAAGGAGTGACAAATGTGGCACTTCGCTGAAATGAGTCTCATCCAGGCAGTCAAGGCAGAGTTGGTGTTCATCACTGATGGAGAAGGATCGGGGGCAGGAGAGGCAGTTTTTGAAGCCCAGGACTGCGGACGTAGTCCCAGACTGCAGGCAGGGATTCCCTGGTTCAGGGAAGCAAAAACGACACTAACTACACTAAAACTATAACTGTACTAAGCTAAAAGAATAACTGTAAATTTTAGTTATAGATTATCTGAAAGCTGAAGAAAGAGAGAACACTGGAGTCTGAGTGAGGCAATGCAGTGGTAAAACTGAGGGGGTGTTGACCCACACTGCCTCTTATACCCTTACTTGGGAGCGCAAGGAGAACTACTGTGCATGTGTGTGCCAATGGACACTACTTGTGTCCAGACTCAGGCGCATGGTGTGCATACGTATTCACATGTGGAATACACATGGGGACCACCACTTGAAGTAGAAAGATGGATTAAAGCTCTCACTTGCACTGTCCTGGTGCTCTCTAGGCACTGCCTCCTCCCAGCTCTCTCATGGCCACAAGAGGCCGGAATCCTAGCCCAATCTGAGCACAGACCTCTTTTCATTAACCACAGCCCTGTTTCTCACTACAATGGCAGAAGAGATGCTATGTGGCATAACTGCACTTGTAGGCTCGCTATATGCCATTGCAGAATCAACCTTACACTGAGGTGATTCTCCTAGGTCCTTATACACAGGTTTTGTGGGCAAAGCACATGACTGAGGTGATGTAAAATGGCCACATCAAGCCTGAGGATCTAGCTCTGTGAGCATTGTATTTATTTGTCTAGGACAAAATATGAATTTACATACATGTTAATTCTACCGTTACTTTTAATTCTTTGAAAGAGAATTAAAAAATAAAGTTCTTTTTTATCCACAACTATGAAGCCTCATATTTAAAAAACAAATGTGCTCCCAAATGCCACAGAAATTTTCAATCACTGATCAGGAGCACTAGAGCAGGTTGGGAGCTGGAATAAAAATGGCAAACATTTTCCTTTTCATTTATTGTCACAATTCCTCTTCCGGTACAAATTTCTTACCAGCTCTAGTGAAGACTTTTCCCAGTGGGTTATAGAGTATTATATTCCTAAACCTTTGGCTATTATTATTAACTATGATATAATTATAGTGCTGTTGCTAATTAGAACCAACTTTATGCTAGGCACCTTACAAATAAGTATAAAGAGTAGGAGTAGAATTTTCAAAAGTGTCTATGCGTATGTCTACCCTGCAATGCAACCTGTGCTTGAGTAAGGCAAATGCCCCCTTGCACCTACACTGAAATTACACTAACCCAGAGCTCAGACCCGGAGTCCCAAGACTCTGCAGGGCTGGAGGGTCGAAGCTTGAGTCAAGCAAGGAGCCACTGTCCAAACCCTATTGTTTTGCAGTGTAGCTGCAGCCCCACTTGACTTAGGTCTCAAGAATCATTCAGATGTATCACACAATTCCATGGAACAACTTCTTTAGTGTAACGGGACAATAGTCCTCTTACTAACACTCAGTGGGGGTGTTTTGGTTGGCTAGCTCCCAGTACTAAAAGGGAAAGGGTTGATGGGTAATCAGGACCCTGAGACTGACAGTATCAATGTAAAATACTTTCTTATTAACAAGGATTCTTGCAATCAGAACATTTCAGCTTATGGCCCAGCTACCAAAGAACTACAGGTAGTGAAATCCCTGTCACAAGTTTCCTTGCCATTCGCTTCTTCACCCCCCTGCCTGCCACTCACCCCTACGGCGCCAACTTCCACTCTGCCGGGTGGGTGCTCGCCCACCCCCCCACCTCTTCCCACCCAAGTATCCGCCCTCGCTCCACCCCCATTCCACTCCCTTCCCCCAAGTCCCCGCCTCTGCCCTGCCTCTTCTCCACCTCCTCCCCTGAGCGTGCCGCATCCCCGCTTCTCCCCACTCCCTCTTGGAAAGCACTAAGCGCTGCCAAACAGCTGTTAGGCGGCGGGAAGTGCTGGAGGTGGGGAGGAGCAGTGACGCAGTACGCTGGGGAGTGGGGAGGAGGAGGCGGCGAGGAGGAGGGAGCTTGGCTGCAATTTTTTCCCATGGGAGCTCTAACCCTGGAGCGCCCATGGAGTCAGCGCCTCCCTCCCGCTTGCCTCCTTACTTAAATATTGGGACAAATGGAATCCTGACTGTACATTGATTGGGATGCGGAACAAAGAGCTAAATATTGGGACAGCCCCGATTTATCGGTACATCTGCTTACCCTAATTTTCTATGACCTATAGTGCTAACACTGATTTAGCATGAGTGTGAGGGTTTATAGGCCTCTTGGGGAACTTGTGCTTTGGGGAAGGGATGAATAGTGAGAGTGTGGAAGTTCAGGGAAGGAGTGCCAGGTATATACAACCTCATGGTAGGTGGACACAAGAGGTTGTGAACTCCATATAGGCAGCATGCTTCCTGAGAAGAAATCCCCATGAAGAACACATATTGCTAACACTTATTACAATGATCTGTAACCCATTAAACCCCCATTTTTGTCTATGACTACAGGGGAGTTAACAGGCCACTTCTACTTGAATCGTCCCTTACATTAAGGGCCAAATACTTATCCTAAACTATCTGTTCAACCTTGAATTTAGCTGTGACACTCTTATTACCTTTCCCAGACCTGAATAAGGGCTCTATGTATCTTGAAAGCTCGTCTCTCACCAACAGAAGTCCGTCCAATAAAAGATATTACCTCACCCAGCTTGTCTCTCTAATAAAGAGATTAAGTTTATCTGTAGAACTTTAACATGACCAGTAAATTGGTGGTGTGACAGCTATAATACATTTATTTGGCTGATTACCCTGCCATAAGCATCAGGTCAGGCAGTTAACGTATATATTGAACACATGACCCAAATGTTTAGGTGTAATCCTCTTCCTAATCTTTCAAATACCGGAAGTCAGAAACTTATGACAGGGATTTCACTACCTGTATTTCTTTGGTGGCTGGGCCATAAGCTAAAATGTTCTGATTGCACTAGTCGTTGTTAATAAGAAAGTATTTTACATTGAGATCAACATGCACTCTGTATATGTTTGAGACAAACACACTTAAACCCCATTTCCTTAACACAATTCTTCTCCACTTCCTGCGCTACTCATTTTTAACCTCCCAAGTTCTTCCTTTACATTTCTCTTTTCAGGAAGATTGTGCAGCGTACCCTTCTTACAAGTACTGTAATGCTGATATCAATTGTTCATAACACTACAGTATTACACTAGTGTAAGCTGTTGTATTTTAGAATCACACTAGCTCCACATAACTTACTAGACAGCACACCTATTCTGGATAGCTATGCTACTTGATGGTATCAACTTTAATTTCAGATTTTTATTTACAAAGAGTGTTATGCTGATATGGCATACATACAGAATTTTATGTGCATGGGAATGATGTAAATGAGACAGAGAATATTCCTTAATTTAACTACGAGATATGCAAGATTCTTGACAGGAGAAGCCTGTTTCACAATTCCTTGTTTTGCACTCTCGGGCTTACTATATTTATGTGAAATGTGAAACATTGTCCATCTGTTCACAAAGAGTTTGCAGGGAATTTTAAGAAGACATGTTAATGAAATTAATGGGGTATATTTACAACATTGATAAAACAACAACTTGGAGCATCTGGAAAGCTCATAAATTTGGTATTTATAAACATACATGGATGGTGGCACCTTTAACCAAATATGTCTTTTCAGTGTCCTTGCCCTCAAATGACAGACCAGCCAGGAGCTACCTTCCTTCCGGGTACTGCTGAGAGTTTGTCAGGCTTGTGTAAGCCTCATGCTTTGAAAAATTTACCTGTACCAAGGCCAATTTTGCTTTTAAGGAAACATCACAATTCTGTACATGGCAGGAACTAACCAGACAGCAATGTAAGTATTACCCGAGGCCTGATATACACTACAAAGTTAGGTCAACATAAACCTCCTTGTGTCGACCATGTGTCTGCTCTTAAACTTGTCTCCCACTGACGTAAATGCCCATTACATCGACATAGCAATGCTACCTCCCCAAGTGGCGTTGAGCCGTGGTCGATGTAGAAGTTGACACAGCACAAGTCTAGACACTGCATTACCTATTTTGACCCTAACAGTCCTCCAGCAGCTGTCACAGTGCCCAACACTGACCACTCTGGTCACAATTGTGAACTCCACTGCGGCCCCATGAATTTTTGAAATGTCTTTTCCTGATTGTCCAGCATGCGAGTACACCTACAGCTCTCCATTATTGTGTGCAACTGCCCAGCTACATGCTCCAGATGTGCTCTGGCTTGGAGTAGACAGGAGATATTGGGTCTCCTGAGCCTCTGGGGAGAAGAGGCTGTGCAGACACAGCTATGGACCAGCCACAGAAAAGTTGACATCTATGAGCAGATTTCATGGGGGATGCAGGAGAAGGCGTACAACAGGGACCAGCAGCAGTGCCGCGTGAAAGTGAAGGAACTTCAGCAGGCATACCACAAGGCCAGGGAAGCCAACAGTCAATCCAGTGCCAAGCCTCAGACCTGCTGCTTTTACAAAGAGCTGTTTGCCATATTTGGCAGAGAACCCCCACTACTCTAGAGACAGTAGTGTAGCTGGTGGGGAGCAGGGCAGTGGGCATTCTCCCACTGAGCACAAGTGGCGCTTTTTCAATTTCTTTGCACCTTTTTAATTTTTACTCACTCAGCGGCACTCCGGCTCTTCGGTGGCGGGTCCTTCACTCACTCCGCGGGTCTTCGGTGGCATTTAGGCAGTGGGTCCTTGAGGATAAGAAGGAGGTGGAGGAGGATGAAAGACATGTGACTAGGGCCCAGCTATGCGGCAAGCCAGGACATGTTTGGGACTCCACCACAGTCCAGTCAGTCCTGGCAGTCGAGAACAATGAAGGGGAAGGATCATCGGATAAGTGTGTAAATGTATTTTTCACTACAGTGATGCAGCTCACGACTTTTCATTAATTTACTCGGATTAGAAGAGGTAAGATACAACAAAGAGAGGTAGAGTTGCTATCTGCTTTTAATTGCTCCTGAGAGATCTTGATGAAACTTTCATGGAGGCACTCTGCAATCCTCTCCCAAAGATTTTTGGGGACGAAAGTCTTATTTCTTCATCCATGGTAGGGCACTTTCCCAGTCAGTGATAACTTCAGCAGGCATCATTGCAGTCAGTACAGAAGATAGCAGCATATAGGCCTAGGTGGCTTTGGGACACCAACAGCAGCTGTGCTCTCTCGGTGTTACCCTCAGGAGCCGTACCTACTGTGGCTGGTGCTGTGAGTGGTGTTGTGCACCAGTAATCCAAAGCAAAAGAGCCAATGAGCATGTGTTGTTGAAAATATTAGGGGAGGAAGGGAACGGGAGTTCTGAATCTTTTGCTTTCTGTTGTGACTACACTGACAATGGTACTACTGTGTGTTTTATCTGCAGTTGTTGCCATTGTGACCTTGAGGGGCTCCCCCTCCACACCTGCAGAGCGCCTGAGCCAGATAGGGAGGAGAAAGAAGAGGACTCAGGATGACACGTTCAATGGAATCCTGCAAGCCAGCGCTGCATCAGACCCTGAGCACAGGGCCTGGAAGGTGAACATTGCAAACAGCCTAGAGAAGGAAAGAGTGCAGAGGAGAAAGGCCCAGGAGTCCCAGCAGGAAAAGGAGAGGAATATGCACCAGGAGGTAATGAGGCTTCTCCGGCAGCAAACACAGATGCTGCCGACTCTTGTGGACATACAGATTCAACAATCCTGGGCTTGCCTCCCTCTGCAGTCCTTGGAGAACTCAATTGCAGCACCGCCCTACACTTCCCCACTCAACGTTCCTCGTGTCATCGGGGGCTGCTGCTCTACCCCTACCTCTCCACCTGGGGGGATATTAAAGACCACCAAAGCTTCACATACACTGACCTGTGAAAGCCACAGTTGGTGTATTTAGCTAAAATGTACATGAATGTTCTTTCCCCTTGTAAAGTTCTGTTCTGTTAATTTATTAAGTTTTCAATGTATTTGCTTTAAAATTGCACAGATTCCTTTTCACTGATTTTGTTACAAATAAAATTGTACTGTTTGGAACACAATTCATCTTTATTAGTTCACAACATATGCTGTAAAGTGCCTAGCAGTTGAGAGCACCCACTTACTTGTTACTGTACAGTGTGACACAACTCATAGAATCTGTAACAGACAAAATGAATAGGTGCATTGACACTGTTACATTCATACATGTACACGAAGCACCACACAGTTCCTAACAGGCCAAAAACAGCAGGGACAGGTAGAGCACAATACACCACCATGCATTACTGCCTCTCACTGTTAAACTACTCTTTCAAAGCCTCCCTGAGCCATTTAGCTCCATGTTAAGCTCTTTTCATAGCACTTATATCTGGCTGTTCCAACTCAGCAGACAGCTGCTACACCTCTACACTTGACCCCAGTGGAAATGTTTTCCCTCTTGGGTTCACAGATATTATGCAGGACACAGCAGGCAGCTATAACAGTGGGATATTTTTCTCACTGAGATCCAATCTTGTGAGTCAACAACGTCAATGTCCCTTCAGTCTACCAAAAGCACATTCAACTGTCATTCTGCAACTGCTGAGCTGCTAGCTGAATCTCTCCTTGGTGCTGTTGAGGTGGCCAGTGTATAGCTTCAGGGGAACTGGGGGTAGGCTGGGTCTCCCAGGATCACTATTGGCATTTCAACATCACCAGCGGTAATCTACCAGTCAGCAAAGAAAGTCCCTGCTTGTAGCTTCCTGAACAGCCCTTTGTTCTTAAAGATATGTGTGTCATGTACCTTCCCTGACCAGCCCACAGTGAAGCTAGTGAAGCATCCCCAGTGATCCACCAATGTTTGCATAACCATAGAAAATTAGACCTTTCCATTGATGTCACGCTGTGGCAAGGTGGTCTGCCAAAATAGGGATAGGTATGGCATCTATTGCTCCAACCCAGTTCAGGAACCATACTGCTGCAAATCGAGCCACTATATCTTGCATATTGCTGAGAGTCCCACTCCTGCATAACAAGAGGTGATTAATGGCCCTGCACTTGATGACAGCTCCCACAGTGGATTTTCCAAAATGATTCCCCGCTGACTGGCAGCAATCTGGCTTTGCAATTTTCCACACTTCTCCACTGTCAGAGCAGTTCTCATTTTGTTGTCCCTGAGCTGGAGGATCAGGGCAAGCTCAGCCCACAGATCCAGGAATGTGTCCCTGTGCATCTGAAAGCTCTGCAGCCACCGCTTGTCGTCTCAAGCCTGCTTTACGACATGATCCTATCAGTCAGTGCTCATTTCTCAGGACCATAAGTGACACTTCACCATCGGCAGCTGCTTCACCACCACCAACCTTGAGCTGATTCTTGCTATGTCCCACAGCAATCTGTCCTCCAAAAACTGTCATGTTTCCTGTTGATTCAGTTCTTTCAGGGTTTTGCAACTACCAGAGGATTGTGTGTTCTGTGCTTGCAACGCTCACAACAATAGTGCAGAGCTGTGCAAGCTTCATGCTTCTGTCAGAGATGGTGGACAGCGAGGACGGCTGCCTCGGTTTTGGGGATTTTGAAAAGAGGAATGGAAATTATGGGATATGGATGATATTATGGGATGGAGACAGTTGCACACTGGAAAGTTGACTTCTTGCTCTCAGTCACCCCTTCACGACCCGTTTTTGTGCCACCATACATAGCCAAAACTTCCCAAAAATGATGGGGGGGGGCAGTTACTCACTGGGATACCTACCTATAGTGCAATGCACTGTGCATTGATATAAGCACTGCTGGTGAGTACATGCACTGCCAATACTAGGAGCCAAATATGCAGGCACACAAGTGATACACTAATTGTGGGAGCTTTATGTCGACATAATTTGCACCGACCAAATTTTGTAGTGTAAACATAGCCTGAAACTTCAAGGCTCTCAATTTTTCCACTGACAGATGTTCCACAAAAGTTGATGATTAACAGAATTATTTAGATGGATTTAACTAAGGTCCAGACTGCTGACACTAGGTGATTTTTTAACCCTCCTGAAGAAGACATTTTTAAATATTAGAACTAGCTGTTGTACATGTAAGTTTGGGAAAGCTGGTATGAACAGAACAACATGGCCATGGTGGTGCTCACTTTCCTTTTTCTCACACATTATTTTTCAGTCACTGAGATGTAAAATGACCTGCCTATCCAAACTACCATGGGTATTAACTGATCTTGAAAACTCACCCACTGCACACATCCTCCATCTTTTACCATGATATCACAGTATTTATGGAGAATATAGTTAATGTATATGTAAATAGCAAAGGCATAATTCAGACACAAAAGTGCAACATGCGTATTGGTCTCAGACTAAAAAATGTTCTTAATTTTTTTGTCTTGTATGCTTAAGCAGGATGCATCTTTGTGACTATAATTAGATCCATTATTTGAGGAACTTGGGGTGATTGGAATCTAGCCTTTTTCCATGTGGATTGGGTGCAGACGGACTGAATGAATCAAAAACGAAGACTGTGGGGATGCATTATACATATGAAAATCCTGCATAAATGAAGTACGATTGTTTTAAAGGGCCCTAGGCAATTATCCTGCTGTTTTATGAGGGAACCCCATTAAGGTGAGTTGATTGATTATATTTCTGTACAGGGAAAAATTGCCAGCCCTAAATATTTTAGACACTTTACCTGCCAAGTAAATGCTGGCAGAAGATCAATGGAGCACTTGTGCTGCCAACAGTGGTGCAGAGAGTTCTTTTGCTGTGGAAGGTGGCTTCGGCACACTATTTATAAACCTCCTGAAAGGGGTTCCTTTCTATAACTTATTTTTACCTAAGCTCAATTCAAAAATACACTCCGATTGTGCTCTATTCTGTAGGTATCAAAGATAACTAGAATTCCTTATCTCTACGACTCACAGATAAGAGATCATTGCACTCCACGTAAAGCATGATCTTTCCCTGTTCCATATTAGGGATACTTTTGCCTGGTCAGTTTCCTGAAACATTACGGATCCTATAGTATATCTCATTCTATTAATGGAAAAACTATTGAAACTTTGCTCACCTTGAGAAATAAGCTCTTAGGAATGGTCCTTGTTCCTCCAAATTGCTATAGCGTATGAAATAGGATATGAAGTAGAATGTGACTTTATCATAACTACTTACCCCCGAACACATAAAACACACCACCACTACCACAATCACAACAACAACACTGGACAAAAAGAGTTACTTACATTGAGTGAGGATCCCTGTTAAGGCATTTTTAAAACTCTCCTTGGCTTGTTCCATTTCTTGTTCATGAGTGGCTTTCTCATTCATAAGTCGGCGAACGTGACTATTTGCTGACTGCACCATTGAATAGAATTGATTCGCAGAGCGACGATTCACCTCGCCTCGCTCAATCCAGGTAAGTAGCACTGTGATGGCCTCTGAAAATTTGCTGTCATCTAGAACAGTCAAACCACAGGTTTTAAATTACAGATATAAATATCCCAGGAATGATACAATTTCTGTGTTATGCCACATTAAAATCCTCATCAATTGTGCTTACACTGTATCATATTGGGTTACACTTTTTGGTCCATTGTTCCATCAGATCTAGGGAGCTGAGGCTATCATATGAAATGCCATAAATTTTCATCCAAAGCCTGTCTTCTAGTGATTATAATGGTTCTCTTCCTTGAAAAAAAAAAGTGGCCTGAATTTTCACATGCACTAAAGAAATGGTAAGAGTGTGTGTGTGTGTGAGGTGCTAGATGTATTAAACGGTGTAAGGGATTTAATGTGGGAGACTATAGCATGATGTTTCAGTTACGTCAGGGAGCACTTGCATTTTGTGTCCACATTGATTGGCCTTTAGTATTGTGCATTTAAAGGTTTGTACATGTTCCCAAAGATCTCGAGCTGAGCAAATAATAATACATTCTTCTACAATAAAAATTCTGCGTTCTGTGGATCTTGTCAAAACACAGGGTCTAGATCTGCATGTTAAATAAATCCACTCAAAATCTTCCAGTGACACAGACCTCCATTACACTTAGCTCCTCTACTTGCACCCATTACTGTATGCTGACTGCACTTTATGGTCATCAAGAAACAGAGAACGGAGAAGCATTGTAAGTACACTAGACATTTAGATCCTGGACTAGACATTTAGATCCTCTGACTGTCAGATCCTGAGTCTGGACGACAGAGTATGGATCACTTGATAGTGGCCCTGTTCTTTTCATTCCCTTTGAAGCATCTGGCCCTGGCTACTGTCAGAAGACAGGATACTAGGGTAGATGAACCATTGGTCTGACCCAGTATGGTCATGCTTATGTTTTTGTGAGGTTGTATAAAATAAAAACTCAACAATCAAACAAGACCAACCCAAGTATTATAATGATAAAGGCCCTGAATCTGTCATCATTACTTAAAATGAGTAATTTATTCATGCAAGGCTTCTCAGTGACTTCAAGGAGACTAGGAAGAGTGCTACTCACCATCAGTAAAAGTAGAAGAATTGGGATGCAAATTAGAGTTGGAATATATCTACTAGGTCATCTTACTCACTAATCCTTCCAGTGAAAAATTTCGCCCTGCAGTATATTTCCTAGTACTTCATCTAATACTTTTTTTTTTTATTGAAGATTTCCTGGGATGATTCTTCCACCTCTTCCTCAAGAGAGTCTTATAGTGAGGTCCATTAAACTGCCTTACAATTCAGCCTACATGTGCCTTTTTTTCTGATTTTGTCCATTTACTGAATAATTCATCCCAATGCTTGGTGTTACTTCCTTCATACATTTTAAATGATTAGTATTTCTCCTCTGCTGCATAAATGTCTACTGTTCCGGGGGGAAGGAAGCAGAGGTTTCGCCCAATGCCATTTTAAATGAATATGTGATAATATTAAAACCAGCCAATGACGTGGAGAGATCTGGCAGGTTTTTTTAATTGTTTTGTAAGGTAACACAATCTATCTGTAGGAAATAATAAAAATAAGTAACAATAATTCTTATACTTTATACAGGGCTGTTTATTTTAGATCACAAATCACAATACAAAGACGGGGACCTAAGACCCAGAGAGGTTCAGTGAGTTGCTTGCGGTCATGCAGCAGGTCGATGGCAGATTTAGGAATAGATTCCAGGTCTCTGGACTCTTAGTTCAGCCTCCTATTCACTGAACCTTGCAGTCACCTACAACAGCTGGATTCAACTGCTACAAGCTGGATAGACTTTTTGCATTTGAGAGACTCTCAGAAATCCACAAAATAAAAGCATCACAATGTCCTATTGTTGCATTGTGTTGTGTATGTGTTGTGACTTTGCATCCACACATGACCATGCCCTCATTCTCCTTAATTTATTTTGTGGCCATTGAGAAGAAAAGAAATGGGGTTTCTGTGATGGTACCTCCCATAAGGCTTTATGGAAATATGCCTAGAATGTGTTTTATGCTACATATGCCATGTAACATATCTCCGTAAAGGTTATGATCTACTAAATGTATTAATCCTATTTGTATGCATGTATCATTTTTGTATTCGAAGTTATAAATGTTATGAATGTTGGCTGTGTACTGGCTTGATTTCTAAATAACCTTAGTAGAGCATTTGGTCAGTTCCTGGAGAAAGGAATGTTGAAATTAAGTACCTAATCAAGAAACATTTAAAGGACAATGGATCTTGCAATGCTCCAATCCACATAAGAAGTCTACTTGAGGACAGTCAAGGTAGCATGTAAACAATGGATGCTACCTGTAAAAACTGTGAGTCATGCATAGACATGTGATTTGCACAGGTGATTCCAAAACTCCATCTTGGAGCTGGACTTTGCATAGGAGAGAGGAGGGGGTCTCCACCCACAAAAAGAAAGTCTATTTAAGCCCGTGGGAGACCCCTCCATTTTGGTCTTCAGCTGGCTAAAGGGAGGAGCCATCATGAAGAATCCCCTAGCTACCACCAGAGCTGGAATAACAGCTGTCCCAGGGAAAAGAATTGTGCCCAGGCCTGGAAGGTGTCCAGTCTGAGGAAAAAACTTACTGAAGCATCTCTGAGGGTGAGATTATCTGTATTCAGTTTGATTAGACATAGATTTGCACGTTTTATTTTATTTTGCTTGGTAACTTACTTTGTTGTCTCTGTTACTACTTGGAACCACTTAAATCCTACTTTCTGTATTTAATAAAATCACTTTTTACTTATTAATTAACTCAGAATATGTATTAATACCTGGGGAGGCAAACAGCTGTGCATACCTCTCTATCAGTGTTATAGAGGGCAAACAATTTATGAGTTTACCCTGCATAAGCTTTATACAGGGTAAAGCGGATTTATTTGGGTTTAGACCCCATTGGGAGTTGAGCATCTGAGTCTTAAAGACAGGAACACTTCTGTGAGCTGCTTCCAGTGAAGCCTGCAGATTTGGGGCAAGTAATTCTGACCCTGGGTCTTTGTTGGAGCAGACGGGAGTTTCTGGCTCAGCAGGAGAGGGAGCTGGGGCTCCGAGCTGGCAGGGAAGGCAGGGGTAGATGTAGTCTTGGCACGTCGGGTGGCAGCTCCCAAGGGGGTTCCTGTGATCCAACCCGTCATAGTCTCCTCTTTCTCTGTCCAACTTTTGGATGCCACAACTTAATTCATTCTCATGAGTGAAGCTCACGGGACATATAGACCTCAAAAGAGCTCTTTATAGAATTCAGCTCAGAAATCACTGGGTTGAGGACCTCTGAGCTAGGATGAAATCCTAATCCTATTGAAATCAATGGGAGTTTTGCTGGTGACTTCAACAGAACAAAGATTTTGCCTCTACAGCATAGGGTTTATTGAAGTTACAATATAGTCAATAGAGAATAGCTTGTAATCATTTCTGTAAATGTTAGCATGCATAGTCTTAAAATCCGATTACACAATAAAGGAATGTCATGAAGCTAGATGATTTTGTGGACAATACTAGCTTTTTAACTCTGGAAATTCAGCTGATGTTGAACATAAGATATATAGAGTTGAATAGATTTTTCTCTTTTTTCCTTGTAGGTATCAGCATATCTTACCCCTCAGAAAAATTAAGAGAAATGGTGCACGTCAGCTGCCTAATCCAAGTATGACTTCTGAATAAACAGTTAGCAGAACTGAACAAAAAATACTGAGTTGAGATGCATTTTTTAAAAAGCACTTTTGCAGAACTATCTTCCCGTTTGCTCTCTTACTTTAATCTCTGCGCAGCATGCCAGTGCATGCCATTTTGCTATTGAGCCTACAATAAATGAAAACGCTGCTCCTTTGTTCTTATTAAGCACAGTTGGGAGCCATACAAGATGTTCATAAACATACCATCTTTCTGTCAAACAGTTTCAAGCCATTGACTGCCCTCCTACTTCACCTGTATATTTACTGAAAACCTATTTTAACATACCCTGATCCCAATGAGCTGTCGGGGCCTGCTAATTGATGGTTCTTCACAATCAGAAAATAAATCTTCAGTATTAAACATCAGAAACTTTACTAGTTACATAATTAGAAGATATATTTTTTCTAATAATTTAATAAATGCTAAAGGGTAATAAGTTCACAGCAGAAGTACATTAGTTAATAATAGGTTTTCTCTACTGGTTCAAAAATTCCTAATTTCATCTTCATTCCTAACTTTTTAAATCCATGATTCCACTACCCAGTTAGTGGCAAATTGCAATTCTAATTTAATTAATTTTCTTCATCCAGAACAAAGTGTAACTCTTTCTGAGCAATCTCTAGTTCACTTGGAGAACCACCTTTCAATATCTGATGTAAATTTTTATTCAATAGAAAGTTTTCTGTACCAGAGAAAACAAAAACAAGAGAATCTAATTTAAACAGGGTTTGGATTGCAGTCTTTTTAAAGATGTTCGTTTAGACAGAAACTAATTCTGTTCACAGGTATCACCTCAGAGGTACAGCAATAAAAATACAGAGCACTGTTTAAATAAATGCTCTTAGGTGTGTTTCTTTATATAATCGTTCCATTAAAATGTACCACATATTGAAGTATTTTCTTGCACTTAAATGCAGTCTCCAAAGTTAAAGTGCGTTTAGACAAATTATGCCTCTGAAGACAGTACATCAATTACACAAACCTACGCAGTACTTATGCACAGTCTGCTGGGCTTTTAGTTGTATTGAAAGTAGTGATGTGTATCTTTTAAATGCTATCAGTCTTCTGATGACAGCTAGGCTTCTGTCAATTGTTAGAAATGTTTAGGTGTCTTTTTCTGGACACAATCATTCATGTTTCCAGAGATAAGATATTTTAAAATTCTTTTTATGTGATGTGAAAATAGTTGGCACTTACATCTCAGCTCAAAAGCGAGATGATAGGAAAAATAAAGAAAGGGAAATGCTCCCCCAGAGCTGACTAGAAAATTTCCACAAGCAATATTTATATGAAAAATGAGAAACAATTGTTGATGAACATTTTTAAATCTTTCTTCAATTTTTTGATCAGCTCTAAACAACCCATAAACTTCCACCAGCTACTGCTGAGGTTGCCTCAAAATAGGATACGAAAGGCTGTGATACAGACACACATTGGCAGTGGATCCCCCATTCTTTGCAAACAGCTCTCTCCTCAGACTTGACAAACTCACTACGCGAAACACGTCTTGCAGGATACTTATCCATAAGAATAACATGTAATATATCTAAGAAAGCTCATGAGTTTGTCAAGACTCATAATCGTTGTGAGCCATAAATGTGGACAATATTTAAGGAATAATGGACCTGGAATAGAAATTAGTCACCAGGACAAAATGTTTCTTGATGATGAACTATTTTAAGCAAGTATCAGAGGGGTAGCCATGTTAGTCTGGATCTGTAAAAGCAGCAAAGAGTCCTGTGGCACCTTATAGACTAACAGACATATTGGAGCATGAGCTTTCGTGGGTGAATATCCACTTCCTCGGATGCATCTGACAAAGTGGGTATTTACCCACAAAAGCTCATGCTCCAATATGTATGTTAGTCTATAAGGTGCCACAGGACTCTGCTATTTTAAGCAAGAGGGAGTTGACACCTCCTCCTTAGTCAACTGACGAGTTAATGCAAGAGTTGATTGATTGTCTCTCTTGACGCATTCCAGAACAGTTAATGGAAAGCCATCAGAGACAAGAACAAACAATCGTAACCACTTAAAGGTAGAAGAGAAGCTCTATAGAAATGCAGGGGTTTGTACTGCCTGTGAATAGAAACAAAGGGCTGTTTTCAATATAACAGAATGTAGGGAAAGGCACACTGGATCCATTCACTGAGAAAACCCCTGGCGTGCTTTCATTAATATTTGGATCCTGGCTCTTAAAAAACAGTCACCTCTGCAACAGACTGAACTTTGAGGGACAGTCTACTTCATTAACTAGGAAACATAATTATTGAGAAGTGTAGGCTCAGGTTAATGTTTTATGATTTTGTGCTGTATTATAACTACTTGTTTCCACCACTCTTTCTTGTGTCTAGTTAAATCTTTATTATTTCTTAAATAAACCTACTTTTGTTTTATTGTAAGTGCTCACAAGCGCTGCATGGATTACAGGAGAGTTGTTTTCAGGTAAAACTGGTAAATTGAGGTATGCTGCACCTTTGGGTGAAGAGGAACTCAAATTTCTGTGAGCGGTCAGTGTCAGGGGCTAGATATTACAGTGGAAATGATTCCAAGGGATTCAGGGACTAGAGTGAACATATTATTAATGTGCATGGCGAAGGAAAGAGTGGCATAAGCCCAGAGGAGAGTGTCTGAAGGTCTGGCAGTGCAAGGGAGCTGACACCCAGCTACCACAAGAAAGGCTCCTTCTCGCTGAAGGCAGACGGGTAACAATGTGACTCACAGTCCTGGTTACTCTAAGAACCATTGCAGAAGCATAAACTTAAAAAAATCCTACTTTCAGTGAATGGAGTTTCTCCAGTTTACACTGTTGTAGCTGTGGGCAGAATTTGCCCCAACATCTGAAATTTTATGAGTACTCATCTCAGCGAAGTTAAGCCTGTGAATAAGCACTGGCAGGATCTGGGCCAGTGCTTATTCAGTGCTTGTCCTGGTTTCTGTCGGTGCCAGTCTAAGTTGTTGCTAATGCTGGTAGTGGCTTTGCATTTGATGATGATTCGCTCTCCAGGAGACACTGACAGGGATTCTAGAGTCTGAGTCAAAACAGTTTGGCCATAGGACTCTGGATATGGAAAGCAAATTCATGGAATCATGACATGTTATTAAAAGTAATTAAAGCTTGGTATTTAAATGCATTTTTCATTTAAGAATTTAAATCCTACTTTCAGTGAATGGAGTTTCTCCAGTTTACATTGTTGTAGCTGTGGGCAGAATTTGCCCCAACATCTGAAATTTTATGAGTACTCATCTCAGCGAAGTTAAGCCTGTGAATAAGCACTGGCAGGATCTGGGCCATAGTTCCTTTCCCATTTTATGGTGACAAACCGATACTCTGATCACACTGGAGGCAGGCTTTCAGACACTCTAGTGTTCCTGTCATTTCCTTATTTATAGTCAGGGCTCTCCTTACCCATATGCAAAGTACACAGCTGTGTAGCACCAGGAAATCTGGGGCATCAAATTTCCTGGTGCCCCATGTAGCTGTGTGCTGCTCCAGCCCATGTTCCGCTTCTTCCTTATGGCCTCTGCCTCAGCTCCTCCTCTTCCCACCTCTGCTCCGCCCCAGCCCCACCCTCACCCGCACTCCCCTGAAGACTGAAGCAGGGCCAGGCCTGCACTCACCAGCAGTGGAAAGTTCAGTGGCCTGGCCCCAGCTGTGCCGCTGGTGAGTACTGGGGGGTGGTTCCCCACTGTCCCCAGAGCCAGCCCTGTCCCCCCTACATGGGGGCCCGAGGCCAGCCTCCACCCCCTGTGGAGGCCTGGCCCCAACCCCCATGGGGGGGGCTGCGTAGGGCCCGAGCTAGGGACAGCCCTGTTTATAGTACTGTATTCTCAGCAAGTTTGCAGATGACACTTAGCTTGGGGGGAGAGATAGATGTCCTGCAGGGTAGGAATAGGGTCCAGAGTGACCTAGACAAATTGGAGGATTGGGCCAAAAGAAATCTGATGAGGTTCAACAAGGACAAGTGCAGAATTCTGCACTTAGGAAGGAAGAATCCCATGCACCGCTACAGGCTGGGGACTGACTGGCTAAGCAGCAGTTCTGCAGAAAAGGACCTGGGGATTACAGTGGACCAGAAGCTGGATATGAGTCAGCAATGTGCCCTTGTTGCCAAGAAGGCCAACGGCATATTGAGTTGTATTAGTAGGAGCATTGCCAGCAGATCCAGGAAAGTGATTATTCCCCTCTATTCGGCACTGGTGAGGACACACCTGGAGTACAGAGTCCCGTTTTGGTCCCCCACTACAGAAAGAACATGGAGAAATTGGAGAGAGACCAGTGGAGGGCAATGCAAATGATCAGGGGTCTGAGGCACATGACTTACAAGGAGAGGCTGAGTCAACTGGGCTTGTTTAGTCTTCAGAAGAGAGGAGTGAGGGGGGATTTGATAGCAGCCTTCAACTACCTGAAGGGGAGTTCCAAAGAGTATGGAGCTTGGCTGTTCTCAGTGGTGGCAGATGACAAAACAAAGAGCAATGGTCTCAAGTTGCAGTGGGGGAAGTCTAGGTTACATATTAGGAAACACTGTTTCACTAGGAGGGTGGTGAAGCACTGGAATGGGTTACCTAGGGAGGTGGTGGAATCTCTATCCTTAGAGGTTTTTAAGGCCCGGCATGACAAAGCCCTGGCTAGGATGATTTAGTTGGTGTTGGTCCTGCTTTGAGCAGGGGATTGGACTAGATGACCTCCTGAGGTCTCTTCCAACGCTAATATTGTAGGATGAGAACCTATACTGCACCTCTAACAAGCACACCACTGAACTTGCACCCAGAGAGTGCAATGGCATCCAGCTTGTTGTCTTGAGTCTGGGCTGCTCTGAGGCTGCCAAAGACCATGCCAATAACTTAGACAGCACTGGGGGCCTGCCTTAATGTGTGAAACGGGCCGGATGGGGAAGGGAGGTATGCTCCATGTTTATTTGCTTGGTTTGCCATTGATGTGTTATGTTACCTTGGTCATTTATTTACCTGTAATTTATATTTCTAAAATGTAAGTTTGAGCCCATATAAAAGAAAGTCAAAATAAATGATTTATGCAGGTGATTCAGGCTAGGGTAGAGGTTTAATAACCCTATTCATCAACAGACTCAATCCTCATCCTCCGTGCACCAGAAATAATTTACTTCCCATCATACACCACGTTTGGTATCTGATTGATGCCCCATTTTCCTCTTGGCTTAAACTCCTCTCCTGCAGACAATGTATGCCACTGATTTTGAAACCTAAGTCGTAAGTTTACTAAACTCTTGTTTTTTTCTGCTCATATACTATATATAACTGTGTCATACTTCACACATCTGGCTGGTCCTTTTGGAATTAAGAGCATTTAAAACCCTACGGCATTGCATAATAAATTGGCATCAGGAAATCCCAATTCACCGTGCCAAAGGGTTACTTTAAAGAATGATTAATCATCAATCTTAGTTTTTCAAAAATAATCTTAACTATATATTATATCCAGGAAACTTTTTACATCATAACATATTGTGGCTGAAACTAAAAATTATAAAAAATACTTACTAAAAGATATCCCAACTGTAATAATTCCAAATTGTCTAATTAATCTCTTCCAAATTCAAATCACAGAGGATCCTTCCATAGGTGGATGTTCTGTGTTATACACAGAAATTCATTATCTTGTTCTGCTGATGCTATTATTTCCAATAAAATGTAATAATGAGATTATTGAGTTTCCTCCCTATTTCTCAAAGTTGTACTAGAAACTTTTAGATCCGTGAACTGCAATTTCCGAGTCAGTTATAATTGAGTAATTTGGCATTTAATCAGCTACGTTATATTAACATTTTAAAATTCACATTGATGGAATATGGATTATGTGAGTCAGGACCACACTCAGAACACACTTAACAATAAATGTATTTATTTTACGTGAAATTTAGGGTTCACTCAGCTATCAATGGCTGGGTAACCCAATTCCCTGGCCATTGATAGTTGAGTGAACCCTAAATTTCATTATCAAAAGGCAACATTGCTCTCACAACAGCTCCTGCTGGTCACTCCTAAATCTAGCCAGATGTATGTCTCACAACAGATGCCAATGGCATATGGAATAAGGAATGGAAAAACACTGAAATAAACGCAGGAATGGTGAGTGAACAAATTTGATATAAAAATGCTGAAACCTGTCTATTATATGTCTTTGTATGGAATATAATAATTAAGAATAGGATGCAAATAATGGCTCAAAATTATTTCAGTAGCAACTACATTAGGCACTCTGCAGTTTCATTAAAAGGAGCTCAGAACTGACTTCCTTTTTGATGCATTATTTTTGGTCTCTACTACATTAAACTTCATTAGGTTTCCCCTTTGGCTAACCGCACCACTTCTGCAAGGCTTAAAAGTCTAGCTTAAAGTATGGAGCTATAATGAAAACAGAGTGGATTTCTTCTCAGTAAAATATCCTATTTCGCAAGCAATTAAATATTGTTTATACTTCTAACTATGTGCAAGGGCTGAGATTGACAAGCTTGATGTTACCTGAAACTTGCAGAAGATGCGTCCCCAGTTAGTTCATGCAACTATAACTGCCATCTACTTATTTAAATTTCCAATCTGTTCTCTCTTCAGGGGGATAATACAGTACCTGGCATAGATGCAGCTTCTGAATTTTTCAAATTCTATTTTTTTTTAAATGGAAAAGCAGGTGGATTACTTTGCTGTGCTCAGAATAAGACACTGCATTTAAAAGGGAGGTAAATAATAGAATAATGTTCATGTCTTACAGATGTTTATGTCCCCTTCCTATAAAATAGTTTAAAGCAGATATTGAGATTTGGTGAGATGCCTTCATTAGACAGTAGGACTGCTTGACTACCTGCAGCAAATAAGACAGACACAGTATTTTAAAATGGCCTCTTTGCAATAAGTGTTTTGTGAAGATGATACTATTAGGTACAGATGAGCTTGAATTAGGAATCTCATGGTGTACAAAGCTCCACTTTGGAATCTAAATGTCACATGCATACAGATTAAGATGATTTGTTCCAATGTACCTGTTAGAGCAGCATCCACATAAAGAAAGAAGGTCAACATACTGAGCATATCTTTAGCTGGGACTTCATGGTTGTGGGCACAAAATTGCATGAAGAGTTATACGCATGCATGAAAATGTGGTCCCAAATATCTGTTCTCATAGCTTTTTATGCAGCAACAATACATCTGACTGGGAGGATTGATTATTAATTATTTATTTATAGTAGCACCTATAATGTGCTAAGATTTAAAAATCTAAAAGATATAGACCAGGGGAAAGAGGTACAACAAACGAGTGGTTATGGGCACCATATTTTCATAATTCCCTATCTGATGACATAATTTTCTGTCGTTCTTGCTAAAATAAGTCGTGTATCCCCAATACCCAAGCATGATGGATTCTGATCTTCAGCCACGCTCCAACGTAGAAATGCATGATTTCCTTAACTATCTGCCAACTTGTTACTACAGTTCAGCAAAGACATGGACTGCTACCTAGGATGCATGAGTGTGCTTCAGAAAGGGGGTTGAAAATTTCATCAAACCACCGCAGGTCTGGATATTTTATCATTATCTCGGCTATATGGATGAGCATACATTCTTCATCCTCTTGTCTATCATGTCAGCACTTTGATGCTCATTTCATTCTAATAATCCTGCCATTGCTTTCACTCTTGTTCAAATCTCAGCTCTTTTCACATGTTGGACCCAGGAAAAAGGGCTACATACATTACACAGGATTCTGACTACCAGATTAAAGTTGGTTTCTTTGTGACAGATATTGCCAACATAGTAAATGCCTTAGCAAAGTCTGTTACTGTGGTATATATGGATTCTATCCATGTTGGCTCAGGCTGTGATCAATGGACTAAAGAAGAAGTATCTCTGTACACTGCCGCTATCAATGCAGAACAGTGCAGGAAAAGTGTAAGCAACCAGTCTTAGTGTTGTGGCAGCAAATTTGACCCCTGAGCTCTGACTCAGGTTCTCCAGCCACAAGATGTTGGCAATGTGTCAGATGCTAGATGTTGCACTTAGATGCCATGGTGAAAGCTGACCAGATGGATAGATAGACAGATGTGTTGAAGGCAACATAGGCACTTAAGAGAGGGGAAACTCTTTGAAATCCCTTCTGATCAAAGAAAGTGCTGGTTAACATCAGGGAGGCCATGGAAATAAAAATGCCCAGCCTTCATCTGCCAGCAGGAAAGGGTTTTGCAGGGAAAAGAAAGTGGGGAGTAGAATTTTTAGGGCTCTGAGGATCTCCAAAAGAAAAATGTTATTCACTGTCTGTCCTAGAATGCAAATAGAGAGTGATTGATTGAGCTGGATCATAATGGTCTCTTTACTAGATCTCTCCCTTGGTAGATGCATGAGTTTCTGCATAATTTAAACTTTAATTTTAAAAATATTTTTTCTAGCCCTTATGTTTATCCAAAGGGATCTAATTCCAAATATGAACTGGTATAGGGACTGGAAATGAAGGCCAAACAATGTCCCCTCTCATACCTCTGCTTTTCTGGAACCATCTGGATGCCTGCCCCTTTTCAACAAAATAGGCTAACTCTACAGCCTAAAGATGTCACTTTTATTATCAGGATTGTTAACTACTTCACTGCTTATCAGTTTAGTAAATCACCCAGTAACTCTAGTGAGATGACAGGAGTTTGGGATTTTAAACTGTGGACACAGTTTGAGTACAGTAGTGCCACTTTTGCCCCTCAAAATAGGGCACAGGGTGGGATATGTCCCTCACACTGGCATTAGTAGATGCCATGGAGGAGCAAGCAGAAAATCAAAGTGTAGATTCAGCAGCCCTGACTCAAGCCATGCCTGAAGTCCAAAAGCCTGAATTTGATTTGCATCAGTGCGTCTTAACATTGCTGTGGCAATGTAAAGGGACTTTGAAGTGGGAGTAAATTACACTGAGTTTATGGCCCCTTTGCACTGTTAGAGTCACGTGAAGGGGAGGGTAGTGCGGAGAACAATCCAACCCTGTATCTTTGAAAATGGAACAGTTTACTGTTTCAGATGCTATAGGAGCAGATAAACCAGAGGACAAACACTTAGTAGTGACAGCACTAGACTACAGATCTGGAAATTGTCTTTGAAAGAGTGCATAATGGTAATGGCAAAGTGTTTACAGCTGTTTTGAACAGAGAGGCCCTGATTTTAACAAAGACTCATACAAGCAAAAAAGAATTGATTACAGCAGCAGTCTTTGAAATCTCATCATAGCACTAGCTATGCAAGATAGAGCAAGAATCTTGCAATGAAGGTAGCTTAAATCTTAAAGTGGTGAAACAGTGCTGGTGAAACTAGTGGTTGTATCTGAAGACAGCTCATATACTCTCTTCCTGATAAACAAAAACAAGGGACTCAAAGAGAATCTCTTAGTCATACTCTGAAGGGCACCTTGAGCATTTCTTGGAATACTTTTTCACTTACTGGTCTCTTAAATTGCAATTCTGGCCTCTATTGAAAATGTAGCAAACAAATATTTTGAATACCCTGCATGCCTGCCAAGTAGCATTGCAACAGAAAGTCATTTTACAGGAGAAAAATGGATTTTTCAGTTACACTACTTATGTTAAGAAGTAAAAGGGACATCAGTTCTCATGGTCCAGAGCATAAACTGATCACAAGCTGGAGTCAGAAAGAAATATCCCCTCATGGTACAGTAATACACAGTTATGTGCATTATGAGGTTTTATGCTTTTTCTCAGAGGCATCTGGCATTGGCCACTGTCAGAAACAGGATAGTAGATGAGATGGACCACTGGTTTGTTCCATATGGCAAATCCGATGTTTTAAATGTTTTGCACAGCGGGAGATGAGGTTGCTCCTCTCATTGCAGGCTAGACCCTTAACATGAGCAGCAGCAATTTGTGTTTATGAGAACATACTTGCCATTGCAAAATTATAATCTCTAATCTTGGGCCTAGAAAAAGGCAGCATTGCTAGAAGAAAGAAAGAAAGAAAGAAAGAAATTTTATGTATATATTTGCATTTTTTAAAATATTAGGTCCATTTAAAAGAATTCTACTCAAATTCCTTAGGATGGCCAAGAGTGATAAATGACTATGTGCTATGGGTAGAGAGGTCTCGGGGGGAGGGAAGTGGAGGGAAGAGACTGCTTAAAAAGAGCTGAGTCCTTTAGATCTCTGAGCCTTTTTTTGTGGTTGGCAGAGGAAGACCAGGCATGATAATATCAAGTTTTAAGCATAATGAGCATGGGTTGAAATGTGCAATTTTGGTCCACTGGTTTTGCCTGAAGTTTTCTCTCAGGAATGTGGGCATCAGATGATCAGGATCAGGCTTGTCAGTCCATACTGCAAGATCATATGCATTGTCTATATGGCTAATAAAGTTCCAAACAACCATGACTGAATAAAGGATGAGGCCTCTGACTGAAACCTGTATGGATGATTCTACAAAGCCTGTGTTGGCACAGTTGTCTCCAACTGAGTATTCAGTTCAGCATAAAACAAAGGAGAGTCAGGAAGTAGCATTGCCATCATATTTGCACCTGGCCTTAAATGTAGGTGGTCTATCATTCCAAAACTGATTCCAGTTGACTGTCTCTCTTTTGCATGTGACTTCCAGGATGGGATTAAGAGGGGACTTGTACAAAAACCCCTATTGGTCCACCAACCATGATGATCTGATCGAGAGGACTGCAACTTCTGGTAGTGAAAGAGTCACTGATGGTGACTGATGTCTATGCAGATAATTCTTTTGGGTTAGGTCAAGATGTCATAGGGGAATTCTCTTTGTTTTTCTTTAATCAGCCATTTTCAGTCCACTGCTGGATGAAGGCCTACCCCACTAAGATCCACTTTACCAGGGGAGTATCCTGGTTGATTTCTTGCATCTGGCCAACTTCTGGACCTTGTGTTCAAGCAGGGCTTCGAGACTGGGGTGTATGTGTATGTGGAAGTGGCACCCTTGTCATAGATTGACCGTTGCCCCTTCTGATCTGTTTTAACCATCCAAGTGCAGTGGCTAATGGAACTAATATACTTCAAGATGGCACAGAGGCAGAATACTATTTAGCCAAACAGCTCACTCTATCACCTTGCCTGATAGGATTTTACAATGAACTTTTGTCTTCAGCCAATCACACAGTAGCTTTTATACCCTCTTACCAGACTTTTTCCTCAGTAGTCAATGGTAAACCAGAAAAACTGCAACACATGAAACAAGTGGGAAGATGTTTGGAATAATGGAGACAGAATTTTTATGCCAAGTCTGGCAGAGTACAATGATTTGTTGATGTCTTATGCTGGGGTTGTGCATAAGACAAGGAAAGATTTTTGCAACCTCCATTATAGAATCCACAAATAGGTAAGCAGCAAAACTAGCCTGGGCTGTGTGTGAATGGCCTGGTGAATCCGGTTTGTCTTCACTCAGTTATCAAGTCAGATTTTCTTTGTTGTCAGGAATTTCCATGGGTACTTTGATGACAGAAAAATGTTTGGATCCAGACCAAACTGTCTGCCTCTGTGGTTGCAGAGCAGTATCTGAGGGTGGGCTTTTTTGGGTGTGGGGAGATGTTAAATTTCTTTGCTTGAATTTTAGCCAGTATTGTTCAGTGAGGCTCTGGAGCTACTGCAGCAGTTGTAAACATTGTGTGATGAAGGTTAGTGTAGAAGCACTGGGTTCATTGTTGATGGTGTCAGTGACATGCTTTGGGAGGCCATGGTAACAGCTGTCCTTACGAAAGCAATTGTGAGATCTCTGCTCAACAGTCCATCTTTCACGGAGGACAATCTTCCCTAACAACAGATTCATTTTAAACTTCTCTTTTTGGGGAAAAATTGTTAAGACTATTGTGGAAAAGCAAATCTGGTAACATCCCGACCCTATGATTTCTTTGGTCCCAGTTAACCTTGATTCCAGCCTGGATACCGTATGGAAATTGCAGTAGATATGTTGGTCTAGCTCAGCTCTTGGATCTGGACGAAGATCAAGCATCCAGGCTGATTTTAGTTCTGCCAGCTGCTTTCAATACCATACACAGATTGTGAGGCTCTGGTGATGCGTCTATGACCTCTAGCAGGGATAGATGATATTTCTCTTGTGTTGCTCCATTCCTCTGTTTTTAAGAAGCCACAGGGTCATACTAGCCAAAGTATTATTTGTCCCAGGGTCTCTCTTTGATGTGGGGTACCACAGCATTCTATTCCTCTGCCCTCTTGTGTACGGTGTCTATGAATCCTTGGGAAGGATTAGTGAGCGAGCATGGACATCAGTATCTTCAGTATAATGATGAAACCCAACTCTGTGTGTTTACTTCAGCTGACCCAGGTGGTGCAGTTCACTACTTGTTCAGCAGAGGAGAGCTCCTGCAGGGACATGGACATGCACACTTGTGCAGGCCACACGCTAGCCAGCCCACAGGTTGTCATGCTTATACTGTTGGAACCTTACCATTTACACTGCCTGACTTTGTTTTGTGTGTGTGATTTTTAACCATGCCACCTATCATTGTGATTTCCTAGTTATCTGCATTTAATTCCAAACATGAATTAGATTTGTATCTATGATCCACCTGTGATACAGATCTGTGTGGCTAGCACTATGCTCCCAGAGACAGTAGGGTGCATCGCTGCAATACTCACCAAAGATGTAGGAGCACACTGTGTGCTATTCTTATCCTGCTGTCCAAATGTGTGTTTCATAGTTAGCACAGTATGCCAGTGTGTTGACAGCAAGATATTCCAAGTCTAATCTGAATTGTTACAATGGAAGAAAACAGTGGCAAGAATCATATTTTCTTGTGAGCTGGCACACTGAAGAGGTGACATTTATGGCCTCTGCTCTGGGGAAAAGATGCCAAGCCCAGTTGCTAGAAGCCTAATGGAAAAGAAACCGAGAGATGAGAGGAGCCATTTGCTTTAAAATGTTTATATCTTTACGATGATTCACATGTTAACTAATTATTATGGGTCCAAATCTTCAAGTCTGACCTTGACTAGTACTTACTCAGCACATGTATATATATATCTATATACACAAACAAAACACCCTACAAAAATAAAAATCAAACAACTACACAGCACACACTATTCTTCCCCTGGGGACTCATAGACTCATAGATTCATAGACTCTAGGACTGGAAGGGACCTCGAGAGGTCATCGAGTCCAGTCCCCTGCCCTCATGGCAGGACCAAATACTGTCTAGACCATCCCTGATAGACATTTATCTAACCTACTCTTAAATATCTCCAGAGATGGAGATTCCACAACTTCCCTAGGCAATCTGTTCCAGTGTTTAATTACCCTGACAGTTAGGAACTTTTTCCTAATGTCCAACCTAAATTTCCCTTGCTGCAGTTTAAGCCCATTGCTTCTTGTTCTATCATTGGAGGCTAAGGTGAACAAGTTTTCTCCCTCCTCCTGATGACACCCTTTTAGATACCTGAAAACTGCTATCATGTCCCCTCTCAGTCTTCTCTTTTCCAAACTAAACAAACCCAGTTCCTTCAGCCTTCCTTCATAGGTCATGTTCTCAAGACCTTTAATCATTCTTGTTGCTCTTCTGTGGACCCTCTCCAATTTCTCCACATCTTTCTTGAAATGCGGTGCCCAGAACTGGACACAATACTCCAGTTGAGGCCTAACCAGCGCAGAGTAGAGCGGAAGAATGACTTCTCGTGTCTTGTTTACAACACACCTGTTAATGCATCCCAGAATCACGTTTGCTTTTTTTGCAACAGTATCACACTGTTGACTCATATTAAGCTTGTGGTCCACTATGACCCCTAGATCTCTTTCTGCCATACTCCTTCCTAGACAGTCTCTTCCCATTCTGTATGTGTGAAACTGATTGTTACAGGGGAGAGGATGTAAGAATGATCTACCTGTGACAGTTATGAGTCACAGCACTTAATTAACTACTGAAAGGCACTCCATGATGAGAGCAGTCTAAGAACTTGCATAGAACAGTATACTCACATAAGTAGTTCAGTAGTTGAGTTCAGCGTAAGCCCAGTACAACTCAACATGAGAAAGAGCTGTAGAATTGGTCCCTACATGTGAACAATGTATGTAAGAAATTGTGGCATTAAGAGTGCCTTCTCCAAGATGGATAATTATGTCACATGAAAGACTCCCCTTATCTAAGGTGGATCTCATATGCTGCTCATGGATTCCCTGCTCATGTACTGTATACCTTGATGTAAAAAAGCAGAAAAAAAACCATTCAAAAGACTTTTGAATGTTTAAATTAAATTGTTAAAATAAAAATGCCAGAGGGGGACATACTGAAAGGTATGTACATATTATAATGGTGGCAACACCAGCAGCAAAGGGATGAAGGAAGAGGACAAATAAAAGAGCATATTAGAGAGAAATCAGCAGCACTATTATGATGGGATTTCTTTATCAATGTTCTTACATCTGGGTGGCTTCTGCTCTTAGAATATAATACAGTGGGAAAAAAATGTCCATTACCTTTCAATTTTTCAGCCAGCAAAGTAGCTTCGTGTTCAGAATAATGCATTATTGCCGGAGGAGAGGGAGGTCGTAGTCTGTCTTCTTCCATTTTGCGCCTATGACGTTCTTCTCTGGCCAGCATTCTTTGTTTGCATTCCCATTCATAAAAGTCATCTCTTGCCTGAGCGAAATCAACATGAAGGCGACCTGAATCCTTTTTGTCTGTGCTAGATCCTAATCTCATGCGGTAACCTGAAAGCAACAAGCAGAACTGTTGAAGTTTTTATTTATTTATACTTTTTAGGCAGTGGGGGGAAAAATCAAAAGTTCATTTGCTTTTACCTAGCCACCTTGATCTCCTAACTACCATCTCATATCAAACTTTTAATTGTTATTTACATATACATCCACCTACACGTCCAGCCTTCTGTATTGCTAAAGCATACATCACCACCAGCAACATCTGGATCCAGGTTTAGAACACCCTCAAACATTGGGGTATTCCAGTTTGAGGTTCCAAACCTTTATAAGCACAGAGGTCATTTGCAAAACTGCACGGCTACACTGGGTTTGGATTTTGAAGCCCACGTAACCCTGGGAGTGTTTGGATCAGGCATATAGTTCTGGTTCAGAAGATTTGGACAAAAGATTGAAATCCTTGAAAATCCCTGCCAGAGATAAATGAGCAAATTGTGTTATAGAAATTGCCAGCCCCAGGGATAATGCATCACACTCTGCATTGAAGCTGGACCTCAGGTTTTGACCTTTCATAGTCACAAACACAATATGCTAACAGCATGGGAGCAGATATAACTAGATGATCAAATTCACTCTAAGAAGAAATGCATTTATACTCAATATTTTGTCTGAAAATGATTGTAATAGAGTACACTGGTTTATCAGAAGAAGCAAACTTGTTTTAGACAATGTATAAAAGGTGCTTGTTATGTCCCTTTGGTAACGTCTTATGTATTCATAGATGGGTCAATGCTGCACCTGATAAAACTAACAGATTGTAAGCTCTTTAATATAGTGGCCATGCACAATGGGGCCCTGATTTTCATAGGATCCTCTGGGTGCTAAACGAAGAAAGGTAATCCGATGGGACAATACTGCACAACAACATAAGCTGAACTGTTAGGATAAGGTCCTATTTTGCTAAGAATCCTTGGGATACTGTACAGATACCTTTTGGTGACAATGGACAAAGTGTTCACTGCTCTTTATAAAGCAGCTCCTGTCTCAGCCCTGACAAACTCACTACCCCTAGCACATCACTTTCATGGTATCTACATATGAAGGGTTGCACAGGAGGTCTCTATTGAAAGCTCTGCATGGTGTCAAGTATCAGTGGGCAGCTGTGTTAATCTATATCCACAAAAACAACAAGAAGTCCGGTGGCACCTTAAAGACTAACAGATTTATTTGGGCATAAGCTTTTGTGGGTAAAAAACCTGAAGAAGTGAGGTTTTTTACCCATGAAAGCTTATGCCCAAATAAATCTGTTAGTCTCTAAGGTGCCACTGGACTCCTTGTTATTGAAAGCTTGTAAGTTATCAATACTTGTGATCATTGTGAGAGATGCGTGAATGGGTAATATTTATGGAATAATATGACTCTACTAAAAATTTTGCCCTTACGGACTTGGAGTGAAAGTGAGTCACCAGGGGATCTTATGTCCTGGTAATGGCCCATTCAAGGTGGCTGGGGAGTTGTCACCTCTCCCTGGCTGGCCAATTATGTAATGTACTGTTCAAGTGTCTACCCTTGCCCCATCTCAGAAAATTCAATGGAAAACCATCAAAGACAACTTGAAGGTAAAAAGGAACATTGCAACACACAGAATATCACCCTATCTGTTAATAAAGACAAAAGACTATTTTGGTATATCCCATCCCAACATGGAGAGTGTGCAGGGCTTGTTGAGCAGGGCTGTTTCGTGAAAGATTAGATCGTGGCTCCTGTGAAGCTCTGCAACAGACTGAACTTCGGGGAGAAAATCTATCGTATTAGATAGGAAGGTAACTATTAAGAAGGGTAGACCTGATTCACATTTTATGATTTTGTTTTGTATTGTTTCCATCACTCTCTCTTGTTTCTAGTGGAACCTGTATTCTTTCTTAAATAAACCTTCTTTTGTTTTATTATAAGTGCTCACAAGCGCTGTGCATTCTACAGGATTGGGGTAATTTAGGGTATAGGCACCGACTTGCCTCTGCCCCGTCCTAACTCCATCCATTCCATGAGGCCCTGCCTCTTCCCCAACCCCTTTCCAACCCTTTCCTGAAAATCCTTGCCCCAACTCCTCCCCCTCCCTGCCCCTATTCTGATTCCTTCCCCAAATCCCTGCCCCAGCCCCGCCTCTTCCCCACCTCCTCCTCTGAGCGTGCCATGTTCCTGCTCCTCCCTCTCCCTCCCGGAGCAGCCAAACAGCTGTTTGGTGGCAGCTGGGTGGGAAGCGCTGGGAGGGAGGGGAGGAGCGGGGATGTGGTGCACTCAGGGAAGGAGGTGGGGGAAGAGTCAGCACCTCCCACAGAGCTGCTCACAGAGTCATCGCCTATGATTTAGGGTAAAACTGGTAAACTGGGCCACACTGCTCCTGTGGGGGCAGAGGATCTGGGATTTCTTTGAACAGCCAGTGGCAGGGGCTGGGTATCACAAGGGGACTTAGGAAGTGGGCTGCACTTCTCAGGTGTGGTACAGCCCAGAGGGGAATGCTTGAGAGGCTGAAAAGCAGGTAGCTATCACCCAGTCACCACAGGTAAGACTCCTTCTGGCTAATGGTAGGAGGTAAAGAGATGACTCAAAGCCCTGGATACCCCGAGAATCATCACAATCCTTTCTCAAGTTATACATTACTGACTGAAAGAAAATCTTAACATAATCCTCCTAGTTCTTAACCAGTGCTTCAGGGGAAATTTTAGCAAGTGCAGAAAGCTGTAAACAGTGCACACAATCACAGGAGACACTGAAAAATAGGTAGAATTAGCCACTTTGCAGAAGGATTGCACAAATCCCACTATGCCCACCCTTGTAATAGCTCTGCTCATGAGAGTACGAGGGGAACAGCCCAATAGGAGCCTCTGGATCCTTTGTATGCTGGGTAGCTGAGCTCCACGCTGGCTCTGGTTAGGCTGTCCCTAAGGTAAGTCACTCTATTAATCTATATTGATGCATTTATGAAGACCCAATGATTGGGGATTCCTGTGTATGGTACATGAAAAGGCAGAAGCTGTTTTTCTTCCCATAAACTTGAACAGCAGCCACTGCCTGCCTGTGCCTTGAGCAGGTTTGATCCTGTCCCTCCTAGATACCACAGGTTCCAAGGCAGCCTTTGGGCTTTGTAAGGGGAAGGGCAAAGCTGGGCTTTGATCGGAGAGCGGTGAATGCTGTGACACGCTGAGTAAATTTCTAACTTAGGGCTATAATATGTTCTATCTATTGTTGTTAAGGGGGTTATTGTATAGATTAAAAAGGATTAGTTAAAGGGTTAGAGGTTGACTGCACATATGCAGAAAAGGGGACAATGGCTTCAGATACCTAAGAGACCATGAAGGTGATATTTGCTTTGACGTTTTACCTCTAACACCCAGTTGAGCTCAACAGTCTAGCTTGGCAAAGGAGAGAGGGGTTCCAGCTTGCAACCACAGGAAAACTGGAACAAAGAACAGCCCACAAGGACAGGGCAGAGAGAGACTGTTGGAGAACAAACTGACACCTCGAGCCCAGAGATTAGGAGACTAGGGTAAGACAGGCCTGCCTAAGCCTTTAGGAAAGATAAACATGTGTACAGCTTGTTACTGTTTTAAACTCTTCTCTTATACTTTGCCATTTTCCCACAGTTAAGATTAAACAATACTTTAGTTTAAGAAAGCCATTTAGTGTCACTGTATTCTCCACTGGCCACAAGATATCAAAAGGAAGAACCACAGGTACTCGAACCCACTCAGACCTGTTGGGGGTAAGGACTCCTTGGCTGCTGTAACCAAGGACCTGGTCTGCGAGTGGGAGAATGGTATGATTTCACTCCAGGGAGGTAGAGGTATGAGGCCTCCTACCAGTGGGGGGTGCACTCAGAGAGGCATAAGAAGAGGTCTGTCGTGCAGCTAGCTCTGTAACCATGACAAATGTCAGACAAATCAATTGACTCCCAGCATGTTTTTCTCAACTAACTAATTTTGAAAAACCAAAGAACCTTATTAGTCGTGTTTGAGGAACACGGCCCAAGTACCCAGGGTCATGAGCCTAAAATTAGATTTCCCAGCTGTGTTTTTCACTCTATGTGACCTTGTGAATGCTCTCCCTCTGCTCTGCTTGTCTCCTCTGTTGTTATGAGCAGATAAGGTATTGAAATGTGTAAGAGTCTTGCTCTTGGAGCCTTTCAGACAGTAAGGTTCTTACATATGTCCAAACTCTGCCCACTCACAATGACAAAGGAGCGAAGTGGGAGGGCTGATATAATCCAACGAAAACCTGGAGTGTGCAACTGGGAAGCTGAATTTTATCAGAGCAGCCCTGTCTTTTGGGAGCAGATAGAGAGAAAGGCGTAGAGAGGAAGGTCCAGTTTGAGCACAGCACAGGAAGCCAAGAATATCTGCATTTCACTCCTAGATTTGGTGTCCTTCACAAGAGGATTTTCAAAAGACCTCTTTAGGGCAGCCAGTTTTGAGTGCACCCATGAATGACTAAAAATCAGATTGACTGTTTGGCCACTCTGGCTGCCACTGGCCAACCAGTCAAAGAGTTTTTGTGAGCATCCACGTCATAATGTCAAAACTAATCCCACTGTTTCAAATGTCACAGCAGCCCTCCTTAGGCACAGTCAATCTAGGCACTTCAGCAGTCCTTAAATGGACTATTGGGACAGTACTACCTGGATTGACATAAACTCAGATAGGTGTGTGGCTGGCATGACCATACACTGGGTGGTGTGTGTGTATGTGTCTGTCAGACTCTGCTTTGTTTACAGAGCCCCCTGAAAGTCAGTCTGCATGGCAGCGGTGAGTTATAGAGAAGTCTGAACACCTGCTATCTTCCATTATTTTATGCTCTTAACAGTGTTCAAAGGTATTTGCACAGATAATAGCACCCCTCACACCCTTTTCAGACCTCCTCCTGGAAGAGAAATGAATTTCACTCACACAACCTCTTCCCACTTAGGTGCCTGGAACAGCAGCTAGCATTAACTGCATGCAGAATATGTCATTTTAAGTCTCCGTTTCTCACACACAGACAGAGGAAGGGATTTTGGTCACTCACCAGAAGCCTAACTTTAAAAGAGCAGCACCAGGAAAAATCAATTATTATGCAGTAAAAATAAAAAACAGTCTTTCCATGTTACACATCTAGTATATGCACCAAGACTTACCTTTTGTAATTGGGTGTTACTGAGCAGGGAGCTGGCCAGTGAATGCCCTGAAGACAGGGAGAGAAACACCTGGACTTGGACATCCAAAAGAGAGGGCCTAGGGGCATGAGCATTGAGTGGGAGTTTAAAAATGACATTATACATTGCCTGGATACTCAGCACTGGGTAGAAACTGGGACCCATTAGCAGATATAAATCATATTCAAGGTTTTGCCCATAATCTTCAAAGTTCTCCACAGGGCCGGGCACTGGCAACCTAAGATATTGTCCCGCTCTTTGTGTCCATGATTGCTCAGAGTTTCACGAGCTATGGAACCATCGCAGTCATGAGGGTGAAACATATGAGAGCAGGAAGCAGAACTTTCTCATCAGCTGGTCATGGCTATTTGGAATTCACTTCCATAACAGATCAGAATGGCAGCGAAATGCTCAACCTTCAGAGCAGAATGTTCGCATGTCCAGTTTAGCAGTCCTGCAATCAAAACCCAACATAATGCCTCTTCCCAACCCCCCCAAACATCCATTTGGAGTTAGAAGGGAAAGAACTAGCGATTAGACTGCTTAATGGATTTTATAATTGCATTACTATGGAACTAAGCATGGGATAAATTCCTAGATAGATTAGATTAAATTGGATAGACAGATAAAACCAATTAGACAGACTAACTCATAATTATCAAAGGCATGGTTTTCCCTCATATAACAAGTATAGTGAAGTTATAATAAATTATACCTTCTATTTGTAGGTCTCTTTTGTACATTATAGGCTTGGGAAATTGCTTTAACTGTATGTTTTTCTTCTACCATTTCTATATGCATTATGTTTCAAAACACTATAAAGATCAGTTAGAAAAACACAGTCATTCAGTACAATTAAAACCTGCCTCTAGTGCATGATCCGTCTTCTCTGCAGTGCTGGAAAACAGTCAAGGCCCTGAGTTTACTGCAGAATTCCATGGAAATCAGGGCTGACAGCACAAGTTAGCTGATTACGGCCGCAATGCTCACCGGTTTCTTTTTCTCTATCCCTCACTCCCAACCCACTGTCCCTTCTTTAGTGTGGCTGGAGACACTACGGAAAAAGCCTCTGTCAGAGGAACAAAAGGAAGGACGAAAGAGGAAAATAAGGAGAGAGAAAAATATGGAGATAAGGAGGAAGGGAAAACAGAAGAAAGCAGAGGTGGGAGAGTAAAGAGGAGAGTTGTGCAAACAGCAGTGAAAAGGAAGAGTGAAGAAAGAGGGAAGGGGAAGGATGGAATGAAGACTGAAGGGGAGAGTCAGGAAGGAGAAAGTCATGAGAGGTTGGAACGCACAGAATGAGGGGAAAGGGGAGCAGAAAGGGAGTTTAACCTCCACCGCTGCTCTCTTTCCTGACTGTCCCCTAACTATAGTACATTATCAAAAAGAAACTGGCAAAATAGGAAGCAATACATTGCATATATAATAATCAGCAGATCTGATGTATTGGCATTTAAGACAATCTCTGACTATTAGGGGTCAGAAGGAAACTTTTTTGGGGGTCAAGTTATCTCATATCTGCCTCCTCAGGATTTCTCTGAAGGATCTGGTGTCAGTCACTGCCAGAGACAGGATACTGGACTTTGATTCTGATCTAGCATAAGAGTTTCTGTTTCTCTATGATCTTCTCTTCCACTCCCTTACTCTTTGCACTGTTTTGTTCATTTTGGGGGGCTTATGTCCAATTTAGGACCTCCTCCTAAGAAACACAAAGCAACCACGACTTATACTATGAATTGCAGGTGATTAATACCTCTGTAGATAAGCAGCAAAGAATCCTGTGGCACCTTATAGACTAACAGACGTTTTGGAGCATGAGCTTTCGTGGGTGAATACCCACTTCCTCAGATGCATGTAATGGAAATATCCAGGGGCAGGTATATATAAGTGTGCTAGCAAGCAAGCTGGAGATAACGAGGTCAGTTCAATCAGGGAGGATGAGGCCCTGTTCTAGCAGTTGAGGTGTGAAAACCAAGAGAGGAGAAACTGGTTCTGTAATTGGCAAGCCATTCACAGTCTTTGTTCAATCCTGAGCTGATGGTGTCAAATTTGCAGATGTAGATAAGTTGCTCTAAGCTGGGACCTGAGCTTTGTTTAATTTGTCTGTAAAGTGCTACACAAACTCTAGGGATGTAGAAATAATAAATAAACACAACAATAATAATGAGAGATGGGAAGGAAGAAAGTTGAAACTGGAGTGGGATGGGAAAAAGAGATGGGGATAGGAGTGAAGAAATGGGGTAAAAAAAGGAAGGAGGGAAGGAAGAGAGGACAATTTGGAGAAACTTAAAAAAAGGCTTTTAAAATTTCTTTAAAAAATAATTTCACATCTCTGAGCTCCAAAGACAGGAAATTGAAAAAACAATATTTTTTTTTAATGAAAGAGTGGCTGCCTCTTTGTAAGTGAGGTTTTTCCAAGTCACAATTTAACATTCACCCAAGTTTAAAGGCATGAAACTTGATTTTTGTTTTAAAAAATGGTAGTTGGTGGAGATCTTAAGGAACATCCCCAACACTATACTAGGTCAGATTTTCTCAAGAGGAGTAGTACTTTATTGAACAGATATTCCCATCAAAGTCAATGGGACTTTTTGTGGAGAAAGGTGTTACTCTGTATGTGTATGGGTATCAGAATCAGACCTATAATGTGCTTAAGAAGGTAGAATCCTTTCAGGCCACACTGCAGAATGCATAAAAATATGCCAGTGAAACTGCCAGTGCTTGTCATAGAAACCAGCACTGAAATACTGCAGCAATCCTGCTCCAGGGCCCTCCATTCCCACCCCCCTACCCCAACGTAAGAGTAAAAACCATATAAACCTGCATAAAACTGAAAATAATTGTCAGGGATTGTGGGAAATTGCTCCAGGATAGGTAAAATTCACTGAATCACACACTAGTCTTGGTGAGCGCAGGAAAATATGGAGTTGCACCATTACCACTCCTAGCCAAAGCTGCTGAGCTCAAGCAACACTCACTGAGATAAAGGTTAAGAAAATAAGCACACATTAGCATCATAAAATACAAATGAGAAGCACAGAAAATCTATTAAAGAATGTAAAGTACCAGAAAGGTAAATGGCTTTATCAACCATGAACTCCTCTGCAAAACGAATGTGACAAAAATTCTTCTTGCTTTTCCGAATAGCTGTAATATCTCCACACTGCTCAAAGACTTCCTGAATAATTTCCTCAGTAGCATTTTCTGGTAAACCTCCAACAAACACAGTCTTACACCCAGGAGGTCTCTCTCTTGTGGAAGGTGGTGGAAGATCTAAGTAAAAACAAAAATCACACTGGAACACAAGGCTTTGTCTTTTTATCCAGTCATCTCAATCAGCCCTGTAATCAATTTTATGCACTAAAAATTATTCTGAATAGCAATTTATTTGGGAGAGACAATTAAATATTTTAGGGATTGGCCAAAACTGGATCCCTGTTTTGACTGATGGTTTCACAGTCAAATCCCTGCCATTATCATTTGCTGTCCAGGTCAGATCCAGAACCCAAAGGGGTTTATTTTCCTATTTGGATTCAATTGAAATCCCACAAGAAAAGTCTGTGGTACTTTGGCTGAGAGGAAGCTTAGTGCTGACACGACCTCAGACACAAACCCTATGCTCTAGTGTAAATCTGAGCTTGGTCTGAACTCAGCCACATTGGCTCATCTCTAATTTTGTACACAACACCAACTCAAATCGATGGGTGATGAAAATCAGGCCACATTTGTTTAGGTGCCTGCATATGGACACGGGAGCCTAACTTCAGGCACTCAGGTTAGAAGATGTTACCCAGTCTTTGCATAATTTAATTCCTCTTTTGTAATACAGAAGCATAGCAAACAGCAAAACAGAGTGGGAAACACGATGCAATGACAACATGATGAAAACCCTCTGCCCGTTATCTACTTTGTCTTGTTGCCAGATAATAGAACAGAGGCTAGAGCAAGGGAAGGATAACCTAACAGCACAAAGAATACTCAGTTGGCTGTGAAACACCACAGGATGAGGCGACTTTAAAAAAAAATCATCATTTACATTTAAATGAGCAAACTTAAATTTTTGGAGGCTGTATAAAAGATAGAGTGTACATTGTCATAATGTTTCACCTTGTTTATATGCAGATTACTAGAGCACTTTTCTGGGGAAAAAACCCAGTTAGAAGCCAACATTGATTAATATGAATTAGTTAGTTGGCACTTAAATACGTTGAGTGAGGTTAGTCTTTTAAATGTTTTTGAAACCCAGTCTGTTTGCTTAAACAAGGGGCCAGGCACAGTACAAACACAGAGCAAAATTCTGTTTGCTTTGCTTTCTTCTTTAACCATAGTGCTGGTGAAAGGCATCAGCTGATGACCCTAGGAACTGAAGTCCTCTGATTTAGTCACAAGATTCTGCCTTGCTCAGTGAGAAGAGTCCGTCTTTCATTTGCATAGCCCATGCAAGGGCCAGGAAGATTACAGTCCCTGCACTCAAGGGAGCATAGGGACTGCTTCCCAGGGCAAATATGGTGCTGTAAAAGGGCAGGGAGATGGAGCTGTAGATTTGCCCTCTCTACATGTCAAGCCCCAGATTTGGCCACCAGCCTGGGGCAACTATGCTGTATGCCATGGCAATCCTCCTGTACCCTGGGGAGTTCCCAAGTGCTCTCTGTGGGCAGCTCAGCTCATCACCACTTACTACAGCAGGTGGGCACTTCGCACAGTCTATCCCAGAAGAGGTACAGAGTGGGTGACCGTTATGTAAGCTTCCCAGTATCTCCTTACCAACCCACCTTCCCCATAACTCAGAGGGAACCCTAGTAGGGGGTGAGGCAATAGGTGAGTCTTTATGCTCATTCTCACTGAAGTCTCTCTTCTGAGACTGTCAATCTCAAAGGTGCCCCATCTGTGTGCTGTTTTTGTGATGTGGACACCTGATCCTGGGAACTAGACTAAGAGCACCACACACAGTTCATAAGGGTCAGTGAATAATCATTGAACAGTGACAATTTTCCTTCGCTACTGACTTGTGCTGGATTTGAATGAGTGACAGAAATGAAAAAGAAACACAGAGGGGAATGGCTTATTAAAACTAAGTGAGACTTCCAGTCTGTTTCAGCTTTGTTAGATTAATTCACTTTCTTTTCTTACAAAACGTATTCCTATGTTTGCCATTGTATTTGTAAAGATGAATTAACATGTTCTAATATGCTACTACACTGCATACACGCAACACTTACATACAATTTGGTTGGAAACATTTTAGTTACCAGCGCATATCCAAAAATTATTAACTTTATTAAATCAGTTCTATTTCTTCAATACATGCCACTGTGGTTCCTTTTGTATTTATAAAGAAAATGTGCTCAAATATTGTTGGCACCTAGAAACATTTTATGCAAAATATTAAGAAAACAAGATTGCCAAGCATTCTTTCATCAGATCCACTTACTTGGGTTTGGAGGGAAGAGTGTACAGCTTTTGCAGTGAATTATTTCTTTGACTACAGGCACATCTGTTGGTGGCGGCGGCGGTACTAACCCCATGCCTGGTATCATCGGGTTAATTGGAGTTATTCCAGTCATCATGCTGAGGCTTGGATCAAAGCCTGGTACACAGATTGAATCTGTAAATACATCACATAAAACCTTGGCTTATAAATCTTGAAACTACTTCTTGATTCCATTTTCCTGCACAGACGGTTTTGCTCTAGGCTTTTTCTCTAGGTATCACTGGATAAAAAAAGGAAAAAGAAAAAAAAAGGCTGCATTTCAGCCAGCCAGCCCACTGAAAACAAATTAAAACTATGCATAAAGGAGGAAATGTTATATAATTTAAAATATTAATATGACTGAGTGCAACACGGCACATTAACGTGTAAAACCATGCACCATGAAGCTCTGTTATTATCTGGAATGCAATTTTCTGTTTTATAATGCCTCTGTGTTGTTTACATTGCCTTCTGACCCAGAATGTGGGAAGAATATCATTTAGCACTGATATGCCCTCTATATCTAATTGCCAGTTTTAACAAAACTTTAGTCTTCTCACACAAGTGACCTTGATTTATGAACACCACGGAAAAAGCTCCACTTCTAAGTGTGTTTTATATAAGTCTGGCCTGACAAAAATTCCAAGTGTTTTTTTCTTGGAAACTAAAGTTGCTACTGCACCTAATAAGGTCTTGTTTGAGGCAGAGAATTAACTTATTCTCAAGCTGATATTTAGCTGGTTTAGTAAATTCTCTTAAACACACCTATTATTAAATACATACGTATAGTCCCCTTAAGTAAATTCATATGAAATGCATACTTGGTTTTCATACACCCTTCCCCAAATCTCTTTGCCAAACATTACATACATATTGTTTAAATCTGAAATTTAGTAGGATTTTATAGCACCAGACCCATGGCATTCTGAATTAGAATAAGCAGATGTTTTAGATGAACATGGTCAATTTTTTAAATTCCCATTTGTTAGAAACATGTTTTTTGGTTTCTTGAGGCACAATAAATAAAACATTTTGAGAGAGCGATCTCTTTGTTGGCACAACACTGCTGCTATTTGATGTCATCAATTATTTAAAAGAAAAGTGAGTTACTTGGGTTGTCCACAGGTTTTCTGCAGAGCTTTCTGGATAGCGATTGCGAAGTATTTAACGATGCATGCAAAGTCAGGAGTTAGTTCAGCAGCTTGGGAGTGTGCTTTGAACAAAGAGAGAAACTATCTTTTTTTGAGGGTACAAACTGGCAAATTTGAACTACACCTTGTTATGAGGCAGCATGATGACTGGTCCACGCACAGACCCAAGAACCTGGAAATCCTCAGTTGTAATCCTCGGTCTGGCACTGATATGCTGTGTGGTCCTGGGCAAGTGTACTAACTGCTCTGCAGTTCAGTCTCTGCATTTGTAAAACAAGTATAATAATACTTCCTTACCTGCAAAGATTAACTCAAGCGTGTTTGGCACTTTGTAGGTGTAAAGCACACTGCAAGTGCTAAATATGATCTCTGTGTTATTATTTGCTGAAATACCAGTAATCCTCTTTTACCAAATTCACATAACAAAAAAACCGAAAGTCAAAATGCTCTGGCTGAGAACTGTTATGCCAGTAGAAATACTCTCTAGTTCCGCTGCACACTCCCGATTGCGCCAACACTGACTATGTTTTGCTTTCAAGCCATTCTATTTTATAGCAAGCACACAGCAAGCAAGAATTTGCTCTAGGCTTATTGAAGACTAGTATTAATGAAAGCTCATGATATTACATTACTTTTTTCTAATAAGTGGGCTTATGAAAAAGGTTTTGCTCTGGGTGTGATTCCCCCCCCCTTTTTTTTTTTTAATATAGAGGCATGTACATTGCTTCCAGATTATGCTTTGAAACTCCACAGCTGCCATTTATTTCATGGGAGGCAGTGGCTGCCATATTAAACATTCATGTTTCGGGAGTGCTGTGAGATAAACTCAGAGGTGAAAGGGCGGGATGCAATTCACACGAGTCCTTAGGCGATTCTAATTTTCTCACTCGCATTTTTAAAAGTCACACTGCTGACAGTCACAGCAGGCCATGATCTCCCAAAGGCAGCCTGTGGTGGATAGAAGCCCATCCTTACAACTTGCTACCAGAAGTGCCTGGATAGTTCCATCACAAGCAAAAAGTAACATCACATAGTACTGAATGCAATTCCTTCTATCACGTCACACCCAGATAGGTAACTATATGCAGCATCCACAGCAGGACCAACACATTCTGAAAGATGCAGGGAATCAGGCAAAGTTTTTCATGCTGCTTATGCATCTCTCAGGGGCTTTCTAGAAGCCGGTGGAAAATGCTACCATCAGGTTGTACTCATGTAGGATGTATAAAGGTTCCATAGGGCCAATATTTCTGTGATATATTTCAACGTGCCCTGGCATCTCTGTCCCCTAATAGGTGCATGTGGTGAGACAGAGGCATAGTCAGGAGCTCCTGAAAACTAATTTTACTTCTCATGGGGCATGATCCAAAGCTCAATGAAGTTAATGAAAGACTCTTGTTGATTTCAGTGAGCTTTGGCTCAGGTCCACAATGGCTCTCTCTGTGGCTTTGGGCAAGTCATTTAACCTGTGAGGTTCAGCTTCCCTTGCTGTTAAATTGAGAATGAAACGCCTGCATGCCTCACAGGGTTTTGTGAGGATGCATTAGTTATGTTTGAAAAGGACACTGAAGAAGAGAAACATTATATGAATTCTAGGAGTTATTATTATGGATTGCAGTGTTGCAAACATTTCCCAGGGTCTTATAGCCAACCCCCTTGCAACTTCCAACAAAGAAATTCAGTGGATATGCCATAATACAGTACAATGTGATAAGCTTACGTTTCACTCATACACTAATGGCAAATAGGTGCTTTATATTTCTTTTCTAGTTGTCTTTATTTCATTAAACATTGTGAACAACTTGGGGACATAGCAGCAAGTTAATCACTTACTCACAAAGTGAGAACTTGGCATTTTATTTTCCTTTTGGAGGTTCTGCTTTATTTTGCTGGCCAGTACCACACCAAGTCTCTTTCTCACATGGGCTACAGTATCTCTTTGGCCACAGTAACTGGTTTCCCAAACCTTAAGTTTTGCCTTTCTATTTTCAGCTGGATTAAGGTCACCCTACCAATCTATCTATTACCAGATAGGAATGTTTTTCTTCTTCTGTTTAAAATTTTGTTTCACTCCTCCCGGCCAGATTACTAAAAATTAGACCTTTTTAAAAAATGGATAATCAACTAAAAGAAGGTTGAGGGGGGATATGATTGCTCTTTATAAATATATCAGAGGGATAAATATTAGGAAGGGAGAGGAATTATTTAAGCTTAGTACCAATGTGGACACAAGAACAAATGTGTATAAACTGGACACTAAGAAGTTTAGACTTGAAATTAGACGAAGGTTTCTAACCATTAGAGGAGTGAAATTCTGGAACAGCCTTCCAAGGGGAGTAGTGGGGGCGAAAGACATATCTGGCTTTAAGACTAAGCTTGATAAGTTTATGGAGGGGATAGTATGATGGGATAGCCTAATTTTGGCAATTAATTTGGCAACTGATCTTTGATTATCAGCAGGTAAGTATGCCCAGTGGTTTGTGATGAGATGTTAGATGGGGTGGGATCTGAGTTGTTACAGAGAATTCTTTCCTGAGTGCTGGCTGGTGAGTCTTGCTCACATGCTCAGGGTTTAACTGATCGCTATATTTGGGGTCAGGAAGGAATTTTCCTCCAGGGCACATTGGCAGAGGCCCTGGAGGTTTTTTGCCTTCCTCTGCAGCATGGGGCACGAGTCACTTGCTGGAGGATTCTCTGAAGCTTGAGGTCTTCAAACCACAATTTGAGGACTTCAATAACTCAGACATAGGTTAGGGGTTTGTTACAGGGGTGAGTGGGTGAGATTCTGTGGCCTGCATTGTGCAGGAGGTTAGACTAGATGATCATAATGGTCTCTTCTGACCTTAAAGTCTATGAGTCTATGAGACAGTATTATGGAGATAATGAGTTCTTCAAAGCACTTCTACCTTACAGCACCTCCTCAGTCTTTCCTGGATTCAGTTTCAGCCATATGGTCTACATCCAGCTGTAATCCTGACCAGGCTCTTGGGGTATGTCTACACTACAAAATTAGGTCGAATTTATAGAAATTGATATTGTAGGAAGCGATTTTATACAATTGATTGTGTGTGTCCCCACTAAGAGCATTAAGGCGGTGGAGTGCGTCCACAATACCGAGGCTAGCGTTGACTTTCAGAGCGTTGCACTGTGGGTAGCTATCCCACAGTTTCCGCAGTCGCCGCTGCCCACTGGAATTCTGGGTTGAATTCCCAATGCCTGATGGGGCAAAAACATTGTTGCGGGTGGTTTTGGGTACATGTTATCAGTCGCCCCTCCCTTCGTGAAAGCAATGGCAGACAATCGTTTTGTGCCTTTTTTCCATGCAGACACCATACTGCTTTCAGCAGACAATGCAATAGGACTGCTAACCCTCGTCATCGAATGACCGCTTCCACTGTCACTCTGCTCTCCTGCTCTGGCCGCAGATGGTGCAATAGGTGAGAAAAACTGGTCTTCCAACCATTGCTTCTGCTGCCACTCTGCTCTCCTGCTCTGGTCGCAGACAGTGCAAAAGGTCGGAAAAACTGGTCTTCCAACCACCGCTTCTGCTGCCACTCTGCTCTCTTGCTTTCCTGGTGGTCTCGCAGGTCCTCTGTAGGACCATTGACATCCGCTGCAACTCTGCTCTCCTGCTCTTGTCTTGCCATACCATGGCAAGCGTGCAGCCCGCTCAGCTCAGCTAACAGACACCACCGCTGTTGTGACCTGGCAGCAGATGGTGCAGTAACTCTGCAAAACTGGTCTTCCAACCACTGCTTCCATTGCCACTCTGCTCTCCTGCTCTGCTACAGATGCCATACCACGGCAAGCATGGAGCCCACTCAGATCACTGAGGCAGTTATGAGCATTGTAAACACCTCACACATTATCCTACAATATGTGCAGAACCAGTACCTGCAAAAGCAGGTGAGGAGGCAATGGCAGCACGGTGACAAGAGTGATGAGGACATGGACACAGATTTCTCTCAAAGCACGAGTCCTGGCAACTTGGACATTCTGGTGGCAATGGCGCAGGTTCATGCCATGGAACACTAATTCTGGGCCCGGGAAACAAGCACAGACTGTTGGGACCACATAGTGTTGCCGGTCTGGGATGATTCCCAGTGGCTGCGAAACTTTCGCATGAGTAAGGGCACTTTCATGGAACTTTGTGACTTGCTTTCCCCTGCCCTGAAGTGCAAGAATACCAAGATGAGAGCAGCCCTCACAGTTCACAAGCAAGTGGCGATAGCCCTCTGGAAGCTTGCAACGCCAGACAGCTACTGGAGAGTTGGGAATCAATTTGGAGTGGGCAAATCTATTGTGGGGGCTGCTGTAATCCAAGTAGCCAATGCAAGCACTGAGCTGTTGCTATCAAGGGTAGTGACTCTGGGAAATGTGCAGGTTATAGTGGATGGCTTTACCGCAATGGGATTCCCTAACTGTGGTGGGGCAATAGATGGAACGTATATCCCTATCTTGGCCACCTAGGCAGCCAGTACATAAACTGCAAGGGGTACTTTTCAATGGTGCTGCAAGCACTGGTGGATCACACGGGATGTTTCACCAACATCAACGTGGGATGGCCGGAAAAGGTACATGATGCTTGCATCTTCAGGAACTCTGGTCTGTCCAAACAGCTGCAGCAAGGGCCTTACTTTCCAGACCAGAAAATAACCACTGGGGATGTTGAAATGCCTATAGTTACCTTTGGGCACACAGCCTACCCCTTAATGCCATGGCTCATGAAGCCATACACAAGCACCCTGGACAGTAGTCAGGAGCTGTTCAAGTATAGGCTGAACAAGTGCAGAATGGTGGCAGAATGTGCATTTGGACATTTAAAAGCACACTGGCGCAGTTTACTGTCTTGCTTAGACCTCAGCGAAACCAATATTCCCATTGTTATTACTGCTGGCTGTGTGCTCCACAATATCTGTGAGAGTAAAGGGGAGACGTTTATGGTGGGGTGAGAGGTTGAGGAAATCGCCTGGCCACTGATTATGTGCAGCCAGAAACTGGGGCGGTTAGAAGAGCACAGCAAGGTGTGCTGCGCATCAGAGAAGCTTTGAAAACCAGTTTCATAACTGGTTCAGTGTGAAAGTTCTGTTTGTTTCTCCTTTCAAACTGTCGTAAATGGGCTATCAAGATTAGCACTAAAAAAGTTTTTTTTCTCCTGCTGACAACAGTTCATCTTAATTAATTAGCCTCTTAGAGCTGGTTGGGCAACTCCCACCTTTTCATGTTCTCTGTATGTATATATATCTCCTCACTATATGTTCCATTCTATGCGTCCGATGAAGTGGGCTGTAGCCCACGAACAAATTTGTTAGTCTCTAAGGTGCCACAAGTACTCCTGTTCTTTTTGCAGATACAGACTAATATGGCTGCTACTCTGAAACATATATAAAGGGTGAAGATGTTATAGTTTAGGTTTTTATTTTTAAAACTATTTTTAAAGGGATATAGATAGTCATACAGAGAGACAAACATTTTCTGAACTGTTGAAACTGTAATTATCAACATTAACAATGTGATATAAATATGGATTTAACAATGTGAATTACAGAAAAAGACATGACGATATATATTAAATACATTCATAAAAATTACTAAATCAAGTTAAGAATGTGCAAACACATTATGCTTAACTTTAAACCCATGTGAACATTGTAGATAAGCACTGAACACTCTCATGGCTGGTCCACTTGCACAGTGTTGGTTTAGTAGATGCCCTGAGCAGTAATATTTTCATGGCCATGTCTTGTCTATCTATCGCAAATCAAGAGTAACTTTCTGATTCATCTAATGTGTGATCTGCAAGACAGAACAATGACAACTTTTGAAGAACAAACAAAAGATTAATATTAAAAATGGCTCTTAAAGAGACAGAGAAGAGAAATGTTCTTTCCATACACTTAAAGCAGCACTGAAAAGCTCACTTTTTCAATAAGGAGATGGAGAGACAAAAAACCACCACATTAAATCTCAGGCTCTGAAAAATGGAGCAGACAGTTAAAATCCTTTTGAAAGAACTACTCTCTAATATGATGCACAAGAAAGGGGCAACCCCTTTTGCTAGTACAACTGTTGGGGTATGAGTAGTTGAATGTTCCCATTCTGTGCTGCTTTCTGTCCTTTCCTGCCAGCTCTTGCTGTCCAAGTGGTCTTCAGCTCTGCCAAGTTAAATGGTTGCTTCAATAACAAGTGCTCACAATTCTGCCATCTGTGATTTTGGAGGAAATGCTCCATCCGCAACATCGTGCCACTTCTTTTCTGCCAGTTGTTGCCATGCTGTGCTGTAGCCAGTTATGTATTTGCTTAATAAGAGCATCTTTGCTTCTTAAGTATGTCACTGTGTTCTTCTGCTGATAATACTTAGCCACCTGATGTGCCTTTTGTTCGGCTTGCCCCTGCCAACTGCCTCTGTGGTGTTATATAACAGTTGCCAAAACATATATTTGTTTTATTAATTAGGGCACCGATTTGTACCAACACTAATTTGTCCATGTGTACATGCATGCTTGGAAGGGTTCTTACCTTGAGTGTGCTTGTGCCTGCAGTACTTTGACAATTTTTCCTTACCCTTTATATGCATGTCAGTGGTGAAAACAGTTAAATAGCCTTTTCTGTTGCCCCAAATGATGAGCAACCCAATTAGGAAAGTGGTCACTGGTGAGCAGATCAATGGTAATGATAATTTTACATCTAAGAAAAATATTCTACCTTTGCTTCAGTAGACAGACATAAACAAATATCCAGATCCAGTAATCCGGTTGCCAAACAACTTGTGCCGTGGTTATTAGCAGGATGTAGGCAGCCGCTAGTAGTAAATGCAGTGGGACATGCATAGACTTCACCTCACAGGCTATGAAACTGCCACTGCATAAAGCTCATTATATTCATGCTTTTGCAGTTGAAGGGTTGTTACTAGTAGAGGGGGAAGTTCTGGAACCAAGAAATCTGAAAATACAATGCAGCCACCTTTGTTGATTTTTCTGAAAATGAACGTTGAATCAATTTCCGAAAGTGAAAATCGGAGTTACCCTGGAAAAAGGCAAGTAGAATGCTATGTCTGCTGCTGCTCAAGTAACAACAGATACCGGCAGCGCTATTCATCATGTGATAATGGTGGAGAGTCTTAGAATCACTTCCTTTTAGCACTGAACAAGAAGCCTTATTAGAATAAGAAAAGCTGTATTATCCCTAAAGCTTCTTTCCCCTAGTCTTTCCGATAGTCTGGCTAGTATGTATACCCTTGTCTCAGTCCCCTTTTTCTGCATAAGCAAGTAAACATGAAATTTATCACAACTTATAGATCCCGATGAATCATTGGTTTCTGTGCATCCAGATCTTGCCATCTTTTGGCCTTAAGGAGGGTTTTAATTCTCTTGGATTATCAAACCCCATAGGTGCAGTAATAGGGTTCTGATGAGCATATTTCGGACTTTTCTCAACAGGACTATCTACCTTCACTAATGAAGTGCTATGAGTGCCCTTGAGTCACGTGGTAATTGTTGTCACCAGGTCACATAACAATGGAAGGATCTTGGTGTGCAGCTATGTTCAGATAACAGAGGGCAGTTTCCAATATATTTTTTTCATCCAGTTTTTAATTAGTATGGGGTGTCATGGTAAACTTCCAGAGGCATTCCAAGTAATAGACAAAAAAACCTTAAACCTCTTCAGTTTGGTATCTCTCAACCTCACATTTTTTAACAGAGCCACTTCGGACAAAGATTTCTCTTTAAAGTTGGCAGCACAGCTCTGATCTGTCAATGGATAATCAGCTGAACTAGGCTTGCTCCAGTGATTGACATGGGACTTGCCCTATACCTCATCATGAGGTCTTTTCCCTGTAGGATTCTCTTAGCAAACTATACTTTCTCCACCAGTCCCTTCCCCAAAGGGAACTGGAAATAAAATGCCTGAAATTATACTATACCCCTCAAGCTTAGAACTTACTGCTGTCAAGATGCAGCCCATTGTCAGTGACTACTATTTCTTCCAGTATGCTAAAATGAGAACAAATGTATTTTAACTTTTCTACAAACACCCAATGGTTACCAGATAGATATGCCTTCTCTCCATCCAGCACTAGTGCTATCTTTATCTACGGTTATTTAGGTAATGCTGTGGGTATGAGAGATTCTAAGAATTGTGTCTTTCTGGTTCTGTGTCTTTGCAAGTTCCTCTTCTGTTGATGTTCACAAAATATATCAAATCCTATAAGTCTGAAACATGCACTCACCAGAAAAGATAAGGGGAGACTTATCAGTGCATGGCTGATATGTGGATGAGACATTAGATTATATGGTTGTCTTTGTTCATTGTTTCTGTCTACATCCAGTCTTGTCACTTGCAAAACAATTAAAAATGTCCACTAACCCTATTTTTTTTTAATTTAGGTCTCGGTCGTATATAAACTCCACAACTAAGTGCAACCATCCCAAAGGTTTGGATGCCTTTGACAAACATTTCAAAACACAAGAACATCTGTTTTGGAAAGTTAAGATTTTAAACTGTATTAGCAAGAAGAGTTTAAACCAGAAATAAGAGTGTGGCTTTCTTCTTCACAATGCATTGTCAATGGTGACTACATTGTTAAAGCACTTCAGGAAGTGGCTTTGCCCATGTGGCATGCTTTGCCCAATGGCTCAATCTTTCAGTTCATATGTTTCTGGAAGGTGAACGGCAAGAACGGAACATGATTGCAACTGCCAAAAATATTGTGGAGCTTGTCTGCCAAGGCTATGAACATCCTGTTTAGCTAACAGGAAAAAAAAGCAGTCCAAAGCCCTCAAACCACCCACCTGATCAAGGTTGTGTCTATTCTGCGTAACACTTTATTGAATATAAAAAGTTATGTATGAGTTTAACTTAGAAACTACTCCTGGTAGCACAATCAAATTACGCCCATTTCAGAGAAACATAGTTACAGTAGGACCTTACAATACGTTATATATCTTTAACCCATTTGAGACTGTAGTATGTGGCATATCTTTTGCATCAATCTCTTTAAGCCATATGATAACACTTTTAAGGCTTCTTGAATACTGAATTTTTTTTTTGCAAGAAGAACATGTCAATATTGTAAGTGTATATGAAGTACAAAGATGATAACTTGCCCATAGTTTGGACCAGAAAATGTTTGACTGGTTGCAGGGTGATGACACATTAAGCAGATGATCAAATTTACCAGCTTTACTAGTGGAGCCTTGATTCAAGTCTTTGTAGCTTTCATATAGTTTGAGAGAAGATACACGTGTAACATGACATACAAAGGACAGAAAAGCAACTGCCATGGCAAGTTCTTCTTTAGACTCAGCCATGCAATTTCCACTTTCTTGCTCTACTTAATACTGCCCAGCAATGGCAACAGCAGCAATTGGTTGCACAACTTGCAAACACTGACTTCTATAGTAAGTGTGCACAGACTGATTCCATGCAAACCTGGCAGCAGGCTAGACAAACCATTCCTTTTGTGGTGTACTGCCACCTTGTGTAAAGCTCTACTGAAAGCCTCTTCCTGTCCCTTCCCTCTGGAAGAAGGTTCAGTCAAAGTAGGCTGCTCTTGTCTGGCTGCCTTCCACTCTGTTTCTTTAAGAAGAGTTAGGCAGAAACAGGCACAGGAAGCCCACAAAACTCCCTCCTGCATGATAAACAGAGAACTTGTGTAATTTCCAGTGCTTACTGGGATTTGCCAACTTTTGCCAAAGATTCATCAAAGACTTTCTGAATATCACATTTATTTAGACATAGAAAGCCCAATCTTCCTTTGATTTATTAAAAGAAGCATTTACAAGGCACCCATCTGGGTACATCCAGACCTGGCAAAACATTTAATTGACAAAGCAGATGCCTTTAATTATGCGATGAGAGCAGTATTGTCACAGCAACATAGACCCTAGAATGTGCTATATCCATGTGCATTTTATTCCCGGAAATTCATGTTGATAGAACAAAACTATGAAATCTGTGCCAAAAACCTACTGGCCATCAAGGCCACTTTTGAGGAATAGCATCAACACCTGGACGGAGCTCCTTTCTCAGTCCAGGTTTATACAGACAACAAGAATCTGGAGTACCTGTGCATTGAAAGGATTCTCAACCAGCATCAGATCTGGTGGTCTTTTTTTTCTCCCGGTCCAATTACACTCTGACTTATTGGCCATTTAACCGGAATGATAAACCTGATGCACTGTCCTGCAAGGTGAGTGTAACAATGCTGCCTTTGATGGGACACTTCTGAGAGTATTAATTCAGGACAAATTTCTTAGAGCAGGGCAGTTACAGCCCAAGGCTAGGGTTTCTCCACTTCTAAGGCATACCAAACCAGCCAGACAAAGAGGACTTTAGTTTTACCCTACTGGCTAACTATAAGTCACACAAGCAATTCCCTTAGACACTCCAGTTTCCCAGTATCACCACCAGTGCCACTTATTAAGGGGACGAATGGTTATGAAAACCCCAGTAAAAGAAATGGTTATGCCCCAGTAAAAGAAAAAAGGATCTCCCGATCCCAAAGGACCAAGCCCCAGACCCAGGTCAATATACAAATCAGATCTTACCCACAAATCACGCTGTTGCCAATCCTTTAGAATCTAAAATCTAAAGGTTTATTCATAAAAGGAAAAAGATAATAGATGAGAGCTAAAATTAGTTAAATGGAATTAATTACATACAATAATGGCCAAGTTCTTGGTTCAGACTTGTAGCAGTGGTGGAATAAACTGCAGGTTCAAATCAAGTCTTTGGAATACATCCACAGCTGGGATGGGTTATTCAATCCTTTGTTCAGAACTTCAGTTTGTAGCAAGGTTTCTCAGAAGCAGGAGTGAAGACCAGATGGAGGGCTTTTTAGGGCCTTTTATATTCTCTGCCCATGGAAAGACCCCTTTTGATCTTACTGTGGAAAATTACAGCAGCAAGATGGAGTCTAGAGTCACATGGGCAAGTCATATGTCCATGCATGACTCAGTTTGCAGGCCGATGCCATTATTTACATGTTAGTTTGAACGTTCCCAAGAAAGCTCGGATGTGGATTGGTGTCTACTAAAGTTCATTGTCAGTTAAGTATTTCTTGATTTGGCACTTACTGAGAATAATCCCTTCTCAAGAAGCTGACCAAATACTTCACTGAGGCTACTTAGAATCAAAACACATTGAGAAACAAGTACATAGCCAATATTCATAACTTCAACTACAAAAATGATACACACATAAAAATAGCAAATCATAACCTTTCCATAGACACCTTATAGGACCTCCTTTGTACAAGATTTGGTGCAACTATAGGACCTTGGTTGCAACAACGATCTACACGGTCACAGTTCATGTCAACAACATCACAGTGAGAACTTGGACAAGAAAAACACAGCTCCTGACCCGCCACAGTCTTGAAACCTTGCAAATTCATCAATGAGTTGGTGAACAATGACTTCCTTTTTCTCATGAAGCCTCTCCTATCCCACAATCCATTTGCATCAAACCTTATGTCAACTGGTATGGAATTAGCTCCTGACTCAAAATTCTTTTTCAAGAATGGGATTCTCATGTTTAAGGACAGGATCTATGACCCAGATGGTGAACCGTGCCTAGCAATACTCTGGCTATGCCACGACTTGCCCCTGACTGGCAAATTCAGCTACTGGAAAACAATGAAGCTGGTCTTTCAATATTTCTGATGGTCAAAATGACATTTGTCCATCAACTCTTGTGAAGCCTGAGCTCAGATGAAGACCTCCTTCACCAAACACTCTGGTGCTCTGATTCCACTGCTAATTCCATCTCAGCCTTGTGGTCCATTTCCCTGGATTTTATTGTTGACCTCCGCAATTCTCAAGGCTGCACAGAACTGACAGTTGTTGTCGACCTGCTTACAAAAATGTCTCATTTCATGCCATGTCTTAAAATTCCTACCATGGAAGCAACAGGCCAACTGTTTTTCAAATCTGTCTTCAGACTCCATGGCCTACCATCTAATATTATATCTGACTGAGGATCACAGTTTGTTTCACACTTCTGACAGGAGTTCAAGCTCCTGCATGCTGAACTACATGCTTCTTCAGCTTATGCCTCCTGACTCATGGACAGACTGAATGAGTGAACCAGACTCTGGAGCAATACCATCACTGCTTTATTAACTATCAACAGAATGACTGGGTTTCCCTCCTTCTCTTTGCCTAATACACGTACAATAATTCTGACCACTGAGCAAGCTGCCAGAGTCCTTTTTATGCCAACTACAGTTCTTACCCTTGGTTTCACCCATTCATGCCACAAGCTTCCTATGTATCTCTAACCTCTGATCTAGTCCAACACCTTTGCTGTAGCCAGGAAGAATTGAAAACTCACCTAAAATAAGCTACAAGAGATTCCAAGTGTTTTGCTGACCTTCACTGGAAGGCAACTCCAAGAGTCACAGTTGGAGATAAAGTATCACTCTCAGCACAATACCTTGATTCTACCTGGCCTTCAAGGAAGTTGGACGCTGACATCTTGGCCCACTCCAGGTCAATCAGCAGATCAACCCAGTGGTCTTCAAACTCTAGCTGCCTGGGGTGATGAAAATGCACTTGGTATTCCACATCTCCCTGCTGAAAAAGTACACTGACAACTCCTTCCCCAGATGAGTACAACAGCCAACTCTATCCATCATGGCCCGGGGCATGAGGAATACATGGTGAAGCAGATCTCAGATTCAAATTCATGTATTGTTTTGATTGTAAGGGTTATGGTCAGATGATCATTTGTGGGAGCCAGTTGACAACATACATGCACTCAACCTGCTTTGAGAGTACCATCAGTTACACCCCGAGAAGCCTGCTTTAAAGACTCTTGATAGGTGTCTTTGGGTGGTGGTGGTGAGGTAATGTAAAGCCTCTGAGCTTGAAAAGTGCTGCTGAGCCTTCTGAGTCATCCCTGAGGGTGCTTATCTGAGGGCTCCACATCAATCAGCCAGGGCTCAGCCAATCCACAGGTGAAGGTCTAACCAGGTGACCCTAAAGACAGGGATATAGGCTCTCACTGAGAGCAGCCACTCTAGTCTGCTCAACGTTGCTATCTCCCTAGAAGTGTCACTGGAAGCTTGGCAGTTCTGACAGACTGCTCCTGTTCCAGCCCCCGTCTGTTCGTCTGCCTGCTCCTGTTCCAGATCCAACCATGTCCCAACCCTGTTCTTGATTCCTGCTCTGATACCTGGCTGCTGTCCCCAGCCCAACGATTAGGCCTGACCACTGCTGCTTCAGCCACTTGGCCTGACCATCCACCTCTCATTTTCTGACAAAACCTGAACCCAGGATGGAAAACTCAGCACTTGATGAAGAGGGAAACCAGCTACAGTTCTCAGTTTTTCATTGCTGACGGCCCCACATGTAAGAAGTTTGATTCAGACAGAAACTGACTAATTTTAGTTAGTTTTCCTCTGCAATCTGCTGTTCTTCCAGGTGTAAACCCTTACTGCTGTGGTTGCTGAAACCTGCAGGGATGAAAACTAGGAGGGAGAGGAAAAAAGAGAAAAATAGGACAGAAAAAAGCTGAAAGATAAAGGGGCAATGGAAATGCAGAGAGGACAAAGAAGAAACACAAAAGTGGAGGAGGAATAGACAACTAGAGAAAGATAAAAACAGGAGAACGCAGGATCTGGAAAACTTTGTATTGTTTGTTGCAGCGCATTCTGATGTGTGTGTCTTTGTGTGTGTGCTTTACACTTTACATAAGCAACGTGCTTCTCCCATCACTGGAAGTTACAGAGTTAGCTAAAGATTCAATGTGAAACCAAAAATAAAACCACAAAGTACATGCATAATCACACATGAATTTTCACTCAAAACTCCAAATCCTATATTTAAAACAATAGAAGTAGAGTAAATATAACATTCTATATAATACAGTGATTATAATATGTAAAATGCACTTATTTCTCTCCTGGCTTTCCAGCAGTCTTTTTGGATTCACTCCACACTACTCCCAGGACAAATATCTACCCATCTTTCTGCCAGCTGACTCAATTTCTCTGGTGTTGGCCTCTTCTCAGTCTCCACCTCCAAACTGATTGCAACTGCTGGCTCATACACAGTATTTTGCTGTGTCTCAGTCCCCACTCATTGTCAGCCACTTCCTCTGTAAATCTTACACATCTTCCTTGCCTCTTTACCTTGCAGCTGATTTTCTCTGTTAAACGTTTTGTGATATTGGATATTAAGGATGCTACAGAAAAATAAAACCCCTTGGTTTTGTTTGGTTTGACTAAAATAGCAGTAGATGGTTTCTCAACCTTACTGTTGCATTAGTATTTTGCATGGGTTTTCCTTTTACAAACAAAGAAAAGAGAATAAAATCTGAACTGTTCAGCTTCCAGATGTTAGCATTGCATTGATTCACAGCTGGCAAGCATGTGGAATTAATCATTTCCTTGACCTAAAGAGATTTAGTTTGATGCTTCCTGAACCCACTCACTAACCAAAGTTCCCTGTGCCCCTCCTTTGTTAATCAAAACCTCTCCAGACTTTGGACAGTATGAAATTTTTAGATTGCAGTTATTGACGCGGCCCTAGTTCCAGATAGCCTGTGCTAACTTCTCTTTGAATCTGTGGAACTGATTTTCTTTGTATCTCTGGGGTAGGAATAGGAGGAAATTCTCAGGCTTTTAAAGGTCCCATTGTAGGCAGTTATATTTAAGGGTTAAATTTGGGAGGGAGGGAAAGTACTTGTCTGGGCTCCACCCACAAACTAACTTCCATTTAACCCAGATGATAAAACTAGAAGCTCCTCAGATTGACCATGTCCTCATAATAATTCTTTCTTGCATTCTCTGCATGCAGAGACACCAGCTGATCATGCAAACAGGGATTCTTTGAGGGAAGTTCTATGGCCTGAGTTATAAAGTAGGTCTGACTAGAAGATCACAGTGGTCCCTTCTAACTTTAGAATCTATGAACCTATGCCTTCTCCTTTGAACAGCTGTGGAACAGGGTTGATATTGAAATCACCATTATTAGGCTCCAGACTGTACCCCCAATGAGATGAATAAAGGCAATCCCAGAGTTATATTATTATTCCCAGAGTTATTATTTCAGGCTGTTGGCAGAATCAGCCACACATTGCTCCACTGGTTACATTTGGGCCACAATTTGAAAGCTTTCTGTCACAACCATGAAGGTTAGAGAATTAGGACTAGATTTGCTACCTCACCGCCACTCCTTTGGCACAACTTCTGCAGCACAAGATTAACAGAAAGCCTTTTAGCTACCATGGGCATTTCCCCAGTTTGAAGGAGTCCCTGGAGAAACCAGAGTAGCCAGCCATTCTGCCAGCTTCACCCCCAGACCAAGTGTAGGTGGGAATGTGGATGGCATGGTTAGAGCACAACACAAATTGATAATCCTTGACTGACATATGTAGTCCAATGGATAGCCACTGGTGGGTTAAAGCATCTTAAGGGTTTTCCAAGCTATGCTGGACTCGGTTTGGGACAGGTCAGAGAACTGGGGAGAAATAACTGGCACTCTGACACTCTCCCCCAACCAAAAAAACCCCTCACAGCAGGAGAAAATCTAGGCCTTGATTTTTAATAAACAAAAGCTGAAAATTTGGAGCACAAGATGCCTCATCAAGGAATAGCAGTGGCTTATGGAGCTGCCACTTGCCAACCTATCTGGACCGCAGCCTGCAGTCCTTATGTGTGCCAAAAAAACTATGTCAACAACAGAAACTTCAGCAGGAGGACTAGAGATACTATAGAAAATGGGGATTTCAAAGTCAACCTAAAAATTATAATCTTAGAATTGTTACAGAAAAAGATTATGCCTCACCAAGTAGTTTATTATGACAGCACACACAGCATTTATTATACAACAAACACACACCTCATCTTATTCTTTACAAAGAAGACTAAAAAGCTGATAAATGCATATAACAGAAAGAAAGGCTCTCTTTGAGACTGCTTACGTTTCAGCGCCTTCAAATATATTTAAAACTAAGGCACTGCTTTTGGTTACCTTTCAGCAGCAAAAAGGCACCTTTTCTTCCTTAAAAAATCTTGACATCTTTCTTGCAAAATATTTAATTATCCAGCTTAACAGAGGAAAGATGCATCTTATTTGAAAAGAAATCAGAGGCATTTTTAAGTGAATAACATACGTTAGGAAGCAGACTGAGATCCTGTGTGTTCAAAATTAGTTTAACTTCTCTGTCAATTAGAGCAGAATCCAGGATTTGCTGTTCTATACTACACATATTTTAATTTAGAGTACATCAATGACTCAGTACAAAATTGGAATCTCAGAATGTTTGCCGCTAGAAAAGTTCATCTGTAATTTTTGGGAACCTGAAGCATAGATCTATTTGTTAATATTTCAGAGCAGTAAACCAGAGGAATAATAATTTCACACACACACAAAACCTAGTGTCCCCTCTAAGAAACTGAAATTCTACCATTCAGAACTAAATTAGCCTTTCCTGCTGTTTGGAATTTACTATCAGCATTTTTAACATGTGACTCCCTTTGACAGTGCTTTCAACAAAGATGAAGATTTATAAACACAGAGAAGCCATTTACTGCTTTAAGAAGAATCTTTCTTTGCAAATTAAAGATGAAACCAAATGGTGACAGAAAGACTTTGTTTGAAATCATAATGCATCTTTTAATTTTAAGAGGAAAGTGTGTTTCTTTATGCCATTTTTGGACTAGAAAATGTTATTCACATTAAATTGCTCCTTGTCCCTCTCACCAATGTAGAGGTACATTAATACTGCACTGGGCATGTCAGGACTTCTATTATAAATCTTTTTTGTCAGAGATTTATAACTCAACTGTAAAAATGTGTTCCAGACTGAAAATTGGCATCAAGGTCCCAGTTCAATGATATACAATGGATTTAGTACTTTATCCAAAAGAAAAAAAAATCAATTTTGCAGTTTTTACCTGTAGGAGTTTTCAAAAAAAAAGAGAAGGGGTCAAATTAATCGGTGACTTTAAAAGAATAAGCAATACATGTGAGGTTTAAATGGGTCAAAAAATGTGTAAGTAGCATAAACTGTACTGATCTGGCATTCTCTGTGTGTACATATTGAGTATGGTTATTTAGACTTTCAAAAGGCCTTTGACAAGAGGCTGCTAAAGAAACTTTGCAGTCATCGTCTGAGAAGAAAAATACTGCTATAACAAACTGGCTAAGACGCTGTTTCTCAAACTGAGGTAGCCGCTTGTGTAGGGAAAGCCCCTGGCAGGCCAGGCCAGTTTATTTACCTACCCCATCCGCAGGTCCGTCCAGTCACAGCTCCCAGTGCCCACGGTTCGCCGCTGCAGGCCAATGGGGGCTGCTGGAAGCGGTGGCCAGTAAGTCCCTCAGCCCGCGCCGCTTCCAGCAGCTCTCATTGGCCTGGAGCAGTGAACCATAGCCAGTAGGAGCCGCAATCAGCCGGACCTGCAGATGGGGCAAGTAAACAAACCGGCCCAGCCCGCCAGGGGCTTTCCATACACAAGTGGCGACCCCAGTTTGAGAAACACTGGGCTAACAGAAAACAAAGAGCAGGAATAAATGGTCAGTTTTCATCCAGGCAAAAGTTTGGCAGTGGGGTGCTACGAGATTTGATGTATTTGTTCATCATCAGGATCATCATCATGTTCGCATTACGTCACTGGCATTTAGGGCAGCGACGAAGCTCTTCCACTCCTGTCTGTTTCTGGTAAGTCTTTCAATAGTTCCCCAGCTGTGCCCCAGGTTAATGTATTTATTAATGATAATGAAAAGAGGGTGAGCAATGTGGTGGCAAAATTTGCTGATGGCACAATGTTATTTAACTGTGAGGCAAATGATTAACATGATGACAAATAAAATTCTCTACCATGTGTATTTGTCACCACTGAATAATTTGAATGAAACGCCTGCATGCCTCACAGGGTTTTGTGAGGATGCATAGTTATGTTTGTAAAGCACACTGAAGAAGAAAAACATTATATGAATTCTAGGAGTTATTATTATGGATTGCAGTGTTGTAAACATTTCCCAGCCATGACATCTGCACATATTTAGACGGTGAACTAGGGTCTTATAGCCAACTCCCTTGCAACTTCCAACAAAGAAATTCAGTGGATATGCCATAATACAGTACAATGTGCTATGCTTATGTTTCACTCATACAGTAATGGCAAATAGGTGCTTTATATTTCTTTTCTAGTTGTCTTTATTTCATTAGACATTGTGAACAACTTGGGGATATAACAGCAAGTTACTGAGTTCTAAATGAATGATATCCTCTTACAAGAAGGACCTGAACATCACTGGGCACAGCTCAATGAAGACCTCTGCTTTATGTGCAGCTTTATGTGCAGCAATGGCTGACAAAAGCAAATAAGATTCCAAGGCCAAAAGGGACCATTCTGATGATCTACTATGACCTCCTATGTAACACAGGCCATAGACCAGGGGTTGGCAACCTCTGGCACACAGCTTGGTAGGGCTGGGCCCATTTGTTTACCTACCATGTCCGCAGGTTCGGCCAATCGCAGCTCGCCATCCCAGGCCAATGGGGGCAGCAGGAAGTGGCGCAGGTGAGGGATGTGCTGGCCACAGCTTCTTGCCATCCCCATTTGCCTGGTGTGGTGAACGATAGCCAGTGGGAGCCGCGATCGGCTGAACCTGTGGATGCATCAGGGAAGCAAACTGGCCCAGCCTGCCAGGGTGTTTACCGTGGCAAATCGCGTGCCAAAGGTTGCCGATCCCTGCCACAGACCTTCCTCAAAATAATTCCTAGAGCAGACCTTTTAGAAAAACATCCAATCTTGTTTCAACAATTGCTAGTGCTCCACCATGTCCCTTGTTACATTGGTCCAGTGTAGTACCCTCCCTGTGAAAAATTTAGACTCTATCTCTAGTCTGATTGTGTCTAGCTTCAACTTCCAGCCTTTGGACCATGCTATAGCGTCTCTACTAGACTAAGAGACCATTAGCAAATATTTGTTCCCCATGCAGGTACTTACAGACTATAATGAAGTCACCCCTTAACCTTCCCTTTGTTAAGCTAAATAACTTGAGTTCCTTGAGTCTATTACTATAAGGCAGGTGTTGGCAACCTCTGGCACATGGCTCACCAGGGTAAGCACCCTGGCGGGCCGGACCAGTTTGTTTACCTGCCACATCGGCAGGTTCAGCTGATCGTGGCTCCCACTGGCCACGGTTCGCCGTCCCAGTCCAATGGGGGTGCCAGGAAGGTATGTTTTCCAATTCTTTAATCATTCTCATGGCTCTTCTCTGACTCTCCTGCCAGGGCCAGCTTCAGGAACTGTGGAGCCTGATTTGGCGGTGGTCCGGGTCTTCAGCAGAACTTCGGTGGCAGATCCTACTCGCTCTGGGTCTTCCGCTGCACTGAAGGACCCGCCGCCAAATTGCTGCCTAAGACCCGGAGTGAGTGAAGGACCTGCCACCGAAATGCCACTGAAGACCTGAACTGTGGACACCAGAACTGGAAATAGTATTCCAGCAGTGGTCACACTGGTGGCAGATACAGAAGTAAAATACCCTGTATAATCCTACTAGAGATTCCTCTGTTTGTACATCCAAAGATGGCATTAGCTCTTTTGGCCACAGCATCACACTGGGAGCTCGTGTTCAGCTGATTTATCCATAATGACTCCCAAATCTTTTTCAGAATCACTGCTTCCCATGAGAGAGTCCCTCATACTATAAGTATGGCCTATATCCTTTGCTCCTTGATGCATACATTTATACTTAGCCATATTAAAACATTTATGTCTGCTTGCTCCCAGTTTACCAAGCGATTCAGATCACTCTGAATCAGTGCCCTGTCCTCTTCATTATTTACCACTCCTGCAATTTTTGTTTCATCTGCAAACTTTATCAGTGATGATTTTATGTTTTTTTCCAGGTCATTGATAAAATGTTAAATAGCATAGGGCCAAGAACTGACCCCTGCAGGACCCTTCTAGAGACCACTCACTCAATGATTGTCCATTTCCATTTTGAGAGCTATCACTTAGCCAAATTTTAATCTATTTAACAAGATGCTGGCATGCATAAGGAGTTGGATGGAAAAAAATACGGTAAATATTATAGGGCTATTATATAAATCAAAGGTATGTCCTAATCAGGGATACTGCATTAGTTCAGGCGACCCTGTCTCTAAAAAGGATAATCCAAATTACAGGGGGTTCAGAGAAGGGCAATGAAAATGTGCTCCTATGTGGTGGGTCCTTTGACTGGCTGGCCAGAAGAAAAGGGATTGGTGCCCCAGTAAGGGCTCCTTTTGCTATTTGTGGCAAAGGGGAAAGGAGGGGAAGGTTTACCTGAGTGGGGCCAGGAGGAAGAGGAAGTGGCTAGACTAGGGGTGCGTGTGTGTGTGAGAGAGAGAGAGAGAGAGAGAGAGAGACCCTTGCCCTACCATCTGAGTAGAGAAGGAGGGATATTTATATCCTGGGCAGTTCTGGAGAAGCCTTCTCTCACTGGGACCAGGCAGTCATCACCCATGCTCCCACCCAAAGGGTCAGAGTAGAACCAGGCTTCTTCATGATCCATTGTGGGCATTACACTAATCAGTGTCTTCCTTGGAGCTTGGAAGGAATTTTCCTTTAACCACCAGACTGGCTGAGGCGGGGTGGGTTTTTTCACCTCCCCTCACAGTGGTGCAGGGAGACTAGGTTAAAATGTCACACTCGGTAACGGAAAACGTGGTAGATGTGCAGCGCAGGCACTAGTTCTGGAAGGAATACAGCAAGCAGATAAAATGGATTGGAAGTGGACTTAGAAGAAAGCTAGGGAAGGAGTGAGACAAGATTCCTAACATCTAGTACAGCAGGGAGCCAACTCCCTTTCCTTTTCAGCTCTCTTAACACTTAAATGAGGGGAGGGCAGCAGGGTCCCAGCAGGCTGGCTGGGACCAGGTTGGAAATGGTAGGGCTGATGACAGCCCCCGAAGCAGGAGGAAATGATACAGGTCAATTAACTGTACAATTTACTGCTATTTTAGGTGAATAAAGTTGCAGCCCAATTAAACCCCTTCCAATGCCCCCTGTCTTTCCTCTGGCATGGCTGGTCAATGGTTAGAGGCACAGAAAGGAGTTCATATGAGGAGAGATTGAAAAGGCAAAACCTAACAGGGGACATGACAAAATGATACAAAATGATGAATGGTAGAGAGAAGGTAGATGTGGAACTTCTATTCACGCTGTCTCAATACAGAAACTAGGAGTTCTCTGATGAAATAGAAAAGTGGCAAATTCAGAATTGATAACAGGAAATACTTCTTCACACAACTCACAATTGTTCTGTGGAAAGTCTTGCTGCAGAATATCACTGAAGCCAAGAATTCCCCAAAGGATTAGATTAGACTTTTATATAGACAACAAGAATACCCAGAGTTGTGATAATATATTAAAGAATAAACAAGAGTTTTGGAAGGGATGTACATTTCAATGCTTTGGAGTATCAGCCAACCTCTAACTATTGGGATTCAGGTGAAACTTTGACGTCGTGGGGGCAGGTTACCCCATAGCTGCCTACTGCAGGGTTCCCGCTAATTTCCTCTGAAGTATCTAATATGGGCCACTGTTGGAGACAAGATGCTGGGCTAAAGGGACCACTGGTATGATCCAAGATGGCAATTCTTATGATCCTGATTTACATGCGAAAGTTGTACGGGAGCCAGAGATCTAACTGAGCCATAAACCCTTGTTGTGTTTGATGTCAAAAGGGTTGTCAGCGCTCAGCACAGCACAAGTAAATTCTTTGTTCTGAAAAGTAAAGTCAAAAGTCCTCAGTCACTGTAGGAGCCAGATACGGTCAGTGCAGTAGAAGACTAACTTCATGATGGTAAACATGAATTTGACCCATGTGGTGGTGGTAGCTTTTTAAAACAGGATTTACGCTACGTTGAACATTAGCATGGGAGGAGGAGAATTTAGGGTTAAGTTCCCTACCATGTTAAATTTACATCTTAACGTTGTTAAGCTAGCATTGAGATATACTGACACAGACTGACTATTCACTAAAAAATGTAAAATGGGGGATTGGGGCACAATTTAAAAATTAAAGATGCAAGAAAAGGAGGGTAAGATTCACTCACTGTCAGGGCGTACAACCAGGGAAACAGATAAACAAGAAGAGAATCTTGATTTCACTAACACATGAGATGAGTCTTATGTTCTTGGCCATTAGCGTTTGAAAGAATTCATTAGGATTTTTATGACTTAAAATTTTAAGAGTGGCCTTCCATCCTTTTTTTGTCTTTTGTCTAATAAGTTTCCAGCTTAGCCAGACAGGACAAATCAAACTTTGCGACACTTTGCCAAGACCAGAGTGGCTAAATAAAAACAACATCTGAGCAGCCAGTTTCTAGTAAAAGCTTGTTGCGTCTGGAATAGCTAATTAGTTCTTGTCCTATGTGCTGTGACTATGATTTTCCAACAATTGAACACTAAGTGTTAGAGCCAGAAAGTGGGTTTTCTTGTTATTTGCTATTCTTTTCTTTCTGACCTGGTGTTGGTGAAATATTTTTCACCCAAAATGCACAAGTGGTATATAAAGTTCTGAAAAACTCTCCTTTTGGATACATCAGCCACTGTATTTGAATTTGTCTATTGTACAAGGGTTTTAAGTGAGATGGAATTTTTCAGAATATACTCACAGCAAGACACTTCATTGTGTGGATCATTTAGTTTACTAAGCATTGCTTTTTCACAACAGTCAAAACTGTTAAAGTTGGTGGGTCAGCGCCTCAACTGCGCCAGAATTGTGCTCTGTGAAGCTGAGGCAAGGAGGGTCGTGGAGGCTTTAAATGACCGTTGTGCTCATCCAGTTCCCAAAATTTCTGGGGACTGGTCTGATGCCTGGTGTAATTTCAAGCAGCCTCCGGGCAGCTGCAGGTTTTTTTGGCTTGTGGCACCTCACTAGGGGCTATTACACTGACCGTGCCCTCTTCCAACCTCACACTTGCCCAATGGATGGTACAATGTCCGCTAAACCATCTCTGCCAGCCAGTTGAGTCTTCAGCCTGACACATCAGGGTAGCTTTCGGGCCCCATTATACCTCTGATGTGGCACAAAAGGGCCCAGAATGGGTCCAATTATACATCTAGAGCACATGTTTTAAAACCAAATTATAAATTTACAGCTTTGGGCTATTTCTGAACAGTTCCTTTGGTGTCTGTGTTACAACACTGATATTATTGCAGTGCACATACTGAACGGTAATTTTACATATTTAAATCAAGCATGTGTTATTCAAAGCTTCAAAGAAAAATATACACTAAAATAAAATGATGGCCAATAGCTTTATGCATTATGGTCATATAAGCATTAAACAGCTGCATGCTCAAAAACATTTAGAATGCGGATATTCCTTATGAGGTGCACACCACTAAATGAGTTATGTTCCTGAGGTACACAAGATAACTCTGGTCTTAAGGCCAGTAATTCATGTCTACTAATTTTATACTCACTTGTCTTAGCATTTCAGCCTGGTTATAGATTTACTTTATAAACCTTGTCAAAGCTACTATGCCCCCCAAAATTAGAATCAGTGTTATTATGGATTAAAGAAGAAATGTAGGCCCCCTGTCCCACCCCCAACCAAGAGTGGCTCATATAATACAAAATCTTCTTCAATTTAGCTACTTCTGTAATTTATTGAATTTACTCTTCTGAAACACTTTCCCTGCGGCTCATTAAATTCCAACAGAGTTCTCCTTCATGTTGTAAAATGAATATGAAAGAGCACAACTACCAAAGCTGGTATTCAGCAGAGATAAACCACACAGCAATACTGATTCAAAGGCAAACAAACCATAGCTTATTAGTAGTATTTTCTAATTTAGAGAGAGAGAGAGAGAAATCACCAACCAGATTAAAATAAATAACATCACATACCTTGGAAAGGGAAAATTCAGGACAACTAGAGATGACTGATGCAAGTACTGGTAAAAAAACAAAGCAACCCAACACCTTACTTGAAGTTCTTTCTTGAAATACATTCTACTAATGTATTATAGAGAGCGAAACATTCTAAAATATATACTACAGGCCAAATTTTGCATCACTTCCTTCTACCACTACAATTCCACTGATATTAATAGTCCTGAGAACAGGATTTATCCCATCTTGTACATGAGCAATAAGGAGAATGTATTTACTTACTCAAAGATGTAAGACTCCCATAGTAAGAAAACATTTAATCGTTCTTGTCATTAAGTGCCAACCAAGCAAGAAAATTTTTCTGAATTATACTATAACCTTGATTCTCTCAACAGCAGAGTGCAAAGCATCTGGAAAAAACTTCAGCCTAGTGTTCAATATAATTTATACATGTGCAGAAACAGAAATAACAAAACTTTCTATTAACCTTGTAAATTCCTCAGAAATAGCCAGCTATGGTTTTAAAGGCTGGTTTGCTTGAGAGAGATCCAAAAATTTGATTTATATCTTAAATCCCACAAAAAACTTTGGTAGGGTGAAGGTTTTATGCACGTAGCAGTGTTAAAGAAACTATCAACAACAAACAACAAACTTTAGAAGCCTGGGAAATTCAAGAATTAAGGTGGCACTTCCATAATAAGCCATTCAATTTTGAGTTTGCATCAAACACAAACCTACCACTAAAAACTTAGCTCTGCCCCAGACCTCTTTCAACAATGTGGTATTTTTAGATTGACTGAGAAAGATTTGCATGATGTTATTTTTGTAACTTTTTAGTTTATTGTTATTAACATATATGAACCTTCTATACAAGTATTCATGAATCTTAGTCATAACCTGTATTTATCTTTAAAAGACTCATTTGTGTTTGGCCAATCTCTTATCATTATTCATGTACTTACTGTGTTCAGATTCCAAAAATGTAACCATGCATTATAAAATCTACTTGATCCTGATAGAAGGTGCTTTGTCATTTTTTCCATTGAAAAGATTTCTCGGTTGTTATATTTACAGTTCATCTCAAGTAAATCTGACTCTATAGATGAAAATAAGTGAGTCACCTAAGAGACTGATGATGAAATTGTTGAATTGATATATGGGCCAACAGTCCAACTCTTGTTTATGAGCATCTGGCCAGGGAGGCTATTTGGAAATGTTTCCTGTTGGTAAATGCCAGTATAATAAATGTTGAAGCATACAACAGTACACATCTTTAATTTTTAAGTGTAATGAATGGAGAAATGGAACAATCCATTTAATCTTCATGTATCACGTACCCATGCACTTATATATGCCAACTGTTAGTTTTTAAATGGTCATTAATGATGTAAAATACCTTAAGAAACTATGTTATTATATGTAATTTGTTAATTAACAATCTACAGTGCTTCCATATTTGGAACTTTCAACTCCTGAAAAAAGATGAGGGCACATGTTTGCTTTTAATTTCAAAGTTGTTTTCCCTATGAACCTAATGGCAGATTGTCTACTGAGTATTTGGATGAGTATATGGAATGTGAATCTCTGACAGGCTGAAGTTTGAAAGTTTATTACAGCTGCACTGCATGGAGCCAAATTCCACATCACAGTTGCATCACATTCACTGTATTAGCAGTTGTTGGGCAATGGATGGTTATTGTCTCCCCAACAATCAGATAAAAGTTTTGGCTTTTGTTATCCCAAACAGTGAAGCAGAGTGAGGAGGTGGTGGTCAGTGGACTGTGACACTATAGCTCCTTGTGGACATGCAACTTTAGTTCTGGAATTTTCTAGGTTACTCAAAACACTAATATATGGCTGTAATCTTCATTTCACTTTAATAATCTTTTTTGTCATGGACATTTTCTTTGTTTGTTTTTCAAGAGGTCTTAAGCCCTGACCTAAAACCACATCCTTGCATACCCCATGAGGTCCACAAAAGGGGAACAAAAATCCACCACACCTTTGGAAGTCCACACGGGGAAGGGGTAGGAATGCTCACTTGGTTTGGTGGTAAAATCTCCTGCTAGTCCTATCTCCACCCACCATCCTGTGGACGGGAGTGACAATGCTCCAGTCCTCCTAAATTCCACAAACAGGGAGTCCAATTTCTCAGAACCTGTGTAGCTTTTTAGGAAGCTGAGCAACTCCGATGCAGAGCTAGGAGGTGTTTAGGTATGTAGTTCCCTTCCTATCGACTTCCTAATCATGTCTGATGGACTGGGACTCTCATTTTTAGGTTGAGCTGGGCGGGAAAAGGAGGAATAAATATACCAGCAGGAGATTTGGGGACAACAGAACTGGGAGAACAATCTCTCTTTCCTTCTAACTGCCACTGCCATTTGCCTGTCTCCTGTGGTCCTCAGTCCGCAACAGCCTTCAACCATCATCTCCTGTAAGCCTCAGGGGACTCATTAGGAACTCCAAGCCTGCTGTGGGCCTTAGGAGACTCCTGAAATGAACTCTAACAGCTATTTTCTGACCCTATGAGGCTTAGTAATCTCTTTTATGGCCTTCTGAACCTATAGCCCCATAGGAAGGGCTGAATGGTGGCTCCCGTAGTCCCCGCCCACCCCATGAATGTCAGGAGTCTTCTCTGGGCCTGCCCACAGTCTGCTGCAAAGCCTCAAACAAGCCCATATTGCCCTGGCAACCTGCAAAGAGATAAAAATAGTCTCCTTAGTCTCTGATGATCTTAAATCAATTTGCTGGGGACTAACAATCCTACATACAGGGTCATGGGGTGGATCCCTAGCAGCCTCTGAAGACTTGACGAAATTGGGACCCCAATGGGCATAAGGCTTGAGAGGAATGTGTGACCCTCAAAAAAGCCTTCTGTGGCTCATGAGGAGGGCCACTGAGCCCCACAAGGCGTCGTGGGGGCTCTCTCCTCTAGCAGACCTCAGGAGGGCCACTAGAAAGGAGGGAAGAATTTCATTCTCATTATTTCTTCCCCTGCCAAGCCCACTTCTCCTTCCAGTCCCTCAGTGTAGATTCCCAGATCCCTCAAAAGCAGAGTTCCCTTCCTATGGATCATAAGAGTTCAGAATGACTGAGTGAAAATAAGGATTTACAGCAGGGGAGCAATACTGTACTTAGGGGGCATTCCCCTCCCCTAGCCTTGCTCCCCTGGCTCCAGCAGTGGACTCAGGGAATGAAAAACCTCTCCGGCTCCCCAACTGCTTCCTTCTACTCCCTGGAGTTTCCAATGAGGTAAACATAGCTTGCGAGACCCAACCTGCCACAGCAACATTCCCAATTAAAAAGCTGCTGTGCTAGGCCCGTCTGATAAACTAGATTTTCTCTTTTTCCTTTCCTTATTTTGTTGTATGGCAGTGGAGAGAGATGAGATGGGGACAGGAGATCTGGTCTCTGAACATCTCAATTTTTAGCACGTCATAATTCAAGAACCCATCTCTAATTCATTTCTAGTTACATTAATATGTTCTACCCTGATCCCAGAGCTGACTTTATTTTGAGGTCATGATTTAATTTTGTGATTCTGGGGGGAAAAGGAGAGACATAGAAATTGGGTTTACAATGGAAGCTCAGTTGCAACCTTAATTGTGGAAAGGCTGCCAGTACACTGTAATTTAATTCCAGATACATTGTTCTTTGACATAACTGCGTGGTTAAGAAAAAGATTGGGAAATTTCATAAAACAAAAAAATATGTTTGGTCTGCACTTCAACTTCCAGGGGAAACTCACTGAAAAGAGATCAGAGAAATATTGCAGAAAGAATAGTTTTATTTAGGGAGGTTATTTCCCCTCCCATGCTATGTACACATGCAAAGCAGTGCAAGCATACACATAATGACAAGGGTATAATCTCCAAACGTTCGTTAAATCCCATTAAAACCCCACTATAAATCACTGAGTTAAAGCTGGTTGTAAGGTAAGGCACACAGTGAAAAAAATACCAGTCTTAATGGATGTGGTGGGAAAGACCTGCAAAAGTCCAGTTTGATGAAAGTTAAATGAGGATTTAGGTGATGTGGGGCAGGGGGAGAAAAGTAATGTTCACTTATCTGCAAGAATTCTTTAAAGACATTACAGTTATAAATAGGGAAAATAATTGTGGAAGTCGCATACTTGTTTAGATTTACAAAAGTATTGGATGAGATTCCATATCCAACATTAGTGACTAAGAGTCATCATGAAATAGGAGGTACAGAGTGGCTTCTTCCTCAAGAGATCTACTCCCTATGTTTTCAGTCTGCCATTAAGACACAGGCCTGTGCCTGGAAAAGTGCAGGGTGGCACTGTCTTAGGACACAATTCCACACACAGATAGAGTGCCTCCAATGAGGAATGAATAGAATGCACTTCCCTGCAATATGTGTGTGTGTGAGAGAGAGAGAGGCCTGGCCAGGGTACTGCCCTAAGTTCCCTCTAAGCTGCGCAACCATGCAGCAGGCTATAAAGGGCCGTGCAGTCATAGGGGCCTGGAGAGGAGAAAGGTCCAGAGGACTGGGAGGGGAGCAAGTTGGGGTATGCAAGGCTGATGCAGGCCTCTCCTCCAGCCCTGGAGCTCCTGCTGCTGGTGGGGAGAGAGGAGCCTCTTCCCTGGAGCTCCGTGCTGCTGGTGGGGAGAATGGGGCCCTCTCTGGAACTTGCCGCTGCCGGCGGGAAGAAGGCTGGGGGGAATCCTCTGGCCCCAGACCTGGGGCAGCCTGCACCCCAAACTCCAAACCCCTTGGCCCCACCCCCACCATGCATCACCTCAACAGTGGTGCACGTAATAAAATACATTCCACACATGGATATAAAAAATTAGAGGGAACGTTGCCCCATATCTTCCCCCTTTGAGGTGACTGAAGCACTAAAATGAACTATCTGAGAAAGTCCCTTAGCTCAAGAGAGCACAAAAGCTGTAAGTGTACCTGTCCCTTGGGGTTAGGGGGCAACACAGGATGTAGGGGAAGGTTTCTGTGCAAGGGAGAGGCATAATCTGGCAATATGTGTTCAGAATTGTGTCTGTTTACTTTCGTAACAAAAGCAAAAGGTTTTACAATATTTTACTCTTATTAGCTCTGTAGAGCTACACAGTTGAGAGAAAGAAACCTGGATTCTATTCTGGTTTGTGTATCAGCAGAATTGTTAACTCTGCTGAGTCAAATTCTCCATTTTTTTATATGCTTGTGAAATCCCAGAGAAGACAAAGCAGAATTGGGCCTGCAGAATTACTTATCACTGTATTTTACTGATGAAGCATAAATCAGAAGGAATACAGGCTACCCGTCAGATCTCATGATGAGTTTGCAGGGCTGGCAGTACTTCTACACTCAGAACATTTTATATGGAGTTCCTGAAATACAATAAACATGGAAGTCCAGGATAAAGCCACGCGTCACGAGCTGGTGACAAAGAGTAGCCATTTTCCAATTGTAAATGGATTATGAGTGAAGTAAAGTGCTTTAGAGGACTTCCTTTGTTTCTAATTTATGGTATACAAATGCGGATGAGGTATTAAAAACAAGATCTCAGAGGTTACAAATGAAACAAAAATTAGAAGTATAACAAATAAGAAGCAGCAATGTAATCCGATTCAAGGGATTTGGATCATTTAGGTGACTAGGATTTCAGAAGTCAAATGCAATTCAATGTAAAAAATGTAAAATGATTTGCCTAGAAACAAGAAACCAGTGTATGCAATGTCTGTTAAATCAAACAATCACGTAGGATTCTAACAAGGAAAAGGATTTGGGAAATAGTGAAAAAAAAATAGTACTAAAGGCAATAATGCAAAGCCCTGCAGAAGTAAAAAGAGGACCAATAAAGTGTACTAACAGTGAGGTAAAATATAAAACTAAGTGAGTGACAATGTCTCTGTGTGAGACTTAGAGCAGTGAGATGTGTTTGTGTTGCTATTTTGTGCAGTTGTAAGTGCACCTTAGAAATATTTGTTGCGTTAGAAAGTAAGACTGTATTAAAACCTACCTTGTTGCTTTGTTGATGGGAAACTAGAGGCCAGGGGATTGAGGGAGCAGGGAGGTAGGAATGTAACCTTTTCTTGTTAGCTACAAGAGTTACAGTAAAAAAAAGCCCTCTCCTGAGGCCAGCCAACCTTCAGCCCCTTGATGAACATTTCAGAGGATGGCAAACTAGAGTGTCCCAGCTCAACTGCTGAGGTAAAACATGAAAGGAGAGGCAGTCTCTAAGGTACACAGCGTGGTGCACATAGTCATTAGCTGTTATTACTTTGTTTTCTTTGCATGGTGCCTTCACATTTCTAAGGAGCATACCAGTCTGCAGGGGCACCTGCCATCTTGTGAGGCAGAGCTGATGCAGTTTGTTATGGAGGAGGACACACTGAGCCATACATGGAAATTTGTGTTGTTTCCCATGGCCCAGTCATGCTGTTACTTGCAAGAGTAATCATTAGTCACGTGAGAAATCCATTGCCTCCAATAGGACTATTCATGTGAATGAGGTTTACTTGTAAGCAAGCTTCTGCAGAATCGGACTCCTGTTTTGTTGTTTCCATCATTCTAAAAGAAAATCCATTCTAACTACAATAAAAACCTAAAAACCTGCTGGAATGTTTACTTTTATGAATGGAAAATATAAATCACAGCTCCCAATCGTATTTAGATTTATAATACAATACCTTGAATTGCAATAAGAAATGTTCTGAGCCTCAAGACTGAAAGGCCTTAGCTTTGGGAGTCAATAAATCAGTGGTGACATGCCAGAACTAACTAAGGGTTGTTATAAAATTAAGCTTGATGACATACTTGAGGTAATTAGATGGACCAGAACTAAGAGACACAGAGTTAAAAGGCAATATATATAGGGAGAATTTAAGGAGTTATTTTATTTTTCAGGGGGTTGTGAATCACAGGAATGAACTTTCAGTTGAGATTCTTTCACGGTCCGAGTGCTGGGTAACAACATTAGAGGACCGCATTCTAATTAAGATAATCAGTCTTTATTAAATCAGCATTTTTCAGAACAGCTCCAACTGTATTTTCACATTCCTAGCCATCTCACACAGCACTCATTCTCCAAACACCTTCTTCCTGCAGCCCATCTTCCTCCAGGTTCCATGTATGTTGCTACACTGCTGAAGTACTGAAGTGCATTTCCGCAAAAAGCAGATGATTACATAGAATTTAAACATTAAATAGACAGTAGTCAGCTTTGTGCTCAGGAAGAGATACTCTGAGTGTCAAGAGTTAAACCAGACATATTTCTCTCCTTTGCCCTCCTAATTTTTTTTTTTTTTTGGTCTTTGTGGGGTTTTTATTTTATTTTTGATGTTGCTTTTCTCTGGTACATTTTGTAAAAGTTTTTAAAAAGTCAAACAAATAAGGCTTGAGATGGAAGCGTTATCACCAACTTTCCTAGACAAGAGGGTCCTAGGGACTTCTTTCATTCCTAGGCAACTATGTAAGGGTCCGATCCTGCAAACACATATGCATGCCTAAGGATTGAAGCCTACATTTTAAGAGTCCTGAAAGGGATTCATAAAGTTGCTAAAAGCATTGCTTGATTAGGGACAATCTAAAGATTAGGTAATAAACATTAAACAGGGAAGCTGGCCATAATTATTTTACCAAAGAGTAAAATAAAGAATAAGTAATTGGGCAAGACAATCATAGCAGAGAGCACAACATGAGTTTAAGAAACATTTGACATGAACCGTGCCTATCTTTGCCTTACCTATCTCCTATTACGTGGCACTGAGATCTCAACTTCTGCCTTTGTTCCACAAATGATGCCAATCTTGATCACCCATTCAAAAAAGATTTCCAACAGGCACCATCATGCTTTCACCTGTCTGCCAGGAGCACCCTGCAAATGTCAGCAAAGCCACCTCATTGCCTTCCTGCAAATCCGTTCCTAAAACTACCTTCTGCCACGATGCCTACAAAATAACTAGACAATGGTTAGGCAACTGCTTTAATGTGACCATAACTTTTCATCTTGACTAGTGTCATCTCACTCTTTACTTGTGCTCCCCCATCTATTTGTTTTATCCACTCATCTACTGTCTTACACTTAGACTGTAATTTGCAGAGGTGTTTTAGCCATGTCGGTGCCAGGATATTAGAGTGACAAGCTGGATGAGGGTAATATCTTTATTGGACCATTTCCTGTTGCTGAGAGACAAGTTTGTCTCATCCACCTTCTCTCACTTTGACTATGAGCAATTTGGGGCAGAGATTGATTTGTTCTATATTTGTACAGTGCCTAGCACAATAGGTCTCTGGATGCTACCCTAATACAAATAAATAATAATAAATAATAATAATAATAATAACAATAATGTTTTCGTGGGTATGGGAAGATGAAGATTAATTGACAATGGAAAGCATTTAAAGTCAAGATAGTTTTTATCCTTTGGAAAAATTCCTGATGGTGAGGAATCTGAATACATATACATCAGAGAGGGAATTGCCTGTAATGAGGCTATCTCAAATTCTTGAAACCACAGTAAGACAGTAACTCTAATGCTTGGGCAGAGAACACAGTCTAAATACAGATGAGAAAGTATTTCAACATATCTGACTTGTTAAATGTCATTTTTTTCCTCTTCTGAGTCCACCATGAGAAGTCTGTAAGTGACGAGCTGCCTCCTGTTGCATAAAACATTACTCTGTAATCTGCTGGTGACATCAGACCCATCATTCACCACCAGTGGAGCATGGAAGATGGTCAAGTAAATCCATCATTACATGGTCAAGTAAATCCATTATTTATCTGAAACCACACAATGCTATTGGATTAAGCAGTACTTTACCTCCCAAAGGCGAACCAAGAAGAAAGATCATCTTGTGGTTGAAGCATACTACAGAGAGTCATAAAACCAGTGTTCTATTCCCAGCACTGCTATAGACTTCCTGTGTGGCTCTGAGTAAACCACAATCTAACTATGCCTCAGTTTCCCCATTTTCAAAATGGGGATAATATTTCTCTTCCTATGGCGCAGGAGTCAGTCTTAGTTCACTAATGTTGAAAAGGGAATTTGAGATCCTTTGACTGGAGGAGGTATACAAATAGTATCAATAATCTGTGTTCCAGCATGAATGAATGGTGGGAATGAAACTGTCCCACAGAGTATGCTGGATTATTTTGTGCAGTAGGAGGTTGGTGATTGTTTGTGATCGGTTGTTTTTTGAGACTCAGGGGGAAGAGAGAAAAAATAATAACTATAAAGGAACATTACCCTCAAATTAAACTAAAAGGATGAAAAAAAGTTTTATAAAACCTTAACCTGAATAGAATATTTTCTGTGTTTTTAACTTAAAACAGGAATTTTTGATGTTAGTAACAGCAGTCAGAATTTTTAAAAAGTATGAATTATATGGCACTAAAAATGTACCTACCACTTTATAATCAAAGTTGTGCCAAGCAGTTGGCATGTTCCTTCTCTCAAAGGGTCTCAGGCCACAAGCTAGCACAGTACAACAGAAGAGAGGAATCCAAGAGAATACAAAACCTACAATATACAGCATGAATTTTATGTCAAGTGCATCCCTTCAATTCACAAATGTCCTAACATGCTCTGGCTAGCCCCTCCAGTTCTGTTTATTTGAGGACATTTAGCCCTAGTGCCAAAGTTACAACCTTTATTTTAAACATACAACTCATTTCTAAATGCTGAACAAACTTTAACCATTATCTTTACCCTTAGCCTCAATTAAGGACCAATACAGAGGACACACTTGAAATGACCTAAGAGGAATGCTTACACTGAATAGCGTATCAAAGACTCTTAGTATCTCAGCCACATTTTCTCTCTCCTTTAGATGACTCTCCTTTTTTGTAACCTAGTCGTGTCTGTTCCTAGTATTTTAGGATTAAAGTCCCCTGGTGTGAAATCTCCTTGAGTAACATTCACACCACAGAAAGTGTGATTAACTCGACAGGTGCTTTTTGGGTCAATGAAAAAACCAACCTGTTACACTAATAAATGAGATTTCTTTATTGATGTTCCAAGTGACCCACATATTTGCATTCTGACATTACCTCTTATATTCTTAATGCTTTCTCAAGTCTTGAGAATGTCATAAATTGTTTCTGTACTGTGGAGGCTTTAGTCTTCTATACCTTTATAGTATATTGTGTGTCTCTTTCCTTTGATTAACTTGATTGCATATTCAGAGAACTTAAACTCTGTCAATCTTTGCTCTTCCTCCTCTTCAATAAAACCCAGCATGTCCACAACGACTGCGCAAGTATAGCACAGCGAAAGGAATTAGAATAAAATTAGTGAACTCTGCTCATTTATTTTCTCTAGTGTGCCCCTGATTTTTTTCCCTGCTTTGTATTATATGAATGGTCTGATGCCATGATTTCTAAAGAAGGATCTTCCTACGATCCTGTAACAACAAAGCTTTAGGAAAGCCCATTGAAGGTTTTGAAGATTAAGACTCAGACCCTTGAATTTGTTCCAGTGTTAAGTTGCAAGCCAATGTAGAGTCTGGAGCAGCAAGATAATAAGTTCCCAGTGACCTACATTGCTGTGTCAGTAGGCTGCTGTATTTATTCCTAAGTATAGCTTACTGCAGTCATAGAACTGGGGATCAAGAACAAGTGGCATATTTTCACCAGTCGTATAGCCAGCAGGATGGGGCAAAGCCACCTGGCCAAGTGACCACCTCTCAGAGTCTTCACTAGCGGTCACAGTACATCTTCTATCTCTGGGGGAAGTGCTAGACATGACCACTGCGTCCTCTGTTCCTTTTTTCATTACCTTTACAAAAATGAGTACAAAAACAAACCATAAGCAAAACATTTTAATGAAAACAACAATTAATATTAGTGACATCAGGCAGGGCTGGCTCCAGGACCCAGCACGCCAAGCGCATGCTCGGGGTGGCATGCCACGGGGGGCGCTCTGCGGGTTGCTGGGAGGGCGGCAGGTGGCTCTGGTGGACCTCCCGCAGGCGTGCCTGCGGAGGGTCCACTGGTCCCACGGCTCTGGTGGAGCATCCACAGGCATGCCTGAGGGAGGTCCACCGGAGCCGCGGGACCGGTGAGCGGCAGAGCACTCCCCGCGGCACGCTGCCGTGCTTGGGGTGGTGAAATGGCTAGCGCCGGCCCTGACATCAGGACAAGATGATTTGTTTCGGAAACAGCTTTCCTGGGCATGCTTCAGCAATTGTTATGGTGGAAAAGAGATTAGTTTCTGGACTTTTTGATAGTCACGGGAGAAGGCTAAAAGAATTCTTTAAGTCATAGTCTGTCTTGAATCTACTCTGCATTTTTCCACAAACAGAGCTTGAGTCATCTGTTTTCTCACTTTTTCTGACTTAAGATTCTAGGAACCACAGTGATCACGGTTTTCAGGCATATAGGTGAATTAATAGACAGATGGTGTAATTTGCCAAGAATAACTTTATTTATAGATCAAGTGTATGATTCTCTTTGTGAACATCTGTGTGACCCCATATTCTTTATAGAACTATTATTATGATATGAGTATGGCATAATTGAGATATATTTTATGCAAGATAGGTCATGTACGATATCATCAAAAAGGTTATGATTTACTGAATATGATTATCCTACTTGTATGCATGTATCATTTTAGTATCTGAAGTTAGGAATATTGTTGATGTATCTATTACAAATGTGTTTACACCTGGGGAACACCCACTAGGCAAAAGATTGTCAGTCTAGATGCTGGTTGGGAAGGGTCCATTCAAGTCAGTGGACCATTAGAGAGAACAATAGGTCTTAAAACAGGGTCGGCAACCTCTGGCACATGGCTCGCCAGGGCAAACATCCTGGCAGGCTGGGCCAGTTTGTTTACCTGCTGTGTCAGCAGATTCGGCTGATCGCAGCTTCCACTGGCCACAGTTCACCATCCCAGGCCAATGGGGGTGGCGGGAAGCCGCAGCCAGCACATCCCTCGCCTGCGTCGCTTCCCGCCGCCCCCATTGGCCTGGGATGGCGAACCACGGCCAATGGGAGCTACGATCAGCTGAACCTGCTGACATGGCAAGTAAACAAACTGGCCCAGCCCGCCAGGGTGCTTACCCTGGTGAGCTGCCTGCCAGTGGTTGCCGATCCGTTTTAGAAGAAGCTAATCTCTCACCAGGGAGCCTATCTGAGGAAGCTACAAACAGCCTCAGAGTCATAGTTGCTATGACACTACAGGGGCATGTGACCAGACCACCTGGTACTGGACTGCATCTTGAAATACCAGTGTTTTTCTACTGAAAGGTGTGGGAACCAAGCTTGGAGACAGAGGGATCCTGCCATATGCAAAAGCTATTTAAGGCAGGAGAGTGACATCATTGTGGTTCTTCGTTGACTCCATGCCCAAAGAGACTCCTGGAAACACCTGAGGAACAAGGACTGACCTGCGGGGAAGTGCTGAACCCAGGCTAGAGGGATTATTAGCCTGAAAAAGGAATACCTGGGGTTTAAAGCTGTAAGCAAGTGTGGCTGGCCCCTCAAGAATCTCTGAAGCCTGCTTAAATCATCATTTAAGGTGAGAATTTGCTACTCATATCCAATCTCTTTAGTATATTGAGCTTAGTTTGCATGTTTTGTTCGTTTGCTAGGTAATCTGCTTTGATTTTTTTTTTGCTATCCCTTATTATCACTTAAAATCTATCTTTTGTAGTTAATAAACTTGTTTTTGTTTTGTCTAAAACCAGTGTGTGGAAATCATAACTGGGTACAGAAAGTTCTTGAACATCCTTCTTCACATTGAGGGAGAGGGCAAATTTCAGCTTACGCTGTTCAGATCTCTGTGCAGTGCAAGGCAGTTTAATTTTGGGTTTACCTTCCAGAAGTGGGTTGTGCTTTTGAGCAGCTGGGCAGTTCCTTAGCTGTAGCTTCCCCATGCAGAGCTGATCACAGAAGCCTGTAAGTACTGCAGCTTGGTGTGTCCTTACCTGTGTGAATGCTGGTGAAAGAGCAAGCTTGGAGGGCTTTGCAGCTTGTCACAGTAGTACAGTGTGAGAGGAAGCCCAGGCTGGTGGGTCACGGGGGCTCAGTGTTACCCGAGTTCCAGGTGGCACCCCCGGGGTAACCCATCACAGTCTGGACTTGCGGTTTTTGTTTTGTTTACCACATGGTACATGTGTACACAAAGAGCTTAAAGAAGCATCTGGGGTGTCCAGGTGTTGACTTTCAGGCAACTACACCCATCCTCACTTTTATTTATAGTTTCAATATTTTCTGCCCATCCGGCATCTTAGATTCATGAACTGTGGCAAATTTTTCTTCAACAACAGTCTCCTAAACTTAAAATTACTTCGAATAATAAATATCAAACTAATTCACTATATTCACAATGATGGCCCAGAACCAAAAGAACCATCAGAAAGAAATAGGAGAAATAAATCACCCATCTGACAGCATGTCGTCTTTCAGAAAACAGGGTGATCTGCTGCCACTTGCTGAGGCAAACACAACCCTAAAATGACAATATTCAGCAGTGCTAAAATTACTTTGAAACATTTCCACTGCAAACCAAATAAAAGTCTTTCCAATGATCTGTGATCAATAACATTTTTTCAAAATATATTAAATAGTGGGCAGTGGAGTACCAGAATCATTGCTGTGACTCCCATCAAGTGAACGGGGAGGACTTCAAATCTCATAAAAGATGCAGCAGAAAGAAGAAACTGACAACATTTCTCCAAGTTTCAAAGCTGGAAAACACCAATTTTAGTGCTTGGATTATTCAAACAGATTTGCTCCAACCAAATCTGTTTAACAGATTTGCTCCAACCTTGCCAGAAAATTTTCACCTCTAGGCTAAGACCAAGCATGAGAAATTTAAGCCCCAAAGGGAATTTTTTGGAAAAATTATAACCTATTGAAGAGAGGGGCTTAGAAAGATAACTATACTGCATCAATCTTTAACAATTAAACTAAATGCATTATTACACTCTATTTATTGTATACTTTATACATTACATTAATTTACAAACATTAAATTATATGTAATGCAGTAGCCAAATATAACCAATAATGATGATCCTTCTAAATAACAAGAAGTAGAAGCAAAGAGTATAGAAACAGAAGAGATGTGACACATTTATTCACAAGAATCCATCTTTACAAATGAAAGGCTCTGACATTTGCCCAGATCAAAAATCCAATTTTACAGCACTAGGAGATAAGGAATGAAATAGTGTACAGATAACATCTAAACAGGTATTAAAAGGTTAGCAGTGCTTAAAATTGATTAGTCACCAGGACCAGACAACACATATCGCAGACCGTTATAGAAAAATTGGCCAGATATTGCAGAAGCCTAAGCTGTCATTTTTACAAATTCTCAGTTCAGGAGAGAGTCCTGCAAGCTGCCAAGCGGCCAGCATAATTCTATTACAAGACACACGTTCTGGGATATTACAGAGCAACTAAATTAACATCAGCTGAAGAAAGAGACAAAAAAAAACTTAAAATGTTTGAGCAGATCAAATGGAGGAAAAGCGGAGGGGAAAACTCTACAGCTTAATAACAGCCAGCATGGCCTTTAGGAAGGGAAAGTCGTGCCTGAATATCTTTTGGGGAAACTCAAGGATTGTAGACAAAGTTGATGCACCAGGACATCACAAGTTGGTACTGTAGTCAGAATTTCTGACTATGCTAGCTTAGGTAACATTTCATATGCAAGATAAATCTCGACCTAAACTCAGTCTAAGGTATATACTGCACCAGGCAGGAAAATAAAAACAGCCAGAAATAGGTCTTTTTAGAAGACAGAAAGAAGTTAGTGCTGGGATATCATAGTGGTCTCCTCTTTTTTCTTTTGTAGAAATACTGTTGATGAGGTTATTGAAAGCAAAGTGTAAATGCTGAAGAAGTTTAACGTATCATGAGAATTAACATAAATCATGAACGTCAGAGTCAGGAAGGGTGATGAACCACTTAAGTACTTGGGCTAAAACAACGAATGGAAAATATAGTTCAGTGCAGATAAATGTGCCATAACCAGTAGAGCTATAATTCTTTTTGTGGCAAAGTATTGTGAAAATCATGGTTTTGTCATGGTGAAAAATGTCAAAACTCATGAAATCGTGGGGAGGGGGTGAGTGAAATGTCAAAGCACCTATTTACTTTGGGAAATACACAACACAGTAGAACCTCAGAATTATGAACATCTCGGGAATAGAGGCTGTTCATAACTCTGAAATGTTTGTAAATCTGAACAAAACGTTATGGTTGCTCTTTCAAAACTTTACAACAGAACATTGACTTAACACAACTTTGAAATGTTACAATGCACAAGAAAAATGCTGCTTTTAACCATCTTAATTTTAACGGAACAAGCACGGACTTTACCTCGTCAAATCTTTTTTTAAACTTTCCCTTATTTTTTTAGTAGTTTACATTTAACACAATACTGTGCTATACAGTATTTGCCTTTTTTTTTCTGTTCACTGCTGCCTGATCACATACTTCTGGTTCCAAATGAGGTGTGCAGTTGACTGGTCAGTTCGTAACTCTGCTGTTCATAATTCTTAGATTCTACTGTACATAGCTTTATGCATAGGAAAGCAAAAGGCATGAGAGAAGGGGACTCTTCTACTCACTGGAAATAAGGAGATATTTTACTGCAGTAATTAATACATATCACTTATGCCACACTTTACACTTTAAATGTGATGTCTAAATATTCACAGATTCATAGACTCTAGGACTGGAAGGGACCTTGAGAGGTCATTGAGTTCAGTCCCCTGCCCTCATGGCAGGACCAAATACTATCTAGACCATCCCTGATAGACATTTATCTAACCTACTCTTAAATATCTCCAGAGATGGAGATTCCACAACCTCCCTAGGCAATCTATTCCAGTGTTTAACTACCCTGACAGTTAGGAACTTTTTCCTAATGTCCAACCTAAATCTCCCTTGCTGCAGTTTAAGCCCATTGCTTCTTGTTCTATCCTTAGAGGCTAAGATGAACAAGTTTTCTCCCTCCTCCTGATGACGCCTTTTTAGATACCTGAAAACTGCTATCATGTCCCCTCTCAGTCTTCTCTTTTCCAAACTAAATAAACCAATTCTTTCAGCCTTCCTTCATAGGTCATGTTCGCAAGACCTTTAATCATTCTTGTTGCTCTTCTCTGGACCCTCTCCAATTTCTCCACATCTTTCTTGAAATGCGGTGCCCAGAACTGGACATAATACTCCAGTTGAGGCCTAACCAGCGCAGAGTAGAGCGGAAGAATGACTTCTCGTGTCTTGTTTACAACACACCTGTTAATGCATCCCAGAATCACGTTTGCTTTTTTTGCAACAGTATCACACTGTTGACTCATATTTAGCTAGTGGTCCATTATGACCCCTAGATCTCTTTCTGCCATACTCCTTCCTAGACAGTCTCTTCCCATTCTGAATCTGTGAAACTGATTGTTCCTTCCTAAGTGGAGCACTTTGCATTTGTCATTATTGAACTTCATCCGGTTTACCTCAGACCATTTCTCCAATTTGTCCAGATCATTTTGAATTTTGACACTGTCTTCCAAAGCAGTTGCAATCCCTCCCAGTTTGGTATCGTCTGCAAACTTAATAAGCGTACTTTCTATGCCAACATCTAAGTTGTTGAAGATATTGAACAGAGCCAGTCCCAAAACAGACCCTTGCGGAACCCCACTTGTTATACCTTTCCAGCAGGACTGGGAGCCATTAATAACTACTCTCTGAGTACGGTTATCCAGCCAGTTATGCACCCACCTTATAGCAGCCCCATCTATATCGTATTTGCCTAGTTTATTGATAAGGATATCATGCGAGATCGTATCAAATGCCTTACTAAAGTCTAGGTATACCACATCCACCGCTTCTCCCTTATCCACAAGACTCGTTATCCTATCAAAGATCAAAGCACTGATCCAAGCAGTGCTTCTAATATAAGTGGTAAAAAATAGTTCCAAAAATAAACTAGCAGCAATCAGCGTGATAAACTAAAGTCCTCCAGATCCTCACACATGGAAATAATACGAACGGAGCCAAATTCAATTCCATCTGTGCCACACTGTTGACTCAATGGGGAGGTTATAGAGGTGTTGCTGAGAGAAGAATTTGCACAAAAAAGTGGAGAGAAAGGGGCAACACGAAAGGAAATGTGCAAATCCTCCTACATTAAATACAACTGAGACACTGATCAATGGAACCAGACAAAGGCACCCCGACACAAAATCATTTCCAGATTTGGAGATAATAAAGTCAAAGTTCAGTAAAGTGCATCAAGAGAGCACGGGGCTAGATTGTTTCTAGGAGGCATATATTTATAGGTCAAGCAAAGCAAAACCCTATACTCAACTCAATGGCATTTCTTCTGCAACACAATAGCTATAGAACAACATATCTGATCAATTCGTATTTTTTTTAGAGACTGTTCTAGGCATCAACAGGCAGAACCCTATTGCTTTTGGTGAAAATTGGAAAACTGGAAAAGCCTTCACTGGAAAATCAGGCCCATAGAATGTTCATTTGGTACCACAGGCAGAGAAATCTCCACACCACCCACTGCCTATGCATAACAGGCAGCAGCTAAATATGTTGCTCTCCCTCATTGGGTGTACAGTTCAGCCTGCATAAGCAATGAAGTGTGTGACTCTCTAGTTTACTACACAACCAAACACCAATGTACCAAGTGGATGAAAAATCTAAGACAAGGTACAGCTGTATAGTTGGGAAAACAGTGTATCTGATGGTTATAGCAAGGGACTGGGAATCAACCCAAGATCTACACCAGCTACATTTCCTGCTCTGGACTGACTGGTTGTGTGATCCTGGACTAGTAACCTAACCTTTCTGTGTCTTAGTTTACCCATCTATAAGATGGGTAGTTCTGGGTCAGATCCTCAGCTAAAGTAAATGGGCATAATTCCATTCAATGCCTAATTTCAGAAAGTATAGCCAAAAATGTAACTTCACAAATCCTCTGGGAGGCAGATATAGTTGCAGTAATTAAGGCCCCGGAATTATGAGTTATTACAGTTTAAGATTTGCCAGGTATCAAGGCCCTTTAGAAAAGATAGAATGGAGGCCTACGAGAAGAAAAACCGAAGGTCTAATGGCTGGATTTCTTCAAAGATATTTCTTTTCTAAAAGAGCAAGTGCAAGAGACTTCCCCTTTTTTCCTGTCGGTGAATGAATTAAAAAATAACCATTAAATTAATATCAAACACTGATTTCCTATGATGTGCCAGATGGGGCTGTAAAATAGGGAACTTGATAGAATCTAATATTATAATTCAAATGTGTATAAAAGGGAAGTCACCTATAAGTGATACCGCTTTGGGCAAAATAATGTAAATTTCAATGAGAGGGTTTACCTCATGGGCAATCCTGTTAGAAAAGAAAGGGCTGCGTTCACATTGATTTCTTTTAGTTTAAGTGATAAAGTGAAGAAGGCTAATGTTTGCAATCAAACATGTTTGTGCTATCGAGTTAGTGAAATACGTCTATGCTGAAAGAGTCAGTAAATAAAAGGATCTAAAACCAAAATGTCTATTTAGAAGGACACTTGCCCACACTGCAAAACAAACAAACAAAGCTGCAGCTGCAAGTCTCAGTTGACTCAGGTTTCATGCTATGGGGCTGCAAAGAGCAGTGTAAACATCCCTACCTGGGCTGGAGCTCTGGCTCTGAAACATGAGGAGGTCGAGGTGGGGTTGGGGAGCTGTCAGGCTTGGGGTCCATGCCAAGTGGAAATGTCTATACTGCTCTTTGCAGCCCCATAGTACAAGCCCTGCAACCTGGAACCAGTTGACCCAGGCTCTGAGACTTGCTGCCACGGGTTTTTGTTTGTTTATTGGTTTGTTTTTGCAGTATAGATGTATCCTTAGCCATTTTTTTTAAATCATCTTCCCAATACAGTGGTTGAGTAAAAGTGTTATTTTCTATTGTCTTTGTATAATTTGATTCTGAAAACTTACATGGTTAGAATGACAAATTTCCTAGCTTATGTTAGCCAAATCATAATCCAATACCATTTTTGCCTTCTTATATTCTGTGCTATTAATTCCTGTTGATAAGGATATTTAATGAAAGGCTATAAAACCAAATTCATCTTTTGAGTCCTTTTCTTTAGTTAAGCAATCAGAATTAAAAGAACCCTAAGCAAGGTGGTACGAATAATCAATCAAGCAGTTGCTTACCTAAGGTTGTTTTTATACCCTATCTTTCTTACAGAGAACTAAACTGATTTACATCAGCTGTGGATCTGGCCCATTGTATGTTCCTCACAGGAGTGTTGTGAAGTTTAATTCACTTCGACCCAATTCCGCTCCTACTGAAATCAACTGATTTAAATGGGAGCTGAAATGAACCTTCAATGTTTGTAATGGGCAAAATAATATTTGTATTATTGCTAGAAAGATTAAGTGATCGACTACAGAGCTCTCGAAAGCTGTAAATGAAATGACAAAGTCAAAGAATAATAGCCCTTGAAAATTAATTATGGTGTTCAAAAAAATTAGAAGAAAGAAGGGATTGCTTCTCTTTTTCAGTTAGCTAATGCTACCAGTGGATATGAATTGCATGTGATTCGCAGTTTTTTTCTGAATCTATTTATAGCTGCACCTTCTTTTGTCAGCACAACCATCTTCCTCCAGTCAAGAGGTTGCAACAGCTGCACATGCTATTCCTTGGCAAAACCTCGAGGAAAGCTACTGGGAAGGAAAATCAGCTCTCTCTCAAAGACTAAGCACATCTCTTGATCCCCTCTCTAACCTAGAGCCTGGAGATCAATGGTTTAGAAATTTAATTTCCCCAAAGATTTTGGCTGTTTCAATAGGTTAAAACACGGTATGGATTACATACCCATTATACAAAGAGACTAATATATAGTATGCAATATTAATCATAGAAGTTGTGCACCTACAAACACTGTTCTGAGACTATAAAAATACACCTGTCTTCAGCAATGATTCCAGATGTTTATAAAAAAATTGAAAAAATCCAAAGACACCTGCAACAAATCTCTAACAGAAATCTTACCTGTCATAAGCTGTTGTCCAGCTAATCCTACTGGAACCATCCCGAGGTTATTCATAGCGGTAGCCCAAGCTGTTGGATCAGTGACTGACATATTAAGTTGTGTGGTATCTATAGTTGTACTTCCCAAACCATCAGCGGCTGTGGCAAAAGAGACAAATTCTGAGTTTAAAAGTCAATATGCCACAATTTTTAACACAAAATGGTGTTTGAGACATAAATAAATCTCATTGAAAATAATTAATTTTGTTTATTATTATGATACATCTTTTTGGAGCACACATAAAATTGCTAGGTGCTGCATACAAGTGAGAGAAGATACAGTCCTGCTCAAAAGATCTTATAATTTAAGACTACCGAATCAATGGCAAATGTTTCTGTGGAAATACACATCATGAGATTTGCACATATTCAGAGAAGGGACACATTTCTCATGAAACTTAGTTTATTAAAGAAATTGTGACATTATTTAGGCACCCGTATAAAAAGAGGTCACATCAATTTGACTTGTCTTAGGAAAAAGATTATTAAGTTCTATTTGAAAACAAAATGTAATTATTACTAATCACTTTAGCAACAATATTTTTGGTGTTCACTACACAGTGAAGATGTTTACCTGCCGCCATCGTTTAAACTGGTTCCTTTTGTTGCTGACTGACTTCAAGTAGGAATGTATCCACTACTGTATTAATAACATCTTGCAATGGGAGAATCTGTCTGTCACTGAATGCAGAGTCCACACACACCGTTCATTAAGCGCTGCAAGAAAACACAAGTAATTAGATATTAAATGCTGACTTTAAAGTCTAATTTCCAAACAGCATGCCCTGACTGAAATCTATATGAAGTTCCTACCTACTCACAGTTGGATCTCCAAATCCAGTTCAGTTGTACACCTTCGTCAAGTGTTAGTGAAGGAGTTTCAGCCAACCTGAATTCTTGCTTACTGAAAAAATGGTGCCCATGTATGAACCTATCAGGTGTCTTGCCTCTGGCTGAAAAGCCTTCACAAATTAGGTTTTATCAGTACCCGCACAGCCACCTCAGCATACCAGCATCAATTGAAAGGACATACTTGGCCTGCATATGAATTTTTTAAAAAGTTAAAAATTAATTGATGTTGTGAGTTTTGAGGAAACAGTTGCCTGTTAAATATGTTTCCAGACGAAGGAGTAACTTTCAGAGTGGAACACAAACCAGGGAGGGCTTGCTATGTTAAAGAAGACATACCGGTACTTTCTTTAACAAACACAATATACTGAACCCACAAAGTGACACCAATGAAGCAAAGGGGCGCATCAGCCTTTGCTTTGGTAAGGTTTCTGTTGCAACATGAATTTTACATAAAGGTAATTCTTTTATCTATGACTCTCATTGTGTCTGCGTATTTCTGAAAGTTAAAAGGATTTGAAGAAAAGGAAAATAAAGCATGAAACCAAACTGAGAGGTGACAACTTTGATTATAACAACACATTCAAATTCTTACAGTAGAGAGAGCAAATATTTATTTTGCTTGAGATAAGCAAATATCTAAGCCCATTTTAGGTTTTCTATCCATTACTTATGTAACAGATTGCAGTGGGTTTTTTGGAGCCTTTATAGGCTGTTATGATTGCCTCACTGCTGTGTAAGAGCATTAAGGGCTTGATCCAAAGCTCATTGAAGTCAATGGAAAAATTCCCATTGATTTAATTGTGCTTAATCAAACCTTAAGTCCCCAGTTTTTCATCATGGAAGTCAGCTGAAGTTTTGGAATTAATTTCACTGGAAGCAAAAAGAGGCTTTAAGGATAAGATTTTCAAAAGAGAATCCAAAAATGCATATAGAGAATTTGAATGTGCAAACCTCACATTTGCTTGTGCTAAAGGCTAATTGCATAGACAAAATATTTACGTAAACAACCAAACATACATAAGTGTAAATGTGGGTTTGAATAAAAATTTTTAGGTGCCTTTTTGGTAGATAGTTTGAAGGTCAGGTCATACACATTCAATTTTCTTTACGGAAATTACTTAATAGACGTTAAGTGTGTTATTCTCAGTTTGTAGAGCTCAATATTTCATCTTTAGAATGAAGAATTTAGCTTAATTCTTCCCACACTTTCATCTGCAAATATTATGTGACTATAATATAAGCCAGAAGGGTGCCACCTGAACACTGCAGAAATGTTCTGCACCAGAGCTAAAAAGTCATATAAACCAGAAACAAAAGTGAAGCTGATTATTTTGTTTTCACTGTCCACACTGCATGCAATGCAACAAGTAAACAGATATAAAGGATGAAAACTGCATTCAATTTTAAAATTTTCCCCCTTTAATAATTAAAGGTGTTACTCATAAGATAGGGAGGGAAATTTGTTTAAGACTGTATGGGGACAGATCCTCACCAGGTGTAAACCGGCATAGTTTCATTGAGTTCCTGGGGAACTAGGCTGATTTCCCCCAGCAGAGGAGCTGGCCCATGATTTTAAACCAATTTATGCTCCTTTAAATATTAGTAGCATGAAGGCGTACAAAATAAACGTTCTAGTTCTGCAAACACTCATGCACATGAGTAACTTTACTCAGGAGAGTATCTCCAGTGAGCTGAATCTAGCCCCAAAAATAATATAGAGGAGAACATTGCATATTCTGTATATTGTTTTTTATTTTTATGGCGCTTCCAGTTAATGCAGTTTTAATGCCCAATGCAGTAAACACAAACAGAACTTGGAAAAGACCACAGAACAGTTATGGCAATCTCTCTTTTCATAGTCAGAGAGCAAGTATCCATTCTTCATTCTTATATGGTGGGCTGTGGGAGACTTTTAGACTTTACTCAGACAGGCTGTCAGGAAGATAAAGCGCCGGCAAGTCCATACCAATGAGAGCTTCTCAGTCATAGCCGATTGTATTTAGTACGCATATTTTATACCAGTCGATTAAATGCAGTTACCCAAGTGAATACAGAACTTGGTTATATATTGTGCATCAATTATCACAGGCAATGAATGCCATGAGACAAAGAGATTAACACAACATAAAACTAATTCAATAACACAACAGATTGCTAAGTTAAAACTCTACCCTTTAGATATCCATAACACCCCAGAAAATTGAATTGCAATATGACAAAGCAAATTAAACTCCCTACTGTCAAAACTGCTAGCAGAATGCCTAGGTAAAATGGTCAGCCAAAAATGCCTGCAATTTCAGAGGCAGTGAGGATTGGAGTGGGTAGTCAAGAGAAGGTTCTATTCCACCCTCTGCCACTGACCTCCTGTGTGACTTCAGGCAAGTCCCTTTACCTCTCTGTAATTTCTGTGATCACTACATACCTCAAGGAGGGGATTGATGATATCAGCTTTCTGAAAATGAGGATTACAAATTTTCAGATAATAAACATCGTTAATGCTGATTAAGAGCTCTAAAGACAGTGGCTACTATAATCAGGTGGGATTAAAAGGCATGAGGGTGGACAGAATGATGTGATTCTTTTTTGCAGTTTGATATCTCATGAGCTACCAGATCTAGCTGGATTTCCAACCTCTCCAGAGGTCTAAAGCATTGGTTTCCATCCACTGTGATTCATAGGGGTGTATGGGGTGTATGGGAGTGGTAGTACCTTTGAGTGATCTGAACTGCTGGACTTCTTGACTGGTTCTTTTCCTCTCTGGTCCTCAATGTACACCCAGATCTCACGGGTGGCTCCAAGTAGTTGTAAGTATGAGACAGTGGCTACATCTCAGTAAACCGCCTCGGCAGGTGGGCTAAACCGCATGAGGGTAACCGGAAGTGTGGAAACTGATGGTGATTTAGGGATTGCCCTCCCAAGCACACAAAGATTGTTATGGTAGCCAAGGCGGAAGAGACCACACGTTGGTCCAACGGCTTGAAAAGCAGTGTAACGATGTATTCTGGAAGATGAAGGCATGATGGGGCACTACAGGAGTCATGGCTATCCATTGCAGCTAAAGGAGCCTCCAGTTGTAACAGTCTTTGTGCCACTGGGCCAAGCGTCAGAAGCCGAGAGAATGAGACTGTCCCAGTGCAACGACTCTTTAATCAACTTCACACACACATCATTCATGCACCTCTCTCTTCAAAAGTTCTGTGGCAATGGGGGAGTGCCAAAGTGACAGGTGACGATGATTACTGGCAGTCGTAGCCACAAGCCTGCACACAGGCAGCCTGGGACATTGGTCGCCCATCCCTGACCCAAGGGCAGTAGGAAGCTCGGCAACAACCCAGGTAACAGAGCATCCCTTTTTAGGACTGCACTGCTCTCCCTTTGAAAGGGAAGGGGCTAGAAAAGGTGCCTCAAACATTGCCTGCCCAAATTAAAACTGGCCAGCTTACCACAGCCAGGGGTGGTTCTAGCTTTTTTGCCACCCGAAGCACGGCAAGCAGGCTGCCTTTGGTGGCATGCCTGTGGGAGATCCCCGGTCCAGCAGATTTGGTGGCATGCCTGCGGGAGGTCTGCTGGTCCTGTGGATTCAGCGTACCTGCTGCCAAATTGCCACCGAATCTGCAGGACCAGCAGACCTCCCGCAGGCGCGCTGCCGAAGACTGCCTGACTGCCACCCTTGCGGGGACCAGCAGGACGCCCTCTGCAGCTTGCTGTCCCAGGCACGTGCTTGGAGTGCTGGTGCCTAGAGCCACTGCTGACTGCAGCTTGCAGATCATCCTCAACGTGGTCGAAAACCAAAGATAACTAAAAAAACACTGAAGAGTGCTGCTTGGAACATCAGGACTATGATAGACAAAGACAATACCTCTTGCTTTGAAAGAACAGCTCTTCTTTCAAAAAAGTTGGTCCGCTATGACATTGACATTGCAGCGCTCAGTGAAACTAGATTGGCAGATGAGGGTGTTATTACAGAACTGGCTGGGGGCTACACCTTCTTTTGGAAGAGAAAAGAACCACACAAAGAGAGAATCCTTGGAGTGGGAATTGCCATTAAGATCAAAACTCTTGCAATGTCTTGAAGACTTTCCAACAGACATTAACGAAAAACTTATGAAACTCTAGTTACCACTAAATAAGTCATGATTTGCTACCATCATCAGTGCATATGCGCCCAGCCCAACTTAACAAGCCCTGACAATGCTAACGAACAGTTCTACTTTGATCTCAACTCTCTCATCAAGTCAACACCACAAAGCGACAAACTAATCATCCTAGGAAATTTTAATGCACGGCTAGGTAAAGATAATTACAACTAACAAGGTGTCATTGGGAAAAATGAATGAAAATGGTCTTCAACTCCTAAGCAAGTGTGCAGAACATAGCCTGACAATTACAAATACCATCTTCAGACAGCCAGACAAATATAAAACTACATGGATGCACCCCAAATCTACACAATGACATCTATTAGATTACATCTTTGTCTGATAATGTGACGTAAGGGATGTCAGGATCACCAGAACCATGCGTGGAGCAGAATGTTGGATGGATCATAGAATGATTAGGTCAATACTGAATCTACACATTGTACCCACATGTTGAAATGTCCCAAAACAATCAAGACATCCCCTGACATTGTTAAACTAAATCATGCCTCATATCGAGACAAGCTACAATGTGCACTAGAAACCAACCTTCATGATAACCCTGTCGCATGGGAGGAATTTAGAGAGACAATACAAAAAACTGCAACTGACATCCTTGGATGGAAGAAAAGGGTTCACCGTGACAGGTTTGATGAAAATGATGAGGAAATCACAGTACTTTTGAAAGAAAAAAATGAGGCTTTCCAAATCTGGCAAAATTATATTCAATCCTCCTCAGAAAGAGACAGATTTAAGCACCTGCAAAGCAAGGCACAAAGACAACTACACTTGATACAAGATAAATGGTGGGAGAAGGTAGCAGAAGACACTCAAATGTATGCAGAAACAAATGAAACAAAGACGTTCTCTGATTCCTTGAAGCTAGTCTATGGATGTTCAAAGATGGGCACAGATTCGCTCATGATGGCTGACGGCAGGATAGTCATCAAAGACAAACATGGCATGGAACAGAGATGGATTGAACATTTCAGCCAACCGCTGAACACCCCATCTTCAATTGAAACACGTGTTATTAATCTGATACCTCAAAAGCCTATTCAGCACCACCTTGACTCAACACCCTCACTTGAAGAAATAGAAAAGACGATCAGTTTGATGAGTTCAGGAAAGTCCTCAGGCAGAGATAGAATACTGGCAGAAATATATAAATCTGTGGGTCCAAAAGTGATAACAACACTCCAGAAGATCCTTACTGACATCTGGGACAGTGAAGAAATGTCATAAGATTTCAAAGATGCCACAATTATTCTTTTATTTAAAAATAAAGGCAGCAAAATGGTCTGTGATAACTACCGTGGAATCTCTCTCTTATTTGTCACTGGGAAAATTTTTGCTCGTGTCCTCTTGAACTGACTGATTTCATCTGTCTCAGAAGCCAATCTACCCGAGACTCAGTGTGAATTCAGACCTGGTCATAGCACCATACGCATGATTTTCAGTATCAGGTAAATACAATAAAAATGTATCGAACAAAACATTAATCTGTTCAGTGTTTTCACCAATCTGTCATAAGCATTTGATATAGTCAATAGAGAAGGATTATGGATGATACTCAGCAAACGTGGTTGCCAACCAAAACTGGTAAAGATCATTCATTTATTTCATGAGTGGATGCAAGGTTAGGTACTTTTTAATGGAGATCTCACTGACTCCTTTCCCATTTCAAATGGAGTCAAACAAGGCTGTGTCCTTGTCCCTGTACTGTTCAAGCTCTTCTTCACCCAATTCTCAACCATGCTACAGATGGGCTCAATAGAGACATATACATCAAATACAGACACGACGGCTCAGTCTTCAATCTTCCCAGGCTTAAAGCAAAAACAGAAGTAACAGAAGTACTACCAAGAGAAGCACTCTTTGAGGATGACTGTGCCTCCTAGCACATACAGAGGGAGATCTCCAGTGCACTGTAGATCGCTTCGCTAAAGCATCAACATTGTTTGGCCTCACAATCAACCTGGAGAAAACTGTGGTGTTGTGCCAATCATCTTCACCACTCTGTGCCATATCCCCCAGCATATCCATTAGTGGAATCCAACTAAATCAAGTTGACAGTTTTATCTATCTCAGCAACAACATCTCCCATGATGGATCTCTTGACAAAGAGATCACGAACAGGATACAGAAAGTTTCTCAGTCATTAGGAAAGTTACGTAACAAAGTCCTGAAATCCCACAACATAACCCTTTCAACAAAAATAAAACTTTATAATGCTTTTGTGCTCATATATCTCTCCTCTATCACTGTGCAAACTGGACACCATACAAATGGCATATCAAAGAGCAAGAGGCCTTCCAAACGAGATTTCTGCATGCCATTATGGGGCAGGACAAAATCACCAACGTGGAGGTTCTCCAAAAGCCTAATGCCATGAGCATCAAGACCACGCTGATAAAAGCCCTAGTATGCTGGGTTGGACACATCATTAGGATGCCCGAATATTGATTCCCCAGAAAAATCTTCTATGGAAAATTGGCACAAGGACATCGGAATCAAGGCCACTTCAGAAAGTGCTACAAGGACAGCATCAAGAACAGCATACATTTTGGTGCAATACAACCAAGAATGGTCTTGAGAAGGCTGAGTTAAATAGATTAGTGATCAGCCTGGCAACACACAGCACTCACAGATTTCCAAACCTTTGAAGAGGACAGAAGTAATCGATTGTTAGCTGCAAGGGAAAAGCGTCATACCACTGCTATAGCTACCAAGATGCTCACCAATGACTGTCTGCCCAATCTGCTCACGAGCATGTGCATTACGCTTTGCCCTTCAGAGTCACTCCAGAATCCACCAAAAGAGAGAGCATGAAAATGTCATCGTTGAACTGACAGACTACACACACTGTGATTCATAAGATATTGGACATGAGATTGGTCACTGCACCACCTGATAAGGGAAAAATACAGGCCATTTACCAGACAGGGCAGGGTGTTTTCAATATACCACACACTTTCAGCTAGTCTCTCTCTGCTGCTGCTTTTATTTACAGATTAGTAGAGCTGCAGATAGTTTGCCAGGTGTCCAGTTTTCAACCGGAACACCCGGTTGAAAAGAGACTTTGGAGGCTCCTGTCAGTACTGCTAATTGGGCCGTTAAAAGTCCAGCTGTCAGTGCTGCCAGTGCAGCAGGGCTGGCAGGCTCCTTACCTGGCTCCCTGCAGCTCTCGGAAGCAGCCGGCATGTCCGACTCCTAGGCAGAGGGATGGCCACAGGGGCTCCGCATGCTGCCCCTGCCCCGAGCACCAGCTCTGCAGCTTCCATTGGCTAGGAACCATAGCCAATGGGAGCTGCAGTGGTGGTGCTTGTATGTGTGGGAAGCATGCAACAGAGCCCCGTGGCCACCCCTTTGCCTAAAAGGCAGAGGGACATGCCAGCCGCTTCTGGGAGCTACCAGAGATAAGTGTTGTCCAGCCGGAGTCCGCACCCCAAACTCTCTCCCGTTCCTATGCCCCAACTTCTTTCCCCAGCCCTGAGCCCCCTCCTGCACCCAAACTCCCTCCCGGAGCCTGCACCCACTTCTGCACCCCAATGCCCTGCCTCAGGACTTGGCCCCATCCCACACCCCCCACCTGGGGCCTCTTACCCCACCCCAGAGCCCGCACCCCCGGCCAGCCTGATGTGAGTGATGGTGGGAGAGAGCAAGTGATGGGGGTGGGGATGGAGTGAACAGAGGGAGGCCTCAGAGAAGGAGTGAGGGGGGGCCTCGCGGTAGGGGTAGGGCAAGGTTGGGGCAACGTGTTTGGGTTTCTGCAATTAGAAAGTTGGCAACCCTAGCCGCAGTTTGCTTAAAAAAAAAAAGTTACACCACAGCACTCATTATATGTGTTGAATATCTACTTGGTCATCTTTGGAGGAAGGAACTTGGAGAAAGAGAAAGCATTAGCAGCTGCAGCCAACATCATGACAGAATTTTCGCTCTCCCTATCATCCCAGCCTTCTTGCCTACAGCATACACAAGAAACATTTCTGAGATGATTTCTGTACCATTCTGGCTTCCTCTCTTAATTTCATGAGTGTAGCATTTCACTCATGAAAAGGTGACTTTCTGCATTTTTGTATAGTTTGAAAACTCCAAACCCACCTGAGCTCTGAAATCAAAGGGTTTGAAAATGCCTAAAATGAAATGAACAATATCCTTCTGTGCCAAAAAACTGCTACCACTTTTCCTCCGCACTTGGGTATATGAAACATAGGAGGCCCCCAAAACGAGTGGCCAGAGCACTTTAGAAAATCTGGCCTTCTTTAGGCACCTAGCCAGGAGCTGAACTCTTTTAAAAAACTGATTCCAGCTACGGATGCTGAGCACCTCAAAATCTGGATCTTACAACGTTTGGTTGAACAAACTAACCCATTATGGAAGATTCAGTCTTCAAACTATAAACCAATATGGAGATTAACTTTTTTGAGGTTGAGTGCAGCAGAATCTGTTATTGAAACTGGCAGGTGTATAAGAATATAAGTCTTCAGGAAATAGGAACTTATATACACAATGAATACTGGAGGTATATTTATAGAATTAAAATGGTGAGAAATTAAATTATTCTTTTGATTTTCAATCATTTGGGTTGAATTATGATACCATTATTTACTCCAGACTTGGCCACTAGAAAATTATGTAATCCTATAAACTCACAAAATGTAAGTTATATTACAACACTTCACTATACATCTTGTATGTACAATGTATGTTTGTGTATATATATATATTTGCATACTTGCATATAAGCATTTACACGAGTAGTCATTGCACTGCAGTCAAACAATAAATCATAATTATGTCAATGGACCGGTGACATCCTAGAGAAAGTCACAACATATTTTCAGTTTACTCTGAAATCTACCAAAGCCAATTTTCACACAACACATTGTCTGGAAGAATTGCTCCTTCAGGATGCTGCATTTCTAAATGTTTTGGTTCAGCAGTTTTTGAAGATAATATCTGGCACACACAAAGGCCAGATTTCCTCCAGAAAGTAGAACATGGGAAGATTTCAGGAATGTCAAAATAAAACAAATGTCTGTGAGATAAATAGGTGTTCCTTTGCAATGTTGTTTTAAAAGTCACTTAGCAACATTTTTTTAATTAAAGCCAGAACTTCACAGGCAACCAGTGTAAGGTCTTAACAGGTTACAAATATGCTTGTTCTCTTGTTAGAATCCTAGCAGCTGCAGCCTGAATACACCGAAGTCTGTAAATAACAGATTCTGGAGACACAACAAGCAAGACATTATCGAAGTCCAGCTTAAGGATAACAAAAGCATATGCAGGACTAAAATTATCTGGAAAAAAGCAAGTTTGCAAGCTAGCAATGCAGTGCACTAATGATAAAAGCAAATTTGGATATTGCTCAAATACAAAGTGCCATTGATGGCCTCTGTTTTTCCACTTTGTCTAGGAGCTGCTTTTAGATTGCGAATTGCTTGCCTTCCGTTTCAGAGAAAGAATGCTTACAGAACATATTATACCATTTCGCCATTTCATATTGCAGTTTTTTAAGCCTTACAGATGTAAATACATATATATTTGAGGCTTCTGAAATATTCTAATCAAATTATAATGATAATATTTTAAAAAATATAGTGCTGCTTTTCATCCAAGGTCCTCAAAATGCTTTTTTTACAAATATGACATTCCTCAAATAAATATTTCAAACAATAAAGGAAGAACATAGAGCAACCTGCCTTTCAGCAGGGAAATAAAATATAGCAACCAAAATGACTGTATTGTGTAGGACTGGAGGCTTCTGTACCAGAGGGATGCTGAGGAAAAAATTCTTTCTTACATGAATACTCTGACTCTCAAATAAGAAGGTGAGAAAATAGGTATAAGAAACTTAAGAAATAATAAAAGCCATAGAAATCTTAAAAAGAAAAGGCCTAGCAGGTCATCTAGTCTAGTCCACTGCCACTTGGCCAGCTTGTTCTCCCGAAGGCTGGAGCCTCCAGATGCATGTCTCCCTTTTTCAAATGGAAAGTTGACTCAGCTGCCATCAATATACCTTCCTCCCGCCTCTGGGTCCTGAGGAAGCCTCTCCACAACATGATAGAAATTAGTTAGAAAAAAATACAGCCCAGGACTTTATTATCCTTCCTGCATAGACCAACGCCTGCAAGGTGCAGAAGTAATCAAGGGAACAAAGTGCTCAAGGGGAGGCCTAGGTAGCCTGGTTCCATTGCTGTGGGAGCAGTGGTGGTGGTACCAGCAGTTTGGAGATCCAGGGCCTCCAAATGGATTGCGCTGGCGTCTTGGGAATCTACCAGGATTTTGGGAAGACGTCAACTGCGCTGACTTGGCAGGATAACATGGGGGAGGGGGAATCTCTATGAAGGGAACCTCATGGAGATTTCCTCACCATAGCCTCTTCTCACAGGGCTTTCTGCTGGAGGGGATGATCTAGGGCAATGTTCGCTATAGCCCAGTAAATTTCCAGTCTGGCTTGGGATGTCTCAAGCAACAGAGCTTTCACTGCTTCCTTTGGAAGACTGAATTATACTGATAAGCTGAGTTTAGACTCTTCACCAATGCCATATAATACAAAAAAAATTAGATATTTTCTCTCTCTATATATATAGTTGTGGGGATCCCAATCTAATAAATTGCATTTATCATGTGCCTTTGCTCACCTTACCACATTCAGTCCATTAATCCATTCTTACCAAAGCTATTTAAAAAAAGCTTCAGACTCTGTTTTTTTAAAAACGTGACCTACCACAGAACGTTTCTGCCATTCCCATCTCGATGCAGTGAGAAATCCTCACACACCCAACACCTAAAAAATTAAACTGGACTGATGTGTAACTGCCCATAGTCACTCCTGCACCTGTGACAAATTTATAATCCAGTATCTCATAATCCATGAGGGCTAGAAACAGGAGTTTTAACATCATTGAAAAGGCGAGATTCCAGCTGTGAACACACAGCACTTGCTTTTAGCTCTGGAAGATGAGGAGATAGCTGAACTTCACATAACAACATTATGTATGGAGAAGCTAATTTAAGTAATTTTTAGGGATTTCTAAAACGTATTCATTATCATTTCTCTCTGCCTCCAAGTCCTGTATAATTGAACGCCTAGATCTAAGGCATCCTGGTTTTACAGACAGAGGGATTTGAATTAAAAAATGCCAATCAAATTCTTTTAAAATTTCTAAAATCCTTTTTTTTCTATAAAATCTGTGGCATACACAGATAACTTATTTGTGCCTTTGTCACTGAGCCCAGTGCAGCCACCCCAGACTCATAGCAATGCAAACTTTATGTGACAGCATCACGTATTCTCTGTACAAAGCCTGCTAAGCGAGACACTGGGAGATGTTTTTAAAGTCAAGGCTTCTAGTGATAAAACCCATTAAAAGAAAAGCTCTGAGTCTCTTCCACTCAGCTATGCCACCCCTTCTGTGAATCCATCCATTGACTCTTGTCACATCTCATTCAGGATCCTTGTCTTCACCTACAAGGACTTACATAATTTCACCAATTTTATATTCCCTACTCCACATCTCACCCCTTCCCTGCCTGCCTCCCATCCCCCTCAACTTATTTTTTCAGTTTTCTTTTTTTGTACACTCTTGGCTTTCTGAGTTCACATCTGAGGCACTCTCCCTGCCACACACCCCTCTCTCATCCAAACAGCTCCACCAGATAGCACACTGGATAAGGAATCTAATCACAGCTCTAGCACAGACCTGCTGTCCAAACCTGGGCAAGTTACTTCGTCTCTGTATGTCTCTGTCTTCTCTTCTGTCCTTTAGTTAGACTTGTTGGGGAAGTTTGTACAATGTGTCTGTACAGCACCCGGCACAAGAGATCCTCAGTCTCATTTGGAAGCTTTAGACACTATTGTAATATAGACAACAATGATAACACCCCCCCTTCCCTTCAAGCAATCTACCCTCCTTCCCTTCACTGATAATCCTCTTCCTTTCCCTGTCTTGAGTCTTTGTTTGTCTTATTTGAGATATAAGTTCTCCAGGGCAGGAAATGTGTCTGTCTCTATTTTAGTAAAGTACAATATAAATTTGCTGCACTGTATAAATGTTTTGTAATAATAACATAAATTATTTATTTCCTTTCCTGTAATCCAGTATTTCCAGTCTTCACGATACAACCAGAAAAACCTGGAATCAACAGTGAGGCCAAAAGCTTCCTGAGAACCATTACTCAGGAAGGGTGAATGGCCAGTCTAGAAGTAACTGTGAGAAACCTTGGTCAATTAGTTACCCATATTCATAAACAGCATTTGGTATGGCAATAAAAATCAATGGAAATCTGCCTGGAAGAAAACAAAGCAGAATGTAACCAGTGTAAACCAGCAGCACACTCTGCTTAACACATGTATTATGAGGGTCACAAACAGTATAGTAGTTACTTTTTAAACAAACATACTGTTAATGATGCCACTACAACATTATGAATAAAGCATTTGGCCTGTAGCTACAAATATGGTAACTTTCATAGCTTTTGACTTGTTAATTTATATTGTCATCTAATAAACTTCTTTACCAGTGCTCTCCTGGGACCAAATTCGGACTTCAATCTATGAATATGCATATGACATAAATGAGGCAACTAGGAAGGAAACTGTGCGGTGTAGCTGTTTTCCCCAAATTCACCTAGCTCACCTCTTGACCTCCAGCAGAGGACTATTCTGAGACAGAGTCTTGGATCAAGGAAAGTGAAAATGGAAAAGCAGCAAGTAGAGTGGTTTGGACAGTCCACATATATTATTGTCTCAATGTTTCTTGGCGCAGGAAAGACTTGATGACATAATAGGCTTTTACCGTCGCTAAACATCGTCTGTGCTAGCTGGAACTGCCATCTGCATGAAACCAATAATGGACTTCCATTCTTCTTCACTATGAAGTGGAAGGATGCTCTTGTGGATAAAGCCGTGGACTAAAACCCAGTCCAGAGATTTGGGTTCTAGTCCCAGCTCTGCCTTAAAAATCCTGAGTGAACTTGAGCAAATCATTTAACCTCTGTACTTCAGTTCCCCCATTAGAAAAAAAAGGGATAATTCTTACTTTCTCCCACTGTTTGTAAGTCTTGGCTAGAAATTAGGGCTGTCAATTAATCACAGTTAACTCATGCGATTAACTAAAAAAAATGAATTGCAATTAAAAAAATGAATCGTGATTAATTGTGCTTATAACAATAGAATACCAAATGAAATTTATTAAATATTTTGGATGTTTTTCTACATTTTCAATATTGATTTCAATTACAACACAGAATACAAAGTGTACCATGCTCAGTTGATATTATTATTTTTGATTACAAATATATTCACTTTAAAAATTATAAACAAAAGAAATAGTATTTTTCAATTCACTTTATACAAGTGCTGAAGTGCAATCTCTTTATCATGAAAGTGTAACTTACAAATGTGGATTTTTTTTGGTTACATAATTGCACTCAAAAATAAAACTGTAAAACTTTAGAGCCTACAAGTTCACTCAGTTCTACTTCTTATTCTGCCAATCGCTAAGACAAACAAGTTTGTTTACATTGACAGGAGATAATGCTGCCTGCTTCTCATTTACAATGTCACCTGAAAGTGAGAACAAGCCTTCGCATGGCACTGTTGTAGCCGACACTGAAAGCTATTTACATGCCAGATATGCTAAACATTTGTATGCCCCTTCATGCTTTGGCCACCATTCCAGAGGACATGCTTCCATGCTGCTGATGCTCATTAAAAAAATAAAGTGGTAATTCAATTTGTGACTGTACTCCTTGAGGGGAGAATTGTATGACTCCTGTTCTGTTTTACCTGCATTCTGCCTTATATTTCATGTTATACCAGTCTCGGATGATGACCCAGCACCTGTTCGTTTTAAGAACACTTTCACAGCAGATTTGACAAAATGCAAAGATGGTACTGATGTGTGATTTCTAAAAATAGTTATAGCACTCACCCCAAGGTTTAAGAATCTGAAGTGCCGTCCAAAATCTGAGAGGGACGAGGAGTGGAGCATGCTTTTAGAAGTCTTAAAAGAGCAACACTTTGATGTGGAAACTACAGAACCTAAACCATCAAAATAGAAAATCAACCTTCTGCTGGTGGCATCTGAATCAGATGATGAAAATAAACATGCATCAGTCTGCTCTGCTTTGGATTGTTATCAAGCAGAACCCATCATCAGCATGGACACGTCCTCTGGAATGGTGATTGAAGCATGAAGGGACATATGAATCTGGAACGCATCTGGCACGTAAATATCTTGCAGTGCCAGTTATAACAGTGCCATGTGAACTCCTGTTCTCACTTTCAGGTGATATTATAAACAAGAAGCAGGCAGCATTATCTCCTGCAAATTGTAACCAACCTTGTTGGTCTGAGTGATTGGCTGAACAAAAAGTAGGATTGAGTGGACTTGTAGGCTCTAAAGTTTTACATTGTTTTATTTTTTAATGCAGGTTTTTTGTATGTAATTCTACATTTGTAGATTCAACTTTGATAGTAAAGAGATTGCACTACAGTACTTATATGAGGTGAATTGAAAAATACATTTTATTTTGTTTTTTTACAGTGCAAATATTTCTAATAAAAATAAATATAAAGTGAGCACTGTACACTTTGTATTCTGTGTTGTTATTGAAATTATATATTTGAAAATGTAAAAAACATCCAAAAATATTTAAAATAAATGGCATTCTATTGTTGTTTGACAGCACGATTAATCACTATTAATTTTTAATTGCTCAACAGCCCTACTAGAAATATTACACTGTCTGTATGTATTGTGCCTACTTCAATGGCCCCCTGATCTACACCTGTATAAAAATTTTCATTGTATTATATTGAGAGAATGCAGTTTTCAATGTAACCAACAACAAAAAAGGCAATGATCATAATTTTTCAAGGAACACTTGGGAGAGATGGGGAAATTGCACGTTTCCTTTAAAGGGATTTCCAACGAAATTCACACTCTGTCAGCTGTAAATTACAGTTTGTATCTCATCCTGTTCATTCTATCTAAAGTTTATTTCTTAGTCATGCATAACAGCACTATGGTAAAATAGGTTGGGGGGTTTTGTGTGTGTTTAGTTAAATATGAGAACCTAGGATGCAAACAATAAATTAAATCATTTATAAAAGCCTGTATGGGTATTTGCTTGTTTGTTTGTTTTTAACTTTTGTGTTTATCTCGTTTCTTAAACTTATTTCTGGTACAAATGCATAATAAAAACAAATGACAAAAATTAGTAAAAATCAAAATCAAAATCTAGAACACCTAATTGTATTGTCTGGGAAATAATAGGTGATCACACCATTAGACTTCATCTTAATAAATCTGCTCAAGAGGTAGAGTCAGAGATGTGCATTTCACCTTTGCAATTCCTGATTTCTGAGTGTTAACTTGGGCAACCTTAACCTTGTACTAATATAATTATTACATTTATTATTGATGTTCATTTATTATAAAACAAAATACTATTTTTTGCTGAAATCTTCGTTATACTTATCTGTATTTGTCTTTTAGATTACAAATTCCTCAGAACAGAGACTGTCCATATTTCAGTCTTGTACATTACAAAGCACATCGTTGACACACAACAAATCACAATAGTAGTTATGGAAGTGGTCACCAGATAGCAATGATACAGTGTCTTGTATTTTTATTTCCTCAGTGTGCAAACAAGATTTCAGTCATGGTAGAAATGTAGTGATAGTTTTTGTTTTCTGATGGCGTTTCTTTGGGGGAGCTGTAACTTGGTGCGAGGCAGTTTGCTCTCTACCTTCATCTGTCTAACTAGAATCAATTCTTGGGGCAGAGTTGCTCCCTGGGAACTGGGCATTGGTATTTAGGCTGAGATGCCTGAAAGATGGGGATTGTCTGTGTGCTGTCTGTAGCTACCTCTGTTCCAGAAACAGGATATAAATACAGTGTGAAACAAACCAGTTTAAGTTAAACTATACCAAGACTCTGTGTCATTGATTTCCCCTGCAACAAGAATGGTTCCACTTCTGAAATCTGATACTGCTCAATGGAGAGAAAATTAAACAGACAGCAAAATTTAAAGGGATTTTCACTAGGAATTTCCCTTATGAGCTTGTTCATTTACCTGTTTACTGCAACATCGTGTCTGAGCACCATACAAAATTAAGAGATACACCATACCCGTTACGGGATTTCTAATACTGTCTTTTCTGAAGCAACTGAAGACGTGATACCAGACCTTTCTTCTGACCAGGTCTGGAAACTACTAACTTAAAAGTGGTCAGTTTCTGGCAACTGGCTTCCAAAAAAATCAATGTCACAGCAACTGTGACTTACTTAATTGAGACCCTCCTGTGCAAACTGGTGAGTCTCATACTGAGAACGGCCTGCTCGCTGCTATCATTAGTTGCCGCATACTTGGAGAGTTGGCTGAAAAAAGATCCAAATTCAAAATGTTGAAAGACAAATCCTTTTATTCTGTTGTTATATTACATCTTATAAAATCCTTTTATTCTATTGTTATATTACACCTTAGCAACTGCTGACAAAGAGATATTGTTCCTGGTGGAGCAGAATCTGAGGCTGTTTTTTATGAGTGATTTAACATTGAAGAGAATCTTAAATATTTGCTCAGTGCAAGATCTGTTTATAATGAGGCCATGCCTCTGCCTAGCATGATGTTCCTCTTATATGACAAAATAAAAGAAACCCATGAACAAAAAATATTTTCTTTGCCTCATGATAATTCTGTGCTGCCTTTTCAGATTTCTACTCATGTCCCTCTAAGATCTTAGGGACATGATCCAACTCCTACTGAAATCAAAGGGAGTCTTTCTGTTGACTTAATGGAAGAAGATTAAATCTTAGGCTATTCTACACTAGTCACCTTTTAGCGACACAGTTGTGCTGCTCCCACCGACAAAAAACTTCCAACCCCAACAAGCAGTGGTAGCTTTGTAGGCAGGAGAGGTCTCCTGCTGACAAAGCACTGTTCACAACGGCGCTTTTCATCAGCAAAACTTTTGTCGTTTGGGTGTGTGTTTTTTTTACACTTCTGAAAGACAAAAGTTTTGTTGTTCCAGTTCCCAGTGTAGACAAAGCCTTATGTGAATAACAGGCACTGGAGATGACTAAAGGGAGATAAATTTTTGGAAGGAAGGATCACTATGGAAAAGTACTATGATTGGACAGAGTGCCAGTGAGGATTTGGATGCCATTTATGAAATAACAATATTTGAGGGGGGGGGGAACTGTGATTAATTTAAATTCTTTTCTTGTATAGTATTAAAGAAAGCAACCTGAGTGATGCAGACCAAATCTATGCACTCAGCTCCCATTAACATCAACGAGATATCTGCACATTGATGTAGGGCAGTATATGAGTCTGAACTATTTCTCATGAGATTATTGCTCATGGTTAGAATAGGAATGACAGGATTGCCTAGATTACTAAAAAAAGAAATATAATCAATGCTAATTTTCTGCTTGAAAAGTAACCAGATTAACATTTGTGGTGTAATATGTTTATTTAAAAAGTAATCTGATTGGTTAGACACTCTTTACTGACCAATAAAAGTCTTGCTTAGATTAATAAACACCTTTCTGCAGCAACCTATACTTATATCTTAGATTTATAGGCTGTCTTTTAAACTGAGCTGTAACAATTGTGGTATATTATCTGTTATGTACTCTTTAATACAATTAAAAGCTTTGAGAACAGAATTATGTAGAATTGCATTTAAATTCTCTTTTTTAAAAACGCAAAGCAAAAACATTCTTTTTATGCATGTCCCCCATTACTTTTATCTCAGATATTTGATCCAATGATTTAGCCACCTCGCTTTGCTTCTCTCATGAATTGTTTATATAGCAATTTGGCAGCAAGATTTGCATATCACAGGAAGGATCCTGTTATATGTTCCCAAAGGTACAGTTTCACCAACAGTATCACTTTCTTCCACATAGGCATATCCCGAAAGTACTGGGTCTAGCTAAGACAAAAAGGCATTTCCTGGCTGCCAATAGCTATTAGGCATTAATGGTGTGGTTACAAAAAGTTCAATAGATCACAACTTATCTCTCCCTTTGTCTTCCAAAAAATTAGACAGTATAATTTCCTCTATCACAGAGAGATCATTGATCATTACATTCAACTGTATTCTGACCAATTTGTTTTAGGTACAGCCTAAAATAATTAAAATCACAGAACCACAGAAATGTGGGGCTGGAAGGAATCTCAAGCGGTCATCAAGTCCAGCCCCCTGGGCTGAGACAAGACCCAGTAAACCTAGATCATCCCTGCCAGATGTTTGTCCAACCTGTTCTTAGAAACCCTTCAATGATGTGGATTCTACAACCTCCCTTGGAAGCCTATTCCAGAATTTAACTACCCATATAGTTAGGCTGTGGCTACACTACAGCTTAAGTGGGCATAAGTTACATCTATCAGTGGTGCGTATTAGCCATCCCCAAATGACATAATTTATGCCGCTTTAAGTGCTGGTGTGGACTGAAGTGCCGGTGTGGAAGCTCTCCCGCTGACATAGCCACCATCGCTCACGGGGGCTGGAGTAATTAGTGAGCTTACAGTGGCACAGCTGCATCAGTGCAACTGCATTGCTGTAAACTCTCTAGTGTAGCCATTGCCTTAGAAAGATTTTCCTAATATCTAGCCTAAATCTCCCTTTTACAGACTAAGCTCATTTCTTCTTGTCCTGCCTTCTGAGGACATGAAGAACAACTGATCCTTGTCCAGCCCTTACCATCTTTCAGGACTGGTATTAGGTTCCCCCTCAGTCTTCTTTTCTCTGAAAATGCCCATTTTTAACCTTTCCTCGCCTGTCAGGTTTTCTAAACCTTTAATCATTTTTTGTTGTTCACCTCTGGCCCCTCTCCAGTTTATCAACATCTTTGCTAAAGTGTAGCACCCAGAATTGGACAAGATACTCTAGCTGAGGCCTCACCAGTGCTGAGTAGAGTGGAACAGTTACCTCCCATGTCTTACATATAACACTCCTGTTAATACACCCCACAATGACATTAGGCTGCATCACATTGTTGACTCATATTCAATTAAGCAAAAAGCAAATGTATTAAGAAATATCAAAGAGGAAAATCATGTTTAGATGCACAATGGTAATTCAGCATACCATGGAAGAGTGGGTGAAGGAAATGCGGTTGGGATATAGAGTCACTCATTTCTGGTCATTAGTACAACTCAGTCCCAGGGAGCCGTGACTGAAAGATGTTACCATCTAATGACTGAAGAGTGGATTACATAGTGGCACTAAATGGGACCCCTTTTGGCAGTCTCAGTGGAGCAGCAAAAGAAAGAATGAGGATGGTTGTCTCCTCAGGTCAGAGTTGAGACATACTGGCAGGACAGTATGGAAAAGCCTGAATTGTTCCTGCCCAAGTTGTCCTTGTTTCATAGAGAGGGCCTGTCTCCAGGTCTGTCAGTGTGGTCTCTTTCACCAGCATTACATTAATAAACACACTGCCCTCAAATTTACAGTTTGTAAAATAAAAAGGGGTGTGTGGTTATAAAACACAATACGAGTAGAGATACCCTCAGAATATTTAAGAATTTCCCCCCTGCAGCACTGGAAACTTAAAACACAACATCTTCGTGCTGGTGCACGAGAACCAAAAAATAAAACTAACCTGTCTAGTTTCGCTGCCCAAGCACGTACTGGCAGGAATCCTGAGAGTATTTCCAAACTTAATACTCACAGAAGAACATTTATTGTTTCTTGAAGTGGATGCCTTTAATAGAATCTGAAAAGCATAAGGGAAGGGCATGGTCCTGAAGCCCATTGGGCCTGGGAAGAAACAAGTTCTGCAGGAACTCAGGGAGTGACTGTTTGCTATTAAGACTGTAGATTAGAGAAAAAATGTCTCTAAGTTCGTGTACCTAACGCTCAAAAGTCTGTCTGCTGCACAGAAGGAAATAAATAGCAGTGAATAAGGATGGTAAGCAGTTAACTGATGACTTGCTGGCTGGAATCTAGAAGCCTAGCAATGGAAAGAACAATGTAGAATGATCAGCGGTAGTTCAACTGTTCCTAACGTGAGATCTGCTATGGAAGTGTGAGCCTCAGACAAGGCCAGTTTAACACAAGTGAGACTTAATTGGAGACACATTCACCCTAAGACAGCACAGGCATCAGTTGCTTCAACTGTCCCTCAGAACTTCCTATCACATCCTCGCCACCTCCTTGAATACAATTGTCATAAACAGATGGTTAAGGGTTAATACCTCTTTTACCTGTAAAGGGTTAAAAAGTTCACCTAGCCTAGCTAACACCTGACCAGAGGGACCAATGGGGGAACAAGATGTTTCAAAAGGAAGGAGGGAAGTTCTTCCTTTGTTTGGAGTTTTCAGTTTCAGCCGGAGTGAAAAAGATCAAGGAACCAGCCTCTTATCAGAGTAGTAAGCTTTAGAAAGGAATAAATAGGTTTATGCTTATTTCTTTGTAACCTGTCTTATGCAATTAGAGGTAGAATCAAATTGGGTATTATATATATTTTTTCGTGTGTAACTAAATTTGTGCCCGGGGAACATCCTCTGTGTTTTGAATTTATTGTCTGTGAGAGTAGCTGGTATGCTAATCTCTCCCAGAGTGTTTTCTTTTACTTTTCTTTTCTTTAATTAAAAGCCTTTTTCTTAATACCTGATTGATTTTTCCTTGTTTTTAGATCCAAGGGGATTGGATCTGGACTCACCAGGGAATTGGTGAAGGAGTCTCTCAAGGCTACCCAGGGAGGGGAAGGTTTTGGGGGGACAGGAGTGATCCAGACACTGAAAATTCTGGATGGTGACAGTGATACCAGATCTAAGCTAGTAATTAAGCTTAGAAGGGTCCATGCAGGTCCCCACATCTGTACCCTAAAATTCAGAGTGGGGAAGAAACCTTGACATGGTGAGCAGCAGTGAGGGATTTTTTAGGAACCAAAAGCCAGATTTTTTTTTCCTCCTTTGAGATGCTGGGGAAGCAGTGAAGGAGAGATACCCTGAAGGCAAACAGATAAAGGTTTTTCTAACAAGGCTTTGTTAGAAAGGATTTCCAGCTGGGCTTAGCTGGAGGGTAATTAACAGTTTGCACAAGAGAAGTTACAAACCAGTTTTTCTGGTTTCTTCTCATTCTGAGAAGTCCAGTTAAAAGCTGTGGGTTTTTGTTTTTTTTTTGTTTTGTTTTTTTTTGCCTTGCAAACCAAGACAGCTCAGGCAGAGCAGGGAAAAGTGTCAGGGAAGGAGAAAAAAACCATACAGCAACAACTAGAATTGGCCAAACTCCAGGCTGAGGAGCGCCAAAAGGAACATGACAGACAGATGGCCAGAGAAGAGGCTGCCCACAAAAGAGCTATGGAGGCAAGAGAAAAAGAGATGGAGGTGAGAGAAAAAGAGAGAGAAAGAGAAGAGAAAGCCAAAGAGGCTGACCACCGGAGGGCTATGGAGATCCAGAGGGAGGCCCACAAGCATGCCCTGGAATTAGCAAGGGCTAAGCAGGAGTTACCAGCCGACCCTAACAACCCTTCTCCAGGTACTGTTTCCCATCCCAGAAAATTCCCCACCTACAAGGCAGGTGATGATACTGAGGCCTTCTTAGAAAATTTCAAAAGGGCCTGCCAAGGGTAAAGCATCCCTACAGACCAGTACATGATAGAGCCGCGGCCACAGCTCACTGGACCCTTAGCAGAGGTGGCAGCTGAAATGCCTAAGGAAAACATGAACAATTATAAACTTTTTCAAACCAAGGCCAGAATCAGAATGGGGCTAATACCTGAGCATGCCCATCAGCGCTTCAGAGCCCTAAGGTGGAAACCAGATGACTACCACATTGGAAAGAATTGGGATGCCTGGATATCAGGAGCAAGTGCTAACTCTCTGGAAGAGCTGTCATTCCTAATGCAAATTGAGCAGTTCTTAGAGGGTGTTCCTGAGGAAATAGAAAGGTACATCCTAGATGGGAAGCCCAAAACTGTAACCGAGGTGGGGGAGATTGGAGCCAAATGGGTGGAAATGGCAGAAAAGAAAAAAACTACTAGCAGCTGGAGCGAATATCAGAGGAGGCAAACCGAAAATAAACCCTATCACTGGGGCAACCCAAGGCCCCACCTACAAGCCAAGGAAAGCCCCAGACACCTTATTGTCCTACCTCACCAGTCTCCAGCAACCCACCTTGTCCCAGAGACCAGTCAGCTGGGCGATGTTTTAAATGTAATGAACTGGGACACATAAAGGCCCACTGCCCCCAAAACCCCAACCGATTACAGTTCATTACACCACAATCACACCAAAGATCCCCAGGCCCAGATGTCTCTCAAATACCCTCGGAGCGAAGGGAAACCTTGAGAGTGGGCGGAAAGAAGGTTATCGCGTGGAGAGACATGGGGGCACAAGTGTCAGCTATCCACCAATCCTTAGTGGATCCCAAATTCATCAACCCAGAAGCCCAAGTGACAATTCACCCTGTCATAAACAGATAGTTAAGGGTTAATAGAACAGGAGTACTTCATGTCTCTTTTGACTGTAAAGGGTTAACAAGTTCAGTGAGCCTGGCTGTCACCTGACCAGAGGACCAATCAGGGGACAGGATACTTTCAAATCTTGAGGGAGGGAAGTTTTTGTGTGTGCTGTTAGTTTTGATTGTTGTTCTCTCTGGGTTCTGAGAGTGACCAGACGTGCAACCAGGTTTCTCTCCAATCTCTCTGATACAGTCTCTTATATGTCCAGAATAGTAAGTACTAGGTAGATAAAGCGAGTTAGGCTTATGTTTGTTTTCTTTATTTGCAAATGTGTATTTGGCTGGGAAGACTTCAAATGTGTATTTGGCTGGAAGGAGTTCAAATTTGTATATTGCTGAAAGGATTTTAATTTGTACTTGTATACTTAGGCTGGGAGGGTACTCCCAGTGTCTATAGCTGAAAGACCCTGTAACATATTCCATCTTAAATTTACAAAGATAATTTTTACTGTTTTTCCTTCTTTAATTAAAAGCTTTTCTTGTTTAAGAACCTGATTTTTTTTTTATTCTGGTGAGACCCCAGGGGACTGGGTCTGGATTCACCAGGGAATTGGTGGGGAGAAAGGAGGGAAGAGGGAGAGAAAGGTTAATTTTCTCTCTGTGTTAGGATTACTTTCTCTCTCAGGGAGAGTCTGGGAGGGGGAGAGAGAAGGAGGGGGGAAAGTGAATTTTCCTCTCTGTGTCAAGATTCAAGGAGTTTGAATCACAGTGATCTTCCAGGGTAATCCAGGGAGGGAAAGCCTGGGAGAGGCAATGGTGAGGGAAAGGGTTTACTTTCCTTGTGTTAAGATCCAGAGGGTCTGGGTCTTGGGGGTCCCCAGGCAAGGTTTTGGGGGGATCAGAGTTTACCAGGCACTGGAATTCCTGGTTGGCGGCAGCGCTACAAGTACTAAGCTGGTAATTGAGCTTAGAGGAATTCATGCTGGTACTCCATCTTTTGGACGCTAAGGTTCAGAGTGGGGAATTATACCATGACACACCAATTCATGTCAAAATCTTTAAACTTGCCTACAGCTGAGTTGCCTGTCCAGTACAAGGGCTGGTCAGGAATGTGGACTTTTGCAGTTTGTGACAATTATCCCATACCCATGCTACTGGGGGAAGACTTGGCCAACCATGTGAAGCTGGCCAAGAGGGTGGGAATGGTCACACGCAGCCAGGCCAAGCAAGCTTCCACACTCACCTCTGTTCCTGAGCCATCCACCAGGGCCCCGTCTGTGTTACCAGAGACCCAGACAGAGGTGGTGGAACCGGATCTTCTACCCATGAATGCTACAGCCATAGCAAAGCAACCAGCACCAGAACTGTTGTCAGCACTGACTCCAGTGCTTGCAAACCCATCTACAACTTCAATGGCAGAGGGCACCAGCGGGCCTGAACTGGCAGAACCAGCCAACAACCCTACCCAAGAGGCTCAGCCAGAGCCTGAAATATCACATAGTGCACCAGCAGAAAGCGATTCACAATCAACGAAAACAACCTCATCACCTACATCGCTTCCAGAGGGACCAAGCCCAAGTCCACAGTCTAAGGAGGAACTGATGTCTCCAGCCTCAAGGGAACAGTTCCAGGCTGAGCAGGAAGCAGATGACAGCCTTCTGAAAGCTTGGGTGGTGGCATGGAGCACCCAAACGCCTCTCAGCTCTTCTGACCAATCCCGGTTTTTTTGTAGAACAAGGACTTTTATACAAGGAGACTCTTTCTGGTGGACACCAGGAAGACTGGCGTCCTCAAAGACAGTTGGTAGTTCCAACTAAGTACCAGGTAAAGCTCTTGAGTTTATCCCATGATCATCCCAGTGGTCATTCCGGGGTGAACACAACCAAGGACTGGTTGGGGAAGTCTTTCCACTGGGAGGGAATGGGCAAGGACATTGCTAATTATGTCTGGTCTTGTGAGGTGTACCAATGAGTGGGAAAGCCCCAAGACCAGGTCAAAGCCCCTCTCCAGCCACTCCCCATAACTGAGGTCCCATTTCAGCGAGTAGCTGTGGATATTCTGGGTCCTTTCCCAAAAAAGACACCCAGAGGAAAGCAGTACCTACTGCTTTTCAAGGATTTTGCTACTTGATGGCCGGAAGCAGTAGCTCTAAGCAACAACAGCACTAAAACTGTGTGCCAGGCCTTAGCAGACATTTTTGCCAGGGTAGGTTGGCCCTCCGACATCCTTACAGATTCGGGAACTAATTTCCTGGCAGGGACCATGAAAAATCTGTGGGAAGCTCATGGGATGAATCACTTGGTTGCCACCCCTTACCACCATCAAACCAATGGCCTGGTGGAGAGGTTTAATGGAACTTTGGGGGCCATGATACGTAAATTCGTAAATGAACGCTCCAATGATTGGGACCTAGCGTTGCAGCAGTTGCTTTTTGCCTACAGGGCTGTACCATTAGCTTCGCACCAATGTTCTCAGCCACCCCAGGACGTACGGAACGGGCATACCACTCCATTGACACAGGTAATGCTCACCCAATTAGAACCCCACCCTACCGGGTGTCTCCTCATGCCCAAGCTGCTATAGAACAGGAGATCGAGAACATGCTACAGATGGGTATAATCACCCCTCTAACAGTGCATGGGCATCTCCAGTGGTTCTAGTTCCTAAACCAGATGGGGAAATACGCTTTTGCGTGGACTACCGTAAGCTAAATGCTGTAACTCATCCCAACAACTATCCAATGCCACGCACCAATGAGCTATTGGAGAAATTGGGATGTGCCCAGTTCATCTCTACATTAGACTTAACCAAGGAGTACTGGCAAGTACCGCTAGATGAACCTGTCAAGGAAAGGTCAGCCTTCACCACCCATGCAGGGGTGTATGAATTTAATGTGCTTCCTTTCAGGCTGTGAAATGGACCCACCACCTTCCAAAGTCTTGTAGATGGTCTCATAGCAGAACTGGAAGAATCTGCAGTTGCCTACCTCGATGATGTGGCCATTTTTTCTGATTCATGGGCAGAACACCTGGAGCACCTGGAAAAAGTCTTTGAGCACATCAGGCAGGCAGGACTAACTGTTAAGGCTCAAAAGTGTCAAACAGGCTAAAACAGAGTGACTTACCTTGGACACCAGGTGGGTCAAGGAACGATAAATCCCCTACAGGCCAAGGTGGATGCTCTCCAAAAGTGGCCTGTCTCAAAGTCAAAGAAACAGGTCCAATCCTTCTTAGGCTTGGCCGGATATTACAGGAGATTTGTAACACACTACAGTCAAATCGCTGCCCCACTAGCAGACCTGACCAGAAAGAGACAGCCAAATGCAGTTAAGTGGACTGATAAGTACCAGAAGGCCTTTAACCAGCCTAAGGCAACACTCATGTCGGACCCTGTGCTAAGGGCCCCAGACTTTGACAAACCATTCCTAGTAACCACAGATGCATCTGAGCGTGGTGTAGGAGCAGTTTTAATGCAGGAAGGACCGGATCAAGAATTTCATCCTGTCGTGTTTCTCAGCAAGAAACTGTCTGAGAGGGAAAGCCACTGGTCTATCAGTGAAAAAGAATGCTACGCCATTGTGTATGCCCTGGAAAAGCTATGGCTATACGTTTGGGGACGGCGTTTCCAGCTACAAACTGACCATGCTGCACTAAAGTGGCTTCATGCTGCCAAGGGAAACAACAAAAAACTTCTTCAATGGCGTTTAGCTCTCCAAGATTTTGATTTTGAAATGCAACACATTTCAGGAACTTCTAACAAAGTAGCTGATGCACTCTCCCTTGAAAGTTTCCCAGAGTTAACTGGTTAAATTGTCCTTGGAAAGTGAAAAATCTTGTAGTTTTACGTAAGTAGTAGTATATGTAAAGGTTCATGTGTTTTATTAATCTGTTTATTCTAAAGTTCTAGGAAGAAATCACCGCCAGTGTGGTTCCACACTGTCTGAGATTTGGGGGGCGTGTCATAAACAGATGGTTAAGGGTTAATACCTCTTTTACCTCTAAAGGGTTAAAAAGTTCACCTAGCCTAGCTAACATCTGACCAGAGAGACCAATGGGGGAACAAGATGTTTCAAAAGGAAGGAGGGAGGTTTTCCCTTTGTTTAGAGTTTTCAGTTTCAGCCGGAGTGAAAAAGATCAAGGAACCAGCCTCTTATCAGAGTAGTAAGTTTTAGAAATAAATAAATAGGTTTATGTTTGTTTCTTTGTAACCTGTCTTATGCAATTAGAGGTAGAACCAAATTGGGTATTATATTTTTTTTTTGTGTAACTAAATTTGTGCCCAGGGGAACATCTTCTTTGTGTTTTGAATCTGTTGTCTGTGAGAGTAGCTGGTATGCTAATCTCTCCCAGAGGGTTTTCTTTTACCTTTCTTTTCTTTAATTAAAAGCCTTTTTCTTAATACCTGATTGATTTTTCCTTGTTTTTAGATCCAAGGGGATTGGATCTGGACTCACCAGGGATTGGTGGGAGAAAGGAGGGGGGATGGTTAATTTCTCCTTGTTTTAAGATCCAAGGGATTGGATCTGGGCTCACCAGGGAATTGGTGAAGGAGTCTCTCAAGGCTACCCAGGGAGGGGAAGGTTTTGGGGGGACAGGGAGTGATCCAGACACTTAAAATTCTGGATGGTGGCAGTGATACTTTATCTAAGCTAGTAATTAAGCTTAGAAGTGTCCATGCAGGTCCCCACATCTGTACCCTAAAGTTCAGAGTGGGGAAGAAACCTTGACAACAATAGTCTGAGAGGATCCTCAGTCAGTAAAAAAAGCTGTATAATAATTAGGAGAAAGCAGGTAGAGGAGCTGAATCCCCGGACTGCATTGAAAGCAGACAACTATGTTCTTAATGTGCCAATCATTAGCGTATCTTGGCACCTTGAATCTCATCCATCTATTCTTCCCCTGGAAAAATAACACCATTCTGCTGCCACTGTATTAAGGGACGGTCTTCACTAAAAGATGCATCTCACATTGCACACTAACATCAGGAAATCTCAGGTCACCCTGATCTGTGGTGGTAAAAGACTCCAGAAATGCAGGCTCGCTGCTGAGAAAGTCCAGTCATCAAGTACTTCACCATTGCTCCATCAGACGTGCTCACAATTGTTCTGGTAGCCTGAGCAGTCTTAGAGAAGTGGTTGCTGAGCTTGCTAGGTCTATAAAAAGATTAGCACTGGACTCTTGATGTGGATCAAGATTTGGTGGGGGAGCAGAACACAGAAGACCAAGTGGAGACAGGACAGCTGAATTGCGCCGCAGGTGGGAGAAGCTTTCCGAGAGGAGGTGCAGTTCCCAGTTATAACACTGAGTTCTATGGGGGAGAAATAAGAAAAGTCAGATAAGGAGAGTCTGCTCAATGACTAGCTTTTAAAGGCCACAGCATGGAAATTTGTCATGAAGAGCTTGTCTACAAATGCTATCTGCACCATGTCCATTATCATGACCTGTTGATTGGAAAAGGACAAAGATACTGTGAGAGATCGGGCGTGGCTGGAGCCCACTTGCCACTAGCTTCTCAAGCAACTTTGCCCGAAGGAAGGATTTGTGCAAAACAAAATAGCCAAAACCCCCACTACTTTAGGATGATGGCATTTGGGGTATTTTGGGGCGTGATCCATTCAGATGTTGTTCACTGTAGTAGGGGAACAGTGTACTTTATGTGTAATGTTGTATTACATTTGGATACATTTGTTGCATATTGAGGATTTATAGGCACTAACCAGAGCAATTTCAAATTTCAAAATATTTATTCCAGGCTTGTGAAGTGGCATGATATTTTTCATCCCATCTTGACTGGAAGAAAGAATAGATTCAGATAATAAATTGTTTTGTGTTCCTTGTTAATGCTAACAGCTTTTCTGTATCTGCTGGCGGTTGAAGGGACAAGAGGGAGATGGATAATGCTTTACATATAAAATCATAGAGTTGAAGAAACATAAAAAGCTTTGTTTTCAACATTGCATTTATGTTTAAGCCATTCAAGTGACAAGAATTGGTTGTCTTGGAAGCAATCCGCAATTGTGTGAAATCCTTCATCTGTCCAATATGTGAAATATTTATTTTCTACAGCTGATTTACTAAACCCAGGCAAGGAGAGGAAGGTGGGCTATACTTTATTATTCTCAAATCTCGTTTCCAGAGACAACCAGATTAGATTGGGCCAGGGGGAAGGAAAGAAAGCCCAGTTGTGGTACAGATTGTTAGTAGAAATAAATGAGAGAAGTACCAGATGTAGCTCTAGAGAACTTTAGGGGGAATTATGTAGCAAAGTGATGCTACTCTCATATTGTTTTTAGTGAGGCTGCAAAATTACATAGTTTTCAATTAGAAATGGAGAATCCCAATCTCTTTCTTAGACAATTACTTCTTTGGGAGATTAATTCTCTGTCATTTGTTTCTCCGTAAAAATTGCTTATTTTTTTTGTATAATAGAGAGGGTGTTTTTTTTGTGGTTAGGAACTAATTAATTATGGGTGTAACGCTTGGAGGTGGTCCAGACAAGATGCTCATTTTGATTATTCTGAAAAATGTTTATATAAAAATGTCATTGGGGAATTCACTATTTATTAAATCTCAGTGGTTTCCACAGAATTTGGTCCTGCAAACAGGAATTTAGCTGCTGTGTGAACTGGACTATAATCCAATATACTCTCCTATAGTTATTTTGAGGTAAAAAGGAGTAAAACATTATTTTTGTCACCAAAGGAAGTGGCTATGACTCTGAATAGTCATATGAAGTAGGTCTATTATTTAAAAAGATACCATTTTCTATTGATTCATAGATTTCATGGCCAGTAGCGGCCACTGTGATTATCAGGTCTGATCTCCTATATAACATAGGCCACGGAACTTCCACAAAATAATTCCTAAAGCATCTCTTTTAGAAAAGCTTCCAATCTTAATTTAAAAGTTGTCAGTGATGGAAACACCACTACGACCCTTGGTAAATTGTTCCAGTGGTTAATTACTCTCTCTGTGAAAAATTTACACCTTATTTTCAGTTTGAATTTGTCTAACTTCAACTTCCATCCATTGTGTTATACTTTCTCTGTGAGACTGATGAGCCCATTATTAAATATTTGTTCTCCACATAGATACTTGTAAACTGTAATCAAGTGATCCCCTTAATCATCTTTTTGTTCAGCTAAATAGATTGTGCCTCTTGAGCCTGTCACTATAATGCATGTTTTCTAATCCTTTAATCTTTTTGTGGCTCTTTTTAAACCCTCCCAAAATTAACATCTTTCTTGAATTATGGGAACCAGTATCCCAGCAGCAGTAGCACTGCTGCCTAATATAGAGATAAAATGCCTCTCTACTCCTACTTGAGGGTCACCTGTTTTATGAATCCCTGGATTGCATTAGCCTTTTGACCACAACATCACATTGGGAGCTCATGTACAGTTGATTATCCACGATGACCCCCAAATCTTTTTCAGAGCCAATACTTCCCAGGATAGAGTTTCACTCTTCTAGAAGTATGCCCTACATTCTTTGATCTTAGATGTATATTTTTACATTTAGCCATATTAAAACACATATTGTTTGCTTGTACCCTATGTGCTTGTCCCCTAGACTAGATGACCTCTTGTGGTCCCTTCCAGTCCTAGGATTCCATGATTTACCAAGCGATCCAGATGGCTCTGAGTCAGTGATCTGTTTTATATAAGTACTTTCAGTACAGAGTCACAGTTTAAAGAAAAGATTATATTTTTACCTCCCAGAGAAGTCTTGATGCCACTGATATTGTAAGCAGATTGTGGGTTCACATTCAAGGGGCGCTTCAATAGTTTAATTAAATTAAGTCAAGTGGAAGATGACAACCTTCCCAGGGCCCACTCTGTTAAGTGAGAACTCACAATGAATGACATAAACTTGGCGACCAAACATTGCTCAGCAATCTCCTGGTCATCAGAGCAGCAACTTAACAAATCCTAAAGTTCCTCCTCAGAGCCATACATCATGCCAAATAGGCCCTGGAATAAGAATCCTGCAACTTTATGTTAAAAGGACTCTCATTAGCAAAATGTGAGTACCTTGGAAACTTGCTGGAGTCTTACAACACTGATATCCTCATGTTGCAAGAGACCCTATGGATACAATCTAACGACTAGCCATTTTCATCCTAAATGTGGCTTGGAGATATACATTAAGGACACCATCACAGATTTTAATGTTATTCCATCAATCAAAGAGGAGACCACATTTATCACAACTACCAAAGTAGAGGAGCTCCACATTAACAATGTCTGTAAAGACCCTAGCACACGATGGCCAAAACCAGAGCTACCCAACACTCCTATTCCATGCATCTATGCAGGTGATTTTGACAGTCACCACACTATGTGGGGCTATGAAACCAATGGTGAAAATCTCATGGACTGGATATCTGCACAAGACTTCCAACTAATCTATGAACTAAAAACAACAATTAACATTCCATTCAAGCCACTGGCAACGTGGGTACAATCCAGACCAAACATTCATGTCTAAAGACCAAAGTGGTAACACTCTCATCGTAACAAGTGAAGTACTATCAACATTTCCAAACAGCCAACACAAGCCTATAATGATATACATAGGCATTGAAATTCCTGTGTTTTTTCAGAAAAAGGTACTGCGATGGAATTTTGCTAAAGCTGATTGGTATGCCTACAAAGAGACACTTGAGAAAACTGTTGCAAGGATTCCAGCAAGACTGGAATGCTATCAACGTTCTGCAGGGCTCCTGAAAGGAGAAAACATTCCCCGAGGCTTCCGGAAAAAGCACACTTCCTGCTGGATGAAAGAGAAGCATCAGTTGCTCTTGCAATACTATCAAACCAGGAACTCTCATATCACAAAAGTCCCGCTACACTCCCTTGACACAGCAAGACACCAGCACTGGCTTGATTGTGTGTCAAACCTTGATTTTACATGTTCAAGTCACCACTCCTGAACACTACTATGGCGTCTTGTGGCCACTAATCCCACAGAGTACTGGCCACCATAAATCCAGCTAAACTCAATAGCCTCCAAACTGGTGGACCACCTGATAAATACACAAGAAGAGAAGTGTATCAACAACTTTACCGAACACTTGCCTCAATCCCCTGAGGAGAACCTTCCACTGTCAGCACTGAGGAAGTAAAAGAAGGACTTACTGTAATGAAAAAAAGGAAGGCTGCAGGCCCTGATAGTATTCTGCCAGAATTCCTCCACCATCTCGGCCCCAAAGGACTCCAGTGGCTAGCAACATTGTACTCTGCTACCTTAAGGACAGTATGGATCCCCGAAATATGGTGTGAGGCTATGGTAATTGCCATTCCAAAGCTTGGAAAGCCCCATGATGAAGCGGGAAGCTATGAGCCAATTTCTCTATTATGTATGACCTATAAACTTCCTGAATGTATCATCCTCAAAAGAATATGACCTTTTACTGAGTCAATTATCCCTGTCGAACAAGCTGGCTTCTGGCCAAAATGTAGTTGTTGTGACCAAGCTCTGGCGTTCACAAATCACATTGAGGCTGGCTATCAAAAAAACCTAAATACTAGAGCAGTACTTGTTAACTTGTCATCTGCATATGACACTGTAAGGTGTAAGGGCCTGATGCTAGAATTATACATTGGTACTAAACACTTCATCTGCTGTCAGGGTGGATTGCCTCCTCAAAAAGCATTTTATCAAATTTAAATCTGATTTAAATTAAAAAATCCAGTTTAAATAAAAAAAATCCGATTTTTTTTATTTTTTTTTAAATCATTGATTTTTATCCAACTTGCCTGCTGTGGACCATGCTGAGTAACAGATGTCTGCGGGTGTACCTGGGTATTGAGACCAGATCACCCCACATCACAAACTACAGGCTACCACAAGGCTCTGTACTTGCTCCAACCCTTTTTAATATTTACAGAAGTGACATACCTCCAACTAAATCACAAAAATTTGGATATGCAGATGATCTTGCCATGACAATCCAAGCATCAAACCTCCATGACACTGAGAAAGCATTAACTGAGGATCTCCAAAATATGGAACAATATTTCCAGAAATGGAGGTTCAAACGAAACCCTGGAAAAACAATAGTAAGCACATTTCATCTAGATAATAAGAGTGCCAAAACCACATTGAAAGTAACTTTCTGTGGTAAAAATGTGCAACACAATTACACTCCAACGTATCTCAGAGTTAAACTTGACCGCACCAGCTCCTTCCATGATCATCTTGAGAAGGTAGCTGCAAAGATTAAAAACAAGAGCCAATATAATCCAGAAATTAGCAGGTACAACCTGGGTGCATCAGCATCAGTGTTGCGAACATCTGCAATAGCACTTGCATATTCAGTAGCTGAATATTGTGCATCAGTATGGAGCAGATGCAGCCACATTTGACTTGTGAATACCAAGCTAAATACAGTGATGTGGTGCATCACAGGAACCTTTAAGTCAACTCTAACACACTGGCTACCTATCCAACATTGCTCTCCCACCGATATGCCGAATCGCTACAACATTCAGTGAAGTTCAGTGAACCTGTGAAAACAGATGTCTTTCTATTCACCAAGACCTTGACAACGCCCCCCTGCAACGTCTTATGTCTTACATGCCTTTCTGGGAACGTTTGTTTAGCTTCATGCAATCAAGTTATGATCAGAAGGAAGATTGGAAAGCAGACTGGGCTAAATAAGACTTAAAAAATAAGCACCTTGTGCCAGATCCCACACAGAAGGTTCCTGGGTTTGACCTTCCATGGTCATCTTGGTCAACTCTGAACTAAATTTGAACTAACCGTGGTATATGTGGACAACTAGTGCACAAATGGAAAATCAAGGACTCCCTGGTGTGTGAGTGGTTCCTCACGACAGACCATCACACATATCACTACCTACTTCCCAATTTATAAATATGAAGGAGGCATTACTGTAATAAATTCTGCTACTCCTGATGTAGCCATTTGGCTCGATCAACCTCAGGTGAAATTGTAGTTGCTGCTCTACACCCGCCACACGAAAGAAGAGACTAAATTAAATTTAGAAAGTATAAGGCTTCTGGTGTGTGTGTGTGGGGGGGGAGATGAAGTCCAATCATGTCTCAATTTAAATTGTACCATAGTCAGGGCACAAATATTCATTTTCATTTTTTATGTAATGATTGAGAAGTTTCATACTGTTAATATTTAATAACTGCAATGGAAAAATAATTTCACAAGTCTGGTGGCATGCACACCTTCAGTTCAGGTTACTTTCTGATCATAGTCCACTTTTGTAATTCCTGTGATGCTATAAACCAGTTCTTGCCAAGTCTGTTGGCATCAGCTGAGCACTGACAAATTCATAGCTGGAAACCAGACCAGCTCATCTATATAATTTTGTTCAAGATAAGCATTAGACTTGTAGGGATGTGTTTAGTCTCTATAAAATGTTTGCAAGTTGCTGCATGCAGCAATCTTTTCTTGTAATCTCTATATTCCATGCTGCAAGGTAAAATATAAGTTCATTTTATAATTGTAAAAATGCCAGCTCTGAACTTGTGAATTTAGATGGGAAGAGTGGCTCCCCACATCTATATAGGAGGGCTATCAAAATTAAACGGGCCATTGTAGGACAAAAGCTTTGATGGTTGCACCACCCATCGATGGAGAAGTACATGATCCCATCAGTTGAAATGCTGGAAGAGAGAAATAAAGATAGTTGACATGAAACTTTTTCATCTGTTTGGACTCTTACAAGGGCTGGAGCTAAGAAGCAAAAAGCAGTGAGCCCCAGGGTCAACCTGGGTTAGGCCTAAAAGACATGCAGCGAACAGATTACTACATCCCTGTCATCTTTTGGAACCACTGACTGAATTCATTTGTGCATATTTTGCTTGCTTTAAGCTGTAAGTAACTCCCATTTCTTTTTCCTAGTTATAAATAAATCCTTAATTAGTTTACTATAGGACTGTCTTGTACCACATTGTCTTTAGGGTTGCCAATTTTGGTTGGACATATTCCTGGAGGTTTCATCACATGATGAAATCTTTAATTAAAGATTAATCTTTAATTCCTGGAGACTCCAGGACAATCCTGGAGGGTTGATAACCCTCACTGCCTTTGGAGTGAGATCTAAGGTACAAATTGATCTGGGGTAAGTGACTGGTCTCTTGGGACTGGGAGCAACCTGAATATCTTGTGATTTTTGGTGGAAGTGACTATTTATCACTAAGTGTAGCTTGCTGTGGTGGTAAGACAGACTGGAGAGCCCAACGGGACTATCTTTGACTCCATGGTAGGACTATTCAGGTTTGTTAGTGGGTTGGTGCAATCTAATTACAGAACATACCATCAGTTTGGGGTGTCCGCCCTGCTTCTGACAGTCTGCCCTGAGGTAGGCACTCATGGTCATGAATCGCTCCAAACAGCATGACAATTCCATCAAGTTTTTAGCAGGAAACATCAGGTCAGCTACTAACACTTTATATGGCTGGAAAGACCAGACTGCAAGCTCTCAGGTGATGCACAACATTAGTCCTGCCTAAAATAAGCTGGCATTGAAGGCTCAGGGAGGAGGGAAAAGACAGGGAAGAAGGCAAGATGGTATCAAAATGGTGCCATTACACACCAGGCTCATCATGGTGAGACACGGATGCTGTTCACTGTTGGAGAATTAGGATTACTGGCTTCCCACTGATGGGAAACATTTATCTCTAGGCATAGTTGTTCACAAGACAACAAACCTTAAAATGGTAACAGGCTCCCTGTTCCAGCAGTGCTGTTTTGGCTCTGACTCTGGTGTAATTTTCAGTCCCTGGGATGTTACAGTTAGTTATAAACTTAGGAACGTAGGCTGTTGTAGGCCATGCCTTTGGTTTTATTACTTCTGTATGCATTACTTCCTCCAATTAAAGTGTTACAATAACTTTAGACACTTGCTGTGCGTCATGTTTATACTTTCCCAACCAGATCACTTGAGGAGAGGTTGCTGTACTCTAAGTGCAACAAACTGTGCTAAGTACAAAAAGAGCCTTCTTGCATATCACTCCATATGCTTGGAATGTCTCCCCTCTCCTCCTCCACACACACTAGTGTACATAAAGTACCTTCCCTCTTCCTCAAATACTGAGAAGCCATCTGTGCTGCAAAGCATTCCATATGTATCGGCAACTGGTCCAGTGATGTGCTGCCAATGTTTCAACAAAGGGCTCCCACAAAAATGTTCCCCTTAGCCTGTAATAAACCCCATGTCCTAAGGGAGTGTGCTCATAGACTGAGGAAACTATTCATTTGTTTTCCATTTCAACAAAATATTTCCCCGGAACCACGGAAGGAGACAGCAGTGTTTGCAAACAAACTTGTCGTATATGCGCTTTACTGGAAGTATATGCCCTTTCCTGAAAAATCTATTGACAGTACAGAACAATGCTCACTGTGCACACTGCAGAATAGAGGAAAACAATGGGTTGGTATGAGCACCTTTTAGAGGGGCCAGAGGGGAGTCTCTCTTGGAAATTTTTAGGAGCCTCAGGCATGAGAATTATAAGGAGAGAGTGAGTGAATTATAAGGAGAAAAATATCCCTCCCCTCAACACTGAACTAGTCACCAGCCAAGATTTGCAAAAATGACCAGTGGTTTCGGATGCCTCCATTTCTGGGTGCCCAACTTGAGACTAAATAGCAGATTTTCCAGAGCAAAAGCAGATAAATCCAAAACAGAAAAAAACTTGGTGGTTGTTTTAGTCCAATAAGGATCATAAAATTAACTTCAAAAGATTTCTATCAAATTAAATGATTGTTTTCATCTATATTATGAAAGTTACCATAACTACACAGAAGGGAGCAATTTAAATATTATTTTTAGACATTTCTTACCTTAACTGCAAGAAGAAACACAAAAGGTCCGGTCTCTCTCCTAGCAATGCAACTAGTACTGGCGCATCTGTTCCACAGAGACTTTTCTTATAGGAAAACTTTGGTAATCTACCTTTATGGCCTCAATTCAGCAAAGCATTGAAGCACATTCTTGAGTTCATCCCAATACAGCAAAGCTTCAGCATATGCTAATGTTTAGGCACATATTTAAGTGCTCTATTGAATAGGCAGGGACTTAAGCATATGTTTAAATGCTTTGCTGAATCAGGGCCTATATTTCCTATGATTCTTTAACAAAGTAGTTCAGAGTGCTTTGTGCAGAGTATTTACTACAGTCTCTTTCTTCATAGTGAGATAATGGAATGTGCAGCATTCCAACCCTCCCACCAACAAGACAGTGCTAAGAGTGCTTAAGGGTGCCTAAAGGGTTCAGTGGTCAAATCCCAATGCAAGTAGGAACTATTGAAAACCCCATCCCATTCCTGTCCTGCCACATAAGGAAAATATTGCGACAAAATGAATTAATTAACACTTGCTCCAGGGATGGATATAAACTAACTATATGATCCAACCACCTTAAGCACCTTGCCAGAGATTGAGCTGGGTGGTGCTCAATATGTAAGGTGGCCTCTTTCCTTTGGGATTTGCCATGGCGATGATGAGCTGCTCCTAGAAGCCCCAAAGTGGTAGAAAGTAAGTAATAGTATTCCCATTTTACAGACAGTGAACTGAGGCAAAGAGAGATTAAAGTGACTGGCTCAGGGCCACAAAAGAGACTTATAGCAGACACAGGAATGGAACTCAGTTCTCTTGAGTTCCAGTGCAGTGCAGTGTCTTAACCACAGGGCCATCCTTCTCCCTATTTACATCATAAACATACAAAAACATAACACAGATAAACATTTTGCAAACATTTGCGAATTAATCCTCACAACACAAGAATCATCACCATACTAAACACATTATCATCTCTATTTAACACATGGGGAAACTGAGGATCAAAGAGGTTGTGACTTGTCCAAAATCACACAAGAAGTGGGCAGAGCTGGCAACAGAATCCAAGTCCTATTACCTCCTAGTCTTGTAACTCATCCTCAAGAGTATCCTGAAACACCAAAGTTAATTGCTTTCTCACTTTTTCTCCCCTAGCATGCCAACAACTTATTTTGCCAGGAGACTCCCAATTTCAGCCAGACTATCCAGTGCTCCTGATCTCTTCAAGGAAACTAATTCCCACCCCTCGCTGACACACTCCCAAAGCTATTACATGGATGGGCGGGCTGATTCATTTTTGTGCTATATTCAAGTTCCTTTGTAATACATGCGTCTGCCACACTGTGAAGAATACGGGAGCAAGAATGGAGGAGTCAGGTGACTCCACAAATTAAAAGTCAGCCCACCTGCCTGCCCACAGCTTCTGATAAGAAAAGATCCTCCCCTCACTACTGCACTAATGAATTAGCCCTCAGTGCAGATGAAACTGCAAGACTATAACACTGCTTAGGAAATTTGAGAGTGGGGTGGCTTACTGCACTCTCTGACATGGTTTTGAAACATCTCCTGGTTTCTGCATCTTCAGCCTTAGCAAAACAGTTTAAAGCACACAAAAGTAGATTTCACAAAATCACTAGATTCCTCTTTGCTCCACCCAGCACAGGTTGACTGAAATCTCATACGTTATTCTCACTATATTTTGACCCAAGATTTTCTCCATCCCCTGCACTCTATCTCTCTCCTAATTCACAGAGAGATGGATCTAAAATTGAATTTGAAATTAATAAATGGTAAGGCCTAATCTTATTATAGTCTATTAAAATCATTTTAATTAAACTAAAATATAATATTAAGCCATACTTATTTGCTGCCAAGTTTCAAAGCAAGTCAAAGCACTGAGCTGGTGGAAGTCAGTAGCTAAGCACCTGGAACCAGAGTTTATTGAAACACTAACCCGGCTTATTACAATAGTAGCCTCTTCTACAGCTGCAGAGAAAATATTTTCTTCATTTCAGTTTATTCAACTAGTTCAGCTCAATGATTTGCTCATTCATATTAAAGAAACAATAGAGAAGTGGACAAAAGCAAAAAAACCCTTGTTTTCCTCTTCCAACCTATGAATAAAAGCTAGGTGTGCGAGGAAGGACCAGAAATAATCAGTTTGATTCACTAACTATAGATTAGGGGTCGGCAACCTCTGGCACGTGGCTGTCCAGGGTAAGCACCCTAGCAGGCTGGGCCAGTTTGTTTACCTGCCACATCGGCAGGTTCAGCCAATTGCAGCTCCCACTGACCACAGTTCGCTGTCCCAGGCCAATGGGGGCTGTGGGAAGCTGTGGCCAGCACATTCGTTGCCCTCGTCCATGCCACTGGCCTTGGACGATGAACTGCGGTCAGTGGGAGCCGTGATTGGCCAAACCTGCCAACGCAGCAGGTAAACAAACTGGCCTGGCCTGCACGGGTGCTAACCCTGGCAAGCCGCGTGCCAGAGGTTGCCGTCCCCTGCTACAGAAAATACTTCCTTTGCTTATTTAAACAATTAGATTTAAGTGGAAAACATGTTTTGAATTTTTTTATAAACTCTTTTCCCTTACATTTCCAGCACATTTAAGGTAGTTTTATTTACTAAAATAAATACACAGAAAATGCTGGTTTTGTGTATTTTTAATTCAATTTGAATTTTTATTCAACCAGAGCTTTACACATCACAAGTAAGATATTAATCTTCATCTACTAAAGGAATGCATCATTCACCATTTTCTAGAATAGCAAATGTAAAAATTAAGAATCAGAATAAATATAAGTAAAGTGATACAAATGGTTAGACAAATAGATATAGTGTATTCTCCTGATTGGCAAAGAGCACCATCAAACTTAGTGTAAAGAGTACATTTAGCTACAAATCAATGTGTTTTCATGTTTACCCACCAATGAGAACCAGCTTTCAGGAAAATAACTAAAAAGTACAAATGCAAAACACAATTAAAATTGATGATTTAAACTGAGGTTTCCTGCTTGCTGATTTAAATCATTTTGACTTCAGTCAATCCATCCTGTTGTCCTTCTCTACAGTAGCCAGAGGCCCTTGGCAGAGACCAAACCTGCCATCCTAGTAAAGAGGCTCTGCATGGGTCCCACGGACACGTCTCCCTGTCCAGACAATGCCTTTTATTGATTCAGCAGCCTTTTTGTCCCTGCAGTGAAGACAGTCTCCAAATACACAGATACAAATACCTTGGTTTAATAGTGCTTGTAATGGTGTGTACCTTTAAGGTCACCACAGAGCTGCAATCTCAGAACTGGTCTACACTACGTGTTAAAACCGATTTTAGCAGCGTTAAACCGATTTAAAGCTGTACCCATCCACACAACAAGGCCCTTTATATCGATATAAAGGTCTCTTTAAATCAGTTTCTGTACTCCTCCTCAACGAGAGGAGTAGCACTAAAATTGGCATTACCATATCGGATTAGGGTTAGTGTGGCCAGGGCCGGCTCTCGGAATTTCGCTGCCCCAAGCACGGCGGCAGGCCGCGGGGGGCGCTCTGCCGCTCGCCGGTCCCGCGTCTCCAGTGGACCTCCCGCAGGTGTTTGTGTGGACGGTCAGCTGGTCCCGCGTCTCTGGTGGAGCTGCCGCAGGCGTTTCTGCGGAGGGTCCGATGGTCCCGCAGCTCTGGTGGAGCTGCCGCAGGCGTGTCTGTGGGAGGTCCACCGGAGCCGCGGGACCAGCGGACCATCCGCCGCCATGCCTGCGGCACTTCCACCGGAGCCGCCTGCTGCCCTCCCAGCAATCAGCAGAGTGCCCCCTGCGGCGTGCCGCCCCAAGCACGCGCTTTACACGCTGTAGCCTGGAGCCGGCCCTGGTGGCCGCAAATCGACGGTATTGGCCTCCGGGCGGTATCCCACAGTGCACCACTGTGACCGCTCTGGACAGCAATCTGAACTCAGATGCACTGGCCAGGTATACAGGAAAAGCCCCGCGAACTTTTGAATTTCATTTCCTGTTTGGCCAGCATGGAGCTCTCATCAGCACAGGTGACCACACAGGGCTCATCAGCACAGGTAACAATGCAGTCTCCTGAGAATCGGAAAAGAGCTCCAGCATGGACCGCACGGGAGGTACTGGATCTGATCACTATATGGGGAGAGGATTCTGTGCTAACAGAACTCCGTTCCAAAAGACGAAATGAAAAAATATTTGAAAAAATTTCCAAGGCTATGATGGAGAAAGGCCACACCAGGAACTCAGTGCAGTGAAGAGTGAAAGTTAAGGAGCTCAGACAAGCCTACCAGAAAACCAAAGAAACAAACAGAAGGCCCGGGTCAGGGCCAAAAATATGCAGCTTCTACGCTGAGTTGCATGCAATTCTAGAGGGGTGCGCCACCAGCACCCCACCCCTGTCCGTGGATTCGGAGGCGGGGGTTGTAATCTCAGCCAGGGCTGAGGATTCTGTGGACGGGGAAGATGAGGAGGAGGAAGACGAGGACGAGCTTGCAGAGAGCACACAGCACTCCGTTAGCCCCAACAGCCAGGAGCTTTTTCTCACCCAGACAGAATTACCCTCCCAGCCCTCCCAAGCCACTAGCCCAGACAGTGAAGCCATGGAAGCGACCTCTGGTGAGTGTACCTTTGTACATATAAAACATGGTTTAAAAGCAAGCATTTTTTAATGATTGATTTGCCCTGAGGACTTGGGATGCATTTGCGGCCAGTACAGTTATTGGAAAAGTTTGTTAACATGTCTGGGGATGGAGCGGAAACACGCCAGGGACATCACCATGAAGCGCTCCTGCAGGTACTCCAAAAGCCTTTGCAGAAGGTTTCTGGGCAAGGCAGCCTTATTCTGTCCACCATGGTAGGACACTTGACCACGCCACGCATATAGCAATTAATTGGGTATCACTGCATGACAAAGCATAGCTGCATATGGTCCCGGTGATTGCTGGCATTCAAGAAACATCCGTTCTTTATCTCGCTCTGTTATCCTCAGGAGAGTGATATCGTTCATGGTAACCTGGTTGAAATTCAGGAATTTAAGTAAGGGGACAGAGATGGCCATTCCTACTGGGCTGTTTGCCTGTTGCTTAAAAGAAATCCTTCCTTGCACGTAGCCAAGCGGGGGGAGGGGAAGGGGGGGGAATAGCGCTGAGCTTTTTTGCGTTTGGCTATCAGGGATCTTCCCTGCTACCAGCCACGTGGTGGGGGGGAGGGGAAGGAGGGTGATTAGCAGTGATCTTCCATGATACTGGCCATGTGGTGGGGGAGGGGTAAAGCGATTATCCCAGAGAATTGGTGGGGGGTGGCTTCTGCTGCTGCATGTTAACAGGAAAGAAGCAGCACTGAACAGGATTTGCTTGGTATTTGGGAAAGGAGGGCACTGTGTATATGAAGACTGCAGAAGCCGAAAGACAATGGCTTACCATGGCCGCATGCAAGCTGAATTCTGATGCCCGGACCTGCATCTGTGAGATCTGTAACACCAGAGCCGCAGGCACTCAATATTAAGATGCAAAATGCGAGCTTGTAGTGAAATCACATGTGCTCTGTAAGGTGAATAGTGTTGTTCACTGTGAAAGAGTATAACCATTGTTCTGTAAAATGTATCTTTTTAAATACTTCTCTCCCTTTTTTCCCTCCCTCATGCAGCTGCAAATTTTTCAAGCCTCCCTATTCCTTCCCGAAGGCTATCTCAGATAAGGCGGAGGAAAAAGAAGACGTGAGACGAAATGTTCTCGGAAATCATGGAAGTAACCCACAATGAAAGAGCTCATCTGAATGGGCGGAAGGACGTGGTATCAAATTACAGGAAAGATGCCAATGAAAGTGAGGATAGGAGGGACAAACGTGAGGATAGGAGTGATAAACGTGAGGATAGGAGGGACGCTCGAGATGAGAGGTGGAGGCAGGAAGATCAGCGGTGGCGGGATGCAACGCTGGGGCTGCTGCGTGATCAAACTGATATCATCCGACGTCTGGTGGAGCTTCAGGAAGAGCAACGGGGTCACAGAGTGCCGCTGCAGCCCCTGTGTAACCACCCTCACCACTCACCATGTTCCATGTCTTCCTCACCTATAAGAACGCGTGGGGGAAGGCTTCGTGCACCCGCCCACTCCACCCCCGTGGATAGCCCAACCAAAAAGCTGTCATTATATTGAAATGTTTTTAGTGGCCTTTTCCTTCCCTCCTATCCTCCTCCCAAACAACACACGGGATACCTTGTCAGTTCTCTCTTGACTTTTTAATAAAGAATACCTGGTTTTTAAACCATAGTGACTTTATTTCCTTAAGCAAGCTGTAATCGAAGGGGGAGGGTGGGTTGCTTACAGGGAATGAATCAATCAAGGGGAGAGGGGTCATCAAGGGGAAACAAACACAACAGTTACACCGTACCCTGGCCCGTGATGAAACTCGTTTTCAAAGCTTCTCTGATGCGCACCACTTCCTGGTGTGCTCTTTTAATCGCCCTGGTATCTGGCTGCGCATAATCAGCGGCCAGGTGATTTGCCTCAGCCTCCCACCCCGCCATAAAGGTCTCCCCCTTACTCTCACAGAGATTGTGGAGCACACAGCAAGCAGCAATAACAAAGGGGACATTGGTTGGCTGAGGTCTGAGCGAGTCAGTAATGTGCGCCTTTAAACGGCCAAATGCACATTCTACCACCATTCTGCACTTGCTCAGCCTGTCGTTGAACAGCTCCTGACTACTGTCCAGGCTGCCTGTGTATGGCTTCATGAGCCATGGCATCAGGGGATAGGCTGGGTCACCTAGGATAACTATAGGCATTTCAACATCCCCAACTGTTATTTTCTGGTCTGGAAGTAATTCCCTTGCTGCAGCCGTTTAAACAGAGTCGTGTTCCTGAAGACGCGAGCGTCATGAACCCTTCCTGGCCATCCCACGTGGATGTTGGTTTAACATCCCTTGTGATCCAGCAGTGCTTGCAGCACCACTGAAAAGTACCCCTTGCGGTTTACGTACTGGGTGCCCTGGTGCTCCGGTGCCAAGATAGGGATATGGGTTCCATCTATCGCCCCTCCACAGTTAGGGAATCCCATTGCAGCAAAGCCATCCACTATGACCTGCATGTTTCCCAGAGTCATAACCTTTTGTAGCAGCAGCTTAATGATTGCTTTGGGTACTTGCATCACAGCAGCCCCCACAGTAGTTTTTCCCACTCCAAATTGATTCCCGACTGACCGGTAGCTGTCTGGCATTGCAAGCTTCCAGAGGGCTATTGCCACTCGCTTCTCCACTGTGAGGGCTGCTCTCATCTTGGTACTCTGGTGTTTCAGGGTAGGGAAAAGCAAGTCACAAAGTTCCATGAAAGTGTCCTTACACATGCAAAAGTTTCGCAGCCACTGCGAATCATCCCACACCTGCAAAACTATGCAGTCCCACCAGTCTGTGCTTGTTTCCCGGGCTAAAATCGGCGTTCAATGGCTAGAACCTGCCCAGTAGGATCTGCAAAGCGCAGGGGCCCGCGGTTTGAGAGAATTCTGTTTCCATGTCCTCATCACTCTCGTTGCCATGCTGCCGTAGCCGCCTGCTCTTCACCTGGCTTTGCAGGTCCCGGTTCAGCACAGACTGCACGAGAATGCGCGAGGTGTTTACAACGTCCACGGTTGCAGTATTGATCTGAGCAGGGTCCACGCTTGCCGTGCTATGGCATCTGCACAGTTCACCCAGGAAAAAAGGCGCGAAACGGTTGTCTGCTGCTTTCACGGAGGGAGGGGTGAGGTTGTACCCAGAACCACCCACGACAATGATTTTTGTCCCATCAGGCACTGAGATCTCAACCCAGAATTCCAAGGGGCGAGGGAGACTGCAAGAACAATGGGATAGCTACGGGATAGCTACCCACAGTGCAACGCTCCAGAAATCGACGCTAGCCTCGGACCATGGACGCACACTGCTGAATTAATGTGCCTAGTGTGGCCGCGTGCACTCGACTTATACAATCTGTTTTACAAAACCGGTTTATGTAAAATCGGAATAATCTCATAGTGTAGACATACCCTGAGAACCTGATCACTGCAGGTAGGATCAGTATTGCAAGAATTACTGCAGAGTGTTATCTCTGCCAATAAAATAGTGATGGACCTATTACGCATGTGTATAGATTTCTTTTCCAAAGAACCATGTACTTCTGTGTACTAAAGCTGAACAGACAGTGTGCTAATAAAGTACTAGTCTGTACAAGTCCACCTCTGATATATAACTGAAGGGCCTATCCCCTTTTTACACTTTGGCAACATTTGTATATCTTATCATATCAATAAAGCCTCTTTCAATCCAATATAAACTTTCTCTTGGTACTTTTCTTTAACCCATAACTTGCTGTTTAATTTATTTCAGAGAATACTTTTTCAAAAACCCTATTCACACACACACACACAGAGAGCCTTATAACTTCTTATTTTCTACCAACTTGTTTTTTATTAGTCAATTTTGTTGCAATCAAGAGCTAAGATTTCACATTAATTAGGTTAACTAAAAATAGGTATACATCTCTCTGTTATAACTAATAGGCATTTATTAAAGCAGGTCTCCAGTACTGTTAAAAAGACAAAAACATCTCTTCCCTATTAAAAAAGCAATAAAGACTTTAAGGATAAAATTTAACAAAAAGGTGGAGAGGGAAATCCAGGGACATAAAATTCTGTTCTGGCATCGATTAGGCAGTTAGTTGACCACCAAAATAACTACTATTAGAGTCAAGTAAATAGCATTAAATAAATGGTTGCAAGTATTCATTCCAATTTAAAAATGTATTTGCTGTGGTTTGGCCCAGCCCCCTTTTATATTTGCTTCCCACAAATGCCTGTGCAAAACAAATTTGAAGCATGCATTCTATGGGCATGGTTACACCTGCAAATGTAGAGCGCTTTGAGTTAAACCACCCCTCGGAGAGCACAATAGGGAAAGTGCTGCAATCTGTCCACTGACAGCTGTGAGCACACTGGCGTGGCCACATTTGCTGCCCTTGCAGCAGCATTGGGAGCAATGCATTATGGGCAGCTATCCCACAGAGCACCTCTTCCCAGTCTGGCACTGTGGCGTGTGGGAAGGGGCAGGGCATTCTGGGTCCTGTCCCAATGCCCGTGATGCATCGGTTCACATCCCAGTAATCCCTGTGCTTCTGTCCACATTTGATGCCATCTTTCAATGTATTTTGTACTGCGGGCTCTGTCTTCCTTTTCGGTCTGTGGGCATGGAGCCCAAACTGCTGAGGAATATGCTGAAGAGTCTCAGCACGTCACATTTGGCAGTCAAGTTACTCCTTAAGATCCAAACTGACAGTGTCGACTCTGACGATATCTACTCCAGTAACGCATATGACACGAGACTGCTTGTGGCATTCACAGACATGCTCACCACCGTGGAACACCGCTTTGGGGCTTAGGAAACAAGCACTGAGTGGTGGGATCACATCGTCCTGCAAATCTGGGATGATGAGCAGTGGCTGCAGAACTTTTGGATGAGAAAAGCCACTTTCATGGGATTGTGTGAGGAGCTTGCCCCCATCCTGTGGCACAAGGACATGAGATTGAAAGCTGCCCTGCCAATGAAGCAGCGGGTGGCTATTGCAGTCTGGAAGCTGGCAACTCCAGACAGCTACTGAACGGTCACTAACCAGTTTGGAGTGGGAAAGTCGACCGTTGGAATCATGTTGATGCAAGTTTGCAGGGCCATTAATCACTTCCTGCTCAGAAGAACCATGACTCCGGGTAACGTGCAAGACATTGTGGCTGGTTTTGCACAAATGGGTTTCCCTAACTGTGGAAGGTTGATAAATGGGACGCATATTCCAGTTCTGGCACCAGCCCACCTCGCGTCTGAGAAAGTTATGCGGAAGGGGTATTTGTCTATGGTTCTCCACATGCTTGTAGATCACCAGGGGCATTTCATTGACATTAACACAGGCTGACCCGGAAAGGTGTACGACACATGCATTTTTTGGAACACTGGCCTGTTCAGGAAGCTGAAACCTGGGACTTTTTTCCCCAGACAAGAAGATCACTGTAGGGGAAGTCGAAATGCCCACTGGGATCCTTGGAGACCCCACTTACCCTTTAATGCCGTGGCTCATGAAACCCTACACAGGGAGTCTTGAAAGCAACAAGGAGTAGTTCAACAACAGGCTGAGCCAGTGCAGAATGACTGTGGAGTGTGATTTTGGCCATTTAAAGGGCCACTGGTGCTCTCTGTATGGGATGCTGGACCTGGCTGATGACAACATCCCTGCAGTTATATCTGCATGCTGTACCCTCCATAACACCTGGAGGCTGAATTTGAACAGCCAGAGAGCAGGGCTATTAGAGGAGCCCAGTGCAGGGCTGCAAGGATTAGGGATGCCTTGAGGGAGCAATTTGAGATTGAAAGCCACCAGTAATGTTTGGTGCCCTGCATGAGAGTGAAGTGCAGTGGTTCCAATATTAGTAGGAATCTGTTAGTAGGAATCTGTGTTTGCTATGCTGACTTGCAGTACCTGTTGCTTTCCGAATCCTGGGCTATGGTATCTTTTACTTTATGCCATAATAAAGAATGTTTTCAAAGCCAAAAAAATCCATTTATTGAAAAGAAAATTCATTTATTGAAAAGAAACACAACTGCTTGGGAAACAGAAGGGGCAAGGGGGTGTGGTGTGGAACGGTACAATCACAGATTTGCGTATGTCCTGTTATCATACTCAGCCTTCCTGTCTGAAGTGCTGTGCAATGAGTGCTGCACTTTAGGATGGCTATAATGCATGGTGATTCGGGTTAAGTGCAGTGAGTAAGGGTTGTAGTTTTCAGGGCTGGGTGATGAAGCTACAGGTGTTGGATGCAGCTGGCGGCGATAAGAGCCCAGATGTTGGAGAAAGTACATTGGAGGTGACATGGGGGCACAAGAGAAAGAGTTTTGGGACAAGGGGGTGCGCAGTAGTGCTCCACCTGCATGGTTACGAGCACCTGGATCAAGTCCGTTTGATGCTCCATTATGCTCATCCGCTGATCCGTGCTTTGCTGCCGGAGCTCCGTGCTTTTGTGCCAGCGCTCCTCATTCTGCTGTCGGATCCTCCTTTCACTCTCCCTCCACTCCTGCATTCTTAGATTTTCGTTAAGTGACTGCTGCATCACTTTATGCAGCATGTTTTCTTTGCTTCTACATGCCTCTTCCTAATTCTTTGCAGTCTTTCAGCCGGTGATAACACAGATGGCTGAGATCTCAAGGTTGCATCTGTAAAGGCAAAATGCAACACTTAACAGAGGCAGCATTGTTCACACCAGACAAAGCAATGATTCCCCTGTACTTAAGGGAAAGCATAGTCTACACAACAGCATAATTTGCCTGTCCCAAAGTGAGCGCACATAACCCATGGGAGCCCCAAAATGGTGAGTAAGCACAGAGTCATGGCAGTGATTGTTTCATGGCAGTACTGTACCCTGGGTTTCTGTGCCTTGGGGAGAGCCAACAGCTGAAGAGGGCCCCTATACTGAACACTGTCCCCATGTTTTCCACAGGAGTTCATCCTGGAAGATATCTCGCTGCTGAGGGTCACCTAGGAAGCAAGGAAGGGTCTTCTATTACAAAACAGCTTCCACCTTGGCCCACATGCAGCTTGCCTGAGAGCAGCAATGGTCCCCCAGCCCCTCATGGCACAATGAGCCAGACATGTTAGCCTGACTGGGACAAGGACCAAAGTGGCTCTCCCAAGAAACCTGAGCAAGCGCATTGCTCAACTCCAGGATGAGACCTTTGAAGAGATCACTGAGGCCGATTACTGTGATGTGAGAGATACATCAACCCCCTATTCTGCATCTAGGCATGCATGCAGCCCTAACTCTCCTTGCCCCAAGAGCCCACACCAATAACTTTCTTCCCAAAATAAAAGCTGCTTACCGGGAACCTCCTCTGGTGTTTGTCCTTCCCCAAGCACCGGCTGCCGAGATTGGCTACCTTCCTCCTTGCTTGAGAACAGCTCCTGGCTGCATGCATCTAGGGATTCCAGGGTGCCTTCCTGCTCCTCAGCACTCTTGCTCCCAATTTCCTCCTCCTCCTCCTGCCTTGTTGAATTAGGCTCTAAAGTGTCTATGGTGGTCCTCGGAATGGAGGTGGGGTCGTCCCCAAATATCATGTCCAGCTCTTTGTAGAAACGGCAGGTCAGGGAAGCACTGGAGCGGTGATTTGCCTCGCAGGCTTTGCGGTACGCCTTCCACAACTCCTTCACTTTAATCCTGCACTGCAGTGCGGCCCGGTCACAGCCCCTTTCTGTCATGTCCCTTGATATCTGCCCGAAGGCATCGTAATTCCTACAGCTGGAGCAGAGCTGGGACTGGACAGCTTCCTCCCCACAAACACTGATGAGGTCCAGCACCTCGCCATTGCCCCATACTGGGGAATGCCTGGCATGTGGAGGCACTGTCACCTGGAAAGATTTGCTGAGAGCACTCCACACTTTGCTGAGCAAACAGGAAGGGGATTTTCAAAATTCCCAGAGAATTTAAAAGGCGGGTCTGATGGTTAGTAACCTGAGGGCAGGGCAGCAGAGTTCAAAGTGATGACCAGAGTGGCTAGAACAGGCATTCTGAGACAGTTCTGGAGGCTGATCAGAGCACATTCACAGACCAGGGCATCCACACTGGTGCTGCGGTGCTCCAGCGGGGGTGCATTAAACATTATTCCGCTCGCCGAGGTGGAGTTCCAGAAGCACTCTAGCCACGGAATCTGGGCACTCTGCGTGCCTTGTCAGTGTGGACACATCATGAGTTGAAGCGCACAGGGCTGTTTTAATGCGTTCTAACTCGCAAGTGTAGCCATGTCCTATGATTCCCTTGTAGAACTGGTGTAATTGATACAGGATTGGCACTGTTTGAAACAGCTAGGGATAACAGGGCCCCCAGAATTCTCTGGCAGAGCCACCGCATAAAGGTAATTACACCAGTCAAGATATGACTTTCTGCACCCTTCTTAGCTAGGACCACGTACACATGCACCTAACTACTGTTTGTCAATGACTGAGGTGATGAGAGAAATTTCCCATCAGGAAACTCAACCAACAAATAAATTGGAGAAAATCATTCCCCAAGCAGAACAAGAGGGAGAACATGTCAAGTAAATTATTCCGTGTGCTTCAATTGCGTCACATACAGCAATATTTCAGCAGGGCCGCCCAAAGGATTCAGGGGGCCTGGGGTCTCCCACCGCCAAATGGCTGCCGAAGACCCGGTACTTTGGCAGTGGGTCCCGGGGCAGAAGGACCCCCCACCGCGGGTCTTTGGGGCACTTTGGCAGCAGGTCCCACAACGGAAGGAGCCCCCACTACTGAATTGCCACCGAAGACCCGGAGTGGAAGAAGCTCCTGGGCCCTGAGCCCCGCAAAAGTTTTCTGGGGCCCCCGGAGTGAGTGAAGGACTCCACTCCAGGAGCCCCAAAAAACTCTCATGGGGGCCCCTGCAGGGTCCGGGGCCTGGGGCAAATTGCCCCATTTGCCCCCCCTCGTGGGCAGCCCTGTATTTCAATGACGAGGAAAAAGGATGCCACCTTCTCCCCATCCAGTGAGCCTGCAAGGCAGAGAACAGATGAGCCACCCCTTAATGGCATTAAATGAAAGAGACTGAGGCCTGGTCTACACTAGGGGGGTGTCTATGTAAGATACACAACTTCAGCTATGGGAATACCGTAGCTGAAGTCGAAGTATCTTATTCTGATTTACCTCCCATCCTCACGGCGCGGGATCAACGTCTGCGGCCCCCCGTCGACTCCGCTACCGCCGCTCGCTCCGGTGGAGTTCCGGAGTCAGCAGGGAGCGCGTTCGGGGATCGATATATCGCGTCTAGATGAGACGTGATATATTGATCCCCGATAAATTGATCGCTACCCGCCGATAGGGTGGGTAGTCTGGATGTACCCTCACAGAGTTCTTTTTTTTATTCAGTTTGGATCAGGCTGAGACTCTATGTGCTCTTCAAGTGATAGTGAGTAGTAGCAACACTGATGGAGGTAATTCACTCAGCACAACCAACTGTTTACATATTGCAATCATACTATAAGTCTTTTAGTTAACATATAGTTACTGTTCAACCTGAACAATAAAAACACTGTACTTGTGTTAAAACTACACTCTATGTCCCCTCCTACTGCTTATGATATCACAGTCATGAGCTATAACTCTTCTGTTTTCCTTATCACTGCAAAAAAATCATTTTGCTAGCTGACTGCAATTCTGGTGATATAGGTTCCATCATTAAAAATTCAGTATCTATCGAAAGTCACCACAGTACAGTATCGGAGACACCACAGTTAATTCCTGTTCTAAATATAAAGGAACACTGGGATATCTCAATCCTGCAAGTCCTTGTGTCGCACACAGCAAGGTGCACCGTCCATGGTACAATCAGAAGCTATACGTGGGCATATGAGGATAAGCTCTGGACACTATCCTTTACATCGATAATAAACTTGAAGTTTCTTATACACCTGCTCCTTCACTTCCAAGAGTGCAGGGAAAGAAAGGGATGTGGTGTGACTAGAGAATGGGCATGTTTGAGGAAACATGGGTTTAAAGTGATGCTGATAACTTTAAATTTAGTCAGTTACAAGTAGTTTAGAAGAGTTAGTAGAAAATAATTAACTATACAAAAAAGCAACGAAACATACTATATAGAGTGCTATCAGATGCACAAAATAAACAAACAGAAAGAGAGAAAAATAACTTGTCTAATTTCTTCCAGCGACACTAATCATAGATGTTTCTTGTAAAATCATTGGTAAAATTTTTTTTAGGCAACAAGTGAGATTTTTTTATGTTGACAGTATCTCTTTAGGTTTGACTGTCATTACGGTAGTGTGGCACTTAGCTATGAATTTCACTCTCGGGCCTTACTCCATGTACTTTGGAGGAGTAAGTAGATGGTTGCAAAACAGATGTCTTGTCACAGGGTCCCTATACGACCTGCCCTGCTCATCACTTTTTACCTTACTTCTTGTATAACACTCTGTACCTGCACTATGCAGGGTCAGGCCCAGTGTAGTAATTGTTGGCAAATTAAGGATGACCATTGTTAAATAAATATATTTAAGACCACCATACATATATAGAATTAATACTTTGGTGTATAGATGTTTTCTTAAAATTAGTATTTGGCTATGTAAGAACATAAGAATGGCCTTACTGGGTCAGACCAATGGTCCATTTTGTGTGCCTAAATCAATTAAGAACTTTTAAAAACCTCCCTCTAGATTTTAATACAGAAAAAGACTCAAATCTTTGATCCCTTGCAAACATCTCTCATGAGCTCTCAAGAATGTAGGAATTCTATTAAACTGTTGTCCAGAGACTATAGCAATGGACACTCCAGCAATTTCTGTAAAAATAAAACAAAATAAATAAAAAAAAAACCTTGAATCCATCAACAAGCATTTTGAAAAGCAACAATATGGAACCAAGTGTAATTTTCCAACAGACTTTGCCTAATGTTGTCCTGTATTTAAGGAAAACTTTCAACATTTTCCCATGAAAACTCCCTTAAAACACATAAGTGAGAAAGATATATTGCTGCATTATTTCCAGAACAAATAGTCTTGAGTAGTTGCGGGATAATTAATTTTTACAAAAGAAGGAGAAAGCTTAACTCCCTATTTTATTACAAAATCAACCTGGTGAAGGTTCCGAAAGAAAATAACAGTGAAACTTCAATAATTGCATCTGGTGCATGACTATACTTTTGTCTTATAAAATAATACTACATATCATATATACTTAGTGATAAACAGCCCTTCTGGTTACGCAAATAAATTGAAAAACTCCATTTGGTCTTTATAATGCACGGATATTTTTCAAGAGTACTCAGTTTTTCACAGGGAATTTTCATATCCTTCCCAAACCAACTCCCTTCTGGTTAAACAAGACTGGGGCCCATCCTGAAGAATGAAATGACTAATTACAAAGAAACAATTACAACATAATCTGCAGTATGGTGTGTTGGACAGAAATAACCATGTATGTTGTTTACATTAGAACTACAATTTATGTGCTTACTTCTACTCTATGCATTAAGGAAGTGCACAAGCACGTACACATATGCAACAGATCCTAGCCTAAATGTAGAATTCTTCCTGTCCAGTTTTGGTGCGTGACCATTATTTATTTACTAGGTCTGTATTTATCAGCTGTACTACAAGCATCTCACTTTCACATAGTGCAACTGTATTTGAATATATTAAATTAAGGAAGCACAGGGCTTCTCTTTATGATCAGCAGGCATCCTTGTCTTCTGTCCATGTTTCTTTTACAAATGCAGCTATTGTGAACAATTTAAGAACATGCCACTCAATTCATTTTTCCCATAAGGAGCAGAATGCATATACACTATAGGATCACTTTCCATGCAGCAATGTTTTTGAAGGATTTCCTTCTATGCTCCTATATTAAAGTCCAGCACTACCCTCAGTTTATCATGGATACAAGGAGATCCACTATATAACCAAGAGGATGTATCCCACGTGTCTTTAATATCACGTAAGGGTTTTGTGAATTCGGAGCCAAATTCTGCCATTAACTGTGCACTTATTACTCCCAACGGCTCCAACAGGAATAAAGCATAAAAACCAGGGAAAGGGGTGTAAAAAGATTCCCATTCATATTTCAAATACACCTTTTGCTAAATTGTGTGCTTTACTATATATTGAGTAGTACCATGAGCGGGAGGGGAAAGCAAGATTTTGAGATTTCAAAATGTTTTCTCTTCTCAAATTGGGATTGTGATGAACTAGGGGTTCTGTCTGCACCATGTCTGAATGCTGGGTGATTTTAGGAAATTGTATCACGAAATTACTGTGTTAAGTAAAGACTGTGTATGTGAATCTCCCAGAAGTTAGCACAGTGTGTCATGTCTCTGCCAGGACAGAGATCAGCATTCATTGATCATCTATTAAAGTAAAACATCCTGGGCCAACAGGTTTGCTCTACCTGGGAAAAAACATTTCCTTCTCTTGTCTGAGGGGAATGGGGTTTTGGAGTAATGGAAAATGAGCAAAAGTCAGAACAAAAGAAGAGGTGATCCAAGCAGGTTTCCATTTCATTCCATGTATAGACATAAAGGCACTCACGGAGGGAACTGAGGGAGAGAGACATCTTGCACCAGATTAAGATGAGGAAGTTTGCTGCAAGGGAAGGATAGTTCTGTCCTGCCTGAGAGAACACAGATGACCTCCCAAGGGAAGGGTGAGGGACGTTGCATTTAGCATGTTTTATAGTTTGGTGTGATCTGTATTCTCCTGTTCTTTACATAACTGTATAGAACATAAAGCTGATAGAGTGAACAAAGTGTGTGTGTTGACTGCTTCACAATACTTCATGTCCCTGAAGGACTTAAACTATAAAGCTTCACACCTTTAGGGTGGAGCTCTGGGACAGGAATATGTTTAAGTATGGGGGAGTCTGAAGGGTCAGTGCTGCGCACAGAGTGGCTAGGGAGCTGGCCAGTGGGCTGGATCCTGGAATCTGAGACTTTCCCCAGTGGGAACATCTACGCTGCTCTTTTTAGCCTCACAGTCCAAGGCCTGCAAGCCAGAGTCAATTCACCCAGGCACTGAGACTCAATATTGCAGGTTTTTCTTTGCAGTGTAGGTATTACCCTAGTGATATTATAGGGCTTTGGATCAAACTCTAATTTTAGATATGATATAACGATAGAGAGTAACAAACAATAAGAGTGGAAGGAGAAGGACAAGGATTAGAACAAATAGATCATAGAATTACTCAGTTTTGATCTGTGCATTTTGCTTCCCGTTAAGTTTCTCATCTACATTCATACTCGATGTCCCTCGACCAAAAATTACTATAGAAATCTACATATCTTCAGCTTTTCCTGTATAAGGAGCATAAAATACTTGTGTCTTCTGCTAAGACTTGTGTTAAAATTGTTGCATTCCCAAGCAAGTATTTTTTTTAATTTGAACTCAGAAATAATATATTATGCATACAAATTTTATGGCAGGAAGAAGAATCTCTTGCTTTAGTATGCTAAGTCTGTTGTATACATTAAGTATCTTCTTGGTATTGTGTCCAGTGGCTCAGATACAGTGTGTACAAGTAGTAATTCACAGCTAAAGGAATGCTGGCAATGATCTTACTAAAGTTGTAAATAAAACTTTAAAAAATGTTGAGCAATATCCTGACATTCAACACTTCAAGGACTGAACCTGAGCAATGTCTCTCTGTACCCTTATGCTTTTGATATTAGCTGATTCCCCCTGAGAAAATGTGGGGAGGGAAGCTGTTTACACCTGGGAGATGAAGAAAATGATTCCAGTTCTTTCAACAGAAGTGTCAGCACTGGAGAAGCATGCAGCTAATATGATGGTGGCATAGCAACTAATATTCTGTGGCCTTAAGTCAAGATGAGACTTCAGCTGATAACCTCATAAGCCCAAGCCCTTCCAAACCCAGTGGAGCTCAGCCAAATAACCATGATTACATTATATTTTGAACATCTTCTATGAGTAGTGAATAATTGTGTGTCCCAACTGCATGAAGTTTGCTTTGTGAGTAGATCTTGGAAAAATATTGCTACTTCCCTCTATCCCACATTTGTCCCCTTTTTTAAACATCAAACAGGGTAGAAGAAATGTTACGAGTATTTCTTCAGAGGTACTATGGAGCTTTGTTCCATGAAACACACTAGTATGTTTCATCTCTCTGATTCACTTAAACCAGGAATCACACTTATTGACTATTAAAAACAACCAGCCTTGTGGCTCTAATTCATTAATACAACACTTTTTGAAACATTTATTGATTTTTGTTCAGTATTTCTAAGTAGGCAGGCAGTGTCATTCACTGTGTAATGGTCATCAGTGAGAAATCCAAGAATATGTAGCAGCATACTAACATCCAGGCTATTATTAAATTATTTTTAATACTGAAGTGTCAATGGTATGTTCAGTACTGTACTATGCTCAAGACAGTCCCTACCCTAGATGGATTACAAAAGCTACAAGTAAGACAAGAAATCAGAAAGAGGAAGTTGTTAACTTACAATATTTTTGGTATGATTAGTACTATTCCTCTAGTTCTTCTGAAATACTGTGGTGGAGAGAGCATTTGACTGATTTAAGCTTGTACTTGAGGGTCTCACAGCAAAAGCGCTGTTTGTGAAAATGTTTTATAAATGTAGATAGGGAAAGAAGTGGATTCATTTGAATGACAAGGGGTAAAGGGCCTGACGCACTGGAAATGAAAAACCTTTCTAGGTAGACGGGAGAAGCATGGATGGAAAAAGGAAAAAAAAATGATGTGCTAAGTCTTGTGCTGTTGTGACGTGGAGTGCGAGATGTGATTACTAAAAAGATTCTAGAACTGAGTAGGAGCCTTGAAAGCAAGTAACAAAAGTTCAAATTTGATATGCTGGGTAACGGGGAACCATAGGAAAGACTGAAAGGGGATGGAGTCATAAAAGTGTGCAAAATATAATTTTTGCAGTTCCATTCTGGATATGATGGAGAAGAGAGATGTTTGGGTGATATCCTAGGCCTCCTCTAAATCCCTTAGTGCCTCCTAACTCAAGCAGTGCAAGGAAGATTTAAGACAGCAGATGACTGTGGGAATTCTGAGCTGACACTAATCCTATTACAGCCCATCTGTCCACACCCTGGGTATACGAGGTATTCTGGGGCTGGGGAAAAGAGCGTGTCATGTTTAAACTTGAACTGGCGTGGGCCAGTCATGATTATTTGTCAGAGCCAGAGTCAGAAATGTGGAACTGGATAACAGGAGACAAAAAGTGTGCAGAGGTAGATTTGTGAGTCAAAGCACAGAGAACAATGCTGAAGCTACACAAACAGATGAAGTCACCCAGGCATGAGCTGCAGAAGGTGACCACAGTGCTCAGTCAGACCCCTGCTGAGAGATGAAGTGGGAGCAGTAATCCAAAGGAGATGATGAAAGAGTGATGAGAGAGGGAGGACATGGGCCTAAGAGCACAGGAAGGAGAAAGGGCAATGAGGATGGAATGAAATTGAAGTGAAGTGCACTTGGATAGTGTTATTACTTCTATAAATTAAAGACATTATTCACTACTTATATAGCTTCTTGGTAACAAACACACTATTAAAATCAATACGTAAGTATAGTGCTCTACAAAGTTGGACAACGTTTCTGCCCTGCAAAGCTTGCCACCACATGAATTGTAATATAAGCTGAAGAAATCACCGCCTTTTAACTATACATGATAACTGCTCAAGTCCTAGATCATGATTCTTCCACCAGATCTGCACTGCACGGTTCCAGGTTTGGGCTATATAAATTTATTAATGGGCTGACAATAAACTAGGCTTACCTGATTTTGGGATGGGAACTGAGTTACTGCAGAGAATTCCTTCTTGGGTGCTGGCTGGTGAGTCTTGCCCACATGCTCAGGGTTTAGCTGATCGCCATATTTGGGGTCGGGAAGGAATTTTCCTCCAGGGCGGATTGGCAGGGGCCCTGGAGGTTTTTCGCCTTCCCCTGCAGCGTGGGGCATGGGTCGCTTGCTGGTGGATTCTCTGCAGCTTGAGGTCTTCAAACCAATTTTGAGGATTTCAATAACTCAGTCCTGGGTTAGGTGTTGTTATAAAAGTGGATGGGTGGGGTTCTGTGGCCTGCCTTGTGCAGGAGGTCAGACTAGATGATCATATTGGTCCCTTCTGACCTATGAGTCTATGAGTCTATGTCTCAGTAAAAAAGCTGTCATTTTTTACAGTAACTTGCTGGAGTACAAAAGCTCTGCAGAGCCGCATGTTTTCAACATGTGGAAGTGGAGAAGGCATATACAAAAAGTAATGTAAAGCGGTCACCATTAAAGAACAGTTATACATTTTTTTATTTTTTAAAAAAGCAGCTTTTTACTTCAAGCCGGTTCTCGTTTCTCAATTAACTGCTGACTTTAGTGACTAATATACATTTTCTACTTTTTACTTCTATTAGCCCCACAGAACAAATACACATAAAAGGGAGTGGCTAGATTTTACTCTAACTCATACATAGTCAGCAGAATTGTTTACTAAGTCCCAGTCAGTAACACCTGTGCAAATCCATTGATGGCAAAGATGTTATACAGCTGTGTCACTGAGGCATAATGTGAAGACAATGGAATTATTCAGATGTAACTGAGGGTCTAATGTGGGCTGCAGAACTCTTGGAATCAGTTATGATGCATGAGACATAAAGGATCCAATCTGACTCTCAGAGCCACGGTTGAGTTTGCAGGGCTTAATCATACAAAAAAACCCTGTAAATTGAAGATATCGGGCACAGAAATCATTGTGAGACAAACATTGCACCCCAAAATATTTTCACATAGCCACTTTTCATAGTAAATTCCAGCTGGCATCTTTATAATTTTGCCTTTGTAAGTATTTTATGTTACTGTGATACTCCCTAATCTTAGTACAGAGAATTCCACAAATGTCACAGTAATTTAATTACTCACAAAGGCACTTCTAAGATTTTAATGACACCCATTGCATTTATATGCTATGATCTTAGTAGGTAGATCTGGAAGGAATAGTTTTATTGTAAGCTAATGCTAACCTCAGCTGCAATAAGCAGTGTTCTTGAATCGCCTCCGATTTGAAAAGAAATGGATGATTTTATACATCTTTCAGCTAAACTACAGATACAGAGATAAAATGTAGTGCTCAGGACATTGTGTGAATTCAGGACACTCCTTGGATTCTGGATCCAATTAAAACATTACAATGAAATATAAATATTGCATTTTCATATGTGACAGATATAGTCTCTCTTTAATTGCCTATGGGTATGTCTATACTGCAATGGGGGGAGGGGAGAGGGAGGAATTGAAGCAAATCCTGGCACATCCAAGCTAACTTTAATCTAGCTAGCTCATGTACTGATAGCAGTGAGGTCACAGCAGCATGTGCTTCACCATGGGCTAGCTGCCCAAGCAATTTCCAGGGGTCCCAACTGGGTTTATGCAGCCCACGCTGAAACGTGTGTTGCAGCGGCTTCACAGCTATTAGTATGCAAGCTAGATAGATTAAAGCTAGATCAGGTATGGCTGCACTGTAGATATACCCTATGTTTCTTAAAGGAAAACTATCCATTTTCCCTCAAACCACCGCTCCAAAATTTCAAAAGATAACAGCATCAGTAAATTCTCTCTCACACACAAATCCCCACCCCCATCCCAACAGCAATTAATTTGGCAACATCATTTTGAAACATCACAGATAATCAGCAAAATGGTAACTGTTTTCTGCTAGCTCTTGAATTACATTGTATTCGAGCAAACATGGCAGGAAAACTGCTTGTACAAAAAAACGAGATTGTGTGGCATAAATGTCAGTGTCACAAAAAGCATGCCAGGCACCAATTTTATGGCTCTGCTAGGCCACCAGTAATCACTGTTGTGAATGCAGCTGAAGAGACTGTATGTCACATACCTATCACTTCCCTGACTTGCGTGCCCAGTAATGCTGCAAGTCCTAATAAATAATGTTAAAATACACAGGATTTGAAAAATTTACTAGATGACTACTGGCCAGAAAGCACTGGAGATTTTACCAAGGTGCTGTGCCTAGACAGGAGGTCTATCTTTTGTATGTTTAGTATGTATAAGAAATTGAAGCCCTCCTAGCCCCATCTGGCTATTAGGAAAAGAAACGGATTTTACTCTGTCTCTCCTCTTAACTCTTGCACCTCCTGGATGCTGCACAGTGGCTGGCGGACTCTGTTATTCTACTTTTCCGCCTGCCTCCTGGGGGTGGCAGGGGGAAGGAAGAGGAAGGGAAGAGTTTCTGCTTTCGTACCTTCCCCCAGCTTTTATTTGGGACCTCTTCTCCTATGAATACTCCAGCGCCTGCCTGCCTTGGCTACTACTCATAGCTTTCCCAAGCAGCAACAAAATGCTAGTGACACAATTCTTGTCATTTTCATTGCTGCCCAAAGCATTCTAAACAGTGGCAGTAAATAATGTCTGGGATAATCAGACACTGAACGATATGAAGCTAAAATAAGACACTATATGACTAGATGAAAAACATCTTGAAGTCAAGCTTCACAGTGGAGCTATTCACTGAACAAGGACTGGGTGTTTCCGAAGTGCAAACCAATGTCACAGCCAGGTCTATGGGTCGCCGGTTGATCTAAGCTACACAATTTGAGTTACGTTAGTAGCATAACTCAAGGCTACGTAGCTTAGATCTACTTACCATGGGATCCACACTATGCTATGTCATTCTCCCGCCGACATTGCTTCTGCCTCTCATTGAGGTGGAATGCAGAAATCAATGGGAGAGCACTCTCTCAACAATTGAGCATGTCTTCACCAGACCTGCTAAATCGATGCTGCTGCATCGATTGCAGCAGCACCGATTTAGCTCCATAGTGAAGATAAACCTTTTATGTTGAAATTTGCATGGGAGCCCAGGGCAGAATTTCATGTAAGTCCTGCTGTGTCAACAGCATTCAGAGATTCCCCAAAATGTTTAGCCCTTCTTTACATTTTCTAAAGGGGAGGATCTGATTATATACAGTATTTATCAGTGAGAAAGCAAACACCTCCCACACTTAATAGACATAGGTGGCTGTCAAAAGTTAATAGGAGAGCATCACTTCAAATTCAACCACTTTATGTTGATGGTCCTAGTGCTCTGAAATCTTCATGGGAAGCAAATGCTCAAACTCTCTAATCATGCTTTTTAGCCTCTGTTACTTTGCAGCAGAATACTGTGCTCCGATCTGGCTCCATTCATCTCACGTCAAGTTGACTGACACACAGCTACGTTCAAGCATGTGCATCATAACTGGGATGATTCGACCCACACCAGTACTGCGGCACCCTGTGTTAAGCAATTTCCACACATCTGTCATGAGATAATACAACCAGAAGGGTTGAGAAGATCAGGGCAAACCTGAGCTTACCAGTATAAACAGACCTCTTCAACCACCCAAGAGAGCACTAGTTGATGAGGCACCCATTCTGGGCCCATCTGCCCTGATCAGATTTCTCTGTGATGTTGATGTGGCATGAAGAATGGTCTGTAGCTGATGTCAGAAAAAAGTCTCTTAGAACTGACCCAACCATGCGTTTGCCCTGCTTTTATTTGCCACAGCACTCACAGGCCCTTCTGAACCAATTTTGAAGAGGCCAGTATCAATGTGCAGCCAGATGTCATACCTGGGGCCAATGAGAGGCTCTCACATGCAGCTGTGACCAAAGAGAGAATGTCTCACATCACTGATGGTTGATGGTGGTCTGACGGCTCTGCACTTCGGTGATGAGGCTGCTGCAAATTGGGTTGGCAAGCTCCACATCCAGTAAGAAGTTATTATGTGTAAGTCAATGATTTACTCAACTAGAAAACTCAAACATATATTCATGCTAATAAGACTGCATATGTTAGTGTCAAATGGTATACTGTGCTTGCTCCATGGAATGCAAGTAATCTGCCTTAAAAATGTACACAATAAACAATCATTGTAATTAATCAAAAAAGCACATAAATATGTTGGAACAATCTGTTCCAGCTGTAGAGATTTTATAGTACTTGTAGAAGATGAATTTATTATAAAATAGATGTTTCCATTAAGATAGTCAGTGGTAATACTAATTGAAAGGTAAACCAATAAACATTTACATGAAATACTATAGAGCAAAGAGACTATACACACGAACTGCTTGATCATACTTTGAATGATGTGTTCCTGCATTTGTGAATACATCTCAAAAACTTGTACAATGTGTTTTGTTGTTAGGGCTTGACCAAAGTATACTGAAGACTATGAGGCGACAACCACTGACTTAATGGATTTTGGATCAGGTCCCTAATGAGTACATGCAGTTGCTTCAAGACTCTTTAAGTGAAAGGTCTATTGTCAATGTCTTGGACATGTAAAAATAGATTGCTTAAAACTCAGTCCTTACATTTAGATAGATTTATTAGAAACAAATGAAAAGCATCACACACACACAAACATATATCTGTAATATTTACAATATAGAAATGTTTAAAAATACTGTACTATGAATCATGTTAGTTCTACTCCAAATACATCCTGTAACTAATACATCTTACTGGAGTTTAAACAGTGGGAACAGCAATATAGCAATTAACACTAATATAACAACATATATTTTTAAAGTGTGGTAACACTAATTTCTATGATATCCCTGTATGATACATATGTTAATATTGACCATACGCTCTGGCCCTTATAGAGATGTGATAGTATAACTCAGAGGTTGGCAACCTCTGGCACACAGCTCGCCAGGTAAGCACCCTGGCGTGCCGGGTTGTTTACCTGCCTCATCTGCAGGTTTGGCCAATCGCAGCTCCCACTGGTTGCGGTTCGCCATTCCAGGCCAATGGGGGCTGCGGGAATCCGCGGCTAGCACATCCTTCTGCCTGCGCTGCCTCCTGCCTCCCCCATTGGCCTGGAGCGGCGAACTGCAGCCAGTGGGAGCTGCGATCGGCTGAACCTGTGGACACGGCACGTAAATAAACTGGTCTGGCCCGCCAGGGGGCTTACCCTGGCAAGCCATGTGCCAGAGGTTGCCGACCCCTGGTATAACCCATGTGACTAATAGTGAAATATCTCTTTAAGAGACCCATTGTGGGGAGGTAAAAATAAGTTATGTCTGGGTCATCGTTGCTAGGCAGATTTCTGGAACTTGGTATGGTAGTTATCAGTCTGCTCCAACAGGTTTCCTGTTGGGACTCCATGAGGGCAAGCAGTCAGAGCAGCTGCTTTACAAAGGGCCATGGGTCCTGTGCTGGGGGAAGCTGAGCCCAGGAGCAGAAAGCAGGCTGTTGTCCCTAACTCTGAAGCATTTTGCAGCAGGTTAGTGATAGTGTTAACCCTCTAACAGGGGAGCAGAGGAAATGCTAATTATAGCACGGAGAAATTGGGAGGGAAAACAACAACTTCTATTTTAGTCGTATGCTTTGAATGTTGTTTTATTTTAGCCAAACCGTTCTACTTAAATTGTCTCAACTAGTCTGATTCACCAACTTTTCTTTAAATGTAGTAATGGGGAAAGAGTCGTTGATATTTTGCTATTCTCAATTTTTGTATTTTCCTGTAACAGGGTTTTCTTTAAATGTGTACACTTAACTGAGTGATTGGTTACCAGGGGTAGGTAACCTATGGTATGTGAGCTGATTTTCAGTGGCACTCATACTGCCCAGGTCCTTGCCATTTAATTTTAAATGAAGCTTCTTAAACATTTTTAAAACCTTATTTACTTTACATACAACAACAGTTTAGTTCTATATTATAGACCAGGGGTTGGCAACCTCTGGCACATGGTTCACCAGGGTAAGCACCCTGGGGGGCTGCGCCAGTTTGTTTACCTTCTGCATCAGCAGGTTTGGCCAATCACGGCTCCCACTGGCCATGGTTTGCTGTCCCATGCCAATGGGGGTGGTGGGAAGGACACATCCCTCACCAGCACCACTTCACGCCACCTCCATTGGCCTGCAGCCGCGAACTGTGGCCAGTGGGAGCCGCAGTCTGGCCGATGGGGCAGGTAAACAAACTGGCCTAGTCTGTCAGGGTGCTTTCCCTGGTGAGCCGTGTGCCACAGGTTGCCAACCCCTGTTATAGACTTATAGAAAGAGACCTAAAAACATTAGAATGTATTACTGTCACATGAAACCTTAAATTAGAGTGAATAAGTGAAGACTCGGCATACCACTTCTGAAAGCTTGCCGACCCCTGGGTTAATCAGTCAGTTGACTGGCTAGCAATGATTTCAGCAGAGGAAGAGTCTGCATGGATTCCAACTGAAGATTCCTACAAGCAAGTGGAGGGAAGATGTTTTAGACTCAGCAGACAGTATAGATTTGGTGATCAAAGACTCAGACTTAGGTGAACCAAACCTAAGCTTTTGAGAATTCCCAGTTTCTCCTCACTTTATTTCTGTGGTGACTGAACTGTGAAGATTTTAATTTGTTTTCTTTATTTATAGAATATATAGAATATCAGATTTGGAAGGGACCTCAGGAGGTCATATAGTCCAACCCCCTGCTCAAAGGAGGACAAATTCCCAACTAAATCATCCCAGCCAGGGCTTTGTCAAGATTGACCTTAAAAACCTCTAAGGAAGGATGTTCCACCACCTCCCTAGGTAACTCATTCCAGTGCTTCACCACTCTCAGAGTGAAAAAGTTTTTCCTAATATCCACCCTAAACCTCCCCCACTGCAACTTGAGACCATTACTCCTTGTTCTGTCATCAAGTACCACTGAGAACAGTCTAGATCCATCCTCTTTGGAATCCCCTTTCAGGTAGTTGAAAGCAGCTATCCAATCCCCCCTCATTCTTCTCTTCTGCAGACTAAACAATCCCAGTTCCCTCAGCCTCTCCTCATAAGTCATGTGCTCCAGCCCCCTAATCATTTTTGTTGCCCTCCACTGGACTCTTTCCAATTTTTCCACATCCTTCTTTTAGTGTGGAGCCCAAAACTGGACACAGTACTCCAGATGAGGCCTCACCAATGTCGAATAGAGGGGAATGATCATGTCCCTTGATCTGCTGGCAATGCCCCTACTTATACAACCCAAAATGCCATTAGCCTTCTTGGCAACAAGGGCACACTGTTGACTCATATACAGCTTCTCGTCCACTGTAACCCCAGGTCCTTTTCTGCAGAACTGCTGCCTAGCCATTCGGTCCCTAGTCTGTAACAGTAAATGGGATTGTTCCATCCTAAGTGCAGGACTCTGCACTTGTCCTTGTTGAACATCATCAGGTTTCTTTTGGCCCAGTCCTCTAATTTGTCTAGGTCCCTCTGTATCCTATCCCTACCCTCCAGTGTATCTACCAGTCCTCCAAGTTTAGTGTCATCTGCAAACTTGCTGAGAGTGCAGTCCACACCATCCTCCAGATCATTAATGAAGATATTGAGCAAAACCGGCTTCAGGACCGACCCTTGGGGCACTTCACTTGAAACCGGCTGCCAACTAGACATGGAGCCGTTGATCACTACCCAGCTTTATATCCACCTTATAGTCCGTTCATGCAGCCCATATTTCTTTAACTTGCTGGCAAAAATACTGTGGGAGACCATATCAAAAGCTTTGCTAAAGTCAATGAATAACACATCCACTGCTTTCCTCCCATCCACAGACCCAGTTATCTCCTCATAGAAGGCAATTAGGTTAGTCAGGCATGTATGTATAACTGTGAAGATAATGTCTGTGGATTATAATATAGCCATGTTATGATGTAACGATTAGATTATTTGTTTCTTTATTGTAAGATTTTTATAAAGTTATTTAATTAAATTCATTTTAGTTCCTTTTGGGACTTGAATATGGAGAGGTTGCCCCTGTGCAATCCTCGCTGAAAATCCTTAAAGACTGAACCCTGGGTCTCCAGCTACTTTTCTATGGGAGTCAGGTGTTTTAGGCACAATGAAGTGAATTCTAGCCCACTCAAAGGTTACAATAGATCTGCAGTTTGGGTCTGGGGTTTTGGTTTGGGCCTATTTACAACTAAGGGCCAGGCAATGATTTAACTCCAGCTTCTAAAACTTTTGCCCACATTGAGTAGTAACTTCTGTAAGAGTAGTCCTGTTACGATCAACGGGACTTCCTGAGGATCAGTGTACTACTTGGTACGAATAAGAGTATTAGGATCTGGCCCTACATGACATATCCCAGCTCACACAAATGAATAGAAGAGCAAGGATTAGAAAACAGAAGTTCTTGGCTCCCAGCCCAATGCTCAAGCTCCTAGACCATTCTCTCTGCTCTCTCCCGCTCTTCGTAATAAGCCAAGCACAGCTATGGAATTTCTGTTAGCTTAGTCCTGCTAGGTCAAACTTGTCAACAGTACCATTCTTTATAACATGGTATACAAACAATAGGAAAAGTAAATAACTATCTGCTTTGGAATACATTTTCATACTTTAATGCTCTTGCTCCCCCTCCCCTCCCGACACACCCTTTTGCCAGTTTTAGAACTGGGATTGTTGCCTATAATATATTTGTATAGCTGAACTGAAAGTCAACTATATTTTCTGCAAATTAAAAAACAGCAAGCAAGCAAACAGCACAATAATGTTCTTCTACCCAGATTCTTCTCTTTTTTATCTGCATGACTAGGGTTGCTAACTTTCTAATTTCTGAAAACTGGACTTCCTACCTAGGGTGACCAGATAGCAAGTGTGAAAAATCAAGACAAAGGGTGGGAGTAAAAGGTGCCTATAAGACAAAGCCCCATATATTGGGACTGTCTCTATAAAATGGGAACATCTGGTCCTCCTACCCCACCTCTTCATCCCAAGGCCCCACCCCATGCCACCTTTTCCCTCAAGGCCCCAACACCTGCTCACTCCCTCCCCACCCATCGCTTGCTGCTCCCCCCCATCCCCTTCCTTGTCACTCGTTCCTCTCCACCTCCCTCCCCGGAAGCTGGGCTCCCTCTGCTCCAGGGCTGAGATGGAGCCTGCTGCCTCCCTGCCCCTGAGAGGCAGGTAGGAGGTGGTCCCAGCTAAGCAGGGGCTGGCGTGGGTTGATAACTTGGTGCCTCCCCTTCTCCCGTCTGCCTGCGGTATATCTGACTGGACACTGCCAGGTCCCCTTTTCAACCAGACTTTCTGGCCAAAAACTGGACCCCTGGCAATCCTATGAGTAACACCTCTGCTGGCCCATTTTGGTACTCATTTTAAGTTAAGCAAGTATTTTAAAGTAGCTGAGCCAAGTTCTCTCTCTTAGTGAGACAATATGGCAGTACATCCTCTCTGGAAAGGATAAAATATTTATAATGATTAATATAAACGGCATTACAGATAAAGCATTTTATGAACCCCAGAATGGATTAAAGTTTAAAGTAATATCTAATAGGTTTTTCTACTTTGGGGTCTAGAGGGCAGTATGAAGTGTCTTGTGTCATCTTCAAAATGAATATTTAAATATATTACTATCAAATTTAGCCTGAAGTGGAAGTGAAATGTATCCTAAATTCAAAATATAAAATTTTAAAAAGTCAGAATTTGTAATGTAATGTAATGCTGGTCTGATCTCAGAAGAAACTATTGGGGTAACCTAAGATTCATTTTTTACTTTATGTACAAAAGCAGCAATAACCTGTATGGGCTAAATGCGAATAATTTTATGCCCACTTGTTCTATGTTGTCTGTACATTTCATTGCTGTTTTCTAACAAATTGTGTGTGTGTGTGTGTAACAGTTGTGTGTGGGTTTTTTTGGTTTCCTTGTTTTTGTTTTTCAGACTTCCATTGGGCATGATTAAGGTTACGTTTTAGTCATGGGTATTTTTAGTAAAAGTCTTGGACAGGTCACAGGCCATAAACAAAAATTCACGGGCCCGTGACCCATCCATGACTTTTAATAAAAATACCTGCCGTGACCAAAACTTTGGTAGGGGTCCGCAGGTGCTCTGGGGGGCAGGATTGGGATCCACCAGTTCTCTGAGGGGATGGGATGGGGGGCCACAAGTGCTCTAGGGGGGTGGGGGTTCACGGGTGCTGGGGGGGCAGGATGGGGGGCTGCAGGTGCTGGGCGGGCCACCACTGGTACTGGTTGGGGGAGGGCTGGCAGGGGTTTCCTACCCGGTTCTGTGTCCTTGCAGCTCCTAGGCAGAGGAGAGGCCAGGGCAGGGGCGTCGCTGCTCCCGCAACAAGCTCCGGCTGCTGCAGCTCCCATTGGCTGGGAACCACAGCCAATGGGAGCTGTAGGGGGTGGGGCCAGTGGGGGCATCATGCCAGTGGGAACCGAGGAACCCCTCACCCCAAGGTAAATGCACCCCACATCCTCCCAACCTCCTGTCCCTAATCCTGAGCCACCTCCCACAAACCCAAACTGCTGCTTCTGGCCCAAGGGCTGCCCAGCTTGGGCAGCCCATGAACCAGCACCAGCCGCTGCAGAAGTCATGGAGAGTCATGTGACCTCCATGACAGACTCGTAGCCTTAGGCATGATTGCCACCTTAGAATAGCTATAAGTCAAAGAACATGGAAAGTCTCACCACTGTCACTGTAAGGTCATGAAATGTGTCACTGAAGCTGAGAGCAATACTAGGTCTTTTCAAGTGTAGCAGAATGAACCTGAATGTGTGAAAGATATGGCTGTCGATTAATTACAGTTAACTTAAGTGATTAACTCAAAAAATTAATCGTGATTAAAAAATGAATTGCGATTAATCAGCTTTAATCACACTGCTAAACAATAGAATACCAATTGAAATGTATTAAATATTTTGGATTTTTTCTACATTTTCATTTAAATTGTATTTTGTGTTGTAATTGAATCAAAGTGTATATTATTCTTGATCACAAATATTTGCACTGTAAAAGATAAACAAAAGAAATAGTATTTTTCAATTCATCTCATACAAGTACTGCAGTGCAATCTTTGTGTGGTGAAAGTGCAACTTATAAATGTAGATTTTTTTTTTTACATAACTGCACTCAAAAACAAAACATAAAACGTCAGAGCCTACAAATCCACACAGTCCTACTTCTTGTTCCGCCAATTGCTAAGACAAACAAGTTTGTTTACATTTACAGGAGATAATGCTTATTTACAATGTCACCAGAAAGTGAGTACAGGCATTTGCATGGCATGTTTGTAGCCGGCGTTGCAAGGTATTTACGTATCAGATATGCTAAACATTCATATGTCTCTTTATGCTTCACCCACCATTCCAAAGCATATGCTTCCATGCTCATGATACACATTAAAAAAATAATGCTTTAATTAAATTTGTGCCTGAACTCCTTGGGGGGAGAATTGTATGTCCCCTCCTCTGTTTTACTCACATGATGACCCAGCACTTGTTGTTCCTTGAAAGAACACTTTCATTGCAGATTTGACAAAACGCAAAGAAGATACCAGTGTGAGATTTCTAATGAAAGCTATAGCACTCGCCCCAAGGTTTAAGAATCTGAAGTGCCTTCCAAAATCTGAGAGGGACGAGGTGTGGAGCATGCTTTCATAAGTCTTAAAAGAGCAACAGTCCAATGAGGAAACTATAGAACCTGAACAACCAAAAAAGAAAGCCAACCTTCTGCTGGTGGCATCTGACTCAGATAATGAAAATGAACATGTGTCCTAGGACTGATTGTTTTGGCTGAGTTATAACAGCTAGAATGTCTTAGGAATACAAGGCCAACTTGTGAACCACGCAACTCTGAAAGGTGGTAAAAGAGAAGAATGTCTAAATGATCTCAGATATTCTGCCTGTTTATTAGCAAAGAAAGACAGAAGGCAGAGGATTCTGGAAGCATAGGAGCGGGAACTAAGAGTGCAGGGGGTGCTGCAGCACCCCCAGCCCATGCCCAGGGCTCTGCTCCTGGCCCCATGCATGAGGCCGCACAGACGTTCTGGCCACTGCTTCCTGCAGCGAGGGCCGACTCTAACTTTTTTGCTGCACCAAGCAAAAAAAAAAAAAAAAGGGGCGCTGCCCTCACCATAACCCCCCCACAAGTGCTGCCCTGCCGAAAAATCTTCCTCTGAGCACTGCCCTGCTGAAACAAAAACAACACCCCCAAGCGCCGCCCCACCGAAACAAAAAGAAAAAAACGAACGCTGCCCCACCCCAAAAAAACCTAAAACAAGCACTGCCCCACCCTGCCAAACCAAAAAAAAAAACCAACCCCGAGTGCCGCCCCACCCCGTCAAACCAAAAAAAATAAATAAACCCGAGTGCCGCCTCGCTGTAACAACCCCCTCCAAGCACTGCCCCGCCATAACAACCCCCCAAGCACCGCCCCACCAAAACAAAAACAACCCCCCCGAGCGCCATCCCACTGAAACAAAAAAAAACCCGGAGCGCTGCCCCACCCCACCAAACCAAAACAAAAAACAAAAAAAAAACCCGAGCACCGCCCCACTGTAACAAACCCCCTGAACACCGCCCCGCCAAAACAAAAACAATCCCCCTCGAGCGCTCCCCCACCGAAACGAAAAAAACCCCCGAGCGCCACCCCGCCAAAAATTACAAGTATCAGAGGGGTAGCGGTGTTAGTCTGGATCTGTAAAAGCAACAAAGAATCCTGTGGCACCTTATAGACTAACAAACGTATTGGAGCATGAGCTTTCGTGGGTGAATACCCACTTCGTCAGACTTTTGTAAATTACAAGCAGTTTTCTGTTTCCATGGGAAGAAATGACCCAAATATTGAAAGGTGTGTTGGAGATTTTTGTGCCTTATAAACCACAATTGGGTACACTAGACATTGCTGAAATGTTAAAATGCCATGAAATGGATAAACGTGATCTCTTACTATTGTTAGCAATGGCCGAAAAAGCATTTCTGATGGCATGGATAAACCCTGCAGGACCATGAAGAACTGAATGGCTTGACCTGATCAAAGTAAACCTTATAACAGAGCAAGTCTCAGCAAGAACATAACAGAACTTGGACCAGTTTGAAAAGAAATGGAAACAGTGAAATGTTTCAAAATAAATAATAGACTTATCCCTACTATATGGTTTTGTGTCTGTAACAATAAAATTCTACCTTGATTAGATTGATAGGTTATTGAAAACAAAAGGAAAGCATTATGTAATATTTACAATGAAAATTAAAAAAACTAAACAAAATCACATTTTATGTATAAAAAGCTTTTCTCTAGCAGTACTTTTCTTTTTAAAAAAAAAAAATAAACAAAAAAAGAAACCACTGCTGTAAAAAAACCTTGACCTTTCATACATCTATTGTTTTCATAATTTTATCAAATCAAACAAATACAGTTTTTGTAATGGTAGATAATACATGTTATTCCTCACTGAAGTCTGTTTTTTCATGAGCCCCAGTGTGGGGTTTTTTTATATTAGATGAAAATTCAAATAATAAGCTAGAAATAAATCCCAAAGTAGTTAAACCTAGAAAGAGATTTTATTTAAAATTTACCTTCTGTTTAAAATTACAAGAACCTGTGCCAAAATAGACACTTCATAAAGACATTTTATGGAGTGTAACTTTTTAAAAAACATGTGTATATACTATTAAGCAGTAATATAACATGGTTAAGTAGTATATATGGTATGTTTTGGGGGTTTTTCCTTCTATATTTTAACATATTGAAGATCATTTGGTTTCTCAGCTAAAATGGTCCTATTATCTTTTACATCTTAATCATCTAGAAGAGTAGCTTCGGAAATGTTCAAAGACTGTGTTTAGGAAGCATTATTTGCCTACAACAGTCATGGAACACTAAGCAGATTTACAGCCTTGTACATAAGTTATCCTTGCTAATAATCTTTATTTAAAAGTAAATTTAGGCTGAAACAATGGCTCAGCAGCCTTTAACGTTCTACGAAGTTAGATACACATCACCTGTGATTCTCTGGATCTATCGACTAACATTTCTGCTGGCAAATTATACATTTTTAGGATCTCAATTCAGCTAGTATTTGGAAAGAAATGAGGGAAGAGAAGGAGGCAGAAAACCCAAAAGTTTTCGATAGTTTTCTGAAAAGCAGTAACACCTCTTGATACCTGGATGGCTTCTGTGCTGAACTCAGCAACAGAAAGAGTAAGAGAACCTGAACTGAGAACTGGATTTTGTACAAAAATGACTCTCTTGTTGATAGTGGTACATAATGCATGTACTAATGGGTATATTTTCAAAACAACCAGGGAACTACTCTGCTAAAAGAGTGAAACTCTTTGAAAACGTATGGATAGCAAATACTTAAACGCTTTTTCTGTATTGTTTTTCATCACAATTCCTCTGCACAGGAAGAGTAAATATGAACCAAATTCTATTTACCTGGTGCAAAACGTGCATAACTGGCAAATATGGGTAGGTCTTCCTGCAAGAGGAGTGGTATATAAATTATAGCATAATCTGCCTATTAGGTCACCACAGATCTGTATATATATAAGATTAGAGGTAGAGTTTCAAAAATCCACATTTCTATAAAAATGGTCATTATTATACCAGAAGGAAGTTAATGCCCACTATATTTTAGGTGCTTTCTAAATATTTGTTTCTCTGTCATATATATACTGGTTCCTTCATTGGGCCACATTCAAAACAGCAGCATAATAACAGAGATATATTTGACCCATTTTGTCTTCTGCATACAGATCCATCATCATATTTCACCACATTTAAAATGTGGTCTACTTTGAAAAATGTCTTTTTAAAAAAGGCACCATCTTATTCGATAGACTCACTCTCTGTACACATTCAATCAGATTTCCTGACTTCAGTGTCAAAAGTTTGGGGAGAGGGTTCCCTGTTTTGTTTTGTTATTTTAAACTTAATATTTTTGTTTGTTTTACTGCTTGTTTGCATTGCAAGAGTAACACACCTAAGGGTATGTCTTTGCTGCAGAGTTAGTTGGGGCTCTTACACAGGTGGTTGCCCCTATTTACGCTTTCATCCCCACACAAAACCCTCCCATTGGAGTTAACGATGCCTTCTATCTGAGCTAGCTGGCTGCTAGCTAGCAAGCTAAAAGCCCAGGTGCTGCTTTCATTTGGACTGGTAACCCCCACTTTGCAGTGTGAACACAGGCCAAATCACTCAAGTGCTGACAGTCTTCCAATGATTTCTCACAATTTCACAGTGCCCCCAGAACAGACAAGTTCCCCCACAATTCACTGGGAAAGCATCAGAGTGGCTCAGCTTACTGCAGCACAAAGAAATTCAGAAGTCCTACAGGCTCACATCAGTGAGCGAAGCACCAGTGGCTGCTCCCACCTGGCTTAGAGTAAGCCAGATGCTCAGACGTCCCCCAGTGAACACTGAAGTGAAGATATACCCTAATGCTATGTCTACATTATGAACTCGGGACCTGATATAAATAGCAGTGTAGCCACAGCTGAACAGGCAGCGGAGGCATGGCTGAGCCATTTCCAGTACATACATACAGGTTTCAGGCGGGTTTGTACACAGCATGACTTAGCTGTAGCTCTGCTGCTGCTGCTGGTGCTACCATGGCTACACTGCTATTTATACTCACACTAGCTCATCAAGCTACCAGGAGTATGTGGGAATCACACCTCTAGCTCAGAGTATAGACATAACCTAAGGGAGTAAGAGTTGCCAATTCTATTCCTTAATGTACAGCAACAAAAAAATATTTACCTAAATTCCAAACCGTTACCTCTTTTCAAATCCATTGAAAGCAATGGAGATTCACAGGCTTCATTGAGGGCATAACTGTAAGACAATGGGGTTGCACAGGTGTAAAGGAGATCTAATTTAGCCTGCAGTACCTTTATGTTGGTGATGATGAACAAGATGGGGAAAAAAGAGGGTTCTCTCTCAGATCCCAAACTGAGTTTGCAGGGTTGGTAGTTAGTATAGAGTATAACATCTTTTCATTTTTAAACGAAGCATTTGATATGAAAATCATTGAGACATTAACCAGGAAGCTCACAGTGCCATTTTTACAAAGACACCTTTCAGAGCACAACTATGCTGAAAAAAAAACCCTCCACAATTCATAATTTATCTTCATTTTAAATAAACTCCTGCTCAAATACAGGAAGAGGAATAGTCTCCTCACACTTAGGCAAAATCAAGAGAAAACAATTGTGGTTCAACAATCTTGGTTTCTGGCAAGCTGGTGAAGCAATGCAAGTCTGATACCAAAGGCCCTTCCCACAATAACATCCTGTCTCCAGCTGCTAGATGTTCAAATCTCAGGTCTGCTAGCATCTCCAGTTGATTCAACAGTTGTGATTGTGCATAGGGAAATAAAGGCCATCTCTAAAGTAGCCAGGACACAAACCATTCAGGCCTTTACAAATCAACACCCACACTTTGAATTGCACTTGAAAACAAGTCAAAAGCCAGTATAGAGTCTGGAGAACAGATCTAATATGTTCTCTGCAACTGACCCTACCTGAAACAACATTCAGTTAATGTTAATAATATTATCAGTCACATCCATGATGGAGGTGAAGAGCCGGCTCCCACTAGTTATTCCCTTCAAAAATGTGTTGATTGATTTATTCTGGACAAATACAAGATATTTCAGGTATGACAAATACTATAGAACAAATATCCTGAAATCTCGGTGCAGGATCCTATATAAAATACCTTTATAGTTTTTAATACTAGAAACTTGGTCTCTGCATCACACATTCATTTATGTTTCTGATCATGTAATATATAACATATTCAGACATCCATCGCAATAAAAGCCAAACCTTTGTCCTGTCAACTAGCATTTGACAGACCTCACATAAGCTGAACCAGAAGTGATATATACGACTGAGGGAAAGGAAGTCTTGAACTCAGAACTAGAGTCCCATTTGACTCACTCACAAAACACTGATCTATAAATAAATGAGATACTATATACAAAATGTGAACAATTGGGTTTGACATACTGTATGTTATCACATGCCAGAGGTGTCTGCATGGTGGAGAAAGAATGACATGAAAAGGAAATTGTGTGTGACAATTTTCCCTTCATGCCAGGCAAGTGACAGGATGCTAACAGTCTTTTTGCAGTGTATCTGAACTATTGGAATTACATCTTGCACTGGATCCTTTGAAACAGCTGTAACTATGGCTCCAGTCCTGCAAGCACTTGAGCACATGCAAAACTTCACTCATTCAAACAGTCCAAAGTCATTGGAACAACTTATATAAGTAAAGTTACACACAGGCTTCTTATATGAGTGAAGTTACACACAAGCTTATGAGTTTGCAGGATCATAGCCTATTTTGCTGTCTGTTGTGATGTTTTGTATTGCTTTGTTCAGTTATTCATTCACAATGGATGTCATAAGGCTTGAATCAACTGCTAGAGTTTCAGTGTGTGTTGCTGTGTAGCCACAGACATGCATGTACACTTACAGTACCAGTTACTTCCCATGTCACTCCGTATCTATGCCGTCAGGGGCACAGATTCTTCCAGGAAGGACAAGCATTACTTAGGAGGCAGTTGTGGTAGAAAATCACTATGGCACTAGCAATGTTCATGTTTGTTCATAACATGCACATTTCTAAATTAAACCATGCCTTTCTTTTTGCAGAACATGCACTCTCTACCAGCAGACCATGGTAACCACAATGCAGATGGAAGAAAAAAAGCAAATATTGTGCTGAGCATATTTTATTTTCCTTCCTCCCCCTACCTGGGAGGAAGGAGATGCGGTCCTCTTCCTTTCCTGAGGAAGAGCAGTTTTCTTGATGAGAGATGGGTTCCCTTTATCCTAAGTTCCTGCAGTTTTCTTTCACTCCTCCTCTTGCAATTCTGAGGGATCTGCTCTATACTCAGCTTCAGACAATTCCAGGATCCCACAAAAGTGCAGCCTTCCAGATACAAATCTACCCATCATTTAGTTTTTGCTTTTTAACCAACTCAGTGATTGTTTTTCCCCCTCAGATCCTATTATTTAATTTCTTTTGATATTGTTCTGGGTATTGCTGATTGCACTTTGTGCTTCTTGCAGTTTTCTTTCATTAAGCACACGTTTAATGAACATTTTCAAATAAACAGAATTTATGTAGTGACATAGCTGAACTACTTGCAACCATTTGCCCTCAATTTACACTGTCACCAAATAGACATTGTGTCACCATTAGCAATACCATGATTGTTGTTCTCTGCTCTTCATCAGCAAAAATATCATTCACCTGACCCCCTGCCTTATTAAATATGCCGTCTTCTTGTCCAAACACACTAACTGCATTGCAAAGGATGAGCTGTCTATGTACTAACTCAGGAAGTCATTTGGTAAAATTAACATTTAGAAGCAGGCACCACTGCTTATTTCACACATTATTAACTTATATTACAATTCAAATAAGCTTACAGCTGGCAAAAAGAAGTCTCTTCTGTAAAGTGATCTCAAACATAATAGGCTTAATCAGAGATAAATTAAATTAGGCAGTCATGCATACTACAGCATATTAGCACTGTGGAGTTATTAAATATGTTTTCTGTTATCAGTTGTGTGAACAACACTATAGGCAAACAAACTACATCAGAGACCAGTAAATAAAGTTTATGTTTGGGAAGCTACATGCTTCACATTTCCCATTCTTTTTATCAAAATGTTACATCATCTTTACTATTAATAGTGGCACAAAGTTAGGTCCCAGTAAATGTTTCAACTTCACTTCCAGGCAATTCACCAAAAGCACAGCAAAAAGGTCTAATGACTACTTAGACAGCAGATGTTCAGAGTGGTTTTGAGTTTTTGAAGGGAACTTTTTTAATGGCAATTTTCAAAATAATGAATGAATGAGTCATTACTGGTACACAATTGACAGAATGTAGGCAAGCAACATTTGTATTTGTTATAAAATTAGGCTTATATTTAGGGTTTTTCAGAGTGTATATTTTCTCCTAGACATCTCAGTACAACAGTTTGTAAAATGCCTTTTAGTTATGCGTAAATACAGAAAAAAAATCACAGCTTTCTTTGATTTTATAAGTCTTACTACTAATGCTGTGATATGACCCAAGCAGTATTATGTTCATGTTCACCTAAGCACTCTTATGTGAAATAGAATGAGACATGAAATCATTCACACCCCTCTTACAAGAATCGTTTCCTTTGTGGTAGGATTCTGGCTCCATACTTTGTTCTTTCATCATTATTTCAGAAAGCTATCGGTACTGTATTCAGTAACCTACTGAGCATGACCCAAAAGTCTTCGGAACACATCTGACATTCTCTTATACTCTGAACATTTAAAATTCAATATAAGGTGACAAGAACATTAAGCTGCCCATCCAGCAAAATGTGAAACTAATCAGTATCTGTTCTGAGCCACAGGTACAATAATTGGAAAATTAAAGTGCCTGTGAACTAGGCTAGCTGCATCAAAGTGCAACACCTTGAAATGATTAATGAAGACAAATGTATGCAACTATTTCTATTGACAAGTATTTCAGACAATTGCAGACTAAAAGAATAACATTATAGTTCCCATTTATTCTCCTGTAAAGTTCACACTTTCCAGGATTGCCTATCAGGAAATTTATAAATACACACCAGTTAAAAACAATTTAATTGCGGGCTTGTCTTGCTTGACGGAATATAAAAAATTGGTGCCTTTCTACATCAGCTGCTAAACACAGGCTGTACCAAATATAGGGTGTGACAGTTAGGATCAACATTAGGCTCCTCTTCTGAAAATATGAAGGTGACCTGTAAAAGTAAAGTAACCTTACTAATGTGTGGGGAAGGTTCTCAAGCAGGCTATTGAAGAAATCTATTCAATACAATATTACTTCAAAATGTATTTTTCTTCTTTAGCTGTCATATTATGTCCATCACTGAGGTGGCCAATTCACTCTTGCTCTGATGTGATGTCCTCATATGCACCACACTGAGGCCAGATCTATGCTACAGACCTATAACTATGGGCTTGTCTCCACTCATCGGGGGACTGATGCGTGGCGATCGATCCACCGGGGGTCGATTTAGCGGGGATAGTGAAGACCCGCTAAATCGACCATTGATCGCTCTCCCATTGACTCCGGTAGTCCACCAAAACGAGAAACATAAAGTACGTCAATGGGAGAGTTTCTCTCGCTGACCCAGCACAGTGTAGACACCGCAATAAGTCAACCTAAGTAAGGTATGTTGACTCCAGCTATGTTACTCACGTAGCTGGAGTTGCGTCACGTAGGTCTACTTATCTCTGTAGTGCAGACCTGACGTATGTCACTCAGGGGTGTGAAACATCCCAAGCAACGTAATTATACTGACCTAACCCCCTGTGTAGACAGTGCTATGTTGATGGGAAAGCATCTCTTGTCAATGTAGCTATCGCCTCTTGGGGAGGTGGATTAACTACGCCACTGATGGGCAACCTGCAGCTATCATTGGACGGGAACGGCGAACCGCAGCCACTGGGAACTGCAAGGGGCCATGCCTGCACACGGTCAATGTCAGCAAAATGTCTTGCGGCCCGCAATCAGATTACCCTGATGGGCCGCATGAGGCCTGCGGCCTGCAGGTTGCCCACCACCATGCTGTACTAAATTGATGGGAGAAATTCTCCTGTCCGCATAATAGTGTTGTCACTAAAGCACTACAGCAGCACAGCTGCACCTCTGTAGCACTGTATGTGAAGACAAGCCTTGAGATACTGCAGCTACCATAAACCTTGCCAGAGCAAGAGGTCAGCCTCTTAGATGGCCTGTCAGTGCTTTTACAAATTATTTCATACCCTTTAGGCCATATGGATAATTTTTAAAGTACTAGAAAAGCACCAAACTACATATATTTTTAAAAACAGAACATGTAGTACCTGACTAATTAGCGCTCTGGCTCCCTGCTCCAATAGGGTTTTCATGAGATCTTTTATGTCAAAGCATAGCATATTCTGGAGGTCATACTGAATGGAAGTTAGCCATATGGGGAATGATTATCAGTGGGACTTGAAAAAACTAAAGTATAATTCCACCAGAAAAGCCCTATATTAAGAGAATGTAAAGGTTGCATGGTAAGTGCTCATAAACCAGGAAATGAGACTAACCAAGGGGGGAGGGATAGCTCAGTGGTTTGCGCATTGGCCTGCTAAACTCAGGGCTGTGAGTTCAGCCCTTGTGGGGGCCATTTAGGGGACTACGGTACAAATCTGTCTGGGAATTGGCCCTGCTTTGAGCAGAGGGTTGGACTAGATGACCTTCTGAGGTCCCTTCCAACCTTGATATTCTATGACTTTATCATGCATAAATGTATACAACTTTAATACACATAGAAATGTGCCCATCCATGCAGTTCCCTGCCCTCCACCATTCTGCATTGCTCTTTTCCAATTGATCATGCCTAATCTGTTTCAGGGAAGACTTTTAAGAGAGGCAATAAGAGTAGTTTGCAACACATATGCAGATCTCCATATTTAACTTTTTCCATTAATGCATTGAGGAAAATGCACTTATAATGCAGTTGTCTGAATGTAAGATGTTATCACATAGTACAGTGCCTATCCTTTTCAGTCTGAGTCACCAGCCTCATCTATAATGTTACACTCTGGAAAAATAGGATCATTAAAAATGATTCATACATTTTAAAATCAGATTAAAACATAGAACATGACAGTAAAATGCCCCTGTGTAGATACAAATCCATTTGCTACTTGTATTTAGTCACAATGGGAAAGAGGGGAAAGATGGTCTTGTGCCTAAAGCAGAGGAGTAGGAGCATCAGGAGATCTGGTTGTAATCCCCAGCTCTGTCACAGACTTTGTGAGACACTTTGGGCAAGCCGTTGATGTAAAGTGTGTCATAAGTGTCCACTAATTCTGTAAACCTCAGTATATTTGGGGGGGGGACGGGGGAAGCGAGCAACATGAGACACCAAGGGCTGGATTTTCACATTTCCTCAGCACCCAAGTCAGTGGGAGCTGTGGGTGCTCACTCAGTGTTGTGAATCCGTCCTCAGCAGAGCACCCCTTTTAGGAGCTATGTGGGAAGCACAAATGTGCAGGTCCAATTGCCCCCACCCCTGCAGGAGCTGTGGGGTATCTCAGTCTAGCAGGGCTGTTGCTTGACCCTTCAGATGAGGCCTTCAGGCTGTTTCTTTCCCTCTCAGGGTCCCCAGTGAAACAAACCAAACAGTCCTAAGTCAGCAAACAAACAGGGTTAAGTAAAAGCATGAAGGAAAAGAAAGAAAACCTGCAGGCGGCTTCAGGCCTAGTATTGGCCTCTCTTACTTCAGAGGGCCTTGGAACTATCACAATCACCCCAGAGTTCTCTGGGTGGGTCTCCAGTATAAGTATCTTTCCCCTTCTTAGCCCAGGGGATTGGTGTTCTCCTTTCTGCGAGGACAAAGGCTCTTTTGGCTGTCAGACCTCTCTGAGAGCTGGGATGCTCAGCAGCCAGTTTCCTTCCCATCTGAATAGAGATCCCACTGTTTAAATCATCCTCCAATCTGGCATTATTTGCAGGTGCAGACAGGTGAGGTCGCTCTGGACCACAGCAGCTCCTTAACTCCTTCCATGCTGATGCGGAGTGTGTACACCGTGTCACACTCAGCACCTCTGAAAATCAGGCTTTTGGTGTCTCAAGTGGGATTCTCATAAAACTGAGGCACCCATAAGCAGTGTTCCCTCTAGGAATCCTCCGATCCCATCCTCTCCCCAGACTTGTCCCACTCCTCCCTTTCCCTGGCTGCCTCTGGTCTTTGTATGAGATTTTTTTTTTTAAGTGGGCCTCCACTCATTCCTTTAGTGGTTATTAGTGCTGGTGGTCCTGGGGAGGTGGGAGAGGCCTTCCCCCTTTCCCCAGTTGTTTCTGCTGTGTCTTATCCTGTGGGGAGGCAGAAAGGGGCTCCAAGCCTCTCTCTCCTCCAGCCACTGTGCCTGAGTTTCCTCAAATTCCTTATATTGCAATAGTTCTACTTAGCAGTCTGGTAGAGAAGTGGTGAGGCTTAGTATATATAAGGTGCTCTATAAGTAAAAAATATTACTACATGAGTTGAAATTAAGTTATTTCTTTTAAAACTCTATTTTGTGAAAAAAATACAATTGCTTTAATTCATGATCATGCCAGAATTATTCTTCACTAGATTTAGGACTCCCTGAAAAATAACTAACTCCCTCCCCCGCCCAAATAAATAATAATAATAAAAAAATCCTGTCCCTCCACCTGTGGCACACTGTTTAATATACAACACTGTGTGTGTCAAAATCCCTGCTGTGTGAATGGAAAAAATGATCCCACAAAATAGCGATCCTCAAGCCTTATTCTATCATTTTCAATACCAGCAATCAACAGAATGAATGAAAAATATAATGGATTTCAAATCTCTTGACAACCCTGTTGACAGACTTCCCTTTTTATCTTCCCTTTCCCTATCTCCTGTGATACTCTCCCCATCCTTATATTTAAGACTAGAGCGTCATATCCCTGCCTTTCTATAGCAGACTCGTCTCCCTTATCCATATTGTAATCCAAACAACCAGATTTCAATTATCCAATTGACTCATTTTCTCTCCCTTCATCCATCCTCACTCAAACATGCCTTTCTCCAGGTCTGTTCTTGGAATGTAACTCCCCCATTATCCACAAGTGTATAATTGATTTCACCTTGCACATCTTCTCTTTCCTTTCTTAGCAAAATCTTAGGGGAAAAAAATCTTTACTTCTCTTTCCTCATTTTTTTCTTTACTTTAGGGTGGCATTTGTTATCATCAACCATGATTTTTTTTTTCTGCATCACCTGAAGTAGTCTTCAGAACCTTGTACTCCTCATTTCCTTTCTACAGATCTAGCCATTCCTGTTTTATGACTGACACTCGTCTGCTTCTAGAGTTAGGCAGTATAATATAGCCCTGGGTACCCTTGGGTAGAGATGGGAAGCATTCTGCGAATTTTTTTATGAACAATGCAGGAAAAAAAATACATTACAGACAACAGGCATGGACAGTTTATCAGAACTAGAATATAAGCTTTTTGTAACCATAGATAAAAAAGAAAGTGGTTCGATGCACATTGGCTACAATGTACATTCAGAATGTTTGTATCACATTTTCACTACCCAAAAAAACCCAAACAAACCCAAATCAACCAATACACTTTTAGTGGGGTTTGAAAGAGCATGAATGTAGAATTAAAAGACTTGTTATACAAATGAGTGAGCTAGTAAATGAATGCACTGGGTATGGATACACTGGAAAGACTAAGGGCTTATCTACACAAGGAAGTTAGTGCACACTAAGCTAGGGTGTGAAGTTAAAGTGCACTAGCTACTCCCCACTAACTCTTACTGTGCACGAAAAGTGCCCTTGGGTGGTTTAGCCTAGTACACTTCCAAAGTGCATTAAGCTAATGCACACCAAGGCACTCTTCAGTGAGCAATAAGGGTGTGCATACACAGCAAAGAAATACTGGCGACTGGCCCAGGCCAGTCAACTCAGGCTCACGGGGCTCAGGCTGCAGGGCTGTTTCATTGCTGTGTAGACTTCTGGGCTCAAGCTCTGGCACGCTCCCACCCGAGGGCCCTAGAGTAGAGTTGCCAGTTTTGGTTGGACATATTCCTGGAGGTTTCATCTATATGACATAATCTTTAATTAAAGATTAATCTTTAATTCCTGGAGGGTTGGCAACCCTATCCAAGAGCCTGGGCTCCAGCCTGAGCCCAGAAATCTATGCAGCAATGAAACAGCCCCACAACTGAGCCCCCTGAGCCCAAGTCAGCTGGCAGAGGCCAGCTGTGGGTTTTTCTTTGCTGTGCAGACATACTCAAAGAGTGTCCACACGGGGAATTAGTGCAGAGTAGTAGCTAGTGCACACCAGCTATTGCAGGCTTTTTTCCTGTGTAGACAAACCCTAAATACTACGATTGTGCTCAACAACACTGATGTAATCAAGGCTGGATTTTCATCATAAACCTTGTTATTCCGTGGTTTAGAATTTGGCCTTAAACATTCACTACAAACTAACACTTGGCATAGAAGACTTCAGTCTAGGCATACTTTCTTGTCACAAACAAATTAAATCTGGGCCATCTGTATGTGGCTAGGAGTGCAAAAGACATTTTTAATGCTTCTTAGTGGTCTTATAATAGAAAATGGCTTTGATTTAAAAAAATATGAAACTTGGCAAGTCCATAGAACTGCATACGACAATCACTTCCGGAATTCTGAAGGGGAAAAACAAACATGAATTTGACTTAGCAACTTTATCCCTTTAATTTCACACTTTAATTTTTAACACTTTAATTTCACAACAGTAAATACAGTCCTTCCTATATCCATGAGACTTTCAAAGTTTTCCAAATTCTCCAGGGGAGGTTTAGAACAGAATTTTACACATGGTTTAGCATACTGTATTGATGTGTTCCTGACACACACAGATGCAGGGAAGCAATGGTGCCTAGGACTGGTGATCCTGAAAACCTCATACCGCGGTTTATGCACTCCTAACAGTCAAATCAAGTTACAACCCATGTATAATGGGCTAAAGAAAAGTTATACTGTGGAATGTCGTCATGTGGTTTCATATTTATTGTCTTTCAATGACTTCATATACAAGGTGCTCAGTTTACAAATAAAAAGATTTTTTTTCTCCTAACATCCCACTCTGCAAACTCAAACGTGGATCCAAAAATGGGATGGATTTTTTCCTCCTTGCACATTATCATCAGCAACAAATCAGGCCATTGTTTGCCTACTATCTACTATCCCATTGTCTTCAAGTCTACCCTCAGTGACATCTGTACAGCCTGATTGCCTTCAGTGTGTTTGCCCAGATGTAACTGCTTGAAATATAGTAAACTGCTGCTGGTGCACAAGAAAAACATAAAAATATAAGAACGGCCATACTAGGTGAGACCAAAGGTTCATCTAGCCCAGTATCCTGTCTTCTGACCATGCCCAATGGCAGCTGCCCCAGAGGGAATGAACAGAACAGGTAATCATCAAGTGACCCATCCCCTGTCGCCCATTCCCAGTTTCTGGCAAACAGAGGCAAACAAACAGAGGATGCGGTCATTTGGCTTTAAATCACAAGCTAATATGAAGATAAATGGAAACTTTTAAGTTTAAGTTATATTTCTCTTCTCCAATAACACATTTCTGTCACATATGGGACATGTATTGCTTTATTCTTGGTTATTTTATTTTTAAAAAATAAAGAAACAGAGCCTAGCCTTTGTGATTTGTTAAGGAGAGATGGAGTACGTACAAGGTAATCAGACTGCAGAACATTCCCTTTCTTCATAATGAATTTCCAAGTCCTATGCCATTAAAATTATAGTACCTTCCATAGCAGGAACTCTTGTTATTATTTATTCCTTTTATTGTGCACACTACTTAGCACGACTCCTAAAAGGTTTGATAGCACAAGGGCAAAGTAGGCTGGATTGAAAGGGTTGGTGAAAAGTCAGCACCTTCTGCTTGGACTAGTATGGTAACTATCTTCACTGCTTCAAGGAGATAAAGGACCCAAAAATATAATTTATAAGTTGTTTAAGGTGATGAACAGCCTTTGCCTGGATTCTGGGTGAGATATTTTCACACCTCTAGCTGCAGCAAAAAGGAAGTGTATGTGGTATGATAACGGCTTGAACCAGTGGAGCATCTTGCAAAACAAGCTCCCTTTAATTTTAAAGCAGTCAATCAATATTCAAACTCAGCATGGCCACCTTAGGTATGTCTATACTGCAGTTGACTCAGGCTCACCAGGCTCAAGCTAAGGGGCTGTTTAATTGCAGTGCAGACATTCGGGCTTGGGCTGCAGCCTGAGCTCTGGAAACCCTGCACCTCACAGGGTCCTAGAGGCCAGGTTCCAGCTTGAGCCTGAACATCTACACTGCAATGAAACAGCCCCTTAGCCAAGCCTCATGAGCCCGAGTCAGCTGGAACGGGCCAGCAGCGGGTTTTTAACTGCAGCATAGACATCACCCTGGGCTTTAAATTCCACAATTTAAACCAAAACTATCTTTTGCAGGCTCAACCAAAAAGTATAGCCAGAGTTAGGCTCCTGACGCCGCAGGCTTTGGGGTTAAAACAGGGGTGATCCTTCCCTCCCTGTTTCATATTCATCAAGAACCATCTCACGGAGGAGGCAAGCCACTGTTTTTATGTTGCTTGCTGGGCCCTTATTGGCGTCTGTCTGCTCATGGCCTTTCTGGCTGCTAGTGGACCAATTCTTGTTGATATCAACAGCTGGTCCTCAGTGGCCTCTCTAGGCAGCTCCTGGAGGACTTGACTGACTGCTCTTTCCCTCCCAAAGGACACTCCCTTCAGGTGTGGTGCATCAAAGCACTAGGGCCTCAGGTAGGGGGGGATCAAATACCTGGTACATCCCTCATAGGTATAAGTAGAGCTGGTAGTGACACCTGTAGTTAAGGGTACATAACACTTCGCACGATAGTATTCTTTTCTGTCGCATTTCCCGTGGGGTCAGAGAAAGGCGATTTGCTGTCCATATGAAAGTCCACTCAATTTTGGCTGCGTTATAATCCTCTGAAAATTACTGTTTGCATAGGATTGTTAGATCCAGCAGCAAATGTTTCATACGTTACACCTGCTTCAAGCATGAGCTGTACAGCTCCATCCCAACCACACCAAGCATCCTCCATCTCCACATTATCCAGCCCAGGGCTGAGCAGGACTTTTGCTACAATTGCTCCTTCTAGCTGATGTGGTGCCGAGCACCCGATTTAAGAGCCTGGAGACTGTCTGTTCTGTGCTTTCAGTGACCTCTGTGCAGGAAAAAAAGGAGGAAGCATCCTCACTTGAGAGCCGAATGAGGGAGAAGAGAAAGAGCAGGGTGAATAGGGGATGAATGAGACAGGCTGGGGAGGGACATGCTAGGGGATAGGGTAAGAAGGTAATAGGTTGCAGGAGAGAGAGGCAGAAGGGTCTGTACTACTAGAGAACACTCTCCTCCAGAATCTGGAGCTGAACCCAGGATTCCTGAGTGATAACATTCCTCTGTTGCTAGCAAACATCTGTGAAACTCTCCGGCAAAATGTGTATCTTATCTAGTGCCTGGCCAACATAGAGGACCAACCACCTACAACTATCGCTAGTTATTCCATTAATTCAAATGGTAGAGGTCTGTGCTCCGATCCGGAACTGTGTGTCAGAGCTACTATTAACCTGGGGGGGGGTCCAATATGATTCCACATGGCGGATTTTTTTTCTTTCAGTCAGTTTTTTAGACCTAGGAAATTACATCTTAAAAAACTACATTAAAAGAACATGAAGGTTGCAAAGGCAAGCTCTCAATAATTACAAAATACCGGAATTAAGGTAACCTTAATTAGACCCTCTTGTGCATATGTATTATGATACGGTCATTAATTACATAATCCCAAGGTATTTCCCCCTCCCCCACAGGACAACTGCTTCATTCAGTGCACAGGATGGGTTGTGCTTATTGAATGGATCTGAGTTATGCTGTTAGAGAGGCTGTTGTCTGTCTCAATGAGGAATGGGATTGCAGGAAGAGAAGGAATGGGCTCGTGGTTAAGGCTGTTGAATTCCACTCTGAAGAACTTGATTCTATCGCTGCCTCTAACACAGAGTTTCTTTGAGATGCTAGGCAAAAACCATAAAACAAATTTTGTACAGGTGGCCACTGCATGTTCCTCCTTTTCAGGGTGTCCAACTGAACAATCACAGCTGCGACTGAAGTCAATGAGAGCCGTGCTTTGATCATACAAAGTGACACAAAAATACTAAGTACTCTGAAAAATTAGACACTAGAAGTCTCAAGTTGGACATTCAAAATTAGTTACTTTTGACAATTTTGGCCTTAAGCGCTCGGTGTCTCAATTTCCATTCTGCAAAGTGGGAATAGTATTTCCTTTGTTCCACCTTTTGTCTGCCTTGTCTATTTAGATGGTTAGTTCTTAGGGCAGGGACTGTCTATTACTATGAGTTTGTATGGAGACTAGCATCATATGTCATGATCTCATCTGGGGCTTCTAAGCACTACTGTAATAAATAACAATAAGACACTAGGTTTAGTATTTCTAAAGTCAAATGTCCCAATAACTCAACTAATGAAATGGGATTACACTGGGGTACATTTGTCACAGTATATTTAGCATTTTCAAACTCTTCAACATTTCCTATTCCTTTTTTTTTTCTGTTGCCCTTATCTTAGACAGATCTAGAACATTGGACATGCACAGATAAGGCCTCCAAGACTACATATTTAGACAGATACACAGATAAGAATGAATTGTTACAGTGATTTAGCAGTGCTGAGGTGTTTGGTTACACTGAGGTGCTCCTAAAGTGCTTTAGCACCATTGAGGCATTTTTAAAGTATTTACAGTGTTTTCCTTTTCTTTATAAAAAAAAAGTTAAAAGAAGAAACCCAATATTAATTCAATGTTAAGGACGAAAAGTCAAGCACAGAATCCTCAGGAAATTCCAAAGTAATAGTTCTTAATACTCAGCTGCTTTGAACACACATACTATTTTCTGTTTCTCTTTTTTTCTTAATAAATGTAAATGTTAATGTTTTACTATTTATTTTATCTATGCACAGGATGTATAAACTAAGCAAATTAATGTAGTGAAGCCCTTGACCTTTACAATTTCCTGAGTCATGAGGACATGATTTCTCATCCACAACACACTCTCATATGTAAGAACACTCATGTAATCTTCAGGTGCTTTTAAATTTTAACTATTAAAAAAAAATACAGGACACTCTATTTTGACTCCTAAATGGCAATTAAGTTATCCAGAAAAAACAGCTCAGTTGGATATTTTTAATGTCCTGAAGTAAAATGAAAAAAGAAAATCTTTCTTTTTTTTCAGATCCAACTATTGTAATGCAGAACACCATTCTACTGAGGTCTTGAGGACACAAACTTTCATAAAATCCAGAGAATGCCAATTTATCCTTTCTGAAAGGGAAGCTGTCTATCTCTCTTCTTTATTCAGTTGTTGGCCTCTCTGCTAGCAGGCAGGTCACTTTGTGCCAAACATATAAAACAGTTTTTCTTGGAAGCACTAATGAATTCTTTTACTTTTTAGTGAGCTTTAAAATTTGACATATAAAATACTGAACAATGGAAAAATGAAAGGAAACTTTACTTTGATTTCTACATAACCATACCTGCCTGGATTTCCTGCTTCTCATCCTGCACAAACCCTGCAAATAGCTATCACAGAGGATAGTTAGAAAAATGTGTCTGACTCACTCACAGAATAGGTACATTTAATGGGTACTTGGGTAACTGATGGGGATTTTATTTTGGTATCATTTTCTAGTTCCCCTGGCAGTGAAAGCCATTGCCCAGAGTAGGAATTAAAGATGTCTAACGAATTGGAGCTAGTCTACAAGTTGTTGTAAAATATGTTGCATTCAGTGGCACCACACAATCACTATGCTCTCGACAGAACTCACACTGGAAAATGATAAAAGACAAAAATACCCTATCACCGGTGAATAGTTTTCACAAAGCGATCACTGTATATCTGACCTATCAGTCCTCATCCTCAAAGAAAACCCTACACAACACTTTCAAAAGAAGAGCTTGGTAGATTAAATTCATAACTCTGCTAGACACTAAGGGTATGTTTACACAGCAAAGAAAAACGACAATTGGCTTGCACCAGCCAACTCAGGCTTGCAGAGCTCAGGCTGCAGAGCTGTTTCATTACTGTGTAAACTTCTGAGCTCAGGCTGGAGACTAAGCTCTGGGACCCACGTGGTTCCTGGAAGCAGCCAGCATGTCCAGCTCCTAGGCGCAGGGGCTGCCAGGGGATCTATGCGCTGCTCTCTCCCTGAATGCCAGCTCGGCAGCTCCCATTGGCCATGGTTCCTGACCAATGGGAGCTGTTGGGGTAGCGCCTGCAGGTGTGGGCAGCACACAGAGCCGCCTGTCCACGCCTCTGCCTAGGAGCCAGAGGAACCTGTCACCGCTTCTGGGAGTCGCCTGAAGTAAGCGCAGCCCGGAGCCTGCACTCCTTACCCCCTCCTGCACATCAACCCGCCTGCCCCAGCCCAGTGAAAATGAGCGAGTGAGCTAGGGTAAGGGTGAGCGAGCGATGGAGGAAGGAGGGATGGAGTGAGTGGGGGGGGCCTTGGAGACGGGGTAGGGGGACAAGGGTGTTTGGTTTTTTGCAATCAGAAAGTTGGCAACCTTACTCTGGGTCCCTCCCACCCCGAAGGAGCCTAGAGTTAGGGCTTCATCCCAAGCCCAAGAAGTCTACACAGGAATGAAAGAGCCCCGCAGCTCAAGTTGGCTGGCAAAGACCAGCCATAGGTTTTTCTTTGCGGTGTGGACATACCCTATTCACGGACTGAAGAGAGACGCTGGATTTATGGCTTATTGCAACAATCTGTAACCTACTAACTCCCACTTTTTGTCCTGCGCCTGCAGAGGTTTTAACAGACCATTCTACTTTGAATGGTTCCTTACAATACGTGCTAACTATTATGCTAAACAATGTGTTTCACCTTGCATTTTGCTGTGACGCTGGGAGTATGTTTCCCAGAGGACCTCTGTGTGGCTCGAAAATGTGTCTCTCTCACCAAGAGACGGTGGTCCAATGAAAGATATTACCTCACCCACCTTGTCTGTTCAATATCTTGTATTTTACGAATGACTTTCAATGCCTTGCTCCCTGTTTAGCAGAGCAAGATGAATGGGATGCTGTGCAGCACCAGAGCTCCATCACCATAACAAGATCATGAGCCTTCCTTCTCCAAAGGAATTGGGCCCAGCTTTTTAAAGGTATTTAGGCATTGCTATGCTTAGTATTGCAATGCTTAACTGATTTAGGAGCCTACATTTCATTTTCAAAAGGGATTTAGGCACTTAGGAATTAAAATCCCATTGACAGTTGATAGGTTTTAGGCTACTAAATCCCTAATCCCTTTTGAAAATGAGATTTAGGCTCCTAAATCAGTTAGGCATTGCAATACTAAACATAGCAATGCCTAAATACCTTTAAAAAGCTGGGCTTTGGAGTCCAGTGGTTATTTTAAAATAAAGCTTTCTTCAGTTTGTTATCATTACTTTTCTTTTGATATAAATATTAGATCCTTTACTGATGTTGAATCTGCTTTTACCTTCTCCATGACACATGGATGCACTTGAAATAGTATTTTATAAAATAAGTGTTTGATATATTGGCATATTTATTTTAAAACGTTGTTACAATTTGTGGATGTTGAAGTTCTAATCCAACCACAGTCAATGTCTTATCTAGAAATGAGTCAACAAGACTATGTAGGAACTTTAGTAATAAAAGATGAAATGCTTCACAAATCTTAAAAGTGCTCCTCCTCTGGAAGCAAAATAAATCGTATAGAGTATCATAAGGCCTCGTTGTGCTAATTTATGACTATGAAAACACAGTTTCATCTACATAAAAGACATTCATAAGAGGAAAAGTTGGATCTTCTGTCATCCTTGGAGACTGCTACAAATGGAGGAAGTGGGAATTGCATGTATGATCTGATTATATGGTCTAGATTTCTATACATCATTGGGTGAAAATAGTTGAATGAAATAAAATGTGAAAACAGACAAGTTTATGTATTTTTCCCAACTCTAATAGTATGCCTATCAGTATATCAGTAGGCACATGGACAATGACATTGCTACAAGCACATACAAGTGAAATATTTTTCTGACTCTTGAAGGTGGAGTACAGTGTTGTTTTTTATTTATCTGGGGAAAGGACCCACGTGCACTTAGCTACACTAATACTCATTTACATGCTCGGCCACTGCTTCACTGCTGCTCTGCTTTTGAGCTAAAATTCTTTGGGCTAAAGCGTGTTTCCACAAACACATGGAAATGACTATAACTAGAAACCATCACATTTTTCATGTGGTTTGCTACTGAATCTCTAATCAATGAACTGCAACAGTGAAGGAAGTAAAAACCTCCTACAATAGCAACTGAGAAAAGGTGAAGATGGGATTTAAAAAGTCAGACATTCCGGTTCCACAGCAGAGCTAATAGCAAGCAAGGTGTATGCTGTGCTATTGTTTGATGAGTTTATTCATAGCAACAATAAAATAAATAATAAATTATACTAAATTCCTCCTTCCCTTTGTGTGACTCTTCCAGATTATTTTCTTGCAACAGAGATGGGGAAACACAAAAAGCATTTTCCTCACTTTTCCATCTAACGAAGATGAAGCCACATAGCTCACACTACATTACTTGCCTGAGATGTCAAGTCCCATCTCCCTCTCCTTTGTCTCCCGCCATCCTCTCAACTAGTCAATGGCAATGAGAAAACAAAAATTTCATAGATGATGCTTAACTTTATGATTACTTCCAATGCATTGTTCACCCAGGTTTTCAAATATATTCATTGTATGAGTGCTATGTCCTCTAGTAATGTTATTGACTTCTGTCATACACATATGAAGAGTAGTTTTATACAGAAAAAAGGCTTTGAAAATGCAGCTCCACATTATTATTATTCGTATTACAGTGGTGCCTAAAGGCCTCAGCTGAGATCAGGATACCATTGTGCGAGGTGCTGTACAAACTATGGTAGATTCAGTCCTTGCACCGAATACCATACAGTTTAGATAAAGTAAAAATATAGGAGAAAGGAAGCAGTAATTCACTTTTTAGAGATGGGAAGCTGAAGCACAGAAAGTTTAAGTGACTTTCCCAAGGTGACATAGAAATTCTATAGCAAAGCTGGGAACTGAACCCAAAGCTAGAATTGCAGTCCAGTGCCTTACCCACTAGATCATCCTTCCTCCCTCAGATCAGATTTATTCGGACTCCAGCTTTCAGGATCAATCTGCTCAAGTTTGCAAGTCAAAATATGGCTTTTCTAATTACCAGCTGTGAAAACTCAACCTGCACTCCGCAATTCAACCTGTGTTCTTTCCTCTCAGACAACACCACCAGTAACGAAGATGTTATAGGCTAAATTATGTCCTTGGTTCTAACTGTGTGATTCTGTTGTCTTCAGCTAAACCCACAGAATCTCATTGCCCTCTAGTCTCTCTGCTGCTACAGCTACAGTACAAGGCAAGTGTGAGATTCCCCTGCTCATGTACACATATTCACGCTAGATCTCATCGAGCTAGCATGAGCATAAATAGCAGTGTAGCCATGGTAGCATGGGTAGCCACAGCAGAGGCATGGCTTAGCCACTGGTTACAGGCAGATTTGTACTAAGCACAGCTAAGCCATGGCTCTGGTGCTGCTACCTGTGCTACCGCAGCTATACCACTATTTATATTCGCACTAGCTCCCATCAAGCTAGTGCAAGTATGTGCATACAAGCAGGGCAATCACATTCATAGCTCAAAATACAGACACAGCCTCTGTTATATCTGTGCAACTCAAATGCCTCGGCACACACCACTGAAGTAGAATTTGGCTTTGTAAATGGAACTTGGATAACAATTATATTGACATGTGAGAAGGAACAGAATCCACACTATTAGTTGTATTGGTTCTACAGTGATATCAGAAATAAAAGGCAGGGAAAAAACCCTTATTTTTGTCAGTAGCATTTGAAGATAGGCCTCTGAATACACACAAGGATTAGATCCATTGAGTAAGATGGTGCCATATTAATAGCCATTTTTCAGAGGAGAACTGCACTTTAAGTCATGCTTAGCAACATGAATCCTACATTCTGCAGCTGTTATTAGTTTTGACACTTGGCCCATTTACTTTGCTTTCTAAGCGTACAACACATTAGAGTAGAGCTTTATTCATACTCTGAACACCAATGTGTTCAGATATGTGGCATCAGGCAAAAGACTCTTTATCAGGGTTGTGTCATTGCATTCAGAGAGAACCCAGGTCTCACCATTGCTATCTAAACACAATGTTTTCTCACCGTACAGCTGATGTCAGTCATTATGACTTGGATCTGCCTCTTGGTGCTATCGATTTTCTTGCAGGCTGTTCAGAAATGGGTAGCTATAAAAAGGCTACAGGACTGAGGATCAACCTATCAAGACCAGCAGGGACCACAGCCTGAGAGGGGTTGAGCACCCACAACTCCCACTGACGTCAAAAGAAGTTGTGGGTACCAAGAACCTTTCCAGATCAAACCCTCACGTTCTATTTCTTTGAACTCAGAAATTTTGGCCTGTAGCAAAGGCATAACTCTGCCAGTACCGGTCCTGGGCCCAGAAATGTCCTCGAAGGGCATGCTCAGAAAAACATAGACCTGAGCCATTAATAAGTAATAAACCAAACGCTGAGCAATTGGTCTTTATTTATGAACTGTGCAGAGGCTGAGTGAAGAATAACACTAAATTATCCTCTCACACTGGTTTTTACAGTAGTTTCAGTCCATTTACTATATATTTACACTGATATAAGAGACAGCAGAGCTTACTCCCCTTGTGCGGTAACAGTGGTTCTTCGAGACGTGTGTCGCTATGGGTGCTCCACTGGAGGTGCGTCTGCGTCCCTGTGCTGCTGTCGGAGAACTTCAGTAGCAGTGTCTATTAGGCTCGCACAAGTGCTGTGTCTCCTTATGCTGCACCACAAGGGTAGTCAGCGCGCATGGGCTAACCCTCCTCGGTCTTCTCTACCACAGAGCCATTGACAAGAACTTCAGAGTAGAGAGCAGGAGGGTGGATTGTGGACCACTGTGAGACCACCTCCTCTGGCTCACTGTCCAACCCCATGCTAGACAGTGGAGGAGCACGGCGTGATTGTGGGGATATCCTCTGTGGCCAGTAAAGTCTCGGTGCTGCAATTTCGATGCTAAGAAGCAGCATGGATTGGTGCATGAACCACTGGCGGGGGCAGGCTAGCCCTCAGCCCTGCCTCTTCCGCCCAAGGCCCTGCCCATTCTGCTCTCACCCCCACTGGAGCCCAGAGCTCGCTTACACGGTCGCCGGTCCACATATCAGGCTAGCACCCCCAGCCCCAGATTGCTGGGAAAAGTGGGTGATGCAGCCCCATCCTCCTCAGCCCTGGAGTGCCAGGGGTCGGGGGGAACGGCCACAGCCTCCCCAGCCCCGGAGCGCCAGGAGGGTGGGTGGTGCAGCTGCAGCCAGAATCCTAGCCAGGGCCACATCACAGGGACGGGGAATTGGCAGGAAGGGGCCTGAGGTGGAGCGTGAGCAAGGCCATGCCTAGCTGTTTGAGGAGGCCCAGCCTTCCCCAGCCTATGATAACCACTGCCCATGAGAAGCAGGGTGGATCTGTCAAGGTGCATCTATCATGTGGAAGTCTCTGGTCTGGTGGAACTCTACTGGTACTCAGCATCCCAGTGGTGGTGGCGGTCTGCACTGGTCTCTCCGGTGCTGGGCGGGCTGCCACCACTGACACTATCAAGATCATCTTGTGTACCAAGAGCATCTTCCTAGGGTGTTTGCGCTTGTCTCTTGGTACCAAAGATTCAGTGCCCATGCCCAAAGGGGCTGTGAGCCTGTCAGTGATACCGGATACCGACAGTCACCCTGAGGCACAGGTGCTGAACTGGTCTCGGTGCCAAGGATACTGAGCGAGATGATCGCCTGCAGCTACCTCTAGGCTCACTGAAGGGACTTCTCGCTTTCCTTTTAGACTTGTGAAAGGAGTTCCCAGCCAGCTTCTTTGACCACTTCCCACAGAAGTTGAAGGCTGTGGGGAAGACTCATGTCTTCTGGGAAGTTGAGGTCAGAGAGCTGCCTCCATGAAGATAATTTCTTGGTGGTGATCTCTGTCCTTGCAGGATCTCAGCTGGAGCTGCTGGCAGAGAGTATATTTTTGTTGGATGTGGCCCTCGCCAAGGCAGTGGATGCACCCTGGACAGGGATTGCCTCGTTGCAGGTGCAGCACGTCTTGAAACCTGGGGAGTCGGGCATACCCTGCTGAGGAGAAGGGTCCCAGGGGAGGAGAAAAGGTGGGAAGAAAATAAAGATTTGGGGGATTTTTAATTTTTTTTAAGACCAGAAAAAAAAGTTAACAACTAAAACTAAAACTAGAACTGGGGAAACTATCTAAGTGTTAATGCAAACAGGAGAACAATTAGCCTTCATAGACTGCTAATGGCTCCATCTCTAGCCAGGGAGGGTTGAAAGGAACTGAGAAGGATTATCCTACCCTTGTGGCACAGCATGAGGAGAGACAGTGCATGTGCGGGCCTAATGTACCTTGCTACCGAAGTTCTCTGATCAGCAGTGCAGGGATGCAGACACACCTACAGCGGAGCACCCATAGGGACACTACTTGAAAGAGAAACCATCCCTAGAAGCACAACAGAATGGAACCAGAGAGAAGACTGAATTTTGTTCAGTGGTCAGTCTATACGTCTGATGGAAGGAGGTCAAAGTCACCATGGATCTAAACAGCAAAACCAGAGTCGTCTTTCTCAGACTGAAATAAAAAATATTTTCATTTTAATTCCTTACCGTATAATAGAGGGTTTGGGTTCTGTTAATAAGCTGACTTTCATTATTACAAGTTATATTCATTAGAAAGATTCAAGCATATCAGTCATAAAAACATGTGTTAGTACAGTTCTCTAATGATAATTGATAAACTGGAGAATTAACTACTTTTGTCAGAACCAATCCGTGAAATCAGATTTTTACATACTATTTAACCCTAAACAGAGAATTCATGGGAAATTAGAATTCTGCTGTAGTAATATTTACTGGAAAGGTATGTAGGAAAAAATCCATACACACAGCTCAGGAAAGTACAGTTCCCCATTGGGTCCTGTTCTATTCGACTTGAATCCAAACAAACACTGTAGACTTTAATGGTACTTGGCAACCCGCAGACACATCATTTTTTAAACTTAGCTCACATTTGAATTACAGAGCCTGTGACTCAAGTTTCCAATGTGACCTTCTCAGGGTTTCATTTGGGAATAAAAAGGTTTTGTTACCATATAGAGAAAATATACACCCTCTTTGTTACATTTTACAGAACAAGAGAGATTGTTGATGGTGAAGTGCTACAATATTATTGTTGCTTTGTTTCTCCAGAATTAGAGAAAATAATGGGTATTTATGTGAGCTTTGTGTCCTTCAGATGCAATAAGTCTGCCACTTAGCTACATTAAGGGCTAAACTTCTAATATTTTGTACTATACTTACAAATGCATATTTATTCCCCCTTGTCTGAGGATCACACAACTCAAGGGGCATGTTTTCTGCATAACACAGAAATATATGTTAAGCAGAGTGGACCTATTTGTGTGCCCAATCCTGTGAAGTGTTCAACACCTCCCAAGAGTCTTAATGAGAGCTGTGGGCATTCAGCACCTCTCAAAATATGTTCACCACCTTCAAGGATTGAATCTTTAGTGACCAAGCAAAATTTCAGCACTTTGGAATGTGGTCTCTAGATTTTTCGCATGTTTAAGTTACAAGACATTAGGAGAAAATCTGTCCTGCAAAATGCAATATCTAACTGTGCCACATAGCAAATAACCTATTGGAGGCAGAGGATGTCTTTGCACCTTATTTCCTTTCTCCTCTGGTAAACTGCACAGACTGGCACTTAAACTGCATAGTTTTGCCAAGAGCATATACAAGTTCAAAAACACATCAACAAGTAACTGCAAAATACATTAAAAAATACTGGAAAGGAGGAGAGGGCCAGAGACAGCTCTGCATCTTTCATCTAGAGCACCCAAAGTCAAAGAGTAAATTAATATGTACAATATATAATTGCTTTAAATATTTTCTTGATGCAGCCACTATTTAAAAACAAAGCATAATTATACATCATGTAATCAATACTATAGACTAGTGTCGGTAATAATCTGGGGTAGGAAGACGGCTATTGTTAGATATAGATCAGTTTATGTAATTAGAGCTGGCCACGATAACTTTAATTTTCACATAGGCATTTGGTAACATGTTTCCAAAATGGAACATACATAAAAAAAAAATCAATAATTTTTTCTTGAGCTACCCGCCTTCCCTTTTTGTCATAATTTGTATGTTTCTGGATCTCATATCTGTAGGAGGTCCACAACCCAAGATGAGTGCAATAATCCACACTCCAAAGTAAAGACATCTCAACAGATTCTTCCCTCCACTTGTACTGGCAGAAAGGATCAAAATTAGATGCAACTGGGCTTGGGACTATGAAAGCGAGATATGCTAGTTCAACAGCATTCATTCGCTTCATGCTGTAGTAACCTTCAAAACTGCTCTGTGTGCATACCACAGAGTTGGAGCTCTCTGAGACAGGAGACAGTGTGTTGGAGTTGGGGGAATTCCAATCAGAAATTCATAAAAGGAGTTGAAAATGCCCCTCTCAAAGAGGGCCTTCATGCCATTAGATCGGGAACAGTGCGGAAGAGATGGCAATCCTAGCCATGGAACTAGTGATCTGTGGGGTTTGTACACTGCTCCACCATCCCATTCAACAATGCTACAAAGCTGTCCTTTCTGGAGTAAATTTCCCATGCTGGGTGTCTCCTCATGCTGTGGGGTCAGAGTTAGATAATTTACCAAGAGCGATGCACACTACATGACATTCATTTAAACCATGGGGAATTTTGAAGAATAAATACTACTCTATAGTATGTGTCTCAAATGATGCAGAAATTAAGTACAGTTGATGCTGTTTAATAGGGATGTTCTGAAATACTGTTTTGTCCCATTTAAGGGATCTCATTCAAATGACATGTATTCTAACGTTACTTAAGGTTCTTACACCAGCTCTGCAATAATTTCCTTCAGCTGAATCATGGTAATGTTTATGTACCTTTTTTAATGCATAAACATGATTAACTTGCAATATACTGATCTGAAATATTAGAATGCTGAAATGAATATAAAAAATCCAGTATATACTAGACTTTTCCTAATTGCCATTGAGTGAGACAGGCAGACAATAAGAGCCACAAGCACATGATGACCCTTTCTCATAATAATAAACACCTCTTATTAAATTTGACATAGTAATTCAGACAAGAAATATTCCAACAAAATGTTCTGATCAGTTGTGATCATCCCTTTGGAGCAACATAGTAATCGTACAAGTTAAAAGAAATAAAATTTTCCCTAAAGATTGCTCCAGTAAAGTGGCTGTCTGTCCTGATTATTTATGTCCCACTTATATGACTTATGCTGCATCTGATTTTAGTTGACTATAGTTAGATTAAATTGAGATCTAATGTGAGGTACATTCTGTACCATCTCCAGCTAAGAGGTCTGAGCAGCACTATTAGAAATATATCACTTTTTCCTGAAGATGCTGTGCTAAGGAAAACTTCTGATGTTCTAATTCAACTGAAATTTCTCTGCATCACACAGAGGTTGACAAAATGAATTCTGGTTCATACATCAAATGGAAAAGAAATTGCTGAATATTTTCCAAGCTCAGTGCTAATATGAATTAAGATAATCCTCTTCTGGACCAGAGTAGAGGGCTTGTGTTTGAAGAATGAGCGGTATGAAACCCAGTATTCTGCTCCAAACCATTAAAGAAAAATCAAACTCTTGCAGCAGAGAGTTTGGAAAGGCTTAATCAAGAAAGGAGAGGAAAATGAGATCATATTACAGTGGGAAAGGTCTTGGGAAGAAAATATTGTCTCTGACACAGTCTGGAAAAATGTAATTTTAAGCTCTATGTGTGGATTTGTTTAGCATTGGTATCATTAAAGGGTTTGTGACGTGGCTGTTATGGCTAAAAACTGACCTACATTGATAGTGGTGCCACTTGTAAGGTCTCTGAGATACATTATCTGTTTCTCTAGGAAATTTATATATCCCTCCCATCTCTGAGTGCCTAGAAATTTTTCCATTTCCTTGCCACGATGGGAGCATTTTACCTGCTTTTCAGTAGACCATAAACACACAAATACAAACAAATTGTTCCCCAGCACAATGCATGGCTTTGCTACTTCTTAACGTAGCAAGGATCTTTTTGTCTTTTTAATAAAAAAAAAGTATATATGGCTGCAGCTCTTGCAGTAGGACTGTTCAGATAAGAGCCAATATCAAGATAGATAAATATTTAGGTTCAATATGGTTGCAGATGACATCAACTGGCATGACAAAGAATCCCTGAGATTACAAAAAAAATGGGAGGGAAATAAAAGTTGCGAAATCTAAAAACAGGCAACATAGTTTAGGGCATTTTATATCTTCAGAATAACCAGTTCACAGTCTGTATTGTGCTGATTCACTGATTCTTACTCTCTCCTCTTTCTAGTGCTTTGGGAGGTGTCAGACCAGTGGTCTGTATCACTCCATGTCCATTTCAGTGGGAAACCTATCACCAGCAGCAACTGTTAGCAAGTTTAATAACCTCCTTCCAGACTTGGCCTCTAAAACTCCAGATGAACCCAACCAAGAGCACTGAGATTTTATCACAGGAGAAAACACAGTGACTGGAATATCAGTTGTGCTTTTATCAAGTACTTGCTCAAAGGCATAGCAAGTGCCTGAAGCCTAACACTACAAAGTAACAGAAATTCTGTTAATGGACACCAAAGTGCAGTACATTACGAACCGCTATACTTTAGTCTTGATATGACAAATTGCTAAAGACAGTAAACAAATTCCACTCCATTCTAACATTATACACAATGGGTATACTGCTAGGAGTATTCCTCATTCTTTGGTAGTGAAGAAAGAGGGGAGCAGAGGTGAAAGGAATCTGTCTCCCAACTTGGCCATATGCAGGAAGCGGGCATAATCCAAATGGGGAGTGCAAGCACTAGCTATTGAAAAGGGTTAGAGTAAGTGTGTGGGACTATAGCCCAACCATTCCCTTTGCACCTGCCACAAGAGCTGATGGAGCAGCTGGTGATAAATAGCAGGTGGACGAGTACCCACTTAAAGGATGGCAGAGTTTCCATTGCAGCACACACATTCTGAATTCATCCCAGAGGCTCTTGCTGCAGCATGTACCATCTGCCACAGGCTTTGGCTTAAAAGTTAGTCAGGCCTTAAACTATTGTAGGCTGACACACGGTTCTGCACCATCTCTTATTCTGTGAACTAAAACTCGGACTTATTCCAGCCCAACAACAACATTGTTAAAAAAACACCACCACAAAAGCAGTTAATTCTGTGGCTCAAAGTTAATAAAACTGAATAGTTATAAATATGTAACTAGTGGATAGAAATACAGCAATTTAGATTGGAATATAGTGTATAGCTCAGGTGCTCACCAAAATCTCCCCATAAATTTTACAAGCAGTCTAACAAGAAGGATTTATTTTATTAGTAGTTTCTTCCAGAACAATTGCAGAGAAGTTCAGGCCTGTGAAATACATGGGTAATAGAAAAAGAAATATTTCTTTTATATAATGAAAAAATCACAGATTTATTAGGGTTTTTTTGTGTTTTCTTTATTTTCTGAACATCCTTGCCATTTTAAGTATTTCCATGAACAGTTAACGGAAATATTTTTGATTCTAGAAACATTGGATTCTAATTTCAATCTGTATATAAAACATTTTTGAATAAAGTTAAAAGGGGAGACTTCACGAGGTAGGACATAAGTGTTCTTGTTATGTCTCTTAGGCCTCTTAGGAAACAACATGAAAGTATTCAAACTGTCTGGAATCGCAGTGGTGAAAGTGTGAATGAATGGAGTCACTGATGATTGAATAAAGGAGTGTGGGAAATGGGCAGAATTAACTTGTACTGGATGTTGAAGAAAGAAAAGTGGGTAGAATAGTAGCCTGTTAGGGAACTTGGTTTCCTAAAAACTAGAAATGTCTGGAAGGTGGGAAGGAGCTCTAATATTACTATTCTATATAAAAGCAGCTCTCACATTTTATTTTTCATTCTTTGCTATGGTTTCTCATTTAAACTGTAACAGATATGAAAGCTGCAGATCAAAACTGCAAAAGGTCCAGTAATGTTTATTATACAACAGTTTATGTATTTATCTGACATGCCTAAGTTGAAGCAACTAGCTGGAAATTTCTGGTTGAATAGTCTAAAGTAATTAAAACAATTTCCTAAAATAAAATGTAAACATGGTCGCTTTTAAGGAGAACACAGATAAAATTAGTTTCCATCTCAAAAGGTGCAGAAATTGGTTTCCTCTGATTCAAGATAAAATGTGCCAGCAAATGAAACTTTGTCCATTGAAACAGAAGAGCACAATGTTGATTAAATTGATAATCCTGCACGCGAAACAGGTTTAATGTCGTCCATCATCATCATAATCACCACCACCACCACCACCACCACCACAAGGTAGCTAAGATAATTTAAATCACTTTTCCAGGCCTCTCAGGAGCAATTAAAAGGTAGGTTCATTCAAGGGCAGCATCTCTTTGTCTTCTCCATCCTCTCAAAGGGCAAAGATCAATCAACAACTATGCGGAATTTCCAACTTCAATGACAAAATAAAAGTTACATCAAGTTCAAGTCTTGGCCTTTCTTTTCTGCTAACAACTTCTCCTGCAATGAAAACGAGTAATTTAAAGACATGACTGAAGCACTTTACCCTGGATATTGTTCTCCAGACAGGTTTAAACTCACAGGTCCATTACTAGATGCTGAAAGTGAAGAAATGGAGGAAACGTTGCACGAGACATGACCCAGTAATGGTCACAAACATCCATACAGGGAAAAATGCATCCCTGCTTAATACTATTGATACTGTGTCTGCAAAGAAAACAAGAGACTACTGGCTGTGATCTATGTGCCACTGCAGAGATGCAAAGCAACCTAATTCCAGTGGATCCAGCTCCCAGAAGATCTCCCCTGAATTGGGGTGGGAGATCCTTAAGTAGCATAGAACTATTGTAGCAGCTCCTATGCCAGCCCGCTTCCCAGCTGCCAATGCAGTGGGAGGGTGACTGGGGCTCCACAGTTACCTTTCAATTCTCAGCTTCTGTGGAGCCTCAGGGGAACCAAAGTTGCTCTCGGACTGCTCTAATCTGAGCTGGGAAACCACGCCAGCACAGAATGACCCCCGGGTCAGGGAAGTGTAAATTGCACCCTTGTGCAACACAGAGCTGAGTGTTCCTTGCCTGGATCTGAGAATCTGGCCCATCACATCCAAGCTGCTGAAGATGGCTGCCAAGAATGAAAACTATGACCTGGAGGTCTTTTCCATTTGCTGGTCAACAAAAATAAAACGAGTCGATCTAATTAATAAAGTATTGGAATTGCACTAGGACAAACACGATTCACATGGCTTCAAATGGCTACTTCCTGCAAAATGGAATATCCAGTTTTCTTTCACTTCTTCCCTCTCCACTTAGATTTCTAGCCTTATTGAGTCATCATGAATGAGCATTTTACTGAATCGTGTGCCCTTCCATCACGTAGCCAATGTGACTGATCATAAAAACAAAGATCAAAGTCTGAGCCCAGAACAAGAAAAATGGGGTGGAAATGGCTAAACGAATATAACCCAAGAGTTCCTTTAATCTTTTCCAGAATTTAAAACTGTGCACTCAGATTTCTAACCTAAATTTATATGTGCCAAGGAAGTAATATCACATTCCACTGCATAAACACGGTGGAAAATTGTGGATGTGATATCACAGAAGACTTCTGAATTCATAATTTTGTCAGTTTTAAAAATATATATATTGCTACCCAACCAACCTCACCTATCAATTGAATGTTATTTTAACTCATTCAGAATGGTTGGTCAACACTTTTGGTAGATGATGGAAAAGGAAATGTCAGTAAACATGCATTTGTAATTGATGGCAGACACAAAAGGGTGGTAGGCCTGGCTAGTTAGCAGACAGGGGACTTACTTATTGAATCATTATGCTTTTCTTACAGAATTGCAAGCTTTGCATTCTAGACAAAGTGTGCACTTTTTTAGTATGAGGAATAAACATTCTTATGAAGTGAGTTGCTTAAAATTGGTAGTGTTTCTTTTCTCTTTATAAAGACTTTTGGGGAAAGGTGGAAAAGTTTCACTATTTTGGGTCCCCTCCAAAAAAGTGTTTTTTAGAGGGGGTAAGGAAATATAACAACCCTGGAAAAGCATTCAGTGATTACTCAATTTTTAAAAACTTTTATATTACTCTACTGTTGCAAACTGCTTGTTTAGAGCTTTCAATAAAATGTCATCATTTGGAATTAAGGTTAGACTATGATCAAGAACATTTGGTCTCAGCATTTTGCAAACTTCACAATTTTTAACAGAATCAAAAACACTGCATATGTTAATTGGGTGTCACATGATGATCATTATTGTCCTCAGCTGTTTTTCTTTAAATACAGAACACAATTTAAATGAGAAGCTCTGAGACTACCACTGTTTGGCTTTGATTCTTTATTGGAGTAGTTATTTATAATTGGATTAATTGTGGACAGATTTACATAAAGCAGTAAATGATGATTGCCCTAATAACAACTCACTTGGCTTCAAATGGCTACTTCCTGCAAAATGGAATATCCAGTTTTCTTTCACTTCTTCCCTCTCCACTTAGATTTCTAGCCTTATTGAGTCATAATGAATGAGCATTTTACTGAATCGTGTGTCTATTACTTCAGCTACATGCAAACCAAACTGTTCTGGAAGCAATAATACATACCAAAATCCATGATGTGAACAGACAAAAAAGTAACGTCAACCCTTCAGTTTTTGGATCCAAAGAACTTCAAAGAGAAACAAGAAATTTTTCAATAAAAAAGTACATGAACAGCTCAGGAATGGAGGTTGTTCATAACTCTGAAACATTTGTAACTCTGAACAAAACATTATGATTATTCTTTCAAAAGTTTACAGCTGAACATTGACTTAATACAGCTTTGAAACTTTACTATGCAGAAGAAAAATGCTGCTTTTACCCATCTTCCTTTAAATGAAACAAGCACAGAAACAGTTTCCTTACCTTGTCAAATCTTCTGTTTAAACTTTCCCTTTATTTCTGTAGTTTACATTTAACACAGTACTGTATGGCATTACAGTACAATACTTTACAGTATTTGCTTTTTTTGTGGGGGTCTCTGCTGCCTGATTGTGTACCCCTGGTTCCAGTTGTAGTCTGAGTATTGGGTCATTTCCCTCTCATACCGTCCTTCATAAGTTGCTTATTGTGACACAGAGACCCATTGGTGCAAGTTGGAGCAGGGTTCACTATTCTGTGTGTGTTCTTCAGAATTCTTGAGCAGCTTTGAAGAAAACAGGCAGAAAAATGGCTTGGTAGGTATGGAAATGCGAGACCACCTTTGGCAGGAAGGCTGTATGGGGGAAACCTTGTCCTTGAAGAACACTGTGTAGAGTGGTGCTGAGGTAAGGGCCTGATTGCAAAGACCCTTCTGGCTGAGGTAATCACTATCAGGAAAGTGACCTTCCAGGAGAGAAAAAAGCAGAGGGCACAAAGCCAGCAGCTCAAAGGAAGGGCTCATGAATTTTGATAGGACCAGGTTTAAATCCCTAGGGGAAATTGGTTCGCGAACCTGAGGGTAAAGCCTCTCTAATCCTTTATGAAAGTGGATTGTCATCTCGTGAGAGAAAACTGACCTACCACCCACTGGTGGATGAAAGGCCAAAATTTCTGCTAGGTGCACCTTGACAGATGTGAGGGCCAGAACTTGCTGTTTTAGATGGAACAGGCAAAACAGAATAGATGGAAGGGAAAACCGAGTTGGAGAAAGGCCTTGCTGGTATGACCACATCGAGAAATGCTTCCACTTTGCAAGGTAGGCAGCACTTGTAGATGGCCGACTTGTTCCAAACTGGCTGTTCCTCCAGGTTCAGCCATGGAGCTTTCACGCAGTCAGGTGAAGCGTTCCAAGGTTTGGGTGGAGTAAACGACCGTGCCCTGTGAGATCAGGTTGGGCCAGAGTGAGAGTAGTAGCGGGGGTGCTGCTGATAAGTCTAGCAGCGTGTCGAACCAGTGCTGGCATGGCCATACCGGGGCTATAAGAATAACTATCGTCTTGTTCTGCTTGATTTTCAGAAGGACGTTGTGAACCAGAGGAACTGGAGGAAATGTGTAGAATAGGAATTTTGTCCATGGAAGCAGGAGTCCTGGCTGTACCTGCGCAACAAGCAACACTGATGACATTTCCTGTTCCGCTTGGTTGCGAATAGATCTATCTGGGGAGATACCTACCACGGGAAGATGAACCTGGTGACCTCTGGAGACCACTTATGGTGAGAGGAGAAAGGTATGCTGAGGTGATCTGCCAGGGTGTTCCAGGCTCCCAGAAGATGGGAAGCCTCAAGGTGGATGGAGTGCTTCAGACAGAAATCCCATATATGGATGGTCTCCTGACCCAGGGCTGAGGAGCACATTCCTCCCTGATTGTTGATATACAACATGGTTGCAGTGTTGTCCATCAGTACACCTCTACCCCGATAGAACGTGACCTGATACGAATTTGGATATAACATGGTAGAGCAGTGGGGAGCTCCGGGCCCATTAAAGTGTCACCTGAGCCCCGCTGTTTTACTGCATTATATCCAAATTGATGTGGAGCCCCGGGCCCTTTAAATAGCTGCCCAAGCCCCGCTGCCAGAGCTCCAGTGGTGATCTAAAGGGCTCGGGGCTTCCCGCACAGGCCGGAGCACAGGGTCCTTTAAATCACTGCCAGGGAAGGCGGTCCTGTCCGTAGCGGACCAAACCCGATATAATGTGATCTCACCTATAAGGTGGTGAGATTTTTTGACTCCCGAGGACCGTGTTTTATCAGGGTAGAGGCGTACTTGTACTACTCTGCCTGTGATCTGGGGGAGAAACACTTACCAAGCTAAGCAGACTGCTCTGAGCTCCCTGACGTTTATGAGCAGGGAGTGCTCTTCCCGGGACCACAGGCCCTGTGTCCTGGGGAAATTGAGGTGGGCTCCCCAGTCTAGGTCTGAAGTATCTGACACTAGGGAAACTTACAGCTTGGGAGCAACAAAGGGGACACCTGCCATCGCCAATGGGGTGGCCTTTCACCAGCTGAGGGAGGTGTGGACCAGGGCTGGAACCATAAGCACCGAGTCCATGTTGTGTCTGTTCGGTGAGTACACTAAAGCTAACCATGTTTGCAGGGGCCTGAGGCACAGTCTTGTGTGCCATACCAAGTAAGAGGACACGGCCATATGTCCCAAGAGCTTGAGGCAAACCTGGGCTATTCTGACTGGGTGGACCATGACCCTGGATATCAGTTTACATTGTCTGGAATCAAGCCTCTGGCCTGGATTGAGTTTAGCACTGCCCAGATAAACTACTCTCTGAACTGGAATAAGAGTTAACTTTTGTTCATTTATCAACAGACTCAGAGCTTGGAAGGTAGTTTGGACCAGGGTGATGCTGGTCTTTACTTGAGCGTCTGAGCACCCCTTGATCAGCTAATTGTCGCAGTGTGGGTAAACTTGGACCCCTCATCTTCTGAGGAAGGCTGCTGCCACTGCCATGCATTTCGTAAAGACCTGAGGGCTGCAGATAGGCCAAAGGGGAGGACAGTGAACTGGTAATGGGTCTAGTATACTATAAACTTGAGGAATCTTCTGTAGCCTCAGTGAAAATAAGTGTCCTTCAAATCGAGGGCAGTGTACTGGTCCCCTGGATTCAGAGAGGGAATGATGGAGGCCAGGGAGATGCTGTGGAACCTCAGTTTCTTGAGATAACTGTTGAAGCTGCACAGGTTCAGGATGGGGTGAAGACTCCCCCTTGACCTTTTGAATTAGGAAATAATCAGGAATAAAACCCCTTCCCTCTCAGGTTTTGAGGAACCTCTTCCACAGCCCTCACCCAAACGAGGGTTTGCACCTCCTGAGCTAAGAGTTGCTCATGAGAAGGGTCCTTGAAGAGGGATGGTGATGGGAGCAGGGATGGATGAAAACTGAAGGGTATAACCATCCACCACTGTATTTAGTACCCAGTGGTCTGCTGTAATGAGGAACCACGCCAAGCTGAAGTGGGAAATTTGGTCCGAAAGCAGTGAGGGAGAAGTATCCAAAGCAGGAACCGGAATAGCATTCTTGGGTGCACTTTCAAAAGGCCTGCTTGGGCCTCCAGAGTACTTATGCAACTCCGGCAGAGAGGTTGAGGTGGATGGAAGTGTTTGATGGTGCTTATAACTGCTATTCCTTCTCTTGAATAGGTCCTATCTTGGTGGCGGAGCCAAGAAGCGGGCCGGTTGTTGAGGCGTGAAGTGCATCCTCAAGGGGGCCAGAGCACAGAGGCTCACGGACCTGAAAGTAGCCCTTGAGTCCTTCAGGCCATGGAGCTTTGTGCCTGTTTTCTCTAAAAACAATGAGGATCCCTCGAAGGGGAAGTCCCAACCAACTGCTGGAAGTCCCTGAAGTAGCCCAGAAGACTACTGCCAAGAGCATCACCTAATGGTCACAGTGCTGCATCCAGTGCCGACTGGAGTGAGGATCTGGCAACAATCTTTCCTTCCTCTAAAAGGTCAGAGATTCTTGCCTTGAGTCCTGAAGCAACCAGTCTTTAAATTTCAACAGGGAGTCTCACAGGTTGTAATCATATCTCCCCAGAAGGGCTCGCTGGTTTAAGATACGCCGCTGTAGTCCACCCATCAAATTTTTTTTCTCCCAAACAGATCCAGTTTCTTTGCATTCTTTTGTTTGGGAGTAGCACTTGGTTGGCCACGTCTATCCCTCTCATTGGCCACCAATACAACTAGGGACCCTGTAGGCGGGTGCAAGTAAAGATTTTCGTACCCTTTGGCTGGTACATAGTATTTCTTTTCAGCCCTCTTCAAAGTGGGAGGGAGAGAAGATGGAATCCATTATAGGGCTCTGCCTGGAACCATTAGAACCCCATTAATGGATAGGGCCACCTTAGATGGTGCTGCTGCAGCCAGAATGTCAGTGAGGCTGTGGGACAATTCTGTGAGCTACTCAACCTCGCGATCCAGGTTAGCTGCATTTCTCTTTAGAAACTCCTGGTGGGAGAACTGCTCTGTCCCGAGATGTCTTTGTCTGAGGAGGAGGAGGAAGAAGAGGCCTGTACAGGATGAGGAGCTTCTTTCTCTTCTTCAGCCTCAATCACCTCTGTGGGGCCCACATCCTGTGTATTGGTATCAGGTTCAATACCAAAGTCACGGTCTGGTGCTGAGCGGAGCTGTGTGGGGGCCTGCCTCTCGGAAGTGACCAAGTATTATTGGTAGACAATGGACCCACTACCGGGGGAAAACCCCATGAATGGTTCCAGAACAACTGCTGCATAGGCCACTGACCACCTGACCAGGTTCTGGAAGGGAGGACCCGCTCCTGGGACTGGGGGTACATAAGATGGGTACCAGTGGCAGCCTTTGGCATGGGTATAGGGCTGCAACTCAGACTCTGACAAATTGTTCTCCCAAGTTGACCACAGAGGAGCGGTACCCCTCATTTTTGCCGTTTGATGCCAAAGGTCCACAGACCAGCGTCAGGCCAGAGACAACCTCATAAAAGAAAGTAGGGTTGGCTTGCCCCTGGAAGATATCGAGAGACCTCATGCTGGGAAGGAGCTCAGAGCACTGTGCTCGCTTCTGCTTGTGCTCATCGGAACCAGCGGTTGTTCCACTGGAGTTGGTGACACTGAGGCCTGGTCTACACTACGCGTTTAAACCAATTTTAGCAGCATTAAACTGATTTAATGCTCTACCCGTCCACACAACGAGGCCCTTTATATCAATATAAAGGGCTCTTTAAATCGGTTTCTGTACTCCTCCCCAACGAGAGGAGTAGCGCTAAAATCGGTATTACCATATCGGATTAGGATTAGTGTGGCCACAAATCGATGGTATTGGCCTCCGGGCGGTATCCCACAGTGCACCATTGTGACCACTCTGGACAGCAATCCGAACTTGGATGCACTGACCAGGTAAACAGGAAAAGCCCTACGAACTTTTGAATTTCATTTCCTGTTTGCCCAGCATGGAGCTCTGATCAGCACAGGTGGCGATGCAGTCCCAAATCCAAAAAGAGCTCCAGCATGGACCGTACAGGGGAATACAGGATCTGATTGCTGTATGGGGAGACGAATCTGTTCTATCAGAGCTCCGTTAGAGAAGACGAAATGCTGAAGCGTTTGAAAAAAATCTCCAGGCTACACAGTGCTGCGTGACAAGCATAACGGAAAGCCAAAGAATCAAATGGACGCTCATGGAGGGAGGGGGTACTGAGGACTCCAGCTATCCCACAGTCCACAGCAGTCTCCGAAAAGTATTTGCATTCTTGGCTGAGCTCCCAGTGCCTGTAGGTTCAAACACATTGTCCGGTGTGGTTCAGGGTATAGCTCGTCAATTTACTCCCCCCTCCCCCCCACGTGAAAGAAAAGGGAAAATAATCATTTCTTGACTTTTTTTAATGTCACCCTATGTGTACTGAATGCTGCTAGTAGACGCGATGCTGCGGCAGTAAAGAGCGGTATCTGCTCCTCTTCCCTCCCCGGTGGCAGATGGTACAATACGCTTGATAACTGCAGTACCATCATCTGCCCATGAGTGCTCCTGGCTGGCCTCAGGTGAGGCCGGCCGGGGGGTGGGAGGGGGCGCCTGGGTAAAAATAGGAATGATTCCTGGTCATTCCCAGTAGATGGTACAGAACGGCTGGTAACCGTCCTCATCATAGCAACTGGGGGCTGAGCTTCAATCAGCCCCCTCCCTTTCATGTGTAAAGAAAAGATTCTGTACTGCCTGGACTATCATAGCAGCTGGAGGCTGGGCTCCTCTCCCCCACCCGCTTAATGTCCTGCCTGGACTATCATACCACCTGCAGGCTGCCTCCCCCTCATTTTATCTCACTAACAAGTCACTGTTTCTTATTTCTGCATTCTTTATAACTTCATGACACAAATGAGGGGGACACTGCCACGGTAGCCCAGGAAGGTTGGGGAGGAGGGAAGCAATGGGTGGGGTTGTTGCAGGGGCACCCTCCGTGAATGGCATGCAGCTCATCATTTCTGCGGGATCTGATATGGACCGGCTGTGCTCTCTGGTTCTCTGATACACTGGTTCTCTAGTACACTTGCCCCATATTCTAGGCAGGACTGACTCTATTTTTATATACCATAAAGGAGGGATTGACTCGGGGAGTCATTCCCATTTTTGCCTTTGCGCCCCCGGCTGACCTCAGCCAGGGGCACCCATGATAGCAGCAGATGGTACAGAATGACAAATAACCATCATCTCATTGCCAATTTACAATGGCAGCAGACGGTACAGAACGACAGATAACCGTCATCTCAGTGCCAATTTACAATGGCAGCAGACAGTATAGAACGACTGATAACCGTCTTTGCTATCATGCAAAAGCAAATGAATGCTGCTGCATAGTGCTGCACTATCGCCTCTGTCAGTGGCATCCAGTACACATACGGTGACAGTAAAAAAAAGCTGAACGGGCTCCATGGTTGCCGTGCTATGGTGTCTGCCAGACCAATCCAGGGAAAAAGGGCATGAAATGATTGTCTGCCGTTGCCTTCCTGGAGGAAGGAATGAGTGACAACATTTACCCAGAACCACCTGCAACAATGATTTTTGCCCCATGAGGCACTGGGATCTCAACCCAGAATTCCAACGGGCGGGGGAGACTGCGGGAACTATGGGATAGCTACGGAATAGCTACCCACAATACAACGCTCTGGAAATCTATGTTAGGCTCGGACCATGGACGCACACCGCCGAATTAATGTGCTTAGTGTGGCCGCGTGCACTCGACTTTATACAATCTGTTTTACAAAACCAGTTTATGTAAAATCAGAATAATCCCGTAGTGCAGACATACCCTGAGAGTGATAATACATCCCTGGCTACTGCAAAGGCCTCCAGGGTAGAAGGCACTGTGATTCCACAGGCACCGTGACAATTTCCTGACATCAGGGAGGGTCCTGCACTGGAATCAATGTCCCTCTGCGTGGAGTCGACAATGCCACCAAGGGATCAGGGCTGGAAGAATGTCCTGACGTGGGTCGCACTCCACTTCCTTCCCTTTAATTGTCTTTCTTCAGCACTGGAGAGCATCCTCGCTCCGAGCGCTGCTTTTTATGTTTGTTCCTTGACACCGGAGATGGAGAATGGTGCTCGGAAATATGTGGTGCTAGAGGGGTGCTTTACACTGAGGCTGAAATGCTCAATGCTGAATCCAAGCCTTTTGGCTCCAACAACAGTCTAAGAGCAGCTTCTATTAAGTCAGCCTTCAGTCTAGCCCAGGGGTCGGCAACCTCTGGCACGTGGTTCGCAAGGGTAAGCACCCTAGCGGGCCAGGCCAGTTTGTTTACCCACGATGTCGGCAGGTTCGGGGGACCACGGCTCCCACTGGCCGTGGTTCACCATCCCAGGCCAATGGGGGCAACAGGAAGTGCAGCAGGCCGAGGGACATACTGGCCGCGGCTTCCCGCTGCCCCCGTTAGCCTGGGACAGTGAACCGCGGCTCTCGCCAAACCTGCGGACGCGGCAGCTAAACAAACTGGCCTGGCCTGCCAGGGTGCTTACCCTGGCGAGCCGCGTGCCAGAGGTTGCCGACCCCTGGTCTAGCCTCTCTGTCTTTCTTTGTACAAGGCTTAATGTCCCAACAAATCTGATAGCGCTTTCTTATGTGATTCTCTCCCGATACTTCAGACAACTGGAGTGTGGGTCATTCACAGGCATAGGCTTGCCAGAGGAGGCACAAGGTTTGAAGCCCGGGGACAGGACCAAAGGGAGTCCCACTACAATAAAGGAGGGGGACTAACTATCTACAATAGTACTATTTGCAATATTTACACTACAACTATATTAAGACTAATAAACTAAGTTACAGAGAAGAAAAGCACTTAAAAACACCTGGCCAAAGCAAGAGATGTTCCAGCAACCATCACAAACAGTAACAAGGAACTGAGAGGGTGCAGAGCCAGCAGTGCCCTTTATACTGGTGCATAAGCATGTGGCACCAGAGGGCACTAGAGCCAGCCCGACAGATACCACGGAGGGAAAAATCTTTGCCAAGGGTGCACGTGGTGCTCACACAGCTAGTGTGGAAAGGACATGCGCAAGCATTCGAAAAAGAACAGCAAGTCCTATATTTCATTTGGAAATTAGAAATTGCAACTCAAGGATAATCAAAACTGAGGCATGAAACAAGAACCTTTTCAGACACAGAATTTTGTAGCTCCCCAGCTTTTACTAACCATTAAATTATAGAGACGTTGTTGATAATACATAGGGGTTCTTAAATATACGTGCTACTTACACTTCATAAAAAATGAATTTGGAGTTTTGTTCACATCAAAGGAATTATAACAAAGAAATAGGAGACTGAATTTGAGATTAAGAAAAACAGACACGTTCATTTTTCTTTCCAATGCAAAATACCATAATAGTGCTAGACTAAGGCTGCTAAAGTTATTCAGTGATGAAGAGTGAAGTTTAGATTAGCATGCAAACAAGAAAATGGTTTGACTACATAAAAGATAATCTGAGAACTACAACTATATTTTATGCAGAAACTAGTTATAAAACCCCTTTGCGGATAATTTAAGAAAAATAATTTGAGGTATTTACATTTCTGACAAATATGAAATAAGAATATGGGAGATTTTCTCATTTCATGTATGCCATATTGTCAAAGTGTTACAGCCAGCGATGGAAAGGAACAATTTAGCTGAAGATTTCATATTTTGTCCTCTCCACTTTCCTTCCCTTATTCACCATTAAGAAGGGCAACCTTTATTTGTCAATATCCCTTTAAAATAAATCAGGAATGGGAGTGCATTTATGGCTCATAAGAAGGATCAAGTGACAGAATGAGAACACTAAGAAACTGAACTCCTGTTTTTATACCCAGAATAAGTCAGTCCCTAGGTAGCAGCAGCTCAGGCTATCCCACAATGAACTGCTAATGTACCTCCACCCTAACTGTGAAATAATAAAATAAGAGTATTAAAAATACTTTATCACACAATTTTATATTCTGTTCTAAGTAAAGACAAGAAATACTATGGCAATCTCCTATCCCACAATGTGATCACTCATCACAAGTGTCAGATATTTACTTGTGACCACTATGGACCATCACCATATGTTAGTCTCACTGCATAGGTACCAACAAAATTGGCAGTATCAACTATGTTTTTGTTGTATATGCTGGGGATACATTTCTAATACAAATGGACAGAGATCACTAACAGTTCACAAATCTGCCCTTAGAAGGTTAGGACATTTTACTACTGCAAGCCTAGCCAGGCTTTGAACTGGTAGCCTAGGAACTGATGGCTCTGCATCCAATTTCTAACTCATAAGATTTAAAAGTTTATTAGAAAATGTTTAAAAATAAACGATACAGAGAGTTTGAAAAGTCAGTTATTGATCATCAGGGGTAGCATGCAGAGTATAGGGGGATGCTAGTAGTTTGGTATTGAACGGCACATAGCATATACAGTCTGCCATGTTCCCAATGCGGGGTGTACGGTGGGTGAGATCAAGATACAGTCGGGAAGCAGTGGGGGTACATCGCTCATACATACAGGTTACAGACAGTCATGGGCAAAGATAAGCGGGCTGGGTAATGGGGATAGGATGACCTTCACATGGTGGAGTTCGGTTCGGTGGGTTCAGGGCTCAGGGGATAAAGTCCAGCAGGGGAGGTCCACAAGTTTCCTCCCCCTCGTGGGTTCACAGAGTCACACCAGCTCACACTCGGTATTGGCGGTGGCCGGTGATGTGCTCTGTGTAAATGTCTCTAGACCATCGAATAGTGTCCAAGACCATTAGGAGTCTCATGAACCACGTGTAGCGACGGCCCACCCCACAGGTGCGAAGTACGCGTTCATTACAGGGGTCCCAGGCACCCAGGGCCCCAACGATCAGAGCGTCGGTGTAGACCTCGTAGCCTTTTGTCCGCAGGGAGTCCGCCAAGGGAGCGTATTTCTCAAGTTTGCGGGCTCGGGCTTCACGGAAAGCCGAGGTCCTGTTCTCGAACAGGATCGTCACATCGACGAGGATGATCTTTTTCCGGTCCTCGTCCGTGACAACGATGTCCGGGTGCAGTGGGCTGTCGGTGTCGGGGATGGTGCGGTTGACAGTGATCTCTCTCAGGTGCGGGGCGATGGCCTTCACTAGGCGGTCCTGGACGGTGTTGTGGCGCAGCTGCCAGGCTCTGGCATGGGGCCTGCAGCTACACAGGACGTGGGGCAGGGTCTCCATGGCGTACCCACACTTCCTGCAGCGCTTGTCGGGGTTCCCGTTGTGGATGGCTCCATTGAGCAGGACGCAGTTCAGTCGGGCGCGGTGTATGAAGCGCCAGTCGGCGAATTGGGTGAAGCTGCCTGCAGGGAGGAAGTGATTGCTGGAGTCCCACTTGCTGGTGACCTCGAAGGCCTTGCCCTGGTCCGTTTTTTTCTTCAGGGTGTCCACATAGAGCGCGTGGACAGCAGCCTTCAGGGACTTCTCCAGCAAGCCTCTAGCTCCGGGGCTGACGATGGTGTTGCCCTCTGTCTCGATCCGCGGTACCAGGACTCCCAGCTCCCGCCATTCCTCGCTCCACACCCAGCAGCAGCCCAGTCGCTTTCCCAGTCAGCGCGTGGCGTTGCGGGCATGGGTCCACAGCGAGGCCATGTCGCCCCTGTCCCAGGCGAATTCGCCGTCCAGGGAGCCGCTCAGAAGGTGGCTACACATTGGTCGGAAGGAGCTCCGCCTATTCACTTCGCGGTGGCGGCGCACAGGGCGGTCATTGCCATGTTCTTTACCATGGCGTCCGGGCACGTCAGGAGGCGGAAGGCGTGCGTGACGACCGCGATGTCGCAGAGGTTTCCCATGCGAGGGACATTGGTGCCACCATGCCTGTGAGCGATGTAGACAAGCTCGTTGCTGGCTCTCTGGAGTAGGGACATCCACTTCTTAACCAGCTGCCGGATGGTGTTGTCCGCTTTGTTGAGGGGCACCTTTGCCATGGCGGACCCTCTCAGGACAAAGGCAATGCGGGGGATCAGGAAAGTGTTGAGGGCGTTGATTTTCTGCCACGGCGCCAGCAGGGATGCGTCGATCTTGGCAGCGTCCTGCAGGATCTCCCGGATGGTGTCCTCCGGGGTCTGCTGGACGCGGAAACCTGTCGGTGTGCCGAGGTGTTGGTACGCCTGCCCCTCCGCCAGGGGGATGACAGACTTGCCTTGGATGAGGAATTCCGTCGTCAGCACCGAGTCCGTCCTACTCCCGTCAACATGGAGGAACGCACACTTCTTGGCATTAAAGCGGAGTCCCGTCCAATCCGCGACTCTCCCGATGGTTTTTAGCATGCCCTGGAGCCTTTTGGGGTCATCCGCGAGTAGGACCAGGTCATCCGCGTAGGCCAAGATGGTCACCCTCTCGCCGTGCAGGTCGAAGCCGTCTGCGCTGTCGGAGATCACCCGCAGGAGCGGCTCCATGGCGAGGTTGAAGACGATGGGGCTGAGGGGGCAGCCTTGCTTCACGCCGCTGCAGATCGGAATCTCGGCGGTCTCCCCTTCCACCGAGCGGATGGTGGTGCTGCAGTCCTTGTAGAGATCCCGGATTAGACGAAGGAAGGTCTCCGGCATCCCGAACTCCTGGAGTGTGCTGAATATGTGATGGTGGGGGATGGAACCGAAGGCGTTGGCCAGGTCAAGCCACGCTATCGCGCACTGCTTCCGCGCTCTCCTGCTCGTCTGGAGGACGGTCTGGAGCAGGAAGTTGTGCTCGTAGCACCCTTCCGACGGCATGAAGCCCTTCTGGGTCGGGCTGATGGCTCCCCCACTCGTTGCCCACTCCATGATCCTGGCTGCCAGGCAGCTGGCGTACAGCTTGTACATGGTAGAGCAGAGGGAGATGGGTCTCCAGTTGCTGGGGTCGTCTCGCTCACCCTTCTTGTGGATCAGGACAGTCATGGCCTTCTTCCAGGAGGTGGGAGACCGGCCAAAGCGCCGGCACAAGTTAAAGATGTCGGAGAGCACGAGGCAGCCGGGGTCTCGCTTCTTGAGAAGGCTGTAGGGGATACCGTCCTTTCTGGGCGCGGTGTTTTTGGTTCTGGAGAGCCTGGCCTTCACTTCTTTAGGCGTGAAGTCGGCCTCTAGGTCCTCTGTGTTGCTAACGTGGGGCAGGGGGTGGAAGCACTCCGGTCGCTGCGTGTCGTTCCTGGGCACGCCGCCAAACACTCCGAGGAAGTAGGTGTAGAGGTGCTCTGGCGGGATTGTGCAGTAGGACGTGGGACCATCGAGGACCTCTCTTACGGCCTTGAGGCAGTTTGTTCTGTACAGCTTCTGGATCCTTGAGGCTGCTGCAGGGTCGTAGCGGCGGCCGGTGTTCCTTCTCCCAGCTCCTCTGGTGGTGGTGTCGCGATTGGTGACGGGCCGTCTGAAGGCAGGCCGGATGGTCTCCTGGTTTGGCGTCCGCTTGGAGGCAATCTCTGTAGAGAGCTCGTGGGTGAGTCTGTCGATGAGCAGGTCGAATTCCTCAAAGGAGGCTACCACTTGCAGCTTCTCAATCCAGGCAGCCTGCCAGGATGTGTCTGGCCGGACGGTCGGCTGCTGGTCCTCGGATTCCTCGGTCTGTGTCGGTAGTGAGTTCGCCGCTTGGTCAACGGGTTGCCCCACTTGCGGCTCAGGGGACCTTCCACTTGGTTCCCGATTCAGAGTCACTGGTGGGGTAGCAGCATTACTGGTTGTTGGTGGGACCTGGTTCGGGTCGGTGGGTGCGGAGGTGATGCCCGGTCTTCCGCGTGCAGCTGTCGTTTGGGGAGTTGCTGTAGGAGCACGTGACCTTCTGGCGGCAGGGATCGGCCTGGTGTCTTTTGAGGCCATGCCTGTCCGTCTGACAATGGGGATCTGGTGCTGTGGTCTGGTCGTGGAGTTGGCTTCTCTGATGGTGGAAGTGTGAGGGTCAGTCTGGGGGGTGGTCCCCATTCCCCCGACGGGCGGTGTTCGTGGTGCGGGCTGAGGAATCGCGTTGGCTCCCCTTGTGGTTGGTGCTCGCAGGGTGCACCTAGGGCCAGCGTTGGTTTCTCTGGTGGCAGGGTCTTGGGCGGCAATGCGCGATGGGGCACTGATTCTTCTTGGGATGGGGTTACGCTGTTTGGGCATCGAGGAGGCACTGAGACATCTAGCTCAGAAAGTTTTCGGGCAACCTGGGACGATGTGACAGGTCTCCTGCTGGCTAGCCTAGGAACTGATGGCTCTGCATCCAGTTTCTAACTCATAAGATTTACTACACATGGACCAATCTAGCACTACTTGAAATAAGAAGAGACTTGTGGTTACCACAGTGAGTGGATTTATAACTCAGGGACAGTTTTAAGAATGGAAATTGTTTAAATATGAAATGTAATGTTCCATTGAGTTAGTCTATTCAGCAATGATGCAGTAAACTCTCTTTCTCCTAAAATATCATCCATATTGTGAATACAATTATGACATTTACTATTTATAAAAAAAGTCTGGAAACATTCATTACAAAAATATTTGCTCATATGATTCATTCAACATAAAAATACAGATTTATTTTGAATATTGGGTCAATCAGACACATTACACCACATTTACCCTTCAAAATACATTGTTTTGAAAACCTGACAAAATCGTTTACAGCACCGGCAATGAAATATATAGCAGAATAAATGAGAATGCAGACTACAGATAGGTGAACAGAAACAGGGAGCAACACCAGAGTCAGAAGGAGAGAGCTAAGAAAAGCCAGGTCAGTGTTAAAAGCTGGTAAAGAAGAAATTTTTTTGGAAAAGTAACTGAAAATCTCTCTCTGGAGCATAGGGTTGCCAATTTTGGTTGGACGTATTCCTGGAGGTTTCATCACATGACATAATCTTTAATTAATCTCTAATTCCTTGAGACTCCAGGACAATCTTGGAAGCTTGGCAACTCTATGGAGTGTGAAGGTGATTGGATAGTTTAAGGGTTTGGTAACTGCATACAGCGCCTTTCAGATCTAGGTTTCAGCTCTGAATCCTGCCTACAATAATTATTTCTGTCTAACAGTGTTACCTGTGTGAAATGACTCAGCAATCTCAACCAGTTGCTAGTGAAAAGGTAGCCACATAATACAAGCCAACACCACAGTTGACACTGTTATTTTTGGTAGTGTCAGCAAAAAGCCCAGGGATTCCATAAGCCATGGAATCTGAATTTCCTTCTGACCCTAAGGCTACGTCTACACCACAAGATAAATTTGAATTAGCTTATACCGATTTTATAAAACAGATATTATAAAGTCGATTGTGCGTGTACACACTAGGCACATTAATTCAGTGGTGTGCATCCATGGTCCGAGGCTAGCGTCGATTTCTGGAGCAGTGCACTGTGGGTAGCTACTGTAAAATAATGAGGCCAATAACGTCGATTTGCGTCCACACTAACCCTAATCCGATATAGTAATATCGATTTTAGCGTTACTCCTCTTGTTTTGTGGGAGTACAGAAATTGATTTAAAGAGCCCTTTAAATTGATATAAAGAGCAGTGTAGTGTGGACGGGTGCAGCGTTAAATCGATTTAACGCTGTTAAAATCGGTTTAACAGGGTAGTGTAGACCAGGCCTTAGAGGTGTTCCCTCAAGACAGGTTTGGGGCACATTGGTTAGGCAGTGAGAGGAAGCTTGTCCGTCCCTACTGCACTTACTCTGTGACTCAGATGACAATTTTCAAGCATACATAAAATTAAAAGGTAACAAACTCCACACACAAGCCTACATATTTACTGGCTAGTTGTGATGACTGAACTACCACTTTTCTGTCACCCAATACCATAGTTAGCTCAACAGCCAAAATTTCCCTTTTCCCCAAAAAATGCTTTTAATCATTTTCATTAATATATAGGCATAAAAAGGGTGCTGGCTATACGAGGTAACTAGTTTAGGAGACGCAAGGTGCTTACAGTTAGTTGTCCAGGTAACTCACTACTTTTTCCTCATTAAAGGCATCCAAGCAGAACAATCAAATATCCCTCCCTCCCTATTCCCTTAAACCCTGGCTGCAATTTCAATGCCACAGAATTCAATGACTGTGACACCAGAGGCTTTTATTAAATCAGACTAAGAGGGATAGTTTATGAATAAACTAGAGCTGATGGAGTCACAGATCATTCTAATTTTAGCTCTTAGAGGCAGGGACCATCTTTTATGTGTGTCTTTGTAGCAAAAAGGGACTCTGATCCATGGCTAGGGCTCCTCCTAGGCACTACCACAAAACACACAAACAACAACCCAGAATCATCTCAGTACTGCAGTACTGGGGATTTTAAACACAAAATTGATTGATATGGAAAATGAATGCAACCATTCACTGAAGTCTTCTTAGCAACTTGTTCCCCACAATAACCATAGGCACATGCACATGTACCAGGCAGGATAGGAAACCGTGGTGGTCTGCATAAGACTGATTTCCTTATACCCAGGCTTCAAAGTTTGCTCACCTTCAGGGGAGAAGAAAATTGATGCAATTATGCAGCTTTACTCTGACAGCAGGGGATGAGCCACTGATTTGGTAGAACCAGGGCCGGCTCTAGCCATTTTGCTGCCCCAAGCACGGCGGCACACCGCGGGGGGGCGCTCTGCCGCTTGCCAGTCCCGCGACTCCGGTGGACTTCCCACAGGCATCCATGAGGAGGGTCCGCTGGTCCCGCGGCTCCGGTGGACCTCCTACAGGCGTGCCTGTAGAGGGTCCGCTGGTCCCGCGGCTCCGGTGGACCTCCCGCAGACATGCCTGCGGATGTTCCACTGGAGCCGCGGGACCAGCGGACCCTCCACAGGCACGCCTGTGGGAGGTCCACCGGAGCTGCCTGCCGCCCTCCCAGCAACCGGCAGAGCGCCCCCCGTGGTATGCCGCCCCAAGCACGCGCTTGGCGCGCTGGGGCCTGGAGCCGGCCCTGGGTAGAACCATTGATTGGTTTTGTTTGTTTGTTTTTAATTATCCTCCTTTAGATGCCTGATTGTGATTTAATGTCAAAGTACTCAAGAATTAGTGTGATGATCATGTCCTGCAGTCACTTATATAGCTCTCAACATACAGGATGGATTTAAGCAAGAAAAGGAAGGGAAGGAGAGAGAGGGTACATGTGCATGAAAAACAGGTTAAGGCCCTGTTCATGTCATGGGCTGTGCTCTCTCAACCTCCACAGAAAACAGTGGGGATACAGGGAGCTCAGCCTTTCACAGGATCTGGCCCCAAATGAAAAGTGAAGGACAATTTATTCCATTGACAGCTCTTTTTGAAAGATCACAAAGGGACATTCCTTCTCCCTACTCTCAAATTAAACTTCAACAATGTTCTGAAATCTGTTTTAGTCATGAAGTAGTGTAATTTCAAACTGGCTACTGTAACTTTTAAAAAAACCCTAAGATAACAGAGTAACACAGTAAATGTTAAACCTAGAAACAACTGAGAAATAAACCCCTGAAAACCAGAATTTATAATGGGAAACATTCACTGACCCTTAGATAAATCAAACTGTAGTTTATACTACCATTTCTCTTTTATGAAGCTTGACAAATTGGAATACAATTGGTAATTACAGGCACTGAACACCTCATGATTATGAATAAAATATTCCAGTTGACTGGAGCATCATTCCAGTAGCATTTGCAGGAAATTAACTAACATTATTAAAGACACTGAAGGCTATAGCATTTCATATCGTGTTATATTATTCAAATTTCTGAACCAGGCATTCAGAAGTGTTCTTAATCTTTATTTTGTATGGTACTGTGTCATGGCCTGAAAAAGACACTTGAAGGAAAATAGATAATATTTTAAAAACACGCTTTCCTTTAACTACAATGTGTTAGATTATTAAAACACAAAGTTTAAAACCTAGTTTTCCCAACCTCATTTATGCTGGTATTTACTTTCTTTTTCTTTCTTATTTTTTTTTTCCCCCTTTGTCTCTTAGCTTGGACAATGAAAACAGGCAAGTCCATTTCACTTTCACATTTTCATGAATCAGCAGAATACCATAATGCCTGGGCAAACACACACAATGGACAGTTTTTCACTTTTTTTTTTTTTATCGAAAAGCATGGGAATGCAGCCTTGACTTGCTTCCTCTCACTAGAAGGGCAAAGTGGTTGCTACAACATGAGTGCTGGTAACTCCTTTTCCCAGCAGAGTGGGAGAGAGGGATCAGAGATACTCCTAATGCTACTTGTGGTTAGTGGACAGGGAGCTCATTTACACGGAGTTCTCCATTCCCCTAAACAGCTCTGCAACTCCATCCTGAACAAAACAGATTCAGTTCCCCTCTACCTCATCTTATAAGTCAAGCCAATCTCTTTGAATAGGTAAGCTCAGTGCAGAAGCCACTTCATGTAACTACCTGGAGCTTACATTCCTCACTCTGCTATGTAAATTCTGGTTAGGACTGAACTCTGCAGTGGGCTCTACAGAGCTGAGCAATGGTAAAATTACAATAAGATTGTCCACTTGTTGCCATCACAGCCAAGAATGTGGGGTGGTACAGGGAATTTGAGATACTGTTACATTAAAAGCAACTAGCTAAAACAATAAACATGCTGAATACAAGACTTTATAAGACAAGCAATGTGATATCATTAAGAACAGCAGGCAGAAGGTCTCAGACAGGGCCAACAGTGATTCAACTCAAGAACAATTCAGAAAAGGTAGGTTGCTAAACAAAAATATTTTATTATTACTTTTTAATAGGAAGGGATTATTGAAGTGAATGGCCAAGTGCAGAGAAACTCTAAAATTGCAAGGATGTCTTTCCTACATGAGGTATCCGACTCTTGTGAATGTTGAATTTCCAGTCTTTTCAAAATATCAGTTTCCATATTTCAAATCTATAATAAATGCGTAGCAACAGTCAGGCAGGCAGAAATATAGTGAGCCTGCAGTGTCCAAAACCCATCTTCCAGTTTGGCATGTATTTCTTTTAAGTTAAGCTGCTTATGAGTATATTACTATACAGTCATGAATATTTTAATAAAACATTTTAAATGTGATACAGGCATGGTCTAGTGCAGTGGTCTCCAAACTTTTTTGATCGCACACCCCTATCCATACAAAATTTTTGAGCAGGCTATCCCTGCCACGCTGAAGGAAAAAAAAAACAAAAACCTCAGACTCCTGCCTGAACTGCCAAAGCAAAAAAAAAATAAAAAAAAGCGCTCCTCCTGCCGCCCACCCCAAAGGATCCTCTTGTGCAACTCCTGGGATGCGCACACCCCCACATTGGAGATCACTGGTCTAGTGGTCAGAGCACAAGACTGGGAGCTACAAATTTCTCAGAGCTAACTCAAGTTCCTTCACTGGCATTTGTAGCATTGAGCAAGTCATTTACATTCACATTTCCTCATTTCCTTATCTGAAAAATAGAGAAATGATACATACATGGTCACATCACAGGGCTGTTGTAATTAATGTTTGCAAAACACTTTAAATATCAAAAGTGCTTGTGACACTGACAGGCCAGCTCAGGTCAGCACAATAGGCCAATTCACTTGTGTGAATACCAAAGAAATGTTAAGTGTACTAATTCACTTGAATGTTAATTTAGTTCAGAGGAAATGTAAATGATAACGTCTTCACTTATCTATAACCTGTTAATTGCTATCTACTACATCAGTGATGGGCAACCTGCAGCCTATCAGGGTAATCCGCAGACAGGCCAGGACACAGTGTTTACATTGGCCGTCCGCAGGCATGACCGCCCATAGCTCCCAGTGGATGCAGTTTGCCATTCCTGGCCAATGGGAGCTGCAGGAAGCAGCCACTGGGAGCTGGGGGTGGCTAGGCCTGCAGACGATCAATGTAAACACTGTCTCATGGCCCGCTAGCGGATTACCCTGACGGGCCGCAGGTTGCCCACCAATGCACTACATTATATAGATCCTTGTATTTAATTAACTCTAGATCAAAAGTGTGTGTTAGTATTAAGATGAGAATTTACTTGATGTGCAAACTTTATGAAAACTAATGAAGGATTGTTTCTGGCTATCACATTGTGTTTACTTTACGTTACCCATCACACCAGACTGGAGCCTTAGAAATGTAAAAGATTGCTAACTTCAAAGCATGGGTCATTGTGTTCAGCAATGGAAGTTCAAAGACTCTGTTTACATTTTATCAACAAAGGAAGAGCCCATCATGCTGTGAATGAATACACTTGTCAAATTGCCTTCCCTGGAAAGACACTCTTAAGAATTGATCCAGGGATCGATCCTGTATCTCTGAACTGTTTTGGATTCTAACAAGGTGGAATATTGAACAAGCAGACAGAGATCCTCAGAATTATTATGGGTGACTCTGAGTGACTTATGGAAAATAAGCAGATTACTACATCTCTGCCATCAAACTTTGACTAACATGTTAATATATTTTTCCTTCTTTAACCTCTCAATAACTCATTTATTTTCTTAGCTAATAAACCTTTAGTTGGTTTACTAGAGAAATTGGCTTCAGTATTGTCTTTGGTGAGATCCAGAGTACCAATCTGACACTGGGTAAGTGACTGGCCTTTTGGGGTTGGGAGCAACCTAATGAAATGTGTTATTGTAACCAATATCAAAAAGTCCAATTTGTCTGGGTGGCAAGGTAGGCTAGAGAGCCTAACGGGACTGTCTGTGACTCCATGGTAAAACTAATATGGTAATCCAGGAGTGCACATTTTTTTCTGGCTTGGTGAAATCTAATTATAGAATATACCACTAGTTTGGGGTGTCTGTCCACAGTCTGACCTGAGGTTGGCACTCACAGTTGGGAGCCACTCCAGATAGCATGACAGTGCTATAAAAGAGGATATTATAATTATCATTATTCTGCCTGAAGTATATGGGCCAGCCTGTGTACATTTGTTACTAAGTATATCTATGAACTAGCCAATTACTAACAAAATATTTACAAATAGAACAGGGAATGATAAGCTGTTCAATGCAATCCAATCAGCAAGAAACTTCTAATGAGCAAGGCTGATGTTTTGAGTTCAGGTTCAAGACATAATTCAGCACATAGGACAAACTCTCCAGTGGACAGATAATATTTCACTATTCAGCTAATGCTCTGTGTGGTGGTTGAACTAATACTGCCTTGAGACAGTTGTAAACTATCCACACCAAATTTTATTTGCACGGAATATTGGATACAATACTGATCAGCTATAGCCCAAACTGTCTGATGTTGTGGAAGCAATGAGGCTAAGCAGACACAGCAGGAGAAAGCATATATAGAAAGATGACAAAAGATTTTGACATCGCTAGAAATACTGGAAGGTTTCCAAAATAAACCTTTAAAAATCAAGCATTTAGGCACCGAGTACAATTGCTTCAGAGTTATTATTTTTGCACAGGAGTCCATCCTAGTGATGATGGCGATACAACCTTTCACTAGGCTGGAAAGAACTCAACACCAGATTTTCACATGCTCAGCTTCCTCAAGTGAGGCCAGATTTTCAAAAGAATCCAATTTGTGCACATAAATAAAAGCCAGATTTTCAAAAGAGCTTAGCGCACACAACCACTCTCAATTTGACACTTAGAACCTGATTTTCAAAAGAACTGAGCATGTTGATCTCTTTTGAAAATACCAGGCCACTTATTTAGACCCTTAAATGGAAGCTGAGCACTTTGGAAAATCAAGCCCCAATTGTGGATGTTGAACAGTTTTTAAAATCTAGCTCCAGGTGTCATATGCATCAGTGGCTTGATCCCACACCAGGGAGGTCAAGGGAAGTTTTGTAATTCATGTCAGCGGAAATAAGACAGTCTTTAAAGAACATTTCAGAAACTAAACAAGTTATATTTTTCTCCAAAACAATTTAGTTTTAATGGTATACAGCTAACTATAAATCAAAATTTAAAACCCAACTGCAACGCCACATGATAGACTATGGAAATGTTTATCTACTAGTAAAAAAGCATGCATGCAAGTGGGAGAAAGAGACAAGGGGTAAAGAGTCTGCAGCAGAGCACTGAGCAGAGATGTAGTTGGAGATCATGGCAGAGATTTAGATTAATATTTAAGAGGAAGTATAGATACTGACAAATGTTTGTCCTTTGCATAAGAAGCCTGAAGCACTAAAATAAATTGGTTCTGTTATGTAAATACAATAACTCTGTTCAGCTTACGAACAAAACTCAATCACTGCAAAGCTCAGCCATGCAGTGCCACACTGGCAAGTGTTAATGAACAGCCTGGAAAACAACCATGTGAATCTCATAAGCACAGATTCAGGAAGATGCAATAACTAACCCCACAGTAAGCTAGCAACTCCCCTGCTTGCACCTTTCACTTCTGTCCTGCCTTAGTAGGAAAGAGAAAATGTAAAGGGGATAAAAGGGTTTTGTTAACATGAAATCTGTAGAATTTACTTTGTTGAAACTGCACAGATTTTTTTAAATCCCCAAACAATCAAACACACAGCCCCACAGAATTCTCAGCATGATGTATAAACATAGGCAAATAAGAATCAAGCTGTCACAGCTCATCTCTCATTGTAACTTTTACAAACTCTGAGAAACATTTCACCTGTTTGCATCAGATTCTGCTTTTTATTCTTGTATCTACTTGGAAATAACTGTAAAATGCCTCTCATCCTCCAGGAGTGAGTTAAGACTAAATCCACTATGTCCCCACTAGAGTTGGTCAGGAATTTTCAGGAGAAATGATTTTTCATTGGAAAATGCTAATTCATCACAATCCAAATGTTTTACAGACATTTTTTGGTTTCCATTATCTTCTGCGGAAAAATAGGCAGGGTATCATCCCATTCCCACCAGGCAGATTTCCATCATGAACCTGCCTGGTTTCCTGCCAGCTCACCTGACAGGTTGCTGGGGACTGTAGGCTTCCCGAGTCCATGGCTTTGGGGCAGCCCTGCCAAGTGGACTGCCCTAAGCCTTTGAGCCCCAGCTCTTGCTGAGCCTCTCAAGGTCTAAGCTCTCTGTGGCATGACACAGAGTCTAGAAACTCTGAGAGACCCCAGCTCAACCCAGGGCTTCTAGGCTCCCTGTTCTGTGGCAAAGGACGCCCCGGCCTCCACAGGAACAGTCCAGAGTCAGACTAGCCAGTTGCTCTGTTTCATTTTTAAAAAAATGGAACCAAAATGGTTCTGTTTTTCCTAAACAATATTTTTTTCAGAATTTCTCTTCCTCAATGGCAAATTTTGAAATGTGTAGGATTTGTTCCGAATCGGAATGACACTTTTTCAAAATGTCAGAATTTCCCGTGGAATGGAAATTCCAAGTTTGAGTCAGCTCTAGCTGATCAGCCTATTCCCAGGAACTGATTCATCCTCATCGTCTCCTTCCAAACCTATTAGACTCCTTGATTTTGCCCTTTCAGGCTTGCCCCTTGCCCAACCGATAGACTTGTCTTCTCAGTGTGAGTATGCTGCATAGATCTCCTCACAGCACTGAGTCCAGATCCCTAGGCTCTTCCTTTAAACCACTTTTGTTTGTCAACTACAGAAATTAGAGATTTTGGAATGTTTTCTATAGGTAATTTGTTTCATCCAGTCTCATTTCAAAGAAGGAAATTTTACCACTTTAGTTGGGGAGTTTACTCCACAATCTAACAGATCTCAACATTAAGTTCTTCTGCCTCAGCCTTCCCCGCCCCCCTTTGATTCACTGCATTCTTATTACATTCTACATAGCTCAAGGTTCAGCCTGTTCAATTCCTTTCATCATCCTATGTTTCTCTAATGCACACACCATTGTGTGATATTCTAGCGCTCTTTGCTCTGTAACAGGAAATCACAGTTTCAAAAAGACATTATGTTTGTTACTACAGAAATAGCTGTTGATACCACATTCCGCAGAAATATGATTTCAAATATGAAAAACGTTGATAGGAGGAAGGTCTGATTCATGTAAATATCCTTAAGATCAGCAGTTTGAGGATGAGAACTTTCAGTACGCCAGACATTGATAGACACTCAAAGGGTTGATAGAAAGATAAAACATGAAAGGGAACATTTTAAAATAGATTAAGTCTATTTTTCTTTAATCTGAATTAAGCCCAGATGGTCATTTTAAGTTAATATATAAACAACGTGGGAAAATGTATCATGTTTTAATTACCATAATATTGTATCATTTACTAAAGCTAGAAATGATTGGTAAATCAGGTTTGGGGTATGCCCTGAACAAGCCAATTAGTACCCAAAGTAACTCCTGTAATCACTCTCTAGCCAATTGCTTCCCATAATTTTTTTCACATAAATTGTCTGCACTCATATTTCTTAATGAAGCAGGTAACTAGTTTTGCATATGTAATTTCGTTCTTTTAGCTAGAAAAGGTAAAGCACTTGCATTCATCCAGTCTTTTTCTGATTTACTGCCATGCAAATCAAAACATAAATTTTACTAAACTGTGGCAGGAGAATAGGTACTTAATATGCATATGGTATTTAGACATTCGTGGAAAGTATATCACTGTTTATAAGATAGTGTCAATAAAAATACTCTAATTTTCATCTTAAAAACTGTTGCAAAAGCATGATCATTACACTTGTGATCATACTGTTGGACTGGTATAGATATTTTCCCTTTTTGCCTTCAACTATGTAATTAAGGGCTAAATCCTGAAGTTCTGACTGAGGGAGGTAGAAACTGAGGAAGAAGACATCAAAAAATATTTGTGCATAATTGTCTGAACTTTTAAATAAGCTTCTTTTGTCTGTGTTCACAATCCTTTTGAGTTAGATTTCCCCAAATATTCTAGTAAACAAATTTACTAGCAGAAATGTTTGCCAAAATAGTGAATTCTAAGTGAATATTACAGAAATGTTTCAGAACGCAAATTCTGATTTTGCGAATGTATTTACACCAGAAACCTGAGTTTCCCCATGTAGTTAGAAGACAGAAGACAACAAACATATCTCAAACTGTAAACATTGGATATTCAAAGCTATAAGTAAAGTTCATGAGAAACCCACTGGCTGAAACATGTTCACATAAAACATTTGTTGAGCTAAAAAGCAAACAACTCTGTGGAAATCACGATCTGTTTACAAAACAATTCACAACAGAAAATAGGGGGATCTGATGAATAAAGTGTTCACAGCAAATATTTTCTCCCTTCGTTCCTCAGTCAAATCTCCCATTTCCTTCAGTCCACAGAACTGCTGTGGAACTGTTCCCCAGCTCTTAACTGGAGGTTTGCTTGACTACGGAGCAAAGAAACTGGTGTCAAAACAGGAGGCAGGGAGAAGTGAGTGCTATGCTCTTCACAGAATCCTGAATTCAAGTTAATAAACCACAGTATATCATTTTTTCCTTTTCATGGTGAATCTTTAATTTGTGATGTGCCTCATTTAGCAATGTTATTAAAATAGACTCCATGGCTTTTAATAGGGTTCCTTATCAGAACCAGAAAAACAGTTAATTAAAACTAGGGATGGACTAACTTATTTTGCCTAATTTCATATCTAGTCAAACATCATGGGTTTGAAAGTAAGACTCGAATACCATTTGGCTCCCATTCAGCTTAGGCAAGAATGTGGAAGAAAGGGCTGCATACAAAGAACAGGGAGAAAAAATCTGAAAATGAAAGTAGTTATTGTACAAAAAAATCTAAACTGTCTATATCATTTCAATAGGGAGTCAAAGTGTAGCAACCTTTCGTCTATCCTGAAACGTGTCTTAGGTTACGTTCAGACTGCAATCAGGATTGCAGCGTGTGTAGACTTACCCACACTAGCTTTGATCTAGCTAGATCAAACTCGTTCAAGTGACCCCAGCAGTGAAGCCAGTACGAATGGTGGCCACTCAAGCATGTATCCAGGGTCTTGGGCAGTCAGGGCTAGTCCATGCTATTGCACCTTCACAGCTATTGATACGCAAGCCAGATCAAAGCTAATCTGTGCTGCACTGACTCCTCCTGGTTGCAGTACACACCAACCCTTGATGACACTTGCAAACTAATAGTGGATCATCAGGCACTGAAATCACTTTGAGGTGCTGAAAGGATGCTTGCCCGTGACTATCTCTAGGGTTTGTGATCAGGTTAAACTCTGAAGGGGCATTTATGGGAAAATTGGGGGAAACAGCTCCAGAAGGAACCACAGAGCCAGGAGAGCTTTTTCACTTTGTGCCTTGCTCAACCTCTACGTGCTACTGCTAGCTGCTGCTTTGGTGAAAGGGTTCCTGACCTTCTATGGGTTGAACAGTAAGGTCAGTATCCACCCGGACCGTAGCAGTTTTGGACAAGGATAACCCTCCTCCTCTTTGTAATTGTTTCACATTCCCATAGCATTACGGCTGCATCTGGTCCCACTCCAAGTTCTGCTACACAAGCTGGAGAACAGAGGGGGTGGTGTGTTCTTGGTGGTGGTAGCTGGGTGATGTTTTATCTGTGGTTGGGGGGGGGTTTGTGAAGCAGGAAAAAATGGTTACTAACTATTCTGTAACTGTCATTCTTCGAGATATGTTGCACATGTCCATTCCACTTTAGGTGTGCATGCGTTGCGTGCACAGTTGCTGGAAATTTTTCCCTCATTGGTATCCATCAGGTTGGCTCTAGCATCCTCTGCTGCTGTGTGCTCATGCGTCAGTATAAGGGTTCTGGCTGACCCCACACCCTCTCAGTTCCTTCTTGCTGGCCAGCTCTGACAGAGGATTAGGAGGGTGGGTCATCGAATGGACATGTGCAACACATCTCGAAGAACGAGTTACAGTTAGTAACCATTTCTTCTTCTTCGAGTGCTTGCACTTGTCCGTTCCACATTAGGTGACTCCCAAGCAGTACCATAGGAGGTGGGATTGGAGTTCACGGACACATTGACTGCAACACAGTTCGACCAAACCTGGCATAATCTTTAGCTTGCTGGCTGATGGCATAATGGTATGAAAATGTATGTATCGACGACTAAGTCACTGCTCTGCAGATGTCCTGGATCAGTATCTGGGCCAGGAATGCTGCTGAGGAAACTTGTGCCTTTGTAGAACGGGCCAGCACTATACCCAGTGGCAGGACCCATGCGTGCTTGTAGCATGTGTGGATGTATGATGTGATCCAGGATGAAATCCTCTGAGCTGAAATAGGAAGGCCCTTCATCCTTTCTGCTACTGCCACAAAGATCTGCGTGGATCTATGGAATGGTCTTGTCCTCTCAATATAGAAAGCCAGGGTGCATCTAAAAGTCAATATGGGGAGATGTTGCTCCTCCCTGCTTGCATGTGGTTTTGGGAAGAGCATTTGACTGCAATATCAGGTCCAGGAGGAGAGGGAGAGGGAGAGGAAGCAGCATGGGAACTGCTTCTGAAAGACCTAACAGTGTGGTAAACCTGTGCTGGTAGAGCCAGGCTAGGATTATGAGAATGACTCATGCTCTGTCCTGCTTGAACTTCAGCAGGACCTTGTGCATGAGAGGAATAGGGGGAAATGTGTAGAATGGGTGCCCCATCCAAGGAAGCAGGAAAGTGTCCATGAGTGAGCCCAGGCTGTGGCCTTGCAGGAAGCAGAACTGGTAATGTTTCCTGTTCTGCCTGGTCACAAACAGGTCTACCTGAGGAGTCCCCCACTACTGGAAAACTAATCTCACTACATCAGAGCGAAAGGATTACTCATGGTGACCGGAGAAAAGTAGCTGCTGTGGTGACCTGCCAGCTTGTTTCAGGGTCCTGGAAGATGAGAAGCTTTGAGATGGATTGAGTGCATTATGCAGAACTCCCAACAAGTGGACAGCTTCCTGGAACAGGAGGGAAGAGCAAGCCCCTCCCTGCCTGTTGAAGTAAAATACAGGCACTGTATTTTCTGTGAGCACTGGCATGTTCTTGTTCGTGATGTGTGGTAAGAACATCTGAGAGGCCAGGTGGACTGCTCTTAGCTCCCTGAAGTTATATGCACAGAGACCTCCTCCAGAGACCACAGGCCCTGTGTCCTGAGGTACCCTAGGTAAGCCCCCCATCCTAGATCAGATGCATCCAAAACAGGGAATAATGAGGGCTGGCACCTGCTGAAGGGGACTCCTGAGAGGACCAAGACAGGGTCTCTCCACCAGTCAAGGGAGGTGAAGACAAGGGCAGGAACTGTGAGCACCAACTCCAGATAGGGGTGACTCAGTGAGTACACCGAGGCCAGCTAAGCTTGAAGGGGTCTGAGGCATAGCCTTGCCTGCTGCACTGTGTATGTACACATGGCCATGCAGCCTAACAGTCTGAGGCAGAAACAGGCAGTCGTGATTGAGTGGTCCTTGACATGTGCTATCAGTGACCCCATTGTCTGGAAACGGGCTTCTGGGAGGAAAGCCCTGGCCTGACAGGAATTGAACACTGCTCCAATAAACTCTATCCTCTGCACCAGGACAGGGGGAGACTTCTGCTCATTTATAACAGGCCCAGCACCGGAAAGGTTGACTGTATGAAGTCAATACTGGTCTCCACTTGTGCAAGGACTGGCCCTAGACCAGCCAGCCATTGAGGTGTGGGTAGACTTGTACACCTCTTCTTCTGAAGAAGGCCGCCACTATCACCAAGCATTTTGTGAAAACCCACAGGGCTGCTAAAAGACCAAATGGGAGAACCATAAATTGGTAGTGTGTCTGGTTTACAACAAATACAGGGAACCTCTCGTGGCCTTGGAAAATTGAGACATGGAAATAAGTGTCTCTCAAGTCGAGGGCAACCTACCAATCCCCCAGATCCAGGGATGGAATGATGGTGGCCAGGGAGACCATAAGGAACTTCTGCTCTTTGAGGTAGCCGTTGAGATAGCGTAGGATAAAATGGGTCAGAGACCCCTCTTGGCCTTTCAAACTAGAAAATATCATGAGTAAAACCCTTTCCCTCTTAAGTCCTGAGGAACTTCCTCCATGGATCCCACTCGGAAGAGGGTTTGCACCTCCTGGGCCAGAAGTTGTTTGTGAGAAGGGTCCCTGAAGAGGGACCAGGAGGGAGGTATGGCAGGGGGATGGAAATGAACTGGAGCATATAACCTCTTTCCAGTGTTCAGCACCCAATAGTCCATGGTGATAAGAGACCATGCCAAGCTGAAGTATGATAAGCGGTTTGAAACCAAAGGAACGACAGGATCCAGTGGCACAGGAATGGATATAACACTCTTGGGTGTCCTATCAAAAGTTCCGTTTGGCTGGCCCCTAGTATCTGAGAGGGGAGGGATGTTGAGGCGGATGGGGGCAGTTCCCTGCATCTAAACCCCCAGATTTGTTTCTTTTGCAGGTCCTGATCAGGTGGCAGAGCTGAGAAACAGGTGGAGTGCTGGGGTCCGAAGTGCTTCCTTGAAGATGCCAGGGCATAGAGATCCAGGAACATGAGGTGGCTCTGGAGTCTTTCAGGCCATGGAGCTTCGCATCCATTTGCTCTGAGAAGAGCGATGCACCTTCAGATGGAAGAGTCAAAATATTGACCACACTGTGGGAGGACTCTCTGACTACCTCCACTTCCAGCCCAAGCTTTGAGGCCACTCTTCAACAGCTCCTGATGGCTCTGAAGTTGTCATGGGAAGGTGATATGCATGCCTCTCAGACTGTTTCATCGGGGGAAGAAGAAGAGGAGGCCTGCACCAGCAGGTGGTCCTCCTCCTCTCCTTCTGCACTGACCAGGTCTCACGGGTCAAGGTTCTGAGGGTCGGTACGAAGTTTGGTACTGGAGCCCAGGTCTGCTGCTGGCCGAAGGGACTGAGGCGCTCTCCTCTTCGAGACCACTGAGCATGAGTGCCTGGAAAGGGGCTACTGCATCGTGGGAAAACCCCATGAGTTCCAAAATGGGCATTGCATCTGCATAGGCCAGTGCTCACTGTGTCAAGTGCTCGGGGATACTCCTGCACTCGGATCCACAACTGGACAGGGCTGACCAAGGGGGAGAGGTACTGATTCTGACAGCCTTACTCACTGGCTAACCTGTGAGCTCTACAGAATTCTGTGTAATATTTCATAGACTTTTAGGGTCATGGTGGTGCACGAAAAAGATAAGCCCCACCCATCCGAAATATTCAGGTTCTGTTGAGGGTTTTTTTTAAGTAACTATCTTTGTTTTTCTCTTTCTTGGAAAATGAACCTGCATTAGTGACATGTGGGTACCTTTATTCAGAATGTTTGTATAGTAGTATATGGGTTTGCCTATTTTTAAATAGTTTAGAGTCAAGGTGGATGATGTAATATCTTTTACTGGACCAACACCTACAAAAGATGAGCTTGAGAGCTTAAATTCATAACTTGCTAGATACTAAGGCCATGGCTACACTTACAGTTCTACAGCGCTGGTAGTTACAGCTGTGTAGGGCCAGCGCTGCAGTGTGGCCACACTGACAGCTACCAGCGCTGCAGTGTGGCCACATTTGCAGCACTTGCAGTGCTGTTGGGAGTGGTGCATTGTTGGCAGCAATCCCACAGAACACCTCGTCTCATTTTGGCACTGTGGCTTGTGGGAAGGGGACGGAAGGGTGCGGGTCTTTCCGCTTCCTGTTCCAACGCCCCGTGGTGCTTTGCTACACATTCCGAGCAGTTTGGCGACATTGTGAGTCTGCAGCGCGATTTCTGTTACAAATGGAGCCCGAGCTGCTGAGGACCTTGCTGATGAATGTTGCCAGCACATCACGCATGGCAGTGGAGCTATTCCTTCAGCTGCAAAGTGACAGTGAGGAGTCAGACGATGATATTGAAATGCCTGACGCTGAAGACAGTAAATTGCTTGTGGCAGTAACGGACGTGCTCAGCACCGTGGAACGGCGCCTTTGGGCTCAGGAAACGAGCACTGAGTGGTGGGATCACATCGTCCTGCAAGCCTGGGATGACGAGCAGTGGCTGCAGAACTTTCGGATGAGAAAAGCCACTTTCATGGCACTGTGTGCTGAGTTCGTCCCTACCCTGCGGCGCAGGGACACGAGATTGAGAGCTGCCCTGCCAGTGGAGAAGCGGGTGGCTATTGCAATCTGGAAGCTGGCAACTCCAGACAGCTACCGATCGGTGGTGAACCAGTTTGGAGTGGGAAAGTCCACCGTTGGAATAGTGCTGATGCAAGTTTGCACAGCCATTAATCGCACCCTGCTAAGAAGAACTGTGACTCTGGGGAACGTGCAGGACATTGTGGATGGCTTTGCACAAATGGGTTTCCCTAACTGTGGAGGGGCAATAGATGGGACACATATTCCTATTCTGGCACACCCCACCTGGCATCAGAGTACATTAATCGCAAGGGGTATTTCTCTGTGGTTCTCCAAGCGCTTGTGGATCACCGTGGGCGTTTCACTGACATTTACCCAGGATGGCCTGGAAAGGTGCATGATGCACGCATCTTTCGGAACAGTGCCCTGTTCAGGAAGATGATGGCCGGGACTTTTTTCCCAGACTGCAAGATCACAGTAGGGGACGTCGAAATGCCCACTGTGATCCTCGGAGACCCCGCTTACCCCTTAATGCCATGGCTCATGAAACCGTATACAGGGAAGCTTGACAGGAGCAAGGACCGGTTCAACTACAGGCTGAGCCGGTGCAGAATGACTGTGGAGTGTGCTTTTGGCCGTTTGAAAGCCCGCTGGAGGTGTCTTTATGGGAAGCTAGATTTGGGGGAAAGCAGCATCTCCGCTGTTATATCCGCGTGCTGTACCCTCCATAATATTTGTGAAGGGAAGAGTGAAAGATTCAGTGAGGAATGGACCTCCAAAGTTCAACAACTAGAGGCTGAATTTGCACAGCCAGAGAGCAGGGCTACTAGAGAGGCCCAGCAAAGGGCTTCAAGGATTAGGGATGCCTTAAGGGAGCAATTTGATGCTGAGAGCCAACCGTAATGTTTGGTGCCTTTGCTGTGCTCGTTTTTCCCTTGGGGTACAGTATTTACCACTTTCTGCAATAATAAAAACTATTGTAAAAGCCATTAAATCCTTTATTCAAAATACAGTACATAAAAGGGCAGGGGGGTAGGGTGGTGGACTGTACATTCAGAGGTTTGAATATGTCCTGTTTGGATTGCTGTTCAATGTCTGCTGCACTTCAGGATTACTATGCTGCAGCGTCATGGGGGTGGAGTGCACAGGGTAAGGATTGTAGTTATCAGGGCTGGTAGGTGATCGTACAGGTGTTGGGGGCAGCTGGGGGTAGTAAGAAACAGGCTGCTGGAGAAGGGTGTTTTGTGCAAATACTGGGGAACAAGAAAGAGAGCTTTGGGAGGGGTGTGGGATACCATGGTACAGATCTGCCTGCATGGCTACGAGAGACTGGAAAGAGTCAGTTTGGCGAGCCAGGAAGCTTATCAACTGCTTCGAGGTTTTTCTGGAAGCCAATTCCTTTCTCCTGCTTTCTGTTTGCCTCCACTCATGCATTTTCTCTCTCCATTCTTGCGTCTTCCTACTTTCTCTGGCGTACTGATTCATAACTGCTTTGATCAATTCTTCTTTTGATTTTCGTGGATTTTTCCTCAAGTTCTGCAAGCGACGGGCAGGTGGTGATCCGGCTGCATTAGTCAAGGTCACTAAAAAAAACATAGATAGAAACATGTAATAAACATGTGTTTATTATCACACAGTGAAGGAGTTTGTAGACTTTTTGTAGCATCATTCCCACATACCTAACATAGCACAGAGAGGCCACGGAAGCAAAGGCATGGCGAGCAATGGGGTGAGTGTTTCTGCCCCGACTTCACCTGGGAAGGGGAACTGCCTGATGGCTCACTGGGGTTTCTCTGCACTGGCTAGAGGAGGGAGCTGGGGGCCTGCACAGGGGACAGGAGGGAAAAGGAAGCTGCCGACCTGCAAGGGGGGGGGGGGCGGACCGGGAAGCTGGGGACCTGCAAGGGGGGGGACCGCGAAGCTGGCGCCCTGCACTGAGCAGTATCCCTACATTCTCAACAGGGTTTCCTATTGCCAGATATATCACTGCTGCGTGTTACCTGGGAAGAGAGGGAGGGTCTTCTACAGCAGTGTGGATACCGCCCTGGCCCCTATGCAGCTTGCCTGTGTGCAGCAATGGTCCCCCACCCCTCGCGGCACAGTGGCTCGGACGAGTTAGCCTGACCGGGACAAGGACCACAATGGCTCTCCCTATAAACTTGCGCAAGCACATTGCCCACGCTCTGGCTGCAAGTTTTCAAGAGATTACCTAGGCCGATTACAGAGACGTGATAGAGCAAATCAATGGGCTATTCCACATTTAGGCATGCATGCAGGCAGCCATAACCCCAACCGTCCTCTCCCAAAACATAAAATCTGCTTACCCGGAACACGCTCCTCTGCTTCTTCTTCACCAACAACTTCCAGCTGCTGCGACTGGCTAGCCTCCTCCTGGCTTGAGAAGAGCTCCTGGCTGCATGCCTCCTGGGACTCTGAGGTGTCTCCCTCCACCCCAGTAGCCTCACTCTCCGCTTCCTCTACACCCTCCCCCACTTCTCCCTGCTCTGAACTCTCCATCGTGCTCCTCGGATTGGCAGTGGGGTCACACCCAAGTATGGCATCCAGCTCCTTGTAAAAACGGCAGGTTGTGGGGGCAGCTCCTGAGCGGCGATTTCCCTCACGGGCTTTGCAATAAGCACTGCGCAGCTCCTTTATTTTTACCCTGCACTGCAACGCGTCCCGTCCATGGCCTCTTAGCAGCAAGGACTTTGATATCTGCCCATAGGTACCATAATTTTTCCAGCTGGAGCGCAGCTGTGATTGCACAGCTTCCTCACTCCAAATACTGATGAGGTCCTGCAGCTCGGAACTGTTCCATGCTGGGGCTCATTTGGGGCATGGAGGCATGGTCGCTGATTGATTGATTGATTGCACTCCACACCTGGCTGAGCAAACAGGAAGAGGATTTTTAAAATTCCCGGGGCCAGCTGAGCCCAGGGCAGTGGAGTGTGAAACGATTACCAGAGTGGCTGAAAAGGTATGCTGGGATACCTCCTTATATCCCGGAGGCCAATAAAAGCGCTGGTGGTGTCCACACTTGCTGACCAGCGCTGGATCACCAGCGCTGGAATCGCTACACCCGAGGCAGACCAGGTGTACAGCCAGCGCTGCAACCAGGGAGTTGCAGCGCTGGCTGTGCTTTGTAAGTGTGGCCACATCCTGAGTTGCTGTGCTGTAACCCCCTCACCAGCGCTGCAACTCTCCAGTGTAGCCAAGCCCTAAAAATCATGGACTGAACAGACACACTGGATTTATATCTTTTTACAACAATCTATAATCCATTTAACCTCCCGCCACTCACCCCAGCTTTTCTTTCCCTTATGACTGGTGAGGTGTTAACAGGCCACTTCACCTTGAATGGTCCCTTGAAATGTATTAACTGTTTATGCTAAACAATCTGTGTGACACTATATTTAGCTTTGATGCTCTGAGTACATTTCCCACATCTGAAGAACAGCTCTGTGTAAGCTTGAAGCTGGTCCAATAAAAGATATTACCTCACCCACCTTGTCTCTTTTAATATCCTAGGACAAATAAGGCTACAACAACACTGCATTTAAACAGTTTAACTCTTCTGTGAGTTCAAATTCCCTTCTTTGAGCTCAATCCTGCAAGGAGTTCACTAAGAGTTGAGGGTGCTAGATAACTTGCACATCATTATTTTTAAGGAAAAAGCATTTCTAGCTTGAGTAAGAGATCTTGGGTGAGATTCTCCCTCCAAATCTTGGCCCAGGACACCAGGTAGAGAGCCTGGAGCCGAGTAAAGGGGCTATGTAACATTGGATCCAGTCAGGGGATGATTCACCCAGAGCAAGAACTGCGGAAAACAGACACAGATTGAATTCTATGATTCTTGCTCAGTCTCTTGCATATGGGACACGTTGGGGCAGCGCTGCAGCATTGAGCATTGCAGAGTTTCTTGGTAGAGAGGCACTGCTTCCCAAAAGCAGCAGGGGACGTACTGCTTTAATTTAGATGGCCCTAAAGTATACTGGGGCCACTTGGGTCCCAAAGCAACCCAAATTTGGAAGGGGGCAAAGATGACAAAGTTGTATTAGGACCCACGATCTTTCTGGACTGCACAGCACAGTCTCCTGCCCTGTATTTCCATGATAATTTATAGCCAATATGCCAACCTACAATTACTGTTTGAGTCGCCACGTTGAGTGATTATCTATTATTTGCTTCTTTCACTTTCACCTATATAATAAGATTCCAGGATTGTCACTTAGGGTTGCCAAGTGTCCGGTTTTTGACTGGAAAGGCCAGTAGAAAAGGGGACCTAGGAGCGTGTGGTCAGATGACTGAACATTAAACGTTTGGTTACCACTGGGGGGGACGGGGGCGGGAGGGGGCACTGGCAGCCTGTCGTCCAGTTCTGAAGCAGCAGCTCCCACGGCAGCACGCAATCACTGGTTTTGGCAGTCCCTCTGAGGAGCACAGTTTGCAGGGCTGCAGCAGAAGACAGAGCATGGGGGCCTATGGCAAGCAGGGGTAAGGGGCTCTGAGCAGGCACTGAATGTTCCATGGGAGGGAAGGAATGTGAGCTGCCTCACCAGCCAGCACTTCCCCTGGCCATGCTCCCAAGCAGCTATGGGGTGGGGGAGGGCTTGAGCACATAGGAAAGGGGGCTGCTGGGCAAGCAGAGCAGAGGGAGGCAGGAGGCTGCCATGTAGGAGGGAAATGTCCTAGCTCACCAGTGGGGTTGCCTGGCTGCTCCCATGCAGCCGCAGCGCTCTTCTGACCTGCACTCCCAGGCAGCCTGCTGGAGCTGGAGTTTGCAAGTCCCTTGAGGCTGCTCACACTGGAGTTGAGGGAGAGAGCAGCGGGGAGGAGGATAGAGGAGCGAGTGGGGGGGCAAGACCTCGGGGGAAGAGGTGGAGCAGGGGTGGGGCCTTGAGGAAGAGGTGGAGCAGGGTGGGGCCTTGGGGGAAGAGGCAGAGCAGGGGGAAGGGCCTCAGGGAGGTAAAGCGGTCTGATTTTCAGTAGGGCTGTTGATTAATAGCAGTTAACTCACACAATTAACGCAAAAAATTAATTGTGATTAAAAATGAATTGCAATTAACTGCAGTTTTAATTGCACTGTTGAACAATAGAATACCAGTTGAAATTTATTAAATATTTTGGATGTTTTTCTACATTTTCAAATATAATGATTTCAAATACAATACAAAATACAAAGTCTACAGTACTCACTTTATATTATTTTTATTACAAATATTTGTACTGTAAAAATAATAAAAGAAATAATATTTTTCAATTCACTTCATGCAAGTACTGTAGTGCAATCTCTTTATTGTGAAAGTGCAACTTAAAAATGTTGATTATTATTAAATAATGTCAAACTTTAGACATTCACACGGCACTTTTGTAGCCGGCATTGCAAGGTATTTATGTGCCAGGCATGCTAAATATTCGTATGCCCCTGCATGCTTTGGCCACCATTCCAGAGGAAGTGCTTTCATGCTGATGATGCTAGTTTAAAAAATAACGCATTAATTAAATTCGTGACTGAACTCCTTGGGGGAGAATTATATGTCTCCTGCTCTGTGTTTTACCCTCATTCTGCCACATATTTCATGTTATAGCAGTCTCAGTTGATGACCCAGCACATATTGTTGATTTTAAGAACACTTTCACAGCAGATCTGACAAAACGCAAAAAATGTACCAATGTGAGATTTCTAAAGATAGCTACAGCACTGAACCCAAGATTTAAGAATCTGATGTGCCTTCCAAAATCTGACTGGGACGGGGTGTGGAGCATGCTTTCAGATGTTTTAAAAGATCAACACACCGATGCAGAAACTACAGAACCCAAACCACCAAAAAAGAAAATTAACCTTCTGCTGCAGGCATCTGACTCAAGATGATGAAAATGAACATGCGTTGGTCCACACTGCCTTGTATCGTTATCGAGCACAACTCATCATCAGCATGGACGCATTTTTAAAGTTTTACATTGTTTTATTTTTTAATGCAGTTATTTTCTGCACATAATTCTACATTTGTAAATTCAGCTTTCATGATAAAGAGATTGCACTACGGTACTTGTATTAATTGAATTGAAAAATACAATCTCTTAATTTTACAGTGCAAATATTTATAAGAAAAGTGAGCACTGTACACTTTTTATTCTGTGTTGTAATTGAAACCAATATATTTGAAAATGTGGAAAACACCCAAAAATATTTATATAAATAGTATTCTATTATTGTTTAACCGCATGATTAATCTCGATTAATTTTTTTAATCGTTTGACAACCCTAGTTTTCAGACATTAGAAAGTTGGCAACCCTAGTGTCACTCTGTAGCCTAAAATGTTTGTCAATTCAGTGTGAAGCAATAGGAGGGATGAAGGGGAAGGATAGCTCAGTGGTTTGAGCATTGACCTGCTAAACCCAGGTTTGTCAGCTCAATCCTTGAAGAGGCCACTTAGGGATCTGAGGCAAAAATCAGTACTTGCTCCTGCTAGTGAAGGCAGGGGGCTGGACTTGATGACCTTTCAAGGTCCCTTCCAGGAGATAGGTATATCTCCAATTATTATTTTATTTATTTTTATTTATAAGTGGCTACAAGCAAGGTTGAGAGCTCTTTACGCTCAGAATATCACCAAGTTCAGTCATCACTGGGATGTGCAGTTTTTTTACTGTGCAATGTTTACATTCTCAGCCATTTTGACTTTAAGAATTACATCCGTGCAATAACAAAGCATGTATCTATGTTATGCCAAGAGTTCTAGACCACTGTGATCCCAGAAGTAACTGTCTCCACCAATCACCTCCCTTCCTCTACAGCTATTTTGTATGCAGCAATTTCATTAGTTGTATGGAAGGGGACTGAACAAATGGTGAATTAGTGGGCCCAACTACCACAGTTCTTCAAACCAGACTAGATGATCATGATTGTTCCTTCTGACCTTAAAGTTTATGAGCTCATGCAATAACCCAAACACTCAGAGCCCCTCCCCACTGCACAATGCCCCCATACACCACTTGCACAAATAAACAACTCTCCCAGCATGAAACAATCCCCACATAAATCAACAGCACACCCCCAGCAAAACACACACATTCACCCACCTTCACTCATAGACTGAATAGCTAAGTAAATGTACATGTTTTTACTAGTGTACTTGTACATGAAGCTAAGTGAAATTGCACAAGAGAACTCTAGCAGAATGAAATTTATTTTTTTTTCTGAAAAAACTACCAGAGTTTTCAAGACAAATAATCCCGGTTGGTGATGTTTGACCCCAATGTTTGGAATGATACATTGCAAATAATGTATCAGACTTGATCCTGAATTCAGTTTTGTTTTTTAAGGCTCGGGGCAAAAACATTCATTCCCCATGTCACTTTTGGGGAATGAAGTCTGAGAGTGTTGCCAAAGCTATCATAACTGGAGGGGAAGGAGGATATATATAGTGTGCCCTGAAGGGAAAGCCCTCTAAACCTAGCATTGACAAGCTCCACCAGTTTCTTTGTTGGAAGGGGAAAATTTTACCTTTAGATACATATGGCATATCTGTAAGGTTTATATAATAGATATAATGTGAGACTGGATATAAATGGAAACGGTCTCTCTCAGGAATGGATGACTCAGGAAGTGGTAACTGGTTAGACAGCTTGTTCTCCATAGGACAAACACATTCAAAATCAGTAGTGATCAAAAGTTATTTGGTGATCTATATCCAGTTCCTACTTGACTAATGTCCACATTACAAGAATATACCATACCAAAATACCATAACTGTAACTGGCAGTCTCAGCAGAAATTACCCTTTAGCCATAGAGGTAATGTCCTTAGGTAAAGCTTTAGTACATTGATGAGGCAGTGATGGGAAGCATGCCCTTAGGGTGACCAGGCAGCAAGTGTGAAAAATTGGGAAGGGGCTGAGGGGTAATAGTTGCCTATATAGGACAAAGCCTCAAATATCAGAACTGTGCCTATAAAATCAGGATACCCTACATGCACTGCCTCTGCCCACAACTGTACATGTTCTTTAAACAATTAACCAGGACTGCCATTCTTCCAACCTATACACTCATGATTTTTTATTTTATAAAATTGCCTACAAGTGACAGCATGCATGTGTTCTGCTGTTTGGGAAAAGCCATACAAGGTGAGGTCTAAATTGGCAATGTGAAGACAGTGAAACTTGCTTGTAGGAGGAACTGGCCCAAAACCAAATGATATCTACACTACCATACAGCAGTGAAAATTACCTCTCCCAAATAACTAGCAAATGTTAATAGCATCAAAGCAAGATTAACTTATGTTTAAATACCACAGGTGACATTTTGCACATGGCCTTCTTCCTCGTTCCTGATAATTTTTCACCCCACTTGCCTTAAAGCTGTAAGAATGGGCACTAAGGGACAAGAAACTATATTTAAAGTAAGAACGTAAATTCAAGGACTTCAAAAACTATTTTTAAAAAAAGCTATAGTCATTTTAATAAAGAATTTGTAAATGAATAGGTGGATGATTTTCCCTATTAATATTCTATCTTTTTATCAAACATCTTGTCTTTTTATAAAGCTAGTTTGAAAATAACCCTATGCCCAATGTTTATATTATATATGAACAAAAGAACAACTAAAAAAAAAAAGGTATATCAGGTGACCAGGTTTCATTCCTGCATCACACAGGAAGAAAAATTCTCTATGGTCTTTATTTATTTTCTTCAGTAAAACAAGCCTTATCCCTAAATAGAGATGGGGAAAACTACTAAAGATGCATCTTCCCGTTCAAAAAGGATAATAATACTCTGGACTGGAGTAGTGCGAATCAGAAACCAGGTTGTGCCAACTAGCAAGGGGCACAGGTGGGGTGCATAAGGGTTACAGGAATCTCCTGAGTCTGGCATGTACATTCCAGTTCACCAGAGAATGTCACGTGAGGTCTCAAATCAAAACTGGTGTCACACTGGTCATTGATTTCATTGTGAAACACATACATAGATGTTGTATAAGGAATTATGTATGTACACTGAACAACTTTAAATTAGACAAAGGTTTCTAGCCATCAGAGGAGTGAAGTTCTGGAACAGCCTTCCAAGGGGAGCAGTGGGGGCAAAAGATATCTGGCTTCAAGACTAAGTTTGATAAGCTTATGGAGGGGATGATATAATGAGATTGGTCTTTGACTATTAGTGGTAAATATGCCCAATGGCTTGTGATGCTATGTTAGATGGGGTGGGATCTGAGTTACTACAGAGAATTCTTTCCTGGGTGTCTGGCTGGTGAGTCTTGCCCACATGCTCAGGGTTTAGCTGATCGCCATATTTGGGGTCGGGAAGGAATTTTCCTCCAGGGCAGAGTGGCAGAGGCCCTGGGGGTTTTTCACCTTCCTCTGCAGCATGGGACATGGGTCACTTGCTGGAAGATTCTTTGCACCTTGAAGTCTTTAAACCAGGACTTCAAGGCTTTGAAGTTTTGAGGACTTTAATGGCTCAGACACAGGTTTGATACAGGAGTGGGTGGGTGGGTGGATGAGATTCTGTAGCCTGCATTGTGCAGGAGGTCAGACTCAATGATCATAATGGTTCCCACTGATCTTAAAGTCTATGATTCTATTATGTTCTGTATCTAGGGACTGTTCATCAGCAAAGGTGAAAAACAGGTGTGCTTTCAGACAAGCAACATTTATCTCTCTCTGTTTACATGTAAATTAAGAACTGTGTAGTTCACAATGGGTCACCACTCACCAGTCTGAACCAAATGCTAATGAAGGAGTGTGAAAACTTCAGAGAGAGAAAAGTACCAGGAAGGAGTAAACTGACGGAGGATCTGGGGCAGGAAGAAGCCTATCTTAAAATGCACATGAAAAGTTTGCTCTAGTATATTTATGGAACAAAGAAGATACCCGGCATGTTTCACCTGAGAAGTAAATGGACATTGAGTTTACTTCGTGAAAGAGGAGTCTCAGGTTGGCTTGGCTGAAAGCTGCTGTCGAGAACTTTGGGTGAGATAAGCTTCTTTAGACAGGAGGATAACTTGTTAGTTAAATTTAGTCTCTAGAAAGCATATTATGATTTCATTTTGTATGTAACCATTCATTTCCAATATTCTTACTCACTCTCACTTGAATCCCTCTATTCTTTGATGATAAACATAAACATAAAAATAAAACTAAGTGATGTGGTACTAAGCAAAGTGGTGGTCCCGAGCTGAATCTTTCAAGATGACGTGTACAGTTCCTCTGGGAACAGCAGACCTGGTAACTCTGTGAGTGTTCAGTGGATTAGGGGTTGGGTACTACAGGGAATGCTCTGAGAACTTGGGGGTTGGTGTATACCTATTGCTAACTAGAACAGAGAGAGTGAGGCCTGAGAAGGTCTGGAAGGTAGGGCTTGTGTTGCCAGAGGCTGGTGGTTTCAGGGACTTGATCCACAGCAGGAACAGACAAGACTTCTTCATGATAAGGGGAGGTGGTGGTGAGGTGCCTCAAAATCTGGGGACATTTAGGGACCATCACAAGTAGCATTTAAGCACTTAAAGCTGAATCATGCATACAGTGAAGTCAATTGCAAAACTCCCATTGACTCCAATCAGAGATGATTTAACCCCCTAAGCAAAGTCTCCATGATATGAAAGAGCAACAAATGGGCCTTAGGAAAGAGGGTGTGGGAAACTTTAATGAGGACTGTCACTGGGAAAGAATATTCAGAGCTAAAGTAAAGGGCTACTAAAGAAGTGTTTACTGGGAAATTACAACTATGTCAAATAGTTTTTTTCAAACCTACCACCCTTCAGGACTGTGATTAATTTCCCCACTTTTTTTTTGGGGGGGGAGTGGTAATTTCTCTCTCTCTCTCTCTCACACACACACACACACACACACACACACACACACACACACACACACACACACACACACACACACACACACACACACACACAGTTTCAACTGATAATATTTTTCCTTCTCCAGCAAATAAAAAAGCGATCGCAACTTTTCAAGTTTTCTTTAATATCTCAAGCTGTAAGAATGTAGATATATCAGTAGAGCTACACTGGATCAAGAAAAAGAAATTGAAAGAACAATACTGACAGAAACATGAAAGAGGCAGAAAAATCTAACAAAATGGTAACAGTGGTGAACTTCAATAACCCACATACAAACTAGTCAAACGGCCCAAAGGGATAAAGTTTAGAAAAAATATTTTTCAATACATTAAGTGACTGCTTCTTGGCACAGCTAGCTCTAGAATACACAAGAAGACAGGCTAGTCTTAAGTAACAGAGAACCTAATTCAAGATGTGGCATTAGCTGAGACACTAAGTAATAGTGATCACAATATAATTAGTTTCAACATCCAAAGAGCAGGCAGGTGCACCAAAAGGTGACAGAAACCGAACTTCAGAAAAGGAGATTTCAGTAAAATGCATAGGTTGGTCAAAAAGACTCAATAGGAAAGGAAATAAAATCCTTTAAGAAAACAGAGTCTCAGAAGGCATGTCTGCTGCTGAACAAAAAGGAAATTATAGAATATCAGGGCTGGAAGGGACCTCAGGAGGTCATCTAGTCCAACCTCAAAACCAGGAAGGCAGGGAGTAAATCAGTATGGCTACATGGTGAGCTTTGAAAGGCTATTCAAGTTAAACAGAAATCCTTCAAAAAATGGCAACCTGACCATATTAAAGCAAGTAAAGAAGAGTATAAATTACACCAAGCAATTTGTAAGTGGGAAATTAAAAGGGCCAAAATGGATTATGAAGAGCAAACACCTATTAGTGTAAAAACAAATAAGAATCTTTTTTTATCTGTATCAGAAGCAGGAAGCCTGCAAAGGAAACGATAAGCCTGCTGGATCACCAGAAGTTAAAGGGAGCAATTAAGGAAAATAAGGACATGGCTGAAAAGCTAAATTATTGCTTCATATGACTCTTCACCTTTGCAGTTGTTGGGGAAATTCCTACACTGGTCCTGCTCTTTTCTGGCAATAAATATGAGATATTCTAGGAAACTGAGTAACAGAAGAAGACAAGCTGGAGAAAACTGATCAGTCATCGTGTCCAGAAGGTACATCCAAGAGTTCTGAGGAAACTCGAGTGTGAAGTAGATGAGCTGCTAACAAAACTATGCAAACACTTTTCAAGAGTACCAACCATCGTACCAATAATTGAAAAAGGCTCTAGGGGTGATCTGGGGAACTACAGGCCAGTAAACTGGTACCTTGCAACCTGGTTTAAACAATAATTAAAAAAAAATCAACAAAACACTTTGAAGACTGTGATATGACAGAGTCTAACCAGCACAGTTTAGGAAAACTGTGTCTCACTAATGCCTTAAAATTCTTTGGATGTGTCAAAACATAAAAGAGAACTACCTGACATAAAAATATTAAGCTTCCAAAAGGCCTTTCACAAGGTTCCATGGAAAAGACCACTACAGAAGCTAAGTAGTCACAGGGTGAGAGGCAAAGTATTGTCATGGAGCAAATATGGGCTGGGAGACAGAAAACAAAGAGCAGGATTAAATGGTGAATTTTCCTCATGGCAAAAGATTAACTGCAGCATTAAAGCCTCCAGGTTATGTACTAGGTCCTATGTTTAATGTGTTTATTAATGATCTGGAAAGACGGTTGAGTACTGAGGTAGCAAAATTTGCCAATGACCTAAAGATATTTAAGACTAGAGAGGACTGTGAGAAACTTCAGAGAAATCTAAACAAGTAGGTGAATGGGCAACACAACAGTAAATGAAATTCAGTGTTGATAAATAAACATAATGCACATTGCAAGGAACAATGTACACATTGCAGGGTTCAAAATTAACTGTATCAACTCAGGAAAGGGACCTGCGTGTCACTGAAAATAGCTGAATGAAAACCTGTGTTCAATGTATGCCTGTGGTCAAAAAAAGGAACAAAGATGTCAGGATATATAAGAAATGGAATGGTTAATGATACAATAATATTATCCTGAATTTATGTAAATCAATGGTGCAGACTCATCTAGAATTGTGTGCGCAGTCACCTCCTCTCAAAATGCATATTGCTGAACTCAAGGCTCTGGAAAAAAAACATATAAAGAGAGATCAAAAGGTCTGAAATTGTTTACCCTAGGAAGGAGACGAATGAGAGAGGACATGAACATACACAAAATAATGAATGGTCTAGAGAAGGAAGATCAGGAGCTTCTGTTCTCCCTATCTCATAATGTAAGGACAAGAGGACATTCAATTCAATTATAAAGGTGGGAAAATCAAAACTCATAGAAGGGAATTCTTTTTCTCACAACATGTGATTAAACGGTGGAACTCATTGCCACAGGAAGTCATTGAGGTCAAAAATTAAGCAAGATTCAAAAAGGGATTGGACATTTATATGGATATAAAGAATATACAATTATAATTAATGATAAAGTTTGTGGAAATGATATTAAGCATCATGCTTTGGGGCTTAGGCCAATTTCTATTAAGACTAGGATGAGACCTAATGTCATGAAGTGATCTGCTCCGCCCCCCATCTACTTACTACACAGTGCTCACACCTTCCTCTTAGGCATCTGATAGCAGACACTGTCAAAGATAGGATATGGGACTAGATGGACTGCTGAGTGATCCAGTATGGCAATTCCTGTTTTCCTATACAAATAGCTTATTTTTCCAGATTGTGCTGCAAACTACATGGACTAGCACGCAGAATGGTGAGGGAACAAGTAAGATTATATTCTAGCACAGGTTTTCTCAAAGATATGGATCACATTTTAACAGCGACTATTTCATGGTTTACTTGTCCTCCCATTCACAACCCCAAGGAATCCTTGTGCTCACTCAGAAATTGCTCACAGAGAAAAAAAATCAGGAAAGTAATGTATTGCTAGCTGTCCTTTAATGCAATTAAGTGGCTGCAAACAAAGGGACAGACATGTTTGCTTTGCCAGCTCTCCATGCACTGCCAGGAAATGCTCCATTTACCAATAAAAAACATATCATTATTGCACATGAAATAGTTAATGGATTATACAGGGCAACATTGCTGAATATTTCTATTTTACGGCAGTACTATGTTTTAATGACTGTCTAACAGCTATCCACTAACTCAATATCTCTGCAGGAAACTATTCACGGCTATTTTTACAACCCAGCAGGTCACCAAAGCAGCACTCTGATGTTCCATATAGAACCTCCAGGCTGGAAAATTGGTATCTCTCATGTGAAAATTGAAATGGACTTTTCCGATGGGCATGGGATGGATGACTCAGCTGTGGTCAAACTGGTGTCTGCTCTTACAAATCTGATCAGTTTTTGTGATGGCTAAATCTGCTGGCTTGTTCAACACAGGTAACACTGAGATTATTTTTTTCCTTTTGGTGATCAGTGTGTTTCCCTAGCATTGCTGACATGACAACCAGCTCTAGGTCTCCAAAGTCCCTGGGAGCCAGAGGAGGCCAAGGAACACACAGAGGAGGGTGGGTGTGGCCTCCTACACCATGCCTTGGTTTCCACTTATGGCCACATGCCAGACTGCAATACCTGATCTGTGAGAGTGCTGGAGAATCAGAGAGGTGCATCTGACTCATTTGGACCTTCAAAGCCGCTGATACAACTGGGCCAACTATTTACCCTCAACCAAGAATTAGGGCCAGTCTTTGTACTATTCTGATGTACTAGTGAATTTACTCATGCCAACATGGAAATAATACGGTTAAAATGGCTTGGGAAAGTGAGCCTTATAGCATGTCCTTGGCTTTCTGGTCCTACTTCCATGCCACTTATAAAGTGGGCTGATAAGGAAACTGGCAGTAGTCAACTAACTTATGTGTTTATCTTTTTTTTTTAGAATTGCCAATTACAGCCTCATCCTTCTGAAATTCTTTTGTATTACAGGGGTTTCTTTTCTGTACCTGGAAAATAGGATTTGGTGTCTGACACCTGTAATTTTTCTGTGCTTTATTGGGGCTTTCAAAATTGAGTGTATAACCATTTTTTTAAAAAAAAATAATGAAATCAAGAGTTAGAAAAATACTTTTTACAACAGGAAAAAAGGATGCTCTGAAGTTAGTTCTTTGTCCCTTTTAAAACAGTAAATGGAGATGTTCCTTTTTCCCTAAATGATTCTCCTGTGCTGCTGACCCTTAGATGTCATTTACTGTCATTTCTATCCATGAAACTGACCCTCAGAAATACTCTTTTTGTCATATTTCTCCTCACTATTTCATTCTCATCTACTTTTCTGTGAGGCCAGGGAAGGGGACAGAAGACAGTTATTACAGTAAGAAAGTGATTGCATCTCTGCTCACATTGAGGAAATCTGAAGCCCTACTGTAGACAATAAAGTCCTAAAATGAAGTGCAATCTGGGAAAATTAAACATTGCCATCATGATCTGCTGTGCTTTCTTTTCTGAGAGAGGGGCTCAAAGTGTGCACCTCAGACAGTGTTTCTTGGTGGTTGAAAGGATAAAAATTGACAAGAAACTACAGTATTTTAGAATTAATGTCCATGCTGTGCCAGGGCTTGAAGAGATGCTAGCAATAAGAAAAGAAAATAATAAAAGAGAAATTCATTTTTTTATGTCCAAAAGACTTTCAAGAAAGGATGCCCCCTCCAACAGAACTACATATTTCTTAACTGTGGACATCCATTGACCTCCTCTCTTTTAGCCAATAAAGCTTGCCAGCTAATCTGACCCACAGAGATCTTTGATGAAAATACAGTAATTTCAATCAGTCATATTCCGTTCTTTAATGATAACGCACGTAGAGAATGCTTATTTGGGTTTGCCTATACACGTAATTAGTAAATCAGGAGCAAAAGAAGAACTTCTTTTTGACCTTTGACTAGTTCAGGGAGACGAATACTTGTTTAATCCAAATTAAAATGTTCCTTTCCCTAAGTGATGTTAGTCTGTTCATTTTTCCTGCCCAAACATTGACAATGACATGCAACCTCTAAGTGTCAAAGATGAAGTAATTACTTTGTGAGTTATATCCTCTTTGCCTTGTATGAATCTCAAATGCATTTTTTTAAACAATGCATTTAATTAACAAACTTTGTCATGTTGAGAACCTACATAATACATCTGCAAGGGTTTTCTTAACTAATCTGAAGGAGAGAGAAGAATTGCACGGACAGAGATGATTTGGATGGTGATATCCCTTTTAAGAAAACAACATTCGCTCAATGCACAGAAACCAGTGAATGAAAAGTGGTTTTGAGGGGGAAATGAACATGGGAAGTTCCATTGCTCTGGCTCTTGGAAATGAAATGAAAAGCAGTATCTTCATGGCATTTTTGGGCAGTAATTGACTGGCAGCATTTCTTGTAAAAGGGATTGACAACACTGACCTTTAGAAAATTATCACCAGATAGCAGAGAAGAGCTTTTTTCTGTTTATCCTGGTGGGACTAAAGGAGCCACTCACATACTGTATGCGAAAACAAAACAAGAAATCCTCATGTATTTTTGAGTGACTTAGGGAAGTTACAAAATGAGGCTTTTTAGAGATTCATAAACAATCATATCTCATAACATTTACATATTAAACAAGCACTAGAACTTCAAGAAGAACCCTACCTGCAAAACGTAACAGGGTCTCCATTAATCCATGCTAACAAGATTCATGCCTCTGTTTACATGTGATTGACAAGCAGATAGACAAGCAGAAGGGAGAAGTATCTATCACCAAAAGAGGTCCCTGCTGCTAGTGCACACGGGGACCACGGGAGAGAGAGACCCAGAATTAAGACAGTAACAGAAACCACTATCATCATTCAGCTATATGGTATAATAGTAAGTGGTAAGGTATGAATTACTGGAGAGATTATACTCATTACTCTCACAGAAACCTATTTACCAGATAGGTTAACAATTCCTTTTTCTGCTACAGCCCTGAAAACTCTGTCTGAAAAGTGCATCAGCCAAAGCTTTATTGTTATATAATGATAAAGTCTAACCTCAAGAATTTTAGGCATGCAGGACCTTCATTATCTGGGTAGCTGGCCATTGTAGGCAGAAAAGTTAGTAAAAGCTCTCTTATTTCTCCATTTCATCCTTTTCTTAGGTATCTTCTGAAGAATAAAAGCTCTTCTGAGGCAAGTTACATGTCAGCATCTGCTCTTTAATGAAGCAGGGCAGAAATGAGTTCCTACGTGCATTAGCAGCAGTGATCCCTTGTGGCAGATTTTTTTTCCCTCATTTGTAAGTCTACCTGTCAGCCATATGTTGAGAGGGGACAACTCATCAGTATGGATTACTGAAGCTACTTGCTGCAGCAACCTACAGCAAGATAGATTAAATAATAAAACAGATTCCCCTTGGAATGTGACAATTCCTTAACTCCAGCACTGGAACAAAACATAACCTTGAAATGGAGAAGAGTGAAGTATAGAACCAGATGCTCAGAGGAAGAGCATGAGGAAAAAGTAAATGACTCTCAGCAATGATGCTTGATCCAATCTGGTTCAGAGGAGATGTTTGCCTTATGGCCCATATTTATGATAACAACAATGCAGAAACTGTACATTTCAAAGTTGCATGTACCTTTGAATTTACAAATCCCTAGGTCCAAGGGGTTTATAATACCACCATAAAATTGTGTTCAGTATGAAAACAGGCCAAGGGCAGTTTTCTCCTTCTCTATAATAATGAAAAAATGTGATTATGACACTGGTAAATTACACAACTCTGAAAACACAAAAACAGAAGTTTGTAGTCTCTAACATCTCTTTAAAACTAATAAAATTCAGAACCAGTAGTTCCCATGTTTGTTTCTAATAAACTTTGGTCCATAAAGTGGAGTGGTGCCTGACAATGCCTGGTGATTATATATATAAATATATGGTGTGTTACTGATTTGGCATTTTATATATGCATATAAAATGTCAAGTTAGAAACACAGTATTTTATGCCTGCACATTAATGTTTTCCAAAATACATTTCACAGCACATACTGGAGCACTCCAAAGGGGCAGTCCATCTAGTCCTACTCAATTCGAAGGATGGTTGTTGGTATGAGGAGCACTGAAGGTGGCAGGATTAAGAAGAGGGAGGGATTCCCAAGAAAAAGTAAGTGAAGGGTTGCTTGATGATTATGAAGAATTGGCCAGGTCCACATAAAAGTGAACCACCTTTGGGTAGGCCTTCTCCGTTAAGCCTGAGGCACATTAGTAGGACAGTGGAGGGAAGGTCACAATATTTTGGCCCATATTTTACTAGAGTTGTGGTTTAAAAAGGAATCCAGTTTTCTTGGTGGTGCTGGTAGCAATTTTCAAAAGCAATAAATACACACAAATAGACAAAAAGGATATTTTAATAAATTAATTGACCAAGGTTAATTTAAAACTAATTCTTAATATATTTACTTGATTTTCAACTTAATAAAAAAAAGTCAATCTACCCTTTAATCCATTCTGTGGTGTCTTTTTTCTTACATGAAGCATGTCAGTTAAGATGGAGTGACGGAGCGCCAGCTATTTTAACTCAGAGTAGTTTCATTGTTTTTGATTACTTCCATCAGCTGAGGATCTGGCCCATAACGTCAGACAGAATTTTAAATGTTCTGACTTCTGTTTCTGTGATAATGTAAACATAAATGTACAGGTATTGTCATTTCTTTTCATTCTTCCCAGAAGCCATTTTCTCTTTGGACCACAGCACCGTGAATCACGCAAGCAACTGCAGATTTCTCAATTACCCATAAGAAACGATGCATGGGGACAATCAGATATCCAGAGTCACCAGTCCATGTAGCCAAGAGAAGCATTTGGCTTATAGCACTTGTTAAGGACAATTTAACTTAGTAATCCTAAAGGCTACGCAATAATGATTTCACCTCTGCGCTTCTGAGTAAACCTAAACATTCATGTTCACTTTGCAAATCAAAGGGTTTTGAAAGTGTTTCACCTTTAAATAAATAAATATCACAATTTGTACTTCAATAGTGCCTTCCAACCAAGGTTCTCAAAGTGCTTTATAACAATAATGAATTAATGTTCATAACAACGCTGTGAGATAGGTAAATATTATTTATCCTCATTTTACACGTGGGAGAACAGAGATAAAAGGAAATTACTTATTTTAAGTGTAACCCTACTGAAACAATTCAGCTGATGTTATTTCACCATCTTTATTTAAACTTATTTTAAACTGTTGAATTTAAATCCAGGTCAGGACAGAAATAACATAGGTCTGAAGGAAATGCTTGTGTTACATTTTAATCAAGAATACGTCTCATGAAGAAGTGAACATTTAAGTGATGACACAGCAGAATTCAATAGGATGTCCCTATTTTGAAAACGTCATCCATAATGTACTATGATGCACTTCTATCTGTAGTCTTCCTTTCTAAAGCAAAGCTTCCTCATGCAAGCAGCCCAATGAGATCAGTGGAAAAAAACTTGTGAGTGTAAGAATTACTCATAAATAGAAAATAGAAGACAGTGAATGTATATATTGTGAATACAGCCTATATGAGTAGCACTCTCCAGCTTCCATTTGATTTATGTGAACTCTTAACCTCTTGCCAAACAAAGCTATATAACCAAACGGAACAAGTCCTGGATTGGCATATCTCATATCCAGAAATTCTCATTAAGGGACAGATTCCAAATGCTTTAGTCACACTGAATAGTATTCTGCTTCAAGAACAGACCCATTGAAACACATGGTGCTACTCAACATGAGTAAGGGTATCAGAATCTGGCTCCAAGTTAGAATGTTCAACACATTAAATGAAAATTACAATATCAGAGTAAAGTAATGCATGAGAAGCCATTGCTGATGGCCCGCAGACCAAAACACACTTGTTCCTGCCTGAAAGCCTTCATGGCTGCCTGAGGCCATTTAAAAGATGCAAGACAAAAAAGCATAACAACCACTTTCTGATTTATAAGAAAAACTAAGTGATTTCTCTAGGTCAACTATGAATGACAAAGAACAACCTAATTTTAGTTAGGTACAAATAGGAACTTTAGACTTCACCAAGATTTTCTCTTCATTACTAACAGTACTATAGAAGAAGGGTTATTTAATAACTGAAGAGTTAAAATTTGGTACTTTTTTCTCCATTTTTTCCAGCTACTAGCAGATGTTAGTTAATGGTCTTCAGACACTAGATCATAACCTATACTCACTTCAGACATTGAAACCTCAGTGATTATCTGTGCAATATTTAAGAAACACACTTATAATAGCCTCAAGATAGTTCTCTACATTTTGTTTCAAAGGAGAACCTTGGATAATTTTTTAATGTTTAAAATATTAAAAACATATGCTTAGGCATTTTATTAGTTTCTTTTTCCTCTTTTCAATAAAGCTATATATGAACACAGCATCTTCCCAAGGAGTAATATTTCTTAAATCATCTTGCAGACACAACATTCACACAGAAAGCAGTTGACATTTGTCCATATTAAGACTTCATGATGGAGCAATAAAATGAGTCATATGGGTTTGCTTATCTTCACAGGATTATATGGCATATTTATCCCCCAGGAAGTGACTGACCTTCTTAAATACCAAAGCCATTGCATACAATGAAAGGTTTATATTTTAAAATTAAATTACAATTTAATCAAATTTAGTTTATATATATTTAATAAGGTCTGATGATTGCATGTTGTGTATACAAATTAAGATTGCATCTGGTACCATAAGCACAGTTACAGTTTTACCTTAATATCCTGATGGAAAAATTGTCCATAAAATTGTGCATTGCGAGTCCTCTGATTCAATAGCAATTTTCTCTTTTTGACAGTTACATAATATTTTTAATAAACATCCAGATAGGCATCAGATATATTAGTTTCATTTGAAAATATGGTGAATATAAAATAATTTGATTTAAACATAAAATATATTCTATTGTCTCCATTCTTCAAACACACATGAGCAACTATACACAAGCACTTAGTCCCAATGAGCTCAAAGGGAGCAACTCATGTGTAAAATTACTTGTGCCCGTAAGTGTTTGCAGGGTCAAGACCTACCGATGTGATTTTGTTGTTCTCAATTATATTATGTCAATTTTGGATCTGCTACTTGATCTTAAAATCTGACAAGGCAGAGTCATTTGTGAAGCATTGATTTAAATGATGAGAATTGAATTATTGAGTGCACTCATCATAAATAATAATACATAGATTATGAATTAGCATTTGAAGAGGATATCATAACTTAAAGAAATAAAATGCAGAAGCATCTATTGACAACCTTGAATATGAGATGATCCAAAATCCACTGGAGTCAATGGGAGTCTATCAATTGACTTCAGTGGGTTTTGTATCAGGTGCCTTAAGGGGAATACAGTATCATAGATATAACCGGGCTGGCTATAATGTAAATCATGCAGCCTAACAAGTTCTAGATATTTTGAAATTGATAAGAGGAAGCCACACAGTTGTAGTCCATCTTCCATAGTACAAAATCACCCATAAAGCCTCTTCCAAATTCACATAAATATTGCTCTCTTTCCCTTCCATATATGTCAATGATCATCTTTCTCTATATGTCTACTCGCTCCCTCTATTCTGCCAAATCTACCCTCCTCTCAAGCTATGTCTACTAAAAATCTGTGGCTCGCCAAGCCAGCTGACTAAGGTTCGCAGGGCTCCGGCTAAGGGACTGTTTACTTGTGGCGTAGATGTTCAAGCTGAGGGACCTTCATACCTTGCAGAGTTCTAGAGCCCAGGCTCCAGGTCAAGCCCCAACATCGCCACCACAGTTAAACAGCCCCTTAGCCCAGGCCCAGAATGGACCAGCCGCAGCCTGCGGGTATCTAACTGCAGTGCAGACGTGCCCTCCCTTTCCTGCCCCTTCCTTCCTCCTGTTAGATGCTGAGACTTTGTTGACACTTCAACAGTTAAAGTACCCGGAAAAGTTGGAACACATCCAAGAGAACAGTTTAAAATAAAATATTTTCTCATTTCTACTGCTTAAAATCCATTTCCGATGCAGTAACATAGTAACATAACTCAGGAATAGCCTGAATCACCTCCAGCTCATGGGGCAGATCCTCAGCAGATACAGGTCAGCACAGCTCTACAGACATCAATGATTAGCTAAGCAGATTTAGACAATCTGAGGATCTGGTCTCACTAGTTCAAATCAGTTGTGGGTCAATGGTAACCAAAAGCATCAGATACTTGGTGTCTTATTGTCAAATGAGTTGGCGGTCTCTAAACCAACTCCTAAACATATAATTAAGAACATAACAAATTATACCATCACAACTGGCACTAGGCGGCACCTTTGCTGGCAACAGAACAGACAGAATAGTGGAAACAATTCAATTTGAAGCTTAAAAATATTCACTGAAAGCAAATTTTGAACTGCATACTCCCAGTAAAAACCACAAACTGGAGAAAATCAACCCGATAACCAACCAAGACAGCACAAAATGGAGATATTTGCTATTCAAAAATAATAAAAGAATTATTCACTGAACAACCCTACGAATAAGGAATACACTTGAAATTTCATGATTTGTTTGCAAATAGCTAGCAAACAGTAAAAGAATCAGAAAACACTTGTCAAATAAGTTATTCATTGCTTAGCACTTGCTTAGCAGAGGCTGCCAGGACTGAATAATGAGGTGCATTTACTTTCAAGTCAGAGGTAAGGCACAGGGGTTAGGCAGTGGAGCTTCAGTTGCAGCCACCTGTGTTGTACATGTTTTGTGAGTGAAGCATTTCACTGTCCAGTGCTGTCACTCTGACCGTCTCCACAAATATTAAATTCACCATTAAAAAAGCATGTGTGTGTGTGTGTGTGTGTGTGTGTGTGTGTGTGTGTGAGAGAGAGAGAGAGAGAGAGAGAGAGAGAGAGAGAGAGAGAGATGCCATCTGGTATTTAAATTGGGTGTTAAAAGTGTGTTTATAAACAGAAACTTCAACTGGGACAGTAATAATGCTTTACGTTTCCACAGAACTTTCCCACCGAGGTTCTCAGATCATTTTAGAATAGAGGAACACAGGAACTGCCACCTCAGATCAGACCAGAGGTCCAGACTGCACCAGATGTCTCAGAGGAAGATGAAAGTATCCTACAGTAGATATGTATATATAATAGGCCCCTTATATGCACTAGGTCTGCTCCTAACCTTTAATAGTTAAAGATTGGCTAAAACCCTGATGCATGAGGCTTATATCTCATCTAGTCTTTTTGTTAGTATAAGGAGACTGTTATCCCCTTACTAACATTCAGTGGGGGTGTTTGGTTGCTAGCTCCCAGCACTAAAAAGGGAGGGATCGATGGCAAATCAGGACCATGAGACTAACAGTCCTCAGGAACAATGGCGAGAGCCCAATGCTCCAGGTCAGCCTGATTGACAGGGCGGGCAGGTTAATCAAAGAGACAGAAGGCCAGGGTGGGTCCCATTCTCCGTGTGAGCTGGATTTGCCTGGGTCAGATGGAGTAGGGGCCCAAGCTAAGCTGCTAGGAGCAGAGCTGCAGCCCAAAAAGTCATAGCACAGCCCAGAGAGAGCAGACCTGCCCCGGGAGGAGAGCTGCAGCAACCAGAGCCAGGGGGCCAGACAAGCAGCCCAGGAACCAGGTGAGAGCTGAGAGAGAGTCACAGAAGCAGCCTGCAGAGCAGACCTGCCCTGGGAGCAGAGCTGTAGCAACTGGAGCCAGAGAGGCCGGAGAAGCAGCCCAGAGAGCTGGAGGCAGAGCAGCAGCAGCAGCCGTGCTGAGGCAGTGTGGAGCTGGGGCTGGAGCAGTCCGGAGGTGGGTGCGGTGAGCAGCTGGGGAGAGCGAGGGGGGCGCTGGGCAGTGGGCCCAGCACAGGGAGACGCCTCAGCCAAGAGGCTTTGCAGGCCAGACTTGGAGGGGGATCATAACCCTGACAGAGCAGAGGTGACACTGGGGAGAAGGGTCCTGCCACCCAGAGCCTGTGAGTTTGTGGCCACCGCCAGAGCAAGTGTCCAACCCGCAGCATCCCTGCGGCACAGCCAGGGCCTGAAAAGGAGGCCTGGGACCTACAAGGAACAGACTGTGAAGTGCCCTGACATTCCAGAGAGACTGTTTGTAATGTTCTCTGCTACAGAGCAGGGTGATGTGTTTTCCTTTAACCTTTCCCATTTTTCCTTATTCTTTTTTAAAATTAATTGTTAATTAAATAACTTGTATTTGCTTTAAATTGTATGATGTGATCAATGAGTCAGGGAGGTGCGCAGTGCAAAGAGAGTACCCCAGAGTAGGGACACCCTAGCCCCTGTCCTGGGTGACCACAGCAGGATTGGGGGTTGAGCCTCCCAGGAATCCTGAGCCCAGCCTTGTTGAGGTTACGAGGACTCTGCGAGACAGGAGAGTGGAAGGGGAGTCCTCAAGGGCAGGGAGGCCTCTGGGTAAAGGAAGTGGGAGCGAGGACTCAGATCCTTCCGCCAGCCCACTTCACCGGGGTAGTGCAGAAGCCAGGAAAGTTCCCCACAATAGCGGGACCATTCCCCCGCTTACATTAGCATTAATTACTATAGCTGGATATTCTGATTATCCATATAAACAATCAATCCATTTCTGAATCTTGCTAAATTCTCAGCCTTAACAACATCTTGAGGCAATGAGTTCCAAGTCTAATTACACACTGTGTGGGATAAAAATCACATTATTAGTTTTTAATTTGCCACCTTTTACATTAATTAATAATTAAGCCTCACTATATCCCTCAGTGGTAGGTATTAATATGCCAAGTTACAAGAGGTGAAACTGAGGTAAAGAAGAGGTTAAGACAATGTTTTCAAAAAAGTATCCATCAATATTTTATGTCTATGGTTTTCAGCTCCCAACGCGGGACACCAACGACCTGGTTTTCAGAAGTAATGAGCATTTGACTTCATTTTGGTGAATAAAGTAGTGTGGACTGTTGTCATTTAAAAATAAGCTTTGTTCTATATTTTTCATGTAGTTGTCTTTTTTTTTCCCCCTTGCAATAGAGGCGGTTACCAATGGCTGTTACCATTACTAAAGGAATAATGCACTTTCCAAGTTGAATAGTGAAAACCACAATAGGAATCAGTTCCAACTGATCTTTCACCATCTTTCTATAGGCAATAACATTGGAAAGCTTTTTCAAAAGGAGGTGAGGATACAGGAGAGAGAATACAACTGAAAATATCAATGAAATATAAGCATAAATGCCATTAATAAATCACAGCTGTAGGGTATAACTCCCCATGAAAGACAGGCCTAATCAATAATGTACATACAAAAATTATGAATTTGCTAAATTTGCTTTTAAACAGTATAGAACTGCTCCCTAATTTCATACACACCACTAGCTAATGATTCCTTGTGTTATGTAAAGTATACTATTTGGACATGTTGACTTCTCTAATTAGTCTATAAATACTTGACTTTTACCCACTGCTTTGGTAAGTGTGATAATTGCTGGAGAAAGGCCAAAGCATTTATGGTCAATCAGATGATGAGCGAAGGAATATGGCCCTTTCAGCTGAGTAAAATGCAAAGCATTATGTGGCAAGGCAGAAGCTATTAGCAGGATCAATATTTCTCCTCGTACCTTAATAAATCATTATATCAAAGAACAGTTGCAGGATGAAGAAAATCTCATTCTACCAAAAAGGATGCTCCCAAATCAGCAAATAAAATTGTAATGTAAATGCTAAAGACCTAATTGGTGCACAAAGGAAACTACAAGCTCAGAATACAGCCCTCTGAGGCCAGACATGGAAGCAGTTTGAATCATTAGGGAAGGAAGAAAAGCAGAAAGACAAAGAAAGAACAGCTCTGTTCAGAGCTGCACATGCATAATTTGCAAATTGGTAAATATGTATGAACCTGCACCACCGTAGCTAACCGATGACATTGTGTTTAGTATAGATATCATAGGTGGCAGAAGCTAAGGGAGTGCTGTGAGGGCATGGCGGTCTCTGGTATTCTAACTATTATACTGAAAATAATCCATTTCCAACTAATCATAACATTTTCTTTCTTCATCCACCTATATTATCTTCAAATATCTGACATGTTTTTCTGGTAGAGGAGGGAAGGGAGGAAACATTCTAAAGGCTATTTTAGGGACTGTAACGTTTTCAAACACACTTGCCATATTCAAAATAAACAAAACATCACATGTTCACAGTTTGGATATCACAATGACTTTTAGCTCTCTTGTTCCCACGGGCCAAATCCTGCACTCATTCTCAGGCAAACTCCAGTTAACACTGGTGAGAGTTTTGACTGAGTATAGACTGCAGGATTTTGATCTATATATTTAGTCCAGTAGATGACACACTGACAACAGATAGGCAATAGGTGTTGGAGTTAGATATGCCACAACAGATTAAACAACATGGAGTCACAAGTTTATGTATTGCTATTAACCACAATAGAGTACACATGAAAAACCATAACTGCAACAGTGGTTTGGGGTTGTATTACATATGTCATTTATCTATTATTGTGTCATATAATTAATCCTTCAGTTATTGGATTAATATCTCAGCCTACTGAGGAAGGGTGAAATAAAACAGATGCCTGTGTGCCTATTGAACATAAAGGGCCTACAGACAAAATACTACACAATGTGCAGTAAATATTCTAATCTATAGCTTTGTTTAGTCAGGCTGAGTTTAGATCTTTATTGAAGAGCTGCTGTAAAAGAGTGAGTACTACTTAGCTCTTTAAGCTGATGCTTTTCATCTCTATCACAGCATTGGAAACTTTTTCCTTGTTGACTTAAAGTTAAGAATTTTGTTATGGAAATCAAAGTGGGTACTTTCTGATTCGTCACTTTGTATTTCATATGGTTGAATTCCATAGAGCTGACACCTTATAAGATCAACAACCATATGGCTGGAAAGCTGACACCTCTGCCTCAAAGGAAGAGGAGAGTCAGCATCATGTTGCTAGATGACAGCTCCTCTCCGCACTCAACCTGCAGATATGTAACCCCGCCCTTGCAGCGCCCCCCCCCCCATCAATTTTCTGGCAAGGTAGGCTTTCAGCCATATGGTTGTCAACCTTATGGGGTGTTGACCATATGGGATTCAGCCATACATCTGGAGCCCTGAGATAAATGCACAGATAAAAGTGAACAGTTAATCTATGTTGCATACTTTAAATTCTGTCTATGGATGTATTTTCTTCCAAAAGGATAACAGACCAGCATGTCCACAAAGCATGTCTAGAATCAGTTTGTTGGCCAGTTCTCACGCGGCAGAAAATAGATCAATCTTGCTTTATAGCACATAAGAGGCCCTCTTTGGTAATATAAAAGCATTTGTTTATATATTTAATTGGTTGCATGGCTCCTGAAGACTCCTCCTTTTCTACGAAGAGGTGTCGCTGTCCTGTCTGTCACATCAGGATCATTAACACACATCAACATCGCATCACTATTGCCTCCAATTATATTTTAAAAAGCAGTCTAAGGGTATGTCTATTCTGAAAAGAAAAAATGACAGCATTGAGTCTGAGAGGTTGGGTCAACTAACTCAGGCTTGCAGGGCGTGGGCTGCGCGGCTAAAACTGCAGTGTTGATATTTGGGCTCTGAGACCCTTCACCCTTGCCCAGTTTTAGAGCCTGGATGTCTACGCTGCTATTTTCAGCTCTGCAGCCTGGGCCTTGCAAACACAAGTCAATTGACACGGGCTTTGAGATTCAGTATCACAGGTCTTTTACTGCAGTGTAGACATACCCTATGATACCATGGTTGCCTGGATCCCACAGTACCTTTTTTCCTGGCATTTGTCTGCCTTGTAGATTGTAAACTCTTTGGGGCAAGAACTGTCTTTATTTCTGTGTCTAACACAGCACTAAGCACACTATCAGCACTTGACAAATAATAAGATGGGAGTGGCCAATTATGAGCATAATCCAAAACCCATGGATCATGCCCCATCTTATCAACAGGGGTAAGACCCACCACAAAGGTTCTGCCTTGTATCATGAACCTCATTTTTTCTAGTCAGTGAGGTCAGTGGTGCCAGCCACTCGTTAGAGAGATGCACCTACTAACTCTTCACACAAATAATTGGGATGGTATTAAATGGGCTCAGTAAAGATTAAGGCTTTTCTTATTCCATTCAGTCTGCATGATTAACAGCCTCTATGTTTGTCATTAATTTTGGTTGCCATAGTAGCCCTTTTAAACTTGTCTCTAACAACAAAGGAGGAATTATCTTCTAACTCTAAATCAATCAGAAACCAAATGATTTTATACTAATTTTTGTTTCATTATTGCTGGTAAAGCATAATGAATCATTACAACAAGGCTTTCTGAGAGGGATAAGACGTCAATTTAAATACTCAGGTGATTTTTAAAAAGCAGACAAGGAAATTAAATCATATTGACGCTGTCTTTTTAAGTGAAAATTTTGTCTTAAGAGAAATTTGGAAGACAACATACTACAAAACCTAAGAGCAACAGAAAGATTTCTATGATTTTTTAAAAATGTTTTGGCCTGGATTTAAACATTTCCATGCAGTATTTGCAACCCGAACATTATAGCATTGAGCTAGTGCATGATAGCAAAGAAGGGGAGAGAGGCAGTAGAATTGCCTATAAACAAGAGAGAAACTGACCAGTGAAGCAGAGGAAGTTTCATCTACTTCATGGACAAGGCTGTTCAGACTGTAATGGGATTGGTGGCCTGCACCGTGGGACAAATGCCAGGGACCAAATGCAGCGTCTTCTCTAACTTTAAGCCATTGTCACACACTGAGGTTTTAGATGTGCTTAGGGACCTTCAGGCTGCAACCTGCAAATTGGATCAATGTGTTTCTTGCCTGATAAATTCTAGGAGGGAGATATCAGGTCTGTTATTGGAAAACACTTTCATTTCTTTCTTTCTGGAGGGCATGGTGACAGCATCTCAAAGAAGTAATTGTTCAGCTTTTTCAAACAGTAATGTCTTGAAACTGAGAATTATTCCAATTATTGTTTTCCCTAAAATCTGCCTAATTTTGAGGAGAGGTGAAAGGTGAATTACTGAAAAGGTGGTAACCAAGCAACATCTGACATACTCAGATTTCCTTGACACTTATCAAACTGGCTTTAGTCCTAGGTCCAGTACTTGGACTGGGCTGGTCTCACTGTTCAACATCCTCTTTCTGGCAACAAAAGATTGAATAGAATTTTCAAAACTTTCAATAAGAATTGTGCTCCTAAGACAGATTCCCACTTTTGAATATACTAGTCTGACTGTCCGTGTAGACACACTTTTGTCTTTGACATCACTAACTTCAAGGTACTGTTGACATGGCTGCAGATTGTAAGAGATAGAGACATTGCAATACTCATTTGGTTTTTCTCTTTTTATCCTCTGAGAAAACCCAAAGAGTAATATTTGGTAATTGATCATACTGTCTGATGTATATCCTATTACCTGTGAGGCATCAAAGGTTTTCAATGTCACCCTCCTGTTCTATGTAAATATGAGCGTCTTAGGGAAATACTGAAGCAGTGCAGACTGTGCTTCTTTCTGTATACAGAAGACATCCAGCTCTAGGTCTCTATTTCACTGAACCCAGATAATTCATTTGATTGACTTTCCTCATGTCTGGTGGAGAGGAAAACTTGATAGCAACTGGTCTGCAGAACCTCACCCAGGATAAGAGACAGATAATGCTGACAGGCCATGGAAAACAACTAGAACAAACAGAGTTTATCTTTGAAACCCTTTCTAGCAAGGCTGCTGTAATTTTCCCCAACTCCCAGCTCCCCGCAAAAACCCCACAAGTCAGTGTGGAGAAGAACACTCCCTCTCCAAAATAAAAGCCAAACTCACGAAAGGTTTCACTAAATGAAAGAGACAAAACAGTGCAATGCATTTCGTAAGCATATTTATCCCCCAAATATAAAAGAAACACATTTTTCTTCCCAAAATGAAAAGGCTGCAATTCTGTAAGCAAAAACACAAGAATACCAATACTCAAGTTTATGAATAAGCAGTCATATTTCATCTTCTCCCCTCTACTGGATTCAGCTTAGGACCTTTGTATTTGGAATCAGTCTCATTAGCTAAGAAATGGAAAGGTTCCATGGCCTCTCAGAATAAGTGTGCCTTTGGTTCCAAACTCAAGTTCTTTATTAATTACATCAAGCCAGATTTCCATGGAGACTGTGACAATAGTGTCATCAGCCTGTTATCTGTCAGGTTCCTCTTTAATGGCTCTCGTAAGTTTAATGCACTTTTGTGCAGTCCTGCTCTGTACATTGTGTGTCGTGTTTCAGTCAAACGTCTCTCCTACTCAGTGCAAAATGTCAAAATCCTTATGCTAGATGGATGTAAATATAAAGACACAATCTTTCTGAGAATTACATCATGTAATTTGGAAACTGGGGTCACCAATCTCCTTTTTTCACATGACAAGCAGGCAGAGGGTGGCTTTGGAAGAACTTTTCAAGCTCCATAATATACTTTCAGGGTGCTATGCATTATGATTTTCTCAGTGAATTTTTAATAGTGTGCTGAATACCCAGACAGGTGAATTTTAGGGTGACTGCACATGATACATTCTCCCACCTTTTGTATTTTATTTTTGTGTCTGAGCCAAACTCTTGTCCCACTTCTCAAAGTGTTCTTATAAGACATCTTGGACACTGTAGTCTGTGGTCAGACATAAAATCAATAACATTAAGTAGGAATTCATTATTCCCTGAATGCTTGGATTGTTTTTCCCAAACAACCATCTTGCATTAAATGCTGATATGGATTCTTTTTAGCTCTACATTCTTTTTCCCTTCTGTGTCTCCACTTGTAGCTGCTAATAACTGATCCCAGGAATCTATATCTGCCTGGAGCAGTACATCCCAGGAGATGTGATTCAATCATTTCTTTAAAATGTTCATTTTGTACAACACTGAAGGAGATGTTGATAACCTAGAAGTAGTTCCCAACTTTCGTATCAAAGTCTTTGTCTTATGGCTGTTTTATGATATAATCATAGATGGAACTTTGCAGACTTTTTGAGTGTTGGGGATGAACAGAGATTGCTCCTGAATGAAGCTGATGCCAAAGGGTTGCTGGAACTATCATCACAGCATAGTTTTGCTAATGCAATGGAATTGCAAATGTAGCCACTATAAGATCATCCAACTCAATGTTCTCTTCTTCCACTTCAGTAAAGTGACTTTCAATGGCACATTTAATGTTAAATCTACCAATTTTTTTGCACTTTTTTAGATAAATAGCAAAAGAGAAAGGATTTGCACTTTCCAATGTTGGGATGGATTTTTTGTAGGAAAGAGGAAAAGATTTTTCATAACACTGCTATGTTTGAGGGAGCTAGACCATCTTTCATTTCTCACATTTGTAACTCAAGGGTCTTATTGGAGCCACGGCTGCTTTTGGATATTTCAGAGAGTAGCAATGACCATGACTGCTTTTTTCTCATCTTCTTGGATGCGAGGTTGCTACCTTTCCTTTCAGATACTGAACTCACCCTAGTAATGCATGTTTTTCTCACCTTCATTTTGGCTTATTGCAGCATGCTCTACCTAGAGCTATCTCTGAAAACTTCTGGTTTGGTGCAGAAACTGAATTCATTCAGCTGGTTGATGATTTCCCCCGACGATGGATGAAGACCAAATGTGAATGCCGGTATTATTAGATCACCAGTTGTCTTCGATATCATTGATTATGAGGCATTGTTGACTCACCAGAAGACCCTGGAGAGAGTGGACATGGCTGCTTATCAGTGGCTCCATTCTTTTCTCTCAAAGAGAACTGGTGAATAGCTGAGGATAGTTGCTTCACTTTCCAAAAAGCTTTCAAGTGAGCAGGGTGCTGTACAGTGCCATTCTGTCACTCTTTCTGTTCAAAACATATACAGGGGAGCATTATGAGGCATTAGGTGTGGTGTTTTCAATATGTTGATGGCAGCCACCTCTATGTCTCTATTTAGACCCAATCAGATGATGTAGTTCAGGGTCCCAGTTGGAAACTAGCTCAGACTGGAGCCTAGATGAGAATGAGCTGGAAGAAGCTCCATCCTCAGGAAACTGAGATGATGATGATGGTGGCGGCTTGGAAGAATCAGTAAGATATGTCAAAGGCAATATCAGTTCCTTTGGTTGAGGGAGTTGTGATGTTGCACCTCATAATGCTTTATGGAATATGCTTACGAATGTAAATATGACATAACTGGAATATGTTTTATGCTACTGTAGCAGGGTGGTTACCTCGCTCTGGCCTGGAAGGGGTTAAAACAGCCCTGGGAAAGGGCTGCCCCGGGGAGCCAATAGGTTAGGCTGATTGGGGAAGCAGCCACAGCTGGGGCCACACCCCATTCAGGCCACAGCTGGCCCTATAAAAGGGCCATGAGGCAGCAACTCAGGCAGTCTCTCTCTAGCAATGGAGAGAGGAGGACTTGGGTACCTGGGAGCTGAGCAGGGTGCCTGAGGTAAAGCAGGGCTGGGGAAAGGCAAAGGAGCAGCAGAGCTCCAGCCTGGCGATTCCCCAGGCTGCAGGCCTGGCTAAAGGCCCAAAGCAGGTACTGGGTTGCACAGGTGCAGCCCAGGGTTAGGAAAGGCAGCAGGTCCAAACTCCCATTACCGATGATGAGTGGTTTATAGATTGCAGCCTGCCCCAGTGAGCAGGGGCTAGACGATGGTTGGCAGTAGCCACTGAGGCAAGGTGGGGATAGAGGTTTGGGGGTTCCCCTGGGTGGGGAGACCCAGAGAGTGAGAGTACTGCCAGGGGGCACCATCCAAGGTAAAGGGGCACCGGGGTCTAGGAGGGACATGGGGGCCTGAGGCATGTGGGATACCGGCCAGCAGAGGGCACTCCAAGGCTGGAAAACCTAATTCCCTGGACAACCAGCAGGAGGTAGCGCACCAGTGAGTTGTCACCATGCTACAAGGTGTTGGAGAATGTGGGCATGTGCGGTCCACTCTGATACGAGGGGACTCTTAGGGGCAAGGCAAGGACTGGGACTATTGCCAAGCAGGGAAGCAAAGGGGTGATGGATCCCAAATACAGGGAGGTATTCTTTGCAGAAGGCTCTTGTGTTGTCCCTGGCTGGGTTCCAGTGCCAGGGCCCCAAGAGAGGGGGACTGGCAGGACACAGGAGCGGCGTGAGACGGAGCTCCAGGTTGTCTGGGAGAACCAGGAGAGACAGTGGGAGGTACAGTGGGCCTTGCACGAACAATTGGGACAGATGACAAGGGAACAGTAGGCCCGGGTAAAACTCCTCCGACAGGAGTTTCGGAGGAAACAGAGAGAAGGACGTGAGAAGCTCAGCGCCAGGAGGCCAATGGCAGGGCACAGAGGAGCGACAGAGGCAAGCTATAATTGGCTGGGCATCAGATGCTTTGTTGAGGCATCCTTTTTATTAACAAAATGAAAATAAATAAAATAATTGTGAAACTTTAGCTGGTGTGGAATGCATCTGACTGCTTACTTAGTAGCATTGCTCACAGAGAACACATTATACCTGGGCTACTAAAACTGCACTGGCTTCTATATTCTGGCAGGGGTAATTCTCTTTCTTGGTTCTTATATAGGCTCATCAATGTGGCATGTGAGCACTGATGGCTTTTGTCCAACCTACTTTAGAGACAGCCTTTCTTCTGTGATACCATGATAGTTGAGATTGGCTAAGATATTTGAACTAACAGCCACCTTTGAAATGGGAGGGAACTGATCACCAGGTATGACCAATGAGGAATCCGATTCTAGAACAATTTGCATCATCGGCCTGATCTATAGTTAAAAACTAGATTGACCTAGCTATGTCACTCATGGCTATGAACAATGTCATACCCTGAGCACTGCAGATAGGTCCGCATAACCCCTGATATAGATGTGAGTAGGTTGATGGAAGAATTTGCAAATTCTTCCTGTTTCCCTCCACTCCTCTCTATTTAATGCATTACTTTCCCCTGCTTCATATTTGCAAAGTTACTAACATCCTGCATGAGTAGCCATTCCATCATTCCTGCAGCCTCTAGCAGGAGAACTGAGCTGTGAGCAGCCGTCCCGAAAAGCCCTGCAGCGACCAGTGAAAGAAGAGAGGCTGGTGACCCTGAAGATCTGCGTTTAAAGTTGTGATGTACACAAACCCTGTTTTTTAAGCATATATATTTCCAAATGTATGAGAGCAGAAGGGCATACTAGATATATGCATGGCTCTGGAAGGAAGATCGAAGGTAGTGGGTTGCCATGCTTACACTACTGTAGGAAAACTGCCCTCCCCGGCCTTTGTGAAATTGGTATTTTCATGCTTGCATCTCATTATATTAGAGAAGGCCTGCTGCTCCTAAATCTGTTCTGAGTTCACCAACAACCGAGTGGCATTCACTAGACTCAATGTTCTATTTTGAAGCCGGATTATAGTCAATCTGAGCATATTCAGAATGAAAAACCAAGAGAAAGCAATGAGATAAAGGCAGAAAGCTATAGAACAAGAGGAAGTGAGGGAGAGGGAAACACAACTCAGAGATGGGGGGAAAAGTGCATTAAAAAGATTTTCCTATTCCAGCACAGTAATGAGTTTCCTTTCTTTAGTCTGTATTGTTTTCAATGTTTATACTTTTTCTCCCCTAAAATCAAAACATGTTTTGCCATAGCAATATCATGGGTAGAGTTTAGAATGTCCACAGAAGGACTGTTGGGTAGATGTGTCCTCTGCAGATAAACACCGAGAGGGGAAATAGGAAATTCCAACAGCAAATAAGAAGCAAACTGAAAAAGAAAAAAATCTGGAAGAGAAAGTGAAAAGAGGCTTAGAGAAAGAATGTGAGAGGCATCACAAGCAGGAAATAAAAATACTGAATGCAGAAAAAAAACCTGTGCAGAAAGAGGGAAAATAGTTGTAGGAAAAAAATACCAAAAGTGTGCAATTAAACATAAAAGACAGGAACTGTCATGCTGGATCAGATCAATGATACATGCAGTGGAGCATCCTCTCTCCCACCACAGGCAGTACCAGAAGGTGGTGTATAACCCTCATAATGGACAATTATACAACAACATGGATATTACAGAAGCTTCTTCCTGAACCTAGGCAGTGGGTGATTGAATTATGTCCTAAAGTATGTAAGTTGATATGCCTTATAAATGTTTAGTGAAAATAATGTAATTGCGGCTGATACTCTAATTATTCACATAAATGTCTAACCCTTTTCAAGATCCTACTGAACATTTTGCCTCAGTAACTGTGTACAAATGTATTTCTTTTTTAGTTTAAACATCTTGCCTTTTAATGTCATTCGTTGTCCCTTGTTCTTGAATGATAAGAAAGGTGTATATAGGAGTACTCAAACCACTTTCTCTATGCCACTTATGATTTTAATATATGTATATCATCTCAATTCTTTTGTCCACTCTCTAATCTAAATAGTCCTAATTTATATATAAATCAGAAACCATTATTTTTCAAGAATCAGACTTGTGAACAATGAACCTATGAGCTCTTCCCTCCTTAAAATGTGTCTTTAAACAAAGGACTAATCTTGCCCCATTTGCACAATAATCATTGTCTCAATTTGTGCCAAATGTTTCAGACACACAGGTAAAAGAATATACAATCCCAACCACTTTGTTAAACAGATTCAGCCATAATTCTTCGAAGACTTTAGTGAACCATGACCCGAAGTCACTCTTAGGCAACTCTGGAATGCCAGATTTTATAAAAATCACAGTTAATAATAAAGGATTTACATTCCAAATGCCAACACTAGCAGCAAGTTTTCTCCCTTTATCTTGAATCCTTTTCAGTGTCTGCACTTTTTTTTCTCTCCTCAAAAACAAAAACGCAAGTTTTGCCCCAGGGAATATCATGGTCACAGCTTGCAAGAAAGAAGTAAAGAATTTGTAAAGCCTGAGAGTGACACGAATCATTGATGCAATTTTCTCTGAGTAGTCCAAATTCAGAATATGTAGCTTTCCATTACACAATGACATAAAATTCATTGTATCTATTCGGTTTCAAATGGGCCAGATCTGGGATTTTTGTTCATTCCATTATAGATGTAAAAGCTGTGTGAAGTTCAGATCTGGTTCCAAACTACCTTAGAGGTCGTTCAGATCTGGAGCCCTCTTAAAAAGACACTCAACTTCAAATGTAGTCAATTTTAAAAAATGAATTAAAAGTAGTTTCAGGTATTACACCTGTCCAAGTCCCCCTGCTATCATTTGTGTTTACAAGCAAATTTCCCTCTGTAACTACATAATTATATACATAGGAAACAGTGAAATTGACAATACGAAGAGTGCTGTCTCAAGCACAAAGTCAGATGTTACATAAATACCTTTAAACATCCATCCCAAAATAAACACACTCAATAAATAGGGCATATTTTGGATGTAAATATTCACTTTAGAAATTGTTATTAGGTTCAATACAACTTCAATTGAAGTCTATGGTGCTCAGGTACTGTAGTGATGGCAGTTATGTAAGCAGCTTCATAGGTAGATTGATTTCTATTAACTTCTCCCACCAAATATCTATAGAAAACGTAGTACTGTAAGAATGCCTACCTATGTTTAAAAATATACTGAGATGCACTACAGTGTTTTCTATTCTTTAAATTATTTTGGTCTTAGGTTGCCATATTTATTAGACTTCAATTATATATGACAAGAATATATGATCCCTTCACCATCCCTTACCACACTATAACCTCAGGACTCAAACCATTATTATTCTCATAATTCACATGCAACAAGCTGGTCTTTTTACGGTTTCTTAAAATATCCAAAACCTTTTAAAAAAATATATTGAAACATTCCATGAGCCAGAGCTCACCTTATGGCCCAAAAGCTTAAATAGTTCAACTGACTCTCTGCCAACCCCTGTTCTTCTATTCCTGGCACCATCTGCAGTGTTAGTTACAAAACTACTCACAAGTTAACCACAGGAATGGCAGGAGCAAGCAATAAACTACAATGACTTTTAAGATAATGTGGTTTTGCCACATACTACAAAATACTATTGTCTGGTCAAGTTACTTAGACATCAAATTCTTTTTTCAAGTACAGTAGTGTAAATCTGGAGTAACTCAAATGAAATGGGAAATGAATGGAGTCACTTCAGATTTACACCAGTGTAACAGAATGGAATATGACCTAACAATTTTGCAAGAAATAAAAATAATTCCATCTCTCCCTCAAAACCTAGCCCCTCCTGAATAAAATGATAACTTTTTTACTTATTTCATATATATCAATGCTCTAAAAGTAATAAACAGATAGTATACTAACCAATGCAGCAAAGAATCCTGTGGTACCTTATAGACTAACAGACGTTTTGGAGCATGAGCTTTCCTGGGTGAATACCCACTTCGTCAGATGCATGTAGTGGAAATTTCTAGTGGCAGGTATATATATGCAAGCAAGCTAGAGATAATGAGATTAGTTCAATCAGGGAGGATGAGGCCCTGTTCTAGCAGTTGAGGTGTGAAAACCAAGGGAGGAGAAACTGGTTTTGTAGTTGGCAAGCCATTCACAGTCTTTGTTTAATCCTGAGCTGATGGTGTCAAATTTGCAGATGAACTGAAGCTCAGCAGTTTCTCTTTGAAGTCTGGTCCAGAAGTTTTTTTGCTGCAGGATGGCCACCTTAAGGTCTGCTATAGTGTGGCCAGGAAGGTTGAAGTGTTCTCCTACAGGTTTTTGTATATTGCCATTCCTAATATCTGATTTGTGTCCGTTTACCCTTTTCCATAGAGACTGTCCAGTTTGGCCAATGTACATAGCAGAGGGGCATTGCTGGCATATGATGGAATATATTACATTGGTGGACGTGCAGGTGAATGAACCGGTGATGGTGTGGCTGATCTGATTAGGTCCTGTGATGGTGTCGCTGGTGTAGATATGTGGGCAGAGTTGGCATCGAGGTTTGTTGCATGGATTGGTTCCTGAGTTAGAGTTACTATGGTGCAGTGTGCAGTTACTGGTGAGAATATGCTTCAGTTGGCAGGTTGTCTGTGGGCGAGGACTGGCCTGCCACCCAAGGCCTGTGAAAGTGTGGGATCATTGTCCAGGATGGGTTGTAGGTCCCTGATGATGCGTTGGAGAGGTTTTAGCTGGGGACTGTATGTGATGGCCAGTGGAGTCCTGTTGGTTTCTTTCTTGGGTTTGTCTTGCAATAGGAGGCTTCTGGGTACACGTCTGGCTCTGTTGATCTGTTTCCTTATTTCCTCATGCGGGTATTGTAGTCTCCTTCCTGCTGAGCTCTGTGCCTTTATTCTCACACACAACTATTTCAAATTTGATGACAATATATATCTCCAGATCAGTGGCACCACTATGGGCACCCGCATGGCCCCACAATATGCCAATATTTTTATGGTCGACCTGGAACAACGCTTCCTCAGCTCTCGTCCACGCATGCCCCTTCTCTACCTATGCTACATTGATGACATCTTCATCATCTGGATCCATGGGAAGACGACTCCGGAAAAATTCCACCACGATTTCAACAGCTTCCACCCCACCATCAACCTCAGCCTGGACCAATCTACATGGGAGGTCTACTTCTTAGACACCACGGTGCAAATAAGTGATGGCCACATTAACACCGCCTTATATTGAAAACCTGCCAACCGCTATGCCTACCTTCATGCATCCAGCTTCCATTCCAGGCACATCACACGATCCATTGTCTACAGCCAAGCACTGAGGTACAACCGCATCTGCTCTAACCCCTCAGACAGAGACCAACACCTACAAAATCTCCACCAAGCATTCTCAAAACTACAATACCCGCACGAGGAAATAAGGAAACAGATCAACAGAGCCAGACATGTACCCAGAAGCCTCCTACTGCAAGACAAACCCAAGAAAGAAACCAACAGGACTCCACTGGCCATCACATACAGTCCCCAGCTAAAACCCCACCAACACATCATCAGGGATCTTCAAATCATCCTGGACAATGATCCCACACTTTCACAGGCCTTGGGTGGCAGGCCACTCCTCGCCCACAGGCAACCTGCCAACCTGAAACATATTCTCACCAGTAACTGCACACTGCACCATAGTAACTCTAGCTCAGGAACCAATCCATGCAACAAACCTCGATGCCAACTCTGCCCATATATCTATACCAGCGACACCATCATAGGACCTAACCAGATCAGCCACACTATCACCGGTTCATTCACCTGCACGTCCACCAATGTAATATACGCCATCATATGCCAGCAATGCCCCTCTGCTATGTACATCGGCCAAACTGGACAGTCTCTACGGAAAAGGATAAATGGACAAAAATCAGATATTAGGAATGGCAATATACAAAAAGCTTTAAGAGAACACTTCAGCCTCCCTGGCCACACTATAGCAGACCTTAAGGTGGCCATTCTGCAGCAAAAAAAACTTCAGGATCAGACTTCAAAGAGAAACTGCTGAGCTTCAGTTCATCTGCAAATTTGACACCGTCAGCTCAGGATTAAACAAAGACTGTGAATGGCTTGCCAACTACAAAATCAGTTTCTCCTCCCTTGGTTTTCACACCTCAACTGCTAGAACAGGGCCTCATTCGCCCTGATTGAACTAACCTCATTATCTCCAGTTTGCTTGCATATATATACCTACCCCTGGAAATTTTCACTACATGCATCTGATGAAGTGGGTATTCACCCATGAAAGCTCATGCTCCAAAATGTCTGTTAGTCTATAAGGTGCCACAGGATTCTTTGCTGCTTTTACAGATCCAGACTAACACAGCTACCCCTCTGATACTAATCAATGCAGTAACGTATATGCTGAAATAATCAGGGATTCAGTATAAATTACAGACCTTTACAAAAGCAGATTGCTTATCAGCAGCCCCATTAGCGTACTTCTGAAGGAAGATAAAAAATTCTCATGGTCAGTCCTATAAGATCAAGAAACAAAAGTTAAAAACAATGACCTCCAGTAGAGGGGGAAAAAATCATTGTTTCTTCAGGAACTAAATGCTAAAAAGCTGACTGTAGCACTGGTATAGAGGTTGTTAAACATCTTAAACTATGGAAGCAGCAAGATCATTAAAATATTGGAAAGTCCAAGTTCAGAGGGGTTTATTTACTATAATTCAGAAAAAAGAGAATACAAAATAACATTAAATTGTTGTTTTTAAAAACACTACTGAAAACAGTTTTGATAAAACTGCAATGGATACATACAACTGGATTGTAAAAATAAGAATGCTGCACCAATTGATATTCTCTTTGAAATGTCTATTATACAGATCTTAAAGGGCATTTTCAAACATATAGCATATCAAAGCAGCAGACATTTATTTCTAGCCATGGCACTTCCAGGCTTTTAGTTTGATGAAACCAGAAATAGTCTAGTGGAGCTGTGCTACGTGATAAAGGATGTAGTGATGGGTCCTGCCCTACATCAGTAAACAATTTTTTTTCTTTTACCTGACAGAAAGAATTTCAGTGGTAAACAAATGCTTAAGCCTTTTATGAATTCTTCAACACAGTCATGGAAAACCTGCCTTCTCATATCTCCAGTGTATGCTATTCAGAGTTAAAATACAAATTCTATTCCCCAAGACGCATCAGTTGCTATGTTTTCCATTATGGCAACTATGATACACAAGGGTAAATCTAATACACTATAGCTTTCAGCTACAATCCTGCTGGAATCCACACCCACTGTTATAAGGATAATTATCTGGGTATCCCCGAGGCCAACTCTTACAATTTTCATATACAAATCACCTCTTGCATAAGACATGAAATTTAAAATCATCTTCACAGATATCACTGAGTCACTCCACTACCTCTGCGAAAGATATAAATTATACATTCTTTGATTCTCTTTAAAATTTTAGATGCACAGGGGACAAAGAAGCATCTCAATGGTACTAAAAATATAAGGCATTCAAGAAAGAAACAATAACTTGCTTGGTACTAACTGCTACAGTGCTCCAAGGCTCCCTGCCTGGTCAAGAAAAGCACATAAAGCACTGAAACATAACAGCAGGCTTGCATGCTAATGGCTGCTAGTGACAAGGACTCATTGAATGTCACTGCTTCACATACTGCGTACTGTTCATTTTTCTTATCTGTGTGACCTCTCCTTTGAAATGACTGATGAAACTCATGAGAATTAGCATCTCTGCTTCTGGGCATTTGCCACCAAGAAGGCATTCAGTAACGTCTATACTAAAACATAAAAAACAGAAAACAAAACAAGAAACAGCCTACATGAGCATTGTGAAGGTTCCTTTATCTATATTATAAAAGGACTGCTTTGTGAAGTTTCATCACTGAGTTAGCTTTTACCTTGATGCCCTTTGCAAGTATTAGTTTGTCACAATACATGCATTCATATTTCAGATTTGGCTAACATTTTCATAATTGGTGTGAATAAAAAAGGAATAGCTGTTGCTACAAGAAAAAAGAAATGTCTCTGTTCTAATGCCCTGCTGCTTTAATGACCTATTTCACACTAGCATCTGTTCTGTTCTGATGAACCACTCCAGACGAAAGCTGGCAAAATAGCACTGCAAGTATGTTATCCAGACATCCACTGAGTGCTGCAGATGCTTCATTCCATGGTTCACATTTAATATGTGCCTGATTAATTTTATTTTATTATTTCAACTACTTGGCTTATAGAATTTCCTATACGTTCTGAAAATGTAGGATTTGCTTCACAGACAGAAGGATGGCATCCTAAGAAACTGCCTTGGCACTAGCAGATTCATTAATATATCCAGCATAACAAGCGCCAAGTCATGTGTGTTTGAATTGCCGAAAGTTGCCAGTTAATTATGAATTCCAGAGGAATGTAAACTTCAATAACACATTGTATTTATAATATTTGCCTGTGGAATAAATACAACATTCATTTCAATTTTGAAATTACAGATATTTGCAAATACTCGGATACTGAAGAATGGATCACTATGACCAAAAATGTCATGCCCACTCCCTGCCTCAAGCCCTTGACCTAATGAGGTTAGTGACAGGGATATGAATGACTTGAACAGAAAATGAAATACAAAAGTAGTTTTATCTTGAAGTGCAATATTTCTTCTGTCACTTAACCAATTTTTTTCATCTCAAAAGTACAGGGAACACTACAAATCTTCAAGGCTAGCAGCAGCTACGACAGCCTAAGTGCTATTTAAAAACATAATAATTTATGAGTTGGGTTAGTGGAAAAAGCAGAGGTCACATGGGAGAGTCCTCAGGGAGGTGACGATGAGAAAGGTTACAAAGATGTCTGAATGAGACAAAACAGGTGTAAATCCACTGACTACAGTAGTGTTTCTCCAGAGTTATGTTACCGTAATTGAAAGTAGAATATGACCCAATCAATCGCTGGCAAGAAATAAAGCATGTTATGAAACACAATTTTCTATCTAAATCCAAGAGGAAGTTCTGTCATACACTTCAAATAAATTTTTCACCCAACTTGACCATCAACATACAGTGTATCAAACTGCGTGAAACCTGGAGGCAAGAGCATAGGTTGCAGGAGGGAAGTGTTTGGAGGAAGTGAATCTGTATGTACATAGCTTGAACGGTAGCTGAAGCTGCAGCATCTCTTTAAATAGTTCTTTTAATAAATATCTAGCTTAGCTTTAGAAACATGGTTTCCTCATGTTATTACCCAATATTTGAGGCATGAAACCTATAATATGTTGATTTGTACTGGGAAAAAAAGTAGAAAATTAATAAGAGTTAACAGGAATCCTCAGGGAGGACATCCTTTTAGATAAACAGCACATATGCATAGCTTCTAGTTTTTCTGTCATTTCCAGTTTGCCAGCCATTTTTACATTGTTGTTATGGGAAGACTTTTGCCTACAGGTACTTAGCTGTAAGAGGCTACGACCTGGGCTCAATCTGACTTCTTGTTGAACAGGATTCTGAAGCCAAGCATATGCCATAGAGAAAGGCTTGTACTTGGCCCTGAAAACTTAATTAACCCATTGATGGTACCTGTTCTTGTTCATGAAGAGAGAGAGAAGTAATGCTTTAGAGAGCCAGGCCTACATCATTTAGGGCTCAGATGAATGAAAACAGGACATGGAATTGTATTCATTATTGGACTGGGAGATAATGCATCGAGCAAAGTTCCAGAGGGAAATGTTCCCATTAACCTGTGGTACTTAGGCCTGGTCTACACTAGAAAATTAGGTTGGTTTAACTTCATTGGTCAGGGTGTGAAAAATCCAGATGCTTGAGTGGCACAGTTAAGCCAACCTAAGTCCAAGTGTAGACAGAGCTAGGTTGACAGAAGAATTATTTCATCAATGGTCACGTAGCTACTCCTTCTCAGCAGAGACAGATGTAAGAACCCCTCCCATCCGTGTAGGTAGCGCCTACGCTGAAGTACTATAGTGGTGCAGCTGAGCCGTTGTAGTATTTTAAGTATGGAAAGCCCTCAGTAGATAAACTGCTCTGCATTAGATCAATTGAAACTTCTTCATGGACTCCACTTTGATTACCAGGTACAGTGTATTGTGTTCCTTCCAGGCTCAAGTAGTGCATGTGCAGATCACAGTGACAGGGTCCATACCCAACAGGCATGTAGCCTCCGGTCCAGCCTGAGATGGAAAAAGGTGTTTCTGGTTCTTTGGAAATGCAGAAGCAGCAAAGACATCAGAAGAATTCTGAGACTTCACACCATCATAAAATAAGAGGGCACATGCCTTCTTGAACGAGGGGTCATTATTGAAACCGAGTTACTATGCTGGCTGAGTCTGTGTGTGTGATACATCCACAGACAACCCCTAAAAGGAAGGTGCTTCCTGTCCAAGGGAATTGAAAATGTTTTTGGAGTCAGCGGCAGCAGGAGGGGAGCTGACTGTGTCCACCCTTCCAGTAATAAATACATATCTGTTCTTACTGAGCTCGTGCCAATGTCATTGCTCCAGGGACTCTGCCTGCTTGCACTAACCCTCCATGAAGGAGACTAGACGATCACACAACATTATTCTTCAAAACACTTCCTTTTCACCTTCACCAACTTGGTTCAGTTTAACAAGCTACTCTTTATCCAGGAGTCAGTCTTATGGAGACTTTATGAAACCTCAGTATTATTAGGATCCTAAAACCTTCACTGTTTGATTTCAGATTCATTCCTGCCATGCCACCTCAGCCTTTGGGAACCTGTTGGAAGTTCTAATCACTAGTTTCAAAGAGGAAATGTCAGGTAAAAAAAAAAATCAAAAAGAGATTTTAGAGCTATATTTTCAAAGGAGCCTTCAAGGGTATATCTACCCAGCAATTAAACACATGGGGCTGGCCCCAGTCAGCTAATTTGGGCTCACAGGGCTTGGGCTGTGCTGTAAAATTTCTGTGTAGAAGGTGTCAGGCAGGAGCCCAAGCTCTTGGACCCTGTGCTGTGAGATCCCAAAATCCGGGTTCCAGCCTGAGCGCAAACATCTTGAGCCCCACGCGCCCAAGTCAGCTGACCTGAGCCAGTCACAGCTGTGCCTCAGGTATTTTATTCCAGTGTAGACATGTAGCTAATGGCTTCCTTTTGTGCAAGTATAATTTTACCTATACAAATCATGTACATGCAGTTTTTGTGCGACCACATGCACATACAAAATATTTCTGTATTTGACTCATGTTCAATTTGTGCAAGCACTCATTTTTGTGCATGTGCAGCCTATCATTAGCGTGTAGAAAAAACCGGCCTAAAATTTTTTGCACACAAGTTACTACACACACACAAATGAAGGCCATGTTCTGCACATGTAAATTCCACTTGTGTTTGCAAAGTCACATCTATACACTTTCGTAATGTGTCCATCACTGTGGAACCTAGAGGTAGCTCTATATTACACACTAGTGTTGGCTGCAGGTAAGGTACGTGTAGCTACACGTTGCAGTGAAAAACAAGCTGTGCCCACACTGCAGTGTGTAGCTATACATATCAATGAAAGGCTCTGGCAGGGGGAAGCAATGGGGAAAGTATCCAGCAGCAAGGAGCCGATGGAGCCTTTCCTTGATGCCTCTCCCCTGCCGGAGCTTTCCCCTGGTAGGACATTACACAGCTAAAAACAGCAGTGTTGAGAGGAAGGCATGGTTTGGGCAAGTAGAGCAGGGCCACCCAGAGGATTCAGGGGGCCTGGGGTCTTTGGCGGCAGGGGGCCCCCGCTGCTGAATTGCCAATGACCCAGCACTTCGGCGGCGGGTCCCGGAAGTGCCGGACGGACCCCCGCCACGGGTCTTCGGGGCACTTCGGCGGCAGGTCAAAGAGAGGAAGGACCCCCCCACTGCCGAATTGCTGACACTGACCCGGAGCGGAAGAAGCTCCAGGGGCCTGGGCCCCACAAGAGTTTTCCAGGGCCCCCGAAGCGAGTGAAAGACCCTGCTCCAAGGCCCCCAAAAAACTCTCATGGGGTCCCCTGCGGGGCCCAGGGCAAATTGCCCTTCTTGCCCCCCCCCGGGCGGCCCTGAAGTGGAGAGCTGTGTAGGGTGTGTACAAACCCACACCCTTGAGGCATGTCTGTACTCTACTCACCTAAACCAGGCTTCACCATTGACACTGCAGTTTATACCAATGCGAGGGGGCTATTCGTGTATGCACTCTACACATTGCCAAAAAGAGCATGCAGTGTAGATATATCTTAGGAGCCAAGAGCTAATAACCCTCAAAAACTGCATGCACAAGTGATTTATATACACAACAGCTGTATTACCACAAATGGAAACCACTGTGAAAATTTGACCTAAAGGCTTCTTGTAATCTGTTCTAAGTATATTTAAGGGGTAGTTATCCAGAATGTGAGGCCTCTTTGTACCTCTGAAAAGCTGTGTTGGCAAGGAATTAGAACCACATGGCATTTTCAAAGACAGTGCTAGCCTACAAGGGCAGCATCACATGACTAGTTTGTCATCTTACAAAAACTATCAAACATGGTGACATTTCTCAGAAATGCATAGCTTAAATTTTCACACATTATCATCAATTATAAGTAAATCTTTAGACTTATTTAGCTTATAATGATTCTCAATACAGAAAATACTATAAAAATTAGAAAATTACTTTACAGATATACAAATATCTTTCATAGAGGAAGCAAATGGCTGAGCTAAGAGAAAGCATAATAAAAAAAATCCTTATACAAACCTTTGAAGAGTTCCTTAAAAATAGGCATATAGGAAACACCCGATTGCTTGCATCTCTCTCTCTCTCTCACGCACACACACACACACACACGAACATAGAACATAAGAACGGCCGTACTGGGTCAGACCAAAGGTCCATCTAGACCAGTATCCTATGCCAGGTGCCCCAGAGAGAGTGAACCTAACAGGTGATGATCAAGTGATCTCTCTCCTGCCATCCATCTCTCTCTCTCTCTCACACACACACACACACACACACACACACACGAACATAGAACATAAGAACGGCCGTACTGGGTCAGACCAAAGGTCCATCTAGACCAGTATCCTATGCCAGGGGCCCCAGAGAGAGTGAACCTAACAGGTAATGATCAAGTGATCTCTCTCCTGCCATCCATCTCTCTCTCTCTCTCACGCACACACACACACACACACAGAAATACAAAGATAGTCACAGGTCATTTCAGGAATTGCATTGAAATGAATGCAGTTTCTATGGATGTATAGCCAACACTAATTGGGAAAAATGCAAAAATGCAAGCAAATCAATGCCACTGTTCAGATGTGTTTGTTAAAACCACTGGTTACTCTCCACTGATGGTATCTTGCCATCTCCTGAAGTACAGAACATATGGCATGAAGAAGTCTACAGTAAATCCTGCCTACGTCCACAGTGCAGAGCCCTGTCGGCAGTTTCAGTGTAAGCCAAACTCAGGCTTAAGCCTGCACTCCCAGATGGCCCAGTTACTTCAGCTGTAAGGCACCACCACACTTGAGCAAGAGGTTTTTGTGTGTGGATAGAATTTGGGTTGGGGACAGCACTTGAGTCAGAACCTAAGTTAACTGTGCAGTGAAGAGTAGGCAGGCGCTTCTCTCAGAAGAAAAAAGTTGGTTTTAAGTTACAGCCTTTAAATCTACTTTACTTATACCCAGATTGTAAGAAGATTTAAGGATAACATGACAAACAGTTTATAAATTTACACACTCAGTTTTGAGAACAGTCACTCATTGGTACAAATAACAGCATGTGTGTGTAAAAGCCCCATCCAACAAACCCCTACATATACAAATAGCCCCATTAAGTTCAATACAACTACTTGCATTGAGTAATAGCTGCTTGCAACAGTCAGGTCTGCAGGACTGAGCCTGGACTATATGATCAGTGGGCATGAGTTTCCACCCATTAATTCAATACCTAGAAATATACATTCTATTATTCACAACTAAAAGTGACTGTGCACAGAAAAAGAAAAACACAGGTAATTGTAGATTCAGATTTGTAGGCTCATGTGAGGAACCCATTTAAAAACTTGTCTACGTCTTTTTCTTTTTTTTCCTCTTTTTTCCCCACCAAACTGCTGAGGGAAATTCTTCTTGACAAAGGCCCAGGAGGGGCCAAGAACATTAGCTATTTGTTCTCTTTTGCTCTGTGCAAATGGAACAAAATATAGTTAATGCATTATGCATTGAGTAAGCACATTTTTATCTAGCCCTTTTTGGTTTTTTGCATCTTGGGAACTTTATTTTTTTCTGTCTAATAATAAAACTGAAATATTAGTGCAGAATATCACCCAGTTTAGAGTATGTGGGATTTCCATAAAGCTCCTTTGCATTTTCAGTAAATTGGGCTCCCAAGGTCCCTTTTCCATTCCCGCCCATTATCAATCACTAAACTATTCTCAGCAATCTGGTCTGTCTTAATGCTGGACCTGGCCAGTTATTATTAGTCATTTTGTTCCCTATCAAGATTAATTGTTGTTTAACTAATGTGAATAAGGCAGACTTCCCCAGTAATTAGGTGCAGATGCTACACCATGAGTAGTCAGTGCAAATAGTTTTATATGAGGAGGATTATTGTTAGTATAGTGTCTAAAGGGGGTGGGTGCTTCACATAAACAAAAGAGAGTCTTCATGCCCCAAGGAGTTTACAAGCTAATTTCAGAAGTGATGCAGCAAAAGAGAACAATAAACAGTAGGGGAAAGAAAAGGAGAAGGGAGGACAAGGATTGTAATGATATTACATGGTTAATTAGGTTCATTCTATACACATCTTGATACTAATTTTATTTTTTATTTTTTTTCATGTAGCGGTAGCATGTGTTCCAGAGGGAGCAGAAGAAGGGAAGGAAGTGGATGGCAACAGATTTAATAGGATAGAGCGTGGGAATGACAGTGGGCGGTGAAGAGTGTGGACATGAATGATCGAAGGCCAGGTTTAGACCAGTATCAATAGAGCTAGCATGAGTTAGAGGAAGAAGAGAGGTAAAGGTGAGATGAAGATTTATGAAAGCAGGAGAAAAGGATGAGGACTAAGAAGATTTCCTAGTACTCTAGAACCTCACTAATCTCTGGGAGGGTATTGTTACATTTGGAAATTAAATGAACCCACCACTTTAATGCCAGCATTTCCCACAAGCCAGCATCAGCCCAGGCATGAAGTGATCTTGTAGCGCACATAGGGCAGCTAACATGACCCTCCCCACTCCACTGCTTTCCAATTCTGATCATTCCCGATACTGTTCCCTGACCTGCAACCAGCAACAGTTAGGAAGCAAACAGCATCACATTTACTAACATACTGGTAAAGCAACTTGGAAACAGTGATTGGACAAGGCGGCAGCTAGCATGGGGAACAAGAGGCTGATATTCAAACTCAGTCCTCCTTCCTGTGCATGCACAGTGCTCCCACTGGACTGCAGGTAGCCAATGTGGGTTGGGGGGGGGGGATTGTTAGGCTTTTCTTTTGTTCTCTTTTTTGATCATAATATTTGATATATTTGACTAGGACATTGTCTCTTTTCCCAATTATAGACACAGTTCACACTTTATATGAGGTCCAAACACACACCCCTTTTGGGGTTCAGCTCAGTTAAGAAGCAGGTAGGGAACAACAAATGTAACAGAGATAAGTTCAACCCCTCACCCTAGGAACTGCAATTCCTAAGGTTCTTCCCTCAAAATTGTCCAGCCCACAATCTAGATTCTTTCTGTCCACAAAGCCACATCTCTCTCCCCTACAGGACCCTCTCCGCACCAGCGCAGGAAGCAGGTGCTTGGGGCGGCCAATGGAAAGGGGTGGCACGCACGGGTCTGCGGCGACAGGTCCCTCAGTCCCTCTCGGAGGGAAGGACCGGCCACCAAATTGCGGTCAAAGAATGAAGTGGCACGGTAGAACCGTCGCCAAAGTGCCACCGATCACGGCTTTACCTTTTTTTTTTTCCTTCTTCGCTATCTGAGGCAGCAAAAAAGCTGGAGCCGGCCCTGCTCCCTTATATCCAGCTGGGGCCTCAAAACCTTACTCGTAGCCAATTCTAACATTTTAGGAAGAAAGCTGCAATAGATTTTCTGTAAAATGTGACAATCCCCCCAACTCCTGCTGCCCCAAAGCGGGACTGGGTGGTATAGTTTAAAGGTTTGATTGGCATTAACTTTTTAATCATACCATTGTACCTCTTAATGTCCTCTACCTTCCACCATTTGTGAGTAATGTAGCCATCCTAAATTTATGCCAATAACCCTTCAAAATACATTATTTCACCTTGGATTCTCTCTCTCTCACTCATATAATTAAGACACATGACCTGTTTCTGTTAACTATTCTTTGTGACTGAGTTGGTGACTCATACCGCTGGAACTCAGATTTTGCAGCCACCATAAATTGGTTATTCCTGTGGGAACTCAGATTGATTTACACCAGTAGGATTATAAGAATGGCCATACTGGGTCAGACCAAAGTATCCACATCTACCACAGTATCCTGTCTTCTGACAGTGGCCAATGCCAGGTGCCCCAGAGACAATGAGCAGAACAGGTAATCATCAAGTGATCCATTCCCGGTCGCCCATTTCCAGCTTCTGGCAAACAGAGGCTAGGGACACCATCCCTGCCCATCCTGGCTAATAGTCATTGATGGACCTATCCTCCATGAATTTATCTAGTTCTTTTTGAACCCTGTTATAATCTTGGCCTTCACAACATCCTCTGGCAAAGAGTTCCACAGGCTGACTGTGCATTGTGTGAAGAAATACCTCCTCTTGTTTGTTTTAAACCTGCTGCCTATTAATTTCATTTGGGGATCCCTAGTTCTTGTGTTATGAGAAGGAGTAAATAACACTTCCTTAATTACTTTCTTCACATCAGTCATGATTTTATAGATCTCAATCATATCCCACCTTAGTCGTCTCTTTTCCAGCTGAAAAGTCCCAGTCTTATTAATCTCCTCAGATGGAAGCCGTTCCATACCCCAATCATTTTTGTTGCCCTTTTCTGAACCTTTTCCAATTCCAATATATTTTTTTGAGATGACCACATCTGCACACAGTACTCAAGATGTGGGCATAACATGAATTTATATAGAGGCAATATGATATTTTCTGTCTTATTATCTATCCCTTTCTTAATGATTCCTAACATTCTGTTCACTTTTTTGACTGCCGCTACAAATCGAATGGATATTTTCAGAGAACTATCCACAATGACTCCAAGATCTCTTTCTTGAGTGGTAACAGATAATTTATACTCCATCATTTTATATGTATAGTTGGGATTATATTTTCCAATGTGCATTACTTTGCATTTATCAACATTAAATTTCATCTGCCATTTTGTTGCCCAGTCACCCAGTTTTGAGAGATCCTTTTCTAGATCTTCGCAGTCTGCTTGGGACTTAACTATCTTGAGTAGTTCTGTATCATCTGCAAATTTTGCACCTTAATGTTTACCCCTTTTTCCAGATCATTTATGAATAAGTTGGATAGGACTGGGCCCAGTACAGACCCCTCGGGGACGCCACTGTTTACCTCTCTCCATTCTGAAAACTGACCATTTATTCCAACCCTTTATTTCCTATCTTTTAACCAGTTACCAATACATGAGAGCACCTTACCTCTTATCCCATGACAGCTTACTTTGCTTAAGAGCCTTTGGTGAGGGACCTTGTCAAACGTTTTCTGAAAATCTAGAGTACATTATATCCACTGGATACCCCTTGTCCACATGCTTGTTGACCCCCCCCCAAAGAATTCTAGTAGATTAATGAGGCATGATTTCCCTTTACAAAAAGTATGTTGATTCTTCCCCAACAAATTATGTTCCTCTACGTGTCTGACAATTGTGTTCTTTACTATAGTTTCAATCAGTTTGCCTAGTACTGAAGTCAGACTTACCAGTCTGTAGTTGCCAGGATCACCTCTGGTGCCCTTTTAAAAATTGGTGTCACATTAGCTATCCTCCAGTCATTCAGTACAGAAGCTGATTTAAATGATAGGTTATAGACTACAGTTAGTATTACTGCAGTTTCACATTTGAGTTTCTTCAGAACTCTTGCGTGAATACCATCTGGTCCTGGTGATTTATTACTGTTTAGTTTATCAATTTGTTCCAAAACCTCCTCTACTGATATCTCAATCTGCGACAGTTCCTCAGATTTGTCACCTACAAAGAATGGCTCAGGTTTGGGAATCTCCCTCACATCCTCAGCCATGAAGACCAATGCAAAGAATTCATTTAGTTTCTCCACAATGGCCTTATCATCCTCGAGTACTCCTTTCGCATCTCAATTATCCAGTGACCCTACTGGTTGTTCAGCAGACTTCCTACTTCTGATGTACTTAAAAATGTTTTTGCTCTTACTTTTTGACTCTTTGGCTAGTTGTTCTTCGAATTCTTTTATGGCCTTCCTAATTATATTTTTACACTTCATTTGCCAGAGTTTATGCTCCTTTCTATTTTCTTCACTAGGATTTAATTTCCACTTTTTAAAGGATGCCTTTTTGCCTCTCACTGCTTCTTTCACTTCTTTGTTTAGCCATGGTGGCACTTTTTGGTTCTCGTACTATGTCTTTTAATTTGGGGTTGACATAACCTTAGTCCCAGATTTGGACCTTAGCGTCCAAAATATGGGGGTTAGCATGAAAACCTCCAAGCTTAGTTACCAGCTTGGACCTGGTACCTGCTGCCACCACCCAAAAAATTAGAGTGTTTTGGGGCACTCTGGTCCCTCTGAAAAACCTTCCCTGGGGACCCCAAGACCCAAATCCCTTGAGTCTCACAACAAAGGGAAATAATTCTTTTTCCCTTCCCCCCTCCAGGTGCTCCTGGAGAGATACACAGACACAAGTTCTGTGAATCCAAACAGAGTGAATCTCCCTCTCTGTTCCCAATCCTGGAAACAAAAAGTACTTTCCTATTCCCCCAGAGGGAATGCAAAGTCAGGCTAGCAATCCAACACACAAATCTCCCCTTGATTTCTTCCTCCCACCAATTCCCTGGTGAGTACAGACTCAATTTCCCTGAAGTAAAGAAAAACTTCAACAGGTCTTAAAAGAAAGCTTTATATAAAAAAGAAAGAAAAATAAGTACAAATGTTCTCTCTGTATAGATGATACAACACAGGGTCAATTGCTTAAAAGAATATTGAATAAACAGCCTTATTCAAAAAGAATACAAATCAAAGCACTCCAGCACTTATATTCATGCAAATACCAAAGAAAAGAAACCATATAACTTACTATCTGATCTCTTTGTCCTTACACTTGGAAACAGAAGACTAGAAAATAGAAACTACTTCTCCAAAGCTCAGAGAAAGCAGGCAGCCAGAAAACAAAGACCTTAGACACTCAATTCCCTCCACCCAAAGTTGAAAAAATCCGGTTTCCTGATTGGTCCTCTGGTCAGGTGCTTCAGGTGAAAGAGACATTAACCCTTAGCTATCTGTTTATGACACGCCCCCCAAATTGCAGACAGTGGGGAAGCTCACTGGCGGCGATTTCCTTCTAGAACTTGAAAATAAACAGATTAATACAACACATACACCTTTACATATACTCCTAAGTATATAACTAACAGACTTCTACATTTTAAGAACACTTTTTAACTACTGAATTCTGGGAAACTCTCACGGGAGAGTGCATCAGCAACTTTATTAGAAGCTCCTGTGATGTGTTGAATTTCAAAATCAAAATCTTGGAGAGCTAAACTCCAACGAAGAAGTTTTTTGTTGTTCCCCTTGGCAGTATGAAGCCACTTTAGTGCAGCATGGTCAGTTTGTAGTTGGAACCGCCGTCCCCAAACATATGGGCGTAGCTTTTCCAGGGCGTACACAATGGCATAGCATTCCTTTTCACTGACTGACCAGTGACTTTCCCTCTCAGACAGTTTCTTGCTGAGAAACACGACAGGATGGAAGTTGTGATCTGTTGCTTCCTGCATGAGCACTGCTCCTATACCACGCTCAGATGCATCTGTGGTTACTAGGAATGGCTTGTCAAAGTCCGGGGCCCTGAGCACAGGGTCAGACATGAGCATCGCCTTAAGCTGGGTAAAGGCCTTTTGACACTCATCAGTCCACTTAACTGCATTTGGCTGGGTCTTTTTGGTCAGGTCGGTCAGTGGGGCAGCGATTTGGCTGTAGTGTGGTACAAATCGCCTGTAGTATCCGGCCAAGCCTAAGAAGGATTGGACCTGTTTCTTTGACCTTGGGACAGGCCACTTTTGGATAGCATCCACCTTGGCCTGTAGGGGGTTTATGGTTCCTCGACCCACCTGGTGCCCCAGGTAAGTCACTCTGTTTTGGCCTATTTGACACTTTTTGGCCTTAACAGTTAGTCCTGCCTGCCTGATGCGCTCAAAGACCTTTTCCAGGTGTAGTAGGTGTTCGGGCCAGGAGTCAGAAAAAATGGCCACATCATCGAGGTAGGCAACTGCAAATTCTCCCAGTCCAGCTAGTAGACCATCTACCAGCCTTTGGAAGGTGGCGGGTGCATTACGAAGGCCAAAAGGAAGGACATTGAATTCATACACCCCCGCATGGGTGACGAATGCTGACCTCTCCTTGGCAGGTTCATCTAGCGGTACTTGCCAGTACCCCTTGGTTAAGTCTATTGTAGAGATGAACTGGGCACGTCCCAACTTCTCCAATAGCTCATCAGTGCGTGGCATTGGATAGTTGTCCGGACGAGTTACAGCATTTAGCTTACGGTAGTCCACGCAAAAGCGTATTTCCCCATCTGGTTTGGGTACCAGAACCACTGGAGATGCCCATGCACTGGTAGATGAGCGGATTATACCCATCTGTAGCATGTTTTGGATCTCCCGTTCTATAGCAGCTTGGGCATGAGGAGACACCCGGTAGGGTGGGGTTCTGATTGGGTGAGCATTGCCTGTATCAATGGAGTGGTATGCCCGTTCAGTCCGTCCTGGGGTGGCTGAGAACAATGGGGCGAAGCTAGTGCACAGCTCCTTAATTTGTTGCCGCTGCAGACGTTCCAGGGTGGTTGAGAGGTTCACCTCTTCCACGCCACCGTCTTTTTTCCCGTCGTAGTAGACACCGTCAGGCCACTCAGCATCATCTCCCTGGACTGTAAACTGACAAACCTGTAAATCTCTGGAATAGAAAGGCTTGAGAGAATTAACATGGTACACTTTAGGCTTTAGTGAGGAATTGGGAAATGCTATGAGGTAGTTTACAGCTCCCAGGCGCTCTTGGACCGTGAATGGCCCTTCCCATGATGCTTCCATCTTATGGGCCTGTTGCGCCTTCAAGACCATAACCTGGTCTCCTACCTTGAAGGACCGATCTCTGGCATGTCTGTCATACCAGGCCTTTTGCTCTTCTTGAGCATCCTTTAGGTTCTCTCTAGCAAGGGCTAAAGAGTGTCGGAGGGTGCTTTGTAGGTTGCTTACAAAGTCCAGAATGTTAGTTCCTGGAGAAGGCGTAAACCCCTCCCATTGCTGCTTCACCAACTGTAATGGCCCCTTAACCTCGTGACCATACACAAGTTCAAATGGTGAAAACCCTAAACTGGGATGTGGTACAGCCCTGTAGGCAAACAGCAACTGCTGCAACACTAGGTCCCAATTATTGGAGAATTCGTTGATGAATTTTCGTATCATGGCCCCCAAAGTTCCATTGAACCTTTCCACCAGGCCATTGGTTTGATGGTGGTACGGGGTGGCAACCAAGTGATTCACCCCATGAGTTTCCCACAGTTTTTCCATGGTCCCTGCCAGGAAATTAGACCCTGAATCTGTAAGGATGTCGGAGGGCCAACCTACCCTGGCAAAGATGTCTGTTAGGGCCAGGCACACAGTGTTAGCCCTGGTGTTGCCTAGAGCTACTGCTTCTGGCCATCGGGTAGCAAAGTCCACTAAAGTCAGTACGTACTGCTTTCCTCTGGGCGTCTTTTTTGGGAAAGGGCCCAGAATATCCACAGCTACTCGCTGAAATGGGACCTCAATTATGGGGAGTGGCTGGAGAGGGGCCTTGACCTGGTCTTGAGGCTTTCCCACTCTTTGGCATACCTCACAAGACCGGACATACTTGGCAACGTCCTTGCCCATCCCCTCCCAGTGGAAGGACTTCCCCAACCGGTCCTTGGTTCTGTTCACCCCAGCATGGCCACTGGGATGATCATGGGCTAAGCTTAAGAGCTTCTCCCGGTACTTAGTTGGAACCACCAACTGTTTTTGCGGCTGCCATTCTTCCCGGTGTCCACCAGAAAGAATTTCCTTGTATAAAAGTCCTTGGTCTATAACAAACCGGGATCGATTAGAAGAGCTGAGAGGCGGTGGGGTGCTCCGTGCCGCCGCCCAAGCTTTCTGAAGGCTGTCATCTGCTTCCTGCTCAGCCTGGAACTGTTCCCTTGAGGCTGGGGTCACCAGTTCTTCCTCAGACTGTGGACTTGGGCTTGGTCCCTCTGGAAGCGATGTAGGTGATGGGGTTGTTTCCGTTGCTGGTGTACCGCTCTCCGCTGGTGCACCTGAGGGTATTTCAGGCTCTGGCTGAGCCTTTTGGGTATGGCTGTCTTGTGCTTCTGCCAGTTCTGGCTCGCTGGCGCCCTCTGGCGTTGAGTTTGAAGATGGGGTTGCACTTGCTGGTGCTGGTTGCTGTTGCAGTTCCGGGCCTGGGACTGGAGGTGCTGTGGCTGTTTCAGTGGTTGGCATGGAATCCGGGTCCACTACCTCTGTCTGGGTCTCTGGTAACACAGACGGGGCCTCTGTGGACGGCTCAGGAACAGGAATGGGTCTGGAAGCTTGCCTGGTTTGGCTACGTGTAACCATTCCCACTCTCTTGGCCCGCCTCACCTGGTTGGCCAAGTCTTCCCCCAGTAGCATGGGGATAGGATAATTGTCATAGACTGCAAAAGTCCACATTCCTGACCAGCCTTTGTACTGGACAGGCAGTTGAGCTGTAGGCAAGTCTACAGCTTGTGACATGAAGGGGTAAATTGTAACTTTGGCCTTTGGGTTGATGAATTTGGGGTCAACGAAGGATTGGTGGATAGCTGACACTTGTGCCCCCGTGTCTCTCCACGCAGTAACCTTCTTTCCGCCCACTCTCAAATTTTCCCTTCGCTCCAAGGGTATTTGAGAGGCATCCGGGCCTGGGGATCTTGGGTGTGATGGTGGTGTAATGAATTGCACTCGCATGGTGTTCTTGGGACACTTGGCCTTGATATGTCCCAGTTCATTACACTTAAAGCATCTTCCATCTGATGGGTCACTGGGCCGAGGTGAGTTACTGGAGACTGGTGAGGTTGAAGGGTAGGGTATCTGTGGCTTTACTTGGGTGGTATGTGGGGTCTTTGGCTGTCCTCGGTTGTAGGGTTTATGGTCTGTGTGCCCCCTGGGGTAATCGTTCCCCTTGACAGTAGCTTTCTTGCTTTCTGCCAGTTCCATCCATTTGGCTCCAATCTCCCCCGCCTCAGCGATATTCTTGGGGTTTCCATCTTGTATGTACCGTGTGATGTCTTCAGGAACACCATCCAAGAACTGCTCCATTTGTATGAGGAGGTTCAGTTCTTCCAAGGTTTGAATGTTGTTTCCTGTTAGCCAGGCCTCATAGTTTTTTGCAATGTAGTAGGCGTGTTTGGGAAATGACACCTCTGGTTTCCACTTTTGGGTTCTGAAGCGCCGACGGGCATGATCTGGGGTTATCCCCATCCTGTATCTGGCCTTGGTTAGAAAAAGTTTATAGTCATTCATTTGCTGCTTAGGCATTTCAGCTGCCACCTCTGCTAAAGGTCCACTGAGCTGTGACCTCAATTCTACCATGTACTGGTCTTCGGGGATCTTGTACCCAAGACAGGCTCTTTCAAAATTTTCCAAGAAGGCCTCGGTGTCATCACCTGCCTTGTAGGTGGGAAATTTCCTGTGCTGTGGAGCAATATTTGGCACCGGGTTGTTAGGGTTGGCTGGCACATGCAGCCCAGCTTTTGCCAATTCCAGTTCATGTTTTCTCTGTTTTTCCTTCTCTTCATTCTCTTTTTGTTGTTTTTCCATTTCTTTTTGTTGTTTTTCCATTTCTTTTTGGTGCTTTTCCATTTCTCGGCGGTGGGCCACCTCTTCTTCTTCTAGTTTTCTTTTGTGTGCTGCCTCTTGGGCCGCCTGTTCTCTTTGGAAGGCTGCCAGTTTGATGCTTTCTTCCTTTTCTTTCATCTCCATCTGTCGCCTGTGTTCAGCTTCTTTGATTTGTTCTTCGGCGTCAATTTTTGCCTTAGAAGTCATGGTGCCTGTTTTCTTGTGTTGGGGTGCCCTCCGGTGTTTATCTTCTGAACTGCAGGTTCTCTGTTGCCTCCTGAAGTCTGCCTAGCAACAGTGCTTTTTTCCCTTTCTCTCTCTAGCTAATGTTCAATGAAGGGAAACCAGAAAAACCACTTTATTTGCATGCCTATAAGTGCTGGTACTTGCCACCTAATGGGAGGGCTATTGCATGACAAAAGACCCTTAACATGCAAGCCACAAACTGCGAGAGAGAGCAGAAAAAAAAATTCTCTCTGGTTCCCTTTTAAAACCAACTGCTTCTCTCTGCTAAAAAGCCCTTAGCAGAGAAAAGAAAAATATAATATTCCTACTGGCTTCTGGATTCTGTCTATCTCCCACCCACTGCCACCATGACATAACCTTAGTCCCAGATTTGGACCTTAGCGTCCAAAATATGGGGGTTAGCATGAAAACCTCCAAGCTTAGTTACCAGCTTGGACCTGGTACCTGCTGCCACCACCCAAAAAATTAGAGTGTTTTGGGGCACTCTGGTCCCTCTGAAAAACCTTCCCTGGGGACCCCAAGACCCAAATCCCTTGAGTCTCACAACAAAGGGAAATAATTCTTTTTCCCTTCCCCCCTCCAGGTGCTCCTGGAGAGATACACAGACACAAGTTCTGTGAATCCAAACAGAGTGAATCTCCCTCTCTGTTCCCAATCCTGGAAACAAAAAGTACTTTCCTATTCCCCCAGAGGGAATGCAAAGTCAGGCTAGCAATCCAACACACAAATCTCCCCTTGATTTCTTCCTCCCACCAATTCCCTGGTGAGTACAGACTCAATTTCCCTGAAGTAAAGAAAAACTTCAACAGGTCTTAAAAGAAAGCTTTATATAAAAAAGAAAGAAAAATAAGTACAAATGTTCTCTCTGTATAGATGATACAACACAGGGTCAATTGCTTAAAAGAATATTGAATAAACAGCCTTATTCAAAAAGAATACAAATCAAAGCACTCCAGCACTTATATTCATGCAAATACCAAAGAAAAGAAACCATATAACTTACTATCTGATCTCTTTGTCCTTACACTTGGAAACAGAAGACTAGAAAATAGAAACTACTTCTCCAAAGCTCAGAGAAAGCAGGCAGCCAGAAAACAAAGACCTTAGACACTCAATTCCCTCCACCCAAAGTTGAAAAAATCCGGTTTCCTGATTGGTCCTCTGGTCAGGTGCTTCAGGTGAAAGAGACATTAACCCTTAGCTATCTGTTTATGACAGGGGTATACATTTAAATTGAGCCTCTATTATGGTGTCTTTAACAAGTTTCCATGCAGCTTGCAAGGGTTTCACTTTTGGCGCTGTACCTTTTAATTTCTGTTTAACTAACCTGCTCATTTTTGTGCAGTTCCCCTTTCTGAACTTAAACGCTACAGTGCTGGGCTGCTGTGGTGTTTTCCCCACCACAGTGATGTTAAATTTAATTATATTATGATCAGTATTACCAAGCAGTCCAGCTATATTCACCTCTTGGACCAGATCCTGTGCTCCACTTAGGGCTATATCAAGAATTACCTCTCCTCTTGTGGGTTCCATTTAAGGTGTCAAGAAACTTAATCTCTACATCCCATTCTGAGGTGATATATATCCAGTCAATATGGGGATCGTTGAAATCCCCCATTATTATTGAGTTATTAATTTTAATAGTCTCTCTAATCTCTCTGAGCATTCACAGTCACTATCACCCCTGGTCAGGTGGTCAGTAATATATCCCTACTGCCATATTCTTATTATTCAAGCACAGAATTACTATCCACAGAGATTCTACCATACAGTTTTGTTCATTTAAGATTTTTACTTCATTAGATTCTTCACTTTCTTTCGCATATAGTGCCACTCGCCCACCAGCAAGACTTGTTCTGTCCTTCCGACATATTTTGTATTCTGATATTACCGTGTCCCATTGATTATCCTCATTCCACCAGGTTTCTGTGATGCCTATTATTTCAATATCTTCATTTAATATGAGGCACTCTAGCTCACCCATTTTATTAGTTAGACTTCTAGCATTAGTATATAAGCACTTTAAAAAGGTGTCACTTTTTAGCTGTCTGCCATTACATGATGTAATTGAATGGAACTTTTTTTCATTTCAAAAGTGGTTCACTCCCACAGGATAGGCACAGATTTTCAAAGCTGTTGCAAGTCTAAACAAATTTCTATAAAAATAATATAATAGTTATATGAATTATTTTAAAAAGAATAAGGAAACTTACAACAGTTTTAAGTGTTAGTTCCTGCGTCTTGGCTTGAATCACCAGCTGGTCAAGGCAGCAAATCATTATTTGATTTTTAAGTATTTTGTTTATTATATTGAAATCATGTATGGAGACAAATTCTGGATTGGCCAGGAAGTGCGCACACATTAACACCACAAAAGAAACATTATTCTTCACTTGGATTGTGGCTGGAACCAGCCCCAAGCAATGCCCCCATAATATGCAGTTTTTTTTATAGCAAGAGCACAAGAGGTCATATCAAGAGTTGTGCAGATTAACATCCATGTGCTATACCTCCTGATCCTTAGACACTGCTCTGAGATCTCTTCTGCGGCACCATTTTTTCCACCACCCACAGAGGAACCATGAAGCCATCTAACCATGAGTTTGGGAGAATCAGAATCATGTCAGTCACTTTTATCCTGCATCCCCACTCTGGTCTTAACTGTTCTCACACACATCCATGAGTAAATGCCAGCCAAAATTTTACCCTTGGTAATCAGATGTGCTGATTAGAATATAATTAGTATTCACCTTCAGTTTGCAGTAAAAACAGTATCAAAGTTTGTACTGCACACCGTTTATGGAATGCAGTGTTGATCCCAAGTAGCAGCAGAGCAGGAGGCATCTCCATTCCCTGATCATTCCACATTCAGAATCATGGCAGGTAAGCAGGCAGGCAGTTCCTGGTTGGCTGGTAGATAGATTAAATTAGCTATATTTCAGGTGTTTTTACCATAATGCACAGACCATCTGTTATTTTAACAGAGTGAGTGTCATTAAAATTTCATTGTGGCTGTATGTACATGTCTTCAAGCCAAGTAAAACCCAACTTAAATATAACTTACTGTGTAATCATCTCATTAAAGTAGATTTAAATAGGGCCTGTAAAATGAAAATAAGTCTAAACCAAATATAGAATCCTCTTAAAATTAGAGTTTTATGCTTAGCTGGAGAATAAAATAAGACAGTTGCCATATGCTTTTGTCACGTTAGCCCTACAAGTGAGCCCAACAAATTGCATATCTCGTAACAGTTTAGTAATATGTAATACTTTAGTCATACCAACAGCAGCTGAAGGGAACTGCCTTGTCAACCACTCACAACCATAAATAGATGTGCTTCCTTTCTTTACTAAGATCATGCTTATGCCACAACTCTGGGGACTCTGCCTGTTTGTGATAAACCACCGAGAAATAGACCATGAGGTTGTGTAACAGTATTATATGAGAACCAGATATTTTCTAATATCCTTCCTTCAGGATGCTGTTCTTGCTCATCAGGGAATTCCTGAAAGCAGAGTTCTTCAAATTCCTATGCACAAGCATACTATAGAGCCCCCTATTGGGAAGCTAGTTATTGTAACATCATTTTTGTCACATATTTGAGATAGCAAAATTAAACATGAACGTCGTAACCAGGTTACATACTTCTACATACATTCTATTAAACCCCCCATAAAGCCTATGTCATCTTATATAAAACTTAACACCAACTTTTTTTAAATTAAATAACTCAACTTGCTTGACAACTAGGATGTTTTCCTCTGGATTTGGGAGGATTCTTTCAAGCCTCAGTATTGTACAAAGCTTTATATATACCTTTGCAAGCCATTTGGTGTTGGAGCGAGCAAAAGCCTGTGATGACAGGAGACACTATCTTGCACTTGGGTTTTTCTGGTTGTGTGGTGTTTTGATAGTCTTTTCCAATATCAACTGGTTGCTTATAGGCCTGTGGTCCTTCCATCTCCTACTGATCAAGACTTGACAGAGTGAATATTTCACCATCCTCCACATCTGTGTTTTTGCCTTGTGTTCATAGTGGGTGAATATATTTGTTGTTTTGGTGAAATATATGCCCATCCACTGCTATGTTACATGAGTGATGGTTGATCTGTTCAACACACATAGTTTCCTTTGAACTACATGATTTATCCTGAGGAAACAATTTAATCCTGACAAAGTCCCTGGGCTGTAGTTCTGAAAGGTCTTCACTTTTCAGTCATAATAAGCTTTGGCCTCTGAGTCTCTCTTCCTTTTTGCCTGTTACTCCTTCCACTGCTGATTGTAATAAAGCTAGGGCTATAGGGATCAAGGAAAGTGTGCATCTTGACTTCAAGTTTGTACCCAGCTGCTATTAAAGCCTTTTACCTGAAATTTCAGTCTGTATACCTTTCAACAGTATTCTGATTGTAATGTACATTTTCCTAGTGGTAATACAATTGTGCCATCATATCATTTTAATTTAGCTTTGCTTGGTTGCAATTTCATTTTCTTCTCCTTCATAATACTGATGAAGTCTTTGTAGCCTCGCACATTCACTGATGCCCCAGTGTCTGTTTGGAATTCAATTTCCTGTTTGTTTGTGTGCGGATGCCTTGTCTTTGCATCTGGGGCTAGTACAAGCTTTTCAAACCATTTACTTTTTCTGTTTTGCACTGCATTAATGTCATATGTGCAAAATCTCATCCTCTGAATCACTACTTGCTTCCTCAATACGGTGCCATTTTTGTTTTCTTTGTTTTTCTTGTCTGCAATTTTTAGGCATAATGATATGTCTTGTCACAATTATTGCATATTGTTCAGCATTAGGCCAAAGAACCTGTTGTTAAGTAAAGGCCTACTGTTAAGTGAACCAAACCCCTAGCAAGCTTTAAGAATAATTTGTAATAATAATGCAGAGTGATGAAACTAAGACTGTTGACCTTTATTGATAGTATTAAGAATGCAAAGTTTAGTCGTTAACTATAATAGCCTGTTTATCAAAGTAAGTGTTTTTAACCATAAAATGTACTAATCCTATTAGTATGGAAAATCTGGACATCGCTATATGCACTTGGACATTTGCAACGTGTACCAAAGGGGACATGCGTAACTGTCATGTGTAAAAAGAGGAAAGTTGTAAGCGATAAACAGCTAATTTGTAAGTAGTCTTGTTTGGGGAACTGATCTTGAAAACACTTGTATAATCAGCTGCAAGTTCTAGTTTCCACAAAGATTAGGTATTGCATGCAAATATCTTTGTGCACTGTTTCAGCAAAGATGAAGGTGCCACTTTCTGCCTCATCAATTAATCACTCATACCTTTCCACTTAAGGCCAAATCTGTATCCATAAAGAGGCATAAAGGGAACGATATAACCTCACCATAGTTTTCTCCAGAGCATGTATTATTAATCAGTTTTACATTTAGTTTGTCTTCTATGCTTCATATTTGAACATTTACTTTTGCACAAATTTTGATGTATTTTTCATTGTTTTTTCATGCTCTATCTGTGCTATTTCATGAATTAGCTCTGTCTCTACTCCACGTATGCTCTGAATTAGGATGCAAGCTTGTTCAGTAACTACGCACATGTCTCTACCTCTAGGAAGAGTTGGTGAGCATTCTTATTCTAGCTCCTGAATCTTCCATCCATTGACTAATTTGTGAAAATTAGTAATATCTTTTAAGTGATTGCACAAGTTAGCCACTTTACACAGTTTGAAGATACTTTGGAAGCACTTCTAGGATTTTCAGTGGGTCCCACCAGTCTGCTGCTGACATATTCTAGATGCTTTGGAATATGTGGTGGCCTTTGCCCATTATAGCTAATAGAGTATTTTGTTTTCCTCTTTATCCATCCCTGTTACAATTTCATAATTTCCCCATTATGATCTAAAGAATGTCCAATTGCCTGAACATGCCCCTTTTCACATTAATTTGCTTGGGAACAGGATTCTTGTAGGTTGCTAGAATTACTGTTTTCGTTTTTTTTGTTTTCTCCAATGTTCCTACTTTCTGATTTCATGTATCTGCAGAAGCTGACTCATAGGTGACATCATGTTCAATATTCAACCTTAAAGAGGGAGAGCACCAAGACAGCACAACATTCAGCTTTACTCCTTTCTCCGCATATACTGTCCTCTCTCATTAATCAGCTCCTTAGACTACTCTAAATTCCTAAACATAAACATACTTTAGTGTCCTCTATTGGGATGCTATAACACAGAGGACCTGCAAGGGCCTATGCACCACCTAAATCTCACCTAAGCCCCATCTTTGGCCTTAAGTGGTGAATAGGCCATGTCAGGCATTTTGCCCTAGCGTGAATTTAGCCATGAATTCTACAAGCTGTGGAGTAATTTTGAATACTGTCAGGATATTACAGTGAACGAAAGACAATTATTCCCCTCTAGCCATTATGAAAAAGCGTAATCAAAGTTTACCATTTTCAGTACTGACAACCTCAAGAGAGCATAAAGCATGAGTCAGATCCCCAACAAATCACGAGATTGGTCCCACAAATCATAAGATTTTTAAAACACCATTAAACCATGATTTTTAGTCTGTCTTCTGAGTTTTCAACCCCCCTCTACTCTTCTGGTTATGTGTGTGTGATAATTTTAGATTGAAACTCAGTTTTCATTGCACATAAAAATGCATGCTATTGCCCGCTGGAGTCTCCGCTTAGCCTTTCCTCACCCCTAAGATAGAGGAACTGCCATACATTTCCTACTAGTGTCTTGCCTTTCAACCAACCCCCATCCTCCATCTTGCTGCCTCCCAGGGCTTCTCCCCTTCCCTGGACCTGCTAGGGGATATTTTGTTAGCCCAGCAAAATGCTTAGGCCACTGTCAGTATTGGAATATCAGTTATTATGCTTATTGCCAAAAGCAGCTGTAAGGCCTTTACAGCAGCCTTAGCATAACTAGGCAGGCCAGAAAAGGAGGGGGAGTGACCACGAGAATTGAGCATGAGCCTGCACCATCCTGTCTTGCTTCTTTCAAACTGCTGAAATATGTGGTTTTGGAAAGACAGGAAGTCTATCTATGTTTGATTTCTGGTGTATGTGTCGGGGACCCCAAGAGTGTAGATGCTCCAAAAACACATCTACATAACTAACACCTTGAAACTTCTTAACAAACAGTTTGCCCAGTGGTTATTGGTGACTGACAAGCTATGTGACATTTTGAGCATAAAAAGAGAAAGAGGTCTGAATGATTTGGATTTGACCTTCCGGACATCTCTTGGAATCCCCAGCGACAGGCAGAGGGCTGCCCACCTGAACCTTGTCATTCAACACTCAAGACCTCTCCAGATTATGGGTAACTATAGATTTGGGGACCTCTAACCTTTTGCATATCTGTATGTGCTGGAGATCTAATAAAATAGATCTAAAATACAATTTTGGATTAAAAGCACTTTGGGTTTGTGCCAATTTTTAATTGGACAGATGGGCCATGTCCCCATTGATTTATTTCCTGACACCATCTCACAAACGGTAAAGTTACCAAGAGCTTTGTATTGAGAGAACCCCAGGTAACAGACCCAGCAACACTGCCTCCCCAGCTTCTCCTCTCCCTTGCCTAGAGGTATACCTTGCAGGGCTTGTCCCCTGCCCAGATCTCAAGTAGAGGAGACGTTCCAAGGCAGTGCAAGGCAGGAAGTGATGCTGCTAGGCCCAGGGTCTCCCATTGCCTCAGGGCCCTCTCAACAACATAGAACCATACTTTGAAGGAAGCAGAACTCAGTGGCAGGTTAGGTGTGTGTCCTCAGCCCTGAGGTTCTCACAAAGAGCTCTGTCCAGCCCTCCTCCACAGGAGCAGAAGAACTTCTCACATCATCACAGGAGCTCCTTCGACAGGTACTTCCTCTGGCTGCCTGGAGGGGACTCTCCACCACCACTGCCACCTGGCTGAGGGAGCTGCCATCGAATCCCTCCATCCCCCATCCCATCACTATCCTCTGCACACCCCCCGTCTCCTTCCTCCTCCCCAAGTCATCCTGTACCCCCTAAATTTAACGGTTAACCCCAGTGTCCTGCCACCTTTCACTCTCCCTATCTCAGCTCTCTTCTGAGTGCCTCATAGTTCTTGTGTCAGCATCTAGACCCCAAACCCTAGAGTGGCAGCCATTTTGCCTGCAGACATAACTTCAATCCCACTGAAAAACAGCGGGAGGCAGCAGGCAACTTTATTAAGGGCACCCTCGCTTTCACATGCAGATTCACTGTAGGACAATGGTGGCCATCTTGCTGGCTTCACCCTCATTGACAGTAATAGGAGATAATAGCCATATTGAATAAGGGGAAAATTGAGAGTTTGCAGTTTCACCCCATCCAAGGGTGTGATCATCAAACCATAACTCCCCCCATCCAAGGGTGTGATAATGAATGACTTGACTGTGTGTCATCATGTTTTCATGACACAGACAAAAGACTACCCCAAAATTGCTAGAGTTGCATAAAATCATAAGAGTTGGCAAGACTGCATTCTGACAGTCTTTATAATAAAATTTGCATTTGTACTTGTGTATGACAATTGCCAGAGAAGAATCGTTTGTTTCTTAATGAAAATGCAGACTGTTTAATGCAGCAACTTATGCAACATACTAGAGATCATTTCCCCTATCTATCAGCAAGAGTGACATCTGCCTACATACATTTTCAGAACAATCACATCAGTTCTATTGTACAGTATTTCCTTAAAAACCTGAACATACTCTTTCCAAAAGTACATGGAAATAATAAAAATCCAACCGCTTGTAAAACTGCTTAATATGCCTAGGATCTGGCACTTTTCGACCTTAATATTCACAATAATTAATGTATAATTTCAGTATGTAATTTCCAAGGGACATGAAATGTTGTTAGACATAGAAACCCAGAAGGAGGGAAATTTGAACTAGCCAAAAGCCTGATACATTGTAATTTATTATTAAGGCTCTAATTTTCTTGATTCTAAAACACAGATATCCCCATTTTGCCATTAAGGTTATTGCTAATTACTCTCCAACTAAACTACATACTTAGGAAAGGACAAATTATAGCAATAATTGATACTTCTAAAAAATTAAAATACAGTTTTTAGATCATTTGAAGTAATGCCATAAACAAGAGCTAAACTTTAAAACATCTGCAAAATGAGAACTTGAAATGTATTTCCTCAAGTCCCTCACATCTTTCATTCCATTGGAATTCTCCTTAAACCATAACTCCCCTCATCCAAGGGTGTGATAATGAATGACTTGAGAGAGAAGGAACATGGATAGTCAGGCTTTGTAGCACTGCAGTGATTCACAAGGGGAATTTCACGTCTGCCACTGAACAGATGTCAGGAGAAGAACTGGGCACACCCTCTCCAGATGAGTCCTGACATGCCATCTTGCTGCTGACAAAATACGTTTCCATTAAAATCAGATGTAGATTTCTCACATAAATTGTATGACGCCCCAATAAAATTTGAACAAGTATTTCCCTTAATTATCGTAGACAGAAATGGAAAAGGCTTGCTAGAAAGAAGAGGCCTAATCCATCCCCTCTCAAAGAAGGATTGTTCCCTACAGAATTTTCCCAGCAGTACTAGCATATAAAGGGACATTTTTCACAACTGTCTGTTACAATTAATATAACCCCTTAATGGCAAATCATAGAAGAAATATCTATTGTACTGTAACTCTCAGCTATCTTTAGGAAACATACTTCTAACACATTATGCTTTTCTTTAAAAGCTTGTACAAATTGTTTTTACAGCTGTTCACAGAAGTTCTTATGGATATAAACTAAATCACTTTTATTTAGGGCTGTTGGAAAGATGTGATGAATTCAGCACTTTTGAGGAAAATGGAGCTATACTAATCTATACAATATTCCCGTACCAATCTGTATCATATACTACATTGGATATATACCAGTCTGTATCAATAGAAGGGAAGATATGAGGAACAAAGGGAAATATATTTGAAGTCCTAATCGAGCCAATTTTTCTGCTGCTGTAAATGGGATAAGCTCCACTGACGTCAATGGTCTTTCACACACTTATACCACCAATGAATTTGACGCATAATTTTGATTCTAAATAGCTGAAACATGATTATTATGCTGGTTGGTAGTAGCAGTCTTATAATTTCAGGATAATATGTCTGGTTTAGTATCTTATCAATTATTATAATATCAGAATTTAACACATTGTAAGGTAAACTGAAAGACATTATCTACTATATAATACATATTTACCTCTCCGGCCTCTGACAATCCTGTGTATCACTGTCATTCTCTACTGGCTGCAGTCTACAGAAGATATGAGATCTATTATTACTCCTATAAAAGTCTAAACATTTCATGAGTAGCTTCTAGTTAATAATAATAAAGAAACCATATAAAAATGTATTATTTTTCAAAAAAGAAGGATACCGTCAACAGGGTTGCCAGGCCTCTAGTTTTTGACCTGGTGGCTCCAATCAGCACTCCAGTCAGCACAGCTCCGCACAGCTCCCAGAAGTGGCTGACGTGTCCCTGCGGCCCATAGGCACAGGGGCAATCAGGGAAGCCCCACACACTGCCCCTGCCTCGAGCGCCGGCTCTGTGGCTCCTATTGGCTTGGAACTGCGACAATGGGAGCTGCGGTAGGCAGCGCCTGTGGGTGCAGGCAGCGCACACCATGCAAAGCTGCATGGCCATCACTCTGCCTAGGAGCCAGACATGATGGCCACTTTCAGGAGCTACACAGAGCCAGGGCAGGCAGGAAGCCTGCCTTAGCCCTGCTGCACCATGAACCCAGAAGGCCTGAGGTAAGCGCCTCCTGGCTGGAGCCTGCACCCCACACCCCGTGCCCCGTCCTGCACCCCAACTCCAGCCCTGAGCCCCCTCCTGCAGCCAAACTCTCTCCCAGAGTCCACACTCCCTCCCACAGCCCAATCACCTGTCCCATCCCTGAGTCCTCTCCTGCCCCCCAAGCCCCTCATCCCTGGCCCCATCCCAGGGCCCACATCCCCAGCCAGAGCTCTCACCCCTTTCTGTACCCCAACCTCCTGCCCTAGCCCAGAGACCCCTCCCAAACCCTGAACCCCTGATTTTAGGCCCCCACCCCAGGGCCCACACCCCCAACCAGAGCATCACCTCCTTCTGTACCCCAACCCCTTGCTCCAGCCCAGTGAAAGTGAATGAGGGTGGGGGAGAGTGAGTGACGGAGGGGCTCGGGATGGAGAGAGTAGAGGGTGGGGCCTCAGAGAAGGGTGGGGCTTCATAAAAGGGGAGGGGGCTAGGGGAAGGAGCAGGACAAGGATGTTCGGTTTTGTGCAATTAGAAAGTTGGCAACTCTACCTGTCAACTCAGTGACAGAAATACCTGTGCTTATGCTACAGCTAATCATCAGTGTCTCTCAACATCCCTACTTCAGTACAAGGATTTAAAAGAGATATTTAAATTGCTTTTAAATCCCAAATTAATTCTGAAGAAAAACATCTACTCAGGTTGCATCATTCAGAAAATCCTGAGTCTTAAATAAAACCAATTTACTTCTTGCTTTAGTGCATCAGGACCACAAACTTTTAAGTCTAACAAGATTGTACTGGACTAATTAAAAACGACTGCTTCTTTTTCGCTAGTTCTCTTAAGGGCAAATTCAAATTTCAGCAGATAAAGGCACCTGTCATAAAAAGCTATAACATTTTCTTGCAATAAGCATTGAATTACACCTTTGCCTAATACATGATACAAATATCCAGAAAATTGTGATCAACTTTTACTTCATGTAATACATCTGGCTTCATAATCTGCTAGCTAGGTCTTTGATGTTCTGAAAAACACCAGTAACGGTCATAATTAAATCCTCAAGTTATTCAGCTGCATAGCTCAGCTAATATTCCACACAATACCAGTAGAATGAAAGCCTGTTAATTCACAGGCCTGCTAGTGTAATTGGATTAAAATTTCTAGTAATTATTACTTTTGAAGGGAATTACTGCTTGAAGTTTTGTACCTTGTGGGTGCCACCACTACCCTTTTCCCTCCTGTCAGTGCAAATAACCTAGATGTACAAGTGTGAACCTTGCTTTCTCTTTCTCTCCCAAAAAAATTGCACCCACATTATGGATTGCTTTGATTCTTCACAGTAATTCATTTGGATAGAGAGAAATCATAAAGCAATATTGAGAAACATATTTACTAGGGATCTACTTCTCTGTGCATGCACAAATGCATGTTTGGTTGTTGTTGGGTTTTGTTTTTCTTTTAGACTAGCACAAATGACTTTGGTGTTATTTTTTCCATGACCTCGAAGGGTGTTCTTCTGGAGTTATTAAGTCAGCACATTTGTGTGCCGACACCGGAAGCCATGTGTTCTCCAAAGCCACAGCTTCACATCTGCTGTTTTTCATTTTTGTGGTTTCCATTCCCAGAGCTACTTATTGGCTCTGAAGCATCTTACCCCCCAAAACAGATACATTCATGTGGAAATGCATTTAAATTTAGCTCTAACTCTAACATCGGAATAGTTCTTTGAGATCCTCATATGAAAAGCATTACAGATGGACAAAGTATTATTAGAAAATATTGTGGGTTTTTTTTTTAAATGACATTATGCTGAAGTTTAGAGAGTATAGTTTTCAAAAATATCCTGGCTATTACTGCTTTTTATGTAATTACTGCCCAAGTGTGTGCCAGGCATTCTACTTGTATGAAATAATTTGGTTCTGCCCCTAACAGCTTACAGTCCAAATAAACAATACAGACACACAAATGTGTGGGAGAAATAATAAACATGAAATTAAAATAATTTAGAAGAAAGAAAAAGTATATATATTACATCACTGCCCATTTATATCTTTGGGTCATGCTAATACAGTACATACCACACACTATATCATCATCTTGATGTATTTCAAGCGCTTTACTTGATATATATACACTCACAACAATTGATATAGAATGTCTCAAATTGTCCTATTCCCCATATTATTTCTGAGGAAATACTAGAATCCTTTCTTTTTCTATCCATAACCATCGGATAAGCTGTGCTTAAAAAGCACAATCACAGTCACAGCACACAGTGGAGTAAATCACTAGAAAAGCCTGTCTCACCCTTGTTGTGTTTTTTTATTTTACTCCCAGGTCCGGCCATCTGAATGAAGCCTCCCCAACATCTGCATTGTTTCAACCAGACCCAGCTTTGGAATGCGTGTGTCTTTGCCATTTAATACAGCGGTTATGTCAAACTTATTTATTTTTAAATGCTTTACTGAAGTCCCTTATGAGGTAACATGAAGTTTGCTGAACAACCATTAAGAATTAACAACGGCACAGCTAGAGAACTGCACCAAACTCCAGTCTAATTTATATGCCCGTACTTGGTAATGTTACAGGTGAAAACTATAAATGATCATTATTCCATCTAAGTTAAGTGAGGGAAAGGGCTTCTCAAAATGTGGCTTCTCAATTTTGTCCGTGTTAACTGGGTAGCTAGCTGCCCACAACTGTTCCCATTTAGCTAAACAAATGTGTAATTACACTATAATATTTGTACACCTACACAAATATGAAACTGGACTGAAGCCAGGTTGAGTTTCTGGTCCAGCAAGTCTTCACTGCTGCATATTTTCTTAGGGGGCTTTTGTCTCCTGGCAGGAGAAGAGAAAAGTAGGCGCAGCATGCCTTAAGACAGCATCTGACTGGTTTTTACAGCTTTTACTCTGGGCATTCTCTCCGCTGTGCTGATTGTTCCAACTCCCTCCCGCCCCTTTCCTCACAGTCATTTCACTTCACTCTCACTCCATCTGTTCTCCACGCTTCCTTTCTTCCCCCACTTTTCCCTTACCTCCCCCCCCCAGGTCCTCTCTGCCTTCCTTTGTCTCTCTGTTCAGGTAATCTCCACTCTAAATATATAAAAAAAAATTGTGGCACTAAGTCGACATTTGCAAACCATCCCATTTTTCAGTCTGCTCACATGTTATATCCTTTCCCCCAAACACTTTGTCTGTTTTGTCTATTTAGACTGTAAGCACACCAGGGCAGGAACTATATCTTATTCTATGTTGTACAATGTGGTCCCAATCTTGGTCTGCCTCCGTAGATGCTACCATAACACACATAAATAATATCAGCAAGACCAGTGCGATGCAGTCCAATCCAAATACAAGAAAAGGAAAGTAAACGTTTTCAGACACTTCAACAATGCTGCAATAAAGAGGTCATTTTCAGTTCTAAAAAAATAAAAGTCCAGAGGAAAAATGTGCCTAATACACAAAACTGGGCCAAATTCTGCCCTCAGATACAATTCCCACTAAGATCAGTGGAGTCCTAGCGTATGCATGAGGGCATAATTTGGCTCAAATTTTAACACTGCATAATACTCTACAAGGGAAAATCTAATGATGACTAATTAGCATACTTTGCCTGATGTGCTCCTCCCAAAGGAAATCCCACAGCGGGTGTGGGAAATAACTACTGAAAATGCCACAAGATTATTTGTTCTACATCCTCTCCATGGAGTGACACTACGGGCTTTCACAAGGGGCTACCTGAAGACCTCACTGATCTAGAGGCTCTACAATATAAACAGATTAAAAAAAAGATACAAAAGAACCTCAGAGTTATGAACATCTCAGGAATGGAGGTTGTTCATAATTCTGAAATGTTTGTATCTTTGAACAAACCGTTATGGTTGTTCTTTCAAAAGTTTACAAGTGAACATTGACTTAATACTGCTTTGAAACTTTACTATGCAGAAGAAAAATGCTGCTTTTAGCCATCTTACTTTAAATGAAACAAGCACAGAAACAGTTTCCTTACCTTTTCAAAACTTTTTCTTTAAAACTATCTTTTTTTTTTTTTAGTAGTTTACATTTAACATAATACTGTGCTATATTTGCTCTCTTTTTTTTTCTCTGCTGCTGCCTGATTGTATACTTTTCGTTGGGTTGAGGTGTGTGGTTGACCGGTCAGTTTGCAACTCTAAGATTTTATTGTGAGACCTCGGGTAGGGCTGCCCCTGTACACTGACTTCATGTATTCTCTAACTCATGGTAGCAAGGATCCAGGAGCTATGTTATTGGTAAAGTTTACTGTTTATTCTTGTATGTTTTTTGAGCAGTTCCTTAGCCACTGGGCAGGGCTACTGCACACTCTATTACATGTTTCCTTTACTTTTTTCCTAGAAAATGTATTTATCATTATCCACAGAAGGGAAATCTTGATTCAAGGCTCCCGCTTGGTTCTTTCAGAAAACCACTGTAAAAGGTTACAAGAACAACATGTCTTTCTGAAACATCCCTGAGGAGTCTCCTCCATTAGAGTTTTAATTCTCTTACATCTCAATCATAGCATCCCAAAGTACTGATAAATTATTGAACTTTGTTCCAAACCTGTGATTCTTGCCTCCCTCAACCCCACCCCCAATTCTCCTATGCTACAGAAAACAATATTTTCATATACATTTCCCTTTTGGACTGAAGTCTGGCCTCTTCTTTTTGGCATATGAAAAATAGAGAAGTTGCCCTTTGAGCCACTGCAAGACTATGTGCCAGAACACTAACAGCAGAGGGTGTTGAGGTAGCAGCTTTTCAAACAACATAAGTTACATTAGCAGGAACAGACCATTGAGGTAATTCTCTAGAGTGATGTTATGAAGTCAAAGTGTTCTCGGCTCTTATGTACTGTTTGGAGATTTATTTATATATTTTGGTTAATGAATTTTACACTCTCCATACTAGGCTCTGCAGGATTACAAACAGTAGATATGGAGAAACTTCTGTTTTCATTCAACATCAAAATGTAGAGTCCCTTAACGTAAATGATTACACCCCCGCTTTTATAAATTTTGTTAACCTCAGTGGGAATGAATATCTGTTAAATATTTCCATAGACCCCAGTTTCAAGTTACATGCCTGGCCAAGTCTCTCCATACTATTAGGACACACCAAAGTATTTTTGGATTTCTTTAGGATTAGAAAGATGCATGTTACACACCCACAAAGAAGCCCTCTCTTCTGAGGTTCTTCCCTCCCCCATTTCCCCTCCTCCCCCGCAATTTCTTTACCTGTGGAGTCCGTATATTTTACAGTCTTTGCAGAACAATGTTACAAGCACCTAGGCTATTATACAAAGGACTTCTCATGTTTTCTAAAATAGTCTCATCACCACACAATATGGTTTAACAATGAGTCACCACTGAACTTCCAAAGCAAGCAAGTCTCTAGCAGTATGCAGCTTGGCTCAGCGTCTTAGCGGCTCAACTTCTGGGACTGTAATCATCTGCTCTCTCAAACTGGAATAATGTTATATGTCATTCCAGCTCATTAATGTATTTTGCCCATCATAATGCAAACCTTTTAAACACTTTTTAAAACATTTGATTTTTTTATTACACTGATCCACATTCACAACGCCTTATTGCCCCCAGATTTTGTAAGGGCGGATCTTACTCTGAAACCTGGCTCACTTTGCATAACTGATTGAAAAAAGATGGGATGAGTTTGGGCAGGAATTTCAGTGAGACTCATAAGTACTGTTATATGCAGCATTAGTTCAAAAGAAAATGGGTCCAGGATTCAAACCAGCCAACGGGCACCCAAACAAAAGAAGGCTCCCCTTGTCCAATCCAAAGAGTGCTCATTGCACTCCTGTCTCCATGCTGTGCCAGTGATATTCCTGATCCCTAGTTCTAAAGACTCCAGTGTCCTCTTCTGATGCCCTCCCACACTCCTCTTGAACCCAGGCTTTCTGGTTCCCGGGGGCCCCCAGGAGCTGGATCCTGCTTTAATCCACCTGTGCTCACTCTCTTAGAACAATCTAGGGTGACTAGATGTTCTGATTTTATAAGGACAGTCTCAATATTTGGGGCTTTGTCTTATACAGGTGCCTATTACTCCCGACCCCGATTTTTCACCCTTGCTATCTGGTCACCCTAGAAGTATCATCAGTGTTAAAACAGCAATTGAAATATGTGGAAGATCCATCTACCTTCAGAAATGGCAAGCAAAATGATACAGACTTAGTATTATACAAAGCTGAGTATGAGACCTGGATCAATTTTCTTGTAATAAAGTAATGGGTATTCAGGAAAAAATTTCTGGGCAACAAAAGAGTGAGCCAAAAACCTAGCGTAAATATTATAAATAATTTATTTTGCTGTATATGTATTTTCTTTACTAGTAACACCACTAGAAAAATAATATAACACTTTGGAATAAAATAAAAGCACTTTTTCTGCAGCTTGCCAAACAGCTACTAGCCTTTCAAGCAGCAGAGACAACATACAGTAGGGTTGCTATACAATCTAATCAGTGGGACTTTGAGAATTGCTTTGTCATTTCCAAATATACAATGATTATTCTGAATTGATTGTGTTTCGCATGAAGATGCTTTGAAGGGAAGCAGGTAGCCAATGATGACAGCAAACACAGGGTCACCATTAGAAGGAGGTCAGTACAAGGGCAGGCTGCTGATCACAGAGCATTTCATTTCCTCATGACCATTTTAGAAAAAAGACTTTTAACACAGAGAGATGGGAAAGATAGAATAATGTTGTGGTCACAACAAAGCTACTGAAATTTTATGTTCCAAAAATGTTTGCCTCTTAGTAAAACAGTAATAGCTATCTAGCCGGGATAGATTTCTTTGTTTCCCCTGATGATTTCATTGTAATGAAGTTTCAGATAGAGCGGTGGCATGCTAGAAAGGTCACTCAGAGCTTGATGATTTGGAGACTCTGTATGTACAACTTGGAAATGCTGGATGATGCTATGACGTTGTTCTAATGGTATTGCTATATTTTTTAATACCTCTATGTCTATGTGGATTCCACCCTTGCTATCAAACACCAGACCATGTACAGTGGTGGGTCCTCAGAATTCAACAAATGTCCATTTTCATCCTACCAAATCCCCAAATGCAGAACAAAGCCAAGATGATGTTGATGATGCTAGCCTTTAAAAACCACAGACTGTCTGTTTCAGAGACGAGACTCACAGACTGAGCCAAGAAATTTTCGGCAGGAGAGGAGAAGAGATGGTAATGCTTTTGTAGCAGGGTGAGCAGATTAGCAGCAGAACCAACCAAGATCAATAGAAGTAAGCAGACCTGAGGAGAGATGGGGGGTGCTCCAAGGCTGAGAAAATAAGCTATGTCCTGTATTAGAAGGATCAAGAACATCCCCAGCAGATTCTGATCCCTGCCCAAAGAGTGCGCCACAGTGGTGAGGAAACTGAGGCAGGGAAATGCACATAAGGCTTATTATATTTGTATAGATCTGTGTATTTTTTGAACTATTAGTAAAGAGCAATGGTGATTTAGAATCCTGTGCGAAGTCTGACTGTGTGTTAAGTTATACCTATCTCTTGCCCTCAAAGAGTTAACCTGAAGATCCCAAACATTACATAGCTGGAGTTCTGGGTGAGGGTGTGCTCAAGCTATGGAGGAACCTGAAGAGTCCCAGGGGCTGGGCAGTTGGATGTGGAGGTCTCAACTTTCAGGAGGAGTGGTAGGCAGAAAATATGCATCTCAAAAGTGTGCCTAGAGATCACAAGCCAGGTGCAGCGCCTGGACTCTGTTTAGACACTCAAGATTTAAAGCACGAGGGATTCAGCATTTAGATCTCTACAGAGTAGTCTGGTGATGTTAGGGAGGGGGCATTTGACTAGATACGTGATAGGGACCTTGCAGGAAATTCAGGGGGAACAGTAAAGAGCGGGTTGAGGAGATTTCCCTGTCACTGATGGACTCTGGTCACTTTCAGGATGCTATTAAAAACGACACCTACTGGAGATGGCTCACCCTTAAGGCTCATCACAATATTCAGAAGAGCAATTTCTTCATGTGTGCAATGGACCAGATTCCAACCAATGTCACATGGTTTCCCAAAAGATGATGCCCCCGGGCTTCACAAAAATGCCTTTGCCTCCTTCATTCCCATTTCAGACTATCCAGGTTGAACATTATTGACATACTCAGAATATTTTTTTTCAGGAAGAATGTATTGTAACAGATTGCCAGCACTGGCTCAGCGAGTGAGTGAGCGTATCATGACACAAACCCTAACAGTTCCCAAACAGAATGGCTCCTCCCATATGGGAAGGTCCCCAGACTCAGGAAGTAATGCAGAAAGGAAGTTGGGATGTCAGCCACACCAGTGGCAGGAGATAAGCTCTTCCAGTAACAGGTTGTTCTTTTGTTTAATTAACTAGTGACTGCTGTAATTTTTCTGGAGAATGTGCCCATTCGTGCTAACCACCAACAAAAGGACAGCAAAGTCACAGAACATTATAAACATTTCCAGTGAAGTGCATTTAACAGAAGTTTGTTTGCCAAATAGAACTACCTTTGTTCTTATGATCCAGAGAAAATCCCTTTTATTTAAATTTGAAAATATATTGATAGTTTCCCCTTTCCCTCCCTTCTGTAAGCTAATGCACCCCAGGCACACAAGAGTTTTTTAGAGACTAAAAAGGTTCTGGGGAGAGCACCTTGTTCAACGATTGGCTGTACATCAATGACATGGATACTAATGTCCCAGAGATACTTTTTATCAAAAGCAATGTGGGGAAGTTCACATTTCCAAAACCATTTTGTCAGGCAGCTCTTACAAATAGAACATTTTCTTTTGGGCAGAAGATCAGCACAAACCTAATAATTAAAGAACTCTATGAGGCAGTACTACTGTTACGTCCATTTCATTAAAGTGAGAAGCAAAAAATAAGATGTACCAAAACTCTAGCTCAGAGCATCGAACTTGAGAAGGACTCAGTTCCTGAAAGGTGCCGAGTGCCCTCAACTTCCACTGATTTTAATGGGAGTTGAGGGGTTTTTTTTGCCTTTGTAGGATCATGCTTTAAAAAGAAGTTCATTTGAGGAGCATGGAGCAGTTCATTGGCACCTACTGTAAGGATTTTACAGAACCATGCAGGATTGTGCCCTAAGGGGAAAAAGAAAAATCACACTTCAGAGAATACCTTATAATAATACTAAATTTACAAATAATAATTGTAATCATCATTATCAGTACAATTATCCCCATTTTACAGATATGGAAACTGGGACACACACACAGACATGTGACTTGTAGACGGGCACTAGGTAACTCAGTAGCAGAGTAAGAAGAGAACCCAGAACTTTTGATTTCTGTGTTCTAGTCACTAGCCTATGTGCCCTCCAGCTTAAAAACGACAGAGTAATTCTTTTGGAGAGTTCACTCAGTTATCCTTGATGTTGATAATCATATCACAATACATAGGAAAGGAAGAGATAAGAAATAATTGAGTATAGAATCATCCCACATGAAAAAGCTGGCCTGTCAGATCAAAGTTGATGTACAGGCATTTCACTTTCCTGTATTTTAAGGACCATAACATTGTATTATATAGTAAGTTTTAGCAAGCATATGGCAATAACTGTAATAAATACAGTCTGTTGACCAGTAATGATATAAGTGTTCCTAATTATTTTATCTTAGACACAAATATTCTAATACTGTTAATTTCTGTTTTGTTTACTTTCCATTTTTCAAACTGATTGCTGTTATTTGTTTTGTTTTTTGAGCTGCATACTCCTGTCCTGCAAACCATGTATGCACCAAGGGGGAAAAGGCCGATGAATCTCAAAATAAGTCATTAAAATGGAAATTACAAGTTCTGCATACTTCGTGTTCAACAGAGAAATTGTTGTTGTCTGATGCAAAATAAAACAGGCCCTTGAACTTTAAAGTCAGTGACAAAAGAAATTAAGAAATAACTTGAGTACTAAAGAGTTATTGTTGAGATAGTCTTTTTTCAGATGGATTAAGAGAGCATATGCAATATTACCCTAATTAGTTAGGAAAAGTATAAAAAGAAGAATTATTTGCATGCTATTTAGATTCAACAGATGGTTGCTACATTGTTGATATCTAACTTGTGACACTCATGACAGTGAAAGGAGAGGACCTGTACACCCTTTGAAAATTAATACAGTTAGAAAAAGAAAAGGTAAACGCTACAGTCCTTTATCTAGTCAGTGACATCTAACCTATACTAGATGGCCTCTTGGATGCCTAATTTTCCTTTTTATCACCAGGTTATAGAAGCTCTGCTGGAAAAGGCATCAAGTTAACTTTTTTGAGCCTAGACCTATCTACTCAATTGATTCAGCCAAGGATTTAATGCCAGAAAGGAAATAGTAGGTAAGCATGAAAGCCAAAGTAATATATCACTGCTATCTTTTCAACAGATAAGCATTTCCTTGTTTGAACAAATACACATTATAGTATATGAAGCCAAAAATGTTTTGTTTTTGTTTTTGTTTTTTTAACAGCACATCTTCTGTGGGACTTCCATGTAACCAGACTTCAGAAAACACTCAATTATAAAGGTTTAGGTGCACACAGTGTAGTATTAAATTTGCTACAAACTGACAAATGACTAAATAAGTGTGTGTTCAACATAATTTAAGCTGTACTTTAAACACAGAAGTACAATTCAGGTTTATATTTCTTCAGTAACTCAGAAATGTGAGGAGACATCTTTAAATTAAATTTCTCTCTATATAAAAGAGTGAAACACAATTCAACTGGAAATTATTTCACTTGTAAATGAAACAATATGATTTTTTCTGAACTCCCAGCCAGGGCCGCCCGGGGGGGGGCAAGTGGGACAATTTGTCCAGGCCCCAGGCCCCACAGGGGCCCTCATGAGAGTATTTCGGGGCCCCTGGAGCAGGGCCCTTCACTTGCTCCAGGGGCCATGGAAAACTCTCGCGGGGCCCAGGCCCCCGGAGCTTCTTCCACTCCAGGTCTTCGGCAGCGGGGGGTCCTTCCGCCCCAGGGGGGAAAGACCCCCCGCCGCCGAATTACTGCTGAAGCGGGACCTGCCGCCAAAGTGCCAGGTCTTGGGCAGTAATTCAGCGGTGGGGGGGCCCCGCCATGGGTCCTCTGGGCACTTCAGCAGCGGGTCCCAGAGCAGAAGGACCCCCCGCCGCCAAATTACCGCCGAAGTGGAGGCCCCCCGCTGTCGAAGACCCAAGGCCCCCTGAATCCTCTGGGCAGCCCTGCTCCCAGCCCCACTAACTCTATGTTGGCTCTGGGAGTCAAGTTGAGTTCCGCCCATCTTTTGCATCATTGCTGGTATTGAGAATTTCTCAGGCCCACAGCGATACCTCTGAAACCCCACGGTCTTGGCGTTTGTGCTCTCAGAGATACCTTTTGCTCTTTAATAGTATTATAGGATTAGTTGATTGCAATTTAGTAAACAATCCTGTTGGTGATGCATAATAAACCAACAGCAGAAAGAAGATGGAGTAGAATCTGGTACCTTACTCCACATTAGCTTTGTTAGCTCAGCAGCATTAACAGAAAGAACGCAATAAAACCCCCAAGGAACAAAAATTAAGATACAAGTGAACTGTAAAAATCAAGATTTCCCAGGTCTCTAGCTGCCAAGAACAACAAAACAAAGGGAAGCTACTCACACGGTTCACAGACAGACGGTACAAATATAAAGAGAGACTGTTGTAAAATACACACTGAAGGTTTACAAAAAGTGAATAAGTCAAAGCAGATGGCAATCTATAAAGTCTTAATATGGGCAAAGTTAGTGGAATATGTTTTTTTCCACCCAGCTTCTTCTTCAGCAAGAATAATAAAAGGGAATCATGTATGCATCATATTTTGACAATAATCTCAGCAGATCTGACTCCTTGATATACACAAGTGTCAGTTTTGCTAAGTAAGAAAGTCTCATTTTTACTTTTTTCAATTAGAGCTGCTGTTGTGTGCAGTGTTGTAGCTGTGCTGGTCCCAAGACATTAGAGAGACAAGGTGGGTGAGGTAATATCTTTTATTGGACCAGCTTCTGCTGGTGAGAGAGAAAAGCTTTGGAGCTTACACAGAGCTCTTCTTCCAGTCTTCTGAAGGTCTGAAGAAGAGCTCTGTGTAGCTGCCAAAGCTTGTCTCTCTCACCAACAGAAGTTGGTCCAATAAAAGATATTACCTCACCCACTTTGTCTCTCAAACTGCAGTCTATGGCAGTTTATGCCTATATCTAAATTTTTCTTGAACTATCTTGATTTATAAACAAGACTGCACAAATGTTTTCTAGTCAGTTAAGAAATGGATTTGCCTGATCACTTCAATTTTATATGTTCTCCTGCACCTGATGGCCATTCAAAGGTAATATTGGATTTACTTAAGAGGGAGGGAAAGAGAAAAGGAACAAAGAAAAGGAAATTGCATAGGCTGAGAAATCATCAGGGAAACGAGAAAAACCAATAGAGAAGATCCAGGAGAGCTGATGAAGGGTAGGGAATTCTTTTTCAGGGAAGAGAAGGGATTTACAGAAGGAGCTGGAAAGCCTCCAGAACAGAACATGGTGCTACTGGAAAAGGAAAGAAATTTGTAGTGGGAAGAGAGAAAGCTCCACAGATCACCCTTATTCTGCCTTTAAAATTCTTAACAGCTTCACGAATATTTATTAGCTTATTGGATCAAAATCAGCCAATATTCAAGTTTCACTATTAGATACTAACCCAGCGGCTGGGGACTGTCATTTGCTTTTTGTCTGGTGTGGCTCATGACTATGGGTATCAACCTCAGGGACAGGGGTGCTGGAACAATTTGTATATTGAGGGTGCTGGGAGCCATTGAACCAAATTGCAAACCCTGTATATAATGGAAACCACTTCAAGCCAGGGGTGCGGCAGCACCCTTAGCACCTGTAGTTCCAGCACCTTTGCTCAGGGGAGACTGTCATGTAGCAGGGCAGAAACCCCAAACTGGTTGTCTGTTCTATCACTAGATTTTACCAACCCAGTAACAAACAAGAACTCCTGAAGCACTATAATAGTCTTACTGAGGATTCACAGACAGTCCCCTTGGGCACTCCAGTATGTCTTGCCACCCAGGCAAGCTGGACTTAGTGCTAGCTGGTTGCTGTACACCAGGGGTCAGCAACCTCTGGCACGTGGCTCGCCAGAGTAAGCACCCTGATGGGACGGGCCAGTTTGTTTAACTGTCGCATTGGCAGGTTCGGCTGATTGCGGCTCCCACTGGCCGCAGTTGGCTGCCAATCGGGCCAGTGGGAAGTTGCGGCCAGCACATCCCTCAGCCCCCACTGCTTCCCACAGCCTACATTGGCCTGGGATGGCGAACCGCGGCCAGTGGGAGCCGCGATCGGCCAAACCTGCTGACACGGCAGGTAAACAAACTGGCCCGTCGCACCAGGGTGCTTACCCTGGTGAGCCATGTGCCAGAGGTTGCCAACCCCTGCTATACACCAAAAATCACAAAATATTCAGGTTGCTCCCAGTCCCAAGAGACCAGTCATTTACCCCAGGTCAATTTGTACCTTAGATCTCTCACCAAAGACAATACTTGTAACCAGTTCTGTAATAAATTAACTAAAGATTTATTAACTAGGAAAAAGAAATGAGAGAGTTATTACAAGGTTAAAGCAAGCAAGCACAGATAAACAAATGAGTTACAGTCTATGGTTTTAAAAGGTGACAGAGTTGTAGCAATATGTCAGCTCTGAATGTCCTTAGGGCTAACCTAGGTTGACCGAGGGGGATCTCTGCTGCTGTTCTGTAGCTCCAGCCCCATGAGAGTCCAAACAGCAGAAGAGAGAAGAAAAATTTTCTTGACAGCTATCTTTGTTTTCTTCTTCCAGAATTCAAGTTGAGGGGACGAGCCCTTTCGCATGTAGCCTCTTCATGGGCGTGACAGGGAAATCAAAGTCTTTGTATTAAGATGTTCCACAATGGCCCATTTAGTTTTGATGGGCCTTTTTTGATGGTTAGGAGACAATCCCTTCTGACTGGGTTCTCAGTTTCAGAGTGAATACTTTTTACTGTCATAAAGCAAAAACTTAAATATTATCTTATAGCATTTGATAAAGAAATTATAATTGAGAGTCATCCATGCAGCAATTTACAAGCACTTCATGAAATCTAAACACATTGTTATAAGTCCAATACCCATTTTAACCATACTAACATAGGTGAGGTGAAGTGGCAAAATTTGCAGATGATACAAAACTACTTGAGATAATTAAGTCCAAGGCAGACTGTGAAGAGCTACAAAAGGATCTCACAAAACTGTATGACTGGGCAACAAAATGGCAGATTACATTCGATGTTGATTAATTGCAATGTAATGCACATTGGAAAACATAATCTCAACTATACATATAAAATGATGGGGTCTAAATTAGTTGTTACTATTCAAAAAAGAGATCTTGGAGTCACTGTGGATAGTTCTCTGAAAACATCTACTCAATGTGCAGCGGCAGTCAAAAAAGTGAACAGAATGTTATGAGTCATTAAGAATGGGACAGATAAGAAGGCAGAAAATATCATATTGCCTCTATATAAATCCATGGTACGCCCACATCTTGAATACTGTGTGCAGATGTGGTTGACCCATATCGAAAAAGATATATTGGAAATGGAAAAGCTTCAGAAAAGGGCAACAAAGATGACTGGGGTATGGAATGGCTTCCATATGAGGAGAGATTAATAAAACTGGGACTTTTCAGCTTGGAAAAGAGACAACTAATGGGAGATATGATAGAGGTCTATAAATCCATGACTGGTGTAGAGAAAGTAAATAAGGAAGTGTTATTTACTTCCTCTTAAAACATAAGAACTAGGGGTCAACAATGAAATTAATAGGCAGCAGGTTTAAAACAAACAAAAGGAAGTATTTCTTCACACAACACACAGTCAACCTGTGAAACTCTTTGCCAGGGGATGTTGTGAAGGCCAAGACTATAACAGGGTTCAAAAAAGAACTAGATAAATTCATGGAGGATAGGTCCATCAATGGCTATTAGCTTGGATGGGCAGGGATGGTATCCCTAGCCTATGTTTGCAGAAGCTGTGAATGAGCAATGGGGAATGGATCACTTGATGATTACCTGGTCATTCCCTCTGGGGCACCTGGCATTGGCCGCTGTTAGAAGACAGGATACTGGGATAAACAGACCTTTGGTCTGACCAGTATGGCCATGTCAAGGTATTTTTCCCCCAGTTTGAACTTTAGCATCCAAAAGTGGGGACCTGCATGGACACTTCTAAGCTTAATTCCTAGCTTAGATCTGATAGCGCTGCCACCAGCCAAAATATAGTGTTTGGCACACTTTCTGTTCCCCCAAAACCTTCCCTGGGGAACCCAAGACCCAAACCCCTTGGGTCTTAAAACCAGGAGAAATAAACCATTCCCCCTCCTTTTCCCCTCCCAGACTTTCCCCTCCCTGGGTTACTCTGAGAGGCTACACTGATCCGAACTCCTTGGATCTTAAAACAAAGAGGAATTAACCTTCCCCCCCACCCTTTCCCCCACCAATCCCTGGTGAGTTCAGACCCAATCCCCTTGGGTCTTAAACAAGGGGGAAAAAATCAATCAGGTTCTTAAAAAAGAAAGCTTTTAATTAAAGAAAGAAAAAAGTAAAAACTATCTCTGTAAAATCAGGATGGAAAATGTTTACAAGGTATTCAGCTCATATAGACTAGAGGGACTTCCCACCCCCCTAGCCTGAGATTCAAGTACAGCAAACAGAGGAAAAAATCCTTCCAGCAAAATACACAATCACAAGTTAAGAAAACAAACATAAGACTAATCCACCTTTTCTAGCTAATACTTACTATTTTGAACATGAGACTGTTTCAGAAAGATTGGAGAAACCTAGGGTGAACGTCTGGTCCCTCTTAGCCCCAAGAGCGAACAACGAACAAAACAAACAGCACAAACAAAGACTTCCCTCCACAGAGATTTGAAAGTATCTTGTCCCCCCATTGGTCCTCTGGTCAGGTGTCAGTCAGGTTCACTGAGCTTCTTAACCCTTTACAGGTAAAAGAGACATTAACCCTTAACCATCTGTTTATGACAAGCCATTCTTACATTATGTGAAACAGACTGGTTTCTAGCAATGAATCTGACAGTGCTTGGCTAAGGCCTAAAACCTTGGCAAGAGCTGGCACCTAGTCAGCCAGTGTCACAGGGTGATTCACTGGCTACAGGTCTGACAAAATATCTTTGGCGTGATAATCCCTGCTGCACCTTGGTAAAGTCAATGGGGAGACTGGTTTGGCTAAAAGAGCCACAGCCGTGCAAACCTGAATAGAAGCAGGCTAAGAATGACAGACGGTAGGGACACGGCTGGGCAACATCCACTAATAAAAGGAAGACGCTCTTCATTCACTTTTAATCCTTCTTTATTTCCTTCAGATTTTGATACGGATAATGCAAATTAATGTCTGCAGAAAGTGATGCAAATAAGAGAGTTACAAATTGTAATTTAAAAGGACAAACAGCGGTATGCCTGATGTCCATAGTGTAAAAAAGGTACATAATCTATTTTGTCTATTGCTGCTTTAATACAAAGAAATTTAGTTCCTACAGGGAGAATTTATTGCTGCAGGTTCCCTACCAATTTAGGACTGCTGTGTTTACCTTTCCCTGTGAGCAGGCAGAGAAACAATAGTATATTGTGCAAATACAGTGGGGACATGGATTAATTTCAAACCCATCACGTAATCTTATGAGATTTCCCACGAGATCTCCTAACAGGTTGCAGCACTGTGAGCCATTATTTCCATATTTATTGGAAATAACGTCTGAGCTAAGGTAATGCATAATATTCCCAATGCAAGCTCTCATGATGAGAATGAAATTAACTCTTATGGAGGTAAGTGCTGAGGGGTTTTGGGGTTTTTTTTTGGAATCCTGAAACATTTACCCCCAAATAACTACATATTCCCTTAAAGTTGTTGTGATATAGTATATTATGTAACATTTTAATTTGGGGCTTTTTGAAAAGATGACTTTTGATCTGAAAGTCCCCACTGAAATGACTGGGCTTGATTCTGATCTCTCTTGTACTATAAATCTGGCGCAACTCCACTAATTTTAATTGAGTTATTCCAGATTTATGCTAGTGTGAGATCAAAACCAGATCCATTTTATAGCACTAATTGTGCAAAGACCTTTCAGGATGCAAATACTGACACGATAAACCTTAATTAAAATGACTGTGTTCTACAGTGCTGTATGCTACAGAATATACTTTAAAAAGCTTTATTATATATTCAATATTGCAGAACTCAGAGGCCCCATTGTACTAGCTACTGTACAAATACAAAGAAATACAGTGTCTCTGTGCAAAAGAGTTACAAGCCTACTGCTGCATTATTTGGTGGAATGTGGGTCAAAAAATACACAGATATCCTCAGTTTCTTGCAGTTAAATTCATTGGGCCAGATCCTCAGCTGGTGACATTTGGTAGCTCCACTGAAGATGAAGAACTAGCCCTGACTATTTATTTGTTTAGTTACTTGCAAAGTGTCCCCAGTTCCAAGATACACACAGATACTTCTGTACTTAGATACATGGGGATATTGAGGGCACCTTGGAAGCACCTAAAACTCTAAGTGTGTTATCATGTTTCATTAAGGCTCTGGGCCATGCTCCTACAAATGTTTCCCCTTCAGTAATGATTCCTTTGTGAAAGTAGGCAGTTTCTCCTTTTTTAATCAACCTTCTGCTCTTACCTGATTCATTCACTGATGCCTGAACATGCTGCTTGTAGTACTGCAATTTGTCGTCAAGGAAACAATTGTTAGGTCATAATCTACAGCTTGTGTCACTGAATGAATTGGGTAAGAGGGTCAGGGCAATTACAAGAACAATCTTCACTTATTCACAAGTATGTTATTAGTTATGTACAATGGGGAAAAATACAAAAAGTCGCTTCAGTGGAATTTTGGTTTCAAAAGTTGCATTTTTTTTAAATGTTTGCCTATGGGTGGCAGCGACCGAGGGAAATCCAATAAAATTGGTTTGAGAAGCCATAGCAGAAGATCACACACAGCCACTCTGCAAGATGAGATTGCTATGGCATCAGACCCACAGCTGCCAAAATTTTCATGGGAAGCTGAGGTACTGGCAGCCTTCTCCCTGAGGGCCTGCTGAGATCTGACTTATCCACTTAATTAACCACTTAACCATACTGTCCAAAAAGGCTGAACATGCAGCTGTCTGCAAATAGCTTAACATTGCCCTGTAGGTTTTTTTTTTAAACAAAGTATCCATTTTCCGGCCTGAAATAGCCTTAAGCCAGAAACCTCCTCAGCTAGACTGGTGCTCCATCTATCCCTGCTCATGTTACAGCTGTGTCTGTCTTGCAAGTCAAGGGGGATTCTTACCCAGGACTCCACAAAGATTTAAAAAAAAAAAAACTTGGAGAGCTAAAGCTAGCCACTATTTAACATTCCAGTCCATTCTTTTTGAAAGTAAAGATATACCCACAATTGTTGATAATAACTGTAAAATAATCTGAGTTCTTACAAATCAGTATCACTTGGCATATTAAAAACATTTCAATATTTTACAGTTTAAATGAATTTACTAATATAAATGTTTTATTTTCATTATTGGCAGACACTACTGGCTGCATATAGTTAATATTGACTCAAACCTAAAAAGAATAATCATATTAATACCCAAACTCTTTTAATCTACATTTTTGTAAATGTTTTCCTAAGAGTTCATTCTTACATAGGCCATGGCTACACTAGAGAGTTACAGCGCTGCAACTTAGGATGTGGCCACACTTGCAAAGCACGGCCAGCGCTGCAACTCCCTGGTTGCAGCGCTGGCTGTACACCCGGTCGAGCCTCGGGTGTAGGGATTCCAGCGCTGGTGATCCAGCGCTGGTCAGCAAGTGTGGACGCCCACCAGCGCTTTTATTGACCTCCGGGGTATAAGGAGGTATCCCAGCATACCTTAGAAGCCTCTCTGGTAATCATGCACACTCCACTGCCCTGAGCTCAGCTGACCCCACCTTTAAATGCCCCGAGAATTTTAAAAATCCCTTTCCTGTTTGCTCAGCCAGGTGTGGAGTGCAATCAATCATTCAATCAATCAGCGACCATGCCTCCACGCCCCAAACGAGCCCCAGCATGGAACAATTCCAAGCTGCAGGACCTCATCAGTGTTTGGGGTGAGGAAGCTGTGCAAGCACAGCTGCACTCCAGAAGGAGAAATTATGATACCTATGGGCAGATATCGCAGTCCTTGCTGAGAAGGGGCCATGAACGGGACGCGTTGCAGTGCAGGGTCAAAATAAAAGAGCTGAGGAGTGCTTAATGCAAAGCCCGTGAGGGAAATCGCCACTCAGGAGCTGCCCCCACAACCTGCCGTTTTTACAAGGAGCTGGATGCCATACTTGGGGGTGACCCCACTGCCAATCCTAGGACCACGATGGAGAGTTCAGAGCAGGGAGAAATGGGGGAGGGTGTAGAGGAAGCCAACAGTGAGGCTACTGGCGTGGAGGGAGGCACCCCAGAGTCCCAGGAGGCATGCAGCCAGGAGCTCTTCTCAAGCCAGGAGGAGGCTAGCCAGTCGCAGCAGCTGGAAGTTGCTGGTGAGGAAGAAGCTGCGGAGTGTGCTCGGGGTAAGCAGATTTTTATGTTTTGGGAGAGGAGGGTGGGGGTGTAATAACCTTAGTCCCAGATTTGGACCTTAGCGTCCAAAATATGGGGGTTAGCATGAAAACCTCCAAGCTTAGTTACCAGCTTGGACCTGGTACCTGCTGCCACCACCCAAAAAATTAGAGTGTTTTGGGGCACTCTGGTCCCTCTGAAAAACCTTCCCTGGGGACCCCAAGACCCAAATCCCTTGAGTCTCACAACCAAGGGAAATAATCCTTTTTCCCTTCCCCCCTCCAGGTGCTTCTGGAGAGATACACCGACACAAGCTCTGTGAAACTACACAGAGGGACTCCCCCTCTCCGTTCCCAATCCTGGAAACAAAAAGTACTTTCCTATTCCCCCAGAGGGAATGCAAAATCAGGCTAGCGATCCAACACACAAATCTCCCCTTGATTTCTTCCTCCCACCAATTCCCTGGTGAGTACAGACTCAATTTCCCTGAAGTAAAGAAAAACTCCAACAGGTCTTAAAAGAAAGCTTTATATAAAAAGAAAGAAAAATAAGTACAAATGTTCTCTCTGTATTAAGATAATACAACACAGGGTCAATTGCTTAAAAGAATATTGAATAAACAGCCTTATTCAAAAAGAATACAAATCAAAGCACTCCAGCACTTATATTCATGCAAATACCAAAGAAAAGAAACCATATAACTTACTATCTGATCTCTTTGTCCTTACACTTAGAAACAGAAGACTAGAAAGTAGAACTACTTCTCCAAAGCTCAGAGAAAGCAGGCAGCCAGAAAACAAAGACTCAGACACTCAAATCCCTCCACCCAAAGTTGAAAAAATCCGGTTTCCTGATTGGTCCTCTGGTCAGGTGCTTCAGGTGAAAGAGACATTAACCCTTAGCTATCTGTTTATGACAGGGGGTTATGGCTGCCTGCCTGCATGCCTAAACGTGGAATAGCCCATTGATTTGCTCTATCACGTCTCTGTAATCTGCCTCGGTAATCTCTGGAAAAGTTGCAGCCAGAGCGTGTGCAATGTGCTTTCTCAAGTTTATCGGGAGAGCCACTGTGGTCCTTGTCCCGGTCAGGCTAACTCGTCCGATCCACTGTGCAGCGAGGGGTGGGGGGAACATGGCTGCACACAGGCAAGCTGCATAGGGGCCAGGGCGGAATCCACATTGCTGTAGAAGACCCTCCCTCTCTTTCCAGGTAACACGCAGCAGTGATATATCTGGCAGTAGGAAACCCTGTTGAGAATTTAGGGATACTTGAGTGCAGGGTGCCAGGTTCGCGGTCCCCCCACAGCCCCGCGGTGCGTTCCGGTCTCCCCACCCCCTTCCAGCACGTAGCCAGTCCCGCGGTGCGCTCCGGTCTCTCCCCCCCCCTTCCCAGCAGGCAGCCAGCCCCGCGGTGCCCTCCGGTCTCTCCCCCCCCCTTCCCAGCAGGCAGCCAGCCCCGCGGTGCCCTCCGGTCTCCCCCCCCCCTTCCCAGCAGGCAGCCAGCCCTGCGGTGTCCTCCGGTCTTCCCCCCTCCCCCGTTCCCAGCACGTAGCCAGCCCCGCGTTGCGCTCAGGTCTTCCCCCCCCTTTCCCAGAACGTAGCCAGCCCCGCGGTGCGCTCCGGTTCCCCCCCCCCACTTCCCAGCACGTAGCCAGCCCCGCGGTGCGCTCCGGTCTCTCCCCCCTTTCCCAGCAGGCAGCCAGCCCCGCGGTGCGCTCCGGTCTTCACCCCCCTTCCCAGCACGTAGCCAGCCCCGCGGTGCGCTCCGGTTCCCCCCCCCCTTCCCAGCACGTAGCCAGCCCCGCGGTGCGCTCCGGTCTCTCCCCCCCTTCCCAGCAGGCAGCCAGCCCCGCGGTGCGCTCCGGTCTCTCCCCTCCTTCCCAGCAGGCAGCGAGCACAGCTGTGCATTCCCCCCCCCCTCACCAGCAGGCCGGCAGTTACGCGGACCGCCCCCCCCCGCCAGCAGCTCGCCACCTTCCTGTTCACTACTGTCCCCTGTGCAGGACACCAGCTACCTCCTGTACCCAGTGCAGATAAACCCCAGTGACCCATCGGTCAATTCCCCCTCCCAGGTGCAGTCGGGGCAGAAACACTCACCCCATTGCTCGCCATGCCTTCACTTCCCTGGCCTCTCTGTGTTATGTTAGGTATGTGGGAAGGATGCTACAAAAAGTCTAAAAACTCCTTCACTGTGTGATAATAAACAATGTAGCCTCTGTGTATTACATGTTTCTATCTATGTTTTTTTTAGTGACCTTGACTAATGAAGCCGGATCACTGGCCTCATGTCGCTTGCAGAACTTGAGAAAAAATCCGCGAAAATCAAAAGAAGAATTGATCAAAGCAGTTATGATTCACTACAACAGAGAAAGTAGGAAGACGCAGGAATGGAGAGAGAAAATGTATGAGTGGAGGCAAACATAAAGCAGGAGAAAGGAACTGGCTACCAAAAAAACCTCAAAGCAGATGATAAGCCTCCTGGCTCGCCAAACTGAGTCTTTCGAGTCTCTCGTAGCCATGCAGGCAGATTTGTACCGTGGTAACCCACACCCCTCCCAAAGCTCTCTTTCTTGTTCCCCAGTATTTGCACAAAACACCTTTCTCCAGCAGCCAGTTTCTTATTACCCCCAGCTGCCCCCAACACCTGTACGATCACCTACCAGCCCTGATAACTACAATTCTTACCCTGTGCACTCCACCCCCATTACCCTGCAGCATAGTAATCCTGAAGTGCAGCAGACATTGAACAGTAATCCAAACAGGACATATTCAAACCTCTGAATGTACAGTCCACCACCCTAACCCCCCTGGCCTTTTATGTACTGTACTTTGAATAAAGGATTTTATGGCTTTTACAATACGTTTTATTATTGCAGGAAGTGGTAAATATTGTACCCCAAGGTAGAAAGGAGCACAGCAAAGGCACCAAACATTACTGTTGGCTCTCAGCATCAAATTGCTCCCTTAAGGCATCCCTAATCCTTGAAGCCCTTTCCTGGGCCTCTCTAGTAGCCCTGCTCTCTGGCTGTGCAAATTCAGCCTCTAGGCGTCGAACCTCAGAGGTCCATTCCTCACTGAATCTTTCACCCTTCCCTTCACAAATATTATGGAGGGTACAGCACGCGGATATAATAGCGGAGATGCTGCTTTCCCCCAAATCTAGCTTCCCATAAAGACAACGCCAGCGGGCTTTCAAACGGCCAAAAGCACACTCCACAGTCATTCTGCACCGGCTCAGCCTGTAGTTGAACTGGTCCTTGCTCCTGTCAAGCTTCCCTGTATACGGTTTCATGAGCCATGGCATTAAGGGGTAAGCGGGGTCTCCGAGGATCACAGTGGGCATTTCGACGTCCCCTACTGTGATCTTGCGGTCTGGGAAAAAAGTCCCGGCCCTCAGCCTCCTGAACAGGGCACTGTTCCGAAAGATGCGTGCATCGTGCACCTTTCCAGGCCATCCTGAGTAAATGTCAGTGAAACGCCCACGGTGATCCACAAGCGCTTGCAGAACCACGGAGAAATACCCCTTGTGATTAACGTTCTCTGATGCCAGGTGGGGTGGTGACAGAATAGGAATATGCGTCCCATCTATTGCCCCTCCACAGTTAGGGAACCCCATTTCTGCAAAGCCATCCACAATGTCCTGCACGTTCCCAAGAGTCACGGTTCTTCTTAGAAGGGTGCGATTAATGGCTGTGCAAACTTGCATCAGCACCATTCCAACGGTGGACTTTCCCACTCCAAACTGGTTCACCACCGATCTGAAGCAGTCTGGAGTTGCCAGCTTCCAGATTGCAATAGCCACCCGCTTCTCCACTGGCAGGACAGCTCTCAATCTCGTGTCCCTGCGCCGCAGGGTAGGGGCGAGCTCAGCACACAGTGCCATGAAAGTGGCTTTTCTCATCCGAAAGTTCTGCAGCCACTGCTCGTCATCCCAGGCTTGCAGGACGATGTGATCCCACCACTCAGTGCTGGTTTCCCGAGCCCAAAGGCGCCGTTCCACGGTGCTGAGCACGTCTGTTACTGCCACAAGCAATTGAGTGTCTTCAGCGTCAGGCGTTTCAATATCATCGTCTGACTCCTCACTGTCACTTTGCAGCTGAAGGAATAGCTCCACTGCCATGCGTGATGTGCTGGCAACATTCATCAGCAAGGTCCTCAGCAGCTCGGGCTCCATTTGTAACAGAAATCTCAGAAATTGCGCTGCAGACTCACAATGCCGCCAAACTGCTCGGAATGTGTAGCAAAGCACCACGGGGCGTTGGAACAGGAAGCGGAAAGACCCGCACACTTCCTTCCCCTTCCCACAAGCCACAGCGCCAAAATGGGACGAGGTGCTCTGTAGGATAGCTGCCCACAATGCACCACTCCCAACAGCGCTGCAAGTGCTGCAAATGTGGCCACACTGCAGCGCTGGCCGCTGTCAGTGTGGCCACACTGCAGCGCTGGCCCTACACAGCTGTACGAACACAGCTGTAACTACCAGTGCTGCAAAACTGTAAGTGTAGCCATGGCCATAAATAGTAGACCCTCATTTGGAAACTCCAGCCCTCAGCTTCAGTACAGTAGTCTCTTTTTTGCCCCCAAAACCTATTCAGTTGTTGTTTAACACAATCAGCTTCTCCCAGGTCTCTTAGGGATTTAAGTTTAGAAAACAGACTTGCAAAAATACAGTGGCTCTTTTATAGTCTTACTAATTAAATGTAATTAAATTAATGGTAACCTGAAATTGAATGTATTAAAAAAATCCAAAAGCATTTTGCTTTACATGTATAAACACTAGAGTAATTATTTCCTTTTCGGGAAAATGCCAGAGTAATAATGGAGATGACAGTGAAGTTCTTCACAATGAGCCAATTTAGACTATCAGGATTCATTAGCATGTATGTGAATAGTAAATAATTGCATTAATTTTAAGCCGAGTAACATATTTAGAAAACTGGAAAGAACTTTATTTTGTGAATTTAATCAACCTTTGCTCTTCCCCAGGTAGGTCGGAGCATATCTGCAATATTAAGCTGAAACTTATTCTTCACCATAGACCCAAGATAAGAGAGCAGTGATTTTCAAACTTTAGAACTTTTTAGATGGTTTGTAAACAAAGAACACTTCAAAATAAATAAATGAAAACTTTCTGTTAATATAACGGTAATTATGGAGATAAGTAATCTTTCCATAATTGAAGCTGTAACCAGCGTTACCTTAGAATCATAGATTCATAGAATCATAGAATATCAAGGTTGGAAGGGACTTCAGGAGGTCATCTAGTCCAACCCCCTGCTCAAAGCAGGACCAATTCCCAACTAAATCATCTCAGCCAGGGCTTTGTCAAGCCTGACCCTAAAAACCTCTAGGGAAGGAGATTCCACCACCTCCCTAGGTAACTCATTCCAGTGCTTCACCACTCTCAGAGTGAAAAAGTTTTTCCTAATATCCAACCTAAACCTCTTCCACTGCAACTTGAGACCATTACTCCTTTACTCCTTGTTCTGTCAGCCTTGTAAGTCCACTTTTCATCCCTCTCTATTTCCAAAAATAAAAAAGCTCGATTTCTCAAAACTCTATAGATAGAGAATTTCTCAAGAAAGTGGTTCCATTTTTAACTGTTTTTAATTGTCTGATTTTTCTTTGCCTCCATCTATTGGCCTAAGTAAATCACATTACAACAAACAAATCACATCATATTTACATTTTCAAATTTAGCTTCTACAAGAGGCAGTTTTCAAAGGCAGAAAGAGTAAGCTGTTCAAAAAGTTGACATTAGCCATGGTCATCATCATGGAAGTGACTTACTGCCAGTTCCCAATTTATGGCACCCTCTGGTTAGTAGGCTGTCTTCACACAAAACAATGTGTTACTCATGTCCTATGTTAACCACAGTGACTAGAATAATATGGATCCAATCATATCATAATGAATTAAATATCAACATATATCACTGTGATACATTGGGGCCAGAATATATAGAGTACAAGATAAGTATCTGTATAGAAAGTATGTAGAGTATGAGTATGTATACGTACACTCTATTTTAAGAGACAGCCCCCAAATATCCCCAAATACACGAAGTACAAAGGTGCAATAGAATTAGTAGACAACCATACCTATTAAGCAATTACTTCTGTATCAGTTCCTTGAATGGTTGCGTAAGAAGCCTTTCATTATCTATATTGAGTGTGTAAATATATTGGATTACATGTGTCACCATGCATGCATGACACGCAGTAACTGTTTACAGGATGAGAGGTTGTCACTGAGAAACATTTATGATTGGTGAAGTTACATAATAATCCAGTTATCTGGATTTTACTAGGTGATCCAAATTCACTTGCACCATGATGGTACTGTACATTTACCATATGCACACCTTAATAATCAAGTTGCAGAAGTAGAAGGACTATACTCGTTTTCCTTTACTTTTCTTAGTTCAAAATGAAATCTGTGTTTGGTTTCACTAGAACTATAAATGGTTAGCAATATTAACCAAGACAATTTCAAAGTTCCTATTTATTGCTCTAATTTAAAGTCTGACAGTTGTGTAATGCAGTACTGACATTTTCAATTTATAGTATAGTATGTTACTTGATAAAATACGGCGTATTTCGCACTGTGACTCGCCCACAATTGTTCCTGTGAATCATAGGGAAGAATTGCTTTCAGACTTGAATTACTAAACCAAGTACTGCAGCTTGTAATCATCCACTCTAAACATACTTTCTAGCATTGCTAACAGAGACAAATATTTGCAACACCTAACCCAAAATGTACAGCATAAGATAAATAAAATTGTCAACAGGTACTATTTTTGCACAACTTTGTTAAATATAGGGTACATCACAGCAGAAATATATTCTCTGATAGAAAATAAGAAACTGTTACCTATTTTAGAAAGCAAAGGGTAAATTACAAATCATGGCAAAACTGCAGAAACTGATGCTTTATCTAAACAAACTTTCAAAACTACTACTACCCATCGGCATTAACTAAAATACAGTATTGCCTCAATCCCCAGGTGCACCAGGAGCCTTGTTCAAAGCCCACTGAAGTGAAAGGGAGTTGTTTGGATCAGGACTCAAGGTCAGAGCTTGGTACATCTGGATAGGAGGGAACAAAGAAGCTGCTTTCAGCTTCTCTGTTATTGGGCTGGCTGGGGTCTGTTTCAGCCCCTGTTGTAGACTGCAGCAGCCTCAAGTTTGTTCTAAACTATATCCAGTTGGACATGGCCCCAAGGATCTGGCGCACAAACTATGGCTCTATGTTTTGGTCATCTTTTATTCTCCCCACCCGCATGACTGCCTTACTCCAGAGGCCAAGAAGGGGCTGGAGGTGGCGTAGGAATCAGCTACACAGATTTTAAACATGCTACCCAGGAAGATCTGCCATTTTTTCTGACCAGCTTGCACCACTGGAGAGAGCAAAATGGCCAAAGCAGGGCTCAGGATTCAGCCTTGTGACTACAGGTTAGACTCCACCCAGAAAATTTAGGACAGATTACAAAAAATTACAAGATAGCAAGTAGTCTCACTCAACTGAGGATACTAATATGCTCTTTGAAAAGCTGCCTAAACTCAGACTTCATCTGATTCCCTGTCCGTCCTAAGCTTGAATTTCCTGGCTTCTGTCAATTGGTCACAATTTAACACCAGTTTTGTGTTTAATATTTCAGATTTAGCTACAGTAAAAACATTTATATTTCCAAGGTTACAAGAGCCAAATGTTCACCTCTTCTGTTGTTTTGCACAGGCTTTCACAGATGAAACACAGATTTCCCCCCTAAAAATGACCAGATTCTTCACTTAATAATTTTTAGCAATGTAACGCTGCAAGTGTCCAGTAAGACTGACAACACCCTTTCCTTGGTAACAAGTGCATCTATGAACAGAGGAGGCATTTTCTGATCTATATTTGATTTAAACAAACAAGTGGTCCATGCATTGAATTTCAGTCTCTTGCTAGCTAATTTCAAAAACTAGCAGACCAAGTACACCATCTTATGCTATCTGTCTTCTGTGGCCAAGGGGAAGGGAAGGTATCATCATTCTGTATTCATTTTCCAGCAAGTGGGGATGCTTTTATTCCTGCTAGAACTCTGCCAATAGGAACCTTGAGGGAAACTGATAAACTGGGGCATTCCCTGGCTAAACTGGCTATGCGCCTTTTCAAAAAGTCTGAGCTGTCAATTTAGAACGGCAATGGCTGATCACATCCATCCTCCCCATCAACTAGATTACTTCAGCCACTCCCTGCCACCATAACCTGAACCCTTGCAAAAGAGTTTGCCATCAGGGCACTCCACCAGGACTATGCTGACATAAACTGAGGTCAGTTTGACACAATATCTTTCACTTTTTCTTTCGTGTTCCTGACAAACTTATGTGCCATAAACACTAAAGTGCATCCCATTCACTTTTAAAGTACTTCAGACAAAGAGTCAAATGGGAATGCACTTTTACACAACCACTGTAGTTTAAAAAAAATCATACAAATCCATTTTTCCATTGGAGGCTACATTTACAAATACTCTATGCCTGGTAGATTGTCAAAGAATGTGTGCACATATGTAATCATTCCTTCCTGGAATCTTGGGCAAAATGACAGGATTCAGAGAATTTGGGTGCCTCATCAGTGCTTGGCATCCCATACACTACAGCCTGAATACTGATGGCTTTATAGGCTTGCTATTTGTGAAGAATCACTTTGTCACTGGGTGGTGCCCAAACAGCTGTGTGCATGCAGTCAGTAGTTCCCAGGAGCAATGGAAAATTAACTAAGCCAAAAAAGTCATACATTGCTTAGTGCTTTAGTTCTGGCACGTTGTATCTCTGTAAAACTTAAAGCATAATTCTCAGTAACTGAGGGTGTTGCACAGCACAGTAAGAAAAAGAGAGCAACTCACCTCACTCTGGGAAAGGGCACTGGTGGGTAGAAGGAAGACAGGAAAAGGCCATTTTGCCCCCATTCTAGGACTGCAGGTCCACAGATGAACCACGGCTGCCTGTTCCCCTACTAACAACTGGAACTTCTAGCTCAGAGCTTCTACTGCTGCTCCAGGAGTTCTGCTACAGCCCCAGCACAGACACACAAGGCAAAACACAACACAATCCAGACAAAGTAGCAGCCCCATTAGTATGTATCTGCTTGTGCATGCCTACGTATGGGTCACATTAGAAATAACGCTAGGATCACTGTATAGAATTTAAAGTCCTCTAAGAAAGGAGAATTTGGGTGATTTAATAAAGGTTTATGTTCTATTTAGGAATAGGATAAGGTTCAAGTTTGTTCTTATTCCAGTTAGGTTTAGACATAAACTGCAAAGCAGGTGCCCATAAGGCACAAAATCAAAGGGGACATCCAACAGAGCTGAATGCAAAGGGAAACTTACAAGAATGCCTGCAAGTTTCCTTTTAGAACAGGCTCCATGAAGAGTAGATATATATATATAGATATATAGATAGATATAGATATAGATATAAGAAACTTCCTTTATATATAGAAAGGAAACTGGGTCTAGTGAATTTCCATCTGTCATCCGCAACCCCTCCCACGTATAACACTACTGCTGCTGACACACACACACCCGGAGACCCAAAATGAATTAAAAAGGCAAGTAAAACACTAAAGATGTGAAAAGGCAAAATAAACAGGGAAGAAAAACAAATTATAGAATAAAGCACAACATGAAGATGGAATAGATGAAAAGGAGAGAAATAAGGAAAGAAAAGAAGTGATGAGAGGCTGGAAGTATAAGGGAGAGAGAATCAGAAAAATTTGCATTTCAGGATCCTTTGTACCAGCTGCATTACAGCTAGAATTCTGGCAGCAAAGGACTGAGAGTCTTTTGCTGGCTCTGAAATTATCTCACTGTATCACCCTGGGCAAGACACTTGGCCTCTCTCTGTCTGAGGTTCCCCCATTCATCAGGGTTTATTGATTAAAATCAAATGGATTTAAATCATCAATTTTAATCATGTTTTAAAACAGCAAACACAAACTTTGATTTAAATCATCGATTTTACTCATGATCTGTATTTGTACTTTTTAGTTATTTTCCTAAAGAAAGGTTGATTCTCATTCGTTGGTAAGCATTAAAACACATTGATGTGCAACCAAATATACTTTTTACACTAAATATGATGCTTTTTTTTTTGCAAACCAGAAGGGTACACTATATCTATTCTATGGCGAAAAACTATGTTAATGCAGAGTTAAGGTGCTTGGTGGTATATCATACCCTTGCAGAACACTGAATAGAGCAAAACAAACTTCTGAAAACCTGCAAATGCACAGTTAAAGTTGCTCATGCAACCTTAACTCTGCCCTCTTACAGCAACACCCCATAAGACCAATTGACACACATACCTTCCATAGAATTACAGAATATTAGGGTTGGAAGAGACCTCAGGAGGTCATCTAGTCCAATCCTCTGCTCGAAGCAGGACCAACATCAAATAAATCATCCCAGCCAGGGCTTTGTCAAGCCGGGCCTAAGGATGGAGATTCCACTGGCTCCCTAAAATGACCCTTCCCAGTGCTTCACTTCACCACCCTCCTAGTGAAATAGTGTTTCCTAATATCTAACCTAGACCTCCCCCATTGCAACTTGAGACCATTGGCTCCTTGTTCTGTCATCTGCCACCACTGAGAACAGCCTAGCTCCATCCTCTTTGGAACCCCCCTTCAGGTAGTTGAAGGCTGCCATAAAATCCCCCCCCTCTCTTCTCTTCTGCAGACTAAATAACCCCAGTTCCTTCAGCCTCTCTTGAAAGTCATGTGCTCCACCCCCTAATCATTTTCATTGCCCTCCACTGAACTCTCTCCAATTTCTCCACATTCTTTCTGTAGTGGGGGGACCAAAACTGGACGCAATACTCCAGGTGTGGCCTCACCAGTGCCGAATAGAGGGAAATAATCACTCCTCTCGATCTGCTGGCAATGCTCCTACTAATACAGCCCAATATGCCGTTGGCCTTCTTTGCAACAAGGGCACACTGCAGACTCATATCCAGCTTCTCATCCACTGTAATCCCCAAGTCCTTTTCTGTAGAACTGCTGCTTAGCCAGTCAGTTCCCAGGCTGTAGCAGTGCACGGGATTCATCCTTCTTAAGTGTAGGACTTTCCTTTGCCAACCCCACAGTGGCTGAAATGTACAGGCTCTCTAACTCTTTTTACAACCCCCGCCCCCATTCACTCTCACCCAGAGGATTCCATCTAAGACTAAAAGGACAAAAAGGAAAGGAAAAAAAAAGAATCAGTTGTCCACATAATCTTCCCTCTGTTCTGCTACAGCTGGCAGTAACCAATGGGAATTATTTATATATAATCCAGGTCCAGTCAGTGTATTAGGTGTTCTTACACTAAATAATGGAGGCAGAAATTGGGCCTGCGACACGCATGGATTACTTGGAGGTGTGTGACAGAGCCGTGGTTATATGAGGAGATGTATGTTTGAAGACTCTGACATGTGTGAGGTAAGGGGAAGAGCGGCATGTATACCTCCAGAATGCAACAGAATCCAGGGATTGCCTGTAATTCCCTGGGGAAGCGTGGTAATCACAGCCTCTCCAGGGTCTAAGAAAAGAGGTGGGAGGAGTGGCTTAGGCAAATTCACTTAGATTGTAACACCTCCAAACAGGTAACACTTCCTTGTCAAGTTTCAAATTATCCTGGTTCAAACTGGATTCTCCAGGGACCAACAGACAAAGAAAGGACTTTTGGATAAATAGCCAGAGTTTAAACTGACTCTGGGCCTTCGTTCTGACCCAGCAAATGGAAAGAACTTTCTGTCCAAAGGGCAGGCGCCAATCCTTAAGCAAGGACTGACATCTACCAAAGCCCTCATGGAGAGAGGTGGTGGATGATCTCTGGTAAACTTAACATGCATGTAGGTTCTTTTATTGTTTTAACATGTTTTCTCTGTAATGCTTGTCCCTTAAGAATAAATGTGCTTGTTAAAAAAAGCTGCATGGTAACCTTAAACCATGGGCAATGATACTGTTTATAGCATCTGAGAAGAAGGGAAAGCAAGCCTCCTTAGGCAGTCTGACTTGCTGGGGAGTTCACAGTGCAGGCAGGGAACTGTGCAGCCTGGAAATACCCTGGTCAGGAGGGAGAGGCTCATTTCCCTTGCTGGACCAGGGAGGGGGAAGGAAAGTGAAGTGGCCCTGAACTGTGATACCATGAACCCTCAAATTTTCCCAAAAATGTTCTTCCAGAACATATTAATAGCTTTCATATTGTCACTGAGGCAATTATGTAGACGCTCAGACAAGTCAGAGAAAACCATCACTGCTCTTGGACACAAATTTCTGATGCAGTCCAAATATGCTCTCAGACATAGTTTGATGTGTACACCAGGAATAAGTCCCAGATCATTTCTGCCTGAGTGAATCACCCAATGTCCAATAGATCACAACTTCTTTTGGCACCACATAAATGCTGCAGAGTGGGTAAAATATGATGCCAATGCAGGCCATGTCTCTCCTCCCAAATCAGCCTGCAGTTAGCAGTCCCCATGTCATGCTGTACCCCTTGCTCTCCTGCAAACTTTTGCAACCTCACGATCCAGGAATCCACACGCTGGAAATATGGCAGCGCACATATTTCTTCTCTCTCAGTGGTCAAGGTACCTGCACTGTCAGCTCCAAACCTCCATGTTATGGGTCTTAGAAAACACCACATTAACCTACCCTGAGTTCAGCATGTAGCCACTCCCTCCCTTCCCAGCTCCTCAGCGGCTTACGATACAGATATTTCCTCAACCAGTCCAAAGCTTGCCTACCACCCATCTTCATTGCCCAACCACTTTGCTGCCACAACCCCACACTCTGTCCTTGTCCTGCCACTCTCCACCCCCATACACACACCAATTGCTCTTTGGCTCCTCCCCAGCTGATACAATAAAAATATTCTGCTCTGTTCACAGCAAACCTCCCCATAAAATGAAAACACATTATAACAGAGACGACTTGCAGCAAGCAATATGAATTATTAAATCTTTATTGCACAGGTGTACAGATTAGAAATGTCAATGGTAGGATGTTCACCGGGGCAGTAGTATTGACACATTCTCTCAAACTAACCAGGCAAGTACAAAGTGGCTGCACAGAAATCCTCACAAGGTTTTTTGTTTTTTTTTTTATTGGTGCATGCACAATACAATCCTTCTGGACTACACATCTGTGCAAGCAAAGAAGCAAACATGTTCTTACGTACCATGCTCAGATTGGGGCCCCTAAAGATTTAGAGGGTGTCATAAATGACCTTGGGTAAAACTTCACAGATTGAGATGATTTTGACCTGCATTACATCAACAGTTTTATCTCTAGCTCTGCAAATAAAAAACTTTTTCAAAAACAGCTGTTTTTTTCAGGGTTTATATCTCCGCAACCCCTATTTCGAATGATCCCAAATTTCAATCACTATCCCTATACTGCACCCTCCTGATGAGCATCAAATTTCAAAGGACTCTGACAATGCATGTCAATATTATGGGACTCAGAAAGGTCTAGGTTTAAATAAAAGTTATTATGGAACCTGAACGATAGTGGCACTACTATAATACACGTTTATTTAAGCAATTAGATATCTGAACTTGCATTTATTCAGATTCTTATTCTTTACATTTTTATTATGTTAGAAAATGGTGAATGTTGCATATCTTATTTACAAGATGATTAATTTTTACTTGCAATTTGTGTCAAGCTCTCTTTTCAAATCAATTAAAAATGCATAAAAATAGCATTTTAATTATTTTTTAAAATTAAATAAAGTACCTTCAGTGTGCCCAATAGATAAGATAATAAGGTTTATCAAAACATGTTATTCATTTAAAACTAAAGTTATTAAACAGTTTATCTATCTATCTAAACCATTATTCTGTGCTTAGCAAACTGAACTGATTTTTTCTGGTCACCTTATGCTTCAAGATTTTAGAATTAGTAGATCTCATCTTCTCACACCTAAATTTTACTACAGATTGGAAGAGAAAAAACAAGCTTTCCGACTTTTGTCCAAGTCCCTATTGGTTTCTTAACTTTGAATGAACTAATCACTGAACAAAACCAGTTGAATACACTGTAGTGCAGAGAATATTCTCTCTGTACCCACAGAAGAGGTTACTGCTGTCAAAAGCTGGTTTAGTACTTCAGCAAACTCTCATTTTGAGTGACTTCCACCAGTTCAGTGCTGTTTCTTTAGAATTTGGCACCAAATATGCATTCCTTAATATTATTTTTCTGTTTAATTTAAATGATTTTAATAGATTATAGTAAGTTTAGGACTTAACATAAGTTGTAAATTTCAAATTTAATTATAAATATTTTTATAAACAAATGTTCAATTTAAATAAAAAATCCAATTTAAATTTTAAAAATCTTTTTAATTTAAAAAAATCATATTTTTTTCTCCAGAAAATGGAGATAATCGTACTTCTCCAGCTTTTCAACATACACTAAAATCTACAGATGAAACTATACATTTCATTAAACATTTTGGGATGGGCTTGGTCACTGCCAAAACCACTGTACAACATGCACTGTCCATGTGCAACTTACTCTTTACCTCACCTTATATTCCAGGCTTATTTTACTCATTGTTATCTTGTCCATTGTAAATCATTCCCTGGATGTTCCCCCTTATTTTAGCTAGTACAGACTTTCTGTTTCAGCCTGCTAATCCATTTACCTCCCTAATCCTGTCCCCCAAGAAATAAGGAGTCACCTATGTCCAATTACTCATGTGAAGACAGGCCTAATAAGGAACAACCAGGTTACTGCCAAATCCCATCTTTGCCTGGGAGACCACTACACCCTGGATCTGACCCTAGTTTTTATTTCATAAAAACAATTCATCCTTTCCCCCTCTAAATCTTTTAAGCTCCTCATATAGGATCAAATAAAGTTTGTTTGTCAAATCCATATCTTTGAAAAACTCTGCTTCTCTTCAGATATAAAATAGAAAGATTATCTAGTTCTGTAAATCCTTTTGGATGAATAAACTGTTCTAAATCTTCTCATTTCACATTCTTCATCTCCAGTAGCACAACATTTTCAAGTGTCACAAGGCATGACTCAACTTTTGAGACCTAATTGAATAACTCCAAATCATCTAATAATTGCTTAGTTATATGAATGTACACATTTTTGAAACTGCCTGTGCATTCGCCACAGGCATTCTGGGAGAAATCCTGGCCCCATGGAAGTCAATGGGAGTTTTGTCATTAACTTCAGTGGGGCCAGGATTTCACCCTCTACAGCCCTGATTCTACAAACATTTACTCATATGTTTAATGTTACTACCTTGAATAATTCCAGTTGGAATCAACAAGACTACTTACAGAAGCAAAGTTAAGTCAAAGTTTGGAATATCTGGGCCCAAATGCAGTGCTATATCTTAACCCCATTGCCTAGGTGCTCATGTACACCTACAATTGTGCCCACTTTGAAATTAAACCTGTATATTTAGTTCTATGAAGTTCTCTCTAAACAATCAAGTGCATCATGCATTTCTTTGTTTTCCGATACAAATAGTACATACATTACCAAAAATGTAGCATACAAAGACCTACCACATTACTCCATTAATGACAACTGAGATTTTTCAGTGGATTTAAGAAGTGCAACATTACAACAAATAGTCATAAAAACTTTGATCAATAACCAAACAATGCAAGACCAACTCTGGAGTTATCCTATGCAGTACCTGTTTGTAGTATATCTTCACCAAGTTTGTAGAAGCATGTATCCAAAGATTGCTTCAAGTTCAGTAACCAAGATCTGCAAAGACATTAAAAATATGTCACTGAAAGTAAACAGTTTGGGCATAAAAGCAGAGCAAAACCATTCTGCTAAGCTTCCATCTGGAAATAAGTTTAATATATTGTCCTTTACAGCTATGTGTAGAGCAATGCATGTTGTGGGAGATAAGAATGATGACTAGTGGGATAATCTATTAAATATTAAATATAAGACATATACAGTATCATAAAGCTTTTAAGTAAACTTGCTTATGGGAATTCAAAAATAGTACAGGATAGTTCCTGCAAACATCAAGTTTCAGAATAGTAATTTTACGACAACTATCAGTAATGATAGACTATAACCAACACATTCAATATGTACAATGGCTAGTGGTATGGCAGAAAATAAAAATCTTTCAAAAAACCTACAAACTGACATACATTTGAGCCACATTCTGCCTTTGATTTGCAGCAGAGCAACAGCATGAATTAGAGAACCATGCATCAATAAAGGGCATCATTTTTGTATGCCATTTTATCCTTAAGAAAGGTTAAAAATGACAATTCTACTATAGATTCCATAATCTGGCTCCATATATTCCTGTCCCTAAAGCAGACACATGTTCAGGCATGTGCATCGCACTTACCCATAATTAGTATCTAGAGTCTCTATAAATTCTCATGATGATTCTGACACAGTGATACAGATATCAGCACTGTGCCGTGCATAATCCATTTGACAAAACAAATTAGTTTTACTATACAGTTGCTAAAGAAAGAAGAAAAAGAAAAGACTTAACAGTTAAAACTGTAAGATGTGGCAGAAGAAGGAAAAAAACAAACAAAAAAGACTTAACTGACATGGAAAGGGATAGAAAAAGAAAGAAAGCAGAAAAGACAACAGTTCAAGTGCCAGACTGAGGTGGGAATGCTCATTATTCTGTACCAACACTTATCTGGTGGCTCCATCAGTTTGTCTACCACACTATCTTAAGGATTTCTAAGGGTATGTCCACACTGCAGAGTGTATGTGTATCCTGGCTCATACGTATATGCTAGGGATCAGCAACCTTTGGCACGCGGTCCATCAGGGAAATCCACTGGCGGGCCAAGGTGGTTTGTTTACCTGCAGTGTCCACAGGTTTGGCCGATTGCAGCTCCCATTGGCTGTGGTTCGCTGTTCCAGGCCAATGGGGGCTGTGGGAAGCGGGGTGGGCCGAGGGATGTGCAGGCAGCCGCTTCCCGCAGCCCCCATTGGCCTGTAATGGCAAGCCGTGGCCAATGGGAGCTGTGATCAGCCGAACCTGAGAACGCTGCAGGTAAACAAACCGTCCCGACCTGCCAGCCGATTTCCCTGACTGGCCGTGTGTCAAAGGTTGCCGATCCCTGGTATATGCACATGTGCTTGCCAAACCCATCGCCAAATATCCACACTAGAGAGTTGCACATGCCCCATTCCCATCTAGTGGCATCAACATTGACACTGCAGTTACATATATTTTGGGGGTGTATCCCAGGGTTCTTAGTGCCTTACTAAATTAAGCCACCCTAGGAATTGGTTGGTGTATTGTAGAAGAACTTGTCTGTCCTTCCTGGGCCTCTGTGCGGATGTGTTCTTAGCTAGCCAGCCCAATTAGCAAAATGCAGTCTGGCTGTAGCTGTCAGTCCCAGGACATTAGAAAGACAGGTGGGTGAGGTAATAACTTGTATTGGACCAACCTCTGTTGGTGAGAGAGACAAGCTTTTGAGCTACACAGAGCTCTTCCTCAGGTCTGGGAAAGGTACTCAGAGTGTCACAGGTAAACATAAGCTTGAACAGATAGTTTATTATAACTAAGGCTACGTTTTAGTCACGGGTATTTTTAGTAAAAGTCATGGACTGGTCATGGGCAGAAAACAAAAATTCATAGCCTTTGACCTGCCCATGACTTTTACTAAAAATACCTATGCCTAAATCTTGGGTGGGAGCCGTAGGTGCTCGGAAGGGAATGGGGGCAGTCCGGCTGCACCACAGGTGCTGGGGGAGGTGGCCCAGGACGCCACTGGCACTGGGAGCGGGGAGGGTTGGCGGAGCTGGCAGGGGTTCCCTACCCGACCCCGTGCCCCTGAAGCTTCTAGGCAGTGGAGGAGCACAAGCGCTGGTTGCTGCAGCTCCCATTGGCCAGGAACCACAGCCAATGGCAGCTGCAGGGGTGGGGCCTGCAGCAGAGGCACCGCATGGCACGAAGCCCCTCCTTCCAGCCCCTCCATCGCCTAGGAGCTGCAGGGCCATGTCAGTGGGAGCCCCCCACCCTGAGGTAAGCACCTGCCCGCAGCCCCCTGCTCTGAGCCCTGAGCCCCGGCTTGGGCAGCTCCTGAGCCAGAACCAGCTGCTGCAAAAGTCCGTGACTTCCGTGACCTCCATGAGAGACTCACAGCCTTAATGATAAGTTCTTAACTCATATTCTAAGGGACCATTCAAGGTGAAGTGGCCCGTTAACATCCCTGTAGTCACAGGACCAAAAAGGGGGGTTAGTGGGTTATGGATTGTCATAATAAGCATAAATCCAGTGTCTTTATGAAGATCATGATTATTAGTGTCTAGCAAAGTTATGAATTTAAGCTCCTAGGCTCATCTTTAGAAAGTGTTGTGCAGTTTCATTTGAGGATGAGGCTTAATAGGTCAGATACAGAGGGGTCACTTCGTGAAACATGTTCACCCACAGGTGACAGGGTGTTTTTGTCTTTTATCATTTTCCTGTGTGAGTTCGTTCAAGAGCACAGTGATTGTCTGGTTCCACCCACATAGCTGTTATCGGGGCATTCTGTGCACTGGATGAGGTACAATACATGTTGTGATAGGCATATGCAGGACCCTGGATCTTGAAAGGCGCGTGGTAGGGGGTGTAGCATTTAGCAGAGGCACTCCCACTCTGTCTGTTCCAGCTGGTGCCAAGCCGTGGATCCAGAACTACTGGATGAACTGTTTCTACTTCTGGCTGAACTGTTATTCTAACGGGGTACAGATAGAGGGTCTAGAAGACGGTGAGTGACATTTCAGCAGCATTTCCTGCTGAATGGAAGGTGGGGACAAGACTTGGAGGAGAGCTCATAAATGGCAGAAGGTAGATATCTGTTGCATACTGCAACTTTGGTTTCTTATACAGACTAGTGCTTTTGATGCAGGACGACTAGCATGGCACAGTGGGATCACATTGTCAGGCAAACCTGGAATTACTAGAAGTAGCTACAGAATTTTTGCATAATAAAGACCACCTTCCTGAATCTGTACAAAGAGCTTGCCTCTACCGACCCTTCAGGGCCAGGACTGCAGATGAGGGAGGCCATAGCAGTCCAGAAGCAGGTTGTTATTGCCATCTGGAAGCTGGCTACCCCTAAATACAGTTTACTATTGGCAAGTCAACTGTCAATGATGTGCTGGTGGTAGTTTGTGAGACCATTAATACTGTGGTTTCCCCACAAGTGGTAGACATTGCTAATATGCCTGAAATAATAACTGGCTTTCAGAGAATGGGGTCTCCACACTGCGCTGGGGCCACTGACGACACTCAAGTGCCATAGTTTGCCTACCACAAGGAGCACATGAATATGTCAACTGCAAAGAGTACTATTGTATTGTTCTGCAGGCCTTGGTCAATCACAAAGGCAGGTTCATGAACACCAATGTGGGATGTACAGGAAACGTGCATGACACCAGGGTGCTGAGGAGATTTGATGTTTCTCTATTTGGACAAGCAGGGACCTTATTCCCTCCAAATAATATGATTATCAATGGGGTATTTGTGCCCAATTGTTTTCGGAGATCTCATTTACCCCCTACTGTCATGGCTTATGAAACCGTACCCTCACCACAGAGCACCTGGCAGAAGGAGGATTAATTATACACTTAGCAGTTGCAGATGGTGTTGGAGTGTGCATCTGGCAGGTTGAAAGCAAGTTGGTGCTGCCTACAAATCTGTCTGGATACCATTGCAGCCAGTTGCATCTATGGTGTGGCTGGCACAACATCCATGAGGATAAGGACTAGAATTTTCCCATGGAGTGAACTCAAGACACTGCTGGTTTGCAGGCTCCATACAAGCAACCAAAAGGTGTGCCTGTCATTACTGGGGCTGGGGCCAGGGAAGCAATGGAATAAGGGACATCTTGTGCACTTATATCTTTGCATTGGTCTTAAAAAAAACACAGAAACAAAAAAAATCAAACGTGCCCTGCTTAGAAGCATGTTATGCAGTACTGAAGGCTCCATGCTCAGGGCAGCAGTAAACAAGCAGTTGAATACCTTGTGGTAAGAGTACACAGACAGATTGTTGCTGGATTTGCCATTCTTAGCCTTGTGGTAGATAATCTTTACATGTCGGATGGGCTCCTCGCACTGAACACAGCAGATAGCTTGCAGTGCTGCATAGGAGATGCGTCGGAAGTGAGTAGATAGAAGGGACAGAACACACAGGCCCCAAGAGTTGTGGGATGGCACTGGAGAACTATCTAAACACGAGCTCAACAATATGTGCGTTAGTGGCATCTTTACTGTGAGATGGGAAGGTAGGCGAACACCTTACAGCAAAACTCACGCTTTAACCCATAATCCCAGCTGTATGCATGAACATGTGTTCAAAGGGCACATATGCTCATATTTGATTTTCTGTGTGGGAGGAGGGGAAGGATGGAGACCAGGGGTTGGGCTAAAACATGCATAAACACACTCAGGGAAGAACAACAATAACAAATAACTCCCCCACACACTACTCTGCTCTATGTATCCAAGAAATCTCTATAAATATGACAATTTCCAGGGTTATTCACTCTATATACTGGTTTGCCACTCTTAATGTTTATGACAAATGCAGACAAGACAGACTTGAAAGTTTAGAATCCACCATAAAGGAGTATGAACAATAGAACTACATCTCTGCATCCTCTATTGCAGGGGTAGGCAACCTCTGGCACTCAGCTCACCAGGGTAAACACCCTGGCAGACCAGGCCAGTTTGTTTACCTGCCACGTCGGCAGGTTCATCCGATCGCGGCTCCCACTAGCCGCGGTTTGCCACTCCAGGCCAATGGGGGAGAGAGGAAGCCGTGGCCAGCACGTTCCTCAGCCCTTGCCGCTTCCAACAGCCCCCATTGGCCTGGGACAGTGAACCGAAGCCAGTGGGAGCTGCGATTGGCCGAACCTGCTGACACAGCAGGTAAACATACTGACCCAGCCCGCCAGGGTGCTTACCCTGGTGAGCCATGTGCCAGAGGTTGCCAACCCCTGCTCTAATTTGATCTCAAAACCTGTCAGTTCTTCAGATATGAGAAATATAGGAATCACAAAGAGAAATCCTACTAAAGCTACTGTGAAAAAACAGCAAAGTATCATCTGCAAAATGGTATAAGCTACTTAGTACATGTACCATGATGTGAAAGTAGAATGAATTAAATTGTAAAAATAAGAATGGATTAAAGAAATGTTGTATGTACCTTTAATCAGAAATAAGAAATGTTGAAATACAGGTGCCAGGAAAAGAAACATTAGGCATAAACAAGGGTGCTAATGGCAAAACATTAACAGAGGATCGGTAATAGTTAGTAAGGAAATAAGATATGCATGCCTAGCCCAGGTAAACTTATCAGATTCTGCTTCCTTTGTTATCTTGTTAAGTGCTCGCCCTTTTATCTGTATAAATAAGATAGTTTGTGTCTTGCATGGTACTCCATTATCTGGTTGTTATTGGCGGAGCGCTGCGCTAATAAAACAGAGTAGTCTGACAAATTGTGAGTCCTGATTCTAACTTTGACAATGACGAGCAACTGAAGACTTCCTGGGTGACCAAAAGGGTAACCTTTACTTTACCATCATTCTGTAGTCTTTCCTTTCCCCTCTTGTCTCTGTCTCTCTCTCTCTCTTTCTCTCTCATCTCTTATCTTTCTTGGTGTCCATATCTTTCTTCTTTATTCCCAGTCTCTTATCATAGTGTTTACTAAGTGCACACATAGATTGAACTGGGATGACTCTGTGAGCCAGTACTTTTCCTAGAGGTTGCTATATTGGCTTCTAGAGGCCAAGATTTATTTTTAAAAATTAATTCTCTGGACCTTACAGTTGTGAAAATTTCCTTCAGAATGTGAACTGGGTGTAAAACACCACAACAAAATTCAAATGACTCTGCAGACAGCCTGAAACAATAGGTCTGAGGGAGGTGAACTGTTGCCATTCATCTCAAATGGGAATTAACTTTGAAGCTCCATTATGACAATTTAAATGTCAACGTTATGAACTATTTCACAGCTGAAATAGTTGCACTACTGAAAGCATGCAATAAACAAAAGGGACAATCATCTTATGCACAGCGCACTAGGACAGGCATCTTATTTAAGTATCACAAGTAGGTGGAACTTGGTTTGCAGGCAAAATTTGAGAAAATGTCACATTTTTCCATCCAGATAATCAGCCAGCCTGCAGAGGGCTGCTCCTTCCTAGTACTCCACTGCAAAAGTGACAGAAAACAACATGAACATTTAATTGTTTAGATGTAGAGAACAGCACAAGGAAATAACCTCTTCTCTCTCACCACCAGTTCAATTCTGGATCCTGGTACCGAGTAGCATTTATTTTTGAAGTGGTTATTCAGCAGGCCATCCTGAAAGCATATACATATATATAACAAGCTGAACAAAGTATTTATTTGTAGTGCTCTTCTTTCTTTACTGTCACTGACTGCGATTTTCACAAACAAATCATGCCTTCCACTTTATTCTGCGAACACCAAAAGCCCTCCCACAGTTACTAACGTTTGCTTCATTTATCAATATTGACAAACTAAAGGACAAAGGCATAATTTAACAGATTGCTCTGTGTAAAGACACAATACAATGCGCACACACAAAAAATCATCAAAAGCCCCTGTCAGTAAGTCTTACAAAGTATAGCTTAATGAATGTATGTGTAAGGGGACTGTTATCCCCTTACTAACATTCAGTGGGGGTGTTTGGTTTCTAGCTCCCAGCACTAAAAGGGGAGGGATCGATGGCAAATCAGGACCCTGAGACTGACAGTCCCCAGGAACAATGGCGAGAAGCCAATGCTCCAGGTCAGCCTGATTGACAGGGTGGGCAGGCTAATCAAGGGGACGGAAGGCCAGAGTGGGTCCCATCCTTCATGTGAGCTGGAATTGCCTGGGTCAAATGGAGTAGGGGGCCAAGCTAAGCTGCTAGGAGCAGAGCTGCAGTCCAAAAAGCCAGAGCACAGCCCAGAGAGAGCAGACCTGCCCTGGGAGGAGAGCTGCAGCAACCAGAGCCAGAGGGGCCAGAAAAGCAGCCCAGGAAGCAGGTGAGAGCTGAGAGAGACACACAGAAGCAGCCTGCAGAGCAGACCTGCCCTGGGAGCAGAGCAGTAGCAACTGGCGCCAGAGAGGCCAGAGAAGCAGCCCAGAGAGCTGGAGTCAGAGCAGCAGCAGCAGCCGTGCTGAGGCAGTGTGGAGCTGGGGCTGGAGCAGTCCGGAGCTGGGTGTGGTGAGCAGCTGGGGAGAGCGAGGGGGGCCCTGGGCAGTGGGCCCAGCACAGGGAGATGCCTCAGCCAACAGGCTCTGCAGGCCAGACTAGGAGGGGTATCATAACCCTGACAGAGCAGGAGTGATGCTGGGGAGAAGGGTCCTGCCACCCAGAGCCTGAGAGTTTGTGGCCACCGCCAGAGCAAGTGTCCAACCCGCAGCGTCCCTGCAGCACAGTCAGGGCCTGAGAAGGAAGCCTGGGACCTACAAGGAACAGACTGTGAAGTGCCCTGATGTCCAGAGACACTGTTTGTGATGGTCCCTGCCACAGAGCGGGGTGATGTGTTTTCCTTTAACCTTTCCCATTTTTCCTTATTCTTTTTTTAAATTAATTGTTAATTAAATAACTTGTATTAGCTTTAAATTGTATGATGTGATCAGTGGGTCAGGGAGGTGCATAGTGCAGAGAGTACCCCGGAGTGGGGACATCCTAGCCCCTGTCCTGGGTGACCACAGCAGGGCTGGGGGTTGAGCCCCCCAGGAATCCTGGGCCCAGCCTCGTTGGGGTTACGAGGACTCTGCCAGACAGGAGAGTGGAAGGGGTGTCCTCAAGGGCAGGGAGGCCTCTGGGTAAAGGAAGTGGGAGCGAGGACTCAGATCCTTTTGCTAGCCCACTTCACTGGGGTAGTGCAGAAGCCAGGAAAGTTCCCCACAATAGCGGGACCATTCCCCCGCTTTCATATGCAAATTGCTGTAATATACAAAATGTCTGGTACCACTTCAACAAGTAATGTGCTTATGAAGAAATCTATAGAGAATGGTAAGATACATCAATCTAATTTGTCTTTGAAATAAAGAGATTTGGTTTCCTCAAGATAATTTCAATTTTTTTTTTAATGCCTAGTGGAGTTACAGTAAAACATTACATACAAAGAACCACCACTTTAGACCCTGGAAGACAGGATTATTAAACTGAAAAAAATCAGCAACAGATAAACTAGAAGTGCACTGTTACATGCTGGTATACTTCAATCTTTTCCTAGTTGTTTTGACATCTTGGCATTTTTTGAAATCATTACTTCCAAGTCTGCTGAATTGTTCACAGGCGCCCTAAGTAAGCTTTACCACCATTGAAGTCAGAATTTAAAGTGAGGCTCAGTTTTGTGTTATATGGGCGTTCTTAACATTTACAATCACAGATGCATCAAAAACTATCAGAAGCCCAATTTGCAACTGCCTTTCTTTTTAAACAGTAGGTATTAGAGTTGGTCAATTCCCCCCCACCTCCCCCCCAAAAAAACCCAGTTCTTTCAGTGAAAAATGGCTTTTCAGTCAACATTTTCCAGATTTTCATAATTAACAAACAAAACCTGAAAAAAATGGTATAATTTCTTAATTTTTGAAATCTGAACATTTTTACTAAAAATTCTTTTTAGAAACCATAATGTTTTGGTCTTAGGTGTCAATCTTTTGTTAAAAAAAACAAACACAAACAAAACTGTGGCAAATGCAATGGGGGGAAATACTTTTTTCTTTTAAATTTCCAGTGACAAATAATTGCTATGTTTCAATCAGTCCTGCCATCTATGCGACAGAATGTTTATACCATATTCCTTACACTAGTATCCGAATGTCAGCAACAGTGATATATTTGAGACATATGTCTAGAGATCCCAGCATGTTTTCATGAGCTATGGTAGCCACCATGAGCACTGTATGTTGGAACCTGTAGTCTCTTCAGGCCACATCTCTATAATGAAAAGGAGAGCCTAGGCCACAAGGTAGAACTGTGTGGACTGCAGTTGGCCAATAGGCTACGCTTGGAATTAAAGGCTAGGCTAGGCAGTTTCCACTCACAGCTTTACAATGAGAGTTCTCAGAAGAAGTGTATCAAATTTTTGGGAAAGCGGATTGTGACAATGCTACTCCAGCAGCAACTGAAAGCTACAGATTTCCTGGATCCTGATCATTCTGGGTTTAGATCTGTGTATGAGACAGAAACAGCACTTTCTGTTCATGATGTCGCAGTGATGGAGAAGCCCCAAAGATGTCTGCACCAATTCTTTTAGATGCCACATGTCAGAGCTGGAAAAATCCACTCATCTTGACAGAAGTTATCAAACTCTACAGGATCAAAGGCTTTCATATGAAAGAGAAAAGTTTCTAGTGCTAGGATTATGAAGAAAAATACCTACTAATAGACAATTATAAGGTTATTAATATCTGTGTCAAGAGCAGTCCGTTATTTGAGTATAGCATGGATGCTTGTTGGTAATCTTAAAAATTTAAACAAACAGATTTAGTCTGATAAGTATCCTCATCTAACAAATATCAGGTCATCCTTTACCCGTTTCATACTACTGCAGAAGTATTTACCATAGCTAACAAACAGGCATGGGTTTTACTCATCTCATTAGGCAAAATGACAAAATTGGACAGTGTTCCATATAAAACTTTTGCATCTCTGAATCAGAGGATCTGGATCAACAGCAGAAATGAACTAAATGGTTTGTAACAGAAAGCTCAGGTTGAAATACATCATCAAAAAATCACTACAAACACCTCATTTTCCCAATAATAAAATAATAAGCTTTAATTTGTATAAACTCTTGCACTTCTGTTACACTGAAGAGTCAATAGTTTGACAAACATGGCAGAAAATGGCTCTTATGTCTCTACAAGTGAACACATACTAGAGTGCCTTTTTGGTAACATTATTCTAAAAACTTCTATTTTATTATGTACACCATTGAATTCTCAGCTGACAATCAAATGTTAACTGTGTAAATAATCTGACACTCATTTAAAATGCACCAGAATTTAACAAGGATGCCCGTTAGAATACTTAGGCCTAATTTTTTCTTTAAATAAGCATGCTGGTGGTTCCCCTTGGCTTCAGAGAGTCCTATGCACATATAGCCAAAGACTGAAATATGAAAAATAAATGACTATGTCAAGTATCGCTGTACTACACATCATCACACACCTAATTTTTCAGACTTCCCCTACCATCGCCATCATTATCATTCATATTTTCAGTCTCTAACATAAATCTGAAAGTACAGCAAAATTTCCCTTCTTTTACTCTACCCTTCATCTACATCAAGAGGAACAGGTTTCTGCTTGACGTAGTTAATAAAGGCAAATTAAGGAAGCTCAGTCTCTCCCACCTCCTCTCTTATCCCCTGAACCCAGATGAAATTATACTAATTACCATAAATTAAATGAAACATTCTAGCTTTTCCCTGGAAGAGGGACTAAAAGATAACCTCTGTGACTACGTCTTCTTAAAGCTCTCTTAAGATGCAATGTCTAATAGACTTAAGAAAAATCTGTATAGATGACTTCAGCTTCAGTATATCAAAATAGCTTCAATAAAATATATTAGCATGTGCATCACTGGCAAAATAACCTTCATACATTGTGCAATGGAGTGTGCTGCAGGTAATGAAATAAGACTTTTTAACCTTATTAATTCATTATCTTCACCCAGGGACACCAACTTGTAAAGTCTGGGTGAACCTCCTCAAGTAGATGAACAAGGATCAGAGCCAAATCACCAACTAGACAGTTTTGAGCCCCCTGTTTATTAACCAATGCCTGCTCTTCTCTGCAGCACCAGCTGAATACTTCCAAAGAAACTATGTTCTCTGGGCATCAGCTGAGGCAATAGCAACAAATGGCTCAGGGAATGTCCTGAACTAAAGTGAAGTTGACTATAAAGTGAAAACCTATTTGACTATCCTTAACACAAGTTGTTACAAACTGATATTCCCTGATGAAGAAAGAAATTAATGGGTTAAAAAAAACCCTATACCCAAGGAACACCAGTTTCTAATGGTTGGGAACTGTCTATAAGTCCCTCAAAAATCCACTCTCAGAAAGAGAACTACGAAAAACTAAGGGGTCACTGCCCTCTGGTCTGTGTCAAACACAGAACCTGAAAATGCAAAGACTCCCAACCTGAAATGTTTTGTGAAGGCACAAAGAGTTGTTCAGCCTTCTGACGTAGAAATATCTCAAGTGAAACTTTTCCCCTGCCTGTTCCCAGGAAGAAGTAGTGGTCAAACAAGCAGAATGGCCCCATTATCCAGCAAGGCTAAGGATAATACAATGATAATATAATGTCTAAGCTGCCTTGCTACAAAAGTGTATAAGGGCCTTAGATATACTGAAAAAGCATCAGAGGGGTAGCCATGTTAGTCTGGATCTGTAAAAACCAATAAAGGGTCCTGTGGCCAGGGCCGGCTTTATGACTTGCGGGGTCCAACTAGAATACTCGGCAGCGGTCTGGGGCTTCGGCGGCACTTCGGCGGCAGAGGGTCTGCTCTGCGTCTTCCGCGGCACTGATGGACCCCTCGCTGCCTGAATGCCACCGAAGACCCCCGGAGCGGGACCCCCTTAGGTGCAGGTGCGGGGCACTTTTCGGCGCAGGGCCCGATTCCAGGGAATCGGCGTAAAGTCGGCCCTGCCTGTGGCACCTTATAGACTAACAAACGTATTGGAGCATGAGCTTTCATGGGTGAATACCCACTTCATCAGACGCATGTCATGGAAATTTCCAGAGGTAGGTATAAATATACAGGCAAGAATCAGTCTAGAGATAACGAGGTTAGTTCAATCAGGGAGCATGAGGCCCTCTTCTAGCAGTTGAAGTGTGAACACCAAGGGAGGAAAAACTGAAAAACACAAAAGTAGTGTCATTTTTGCAATCTAGAGGTTGGAGCAGAAACTGAGGAGGGAAATATGCAGATATTTTTTATTAGAAGAAAGGCAGGAACAACACACAATACTGTTTTAACCCGATGAAAGACTGGGTTACAGCAGGGAATAGGGTAGGTCTAATAACTCACTAAGCCCCACCCTCTCCAGCTGATGTGCCAGCTACCAAGACGAAGAAGATTCAAAGAATTGTGAAAGTAGAATGAATTATATAGTAAGAATAGAAAGGATTAAAGAAATGTGGTCTGTACCTTTAAGCAAAGTTGTTGGAATGTTGCAACCAGGTGTCAGGAATACAGACATTAACATAGAACAATTGCACCGTTTAAGGGCAATTGGTGAAGCATTAGCCTTAGATCGATAACAGTTAGTAAGGAAATAGGATATGCATGCTGGGCCCCAGGTGAATTTTACTGTTTTGATTTCTTTGTCCCTTTGTCTAATTCCCCCGCTCTTTTATCTGTATAAATAAGACTGTTTGGGCCTTGCATGGCCACTCACATTATCTGGGTGTTATTGGCGGAGCGCTGCGCTAATAAAACAGAGTGGTCTGACAAATTGTGAGTCCTGATTCTAACTTTGACAGAATGGAAAGGAAATTAAAATGGGGGAAACTAACTCCAGGGAATCAAGTGAGTGGAATACAACCTACATAGTTAGAGACTATGTCTACAAGGGCAATCTGGGCAGGTTCAGAATAGAGGCCACTTTTAGTAATCTAGAACCAATTTTAGATGTCATATGTAAGGTGGTGTAAATTAGACCCCCTTACACTAATAGAGATTCTCACAAACCTGCTTAAAGGAGGAACCATACAAATACAGTTATAGGAAGACTTCCCTTATACCACTGGTACTTCTGGGAGGCTTGTCAGGAAGACAGCCTCTCTTCAGAAACATTGCTTAGAGATTGATCTGAACAGTCACTAAAAGAATATTGGTTCTTGATGACAGGATTTAAAAATGTAAAGCATGACTCAGAGAAATCATTCCATTATCTTAGCCACAGTATTGTAATGCATGCATACTGAAACTCTTAGCACACCCTCTTCTGCAGCCAGGCTATAAAAGGAATGTGCCTTTCAAACTGGATTGGGATTTACTGGAGAGGATGACAGATTCAACAGCTGGGTTGAAACACATTCTGAGAAAGCCATAGAAATAGTTAGGGAGTGCAAACATTTCTTTGAAAGTTCAATACATTTTCTTGTCTACCGTACTCCTGGGAATATGTTGCCATCCAGCAAGGTGTCACCTGTGGTAGGACCAAAGACTGCTGAAGGACACTCTTCAAATGGCCTGTTTCTTTTCCATAAGGCAACATAGTGTATGAGAGTTATGGAGACCAAGAATTTATGATCGGGGTGCTCCAGATGGAGGATAGAGAATTTACCGAACAGTGGACAGGCAGGATACTTTCTCTTATGTATTCCAAGGACAACAATGATCCTTAATGGGCTTGGAAGGACAATCATTTCTTGCTCAGTAAGTGAAGTAAGGTATTCTTGTCCTCTAGTTTATATTCCCTAGCAACTTTTCAACTTTTGATGCCACTGCAAGGTTTCTGAGTGACCAACCTCATTCTCTACATAGGCAGTAGTGACAAATTCAGAATAATGCCTCATCTCTCCAGATCAGCATACTGGAACTATCTTTGTTAAGCTGACCACTTCCTCAAATGAGTTATCTTCACAAAACTGGATGAAGGACTCGCTAATCCCATTGGCTGTCTCTATCTGTTCTAGTTTTAGCAGGAAGGAAGAGATGAGACATACCTGACAGTGCCGTCTATTCCCTGCATGCATAGTTTTAAATGGTGGGCAGGCCAGCTAACAGTATAGCAACCTCAATTGCTGGCTTACCCTGGAGTTTCACAGTTTCTCATCCTCTGGCAGGCTAATCTTCTCTTCTTCAGCACCAGGGGGCTGGAAAAATGGGGTGGTTTGGGTTGGCTTTGCTCCAGATGTGGCCACTAATGAGCGTCTAACTGGGAACCTCACAGTGGGGCAAGGAGGCTGAGGAAGAAACTAAAGGATCACCAATTCCCCCTCCTTTGTTGTAAATTATCCCTTTGATGGTGGAAACCAACTGGGACTCAGAGTCTTGATGCTTCCTTGCCTTTCATCTTGTATCCAGCACAATAGAAAGGAGCTTTACAGAGAAGAAAGGAAATAAATTACCACAGTCTACTTCCCTATCTGCCTCAGCAGCAGAGAGGAAACTGGAGCTTTGAAGGGGAACAGGAGTAACTAGCCAATGAGGGGAGTCCAAAAAGACTAGTCAGTGATTGCTCTGCCACCTAATAAAAAGGGAGGAGTAGGACCCAGGTGTTACAAGTTGTTGTTTCTTGGGTTTAAGAATGAATCTGTTGAGAATCCAGAAATATTGACAAGTACTTTGCCAGGGAAAGAGTTATTAGTAGACAGACTTGTGGAAGAACAGGACCCGTGAAGTGCTACTAAAGCAATGTCAGGACAGCCAAGTACTTTTAAGCGAAGGTGGCCAAAGTCTACCTCACAACCACTCTCGTCTTTATTATGGAGCTATGAAGAAGCCCTTCACAGGTGGATAGGGAGGAAGCAGTAGATGTGATATATCTCAACTTTAGTAAGGCGATTGATACTGTCTCACATGACCTTCTCATAAACAATCTAGGGAAACAGCCTGGGCCAGGGGTCCTCAACCTTCATTGCACCGAGACCCCCTTTTGACAACAAAAATTATGACATGACCCCAGAAGAGGAACCATCTGAGCCCACCTGAGCCCCGCCACCCTGGGCTGGGGGTGGGGGGGCAAAATCCGAGTCCCGCCATCCAGTAGCTATCTTTAGAAATCTCACATTTGACAAAATGCAAAGAAGGTACCCATCTTCAGTGAAAGTGTTAATAAAATGAACAACCTGTGTTGGGTCATCATCCGAGACTGCTATAACATGGAATATATGGCAGAATGCGAGTGAAACAGAGCAAGAAACATACAATTCGCACCCAAGGAGTTCAGTCACAAATTTAATTAATGCATTATTTATTTAACGAGCATCAGCAACATGGAAGCATGTCTTCTGGAATGGTGGCCGAAGCATGAAGAGGGATATGAATGTTTAGCATATCTGGCACATAAATACCTTGCAATGACGGCTACAATAGTGCCATGCAAATGCCTATTCTCCCTTTCAGGTGACATTTTAATAAGAAGTGGGCAGCATTATCTCCTGTAAATGTAAACAAACTTGATTCTCTTAGCGATTGGCTGAAAAAGAAGTAGGGCTGAGTGGACTTACAGGCTCTAAAGTTTTACATTGTTTTGTTTCTGAGTTCAGCTATGTAATAAAAAAAAAATCTACATTTGTAACTTACACTTTCACCATAAAGAGATTGCACTACAGTACTTGTATGAGGTGAATTGAAAAATACTATTTCTTTTGTTTATCATTTTTACAATGCAAATATTTGTAATAAAAATAATATAAAGTGAGCAGTGCACATTTTGTATTCTGTACTGTAATTGAAATCATTATATTTTAAAATGTAGAAAAACATCCAAAAATATTTAATGCATTTCAATTGGTATTCTATTGTTTAATAGCGTGATTAAAACTGCAATTAATCACAATTAATTTTTTAATCATGATTCATTTATTTGAGTTACATGAGTTAACTGCAATTAAATGGACAGCTTTACTTCCTATCAGAGAACATTGTAACAGCCTCCATTCTGTACACACTGAGACTGCACCTGTTACTTGGAGTAGGGGTGTATTCCACATCAAGAATAAAGGCGCAGGAAGAGTTCTGAAGGAGATCAATATAACACAAGGTAATTTTTTTCTTGTAATATTATTTTGTTGAGGAGTTGGAGGGAGGTAAGGGAGGATGGAACAATAAATATATATTTTTGCACTCCTCTTCTTATGTACAACTATTGCCTACGTTTCTAAAGAGATATGAGATACGAGATACTACTTCCCTGTCACAAGACACACTGATTGCACTCTGCATTCATAAGAAGAAGAGTGCAAAAACATACATTTATTGTTCCTTCCTCCCTAACCTCCCTCCAACTCCTCAACAAAATAATATTACAAGAAAAAAATCAACCTTGTGTTGTATTGATCTTGATTTTTGCTGTGCCAGCTATTCATAATTGGTTTAAGCTTTCCCAATATAAGGTGCCAATTGCTGTCAAGCAACACACACAAAAAAAAAATCTGTTCGGAACATCTCTCCAAAAAACAGAATATGTTCATTAAATAATTGTATTAATTTTTAATTTTATATGAAAGCTCAAATAAATTTTGAAGAGGTTTGTAGATTAATTTTAGTTTAAAAAGAAACCTGAGGGAGCCACAGACTTAATGTACTTACTGCTGTTGGTCTGTAACACTGCAACAGCAAATTGGAGGAGTCTTCATAAAGGATCACCATTCCATTCAAAGGATCATGATTTCCTTTATCAGGAAACATTAGATGTTTTCAATAACTCACACATACAAATACTGAGGAATGTGCTTTCAAGTGTAACAGTACCCTCCTACCAATCCTCTCTAACTCCACTTTTACCCATAGCATTCTGACTTTTTAAAGCAGAATAAGTTTCTTCCCCAGGATGGACAGGGCTGCATTTTCAAAGAATCCATTTAAGATGCAATAGCAAGAGACATATTTTCATTAAAGCAAATATAAGAAATGCAGCTGAAGATGTGGAATGTATCAGCATGCTGTTTTGTACCCGAAGTGCTCCATTAACATAAAACAGAAGATGCAGAATTTCTGATTTTCAAAACATTAATGGAAATCTATGCCTGCACAGCTGGACACTGATCGATATCTCCTTGATCCTGTCCCCTCTTATTTGTTCCAGTTTTGTGTGATGCAAATAGATTGTGCCAGATCCTTTCCCTCCCCACACTCCTCTTCAGCCACTGGATTTTGCGCACCAACACTAAAGAAATTTATAGCAGGCTACAACTGCCCCCCCACACACTGGTACTAAGACAAAAATGTTAAATTAAAATACTAGAATTTTATACTTTAAAGTCACCTTTAATGCTTATCCCCAAGATAACTGTCAGGAAGAAAAAGGAAAAACACTAAAGATAAGACCATGTTCAGTTTCTATGCTGGTCCACAAAGGGGATGAGATTCAAGGCAACAACACAAGAAAGCTCTCTAACCTTGTGCACACATACCAGAGCTAGGCAAAATGTTTGTCTAGCCATACTGGTGCCCAGATACTACACTGATTGCTGTCAACATAAGAAGCTAGACAGCTGGATGGATAGGAGTGAGGCCAGGGCCACTGCTGGTAGTAGCTTGTCTAAAGTGAGCAGGCATGAGCAGAGCAGGCCAGACCCAATAGAAAGTAGATGTTGCACCCTCTTCTGAAGTGACAGAATGGCTGTGTGCACACCCTGTGATCCCCAAAGCTCTGAAAAGTATTGTGCCTGCAGCAGCAACAATACTTCAAGGAGGCTGGGGCAGTGTACCTCCACAGTGCCGCTAGCACCTGGCTGTGCCATAAAGACAGCTAGAGACTACCACTTCATCTTGGCCAGATTAGCAGGGTAAAACACTCTCATCTCTCCCCTTTATTTCACTGCTCACGGTAAAATATGAGATCACTGGGACAATGGAACACTCTTCAGTAAGGGTAAAGCTCATCTGTGAAAGAGAAAGAACTTCCCTGGGGGCTGATCCGAGACCATGGAATCAACTTCCCCATGAACTAAGGACCATCACAAACCTCATCACCTTCCACTCTAAGTGCAAAGTGCATGTCTTTGACCTGACTCCTCTAACACATAGTAACATATATAAAAACACAAAAACAAAATAAAACCTACAAAATACCCTCGACCAAACCAAAATGCTTCACTACGAACACTTCTCCCCCTAGGGATGGGATGAAAGAACAAACGACATGTGACAGATGTTAGTCATGTCACCTAAGGCATTACTGGAAGGTGCTAAGATACTATGGTGATGAACGCAGTGTAAGCACCCATGCAGAATAGAATAGAGCAGGGGTCAGCAACCTCTGGCATGCGGTTCACCAGGGTGAGCACCCTCATGGGCCGGGCCGGTTTGTTTACCTGTTGCATCGGCAGGTTTGGCCAACCACAGCTCCCACTGACAGTGGTTCACCATCCCAGGCCAATGGGGGGGGATGTGCTGGCCGCAGCTTTCCGCCACCCCCATTGGCCTGGGATGGTGAACCACGGCCAGCAGGAGTCGCGACAGGCTGAACCTGCTGACACGGCAGGTAAACAAACTGGCCCAGCCCGCCAGAGTGCTTAGCCTGGCGAGCTGCATACCAGAAGTTGCCAACCCCTGGAATACAGGTTGCATCTTTTTCATATGTCCTTGAACTGTGAGTATATGTGATGCTCCCTCTTTAACAGCATTGTTATCTGTGGATTGGACACTGCTGAAGTATGTACTTTTTCATTTTATGTGTAGGACCAAATTCTACAGTCTCTATTCAGGCCATTAAAATGTCAGTAGGAAATCTGTTTTAATTAAGGGACTACAGAAAGGGCCATAGGATTTGACCCACAGTATTCTGTCACAGTTTATTTTATTTTCCCAATTTCCTTTTAACTTCTTGAGTTTTTAAATAAAATAGTTTCGTTCTTTCCAATCTATTTCCAATAGACTAATCTACAAAACTGGAAATTACAATTCCCATCAACTTCTGTCCACTGATTTAGGGCTCTCTGGAGGTGAATATGCAGGTACATCCCTTTCCCCTAGCCAGCAGGACAGAAATGCTATGAAACACCCAGACCCAGGAAGCAACCTGGTTTTTGGTGAAGCAGCAGCCGCAGGCAAGCCAGGAGCAGCTGAATGTAGGGAAATTTCCAGGGAACTGTGTGCAGAGAAGGCTGCAACAGCAGCCAGGGAACCATGTGTGAAACAGGGCGTGATAGTTGGACACTGCAGGCAGGTTCAGGTCTGTGTGGAACCTGTGACGAAGCAGCAGAGACCGGGCAGGGAGCCAGTGCAAAGGGCCCCCAACATGACACACGATACCTGAGCCTGACCTGGAAATCTGAAGCCCCTTATTTGCTTTGAATAAAGAACTGGACTACGCTTCCCCTCCAAGGGCCAAATAGGAACCACTATTGTTTTACTTTGAGCTGTACCTGTTTAAGACACTCTATTTATGGCATTTGCAGCTTTCCCTTTCTTGCCAGCCCTAGTAAAATACTCCACTTTAGCCCCATTTCTGGGGGGACCCACCAAGGTTAGTACCTATAAGGGCCTAGCAGCTGAAGCACCTTCAGTACTTGCCTCTGAGCTGTGGGACACCTAATGCACTACTAGTACCTTAACGGCTTGATAGACCACAGCACTGCACAGTTGTACCAATTAGCTTAAAACAAAATAAAAGACCTAAAATCCCTTCAAAAAATGATCTCAAAATCAAATAAATCCCTCAGTAGTCTGACTTGAAGAAATGGAGACTAATGCATTACAAATGCAGTTTTTAAATGCATCATAACTACACATGAAAATACAAGAAGTTTGCATGTATTAATTGGTGCTTAAATGTTAAAGTGTCTGCAATGCAACTGTGTACCCAAATAAACTCGCCACTGCCAATTTTATTCATGCAATACAGGCGCATCCTATTTTAAAATTATCCCCATCAGTTAGATAATACTCACTCCTGCATAGCACGCCACTCAACATATTTTAAGGGAAGCAAATCTTCCCAGCTTTTCACCAGACCCCAGGTGGTTTGGATTTTTCAGTTTAAGCCTTCCTAAGACACAGAGGGCTAGATATTGAAAGCATTATGCAGAACTTGTATATTAGAAAATGAGTTTTTACAGGTACAGATCCCCACAACTTTCCCAAGAGTAAAGGATTAGATATGCCAAAAAAAAACCAAAAAAACCTTAAAACTCTCCAACCACCACATTGCATTCTCTGGGGGTTAGATTACTGTACTCGGAAGAGATTCTGTGTCAAGAGCCACACAAGTTAAATATCTGCCCACACACATCCCCCCTTTAACAATATCTGCATGGCTAATCAAAAATTACCACTGATGTCTTAACAGTCTATATTAAAAAGCATGAATGATTAAGCAATTATCCTCAATGCATTAATCTGACCCTAAGCAGTTACCCAGATTTCTAGCACTAGTTGAAACAGTGGCTGTTCTGGGGACAGTGATATCTATTTTCAGGAGAAACTATTGTCTCGGATTGTCATTTCTTCAATTCACTGTATTATTTCAAAGATGGAAATATGGGTAAACAGACCAGTGCCACTCCTTATCTCCCATGACAGGAACTGCAAGACTGTACAACCCTACTCTGCCACTCTTACTCTGGCAGAGTAGTAACATCTGTGACAATGGCAAACAGTGGCAAATTCCTGGAGATTTCATTGCATAACATAATCTTTAATTAAAGATTAATCTTTAATTTCTGGGGACTCCAGGACAATCCTAGAGGGTTGGCAACCCTCATGGCAAACCAGGTGCCTGCTCATGCCAAGGCCCCTAGGCCTCAACAGAACGCTGACCAACACAAAGTTGAAAACCAGGCTGGTCTCCAAAATATTTAAAATAGATGTTAAATTGGTGTTTAGACTTTATGACAGGCCTGCACAACATATGGCCCGGGGGCCACATGCAGCCCGCGTGGGCTCACTCTGTGGCCCGTGGGGGGTGAGTAGGCAAGCGGCGGGTGAGGAAGGGGGGTTGAAGAGGCGGGTGGACAGTGGCGGGGAGTAACGAGGTGAGCCGGAGGGGGGTGGGGGGGCTGAGTAGGCGAGTGGGCGGGCAGTGGCGGGGGCTGAGTAGGCAAGCCGGGGGGGATGGGGGGCTGAGGAGACGAGTGAGGAGTCAGTGGCTGACCTGTTCTACTGATCTGGTCTGGCTCCCATCCCCTCTCCAAGGGTTGCAGCTGTCTGGAAGTGCCTGCCTTCCACGCCTTCCTCATTCATTCAACAGGACAATTGATTACAAAGTAGGGGGAAGATCTTATTCTACTTCTAGCAAAAAGACATTTTTCTTTTATCTTAATTATACTACCTTAGAGACCCACTATAACATATTACCAAGGTTCGATACCGCTGTTTTGGTGGGGAAGCGCTGGGGAAGGAGGGTCTGTTTTCGCAGGGTGGATGGTGCTGGGGGTGGCAAGCATTTCAGGGGAGGCTGGGTAGTGCTGAGGGGGGTGTTGTGTTTCGGGGGGGGGGTCGGCAGGGCCGAGGGGCTTCGGCCCTCAGCTGTTTTCTTTGGAGTAATATGGCCCTTGCCGCTTTACGATTTGTGCAGGCCTGCTTTATGAAATGCTTATAGGATGCTGCATGCATTAATCTCATTTGTAATATTGGTATCCCATTTTCATGCTGTCTGGAGTGGCTCACAACTGTGCCTCTCTCAGGACAGACTGTCAGAAAACAAGGACAGACACCCCAAACTGGTGGTATATTATATAATTAGATTCACCAAGCCAGTAACAAACGTGAACTCCTGGATCACTATACCAGTCTTACTATGGAGTCACAGAGAGTCCCCTTAGACTAGGTATCGGCAACCTTTGGCACGCGGCTCGCAAGAATAAGCACCCTGACGGGCCAGGCCGGTTTGTTTACCTGCCATGTCAGCCAGTTCGGCCAACTGCGGCTCCCACTGGCAGCAGTTCGCCGTCCCAGGCCAATGGGAGTTGCGGGAAGCGGCACAGGCCGAGGGATGTGCTGGCCACCACTTCCCGCAGACCCTCACTGGCCTGGAGCAGCGAACTGCAGCCAGTGGGAGCCGCAATCGGCTGAACCTGTGGACATGGCAAGTAAACAAACTGGCCCAGCCTGCCAGGGCGCTTACCCTGGCGACCCGCATGCCAAAGGTTATTGATGCCTGCCTTAGACTCTCCAGCCGTTCTTGCCAAACAGACACATGGAATTTTGTGAGAAAAGGTTACTTAAACCTAAAATCACACCATATCAAGTTTCACTTAATCCCAAGAGACCAACCACCTGCCCCAGATCAATTGGTTCTCAGGATCTTACCCCAAAGATAATGGTGGCAGCCAATTCTATAGTAAACTAACTAAAGGTTTATTAGCTAAGAAAAGGAAATGAAAGTTACTGAGAGGTTAAAGCAGGTAAAACATAATATCTGGAGATATACCTATCTCATAAACTGGAAGGGACCCTGAAAGGTCATTAAGACCAGCCCCCTGCCTTCACTAGCAGGACCAAGTCTGATTTTGTCCCAGATCCCTAAGTGGCCCCCTCAAGGATTGAACTCATAACCCAGGGTTTAGCAGGCCATTGCTCAAACCACTGAGCTATCCCAGGCCAAGGGATATACTGGCTGCCTCTCCTGCAGCCTCCATTGGCCTGGAGCGGCGAACCACGGCCAGTGGGAGCCGCGATCAGCCGAACCTGCGGACGCGGTAGGTAAGCAAACCAGCCCGGCCTGCCAGGGTCTTTTCCTGAACAAGCGGCAAACCAGCTTTAAGAACCATTCCCCTAGAGGACATATAGAGATTGCATATTTGAGCAGCCCTCTGTTACCTTTTGGAACACAAGACGGTAACTCCTTTGTGTGTGTATGTTTATCTGCTTTAACCGCATAAATAACTCATTTATTTTTCTGACTTAATAAATGTTTAGTTTATTCTAGAATTGACACAAGTGTTATCACTGGTGCAAGATCTAAAGTGCAATTGATCAAGGGGTAAGTGACTGGTCCTTTAGGACTGGGAGTAACCTGAATAGTACTGTGATTTTTGGTGCAAGGAACTATCTATTACAAAGGCAGGTTTAGCTGGGTGGCAAGATAGATCAGACTGCCCAAGGGGACCGTCTAGGACTCCATGTTAAGGCTGCTGTAGTCCTTGAGTTCACATTTGATATTTAGTTGGTGAAATCTATGTATAGAACTCACCAATTTAGGGGGTGTGGCTGCTTCTTAACAGTCTGCTCTAAGGTTCGTATTCAGGCATTTGAGTCATTCCAAACAGCTTGACAGCACCTTTCTCTTCATGTAGTACAACCAAAATCCAAAGCCTAGCATTTGGGACTGGGCACCAGAAATAAATGCAGCTACTCACAAAGTAAACCTACTTCTTGAGCAAAGGTGGCAGAACTGAGCTCTTGGAAAGTTAAACCATTGTAAGAGATTCTATAGGCATTACTCATATCAGTTTAGCGCAGTGGTTGGCAACCTCTGACATGTGGCTCGCCAGGGTAAGCAGGTTTGGTCGATCGTGGCTCCCACTGGCCGTGGTTCACCGTCCCAGGCCAATGGGGCAGCGGGAAGCCACAGCCAGCACATCCCTCAGCCCGTGCTGCTTCCTGCGGCCCCCAATGGCCTGGGACAACGAACCACAGCCAGTGGGAGCCGCGATCGGCTGAACCTGTGGATGCAACAGGTAGACAAACTGGCCTGGCCCATCAGGGTGCTTATCCTCGCAAGCCACGTGCCAGAGGTTGCCAACCCCTGGCTTAGCATTACTGGGGATATTCTGAAGAAAACTATTTAATATGCTTGATTTCTCATATAAGTATAGCAATAACACCAACCAATAGATACCTTCTATAGCATGCCACAATTTCCAGCTGCCTTGGGAGCTAACAGATGCACACACAACTTGCTTCTTAGACAGTCATAGTGAATGAGAATGATTGAGATTGGTGTGCAATGCCAAGTGTCAGGTCCTGGATACGGCAGACAAGCACCCAAGATCATGTCATGCAGCACATACATGAAGCAGCAATCAGCCCTCCATTAGTTCTTTGAGTCAGCGAAAGCTCACACAGGTGGCTAATTGGTAACACTGTATCTCACTGCCATCTCTACTTTAACAGCTTGACTGTAAGACTCCAGGTGAGGACCGAAAACTTTAGTTATCATGCTCCCTAAGATGGTGTCACTCTGAAGTCTCGACTTACAACTAACTCTCTTTCTAAATTCCCACATAGTTCTTACCCATGTAAGTTACAGAGTGGGTATAGGTCACTCTAAAATTGTGATTCTGGTTGTAGTATAGAACTGGCTGGTACATTATTCTGTAGTCCATGATACTTGTGCATGCTGTGTTGTGCATATCATAGCCAGTAACTGATCACTACTGGATTCCAGGGGAAATTAATGCACCACATCTAAGGCTACATCTACACTATGGACCTTACAGCAGCACAGCTGTACCACTGCAGCTGCGCCGCTGCTCTATGCCAACGGGAAAGAGCTCTCCCACTGGAATAATTAAACTATCCACAACGAGCAGAGATAGCTCTGTTGGCAGAAGAGCGTTTCCCACCAACATAGCGCTTCTCCACACTAGTGCTTTTATTTATGAAACTTTTGTCAATCAGAGGGCTGTTTTTTCACGCTCCTCACCAACAAATGTTTTACCAAGAAAAGGGCTAGTGCAGACATAGCCTAAATAGGAGGAGGTGCAAGAACCTGCTAAATCACATTTAGGAACATTGACTGAAGCAAAGGAAATGAAGGAAAAGAAGCAAAGGAAGCAAAGGAAAAGAAATGATTAACGGCACTCAGTTTTGCAGGTAGGTTCTTATCACAATGTTTACTCAGCAGCATGAATACAGATTTTGTTTAGTTACAACACCAGACCATGGGGACACCAGATCAGATAACAAAACAAAAGCCATAAAATACAAGCCTGTACTACAGATCATATTTATTGACACAACCACTCAGCAGTCTTGCTCTCAGTACAAGAACTAAAGTAAACAGAACAAACCTAACCTGGCCTAATCAGCGTACCTCTGATTTCACCACAAGTTCTGCAGCATCTCAGTGTTTTCCTTGTGTCCCTAAATCCTAGTACCATGGGCTCTAAATACAAACTTAGCATGCCAGAGTAACAGGGTCTCCATCATTTACTCATCACAAAACTAATGCCAATGGTCAGGTAAGTGGAAAGCTGAGAAAATTCAGTGACTTCAAAGTTCTTCAGCTACACCTGTAGGGGTGTGAGCCTCCATGTGTGTGAAAGCCCCCTTCAAGCTCCCCTGAGAAAGTGAAAACTGAAGGGTTGCCTTCTTCCAAACAGTGTAAGGCATCAACTCTATATTCCATTTTTCACTCTTTAAGAGGCTCTTTCTGAGGATTCTTTATAACTAACTAAATACATGATCCATCTTCCCCATGACCTTTAGCCCTAAAGACTGTAAACAAATAGGAATATTTGGAATATTTTCTACTAGAAACTGATCCTGAGCCAGAAAATTTGGATCCAGATTTTGAAATCCTTCTCTTCCCTCAAAGCTGATATTTTGTTTATACCAATCCCTGCTTTCACTGACAGTTTCTCAACAACATGTCCCTGTAAATTGACTTCAAAGAAGTGCATATGGATCTTAAATAGAGCCTTTATTATCTGAATGTAGTAGAGAAATGCTGATGTCAAAAACTGGCAGTCTACAGCTTTCTGATTAAGGGCTGTAGCAATGCATCTCTCTGGGTTGTCAAGCTTGGAACCTAGAATAACTCTCTGCCTGTTTACTTTGATGATCTCTTGAGTCCAGACACTTTCCCCCTCAACTGTCTCTGTGAATCCTGCTGCATCAGCCTGATTTCCCAAGATCCCTATTGTTAATCTTCTTGGAAAATATTTTATCTATTATTTTGTGCCAAAGAGCTGGATTCTCAAATGGGTCCACTTGAACAAACATTTTCACTGCCTCCTCCACCAGTAACGCCCTCCTTCTTGGGAAAAGTTTGATTACATTGATTATTGGCACTTTCCTCTGGTGAATGAGTTTGTTTCCTCCTAGTTTTCCTAGACTACATAGTGAAAAGGTTCTATGAGAGGTGAAGTTTTGTATGTGCTAATGAAAGGCCGAGTAGGCACTGACCGCTAATGGAACAGGTGCTGCACCTAGAACTGCTGTGGGTAATTCTTGTGTCAATCTAGTCAAAACAGGTGTGCAAAGGTAGTGAGTGTATCACCAAGAGGCACTTGTGCAGTTTGCTTTTAGCATTTTCACTAAAGAAAAAAAAAGCAGAGAAATGAGTCAGTGTGCTTGGCAAATTCAAATCCTTAAATATGAGAAAGCTCCCAGTGGAACAAGAGAGAAACGCATACACCGGAGAATGTCAAATGAAGACGTTTCATTAGCAAAGAGTAAACAGATGCGGCATTCCAATAGAAATGATGGGATATCTCTTTCCTTTGTGATTGACAATTATCCTGTGAATGAAAAGACCTCTCATTTTTGAATGGAGTAAAACTTGGACTCTGACATCATTTCCCAGCTATTCGTGGGTTAAGAGGGGCTCTGTCAGAAATAACAAGAGAAAGAGTGACTCAGACACGTCTCAACTTATTTCTTAGCCATGTGTAGACACAGCAGGAACAGGCAGAGACTAATGGAAATCAGTGTAGACTTTTACTCTACACGTATTGTAAGGAACGTGTGGCCAACTGGGAACGGCTTCATTTGGCCTAAGGCCTAGCTGTGGCCATTGTCTTTCTTCTGAGGAGAACAGCACATTTTGTTCTAGATGAACATTAGTTTAACTCTCAATATTTATGGAGCCATTATTTATAGAGATACATTAGAGCTATTTGAATAGCTTGAGAGTTTTGCACTTAATGCAACTCTCCATTTCTTTTGGGGATCCTCAGTCCCTGGGTTTTATCCCATGCATACTTGTCCCTACTTGGGATCTTCCCCATATTTCATTTTTTTTAAAGAAGAGAGGGTCTCCCTTGACAAATATATGTATGAACAGCAGCCTAAGGTCTCAACCACCAGAGAAGAAAATTATGTTTGTGTTTTACATGCACATCTTTGCGGGCAGCACTGAGACTGGTGGCTTAGCTTGCTTCTCTATTTCATGTGCATGCATAGCTTAGGGTGATCAGATGTCCAGTTTTCAACCAGAACACCCAGTCAAAAAGGGATCCTGGTGGCTCCAGTCAGCACCACCAACCAGGCTGTTAAAAGTCCAGTCGGCAGTGCTGCGGCGTTAAGGCAGACTAGTCCCTACCAGCCCAGGCCAGCAGGTTCAGCTCTTAGGCGGGGGGGGCACAGGGCTCCCGAGCACTGGCTCCAGACTTCTATTGGCTAGAAACCAAGAATAGCACGCGGAGCCTCCTGGCCCCCAAACCTAGGTGCTGGACCTGCTGACTGCTTCCGGGTGCAGCACAGTACCAGGGCAGCAGGCAGTCTGCCTTAGCCCTGATGCACCACTGACTGGGAGCTGCCTGAGGTAAAGCCCACACCCCAACCCACTGCCCCAGCCTTGAGCCCCCCACAAACCCAGAGCCCCCTCCTGCACCCAACTCTCATCCTGGCCCCACCCCAGCGTCTGCACCCCCAGCCAGAGCCCTCACTACAACTCCCACACCCCAACCCCCTGCGGGGTCGCAGGGAAAAGGCGGGGAAGGGGGCAGGGTCTCGGGAAGGGGCAGGGCTAGGGTGTTCGGTTTTGTGCGATTAGATAATTGGCAGCCCTAGCACAGCTGGAAACAGGCTCATAGGCTTCAGCCTTCCAGAGCACATGTACAAGTAAATGACAAAAATATCTATGCAGTTAAGATTGCCAGAAATCCATAGGCTGATTGCTCATGGCTTGAATGGTTGCCATTTTTATCCTGTCATCTACATTAGCAGCCATTCTTTGGTTCATTTTACACACAGTGAGGGCAGGGGGGGCGGCCTATGTACCTAACTTCCAATCTGGAAACAATAAGATATGGTACACTAAAACAGCCTACTGGAGGCTCACTTTTTCTTCCATGTCCCAGGCCTGCTTCTTGCCAGCCTTCCTTCAAATTCTTCTCTCTCCCGCTCCAGCATTTTTATCTGCTATTTGTCTCAGAAACGAAGGCAGCAAGTCTAGAGGAGTGCTCTTTGCTCCAACACTTCTGTACAGTGAATTACGAGGCATAGCAACTGACAAGAGCAAACAGGTTTATTTTCTGGCTTCCCATTGCCACTTATTTTCTTTATGACACACTAGCGCTGTCCACAAACAGAAAATTCAGCACATCTCAACCAAGAGCAAAAGGAATAGCAATATAAGAAAATAGAGCACTTTCTGGCACATTGTCTGCGAAAGAGAATTGGCTGTTCTTTTGTTGTTGTTGTTGTTTATTTTTCCGGTAAATCCACAGACGTGGGGGGTCAGGGTAACTTAACAGTACAAATCACACAGGAACTCTCTGCCATCCACTTGCAAACTTTCTACTAATTACAAAAGTGATTCAGAGCAGTATGTACTTCTAATTAGCACAAATAATCAGATCTTCTTGGGGGAAATGAGTCTAGCATAACCGGTGACAATAAAAATAAAGACAAACACTGAGACACTTTTGCTTTGAATTCTTTCATCAGTTTTTATTAGTTCCAACAAGTCTTTATTATTGTCACTTTTATAGGGCCATCATTATCCAAAGTCTATTTACTTCAAATATTACCATCTGCAGTGTATAATATAGAAATGTAGTTGCTATTACAAATAATATATGAAGTAGGAAGACTACAAGTTGTTTTTATATGCCAGCTCACATTTGTAGTGTTGACTGCAAGCAAAATAATATAACATATTAATGAGTTTAAAAATAAGCAAACTCTAGTAAAGAGAACAAGCATAGTGATATTTTTAGAAAGTATCTGAAATACCATGGTCATGTTGTCAAATTGCAACCCTTTATAAATATGTAGAAATTACTCTTTTAAACAGTGTTTATTAGCCATAGGAAAAAGCTGTGAGTCACTGTGGTCCTTCTAGGAACAATTAAACTAAAACATTATTTATAGTGACCTTTCCAGTTTACATTACAGCTACTGATCAAATGTACAGTCACCCCATGGACATGCATAATCAACTTTATTTCCTATTCTAATTGAGAAATGGAGCTGTTAATGTCAAGAAACATTAAAAGGAAGCTGCTCTGCAGATTTTGCTCGGCATAGCTATCTGAAAGTTCTCCTGAGGAGAAGCACTATTCACTATGAACAAATTAACATTTGAAAATAAAATTGTGTGCTCAAAATTGGTAATTCAAAGCATACTACTGATGATCATGATCCTGCTTACAGTAAGTGTTGTATAGATACTAGTTCATATATGAAAATAATTAAATCTGTAACTCAAAAATATTTCATTTTCACAGGGCCTTCTATCACAAATAGTCCCAAAAATTTTTACTTTCTTCCCACTCCTGTGCATGTGCAATGGAAGCTTCTTGTAACCAACTCTGATACAAAGAATCAGAGTCTCAATTTCAGAGCTGTGCACTAATAACTTGTAATTTGCATATTGTTAAATAAAACAAAAAAGTCTTCACTATACAAAGACTAACTCCTATACACAGGAGTCATTTCCTAACCTATCTGTGGTACATATATGCCCCGCCAGTACCATGATACCTGAGTACCCCACAGACTTTAATGCATTTATCCTTACAACACTCTGGTGATGTAGGGCCATACAAGTAGGAAACTGCTGACAGACTGATTTGTTCAAGGTCACACAGAAGTATGTTGCAGAATTAATGCCCTAACCACTGGACCTGGTTCATTTCATCCACCACTGAAACAAAGGTGGCTGTTGTTTAACAGTACAAAGCAACAACGAGCAACGTTTCAGGAGAGCAAAAGGGATACAGTATCCAATTGAAATAGCACAGGAAATGTAGGTATCCAAAGGGTGCCCGCAAGTACCCAAATGGGCATCTGGCCACAGCACTGGGGATAATATTACTTCTGTTGTGAAAAGTACCAAGGGAACTCTAACAACCGTATGTAATCAGAACCTAGTATGTCTGCATCAAACAAAAGATAAGACACTCTGATTGTTATCTCATGAATTTTACACTGATGTAACTCAATTTACTTCAATGGAGTTACTAAAAATTTGCCCTAACATCACGATCAGAATCAGGTCCACACCCTCCAACAGCAGGGGTCTTGGCACATCACTAACTTAAAGCAAGTACTATCTATTGAATCACCAACACCAGTAAAACAAAGCTTCTCCAATTTATACACAGCAATTGCCAATTTAGGAATTTCAATTGCTGGTTTTATGCTGTGCATTTCCACTTTATGGAAAAAGTCTCTCTGGAGTTGGGGCAGTTCCCAAAGCACATAATAGTTAGGAGATACTCTCACACTATTGAAACCCTTGCATGAATACTGAAGAATCTTACACAGACATCATAAATTTTTAGAAAACTAGTTTTGAAAGATAAGATATTAAACAATTTCTCTGGAGAATAAGAACACTGGAGATTATTTGCTTTGCTTTAATTACTTTCGCACATTGCTAGATTAGTTTTTGTATGCTACTAGAGCATACAAATCTTTTCATACCATGATTTTACAAATGCAAAGAAGTGAGTTCCTGTTTTGAATATTTAAGGTTTGCCATGTTCTGTATTATGTTGTCTTGAGCTGGATTTTCTACCAATCAGATTATATTTCCGCTCATTTTTTAAATTATAGTTGTGCAAACTCCAGCCTCAATTTCTGCCTAGGTTTTTTCTTGCTTCCTTTGTATTTGCTTAGATGTTAATGCCAAGGGTTCACTGATACACCAATTTCAAAGGAAAAATCAGAGTCAGGCTACACACCAGGTTTTCACTGAGACTTTCATTCTAGGTCATGTTCGATCACCCTTTCTACTCTTCTGGAACATTTTACCTTGACAGGAAACTAATGATAACCCAATTTCTAATGGATTCTAAATTATAAATACAAACTAACATTTGTTAAAGGTTTCCCTGAAGGCTTTACAAAGTGTTTAATAGATCCTAATGTTTATGAATCATGTTAATGTACAACATTAATAAATCTGCAGTTTTAGGCTTCTCATTAAACAAAGCATAAAGAAACACTGCTATTTAAAGGCAAATTCATCTGCTATTTTGGTACTAATGAGAGATGTGCAAGAACCAGTGCAAAAGACTTAACTGAATGACATGTACAGTCTTCTCCTAGACGCTCTCTTCTGCAGTCTATTTCAAGAGATGTAATTTAAAAGAGGGGATTAGAAACTCTACTTCCTTCAGGAAATTTGGATATCTACTGAGCAAGTGCAAACAACATTTACATATCCAGGAAAGGACATATCCAGCTGACAATGGCATAATGACCCCAAAGCTCCCAAAACTAATTTGTTGCATTTCCCTCTACACAACCTATGGCCAACTCTACTACTGTTATCAAGTGTTTGGGGCTTAGATCGTAAGCCCTGGAGCAGTGACTGTCATTTGTTCGGTGGCTGTACACCATCCAGCAAAATGGGGTCCTGGTCCATGACTAAGGCTCCTAAGCACTACAGTAATATAAATAAATTCCTACAGAACAATAAATAAATAACAATCTGTATTAAAAATAAAAAAGTGTATTGTGCCACAAATTGTTCTGAAGAATTACAGTAGAAAACAAAAATACAGAGTTAATCAGTAGCCAATGAAAAACTAAAACGTGCTGGCAAAGGAGACATTATAAGTGTTCCAGCTGGGCTAAGTGTAGTCTGAGAGGCAGAGCAGTGGAAGGGAATGCAGACACCACTTTGGACACCAATAGCAGTTCTAACCACAGCCTTTCCTGCTACTCGCCAGTGCTGAGGCAGGAGCAGGCCTGGTTCCAAGCAGCAGACAGGACTGCAGAGCACTTTGGAAGGCGCTGCCTCCTAATATTGGTAACTCTTCAGTGCTTCTTGAAATTCTCCCTTTGCATTGTCGTACTTAAAACAGCCCCAGAACATGCAGCCCAATTGACTCTGAGTGACTTGCTTCCTTCAGCCCACTGTTAATTTTGTATTTGCTGCATTCAAATGGCTGGCTGACTCCCAAAGTATCCTTTCACAGCACGAAGTGGTTGCACAATGGTGTGGCAGGAGAGAGAGAAGAGCAGTCCCAGACAAGTGGAATAGCACAGGGAAGAGAGTTACAGTTATCTGAAGCAAAAGGAGACAGACGAATGGATGTGGATTTCAATACAGAGGCACTGGTGTAATAAGTAATGTTGTGAAGATGGCAATAGTTACCCCCGTAGTGTAGACAAGGCCTAAGTTGACTTAAGTTACGATACTCCAGCTATAAAAGCAGCAAAGAGTCCTGTGGCACCTTATAGACTAACAGACGTTTTGGAGCATGAGCTTTCGTGGGTGAATACCCACTTCGTCCAGATGCATGTCACTTTACTCCAGCTATGTGAATAACAGAGCTGGAGTCGACGTAGCTTAGGTCGACTTACTGTGGAGTCTACACTACCCTGCGTCGACGAGAGACACTCTCCAATCGATTTACCTTAATCTTCTCATTCTGGAGGAGTATTGGAGTCGATGGGAGAGCCCTCTGCAGTCAATTTAGCTAGACCCGCTAAATCGACCCCCGCTGCATTGATTGCAGCAGCATCGATCCCGTTAGACATGGCCTTAGAAGCACTAATGAGACATATTGAACGAGACAGAATTCACTGTCAAGGTAGAGACAAACAGGAGAAGCAGATGAAGCTCTGCATCAAGAAAGAGAATTAAAGAGGTGTTTGAGGGTGTTCCTGCTCAGCAATGCACTTGGAGGAATTAAACAGACAGCAGATGAAGCAAAGGCATAAATTTAGATGGCCGAACAAGCAGAGTGGAAAAGCAAGAGTTAGTAAAGATGTCAAAATATATAGGTGTATGTCTAAGTAGCAGTGTGAAAGCAACGATTAAGGTTAAAGGTAACAAATATTACTACAATGATGATGTCTGAATGTAATAACACAAAGAAAATAGAAGACAACTTTCTTCTTTGTTTAAGGTGGTGTGTGGGTTGCAATTTTAGTCGGAGGTGGATTGAAATCATGCTGTCACAGATAATGGGAGTAGTCCAAAAATTTCGGATTGGGATACTTCAAAGTTAAGCAAGGTGACAGGGAGAAAGAGCCAGGAAAGGGTTAAGGACTCAGCAGGGTTTGGGGCAGGCACTAGATGGTGGGGAGTACCTACCACCACACTTCAGAAGAAAGCTCCTTCCCAGAAAGAACAACTATTTGGCAGTCTAGAAGGAGGGTGTAGTGATAAAATGAACAATTGAGGCCTTGAGCTATTATCTGCTTGGGGCTCCTGTTACTCTGTTGATTGACCATGTCCCCCTGAAATGTTGCAATCTGTGAAGGAGACCAACCCCAAGCTGGTATCTGGCTCTGCGCTTTCATGGTGCAGCACAGATCTGGTGCTTCCCACATGAATGCAGATTTTCCAGGAAGGGAGAGTCTCAAGGGAAAGTGGGGTGACAGGGAGAAAAAGCAAGGAAAGGGGTAAGGGCTACCTGTCACAGGACTCAGCAAGGGACTGAAGGAAAGGGTGTGTCCTCTTTGCAGGGATGAGAGAAGCAAAGGGAAAGGCCTCTGGGGACTGCAACAGCTTTGGTCAGGGGAATCCCTTTGTTCAGTGTTACTTCATGAGTTTTTTGTGTTTGAACAATAAATTGTGCCAAAGGCAAGGGCCAAAACAGACTTTGGCATGTCACTGCTTCTTCCTGGGCTGGTAAGATGGTGGGCTACCCCATAGGCACCTATATAAAAGTGACCTAAACTTTTAGCGTTGCTGAGTAGCTGTAGCTCCATTGACTTCAAAGTTGTGAGTACCTAGGCACCTGTGAAAATTGGGCCATTTGGATTTAGGTGCTTAAGTGTAAATTTAGGTTCCTTACTTTAGGCACCTGAGTTTGAACATTTCAGCCTCAGTACTTGTCATGGCATGCTCCCCAGTTGTCTGAAGAAAATATTGTATCCAATACCATCCTAACTTATTCTACCAACTTGATGATGCTGTAATGGAATGACCCCTTTTTATCTGGGAGATTTGGGAGTACAATTCCACTTCGGGTTGACTATATATGCATATAGCACAAGTGATCCAAACAGAATCCAGCAATGAGCTACTTCACACACACAGCAGTCCCTCACTGCTAAGCCAAACATCAGTGCTGTAAGACATTAGCTCTAGGAGTCGAGCTAAACATCACATCCACCAGTGGAACAGGAGAAATCATCATGAGACAATGCTACACTTCTGGTGAGATGAAGCTTAAAGGGTGGTGCTTTATTCTCCCTCTCAATGTTGTAGCTATGTGAGTGCCCGGGGCGGGGGGGAGTATACAATAGTACAGCACATCACTGCTCCCTGTTACTTGCATGCCCATGGAGAAAAGCAAAATATTAATTTTAGAAAGGAGCAGGGGATTTAAATATCACTCACTAGAGTTTTTTGTTGTTGTTGTTCACAAAGAAGTTACAAAATTATACAATATTAAGTGACACTGAATTCTGTAAAAATCTAGGGTAATCTACAACTTCAAAATGAAATCTTTCACAAAGAGCTGTCTCTCAAATTATCTATATTCTATTTCAGTTCTCTTGCATGTTTTTATTAAAGCATGTAAAAGACTGTCACGTAGTGTACATTTGTCTAAGAAAAAATAAACATGCAAACATTTTGTTGGAGAAGAATAAAGGTAGAGGGCTGCATGTTTCTGTAGAATAATACCTCCTACTTCTTATATATTGCTTTGCATCAGTAGATCTCAAAGTGCTATATGAAGGTCAGTATCAGTCACCTCATTCCACAGATGGGGAAACTGAGGCACGGAGAAGTTAAAGTCACTTGCCCAAGGTCACCAACGGGCCAGTGGCAGTCAGGCACAGAACCCAGGTCTCCTGAGTCCCAGTTAAGTGTTGAGAAACGACTTTCTGGGATATCACCTCACATCACTGCAATATCTTTATATTCAAAATCGCAATATATTATTCGTAATATATATCTGCTCCAAATGTAATAGAAACATATCTGCATTGCATAAATCATATGTGACAGCACATTAGGTCTTTTAAATAACATTGTGAACACCAGGAAATGATGCAAAGAACCCATTTTTCATGTTATTAATACAATCCAAGTTACAGTACTTATCCTCCTACTGATTCCATTTGATTAGACGAATCATTAGCAAATGTAAGATCTCTCAGCCACAAAGGGTAGCACATTTCCTAAGCAATGAGAAAGACCCACTACTCAGATCTTTTGCTGGCACTGGTGAGTTATGCAGACCAAAGCAAAAGAAAGACATACAATAGTTCACTTCTGTTTTATGGAGATTTCTTACAACATTCTGCACCCACAGTAGCTAAGCACTTTATGGGCAAAAGCCCAGAGAAGGATCTAATCTTTGGTATTTCTCTTGCCCTTTGACTAGGAGATCTACAAGCAAGGCCCTGTGTGCTCCACCCTGTTCATGTCAATGAGAGGGTAAATCTGTAAAGGTCACAAGTTAAAATGTCGACATTGTTAACCATTTTATTGGTGTTCCTTATAGCTACTGTGCTTATCCTGTAATCCCAACTGCTTCCTACACCTTCCCTGGGGCCCCAAAGCCTCATCTTCTTCCTGCTCAACTACCAAAACCACCAGCTTCACTCTCTCCAGTGTAGGATGCATTATCAACTCCAAAAATCTTTGGCATATCCCAACTGGGAGGACAATGTAAAATAAACTGAATGTGCTATGAAAGTAAATTAGTGTATTGACTGTATTATTACATATTATATTTAAATTACAACCCTTGTATTTCTAAATATAAATTATATCCATCAGAGTGGTGCAGAATCCAGGAATTGTGATGCCCAGTGATGATACAGCTTGCTGCTGAGCCTTGGTTAGGAATTATAAGGGCTTTTATTTGCTCTGTCATAAATGCTGAGTGAAATTGTGGGTTGCTGAATGGAACTGAATGGTCAAAGAAATGAGTCTTTCATGTGGCCTGAAAGCGGTCATTTTGGCATCCTGTGGGAATGAGTGCTATATGCACATGCCAGCAGCCAGGAAAGCCCTGTCTCCAACAAACACAAGTTTCATCCTCAAGGCAGACAGTTTAATTGTTCCTGAGGAGCACAGATGTTGAGGGATAAGGTCCCGGCGGGTGGCTCCATCTTACTAGGCATTTCCCTTAACTTGAGTTTTCTCATCTCTTGGGGAGTGGGAGGGGACGCAGTTATGGTCACAGCATCTAGTCCTATATGGAAGGAGTCTAACTTTTCATTTTTCTAGGCATTTACTGCATCTGATCCTGCAAGATGTGGAACACCCGCTGGTTCAACTGAAGTCAGTGGAGTCACATGTGCTCTTGGGCACCTTGCAGGATCAGGCACATTTCAGCAGGAGCTGAGGATGCTCATACTAGACCATACAGCATAATTTATTGGTATATTTTTTCTTTTTGGAGTGGAGAATCAACTTATGGCCCAGTTAATGTAGTGTCACCAGGAGGGCGGGGAGTGGAGTGGGAAGAAACAGGGCATATGCCTCCTGAACCTTATGTCCCTGTGCTGGGCACTGGCACAACAGTCGGCAGTTGCGGGAATCAGCTTCAACTCAACTGCTACAGGCTGACCTTGTACAGGTGGGAGCAACAGGGTAAGACTGGTAAGAGCTTTGGTCACAAATCACTGCCCCTTACTCTGAGCTCATGGCAAACTCATTGTCTATTTTGGTCAATTTCGCGGGCAAAGGATTTTAAAAATTGTAAATTTCATGATTTCAGCTATTTAAATCTGAAGTTTCATGATATTGTAATTGGAGGGGTCCTGACCCAAAAAGGAGTTGGAGGGAGGAGGGTCATGGTACTGCTACCCTTAGTTCTGTGCTCCTGCTGGCAGCAGCGCTGATTTCAGAGCTGGGCGCCTGGCCAACAGCCGCCACTCTCCAGTTGCTCAGTTCTGAAGCCAGCGCAGAAGTAAGGGTGGCAATACTGCAAACCCTCTAAAATAATCTTGTGTACCTCCCGCAAATCCCTTTTAGGTCAGGACCCCCATTTGAAAAACACTAGTCTCCCCTATGAAATCTGTATAGTGTAGGGTAAAAGCACACAAAAGACCAGATTTCATGGTCTGTGATGCATTTTTCATGGCCATGAATTTGGTAGGGCCCTACTCATAACTGAATCAATAATAATAGGGGGAAAAAGAGATTTTGACTAAAGGAGAGTTAAGTCAATGGAGAATCTAGCTCTCAATTTTCTAATGTACAGATTAAGGCTGTCAAATAATCACAATTAACTCATGTGATTAACCTAAAAAATTAATCGTGATTAATTGCACTTATAACAATAGAATACCAATAGGAATTTATTAAATATTTTGGATGTTTTTCTACATTTTTAATATTGATTTCAATTACAACACAGAATACAAAGTGCACTGTGCTCACTTTATATTATTATTTTTACTACAAATATATGCACTGTAAAAATGATAAACAAAAGAAATAGTATTTTTCAATTCCCTCATACAAGTACTGAAGTGCAATCTCTTCATCATGAAAGTGTAACTTACAAATGCAGATTTTTTTTGGTTACATAACTGCAGTCAAAAACAAAACACTGTAAAACTTTAGAGCCTACAAGTCCACTCAGTCCTACTTCTTATTCTGCCAATTGCTAATACAAAAAATTGATGGGAGATAATGCTGTCTGCTTCTTGTTCACAGTGTCACCTGAAAGTGAGAACAGGCATTTGCATGGCACTTTTGTAGCCGACACTGCAAGGTATTTACATGCCAGATGCGCTTAAGATTCATATGTCCCTTCGTGCTCCAACCACCATTCCAGAGGACATGCTTCCATGCTGATAATGAGTTCTGCTTGATAACGACTCAAAGCAGTGCGGACTCACGCATGTTCATTTTCATCATCTGAGTCAGATGCCACCAGCAGAAGGTTGTTGTTCTTTTTTGGTAGTTTGGGTTCTGTAGTTTCCGGATCAGAGTGTTGCTCTTTTAAGACTTCTAAAAGCATGCTCCATACCTTGTCCCACTCAGATTTTGGATGGCACTTAGGGTGAACAGACAGCAAACGTGAAAAATCATGACACAGGGTAGGGGGTAATAGGAGTCTATATAAGAAAAAGACCCAAAAATCGGGACTGTTCCTATAAAATCAGGACATCTGGTCACCCTAATGGCACTTCAGATTCTTAAACATGGGTCAAGTGCTGTAGCTATTTTTTAGAAATCTCAGAAACCTTCTTTCCGTTTTGTCAAATCTGCTGTGAAAGTGTTCTTAAAAAGAACATGTGCTAGGTCATCATCCGAGACTGCTATAACATTAAATATATGCACAATGCGGGTAAAACAGAGTGGGAGACATACAGTTCTCCCCCCAAAGAGTACAGTCACAAATTTAATTAACACTTTTTTTTTTTTTTTTAAATGAGCATCATCAGCATAGACGCATGTCCTCTGGAATGGTCGAAGTATGAAGGGGCATACGAATGTTTAGCATATCTGGCATGTAAATACCTTGCAACGCTGGTTTAAAAGTGCCATGTGAACGCCTGTTCTCACTTTCTGATGACACTGTAAATAAGAAGCAGGCAGCATTATCTCCCGTCAATGTAAACAAACTTGTTCATCTTAGCAATTGGCAGAATAAGAAGTAGGACTGAGTGGCTTGTCGGCTCTAAAGTTTTACATTGTTTTATTTTTGAATGCAGTTTTTCTGTACATAAGTCTACATTTGTAAGTTACACTTTCATGATAAAGAGATTGCACTACAGTACTTGTATGAGGTGAACTGAAAAATACTTTGTTTTTTACAGTGCAAATATTTGTAATAAAAATAAATATAAATATAAAGTGAGCACTATACACTTTGTATTGTGTTTTAATTGAAATTAATATATTTGAAAATGTAGTAAACATACAAAAATATTTAAAATAAATGGTATTTTATTGTTTAACAGCACAATTAATCATGATTAATATTTTCAGGTCACTTGACAGCCCTAGTAGAGATCCATTCAGTTTTAAGGGTTAGCTTCAAGACATCTTTATTTAGAAAAACAAGGAGGAAGAACAGTGTAACTACAATTCAAACATTACACAATTATTATTTATACAATATTTCTGTTTTCCCCATTGTTAAAATCTGTGGTTATTACAGGTAGTCATGTGAATCTATTTACACATAGTATGTATATATAGACAATATTTAGTATAATCAGCACACAAAATGCAATGTTAGGATACAAATGTTTTACAAGCACAGAAGTCAGAAAATTCCTTCGCTTTTCTCATAGCAACCACAACTCTCCCTTTGACACATGGAGTAGAAGCTATGAAAAGTAAAAAAATAAAATAAAATCCACTTTTACTAAATATAATTTCCAAAGTTGCCTATCATTCCAAGTATGGAAAAAATATCCCACTAGGTGTTGGTAAGTGCTAATTTTTTATCGCAACCACCATATGTGGTTTTAATTTTGCTGAAAGAGTCCAAACTCTGCTTGCATGGCCTGTAAAAATTTCAGAAGGGTACCAGATCCCACTGGCCAACGTTGCTGCATGTATCAAATACCGATCCTAAAATGAATCTGTGTAACAAACTGACAGATGCTTAATAGATGAAGATGCAAATGTCACCATTAAAGTTTAATCTAGTGCCTAATGGCCAACGAACAGCACTGTGGCAGGACTGCACAGCTTTAATAATGTTTGAAATAAATGTCACATTTTTCACAGATTGCCTCCCAACAAACCTTTCCCCAAAATCTCACCTGGTCTTAAATCGTTTTGGAAAAATTTAGTCCAACCTTTTTGGAAGAATCTTTGGAAAAAAATCAGTTAAAGCTTTACACAGTGAAGAAAGATGACTATCTGCCTGGAGAGTTTGATCCAAAAGATTCTTGTAGTAATAGGATCAATATTTCACAGAGCTGTATATAAAATTCCACAGGGGACTAATTTATCCACATTTTTACCTAGGTTAAAGTTTTAATGTCCTCCAGGATTTACATCTCAAATTGGTAAATAACTTCTTTGTCATCCTTATTTATTCTCAATTATTCACCCCACTTCAAATAGTCCAGGATAATCTTTGTAGATTTATATGATAATTTATATGAATCCATTTAAAGATACTGAAATGCCTCCGACTCTTTTCCCTTCCCAGGAACAGTCTCTCTGGCAGCTGTATATATTGTAGAGACTGCATTTTCAGCTTTCTTAGAGAGAATGGAGTTAATGAACTGAATCAACATCTTCTACATAGTTGAAATTAACCCCCACACAGGGCGCTACATGCCACGGAAGCCCTACTTAAGCCTTTACCGTGCAATTTAAGTGGTGCTAAGGGCCTTGGAGGAGGTCTCTGCATTCAGCTGAACTTATTATCATAGCAACAAGGCCTGACTCTGTACATAAGAAGTGTTGTGTCAATAGCAGTTAACTCTCAAGTACTTTCTCTTTCCTGTCCCACTACCATTTTTTCACCTAGGAAATACGGTCCTGGAATAGTTTGTGAATCCCTTTTAACTTGTTAATTTTGCTTGCAATTCTCTGTATTTTCTTCTTTCTCCCTTTTATACTTTTAGCCACCTTGTGTAATTTGTTAGCTAACCTCTTCACGTACGGTTAAATAATCCTAGCTCTGTTGCAGCAGAGTTTAGTGCAGCTGAGTGGAGGGAAGAGACAAAGGTGGCTCTAAATGACCTTTCCATTCCCAATACCCAATCCTGAGGCTGATCCAGCCTCCAGTGCAAGCTTGAGTGGCCTAAAGGGCAGCTCTAACTAGTGCCAGCTTGTAATACGCCTTAAGGACTATTACATGCGAGCAAGGATCATCAGCACTGAGTGTGCTCCAGCTTTACTACATCTATTCTGTGTAGGTTTTTGTACCACGCTCATCACTATAGCATATGACCACCTTGCAGTAGCACATTACCCAATGTGACTTATCTATGTCATGTAGTTTTTTTTCTAATCCTCCCTCCAGGAGGAGAAGCATGTTTTGTCTTAGTAGAGACTTTTTTTTAAATATACATAGAGCCCATCTGCTTGCGGGGGAGAATGAGAGGAAGAGAATGGGACAGGAGAGGCTGGCATACAGCCAATATCGCCAGCTGATGATTGCCCCACACTGGAAATCTTCAGCTCCCAATTCATGGCTCGTTATAAGAGATCCTTTTGGATTGCTCCTGCAGCACAAAATGGACCCTAGTGCGGATCAGAACCTGGCCCACAACCTTTACAACATCTCCTACCAATCCCGGGGATCAAGGAGACAATAGAGAAAGCTCTATAAATGACAGAAGAACCTTGTTAATTCCATTTTATATAAATTCTCTCACACATCCATACAACCCTCCAGCATCTTCCCTCACTTTTCATCACAGACTTAACAACAGCAAGGTCCCCTATTACTTACAAATTATACAACAGTACATTACTAGTATAGTATGAAGTACCCTACATTAAAACTGACAGTTGTCAAAATAAATGAAGGGCACTATGATGCTGCGTGCTTAATTTTCTTTTTTAAATATGGGGATTATCCCTCATCATTAACTCTCAAAGTTATGCCATCAGCAGCGATCTACTAATGTTTAAGCTGAATTCGACTTTGAAATATTTTTCTTCATTAATTTGTAGCCAGAACTCCTAATTGGGAATGACCTCATTTGAAACATTAGCTAGGTATTTGTAAACATATCATAACTAGTATCAGACAGGACATACTGCCTTCATCTTTACCAGTACAGATCTATGATTATATTATTATGTGTCAAATAACTCAGGGATAATCTTGCACCAAAATTCCTCTAATATTTTTTTTTTAATTTCAAGATTAAGACTCTCTATTTGACAAAATTGGCTTCCTAGAATTAAATTGAGCCACCTATAACAGAAAGTCTCTTCAAGGTTTGTAAGTGTATCTAATACCATGTGCTTTATATAAATTCTGACCTGAAAACTCAATTCTCCTGTAGATATAGAGCCAGCTGGTGTAAACTGGCACAGCTATTGACTTTAGTGGAGCAATCCCAATTTACATTGAGGATTTAGAACCTATCACTAGGGCTGCAGGTTTGTCACAGTGGGAAAAATGTCATGGATACCATGATTTCCCCATGTGTCTGTGACTTGGCTTTGTGTCCTGTGGCTCCTGTCCCATAGGGCTGGGCCCAGCTTTCCACTCCAGGAGTTACCACCTGGCACATGGGGTCGCAGCACTGCCGCCTCATTTACAAGATCTCAGTGAGGCCAAACCAGGCAATGCTGCAACCCCATGTACTAGGTCCCAAATCCATAAGTGGGGAGTTGGGCCCAGCCCCACGGGACAGGAGCCGAGGAGCTACCACTGTGTGGTGAATGTGGGGTGGGGCTTGCCCTCTAACCTCTCCTTCAGGGCCCCTCCTCATTTGTCATTTTTGTAAAAATCAAGTTCATTAAACCTCTAATTTTTCATTAAACCTGTGACCTTTACTACATTTACAATGACTGCTCTGTGATTTTTTTTATTTTAAAAAATGTTGAGACAAATTTGCAGCCCTACCCATAACTGAGTGAAATCCACACATCCTTTCTTTCCTGAGCACCCCCTGAAGCCCCAAGGGACCACATTTTTCCATCTCCCTGCTCCCTAAATTCTTAAAGCTTGTATAGCAGCCATCACCATTCAAGTCAAGGAAGAACAGGTGCCACTCCCTATGAGGTCCATCAACTCTGCTTCCAAAGTGGACAGATAATATAAAGGCTGAATGATGCAAGGAGTTTCTTCCTGCCACTGTAGTATTTGCCTCCCCTATAAACTCACCTGCATGAATGCATACTTGATTTCTTTTCCTCAAATCCAGATGCAGGAACAAAATTAAGAGCTACTCACATAATATCCCATTCTTATACTTGCGCCTTTAGCTTAATTTGTGCCATATGAAATGTTAGATCCTGCAGATTCTGCCATTAAGACTTAAAGATCAGACAGGTTCTAGCTGAACGTTATATTGTAGAGAAACTTTTAATCCACTCTCACACAAATCAAAAACTTTCCCTACCCATCCATTTTCTACTGGATTGATGCAGATGATCTGATTAATTTGCTTAAAGTTAACTCTCAATAAACATTAAATCAGCTCTTCCCAGTATCACTGTACTTTGGGGATATAAAATTAGCACTGTAGTAACCTCTACTAGCACAATCATAAAGGAGGAACATTTTTGTAAAGGTCACTGGAATACATATTTACTAGCCTAATAATAGGTTCTGCACATTTTAAATTCTAATACAAGGTTATTTCAAGTGCATACTTAATTTAAGGTGGGCTGCAGCTAACTCCCTCAAGTTGTTTTTCTACTTGGCTTCATAAAGCTATAACTCACCCCTGTGAAAACAGTATTCCCCAGGCAGCATGTAGTTCTCTGACAGGACCACCTTCTTCTTGACAGTGCTTATGCTACTACTATTAGTCAACTCCTAGAAGGACTTTCAAAAGTAGCTATAGACTAATGGCTTCAGCCATTAGTTCTGCTATTCTTTAAGGCAATCTCCAAATACAGTATGTGTCCTAAGCTTCTACGATGCTGATAATACGTTTCTTCATTTATGTTCTCTCATTCAAGCCTTTGTTTAGGTTGCTTCTGAATCAGACCAATACCACAGTGATGAGTGGCAAACATGGCTAGATAGATTAAATAGTATTGACCAGTATAAACAACTCATACATCAGAGAGGTCTGCAGCACCTTCCAAAATGGAAAGCAAACATAGCATGAAGACAACAGTTAAGTCACTAAGAAATAATCATGAGTTAATGGTAGCAAATTGAGAGTATGTCTTCTAGTGTTGCTATTGTTGGGTTTTGTTTGTGGGTTAGCTTTCTTTATGCCAACTGACAAAATACAGTGAGTGTTTCTGGTTTATAAATCTGAGTGCATCACAGAAATTCAGATGTATCTTTTACATATTTGTACAATACGAGGTAGGCATACAGTACATGTACTTCAGTAGATACTGCATATACACACACAAACACCAAAAATACTATCTGCAAAACGTCTAACACTGAAAATCTACTACTTCTGCATTACATCTGTGCACATCCCTTTAAAAGATGCCAAACACATTCTCATATCTCAGAAAATAGTTACGAAATAGAAAATGAGCCCCCTACTTGTAATACCATTTCAAATAAATTCACCTCCAAGTAACTGACAGATTCCCAACTATTAAACACAACAGCTAATAGAAGCAGCAAAGAGACAAGAGAATCCAGTGTCTACAATTTCATACACTATTAATTTAAAAAATTCTTACCCAGATTAATTCTCATTAGTTGCCAACTTGGCAGGTCCTTCTGACACCAAGCAGTTTCATATCTGTTCAAGGACCTTGCAAGAACAAGTATATATCTTAAGATCTGATTTTTGTCTGCCTGCAGTTAAAGAGCAGACAATACAGTCTTTAACTTTACCTTGCTATTCCAGTTTTAAGAATCCAGTCTTACGCATGTGTATATATGTAGGTCTTCTTTCTTCACTGTCACAGTGTATTGAATATATCACAGCTTGAGCCCAGGTCACTAAGCAGGGACAGCATACATTACTAACACAAATTACATTTTACTGCACAAGGGCATGCATGCAGAGTAAGAGACAGCACACACTTAATTGGCTGTGTAAGTCTACAGAAGTCTTTGAGTTTAACTCTTTGCCTCATGGAATAGATTCTCTCTAGTATAAACACTGGGAGGCTTCCCGGCTTTCCAGCAGCCTGATGTTTTTTCCTTCTGTTGACTTTTCTATATATTAATAGCAAGGACAAGGGGCAGGGTAAACATGACAAGGGTCTAAATGAAGGAAAGACATAAGTGTGGAGCAACAATTCATACCCAAGCAATAAGAACGGCAACAAAAAGCTTACAGGTTTCTACTCTCCCCAGATTATAGTAGCAAACCAAAATATCGAGCACAGAGCACAAGCATTTGAAACAATAGACTAAACTCTGAACTGAAGTCAATTGGATTACCAGGGGTGTAAGTCACTGTCTAGTTTAGCTAGCCTCTAACAAAGATCACACACATACAATGTGTCATTCTGAGACATTCACAGCAGAATTAATTTCAAATGAACAATGCGTAAGCACCACACTCAAGGGCCTGGGGTTGCACATGTGTATCACCAGCATTTATAAACAAACTAAAACAAGGAAGAGACTGTTTTAGTCTCCCTCCATTTGTTTGGAAGCTCCAGATATAATCTTAAAGCAAATTTTTCTCAAACACAGCAGTGTTTCTCTCTGGGAAATTAGTTTCATTCCATTAAGCACTGGCTTCAGGTGTAAAATATGTAAGCCAAGCTAATAACAGAAAATAAATGGAAATCAATGGTATATGTTCTCAAAACTGGCTAATATTTTTGCAGTAGCAAGATATGGGAGAAAGAACAGAAACTGCTATTCATTTTTGTGAAATAAAAGTCCTTTGGCAATTTTTGAAATACATTTAGAAAACTGCTATACTACACAAGATAAATCAAGCTAGGGAGTGGTTAAACATATTGGCAAGCATATTGTTTAGGAAAAAGAGGTGACCTTTACAAGTAGTTATATGGATAGAAGATAGATTTACTGACCAGCCCAAAATACTTTTGTCATACATAAGAAAACATGACAGAGTAATAATGTAATCTATAAAACACACTGCAGTGTTTACAAAAGTGAAATAAACACTAACATTTATACTGTTTATTTTAACAGGGTGTTTTCTTTAAAATAAAAAAGAATGAAAACAGGAGACAAACTGTTTAATGGCAGAATTCTACACTATTGAAATTGAAGAGGGGAAAAAAAGCATGCTGAGACATTAAAAAAAGCAGGAACCCAGGAAAAAAAACTATATCCAAGTATTAATAGTCTGACACAAGTCCACAACAGCAAGCAAATTCAGAGTTGAGGATGAAAATTATGTCTGGCATTCTGTCCTTAACTCACCCTGTTGTGCCTAAGGACTACAGCATGCATAATATGCAAGAACACTCATTTTTCTTTTTGGACACCAATATAATTTCCAAAAACAAGATGAGCTGAGGGCTAATTATCAGACCTAATTTTCAACTGTAACTTCTGGATCTAAGCAAGACTCTGACTGTTCACTTCAATTACTTTTGTGGCTACTTTTTCCCCTAACTCCTCATAAGAGAAGGTTTGATATTTTTGATTGAGTTTTTTATTTACCTGGTCTTTCAGTAAAAAATCATAGTCCACTGATACTACAGTTTATTTTCTATCTACTGCTACCGCCAGTTTGATTATGGGGACCTTGGAAAGGAACTGAGGTGCCTTTTGGAAGGTAGAAAATATCATGAGCTATCCATTAGCCACTTGCTCATAGATTATTCTCTCCTTTCTGATTTACTGTTTTGATTAGATTAAGAGACATTCTGGGTTCCTTTCTTGATAATACTAGGGAAATATTTCACTACAAGTGAAATTATTTCCTTCTGTTCCTGCTGCAAGCTGCAGACGAGATAAACTTTGCTACTATAAAGTGCAGCTGGCAAACCTAAAAAGTTCCATGATTTTTGAGGGGAAGTAATTTCTCCAGGGTTCTCATTTCTGACTTTTTAGATTCCAACTCTAGTAGATCATTGTCCTCAAGAAAAGAAGAGAACTCTAAATTGGAAGAACTGGAGGAGTCTACTGCATTCTAGTGCCTACTACATTTATTATACTCTTTCCTCATAGCCTCTTTTTAAAAAAAGAGTCATCCTAGATTTCTAGGGGTTTCTCTTTAGGTAAGGTCCCTGTGAGGATTAGCTTCATTGAACAGATTTAATTCGTTATGGCTCAAGAACTCGCACTTGGTTCAGGTATCTCCATTCCTCTCACAAAGCCTTGCAAAACTGTAAGTGAACATATCAGATCTTTCTCTTTCTCTCTCACTCACACACACTCACAGAGAAGAGGCAGGATGTGAGAGTGTGCATTAGTGTGAATAGACTAAGTATAAAAAAAGTGGTGTTTGTATTTTGCTGTAAATTTACCATAATTCATTTCATCCTTGTCCGTTCCATCTCTTCTGGGTGTGAGTTTCAAATTCCTTGGTTAGTTTCCAAGAAAGCCCTGTCACCTGCACATACAAATTTTACAGTTGACGGTAAAAGCTTGACAGTTCCACTTTTCCAGTGAAATATAGCTGTTATAGGAAGTCATGATCAGTGAGACTCTACCTCCAGAGACGAAGCAAGAATCAGAGAAAAAATCCTAGGCAAAACATATTTTGGAAGAGCGAAAAAAAGCAGAACAGAATTTAAAAAAAAGGAGGGTACAATCTCATTCCAACATGTGAAAAATTATGCTTCCATTGGTATTTCTAGGCGCTCTATACACTAATCCCTGCATATCACAAAGCAGGCCACTTTATTCCCGCCACCACCACCCCCCTTCTCTTATTCCATTGTCCTCTTCCTTTCTCCTCCAAATCTCCACATTTCCCCCCTTTATCTCCATTGTCTATGGTAACCTATTAAACCATCGGCTTTTTTTCTAGCTTTCCTATTTCTTTTTTCCCCTCTACCCTCAACCTTTTAAAAAAAATGCTACCACAACATCCAAACCTGCAACCAAGAGGATTTCTGGTTCAGTTTGAAAAATGGAACCATTGATAGTAGCAACTCTCTGTTGAAGTTAATAGCACTTTCCTGGGGGCAGGAGAGGAGAAATCACCTTTTTAGAAGTAAATTTGCAGCAATTAATAAGATTTAATGGGCAATATTATAATTTAATAGTTACAACAGCTGTTAAAATAGAGCATCACATATTAAACCCTCTTATTCACCATGCAAATTTACTATCCAAAACACTGATTGTTTAGAAGGGCCAGCATATTTAAGCTGTGAGATTTTGCGGCTGTCACAATACTCCATCACCTAAAAATGCATGAATAAATAGGAGTATATGCTGTAAAAGGACTGACTGTGTGTAGTCTCTCTCATATGATCAATTTCATGCCATCAATAGACCTTGGTTCTTTTCCACTTTCTTCTTCTAGGTCTGTTAGAAGGAAGCATAGCCCCAATTCAGGAAGCTATCCTTTAGATATACTACAACTCTAAATTTGTACTTCATGTAAGGGATTGAATGCTCATAATTAAGGCCCCAAACCTGCAAACTCTTATGCACATGCCCTATTTTAAGCATGGGAGCAGTCTGACTTCAGAGGAACTACTTCCATGTTCAAAGTTAAGCACATCTGTAAGCAATTGCAAGATTGAGACCTAAGTAGGGTTGCTAACCCTTCAAAGTTAAGCACATCTGTAAGTAATTGCAAGATTGAGACCTAAGTAGGGTTGCTAACCCTTCAGGATTTTCCTGGAGTCTTCAGGAATTAAAGATTAATCTTTAATTAAAGATTATGTAATGTGATGCAACCTCCAAGAATATGTCTTACCAAAGTTGGCAACCCTATACCTAAGGCATCATTTCCAGGATGATCTTGGATGATTAGGTTTGGACCTCAGGAAATATTTCTTATGTTTATTTTAAGGTCATATATCCTTGAAAAAAAAAAAGGTTTTAAAATAAAATGATACAGAGCCCAACAACACAAGCAAATACACCACTATAAAATGCTTAAAAGCTAAGGAAATATAATATAGCAAGTGCATAAGAAGAATAAAGGGGAAAAATCCCACAGGAAGAGAAGTTATTTTAATTACTGTTTATTTCTATCCCCTCTTCCTGCCATACGTGGCAACGAAAATAGATTGCAAATTGCCTACTAAAGAAAGATGTATCAAAAGATGTTCACCACCCTGTTTAATGACCCATACTCAATGACATGTATAGCAAAGTAATGTTTTCATTAACTCATTTACAAATAGCTTTATAATAATAATAATAATCCTTTAATTCCATTTCGTCTGAGAGTTTTGAGATATATAAAGTAGGTGAGCATCACATGGGCCAACCAAGATGACAAACTACACATGCATGAAAATTAACTTCTTAAAAGGTCCTCTGCTTAAGTTACTTCTATTTATTTATTTTTCAGAATTCAAAAGTGTTCATTATGGGCTGAATCCAAAGTCTACTGAGGTCAACTAGAGTATTTCTACCTGCGCTTTGAATTAGACTCTATACCTCTAAGTGCATGTTCAGATTCATATACATCTCTATGGTTGGACACCTTAGTTGGAACAGTGGTCAGAAATATCTTTTTTTTCACTGTCTCTATAAGACAGGATTTCACCTGATTCCATCAGAGGCAGATCCTGACCTCAGTGATCCATTCCTTTGTCACTTCTACAAAGAGGTGCTGCAATGTTCTCTATTACCAGCTTTCTACATACAGTGGAAACTGTAACTTATAAAACATGAAGCCACATGTCTCCAAAGTGGACCCATCAGTTGAGGGGCAGAGGAGGGAAAATAATCATACTAGTGCTGTGTGCATTAAACCAGTTCCCAATCTACTACTGGATGAAATTTGAGGGCTACGGTCTGAGTACCTAAAAAAAACCTATTCTCTTTACACTACTTTAAGAATCCCATTATTAACTGGGACAATGCAGTTTGAAGAACACAGGCCCACGTTGGCTAGATGTGCACTCCTACTGCAGAAGGTCAGGAGGGATGAGTGCAAGTATTTCCTTCTTTAAAAGACAATGCAACAAATCTGTTTGCAGAGGCCTTACCATAATAGAAATTAAATGAAAACCTCATAATTGGCAAGCAACACATCTCTCCCTCAAGGAACACAATCTATGGAATAAACATTTCCTCCATGGGTGGGATGGAGAAAACATGGTCCTTCTATGACTACGGCAGAGTCTAATTCTTGTATGTGGTATCTAGACACTACGGTGACTGGCACAATAAAAACATTTATGTTGCAGAGATGCATGAGAAATCAGTGGCCTGTGGGGTATTTATGGTCTGACTCACCGTTCAGTATGAAGTGCCTTGAATTGAAACCAGAAAGAACATGAAGCTAGAGTAATCTATTGATCTCTACAGCTGATCCCACAAAGTAACCAAGCTGTCATATTCTGGACCAGCTGAAGTTTCCAAGTGGCCTAGAGGTATAGCCCCATGAGCAGCCCATTGCAGCAATCGAATCTGGACATGACAAGATGGATAACTGTGGTAAGGACCACATCCAAAAGAAACGTTCATAGTCATTGCACAGATGAAAATGTGCATTCTTTACCACCAAAGCCATACATAACATTCAGGAGTCCAAAAAATAAACTTGTAATGCCAACCCCCTTAAGAAAGATTGGACAAACATTTTCAAAAGCTGGAGGTGGAGGGTGCTGAAGAAGAGAAAAGGTATATCTTCACCAAACATTGTAGTTGTTTCCAGAATCCAACCATCAGCATCTTCAAATTATCTGGACTGAGTTCTGTCAGTTAACCTATGTCCAAGTCTCTATCTCCCTCAAGCACTGGACAGTTACCATCTGGATCTAATGAAAAGGCGGCAGACTGGCGCATCATCAGCATACCAAGTGCACCACAGCCCCAAACCAGCTTCCTTACAGAGACATTAAGCAGCAGTGGTGACAGACCAGAACCTACCTAGCAGAACTGCTCAAGATAAAAATATCTTAGTGTGGATAATTATTCAACTCCACCTTCTGGGATCCCTCTGAGAGGAAGGAACAGACACTCAAAAATATTCCTTTCCACCCATGTCAGGATCAGCAATCAGTTCAACAAACAGAACTGTCAAAGGCATTGTGTATATATAAACAGCTTTTAAGTAAACATGGACAAATGACCTTTATCCATTTCTAGGAGGGGTTCATCAACCAACAAGAGCAATGCTATCTGTGTGTCATACACAGACCTGAGCCAGGTCAACAGGGAATAAAGAAATCTGAGATCTTAGATACTGCCAGTCAACTCTGTGTGACTTTCTCAATACCCTTGTCCAAAGAGGGCAGGTGAGAGCAAGGGAACATTTTGATTCTGACATTTGATGCCTCATATGTTTGTTTATTAAGGAACACTAATAAGCAGTAAAAAAAACCAAGAAAAATCCCCCCCTCCAAAAAAAAGATTTGCAGAAGGGTTTGTAAGTGTCTCTGAAGCTCCTACTAGCCCAAAGATGGGGTCTGTTGCACTTAGTTTCACTCCTTATTTAAACCATCTCAGCCTAACTCTGCAGATCTTAGTTAATAGCAAGACATGGTTCAGGCTACCTGAAATAAACGTGAAGTCTGAGTACTTCTTTGATTGCAAGAAACAGAGAAAAAACTTGAATGCTGTGTAACTGTAATACCCATTGACTGAAGCTGGCTGGGGGCAGTCCAGAGCTGCGGTCAAGAGGACAGAGGCCCTGGACAGGAAGGTGGAATGCTGGATAAAACTTTTTTCAATATCCTGGTGGATATAATTCTGAAGAGCAGCTAATTTGGGTTCTGACACAGAGTATATTCGGCCAAACAGAATCTTGCTCCGGATTGTAAGTCATCCAGATGGTCATATTGCTGGTGAGGGGGCAGTGTGTCTGTGCTTTGTTTTCTGAAGACATGTGAACATTCCTGGTACTTCACGGGAAGAGTGATGGCTGACCCTCGCAGCAGAGAAGCCTGCTCTGTTGCCTGAGCATCTTTCTCTGTTTCTGGAGCCCAGGCAAAGGTTCAAGTTTGGAAGTCAGGAGGCAGTTGTCCCAGCAGAATTCAGAGTTAAATGTCATGGTGGGCTGTCGCCAGAAGATATGTGGGTCATTTTGCCAGTCAGGGGATTTCAAGTATGAAAGGGAAATGTGGGGACCAGAGCAGCCTGGACTGGAGGAGCATATGGTGCTCCTCAACCATCACAATGGGACCAAAGGCAAGCAGCAATCAATCAACTGTCTTGACCAGATCAGGGTGGCCTTAGGTATGGGCAGGCCAAAAGCATTCATAGCCCTGACCAGATATAAATTTCTATCTGCAGCAGAGCCGTAACAAGGTATTTTTGCGCCCGAGGCAAAGGCCGGCTCCAGGCTCTTTGGCGGCAAGTCCCTGAGTCCCTGTCGGAGGGAAGGACCTGCCACCGAATTGCCACCACCGTTTCATTCATTCTTTGGTGGCAATTCGGCGGCAAGTCCCTGAGTCCCTCTCAGAGAGGAGGACCCGCCGCCAAATTGCCACCGAAGAATGAATGAAGCGGTAGCAACAATTTGGCAGCAGGCCCTTCCCTCCGACAGGGACCCAGGGCCACCGATCATGGTAGAGCTGCGCCCCTCCGCTTTGTGCGCCTGAGGAAAGTGCCTCACTTGCGTCGCCCTTGTTACGGCACTGATCTGCAGATGCGGATATCCGTGGATAGGAATCAGCATCCACTTCACCATAGCAGGGCTCTCCAGAACTGTAGCAGGGAGAGGAGCAGAACATGGAGCCGCTGGGCAGCCTCACACCAGCTGCATCTCCTCCATCTGTGTACTACAGCAGCAACAGGAGGACAGGGTCGGGGAGGTGAGGCTGGGAAAGGAGCAGAAATCCGAGCCCTGCCCCTTGCCCTTCCATGCTCAGAGCTGCATCTTCGTCCTTCCTTCTGCTCCTTTGCCCGCTGCGGTTCCTGGGAGAGCTCTGTCCCAAAGTCTCCAGCACAGAGTTCCATCCCCCCCCCAGGTAACATGGGATGGATCATGGGGAAGAGACAGGGAGAGCGTGGGGGCCCCGGGCTGGGGGCAGGACACTGAGGAGTCACATGGAGGGTCATGTGGGAAGGTTTCATGCCTTCCCCCTTAGCTGGTCGTCCCCGGTACCGGTAAGAAATTGATTTTACTTGCACCACTCCCCAGAACTGATCATCTAGTCTGATTTCCTGCACATTGCAGGCCACAGAACCTCATTCACCGACTTCTGTAATAGACCCCTAACCTCTGGCTGAGTTAGTGAAGTCCTCAAATCATGATTTAAAGACTTCATATTACAGAAAATCCACCATTTAGACTCGTTTAATCCTGCAGATGACACACGTCCCGGGCTGCAGAGGAAGGTGAAAAGCCCCCAGAGTCTCTGCCAATTTGACTGCAGTGAAAATTCTTTCCCGACCTCAAATATGGTGAACAGTTGAACCTGGAGCATATGGGCAAGACCCACCAGCCAGACACCTGGAAAAGAATTCTCTGTAATAACTCAAAGCCATCCCATCTAGTGTTCCATCACCAGCCATTGGAGATATTTGCTTCTAGCAATCGCACATCAGCTACATGCCACTGTAGGCAGTCTCATAATACCATCCCCTCCATAAATTTATCAAGATAAGTGTTGAAGCCAGTTAGGTCTTTTGCTCCCACTGCTACCCTTAGAAGGCCATTCCAGAACTTCACTCCTTTGATGGTTAGTAACCTTCACCTAATTTCAAGCCTAAATTTGTTGATGGCCAGTTTATAGACATTTGTTCTTGCATCCACATTGGTGCTTACTTAAATAACTTCTCTCCATCCCTGGTACTTATCCCTCTGATGTATTTATAGAGAGCAATCATATCTCTCCTCAGCCTTCTTTTGGTTAGGCTAAACAAGCCAAGCTCTTTGAGTCTCCTTTCATAAGGTAAGTTTTCCATTCCTCAGATCATCCTATTAGCCCTTCTCTGCACCTGTTCCAGTTTGAATTCATCTTTCTTAAACATGGGAAACCAGAATCATACACAGTATTCTAGATGAGTTCTCACCAGTACATCGTATAACGGTACTAACACTTCCCTAGCTCCACTGGAAACACCTTGCCTGATGCCTCCTAGGATTGCATTAGCCTTTTTCACGGCTGCATCACATTGGCGGCTTATAGTCATCCTGTGATCAATCAGTACACCCAGGTCTCTCTCTCCTCTGTCACTTTCAACTTATAGCAAAAAATCTTCTTGTAATTACTAAGTGCATGACCTTGCACTTTGCACTATTAAATTTCATCCCATTTCTATTCCTCCAGTTTTCAAAGGTGTTCAAATCTTCTTGTAGGATATTCTGATCCTCTTCTGTATTAGCAATACTTCCCAACTTTGTGACATCTGCAAATTTTATTAGCACAGTCCCATTTTTTGTGCCAAGGGTCATTAATGAAAATGCTAAATAAGACTGGTCCCAAGACCAATCCCTGAGGAACTCCACTAGTAACCTCCCTCCAGCCGTATCGTTCCCCTTTCAGTATGACTCATTGTAGTCTTCCTTTTAACCAGTTCCTTTTCCACCTTTCAATTCTCATATTAATCTCCATCGTTTCCAATGTAATTAATAATTTCCCATGTGGAAATGCATCAAATGCCTTACTGAAATCCAAGTAGATAAAAATTCCTTTGTCTAAAAAGCCAGTTATCTTCTCAGAGATCAGGTTGGTCTGGAATAATCTACCTTTTATAAAATCATGTATTTTACCTCAACTACCATTTACCTGTATTTCCTTAACTACTTTGTCTTTCAAAATTTGTTCCAAGACATTACATACAACTGAGGTCAAACAAAGAGGCCTAGAATGTCCTCGATCACTTTTCCCCCCTTTCTTAAAAATAGGTAGTATATCAGCAATCCTCTAGTCATAGGATATGTAAACTTGGGGGTCAGATTCATTAAAAATCCCTGCTATTGGTCTTGCAATTTCAAGTGCCAGTTCCTTTAATATTCTTGGATGGAGCTTATCCAGGCCTCCTGATTTTGTCCCAGTAAACTGTTTGAGTTGGACTTCCAGCTCAGATGTTGTAATATCTACTTCCATAGCCTTATTTCCATTAACCACCCTGCCACTACCCCTAATATCCTCATTAGCCTTATTAAAAACTGATGCATAGTATTCATGTAAATCAGAGGTCGGCAACATCTGGCACGCGGCTCACCAGGGTAAGTTTGTCCTCCAATCTATATCTCCTGTAATCACACAATTCCCAGCAGTATTTAATTAAAAATATTAAATATGTCTCTATCCATATCCAAAACAGATCATGGGGGTCTATAGCACTCCAAGCACTATTGTACAGTATTCTGCTTTCACCCATTATGGAACAATCAACTCTTGCCAACAATATGAGACAGAGACCTAAACAAGATACATTTAGCACTGACCTTGACCCCAACCTAAAGCATGTAACCACTCTCCTTGGTGCTTAACTGCCTAAGGAATGTGATGAGTCAAAGTTTGCAATATAAATCATAGCTAAACAGCATATTAGTATTTATGAATTATCAACAATATTACAAGCTAACCAGGGAGAAGGCAGTATTCTCCTAAGGAATTCAGAGGAAGAAACATGAGAAAGCTTACTCACAAATTAGTTTTATGTTCAAGTTAGGTTTAATATTTAAACCTTTTTGGGCTAAAGTTTTAAAGAAGTTGTCATAAACAGATAGTTAAGGGTTAATAGAACAGGAGTACTTCATGTCTCTTTTGACTGTAAAGGGTTAACAAGTTCAGTAAGCCTGGCTGTCACCTGACCAGAGGACCAATCAGGGGACAGGATACTTTCAAATCTTGAGGGAGGGAAGTTTTTGTGTGTGCTGTTAGTTTTTGGTTGTTGTTCTCTCTGGGTTCTGAGAGTGACCAGACGTGCAACCAGGTTTCTCTCCAATCTCCCTAATACAGGTTCTTATAGATTCAAAATACTAAGTACTAGGTGATAAGGCGAGTTAGGCTTATGTTTGTTTTCTTTATTTGCAAATGTGTATTTGGCTGGGAGCAGTTCAAATGTGTATTTGGCTGGAAGGAGTTCAAATTTGCATTTTGCTGGAAGGATTTTAATTTGTACTTGTATACTTAGGCTGGGAGGGTATTCCCAGTGTCTATAGCTGAAAGACCCTGTAACATATTCCATTTTAAATTTACACAGATAATTTTTACTGTTTTTTGCTTTCTTTAATTAAAAGCTTTTCTTGTTTAAGAACCTGATTGTTTTTTTATTCTGGTGTGAGATCCCAGGGGACTGGGTCTGGATTCACCAGGGAATTGGTGGAGAGAAAGGAGGGAAGGGGGAGAGAAAGGTTAATTTCTCTCTGTGTTAGGATTACTTTCTCTCTCAGGGAAAGTCTGGGAGAGGGAAAGAGAAGGAGGGGGAAGGTGAATTTTCCTCTCTGTTTTAAGATTCAAGGAGTTTGAATCACAGTGATCTTCCAGGGTAACCCAGGGAGGGGAAGCCTGGGAGAGGCAATGGTGAGGGAAAGGGTTTACTTTCCTTGTGTTAAGATCCAGAGGGACTGGGTCTTGAGGGTCCCGGGCAAGGTTTTGGGGGGACCAGAGTGTACCAGGCACTGGAATTCCTGGTTGGCGGCAGCGCTACAGGTTCTAAGCTGGTAACTGAGCTTAGAGGAATTCATGCTGGTACCCCATCTTTTGGACGCTAAGGTTCAGAGTGGGGAATTATACCATGACAGAAGTCTTCCAAATTAGCACCCTCAAAGGAACACAAGAATTCTGATACTCAGTTAGACCAGCGGTCCATCTAGTCCAGTGTTTTGTCTCTAGCACTGGCAGCAGGCGGTCATGAGATAGTCTGTCTCTAAAGTTTCCTCCAAACTCTCAATAATTAGAGGTCAGCTTAGGCCCTCAAACAAAAGAGTTACTAAATTGTTAATCTTTACTATAACAACCCTAGATATTTTTCTTGTCCATATAAATGTCTCCACACTTTCTGAAGCTTGCTAGGCTCTTGGCCTAGAACCCTGTGACAAGGAGCTTCACTGGTTAATTGTTGGAAAAAAAAATTCCTTTTGTCAGTTTTGAATTTGCTACCTTCCAATTTCATTGAATGGTATCTCTCGTTCTTGTGTTACAAGACAGGGTGACTAGAAAGAAGTTCCTGATCTGCCTTCTCTATTCATTACTTTGTATACTTTTATCATGTCCATTCTTATTTATCTCTTTTCTAAGGTAAATATTTCCAGTCTTCTCAATCAATCTTCATCTGAGAGTTTTTCCATGCCCTTACTCATTCTCTGTGCTCATCTCCAAACCTCTCCTACTGTGCAGTATGTCCATAATCAATGTGAAGGGGGAAACGAAAGAAAAATTGCAGGTGTTAAGTAAAGGCATTTAGATATTTAACTATCTGATGGCACCTACAAACAGATAAGAGATTGACAGTTGTCTATTTCTTTTGGAAGCTGGGATCGAGCAGGCAAACAGTTGGCAAACACTTCTAAACTAGTAAGGAGTAATTAAAGTTTGGAGAGGAAGGAGGGGGTTTTGAGGGAGGCTGCGTAAAAGGTGGTTTTTATCCTCTCCGTGGTTTCGAAGAGCTGTGCTGTCTCCTATTTTCCCCACCAACATCAAAGAAATGAACAGCATATACAGTAATGTCTGCTATAAGTCATGTAATCTGTTGGCCATATTAGACTTGGACACCTAAAACAGCCTTTTTAGTGAGACATGGGCTTATGGTGGCTTCTTACATATACATGCACATGCTCTCAGCAAATGCATTGGCTGTCTTTGCTAGTGTTTGTGATTCCAAGAAGTGACAGTTCAGATTTTTACTCCCTGTTGGCTCTACCGCATACTAGAGCTACACAAACAGCTGATTAATGGATTGTACACTATGGAAGCCCTAGTTACTGGCAAATGCACACTTGCTAAGGGATTTCAGATCTCACAGACAGAGTGGGAACTAACAAGGTCTACAGGGCATTAATTTCAGATTCATATTTAGGGATGTAAATATCGTTTAAAAAGTTAACCATTTAAATTATTAAAAAATATTTCATTTAAATGGTTAACCAAGTAGGCTGCTGGGGCTAGCATCACTGGGGCTCGGGCTGTGGCCACTGGGGTCATTGGGCCAGCAGGCCAGCTAGCCCAAGAATTAACGGTTAAGGCGGTTAACTGGTAAGACTAATGCTTACCGGTTAACATTTTACATCCCTATTTAGCACCTGACAAGTACAAATTGCTATCATTTGGTGTTCGGTGAAAAAGTAAAAGAATAGATTCACCCTTTATTATAAATAATGTATGTATTTTAATTCCTGGTGATTCAGGTGTTTGGAATAGTTGAAAGCACAAATCAAAAATCAATACTATGAATCAACATCCATTAAAAAAATCCTTAACGTAAATATCTTACATTTGCTTAAGGAAATTGATTTGAATCAGATATTGTGTTTTTGCACCAGTTTCCAAATCTACTTTCCAAATGACCTTCTGAAATAAACAAATGACAAATCACTCATTGGCATAATCATATCAAGCATGAGTATAACAACATGTTCTAAAAGCAAAAGCATCTCCTAACCAGTAAGGGACTCCTCATTCTTCGAGCTCTTGATTTTTTCCACAGGTGAATAGAGATGAATATCTATTGAATGGATTACAGCAAAGTAAAATAGCCACAGAAATACCCTGCTGGGTTAAAAAGTAATAGTAATACAGTAAGTATGTTAACAGAGTAGCCGAAGGAGAACCCACCTACTTCCCAGGAAGAAAATCAGATTCTCTCCTCACCTGATAATCAGTGTGTTTTAATCTAATTTTAAAAATAACCAGAGACATTATTTCCTTAACCGATAAAAGAAACAGTAGGTCAAATTCCCCCTTCAGTTTCACCCAGGCAACTCCAATGGGATTATACAGATATAACTATGTGAAAAATATAGCCTAGTAGATATCAAATACTTGATTCTTTACATTTCTTATTTAAAATTGACTTAAGATTTTCCTGAAAATCTGTCTTGGGGCAGGATAATGCATATTTTGTAGGGCATGCAGGTGGATTTGTACCCAAATGTAAAACAATCTGGAATTTCAAACAAAGTCAGAGTGATTTATTTCATTGCAATACATATCATAGCTGAAAACTCAAACAAACCACATTTTTTGGATCTCATCTGAAAAAACTTATCTTGGAAGAAGAAATACCATCATTCTGCTCTTTTACAGTGAGGTTCTTAATACATTTTGATGTTGACAGCCTATGATTCTTTACCAAAAAACACTGATGAACCCAGGGGCAGCTCTCTGTTTCTTGCCACCCAAAGCCTGGCAGTCAGGCAGCCTTCAACGGCGTTTCTGTGGGAGGTCTGCCCCAGTCACGCGGATTTGGCCGCAGTTCTGCACCTACGGCATACCCACCGCCGAAACAGCGAGACCAGCAAACCTCCCACAGAAACACTACCGAAGGCTGCCAGACTCCCGCCCTCACAGCGACCAGCATGCCGCCTGCCTCCCACCCCAGCTTGCAGCCCCAGGCACACGCTCACTGCACTGGTGCCTGGAGCCGCCCCTGGATGAACCCAAAATGAAAATATTTGGACTCCAATCTCTGAGCAGTGTTGACGGGCTCTTAAAAGTACTATCCAAACTTCCTCAGCCAAAGGAGCGTCACCATGAACTGTTGTCTTAAAAGAAATTCTGATTTAGGGGGAGCTGGAGGGAGCAGCAATCTGGGGAAAATTTAAAATAAAAGACTGTCCTCATCCTCCCTCTCTTCTCAAAATACAGTAAAAGCAGTGTTATCTGGCACTTTACCAACCAGAAAGCTCTAGAAACTGGCATTTCTGATATCTCCCAAAAGTCCAGTTGGCGTGGGGCTGGCAGGCTCCCTACCTGGCTCTGTGTGGCTCCCCGGAAGCAGCAGTATGTCCCTGCTGCTCCTAGATAGAGGAACAGCCACGGGGCTCTGTGCACTGTCCCCACCCACCCCAAGCGCTGGCTCCGCAGCTCCCATTGGCCAATGGGAGCTTCAGGGGTGGCACCTGCAGGCAGAGACAGCGGCAGCGTGCAGAGCTGCCTGGCTGCGCCTCCACCTAGGAGCAGCAGGGACATGTTGCTGTTTCCAGGGAGCCGCTTGAGGTGAGCACCGCCCAGATCCAGAACCCCAAAACCGCTGCAGTGCCCCTTCCCCGAGCCCCCTCTCGCACCCAAATTCCCTCCCAGAGCCTGCACCCCCTCCCACACCCCAGCCCTGAGCCCCCTCCTGTACCCAAACTCTCTCCCTCCATTGGTAAGTATAACGCTTAGTTAACCGGAATTTTTGACTAACCGGTACCCCCCCATCCCCCCAACATACCGGATAACAAAGCTTTTACTGTATACTAAAAAAGCAGCACTATTTCAGACAATAGTTTTCTACTGTACACACTTTTTGATGCCCCATGCACACAGATCTGTGGAAAATGAACACGCCGAGACAGATCTGAAGACATCTTCTCCAAAAAGTTAAGCCACAATTATCAGTGACCTTTCTAGAGGTAAAGATCAAAATTTATATCCCCTAGGATAATTGTCCCATTCATATTATTTATGGAAGCAGAACAACATGCACAGATAATAAAAATGAAGTTGCACCATTAGTCTTTTTCTGCCACAGTAACAACCTCCCAGACAAATGTGTTGATCTGGTTAACATACTGATCCTGATCATATTGTCCTTGAAACGCAAGTTGAAACATGAAGAACCAAGCCCATCATTTTCAAACTCAGCAGGGGGCCTACAAATTTATCCAACTTGTGATCTCAATTGTAAAAAGTATGTAAAAGTTTACAAGAGGTTACAATAACCTATAATAACAAAATGCTGATGGGAAAAGATATGAAAGGGAAACAGAATAATTGAATTGATCTAAACAAAAAGGCCAAGTTGAATAGATTCAAAAACTGAGTTGAAATTATACTGGTTAAAAAGCAGGAGATAAGGAGCTGGAAGTTAATGAGCCAAAATTGCCATGTCAGATATTAAGCCGAACTGGTGGACAAAATAATAAGAGGATGGGCTATTCCACCTATCACTCCCTTTTGGGGTCCTTAAAAGAAAGGGGTTTTGTGGGAAAGTATGAAAGAACAATCAGGAAGAACAGACAAGGATGACTGAAGCGAGCTTCACTGTCACAGTTCCACCCCCACCATTTCCTGGGACCTCGGGCCTCCATCATCCTGATCCGGACTGGGCCAGAGAGAGAGGGTCCCAGGTGACATCACCACCCTTACGGGCTCCAGCTTAATCCCAAACACCACATGGGATGACACTTATTACCATCTTTAATACCATCTAAGAGACTGTCAAACAAGGGTGAGGGGAGATTCCTTCTAAGACTGGACTTTAACAGCAACTGCAGCAATAACATCTTCAGCCCATCTCAACTAAATTTTTCTCTTCTCCCCCAAAGGGACCATTATTACCACCCATGAGATTGTCAAATAAGGAGAAATGGCGGGGGGGGGGGCGGTTCCTTCTAAAAACTCTCTACAGCTGAAGGGAAAGGGAACAAGGGATGTAGCTAAAATGAAAGCCTTACTTCATACTTCACATTTCAAAATGCTTCAGCTGTCTTTTTTCTTCTTTTCTGTATCTTTAAAAAAAAAAATTAAAGGATTTTCAGTGGTGTGTTTGCCATGGTACTAAGCAGGCTGAGGTCTCTATATATCAAACCCTGGGCCTTTCTTAACACTGTTTTATGTTGGACAGTGCCTTGGTGATGTTAACACCTTTGGCCCATTTATTTCATTGAAATTAATACAACAGGAACCACGTTCTTCCATATTCCAATTTTGTATCTATCTTTCTTTTAGCCCTATGACACAAGCCAAAATTAAAAAAAGAAAAATCAGAAACATCAAACAAGATTTCACTAACTACAAATAATAAATGAATAAAGCAAAGGAAGCTTTATGACTCCCATAAAAACTTATTCTAAATCCTGAGATCTTACTCTGAATCATTTAGAGAAACAAGATGGGTGAGGTAATATGTTTTATTGGGCAAATTTTCTCAAGAGAGAGACAAACTTTCAAGGTACACAGAGCTCTTCTTCAGATCTAGAAAAGGTATTCAAAGTGTAATGGCTAAACATAAGGTTAAGCAGATAGTTTAGTACAGGGATCGGCAACCTTTGGCAAGCGGCCCGTCAGGGAAATCCGCTGGCGGGCCAAGACAGTTTGTTTACCTGAAGGGCCCACAGGTTCGGCCGATCGCAGCTCCCAATGACCACAGTTCGCTGTTCCAGGCCAATGGGGGCTGCGGGAAGCGGCATGGGACAAGGGATGTGCTGGCTGCTTCCCACAGCCCCCATTGGCCTGGAACGGTAAACCATGGCCAGTGGGAGCTGCAATCAGCTGCACCTGCAAACAAACTATATCAGCCCACCCACGGATTTCCCTGACGGGTCACATGCTAAAGGTTGCTGATCTCTGGTTTAATATAAGTAGTTTCTCATTTAAAGAAAGGCACAGAAGAAACATCTGTCTGAGATGAGACTAAACAAGACCTATCCAGAAGATCATAAGTGTGTTCTGTCTGAAGTTCTCAAATCTTTTATTTGGGAATATTGCACTCAATGCCTGGGTTGGCTGAGCTCCACTCAACACAGAAACTAGAGAAGGGGATCCCTGAGTCCCACCTTTATACTGCCCCTAATTGGGGGACTGCACAGGGACCAATTCAAACCTGGGTAATTTAGAGCAGCCTCAACACTAATCTAACTTTCAAGCTGGTAACAGCTCCTAAGGAGCCATTATATGAGCCAGAGACTGCACAAGTGCAGCAGTGTTCTGACCACATTATATGTATGTCCGTCTATTATTTTGTGCTTTAACATTATGAAGAGTTAAAATCTTGTGTATCAACAGTACCAATTCAAGACTGTGCTCAAAACTTTTCTAGTAAATGCTGTATAGACATATTCCAAATAGAACAGAAGGGTTCATGGAATACATTGGACAAGAGATGTGCATGAACAGATACTGCTGTGGTCACCTGAGAGTCACTGCTCTGCTGGGAGAATTACAGACCCAACATAAAATTACTTGCTTTCCTATGAGGTGGGGGAAACATGTATGCACACCCCACTTCCTATGCCCCCATCCCTCTTCTTTCAGACTACTGCTTGACAGTGTGTTTATGGATGTGGCATACAGCTGAGTGATGTGAGTCTTTCAAAAAATTTTCAGTATTGGAGAGTAAGTTACGTATTTTTTATATACTGTGAGAGATGAAACAAATAGCTTTTATATATCAAAAGATAAATAATAAGTTGGAGCAAGGTATTATGACAAATATAAGTCTTCGAAGGCTGAATGGCAGTTCTTCTAGCTGAACACTTCAGAATTTTACTGTTCTTCCCACCCCAGAATATGTAAAATGCTAACACTCAGTACACCTCCCATACAAATGGAAAACAGGCTGTTTTTTTAAAAATGTGAAACCTTTCGGAGTATATTCCATTTCTTGTCTCTTTCTCATACTACTATTCATGACTGTTTTCTCCCCCAATGTTCCTTTTGAGCTGGAATACATTAATATTTGTTGATTTTGTGACATGCTGCAAAGACCATCTGCCGAACAATCACTGGTGGAGGACTGAGGCAACAGAGGGTGGAATTTGTCTGATGAAAAGTGCAACGTGGGTTTTAAGCCATATTGATTACATGACTGATGAGCAAATGACATGTAATAAGAAGTGTTGCTTTGGTCCATTTTTAATTTCTGTATGTTTACTTATGTTCTTGCGTTTTTAAAATATGTCAAGGACACTCCGAAATTTGGACAGGTGCTCTTTTGAGTGGTGGGGGACAACAGTTCATACAGGACTGAGATATAAATATTTATTTGCATAAAATTGAATATGATATTAAAAAAAATATCTCCTTGTTGTGAAAAAAATGTGCATGATTTTATCATAGGATTCCAAAGATTTATAGATCATATAGAAACGCAAAATATTATTGGTCCAACTTCTCAAATGTGTGCACACATGGCTTTGTGCACACCTGATTTTTGTGTGCAAATTCCCAATGCATACGTCTGCAATTTGTGTGCATACACATATTCCTGCACATACAATCATGTCCTAGAAAGAATATGCTTGAAAACCCATTATTACTAAAACAGTGATATGCAATAGTTTTTTGGAAAGAGATTTTACAAAAATGTTAATTTGTTAGTAATGGGGGCTATTTATTCTATTTTATGGAGACACTGCTGGTCAAAGCTTTTCCACAAGCCCAAGAAGCATGATGCAAAAAGTAAAATTATTTATAAATATGAAGGCAAATCAGATGTCGAACTGGAAGAGAAATCTCCCAAGCAACTCCTATAAACAAGCTCCGCCAACATGAGATGCAAAATAAGACAACATGCAAGTAGATTGTTTAGCGCTTCCTCACATGGCTGTCCCGCACTTTGATAAGCAGTGTCATAGTTAAACTCTACCTTTGTTTTCACATCATTGTGGTTTGGAATTAATGCCCCATTGAGATTTATAGATCCAGTTCATGCCTCTCAAAGCCATTGCTTCAGTCCCTCTTCAGACTTTGACAGACACCACTTTGGAAGGTCAGTTGAAAGACTCCCACCATTGACTTCAGTGGGCTTTGAATCATGACCTGTGGCCCAGATCCACTACAGGACTTAGGCACCTAATTCCCCATCTTAGGTGTCTAAATCCAAAATGTAGGCACCACTGAGATCCTCAAATCCCCCTGCGTGGCTGCCACATAACCCTGTAGGACCCTATAATCCCTCAGCACCTAAAATTTTCACTGTAAAGGAGCCTCAGTTTCTGCCACTGAGCACGTGCACAATGCCTCACTCTAGGCATCCAGAAACACATCTCATGGGAGCCTCAAACCAGATGAAGATAAGTGCTCCCCCTCTACTATCTCATCTGAGGGGCCCAATTCAGTTGACTTGCTCTGAGCACACCTTCCAGATCAGGAACCATTCAAAATCCGGCCAGAGGAAGTGCTGGTAGTGCCTCCCTTAAAACTTTTAGCCTGGTGATTAGAGCAGTCACTCAGGATGTGGGGAAAACAGGTTTAATCAGAGGAAAGGATGTGAACACGGTCCTCATCTCTTAGGAGAGTGCTTTAATCACTAATCTCAGCCCACGTCCAGACTAACCCGCTGTATCGGCGGGTTAAAATCGATTGCTCGGGGATCGATATATCGCGTCTAGTCTGGACGCGATGTATCGATCCCCGAGCGCGCTTATATCGATTCCGGAACTCCCTCAACCCGAACGGAGTTCCGGAATCGACACGGAGAGCCGCGGATATCGATCCCGCGCCGTCTGGACGGGTAAGTAACTCGATCTTAGAAATTCGACTTCAGCTACGTTATTCACGTAGCTGAAGTTGCGTATCTAAGATCGATTTTCCTCCTCTAGTCTGGACGTGGCCTAAGGCATATACTCATGTGGGTCTCTTACAATTTTTCCTGTGGATGCTGTTCTACTTTTTTACTAAATTAGTCATGGGAGCAGGGAGTTTGGACCCTGGATCTCCCTCCTCCCAGATGAGTGTGCCCTAGACACCACACTATAGAGTCAGTCACATTCTCTCTCTCCCCTCTCCCTCTCCTTGAATGTTGCAATGCCTAGGTCCCTCTGTGGATCCAGGGCTATGACTCTAAGCAGGGTCTAAAGTGAGAGAGTTGTAAATGAGATCGTCCTCCTCCAAAACCCCTGCCACTACCAGCATTTCTACACAGCCTGAAAGGAAATTTACTGGGCACTTTGTTGAGAAAACAGCCTTATAGCATTTTTTTTGAAACATGGCCCAATTTAATCAGTTTGTGTTTTATCCCTTCTTGACCCCTATCCAAAAATGACTAATAAATAAAACTAGATTTAATACTGGTCATCATGCAGTGAGCAAGGATGGGATATTTAATGTGCATAAATATGGCTTGTGATGGATATGACTACTGAGTGCTGTCTAGAGGGATTGTTCAGTGTTAGTGAAAATCGGAGGAATTCATCTGGCAATATTTCTCACAAGTGAGAAGCCCATAAATTAACGTTGCCCAGAGGCACTTAACTTAGGCAACTCAATTATTCCTGTTTTCTCAAAGAGGAGAGTACATGCAGATTGCTTGATGGAGATAATTGCATACCTTTTGTGTGTTTCTCAGCCCTGTTTTACATAGAAGGATTTGTGTCATTAAAACAGACAAAGTCTGTAGACGTAGTTTACACAGTTAAATAAATTGTAACCATGTACATTATACAACAGCTTTGTGTTGTGACTAAAAAGTGCCTAAACATCGGGAAAATGTTTTTATATTCTAGAAGTCAACATTGTTTTCCCAATTTAAGTCTCTCTCTCTCTCTCTATCTCTCTCTCTTTTTTTTTTAAGTGAAGGAAAAATTTGCCTAACTGAAAAGACTGTCAAGCTTCTGCCTGGTGCCATCCAAGTTGTCATAAACAGATAGCTAAGGGTTAATGTTCTTTTACCTGTAAAAAGGTTAACACAGGGAACCTGAAACACCTGACTAGAGGACCAATCAGGAAACAAGACTTTTTCAAATATGGGTGGAGGGAAGTTTTGGGTGTGAGTTCTTTGTTCTTTGTCTTGGGTCTGACCCTCTCGGCTCTGAGAGTGATTTTTCTACCTCCTGGCTTTCTAATCTTCTTTTTCCAAGTTGTAAGTACAAAGATAGTAAGACAATAGGTTTATATTGTTTTCTTTTGTATTTACATGTGTGTAGTTGCTGGAGTGTTTTGAATTGTATTCTTTTTGGATAAGGCTGTTTATTCATTTTTCTTTTAAGTAATTGACCCTGTATATTTTCACCTTATACAGAGACTATTTTTAATGTATTTTTCTTTCTTTTTATAAAGCTTTCTTTTAAGACCTGTTTGAGTTTTTTCACTGGTTAAGGCTAAGGGACGAAGGGAGAGGGAAATCTCTTTGTGTTAGATTTACTAGCCTGACTTTGCATACCCTCTGGGTGAAGGGCCGGGGGAGAGATTAGACCTCTCAGTACTTGTGTTTCCAGGACTGGAAGCAGGGAATCTCCTAGGGTCGTCCAGGGAGGGGAGCCTGGGAAGAAGTAACAAGGAAACAAGGGGAGGGGGTTATTTCCCTTTGTTGAAAGACTCAAGGTATCTGAGTCTGGGGGTCCCCTAGGGAAGGTTTTGGGGAGACCACAGTGAGGTAGGCACTGTATAATTCCTGGCTGGTGGCAGCTTTACCAAGTCCAAGCTGGTAACTAAGCTTGGAGGCTTTCATGCTAACACCCATATTTTGGACGCTAAGGTCCAGATCTGGGAAAAATGTTATGACACAAGTACCCTCATAAACACAATTTATAATGGAAACACCAACAGGCACCTTCAACTTCAGCAGCACTGCCACTATAATTGGGCTAGAAACACTCTGCTTGGAGTCATGAGTAGAATGCACTTAGTCTTGTTTGTTATACAGGACCACACCGTCCAAGTGCATGCAGCAACATTTACTGCAAAATCCACTGAAAGATAACAGGTGATTTAAAAGGCAATTGTGTAAGCCTAGTTAAAGAGCAACTTTAGAAGATTATTTTCAATTACTGAGATAGCATCAGGGCTTTTCTCAGGAAAAAAAAGAAGGCTTGTTCTTTACAGCACATACAGTATATGAAAGATTTAAGAATCAACCTACTACTAATACTCCTCAATTCTACTTTTCCCCTCCCTTGAGTCATTTTGCCAATTATTTTCACCATTTTCTTTGATCAATGAATAAAAAGCAGCTTTCCCACTAAAGATAACAAGTTATTTTAACCTGCTCTCAGGAATACCAGCTGATGGTCTCCTCCTTTCACCAAACCTACGGGGCCACAGCCTAGCAGTAACTTTTCGCATAGAACTCCTCAGTGATTTCAGAGAGCAGGATACAACCACGCAGTTTGGATCCTCTTAAACTAATGTTAGGACCTGGAAGTAATAAAGAAGAGTCTCTTGTAATTGGAGTAAAGGAACGAGCTTCACTACCTCATCTGGAAATGCTGCTGACCCAGATTGAAGTCTTTCCTCTGACTTCCTCAGTCCAACCTGCTTTTTTAACACTGGCAGATCCTCTGCTGGTATAGGTGTATACACAAGCATAAGTATACCATGTGTGTTGTACAATGTACATCTGAATCCTGATGGGTCCCTGACTCTTTCAGTCTTCCTGCTTCATATCATTACTTACTCCTCTGTGTCCAAAGGGAAGAAATCCACGTGTGGGTTACATGTTCAGTCTTCCTTGGTCAGTTGAAAATGTATGGAGTTAAAGGGCAATACATACATACATACATAAATTTGAAATTTATTTTCTTCTGTGCAGCCAACAGGAGACATGTCATAAGCATGCATTAGTCCTCTTAAGGGGACTACTAGAGATACTGATGGAGTTAACAGTGCAATCTTGTAACACTCTCATTGAGTCACCATCAGACTTATGTTAGTGCTATTCAGGGCTGCAGCTCTCCAGTATTTTTGATGAACTAATACTTTCCACTTGTCTTTTCTGGAGGGTTCCATCATTGCAAAAAATCAACAAAAATAATCTGCATTCCCAATGGCACGGTCACTGAGAAGAAACAGACCTACTGGAGGTAAAATAGGTAAACAGAAATGGCATGGCAGTATAATCAATCGCTTAGCAGAATGAAAAAAATCTTGGGAGAGAAAAATACTTCTACTGTCCCTACATTTAAAATCAAATTAACTGTCTAGCTGAAAATTAACACAATATTATTGGCTCATCACCTGCTTTAGTGCATGTGTGTCAGATGCTCGGTTTCTAGAGCACAGTTTGTTCACTCATGTTGTCAAAATGAATGTCTATCTTTAAAAAAAAAATCAATCCATTGAAAACAACTCCCTAATCTACCATCCTTTCAATAGAATTGAAGTGCACTTCACAAACACTGTACACAAGCATCTTGAATTAGCAGGGAACTATTTTTAAAACACATGAAGGATAAGATATGAAATTAGTTTCATGGGGAATAAGAACCTTGAAAATTATTTACTTTCCCTTAATTACATTGACTCGCCACTAATTTAGCTTTCCTATTGTACTAAATAATTCACACCAGGATTCTGAAACTGAAGACATGAGTACCGTTTTTGAACATTTAGGATTAGTGACATTATGAACACAAGAGCATTTCTCCTATTGACTTACCACAATGATAAAGGATAAGCAATACTCTACTATACCAATAATTTCCTCTGTATAGCTACTACGTAAAAGTTAGGATCTCTATTCAGTTTTCTTTGGCAGCTTTCTTTGAGCAAACTGTATTAAAATTCTGTGAATTACCCAGTGCTACTGTACAAGTGCATACAGCTACTCACGTGGTAGGACAAGAAGCAATGACCCACGTTTAAGGAAGGAAAAGTTTAGAATATGAGAAAAGTATTCTTAATAGTAAGAGTAATCAAGCAATGGAATAGTCTTTGATGGAAGTACCTGCATCTAATAATAAATACAAGAAAAGGTTAAATATGGACATTAGTGGAAATAAACAATGCACCATTAGACTGCACACATTATCAGTCTTCATCACACATGACATAAGCATACCTAGTGGTCTGCCACCAGCATGCAATACCATAATGGGCTACAGGCACAGATGAAGTAGCATCCCATACCAAGAACACTTCACACATGGAGCTTGCTTTGATTAAAAACAAAAAGAAAGCGAGCAAGAGGAAACAATTAGTAAAAAGAGAATGAAGCAGAAAACAGGAAAGATAAAATTATACAGAAGAAAAAGAGGATCAAGAAAAGATGAGAAAGAAAGGAGGCAATTAGAAGAGTCAGAAGAAAATGAGGAACATAAGAAAGAGACCAACAAAAAGACAGACAGTCTAATCCAGAGCCAAAGGAAGGAGAGAGTTAAACAGAAATAAAGATGGACAAGGTGAGAGACAAAGAAGAAAGAATGGAGAGGAAGAGAAAACAGAAAAAACAGATAAAATAGTGAATATCCAACACTGCTACGCCATAGCTTTTCCCCTGAAAATGACAAAGGAAACCTCTTAAAGGGGAGCTAATAAAGTGTGGATATCTTTGAGCTACTGAAGCTTCCACTCAAGATCTACATTCATGGCTTCCTGTCCAGCAGTGGGACTTCGTGCCAGATCTTTTTTTAACTCCCATGGTGATCTCACTGAGTAAAAAGGCAACTCATGACTGATTTTTCCCACTTCTTGAATGCCTGGTGCCATGTATAGCATAAGATCAGATCTGCACCTTTGATGATGACCAGCCTTCAATAGGCAAGAGAATAAAAAGGTTCACAGTCTACCAAAATATCCCACATACCAACACAATTACTACTGTGCACTTGTCATTAGGAGGCCTGTCATTAACAAGAGTTATCAAACCACTTATTATAGCATACAGTACTAATAAATCCTTCCATCACCTGTCAATGGCCCATTTATCAGAACAGGTTATGGACTGTTAAGCCAATTAGCCAAGCAATCTCTATGAAATTGCTTTACTGAAGGTTTTCAAGGGGTTTTTTGATAGGGTACAACACTCTTATTTGGGATACACCAGTGAACATCTTATCATTCCAATGACGTGGCTGTTACGATTTGAGAGAGAGAGAGAAAAAAACCTTCCTTCAAAACACTCTGAAGAGGCTTATAAGAAAATAAAGACTGTAATCAATAAATATTTTAAAATATCTTAACGAAATGTGTCTTCTTAGATTAAAACAAGACCAAGCATTAGCTGGGAAGTTCCAATCTAAAGGGCCACTTCTCAAAAAAAAATTAATGAGATTGCATGAAAGTGCACAGCTAATGTCATTAAAGCAGGACTGTGCCAAGTGCCTGCACGGACACAGAGTAAGAAACAGTCCCTACTCCAAGTAATATTATAAAGTAAGGGATTAACATTTATGTGGTGACTAATGAGATGAAACTGCATGATAGACAAGATGGTCTCTGTTTCTCTTTGTTCTTGGGGTGATAGGGGCAGTTAAGATAGTATTGGTGACCTTTACAGCTAAATATGTATTTGTATACTTTACAATGTTTTTTGATTTAGTAAAATGGAACCTTAACTTGGATTTTTTATTTTTATTTTTTAGAAAATTGCAATATTCTCTTAATTAAGGTTTTTGTCTGAAATGGCAGATTCTTTCAACTTTAACCACATATTAAGTAAGCCTTTTGCCTCAGATGTCTTAGGCCAGCAGTTCTCAAACTGTGGGTTGGGACCCCAAAGTGGGCCAGGACCCCATTTTAATGGGCTCACAGAGCAGTCTTAGACTTGCTGAGGCCTGAGCCAAAGCCAAAGCCTGAGCCCCACCCGCTCAGGGCCAAAGCCCAAGGGCTTCAGCACTGGGCAGTGGAAATCAGGTTACAGGCTCACTGCCTGGGCTGAAGCCCTCGGGCTTCGGCCTCGCCACCTGCTGCAGCGAGGCTTGGGTGGGGTTTCAGGCGTCAGTCCCACCTCCTGGGGTCATGTAGTAATATTTGTTGTCAGAAGGGGGTCATGATGCAATGAAGTTTGAGAACTGCTGTCTTAGGCTAATAAAATGTTTAAGAACTGCTCAATGAGCAGGCTTCCTTCAGACACTGCAAGGTGCTCTGACTGATCTTTCAAAGTACACAGGGATAAAAGCTATTCTTTTACAGACAGCCTTCTGCCTCCATATCTGGCTTGCTGTGTCTCATTTCCCATGTGGCTTTTCCTCTGGTGCTTCCTGCAGGCCAGACCCACCTATCTTAGGCTATGTCTATCCTACAAGCTAGGGCAGGGCCTGATTAACTTTTTCTGGGCCCGGCACCAAACACATCTGTAGGCCCCCCTGGGGAATGAAGGGGCCAGGGCAAGAGCAAAGTGGGCAGGGTGGATTTGATTTAAATCATGATTTAAATAATTAAATCAGGAAGAATTGATTTAATCATGGTTTTCTACATAAAAGTACATTCTTGTTGGTTGTTCTAACCTTAATATATATTCTTCACAACTCAGAGATAGATGTAGGTTTCATTTTTAGAAAGGTACACACTATACATTTTTAAACAGTGATTTATTTTGAAAACTTTTCAGATGAGTAACTATATCAGAAAATGAATGATTGTTTGGTTATTTCATTTACCAAAGATAATTGAAACAGATATTTATGAAGTCATTGGGAGGTGAACTATCTCCAGTTCAAGAGGTAAATCATTAATATTCAGAGGATTTTCCTGCCAGGCTGTATTAGGAAGAGAACATCACCAGACAGGCATTTACATTGTTCTTTTTAACTAAAAAAACGTTTAGTATTCTGGATTTTTTTTTCTTCAACAGCAAACATAATATTTTAACAAAAAAGCATATGTCCCTCGCTTCTCACATTTATCTCCAGATTTCTTCTCCTTGTCCAGATCTATTCCGCCCCCAACAATCTTCTATTCATTGAACTTTTTGAAACATTTTTACTTTTAAAAAGAGGTAAGGGATTGACTCTGTGTACACAAATTTGCAGAGGGACAATAGAGTTGAGGTCTGTTATTTCTCACCTCTATATATTTATTTCTTTAAAAACATTTTTGCTGTTAACAAGCATGTTACCTCTGGAGACACAAATCCACAGTCTGAGAACTGCAAAACTAAGCATCTCTGATGGTATCTTCTAGACTGAGCACTGAGTCCCATTGGGTAGATAGAAAGATTAACCTAAATCATCTATACAGAAGACTATGGAACCCTATAAAATTGGGTCCCTAATCCATGAATTAGTGAAACTCATTTACAAAACTTTTCTTAAACATTACATGAATATATTGTCTCACGATATAGAATTAGAATTTATAATCCCTATTCCATGATGAGATATAGTGTATCTTAATTAAAACTATCTTTAGATAGGTATTTTCCTTAAAAATCTGATTTAAATTTAAAAAAATATCAGATTTCTTTATTTTTTTTTTAAAAGTCATTGATTTTTATCCACACTGACAGAGTGGTGTGGGAGGGGGGGAGGACTGGTCCCCAGCTGGAACGAGGAAGGGGCCAGGGTCAAGATGAGCACAGTGGGACATGGGGGCAGGGGGAATTAGTCCCTGCTGACTGGAGCAAGGCAGAGGCTGAGGGCAAAAGCACAGCAAGGTGGGAGCTAGGGTTCATCCCTGGAGCCAGGGAGAGGCCAGGGGCAAACTGCAAGCGCAGCAGGGCTGGGGAAGTAGTAAACAGGATTCCTCCTCACCTCAGACCTGCCCACGTGGATCAGGTACCTTCCTTTTCCCTGGTTCTAGCCCATTCTTTTCATCTCTCTCTGCACAGAGCTGAGCGTGGGGGTGCACTGAGCACGGGGCTGGGGGTGCAGGGTCTGAGAGGGAGTTAGGGTGCAGGAGCAGGCTGGGGGTTGGGGTGCAGGGTCGGCCAGGAGCGAGAGTGAGGGAGGGGGCTTAGGGTTGGGGCAGGAGGTAGGGGTGTGTAGTGCTTACCTGGGGCAGCTCCCATTTGGTGCGAGGGGTGCAAGTGGGAATGTGGGCGGGGGTGCAACAGCTCCTGTTTGGTGCGAGGGGTGAGGGTGGGGATGTGGGGGGGTGCAGGAGTCAGGACACTGGCTATGGGGGGACTGGGTATGTGGGGGTTGCAGGAGTCATGGCTGGGGTTGTGAGGGGGGGTCAGGAGTCGGGGCAGGGGCTGAGGGTGTGGGCTGGGGTCTTGGGGGTGCTCCCAGCCCCCTGCCCTGAGCAACTCACGGTAGGGGGCTAAAGGCGATATGCCCTGATTCCAGCCCCATCTCACCTCTGCCTCTTCTCTGCCACCTCCCCCAAGCGGCGAGCATGCTGCTGCTCTGCTTCTCCCCCTCCCTCGCGCCAGCAAACAGCTGTTCGGTGGCAGAGAGAGGCGGGAATGCAGCACACTGGGGGAAAAGGTAGGGGAGGAGCTTGGCTGTCAGCGGAGCCTGCCCTGCTGCAGCAGGAGCCCCAGGAGCCAGCAGCACCAAGCTTCTGCCCCTGCAGGAGACAGCAGGGAGCAGAGAAGAGTGGGCCGAGCCAGGGCCCCTTTGGAGTGTGGTCCTGGCGCCATGGCAAATCTGGTACTGAGCTAGGGGCATGATTTCCCCTATTTGTGTACACATACGCTAGCATGAGTACGAAGTTGCATTGTAACCCCAGTAGCACGAGTACTGGCGGCAGAAGCATAGCTTAGCCATGATGAGTACAAACTCACCTGAAACAAGTAGGTACATATTCGGCTAGCTAAACTCTGCCTACCCTGACATTACCCATACCACTGCAGCTACACTGCTATTCATACTCATGTTAGCTCAGTGAGTGCTAGCGCAAGTATGTCTACACAAGTGGAGGAGGGGGGGGAAATCACACTCCTAGCTTATAATGTAGACATAGCCTTAAGGGTCTACATCAGGGATCGGCAACCTTTGGCACACGGCTTGCCAGGGCAAGTCCCCTGGCGGGTCGGTTTGTTTACCTGCCGCGTCTGCAGGTTGGCTGATCGTGGCTCCCATTGGTCATCGTTCACCGCTCCAGGCCAATGGGGGCTGCGGGAAGCAGCGGCCAGCATATCCCTCAGCCTGTGCTGCTTCCTGGAGCCCCCATTGGCCTAGAGCAGCGAATCGCGGCCAGTGGGAGCTGCGATCAGCCGAACCTGCGGACGTGGCAGGTAAACAAACTGGCCCGGCCCGCCGGGATGCTTACCCTGGTGAGCCACGTGCCAGAGGTTGCTGAACCCTGGTCTACATAATCTGCCCTACTGTGTAGCTCCCAGATAGTCTCTCTTCCCTCGCCTCATAAGGGCCTTTAGCATCTGAGCCACACACACTTTTGAAAATGCATTTGTTTAATTGGTGCATGTAATATAATACACCCATTGAAATTACACATGTACATAATATATGGGTATATATTTTAACTGCAGGGGCATCTGTGTTTTGGTATTTACGCAATACCAACTTTACATATCTAAATCATGGCAACCTGAACTTCAAGTCCACTTTTAAATCACTTCTAGTCCTTAGGCTTACTGAGAAGGTAAAGTTTGAAAATGTATCTGTTTCAGAAATAATATGGGGTCAAAACAGTGGGAGGAAAGCCTTTGAAAAGTGAATGACAGGTATGTTTTTTAAACTCTTACCTTTCTGAAACTCTTTTCTTGACTTGACCCATACTTTTCAGAAAAAAAGCTAGTCTGAGATGAGATGTCTCTGAGGTGGATTGGTTTGGTTTTAGTGAAGTTAGGGAAGTCTGCAAATTAGCCCAATAATAGCAAGTGACCTTCATCCTTAATTATGGAACCACCCATGCTCTTCCATAATATTGTACTAAATAAAAGCATTTATTTTCTCATTTAACCTTTGACAATTTTTTTTTTTTTGTTAAGGAACCACAGGTTGGAATTTCAGAGATAATTAAAAACTGGTCAAATGTGTCTACCGCTGTGCACAAATTTTGTCAAAGTTCTTCCACTAAAATAGCTATCACTCACAATTATTAGACTAAATCAGTTCTCTGACAGACATCTCAGTTATGGACTTCAAGCTGCACTGCACAGGCACTAAGTATTACATCTATAAGTCAAAGGTAGAAAGTGATAAGCCTGAATGGGAATGCAGCAGAAGCCAATCCCACATTAATGAGAACTCTTTTGTGAGACTTCCATGTTACTCATGCCTAACAGAAACAGCCAAGGATGAAGGATAGGGTTACACTGCACTGCAAGATCTGATTGCAGCTTGGTAAACAAACCCTTGCTAGCACAGCTAAAAATAGCAGCACTGATACTGGGGACCCTTGGGACCTAGTTGCATTGCTTGCTGTTGCCCCTGTGTGCTTGCGCGGCCTGTGCTGAAGGCCGTGCCTCTGCATCTTCACTCTTATTTTTAGCCACGCTAGTGCAGGCAAAGTTAGCACTAATATGTCTAACTGAGCTGCATTCACATCTCAAGTCGCAATGTGTACATACTCGGAGAGGGATCATATAGGTATGCTATCGCACATTTCTCCATCAACCCTGCTCTCCCTTTGATCATGTGCTCTTGGCAGTAAAGCATGTCAGATAGGGTTGATACTACCATGGAAGACTACACCCAATGCTTTACCTTGAACTGGAGTTTAAAAACCTTATGCTCCTTGCTTCACACCACACAAGGATTTACTTGAGCCTAGCAAACGTGGTTTTCCTGATTACCAGTCTTGTCGCTCAACAATTTAACGGCCTCCAGCAAGGAAATGAGAGCCGGCAGTGTCCTCTTGACGTCTACAATACAGTATACTTCATTTAACTGGGGCTAACCATGCCCCAGTTAAATGAAGTATACTGTATTGTAGACGTCAAGGACTTCTCATTTCTATTGTGAAGAATTAATAATACAAAGCTACTATACCTTTCATTCTACAAACCCTAGAGGCAAGAAGAGTGCATATAAAACTTAATTTTACTTTAATCATTCAAATAAATCTATTCTTTTACTCTCTACTTTCTAAGCAATATTAGGGGTATGGAACAGCTTCCATATGAGGAGAGATTAATAAGACTGGACTTTTCAGCTTGGAAAAGAGATGACTAAGGGGAGGGAGGGCGCACTATGATAGAGATCTATAAAATCAGGACTAGTGTGAAGGAAGTGAATACGGAAGGGACATTTATCCCTTCACATAACACAAAGAACCAGGTTCAACCAGTTAAATTAATATGCAACAGGTTTAAAACAAGCAAAAGAAAGTACTCCTTCACACAAAGCACAATTAACTTATGGAACTCATTGGCAGGGGACGTTGTGAAGGCCAAAATTAAAACTGGGTTAAAAAAAGAATTAGATAAGTTCATGGGGAATAGGTCCATCAATGGCTATTAGCCAAGATGGTCAGGGCTGCAACCCCATGCTCTGGGGGTCCCTAAACCTCTCACTGCCAGAAGCTAAGACTGGACAACAGGGGATGGATCACTTGATAATTGCCCTGTTCTGTTCATTCCCTTTGAAGCATGGATACTAGGCTCGACGGACCATTGGGCTGACCAACTATGGCCATACTTACGTAGGTTACCAGTTAAATTTTAGACCAAGTCTGAAAATGCCAGCTGATGGCTCTTTAGTGAAATAAGATGGTTGTTTCATTATGGTTCTTAAGAGACAAATGACTATATCCCAAAAAACATATCATCACTCCTGGTACTTCCTCACACCTTTAATATATGTGCACTTTCTGATTACCTAAATTGGCAAAATGTTCTTTCATTTTTCAAGAAGAAATCTGCCAGAGGAGCACTTATTTTTAAGAAACTCAAGAAACATCTGAAATGAGAATTAATTTCCATCTCTTTTGTACTTAACAGTTTCCAGTTTTTAAAACTGTCATTAAAATAAAACTGCTGACCACCCTTCTGTTTACCTTGTTACTATGTAGACCACAAAAGACATCCGTGTAGAAGGGAGGCATGAATAAGCATGAACATGCTGCATCTCTGCTACGAGAAAATGTGTCAAGAGAGTTTATGTGTATGTGCATGTCATCCTCATCCAGCAGCAGAGGATTGTAAAAGTAACCATTTTGCGTGTGTTTATAACTATTCCATCTTAGTCTGTGACTTGATAAGGTCTCACAGCTAAGTTGGGCTACACTGCCAAGGAAAACCCTCATGAACTAAGTAGGTCACTTAGTAACTGTAACTCTTTCCTCTGAGTCAGTCTTGAAATAACGTTATAACCTCCACCTTGGGTCATCAGCAGAGATTAAATCAAGGGCTTCTGGCACGAAAGCATGAGCCTCTCCCACTTGAGGGCAACTCCATTAGCTGGTAGAAGTAGTAAGCTCTTATTTTGTATGCACACCAACCAGTACAATATGACAGCAGCCTTTACCATCCTGTCACCAGCATAATATTAAGAGACACTCTGTTACTTTCAGATGAAAGATAGAACTGTCTGACATAATTAAAGATCCCACAACATTTTTCATAAGATCTGGTATGTTAGCATCATTGTTGTGAGCAATCTAATTTAACTAATAACATTCTATCCTCCTAAATCCAGCCAGTAATTTTAGTTGGATAATACATAGTTTCATTTCTTTCTCACTTCCCATGAGAGAGTTTTTGTATACCACACTGATAGATGTATTAGAAATCTCTAAATAGAATTGCAGTAGGCTGTTAAACACCTGTCATGTTCCACTCCAGAGGTGACTGCCCTTCAACTGTATATGAACCATTCCTGTGCAGCATGTAAAGAACTTTAGCATCCTACATATAGAAATGTAAGATTTGTATTGAAATCATAATACGCATGGCTGCGTGCGTGTTTTCTTGAACTTTTTAAAAATGATCAGATAAGGATTAAGACTGGAAGAAGTCGACTCTACTCTCACATTCCCCTTGGAATCTTTTGGTTTCTTAAAAGGGTGTTAACACTGATATCCTGGCCAAATTCCAGTTCTAATAATTACATTCTGCCTATCTAAATTTCTCCCGCTGTTTGTTGGGACTTATGAGCTGAGCTTCCCTTTAAAATTTACACAAAATGTTAGGCAACCAAATATTTTTATTTGACAATTTGGCTTTTTTAAATCATACTGAGCAGAGATCAAGTATACCTAAAGCATAATGTGCTGTGCACTAAATCAATATTAGGCCATGCTAAAGTACTATTAATTAAAAAAAAATCATTCATGTTAAAAGTAAAAATAAAGACATAAAAACAACATAAACATTAACAAACTGTAACTAAGGTTGTTGATGGCATCATTTCTCTTTGGAAGACTGGCAGACAGAATAATAATAATAATAATCTTACTCTGTCATTCTAAAGAATACCAATAGGTAAACCCAGATTCTACAAACGTTTGTGTGTGACAGTAACTTTAACACATATAAGTAGCCCTCTTAAGCCAGTACATTCTCTGCCATCTCCTTCAACTACCTATTTTCACCAATCTGTATCTGTTACCCATTCAATCATTCTCAGTCTGCCCCAACTTCACTCTTTGCAATTCTCTGTGACCCAAACCCAACCATTCCACGTCCCATACTTAGTCCACTCGTTGCCCCACAGGCATCCCCCAATCAACCAACTGATCCTCTACCTTCGGCAATGCATTGCCAACACCAGTCATTTCATCCTTAGCCCCTGCAACAACCCCAGTTAGCCAATCTCCTGCCTCCCTCAGCTCAGTGGAACTGGATTGCATGCAGACCTGCTGATTCGTGGCCTCCATCTTCGGGGCTGCCAACCCCAAGAGTGCAAAAATCGTGAGTTGGAGCCTAGCACAGTCTGAGATTGACTTAGGAGTCACAGGGTTTGTTTTTAGGTGGCAAGCTCCTGTTTAATTTTATCAGCCTGTGGGGTTCCAAGTCTTTGCAGGTCACATTGCAGTTCTTTGTCTGAAAACATAACAGCTAGAAATGCTTGTTTTTTAAATGAACCTGGAGATTTTCTGGTAATTACATGATTCCAGGGGCTGGGGCTTCAAGCCCAACACCAAATATGATGAGAGCTAGTGCCACAGCTTCTCACCTGCAGGCTTCTGTCCAGGTTCTCCTCCTCCTATTCAGGCTCCATGAGAAGGGGAGCTGAGTTAGATGCTCTTTTCATCAGGGCTCAAGCAAGGCCTGTCCAGACCCTATCCTGGTCTCTGAGGCTTGCAGAGTTTCTCTCTCTCCTCCCCTCCACTAGTGTGGCAGGCAGCCAGAGGGCCACTGATGAGCAGCTGTCCAGAGTCCACCCAGATCACATGAGGCAGCTGCTATGAGCTCAGAGGCAGGAATAGGGCCTAGTAGCCCTAGTAGCACTGGGTCTGATTTTATTTCTCAGCTAAGAGATGGATGCTCTCGCAGCACAATGTCCCTTACCCTTACAGATAGCTGATTGAGTGGAAAAGTCAGTAGCATTTCCTATGCCATCTGCTGGAGGTGATTCTTGCACGTCCCCTATTAAAATTCTAACTCAGGCTGACTCTATGACTTAGGACAGGATCACAATACACGTTTACAAAGCTCAAAACAATTCTTCTTACTCTGGAAATTACTTTGCCAAAATATAAATATTGTAGGCATAGAGAGACTGTGTCAAGGATGCCAGACCCAAAATGTGTCCTACTTTCTAACCACCTTAAATTACAACAGTGAAATTTACACATGGAAAAGATCTATTAAATCATCCACTCCATTGCCTGGAAAATGCAGGATTATTCTCTACAGTACATTTATTAGTGATTAGTCCAATCTAGTTTTAAATGTCCCAATCAATGGGGCTTTCACTATTCCCTTGACTATTCCACAGCCTAGTACAACTTATTGTCAAGCAGTTTTTCCTGATATTCAGCCAAAGATACCCTTTTTCTTAATTTCATCCCATTGCTACCAGGAATTCCCCCATGTACCACGTTAAATAATCATTTTTATTTTTTACATTAACAGTCTCAAAATAGCTGTACACTGTTAACCTTATTTATTGCCAAGCTCTCTCTATTTATATGTGTCTATTAACTTTCTCTCATAAGCCAATGCCTTCAGGCCAGAGTATTTTTGTTGCTCTTCTCTGAACGCCATCCAATTTTCAACAGCTTTCTGGTAATAATGTGCCCAGAAATTCCAGGTGTGCTCACAACAGCGTCTAGCAGAAAGGGATCACCACCTCCTTGCTCTATGACACAATGCCCTTGTATATTCAGCTCAAAGGTGAACTGGCCTCTTCTGTAACCATAACGCATACATGCAGAATTTGCTGTCTGATATCACTCCTAGCTCTCTTCCACCATTATTGCTTCCCATGTTTCTCCCTCTCATCAAGTGTGTATGTTTCAGGTCCTTTCCACACACAAACTTGTACTTTTCCCCAATTTTGTTATCTCATTATTTTTGTTCTTCTTACTCCCCCGCCTAGATCATTAATGAAAATATTGTTAGTTTGAAAGGTTATATGTTTTGCCCAAAATACAAATGCTTCCAGCCCAAATTCAACAGAGCATTTCATTGCATGCCAACAAAAAACAATGAAAAAAATGTCCATTGATGATCATGAAAATTTACAGATAGGCAAAGTAAGAAAAAAAATGCTGCTTGAGAACATCTTAGAGATTGATTTCAGGATATTTACTTTCTATATTTTGATACGTAATGCTGACATTTGTGTTTTATAACTCTTTCATTTTTTTAATCTCAACATCTGTTGTCATTAAACTATTATGGTCTGATCCCCCCACCCATTGTTTGACCTCCCCATAATTTCCCACAACTGTGAAAATGTAAATACATAGAAGTTGGAAAAATGCTCAAGACTCATAATTTTGTGCAACTGAACATTTAAATTGATACAAATAGAAAAAATATTAAAAATAAACTTTGATGTTATCTGTCACAATTATAAAAAATAAATCAAAATTGAGTTCTGCCAACCCTGCTTAAAACATATGCTTAAATTCCTCTTTGTTCAGCAAGACCAATGGGGCTCAAGCATGTGCTTAAAATTAGGCATGCATTTAAGAATTTTGTTAAATCGGGGCTTCCGGTTACATCTACACTGCCAAAAACAAAAACTAAAAACAACACAGCAGAGAGTCTCAGAGCCTGGGTCAACTGACTGGGGCTTGCAGGGCTCATGCTATGGGACTAAAAGTAGCAATGTAGATGTTCCTGCTTGGGCTGGAACCCCAGCTCCAGCCAGAGCAGGCATGTCTTACAATGTTATTTTCAGCCCTGTAGCACAAGCCCCAGGAATCCAAGTCAATTAACTCAGGCTCTGAGACTTTCTGCGGTGGAGTTTTTTTGCAGTGTAGACATACCCTCCATTTCTCTCCATAGACACACACTCCAAAGGAAAAAAAAACAAGGAAAAATAAGTAAAGAAAATTCAGTGCCAGGAAGCAGGAGGCCTACAACAATTCTCTAAATGGCAAAGAGAACCTGCCTATTTGAGAGATCACCCCTTCCCTTTGAAAGTTTAAAATGCGTGTGCAGGGAAGGAGGGGAGTTCCTAGAAAGTAATTCCCTTGGCTTTGGAATTCACTCCCCACACACTGGCTCCAAATTTGTCATTCTTCATGATATGTTGCAAAATCCATCTTTTTTTCCCCCCTAGGCTTTTGGGTGCAGGGTTGGGGTCAAGATGTCTGAGAGTTAGGATCTCTGGGAGGTCAGTAACAGAAGAGGATAGAATATATTCAGTCTTTTCAGTTTATAACTGCTTGGCTGAGGGTGGGGGTTGTTTTGGATTTTTTTGGTATGTGGTGTGCAGTGGCTGCTAGGTTTTTTGCTATTGTAGAATTTAGTTTTTAAACTGTGTTAACATTTCCTAGATCTCAGGATAGGGACCCCACTCTCTCTTTTTTTCCCTTTTTTAAAAAAAAATAAATAAATTGAAATAAACATGCAACAAAGCAACAATCATTAACATTTTAGATTTAAATTTCCAGTAAGTTATTATGAACTGTGACCATCCCTTAGAGACAAATGTGTTAATGAAAACCACAAGTCAAGGTTACAGCAAGTTAATCTCAGATAAAGCCTGGAATGAACACATTGCTAGTCCACTAGTGTGAAAAAGTGGAATTTTTTCATAACATTTTGTATGAAAATTGTATGTGCCTCAGTTTCCCCATGTGCTGCGTGTTTAAGTAGGCGGTGGGAATAAGGTGGTTTATTCTTTGTAGTAATCCAGGTGTGACTGTCGTCTAGCTGCCTAGCTCAGATAATGGCCCAGATATTTTGTAACCCAGCAACTGACGACCCTGGGACCCACCCTCTTCAGGAAGCCCACCAGTTTTGGCCAGCGTGAGAACAAGATGCTAAGAAGAATGACCATGTGACTCTCATTGCCTAGGAAGAAAAACAAAGAACTGAGAGCCACCAGGGATAGTACAGCATAGGCTGCTGAAGCAAGTCACATGCATCGGACTCAGAAGGGGGCAGAGAAGAGAGACTCTGAGCTCAGTACCCACCCACATGGACTTCGCTGTTTTTCTTCCATTCTCTATGCCAACCTAAGAACTTTCTACATTGTGTTCTAGTCAGTTAAAAACCCCTTCTGCTTTTACAACATTGCCTGGAGAGTCACTCCAGTCGAAGGAAGTCGGGGTGTATTATTCCCTTTGGTTGTGCAAGCCTTCCCCAGGTGCCCAATTCGAATGGACTCGCTGAGGGGAGCTCATGGCATGATGTAGGGGTGCTGAAGGCTCTGAGGTTCGGTCCCAGGAGATGGCAAAGCTAAGGGACTTACCTCAGATAGAGAGTGCAACCCTCAAGAAGGGCTGGCACACTGAAGGGAGTTCCTCCCAGGGGCTGTTCCAGAGCTCCAGACCTGTGAAACTGTGACAACTAGTCAGGCCCATCATTTCACAGACAGAAAAGGAGCCCTTGGGGAACAAAAATGTCAAATTCTTAATTCATGCATGCTGAACACTTTTACGTGAAGTGGGCCAGGCTGAGTGTTCGGGAGACCAGATATCCGGATATTATTGGGACCATCCTGATGTTAGGAGCTTTGTCTTACATAGGCACCTATTACCCTCCCCCATTTCCTCCTCCCCACACCCTCATTCTGATTTTTCACACTTGCTATCTGGTCACCCTATTGAGTGTTGCCCCTTGAATGGGATGGAATTTAGGAGGGAGAAAGGGCATGAAAAGGATGGTGCAGCAAAGAGTAAAACCCTAATAACACAACAATTTTAATCCAAGAGTTTACATTCACCACTAGTAAAAACCATAGCAGTTCTCATGACAGGAGTTTCATGGAGAGTATTTAAAAATCACTTCTAAATGCCTTAGGTTTGTGTGCAGAACTGCTGAGTTATTGTTCTCTTCCCGTTTTTCCTTTTCTTTCTTCCCATTTTTTGATTTTCTAACATTTTTTTTTTCCTTTTTCTTCATCTACTTTCTGTAAACTGGCAGGGGGTAGGAAAGGGAGGGGATGTGAGATTGCTGTCACTCTTCTAAGACATGGTGAGATTAGTCTGTCAACCACCTAGTTGTAAGGTTCTAGATTCAGGAGTGCCATTTTAGAAAAATACTGAAGAAATTATTATTTGCTACAAAATCACGGAGGCTACCAAAACTAGATTAATATGCTGTACACCAAATTGTGCACACCTGCTACACTACTAAAATGTTCATTTTGAAATGTATATATGAAAACAGCTACTCATTGGTACTTGACAGAATTATAATATTCTCTCACCACTCAATTTCAATCATTTTTATTCAAATTGTGTGTGAATCTTACTGTTTTAAATGAGCTAGGAACACACCTGTATGTGATATCAATTAATCGTATATGACAGTATATTGGATCTTTTAAGAAACATTGTGAACCCTCAGAAGTCATTCAGGGTATCCAGTTTCCATGCCGAATACAAAATGTTGCTGTTTAATAACGCATATATGATCAAAGTTTGCCGCTCTCCCAGCATCAAATCTTCCTTGTGATTTTATAGATTGCAAATACAAGATGTTTTAACTCTTTCAAATGTAATAAGTACTTCTATTTCACTTGCTTCAAGTCTGCAACCAGTTTGGGAGTGAATAAGACAATTAACCACTGCACAACATAGTCTGTTTATATTACAGAAGATGGATACATAAATTTACAAAAAGTTCTTCATATAGCTTTAACAGAATGTCTTGCTCCTTATGAGCTAGAGGCCTGGGGCCAGCCAGCCATGCTTACTAAGCAGGCACAATTGAGCAGAAATTACCTGATTACCCTAAAAGAGCAGCAGGAAGAAGCCAGGCTGCTGGCCCTGGAGAGAGAGTTCTCAGAGAGAACGCAGTGAAATGCAGGATAAGTCTACACTGCATCTGGGAGTGAGTTTCCCAGCCCAAGTTGTCAGACTCCTGCTAGTGTGCCTAAAATAACTGTGTAGTGTAGATATTGGAACTTGAGCTGGGCTGGAGCTTGGGCTAGCATAATCCCTGAGTCTGTAGACCTGGGCTGGGAGATTCACTCCCAGAAGCAGCACAGATATATCCATATAGGCTGCTGGGAGTGAGTAAGCTCCAACAGAAAAATGTGAAACTTGGGGAGTGAGATAACGGGGAAGGCCTGTGAGAATGGATGGATTTGAAAACTTCATTAGATCAATAAACACTCAAAATAAAGCAGGAGCACACAACTGGGAGAGGGAAAGTCCGAGAATAGCCTTGTAAACCAGGGAAGATGCTGAGACAGCAGAGAACTTCGGAGCTGTGCCCAGTTTAAGGCTAGAGGGAGACTTTTGAGTTTATTTTTTGAACATTTCAAATTGAACCCTAAGGAGATCAGTTACTGGATTTGTAAAAACTATTTGGGAAGGTTATTGAGGAACTAAGAGAGGAAACTGAGGTGAGGGGCTGTTTGCAGGGTTGACTTGACGCCACAAGGGAGCACCCAGGAGGAGGCCACTCAGAGTAACGTTCTACTATAGGGGGCCAGGAGCAAGAAGTATAATGCACGAACTCCTCATCACATTAAAACTATACAACTCCCTTTGTTGCCATAGTTCAATATCACCACCAGAATTCTGAGCGCTAAAGCTTGTTAAAAAGTTGTAAACTGATAGGCAAGCAGCACAGATACTGGATTAGATTTATAACATGCAATAATGAATTTTTTCAGACAGACGGCAATGCACACAGTGCATTTAAGATTAAAATATGGCCCTGTGTCAAGATTTCACTTCAGTGTTTATAGTCTTAAATTAGAGGCATTATTGCATTATCAAAATAACTTTTATAAGGATAATAGTTTAGCACCCACTGTGGCAGTTTATCCATTAATTTCAATGGGAGTATGTTGGGCCACAAGACCTTGAGGCACCACAGGTTTTACTTACTAGACTTTCTATCACTCAAAGAAATGTTAAATTGTAATAAATACAGTGGACAGAGCACATGCTATACTTCTTTTTCATTCCTATAATATCCAACAAATATCGCACAGTAGTTACAGTAGGTAATAAATAGATTTAAGTCAGATTTTTACAGGTCTAGTAATATTTTATTATAAAAACCAGCAATCAAATTATTTTAAAAAACTATTTAGAATTGTTATTTGTAAAAACTTTAGTTATTACCAGTCTTATGTCTTTTTATTCTAACATGCAGAACTGTCACATTATAAGGGAGGGATAGCTCAGGGGTTTAAGCATTGGCCTGCTAAGCCCAGGGTTGTGAATTCAATCTTTGAGGAGAGCCACTAAGGGATCTGGGGCAAAATCAATACTTGGTCCTGCTAGTGAAGGCAGGGGGCTGGACTCAATGACCTTCCAGGGTCCCTTCCAGCTCTATGAGATAGGTCTCTCTCTCTCTCTCTCTCTCTCTCTCTCTCTATATATATATATATATATAAGCATTTGAGTGAAATTTTAATTGTTTACTTGCAAAACATAGTAAATCCCTTTTTTGCCAAAGTGGAATATTTAAAAAGCAGCTTAAAAGGAAATGAACAGGAACAAGTCTCACTTATCCTTCTGCACCTGCTTTAGGATTTCGATCAACGACTATCATGATTTGGAAGCATCCACCACCGTTTTGTTTTCTTTTCACAGTATGTGGTTGCTAGGGAACAAAATACTATTGTGTGATTTCATGATCTATTGCCCAGTTTTCCTGGCAATAATGCTTTCTAAAATTTAACAGAGGTCACTTATTAATGTATTATGTATAAGAAAAATAAAAACAGAGAGAGAGAATAAGAATCTCATGAAGCCTTTTTAAAACTTACTAAAGAAAAAATATGCAAATATCTCTAGACAACCAAAACAAGCTAATTTAAGTACTCTACTGAAATACACACACACACCCCAATCATTTTTTTGCAATCATATCTATATTTTTCCCTAAATTGTCAAAGAATATTGTATATCCTTTTCCAAGTGGAACATGCCTCCCCTTATTGCTTTAGAGTTATTATTGTGCATGTAAAGTTCTGTATACATTACACATAATAGAATGTGGGGACAAGAGAGGCATACCGTTTATAATTCGGATCAGAGGGAATTTTGCTATTCAGATTGTACTCATGTTGGGGCCTCCATTTATTTATGTAACAATTATTGCTTAGTGGGATAGATAGAAAAGTCTAAATAAGGCTGCTCCTGTGTTCAGTATAACAAAAGATAATGCAGGATACAGTATCTAAAATTGCAAACAACAATTCTAACCGTAAAAAATGTCACATATTTTTACACTATCAAAGCTTCCTAAACAAGGAATTAAAAAGATTGTTACTGCCAGACAATGTGGGGACCTGTGATGGCATCATCAGAACCTAGCAGAAGGCAATCATACTTAGAAATAGAGTGACAGGTGAATGTATGTATGCACAGATATAACCTCAAAGAAAGATTTTAAATAAAACCTGTGGAGTAGCTGTTACTCTATCATGCATACCTGAAATTTCACATCCTACAACACATAGTATTTCAAAGGCCTTTCAAGTTTTTTTTTTAATTTATCAATGCATATTACTTTTTTGTTGCATTAAAATTTGAGAGAAAATGAATGAGGCATGTTCCAAAAGACATCAAAGCTTTGACATATTACAATGGAACTTCTGATATTAAAAATAACACACGCAGCATATAAAATACACAAATCACAGGGATGATCTCAGAGCTCCTTCTGTCCTCAGCCCAGAGTTGAATTTATTCAAATGTCTACCCTCTCCTTAAAGAACCCGACAGTCATTACCAATGTACATTTAAAATTAAGAGTAAGAGTGAAATGCAAGCCAGCTCTCTCCATAGCACACAACAATAAACTAACCCTAGCAATAGGAACAGAGAAATTAGAGACGGACATGACCTAGCTCACCAAATCCATCCCCTTGCCAAGAGGCAGAATATGCTACCACAAGCGATATTGTTCAAGTAGTACCAAAGGGTCTCTCTGCCCCTGGCTGGCCGCACACCCGTGGTCCTATCATTTCCAACTTCAGTGAAATCTGACTTAAGTAATCACCCAGGGGACCAAGAGGGAAAAAAAATCAGTCACCTAGTACAGCTGCTCTTAAGTTACAACCAAACTGTCCTGGAAACTGCAGAGAGAGCCTTTCCAAGGCTGGCTTCCTTCACCCAGGGTCCAAGTGATGCTGGTCCTCAGGGCAGGCTCCCCAGGCTGGAGAGGGTTTGCCCCTCCAGCCAATCAGCAAGGGGGAGCCCCGCGTGCCCGACCTACGGGGTGGGTGGGCAGGAGGCGTGCGGCCGGAGGGGCCCTAGGCGCTGTCAGCGCCACGCGTGCGGGATACTATGGGAATAGGGGGATGCCCAGACAGGTTGGGTGGGAGGAGGGGGAACGAGCGTGGCCCAGGGGAGAGTCGCAGCTGTCCTGTCCCCACGCCTGGTGCCAGCAACTGCCCGGGAGGGAGCAGCCCGTCCCCGCGGCTGCCAAAAGGAAATGCCGCCCTGGAGAGGAGAACAAACTTTCTGAGTCCCCGGGGACGAGCGGCCGGGCTTGCCGAGGGGAAGGGGAGGCGGCGGCCAGGGCGCTGCTGGGGAAGGGACACACACCCAGAGGGATGCTGGCGCGGGGGCGGGTAGGAGGCAGAGCCGGCAGCAGCTGCGGATGGGCGCTGGAAAGCGGGGGAGCCGCGAGCCCCCCGTGCCCGCCCCCGCACGGCAGCGCCCCCCCTCCGAGCCAGGCGGGGGACCAGGCAGCCGCGGGAAGCGGCACAGCCCGGGGGATGCTGCTGCCGCCGCCCGGCCCTACGCTCCCTACCTGCTGGCGGTGCGGAGCTGCCGGGGCGCGGCGCGGCCCCTTCCCCCTCGGCCGGCGCCGCGCAGCCCCCACGCCTGTCCCGGGCAGAGCGCGAGCCCGGCCGCCGGAGCCTGCAGCGCTGCGGGCGGAGGACGCCCCGTGGCGGCGGGGAGCGGAGCCGGCTTAGGGGCGCTGGAGAAACAGCCGCCTCTGATCCAAAACGTGTGTGTGTCGGTGTCGGGCTCGGGGTGCGCGCGAGTGTGAGGGATGCGGCAAGGGAGCGAGGGAAAATTCCCCCGCTTAGGAAACCCGTAGACAACGGGCAAAGCAGGTGTGCTGGGGAGGGAGCGGGAGGCGGGTTGGCGGCTGGTGCGGGGGCCTGGGAGGGAGCGCACAGATCCGCCTGAGCAGCAGGCAGCTGCCGCCGTGCCGCGGGGAAGCAGAGGCAGCGGCTGCAGCTCCTCAAGGCAGCAGGTGGTGAATCGGTCACCTACAGACGCCACGGCGACCTTGAAAGGCGGCGGGGCAAACTGGCACTGAGCTGGCAGCCCGTGAATAGGAGGGGATGCTTATGGCGGGGAGGCACAAAGGGACTTAGCCCTCAGCCAAGAGCTCTGGGGGAGCAGGACAGAAGGGACCGGAGTGCTTTAAATAAAGAGACTCCGGCTCATTCATAGCTGATGCCCAGAGGCTCCTTGTGTCTCCTATTGTGTTAAATGCTGGGCAGCAGGTTGCCACTTTAGTTTACTCTTGGGGGAGGGGGGCGTTGATTAAAATATATCCACCCCATTTCACTCCCTAAAAGTTCTGTTGCATTAGCTCCCAGGAAAGGGGGCACTGAATTCTGTTTGCTTAGTTACAGCATCAATTATACAGTGAATTATAGAGGAGCAGCTGTAGGAGGTTCCCCACAGGGCTATCTTCAACAGGGAGGAAGGAGTGAGGGGGACAAGGTGGCTGTCAAAGCAAAAATATAACTGCTATTTCTGCTCATTTTATCTGGCATCCTTGGGCCTCCTGAGTTTACACACAGGTCAGCACTAAAGAACACGTGTGAATGGTTGACATCTGCAACCACTTTGCTCTCCTGTTCAGTTTCCCAAATGTATGCCCAGTTTGACTGGGTCAGGAATCTTCCAAGGAGAATTTGCTGCTACAAGAAGTAATGTTAGTAGCACTCTGACCTCTTGAGTTAGTATGGAGTCTAAATCAATATCCTTAACATAAGCTCTCTAGTCCTGTTGGACGTGTATTTTACTTCTGTATTTAGCCCACAATTCAAGAAAGATGTTGATACATTGGAGAGGGTTCAAAGACGAGCCATGAGAATGATTTTAAAAGTGCCTTATAGTGAGAGACTCAAAGGGTATGTCTACACTTCAAGAAAACACTGGTGGCTGGCCTGTGCCAGCTGACTTGCACTCATAGGGCTTGGGTTGCAGGGCTATAAAATTGGAATGTAGGCACTGGGCTAGACCCTGGTCTCAAGCTTAGGCTTGTGGACTCTCTCTCATCATGGGGACCCAGAGTCCAGGCTCCAGGCCAATCTTTAATGTATACACTTCAGTTTTTTAGGCCCTCGGCCCCAGGCCAAGTCAGCTGACATAAGCCAGCCACAGGTATTTTATTGCAGTGTAGACAACCCAAAGAGCTTAATCTGTTTAGCTTAACAAGGTTAAGGGACGACTTGATCACAATCTATAAGTATCTACCTAGGGAGCAAACATTTAATAACATGCTTTTCAGTCTAGCAGAGAAAGGTATAACAATCCAATGACTGGAAGTTGAAGCTAGACAAATTCAGACAGGAATTAAGGTGTCCATTTTTGACAGTGCAAGTAATTAACTATTGGAACAGTTTACTGAGGGTCATGGTGGATTCTCCATCACTGACAATTTTTAAATCAAGACTGGATGTTTTTCTAAAAGAGATGGTGTCGGTATTATTATGGGGTAATTCTACTGTTTGTGTTACACAGGAGATCAGACTAGGTCAGGGATCGGCAACCTTTGTTTACCTCCCGCGTCCGCAGGTTCGGCCGATCGCAGCTCCAACTGACTGTGGTTCGCCGCTCCAGGCCAATGGGGGCGGTGGGAAGCGGTGGCCAGCACGTCCCTCGGCCTGTGCCACTTCCCGCAGCCCGCATTGGCCTGGGACGGTGAACCACGGCCAGTAGGAGCCACAATCGGCCGAACCTGTGGATGTGGCAGGTAAACAAACTGGCCCGGCCCACAAGTGTGCTTACCCTAGCGGGCCGCGTGCCAAAGGTTGCCGATCCCTGGACTACGTGATCACAATGGTCCCTTCTAGCCTTAGAATCTATCAGTCATGATATTAGGACACTGCTGCTGGAGGTTCTTTTTTCCAATGGGACATAAACCTACAGTAGGACTTGATTGCCTATGGCAGTATTATCCAGCAGACAGAGCGTTACACTGTGTCAGAAAACCTTCGGTCATGTTCCTAACATTACCTGTTGTGATTTTGCACAAGTCACATCACCTCTCTGTGCTTTCTTTATCCTATCTATACAAATGTACATATGTAGTGATCTTTAGTAAACTAGGCTCAGACACTCAAAGATATATCTTTATTTAAGCTCATGGAGAATGTGTTTACTAATCTAAATTCATCCTGCAGTTTCAGTTGGAAAAGTGAATTCTTCAAATCCTTTCCTAAATGGTGGTGCAGAGTTATCATGTGCTCCAAACAGCTGAGGTGTCTGTGTTGTGGTGCTGGATAAAGTGATGCCTTTATATATCAGTTTACAATGTGGTTCAGAATACTTCTGGTTGATAATTACTTTGGTAAATGTAAAGTAATCGTATCAAACATGGATATTAAAGTAGCATATTAAACATTTCATATATATTGAACACATCCTAAATTGCTAGTGGTAGAAAGCTGTTGGATTGTTGTTTTATATTTTGTTTCATTCCTGAAGGTCTTCGTTCATTAAAGCATCGCTATAATATGTCCAAAGGTGTTGTGCTAATTTTGTATTTACATTACCAGATCATTTTGTGTTTACCAGTAAATACACTTTATGCAACAGAAGTCATTTCCATGCCACTAGGCTTGCCTTATTTAAACGGTACTGGCTTGCCTTGCCTCTGTGTGTGGCTTTTTTCCCTGGCTGGCAGGGTTAGTGTCACAGCTTCAGTTTGAGTAATGACAACAAGCAATACTGACACAATTTATACCAACCAACACAAGGACATCCGTGTAGAGGACAAAGCATAGAAACTAATTCACTGCTTTAGGTAAGTGCTAACAACCTATACTCTAAAAAAACAAACAATAATCACCCACTAATGCAAAGATGGGAATGAATGCCCTGCATTTTCTCACTGTAGTTCATTTTTCACCAGTTTGCCTTTGATTTGAATAGGACAATGACACAGATAACTATAAAAGAATAGCTGCTGGAGGCATTTCTATCAGATGCAGTCCTGGTGAAAGAAAGTCATAATTTGAACGCTCACTCCTGTATTATTTACACTGGAACAAACCTATTGAATTATGTTACAGAATGTTAAAATTTAATACTGCACCTACTTACGCACATGCTTAACTTTATATAATGAGTATTCCCACTCAAGTACATTACCACAAACGGGACTATTCATGCTTAAAATTAAGCATAAGTGTTTGCAGGATCAGGGCATAATTAACAAATATGTCCTAAACCCCAGTCTCTGCAAGTAACTCTCCAGTTGTCTGTGTTTACTTTTGTTTATTTTGCTTCTTAGTCTTCCTGCTTGTTTGGTTTGAAAATAAAAACAAAATTAAAAAACAAAAAGACTCCACCCAGTATAAACAAGCTCTGTTTGACAGTTATGTAAGTGGAGAGTGATATAAAACAGAGCTAATATAAAATGTTACCAATGACACTGAAATTGTTTAATATATCTGACTACAGTGATGACATTTTTAAAGGATTATTTTTTCCTGGCAATTAAGTGTTGTCCCTTTTATTGTCTTATATTCTCTCAACTGTACTCACAGAACTCTTTTTGCACACGTCTATACATCCTGAGACGCAGAAAGGACTTTATCTGTTATGAATTTCACTAGAACTAGTCCATTTGAGCATTTTGCTATTTGTACTTCAGTAGCTCTTAAGGGCCCTGATAAGGAGCAAGGCTCCACTGCTCTAGGCACTGTACACACACAGGAAGACACATCCCCTGCACAGAAGACATCACAATCTTTTTTTTTATTTACTGATGATTTTTAAAAATAGAAAGTATTTTTGATGTCATCTTTGTAGTCAGAAGGGTGAATTCCCCTAGGCCTGGTCTGGAGCTTTGTCTTTAGCAGAAAATGTGACTGATAGTGTAAACAAAACCAAAAACCCCACCAGAGCTCATTTCAGCCCTCATAAATTCACTCACTTCAATAGGAATTGCACAGATACAGCTAAGGGCACAATTAGGCCCTCTGGACTTTTAAAGCTTCAAAAATAGTCATATGTAATTCCTTCTTCTTTGGATACTGCAAGCTTTAAGAGATTTTTTGAAAGCTGTAAATTCCTATTTATCCACTAAGAGGCTCATAGGCAATCTTCCCCTAATGGAAATGGAACTGTAAAGCTGAAGCATTAATATACACAATATGATACATTACACTGGAATGGAACTGTCTCAACCAATCAGAGGACAGGGATGCTATACACTTACAGAGGCATAACCAAGCTGTTTTCTTCCACTTAGTTCCCTGCACTCTGGTTCTTGGTATCTGATTTATACTATTACTATGTGGTTAGCTCTCAATAGCCATATGCTACTTGAATCCCTGAACTCTGATTGGCTAATAATGACTATCAGCCAATCAGATTGCTGGGCATTGTATGATTATTGTACAGTGATTTTTCCAATAACTGTACTGTGAATATGAAAATATCACTATTCCACCTATTATAATCCTTCTGTTCTGATTGGCTTCTGTGCTTTGAATATTCAGATTACTAGCCAGCAGCCAAAACACCCCCCTCATCTGCTCACTCTGTTACGATGATGCATAAAACTTCCAAAATGTACATGAAAGAGATTAAGAAAAATAACAAACACAAAAGAAAATGGGGCATGAAACTGATCAAAAACACTTCTGACTCCTTTCCTTCTTTCTGGCCTTACTCCACTCCCACAGGAGTTTTGCCAGTGACTTAAATAGCATCATATTTGTGTGTTTCTTCTCATCCCTTTCTCACGCTTTCTTCTGTACAAGTCATTGGGGTCCTTATTTCTGTAACAACTGTCATATATTTGCATTTATATTGCTTATCCACACTACAAGAAATCCACCCTCTTCCTCCAAATGCAGCCTGGAAACAAAATATAAACAAAAAGTATAAGCTCTTATCATGTGGGGTAGTATGGAGGCTGGATGGGTCAATGTACTTTTCAGCCAGTTTACTTCAATCACTGCAAAAACCAACAGTGAAACCAGCACCATATAGGCATTCTTATCAGAGAAGCCCAAGACTGAGTAAGTATTGAAGACCGAACCACCTGAGGACTTTTGCTGTAGCAGAACTCTTGCACATTGGTAGAACTCTGTGCACTAAACTAGTTGTATTGCATTAAATCAATAGAGGACTCCATTTTTCATTAGAATTGGACACTTCATTAGGCACTTCCTAAGCGCATAAGGGTGTTCTCACTTACTCTGTGTAAATGTGGAGTTACCTGGGATTTACACCCTAATGCAAAGCAGAATTAGGACAGGAATAGCTAGTCAACAAGCAGAGCTATAATTCTGTTATTCGCTTTTTTACTTCATTTTATAAATTGCACATTACTACTGCAGTACAACTTTTCTAAAATATAGCCCCCAAGCAGTGGCATTCTCAAGACTGTGCAGGTGCTGCTGGTTCTGCAGATGATGCCCTCACTCCCTATGTAATAAAATGGCAGCTGAGATCAGCTGAGGTGCTCAAGATAACTGTTCCTAGATTAAATATCTGTCCCCAGTGAAATCCCATCCCCAGTGAAGTTAATGGGAGTTTTGTCAGTGACATTAATAGGGTCAGGATTTCATTCTGGGATAGCGATAGCAGAATGCATTAACTAGACAGCTGTTGACTGGAATTTACCTTTCCATACTAGACCAACAGGGCTGAACTCCTGACATTTAGAACATGATGTCAGGTCCATCTCTTTTCTCAGGCATCCAACTGGGTTGGAGCTAGATACAGCATATTTAGATGACTTTGGGGCAAGAGGGAGACTACTTTTGTTGACGTCAGTTATCAGAGATGTATTTATTTTTAATATTGCACATATATCCCAAGAGGCTGTAATTCAGCTCATTTTACAAACTGATAAATAAAGGAGAGCTATTCGTCTTCTCCAGTGAAGACGACTGTGGAAAGAGGACTGGGGAGGGGCGGGGGGAGAATCTAGCTAACTGCAAGGCTGAGCTTCCAGGAAACTGCTCTCTGCATGGAAGGGCAAATTGAGGGGAGGGGCTCAGAGTGGGCAGAGGTCATGGCTTCCTCTTCCCTGTGCTGATCCATGGAGAAAATAGCCCCCTGTTGTAAAGAGGTAAAAGGTAGCTCCATGAAGAGGCTGCCCTTCCATGTTGCTGCTCTTACTCTTATCTTCCCACTTCAAATACTATGTTGATGACCTTGATTAAAAAACAAAAACAAACAAAAAACCAGATGAAATAGAATAGAAACAGCAGAGTTCTGGCAAGAGTCATGCTGCTTTTCCCACAGAGCAGCCATTCTGGAAGGGACTCTACAGGAATTAATGCTACTTGACTCCATTTTAACTATCAGTGAGGTACTTTTTATTCAATTTTTCAATAATCATTTTGAAAAAGGTAGAATGCACTCATCCCATTTTTCAGATGGTGCCAATATCTCTTTAAAATACATATTAGACATCTTATTTAATACATAAATAATAATGCTAATTCATAATTAACCCTGAAATATATTCACCCTGGTCTTGCTCTGAAAATACCGTAGCAACCGGAGCTACAAAAACATCCCACTGGATAATTGGCACAACAGTTGAGCCAGCACAGTGCTCACTCCCTGTTTTAAACTTCCTCAAATCATCTAGGTTTAGAAACCATGTAACTTTATTGGATTTCTACAGAGCTGACAGTACTCCATGTACTGTGTGCTAAGAATTGCGTCCTTGCTGTACAACTGGATACAAAAGCTAATGCTGTCTGTTCTGAGGAGTGGTATGCATTATGACTAGCCTCACATCTTCTATTTAATCTCCCAGTCACCATTAGAAAGGAAAAACAACACGTTTTGTTCTTCTTCCTCCCCACCTTTGAAGACTTACACTTGGAAAAAACAGAAAACACTTGACAGGATTTGGGCCTAATCCTGAAAGCCCTTATTTACATGGGTAATTCTCACACACGCAAGTAGTTCCACTGGATTCCTAGTGAATTCAAGTAGGCTCATCACAAGAGTAAGGATTATTCTGGTGAGTCAGGTGCTGCATCAAGCTATATGTTTTGTTATTAAGAGATGCTATTCAGTATTTCCCAAGGACAAAATACAAAAGCAACCTATGAGTAAATAGTAAGTAAAGTAAATACAAAAAGAAAGCCAATGCAGGTAATAACATTAATACATTTTAAAATGCAATTCCAATATTTTGTAATGTGCTGCTTAGCTATTTTATCATTTCAATATACCTTCTGTTAACTAATGTCCTCTACTTGACTAGGTGGTAAATTTTCCAAAGCACAAATGACAGTTAGGTGCCTAACTCTCATTGAAATTTACTGGGAATTAGGTACCTAACTGCCATTTATACCTTGCAAAATCTTCTCCTCATTGTGTAGTAAGAGCTCTTTTGAAAGAGAAGATTGCTGTTTTGACCTTTGTGCAGTCTCTTTTCTGCTGATCCCTGAATTCCAGTGTATTTTATTATCTCTGCCAATTTTGTAATATGGACTTTATTTCATTTATAATTCACTCAGAGCAGTATTCTGGAAGGAAATGAATAATCCTCTTTATCATTACATATAGGTCTACACATCCCTCACTGTACTATCTGGTACCAAGGGTAATTTTATAGGGTGAGGTTTTCAAAAGTCTTTCCCTCTTTGCAGTCAATGGGAGCTGAGTTAACTCAGTGCTGGGTGTTTTGCAAGCAGAGTTGAATAAATGCTGAATGCTTCTGAAAATAACCCTCTTCAGATACCTCTAACCGTTTTTTAAAATAAACATAGACAAAACTAGGTATCTGGAGAGAATGCATTTGTACAGCGTTAGGATTTGACCTTTTATACATTTTTATTGTCTAGGCCAGTAGAAATCCATAAAAACGTAGGGCAGGAATCTGAAGGAATCTAGTCTCCTCTTGGGGACCATTAATTGGGCATAACATTCTCTACCCAATGGGATCCTTCCATTTCTAGCAATTGCAGTTAGGGAGCACTGCCATAGTTTTTTGCAGCTCATCAATCAGAAGACTTTTCTCCTTCCTTCTTCAGGTGATCACATTCCCCTCTTCCCCCTTTCACAGACCTAATGGGAAGATTGTAAAGTGGTAGCCCACTGTGGGGTTATTACTTTCTCCAAGTCAAAGCTTTCTCCTGGCCTACCTTGCATGTGAAGATCTTTCTGAGTAGTCCACAAGAATATTCACTGTTATGTTGCTTTTTGCAGTGACATCACTGCAATAGAGTCGTCCTGCAAACCATAACAGTATATAAAACTGAGACAAAATACATTGTTATTTTTTCTAAAGCAACAAACCTTCAGTTCACGTGGTTTCTGCCTGGCACACATGGCATCCTTATGATTTGCAAATAGGCAGGAATTCTATTTGAGGAGGGAGGATCTTATTGTCCTGTGCTCCATCATCTAAAATTTAAACCATAATTGATTTCCACTGTCTTCTACATGGGGTCTTGTCTGCCAAGTCAAACTCCTTTTTAACCTTCTTTGTTGCAAAGCTACAAACAACAATAATCACCCACCAAAACAAAGAATTCACAGCCCACCAAAAAAGATAGGCAAGAATGATAAGTAGCTTCTCTGTTTCAGGAACAAATAATATGTTGTGGTTCTACACTTCCTTTCATCCAGGGATCTCACCACACATAGCAAACATTTGCTAATTAATTTATCTGGAATGTATAGAAATCAGTTCTCAAACCACTAAAATGCAGCCACCTTTGGATTGGAAAGCAGCTCTTTAACAATACAGAGCAATGCCATACAACACGTTAAGGAAGGAAATGAAGAATAAAGTATTCAGATGAAACTGAAGGCAGAATTTATGTAGGCAGACCATAAGTACCTGAGTTGGAATTATGCCAGGACACTGGGGTTAACATCACTACTCTTACAACACTTTTATTTAAGTGGAATATAAGAAAGAAGTAACAACAGGAATTCTGAATTAAACTAGTGTGAACTGAAATGCTGCAGATTTCAGTCCAATTAAAATTGACAGCCTAGTGAAGCAGATACACATAGCACACAGATAAATATAGAAAATACAAGATTTTTTTGTAATCTATCTTCTCCATTCAGTATTTCTTCCTTTGGATTTTTCAGTTCATTTTCTTAATCTTTTGATGCCAGGAAACTATCATTGACTGGAAACACTTACTAGCTTTTTCAGACAGTTTTCATAACTTAAAATAAAGATGGAAAACTGTATCATGCTAAATGTTTCTGCAATGCATTTCTCTCCTCTTCCAAGGCTTGCACTATTAAAGTTGCATTGGCTGTGGAGCAGAAGATTAGAGAGAGCAACAGCTTTTAACCTTAAATAGTAAATTATGCTGAAGCCACTAAGTCTGCCTTTTAAGCACACATAGTACAAACATTACAGATTCGAAGCTTATAGCTAAATGACGCACATCCTGAACCACGGACAAATATTTTGCAGGGATTAATTTCTAGAAGGTGGACACAACAAACTTCCTCCTTTTTCCCTCCTGGAAGAAATATGCCTGTAATAGCAGAAAACATATTACAGTATTTACTTCTGATCCTGCAGTCCTTACCCACATGAGTAACGCTTACTCATACAAGCAGAACCATTGACATCCCAATGAGGTCAAGATGATTACTGGAGTGTTAGGATTCCCAGTCTCATAGAGGTGTTGTTTAATTAAGTAATGTTTCCAAAGCACTTTGAAAGTCCTGGGTAACAGCTGCTGTTTATTATAAGTGTATATTATTATTTATTATTATAGAATGGCTATAACAGTGTTTATAACTGCCCATTGCCTAAACCTTTTCTAAGTTATGTCAGTCGGGTAGGTAGATGTCCCTTGAAGCAGCTCTATTATTTAACAGAGGAATGAAAAGAAGTAACCTGTTTTTTTTAAGAGCAGAACAGAAGAAAACTCTCCTGGGCAGTGTCCTATTGCCCTCTAGATCCATTATTGTTTCTAAAATGTTTTTTTCCATTTAAGGGATCACCATCAAATCTTCCACAGGAAGCACTGGAAAGGGACATAAAGTTAGGGCTATATTGAGCTTATAAGTAACATCTCTTAAAATGGAAGTCTGATTTATTTTATACTAACAACCAGGTTTTAGGGGTGGGGGCCTCTAGCTTGTAGTTATGAATCTTTTATAACGTAATAAATGGTGCCATCTACTGGTTGTTTTTTGCTTTGGCTCACCATCAGGTTTTGATTATACAGTATTGCTACTGCAAGTGGAATTAAAATTCAAAAAGAAATCACACTCATATTATTTTGTATAGTATGTTTCATGCGCATTGCATCTCCGAATGCTTTACAGCAGCTTCTGTAGAGCAAACAATTCCAAAGTTAAATAGTACATACTAACAGGAAGAGAGAGAAATTACAAGGTGTCTATTTGAAATGTCTCTAGTTGAAAACTGAAATTGGACGAAGGCTTGATGAAGAAGACGGATGTAATTAAGCTGACCCAGATGGCAGGAATGGCACAGGGGAAGGCTGTTGCCCCAGCAGCGATGAGATTGTACAGAGAGGAGGTGGTTCAGGCGTTCCCAATTTATGTCCATGTTTAAAAATCTCAGCAAAAGTACTTTGTTGCAGAGTGATGTTGTTTCTTTTAGTCCCTGCCCCAGCCATGTTTTTTTTTAAACAAAGCAGCACTCACAGAAACAGTGTTGATAGATATGGACATTATAAGCCTGTTTCTGCTCCCAGATCTCAGTGCAGTTATTCCTGGTATACAGCAGTGTGAATGGGAACATAAGTGGCCCTTTGAATGTGTCTCAAATGCTGGGCCATATTCTAATTTCAGTTACAATCCCGTTGATTCTCAGGAGGCTGTGCTGGTGTAACTGAGAGCTAAATTTGGCACAAAATCTTCTTTGTTTTTTTTCAATATCTTTGAATAATGCTCGTTAGCTCCCTTAAAATCTATAATAATATGCAAATCCATTTTTGTAATGGTGGTTGTAATCTGTCGGGAAGCATCTTATCAGAGGAGTTGGGGGAGAGGTCAGGAGTCCTGGGAATTATTGCTGCCACAACTTGCAGTGTGCTAGTGGACAAGTTATAACCTTTTCATCTGTAAAATGAAGATCACACTTATGTGCCTCATAGATTCATCTGAGATCCTTGGAAGTGCAAGGTACTATCATGGAGTTGCTGGGCAAGACTCCATAGTTAAGGATGCATTATAAATGTCAGTTTAATAGGAGCTTTAACCTTTTATTTTGTAATTAGTTTTAGATGTTTTCTTCCAGATCTGAGCATGTATATACTCTCCTAATGAGGTTGGTTTCCATTACTTTTTTTTTAAACAACCAAAATGGTGTCTGTGACCATAAGAGCATCCCTATGCCAGAAAGCAAGAGGCTCCCTGGTATCTAGCAGTGAGTTTCAGCAGCTCTGACTCACTGTTATAATCTGTATCTAAAAGGTGTTATACGATATGTCATTGGAAAGCTACTCACTCACTGGTCATCAATATTCTTGTGTGACGTATGTATGGCGTCATGCTGTCTGGAGTGGGTTCATGACTGTGAGTGCCAACCTGAGGGTAGACTATCAAAAAGCAGGGCAGACACCCCAAGCTGGTTGTATGTTCTATAATTAACTGGCTCTGTGGATATGGGGAAAGCAGTGTATGTGATATACCTTGACTTTAGTAAAGCTTTTGTTATGGTTTCCCACACTATTCTTGCCAGCAAGTTAAAGAAGTATGGATTGGATGAATGGACTATAAGGTGGATAGAAAGCTGGCTAGATCATCAGGCTCAATGGGTAGTGATCAACAGCTTGATGTCTAGTTGGCAGCTGGTATCAAGCAGACTGCCCCAGGGGCAGGGGCGGCTCCAGGCCCCAGCACGCCAAGTGTGTGCTTGGGGCGGCAAGCCGCGGGGGGGGGGGGCGCTCTGCTGGCGCCGCGAGGGCGGCAGGCAGGCTGCCTTCAGCGGCTTGCCTGTGGAGGGTCCATACACTGCTTTCTAGGGTGGCAAAATCCCTAGAGCTGTCCCTGCCCAGGGGTCGGTCCTGGGGCCAGTTTTGTTCAACATCTTCATTAATGAGCTGGATGATGGGATGGATTGCACCTCAGCAAGTTTGCAAATGACATTAAGCTGGATGGAGAGGTAGATATGCTGGAGGGTAGGGATAGGGTCCAGAGTTACCTAGACAAATTGGAGGATTGAGGCAAAAGAAACCTGATGAGGTTCAACAAAGACAAGTGCAGGGTCCTACACTTAGGACGGAAGAATCCTGTGCATTGCTACAGACTGGGGACTGACTGGCTAAGCAGCAGTTCTACAGAAAAGGACCTAGGGATTACAGTGTACAAGAAGCTGGATATGAGTCTGCAGTGTGCCCTTGTTGCCAAGAAGTCTAACGGCATATTCAGCTGCATTTAGGAGCATTGCCAGCAGGTTGAGGGAAGTGATTATTCCCCTCTATTAGGCACTAGTGAGGCAACATCTGGAGTATTGCATCCAGTTTTGGGCCCCCCACTGCAGAAAGGATGTGGACAAATTGGAGAGAGTCCAACAGAAGGCAACGAAAATGATTAGGGGGCTGGAGCAAATGACTTATGAGGAAAGGCTGGGGGAACTGGGCTTATTCAGTCTACAAAAGAGAAGACTGAGGAGGGCTTTGATAGTAGCCTTCCACTACCGGAAGGGGGGTTCCAAAGAGGATGGAGCCAGGCTGTTCTCAGTGGAGGAAGATGACAGAACAAGAAGCAATGGTCTCAAGTTGCAGTGGGGGATGTCTAGGTTAGATATTAGGAAACGCTATTTCACTAGGACGGTGGTGAAGCACTGGAATGGGTTACCTAGGGAGGTGATGGAATCTCCTTTGTTAAGAGGTTTTTAAAGTCAGGCTTCACAAAGCCCTGGCTGGGATGATTTAGTTGGTGTTGGTCCTGCTTTGAGCACGGGGTTGAACTATGACCTCCTGAGGTCCCTTCCAACCCTGATATTCTATGATTCTATGACTCCCAAAAAGGTGTAGCAAAGGGCTAAGATTCCTAGTAGTCACTTTGTGCTATGTGTTCAAAGCACTGTCTGAGTATGCCAGTAGAAAATGAATAAGCACTGTGTGATTAGTACAGCTAATGGATTTGGTTTTGTTTTCCTATCAATAGAAAGAGAATACAGAATGTGTAATTCTTTTTTTTTTTTCTCATTTCACCAGATTTACCCAGTGCTGAATTTTGTCAGTGCCTGGATACTGCACTGGCTAGAGCTTTATAAATAAGATAACTAGATAGAGCCTTCCAGTAGGGCTTCCACAGCTTCTCTTTTCCTTCTGCTTCCATCGTTATCTCTCTAGGTTCATTCTTTATCATTTGCAGATGCTTTTGTCCCCTGGTGAAAAGAACTCCCCATGTGTCCACTCCTTCCACAAGATAAGTCATGATTCTAGAAGTAGCTGGGGCATGAAGATTAATTCACTTCTGTACAGAGGGCCAGCACAAGTCCTCAAAATAAGTCTTAGATGGGTCTTAAGTAGTGTGCAGTCTTTGCATTGGCTCTCTCCACAGGATGAATTTTCTCTAAAATAAGAAACCTAAACACAAGAAGGAGAAGCTCTGGAAAGATTTTGATTTTCATTGGACTACCCAAATCAAAAGCACTTTGCACAATGGGGAGCACTGAAGAGATTTGGCTACAGATGTTATCTATGAACCCCGAGGCTACCAGTTCAACGTTTGGCTCTGACATGCAGGAAGCAAACACAAGGTTAGGCACTAGACTGTGAGGGATTGTAGATATTGAATGCAGGTCTCCAGGCAGTCCTTACACTGCAGCTAGCAGCTTGCAGGAATGTGGGCTGGTGGACCATAGGCACCGCCCATGAAGCTCCAACTGGAGATGTCCAGCCTCTCTGATTGGCTCAGACTCCCTGTTTAAGCCAGAAAGAGGCATTGGAAGTTATCTGAGAAACTAGGTGGATCCCTGTCTGACTGCAATATTGGAGTCTGGATGGGCTTTAGAGGGCCCGGCCTAACCTGGCCTTACTTTTTGCCTTGTTCCAGATTCCTGCTTCTACACCCAGCTCCTGGTTACTCATGCCAGCTCTGACTTTGTTTGCTTATTTTCTGACTTTGACCTCTGCTCCCTGGCTCTTGTGCTAATCACTAGCCCTGACCACCACTGCTCTGACCACTAGGTATGACTGCCCACCTCCAAGTCTATGACATAGACAGGGACCTTGTTAAGTGGTCTTTTTTTATGCCTGGCCCTTGATGGACAGAGACCTCATACTCTTCTCTCTGCCACGTCAGAGATCTATAGATAGTTGAAACAAAACAAAATAAAACAGGAGAGTGTAGTGCTAAAAAGCATTTTCTTTAACTGTACAAAATACATGTGCTGTGTGGCATCTTGCACTCAGACATGTTATTAACAGATCAAATGATGCATGCCAGGGATTTCTCTCTCTTCATACATGTCAAGTGAAAGCAGTATTAAGTATGTATTACTGTCACAGACTAATGTTCACCTCTCTTAAAAATCCCAATAGCCATTATTACAACTGAAGGATTTCTGAATGGTCTGAAACCCGTGAAAACCATCATGAGGCTGTTCTAATTTAGACTGTGGGATTGGCATTCAGCAGTAAGCCACTTTTGCATTTCCCCCTGCTCCTGAGCTATGCAGATCAATCCTTGCCCACAGGATGTGAGCCTCTGCAGCTGAGGATCTCAGTCCTGGAGTGTAATCTCTTTGAGGTATCTTTCTCTTCTGCGAAGCTACTATCGTAATGGCTGGGAAGAGGAACCAAATCCGAGAACTCAGTTCTCTAAGCCTTGCCCTCTGAAGCATGGTTACTAATTTTGGTTTGTTTTTTTAAGGGCAGGGCTGGCGTGTTTCCATCTTAATTAAACTTGAAAAATACCTCTATCACAGACCAGTCACTTACCAAGTTACAGGGATGCAAAATATCATCTTAAACCGCTAATGTCTAAGAAGAAGAGATTATACTCCAAAACCACCCTATGGATTTGTTTAATTATATAAAATGAAGGTCGCTCTCAGTCTGGGTTCTGGTGGGTCAAGTTCCACAGTTTTCTTTTTTATGAGGGAGCTCTTTAGTTCTAAAAATAGGAGTTCACGATGTGAAATGCTGGCAGAGCCATCAATACATTACATCAACGCAAATGGCAATGCTGCAATAAATCAAAGAGAAAAGCTTTTCTGCCTGGGCTCTCCTGAATGCCACCATTTCCATCTCAACAAAATTCAAGAAGAAAGATTATTCCTAGTGGTATTTTAACACGAAGTGCCATAAGGGTGTTATTCACTAAACCAAATCCTAGAATTATCCAGGGCCAGACTGTGGTACTTTTACTCATGAATAGTGCCTTGTACAATACCGTATACAATATAGCACCAGTGGAGTCAATGGGAATACTAGTGGAGCAAGGTACTACACATTGAGAATTTGGGAGTCACATCTAGCACTTAAATTGGGACCTATGAATATGACGTTTAGCTTGCTCAGCATGTTCTGGGTAGGAAACAACTGGAAACAAAGCAAGCTGAAAAATATTGAAATGATATATCTGTAGTCTTCTCTCTCATGCCCCTTATGGATCTGTTACCCACACTACGGACATTTTTTAGATATTTTTCCATTTGTTCCACATGCAGAACTCTGTATGGGAGCTTATGGAACAAGAATAAAATCTTCAGTAAGCCCAGAAGCCAGAGCCCAGCCCCTCCTCTGAGTAGTCAGGCTGGATGCTGGGAAAATATATGTGTTGGAGACAGAGATGGAGGAAGAATCCATGCCGTGGAGCAGCTACAGAACTGTGGTTTAAGTAACCCATGCAGGGGCCTATCTGCCCTCCTCACTGTCCTGTTCATCAGGAGACATGAGTATTCTCACAGCTCATATCTTCTAGCTCTGCTCTTGTCCCAATTTGCACTGCCTAGGTGCATTGCTGGGCTCTGAGCACATAAGGGGTTTACATACTAGTGATTTCCTGCACATCCTGTCTTTATCCTTGCCTAGTGGAACAACATCAGTTTCACTGCCAAAGGGCTCTCTGCAGCTATGCAGGGAGGGAATAAGTGTGCTGCTAAGAGTTCCAGGGAAAGGGGGGGAGAATTTTGCCTGAAGAAAAATCATTTGGAATTTGTGAGTAGAACTATGCAAAATCTTCATTTATCTAGCTAAAAAAGTACATCACACCCAACATGACATCATTAGGCACACTGACAAAAGGGTAAAACAAATGGTCATAGCACAGACCGTTCCCTTTCATCACCACCTATTCCCCAGTGAAAAGAAATACCCACCCTGCTGTTGACTCAAAGCAACAGGGTCATTTTATACAAATGTCTTGTACTACACCCTATAGGCTGCCACTCTTGAAAAATCTCTTTCAGCTCAGACATTTCATAGGGATTTTCTGTTTTAGTTTTGCACATCCCTGAACTTCTCATATTAATATATTCCCTTATCTTTTCTTTTTATTTATTTACTCGTGGGTAATTCAAGTTGTTACCATCACAATATGTCTGCTCTTTATGTGTCCCATGGCTTTTAAAAGAATGTTGCCAGTGCTGTTTTTCCTTATCAGCTGCCCTTTTTTATACTTTAATATGACAGCATTTTTGTTTGTTTGTTTCCTAATGCACATTATTTTCCATACTTATGAACTAAAAGCAAACATAATTATACTAAATGGTATCAGAAAATTAAAACATCTGGGAAATATCCTAATGAAAGCTCAAAACTCCCTTTGTACAAGGAAATTAGCACTCTTGAAGGTCTAATAAGCATGGTTAAGGATGTATCTGATGCCAACAACCTAAAAAGTAGTTAAAATCCCCTGTGCCATCAGCTAATAAAATAACGTAATTCCTAGGGAAAAAAAAGTAGGAAATGTACAGGCTCTTCACAAAATCTTTAAAATGATAAGGATGCCATCTTCAGCTGAACAGGCAGTATGAGGGCAAAGAGAGTTAGATAAAATGTAAAAAGTGATGACTGTATCCTCTACAGGTGACATTAGTAAAGGCATATTGCTTGATTCATCAATGGATTACTTAAGTTTTATGCTGATGAAATCAATGGAGTTTGACTGTATAAGACTGGAGTAACCCGGAGATGAATCTGTTAGCTTCTGCCTTTCAGTATCATAATGGAGAGCTCTCAAAGAGTTAAAATATATACTTTTGAAAACATAACAAGTATGCACCATAGCTTCTTTTTAAATATTCTTTTTAATAACTGAAGAATTCAGAAACACCAAAATATAGTCACTGCCATAAGAACTCAGGCTCCATTTGGAGGTTTGTAATGAGTTGACTTTGATGTCATGCTTTGATCCCTCTTCCTGTGTTATACAGAAGCTCTAAGCTGTGATGAGTTTCCTTGTTGTCTTCTGGGTGCTAATTGCCCCTGTGTTATGTTAGATGATTGTTATGCTGGTTTCCTTGAACAGCAGGTGGGATAATTGAACAATTATAAAGGAGGTGTTAATTAAAAATGGGTGTAGGTATAAAAGGGACATTTTCCAGCAACTGGGAGACCTTTTGGTTGTGTATGCTCACATAAACACACTGAACGGAAACATTTTCTTAGCTGTAAAATGATGTTTTTCTGATGGACAAAGTCAGTTTCAGAAATAGGGCAAGAAATGACATTTCTTCCAGTGATACAGATCTTTTATCTGCACTGCTGGCCCTATGCATTATAAGCAACCCTGATGCTATTTACCGCTCTGCCACAAACTTCCTATGTGACCTTGAGCAAGTTACTGAAACTCTCAGTGCTTCAGTTCCCCATTTGAACAATAGCGATAATAATACTTCTCTATCTGACATGTGTAAGGACGAATTCATTAATGTTTGTGAGGTGCTCAGATACAACAATGATTGACATCAAAAAAAGGCAAGTAAAATACACAGATACATTTTCTGACCCATTTAGCTAACACACACTTGTGGGCTTTGTCCTTAGTGCCCATTCATTCAATGTAAATGATACATCTCTCGTCAGCTTAGGCTACAACTACATTACAAGCTAGGGGTGTGATTTCCCTGCTTGTGTCTACATATTTGTGGTAGCTCTCATCAAGCTAGCGTGAATATAAAAAGCAGGTTAACTATGGTAGCATGGGTAGAGGCAGCAAAGGCACAGCTTAGCCATGCTGAGTACAAACCCTCCTGAAACTGGAAAGCGAGACTGCATTGCACTCATCCTGCAGTCCTGTGGGGTCTGGGCCTGGGCCTGGCTCCCTGCTCTGGGCATACCTGGCATGCAGGGTCGCAGCACCACTCAGGTTTGACCTGGCTGCCCCTCCGTGACAGAGGGACTGCTGGGCCAAATTTCCATGAGTGGCATTGTAACCTGACATGCTGGTTTGTAGTGCCACTTAGGGTTGGCTTGCCCACTCTTCCATCCTGACAGAGGGGCTGCTGGGCCAAATTTCAGGAAGTGGTTTTGGGACCCCACATAGTGGATCACAATGTTGCTCGGTTTGGGGGCCATCTCAAACAGGTGGCCCAAGCCAGACTTCCCCTTTTGCTATGGTTACCAGATAGTAACTGTAAATAAACGGGACAGGGGGTGGGTGGTAATAGGCACCTATATAAGAAAAGGTCCCAAAAAACAGGACTGTCCCTTTAAAAACGGGACATCCGGTCACCCTACCTTTTGCCTCCCCTTTCTCTGAGTGGCTCTGCTTACTTTGGTTCTTCTGACTGCAAATAGGTGTGCTTCTCTGAGGACCATGTAGAAATGGATTCTCGTGTGGAAAATTGCCTAGGAAAAAGTCAGAGTTATTGCTGGGATATACAGTAAGACCCAGAATACAGAATGTAACTGATGTCTAGGATACAGCAGACTGCATCTCCCAGGAGGAACATTTCAGGATATTAGTCACTAAGATGGAATTACCGAGACTCTCTGCTTCTGTTCTTCTATTGCCCTGATATTTACAAAGACGCTGGAGGAGAGACAGCCCATCTCCCAGATGCAGAAGATAATGTAAGTGCTGGGGATGATTAGTACTTGAATATGTGTAGTTTTATGGATTGCAGATAATCCCTTGTTGCAACAAGAATGGCCAACTGGACTTAACTCCATTTGGGCAGTGTATGGCAGCAGTATAAACATATCAGGATGGGATGATCCACCTCTTAATTATAAAATGAATTAAGACCCGAAGAATCATTAGACTGAGGGGGATGCCAGCACCACAGTGTAACCACTGAGAACAGCAACTGCAGGGAAAGTGCTGCTCAGGCCTGAAGCTGTGGGCTGGGTCATGCTCAGTGCAGATAGAATCTTCAGGAAATTTAGCTGCCAAACTCCAACAAGTCTCTACTGAGCATCTGTGATCTGAATTTTTTCTCAAGCCGATCATATTTGGCCAGTTTTTCATGGTGAGATCAAAAGCACAACCCTGACAGAAAGGCCAACCATCTGTCAAATTTCAAGTCTATGCTTCAAATCATGGAGATGCTACAGCTTCTTAGTGAAATGGAAGTAAGAATGTTTTTAACATGGGAAAAACAAAGCATTATCTCTCAATCTTGCTCTTGGAAATGGCTGAGCCATTTGTGTTGAGACTTTTCCAGAAAAATTTAGCCTGAGGTAGACAGCCAGCATGGAAAATTTCTGTCCAAATGGTTAAAGTCTGGCAAAGTTATAAACAAAACAACTAAAAAAAGATTCTTATACTGGAAAATACCCTAAAACTCTAACTAATGGAGGCACTACCAGCTTTAATCAGTTTTAGTCAGCTGGGTTTCTTTTAGCTAGCCTTTAATCTGTTTAAAACACAATACATTTTTCAAAACAACTAATAGTTCTAAGACCAGCAGTCAGGGCTGGCCTTAAACCAAATGGCACCCAAGGTGAGGAGCGTCTTCAGTGCCCCCCACCTCCATTTGTTAAATTTTTGAATACCTTTTTTTTATTGCATTTGTAGCCCATTTCATGACTTTGATGAACGATTTGCATGCATAATTTATCCTTGTCATATAAGACAATAAATTTGCATGCTAGGAAGTGTAAATCTGTATTTGTTCATGCCATTTATAAGCAAATATACCCAGGAGGGCCTGGCTGATAACATTCTAGGAGGTTTGAGGAAAATGTAGTTCTTAGAAAGTTTGGAAGGTTCCACAAGATTCTACAAAGGTCCAGAACATTCTAAGAGGTCAGTGAAAAATGAATCCACATACAGAATACCTGAAACATTTTACTTCACACATTCTATTTTCCCTTTTGTCACTAATAACAAAAACAGCATCCCAAGCCCGGTGCCCCCAAGCTCAGCACCCCATGCGGTTGCCTGTGTTGACGGTCTCTAAATCGGGCCCTGCCAACAGTAACTACTAAGACAAGTAAATTGAACCCAGGTTTCACTCTTATCTCAAGAAAACATGTTTAAAAAGTTGTTAGGAAAAAAGAAACCTTTCTATATTTTTCATAGAGGAGTTTAAGTCATTAGGTTGTAGAAGACAGTGCTGCCTGATGGCTAGACTCTGGCCTAGAATTCAGAAAACTTAGCTTTTATTCCTGGTTTTACCACTAGCCTGATGGGTGACATTGGGCAACTCGCAGCATTGTACTGTGCCTCAGTTTCCCCTTCTGTAAAATTAGAGCAATGATACTAACTTTCCTTGTAAAGCACTTTGAGCTCTACTGATGAAAAGCATTATATAAGAGGTAGGTAGTAATAATAGAAGAGAAAATTTGTGGGAAGCTTTTCAAATGTCTTTTTTCTTTTCCATTACTTAGAGTTGTTTTAAGTGGAAGATTCTGCATCTTGAATGGAAGCTGTTGCTAACTAAGAAGGAAAAAAAAATCCAACCCTCATGCCATTGTCTCATTGTTGTAAGAGTTGGACTTTGCTTGGAACAATCACAAGACTCCTTCAGATTTTTCCATTTTACTATATAAAAGAACATATTCAGAAGAATAGTTTACAGGACATATTGACACACTGCTTTAAAAGTACTAACACTCTCCCACAAAACTCAAAGACTTTCATATTACCATGTGTAAAGACAAAATTTGACCACTAGAGGGAACCATTAGACTGAATTTTGGACAAAAATGGCAGAAAATCTGAATGAAAGTACTCATATAAGTCCAAACAAATTCAAAGAACACATTTCACATAAATAGTGCTATTTGCACATAAGGAGATCATTTGTAATTTAGCTGAAAATAATTTAAGTCATATATTAAATGTAACTTTTTTATCAGAACAGGAGAGCTTTTGTGTTAACACTTAATCAGTAAATATTGGAGAATGGTGAGATTTATATAAAATTAGAGATTTTTAAAAAAATAAGATTATTTAGCGTGGTAAAGAGGAAAGTTAAAGGGATTAAATGAAATACATAGAGAGATTTGTGTGAAAAATGTCCCCTAAAATAAAGGGCCACTAATTTAAATTAATTACATGTAAACGTTTTCTGTTCTATTTTATTTTATGTCTTATACCATGTTCTTCACTGTGGTATCTGTGTATCTTCCAGTAGAACATTAAGTAAAGTGACTAACATCAGTCGTGTTGTTTGTTCTCGCATCCTCTTCCTAGGAGGAAGGATCTGTGCAGTGGTTGGTAAAGTGTTTGTGCAGTGGTTGGTAGGGTGGTTTTGTCTGGGGAGAGTTTTGTTTGTTTGTTTTAAATATACATGTTACTATGTGCTTATCTTGGAGAATGCAGGACAAAGATATGTGACTTGAACTTGTAGTCGAAGGTGGTGACGTTTGTGTTGGCCCTTAGTTCCTAGAGGAGTTAGTTCCATAGTCTTGGCCTGGTCCCGGAGAAAGTTCTGGCTCCCACACAGTAGAACAAATAGAAGAAAATTATTTCTACAGACTGCTTGGAATTTCTCTTCTGAAATTCTCTGCCTCAAGGGGCCTCAGAATTAAATACTGTAGCTGGATGTTGTAAAATGGCTGGATACTGTCATATATTGAACGTCTATGAGTGTGAGGGCTGTGTACATTTTAGATGTTCTGAGTTACCAGTTGATTAATTTCTTGACATCATTCCTCTGGACACTTTATTAAAAAGATAGTGGAGAGTAAGCTGCAGGGCCCCATTCATGTCAGAGTTCATTGCAAAGGCAATGCCCTCGTGCCTGCTCAGTTCATTAATAATTTATGCACAAATGAGCCAAAATAAACAAAATAAAACAGCCTTGAAGACTGTTGATTCATTATGAGTCCTGCAAGGCAGCTTCCGACATTGAAGACTGCTGATTTGTTACTGTACACCTTGATTATCTCATACAATATCCCAGCAAAAGAAAACAAAATAAAAGCCCCACACTCATAGGTGCCAACTTCCCCTCTTTCCCATGGGTGCTCGACCTCCCCTCTGGCCCCAGCCCTGCCCCCACTTCACCCCTTCCATGAGGCCCTGCCACTGCCCCACCTCTTCCCACCCCTTCCTCACCCCATTTCACCCCTTCCCAAAGTCGCTGCCACAATGCCATCCCCTCCCTGCCCCTATTCCAACCCCTTTCCCAAATCCCTGCCTCAGCCCCTCCTCTTCCCTGCCTCCTCCCCTGAGCATGCCACATTCCCAGTCCTCCCCCTCCCTCCCGGAGTGCACTAACGCTGCCAAACAGTTGTTTGGCAGTGGTTGGGTGGGAAACGCTGGGAGGTAGGTGGAGGAGTGGGGATGCAGCGCACTCAGTGCGGGAGGAGGAGGTGGGGTGAGGGGAGCTTAGCTGCCAGTGGGTGCAGAGCACTCACTAATTTTTCCCCATGGGTGCTCCAGCCCTGGAACACCCACGGAGTCGGCGCCTTTGCCCACACTCTTTACGTGTTACACAATGTGAACCTTGCTATTGGCTTCTGACCCTGCCACATACTCTATGTGTGAATAACTGTAGGAATATAGACCCGGTTAGATTTGAGTGAACTATGTTAATATGGAATATTAGCATGAGCAATAGTCCCAAAGCATGTGACCAAAAAGGAAGAGAGCATGGGAAAGAAGAGTTGTTGTGTTAAACTTGTAGTGACCCTTCAAAATACAGATGTTATCTTATTTAAGGTTTGAGCTAAAGTAATGGAAATAAAACACAGTTAATTGGGTACCAGGTGCAGTATATAATTGGCTATATAAGGAACTCCTTCACCTGCCCTTAGATAAGGTCCTATAACTGGCAATGACACCACTTGTTTGTTAAAGGGTACAGAAAAATAAACTCTTGGAGGATGCATTGCTAATATCTGGCTGACCAAATTGGAGCTGACCAATATGGGTCTAAGCACCCCTGTGTTTAGTTCGTTTGTAAGTAATTTGGGCAAATACTTATTAATGTTGTGTTACTGTTTGGATGTAATGAATTGCTTATGGTTTACACTTTTGAGGCATGTTTATAGCAAGTGTATAAATTCCACTAAGTCTTTGAATTTAAGAATGGAATTTATCGTTGAATTAGTGGCGTGGTAATACCCTGCATAAAGAATAATTCCAACAGTAATCCTGGCAAATATGTCATAATCAATGGGGCTCAAAGCTGGTGCTCTCGCCACCTCCCCAAACACCTTGTCGAGGTGACCTGGGAGGACAATGTGATGGGATATGATGTCTAGGAGCTATGGATGTGTGAGGTTAAAAGATAAGTCCTACTAGGCTAGCAGCATAGCAAGTTCATGTATATATGTATTCTTTATTCAGTACAGCATGTGTCAATTATAAAGGAATGCAAACTTGCCTGCCTAATAATAGTGCAGTGCACTGCAGTCAAAGAGACTTCGGTTTGTTTCCTGGTTTGGCCTTTTGCTCCTTCAGCCAGCTGGAGTTGTAGACGCAGTTCATACAATGCAGGTTAGGAGAGAAGAAATGCTTCCTGTACCTCAACAGTAATCGTTTTTTGGTCTATTGAGAAGATGCAGAGTTTATGCTGTGAGTTGTGAATGGAAAACTATTCATTCTTCCCCACTAGTGCAAGACTAATGATCCATTCAGCAAAGCACTTAATCATGTGCTTAACTTTATGCAGTAGCCAAAGTAATGTTAGAAAGGCTTTGACAGACAGACAAGGTGGATGAAGCAACATCTTTTATTGGACCAACTTCTGTTAGTGAAAGAGACAAGCTTTTGAGCTACACAGAGATCTTCAGATCACCCCTATTAGCTGGAAAGCTTGGCTCTTTCACCTATAGTTGGTCCAATAAAAGATGTTACCTCACTCACCTTGTCCCTCTAATATCCTGGGACTAGCATGGCTATAACCACACTACAAACAACTTTGTTAGCCAAAGTAATCTTAATTATATTTTAATTTTAAGCACATGCTTAAGTAACTTTGCTGAATTGGGGCATAAGGCAATGGAACAGATAATCTCGATCCACCATGCTCAGAAAGTGTCCCCAAGACTTGAAACACTGAAGTTTAGCACAGGAAGACAAGAAATCCTGGGAAATATGCAAACCACCCCTTTTCCTAAGGAAAACACAATGGTACTGTTTTTTCAAGTAACTCTTTTTAGCTGATCAGTGTCACAAACTGGGACTTGTGCATTGGGCCCAGTGGTTGGAGCTGGAGCTGGGAGTCAGGAGCCAGAGCCAAGGGTCAGGACCCAGAGTCAGGAAGCCAGTAGGGAAGCTGGGCTAAAGCAGGCATGATCGCAATTGCAGGCATGTACGTTGAGCAGCCAGCAATCAGTTGGTACTGTTGGGCTTAAGAGCTGGCCTGCTGACCTTCTTGGCCAGCCAGGAGGAATGCTCACTCAGGTAGCTCAGCTGTTCTCATAGGTCGCCCGGAGACTGACCAGATGCAGATGCAAGTCCTCACTGCTGACAATTGGGACCCTATTTAGACTTAACTTGCCTCTGTTCCTTAGCCTCAATACAAGTCCTTTAGGGCAGGAGGCTTAAATTCGGTGGTTCCTCAGGGACAGGAAGCAAGCAGGCTGGCTAATCTTCGCAAGTAGACTGGCTAACCTAACGAGGAGGGCTTTAAACTAGGTTCACTGGAGGAAGGAGACAAAAGCCCAGAGGTAAGTGGGGAAATGGTATACCGGGAGGAAGCAAGAGCAGGGGAGTGCAAGAGGGGAGGACTCCTGTCTCATTCTGAGAAAGTGGGATGATCAGCGAGTTATCTTAAGTGCCTATACACAAATGCAAGAAGTCTGGGAAACAAGCAGGGAGAACTGGAAGTCCTGGCACAGTCAAGGAATAACAGAGACTTGATGGGATAACTCACATGACTGGAGTACTGTCATGGATGAATATATAAACTGTTCAGGAAGGACAGGCAGGGCAGAAAATGTAGGGGAGTTGCATTGTATGTAAGAGAGCAGTATGACTGCTCAGAGCTCCGGTATGAAACTGCAGAAAAACCTGAGAGTCTCTGGATTAAGTTTAGAAGTGTGAGCAACAAGGGTGATGTTGTGGTGGGAGTCTGCTATAGACCACCAGACCAGGGGGATGAGATGGACTAGGCTTTCTTCCAGCAACAGAAGTTACTAGTTCGCAGGCCCTAGTTCTCATGGGAGACTTTAATCACACTGATATCTGCTGAGAGAGCAATACAGCGGTGCACAGACAATCCAGGAAGTTTTTGGAAAGTATAGGGGACAATTTCCTGGTGAAAGTGCTGGAGGAACCAACTAGGGGCAGAGCTCTTCTTGACCTGCTGCTCACAAACCGGGAAGATTAGTAGGGGAGGCAAAAGTGGATGGGAACCTGGGAGGCAGTGACCATGAGATGGTCGAGTTCAGGATCTTGACTCAAGGAAGAAAGGAGAGCAACAGTATACAGACCCCTGGACTTCAGAAAAGCAGACTTTGACTCCCTCAGGGAGCTGATGGACAGGATCCTCTGGGAAAATAACATGAGGAGGAAAGAAGTCCAGGAGAACTGGCTGTATTTTAAAGAATCCTTATTGAGGTTGGAGGAACAAACCATCCCAATGTGTAGGAAGAATAGTAAATATGGCAGGTGACCAGCTTGGCTTAATAAATCCTTGCTGATCTTAAATGCAAAAAAGAAGCTTACAAGAAGTGGAAGATTGGAAAAATGACCAGAGAGGAGTATAAAAATATTGCTCAGGCATGCAGGAGTGAAATCAGGAAGGCCAAATCACACTTGGAGTTGCAGCTATCAAGAGATGTTAAGAGTAACAAGAAGGGTTTCTTCAGGTATGTTAGCAACAAGAAGAAAGTCAAGGAAAGTGTGAGCCCCTTACTGAATGGGGGAGGCAACCTAGTGACAGAGGATGTGGACAAATCTAATGTACTCAATGCTTTTTTTGCCTCTGTCTTCATGAACAAGATCAGCTCCCAGACAGTTGCACGGGGCAGCACAGCTTGGGGAGGAGATGACCAGCCCTCTGTGGAGAAAGAAATGGTTCAGGACTATTTAGAAAAGCTGGATGAACACAAAACCATGGGGCCAGATGCGCTGCATCCAAGGGTGCTAAAGGAGTTGGCAGATGTGATTGCAGAGCCATTGGTAATTATCTTTGAAAAATCATGGAGATCGGGGGAGGTCCCGGATGACTGGAAAAAGGTTAATGTAGTGCCCATCTTTAAAAATGGGAAGAAGGAGTATCTGGGAAACTACAGGCCAATCAGCCTCACCTCAGTTCCTGGAAAAATCATGGAGCAGGTCCTCAAGGAATCAATTCTGAAGCACTTAGAGGAGAGGAAAGTCAGCATGGATTCACCAAGGGCAAGTCATGCCTGACTAACCTAATTGCCTTCTATGAGGAGATAACTGGGTCTGTGGATGAGGGGAAAGCAGTGGATGTGTTATTCCTTAACTTTAGCAAAGCTTTTGATACGGTCTACAACAGTATTCTTGCTGGCAAGTTGAAGAAGTATGGACTGGATGAATAGACTATAAGATGGATAGAAAGCTAGCTATATTGTTGGGCTCAGTGGGTAGTGATCAATGGCTCCATGTCTAGTTGGCAGCTGGTATCAAGTGGAGTGCCCCAAGGGTCGGTCCTGGGGCCAGTTTTGTTCAATATCTTCATTAATGATCAGGAAGATGGCGTGGACTGCACTGTCAGCAAGTTTGCAGATGACACTAAACTGGGAGGAGTAGTAGATACGTTGGAGGGTAGGGATAGGATACAGAGGGACCTAGACAAATTAGAGGATTGGGCCAAAAGAAACCTGATGAGGTTCAACAAGGACAAGTGAAGAGTCCTGCACTTAGGATGGAAGAATCCTATGCACTGCTACAGACTATAGACCGAATGGCTAGGCAGCAGTTCTGCAAAAAGGACCTAGAGGTTACAGTGAACGAGAAGCTGGATATGAGTTGACAGTGTGCCCTTGTTGCCAAGAAGGCTAACAGCATTTTGGGCTCTATAAGTAGGGGCATTGCCAGCAGATCGAGGAATGTGACCATTCCCCTATATTTGGCATTGATGAGGCCTCATCTGGAATACTGTGTCCAGTTTTGGGCCCCACACTACAAAAAGAATGTGGAAAAATTGGAAAGAGTCCAACAGAAGGCAACAAAAATTATTAGGGAGCTGGAGCACATAACTTATGAGGAGAGACTGAGGAACTTGTGTTGTTTAGTCTGCAGAAGAGAAGAATGAGGGGGGATTTTATAGCTGCTTTCAACTACCTGAAAGGGGGTTCCAAAGAAGTTGGACCTAAACTGTTCTCAGTGGTACCAGATGACAGAACAAGGAGTAATGGTCTCAAGTTGCAGTGGGGGAGGTTTAGGTTGGATATTAGGAAAAACTATTTCACTAGGAGGGTGGTGAAGCACTGGAATGGGTTACCTAGGGAGGTGGTGGCATCTCCTTCCTTAGAGATTTTTAAGGTCAGTCTTGACAAAGCCCTGGCTGGGATGAGTTAGTTGGGAATTGGTCCTCCTTTGAGCAGGGGGTTGGACTAGATGACCTCCTGAGGTCCCTTCCAACCCTAATATTCTATGATTCTATGACAGGGAGGGGAAAAATGAATACAAATTGTCAGAGCTTCAAGGTAACTTGACCTGTACTTCTCTCTCTGAGATTCTTCAAGGGCACCCACTTACAGGTTTCCAGCTCTCATCTGTCACCTCTCCTGGGCATAAATTGGCATCTCACTCATAGAATTATAGAATCATAGACTTTAAGGTCAGAAGGGACCATTATGATCATCTAGTCTGATCTCCTGCACAACACAGGCCACAGAATCTCACCCACCCACTCCTGTATCAAACCTGTGTTTGAGCCATTGAAGTCCTTAAATCATGGTTTAAAGACTTCAAGGTGGAGAGAATCTTCCAGCAAGTGACCCATGGCCCATGCTGCAGAAGAAGGCGAAAACCCCCCAGGGCCTCTGCCAATCTGCCCTGGAGAAAAATTCCTTTCTGACCCCAAATATGGCGATCAGCTAAACCCTGAGCATGTGGGCAAGACTCACCAGCCAGATACCCAGGAAAGAATTCTGTAGCAACTCAGATCCAACCCCATCTAACATCCCATCACAAGCCATTGGGCATATTCACCGCTAATAGTCAAAGACCAATCTCATTAAACCATCCCCTCCATAAGCTTATCAAGCTTAGTCTTGCAGCCAGACGTGTCTTTTGCCCCCACTACTCCCCTTGGAAGGCTGTTCCAGAACTTCACTCCTCTGATGGCTAGAAACCTTCGTCTAATTTCAAGTCTAAACTTCCTGATAGCCAGTTTATATCCCTTTCTGACCAGGGTTTTAAAGCCACACAGCTGCTCCCTGGTCTACGCTGTGATATTCCCAGCAAGTCAGTCTGCCTAAGAAACTAGCATCTGCAATTTTTTCTCTCTCAGGGCTATAGACAGTGTATCACCAGCAGTTTTCAAGTTTCCACACAGCTCCTTTTAAGCAAGCAGCTTTATTACTCCTTACAGAGAGAACATCTTGTTATGATCAGAGAACCTATATGCATGCTAAAAAGTTATCTCCAACTCTAACATACGGCTCTGGGAGGTGTCAGTCCTTCAAATCTCACAACTGGGTTTTCCCCACGGTGACACATACATATCAATCTTTAGATCAGTAACCAGGATAAATGCCCTGAGTTAATTGAAGCTCCAGCTATTAATGCAAAAGTCTTTCCTTTGTCTGTTGGTCTCTGGGGAATCCAGTTTGAACCAAGCAACCCTTCCCAGGAGGTGGTGCCTCCCTGGAAGTGTTATAACCTGAGTCATTTGCCTTGATCGTCCCCTACTGTTTTCATTTCCTGGTGGAGCTGTGGTAACCCTCCTCCTACACCCCTTGGAGTGCATACAATCCTGGCCCACAACGATATATAAACCATTCATATACTTAATACCATATGGTCTCCCAAAGATATTGCAGGAACTTGCCTTATTTGTCACACATACTACATAAAATTAATGTCTACCATATATAAATAACTGTTAAAAGACACAATGGCTAGAAAGAGGGAAAGCTTTGCAGTATGTTCATGTGTAAGAATACGACGTAAAAATGGGCTTGTACATGCACTGGATTATTTCTGTTTATTAGACGTCATTCCCAGTTGTATGTGTCTGCTTGCTGAAGGAACGAATGCCCCTGGGGAAAACGATTACTGTTAAATACTACACCGAGAATTAACTGCCTCATCACCCCGTTAAGATTTGTCAGCATTCTAAGAGCAGCATAAAACAGGACTCAAACATTTTGAAAGCATTGTCTTGCACAGAATGCTGATAGGCTTAGGAGCAGGCAATGATATACATTCCTTTGTTTCAAACAACGCCCTCTCCTGATACACTGCAATTCATTACTGCAAGTTTTTACTCCTGTTTTCTTGTGTGCACTGTTTCTTAAATATTAAACTCCTGAAACCAGGATGCTGTGAATTTCCACATACGATAAAAATTTTAAAAATATTATATAAAACAGAATTACACTTAATAAGAAGTTAATTCTTGGTCTCAGCAAGGTGGGCCTATTCCTCCAAAGAACTTAACACCTGGTCTGAAGTCTTGAGAGCCTTAAACTCCTGTTGAACACAAATTTCAATGGACTCAATAAATCTTCAGTGAGCAGTCAGCACTGTAAGGAAATGGGGCCACTCACAGTAGGAAAGTTAAGCACGTGCTTAACTGTTTGCATGATCCAAGCCTACAATTGCAGCATTTAGCAAGGGCTGTGAAGAGTAGTCACAATAATGGAGAATTTTATTGTCTGTACCATATGATAAAGGTAACTGCATAGCTGTAATACACTCAGGTTTGGGAAGATGTTTGACTTAGTACTGTACAACATTCTGATTAAAAACTTAGCGCTATGCAATATGGATAAAGCATTAAATAGACTGAGACATGGCTAACTCTGGGAAGTGATGTTCAGATAGAGGGTTTTCTAGTGGCATTCCACAGGCATCAGTACTAGGCCAAATGTGATTTAACGTTTTTATCAATTACCTGACTATCAATAAGAGATCGCTGCTCGTTACATCTGTGATGAGACACAGATGGATGGAGTGGTAAATAATGGTGAGAACAAAGCAGCCATACAGATTGATTTGGATCACTGGGTAGGCTGGGCCCACTCAAACAAAAATGCATTTTAATACTGCCAATTTGAAGGTCCTGCATCTAGGTAAACAGAATGCAAGGGGACTGTATCCTGGAAACAAGTGACTGAAAAGAATTTAGGAGTCATAGTGGACAAGCAACTGAATGTGAGCAGAGGGCTAATGCAATCCTTGGCTGTCTAAAGAGGGGAGTAGTGAGTAGAGTAGGCAGGTGATTTTATGGTAGTGGTGACACTGACAATGGAATATGGTGTCCAGTCCTGGTGCTCACATTTTAAAAAAGATTTTGAAAAACTGGAGATGGATCAGAAACAAGCCTTACAAACTCTCTGAGGGCTGGAGAAAACACCTTACAATGAGATGCTTAAAGAGCTCAGTCTGTTCAGTTTATCAAATAAGAGTTAAAAGCAACTGGAGTACAGTGTATAGGTACCTTCCTGGGGAGAAAATACCAGGTATGATAGGGTTCTTCAGTCCTAATGGCATAGCAAGAACCAGTGGCTGGCAGTGAAAACCAGACACATTCAAATTAGAAATAAAGAAAAAAAAATGTAACTGTGAGTATGATTAACCATTGGAACAAATTGCCAAGGGAAGTGTTGGATTCTCCATCTCTTATTGTCCTCAAATCAAGACTGGATGCCCTGATGCGGTATACAGACCCTACACCAGCATGCAAAGGGTTAGGGAGTTGCTTTCACTTGGACTGGCCCCACCCTTCTGCATCTGCAAATCAGGGCCTGGAGGAGGAGTTTAAAAAAGGGAGCTCTACCCAGCTGGGAAGGGAACAGACTGTTGAGTTTGCCAGTGCGCAGAGAGAAGTCTGGCAGGCAAAAAAGCCTCTGCCATCACAGAAAGGAGAACACCAATCCCCTGGGCTAACAAGGAGCAGAGACTTGTACTGGAGACATTCCCGGGACTCTGGGGTGGATGGTGTTGTTTAAGTAATGTTTCTTTGTCTTCTTTTAAAATCAAACAGTGTGAATTTATTTTAACTCAGCAAATTATTCATCTCAGGCAATTGCAGTAGGATATAGAGCTTTACATTTCTAGGTTATTGTGTTAAAAATGTGTCTAGGTGGATTCCTGCATAGGGAATTTACCTTTATCTAAGGCAGGCAAATTTTGGGGATTAAACAAGTGATAGTGACCCTTTGAGATTCATTGTGATGGGTACAAATCAGTTTATATGAAGGAAAACACGTACTCTTTAAAGTATATAGACATTTATATGAACTTTATTACTAAGAATAAAATAGTAATTAAAACACTAATAATGCATTTAATTTTAGCTTCCTAAAACTGACAGTATCTAGACAGTTTAATAAAAAGAAACTAAGTAAAACATAAATATTCAACTTGCTCAAATACATGCACATATGTTTAAAGGCAAATGTAAATTACATAAACCAATACCTCATCAAACACAATATTAAATACTTTCTGGAATAAATATGAATATTATTGATTGGCTCAAGAGTGAATTGTCATCTAAACTATAAGAATAAACAATGAATACAAATTCCAGAAATGCAAAGCACAAAACAATACAAATCATGCAGAGAAACATTATTATGCAGAGAAACTGGTTATTCACTAAGGTTCTGACATGAAGTTTCAAATAAATGGTGATTTGGTGTTCATTTTTCTTTCCCAAAAGTCCTGGGGAAATGCATGACTTAAATCTTGTAATTACAATGCTGTGTGCTCCTCTGAAGCTTTGACTTTGAGCACAGAAAGTTAATTGAAGTACGAGACAAACAAGTGACCAGTTCTGTAAAAACAAAAACTCAGTACAGCCAAGAAAAAAGTGAACTGAGAAAACTTGGTAATGTTGTGCTGAACTTCCACATTTTCTATTGTCCAGAGCAGTAAAAAAGTCTGCACAAAGCTGACTTTTAAAAAATTACAGTTTAAATAATGTTTGGGTTTGTTTGTTTATTTGTTTGCCAGGGAAAAGGCCATCATACCATGTTGTCTCCCTCTTCTTTCATTGTGACATAGATCAACAGCGCATCACAAGGATCTGACCCTAGTCCATCTGAATTCAAGTTTTCTCATTGGTGCCAACAGGAATAGTCTCAGGCCCTAACGTAGGAACTGGTTCAGAAGGATGGAGGAATTTGCAGCATCATGTTATTTTAAACTGCCATTTTACTCTTTACATTCCTTGCATACCGAACCCCAGAAAACATACATCTGTGTGTTTCAAACAAAACTGGTCTCTATCTTTATTTACTAGAATTAATTTTACCCATGCTTTAGCCTCCATAGGGTTAGACGGTGGCACTTAGCCACAACTCTGAATAAGTGGTAGAGTAGTCCTGCACAGCCTTACCAGGAGCTCTGGGAGCGATTGTTTTAGGAGGTGCAATTCTTAAACCATGATTGTCCCAGGCCCTTTCATGGTAAGCAAGCAGAAAAGATATGTATGTCTTCTTTGTCTCCCACACACTTGTTCTAGGGCGAGGGGAATCCTGGCACACGGAGAGCAGGAATGCTATAGTATCTTGCACAGCTGACTCTTCCACATGGGAAAATACTACCAGAGAGCTCAGAGTTACTTAGTACACTGCACTGATTAGAGCTGTGCATGAAAGATCTGAAGCTTTTGTATCTCATTAAATGCAATTATCCTCCTCATAAATTTCCCAGAGTGAAAAACAATGCAGAACTTGATTTAAAAAAAAAATCAAAAAAATCCAACCAAACAAAAAGGAACTTTCCAAATTTATATGGTCTTAAGGGATTTGCAAATGTTGGCAGATGTTTTTGAAGGCAATCTGGGAATTGTAATAAATTCCTTCCTGAGAAGTCATTGGCCCTATGAACAAAAGAGAACATTGCTTTAGGCCATTAAAGTTGGCACAGAACACAAAGTATTCTAGAGCACAGAGCAGGAGGGGGAAAAATCACTCATCCTTAGTCCAAGGTTCAAGGGATTATTTCCAACAACCACCTGTTATATATAAAGGATGACATATATTATAAATGGCTGAGCATTGTATTGTACTGTACTGTATATCACTCTGTTACTCCAAGACACTTTCTTAGTTCAGCTGCCTTTTTTTCCATCTGTTGAATGTTCCAGTGCCACTGTCTTCTGTTCAACTGGAGTTTGTTCAGTTGACAATGCAAACGTTTTAGAATAGCATCACATCTTTTATTCTGTACCTAATAAAATAGAATAAAATACATCTGAGGGCTTTTTGCAGGTAACACATGAAACACAAAGATTCAGACTAATGTAGCTGGCAGGGCTGTAAGGTCAGGAAAGCTGCACTGCTTTGGCAAACGTTAATTTGTACAGAAAAGACTACAGATGACACAAAGAGCAGAGGATGAAGATACTTTTTCATTCCTCAAAAACTGGATTTGACTGTAACTTATCTTACTAGAGAAATAAGTTAGATCAGTGGGTTTCAAACTGTGGGTCAGGACCCCGAAGTGGGTCATGGCCCTATTTTAATGGGGTCGCCAGGGCCAGCATTAGACATGCAGTGACCCAACGCCGAAGCTGAAGCCCTAGCTCCAGCGCCACCTGGGGTGACAGGGCTCAGGCTGTGGCCCTGTCTCCACCCCACCCAGGGCACCGGCTCTTGGACTGCGGCCCCCTTCTGGGGTTATGTAGTAACTTTGTTATCAGAAGGTGCTCACGGTGCAATGAAGTTTGGGAATGCCTGAGTTAGATGATCTCTTCGTAGTCTCCAATATTCATATCATACAACCAACCAAATGCTTTGCTGACTTTGGCCTAGCAGTTTTCCATCCAAACACCTCATATACCAAGGCATTTGCCTTGTGGAACTTTCTCAGCTTTTTACAAAAAAAAAAAAAAAAAAGGATACCCTCAAAGGGTGTTTGTGTGTGCTTTGTGTTTTAGAGGTTTTTTTTGTTTATTTGTTTGTTTTTTTCAGATTCCCCTTTCCTCTGAGACCTACAGAGCTCACAGTCCAAATAACTTAAAGAAAATGGAAAGTAACCCCAGCATCAGAGTTAATCTTTAGCCCACAACAGTCATAAATTAGATATTAACTGATTGGAGTATAAAGGGCATTAATTACATTTATTCTGATAACCTAATGTCTTACAAAGTGCTTTCAGATGACCTAAAACTCCTCCTCTATCTTTCTCAGATGGATTTTGTCATGATAATAAAGTCTGTTTTCAGATGCTGAAGAACAGAGAGTTGACCTAGGATCTTAAAATGATTGTATTTTAGTTTTTAGTTTAAGAATTTTCTCCTGTTCCTTGTAATCTGAAAAAAATTCCCCTCTCTCCCTTCCATATTGTAGTGCTCTATTGCGCTAGTCTCAAATCTGTTCAAAACCTTTATATCATCAGGCTTTGAATCCGATCGTTACACTTTATGGCATTTAATTTGCCTAACAAGACAAAGGATATGAAAGTCTGAGGCTCAACACCTCTTAGATGTACTTTTGAATATCACTCAACTATTTAAATAGATCACTTCATATCGATTAATAGTACTGTCTGGGCAAATAGCAAATTAGGAGTAGTTGTGCTCTCTCTACTTTACAGCCAGCTCATATTTTGAACGTACTCAGGAAGGCCATTTTCTTGGTGCAATTGATTCATCCATTGGTTAGATATCAGGTACCATAAGGCAAGCAATGAACAGTCAAGACAGAAACAATTAGTAATCTGTTTTAGATAAATTGTGCATACTATCCCATTGCAGACTCTTTCTTAAAATTCCCAGTATTACTTCCTTTCCCCAAACATCTTAAACTTGACACCTATAAAGAGCAACTTTTAGAAACAACAAGTGTTACAAGTTCATCTCTTCATTCGCTTTCAGAAGAAGGCAAAGGAGAAGTGATCGACATAATTCTAAGATCTCACTGCTGAATTCCTTCCTAGAATGTTGTGGAGGAAAATGCTGATGACTAAAATTTTTCCCATGCTCTCAAAAATTCGAATATCTGCTCTCAAGGTTAGATGAGTTCTACCAATATTAAATATTCTTCAGGATTTGAGTCTAATGGTGTTATCATTGGTTAATGTATATGCTTGGATATGTAGCAACCTGTTTAGTAAAATATTTTACAACTTCAACTACAATATGTATGTTCTGTCATATGACTGTAATTATATTCTAGTAAAATAACTCTAAACCTTACCTCAATCTCTTTTCTAAGCTTAGCATGCACTTTTTTCTCTTCTTCAAGCAATTTTTTCTTTTCATTGATAGACTCTTTTACTATAGTAACTTCCTCTATTAAATGTGTAATTTCTTCCTGAAGATACAAGTGGGAATTAAAAACAAAAAAAAAACCCAACCCCCATTTGTAAAACAAAGATAACTCTAATATGAATGGTTTACCTTCTGTAATGTCATTTTAACAATCTGTTTGCATAAGCATTGACTGTAGCTAAAGAAATAAGTTCAACAGTTTAAAAGTTTGACTTAAATAAACTTCCTGCCTATCTAGCAAATCATATGTATTGATATAGTTACAAAAACTAAACAGTAATATTGCTCGGGGACAGGACTACAGCTACAGGGATGCAACAATTTGAATTTATCTAGCACACTATTGCACACATAAATTTAAAAAAAAAGTATTTAGAAGTGTGCATATATATGAGACTAATAGTCAACTTTAAAAATTCAGTCATGGGGAATAATGTGTGTAATATGTGAACTACATTCTCCTCCCATGTGAAATCTAATGCTAATGGAATTATGGCTATTGTGTTTATCAAAGTATAAGCAGGGAATGAGCTCTCCCCAGACATCAAGTGATGAGCTGGGGGAAAAAGACTTGAGGACCCCACTGTATTTCCATGAACACACCTACTCTGCCTCAGAATTCAGCAGACAAACTGTGTTGCCAAAGTGATCAATTTTGGCTGGTGTTGGGTTACAAATCACTTTTGCATTGAGTGCAGGGGTAAATAAATGTTATTTTTACAGTAAAGGGCAGCAGAACTGTGCTCAACACGTGCTGATTGAGAGGGTCACCTCAACTGAACTGCACTTGCTAAGCAGTGGAAAGGGATGCTGAATCTTAATGAAAGGGGAGCAGGGGCGGGGGCTGTGGCTGTTCCTGTTCCTGTTCTTACTTGGTGGTGTGGGTTCTTTCTAAATGTCTTAGATACTATTTGATACGCCCCTCCCCACTTTTTAAAGACAGAGCTCATTAAATTCAGTTGAGAGTCTTTTGACTTTTTTAAGCGATCACTATAGCTGAAGTCTCTGAAAACCAGTTCTAAATGCTAATCCTTAGGCCAGGTCTACACTACAGTGGCACAGTTATGCCCATGCAGCATTTTAAGTGTAGACCTGCTCTTAGACCTGCTGCGGGGCAGCATTTCAGCAAAACAGCCTGCAGAGGCTGTGAGATTCCCCATGAATTGCTGAAATCACTGAGAGCTGGGTTAGGTGGTGGGACCTCAAGACACGGTGTCACAGAGGTTACAGAAGAGCTACAGGTGGCAGCAGAGAAAGTGATGGTGTAGCGGCCAACGGGGGTAGAGCGAACGGCAGTGCAGTGATGGCAGCAGGCAGGGATACAGAGCGAATGGCGACAACTGTGAACCAATTGCAGCGGCTATGGCTCTAGGTCTTTGCAGACCAAGGACAGCAACTGTGAGTGGGGTGCAGTGGAGGGAGAGGGGAGTGGCTTGTTAAAGGAATACTTGTTTGTGGGACTTTCACACTGTCAGGTGAGAACCTGGGGCGAAGGACGCTGCCCAGTGTACTCTGGGGTGAGGTGATCACATGAATACCTGCTTTTGAATATGGTCGTGGTGTTTTCCCGAACTAATGCTTGCTTCCTTTTCCCTTTTAATAAAAGTTCTTGTTGGTTATACATAGATTCAGTGCTTGTGAGTACACACGTATTGCCTCTTAAAGGTGCGTGGAGGTGGTGTTCAATTTTCCCAGATTACTGGGAGCGGGGCTCAAGCCGGTTCTGTTTTATAGCGTTAAGATAAACCCCTCAATAGTGAACTTGTCCCTTCTTGCTGCCGACTCCACCTGGTAGAAGGGTCACATTTGTAGATGGATTTACACCTAATAAATCATAATTCACCTACTGTAATTTTCTATGATAATACTCAAATAGCAATGCCGCCTACATAACTAAATGATTTCTAATAAAAAAACTGGTTTCTATACAGAGTTCATTCTCAGAGAAGAAAGAGGGGATTACAACAAGATAAAACCTTCATTCTACATAGGCTTTTTTATTGTAAAAAAGCCACATGGAATTTAAAGTATATGCAGTCACAAGCCACAGAATGAACGCAGAACAATTAATTGAGTTTCCAAGCAGCAAAAAGACAGCATATCTTCCATGTTCCTCTTTATAGCACCAGATGTGAATATAGATGTCTCTATATATTTACATAAACCTTAAATTCTAAGCTATAGTGCATATAATCACTTGATCACTTATGTAATATACACTTTTCCCACTATAGATCTGAGCGGGGGGAAAGTACAGATTATGGCATATTTGAACAATTGTAAAAGTTCAATGCCATTTATGTAAGAAAGAGACACTAAACCCTGAACAAACTTAGCCCTTACATAAGCAGGTGCAACCGCCATTGTAGTCAGTATGAGACATAACCTTCCCATGTCAAGCCTTAATTTTGTCCATTAATCTTGTTGCAAGACTTGGTTTATTATGATAATTTGTTTTTTTCAATCTGAGAGCTGTAGGTTTAATCTAATCTCACATTACTATTATAATAGTGTAACTCCATTCTCCAGTGGAGTTACTTCCGATTTATGCCAGTGTAAGTTACATCAGAATTACACTCTGTGATTCTGAGACAATTTCAAATATGCAGTTACTTAGTTTTCCTCTATAGCTATACATTTTTGCAGCTCAGACTGCTTTAACTATTACAAATTTAATAAAGCATTAAAATTACACGCATACACACACACACATGCTAGAGATTATACATATCAAAATTGATGTTTTTTCTCCTTCTCCCTTCTTCTGTCATCTTTTTTCACCCCTTCACCTTCTGTTCTCACATAGCTCAAGTACAATTTGTTATCAACTAAGCACTGTGCTGTTTGCAGACAGTGGTAATGTAGTAACCTTTACAGGGATATACAGTATGTGTTCTGAAAAGTGTATATGTAGGTTTATCAAAGACCTTGCAGTATCCTACAAATAACAGTGGAAACAACTGATGCATTTTAGCTGACCGCACTGTAGTTTTTCACAGCCAAGTTAATGTTGTTATATCAGGTGAACTTAGCTTTTGGAATCAAACATCACAAATAGTTGATGGTACCATTTTTACTGTAAACTAAGATCACCATTTACTCAATCTAGCTTGGGCAATGAACCCAGATATTACACATTTCTTCACACCATAGCAAGCACTGCAAAGATAGACTAGATTATTATTTAAAATTATAACATATTTTTGTACACAATAGGAAAGGTATCTAGAAACAGAAACATCTGACCTGCACTTGTTTTATAACTTGTCCTTCAGGATTCTGGAGGTCATTCATTAATTCTTCTTTCTTTGTCTTTAGCTCTTTAACCATGTCTCGTTTTTTAGCAAGTTCGAGCATAACTGGCATTTTGCTTTCTGCTTCCCAATAAAGCTCTTTATGAGCCATTATTTTCTCATGATATGCACCATTTCTTGCAAGCATCATCTCAAATTCTTCTTGTGCTGCTTCCGTGTCAAGTTTCAGCTTTATCTTTTCAGCATACAGGGATCTCACTTGGGACTCCAGAGTTTCACAGTGATATTTTGTAGTTTCTATGTCATCATCTTGCTGATAAATTTGCCTTTCTGTTGCCTTTGTTTCTAATAAAGTAGACTCCATTTGTTTTTCAAGTTCTTGAAGCTCAGCCTGTAAAATATTGTAATATTCTCCTATCAGTGGAAAGCCAATGTTTGGGAGTATAGTAGCAAGCTATTTAAACAATATTATCTACATTTAGTTAACAGAATTCGTTCTTTTCATTTAATACAGAACACACAATAAAGAAATCTATGCAACTTAAAAATAGTTTGAATAGAATATATCACTAGAGTTCCATTTCCTAAGATCATCATCAAGAGATATGATAGGTGACGATATCTGAGGTTTTATTGGGTTGGTCTTAAAGATAAGTGTACATGAAATTTGTTATCTTTCAAATGGGTTCAACTTCTTCATATTCAGATGATGTATAGTGGGATGTGTCAGAGATCCCAACCGTATCAGTCTCCCTAATATTTTATCTAAACTAGGAGTTTAGGCCAAACTAAACTTGACTGCTTTTCCTATTGCAGATGTGAGGTAAAATCAAGAGACAACAGACTAAAACGAAGGTAAAGGTGTTGCTCTGCATCTATATGAGGAAAAGTGGCTAAGTTAATTGGGTTTAACTAACTCAATTCGATCTGGGTTCTTACACTGCTCTTATCACCGTAATATCTGAGTGCCTTCCAATAATACATTAAGTGACATGAATAACATCTGTCAGGTGAAGTTTGTTCTCTCTTTCTCATGTTCTCCCAAGGGGGAGAATTGCATGTGCAGTGTAAGGTTTATTGTTTAGGTATGGAGTTTTGTAAAAATGTATGTACTGCTATGTGTTTATTTTAAGTCAAGGAAGTATGCCTTTCACTTGCAGTGGGAGATAGTGATGGTCCTTAGTTCCTGTCAACTTATGTTAACTCAGATCTTCCTAGCATCAACCACTTTTTCCTAGTCTAGATAAGCCTAAATCTTGTGATCTCCAGGACTTTTAGAAGGTATTTGACTTAGTACCACCTGACATTCTGAGGGGAAAAAATAGCAATATACAAAATCATATTAAATTGATCAAAAACTGGCTAAGTGATTCATCTAAAATGTAGTTGTAAATGGTGAATTATCATCCAATGACTCATCTCTAATGAGATACAACAGGGATCAGCTTTGGGCCCAATGCTATTTAATCTCTTTATCAGTAATCTGGAAGAAAATATAAAATCATCACTGGTAAAGTTTGTTGATGACACAATAATCGGTGGAGACATAAATGATGATAAAGACAGATTTCTACAGAGAGATATCTACAGAGAGATATCAATTTTGTGGTAAACTGGGCTTACTTGATCAAAATGTTTTAATGCAACTAAATGCATGGTCATACATTTAGGATCCAAGAATGTAGGGCATGTTAATAGGACTATGGACTGTATTTTGGAAGGCTCAGGAATGGATTTAAGGGTCCTGAGGACAACCAGCTAAACACTAACCTTGTAATGCAGATGCTGAGAGCAAATATGGTTCTTAGATGTATAGGCAGGGGAATATCAAGTAGGAGCAGGGTATTAACACCATACACAACATTAGAGAGACTATTACTGGAATACTGTGTCTAGTTCTGGTGTTCACATTTTAAAAAGGATGTTGAAAAATAATAAAGGATTCAGAAAAGATCTGTGAGAATGATTCAAGGTCTGGAGAATCTGCCTCACATTGAGAGTCTAAAGAAGTGAGATCTGTTTAATTAATCCAAGAGAAGGTTAAGAGGTGACTTGATTAAGGTCTGTAAGTACCTACATGGGGAGAAGATTTCTGACAATAGAGGGCTCTTTCATTTAGCAGACAAAGGCATAATGATATTTGATGGCTGGAAGCTGAAACTAAGGAAATTCAGACTAGAAATAATTTGAAAATATTTAACAGTGAGGGTAATTATCCATTGGCACAACTTATCCAGGGCTGTGGTGGATTTTCTATCACTTTAAATCAAGCTGTAGCTCAGCCAGATTTATGGGCTTGATGTGGGAATCAGCTGATGAAATTCTATGGCCTTTGTTAAGTAAATCAGCCTATCTGATGATAATGGTGCCTCCTGATCTTAATATCTATGAATATTCTCTGTTCTCTGATCTACCAGCCATCTAGGATAGACAAGTGAAAGGTCCTAATGGCAAAGATCTTGAATTTTGGAGAAGAAACGACTGTTTTATGTGCTTTCTGTGAAATACACTTAAGGAAGTAGAGTTAGAGATGTACATGCAATCTTAATTTTGGTGTTTCCTGACTTTTGAGTTCATAACTATTCAACCTTAACATTAGTGCTAGCTTTTGTATGGAATGTTCTAGGTTAAAAAAACGAAAAAACTAAAGAAAATGAATGAGTGTAATTGTCCAGGACTTTGAAGCTCTGTGGGCTTCCCAAAAGTTGCATATAACCTGTGTAAATATTATAATCTAGAACTATTTGCTGTAACAATATCTCAGTATTCTGCTGCACACTCCTTAGGAAGTTTGCGCGAGGAGGCACCTCTCCTGCAGGTGATAAAAGCTTTCATGGCATGCCAGAGCAAGGTTCCCTCTGGTGAGCCATAAAAATTGTCTGCAGAAAGTAATCCCTGTGTCATGTGCCCAAGAAGGTCTAAAGAAGGAAGCTACTGTTCCACAGACCTTAGAAGATCCAAAAGAGGGGACTCCTCTCCTGTGCAACTTTAGAGCTTCCAAATTGTGGAAGGTGCAGGGGAGCTACTAAGGTAGATAGTAGATTGATAAGATAATAAAGGGACCCCTAACTGATGCACCTTTAAAAGACCGCAGGAGCCCATCACTCAGTGGTGATTCTCCTTATGATTTCAGCAGTATGGGTGACTTGCCACTGATTGTGAAACTATCTTCTTATAGTGTGTATGGTAACGCCCATTGTTTCATGTCCTCTGTGTGTATACATATATATATCTCTTCCTACTGTATGTTCCACTGCATGCATCCAATGAAGCAGGCTGTAGCCCACGAAAGCTTATGCTCAAATAAATTTGTTAGTCTCTAAGGTGCCATAAGTACTCCTGTTCTTTTTGCAAATAGAGACTACAGAGGGGGAGGGATAACTCAGTGGTTTGAACATTGGCCTGCTAAACCCAGGGTTGTGACTTCAGTCTTAAGGGGGCCACTTAGGGATCTGGGGCAAAATCAGTACTTGGTCCTGAGAGCAAAGGCAGGGAGCTGGACTCAATGACCTTTCAAGATCCCTTCCAGTTCTAGGAGATAGGTACATCTCCTGTTATTATTATTCTAAACACAAATGCAACTCTGAAACCTATCTTCCTTAGGTGCACATTGAGCTCTGCGAAAACAATCTACTCAATATGTGATTTCCCAATACACATAACTTGGTCAAAAATCAAAACAGATTTTGTCAGGAGGAAGAGTGTACACTGCTCTCTAATAGGAATTATTTTTCATGCAGAATTTCAAACCTTGGTTGTTTTATATGTAGGACTATTCCAAAAAATAGTTGCAAGAATATTTTTAGCTCAGGAATAATGTATTTCCTTTTTACTCTCTCCATGTTAAAAATATAACTTTCAGATAGAAATCAAAGCTGAATAGTTCAGTCCAAAAAGTGAGAGTTTCAAAAAACCAAGGAAGTTTTTTGCAAGGATCAGAACAGAAACCATTATGCAATCTTAGCCATAGCTATATACATCCAGTATATAATATATTACCAAACAAAACCTACACGCACGGCAGTGAAGGCTGAGGCAGGACACACCCCATCCAGTGAAAACCCATATGTACCAAAGGATTACAGGTTTCTTGAAAAAGGATACCAAAAAGTGACACAATCCAGTGGAAAAATTTATAGGGTGATTTTTAAACTCTTATTATCCTTTCTTTATCAAACCCTTCATTTTTTTAAATCAATCCACCATGAAAAAATGGCCTAAGCTTATGTTTTATGTTTTGGGTTTTGCCATTCAATTAAATTTTTGCAAAATAAAAGAATAAAACTCCTGTTAAAACTGCAGCATATTGACCTAGGCATATAACATTTTTGACAAAGCCTAAGTACAACGAGGTAAATTAAGAATGGACTAAGTATCAGAGGGGTAGCTGTGTTAGTGTTATACCAATTATATTAGACCAGTAAAAACCAGCAGGATCTTATTAAAGGGGACAAGACAAAATGCCACATTTATTATGATAACAATTTGTGACTAATAACTAATATCTTGATTCTTATACACACACATTATACCTATTACCTATACACACACACACACACACACATTCACATTATACCTAATACCTATACACACACACACACACACACACACACACACACACACACACACACACACACACACACATTCATCAGTTGTTCTGCAGCTGCAACATAGTTACCAGTCCTGAAGATAGCTTAAGTTCATGGCTTGATTTTGCAGCTTGGGTTCGTAGCTTGTGGCAGCTAACGGGCCAGGAAAGCTGGGCACAAGGCTGAGCTGGATCTCTGTTGGGCAGGCACCGATGTTCTTCCATCTTGGCAGCAGAATGTTACCCAGAGTCTCTCATCTCACCCTTCTTTTTTATAGGCTTTTAGTTTGGATTCAAAGTCTATAGGTCTTGCTGTGTCACGCTGCCTCTGGGTTTAGATTGATCACCCATCAATTGCAGGCGTGATTTTCAGCCTTGGACCTGGCTTTGATCTTCCTTCTGTTGTTCTGTTGTTCTTTTCTTTTTAGGGTGGATGCTTCTTACTTTGTTTAGGGCTGTTATCTAGGTCTTCAGCCGTTGGTATTTGAACTTTATCTCATCAGGACAGGCTGGGGCTGGAGGTTGATTCCATCATTCATACATACCTCATTCACACATCTAAACTAAACTAATAAGATTACAGCAGGGTTTGCAAAAATGAAGGTTGGAGGAAGCTTTTACAAAATGGAATGAGTGTTTTAAAATGGGGTTTGAATTACAATATGGAACAGAAGTTACAGTATAGGCAAGTGTAGTGAATGGTGAACAGAAGTTACATTAATAAAGTGAACAATTGAAAACAATTTCATTTATCAGTTCTACATTAGTCTGTATCCACAAAAACAACGAGTCTGATGGCACCTTAAAGACTAACAGATTTATTTGGGCAAAAGCTTTTGTGGAGACTTGCATCTGAAGAAGTGGGTTTTTTACCCACATAAATTTATGCCCAAATAAATCTGTTAGTCTTTAAGGTGCCACCGAACTCCTCATTGTTTTTAAGAATGGACTAACTGCCTTAACTTTGAATTAAGATACCCCAGAAAAATAGAGAAATATCATCTTCCCTTATTCATAGTAATACTTCCTTGTCTATTGTACTACATTGTAAATTCAACATTCTAAATGAGATCTTACCTGTAATTGAGAAAGAACTATTTTGCTTTTTTCTATTTCTGATGCTTGTGAATGTTGCTGTTCTGCTACTTGTTTTACAACTTCAACTAATGATGGAGAATTTTGCTTAGCCATTTCTAGACAAAAGGGTAGTATTGTAAGAACACAGAATAAAAATATATTGTTTTCACATAGTCTAGTCTGATTCTCATGTTAAATAGTTGGTAAAGACAAAGGACAATACTTTCAAAATATTCTGGGACTTACTCTTCATATAAGAACACAGATCAATACATTATTCCTCCTGGCCCATTTTTGATCATCAAGGAAACATAATTAATGGTCTGAAACTCAAAGGAAATGATGATAGAGCATTCAAAATCTACACTGCTGTGTTTCTTCTGTAAAACTAAAATTTGTCCTTTGAGCGTTATAAACGTTGTTGCTGATGGTTCATGGGGCAGACCTTCATGTGGTATGAACAGTCATAGCTGCATATGGTCCCTACTTGTGCTAAGGATCTGTTCCCATATTGTTTGCTTAAAGTTCTAATGTAATTCTAACATTGCAACAGCTATTAATCATGATTAATCATGCTATTAAACAATAAAAGAATACCATTTATATAAATATTTTGGATGTTTTCCACATTTTCAAATATATTTATTTAAATTACAACACAAAACAAAGTGTACAGTGCTCTCTTTATATTTATTTTTATTTTAAATATTTGTACTGTAGAAATAATGGAAATAGTATTTTTCAATTAACTTAATACAAGTACTGTAGTGCAATCTTTTTATTATGAAAGTTAAACTTATTAATGTAGAATTATGCACAAAAAATAACTGCATTCAAAAATAAAACAATTTAAAACATTAGTGCCTAGAAGTCCACTCAGTCCTACTTCTCTTTCAGCCAATCGCTAAGACAAACAAGTTTGTTTACATTTGCAGGAGATAATGCTGCCCGCTTCTTGTTTAGTGTCACCTGAAAGTGAGAACAGGCATTCTCAAGGCACTGTTGTAGCCAGGATTGCAAGATTTTTATGTGCCACATGTGCTAAAGATTCATATGTCCCTTCATGCTTCAACCACCCTTCCAAAGGAAGTGTGTTCATGCTGATGATGGGTTCTGCTCAATAATGATCCAAAGCAGTGCAGATCAATGCATGTTCATTTTCATCATCTGAGTCAGATGCCACCACCAGAAGGCTGATTTTTTTTGGTGGTTTGGATTCTGCAGTTTCCGCATTGGAGTATTGCTCTTTTAAGACTTCTGAAAGCATGCTCCACACCCCATCCCAATCAGATTTTGGAAGACACTTCAGATTCTTAAAATTTGGGTCAAGTGCTGTAGCTATCTTTAGAAATTATCTTTAGAAATGTCACATTGGTACCTTCTTTGTGTTTTATCAAATCTGAAGTGAAAGTGTTCTTAAAAGGAACAACATGCTAGGTTATCATCTGAGACTGCTATAACGTGAAATATATGACAGAATGCAGTTAAAACATAGAGTAGCAGACATACAATTCTCCCCCAAGGAGTTCAGTCAAAAATGTAATTAACATGTTATTATTTTAACAAGCGTCATCAGCATGGAATCATGTCCTTTGGAATGGCGGCCAAAGCATGAAGGGGCATATGAATGTTTAGCATGTCCAGCACATAAATACCTTGTTTTGCCGGTTACAAAAGTGCCATGTGAACGTCTGTTCTCACTTTCAGGTGCCATTGTAAATAAGAAGCAGGCACCATTATCTCCCGTAAATGTAAACAAACTTTTTTCTCTTAGCAATTGGCAGTACAAGAAGTAGGACTGAGTGGACTTGTAGGCTCTAACAGTTTATATTGTTTTGTTTTTGAATGCAGTTATGTAACAAAAAAAAATCAACATTTGCAAAGCGCGCTTTCACAATAAAGAGATTGCACTACAGTAGTTGTATGTGGTGAATTCAAAAATATTATTTGTTTATCATTTTCATAGTGCAAATATTTATAATAAAAATAATATAAAATGAGCCCTGTACACTTTTACACTTTTATTCTGCATTGTAATTGAAATTAATATGTTTTAAAACGAAGAAAAACATCCAATATATTTAATAAATTTCACTTGGTATTCTATTGTTTAACTGTGTGATTAAAACTGTGATTAATCACGATTAATTTTTTTGAGTTAATCACATAACTGTGATTAAGCGACAGGCCTAATTAAATTGCTTATTTACCCTTTTATCCCTTCTTCAGGTAAAACAAAAAAACTGAAAAAAAGACACAGTAGTGAAACAATAATAGAGAACACAATGTGTTTGTCAGATTGACTTCATTTACAACCATTTACCTGAAGTCTATTGATATTGTTTGTATCACTTCAAATAAAGGTTAATTAAATACAGAAAATCACTGTAGAGTCAAGTAAACTGGCTAAATGCTCTGGAAAAAATATTCACCAAAGGGGCACATATTAAGGATATCTTCAGTACTAAACTGCAGTCCCCAGCACATAATTTAGCCATGAACTGGGTCTGTGGGGAGTATTGGACATGAGCAGCTGCTTTTCCCCATACAGTTTTGGTCCCATGGAGATCTGCTGTGTATGGACAATGTAGCCATAGCTCAATTAGGAGAACCACTGAGGAGTACTCCATTTTCCAGCATTTTTGTCCACAATAGGAAAATGTAGAGATTTTCCTTTCAGATGATTTTTTTATACCATTTTGAGTTAAGGGAGGGGCAGGGATAATGATCAAATACATTTCAATTAATTTTAAATCAGGAAAACAACTGTGCCCGCTTCTTTAGGTAAAACTGAATACAAGTGGGACTACTGAACCCTTGGCCTGTCTACACTCTTAATTCACCCTCTATTCTATTCAACATTACTTTGTCAGCTGCAATTTCTGTGAACGACATATCTGTGGCATAAATAAATAATCTTGAGATTATGGGAGCAGCCCTAATATTACCACACAGGATGAGTCATGGTAATATTTTGTGTTTTGCTTAAAGCCCAAGCTTCTGAAGTAATATTATTGTGTCAGAATCTAAGTTATTTTTTAAAGAGTAAATTTCTGTCCCTGGTGCTTGCAGAGAAAACAAAAAGCTTAAACCCTCAAGAATCAGAAGGAAAATAAATAGGCCCCCACATTTATTATTTTTGAAAGAAAAGCTCATGATATTTAAGCCAATAATTTAATTTTTTGAGGCCTGATTCATGATTTTTTTTAAAAATATTTTTAATCCTTAGGGTTCTCTGTTCTGCAGCCCTGAGAAATTCCCCTGATGAAAACCTGAGGTTAAACAGATCTACTCCGTAATGTGCAGGAGTCACATTCCCTCTGTGCGGCCTTTGCTCCCTCGCAGCTATGTGCAGTGGAGATGTGACATGTGTGTTTTGGGCCTTTTACAGCCAGGGGGCTGCCCATGGGAGTTGACTCAGGATTAATTCTAATACAGAAGTCATCCAGTAAGTGACTAGCATCAGTTAGTATTGCCCTCAGAGGCAGTGCTTGCCCACAGAGGGCCCTAAGCAGGAATATCCCCCCCCCCCAACACACACACACATACTAATAATAAATAGGGGGCCCTCTTGAGCTGCTTGGGGCCCTAAGCAATCGCTCAGTCTGTTTATGCCTAGCTCTGGCTCTGATGGCCCTGGAGAAAGGTTTAGTGAGAGCCCCTCTGAGGGGAGGAGTGTGCCAGGAAACTGGGGTGTGGTGTATGAATTAGAGCCAATGGGTGTGCCCCCTCCCATTCCACCAGGCAGTGGGGAGGGAGCTAGAGGTTGTGGCATTTAAAATAAACCTGCGAACAAAGAAAAGGGAGTGTGTGTGTGTGGCAGGGTCACCTGCAGTGCTACAACCAACCCCTGTGCACCTTGGGGTGAGGGGGAAAGCAAAGGAAACTGCTGCGGTCCCCGCCTCAGTGTCACACAGCCCTAGAGCAGGGTTTGCTGCTGCCTGCTCCCTCAGGGCAAGAAACCTGTGGTGGCCGACCCCTGCCAGGGCTAGGGAGCGTCTCTAAAGAGGGGCAAAATAAGAGAGAAGAATCGACAAAGCTGAAGGGAGCGTCTAAGCAGGAGAGAGCCGGCAGGGAGACAAGGAGGTAAAGGGGAAATGCAGTATTGCCAACTTCAGGAGATCAAAAATGGTGAGTCGGACCCTCCAAAATCTTGGGATTGGCCCAAAAAATCATAACATTTTAAAAAAAAATGATATGTTTTTAGGCTATTTCTTGATTTTTGAAAACAAACAAACAAAAAACCACCTGGCCCGTCTCCAGGGTGTGTGCATGTGACAATTAGTGTTGCCCACTCTTCCTCATGTACTGGATAAGGTCATTCTGGCCCCTGCTGCAGGTGCTCTCACCTCCACATCTGCCCATCTTCTGCTCAGCAATTAATTCTGTCCTCCAGCCCCCCATCAGTTCAGTCCCCCTACACTATCGACCCCCACTGCCCTCAGTTTACCCTCCCAGAACTCACCACATCTGCTCAGAACTCACCATCAATACAGCCCCTCAACCCTTCAGTCTCCACCCTCCTCACTTCAGCCCCCTCAGGAAACTCCCAGGCCAGGGATCGGCAACCTTTGGCATGTGGCTTGCCAGGGTAATCATCCTGTGGGCTGCAGGGCCAGTGCAAGGAAGTTTCACGCCTAAGGCGAAACATCCACCTTGCACCACCCCTCGATAACCCTGCCTACCGCCCCCCCGGGGCAGCTAACTACGCCCACCTGCCCCTCTCACCTGAGGAGCCCCCCTGCGGCAGCTAACCCCATCCGCCGTGGCAGCTAACCCTCCCCCCACCCGGGGAGCCCCCACTTGCAGCAGCTACTCCCCCCTTGAGAACTCCCTCCACAGCAGCTAACCCGGCCTGGGGAGCACACCCCCCACAGAAGCTAACCCCAGCCCCCTCCACGGCAGCTAACACCACCCCCCTCCGTGGCAGCTAACACCACCCGGGGAGTCCCCCTGTGGAAGCTAACCCCACCCGCTACGGCAGCTAACCCTGCCTGGGGAGCCCTCCCCAGCTCTCCTCCTCTGAGCACGCCGGCACTGCTCTAATTCTCCTCTCCTCCCAGGCTTGCAGCGCTGATTGGAGGAGACTTAGAGCGGGGGCTGTGTGCTCAGCAGAGGAGACAGAGTGGAGATGATCTGAGACAGGGAGCGGTTCCTCTCTGCACCCCTCTCCACCTCCGTTACTGTGGGTGGCCCTCCCCACACCCCCCCCACCCCAGCTCACCTCCACTCCACCTCCTCTCCTGAGCAGGCTTTTAGGCGCCCTCAACCACTAGGCGCCCTAGGCGGCCACCTAGTTTGCCTAATGGTTGCACCGGCCCTGAGGGGCTGGGCCGGTTTGTTTACCTGCTGCATCCGCAGGTTTGGCCAATTGCCACTCCCACTGGCTGCAGTTCACCATCCCAGGCCAATGGGGGCTGCGGGAAGTGGCGGCCAGCATATCCCTCGGTCCATGCTGCTGCCCGCAGCCCTCATTGGCGTGGGACGGTGAACCATGGCCAGTGGGAGCCGCGATCGGCCAAACCTGCGAATGTGGCAGGTAAACAAACCAGCCCAGTCCGCCCGGGTGCTTACCATGTGCCACGTGCCAAAGGTTGCTGATCCCTGCCCCAGGCCATTATTCAACCCTCCCAGCCTCATCTCTGCTCCTCTTAGGGTTCTTCATTCTCCCTAGGCCTGGGGGACTGCGGTAAAGTCCCCTCTCCCACTTCCCTGGCTGACAGCAGGGAGCCCCGCTGCCCAGGGCTTACAGCAATTTTTAAGTAAATTAAGCCTCACTCATGACTGAACTCTCAAATATCAGAATTTGAGGAAAAAATCCTGACATCTGAGAGTTCTATTGCGAGATCATGTGGGGCTTAATTTTACTTAGCGCGTCTCTTGTGATAAATTCGCGAGAGGTGGCGTGTCTGGATGTGCTGGCAAACAAGGAAGGAAAGTGGAAGGGAAAACCAAATAAAAGAAGTGTCAGCAAATGACGAAAAGGGTTGTGTAAGAATTAAGACAAAAGGGAATGCAGGGGTGGGGAAGAGAGGACAAAATAAAGGGAGTAAGCAACTTATCAAGGCAGAAAGATATGAACAGCTACAGGACACCTCTGCAAGCCCTAATTTAGGGGTGGGGCTGAGATTCCTGGCTGTGCAGTCAGGCCCATCAAGAGACATGCGGAGCCCAGTACATCTTGTTCACTGGGGCCCCACCCTCTCCCTATTCATTCTATTTACACAGATGTGTTGGGGGTCACCCTGAGCTCAGGATCCTGGTACAATTGTCTCCCTCTTGTCTCACCAGCACTGCGCAGTGACCTGTGCCTTAGGAGACTCCTGTAATTTAAGGTACGTCTGCACTTTGAGCTGGACGTGTAAATTCCATCTTAAGGAGACAGGTCAGCGGAAGCTCAATCAGAGCTTGCCCACTAAAAACAGAAGGATAGCTGCAGCAGCAGAAGGGGCTAGCCACCCCAGGTTTGCATGAGTATCTTGGATGGGATTGTACTCAGGGTGGGTAGCCCCTGCTCCTATACAGTCTAATTTTAGTACTATAGATCGATCAGAGCTAGTGAGGGCATGCTTCCTTAAGCTGGACATTACATTTTCAGCTTGAAATGTAGCCATACCCTTAGAAAAGTTAGGCCAGAGCTTTCTACGTTACCCAATGGGCTTTTCCAACCCCCAAAACACCCCAGGCTCAGCTGGGCATAAAGGTGTATTAAAACCACCTTAGCTCACCCCCACCTGCTACCCCACCCCATGGGCTGTAAGTTTTGTGCTACATCTCCTAGCCTGAATCCTCACTGTAAAGAGGGCAAGTTACCTGTCTGAGTGAAAGCAGCCCCTGGGCCCTGGCCTAAACCCCCAGCTGTGTCAGGTATCTGAGGTTTAAAGCACCACTAAACTTGTGTGAGGGGGTTTTGTGTGTGGATGGGAGTGGGATTAGGGGCAACATCTGAGTAAGAGCACAAGGTAACTCTGCAGTGAAGACATACATAGAGGGACAGACTGTCACCCTGATTTTCTAGAAACTTGTGTAAAATGTGGGTTTAGGGGAATGTTTTTGTTTCCGTTTTCTAACATGAAGGTGTATCCATTTCTAATTTTAAATTTCTTATTAATTAGGCTTTCACATTTCCAGTAATAAGAAAGATGATTTTTTTGCAATGCAAAAAATGGAGAAGGTCATGCTTTTGTCATTGCAACCCTCAAATGTGAAGGTTTATATCCCTACAATTTTTATGCTACTTAATTTAATTGATGGTATCATTATCTGTATAAATGTGGTTTTTAAAAAAAAATCATGCTAAGCTCTTTGTTTCCATGTTGCCGTGTGGTAACAAGTTCCTTAGCTTAACTAATTCATTGTGTTAAAATGTGATTTTTTTAAAATCAGTTTTAAAATTTGATGGCATTCATTGTAAATTGCTGAGAACATCAGTTTCATTGGCTTCTCCTTGTTCTCTGGTTATGAAGGAGGATATGTAGGAGGACCTGATTTTCCTTCCCAACACCATTCATTATTTTATACAATAATACTTTGTCCCCTGTTACTTTTCTCCTCTTCAGACTAAACACAATATTTCAAGTGATGAAGTAATATCAATTAATATCATGTCACTATAATATTTTTGGTATTATTTTGTATTCCAGTCTTTTTATTTCTGAACATTTTGTTTGCCTCTTTTGCTGCACTCTCACCAGCTGTTTTCATGGTATCTTCTACTTTTATCATAGTTTTATTTGTACTTTTCTTTGGATACCATACACAATCTAATTGTTGGCTGCAAACCGCTGGAAATGGTTTATTCTTGTGGCCATGCTAATGTACCAGAGAAGTTAAAAATTTCTGAAGGGCTTACAGGAATTATTGGCTCCTATGAAAATGAAAAAGCACTTCCTGTTTTTAGTGACGCCTTTTAAAAATATTTCACGTATTTCCGTGCATCTAAGGCAGATCCTTCCTTATCTCTGTTCCTGTGGCCCCTTCTCTCTTTCGGTAATTTTGAGTTAACTTTCTGTGGCCGTTCTCTTCTTGATTTACTGCCAAACCTCTCAGCAGAGCAGGGAGATACGCTATAGCAGAGAGAATGCCTTTATTTTCTATGCTGCCTTTCCCCCCACTTCGTGTATTTAGTTTCTTATTTTGGGCTCCAGGCATTTCTGAGGCTATGTGAAGCTGCATATACATGAACAGATTACTCGCAGATGTACATATCGTTACAAGGAGTTGCTTGCTGCCCAGAACTGGTATGGCAGGGTTAACACTGCTTCCTGGTTTTGTATTACCCTAAGAATTAATCATGTTAGTGCCTTTGAGTACCCTTTGGGATTTCCTGTGTACAGTGATAGTAGCAGGGCCTCAGGCAGAGAAAAGGGGGGTTTTCCCCACTCACATCTCACCTGGAAGGGAATTTCCATCTTGCACAAATCTACTGCAGGACTTACAATTGTGCAGATATATAAGGCTCATAACAGTATGTGAGTATTTTGTATGATCTCTCTTGGGAGCTGTGAAAGGATTGTCCACCTCTGTAAGTAAATATGTGTACCTATGTCTTTGAGCTTATATTTATTTATGGAAACTGTATGTACTTTGTATTTTGTAACTGTAAATGCTAACTTCTGGCTCTTTTATACACATATATATTCCTAAGTTAGGAGTGGTTTCTACATTTCCATGGCTTTCCGCTTGTTGATATACAGTGATTTATTAAAAGTGTTGTGTGGAACTATAAACACCCTCCATATTTTTTCTGGAGATGATGCATGTCTTCACTTAGTAACCTAACATAAGATGTTAATGCTTTCTGGCTTTTTTATCTCTTTTCAAAACTGCACATACCTCTTTACATTTCAAAAAATAAAATAAGAGTGATAGATAAGATCCAAAGGAGGTCAGTGTGGGGAAAGTGGCAGTCTTTGCTAGTCCGAAACTGAGAATGTATTCAGTTTATTTTCATTTTGATTTCAGTTTAATTTTTTGGTAAGTTTTCATTATGATATTTTTCTATTTTGACCTGGCTTTTTTCTACAACTTGTGTTTTTTCATTTAATGTTTTTTTTTCTCTCTCTCTTCTTTTTCTTTTCCTAGCTGTCCCCACCACTCTTTTCCCTCTTTGATCCTCCCCTCCCTTCATTTTATCCTTCCTTTCTTTTCTTTGGATAGGGTCTGTGGCATGGGTTCTGCTTATCATACAGCTTTGGGTACTGAGTGTTTCAGAGGGCGTGCAGAAGAAGAGAGTGAATTTGCAGGTTTGGTCTTCAAACCTGCATGAATTTACAGACCTTCACTATGCACTGCAATGAACTGCTCTCTAATAAATCTTTTCTGATGAAGGAATTGGCATTTGCACATTCTGTGGAGCATTAGGATTTTCAAGCTAAGATATTTCAAATTTTAACAACCATGATACATTATAGAGAACCTAACCTACTGCTTTGCTTGTCACACAATGTGCTGTATAACAGTACTCAGTGTTTTGTGAATATCTCAAGAAGCAGTCATCAAATTCCACTCTAATGTAAACAAAATGTTGTATTTGCAATAAAAATAATGCCAGTGCAACACCATTGTTTTCAATGGAGATATGCTATTCAAAACTAGCCAAATGCACTAGTGAATCAGCTTCTTTATGTGCATTTGTGCACAGCTTCATACTTGCCGTAGTGGATTTCTTTCTGTACACGCACATCTTAATGATTGTGCTGGTAGATATTTCTCCTTGAACAGGCATCCTTCTTCCTTCATTTCATGGGTAGTGTTTTCTTTAGGAAGGAGGGAAGATGTGGGAGTCCGTGACCCCTGCTTGTCCTCCCCATCTCATATGTATGAGGTCAGAGGAAGTTGCAGTTTCCTGTCTTGTCCCAGACAGGTTTCCTTTTGTGGGGTATGATGTTGTCTATAATTCAGCTGGGATCTTCTGATAGGCAGACAGGCCAGGCACTCTCCATTGGGAGCAGTAGGGCAAGGAAGGTGCCTGCTGCAACTGCCACCTTATTATTGCCGCTAGTAACTTAAGCTACGTTCTGAGTTCTCTGGTGACAGCTGTTGGGTCTGTGGCCTTGACCTACCTCACGCAGTTTCATTAGCATGCAGATTTCCCTAGTAGGTGTCATCAATTGTATGTAATAATACTCCAAGGGAGATTGAGAGTCATAAATCCCTTGACAGACACTGTCACCAGCTGTCAGGTTTTGATCATGAGTCCTAGCTTATTTCAAGTAGACCAGTCAAGTCCTTTGCGTTTGATAGCACAAATGAAATCTTTTATGTATTCTGTACACAAAGAGAAAACAGGCATTTTTAGTCAGGATGACTTTAAATTCCATTTGAGAGAAACAATAATAAAGAAGGAACAAACTGGAAATCCCCATGAGAGATAGAATGAGTACAGACTGTTTCTCTGTAATACCCTGTGACGATTTGGGGAATCTGTCTACATACAATTTATGAATCCTGTTTGAGATTATGAACTCTGTATGTAACTTTACCAAACTGCACACTTCATTTTGATTGTACGGGTAGTCTGGCTTCTCTGTTTTACTTCCATTTTGGGATGAAATTCCAAGAGGTGATGACACAGGGCTAGCAATGGAAGATTAGTCTTCTATTCAAATGGGAAAAACCTGGAAAAAAGAAGGTGGCCAAACCAAGAAAACCTGGTTCTGCCAGGAAGCCTAGTATTCAGGGAACAGATCACCTGGTGGTGGACTTTGAACATCTGACAAGGTCACATGACAGAAGAAACTGCAACGTTATAAAAAGGGAATCTCGATAGCCATTTTAGAAAGAGGGGGAAGAGACCAGAAGCAGAAAGCAATGCGGTGCAGGAACAGAAGGGTGAGGATCCTGGATATCCTGGAGCAGCTTTAGCAACCTGAGGACCCCCATTTTGATTTAAAAGCTTTTGCAGACCCCCCAAGCTCCCCACTCAGCCCCAGGTGCTGCCACCCACTCTACTCCTTCCCCCAAGGCCCCACCCCGCCCTACCTCTTCTTGCCTCCACTCCACTCTTGCCTCCCCTCTTCCCCGTCCCTTTCTGCCCCCTCCTCTGAGCGTACCCTGTCACCTCTGCTGCCCCTCCCTCCCAGCACCTCCTGCACACCTATGAACTTCTGTTCCATGGTGTGCAGGAGGCACTGGGTGGGAGGAGGAGAGTTGATCTGCAGGGCCAGCGGCCCTGGACATGATTCCGCCCCCTCCCCTGAGCGTGCCTTATCCCCACTCCTCCCCCTCCCTCCCAGCACCTCCTGCACACTGCTGAACAGCTCTTCCTCATGTGCAGGAGGCACTGGGAGGGATGGAAGGAGGGGGAGGTGTTGATCAGTGGTGCCCGCAGCCCCCTTTGAGTACCCTTGCAGACCCACAGGGATCTGGGGATCCCAGTTTGAGAAACACTGCCCTAGAGGTCTCTGACATAAGCCCTAAGAGTGCTAGAGACAGGGAAGGGTATGTACATATTTTATTGTTTTGTCTGGATATTAGATCGCTTGGGCCACCTAAAGCAGGGGTTCTCAAATGGGGGGTTGGGACCACTCAGGGGGTTGCCAGGGTATTACACAGGAGGTCACGAGCTGTCAGCCTCCACCTCAAACCCCGCTTTGCATCCAGCTTTTATAATGGTGTTAACTATATAAAAACATGTTTTTAATTTATAAGGGGGGGTCACACTCAGAGGCATGCTATGTGAAAGGGGTCACCAGTACAAAAGTTTGAGAATCACTGACCTAAAGTAAAGAGTTATTGTTTTAGAATCCCTTTTGCAAAGTCTGTGCAGTATGTGCTTCAACTATCACGTGTTCCTGGAGAGGTAACTGTAACCCACAGTGTCCACAATGTTGGAGCTCTGGAAATGGGTGTGCTTAAGCAACAGGGGCTCAGGACAGGTCTTGGAGATCTAGGGCAGCTGGCCTGTGAGGTCCCGTTTCCATGAGGCGCTAATAGGCAGAGAGCCTGTGCCTAAGAATTGTGCCAGAGAGGTGAAGGAAAGAGCAGTATTGGAGCCTGCTCAGATCAAGGGAAGCTTTAGAGTACACAAATCCAGCATGGTCGGGTCCAAATACAGCAACCTGGTGAGTGTTCAGTAGGAGGAGTTCCACTAGGACTATGACACACCAGCTTTGAAAAAAGTGACAATGAAAACCGGTTATATTGTGTGCCATACTTTTAACATCTCAGATCTGGAGAAAGTAAAAAAGAATGCAGTAGGGGGATTGAAACACAAGCGGAACAATTCCCTTCTGTTTTAGTTTCCTTTTGCTCTGAACACTGGATGCAATGGAAAATATATTTGAAATTATATTACTTTTCAATATGTTAATTCCTCTAACCACTAAACAACAAATAATAAGTCGTAACTTTGCTTATTTAGACTAATAATGTTCTCTTTTTCTTTGAAGGCATTTTATTCAATATCTGGTACCTTTAGGACTCCTTAAATCAACTGGAAGATGGCAGAAGCAGTACTGATTGATCTGTTCAGTCTACAAATGAACTCACAAACTAATGACATTCAGAAGTTATTATGTAGCATGCTAGAAAGGATTGAAAAACGCTTCTCTGCCAGTGCTCCATTTGTTTACATAATGTGCTGCCAAACTCCGAGAAGTGAAAGGAGCAGTGAACAAGATTCATTACTTAAAGTAATCAGCAGTTTTCAGATTCTGAAGAAAGGAACTGAGGTTGTGTGCAAGACAAGTACAGCTGCTGCCTTGTACACCATTAAACAAAAACTAGATGAAAAGGATTTAAGCATCATTAAAATAATTTTACCAGTACAAAGGAAAGCCTTAATGGAAGTGTTTGTAGACCACCTATTCACTGCTGTTTATCAGTTTCAGTTTGAGGATTTTGGGGTGGATTGTGAAGGAAACAACCTCCAACAAATAGCTGAACCTCAGAATGACATACAAACACTTCCTGCCCATGAGTTGGAACTCATCAGGAGCGAGATTCAGACATACTTGGAAAGTCTGCCAGACCTGAAAGGGAAGCTGACCATTCTAAAATCTTCCTTGATCCCAGGTAAACTGGAAAACAGATTTTATGGATTTTTAAACCTATTTCATTCAGGTTTCAGTTTATGGATTCTTCTATTTCAGGGGTTAGCAACATGAGGTCCTAGGATTGAATTTTTCATCCCCAAAATCTTTCTCTGGTGCTATGATATCCCTATAGCCAGCCAGGGGAGAAGTCAGCAGTGCAGACATCAGATAAGATAGCCATAGGTTGTCCTATGCAGCCCACCCGTGTAAGTCCAGGCACAGAGGGTAGAGAAGAGGCCTAAAGGGGTAGGCCTGTAGCACTCTGGGGATTCTGAGTGTCACTGCTGAATAACTTAGTCCCACAGGATGCCTAAATCACACTGGAGCAGTCCAAAATTGGGAAGTAGCAAATGTGGTTTAAAGAATGGCACAACATAGGGTAAGATTCTATGTGTTCAATGTTAGTGCTGACGCAGAAAACAGAGACACCGTCTCAGCTGATGGGGACAGTAGCAATGATTCTTATGGGGAAGAAACTAAAAGCAAACACCTGTCTGAGTGGAGCCATAGAGCACAATGCTTCCCTTAATCTAACTGTTTTCCATCCCAGCGCTTGTGGGCTCTAAGCAGCCAAATGAGGGCTGTGTCTTGTGTTGAAGTTCTGGGTAGGAAGCAGTGGGCAAGGGGTTCCCTGTATCCAGGGCCGGCTCTAGGCACCCACCAGTCCAGCAAGCAGGTGCTTGGGCTGGCCAACGGAGAGGGGCGGCACCTCCGGCTCTTCAGCGGCGGGTCCCTCACTCCTGGGAGCGAAGGACCAGCCACTGAATTGCTGCCAAAGACTGAACCGGCGGTGGTAGTGCCACAGATTGCGATCGTGGCTTTTTTTTTTTCTTTTTGCTGCTTGGGGTGGCAAAAATCCTGGAGCCGACCCTGCCTGTATCCTGCTCTGCCGGCACTCTCACCTTACATTTAATTAAATCTTTGGATATTGCTTTTTCCTGCACTGTTGGAGGGGGGCATCTCATGGTTTAGATAAGAACAACCTACTTCATATTCTGGCTACTTGAAATGACACTCCCCAAGTCAAATAACTGAATTGTTGGAAGATCTCTATCTGGCTATATCCTGTATTTGTTCGGATGTTAAGATAACAAATATGGACTGCTGAAACTATCTTCAAAAACACACCCACTACGTGCCTTAGCCAGTCAGAAAATCAGTTATACCTTACAGTAGCAGTTCAAAGACTTGTTACCTCATTTTTCTTTATGTACATTATTCCCAGCTCAAGAAGAGGGATTTTTCAACTTGAGTTTTCCTAGAATTCTTCCTTTGGGGGGCAGGAGATTATAGCACAGCATCCCTTGTGGCAGAGGAGGTAGAGGATTTGGTTGCAGAGAATGCACAGGGAATTCTTTATTCAGGGTCTCTCACTCTGTCAGTCACGTGTACTCACACACACACACTTTGTAATTCTCCTTAGCTACCTAGGTCACAGATACAAGCCCAGTCTTCACCTAAAACTTAGGCTGACTTAGCTATATCATTCATGGGTGCAAAAAATTAACTCCTGTGAGGGATGTAAGTAAGCCGACCTAAGCCCTGATATTGACACTGCTAGACTGATGGAAGAATTCTTCTGTTGACATAGCTAGCACCCCTTGAGTGGGTGGATTAACTACAATGATGGAAAAACTCCTCGTGTCACCACAGCACATCTGCAGCACCACAGATGTGTTGCTGTGGTGTCTGTAGTGTAGACATACCCACAGTCCAGTGTCACAGATAGCAGTGGAAATTTGGGTGGGCCCCAACTTTCTGGTAAATGGGCAGTGACAGACTGTGCTAGATCAGCTTCTTCCCGAACACTACACCCTCTTCCTAGCCCTGGTGTCCCCAGACATGGGACTTCACCTGCCAACCTGGGCACATGCATGGGGTGGCTTAGAAAATGTCAAGGCAGAGCTGCCAGAGCGTAGCTTTTGGAAGGTTGGGCACATAGCTCCATCCTGAATTTCAGGTGCCTGAGTGATGCTCTGGGCTGCTGTGGCAGCACTATACTGCTGCTCAGATTTGGGTGGACCTGGATGCTAAGTTTGTGGACCGTGGCCCACCCAGGCCTCCCGTGGCCATTCCCCTGCCACAGCCTCTGCTGCACATTGTCACCACACATGTACATCTAAGTCCTGGCTTGGGTGAAGCAATCATAGAATGGATTTTTATTACAGCACAAGGAGTGGGTCTCCCTGCACATATCCATCTAGCAGAAGATTGGTTCTCCCTAAACCTGCAGTTCCTTAGAGATCTCCAGTGGAGGGAAGTGCCATTTGCCCCAAAATCCTTGCCACTCCCCTGCTACTCAGCTCCCCACCCAGGCTTCTGTGGTTCCTGGACAGTATTTCACCTCTTGGAGCTGTGTGCCAGGGACCCCTCCATTGCAGGTGCTCCCAGAAGTATCTTCAGAGGAGGAGTTGCTAGAGACTTGGAAACTAGTAATTTGCTTGGGTGTACCCTGGAAGTTGGGAGAGGGTAATATTAGATCTAGCAGAGAGCCTGCTGACTCATATCCCTTGACCTGGAGCTCTGTGGAGTCCAGGGATAATGTGGTCACAGGGAACATGCCCCTGTCCTAGCTCTTACTCACTCCATGTTTTACCCTGGCAAGAGTCACAGTTTTTCTCATTTGCTCTCCAGAAGGAGAAGGGAGCATGGGATCCTTGTTTTTAAATGTCGTCATTAAATAAGGATCAGCCATCCAACAATCTGACTGGCTGATACCCATTCAGTTTTGCAGAACCTGGTATAATTTTCCGGTTTCTCATTTGTTTCAAACAAATTCTCTCTCTTCACCAGGTCACATCTTCCTACATGGGTTCACCACAAGGACAGGTGGGATCTCTTATATACCAACGCTCAGCTCCTTCAACCTCTTCAGCAGTTCCAAGCGGAGGGATCCAAAGGCTGTAGTTAAAGAAAACCTACGCAGGTTAGCTAATGCTGCAGGTTTTGACCCCGAGACATTTCACAGTGTGAAGGTATGTTATCAGATAGCTGTGGACTCCTTAACTAATCAGAGCTTACTTTGTGTAGCAGTGAATGATTCGGTTTTTTAACTATGCATTAGTCTTCTCTTTCCTAGCAAGAGATTATAAGTGGTAGGACAACTTTTTAAGACAGTTATTGTGGCAGTTTATCATGACGAAACTGTCATCATAGCTGTCAACACACTTGTGCTATATAGAGAGGAAGATTCAATCCCACTCCCAAGAAGTTTGTTCTAATAGATCATACAGTTAGTTCAGTGACATAATACCAGATACGACCAGATAAAGATCCAAAATCAAAGCAGTGCAGATATCTTTTTATTTAAAAAAATCATTTCTTTCTGAGGCAGATGGGTTGCACACCAGATGTGTATTTTAAGAAGGGATCTGAAGGCAAAGACAGTGGTTGTTTGTCGAACAAGAAGAGGGATGGAGTTCTAAACATAAGGGTTGGCCTGAAGAGGGTGTGAACAAGAGAGCTGGAGAAAGGGCATTCAGCAGAGTATGAACTATTTTTTTTTTGCCTTATAACTGTGCTTCATCTGTCTTTGTACTGACAGGTCAATCATGCCAGTGATGTTTGGATTTTGGGAAAGCCCCAGCCTGACAGCTATGATGGAATAGTAACGAATCAGAAAGATGTGACAATAGCAGCTCCTGGTGCTGACTGCATACCTGTGCTTTTTGCTGATCCTGTCAAAAAAGCATGTGGAGCTGCTCATTCTGGTAAGGGATGTAGTATTCAGTTCACATAATCAAAGTAATATAATACTAAGCAAGTACTGGGAATGGATCCCTTGAATAGTAAACAGGATTAATAATCAAATAGTAAGACTGGGTTTAATGAGAGTCAGTGAGTGAAAGATTCCAGGCTGAATCCCTTAACTCTTCCCTTCCAGGTTTCCTAATATCGTTCTTTTTCAGAGATGTAGAATTCTTCTGAAGAGCATGTAATAGTTAGCTGGATTCCAGTCAAACACACTTGCAACTTTAACTGTTTCTAACAAGGTGTGTGTTTGTGAATTGCCCAGTTTTTGGTGTGAGCATCAAATATTTCACTCAGATTGTGCCGGAGGACAATGGATCTAATAGCTCTTAGGAGGCCCATCAGAGTGGAGCTTCCCTCTGCAGGCTTTATACATACAGGAAGGATGTATGTGTGCAGGGAGCTACACCGGGTGTATGTGTGTGTGTTATATGCATGGGGGAAGTGAGCGGTGACGGGAACGAAGCGGGGATAAAAGGGAAGCTTTTATCCACATTGCCAATTTTAAGAGGTTGAAGTTTTATATCTAGAAATGTTAAGTGTTAAAAGTGTGGATAAGAGTTTGTGCATGTGCTGTCCCTTTCTATGTTCCCCCTTCAGTTACCTGCTCCCTCCTTCCCTGACCCCCAAGCTGCTGCACCCTGTCCATTCTCTGCCAGTCTCCTTTGCCTTCTCCATGCACCCCCTCCATCTGCTTCACCCTCCCATTCCAAGACCAGGTAGCATGTCACCCAATCCCCTCTCCCCAATCCACATGCCTTGTATTCTACCATGTCCCTGACCAGTCACATATTCTCTCCCCCATCTCCATCCTCCTGGCGCTCCCCAAATCCATGCCTGAAGTCACTAGCAGGTCAAATTATTTTGATATACATTTAAAAATAGCTTTAAACCTTGCTCTGTATACCCCTAAATACCATTCTGTGGCCCAGACTGTAGCCAGGGGTCACAGAAGAGAGGAGAAAAAGAAACAAAATACCTTTGCCTCTACTTTAAGACACACTTAGTTCTGTGTAAAGCCTGTCTTGAGCTCTATGTAAGTCACAGGGAGTGAGAGCTAGGCTTTCTTCCTTATAGTCCAAGCAATCCTGGTATGCAGCACTGTTTACACTTGCTTCAACCAAGTAGCACAGATAAGGAGATTTTTTTTCATATAAAATGTTTTTTCCCTTCTCTTTAAATAATATTTTTTCCACAATGCTGTCATGTGAGATTGTAAAGAAACTTTTACAGTTAACCCATGAGATATTGCAGCACAGAGTGAACAGTGAGGTGTAATTGAATGGTTTAAAATCAGGGTTTGGAGCAAGGCATTCCTGAGTTCTAAGCCCACTTGTAATATTGACGTCCTCTGCCCTTGGGCAATTAAAGGTTCCTTTTTTCTTCAGTTTCCCCATCTCTAAAATGGTAATACGGCTACTTCATAAGAATGCTCTGAGGACTGTTAATGTTTGCTAAAAGCTAATTATTCCTCCAGGTATTTGGCTTGTAGATCCTTAATAATAATAATAATTAATAATAATTTTCTGTAACCATTCAATTAAAAAATAATCTTACAGGATTTTTTCCCCTTATGTTTTTTCTTAGGATGGCAAGGCACTTTGTTAGGAGTTGCTATGGCTACAGTAAATGCTATGATAACAGAATATGGCTGTAATGTTAAGGATATACTTGTGGTGCTGGGCCCATCTGTTGGACCGTGTTGTTTTACACTTCCTCGGGAATCAGCAAAGGAATTTTATAATCTTGATCCAAAATGTGTCAGACAGTTTGAATCTCCAACTCCCTATATTGATATTAGAAGGGCAACACGGTAAGTCTGATGTGTGTTTTTCTGTGCTGTAGTTTGTTCTGCCAAGTAGCCTAGGGATGAGGACAAAAGACTGAATCAGAAGAAATTTAGGTTCTAGTCCCAGTTAGTCACTGATATGGAGTGTGATCCTGCTGGGTAGGAGTTGAGGGTCCTCAGAATTTCATGGGAGCATAGCATTGCAGAATCAAGCCCTTAATGAATGAACCTAGGGATGATATTTGCTCATCTTGTGTACCACTCAATTCCACTTGAAAAACTGGGTGGGATGAACACAAAAAAATCCCCACTGCCTCCAAGAATATCATATACTGAACTTCGCTTTCCTGGATAACAACATTAGGAGCAAAGTTTTGTTACGCTTTGCATGTGTTGCCAAAGTATCGAGTTTCCTCTAATAGCAAGTCAGGACAGAACCAACTCTTCTGGTTTCAAATGTTGCTATATTTCAGCTATTTTATGCCTTAAGAGTAGCTTCTTTGTTCTGTATACATGTTCAAGCTTAAGTATGTGTCCTAAAGACTGAGCAAAATCACTTATTTTAATCTAAAGAAAAAATGGTATTAACACAGTTTGTCTTACAGTATTGCAATAGCAGTAACACACTGGCTTAAGGAACGTGCCATTTGATAAATTATTCCATCTTTTCTTTTTCTTCCTTTAAGAATTCTTCTAGAGACTGGAGGGATTCTGCCTCAGAACATACAGGATGATTCTATCACTGACCAAAACCAAAGTCTCACTTTCTGCACAGCATGCCACCCTGATACATTTTATTCTCACGTTCGTGATGGCACTAACTTTGGCACACAGATTGGCTTCATATCGATCAGAGACTGAGGTAGTGTCTCCTATCCTTGGGTAGTAACCGGACAATAACTGTTAGCATTGCCTGACATCTTACTCTCCTGATAGTAGGCCTCTCCCCTTTCCGTCACCTGATAAGTGCTGAGGAAGAAGTGGACTTATCAGAAGAGATTTGTAACTGTTGGGATGCCTTGTTCCCCTGTGGGAGGTGAGACCAGCAGCCGGATGAAAGAGCCAGAGACTGGGTTGCATGGGGAATTCTCATGGAAAGTGAAGATCTTTGGGAGCTAGACCATCCGTGCACAACACCCCTAAACCTTTCTGAATTATACTAGCAACATGGCTCCATTGTCTGACTTCCATTTTCTACCTCCCATATTCCCAGACCTCTGTAATGTGGGAAAGCCCTGAAGAGAGTTACTGCTTCTCTCAGAGCTGCAGTAACATTCAGTGTAAGCTGCAACATCAATTGTGCTGCCCTGAAAGCAGAGCATGCTGTGTAGAGCTGCTATTTCCTTGACTCCTCTCCGTCCCGGGCCATGTTCCTACCAATATCATGAAGCTGCATTTCTGCACTGAAGCCCCTGGTATCTACACAATGGGGAGGTATTTTCAAATCCTTCTTTCCTCTCTATGTGCCCATTCCTCCACCCTTTCCGCTCATACTGATTTCCCACTGCACTGAGCAGCCAAGGGCATCATATGCTACTTAGTAATCGGACAGCTGGCAGGCACCAAGAGGTCAGTAAAAAGGAGTGCAAGCTCTAGCTGTGGGCATGCCATTTTAAGAGACACAGAATCAGAGGAGAAGGACATATTGGAGACGGGATGTTTCTTTTCTATTTTGTATATTTCTTGGCCCTCATCTTCCCTTGCCTGTATGCAGGGTGGACTGAAATGTTTGAGCTCATTATGAAAGTTGCAAAGGGATCATTAGAAATACATAACCAAAGTTTCATGATTTGGTTTCTGCTTATTTTTTCCCAGTGGATTTTAATTTAAGATGATTAAAGTTCCTAAGCTTGCTTCACTGGACACTAAGTCCTTTCTTAGTGAACAAGGTCAGTTTCAGGCTTGAACAATCAGTGGAATTGCAAATGTATACAATTCCAGGTAAGCTTGATGGCTCCTCTCAGCATCTTGGTCTCACTAGGCCTTTACAGTTCAAGCAAGGTTCAAAGCTGAAGAAGGTCAAGTGAGAACTCCTCTTGTAATTTGGCAATGCGACTTGGCCTGCATGTGTCTCTATTACAGAGGTCGGCAACCTTTCAGAAGTGGTGTGCCGAGTCTTCATTTATTCACTCTGATTTAAGGTTTTGCATGCCAGTAATACATTTTAACGTTTTTAGAAGGTCTCATTCTGTAAGTCTATAATATATAACTAAACTATTGTTGTATGTAAGGTAAATAAGATTTTTAAAATGTTTAAGAAGCTTCATTTAAAATTAAATTAAAATGCAGAGCCCCCCGGACCGGTGGCCAGGACCCAGTCAGTGGGATTGCCACTGAAAATCAGCTCGCGTGCCGCCTTCGGCACATGTGCCATAGGTTGCCTACCCCTGCTCTATTATATTAAACCACCAACTGCTTTTGGCAGCAGTCCCTGAGGTAGATAAAATCTGTAACCATAGCTCCAGTAAACATGGAGCATAGTTCTGTTGTTCAGGGGGATGTGGCCAGGTAGACCTCAATGAAGCTCAGAAACTTTCTTATTCTCCCACACTGCTTGGTCTTAGTAGCCAATGCTTTCTTACCAGCTTGAGCTTACTTTAGACACTATCTTCTATGCTTGATCTGAACTGAAGAACCTGGCTACATCAAGAAGAAACCTGTTTTAACCCCATTGTCTGTTCTGCTAGTAAAATCTAACAATACACCCTTCTTATGCTCCTACTGAAAATGTGCCTCTGGACATTCTGGTTTTACACAATAGACATCATTGATCATCATATACAAATGAAAAGAGCCTCCCAGTACTGTAGTCATTTATCAGCCAGGTCCATTACTAGGAAGACTGTAACCTGCAGAGTTCTCTGGCTTAAGTCTTGGGGGAAATGTCTGGACATTTTTTTTCTATTTTTCAACCTGTCCCTTGCACCGTCCAGGATAAATTTTGCCCACTAGGGGGTCAGGACTCACTCACTCAGCTTTCCATCTCTTTAGCCAGGTTAATGCTTTGTTGGAGCAGATCTGTGTAGCTGCAGTTTGGTGTTCCAAAGCTACTTTTATAAGACACTGTAAAGTAGACACTTATTATGACTTTGCCAATAGCTCTTCAGCCAAGTCATTCTGGCATCTGTGCTTGAAAAGTAATCTGTTCTCCTTCTGGGGCTGCTATTCAGTTCCTAGCAAATTAGAGACTTTCCTTGTCCACTTGGAAATAGACTTTTTTTTAAATCTGTGTCTTTTTTTGTAAATGGACTTCATGGACAAACTATCTGCTGAAACTATTCTTTAGCTATAATCTCGGCTTCTGGCTGTAGCTTTAGTGCTGTAGCATTTGCAGTTGGGATGTGAATGGAGGTTTAAGATCATTCTGCAGTTCTACCAGGTCGCTCATGCCTGTCCAAGTGTGACATTACGTTGTCTGCTGGAAAAATTACCATTTAAAGGTAAGAAAGTTATCCAAGTCACAGAACAAGTGCAAAGTGAGCAGTTCCACTGAAAATTTGCTCATACTGAGCCTCACAAGCCATTGTTACCATCGTTGTTCATTATTTCTATTACACTACATGACTTAGACTATACTTCAGAGCAGGGACCAGCTTTTTTGGGGGGGGGTGTCATAAACAGATAGCTAAGGGTTAATGTCTCTTTCACCTGAAGCACCTGACCAGAGGACCAATCAGGAAACCGGATTTTTTCAACTCTGGGTGGAGGGAATTGTGTGTCTGAGTCTTTTGTCTGTCTGCCTGCTTTCTCTGAGCTTTGGAGAAGTAGTTTCTACTTTCTAGTCTTCTGTTTCTAAGTGTAAGGACAAAGAGATCAGATAGTAAGTTATATGGTTTCTTTTCTTTGGTATTTGCATGAATATAAGTGCTGGAGTGCTTTGATTTGTATTCTTTTTGAATAAGTCTGTTTATTCAATATTCTTTCAAGCAATTGACCCTGTGTTGTATCATCTTAATACAGAGAGACCATTTGTATGTATTTTTCTTTCCTTTTTTGTATAAAGCTTTCTTTTAAGACCTGTTGGAGTTTTTTCTTTACTTCAGGGAAATTGAGTCTGTACTCACCAGGGAATTGGTGGGAGGAAGAAATCAGGGGAGATCTGTGTGTTGGATTGCTAGCCTGATTTTGCATTCCCTCTGGGGGAATAGGAAAGTACTTTTTGTTTCCAGGATTGGAAACAGAGAGGGGGAGTCACTCTGTGTAGTTTCACAGAGCTTGTGTCTGTGTATCTCTCCAGGAGCACCTGGAGGGGGGAAGGGAAAAAGGATTATTTCCCTCTGTTTTAAGACTCAAGGGATTTGGGTCTTGGGGTCCCCAGGGAAGGTTTTTCAGGGGGACCAGAGTGCCCCAAAACACTCTAATTTTTTGGGTGGTGGCAGCAAGTACCAGGTCCAAGCTGGTAACTAAGCTTGGAGGTTTTCATGCTAACCCCCATATTTTGGATGCTAAGGTCCAAATCTGGGACTAAGGTTATGACAGGGGGTTACAGCACCTAGCATGATGGTGCTTGTCATAAACAGATAGCTAAGGGTTAATGTCTCTTTCACCTGAAAAAAAAAGTAACCTGAAGCACCTGACCAGAGGACCAATCAGGAAACAGGATTTTTTTTTCAACTCTGGGTGGAGGGAAGTTTGTGTCTGAGTTCTTTGTCTTCTGCCTGAATCTCTCTCAGCCAGAGAAGGATTTTTCTATTTCCTGCTTTCTAATCTTCTGTTTCCCAGTTGTAAGTACCAAAGATCAGATAGGGGACTTTTATGTTCTTTTGTATTTACATGTCTATAGTTGCTGGAGTGCTTTGAATTGTATTCATTTTGAATAAGGCTGTTTATTCAATTTTCCTTTAAGCAATTGACCCTGTATTTGTCACCTTAATACAGAGAGACCATTTGTATGTATTTTTCTTTCTTTTTTATATAAAGCTTTCTTTTAAGACCTGTTGGAGTTTTTCTTTAGTGAGGAACTCCAGGGAATTGGGTCTGCAGCTCACCAGGGAATTGGTGGGAGGAAGAAGTCGGGGGAGATCTGTGTGTGTTAAATTTACTAGCCTGACTTTGCATTCCCTCTGGGTGAAGAGGGAAGTGCTTTTGTTTCCAGGACTGGAATTAGAGAGGGTGGACTCCCTCTGTTTAGATTCACGGAGCTTGTGTCTGTGTATCTCTCCAGGAACACCTGGGCGGGGGAAGGGAAAAGGTTTATTTCCCTTTGTTGTGAGACTCAAGGGATTTGGGTCTTGGGGTCCCCAGGGAAGGTTTTTGTGGGGACCAGAGTGCCCCAAAACACTCTAAATTTTTGGGTAGTGGCAGCTTACCAGGTCCAAGCTGGTAACTAAGCTTGGAGGTTTTCATGCTAACTCCCATATTTTGGACGCTAAGGTCCAAATCTGGGACTAGGTTATTGACAGTGCTGCCACCTTATAATTAAAAAATTATAATTGAGAAATCCCAACCAAGTCAGCAACCCATTGCACTAGGCGCTATGTAACAAATGTATTTACATATAATCAAATACAGTCCCTGCTCCAAAGGGATTTTAATCTTAGTTTAAGACAAGACATAAAAGGTGCAGGGAAGACTGGATAACAATGGTCTGAGCATGTCCTTTCACAGCTGTGTGTACAGGTTGTAAAGCGTAGAGTGTTTTGCTGTTGTTTGTATTAATAAGCAGATCAGTAGTAGCAGCGGAGGCTCACCACCTCTAGAGGAATTTTTAACCTGTTTCATAAATTATTCTGACATACTTGTTTAATGACCCTTCCCACCCATTAACTTCTAGTATGAATTTATAACATTTCTCTGTGCTATTATCAAGTTAGTAAATGGTATTATTAATTATTACTGGGATGGGCTGTGAGGAGAGTGTGAGTATATTATCATACTGAATACTGTCTTCTGTAAATATACAGCATAATTAATATTCAGTGCAGTTGTAAATTCTGGACAGAGCTTTTCATTTGCATTGATATATTCCAATTATTGAGCAGGCTTTGAGAAATGAATGATCAGGTATTATATTAGAACAGCACTGCTTCAGCATTGAGCGGTAACCTTCAGATCTCTGAAGTGGGTGTGTCGATTTTCCTGTGTGCTCTTCTGGTCAGAGCTTGAGAGCTGTAATAGGCTCCAGTCCTCTGTGGATTGAGCAGAGAGTAGCACATGTAATACACACTGACTGGTGTAACACACAGTGACGTATGCTCCAAAAATTACAACCACTAACATGCCGGAAGGGTTTCACCTTTCCCAGACAGCACTGTATTTTGCACAATGGGTCTTTTCTCCCTTTAATTTTTTTTCTTCTCGTGCTTATCTTCTGCTATCTTTTTGTATGGTGAAATTCACAAATGCCACAAAAGGCCCCTGTAAATGGAATAAAAGAGCTTCCTATGACTGTCCGGAGAAGGTGTTTAAGGAGACAGAATCTACCCTGTGGGGATGCAGTGCAGCCTTTGCACAGTCTGTCTTTCTATGCAGCAGTTCTTAGACAGGAACCATGTGTGGAGCTATTTGTGCTCTCTCTCACATAGCCCCAGCAGTCCCCTCTGAAATAGCATAGAGCCAGCGTGGAGCCTACCTCCTGAGCACAGGATCTTTGTAAGGCCATACCCCATATGATGGTTTCACAATGGCCCCCCATTATCAGTCTATAAAGCAAACAAGTCAACATTCCTAGATTCAGTCTATGCTGGCCTCATTTCACTTCATGGATCAGTTGCTGTTGAGTAATGCAATGAGAGAGATGAACTGCATTCGCTTATCCTGAGGCTGCATGTGTTAGCATCATGTGTGCCCTGATTTTGTCCTTTGAGTCCCATAGTCCTTCATGAACTTGGGTCTCTTGTGTGACAATGTAACAGTACGCTACATTGATGGGCATGCTAAATTCTACATGTGACAGGAAAAATAATGTCTTGCTTTGCTGGAAGGGACACGTGCCTCCAAAGAATCCTGGCAACCCAAGTGTAATACAGTTTAACTGACCTGTACTTTCCATTTCCAGCAGACATTTACCAGAGTTTTCCAATGAGTGAATAATTTAGGCATTCATTTGAAGTATTTAATTTAAGAATTATTTTAGGCATGTGTATCAAATGCACTCAGGATGTTATAAATTATTATACAATACTGCACATTTTTGTAACACTAAAAGGTTTCACTTGATTGCTTTCCCTTTAATATGCAATATACATTTCTTGGTTCTGCTAGAAAGCATAATTATGTGTTTCCTAATGTCACTCTGAGAAGAATAGAGAGTTAGCCTTTAAAGTGATCTTTCATTACAAAATGTTTAGTTTACAGTAGTATCACACGTTACAGATATTTTGCTGAATCTATTTTTGTGAATTCTCTCCCTGTAATCCATTCAAAAGAGACCCCAAGAAGAATTTCAGAGGCTTGATCTATCAAGAGCAATTTGGCTGAAATATCTATATTCCACTTTTACAAATGTGACATCATATCTCTAAGGCAACCTGTATTCTGGCAATCATGGGAACAAGGACACTGCATGGATTTCCATTTGATTCCTGCAACATAAAAGAGATCTGAGACAAAGTCAATATGGACTGTGCTAAACTATTAGGATTCATTTTCACAATTAATTATACCTAAGGGACTGTTTCCTTTATTCTACTGCAAATGTAATTCAGAGCTAGTAAATGTTGAATGAGATTGTTTTTCTAGCAGTGTCATCTCTACATTTAGCATAGGACTGAATGACTGTAATGACTTATAATAATTTGACGTCCTTTATTTTAAAAGTAGGGAACCTAACATAGTACTTGAACATGTCTCTTATAATGCGGGCTCTAAGAACTCTTTACATTTAAATATACATAATTTATTTTTTCTCATCTGAAATAATGCCTTTGAGCAGCACTGTGAAATTTTGCTTTGGTGTTTAGTTAAAACAAATGTAATATGTCATTGACAATGGTACTATAGAAACCTGAGATAAGTGCTTCAGTGCTTCCTGTGGAGGCACTAAACTCCATCTTAAAGTGACTCTCATAGATGTTGTCATCATTGTGTAATGAAAATATTTTGTTGTTTTTATCTGAAAGACCCTGGGCCTGATTCCCTTAAATGGATGTAAATCACAAGTAACTCAAAGTCAACATTGTAAAACCAATGTAATGGGAGAATCAGGCTTAATGAATGTTTTTAGTTACAATGCTTTTGTCAATGCTTTATATAATCTGTATTAAAATTATGATTATACAGATAATTGTGTCTCAGTTCCTTCTCTAGGAAATTGTGGTAGAAAGTGTTAGGTAATAAAGCAAGTCCTCACTCACCTCTCCAGCACCCGAGTTCGTGCGGAGTTGGTATGGGGCACACAATTCTGTCAGAGACCAGACACCAATGCGTTGATCAACGGGCTCACACTATCCTTAGCTCTAAAAAGCTTTAGATTAAGTGTGGCCCCTTTATTAGGGGTGAGCATCAATATTTATACACAGAAGTAAACAAAGTGATTAACAAAAGATAATGGTCATGCATAATTAATCAAGATTTTACAGGAAAAGCAAGTTAACAAGTAAATGCATAGAGATAAAGGCTAATGGCTACTAGGGAAAGGGGGTGTCATGAGTAGTTTGCAGGTCAGTGCTTTGTTCAAAAGGGTTCAGGAAGGATTATGCAGAGACAGTCAGTCTGGGTGTGTTTTGGCTCCCCAAAGTTCACCAAAAGTTTAGACCCAACATTCCTCCATTTGTAGCTTTGAGATAACTATTAATCAAAAAGCTACACCCTATTTTAAGATCTCAAGGGCCGCTTGGCAATTTTAGCCTGGGCCAATTTGAAGAGAGTAAGGCTTTTAGCTGAAGTGGGAAAAGAATAAACTGACTTACATGAGTTTATGAGGGAGGGGACACACTGAATACAGCAACACAGTATTATAAGGACTACTATGGCCCCAACAACACCCACCAAGAGTTTTTTTTTAACCCACCCAAATCCGGGCAGCCAATTTCATAAGGCTCCCCACCAATCATAAGGTGGCTGGCCAGAGGAGTAGTTTTTAGCCATTTCCCTTAGGTGTTTGGTACGTTGAAAAGTGTTAGAGTAGGTGTCATTTACAAAAACACAGCATTCTTCATAAGCAGAAAATAAACTAAAAAAGCATAAAAAAAACCATACAGTTGTCAGAATAAAGGGTCCTCTCATTTTTTTCGAGTCAATTTAAGTCTAATGTCTGAGAGAGGTAAGCTGGTCCACTGGTCGAAGGCAGTGTCCTCAGTGGTGACAAGAGCTGCTGGTCCGTCACTGTGGTCCACTACGGCTGGCTTGACGTGGGAGTGGTGGATCCAAGATTTGCGTCCTTCCAGGAACACTGCAGTCTGGGTTGTCAAAAGAACCTGGTGGGGTCCAGTAAACCTTGGCTGGAGGGTGTCGTCACGAACGAACTTTTTGGCCCAGACGAAGTCCCCTGGTTGGAACGGGTGGATCTGTTCCTCCAGCGGCACGGTCTGGGAAAACTGCGAGGCTTTCCAAAGGGTACGGAGGCGAGCCTGTAGGGAGAGAAACTGACACGCGGTCATATGATCCCCTCCCAATAGTGAAACATCAGCACGTGGTAGCGCCCCGCCTTTGAAAGGGGGGTGTCCATAGAGCAGTTCAAAGGGGGATAATCCCAATGCGCGGGTTGGGCGAGTACGAAGGTGAAACAGGACCAAGGGAAGTACCTGAGGCCACTTTAATCCTGTTTCCTGACAGTATTTAGCCAATGTAAACTTAAGTTCCCTATTTATACGCTTAACTTTCCCGCTAGACTGGGGGTGGAAGGGTGTATGAAAGGAGTGTGAAATGCCCAGTCCTTGTTTTAAACGGCCAAGGACATGACCAGTAAAGTGAGGTCCGCGATCTGAGTCGAGCACAAGAGGGATGCCAAAACGGGGTACAATGTCTCTAAGGAGAATCTTCGCCACTGTGGCAGCAGTACAATTAGCAGTAGGAAAAGCTTCGACCCAGGAAGTCAGAGGGCAAACCAAAACAAGGAGGTGTTTTTTTTTTTCAAAAGCCTTTGGCATATCTGCAAAGTCAATTTGAAGATGTTGAAATGGAGCAGCAGGCGGAGGTCTTCCACCCTTAATTTTGTTAAGAGGTGGAGCAGGTCCATTACGCTGACATGTGCTGCATGCTTTCACTATTGATAGGCAATAGGGTTGAATGCCTGGAGCATACCAAAAGCGAGCGATGGTGTTCACGAGGGCATGCGTGCCGTAGTGACCCCCTTTATCATGGTGCCAGCGAACTGCCACGGGGTATGTGGAGCGAGGGAGGCAGGCTCGGCCATCTGGCATAAGCCAGGTCCCTTTGACCAGAGTGGCCCCGAGGCTCTCCCACTATTGTAGTTCAGCAGCGGGTACTGGTACGGGGTGCGGTGGAGTAGAGGAGGAGGCTGCAATAGCCAATGTGGGCATGGCTAAAGGTAAGGTGGCAGCCTTCTTAGCGGAGGCGTCAGCCAGGGCATTCCCACGGGTAACGGGGCTACTATCTTTAGTATGGGCCCGGCAGTGAACTACAGCCAGGACAGAGGGTTTTTGGAGGGCGTCCAAAAGCTTGTGGATGAGGGGGAGGTGCTGAATGGGTTTACCGGCAGCTGTCTGGAAACCTCGAAACTTCCAGAGGTGGATATGACAATGCACAACTCCAAAAGCATATTTGCTATCAGTAAAAATGGTAATGGTCTTACCAGCGGCCAACTGGCAAGCTCGGGCCAGGGCATAGAGTTCAGCGGCTTGGGCTCCCCAGTTGCCTGGCAGTGAGGCGGCCTCTTGAATGTCCCATTCAGAGGTGACAGCATAACCAGTGAAACGCTTGCCATCAACATAGAAGGAGCTTCCGTCCGAGAAGAGGATGCAATCGGGGTTGTCCAGTGGCACGTCAAACAGGTTGTCTCTTATCTGTAAGATGCTGTAAACTACTTCCACACAGTCGTGCTGATCCTGGAGGACTGGCAGGTCAGGAAGCAAGGTAGCTGGATTAAGGGGTCCACACCTTTCAAAAATTAGGTTAGTGTCTTCTAAGAGTTCGGCCTCTAGCTGTTGCTGACGATGGGCCGAAAAGACTTGGGTTGTGCCCCTACGCAGAAGGGCTGACAAGGCATGAGAGGTCCAAACCGTGGTAAAATGACCCAGGGTTAGGCTCTTTGCCTTTGTGACCAGCAGGGCAGCTGCTGCCAGAGTCCGGGTGCAGGATGGGGTTCCCTGAGCGACAGGGTCGATTTGCTGAGAGTAAAAAGCAAGCGGGAAATGGTGGGGCCCGCTCAGCTGGGTAAGGACACCACTAGCAATTCCGCCCCTCTCGTGGACAAAAAGGTGAAAGGGTTTGCTGTAATTGGGGGGGCGGAGAGACATGGAGGAGGCCACACTGTCCTTGAGTAACTGAAAGGCTTGAATAGTGTCCGGGGACCACTGCAAAGGGTCAGGAGCAAGGTTAGCAGTGAGTCGGTGGAGCGGTTTGCTTAACTCCCCGCAGGACGGCAACCAGGGGCGACAGAAGCCAATTAATCCTAAGAAACCTCGAAGTTGTTTCTTGGTGTTCGGTAGAGGGCAGTTTTGAATAGTCTTTATGCGGGCTGGGTTCATCTGTCTTCCCTCTGGGGTTAACAGGAAGCCCAGATATCGGACCTTTTGTGAGACCCACTGAATCTTTTTAGGGTCTACCTTGTGGCCTCTGGTGTGTAGGTATAATAAAAGTGCCTTACCATCGATGCGGAGGGCAGCTTCTTCGCGATTACCTAATAGGATGTCATCTACGTATAGGACCAATGTGGATCCCTGCGGACTGGTGAAACCTTCCAAGTCGTGGCGGAGGCACTGGCTGAAAATCGTGGGGCTGTCTCTGTAGCCTTGAGGAAGTCGTTGCCAGACATAACTTTGTCCCTCCCAGGTGAAACCAAAGAGATACTGAGAGTCTGGGTGCACAGGAATGCTGAAAAAAGCTGATTTTAAGTCAATAACAGTGAACCACTCAGCATCCCAGGGGATTTGGCTGATGATAGTAGCTGGGTCAGGAACTACTGCATGAAGAGGGACCACATACTGATTAACAACTTGTAGATCCTGTACAAAGCGCCAACGAACAGGGTCTCCGTCCTTTTTAGGAGGCTTTTTGACAGGCAGTATAGGGGTGTTACAGGGAGTGCGCTGAGGGCGGACTAGCTTTTGTGCAATGAATCCCTCGATAATGGGGCGGATGCCCTCCCGGGCTTCCAGCGACAGGGGGTATTGAGGGACTGACGGGGGGGTTAAGGAAGGCTTCACCTGAATCCTTACGGGCTCTGCCGAAAGGAGCAGGCCAACATCAGTGTCAGAAATTCCCCAGAGGGTTGAAGGCAAGTCAGTGAGGTCAGGGGAGAGAGAGGGGGGTGTTTCCCAATTACCCTGAGTAGGGGCCGAATCTCCTAACACTGTCATCAATAATCCTACCCCTTCAGGAGTGCAGGTTAAAGTAGCCTCAAGCTTACAGAGTAAATCCCGGCCCATCAAAGGGATCGGACAAGCTGGGGAAAAAAGAAAACGGTGAGGAAAACATTTATCAGCATAAATAACATTCAAAGGCAAAGTGAGTCCCAGAGACTGTGGGTTGCCCTCCACCCCAGTCGCAGTTTTAACCTCAGAGGATAGCCAGGGAGAGGGGGCATGATTTAAAAGAGAGAAAGTAGCCCCAGTATCAATGAGGAAAGAGACAGGCAGTCCCTGGACTGAAAGGGTTAAACGAGGCTCTTTGCTGGGAGGGGAGAAAGTGAGAAAGGAGCCGGCTAAAGACATTAAGGAAATAAGACCATCACATTGTTTGTCTTCGCCCCCGGGGTACCGTCATTGAGGAGGCTGAGTTTGCTGCGGCTGCTGCTGTTTCCCGTAGTTGATCCAGGCCTGGGGAATGGGCTGAGCTGGTGGTGCACCTGTAAAGGCATCTCTCTAACTATACTTTTATTACTCGCAAGAGATTTGACGGGGACATCCTCTGGGCTATCCTCAGGGGGGGGCATGCACCCTGCTGTATCTGTTTGGACATTAGCCTAGTAACTACTCCTCCCGAGGTTTGCCCCTCCATTTCCTCCTCATCCTTCTGCAGAAATTCCAATCTGGGATTCTGCAGATTCCCCTCTGCTACATGGAGAGAGTCCCCCTGCGGAGGAATAGGGGCAGGTGCAGAGGGGACCAGCTGACGAGTCAAAACAGCCGTGGTCTACACCCTTCATCGAAATAACCTGGAGGGGGTTCACTCTCGGGAGAGTACCTGACTGCCATAATTTTTAAAGATTTCCACAGCTCTGCTGCTGTGTTCCAACAAAGCCAGTAACATAACTGTCCCGGATGGTCTTTTTCGATCTGGCTCTTTACTCCTCTTAAGGCAGCCTGTTCGAAAGAGCCATACGAAGGCCACCTCACCTCCGGGTCGGCCAATACCGCGGTATACCCAGTCCAATTCCTTACACATAGTGTGTACAACTTCTTCCTAGACATTCCTGTCTGTACTGGGAGTTTCCCTTCGTTCCATAACTTATTTACAATCCCCAACGGACTCTCAAGAGGCACGCTAGTCCCTTGACCCATGGTGTCTGACAGGAGCCCTCCAACTGGCGTTTACCCTGCTGTCCAATACACGACCCCTCAATATTGAATTGGCTGGGAGAAATCTCCTGTGGCGCCTTGCCAATTCATATATGAGTGGTCTGACCACTGGACAGAGGTACCGCACCAGAAGGAATCCCGGACGAGCCCCCAAATTGTTAGGTAATAAAGCAAGTCCTCACTCACCTCTCCAGCACCCGAGTTCGTGCGGAGTTGGTATGGGGCACACAATTCTGTCAGAGACCAGACACCAATGCGTTGATCAACGGGCTCACACTATCCTTAGCTCTAAAAAGCTTTAGATTAAGTGTGGCCCCTTTATTAGGGGTGAGCATCAATATTTATACACAGAAGTAAACAAAGTGATTAACAAAAGATAATGGTCATGCATAATTAATCAAGATTTTACAGGAAAAGCAAGTTAACAAGTAAATGCATAGAGATAAAGGCTAATGGCTACTAGGGAAAGGGGGTGTCATGAGTAGTTTGCAGGTCAGTGCTTTGTTCAAAAGGGTTCAGGAAGGATTATGCAGAGACAGTCAGTCTGGGTGTGTTTTGGCTCCCCAAAGTTCACCAAAAGTTTAGACCCAACAAAAGCTTTACGAGAGTTTCAGGAGTTCACCTGAGTCAAGCAAGCCGCCTTAGGCTCATGGATGTTTATTGCCAAATCTGCATTTATATCTTGTGCAATCCCTTTGGCTGATACTACACTGAGATATTTCTCAAATTTTCCCACCATTGCAATATTATAGCTGCAATTACATCCATGCTCGTCATGGTGGGAACGCTAACATAGACTGGCTATTGGTGTATATATTATCTAACCCTGCTTAGAACAAACATAAATGAGACAAATGTGAAAATACCATACAGTAATGGTAGGGTTTTTTTCAAGAAATGCTCACTATAGACAAGGCCACTGAATTGAGAGCAGAGAATATAAATCAGTAATGAATATATCTCTTGTTTTTCACAAAATCTAATTTCTAAGAGAGAGAAGAAATCTGTTAAAGTATGAAGTCCACCTCTGTCATAAACAGATAGCTAAGGGTTAATGTCTCTTTCACCTGAAGCACCTGACCAGAGGACCAATCAGGAAACCGGATTTTTTCAACTTTGGGTGGAGGGAATTGTGTGTCTGAGTCTTTGTTTTCTGCCTGCCTGCTTTCTCTGAGCTTTGGAGAAGTAGCTCTACTTTCTAGTCTTCTGTTTCTAAGTGTAAGGACAAAGAGATCAGATAGTAAGTTCTATGGTTTTCTTTTCTTTGGTATTTGCATGAATATAAGTGCTGGAGTGCTTTGATTTGTATTCTTTTGGAATAAGGCTGTTTATTCAATATTCTTTTAAGCAATTGACCCTGTGTTGTATCATCTTAATACAGAGAGAACATTTGTACTTATTTTTCTTTCTTTTTATATAAAGCTTTCTTTTAAGACCTGTTGGAGTTTTTCTTTACTTCAGGGAAATTGAGTCTGTACTCACCAGGGAATTGGTGGGAGGAAGGAATCGGGGAGATCTGTGTGTTGGATTGCTAGCCTGATTTTTGCATTCCCTCTGGGGGGAATAGGAAAGTACTTTTTGTTTCCAGGATTGGGAACAGAGAGGGAGATTCACTCTGTTTGGGTTCACAGAGCTTGTGTCTGTGTATCTCTCCAGGAGCACCTGGAGGGGGGAAGGGAAAAAGGATTATTTCCCTTTGTTGTGAGACTCAAGGGATTTGGGTCTTGGGGTCCCCAGGGAAGGTTTTTCAGGGGGACCAGAGTGCCCCAAAACACTCTAATTTTTTGGGTGGTGGCAGCAAGTACCAGGTCCAAGCTGGTAACTAAGCTTGGAGGTTTTCATGCTAACCCCCATATCTTGGACGCTAAGGTCCAAATCTGGGACTAAGGTTATTACATGAGTGGCAGCTGGTGGGAGATAGACAGAATCCAGAAGCCAGTAGAAATATTATATTTTTCTTTTCTCTGCTAAGGGCTTTTTAGCAGAGAGAAGCAGTTGGTTTTAAAAGGGAACCAGAGAGAATTTTTTTTTTCTGCTCTCTCTCGCAGTTTGTGGCTTGCATGTTAAGGGTCTTTTGTCATGCAATAGCCCTCCCATTAGGAGGCAAGTACCAGCACTTATAGGCATGCAAATAAAGTGGTTTTTCTGGTTTCCCTTCATTGAACATTAGCTAGAGAGAGAAAAGGAAAATTAGCTAAAGGCACTGTTGCTAGGCAGACTTCAGGAGGCAACAGAGAACCTGCAGTTCAGAAGATAAACACCGGAGGGCACCCCAACACAAGAAAACAGGAACCATGACTTCTAAGGCAAAAATTGACGCCGAAGAACAAATCAAAGAAGCTGAACACAGGCGACAACTGGAAATAAAACAAAAAGAGATGGAGATGAAAGAAAGAGAAGAACAGATCAAAGAGGCAGCCTACCAAAGAGAACAGGCAGCCAAAGAGGCAGCCAAAGAGGCAGCACACAAAAGAAAACTAGAAGAAGAAGAGATGGCCTACCGAAGGAAACAAGCAGAAGATGAGTTGGCCCACAGAAGGAAGCAAGAAGAAGAGGAGGCGGCCCACCGCCGAGACATGGAAAAACACCAAAAAGAAATGGAAAAACACCAAAAAGAAATGGAAAAACAACAAAAAGAGAATGAAGAGAAGGAAAAACAGAGAAAACATGAACTGGAGATGGCAAAAGCTGGGCTGCCTGTGCCAGCCAACCCTAACAACCCGGCGCCAAATATTGCTCCACAGCACAGAAAATTTCCCACCTACAAGGCAGGTGATGACACCGAGGCCTTCTTGGAAAACTTTGAAAGAGCCTGTCTTGGGTACAGCATCCCCGAAGACCAGTACATGGTAGAATTAAGGCCACACCTCAGTGGACCTTTAGCAGAGGTGGCAGCTGAAATGCCTAAGCAGCAAATGAATGACTATAAACTTTTTCAAACCAAGGCCAGATACAGGATGGGGATAACCCCAGATCATGCCCGTCGGCGCTTCAGAACCCAAAAGTGGAAACCAGAGGTGTCATTTCCCAAACACGCCTACTACATTGCAAAAAACTATGAGGCCTGGCTAACAGGAAACAACATTCAAACCTTGGAAGAACTGAACCTCCTCATACAAATGGAGCAGTTCTTGGATGGTGTTCCTGAAGACATCACACGGTACATACAAGATGGAAACCCCAAGAATATCGCTGAGGCGGGGGAGATTGGAGCCAAATGGATGGAACTGGCAGAAAGCAAGAAAGCTACTGTCAAGGGGAACGATTACCCCAGGGGGCACACAGACCATAAACCCTACAACCGAGGACAGCCAAAGACCCCACATACCACCCAAGTAAAGCCACAGATACCCTACCCTTCAACCTCACCAGTCTCCAGTAACTCACCTCGGCCCAGTGACCCATCAGATGGAAGATGCTTTAAGTGTAATGAACTGGGACATATCAAGGCCAACTGTCCCAAGAACACCATGCGAGTGCAATTCATTACACCACCATCACACCAAAGATCCCCAGGCCCGGATGCCTCTCAAATACCCTTGGAGCGAAGGGAAAATTTGAGAGTGGGCGGAAAGAAGGTTACTGCGTGGAGAGACACGGGGGCACAAGTGTCAGCTATCCACCAATCCTTCGTTGACCCCAAATTCATCAACCCAAAGGCCAAAGTTACAATTTACCCCTTCATGTCACAAGCTGTAGACTTGCCTACAGCTCAACTGCCTGTCCAGTACAAAGGCTGGTCAGGAATGTGGACTTTTGCAGTCTATGACAATTATCCTATCCCCATGCTACTGGGGGAAGACTTGGCCAACCAGGTGAGGCGGGCCAAGAGAGTGGGAATGGTTACACGTAGCCAAACCAGGCAAGCTTCCAGACCCATTCCTGTTCCTGAACCGTCCACAGAGGCCCCGTCTGTGTTACCAGAGACCCAGACAGAGGTAGTGGACCCGGATTCCATGCCAACCACTGAAACAGCCACAGCACCTCCAGTCCCAGGCCCGGAACTGGAACAGCAACCAGCACCAGCAAGTGCAACTACATCTTCAAACTCAACGCCAGAGGGCGCCAGCAAGCCAAAACTGGCAGAAGCAACAGACAGCCATACCCAAAAGGCTCAGCCAGAGCCTGAAATACCCTCAGGTGCACCAGCGGAGAGCGGTACACCAGCAACAGAAACAACACCATCACCTACATCGCTTCCAGAGGGACCAAGCCCAAGTCCACAGTCTGAGGAAGAACTGGTGACCCCAGCCTCAAGGGAACAGTTCCAGACTGAGCAGGAAGCGGATGACAGCCTTCAGAAAGCTTGGGCGGCGGCACGGAGCACCCCACCGCCTCTCAGCTCTTCTAATCGATCCCGGTTTGTTATAGACCAAGGACTTTTATACAAGGAAATTCTTTCTGGTGGACACCGGAAAAAATGGCAGCCGCAAAAACAGTTGGTGGTTCCAACTAAGTACCGGGGGAAGCTCTTAAGCTTAGCCCATGATCATCCCAGTGGCCATGCTGGGGTGAACCGAACCAAGGACCGGTTGGGGAAGTCCTTCCACTGGGAGGGGATGGGCAAGGACGTTGCCAAGTATGTCCGGTCTTGTGAGGTATGCCAAAGAGTGGGTAAGCCTCAAGACCAGGTCAAGGCCCCTCTCCAGCCACTCCCCATAATTGAGGTCCCATTTCAGCGAGTAGCTGTGGATATTCTGGGCCCTTTCCCAAAAAAGACGCCCAGAGGAAAGCAGTACGTACTGACTTTAGTGGACTTTGCTACCCGATGGCCAGAAGCAGTCGCTCTAGGCAACACCAGGGCTAACACTGTGTGCCTGGCCCTAACAGACATCTTTGCCAGGGTAGGTTGGCCCTGCGACATCCTTACAGATTCAGGGTCTAATTTCCTGGCAGGGACCATGGAAAAACTGTGGGAAACTCATGGGGTGAATCACTTGGTTGCCACCCCATACCACCATCAAACCAATGGCCTGGTGGAAAGGTTCAATGGAACTTTGGGGGCCATGATACGAAAATTCATCAACGAATTCTCCAATAATTGGGACCTAGTGTTGCAGCAGTTGCTGTTTGCCTACAGGGCTGTACCACATCCCAGTTTAGGGTTTTCACCATTTGAACTTGTGTATGGTCACGAGGTTAAGGGGCCATTACAGTTGGTGAAGCAGCAATGGGAGGGGTTTACGCCTTCTCCAGGAACTAACATTCTGGACTTTGTAAGCAACCTACAAAGCACCCTCCGACACTCTTTAGCCCTTGCTAGAGAGAACCTAAAGGATGCTCAAGAAGAGCAAAAGGCCTGGTATGACAGACATGCCAGAGAACGTTCCTTCAAGGTAGGAGACCAGGTTATGGTCTTGAAGGCGCAACAGACCCATAAGATGGAAGCATCATGGGAAGGGCCATTCACGGTCCAAGAGCGCCTGGGAGCTGTAAACTACCTCATAGCATTTCCCAATTCCTCACTAAAGCCTAAAGTGTACCATGTTAATTCTCTCAAGCCTTTCTATTCCAGAGACTTACAGGTTTGTCAGTTTACAGTCCAGGGAGATGATGCTGAGTGGCCTGACGGTGTCTACTACGACGGGAAAAAAGACGGTGGCGTGGAAGAGGTGAACCTCTCAACCACCCTGGAACGTCTGCAGCGGCAACAAATCAAGGAGCTGTGCACTAGCTTCGCCCCATTGTTCTCAGCCACCCCAGGACGGACTGAACGGGCATACCACTCCATTGATACAGGTAATGCTCACCCAATCAGAACCCCACCCTACCGAGTGTCTCCTCATGCCCAAGCTGCTATAGAACGGGAGATCCAGAACATGCTACAGATGGGTATAATCCGCCCATCTTCCAGTGCATGGGCATCTCCAGTGGTTCTGGTACCCAAACCAGATGGGGAAATACGCTTTTGCGTGGACTACCGTAAGCTAAATGCTGTAACTCGTCCGGACAACTATCCAATGCCACGTACCGATGAGCTATTGGAAAAGTTGGGACGTGCCCAGTTCATCTCTACAATAGACTTAACCAAGGGGTACTGGCAAGTACCGCTAGATGAACCTGCCAAGGAGAGGTCAGCATTCGTCACCCATGCGGGGGTCTATGAATTCAATGTCCTTCCTTTCGGCCTTCGAAATGCACCCGCCACCTTCCAGAGGCTGGTAGATGGTCTACTAGCTGGACTGGCAGAATTTGCAGTTGCCTACCTCGATGATGTGGCCATTTTTTCAGACTCCTGGCCCGAACACCTACTACACCTGGAAAAGGTCTTTGAGCGCATCAGGCAGGCCGGACTAACTGTTAAGGCCAAAAAGTGTCAAATAGGCCAAAACAGAGTGACTTACCTGGGGCACCAGGTGGGTCGAGGAACCATAAACCCCCTACAGGCCAAGGTGGATGCTATCCAAAAGTGGCCTGTCCCAAAGTCAAAGAAGCAGGTCCAATCCTTCTTAGGCTTGGCCGGATACTACAGGCGATTTGTACCACACTACAGCCAAATCGCTGCCCCACTGACCGACCTGACCAAAAAGACCCAGCCAAATGCAGTTAAGTGGACTGATGAGTGTCAAAAGGCCTTTACCCAACTTAAGGCAACGCTCATGTCTGACCCTGTGCTCAGGGCCCCGGACTTTGACAAGCCATTCCTAGTAACCACAGATGCATCTGAGCGTGGTATAGGAGCGGTGCTCATGCAGGAAGCAACAGATCACAACTTCCATCCTGTCGTGTTTCTCAGCAAGAAACTGTCTGAGAGGGAAAGTCACTGGTCAGTCAGTGAAAAGGAATGCTATGCCATTGTGTACGCCCTGGAAAAGCTACGCCCATATGTTTGGGGACGGCGGTTCCAACTACAAACTGACCATGCTGCACTAAAGTGGCTTCATACTGCCAAGGGGAACAACAAGAAACTTCTTCGTTGGAGTTTAGCTCTCCAAGATTTTGATTTTGAAATTCAACACATCACAGGAGCTTCTAACAAAGTAGCTGATGCACTCTCCCGTGAGAGTTTCCCAGAATTCAGTAGTTAAAAAGTGTTCTTAAAATGTAGAAGTCTGTTAGTTATATACTTAGGAGTATAGGTAAAGGTGTATGTGTTGTATTAATCTGTTTATTTTCAAGTTCTAGAAGGAAATCGCCGCCAGTGAGCTTCCCCACTGTCTGCAATTTGGGGGGCGTGTCATAAACAGATAGCTAAGGGTTAATGTCTCTTTCACCTGAAGCACCTGACCAGAGGACCAATCAGGAAACCGGATTTTTTCAACTTTGGGTGGAGGGAATTGTGTGTCTGAGTCTTTGTTTTCTGCCTGCCTGCTTTCTCTGAGCTTTGGAGAAGTAGCTCTACTTTCTAGTCTTCTGTTTCTAAGTGTAAGGACAAAGAGATCAGATAGTAAGTTCTATGGTTTTCTTTTCTTTGGTATTTGCATGAATATAAGTGCTGGAGTGCTTTGATTTGTATTCTTTTGGAATAAGGCTGTTTATTCAATATTCTTTTAAGCAATTGACCCTGTGTTGTATCATCTTAATACAGAGAGAACATTTGTACTTATTTTTCTTTCTTTTTATATAAAGCTTTCTTTTAAGACCTGTTGGAGTTTTTCTTTACTTCAGGGAAATTGAGTCTGTACTCACCAGGGAATTGGTGGGAGGAAGGAATCGGGGAGATCTGTGTGTTGGATTGCTAGCCTGATTTTTGCATTCCCTCTGGGGGGAATAGGAAAGTACTTTTTGTTTCCAGGATTGGGAACAGAGAGGGAGATTCACTCTGTTTGGGTTCACAGAGCTTGTGTCTGTGTATCTCTCCAGGAGCACCTGGAGGGGGGAAGGGAAAAAGGATTATTTCCCTTTGTTGTGAGACTCAAGGGATTTGGGTCTTGGGGTCCCCAGGGAAGGTTTTTCAGGGGGACCAGAGTGCCCCAAAACACTCTAATTTTTTGGGTGGTGGCAGCAAGTACCAGGTCCAAGCTGGTAACTAAGCTTGGAGGTTTTCATGCTAACCCCCATATCTTGGACGCTAAGGTCCAAATCTGGGACTAAGGTTATTACAACCTCCCTGCCAAGGCCACATGGTTTGTGATCTAGTACAGGGATCAGCAGCCTTTGGCACACGGCTCGCCAGGGTAAGCACCCTGGTGGGCCGGGCCGGTTTGTTTACCTGCTGTGTCCAGAGTTTCGGCCAGTCGCAGCTCCCACTGGCCACGGTTTGCCGTCCCAGGACAAAGGGTGGCGGGAAGCGGGGGCCAGCACATCCCTTAGCCCACGCCGCTTCTCGCAGCCCCCATTGGCCTGGGACGGTGAAACGTGGCCAGTGGGAGCCACAATTGGCTGAACCTGCGGATGTGGCAGGTAAACAAACCGGCGTGGCCCACCAGAGTGCTTACCCTGATGGGCCGCGTGCGATAGGTTGCCGATATCTGGTCTAGTATCTTGTCCATTCTAAGGCCATGTCTACACTCACACATGTCAACAAAACGTCTATCACTCAGGGGTGTGAAAAAAACACACCCCGAGTGATGTACATTTTTCCGGCATAAGTGCTCATGTGCACAGCTCTACATCGGCAGAAGATGCTTTCCTGCTGACATAGCGACCACAACTCATTGAGCTGGTTTTATTATGTTGACAGGAAAGCTCTCTCCCATTGGCATAATGCAGCTACACGGGCACTCTTACAGATGTGTTGCTGTAAGCTTTTAAGTGTAAACATGGCCTAACTTTATCTGTTTTGAAATCTGTCATCTGTTCCTCTTGGGAGGCCACTCCAGACTATTAATACATCACTCTGTCAGAAACTGTGACATTCAGCTAATGTTTTTTTTCTTACTTTCTATTGTTTCTAGAGCTGGGAAAATATCTTAGAGAGAACAGCTTTCCGTTGTAAATAGAAGTGTGGTTGAAATAGAAATACTTAATGAAATCATGTCAATTTTGCCATAATTTTGTTCTGGAGGAAAAAAAGAGTGTGTGTGTGGGGTGGAGGGGAGTTCTGACAATGTCAAAATGTCCCATTTCAACATTTTTTTAAATGAAAAGTTTCAGTTTTTCCTTTTAAAACAACTTATATTGTATTGTACTATGTATTATAGTATAATCTAAAACAAAGTTGGAATCATGGAGAATTTCAAAACGTTGGGGTTTCATTCTGAATTGTTATGGAATTTTGTTATCAAAAGTCTCAAAGCCCTTTGCAAAATGGAAGTTCTGTTCTCACAGCTCAAATTATTTCTTGTGCATACTGCTCTGAAAGATCCAAAATAACCCCTCTTCCTCCTTGGTGATTACACCCTTCACATATTATAAGTAGTTATGTTCCCCCTTGTCATCATTTAACCTATTTACAATAGTTAGCTTCTTGAATCTTTCCTCATAAATCAACCCCTCTAGCCCTCTGCTCTTCTGTGAGGTCTTCCCATTTTATTAATAGCTTTCGAGTAAGGATGAGAATCAAACTGATGCATTATTCCAAGTGCAGTCACCCCAGAGAAGCATAGAGGCCCTTGTGTCTGTTGTGTAAAACTGCACTGGCCTTTTTCCATTAGACAGCAAATTCATACCTAATTTTCAACACAGCACTACCAAACGCTGGAGCACTGAGCCACATTAGCCACCTCTGGCTTCTTCTTCTTTTGCAAAGGACTCATAGCCTGCTGTGCTTTAATAATGATTTATTTTAGCCTCCCCAGCCATAATTCATAATCCATAGTATTCTTCCACAAGCAACCTGCGTGAGTGGGAGGAGGACAGGCCTTACTCAGCTGAACTGTTGGTATTCCTGATGCTGTGGCATCTGAGATGAGAGGGCTCTTTAGTTCATCAGACAATGACATAAAAAAATCCAGTGTCTGGAAGTTGACAATGGAAAAATCCAAAGAGTTGCAAATTTTTAGCAGTGAAGGAAATTATACACTGGAATAGTTTACTTAAGATTGAGGCATATCCTTGAAGTCTTTACCTCAAGATTAGATGTCTTTTAGCAATATATACTGTAATTTAACCACAAATTATTGGGCCAAAGCTGGAATTAGATTAGATGTTCACAATGGCCTTGGAATCTATGAATCTAAGAAGGGCAGTTGATCTATGTCCTGTGCTGCCAGTTCCAGTGCATGCTCTAGGCAGATAGTCTCGGAGTCACTCACCATAGAGATGTTCACCTGCCAATCTGAGGATGAACTACCTCCTTCCAGCACAATAACTGCTGTTGAAAAATAGCAATAAATATTTTGTCACTCTATGGCTCTGGAGTCATGATAAGGAAATTTCCTGTAAATGGACAGGAGTGAGGAACAAAATCTGCCTTCGGATGCTGTCAGAGGACATTAAACATTAATGATTAGAGATTGTGGAGAAAAAACAAGAGGTGGAAAGAGACGGCATCGTGAGGATGAAGTCATTTCTATGACAGCACGTTGAAGAGGTAGTTCAGGAACAGTTCATCTGTGTGAAAATGTGACCCCCCGTAATTGTCACCAAGGTAGGTGAATAATACTACCCAGAGTGTTCCTCTGTGAAGTTATTGGCCACAAATGCTCATGATGCTTACGGCTACTTTAAATTAGGTAGTCGATTTTTTCTGAGTTTGCTAAAAGTATGGGACACAAGTCACTCATTGGCTTGTCTCAGTTCTTTCCTTTTTACTTTTACCTCCTCTTCCCCTTTGGGATTTGTGACGCCTGCACAATCTACTTGGATGCACCTGGCAAATGTCCTGAGAGGCACACCTAATTGTGGGCAGCACTAAACTAGCATTGCATTGCTCAAACAGGAGATATTCATTTTGACACCATTTATTTTGCATGAAACTCTGAGATGCAGAGGAAAAGGTTAGATTACCATCAGCTAGGAAACAAGATATGTGCCTGAAGGCTCATGGGTTAGAAAGGCTCAAGGAACCAGAGTTGGCCGTTGAAGTTCATACCCACTTGCACAGGATTTAATCAATCTCCAAATTGAGTCTGAGAAGGGTTTCTCCCCCCACTCCCATCCCCCAAAGGGGTGTGCATCAGAAGGGAAGGATACAGTGGTTTTCATCCTCCTAGGAAGCACTGAGACCCCAGTTTAGCAATGCACTTATGCAGTCCTGGCATAAGGCTAAGCATCTGCTTAAGTGATTTGCTGGAGCCCGAAATGATCCACAGTAATTTCCTAGGATGACGGAGGAAGCAGTGAATGGTGAGCCTCTGTCCTTCCCATCTCTTTCTGTGTTTGCGGACTGAAAATACTAAAAAGAAACTTCTCTCTGTTTTCTTCAGCTTCTGTGCAGACGTGAAAGAATTCCTACCACAATATTTCTCTGCGGTCAGCTGTAATAGCAAGTGGCATGAGGTGTGTTTGGCTCAAGAGTTGAGTGCTTAGAATTGCTCAGGAATCTTTTCTTGCTTGCTGTGGACCAAATCCGGAGTTTCTAATTCAGGGTCTTATGCTCCCCACTGCTTCAGGGCCAGATTCTGCCACTCTGACTCACACTGGGAAGTACCTTACTCTGCGAGTGGTGACACTGGAAACAAGAGGCTCATTGGTGGGGTAAGATAAAACACCAGGTAAGAAGGGTGGCAGAAACCAGCCCTTTCTGAGCAGAGCAAGGCCATTATCTAGTAGATCCTGCCAGTACCTAGGGGGTGCAGAAAAAATGGGGTATCACTTCCTCACTAATCCATGGAAGCCCTTGTGCAGGGCTCCAGCTCTGACACTAGGGAGAGGGTGGAAAGGAAGGCATTGGTTCTGTTAGGTTCTGCTGGATTTTCCTCTACAGTTCAGAGGCTAGCTAGACCCAAGCAAATTCCTGCATTCACTCTACTGTAACTTGTCTGTGCTCCACTCTGCAACCTCCCACAGCTTAAGGGATTCTACTGGAGTGGTAGTAACTGGAGAGGCCTCTGGCAACCTTTACATTGAAGGATTGTCAGGAGAGGTAGGAGGGAGAGGATTGTACAGAAGTCTCAGCATCATCCCTCAAAAGCTGGATTTGATGGTTGAGTATCTTGCCCTTGCCATAGGGAAGAGTAGCTCAAATTTCACCTTGCTCCTGAGAGAATCAGGGCGGAACTACCAGAGTGCAAACCCACAGAGTTGCCTCTCCCGTGTGGGTAAGTTTGTTACCAAAGAGCAGCACCTGCCCGGATGGTCTGAGGATGTGACCATATGCCCGACGGAGAAGACTATGGGTTTGTGGAGCAGTGCCAAGTGCAGGAGCAGCATCCCTACGCATGCTCCCTGCAACATTAAGTGGGTAACTCTGCCCTGCTGCAGCACAGCCCATTGTGGGCAAAGTGGCTCACAAGTCCTGTTCCTCAGGAGGAAACAGGATTTGATCCTTGACATGCAAGACTCACAGAGAGAGGACTACACTGAAGGGGCTATAAGATGTAATGATAACAGGGCAGAGCAAGGCTCACCTAGAGCATCCTTAGTGCTCTCAATTTGACTCTGAGCAATCAGACTATTGTAATGAGGCCGTCCATTTGTTGTACGTTTTTTAGGTGAGGGAGTGTCAAAAGGCATTTTTGTCAGAGAAGAAAATATCTTATAAAAACATTTCTTATGTAAACGATGGAGATTCCCACCCATAGGAAAGGGGCTTTCCTTTCAGTAGCAATTAGTGTTGTGTTAATAGCATAGTAGTTTCGGTGAGAGTAAGTTTCACAGATCACCTTATATAATGAGCACAATAAAAACAGCATTGTCCATTTTGTTGTTAATAATATTATGTATAAAGAGAATTCAAGCCTCAGCATTTGGATCTGGATCCAGATTTTGAAGTCAAATTTGAGGATGTTTGGACCTTGTCTTTTGGTTTGCCTAGTTATAAGTGTCTGTTTTCAAGTTTTGATGTGTTTGAGTCTGGGAGTTTGGTTCAGGCTCAACTCTAGTAATAACTAGCTTACAATGTAAGGATTGACTCCTGCAGCCCTGATACGCTTACATGGGGCATTAACTCAGACAGAAAACAAACATCAGATAGCAGTGCAGTTGAGGAGATATACTGGTAACATGACCGGCATATGAAAGTTTCATATAAGGAATATTTTGAAGGAGGGATTTAAAGGAAGAGAGAAAAAATGCTTAGTTGACAAGAACTGTAAATTAAATATTCCAGAGGCTGACAATTTCTGTGCCTTCCTGTTCTAATCTTTAATGATTCTTCTTCATCTTCTGTCATTCTAAGACATCCTAGGTTCTACATTCATTCGTAACAGTATAACTCTGTATTGTTTGGCTACACTTCGTCACTTCTGTACTAACAAAGGGGTGAGATTTTCAAATATAGCTCCAAAGGCCTCAATCCTGCAAAGACTAAAACTAATATGTAACTTTATGCACTGTTAATTCTCCTACTGAAGTTAAGCATTTGTGTAGGATCAGGGCCTAAGTTTTGCCAGCTACTAAACCAAAGGTCTTCAGCACCTCAAAATAGTTAATTTTGCATTTGGGAATATGTAAACAGGGAACTGTGCACACAAAACTCTCATATGCAATTAAAAATAGATCCTGGAGTGTACAAATGGGCACGGTCTCTGAGCACACAGGTACTAATCAGATCAAATTCGTAGATCATATATGCATACTCATTCTGCATGCATGCAAATGCACATTTTGCTGCCACAACGCGTGCATCAATGTTTTAAAATGTATTCAAGAGTAATTCTCTGAGTTGTTTGGGGGGTTTTATTCTATATTTTAGGCCTGCGGTCAAACAATAATTCTCTGGCTGGTTCATTCTTGGATGTATTTACATATTTATGCAACATAGTCATGTTCTCACAGTTCTCAAACTGTAGTTTCAATATGTGTTTTGCCTGGCCTTTCCCAGTGAGATAAACCACTGATTTCCTGAATTAGCACTGAACTCTGGTCACAGCTGTTTTGCAACTCTGAACTCTCCTAAATGTGAAATCATTCAACCCTACTTCACTTCAGCAAAAGCCTCCTGAATGGATTGAGAAGAAAAGTTGAATTCTACTTAGATTAGATCTATATCGACTTAATCCATGACAATAGCCTTCTCAAATTTAAGTGATTCCATATTGAGTCTAAGTACCTAACACAGATTATTTGTTACATTTCAGTTGTAAATTATGAGCTGGAAATAGCAATAATAGAGGATGTTTTTGTTTGTTTTTATTTTGTTGCTTCTCCCCCCCCCTTGGCCTTTAACAAATATGTCAAAATGACAAGAAGAAGAAGAAGAAGAAGAAAGATAGAAACAGTACCAATCAAAATGAATCACAGTTTAAAAACCCATTAAGATGCATATGTTAGTCAGTACAACCACACAGCCTTGTTGTTGTAATCCTTGTTCTTCTTGCTCCCTCTTGCCCTTTTGTTCCTCTTAATCCATGTGTTGTGTCATGCTTTTCTGTAGATTGCAAGCTCAACGAGGCTGGGCTGGAAACTGTGGTGTGGCAATGCCTCTTTGCACTGTACCAGCAAGAAATTCTGGCTGTAAACCCAGCTCAGTTGGCCATGGAGGGATCACCTCAAAATAGAAGGATCTTCTCATGCTATGGATCTTCCTACACCAACTTTACCTTCCTTGTTATGAACATGGCAAGGGGAAAGGGGGCATGGCTGGGATTTCCTTACATCCTTCCGATCTGTTGCTTTCATTGCTAGGGCTGCTGTTAAAGTGCTCTGGGGCTTTTGGTGCCTGGCACAACTCAGCTCACCCTTTATGCCTGGAGACCAGCTCAGTACACAATCAGTCCATGATCAAGGGATGGAAAAGGTGAGCTTTATAACACCTTTATAGCACCCTCCCCAGACCTGTGTCATGTGTAGTTCATCCAGATCCCCGGATCTGGCCTCATATCTTCTACTAAGTGTTTGGCATATTTTGGGATGCTGTAAATAAATAAATAAATAAAATTATTATTATTATTATTATAATACCAATATTTTTGCATGCAATGTTGTTGTAGTCATCTCAGTCCCAGGATATTAGAGACAAGGTGGATGACTACTGGACTGACTTCTTCTGGTGAGAGAGAGAGAAGCTTTTAAACGTACACAGAGCTCTTAAATGCACTAAGAGCAAGTTTGCGCTACAAAATTAAGGTGACCTATGTTAGGTCAATGTACAGGCACATCTGTAATTAAATCACTTTTGCATATCCACAGTATGCTTCTCTACTGCATAAGCTAAAAGCCACATGGCCGTAGCAGACTCATCAATCTCTAGCTGGGCAAGGTGCCTCTAGAGGGCAACAGAGTGCCCCACCAAGCAGGCGTGGGTTACATATGCACTGTGTATTCTCTTGCAGAGGTGGAGTTATTAAATCGGCAAGGTGTGCAAGTTAATATTAGCAGGAATGCCTTTTTAGTATGGACACTTACAGAGTTAGGTTGTAAGCTACCTTGTGTTGACATAACTCTGTAGTGTAGACCAGGCCTCAGCGAGTCACAGCTAAACATAAGATGGAACGGATTGTTTAGCATAAGTAGTTAACACGCTTTTCAAGGGACAATTCCAGGAGAAGTTATCGCTTTGTGAAAAGTGTTCACCCACAGGTGATATAGCGTTTTTGTTTCTTTTCTCGTTTTCCTGTGTGAGTTTATTCAAGAGTAATCCCACTGTCTCTGATCTATCAGTCCTCATTCTAAAGGAAATTTGCACAACACTTTCAAAATATGAGCTTGAGAGCTTAAATTCATAACTTTGCTAAACACTAAAAATTATAGCTTGAACAGAGATACTGGATTTATGACTTCTGACAACAATCTATAACGCACTAACAACCACCTCCGAGCTGCCTTTCCCCACCTTTCCTTTCCACCTTGATATGGTCTCGCATGATATTCTTATCGATAAACTAGGCAAATACAATTTAGATGGGGCTACTATAAAGTGGGTGCATAACTGGCTGGATAACCATACTCAGAGAGTAGTTATTAATGGGTCCCAATCCTGCTGGAAAGGTATAACAAGTGAGGTTCCACAGGGGTCTGTTTTGGGACTGGCTCCATTCAATATCTTCATCAACGACTTAGATATTGGCATAGAAAGTACGCTTATTAAGTTTGCAGATGATACCAAACTGGGAGGGATTGCAGCTGCTTTGGAGGACAGGGTCATAATTTAAAATGATCTGGACAAATTGGAGAAATGGTCTGAGGTAAACAGGCTGAAGTTTAACAAAGACAAATGCTAAGGGCTCCACTTAGGAAGGAAAAATCAGTTTCACATATACAAAGTGGGAAGAGACTGTCTAGGAAGGAGTATGGCAGAAATGGATCTAGGGGTTATAGTGGACCACAAGCTAAATATGAGTCAACAGTGTGATGCTGTTGCAAAAAAAGCAAACGTGATTCTGGGATGCATTAACAGGTGTGTTGTGAACAAGACACGAGAAGTCATTCTTTTGCTCTACTCTGCGCTGGTTAGGCCTCAACTGGAGTATTGTGTCTAGTTCTGGGCACCACATTTCAAGAAAGATGTGGAGAAACTGGAGAGGGTCCAGAGAAGAGCAACAAGAATGATTAAAGGTCTTGAGAATATGATCTATGAAGGAAGGCTGAAAGAATTGGGTTTGTTTAGTTTGGAAAGGAGAAGACTGAGAAGGAAAATGGTAGCAGTTTTCAGGTATCTAAAAGGGTGTCATCAGGGGGAGGGAGAAAACTTGTTCACCTTAGCCTCTAAGGATAGAATAAGAAGCAATGGGCTTAAACTGCAGCAAGGGAGGTTTAGGTTGGACATTAGGAAAAAATTCCTAACTGTCAGGGTGGTTAAACACTGGAATAAATTGCCTAGGGAGGTTGTGGAATCTCCATCTCTGGAGATATTTAAGAGTAGGTTTAGATAAATGTCTATCAGGGATGGTCTAGACAGTATTTGGTCCTGCCATGAGGGCAGGGGACTGGACTCGATGACCTCTCGAGGTCCCTTCCAGTCCTAGAATCTATGAATCTATGAAAAACCTTATGACTGGAAGGGTTTTAATGGGCCACTTCACCTTGAATGATCCCTTGAAATATGCAATAACTACTTATCTACTCTAAACAATCTGTTTCACCTTGGATTTAGCTGTGACACTCTGGCTGTGTCTACACTACAAAATTAAGTCAACCTAACCTACATTGGCATACAGCTGCCGCAGTAATTACATCACTTGTGCGTATCTACACTTTGCTTCTTGTGTCGGTGGTGCACATCTTCATCAGGAGCCCTTGCACGTATTGAACTATCAGTGTGGGGTATTGTGGGACGACTTCTGAAAGACAGCAACAGTTGGTGTAAGCAATGCAGTGTCTACACTGACACTGAGTTGACCTAAGTACATTGACATTGACTCTACACTTCTCATGGAGGTAACTTAAAGAGCTGCCTTATGTTTTAACCCCACTCTCAAAGGCTTTCAGTCTTTACTGTATAAACTTTAGTTACTGTGATTATTATTTAACATTTTTATTGTGGTAGTGCCTAGGGGCCTCAACAACATCAGGGTCCCATTGTGTTAGGGATCGTACAAACATAGTAGATGGCAGTCCCTTCCCCCAAAGAACTTACTATTTAAATTTTAGTAAAAAGGGGCTCTCTGGAGTATAGAGCCCTTCAAAACTGTTGCTGGGTTAACAGCATCCTCATCATGGAGGGACACAAAGCCCATCCTACCTACTGAGCATAAGTGGAGACTTTGTGGTCTCCACAGCTGATTGTGTACCTTGAACTCTATTCCCTAACTAGTGTTATGCTATGCCATCACTACCCATCTGCACCTCCAGACTGGCTCTTACGTTCATCAATTGTTGAGAATTTTTCATACCTGACAGAGTTCAAGGGTTTTGTCACAGATACTAGTACACACTACAGACCTGATTCAGCAGAGCACTTACATACCTATGTGCTTATCTTTGAGCATGGGAGTAGGCCCACTCCAGTGCTCTACTGCTTCAGGGCCTATACAGGGTTCAGATAAATCAGATGCTTGTTTCAAAAAGATTACTTAAGATGTTTTGCATGTGACCTAGTACTGTATAGATTGTACTTTGAGTAGACGGGAAGGATTAAGCTGATTAAGCGTGATCTCCTCCCACCTGAAAACAATGGGGACAGAAGGTTGAAAAACAGGTTCCTGAGGCTGTTGTTTTGATCCAATAGAGAGATGAAAAATCACAAAAATTATTAACATTGCCACCAGGCCCTAGAAAAAGATAAACAGGAAAGTTAGAAAGACTTTCAGCGCAGCTTCATTTTGAGCGTGGCAAGGAATCCGTGAGATAACTATATTTTCAATATTGTGCAAAGAATAGTATTGCACAAATATCTTTATCTATCATTACATCCTGAATGTGTCAGGACTGCCTGAGGGGTTGGGGGCAAGTGGGACAATGTGCACCAGGCCCCGGGCCCTGCAGGGGACCCCACAAGAGTTTTTCAGGGCCCCTGTAGTGGGGTCCTTCAGTAGCTCCGGGGGCCCCAGAAAACTGTCATGGGGCCCAGGCCCCCGGAGCTTCTTCTGCTTCCGGTCTTTGGCAGCAATTCAGCAGCGGGGGGCCCTTCTGCTCTGGGACCCGCCGCCGAAGTGCCCCAAAGACCCGCGGCGGGGGGTCCTTCTGCCCCGAGACCCACTGCCGAACTGCTAAACTAAGGGCTGGGGGAAAGCTAACAGGTGCAGAAGAGCACATGGTTCGGACAGAGACATCCCTGAGGGGACGATCTATTAAAGGAGATTCTCTATGTCCTAGAAAGGAGGAAAGGATGGAAATGATAAGATACCGGTAGGATATGATCAGAAACAGTCAAATGAAAAAGATTCTGATTCAATTACATCATGTAATGGCAGACAGCTAAAAAGTGACAAGTTTTTAAAGTGCTTATATACCAATGCTAGAAATCTAAATAATAAGACAAGTGAACTAGTGTGCCTCATATTAAATGAGAATATTGATATAATAGGCATCACAGAAACTTCGTGGAATGAGGATAATCAGTGGGACACAGTAATACCCGGGTACCAAATATATTGGAAGGACAGAACAGGTCGTGCTGGTGGGGGAGTGGCATTATATGTGAAAGAAAGCTTAGAATCAAATGAAGTAAAAATCTTAAATGAACCAAACCGTACCATAGAATCTCTATGGATAGTAATTCCATGCTCTAACAACAAGAATATTGCAGTAGGGATATATTACCAACCACCTGAGCAGGATGGTGATAGTCACTGTGAAATGCTCAGGGAAATTAGAAAGGCTATTAAAATAAAAAACTCAGTAATAATAGGGGATTTCAACTATCCACATATTGACTAGGTACATATCACCTCGGGATGGGACACAAAGATAAAGTTTCTTGACACCTTAAATGACTGCTTCTTGGAGCAACTAGTCCTGGAACCCACAAGAGAAGAGGTGATTCTTGATTTAGTCCTAAGTGGAGCACAGGATCTGGTCCAAGAGGTGAATATAGCTGGACCACTTGGTGATAGTGACTATAATATAATTTACTTCTTCAGATGCATAGCATGGAACATGTAGTAAGGAGATATATATACATACAGAACATGAAAAGGTGGAAGTAGTCATATTAACTCTGGAAGGCTAATTAATTAAGATGAGCTATTATCAGTAGGAGAAAAAAAACTTCTGTAGTGATAATCAAGATGGCCCATTTCAGACAGCTGACAAGAGGTGTGAGGATACTTAACATGGGGAACTAGATTCAATCTGTGTAACGACTCAGCCATTCCCAGTCTCTATTCAAGCCTAAGTTAATGGTATCTAGTTTGCATGTTAATTTAAGTTCAGCAGTTTCTCGTTGGAATCTGTTTTTGAAGCTTTTCTGCTGCAAAAATGCCCACCTTTAAGTCTGTTACTCAGTGACCAGCGAGGTTGAAGTATTCTCCTACTGTTTTTTGAAAACACTTCAACCTCGCTGGTCACTGAGTAACAGGCTTAAAAGTGGCAATTTTGCAACAGAAAAACTTCATCAGAAGCAGGTAGCCCCTGCTAAAGAACCAGTGGGGCCACTGGGCGATCGAGATGCAAAGGAGCACCCAAGGTGATAAGGCCTTTGAAGAGAAACTAAATGTGTATGCAGATATGCATGTGCAAAGTTGTGTATGCACCGCTGGAAGCTGGGCTGAGACCTCGCTGAAAATCAGACCACACATATGTGCCTAGTTATGTATTTGTTTGTTTCTCAAAGCACAGTGAGCTATCCTCTGTTAGAGAACATAAACTACTTTAAAATGTACGGCAGATGGCAGAATTTGATGGCGTAGATAAACCATGCACTGGCATGAAAGGGATTAAGGTACTGCTTTGGGCTGGAGTGGACCTGCCCCTCCACACCTGTGGATCATGCCAGGACTGGAGGAAGAATTAAAATGAGGAAAATCTGCTCAGCTGGGGCAACCCTGGGAAGGGAGCAGGCTGTTGAACTTCTCCAGTCCCTAAGAAAGGGCTGACAGCCTGCAGAGCCCCTACCCTTGTGGGACATGGCTGAGATTTGCACTGGAGCCCAGTGAACTATGAAGTGGACAGTAGAGGCCCCCTACCCTGGAGGGAGCTGCTTACAGGTTTCTGTTTTCTTTTCTTTTGTTTAACCTCATTTGCTGTTTGTGGGTTTTTTGTTGTTTCACTTGAGACCCCCCCAAGAGGAGAAAAAACATCCAAGAGGCCTTGGCCAGAGGGTTAATTGCTGGCCAGTTAGAAAGACACACCATGCAGCATTAGGGTGACCAGATGTCCCAATTTTGTAAGGACAGTCCCGATATTTGAGACTTTTTTTAATATGAGATCCTATTACCCCCCACCCACATCCTGATTTTTCACACTTGATATCTGGTCACTCTACGCAGCATCCACTGGGGTAGGGTTAATTGAACTCACACATGTATGCTTCCCATGTAGCTCCTAAAGCAGGTGCTCTAACATGGGCATGTGTGTGACACAACGTTATTTGTATCGTGAATGCCAAATTCAGCCCTCAAATGCAATCCACTGAGTCAATGGTGTAATAAAAGCAGAATATGGCCTTGTACTTGTGCAGCTGTCATAGAAAATTAAGTTGTGTGAGTGTAAATAAGATAGAATTTGTTCCAAAGTTTAGAAAATAGAGGAGACTTTGCCAGGAAAAAATAAAGGGGGAGGGGGGAGTTGGGGAGGATACTGTTACATTGAAAACTAGTCAATTTGAAAAAATGATTTAAAGGTAGCCTCTCGTTCTAGACCTGCCTATGAATTTGCATGGTTTTGCAGTCATATAGTGCTATTTTTGACTGTTTTCCTCTCCTCTGTGTCTGTGCAAAAGATACACTATACATCAAGAAAAAAGATGTACTGTTCGTGCATACATACCTATGTATGAGAGTGCACTGGAGAGAGAGCTACATCTACAGGATCTGTGTTTGTCTAGCCAGGTCTCTGTGTGTGTACGTAGTTGGATAAACATACATACCGTAGGTAGCCTGATTTTCATATATTAACATCTCCACTGCGGACAGTTCTCATGCTTTGTGCGGGTGGCTCTGACTCACAGCCAGCTCTGCTCTGTTATGTAAACCCAGGCATGCGTGATCTAATAGCTAGAGACAACTGCAGGGAAGGGGACTTCAGTTAAGAAGAGTCAGTTGGGGACAGAGAACACTGTGTCTTTTTGTTAACTGATATAACAGAAAAAAACAGAGAACTTTACTTGGACTGTGTCCTAAAAGCCCTCCTGCTTTTTAAATCAGTTATTGCAAACTGCATCAGAGAAACAGGAAAAAGGCTTGGGTGAAATTCTGATCCCCTTGCAAATCCTCAATGAAAGCTCTTTGCACGAGACAGTAATGTAGGTGTTGCAGGCGAAATGGAATCCTCCCGACGGCATGTAAAAAGGGTGCCAACAACCAGCATGATGGCATGGGAATAAGATTTAGAATCAGGTTTCTGGTGCAGATAATGCTTCCTTTTTGTGAACATTTTCAGGTATGTCTGTGTGTTTTGGTGAGGAAATCAGAGCAGGGATAAGTATCCCCTTTTTATTTCCTCTGATTGATATGATGATTGCATTGACGTATATGTTCACTGCAGTCTTTGTTCGCCAGTGATCTTTCACAGCACGGCAGCCAAGAGAGTGGGATGAATTTATTTCCAGAATCTGTGCTGAAATAGCATGACAGGTAGAAAAGAGACATGCCACCTGCCATATCTCTTCTGCACTGTTCCTGCACAGACCCTAGATTCAGGAGGGACCTCAGCAGTCGGGCTATGCTGCTCTTGCAGAAGAAATAAATCATGGAGTCCAGGAAAGGCCCTGACTGTTCCACTCCTGCAGAAGCCAGGCTGAGATCTGCACCTGGAAAGAAAGATGGTGCCTATGGCTGGTAGAAGAGGGAGAGGAAATCTGTTGAGTTCCTCAGAAAAAGTGGGGATGTTACCCAGGTTAAAAGCACAACAGTGTTAGAACTAGATAATGCAAAAGCTACTGGGCATACCAGGAAGAGTCCCATTGAATTACATGGGACTACTTATGGTGGTAATCGGTATGCCTTGGTAGTGAGTGTTTGCAGAATTGGGACCTTACACGAGAATGGTCCAAAATATTGGTGGTCTCAGTTGCACTGGTATAACTCTATCTAGGTCAGCGGGCTTACTCCTGATTTACATTGTTGTACATGACAGCAGAATTAGGCCTGCTCTCTCGAATTATTACTTCCAGTTTTCTGGATCTTCTTGCAGGATATTTCAAGAGGCTGCAGGATAATTTTTAGTTCTCTAAAAGGGACACAACCAGCTAAGAGAGAAGTTAAAACCTAAGTGAATACCAGAAGAGTGGCTGGTGAAATTCCACTGAGCCCCATACTCATGAGTTTCATTTTCTGTGATGACGAGACCTCTGAAGAATGGGTAGCATGTGCATCTGCATTGTATTGTGACAGTAGATCCACTCTCCACAGAGTGCACATCTAAGTTCCAATTAAATGCCTCTGGGCATCACTTCAGTCACTTTTAAAGGAGAGGGAGGGGCAGGTGGGCATTGGAGCAGCTGATACAATGATCGCACAGTATTCATTTGTAGATTCAAGAGTTGACTGTAGAAAAATGCATGCTGCTTATTCTGGAATGTCTGAATGGATGGTGTTCTCTGATACCTCAAGTGGCCTGAGAATCCTCCTCTCTGGGCTCTCCCTGGAGACCTTCTCTTTGCTGGAGTGGAGGAAAGCTTCTTGTTTCATTCCCTTTGCCACTGCGATATTGGCGAATGTTTATCCCCCCACCCTGCATTTGTTGTAGCTTTTTCATGTTATATTTACTGTCTGTTACTATTATTTGTATTATGGTAGCACCTAGAAATCCCAACCAAGCCTGGTGCTGCATTGTGCTAGGTCAGGGGTTGGCAACCTCTGGCACGCGGTTCGCCAGGGTAAGCACCCTGGCAGGCCAGGCCAGTTTATTTACCTGTTGCATCCGCAGGTTCAGCCGATCGTGGCTCCCATTGGCGACGGTTCACTGTCCCAGGCCAATGGGGGCTGCGGGAAGCGACGCGGGCGAGGGATGTGCTGGCCACGGCTTCCTGCTGTGCCCATTGGCCTGGAGCGGCAAACCGCAGCCAGTAGGAGCTGCGATCGGCTGAACCTGCAGAGGCGGCAGGTAAAAAAACTGGCCCAGCCTGCCAGGGTGCCTACCCTGGCGAGCCACATGCCAGAGGTTGCCGACCTCTGTGCTAGGTGCTGTACAAACACATAGCCAGAGACAGCCCCTGCCCTGAAGAGCTAACCCATATATAGACAAGAGAGAAAAAGGTGGAGGAAACCAAGGCACAAGGAAGTGAAGTGACTTACTCAGGGTCCCCCAGGTCAGTAACACAGCTGGCCACTAGGACCTCACTGCCTCCTCAGCCTGCCTATTTGTGTCAGTCTTGGTATAACACCGTGCCTGCTTGCCCCCAATTTATGAAACAGAGGTTCCTACAAACAGCAGAATCCAAAGGTCTTATCATATCCCCTTATAGGTAAGAAGGGAATAATCTCACTACATTTCTTTCGGTCTTCTCATAGACTCATAGACTCTAGGACTGGAAGGGACCTCGAGAGGTCATCGAGTCCAGTCCCCTGCCCTCATGGCAGGACCAAATACTGTCTAGACCATCCCTGATAGACATTTATCTAACCTACTCTTAAATATCTCCAGAGATGGAGATTCCACAACTTCCCTAGGCAATCTATTCCAGTGTTTAACTACCCTGACAGTTAGGAACTTTTTCCTAATGTCCAACCTAAATCTCCCTTGCTGCAGTTTAAGCCCATTGCTTCTTGTTCTATCATTGGAGGCTAAGGTGAACAAGTTTTCTCCCTCCTCCTGATGACACCCTTTTAGATACCTGAAAACTGCTATCATGTCCCCTCTCAGTCTTCTCTTTTCCAAACTAAACAAACCCAATTCCTTCAGCCTTCCTTCATAGGTCATGTTCTCAAGACCTTTAATCATTCTTGTTGCTCTTCTCTGGACCCTCTCCAATTTCTCCACATCTTTCTTGAAATGCGGTGCCCAGAACTGGACACAATACTCCAGTTGGGGCCTAACCAGCGCAGAGTAAAGCGGAAGAATGACTTCTCGTGTCTTGTTTACAACACACCTGTTAATGCATCCCAGAATCACATTTGCTTTTTTTGCAACAGTATCACACTGTTGACTCATATTAAGCTTGTGGTCCACTATGACCCCTAGATCTCTTTCTGCCATACTCCTTCCTAGACAGTCTCCTCCCATTCTGTATGTGTGAAACTGATTGTTCCTTCCTAAGTGGAGCACTTTGCATTTATCTTTATTGAACTTCATCCTGTTTACCTCAGACCATTTCTCCAACTTGTCCAGATCATTTTGAATTTTGACCCTGTCCTCCAAAGCAGTTGCAATCCCTCCCAGTTTGGTATCATCTGCAAACTTAATAAGCGTACTTTCTATGCCAACATCTAAATCGTTGATGAAGATATTGAACAGAACCGGTCCCAAAACAGAACCCTGTGGAACCCCACTTGTTATACCTTTCCAGCAGGATTGGGAGCCATTAACAACTACTCTCTGAGTACGGTTATCCAGCCAGTTATGCACCCACCTTATAGTAGCCCCATCTAAATTGTACTTTCCTAGCTTATCTATAAGAATATCATGCGAGACTATATCAAATGCCTTACTGAAGTCTAGATATATCACATCCACCGCTTCTCCCTTATCCACAAGGCTCGTTATCCTATCAAAGAATGTTATCAGATTAGTTTGACACGATTTGTTCTTTACAAATCCATGCTGGCTATTCCCTATCACCTTACCACCTTCCAAGTGTTTGCAGATGATTTCTTTGATTACCTGCTCCATTATCTTCCCTGGCACAGAAGTTAAACTAACTGGTCTGTAGTTTCCTGGGTTGTTTTTATTTCCCTTTTTATAGATGGGCACTATATTTGCCCCCTTCCAGTCTTCTGGAATCTCCCCCGTCTCCCATGATTTCCCAAAGATAATAGCTAGAGGCTCAGATACCTCTTCTATTAACTCCTTCAGTATTCTAGGATGCATTTCATCAGGCCCTGGTGACTTGCAGGCATCTAACTTTTCTAAGTGATATTTTACTTGCTCTTTCCTTATTTTCTCTTCTAAATCTACCCTCTTCCCGTAAGCATTCACTATACTAGACATTCCTTCAGACTTCTCAGTGAAGACCGAAATAAAGAAGTCATTAAGCATCTCTGCCATTTCCAAGTCTCCCGTTACTGTTACCCCCTCCTCATTGAGCAGTGGGCCTACTCTGTCCTTAGTCTTCCTCTTGCTTCGAATGTATTGATAAAAAGTCTTCTTGTTTCCCTTTATTCCCATAGCTAGTTTGAGTTCATTTTGTGCCTTTGCTTTTCTAATCTTGCCTCTGCATTCCTGTGTTATTTGCCTATATTCATCCTTCGTGATCTGCCCTAGTTTCCATTTTTTATATGACGCCTTTTTATTTTGTAGGTCACGCAAGATCTCAAGGGTAAGCCAAGGTGGTCTTTTGCCACATTTTCTATCTTTCCTAACCATTGGAATAACTTGCTTTTGGGCCCTTAATAGCGTCCCTTTGAAAAACTGCCAACTTTCCTCAGTTGTTTTTCCCCTCAGTCTTAATTCCCATGGGACCTTGCCTATCAGCTCTCTGAGCTTACCAAAATCCGCCTTCCTGAAATCCATTGTCTCTATTCTGCTGTACTCCCTTCTACCCTTACTTAGAATTGCAAATTCTATGATTTCATGATCACTTTCACCCAAGCTTCCTTCTACTTTCAAATTCTCAACAAGTTCCTCCCTATTTGTTAAAATCAAGTCTAGAACAGCTTCCCCCCTAGTAGCTTTTTCAACTTTCTGAAATAAAAAGTTGTCTGCAATGCAGTCCAGGAACTTATTGGATAGTCTGTGCCCCGCGGTGTTATTGTCCCAACATATATCTGGATAGTTGAAGTCCCCCATCACCACCAAATCTTGGGCTTTGGATGATTTTGTTAGTTGTTTGAAAAAAGCCTCATCCACCTCTTCCGCCTGATTAGGTGGCCTGTAGTAGACTCCCAGCACGACATCACCTGTGTTTTTTACCCCTTTTAGCCTAAACCAGAGACTCTCCACCCTTCCGTCTCCTATGTCCATCTCCACCTCAGTCCAAGTGTGTACATTTTTAATATATAAGGCAACACCTCCTCCCTTTTTCCCCTGTCTATCCTTCCTGAGCAAACTATACCCATCCACACCAACATTCCAGTCGTGTGTATTATTCCACCAAGTTTCAGTAATGCCAATAATGTCATAGTTGTATTTGTTTATTAGCACTTCCAGTTCTTCCTGCTTATTACCCATACTTCTTGCATTTGTATAAAGGCATCTAAGATACTGGTTTGATTTTGCCTCCCAGCTTTGCCCTGACCCTCCTTCCTCTCTGCCATTATAGCCCGTGCTCCCTCCTGCTTCCAACCCATCTCCCAGGTCTTGTTCCCCACTTTCCTGTGGGCTTTGCTCACCTGTCCCCGTCGAACCTAGTTTAAAGCCCTCCTTACCAGGTTAGCCAGTCTGTGCGCGAATAAGGCCTTTCCTCTCTTCGAAAGGTGAACGCCATCTGTTCCTAGCAGTCCTTCCTCAAGTAGCATCCCGTGGTCGAGGAAGCCAAAGCCCTCCTGGCGACACCATCTTCGCAGCCAGGCATTCACCTCCACAATGCATCTGTCTCTGCCCGGACCCCTACCTTCAACAGGAAGAATCGAAGAGAATACCACCTGCGCTCCAAACTCCTTAACCCGTACTCCCAGAGCCCTGTAGTCACTCTTGATCTGCTCAGCATCACACCTCGCAGTATCATTTGTGCCCACATGGATGAGTAGCATGGGATAGTAGTCAGAAGGCCGGATAATCCTCGACAAAGCCTCTGTAACGTCTCGGATACGGGCCCCTGGCAGGCAGCATACCTCCCGGGATGAACGGTCAGGGCGACAGATGGGTGTCTCCGTCCCCCTCAGCAGAGAGTCTCCAACCACCACTACCCTACGTTTCTTATCAGTGGTGGCAGCAGACCTCCCAGCCTTAGGGGTACGAGGCTTCACCCCCTTAACTGTTGGGGGTGATTTCTTCTCTCCTGTATCTTTTACCACAACAGGAGGGTTCGCAGCAGTGGTGGAGCACTGCCCGCTGCTAGAAGTAACCAGCTGGCTGTGTCCACCCTGAGCCTCCTCCTCCACTGGTGTGTCAGGTACACCCTGAGGCATCTCCTCTTCCACTGCAGTGTCAGTAGTCCCGTCAACTGGGACAGCACCATCAGCTGTCTCCACATGCATACTGTCCAGGAATTGCTCATGGACATAGATGTTCCTCAGCCAGGCCACCTCCTCCTGTAGCTCTCCCACCTGCTGCCTGAGAGATTCCACCAGTAGGCACCTTTCACATTGGATGCCACCCCCAGCCTGGATATCAGTAAGTGGAAATTGCAAATTACAGTCTTTGCAAGCCCACACCAGAATCTGGGTAAAAGCATCCATGCTTTGGTGCTCTGTCTGGCTACAGGCGCAGGTGGAGGAGACAGAAGCAGTGCTGGCACAGGTGTTACGGGTCCTCCTCACCATTTTAAGCCTCCCTCTGTCAAAGTCTCAAATTCCTGTCTACAGCTCTCTGTCCGCTCCTCTTTGCTGTGAACAGAAAGGTTTTTGATGTGGCTCAGGTTACGGGTTCAAGGGACCAATGGGTCACAGATGAGACCAACAAGGGACCCCCCCTCCCTTCCTACTCCCCTTCCAAAACTCCCTTGCAAAACTCCCTGTTAGCAGCTCCTGGTCGCTAAGCTCCCTGGTCGCTTGTGCGCAGCTTTATAAAGCCCTGGCCTGAGTGAATGCCCCGCCCACTGGTTAAGGCTCAGCCAATTACCAGAGGCTTCTAGCTTTCAAACCTTCCTAGTAGCTCCACCTCCAACTGCCAGCTACAGCACACTAAGGAAAACAAGTATGTCCAGGACCAACAAGTTTTCTAAGGAAAACAAGTATGTCCAGGACCAAAATAATGACGCAGCCTAAAAAGTGTCCTGAGGCATCCCATCCACACCTAAACAGGCACAATCCATTTCCTTCTATTCATTGCCATGGTCAGCTGGCAAAGGAAACAGCTTTCTACTGTCTCAGACCTCACAGGTTCTGAGCCTAGGCTCTGTGTGGCCCAAAACACTGGAGCTATTTGACTTCTTCATTACATATTTTATGAGTGTATAAAATTCAGTTTTCAGTGGAAGGCAATCCACAAATAGGATCTGAGAGTCTCACTGCTCTCACCTCCTGTTAACTTTCAGGAGGCATCGGGCACCTCTCAGGAGGGGGCCCATTAGCATTACTATGCATTACTGTCCATGTGGGCATCAAGCAGATTGTGAACCCCAGAGTCATTGCCCCACTTTCATTCCTGAAAGCGGGACAGAGCTTGAAGCACCCTTTGATTGGTGCAGCAGCCAACTGAAAAAATCCAGCCAGTCCTCTTTTAGTACCCCAGGATAGTTGTCTTGTCCAGCAACAAGGCCCAATCCTGCGAGGGGCTGGGCTCCTCCTGCAAAGTGTTCGGTTCTCTCCAGTCCTGGTGGAGCTTAGCACCTGGCATGATCAGGCCCAAACACAAGACTTGACTGTATATGCACTAGGATCAAAATGCTGAGACATGATCATTTCACGTTACAGCATTGCATTGGACCTTTCGTTTTTAGCAGCTGACGCTGGCAATGGTATTTACATAGAAGATCTTGCAATGACTAGCGTGATCCACTGAGTGGCACTGTCTGTCCAGGAATGCTTAACAGATACTGCAAAATAATCTGTGACATCACAGGAGCTTCACCTGCACTCTGACGGTATTTCAGAATGTATTAATTCCTCTCCTGGTATTTTTTATTATGCTTTACTTTAGGGAAACCATATAAGAGCATTACAGTATCTTAGGCTGCTTCCACTCAAAGCTTCTCATACAGTGCTGGTGAGTCTTTAGACAGAGAAAGAATACCACTATAAACCTAGAAGATTCAGGGTGTAACTTACAATATGCCAGTATATACAGTCAGATTTTACAACATTTGAGGATCTGAGCCAAAGTGTTGGACTGATTTTAAAATGTGAACGTTGTGACTCCATCTTCCATAATGCTCAGAATCAGAGGTGGTTGAAATTTCCCCCACTCTTTTTCCTGCATAAAAATGGCCTCTTTTTTCCAAAAATAAAACTTTTCATGAAATTTATTAACATTATTAAAATATTCCTTTTCACAAAATTTTCCACAATATTTTTCAGTGACTTTTTTTAATCAAAATCAATTTCTAAATCATTATTTAAATGGCCATTTACTGAAAACGTTTTGGGTTTCTTTAACTGAGAAGGTGTTTGAAAAACAACAATTTTTTTGAAAACGATTTTTGTATATATTTTACTAAAATTTACATTATGAAAGATGGGAAATTTCAACCCTGTGAAACAGAAAAAATGCCAATTTTTTAAAATTCATGTTCTAATATTTTTTGGCCAGTTCTAGTCCAAATGGTCTCCTTGGTAATGCATTAGATATTACTATTTATGTTTGAACAGCTTTGCTAATTTTCTTGTGTGCCAAATGGATATTTTGGAGAAGTCAGCCAAGAGGTGACTAAACTTTTTTTTTGCTGCAAAAAACATTGACATTACAGCTTTAAACAAAACGTATGTAAAACAAGAGGTTTTTGTCAATTCCTCGTGTGAAACTTTTTTTTATCTTTTCATACATTTAGTAGGAGCCTCAGGAAACGGATTCCTTCCCCGCCAACTGATTTGATGTGTGACCCTAGTTAAGCAATTAATGGCGTGATTGTGATTGATGGTGATTTAAGTCACAGCCTCACGTTGGCTGTGGAGCAGAGGTGCAGTGCCACAATGCGTGCTCTGGGAGACACTGAGTCTTAGGCAGGTGCAATGCCTCTAAGGAGCATGATGCTGTGCCTTCATTCGAAAACAAGGTAGGCTGGTTCTCCATGCCCTATGTTCTTTGAGAGCAAAGTGGGCATGGCCTGCTTTCTCCTTTCTACCTCTGCAAATCAGAACAAAATAATTACTGGTGGCGCTGTTCTTAGGCGGGGGGGACACCACAGGTGAAATCATGTGCCCTTTTTTACTCTGGAAAAGCTCATTCATTGCAGTGAACTGAACAAAGACTGCTCGATCTGGGTAGATTTCATATTGATAGGATGAAATCTCTTTGGCTATAAGTCATTGATTCATAAGTTAAAAGGCAGAGCAACAGTTTTTTTGTGGGGGGACAAAGAGCTGGATGCACCCCTCTGCCTCCCCCGATTCCACAATATCAGGAACCCTGTATTGTCCCTTCAGCCATTCACTGCTCCACATTGAGGGTTTTGTATCAGCCACCCCGGCATCTCTCATACCAGGTGCTCTTTGTAATCTCCACTCCAGCCTCCCCCAAGGCATCTGTTTCAGGTTCCCATTATGTTCCTCCCATACCAATGGCTTTTCCCCAACTGAAAATTGTGGTGGGAAATGTCCTGTCTCCCTCCCTGCTCCTGAAAATGTGCCTCTGAGCGCAGGAGCACTTTGTCCATGTTTTTGTTATTTCGCATTTATGTTGCTGTAATGCCGAGACGGCCCAAGCAGATCATGTCCCCACTGCACTAGGCACTACCCAGAGCATAAGACAGTCCCTCCCCAAGGAGCTGACAAACTAAAATAGACAAGACACAAATAGATGGATGAGCACAGAGGGCAAGAGTCAACACCAAGAATTTTAATATGCTTTTTGGCAGAGGGTTATTGTAAATAACTGACTCTTGATTTATCTACCTCCAATTTACACTCAATCTTGCCATCCTTAACTGGCTTATTTCTTATAGGACTCATGACAGAGGTGCTCTTCGAAGAAGGATGAGACACAGATTTTTAACAGTGAGGGTGATTAAGCATGGGAACAAACTAACAAGGGAGGTGGTGGATTATTCATCTCTTGAAGTCTTCAGACCAGGACTGGGTTCCTAAAAGATCTGCTGTGTTCAAACACAAGTTGTTAGGCTCACTATAGGAGTCAATGGGTGAAATTCTGAGGGCTGTGTTACACAGATCAAATGAGATGATCAAGTGGCCCTTGGCCCCTGAAATCTACGAACAATAGACCAAAGCAAATGAAAACCTCACTAATTTAAACTAATATTGTGGAGGACCCATTGCAAATTAAGATTGCAAATTAGTGTTTAAGCAATTAAATATTATATAAAAGCAAGAATAAATCATGACCAAACACATTTTGTTCATATACTTTGAAAATGATCATTTGCCTTTAATTACTTATGATGTTTCACAGTGTACTAGAAAAGGCCTTATGCACATTTAGTAGCACTTACTCACGGAAGTAGGTCCATGAATAAGTCCATGATTGTGAATGAGGGTAGAAGAATCAAGCCCTAAATAGTCTGTATTTTGTAAAAATAACAAAGGCAGAGTGATGGACAACTCATTATGGGCCTAATGCAAAACACATTGAAATCTATGAATTATTTTGCTGAGAGGGTTTTTAAACTAAGGGCTGGGGGGAAACCAATAGGTGCATGTTAGACTGTGTTCTTTGAGTCTGGTTCTGTGACAACCCTCCAGGAGCATCGGATGCGTGTCTAACACGACTTGGCTCCACTCTTGTGTCCAGGCCACCTGACCAGTGACTTGGCATAAGCAACGCTTAGGCTGGTAACTATAAATTATCTTTGCAGAACCTGTGTGAGTGTGTGTGTGTGTAAGTGATTATAACAGCTGTCAAAACTATTTTGTTGTATTTGCAATAAATGTGGCATTTTGCCTTGTCCCTCTTATAAGATCCTGTTGGTATTATTTTATTAGTGTAACGTGGAGGAGCATGTGGTTCAGACATCCCTTATGGGAGGATCTATAAATGGAGATTCCCTATGTCCTAATAAGGAGGAGAGGATGGAAAATGATAAAATACAGGGAGAATCTGATGAGAAAATGAAAAAAGAAGTCACATTCAATTACGATATGCAATAGGGGGCAGCCAAAAAAATTACAAGTTTTTTTTAAAATGCTTATATACCAATGCTAGAAGGCTAAATAATAAGATGGGTGAACTAGAGTGCCTTGTATTAAATGAGGATATTGATATAACAGGCATCACAGAAACCTGGTGGAGTGAGGATAATCAATGGGACACAGTAATACCAGGGTAAAAAATATATCAGAAGGACAGAACAGGTCATGCTGGTGGGGGAGTGGCACTATATGTGAAAGAAAGCGTAGAATCAAATGAAGTAAAAATCTTAAATGAACTAAATTGTACTACACAATCTCTATGGATAGTAATTCCATGCTTGAAAAATAAGAATATAGCACAGGGGTCTGCAACCTCTGGCACGCGGCTTGCCAGGGTAAGCACCCTGGCGGGCTGGGCCAGCACCCTGGCGGGCTGGGCCAGTTTGTTTACCTGCCATGTTCACAGGTTCGGCCTATCGCGGCTCCCACTGGCCGTGGTTTGCCACTCCAGGCCAACAGGGGTGGCAGGAAGCTGCAGTCTTCACATCCCTCGGCCTGTGCCACTTTCCACAGTCCCATTGGCCTGGAGCGACAAACCGCGTCGAGTGGGAGCCACAAATGGCAGAACCTGCCGACCCAGCAAGTAAACAAACTGGCCTGGCCCGCCAGGGTGCTTACTCTGGTGAGCCACGTGCCAGAGGTTGCTGACCCCTGATATAGCAGTCGGGCTATATTATAGACCACCTGACCAGGATAGTGTTAGTGACTGTGACATGCTCAAGGAGATTAGAGAAGCTATTAAAATAAAAAACTCAGTAATAATAATAATGGGTGGTTTCAACTATCCCCATATGGACTGGGTACATATCACCTCAGGACGGGATGCTGAGATAAAGTTTCTTGACACTTTAAATGGCTGCTTTTGGAGCAGCTGGTCTTGGAACCTACAAGAAGAGAGGCAATTCTCAATTCTTGACTGTTAGTTTTTTAGCATGGAGTTTGAAGTGTAAGGACTGGTGAGTGCATATGAGGAACATTCTACTGTATACATTCTGCATAACCCTCCCTCACTTTCATTCTAACTAGTGTAAATATTTGTTTGCAGTAAAAACAGGATACATGCTGTGAAACCACAGAATGAAAAATATATTCAAATCCTGGAAGAGCAACAGGGGTCTTTCTGAGCTCATGGTCTCCTATCATGCTGCTCAGATGTTCCTTGGAGATGTTTCCCAGCATGTACCTTCTTTGTATTCTAAACCTGAAGATCAAATGATTGTTGATCCCAAGATGTCACTGTTGAATCATCAAAGTAATAATAACTGGGGACTGGGAGCAAATGGAGGTTGAAAGTAGAGCTGTGCCTGGGAAAGCTAATTTTATGGGAGCTGTCAGAAAACACACATGTGATATCCCATCAGAAGTTCAAAAAAACCAAAACATTTTTACTTCCCAGAAGGTGGTTGAACACTTTAATTAAAAAAAATGCTCTCTGTAAACTATTCAAATGGGATTTGGCAGCATGTGGGGATTTAGTATTTTGGCTATAGTTATTCCTCACTTCCATGAGAGGAAGGATGTCCCAGTGCTTAGTGTACTAACCTGGAACTTGGGAGACCTGGATTTAATTCCCTACTTTGCCATAGACTTCCTGTACAAGTCTTTTAGTCTCCCTGTACCTCAGTTTCTATCTCTAAAATGGGAATAATAGTGCTGCCCTACGTCACAGGGGTGTTGTGAGGCACTCAAATATCACAGTAATGGGGGAAATATAAGTACCTTACACATCTAGATTTGGGTAAAAATTCCTGTGGGCCTGAGGATCCCTGGCCATTTTCACACATTTTATTGTGTTCTCTTTGCTAGGGACAGCTGCAAGTTGCTATTCTTTCTCCAGTTAAGAATGCTAGCAAGGTCACCCTTTAGAACAAGCCAGTTTAACTCCTGGAGTAAAACAGGACTTGCCCTGTCACTCACTGCCCCCCTTCCTCACCCTTATAAACTACTACTGCCCTATCACTTCTGTAAAAGTAGCATTTTGGCCTAGGATGGTGGAATACTATAGCAATTTTCCTTATGAGATTGAAGTCCTGGTTGTGCAGTATTCCCATCTACCATCAGGAATCTAAATCCTTAATTTGAAAATGAGTTTCCCATATGGCAGCGGTAGTGCAACTCCCCAGGCCAGGGGTTTGGCTTTTGATCAGAAGGGGGGTATCCTAGTGAAATAATTATCCAGGAAGAGATGGGATCTACCATCTAAACCACGGGTAGGCAACCTATGGCACGTGAGCCAAAGGCGGCACACAAGCTGATTTTCAGTGGCACTCACACTGCTCAGGTCCTGGCCACCATCTGGGCTCTGCATTTTAATTTAATTTTAAATGAAGCTTCTTAAACATTTTAAAAACCTTATTTACTTTACATACAACAATAGTTTAGTTATATATTATAGACTTATAGAAAGAGACCTTCTAAAAATGTTAAAATGTATTACTGGCGCACGAAACCTTAAATTAGAGTGAATAATTGAAGACTCTGCACACCACTTCTAAAAGGTTGCCGACCTCTTATCTAAACCAACAGTCTCCTGTAAGAAATAATTGATGACAGTATAGTCCCCCAAATTTGACATTGCCATAGCCATTAAATACAGAACCAGTGTGATCTGAGAGTCAGAACAAGAGACTGAGGGTCAGAACTCCTGGTTTCTATTCCTGGCTGTGTCAAGGACTTCCTGTGTGACTCGGTCAGATTTTTTGCCTGTTTGCATCTTGGTTTCTCCATCTCTGCAATGGGGATATCACTAACCTGTTTTTGTTTCACTAGTTGTTTGCAAAGTGCTTTGTAATCTTTTCAGGAAGGCTCACAAAAGTGTAAAGCATTGAAAAATGTGAAGGAGACATTTTACTCTCCTGGTGGCTATGGAAGGGATAACATGAGAATGACAAGGAAAATATTTTGTAGATCTTGTAGGCAAACTAGAAATGTTGTGGTTGCGTCTTCCTCTTGTTGTTCTCTTTGAGCATGGAGCATAAGAATGGCCATACTGGATCAGACCAAAGGTCCATCTAGCTTAGTATTCGGTCTTCTGACAGTGACCAATGCCAGGTGCCCCAGAGGGAATGAACAGAACAGGCAATCATCAAGTGATCCATCCCCTGTCGCCCATTCCCAGCTTCTGGCAAACAGAGGCTAGGGACACCATCCCTGCCCATCATGTCTAATAGCCATTGATGGACCTATCCTCCATGAACTTATCTAGTTCTTTTCTGAACTCTGTTATAGTCTTGGACTTCATAACATCCTCTGGCAATTGCCTGTCTGTGGGTATTCAGCTAGTGGTCCCACTTCTTATCCATCAGGCAGTGTCTTGCTAGTTTTGATGCTGAATCTTCCATGCCGGAAGGATTGCCTCCATTTCAGCATCAACTAATTGGCTTATCTGGTCTCGAGGCCCTTCTGTACTCATGTAATAGCCAAAGTTAAAAACCATTCTAAAGTCCAGTTTATAGCAGGCTGTAGCCAAATTGGGTTCTCACATGATTTGACTGGGGAGGCAATATGTCTATAAAATCCTTTTGTTAGAATAAGGTTCAAGACCAATTCTCCTAGGTCTATTCCTAGTATGAGTTTTTGTGCTATAAAAAGAAACCAAATTAATAAGGCATCATAAAGCATTTTTATACTCAGTCATTACTTCAATGTACACAAATTCCCTGGCTTTGCCCTGGCAACAAGGCATTGCAATGTCCCAAACTGATAATATAATGATGAAGATAATTTGGGAGTTCTCAGTCTGTGGACAGAGCCATACAAATCCCTACAGTGAACAGTTACTGTAGTCTACTGAGCTGCAAGTATGAATTCCATCTTACCTTGCTCATTTTCATCTCTAATCAGCAAAATAATTCACTGTGTCAATAATACACTGAGGCCACTGATGCTAATTTACATTCCTTTGTAAAGAATTTCAGATGAGTACACTTCACTTGCAGCCAATACTATGCTAATGAGAACTTTGCAATTCCAGAACACAGCCCGGCTTGATGTCCATGGACTTTGTACTACAGTAAATGACCTGTGGCATAGTTTTAATTAAAGAAGCCAGCACATAATTAAAACAACAACAGCTTACTATCAATTTCTGCAGCAAGTCTTAGCCTCCGGGTAATGTATGTACTTGTGCATACAGTCTATGTGTGGGTGGATTACTACATGAAAGGCCCAGAATGGAAAGAGTGTGTCATTTCTAAATGGATATAACATAAAATACTGCCTGGTTGGTTCCCTGAAGCAGCAGCTGCAGCTTATTGTTAGAAGAGAAACAGAAACCAGGGTTACACAAAACACACCTAGCAGAGATTGACGTGGAACTGATCCTCCTTCCGGTTCTCTTTTTGCACAGCTCTGCAAAAAGACCAGGCAAGTATTATGGGATAACATGTTAGAAACTGACCTCTCTTGGGAGTTGGTGGAGCTGGAGCTGTCACTTGTAAAAAAGATCCTCAGTGGACATGTCTTTTTCAGTCACCCTTCTCCACAACTCCAACAGCGTGTTCTACAGTGACAGAAGCTCCCTTGGACTTTGTAGGCTCAATTTTCAGACACAAAGCATGTGAATCCTGTGTGAACCAATAATTGCGTTCACCCACCATATACACAGAAAGGTTTACTTTCCAGATATAGCCCTGGCTAGGGGCCCATCTATGCTACAAAACCAACTCGTGTTCTAAACAGAATCTGTGTCTATAAAATAAGCAATGTGTTTTTTTCTGTGTAAGACCAACCCTTAGGTTTCACTATTACCACCTGCTCATCCATTCTGAATAACACACAATCAGTTAATCGCTTTATTATTCACTTATCACACAGATATTGCTATAGACTGGAAAAAAAATGGTAGCCTTCACTGGCTGCACTGCAGCGAAGATCATAGAATCATAGAATATCAGGGTTGGAAGGGACTTCGGGAGGTCATCTAGTCCAACCCTCTGCTCAAAGCAGGACCAATTCCCAACTAAATCATCCCAGCCAGGGCTTCATCAAGCCTGATCTTAAAAACCTCTAAGGATGGAGATTCCACCAGCTCCCTAGGTAACCCATTCCAGTGCTTCACCACTCTCCTAGTGACAAAGTTTTTCCTAATATCCAACCTAAACCTCCCCCACTGCAACTTGAGACCATTGTTTCTTGTTCTGTCATCTGCCACCACTGAGAACAGCCTAGCTCCACCCCCCTTCAGGTAGTTGAAGGCTGCTATCAAATCCCCCCTCACTCTTCTCTTCTGCAGACTAAATAAGCCCAGTTCCCTCAGCCTCCTCTCATAAATCATGTGTAGGGATGTAGTGTAACAGGCTCAGTTAGGTGTTGTGTAACTTAGCTTGCTATATAGAGATGTATGCTGCATGTTGTTTCCGTGTTCATTGAAAATTGAATGAATGCTTGTTTTCTTTTCTTTCTGTCTCGAAGGAATCTGCACGGACATGAAGGAAATGCTGCACGTTCATCACTCCCAGTTGTGCAGTTGTTTGTGTGCTTCACGTAGTTTCAGAACAGACCACTCCTTGCTGTGTTTATTTCTTGGGTGTGTTTGCCTGGATAGCTCTGAGCCTCTATTCCCCCTTTGCGACTCCCCATCTTTGTCCTTTATTTCCTTCTCCTTTAAGGACCAAACACAGGAGCAACCTGTCATACCAACTGAGACAGTTGGAACAAAGCTTCTCCCTGAAGCCATCAACCGTACTTGCGGATAGGCTGGGATGGTAGCTTGCTAGTGATTGGGCCAATCCCTCTGCCTTCTGGAGCTGAGCATGCAATCTCTGCAGTACTCCCACCTATTGACATGGGAGCAAGGGACTGCATGTGAGATCTACATTTGGATGTCCTTTGCAAAAACATTGCTCTTTCATCAGGCCACCAGGCTAGCCCCTCCTGTGCTAATTTTTGGTTCAGGTGGGTCTACTTCCAGGGATCAACAAAAGGTGATTGCTTATGAAAAAAGTCTTCTAATAAAGACAAAGCAGAGTTATGCTTGTCCCTTGGTAGCATCTTAATACAGAAGGTTCCCTCTTAAGGGTGACCAATTGTTGTTTTACCTTCAGAGGCTTACAAAACAATTGCCAAAATCGCATGACTAAAGCATGAATTTTACAATGATCAAACCCAAACAGAGACAGATATTCCTGCATCTGCCACTGCTGTCAGAGGTAATGAGACTTATGCACCTTGGGTCTTTCTCTACCTAAGCTGAAGCATTTTCCTATCATCAATCAGAGAATTAATCAAACGAGTTAATGTGGGGTTTGGAATGAGGCCCTTAGATTTTTTTCGTTAATAACGAAGACTTGACTTTTTCTGAAGCCCATTAGAGGGACGTGCACTCACACAATGCCTAATGTTGTGCAACAACCTGAGTATTCGTGTTATTTGGAGGTTGGTTGAAAATGAGAGTCTAACATGACTCTTCTCTCATTAATTTTACACTGAATTGTTATTGTGCTCACTAATGGATTCCTCCCCTTAGAATGCTGCCTGAGCGAGAGATTCATTCCCTCCATCTTCAAATTCTCACATTAAATTTTCCTTGACAGTATGTCAAGAACCCAGACCTGGCTCCATTCAGACCTCAACATGCAAACAGCGGCCACTGAAGGCTGTAGAACATGTCTCCCCACCCTGATGACTCATTCAGCCACAAGCAAGCTGGCGTGGGGACTCCTGTTTTGCTTATTTCCTCAGGGGCCTCCTGTGGATAAACAAAAGGAGGGTGTGGATTCCATTAAGCTACCCCTGGCTAGCTCTAGGTGGCAATGTATCATAGTAAAAATAGGTCAATTACATCTGCTTCAAAGCGACTCATAGCTAAGAATGCCTATGTGGCATTGTCTCAGGATAGAAACACCATATGCTTGTACATTTTAGGTCTGGGACAGTGTTTGTTTAAATGCATGCATATTGTAAATGTTACCTAAGATGGTGGGAACCATAGGGCTCAATTTCCCAGTGCTAGCTGAGTGTAAAAGGTTGGTAAATGAGAATGGTGGCATTTTACACTCACTGTGTGCTGAAATAAATGACTGGACAAGAGGCTGGTCAGTAGAGAGAAAAACCTGTTGGGTAGGGTGGTGGTTGTTTTGCTTTAATTTGCTTGAATAAACAAATCCAGTTTAATTCTACTGACTGCTTATTTACTTCAGCCAAAGAGCCTACACAAAGACAAAGTGACCTACTACGGTATACTCCTGATTATCCGACACCCTATTACCTGAACATGAAGGGATTTGGGTAATACAGAGGTTTGGATACCAGAGTAGAGACCCTTGGTTGCAGGGGCAGCCGCACTGCTGCTGAATGCTTCTGCAACAGCTCAGGTAGCTGCAGCCCTGTTGTCATAGGAGGAGGGGGGAGGGACACGTGACAGTGGAGCTGCAGAGGCTCCCTGTGTTGCTGCTTCTGCCCTCTTGATGCTCAAACTCCCGATAAGCGGTACAAAATCCATATCCCCCATGCTATTTGGATAACTGGGAGTATTCTGTCTATGAACTGACTGACATGCCATTCCTAATTATGAGGAAGCATCTCTGTTGACACAAAAATCAGCAGAAAATGATTTAGTCTTAATACAGCAAAGATGTGGGGTAATGTTTCTTCCATGAAGCAGGACTACAGTAATAATAAGCAAAGACTTTACTATGTCCACTCATATCAAACATCACTCAGCTAGTGCAAAAGCCAGGGACCTCAAAGCTCAGGCTACCGCCAATTTAGAATTCCTGGGCCTTGTTCTGCTCTAAGGGATTGTCTACATTCAGAAATTGTGCCACTTAACTATACTGAAATACTGAAGGCAATACAACTCCTAAGGTGGATGCAATGATATCAGTAAAAGGGTGCTTATACAGAGATAGCTTATATTGTATGGGAAGGGGAAGTAAGCAGAGGTGCAAGTAGGGTAGTACGGTCCAGTACGCTGTGCCAGCAAGATATTTATAGCTGGTACAGTGTACAAGAAAGACACAGGAGCAGAACGTGGTGGCCCTATGCCGGCAGCTCCTCTTGTGCGGATGTACTGCCCCAGCCCTTCCACGCAGGGTCTCCTCCATTTGTACAGCTGGAGGACAGGGCTGGGGGCAGGGCCGGGGGCAGTCATGGAGTGCTGCCATCGTTCTGCTCCCTTCCTCGCTGTGGTTTTGAAGTCTCCGGTGCAGCAGGAGGACAGAGCCCCCCCAGGTAAGGGGGGTGGATCACGAGAAGGGGACGGGGAGAGCATGGGGGACCCGGGCTGGGGGCATGGTAAAGAGGAGTCACCCCCGTACCAATAAGAAATGGATTCCACTTGCACCATTGGGAGTAAGCTACATTGGAATAATGTGCCTTTCCACCATTATAACTGCATCCGCCCTAGGGGCTATAGTGCCTCAGCTATTTGGTAGAAAAATCACACCCTTCACCAATATAGCTTAATTGGTACAAAATCTGTGTGGCACTGCAGCTTGGTGCTAGTATTTCTCTGGTATAAGAAATTCCATTGACTCCAATGGCGTTCCCCTTCACTGACACTTCCGATAAATAAGAGGAAAATAAGGGTCCCTGGTTCTGTTGTTTTATAAAAGCCAGACTCTTGAGATCATATTAACAGATTTCTGTGTGTTCGTTTCCTTTCTGATGTTCCTATAAACAAAAATGCAGAATGGCGAAGAAGAAATCTACCTCCTTCGGGGACTACTGAAAACTTGATATGATCAGCTTTAATTGGTCCCGGTGGAGTCTGACATCTGCCCCCCATCATGTACCTCTGACTATTCTACCATTGCCTGAGGACACCATTTCAACCAGCCAATAGTGGTGCACTGGCAGATGAAGCAGTTGTTGGGCTTTGTCTCCACAGCAGTATCTCAGAAAATAAGACCTTTCCCACTCGAGAACATGACTCCATCTCTCAAGATCATTCAGTTCCCAGTCCTAGAGCTGGGATTCAGGACTGAAAGATTCTGAGAAATGGAACCATGTATAGACCAATCAAAGTTTTGGACCCTGCCAAAACCCTTCTGTCTCTTGTGACTACTGTTATTCTATCGTTGGAACAGGCACTGACATAACTGATAAAAAGGTCAGGCACACTGGGAGATAGGGAGTAAGGAAATATTTGGTAATTTCAACTGCTGCCATCAGGCTTGATTCTCTGTTGTCCTCGCACCTTGTCATTTACAGCAAAGCAAAGTGAGTGGGAAATGCAATCAAATCAGAATGATAGTGGTTTACATCTCCTTTGCGTTGGCATAAATGATTAGGCAAAGAACATAACAATGAATTGGGGCTGTTAGTTTTTATTTGTGTGATCTGTCTTCCCCTTTTTGCAAACATGTCCATTCGGAACAATTGTTCTGCCTTTCAATATGGCTGCAGTGCCAGGGGAACTGGTTTTCAGTTCAGCCTCCTGCTGACATTCCTTCTTCCTTGGAATAGGAAATAGTGCCAAGAGCATCTGTTTAAAGAACAAAGGGCAGGACGAGAAGCCATTTATGTTATGAGAACTTTACAATGCTCTTCTCTTCCCAGTGCCTGACATACCCACATGAGTCACTCCATTCTCTTGCTGGAAGTGCTACTGATCCTAAGTCTCAAACGAAACTCAGGGAAACAACTCACAGCAAGAAGGATTTTCTGACTGATTTTTAGCTCTTCTCTTTGTTATGAAGGGCACCTTTAGCTTGATTTTGTTAAAAGGCCAGCTGGCTTTACTGGTAAAACTGTATTTTAGTTATAAGCAAAGCCAATTTTTCAAAAAATGAATCATGGAAGTTTAGCGATTAAAAAGACACATTAGTTTACCTCAGGGGTAGGCAACCTATGGCAGAGGTGCTGAAGGCGGCAAGCGAGCTGATTTTCAGTGGCACTCTCACTGCCTGGATCTGACCACCAGTTCGGGGAGATCTGCATTTTAATTTAATTTTAAATGAAGCTTCTTAAACATTTTAAAAACCTTATTTACTTTACATACAACAATAGCTTAGCTATATATTAAAGACTTGTAGAAAGAGACCTTCTAAAAACATTAAAATGTATTACTGGCACACGAAACCTTAAATTAGAGTGAATAAATGAAGATTCAGCACACCACTTCTGAAAGGTTGCTGATCCCTGGTTTACTTAGTTCATTCCCTTGCCACTGCAGGCTTGTGCACTATGGTATATGCTTCTGTGGTTTGTCCAGGCTAGCAAATATTTCAAGCAATATAATGTCCAATACTTCTTTGGGAGACTTTTACTGCTAAAATGAGTTATTAGGAGATAACTCCATTGTTTAGACCTGGAGAGCTTAAAGCTGGAGAGCTTTCTCCCCTTTTCTTAATTTTGTCGCATTACTTCTATAGCTTGAACTTGTATTCTTTGTGTATGCAAAACTACCCTTAAAATCAATGGGAGTTTGATGTCCACAAGAAAGGGAGGATCAGAAATACTGTTATGTGTATGAAATTGTTGAAAAGACAGTTCCCACTTCTGCTTCTCACATAAGACCTTTTCATGCAACCCTTCTATCTACAGCATCTGCTTGCCTGGGACTGGTAGCTTGTTAAAATTAAATTACAATTTCCTTATTCATTCCTGTGGTCTGTGGTGGTCCCCCCCCCCTTTAAATCAAATCTTACAGAAAACTCATGTAACTGGCACACAGATCACTAGGGAATCAAGTGCCTCTCTTTTAAAAGAGGCTGTCAGTTTCTGTGCGGTAACATCGATGAGAGGTTAAATTCCTTTGTGTCTTGCTTTCCTATTAATGCATCTGATAAAATCTCTTTCAATATAGTTGATTTAATCTGCACTTTTTTTCATAGTCTGATGCAGTTAGGACCTATTAAAATGGTTTTACACTCTCTTTTCCTACACGGTTTGTTTTCTGATGATATAAAACAGCTTTGTTTTGGTTTTTTCCTGTGTACAGTTCTTAGCTATTTCGTTACAGTGACAGCTTCAATTTATTTTGCCTGGTGTAATTTAGTGGTTTTAAAGTGATTTTTTTTTCTTTTTAGCTGGCCATCTTAAGCTAGTGCCTTTGCCAAAGATTTACTTTCCACCTCCTGATTTTTTAAATCAGGATGGGATGTTCTTCTAAAAGATCTATTCTAGGAATTATCTGGGGAAAGTTCTATGGTCTTTGTTATATCAGAGGTCAGACTGGATGATCACAGTGGTTCCTTCTGGACCTGGAATCTATGAATTGATGAATCCTTCTTTTTCATTATACATAATGTAAACTGAAGTTAAACCTATTGCTTAATATTGTGCTAATGCGCAGAATAGGCATATTCCCAAGGTTCCAGTTGTTTTTTATTGTTGTAGAACTTGATTCAGGAAAGCACTTATGCTCATGCTTAATTTTAAGTACATGTGCACCAAGGAGTGGTGTGTAATTTTCCCATGTTACTGGGTCGGGGTTGTCATGGAGTATGGAGGAGTCAGGGCCCTGCATCCCCACTTCCTGTGATTCACCGTGACTCTCAGGATGCCAGTAAAAGAAGAAGATTTATTAGACGACAGGAACACAGTCTAAAACAGAGCTTTTAGGTACAGAGAACAGGGCCCCTCAGTCAGGTCCATCTTGTGGAGTGAGGAGTCCAAACCGAGGTTCTGGGCCTCCCCCCTGTCAGCTCCAAACTGACATACCCTCCAGCAGTCTCCCCTCCCATGCCCCCGGCTCCTCCTCCAGCGTTTGTCCAGTTTCCCGGGCAGAAGATATCACCTGGCTGCAACCCCCTCCTGGGCTCAGCTTACGTGCTCATGTATCATCCCTCAAGTGAAGTCACTCTCTGATATTCCACCCCCATCCAGCTGTTTATAAAGACAGTAAACCAGTAAAACTCCCATGCAACATTACCAGGTCAATACTCCCTACTTTGTCACAAGGGCTCGAGCTGGTTCTGTGTCGTATTACTGAAAAGGAACCCCTAGATAGTGAACCCAGCCCTGGTTGCTGCCAGCTCCACCTGGCAGAAGGGTTACACTTCTGTGCAAGTGAAGTCAATGGGGCTTAAACACATGCTTAAAGAAGGGAAGTATCTGCTTAAGTACATTGCTGATCTGAAGCCCTAGCGTAGTGGTTCTCAACCTATTTAACATTGTGGGCCACATATGCAGCTGTCACATGTGTTAACGTATGTGTTTATATAGGCCTCATCCACACAATATATATATATTCCCTGTACAATCTACAAAAAATAAGGTTTGGTATTTGTTATCTGACAGCAATGTGATTCGAATCTTTCATTTCAACCTTTCATTTCAACCCTGGCAAATGTCTACCAAGAGAATTTTAATTTATCAAAATAAGTCAAAACATTAACTCTTAAAATTAATTTTGTCTAGCTCTTACAGTAGTGGGTGATCTGGCAACTTCCTTTGTTCAAAGCCACCACATTATGTCATTGCTTAACTGCAGGGTTTTTTATCCTTCTTATGGCTTTGATATGAGAAATAAAAACATTAAAGAGAGAGTCCGCAGATTCTTAAAAAAAAAAAAAAAAGCTTTCTTTTACTAGCTCCTCAGCACTGGTTTTCCGTGTTTGGCAAGCATCCAAAAATTTTTGTAAGATGCAAGTGTCACAGCGTCTGCTCCTGTAAACATGGCACGCAACACTTTTTGCTAATTGTTTTTGTGATTTCTCAAGGTGACTAATTTTCAACTTTCTATCTTCCCAGATTTTTCTGGGTATTTACTTCGAAAGTCTTGATGTTTTGTCTCAGAGTGTCTTTTTACATTGTACGTTTTGCACACAGTGAGGGCTGTACAAACAAAATGGCTTCCCATCTCTTTCTATAACTGCAAACATTTCTTTCCAGTCATCCTGTACCTTTCTGCTGCCTACTGCCAAACTGCAATGCTTCTTTCATGCATGTTCCTTTTTTCTTTCATCAGTTTCTGAAGCTACCAATGGTTTGTTTCTATCTGCGAATAACAAATGGATTCGTTTTCTCTCGTGTGCCCTATTCCGCTGCTGATGCGACACTCAACTATTCTCAACTGCTCAAATGCATCGCTCAACAAATTGCGCGGCACTCTTTACATTTTTTTAGCAGGGTGTCACGTGGGCCGCAATTGTGTACTGATTTGGATGGCAAGCGAACCCTGGGCCACAGGTTGAGAACCATTGCTCTGGTTGTAGCAGCAAGGAATTGTAAAACATGTTAGGAACACCAGTCCTGCTCTCCTTGTAATTAATTTCCAAACTCCGCTTTATTTTAATGGGAGCAGGAGCGGGTTCCCACTTACTAAAATATGATAAGCTTCATAAAGTTCAACAACAGGTTCAGGGCAATGAAAACGACTTTTTATATCCTGTGCAAGAGAGATCTCTACAGTGGCAATAGTAATCCATAGAAGGAGCCTCATGGAACACACACATTGTCAGTTTGTTCAGATGAGGCTTGGATCCAGTTAGGTCCTCACAGGAGAGTAGCGCTGCTGGATTGTTTTAAGCTTTTCGTAAAGTAATAAATCTACTGCACAGGATCATAGAAATGTATAAATCATGAGTGCAACAATTCACCAGTTTAAAATGAGATTTTTCAATGTTTTCTGTCAAATGTACCATTATTTTGCTTTCATGTGTTTGTATCTATTTTGTGTTCATAAAATTAGGGGTGAACAACAATGGCTCGAGCGAGGCACTGACCAGGCTTCTTCCAAGGGCTCTCTGTCAATGTTCCTTCATTTGCATTTGCAGAATTCCTGCCATTCTGGTCACAGCCTCTCCTGAGCAGAAAGTGCAAAGAATTTCAAATTGTGAAGTGGTTTAGTGTAGCTGATCAGTTTCCAGAAGGGTTTCAGATCTCCAAAGCCAACAACAGCCCCAGTTGAACAAAAGTACTGAAGCATTTGTGTCACTTTTAAGCATGTGAGTAGTTCAATGATATGTGCTTTATACTCAGGGTAACTGGGATTTCAATCAGGGTTCAAACCCGTGACTAAATTCTGCTCTTTTAGGGCTTATCTGTACTCAAAAATTGTTCTGCTTAAACTGTAATGGTATAGTTGTAGTGTTACAACCCCCCACCCCCAAGTATGGACATAGTTATATTAATACAAAGATGCTTTATTCCAGTATAGCTATTCCTATATGGGAAAGGGAATAAGCTATATCAGTATAAGGCACTATTATACCAATACAACTGCATTCATAATAGAGATGGCACATGCACAACTCTTGCCATAAAAAGTCACACCCCTAATTAACATAGTTATACCAGTACAAAATCTGTATGTAGAACAGGCCTTCGGTTAGTATAAATCAATGACCTGAAATTTCTGAAGTTATTTTAATCGTCATACTCTGACTGACAGCTGAATTTGGACCACTGGGTTTGTAGAGAAGTAAAAATAATTCCATATCATTCCTCAGCATACATTTTTTGCCAGGTTTCCATGCCTTCCTTGGGTGATAGTGCGCCAGTTAGACTGTATGCCCTGCCTTCTGTCCCATCCCCTTTTTGCCCAATGAGTTGGCCTTAAGGTTTTGGAAGTCCTTCCTACCCTTTCTGCCCTCTCCAGGGCCCTTAGGTATCATTTTTGGACATGGCTAGTTTAAAAAAGAAAAGAAAAGAGTTTTTTTTTTAAATTTTATTTAATTTATCCTTACTGGAAGCATTTAAAAATAAATGAATAAAGGATTTCATGCCTTTTCCAGATGGAAATATGTCTTTTATGCAGTTAGTATAATTATAAATAAAGTCTATTCAATTATATAAAGTCGTAACGTCAGAGGAGAAAAGAGTGTTACTACACAGATATGTAATCATGCCCTTTCCTCGTTTTTAGAAAAAATATTTGATGCATCAAGTACAATTCTAAATAAAATTAATTAATCACACAAAGGTGGCAAAATATTAGAGAAAGAGAAAAAATATCCCCATGCCCTGTTTTTTCTCATGTTATACTTGTAAAAGTTTTAAGTTTTAAAAGATAAACTATCCTAATTGATGTCATTTTTTAATTTCTTTAGACCTTTGATTAAAAACAGTATGTTTAGCAAAAGGAGCTAGAGAAGATGGCAGTTTTAGATACCAGCTAAAAGAGTCAGGAAAAGAGAGGAGACGGGGCTTGCGGGGGGTATGGTTTTGTAAGATAAGAGCAAAAAACTCAGGAAAGGAGGAGGGGTGGGTGCAGATGTCAGATGCTGTCTTTATCTCTGTTCCTCAAGCAGTAAGAAAGCTATGACTTTTCAAATTTTATTTTTAATGTCAAATGTGGAGAGTTATATTGTATCTGGAATCTGAAACATTCTTCACAATTTACAAATGATGACCTTCGATATGGTGTGGCAAGGCACCTTCTCAGTCTCACCACCCTCAGCTGTTTTTTTGCCTTGGTGAGACGGGCTTGTTGTAAAACAGTCCCTTTTGGGTGCACAGGGCAGTCCGTCCTTCTCTCAGCCAGTGTTTTGGGCTTGTTTTTCTCCTTTATGGGAGGGGATGCAGCTTCCCCTTCTGGAGAAGCTTATGCCCTTGCTGCTACTCACCTACTGGTAACTTGACTCCTTCCTCCCCTCTTTTTCTTTTTCTCCCTCCCCTCCCCTTTTCCCAATGGAGGAGGGTTTAAAAAGGTCTCAAACAGCCCCTAGTTGGAATCAGCTGATTCTAATTGACCTCAGGTAACTCCTCTCAGCTGAACCTAATTGATCTCTGGTAACCCTTTCTCAGCTGAACCTGATTGACCTGTAATCACCCCTCCCCGGCTGCTAGGCAGGAGGTCCTTTTAACCTTCTGAGACTATTTTCTATCTCCCCTCCCTCCTCCCTTGCAGCCATCTGTCTTGAGTTTATCACACTGGATAAACTGCATTTAGAGAAGTTTTGTTTGGATGGGGATTTTTGCATGCTATGCAATTTATTTAGGCCAAACTTTAAAAATAAACAGCTAATACGGCTGGGATATTTTTAAAAGGCTGGGACAGCATCTCTTTCCAACAGTATGTAGTAATTTTTGCTTCACTAGACCTCTTCTTCTTTGCTTAAGCCCAAGCCAAACTGGTGGAGTCGTGAAATATAGGGTGAGAGTGCTAGAGGTTACAGTATGTATAAAAAGACGTTATAAAATGTAAAGTTTTATAGGCGTGCAGGGAAATTACTTCTTTGGGGCCACTTCAATGTGATGGAAAATAAAATGGAAAAAAATGTTTCGCAGCTATCTCTATACAACACCAGTCCAAATGTAAAGATGTTGGTGCATCTTGATTATATCATAGGGCTCTTTTTATCCATCAAAAAATGTCTGGGCTTGGAGTTTTGCAGCAGTGTGCCTGCACTGTGCTGTCAATGGTTTTACCCCCCTCTGTCTTCCTTTTAGAGTCTAATATATGTCATTGAGCATTAAGAAAACAAAAAGTCTTGCTTTTGAAGTATTTCTATAAAATGTCATTAAACCTGTAAAGACAAAAGTTCTGTTACATTACAGTGGTTTTCATCCCAGCCAGAAATGACCAGTCTTGCCCCAGTATGTATACCCCATCTTTTGGGCTCCATTGTAAGTTTTATTTATTTACTATTTCTCGTCCTTTGTGGAAAAAGTGATTAAAAAGTCTGGAAAACCAAAGGGTGGAATATAATGCCTTCTGACTTTGGAGAGTGTTTCTGTGTCACACATTTATCTAGGGTAAAGCATAACAACTACAAAAAGATGAATATAAAATTGGTTCACTTAAAAGAAACAGAAAGAGAGAGATTTCAGATAAAGTTTTCCCCGGTATCCAAGCCTTCTACATCATCTCCTTGCCCTATTTTTCCATGTTCTCTTTAAAAGACTGGATTTCTCTTGCTCTCATTAATGGTTTCATGACTTTCAATATCTTCTTGTACTGTGCTAAATATGCCAAATAAGTTAATAATGCAAAATATTTACTGCTAAAGCAACTAAGATATGTTGAATTTTAATGAGAATATTTTGTTTGTATAGACTACCTCCCAAATACTGAAATATAGATTTCCCTAATACTCCATTGCTCTTTTTTATTTTATTTATTAAATCTATGTTCCAAATGGGTCTCATAAATTCTGAAAGAGTTCCAGGTTTACCTTAACAACAACAAAAAAACATAATTTGTGGAAAGAGAAGTGCACAGTGTTATTATTTTACATAGAAAAATTTAAAATAGGCATACATTTTGTTTCATTGGTGTATTAACCAATTAACAGTTAGACTTCCTTTAAATTTGGCTGTGTGTGTTTTTTATATAAAATAATGCTGAAAAACAACTAGGAATGTGTGCGGGAGGGGTGACTTATCTATAAAATAGTATAAAACTAATCTGAATGTACACTTATGGAGGTATGCCTATAAAACAGGAGCCAATTTGGTTTGAATGTTAATTGTTTTGGGAAGGAGGAGGGAGGCATAGAGGTTGATGCTATGTGTGGGGGGAATTAAGGGGGGGAAGTTTCCTATTCATACGTTGGAAAGTAATTGAACTTTTTTTCCTGTATTTTATAGAAATTAGATCTCTCTGTTACAGGGCACCACAACTGATGAAAAGTTCAGACATCCCCCCCACCCCCAACAACTTTTTCCCCCTGAGACTTTTCTTATGAATATGGAGACAATTTAAACAAGCAGCAAAGAATCCTGTGGCACCTTATAGACTAACAGATGTTTTGGAGCATGAGCTTTCGTGGGTGAATACCCACTTGGTCGGATGTCATGCAACGTCTGTTAGTCTATAAGGTGCCACAGGATTCTTTGCTGCTTTTACAGATCCAGACTAACACGGATACCCCTCTGATAATTTAAACAAGGGATCTCCGCAATTCTGTGTTAATTTGTCAGTGAGCGGCCACAACTGAGAGCCTTTTGCATGTGTGAGGGATTGATGGGAGGGAAACTCTCTATAAAATGATATTAAACTAATTTAAATGTGTGCCTGAGGCGGTTTATCTATAAAATAGTATACAAGTTGCCTTGAACATATGTTTAATTGTTTGGGGAAGGAGGAGTGAGTGGCTTAGTGCTGTGTGTGTGGTATGTTTACTAAAATATTGTTTTAATTTATCTGTCTCTCAAAAACTTAACTAAAATTGAGACCTCTAATATAGTTTAAGCCAGTAAGTGTTAATTTCTAATGAATTTAAAAACTATAAAGAAATAAAAGAGGACATTAAATAAGGAAAATTGGAATAAAGTGTAGGCATGATTCAATTAGGGTTTCTCGACCAGTTTTTAAAGACAAATGCTGAAGTTACTGTGGAGGAAGAGAACATTTTATTCATGGTCCAGAACCAAAAGACAAATAAGGTTAATTGCTAAATTCACATAGATTTTGTAAAAAGTTTGAAGAAATCTACATGCATGCTCCTTTTGAATGGCATTTTAGGTTTGCAAAAGCAGCAAAGAGTCCTGTGGCACCTCATGCATCCGACAAAGTGGGTATTCACCCACGAAAGCTCATGTTCCAATACATCTATTAGTCTATAAGGTGCCACAGGACTCTTTGCTGCTTTTACAGATCCAGACTAACATGGCTACCCCTGTGATATTTTAGGTTTGATTTACATTTGAACATGTTACGATGAATAATTCCATAAAAGGCCATGAGGTTAGAATAGTCTTCAGACTGGCTCAGGACAACGTGATGCAATTTAATAATCTATGATGTTTGAATTTGCAGAAGGTTGCAGGATTAAAGAATACCTTCTAATTGGCTTGGCTTGTGAAGCATGGATTGTCATAAGCTTCCAGAACAGGGGATTTTACCATTTGGCTGAGGACACTTTGTGGGGTGACCTGCTTTTCTCTTCTCTCTAACTTTCCTTTCTGTACTTCTTCAAAACTTTCTTTGGCCACCGTGAAAGATGTCTGAAATTGTGCCCTGCACACATGTAACTATTGTGTCTTCTTTCTCTGTCACTAATACTTTGTGCTTTTTTGCAATTATTTAATCAGCTTTATTTAGAATCATACTAACTATGCAAAAACCATATTTCCCTCTCAAATGGGAGAAAAGGTATAAAATTAATATTTATTCATTTATTTGTAATGCTTCCAGTATGGATAAATTAAATAAAAATGAAAACAAATCTCATTTTTTTCCAAAATGGCTGATGATGCCAAAAATGCACGTGCCCCAAAATGATACATAGGGGGCTTAGAAGGGGTAAGCGGGACTTCCAAAATTTAGGGCAGTTGTCCCAAAACTTTATATCTTTCGCTCCTCATGCCCCTATCTGCGTCATGCCCCGGTCCCTCCCCCACCCCAGCTGGGGCCAGAAGTGGGGCTGCAGCTTCAGGAGGAGGGGATGCAGACATGGGTAAAGGGTCCAAGTCTGGACCCAAGCTGGGGCTGGGGCTAGGGTGACCAGACAGCAAGTGTGAAAAATCGGGACGGGGGTGGGGGGTAATAGGTGTCTATATAAGACAAAATGCCAAATATCGGGACTGTCCCTATAAAATCAGAACATCTGGGGCTGGGGCTCGGGGTAGGAGCAGAGCAGAGACCGGGGGGCTGACATCATCAGCTGGGACCCTGGGTACAGGACCGGTAGTGAAACCCTTGGTGGGGGGCTGGCAGCTGGGGCCGGCGTCCGGGACCAGGAGCAGAGCTGGGTGGTGCTCCAACCCCCTATGGGGGTTGGCCTGCACCACAGCTGCACCCTCTCCCCTGAATGTTCTTCATCCCACAGTTTGGGGACCTCTGCCTTAAGACCAAGTCCTCAGACCTCCAGGGGGTGGAACAAAAGGCAGGGTATGCGGTCTAATAATGGGGCCTAATCTGCACAATATCACAGTGGTGGGGCTGGAAACCTGTCAAACATTGCATGCTAAGAACAGGTGTAGATTTATTGCTGTTTAGACATGTTATCACTAATCACTGCAAGAACTCGATGTGGCTATGACTACAAGCAGGTGTGAAAGTAACTTACAGGACATACCGGTACTGCCGGAGTCTGGAGGGGGTGTGGTCTCATCCAGAAAAGGCCTGGCCTCAACCGGAAGAGGCAGGGCCTCTCAAGATTTAAAGTCCCTGGCAGGACCTTTAAATCAATCTGGGACTCCCAGATGCTGAGGTGGCTGGGAGCCCCCGGGGCTCATGGGCAAATTAAAGGGCCTGGAGCTCTGGCCGCCATGGAGCTCCGAGCCCTTTAAATCCCCACCACAGCTCTAGCTGGGATTTAAAGGGCTCGGCACTCCTGCTGCTGTGGAGAGTTCCGAGTCCTTTAAATCCCAGCCCCAGCCCAGCCGCTGAAGTTGCAGGTGGGATTTAAAGGGCTCTGGGCTCCCCGCAGTGTCAGGGAGCTCCGAGCCTTTTAAATCCCAGCCTCAGCCCAGCCCCGAAGCTGTGGGTGGGATTTAAAGGGCTTGGTGCTCCCCACTGCTGTGGGGAGCCCAGAGCCCTTTTAATCCCAGCTGCGGAAGCAGGTGTAGTCTGGCACGGCATACTGGCTCTTGCCGGTACGCCGGACTGGACCGGACCAGCTTACTTTCACCTCTGACTACAAGCAGCAACAGCGACCCTAAAAGGATTGAGGGACTAGTGGTGAGACCATAGTCCCCTATTCTGACTACCAGTCATTCACCTAAAGGAATGTAACAGCAGCCATACTCTTCCTGTGCATCAGGGAACCCCAGGAGGCAAGATGCATGATGTGTTTTTAAAGATTTAATGGCGGCCACTGTTTTGGCATGGCTCTCAAACACTGTGCTGAACTGAGAGCAGTGTGGAGAGCTCCTTCTTCAAGTGCATTTAAACACCTGTGCAGTGTTTGCCGTTAGATTATTATTTATTAGATTATTATCTTCCAAAGCCCCAAGTAATGGAACCTAAAATTAAAATCTTTACAAAATTTACATTGCCGTGGTAGTCAATGTCTTCCCTACAACACCACATCTGCTGTTAGGAATCTCAAGCAGGGAAGATTTCATGGTGAGCACTGTACTCTCCTTTGAAAGGAAATGGCACTGAAGAGAGACTGTCACACATGGACAGTCTCTCTTCAGTGCCTTTTCCTTGCAAAGGAGGGTCAGACCAGAAGTTAGTGCTGTAAATTAATGTTAAAGCCAAATTTCTACGAGTTAGTTCCAACCAGAATCCTGATCCAAGGCCCCTTGCACTTTGGAAACATCCCCCAATCCTACCGATTTCATGGTCTGACCCATCTCTGCACTTACAGGCAGCGAGTCAAAGTGCAAAGTATTTCTAATCTTATACAGGTGCATAACTAGGACAGAATTGTGACAGTATTAAAAAAAGACAAAACAACACACACAGTACACTGTGAATCTGCTGCCATAATTCTTGATTGAATCCAGACTCTGTTTTGTCTGTCTCTACATTGAGGCATGACAATATATTGAATTCCTTTCATTGTACACTGCAATATCAATTCAGCAAAGAATCCTGTGGCACATTATAGACTAACAGACATATTGGAGCATGAGCTTTCGTGGGTGAATACCCACTTCGTCAGATACAATATTAATGGAAAATATAATTGATATCAAAAAAGGAGTGTGTGTCTTTTATGGCAAAGTCAGCTTCCATAGAACATCTGCATTGCTATATAGGGTGTGTGCTGCTATTTAAACCCTCTCATTGAGCGTTTTCTAGATGGCACTGACAGTGTTTTCTATAAATTCATATGGTGCCTGGAGGGTTACTTTCATTTCATTCTTTAGAATTTCTTATTAACAATGTTGGTTCAGGCTACAAGAGTGCAAACCAAAACAATTTTTATTCTGAACAAACTGTGGAGGTGACAATCCTCAGCAGAAACATGGGAATCTGTGAATGTGTTGTAAAGCTCTGAAAAACACAAACATAATGCACAAAATCGGAGATTTTTAAAAATCAAGGAAGAATGTTGCATATCCTTTGGTGTTATCTTAAAATGGAACAGTCTAAGAGCAATTAGTTCCACAACATGAGGCACCCTCTGTGTGCACATGTATAAGGTTAGAAATGTTCTGCAGTCTGACTAGCTGCCTGCCTGTGCTTTATAACAGAGATGGGTCAGCCCATGAAATTTATAGGGTTGGGGGAGGTTCCTAAAGTGCCAAGGTTCTGGTTTGAATTGACTCATGTGGAAATACATGTGTATTTCATGTGCATAGATAATGTCATTTATTTAATCTATGGCACATATGTGTGTGGACAGTACTGAATGGAAGGGGCCATTTCCATACTAGTTCATATGCTGTATGAGTCAATATACGAGATCATATCCGTCCTATAGATATACGTTCCACAGCATAAAGCATGTTATATTTATACCATCTGAAACTACGTCTATAATATATTTGTTTTGAATGGGCATGTCTATATTTATTTGTTTTCCAGGATGTGATCTCATCCTGGCAGTGCACTACCACATGTCCTATGAGTAAATGGTTTTCTTCAAATCCTATTTCTCCTGGGTTTGTTGTATTTACAGATCCTCTCCTGAGTGGTTGCACAGTGTGTGTAGCAGGAATACATTACTAAGGTAATGACTGTAAAACTGGGACAGGAAAGGGGTGGAATTAAAAAAAATCCAGTAATTTAGTAGTAAATGGGCAAAACAGTTTTTTTTTCAGACAGAAATTATTAAAGAAAACAAAAAATATCTTAGCAAACCAAGTATCCTGCAAATTGGCTGAATCTGTGGACTCGGCAGGTAAACAAATTGGCCAGGCCCACCAGGGTGCTTACCCTGGCGAGCCGCGCGCCAGAGGTTGCCGACCCCGGTTTAGCATATTTGGCACATAAATACCTTATTACACTGGCTACAGTAGAGCCATGCGAATGCCCGTTTTCATTTTCAGGTGACACAATTGTGACAGTTCCCCCCTCCGAGGTGCCACCTGGTAATGGGGTACCATGGAGCCCCCCTGACCCACCAGCCTGGGCTCCCTCTACACTGTACTGCTGTGATCAGCCTGCCAAGCCCTCTCCCAGGCTCCAGAATACACACAGGTAAGGACACACCTCGCTGCAGTACATACAGACTGCTGTGATCAGCTTTGCATGGGGAGGCTACAGCTAAGGAACTACCCAGCTGCTCAAGTGCACACCCCCTTCTGGAGTGTAAACCCCAAATTATACCGTCTTGCGCTACACAGAGATCTGTACAGTGTACGCTCATGAAATTCGCCCCCTCCCTCAATGTGGAATCTCTGGGTAAGGATAAAAGGGGTAAAAAACAAGGGTGATGTCATGGTAAAGGTCTACTACAGACCACCTAACCAGGAAGAAGAGGTAGATGAGGCTTTTTTAAAACAACTAGCAAAATCATCCGAAACACAGGACATAGTGGTGATGGGGGACTTCAACTACTCAGCCATCTGTTGAGAAAATAACACAGCAGGGCACAGATTATCCAACAAGTTCTTGGAATGTATTGGAGACATATTTTATTTCAGCAGGTAGAGAAACCTACTAGGGGAGAGGCTGTTCTAGATTTGATTTTGACAAATAGGCAGGAACTGGTTGAGAATTTGAAAGTGGAAGGCAGCTTGGGTGAAAGTGATCATGAAATAATAGAGTTCATGATTCTAAGAAATGGAGGAGGGAGAGCAGTGAAATAAAGACAATGGATTCCAAGAAGGCAGACTTTAGCAAACTCCAGGAGTTGGTAGGTAAGATCCCATGGGAAGCAAGTCTAAGGGTCAAAACAATTGAAGACAGTTGGCAGTTCTTCAAAGAGACATGATTAAGGGCACAAAAGCAAACTATCCCACTGCTCAGGAAAGATAGGATGTATGGCAAGAGACCACCCTGGCTTAACCATGAGATATTCAGCAATCTAAAAATCAAAAAAGAGTCCTACAAAATGTGGAAACTAGGTCAGATTACAAAGGATGAATATAAACAAATAACACAAATATGTAGGGACAAAATTAGAAAGGCCAAGGCACAAAATGAGATCAAACTAGCTAGAGACATAAAGGGTAACAAGAAAACATTCTACAAATACGTTAGAAACAAGGAGAAGACCAAGGACACGGTAGGCCCGTTACTCAATGAGAGGGAAAAATAACAAAAGAAAATGTGGAAATGGCAGAGGTGCTTAATGACTTCTTTGTTTTGGTTTTCAACAAGAAGGTTGGTGGTGATTGGACGTTTAACATAGTGAATGATGGTGAAAATGACGTAGGAACCGAAGAGCCTAAAATAGGGAAAGAACAAGTTAAAAATTACTTTGACAAATTAGATGTCTTTAAGTCACCAAGGACTGATAAAATGCATCCCTAGAATACTCAAGGAGCTGACTGAGGAGATATCTGAGCCGTTAGCAATTATCTTTGAAAAGTCATTGAAGACGGGAGAGATTCCAGATGACTGGAAAAGGGCAAATATTGTGCCAATCTATAAAAACAGAAATAAGGAGAACCCAAGGAATTACAGACCAGTCAGCTTAACTTCTGTAGCTGAAAAGATAATGGAGCAAATAATTAAACAATCAATTTGCAAACATCTAGAAGATAATAAGGTGATAAGTAACAATCACATGGATTTGTCACGAACAAATCATGTCAAACCAACCGGATAGCTTTCTTTGACAGAGTAACAAGCCTTGTAGATAGCAGGGAAGTAGTAGATGTGGCATATCTTGATTTTAGTAAGGTTTTGATACTGTCTCGCATGACCTTCTCACAAACAAACTAGGGAAATGCAACATAGATGGAGCTACTATAAGGTGAGTGCAAAACTGGCTGGAAAACCATTCCCAGAGAGTAGTTATCAGTGGTTAACAGTCATGCTGGAAGGGCATAATGAGTGAGATCCCGCAGGGATCAGTTCTGGGTCCAGTTCTATTCCATATCTTCATAAATGATTTCGATAATGGCATAGAGAGTACACTTATAAAGTTTGAGGATGATACCTAGCTGGGAGGGGTTACAAATGTTTTGGAGGATAGGATTACAATTCAAAATGATCCGGACAAACTGGAGAAACGGTCTGAAGTAAACAGAATGTAATTCAATAAGGACAAATGCAAAGTACTCCACTTAGGAAGGAACAATCGGTTGCACACATACAAAATGGGAAATGACTGCCTAGGAAAGGAATCTGGTGATCATAGTGGACCACAAGCTAAATATGAGTCAACAGTGTAACTCTGTTGCAAAAAAGTGAACATCATTCTGGGATGTATTAGCAGGAGTGTTGTAAGCAAGACCTGAGAAGTAATTCTTCCACTCTACTCCATGCTGATTAGGCCTCAGCTGGAGTATTGTGTCCTGTTCTGGGTGCCACATTTCAAGAAGGATGTAGACAAATGGGAGAGAGTCCAGAGAAGAGTAACAAAAATGATTAAAGGTCTAGAAAACATGACCTATGAAGGAAAATTGAAAAAATTGTGTTTGTTTAATCTGGGGAAGAGAAGACTGAGAGGGGACATGATAACAGTTTTCAAGTATATAAAAGGTTGTTACAAGGAGAAGGGAGAAAAATTGTTTTTCTTAACCTCTGAGGATAGGACAAGAAGCAATGGGCTTAAATTGCAGCAAGGGAGGTTTAGGTTGGACATTAGGAAAATCTTCCTAACTGTCAGGGTGGATAAGCACTGGAATAAATTGCCTAGGGAGGTTGTGGAATCTCCATCATTGGAGATCTTTAAGTGCAGGTTAGACAAACACCTGTCAGGGATGATCTAGGTAATAATTAGTCCTGCCATAAGTGCACGGGAGTGGACTAGATGACGCATTGAGGTCCCTTCTAGTCCTACGATTCTATGATTCTGTGTGAATAGCAATAGTTTATACATTGTTTCAGACCCTCTTTAGAGAATTAAAATCCTGGCCGCAGGAGATAAGATCAACTATATTCTTCATTTTTTAAAGAAATTCTAACTTTGAGAAGCTGCTGGTGAGTCATACAATTTCTTTCCCTACCATGAAGAACTAGGACAGGGGTCAGCAACCTCTGGCACGCGGCTCGCTAGGCTGGGCCAGTTTGTTTACCTGCCGCATCGGCAGGTTCAGCTGATCACGGCTCCCACTGGCCACGGTTCGTCGTCTCAGGCCAATAGGGGCTGTGGAAAGTGGGGCGGACCGAGGGATGTGCTGGCTGCAGCTTCCTGCCACCCACATTGGCCTGGGATGGCGAACTATGGTCAGTGGGAGCCGCAATTGGCCGAACCTGCCGATGCGGCAGGTAAACAAACTGGCCTGGCCCACCAGTGTGCTTACCCTGGCGAGCCACATGCCAGAGGTTGCCGACCCCTGAACTAGGATGTGATGTTCAGGGAAGGGACACACATTTTAAAGCAGTGCCATTAATCTTCCAATTTTAATTGCCCAACCAGTACTTAATCTTTTGTCTCCAAGTTGCCAAAAATAAAAAAAAAAGGGCTAACTCAGTACTCAAAGCATTAGATTTGGCTAAGCTCCATTTAGATTCTGGACAAGTATCAGAATATTGGTATTCTGTACATGTATCAGAATTAATAATTCAGGACAAGCAGATTACTCCCGCAACAGACTACACTGGGGAGTAAACTAAAGGGTATGTTTATAAAATATAGGCAAAAGGAAAGGAAGCCGGTCAGATGAGTTTCTCAAACACCTTAACAAAAATCACAGCAAGTCTTGGAAGACAAGAGGGATTAGTGATGGATCTGAAATTTCAGCAGTTGGTGACATATGTTTTTAAATCTTAATTATGGATATTCTGGAGAGGATAGATTCAAAAGTATACATTTATGATAAATTCTAATTGTTAACATTGGACCTGATCCAAAGCCCACTGAAGCCGATGGAAAGACTTTCACTGATTTTTAAAGAATCTTGGATCAGGTCTAATATAAGTAGGTATAGGCCAGAACCCAAACTCAGATCAACCATAATTAAAGGTGGTATAAAATATACTGGGCTAAATAGCTAGCTAGAGCTGGACAGTCCCAGGGCAGTTCAGATTTGGACCCAGATCTGAACTTCACAACAGGGCCTTGTAATTTAAACTGAATTTCATTTAGTTCAATGTACTTTAGTCCGAAAAACATAATGCGTGATATATTTAAGTAGCATCTGGGTTTTACACAGTCCAAGTTTCCAAGGAAGACAAGAAAACACAATGGAAAGGCTATACAATGGCTTTCTAAGGAAAACTGAGCACATCATGCTCTGACTGCATGCTAATAACTTCATTTTCAGTGAGTGCGTAACATTCCATGAATCTTCTTTGCCTTCTTGATGACCTCGTATTTGGGGAAATGAAAATGGAAGCTGTAGGGTAGCTTGAGTCACCCCTTTCCTGACTACAGGCTGAATAATCCCACTCCCTCCAAAGCCATTTTTTAAAAACTGGACAATAGCAAATGTAATCAGAAAGGCTCACTGTGGAGGAACAACTCCAGATAAGCTCAGCTGAGGGCCTACTTAACTGTTGTTCCAACTTTTCAAGGGGACTTTTGGTACATGTAACCCTGTTATTGTAGAACAGGTCAGTGGCAGAGAGGATGAACTGTCCAGGCCATTTTTGGGAAACAGATGGAGGACTGGACTGGTCATATAGTCCTTGGTCAGTTGTACAGAACTCTACTTAACATTCCATGCATGGCTTCCATTAGTCTTGACAGGCCTTTCACTCTAACAGATGATTATTCCATGGAAAGACTCACTGTACTGCTCTCATAGATGTGTTCCTAAGGTGTGGGAAGACACAAGAATAACTGTTTTGGCAGAGAAATCCTGATCACAGAAAACTGGTCTATTCCATTTGCTACTGTACATACAGAAGGCTTCCATACATGCATGAACTATTCTTGTTGATGTAAGCCAGATAGTGGATGCTACATTTTGCTCACCCAGAAAGGACTGGAGCACTTCAGTCAGTATGTTTTACCTCCACTGTGCACCAGAGCCAGAAAGCTATTTGGTGTGGTTATGGAATCTGATAATATCTTTCATCACAATAACGTGTAGCAGATGAAGTAAGGCTTGATGTTTTGAATTAGTCAGGCGGTTCATATTAATTATTATTTTTGTTACTGTAGCACACAGAGCCCCAAATGACACCAGAGCCCCTTGTGCAAAGCACTGTATAACAATAGGAGACAGCTTCTGCCCTGGAGAACTTACAATATGCATTGCAGTCAAAGGGTGGGTGAAACAAAGTCTTATTATCCTCCAGTTGGGAAGCAAAGGCACAAAGAGATTAAGTGACTTGCCCAAGGCCCCACAGGAAATCTGTGGCAGGGTCAGGAATCAAATCTAGATCTCCATATGTTGCCCGCTTCAACACCACTGAAATCCTACTTAACTTCTGCTAGACCCTTGCACAGGGGTGAATTTAATCCTTTGTCATTAAAAATATGTTCAGAATACTGCATGTATGTCCACTCAGAACACTCACTTAGACAGGGCCGCTCCAGGCAACAGCCAACCAAGCACATACTTGGGGCAGCACCTTGTAAGGGGCAGCCAATCTTGGAGTGGCGGGGTGGCTCTTGGGTTTTTTTGGGTTTTTTTTGTGGGGTGGCACTAGTGGTTTTTTTTGTTTTGGTGGGGCAGCTCCCAGGGGGGGGGTTATTTTTGTTTTGGCGGGGCTGCGTTCGGGGGGGGAGGGTGTTACGGCAGGGCAGCCCTTGGTTTGTTTTTTTTGGTTTCAGTGGGGCGGTGCTCAGGGTTTTTGTTTTGGTTTTGGTTTGGTGGGGCGGGGCAGCGCTCGGAGTTTTTTTGTTTTGGTGGGGCAGCGCTTGGGGGGTTGTTTTTGTTTTGGCAGGGCAGCACTCGGGGGGTTTGTTACAGCAGGGCAGTGCTTGGGGTTATTTTGTTTTTTTTGGTTGGGTGGGGTGGCACTCGGGGGGGTTGTTTTTGTTTCGGCAGGGTGGCATTCGGGGGAGTTGTTGTGGCGGGATGGCCCCTTTTTTTGTTTGTTTGCCTGGGGCAGCAAAAAAGTTAGAGCCAGCCCTGCACTTAGAAATATGCCTGCTATCCACAGCATATCTGTAGTACAGTCTATTCATGATGTTCTGTTCAGGTTCTTATACCACACCCATCATCAGGGTATCTGAGCTCCTTGCATGACATTAATTGGTGTGGCAATCTTCCAGTGATGCCAAGGTTGCATTTTTCTGCCAGTCTTTGGATTCCTGAAGTGTAGCGCTGAGCATAAATGAGAGAATTACCATAAGATCTCAGAGAAGAACTAAAAATGCGGAGGCTAAGGATAGAATGTAGAAGAGGAAGCTGAGCAGGAGTTGTGAGGCAGGTAAGAAATTCATTCCTCCTGTAAGCCCAAGGAAGTCAATAGTTACTCTAGGGATGAATTTGGCCCATTGACAGTTAAAATCTGATATGTCTTTAACTAAGTTACTTGAGGAAAAAAACAAACGAAAAATGCTCAGAAATGAGCGTTGCCTTCTCCCTGCCTCTTCTGATCCTGTTATGCAAACTGACAGGGTGAAAGCCTGATGTGTGGCATTCCTGTAAACAGAATATATATAAATAAATTAATTCCCTGTATTGCAGTTAAGAAAAAATACTTGTGCCATATCCACCACTCCAGCTGTGAAGAGATATATCTAGTTACTCCGATCAATACAGGGCTCCAGAAACTCAATGTTGTTACATTATTTGTGAGTCTGGTTGGACAGGCCAATTTAATGGAAGGAGAAATTAAAATGGATTAAAATTGGTGTAGATTGAGGCATAGAGGAAGAAGAGAACTGCTTTGATTGCTTATAGCATAGGATGCAGAGCAGGTAGGAATATCCTGGATTGATTCCAGATATATCACATAGCAGCTTCCAAAGATATTAGCACTAAAGGGCCCTTTTATTTTCATAGCCATGCGTCAGTAATAAGAAGAAGCTGTCCAATGGCTGGAAGCCAAAATGCCCAAACGATCTGATTTTTTTAAAGCTGATGTTTACTGTCCCTAGCATCACAAAAGCTGCCCGGAGAGCAGCTGGGCTGGGGAGTCTGGAACAAGAAACTCTTTCTGTGACTCTGCTTTCCCACAACGTCTCATATTTCATGATTGCTGGTGGGCAAGAGGTGGATGAAATGCATAGTTGATCTGAAACATAAAAAGGCAAAGGCAGAATTAAAAATTGGACCAGTCACAGTTAGCTCTGTGAAAAAACTAAACCACCATGATAATTGTACAATGGTGACAGTAAATACATGGCCCTTTCAACCAGCTGGCTTCCTGTCTGTGATGTGGAATGTGGGTGGGAAATTTACACCTCACCAGGAGCAGAGTTACAAATGTGTTGATTTTTTTTAACCCACATCTAAAGGTTGGATGGGTCCTGAATCATTTTTTAAACTACATTTTATTTTATTTTTTAAAAAAGTCACATTTAAATTCTTTTTATATGCCTGGCAAGAGAGCGTTTGGAAAATGGCTCATGCTTTAAATCAGAAATTGAATGAAGTGCTACAGTCTCTGCTGTGAGTTCATGGAAATGGAGACTTCTGTCTCCTTATAGGTGGTCCCCTTTCCGTACAGATGAAGGCCCGCTGCGAGGACAATATGGGGCAAACCAGCACTTCCAACACTCTGCTGTACTTTTCCTGTGGAGAAATACAAGCCTTGAGTCTCCAGAGCTGTTGATCTGGCACCTTCCATGGGAACCAAATTCAGTACAAACAATACAATGAAATCCTGTGAATCACTTCTTATTTCTCCTGCTCAAGATTTGTCACAGAGAGAGTGTGGTGGCAGCATAACTTGTGCTCATAAAGCCCTACCCTCTCACCAGGGCTGGAGAGCTTCACAAATGCATGGAGCTGTAAAATCTTCCCCCAGGCCACAGAATAGCTTTGTAGCTACAAATCCAGCCCCATGGCTATGCAACCCTTTCACTGCCTCCCCCTGGCTCTTCTTCCTTATTGGTGCTTTGCATAGTGGCAGATTCTGAGACTTCCATCCTGAAATCCACTTACATGACAGCAAGCAGAGAGCCTATCTGGATTTGAGCTCTGTGCTTTACAGAAGGTGTGTATCCTCCTAACTCCTTGTCACCCCATTCAGGGGAAATTACACTGGGCTAGCTGCATGTTCAGTCCCGTGCACATGCAGAGGCAAAGGCAGAAATTGCCCCATGATGAACATTTCTTGCTGCTCCTTCCATCCAAAGCATTCCAGTTATGCTGGCGTGAACTTCCTGAATGTCCTTATGCTACACTAGAGGAAATTGGGACCCCAAGAAACAATTTCAAAATGAGTATCTTGTGTTAAGGCTAATGCCTTTCTCCCTCGTTTTCATCTGCGACTTCTAGGATATGCTAGTAAAAACGACACTAAAGCCTTAAGTCTGATTCTCATTTATACAAGGGCCACTTTATATGGCTCTTCTAGTGGATGTGAGTCAAACACCCCTTTCAACTGCCAGAATGTCACAAAGTGGAGTTAGTGTAAATGAGAATTAGGCTCTGAAAGGTAATTCCACAAAACCACCCAGAGATGCCAGCTTTATTTCTGAGGGAAATCAGAGGTACTCCAACAGCATAGTTCTAACTTCCATAGGTGGCAATTGACATAAGGTGTGACAGAAGAACTACTGGGAGCTGAGTTCCTCTTCATGGATAAACAGAAGCAACAAATGGATTCTAAACAAATATTTATTTCAATGTTAGGGGAGGTGGCCTGTAAAAATGACTCATGATCGATATGTTTATCTACCAAGAACTTCTTTTTAATGAGTAACACCCACATTCCACTTGCTAAGCTCACTGGGGGCAGGGGGTGATTCTCATGTACACTAAGGACCCTTCACAGCCCCTACTCCACCAGCATGGTATAAAGGGGGCTTAATGTGAAGGTGAACCCCAGCAACTAGTTTTATCCCTGACCTAGCACTAGTATTTTCCATATAAGGAGGTGGCAGGACACTACTTGGTAGCTGTCACTGCTTCAGATAGAGTGAAAGTACAGATCAGTTCACTGGGCCAGGTCACTGGGAGGCACACAGTCCAAAAGTCTCCCGCTTTCCAGGCAAGCAGCCAAAAGACCAGCATTGTGCCATGTCGAGTCTGTGTATTGTTGAACTGGGATATCTTCGCAATGAGATGGCAACGGGTGCAGAATAGGCCATAAACCTAGAACTCTGACTCAACAAGATAGGGGACAACAGTCTCATTCTTCCAGCCCACCTCTTAATAGTGACATTATCTTGTGCACAGTCTTCCCCGCCCAGTTCACAATTGTCTGGCATCCCCCCACCCCTCTTCACTCCCATTGGTGATCACATAATATCCCTGAACACATGCAACATTTGTTTACATGGAAAAGTGATATTCAGGAAATAGTTATGTAATTTTGCTGTCTTTTGTACATTGAATACAGTTGATCACATAATCTACTTTTACTCTTCATTTCATTTTCCCCTCTCCCATCTGTTCTGTTTCTCTTCAGTGGGAAAAAAGAAGAGACCATACCATATGACTGGCCAGTTCCCTTCCACCCATCAATCATCCCCAGACCAGTTTGGGAATATCTACTCTAGTCTATAGACTTCAGTTTCACTCTTTAAAGCCGCTATGTATTGCTATTGCTTGAGTTACAGGTTAAATGATGCCTTTCCATTTTAGCCACTATAAAGAAAATTATTCCAGAGACTTTCTCATTGTGGCAGAAAAGCTCCTCCTCCTCTTCTCCTCCCCTGCATCCAGACTGAAGCTTCATCCGCAGGTAGCAGCAGCCTTTTGTGGAAGAGCTGGGATATAGGCCAAGTTCCATCTGGTGCATGGCTGCCTGAGTGATGCATAAAACAGGAACCATGCTGTTCATTTCCAACTGCTTTGTGGATTAGAAACATAGGAATTGCTATAGCAGAACAGAGCAATGGTCCATCTAGTGGCTAATGCCGGATGCTTTGGAGAGAGGCATAAAATGCCCATAATGAATCTAATTATGCAATATTATACCAGTAGGGGAAATTTCTAGCTGACCTCATCTGGTAATCAGATTATGCCCTGAAGCATGAGGATTGATAGCTTTTGTAATTTCAGCCTATCTAGACTAACGGTGTATGCTCTATTTATTTATATTAATGTACAGGAAAAAGTTCAGCCTCGGTACAAGAAGGTGGAACTGCATTAGCTTCAGTGGTGTTACAGGGGTGATGAATGTGGTCCATTATGTTTGTTAAATAATTTTATTTGGCCATAGCAGAAAATTTTTTACAGTTGGATTTTTCTCGCCACAGCTGAGCAAACATGGGTCCCTTCCTACACAAGAGAGCATGCCTTTGAGTGTAATATTCCTGCTGGGTTTCCAGCAAGGGAACAGCATTTATTTAAAAAAAATAATAATAAACAGCTGGCAGTTATTGAGGTAGACTTTATATGGGCACACGATCAGTCTTGGGAAAATAAACCTCAAGTGCCTACTATAATATAGATATATACTTTAGAAGTACGTGTTTATTTATACATTTTAACAAAAAAAGCACTTTTCTAGAAACATCATGTGGCCCTTCAAAGAGTGGCAGTGGTATTTTCTAATAAACACTCTGGAAGGTGAGTAGAATGGCAATCAAAGCAGACATGAATTGTCAAAAGAAACTGCAATATTCACTATGAATATGATTTTTATCTAGGACACGTGTGTGTGTGTGTGTGTGAGAGAGAGAGAGACCAGAACCAGGCTGCAATGTTATTTACGACTAGAGGTTGGTGAGAACTATATGCAGGGTGCAGTTTTGCTGAGGAATTTAGCCCATCCTTTTTGTATTATTCACTACTATTTGTCAAGTGGTTTGTGCAAACGTATTTTATTGTGTGCATTTCTTGCCAGTTGTTTGCTATGATTATTGCTTTGCGTACTCATTGTTTGTAATTTGCTAGTCATACCATGTTATTGGCCACTTAAATCACATGGTGTTGTTTTTACTCCCTGACTGAGAAACCCGCAAGCCATCAGAGAGCTTTCAAGGAGGTAGTATGCACATTGCCAGCACTGATATTTTTGTGACTATATATTGACAAAAGTATTTGTGTCACCTGGACTTACCTTTTGTTTGGCACATTCATTTTAAAAAGTTAGAGAGAGGACACAGGAGAAAGGCTGCATGAGAGATGAACTGTTTGCTATGCAAACCACCACATGTACTCTAAATAGTCAGACATGTCCATGTTTTGTAAGCACCCAAACACTATTCAAGTATTATATTTAATGTTAGGGTTCTCTAGTGCCATTAAATAATCATGTCTGAGTGATTGATTATAAGCCGGTAAACTTGAAAATAAAATAAGAACTTGCTGATTGGAAGGTTTCCTAAACTTCCCCGATTCACCATTTGTCTTCTTTTAATGTCATTTCCTGATATGCAGCTGCAGTTGCAATACTCTCCTGAATCTGATTCCTTCGCCTGTCACTCAGGGTGAGCGTTCCATTTCCATAATGCTTCTAATTGGCATATTAGGCACTTGGAAGCTCAGGTACAGGGGAGGATTTTGCCTCGTGTGGTAAAGGAAGCAAAATCACTGAATCATATTTTGCTGTCCGTACAGTGCACAACGCTCATGCATGTAATCCAGTCGCTGCAACTAAGGGGGGACTTTTGGGGTAAGAGCCTTTGATGCAAAGGCACAAAGCAACCAGAGCATAGTGATGAATCTGTCCCAGTGGAGTTATTCACAGTTTGCATCAGTGCAACTGGGAGCAGAATCTGACTCAACAGCAGAACATTTACTGATGCCACATGAGATGTCATCTCATGAACCTTTAGCCGGTGCACCACGGCCATGATATACATTCCAAATGGCATCCCCATTTGAGAATGCACCTTCACTATGACAGAAAATACAACTGGGAGCCCGAGAACCTGCTTCACCATTACTTGCACGTTGTGTAGTCATTTACACCTTTGCAAAGATGGTGCAAAATGCTACCATGGATGTGCGTAGAGAATTTTGATAAGATTTTAGCACAATGACTACTATTATTATTTATTTGTATTACGGTCATGCTTGGGAGCGCTAGTCATGGACAAAGACTCCATTGTGTTAGGGGCTGTACAAACACAGAACAAAAAGAAGGTCCTTCACCCACAGAGCTTACACAAAGGAAAAATCAGTCCATAGTCTTTAAACATTAGGCAGGCTGTGGTAGCACCCTGGCTTCAGGGTTCTAAACATTCTGCATCAGTTTATCAAGATCTTCCCACATGTCTCTCTCTTATGCACAGCCAGGACAGCTGTAGGCATCTGGAATGCACTTCTAGCTCTTGACCCAGCTGCTCTGGATCCACTTGTCTCTAAAGCTTGGTAATTTATCAAAATGTTCTTCCAATTAAAAAAAATGACCTTCCACACTGATCTCTATCCCCCCTCTGCCAAGCAAGAATTGAATGAAACGTTTGTGTGCTTTCTGAGCATTTCCAAGCGCTTTGGCATACATTGTCCAACTATGTTTTTATGTCACTCCCAGCTCAGTGGGCTAGCAAACGCACACCAAATGAAATATGAACTGGATTATTCAATGTATGTTACCACTACTGCCAACTCTTCCTTGCAGTGCTCCAGGGGACTGAGGTCAATTGTATTCATTTCTTGAGTTTTGGTAGTTTTAAAAACCATAACTCAAATATATTAAGGTAAAACAAATCTGAGGGCTGAGCCTTAGGTTCTGGTTTACTTAGCCTGCCCCTACTATTTGGATTCATTTAGAGGACAAACTGCAGCAAATTCATTCCTGATAATAACTTCACTGAAGTTAACAGAGGTACACGGGGGATTAATTTGACCCATTGTATCTACTTTGATTCTTGCCTATTTACACTGGATTTGGCTGAAGAAACCCTTGGCCTGATTATGTTTAAGTTCAGTTTATTTGACTTGTTCAGGTCCTGCAGGGCTCCTAAGGATTGCAGGCACCAGACAGCTGTGCTCAGCCTTGTCTGCTACAGTAATGTCAAGGAAACCTATCAGAACTGGCAAAGCTTCAGAACACTGTGGTGCGCCTGGGTTACAATAGGCAGAACCATTCCAATGAAAATAAACTGTTCCTGGACAAAAGAGCTACCTTCATTTCTTTTTAAAAACCAGGGATATGCTTTGAGCAGACTGCAAGGTGGGAGCTGATACTCTGAAAGCTATCTTCTCACCAACCAAACAGCAGTAAGTGAGAGAGGAAATGGAGCAAAGCTACAGCACATTTGTAAAAAGGCAAAAATCTGCCCATTGTATTTAGCTCTTGCAAATTTGGTTGTGAGCAAGGACATCAGCAGAAGAACCCCTGTGAACCTTAGCCAGGATTTCCATTGTTGCAGCATTATCTTATTTGCCTGAGTTCTGGATCCTATGGAAATGTCACTCGCAGAGGAGATAAGAGCAGTGACGGACGAACTTCCCCTACCTAGTATTTTCTTTGTGAATATAGATTTTTTTTTGACTGTGAAAATCAAGTGCAAAAACGGCATGCAGTAACTGACCACTTTACCCACAGCCGCAGCACAGCAAGGTCAGACTTTTCAAAGGCTTGGGAAGGTGCAAATAATGTTTTGACCTCTCTGGGGGCTCAAATGGTAGTTGAATGCCATGGGGATTTTCCAAGTTGGTAAATGGTCACACCCAAGTTATCTGAGCAGCCAGTGGCTTGAGTATTCCAAGGGAACATCTTACACAGGTATAAAAGGCTGGCCAAAGGGAACACCCCTGGGGAATTAGGCCCACAGGGTCAAATCCCGCTCTCAGTTATGCTAGTGTAAGTCATCAGTTAGTCCATTTGGCTAGGTTCAGTGGTACGCCCTGGCTGCCTGTAACATAAAATGCCTGAAAATTCAGCTTAGCTATCCAGTTGAGCTTAGTTCATAGCTGTTTTGTACTGCTACAATGGTGCAAAGCAACTGGAGCGCACCAGTGAAAATGGCATGTTAGTTTTCATGGAGTTACTCCAGATTTACAATGCACTGAGAGCAAAATTTGTGGCAAAAGAACCTGATCCTGCACACTGAAGTCAGTGAGAAGGTTGTCATTAATTTCAATAGGAACAGGGCCTAACCTACCCTCTGACCCCCTAGAGATGGTCTTTTCAAGGCAGGGCTGAGGTAGACTGGTGGAGCAAAGTGAAGGAAGCTTTTCACTGCCCAGTCCAGACTGTACCCATTGTGTAGATGAATAGAGAACTTCACTTTACGTTCCTATCAACTGAGGCCCTTTCACCAGCACCGAATTCTATATTTAGAATGAAGAGGCCAACCAACACTATTACACTGTTTCCCACCCTGGCTTTCAGAAGCCAGAGTAGTTCCTTTTCAGTGCTGTACACTTTACATCCCAAATCAAACACAGATTGCACAAGCTTTTACTCAGGTAGCACTTGATTCCTGTTTTCATTTAACAACAATATCCCTAGTTGTGAGGGGGTTGCAATTTTTTTTCAGTCTTTCCTACTGAAAAGCCCAAATACCCAGGAAACATCAAACCAATTTGTTGAAGCTATGCAGTTCCCTCTGAGCCTCCTCATTCAGCTACAGCGTGTTGGACTGGGGAAATTTTAGTTAAATATAAAAGAAAAAATATACATATTTCATTAACCATTGACTTGAGCTTTCAGTGCATTAGGTCATGAGCGCAGGTCTGGGGAGATCTCTGGAACTATCACATTTGTCACTAGTGTACAGAGCAGGAAAAACTCCATATACACCCTGTCACAAGTAGCTCAAGACTATGTTCTATAATTAGATTTCACAAACCAAGTATCAAGTGTGAACTCCTCAAGCACTATAACATCCTTAACATGGAGTCACAGACAGTCTCCTTGGGCACTCCAGTCTATCTTGTCACCCAGGCAAGCCTACCATTCTGATAGATGGTCCCTTACACCAAAAATCACAACAATGTTACTCCCAGGCCCAAAGGATCAGTCACTTACTTCAGGTCAAAACAATGAGAAGTCCTTGTGGCACCTGAGAGACTAACAAATTTATGTGGGCCCAAATAAATATGTTAGTCTCTCAGGTGCCACAAGGACTCCTTGTTGTTTTTGCTGATACAAACTAATGGCTACCAGTCTGAAACTTTACCCCAGGTCAATTTATCTTAGGTCTCTCACCAAAGACAAGGCTTGAAGCCAATCCTGTAATAAACTAACTACAGATTTACTAACTAGGAAAAAGGAATGAGAGTTATTTACAAGGTTAAAGCAGGTAAACATACACACACAAATTAGTTAGTCTTAGGTTCCAAAAGACAATAGAAGCTGCTGTAATATGCAAGCTCTAGAAGTCCTTTAGGGTTAGCCTAAACTAAGCAGCTTGGGGATCCCTTGCTTATGCTTAGAAATATTCCCCTCTCCAAATTCCAAGCAGCATAGTGATATACATCCAGCAGGGATTTTTATTGTTGTCCTCCAAAGTTCAACCTGGAAGGGGATGAGGATTTGTGCATGTTCTGTCTCCATGGATGTTTGAAGGAGAAATCAACAAAGCCTTTTGTCCACTGATGTTCCACAGTGGTTCATCTGGGGTCTGTATGCCTTCTTTTGTTGGGCGGGGGATGACTTCTCTACTAGTGAACTCCTAATTCACGCTTAGTAATGCATCCCTCCTGGATGTGGGGGTTTCCAGTTTCAAAGCAACCACTTTTATCGTTACAGAGCAGATACTCAAATATGACCTTATAACATGGAATCCAGATACTGTAAGTGAGATTAAGGCAGGCAGCAACTCACAAGCATTTCACAAAGTCCACACACTAAACTCATCTCTATAAATCTAATACCTATTTTAACAACACTAACACACAGGTGAACCAGACTGATTTCCAGATATGCATTTGTCAGTGTTCAGTGAGGCCTAAGAGCCTTCACATGAGTGTCACACATGCCCCTCCACCCCCACCTCATTCCCTGACAACCGAGAGGCATCACTCTGAGACTTGTCACTATCCCTTTGTTCTCAGTGTTGGTGTGGAGGGGAGTGGGTCACAGGGCAGACAGAACAAACCATATTCTCCTTTTCCAAACTATTTGACAAGACTAACAAGTTTCTGCCCCCTGCCTGTTTATATTACAGCGAGTTAATGCTTAGTCATGCTCTGGAGCGTGCTACGGAGCCTCAGCTCCGGCCTTTCACAATGTGCAAGGGAGTGTGTGTCTATATAACAGCATGTAACAATGTAAATGATTGCACTGGCATTTGCCCAGCTAGAATGGAAAGTACCCAGGGAAATGCTGCTGACAGATACTATAGTGTTATGGTGCGCCCTGTCAGACATAATGTGTTGAGTCTCAAGAGTCTGCCAGATTGATGAGCCCCATTGGCTCGCCTGCAAACCAACAAACAACGCTGGCTGAGTCAGCAAAGTGTCCAGGCAGCTCATCTCCTGCAAGTGTTTTTATTTCAGATGTCGGGAAAAGGGACACTGATACTCTATAATCAGAGCATGTTCCCCTTGTTAGTTCTGATTTCTAAGAGAAACTAAAGCAGCTTTTCCTGCTGCCATTTTCATAACCTTCTCTGAAAAGAAAAGCAAAAAGCTGCATAATTAGGTAGCCGTGTCAATTGATTTTATCCCCTTCTTTCTAGGAACTAATCTGATTCACTAAATACACTGTATAATCATGTCTTTTTTCCTAAAGATTATCTTAATTATATTTACCCATTCAGTGTCCATTATTGTTTCCATTTGTAACTATACAACTGCAGTACTAGGTTATTAGTTTTTATTTTACAGGCATTGAAAGGGATTGTGTCTGTTCTTATTGGTGCCTCCCAGCAGGGCCAGATTTTTAGCTCAGTTACCCTGGTGTAAATCTGGAGTAATCCCATTGATTTCAATCTGGCCATTCGGTTTGTACACCTGCTGCTGGCAGCTCTGGAGAACAGGCTTGACCTCCTTTTGGAGACAATCAGTTCCTCACTTGAAGAGGCCACTGGCAAAATTCTCAAGGTGCCCCTTACATAGGGAGCTCCCTTTTGGTTTTCAATTGTTTTCAGTGGGAATGCAGAATTATGAATAGACTATTTTATTTATTGCAATGGAGAACACTGTGTCATGCCCATCTGCTACTCTGGGTGCCTTTGATATTTAAAAAAATAAATTTAACCCAGCAAAAGCAGCAAAGAATCCTGTGGCACCTTATAGACTAACAGACGTTTTGGAGCATGAGCTTTCGTCAGATGCATGTAGTGGAAATTTCCAGGGGCAGGTGTATATATATATGCAGGCAAGCTAGAGATAATGAGGTAGTTCAATCAGGGAGGATGAGGCCCTGTTCTAGCAGTTGAGGTGTGAAAACCAAGGGAGGAGAAACTGGTTTTGTAATTGGCAAGCCATTCACAGTCTTTGTTTAATCCTGAGCTGATGGTGTCAAATTTGCAGATGAACTGAAGCTCAGCAGTTTCTCTTTGAAGTCTGGTCCTGAAGTTTTTTTGCTGCAGGATGGCCACCTTAAGGTCTGCTATAGTGTGGCCAGGGAGGTTGAAGTGTTCTCCTACAGGTTTTTGTATATTGCCATTCCTAATATCTGATTTGTGTCCATTTATCCTTTTTCGTAGCGACTGTCCAGTTTGGCCGATGTACATAGCAGAGGGGCATTGCTGGCATATGATAGCGTATATTACATTGGTGGAGGTGCAGGTGAATGAACCGGTGATGGTGTGGCTGATCTGGTTAGGTCCTGTGATGGTGTTGCTGGTGTAGATATGTGGGCAGAGTTGGCATTGAGGTTTGTTGCATGGATTGGTTCCTGAGCTAGAGTTACTATGGTGCAGTGTGCAGTTACTGGTGAGAATATGTTTCAGGTTGGCAGGTTGCCTGTGGGCAAGGACTGGCCTGCCACCCAAGGCCTGTGAAAGTGTGGGATCATTGTCCAGGATGGGTTGTAGATTCCTGATGATGCGTTGGAGAGGTTTTAGCTGGGGACTGTATGTGATGGCCAGTGGAGTCCTGTTGGTTTCTTTCTTGGGTTTGTCTTGCAGTAGGAGGCTTCTGGGTACACGTCTGGCTCTGTTGATCTGTTTCCTTATTTCCTCGTGCGGGTATTGTAGTTTTGAGAATGCTTGGTGGAGATTTTGTAGATGTTGGTCTCTGTCTGAGGGGTTAGAGCAGATGCGGTTGTACCTCAGTGCTTGGCTGTAGACAATGGATCGTGTGATGTGCCCGGGATGGAATCTGGAGGCATGAAGGTAGGCATAGCGGTCCGTAGGTTTTCGGTATAGGGTGGTGGTAATGTGACCATCACTTATTTGCACTGTGGTGTCTAGGAAGTGGACCTCCTGTGTAGACTGGTCCAGGCTGAGGTTGATGGTGGGGTGGAAGCTGTTGAAATCGTGGTGGAATTTTTCCAGAGACTCCTTCCCATGGGTCCAGATGATGAAGATGTCATCAATGTAGCGTAGGTAGAGAAGGGACGTGAGTGGACAAGAGCTGAGGAAGCGTTGTTCCAGGTCAGCCATAAAAATATTGGCATATTGTGGTGCCATGCGGGTGCCCGTAGCGGTGTCACTGATCTGGAGATATATATTGTCATCAAATTTGAAATAGTTGTGTGTGAGGATAAAGGCACAGAGCTCAGCAGCCAGTTGTGCTGTGGCATCATCAGGGATAGTGTTCCTGACAGTTTGTATTCCATCTGTGTGTGGGATGTTCGTGTAGAGAGCCTCTACATCCATGGTGGCTAGGATGGTGTTTTCTGGAAGGTCACCAATGCTTTGTAGTTTCCTCAGGAAATCAGTGGTGTCACGGAGATAGCTGGGAGTGCTGGTGGCAAGCTGTCTCACCAGCAACTGCACACTGCACCATAGTAACTCTAGCTCAGGAACCAATCCATGCAACAAACCTCAATGCCAACTCTGCCCACATATCTACACCAGCAACACCATCACAGGACCTAACCAGATCAGCCACACCATCACCGGTTCATTCACCTGCACCTCCACCAATGTAATATACGCTATCATATGCCAGCAATGCCCCTCTGCTATGTACATCGGCCAAACTGGACAGTCGCTACGAAAAAGGATAAATGGACACAAATCAGATATTAGGAATGGCAACATACAAAAACCTGTAGGAGAACACTTCAACCTCCCTGGCCACACTATAGCAGACCTTAAGGTGGCCATCCTGCAGCAAAAAAACTTCAGGACCAGACTTCAAAGAGAAACTGCTGAGCTTCAGTTCATCTGCAAATTTGACACCATCAGCTCAGGATTAAACAAAGACTGTGAATGGCTTGCCAATTACAAAACCAGTTTCTCCTCTCTTGGTTTTCACCCCTCAACTGCTAGAACAGGGCCTCATCCTCCCTGATTGAACTACCTCATTATCTCTAGCTTGCCTGCATCTATATATATATACCTGCCCCTGGAAATTTCCACTACATGCATCTGACGAAGTGGGTATTCACCCACGAAAGCTCATGCTCCAAAACGTCTGTTAGTCTATAAGGTGCCACAGGATTCTTTGCTGCTTTTACAGATCCAGACTAACACGGCTACCCCTCTGATACTTAACCCAGCAATAAACTCCTGGGAAGAGCTCCAGCAAAACTCCACTCCCAACACAATGCAATAGGGAGGGCTTCCCCACCAACCCTCTGTCCCCATAAATAACCTCCCACATCAAGTGCCAACCTGTCCAGCAGCCCAGACAAGAAGATGCATCTGGTAGGGTGCTCTGAAGGACACCAATCCCTGGCTATTGCGACCCAAGGATGGCCATTTGTTTCCCGCCTGAGGGTTCCTTGCAGGGGTAATGATTTATAATGAAGTTGCTAATGCACATAATCCTGCACATAGTCTTTTGTCCTCAGTCTCCATTTGATTTTTGATGGGTTCAGAGGTATGGACAAAAGTATCACTGTTGACTCATGCTAGCCAGTCCTTCCTTCTTGAATCTGAAAGCTCCTATCAGCCCACGGAGCAGCAGACTGAGATTAGGAAACGACTCCTGAGCTCCTACTTGGCTGTGGGAAATATTAATACTTGAGATTCACTTTTTCAAAAAAACCCAACACTGTGCTCAGCACCCTTGCTATCTCAGGCATGGGGTTTTCTTGATGATCAGGCCATATCATGTAGGACCACTCAAAGTTCTGTGATGTGGCAACTATGGCAGGACTATGATGAGACCAACAAGCTCAGTTTTATGTATGTATTATTTTTACACAGGATTTTAACTCAGATCTCTTGGAGACAAAAGGCAAGTGCTTTATACAACCTTTAGCCCAGTACCTATGGTCTCTCTGACTATTCTTGGACTGATGAAAACACAGCCTGTGATGTGTTGTTGCTTAGATATCAGTCACCGTTATATCTTACTGCTTCAATAATTACTGGTTTGCATGCACTTCACATGAATTCTAATTGATACAAGTGCAACAATGTCAACAGGGTGAAGCAATGCATCATCGCCCTTCTCAATGAACAGAATGGATTCTCATGCATAACTGCTTCAGATGTGATCAGCTCACAGTAGCAGCCACATGCCTGTTTAGCAGGCGACCTGCTGATGACCACAGTTGCATGGATGTCCAGGTATGTTACCATCTGCTGTAGCTGGACTTGGTCCTAAAAAGGTGTTAACATTCAGAAGACCTCTTGAAAATATTGAACCTCTAACATTTCACAAGTCCAGCAGTGCGGGCATATTAGCAAGTATCTAACAAGGTGTGTGGAGCACTGTGTGGCCAAAGGGAGTTATACTGTAGAGTATTTCAGAATCATTGTGAGACATGAGCCAGCTTTAGGCCTGAATGTGGGGTAGAAACCATACCATTTGCTTTAGTCAATGATATTCTCTGCAGATGGTGACAGAATGAGAGTGCTGATTTCATTTAGATCTGTCAGCAGCCATTCAGCCTCTCTCATGAAGGGTGCACGCACAAAGGTCTACTTTGTCACCCGTTGTTCAATGTACACATGAGACTGCGGCAGCCGGGGGGTGGAGGGGCTAGTGAAGAGATGTGCAATGTATTCAGCCTGCTGATGACACCCAGGTCTAAGTGTCTCTCACTTCTGACTTGGCTTGTGCAGCGGAATGAATATTCCAGTGTCTTCATGAGCATGGGGCTTGGGTGAGGGCTGGCTTATAGTGGCTCTGACCAGGTTGGGGCTGGGTACCAGAATTTATGCCACTGCTCCCAGCTGAAGGCTTGTGATTGCTGAAAGACTGTGATTGTAATGCAGGAGTGCACACTAGGTGTGTTATTAGATTCTGGTCTTCTGAATGCTCAGGGAATGACAATGACCAATGGCACTTTTTTCCTCTCTGCCTGAGATGAGTGTGGATTAATATAATGTGCTCTGTCTGGGGCTGTACACTGAGACCACTGGCAAACTGAAGCAGCCAGACTATTAAGTGCAGTTTCACTCTGGAAGCAAATTACCTCAGCGTTCTAGAATATGCAGTGGGCTCCCTGGCAATTCCTGAGAGGAATCCAAGGTGTTTGCCTTCCCTGTGCAGCCCTCAGCGATTTGAGAAGTGGCTACCTGGGAGACAGCCCCCTGTCTCCCACAGTACCACACTGCAGCAGCTATGCTCAATTGAGGTACAGGAGCTGGAGCGTTGCCTTTGGGGTTCACTCTGCACCCTGGTCTGCCAGAGCCTGGATCTGTTAACAATCTGGGCACTCACTTTTCTCCTGAGTATTTAAGGAGTGGGGAGGGTTGAAGAGGTTCTCAGTTCAGTTTCGCCTGCTGGTTATGTAAATGTTAGGTCTGAAAGAGGAAGCCATTGTAATTTTTATAGAGGGGAGTGACATTAAATTATGCCTGACCGCTCCGAGCTTGGAGTGAGTGCTTGTTTATGCTTCTCTAAATCAGAAAATAATTTTAAAAAATGCTTAAGATGAACTTCAGTATAGAAATATTATTATTATTTATTATTATTAGTGGCTTCTGTGAAATGGGCCAGAGGTTTCAGGATACTTCCATTGTGATATGTCTCCTGCAGATTTCCTTTCTTTGTTATCAAAATTAAACAGAAAACAAGTTCACATTGGAAAAAATGTTGTGATGAAATCAGAGCCTTGTTAAATAAAATTCTGTTCCAAAAAGAAAATGCTTTTAAACCAGAGCTGGAAAATACTTAATTACAAATAAAGCTTTTAGGTCTCAGGTTCACAGCTTCTGCAAATCATCATGAATTAGTTTGAGCAGGATAAAGCGAATTGCTTTGAACACACTCTCCTTTTAAACAAATTAAAAAACTTCATTGTGAAAAATTGATTCCCAGGCATATTGTAAAGCCATTTCTGCTTTTCAGATCCCAGAGAGACAGTTTGCACTGTTTGTATAGTGCCTCACACAATGGGGCCTGATTCATTATTATGGTTCCTAGGTATACCAAGGAATAATAATAATAATAATAATACCAACCATGGGCTCACATGATGAGGAGGCAGCATGTTGGAAGGTATCATTAGGGATGAGTCAAAAATTACTAAAACTGAATGTAGCTATTTATAAGCTACATTTTCATAGGAAGAAGCAATGGGTGAACATGCAAAAAACTCATATTTGTGAATGTCAGTGAATATTTGCATATGCAAAACTGTTGACTGGAGCTCACAAAGCCTCACCTTGAACACAGAAGTGCTCATCTGCATGGTCAACTGCAGGCTTGCTGCAGGCAGAGTGGATTTGCCACAATTAATCTGATGATCCTTTGTGTGTTAATCTCTGAGTGCCAGATAGCTCAAGCTTTCAAAAAGTCAGTCTGTCAAAACAATATGAGATAGTCTTAAAAATCATGAGCCGTTTTTTTTGGGGGGGGAACGGGGGTTAAATAAGTTTTAAGTTCTTCTTATTTCCCTTCTGGTCTTGGAGATTTGAGATCACATTTTCTCCTCTTTCACCCCAATTATGATGGCTGGAAACTTCCATATTTAAAAAAAAAAGAAAAGTAGAGATTCTCAAGTATTCAGGAGCTGGGCCTTTCAGTAAAATATTGTGACACTTGGGATAAAAATGCAACAGTTGGCAACAGTGTAATAATAAAGAGCTTCCTTTCCTTGCTCAGGGGAGCACAGGAGCTGTGCGTACTTCCTTGGCATACTAAAAGGGTTGAAGACGTAGAAGAGAGGCAGGACTATCCTTTGTCCCACCAATACTCTTGGCAGCAGAGCTGGCTAGCCAGCTGTCTGTAGGGTGGGTCATAGCAAGCTGGGTGTCTGCCAAGAAGCCATTCTGCAGACTGAACAGGAGTACTTGTGACAAGTTAGAGACTAACTAAGGTGCCACAGGTACTCCTGTTCTTTTTGCGGATACAGACTAACACGGTTGCTACTCTGAATTCTGCAGACTGTCTTCCAGTGTTCCACTTGGAGCATTGCAATGGCACACCACCTCTTTAATATAGGCTGTGCCTTTGGAAGCCCTTAATAAATAAAATGATTGTCTTAGCTTTCTGCCTTCCAGAACTGAGTTCCACACCTTTTATACGCGTCGCAGCTCCTTGGAAGAGTCTGTGCGGTAATTAGCAAATGTAAAAAATTATAAATAGAGGCCTGAAGACTAAAATGTATTGATTGGATGGATCCCTCTTTTCTGACAGAGACTGGACCAATGGAAAACTTTGTTCCTTTTTGATGACATCACTGGCTTCTGTGACAGGTAACTAGCAGATATTTTTTTCCCTACCAATCAGGTACATTCAAAAGGCCTTGATAGAGCAGATATGAAGAGTTAATATTTGGCTTGACAGTGCCCACCATTTTTTTATAAAAAACTGTCACACTTCAGTAGCAAGTTCAAGCAATCAGTTAAAAACATTCTTGAGTAAGTGTCACCGGTGGCTTTGGCAATATTAGCACCATTGTTAGCAAAATGAAACCCACTAAAAACATGTTTGGTCCTTGTGAGCACAGCCATTCAAATATCTGCCCTTCAGGGCTCTCCAGCCAGTTGTCAGTTGTCGTCAAGAGCTGCCAAGTTTCCATGCAAAGGCACAATCATAGGCATCACATTGTCTTCGTTGTACTCCTGCTCTGAGCAGTCAGATGTTTTGCCTTTTGGAAAGGTGGTGCCCTTTCCAGGGAACAAAAGAATAAGGAATATGATGATTTCTGTTTGGCGCTCCAAAGTAATGATCATGTGGTTAATACAGACACAGTCCCCAGTAATTCTTGAGGTGGGCAGCTATGAAGCAGACAAACAAAACCAGAAAGAAAAGAATTAGATGGTGCCCCCAGAATAAGTCTAATTCCAGTGCACATCAAACACAGACACCCCAGCCCCACCATTCAGATTTCCCAGGGCCTGAGCAAGGTGAGCCCCTCGGTGAAGAGCAGCTGATTGGGACCCAAATCTAGAGGAGAGGCTGGTGTAAAGAGGAAAGGTGATCTTGTGGTTAAATTACAACCAACAGCCTAAGGCCCTTTCTTTGAAAATTGTCAACTTTTAGTTAGAAACCAAAAACCTGAAAACCAAACCTGTTTGGCCAAACTTTTGATTTTTTTAATGAAAAGTTAACATATTCCATAGGGAAAAGACTCAATATTTTGCAACCAACTCTAGTTATGATGCATTTGACCATATCATGAAATGTCTCCGACTATAATAAAATGCAATCAAATCCCATCTTGGGAACAGAACCATGTGGCAACTCCCCCCGAGTTACTCTTAATAAACAAGTTGCAGTAGCTCTGGAATGTTAGCAGAAATGCCTGCGCTCATAGATGAAGTATCTTTAACAATAAACACTTTCATACCTGCCAAGTCTACTGGTTTTCCCCATAGACTGCTGCTTTGGGGTCCTGTGTATGTGGATCCAGAACCAATCTAGTGTTTTTCTGATGGCAGGCTCCAAGTTTTATGTGTGGGGATTTCACATTAAACCAGTGTGTTGTTTGGGTGTGCTAACTATGATCTTCAAAATGAAAAATAAATGTATCTGCCCCTTTTTGCTGCTTTCGAGTGTTTAAAGACAACTTGACAGGCTTGTTGAGCAGTTTCTTTAAGAAAGGGCCATTTTCTTCTGTTTTTCTATTTTAGAAATATAAATATCAAAACTTGTTTTCACTGACAATCTGGACAGCAAATTTTCCCAGCCCTCAGTTGAAGGCTGGTGTGCTTGGCTATTGCAGATAGCTACGTATTAACAGGGTTTTTTTTTTTAGGTGAAGTGCTGACACTAGGCTGTTTGCTCTCCTGCCAGCTGTCAGCCGGGCTCTTGCCCTGAATAGCGTCTTCACAGAGAGAACTTTTCCCTCTAGTGTTAGTCAGAAGTTTGAGCTAAATCAGTGTTAACACCCTGCCCACACACACTCCAATAAACAGAGTAGGATCCTTGGCCCTGCTGTTTCTCCTTTGCGCTGCTCAAGTGGCTAAGCTGGTCTGTCTTCCCCTTCACATAGCTGAATGCCAGAACTGGCTTTATGGCTTTGCCATATGTAGTGACAGAACAGGGCTTCCTGTAGTGCAACTGAAGTGGGGGAACCAGAATTAGCTCAAACGGTTTAAAATAAAGATGGCTCAAACCCATAAATGTCAAATGTAGATCCAGATCCAAACCTTCTGAAAGTTCAGGGGGATTTGTCTGGGGATTGGTCCTGCTTTGAGCAGGGGGTTGGACTAGATGACCTCCTGAGGTCCCTTCCAACCCTGATATTCTATGGTTCTATAATTTGAATCAAGGCTTCTGATCTGGCCCAAGACGGAATCAGAGGCCAAAAGCAAAGTCATTCACCATATCAGAACTTCCTCAGTTTGGGGATGGTTGGCTTTGTGGTTTTGATTCAGTTCCATCTCTAGTTTAATAATGACTTTCTGTTTCCCTGACGTCTCTCATAATTCAGGGGAAGCTAAACCCACCCTCTCTGGCAAGACATAATTGTAAGCAAATCTTTCACTGGACTGATTTTTTTATTTGTTTAACCTCCATCATTCTCAAGTAGATTTCCCATTTCATCTCTGTCAGATTGGAAACGTCCATTGAGGAAGCTTCTCAGGGGCTATATTGGATTGGTCAGGTTGCTGTATGGAACTGTGATCAAACTGTTTTTTTAGGTTTTTTATTGGGGGTGGGGGGCAGGACTAGAAGAAGAAGCTAGAGTTCCAAAGATTGCATTTCCAATGTACAAACTTAAGGGGATATTCTGAGCTCCCAGGGACACAGTGGTTGAAAATGGATTGACATTTCTGCACTTCCTTTTGACATTGCTGGGGCTGATTAAATGGTAATCAGGCTAGAAGCTCTGCTAACTGACACTGCTTCCCCACAGTCCTTTACCGCCTCCAGATTTGTCATCACAGAATAAAGCAGATGGAAGCACTATTGGAAATGCATGCAGTTTTGGCACAGTTAAATTTCGGAGCACAGGCTTTTAATGATTTGTGGTTAAATTGATACAAATCAAATTCCCAGACTGATTTTTGGTAGGAGGTGTTTAAAGGAAGTTGGCAGAAAAGCACTTTATTAGTGAGTGCTAGGTAACACTGGTTTGCTCTCTGGCCTGCGCCTAAGGCACATGGTGTGACAAAGTGGGAATTTTCTGCGATATTTCTATAAATTCCAGGAATGCCTCAGTTTCCCTCTGTATGTTGCATTGCTATTGAATGGACGCAAAGGGGTTAACTTAGCTACTGGAACAGTGCAGTAGACAGGAAGTGAGTGAGTGTGTGTGTGTGTGTGTGTGTGTGTGTGTGTGTGTGTGTGTGTGTGTGTGTGTGTGTGTGTGTGTGTGTGTGCACGCGTGCATGTGCGCTGTCTGGGGAGAATGAATAAAGTCATTAAAGAACTGGCTCTAGCTGACCTAAATCAACAGAAGGTCCAGCAAGAAAATAGTTACCCCAAGGACTGAAAAATCAAACACCTCACAGTAGGAAATACTAGCAGGTGAGACTTGGGAACTGAGCTGGAGGGAGCCTGGACCAAGGAAGACAAAGGATGAGCAAGAGAGCCAGAGATGGAGTCCATCACAGCTTGGCTGGTCCACCAGGGCATTTGTCTGATGAGGGTGGACTATGGCTTAATTTCTACCTCTCTGTGCTATGCTAAGAACTTTCAGATTCATTATGCTAGGTTAATAATAAATGGTTACCTTGTTTTGAAAAGGCTGCTTTGTCTCTGTGAATACTCACTGAGAAGAGTAGAGTACAAACTTCCTGCATGAGTTTGGCTTGGCTGGATTCGCTGCAGGAAGCCACAGAAAGAGACAGGGACTGCTGGTGCCAACAGCCAAGTCTGGGAATCTTGGAGGCAACAGGCTTGCCTCTGTGAATCCTCTAAAGAGGTCACTTCCAGGAGACTGGTGATAGGCTGGGGCATAGAGCAGCACCTAGGACTCCATGCAACATGGATGTTATCCACCCATAATACAAAAAGAAAATTGCAATTCTCAGTGACTTTCTCTTTAGAAGGGTGGCTATGAGAGATCATAGTGGTAACTCAATGTCATGCATTTTCCCAGGGTAACTCCAATTTTAAACTGCATGATGTCTTTATGTTTCCTTTTATTTTGGTGAACAAACTATAAACTTCTACTAGGCACCAACTCTGCACCTGCCGAAGTGAGTCCATATGGGTCCTCCCTGATATTTTTACAGCCTACCCAATTCAGCTTCATGATCAAAGATAGCCTTTTGTGGTAACAGGGTTGGCTTTTTATGATTAATGAACTGGGGGGATTTTTTTCTGGTAGAACAGCACAGTTGGAATTTGGTTTTCACCAGAATAATGCTCTTTCTATAATCCCTGTGCTAAGGAATAATCTTTAGCTTTACATCAGTGGGTGGCAAGAATAAGAGTTTGTTGCTGTGAAAACAGCAAACTGAGTATGTCCCCAAATGAGTAAAGTTTCCTTTGCTTGAATCGTCTTCAGTGGATGTTTTCATAAGTGTGGATGTTGGTGGGTTCATTTAGATGTGGTAGCCCCCGGAAATCTGTTGCATGCTTAGAACATTTACATGTGGTGATTTTTCCCAGTTGATCAGTTACTCCATAGTGAGTGACACTTTGCAATAGAAATAAACAGGCTGGCCTATTGCAAGAGCACCAAGAATCACAACTGAAAAAACATTTTAGCGTTAATGGATGGGATTCATAGTGATACTTAAGTGTGTAACTCCCACTGATTTTGGAGTAAGGTGACTAAGTACCTTTGTGAATCCCATCCAACATGTTTATAAGGACCAGTGCCTATTCCATAATTAGGGAGAAGGTCGGTTTAGCTCATGATGCCAGTCAGCAAGAATTACAGCTACATTACAGCGAGAATTACAGCCTGAGAGCAGCATCTTAGATGGAAGGCGAGTCTTGTGGGTCAGCTGAGAGGACTTAGGGCTTGTCAGCACTGACCCTTAGGCTGCAAAAATGGGTGATAAAAATGGCCTGTCCTCCAGGACATTGTTGTTTGCAAGTACTGGCAGCTCCAGATGCATCTGTGGCTGGCCCTGTTCCATATAACTGTACAACATCTCTACTGCCCTATACTGAAGATTTACTCTGACCAGATTTAGGCATTGTGTGTGCTACACTTACCAACAGGTTAAGTTGTCTTTTGCAGTAGAGTAGCTGGACTTCATTAAAATGAATCTATTGTTTCCATGTCAGAACAAAATGTTCAAGTACGTGACTAGTTATGGGAAGAGAGAACATAACATGGTTGGACTTTTTGAGTACTAGCATCCACTCCATCACGAAGAACTCAGAGGGGAGACTGCTAGGTGAGGAAAGTGGTCAGTTGAAGCATATGACTACAAGAACTAGGCAGAGGAAAAGACAAACTAAGATGGAGAAATATAGTTCACGAACAGGTTTGCTGAGTTGGAAAATGAAGAAGCAGCACAGAAGGCAGTAACTGAAGGTGGGAGCAAAAGGAAGAAGAGAAGAGCAGCTAGTCCTATAAGAAGAGGGGAAAAGTCAATAGAGAGATCCAGAGTTCAGAGTGCCAGGAGGCTCAGGAGCAGCGCCAGGGTTTTTGGGGCCCTAGGTGAGGGTCCTTCTGCGCTCCCGGTCTTCGTGGCACTTCAGCGGCGGGTCCCGAAGTGAGTGAAGGACCTGCTGCAGAATTGCCGCTGAAGACCCGGAGCGCGGAAGGACCCCCCAGCCGCCGAATTGCAGCCAAAGACATGGAGTGTGGAAGGACCCCCTGCAGCCGAATTGCCACCGAGGGCCGGAAAATGCCGCTCACCCAAATCCTGGCGCCCTAGGCAACTGCCTAGATAGCCTAAATGGAAGCGCCGGCCCTGAGGAGGCTACAAGGTGACTCACAGAAGATTGCAAGGGAGAATAAAAGACAAGAGGACTAACAGTCAGGTAGGTGATACTGGCAGTAGAATGACTGTATTCAATTGAGTGAGGAATGCGGCTGAAGCCAAGCAGAAACAACTAAGATGTTTGTACACCAATGCTAGGAGCCCGGGTAACAAAATGGAGGAACTACTCGTGCAGGAAGTGAAACCTGATATTATAAGGATAGCAGAAACATGGTGGAATGGTAATTATGACAGGAGTACAGGTATTGAAGGGTATGTGCTGTTGAAGAAAGACAGAAATAAAGGAAAAAGTGGTGTAGTAGCGTTATATATTAAAGATCAAGTAGATTGTAAAGAACTTGGAAGTGATGGAATGGATTAAACAGAGTCTGTCTGAGTCAAAATCACTTTGGGGAAGAAAGCAACTAGATGTTCCCCGATACAGTGGTGAGGGTGTGCTACAGACCACCAGGATCCAATTTGGACATGGATAGAGACCTCTTTAATGTTTTAATGAAATAAACACTACTGGGAATTGTGTGATAATGGGAGACTTTAACTTCCCAGATACAGACTGGAGTACAAGTGCTGCTAATAATAGTGGGGCCCAGATTTGCCTGGATGGGATAGCTGACAGATTTCTTCACCAAATAGTCTCTGAACCAACAAGAGGTGATGCCATTGTAGATTTGGTATTGGTGAGTAGTGAAGACCTCATAGAAGAACTGCTTTTAGGGGACAACCTTGGTATGAGTGACCATGAGCTAAGTCAGCTTAAACTAAATGGAAGGATAAACAAAAATAGATCTGCAACTAGAGTCCTTGATTTCAAAAGCAAAAACTTTAAAAAATTAAGGAAATTATTTAGGAAGGTGGACTGGACTGAAGAACTCAATGATCTGAATGTGAAGGAGGCTTGGAATTACTTTAAATCAAAGCTGAAGAAGCTATCAGAAGCCTGCATCCCAAGCGGGGGTTGGGGGGGGATGTAGGTAAGGGTTGCAGACCAAGCTGGATGAGCAAGCATCTCAAACAGGTGAGTAAGAGAAAACAAAAAGCTGACAAAGAATGGAAGATGAAAGGGATCAGCAAGGAAAGCTACCTCTTGGAAGTCAGGAAGCGTAGGTATAAAGTGAGAACTGCCCAAAGTACAGCAGAGTTGGACCTTGCAAAGGAAATTAAAAGTAACAGCAAAAGGTTCTATAGCCAAATAAATAAGAAAATGAGGAAAGAAGTGGGACCACTAAACACAGAGGATGGGGTGGAGACTAAAGGTAATCTAGGCATGTCCCAATGCCTAAACAAATACTTTGCCTCAGTTTTTAATAAGGCTAATGAGAGTTTAGGTATAGTGACAGGGTGGCTAATGGGAACATGGATTTGGAAGTAGAAATTACCACATCTGAGATGGAAGTCAAACTCAAACAACTTAATGGGACTAAATCGAGGGGCCCCGATAATCTCCATCTAAGAATATCAAAGGAATTGGCACATGAAATTGCAAGACCAATAGCAAGGATTTTTAATTAATCTAAAACTTGGGGGCAGTTGTACCCTATGACTGGAGGATTGCTAATATAGTTCTTGTTTTTAAGAAAGGGGGGAAAAGGTATCTGGGAAACTACAGACCTGTTAGTTTGACCTCAATTGTATGCAGTGTCTTGCAACAAATTTTGAAAGAGAAAGTATTTAAGAACAGAGAGGTAAACAGTAATTGTTATAAAATACAACCTTTTTTTTCAAAAGATAGAGCATGCCAGAGCAGTACATCCCTTGGCCCATGTCGCTTCCACTGCCCCCATTGGCCTGGAGCGGCGAATCACAGGCAGTGGGAGCCGCTATCAGCTGACCCTGCAGACGTGGCAGGTAAACAAATTGGCCCGGCCCACCAGAGTGATTACTCTGGCACGCTGCGGGCCAAAGGTTGCTGACCTCTGACCTACCTCATGACAGAAGACTCAAAGAGCTTGGCTTGTTTAGTCTAACCAAAAGAAGGCTGAGGGGAGATATGATTTCTCTCTATAAATACATCAGAGGGATAAATACCAGGGAGGAAGAGGAGTTATTTAAATTGAGTGCCAATGTGGACACAAGAACAAATGGAGATACACTTGCCATCAACAAATTTAGTCTTAAAATTAGGTGAAGGTTTCTGACCATCAGAGGAGTGAAGTTCTGGAACAGCCTTCCAAGTGAAGTAGTGGAGGCAAAAAAACCTAACTGGCTTCAAGACTGAACTTGATAAGTTTATGGAGGGGATGCTATGATGAAACTGCCTACAATGGCGTGTAGCTGATCTGTGATTACTAGCAGCAAATATCTCCAATTCCAGTGATGGGACATTAGATGGGGAGAGTCCTGGTCTTTCCCATATGCACAGAGTCTAACTGATCATTATATTTGGGGTTGGGAAGGAATTTTCCCCTGGTCATATTGGCAGAGACCCTGGGTGTTTTTGCTTTCCTCTGCAGCATGGGGCATGGGTCACTTGCAGGTTTAACCTGGAGTAAATGGAGGATTCCCTGTAACTTAAAGTCTTTAAATCATGATTTGAGGACTTCAGTAATTCAGCCAGAGGTTATGGGACTATTACAGGAGGGGGTGAGTGAGTTCTGTGCTGCAGGAAGTCAGACATGATGATCCTTTCTGGCCTTAAAATGTATGAGCCTATGTTATCCATGCTGAAAATAAGCTAGCATTTTCTTATTTATTTGGAGCTAAAAGCTAAGGCTCTTACCGAGTCCTTTCCCAAGCAAACTCTAGTCAACAGTACTAGGTTATCTTCTGTATTGCCTGCTGAGTGCCAATTCCAAAGTACTGGGATCAGTTTTCTTTCTTGGTTTCTTTTTCTCTCTGGCATACAGAAAAAAAGGCAGAATGAGCTCTCAGTGGATGACATTGTAAGGCCCTCACTCTGTTTTTATTTCTGGTCTTAGGGGAAATATTTAAATGCCTATGGGAATATTTAAAATTGTTAATGTTTATGTAACTTTGAGAAAGTAAGCATCTGTAAAAAGCAAGCACAGAAGTATATATGCTTGGCCAAGTGAAATTGAATGAATAGTTATGGGAAATGCTTGTGGTATTCACCCAGCTCTTTCAGAAAACACTGGGTGGGAAAAAATCCCTGTAAAAGAAGTTCTTTTGATGGATTTCAATTTTATTCTACATAGATTCTTATGCCCGCTCATCACTGAGAACCTTCCAGCACTGTTTTAAGCAATGTGACTACATATCTGTCATGAGTGATTTCTTCTCTCATCCCCTCCCCAGGCAGAGAAGCGTGTGCACAGCGAAGTGTTTGTTTTTGGTAGAGTTTTTTTTGGGGGGGGTGGGGGCAGTTTAGAATATCTGTACATGGTGTTCTCTGTTTCTATTAGTGAAGACCAGGTTAAGGAAGTCCATCTTGCACTAGGAGGGAAGAAAGATGGGGAGGTTTGTGATGGTCCTGAGTTCCTTGGGAAGTTCTGAGGGGGGATTTGAGAGCAGCCTTCAACTATCTGAAGGGGGGTTCCAAAGAGGATAGAGCTAGGCTGTTCTCAGTGGTGGCAGATGACAGAACAAGGAGCAATGGTCTCAAGTTGCAGTGGGGGTGGTCTAGGCTGGATATTAGGAAAAACTTTTTCACTAGGAGGGTGGTGAAGCACTGGAATGGGTTACCTAGGGAGGTGGTGGAGTATCCATCCTTGGAGGTTTTTAAGGCCCGGTTTGACAAAGCCCTGGCTGGGATGATTTAGTTGGTGTTGGTCCTGCTTTTAGAAGGAGGTTGAACTAGATGGCCTCCTGAATCTCTTCCAACCCTAATATTCTATGATTCTATGATTCCACTGTCTCAGGCTGACCCCCGAGCAAGCTCTGTGTCCTGTGCAGACAAACTTAGTCTTGATATCTGGATACAAAAGACAGCATTCACTCAAAAGTGAATGGTTGGGATTTTCTATAAGCTGAAATTTAATTTCAGTGGGAATTGTGTGGTTACAATTATTTTTCCAAATCTCAGCCAACCAAAGAGGGAAGGATAATCCACCAAACATATCTCTGCCCCTCCCCTCTTTCAGGACATATATTTCATTGGAGCTCTTGGGCATGTAGGAGGCATTCTAAACTGAAATACAGGATTTAGGTCTTCTGTTGTTCATGCTGCACATTTGGGATACATGTTCACTTCTGTCGCCCATCAGGATCAGCACCAGCCTTCCGCTGCTCAGCGTTCAATACCTGCTGAATCCACCTGCTTTTGGTTACATTGATTCTTCAGTAAAAATGCTTGTCAGCATGAGTACAAGGATAACAGAGTGCTTTCCCCTTCTCAGCTAACTATAGATCAGTGTTTTATACTGAGGCTCTAGAATTGGAGAGGATTTGATCTTCTCCAGCATGCACAAGACAGGAGGGTGAAATTTGCACAGCCTTTGGCACTGATAGTGACAGCTGTGACAGCAGGGAAATTATTACTTGCTCTTCTTGCTTGGAGTTCTGTCCGTGAAAGGGAAATTTCAAATGAGGTGCATAGCAGCCCAGCTCTCCAGAAGCTTTGATTCTGTGCATTTCCTGGGTGTCCTGGTCCTATTCCCTCCTCAGCCAGCCCCACCTGCTTTGTGTAATTGGACCTTTTCAGTGATGTCACAACTGCACAGCAAAGCAGCTGTGCACCATATTGTGTCTGGAATTGGACCCAAATAGGACTAGGACTCACTCCCAGCATTGCCAAGCCCAGGGGGTTCAAAAATCATGAGTCAGGCCCCAAAAATCATGAGATTTGTTTTAAAATCATGGGATTTTTAAAAGTAATAAATGTTGGGTTCTTTTTATTTGCTTTCTTGTTGTTGAGCCTTTGTGGTTTATGTTTCTAAGCTTTTCTCCACAATCCTACAGGCTGGAAACTTACTGTAGCCTGGTGGGCCCAGTCACCAGCTTGGGGGAAAATAATAGGCCAGACTCACTTCATAGCCCTTGCCTCAGTCAGGGCTTTGATAATTGTCCAACACAAAAGATGAAAAATGTAGAGTGAAACAGGCCCATTGAGATATATTTGGAGCCCCAGTAGAGCATGTTTACAGAGACCACAATCCCACCCATTTCATTTTATTTACACAGATGCTACAGCCATTTTGGGGAACCCCTGAGCTCAGGGCCTCGGTACAATTGTTCTCCCTTTTCCCTCCTCTTGTCAGCCCTGAGTGAAAACATAAAGCAATGGTCCTGTCCTAGCACGGGTTGTGGGTCCTATTGCTTCTGGCAGTTTTGTAGCCAGGGTCTCCATCCATCCTAGGGATGTCCACATGGCCTCCTGCCCCTATGCAATCCTCCACTGCACTGCCTGCAGCCTGCTCTGTAGTTACAGGAACTGAGGAATGCATTCTCATAGCCCTCTCCTGGTCTCAGTCTCCCCTAATGGAGCTGAGGCCTTCCTCTGCCTCCTCTAGCTGGTAGTCATCAGACCAAGTTACTTGATGCTGCCCAGCTGGGTCTCATGATTCTGTGCACCGCCTGCTGAGCTTTTCTCCAGGCAGGACTGGCTGCTCACAGGCCCCTGTGGCACTTGCAAGGGGAAGCACACACCCTGTTACACTTAAAAAAAAAGAAAAGAAAAAGTAAGGACACCTGAGATTCTCACATATTAACCTAACTGCAGGAACTGAGTCTTTAATAAAAAACACCAGCTATCAGAAGACTCAGGATTCACTTGTGAACGTTGGCAAGACTGCAATACTCACCACTATCTATAATGACACTAACACAGTTTGTAGTGGTCTGCCCTGACTGGTTATTTGTGAGAGACAAGGTGGGTGAGGTAAAATCTTTTATTAGCCCAATTTCTGTTGGTGAAGGAGACAACCTTTCAAGCTACACAGAGCTCCTCTTCAGATCAGCATTATTATTTATTATTCATGAGCATTATGTCTGCTAACTCGACTCGTCATACTTGTGCTTGAACATGGTATCATTTTGTAAGGTGACAGATCCTGAACAGATCCACTCATTCTGAATACAGTAACCCCGCTGACTTGTACGAGAGTTGGCAGAGTCAGGCCCAGTGGTAAAAAATACACACTAGAGATGTCTGAGAACTGGGTTTTTCATTTTGTTGGAAAATCAGTAATTTTGGGGGGTGGGGGAAATCATCCTCAAACAGAACAAAACCAAAACATTTCCTGTGAAACAAAATTGTAGAAAAATGTTTTTTCATGTCTATCAAAATGTTTTGATTTTAACATTTTTAAAAAATGTTTATATAATACAAAATTAAGAAATTGAAAAAAAGCCATGTGGAAACAGAAAATGGAAACCTTCCATTTTGACCTTGTCAAAATACTTTTATTTCTCTTTGTGAATGAAATTTTCTCAAAACTGACACATTTCTGTGAAATGTTTTGCTTTCAACGAGTCAGCATTTTGCAATGGAAAACCGTTCACTCTGAACATTTCCAAGCAGTTATAGTAATAACAGAATGCTAGTTTCTGGTACTGATCTCACATACTCTAGCATAAATCAGAAATAACTCTGCTAAACTCAGTGGCATCATACTGGTGGAAGGGGAATCAAAATCAGTCTTTATATCTTTCCCTCACTTCATATGACAGAACCATTATTATTTTGGGAGTGGCTGATGGGGATGGATCACTTGATGATTGCCCTGTTCTGTTCAGTCCTGCTGAAGCACCTGGCACAGGCCCCTGTCAGAAGACAGGATACTGGGCTAGATGGACCTTTGGGCTGACCCAGTATGGCCATTCTTATGTATTTCTACAGTATACTTGCCTTACTTGTGTAGAGCTTGTCTACACAGCACCGCAGTATTATCTACAAAGCACTCTAATGTGTTGTGCTCTAACTGCTCCTGTGTAAACCTTGCTGGTATGAACTAAGAGGTGCCTCATTTGTGCTGATGTAGTCCCATTTCAAACAAGACTATTTTAACCCCCAAATAGGTACATTTTAGTTCATGCCAGTTGCATTTACACAGGGCAGTCAGAGCACAGCACATTAGAGCACTCTGCCATTCACACCCTGTAGAGCACACTGCAGCTCCGTGTAGACAAGTCCTGAGTCAGATCCTTGATCTGGCGGTGGGCCAAAGCTAGTAGTGTCACCAATATACAGCCTTAAGCTGAGCCCTATTAACATTTGTAACATTTCACATGAGCAGCGACAGCTGGAGCCTGATTCCTTGCTGCCTTGCAGCTTGTGCTGTCATAGATATCTATTTAAAGTGAGTTTAGAGAGGAAGGATGGTCTTGTAGTTTAGGCTGTGGACCCAGGACATCTGGCTTTGTTTCTGTCACATAGTTTGTGGGTGACATTGAGCAAAGTCTTATACCTCAGTTCTTCACCTGTCAACTTGGGATACTAGTACTGCCTTCCTCCCACTCATTGTCTGTCTTGTCTATATAGCTTGTAAACTCTTTGAGACAGGGATCGTCTCTCACTCTGGCTACACATACACTTAGTACAATGGTGTCCTGGCCTTGGCGTTCCTGTAGTATAAATCATAAAAAGATACAATTCTGATTTGATTGTGCTTTACATTCACTTTGCACAGATCTAAATGACTAAATGAGGACTAAGGCAGTGGGGAATCAGGCCCTCGGTGCTCAGTAATTGGCTCAGAGCTGGCACAAGCACAGTCTAAAAATACAAGAGTCAAATGAATATTGTCACAGTGTGCTGAACAGAAAGCTTTTGATTTAAACTGGTGACTCAGACATTATTTCCCATGCCTGACTCTAGTAACGCTCTGCAGAGGGGCACTGCTTTCCCAATCGTACAAAGTCAGTTTTATTGCTACCATATGCTGGGAAATGTTTTTGATCATGTCCATGCAGAATGCGATTAGATCTGTTAAAAATTAATTCGCTTCTTTCATCTGAAAACTTGTTGAGAATACCAGTGCTAGCAGTTTGTTTACCAGGATACAAGATAGTGAAGATTTTCCCCTGCAGGCTTGATTCTCTGTTGCCTTGCACCTTATGTAGTTATTTACAACAGGGCAAAGTAGTTGCAGAATGGTACCTTTCTGATTCAGTAGCATTTTACAACCCCTGCACTGCATTAGGACAATGGCGAATCAGACTCATTGTCATTTGCTGATAGATGATTAGGGAGGAAATACTGTCCAACACACCCAGCTTATGTCTCTGGTTTTGCTTCTCTCATCCACAGCTCCACTAATGAACTATATCTCCTCCTTGCATTTACTTTTCCCTCTCTCTTCTCCCCATGCTGCCCCGTACACCTGGAATGCCCCCTCCACTGCATCCAGGCATCCACACACTCCTCACTTATATTCCTTCTGAAAACTCACTGCTTCTACAAACTTTCCAAATGCTAATGCATGACAATCAGGATGTCATTGCAACAAACAAAACCGTATCCTGAACTAGCACCTTCCAGAGCTCCCCCTAGGTTCTTGTCCATTGGTTTGGACATTGGTTTGGGTAGGAACTCTTACTTTAGATCTTTTATAGTAATGTAACACTATATAACCAAGTGTTACATTAACAATAATGATTCTTATAAGAAAGAACAATTAATGGGAGAATCAGAAACATTTTGTTCTAGAAAGCACCCAAGAATTTGAACATGGAAGCTGATGTGGAAATTTTGACATTAATTTTGTCCTCCTCTCAGTCTTCTCCAGTTCTCACCTCCTTTGCTTTTCCCCTCTTCCCAATGCATTTAGTTCCCTAGCCACTGGTAAGTGTACATTACAGATCCCCCTCTGTGGCTATTATTTGTTACAGTCCCAAATTAGAAAACTATGGCTCCTTACCTCAAACTATAGCAGCTCATGTTTTTAGCTCTGGAGGTCCCCGGTTCAATCCCCAGTATGTTGGCCAAAAAGGTGGCCATCACACAAACACTTCTTACTTGGCTTAGTTCCATTGGTGTCAACAGGACTACTCATGGTAGTGAGTATCCTTACCTAGCAGTAAGCAAGATTAGGGGGGAAAAGGCAGATTGTGGAGATGCCAAAGCAAGAGTTCCATCATTCTCCACCTCCTACCACAAAAGATCACGCATAATGTAGGATGCTTCTATTATCCTTATTGGACTGCAGTGACGGCAGAGGTGATAAGGAAGCGACAGCATTTCTATTTTGTTCCCCGTTGCTTTTGAATTGCTAATTGCAAAGATAGCTATTATAAAAGTGTACTATAAAGAATACACAAAACGGGTGTTGGTCAGATGCTGCTTTTATACACACTGGCTCACTCCTGGGAGAGGCAGGACTAAATAACTCACTTGAGGCTTTTCCCCAAGTGAGCTATCATTTAAATTACCAGATTTTCAAAATCAAAAAAGGAGACAAGTATGTGGCAACATTTTATAGAGCCATGAGACAGTACTACACAACTGACTAACTGATATATCTCAGAATGTAACTGTAAATGGAGACTCATCATTGAGTGGGTCTATTTCCAGTGGAGTCCCACGGGGATCGGTTCTTGGCCATAAGCTATTTAACATTTTTGTTAATGACCTGGAAGAAAATATAAAATCATCACTGATGAAGTTTGCACATGACACAAAAATTGTGAAGAGGACAGGTCAGTGATAGAGTGGTAAGCTGGGTGCAAGCAAGCAATATGCATTTTAATACAGCCAAATGTAAATGTGGATAAAGAATGCAGGCCATATTTACAAAATGGGTGACTCTATCCTGGGAAGCAGTGCCTCTTAAATGGTGGCTAATCAGCTGAACATAAGCTGCCAGTGTGACACTGTGGCCGAAAAAGCTAATGTGCTCCTGGGGCACTGAAACAGGCAAATCACGAGAAGGAGTCGAGAAGTTATTTTACTTCTGGAGCTGGCACTGGCTTGACCACTTCTGGAATACTCTGTCCCGTTCTGGTGCCCACAATTCAAAAAGGATGTTGATAAATTGGAGAGAGTCCAGAGAAGAGCCATGAGAACAATTAAAGGATTAGAAAACTCACCTTATAGTGATAGACTAAGGAGCTCAATCTATTCAGTTTAACAGAGAGAAGGTTAAAGGGTGACTTGTTCACCGTTTATAAGTATCTACACGGGGAACAAATATATCATAATGGGCTGTTCAATCTAGCAGAGAATGATATAGTACTATCCAATAGCTGGAAGTTGAAGCTAGACAAATTCAGACTGGAAATAAGGCATAATATTGCAACAGTGAGAGTAATAAACCATTGAACCAATCTACCAAGGGTTGTGGTGGATTCTCCATCACTGACAATTTTTTAATCAAGATTGGATATTTTTCTAAAATATAAACTCAGGGAATTATTTTGGGGAAGTTCTATGGACCATGGTACACAGGAGGTCAGATTAGATCATCACAATGGTCCCTTTTGGCCTTACACTCTATGGATGGGTCTACACTGCAATCAAACACCTGAGGATGGCCCATGTCAGCTGACTCGGGCTCCCAGGGTGTGGGCTATGGGCTGTTTAATTGTGGTGTAGACATTCCAGTTTGGGTTGGAGCCTGGCTCTGAATTCTCAGGGCTCCAGCCCAAGTCCAAATGTCTAACAGTGCAATTAAACAGCCCCATAGCCTGCGCCCTGTGAGCCCGAATCAGCTGACACGAGCCAGCCACAGGTGTTTAATTGCAGTGTAGACATAGCCTATGAATCTTTTATTTGAAAAACCATGTTATTGCTTCTCCTGCCAATCTCTGACTCAGCCGCAACTGGACATTTTTCTGAGACTGGAGGAGTTTTTCCAGTAATAGAGTTTGAGATTGTCACATAACCTAAGGGAGTTATTGAACCATCCAGCTTCCATGGAATATCAATCGAATCTAGACACGTAATTCCCCTACAGCTTTTTGGAAAATCCCAGACTGCATGCCATGAATAAATTTAGCACGCAACACCGAACAATTGTTATTAAGATTCACTTTGAGCAAAAGAGCTGGGAATAGGATCTAAACTCATCTGACTTTTCTCTTCCCAAACAGTCAACATTCATTCCACTGAACGGTGCTTTCCTGGCAAACATTAACTAAATGCTGCGCCTTTTACAACATATTTCAAAAAGTAATGATCTTGACTGATGCAATGAAAAGCCAGGCCATTTCAGGAGTCTCAAAATATCTTGGAATACCTGCACATTATATGAAAAACTGGGACTATCTTAGTAAAGCCAAGATATGTGGTCTCATGTTCCCTGCCTTCATTGCAGCCCAAGGAAGGTAAAAGTAGCATCCCACACTGTACATAGTTTTGTGTGAGTTTTGGGATGGGGAGTGCAGGGGAATATTTTACTCCTTCAAGTGCCTTTGGAAGCCCCAGGAATCTCCACAACTTTCCTGTCTTCCTTTTTACCCCTATGTTGACCAAACTAGCCTTCCATTCAAGGAGCACTGGACGTAGTTCTTTACTGAACATGTGAAGACATTCCTGAGCTACCCTGTGTGGTATTTAGAGAACACCACATGGACCTCCCTTTCCAAAAGGCTGAATATGCTTCCCATGCATTTGCCAGCTCAGAAGCAAGGGCCTAAACAGGAACCTTATATTCAAATCTGTGTACACTCTGCATATAAATATGTAGTTCGCAGGAGTCTAGCAGTGGTATGTATATAACTCCAATGCATTTCCCATATCAGAGGGAAGATATACCAAGGTAAATAATAGCATGCAATAACAGACCTATTTTCTTGTATAACTATCCCATTCCAGCCTTCTCTCATTGCAACTACCATTGCTATATCTAAATACAGTGCTATCCTGATATAACGTGACCCGATATAACGCGGGTTCGCATACAAGGCGGTAAAGCTCTGACATGCTGCTCTGAGCAGCATGTTAAGGGTGCCGGGCCAGGCCTGGGCCAAGGGGTTCGATAAGGGGCAGAGGGTCTCAGGGGCGGCCAGGGGCTCCCCCCACCCCAGGGTTTGGGGGACAGGAGCTGTGTGAGGGCACTTTTGGGGGCCCCGCAGTCCCAGAGTGGCCCTGGGGATTAGCGAGGGGGCAGGAGAAGCCCACTCCGCTTTCCTCGCTCCAGCCTCAGCTGTGTCACTTGAGGGAGGGGGCTGGGGGGGAAAGGATCCCCCCTGCACTCACAAGCAGTGGCAGAAGCAGAGCAGCCCAGCCCCAGCCAGCTCCTCTCTGCCAGCTCCCAGCCACAGTGCTCCGCTTTCCGCTGCAGGTGAGTACAGGGGGCGTCCTTTCCCCAACCTCCCTGCACTCACCGGCGGCGGGAAGTAGAGCGCCGTGGCTGGCAGATGGCAGAGTGGAGAGGGCTGGGGCCGCATTGCTCCACTTCCTGCCACAGGTGAGTACAGGGGGACGTCCTTTCCCCAACCTCCCCGCACCCACCGGCGGTGGGAAGCAGAGCAGCCCAGCTCCAGCCAGCTCCACTCCACCAGCTTCCAGCTGTGGTACTCCGCTTCCCACCACAGGGGAGTGCAGGACCTTTCCCCAGTCACGCCCCCCCAGTGACACGGCTGGGACCGGGGCAAGGAAAGTGGAGAGGGCTGGGGCCGTGTTGCTCCACTTCCCACCACAGGTGAGAGCCAGGGGGGCATTCTTTCCCCAAACTCCCCGCACTCATCGGGGGCAGGAAGTGGAGCACCGCAGCTCGGAGGTGGTGGAGTGGAGTGGGCTGGGGTCAGGCTGCCAGTGATTGCCTGGGGGTGGGGGGTGGACAGGGGTCGGAGCAGTCAGGAGACAGGGAGCAGGGGGGTCCTGGGGGTGATTAGGGGTAGGGGTCTCTGGAGGGGGCAGTCAGGGAACAAGGAACAAGAGGGGGCAAAGCAAGTTTGATATAACGCAGTCTCACCTACAATGCGGTGAGATTTTTTGTTTCCCGAGGAGCCCATTATATCTGAGTAGAGGTGTATTAATAATTGAAGGTGCCAACATTTCACAAATTCACTTGCCCACTTCCAGCTACAGCATGTTAAACCTGCAGCCACTTGTGAAGAAAAACAACAACTGGGCAGGACTCATAAAGCTCCTGAACGTGTACCACAAGCTGTTATAATGATGGCTTCTCTTAAGGAAAAGAAACTATCCCATGAACAAAGAGCTCCAGTGTTCGTTTACGCTGAGACGCTGCACAGAACATGTCAATATGTTGCTTCTAGCCTTCAGCAAAATAAAAAAAATCCCCCAAATTTCCTGAGTTTTATTAGCAAATACATATTACATTTCAAATGACAAGACTCAGATGTGGTAAATAAACTCTGCGTCAGCGCTGGAGGAAGTGGGGGACTGGCTGGTTTTGCCTCTGTATAGCAAATTTACAGAAACTACATCTGAATGATGCAATTTTTGTAGCTCATAAACATTAAAAGCAGCATTGTCTGCCTATAGTCAGATCCTACATTTGTTGAGGGGGTTCCTAAATAAAACAAGATACATTTTCAGTCATGCTAGACACCTGCCGCTCTCACTGAAGCACCTCTGAATATCAGCCCCAGATCTCAAAGACTTAGCTCGTCTATACTGTGCACACACACATATTATGGAGAGAGAGGGAGATCCTGACTCTACTGGACTTTCTCTATTCAAACTCCAGATTTAGCCAAGTTCCTTAAAGTCTCTCAGGTTTACACTTAGCCTTGCCACTGCCAGCCAACTATGCAGAAGAACCAGGTTTACAAAGGCCATGCTAAAGCCAGCTGGTATCTTTTTAAACCATGGGAACTGACTGTGCATTCTTTGAAGTCCACACAGGAGGACTGAGGCTCAGGTCACAGAGGGAAAGGGTTAACAAAGGAATTACTCCAAGCGACTTAAACCATCTACTCCAGACTCCTGTATACTAATAGGGACACCTATTACACACACTAAAAGTTACTGAAATTCTGCCCGTATAGTCAGTATATTTTGGATCTCTGTATTCTTGCCCATGGCAAACATACATAAGGATACAATGGGATTCATTTTTAGCCTGGTGTAAGGATAGCTACATAAATCCAACTTTTGTTCACAGAAATATTTAGCACAATGTTCGCTGAAAACATAAGCTCTGTTTGTCAGTTCATTGTTGGCTTTGAAGCTGCTTTTTTAAGCAGAAGAGTTGTCCTGTGGTTAAGGCATGTGACTTGGAGTCAGGGAGATCTGGTTTCTCTTCCCAGCTTTGCCGCAGACTTGTTATGTGATCCTGAGGGGGTTATGTGACCGTCTCTGTGACTCAGTTTCCTCATTGGTCAAATGAGAATGAGACTAGTTCCCCTTGCTATTTCAGAAGGGTGCTGTGGGAATTCATGAATGCTTGCGAAGTGCTTTGAGAAGCTCACATATAAGATACTATAAAGCACAAGGTATTTTTGGACATTAAAACATTTGCTCTGTGCAAGAAATGACATTTCACTTTGGGGAACGAAGCACCTGTATAGAGGGCCTGTTCCAGGCTCTGTGCACCACACTAAAGGCTTAACTCACATCTGTGACAGAGGAATACAACCCAGACTTCTGACTCCCAGTCTCCTGCTCTAACTATTAACCCGTGTCCCAGGAATTACTGCTTAATCAGTGCACCACTATGTTCTTCAAATGTAACCAATTGGAACCCCTCCTCTCTGTGAAACCCTAAGGCAGTGGTTCTCAAACTTTTGTACTGGTGACCCCTTTTCACACAGCAAGCCTCTGAGTGCGACCCCCCCCTTAGAAATTAAAAACACTTGTTTACATATTTAATACCATTATAAATGCTGGAGGCATTGGGATCTGGGGTAGAGGCTGATAGCTCGCGACCCCCCATGTAATAACCTCACAATCCCCTGAAGGGTCCCAACCCCCAGGTTGAGACCCCCTGTCCTAAGGTGTCTGGCTCAGCCCTCAAAATGAGTGGGGCAGATTAAGGAGGTTAAGCTATATGGCGATGTGCTCATTCAGCAGCGGTGCCTGACGGGCTCCCATGTCAGAACCCCTGGTGGTGAATCTTTCCTCCCCTAGCACAGCTGTCCCCATGGGTGCAATAGGATGCAAATTGCCTTCCCAATGGTGAATCTTGCTCCTGTACTTTTGGATGTGGGTAGCAGGTATCAAAGGCCAGAGGAGGCTAAGCCTCCCATAACCCAGGCTGTGGCCTCACCCATGCTCCGTCCTGAGGCCCCACCCTTTCTCCTCTGGAGAAAGCTGGCAGGGGCTCAGCTCCAGTGAGCAGCCTGAAGCTTGGGGCTCATGCTGGCGGCCAGGGGCCGGGTGGCCAGGGCGGCTCAGGGCAACCGACGACCCAGTGCTCAGGCCATCCAGTGGCCCAGGGGTTGGGCTGGCCCATGTAGCTGGGGTGGGCTGGCCAGTGACTTGGGGAAGCTGGGGGAGGCTGGCAGGGCTCCTCCAGCCATGGGGGTGTGGCCTAGGCCTCCAGCAGGGGGGCAGGGGTGGGGCCTCGGGCTGCAGGGGTGGGGCTGGGGGGTTCACTTCCCGTCCATGGTTCTTATCCAAACCTCTAAATCTTTTGAGGTTTGCCAACTGCTAATTTATATAGGATTAATAGTAAGGAGGTCCCAGAATGAAACCCTGAATCCAAACACCACAGATCTTTGGGGAGGAGGTTTGTATCCAGATTGAAACTTTGTAATTGGCTCCTATATCCATAAAAGGAAAACTGAAACTCGGCTGCTTTAGGAAAGCTCAACACTGGGTTCAAACTGGTGGCATGGTCTTATCTCTAGTGATTTTACAGTAAGTCATTTGATCTTGTGCATGTACTTGTACATGAGTAACTAATATGAGCGTGAGAATGTCTGACTCTTCTGTGCACCTTTTGGTTTTAATGCCCTGTGTTGTAACCAGACTAGGTTTAATAAAAAATGGTATATAGCCCATTTATTTTGGTCAAGAATTTTTTGCAATGCAGTTTGATTTGCCTGTGCGCAATAGATTACACTGGACAGTTCCCTATTCAGCTCCAATGTTTTAACATCATAGATCACAGCCTTGTTTGTTTCAGAATGAAGCAGAACAATCCCTCACCAACCCACCCACCCTCAATGAATCCAGTTGCTTTATTGTTAGATAATTAACCTTTTCTTCCCCCAGCAGTAAACCAAGTGCAGAGCTTCATAATTGGTGCTTCTATTGTCTTTGACTTCTTATACACCCCTGAGGGGGCATTCAGTCATTATTAGGGCTGGATTTTCAATGTGATACACAGCTCTTTTTCCCTTACTATTTATCCTGAATAGAAATACAGCAGAAAACAATAAAACGAAGGCTTATTACCCAGAACTGAATAGAATTTGGATGCCAAAAGACACGTGGCTCTGAAGTGTTAAAAAGACAGAGGTCACTGATTGGGCCACGGAATTTAGTGAGAAAACATAATTCTCATTATGGGGTGAGTACTTGAATCTCAGTGAAGTTTCAGTGCCTGGTTAGGAGGAAAGTGGGAGCAATTCTACTGACTAATGAACAGTCCCAGGGTACTGGGCAAAGTGGCATCCAATTTTTGAAAGAAAAGTCAGTACATGAGGCTTTAAAGTGTAACCAAAGAGATATGAGGCTGTCCTAGAGGGGCTTGATGCCACAAGTCTTCCTCATGTAAGCAGTCCCAGAGACTTTTCGCGAGCAAAGACTGCTCACATGAATACAGGCTGGCAGAGTTGGGCTCTTGGAGTGAAGACAAGTTATACGGACCACCTGCCAGAGCACAGGGGCATTTAGTCTTTAGGTCATAAAAGGGCTGTGGTTTCTTGAGAACTGGATGTTATTCATTAACAGACATCACCATTTGCTAGCGATTAAAAATACTGCTTCCCAGCAGCCGAGCAAACTGGATTGTGTAATACCAATCCAGCTCATGGTCTGGCACTGGAGTGTAACACAATATGAGGTGTAGTTCCCATAAGATTTGCTGCTGCTGCTTACGTAGCTTACTTGGATTTAAGCTACATTTTGGTTTTCAGATAAGTGTGACAACAATATGAATGCAACAGGATGGATGGAGGGAAAAAAAACCCCATTTAGCTTCCAAAATTATAGGAAGACGAAAAAGAGGGATTTTACAGGCTTTCCTAAACTTCCTTTTCGACCCATCCTCTTCCTTAATGCTATAGACAAATTCTGAACAGTCATCAGAATAATCAGGCATGCTACTGGTTCCCAATCACAATTTACTGAGGAACAAAGACAGTGCTATAGTTCAGGCACTCCACTCAGAAGACTTCCATTCAGTTCCCAGCACTGCCACAGGCTTGGACATGGATCCACCACCTACTGGAGTAAATGAAAAGGCTCCCACACGCATTGGATTGGACCCTAAACACATATACACACCAAAAACCTGTACTGAACTCTCAAGAAGCACACAAGCTTAATGGAGTCACTGCATTTTGTTGTTGCCACTATAAACCTTAATTGGAACCATGTGTGTCTAGAAGATGTCGCACTAGCTCCAGCATATCAGTGCATGTTTATAGTTAATGTTCTGTTCTTTTTTACTAATGCAGAGGAGATGCTCAACAGGAAACTGTGGCCCAGTCTTGCCTGCTCCCCAATGAATTTCCTATTGAGCAATGGGAGCAGGACCCAGCCTTTGGGGAGTCAGAACTAACTCAGCTATGGGTGTGTTACCCAGTTGTGGCCAGATTCTGTGCTGCTCAGATAGCAGGGGTATGCAAAAAGCTTCCCTTCATGCAACCGTTGCTCAATGGCAGCACACAACAGCTAGGGTGACCAGACAGCAAATGGGAAAAATCGGGACAGGGGGTGGGAGGTAATAGGAGTTTATATAAGAAAAAGACCCAAAGATCAGGATATCTGGTCACCCTAACGGCAGCACTCCACACTCTGGAGACCGTACCCTTCCACTTGTCCATGCGGATCAAGGCAGCCTGAAGGGATGGGTTGGAGCAGGGCCATGCCTTCCCCTTCTGCAATGGGCCACGGAGCAGGGTCAGCAATGGCAAGGGGAACATTGGGTGCCAGGATAATGACTGGTGTGAAATGCATGCCCTATTCAAGGAGCAGCTCTTGTGGATTTATGTTTACTGAATTATAATCTTCCCATTGCTCCTCCTGGTGGTGTAATCTGAACCCCCACTCCAGGGTACTCTGTACCACCCCTTCGAGCTGGTGGCACAAACAGTCAAGCCCTTTGTTATTAGTATGAGTACAAAGGCAGGATTCTGCACATCTTCCCATGTATGAGCAGGCAATGGGGCTGCTTACAGGATGGAGGCATTGCAGGCTCAGGCCCATCATCTCCGGAGTGATCCCATTTCTGCTTTGTTAGGTTATTTTTTGTATGGCCCTGCAATCAGGAAACCATCCAGAGATGGCAATAAGATATGTCAGGTTTCATTACCACCCTGTAGTCTGAGAAAACAGCAAGGATTAAACAGCCATGTTCTCACAGTTTTTCGCTTTCATCTGCTTTTGTGCAGGGAGCAGCATTTCAAATGTCACCACTTTCTCCAGCATATCAGGGGAGGCTGGGCCTCAAGTAGTAGGTATAAAGTATTTTGTTTATTCAGGACAAAGATAACAATCATGCAGTTAGGCTGGATTTGAAAGCCTGAGGTTTCATTAGGGAAGCTGATTTCAGTTTATGAAGAAAAAAGAAAATTTTAAACAAAACTGTTCCAAGACCCCTCATTCATGAGTTTGACTTTTGCCAGTTGTGCTTAAACAATTTCCCATTAACATTCCTTATTCAGTCCTGTAAGTGGAGAAAGCAAATAAACATGGGGTCAGTGCCTGATGTGTTAGTCAGTGATGCTGTACTTGATTTTTAAAATGCAGTCAGCCAGGAGGGAAGTGTCAACTACATTGCGACTAATAGTAGGGCCATCCTTTGGCTGTGTCTCCAGAAAGCCCAGGGTAGGGGAAGCAAAGATGGCTTTATGCCATCGTTGAGCTATTCAGACTCTGGGCTAATGTGAGATGTGACCCCTCCCTCTCCCACCCTAAGTCAGAGCAACCTCAGGAGCTACTCTAACTTGAGGCTGCCATTCCTTTGCCTGGAGGCTGCACTGCAGTTTAAAATCTTTGAGGGCAGTGAATGCTATGGCTACTCATCTTCCCATTTCTGGCACGCCCCTTTCTGCCAGGGCTGGTGGGATGATGGGGGGGCATAGGGACACTAATATTAGCCCTGTGCTGCAGAAATTCTTATCCCACCCCTCATGGCTCACTTACAGCCTCTCTGTGTTGCAAGCATGGCATGTGGCTGCTGAGGCAAAGGCTAGAATTGGACCTGTGCTTGGTCAGTCCAATAAGCTGTAGAGTTTGCACAGGAGCGGATTGGGAACTGCATTGTGGACTTGGCACAATACTGGGGTCACAGAGGGAGAACTGCCCCTCTTTTGCAAAAGTGCCACTAGATCTCTTCTACAAGAAAGCACCTCAGGACACTGAGTCCCTGCAGCCCAGCACATGTTTCTGCAATACTTGGGTGTTCAGTCAATGCTTCCTTTTCATGTGCTTACCAGTAATGTATTGCCAATACTGGAATAATGGGCTTCTGCAGAATGGTCCCTCTTAACATGTGATAAAACGCCTTGTACCTTGTTCAGGGCTGTGCAGATGCAACCCAATGGGGAGCGCGTGTTACAAGTCCCCCCGCTGTGCTGATCCCCAGAGGATATCATTTGTTACAAGCAGCAGCTAAGGTGACTTGGTTCTCTAGCTACTGCACCTCAGGTATTAGTTCTGGAGGGACCCAGGTTCTATCCCCAATGTGCCAGTCAAGATGGTGGCCATCATCCAACTAAGAAGCGTAAGAAACAGGGGAAGCTATTCATTTGTTTTTTTCATCACCATAAATGAGGAAGGCAATCGCACTTGGCAAACAAACTTATATCAAGTGCCTTTGCTGGAAATGTTTATGCTTTGTTCCTGAATGATGTACTGAGTATACGTGTATAACTTAGCAAAGTCTGCAGCTTGGATCATTTGGACTGTGGGGAGGGAGAAGGGGAAGGAGAGATGGGGGATGGTGAGGAGAGAAGGAAGTGAAAGTGACTAGCTTGTAAGGGACCAGGGAACCTTTTGGAAAATCCCTGCCATTGGGGCAATCTATATCATCCTAAAAACACAAAAACTGCTTTCCAGAAGAAATGTATATGCGCCTCAGGGATAGGCCATTTCTAGCAGTCATTTCAGCAGTATACAAAGAGGGAACAAATTGCCTGAGAGGCAGAGAAATCACCCCAATCTTCCCTTCAGTGTAGCTGTAGAATTTTAGCTAAAGGGTATGGCTACACTTGAAACTTCAAAGCGCTGCCGTGGCAGCGCTTTGAAGTGCGAGTGTGGTCGCAGCGCCAGCGCTGGGAGAGAGCTCTCCCAGCGCTGCACGTACTCCACATCCTGATGGGGTTTAGCTTGCAGCACTGAGAGCGCTGCGGCACTGTTTACACTGGCACTTTACAGCGCTGTATCTTGCAGCGTTCAGGGGGGTGTTTTTTTCACACCGCTGAGCGAGAAAGTTGCAGCGCTGTAAAGCGCCAGTGTAGCCAAGGCCAAAGACTCCCAGGGTTGTCAAAGAGCCTCCTTTCACCACATCACTATTGCTGACCTGTCATGAGCCTGATTAGGTTGTCAAAGCAGAGAGGTTTACTGCACAAGTGGGTCTTCAGCTGAGAACTCTCTATAAGGGGCTAGAGAGGGTGGAGTTGCATGATCAAGGATATGCAGCACTGCTTAAAGAAATAACAATGGGGTTAAGAGGATAGGATGTTGCCAGGAATGCTCTAGCTTATTTAGAGACAAGTTGTCTAGCTGTTTTACATCCTGTTAGACTCTCTGTTCAACAAAAGGTGAATTTTAGTTACCCTGCAACAGGCAAACAAACAACATTGTACACACACCCTTTTACCTCGCAATAAGTCCTCGCTGTATTGATTTTTTATCTGCAGACATCTTTATCTCATCTCTGTGGTATGCATAACCCTGAACACAAACTGGGCCTGGCAGGCTAATGGTGAATCACAGTTGTGCATGAATACTGTAATTGCATATCATAAACATAATTGTCAAAACACAACTTTGAAAGCATCATAAAAGAGCCTTTGTCTTTATTATACTTTCCATTACGGGAAAGATCCTTTCTTAATAGCATTCAGGCATGGCCTGCTCAGAGGACACTGCTGGGCCCTATTCACACTTCTCAAGTAGCTGAAGGTAATGCCAGACCTTCAGTATGATCCCACATGACACGCCCATAAAGGGTACACTAGGCAAGGCTGGATTTAGGGGCAGGTGACCCAGACAATTGCCTGGGGTGCTGGAGCTGGAAGACACCAGGCTCGGGATCTGTTTTTGTTATTAGTGACCAAAGGGAAAATAGAATGTTTGAAGTAAAGTGTTTTAGGTATTCTGTATGTGGATTTTTTTTATGGATCTCCTAAAATGTTCTGGACCTTTATAGAATCTCGTGGAAACTTCCAGACTTTCTGAGAACTACATTTTCCTAAATCTCCTAAAATGTTGTCAGCCATGCCCTCATGGGTATATAAGGGGTGGGGCATATAAGTTAGTGAGATATAAGAATGAAATGAAGTGAAGTGAGAGTCCCGCTGCGATATTGTGAACCTTATTTTATTGTGTAATTGTGAAAGTGTACTTGTGTTTTAAAACATGAAGAGTGTAAGTAGCAACTTATAAAGGACATATTTAATGAGATGCCAGAGATATCTATCAAACTCCTATCTGCACAACAATATAAAAGAAATACTGTTACTTCTTTTGCCATGCTTAACATGTACTGTTTGATGATTTTCTATGACTTTTGCTCTCCCTAATACTGTCTATTTTCACCCACAGAAAATAAAAGATGCCCCTGAAGAAGCGTTCAGGAGCTCAGTTTAGAAAGTGAAAATCTCAATTGCAATATAGTTTGCAACAAGGGGCAAATTTGAAGGGGAAACATCTGAAACAGAACAACATAGACTGGGTTTTAGGCAGTAGCGATTGTCCCAGTGCAGGAGAAATTGAGGAGTGATTCATAAATGATGGAAGTCCTATTACTAAGGAATTAGCAAATTTATTTGAAGATAGGGACTGGAACTGTGAGGAAAGTGATGGAGAATCGTCCAGTTTTCCTGATGGTGTAAAGGAGAGTGATGATAAAGAAGAATATGGCTCACATGAAAAGGAGAGTAATGATGAAGAAAAATCTGCCTCGCATGATGACAGAAACAGCAGTGAGAAAAATTGCACATCCGAAATTGATACATCAGATCCTGCTTTATGGCCAGCAATCCTAAACTCTGCTGATATTGATTGTATAATTTTGAACAGGCCCAGGAAAGTCAAGGATATGACATTTCCAGTAAATGAGAAGAAGTGACATTTCTCAAAGTCACACTGAGGCAAAGAGGCAATGGCAGGAGCCAATTGGAACCATGATGGCTCATGTTATGCCACGCTGATCAGTGAGAGCTCAGACACTGAATGGAGAAGAACCCTGTTAGGCTCCTGGTCGTTGAGTGACTACTGAACGCCACACCACCATTTGTCTGCCTGTGAGACCTTAACGGTGGGGAGTCTCTCTATTTGAATGTACAGTACCTAGCTCACTGGGGCCCTGATCTCAGCTGGGGTCTCTAAGTGCTACTGTAATCCAATACTACTACTAATAATAATAATAATATGTAGGCATATCTGCTTTGCACCCCTCCTTGCCACCTCCAGCATATGCTGTGTGACATGGACAGGACTGAAACTGTAGGATATCGCAGAAGGATCATGCCACAAGCTGATGACGTAGGAAGTTTCCCACCTCTGAACAGTTGTTAGAATCTTCTCTGCATCACAAAAGGAACATGCTAATAATGGGACCAACCAAAGAGCAGAGGGAAGAACCAATGACAGTCTATGTTACAATTGTGGATTTGTTAATACCGCCGTGCGTGGCACTAACCAGCCCTGTCTGCTCTGTGACTCCTCTCAGAAGAGTCATGTAGTGTTATCTGCAGCCACTGGCATCCATCATGTCCACCAGCCATTACTGAAGTGGCTGGAATGGAGTGTGGAGGAGGAGGCACTAAGTGCACCTGCTGCAGAGTCACGGGCTTGGGTATTCCTTGCAGCTCATGAACATATACGTATTTTTCCAGCCCTGCATCCTGCTTAAACCACAGTTTTCTGGAGCTGGGGAAGTGGGGGGGGGGGAGAATGAGACCCAATAGCCACATGTCAAAACCTGCAGGGGGGAGGATTTACTACCTTGTTCCCCTCTGAATGGTTTTTATGGAAAAACTGGAGCCTTAATAAACAGCTTAAGTGGTTTATTACTGACTTCAGCTTCAAGACAGTTTGTGTGGCACTACTGTGGAACACAAGCCATCCCCCTCCTTCTGGGAATGAACACCCTGGTTTCACATTTCACATAGCCAGAGAGACTCAATTTCATTTACACCAATGTAAAGGCAGAGTAAATCCACCAAAAGCGTTGGAACCAAACCCAGACAGGCAGAAGTGCAGCTCAGAGCACTGACCACAAAACCACAAGTGCATCAGGCTGCAGGCATAGTTTTTCAATAAGTACCCTTTCCTCATTAGCTGATTGATCCAAAGACAATTGGGGTCTGTCCAATGTCTTCAATGGGCCCTGGATCAGGCCCTACCAGTGTGGCCTGGGGTTGCATAACACTTCAGCAAACAAAAAAAGTTAATTGATCTCCATTTAAAAAATGTTCAGTAATGTTAACGGCCTGAAATGTGGGTTTGCTTTTCTAGTGATGTGAAATAAATCACGTTGATGCATGTGATCAACTGATACATGGTGTGGTTCAAATGCAGAAGTTTACACTCAGAGTGAAAGGTTAAGAGTTGAAGACCTATCAAAATTAAGAATCCAATAACAGTGAGGGATTTCAATTACCCCATATTAACTGGGAACATTTCACTTCAGGACAAAATACAGAGATGAAATTTCTCGATACTTTAAATGACTGCTTCATGGAGCAGCTGGTACGGGAATCCACAAGGGGAGAGACAACTCTAGATTTAATCCTGAGTGGAGCGCAGGAGCTGGTCCAAGAGGTAACTATAGCAGGACCGCTTGGAAATAGTGACCATAATACAATAACATTCAACATCCCTGTGGTGGGAAGAACACATCAACAGCCCAACACTGTGGCATTTAATTTCAAAATGGGGAACTATACAAAAATGAGGGGGTTAGTTAAACAAAAGTTAAAAGGTACAGTGACTAAAGTGAAATCCCTGCAAGTTGCATGGGCCCTTTTTAAAGACACCATAATAGAGGCCCAACTTCAATGTATACCTCAAATTAAGAAACACAGTAAAAGAACTAAAAAAGAGCCACCGCGGCTTAACAACCATGTAAAAGAAGCAGTGAGAGAGAAAAAGACTTCCTTTAAAAAGTGGAAGTCAAATCCTAGTGAGGCAAATAGAAAGGAGCACAAACACTGCAAGCTTAAGTGCAAGAGTGTAATAAGAAAAGCCAAAGAGGAGTTTGAAGAACTGCTAGCCAAGAACTCCAAAGGTAATAACAAAATGTTTTTTAAGTACATCAGAAGCAGGAAGCCTGCTAAACAACCATTGGGGCCCCTTGACTATCGAAATACAAAAGGTGCACTTAAAGACGATAAAGTCATTGCGGAGAAACTAAATGGATTCTTTGCTTCAGTCTTCACGGCTGAGGATGGTTAAGGAGATTCCGAAACCTGAACTGGCTTTTGTAGGTGACAAATCTGAGGAACTGTCACAGATTGAAGTGTCACTAGAGGAGGTTTTGGAATTAATTGATAAACTCAACATTAACAAGTCACCGTGACCAGATGGCATTCACCCAAGAGTTCTGAAAGAACTCAAATGTGAAGTTGTGGAACTATTAACTAAGGTTTGTAACCTGTCCTTTAAATCGGCTTCAGAACCCAATGACTGGAAGTTAGCTAATGTAACTCCAATATTTAAAAAGGGCTCTAGAGGAGATCCCAGCAATTACAGACCGGTAAGTCTAACATCGGTACCGGGCAAATTAGTCGAAACAACAGTTTAGAATAAAATTATCAGACCCATAGAAAAACATAAACTGTTGAGCAATAGTCAACATGGTTTCTGTAAAGGGAAATCGTGTCTTACCAATCTATTCGAGTTCTTTGAAGGGGTCAACAAACATGTGGACAAGGGGGATCCAGTGGACATAGTGTACCTAGATTTCCAGAAAGCCTTTGACAAGGTCCCTCACCAAAGGCTCTTACGTAAATTAAGCTGTCATGGGATAAAAGGGAAGGTCCTTTCATGGACTGAGAACTGGTTAAAAGACAGGGAACAAAGGGTAGGAATTAATGGTAAATTCTCAGAATGGAGAGGGGTAACTAGTGGTGTTGCCCAAGGGTCAGTCCTAGGACCAATCCTATTCAATTTATTAATAAATGATCTGGAGAAAGGGGTAAACATTGAGGTGGCAAAGTTTGCAGATGATACTAAACTACTCAAGATAGTTAAGACCAAAGCAGATTGTGAAGAACTTTAAAAAGATCTCACAAAACTAAGTGATTGGGCAACAAAATGACAAATGAAATTTAATGTGGATAAATGTAAAGTAATGCACATTGGAAAAAATAACCCCAACTATACATACAATATGATGGGGGCTAATTTAGCTACAATGAGTCAGGAAAAAGATCTCGGCATCATCGTGGATAGTTCTCTGAAGATGTCCACGCAGTGTGCAGAGGCGGTCAAAAAAGCAAACAAGATGTTAGGAATCATTAAAAAGGGGATAGAGAATAAGACTGAGAATATATTATTGCCCTTATATAAATCCATGGTACACCCACACCTTGAATACTGTGTACAGATGTAGTCTCACCTCAAAAAAGATATTCTAGCACTAGAAAAGGTTCAGAAAAGGGCAACTAAAATGATTAGGGGTTTGGAGAGGGTCCCATATGAGAAAAGATTAAAGAGGCTAGGCCTCTTCAGCTTGGAAAAGAGGGGACTAAGGGGGGATATGATAGAGGTATATAAAATCATGAGTGATGTTGAGAAAGTGGATAAGGAAAAGTTATTTACTTATTCCCATAATACAAGAACTAGGAGTCACCAAATGAAATCAATAGGCAGCAAGTTTAAAACAAATAAAAGGAAGTTCTTTTTCACACAGCGCACAGTCAACTTGTGGAACTCCTTACCTGAGGAGGTTGTGAAGGCTGGGACTATAACAATGTTTAAAAGGGAACTGGATTAATTCATGGTGGCTAGGTCCATAAATGGCTATTAGCCAGGATGGGTAAAAAATGGTGTCCCTAGCCTCTGTTCATCGGAGGATGGAGATGGATGGCAGGAGAGAGATCACTTGATCATTACCTGTTAGCTTCACTCCCTCTGGGACACCTGGCATTGGCCACTGTCGGTAGACAGATACTGGGCTAGATGGACCTTTGGTCTGACCCGGTACGGCCGTTCTTATGTTCTTATGTAAGACCTCACTTCATGTTCGACAGCAGCAATAAACATCAGCAAGTAGCCATTCATCAGACAGTGGCTCTGATGACAAGTGCACTGATGGCTCAGACAGAATCAGCTTGTTCCTGTCACTGAGCTTTGCAGAGCTCTCTGGCAGCCAGCTTTGAACCAGGCTCTGCTGAACCATCTGCTTTGCAGTGTCCTTATTTTCATCAGGGCTTAACTTACCACATTGTCATATCCTCAGGTAAAGCCTTTTGAACTCTGCTGTGGTGTGCAGCTAGAGAGACGTGTCTCCTCTATCAGTCCAGAGAACCACTTAGCACAAAGTCTGAAGGACCAAACTGCCAAGACCTTCTCATTGGGATTGATTTACTAATTATTGACTTCAATTTCATGCTCTATTTGCCTTAATTTGACTTCTAAAGGAAGAGTTGCATGCTGTATTTCAGCAGAAAATCCCAATTCACATTCATCAGCTCTTTAAATCGTATTTGCCATAAGAGGAAAGACTTAATTCACAATCACAAGGCTGCTGAGCAAAACGGCTCACTCCATCTCTTCAACACCAAGATATTACATTTTTCTCTGATTTATTCATAATAATAATTGTGATGGGGGCTATACCGCACACAGGACCAGCTTTATTACCTGTGGGGCCCGATTAGAATACTTGGCAGTGGTCTGGGGCTTCGGCGGCATTTCGGCGGCGGGGGGTCAGCTCTGGGTCTTCCAAAGCACCACAGGACCCCCTGCCACTGAAATGCTACCAAAGACCCCTGGAATGAACCCTCTGCTGATGAAATGCCTCCAAAGACTCCCGGAACAGGACCCCCTTAGGTGTGGAGCCATCTTCAGCGTGGGACCCGATTCCGGGGAATCAGCAGAATCAGTGTAAAGCCAGCCCCGACCCTACACAGGCAATGAAAGGGTTAACGTGGGCCTGAAAGGCCAAGTCTGCTACCTGACCATACCTGAGGGGAGAGTCAGGCTTAACTGGAGATTAAGACCAGCTGGAGAGGGGCTGGGTGGTGATTATAAAGGCAGGAAGCTTAAAGAAGAAGGGGGCTCACAACAATAAAAAATTAATACTTAGCAACTTTCATATTCAGAGCTTTAAAAATATTAGTTACTTAATCATTAAACCTCCAACAGTAAGTAGAGATTCATCCTGTTTTATGGAGGGGGGCCTGAGAGAGAGAGAGATTAAGTGACCCAAGGCCACAAAGTGAGTTAGTGTCATAGCCAGGATTAGACGTTATGACCTTCTGGTTCCTTGTCCAGACTTGCACGTGGACAACCAGACTATATGGAATTTTTTCATTAGACATTGCTTAATTAAAGAAAATACTGACAGGGCTGTATATATGATAGGAGAGTCTGCGTCAGTCATCGGTCATTTTAGTACAAACATCCACACTATTGTCACACTTCCTTAACACTCCCATGGAAGGGAGTAGATTTCACAGGACAGTCATAGGTACCGTCCTACCAGTGAAGGAAGAAGTGTTTCACCTGCAGTGGTAACTGCCTGTGTTTGCCATTCTCAACATTATACTGATTATTCCCCCATTTTGCACCTAGATATGCTTAAGGATTCCCAGACACTACCAACTGAGCTTGGACTGACAAAAGAGAAGCCAGCAGCCTACACCATGCTGTCCTACAGTGGTGCTGAGTGCATAAATGAACCCATATGTGTTCTTTTCTTTTCAATCTGTGTTCCTGTTGTAACCCCTCTAATGTTGTTTTCTCCTTCCTCTCTATGACAGCACTGCGGACAGCTATGCAGACAAATGTCTTGTCAGCAATAGACAAGAAGAAAAAAAAGCATCCTAAACTGTTCAGTGGAATACCTTGATCTTGGGGTATGGCTGCACTTGCAGCTGTACAGCGCTGAGAGTTACAGCTGTCTTCGTACAGCTGTGTAAGGAAAGAGCTGCAGTGTGGGCACACTGACAGCTACCAGTGCTGCAGCGTGGCCACATTTGCAGCATTTGCAGCGCTGTTGGGAGTGGCTGAACAGGCATTCTGGGATACCTCCGAATACCTCTGGAGACCAATTACAGTACTTTTGGTGGCCACACTGGCGGAGCAGCTCTGCATCACCAGCGCTGCAATCATTTTACCCCAGGCAGAGCAGGAGTATAGCCAGCCCTGCAGCCAGGGAGATGTAGCACTGTATGTGCCTTGCAAGTGTGGACGGTGAGTAAGTTGCAGCGCTGTAAACCCACCACCAGCGCTGCAACTCTCCAGTGTAGCCAAGCCCTTGCAGTCCCTAGCCATCCCAGCCTTTTTTCAAGCACTGGTTATTCTGGCTGGGATCAGATCTGACTGAACTGGTCCAGTGTATGTTGTCCTCTCAGAGAGGACAGAAAGGCACAAGAGTCAGAGCTGTTGTGATTCAGCTGGTCTTCCTAACTTTCGTGCTTTGTGTTTGGGAATGGAAGTTTTGTGTAATTTCCAGTCACAGACATCGCTACTGTGGATTCCTAGAATGCATTGGTACAGCTGCAGTTCTAAGATGTGCAGAGAGTCTGTGTCGAGTTCACTCCAATGGGAGTTTTGACTGATTAACAACTGAGGAAAATCTGAGGGGAAAGACTGAGTATTTGGCCATGTTGTCCCTTGTTGCTATGTAACTCCATGTAAGGGAGTGGGGAGCACTTGTTGGGCTCTGGAAGATTGTTTGTGGAGGGTCAAGGCCTCCATGGTTCCATCTGCTTAACTGTGTAGGCAAACAATTTAAATATTTTTAACATGGTGCTTGACAAACTCGTTAGCGAGATTATATGTTGGGGTTGCCTTCTGTGGCAGGGGATCCAGTTCTGTGACCTAGGAGCTCCCTTCCAGTCCAAAGTTCCAAACTGAACTCCAGGCCTATTGACAAATGAGATATTTCTATTAAAATCACCTAATTCTACATATATTACATAGGTCATTTCAAACCAAGCTTGAAAGCACTAAGGCTATTTGAAGGACTAAATGCTCCAAACTGTAATTCTGGTTTTCATAAAATACAGTCAGTTTTGGCTTAGAAGCTGGCAGAATTGCATCAGAGCTCCAAAGAACAGGATAAACTTTGCCATGTTCTGATTTAACCCATCTGAGTTTTTTCAATATCCTGAAAAAAAGGTGTTTTAGTAAAAAATATGTCCAGACCACACACCAGAGTGACAAGCTGGAGCTGTTCAAAGCAATTAAGTTATTACACCTAAGAAGTGCTACACATTACATGGAGGTGCTTAGCCAGACTTCTTAGAGTGACCCAGAATCATTCCAGGGAATTGTTCCCTCCCCCTACTCTCCACCAAGGTGGCACATAATGACAACAATTGGAGGTGGAGGGTGGGAGGAAATACACTTTTAAACTGTGAAACAAAGCAGGTACTATGGTGGTGGAAAGATAAAATATGAAGGGCTTAATTTGCTCTCACTTACCAGTTTAAACCTATGGTCAAGCCACTCTAGTCAGTGGAGCTACACAGATTTGAAACCAATGTTGAGAAGAGCAGAATCAAACCCACAATTTCTTGAAACTGAAGATGTGGCTTCTGTAGTTTAACTCCTCTTTTCTGAGAAAAGAAAGATTTGAGTCTTTAGCAATAACAAAACAGGATTAGTGCTTAAACACTGCCATCTGTGACTCCTAAATATATCTCAGTAAGCAAGGCAGGTTCACCAGCAAGCATGCTATTCAAAGGTGATATAAGGTATTGATTTGTCTCCAAGGTACCTTAATTACACACTTCAGAGTATTGAAAACAAGAACATCCTTGATGTTATGGACAGCCCAAGATCACTGGTTGGTTAAAAAAGAAACCATTGGCAGTTTAGAGCTGTTTGAATACAATTCCTGACATGTTCCTCAGAAAACAGACACAATCATTGCCAGCAACCCTCTTTTAATCTCATTGGCTGAAGTGATACACAAGCATCTACTTTTCCTGTTATTTTCTCATACTGTTTATGGTTTTGTGCCTCATGTGCCAGAGTGGATAACCTGGCTATAAAGTGACTTTAATTCATAGCATCTTAAAAACTTCCTAAAGAGGCCAATCTAATTAGGCTGAAACAAGGCAAATCTCTGTTGATGTATCGGTCTGTTCTGATTAACAATAAAGCTGCCTCATGTCATTGCCTGACGTTAATACTAAGGTGACTTTGTCAGAGTTATAAATGCCTGAATGTGCTGCAGTTTCTCTCTAGTCTTCCAGTGTAAAGTAGGAAACATACAGTTGGATCTCTCATCATCAGCCAACTGGTTATTTAGAAAATTTATCAAAAAATAGCAACTTGCCTATTTTCAGAAATATACTGTTAAGGTGTGTAGGCCCAGCTCCTTAGCTGAGGTGAATCAGTAGAGCTCCACTGTTTGTTTTGTTCTTCGTAACATAAAGAAAATGAATTTCATTTTTTTTCCATGGCAATTTTGAGAAATTGGGTTTTTCTGTCTTCTAGCATGTCAGAGCAGCGTGTCTTGTGCAGAGCAGAAGTGACCCTACAGACAGGGAGGGTGGCTTTGTGGTTACTACACACAACAAGGCCTTGCACAACACAAGTTCTATTCCTGCTACAAACTTTCTGCTGGAGCTTATGCAAGACACTTAAACTCCATGTGCCTCAGCTTCCTTATTTAGATAGAAGTGCAGCTAACATTTACCTAATAATGAGCCTTCAGTCTAAACGAATATCTGAAAATCAGTGTTACCATCCAGATGTGCAAAGATGTCCTCTCTGCTGCCTTTTAGTACAACAGTCCATGCTGTGTGAGGGCCCCTCTGCAAGGATGCATTTTTACCTTCTCAGCAAAGGATTACAAAGCACTTTACAAATATTAATGGATTAAACTTCACAGCAGCGCTGCGAGGTAGAGAAGAATCATTAACCTCTTACAGTCGGGAGACTCTCAAGGTAATGTCTACACCACAGCTGGGAGGTGGGATTCCCAGCATGGGTAGACAGCGATGTGCTAGCTCTGCTCGAGCCGGTGTACTAAAAATAGAAATGTGGCCACAGTGGTGCAAGCAGTGGCTCAGAATAGCCATGCCACCCAAGTACAATCCCACCTGACTGCAAGGTATGTACTTTGGCAATTAGCTGAGCAACCCCAGTCACACTGCTATTCTTAGAGCACTAGGTCAAGCGGAGCTAGCAAGTGTCTACTCGCACTGGGACACACAACTGATAGGTGCTGTGTAAACATACCCTTAACCAGCGAGTTTTATTTTAATTTATCCATGTTCACTCAGTAACGCTGTTGCAGAAAAAATAACAGAATCCGTATCTCCTGTGTTCCTAGCCTGTGCTTTAACCATAAGACCCTCCTCCTCCTAGGAAGTGGCATGTGCAAAGTCTGTACCTTTGAAAATAGAAAACTCACCCAAACGCATCAGAAAAATATTAGCTGTTGCTACTACTTACACTGTCATTAACCTCAAAGAGTAGATGTTCCCCAGGAAACAGCAGAATTATGTGTTGTTCCCCACCTCCCCCAGTGGTAAAGCTTTAGAAGGGAGGAGCAGAATTGTTTCAATAAACTTTCAATTTGTTCAGTAGCCTGGTTTGACTTAGGGCACCAGGGACATAACATCACTCTCTCCCCTTAAAGCTCTGTTGTATTAAAGATTAATGTGCATGCCACGCTGCATAGGAAATCACAATCTCATTGAGTGCTGTGTGCAAAACAGGGCTGCTATGCAAGATTTACCTTTTAAAAGAGCTATAAACTTTAATGAACTGTGTTTCTTATATGTCTGTTTATTTGTCTATTGATTTATCTATCCATCCACCAAAAAATTCAGCAGCTAGAGTGTGGTCAGATGCAAGAGCAGTAATTCTGTGTCCCTTGGCTCTGTCTCTCCCAGGGACTATTATCCTGGCATTCCATACAATTCTGTGACAGCTTCTGTAAAATGAAGTACCTAACTGTACAGAACAATTAGATGATTTCGAGTGGGGGGAGGAGTGATATCCACTACTTATACAGGTGACAGAAACTACTAAATCAGCAGTGAATAATGATAACTTGCTTTTTAGGGAAAGTTTTCAGATAAACTCCTGGGAAGCTTCGTATTCAGTTTTACTAAACTGAGGCCAAAATTGGCTGCATTTTCAAGATAGGGAACTCACAATTACAGGCGCAGTTGAACAGCAACCTAATCTATGTGCATAACGATTGTAACTGTGCAAGCAAATCATGTAGGAGAGAGGAAGGCTGGCCCAACAGTTAGGGGACGAGCCGGAGCCTTGGGTTTAAGTCTTTTTTCTTATAGAAACTTACTGCATGACCTTGGGTAAATCACTTAGGACCATACTTTTAATGGTCTGTGGGTGCATATAGATGCAGATTGATGCTGAGGGGATTTTAAGACTGGAAACTCCAGTTACAATCAATGGGAAATACACACTTATCCTCATTAGGCACTTTTGAAAATCCCCTTAGGCAACTAAATCTGGCCCTGGTATCTCTCTGCCTCATTTCTCTATTTGTAAAATGGGAAGGAGTGGTAGAGAGGGTAACAGCATTTACCTATCTCACAGTGGTGTTGTGAGGACACATCCATTAAAGAGTGTGAGGTGCTCAGATACTCTAATAACGGAAGGCCATATTTAAGATAGAGATATACCAACGTGATGATTTGAGAGGACTTATTGTAGATTTTCTGGACCCTTCGAACTCGTGTGTGCGTCTGTGTGCATTTGTGTAATCAAGCAAATATTTAAATATTCTTTGTTCTTAATATTTTGGGATTTCAACTTTATTAAATCAAGGGGGAAAAACATATTGGGTCTGATTTTTCAAAACAACATGCTTACTATTGCATGTGCAAATAAACACACAGCTGTGTACCTTATTGGTGTGTTCCATCATTTTGACTGCGTGTTTAAATCAGGTATTGGCTTACGCAAATCGTTTGGCAGTAGATTGCTGTTATACACAAGCAGCTGTGGCAAAATGAGGGGAGTGAATAGTAGAATTTTGGCAGCTTCTCAAGATATTGACCCAAAGGCCGCCTCTCTTTACCTTCTGCCCAGTCCCCCACTGTGGTCTGAGGAAGAAGGGGTGGTTTATGGCTTTAAACATGGAAGTGCAGGGCAAGGTTTGACAAGGAAAAAGTGCCCCACTTGAGGATTCTGAAGCTTTCTGGGGCGCTAAGCAGGGTGCTGGAACAATTTGAATAGTGGGGGTGCTGAGAGCCATTGAACCAAACTGTAAACCCTGCCTATGATGGAAACCACTTCAAGCCAACACCCCTAGTTCCAGCACCTATGGTGCCAAATGGCGGTGGAAATGAATCCCAGCTAGACTTAACTTGCCCCCGTGTGGAATTTCCCTCAACAGGCTATTTTATACCTTGTATAATAGCTATAACATTAATGTACACAGCAGAGACAACACGTCATGATTGACAATGTCGGGGGGCACAATTTTCAGGTTCTGGTGGTATGCAGCGGGGTTCAGGGCAGGGCATATAAACCCGAGCAGAAATCTGAGGGGGGAGAACATGAGGTTACATGCTCCTCCCCCCCCACCAAGTCACCTTGGGTACACAGTAGATACTGGGCCAGTCCCTCCATGTCTTTCCACCTTGTGTGGTCACTTTTACACCTGCGCCAGGTGTATGTAAAATCCTGCCAGTTCAGAAGGATGATTTTTTTTCACTTGCTTTGCACAGGTATAAGTGACTACATGAGATGCAATGCCTGGGAAATCAGGCCAAGTATCATGGTTGGTTCCCAGTCTCCAGTAAAAGGCCTGAAGGACAGAACAGATTAGTAACTTTCCGTCCCTCATCACCATTCCTTAGATTTCTTGGTTTTCTGAGGCTATTACTCTTATCTCAAAGGCTGCCTGAGCTGAGTTTCTATTTTTCCCTCCCTTGCTCTCTACAGCCTCTGGAGTTTAGCATATGAGCTCTGCCCTCTGTAGGTGTTTCTTATCTTGGTTTCTGAATTGAAATTTCTCTCTCGTGTCTTTTTCACGCATACACTTGAGCAAACATGCTGAAAAATGAACAAGAAAAAATGTAAAAGAGAGGGAAATCTGTGTTACATAATAGGCTGAATAGACCAAAAGGATCTTCTCATTCATGTTAGGGCTTTATAAGGCATTAATCATTGTCATTTGTAGGGAGATAGTATGGGTATAATTTTATTTTTCAAATGCTAATGAATAAGCCTCTGTAATATGGACCAAGTTTTCAGCCTCCAGTGAAGCAGGTGAGCTCACAACGTATCTCTCCCTCACCGACACCCTGGCATTTTCTTTCTGTAACCCCACATTTGCACATGCAAATTGGGTGCTTTCATATACCAGTCAGTAATTAGCCACACAACTGCCTGAAATTTGCACTTTGATTGAGGCCACAGTTGCACTCATAGCTGAAAATGTAGTCCTAATGCTCATCCTTCGCTGATTTTCAAAGTTTAATAAATAGTTCTAGTGATAATTACTGGATTTCTACATTTTTAAAAAACTGGCCCTTCATAAATACAGGACAGTGCTCTTAGCTAAATCTGGATTTTATGGAAATTCAGGAATCATCACTGGAACTCTTGGTTAATATTTAAAAAAATATATTAAACAGTGAATAAGAGGTACTATCTACTTGTAAACACTCAGTGCCATTTCCAGACTGCTAGACAAATGAATGCATGGAATGCAAGAAATGTCTATCATCTCCAAAGAGTTAAAATAAAATTTGCAAGGATTTGGTGTTGTATATTTTAGGTTGAACTTTTAATTCACAGCATCCTAAAGGAGATAGGATGAGTTTTCTGAAGTCTAAGTGTTTGATCCTGAATTCCTTGTACATTCAAACCTCTCAATAATAATTCAATGATAGTTTTCAGAGCAAAGCTGTTACACAATCATGCCCTAAATACCTAGGGTTGGTTTGTTGAAATCTACCCATCAATGAGATTTTTTTTTTTCAAATCACTCATTTTGTGGACCTTAGATATAGTGGGCTACATTGTTAGCTGGTCTAAATCAGCAGAGTGGGGATCTGGCCCATGATTTCCATTCTTCTAAGAGGGTATGACAATAAAGATTTGAAAAATAAGATTATATAGATTCACTTAACCATCTCTGAAGATTTTGAGCAAGAACTGGACCTGAAAAGCCACTTTACAATTGCCTCACTTTGTCCATGACAAAAGTTATGCTGCAATACTATCAACTGATGTTTTATTGGCACACAGCCACAGACATGCAGAAAGGTAGATAGACAGATGGATCATTTATTACCTACATCAGAGATAGGCAGCTTTAAGGTAGCAGAGCACCACAAATTCCACTAAAACTCTTTGGCAAGCCATACATTGGAGGGGTTGGGTTCTATTCCTGGGTGGGAGGTGACACCAGGAGAGTCTGGTCCTGCACCCACAGGTGTGACATGGGGGAGGAGAGTGATCCTGCCCTAAACTCACCCTGTAGTGATGGCTCCTGTCCCAAAGGGGCTAGGCTCAGCTCCTTGCTCCAGCACACTGGCTCTCACAGTGAAGATTAGAAAGAGCCCACCACAATGTCACATGACATGCATCCATGCTCAGGAGGGGTTCTCCGCCTACGATGCCCTGCTCCCTTCTTGGCCCAAGCTGGCTGTGGCAGGCCAAATAAAATAATCCAGTGGACCAGAGGCCTTGGCTGCCAGCTGCCCATTCCTGATCTACTTCAAGTGTTAAGCCAGCTTTACCATTTGCAAATAACGCTCTGACCTTCTGAGCTTTGACCCTTTAAACTCTAATTAATGAAGGTGTATGTAGATAGATTTAGCCCACAAATCAATCCTCTTCTGAACCAAAGCAGTTCCTTTATTAAAGGCTTTCTAAGGGGAACACTTAATGTATCACGTAACAGTAAAATTCTTTTACTTAGTAAATAACTACACATTGCCAGAACTGGTCCAAGCTCAGATTTTATTGACAATGTGTTTATACTTTATAGGCACCATATTTATCTTTGCTTACTTTTTAAAATTAGATGTAAAAGTAATGGAAAGGTGTTTGGTGAAAAGAAATCCCTCTTTAAAATGTTTCACGCTTTATTGGTGAAATAGAATGAAATAGAGCTTTTATGGAGATGTGGATTTCTCTACAGGTATATTGATACATACCATTGGTTCATGGATGTGACAGGGATATGGACCTTCAGTGCAAGTTCTCTCAGGCACAGTGCTCAGAGCCCGGAGAAGCGAGAGTATTCCATAGCTAAACTGCCTTTTAGAGAAGTAAGGAATCAGTCCCCCTAGGCCAAACAGGGGTCACAGGTTTTTTCCTTGGGAGCGTCAATGAGGCTATGGAATTTAGGTAGAAGCTGAGTTTAAATTTAATCTAGGAGATTGACCTTTGGAAACAAGATGCAATTGGATTGTATACGATTTAGATCTAATAGGCCGGTGCATGCACTTATGGGGCCAAACTGGGGCTGTCTTGTGTGCGTGCCTACAGGGTGCTTCTCCTCCACTAGTGCAGCCACACAGGAAGCAGCCCTAAAGTGGTGCCAATGCAGGAGAGGCTGGGGCAAGTGATGCTGCCATTTGCATGGAACACTTCAAGGAGAACCTATCTGGGCTGTTCCTGCCCCAGCTGGGCAGCAGCTAGTGCCAGGCAGGAATGCCCACCACACTCAGACGCTTGGTTAAATTTTAAAAAAATGAACAGTGAATAAGGGGCACTGTCTACTTGTAAGCTAGTCTCACAGAATTCCTGGCTGGGACAGGATATTATAATCCTAGCAACCTCATGGAAAAGTCAGTTTTTATGAGATTTTGATCATTCAAGAGGTTTGGATCCAGTATTTTGGATTTTCATCCACAGCCAAACTTTGATGATCAAAAATTCCTGTTTACAAAAATCCTGGCTGGTGAGCTGGAAGCAAAACAACGAATCCAGAATGCTGGATGTTTCATGCTCCAGGAAACAAGCCTTGCCAAGCCAACCTGCTCCCACCCCTGCCTTCAGTAACTGTCAGGAGATTGAAAGTTAATCATATTCAGTTTAGTAGTGCCTAATGGCCAACCAAGAGTGCAGTCACATTGTGCTAGGCACTGTACCAACAGAGTAGTAGATGGTCCCTACCCCCAAAGAGTTTGCAATCTAAGTAGACAAGACTGCCACAGAATGGGGGAAAGTCTATCACACACAAGGAGAGTGAACAATGTGATGGAAGTGCTGCTTTCTGGAGCAATTCAATGGGAATTCTTATTCAAATTCATATGTTCCACAGCCTGAAGAGACCATAGTGGTCATCTAGTCTTACCTCCTTCATAACACAGCCCATAGACCTTCCCCAAAATAATTCCTGTTTGAACTGGAGCATAAAACATCCCATCTTGATTTTAAAATGAACTCTATCTTAGCTGCATAGCAACAAAGCAGGCTGGAAGAAAGAAGGAACAGTGTAGCAAGCATGCCTGTGCTCACCACGTCCATGGCCATCTTCACAAGGTTTGTTGATATTAGATTGCTGAACTGGGATTAAGACAGTCGTAGTTCCTGATTTAAAGGCTATTTTTTCCCATAGGAGGTGAACCTGGAATAACATTGATGATTTAGGGCTGGAGTGGAGTCGAGTTTTGCCTTGACAATGTTTTTTTAACCAAAGCACTTGTAATAGAGTAAAACCCAAGAGTTCCTTGTATCCTCTAATGTCTCAACTGACATTTCATAAGAAGAAATCCATCGTCCGTGAAATGTATAGATGCATTATAAAAAAAACATATTACAGGTTATTTGATTTACGTTAATTCTTTAGGCAGCACTTAACAGAGTAATGGAGGAATGTGATTTGGAAATACACTGGAAGGGGATTCAGCAGAGTTCTGGCAGCGTCAAGTTTCATCCAGTTTGAAGGTATTTTCTCTCTTTTTGGACACCGTAACTAGCTGGGATTATTATCAAATTTCATTTTGCTGAATCTCTGTAAAGCTGAGAACTAGTGAAAATAAATTCAACGACACTGACTTTTGCTTCCTTTGCACTCACGTGAAGCTTTCAGTTACTTCAATATAATTTGTTCTTTCTTTCTCTGGGATCCTTTTCTGTTTGCAGGGATTTCATATAAAGACCAAAGCTTTGGGGATATGGGAACGTATGCAACAGCAAGGCATGCAGCAGTGATCAGAGGGGAGCCATTATCTAATTCACCAAAAAAAAGGTCTTTTCTTATCTATGGCAGATCTAAAATATTGGCTGTGTCGTATGTAATCTTGGCCTGAAGAGAGCCTGCCACTCTATCCAAAAAGTGTAGATCTTCTTTATTTTGAGTAGCTGAGGTCTGGATTTTTGGAACTCAGTTCTCCATGTGTTTATTGTAGCCTGGAGTTGCTACAGCTGAGGCCAACAGCAGTTCAAATTCCAGAAACCACCCTATTTATGTGACAGCTGCCACTTCGGTCAACACACTAGGACTACATTGCTAAATGCATAAGCTGCTACAGCTTGAGCTAAAGCTTTCTATGTGGGGCTGCAACCAGCTCATGTCCTCTGTGGATTGGATATGGGGGAGGGGGAGGGGAGACCTGTAGCATGCACACACCCTGTACTAAGTTATATAATGTAGAATGAGAACTAGACCAAGTTCCCAGCTGGTGTAAATTAGCATTGAAATCAGTGGAGCAACCCCAATGTACACCAACTGGGAAATAGGCTCAGTTGTGTCTATATTCCATAGCAGATCACTTCATTATCCAGGGGAAGGAAAGTGCTTCCTTTCATAGGAGATGCCATAGGGTGTGCCCTTTGCTATTGAGCTATGAAGAATAAGGTTGACAAATGTCCCTAAATACTGGAAATGTCCCAGCATCCCCATCAATTACACAAATGTGAAGGTATTGTCCCAGGCTTCTCAAACTGAGCTAACGAAAGGCCTGCTGAATGCATGTATATTTCAAAGAGCTCTCCCCTAACAGGCCCAGCACAAGTGATGCCCCTGTCCTCTGCTCTCCAGGTCATGTAGTGAGCATATCCTTTATAAGCCGTTGAACCAGAAGCCCTACACATACCCAGATCCATGGGAGGGCAGGGAAAGGCATTAACTGGCACAGGAGATATGGGCACTTTGGCAGCCTCCTGTGCAAACCTCTTTGCCCCTCACCTTCTTCTCCAAGCTGTTCCTCCCAAATCCTGTGTCAACTGGCCTGGGTTTTGCCCAGGGGATGTCATGTTCTCCATTAGTAAGAATTGACCCCAACAGTAGGAGAAACACAGAACTCTGATCTCAGGTTTTAGAAGACTAAAATGCCTTTCAGTGTCATATTGTTTCAGCTGGAACTGTCTGGTACGATCCAAGTCCTTCAGTGTATGGCCTAGGAACGTGACAGATGGATTCCTTGCCTGCAGCCTGTGGCGGGCCCTGTAACACAGTGGAAGTGGTGGGATTCCATGGCACCGAGGGCTAGGGGTCCAATGACAGAAGCCCAGATAGCAAGTGTGAAAAATCGGGATGTGGGTGAGAGGTTATAGGTGCATATATAAGACAAAGTCTAGGATATCGAGACTATCCCTATAAAACCGGGACATCTGGTCACCTTAGACCATGCTGTGGAGCCCAGAGCCACGAAGTGCCCTAAGAAAGACACACAGACTGGCTCTTTGGAAGCAGATGAACAAGGGGCCAGGGCACAGGATGCACCACTACCTGGATCCATTCACCCTCAGTGGGGAATGCCATTGCTACAGAGTCTACTGTTGCCTTTGGGCTATTTTGCTTCTGTTCTGTTCCTACAAAGCTGCCAATCAACCATCTGAGTTACCTGGGCTGGGTGCTGGGAAGAGAATTTGCAGCTTATCCTTTGCAAGCATGGTGGAATTAAAGATGAACTTTGTATTTTTAAAGAATTAGTCTATTAACTGAATGCAGCAGTGCCAGCCTAACTTCGCATTTAAAGAGCACGTAATTAGCTATGAAGTAGCAGCAAGCACTTAGCAGAACAGTGCTGGAAAGGCTGTTAAATATGATGAGACCGTGAAAACTATCAAATACTGGCTCACACAGAACTGAAGGAGCATCAGTCCACTAATTGAATGCAGGAGGACCTGCCTAACTTAGCCTTTAAAAAGTGTAAGAAGGTGAGACATGAACTGCAGTCTGCAGAAGAACATCTGAGACAGTGATAAACAGAAGCCTGAAAATTCTTGGAGTTGGGAAATGTTTAACTTGCAAGTCCTGGCTTGACTCAGTGTTGTTTAGGTTTATTTATCCAGCCCTCAAACAAACTGGGAGGGAAATTCTTTACTGGGCTTAAATAAATAGTTAATTACAAAAGAAGACCTGAAAGAGCCCATGTCCTGCCTAAAAGTGAAACTGACTGGTGTGCTTCTCTGCCTTCCCCTTATGAAATGAGGCAATGTTTTTTGGTGGTTTATGAAAATTCTCTAGGCAGAGATCAGATTAACCTTGGGCTTGTAACTGGACTTGAAAATCATCTTTAAGACCCAATTACTGCCTAGCACAGCTGTCCATATGGATGCAAACTGTTATGACCAGGATCTGGAATTATAGCATAACCAGAGATGGGCTGAGGAGGGACTGTTTCGCTCCAGACCTAGTTTAGTTTTAGGCTAGGTTTCTGAATTAAGGTTCAAGGCCAAACCTGCCTTTATGGACCATTTCTCTGGGAAATCAGGGGACTATCTAGAGATCAGTATGGCAGTACTATTGAATTCCATAGCAGGACTATAATTCTCCTTTCAGTCTGATAGGTTGTTTAGAGTAATTTCTACAGAATCTTTTGGTTTCATCTGCATTCTATTTGATAGGCTTTATCCATCTGTCCAGGGCTAGCATTTGGGTAGGATAGCAGCAAAATCTTGCAGGATCACAGAGTGGCATTCAAACTAAATCTAGAAAGTAGGCCTCACACCACAGCCGAAACTAAAGGGGCAGGTTCAGAGCCAAAGATTTGAAACCCAGCCCTGAAAATTAGGGGGACTCAGATTTTAAGTTTCAGCTCAAGTCCATCTGTTATAACACAGTTCACATAGAGCCATTATCATGGATGTTGCTCTGGAATGGCTATGTTTCATGAAAACATCATCCCCGTGGCAGGGCAAGAGACACAGATCTCAACCTAGACAAAGGTAGATTTCCAGACTCTTCCATTTCTGTAATCTGCTTTAACTAAGACTTGCTTGATTTTTACATATATATAAGTCACTGTGCAATAATAAAGGCTGAAGTGCTATTTTTAGGCAGTGGCACCAGGAATGTCTGCTCCATGGCTTTAATATAGAAGAAACAGATCCCTTAAAAGCCAATGCATGGTTTTACAATTTTACTCCCCATCCACACCTCCCTGTACAATTTTTTAAAGTCCCCATTTACTCCTTTCTTGTTACCATGGCAATGGTAACACAAACACCTCCAGAGGATGAGCGGAGGCAGTGCTCCCGCTCTGGAAAGAAGAATGTCCTTACTGTACACACAAGAGCTGAAAAAATATTTAATGTAATTTTCCCTGAAAAGCTAGTTTAGTAAGTCATAAAGCAGAAACCAGCATCTGGGGACAGAGAACATTTTACTTTGTTCCCCAACCACTGCAACGACCACATTTTGTCTTTTATCCAATCCAGCTCAGTGATATCATGCATGCTGAGCATTCTGCATCCTAGGTGACCATTTACAGCTTAGGTAAATGGACCATTTCTTTCTAAAAAGTTTCGCCCAGATTCAAAGCCAAACAGCACTGATATTTTCAGCAAAATACTCTAACCTTTGCCCTGCTCTTCAAAGTGTTTTTCCAAACATGGAAAGACAAATGAACCCTCTTCATCCCCCTGTGAGGTTGGTACCTGTTAGTAAGTATCGTTATCACTTTTGTGTGGGTGATGAAATGGAGGCAGGTTGTTTAAACATGCGGGAGGGAGTCAGTGACTGAGCCAAGACTAAAGCACATGAATTTCTGTCTCTCAGCTCTGTGGTCACACCATCGGACCACACCTCTCTTTGGTAACCAATGTGTAATTTGAAATGTTGATCTCACAAGACTGCTTTAACATGGTCACAATGTTCTCCTCTCAGTACTGGGTGTAAGCTGCATGCCAAAACCTTACGACAATTACCATTGCCCAGGATCTTCACAGAGGGGAGAAATCCATCACTCATGTTGCCAGGTTTTCTGTGGCTTCTGATTTACTTTCAACTGGCACAGAATCATTGGGTTGTAGGGAGACCTGAAAGAAGTTATACATCTTGTGAATGAAGGTTCTACCTGGCACCAAGAGGAAAATCTCTACAAGAAGGTAAAATAGAAATGTTCTCTTATGAAAAAATGTGGAACCTCCACTCCATTGTAATTCACATTCCCATTGAATTCTCTCATTCAGCTGGGAAAGAGTTCCATCAAAATGCTTTGAATCCCATTCTAGTTATGGATCTGCTGAGTTCATAAAATAGCTGGTCTCAACTCTGCTTCATCAGCGCCCTCCAAACATCAGGCATTCCATCCCTCAGAGCAGCAATGGAGGACACACAAAACTAATACAAAGTACAATATTGTTAAGCTGAAAAAAAATGCATGAACAGGGATTTGCTTGAATAACACAGAAGAAAGACTCTGTTGATTGTGCCTTCTCTGTATGCTCCTCAGTGCCTTGAGATCTCCAGGCTGCCCTTCAGCTAGAGTGACTAAAGGGCCCGATTTTATAGGGAAAGTCCTGATTTTGGGGTCTTTTTTTTATGTAGGCTTCTATTACTCCCTACCCCCTGTCCTGATTTTTCACATTTGTTCTCTGGTCACCCTATCTTCATCACAGGTCCATTTCCCTTTGCATGTGCAGGAGTGCATGTGTATAACATGGCATTTGCTAAATTAAAGAACTGCTCCCTCCAGGAACATTTTAGGCCTGGTCTACACTGGGGAGGGGGGAAGGAGGATGTCGATGTAAGATAAGCAACTTCAGCTACAGGAATAGCATAGCTGAAGTTGACGTATCTTATTTTGACTTACCTCCCATCCTCATGGCATGGGATCGACGGCTGCAGCTCCCCTGTCGATTCTGCTTCTGCTGCTCACCCTGGTGGAGTTCCAGAGTTGAAGGGAGTGCGTTCTGGGATCGATATATCACGTCTAGACGAGACGCAATATATTGATCCCCGATAGATCGATTGCTTTAAATTCGATTAATTAAATATACATCTCCCCCACACACACACACTTTGGTTTTAGTGAAGTCATTGGAAGTATTAAGCAGATAAGTTACTCATTTTTGTTTAGCAGTGTAATCTTTTCCCCCACAGCCAAATGGAACACCTGGTCTGAAGTTTCCCCAAAATAAAGAAACTGGGATACACCTGCACCTGAGTATAACATTTTTTTTTTAAAAAAATCTTACTTTGTGGTAGATCTGTGATGTGAAAAGGAGAGTGTGGGGTAAAGCAAAATGATTGCAAAATCTATAGTGTAAAATAGATTTCAAAGTAACCCTAAAGATAGCTCCAGAAAGGTTTCAGAATTTGGCACTGAAGTGTCTGTAAATTTCCTGGTGTAATTGTTAATATGGCAGTTAAAAGGTGGCTTTTTTTTTAAACTTACTTGGCAAGAGTTTTAATAGCAACAGCTGTCCAAACATGACACAAGACCCCTCTATAGAATTTAGCTGAAAAGTACAAAATCTACTGAATTGTTGAACTGGTGTATTACTTACAAGCAAATCACATTTCTTCTGCACTTAATGGATGGTTGGATTTTTTTTCTTTTAAAAATCTTTATGAATTTCCTACTCAGAAAGAGAGACAACACAGGAAATACAGGGGTAGAGTACAAATAGGTCAAATGCACACTATTTACAGAGTAGACATTATAGCTACTAAAAGTAAACTTTTTTTAAAAAAATGTATTGGCTATCCTGTGAAGTATGTGGCATTTGGTGACATATACAAACTGTAAGTCCTTTACCTTTTTGCATTTTTATTGTTTGTTTCTTTATGAAAATGAATTTAAAAAATTAATCAGAAAAAGATACTCTAGAAAAATAGTCCATTATATTAAATATATTATACCAGGTATTATTATAGCATATTAACTATATTATACTGGGTATACCTTGAGAATTAGGGTCTAATTTTGAAAGAGGCTTCAAGACAGACTCTTTTTGTGTATGTACAGACATCTTTTAGCTTTTTTTCAGCAATCACAGCATTGAGTAGACTGGTGGCCACCTGTAGAGACAATGCTGGCAAACATATCTGCTTCTGTTGTTACTTTGCGTGCCATCATTTTGTTTGTTTATCCATCTGCTGCTTTGTATGATCACCCTAGTAAACAACCTTCCAAGGGAAGCAGTGGGGGCAAAAATCATAACTGGCTTTAAGATAGAGCTTGATAAGGCTATGGAGGGGATGGTATGATGAGTCTGCCTATAATGGCAGGTGGCCCATCGGTGACTGCTAGTAGCAAAAATCCCCGGTGGCTTGAGATGGGACACTAGATGGGGAGGGTTCTGAGTTACTACAGAGACTTCTTTCCCAGGTGTCTGGCTGGTGGGTCTTGCCCACATGCTCAGGGTCCATCTGATCACCATGTTTGGGGTCGGGAAGGAATTTTCCCCTAGTCAGATTGGCAGAGACCCTGGGGTTTTTTTTCCTTTCTCTGCAGCCTGGGGCACAAGTCACTTGCAGGTTTAAAGTAGTGTAAATGGCAGATTTTCTCTGTAATTTGAAGCCTTTAAATCATGATTTGAGGACTTCAGTAACTCAGCCAGAGGTTATGGGTCTATGATTGGAGTGAGTGCTTAAAGTCTATGAGTCTAAGGGTACGTCCAGACTACCCGCCACATCGGCGGGTAGCAATCGATCTATTGGGGATCGATATATCGCGTCTCGTCTAGACGTGATATATCGATCCCCAAACACACTCCCTTCAACTCCGGAACTCCACCAGGGTAAGCAGCAGAAGCAGAGTAGACGGGGGAGCCACGGCCATCAATCCCGCGCCGTGAGGACGGGAGGTAAGTCGAAATAAGATACGTCAACTTCAGCTATGCTATTCCTGTAGCTGAAGTTGTGTATCTTACATCGACACCCTTTTCCCCCCTCAGTGTAGACCAGGTCTAAACAGTGAGCTCTCCAGAGCAGGGGTGGGGAGAGAGGTGTCTTTGTTTTACTTCTGTGTACTGTACTCGATGGGGCCCTGGGCTCTGGTTGAGGGGATAGCATCATTGTTATTGATACTAATACCTCCATGCACAGTTGGCACAGTGTACATGTGCAAGCCCCTTAGTCATGATTAAAAAGCACACATGAAATTGTTGGTGTGCACATCAGAGGAGGCCAGACTGAGTCCTCTTTCATAATCAAGCACTGTGCATTCTGTGTCATAGCATCATGTACTGTCTATGTATATAGCAATGGCTAAGCCACTTAGAGCATGTCTCTGCTTCAAAATTAAGTTGACCTAACTTATGTCAGCATACAACCGCCGCAGTAATTACACCACTTTTGTGTGTCTACACTTTGCTCCTTGTGTCGGCAATGCATGTCCTCACCAGGAGCGGTTGCACCGATTGAACGTTCAGCATGGAGCATTGTGTGATGGCTTCTGAAAGCCAGCAACAGTCGATGTAAGGAATATAGTGTCTACACTGATTCTACGTTGATCTAACTACATCAAACTCTACACCTCTCACGGGCGTGCTGTTATTAAGTCAGCATAACAGGCGAGTTATGTCAACGGGAGTGAAATTTTAGAGTAGACACTTATGGAGTTAGGTCGACGCAAGGCAGTTTACGTTGACCTAACTCTGTAGTACAGACTAGAGCTTAGAAATAACACCATCCTGTATTAGTGCTTCTATTTCTTTATGCAAATCCTGGAACTGGTAGGATTTAACTTGGACATTTTAATTCACATCATGTTACAATTTAGCAACTAGAGGCGACCATTTTTCATGTGCAGAATGAAAGTAGTGCTAAGTGACTTGCAAAGCCAACTAGAGCCAGGCATACTGAAGGCAGGCACTGTGCAAAGTCCCCTACAACACTCTGCCAATGCCATTCACTCCTGCCATACAATGGCCTTGCTATTCCAGTCCTGGACCACTCTTGAAAAAAGGCTGCCAACTGTGGAGAATTATACAGTGACTTTGTTGTAACGTAATAGCTGCTAAGATATTTTTGTAGCATTCTCTTTTGCACCCAGTCAGCTTTGCCGGAGTAAGGACTGGGTAAAAACCCAGGGCCAGATTTTTCCTGTTGTGAGAATCAGGGGATTCATACCCTGTGTGATCAGGCCTCACAACCTGGTCGATACCCTGGTATGTGTGTGGATCTCAGGGTTCTATAGGAGGGAAAGAGGCATCCAGGAGGAGAAACTGCATCCCCACAGCATCGCTGAGGACTCTTGTGGTTTTCCTCCAGCCCTCTGGCAGCATGGGCCAGTGATTTTCCCCATGTGTGACAGCCCCAGGAGTTCCTTGATAGGAAATGCAGGCAATGCATTTCTTCTGTGTCTTCCTCCTTCTTATCACAGCCCCACATGTACAGATCCCTGGAACGATGGAGATCCCATTCCAAATCTAGCGAGAGTAGAAGGGTGGTGCAGAGGTAGCTTCCCACCCCATCCCATCTATGCAGCTGGGCAGATCCACACAAACAGATCTGTGGGGCTTGATCTGGCTTGGAAAAAGGACTTGGGTGCTAGTACAAGCACAAATAGCAAAGCAGTAACCCATCCTACCAGCTTGGGAGAAATTTTGGAGGCACCAGCCCTCTGCTCAATTAGTTAGGATTATCAGTCATTAAAAAACAATAATTAAAAATATGTTTTGCATTAGGAATAAAAATAACCCTGAAAATAAAATAAAAGCATCAGGGAAAAAACAATAAGAGAAGAAACAATTCCTGAAAAGAGAAAAGGAAACTAATGAGCTGTTTTCAGACAAAACTGCAATATTAGTCACTCACTGTCTGGGAGAGCTTCACAGAGCATGGTTCGGTGATAGCCCCACCAAACACACACAGACATTACACTAAAAGAGTTTAGGAGAAATATAAAAAAACAGCTTTGACATCAGAGTTAAAAATAGCTATGGCTTAAGAGTAATTGTTTCAGATTTAATTCACATAATTTAATTTTGGATTTAATGGACTCCTGAGGACTAATTCTGCCCTCATTTGCACCCATGCAATCCACTGTTATCCCTGGACCTTCATAGTGTCAAGCAAGGGCATTATTTGGCCCCAGGTCAGTTTGCTGGCATATCAGAGCAAATTAAGGGAGAGTGTGTGTGTGTGTAATTTACTGATCCAGGCAGTTCATTTCAAATGCAACATCTGGAGTCTAGACTCAGCATTCTTTAGGTAAGAAACAGGATTATGGATTAAACATCTGTATGTCAGCACACGTTGTAATTATTTGCATAGCCCTGCATTCTATCCTGGCCATCTTGCAGATCAGAGAGACAAGGTGGGTAAGGTAACATCTTTTATTGGGCCAACTTCTGTTGGTGAGAGAGACAAGCTTTTGAGCTCACATGGAGCTCTTCTTACCTGCAGAAGAACTTGGTGCACATGCAAAAACTTGATTCTCTCACCAAAAGAAGTTGATCCAATGAAAGATGTTACCTCACTCACCTTGTCTCTCTAATATCTTGGGACCAACACGAGTATAACAACACTGCATGCATCTTGTAGATCAGACACCTTAGATAATGCTGTCTAGGTAACTATGGTGATGTGTGCCTTACAATGGTTTTCATCATAATAACTGACAATAATAAACTCCTGTATAGGTCTGACCTAATCCAAATCAAATCATCCTAAATCTGGCGTCCTAAAAATGCAAAAAGAAACAGGAAAAATCCCTCTACCTATTTAAATCTGTTTTGCTTTACACAGAATAAAATGTATGTCTTATGTAATATGCTTGTCTCTGAATCTTAACTTCTGCTTTTCTGAGAGACATGGCCATCATGCCACAAGTTCATTGCTATATTTTTAGATGCTAAAAGGTGGGGCCCAAAGCCAAGACTCATTGTACTTTTGCAGTAAACAGGAAACAAATGATACCTTACTGAGGTCTGACTCAATTCTGATTCTCAGAGAATTCATTTTCTTTTACATGAGAGTTTTCTAATTATGGATACTTTTTAATGGCTCTTCATATGGCTATTTTGGTACATATGGCGTGGAGGTTTTTAAAAGTTTTAAGTGACCTACCTGACACCTGGAAGAGCACCAGATTTGGGTTAAATAACCACTCTGCTAATTTTACATAACTCTTCCGATATTCCAAAGTCAGCCTTTGTGAAAGGAAATCTCAATATTAACTGCCACGTTCTGTGTTTGAAAGAGATAATTACAGGGCGGTCACCAGCTTTTGTCAACAAGACACATCAGTAAGGCAGTGATGCAGGAAAGAAAAATGATAGGCAGATCCTGTAGTTAATAGCAGGACTGTATGCTCCTTCCATACACACTGAATGGAGCCTGCATCTCTGACAGGCTCTAAGCGGCATCTCTGGTGACGTTTTTGCAGATGTGATTATGGGAAGTGAGCATGCTTCCTCCTGTACAGCCCTTCCCCCCACAATAATACTGCCATCCCAGGAATTTATGGAGATTTCACCTGCCTTTGAGGTAGGTCAGCATTATCATTCACATTTTACAGATGAGTAAACTGAGGCACAAAGAGGTGACATGTCATTTCCAAGGTCATACCATTGATCAGGGGCAGAGCTGGAAATGGAACCTAGAAGTCTGATTCCTAAGCTTGTGCATTAGCTACAAGACCATCCTTCCCCTGTTTGTATCTGTTGTGTTTACTTTCCTTGCACTCTCTCTCCTATCTCATTTCTTCACCATTGTCTCTCTCTTTGCTACCACACTACACTTTTCCACTGACCCTCTCCCCACAGTGACCTGGCTTCCCCTGCTTTGTCCCTACTCTCATTACATTTCCTTGTATTCCCTCAGGTCCTGTATCTCCCATGTCACTGCTGCCTCCTGCGGGTGGAACATGCTGCTCCTGAGGGTCAGGAAGCAGCAGTATTGGCCATTCCTTCCCCATTGTGTTGCACTGAAAGGCACAGTGAGAGCCAGAACAGGGAGCAGTGGGAAGTGGAGGGGGAGGGGGGAGGAAACCTTGGCTGCCTGCTCAGAAGCCAGAGAGTAGCGAAGAAGAGGAGCTGAAGGGGAAACCTGTTATTGCAGATGTGTGGCATTTGTTAGGATGAGCCTGCACCTGTGTAAGGGGGAGTCCCACTTCCCCCTCTGGCCCCAGGAAAAGCTGCAGTTTCTGTTTTATAATTGGACGGCAGAGCAATGTGTGTAGCATTGGGAATGTGTGCTGTACGGAGCATGCATTACGTTTCAGACTGCTGCATGGAGCTTGTTTACTGACATTTTATCTGCTCGTTTCATATTTCTGGTGGTGGTGTTACATACAAGTTAGCACCATTGTTAGATATTTACAAAATATTTGAAATAATCAAGCCATGGAGCTTTTGATGTAGGCAGTTGGGAAAGGCAAACATTTACTTAAGGAAGCGATTACAAATATATACAATTTTAAATGTAATTAATTTTTTCATTTTTTTAAAAAAATTGAATGTAGCTGTCTCCCTCCCACCCCACCTCAGCCCCTTTCATATGTTGCTCATTCTTCTAGCTTGCAAGCCCAAAGTCACTCTTTGTGATAGGAAATCTCAATACTACCTGCCACATTCTGTGTCTGAAAGAAATACTTACGCAGCTGGCAGCAGATTTTAAGAACAAGCCAAACCCCAAAGGCACTGGGAACAGGGGCCATGTCTGCCTTGGTGTTTGTACCGCATATAGCATAATGAGGCTGTGATCCTGGTTGGAACTTCTGGCTACGACCAGAATATAAATTATTAATACTAACAGTTCTTTCTGCACAGCCATTCAGACGTTAGCCTCTCTCCTGAGGCTGTTGACAAAGAATCCAATTGCAGTGGGATGTAGGGATGGAAGGAACATGGGCCATTAGGCACTGGGCCAAGGCCACCAATTCATTGCTGCTTTTTGCACAAAACAAAACAACAAAACCCACCCGACAGGTAGAAGGAAGAAGTGCGCAGTACCTTTCAAAATTGCCACTGACATGGCAGCTTGAGGCTAACAGTGCCGTAATGTTTCTTTGCAACATATTGGTATTCTCTTGTTCCGTCATATATGACAACATATTTGCCCCCAGAGACATTTTTAAAAGGTGTAAAAGTTCACTCACTGCCTGATAATTCTCTGTAAAGCCGTGCTGTGAACAGTTAACGAAATCTTCTTGTGGCAGCTGCTATGGTAACTGCTGCATCACACATGGGCTTGTTTTCTGCTGAGTATAAGCTGCGAGAGGAAATCTCTAATGGTTTGGTTACTGTAACTAAAATCTCAAAGTGGATTTACAGTCTTACACATGCACTCGCCTCTGGTGCATTTTACTCAGGGATGAGTCTATTGGTTTTGCCTAATTTAGAACCCATTAAAACACTGGGTGTTGAAAAGCTTACGTCATAGTTGAACATCACTGGGTTTGCACTGCATTTGGCAGGGAATGTGGAGAAAAGAACACAGGAGGCAAAGGGAAAAATTCTAATGAAAAAAATAAACAGAGCATGTAGTAGCAGCAGAGAACACCCAGTCCAAAGACCAGATCTAGCCTGTTTAAGATACTCAGATTCTGCAGAATCTAAAAGAATTAAAAAGAAATATCTAGCCCTCATGGTGTGAAAAAACCTTCCAAATGTGAATCAAATATAACCAAGCATTAATGCCTGCCTGAGTCTGCAGAGAGCCTGAAACAATAACTCAGAGGGATGTGAACTTTCCACTTCCATTCATCTCACCAGGTGCTAACATCTAGTGTTGACACTTTAAAGTGGCAGAGTTAATTATTTCCATAGTTATTATTTTACAGATGCGGGGTGGGGGAGTTAAGCCTGTAGGGGTGAGATTTGGAATTATTTTGGGAAGAGAAAAGCAGAGGGGGCAGAGACAGGGCAGAGGATGAGAAACAGAGAAGAGAGAAATGAAGAGGCCATCAATGGCAGAGATCTTACAGCTGGAACATGTATTCCAGAGGGGGCAGTTGGGGGGAATTGGGTGAGGTTTGACAGCGAGGGACAGTTGGGATGCAGGTATGACTGGAAGGATTCAGAAGAGTGTGGGGCAGGTTGGGTAGGATGATGGGTGGTGCAGAGGCAAAGCAGAAGGAAGAATATGAAGGGGAGAGGAAAGCTAGGGGAGTGAGAGGGAGAAAGGATAGTGAGGGACTGGACAGAAGAGTAGAGTGGGGTAAAAAAAAGAGGGACCTGGGGAAGGGGGCTAAGGATTGTTAAAGAGGGAGGTGATAGATAGGGGTGGGTGAATGGTGTCCATGGTTAGAATATACATCAGTGACTGTAGAAGCCAGGGAGGTAGGTGGTGGATTACCAAGGCAATTAATAACCAATGAATCAATAAAATAAGAGCCAGACAATCAATACATCAAGCAATTAATTAGAGCAGAACAGGTGATTAAATGTGGTGACAATTAACAAATCAGTTGAGAAGAAAGTATCTTTTGATTAAGAGCAGGTCTGCTAGGCAGTGATCAATCAGGCAATTACAAGGCCACAACCACCATAGCCAATAGACTAAGATAATGATTACTAATCAACTAATTCAGATTATGCCCCCAGATTCTCCCGCCCTTGCTTGTGCTGAGTAATACTTTACTCTGTGAGTAGCTCCAGTTAAATCAATGGAATAGACAACTCACCCTGAGGAAGAGTTTGAAAATCTGGCCCTAAGCATCATGCTGAGCAGACAGTATCATAGAATCATAGACTATCAGGGTTGGAAGGGACCTCAGGAGGTCATCTAGTCCAACGCCCTGCTCAAAGCAGGACCAATCCCCAACTAAATCATCCCAGACAGGGCTTTGTCAAGCCTTACCTTAAAACCTCTAAGGAAGGAGATTCCACCACCTCCTTAGGTAACCCATTCCAGTACTTCACCACCCTCCTAGTGACAACGTTTTTCCTAATATCTAACCTAAGCCTCCCCCACTGCAACTTGAGACCATTACTCCTTGTTCTGTCATCTGGTACCATGGAGAACAGTCTAGATCCACCCTCCAGTAGAAGAAGAATGACAGAAAGTTATCAGATTAAGTTCTAGAAGTAGTCAGCAGACAGTGGGGAAAGTTTGTCTTTTCCTCCATTGCTACATCTCTGAATCCTGCCCTGTATAAAAACAGAGCTATTAAAGATGGGACCAGCTGCCAGCCTTGCAGAGCCAAACGATGGGGGGACACATACCTCCAGACCTTTCCTATGCTGATATTGTCATATCTTTGAGTTGTAGAATATGTGCCGGGCTTTGATGAATCTTTCACCAGCCTCCGGTGACCCAAATTGAATCTAGATGTCGCGTCTTTCCCTAGGAAGAATGATTGAGGTTTTGACTGATCCAGTTTAACAAAAATTAAGAAAAAACATATTACCCTTTTTATTATACAGATTCCTGCGTCTTTCAAAAATCACCAAACACTGCCATTGTCAAGTGATACCTGACCATAATCACATTGAGTGCTAACATGGTGAGAGGACAGACTGTAGTTCTTTAGAATTAAATCTCTGCCATTCCCATGCAATATGATCCATTTATTAAGCAGATCTCTACTTATTATTCACAGGGGGTTTGATTCATGCCATTCTGTATCCATATAGCTCAAAGTAGAGGGCCCTGGATGCGGCTTGTGTTGGGGTGAACTGAACTCAGATTATTTTAATACTGCAACAATCCTAGTGGGATAAGTATTTAATCAACTGATTTTGTACAATATTATTGTACTATAGAAGTGTTATCGTGTAAGGTATTATATAAAAACTGGTGACACGCTGGTCAAGAATATCATTGTGTGATGCATGGATGGATGGTGAGTAAAGGATTACATAGGTGTGCTGGAAATGTGTTCCTAAAATACGTTTTGGAGGCAAACTTGATAAAGAAGTTTGTCCTAGCAGAAGGAAAGTTGTTTTGTCCATGTCTCCAATGTAAACTGAGCAAGGTGATGCCAGAGACAACAGAAGTTACTTTTACATGCGAGTCAACACGGGGATAGCAAGTCAACAGGAAGAGACAAACAGCAGGGGAGAAAAACTTTGTGCAGGGATACACTTCAAAAGAATACGTTTCAAAAGTTGACTGGACTATAAAGAGAAGTGGAGAGAACCCCTTACTTATCCCTCACTTTGGGGACAAAGGGAATGGCACCATCTCATTCAGCAAAAGTTGGATCCTCCTACTTGACAGGCTGGAGTTGCTGATAGCTTGATGTATCTTTGGGGACAGCAGACTTGGTTAATTTCTGTGAGTATCCAGAAGGAGGCCCTGGGTACTGCACAAAGACACCTTTGGGGAATTCAGGAACTGCGATTCACTGGATGTTGCCTGCAAGGTGTAATTTAGATGAGCAGAGGCTTGAGGAGATTACTGGAAAGGCAGGCAGATGGGTGTGGCAGGGAGGTGTTGCACAGTTTAAGCTCCAGAAAAGCTCTCTCTTGCTGATGCAGAGAGGTAACACAGTGGTTTACAGTTCTAGGCTCCCTGAGGAGAACGTCACAACCTACAAGGATTGATTAACCCTTGCTGATGGGAACTGCATCTCTCTGGGCCAGAAGAGGCTGCTGTGTTCCTGGGTGGGTTAATCCATGTTGAGGGCTGCCTGTGTTTGCATTGCCACGCTCTCCCAGGGCATGTTGCTGGGAGTGAGCAGCATCAATGTGCAGCCAGAGCACCCACCCTGGCACCCTAGCTACTATTATTCCCTGGCCTCTGCCTCCTCCTTTTGTGCCTACATCAGTGGGCTACAGTAGGAGAAATGAGGCTGGGCCCCTGGCATTTCAGGATGAGAATCGACTTCCAGGCCTCTGAGTGTGAGAGCGGAAGGAAGGAGCTGAAGAACACTGAAGCAAAGCAGAGGGTTCCAACTTATGCAGAAAATGGCTACCTGCCTCCTCAAGGGCGAATAAACATCTCTCTCCTGTTCTATGGTCCCTTGGCTTCTTGTGGAGTCGGGGCTGGTGGATGCTGCTGCAGCTCCTTTCAGGTGTATATTCCACAAATGGAAAATCTTTGCCCTGGATTCTGCTGCTACTAGCCAACCATGAACAGAGGCTGGATGAAATCTCTTCCATTGGTTTCACAGACACCCTCCTTTTCTAGTTGTTGCACTTCAAAGTCAAGAATTTACAGATATTAAAACACCACCATGACCCTAGACTTTTTCAATCGGTATTTTGTCCCATGTCTGAGATTACCAAGGGACCAAGACAAATTAGTTTGGAGCATTAAATTTCCAAGACATGTGGGGACTTTTCTCTGCAAGATGAATGTGGCTGGAAGTCATCTGTTATTTCCTGTGAAATATCTCCCATCTGTCAGTGCTGATTGCTGCTCTTCTTATCCTCCCACTACTCCCCACACACATGCATGTGCACTGGTGGCCACCCATCCTTGCTTCTCTGTTTGCTGATCTCTACAGCTTCCTTGGGAGGCTGTGCCAGCAAGACAATTTAAAATGGGAAACGGCAAAGCAGGAAAGCCTGCAAATTTCATCAAAGTAACACTGTAGGCTATCATAGCACTCCCCCTTTGATAACCGGTTGTTTGTAAGGAATTGCTTTTAGCCCATCTAGCATGTGATTTAATTTGTGTGGATAGTAGGCCGTTTGTAAGATCTCCAAAATCATGCTTCTTTCCTACTTTACCATCCAACTATTTGATAAACTCTTCGATGTGCCCAAAACATCACTAATTGAAACATTTATCTGACTGTGGGCACTGACCCTGATTGCTTTCTGTCTTCTTTTGTGTAACTTGTATTTCAAGGTGGCTAAGAGGTGGCAAGATCCTCAAGAGTCTGTTTACTTTAACAATCCCCACAATAATGTGTTGCTGGGCCTGAACGTGCATTCAATCTGCAGCCAAAACTCACATCCACCAAAGCCAAGAGCACTATGAGAAGATGCTAGGGATCCCTGGCCAGCTTCACTTTCAGGGACACGTCTATCTTGAGGGTCTGTTTAACCACTGGTTCATCTGCACGCTCTGACAACTTCTAAATGAGTTATCAAGGAGCACACTCTTCCCCTCCATGCCACCAGGTTGTACATGGGCCCTGAAGGGAGACTATGATTCTGCTGCATGGCAGATGGAGGAAGGCTTCTCATCCCATGCACACAATTGAAATGTGTCTCATGGACTGCTATGGAACGGGACTTCAAAGTGATGCAGGTAAGCTGTGGGAGGCACAGGGGTGGGATTGGTGAATTGGTGGCTGCATGAGTCAACCAGCCTGTCCACTGCCGTCTTTCTGGCCCCACCCTCACCACATCCTTGGTATGCATGGAGAGGTAGGGAAGGGGAACTCTGCATTTTATATGGGTCACCTATGCAAGTTTAAGTGGGACGGGGGGATAACTGGTTTCTACATGTTGACTTGCATACAGTCTCTGCAGTTGCCAGCCCAGCAGCAGTATATTGACTTCCTTCACGAGGGCATGTCTCGGTGAATAATGCCACGTCATGAAAGGTAGCTACCAAGTGTGAGGATTTGGACACCTCTCTATTTTCTTTCTAAGAAGCTAGTCCTTTTACATACTCATTTTCTAGAGCTCTTGAGGAGAACTTTTGAAAACAGTCCAAAGGTTGCTGGATATTTGGAAGAGATTTCACACTCAACAGAAATCAATGTTCTCCTAAAAGCAATTGTGATTCGTATTGTTTGGCTTATGTTTCCCTTCCCCACCTGCCAAAAAAATCACATGACATTCTCAGAAATGTTCTTGCCTGGTACCGAGATGGTCTTGTGGTTAAGACACAGGAGTGAGACTCAGGAGACCAATGTTTAATACCTGGTTTTTCCACAGACATCCTCTGTGGCCCGGGCAAACCACTTAGTCTTTCTATGCTTCAGTTCCCCATCTGTAACATGGAGACAATAATGCTTTCTTCCACCAAGCCTTTTGTCTTTCTTGTCTATTTAGATTGTGAGCTCTTCAGAGCAGGCACCATTTCTTATGATGTATTTGCATAGAGCCTAGCACAATGAGGCCTCTAGGTGTTACTATAATATACATAACAGAGCTATAGATGACTTTGTAATATGTCTGACATTAACTACACTGACTAGTAATAAAGAGATAGAGCCTGCCTTCCCTTGAGACATTCAGATTAATAGTACAATAGGAGTTTTTTCCTTTCTGCTTTGTCTTAAATGAAAATATCAAAAGTAGAATCCAGAATTTGTTTCTTTAGAAGCATGTACACATAAAGCAGAGGCAGCTCCAATACATCTCCACACTTCCTGCAAACAATGACCACTTTGGTTGGAATGTCACCTAATAATGTAGCAAGACAAGGTAGGTGAGGTAATATCTTTTATTAGGCCCACCTCGTCTCTCTAATATCCTGGGACCAATGGCTACAACTACACTTCACCTAACAATGTAGGCATGAAAGTGTCATTGTTAGGATGAAGTCTCCTGATGCTCGAACTCAAAACAAATATTGTAGTAAAAGTAGTCTAATACAGAGTCGGGGGGTGGGGAAGCTTGTAATGTCATGATATCTGGCTTTGATAGTTCACAGACACCATTTGGAAATGACACTGCTCTTATATAACCCACAATTTTCTTGCTAAATATTTCTAAATACATACCGTAAAACCATGATGTGATTTTTTCCCAAGCTTAGTCAAAGAAGGGGAGGAAAAGTCAGAACAGTAATTTCACATCAAAAGTAAATCCCTTAGTAGTCAATCTACTTGAGGAGAAAGGAAATTATTACATTGACCTGGCTAAGTACCGTCATATCTTCCACTAGAATAATTTCTGTAGGCAGAGACCCGCAGTCCTACAATACTAAGGGATAGATCAAGAGACCACCATGTGCACTGGAAGGATTACAGTCTAGTGCTTTGTAGCATTGAGACATTTTGCCAATCCATATAATATTACAGCAACCCTATCCCATGTACTGGGACTAAGAGTTTTGAAAGCTAACTAAACCAAACACCAGTGGGTGTGACACTCATGTGGCAAAGGCCTGAGTCAGAAGTTTACCACAAAATTCAAGTTTTTATAAATTAAACTCCGCAGTAGAGACAACAAACAAGATGGGAATATATGCTCAGAGAAGGGGCCTGAGTGTAAAGGCTACTAAATTCTATTCCTGACTAAGGTGCCAATGAATCACTGTTTGTTTAATTTCTCAGTGCCTTAGTTTTCCCATCCATAATATGAGGAAATACCTACCTATTTTTTTTGGCTTAATTGATGTTTGTAAAATGTAAGTACAACAGTATAAAACAGGGGTCGGCAACCTTTCAGAAGTGGTGTGCCGAGTTTTCATTTATTCATTCTAATTTATGGTTTCACATGTCAGTAAAACAATTTAATCTTTCTAGAGGTCTCTTTCTACAAGTCTATAATAGATAACTAAACTATTGTTATATGTAAAGTAAATAAGGTTTAAAAATGTTTCAGAAGCTTCATTTAAAATTAAATTAAAATGCAGAGCCCCCCCAGTCCTGTGGCCAGGGCCCAGGCAGTGTGAGTGCTGCTGAAAATCAGCTTGTGTGCCACCTTCGGCACGTGTGCCATAGGTTGCCTACCCTTGGTATAAAAGGAAAAATTCCCATGAACTTCAATTGGACCAAGGTTTGGCAAAATAGCTCTTAATCATGTATTACAGTTTAGACTGAGGGCAGGACTTCACTAGGGGGGTAAGTTGATATAAGCTCTGCTACTCCAGCTACATGAATAGCTTAGGTCAACTTACCTGCCCTGCGTCAACAGGAGGTGCTCTCTGGTTGACTCCCCTTACTCTTCTCAGAGAGCTGGAGTACCAGGGTTGACTAGAGAGCACGCTGCTTTCGATTTAGCGAGTCTTCACTAGACCCACTAAATTGATCCCTGCTACATTGATTTCAGCAACGCTGATCTCCCTGTAGTGAAGACCAGCCCATATAACTGAAATACATGGTAAAAAGAAGGATGTTGGGTAAATCTGCTAAAAAAACAGCTATGATCCTGATCCTGTAAAACATCTGGAGGACTAAGGCATCATTTTTGATTGAGTATATGTTGCCTCCCACTCCTTAACATGAAGCCAGTGATCCCTCCTGTTCTTACCTGTGGCACACAATAGCTTAGGGCAAGTCTATGCTATGGCGCTACATTGGCACCACTGTAGCACACCTGGTGAAGACTCGTTGTGCCACCAGGAGAGCGTTTTCCCATCTGCATAATTAATCCACCTCTGCGAGAGGTGGAAGCTATGTTGGCGAGAGAGCGTCTCCCACTGACATAGCACAGGTGTGGTCAGCGCTTAAGTTGATGTAACTTGAGTTGCTTGGGGGAGTGTCTTTTTCACACCTCTGAGTAATATAAGTTACATCAACTTAAGCGGTAGTGTAGACCAGCCCTTAGTCTTCTAAGGGCTGTAATACTTTGGTCTAATTCTGGTTGTGTTAGGTGTGAGCTGGCTGGATGTGTTTAGCAGCCTGTGATATACAAGAGATCAGACTAGATTATTTGGCTGTCCCTTCTGGCCTTAAACTCTATGACTCTATTCATGTGTGTAAAGTTACACCCTTTGAAATGTTTGCAGGATCCATGTCTGTTGGCGTAACATTATTGGATGTCACCTATGGCACTGTTACAAAGAGAGAGATAAATTCTCATCTGAATGTATAAGCGCTTGGATCTTGCAGAAACACTGCTAAATTGCTATTTTTCTTTTTTTTTAATTCTTTTTTAAAGAAGCTGAGCATATCATTCAGTAAAGTCATTTCTGCCTGAATCTCTCTAAGAATTGTATTTAGGGGTCATTGTTGCCTACAAAACATTACAACAGGTAATTGTTATAGTTCCACATTATCATCAAGACGCTATTATACTTTATTAATTAATTCTGCTTAATGATTGAACTGTTTTCTTTAATTACTTTAAAAATGTTTTTCAAATCCAGAGATTTTCAGAGATTACAAACACTTTGGGATAGGACCAGTCGTTTCATTATATGTGGGTGTAAAGTTCCCAGCAATATGGGGGGCTCTGATCTCTAATTGTAGCTTTACAGATACAGTAATAGTGGTGTGTGAATGGCTGTCAAACTCCTTCATTCACTTCTTTGTGATGTGCAGAATTGCAGTCTAAGATTTCCAAAACTGTGGCAGTACAGGAGAAATGTACTAATATAAAATGTTTTTATTTGCAATTTATTATGTATTGAATAAAACATATTGGGCCAAATTTTGCTCTCAGTTATGGTACCTGGCACAATTGCCACTGAAGTGGCTACGCTTTGTTATGTACTTTATGGAAATCTGATGTAAACTTACAACTTGAATTCTGATATATACCTTGATTTCAGTGGGATGTAAAAATCAGGACCAAATATGGGCCATAATGAATAATGAATAAATGCAAATCATTAGATGGTGCAGTTACTGCTCAGCTGTATAATTAATTGAAATCAATGGGTAACTATCTTTCAATGAGTAATTAAGAAGAGTATTTGGCCCCTGGTTTGTGGCTTAGTTTGTCTTTCTGTGTTGTGATTGTCGATGCCTTTTTTATTTGTTTTTGTTTTGTTATTTTATTTTCCAAACTTCAGCTAAAACAAGTCTCAGTTTGGCAGTTCTTTACTTTTTCATCTACCTTAGTGCCTTTTAGCAACTTGGAAATTGAAAGTATTTTCAATATCTGTGATTATTTAAAAAAACCCAAGCAAATGCACATGTATTATAGATGTCATTTTTGCGATCTGTTTTGTTCATTGCCGTTGTTACCAATATGTGAGATAATACTGAGCTAATGAAGATGTCATTGATGATGAGAATCAGTAGATCCCTTTACAATCTTATTGCCATGTGGGTACATGAAGAGGCCCCTGGGATTATGCCATCATACACCTCAGTTACACAAGAAAATGATTTCAAGGCACGTCCACAGAGATCGCATCATTATAAAATTAAAATGAAACCAAACTAGTGTTTATGAGCAGCTATATTGCCATTAAAAATCTAAACTCAAACACCAATTACATCTTTCAATAAAGTAGTGACAAGCTCCCGGTAGCTAGAACTTTGGCATGCAAATTGCTGTACAATGCTTAACTAGGCCTTTGTTGTGCTTACCACTTGTCACACATTGGTCCAGATTATCAGCCCTGCACACATGCAATGCCAGCTGCATATGCACAATAAGGACTGGCCCCTCAATCCCTCAGATAATCCCACTTCTATTCACACCAATCTCACTATCATGTGCTGCCCCTATCCCCCAGTCCGCTAACCGCATCTCATATCCCAGCTTGAAAAATCATGGAGCAGGTCCTCAAGGAATCAGTTCTGAAGCACTTAGAGGAGAGGAAAGTGATCAGGAACAGTCAGCGTGGATTCACCAACGGCAAGTCATGTCTGACTAACCTAATTGCCTTCTATGAGGAGATAACTGGGTCTATGGATGAGGGGAAAGCAGTGGATGTGTTATTCCTTGACTTTAGCAAAGCTTTTGATACGGTCTCCCACAGTATTCTTGCCAGCAAATTAAAGAAGTCTGGGCTGGATAAATAGACTGTGATAGCTCAGTGGTTTGTGCATTGGTCTGCTAAACCCAGGGTTATAAGTTCAATCCTTGAGGGGGCCACTTAGGGATCCAGGGCAAAAATGAGTACTTGGTCCTGCTAGTGAAGGCAGGGGGCTGGACTTGATGATCTTTCAAGGTCCCTTCCAGTTCTAGGACATTGGTATATCTACAATTATAAGGTGGATAGAAAGCTGGCTAGATTGTTTTGATCAATGGTCGCATGTCTAGTTGGCAGCTGGTATCAAGCAGAGTGGCCCAGGGGTTGGTCCTGAGGCCAGTTTTGTTCAACATCTTTATTAATGATCTGGAGGATGGGATGAATTGCACCATCAGCAAGTTCGCAGATGACACTAAATTGGGAGGAGTGGTAGATATGCTGGAGGGTAGGAAAAGGATACAGAGGGACCTAGACAATTAGAGGATTAGGCCAATAGAAATCTGATGAGGTTCAACAAGGACAAGTGCAGAGTCCTGCACTTAGGATGGAATAATCCCATTCACTGTTACAGACTAGGGACCGAATGGCTAGGCAGCAGTTCTGCAGAAAAGGACCTAGAGGTTACAGTGGATGAGAAGCTGTATATGAGTCAACAGTGTGCCCTTGTTGCCAAGAAGGCTAACGGCATTTTGGGCTGTATAAGTAGGGGCATTGCCAGCAGATGGAGGGATGTGATCATTCCCCTCTATTCGACATAGGTGAGGCTTCATCTGGAGTACTGTGTCCAGTTTTGGGCCCCACACTACAAAAAGGATGTGGACAAATTGGAAAGAGTGCAGCAGAGGGCAACAAAAATTATTAGGGAACTGGAGCACATGATTTATGAGGAGAGGCTGAGGGAACTGTGATTGTTTAGTCTGCAGAAGAGAAGAATGAGGGGGGATTTGATAGCTGCTTTCAACTACCTGAAGGGGGGTTCCAAAGAGGATGGATCTAGACTGTTCTCTGTGGTACCAGATGACAGAATAAGGAGTAATGGTCTCAAGTTGAAGTGGGGGAGGTTTAGGTTGGATATTAGGAAAAACTTTTTCACTAGGAGCGTGGTGAAGCACTGGAATGGGTTACCTAGGGAGGTGGTGGAATCTCCTTCTTTAGAGGTTTTTCAGGTCAGGCTTGACAAAGCCTTGGCTGGGATAATTTAGTTGGAGATTGGTCCTCCTTTGAGCAGGCGATTGGACTAGATGACCGCCTGAGGTCCCTTCCAACCCTGATATTCTATGATTCTATGATGGATGAAGGGGGAGTTAGGGATGTTGCTCCAACACCTGCTGACACCACCAAGAATCCTTCTGCACTTCAAACATCCACTCCAGATGCCTCCACTGCACTGCAAGTATCCTGCTCTCCCCTTCCTTGATGGAGCTCCTCCATATACAACCCTGCTGCCCTGGAGACCACACACTCCACAGATAAATTGTGCCTGGCTCCAGCACATACTGAAATACATGCACATTCCAAATCACTGTGACACCAAACCTCCACTCCAAACTCATATTCCCTCCACAAACCAGCTATACGTCACCCTAGAACTTGGCCCCCATATGCCTACCACCATGGCATGCTTATTTTGCTATGGTCAGAGTTCAGGTTTTTTGTTACAGCAGGAGTTAGGGGAATGCAGTGCCTGTGTTGTGCTTCAGCAGGCAGAAATGATCAGTCTGTGGAGGGGCGGTGTCTGTCTTAGATAATGGTAAACATGATGTGTGGGTGAGAAGGATTACTGAATATTTTTACCTTAACCTGAGGAAGAGCACTGTCTAGACTTGAAAGCATGCTTCCCTCACCAACAGAAGTTGGTCCAATAAAAAATATTACCTCACCCACCTTGTCCCTTTACCTGACCCTGTCATTCTATGAAAGATTGCAGAGTGTTCTTGGCAAGATCAATCAATATGACACTGTTAACCTCATGGGAGATCTAAATGCACAGGCTGGCAATGATAATACTGGATATGAACACATTATGGGCAGACATGGCACCCCAGCACAGACAGACAAGGGAAAATGTCTTGTTGAACTCTGTTGCCTATGCCAGTGGTTCCCAAACTTGTTCCGCCGCTTCTGTGGCGAAAGCCCCTAGCGGGTCGGGCCGGTTTGTTTACCTGCCATGTCCGCAGGTGCAGCCAATTGTAGCTCCCAGTGGCAGTGGTTCACTGCTCCAGGCCAATGGGAGCTGCTGGAAGCGGTGCAGGCCAACTGAAGTGTTGCGCCACATGGGTCAGCAGACAGCTGACATAATAATTAGACAGACTGCTATGGTGGTTTGGCCATACCATTGGACTACCCCACGGCAGAAGTACAAGGTATATCTTAGATTGGATTCCACCTGGAGGGAAGAGAAGGCCTGGAGGATAAAAAATGACCTACCACAGGATGATCAAAAATCATGCTGCTGTCATGGAGACAACTTATGATAGAGTCAAAGATCTTGCTCTGGACAGATTGCACTGGGAAAAATTGGTTGCCTCAACAAGAGAGTCTCAGTCTAACTAAATGATTGCTGTGATCTGCATATGGATCCAAGCTATCTTCATACCCCTTTTCTGCCCTCAATGGCAATATGTATAACTGGTTGGGCCTCATGGCCACCATTCAGCTCTCTTCCATCTTCTCGCTGGATTTGCTCTTCTCGCTAGTCAGTAACTATCCTGGGCTGCTGAGCTGCTTGGCCATGCCATTTTTAATACTGATTGTAACAGTTCTGCCCTCTTTTCCACTACTTCACATGGGCATCATGTACCCCCACACCTTCCAAGGGGCAACAGATGAAGATATTATATTTGCAGATTTCAGAAGCATCATTTTGACAATCAGAGAAACATGATATTGCTTCCTCTTTAGGAAAGGTGTAGCTTATACTCTCCCGGTGGGGTCCTCCACCCCCAAACTACCAAGGCTCACATCAGCCAGTGTCACTGAGAGCTACTGGCCGAATTAGTGCTTACCTCACCTCTCTGTGAGCTACTGTGTAGTTGTCTTCTGTGGAATAGATGGAGAGAGGAGTTCTTGGGGCTTCGTCTCCACCCTTACGCCCCAGAGCACCTGCACAAGGACAGCAGTAATTTGCCCCTATATTTGGATTGCTGATCTGGACAGTTTGTGCTGCTCATAAATAAATCTCTCCCTCATTCAACCCACCTCCTTCATTGTGCTCTCTCACTCCTTATTTACCAAGCCAGGCAATTTAAAGTCTTTCTAGCTTCCATCCTACAATTCATTACCAAGTCAATGGACACTAAATGTCATGTTGCATTGACTCCAGCTAGTAGGGGGGCAATGTCATTTTCACAAACCTCTAGGAAATCCACAGCAGTTCAGCTGAACCAAGTCACTTAACCAGTAGCACTCAACAAAGCCTGCAAGACGCCCTGTATTTAAACAAATATGGAATTAGAGCTTTCTGCTTGCAGTTGCTCATTAATGCTTTCTGCAACGGGTAAAATGGGCAGTAAAATATAGAGCTGTATTATCACAGTTGAAAAAAGTAATGCAACAACAGAATTTGACAGCTTCCTGTAATGCCAGAGTTTCTAGAACAATAAGAACCATTAGTAATTTTAGACAATCCCAATCCCACAGATGCCATAGGCACTATACCCAGAAACTCATTTGGAAAGCAAGAAACTCTAGTCCAGTATTGGCAAAGGTGAAAGGGTTAGCTGATGCATGTTCAATGGTTCATCATTAAGTAAACTGCAATATTTTACAACAGTGGAAAAAATATTAAAACACAGATTTTTAACCCAGATAACAAGCTAGATAGATTGTCCTGAGACCACAGTGTGAACATACCATTGCTTCACAAAGGAAACCATTATACATTTGTGCATGTTGTGTGTGCAAATTTATTGTTTATATGTACATACCATACTGACTCAGTTCTCTCTTTCTCACACATACACACACATGCATACACACACACCCCAATGTGCATCAACACCTGATCCAAAGGGACCGCTTCTAGGGGGAGAGAGAATAATAAATTCTTTATACCCATTCAGTCTCTTTGGTGGACTTATATAGAAAGATGCTAACTCATGCCAATAACAATGTGGATAGAACCTTTCTACTGGGACTTAGAATCAAACCACCAAAATGTGGTCCAGAGAGGTGACCAAACAGCCATTAGACCACAGGTGGGCAAACTTTTTGGCCTGAGGGCCACATCTGGGTATGGAAATTATATGGTGGGCCATGAATGCTCAGGAAATTGGGGGTTGGGGTTAGGGAACTAGGGATGGCTCCAGCTGGGGGTGTGGGCTTTGAGGTGGGGCCAGAAATGAGGAGTTCAGAGTGCGGCTGGGGCAGGGGATGAAGGCTCTGGGGTGCAGGAGGATGGGATTGAGGGACTCGGATGGCGGGAGTGGGATCAGGGCTGGGGCAGGGTGTTGGGATGCGGGAGGGAGTCAGGGGTGCAGGCTCTGGGCAGCGCTTACCTCAAGCAACTCCCAGAAGCAGCATCATGTTCCCCCTCTGGCTCCTATGTGGAGGCACAGCCAGGCAGCTCTGTGCACTGTTCTGTCCACAGGTGCCCCCCTGCAGCTCCCATTGGCCCTGTTTGCAGGCCAGTGGGAGCTGCAGGGGTGGTGCTTGGGGCAGGGGCAGTGTGTGGAGCCCCCTGGCTGTCCCTACATGTAGGAGCCTGAGGGAGGATGTGCCACTGCTTCCAGGAGCCGTGCAGAGCAAGCCTCTGACCCAGCTCCCCGGCAGGAGCTCAAGGAACTGATTAAAACTTCTGAAGGGCCGGATGCGGCCCTTAGGACGTAGTTTGCCCACACCTGCATTAGTTGGTAATGTCCTTCAGTGAATATGGTCTTGACTGGGTTTTAACTAGTAATCCAGATCTTTATAGTGCCATCTGAATATCACTACGTTTGACATTTGAACAGTAAAATGGTGGGGTTTGAGCAGGTCTTCTCCATCTATGCACCAATCGATCTGTGTTAAAAATTGTCTCCTCTCCAGTATAGTATCTATTGATTTATAGTTCTTCAAAACAACACTTTAACAAGAATTTGCTCTCAATAGACCTAGGATAAGATTTCCAAAGCCACCTAGAGGATTTAGATACATATCTTCTATTCATTTTAATCTAAATCCCCTAGACAGCTTTGAAAATCACAACCCTGATTTTAAGAAGAAATAGTTTCTCATGCCAAATGGCCTTTACTACATATTCTTTTAACACCATCATCACACTGAACGTACTGTGAAATTTGGTAACTGTCTACCCACAGGACTAGAGAGGATTCAGGAAAGGTCAGTGACTCATTCACATTGTTGTTGTGATTAACTTTCATGGAAAAGTACAATATTACAACAATCTCTTGTTTTTCAACTCTTAGTTTTAATTTCCATTTATCTGTTTATTTTTACTAGTAAACTACAATTCAGCATTAAGATATTAAGTGATAGGCCCCCAAAAGAGGAAAGGAGTTTTAGAAAATGTCAGTATTTTGAAAAATACACAAATAGCAAAATTCGGCGTCTGCAGTTTCATTTTTTACTCTTTTTTTTTAAACTTTGTGTTATTGTGCTTTTTAATGGTAGCCAACAAACCTCTCTCTGAAATGTCAACATTCCAAAATGATGTTTCAATGTTCTGTAAAGATTGCTGTTGCAATCTACCCTGTTTGACTGGGGAAAAGCCCTGCTTTTGAAACCAAATATTCAATACTTAACACGCTCCACACTGTTTCTTTGAATGGAACAAGAAGGGGTACAACACTTGTAGGTTAAGGTTTTACACTGTGTTCTATATTTATGAGAACTGTGATAACGATGGCCAATTATTTGGTAGGGAGTAAAGACAGAGAAGGCAGAGAATTGTTAAGAGCATGTGAGAGTACAGTAGAAACTCAGAGTTATGAACACCTCGGGAATGGAGGTTGTTCTGAAATGTTTGTAAATCTGAACAAAACATTATAGTTGTTTTTTTCAAAAGTTTACAACTGAACATTGACTTAAAGCTTTGAAACTTTACTAAGCAGAAGAAAAATAGTTCTTTCCCTTTTTTTTATTAGTTTATGTTTAACACAATATTGTACTGTTTCCTTTTATTTATTTATTTTTTTGCCTCTGATGCTGCCTGATTCCGTGCTTCTGGTTCCAAATGAGGGGTGTGGTTAACCGGTCAGTTTGTAACTCTGGTGTTTGTAACTCTGAGGTTCTACTGTAATGACATGGAGTCACAGGATCAATTTGAGCAAAGAAAATTAGAACTTAAAATCAAGAAACAGTGAGGTCTGTAAGGCGGCAGAACATCATCCCAGATGCAATGGTGGCAGTTCCATGGAGTGAGTAGTTAAAATGGGATTGGACAAAGCACTGGAAGATATACTGTCTGTAGGGAACCATCCTGTTCTGTCATAGAAGTGAATTAGGTAGCCAAAGAAAATGTCCCTAACAACATCATCTTCCCCCTAGTCTGCTCTAACCATCTCTTTGCCCCAGCAAGTGGAGGAGAGGGAGAGATGTAAGAAGCCTCATCCTGTTGTGCCTGTCTGCTCTGTTGGGTCAAGCACAATGAGGATCTCTGTGCTCAGGGAGTGGGAGAATTCTGCAGGACTATGAGCACTAGTCTCTGCAAAGAAGGCAGTGGCAGGGGGTAGGCAGGAAGAAGAAGTGCACCTTACCCCTGTTAAGTTAAAACCATAAAGATCATGGTCATCCTTCTGGTCTCCAGGAACCAGAAGTCCTGTGAAGGGTACTTTAACAAAGATATCAGAGGCTTCTCTCCTAGAAGCAATTTGCCTGTGTCTGATTGTTCTTCACTTTCACAGCAGCATTCTATAAAGTTGCCAACCTTTCCGCTTTTGCCAGGAGTTTCCCGGATTTGGGCTCTATTTCCCGGAGGCTACTGAAACCAAACTGGGAGATTTTAGACCGCTTAAACTCTGGCGATGCAGCGGCGCTAAGGCAGGCTTCCTGCCAGCCCTGGCCACAGCCTGCTTCAGGAAGCAGTCAGCAAACCCCTGCAGCCTCTGGGGAGGTAGGGGGTCTCCACGCACTGCCCCTGCCTGCAAGCACCACCCCTGCAGTTCCCACTGCGGCCAATGGGAGCTGTAGGGGCAGTGCTTGCAGGCAGGGGCAGTGGCGGAGACCCCCTGCCCCTCCCAGGAGCCTCAAGGGCATGGCCACTGCTTCTGCGAGTAGCACAGGGCTAAGGAAGGAAGGGAGCCTGCCTTAGCCCTGCTGTCCCACTGACCAGGAGCCACCTGAGGTAAGTCACCTGGCCAGAAACTTCACCCCTCACCCCTTCCTCCACCTCAAACCCAGCCTGGAGCCCCCTCCTGCACCCAAACTCCCTCCCAGAGTCTGCACCCCCTGCCCCAGCCCTGAGTCCCTTTCTAAAGTCAGCACCCCAAATCCCCTCCTGCACCCTGATCTCCTACCCCAGCTCTGAGCCCCCTCCCACACCCAAAGTCCCTCCCAGAGCTCACACCCGCTGCCCCAGCCCTGAGCCCACTCCCAAAGCCAGCACCTCAAACCCCCTCCCACACCTCAACCCCTTGCCCCAGCCCTGAGCCCCCTCTCAAACCCAAACTCCATCCCAGAGCCTTCACTCTGCACCCCAATCCCTGCCCCAGCCCTGAGACCCTTCCTGCACCCAAACTCTTTCCCAGAGCCTGCACTCCACACCCCTCCTGAATCCCAGCCCCATGTCCCAGGCTCAGCCTGGAGCCCCCTCCCACAAACTGAACCCCTTGGCCCCAGCCCTGAGTCCACACCCCCTCCTGCAACCCAACCCCCTGCCCTAGCCTGGTGAAAGTGAGTGAGGGTGGGGGTGAGTGAACAATGGAGGGAGGGGGAATGGAGTGAGCGGGGTGGCATCTCGGAGAAGGGGCGGGGTAGGGGTGTTTGGGTTTGTGTGGTTAGACAGTTGGCAACCCTACTCTTAAAGGGTGGTACAGTGTCTGCACTATCTGGGAGCTCCTGGAAGCATTGGAACTCCAGCTGTGGTGATGCAGCTCAGCACAGCTCCTAATTCAGGGCTCAGCATTCCCACCAGTATTCTGTCCTTTTTCTCTTTGGTTCACTCCCGACATCATGATTTCTTCCATGCCACCTCTTAGGACTTGTCTACACTTAAAACGCTGCAGTGGCGCAGCTGCACCGCTACAGCTGTGCCACTGGAGCATTTCAGTAAAGACGTTAGCTACGCTGATGGGAGGAGTTCTTCTCTCATCATAGGTAATTCACCTCTTGGAGAGGCAGTAGCTAGGTCAATGCGAGAATTTTCCCACCTAAAGCTGTCTATTAGGTTGGTTTAGTTGTGTCACTCAGGGGTGTGAATTTTTCACACTCCTGAGGAACATAGTTATACTGATCTAATTTCATAGTGTTCCTAATTTTCCAGGCCTTATACCCACAGCAGGCTCCCCTGTAAAGTTCAGTAAACATCCCACCTCAGAAAATTACTCAAGACACACCCATTCTGTGAAGCTTTCCAGCTACAATGGTCACACTCTGCTCTGTCTTCGCTCTGTATTGTATTGCACCCATTTGGATCTTTCAGGCAAGGACTTTTCTTTTTGCCACACTTTGCCCATTAGATAGTGGCGTGGATAAGTATGATGCCTTATACAAAATAACATATCTTTTTTCCTCTCTAAAGTCTAGCAGCCAGGTCATCCCCTTCCACGGAAAAACCCAGGGAGAAGTGGGGATGTTTATGCCCAAAAATTTGTTGAATTACGTGCAGAAATGCCGGCTCACCTTGTCTGGGAGGTAGAGTGATTGAGGCCGAGTGGAGGAAGCAGGAGTGTAACATTCTAATCACACAGAACAGGGTATCCTTGCCCCAAGTCGGTGTACTTTCCAGATGAGTTGCACAATTCTGCAGTTCTTACAGACCAAATTCCCACTAAAGTTAGTAGCAGTTCTGCTTCAGTAAGGAATATACAGTTAGACCTTACAAAAGAAGTTGCTGTAACTGTTGCCTCCTTGATGAAGTAATAGCTGAAATTCAGGGCCTGGAAGGTCACTTTCCCATTTGGAGCAGAAATCGGTGCCACAAAGTCAGGTATTTTCTGAATGTAATTTGTTTGTTTACAAAGCGTACCTGAATCCTGTATTCCTGAACAGCTACAGGAACACTGCATGCAGGCAGCTCCCTTTTCCGAAGTAAGGAACCACTGCCTGGTCCCAAGCAGCAGCTACGCAGCCTCCCTCTCTCCAAGACCTCAGACAGACTCCCAGCCACACGCAGGCTGCTTCTTTCCACATAAAATTCAATCTCCTGACTGCTTAAGGCACCATTTTCTTCCAGCCTGAAAGCTAGGAAACCCTGTTACCTTCACCCTCTCCCTCTGGGCCACATGGTTTCACCAAGTGGCTCCAGGCATCAGCCCCCTTCTTAGTGCACCATTGTTCTGCGCTAGCAGAAGAACCTCCATTGCTCCTACTGCTGGGCACAAAAGAGAATGCGGTGATTGCCTTTGCACCTGACATCTCCAAGGGCAGGTCATTAACACTTCTTTCATAACAGTACATTATAATCATCACTGATAGTTTTCTCAGACATTTATGTAAACAATTCAGCCCTGAGTAGTGCCTGCTTCTGCTAGTGAACTGCCCTTCATGGCAGAAATCTGCTGGGGAAAGGTTACTGTAGCACCGAGTGGCCACAAGTAGGCAACAGCCATTTAACACAACACAAAAAGCAGGGGGGTACTGGCTGGGGAGACAGTATGGCCATGGCAGTGGGTTGATGAACTGAATCAGTGCATCCCTGGGCAGCTCCTATGGAGCCCTAACAGCAGTTGAAGGCTGCTCTTCCCAAGCAGAAATTCCAGAGAAATTCCTGTTCTCCTGTGTGGTTGAATCCCACCTGGGGGGAAGGGACCCCCTGTCATAAACAGATAGCTAAGGGTTAATGTCTCTTTCACCTGAAGCACCTGACCAGAGGACCAATCAGGAAACCGGATTTTTTCAACTCTGGGTGGAGGGAAGTGTGTGTCTGAGTCTTTGTTTTTCTGGCTGGCTGCTTTCTCTGAGCTTTGGAGAAGTAGTTTCTTTTTTCTAGTCTTCTGTTTCCAAGTGTAAGGACAAAGAGATCAGATAGTAAGTTATATGGTTTCTTTTCTTTGGTATTTGCATGAATATAAGTGCTGGAGTGCTTTGATTTGTATTCTTTTGGAATAAGGCTGTTTATTCAATATTCTTTTAAGCAATTGACCCTGTGTTGTATCATCTTAATACAGAGAGAACATTTGTACTTATTTTTTCTTTCTTTTTATATAAAGCTTTCTTTTAAGACCTGTTGGAGTTTTTCTTTACTTCAGGGAAATTGAGTCTGTACTCACCAGGGAATTGGTGGGAGGAAGGAATCGGGGAGTTCTGTGTGTTGGATTGCTAGCCTGATTTTTGCATTCCCTCTGGGGGAATAGGAAAGTACTTTTTGTTTCCAGGATTGGGAACAGAGAGGGAGATTCACTCTGTTTGGGTTCACAGAGCTTGTGTCTGTGTATCTCTCCAGGAGCACCTGGAGGGGGGAAGGGAAAAAGGATTATTTCCCTTTGTTGTGAGACTCAAGGGATTTGGGTCTTGGGGTCCCCAGGGAAGGTTTTTCAGGGGGACCAGAGTGCCCCAAAACACTCTAATTTTTTGGGTGGTGGCAGCAAGTACCAGGTCCAAGCTGGTAACTAAGCTTGGAGGTTTTCATGCTAACCCCCATATCTTGGACGCTAAGGTCCAAATCTGGGACTAAGATTATTACATGAGTGGCAGCTGGTGGGAGATAGACAGAATCCAGAAGCCAGTAGAAATATTATATTTTTCTTTTCTCTGCTAAGGGCTTTTTAGCAGAGAGAAGCAGTTGGTTTTAAAAGGGAACCAGAGAGAATTTTTTTTTCTGCTCTCTCTCGCAGTTTGTGGCTTGCATGTTAAGGGTCTTTTGTCATGCAATAGCCCTCCCATTAGGAGGCAAGTACCAGCACTTATAGGCATGCAAATAAAGTGGTTTTTCTGGTTTCCCTTCATTGAACGTTAGCTAGAGAGAGAAAAGGAAAAAAGCACTGTTGCTAGGCAGACTTCAGGAGGCAACAGAGAACCTGCAGTTCAGAAGATAAACACCGGAGGGCACCCCAACACAAGAAAACAGGAACCATGACTTCTAAGGCAAAAATGGGCGCCGAAGAACAAATCAAAGAAGCTGAACACAGGCGACAACTGGAAATAAAACAAAAAGAGATGGAGATGAAAGAAAGAGAAGAACAGATCAAAGAGGCAGCCTACCAAAGAGAACAGGCAGCCTACCAAAGAGAACAGGCAGCCAAAGAGGCAGCCAAGGAGGCAGCACACAAAAGAAAACTAGAAGAAGAAGAGGTGGCCTACCGAAGGAAACAAGCAGAAGAAGAGTTGGCCCACAGAAGGAAGCAAGAAGAAGAAGAGGCGGCCCACCACCGAGAAATGGAAAAACAACAAAAAGAGAATGAAGAGAAGGAAAAACAGAGAAAACATGAACTGGAGTTGGCAAAAGCTGGGCTGCCTGTGCCAGCCAACCCTAACAACCCGGCGCCAAATATTGCTCCACAGCACAGAAAATTTCCCACCTACAAGGCAGGTGATGACACCGAGGCCTTCTTGGAAAATTTTGAAAGAGCCTGTCTTGGGTACAGCATTCCCGAAGACCAGTACATGGTAGAATTGAGGTCACAGCTCAGTGGACCTTTAGCAGAGGTGGCAGCTGAAATGCCTAAGCACCAAATGAATGACTATAAACTTTTTCAAACCAAGGCCAGATACAGGATGGGGATAACCCCAGATCATGCCCGTCGGCGCTTCAGAACCCAAAAGTGGAAACCAGAGGTGTCATTTCCCAAACACGCCTACTACATTGCAAAAAACTATGAGGCCTGGCTAACAGGAAACAACATTCAAACCTTGGAAGAACTGAACCTCCTCATACAAATGGAGCAGTTCTTGGATGGTGTTCCTGAAGACATCACACGGTACATACAAGATGGAAACCCCAAGAATATCGCTGAGGCGGGGGAGATTGGAGCCAAATGGATGGAACTGGCAGAAAGCAAGAAAGCTACTGTCAAGGGGAACGATTACCCCAGGGGGCACACAGACCATAAACCCTACAACCGAGGACAGCCAAAGACCCCACATACCACCCAAGTAAAGCCACAGATACCCTACCCTTCAACCTCACCAGTCTCCAGTAACTCACCTCGGCCCAGTGACCCATCAGATGGAAGATGCTTTAAGTGTAGTGAACTGGGACATATCAAGGCCAAGTGTCCCAAGAACACCATGCGAGTGCAATTCATTACACCACCATCACACCAAAGATCCCCAGGCCCGGATGCCTCTCAAATACCCTTGGAGCGAAGGGAAAATTTGAGAGTGGGCGGAAAGAAGGTTACTGCGTGGAGAGACACGGGGGCACAAGTGTCAGCTATCCACCAATCCTTCGTTGACCCCAAATTCATCAACCCAAAGGCCAAAGTGACAATTTACCCCTTCGTGTCACAAGCTGTAGACTTGCCTACAGCTCAACTGCCTGTCCAGTACAAAGGCTGGTCAGGAATGTGGACTTTTGCAGTCTATGACAATTATCCTATCCCCATGCTACTGGGGGAAGACTTGGCCAACCAGGTGAGGTGGGCCAAGAGAGTGGGAATGGTTACACGTAGCCAAACCAGGCAAGCTTCCAGACCCATTCCTGTTCCTGAGCCGTCCACAGAGGCCCCGTCTGTGTTACCAGAGACCCAGACAGAGGTAGTGGACCCGGATTCCATGCCTACCACTGAAACAGCCACAGCATCTCCAGTCCCAGGCCCGGAACTGGAACAGCAACCAGCACCAGCAAGTGCAACCACATCTTCAAACTCAACGCCAGAGGGCGCCAGCGAGCCAGAACTGGCAGAAGCAACAGACAGCCATACCCAAAAGGCTCAGCCGGAGCCTGAAATACCCTCAGGTGCACCAGCGGAGAGTGGTTCACCAGCAACGGAAACAACCCCATCACCTACATCGCTTCCAGAGGGACCAAGCCCAAGTCCACAGTCTGAGGAAGAACTGGTGACCCCAGCCTCAAGGGAACAGTTCCAGACTGAGCAGGAAGCGGATGACAGCCTTCAGAAAGCTTGGGCGGCGGCACGGAGCACCCCACCGCCTCTCAGCTCTTCTAATCGATCCCGGTTTGTTATAGACCAAGGACTTTTATACAAGGAAATTCTTTCTGGTGGACACCGGGAAGAATGGCAGCCGCAAAAACAGTTGGTGGTTCCAACTAAGTACCGGTGGAAGCTCTTAAGCTTAGCCCATGATCATCCCAGTGGCCATGCTGGGGTGAACAGAACCAAGGACCGGTTGGGGAAGTCCTTCCACTGGGAGGGGATGGGCAAGGACGTTGCCAAGTATGTCCGGTCTTGTGAGGTATGCCAAAGAGTGGGAAAGCCTCAAGACCAGGTCAAGGCCCCTCTACAGACACTCCCCATAATTGAGGTCCCATTTCAGCGAGTAGCTGTGGATATTCTGGGCCCTTTCCCAAAAAAGACGCCCAGAGGAAAGCAGTACGTGCTGACTTTAGTGGACTTTGCTACCCGATGGCCAGAAGCAGTCGCTCTAGGCAACACCAGGGCTAACACTGTGTGCCTGGCCTTAACAGACATCTTTGCCAGGGTAGGTTGGCCCTCCGACATCCTTACAGATTCAGGGTCTAATTTCCTGGCAGGGACCATGGAAAAACTGTGGGAAACTCATGGGGTGAATCACTTGGTTGCCACCCCGTACCACCATCAAACCAATGGCCTGGTGGAAAGGTTCAATGGAACTTTGGGGGCCATGATACGAAAATTCATCAACGAATTCTCCAATAATTGGGACCTAGTGTTGCAGCAGTTGCTGTTTGCCTACAGGGCTGTACCACATCCCAGTTTAGGGTTTTCACCATTTGAACTTGTGTATGGTCACGAGGTTAAGGGGCCATTACAGTTGGTAAAGCAGCAATGGGAGGGGTTTACGCCTTCTCCAGGAACTAACATTCTGGACTTTGTAAGCAACCTACAAAGCACCCTCCGACACTCTTTAGCCCTTGCTAGAGAGAACCTAAAGGATGCTCAAGAAGAGCAAAAGGCCTGGTATGACAGACATGCCAGAGATCGGTCCTTCAAGGTAGGAGACCAGGTTATGGTCTTGAAGGCGCAACAGGCCCATAAGATGGAAGCATCATGGGAAGGGCCATTCACGGTCCAAGAGCGCCTGGGAGTTGTAAACTACCTCATAGCATTTCCCAATTCCTCACTAAAGCCTAAAGTGTACCATGTTAATTCTCTCAAGCCTTTTTATTCCAGAGACTTACAGGTTTGTCAGTTTACAGTCCAGGGAGATGATGCTGAGTGGCCTGACGGTGTCTACTACGACGGGAAAAAAGACGGTGGCGTGGAAGAGGTGAACCTCTCAACCACCCTGGAACGTCTGCAACGGCAACAAATCAAGGAGCTGTGCACTAGCTTCGCCCCATTGTTCTCAGCCACCCCAGGACGGACTGAACGGGCATACCACTCCATTGATACAGGTAATGCTCACCCAATCAGAACCCCACCCTACCGAGTGTCTCCTCATGCCCAAGCTGCTATAGAACGGGAGATCCAGAACATGCTACAGATGGGTATAATCCGCTCATCTACCAGTGCATGGGCATCTCCAGTGGTTCTGGTACCCAAACCAGATGGGGAAATACGCTTTTGCGTGGACTACCGTAAGCTAAATGCTGTAACTCGTCCGGACAACTATCCAATGCCACGTACCGATGAGCTATTGGAAAAGTTGGGACGTGCCCAGTTCATCTCTACAATAGACTTAACCAAGGGGTACTGGCAAGTACCGCTTGATGAACCTGCCAAGGAGAGGTCAGCATTCGTCACCCATGCGGGGGTGTATGAATTCAATGTCCTTCCTTTCGGCCTTCGAAATGCACCCGCCACCTTCCAGAGGCTGGTAGATGGTCTACTAGCTGGACTGGGAGAATTTGCAGTTGCCTACCTCGATGATGTGGCCATTTTTTCAGACTCCTGGCCCGAACACCTACTACACCTGGAAAAGGTCTTTGAGCGCATCAGGCAGGCAGGACTAACTGTTAAGGCCAAAAAGTGTCAAATAGGCCAAAACAGAGTGACTTACCTGGGGCACCAGGTGGGTCGAGGAACCATTAACCCCCTACAGGCCAAGGTGGATGCTATCCAAAAGTGGCCTGTCCCACGGTCCAAGAAGCAGGTCCAATCCTTCTTAGGCTTGGCCGGATACTACAGGCGATTTGTACCCCACTACAGCCAAATCGCTGCCCCACTGACCGACCTGACCAAAAAGACCCAGCCAAATGCAGTTAAGTGGACTGATGAGTGTCAAAAGGCCTTTACCCAACTTAAGGCAACGCTCATGTCTGACCCTGTGCTCAGGGCCCCGGATTTTGACAAGCCATTCCTAGTAACCACCGATGCATCTGAGCGTGGTATAGGAGCAGTGCTCATGCAGGAAGCAACAGATCACAACTTCCATCCTGTCGTGTTTCTCAGCAAGAAACTGTCTGAGAGGGAAAGTCACTGGTCAGTCAGTGAAAAGGAATGCTATGCCATTGTGTACGCCCTGGAAAAGCTACGCCCATATGTTTGGGGACGGCGGTTCCAACTACAAACTGACCATGCTGCACTAAAGTGGCTTCATACTGCCAAGGGGAACAACAAGAAACTTCTTCGTTGGAGTTTAGCTCTCCAAGATTTTGATTTTGAAATTCAACACATCACAGGAGCTTCTAACAAAGTAGCTGATGCACTCTCCCGTGAGAGTTTCCCAGAATTCAGTAGTTAAAAAGTGTTCTTAAAATGTAGAAGTCTGTTAGTTATATACTTAGGATATGTAAAGGTGTATGTGTTGTATTAATTACACCCCCCCAACTGACTCAGGAAGGAGGTGACAGAGAAGGAAGAGTGAGCCTATTTCTGTTTTTATTCCATGTGCCTGATACACATTAAAACAAATTCAATCTTTCCTATGAAAGAACAGTTCCATTTATAAACATCCCATAACATGCTTCATTCTTCTTGGGCAGATCATTCTCAAGCCTGCAAGCAGGGGTATCTTGGAAGCAATATTTAGTATTTTACAGACCTATTATTAATTTGTATTTATTGAGTGCTGACAGACAGTTTTGGCACTTTATGATCATACAAGAGAACACTTGTTACTGCAATATTTTGAAAGAAAAATCCCATGGAAGGTGGAACCCCTCTCAGTTTATAGAGACTGAAAGATACTGTTTGTGTTTCAGAAACACCAGGCTCACTGGTGCACCATACACAGACAGCTTATGAACCGCCTTCCCCCCATAGAAGAATTACAAATAGTAACAACACAGGTAAGCAGGGAATCTCGCCCCTGAAATTGGCTAAATATACTTGTTAAAGTAAGTCTTGTGCTCCATAAACACATATAAAAGGTGTAATTCCAGGGACAAATTCTCCTCTTTATAGCAGCAAAATCCTATTGAATTTGGCTCCCAGTTTTTAAAGCACCTATCAGGTATAAAGTAGCATTTTGTCTTCCTGATCTTTCTTATTCTGTCATCCTCAGTCCCACTAAAAGAAGCTGCATGCATTGTGGATCAATAGCTGTGTAAGAGTATAAAATTCTTGAAATATACTTTTGGTATATAGGATTTTAAAAATGATTCATCTAAACCCTATTTACTCGCTCCATGGTCCAACAGGTTTCCACTGTAGCTGGGATGTCACTGTTTGGGTCATGCTGGAACTCTTTATTATTGTTATTATTCAGTTTCATGATGGTGCTTGGCACTGTACAGACTATACCCTAGAGGAGGACTTGATCCCTGACCCAAGTTATTTATACTCTAATTCAGCCCGACATTACAGCTCAGAAAGAGAAGGTCCTAGAATCAGACCCCTTCAGACTAAAAACTTGTTAACAGGCCTGGGTTTGGGGCCCATGAAGTAGAATCTCGGCTTTCACTTAAAAAAACCCAACGGATCTCTAGCTCTTTTCCTTGGGACAATATAACTGATAACTAGATTGTTATGGAGGGAAAGTACAAATGGTTGGAAGCTCCCCTTTGCAGCACGAGGTTGCAGTGGTGAGGCCTACTGGTCCCACACACTAATATACTTTTTTAGATCCAATGAGTCAGTTATACATGGGATGTATCATCTTATTAACTTTTCCCAAATCATGAGGCTTTCTGTGTGACAATGATGATTAATAATTTGTTATGTTTGGGGGTGGAAGACAGCAAAACATTGGGGGTTTTTTTCTCCTGTAGTTTGGATTACACTATAAAGAAAGAATTTACTAAAAAGTTGATAATGGTTTAACCATTGAGAAATAATTAACAGATGTCAGACATTACACAAGGCATCAAACTGTAACCTGAGAGGCTACACAATAACTTTCCTTGTTAAAGTAAAGGATGTTTGTTTAGGAACTAACCAGAACTTCTGACTGCATAATTACTCACATGTGAAATAGCTCTGCACAGCTCACACTGTTTTGTTTTGTTTTGTTTTGCTTTGTTTTGTTTTTTAAAGCGAGGAATACCTGACCACTAGTGCTGGGCAAAACTGGAAAAAAAATTTTAGAATCATAGGGTTAGATGGGACCACAAGGGTCATCTAGTCTAATCCCCTACCATGATGCAGGATTTGTTGTGTCTAAACCATCCAAGACAGATGGCTACCCAGCCTCCTTTTGAAAACCTCCAGTGAAGGAGATTCCCCAGCTTCCCTAGACAGTCTGTTCCACTGTCCTACTGTTCTTACAATTAGGAAGTTTTCCCTGGGATTTAATCTAAATCTGCTATGATGTAGGTTGAACCCGTTGCCTCTTGTCCTCCCCTCTATGACAAGAAAGAACAACTTTTCTCCATCTTTTTTTATGGCAGCTTTTCAAGTATTTGAAGACCTCTATCATGTTCCCCCTTAATCTCCTCTTTTCCAGACTAAACATACCCAGTTCCTTCAGCCTTTGCTCATATGGCTTGCATTCCAACCCTTAGAACATCTTGGTTGCATGCCTCTGGATCCTTTCCAGTTTCTCTACATCCTTTCTATATATTGGTGACCAAAATTGGACACCGTACTCCAACAGAGGCCTCACCAGAGCCAGGTAGAACAGTACTATCACCTCCCATGTCTTGCATGCTATGCTTCTGTTAATGCAATCTAAAATGGCATTTCCTTTTTTTGCAACAGCATTGCATTGCTGACTCATGTTGAGGTTGTGATCCACCACAACTCCTAGATCCTTCTCAGCAGTGCTGCTGCCAAGCTAGTTGCCCCCCTCGACCCCATTTGTTTTTTTCTTCCTTAAGTATAGCACCTTACATTGTCTTTGTTGAATTTCATTTTATAGTCTATAGTCAAGTTCTCCAATTTATCAAGATCCCTCTGAATTTTAGCTCTATCCTCCAAAATGTTGGCAATCCCCAACCGCAGGTTTGTGTCATCTACAAATTTGATCAAATATGCTCTCTATTCCTACATCCAGGTCATTAATAAAGATGTTAAACAACACCAGATCTAGAACAGATCTCTGTGGAACCCCACTCAAGACATCCCCACAATCAGACATCATTCCATTAATAGTTAATCTTTGTTTGTGGTTGTTTAACCAATTATATATCCACTTAATGGTAGTTCTGCCATGCTCACATTTCTCCAGTTTATCTATCAGAATGTCATGTGGGACTGTGTCAAAAACCTTGCTGAAGTTCAGGTATATTATGTCCACGACATTCCCCCTAGCCCCCAAACCAGATACCCTGTCAAAGAAGGAAATCAACTGGTTTGGCATCATTTTTTCTTGATAAATCCATGCTGGCTGCTAGTGATCACCCCTTCATCCCCCAGGTATTTGCAAATTGCATGTTTTATACATTGCTTTAGTAGCTTCCCAGGTATCAAAGTCAGGCTGACTGGTCCATAGTTCTCCAGCTACTCCTTTTTCCCCCTTTTAAAGATGGACACTATGTTACCCCCTTCTCCAGTTTTCTGTGACCTCTCCTGTCATCCATGAGTTTGCAAATACTATTGCCAGTGACTCTGAGATTTCTTCAGCTAATTCCTTCAGTATCCTCAGTATTCACATAGCATCTGGCCCCGATGATTTGAATTCATTCGAATTGGTCAAAAGTTTCCTGGTATATCCTTTACATATCCTGATCTGCATCTTTTCCCCTTTGCTGTCTGTGGTAATTTCACCAATCGTCTGGTCATGTTATTTTTTGTGAGAAGACTGAAGCAAAGTAGGCATTGAGCAAAATTTAGTGCCAATTTTTTTGCCAATTCATTTTGCTTATTTCTATGTTTTTACACATTTTGTGAAATTTCAAAAGGGATCAGAAATGTTTCATATTACCTTGAAAATCCATTTCTAGTTTGACATTTCCCATTCTAGATATGGTGCACATTTCAGATGGTATGCTGAGCTACCGTGGCAGCCACAGTGCAAAGGAATATGTTGTCCTCCGATTAGCTTACACATCATAAACAATAATACCTTACATTTACATTAATAGCTTTCATCAGAGGATCTCAAAGCACTTGACAAAAGGAGATCACTTCAGCACTTCCAAGTATCTTTACTTAGGTGCCAGCAGCGATGCACCCATATTGTAAAATGTGGGGCTAGGTGATTTGTCTGTGATTCACTGTGTAGGGATGGGGAAAAGAGTCTAGATCTCCTAAATGCTGGTTCTTTGCTTAAACACCCTCATTCCTCACTATTCACAGAATTATAGAATATCAGGGTTGGAAGGGACCTCAGGAGGTCATCTAGTCCAACCCCCTGCTCAAAGCAGGACCTACCCCAACTAAATCATCCCAGCCAGGGCTTTGTCAAGCCTGACCTTAAAAATCTCTAAGGAAGGAAATTCCACCACCTCCCTAGGTAACCCATTCCAGTGCTTCACCACCCTCCTAGTGAAACAGTGTTTCCTAACATCCAACCTAGACCTCCCGCACTGCAACTTGAGACCATTACTCCTTGTTCTGTCATCTGCCACCACTGAGAACAGCCTAGCGCCATCATCATTGGAAACCCCCTTCAGGTAGTTGAAGGCTGCTATCAAATCCCCCCCTCACTCTTCTTTTCTGCAGACTAAATAAACCCAGTTCCAACAGCCTCTCCTTGTAAGTCATGTGCCCCAGCCCCCTAATCATTTTCATTGCCCTCAGCTGGACTCTCTCCAATTTGTCCACATCCCTTCTGTAGTGGGGGACCAAAACTGGACACAATACTCCAAGTGTGGCCTCACCAGTGTTGAATAGAGGGGAATAATCACTTCCCTCGATCTGCTGGCAATGCTCCTACTAATAGAGCCCAATATGCCATTGGCCTTCTTGGCAACAAGAGCACACTGCTGACTCATATCCAGCTTCTTGTCCACTGTAATCCTCAGGTCCTTTTCTGCAGAACTGCTGCTTATTCAGTAGGTATCCAGTGTGTAGCAGTGCATGGGATTCTTCTGTCCCAAGTGCCAGATTCCCAAGTGTTGAACCTCATCAGACTTCTTTTGGCCCAATCCTTCAATTTGTCTAGGTCACTCTGGACCCTATCCCTACCCTCCAGCGTATCTACCTCTCCCCATCAGCTTAGTATCATCTAAGAACTTCGGTACCCAATGACTGGAAGTTAGCTAATGTAACGCCAATATTTAAAAAGGGCTCTAGAGGTGATCCCGGCAATTACAGACTGGTAAGTCTAACGTCGGTATTGGGCAAATTAGTCAAAACAATAGTTAAGAATAAAATTGTCAGACACATAGAAAAACGTAAACTGTTGAGCAATAGTCAACATGGTTTCTGTAAAGGGAAATTATGTCTTATTAATCTATTAGAGTTCTTTGAAGGAGTCAACAAACATGTGGACAAGGGGGATCCAGTGGACATAATGTACCTAGATTTCCAGAAAGCCTTTGACAAGGTCCCTCACCAAAGGCTCTTACGTAAATTAAGCTGTCATGGGATAAAAGGGAAGGTCCTTTCATGGATTGAGAACAGGTTAAAAGACAGGGAACAAAGGGTAGAAATTAATGGTAAATTCTCAGAATGGAGAGGGGTAACTAGTGGTGTTCCCCAAGGGTCAGTCCTAGACCAATCCTATTCAATTTATTCATAAATGATCTGGAGAAAGGGGTAAACAGTGAGGTGGCAAAGCTTGCAGATGATACTAAACTACTCAAGATAGTTAAGACCAAAGCAGATTGTGAAGAACTTTAAAAAGATCTCACAAAACTAAGTGATTGGGCAACAAAATGACAAATGACATTTTATGTGGATAAATGTAAAGTAATGCACATTGGAAAAAATAACCCCAACGATACATACAATATGATGGGGGCTAATTTAGCTACAATGAGTCAGGAAAAAGATCTTGACGTCATCGTGGATAGTTCTCTGAAGATGTCCACGCAGTGTGCAGAGGCGGTCAAAAAAGCAAACAGAATGTTAGGAATCATTAAAAAGGGGATAGAGAATAAGACTGAGAATATATTATTGCCCTTATATAAATCCATGGTACGCCCACATCTTGAATACTGTGTACAGATGTGGTTCCTCACCTCAAAAAGATATTCTGGCACTAGAAAAGGTTCAGAAAAGGGAAACTAAAATGATTAGGGGTTTGGAGAGGGTCCCATATGAGGAAAGATTAAAGAGGCTAGGCCTCTTCAGCTTGGAAAAGAGGAGACTAAGGGGGGATATGATAGAGGTATATAAAATCATGAGTGATGTGGAGAAAGTGGATAAGAAAAAGTTATTTACTTATTCCCATAATACAAGAACTAGGGGTCACCAGATGAAATCAATAGGCAGCAGGTTTAAAACAAATAAAAGGAAGTTCTTCTTCACACAGCGCACAGTCAACTTGTGGAATTCCTTACCTGAGGAGGTTGTGAAGGCTGGGACTATAACAGTGTTTAAAAGAGAACTGGATAAATTCATGGTAGTTAAGTCCATAAATGGCTATTAGCCAGGATGGGTAAAGAATGGTGTCCCTAGCCTCTGTTCATCAGAGGATGGAGATGGATGGCAGGAGAGAGATCACTTGATCACTGCCTGTTAGGTTCACTCCCTCTGGGGCACCTGTCGGTAAACAGATACTGGGCTAGATGGACCTTTGGTCTGACCCGGTATGGCCGTTCTTATGTTTTTATTTTCTTATGTTCTAACCTGCTGAGGGTGCAATTCATCCCATCATCCAGATCATTAATAAAGATGTTGAACAAAACCGGCCCCAGGACCAACCCCTGGGACACTCCTCTTGATACCGGCTGCCAACTAGACATCGAGCCATTGATCACTACCCATTGAGCCCGACAATCTAGCCAGCTTTCTATCCATCTTGTAGTCCATTCATCCAATCCATACTTCTTTAACTTGCTGACAATAGTGTGGGAGACTGTGTCAAAAGCTTTGCTAAAGTCAAGATATATCACATCCACCACTTTTCCCATATTCACAGAGCCAGTTATCTCATCATAGAAGACAATCAGGTTATTCAGGCATGACTTGCCCTTGGTGAATCCATGTTGACTGTTCCTGATCACCTTCCTCACCTTCAAGTGCTTCAAAATGGATTCCTGGAGGACCTGCTCCATGATTTTGCCAGGGACTGGAGTGAGGCTGTAGTTCCCTGGGTTCTCTTTCTTCCCTTTTTTAAATATGGGCACTATATTTGCCTTTTTCCAATCATCCAGGACCTCTCCCATTAGCATTGCTCTCATAAGCAGAAATCCCTCTTATATATGTACCATACTTCCCTGAGTGTTGATTAACAGTTTTGGGCAGACTGTCTACATAGAATCAGAAAAAGGTTGAGTTGAAAGGGGCCTCAAGAGGTCATCTAGTTCAGTGTTTCACAATCTTTTTAATATCAGGGACCGGCTTGCTGCCTTCCTAAACTGTATCAGGAGATCTCAGGGATCAGTGACTGTCCACAGACTAGTCGTTGAGAAACACAGATCTAGTTCATCCTCCTGCACTGAGGCAGGATCAAGTATACTTAGATCATCCCTGGCAGATGTTTGTCTAACCTGTTCTTAAAAACTTGCAATGATGGTGATTTCACAACCTCCCTTGGTAACCTATTCCTGTACTTAATTATCCTTACAGTTAGAAAGTTTTTCTTAATATTTAACCTAAATCTTCCTTGTTGCAAATTAAGCCAATTACTTCTTGTTCTACTCTCAATGGACAAGGAGAAGTGACACCAGGGCCACCCAGAGGGGGAGGGCAAGAGGGACAATTTGCCCCAGACCCCGCAGGGGCCCCCATGAGAGTTTTTTGGGGCCCATGGTGCGGGGTCCTTCACTTGCTCCGGGGATCCTGGAAAACTCTCGTGGGGCCCTGGCCCCCGGAGCTGCTTCTGCTCCAGGTCATCATTGGCAATTCAGCAGAGGGGGGGACCTTCTACTCTGGGACCACCGCCGAAGTGCCCCGAAGACCTGTGGCGGGGGGGGGCCTTATGGCACTTTGGTGGCTGGTCCCAGGGAGGGTCTTTGGTGGCAATTCGGAGGCGGGGGGTCCATCGGCCCTGGGACCCGCCGCCGAAGTGCCAGGTCTTTGGTGGAAATTTGGTGGCGGGGGCCCCCCTGCTGCCGAAGACCCCAGCCCCCCTGAATTCTCTGGGCAGCCCTGAGTGACACTGTCCTCTTCAGAAACAACCTTTAACATATTTGAAAATTGTTATCATATCCCCCCTCAGCCTTCCCTTCTCTAAACTAAAAATGCTCCATTCTTTCAACCTTTCTTCATAAATCATGTTTTCTAAACCTCTTATTTTGTTGGTCTCCTCTGGACTCTTTTCAGTTTGTTCCCATATTTCTTACAATGTGGTGCCCAAAACCCACAGTACTCCAGCTGAGCCATCACAAAATAGGGTGGGACAATTACCTCTTGTGTCTTGCTTATGACACTCCTGTTAATATATCACAGACTGATATTTGTCTTTTTTGCATAGCAGCACACTGTTGATTTGTTCAATCTGTGATACACTACAACACTCAGATCCTTTTCTGCAGTACTACCACCTAGCCAGTTAGTCTACATTTTGTATTTGTGCATTTGGTTTTTCTTTCCTATGTGTAGTACTTTGCCTTGCCTTTACTGAATTTCATCTCATTGATTTCAGACCAATTCTCTAGTTTGTCAAGGTTGTTTTGAATTCTAATCCTATCCTCCAAAGTGCTTGCAATCCTTCCCAGCTTGGTGTTATCTGCCAATTTTATAAGCATAGTCTCCACTCCATCATCCAAGTTATTAAGGAAAATGATGAATAATTGAACCTAGGACAGATTTCTGCAAGCCCTCACTAGATATGCCCTCCCAGTCTGAAAGCGAACCATTGATAACTGCTCTTTAATATTATCTTTCAGACCAGTTCTGTACCCACTTTTCAGTAATTCTATCTAGACCATATTTCCTTAGGTTGCTTATGAGAATGTTGCGTGGGACTGTGTCAAAACTCTTACTAAAGTCCAGATAGATCACATTGACCTCTCCCCACCTCCCATCTACTAGGTTGGTTACTATGTAATAACATGATACTATCTAAATGTTACAATCCTAATTATGAGTGTAAGGGGGTGGACAAGGATACCTGGAGCCCTTCCTCTCCCCAATTGCTCAGGCATAGGAGGCAGCTATGGTTTGGCAGTCTGTACTCCCTTAGCATAGAAAGAGGTTGCTGCTAGCACTATTGGGCCTGCTCAGCACCCCAAGAATGGCCTGGATGGAAGGATAAATACAGCCCTGATTCTCAGGGTCACACAATAGCACCATGGGGATTAACAGATTGCTGCACCTTTGGAAAGACGTAAAGTACATTGGTGAACCCCTTCTGCCCCCCAGCATTTCTGAAGCTGGAGCCAGGATGCCCACTCCTATCCTACACCAGTGTAATGGCTCCGGCAGCACATTCTCATAGTGCAACTCCTTCCCCACTACCTCCTTTCCCACTCAGTATAGCTTTGGAGCCCTTATTTGCCTAAAAATAGGAATGGTCTGTCCCTCTTCATTTGGATATAAACAGGACCTGGCCATCACAGAACTGGAAAACAAGCTTCTGGAGCTGGTCCTTTCATTTGCCAAACACTCAGGATTCATTGGAAGATCATGAAAGACATGTGTGAGATGCTGTGGCTGTCCTAGCAAACCATTACTACGAGGGAGGAAAGGGAAGCTGGAGGGCTTACAGTCTTTTTCTATATCTGAAAAAGAAGCCTGGACTAATACTTGTAATTGGCTGGAGCAACTCTTACCATTTCCCAAAAGGTTACTTAAGCGCTTGAAACCACTCCAACTGCAACCTCTGTTATTGTGGTGTTTTCCTGCCCCTGGTGATGAACACTGTATTCTGAGCCTTCCAAGGTCTTACATAAAAATGAGACAATTGAAGTGAATATATGAAAGTAAAATGCAATAACGACACAGATGGCCTCCCTACTGAAGGAATAAGCCTGGCTTTGAGACTGCCAAGAAGGTGTTTATTAAGACTTTTGTTGTTTGCACTTATTTTTTAAAGGAGGTCAGCTTTATTCCTGCTTTAATAGTTTTCATGTAAGTTGGTCTCAAAGAGCTTCCTCGTGTGGTAGTTAGAGAAGGCGGCATGTAGTTAAGACACTGGACTGAGCTTTTAATTTCTTCTCTTGCTATGGACATTAGGATCTTGGGCAAGTCACTCGATCTCTTTCTGTGCCCCAACTGTGAAATGAGGACAATAATACTTCTCTTTGTCTATTTGGTCAGTACGTTGTCAATGAAGAGACTGTTGTCTATGTATAGTGCCCAGCAACAGGCCCTAATCTTGCTTTGGGTCTCTAGGGACAAATATAAATAATAATGACAGCAACTCCTGGAATTCTAAAGCCTTGCCGTTTTGTTGTTGTTGCAGCCATGCTGACTGATTTTGCCCAGTGAACTGTACATGTAGTGTTATCTACTTGGACAAGATATTGCGGCTTGAGTTTTCTCAGTATTTGCATTAGAAAGGCCTATTTTCAGGATGTATGTAGTTTCATTTTTTATTAAACCTGCAAAAGCGGGGGGGGAGCCTATTCTTGTCTCAGTCTGTAGTAGCTCCTCGTAACAACAGTAAGAGCTTCTTGTGTGCATTAAAAGGAAAAGTTGGCACACTATCACAGCACCAACATCCTCACACAACTACACCAGCTCCCCATTCATTTCAAGGTATAGTTAGAAATTTTCCTCTGGCTTCACAAGAACTGCTTCAGCTGACTTCACAGACTGGGCAGGAGGGAAATGGAAAAGTAAGTGCACTTGCTGCAGTCCAGTCCATTATGAAGCCAAGTAATTTGCTCTCCAGTTTTATGATCTCCTGCCATAGATTAACTGTGGCAAAATGTGAAGAAGAGTTATCCGTTAAGATTCCAAGAGCCCACTCCAGCACAATGCTGCCCTTCCTCTGGCCTGTCCCTTCTAATTTCTCTTTCATTCTGCTGTGCCATTTCCTATTTAACACTGTGTTTGCTCTGTTTAACTCAATACAGACTTTCAAATACAGTTGGCATGAAAGAAGTAGAATTCTGTGCTGCAAATAAAACCTTTAGTGCAGAGGGGGGCATCTTCAGAGAAGAGTCAATAAAATACTTAAGTGTTTTTTGCTGTTTCTGTTGCTATTTCCCTGGCTTCTGGACAAGACTCAATGAGTTACTGTCGCTGAGGCCCAAATCCATTTCAATGAAGTTAGGAGCTTTTGTGGATCTGGGCCTGAGTCTCTAGCTCTGTACGATGTGCTAGCAAATGTACAACTTTTAGTGGTCACCATGGTAACTTGCAGGCACTTTAAGTGAGAATCTAATCTGAACAGTGACCACAAAACTCAGCATTGTGGGGTTTCATGGGTCACACTGTATTTGTAGCTTGTGTGCTGTAGGCCATAGACTGTAGGGGAATTAAGGAGAATATGTCTATTAAAGTTGTAGAAAATAAGTGGTTTGTAGTTTAAGATCCTAGGAAGTATGTTAATTGTAAATGTTAAAATTCAAATAGCAGTTTCATCAAAAATAAATATCCCTTAATAAATCCATTAATTAAAGACAGGTAGGTTCTTAATTGCAACTCTCAACTAGAATAAACACCTAAAACTAGATCTGGCTCCAAGGTTATACTGAACTCTGAGGCTGGAGCAAGCTTCTGAGCTAAACCAAACCTCCAAGCTAGACCATGTTTCCAAGTTCTAACACATTCCCAATCTGAAGTAGGCTCATGAGTTATATTAAACTCCCCTGCTGACGTAATCTCCTCAGAGCTGTAGCATGGCTCTAAATAAACTGAGCTACTTAACTGGAATCAATGCCTCAGAGTCAGAACAAGCTTCTAACAAGTCTAAGTTTCCAAAATGGTGTGAAACCCTGGCAGCAAGTCTGGAGTAGGCCTCTGCCTAGTTAAGCTCCCATATTGACACCAGCATCTCAACACAGAGTAGAATTCTTGCTAAAATCAACTTTCAGACTGGAATGAGTCCCTCCTGCTTGAAGCACACTTTATAGTTTCTTAAACCCACCCCTAGCAGATTCTGGCCAATCAGCCTCCTCCACTTGATTCAAAATGGAGTCCCACAGGTTTAAGAGAACACTACCAACAGATCTCCACTATGGAAAAGCATCTGAGTTTCTCCTTCAACATAAGGGAAATTAACAAAAGGAAAGGAGAAGCCCACCCTGTAGGTGGTGTCTGTTTTCTCATTTTTCCTTAGAGTATTCTTATGTAAGTAGCTAGATTTGGTTGCAAAAAATATTTCACAAACCCTTGAAAAGAAAATGAGTATTTTGGTTTGTTTGGCTGGATTGGAAAACTTGTTTCATTCAAGGGTGGAAAAAAAAATACCTTGGGTTTTTGGGATACTACTTTTTCTCTCTTTATTCTCTTCTCTGGTTCTACTATTAGTATGGTGTGTGTGTGGTGTGCAGTTTTTTGTTTTTTTTTTTTAAGCGAAGAGGGAAGAAACCCATTTTCTCAGAGGCTGCTTTCACTTTTTTCCACAGGGAGAGCATTCTCTCATTTTACTTTTTTCCTCCCACTCTGAAGAAGTCTATAACAAAGGGAGTAAGTTTCTTCTCCACTCTCTTTTTAACTTGTTCTCTTTTTGCGGGAAAACTACTTCAGTTTCATATAATGGAGGAAAGTCATAATTAAACTTTTTTTTTAAAGCTTTGCACTTCAGAATTTTTATGAACAAACTTTATCAAACTATCAAATCTTTATGACAAACTTTTGTTGGAAAAATTTCTGACTGGCTCTACAAGTAATGTTAGCTATTTAACCATTGGCACAACCCAGCCCTCTCCATGATAGACTCCATCACAATGTTCATATCTGATTTTATGTCAATTTATGAACTCTTTTTTTCATGACTGCCAGCCTCGCAAACTCACCTGGTCTCAGACCATCAGGCTGAATTTTCCTTTTTATGCACCATCATAGAAACAGCAATTCTGTAGTCCTCGGGTGCACCTTTTTAAAATTTCATTATCTTCAAATTATGCTTTCATTCACACCTATACAACCCATTTAGCCTTCAAAAGAACCCAACAAAAAAGAGCCCATACCCCTTCTGATTTTCAATCAGATATGGCATCACTACCTCCTTCTCAGCAAGTGAGGTTAAGTTAGGATGACTCCCTCAATTAGGGCACATTAAATACAGTTCAATTGTTCCATCATACAGTAAAGATATTTCATTGTCCCTGTGTCCAAGACTAAAGTGAATTTTAACCTAAAGCAGCCAAAATTGATCACTTTAGCAAAGCAGGTGTAGCTGCTGATCACCTGTGCAAAGTAGATGTGTTGATGCAAATACAGTTTGCTCCTGAGGTCTTTTGTCCCAGTTCATCAACAGAAGGCAGGGGAGAGCTCATTCAGACCCTGGCTTACATCTGGCTCAGACAGCTACATGTGAGCAGGATGAAATGATGTCTATAAACATCAAGAAAATTATAGTTTAATTTAACTTTCAGCAGAAGTCTTATTTATTTCTAAAGAGATTACCTAAAGCGTTCCCATCAAGAACAGAGCTTTGTTATGTGTGCAAAATTGTTGGAAGGAAACTTTTTATTCATGCTAGGGGATTGTCATAGCATTGAAAACGTCTGGCATGAAATTATAGACTCCATTCATAAAATGGTATGTCCGATGTTTCCAGTTTATATAACTTGGAGTGTGTGTGTTTAGAGCAGTATCAAAAGAAACCAATCAAAGGATGCGGGTTCAATCTCAGCAGGAGACTGTCAGGGCTTAAGGCGGAGGACGAGAATAGTGTGCTGGCATAGGAGTCAGTAAAGCAGTTCTACATCACCCAGAGATTCCCTTATGGGGTACAGGAGGCAGAGTCTTTCACTTCTCATTTAAGATGTATTTACAGCTGTTTACATTACTAATGCAGGGCAAAGCAGCCAGAATAAGGACTAGGATCTGGCCACTTATAAGTAAGCTCACTCTATCATAGACTACTGAAGTCTCCCTGGCCTTGGCCCTAGATAGTAGAAGGTTCCAAGGTGGAGTGATGATGAGCTATAGAAAGCTACCCCAGACATATAGGGTCTGATTCTCAGTCCTGCTTATGCCCATTTACATCAGGGTAGCAGCATAAAGGGGCTTTTCAGTGGGCAGAAATGACCCCCTAGGAATACCCTTGCACAGATGGCTTCCCTAGCTGATGCAGAGCTGGGGTAAAAAGCTGTACAGTGGCCCTACTCCCAGACCCAGGCATAGGGCTGGAGTGAGGCTGTAATAGATGATGGGGGGGGGTAGGAAGCTCCCTTTCATGGCCCCGCAGCCAGCTAGTTAGCTATAAAGTCCCTCTTGGTGGCTGCTTGCTTTACCTGTAAAGGGTTAAAAAGTCCTCAAGGTAAAGAAAAGGGAGTGAGCACCTCACCAAAAGAGCCTATGGGAAGGCTAGAACTTTTTACAATGGGGAGGGGAAAGGCTTTCCCTTTCTCTCTCCATTCTTCTCTCTGGGCTTGAAGAGATGGGGGCAGCTGGAGTGCTGTGCAAAGTTTGGACCAGGTATGAAAATTCATCATCCATACCTACAAGGATTCATTGAGATGGAACCCCTGAGTGGCAGTGGGCTGCCCCACATAGCCCACTGCTGGTCTGGGGTCCCAGCCGCCTGCCCCGCACAGCCCACTGCCAGTCTGGGGTTCTGGCTGCCGGACCCTTGCCAGCCGGGGTCCCAGCCACAGGCCCCGCTCAGCCCGCTGCTGGCCTAGGTGAACAGAACCCCAGAGCACCAGCGGGCCGAGCGGCCGGTGGCATAAGATCAATATTTTAATTTAATTTTAAATGAAGCTTCTTAAAGATTTTGAAAACTTTGTTTATTTTACAATACAACACTAGTTTAGTTATATAATATATAGACTTATAGAGAGAGACCTTCTAAAGAACATTAAAATGTATTACCGGCACACAAAACCTTAAATTAAAGTGAATAAATGAAGACTCAGCACACCACTTCTGAAAGGTTGCCGATCTCTGGAACAGACAATCATTGAGTGATCCATTCCCTGTCATCCACTCCCAGCTTCTGGCAGTCGGGGGCTAGGAACACCCAGAGTATGGGATTGCATCTGTCACCATCTTGGCTAATAGCCATGGAAGGACCTGTGCTCCATGATCTTCTCTCATTCCTTTTTCAACCTTGTTATGGTTTTGGCCTTCACAACATCCTCTGGCAAAGAGTTCCAAAAGCTGACTATGTGTTGTGTGAAGAAATACTTCCTTTTGTTTGTTTTAAACCTGCTGTCTATTAATTTCATTGGTGACTTCTGGTTCTTGTGTTATGTGAAGGAAAAAATAACACTTATTCACCTTCTCCATGCCACTCATGATTTTATAGACCTCTGTCATATCCCCCTTTAGTCATCTTTTCCCCAAGCTGAAAAGTCTAAGTCTTTTTAATCTCTCCTCACATGGAAGCTGTTCCATACCCTTAATCATTTTTGTTGCCCTTCTTTGTACCTTTTCCAATTCTAGATTATCTTTTCTGAGATGGGGCAACCAGAACTGCACTCAGTATTCAAGCTGTAGGTGTACCATAGATTTATACAGTGGTGTTAGGATATTTTCTCTCATTATCTATCTCTTGTATAGTGGTTTTAACATTCTGCTATCTGCTCAGTGGACAGCTGTAGTGAATGAGCTGTTTTCAGAGAACTATCCACAATGACTCCAAGATCGTTTTCTTGAGTGGTAACAGTTAATATAGATCATAGACTTTAAGGCCAGAAGGGACCACTGTGATCATCTAGTCTGACCTCCTGCCCACTGCAGGCCACAGAACCTCACTCACCCACTCCTGTAATAGATATATAACCTCAGGCTGAGTTACTGAAGTCCTCAATCATGGTTTAAAGACTTCATGTTACAGAAAATTCACCATTTACACTAGTTTAAAGTGCAAGTGACCTGTGCCCCATGCTGCAGAGGAAGGCGACACCGCCCCACCCCCCCAGGATCTCGCCTATCTGACCCAGGGGAAAAGTCCTTCTCAACCCCAAATATGGTAATCAGTTAGGCCCTGAGCATGTGGGCAAGAACCATTAGGCAGACACCTACAGAGAATTCTTTGTAGTAACTCAGAGCCTGCCCTATCAAGTGCCCTGTCTCCAGCCGTTGGGGATTTTTGCTGTTGGTAGTTGCCTATGGGCTACATACTATTGTAGGCAGTCCCACCCTACCATCCCCTCCATACACTTATCCAGTTCAGTTGGGAAGCCAGTTAGAATTTTTTCCCCACACTGCTCCACTTGGGAGGCTGTTCCAGAACTTCAGTCCTTTGATAGTTCAAAACCTTCACCTAATTTGAAGCCTAAACTTGTTGATGGCCAGTTAATAGCCATTTGTTCTTGAGTCCACATTGGTGCTTATTTTAAATAACTCCTCTCCCTCCCTGGTATTTATCCCTCTGATGTATTTATAGAGAGCAGCCATGTCTCCCCTCAGCCTTCTCTTGGTTAGGCTAAACAAGTCAAGCTCTTTGAGTATCCTCTCATGAGGTAGGTTTTCCATTCCTCAGATCATTTTAGTAGCCCTTCTCTGCACCTGTTACAATTTGAATTAATATCTTTCTTAAACATGGGAGACCAGAATTGCACGTGGTATTCCAGATCAGGTCTCACCAGTGCCTTTTATAATAGTACTAACACTTCCCTCTCACTACTAGAAATACCTCACCTGATGTATCCTAGGGCTGCATTAGTCTTTTTCAGGGATGCATCACACTGACAGCTCATGGTCATCCTGTGATCAACCACTGCTCCCAGGTCTTTCTCCTCCTCTGTTGCTTCCAACTGATAAATCCCCAACTTATAGCAAAAATTCTTGTTGTTAGTCCCTGAATGCACAACTTTGCACTATTAAATTTCATCTCATTTCTATTACTCCAGTTTACAAGGTCATCCAGATCATCTTGCATGGTATTCCAGTCCTCCTCCGTATGTATAGTTGGAATTATGTTTTCCAATGTGCATTACTTTGCATTTATCAACACTGAATTGCATCTGCCATTTTTGTTGCCCAGTCACCCAGTTTTGTAAGATACTTTGTAACTCTTTGCAGTCTGCTTTGGATTTAACGATCTTGAGTAATTTTGTATTGTCTGCAAATTTTGTCACTCACTGTTTACCCCTTCTTTTTTAGATCATTTATGAATATGTTGAACAGCACTGGTCCCAGTACAGACCCCTGGAGGATGTCACTATTTACCTCTCTCCATTTGGAAAACTGACCATGCATTCCTACCCTTTGTTTTCTATCTTTTAACCATTTACTGATCCATGAGAGGACTTTCCCTGTTATCCCATGACTGTTTACTTTGCTTAAGAACCTTTGCTGAGGGACTATGTCAAAGGCTTCCTGGAAGTCCAAATACACTATATCCACTGATCTCCATTGTCCGGATGTTTGCAGATCTCCTTAAAGAATTCTAATAGATTGGTGAGGCGTGATTTCACTTTACAAAGCTGTGGTGACTCTTCCTCCAACAAATTGGGTTCAGCTTTGTGTCCGATAATTCTGTTCTTTACTTTAGTTTCAACCAATTTCCCAGCATTGAAGTTAGGCTTACCGGCCTGTAATTGCCAGGATCGTCTCCAGAGCCTTTTTAAAAAATTGGTGTCGCATTAGCCATCCTCCAGTCATCTGATACAGAAGGTGGTTTAAGCAATTGGTTACATACCACATGTAGTAGTCCTGCAATTTCATATTTGAGTTCTTTCAGAGCACTTGGGTGAATTTGCTACAATTCAGCTACATGCCCACAGACTTTCTGCTGCTTCCTCCAAACTCTTCCCTCCTGTAACCTGTGTTTCTCTCTCCAAGTTCCATGTAGGTTGCTGCATACAATTTGGGTTCTTAATATATTTTAAGTAATCTGATTTTCAGAAGCAGCGAGTACTTACAAATATCATGTCAATGGGAGCTGTAGCTGCTCAGCACTTCTCAAAATCATATTAACTGCATTGAAATAATTACAGTATGGTTTGAGAAACCTAATGTTAGGTATCCAGGTTAGCAAATTTGCCCTAAGTAAATAAGCGCCTTCAATAGGAAAAACAAAAGCCAAAAACACAACCAAACCAAAGAGCACAACAGAAGCTGACTGGAAGCAGAGCTGAATTGCCTTAGAAATCTTTGGTCATGGAGAACACCATAACATACCATACACCAAAAAGAGATGACTTCATGGCTCAATCCCCCTTGGTGATTGGGTTCCCCAAAGCACAGGGTGAAGACCTGTATTTACTGGGCACCTAATATGTATCATTAGGTGACTGGTGTGGAAAACATGCATGCTGCTGCCTCTAGACCAAATAAATGCATCTTTGTTTTCAAGAAACATACCTACCCCCCAAAAAACCCACTTCACAAATTAACAGTTGTTTTCACAAGGGACACTTGAGTGTCCTTACCTCAAAAAAGATCATTGCTTACTTCATAATAAAATATTATTGCTATCTAATTCTGGTTGAGAATTGAATTAAATTGCATTCTCTGAAGTTATCATTGCCATTCAAAACACTTCCACATGACACTGTAATACAGTAGGTTACTGTAAGTATCCTGCATGCTGTGCCTTCAAATGTACCAGTTAATTACTGAGCACTGTAAACTTGCTAACAAGTCGAACCTTGTTCTTCCAACCTATTGCTTTTTGCCAACAAAAAAAAAAAAGGCAGTCTGTTGGGCAAATAAATCTTTCCAGAGAAAACAGATTTGTTTCCAATCAGTCAACTGTGCTGAGCTGGAAAGGAAGAAATTTTATTTTTCCAGGATGAAAGTAAAACAAGATCTTTCCCTGTTTACCATGTCTCATCCATTTCTAAAGAAGGTCAGTTTAATTCCTTCATTATTTTTTTTTCTAAAGTCTTATTTATCTTGAAGTCATTTAGCCCCTTTCAGTTCTATTAACGAAGCTCTGCCTGGTTAGTCAAACATAGGAGCACTGTGCTTTGCCCATTACAAACCAGTGCAGATGCTGAATTACCCATGGCAGTGAGTAAGCATCAAGGGTCTAGCCTCTTCATTCTGGAATCCCAGTTCTCTTAGGATCTGAAAAGTCCCATATCAAGAGCTCATCTCTTGATTTGGCTTTCTTTTACTGTACTGTCAAAAATAGCTTTAAAGCTATTTAAAAAGATGATTTCATATTTACCCAAAATCTCTGTGTTAGAATCAGAATTTACATTTCATCCTATCAGCACATTTTAATACTTACACCTGACACTAAATTCACAAGTGGTGAAAGGTTGTGTAACTACACTGTGAGTTCTCCAAGTCAGAGACTGTCTTCATAGTATTTGTTTGTACACTACCTAGTACAATGGGGAGCTGATCTCTGGTTGGGGTCTTTAGGTGCTACCATGAGAGAAATAATTAGTAGTAGACTCCCTTCAATTTGATCAGGCTTCCTTAGTACACCAATCTATTAATGCATAAGGGAGAGCTAAATTGTGTAACTTATATGCCAAAAAGTCTAAAGTGGCATAAGATACACATTTGCATACATTTTTAAGGCCAGAAGGCACCATTTGATCATCTACTCTGACCTCCTGTGTATCACAGGCCATACATCCTCACTCAGTTACCTCTGTATTGTGAGTAAGTTTATACTTTCTTACACCTTCCCGTAAGTTATTTTTCTTGCTGCTGTTCTCCATTGCCCCTCACTTGTGGGTAACAGCTGTTTAGCCTCCCTTACTCTCACACAGACTCTCTGACAATCTGGGAGTCAAATTCAGAGGTGATGTATAGATGGGTGCATGTATGTTAACCACAGATGAGTGGGTGTTATTCTAAACATTTCTATGGGGGTGTAGAGACAATCCAAGTTTGAGGCACATTGAGGCAGACAGAAGAGGTAGCAGAGTGATAGGCTCTATGTAAAAACTTCAGATAGATGGTTTAAGTTATACCAATGTAGACTCTCGGACTCCTGTGTCCGTTTGGACTCTGGAGTGCAGAACCTATACCCTGGTGATAGCTGTCTAACACTACAAAGGCTGTCACTATACAGTGGTTTTTAAAAGATGGGATATAATATATGGTTTTGTCTAGACTGTTTTGAAGGACCATTAATAAAATGCATAGTATTTTAATTTCTTTGCTGGACAGTTCAGCTCCAAGCATCAGAGCTTACTGTATTAGTCTTTGTATAGACAGACAAAGATGACTCATTTTGGGGACTAGTCTAGATTTCGTTCACCTCTCTTGCAGCTGTGTGTGTTTTGGCTACACTGTATTGGCCTTCATCAGAGCTGAATGACCAGAATATGTTGGCCAACTTTCTGCTTGTCCTTGACTGCCGTGGCATGCACTGCTGACCTTTCGGCACTCTCAGTCCCAATTATAGGGATTTCATTTTTTTCTTTCACAGTTGGTAGTGATTTTGAAAGGTGCCAGATTTAAAGCCTTAGAGAATGAAGTCATCTGCTTACCCATAAAACAACTCCAGCCTGGATAGCAGCAGAGCAGGCTTCCCCATGCTTCTTTACTCCCTGGAGAGACTGCCTTTTGGAGCGAGAAGGTCCTTGGCGGCTCTGCTAAAAATTACAGCATGGGTATCATTTAGTTCTAGTAGTGGTGGCAGATTTTATGATGAGAACAAATGGCCACTGGAAACTAGACTTAGGCTACCAAGCTCATGTCATAAATACCACCAAACATAGCTCATCTTACCTCACTGCCATCCATCATCACCCTGGCATTTGCACATTTCTCAGCTAGTGACAACTTTCATTCCCCAATGGTCTGAGCTAGATCTGAGCTGCTGACTTTGGAGAGAGAGGATTCAGACTCCATTGCCAATTCCATCAACTTTCTAATCCCCTCAGATATCAGTTTTCTTAAAGAAATTGCTATTTTGAATTGTTATTAGTACTCACAAAATATTTTCATAGGTTGGCTGTAGAACTGGTCCTGTTCCCATAGAAGTCATTAGGAGTTTTGCCATTAGTTTGAATGGAAGCAAATGGCATCTACATTTCTATTCTAAACATTTTTATTCATTCACTCTAGATACTACTAAACTTTTTACCCCATCATCCGAACCCAACGTAGACCTTGTCTAGCCTGTGTGAAAGCAACATTTGCCAGGTGGGCTGCCAAGAAATTACACTGTGCAAATAATTGCCCTGGAGGAGGATAGCTTGGCAGCAGCCGAGTAAGAGCTGGAGAAATGGAAGTAGTCAAGAGGCAAGGTTTCGAAGAGCTCTGCCATAAATGTCTGATGAAAAATATTAGGGAGACATTTAGCAAATGTGACTATGAATGCTGATTCTCTGCCAGCTGGCAGGTTTGGAATTACAGCCATAACAATTAGCTGTGATTACTTCCTGATGTTGCTGAGTACAGTGCAAAGATCACCAGCTGAAGTAGCTGCATTCTGTGATATTTGTGGGTGGGCGGCACAAAGGAAGAGTATCTGATCATGGTGTGAACATTAGAGACATGCGTTAGGGATAGACAGGTGTGCGTATGGTATGGCAGAAGGAAGAAGTTTTGTTTATTTCAGTTTATCAAGCCTCTCTCCAGAGATCTAGCTGCAGTAAATAATTAAAATACAACTATTATAAACAAAATAAAAACTAAAAGCAAAACAACTGAACTTCCCAACCAGGACCATACTGGCTACAATAGTTAACCCATAATAACAACAACTCTAGTCAATTACCATCCACCCTCAGCCAACCAGCCTTTACTCCACTCTGCTGATCAAAAACAGAGAGAAAGGCTGGGCTTTGCAGCATGTCCAAAAGGTTAATAAATCTGAACTCCAATCCAGCATACATCGCTGTCCTTGGAAAGACTCCCAGCTACATCAGTGGATCAGGCTCTTAGACTCTTGTGGATGAAGGCTTGAGGAAATTGCAGAGTCAAAGACCCTTCCCAGAGAATGCTTTGAGGCCAGCTCCTCACATTTAAAATGAACGGGGCTCCATCTGAATTCTCCTACTGATACCAGCTGCAGTAGTATGGCACAGGGACAGAGGCAGTCTCTAGCTAGCTTGGAATGACTGCCAGTAGCTTCTATTCATAATTATCTATGAGGCTAACCCATTAAATTCCCCTCTAGAATTTAGAGCACAGGATGAATCCCTGAAGATCTTTGTAACACGAGAAGACCTGTGCAAATTATTCTGAGCTCCAGCCCCATTAAAACTTAGTTCTGGGATTGAAGTTGAACTTTAGCTTTCACTCACAATGTTCAGTGAACATGGGCTGAGGATATTTGTACTGAACAGCTTGACAATTCCCTTCCCCACAGCCAGTCTTCCCCTATTTACTCAGCTTCCCCCCTTCCTCAACAAACCCCAAGACCTTCCTGAAGACATTGGATATGGGAAGTGGAGGGAAGGGATAGTTTGGAAAGCCAGCCTTGGAAACCTTTTTTTGACTTTGTTGACCTCAACCCCCAAAGCAAGCTTGATTGGTTTATTTTGAATCCTTTTGACTCAAACCATGCATGGATTCCAAAGTGTAAATGTGAGACATTTCAATCTAGCATTTGTGATCAACACATGTAACTTGTAAATTTGTAATGGTTCATTCAATTAATTATTTTTGTATTCATGTAATAGCCACAATCTGACTGCAGTCTCTTCCAGTTTATTTGCAATTCATCATTTCCTGTCCTGGCATTAGAAATCTCTAAACCAAGTGGTGTTTGCTTAGTTGTGATTAGTCATGTAAGTCACATGATATTGTTTTTGTTCCTTGACAGAATGAATGTAACTCTTATGACCAGGTTTCTGGTGTGAATTCTCACGAAAAGCCTTTTACTAGATCACATGAATGCTCATGAAAAGCAACCACGGTCGAAGTGAATTTATTGAAACATTTCAACCAATATTTACTGAACCACTGTGATAGTTGCTTAGCAATAATTCTTTCATAAACCCTGCAACACATCAGTTCCTCTGTAATTCTATGATTAAAAAAGGGACCATTGCCTACAGATCTATATCCAAACCATATTAATTGCAGTTCGTACAGTCTATTTGGTACCAAGTTTCATTTATCTGCTTGACAGACCTATGCATTATCATTACATGTTAAAAGGTGTCTCTGGCTGGCGTTCAATATTTTAGAAATGTTAAGAAATTGACAAAAGCTGAACACAGGACTGGTGTGCGTGTGTGGAGGGGGTGGTAATCTGATAGTATGCTATCATTAAATCAAAGTGCTTTCTCCGAGTAACACCACTTCATGCTTAGGATACCAAGAAGATAAGAACATTTTCAAGGGGAGATATTTTGTTGAGCAGTGAGTAGAATAAAGGCTTTTCTAATGCCTGTATCAACTGTGAAATATAACACCTGGAGCTATGTAAGTTCTTTATGGTAGTATATGCTTATAAAAGAATTATTGTTCCTTGTGTTGTTGATTGCAGCTGCATGGTAATATGGGTTTAGAACACTTCCACAGAACATTGGGTGCTAACTATCTCCTCTATAAAAGATAGAAATCAGCAGGTTAACAATTGTAATTGCTGTTCATAGTTCCATAGGTTAAAACCTAGTTGCACAAACCTTAGTTAAAAAAAAATTAGTTAACTATGTGATGAACTGAATTCTGCTATCAGTTACACTGAAGTAAAAAATGGTTGTACCTGGGGGGTCAGATTGTTCCCTGGTATGGTAACACCCAGAAAGAGTGAAGATAACTCTGTATGGGTCCCTCAGCAAAGTTTCCTTTGCATTACCTCCACTGAGGGGAGAACAGATCATGGGCTTTGCTCTACCCATGGAAGACCACAAAGGTCTGGCCTATAAATCTTGTGGCTATATATGGAAGAACAGGACTCAGTATCACAGGGACTTAGTATCATGCAAGAGCTCTTGACCTCCTGTGGCTTTCCCTGGGCCACCTCTGGGCACAGCAGCCTCTAGAACTTTCAAGAATCTGAAAGAAGATGCTGAAAAGTAGAGAGGTGCTCATCTCTGGGTGCCCTGTTCACCAATCCTCCAGCCCATTCCTCCACATAGATCCCTGGAGATGTTGAGAGCTTTCTCTAGTGCCCAGGAGAAGATGGGAAAGCTGATCCAGTGGAGGAGGAGGCCTTTTTTGTTCATCCCAGGGGCACAATCAGGTCCTGTGAGCATAATTTGACCCAGTATCTATAAGAACAGTCGTGCTAGGAAAGGGTTACCCACTTGGATGGCCACATTTGCCATTCAAAGAAGAAGACAAGAAACAAAAAGGATCTATTTGGTATTGCTTTAAAAAAGGAGAGAGAGATGAGGAGGATTGTCAGTCAGATGCATTCAATGTACCATGAACAATGAAGCAAACTGAACAGTTAGAACTGGGAGTAATTCTTGGTTAGTGTCACAGTCCAACAATAAAGACCACATTTTTTCCATGCTGCTTAAGTCCATCCTGACTTCTACAAGTGACTCTCTATAGACCTGCCCTCCTTTGCATTTTCCCAGCACCAGTGTCTACCTCAAGCAGACATCACCTTCTGAATAATCACCTTTTGTGCACCAAGGTACTGCAGCCTATACAATCTACCTTGTAGATGAATTGGGAAGTCCCAAGGATTGAGGGATTGCTATCAACATAGACGAGGTGAAGGCAGAATGATTTGATTAGTCATTTACCAAAAGGAAGATAGCTAGGGAATCGGGAGGTAGGCATTAGGGTCCTGGCTCTGAACAGACTTCTTGTGAGCATAGTTAAATTGCTTAGATCAAACTTTTGTGCTTAAAGTTAGACACACATTCATACTTAAGCACCCAAAAAAAAGTGGCTTGATTTTGTAGGGTTGAGCATGCACTACTCCCATTGTCTTTAATGGAGCTACTGTGAGAAAGCAAGGCTTAGTCCCGCGGATCCAGCATTGGATATTAGGTCTGTACAAAAACATAAAGAGAATAAAGCTTGCCTGCTCTTTGTTTTCAGGGTAACACCTCAGGTTCCCTGCCATCTGGCAGTACTCTCTCCAGCTTGGTTTGGTCACTACTGTAAAAGCTGACCAGGATACAGAAGAACTTCATGATGAATAGAAGACCTTCATTAAATAAAGCTATACATTTTATGACCAGCCAGTAGTGTGAATAGCAGACTGTATAAGGAAAAAAATATATTTGTCTAAGCCCTGTCTTTTCAGGCTTGGAATTTCCATCTCTTTTCATTGGTCAGCAAAACAAGCTAAACACAAACAGAAGCCTGTGGCATCATTGTACAGCTGTCGGTTTGGTTTGGAACACCCAACATTGACATGTGTAATCCAATCTTGGGAATGAACTCCTCTGCAGTGCAAACAGAGCCCATTCTGCATTTTAATATTTCATGTAATGTTTGGACCACAGTCATTTTGGCAGTGCTTAGATTACAGAGGTCAGATTTAATACAATTATTCAATATAAAATGATTACTAAACTATATAAACAGCTTTAAAAACTCCCTATGCACTAATCCTAAAACTATCCTTTCACTAACCTTTTGGGGAGACAGCATGGCCCACGTGGTGGAGTACTGACCTGATAATTTCTTTCCAGTTCTGTCACTGGAAAGTACTTTGGCTAGAGCTCCACAACAGCTTAGCTGTAGCAATGGAGGACATCCACCTTAATATCTATGGTTCACATTGACCCTCCAAGTTAAATGGATTGAGTCTTCCAGGGAGAGGGGCAATCAAAGACACTGCCTCCTCCATGGCACCATTGTCCCCCTTCCAGATTGGGCTTCATGCTGTTGGAGAGGGTGAGCTAGGAGTCTGGGCCAAGGAATGATTGCTCTTTAAGGCATCATTTTCTTCCCAACTCCATGGTCCTTTAGAGTGGACGTAAATGCCTATTTATCATCATTAATTTACCCAACTTTCCCCTCCATGATGGAGAGTCCCTGGCAAAAGGACTTCTGCCACAGTGGAAGCACATGACTTCTACACTGATGGTGCTTTGCCTTCCAGAGTCCCACATTCTACATGGGAGAAGAAGGGGAGGGACAGGAGCAAACTTCCTGCTACTTACTTGGGAGCAAACCACAGCCACATGTGGACAGTGCAGTGAACATGTTTGGTTTCCACACATTGGAGAGAAGATTGATTGGAATATTTGTCTGTGGTGATTTATCTAATCTGAAAGAGCTTCAATTCTCTCCTCCCCATCCCACCTCCCTGCCACACTCCAACAGAAAAATGAGTCCCTTGTGGAATTTCCTGTCCATTGTGCAAAATGTTTTGCCACTGACTTATATAAGGAGCAAGATCAGCCCTTGGGTAATAAATAAAAAAATATTTAAAACTATTAATTATAGCTGGATACAATTAAAGCCTGATTTGCCGCAATCACTTTAGAGGCCTACACAGAGTTTCTCAGACTTGGAGACCTGAAGACAATTAAAGCCTGATTTGCTACAATCACTTTAGAGGCCTACACAGAGTTTCTCAGACCTGGAGACCTGAAGATATCAGGGATTACACTGCCTGACGTAAGACAGCAAAATGAGACAAAGGAGTCATTTACCATGCACAGCAAAACTTTAGTGTGTGTACCTGACATTTTCTATTTAATTAGAAGAGCATTTTTTAACTCAGAGTGGGGAGTTCAGACTCAGAGGCATACAAGCAACTTTGTCCACCTAATTTACCTCTCCACCAATGGGAGCTGTCATTTTTAGCATTATTCAGCGCAGCCCGCAAATCATGTCCCCATTTTCCACAGCTGTCAGAGAAGCTACTCTGGGTTGTAACAGCATGCACCACTGACCTGGTCATGCTCTGAAGGTATTCCTGGAAGCAGTATGTCTGGAGGCCTAACAGAAAGATGTCTGTGCCCCACCTCTTCATACGGTAAGCGAAGAATTTAGTGATGCAGAGTGGTTCTTGCACTGAGGTTAGAATATATTTCCAGACCTTACCCATCTCTACAACTGGTGCATCTGAAACACTGACCCCACTGTGTACAGTACTTTGCTTCAGTGACTAATCATTTCTCTGACAGCTCTGCAAGCCCAAGAAATTGCGTGTAGTCAGAGAGAGGAAAGAAAGTCATTTGCATACCGATCATACACTTTGTAATTGCCTGCTGTTCATCCTAATGAGATTTTGCCAGACTCATTAGAATAATTCCATGCCTCTTAATACCCAGTGGGATTGCTTTATTATTTGATGAAGCCCAACAGTTGGCATGTAGCACTGCGATGTTTTGTTCAGCTCCTTCAAATTTCTGAAAGCTGCCAAACAAAGGCTGTGAACAACCAGGTTTGTCTCCCTCTTTCTCTGGGGATGTCTAATACTGACAGTGACTTGCAGTTGTCACAGTCAAAAAGATCTCTTGATCAGCCACACTTTCACTAGTTTCTTAAAGCTGCAGGTATTTGTTCACTCAGAGATGCCTTGTCTGTGTGTGGCTGAAAGTGAGAAACTCCTGACCCCAGCATGTACCTACTCCCTGTCAAAGGTCTATGGGCTGCCACCTCCCATGAAGAGTAAAGAGCAGAAGCATTTCCATACAATATAGTATTTCTACTGGTAATATTCATTTATGCTTTCCTGCCTTATGTTTTGTTCCCCCTTTCATCAAATCATGCCTGAAATCAGGCCCAATTTTGTAATGAATTCTGCATCCGCAGATACTGTTTCCCACACGGAGCTCCTTGCAGGATCAAGACCTGAGATGATATGCCATTCAAGCAAGCACTGTGTGTACTGTACCAGTTTAAAAAAAAATCACAAGTTCAAATGTATTTATGTTTTTCTTGCCCCCCTTGCTGACTGAAAGAGCCACACAGAGAACAGGGAAGTTTACTTTCTATCTGACCATATAGAGAAAAACATTGAAAATGACTAAAAACTGGTCCATGTTTTTTGAAATTTCAATGAAAAGGGATGACAAATTTTGGACAAAATGTTACACAATGTTCTTCGCAGTTTTTCAGCCTCATTTATTGCCTATGTGCAGAGTGCTGTCAATTGCACTAAGTAAACAAATTTGTAAAAAATATAGAAATATATTTCTCTGGTCTTTTAGCTGTAATAATTGTATGTATTACAAAGGTAGTACAAGACTATAATAGACTTAGGTGTTAACTGTAGCAACATGAGGTAAAAGACCCAGCAAGAAGCATGATTTTTAAATTGACAGGATCTCTTTAAAGCAAATCTAGCCTGGATGATATTTGCTTTGGGACTCTGCTGTTACAAACGGACTTTGCAAGTGGTCAGAGTAAACACCCACTTTAATCTCAAATCAATCTCCCATTCCTCCTACTTCCTGTCCCTTCCCTTCCAAAACAACATTATAGACAATTTAAATCACACACACACACACACACACACGACAATGGCAAAGGTAATAACCCAAGCATAGTAATTATTCTCACATCACACTAGCATTTACAAAACAAAGAAAGAACAAAGAACACTCCTAGCCTGACACTGATCACTTAATTTTCTCATGCTATGTTAAACTGGTTAATGCTACCATGGGAATCACTAGCAACAATTAAGCATTTATATAAGGAAGTTGGCATCAGTGCTTCAGCATTACCATTACCATCAGGGTAACTCACTGTTCATGCTGATGGTGATAACTAAGTGCAATAGAAATGGTGCAATTGAAGACAGATTAAACACAGGTGCATGTTGACCATTGTAGATAGTTTCTCAGCTGATCTTATTCCTCCCTGAGATCTGGTTGCAGGAGACATGCAGCTTATTGAGGGCTCATGGAAAGCCAATTTGTTGGTCAATGGTAGGAATTATGGAATAGTGGAGGAGAAGTACCGCTTGGTGTTAATATAACAAAAAAGAACTTGTTATTTCCCTGCTTTTGTGTCAGGTGTGCAGCAACCTTAAAAATGTCACAAAAAGCTCTTTTTTGCCTGCATAACATCAGATGTACAGGAGACATTGGTTTTGTATCATATATGTGTTCATCACTACATGAGTCCACATCTGGCTTCAGTAAATTCACATTGTTCCCTGCTGTAATGTCTTTTTTCGCAGTCATGGGCAAATCATTATCAAAACATTGTCCAAATTAACTGAGAATCTGTGTTCCCTCTCTGAACCTTACATCAGGGATTGTTTTGTTTCAGATAGAACAAGAAACTCCACCTCCAACTTTTGCCCACCTACTAAGGAAAACTCAACACGAGCCTTTAGAGAGGCTCTGAAATGTCTGGCTAAGGTTTACTTTTTACTTCCATTTCCTGACTGGGACCTGAAGGAACAAAGTCAGTGGTATTTCTGGCCGCCCTCAGACTGATATGGGAAAAGGGGGCCTGCTGGGTGCCCACTGGAGACAGAGAGAGAAAGAAAGATAGAAGGAGACTAGTGGCCACTTAGGAAAAATACCAGAAAGGCAGTGAATCAACTTAGCTGGAAATGTCAGGAGCAGATAGCAGGTCAGCAGGCCTCCCCTCCCTAAAGATGCCCTCTTGAAAAGGGAATCTGATAGGAATGGATGATCTAGTAGAGGTGAGAGGGAGGTGCAAGTTGGAAAGGTCAGTGACATTCAGGCACCCAAATTCCATTCTTTTCCCATCACCCCTATAGATATCCATAGTTCTCTGGTGGCCTAGGACTAGATAAGAAAATTTAAGTGTTAATAGCAGAAAACATGGACAGATATGAATAAGCTCCTGCACAGGGAATTCTTTCTTTCTGCCTGTGGAAAAAGCAAAATGATCCACCTCTGTCCAACCATGGCATCTGCTAAATAATGCACCACTGAACTATTCAGGCTGTGAATGGTCTTGTTGGCCCAGAATGCTTCCACTCAACTCCATAAACCAGCACCTCTCACAGTGAAATGCTATCGTCAACCTGCTTCTCAGAGAAAAACACTTGCATCTAAAATGGTGTCTCAGGACACCAGGATCCATACAGTGATCATAGTCCCAGTATCTCAAATACATTCTCATTCTGAATTCAGCCCCTTCACACAAGAGGTCCTAGAAGCACTGCAGGAAAGCCAAGCCACCTCCTGCAGCTCTAAGCCATTCCTTTCATGACTAGAGAAAGAGTCAAAAGTATCCAAGTTGCATACAAATGAGATTTTTGACACCTTATTTAAGAAATCTATGCTCTACGTCAAGCATGTCATTATTTAGGAACCATCACTTGATTCAAGCAACCTCCCCAAATATGGCCCAGTATCTAAATTTCCCAATCCTAAGCAAGCTAAGTGAACTTTCACAAGGGTTACCTTCATCTAGATACTGCCATCCTGTACTCTAGGCATCCAATCGGGGCATGGAATGGAACTGGCACTGGCACTGACACCAATGGATAGTTTCTTCTTGGCTGTAGGCCATATTCATATGGCTGGATGTCTCCATGACATTTGTTAGAGCAGATGTGAAATCATGTTATTCCACCTTAGAGACAGTTGTATGTGTTAGTGGACTTGTGCTGAGATGGTTTCACTTACAGACACTAAATAGGGGCCCTAACCAATATTCCAAATTTTTTTGCATCCAAACTTTGAATCGTCTCATAGTCTTTGTATTCCTCTTGTTTTCACGGAGACTGTCACTCTAGCTCTGATCAGCAGCATCAGATGCAAATGGTTCTTGGAGAGAAAAATGGTGCATTACAGTCATACCAGCACACAGGATACTGATGAAAGTCCACTCATGAGATGTATCCAAGGTTACCTAATTATAATTCTCTGAGATTATTTCAATTAATGATTAAAAATACATGGTACTTTTGGCAGCTACAGTACAACTCAGTTGTTATATAGCTGAAATTATATGAGCTATTAAAGGGTAATTATAATCAGCAAAAGAGTGAGTTGTAGAAAAGGAAATGTGAAAAGGCAGCAACACTGTTGATGACATTGTATCTGAAATAGCTACTAGTCTCAATAGGCCTTTTAGCTAGAGATAAGCAGAATTAAAATACAGCTTTCATTCCCTGTAAAGACCAAACACCAGACTCCCCAACCACTGTGTGTTTGTAGGGGGCAGGAGCTTGTGCCAGGAGGGAAGGGGAAAGGAAATGCAGAGAGTCGTCAGAACCTAATTGTCTTTGATCTACTTTTCACTCATTTCTAACCCACTTTCTCTCTCTAGACACTGCATGCTGGTGAAAGGGGAATTTTATAACCAGAGGTGTTCATAACATCCCCAAAGGCTGAGACTGTACTTGTAAGAGGATCTAATTTCTGTCACACTGAGTGTTTCTCCCCTGGCAGCTGTGCTAATGCTGGAGACGGTGGGGAGGGAAAGAAAAAACAAAACCCCTTTCATGAGTATATAAAAGAGAAGATTTTTATCTGTGTGTCATCACATGCATTTTGGAGCCCTGAAAGTTTCCTCTGCCACATGAAAGGGAACTAATTTTTTCCCCACATGTAAAGCTACTTCTCCACTCTTCATGCTGTTTGTTCACTGATGCGGTCAGCAACACATGTCCATCCTCCGGGGGGCAGGCTCAAACCCAACCTCATGTTAAGACATTATCTAGCATGAAAGGTTTTAATAATTGAAAAAGATCATGTACACTTTCCCTCAGAAACAGAGGAGGCAAGGCAAGCCCTTCGATAGGTAGCAGTCAGCATGAGAGAGGGGCAGGAGAAGTGTGCTGTTATGGAGCTTGTATTTATTATGGCTTATTTTCCACACGTACTGCACCTTTCAAGCTGTAGCGACGGATGGCTTACAGCTGCAGGCAGCCATTTTAAGAAGCAGAGTTCAGTGAAGACAGCTACAGGAGAGAGACTCCCTCCCCCTCTCATGGAGATATTGCTTCTGTTCTTTCTTGTTTTGTTCTCGATCTAAAATAAAGACCATGCTCACACAGTATTTGCTCAGTGAGTCAAATCCTCATCTCTGTATGAAAAAGAACCGTAAGAAGAAATAGGCTGAGAACAGCAAATTCGTACTACACTTCTTAAAAAACCGTTAACCTTTCAGCCCAACACAAAATGGAAATACTCCTGATTCTTCTATTAACACAGGATGAATCCCCTTCCTATTATGCCCAGGCCCTTCTCCATTCAGCAGATAAAGAATGACAAACTCCCTGCAAAATCTATTTTATAAAATCCTGTATCCATTTCTTTCAGTTAAATTCAGGAGGAACAAGTTAAGGCTGAATGCAGCCCAGATTGAGCATAAATGTGGACTTCAAACCCATGTGTTTATGGTGGGGCCTATTGGTGTTACAAAATGTGGGTGCTCCTTTAGAAATGTGAGGGCTCCTTTCAGGCTGGGTTCAGGCTCTCTGTTCTGAGGTAATCCTCCACTGAAACCCTAGTTAAGTTTACTGGGAACATGTACTTCCCCAGTCACAATCATTATAAACCTTTCATTTTCCCCTTGCCATTTTCAATGATGAGGTAACAACCTGTTTCACTGCCCCTAGCAGCAGTTAACTGCTATTGTCTTTTATTTCTGTGGATAGGCATAAAGCATGTTTGAAGGAAACTTGTTTACTGGGATTAGGTAACAAACACACTGGGCAAGCAGGGAGGCTCTCTAAGCAAGGCTCCTCCAGGCAGATTCTGCCAGTGAGTGCAATGTTCCACAATTATGTTGCTGCTAACTTACAGTTCTCCCAAGCTGCTCTGCGAGATGTTTGCTGCTGTATGCGACAGAGTGCCCACAGGGTAAACAACGTAGAAGTAGTATTCTTCTTCTGCATCCTTGATCATTCTTTATGGCTCAGTTCTGGCTATCTGCTTGTGAGTATGCAGGGAGCAAACGCATTTCACACACCTATGCAAGGGGTAGCCACCATCTCAACCCTTCTGCTCCCTGCATACGTCCCTAATACTGACAGCAACCCTACACTCTTTCTATATCACATAATGGAATAGGACTATACAAGAAAATAGGACTATTCCTCCCTCTCCAATTGCATCAAAAGGCTTCTGGCTGACTCAACTAGAGCACTGCTGGGGTCTATCACTCAGATAGAGCACTTCTACTGTCTCTCTCTCCCAAGGATGGATCTGGTTTACAAAGCCCAGACAGTGTCCTTCATCTAAATGTCTGAGGAAGAGGGAATTTTAAAAAATCCACACACCATTGCAGCCAGGATAGCAGATCTCTCCCACTTCAGCTTTCCCAAACACTGCTCAAGGGACAGACAATAACAAGCAGCATTGATTTATTGGTGCAGATGAGGTGGAGAAATAGGAATGTAATAAATGTTGAGCAGACAAGAAATGCACCCATGCCCTCACCCACTACACACACACAGCCCAGAAAGGGAGAGGAGATTATCTGCCATGAAACAGCACATTTGTGAAATTCTAATGAACACAAGAAACTAGAGCCAAGTCAAGTAGGTGGTGTTAGAAATGCAAAGTCTGATGTGCATTTATCACATTAAAATGTCAAGCGCAAGCCAGCAAGGAATGTCAGGGGAAGGGCAACCTACGTTTTGTAAGATGCATGGTAGGAAAGTTAGAAATTGCCTTTTGGTGTGATATGATTACAGTAGACGTGTATTATACACACACACACACACAAAACTATATTAAAAGAACACTAATGTTGCAAAGTTAGGCTCTCAAAAATTAGGAAAAGCCAGAATTAAGGTTAGCTATTGGGTCTTAATTCACCCGCTCCCTTTGTGCATGTATATTATGACACGGTCTTTAATTACACAAGCTTGACCAGGATCTGTCAGCATTACTTCCTGCTAGCTGTCCCCGTGTCTGGGAGCATCGTCATCGGTAAAGTCCTTCTGAGCCCCTAGAGCCCTGAAATGAAGCCTACACAGTCACATTCTGGGCATGGCTCATACACAAATTTGGTCAGTTCTAGGAGCTGGAAGAGGCTTGAGTGGTCTCAGAGACTTCAGAGATTTTAGCTGCTAAATTCTAAGAAAGTGTGCCTGAATTTGGCCACCTTATGAGCCTTTGGAAAAAAATCTTAGTTTGCCCATGCTTGGTGCAGACCAAGCATGTGCAAACTAAGATTTTTCCAAAGGCTCATTGCTTGGCCAGATTTGGGCAGATTTGGGGTGTACATCTGCTCAGAGCAGTGTTAGACTCCATCCCTGTATTTAACCCATTATTTTGTAGAAAGTAACACAATGATTCTATAGCGTAATGATGGGTATAACAGTAAATCCAAGAAATAAACAAAGATTTATAGCTTCATTTTCTTGGAACACATTATTATATACAATGCTAGTGAGTCACAGAAATATGATCTGGCCAGAGCTAAATGGCTTTGCTCAGGTCAGCTTGAAAATTTGATTTGGGTTGTACATTGTATAGGTGTTGAATACAGACTAATGCATGTGCTGGAAAAATAACAAATTGTAATTCTGTTGCAGAACAGGAAACCTTTTAGTTACACAATAAAATAACACAATGTAATGCATGCAGTATTCCTCTAGTAACCTTTATACATGTTCCCCAATGCTTTATACAAACAACTTTCATCCTGTACCAGTGCCAACAAGTCAAGTCCGGTTTAAAGAAAAGAAAGTCATTTTTAAAATAAGCTTTCAAATTACTTCCAAACCAAACATTCATTGGCAAAGAATTCCATTAACAGTTTGGAATTAATGTTATAAGAGTATTAAATACTGGTAGGAGTCTAAATCCATGCGATAACCAGGAGTTAACCCATTATATTCTCTGTAAGGCACCATTAATGTTCTATAACAAATCCAAAAGCTCTCTGGCAGAAATGTTAATCATACTTGACTTCACACACACACACACACACACACACACACACACACACACACTCCTGGCATTTGAAAAGTGGGGGGTCAAATTGGCGGTGATGTGGGAGCAGGGGGAATGTGTAGTAATCTCAAACCACAATCCCAGCATTCCTGACTCATCACACCCAGCATGCTGGCATTCCCCATTTACCACTCCCACATTGTTAGGACCACCCCTTTTTCTGACTTAACAGCAGGTCATCGAAGATTGTATTGGGGTGCAAACGGGCATTATAGCTTTTATTCCAATTGTGTCTGAGTATTTGCAATTCCATTTACATTTTCTAGGACACTATTCGTGCCTGTTTGGCCATTTATGAGACCAAAATGACAAAATTTTGCCTCTTCAGCATGTTCCTGGATGGTGGAAATACCATGAACAAAAAGCAAAACAAAATCTCACAAAAGCTGGCAAAAAACATACAAACACAAAGATACTTGAGTTTATTCAGGTTTACCTGAATATCAACATACTATATCCTGGTTTCTTTGGGTTCCTGCAAAACCTGTATGCACAGTCCTAAATTCCAATTCAGAAATAACGTATTCAGAATTTTTACATATTTTGAAGCATTTCTAATTGTTTGATCCATTTTTCAGTAATACTGTCATTCACAAGTTTAATTCAGATCATTATTTTAATATTGATACAATAGCTACTTCTTCCAGCCAATATTAATTTGTTTTATATGTATAAAATACTGGATTCCCCTTTAAAAACCAATGAAACACCCTGCTTTGTCTGTCTGTGACTAGTTCCCCCTATATTGCGACTATATACCCAATCCTGCAAAGATTTATGCACAGTCTTCATTTTAAACACCGAGTAGCCCCATCGACTTCAAGGTGGCTTGGTTTCAATGGGTTTGTTTGCACTGTGTAGTTACGTCACTGCAGTGGCCCACATACTGTGAGACCAGACTCTCCGCTGCCTCCATGAAAGCTGCCCTTTCCCCAGGATGTTGATCAGAGACATCCTACATTTTATCACTTTGCTTATCTCTGTATTTTGTCTTCTTCCTTTTTTCTGTCATGTTTTTATTCTCCTGCCCTTTGCTGCCTCTTTTCTTAACTGCCTTTTCTTCAGAATCTTCTCTCTCTGTAACATTTGCCTCTTCTGTTCACTGGCCTCCTTCCTGCCTCTTCAGCATGCAGGTACTTCCCTTTCCCACTCCCTCAACCCTAGCCAATTTCTTTCCCAGTCTCCCCTGTTGCTGCTCTGCCCAGCCACGCACTGCTCCGGTCCTGAGCTGAACAGTGCGGTGGAGGTATCCCAGGTTTGTTAGCTGGATCCCAAGCCCCAGGCCACATACTCAAGAGAACATGGCTTGCCTCCCACCGGGGCCAGACTCTCTGGTTGCTGTCACGGAGTGTGGGCGGAGACAAGGCCCTGCACCCCCGGCTTCCTGCGATTCACCACGACTCTCCGCCAGCCAGTAAAACAGAACGTTTATTTAGACGACAGGAACACAGCCCAAAACAGGTCTTGCTCATACAGACAACAGGAACCCCTTTAGTTAGGTCCATCTGGGGGCCCCGGGGAGGCCACAGCTCTGTTGGTCAGGGTGGCCCTCTCCATTTCCCAGCCAGCTCCAAACTGAAACTCCCTCCAGCCTCTCACTCAGCCTCCCCCCGGCTCCTCCCCCAGCCTTTGTGTCCTTTGTCCAGTTTCCTGGGCAGAGGTGTTACCTGGCCTCCAACCCCCCTCCTGGATAAGACGGTTACTCACCTTTGTAACTGTTGTTCTTCGAGTTGTGTTGCTCATATCCATTCCACTTAGGTGTGTGCGCGCCGCGTGCACATTCGTCAGAGAAACTTCTACCCTAGCAACACTCGGCGGGTCGGCTGGGCGCCCCCTCGAGTGGTGCTGCTATGGCGCCGAATATATACCCCAGCTGACCTGGCCACCCTTCAGTTCCTTCTTGCCGGCTACTCTGACAGTGGGGAAGGAGGGTGGGTTAGGAATGGATATGAGCAACACATCTCGAAGAACAACAGTTACAAAGGTGAGTAACCATCTTTTCTTCTTCGAGTGATTGCTCATATGCATTCCAGTCAGGTGATTCCCAAGCCTTACCTAGGCGGAGGGGTCGGAGTGAGATGTGGCAGTATGCAGAACCGCTGTGCCAAAGGCTGCATCATCTCTAGATTGCTGGACCAGCGCGTAGTGCGAGGTGAAGGTGTGGACCGATGACCAGGTCGCTGCACGGCATATCTCCTGGATGGGCACGCGCGCCAGGAAGGCGGCTGATGACGCTTGAGCTCTGGTAGAGTGCGCTGTAAGGTGGCCCGAAGGGACATGAGCTAGGTCATAGCATGCGCGGATGCATGCGGTCACCCAGGAGGAGATCCTCTGGGAGGAGATTGGCAGGCCTTTCATCCATTCCGTGACCTCTACAAACAGTTGGGGAGACTTTCGGAACGGCTTTGTTTGCTCAATGTAGAAAGCGAGTGCCCTGCGTACATCTAAGGAGTGTAGCTGCTGCTCCCGCTGAGAAGAGTGGGGCTTCGGAAAGAAGACCGGGAGGAAGATGTCCTGGTTGGTATGGAAGGCAGACACAACCTTAGGGAGGAACGCTGGATGAGGGCGCAGCTGTACCTTGTCTGTATGGAAAACAGTGTATGGGGGGTCTACCGTGAGAGCTCTCAGCTCGGAGACCCGCCTGGCCGATGTAATGGCCACCAGGAAGACTGTTTTCCATGATAGGTACAGGAGGGAGCAAGTCGCTAGCAGCTCAAATGGTGGGAGCATAAATCTGGTTAGGACCAAATTAAGATCCCAGGTAGGGGCAGGGCGACATACGGGGGGATAGAGACGCTCTAGGCCCTTAATGAACCAAGAGACCAAGGGGTGGGAGAAGACGGAGTGGCCGTCCTCACCTGGCCGGAAGGTGGATATGGCCGCTAAGTGCACCTTCAGAGAGGATGCCGCCAAGCCCTGCTGCTTAAGGTACCAGAGGTAGTCTAGGACCGTGGGGATCGAGGCATCCGAAGGAGTAACACCCTGAGTTGCGCACCAGCAAGGGAAGCGTTTCCACTTTGCCAAGTACATGAAGCAGGTGGAAGGCTTCCTGCTGCTGAGGAGAACATGCTGAACCGGAGCGGAACAGCTCAACTCCGCCATGTTTAGCCACGCAGGAGCCACGCCGTGAGGTGGAGGGCTCGCAGGTCTGGGTGATGAAGCCTGCCGTGGTCTTGTGTGATCAGGTCTGGGAGGAGAGGAAGGGGAACTGGGGTGTCCACGGACAGATCTAGCAGGGTGGTGAACCAGTGCTGTCTGGGCCACGCAGGTGCAATCAGGATCAGATGCGCTTTGTCCCTGTGGAGCTTCAACAGGACCTTGTGCACCAGGGGAAATGGAGGGAAGGCATACAACAGGTGGTGCCTCCACGACAGGAGGAATGCGTCCGTGATCGACCCCGGGGAGAGACCCGGAAAAGAGCAGAACTCCTGGCACTTCCTGTTCGAGCGGGAGGCGAACAGGTCTATGCGGGGAAATCCCCACCTCCGGAAGAGTGAATGGATGACGTCCGGTCTTATTGACCACTCATGACATAGAAAGGACCAGCTGAGCCGATCCGCCAGAGCATTCCGGACCCCCGGAAGAAAGGACGCCACTAGATCTATTGACTGGGCTATACAGAAGTCCCAGAGTCGAATGGCCTCCTGACACAGGGGAGATGAGCGGCTCCCTCATTGTTTGTTGATGTAGTACATGGCCATTGTGTTGTCCGTGAACACCGAAACACAACGGCAGTGCAGATGTTGTTGGAACGCCTGGCAGGCAAGGCAGACTGCCCTCAACTCCCGGACGTTTATATGGAGTGTCAGCTCCTGGGATGACCAAAGGCCCTGGGTACGCAGGTGACCTAGGTGGGCCCCCCAACCGAGGGATGACACATCTGTCGTTAAGGTCATTGACGGTGGCTGTGGATGGAACGGCATCCCTGCGCATACCAGGGATGGAGTTAGCCACCAATCGAGGGAGCGGAGGGGGCTGGGGGGAACTGTCACCAGGACGTCTATAGGGTCCCTGCCCAGGCGGAAGACCGAATGGAGCCACGTTTGGAAGGGTCTCATGCGGAGCCTGGCATACTTTGTCACATAAGTACATGCGGCCATATGCCCCAGGAGTCCGAGACAGGTGCGAGCTGAGGTGATTGGGGAGGCCTGTAAGCTTCGTATGATCGATACGATCGCTTGGAAGGGGGGCTGAGGCAAGTAGGCCCTGGCTTGAGTGGAGTCCAGCGTCGTCCCTATGAAGTCCAGCCTCTGCGTGGGGACCAGGGTGGACTTCTCGGTGTTGAGGAGTAGTCCCAACCGGGAGAATAGGTCCGTAACTATATTGACGTACTGCCGTGCCTGAGACTGAGAGGACCCCTTGAGGAGCCAGTCTTCCAGATACGGGAACATGTATCTGTTGCCGGCGGAGGTGGGCGGCAACGACGGCCATGCACTTCGTAAACACCCTCGGGGCCGTGGAGAGGCCGAAGGGGAGGACTGTGAATTGGAAGTGCTGGTGGTTGGCCATAAAGCAAAGGTACTTCCTGTGCGGTGGAAAGATGGCAATGTGGAAGTACGCATCCTTCGTGTCGAGGGCGGCATACCAGTCTCCAGGATCCAGGGATGGGATAATCGTTCCCAGGGACACCATGCGGAACTTCAACTTGAGCATCCATTTGTTGAGTCCGCACAGGTCTAGGATAGGTCTGAGGCCTCCCTTGGACTTGGGAATCAGAAAATAGCGGGAGTAAAACCCCTTACCCCTCTCGTCTAAAGGTACCTCCTCTATAGCTCCTGCAGCGAGGAGAGATTTGAGGGCTTGCTCATGAGAGGGGTCCCTGAAGAGGGACCGGGAAGGGGGGCGGGAGGGTGGTGATGAAGCAAATTGGAGGTGGTATCCTTGCTTCACTGTGCGCAGAAACCAAAGAACCGATGTCACTTGGGACCACGCCGGGAGGAAGTGGGAGAGGAGGTTGGAGAAGGGAGGGAAAGGATCCTGTCCTGAGGCTGGTACGCCGTCCCTGGGCGCACCTTCAAAAGTTGGACTTGGGGCCCGGTGGTGCCTTAGAGGGCCTGTGGTTTTGGCCCCCTTGTGAACCGGACTGGCGTCTGCTGCCCCCCTGCCCGTGCCTTCTACTGAGGTCCTGCCTCTGGCGAGGTGTAAAATACGGATGGTGTGCTTGGGGCCTGAAGGGTCTACGCTGGGTTACGGGGGTATGCATCCCCAGCGAGCGCATGATGACTCTGTTATCCTTCAGGCTCTGCAGCCTGGGATCAGTCTTCTCCGAGAACAAACCCTTGCTGTCAAAGGGTAAGTCCTGGATGGTGTACTGCAGCTCCAGAGGTAGGTTAGAGACCTGGAGCCAGGAGATGCGCCTCATGGTAATCCCCGAGGCCAAGGTTCTGGCTGCTGAGTCGGCCGCGTCTAGGGAGGCCTGGAGAGAGGTCCTGGCCACTTTCTTCCCCTCCTCCAGGAACGCGTTGAACTCCTAGCAACTCGGAGAACCTACCCACTTCAGCCCAAGTGTTGTAATTATATCGGCTCAGTACAGCCTGTTGGTTGGCCACACGGAGCTGTAGGGCCCCCGCTGAGTACACCTTATGACCCAGGAGATCCATCCGTCTGGCCTCTTTGGACTTTGGGGCCGGTGCCTGCTGCCCACGTCGTTCCCTTTCGTTGACCGACTGGACAACTAAGGAGGAGGGAGGAGGATGGACATACAAGTACTTGTACCCCCAAGAGGGTACCATGTACTTTCTCTCAACTCCCTTTGCTGTCAGTGGAACGGAGGCTGGAGACTGCCAGAGGGTGTCGGCAGTGGCCTGGATGGTCTTAATGAATGGCAGCGCAACCCGGGTGGGAGCATCAGCAGTGAGGATGCTCGCTATGGGGTCCTCGACTTCCGGGACCTCCTCCACTGGGAGGTTGATGTTGAGGGCCACTCTGCGCAGGAGGTCCTGATGGGCCCTGAGGTCTGTCGGCGGGGGCCCTGATGATGAGGTCCCTGCCACAGCCTCATCCGGTGAGGAGGAGGAGGATACCCCGGGAATGAGGGGGTCTTGGACGGCCTCCTGCTCCTGGGACGGTTCCTGCTCCAGCTGTCCCGGGGAGTCCGGAGGATGTGTCACGTGGTCTTCCGACTCAACCGTGGGGGAGTGGGAAATGGTGGCCTCTGGTGCCCGATGTTCTGAGGCAGCAGAGCGGGTCTGGACCAGAAGGACACCCTGGGCTTGGTGGTATGCCCAGGGTGTCCAGAAGGACCACTGCTGAGGTCCTATGTCCTGCGGCGGAGAGTCCTGGAAAACCCCCGCCGGTACCTCTGTATCCCAGTCCCGGTCATAATAGCTGTCCGCCTGGGAGGATGCGGAGTGTGTCTGGACGGCCAAGGTGGAGCAGAAAAGCCTGGAGCCGAAGTCCTGACTGATCTTGCACCCCTCGATCGTGGGGACCGGTGCCGGTACGCAGAGTGGTACCGAGAGCGAGACCGGGACCTGCGACCGGCCCGGTGCCAGGAGGTCGACTGGGATCTCGAGTCTCTATGCCCTGATCTGCTCCGGGAGGTACGGTGCCTGGTACGGTGCCGGGATCTGGAGCGGTACCGCGAGTAGTGGGTTGGTGAGTGAGAGATTGACTGGTGCCGAGAGTCCGACCGGTGCCGTGGCGAGGACCGGTGCCGGGACCGAGAGCGACGTCAAGATCGGGAGCAAAGTCTCGACTCAGAGCGCCAGCAGGACCGTGATCTTGATCGGTGCCAGTCCACTACGCTGACTGACGGCGGTCTGGTCAGGGTCGGCTTGCCCAGGGACTGCAATACCCGCACCGGCAGTGCCAGGGGTAGGGACGGTGCCGGTTCAGTGATGGCGATCAAGTCCCTCGCCGCAGAGAAAGTCTCCGGGGTCGATGGTAAAGTGAGCTCTACCACGGCCGGTGCCGGGGAGCTGTCGGGTGCCGGACTCAACTGCCATTGTGGGGCTGGAGTAGACGGCACCGGTTTTGGCTGTGCCGCGGCAGGCGTTGGTGCTGGGTGGTCAGCCTTAGGTGCAGTCTCTGGCTGCAAGACTGGCGTTGTTGTCTGGCCCTTCGCCGTCTTCAACCTCGGGGAGAGGGAGCGGCGCAGAGTTGATTTCGGTGCTGGCGGTGGCCGGTGCCAGGAATCCTTAGGCGTACCGGCGACGCCTGGTGCCGTAGGGGTGCCTCTGCTCACCGACTTGCTCGTGCTCGGTGCCGAGGGCAACGGTGTCAGGGCCGCTTCCATCAGGAGCTGCTTCAATCTAATGTCCCGCTCCTTTTTTGTTCTTGGCTTAAAAGCCTTGCAAATTGGGCACTTAGCCGATAAGTGCGATTCCGCTAAGCACTTCAAACAGGAGTTGTGGGGATCTCCTGTTGGCATCGGCCTATGACAGGCCGAGCACTGCTTGAAACCCGGTGAGCCAGGCATGAGCTCCGGCACCGGGTGTGGGGAAGGGGCTATCCCCCAAACCCCGCAACACTTACTAATTAACAACTATAACTATGAACTATAACTAACTCTAATGAACTATATCTATATATATACAATAACAGTAAACTATACTACGAATATAACTAGAAGAGACTACGAGTAGCTAGGGAAGGTGGCGGTCAGCTAAGTCGCACTCCACTGTTCCAATGACCGACACGGGCGGTAAGAAGGAACTGAAGGGTGGCTGGGTCGGCTGGGGTATATATTCGGCGCCATAGCGGCACCACTCCAGGGGGCGCCCAGCCGACCCGCCGAGTGTTGCTAGGGTAAAAGTTTCTCCGACAAACGTGCATGCGGTGCGCACACACCTAACTGGAATGCATATGAGCAATCACTCGAAGAAGAATCTCATGTTACATGCTCAGGTGTCCTCCCTTCCACAATGCAGGCAGTTCCAGAAAAACTCCCCTGCCACCTTCCCAGGTCAATACTCCCCACTCAGCATTCAAATAACACATCAAGAACATTCCCACTTCACCACAGTTGCCTTCCACAATTTTGGGGGATGCAGGAATTTACCTCAGAAAAAATGCTGCACTCAGCTATGAGCCAACACTTTTCTGGGCAGTGACAAAACTTGACAAGTAAAAGGGACTGATGGGAGCCCTATAGGGACTCACACATACACACACTCCCAAGCAATAGTACAATATACTGAGTCTCCAACACCTCGACATAGAGGTTAACCCTCACTAACCCAAGTAAGAGTCTGAATTGCCCCATCCCAGATGCCCCAGTCTCTTAGTGCCAAAACAGGGTACGTTCACCCCCTGGCCATTGCTTGGACAGTGTGAAGAGGGGCAACTTCTGGTCCCTGTTGTGTTGTTGGGTGTCCTTCCCCTTGGTTGCAGTGCTGGTCAGACCTCCTCTCTGAATCTGGATCAGTCTCCCAGCCTAGCTGTAAGCATGCCCCAGCCTACTCTAAGCTGCTCCCCTAACCTTACACACAGGCAGTGGTTAGGCCTCCTTCTCCTGCTGCTAGTAGCTACACCACATGTTCTCTCTTCATTTGTGTAGCTCTTCTCTCCAGCTCCACCTCCATGTCACTGACTTCCCCGTCCATGGCTGGGCAGGGCTGCGCTCCGGCTGTGAATGGAATTCCTCTCCCCCAGTAAGAGGTGGGCTGGCAGGAGGAAGTCAGGGGTGGGATTTCATCCCAGTCCTCTCACAAACCAGGGCTCTGGGGTCAGTTCCCCTCTCTGCCTGTCCCCTAATAAAGCAGGGTATGTGGAGATGAGGGCAGCCCTTTCACATTACAGCCAAGTAAGTGTGGAGTGGGGGACTCTATAACAGAATAGCTAAAGGAATGTGACCAATGCTCTCTTGTTGGTTAATTACACTCCCTAACCCCCACACAGCATCTCCCCTGCTGCATCAAGCTGCTGATTGAGCTGGAGGAGTGGGACTGGAAAACAGCATATTGAGAAGTCAAGGGAGTGTAATTAACCAGCTATGCAGGGCTGACATGCTTCACAGCTGGTTAATCTCAGTTATTCCACTCAGATCTGGAGTGGAGCAGTGTGTAGCGCTGAGGGTGAGGGGAAGAGCAGGTCAAAGAGAATGCGAGCATGTCATACCCACACATACCAGCTCCAGCATACAAGTCTGGGAAGAGCAGAACCAAGAGGCCCATGAAGAGTATGGCATTGCTGTAATCTAGTCTGGTAACCATCCCTTAAAACCTCACAGTCCTCTGTGGACAGGGGAGGTTTCTGTTTGATTGTGGATGATAAAAAGCCATAAAAGGGATAAATGGCCACTGCTCCAATCCAAGACAGCATGTAATTGAGGAAAAATGACTCAGGTACGAAATGTCTTTCCTTGGCAGTAAAGGAGTGTTTTTTTGTTGGTGGGTTTTCTCCACCCCTGACCCCCCTTCCTGATTCTTTGGTTTGGTGGGGCTTTCTCTGCACTCCCATAATCCCCCATTGCTACAGAAGGAAGCTGGGACAGCTGATGGATTTTCTATCATTTCCATTCCCCTCCATGCACAGGCAGAGTCCAGTGGCTGGAACGCTTTCAGATCTATTGGCAGAACAGGGATCATAGACTCATAGACTTAAGGTCAGAAGGGACCATTATGATCATCTAGTCTGATCTCCTTCACAACGCAGGCCACAGAATCTCACTCCTGTAACAAACCCCTAACCTATGTCTGAGTTACTGAAGTCCTCAAATTGTGGTTTAAAGACCTCAAAGCGCAGAGAAGCCTCCAGCAAGTGACCCGTGCGCCATGCTGCAGAGGAAGGTGTTTCATGAGCTACATCAGGTCTAAGTTGAGTGTGGCAGACTTTGTAATATGCCTTAGCTCCTTGAAGCCTTTTTATAGGACAACCTTTCCCAATAATTAAACAAACTCCTGCAGGGTTCCTGCTGCGAAATCTGAATGTCATCCTTAATGTTCAAACAATGGGTTCCACCCCAGCTTTGTGACATTTGGTGTCTGAATCAACAATCTTAATGGCCTTACAAGAAACTATTGAGGTATTCTGTATGCATATTGGTTTAGGCTTTTAAATCAATGTGGACACATAAAAACAGGTTGATTTTCTTCTTTTTACAAATAATAAGAAGAATGAGCGGAGGCTAGAACTGAGCAAGGATATCATATACTTTCTGTGACAGAGTGGCTTCTGCTGGAGAGTAGCCAACCCTGATTACAAAAGAGGCACACCTGCCTTGGCTCTGGGGATGTAGAGGGATGACCCCCTACACCCCAATCACTCCCCCTCCCTGTAGGGCAGCCATTTGGTCCTTTGCTCTGTTCTCAGGCCTCCCCCCACCCTCCCTGATGCTGCATGTGCAGAGGCACCTGGGCAGTGTATACCATCAGGGTGATGAGTGGGACCCCCAACACTTCCCCATAGCCCCTCAAGGATTCCTTATCCCTGCCTCATGGGGTGTGGCAGGGCCACTTTGTCCAGGGAATGAACTTCACTATTCTGCAGCCAGGCTGGGGTGTGTATGTGTTTTTCCTTTGAAACCTACATTGTACCAACCAAACACAAACACCTTCATTGAACATCCTATTTTAAACATTAATAATTGCAAAGTTTCATTTTAATAGTTTGACATCCTTGGACACTGTTGTCCTCATTATCCTCAGAACAGGTGCACATGGGCATGTTCCTGTCAATGTGACTCAGCCTCGAGATGGAGATCCCAGTTTCAGATTAGGTGGTAGTTCAGTATAAAGCCTTCTCAAACTGCAGTCATTCTACTAAGACAGCCACCAAAGGAGCATGTCATGCTGTTTATGTATTCGTGTGCTCCTTATCAGCACCAGCATCCCATCGATAACACTGTCACAGGTAGGAAACAATGTGGGCAGTGGAGTTTTCCCACAGTGCACCATGCTCCTACGGCTAGCATGTCAACACTGGGAGCAGGGTACTAGTTATCAAGCACTCTGGCATAGGGATACTTTGACTTAGGTCTGTGTACTGCAGTGTGGACGCCAGAGCCCTAGGTTCTAGTGTAACCTGCACACCTCCTGGGTGTGGTGTTCTGTCCCATCTAGTGGCACTGAGACCCCTGAAAGAGAAAAAAAATTAGTCTGCTCTAAGCCTTAGTTAAGAGCCAGTTGGCTTTTAGCTCATGCTGTAGCGGCTCATGCATTAAGCTCCTGAGGTCCAGGTTTGATCCTGCCTGCCGGCAACCGGGGTCTGTCAATATTACAAGTGGGGGCTCATCTGGGATTTCAACTGGGAAGTCTCTGAAGCTTGAAACGTGCTTCCTCATCTAGGGGAAATATGTAACCCACACACCTCCTGGGTATGGTATTCTGACCCATCTAGTGGCCCTGAGACCACTGAGAGAGAGAGAGAGAAAGAGAAGGCTAAATGAGTCTACTCTATAGCCTTAGCTAACAGCCAGTTGGCTTTTAGCTCATGCTGTAGAGGCTCATGCACTAAGCTCCCAAGATCCCCTGTTCGATCCTGCCTGTGGATGACCAGGGGGCGGGGTCTGTCAGCATTACACCAGCACAGGTCAGAAAATCCTCAATTTAGGGTTAAAATGCAGAGTAGATGCTCAAGCCTAAGGTTCCCTGATGTGTCAGCTGACTCATATCCCACTGACCTTAGGGTTACATTGCTGTACAGACAATGTAAGAGGAAATAAGGTGGTTGTTTTTTTTAAATAAAAGTTGTCCCAGCTATGGGCCTGAAATTCATTTTCCATCAGTATTAATAGATTTTAAGTCTAGAAGGGACCATTATGGTCATCTAGTCAGACCTCTTGCATTGCACAGACCAGAGAATTCCATCTACTAATTCCTGCATCAAGCCCAAATCTTGTGTTGGAGCTAGAGTGTAATTTTTAGATAGATATCAAATTTTGATGTAAAGACTTGAAGTGGTGGAGAATCTATCACATCCCTTGGGGAGTTGTGCCAATGATTAATTATCTTCACAGTTAAATATTTTATTTACTCCTTATTTCTAGCTTGAATTTAGCTAGCTTCAGCTTCTAGCCATGGGATCTTGTTATGCTTTGCCTGATAGATTGAAGCAAACTCTACCATCAATTCTTAGGAAATTTTTTTTACTTGTTATAGAATAAAGATTGGGGGAAACCTGGTCTAATTGCAGGTTTATAGTTCACTGAAAGGTTTGCAGACCTCTCACTTGTTGCCTAAAAAATCTCATAGACTCATAGGTCAGAAGGGACCAATATGATCATCTAGTCTGACCTCCTGCACAAGGCAGGCCACAGAACCCTACCCATCCACTTTTATAACAACCCCTAACCCAGGACTGAGTTATTGAAATCCTCAAAATTGGTTTGAAGACCTCAAGCTGCAGAGAATCCACCAGCAAGCGACCCATGCCCCACGCTGCAGGGGAAGGCGAAAAACCTCCAGGGCCCCTGCCAATCCGCCCTGGAGGAAAATTCCTTCCCGACCCCAAATATGGCGATCAGCTAAACCCTGAGCATGTGGGCAAGACTCACCAGCCAGCACCCAAGAAGGAATTCTCTGCAGTAACTCAGTTCCCATCCCATCCAACATCTCCCCGCAGACCATTGAGCAGACTTATCTGGTGATAATCCAAGATCAATTGCCCAAATTAAACTATCCTATCATAACATCCCCTCCATATACTTATCAAGCTTAGTCTTAAAGCCAGAAAAGTCTTTTGCTCCCACTACTTCCCTCGGAAGGCTGTTCCAGAACTTCACTCCCCTAATGGTTAGAAACCTTCGTCTAATTTCAAGTTTAAACTTCCTTATATCCAGTTTGCTAACCCAAATAGGTACATTTACAACAGAATATTAGTTCTTCCTGGTAGTTAGGCAAGCTGGAAGGGTCTGCATATGACTACAGTTTTTGCAAAGCAGCATTCCTTGAATGTTGAGGCTGGGCTTCCTGTGCTTTATTTTTGCTCACTGATTCTTCTGGGTTTCTTATCTCCTTTGCCATGGGAGTAATTTCCAACCAAGCTGTACCAACTGCAGTCAGGCCCAAAGAAAATAAACAAAAAGGATACATTCCTTCCCCAACCGTACAATGAATAATTTTCACTTAGGACTCAAAATATCAGAATGCATCTTAAACCCTGTGGGTTGTATCCTGAATGTTTGATAGTTCTGCTCTTGGTGAGTCTTTGAAATTATGTAGCAAGATATGAAAAACCCCAAGTTCTCCTGACCTTAAGTTTAAAAAATTCTTCAAAATGTGTTGAAAAAACAGCCAATGGATCAAAGTTAGTGCAATATTAATCTCTGATACGGAGTTATGGCCACTAGTATCAAGATGTAGAATGCCTGCTCAATCCTCTGTAGGGCTCAGTTCTGTCCCACTATGGCCCCTTTATGCCACTGCAGTGCAAAAGGCACAGTGAACTCCCAGGGGAATCTTGTGCAAAGGGGGCTTTCCCACTGGCATGGGGTTGACGTGATAAGCCCTGCACAATGATGTAGAGGTACATTAACTCCTTGCTTAACATTGTAGTTATGTTCCTGAAACGATGTTAAGCTAATCCAATTTCCCCATAAGAATTAATGTAAATGGGGGGTTAGGTTCCAGAGAAATTTTTTTCACCAAAAGACTATATTATATATACACACACAGTATAAGTTTTAAATGACCAATTCAATACTGGTACACGGTGATGATGATTGTGAAGCTTGGTTGAGGTGGTGAAGTCAGAGGGTGGGATATTTCCCAGGGAATGCCTTACTGCTAAATGATGAACTAGCAATTGGCTGAACCCTCAAGGGTTAACTCGTTGTTAATGTAGCCTCACACTCTACAAGGCAGCACGAATGGAGGGAGGGGAGACAGCATGACAGACAGAGACAGAGACACACTCCATGTGGGCGAGAAAGAGATGCACATTGCCCCTTTAAGTACGCTGACCCCATTCTAAGTACATTACCTTTTTAAGTAGATCAGCAAGCTGAGATGACAGCTGCCAGGAAGCTCCCTCCGTCCTGAGCCCTGTCTTGTGTCCCCCCTGCTCTATGGAAGATTGGGTAAGCGAGGTGCAGGAGCAGGAGGGAGAGGGACACCCTGACATTACCCCCCCTACCCCGTGCACAGCAAGCAGGAGGCTCCGGGAGCAGCTCCAAGGCAGAGGGTAGGAGCAGCACATGGCAGTGGGGGGAGGGACAGCTGAGCTGCTGGCAAATTGATAGCCTGCTGGGCGGCTGCTGCACAGGGAACTTAGGGGAACAGGGAGCTGATGCGGGGGCTGCCAGTCCACCCTGGTTCTAAGCCCCCACCAGCTAGCTGCAAGCAGTGGACAAAGCATGTCAAGCGATGTTATAAGGGAGCATTGCGCAACTTTAAACGAGCATGTTCTCTAAATGATCAACAACATAATAACGTTAACCAGGAGGACTTTAAGTGAGGAGTTACTGTATGTTTGAGTGCTGGGAGAGGGTGGGGCCAGAATATTATGTGCTGTAACTGCCCTGAGCTGCAGACTGTGCCAAAGGCAGGGTAATTCAGAGAAACTCCTGGAGCTCCCCTATTTGTGTTGGGTGCCGGGAAGGCTCCTGGCCAGTGCCAGACATTATAGGGCGTAAAGGTGGCATGAAACTTCTTGCTCATGCTCCATTTCCTGGCCAGCTGTATTTTATGGATCAAATCACTATATTAAAAGCAAATGCAGCTGCAATCTGTTCCATGTAATGCAAATTAGGTGTGGCCCCTTGTGCTTCTAGGCTCTGATACTGCAAAGCCAACCATATTGGTGAACTCTTGTGCCTGGTCAGAGCCCCAGTGAAGCCAACAAGATTCCATGCAGAAGTCTGTGCATGTGCTCCTAATTGCAGGATTAAGGCCCTTGCTGAGCTAAAACTACAGCACTCGTTTGGGCAGGATGGGTACCCTTGGAATATATCCACTCATCAGACCTTCCCGTGACTCTAGACTATTGCAAACCATGAATATTTACAAAGACCTACCCCAAGAGAAAGTCACTGTCCACACAAGTCATCTACATGGGGAAAATAGTCCGAAATGCATGTTTTTGAAAGGAAAAACATTTAACAAGTTTATTTTTGTTTGGCTTCAGCGCTGACCCACCAGGCTAACAGTCTGAACTCTATATTGCCACCTTAAAGTTTCCAAGAAGATTGCTCTTTTTTATTGCTCATCTCTGAATTTCCTCCACTTTACTGATGTTTCTCTTGCATTGAGGTGCATGTAGTTTTGTAACTTGTCCCATTTGCCAAAGCTACAATTTAAAACCACAAAAATCCATAACACAGTGTACAATGTGAAGATTAGTTGCCTCACAGCTTTAAGCTGCATAAGTCTCCCGCCTGTTCCCAACATTTTGCCTTATGTTCCCTTCTTGTACTATGCTGTGATTTATATATCTTAGACGGTAAGATGCTCAGGGCAGGGACCATGACTTTTATTTGCACCATCCACAACTAAAGTCTGTATACATATGTAGTGGAGCGGGGCCGGGGCTCAACCCTCATAGAAGGCAGGGGGGAGCCGCATCGGCTTACCGCCCTCAGTTGGCCCGGGGCCCGCCCCTTGCTTTGGGGCTGGGTGGCCGCCCACTGTCACTTAGGGCTCAGACGCTCTGCTGCAAGGCTGAGCAAACAGACACAGTCAACAGGTGGCTCAGGCCCTCTGCTGCAGGGCTGAGCAAACAAGCAAACAGTTAACAGGTAGCTCAGGCCCTCTGTTGCAGGGCTGAGCAAACAGGCACAGTCAATAGGGGGCTCAGGCCCTTGGTTGCAGGGCTGAGCAAACAGGCAGACAGTTAACAGGGGGCTCAGCCCTTTGTTGCAGGGCTGAGCCAACAAACACCAGGAATGGCCTCCTCAGGCCAGGGAGGAGGAGGAGTCTGCCACCCTTGAAGGGGTGGCAGGGGGAACGCAGGCCCTCCCACTCCACTGCATTCCAGCCCGGGGCCCTAGTAGCGGTCAACACCGCTGACAGTCAGTGGGGGATCCTGACTGAAACACACTGACATCGGCTCAGAGTCTGCAGCCTGACTGGAGTCGGCTGCCCCCGGGCCACTTCCAACCTCCCCCTCACTGGGTACCTGCCATCCGCCGGCGTCATCTGGTGGGTCCCAGACCATGGGTTCCTCAGGATACCGAGCATCGGGAGGTCCAGTCCACTCTTCTGGGGATTGGGTGTTGGGAGGGCCAGTCCACTCCTCCGGGTACTGAGCGTCGGGAGGTCCGGTCCACTCCTCTGGGTATGGGGTGTTGGGAGGTTCCGACGGTGCCTCCGAAGGCCGGTCGTCGGGAAGCTCAGGCAGCTCCTCTGGGCACGGGGTAGGTCCGGCCAGTACTCCTCCGAGTATCGAGCACGGGGCAGGTCAGGCCAACGCTTCTCTGGGTACCAAGCACGGGGTAGGCTGGGCCCAGCGGGAGCTCAGGCCCCAGCGTCTGCCTTCTCCGGCAGCCTCCTCTCAACTGAGAGCTGGGGCTGGGATTTTTATACTTCCTGTCCTGCCCCTTGACTTCCGGGGGGTGGGGACAGGTGGCGGTGGCCTTGGACTTCCTGTCCCACCCCTTGACTTCCAGGGGGCGGGGACAGGCAGCGGTGGCTCCGCCCGTTGCCGCACCTATTCTGGCCTATTCCTCTCAGGCGCGGCGGGGAGTGAGGCCCCCTCGCTACAACATAACACATAATAATAGTATAGGCATAGAGATAAAGGGTGATCCAGTGGCTGGGCACTAGCTTCAGACTTGGGTTCAGTTCCCTGCTCTGCTATAGATTCCCTATGTGGCAGGCAAGTCACTTACGCTTGAATGCACAAAGGATTTAGGTGCATAACTCCCTGTTTCAGAACTGCTGCAATGCATAAAACTCCCACTGAAACCCTGTAGGCACCTAAGATTTTGAGGGGTTTTTTCACAATAACATTTTCTAAGCACCTATGTTTCCGCTTCTGAGCACATGCACTGCTGCCTCCCTGTGGGTGTCCACATGCGTATCTCCCTACCAAAGCCCCAGAGTGATTCACAAACAAGTATTCAGCTGCCTAAGTCACAGACCCTACCCTGTCGCCATGCTTTCAGAGACCATCTAGCAGCTCAGGATCTGCAGGTGCATTCACACAAAACAGCTGAGGGAGGACAATCTTTCTCATGACTCCTAGCCTAGTTGTTAGGGCAGGGGTCGGCAACCTCTGGCAAGCGGCTTGCCAGGGTTCACTGCTCCAGGCCAATGGGGGTGGCGGAAAGTCGTGGTCAGTGGGAGCCGCGATTGGCCGAACCTGCTGATGCGGCAGGTAAACAAATGCCCGGCCTGCCAAGGTGCTTACTCTGCTGAGCCATGTACCAGAGGTTGCCAACTCCTGGATTTGGGTATTCATGTAGTAGACTGTGGGTTCAAGTCCCTTCTCCACCAGAGAGGGAGAAGAGGCTGATCTCAATGCAATACCTAACTCCTTTTGTGCAAACAGTGGTAATAGTACGTCCTCACAGGAAGAGAAATATATTACTGATTGCAAGGTGCTCAGAGACTATGGTAAGGTGGGGCAGGTAAATACAATACAGAGATCTTTTGGATCATGCAGCCTATCCCTCTGCCACTGTCAGATTGTTCCTTTCACTGTATATTGCCTTTTTTTAGGGGACATAACTTCATGGAAAACAGCTTTTACTGCTACGCTTGTGTGAAATGCTGTTTGTACAGGAGCGGATACACAGAAAGAACTGACACAAATGCCTGTGAGATGACATCATGAGCGGCATGAATGTGTCTGTCAGGCTGTTGTCAATACTACTGACAGAGTTCCACAACATTAAGGACAATACAGCACACAATGGAACTCTAAAGACCATAAAGCTGTCTGCACTGGATATCTGACTTTCCCTTTCTTCCATGAGGAATTCATCTGCCAGTAAATGATGAATTTCATATGTTGGACCCCTTTATTCATTCCCCAGCTCAGGAGGACAGATGACTTGGTAGCCTTTATTTTTAAAGTGAGCTGCTATTTAAAGGAACTTACACATGCTTAGTTTGAATATGAAATACAGATGAGCCTCTTTAATAGGTTCAGTATTTAGGTTCAGATCACATAATCCCTCCAAAACCTGGATGCTTATCTGAAGCCAATTCATAGTTTCTGAACCTCTTGTGAAACAGAGGGTGTAGGGAATAGGCTCTCACCAGAGATTTTGAGTACTTCTATCTTCTGGTCAGACTAAAAGACACCAGGATCAGCACTTCTTGCAGTGTAGCTGCATTTCCAGTCCCTGCTGGATCCTGGATATAAAGACATGTGGCATCTGGAGGAGGGAAAGTGAATTCATGGATTTTCTAAACTTTGATAAAGTTTAGGTTTGGTTCAAGTTTTAGGTGAAGATTCACAGGCAGGAAGATGAGTTGTCTTATGCAAACTAGTTGTCTCATCCCTAGGTTGCAGTTTAAAGTGCTGCCACAAAGGCATTTACTATAGGTATGTAGACAAAGAGAGTATAGTGCCTCGGCCAATTCAAACAGCTCAGGCCTCAGTAGGAAGGAGAATGAAGAGAGAAGACTTAGCAAATGAAAGAAAGAAAGAACTTCTCTAGAGGCAAGAGTAGGTGCTCAGATACCTTGGTGGTGGGCATGATATCCGATAGAATAATTATGCTACAGAGAGAAGACAGTTTGAGACTATTCATTTCATATGTTAGTTACTTCAGGTTTAAATCCTGTCTGTTTAAAAAGGCTTATGTCCCTCACACTTCTCATCACCTTTTGCCAGAGTTGTGACAGCATCATTGCACCCTTCCTTGTAAGCCATATGGGATTATGCTGCAATCATTCTTTCCTTTCTGACTTTAGTCTGCTTTAGCCTTTAAGAAATGTGTCAACGCTTGTGTTAAGTGGGATTTAGTTAGATGTCTATTGCAAAAAAAAAATCATGAAATGGTATTGTTTCAGAACAGAACCTGTAATTTGGAAACGGTTCTAAAACCAGGGTATACATTTCCTACTCTCACCTGCTATCCATGTCAGGCAAACAAAGCTCTTGTCTCCTTGACAACCAGGACACAAACAACAAGTCTTACCTGGTTCACTTTGGCATTGTGTCTCAAGTTAGCTGTAGATTTATGGGAGCCAGGAAGAAGCATTCCTATCCCCTGATTATCTCTTTAATTCTCCCTCTGACAGGCAAGAGACTTTTTAAAGAAAAGATACTAAAACAATCAAGTCACTTGCTAATGCTGTCCATGCCAGAGTAAACTTGCACTTTCTGGCCAAAACATCTGTCAGGTGGCTGATTATGCTTTCTATTTATAGGACTCCAAGATAAAGCTACTCCTGGCATAGGTGGAGTTACGATATGCTACAATATGCTTTCTCGTATGCTACAAATGCTCCACCCATGTGCTCTAAGAGGGAAGCTGGATACCTGGTTCATTTGTCACATCAAACATCGTCCTATACATTTGGCAAAGGTCTAATCTGGAAGTGTGTATTTGTCCTTCTAAGGCAGTGGTCCCCAACGTGGTGCCCACTGGCGCCATGGCGCCCGCCGGGGCATTTATGTGTGCCCTCTAGTGCCCAGCATGGGAGAAAAGCCGCGGCCCCATGGCTGCCAGGGACAGACAACTCTGGGGCTGCAAGCTGCAGGCACCAGCGTTCTCTGTCCCTGGCAGGCGCAGGGCTGCAGCTTCTCTCCGGTTTCTCCGAGGCTGCAGACTGCTGGCACCGGCGTTCTCGGTCCCAGGCAGGCGCAGGGCTGTGGCTTCTCTCCGGCTTCTCTGGGGCTGCAGACTGCGGGCACCGGCGTTCTTGGTCCCAGGCAGGCGCAGGGCTGTGGCTTCTCTCCAGCTTCTCTGGGGCTGCAAACTGCGGGCACCGGCATTCTTGGTCCCTGGCAGGCGCGGGGTCATGGCTTAAGCCGGAGAGAAGCCGCGGCCCCGCGCCTGCTTGCTCCACTGGTGCCTGGAGCCGGCCCTGTGTGTGAGTAATTGTTGGCACCTGCCACACTCTTCTGAAAACATGAATGTGCTACTGGCCACAAAAAGGTTGGGGGGCACTGATCTAAGGCATTAGACAATCCATCACTTAAAATATCTGAAAACCCCAGGTGAGTGGTGAATTTAAGAACTCTCTAGTCCCAGCCTGCTGAAATACTGGGAAAACATACCCATGTCCTAGACAATCAGTGCTGGATGCTATGAAAAGCTATCCCCTCACCTGTTGATCCATAGATCAGAATCACTACTGACAGCACAAAAAGCCATTTATCTGCTTTCCTGATTGGACATAAGATACTATGGTCCCAGAATAAGAGGACAAATCAGGTTGGAAGAAAGTCTTTAAATACTTATTTCTACTGTACCCTTCTCCTCCTCTGCATGTGATGCATCCATATGGGCATATAGCCATGTGGATGTGGGTGTAGCTGGGAGACTGTACGTGCCATGCATGACAGAATATTTTTGGCAAATAAGAACATTCCACTCTTCCGTACAAACTTTTATCCAGTGCTTTATTGGATCTGGTTTAAAAATAGCCCAAGCAACAGGACATCCCTGGGAATATCTCCTATAGTCTAAGAGGTCTCATTGTAGATTTTTCTTGATATTCATCTTGCATTTTTCTTTGTTCTGTTTAATCATGCTTAGCCATCTCTCTTTCATCCACATCAAACAATTCTTCTTCCTTGCTGGATTTTACATCTATCAAATCCTTGTGGATATATTTTCTTTATTTGTTGTTTAGCCAAGAAGTACATATTTACAGGTAGATTATCCTTGGGTTAGATAGCCTCTGCTGGTGTAACCCTGGGCACATGAGCCCTGGTAGTGGACATCTGGCATAGTGGAGTAATACAGAGGGGGTAACATCAGCACAAGGTCTTTATGAGCTTCCTCAACCAAGTGATCCACAGCTGGCCAGCAGAGCCCCCAGTTGAGAGGGGGGAGGTTTGCTGGTGGAGCACTGGGGTGCTAAAAGTGACTAGGGGATACTTTGATTCAGGACTTCCCCAGGCTGCTCTCTCTGGGAGAGGGGGGCTCTTATGGAGGCCTGACCATAGTTTAAAGCTGCTCTCCCCAGGCAAACCTTGTAAAAGAGAACAGCAGCAGAAATGCTACCTGCCCTTCTTTGTGGGTGACTCTCCCCTGGGATGAAAGCACCTCCATTGCCTCAGAGGGTGGAATTTGAAGCATCGGGCATAGGCCATTGCTAGTGGTGATCACAGAGCTGAAAGGAGAAAGTACATTCTGTATTCACTTGCATGTGTTACAACATCTTATCCTGTTAATTTCCTGCCCAATGTTTAGAACAAAAAGGGAGCAAAATTAGTTCGATCTCTATTCACAGTGGTATTGACAACTTCTCCCGAATCAGCATCATCACTTGTGCCTAACATGTCCAGCCCCTCACTGGGGTAGTGCAAAGCTGTACCACAGTGACAGAAGCTACTGGAGCCATGACAACAGCTGGAACTTCCCAGTGTGCAGGGGTAACATATCCACTGCAACGCTCGTGGCATGTAAGCACATGCTCCTCGCCGTAGTAGGACACCTTGCTGACCAGTATGGAGTGAGAATCAGAGCATTCCTTCCTCCTCCAATTCAATGAGGCAGGAATAACATCAATCTCTGTGGCACACCACGGGGGATGGGGCTGCATTGCCTCTCATCCCTACCCTTTGCTTATGGTGCTTCAACTAGTTTTCAGTTAAGAGACAACTGGTGGTGCAAGCATGGTGGTATGGTACTGTACGCTGTACCAGTAAGATATTTATAGCTGGTACGACGTAATGGAAAGATACAGGAGGAGCCCAGCCCCACCTCCAGGCCTTCCACGCAGCTGCATCTCCTGAGTCCTCCTGCCTGGGGTCTGTACATAGATAAGGGCTTTCTGGAACTGCAGCTGGGAAACTAGCAGAATGTGGGGCCACCACGCAGCCTCATGCTGGCAGCCTCTTTGCTGCAGCTGCTGTACCGCCCCCAGCCCGGCCCCCAGCCCTTCCACACAGCTGCGTCTCCTGAGTCCTCCTGTCTGGGGTCTGTACAGCAGAAGCCTCCGGCGCAGCAAGAGGAGGACAGAGCCTCCTTCCTCCCCCGGTAACATGGGATGGATGTGAATCATGGGGAGGGGACAGGGAGAATGCAGGGGCCCTGGGCTGGGGGCAGGGTGGGGAGGAGTCATGTGGAGGTCACTTCCCTCTCCCCTTTGTGTCCCTCCCCTGAGTGCAGCGTACCGGCAAGAAATGATTTTTCTGCTTGCACCACTGACTGTACCCGAGCCAATTTAGATGCATTGCTCCAAGTAAAGTGTTGATTCCTATTCTATCAAAAGTTTCTCTAAAATGTAGGGGTGTAATCCTAGCTCCACTGAAGTCAGCAAAGGCTTTGCCATTGACTGCGTTGGGGCCAGGATTTCACTCCAGATAGTAGGCGAGAGCATCTAGCCCAATGCTGTACTGGCACAAAGTTGCCTCAAATCCAGCTTAGAAAAAGGATTCTGTAAGCATAGGGGAGCTTCTCTGCTAGATCTGCACCAAACCACCCCCATAAACACACTGGCTGCTGATATAAGAGCAGGGCCAAAGGTAAGGGGGCATGGTCAAGGGTCCTTCACACCCTGCTAACAGCCAATATAGAGCAAGCAGCCCCAGTCTTGGGGAAGCACCAAAGTGGCTTAAATCTCTTGAACTGTGCTGAGTGCTCCTGAGACACAGCCTGGGATCTGGCCCATCACAGAGACAGCATTCCTTTTCTCCACCAATTCCATAATCCAGGCCAAAAAAACAGTCACGTTTGTCCGGAATGTTTTATCCTTATAAACGCAAACTGTTTATTGTGTGACTCTTTTTGCCTAAGTGCTGACAGACTTCCCCGCCCAAACACGTATTCCCCCTTAATACTTTCTCCAAACATTTCCAGTCCTGTAGTTTTTTGGGTATTACTGCATTAGGAAGGAGGTTTGGAGAGCAATAGTTTCATGCGCCTGTAGATGAACCAACTTATCCAGAACTAATTTGTGTAGAGGTCTGCCAACGAGGGTATCCACACCAATGCTCTGTGTGCTGTCTGCTGACTTTTCCTAACAGTGTCACTTTTCCGGGCTGTGTGTTGGATGCATGCTGTCTTCCCTGAAAGCATGCTCCAGATCTGAAGTTTGGGGGCAGAGGCGTAACACCATTTCATTCCTACTCTTTGTATGTTGCTGACCTTCCAGCCAAAGTGAATTCAGATTTTTGGTTTTTTTAACTCAAGCAAATGTTCCCTGGAACTTTTGAGGCATTCAGTTAGCTTATAAGCATGTTATATGCATTGAAGAGTTCTTAACATAAATCCACCATGCTTAAAAGATTAAAACAGAAAAGAACATTAAAGACATAAGTAAAACAAGACTGAATTATAGTCTGTTACATTTTAGTTCTTTACATAGCACCCTGGATCCAAAGAGCCTATAGAATCTTAGATGTTAGAAACAAAATAGACGTAATAGTAGGGTTGCCAGCTTTTTAATTCCAGAAAACTGAACACCCTTGCCCTGCCCACTGTCTCGCCCCTTCCTTGAGGCCTCACCCCTGTCTGATGTCCCACCCCCTCCGCTCACTCCATCCCCCCTCCCTCTGTCACTTGCTCTCCCCCACCCTCTCTCATGTGCTCATTTTCACTGCAAGGACTAAACAGGCATATGTTTTGTTTTGACAGATATATTATTATGGGGTTGGTTCTGCTTTGAGCAGGGGGTTGGACTAGATGACCTCCTGAGGTCTCTTCCAACCCTAACCTTCTATGATTATGCTAAGTTCAGGTTTTATTTGTTACAGGACACTAGAGCTGGCAGCAAAATACGCAAAAATAGTAATTTTAAAAAAATGAAATTTCACAAAGATTTTCATGATTGTTTTCCCTCCCCTCTTCTCATTTTTCATAACCAGCTCCATGTTTTTTGTTCACTAATGTTACTGTAATTTTATCCTAGCTCCACTGAAGTCAGCAAAGGCTTTGCCATTGACTGTGGACTTAGGACCACACAGTGTCACAGCTGCAATGAGTCCATTAAAGGCCCACTCCAAAAGCCCAAATACAAATCCATAGAGCAATGAACTGCACCTGCCCAGATACCTATAAAAATAAATCTGCGGAAACTGACTCCTACATCTCCATGCAGATACATGTGTATTCATGTGTACACGTCTAGCATGCAGTAACACATATACTGACATATACTGCCACAGTATTTATTATTACAATTGTTGCTTAGTACCTACAGACCCCAACCAAGATCAGGGATCCAGGGTGGTAAGTGCTGGACATACTCATAAAAGAGAGAGTCTGCAAGCAAGAGTTGATAGTGTAGCTATACAAAGGTGGGGAGAAATGTATGATACATTGGCTCTTCTGCAATTACATTCACTTTTTCAGAAATAATACATTTCTTTTAAAGTTCCCTTCTCTTTTAAAAACTTGTTGTGAAATGAATACATACCTATTTTATGTCATAATTTTTTTTTGTGCGCAAGCCAGCAAACGGAATAAAAGTCAAAAAGTTAGACTGCAAATTTTATTCTCACAGGTATACACATATGTGGCAATACACGCACCTCCCTACACAAAGACACACAGTCTCTTACACACACACAATGCATGCATGCACACACTTGCCTACACAGAGACACTTTTTCAGACACTTTTCCAGGGGCGGCTAAATCACCCAGACAGGAAGGGAGGAGGGTAAGCTGGAAGGGAAAAGATGGGTGGGGGTGGCAGTGCGAACGGAGGAGAGAGGATGGGGAGGGAAAGAGGCCAAGGACAAGAGCGTGGTGGGGGTGAGAGGGAGAAGTGAAGGAGAAAGTGTGGGGGGTATGTGGGGTGGATGGGGATTCAGGGGGAAGCAGAAAGTTACAGGTGCATGAAAACATGAGGGGCACAAGGGTGTATAGGGACATAATGGGAGTGCAGCAGTGTATGGAGGGAAATGGGGTGCAGAGCTGTGGGGGTGAGGGACATGGGGGTGATGGCTCTGGGAGGTGGAAGGCTGGAATGGGGAGGTGTGGGGGCAGGATGGGATGGGGAGGGATGCAATGATGGGGGATGGGAGAGGGGGGTTGGGATAGGGAGGGATGCAGTGACAGGGGGATGGGGATGGGGAGGGATGCAGTGATGGTGGATGGGGATGTGGCAGGGTTGGGACGGGGAGGGATGCAATCACAGTGGATGCGGGTGGGGGGGGTTGGGATGGGGAGGGATGCAGTGACAGTGGATGGGGATGTGGCGGGGTTGGAACGCTGAGGGATGCAGTGACGGTGGATGGGGATGTAGGGGGGGTTGGACGGGGAGGGATGCAGTGACAGTGGATGGGGATGTGGGGGGGGGTTGGACGAGGAGGGATGCAGTGACGGTGGATGAGGATGGGGGGGCTTGGGTCAGGGAGGGATGCAGTGACGGTGGATGGGGAGGTTGGGGGGTTTGGGACAGGGAGGGATTCAGTGACGGTGGATTGGGAGGTGTGGGGGGTTGGGATGGGGAGGGATGCAGTGATGGTGGATGAGGATGTGGGTTCAGAGGGGGAGGGATGTAGTGACGGTGGATGGGGATGTGGGGGGATTGGTACGGGGAGGGATGCAGTGATGGTGGATGGGGATGAGGGGGTTGGGACGAAGAGTGATGCAGTGACGGTGGATGGGGATGAGGGGGTTGGGACGAAGAATGATGCAGTGACGGTGGATGGGAGTGTGGGGGTTTGGGACGGGGAGGGATGCAGTGACGGGGATGGGGATGGGGGGGGTTCGGATGAGGAGGAATGCAGTGACGGTGGATGGGGATGTGCGGGGGTTGGGACAGGGAAGGATGCAGTGGCAGTGGATGGGAATGTGAGGGGGTTGGGACGAGGAGGGATGCAGTGAGGGTGGAAGGGGATGTGGGGAGGTTGGGACGGGGAGGGATGCAATGACGGGGATGGGAGTGAGGCAGGGTTGGGACGGAGAGGGATGCAGTGACGGTGAATGGGGATGTGGGGGAGTTGGGACAGGGAGTGATGCAGAGACGGAGATGGGAGTGCGGCAGGGTTGGGACAGGGAGGGATGCAGTGATGATGGATGGGGATGTGGGAGGGTAGGATGGGGAGTGATGCAGTGACGGTGGATGGGGATGTGCGGTGGTTGGGACAGGGAGGGATGCAGTGACGGTGGATGGAGAGGTGGGGTGGATTGGGATGGGGAGGGATGCAATGAGGAGGATGGCAGTGCAACCCCATTCCCAGCACTTCAAGATGGGGATACACATACCTCCAACTCCTGGATGCCGGCGATGGGGCAACAGACAGGAGGAGTATGAGGAGAAGAGGGCTGGGCAGCAGCGGGAGACACGCTTGCCTGCTGAGTGCTTGCAAGTGGCGCTAGTTCCTGGCCTGCCCTGACTCAGCCAATGGGAGCTGTGCCTGCGGGTGGGGGGCCGAAAGGCATGCAGACCACCCCCTTTCCTCCCAGCAGCCCCTAAAGCTAGGAGCCAGACATGCTGGCTGTTTCTGTATTGGGGAGCTGCACGCAGTGCTAGCAGGGAGCCTGCCAGCTCCACTGCGGCATCATAAACCAGACATTCAACAGCCTGGTCAGCACAGCCGTCAGGATTCCTTTTCGACTGGGTGTTCCCTTCCAAAATCAGATGCCTGGTCATCCTATCTCAGGGGTGGGCAAACTTTTTGGGCTGAGGGCCACATCTGGGTGGAGAAATTGTATGCAGGGCTGGGGCAGGGGGTTGGGGTACAGGAGGGAATGTGGGGTGTGGGAGGGGGCTCAGGACAAGGGATTGGGGCAGAGGAGGGGTGCGGGTGTATGAGGGGGCTCAGGGAAGGGGGTTGGGGTACAGAAGGGGTGCGGACTGCGGGAGGGGGCTCAGGGGAGAGGGTTGGGATGCACAGGGGTACATGGGACAGCAGGGATCTCAGGGCAGGGGGTTGGGGTGCAGGAGGAGTGCGAGGCGCAGGCAGGAAGTTGGGGGTTGGGGTGTATGATGAGGCTCAGGGCAGGGGGTTGGGGTGCAGGAGTGGTACAGGGTGTATGAGGGGGCTTAGGGCAGGGAGTTGAGGGTTAAGGGTAAGAAGGAGTTCGGGCTCCGGCCCACTGCCGCTTACCTAAAGCAGCTCCGAGGTGGCTCCCTGCATGCCTGCCCTGTCCTTGGCCAGCACCGCTCCAGAAAGCGATGCAGCCCCTTGGGGAGCTGGGGCGGAGGGCCCTGCATGCGTTGCCCTTGCCGCGCCTCCAGGTACCTCCCCCGAAGCTCCCATTGGCCATGGTTCCCCGTTCCCAGCCAATGGGAGTTGCAGGGAGCAGTGCCTGGAGGCAAGGGCAATGCATGGAGCCCTCTGCCCCTCCGCCCGGGGGCCACAGGGACATGGTGCCAGCCGCTTCTGAGAGCAGCGTGGGGCCCACAGTGCCATGGGGGCAATCCTGCAGGCCAGATCCAAAGCCCTGAGGGACTGGATCCAGCCCGCAGGCCATAGTTTGCCCACCCCTGCCCTATCTAGTAGGCCATCCCCCCCCATCTCCATAAAAATGCAGGCTAGAAGCAAGAAGGGAAAATAGAGCTGGATTTTTTCAGAGGTGCCCGGCATCCACAGCTGCAACTGAAGCTGCTGGGAATTGTAAGCATTCAACAACTTTGCAAACCAGGCTCAAAGTGTACAGACCAGACTGCTAGGGAAATGGGGGGAGCTGAAGGGATGCCAAAGAAGATCCATCTGAATCAAACTAGCCCATTTATATATAACAACACCCATTCACCTAGGAACTGAACCAATTAAAAGCACAATATCCTTAATACAATTAAAATAAAAATAAGTCTCTCTACTTGGCTCAAATAATATATAACAGCCAATGTAAAATAATAAACTCATAATATGATAAATCTTAGTGGGTTACATTCATAATGTTAAAATAATGCTCCAGCATGCAGGAGTGTAATCAGGAAGGTGAAAGCACAATTGAAGTGGCAGCTAGCAAGGAACGTGAAGGATAACAAGAAGGGTTTCTACAGATATGTTAGCAACAAGAAGAAGATGAGAGAAAGTGTAGGACCCTTACTGAATGGAGGAGGCAACCTAGTGACCAATGATGTGGAAAAAGCTGAAGTACTCAAAACTTTTTTTGCCTCGGCCTTCACAGACAAGGTCAGCTCCGACTGCTGCACTGCACAGCACAGTATGGGGAGGAGGTGAGCAGCCCTCTGTGGTGAAAGAAGAGGTTAAGGACTATTTAGAAAAGCTGGACATGCACAGGTCCATGGGGCCGGATCTAATGCAGCCGACGGTGCTGAGGAAGTTGGCTGATGTGATTGCAGGGCCATTGGCCATCATCTTTGAGAACTCATGGCAATCAGGAGAGGTGGATGATTGGAAAATGGCAAATATGGTGCCCATCTTTAAAAAAAGAGAAGAAGGAGAATCCGAGAAACTACAAACTGGTCAGCCTTGCCTAAGTCCCTGGAAAAATCATGGAACAGGTCCTCAAGGAATCCATTTTGAAGCACTTAGAGGAGAGGAAAGTGATCAGGAACAGTCAACATAGATTCACCAAGGGCAAGTCATGCCTGACCAACCTGATTGCCTTCTACGACGAGATAACTGGGTCTGTGGATATGGGGAAAGAGTTGGATGTGATATATCTTAAATTTAGCAAAGATTTAGATATGGTCTCCCACAGTATCCTTGCCAGCAAGTTAAAAAAGTATGGATTGGATGAATGGACTATTACGGGGTCGGCAACCTCTGGCACACGGCTCACTAGAGTAAGCACCCTGGCAGGCCGGGCCAGCTTGTTTACCTGCCACATCGGCAGGTTCGGCCGATCGTGGCTCTCACTGGCCGCGATTCACCACTCCAGGCAAATGGGGGGTTCAGGAAGCCACGGCCAGCACATCACTCGGTCCCCGCCGCTTCCCACAGCCCCCATTGGCCTGGGACGACAAACCGTGGCCAGTGGGACCTGTGATCGGCCGAACCTGCCGACGTGGCAGGTAAACAAACTGGTCCGGCCCGTGAGGGCACTTACCCTGGCGAGCCACATGCCAGAGGCTGCCAGCCCCTGGACTATAAGGTAGCTTGAAAGCTGGCTAGATCATCAGGCTCAATGGGTAGTGATCAACGGCTTGATGTCTAGGTGGCAGCCGGTATGTGGAGTGCCCCAGGGGTCTGGCCTGGGGCAGGTTTTGTTCAACATGTTCATTAATGATCTTGATGATGGGATGGATTGCACCCTCAGCAAGTTCACGGATGACTCTAAACTGGAGGGAGAAGTAGATACGCTGGAGGGTAGGGACAGGGTCCAAAGTGACCTAGACAAATTGGAGGATTGGGCCAAAAGAAACCTGATGAGGTTCAACAAGAACAAGTGAAGAGTCCTGCACTTAGGACAGAAGACTCCCATGTACTCCTACAGGCTGGGGACTGACTGAATAAGTTCTGCAGAAAAGGACCTGGGGATTACAGTGGATGAGAAGCTGGATATGAGTCAGCAGTGTGCCCTTATGACAAGAAGTCTAACAACATATTGGGTTGCATTAGCAGGAGCATTGCCAGCAGATTGAGGAAAGTGATTATTCCCTTCTATTCATTACTGGTGAGGCTACATCTGGAGTATTGCATACAGTTTTGGGCCCCCACTACAGAAAGAATGTGGACAAATTGGAGAGAGTCCAGTGGAGGGCAACAAAAATGATCAGGGGGCTGGAGCACATGATTTATGAGGAGAGGCTGAGGGAACTGGACTTGTTTAGTCTGCAGAAGAGATGAGTGAGGGGGATTTGATAGCAGCCTTCAACTACCTGAAAGGGGGTTCCCAAGAGGATGGAGCTCGGTTGTTCTCAGTGGTGACAGATGACAGAACAAGGAGCAATGGTCTCAAGTTGTAGTGGGGGAGATCTAGGTTGGATATTAGGAAAAACTATTTCATTAGGAGGGTGGGGAAGCACTGGAATGGGTTACCTAGAGAGGTGGTGGAATCTCCTTCCTTAGAGGTTTTTAAGGCCTGGCTTGACAAAGCCCTGGCTGGGATGATTTAGCTGATGTTGGTCCTGCTTTGAGCAGGAGGTTGGACTAGATGACCTCCTGATGTCTCCTCCAACCCAAATCTTCTATGATTCTATGAGCCTGTATAAAAATATATTTACACATAATCTTATTTGTATTAAAGTAGCATGTAGAGATTCTAACCAAGATTCCACAAGGCCCTATTGCATTAGACCCTTTACAAACACATAGTAAACAAACTCCTGCCCTGAAGAGCTTATCTTCTAAATAGCCAAGACAGACAATGGGAAATAGGGGCACAGAGAGATGGAGGGACTTGCCCAATGCAGAGCTAGGAATAGAACTTGGGTTTCCCTTCACTCTAGTTTGATGCTCTAGCCACACTGCCCTTAAGATTGCTGCTGCCACAGTCCTGCAGTTTGTTCATCCTGGGGAAAGATATGTCTTACTGCAGATCCTGGCACTTATCAGTGCCATTCTCCTTGGGATCCAAGGGAAAAGTGAATTGAGGAGGCCTGACTATAAACCTTTCCATTATTGACAATGGGGCTCTTAGCTCAAGTTCCTCCTTTTTTATCACAAATGCTACGGTATCACCTGAGAAGAGAGACAACCCCAAAGGTAGTTGGGGTCAAATAGAACTGTGTATTCTATTTATTTATCTTATTTTTAGAGTGCCAGCTCACCAGAGAGCAGTGGGCAGATCAGTTCTGGTGGGCTCGATAAAGTTCAGATGACACTGTAAGACCAGGGTTGAGATAAAACCCTTATGATCACTGGCAAAAATCAGTTATCAACTTATATATAGGCATGAGCCCAAAAGACTATACTAGTTTTGATCCATTCTCTTTGCTCCCCCAAACACTCAGAGATCACATTCCATCAGTTTTCCATTGTCAATATGTGGAAGGGGCATCCTGGGGTAGGGCTTCAGATCAAAGAGGTATAATGGACACATTTTAATGTGCCCTCTTCCAGACACTGTTGCCCAGTTTCTCTCACAGTTTACTCCTACCTCTTGCAGAAGGAATCCACGCTGGGTGTAGAACTGATTCGGGGGCGCTACACTTTAACTTGCATCCATGTAATCATTTCACAGCAAACAGGTCTGAATTTGGCTCAGTGAATGTGTTGAATCCAGTAAACAGTCAGGCAGCTACCTCTGGAGTTCAAATCTGAGGAGTACTGTACTGATCAAATACATCGACAGCACATCTTGCCTCTCCAGTGACTCATGTGGATAGTGGTGTTATCATAGAATCTCCTGCACTAAGTCTGCCTTAATAGCAGTACAATGTGTATTTATTAGCACTGGTTGGAAGAAGAAGAAACATTTCAAAGGGGTTTCTTTTTTGTGGGATTTAAATGGACCCAATTTCCATGAAATTCTTACTGAAATTGTGTTGACATTTTTCATTTACCATAAGTCTGGTTTTCTGTAAGAAAATGCAGTTTTCAGTGAGTGATAGCTTTAAAGTTTCATTTTTGAAAGAGACCATTTTACGCTGGACAAAACTTGCAGAAAGTTTCCAACAGCTCTAGTATTTATTCTTTAAAACAGTCAGCCATCGATCATAACCAGCATTTTCCACAGGCTCTGGTTTATGCTCAGCTATTGTCCTGGTCCTCTCTGGTTTCACTGGTTGAGCCTTTGTTAAATACAGCAAACTCCTCTGGTGCTAGGGGACATTCTATCTAGGTTCTAATAATGTTTCCATCACTGGGGTATCTGAGGGCTCAGGGACAAGTTCCTATTAGATATCATCATTAGGAATCATCAGAGTGCAGCGCATTCTACACGCAGTGTATGTTGAAATGATGCTTGTTACAATAAATAGCTTCCCAATAGGGAGGCATTATAGTCTGATGCTTATGTGTAGAGTAATGTCTAGGAGCTTGGAGAATCCTACTTACATGAAGTGCTTGATGAGAGGCATCTGGATATGTGAAGGAGAGAAGAAAGCCTGGATGTTGTGATGTTTTGGCTCTCTTCATATGCTTGAACACTGAACAGTGATTGCTTAGCTAGCTATATTTTACATATGATGAAGCTGTCCAAGTGCATACCGCGGCTGATTATATGACTTCAGACCGCATGCAGTGTAGACTGTTCTGTATTTGATTCCAGGAAGGACAAGGAGGTTACAGACATCCTGTAGGATACAGTATTATTTCCAGCAGAAAAAAAAAAATAAGGCAAGCTAGCAGAATAATGCACACTCTTGGGATTAAGACAAACATTTTGTGGAAGTAACACTACTGGATCATTGACTGGTCGGGCACACTGGCTGAAACTTGCTCACTTGTACACAGTAGATTCACAATATGAAGCTTTTATGTGAGATTCTTGATGAATTTTTGGCCAAGAGTTTATCACCAATGGTTGCAGCTGCATTTGCCTCCCCATATGTTACTCTCTCATATATAAATGTGCAGTAAATAGTCCCAGTTTTTATCCCATTAGGCTGCACACTGTAGTGCTCTGTCTTCTGTTTTACCAGAGTCTGTGTTAATAAAATTATCTAGCATTCTGTGCTCAGACATACATTTCCTACAATGTACGTGTGTGTAGAAAAAAAAACTACAAAGGGCTCATAATGGTTCTATTTATAAAGTAATCAGAATATCCCAGTTTCTCTCCCTACCCATCAGATTCTCACATTGGCACCCATCATGCATTATCTCAGTGACTAACTTCCATCCGAAAGTTATTGGGCCAAATCCTGAAGTCTTCATCCAAGTTAAACTTCCATTAACTTCAGCAGGAGTTCTGATTTGAATGAAGACTTCAGCTTTGGAGCACAAGTTTTCCACAGGTGCTAACATTACACAGCTCTGTCTATACTTAAGACCTTCTTCTGCTGGAAGCAGGGAATGGGCAACAGGAGATGGATCATACCTCCCGCTCTTCTCAAGTAATTTTCAGCACCCAGATTTAAAAATGTTGCTCTTGGTCCAATGTAAATCATATTTGCCAACAATCCCACTTGTTTCTACCTCCCCAGAAGCAACCACCTTCTGATTTAGACTTATTGTAAATAGGCCTTCATTGAAACTAAGTGTTAAGCAGGAGTGAAAGTAAAATTTCTCTCTTACCAGTACAGGGGGGCAGCTTTGCCCCCCACCCAAGGGTGGGGACTAGGGCAGAAGGGGAGTGGTTGGGAGTTCAGCATCCCCAAGCTAGCCCACACGCGCCACTTGGGGCTCCAACAGAGATTTAAAGGGCCCAGGACTTTTAAAATCACCAGTCCTGGGGTAGCTATTCCTTTTGCCCCCCGCCGCCCTCGTCGGTTCAGGGGGAGCTAAAAGGGGCAGGGACATCAAAGCGCTGCTGCAGCAGTGCTTTAAGCAGGGTCCTTTAAAGTGCTGCCGCAGCAGCGCTTTAAAGTCAGCGGTACAGGCGGACACTTCTTACCAGGACACCATACCGGCCCGGACCACCATACTTTCACCCCTGGTGCTAAGTGTTAACAAAAGCAAAGGTGTGTCATGTCTTAGACTTACAGCATAACACGGACATGATCAGGTACCCCAGAATTCCTTACCCTCAAGGTCTGGACTCTGGGACACCAGGCCGCCATCTCTCTCCTACCCCAACCCCTACTTCCTCCACCGCCAGGAACATTTGAACCAGGAGCCCCCACCACCACCTCTTGGACGCTGACCTGAAAAGGCCTTGGCAAGGAACTTGCCCAGGACAGCAGTTGGATCATGGTCAAGAAGGAAGAAAACTTTAGCGCCCTATAAACCCAGACAGTAGAAATCTAGCTGTCCTGAGGACCCCCATCCCTTCCATGAGGTAGGAACATCTACCGACACTTTCCAGGGACTGCCATTGGAAAGATCTCTCTCTTTCCAAGAGGAAATTAATGAAGACTACATATGTAGGACCGGGAGCAGGGAGAGGGAATGGACTAAGCAAAGTAAGCTGTCATGGGATAAGAGGGAAGGTCCTCTCATGGATTGGTAACTGGTTAAAAGATAGGAAACAAAGGGTAGGAATGCATGGTCAGTTTTCCAAATGGAGAAAGGTAAATAGTGGTGTCCCCCCGGGGTCTGTACTGGGACCAGTCCTATTCAACATATTCATAAATGATCTGGAAAAGGGGGTAAACAGTGAGGTGACAAAATCTGCAGATGATACAAAACTACTCAAGATAGTTAAGTCCCAGGCAGACTGCAAAGGGCAACAAAAGGATGTCACAAAACTGGATGACTGGGCAACAAAATGGCAGATGACATTTAATGTTGACAAATGCAAAGTAATGCACATTGGAAAACATAATCCCAACTCTACATATAAAATGATGGGGTCTAAACTAGCTGTGTCCACTCAAGAAAGATCTTGGAGTCATTGTGGATAGTTCTCTGAAAACATCCACTCAATGTGCAGCGGCAATCAAACAAGCAAACAGAATGTTGGGAATCATTAAGAAAGGCATATATAATAAGACAGAAAATATCATATTGCCTCTATACAAATCCATGGTATGCCCACATCTTGAATACTGTGTGCAGATGTGGTCGCCCCATCTCAAAAAAGATATATTGGAATTGGAAAGGGTTCCAAAAAGGGCAAGAAAAATTATTAGGGGTATGGAACAGCTTTCATATGAGGAGAGCTGAATAAGACTGGGACTTTTCAGCATGGAAAAGAGACGGCTAAAGGGGCATATGATTGAGGTCTATAAAATCATGACTGGTGTGGAGAAAATAAATAAGGAAGTGCTATTTACTCCTTCTCATAACACAAGAACTAGAGGTCACCAAATGAAATTAATAGGCAGCAGGTTTAAAACAACAAAAGGAAGTATTTCTTCACACAACACACAGTCAACCTATGGAATTCTTTGCCAGAGGATGTTGCGAAGGCCAAGACTATAACGGGGTTCAAAAAAGAACTAGATCAATTCATGGAGGATAGGTCCATCAATGGCTATTAGCCAGGATGGGCAGGGATGGTGTCCCTAGCCTCTGTTTGCCAGAAGCTGGGAATGAGCAACAGGGAATGCATCACTTGTTGATTACCTGTTCTGTTCATTCCCTCTGGGGCACCTGGTATTGGCCAGTGTTGGAAAACAGATACTGGGCCAGATGGACCTTTGGTCTGACCCAGTATGGCTGTTCTTATGTTCTTATGGCTAGCTGACACTCATAGGCTCTCCTCACCATCCAACCCAGGATCTGAGGAACCAGTTCCCCTACCCTGCTACAGATAAGAGGGGTGGGAGACTCCATACCAGCAGCTCCCCAATACCTCTCCATTCGAGGCAGTGACTCAGGACAGCACAGAAACAGGATTGGTGGTAGGATCAGAAGCACCTTTTCATTGCCTGATGGGAGTCTGCTTCCACCCTTTGACTTCCACAGGCCTACCTCAGCAAACTGCCATTTCTGCAGGGAGGAGGTTGCTTCTGTGAAGCAACAGGAAACACTTAGCTCATTCAGGGAGATGCCAGGAAATAGCAGGGAAAGTCACAATGTGAAAGTATTGGAGAGGGGGATAAAGGAATCACTGTTTAGTGTTTGGAAGGCTATAACTCATGTATTATCTCCTTTTCCCCTCTCCTTGGCCAGGTGCTGACTGTATAGAACGTAAGCTCTTTGAGGTGAGAACCTGTCCTAGAGTGTCTATAGAGTGCCTGGCATGAGATCAGTGCTAAGTAAATAAATTGAAAGAACAACAAAATGAATAAGGAAGGCATATGAATGAGTAAGGTATAGAACGTAGGTGAGAGCAGAGATGATGTGATTCACAAGAGAAAGGGAAAACATTAAGGAGCTGGGGCCCTGATTAACTTCAGTGGGACTGCTCAGATGCCTAACAGTAAACAGGTGCCTACGCACCCTGATGAATGTGGAACTGGAAGAGTACAGCAGGTCAGGACACAGAGAAAATCCTGCCCTGGCAGAGAATAGGAGATGAACTAATTGGTCTGGTTTATCTGTAAATTCTATGAGCAATACAGAGCGGGGGGGAGGGGAATAGAGCTGAACAAACCACAATGGGATGGTGGAGAGTAACAACAAGGAGGAGTAATAATGAGCGACTAGATATTCCAGATAACATGAATCATCAGTTATCTAAGAGTTTGTAGGATAGGCTCAGTGTTAGTGGTAAACGTGTATTTGAAGAGGTATGTCTTTTTTAGAGCTAGGCAAAACTTTTCACACACAACTTTGTCAGCAAAAAAATACATATTTGGCAACATTAAAACATTTAATGAATTCATGTCCATTTCGCCAAATTGTTTCAGTAAAAAAAAAAATCATTCTGACATCTTGATTTTTGGTTTGAAACAAGTTATCTTAAAAAATTGTATTAAAAACAATCAAACCTTAAAAAATGCTCAAATTGAAAAGAAACATTTCATTTTGCGTTGAACAAAAGGTTTAATTTGACTCAAAATGAAATTTGTTTAGACTTTTTGACTCTCTGAAAATTTCAGAAATTAGTTTTGGGTTGATCCAAAAATAACATTTTCTGATTTTTCTTTTAATTGCCAGTGAGCAAAAAAAAAAATCTCATTATTTGCCAAAATTTAATCCTGCTTCAGCAACTAAACATCTACAACCTGCCCTGGCCCCTACTGAAGTCAACAAGAATTTTGCCGTTGTTTTGAAGGGGACCAGAATCAAGTCACTAAAATTTACAGCGAAGATCACCAAACATCCAGTTTGCCAGTTCCTTTTTGACTGGCAGCCAAAGTCTCTCTTCTTGCTCAATCAAGCATGAAAGCTCCAAACTAACTCATAAGAAACCAAACAACAAAAACAGGTGAGCAATCATACACTTGATATTTGTTTTGACCTTTGTATGGGACTTTGGAACAGGTTTCATAGATACAGGACATGAAATTGAGACTTCTGGAAGTATCTGAGCTACAGTTGACAAAAGATAATCCATACTAGGATGTCAGAATAGTCACAGAACTGCAGGAGACAACCACTGAAGTAATGGATACCCTTCTCAGACACAAGTGTGAAATAAAAGGGCTGAAGATCTGAAGGGCAGACATAATTCACTGTGAGAGTGTCAAGTTCAAAGGTGGTCAATATTTGAAATTATATTAAAATTTAATTTTTAAAAAGTGATCCTATCTGTTCTTCGTGGACATTAATGATAGCATGGCATTTTTCATAAGAATAATGGTGTAGCTTTCTGTCCTTGACCAAAATTGTTATTTGTATTACTGGGGAGACCATACATTACTCCCAAAATCAAGACCTCATTGCACTTGGTGTTCTATATATGTAGTAAGGAGACAATCCTCGCTCTCCTCCATCCCTTAAGCATGAATGTACCAAAGCCCTTATATCTGGCATAGGTGCTGGAATTAGGGGTGCTGAGAGTGTTGCTGCACCCCCTGGCTGGAAGTGGTTTCCATTATATACAAGGTTAACAGTTTGGTTCAATGGCTCTCAGCAGCACCCCCATTATACAAATTGTTCCAGCACCTCTGGTATCTGGTGTAAATAGGCCTCAGCAGGTGGAACTGTGTGCCTATATATGAAGTCAATTCCAAGTTCAGGGCTTAAATAAATAAGACAGATAAAGGGTGGGGAAAGAATTTTTATAGAAGTGTAAGTGAAGCACAGCGAGCTTGACATCATACAGGAAGTGTGTAACAGAACCAGAAATTGAACCTAGGTCTCAAGGCTCCAAGTGTCCCAAGTCCCAGTCCATTCCCTTAGCCCCAAAATCATCATCAATGTTCTCTGCTACACACATGTCATTCTGTGCGCCAGTTGGCTGCAATCTTCTCTGCATGACTGTGTTTCAGCAACATTGTTTGTATCAGACTTATGCAAAAATAAGGAATGTTTTTCCATTTGACAGATTGGACAGTTCCATTCCAAGTGATCTTGCCATTTCAAATTTCACTTTTAAATCAAATTTCAGGACAAGAGAGACTTTTTTGTGTGGTGGGGGGAGTTGTGGGGTTCTGTGGAGGGTTTGGGGTTTTGCACTGAATCACAGAAAAACAAGGCCACTTTTTATACAAAAAATTGGGCTCACAACATTTTGAACAGGAGCTCTGAGATAGTGGATATCTTTTAAATTTATCTTCATGTAGGAGAAGATAGGGTAGAAGAATCAGTGACAATTACGCATATTCGTAGCTTGTTACATTCACGGTGACTTCCAGCAGCCCTGAGAAGCTATTATGGCTAGACATCAACAAGCTACATGCATCTGAGGAAGTGGGTATTCACCCACAAAAGCTCATGCTCCAAAACGTCTGTTAGTCTATAAGGTGCCACAGGATTCTTTGAAGCTACAAATGATGCCCTAGCCACATGCACTGTTCTGCAGCCATTCCCTCGTATCAGCTAGCACACCACCTAAGGATTCCCCTACAGTGGAGTAATCCTCCTGTGAATGGCTAAGCTGGCTTTAAGGCAGCTTTGTGCAAAGCTTCCAAATGTAGAAAAGAATCAGGCCCTTTACATTTAGTGTATAAATAGCTCTTGGTGAAGGATAAAACTTGTGCTATTTTTCAAGACAATAGGTTGATAAAGACATTATAAACCCTAGCAAACAGCCTGCTGTACATTCATTTGTTAGTGAAATAAGGCTGTAGTGAGTGCTGTCTTTCACCTTTTGCATATGTGTGTATCTGGAATCTTAAAAATGACAAGAAGTGGGACTCTCATAGCAAGGAACATATAAAACAAGACTGGAAAAATACATTGTTTGGGAGAATCCTGCTTTGGCAGGGTGATGTATTAGGGGACCTCAGAGGTCTTTTCCATCTATAATTCTATCATGTAATTCTATATAGTCACATAAGAGTGGATGCCTAACATAGATCGGCTCATTAGCTATTATCAGAACAGAACAGAGCAGCTCATGTGAGTGCTTGTTTGCTGGGCTGCACCAAAGTGCCCTTCAGGCTGGAAGTGGTGCTTTAATGCCCTCCCCTCTGCCCCCAGCTGTCAGCCTTTCCAGCTCTGAGTGCAGGGGCTGAGTTCTCATTTGGTCCTGCATGTGCATCTTTACAAGAGGCAGAAGAATCTCTCTCTCTCTCCCTTCCCTGCCAATGCTCATATCTCTCTTCCTCTGCTTTCAATGCTAAATAATTAAGTTATAATATCTTTGTACCCATATAGCAGCCCTCCACTGAAGCTCTCAAAGCATGTTATAAAAATAATTTTGCCTGCTCCTCTGTCTCTGCTGCTCTGCACCCACTGTGGCCATTTGAACCTGTGCCAAGTGATCTGGTAGCATTTAACTCCTGTCTTGCAGAAGACTAATTGGCTCCACTAGGTACACGGCAGTGGAGAATTGGGCCCTGAGTTGGAAAGGTAGCCAACTTCCTATAAATCACAGAGAAGTCACTCATGCAAGAAAACCTGTGTCCTTTGCAATAGAATTAGTGTCCTGAAAAGCCTAAACCAAAACAAAGCTAGACACAGCAGTCCACACTCCCTGGTTCTAGTGGAGTTACACCAGGGACGACATTGGCCCCTGTGTGTTTCTGCTTAACAGATAATAGAAAATGTAAAAGGCAGGAGAAATCAGAACAGTACGTTATACAGCCAGCAGTTAATAATTTATCCTGCCCGAGTGACCTTTTCAGCGAGGGCAACAGGTATAATTAAATAGCATATTAGAGAGTCAGGGCGCAATTGTATTCTCAAGGATTTACTAATTTCTCTTTGTTCTGACTAGTCAAGCAAAAATGTGTGTTTGTCAAACTGGGGCATGCCCAGGTATGAGAATGCCAGGGGATCTCTGATTCCTGGCTCCTCTAATGCACATGCCCAAGGTCCTGAGTTTGTTTGCATATGTGATTTCTTCAGCATGATATGAACACATTTGAACTGGTAAATTCCTAATGATGACAGGTGGCTCCAGATCTTGAGGACCACATCCTGCTCCCTTAGTTACTTGTATATCCCATGGACTAAGGTGAGCTGGATTTACCCTTTCATAGACTTTGCATAAAGACAACAGACTGTGCTGCTGCTTTAGACAGAAAGTTATCATTGTTTCTTTAGCGAGTACTGCCTAAATATTACCAGGTGCCTGTGCCAAGTTGTTTGAGATGGTATTCCAGCACCATTATTAAGGGGGAACTGTACTTTTAAGACTCTTTATGTAGAGTGCTTTATTTAATATTCCCAGACACAAAATTGGATCAGATGTGATTTCAAGCCATTGGACACACTGAAGAGGAGTTAAAAGTCAGAGGGTACAGCTAGCATTTATACAACAGTCAGGATCATAGTGACTATCTGGTTGTGCTTAGATAGTTAGCTCTCACAGCCACATCACTGGGGACAACTGCAATTTATAGTCTGTATACAGAGTGTGGTGGAATAGTGATGAGTACTGGAAGATAGCTCGCAGATAATGAGATATCAAAATGTCACTTGACTATAGTGGGAAGGTGAGACAGAGGTCTTTGATTTGTATCTGGCAGGTAAAATTGGGGTAGACTAGATGACCCATAAAAATCCCTTCTAACCCTATGGTTCGAAGATTTTATAAAATTGTAAGATTATTTTAGCTGACTTATTGCGGGAGGGTGAATTCAAAATCCGTAAGGGTAGGTGGCTCTAATGTACTGAGAGCGTACTTTGTACATTATTAGGTGGTATATATGCTGCTCTAAGAAGGCATATGTGGTTCCTGTTTGAAATGCGTGAAAACTGTATCTAAATGAAGCTTTGTTTGTGATTTGTCCTCAGTTTAAGAAGTTATGTCAAAGCCTTGTTATGTGAAAAACTGTTGTAGATTATTTCTTCAGAGATCAAGAATATATTTTCCTGTAATTACAGATTTAGTGTAAAAAGATGCATGTTGTGCAGCGAAACAGAAGACTCAGATGATGTGCCACTAGAGTACGCAATCACCTTGATTCTCTGTAGCTTGTTGGGCTGAAATTTACGGACTCTGCCACCACAGCTATATACCAACAGAGTTTATAAACGCCACCAAGTTCATAGTCTTCTGCTGAAGCTGAATTTGTCTGTAACATGCAGAGTTTATAAACATTAGAAGAATGAACGCTGTAGCAAGGAATACTTCAGGGATGCAAAGGCTACAAATATTCATGTAATACTATACTTGAAGTCCAACTCCTGCTCCAGACACTCCATGTCTTCCCTATGGCAGGACACATGATGGTGAAATTCACCCCTGTAGCACAAGTTTTTCTGTCCATTTTGAATCCCATTGACAGCTTGAGTGGAATTTAAGTGGAGCAGAGATGAGAGCTCAGCAAATAATTTATTTTTTAGCTTGTTTGCTTGGTGGCTTAACCAGAAAAATCCAGAAAAAATAGTTTTGGGTTAAAATAAATGTTTCCTTTGACCTGAAAATAAACTTTTTTGATATTTCATTAATTTATATTTCCAGGTGGTACTTTTACCCTTAAAAGCCCCTAAAAAATCTAGCTCATTTTCAAACAAAACAATGTTTCAAAACAAAAAGTCAAAATGTTTCTGTTTGAAAATGTCAAAACAAAGAGTTTTGATTATTATTTTTTTTAAATCTTAATTTTATTTGGCCAAAACTATTCAACCTCTGTTCGCGAATAGTTCTCATTGTCCCTAAACTGCGTTTTTTGGTGTAAAAATTATTCAGCTGAAACATTTTGCCCAACTCTAGCAGAGATCTTGTGCTGGCTCCTTGCACAAGGGTGAATTTCATTCAGAGAACAGAGGCAAGGCTCAGCTCTGTACTTTGAACTATGGAAAGTCCATCAAAGCCAACCTATCTCGTGACAAAGTTCTTCATGAACGCAGTTGAAAAAAATCTCCATCAGGTCACCAGCAAAGATTTAAACATGAAATCTCCAGGATTCAGATTTGAGGGGAGGTGGATGGGACCAATAACTATAATCACTTAAATCTTTTTTATTAATAAACTTATTCTGAGTTTTACTCTAAACCATCTCCTTGCTGTTATATTAAAGTGATCATCCTCAGCTGATCAGCAGGTTGGCATTTATTCTGTCTCTTTGGAGACAGTGGACTTGGTTCATTTCTATGTGTCCAGTGACGGATTGGACACTGCAGAGAGAGACCTCTGGGGAACTCAGGACCAGAAGTTCACTGATTGTTACCGGCAAGTCAAGACTTAGCCTGACAGAGGCTCAAGGAGTTTGTTGTTGAGGTGGACAGACTGCCGTGGCAGCGAGCAGTCACACAGTTTAAGCTCCAGCAAAGCGCTCTCTTGCTGAGGCAGAGAGATAGCACCTTGACTCACGGTTCTGAACTCCCTGAGAACATCATGGATTGTTTCGAGAAACAGCCTCACCCAAGTTTTAAACAGTGCACAGCTTGATTTGTAAACCAGGCCAAAGAAATTGCTGATTGGGTCACGTTCCATATACTGAACATATTGGGCATTTGTTATAAGAAAGGGAAATACTGGAGAACAAATAACATCAATTTGGTATTTCTAACTGAAGAAGAGAGCTACTTGACATTTTCAAGCTCCCACTCAAAAAAAAATGGTGCTTAGTCAAAACATTTTTTAAAATTTGCAGGAAAATGTTTTAAATGAAATTGATGGGAAATTGCAACATAAAAAGATTTTTTATTGTTTTTAATTGAAGTTTTCAGTTTGGTTTTGTGTCTTTTTTTTAAATCAAATTTTGTTTTCCTTTTTGCCACTGAATCCAACAGAATGAATTGATGTGTAGGGAGTTGAAAAAAAGGAAAAAAACAAAAGGGAAGAGATAAGAAACCCCACACACTAAGCATCATTCATTCCACGACAAAATGCGGAAAAGGCAAAAAAAGGAGGAAACAAACTCTGTTGTTGTTGTTGTGTTGAAAAGCAAAAGGAAAATTTCATTTTGAAACCAAGTTTTCCATTTTGGAGCCTGATGAATTTCATTTTGTTCTTCCTTCCAAGGCAAATAAAATGAATACCATTGTAATGGTTTTTGAAGCCCTGTTGCAATCAGTGGGCTAAGTACAGAGTAAGTTTCTACTCATTGGGACTATGTCTGATAGAATCTGGCACTTATGAAAAATATCTAATAGAGATTTTATTGTGTTGTTCTTCAGCAGGGGTAGGCAACCTATGGCACATGTGCCAAAGGCGGCACACGAGCTGATTTTCAGTGGCACTCACACTGCCCGGGTCCTGGCCACCAGGCTGGGGGGCTCTGCATTTTAATTTAATTTTAAATGAAGCTTCTTAAACATGTTAAAAACCTTATTTACTTTACATACAACAATAGTTTAATTATATATTATAGACTTACAGAAAGAGACCTTCTAAAACTGTTAAAATGTGTTACTGTCATGCGAAACCTTAAATTAGAGTAAATAAATGAAGACTTGGCACACCACTTCTGAAAGGTTGCCGACCCCTGTTCTACAGCAAACTTTCAAGCCTAAGTGTGAAGTAGGGAATATGGGTCATGTTCTGCCCAAACCTACTTCCTGTGCCATCCACTAAAACCACTGGAGTGACTCCCAATTTTTCTTTGATATAGCAGAGAAGAATTAGGCCTAATATCTCTTCCTCAACTGACAAAAAAAAGTCCATGTTCACCTACTGACTGAAGGAACCACTGGCAAAGTTTACCAATTTCGTGATAGTATGGATTACACACCACTACAGACATAGAGGGTTTCAAATACTTTGCATTCCTCCACAGCACACCAATATGATAATATACTAGGTATTTTAGAACATGATAATGATGTAAGAGCATGCAAAGAAGCCCAGTGTCTATGTAAGCACTAGCCTGTTAAAGAACAGTTTACAACTGTCCATAGATAAAAAGAGAGGCCCTTACATACAAATTAGTGTAGGGCCTGAACATTAGAGTCAGCTTGCTTCTGAAATCTGCTCTTTCCTGCACAAAGGCATAGCAAAATGGTAACAGCTAGAAACTTCCCTCTGGACACAGGCTGAAAGTTTGAGTTTTATTCAAACATTTTCTAGGAAAATATGCTAGGAATTTACTAGGAAAAATGCTTTATTATTTTCTGCACAGTGAACTTGGGCTGCTGGAAAAAAGGCTTAGTCACTCTCTTAAAGGCCAAAAGAGCAGCTTGGTTTCTACTGCCTGGTTTCTGAAAAACTGAGATGATGGGCAGATTCTCAAACAGTCACAATTAACAAATAACTGTCGATGAAGGGAAACCTAGGCAGGAAGCGAGTATCTTCTGAGGCACATGGGCCAAGTTCCATGGGTGCATCTAAGGGGAGATTTGGGCCCATTAATAAATGAATCTAAAGAACATACCTATTTGCGGCGTATATAGCTATTAAGCCTTTGTTTGTGCTGTACTGCACCTTTAAATATCTAAAGCTCTCATGTCTAAAGATCCAGAGAGGCATTTTGTTCTCAGTGATGCGTCAATCTATAATGGAGGATACACACACAGTGCTCTTATGGTGACTTTCCTCTCTTTGAGTTAATTGAGGTAGAAGAGAACAGCAAGAAAGTACATGCTTTGCTCTTTGTATATTAACAAAAGTAACACGAATAACAACATTGTTAACCTTTGAGGATAGGACAAGAAACAATGTGTTTAAATTGCAGCAAGGGAGGTTTCGGTTGGACATTAGGAAAAACATCCTAACTGTCAGGGTAGTTAAGCACTGGAATAAATTGCCTAGGGAGGTTGTGCAATCTCTGTCACTGGAGATTTATAAGAACAGGTTGGACAAACACCTGTCAGGAATGTATTCTGTGTTGTAATTGAAATCAATATATTTGAAAATGTAGAAAACATCCCAAAATATTTCAATAAATGGGATGCTATTATTGTTTAACAGTGTGTTCAATCCTCAGACTCAAAGCTGCCCTGTTTCTCTATTTCCCAGGGCCATTTCCTAACTTCAACACCACCTTTATGGCTTCCCCAGTACACAAACCTCTCCCGTTGGTCCTGCTGTAGCCCATCTGTAGGTCTCCTTTTTAGCCCATTCCTAGCTCCTTCAGAAATCCCTACCTGGGAAGGAGTCACCATTAGTCCTTCCCTGAGCCTGCCACAGGAGAGGTTGGACCCAAGGTCCCACAGCTCACGCTGTGACAGTGGCCCTCAAAAGATTTGGAGGTTTGCTATGGAAACCCCCTCAACATTTAGAAGCTCACCCAAGATATCCATAGACCTGTCCTCTTTCCCGCCTGTTGGCATCATAGACAGGGCTAGATCCAGCCATCTGCAAGCAAAAATCACACTAACTAGGTAGAATTCCTCATGTGAATATACAGCTGAGCTCTGCCATCCCAGGAGAGAGTATAGCATGCATGTCCACTTTGCTCCTGGAGAGTTTTAGGAACTGATGCATGGCAGAGAGTGGGGCTGTGTGGGCATGCCACTTTCAGACAGCTAACACCAATCGAATGCCAGCAGGGAGCAGGACCTTTGCCTCCCAGCAACAGTGTGAAATAAGGCAAGTGTTTAACAATGTAAAAGTGAAGAATAACTACTGTAATTAATCAAATGAAATTGCAAGGGAATATAGGTCAACAGAATATAACCCGGTTTGACATTCGACCTGGAAACAGGCACTTGAAGCTCTAGCAAGCAGGCTATGGGTTCTTAATGACCAGGAGGGAGAAGAACATTATTTTTATCAAATCCAAAAAGATGGAAGCCCTGCAGCTGCTGCCTGGAGCTAACAAGCAAGGACAGCAGCTGATCCACTTACTATGTCTTCTGGGATTTAAAAAAAGATGAATACTTTCTTTTCTGTAGTTCACTGTCACCGGCATCACATGATGAGCTGCCCCTTTCTTCCATTAGGCTGCTGTGGAGGCAGCTGTATTACATGACATGCACAAGTCTTTCACTAACAGTGCTATTAACGGGGATTAGGGAACATGAAAAATGGGAATAATTTACCACATGATGTGGTGGATTCTCCGTCCCTGGAAGAGTTTAAATTAAGATTAGGTGTCTTTCTATGACGTATACTCTAGTTTAACCATATTTTATTGGCTTGAAACCAGAATTACTGGGTTAAATTCTATGGTCTGTGTTATGCAGCAGCTCAGACTAGACAATGGTCCCTTTGCACTTTAAAAATCTAGAAATAAATCAGTAGTTATTTTCAGTGACAAGTCAATGTCTGACCTGCCACTGATGGTTGGTAAAAGGGGCATCATTGATTTCAGAGGCATGTAGAATCATAGAAATGTAGGGCTGGATGGGACCTCAAGAGGGCATCTAGTCCATCCCTCCATGCTGAGGCAGGATCAAGTATAACTGGATAATCTCTGTCAGACGTGTGTCTAACCTGTGCTTAAAAACCTCCAGGATTCCACCCTCTCACTTGGAACCTATGCCACTTCTTAACGCTCTTTATAGTTAGAAAGTTTTTCCTAATAGCTAACCTAAATCTCTATTGCTGCAGACTAAGTGCATTACTTCTTCTACCGTCAGTGGGCATGAAGAAAAAATAACTGTCCTCTTTATAACAGCCCTTAACATATTTAAAGAGTGTTTTCAGGTCCCATCCTGAGTCTTCTTTTCTCAAGACTAAACATGCCCAGTTTTTTTATGCCTTTCCTCTTAGGTCAGGTTTTCTAAACCTTTTATCATTTTTGTTGCTCTCCTCTGGATTCTCTCAAGTTTGTCCACATCTTTTTTAAGGTGTGACACCCAAAACTGGACACAGTGCTCCAACTGCAACCTCACCAATGCAGAATACAGCATAACAGTTACTGTCAATGTCTTGCATACAACTCTTTGGATTGATATATCCCAAAAGATTAGCTAAGGGGTCGGCAACCTCTGGCATGCACTCTCCGGGGTAAGTACCCTGGCAGGCCAGGCCAGTTTGTTTATCTGCCGCATCGGCAGGTTAAACCGATTGTGGCTTCCACTGGCCGCAGTTCGCATCCCAGGCCAATGGGGGCAGTGGAAAGCGGTGCGCGCCAAGAATGTGCTGGCTGCCTGCGACGGCGAACCACAGCCAGTGTGAGCCGCGATCGGCCAAACCAGCCGACGTGGCGGATAAAAAAACTGGCCCGGCCCGCCAGGGTGCTTACCCTGGCAGGCCGTGTGCCAGAAGTTGCCGACTCCTGGATTAGCTCTTTGTAACTGTATTACATTGTTGGCTCATTTGTGATCCATTATTAGCCCCAGGTTCTTTTCAACGGTACTACAGCCTCACCAGTTATTCCTTATTTTGTATTTGTGTGCCTGATTTTTTTCTTCCTAAATACTTTGCAGTTGTCTGTACTAAATTTCATGTTGTTGGTTTCAGACCAATTCTCCAATTTGTCAAAGTATTCTAATCCTGTCCCCAAAGTGCTCGCAACTCCTCCAAGCTTGTTATAAACATACGCTCCCCTCCATTATCCAAGTCATTAATGAAACTATTGACTAGTATCATACCCAGGACTGACCCCTGCAGGACCCCACTAGATACATCTTCCCAATTGGACAGCGAATAAATACTCCTGAGTATGGTTTTCCAAACAGCTGTGCTCCCATCTAATAGTAATTTCATCTAGACCACACTATCCTAGTTTGCTTATGAGAATGTCATGTGGGACTGTGTCAAAAACCTTACTAAAATCAAGATATGCCACATTAACTTCTTCCTCCCTATCCACTAGGCCAGTAACCTTGTCAAAGAAGGAAATTAGGTTGGTTTGGCATGATTTATTCTTAACAATCCATGCTGGCTATTATTTATCACCCTATTAGCCTCTAAGTGCTTACACACTGATTTTTTGATAATTTGTTCCAGTATCTTTCCAGGAATTGAATTTAGGCTCACTCGTTTATAATTCCTCAGGTCCTCTTTGTTCCCCTTTTAATTGGCCTTTCTCCATTTCTCTGGCACCTCACCTGTCCTCCATGAGTACTCACGGATAATCACTAATAGTTCCAAGATTGCTTCAGCTAGTTACTTAAGTACCCTAGGGTGAAATTTGTGAGGGACTAGAATACATCTAACTTCCAAGTATTCTTTAACCTGTGCTTTCCCTATTCTGGCTCCTTCTCCCTTGTTGTTAATACGAATTGTGTTCAACATCTGGTCACAATTAACCTTTTTAGTGAATAGAATGTTAGAATATGCTAGAATAGAATGTTGAATAGAGAAGACTTAGGGCTTGATTCGCTAATGTAACTCTGTTAAAGCCATCATTTCATACACCGCCAGCATTCAGCTACCTCTGGGCAGGGAATGGGGGAAACAGTTGTATCACAGCCATCTCCCATCTCTATCTTGACCTGGCCTGACTCTGTATTTATACTATTTTCTAATATCTGAGGGCATCACAGCACCAGGTTGTGTGTGTGAGAGAGAGCGGGGGGGCATGGAGTGCTGCAGTGCTCCTGTATGTTCCTGAAATTGCCTGCATGCGTGCGTATGTGCATGTGTGTGGGTGTGAGAAAGAGGGTGCTGCTGGGCTCCTGTACGTTGCTGAAATTTCCAGTTGTGTCAATATAGTCTTTTAAAGTAATAAAACACATCATAGATTGAGGGCATTAAAATGATACAGGGAAAGGTGTCAACATTTGTACACATTCCTCTACCATAATTTTAGTTCCAGACAGTTTTGAACTATCATCTTCTTTCTCTCCTTTATCAACACCATTACAGCTGGTTGAATAGTAAAAATTAAGAGAATGAAAATAGATTCATAAACATTTTTGAAAATAAAAGCACCAAGTAAGCTTGATTGGCTACAATTTCTGGAGACATGTTTTATTAGTGAATATTCAGACAGCCAACGAGCATAAGGGAAAATGATCACAAACTCTAAAATTTTAGGTGACTTTTAGCCTGAATGATTACCTGTGTGAAAAGTACCTAAAGGAGCTGCATTATCCTCTAGTCTATGTTAATTATTCTCTTGTTTAAAACATTTAATTTATGTTCAGGGAGCAGAAACAATACCATGAGATTTAGGAGACCAACTGCACATTCCGAATGACCAACAGTGAAGAGCCGCAGCACACAGTTCTGAGTTGTGAGATACAGTGTAAATGCGACAATGATTAATCCAAACTGTTTGAGGACTAACAAATATGTTTGAAAATAAGCAAGATCAGTTCATGAATAGTTTACTGGCCAAAACCAGGACTCAATTCACAATGAATAGTTTGACCAGTTCTGATCAACACCATGGAGGGATACAGGAAAGCACATTTTTCTTATTGCTCACCCCTGCTGGAGAGTCATGTCGGGGGAGAGTAGAATTTCCTTCCTATTAGCATTTGATGCAGTGGTGTGTCTTTACAGTGAGAACCTAAGTATCTTAGTGCTGCCGGTTGACTCTGCCAGTAATGCATAAGGTGATGCACTGTGAAGCAGGCTGCTGGTGCTCTGCCAACAAAATAATGCTAGACCTGTTCCTTCATGTGCGTGGACTCACTTCCTTTACTACAGTATATTGGGTAACTCATCTGCATACTAGACACACCCTGCACGTTTTCCACCCTGCTACTCTCTCTCACTCTCTACCAGTACATTTGCTGTACCCTCCACTCAGACCTTTGCTGCCCTGTGGAACACCCTAGTCTCAGCAACAGCAAAACTGACAAAATCAAAAGTAAATCAAATGAAGTATGCTTGGAGAAAATGGCCAACATCAGGTGACACATCATCAATAGCTTTTGGGGTGGAGGGGAAGGGTTCACATTAATCATTAAAGACCTAAGCATGTTACAGAATTTTAATAATCTCTAATAATACTGGGCTCTTCCTACTACTTTCCAGCTGAGATGCTCAGACACTAATGAAGTCAGCCTCACAAAACTTCCCTGGTGTAAGCAACTATTATTATCCCTGTTCTACTGATGAGAAAGCTGAAGCACAGAGAGGTGACCTACATTTGCCAGTCACACAAGAAGACAATTGCAGTGCCACAAATGAGACTTTTGTTCCTGACTCCTAGCACTGTGCTTTAACAAGGAGACTATCCTAGTTAAGGATAGATTTATCTAAGAATCTCTGCTCCTATAGAATCAGTGCATCCTAATGTGCAATTCAGATATAATGCCTAGCTTTGACATAGTGCTTTTCATCAGTAGATCTCAAAGAACTTCATCATCTTAAATGTATTTATCATCACAACGCCCCTGAAAGGTAAGGAAGTACCATTATTCCCATTTTACAGACGGGGAACCAAAAGGCTGTCACACAAGAAGCGCATGATAGAGCAGGGAATTGAAGTGGGACTTCCCAACTCCTAGGTTGGCATCCTAACCACCGGACCATGCTTCTTCACAAGAAAGCTTACTTTAGTTCCTGTTTCCAAACTGGGGCACATATATATAGCCAATTAGTTCACAGTTTGATTGTTAGAGTAGTCTATATCAGTAGTTCTCAAACTAGGGCCACCGCTTGTTCAGGGAAAGCCCCTGGAGGGCCAGGTCGGTTTGTTTACCTACTGCATCTGCAGGTTTGGCTGATCCCGGCTCCCACGGGCCGCAGTTCATGGCTCCAGGCCAATGGGGGCTGCAGGAAGGATGGCCAGCATATCCCTTGGCCTGCACTGCTTCCTGCAGCCCCCATTGTCCTGGAGCGGCAAACCGCGGCCAGTGGGAGCCGGGATCGGCCAAACCTGCGGAAGCGGCAGGTAAACAAACCGTCCCAGCCTGCCAGGGGCTTTCCCTGAACAAGTGGTGGCCCTAGTTTGAGAACCATTGGTCTATATCCATTTAAATAATTTCCATTTTAAAAAACAAACACTTTTTTTTAAAATAAAAGCTTTTACAACTCTTATTCCAAAATCAGCATGAAGTGAGCTGGTTTGGCATGATTTGACTGGAAGTTGTATGTGGTTATGCAGGACTCAGTTTGATTCCTGTGTCATTCCCAATGGGAAGAAACATATTGACTAAAGTACCATGTTAATTTACATTTAAATACGCAGGAGTAGCAGGCCACGCATATTAGGGGAGGAGAGAAATAAAGAAAGAATGAAAACTGATGAAACCAGAGGGAAGTTTTGCTTATGCTAGGCATGAATCTAAAGCAGTGGTGGGCAACCTGTGGCCCGTCAGGATAATCTGGTGACAGGCTGCCAGGCAGTTTGTTTACATTTGCACATCGGCCCGCAGCTCCCAGTGGCCATGGTTTGCCATTCCCAGCCAACGGGAGCTGCAGGAAGGGGTGGCCAGCACGTTCCTGCGGCCCGCGCTGCTTCCCGCAAGTTGCCCACCACTGATCTAAAGCAACATGTCCATCTGAGGCTACTGAATATTTATGTCTTTATTTATAATGTTTGTATTACTATTATCATAGTATTTGTGCTTCCCTGAGCCTAAGGCTACGGTTACATTACAGCAGCTGCAACTGCATCACTGTAGCGCTGCTGGTGAAAACACTCTAGGCCAACAGGAGAGAGCTCTCCCATTGGCTTAATAACTCCTGCCTCCGTGAGAGGGGTGGCTATATTGGAAGGCAACGCTCTCCCCCCGACATAGCACTGTCTACACCAGCACTTAGGTCAGCATAATTTACGTCGCTCAGTGGCGTGGATTAGTCACACCCCTCGGGTGACCAGATGTCCTGATTTTATAGGGATAGTCCCGATTTTGGGGTCTTTTTCTTATATAGGCTTCTATTACCCCCCACCCTGTGTCCCGATTTTTCACATTTGCTGGTCACCGTACACACACCTGAGCAACGTTAAATCATGCCAAAGTAATTTGTAATGTAGACAAAGCCTAATTCTTTAATGAAAATCATGATGTACCTTTTACTTGAATTTTGCAAGCTTCACTTTACTCCCAGTGCTGAAAGGCCTGTTGATGAGTAATGTGCTGGGTGGTTTTCAATTGTTGTCTGTTGCTTTAGTATTTATATATGTTTCATCAGCTTCTGTTTCTCCAGTGCACAAGAGAGAACTTTCCCATTCCATCTGGCCTGGCTGTACTTGCTGTTGGCACAATCTCCTAACAGCAGTTCTGAACTCAAACCGTTTACAGCTATTCCTGATGTTACCAAGCTGTGATATTGCAGCATAAAGCTCTATCTTGACACCGACTCTATAGAAAGGTTAGAGCTGCAACCTTAAAAATTTTCACAACCAAACAGTTGGAGGGTGGGGGCGGGAAGATAAACAAATCAGTTTGGGTCAATTCAAATGTTTCATTTCAATAATCTTGAAGCGTTTGGTTTTGATTTTGACCATTTTTACGCTAATTAGCTTAAATTTCTAAATGAAGTCATTTTGAAATGAAAAGCCCTAATTTTTTTTGTTTAGAAAATGTCCCTTTTGAAACTTCTCCTCCCCCTGAACATGTGTCAAGTTGAGAAATTCCTCAAAACCATGAAAAGTTGTGGTTTTGATGAATCACCATTTCTGACGAAAAACATTTCAAAGAATTCCCAATCAGCTCTATTGATGATGCAACGCCAGTGAAATCAATAGAATTGCAGACTCATACAGCTGGAATGATAAAATGGTGAATCAGTCCTCCGTGATCCCAGCTTGCAACCTGCGCTACCACAAATATGGTTTAGTTTCAACAAAAAGTGACAGATCAGTGTCACCTACTGTCACGAGGGGGAAAATGGATCAAAGGTGTCCTCCTAATCTTTTTTGATCTGTGCTCACATATCTCAGTTCACATGGCATGCTTCACATACATGGCTGGAGGGGACTGTCCACTTAATTGTGCTTATATTGTTCAGGATACTTAGTCTCATGAGAGTCTCTAGCATGGGTTTAGTTCAAAATACATTTTACCATACATTGTGCTTCATATATGGCTATAGGATAATTTTGCTACATACAACATGAGCATTCACATACCTGTGCACAGCTTATTTCTATGATTAGTTAAGCACTGAGAATTTGCACGGTTCTGTATAGACACCGACAAATTGAGCCTAAAGCCATTTTTCATGTGAACAGCCAAACATACACATATACAAACATGGATATTCGTGCTTAAAGAAGAGTGTTTGTGGTTTGAAATATCAAAGTCATTTCCATTTCTCAGGTTTTTCAATAGACTCATTTTGTATTTGCATGACATTTTCAGTGATACCTTTTACTGAAATGTCAGCAGAAATTGGAACTGAAATCATTTTAGAAATGTTTTGGTTTACCCCAAACCTGGTTTTCAGCGAGAAAAGTACAGTTTTCAGTTAATGAAAAATGTTGATAATGATTTCAAATACAATTTTTGTAAAAAATTAACAGAAAGCATTTCAAATGTCAACTTTTCATGCAAAAGGTCATTTTTCCAATAAAAAGTTTTTTATGTATAAATTTTGACCAGCTCTATTTTTTGTTATTTGTCTCAGTCTATATCTCAGATCTCTCCTTGTGGATGTCTTGGTGAGAGTTTAAATGTAACAGGGCCAATTCTTGGTCATCAACACCACCACCATCATGCCTTCTCTGTGGCTCCTAAACTGGGCATCATCTGGACTCCACCCTCTCCCTAACTCTGCACATCAAGGTCATGTCAAAATCTTACCAATTCATCTTCCACAACTTTTCCAACCACCTGCCTTGCACCACTTAAAGTCTCACCCAGATCCTCGTCTCCCTTCTTGACTACTGCAATCTCTTCCTCTCTGGCCTTCCCAACACCTTCCTTACCCCACTGACACCCACTGAAAATGTTGTTGCCAAAAATCTTCTTGGCCTCGCACTTTGACCATGTCCCCCTCTCTCCCACCACCACACACATTTGGATTCCGTCCCTCTACGAAACACAAGCTCCTGAACCTTAGCATCAAGGCTGTTCACAACTCTATCCCTCCCTACTTATCTGCCCTCAGATCTTATGATGGCATCTCCAACCCACTCCCCTCCACTAGCAGTGCCAGCCTAGATCACTCATTTGTCTGCTTTTCTCACAAGCACCTTTGCACTTTCATCCATGCTGGTCCTTATGCGTAGGATGCCACCCCCAAATAATTTGCCCTACTTTTCAAATCTCTTCTCCAGACCCACTTCTACCAGGATGTCTACAGTAGACTGCCAAGTGATAATGGCTACATGGGTGACCTGTTTAGAGATTCATTAAAAACTCTTATTCTTCTACATTTTTTAAAAAGGTCAATGGTTAAACCGGCTATTGGGTTTCCTGCTAAGCCTATGGTGTGATTCCCCCCAAGTCTATAGTGTGGTGTTATGAAGTGGTTTATAATATCTTTCTAACAGTATTTGAATGGCAGTGTGGCTGAGGTGAATCACGGTGCATCCAGAGATAGCAATCTAACATGCTTTTACACAAGTCATTGGGGGCACCATTGATTCTCCACCTCCACTGTAGATTTAATAAAGACTTTTCCCCGCTCGTTTTTAAAACACTCTTTACAACCTGTAAAAAGATGATTAAATTCTACAATACTGTAACCTATTTCTGAAGACTGGGAAGGTAGGTCTCATGTTACAATGCTAATATACATATATAAAAAACAAGTGAAAGGGCCTACATTTCCAGTCCCACAAATAGATGAAATGCATTAAGGTCTTAACTGGCTTGCTGAGAAGACTGTTACAAAATATGACCCACCAGTAATACTGGGATGAAACATTTGGCTTCATTTTTATTTTGGTCATGGAATGGGATACTCTGGATGAAATATAAACATTCTATCAGTTGTTACCCCAAAAAACAGGCTTTGGGGGTAACCAAATTATTCTATTACTCCCTTCCTCTGTCTTTCCTAAGTTATGGGTCACCAGGGTAGTTAAGACAACACTTGAAGGACATAGATGCAACCTTCTGATAAAATGATTGACACAGGCAGCATATTTTTTAAAAACAAGGTCTCTTATTAATGTAACTAATACTCCCTATTACAATAATCTAAACAAGTAAATCAGACACAAAACCCTTGTTGCAAGTTAAAGAGCATTCACTCAGACCACAATACCATACAGTTTTAATGATTCTAAATGATGTGCTCTGCCACAGGTGGCCAGTCTGTGACAGATTGCTGACAGCAGTTCTTAACTTCTACTTTAAATTTTATATATGTAAATTACAATTAACACACACTCCTCAAGAATACACATATTATACTACATTATATTATGGTTAGAAACTAGCAGACTTACTCTGTTAGTTGATTCTGCTGTGTTGTCCACTGCTGCTTGCTCAGTTGGCTTGCCTCCGTGTCAGGTCTCTTCAGCAGCTGAACACTTCTTTTGTCCTCTCAGAACTCTCTCTCAATTGCCTTAACTTTTATACTGTCCTATTGGCTACTGGGCCTCTACTGAGCATGCTCGCTTTACTGTGCATGCTCATAAGGAAACATTACCTCACCCTTAGCTACCAGAAAAAGCAGCCCCAAACCAGCCCAGGCTGCAGCTGTTTGACCTCTCCCTACCCTTGTATCGCACATGCTCATTGCCGAGCATTACCTCATTCTGCACATGCTTACCGGGATTGTTTTACCACAGAGCTATGATTACCTCATCTGACCTTATGGCCCGTGCTCCAGATCTGACCTACTTCGTGGCCATACCTCATTTTACTCACAGATCCAATCGCATGACCGATAATGTCCAAAGGTATGTAACATGCAGCTTTCAGTGGTGAAGTGACTTTCATTTATTTGAAATAGAAGCAAGGGACACAAAATGAAGTCCAAGGAATTTCTTTGGTATCACAGTTGGTAAATAACTGCAATGTCTGAGCTGATCACTGGTGCCACCAAAGTGTGGATCAGACTTTTAAGTAGATTATTTCTGTGGCCATCTCTTCAGAGGTGGGCATCCTGGGTACACCCAGAAAAGTATGTGAACACACATTGAGCATGCAAATACTTGCATTGGCACAAGCATGTCAAACAGCTAGGGTTTGATTATCTAAAGTGCTTGTCAGGCAGCTGGGACAAGAGAGGTCTAGCCTAGGCTAGTCAGAGAAGGTGTCATGCCAGGTGGTCAGAGCAGGAATCAAGAGTTGGAACCAGAGACGGGGTCTGAGCCGGAATCAGCAGTCAAAAGCCAGAGCCAAAGTTCAAATCAGAGGGCATAACTGGATATCAGAGCTGAAGATCAAGCCAGAATCAGACACAGGTCAAGCCAGAGGTCAGGAACTAGAACAAGCAGGGTAGCAGGCAAGGCTGGGTGCAAGGTAGATGCAGCACAAACACGGTAACTAACACAGGCAGAGTCACAACGATGTACATGAACATGAGCACTGAGCAGCCACTGAGCTGCTGTGGGCCTAAGAGTTGGCCAGCTGGCCCCTCCAGCCAATCAGGTGGTGTGACCAATCAAGCAGCCTGCTGCAGGCAAGCTGTACTGATGAGACAAGTGCATGCTTGGCGTCAAGCTCTGCTGCAGGCCCAAATACTGATAGTTAAGGCCAAGATTTTGTCACACATATTTTTAGTAAAAGTCATCAACAGGTCACCGGCAATAAAGAAAAATTCACAGAAGACCATGACGTTTACTAAAAATATGCTTGACAACATGGGAAGCTGCAGGGTCCCCACACTGCAGGGGGCCCCAGCTCAGAGCTGCGGGGTCCCCCACTGCCCATGCTCAGAGTTCCAAGGGCCCCACACCATCCACAGCGGCTTGGAGATCTGGGAGCCCCCACCACCTGCAGCGGCCCAGAGCTGTGGGGTCCCCATCTATCTGTGGCAGCTCAGAGCTCGGGGGCCCCCACCACCAGATGCAGCAGGGGTATCCTGTAATTCCCAGTGGCGGGGGCGGACCTTACAGCTCCCAGGCACCACAGGCTGAAGTCACGGAAGTCTCTGGAAGTTATGGATTCTGTGACTTCTGAGACCTCCGTGACAAAGTCGTAGCCTTAGTGATAGTGCTGAGCACCCACAACTCTAATTGAAATGAATGGGAAGGTTATTTATATAGGCATGATTCTGCATGATGCCTAGGACTTCCTTTGACATGCTCAGTGCTTTCAGCTCCCATGGAAGGGAAGGATCAAGGCCTATTATCTATATAATAAGATTCCAGGATTGTCACCTGTCTGTGTGTTACTCTGAAGCCTAGAACGTCTTGAGTCAGTGTGAAGCGAAGGTAGCTGCTGTAAGCATGGTTGAGAGCTCTTCTTGTTCTGAATCTCACCAGGTTGAACCATCACTGACTTTCATGGTCTGTTACCATTCAATATTTAAGGTCTCAGTCATTTTGACTTTACAAATTACATCCACGTGACAGCAAGGCATGTATCTGTGCCCTACCCAAGGTTCTAGGCCATTATGACATCAGAGATAGGTCAACCAATCACCACCTTTTATTCTACAGCTAAGTTAAGTACAACAGTTTAATTGGTTGTGTGATGGAGGCTGCACAGGTGGCGGCTTACTTGGTCCAACTGTCATGCCCGTGTGACAGCATATGCTTTCATCTCCTATTTTTTAATTACATTGCAGTAGAACCCAGCAGCTCTGGTCAGGATTCCATTGCACAAAAGGCTATACAAGCAGACAGCAGCACTCAATCCCTACCCTGAAGTGCATAGGTTCAAAGGGTTAGAACCTGCAAATGGAACCACATTGGCTTACCCCTGTGCCCCTGGAGCTCCAGTAGGGTCTACAGGGCCCACTGGGCAAAGAGGTGTAACCAGAAAGATCCATTTGCAAGATTTGATTGTGATCAGGAACAGTCAAAATGGATTCACCAAGGACAAGTCATGCCTGACTAACCTGATTGCCTTCTGTGATGAGATAACTGGCTCTGTGGATATGGAAAAAGCAGTGGATGTGATCTATCTTGACTTTACCAAAGTTTTTCATACTGTCTCCCACAGTATTCTTGCCACCACGTTAAAAAAGTATGGATTGGGTGAATGGACTATAAGGTGGACAGAAAGCTGGCTAGATCATTGGTTTCAATGGGTAGTGATCAATGGCTTGATGTCTAGTTGGCAGCCAGTATCAAGTGGAGTGCCCCCGGGGTCAGTCCTGGGGCCGGTTTTGTTCAAGCTCCTTATTAATGATCTAGATGATGGGATGGATTGACCCATCAGGAAGTTCACAGATGACACTAAGCTGGTGGGGAAAGGTATATACACTGAAGGGTAGGGATAGGGTCCAGAGTGACCTAGACAAATTGGATAATTGGGCCAAAAGAAATCTGATGAGGTTCAACAAGGACACGTGCAGAGTCCTGCACTTAGGACGGAAGAATCCCGTGCACTGCTACAGGCTGGGGACTGACTGCTTAAGCGGCAGTTCTGCAGAAAAGGACCTGGGATTACAGTGGATGAGAAGCTGGATATGAGTCAGCAGTGTGCCCTTGTGCCAAGAAGGCTAATTGCATATTGGGTTGCATTAGTAGGAGCATTACCAGCAGATCAAGGGAAGTGATTATTCCGCTCTCTTTGGCACAGTAGAGGTCAGATCTGGAGTACTGCATCTAGTTTTGGGCCCCACACTACAGAAAGGATGTGGACAAATTGGAGAGAGTCCAGCGGAGGGCAACAAAAATGATCAGGGGGCTGGAGCACATGACTTACAAGGAGAGGCTGAGGGAACTGGGCTTGTTTATTCTGCAGAAGAGAGGAGAGATTTGATAGCAGCCTTCAACTACCTGAAGGGGGGTTCCAAAGAGGATGGAGCTAGGCTGTTCTCAGTGGTGGCAGATGACAGAACAAGGAGCAATGGTCTCAAATTGTAGTAGGGATGGTCTAGGCTGGATATTAGGAAACACTATTTCACTAGGAGGGTGATGAAGCACTGGAATGGGTTGCCTAGGGAAGTGGTGGAATCTCCATCCTTATCGGTTTTTAAGGTCCGGCTTGACAAAGTCCAGGTTGGGATGATTTAGTTTGTGTTGGTCCTGCTTTGAGCAGGGGATTGGACTAGATGACCTTCCAACCCTAATCTTCTATGTTTCTATGATTTAGCCCTCATTTGAAACAAGACTGAATAGTAAGCGTAGTAAGTAATAAGAAGAGAGGGGGAAAGAAGCCAAGAGTTCCGTAATAAGGTGATGCAGTTACACAAGTTAGTTATATATATACAGCTTGATGGCTCTCATTGTTTAACCTAAAAAAATCAATAATATCCAGTACTTCCCCCTTCACCTGATGAACGTTCAGATTCTCAATTACTTACATGACTTGAGGAGCTGGGGCATCAAGAGATAGCACCAATAAGCCATGAGTCTTGGCAATACTGAAGATCAATTATCTTCAACTGTGGTTCAATCTTGCCAACTGCTGGCTGATTTCTTGTAGCCATCACAGAGGCAGTGGATCTTGAGGGGAATAAGGCACTCTTACCTTTCAGATTAGTTTTGGGAGGGTTTTCCATGCATGAGGGACAGCATCAGAGCAAGCACAAAGGGATGGGTGAGAGAAGAGGACAAATGGCTATTTGAGATTGTTTCAACTGGAGGAACAGACAGAGAGAGAGACATTGAAGCATTAGACACAAATGAGGGACAATCAAATCATGAAGCTCCATGCAATCTGCAAAAAGGGGCTTTGCATTTTGGTTCTCAGATTTGTATGGGGAAAAGTGTTCAAATACAATGCTTCAAATTCACTTGAGCATATAATAGGAGGTGCAAACAGTGCAGAAAAGATCTGATACCGTGTCTGTCTAATAATCTTTCTGAAAGATGCTGGTATATCAAAACTAAGGAAATTAAAGAGAAGAATCCAAATAATATTTGACAAACTGGCCATCAGCAAATATCCAGAGTTAAATAAACTTTACATTCTTCTATCTCTCACTCACTCCTTTCTGGCCACTGTTTGTAGGGGTCTTAGAAGAGTGCCAGATGTTATATATCATGTGTGCTTCAATGCCTAGGAACAATTGGGTCAGCTAAGAACGAAGTGAAAGCCTCAGCTCAGACATTTACATTTTTAAAGGGTTGCCCAGAGACTCCCTTAAAGTCAAAGCCACTTGCTCAGTAAAACTCCATGCAATGCTTTGAAAATGCCTGGGTCAATGTTTGTACTGTACATATTGTACAAACTAGTGGGGCTGACCTGGCAGTCTTGATACAAGCAAAAAAATTTCTGACAATTGCACACTTGTCTGCAATTTGAGAAGTTCAATTAGCACAGCCCCAGTATAGGGAGGGATAGCTTAGTGGTTTGAGTGTTAGCCTGCTAATCCTACGATTGTGAGTTCAATGCTTGAGGGGGCCATTTAGGGATCTGGGGCAAAAATCTATCAGGGACAGTACTTGGTCCTGGCTAGTGAAGGCAGGAGATAGGACTTGATGCCATTTCAAGGCCCCTTCCAGTTCTGTGAGATAGGTATATCTTATCATCACTTTACTTTGGCAGTCTCTTTGCTGCATTTAGAAGTGCCCACTCCTGCGAGGCTTTAGCAGTGTGAAGTCAATGGTAACAACATCAAGCCCTTGGTGTGATGGGATATCGTTCTCCCCTTGTCTCAGAAATGAAGGCCCAATAATATGAGGTGCTCAGCACCTTCAAGCCACGTTGACAACAGTGGGAGTTGAGGGTGCTCAGTGCCCTGCAGGATTAGCCCTCCCTTGGTGAGGCTTGGGCCTACACAATGTAAGAATCTCACTACTTACTCCACCATGAACATTGTATGTCTCTCTTTTGTGTTAATCCTAGCAATTTAATTACTGGGGTGCATCTACTCAAAAAGTAGCTGTCCCAGATTTACCAACAAACCCAGCTACGGTGCTAGGAAAGGATCCTGGCAGATGGCTATAATTCCGCCCCTCCCCGCCACCCCCCGCGGCGCATCATTTCTTCCTTTTTCAAAGAATTACAGTCATGTGTACTCTAGGGGGAAGAGCCATGGCCATGGCCATGCTTTTGGGCCTAGTCCTGCAGGGTGAGAGGTGCCTTCCACTCCCATTCATGTCAGTAGAAGGGAAGGTGCTCAACAGCTTGCATAGTTGGGCCTTCCTACGGGAAAAGTGGCTTTCCCTTTAAATATGCACATCGCAGGATACTTCAGGTTGTGCTACATCTCACTATGGTGCAGGGCCCTAGTACCCAGTGTACAGCAGTGAAATCGATAGGCACCTAACAGGGGTGAATCTGGATTCAGCATGTTTATGAGAAGCTTTTGTCTGTCCACATATTATGTAAATGATATAACCTGCATAGAAGTATTAGACTAATAAAAATATTAATGCACAGTAGCTAGTAACTCAGCATTAGCACCTGCTGCAGCTGTGGTGCATCAACCTAGGATGCTGTCCATGAGGAGAGAGACAGCCAAGAAACGGGCCTCTCGAGCTGGGGAGGGGGCTCAGAATCCACCCAAAAGCAGGAGCTGGGCAAGAGAAAGGGGCTCTGGATGCTGAGCTGGGGTAGGAGGTGAGGTGATAAAATAAAAGAACAGGAGAATAAAAGTTGGGGACTGGGAAGTGAGAAGGAGGAAAAATAGGAAAGGTTTCAGGATCAGGAGAAGCAGGAAAAAAATAGACCTGGCTCTGTGAGCAGACACTGTTAGAGAAGTGAAGCAAAATCTACAGACACACCAGGGGGAGAGTATCAAGGGGGAAAAGTGAAAGGAAATACAACTGGTGAAAAAGGGAACTGATCAGAAATCTGCGCGAGATGAAAACGGTAACCGAGAAGCTCACCCTCGAAGGACCTACCAGATACAAACAGCGAGACTGACTGTGTGAACATTGATTGACAGAACACAAATAAAAGGAGCCTAGCACACAAGCGAGGACCCCGCTTGTGGATGAACTGGGTGAAAAGAGGTACAGCCACAGGAACATTGAATCTCAAGGAGCACTTCAAGCCAGAGTAGTAAAGAACAGGCAGCAGGAACCGGGCTGGACTTACAGCCTGGATGGAAAAGCTGATTCTTCTCTGAAGTGACACAGTATAGCGTTGAGCAATCTGTTGTTCTTGTTAGTAACAATACATTTGGTATTAACTGCACAGAGTGAGGCAGAGTAGCATGTACAAAGCTCGCGAAGATAAATGTGTTCAATCCTACAGTTTATTATTGTATGTAGTAAGTACTTGATGATGTTCTATGTTATTTATGCTCCTGGTACAATATTTGGGTTTTTCCTTATAACGTTCTCAAAATTTAAAATAATCACTTTTGTCTTAGTTTGTCTCTGCCTCTTCTCACAGTTAGGCTAGCCTGATCACTGCATAGCGACCAAGACCTTGGCCAAACTTGGAGGTCTGCAGCGCTGGGAGTTACAGCTGTCTTCGTACAGCTGTGTAGGGAAAGCGCTGGAGTGTGGCCACACTGACAGCTACCAGCACTGCAGTGTGGCCACATTTGCAGCATTTGCAGCGCTGTTGGGAGTGGTGCATTACGGGCAGCTATCTCACAGAGCACCTTGTCCCATTTTGGCGCCGTGGGTTGTGGGAAGGGGACGGAAGGGTGCAGGTCATTCTGCTTCCTGTCCCAACGCCCTGTAATGCATCGCTTTATATCCCAGCAGTCCCTGTTTTCCATCCACGTTTAGCGCCATTGTGACTCTCCCAATGGTTTCTGTGCAGCGCGATTTCTGTGGGAAATGGAGCCCGAACTGCTGAGGAGTATGCTGACGAGTCTCGCCAGCACATCACGTTTGGCAGTTGAGCTATTCCTTAAGCTCCAAAGTGATGAGGAGTCCGACGATGATTGCGAGTTGCCTGACGCGTATGACACGACATTGCTTGTGGCTTTCACGGAAATGCTCTGCACCGTGGAATGCCGCTTTTGGGCTCAGGAAACAAGCACTGAGTGGTGGGATCACATAGTCATGGAAGTCTCGGATGACGAGCAGTGGCTGCAGAACTTTCGGATGAGAAAAGCCACTTTCATGGGACTGTGTGCTGAGCTTGCCCCCACCCTGCGGCACAAGAACATGAGATTGAGAGCTGCCCTGCTGATGGAGAAGCGAGTGGCTACTGCAATCTGGAAGCTGGCAACTCCAGATTGCAGTAGCAATCCTATCGGTCGGGAACCAGTTTGGAGTGGGAAAGTCGACCGTTGGAGTCGTTTTGATGCAAGTTTGCAGGGCCATTAATCGCATCCTGCTAAGAAGAACCATGACTCTGGGGAATGTGCAGGACATTGTGGATGGCTTTGCACAAATGGGCTTCCCTAACTGTGGAGGGGCGGTAGATGGGACATATAGTCCTATTCTGGCACCACTCCACCTAGCATCCGATACGTTAATTGGAAGGGGTATTTCTCTATGGTTCTCCAGGTGCTTGTGGATCACCATGGGCATTTCATTGACATTAACACAGGCTGGCCTGGAAAGGTGCATGATGCACGCATCTGTTGGAACACTGGTCAGGAACCTGCAGGCAGGGACTTTTTTTCCAGACCGGAAGATCACAGTAGGGGACGTTGAAATGCCCATTGTGATCCTTGGAGACCCCACTTACCCCTTAATGCCTTGGCTCATGAAACCGTATACAGGGAAGCTTGACAGGAGCAAGGACCAGTTCAACTACAGGCTGAGCCGGTGCCAAATGACTGTGGAGTGTGCTTTTGGCTGTTTAAAAGGGCGCTAGTGATCTCTGTATGGGAAGCTAGACTTGGGGGAAAGCAGCATCCCTGTGGTTATATCCGCGTGCTGTACCCTCCATAATATTTGTGAAGGGAAGGGTGAAACATTCAGTCAGGCATGGACCTCTGAGGTTCAACGCCTGGAGGCTGAATTTGCACAGCCAGAGAGCAGGGCTACTAGAGAGGCCCAGCACAGGGCTTCAAGGATCAGGGATGCCTTGAGGGAGAAATTTGAGGCTGAAAACCAACAGTAGTGTTTGGTGCCTTGCACGGGAGTGAAGTGCAGTGGTTACAATGTTAGTAGGAATCTGTTTTTTCTAAGCTGATTTGCAGTGCCTGTTTCTTTCCTGGGCTAAGGTATCTTTGACTTTCTGCAATAATAAAGACTGTTTTCAAAGCCAAGAATTCATTTATTGAAAAGAAAATAACTTTATTGACAGACACACAACATTTTGGGAACCTAAAAGGGCAGGGGGGTGTGGTGGGGAACTGTACAGTCACAGGTTTGAATATGTCCTGTCTGGAGTGCTGTGCAATGACTGCTGCACTTCAGGATGAAAATACTGCATGGTGATGAGGGTTGAGTGCAGAGGGTAAGGGTCGTAGTTCTCAGGGCTGGTTGGTGAACGTACAGGTGTTGGAGGCAGCTGATGGTGGTGGTAAGAACCTGGATGCTGGGGAAGGGGGTTTGGAGCTGACATTGGGGCACAAGGGAAAGAGCTTTGGGACAGGGGGTGCGGTGCAGTAGTGCTCTGCCTGCATGGCTACGAGCGCCTGGTTAGAGTCCGCTTGGCGCGCCAGGATGCTTATCAGCTGCTTTGTGCTTTTCTTCCTGGCCACTGCGTTTCTCTGGCGGATCCTGCTTTCCCTTTCCCTCCAGTCCTGCAGTTTTTTATTCTCTCTGGCAGATTGATCCATAACTGTTTGCAGCAGGTCGTCTTTGGTTTTTCGTGGCTTCTTCCGCAGGTTTTGGAGTCTTTGAGCTGCTGTTAACACGGGCAGCTGAGAACTCAAGGTCGCTTGTGGAAAGGAAAAAAAGGCAACAGTTAACAGAGGCAGCATTGTTTATATCTCAGACAGTTATTCGCAGACAGTGAAGGAGTTTACAGTCTTCACTTTAGCATAATTTTCCCATACCAAAGAGAGCGCACATAACCCACAGGAGCCCCGAAATGATGAGTAAGGGGGACTGATTGCTTCAGGGCTGTACTGGGGTTTCTGTGCACTGGGGAAAGCAAACAGCTGCAGGGGGCACATACACTGAACACTCTCCCAACATTTTCCACAGGAATTAATCCTGGAAGCTATCTCGCTGCTGCGGGTCACCTGGGAAGGGGGAATGATTCCTTCAGGGCTGTGCTGGGGTTTCTGTGCATTGGGGAAAGCAAACAGCTGCAGGGGGCACTTACACTGAACACTCTCCCAACATTTTCCACAGGAGTTAATCCTGGAAGATATCTCTCTGCTGCGGGTCACCTGGGAAGAGCAGCAGGGTCTTCTACAGCAATGTGGATTCTGCCCTGGCCCCTATGCAGCTTGCCTGTGTGCAGCAATGGTCCCCCCATCCCTCGCGGCACAGTGGCGCGGCTACGTTAGCCTGACTGGGACAAGGACCACAGTGGATCTCCCTATAAACTTGCGCAAGTGCATTGCCCACGCTCTGGCTGAAACTTTTGAAGAGACTACCGAGGCCGATTATCGCGATGTGATAGACCACATCAATGGGCTATTGCACATCTAGGCATGCATGCATGCAGCCCTAACCCTCCCTCCTCTCCCGAAACATTTCCATCCTGAAAATAAAAGCCGCTTACCGGGAACCCGCTCCTCTGCTTGTCCTTCACCAAGTACCGGCTGCTGCGACTGGCTACCTTCCTCCTGGCTTGAGAAGAGCTCCTGGCTGCATGCCTCCTGGGACTCCAGGGTGTCTCCCCTCACCCCAGTACCCTCACTCTCGGTTTTCTCCTCTCCCTTCTCCTCCTCCGCCTCCATCCCCTCCCCCTTCCCGATCTGAAGTCTCCATCGTGGTCCTCGGATTGGCGGTGGGGTCACCCCCAAGTATTGCGTCCAGCTCTTTGTAAAAAAGGCAGGTCGTGGGGGCAGGACCAGAGCTGCGGTTTCCCTCATAGGCTTTGCAATAGGCATTCCACAGCTCCTTCACTTTAATCCTGCACTGCACCGCGTCCCAGTCATGGCCCCTTTCCAGCATGACCCTTGATATCTGCCCATAGGTATCGTAATTCCTACGGCTGGAGCGCAGCTGTGACTGCACAGCTTCCTCCCCCCAAACACTGATGAGGGTCCAGCAACTTGCCATTGCTCCATGCTGGGGCTCGTTTGGCGCGTGGAGGCATGGTCACCTGGAAAGATTCTCTGATTGCACTCCACACCTGGCTGAGCAAACAGGAAGGGGATTTTTAAAATTCCTGGGGCATTTAAAGGACAGGTCACCTGAGGCCAGGGCAGTAGAGTTTGAACTGATGAGCAGAGTAGCTGAGCAGGCATTCTGGGATACCTCCGAATACCTCTGGAGGCCAATAACAGCGCTTTTGGTGGCCACACTGGCAGAGCAGCGCTGCATCACCAGTGCTGCAGTCGTCATTCCCCAGGCAGAAGTGGAGTACATGCAGCGCTGTAGCCAGGGAGATACAGTGCTGTATGTGCCTTGCAAGTGTGGACGGTGAGTAAGTTGCAACACTGTAAAGCCACCACCAGCGCTGCAACTCTCCAGTGTAGCCAAGGCCCAAGTGCACGTGGGAGCCAAGTGATGTACGGAGAGAGCATTTTCCTGTGGCAATTAGCTCTGCATTGTTCAGATTTGTTATCCTGTTTGGAGTTGTGACATTCCAATGCATCTTCCCACATACAAACATCTTAAGTAAATTCATCAAACAATCCCTGGAGATGGTTTGGAAAAAAACTCCAATATGTGGTAGCAGGTAATACAAAGACATTCATATCCATCCACACATATTCCTGACCCATCGCCACTGTCGTAGGCACAGTATTTACTAAAAAGTCTCCCCTCCCCCCCGATGATGAAAGACCATGAGGAACTGAATCCAGGAATGGAGGCTCCAGATACTTCACTTTAGACTACACACAGCTGTCAGCGCAGAACAGTGTGTAAAAGCCCCTATTTTTGGCTTTGGGGAGCTGCAAATGATGGGCCTTGACATTCCTGTGCAGACACTAAATTCAGTGATCGGATTTTAAAAGAGAGAGGAGATGAACATGAAGGCAGAGTATGAAACAGACATGGTGAAATATACTAATATGCCGAGCTGCCTAGTATAATTAACATCAGTATAAACGTATCTTCCAGCTCAGCTACAATTCATATGTTGTTTGCTCAGGAGCCGCCTTATTACAGTGTGCCATTCCTGGCAGCATTCCAAGCCTGGCTAACCTGTTGATCTCACCTCCTGCACCATTTAACTGTCAGTTATGTTTTTGTGGTTGACTGGTCAGTGAAATGACGAATGAATAAATGTTTGTGCTAACTGATCTACAGGCAGATGCCTCATTAAGCAGAAATGGACAGTGGATGATATGCTGTTCATGTGGTTTTGTTTAACTTCAGCAAATGCCAGCTGGGGTGAGGGAGCAAATTTTATATCAGACATGTTTGGAAAAATAAAAGACTAAATTTATCCTTAGATCTGTTCCCCACGCCAACCCCTTCCTCCTCCTCTGGGCCTGTTAGAAGCCTGTTGAAATAAGGAACTCTGAACTGAGCCCAGCGTTAAGTTCTGCTTAAAAATATACAAACTTCACGGTCAGGTCTTACTTTCCCAAAGCCTGGCTCACATTGAGAGCCTGCACTCCTACAAAACATGCTCCTTCATCCCACTGAGTTTCAATGGAAGTTTGACACCTCACACACTGATTTAGATTTAAATAAGCACTAAAGAGACACCAGTCCAAAGCTCTAAGTGCAATAACAAACCATTAGCTGTATGATTCAATCTCAGCAGCATTGAAATAATCATTTCAGCAAGAGCTCAGCCACCAACAGGAAACTCCTTTCTGCCCCTTCATCATAATACCCTCAGTCTTCTCCAACCCCACTGTCAAACACAAACACACCCGGAAGGTCACTAAATTCAATTTCTCTGAGCCCAAGGTGGGGAGCACGCTCTCAAGTCCTAGAACCCACACAGAGAAAGAAAATCCCACCCTCGGTAAGGCACAATGCTGCTAACTTCCATGAGAGTTTCAAGCAAGTCAGGAATGAGAAGAGACTTCAGGAGATAGTTAATGGTTTCTAAGGCTTTCCCTGTTCAATTTTACAGATTTCAGGTTTCCGGGGGGGGGAGGGAGACCTCTTTAAATGTGATCTGACCTTCAGTCTTGATTTTGCAAACACTCTAGCAGGTTATTTTTATTGTTGTTTATTATCTGTTAAGGACTAAATTGTGGCTTTAGGCAAGGCCCTGAATAAAGTGTTACCCCAAGAGGCTTGTGGCCCAAACATGCCCCCCCTAAATTACAGTTCCCTACTTGCCTTCTCTTTGCTCCACGATGGCAAGTCATTGGTATTAAAAAAGACCAACCACAAAACTGCAACAACAGTTAGCTAGCACATGAGTGGCAGGGGCAGAGCTAAGGGTACGTCTGCACTGTAAATGGCAGCGTGACTGCAGCATGGGCAGCTTTGATCTAGCTAACTCAAATAACAATAGCAGTGAAGTTGTGGTAGCACAGGTGGCAGCATGGGCTATACAAGCCCCTCAGCGGCGCGGGCTGAGGGACTTACTGGCCGCCGCTTCCAGCAGCTCCCCTTGGCCCGGAGCAGCAATCAGGCCAGACCTGAGGATGGGGAAAGTAAACACACTGGCCCGGCCCACCGGGGGCTTTCCCTATACAAGCGGCAACCCCTGTTTGAGAAATCCTGGTTTAGGTGACCTGCACAGAGATGTAAGAGGGGCTGTTACTTGCCCTCTCCAGGCATGTATTCCAAGTTACAACCTAGCCCTAAGTGAAAAGAATCAAAGTGTTTACAGTCCAAGGACCCAAGAAGTAGTGCCATTCACATCAGTAGGAGATGTGGGTCCTTGGCATCTTTGATAATCAGGCACCAGGGGTCTCAGGATGAGTACTCTAGAATTGAGGCAGAGATATTAGTACAGACAATACTCCTGAAAATTTGGCTGCATAAGTGTGTGGGTGAAAGTATCATTTCTTTGTAATGAAACTGGAAACTCTTTTCAAACACCAGCATTTGGTAACTTCCTCTAGGAGAAAGAAACCTGAAAACGAGTTAAATCTATGAGCTTCAATAGTCAGTTGATCGGTGACCAGGAGAAATGAAAATATTCTCTTCATTTGTAACATTCCTCCAGTGACTGATCACACTGGGAAATAACACGGAAGGAGATTGTGAAGGTTCCTCAACAACTTTGAATTGATATTACATTCCAAATTATGCAGGAGATCAATATTCCCTTAACAAGTCTGCTATAGCTGACAGAGTTAGTTAGTACGATGTGGATTGCTAGAGAGGTTGGAAAGCCTGTTTTACTTAGCTGGCAGAAGGATCCAGGCTTTATAAGGTTTCTTACACTTACTTGAAGACTAAGGGCCAAAGCCTACAGTCCATGCTGAGTCCTTCTTCAGGTAAAACTCCCCTGATTAAAATGGGACCACAAAATCTGGCTGTTATTATGTACCGTATTTCCACACTTAGTGAAAAGGCACAAAAGCAGCAAGCCTACCAGAGAGAAGCGATGCAGAGATTACTATTTTGGGGCCTGATTCTGTATTCTTTCATTATCCCAAACTCCCATTGTCTTTGTAACCAAAAAGTAAAAGGAAGTGAAAAATATCATTTTAGTCTTAGTTCTTCATTCCTACCTTTGGTATTTTTTCACTTGAACTATTTGTTGTGTTTCCATTGCATGGATCCCCCCTTATAACTGCAGGAGTGCAACACATTGTTTCACAGGATATGTCTACTTTGCAATCCAAAGTATGATTGCACTAGGAATACACACATCTATACAAGTCTGGCTAAAAATAGAACTATAGATGTGACGGCACGGGAGAACCACCCTGTAGGTCCCCAGCATGCTCATACAACCTGCACTGAAGTCCCTGACATTGCATCTGCACTCCTATTTTTAGCTAGTGTGGGCAAAGTTAGCACAAGTATGTCTACTCATGCGGCAATCACATCTCAGATTGCAGTGTAGACATACCCATGAGTCACTCGGGTCCTTTGTTCAACCTTCAAGGGAAAAATATTGTTCAGAAACAATTTTTGGTTCGGGTGGAGACAGGGCTGGATTAAGGCAAGGGCTTTCGGGACTGAAGCTCAGGGCCCCGGCTCAAGGCAGGCCCCGCAAAAATAAATCACAGGCAGCAATCTCCAACTCCAGGCCACTAAAAGTCCTGCTGTGCAGTGGGGCACTCGGGCAGGCTGCCTGCATGCCATGGCCCCATGCCGCTTCTGGAAGCAGCTGGCTGCTAGCACGTCTCTGTGGCCCCTGGCGGTGACGGGGGGAGGCGGCTTCACGCACTGCCCCCACCTCCAGCACCGTCCTCACAGCTCCCATTGGCTGGTTTCCCCGAGGCCGCATAGATGTGCTAGGAGCCAGCCGCTTCCAAGAGCAGTGTGGGGCTATGGCAGGCAGGCAACCTGCCTGAGCCCTGCTGTGCCACTAGCTGGGAGCTGCCTGTGGTAAGCGCCTCCTGGCTGGAGTCCGCACCTCACACCCCCTCCTCCACTCCAACCCCCTCCCCCAGGTCAGAATTCCGCTCCTGCACCAAACTCCCTCCCAGACCCCTCCTGCACCAAACTCTCTCCCAGGAAAAGACTTGTATACAGGGGCCCCACAAAATCTAATAGCCCCAGCCTACAGAAGAGTTAATCCAGCCCTGGGTGGGAATAGGAGTCTTCCAAAATCTGGTAGCAAAATATACTTTTCCCTTTGTTATAATGCTCAGCAGCCCTTTGGCACCAGGATTTTACCAGGCTTCAAGAGGAATTCACATGACATTAAAGTAGATAGTTGTTGCACTAATGATTCAATGCTAGTATGTTTATTTCAGACAGCTAGCCTACCTGGGACCAGGCCTGTGCGGTGCTGAGTGCCTTCAACTTTCCTTAAAGTCAATAAGAGGATCAGGGCCTTGAAAAACTGGATGAAACTGAGAATGGTTCTTTCTTGCTCTTAGTCCAGAATTCTCATTCCTAATATCAGTGTACAAATGCAGCATATCATAGGAGCCCTGTCCTGCCTGTGAGATCCCCCACTGCTGCAATGTAGTGCAATGGCAGTTGCAGCCACAGTCTTGACCCAGAATATAATGGGCAAAAGGTTGTGTACCAGAAGCTGCTTTGACGGGTTTCAAAAAGGCAGCTTCATAAATTAGTTATAGCTATCTCTTAGCTAATCTGCTCCTACTGAAAACACCACTTAATTCTGTTGTAACGCTGCAAAACGCTGCAATTTGCAGCAATAGTGTTTGGAGTTATTGCAGAATACTGTCATTTTCATAGTGCTGGGAGCATTTTTTATTATAATAGGACTGGCTGCTCTGATGTTAGGAGGAGAAGTCCTTCCCCATAACCTTTGTGCTGGTGGTCTATGCAAAACCCATTTATTTGGGCTTTGCACAATGGCGCAGGACTTCCCCCTTAATAATGACTGTGATTGCTGCTCTCTTCTGTGCATGACAGAGCATGCAGACCTTTTGGGTATTTGCATGCAAAATAACCACCATTAATTTCCACAGACAATTACAATGTGTACACACACATTTTTCCAGACTCTAACAAAAATCAGTTTGAACGCAATGGTTGTGTGACAAAATCTCTGCTAAATAAAATCAAACTGATTTGGTTTATTACTTATTTCTATGACATGTTTACAAAGAATAATGCAGCACTCTGCTTCCAGAGAAAACCCTCTGGATAAATCCATCTTCACTTTTAACCGGAATGATCTATAACATTCACATTAGATTAATGTCATAATATAGTACAATAAGCAAAAACCTTAAAACAACAAACAGAAGTTTCATACTCAAAGGGATGCTTTAATTACAGAGGGCAGGAGGCAAACTGAAATTATGACTGCTCTGTGTTTTCTGCTGCTTTAAATGAAAGAGAACATGTAAGGTTAGAAATTATGGGGGAGATCTTCAAAAGTATATATGGCAGTTCGGTGCCTACCTGCTATTTATGCCTGTGAAAAAAAATCTACTCCCAAATTTATTTTTTTTCAATGCTTCTGAATGCTATGAATAATCCTGCAGATCATTAAAACTGAGCTGCTTGTCTACTTTTCTCTCAATTTGGACAATAAAACCAGACTAAAGAATTTCCCTCTTATTTCTAATCTGCATGTGGGATTTTCAAATATGACAAAAAAAAATTTAGGAGTATAAATTCTGTTGAAAGTCAATGGGACTTGTTCTCCTAAATCCCTTTGGAAATTTTGAACCTCTCTCCCAGTAACTAATCAATTTCACATTCTGGTTTTCACCCTGTAGCACAAAACTGCAACGTTTGGGTTGCAAACACCATAGGAGAATGTTTATTGGTTATAAAACTGTTTACATTGGAGTTTTATATCTTATGACATAGAAATATGTCTAAGGTTTTGAAGAAACTTGTTTGTAGAAGACCTAAATTTAGGCGCAAATTTCACCTGACAATCTGTCTTTATGTGTATCAGATCATAGTATTTGAAAGGTAGTCACCTATGATATTGCAATATTGTATAACTAAGATGTGCATTCAGGGTGGCTCCAGGCCAAGCATGTGCTCAGGGCGGCATGCCACGGGGAGCGCTCTGCCGGTCGCCGGGAGGGCAGCAGGCGGCTCCGGTGGACCTCCCGAAGGTGTGCCTGCGGGAGGTCCACCAAAGCCGTGGGACCAGTGGACCGCGGAACCAGCGGACCCTCCACAGGCACACTGCAGGAGGTCCACCAGAGCCGCCTGCCGCCCTGCCGGCGACCGGCAGAGCGCCCCCAGTGGCATGCCGCCCTGCTTGGGGCGGCGAAATGTCTAGAGCTGCCCCTGTGTGCATTTGATGAAGTTGTTCCACAGAGCAAAATATTAAATAAACAAACACATTACCATGTCAATGGAATTATTGTGGGCCAGATCCTCAGCTGGTATAAATTGATGTAGTTTCATTGCCTTCAAGAGAACCATGCCAGTTTTCACCATCTGAAAATATTATGGCCCATTGTATATCGTTTCAGCTGGTTTCTGGAGAAACTTAACTAATCCAAACCAAAAGCTACCTTGGTTTGTTTCCAGGCTATATTAACACCATCAAAGAATAGTAATAAATATTGACATAACCCTTTGCAGGAAACAGAAATCCAATGAAGGAGAACCATATTTACCTCTCCACCAATAAAATGAAGGAAAACGGTTCAGAAATTAGTTTCATTTCCAAAGTTGTGAAAAAGGAATGAGCGGCCTTTTAGTATTTTTTCCACATTCGTTACCTTAATTAAAGTTGTCATGAGTCATGTTTATAATACTTGACATGTCTTGGACCAATAATAAAGACAGACACTCAGCCACTGACTTGTTTGTCTAAATTCACCGGGGATTTGTGCCGCTGTCGTCATTAGTTCCTGTACATGGAAAATGAAAAGGCCAAATTTAGAAACAGATCACAAGTCTCGGGTCAGTTTGTTTCCGAGAAGCCTGATGAAATCTGCTTTCTTATTTAGCCTAAACCTGCCTTCCTAACTCTTATCTTCCTTGAGACTTTCAGACCTGTTTCCATCCCTTAAGCTGTTGACTCCTGCCACATTAGAATGATAAGATATGACTAAACTGGCTCTGAAATCAGCCGGAGGAGGCCGGTTGCAATTGCCATTTTAAAACAACAGGCAGCTCCCATTGAAGCCACCAGCGCTTCTACTGTATAGTTACACACACAGAAAAACTACCAAGAGAGGTTGTGATTGTTATAGTGACACTAACCAAGCTTGAGCAAGCCACCCCATTTTCAACTTCTGCTTCCTATAAGTCATAACTTTCTCAGTCACGGCCCTTTGGAACTGAAGTTATTTATGGAGAAGTTAATTATTTTGTAAACATTTGATCAAAACCCCATTCAGCTCATTTTGAATTGGTGAGCATGAAATCAATATATGCAGTAGACTTCGAGGAATAGTTTAGTGGAGACTTTGTTTTCAAAACTTTAAAGATTTTGCATGTGATGAATACAATCGGAGCTATGTGTGGAAAAAGCTGGCAAAAGATGTTAGATGCAAGTGAAGATGACATCCTGAGCCTGTGCTCAGAGCCATTGTTGTTATTTATGAAACTCTGGCAATGTTCTTTCAGTGTACAAACTACAAATTAAAGAAAGTCCCCGTCCTCAAGGACTTACAGCCTGCAGGCCGGGCAAAGAAAAAATAAGATGCATTAGCACATACATAAGAGAGATTATTATTATATTTATTACTATTATTAATTATGACTATTATTATTATTATTAAAACTTAGAGGTTTGTTTGTTCTTCTGGTGTTTTAAGTGTTATTATTAATAGTTCACTTCATGTGGGCATCGTGGAAAAAGTAAGCCTCTGCATGCCCAGCATCATTTCCCTAAACAAAATAACTCTGCACAGCATTCACAATAGACTCATTTCAATGATTCAACATTCAGCTAAAGCCACATACTCTGAGTGCTGAGAGGCAGACCCGATGGATTCTGGGGCCACTTCCTGGGCTTTTATAAGAATCTGAAGATTCCAACACCTTTGGTGGCTTTCCGGGCATGACCGGAGATGGTCTCAATTGCAAACAGTGGTTAGTACACATAGCTCTGGGGCCAAGGCAGTTTTTTCCCCATCACAATAGCCAATAAATAATCTCATTTCACTTAGGTCCTTAGGTCAGGCTGCTACTCCTGTTTGTGAGCTGACAAGGCCAGTATCTAATCCACTTAGCCTGCCAGCACCCCTCCACCCCCTTCATGCAGACACAGTAAAAGCACAGATCTCCTGTGTGTCGCATATAGCCCTCCCCCAGTCCCTTCTGCCAGCTTGGGAACATGAATTTATAAAGAGATGGGTTAGGAAAACTACAAGGTAGGTCACAGAATGTCAAACTGTTTTCAAGGCTTAAATCCTGGAATCACTCAAGAGGCAACCCCCTTAGTTCTTGCAACAACAATTCAAATGACTCTGCTTTCTGTCTTTACACTGCCACTTACAATAGACCCCGGTGTATATTAACAGTGCTGCTTGATGACAGAGCATTCAGGTCCACTTCTGTGGTAATCAACTAAAGGATCATGAATTTCAGAAAAAGGTTTACATTTATTTTCTAATTAGTCACTGTAAAAATATCTATTTAAATCCAATTGGCCAGATCCTCAGCTGATGTAAATCCACTTTACTCAAGGAACTTGAGTGGATTTATACCAGTTTACATCATGTGAGGATCTGACCCAATAATCCTCCGCCCTGAGATAGCCAGTTCTCAGACCAATCATTTTTATCGTCATTTGATACAATGAAGCATTGCAGAACTACTGCTGGAGAGCTTAAATGTACACCTCCAGGATGATGAGTGACTACCTCTGTGGCTACGTCTCACTTGTTTCTGTCTGTTCCAGAATATGGGATAAGAAATTCTGAATTCTCCATCAGTTACTATTATTTGTATTATAGCAGTGCATCAAGTTCTGAAGCAAGATCAGGGCTCCATTGTGCAAGGCACTGTACACAAATAATACAAAGACTGTCTCTTCCCCCGAAGACCCTATAGTCTATTACAAAGTGGGACAGATTCTGTTAGGGTGACCAGACAGCAAATGTGAAAAATCAGGATGGGGGATAATAGCAGCTTATATAAGAAAAAGACCCAAAAATCGGGACTGTCCCTATAAAATCGGGACATCTGGTCACCCTGAGGACATTCTGTCCTCAGTTTCATTAATATAACCTGCTTGGCTTCAGTGAGGCTGCGCCACTGAACTGGAAGTAGAATTTGATCCAATGTCAGACCCAATTCTGCCCCTTCAGAGGGGTTACAGAGTTCTGCAAGAGGACATTACTGAGAATGTTGTCATCATGTTGAAGTACAATGCCATCAGCATATCAGTCTATCACATCAATCTGATTAAAATATTATTGAAAGACATAACGTAGCACATGCTCTCATGATATATGGAACTGAATTAACATTGCAGCATATCATTTGGTCATAAAGCCACGCATGCTTTTGACCTGGTACCACATTGCACACTTGGCATGTACTTTACAAAATGACTCAGTGTATTCTGGAAATTATTTTTTAATTGTATTTACCAGAGCCACACATAATACATTCCATATCGGTCACACCACTAAAATGTAGAGGCCCAATTCTGCTGTCATTTATACCAGCCCCACCCCACTCTGCTTTCACATGACTCTGAGTAATGTGCACGTACCAATCTGGGCACTTCACATTCACAATTACTTTCAATAGAAATCAGGCGGCCTGCCTGGTTTCCTGCCAGCCTGGGCTCCCTGGGCAGTTGCCTCCAGGGGCTGCCTGACTCCCCACACCTCCAGCTCACCAGGGAACTGGGCAGCCAGGCACAAGCTGAAACATTTATTTTCAGTTCTCACCAAATGGAAATTTTCAGAATTTTTCCTCCCACAAAAAAATTCAATTGTTTTGCTTTTCATCTCAATTTGGGATAATTCTCTTCCCCCTTCTCCTTCTCCCCCCGTCTATGTTTTTCATGGAAGGGAAATTCCATTTTCTGGCTAGCTCTATTCACAATCCTGCAGACCCCTTTTCCTCCCATGTACAATGGCATAACATCCCTGTGACAACTACAGCAATTGCCTACATAGAAAGTAATTAATGCACTGCTAGATTTTTTTAGGGCAGTTTAGTGGTTGGAAAAAATCAGAGGAGAAGGCAGGATGTGATAAATCAGCTCTCTACCAACCACCACTAGCGATCCATGGACAAAAGGGCTGAGCACCTCTGGTATATATTCACTCAATGGAGCCCACAACTTAAAAGAGCTCTGATCTGCAGAAAATTAAAGGTCTTTAGGCTACAGCAAAATATCTGGGTGCTCTATGCAACAACATGGGATTTGATGTCGAGGATTTCCCCAGTGTATATTTCAAGCATGACTCAGCAGGAGTTGATCTCTACTTGATTCACAAAAGAAAATATTTGCTTTATACAAACACACATGTAAACAGGGATTAGGTGAGAGATAAACAAACCCACACTCACAAATCCACTAAACTATGAGGATACTCGCCCTTTTTCCATATATAAAAATACAAAGCTTCCGCAACAGGGAAACAGCATCTCACCCAACTTTCATATTTTTTCAGGTCTCCCTTAATCTGCCTTCTCACTTTTGTTTACTGCACTTCTCAATCTCCTCCTTCTCCAGCAACAGATCTACACATCAAACTGATTTATACTCTGTTTTCATTTCCCAGCAATGTTTTCCTTATCTTTATTAACCCCTGTAAAGAGAGAGGTGGGCTAGTGGCTTGAGACTGGGACAGTGCACAAGGAACAGTTGAGTTCTATTGGTGGCTTTGGTCAAGTTACTGCCTCAGTTTCCCATATGGAAAACGTCTATAGAACTGAGTAAGGAATGAGAAATTTTCCATCAAACTTTAAGCCAACAGACAGATTTCGATAGCAGGGATATAATTCTCTATTAAAAATTCTACAGGTTGCTCTAAAAGTTATATAGAAAAGATCACAAAAATGCTATATAAGTAAAAAGGAGAATTAATACTTCTACTCACTTTCCCCATTTGAAGTTTACTATTATTTTTGATGTATATGAAGTTTCTTATTTCTTTTCAATTAAGTCCCCTAATTATTCCTTTATAACCTTTATCAATCCCTTTTGTAAATTTAATACCTTCTAGCAGGTGACCTCACAAATATAGAGAATATGGGGCAGATTCTCTACTGGTATAAATTGTCATAGCTCCAACTGATTCTGCCTCAGTGATTTTTGTATCAAGAAAAGCATCAGGAAGGTATGTTTTTATTTTACCAAGGGTTTCAGAAACTCATTGAGGCTTACTTTTCTTTTTTAAGCAAGGGAGGGTCTATTAAACATATCACAGAGGAGGCAGCATTTAGACTATTACCATAGCAGCTCTATTTGAAAACCCCACTCCTTGAGGTTTAGAAGGTTCAGTTGAAATAATACTGCAGTAGCCACAACATGGAAACCGAGGAGATGATTGTCCGACTGCATTGTGCCTTGCACTCCAAGCAATCCCAAAGTGCTTACACCCCTGTACAGATGGCCAGTGTGCGGCCTAAGCACCACTCTACTCCAGCTTCCACAGTTATGCTGGCTGGGCGCCATTTGGGGATTCCCCCATGGCAGAGAAACCCCAGCTGCCCTCATAAGGCATAAAGTCCCATCTGTGCCACTGGGGGTAGCTCAAGAGAGATTTAGCAAGCTCAAGGTTCTTACAACCACCTTAAATCAGGGGTGCCGGAAGTAGGGCTGCTAGAGGTGCAGTAACAAACCTTGGCTTGAAGTGGTTTCCATTATATATAGGGTTTTAAATTTTGTTCAGTGGTTCCCAGCACCCCCACTGTACAAATTGTTCCAACACGCTGCCTTAAATCTGCTCCCTGATGTGCTCTTTCATCACATGGCCATGCTACCATAATACTAAATGCTACATATACACATTATTTTAAAATAATTGTTTATTCAGAGGTCAGCGGAACCAATCTTAAGTGTTTCCTCTCTGGAAATCTGTACTTAAATTAGGGATGAGTGAATCAATCTGAGAAAGAACCTGCCCAGACTTTAGCTAGTCCATGAATTGAACCAACTTGCAGCCTTTTTTAACTTCAGCTCAGTTTGCATAACTGAGCTTCCTCCCATCTTGTGACTCCCAGTACAGCAGTGGTTCCCCGCCCTCCACATAACCAGCCAATCCAGCTACACTTCCAACTGTTAAATTTCCCTTGTCATTTCCATTAAGGCTACATTGTGCTCCAGACTGTGTGTCCCCTTCACCCCAACACCAGAAACACAGTCTGTGGATACAGATACATGGGGTACGCAAAAAGGCATGGGTGGTGGGTATAATAGGCAAGGGGAGGTGCCGGCAGTGCTTCCCCTAGCACAGCTGTCTCTGCCACCTGAACCCTGGGCCATGGTGTCCCCGCCCCCCGCCTCTTTCCTTCCCTACTCTGACACAACCCAGAGGCTCCCATGGCATGCTGCTGCTGCCTGGGGTGAATGTTCCTCCTTTCCTCTCCTCCACCCCACCCCATCCTATCCCTTTCCCCCCTCGGAGGTCCCCACAGCTGCCGGCCACATCTTTCCTCACTTCCCCACCCCTGGGGTGTGGGTGGGTGTAGGAGGGAGGTGTGGAGGTGTGTGAGAGAGAGACAATGCAAGCAGGGAGTCAGTGGCAGATGGGCGGGGAGTGAGGTGAGCGGAGGGGATCCCTGAGTAACTTTACACAGTGAAAAAGCCTCCTAGAGACCTAGTAGAGGAGGTCATGAAAACTGTTAAAGAGCCATTAAAGTGGTAATGACACCATTTAAAAGGCGTTTGCCAATGCCCAGGAAGCCTTCGGCCGCATTCAGCTGGCTTTTACCTTGTAGGAAAATGTGTTATTGGGGTTTAAAACAGTTTCCAAATGAGGAGCCTTCAGTTATTCTCTGTATCCAGAAGAAGTAACTGCTAACCAGGCTCATGGAGGAGCTGGCAGCCAGTGAGTTTATTTCTTGACCTAGCTGTTTTATTCAAATCCAGTTTAAATAAATGAGTCTGGCAGGGAATTCTGTGTAAGAAAGGTGATTAAACTACTGCCTTAATGCAGGCTGTCAATGACAAGCACTTTTTCAAAAGGAGAGATCAGGCTTCAGGTTGGCACAGGTAGCCTGGCTTTTCATCTCTCTCTATACAGCAGGGGTCAGCAACCTCTGGCACGCGGCTCGCCAGGCTAAGCACCCTGGCAGGCCAAACCAGTTTGTTTCCCTGCCACATCAGCAGATTCGGCGAATCGCAGCTCCCACTGGCTGCGGTTCACCGTCTCAGGCCAACGGGACTGGCGTGAAGCAGTGCGGGCTGAGGGATGTGCTGGCTGCAGCTTCCTACCTCCCACACTGGCCTGGGACAGTGAACCCCAGCCAATGGGAGCTGCGGTCCACCGAACCTGCCAACGCGGCAGATAAACAAACTGGCCCAGCCTGCCAGGGTGCTTACCCTGGCAAGCCGCGTGCCAGAGGTTGCCGACCCCTGCTATACAGCATACACGGAACTCCCTGCCACACAGAAGAGAATCTACCTTGCAATTGTGCTATGCCTGTTGCCTGCTCAGTTCCCTTGGGGAATGTTATTAGTGCTTTCAGGTGAAAAGGGGAGAGGGTGTCATGGGAGTGGGGTTAGGGGGAGGCAGCAGCCGGGTGAGTGACTATAACAGGGTTCAAAAAAGAACTGGATAAGTTCATGGAGGACAGGTCCATCAATGGCTATTAGCCGGGATGGACAGGGATGGTGTCCCTAGCTTCTGTGTGCCAGAAGCTGGGAATGGGTGACGGGATGGATCACTTGATGATTATTTGTTCTGTTCATTCCCTCTGGGGCACCTGGCATTGGCCACTGTTGGTAGACACGATACTGGGCTGGATGGACCTTTGGTCTGACCCAGTATGGCCGTTCTTATGTAAGGAGGCGAGCCAGCTGCACAGCACGGGGCGTGGGGGGTGTCTCATGGAAGGTGGGGAAGGGTCTGGTGGGGTGTGGAGGCGAGTAGCAGGTGGGTGAGCAGCAAGCGGAGGAAGAGGTGACGGAGGAAGAGGTGAGTGGAGGAGGGGATCTCAGGTGAGGTGAAGATGAGTGGCAAGTCACCTGTGGGTGGGGGTGGGGCCTGGGGCAGAGCGGGGTGGAATGTGGGCAGAGCTGTGGGCAGAAGGGGCAGGACAAGGATGCTCACCTCCCCCAGGGGAAGTTTCACCCACTGCCCATGCGGAAAGGGACAGAGAACAGACAGATCTTTGGTTCTGCCCTCCCAATAGGCCAGCCAGCACAGCTGAACTGACATAAGGTGGAGGCAGTAATTTGCAGCCTACATAGAACAGCAGCAGATTACTGTCCTCCTGAGCCATTATTGCTTCCCTGGGGCAATGCTGCAGTGTGGCACTCATTGCTGTGGGTTGCATCCTTGTAGCCCCCTTACTATAGCCTTGTAGCCTTTCATGTCTGTGAAACTGACTTTTTCCTTATGGACTTGTATTTGGTCAAATTTGCCTTAATCTTTGTGCAGTTTTATTTCATTTGCTCCCTTAACCTCACCCTATGATCCCATTTTTCTGCCTCCTCTTGATGAATTCTCTGTCTCATACAGTGAATGCCTCTTTTTTATCCTTGATTGTTTTTGCAGGTCCATATTTGCCTCCCTTACTTATGCTGAGCAATAGCAACTCACTAAACAAGTAGTCTCCTTGAAATCAAATGGCCCACTTGCATAGCAAGTTACTATTCAGTATAAATAGTACTGGCGGAACCAGGCACTTTGTGTTTACTACTAGATCGCACTCGCAGCCGCTTGGCTTTCTAGCCATCTATCTTTGAACATCTGCTATTTCTCCACAGTAGATTTCCTTTTCATTCCTTTTGTCTACTTTCTCTTTCCCCTAGTGCTTCTCACATTCTCTCAAAACCAGTTTGGCAGAAGTCCAAATATATGCAACATCTTAACACAGTCAACAAATGTGAAGCATTGCCATCATCCGCCTTTTGGTCTTCCAGTAAACTGCAGCACACAGAAAGAATGATACAGGTCCTTTAAATTGAGAGCAAGAAGTTGTCTGGAATGTTAGCTAATGTTTTCCTAAAATAACCTCAACACCTGAAGCAAAGTGGGAGTTGCTATTTAACACTGCACAGCTTCCAAAACAGTCTTCACACGCTGTGAGATTCAAGCCAGAAGTACAGAACTGTTGGCAGCATTTTAAGGACGACTAATGCAGCACTGCTAAAAACAGCTTGAAGGGGTTTTCCATGAGCAAGCCTCATTACAGGTACAGTATTGCCTTTTCGTGTGCTAAATATAAGAACTTCACTGTAATGTACACACTGCTGGGCTTTTTATCGGCACATACCACAGCTAGTAAAACGAACCCCAGCACTTTCATAAACAAAGGCAGCACCAGATCCTTGTTAACACCACTCCATGTGCCAAAAGTCACCATCACAGAAGATAGGACCAGGACCAGCTCTATCATTTTTGCCGCCCCAAAGAAAAAAAAAAGCCACTTAGACTGTGCCACCCCAAGAATGGACAGAATGTCACCCCTTTGCATGTGTGGTCCCAGGCAAGTGCTTCCTCCACCGATGCCTGGAGCCGGCCCTGCATAGGACTATGGGAATGGAGCTTAGAGAGTGGCACAAAAGAGGAACAAGGGTAGAACGTAATAAATCTACACAGAACAGCTCCCAGTGGCCGCAGTTCGCCATTCCTGGCCCACGGGAGCTGTAGGAAGTGGCCACTGCTTCCCACAGCTCCCATGAGCCAGGAACAGTGAACCATGACCACTGGGACCTGCGGGCGGACATGCCTGCGGACGGTCAATGTAAACAAGTGTCTTGTAGCCTGACAGTGGATTACCCTGATGGGCTGTGTGCGGCCCGTGGGCTGCTGATTGCCCACCACTGATCTAAGCAGTATACCCAGATGTACAGAGACTCTTTCTTAACATGTGTACTATATAATTTTTTAACATTAGCTTTAATAAAAATTTTAAATATGTACTGCATAAACGGATAGAAACATATTAAAGCCTCAAGGAAAAAATGTAGAAAACAACTCAGAGCTGGTTGGAGAAATTTCAATGGGGACCTATTCTGTCCGAACACACAGTTCCATCAGCATCAAAATGCTTTGCAAAATCAGGTTTTCACTGAAAATTCATTCTGAAAGAAAACCTGGAGGGGGGGAGGGAGTTCTGACAATCCCATTTTGACTTTCTGAATGAAACATTTTGTTTTGAAAAAAAGTTGAAATTGAAACAAAATTTTTCAGTTGACCTCAAACAAACAAAATATAGAATTTTCCTTCATGAAGAATTTTGGAATTGTCAGGTTTTGTTCTGATTCAGAACAATGCCTAAGTTAGAAATCTCAAAATCCTTTGCACAACAGAATTTGTCCTCCACACAGCTCTATGAACTAGTAGCAGAAGCATATTGTGAGTACGTGAATATCCAGACTTGTTCAATTAATGTTTTGTATACACAGACTTCAGATTTACGGACTCCTTATGAACTGCTCACTGGGAATATTCCTTTGATTATATGATGTTCGGAGCTCAATGTTCAAACTGTGTGATTCATCACATGACACTGTTTGTGCACCCTGACTGGGTGACCCAACATTTATAAATTATATGTGTTTTCACATGAAATTAATTTGTTATTTAAATTTACTTTGAAAGCCATTTCCCCATAATACTCATAAAAACAAAACATTGCTTTGCATAAATGATAATGAAAAACAAATAAAGAGGGGTGTATTTGTGATTGAAATGAAATTCTACTCAGAAGTTACCAAAATGCCTGTGGATGACCTTTCACTATGAGGCACGCTCTACCAGCAGCTGAAGTTAATGAGAGCCACATGTGCACATTTGGGAGTGGAATTTGACCCAGAATATCTTTCTATTTCTGTCTTTCTATCTTAAGGTTTTCTACAGTGCCCATTATAACAGTATCTAAGCATTGCCCATGTAAATTAGATCAAGGTCCCCATCATGGAGTCCTCTGCTTTTCTCCCTTTCCTGATTATAGGAGGCTTTGCTTGAGTTATGTTGTTGGGCCATGGAGGAGTCGTTGCCATTAATGATTTTGCAGAGAAGAAACAAGACCTTGAACTGGCAATGGAAGGACACTTGCAGCCAGGGCAAAGAGTTTCACTGTTAATGGCAGCGGAGGTGGCCAAATTCTGAACAAGCTGGAGCATTTCCGTGAACCAGTCTGAAGGCGATAAATGTGCTGTAGCTAAATCCTAGTCTGGAAAGAAGGGGAAACCATAGGCTATCAGAGCTGGAAGGGACCTCAGAAGGTCATCTAGTCCAACCCCCTGCTCAAAGCAGGACCAATGCCCCGACAGACTTTTGCTCCAAATTGCCCCCTCCAGGATTGAACTCACAACACCTGGGTTTAGCAGGCCAATGCTCAAACCACTGAGCTATCCTTCTCCAACTCTAGTAAAATGATTAGAGTGGACAACTGTAATAAATTGGTCAAATGGCACTATGGAACAAGGTATAGAGACACAATTTCTCACCACCTTACATGACTGCTTCTTGGAACAGCTAGTTATAGAGAAAACAAGAGAAGAGACTATTTTCAACTTATTCCTAAGTAATGGTTCAAAAAGTAACTATAGCTGACCCATTCAGTAATAATGCTCACAACATGTGGTAATTAAGCCTGACCTCGTCAGGGGAAAAATCTAGCACCGTGACACTAAGTTTCAGAAAGGGCAATTTTAAAAAAAGAAGCTAATTGAAAAATCCCTGCAAAAGTAAAGAAATTAAAATCTGTAGATTGAACATAAGGCTACTTAAGCACAGCATAACAGGGTCAGTGCAAATGAAAAATGATAAAAGGAAATAATTTTTTAAAACACATTACGTAGCCAGCCTGTAGACCTCATTGCCTCTAGGCGTTGTTGAGGTCAAGAACCTGGTGGGACTCAAGAAAGGAATAAACGTTATATTAGATCATGAGAACATCGATAATTATATTAGATAGGATAAGAAGACTTTTTTTTAAGAAAAAAGTTATAAACTCCCAGCCTTTGCGATAAGCCAACTTTTAACTAAAGTAGGTTATGCAGAATTTTTCCCAATTAACAGCTTATCGCATAATTGCCCACTATAAGGTTACTTGCACCTGCCTCTGAAGCATCTGGTCCTGGTGATATCACCACTTGGTTGATCTGGCAAGTCCCAAGTTCTTATGCAAAAGGTAGTGAGTTGCCTTTTTCCAGGTGCCCTGGTATGGCTAGAGGTGCTTTTGCAGGCCCCCACCCCTTCTGCTCCTTCTCTTCAGGGACTTTTTGGGAGCGCTGGATAGTTTTTCTCAGGGCTATCACCAGCCCTTCCCTAAAATGGGGTTATTAGCCCATAGTAATTAAAATTCGTCCTCAGTGTCCCAAACACAAGGTCCATCATAGTGACCCCATAGTTCAAAGCCATCTCCAAAGCTCCTGTCATCAATGGAGACCTTGTTCTGCTCAGCAGAAGCCTCGCCTTTCAGCTCTGCCTTCCTTCCTCTGTCCACATGCTGAAGGCGGCTTATATACTATCCTCCTTCTGAAAGCTTCTCCCAGTTGAGAGGGGAGCACCCTACACCACAAGGGTCCTGATCCCAGGCTCTTAAAGTGACAGTATCCTGGGACCTTCCCATCCCATTTGCTAACTCTCCGGGAGCACCTCCTCTCTTCTAGCTTCAGCTGGTTTCTGACTGTGCTTACACCAACAGCCTTGAAAGGGGGTCTTCTGCCCCTCTTCCCCTTTATGCTTGAACGGCCTGTACCCTTTGTTATACAAAACCAAGCCATGGCATGAAAAGTCTAATTTCTTACCCACTAAATGACCTGGAACTAAATGCAAATATTAATTTTGCACAGTTTTGCATAACATTTTCCCTAGTTGTCACAAAACACTATTAACATCTAATTTGTTTCTGATCCCAGGCTGAGAGAAAGCCGTTCCTTGGGTAGTTTGATTGCGTCAGTGTTATTCAGATATGTAAATAAAGATACCAAGACAAGAGCTGTTCAACAAGAGGCTTTTTACATTCTATATTTATCAGACCCTTCAAGCTACATAAAAACACCCTGTATATTTGATCAGTTTAAGAATATGCCCAACAAACGATCATCAAAATTCCTGGACTCCATCAATCCTCCCCCAAAAGAGCCATGTTATGTAAAGGGCTGCTCAAAAAGCACCTCAGTGACTTAGGAACCTAAATCTCATTTTCAAAAAAGACTTAGCTAGTAAGAAGTGGGATTTTCAATGACACATAGGGTCCGAAGTGCCTAAAATCCAGATATTTAAAGGTATTTAGATGCTTAAAGATGCAGATAGGTGCCCACTGGCATTTTCAAAATTGCCTCTAATCTGGCTTTAAAACATTTTTGAAAATGTGACCTAGGTTTCTAAGTCAGTTTGGTGCTTTTGAAAATCATACCCCGAAGCTGAAGGAAAGAGCTCTTATCCTCTGGTGGCCTCCTTCAGGCTACCAGGTTGGGTGCAGTCTGAGGTACAGATCAGTTTGTTTAGCAGGATTCCATGACTGGCTACAACCTAAATGGAGGCAAAGTGGAAGCTGGCTCCTCTGTTGCTTGCTTGCAGGTTTAATTTAGGCAAAGTCTGTTAGAAACAAAACCTGGGAGCATTTAAAGTGCTCTGCTGTAGCACTTCAGCAAGTCAGACGATGGAAATCAATGCAGAGCTTTGCAAACTAAAGTCTGATATGAAGGTGCCCTTGTTAGAAGTGTCACCAGATGATATGGAAGATGGTGTTGGCCATTTCTATCTTCATCTTTTTCATGATCTGCAGGCAGCACCAGGTGCAACAGCCCCTTCCCTTTGGGCTCCACTTGCAAACAATTCCAAAATGTCTTTCAGCTAGTCAGCCTGACAAGGCATTTAAAACAGAGCTGATGTAAGAACCACTGAACACAAACCAGTGGAGGGTGTTACATTTGTTTTACTTGGACCAATGTTTAAATGATTACCACCAATTTTTCAAGGTTTTTATGTGAGGTCACATGTAGAATGCTGAGAATCTCTAACTAAATGTCTAGGTACATTGAAATTATGGAACAGAAAGAAATCCAGGAGAGAAAAAACAGTTCATAATCAGCAATTATTTGGCCAAATGATCCTTCATTGAAATCCAACCCACTGGTGTTTCAAAATTAGCATGTATGAATTAAATCCGGCCTTCAAAAGGGCAATGAGCTATCTGCTGTTTACAGTACAATGTGAAACTGCAGGCCTGCTTGCTTTTTGCATTGAAATGGGAACCCATTTGATTTGAGCAACAGATGGTTACTTGCAGTTGATTATTATTTAAGCATTTCCCTTGAATGTGTTTTTATTCTATTATTTTAATAAACCTACAAAGCAGTTGTCAGCTTCATAATTGTGACTTCACAACAGAGCCCATAGGCACTGATGGCTGAACATTGCGGATATAAAACAAACAGAACAGTACCCACTGATATTTTAAAAGCACCTCTAGTAAGGTTCCCAGACCTATATACATTTCGCCTAACCAGCCAGGGATAAATCCTGTGGGGAGTGGCTGTTGAGAGGGTCCCTGTCTACAAAGGCAGGAAGGCTCTGGGAAGGTGTAGCACATTCCAGAACATTCCTTTCCACTTCTTCAAGTAGCCACAGCATGCATCCTCTCCACCAGCACCTCTTGCTGAAGGCACCGTAAGTGCAGGGGAGCCAGGAGCCTGGCCACACCCCAAATCAGTTCGCCACACACCAATGGAGCACCACTGGATTCCCTGCCTAGTAGTCAAAAGCACTAGATCCATATTATGCTCTATTTGTGACCTGTGCTTGGAAAGGAAAGGGGGGAAGGGGAAGCTCTCTGTATAGCCTAGTGCACTCCAGGCAAGACATGTGAGAATGTTTCCCACTGTATACACTGCACCGGGGCAAAGCCAGGCTTAGAAAGGAGGAGTTGTGTTACACACAATTTGGACCTTTCCTTGTATTCTTTCATGGGGAGACGATGGTGGCTCAAGGGAATTCCAGACCAAGTGTTTTGGGGAAAAAGGGAGCACTCGTGACCACTTTCATGTCACTAGTCCCACTTGGTTACCCCTCCACCCACCATACAACAGCCAGGAGAGGAAAGCACAGCAGCCAGCATCTGAATATCTCCTGCTGGCACACTGCCCTGCAAAGGCTGCATCAGCCAGCAGGGATCTGGTAGAACGTGAGCTGCAGTTTATGTGCATATTTCATAAGCAACCAAACATGTCTGATAATATCTATCAGGACAAAAGTACTGGACATTGAGTACAATTTAGCTATGTCCATGAACTCAAGCAATTTGGTTTTTTTTTAACTTTTGACTATAAACATTCTTTAAAAAAAAACACCACTAGGAAAATTTATCCAAGTGGAACTAATATTAAATCATACGTAGCAACAACCCGGCTCTCCACCAGCATGAACGCAGCAATCATAAATCTCTGTTAGCTGTAATTTTTCACATATTTGGAATCTACCTTCATGTAAATTAGTCTCGTTTGTACAATCAGTGTTGATGCCATTAAAATCAATCTCATTTGCCAAGACATATGAGCACAACAGTCCCTGGACTTGATAATTTTTCAGTTCAAAAATCATCTTAACCTGAGTTTTACAGCACGAAATCAGATTGCATTTGGAAACAGTACTCTTATAATTGAAAATTGACAACAGACCTACCATTCGTTTTTATTGGCACTTCCAGGTGCTTTAACTCCTTTATTTACTTTTGTTCTGGGGCTGCCAGCTATTCCAACTTCACATATTTCTTCCCTGTCCCTGCCTATTGTTGCCACAAGAATTTCCGTGTAGTCAGAAAGAGAGAACACAGACTTCCCAGAGCCTTCCACCAGAGTTGGTCAGAAACTTTTCATTACAAGTTTTTGCAAACATTTTTCAAAATTTTAAAACCATGAGAGTGGTTGAATCTTTTCGAAAATTTGAAATTTCAACAACAAATTCATGAAAAATCCCCTCACCCCCAAAAAATCACTATTTTTCTATCTTTTCTGCCTTTTCTCAGTGTCTGTTCTTCACTATGCATGGTGCTGTATGCCCTCAGTTAACAATGGACCCTCAACATTGGACTCTTATCTTCCTCAGATATCTTAAAACCTGTATCCTCTATTTCTATCCCTGTCATCCTATGGCTCCGGTTACTATAGTATCTGGGTACCCTACAATCATGAAAGGACTTTGTCCTCCCAGCACTCCTGTTTACGTAAGGGGAGTATTATTAGAGATGAGCGACTGAAGAAGAGACAGAGTAAGTGACTTGCCCAAGGTCACCTAGGACAGCATTTTTCAAAGTTCTGGACATGACCTAGTACTGGGTCGCAGCACGTAAGGCACTGGGTCACCCTGGTCAGCACCTCTGACCGGGATATTAAAAGTCTTGTCGGCAGTGCTGCCCAGCTAAGGCAGGCTAGTGCCTTCCTGGTCCGACACCACGCTGTGCCCTGGAAGCAGCCAGCAGCAGGTCCAGCTTCTAAGCGGGGGGGGCGGGGCACGGGGCTCCGCACATTGCCCCTGCCCCGAGCACCAGCTCCGCACTCCCATTGGCCAGTTCTTGGCCAATGGGAACTGGGGGGGGCAATGCCTCTAGGCGAGAGCCGTGCAGAGCCGCTTGCGCACCTCCACCTAGGAGCTGAACCTGCTGTTGGTTGCTACAGGCGCAGCGCGGTCCACAGGGCCAGGACAGGTGGAAAGCCTATCTTAGCAACCCCTCTGCGCTGCTGACCAGGAGCTGCCGGAGGTAAGTCCGTGCCCCAATCCCCTGCCCTAGCCATGAACCCCCCGAACCCTGAACCCTTTCCTGCACCCCAAACTCCTCATCCACAGCCCCACCCCAGAGCCTGCACCCCCAGCCAGGAGCCCCCTCCTGCACCCCAACCCCCAGCCTAGAGCCCCCACCTGCACACCAAACCCCTCATCCCCGGCCCCACCCCAGAGCCTGCACCTCCAGACTAGAGCCCTGACCCCATCCCACACCCCAACTCCCTGCCCCAGCCCTGAGCCCCCCCCACCAAACCCAGAGCACTTCCCACACCCCAAACCCCTCATTCTCAGCTCTGTTGGGTCATGGGCATCAACAATTTTCTTCAACTGGGTCCCCAGAAAAAAAGTTTGAAAACCACTGACCTAGGATGTCTGTGGCTGAGCCCAAATCTCCAGAGAGCCTCAGTCCAGCACTTAGCCACAAGACCATCCTCACTTCCCTAGCACACTTTCATGTATTCCAAGGTCAGAAGCGACCATTGTGATCATCTAGTCTGACCTCCTGTGTAACTGCCATAGACCTTCTCCAGGATAATTCCTAGAGCACATCTAGGAAAAACAGCCAATCTTGAATCACTTGGGTGTTATACGAACACATATATATACACATATAGCTGCTTCTCATGCTCCTTGGAGGCAGCAGGAGCTTTGGGGGTGGGGAGGGGAGGCGAAAGAGAATCTAGCCCCTGCTGGTTCTTCTCTCTGCTCAGATGAGGCACCCAGTGCTGCTCCCACTTCCTACTTGCTGCCAGCCAGCTGCCTGCTAGAGCAGAGGAATCAGCAGGAGTCAAGAAAGGAGGAGAAAGGAAAGGGTTTATGATGTGAGTGGCCTGCCTCACCACATCAGTCATGTAACCAGTGAGTGACACCCCATCCTCAGGAACGGGAGATGGTGACAGGCAGCAGAGCAGACTAGCGGCTGCACATGTCTAATTCAGAAATGTCGTATGCAGTGTGGACCAGCTAACACTAGGTTGAGCAGTGGGGCAAGGCTGGCAGATGCAAACAAGTGTATAAAATTGTCTTGTGATGCTAGCTAGCTAAATAGCCCAGAGATGAGGCCAGCCCTGTCTGACCCCAAGGATGTGTACGAAAAGGACATCCAGGGGCTGGCTGGAACTGGTCTGCATGAGCTGGAGGAATGTCCCAGCCTGTCTGGGCTGCTGAGGGGTCCATCATCAGAGCAGAGGGGAGCTGCTGAGCTGGGAGGGACGAAGGAAAAGTAAGTTGGTGGAACCAGCTGAGATGAAGAATATGTTGGGGGGAGCCTGAAATTTTCAGTGGATATTGGCCCCTGGTTGGCAGCACAACCAGATCATTCCTGGGCAATCTGCTGAACACTGTTCCACCTGAGGGACTCCTTGGTGCTGCTGGGGACATACCTGCAGATCCATTCCACACTCCAATGACTCCGTTTACTGGTGGCTGCCTAGCTGTATCCATCTGCCAGGTCTCACTGCTATCTCGAGATAGTGAGGTCACTACTTATTTATGGTGTTATTCAGTGAATTCTCATAGCTACTGCTTGATAGTCAGATCCACAGCAAAACACACTATCTGCCTCCTCCTTAATGTGATGAGCTATTCAGAACCCCCTGATCAATAGCTTTTGATCCCTTTGATAAGAAGGCAACAATCTGCCCTGGATGTGGCTTTCCATCTCCTATTTTTACTGCCCTGGGCTGTCTGGCGTGCATCTCTCCACTGACATCAGGGCTGCAGCCCAAGGACAGTCTCTTTGCTGGATATTTTTGCAACAATAAAACATTTTCATGGGGAAAGCTGCATCTTAACAGTAAATGGAGAGGGCTGTTAAAAGCCACAGCAAACCCGATTTGGCAGCAGACATTTCTAGTTTCCATATGCACCACACATGCCTCACAGCTGAGAAGCTGACAGAGAAATTTTAAAAGTCGAGAGGCCTGAAAGCATCTGCTAATCATTGTGGGTCATCTGCGAAGGACAGTCTGAGTGTTTAACTCTGCGTTTACCTCAACCATGAAGACTGCCCAGTGGATGCTTTTTGTGTGTGGTTCTTTATCTCTTCTACACTCATGTAATGATTATCATTATTAGGGGCAGACTGTGTGTGAGGGCACAAGTGAAGGAGAGGGCACAGAGAGCTCTCTGCCCCTTTCTTTGTGGCTGGGCTCTGTGAACGGGCACAATCACAGTCCTTGAGCTGTGGAGCTAGGAAGTCTCCAGGCTAACACTAAGATCAGGGAGCAGTATACTAAGGGAGGGAGCATGGTACAAGTCCACCCTCTGCATTGGCCAGTGCTGCTGGGTGAATGATGTGTGCTGGACTTTCTACTCCAATGTGCACTCCCAGAACAGATGGGACTGATTTAAATTTTAGTCATGATTTAAAACTGCAAGCAATTAACTTAGATTTAAATATTACATTTTAATCCTGTTTTGCATCTGTACTTTGTAGTCATTTTCCTAAAGAAAGGTTAATTCTCACTGGTAACCATTAAACCAACTAAATATAGCCTTTACACTAAGCTTGGTGCTTCTTTATGCTAGCCAGGAGGTCACTCTACATTTATTTAACCACTTATCTTAAAAGCAAGAGGAGTCCGGTGGCACCTTAAACACTAACAGATTTATTTGGGCATAAGCTTTCATAGGTAAAAAACCCACTTCTTTAGATGCATGGAGTTAAAATTACAGATACAAGCATAAATATATATTGGCACATGAAGAGAAAGGAGTTTCCTTACAAGTGGAGAACCAATGTTGAAGGCAAATTCAGTCAGGGTGTAGTCATGAGCGGCGCCAGGGTTTCTGACGCCCTAGGTGGATGGCCATTTCACCGCCCCCCGCGGGTCCGGTGGACCTACCGCAGTCATGCCAGTGGATGGTCCGTTGCTGGAAAGGCTCCGGTGGAGCTGCCGCAGTGATGCCGGCGGGCGATCTGCTGGTCTAAAGGCTCCAGTGGACTGCCGCAGGCATGACTGCGGTAGGTCCGCCGGAGCCTTTAGACCAGCGCACCATCCGCCGAAATGACTGCGGCAGCTCCACCGGAGCCTTTCCAGCAGCGGACCATCCACTGGCATGACTGCGGTAGGTCCACCGGACCCGTGTGCCGCCCCCCTGGCAAAATAGCACCCCCAAAAAATTCTGGCGCCCTAGGCCATTGCCTAGGTCGCCTAAATGGTAGTGCCTGCCCTGGGTGTAGTGAGCCACACCATCATGGGCTCATTCACCTACACATCTACTAATGTGATATATGTCATCATGAATATATCTGATTGTCATGGTATAATTCCCCACACTGAACCTTAGCATCCAAAAGATGGGGTACCAGCATGAATTCCTCTAAGCTCAATTACCAGCTTAGTACTTGTAGCGCTGCCACCAACCAGGAATTCCAGTGCCTGGTACCCTCTGGTCCCCCCAAAACCTTGCCCGGGGACCCCCAAGACCCAGTCACTCTGGATCTTAACACAAGGAAAGTAAACCCTTTCCCTCACCGTTGCCTCTCCCAGGCTTCCCCTCCCTGGGTTACCCTGGAAGATCACTGTGATTCAAACTCCTTGAATCTTAAACAGAGAGGAAAATGCACCTTCCCCCCTCCTTCTCTCTCTCCCTCCCAGATTCTCCCTGAGAGAGACGGTAATCCTAACACAGAGAGAAATTAGCCTCTCTCTCTCCCTTCCCTCCTTTCTCCCCACCAATTCCCTGGTGGATCCAGACCCAGTCCCCTGGGGTCTCACCAGAATAAAAAAACAATCAGGTTCTTAAACAAGAAACTTTTAATTAAAGAAAGAAAAACAGTAAAAAGTATCTTTGTAAATTTAAAAAAATGGAATAGGTACAGGGTCTTTCAGCTATAGACACTGGGAACACCCTCCCAGCCTAAGTATACAAGTACATATTAAAATCTTCTCAGCAAAATACCAATTTGAACTCCTTTCAGCCAAATACACATTTGAACTCCTTTCAACCAAATACACATTTGCAAATAAAGAAAACAAACATAAGCCTAACTCGCTTTATCTACCTAGTACTCACTAGTCTGAACTGATAAGAGCCTGTATTGGAGAGATTGGAGAGAAACCTGGGTGCACGTCTGATCCTTCTGAGCCCCCAGAGTGAACAATAACCAAACACTAACACACACACAAACTTCCCTCCCTCAAGATTTGAAAGTATCCTGTCCCCTGATTGGTCCTCTGGTCAGGTGACAGCCAGGCTCACTGTTCTTGTTAACCCTTTCCAGGCAAAAGAGATATGAAGCACTTTTGTTCTACTAACTCTTACTTATCTGTTTATGACACTGATGCATCTGACTAAGTGGGTATTCACCCACGAAAGCTCATGCTCCAATAAGTCTGTTAGTTTATAAGGTGCCACAGGACTCTGCTGCTTTTACAGATTTAAAAGTAGCCATTCTTCAACCAAAAAAACCCTTCAAAAACAGACTTCAAAGAGAAACTGCAGAGCTACAATTCATTTGCAAACTTAATACCATCATTTTGGGCTTGACTAGAGACTGGGAGTGGCTGGCTCACTACAAAAGCAATTTCTCCTCTCTTGGTATTGACACCTCCTCATCAATTATTGAGAGTAGACCACATCCACCCTGACTGAATTGACCTTCAAGATTGGTTCTCTACTATATATGTATGCCTGTATCTGTCATTTTCACTCCATGCATCTGAAGAAGTGGGGTTTTTACCCATGAAAGCTTATGCCTAAATAAATCTGTTATTCTCAGGGATGCCCAGAGGATTCAGGGGGCCTGGGGCAAAGCAATTTTGGGGGACCCTTCCATAAAAAAAATTGCAATACTATATTCTCATGGGGGCCCCTGCGGGGCCCGGGCAAATTGTCCCACAGCAATTACCCCCCATGGGCGGCCCTGGGAAAAATAAACCTTCTGCATCTTGGCACAAACCCAGTTTTGAGAAAACTTCTTTACAAGGTATCACTGGTTCTCAGAATCAGCTAGTGCTAAAAGGCACTAAAGCTCATTAAAAGAGTTGGACAAATATTTTCCACCAAAACTTTTTTTGGATTGAAAATTAGGGGTTTTTAAAAAGCAGAAAAAAATCACTGACAATGTCTGCTTTCCTTCAAAATTTGTTGTGGTTCTTTTAATTGAAAAGCTGAAATTAGTCTGCCAAAACCTGAATATGGTTTGGGGTTTCAGAAGTGTGTGGCCAAATATTTGATGCTTGCTGTGTTTGACCGTTTAAAGAAACAATAAAAAATTCTGCTTAAAAAAATCCAAAATTTTTGAATCACCTCAGCTTGTGACCAAACCCCTGGCCCATCCAGTCAGAGATTTTTCCAGGTTTCTGATACTCTGCTGGCTTCCTTGACTCATATCTGTCTCCATAACTTTGGGTTCATTTAGGTTTGAACATAAGAACAGCCATACTGGGTCAAACCAAAGGTCCATCCAGCCCAGTGTCCTGTCTACTGACAATGGCCAATGCCAAGTACCCCAGACGGAGTGAACCCAACAGGTAATGATCAAGTGATCTCTCCCCTGCCATCCATCTCCACCCTCTGACAAACAGAGGCTAGGGACACCATTCCTTACCCATCCTGGCTAATAGCCATTAATGGACTTAACCTCCATGCATTTATCTGTTTCCTAGAAACTGGCTCCATGGGGTCCCTCACAAACTGGAGACGGTTACTGTGGGTTTGTCTTTAGTATAGCTTATGTACATACTCCAGGAACTGAGCATTTGAGCTTGTTCCAGAATCTGGGATGAGCCTATGTTGTGAAAAACTGACACGCTCAAAATAGCACATGCATGTGAATGGACACAGGGTGCTAAAATTAAATTAACCCAGGGGTTCTCCAACTGGGGGTCGGGACCTCTCAGGGGGTCACAAGGTTATTACTGGGGGTCGCGAGCTGTCAGCCTCCACCTCAAATCCCGCTTTGCCTCAAGCATTTATAATATTGTTAAATATATAAAAAAGTGTTTTTAATTTATAAGGGGGTGGTTGCACTCAGAGGTTTGATATGTGAAGGGGTCACCAGGACAAAAGTTTGAGAACCACTGAATTAACCCCTCTGAAGCCTCAGGGAATGCGGTGGAGGGGTGTCTCCTTTAGTAGAGTTAGGAAGGAGGTAGGTGGTGTAGGATATTGCTCTTCTCATGTGAATCCCTCCCCCAATGGCTAATTTTAAATGAAGCTACCCTCCCCTGACATGAATCTCCCTATGGCACTGAAATTAAATGTAGACTATAATTTGGCATTTAAGAAGTGAAAGGGATGATAGCCCTAATGGAAAAGCTCACAGCTTGGCTCTTCTGCAAGCCTCAAACTGCTGAATGAACTTTAGGGTAGGGAAGGCTGTGCCTCCCAAACAGCCTGGCCCTGCCCCCTATCTGACCCCCACCCACTTCCTGCCCCTGAACTGCCCGCTCCCCTCAGAATCCCCGACCCATCCTGCTCCTTGCCCCCTCACTATCTCCCAGAGAGCCCCCACCACCACCACCCCGGGACCCCACTCCTGCTCCCTGTCCTCTGACTGCCCCGACCCCTATCCACACAGCCCCAATGAGTCCTGACAGACCCCCGGAACGCCCACGATCCAACCCCCCCATTCCCTGTCCCCTGACAGCCTCCCACAACCTCTGCCCCCTCCCTTTCCCCGGGACTCCCTGCCCCTTATCCAACCCCCCCCAGCCCCAGCCTCTTACCCCCGGCTCCCCCCTCACTGGAGCCTCAGCACGTCGCACCCAGGAGCGTCCCTAAACAGTGGTGCAGCGTGGCTCCAGTGGGGCTCCTGAGCTCCTCCCTGCTCAGAGCCACGTGGTAAGGGGAGGAGCTGCTCGACCCGGAGCTCGCAGCCCCACCCCCTTACCACATGGCTCTAAGTGGGGCGGAGCTCAGGCCCCGCCAGAGCCACGCTGCACCGCTGTTCAGGGACACCCCTGGATGCGCTGAGGCTCCGGGAGAGGGGCGGAGGTGGGGTTGGGCAGGGACCAGGGCGAGTCTCACCTGTTCTCTCAGGGGCCCCTGTGGAGCCCGGGGCCTGGGGCAAATTGCCCCACTTGCCCCCCGCCCCGGGCAGCCCTGGTTAGTCTTTAAGGTGTCACCAGACTCTTCATTGTTTTTGTGGATACAGACTAACACGGCTACCCCTCTTATACTTGGCACTTAGCTTAACTTACATTTATTCAGATACTGAATTTTTACTATGTAAAAAAATGGTCAATGATGCATTTCTTATTTACTAGATGATTACTTTTAAACTTATGATTTGTGTAAAGCTCTATTTGGATGGAAATTAAACTCAAATTAAAAATGCACAAAACCAGCATTTAATTCCTAAAAATGAAACAAAGCTATATTACATGTGCTCAATACATAAGAAAAAAAAAGTTCCTCATAACATATTTTGCATTAAAACTAACTGATTAGTTAAACAAATATTATCTGTATTAGTGAATTGAACTGATAGTTTCTGGCTGCGAAAGGGTGTTCACCCCACACTAGCACTGAAAGGATTTGTGAGGCTGAGAAGAGGCAAGTTACCTGGATAGGCCACAGCTGGGGCAAATTAGGTGGCCTAAGTAATCCCTGAATGATGATGAAGGCCAGCTGAGAAGGAACAGACAGGACTAGTATAAAACCAGGAAGCTGGCAGCAGAAGGGAATGGCAGCAAGGGAGCCTGTGGCTACTCTCTGGATGTTAGAGATGCAAACAAACTTGGGGCGGGGTGTAGAAACCCCAGGGCCTGAAGGAACTGGGTTTATCTAGAAGGGTGGTGGAGCAAAAGCCTAGAAGAGGTGGAATAGGAAAAGGCTCAGGGAAATAGCAGCAAGGTGGGACACTGCAAATCTTAGTTGCTAATTAGAAGGTCCCTCGGCTGGAACCTACAGTAGAGGGCAGGTCTGGTTTCCCCTATTAGCTGCTGGAGAAGTGGCACAGTCAGTGCAGCACGGGAGAAGGCTGCCATTTTGGATGGAGAGACTTTGATAACCCCCCAGAAAGGGAAAACCACAGTGTGACCTGGCCAGAGGGTCACGTGACAGACAGCACCGTGAGTCACAATGAGAGAGAGAGAGAGAGAAAGGGAGGATGGCAGGGTGCATGAACAAATGACAAGAAGGGAGTGTTTGACTTGGGAGGAGCTAATCCCCAGCGCAGCCCGTAGGAGGCACCCTAGCAATGCGTGGACCCACTGTGACATTGGTCACTATGATTTCAAGATTTTAGAACCAGCACATTTCCTCCTCACACCTCATTTTAATTCATAGGTTGGAAGAGGAAAACAAGCTTCCTTGCAATTTCAACTTCCAGTTGGTTTCTCAACTTCGAATGAACTAGTCATTGAACTGAAATAGCCGAATGAAATGAAAACAGTTCTCTGCACTTGCAGAAGAGGTTACTGCTGTCAAAAGCTGGTTTAGCCCGTCAACAAACTATGGTTCCATCTGCTTAGCCAATGACTTCCACCCATTCAGTGCTTCGACTTTCTTTAAAACCTGGCAGCAAATATATAGTGCAGGGGTCGGCAACCTCTGGCATGCGGTTTGCCAGGGTAAGCACCCTGGCAGGCTGGGCCAAGCACCCTGGCGTGCCAGGTCAGTTTGTTTACCTGCCATGTCAGCAGGTTCGGACACTCACGGCTCCCACTGGCCACGGTTCGCCATCCCAGGCCAATGGTGGCTGCGGGAAGCGGCGCGGGCTGAGTGATGTGCTGGCCACGGCTTCTCACTGCCCCCATTGGCCTGTATTACCATTTTTCTCCTTGACCAGCCAGTCCCATTTACCCACTCCTTGATCCTCACCCATTCAGTCTCTTCTCCACGTCTCCTTCATTGCACATCAGGCTTACTGTGTCTAAGACTGCCAAAAAGGCCAGCTCTGCTTGTTAAAATGTTTGGCCCTCCCTGAGTTCACTCACTACAGTAATCACAAGAGCTGCTGCAAAGAGAACTCCTTACTTTAGTCCCACACCAGTGCTTTTAGATCTGCAAGGGAAACAGGTCATGCTCACCATGAAGTCTATGCAACTCCCTCATCTCCACCAGTCCAAAAGGAGGAGCGAAGAAAGGACCAAACTACTGCTGCATTGTGTGAGAGTGTGCTAGGCTCTGGAACTTGCCTCTGTCCCTGCCCAGGTCTGCCAGCTCACAGTTCCTCATGCATCAATCAAGGGAAATCTGCTCCACCACCCCCAACTGCTGAGGGAGACCATCAGCAGTCAAGGTGGAACTCCCTACCTCAAAAACCAATGAAGACCTATTCTCACACAGGACAGTAGGACTTCCTGGCTGGGGAGTTCTCTAGTTGCTGCTTAAAACAGGGCTTTTTGTTCATGTCCTCACAGCATCTGGTGTCAGAAAGGAGTGAATCCCTCTATAAAGGAGTAAAGGAAAGAAAAGAGACACCCCAGACTACCAGAGCAATGAGTGAATGGAGAGAGTGGAAAATCACGGAGGAAAGCTGGGAGCTCCTAGTGCAAATGGCTGTGCTAGAGAAATTTGACTTTGGCAATTCAGGCAGCTGGCCTTGCTGGCTCCATAGATTTGAGTGATTCCAAATGGCCTCTAGTTTAACAAAGAAAGCACAAGAATACCAGATAAATGCTCTGATATTTGCCATGGGTGATGCAGCTGATGTGTGCCCTATCCCTCTCTGCTGAGGATAAGAAAGAATGCTTCAAAGAGAAAGTATCAGAGGGGTAGCCGTGTTAGTTTGGACATGCATCCGACGAAGTGGGTATTCACCCACGAAAGTTCATGCTCCAAAACGTTTGTTAGTCTATAAGGTGCCACAGAACTCTTTGCTGCTTTCAAAGAGAAAGAGGCTTTTAATTTGGAATGTTAAAAGAAGAACTAATAAGAGACACAATAGTTGTTGGCATAAGAGACATCAATTCACCAGCACAGCTTCAGTTAGACCCAGATCTCACACGAGCAAAAGCTATAGCAAAAAGTGAGAAAGCAAGAAACCCTAAAGAAACAACCGTGAAGAGCAAATACAAATATGACAGGAGCAGTCAGACCAAATTTACCACAAGAACAGTGCACAATTAGAGAGGGAGAGACCAAGGAACCATAATAAGAGGGAAGCTTGAAAAAGCTGTGGCACATACGGCACATATGGCAAGACACCAAACCACAACTGGCAACAACGTCCAGTAAAAGGAGCAGAATGTAGGAGATGCTACAAAATGGAACATTTTGCAATAGCACGCAGGTCATTAAGAATAGCAGAAACAACCAAGAGGGAGCGTTATCATCAGAGGACAATGAGGCCATACTTCTAAGGACTATATTCTCAATAGGAGAGACAACTCCTTGGTACACAAGCATGAATTGAAATGTCCTTAAATCTTAAATTTAAAACTGATATTGGGGCAGTCAGCATTTCAATTCCAATAAAATATTATAATTGATCCTGAGATGGAGATCCACAAAGACCAAATAAAATTTTATGTGGGGCTAGAAACACTACATAAACCTTGGGTGTTCGTGGCCAGTTCCTTGAGAAATTGGGGAAAGGATGGAATGTTCTTCATCAAATAATATATGTAATTCAAGGACTGACAACTCTCCTACTAAGGCTGCTAGCATACAAGGTCTACACTTAGTAGAGAAACTGGAATGGCAAAAAGCTAACTGTAGGGAAGATGTGTCCACATATCTTCACAGGGCTTTGTAGGGGGAGTACAAAAGGGAATTGGTGCCATCGGTACTTCCTTTGCTTGGACAGCCTCATGCCACATTCCTATATGCTTGCTAGGAAGTCAAAGAAGAATTAAAGGAAATGGAAGATATAGGGGCTATTTCCCAGACAGAAGAAACCACTGACTAGTCTGCAGGCATGGTTGTAGTATCAAAGCCCAATGGCAAAATCCAGATTTGTTTGGGCCTTAATAAAAGCATATGCAGAGAAAGACACACAATTCCTGCAGCTGACTAGACGTTAGCTCAGTTATCAGAAGCCAAAGTCTTCTCAAAGTTAGATGCTACAGCCAGTTTCTAGCAAATCCCCCTTGCTAAAAATCCATCCCATTAACTACATGTCACCTAATTTGGAAAGTACTGTGGGGTTTTGTGTGTGTGTGTTCTATTCAGTATATCTTCCATACCAAAAGACTTCCAGAAGAGAATCTCTCACCTCGTGTCAGGTTTGCCAGGTATTCTATGCCATGCAGATGATGTGTCAGTATATGGCAGAGATAAAAATGAACATGATGAGCAACTGCATGCAGTTCTGACATGCTTCCAGCAAATTGGTTTCACTCTGAAATGTGAATTTGGAAAGGTGCAGCTAAAATTTGTCGGACACAATTATCAAACAGGGAATACAGCTTGATTCAGACAAAGTGAAGACATTACTTGCCTTACCCAAACCCAAAGTTGTTTCTGCTATAAGAAGATTCCTAGGCATGACAAATCATTTTGGGAAATTCTTACCAAGTTTAGTTCATCCAACACAACCCTAAAGAGATCCCCTGGATGATTACAATATGCAGCTCTGGGGTAGTGACAACAAAATACATTTAATAAAATAAAAGAATGACTGACATCTCCACAAGTTTTGGCACAATATTCAGTAAGCTATCCAACAATAGTAGCGGTGTATGCATCACATAAAGGCAGACAGAAGAAGACCAGAGACCTGCTGCATTTGTATCAAGAAGCCTCACAGAAATCAAACAGTGTCATGCTCAACTGGAAAAGGAAGCTTTATTAGTCACTTGAGCCTGTGAATAGTTCAGTGTATATCTGTTTGGCTTGGATTTCAGAAACAGACCAAAAGCCACTAGTGGTGTTATTGGGTTCAAAACCACTGAATAACTTTCCACCTATGATTCAAAGATTTCGATGAGGGCTAATGTGATTCTCTTTCAACATAGAACACATACCAGGGAAAGCACTCAGAGCAGCAGACACTCTAGAGCCCCAGTTGAATGGCCACCGATAGAAGAAGAAAAGTCTTTAGAGACAGATGTCAAAATCTGCATCGGCCTATCTTCAGCAGAAGTTCGGATGAGAAGATGAATAAGGATACCTTTACCTGTGGCACTAATACATCTTAAGCCTAAGTGGCTTGACCTGAAACCATTTTGAGAATAGGACGTTGAAACAAAAATTCAGCAGCCACAAGACTTCAAGTGTTTGGCACAGAACAAAAGCACTATCTGAACTGAGTCCAGAGAACAAAGTGCAAAGCTGCTGGCAGTGGCTCGAGTGCATCATTACCAACCTCAGGGCTGACTGTTAGGAAACAGGGCATAACCCCCAAATTGTGAGTTCTATACTTAGATTTCACCAACCAATCATCAAGTATAAAATCCTCAGGAACTACAATAGAGTTACAGACAGTCACCTTGGAAACTCTGATCTGTCTTGCCACCTGGGTGAGCCTACCTTTGTGACAGATGGTCCCTTACACTAAGAATCACAGCAATATTCAGGTCACTCCCAGTCACAAAGGACCAGTCACTTACCACAGGTTAACTGCACTTTAGATCTTACATCAAAAACAAAGCTTGCAGCGAATCCTATAATAAACTATCTAAATATTTATTAACTAGGAAAAGGAAAAGAGAGTTATATACAAGGTTAAAGCAGGTAAACATATATACACAAATGAGTTACAATCATAAGTTTCAAAAGTAATAGAAGCTTTTAGAATAAGGAAGCCCTATATGATCTCTAGGGCTAACCCAGGCTAAGCACTGAGAATTTCTTGCTTATGCCTAGTAAACCTTGTCCCACAGAGTCCAAGAGCATAGAAATCCCATTCCTTCTTGTTAGAGGTTTTTTATCCCTCTCCTCCCTTGTGCTCTGAGATGCATTCTCAGCTGATGGGAGGAATCCACTTGTATCCATCTTCACAGGGGGAAGGCAAAACAACAAACATCTTTTGTCCCCTTTATCATCCCACAATAGTTCCCCAGGCTGCAGGGCCTTATCCAAGGCCCCATAGAGGTACTGGGTTGCAGAGAAAGGCAGCAGGTCCAAAAACCACTTGCCTGTGATGAGTAGCTTATACTGCAGTCTGCCTCAGGGACCAGGGATTAGTTGGTGACTGGCAGTAGCCTATGACTGAGGTGAGGTGGGGTTAGGGGTTAGGGGTTCCCTGGAGAACTGAGGGGTGTACTGCCAGGGGGCAGCATCCCAGATAACGGGGCACTGGAGTCCAGAGAGGGACATGGGGGTCCAGAGGCACTGGGATGCTGGCCTGCAGGGGCACTCCGGAGCCTAGATAAGCTAATTCCAGAGATGACCATCGGAAGGCGCTGCAGGGGTGAGTCCCACATTGCTACACTTTGTAATATGGACTACAGATGTTATGAGTAAGATTAATGCATGCAGAAACTCACAAGCATTAAATAAAGTCTAAATACTAAACACGTTATTATAACTCTAGTATCTATTCTAACGCTACTAACACACTGGTGAGCCAGACCGATTCCAGCTATGTATTTGGGTTCCCTTGTGTCATAAACAGAGACTTAAGGGTTAATGTCTCTTTTACCTGTAAAGGTGAACAAGCTCAGTGAACCTGAGCAGGGGACCAATTGGGGGACAAGATACTTTCAAATCTTGGTGGAGGGAAGTCTTTGTTTGTGCTGGGTTTTTTTTTGTTCTCTCTTGGAGCTAAGAGGGGCTAGACGTGCAACCAGATCTTTCTCCAATCTTTATGAAACAGTCTCTTATGTTCAAAATAGTAAGTACTAGATAGAAGGCGGAGTAGTCTTTATGTTTGTTTTCTTTATTTGCAAATGTGTATTTTGCTGGAAGGATATTTTACCTCTGTTTGCTGTAACTTGTAACTTAGGCTAGGGGGGATGGAGTCCCTCTAGTCTATGTATAAACTTAGACCCTGTAAACATTTTCCATCTTGATTTTACAGAGATATTTTTTACTTTTTTCTTTCTTTAATTAAAAGCTTTCTTTTTTTAGAACCTGATTGATTTTTTTCCTTGTGTAAAACTCTAGGGGATTGGGTCTGAACTCACCAGGGAGTGGTGAGGGGAGAGAAGTGGGGGGAAAAGGTTGATTCCTCTCTGTTTTAGGATCCAAGGAGTTTGGATCAGTGTATCTCTCAGGGTAACCCAGAGAGGGGAAGTCTGGTAGGAGGGAAAGGAGGGGAAATGGTTTATTTCCCTTTGTTTTAAGACCCAAGGGGTTTGGGTCTTGGGTCCCCCAGGGAAGATTTTGGGGAGACAGGGAGTGTACCAGACACTGGAATTTCTGGTTGGTGGCAGCGCTATCAGATCTAAGATAGGAATTAAGCTTAGAAGGGTACATGCAGGTCCCCACTTTCTGGACGCTAAAGTTCAAAGTGGGAATAATACCTTGACACCTTGATGCATGGGGACCAGGGCTTTGGAGTTGTGCTCCGGCTCCACTCCAGCTCCAGGCAAAAACCTGCAACTCCACTGCTCTGTGCTCCAGCTCCAGGTTCTGCTCCAAAGACCCGATGGGGATCTTGGCATAATCTAGCACCTGGTCTACCAGCATCACACAGTTCGGCTCAAAAGCTCCCAAACACTTGGAACTATTCAGAACTTGTCAGAAACTCCAAGATCCTACCTAGTGGAGCCACCAAAAGGACGTATCTGGAGGAATTGGGTTCATCTTCAACATTTCCGAACACAACGAAGAGAGGATCTGGGACTTACAATATGCTATCAGGAAGTGAGTCCCCTCCACAGGGAACTCCACACACAAACTCAACAGATGTGAGAACATAAATGGAAGACTGATCAGACCCCTTCAAAGACTTGTCTTTTTAGACTATTGCTCAGGATTATTTAAAAACAATTGATTTGGGGAAATAGCAGTGTAAATAGTTTTACAGATTCATAGATTCCTAGGCCAAAATGGACCACTGTGTCCATCTATTCTGACCTCTGGTAAAATACACCCATAGAACTTCCTGAAAATAATTCCTAGAGCATATCTTTTATTTTAAGGAATCTAAAGCTTATTTTGACTTGGGGTGTGTGTGTGTGTGTGTGTGTGTGTGTTTATAATTTAAGTTTTAACCTTTTATTATAAAGTAAGGGAGTCATGGAGCGATTAGAGTTCTTGATCCTCCATATTACCAGATAGGACCAGGATGTGTTGCAGCAGGTAGCTTAATAAAGGTGTAGAACTGATAAATGAAATTGTTTTTAATTGTTCATTTTATTAATGTAACTTCTGTTCACCATTCACTACACTTGCCTACACTGTAACTTCTGTTCCATATTGTAATTCAAACCCCATTTTAAAACACTCACTCCATTTTGTAAAAGCTTCCTCCAACCTTCATTTTTGCAAACCCTGCTGTAATCTTATTAGTTTAGTTTAGATGTGTGAATGAGGTATGTATGAATGATGGAATCAACCTCCAGCCCCAGCCTGTCCTGATGAGATAAAGTTCAAATACCAATGGCTGAAGACCTAGACAACAGCCCTAAACAAAGTAAGAAGCATCCACCCTAAAACGAAAAGGACAACAGAACAACAGAAGGAAGATCAAAGCCAGGTTCAAGGCTGAAAGTCACGCCTGCAATTGATGGGTGATCAATCTAAACCCAGAGGCAGCGTGACACAGCAAGACCTATAGACTTTGAATCCAAACTAAAAGCCTATAAAAAAGAAGGGTGATATGAGAGACTCTGGGTAACATTCTGCTGCCAACATGGAAGGACATCAGTGCCTGCCCAACAGAGATCCAGCTCAGCCTTGTGCCCAGCTTTCCTGGCCAGTTAGCCGCCACAAGCTACGAACCCAAGCTACAAAATCAAGCTATGAACTTAAGCTATCTTCAGGACTGGTAACTATGCAGCAGCTGCAGAACATCTGATGGATGTGTGTGTGTGTGTGTGTGTGTGTGTGTGTATGTGTGTGTATAGGTATTAGGTATAATGTGTGTGTATCAGGACTGGTAACTATGCAGCAGCTGCAGAACATCTGATTGATATGTGTGTGTGTGTGTGTGTGTGTGTGTGTGTGTGTGTGTGTGTGTGTGTGTGTGTGTAGGTATTAGGTATAATGTGTGTGTATAAGAATTAATATATTAGTTGTTAGTCATGAATCAAATTCTTATCATAATAAATGTAGCATCTTTGTCTTGTCCCCTTTAATAAGATCCTGCTGGTTTTTACTGGTCTAATATAATTGGTATAACATTTTGGTGGAGAATAGCGAAAGGGGGATTATTGGTATTTTTGCCTCACTTATTGTAAACTAATCTGTGTGGACACAACCGGCTCTACAGAGCACGGTTCTATTCTTGGTTAACCAAAACCTGCTGGACTCCATGTGGGTAGCAGGAAAATAAAGAGCTCTTAAAATTGTTAACAAAACCTGCTGGCTCCGAAGAGGTAGTAGAAAACTTAAAATTGTTAACAAAAGCTGCTGGCCTCCGAAGAGGTAGCAGAAAACATAAAATTGTTAACAAAACCTGCTGGCCTCCGGATAGGTAGCAGAAAACATAAAATTGTTAACAAAACCTGCTGGCCTCCGGATAGGTAGCAGAAAACATAAAATTGTTAACAAAACCTGCTGGCCTCCGGATAGGTAGCAGAAAACATAAAATTGTTAACAAAACCTGCTGGCCTCCGAAGAGGTAGCAGAAAACATAAAATTGTTAACAAAACCTGCTGGCCTCCGGATAGGTAGCAGAAAACATAAAATTGTTAACAAAACCTGCTGGCCTCCAGATAGGTAGCAGGAAAATAAAGAAAAATCAGGGGAAGCAAGAGAGTCCCAGGTGCCAGCAGTGCTGCTTGCTGAACAAAATTAAAAATGTTTAAGAAAAGGCAAGGGAAAACAGTCTCAGAGGGAGGAATGGAGTCAAAAGTAGCTTCTACCTCACCTTTTATTAAAGAGATAATGCCTTCTAAACAAATCCTTCAGAGATATGGGCATAGTCCTTAGACTGAACAAGCCCTTGCAGATATCTGCACCATTTCAGACCTAGAGGATAGGTTGGCCCAATATATCCTCATATGTAAACCCCCAAATGCAACAAAAAGAGACGCTGCAGGGATCTGGCTGCTCTGGGAGGCTTGTAATGACAGCTACCTCCACCTAACAGCCTGTAAAAAGAAGAAAGAAAAGAAAAAGGAACATTTGAGACCCCAAAAGGGGCAGACTTTTGGGACCCCTCTGGAGAGTGGGAAGGGGGATATTTGGGTAGATTCCTCCTCCCAGGGCCAAAATGCCATTGCAACAGTAAGAACAGTCCTGCTTCTGCCTCAGACCTCCAGGCCATGGCAAAGTGGCTGGAGATTTTAAAATAAAAAAAGCTAAAGTCACAAAGAAATGCACCACTTAATTAGCATTTATGCAGCCCCAAGTACCAAACACACTGTGGCAAAGACTGAGCAGGGTCTGCCATATGGGAGCACTATGCTAATTTGTTTCTAAGCTTCTTTTTTTCAGGCTCTAAACCAGAACATCAGGAGAGCTGGTACCAGCTGCAGAGGTATAAAATAACATGGTTATAGTGTCGCGACAAAGTCTGTGTTGCATGTTCTGTGTTGTATGTTCTGTGTCTGTCTCTAGTGGTGTCCTCTGCTAGCATTGGGTCCAGAAAAAAAAAAAAACAGAAAGAAAGAAATACTACACTAGACAGGACAAATGTCTTTTCCTCTCTCTACTTCCCCCAAGTCCATCCAACTTAGCAATCACCACTTGTGTCCAAAAAAAAAACCAAAACCTTTGGTCCCCAGTGCATCAGGTTGATTTTTTGTTAGGTTCTCTAATAGTCATTTTGTTGTTAATGTTTGGTATTGATACATTTGTATTGTTAGTTACATTTGCTTATATTGTTAATTTCACACTTTCCTCTATGCACTCTGGTTCTACTCCCCCAAGCCCTAAAGGGTAGTTCTTGGGCCCTCATAACTTGTAAAACCTTGGCCCATAATTGTAAGGCCCCATCTTTCAGGTTCCCAGAAACCTCTTGAGAACAACTGTTAAAAATAGGGGATTCTGCAACATTTTAGCAACAAAATGTTAGTTTAAGTCCAAATCAGCTTAACCTTGCATGACAACTGTGGTCCTCCTACAAAATTTTATTTGCTGTGTGTGCTTAAAAAGGTCCTGACTTCAGTAACTTTTATTATCTGATGGCTATTGCTGCATCAAACTTGGTCCTCATTTTATTTGTCAATGTACCCAATGATTGTAATGGTTTTATTGTATTCCCAATTATTATAACTATAATTGTTTTCTTGTATGTGTAGGTTATATCTGGTGTTTAGTCAATTGTAATAGGTTTAGTTGTATTCCCCTAGTTATAATTATTTGGTTTGTTTGCAACAGATCACCTTGCCCTACAATGTCAACAACTACTGTAATGGTCATAACTCAAGGGGCAAAGTGTTGTAGAAGCAGCCCACCTGGTCAGCAGTCCTAAATATAATTTTTCATCCCCTCATTGTCCTATTAGTAACCCTAACTGTTATGTTGGTTCTGCCTTAAAACAATTACATAAAGTGTGACCCATTCAATACCCTTGGATTGAAGGGTCAAAAGGGGGACAATGTAGAACTGATAAATGAAATTGTTTTTAATTGTTCATTTTATTAATGTAACTTCTGTTCACCATTCACTACACTTGCCTACACTGTAACTTCTGTTCCATATTGTAATTCAAACCCCATTTTAAAACACTCACTCCATTTTATAAAAGCTTCCTCCAACCTTCATTTTTGCAAACCCTGCTGTAATCTTATTAGTTTAGTTTAGATGTGTGAATGAGGTATGTATGAATGATGGAATCAGCCTCCAGCCCCAGCCTGTCCTGATGAGATAAAGTTCGAATACCAACAGCTGAAGACCTAGACAACAGCCCTAAACAAAGTAAGAAGCATCCACCCTAAAAAGGAAAGGACAACAGAACAACAGAAGGAAGATCAAAGCCAGGTTCAAGGCTGAAAGTCATGCCTGCAATTGATGGGTGATCAATCTAAACCCAGAGGCAGCGTGACACAGCAAGACCTATAGACTTTGAATCCAAACTAAAAGCCTATAAAAAAGAAGGGTGATATGAGAGACTCTGGGTAATATTCTGCTGCCAACATGGAAGGACATCAGTGCCTGCCCAACAGAGATCCAGCTTGTCCTTGTGCCCGGCTTTCCTGGCCAGTTAGCCGCCACAAGCTACGAACCCAAGCTACAAAATCAAGCTATGAACTTAAGCTATCTTCAGGACTGGTAACTATGCAGCAGCTGCAGAACATCTGATGGATGTGTGTGTGTGTGTGTGTGTATGTGTGAGAATGTGTGTGTGTATATAGGTATTAGGTATAATGTGTGTGTATAAGAATTAAGATATTAGTTGTTAGTCATGAATCAAATTGTTATCATAATAAATGTAGCATCTTTTTCTTGTCGCCTTTAATAAGATCCTGCTGGTTTTTACTGGTCTAATATAATTGGTATAACAAAGGTATGGACTTCGGGGTTGAGGAAGATCTCTCATTCCTGCTAAAAGCATCTCTCTACTGAGGACCACTCAAAGACATCTTAGTGACCTATTGGAGAGATCGAAACATGGTCGCTCCAGAGGTTCTCAGCAAGGGTACGGGGTAATAACATGTAATATAGTTCACTTAAAAAGAGTTTTTCCTTTATTAAAATGATACATTTTGACATAAACCAGATGCTTTAACTGTATTTAATTAAATACCACCCTTTGTAAGAAAAGTCAGATAGAATTTATTCTGAAATCCAATAGAACTTAGAATGATGTCCTTTCTCTAGGTTTTTGGACTCATCCTTCAGAATTCTATGGCAGGGATAGAATTCTCTATTAAATGTTATAAGATGGATAAAGAAACGATTGAAATGTGATCATTTTCTATTAAACGCTATAGGATTTTTTCCACAAATGCATTTTTAAATCATTAGTCGTTTAGATTCTGAATTCATTGTTAGTTTTGTTCTAGCATTTTAAATAGTGGTTTAGACTCACTTGAACGATGCTTATTGCTAATATGTGTCTGCCAGAAATAACACCAGTAGCACAGAGGAGCCAATATGAATTCTGCACTAACTGGAGAATGGAGCTTTGCATGTACTAGACTAAGTGGTTCACTTTCAAAGTGCTATTATCACTGTTGTAAACTGCATTTGGTTGCTTAGTAACCATCCTTATCGATGATTCAAGTTTTCTCCAGATAACATTGTAAATGGATAGCACATTTATTTGTCTCTCAGCAGTTGTATCAGGGGAAATTATTTTATAAAATCACTCCAAAAGGAAACATCCTTCTGTGTCTAGGCAATAGTTTTATTGGAGTGCTAGCTGAGGCAGAATATGCAAATACCTTTGAAAAATCTGATTTTAGAAAGCATTACTGAGCAGCACAATATTCACAGCCCTATTGTTTGGCTGGTATTCATTGGAAGAGGAAAAATGAATTTCTATGCAGTGGGAACGCATATCTGTTAAAGAGCTAACAAGCAACAATCGGTAAAAAGAAGATCTCTGCAATGTTTCATTGAAACCACAGATATTACCATGTGGACAGTAGGCTGCAACTCATTAGTATGTGAATTCTATCTGTGACAGCCTTCCAACCCCAGACATTGCTGATTACATTTGGCTTTTAGGCAGTAATCCCAATGGAAAGTGATTTATTTCAGTACTTGATGAGTTACTCCATAGATGGTAGTGATGAAGACATTATATTGACATGGATTAGTAGTTGTAGGCCTTATGGAAGAAGTGAGTTTTCAAGAGGGATTTAAATGAAGACAGAATGGGATCCAAGCACATTGAGATGATGATAGTTAGAGCTAACAAAGCATGTCCCATCCATAATACCAAAGCATTTTACAAAGCTGGATAAGAATTATTATACGTCTTTTACAGATAGGAAAACTGAGGAACATGTAGGTCATATGATTTTCCCAAGGGCATACTGTGAGTCAGTAGTAGAGTTGGAATAGAAACTAGTCCTGTGCCCTATCTACTATCCCATGTAACCTCCCTTGGATAGGGAGATCATTCAGGAATAAGGAGCAGCATGGAAAAGGATGTACATGAGAGAAGGAAGTGAAGGTGGGTTTGGCAACCCTATGTGTAGGAGGGTGCGGGGAGAATGGAATGTGATAAGAAATGGGAGCAGAGATATAGTCAGTGGTGGAGATGAGAAGAGCCTTCAATTCCAGGACTGAGGACTAAAGAACGAGAATATGAGCACTAATATGTACAAACAAATTCAGGCTTATGGATCGTCATGTGCCCCAGTTTGCCAAGAAATGACAGGCAATGTCATTATCATAATCCAGATGTATTTCTTAACTTCCATTCAAGAAATACCCAATCTTAACTTCCTAATGGTAAAATAGAAACCACACTGGTCCTTTGAGATATTTCTGACATCTATACCTCAGCCATGGTCCTCTCACTAGACTTAGGCCCCGATTCTCCAGCCTGATCCAGGGATGGATCCTTACACACTGAAATCCATAAGCATCCACACAGGTGCAAGGGCCTTCTTTGTTGGTATTAAACTTTCACCTCTGCAGGTGGGCAATCACTTTTACATTCTGATATTAATTCCAAAAATGCAAAGTTTCTCCGTCACCGTTCTCTTCAATAACACCAATTAATTTCTTCTCATACACACAGTTTCCTGGTAGTCCCTACCTTACAAGCAGATTGCCTTAACCTATTCAAACCGAAAGCTTTTTTAATGACATCCAAATCAGGACAATCACAACTGGAAAACTCATTTCAGGCTTCTCCCCATTATCTTTCCACTTCACCATTTTTGAGGCACAAGTATCTAGGGCTCCAATCGAATTCTCACTGAAATCAATTAATCCCTCTCCATTGACTTCATTGGGAACCAGCTCCAATTTAGTATCAAATCTCTGCTTCATAGGTCTGGTAGCATTTAATAATGAAATTCAATTTCAGAGGTAGAGTCAAGCTTCCATGGAGCAGGAATTGCAGGGATTTCAGAAAGCTGCCTTGTGAAAACTCCCACAGGAAACTCCCTCCCTAGCCCAGACCTTAAAACAGGGTTCCAGTGGCTAAATCTGCTGGCAGTTTCTCTCCATGACATTCCTTTTGTGGAACTGTAAAACTCATGACACATGATAAATCAACAGACAGAAACATACTCTCATAAGCCTAAAACCAACCACATTGAAACCAAATCCCAAAAGCCACACTACCTCATCCTCTTCCTCCTCAAAATTCCTCTGGCACTTACCCTTCCAAGAATACTAAGGTAAGGAATGCAGATTGAGCTGAAGTGACAGCAACTCACAGTTGGAGCCACGGAGAGGTGGCTCTTAAAGGGCTTCTCCACCCAAAAATAATATTGGGACCACAAGAGCCACATCTGGAGATTAGACAGAGGTAGGGAATAGGAGGAGGTGTTGGAAGCCAGGTCTCTCCTCAAAAACAACATCATGGGTTGGAAGCGGGGTCTGCTGAGGGAGGAATTGTCCAAAGCTCCTCATTTAGTATTAATGTATTTCTTGCTCTGCTAGAAGAGGAGAAATTAAACCATGGTCCAGTGAGAATAAGTAACCTCTAACAAGTTTAAATCACATATACAAACATTTTCACTGCAGTCAAGTAGGCTTGGTACATCCAGCAGTCATATGCATCTGGCGTTGCAAAATGTACAATGAGCCAGCCATGATCTTCTATTGATTTCAGTGGACCAGCCATTTAAAATGGCAGCACCAGGGAGGTTAAGTTTACAACTTTTTTACCTGGAAACAGTAGGCTATGGATTCTACCATACATCTATCAATTATATATAGCAAAAACTCACTTTGTGGTTGCAGAACTGCAAGCCTCATGCAAACTCAGGAGAATATTTTATGTCTTTAGAAAATGTTGAGTCCACTTTTCATTGAAAATAAGGGTATGTCTAAAAAGCAGCTAAAATGGTGCTTCCCAGCATGGGTAGACAGATATGTGCTGACTCTGCTCACGCTAGTGTGCTAAAAATAGCAGTGTGACCATGGTGGCATGGGCGGTGGCACAACTCCACCCAACACCTGGATATGTACTCGGGTGACTAGCCCAAACTGTGCTCAAGCTGCTGCAGCTATCTGTTAGTGCACCAGCTCGAACAGACCATTGACCCGCACCGAAGCACTGTCCTAGGGGGATGTAGACATACCCAAAGTTTCTCTACCCTTATTTAAGGCTCTGGGATACAGCAGATGTTCTGTATGTACAGCATGATGAGACAATATCAATATGCTTGTAATAGTGAAAGCAAAAGGGCTTATTTAAGTTACTAACTAATCATAGCTGAGATCTGTAACTAATTGCAAGAATAAGTGCTACTACATTTCCAAGAACTAATGCTATCATTTATTATTTTCCATTCCAGTCTCCTGTTTGGAGTGTGAAAGTCCAGCTGCTATAAATCAGAAATGTGATATGATTGCATACCAACTCTGTTGACAGTCTTTGCTCAGTGATAATGCCCTTTGATACACAAAGCGGCATTGTATCTATGGCTTTTGCAATTGTGCCTGCCAACTTGAGGATTTTTTGTCACTGAATTACAGATGAAAACTTACCAGAGCTTGGAGAGAAGTGTCCACTATTGATCTCATTTATTCACAGAGAGAGGGGCAGTATGTTATGTTATTACATGATCATTATGGGAAATGTTAAACAACATAAATGTTAACTGTTGCAGTGGCACACAGAGCAAAAGGATGGGCTTCTATTGATTGAATGATTAAAATTTTTACAAATCTAAATGAATAAATAGGTCAGAGTAGAAGAAAAAAAGACCAATTCTGTAGATATGATAGAGGGAAATATGACCTTCTTCTTAAGCATCTGGGTACTAGCCACTGTCTGAGACAAGCTATTGAATAAGATGAACCACAGCTCTGATCTGGCATGTTCCCATGTAACTCCCAAATTCCCACGTAAGTTCTTTGGGGAAAGGATTTTATTTTTCAGCTTTTGATGTGCATACCTGAAGTGACTTGAAGCACTGTGTAAACTTAGAATGCTAAACAGTGATGATGGTAATACATCTGAAAATATAAATATAATAAAATTCATCTTCATAGATACTGGTGGATTTGAAAATAAAATAGCCCAAAGTTGGTGGCAGTTCTGTACTGCTGGTTTATTCCAAATACACAGTCTGCATTGATGATAATTCTTTTAATATTCAATTTTCATTTTATAGCACAAACTGAATGCTTCCAAGAAGACAATGAAAGGCATAGGACCAGATTCTGAACTGCATTAAAATGGTTTATCCCCATTGACTTTAATGGAGCTATTTTGATTTGCACCAGCTGTGACTCTAGCCCACAGTATCTGCCTGTAAGGTAGTGTACTTACCATCCATAGCACCCCTTGTGTCGGGGTGAGACACTGCTAGGGGTTCTCATCTCTGGTGCCTCCTAGTGTCCATCTGCCTCTCACCAGGGCTTCTGTGCCTCAGCCCTCCAGCCAAATCACATCAAGTTCAGGCTCCTTCCAGGGTAACAAAAAGGTCCAATTGAAAATCCAAGCTAAACAGTCAAATAATAATGATCCTGCTCTCAGGCTCTATAAGCGCTTTTGCTCACCCCACTTCAGAGTCTCCCCCGCAGGAGCCTAGCCTGCTCCTGCTGCATTCTTCCTTTGTTGCTTCTCGTCTTTTCCTAACTGCCACCCTGTTGCAGGGACTCTGGCAGCTTCCCAGGGGATCTCCCTGCCCCTTGTCAGCTCTACCTCAGGACATCCCCCATAAGAGCCTGTGCTGCTCCCTGTGGGGCCTCTTACCTGACTTCCTGACAGTTTAAGCCCTATCTCAGGGCTCCCACCCATAGGAGTTTGACCCTGCTCCCTGGGGGTTCATCTACCACCTTCAGACTCCCCTCTCCCCAACTGAGTTTGCCATTCTGTTTGTATAGTTTTTTTCCTAACCCTTTCACAGCTCGGATTACGAAGTGTCATTAAGTTGCCCTATCACCATCAGCTGGGGGCTAGCTGCTAGGTCACAGGATGATCTGAGCCGGATTTGCCTCAAAGGGCAGCCAGCCTGTGACACTGCCTCAAAGAGGTTACAATCTAAATGTTTCATCTGACCCTATAAGTGTTGGTATCACAGCAGTATAAACACATGGTTAGCCAAATTCTCCCCTTAGTATACTGATGCATTCCCATTGAAATTAACATAGATGCACCTGTGCAACTAAGAGAAGAATTTGTCCTATAACATAAAATGTGTTGACTTTGCAGTTTGTGGAGCCTGGTGTCAGATGATGGTTAACAGTATAGAAATCCGATTCTTGTAGAACCATTGAAAAGACTGTGAACTACAGCTACAGCAGGGTTACACTTTCAGTACCAGCCACAACGGACAGCACAAAACAAAGCAAATTCGAGCCTTGCAGCTGAGTTCTTAGTACCATAGTACCAAACCAACACATCAGCCATGTTGACACTGGACATTTGCTCAAAAAATGAATGGCTTACATAAGAATATAAGAATGGCCATACTGGATCAGACCAAAGGTCCATCTAGCCCAGTATCCTGTCTTCCAAGAGCAGCCAGTTCCAGGTGCCCCAGAAAGAATGAACAGAACAGGTAAAAGTCAAGTGATCTATCCCATCACCCATTCCCAGCTTCTGGCAAACAGAGGCTAGGGATACCATCCCTGCCCATCCTGGCTAATAGCCATTGATGGACCTATCCTCCATGAACTTATCCAGTTCTTTTTTTGAACTCTGTTATAGTCTTGGCCTTCACAACATCCTCTGGCAAACAGTTATACAGGTTGACTGTGCATTGTGTGAAGAAATACTTCCTCTTCTTTGTTTTAAACCTGCTACCTATTAATTTCATTTGGTGACCCCCTAGTTCTTGTGTTATGAGGAGTAAATAACACTTCCTTATTTACTTTCTCCATACCTGTCATGACTTTATAGACTTCTATCATCTTCCCCCTTATTCATCTCTTTTCCAAACTGAAAATTCCCAGTCTTATTAATCTCTTCTCATACGGAAGCCATTCCATACCCCTAAGCATTTTTGTTGCCCTTTGCAGTACCTTCTCCAATTCCAATATATCTTTTTTGAGATGGAGTGACCAGATCTGCATGCAGTATTCAAGATGTGAGTGTACCATAGATTCATATAGAGGCAACATGATGTTTTGTTTCCTTGTTGATACCTTTAGTGATTCTGCCCGTTCTTTAGGCATAAGCTCCCTCCTGTTACTGTTTTAAAAGAAGGAGTCATTTTGGGAGAGAGAGTTAGTTAGTTATATCAGCTGATGTTGGTCCTTAGGCTGACATACCCAGATATGGAAGAATCCCCCAACAAGAGGGGACGTGAGGGGGGCAGGATTGCCCTCTTACCCACCCCCCCCCGCACCGATTTGCTGCTTAGTTTGTACTGAGCATGCTCACATGGACTGAACATGCTCAATAACACTGCTGAAGCTGGCTGCCCTCACTCCATGCCTACCCCCCAAAACACACTATCAGCAGGCATGGGTCACCTCTATCCCCCAGCATAGTGGGGTCCTCCCATAGCAGCTCTTATACCATTCCCATTGTGGCTACTGTGCCAGGGATATACCCAATACTTCCTGGCAATCTTCTGATTGCCAGCTAAAATACTGGCCTCCTCACAGCTCTTGGCAGATGGCACAAGATAGAGCAGCCCCAAGGAAATCAGAGCAGTGCACAGCCAGCCCAGGATGGAAAAAGCACAAAGGAATCTTAGTGCCACCTTTGTACCTCCTGAATTGTGCTGTACTAGTGGCTGTTGCCAAAGATCTGGTCTCATATCTTTATAGAAGAATATCCTGTACGGAGATTTGGAGGACACCATATTTGTCATGCTCTGATGCTTGAAGAGCTTTGCAAAGCAACAAGTGAAATCTCATTGGACCTTATTTGGCCACTCTTACTCCTCCATGAGTAGTCCCACTGCAACATCACACCACAGGCCTGCATGTAATTAGATGTCGTTGTTCCCCTTCCTCTAACCTTTGTCTTCTTGTCTGTCTGTCCTTAGATTCTGAGGTCCCTGGAGCACGAACTGCCTTCCTTGAAAGCTCCTAGCACATGGCAGGCACCACCGCCACAAATCTTGGACCAAACGGGAAGCAAGTTCTAGAGCAGAGGAGCCCTGCTGACTGTCTTAAACTAGGAGGCTGTCCGCTTGAGCACCTCTGCTGATCACAATTACCCTCAAGTTACAGGGGCAGAGAGACATGATGAGCTCTTATGAAGCCAGAATCCAACCATTTGTGGCTTTTATAAGTTAACAATACCACCTTAAATTGCGCCTCAGAATCAAATGGCAGCTAGTTCAGATCATGAAGCCCTGCTGCAATATGCTGCCCATACAAAATGTTGCTTAATAAGTAGGCCACAGAGTTCTGCACTTATTGCAATTTGCCATGTGTTTATAGGCAGAATCTCCACATAGAACACACTGTAATAACCCAGTCTTACGGGGAGATCAGCATGGGTAACTGCAGCAAGGTCCCCACTCATAGGACAAGGCTATAATCTTCTCCCCGTGCATAAATGATATAAAGTGCTCTTGGCAACCGTGGCTCCCCCTGGATCCAGAAGCAGGTGAGGTTGCACCAAGCCCCTCAGATTTTGAGCCTAAGCAAACAAGAGATTTCTCCCCGACCCAGCTTTTCTGACTATTTACATGGGATGGAACACTCATCCGCTAGTTAGAATCATAGTTATTTTTAATTCACCCATTGTATGATCATCAATTACACCAATACCATGGTGATAGGTATATAAACCTGAATAGAACAGAACAGGAGAGAGATTTTGCAAAGAACGCACACAGGTTATCTGCATAACCCTGCACAAGTCTGAAGAGGTTGGAGGTGAAATTCTGCCTCTACTGAAGTTGGAGAGAGTTTGGCCAGTGACTTTAAGGGGACCAGGATTTCATCCCAGATTTTTTTTTCTGAATGGTGCCCCTGAGCTTTGTTAAAAATGTGGAAATGTGTGTGAGGGGGTATTTTTAAAGCCTGGCTGTGTTTGTTTATTTGTACTTGTGCACTGAACAGTGATCACATGTTAACTCAGTGGGCTGCAACAGGTAGCATGTTCTGTTGGCTGTGCACATTCACATCGCAAGGCTGTGGAGTGGGGCCACAGGAAGCTCCAAATCCAGGGAGCTGTGAGGCCATGCAGATGGGCGGTGTGCCTGAGTATGCCGTGCAACATAGCTCAGGGGCAGCCTTCACAGCACGGCTGCAGAGGCCACAAGCTACACATCAGGGCAGAGGTGGGCAAACTACAGCCCTCAGGACCATCCCGCCCAGCCCCTGAGGTCCCGGCTGGGGAGGCTAGGCCCCGGCCCCTCCCCCACTGTCCTCCCTCTCCCCCATGCCACAACGCAGGCAGCGCTGTGGGCGGTGGGGTTGCGTGCTCCTGCCAAGCAGCAGGGCAGCGTGTCCAGCTCTGGCCGGGCGGCACGGCTGCCAGACATGGTAAGGGGGCCGGGGCAGGGGGGTTGGATAAAGGGCAGGGGGTCTCAGGGGCAGTCAGGGAGCAGGGGGCTGTTGGATGGGGCAGAGGTTTTGGGAGGTGGTCAGGGGACGGGGAGATGGATAAGCGTGGGAGTCCTGGGGGGTCTGTCAGGGGGCGGGGGTGTGGATACGGGTCAGGGGATGGGGAACAGGAAGGGTTGGATAGGCGTGGAGTACCAGAGGGCCTGTCAAGGGGCAAGGGTGTGGATAGGGGTCAGAGCAGTCAGGAGACTGGGACTGGGGGGGTGGATAGGGAGTGGGATCCCAGGGGTGGCTAGGGGTGGGAGGTCCCGGGAGGGGGCGGTTAAGGGACAAGGAGCGGGGGGGTGTTGGATGGGTCAGATGAGGGCGGGGTTGTCATAGCATTCCCTCTCCGATTTGAACCTTAGAGTTCAGAAAATGAGATACTAGCACCTGAATCCTCTAAGCTTAATTACCAGCTTAGATCTGATAGCACAGCCACCACCCAAAAATATAGTGTTTTGGGGCACTCTGACCTCCCCAACCTTCCCTGGGGACCCCAAGAACTCAGATCCCTTGGGTTCTTAAAACAAGGAGAAATAAACCATTCCCCCACCTTTCCCCCTCTCAGAATTTCCCTCCCTGGGCTATCCTGAGAGATACTGATCCAACCTCTTAATTCACCATACAGAGAAGCATCTCCCTTCCCTTCCACAAAGAGGCAAACAGATTCAAGGAAAACAGAGAGAGATTTTATCTCTCCCCCCTCCCGTCTCCCCCCACCCGTCCTGGTGAGTTATCCCAATCCCCTGGAATAAAACAAGGGAAACAAGGGGAAAAAATCAATCAGGTTCTTTAAAAGAAATCTTTTAATAAAAGAAAAGAAAAAGTAAAGATTATCTCTGTAACTTCAAGATGTAAATATTACAGGGTCCTATAGCTTACAGACACCAGAAAGAGACTCCCCCCCCCCCAGTACCAATACAAATCAAAATATTCCCAGCAACTACACATATAAAAGTTAACCAGTCAGATCCACAATTGCAAATAGAGTAAAACAATCAAAAAGCCTAAACCTCCTGTTTTTACTTACTATTTGAAAAGAAACTTAGAGAGCCTGTAGTAATGTCTGGTCTCTCTCAGACCCTCCGAGAGAAGAACACACAACAGACAAAGAACACACACAAAAGCTTCCCTCCACCCAAATTTAAAAGTATCTTGTCTTCTGATTGGTCTTCTGGTCAGGTGTCCAGTTCCCTGCTTGTAACCCTTTACAGGTAGAAGAGACATTAACCCTTAACAATCTGTTTATGACAGGGGTCCAGGCTGTTTGGGGAGGCACAGCCTTCCCTACCCAGCCCTCCATTCAGTTTTGCAACCCCAATGTGGCCCTCAGGCCAAAAAGTTTGCCCACCTCTGCATCAGGACTGTGCAGAGATTGCACAGGTGTTCTGTGCCCAGCCCCAGACATTGCAGAAGGATTTCATCTCTCTCTATCTTCTACCTAGTGCTCCCCATGGACAGGCAATTTACTTGACCTATTCACATGGCCAGATAAATTGTACTGCCCTTGTATTACTTGGCCATGACTAGAAATGCCACTCAGTTAACGGGATTCCCAGAAGAGCACAACGTGACCCAAACAACATATTAACAGTAAGACAACTGTGGACAAACACATACTGTTCACTTCACTAGCAAACCGGAAAGCCACAAGCAACAGGTGGCTTAATATATTTGCCCTCCCTCTTTATGATCCCAGCACTGGTATTCTTTCCCCATCACATAAATAACCTTTATTTACATGTCTGTCTCTGCAACATATGCAAATACTAGATGCAGGCAGAAAACATCTGAGTCTCTCTTCCTGTGACATCAAGTACGTCTGCTCAAGGCAGTTTCCTGTTAAGAGATCTTGTCATAAACAGATAGCTAAGGGTTAATGTCTCTTTCACCTGGAAAGGAGTAACCTGAAACACCTGACCAGAGGACCAATCAGGAAACAAGACTTTTTCAAATCTGGGTGGAGGGAAGTTTTGGGTGTGAGTTCTTTGTTTTTGTCTTGTGCCTGTACTCTCTCTCGGCTATGAGAGGATTTCTGTCTCCTGTTTTCTAATCTTCTGTTTCCAAGTTGTAAGTACAAAGATAGGAAGACCATAGGTTTGTTTTTTTTGTATTTACATGTGTGTAGTTGCTGGAGTGTTTTGAATTGTGTTCTTTTGAATAAGGCTGTTTATTCATATTTCTTTTAAGCAATTGACCCTGTATTTGTCACCTTAATACAGAGAGACCATTTTTATGTATTTTTCTTTCTTTTTTATATAAAGCTTTCTTTTTAAGACCTGTTGGAGTTTTTCTTTAGTGGGGAACTCCAGGGAATTGAGTCTGTAGCTCACCAGGGAATTGGTGGAAGGAAGAAGTCAGGGGGAAATCTGTGTGTGTTAGATTTACTAGCCTGACTTTGCATACCCTCTGGGTGAAGAGGGAAGTGTTTGTGTTTCCAGGACTGGAAAAAGGAGAGGGTGGAGTCCCTCTGTTTAGACTCACGGAGCTTGCTTCTGTGCATCTCTCCAGGAACCCAGGGAGGGAACACCTGGAGGGGAGAAGGGAAATGGTTTATTCCCCTTTGTTGTGAGACTCAAGGAATTTGGGTCTTGGGATCCCCAGGGAAGGTTTTTGGGGGGACCAGAGTGCCCCAAAACACTCTAATTTTTTGGGTGGTGGCAGCTTTACCAGGTCCAAGCTGGTAACTAAGCTTGGAGGTTTTCATGCTAACCCCCATATTTTGGACGCTAAGGTCCAAATCTGGGAATATGTTATGACAGATCTGCATCAGCTTTTGTTATGCCAGCTAAAGAAAATGTTGAAATATACTTCTGAAAAGAACTTCTGATTAAGTTAAACTAATCTAAATCAATAAACTATGCCAAGGTAGTCAACTCCTGATTATCCAAATGGCAAGGGTGATCTCTGTATTAATGTATTATTAATTATTTTTATTATTATTTATTTATTAATCTGGAACATGCTTAGAGTTTACAATATAAAACATAATCAGAAAATCAGTAGGAAGGCAGTCAGCTGAACAGAGGAAAAGGCTGGCAGTTTGTTCAACAGGGAGGTTCAGAGCATCGGGATTCTACTGTATTTAGAGGTTCTGAGCGATGTATCAAATGAAATAGGAAGCTGAGCTCGGATACATTTGATACACATGTTCTCAAGCTTTCAAAGATTCATAGAATCCAAGGCCAGACAGGACCATTGTGATCATATAGTCTGACCTCCTGTATAACACAGGCCATAGAATTTCCCCAAAATACGTCCTTTTGAACTAAGCATATATTTAAAAATCAAACACAGCACACATCTAATCTTGATATAAAAATTGCCAGTGATGGAGAATCCACCACAACTCTTGGTAAATTGTTCCAAAGCTTAGTTAATCTCGCTGTTACAAATTTATGCTTCATTTCCAGTCTGAATTTGTCTGGCTTCAAATTCCAGCCATTGGCTCGTATTATAGCTTTGTCTGCTAGACTGAAAAGCCCATTATTCAATATTTGTTCCCCATTTATATAATTATAGACTGGGAAGCAAGTCACCTCTTAATCTTCTCTTTCTTAAGCTAAATAGATTGGGCGCCTTGAGTCTATCACTATAAGGCAGATTTTCTAATCTTTTCATCATTCTCATGTCTCTTCTCTGAACCCTCTCCAGTTTATCAACATTCTTCTTGAATTGTGGAAACCAGAACAGGGCACACTATTTAGCAGTGCCAGTGCCAAATATAGAGGTAACATAACCTGTCTACTCCTACTCAAGATTCCCCTGTTTATGCATCCAACGATCTCACTAGCTCTTTTGGCCACAGCATCACAGTGGGAACTCATGTTCAGCTGATTATCCACCATGACCGCCAACTCTTTTTTGGAGTCACTGCTTCCCAGGATAGAGTCCTCCTTTTGTAAATATGGCCTGCATTCTTTGTTCTTAGAGGTACACATTTACACTTAGCCATATTAAAGCTTGCAGTTGAGCATCTCAGAAACTTCTTTATTTTCTCCACACATGGCATTTGTTTGACAGAATTTAAGCAATGATTGTCTCTTGTTTTCTTCTTTTACTAGAAACAGAGCACCCTGGATCAGCAGACTGGGGAGGAAACTACAGAGCAAAGACCACCACATGATTAAACACGCTCAGTCAATGATGGAAATAAGTGTTGTGGCAATAAATTATTCCCAGTTCTGACCATGCAAGAAAGACAAACTGTTTGCTGGAGAGAGTTCATAAGGGGTGGGTCAAATGACAGAGGAGAAGGCAAGGAAGACAAGAAGGAGAGCATTCAAGTTGCTTTTTTTAAGCTGTCACATGAAAGCAGAGCCTGCAATAACAACTGGCCAGTTAGAATTGGTGCACATTTGCAGCTGGCAAAACTAACAACCCCTTCACACACAGACACACAAAGAAAAAGAGAGAGAGGAGGGAAATGGAAGAAATAAATTACTAAACCAAATGATAAAAGGATTGTTGCCATTCTTGCCTTACCCTTCATGAGCTGCACTCCTCCAGCATGCCTTACCACATTGCTGGACCATACACCATCAGGACTCCTCAGGGGCTCCCCAGTCTTGTCGTGGGCAGTTTGGTGAGGGTGCAAGTTACACTTCTTCAGTGCCTAATGACAGCCAGCGCAGGGGCCGAGCCTGATAACATCAGAGTCAATGGTAATTTCAGCCATGATTCGGCAAAGCACTGAAACACATGCTTACCTTTTAGCATGTGCTCTAACTCCATCTTAATCAGCAAAGTGCTATTTACTTCAGTGGAATTTTTGCAATGCTTAAAGTTAAGCATGCACTTAAGTGCTTTGCCAAGTGGTGTCCTCTCTCATTGACTTTAATAGGAACTGCAGTAGACCCTTTGAAGAGTAATACAGAGATATTACTGGTGTTGATACTTGTGTGACGTCAGATGGGCAACTGAACATGGCATTTCCAAATTTGTAGGTCAGATACAATTAACTGCCTAGTCAAACTACAGCCAGCTACCAGGGGAAGCTTTCGGAACTTCTGTACCTCACACAGGCTGTAAGAGCTCAGGCTTTTTGCTATTAACTCATTAGCAAATGGAAAACATGGCAAAATTGAGGAAGGATGGCTCAGTGGTTAGGATACTAGGCTGGGATTTGGGAGACCTGAATTCAATTCTCTGCTCTGCCATAGACTTCCTGGGGAACCTGAAGTACATGGGTGACAGGTATGGCAGGCCAGACAGCCAGGCGCAGTACTGCCCGTGCTCCATCCAGAGGCCCTCTCTTCCTTCCTGCTCTTCCCCCTGGCCCCAGCCTCGGTTGCTCCTCTTCCTGCCCTTGCTTAGCCTCTCCCCCAAAGCAAACAGGGTCTGGAGCTGGGGCTAAGGTGAGCCAGCCAGTGGCTGGGACTCAGGGTGGCTGGGAACAGTGCTTGGACCAGCCGGTTGGGGCCAGGGCTGCCTGGCACTGGGGCCACTCAGCACTCAGGCTGGGACCATCCGGGCACTCAGGGCACCTAGTGCTCTGGTGCTGGGCCACCTGGGACTCAGGCCAGCTGGGGTGGGACTCCTCCAGCCACGGTGGGGGCTTGGAGTTCCCGCAGGGGAGGGAAGGGGCCTCGAGCAGAAGAGGTGGGGCCAGGGGCTAGCCTTCCCAAAGGGGAGCTTCACACGCCACCCATGCTCATAAGTCCCTTAAGCCCAGATCCAAAAAGATCTCTAGGGTTCTAACTTCCACTGATTTCAGCAGAAAATAAGGGCCTAAATACCTTTGAATCTGCGCCTTAGTCTCTCTAGGCCTCAGTTCCCCAGGGATGCACTTCTCTACCTCACCTGGGTGTTGTGAAGGTAAATATACTAAGGATTGTGAAGCACTCACATACTATGGTAATGGGAACTATAAAAATACCTAGATTGACATTGCTATATTGAATTTGTGACTGAAATCCTGGCCTCGCTGAAGTATTATCTTTGAAATCTTTACTTCAATAGCTAAACATTTTCTTTCAAGAGACAACAATATTATCAGTTAATATATTTGTCAGCTGAGGGTAGAATTCTTTTAGCAATGCACTTATTACTTTTTCTTAACTACATATATTATGGCAGGAATCACCTGTTACATGTAGTCTTACACATTATTTTTCTTAGTACCCGAGTAATATGCTGTCTTTGAAGGAACACTGTATTGCACTTACTTTGATGATGTCACTTTTGCTAGGAAGCTGTTGAAAGCAGCAAGAGAGTTTTCTCTTTTCTTTAATTGCTCTAGCTTGAGTCAATTCCGGCAGAGTTGCTTCCTGGGAACTGGGCATTGCTTTTTGGGCTGAGATCTCTGAAGGAGCTTGTGTGCTGTTTGTAACCTCTCTGTTCAAGGATTGGTATATATAGCGTAAATAAACAAGCTACACTAAGGCCTCATCTACATTACAAAATTAAGTCAACCTAAGTTTGGTCGACATACAGCCACCACAGTAAATACTGCAGTTTTTCATGTCCACACTACCCTCTTTCTCACAGCGGCATGTTTCCTCACCAGGAGTGCTTGCACCAGCTTACGTGGAGCAGTGTGTGGGGGGCTCACAGCTGGAGCCCCTTCGCCCCAACTGTCAGTCCCACAAAACTGGGTAACTAGGCAACAAAATGGCAGATTAAATTCAATGTTGATAAATGCAAAATAAGGCACATTGGAAAATATATCCCAACTATACATATAAAATCATGGAGTCTAAATTATCTGTTACCACTCAAGAAAGAGAATCATTAGGAAAGGGGTAGATAATAAGACAGAAAATATCATGTTGCCTCTATATAAATCCATGGTACGCCCACATCTTGAATCTTGAGCAGATCTGGTTGCCCTATCTCAAAAAAGATATATGGGAATTGGAAAAAGTTCAGAAAAAGGCAACAAAAATGATTAAGGGTATGAAACAGCTTTCATATGATGAAAGATTAATAAAACTGGGACTTTTCAGCATGAAAAAGAGACGACTAAGGGGGGATATGATAGAGGTCTATAAAATCATGATTGATGTGGAGAAAGTAAATAAGGAAGTGTTATTTACTCCTCATAACATAAGAACTAGGGCACACAAAATGAAATTAATAGGCAGCAGGTTTAAAACAAAGAAGAGGAAGTATTTTTTCACACAACGCACAGTCAACCTGGGGAACTCTTTGTCAGAGGATGTTGTGAAGGCGAAAACCCTAATTGTGTTAAAAAGAACTGTTCTAAGATCCTTGATAACAAAGAATCTTCATTTTTGCTTCCTTGAATGGAAAGTTTGTGTCAACCAGGAGCTACTGTATGGGTAGAAGCAGGGCACACATACCAATAAGGGTCTGATCCCTGTTTTTACAAAGCACAAGAAATATAGATCTGTACACAACTCTGAATGTACTTAAGGGTTGGTTGGTTTGTTTTCTTCTGTGATCAGAGGATCTCTGTGTGTCAATAGTTACTGATATAGCAACACTTATGATTGAGAGATGACCCTCCCACACACAGAGTTATACCTCTAATGCAGTGGTTCTCAACCAGGGAAGGCCACAAGCAGGCTTCAGGGGTGGCCACCAAAGAGGGCCAGCATTAGACTCACTAGAGCCCAGAGCGGAAAGTCAAAGCCCCATGACATGGGTCTGAAGCCTAGAGCCCTATCACTACGGGTTGAAGTCGAAGCCTGAACAATGTAGCTTTGTGAGGACTCCCTGTGGGGTGGAGCCCCAGGCAATTGCCCTGTTTGCTACGCTCTAATGCTGGCCCTGGCTTTTATACGCAGAAAAACAGCTGTTGTGGCACATGAGGGCCATGGAGTTTTATAGCATGTTCAGGGGGCCTCAGGAAGAAAAAGGTTGAGAATGCCTGCTCTAGTGGACAGCTGTTTGTATCTTTTCTGGTAGAGAAGAGATGGCAGACCTCAGTATTGGCTAGATAGATACTAGATACACGACAGCCCTGAGTAGTGGGCATGTGTAGGAGGAAATAGGGCAAAATAGGAGGAACGGTACTTGTGAGACAAGGCCCATTTTCCCCCATTCCCCTCTCCCCAAATGTTCGTCCCCTCTGGGCCCATCTCCATACTTTTGACTTTGCTGCTGTTCCCTTCCCCCATGGTGTCCCTAACCTCTCTTTGCCAGAAGCTGGGAATGGGTGATGGGATGGATCACTTGATGATTACCTGTTCTGTTCATTCCCTCTGGGTCCTATTGGCACTGGCCACTATCAGAAGACAGGATACTGGGCTAGATGGACCTTTGGTCTGACCCAGTATGGCCTGTCTTATGTTATGTTCATGTTTTCATAATGGTCTTCCCCCCACAATTTGTACCCCAATGTTGGCCAGCGAGCAAACTCTGAGGGCATGTGAGGGCAAAATTAGGGCACCACTTACAAGGCTGTTACCGAGTCAGCTGAAGGGGAAGATAGCTCTGACCCCAAGCGCTCTCCACCACCCCCTACTCTCGCAGCCGCAGGACTCGCCCACGCTGGGCTAGGCGTTAGAACGCTCGCTCCACCCCGCCCTCTCAAACCACCAATCAGCGCTTGGAAGCTCCCTCCCGCAGAACCTGGTCTGTAGCGGCGTTCCGTGAATGGAACGCTGAGCCAGAACCCTGGGGCGATGCGCGACTCATGCCCGGACAGCTCCCTGCCCTGCACAGTGCAAGCAGGATGCGCGTTCGCAGTCAGGGGGAAGCGGAGGCTGCAGGCAGCCCTGGTAGTTGCCGCCTGTGTTTAGGCAGCAGGGGGACCGGAAGGGTAGGAGGAAGCTGGAGAGGGTTTCCTGAGATGAGAGATTACTTCCGTCCATCCATCCTGCCAGCCACCCTCTCCTCAGTCTGCAGCCAGCTGGGGGTACTGAGGAACCAGCACTGGGTCTCGGGGCAGAAGCAGCCACGCTTGCTGCAAGTCAGGGGAGTGTTCTTCAAGGGGGTGTTCTGTTGGCTCGTCACAAACCAGACCCAGAAGTCCCCGGAATTTCTGAGCTCCCTAAATCTCCACCCCAGAGCGATGGTGGCCAAACAGCGGATCCGGATGGCTAACGAAAAGCACAGCAAAAACATCACACAGAGAGGGAACGTAGCCAAAACCCTGGTAAGGTGACATGGGAGGAGGAGGCAGAGGGGATTGCGAGGAGGCAAGGCTTCTGTCTGCCCATTCCTCGGCTCAACATGTAGGGAGGTGTGGGAATCGTGAGCTAAAGGGTTAACAGGCTACCCGAGCCCCGGGGTGGGGAGCAGAGGATGATACTTCTTCTCATGCTGCTGACGGGAGTAAACCTTCCAGCCTAGCTAGGGGTGTAGAACAATCAGATGGTTAAATCAGGGGCTCCTGTCCCAAGCTGAGGCAGAATGGAGGAAATGTCACACCTCGATGACTGAAAGTGTCAGTCTCTCATGGAAAACACCAGGCAAGGAAGAGACTGACACACACACACCTTCCATCTAAACACCCAGAAGGAGGGGAGTCTGTAACACAAAGAAAAATACATGCACACGCCAGCCACTTGAGAAGAGAAAATGCAGCACACACAACACATCCATCCCCATGTAGGGGGACTAACATGCAACAATATCCAGCAGGACAGGCTGCTGCAACATTAAAGCTGTTGGAAGTGCACACGCATGGAGGTGTACTCTCAAAGGGATCTAGCTCTCTAACAGGGACAGTACCAGTGGGAGTTACTGTGTTTTATTTCCCGTGGCATCTGTTTTTTAAGAGATTAAAACGTAACAGTTTATTTGACTTTATAATTGTAAAATATGTTTTCGTAGGTGAACATCTTTTAGGCCTCTGAACGTCTTTTTTCTTTTCTATTTTATATGAATGAGCTGTTTGGCTAGTTGGTCTTTATGGCTTTGTCTTGATGAGGAAAAGTAATTGAGTTTAGATCAGTTTAATACAGGTTAGCTAAGTGCAACCTAAACTTGACCACTTTTCCTAGTCAATGCGGAGAATATGTTAATACAAAAGAGGTAACTCGGATGGGATCCCATTTAATCTTTTAGGGCTCACTTCTGCCCTCAGGTACACTGGGAATAAAATGGAGCCTTTACTGAGTTGTCAGCTCAGCTGGGACAACAGCCCTCACACTTGATGAGGCAATAGCCTTCCAGCTTACGAAATCTTGCTTATTATCTGAAATAAAGGTGGCACTTATGCTCCAGTTGTAAACGCTGAGCTAGAAAATCGAAGAACGTAACTGTGCACAGATGCATGCATTTTGTTATTAGCAGTGGACTGGGCTGAGCCACTGACATTTCAGCTGCTTAAATTCAGAGTGTGCAAAAGTGCTCTTAGAAAGCTGGTTAATGGGAGAGATTTTCATTTGAGCTCTAGCTCCCCTTTCCTCAAAGTTGTTTAGAGCTCTTGCTATTCTAATTCCACCCACAAAACCTTGAGGGTTTATTAATAGCTCACTATCCTTTCAGAATTCCCCTCCACACCAAGAGTGAACTGTTTCAAAGGGAAGCCTGTTACATTAATGTCAGGGTACTGCTGGAAATTCATAGTTGGGATTTTTGCTTTGCCAAGAAGCTCTCGACACATAGGGCTTGTCTACACCTGTAAATGTAAACTGTAAGGCTGTAACGGCGTCACTGTGGGGCTTAGTGAAGATGCTACTGTGCCGATGGGAGAACTTCTCCCATTGGCGTAGGTGCTCCACCTCCCCGAGAAACGGTAGCTATGTCAATGGGAGTAGCCCTCTGTCAACATAGCACTCACTGTCTACACCAGGGGTTAGGTTGGTATAACTGTGTCGCTCAGAGGTGCAGATTTTCTACACCTTTGAGCATTGTAGTTATACTGAAAGTCTGATTTAGGCTTGGTCTATGCTAATCTCCTAAAACTCCCCCATCCTAGAATCCTGAGTGATTGAGCCTAGAAAATGGGATTTCTGTTCAATTAGATTTGGCTGTAATCTAGCGTTAACCTGGGTGAATCACCTTAAAGGTGACCTGAAATGCTCTTTTAAAAATACATTAAAACTGCTGACGTTTTCAAATCCTTAACAGAATAGGTCGAGTTATTTTAAAAAAAATTAATGCATTTTAAATTAAAATGTTTTAAGTTTGATTTTAAAATGCCTTTGTTTTTTCTTTACCACAAGTCACATGACTGCTTTTCTCTATTGTTCCTATCACTCACTGATGCGTGAAGCAGCTTCTCTGAATGAAGTGTCTGTGACTAACAACAGACCTTATCTCGGGTGAAACAAATTGTCTGTGACTTTCTTTTATTATTTCGATGCCTCTCCTGTTCCTGCTCATACGGAGAACTTAGGGTTTGATCCTGTGCCCCATTCAAGTCAATGGAAAAAAATCCCACTGATGAATGATGGAGAATTAAGCCTTTATGTAGCACTTTTCGCCCAGAGATTTTGAAGTGCTTTAAAAAGCATTATTAGCACTGTTTAAATAGATAGGGGAAAGAAAGACACAGAGAGGTGGTATGACACACCCAGGTTAAGAGGGCAGTTCAGTAGAACAACCAGGGATAGAACTGAAGTCTTCTGATGTTCAGTCTGGTGCCCTATCCACTGGATAATGCTACCTTTCTCTTTTCTATCATCCCTTTGTTTTTTCTCCTCTCACTCTTCTTTGTTTATGACCTTTTTGCTATCCTTTCCCTTCCTTCTCTTCCCCCCCCTGCTCCCTCACAGTCTGCTTACTAGCTTCTCTCCTCTCACTCCATCTTTTGCCATCCTCCTTCTATTTGCCACTCTTCTGCCGTCATCCTCCACTCACTTGGCACTTCTTCCACGCAGCACTTATAGAATTAGATAGTAGCACCAGCTCTAGCTTTCTAAAAATCAAGCTGTTTGGATCAGGACTGCAGATCTATTATTATTCATATTTGTAGCATAGTACCCCCTAGGGGCATCAACCAAGACCAGGGTCCCTTTGAGCTAGGCACTGTAGAAACACATAGTAATAGACAGTCCTTGTGCCAAAATGCTTACAGTCTAAACAGACAACGTTTGGGAGAAAGCAAGTATTATTGTCGCCATTTTGCAGATGGGGAATTAAGGCACAGTGAAATTAAGTGACTTACCCAAAGTCACACAAGAGGTCAGTGTCAGAGCTTGGAATTGAACCAGATCTCCAGGGACCGCGAGCATCATACAACCATCCTTCCTATATGCACAATTCCACAGCTTGAACCCAGATATGACTACCAGTTCCTCCTTTACTTGCCTGCCCAGTCCTGATCTTAGTGCTGTGGGAATCCTCTACTTCCATTGATTATGTCCATAGTATCTCATGTCATCATATAACCATCTGCTCATGTCTTGGTTGGTAAGAAGCTTCTAAGTCCACCTATCCATCTCTTCCCTCTGTGTAGTCCTTGAAATCTTAACATGTCTGTATTTATTCTTAGTTATAAAAGCCTCTCTCTAGTGCTCTAGGCTCCAAACAATAATCATACATCAAAACAGAAGTCAGTAGTTCAAAATGTTCATAGAAGACCATCAACTTCTTCCTTCCTTCCTCTCTCCTTCCAGGTGACCTATTAGAACATTCAGTCACGTGTCCTTAAAATAAACTGACTAGAGTTCTGACTGGTATCAGGGGGTAGCCGTGTTAGTCTGTATCCACAAAAACAACAAGGAGTCTGGTGGCACCTCAAAGACTAACAGATTTATTTGGGCTTAAGCTTTCGTGGGTAAAAAAGATGCAGTTAAACAGGTCCGACTGTTTATCAAATGTATATTTAACTTAAGGATATTTTTGGCACATGCTGACCAAAATAAAATAAAAAATGAGTGTCCTTTGATATTGTTTTTAACAATTTCCTCTCCTAGTGGATGGTAATTGGCTGTAGGATATATGTTTTGTTCTAAAGTGACAACTCAGTCAGGGAATATAATTATTTTTCAAGCATCCCGCATCTATTAGATATCTCAGAAAATACCTGAGAACATGTTTTCTGTCTCAAAGAACTTAAAATACAGATACAACAAGGGAGACTACTGAAGAGCCCAACTGTGGGAGGGGAGAGGACAGAAATGGATAAGCAAACATTAAGGAATAAAACTCACTTTACCTTTCGCTAGAGAAATTCAAGATGACTGATCTGCAGAGAATCTGTGAGAGGCATTATTCTATTTAAAGAGAGGGGGGAAGATTTCAATATTGTTGAATTTAGCTGTCTGATCTACTGTAAATACAATTATCCTCTATTACTCTTCTGTTAGCCTGTTGTGCTTCAGGCCATGTCTACATCTAAAGTTTTGCAGCGCTGGTTGTTACAGCTGTATTAGTACAGCTGTATAGGGCCAGCGCTGCAGAGTGGCCACACTTACAGCAACCAGCGCTGCAAGTGGTGTTAGATGTGGCCACACTGCAGCGCTGTTGGGCGGCTTCAAGGGGGGTTCCGGGAACGCGAGAGCAAACCGGGAAAGGAGACCCGCTTCGCCGCGGTTTGCTCTCTCGTTCCCGGAGCCACCCAGCAAACCGCAGGGAAGGAGACCTGCTTGCTCTGGGCTCCGGGAACGAGAGAGCAAACCGGGAAAGGAGACCCGCTTCGCCGCGGTTTGCTCTCGCGTTCCCGGAGCCACCCAGCAAACCGCAGGGAAGGAGATCTGCTTGCTCTGGGCTCCGGGAACGAGAGAGCAAACCGGGAAAGGAGACCCGCTTCGCCGCGGTTTGCTCTCTCGTTCCCGGAGCCACCCAGCAAACCGCAGGGAAGGAGACCTGCTTGCTCGGGGCTCCGGGAACGAGAGAGCAAACCGGGAAAGGAGACCCGCTTCGCCGCGGTTTGCTCTCTCGTTCCCGGAGCCACCCAGCAAACCGCAGGGAAGGAGACCTGCTTGCTCGGGGCTCCGGGAACGAGAGAGCAAACCGGGAAAGGAGACCCGCTTCGCCGCGGTTTGCTCTCTCGTTCCCGGAGCCACCCAGCAAACCGCAGGGAAGGAGACCTGCTTGCTCGGGGCTCCGGGAACGAGAGAGCAAACCGGGAAAGGAGACCCGCTTCGCCGCGGTTTGCTCTCTCGTTCCCGGAGCCACCCAGCAAACCGCAGGGAAGGAGACCTGCTTGCTCTGGGCTCCGGGAACGAGAGAGCAAACCGGGAAAGGAGACCCGCTTCGCCGCGGTTTGCTCTCGCGTTCCCGGAGCCACCCAGCAAACCGCAGGGAAGGAGACCTGCTTGCTCGGGGCTCCGGGAACGAGAGAGCAAACCGGGAAAGGAGACCAGCTTGATTACCAGAGGCTTCCTCCTTCCACGGAGGTCAAGAAAAGCGCTGGTAAGTGTCTACATTGGATTACCAGCGCTGGATCACCAGCGCTGGATCCTCTACACCCGAGACAAAACGGGAGTACGGCCAGCGCTGCAAACAGGGAGTTGCAGCGCTGGTGGTGCCCTGCAGATGTGTACACCTTCAAAGTTGCAGCGCTGTAACTCCCTCACCAGCGCTGCAACTTTCTGATGTAGACAAGCCCTCAGTTTTTCCTTTCAGCTTCTTAGCATTCCTGTGAAGCAGTTATGACAATGGAGTAAACTGTTTTACGTTAGACCTTTTGAGTATTTCACTGATTGAGGTTTGAAGCTGAAACCACGCCAGTTCTTTATCTTGATTTTCTGCATCTATTTTTAAATGAGCTACCAAGACAATTGGTTAAACTGGTAACAAACTGAAATCTTCTTTTCCCCCCACATTTTAGAGGCCCCAAGAGGAGAAATATCCTGTAGGACCATGGCTACTGGCACTGTTTGTTTTTGTTGTCTGTGGATCAGGTATGAACACACCACTGAGAATAGATAAAGAAGGGGCGGGGGAGGGAGTTGAGCTGACAGTAGAAAAGCATTTAAGAGCCTGATGCAGCTCCCACTGAAGTCAGTGGCATGGTAACCATTTACTTTAATAAAAGTGAGCTCAGACCCTAAAAGTTTGTGGACAAAATTCTGACCTAGGACGCATGCACACAACTTCCGCTGCAAGCAATGGGAACCTCTGTGTGTGTATTTATGAATAGAATTTGGTGCTTAGCTTATAGCGCGGCTCTGGATCTGTCCCAGAGAAACTTACATGAGCATTTAGGAAAAGTTTCTGCAAGTGGTTTAATATAGTTTTCCTCTCAAATCTTAAGCAATGAGTGATAATTATATAGTCTTGTTCAGAACAAATGCATCCTAAGTGGAAAGCTTTTTCCACTTTCAGTCTAAAACTGGAGTTTCATTTCTATGTGGGACTGGATGGCTCAGGATCCATGTCCTACTCATTTTTCTTTCTAGGCTGCAGGTTTGAACCTGGACTGGGATGGTAATAGTGTTACCATGTGATGAATGTGAAATATATTCAATGGCTCAAACAAAATGAGTTCTTTGTAGCAGTCCAGTTCCTAGCAGACAGGTGGTCAAATAACAAATTCTGCATTAGTTTGGCTGCAGGTGGCACACTTATTGGTGAGTCAGAAAAGAGGTCACTGAATGGGAGAGATTTAACTACCTTCCAGAGCCGAGTTAAGACTCAGTAGCATGCGGGAACATATGATTTCACTTCCTTTGCTTTTGTACCCAGAGGTGTTTCTTTACCCAGGTTGTCAATCTAAGATCTTTCACAAGAATTGACGTGTGTTTTATAGTAATTTTTTTAAGAGTCCCAATATGGATCAGGTCATAGGTAGACCCACCCTGGAGTAATGATTAGTCCATTGGTATTGCTCTGTTCATAGAGCTGCCCATTGGTATTGCATTGCTTTCAGAAATGCAGTGCGGTGACCTTTGTGTTGATGTCTGACTTACTGAATGCTATTTCTGAGAACTTTCTGTTCCTATTTTTTCACCTAGTCTTAAAGCAGGATTTCAACTCTCCGCAAAAACAAATGGTAGTTATGGTAAATCCACCACAGCCCATTGCAGCTAGATGTGTTCTTCTGATGCCTCATTCCTTATGCACTCAAATCTCTCCCTCCCACCAAAGTCAGCTGAGAGTTTTTGGTGAATGAGGGTTGTCCCTGTAGTTATGTATTGCAAAAGCTAACAATCATGTAGAGCATAGCATTAGACTGCTGCAAACTCTCAGGCCTTCAGCTAGCATGCAACTCCCAGCTCCATTACATGTCTTTGGTGTCCTGTGAACTTTCATGTTTATTTATTCTCTTACATGGCCTCTAACTAACAATAAAGATGATGATGCTTTTTGGACACATCAGTTGTGATGTCAATGTCTCAAGAAATAATAGTTCCCTCCATGACAAGATATCAAGTGGTTTCAAACATGCTCTGGCAGCAAGAAAGAAGGAACAGGGTCAAAGCGCAGGGGAAGGCACCAAAGGATCCCAATCAGGGCTCCAATGTACTGGGCAGTGATGGCCAAACAGCCCACATGCAGCCCCTGCCCCAGACCTCACAACAACAAGAACTCTAAGAAAAGTTACAAAAGAGTGATTTTTTAAAAAATGGAATCGAAAATAAGTCAATAAAACAAAATCAGAATGTTAGTTTTATTTTCTAAAAATAAGTATGTTAAACAGCTGAACATGGGAGATGCAGAGAAGATAAATAAATATGCTGGTGATAAATGACAGAGAGTACATCCAGTTGATTGCTAAGTAAGAACATTTTGTGATCTGGAATCTAACCTTGCATTCTTTACTCATGCTAACCAATCACTGACTGAAATGGCAGTTTTGCCTGAGTGAGAACCACTGAACTGGTTTCATTATCTGAAGAGACATCGTAATAATGTGGCGTAGATGTGTATCTTTGTCATTTTTAGAGCTTGGTCAGACTTTAGTCTTCAGTAATGTACTTGCTATAGCTATGTTTGTTCTTTCAGTAGTGAATCCATTAGACAAATGCCTCTTTTTTCCACAAACATTTTCAGGGCTGTTCTTCTGGGCTTTTACAATTGCACACAGCTTTTGCTGTAACCCTTTTAATTATTATTTGCTTTGTTGGCCCCATCCCCAGGGTGCCAGGCACTGTACAACCATGTAACAACCAACATGGTACCTGCCCTCATTGCACATCTCTTTGCACTGTGCAAACCAAAGGCCAGATTGGGCCACTGGATAAAGTACATGCATGGCTACCATTCCATTTGCAATGTGGACCTCAGTTTTGAGAGGGTGCCATTTTGGAAAAGGTTTTTTAGGGTTATTGCTGTATGAGGAAGGGAATTCCTAGTTCCTGCAAATGTCTTATCCACTATCCAGTCACCTCCATTGGTAGCCTCCACCCAATAGCTGTTACTGTTGAGAACTTTTTCTTAATGTCTAACCTGAACTTTTTTCCTTCCTTAGCTTCAGGCCATTGCTCCTTATCTACCATCTTCTGAGAATGGAATAATTCCCTTTCTTCATTTCTGTTATTACCTTGAAGGTATTTATAAACTGTGATCATGTTTTCTCCCAGCCCTCCCTTAGTCTTCTCTTTTCTAGACCATGCCCATTTAGTTCCCCCTCTCTCTCCCCATAGGTTATAAACCCGATCCTTGTGTCCTTTGTGTTGTGTTTGTATATACTTATGAAATGTTGAGGACTGGAAAGAAACACAATATTTCAGGTCTGCTACATGGTCTGGCCCTATTATCTCTCTAGTTTATACACGTGAAGCCTATTTATGTATCTGAGAGCAGCAATGGTTTCTGTTCCATTTGCTTGTTTTGCAGGGGTGTTACACTTGAACCTAATATTTTGCTTGCTCTCTTACTATCGCCCCTTGCTCTTGGGCAGACATCCTGTTTCCCAGATAGCTGTCGTCCAGTCTGTATCAGTGCTGCTTACTTCCTGTTCCTGGGTGTATGGCTTTCGTATTTGATTTCATCTCATTGCATGCAGCCCACTCTACAAAATGACTCTTATCCTTCTGTGTAACTGGCTCATCCTGCAAAGTTGAGATTGTCAACAGTTTGAGCACGGTTTAATTTACATCTTCCTTTAGATTACTAGTTAATGTATTAAATAATCTGGGTCCTAGTATGTGCCTGTGACACCACATATAGAGAACTCGCCATTTACAATATCTTTGCTCCTCAGATCATCAGTCAATTTCTAATCCTCAATTTGATATTTGTATCTTCTTGGTATTAGTCACTATAGTAGAATTAAAATATATTGGTATAAGAAAAATCTTATTAAGATGAAGGTCCAAGACACCCAAAAGCTGAGGTACTATTTTCAGCTCTGCCATTGATTCACTGTCTGAACTTGGGCAACTCATTTAACCTTACTGTGCCTATGTTCACTCATCTGTATAAAGGACATAATGCTCACCACTCTGAGGCAATGTGAGGTAACATTAATTAAGCATTGCAAAGTGCTTTGAGACCCTAGAATGAAAGTAGCTACGTGAGCATGAAGTCTTATTGTTCTCTGGTTTCCAAGGCCAGCTGAGATTCTAATGTCGTGATACAGGATCTGTACATCACTGGGGGATGTAAGTGAATTTACCTGAACTGCAGTTGTTTGGTAAATCCATCCATTTATTAACTAAGTCAGTGAAGAGGGCACAGAAAGGTAATTGTGTGGAGTTATCTATTTTAACAAACCCATGCTGGTGTAGAGATGTCTTTCTCCCAAATGTTTACATTGACTCTTATTTTGAATGTTCAGAGAGTTTGCCTAGCTAATTGTCAAGCTAATTGATCAGTGCATATTCTTCTTGTTACTTCCTACTCCCTTTGCCCTTTTAACATGCACCTCTCCTGACCTACAGCATTTACTGAAGAGACTGAGAGCTTGCAATATTTCCTTTGCAACTTCTTTTAGGATCTTCAGGGGCATTCTGTCCATGGTTATAGATACGATTTGCTCCATCCGGCACTCTAGCACCAACTCTTTGTTACTCTCTGCTCCTGGCATCTCCAGCAATTGTCTAATAATTTCCCTGAATCCTAAAGGATGTTGTCCCATTTTCATTATAATGAGTTGAAAACTGAGCACCCGTAGTTAGTTATTCCAGTCAAGATAAATGAAGCTTTCCAGCTAGGTTAGAGAGCTGACTTGTTTTCACTGGTCCTCCCCTCTCTCCTTTTGACCCCTCACTTTTCTGATTGTATTTCTAGATTCTTTATTCCTTGCGACCAATTCTCTTCCTCCCTAGAGCTAACACAATTTCATTTTGCTGGTTTGTTCCTTTTATGCTCCTCTGTGGCTAGCTTGGACTTACTGATCTCGCCCTCCTTTTCATTTCCTAGACATACTTCCTTCAGTTTCACGTCTTCCTGTGTCCAGCTCTTCAGCCCAGAGGGGGTTTGTACGTTTGTCTTTCCTCTACCCTGCTGCCTGTTCCGACTGCAACTCATTTTATTCTGCCAACTTCCTTATTTCTGCAAAGTTTGCAGCATGAACATGTAGTGGAAGGTTTCGGCCTTTTAGAGTTGGGGATTGAATCCAGCAAGGTGCTGAGGATCCTCAAATCCCTTTGAAGTCCCCTGACTAGCCACACAATTGCAAATGCCACCGTTGGTCTCCCAACACAAAGCAGTCGCACTGTCACAATGTCAGAGCACCGAGGACCTCCGAACCATTTTATTGCCCCTACTTCATGCCTGCTAAGCCATCCTTGTGTTTTTAATACTTGAGATGCTGCTGTGCAACCGATAGAACTTACTCTGCTTATTAATAATCCTTTGGATCTGTTAGTTACTAACAGGCCTCCTTTCTGGGCACTAATGTCCATGTTGAATATTGTCTCCTTTTAGTGCCTTCCTTTCTGTCTCCCCCCATTTCTCTTACTCAGCCATACGCTCACTGGCAGTTATTCTCTCAGCTCTGCTCTCCTCCCATTAAGTTATTAACTTCTCAGAGTCTAGACTCCTCACTTCCTTTCTCTCTCCCTCTTTGAACTTCCTCAGCAACTGCACTGTCTTCCTGTTCCTCGCTGCACTTTGGAGTCAGATGTTATTAAACAGATTCACTCACTGGTTTACAGGCAGAGCTGGATGCTCCGTGGAGTTTGGTTTTTATAGACCCTATTGCAAAAATAGTAGCTTTCTACAGTACAATAGGTCAGGCAAACTGGGCTCAACAGGTGACAGAAGCAGGTGATTTTCACTAGTTTTGCTGCTCCATAGCCTAATCGACTTGTGATTCCATTTAGTGTAATATTGCAAGAGGCTTAACTGGCTGGACTGCAGGGCAAATCCTGTTCGATTGAGGAATCCTGTTTATTTAAACAAGAAAAATAAACCTCAGAGAAGTGAATTATAAAAGCACGTACAGAACAAAATACGAAACAAACAAAATCATGTATTAAAAACATCTACAAAATCAAAACCACAAACCCAAAGAACCGCCAGAGGCTCCATGAAATCCTCTGTGGACTTTGCTATTGCTATTGATTTTCCACTGAAGGTGCTCAGATAACACAGTGATAAGCGGCAGTCAAAAGCTCTATGATAGACAGATAAGAGAGTTCCAGGGCCAGATCCTCAGCTGTTAGAATTTGGCATCACTTCCTTGACTTACTTACATCAGCAGAACATCTGTCCCCTGAAGTTGGCCATTATTTTAAGTATTACTGTTTAAAAAAAAAAAAAAATGGGTTTGGCCTTATGTCCAAAATGAAGGCCCGACTCTGCAAATGCTTGTAGAGGGAGTCCTTAACCATGCAGTGCGTCTGTAAACTGGCTGGAAATGTGCTTCCCAGGGTGGATAGATAGACATCTGCTAGTGCAGCTCAAGCTAGCACACTAAAAATAGCAGTGTGGCTACGGTGGCAGCTTGGGCTACTTGCCCAGCCCCTTGGGTACTTACATGGGTGGCTGGCCGGGGCCGCCTCCTGTGCTGCTGTGGCCACACTGCTATTTATAGCGTACTAGCTCAAGCAGAGCGAACACGTGTCTGGCTAGCCCTGCTGGGAAGCACCGTCCCAGCTACTACGTAGCCGTGCCCTCGTTGACTTTAGTGGAACTTCTCAAGTGTCTGCAGGACGAGGACAGAGACTCTGGCATAGATTACTGCAGCTCAGCAATCAAAGTGACGCTTCCTGATCTTATGCCTTTTACCTTCTTAAGTTTTCCAAACACGCATCTCAAAGCTCTAAAAGGGCAACAGATGAGGGAGCTCTATGAAAATACATTTCCAGGGCACGTGTCTTTCACGGGACATGCTCAGCATCTGCGTCAGCACAGCCTGACTTCTGCACTTGTGCTCACTGGTTCCAGCAGACGGATGCCGTTCCAGAGCTGGGGGATTAGGAGGCAGTGATGGTACAGATGAAGAGAACTTATGTCATGTTTATATAATTAAGAACTAAGGCTCGATCCTGCAGCCTTTCAACATATTTAACGTCCCATGAAATCAGCGGGAGTTTTGCTTGCATGAGGTCTGCAGAATCAAGTCCTTAGTCATTCATGTATTAACTGTACTAAAGAACAGGAAATACAGTTACTCAATGCTTGGGTCCTTTTCTCTATGGAGGTATAGTACCAGTTTGTGTCGTCAGTTTTGATACCAATAGAGATTTCTGTTTCAACCATGATGGCACAATCGGCCTCATAAGGATGGCCATACTGGGTCAGACCAAAGGTCCATCTAGCCCAGTATCCTGTCTTCCGACAGCGGCCAATGCCAGGTGCCTCATTTGCATTTGGCCAGTTCTGATGAACTGTCCCATTTTGAAGACTCTATCTTCTGATTTGAGATTTGCATCCCTAACGGCTAGTAAACAGTAGTCAGCACTGCGCTTGTTTGTGGACTGCAAACACAGGCCCCAGTCCTGTGAGTTTTTGTGGGCAGACACATGTACAGTGGGGCTCTGCATGGGTCCACTGGAACTGATCTGTTTGCAGGCTTCAGATGACAGTGCCCCATCCGGGAAAACCTTACTCCCCAAAATCATCCCATCAGCTTCCATGCAGCTCCTCACATGAGTGCATTTTTGCAGGATCGAGCCCACGGTACAGAATAATATAGGAGTTTGGATGGCCCAACCCTACAAATCAGCTTTAGCAATAATTAAAGTAGGCCAGATTTGTGAGAGGTTGTATTCCTGTTACTGGTCCACCTACTTATAAGGAGTTGTTTCATAAACAGCCCTGTAACAAGAAGTGATTGTTCCCAAGAAAGAGACCCACCAACTTGTTAAGTGTACGCAGCTGTGCCTGGCAGCGCTGCTGCACACACTCTAGTCGAAGGGGTCTAATCCCTCATCAGCGCCGGAGGATTTACGCATGGTACTCCCATTAGCATTCCTAGACGGTACCTGCATAATCCTTTTTGCATCAGTGTGGGGAGTAGGCCCCTACTCAAAAAAAAAAAAAAAAAAAAAAAAGTCCACTGATAGAAGCACTTGCTAGATAACATCTAATCATGCATGGGAGAACAGGAGCCATTCAGCTGTTTAAAGCAACAGTATCAGAGAACAGGATTGAATTTCAGGAAAGTTAACCAGCATTTGAACAGCCTCTCTTTTTGCCTTGTTTCAGCTGTCTTTCAGATCATTCAGAGTATAAGGATGGGCATGTGAGGAGCTGCGTAGATTTGACATTGCCTTTATCATCCAACATGGTGGACCAGATACAATTTTAGCCTGACATAAATGTGAAGAGCTCTTGTCTGAGAGTACCTGTGTGTTTCCTCTTGAATGGGGCGGACCAAATTACCTGTTGACCTGTCATATCGGTTGCGTATGTGTTTTAACTGCCACAGCAGAAAAGGACATTTTGCTTTTCTATTGACTTAATGAGTTAACCACATTGGTTAGCTGTCAGTGCTGTTCAGTTGATTTCTTTCTTCTTTTACCTAATGTATTTATGTGTGATCATGTCAGTGCCTGTTTTATCTACTCTGTACATTATAATTGTTTTATGCTGGAATTTTGTTTTTATTACAAATAAATATTCATGTTCAACTTGACTACATTTGTTCCATTTTTTCCAAACGTATGGCAGTATAGACAGCCTTCCCCACTTACCACACACGCTAGTGGCCAAACCTTGAGGTCCTTACTCAGGCAAATCCCTCACTAGATTTGATTTCCACCTGTGTGAGGGCAAATCAGGAGTCGCTAGAGTTACATTATTTGGCGTTGCAACTGTTTTACGCTGGTGTGAGATGAGAAATCGGGCCTACTGGAAGGTCTGCCTGAGTAAGAACTAATTAAAAACTCAGTTAGGACATTGGGAATAGTTATGTTATAGCCATTTAGGAATTATGTTTTCACAGCAGGATGGTGTCAGGATTTTCCTTTGATTACCAATCCTCTGAAAGCTGTTTGCAAAGAATAGCCTTCCCTTCCCAAAGCAACAGGAGTGACGCAAGAGGAGATTTAGAGGAAAAGGTTGGTGTCCTGAGGTTCTTTCACATCCCTTTATTTTGGAAAGTCCTTTCTGAACTTCCAAACATGTTTAATAAAGTGATGATTATTCTGTAGATGCTAAATGTCCATCTTAAAGAAACTTCTTCCTAGTGTTACACACCAGGACAGGGAAAGATTTTCCCAACCTGGTGGGGGAGAGAGAGGATTTGCATATGCACAAGTGGCAGTTAGGTGACTAACCACAACTGACTTAGACTGTTAACTACCATTTGTGCCTTTGAAAATCCCCCCCCCAAAAAAAACGCTAAATTGGGATTTCAAAGAGGCCTAAAGTAGGTAGCATCCAACTCCCTTAAACATCTTTGCAAATCTGAACCTCTAATTATGGTCTCAAAATGTAGTTTTTAAGAGAGGATATAGGAGAGAAAAGCCAAGACCCTTCTCAACTTTGATCAAGGGCCTGAACCATCACTGTGCTCCTCTTTTTATTCGTTTCAAAAACTGTTGGAGACTGAAAGTAAATTATCTTTGCCTGGATGGGTGGGAATAATATTAGAAGCATATTTCCTTTTGCTATCTCTCCCAGCCCCTCTTTATAATCCTACCCACAAAGGAGCAGCTACAGTCACTACCTGTACTCTAGGCATGCAGTCTCCAAGATGGCAATGCTGGTCTGTAATTATCTACTCTCAATTGCTATGGGCAGAATACATTTCTTTTCCCTTCCCCCCAGCTGAATATCGCTCCCAACCCCAACTAACATGAAGTGCTGTGGGGTCTCACCTGTTGTGTCAGTGCATAGAGTTATCCAGTAAGGGATGGATTTGCAAAGGCACAAAGGGGAGTTAGGCATCCAACTCCCACAGGAAGTCAATGAGTGCCTTTGAAAAATCTGTCCTTAGGCTATCAAAAACAACAACAACCCCAGTTATTTTAAAAGGTTAGGAACAATTGTCAGCTCCTAACTCCATTTTTAGGCACTCAGTAGAAGTGGCCTGATTTCCAAGGCTGCTGAGCACACCATGTTGTAATTACTTGTATAAACAGAATAGCACCTAGAGATCAGTGCCCCTTTGTGCATTTGCTGTACAAACATATAGGAAGAGAGAGTACCTGCCAAGAAAAGGTTACAATCTAAATAGGCAAGACAGATAATTAGTGGATGAAGAAACAGATACAGAAAAGTGAAGATGACTTGCTCAGGGTCACACAGCTGATTATTCCTGGTTCTGCCATTAATAATAGAATATAGCACCTAGCTCTTACATAACGTGTGTCATCTGTAGATTCCAAAGCACTTTACAAAGGAGGTCACAGTATCACTACCCTCATTTTACAGCTGGGAAAACTGAGGCACAGAGAGGCAAAGTGACTACCCCAAGGTCTCCCAGCAGGGCAGTGGTAGTGTCCAGACCCTCTCCATTCCATTCAACCCACATCCCAGTCCAGACCCTCTCCATTCAACCATACTATAGCTCCCATTGACTTCCACAAGATGTGTGGGTACTTAGCTCTTCTGAATGTTAAGCCACTTGTAGCCAGCTGCCTAAAAATGGATGATAAAAATCAAAATTTAGCACCCAGGTTTGAAAGTTTTGTCCTAGTTTTCTGCCTCACAAAGTTTTTCTTCAAGGCATTTTCAAATCAGTGTTTCCTGTCCTGACCAAAGAGCAAAAGACCCTCCCTCCTATCCACTCTCCCTCTCCACTGGTCCCATTCCTAAATAAATTGATTCCTCTATGTTTTATAAGATTAATTGGTCAAGAGTTGAATGACCTGCATGTATGTTTTTGCCCTATTTGCCCGAATGCAAACTTAACACACACAGTAAAGCTTTCAGCTGCATGAGAACATAAACAGAGCAACTATCATAGGCAGAGAACAATGTGTGCCTAGCAGCTTGCCCAATTTGGGTTCAGCGATGCTGCACAAAAGGCGGTGGGTGCCTTCACTAACCATGTAGAGGCAGCTAGAGCTATCAATTACTGGCACCAGGATGTTTACAAGGCCCACCCATCTACTTCCTGTTCCAGAATGTTCTGCGTCTGCAAGCAGCGCACCGCAGCTCACAACTCTCCAAATTTTCATCCTCTTTCTGATTCTGAACTATCCCCTTTTTATCTGATTTCACCTTGCTGTCCTTTCCCGCACATGGCACAGTGCTTTGACTTTACCTGAGCACTGCATGCCAGGTGGCCATGCTCAGTATCATGGAGTAGAATAAACAGAAGGCCTGTTCTGCTCCTAAGGCAAGGCTCATCTTTCCTCCTGGACAGAAAGGAGGATTTACTATTCCTAGTCCCAAGGAAGAACAGCTAAATCAGGAAAGATGGATTATCTGTGATGGCCACAGCATGTGGGCAGGAGAATGTTTCCACTCCAGCCTGTTCAGGGCTCGTAGGTTTCCGGCTCAGTACAGATACTAAATGAAAGGTTTCAGAAAGTACCAGGAAACTTGGAGGCAACTAAAAGATTAACGTCTACTGCCTGGTGCCTGATTCTGGTCTTGCAAGTCACTTGCCAAGACTCCATTTAACTTGCTCTCACAGTAGTTGTGATCTAGGAAAAGGGGCATGGCAAGACTCTGAGTAACTGTCAGTTAGGGATCAATAATCCAAAGAGACAGTGGCTCACTGATTACATTGTAATTTGAGTTTGCAGAGATCTCAGGGTATAGGACTCACCTCATACTGACCAAAGTGACAACAAGAGAAAGAAAATGGTGGCATAGTCTTAGGGCTTGTCTGTGCTGAGGGTGTTTGCACCAATATAGCTACACATCAGCACAAATTCATACTGCAATGGTTTAGCTCAGGCTGATTTCAAACCACATTAGTGCAAGCCCATGGTGCCGCACTTCTAGGCTGGAGCATTTGGTCAGTTTTAGTACTCATTCTATAAGCAGGTTCCAAGTGTCATGCAAGATCTAGTTGAAAGAGTAGGAATCTTTCCAGAAGACCATCTTGCTATTTGTAGCCTATCACCCATGTTATCGAAAGAAGAAACCCCGCAGACAGCATAGCATGGTAGATAAAAACAAAAAGTACTTGATGATGCCTACAAAATAAAAACACTTTGTGCCTCTCCAAGAAACCAAGTGTGAACTCAATAAGATCTGTTATTTTGCAGGTGGTGAAGTTCTCAGTCTCAGCTACCAAGATTGGCAAAGCTGCCACCAGACTGTTTCCATGCTTTCACAAGGCATTTTAAACTGGACCCACCAGCATCCATGTGCAACAGCATCCTTATGCAAAAGGCATTCCGCAGTGAGGTAACCTCATAATTCCTGTCTTCCCCGTTCTCCCTCTTCTGACACTTCCCAGCCTAACTCTTCACTTAGCTGCTGACTGCTTCCCATCTGTTAAGAATGATTGGACCCAGATGCAAGAAAGAGGTCACTTACTCTTTTCTCTAAGACTTTGGGGCAACCGATCCTTTTGCCCGTACAGGAATGGCTTTCCAGTCTGTATGTCATTGTGGACCATTGTCTGCTTAAGAGAGGATTTAGTCTATGGTGAACTTGTGCTTTTTATATATAACATGGAACATTTAGGAATTTGAAGAGGCAGCCAAGTTTATTCCAGATAAGTCATTTCAGCCAACGTAATAAATATTTTAATATACGCTAAGTCATTACTGACTGAGGATGTCAAAATGTTCAGTGATTTAGACCAGGATTTTTTAACAGGCTCAAAAGTGCATTTGTTTTAGGGTTGGTCAAAAGTTTTGCAAATGGAAAATTGGGGTTTCAATAATTTTTTTGAAAAGTGAAATGAACAATGTCTGCTTTCTGCAGAAAATTTCAAATATTTATTTAAAAAAAAATTTCATTTTGGCTATGCTGCCATATGCCTCATGGGAGTTGTAGTTCAGGTGCCTCATTCCCCCAATATCATTTGTACCTGAGAGGTGTCGCCAAAACTGTCTCTCTCTCGATGCACCATGGCCCAGGACTCCTAGGATGCACTGCCTCCCCTCACCAAGGTGGGAGACTACGGTGCATCATTGGAGATGTAGTCCAACGAGGGAGTCTGACCTATAGAGAAGAATGGGAGTATGAGGCACCTCAGGAGTATTTCCAAATCAAAATATTTGTGGTTTTTGGCTGAAATATTTCACTTTTTTAAATTTTCTGAAAAGTCAGAGTTTTCTGTAGAAACCTCCCCTCCAATCATGCCTCCCCCCCCCCAATACCATTTTCTGACCAAGTCTAAATTATTAGCTCATAAGTTAAATGAGTTTACAGGTATTGGTCTAGTTCTAGTCAACAGCTGAAGGTAACTTTAAACCACAATAGGGTTGTCAGATTTTGGTGAGGAAAAGTCCTTGATTGGGATAATACAGGGAAGGATTAAGGTGTGGCAAATTCGTGAGGGAAAGACTGCACAGAACAGCACCTCTCTGAATTGTATTGTTATTTATAGAAGGATAAATAGAGTATACACATCAGAGCAAAGGGACTCAGGGCAGTACAGCATAGAATCATAGGACTGGAAGGGACCATGTATCATGCATGTATCATGCTGTGCAATATCACTGATGAATATGGTACAGTACATGAAGTAGGGCCTATGCTACAAGCTAGGGGTATGATTCCTGCTCATGTCCCATAATAGCGCTAGCTCGATGAGAGCCAGCATGAGTATAACTAGCAGTGCAGCTACAGTGGCACTGGTAGTGGCAGTGGAGGTACAGCTGAGCCGTGTCGCCTTAAATCAGTGCGTACATATTTAGCACAGCTCAGCTCTCTCCCCACTGCCACTACGCCGCTCTACCATGGCTACACTGCTATTTATACTTGCGCTACCATAAGTACATGTGCACAAGCAGGAGAATCACACCCCTTGCTTATGTGTGGACAAAAGCCTAAGACAGAAAGTTATCTGAATGTTGCAGATCCCTTCATCAGTTAGCTAGTTGGGATCTCTAACAGTCCATGTCAAATGCTTCAGTCTTTCCTATTTAGGCACAGTTTCGTGCTACTAATAAATACAGCATACTGCATTTTGTAGTTTTAGCGAGGGCGCACACTGGGCCCCTCTGGTTTTGGCCCCTGTTGCCCTCTTCAATCAGTCAGGAATGCCTCAGCTTGATGCAATACCAGTGTTCTTTATTTATAGTTGTTTTCCAACCACCAGTTTCCACCTATATACGGATTTTGCAGCCAACTTTGCCAAGTGCAGGCCTGGCCAGCAACAGACTTGAAGGGTCCCTCCTCCCTCTGTGCCTGGCCTCTCTCTTCCCCTGACTTTCTCCCAGCCTTTATAGCACTGGCTAATGAGGCTGATAGGTGCTGACTCTTACCAGGCAGGCACAGGGCTATCCAACCAGCCCCAATCCATTCCCCTTGGTTGGGGCTGGAGTGGCAGGGGCTGATTAGGTGCTTCTCAGCACCCTGTCACACACCTCCCCCTTTAAGCAACCACTAGGTTTGGCCTCGCCTGGCCTGTTCTCCCTCTACCAGGGGGTTACTCCAGGGGAGTCCCTCACATCCTACTGGGTGATCTCCAGGGTGTTCTTGTGGGGTTCGTTCATCCCCCACCCACAGAACATACACTAGGGAGGGAGGGAAATGGCCCCTCAAGTCTGTTGCCACTCATAGAACTTCACACCAGTCACAGCTCGGGTTTGTTCTCTCAGCTGCTCTCCCTTTTTCCCTGGCAGGGGATCAGGGTTAGTCCTGGGGGTTCTGTTTTGGGGTACTCCCTGGATCCCTCTACCTCTACTCCTCGGGTCTCCTTACGTGGGGGTTCTGTTCTGAGGCTCTCCTTTGGCCTCTCCCGCTCTGCTCCTTTTCCTTCCCTATTCAAGCTCTGTTGTCTAGGGTTTTTTTCATTGTTTTTCCTAGAGACCTTGATCCTCCCCCTCACTGGTATCCACTAATGTAGGGGGTTCTCCTCCCTTCTTTGGGGTCTCCTCCCACTGCCTACTTTCCCGTTTGGGAGGGACCCATGTCTGTCCCCTGTACCAGTCGGTACAGTAACCCCTCCACTACTCCAACCCGTTTCCAGGTAAATCTGCCCCTTGCTCCCAGGGACCATGGGGCAGTGCTCCCAATCCCCAGGGGGTACTCTAGATTTATCCTCACCTCGGGAATAAGCTAGTGTGGCTTTACAGCCCCCTCTGGAGGAATGAGCGGACTGAGACGGTGTCCACCAGGCCCCTCTGGGGCTTCCTTCCCAGCCGCACTGGAATGGTGGCTAGTCCTCGCCCGTTCCCCCGCCCTCCAACATTAGGCCAGCTGCAAAACTCAGCTAGGCCACATTCCATCTCCGGGCAGTCCCCCCTTTTATGTCCTGGCCGCCCGCACTGCCAGCACACGAGCTGTCCAGGGTGACCGGGGGCTCCCGGGGAGGAAGAGGAGAGGTGTTTCTCAGGGTATTTCCCCCACCACACTCTAGGTCCTGGCAGGTCTGACCCTCCTTTTGGGGGAAGTCCACCTCCGTGTACTCCTCCGTTAACTTAATGGCGGCCTCCACAATGCTCAGCTGGTGTCGCCTGACCCAGACTTGCACGCCCTCTGAGAGGCCCTGTAAAAACTGCTCGAGCACCATCCGGTCCATAATTTCCCTCACCATTTAGATATCTATCCACAATTAACATGTGGCCCAATGTGTCAGCTTCTGGGTGAAGGCTTGGGGCCGCAAACCTGCCATCCAGCGACTGACTGAAACTTCTGGTGGTATTTCTCTGCTAACAGCCCTACGCGGTGTAGGACGGCTGCCTTCACCACCTCATAGTCCCTGGCCTGGTTGTTGCTCAGCGTCATATAGGCGGCTTGATCCTCGCCGTCCAGATAGAGAGCCAGTCATAGGGCTCACGTTGCCCTATCCCATCCGGCGCCCATGGCTACCCACTAAAAGGTACAAAGGAAGGTGTCTGGGTCATCGGCAGGGCCCATCTTACATAGGCCTAATGCCGTCGCATGGGTGCCCTCACCTCCTGGGGGACTTACCAGTCTTTGTAGGAGCTGCTGCTGCACATTGGCCTGCTCCTTTATAAAGTTCTGGAGAGTTTTCAGTTGCTCCACCTGCCAGGCGAGTAAGGCCTGTCTCTCTAGCTCGTGGGATTGATGGAAGGCTTGCAGCGCCTTCTGCATCTCCTCCTGCTGCTTTGCTAGTCACTGCAGGGTTCCTTCCATCTCCGGGCTGCCAAACTCTTGTGCTGGCTTCAGATCCCGGACAAGCTCCCATGTGTAGCAAGGGGGCACGCTGGGTCCCTCTGGTTTCAGCCACTGTTGCCCTCTGCAATCAGTCAGGAACGCCTCAGCTTGATGCAACACCAGTGTTCTTTATTTACAGTTGTTTTCCCGCCACCATTTTCCGCCTATGTACAGGTTTCACAGCCAACTTTGCCAAGTGCAGGTCTAGCCAGCAACAGACCCGAAGGCCCCCCCTATGCCTGCCCTCCTCCCAGCCTTTATAGCCCTGGCTAATGAGGCTGGGAGGTGCTGCCCATTACCTGGCAGACACGGCTATCCAACCAGCCTCAATCCGTTCCCCTTGGTTGGGGCTGGAGTAGCAGGGGCTGATTAGGTGCTTCTCACTCATGACCCTGCCACAATAGTTATTGTGGTATCAGTATTTGATACAGTTGCCTCATTGATAAATACCTATCTTATAGAGGCAGCGGGTGGCAGTGTCTGTAAAGCCCTTTAAGCTCATTGAACAAAAAACATCATGTAAGTGCAAAGTATTATACATGACAAATGGAGCTCTTGGTATCTCTTTCTAAGATACATTTTCATAAGATACTCATTCCTTTCCCTCCTCTAAAGACTGTTTTTTTCAAAAAGGATGATGTGAGACTTCACAATTATATAGCAGTTTCCCTCTTCAAAGGGCCTTACTAACTAACTAATTATTGTCGAGTGTTCATCCATCACAGAAAAAGCTCTTTGTTTTAGCATTGCTTGTATACATCTGCCCCTGCACCAATGTATGTTCTGTATTTCTATTTTCATGGTTTATGGAAACAGGAGGCTTCCAGGACAATGCTCCAGCATTTCAATGTTATCTGTTTGGTAATTTTTCTGACGGTAAAATGTGCTAGTTTGTTGAATAATTCCCCATCAACTCGGAACATTTAAAATCAAGCTGAACACACTAGAAAACATACGGTAAGGAACAGCCTTGTATTGGCAGGGAGAGGGACTGGATGTCCTAATGAATCATATTCATTTCCAACTTCTGTGTTTTCTTTAAAGGCTAATCTTTGCTACTGATTTTCTACAGACTCGTTTAGTTCTGCAAGGACTTAAAGCACACTTTAAAGGCTGTTCAATGATACAGTCACTATTGTGGTTAGTGTTTGTTTTGTTTTTGTAAAGGTTGCTGCTATTTTCAAGTCTGCTTGATCTAACCAATGGTTTGAGAGAACAAAATATGCAATGCTTCTTGACCCTTTACTGCAACACACAACCTGGAATTTAGAAAGCTCGTTTCCAGAAATTTTTCACAAGCTGGCTCTGCCCTCAGCTGCCGATGAGACTGTGAGAAAGTAGCAATGATTGTAAGGATACTCTTTCTTTAGTCACAGTATAATACCTGGTCTTACAACTTATTACTTTCCTAGTAAAAGGGCTTTTACAGTAATAGCTATATAATACAGAGCAGTAGCTGCCACACAATGGCTAGGTTGTAGACAGTATAATAAAAGCACTGCAGTGAGTCTTTTGTGGTGAAAGAGTAAATGCCACTGCCTCTAAAATGAAAGCAAAGTCTAATCTCATTGAGGTTATATTCAGTTACAGTACTGTGGGACACCAATCAGGACAGCTACAGCCCTTTACCTGTTTGCAAAGCTAAAGGCAAGTGATCATTTTTCTTTTTGTTACTTCAAAAATCGCGGTGGTCTTTCTTGGCCCTTACTGAACAGACTGAATTATTGACACAGACAGTCCGTACAAAGTGGAAAATCAAAATGATTCTTTAATGCGATTGCTTTTTTAAACATGAAGCTGGCTGTTTTTGTTATGACTTAACCTGCCACAGCACAGGAAGAACTTCCACGTCCCCCTTATGAACTTGGGACTAGATCCTGTATTTCTTTTTCATCCAGACTCCTCTTTACTTCAGTGCAGGATCAGGGCATCAAGGCAACAAAGGCAGTGCATGCTGCAGCAGGAGGATTCGTGTACACAACACAATCACTACGTTGGAGGAGGTGGGGTAGAGAGGGAGGTGGGCCTGTTACAACATAGCTCCCATATCACCAACCCCAAGGCTCTGAGAAACTCATGAGTAACACCTCAAAAACACTAAGATTTTGAAAAATAAACACACTTGGGGGTCTTTTTTATTTGCCTTCTGGTTTCTGACTCTTTAGGTTACATTCAGTTCAGGTTTTCAAGCTTCTTTCCACAACCCTGAGGGCTAGAAACTTACTCTTTTTTTCAATGAGAGCTCAGATTCTCATAAGACAACAGGATGCCAAGAGCTCAGGCTTTGAGAAAACCACCAGCTATCATGAGAGTTGCGATAAAATTACAAGAGCTGGCAATACTGCAGTTACAGCTCTAAGCACGGTCTCATCTTATGGTGTAGATTGGACATAACTGTACTTTAGAAGTGTCCTTGTAACACAGATGATGCTTGTGTACAGATATGAAACAACTATCGAGTGTCCCAACCTATAACTGACAGCAGAATGACAGGTTTCAGGGTAGCAATGCCAATTCAGCAGTCTCTCGTTGGAGTCTGTTTTTGAAGGGTTTTTTTGTTGTAATATTGTGACTTTTAGGTCTGTAATTGAGTGACCAGGGAGATTGAAGTGTTCTCCGGCCAGTTTTTGAATGTTATAATTCTTGATGTCTGATTTGTATCCATTTGTGGACTGCTGAATTGGAATTTATTTGCAAAATGGACACCATTAAATTAGGCTTGAATAAAGACTGGGAGTGGATGGGTCATTACACAAAGTAAAACTATTTCCCCATGTTTATTCCCCCCCACCCCCACTGTTCCTCATAACTTCTTGTCAACTGCTGCAAATGGACCATTTTGATTACCACTACAAAAAGTTTTTTCCTCTCCTGCTGGTAATAGCTCACCTTAACTGATCACTCTTGTTAGAGTATGTATGGTAACACCCATTGGTTCATGTTTTCTGTGTATATATGTATCTTCCTACTGTATTTTCCACTACATGCATCCAATGAAGTCGGTTGTAGCCCACAAAAGCTTATGCTCAAATAAATTTGTTAGTCTCTAAGGTGCCACAAGTGCTCCTGTTCTTTTTGACAGCAGAATGTTTTCAAAAGGTTACACTGCCTGGTATTTTAGAGCAAAAATGTAAATATGGGTGTGGTTTTTAAAAAAATCTAATCTAGTTTTGTTTTAAATGTAAACATGGTTTGTTTGAACTGAAACATCCCCATGGTATCTGCAATCCAGCTGTTCTGCATTGTGTTACCATAGGAGAATCAGAAAGTGAAATTTAATCAAAACAGAAATGAAACTGTCAAGATGGTTTGCAATGTCTAAACCAGGGGTTGGCAACCTTTCAGAAGTGGTATGCCGAGTCTTCAATTATTCACTCTAATTTAAGGTTTTGTGTTCCAATATTACATTTTAACGTTTTTAGAAGGTCTCTTTCTATAAATCTATATTATATAACTAAACTATTGTTGTATGTAAAGTAAATAAGGTTTTCAAAATGTTTAAGAAGCTTCATTTAAAATTAAATTCAAATGCAGAGCCCAGGCGGTGGCCAGGACCTGAGCAGTGTGAGTGCCACTGAAAATCAGCTCACATGCCGCCTTTGGCACACCTGCCATAGGTTGCCTACCTCTGGTCTAAATTAAATTAGATGCAAACAAACAATACAAATGGTGATAAGAATTTAGATTTTTTCAAAATTCTTTGAGTTTAAATAAATTGTAGGTGCTGTTAGGAACACAAGCAAGGACACTATATATTAATCTGCCCGTGTTCCTTTAAAATAAATATACCAGTATAAAGGTGCTTATATTGATATAAATTATCATATACTGATATAATCACCTTTATACTGCTAAAAGTGCATTGACATGAACTATATCAGTTCTTCAATTGATTTACTGAAAATAGAAAAAAAAAGTGTGCAAACCAACCCTTCAGAATGGTTTGGTTTTTACCAGTATTAATGTCCTTGGTAACATTTACAAAGGGATACAGGTTCAGAAAACAATGCTCTGGCTGCACCAGTGTCATGATTTATTATTTTATGTCTGGCACTTTACTATGCATGATGTATTCAAGTGGTGACACTTTCTGCTCAAGAACACCCCATATCATGTAGCAGCTGGAATTCTATCTGGTTTACGTATACCGATGAGCTGTTATATTTGAAGACTTTTTTCCCTCTTACGATGCTGAATCTGGGCAAGATTTTAATAAGTAGAGCCATCAGAAATCCACGTGTGGAATTTGCATCCTCTCTAAGTCCCTCGGTTCTCCTGCAGATCTTTAACATTCCTCCTCCTTACTATGTAGTTTAAACTTTTATTTAAAAAGAAAGCGCCTAAACTTTCTGGTTGTGAGGAATGGAATGGAAACAGATGCCTTGATACCTGAAGGCTTTTCTACACTGAAATTTTTATGTCAAGTTAACTGACAACCTAAGGTTTTATCATCACTGAAAACAAAAACACAAGATGTGTTTTAACATCAAGCTTGTTATCGGGAAGTAAAACAGATAGTTTGATGTACGTGGTCAAGGTCAGCACTGTACTCCCCCACATGGGATTGAGCTAGACTAGCTACATGGAGGAAAACTGACAGTTCCTGATCTCCACTAGGATTTTCCAGCGAGTTAGCAGAAAACATTTTATTTTTGGTAGAGAAGCCAAAGATAAACCCAAAACATCAGCATCCTGACACAAAATTAAAGAATTTGGATTTTTTTTAAGGGGTGGGGGGGGGGAAGGGGAGTATCCAGACCAGCCTTTAGAAACCTGTTAACCACCTGGAGATCAATGGCTAATCAGCTAACTCAAAATAAGACACTCTAGTGTAATCAAGCCCTTAAACACTAGCACTGCAGTTGTGAACTGCTCCCATCCATCTCAATAGGGTGTCAACACAGAAGCCTAATTATGGCAATTTAAACATTAACCTCTGAAGTGTCTCACTGGTGCACAGAGAGGCTTTAGTCAAGTTTAAGCCAATTCTTTTTTTTTAAATCAGAGGCAGCCAGCTAACCTGCTCATCTAGCAAAGAGCTGTTGCCACTCATTGTAAAGGGTATTCAACAGGATTAAAGGACAGGAGACCCCCGCCCACCCTCCTCAGTCCACTTCAGCCCTAGATCTCATACATAACTAACTTCTCAAGGTTACAGACAGAGGTCAGCCATCCAGGCTGGAATGGTTACTCCTCCTGGTAGCATTCACATGCTGTTCCTCATGAGGTTCTGCTGCAACACAGGAATGAGCTGGAGTGGATGCTGGAGGGGTTTGCTTAGAGCAAGCTACCTGTGTGGATGACCCCTTTTGTAAAGGGACCACTCTGTTGAACTAAAACAAAATGCTCTACTCCCAGAAAAGCTGGCTGGGAACTTGGCGCTTTATTCAACTGCATGATCTGCACCACAGACTGGAGGGAAAACTCACACTTACAGAACAGGAACGAACTTGGGGTGGAACATGGCTCCATCCCATAATACTCTGGATAAACCACTTAACCGTATCATGGCCGCTTTACTACAACCCCTTCAAGTCCTTTTCCCATGCCCAACTCAGCCTGCTTTCATGCTGGCCTATATGCCTAGAATCCCCTTCCTGGTCCCGTGGACCATGCCACCTCTTCTTCCTCCATGTCTGTTTTCCAATCCTACATCTTCCAGGAGAATTATAAACTACAATCTTTCACACAGCAAAAAAAAAAGCAACAAATACAATATATTGTAAACATTCGCCACTGCTTTGATACTCTCTCAACATTGCATTTGCCTCTCCAGAGACCATGTTACTGTATTGTCCTCTGCTGCATCCTTTCCTCCTCTTCGGCTTCCCTGTGTGGTCAGCTCCTACCTCATTTTCATCTTAATGAAGACTGTCAGCCCCTCAGCAGCTCTACATACAGACATTGGAAATACCAAAATTATTCCATGCCTTGTAAAGGCCATGCGCATCTCTGGCACTACGTAAGTAAATAATAGATATACTGGTGCAACAAGCCACATGCTAGCTAACACATACTAGGAATTGAACTAGAGAACCTCCAGAATGGAAAATTTAAGTCTATACAAAATTTAAGGCTCTACAGGTCGAGACTGTAACAGTCGCATATCCTTTGTGGATCAGGCAAAGAGGGGTGCATAACACACATTGAGCTGTGGGTTACACTAGCAACACTCTTTTCTCTCACATAGATCTCACAGAGTAAGAAGGACAGCTGCTGCTCCTTACCAAGATCCCTCCCAGGGACTGACTCTCGGGACTTAATCCCACCATCTCTCTAATTCAGTGTACAGTAGATGTGAGACTACTGGGGGAGACAGATGTGCTGCACCCCCAATATGTAGCTAACACCCAACATTAGAACTGTTCCTCAAGGGTAGATATGCATAGCAGCTAGGAGAGTGCTGCCTTTCTTTAGCAATTCTGAACATGGCTGCCTGGGAGCAGGAGACATCTGACTATGCCACAAACTGAACTAACTTTAAATATAGTCTCTTGCTTTCTTTTGCTTTTGTTTATAGACTCTGGTTTGTTTGGTTTTTTAAACCTCCCTTCCAGTAGCTTTCATTTGTGGTTGGGTGAGCTTCTATAGCCAGCTCTAAAAGAATGGTTCAGACTGAACTTTAAGTAAAGAACTTTCAGTCAGTTAAGAACGTTACACACAAGTCTTTGGTATGTCTTGGGTCTGGATGGTGCAAGGGACTGGTAATGGGAAGTCTTTTACTGCTACGTCATGAGTTTCTATGTGGTTTAGGGCGGTAGTTATTGTCCATTACCGTCTGATGCTGATCTGAAAAGAGTTGGGTGGCTTAGTCCAGATCCTAGGGTTGCTGCCACGTCACAAGACTGCCACAGTTGAGAATGTAATCCTTGCTGGCAGCCTGAGCAAGCAGACTAACACTTGCCTGAGCAGAAAAACGGGACAATCCCTCTCGTTTCCAGAAGTTGTTCCTGCAAGTGATGGTGGAGGCACATTGGTGGGACAGTGTGAGGAGCGCTTGTACAGCCACCACTGTACAATTTGGATAAACAGGCAACTCCAGTCTCTAGTGCCATCAGTGCAGCCTCTTCTCCTACCACTTAGGAGATTGCAAAAAGTTAACACAAATCTTTGTTGCTGCACCACCATTATATCACTGTGTCAATTTCTACATTCATTATCAATACACAGAAAGGTCAAATTACCTACTGCCAGTAAGAGTCAGGACCTGCCTTTTCTTCTGAAGTATGAGGATTCTGGATATGATGGCCCAATAGCCTGAGGCAGTACAGCAAACCACGTTCCTAGATAGCACTTTTTGTAGCTCGTCCATTTCTGCACAAGACAAAAGCCTTGATTTTACATTGGGATGTGTCCTAATTTCAGTGACTAGCAGCCAGCCACTGCCGCAACTGCACAAAGGCAAACCCAGAGCAAGGAAAGCTGTGACTTGCACTGGAAGACCTCACCAATGTTTCAAGCAGGAATAAGCTGCACTGATCCACTTTCATTTTCTGTACTAGAAGACTACATGGGTGCAGCTATACTGGATGCTGACCACCAAAGACTGTAATTGGGGCAAACTCTTGACGCAGAGGACAGAATTCTTGCAGGGACTGACTGCTTCATAAAAGTCTCGCCAAAGTTAGAAAATACATTGAGATCTTAAAGTTTGATAACACATCTGATCAAATTGCATCTGTCCTTTCTGATGGATGTTGAGTGGTTGAGCTGCAATCAGAGCACCATCAGAAAGGCAAACTTGTTTTTCCTGAGTGATAAAACTAACGGGAGGGAGAATAAACCTTATTTACTATGGGATCCACAGTGAATGTACTGAAGGTTAAATTTAAGAACAGCAGTTTGTGAAGACATCAAGGGTATGTCTGCATTGTAAAGCCAGGTATTAATGGGTTCATCTACACTGAAAAATCCTGAACCAAACCAAAACCTGGCAGAGTGTCTCAACAGCCTCAGGCTTGTGGGGCTCATCCTATGGCTCTAAAAAAAAATAGCAGAGTAGGCATTCCCACTTAGGCTGAAGCTCAGGGCCTGAGACCCACCCACCGTGCCAGGTTTCAGAGCCTGAGCAAGACAACAGAGATTTATAATGAGATGCTCAACACACAATAAACAAGAGAATGCAAATTGGCCTGCTTACTTATGCATTACCAGTCTAGGCTCAAGAACAGTTTTAAACAACTATTTAAAAAAAAGCCTATTTTGACCTATCTTCAGTGGCCAGCCCAAGTGTAGCATTGTCAAGATCGGTTTGGAAAAGCTGCAGTGTAACTAGGGCCATCCAGGTCGTCTCTCTCCCTATTCCCCACACAACTCAGAGAGGGCAGTAGGCCTGCACCACATGCCTTTCAATGCAATGCAACAGTTGGGAAATTTCTGCTTCACTGCAGCCAAGCGACTCTGTGTTGACTTTTGCTTTCCAGTAATTTCCCTTTTTCTAGGTATTTACATTGTAAGGAAATGTGCTTATTGGCATTGTTGTTTTTATCATCGTTGATTTTAACCTCCCCTCTGACAGCAATTAGACCCTACTCCAGCAGACACTGACCAGCAAATGATCCAAACGCTCTAGGGTGGGATTTTCAGAAGCATCCAGTGCTGACCTCACTCTGCACTTTTTGAAGTCAAGGCTAAAATGTCCCATTGATTTCTATGGGAGGAGGGTCGGGCTAATGCCGAATGCTTTCAAACTCCCTCCTTTAGCACAAACAGCAACTTGTCCTAGGCAAACAAGGGCACAATCCCCCAATGCACATCATGACTTTCCTTGTTTATGTCAGGGGTTTGCATCAGTGCAGCTATGCTCATTACTGGCTGCCAGGGACTTGAGTTGGACTAATTTTCAATACAGAGAAGGCCTTAGATTTACAAGTTGCTAAAAGTCCACTCTACCAGAATGTATTCAGAAAGAATGTGATAAAATATAGAATCCAAAAAAATTCTTTTTTTTGTTACCATTATTATTTGGAAGTCAACTAGCTGCTGCTAAAATGTAACCAGATTTTTTTAAAAATATTTAAAAGTACCAACTAGAAATTTGGAAAATGTTAAAAGTCAAATAATTTATCCTCACCATCCTCAGCTAGCTTTGCACACTCCTGTTTTCCCTTTATAAAGGAGAAAGGGTATTTGATTCCCTTTGTATACATCTGAATTTGTTCACTATGGGCATACATGATTTCTAAAGTGAACTTTCCTAGTAGCCATTTACAACTTCACTAGCCATTTTTCCCCGCTGAGGCATACAGGGTTGCCTTTCAGGCTATAGAATTAAGGAGAGGCACTCGTATACAAGATATTGCAATGCCTCCCACTGCTGTTTAGAAGATATGTTCCGGTACAGATTGTGTAATCTTTAAATACCATGTTAGGTAAGTATTACTTCTACCTAGGTATTTATCATGCACCCAGAATGGTGGCACATATGAACTTGTCCTTGTTTTAAAAGCATGTAGACATTTACAGGAAAAAAGGGGGCGGGCGGGAGAAGGGGAATATGATATGAAGCTACTTGTCTATATGGCTAATAATTTTTCTATCCATACCACCACACCTCATCACTCTGCAGATTTGCTTCATTTTAAACAGCAATTAAACTCCAGTGAGAAGGTAAAATGACAAACTAACGGCTTATCTGCATGATGCCAAAGCCTGGACTACTGGGATATGAACTAGAGGTGGTGCCCTCCAACTGACCAATGAAGATCCTGCTGGTGTGAACTAAAAAGGTACCAAGTTAGCATTGTAGCCCTGTTTCAAACAGGATGCTGTTAACGCAACCTGGCTACCTTTTAGTTTGCACCAGCAGGGTCTATACAGGACAGCTAAAGCACTCCACAGTCCACACCCCTGTGGACCTGACTGCAGCACTGTGTAGACAAGGATTTCATAACTAAAAGCTATACAGAGGATAGAAATTCTATTTCATTAAGGATTTTGAGATCTCAAAATCTGGCTTAGCTCAGAGGAGGAGCAAAAACTGAAAATTTCAGTTATCCGCACAGGACAATTTAAAAACAAAAACAAAAAACAAAGACCCCACCTGTTTTGAGTGGTTTGAAAATATTTATCTTGATTTTGACTTCTATTTTGTAGTACAGTATCTAATATAAACAAATTCAAAACAGTTGTTTCAAAAGAAAAAATTGGAATGTTTCATTACAAAAAATGTCAAAACAGGCCCTTTCTACATTGTTGAAACTGTTTTCTATTTTTCTTCCTAAATGAAATTCTGGTGAATTTCTCAGCGATTTCCAGTAGCAGTTTGATTTCGATGGAATATGGTTCTATCAAAGTTTCTCCAGCCAGTTCTAATACCTAATACGAGGATTCAAAAAGACAGACTGCAGTGTTGAAAAACAGCTCTTCACAGACAAGCAAGTCCAAACCTTCATTTGTTCTAATGTTCAACTGTACATTATGCCAAATAAATTCTGGAGTCCTCTCCTTAAACAAAAATCTTCAGTCTTCTTTTAGGCACTATGCTACTGGGCACAGTCTAAAATCCTAAACAGAAAATATGGTTTGGTTGTTTACTAACATAGGTAAAAGGTATAAATCTAATATTCACACATGGTCTCTATATACCCAAGTTTGCACAGAAGTGGGATATCTTTAAACAAGTCAAATATACGGAAATCATGTATTACAATTAGACATGTGTATAATGAACAACCTGACCTGGCTGTTCTGGAGAGCACTAAAATTGGGAGAAAAACAACGGGACACTATCAGATAAGTTTTTAAAAATCACTAAAATCAGCATTTATTTTATTAGAACCCTGAAAAATCAACTGAAAGTAGTTATTTCTAATTCTGAATTTTCTTCAATTTAGTCTTAACAAAAAAAAGCATCTAGTATCTTTAATTTGGCTGTATTTTTAAAACACACATTGTTCAAATGAGCCCACCTCCCTATAGAGGGTTTTGGGGTTTAAGTATACAGTCAATCAAAAATTGAGATCCCGGAATCAAACTACAAATCAAGGCCCTGACCCTGCAAAAGATTTCTTGATGACTTAGTTTACCATACTGTGATCAATCTCATGGAAGCCAATGGGATAACTCAGTGGGTAAAGTTGAACGCATACTAGAGTTTTTGCAGGATCAGGCCCTCAATGTGTAAGAATTCAATTACAAATCAACATTCTAGGACAGAACTGTCCTTTCTGTAACCAGACCGTCGTGTTCTACTTTCCCCTGCTGCACCTGCTTGCTTACTAAAATCTAAAGCACTGTAAGAAATGCCACTCCTGGTTTTATGGATTTGTGTGTCTCCTTTGCAACTACTGATATGAAGACCATAAAGTGTGTGTGTGTGTGTATATATTATGGTGTTTGTATCAGTAGTTACAAAAGAAACAAAAACACGATTCTGAAAGGAGAAAAGATTTCCACCAGTCTTTTAAGAGGAGTTGTATATTAGTTATTGGATCCAAATTTTTAGCGCATCTAACTTAAAGTAATGACCTTATGACATGAATTTAAAGAAAGACTTGACCACTTTATCTTTAATTCTTGGCTGAAAACTGTAAATACGTAGGACTTCCTTCCTTAGTTCATTATAGTCCTAACTAGTAAATTGCATTCTGATTATGGAGTAGCAAATTCGTCAGCATCTCCCAATTCCAGGCATCTTCATCTAGTACATGCATTTTGTAACTGATTTCCAAGTTTACATCATTTTATTAATCAACAGTAGTGCTGAACAGTGAGCAAGTAGATTTTTTGCCTGGGCTGATAATTTTTCATGACAATTTTACAAGGCTGAATTGATGCTGTGTTCCAAGTTTGCATCATCCCATTTCACAAATAGAAACCCGTTTACTTCCCACTCTGGTTATGAGGATGAGAAAGAGTGAGGAATTCTTGGACACTTACTTTCCAGCACATTTTAAATCACTCAAAGCTCTAGCTAGTACACACAGTTAAGAGTGATGAATTCAGGAAGCTACAGTAGCTACTTGATTTACCACATGGACTTGGATGGTTCTGAGCTGCTGCCTAGCAGGGGAATGCCTAGTTCCACATGAGGACGTGCAGTTTGTTGCTAAGGAACCATTGTTGTCTGAGGTTTACAGGTTCATTATTGTCCAAGGGACAGATGTCCATACTATTGCACTAATTACTATAGAGGGAGAAGGCACTCAGCACTTCCTAAGAGCTGGTCAGCAACTCACAGGATTGGACCAAAAGAGGGAGCAGTTGTCTGATACTCAGGCCCCCTCCTTTACACACTTCATTTTAGGATTCCCCCCCAGTATTTTCCTCACCTCTTTAAAGTCGGTTTATATGGCTACTATATTTTTAATTTTCACTTTTAAAAACCGGTATTATAAAAGTTTTTTAAAACCACAAACAGAATTTAGTACAGAAATCTTTGTCCAAAAACAACTTAATCAGGTTACATTGGAAGGCTGCACTGAAGTTTGTCAAAATTATTATGGTTAACCTTACAATATAGAAGTCATGATTTATCAATATCTTATGCTTTATTGAAGGTTGACAAGTGCAACAGTTAAATACATTGACGTGTTACAACTATTTAGATAACATGCACAAAAACATATGCATACTACTATACAGATCATTTGCAAAAATCCATACTGGGGAACTCATTTTGTTTTATTCTTGCGCTAGCAGGAATTGATAATTTTTGAAGTGTTTTTTCTTGTCTTAAACCAAACTACAATGAACAAAGATTTACTTCAAATATTCAGCAGCCAGGGAAATTCAGAAATTACACAAACAGCATAAATCTGCCAAATTCTGACCAGCTGCATAGGTGTATTCATATTTATGTAGCATTTAAAAAAAAACAAAACAAAAACACAAATATCGAAACTTCATCAGATCAGCCAATGAAACAACTAAATTTCAATCTGTACAATCTAAATAGTAGTTACAGGTTTCTATTTTACAAAGTAATTACACTAAATACACAAATATACATTAGGCAAATAACCTTCATTGTAATTATCCTACATCCCAACTCTGTCACCTACCTTCTCTCTCTAATACAGCTTTATGCACCTGTCCACGGCTTCAGAAAATAGCGCAAACATATTTGCGCTTAAGGTTTCAAGTGACAGTTTAGTGTTGAACACTGAATTTACCTTTCCCCCTTAGATCCTATGATTCAGTCTTTACTTTGGATCCCAACTGGATGTGGGGTATTGATCCATCACTTTTACTCCAGTCTATTTCTTCATTTTTTTCATGCCTGCATTAGTAACAGCAGTGGGTGGATGGATGGAAGATTTAAAACAAAAATCAAGCATGCAACTCCATTTCTTAGCCATTTCCAGAAGCTGTTCAAGTCCCCAGTGCGTTTGTGCTAATTCTCTGGAAAATGGGTTTTTTTTGTGTGTTTTTTTTTTAAATTCACCAACCTAAAAATAAGAACTCCTTTAGCCAAAAAGAAAGGACAGATGAGTGCTTAATACTGAAAAAAAAAAATGTCTTGTGATGGTGTGTGCAGTGTACAGAGTCTTTGAGTCTGAACTGCAGCGTGCAATGAAATGGATGAGGGGGTAGCTGTGGCAGATTTCCACTTGTCCTCTTTTCTCTGGGTAGTCCAGAGCATACTGGCCACGAAGGCCAGGACATCGGAGACTATGCTGAAGCTCCTGAGCCCTGTGATGCCGGCTGGGCAGGCTGTTGTGTTGTCCCTTGTGTCTGGGAAGAAGGTGGAGAACCAGTCTGCAGCTGTGCTTGGAACTGGGCGAGCTGCTCTGGGCTGGCCAGTGTTTTCAGCAGAGTGTTTTCCTGCTCCAGCTGGGAGTTCTTCTCAATCAGCTCTTTGATTTGCTCTTTGAGGACCTCCACTTCCTCCCTCACAGCATACATCAAATGGCTCTTCACCAGATCCTGAAACACAAAAGAGTGCACAAATCAGGCAAGCGATCCAACCTTAGGACAGGGATACAACTCTGCTCAGCCAGAGAAACAATAATCCAACCCAACTAAGGGAAGCAGCAGATGTGGATTCAGCTCTGAGACAGCAAAGCACAGGTAGAAGGGTACGAGAAATCTCCCCTCCATTGACTAACGTTTGTATAGCATTTTGGAGATTAACATGCAGAGCCAGAGCCTGCATCCCCTGTGCACCCAGAATACACCCGAGAAATGATGGAGGCCAGTCTCATTACAAACCTGACCAACAGCCTGGCCACTACTCTGTCTATTGGCTCCCCCTCCCCTGGCCAGCTCACCTATTAATTGTTCTGAATAGAAAAATACCATCGAATTGATTCAGGCTGGAAGGGGGAGGGAGGTTGTTTCTCTAGGAAGCCAGCCCGAGCCGCTCAATTCCCCGCCGGGTGCTGTCGTCTTCCTCTTCCAGCACCCCACGCCCGCCAGCGGGCGCTTCTTCACGGACGAGGGCTGGGATCAGTGGGGTTTCGCTGCCGATCCAGGCACCAGCCCCGCTCTCTCGCGGCCCGGCCGGCGCCGTGTGTTTGTAAAAGCAGAAACCTCCTCCCCTGCAACAGCCGCTGCCCGCCCCGCCTCCGCGGAGCTGGCTGCAGCCAGTTCTTACACGCCAGCTTGCCGCATTTCCCTCCCTCCCTCCAGTGTTTCGTGACCGAGAGTGACGTCAGAGAGACCCGCGCCGACCACCCCCTCGCGCCTCAGCCAATGAGCGGCCGAGTTATTTATAGCCGGGAGTTAAAGGTTCGGAGTTTGCCTAGCAACAGTAGGCAGAGAATCCCGTGAGAACAGCTACAGGCACCGCTCCAATAACAAAGAGCAGCCAAGGCGGAAATCAAAAAACAGGAAAAATTAGGCGCAGACACAGGGTTTGTGGGTGGTTGTGTGTGTTTTTGGAGGAGGATTTTTTTTCAGGCTTGTCCCCCATCGCCCAGAGTCCACGATTTCCACTGCACTTCAGGGCAGCAGCCCTAGTGTACAAGATCCCAGCTCCAAGGCACGTTACCGTCCATTGCCAGCAAGCATGGGAATTAAAGCAGTTTAGGATGCCCCTATTGGATCCATCAGCACACTGTGGCTGGTCCTATTTTCCAGGGATAATCCAGCTGGGATGGTTGGGGGATTTTGAAAAAAAAATTGGAGTGGAAATATTTAATCTCTCTCCTCCCCCCGTCAGGATCGATCATTTTTAATAAGGCAGAACCCTGAATACAATGCCGTCATAGTCATTTAAATCATCTATAGGGAAACGTATGCATTATTCCTCGCATTTGGCAGCCTTTGACCATCAGTGTATTTAAAACAAACCCAGCAGCTCCACTAAAAAAAACACGCCCATGCAGCGGTTAAATGTTACCCAGAGAACCTTGATATTGTGAACACTTCTAGTCACAACTCGCGCTTTAAACATTAATTGCATTTTTATCAAACAATCGGTACATACCATCGCTTGCTCGATTTTGTTGTCAATAGCTACCACACTTGCACCCGAGGAGCTGAAAAGAGGGGAAAAGACACATCAGCAGCTGAATTATTTACAAGACAAGAGAGCTGAATACTGATAACTAGCTTGCTGAGAAATATATCCCGCACTGACTTAATACTGCTGTTTATGTCATCGGGATGCTTCAATGCAGAGAAACCAACCTGTAAAGCCACCTCAAACCGACCGCTACAGCAGGATCAAAGATCTGGACATTTTCCCTAATAACCCACGAAGATGGAGCTTAATTACATAATGCGGTAAAAGCGATCCGTGTCCCAGAGATTCAATCTTTCACAAGATAAATGTAAAACACACCGCCCGTGCCACTGCAGCTTCCCAGGGCTGCCCAGTCTGATGGACAAAGGAATCAGCCCCCCAGCATTCACCTGCATTACTGCAAATATTCCAGCAAAGAAAACAAGCACATTTTATACCAGAGTTATTTACCTACTGTCGAGTCTCAAAGAAGAATTGTCGGTGCCCAGCAAGGATGACAAGAAAGAAATTGAAAAATGTCTTAGTTGATAAACTCCTAGATCCATTGCCACTGTTCTACAACATTGGGCATTCATGCAATTCCAGCCAGAAACACCCCCCCAAAGAAAAAAAACAACAATGCAGAGATTCTCTGTTGCGCTACATTAATCTTAGTTAAATCTCCGCCACGGGGGAATGGTAAGAGGCTGGCTAGATTGGTGGTTTTTCCCAGAATTATATCTGTTTGTGGCGGTATGATCCTCGAAGATGCTGATCCCAGGGCTGCGCAAAGAAATCTCCGAGCTCAGCTCTTCTATACTTAGCAGAAAACCTGAGGTTCTAGTCCTATGGTATAATATATGCAAGAGAGTCAGTGCCTATTGGCTGGCCGGTCATTCGGAACCTCCCACCGTCAGAACGGCTCCTTTGCATCACTTCAGTAGCAGTGAACCATCACCAAAATCCAGTTACCCTTAATCTGGAGACCCTTGGCCAGGAGACCCCTTCGCCCCCGTTAAAATACTACGATTTGCAAGGAACCGCATGAGCTTTTAGCAGATCTGATCAGTGCAATCTGCAGAGAGTCGGAGAATTTGGGTGGCAACAGCAGCGCAGAAACAAAATGATCCAGTGCCCAATTTAAACCCTTCCAACATGTAGGATGATTCGCTTACAACATGCACAGGCTGATTTTTGCCTGCAGAAAAACTACACATGCGAAGTTTAGCCTCGGTAGAAACAATCGGATATAGCTGATGTTGGAATTCAGTAACAATGTCACTAGACTTACATTTAGCTACTACAATGCCGCCACCTATTGGCGCAACACTATACCTTTAGACTAGCAAAGAGAGAACGTGCACGATGGAAAGTCTCACGAAATTTGGTCTGAGTTAAACCATAGGACCCAAGTTCCCTTCCTCATCAGATGCCTTAGAATTTGCTTGGAGAAACCACTTCCAATAATAGGATGCTTCATTTTTGCATCATCCCTTTGCATTTGACCATCACCACACAACATGAGCGGGTTTTTTAATCTAAAGGACTATTATAGGTGGTTCTTGAAAGAGCAAAATCTGTTTTTCATATGAAAAGACAAAAGGATTTTTATCATTGTGAGAAAGGTTAGAAGCAAGATACTGACAGGATGGTGTAGTTTAGGCATAAAATTCACACTCATGGTTCCTGGGCTACTGGGGGAGTTTTCACCTTTAAAATTACAATCCTTACACAATTTTAATGTGCTCATGTCTGCCTCCACAGTACTTCAGCACACGTTGGCATAGGAAAATAAAACTGTTATTCAATATATATATATATATATATATATATATATATATATATATATATATATATATATATATATATATATATATATATATATATATATATTATTGAATACATTTGTGAAAATATTTGCAGCAGGAAGCAAATTATAAATGAGCCTATAGATCACTGTTCTGGCAAATTTCTAATACTTGTCTACTCTTTATTCAAATTAAATGGCCTCTGTGCCCTTTTTATAGCCTTTAAACCATTCATTTTAAGATATTCAGCCACCAGACAATTCAGAAAATACACACACAGCATGAATCTGTAAAATTCTAGCAGATGCTTTTTCACATTCTTATAGTGTAACACTGAACATGTCTATCCACTCTTTTCCAGATGAGGCAATATAACAGCTACTTTTTAAACTATATTATACAGAAAATAATTGAGATAAATAATTTAAGAAAACTCCTTAACAGCATATTTCAAAATTAAGGTGTTATAGTTCTAATATTTTATTATAGAACAAAGTCACACATTCAGATCAAAATGATTTTAAAATGGTGTGCTCTCTCCACTTAGCTATTTAATGGGGACAAATTATGACTTAGAACAATACATAGCAAATATGTATGACTTAACTTTAAATAAAACTAAAAACACCCTTTACTACACATAATCTATAAAGTATCAACATTCGTGTTATTTAAACATACAAAACAGAAAAGCCAAAACTCTTTTCTCTTCTGTAGCGCAAGAATTTTAAATATATATTACAGTTGTCACTCTCACAAAAGCAGGAAAGCTAGAAGGGCAAGGAATAATAGTCTTAAATTTAACTTTAGCATTAGCATGTCATCATCATCCTTCTTAAAGAGATTATTTTAGCTTTCTTGGTCTACTGTTCTTTCATTCAGTAATACCAGCAAAGTGGCGCAAGTAAGCTAAATCCTACTTATGGGGGAGGTTACATTTAAGAATACTGAACTTTGCATAAATGTTTTTCCAACATCAAAGCACATGCATTTCCTTTAAGGCAGAATTCCCACTTACTTCCATGTTGCTTCAAAAACAGTCACATTTCCCATGCCTTTGCAATGTTTCCTCTATTTTAAATTATCTGCACCTGTTGACCATGTAATCCATTCCAATTTACTTAATATTAACACAAATATTAGAGTATATGTTTTGAGCTCCTTCTGTACTCCTGGACAGGCAAATGACATCAGTAACCATAAATTCCTTTTATGCTCTTCGGCTGTCCAAGAGGTTACACCTCTCATCAGCCACAGACCAAGCCAAAGTGATCTGTGTGTTTGTCACGTCTAAACTCAACTACTGCAACATGCTAAACCTCAGGTTGAAAGTGAAAGCTCAAGAGGGTACACCAGGCAGCCCCTCTTCTTACATAATGACTACGAGAATTCACCACCCTAACCCAGGGCTCTGTACTGGCTCCCAGTCCAATACTTGATCCTAAAACCGTGATCTTCATAGCCCTTAGTGGCTGTACCCCAAAACTCTCAGATCACCTCTCACTATGTGAAGTAAGCTTCAAGGACACTGGAGGTGATTGTGCTTAGGCTGAAATTTGCAAGTGCAGGGGATCTGAGTTTCTTGGCAGATTTTTTTTTTTCTTTGGGTGGTTACAATCTCTTCAGATTAGGTTTTCCTACAATAAGCCACCTCAAAATGGCAAGCAATAAAAACAAAAACACACATTTGTCATGTTCTCTCGGTGTGAGAAAGCAAGAGGCAGACTTTCAGACTGATTGTGCTATTTGTAATATTGGTTGTGCTCTGATTCAAGGGTCATGGGCACATTCTAATCAATCAGTGTTTCTGCGGAAAGATTAGTAATGATTCCCTAAAATTGTTTTTAGAGGTCTACAAGTCTAACTGAGTTAGTGCATAGTTACGTGCATCTGGCTTCCAACGTTTTGTCAGTAGCGTGGATGGGATAACACAAACAGAAGCATGCTGTCCTGTCTACTTTACAGAAAAAAAGCAAGTGTTAAAACACAGATGCACCTACATGTCAGACAACTGTGCTCTGACATGATCAGACATATAACATCTGCTCCACAGATTATATAGAAACATAGCAAAGTGTCAGGAAAGATCTCAGTCCTTAGAATTCGTGAATTTTCTATCTTTGTCAATTTCTACTGTCCCTGTTTATCAGGGAATTTCAGGAGAGAGTTATAATTCTCTTTACAGTCAGAACATAAGAACAGCCATACTGGGTCAGACCAAAGGTCTGCCTATCCCAGTATCCTGTCTTCTGCACTGGCCAGTGTCAGACACTTCAGAGGGAATGAACAGAACAGAACAATTATCAAGTGATCCATTCCCAATTGTCCAGTCCCAGCTTTGGCAGTTGAAGGTTTAGGGACACTAAGAACATGGGGTTGCATTCCTGACCATCTTGGCTAATAGCTATTGATGGCCTAGGCCTCCATGAACATATTCAATTATTTTTTGAAGCCAGTTAGATTTTTGGCATACACAACATCCCCTGGCAATGAGTTCCACAGGTTGACTGTGCACTGCATTAAATTTATTTTAAATCTGCTGCCTATTAATTTCATTAGGTGGCCCCTTGTTCTTGTGTTACGTGAAGAGGTAAATAACAGTTCTTCACTGATGATTTTATAGACCATTATCATAGCCCCCTTAATCTTCTGTTCCAGGTTTAGCATCCCAGTCTTTTTCATCTCTCCTCATGTTCCATGAAGCTGTTCCATAATGCTAATCATTTTGGTTGCCCTTCTCTGTATTTCTTCCAATTCTAATGTATCTTTTTTGCAATGGGGTGACCAGAACTGTATACGCAGTATTCAAGTGTGGGTGCACCATGAATTTATATAGTGGTATAATATTTTCTGTCTTATCTGTACCTTTCCTAATGGTTCCTAATATACAGTTAGCTTTTTTTACTACTGCTACACACTGAGCGGATGTTTTTACAGAACGATCCATGACGACTCCAAGATCTTTCTTGTGCAGTGACAGCTCATTTAGATTTCATCATTTTGTATGTACAGTTGGGATTATGTTTTCCAATATGCACTACTTTGCATCTGTCAACATTGAATTTCATTTGCTATTTTGTTGCCTAATCACTTAGTTTTGTGTGATCTCTTCCTAACTCTTCACAATCAGATTTTGATTCAACTAACTTAAGTAATTTTGTATCATCTGCGAACTTTGCCACCTCATTGTTTATACTTCGTTTTCCAGGTTATTTATGAATATGTTGAACAGTACTGGTCCCATACAGATCCTCAAGGGATCCCGCAACTTACCTCTCTCCATTTTGAAAACTATTTACACCTAGCCTGTGTTTCCTATCTTTCAACCAGTTATTGATCCATGCGGACTTTCCCTCTTATCCCATGACTGCGTACACTGCTTAACAGCCTTTGATGAGAGACACTGTCAAACGCTTTCTGAAAGTCCAATATACTATATCTACTGCATCACCCTTGTCCACATGCTTCTTGACGCTACTAAAGAATTCTAATTGATTGATGAAGCAAGACAAGTCAAAGGAGAGCAACAAAAATCCTCTCCCAAACTCATTTCTTCCTTTCCCTTTGATTGGTGATCCTACTTCACTATCCCTTTCTCTTCTCTCCCCCAATAATGTATTTTTATTATTTATAGTTTGCATTATGGTAGTACATAGAGTCCTCAAACATGAGGTCTACCCCCATTGTACCAGGCATTGTACATTATTAGGCAATGTACATTAGACATGGCCCTTCCCCACAAAAATTACAATGTCAGGCCCCCGATTCTAGAAATGCTTGTATAACATTAAAAATTTTACACCCACGAGTTCAATGGCACTACTCACACGTCTCATGTTATTCTTGTGTATAAGAATCTGTAGCATCTAGGGCTAATTTCTGTCCTATTTAAACCCAAAACCTGCAAAAAGATTCACACATGCAAAGGGTCCACCCACATAGAGCTCACTGCAAGACTATCCTCCTTCGGAAGCTAACATTTGTAAAGTACCACAGACATGGTATAAATAAAGCACTGAATAAATAAAGTAATACATAATGCTGAGATGTATTTAGTGGGTAAAGGATGCATCCAAGTACAATGCTAATCAAGTAGCTGATACGCATGCTCTGGTCTTTACATACAGAGATCAATTAACTACCTTAACAACTGCAAATTGCCAAACAATCTTTTCAGCTACGGAACAAACTACTTCTTGTAGGGATTCCATTTTTTTTTTGTCTCATTAAAAATTACCTCGTCTCAATAATATTTAGCCTTTAAAAACTTTTCGTCTTCAGCACATAATTAGATAAATATTTTGTATAGACTCATTTAGACCCTGTAACCTGTTTGAGGTTCAGTTTGTTTCTATGTGTTTGTTAAAGAACCTCACCCCCCATTTTTTCTACTTCCGTTGGAGTTTGATTTAATCTTTCAAGTACCTTGAGAATGCTCTCCTCTCTTTAGAAACAGATTTTAAATACAGAACAAATCTCCCAAAATTGAGATAAATCTTGTCTTTTCTACACTACAAAACACTAGAAAAACTGATCATTTTAAGGCCTTTGTTATAACATGACAGTCCCCTGCTATGGGTAACACAATTTTAACTATATTTCTCAACTGTAAAACGCTGAAATACATCAAAATGTGGTTCAGTCACAAAAACATTAAGAACCAACTGCGTTATAACCACTTTGGTGGCGCAATGGAAGAAAGACTGCAGTAATTGAGTCCTGAAAAACATCTGCTTTCATTAGAAGGGATTATAATGCGGATTATACAGAACTGAACTAGTGACTTAAGTAAAGTTACCTTAAAAATTCCTAAATTCAAACCCATATATATCCATGGAGAGGTGGGCACACACAAGGGGGGGAACTAGTGTAATGATTCTGACAGAAATCCACAACACACTAATTACCTAGGCTAAAATCTTGGCCCCACTGAAGCCAATAGTAAAACTGCCACTGATTTAAATGAGGACAGGGTTTCCAGCCAGTTTTAACCAGGTTCAGTTTGGTCAGTTTAAAGGGATGGTCTTTTGAACAGTTTCTCCTGACTTAACTGTGAATTTCATAGACTTTAAGGACAGAGGAGACCATTATAATCACCTAATCTGCCACAGGTCATAGACTTTCAACCAGCAATTCCCATATCTAGCCCAACAGCTTGTGGTTGGGCTAAAATATCTCTTTTAGAAAGCCATTCGATCTTGAGTCAAAGACTCCAAGCCACTGAAAATTTACCACATCACTTGGCAATCCATTCCAAAACATTAAATTGCATTTTATTTTGAGTTTGAACTTTGCTGACTTCAACTTCCAGCCAATGGATCTTGTTATGTCTGTCAGTTAAATTAAAGAGCCATTGAGTACCAGATATTTCTATAGTATTAGCTTTCTTAATTTTTTTTTTTTGCTAAAATCTTAAAGCTATTTAAACCTGTGGTTTGATTGCATGTGAATTTCCTTTTTTTGGTTTTTTCATGATTTTTAAAAGAAGTGTTTAAGAAGATTAGACTTTAACACCTCAAATGAAATGAAAAAGAACCAATGTGTCACTTACCATGTTTAATTTTGTTTTTACCATCAGCAAGGTACAGAAAAAATTAATGAACTACAAAGTGGAAAGAACATTCATTCCACCCTACATACAGCCTACTTGGCCAGCAGTAGTATAACACCAGTATCTGTAATTATAGTACATATACGATGATACACTTTGCACTCTGCCTAGAAGACAGAAGAATGCATTTAAAAGCAAGTTGATATAAAATCAAAGGACAAACACAAGAAAGTCAAACTGACTTCTCTGGGGATAGGATACTGGTCACAGCTCTTTCGTTTCTATAGGAAAATAGATAGCTAATTAAACCTCATTTGTTTTCACGAGGATGTCATCATATCACATCACTGATTTTAATGGTGATGCAATAAATCTTGATTAAAAAAAAGTCTCTTTCTCCAGTTCAGGAGTTTCAGCAAGGAGAGAGCGAGAGAGAGGTTACAACCTTCAAGAAACATCCAGACATCTTTAGAAGACCTCTGGGGTGGTAAGAACTAAAATATTCTGAGGTTATTGAAGAATCCTTCCAGAAACAACTAACTATGTCTGGCAACACAATGTGAATTATAGGAATAGAATCTGTTGGGCTTAATCTCTTGTATTAAGAGACCTAACTTTCATGGTTACTCTATACCTTGCAATTAGCATCCAGGACACTACCTACCTGAATCTAGGGCTGAGTAGGTATGAAGTACCACCTAGTTTGGGAACCAAACACTTTGTCTGTAAATCTGAAATACCTAAACTCAATACAAATGAAAGCTCTCCTTGGAGTGCTATAATTGCTTCTGTCCAACACTCATGGGGAGGAAAGGACCCACCCACTAAAGAGTTGTGCTTTTAAAATTTTAAATGAGGTAATCCTTTGTCAGGGACCCAATCTGTCCCTCCCTCTTCATGGGCCACAGTTAGGTTTATTCCCACCCTAACCCTACAGTAACTCTTATGCAACTGGCTCAAAAGGGAGGGGGGTATTAAAAGGACTGATCCAGGAGAGGGCATTTTGGTGTGTGGAAGGTTGAAAGAACATTACAAGAGCTCTTCTTCCTCTGACACTGGCCAGCTCTCTGGCACAGACCTCACTTTTATTCTTCCTTTTTGACCTCATACAAGAGATCATCCTTACCTTTGAATATGCTTGTCCACTCTGCAGTCAGTACATAGCCTTTCAGAGCTTCCAGGCTTTAGAAGACTGCATATATAATTTCATCTGATACATCCTTATGCGAATTTACTTGCCAGAAAACTAGAAAGTTACTCAAAGTTCACATTTGATTCCATGCTTTCATCTGTACTTCTAATGTGTACTGGTTTCCTTAAAGCCAAAAGGAAACACCTTAGAGGAGAAACCACTCATGCTGCATAATCCTGCTGTTCAGAAAATACATAATGTACATTTTGGAGAACTGCACTTCAACGTTAAATGAAAGGAAATTACCGGAGTATTTCTAGGTACACCTACCATGAAAAAAGAAACAAAACCAACGATCAGGTGGTCACTTGGCAGCAGTGAGATCACATGCATTTGAAAAGCACAAATTATCTTATATTAGAATGTAGCTCTCAACACTGGTCTGTTCTGACAGGCCATCTGGACCTTGTTGGTGATGTCACAGCCATTAGCCACACTACCTCCCGGCAGTGCATGGCTGGGACCTCATCACCCAGATAAAAACAAGAAATCCCTATGTATTTTGGCAAGAGAGGACAAGTTATCTGCTCCCCTCTCTCTTTCACCCCTCGTCCTCCATCCACCACCTATCCACTTTCTACTGGTCACCCCTTTCTTCTCTCCCTTTTCTTCCTGACTGTTTTTTCTTTTTATTGCTCCCCTTGAAGTTGCAAGGCTCCTAACCTATTTTAAATTCATTTCAAAGCACCCCGGCCTTTTGTCTAGCAGAGCAGCTGAACTAGGTTTCTAGCTGGACAGCAGTTTTCCTTTGATGGTCACTTCCCTCTTCAGCCTCACACTTTTAAAATTAAGCCTATACTTAAGAAATTACATTAGAAGCCAAGTCAAGGCTCCTAGGCATTAATTCAAAGCCTATTAAAGTCAATGGGAATCCTTCCACTGACTTACATAAACTTTGGAGATCAGGCCACTATTATAATTTCTTAGGGAACAGTAAAATTCTTTGAGATCCTGAGAAAGGGGAAGCAAAAATATGGAGGAACAAAGTAGGGTAAAGGGAAATTGCTATGACCCCTTGTCCTTAAGCCAACCACCTGCACACTAACATTTTGTTTTAAAATCACATTCAGCTAGGAAAAAATAATGGCTGTTCAAAATCACCCATTTTGTCAGAAATTAATGCTAAATATTAAATAGGCATTGGTCCATTACTACAAAAAATGGTAGAATTATCAATAACTACACTTGGCAGAATTAGATTTTGATGAATATTGATGTTTATTTTAAGAGATTTTCATCTATTTAAATTTTTACAACTTGCACAAAATTATGGGTATAAAGATTTTAATTTTTCATTGATTTACCTTTTTGGCTGCAGGAAATTATGGGGAGAGTCAGACAATTTTTTAATGACAGTAGATTTCAGATTAAAAAAGTTAAAGCTCTATAACCATTTAAACACCAATTGTCAACTTCACATATCAAAATTTACAAAGTAAATAACCTTATATCAAAATTCCCAAGCAGCATTTTCCTTACTTTGCCTATTTAAACTTCAATCAACACAGATTTTTAAAATATTTTTGTATGCGTGGTAAAATCTAAGTCTACCCACATTTACTGATTAAAATCTATTCCTTCCAAGCCTAAAAATAATGCAGAATGAACACTTCTGCCCTATAAATATTTGTTCTGTATTTGGGGAAAAAGCAGATATGCAGTCTCATCATATGGTAACACTTTCTCCATTAGTATCTCAAGAGAATGTTAAACAGCAGAGTCTAATATTAAGACATTTAAAAATCAACAGATCCAGATAATTTGCATCCATGCGTTTTAAAAGAGATGACTCAGGAATTGCTGCACTGTTAAAGTTATTTTAGAAAGTCTTGGAACAGTTCCAGAAGACTGGAAGAAAGCTAATGTGACAGTAGTTAAGATGGGTAAATGGGATGACCTGTGTAATTACAGGCCTAGCAGTCTGATACCAACCACTGGCAAGATAATGGAACATCTTACATGGGACTCATAGAATTAAAAGAGGGAAATATAACTAATACAAATCAACATGGGTTTATTTTTGTGATGAGATTATAAATTCGGTTGATCGAGGTAATAGCATTGATGTAACATACTTAGACTTCTGTAAAGTGTGACTTGATGCCACACAACATTTTGATCAAAAAATGAATAAAGAATATAAAAATTAACATGGCACACATTAAATAGATTAAAAGCTGGCTAAATGATAGGTGTCAAAATACAATTATAAACAGGGAACAGTCATTGAGCAGATGTGTTTCTATGGGATCCTCTGATAATAGTCCTTACCCTATGCTATTTAACATTTGTATCAATAATCTAGAAGAAAACAGAAAAGTCACCAATGAAAGATTTCATATCACACAAAAATAGGAGGAGTGGTAAATAATGAAGAGGATAGGTCACTGATTCAGAGTGACCTTAATTGCTTGGTAACTTGAGCGTAAGCAAACAGTGTGTGTTTTAATACAGATAAATGTAAATGTACACATCTAGGAACAAAGAATGTCAGCCATACTTGGAGGATGGGGGAAATCTATGCTAGAATGCAGGGACTGAAAAAGATATAGGAGTTGTGGTGGATAATCAGCTGAACATGAGCTCCCCCAGTGGCCAAAGGGGCTAACGCAATCCTTGGATGCATATATAGGGGAATTTTGAGTAGGAGTAGAGAGGCTATTTTGCCTCTGTATTTGGCATTAGTGCAACCACTGTTGGAATACTGTGTCCAGATCTAGTATCCACAATTTAAAAAATGTTAACTTTTTTTAGAGGGTTCAGAGAAGATCCATGAGAAGGATTAAAAGATTAGAAAATCTGTGAGCGTATCAAGGAGCTCTGTTTAGCTTAACAATGAGAAGGTTAAGAGGTGAATTCATTACAGTCTGTAAGTGCCTACACGGGGCACAAATATTTAATAATGGGCTCTTCACTCTAGCAGAGAAAGCTATAACATGCTCTAATGACTGGAAGCTGAAGCTAGACAAATTCAGACTGGAAATGAGGCGTACATTTTTAATGGTGAGAATAATTAATCACTAAAAAATTTACCAAGGGTCATGGCAGATTCTCTGTCACTCCATTTTTAAAATCAAGGCTGGATGTTTTTCTAAAAGATGTGCTCTGGGGATTATTTTGGGAAAGTTCTCTGGCCTATGTTACACAGGAGGTCAGACCAGATGATCACAATGGTCCCTTCTGCCCTTAGGCTACGTCCAGACTACCCGCCGTATCGGCGGGTTAAAATCGATTGCTCGGGGATTGATATATCGCGTCTAATCTAGACGCGATATATCGATCCCCGAGCGCGCTTATATCGATTCCGGAACTCCATCAACCCCAACGGAGTTCCGGAATCGACAGGGAGAGCCGCGAACATCAATCCCACGCGGTGTGGACGGGTGAGTAATCCGATCTTAGATATTTGACTTCAGCTACGTTATTCACGTAGCTGAAGTTGCGTATCTAAGATCGATTTCCCCCCCGTAGTGTGGACCAGCCCTTAGAATCTATAAGTATATGAATGCTCTTCAGCAATTTCAAACTATAAAATAGGAAGAAATAAAGAACAAAACATGTATTATAAATATCTGATTTGTTATTTTGTACATCATGATTATCTACCTTTAATTCAGCACAGGAATGAAGGAGTGGGGACAAAGTTGCATTTAAGCCTTTTGATACTCTGGGGGTGGGGAATGTCTGCCTACCTTCAATGTAAACTGTAAAAGCCTCAGGATACTCTAATTTATTCTTGGGTTCCCCATGCCTCTCTCTCTAGTCACAGCACAGCGGAGCTCCAGTTCAGCATCCTCCTTTGCATGTAACCTGGACACACCTCCTACAGGGAAAATTGTAAGGGACTGATGTAGTCATTTCACCAGCAGGGGAACACTGCAGGTATTGCCTGGGGGAAGTTTGTTGCCTTTAGGACCCTCCTTCACACCATCCAGTGGCATAAAGAGGCCTCTGGGCAAAACAGGCTTGGGCTCTCATTCTCCAAGGCTTTGAAACTCTGCTGGCTTTCAAACAGAACACAAATTCCGTAAGCTGGAACTAAGACACCATTTGAACACCACTGTCCTGGACAGAAGCCACCGACACCCAGCCATCCCTGACCTTCCGAGAACTACAGAAGATCTATCGTCTAATCTTTTAATACATGATTTGCCAAGTAAAGATTAAGACTTAGAATTTCATACTTATGCAACACCTGGTTAATCTCTTTAAAGTACTTGGCATTGGCTAAATTTGTGTTAACGTTGTCCATATTAATTATGGAGCAGTCCTCATCATTCCCTAGTATTATATTAGGTCTACTGCCTGAAGAATGGTGCACTAAATGTTTTGCATACCCTTACAAAAATCCTTAGTTCAAACTAGGACTTGAGTTGGGCTAGTCCATGCTGGGTCATTGACCCAGCACTTTTTTGGGGTGGTGTCATCCTATTCTCCAAAGTCAGTTTTTTTTTTTAAAAAAAAGCCTTCAGCCTTCCTGGTTATCAAACCCTCTTTCCCTTCCACTCCCCAGAAAAAAGTCTACACTAGCGAGCTTACCGTGGCAGTGCTGTATGGATGCAGTAGCCGCTCTATGTCAACAGGAAACAGCTCTCCCATCGACATAATTAAACCAGTCCCAATGAGCGGAGGTAGCTATATCAGTACCATTGTCTGCAATGGTGCTTCGGTTGGTGTAACTTATGTCACTCAGTGGGGCATTTTTTCACACCTGAGTGACATACATTTACTAACAAAAGTGCTAGTGCAGCCATAGCCTTAGTGATGCCCAGAAGCCTGAAAGTGCTCAAAGATGTGAGCTCTCTTATTCATCTTAAATAGGGAGTTAACTCAATGACAATTTTAAAATGCCAACACCATTAATCATTACAATGCTCTGAAAGCATGGAGGAGAGAGTGAACCACACAAGAAAGGTCTGTACACATCTACTCTGAATGGCACCTCAGTAGCAGGTGGCATAAGGGCACGTCTACGTGAATATTTAGCTTGCAGCAAGCTGGGGTGTGAATCTACTTCTCACCAGCCTGCTGTGCACTATGTGGACCCTGCTGATGCACAATAACCGTTCATTAGATTGCTTTGATCTAGGTCTCATTGAAACAGGCTAGAGTACCATCCCCTCCCCACTGATTTGACCAGTGGAGACAAATGGTCAGAGAAACATAGCCCAGAGGACATCTGAGCCCCACCCATGCAGAACTAATTTCACAGAGCCCACAGAGGCATCCAAGCCTCCCCCCAAAACCACTCAAGGCAACCGCTAGAGCTGGGAAGGCCTGCCTGGTCTGCTCTGGTCCTAGGTATAGAACACGTTAATTCTTCCTTGGCTCTACTGGCTACTGCTATTCCCTCTACTAGAGGCTCTCTGCAAATTCAGGGATACACTACTGCATCAGTCACATCATTCAAGTTTCCTGAGTAACCACAATGGCTAGAAGCAAGCCAGTTTTTAAATGAAAGCCAAACTTTTGATTTCATCACATGACTCTGGGAGCTGAGGTACAAGTCTATGCCTGAATCTGGCCTGTTCAAGGGTGTATCTCAATGGTCTGCAACCTCTGGCACGCGGCTCACCATGGTAAGCACCCTGGCAGGCTGGGCCAGTTTGTTTACCTGTGACATCGGTAGATTCAGGCGATCGCTGCTTCCACTGGCCGCGGTTCGCTGTCCCAGGCCAATAGGGGTGGTGGGAAGCCGTGGTCAGCACATCCCTCGCCCGCGTCACTTCCAGCCGCCTCCATTGGCCTGGGATGGCAAACCGTGGCCAGTGGGAGCCACGGTTGGCCAAACCTGCCGACGCGGCAAGTAAACAAATTGGCCCAGCCCGCCAGGGTGCTTACCGACCCCTGTCCTAGTATGACATGTCAATATATGCTGGAATGCTATTTACAATTCTGATGTCCACATTTTAAAAAGGTGTCATGCATCTGACGAAGTGGGTATTCACCCATGAAAGCTCATGCTCCAAAACGTCTATAAGGTGGCACAGGATTCTTTGCTGATTTTAAAAAGGATGTTGAAAAAAACTGGAGATGGTGCAGAAGAGCACAAAAATGATTTGACGACTGAAAAAAACCCTCAATTTGTTTATTTGTATCAAAAAGACTGAGAAGTGACTTGATTACAGTGTATAAGTACCTCCACAGGGAGAAAATACTTGATACTAAAGAGTTCTTTAACCTAGCAGAGAAAGGCATAACATGAACCAGTGGCTGGAAACTGAAGCCAGACAGATGAAAAGAAATAAGGTACAATTAAACAGAAACGAAAAAAAGAAATATGAAACTGATTAACCATTAGAATCAACTGCATAAGGAAGTATTAAATTCTCCATCTCTCGAGGCCTTTAAATCAAGACTGGATGCTTTTCTGGAAGATATGCTTTAATCAAACACAAAATTACTGGGCTCAGTACAGGAGGAACTGAGGGAAATTTAATGGCCTGTGTTATACAGTAACTCCTCACTTAACTTTGTAGTTATCTTCCTGAAAAATGCAACTTTAAGCAAAACTATGTTAAGCGAATCCAATTTCACCACAAGAATTAATGTAAACAGGGGTTAGGTTCTAGGGAAATTTTTTCACCAGACAAGAAACTATCTACACACACAGAGTACGTTTTAAAACCAACAATTTAATATCATTCACAGCTATGATGATTGTGAAGTTTGGTTGAGGTGGTGAAATTAGAGGGTGGAAGAGAGTGGGATAGTCTCAGGGAATGCCTTGCTGCTAAATCAGTGGTTCTCAAACTTTTGTACTGGTGACCCCTTTCACAAAGCAAGGCTCTGAGTGCGACCCCCTCCCATATAAACTAAAAATACTTTATATATTTAACACCATTATAAATGCTGGAGGCAAAGCAGGTTTTGGGGTGGAGGCTGACAGCTCGCAACCCCCCCATGTAACAACCTCGTGGCCCCTGAGGGGTTCCGACCACCAGTTTGAGAACCCTTGTGCTAAATGATGAACTAGCACTCGGCTCAGCCCTCAAGGGTTAACACGTTGTTAATGTAGCCTCTCACTCTACAAGGCAGCAGGAATGGAGGGGAGGGGAGATAGCATAGCAGACACAGACACACCTTGTGTGTGGGGGGGGGAGAAGAGGGATGCACACTGCCCCTTTAAGCAAGCTGACCCACTCTTAAGTACATTGTCTTTTTAAGTGGATCAGGAAGTTAAGACAGCAGCTGCTGCCCCAGGGTTTCTCTCTCTCTCTCCCCCTCCCTCCATGTCCCCACCCTGCTCTATATGGAGAAGGGGTAAGTGGGGTCTAGGAGCAGGGTGGACAGGGACACCCTGACATTAGACACCTCCCCCTCCCCACACAGCAAGCAAGAGGCTTGGGGAGCAGCTCCAAGGCAGAGGGCAGGAGCAGCACATGGCAGTGGGGGGAGGGATAGCTGCAATTGATAGCCTGCTGGGCAGCTGCTGCATAGGAAACTTAGGGGAGTGGGGAGCTGATAGGAGGCTGCTGGTCCATCCTGGTTCCAAGCCCCCACCAGCTAGCTGCAACATGCTGCTCTTCCTGCAAGCAGTGGACAAAGCAGGCAGCTGCCAAACGAGTTTAGAAGGGAGCATGTTCCCTAATTGATCAGCAACGTAACAATAACCAGGACTTTAAGTGAGGAGTTACTGTACAGGAGATCATCTTAGATTATCAAATGGTTCCTTCTGGCCTCAAACTATGAATGGAACAAAGGAGAAAGCCTGGAGGGAGGCTGCTATCACTACAAGCAGGATTAAATTTAATTTATTGTTGCAGACAGAAGTCTATAGGTATTTATTATTGAACAGCGGTAGAATTGTACACCTAACCTTAACTTGTGATTTCCACTGTTAATTTATTTCCCCCTTTTCTGAAATCAACACATGTAATTCAACTGTTTGGAGCAGCACTTCTCAACCTCAGCAGTTTGCTAACAAAGACACTTGGCTCAGATTTTATTGTGCATTTATCCAACTCCTTTTGTCAGCCCAAAGCATGTCCACCCAGGCATTGCAGCAGCCTCTGGGGACAGAGGGCAGCAGCCAAATGATGTACACAAGTTGCTGTATGACCATGAGTGAAGGGGAAAATTTATACGACAACATCGGAGCAAACCCCAGCTCATACAAAATGTGTCATGGGCATTTTAACATACACACACAGCCAACAGAGATCCTATTAAGGTTGGCTCTTAAAATTCTATGTAGTAAACTGCATAGAACTCAGCCTCTCTCAAAGAGAATGGTTTGAGCCAAATCTGCCTCAATTTCAACTAGTGGCTCCAAGAGACTAAATATTTCAAACCTGCTCCAGAAGCAAGAAACCCTTTTTGCCAGACCTTGGGATACTTTTAAGAATCTCAGGATTGGCTGGGCTGGAGGAATTTGGGGGATTAAGCAATTCACTGTGAAAATTAAATTTGCTGTGCATACACACACAGTGCATCATTCCCTCATGGCACATTTAATGAGCTTAGCAAAAAGCCTTCTACTCTTCATGCTCAACAGGCAATTTTTAAAACACTCATTCAATCAAATCAACACCAGGTTGTTTTTTTAGACTAAGGTAATGCGCTGTTCCTCAACAAATATTTCCAAGCTAAATTGCAACATTAAATCAGCCATGTCAGTAACAGGGCTGTTCAAAAACCATCACAAGAGACCAAATATGGAAAATTTTAGCCCAAAGAATGATTGTTGCACAAAGTTATAAGCATTTGAAAATGGGCATTATAATGGAAAGTGTTTTACAACCTCACCCTTTAATTACAGTGGTCACTGCCAGGAGTTCACAGTAATAAAAATACAGATCTCTTATAGTAAAAAGACCTAGCACATAGAAAAACAGGCTCTAAAATAAATTTTACACATGCAGATTAGCAATTACATACTACTTATATCTATACTGTGTGTGTTCAACAGTGTTGCAACAGTCATGTCTTCAGTGAAGAAACAACTGAGTAACAATGAGCCCTTCTAAGCTATACACGGTATTTCAGTAGTGTCTATCTCTTCCAGGTGGGAAATGACACGGTGGCAACAGCCAATAAAAACTAAGGAAGACAAAGGGTTCTGCTTATTTTGAAACTGGTGAGTAGCATGTCTATTATCCAATCCTAGTTTCCAGAAAAGCATCTAGAGTATAATTATCCAACACGCTTCTATGGGAAATGAAGTAATATGCATATTGTGGACTGCCCTGCCGTTTATTGCCTCAGATAGGAGCACGAGGAGAGCCAGGGTGCATGTGTGGACCAAGGCACACTGCTTTCAAATTTGCTGATTCCGGACACATGGTGTTTATGCATAACCCTCAGTGGAATACAATAGGGGACATCACTCAAAGCAGCAGCAAAATAATTAGTAAATAAAAAGAGGTAACCTGTTGAAACAAGGAACACAGTAAAGTACACACAAATCCTGTTTATACAACAGCTGCTGATGGGTGTTTTCATGAGCTGAGGTACTGTGTCTAACACAGCATTATGTAAGACTGAATATCGCTTATAACAAAGCTTCAAGTTGCAGGGCAGAAAGGTCAGAAAATCTTTTTTCTCCATGATTAACATGCTTGCTGCTCTTTTTCTGGGCTATGATTGATCCAAACATTGAGAAATATATTCCTAGTTTGGAAATATGCAGTAACCCAGGTTGCTGCAATACTCACATATATTGTTTATGAGCAGGGAAGCATCTGTAAACTGTTGTCACGAGCTACCTTTGAAATGAGTTATCAATAATGATTGCTAGCCTTGTTAAGTGCTAAGATACCAACCAGTTCAGTGTAATAGTGTATTTACCTTCAACATTTGAGAATACTTACAAGTCAAACATTTAAAAACAGTTGCTTGCTGAATGAATCTCAATATTAGATAACTAATTTTATAGCAGCTTCCCAATGTATAAATTAAGAGGGTTGTGTTTTTGTTTGTTTGAATACTCCACTCACACTATGGAGAAAAAGTTTTTCTCTAAAGACATTAAAGGCAGTGACATGAAAACACCTTCAAATGGAATGTGTTAAGTTACTATTTTAGTGTTCCTGAATACAATAAAAACAACGAAGTATATTATGTCAGATTTTCTGGGCAAGGCAAAACCAAGACAGCAAGTCAAACCTTTGAAATTTTCATAAGCAAAGAAGCTTTTATTATTTATCCTCTATTTACACTATAATCACACAGCAACTAATACCAAGACTAGGATTCTGAACAAAGGGTATGAAAGTTGCTTTCATATGTTTGGGGGGAAGGGAGGGCACCAGGGTAGGGTGAGAATCTACCCTCCAACTTCCTCCATCCAGAAAAACCTACATGTCATCACTGGGTCTGTTAAAAAAAACAACACCCATTATTGGTGTTGGGAAATATAAAATGTTATGTTATTACATTTTCCCCATAAAGGTAAAGGTATTTATTTGCACAAGGCAAATAGCAATTATGTAACATGAAGGAACCAAGGCTTTTCTACTTTCATAAACAATATTACATGTACCTTAATTCAAGCTCTGTAAAAAAATCCCTCTCATTCTTCAAGTTAATACTTGAAATTTTCTTTTTAAAATCAGGAATCTGATAAAAATCAAAACTTGTAAAGCAAATTAATCCCAAATATGTCATGCAGCTCTGCTCAGGTGGCCAAAGGAGAATAAACATTAAGCGATTTGCTGAATATGAAACCACAATTCAAGATCATTTCAATTTGTAACACAGAACAATATAAATAATATATTCAACTTTTCTTTGTAGGTGTTTGAAGAGAGTAGAAAACAGGCAGTATGTAACTCTGCAAAACTTCTGTTGAAAAAGTCATTTAAAAGGGTACAAAAACATTCTGTAATTAACTCTAAAATTTTAATCTTGTTAAACAGGATTATTCGGTTTTTAAAAAAGTTATGCATTTCAGCAGGGAGTCACCACATTATATACCTGCAATGAATTTATAAAGCACACAACTTTTTAAAAGAAAATAGTTTCTAAATACACGGTTTGCCAACAGTTTTTGATTAAATCAATTTTAAATTTCAAGATAGGTCTAGCTCTTTTCAAAGAGTGGAGATGTTGGTGAAAAAGTAAAATCACTCAGCATAGCAAAGCACTTATCTCTGAATCAGTATCAGGCTTCTCTTTTGAGAAACAGCTTTAATAAACAGACAAGCACCTTAAATTAAGAGTAGCAATATCATTTTTAAACAAACACTCACTCGAACAGTAAGTTTAAGAACTGCTTAAACAACCAAGAATCTTAAAGGAAAATAAAAGCTTTACAAATACCTCTTAAGATGCTGTTCCAACTCCAAGAACAATACTTTCATGGCTATTCCGTCACAGTTTTGTCCTTGGAGAAGTGTCACTTTCATTGACATGACTATTTAGATTATTTAGTATGACTACTGATTATTTCTCACAGAATGAAGCACTGAAGAAACACTTACATTCTTAGCATGAGTAAAATTAGTATTAGCATTCCACTGTTAAATTGTGAGCCCTGAACTCACTTTCAAGAATTAAAAAGCCTTGCTGTTAACGATTATTCCTTTGCTTCTATTCAAAGTTTACTGTGTTTAACAGTGGTTGGGTCATGATCAACAGAAACAAGACAGACAAATGATGACATCACAGAGCTTGAGATCACATGATGTGCTGTTACATAAAATCAAGCAAGATTAACATCTTGAGAAGTGAAATCCCAATAAACATAAACAGCCACAGGTGGTATATCTTCTTTTAACAGTGCACACTTCTCCAATTCTGAAAGTAAGTCACCCTGTGCTCTCCATTTTTTGGAGTACTGTATGCTAATTGTTACACGTTCTCATTATTCTGCTTAAAGAAAATCCACTATCTCATGTTGCTCTCTCACACTAAATTCTGGTAGTTAAATGACAGCAGTAATTAAGCACACAGACAAGTGCCAGCACTGGATTAGCTAGAAAACTTCAGTATGCAGAAAGTGCGTGGGGAAAACAGGGTCTATGTCATGGTGATGACTAGTGACTATAACCTGAAAGTAGGCTCTCTATGGTGTTCCTACTCTTATTAGAATAAAGTAAATCTCCATGATGACAGTGACACTCCCCCTACCAAACTGTTCATGTATATCAGCTCAACATGTTTTACTGATATACAGCAGAACCCTGTTTATCCAAGTTTCCATTATCCGGCTCTCCGTATCAACCGAACCACCAGCTGTCCACGGCTGACAGCGGTTGGGGCTTGGGCCATCAGGTGGAGTCTTTCCCCTCCCCCCATTTTAAAATAAAGGATAGAAAGCTCTTTGCCAATTCTCCTGATTATCTCAATGTTTGATTATTCAATCTGGCCCTGGTCCCAATTAGATTGACTAAACAGGGTTCTGCTGTAAATTTAAAGCACATTCAAAAAAATCAGCAAGAAGGGGAGGTTGTGTACATTGAGTAAATGACACTGATACTTTCAGTAAACTTTAGTTAATAGTCAATGTTATTTTTTCCCCTCACAAAACGTAAAAACTAAAGATTCTCTGTACAAATGCAAATTCTGCTTTTTTCTGTGGCAAACAGATTTCTAGGATCCCTGACCATCATCCTGCAATGGTTTGACACATCAGATACATTTTGTGATACTTTACATGGTCATGCATAATACCTCTAGAAAAAAGTTTACAGTACTACAGCTTGTTACAGAAAACAGAATGAATGTCACATGCAACTCATATTTATACTCTATGCATGAGCTAGAGAACCAGAAATTAGCTTGTTTGTCTGGGAAGTCCAGGACAAGAAACTAAACGTGGTGCAGGATAGCATACTCAGAGGGAAACGTAATAATCATTTGCAATTCCAGAATAGGTTCCACTGAAGGATTCAAAGCACTTAATGAATGATAAGGAATTAACCTTAACAATGCTTTCAAGTAATTATTATTCCTTTTTACAAATGAAATTGAGCCCAAATTCACACAGCAGATCAGTGACAAGCTTGAGAACAAAACGTAATTTTTGTGAATCAGAATATTGTGCTTTAACTACTAGACAATATAAGTTATGTATTTCCTTCACATGTTTTCCCTATATGGATATATTTGATTACGCCCACAAACAGGTAACTGCAAACAGGGCACAGCATATTTATTTGTATTACCGTTGGGTCTTCCAAGGCTGGCTGTATGGTTGCTCAGCGGAAAACAGAAGTCTGGCCCAGTTTGAAGGATCCACACCAGTTTAGAGAAACTGTTTGACAGCAAAACTAGCATAACAAAATTAATTGGGTTTGTTTGTTTTTTTGCAGGGGGCAGGTAATGGAATGGACATGAGCAACACAACTCGAACAGATGGACTCTGAGTTCACAGTCTAGCAGCATGCAGTACTGCTCTACCAAAGCTGCATCATCCCAGGCTTGCTGGATAAGCACATAATGGGATGTGATTGTGTGGACAGACAACCAGGTGGCCGTCCTACAGATATCCTGGATTGGCACTTTGCCTAGGAAAGCTGCCGAAGAGGCTTGCATCCTGGTTGAATTGGTGGCTACAATTGCCGGAGGTGGTATCTTTGCCTGATCATAGCAGCAGTGAATGCAGACAGTGATCCAAGAAGAAATTCTTTGAGCAGACACTGTCTGCCACCACAAACCACACCGTTGACTTGCGGAATGGCTTGATCCTTTCAATGTAGAAGACTAATGCCCTTCTGATGTCTAGGAAATGCAGCTGACCTTTCTTCTCCAACTTATGCAGCTTTGGAAAAAAGTTACATAAGTAAACGTCTTGGCCCATATAAAATGGTGAGACCACCTTGGGCAGGAAGGCTGGGTGTGGCCGCAGCTAGACCTTGTCCTTGTAAAAGACTGTATGGGGGATTCTGAGGTAAGCTGATATAGAGGGTAGTTCCGTAACTGCTTGCCCTTGGATGCCAGGGCCTTAGCCAGCTCTGTCACCTGGCTTGCATCCGTAGTGTCGGCCGTCCTACTTGACCTTTGGCTGCTCTGGCCACTTTGGGCACTGAAGGCCCTAAGAGGAGTCAGGGCCAGTTTTCCGGTGTCCCCGGAGTGAAAAATTCCGCTCCAGTGGCCCCGAAAAAACTCTCGTGGGGGCCCCTGGAGGGCCCGGGACCTAGGGCAAACTGGCCCACTTGCCCCCTCCTCTGGGCAGCCCTATACATGCATGTCTGTGTTTATTGTGTGTATCTTCTAGACCAGTGGTGGGCAACCTGCAGCCAACACGCAGCCTCATCAAGGCAGTCCACTGGCAGGCTGCGAGACACTTTGTTTACATTGACCACGCGCAGGCACAGCTGCCCGCAGCTCCCAGTGGCTGCGGTTCACCATTCCCAGCCAACTGGAATTGCATGAAGCGGCGCAGGCCGCAGGGACATGCTAGCTGTTGCTTCCCGCAGCTCCCATTGGCCGGGAAGCCACTGGGAGCTGCGGGTGGCCGTGCCTGTGGAAGGTCAATGGAAAGAAACTGTCTCACAGCCTGCCAGCAAATTACCCTGACAGGTCGCGTGCCACAGGTTGCCCACCACTGTTCTAGACTAATACATAGCCCTACTTCAATGGGCAACTTTGCATATACATAGACTAATGTATTATCGTAATACATATATCTCATACAATGTAGTGTATTTTTATAAGACAAGTTATTTTTATGTATTTTAATGATACAAAAAATCTGAAAAACTGAATACTACTTTTTGTAAAATGCGGGAATTTTTCAATAAAAATCGATTTAAACTGAAAACAAAGGGGCTTAATTTATCACTTAAATCAGCTTCTGTACTAGATAACTGGAGCATGTCTAATATAAGGTCGGTTTTTAAAATAGACTCCAGAGGCGATCCTAGCAATTACAAGCCAGTAAGCCTAACTTCAGTACTGGGCAAATTCGGTGTAACTACAGTAAAGAACACAATGATCAGACATGTAGATGAACACGATCTGTTGGGGAGAGTCAGCATAGCTTTTGTAAAGAGAAATCACATCTCACCAATCTGGAAAATGGGGCAAACAGTGAGGTGGCAAAGTTTGCAGACAATACAAAATTAGTCAAAATAGCTGAGTCCATAGCAGACTGAGAAAAGTTACAAAGGGATCTCACAAAATTGGGTGAGCAAGAAAATGGTAGATGAAATTCAGTGTTGATAAATGCAAAGTAAGGCATATTGGAAAACAATCCCAAGTATACATACAAAATGATGGGCGTCTAAATTAACTGTTACCACTCAAGAAATCTCTTGGGAGTCACTATGGGTAATTCCTTGAAAACATCCAGTCAGTGTGCAGTGGCAGTTAAAGCTAAGAGAACGTTAGGAAAGTGATTGATAAGACAGTAAATATCATGCCACTATATAAATCCATGGTACGTTTACAGTTTGAATACTGCATGCAGTTCTGGTTGCTCTGTGTCAAAAAATCTATTAGAACCGCAAAAGGTACAGAAAAGGGCAACAAAAATGATTAAGGGCATGGAACAGTTTCTGAATGAAGAGAAATTAAAAAGACTGGGACTGTTCAGCATGGAAAAGAGATAAGGGGAGGCCTATGATAGAGGTCTATAAAATCTTGACTGATGTGGAGAAAGAATACGGAGGTTTTATTTACCCCTTCACATAACACAAGAACCTGGGAGCACTCAATGAAATTAATAGGCAGCAAGTTTAAAACAAACAGAAGTACTTCTTCATACAACACACAGTCACCATGTGTAACTCATTGCCAGGAGATGTTGCAAAGTGAAACTGGGTTCAAAAACATTAGATAAGCTCCTGGAGGCTAGGTCCATCAATGACTATTGACTATTGACTATTAGTCAAGATGGTCAGGGATGCAACGCCATGCTCTGCATATCCCTAAGCCTTTGACTGCCAACTGTTGGCGCTGAGTGATAGGGGATGGATTACTTGATGGTATCTATCCCTTTGATCGGGCTGTGGCCATAGTCCATAAAATGTTGTCAAGTGAGCTTTTCTTACCTCTATCCCACCTTTACATTAGAGAGAGGAAATGTCTCTGCTACTTAATTTTGATTTTACATATTCCAGGCTGCAACAAGGATCCAAAGAGTGGGAGCAGGGACTAGGATTGTCTTTGCTACTCTACCCCTCTCCTCAGTGTTCTATCTGTTGTAATGGGAGTGAGGTGGAGGGGGCACTAGCTACTGGGCCAACCTATAGCTTTTCCAGAAGGTTGATAAGAAAATTCTTTGGGCAACACTTCACAAGCGTCCTACTTGCCTGGGTGAATGCATTTTACAAGCCTTGGATAAAACGTGCTTATTTAACATCTATGAAGTTGGCAGCCTTTTTACTGTGTCCCTTTAAAAGGTTTCCATCCCTTTGGATAAAGCACATAGCTTATAATTTAAACAGACTTATCAAGGTAGTGACGTAGGCATTGCTGGCACTGGTATCTTTGGCCTCCAGAGTTAACACTCCATGGAGATAAATGGGGTGGTCACACTCAGATCTACTGTCTCATTTTGTCTGACAGGCAGTATTTCACCGGCCCAAAAACAGCTCTCTTCACAGTCAGGAGGGCTAGAACTGGTATATAAATGAAAACTTAAATTTTGCAGGAGACACTAAAGGCTTTAGAGGGGTCCTAAATCTGTGCTAAAAACAAGCAACTTCTGATCTTGCTATTTCAATCCTTATAATTCTCGCTGCTGATGTTAACTAGATCCATGACAGTCAGCTTGGCAATGAACACTTAACAGACATGTTATAGGGAGATTTATTGCACGTATTCCACGGAATGCCCATTACACTACCTCCATACTGAACAGCACTGGGTACTCTGTTCAGGCTCAACGAATAGCCATACCTCTCCCATGAGGGCACGCGCGTGCACACACACACACACTATTACCTATCTCCCATCCCTACTTCCAATCACCTCTTACACATTTCACCAGCTAATGCTAAACTGGTCTTGAGCAATGCATTTTCTACATGATGTCAATGTGCGTTAATAATTCTGATTCATGACTTTCTAATTTCTGGAATTGTTCTGTGCTCCAGTGGAGGCTATTTTATTTACCCTATACGTCAACTTCATAAAAGTAAAGAGATTAGAAACTGAGAAGGGTTCATTAGTTACCATGTTGAGACTGACTTCAATTTAAATACCCTTAACTGATTAAGGGAGGGCTGCTCTGAGAATAGGACATGGGATTTTTCTTCTGAACATTCTCATAAGTTTCCCAATTCCAGTTGCAATGTGTGTTCAAGTAATTAGAATCATTGCTCAGTGCTGGGGTTCTCTACACTCAGTTATGTGAAGGTCAACAACTTACAAGTAATAGAAACCGAGAAGAAATCTTAAATCAGCCGGGTTGGTTAAGTGATGGAACATTTTTTACTGCTTTGAAAAACAGCCTCTAGCTACAACTGAAAATGCCTCAAGTATAAGGATCTTCTTTCTTCCCTTGTCAGATTAAAGAATTCATCACCAAGCTATGTTTTTCCCCTTTTGTCCCGAACCATTCTGGCTGTTATATAAAGTGACAGATTGCACACAGATGAATTACCACTGTGGGTACACTAGGATGTCAGATATAGGCAAGTTAGCCTTGAACAATACAAAAACAAGATTTAGTGCATGGTAGCGTCAGGGTACCTAATGTTTTTACATTTATTTTCCTCAGTGGATGTCACATCTTAAGACTAGATATGGTGATTCAAGATGTAACATCCACTGTACACAAACAAGAGTTTTGCTTTTTGCAAAAATTGGCATTTGACTAGGGAAGTTTACTGTTTGCATCAATCTCAGTAAAATTAACAGTTCAAGCATGAATTCCTGAGTGTGTTACACATCACTGAGTTAGCTGCAGTACCCATGTGCAGTAAACACTTTTAGATAGCAATCACTAGCAGGTTTCACTTCATGTACTACAGACCAATATGTCTGTTTGCGACATTCGGACATTACCATATTGAAAAGCATAAAGTGGAAGGCAAGCTAATTTTCATTCTAAAGAAATAAGATTAAAGCCTTTTAATAAAACATCAGTTTTCATGTAAAGCAACAAATTAATGATGAATGTAAAATTCTGTTGCAAATATCAGCACTTTCAGAAACAGAAAACTTTAAAACAAACCACGTGAGCCCTTTTGGTGGTTCTTAACTGTATAAAAACGATCCTTAATATTTAGCTTTAAACATCTTATTAACAAAACATATGATTTGGGACTGATATCCACCAATAAACCATAATCATTTAGAATCCCAAAAGCATGTTTTGCAATTATGCACTGACACAGGTGTCCAAACACTATTTCTTTAAAAAGTCTAGCAAGCTTAAATTATTGCTTATTCTCTCAGGAAATGCAATGCATTGAACATTTAATCCATGGTATGTCTCAACATTCTAGTATTCCTTGATATTTTAGTTTTAATTTTATTACGAAGTGAAATCTGAAAGATGGACTTTAACAGATTTTTTCAGAATTCTGATATTCAGATGCAGCTTCGTAAGACATTCATTTCAACTAAGCCGTGAAATGATCCATGCTCTGAGGATTGAACCAAGTAAATGAAGGGAGAAAGGAAGGAGGAAACAAAGACAGATAGAAAAACCAAGATGAATCCTGTCCATAACTGCTTTATAGATCATAACCAGGATACTGTAATTGAAACCAGCATAGAGATGCCAAAGCAGAGAGCATGTCTGAAATACCTGTTTCATTCTCAGTGCTAACACTTTTCTTTAAACCAACACATCAAAAAACAAAACAAAAAAACCCAACTCCACTTGAACTTTTGCTACCCCCCCCCCCATTTTCAATCAATATTCGAGTCTTCAGTTACAGAACAGATCTGTGTTTCAATCCAGCATTAGAACCAACAAAACAAAAAAGAGATATTACTTAGTCTCCCTTGTATCCCTTAGGCATACAACTCTGCTCCTTCTCTTCATTTCTCTACTCCTCATTTCCAAAAATGTGGATAGCCAAATCTAAAAGGTAAGAAAACTTTCAGCTAAATAAGCATTAAAAATTTACATACATCCTGTTTAATTTTAAATTTCTTTCTTGGCTGCTGCTGATTACAGGTGTTTGCAAAATGTGAAATGTGTCTTACTTACAAATCTTGTTGAAGCTTAAAAGTCAGTAATGCCAAACCATCCTGAACTTGGTCAGAAGTCTGGATGGCTCATTTAGAATGAACTGGATACTGTCCATTAACGTTGTGGCTAAACCACCAAATAATGAATTATAATAAACCTCGCCATTAAAAATACATGAATCAGTTTCTAGGTCAGATCCGAAACAGTCTCTACGACCTTACAATTTTGCAAAAAACACTTGTAACCAACTGTAATCAAGATAAAATTACCACATAAAGTAAATCCCACTGAGGTACCAAAGTTGAAGTTTTGTGGATGCTTTACATTCCATCAGTATAACTAGCAGAACCTGTACCACAACATTCATGAATGCAAGACAAGACAGACAGGAATCACTGAAATTACAAATAAAATCTATTCATCTGTTTGAGGTACAATAGCATGAAAAAAATTCACCCCCCTCCGATACTCTGCCTTCTCAAACCCTCCTGCCCCCCCCCCAAAAAATAAGGAAAATTTATAAACAGAAATTAAGATAAATTCTGAACCCTATCACCCATTAAAACATTCCTAAATTTAAAAAAACAAAACAAACAAACAACACTGTGGGACTATGTTTAAGATTCTAACAAACCAACCTTAACTCTGCTCACTTTCCACCTATAGGTAAGACCTTTATCCTAGCTGCCCTATCCTAAAAGAAAATTCTCTTCCTTAGTCATAGCACCTGTGAAATCTAGAGCAACGGAACTAATTAACCTGGATTAGCACAGCACAACAACAGAGTTAGGCATTTCCTCCTACAAGGAATTGTCAATTTATGTTTCATGAGGACAGCTGGATTTGAGCCAATTTGTGCATACATAGTTAGATCAGAAAGGAACAAAGATTATTTGTGTTTTTAATTTTTCCTCATCATATTCACAGCGAGATCTGAGTTGTGTTTAGGAGGTTATGACCAGTTGCCCCCAGTTTAGGGGGTTAGGACCAGAGTACGAGACGGACCCCTGTTACATGCTGACTAAAGTCAGCAGAGAGACACTAGGCTCCATTATGACAAGATTTAGAGTGGTCTCCCTTTCAGAGGGGCTAGCCACACCACACTTATACAAGCAGTAGTTACACTTCTTACTCAGGAAACTTCCTTTGACATTAGCCCTCAGCCCAAGCCTTGCAAGCATGAGTCAGCTGGCATGGGAGAGCCGCGGGTGTCTAAATGTAGTGTAGATATACTCAGAGTACAGGCATATTTAATTTCCCTCAATGGAGATGTTTATTTTTTTAAATATTCATGAAAATATGAATATATCCTTAAAATAAGATTTTAATTAAAATGATAATTTTTTAAAATTAAAAACAAAAACTTTGTTTCTTGTTTGACTTCCTCCTTTGCTCAGCAGCAAAATCAGGAGTGAGACCCATGAATGGAAGTAGGATTGTACTGATATCAAGGTGATCACCTAGCAAGGGTTAAAGATAAGTCAGTGGAGTTAAGCTGAACCTGCAAGGGATGTGGTCCAGGTTGTCCATGCTGATAGAACTAACACTCAGGAGCCATTCACCACAAGATATCTGCCCACTAGCAGGATCATGTGGGCTGGATGAAGCAGCTCTTTCAGTGAGTTTATTCCTTCCTCTAAGAGAAGTTCCAAAGAATAACATGATAGGAAACTGCTCATATTTCCCAAAGCTCCTCATAATTATAGGACCTTGCAGAACCATATATATCTATGACACTGCACAGGGTGGACAAAAATCAATGATTAAAAAAAAAAATCAGATATTTATTTAAATTTATTTTTTTGATAAAATGATTTTTGAGGAAAAACCTGAAGAGAGTTTTAAATCAAGATACATTATAGTTCGAAGAGATCATCACGGAATAGGGATTATAAATTCTATTTCTATAGTATGAGAATATATTCATGTAATGTTTAAGAAAAGTTTTGTAAATGAGTTCCAATAGTTAATTGATTAGGGACCCAATCTTATGGGATTCCATAGGCTTCTGTGTAGATTATTTAGGTCAATCTTTCTATCTACCCAATGGGACTCAGGGCTCAGTTCAGAAGATACCATCAGAAATACTTAGTTTTGCAGTTCTCAAACTGTGAATGTGTGTTTCCAGAGGCAACATGCTTGTTAACAGCAAAAATGTTTTTAAATAAATAAAATAAAGGTGAGAAATAATAAGCCTCAACTCTATTGCCCCTCTGCAAGTTTGTGTACACAGAGTCAATCCCTTACCTCTCACTAAAAGTGCAAAGTTTCAAAAAGTTCAATGAATAGAAAATTATTGGGGATGGAATAGATCTGGACAAGGAGAAAAAGCCTGGAGTTAAATGCGAAAAGTGAGGGACATTTATAATATTATAACAAAAACAAGCATATGTTTTCTGTTGAAGAAAAAAATCCAGACTACTTAATGTTGTTTAGTTAAATAAAACAATTTAAATGTGTGTGTCTGGTGATGTTCTCCTCCTAATGCAGCATGGCAAGAAAATCCTCCAAATATTAATGATTAACCTGTTGAATTCAAGATAGCTCACCTCCCAATGACTTCATAAATATCTGCTTCAATTACCTTTGGTAAATGAAATAACCGAACAATCATTCATTTTCTGATATAGCTGTAAAACTCATCTGAAAAATTTTCAAAATAAACCACTGTTTAAAAATGTATAGCGTGTACCTTCTAAAAATGAAGCCTCCACCTACCTTTGAGATGTGAAGAATATGTATTAAGGTTATAACAATCAAGAATGCACTTTTATGGAGAAAACCATGATTAAATTGGGTCTTCCTGACTAATGATTTAAATCAAATCTACCCTGCTGCTAAATCAGCTATTCCCTGTGCTATCAAAAAAGTTAACAGTGTTACCCTTCCTGTTCATGCTAAATGAAACCACTTTGGAAGATTTGTGAGGTTTAAGACTACAATGTCATCAGTATAGGAGGATATTCAGCTCTATGCCTCCTTTTTCCTTCAGATTTTACAGTTTCAATGTTCTTACCAGTATTTCACAGAGATAACCATCTGGAGGAAGATACACTGCCTGCAACTTCTGCTCACATTGTTACTCAGACCCAGAAGATCCAAAATTTGAATGCTATCTGTAACTGCAGTACCACAAATTCAGACAAGCAACCCTCCTTTTTCATCTCTTTAAAAAACAAGCTAACTAAATACAAATATATTCATTAATGCAACATTACCTTTGAATTTTTACATGCACAAAAACTCCTACAGCAATTGCAACGCTGTACTGGGTGTGTAATATAGCCCCATTTAATCAACGTTTGTCTATACTCCTCTAAGATTTCAATGCCATGCAAGTCAGTTTTTCAGGCCAAGCAGTATTTAGTTTATTTACCACACCCAGGAATTATAAAAGCAGCAAAGAATCCTGTGGCACCTTATAGACTAACAGACGTTTTGGAGCATGAGCTTTCGTGGGTGAATACCCACTTCCTCAGATGCATGTGGAGGAACATGCATCTGAGGAAGTGGGTATTCACCCACGAAAGCTCATGCTCCAAAACGTCTGTTAGTCTATAAGGTGCCACAGGATTCTTTGCTGCTTTTACAGATCCAGACTAACACGGCTACCCTCTGATACTTGACACCCAGGAATTAATTTTTCATAGCTGGGCTGTGTGTGGCGTGTTACATAAAGGCAAAAATGCCAACACTCCTCTCCCCTTAAAAAATTGTGGAATTTACAAGTTTTTGCCAATCATTACTCTGATCACTCTGCTTGTATGTTATATTTCTCCCACTCCCCTCGATCTTGTCCACTTAGTTTGTAAGTTCTGTAGGGACAGAACCATCTCATCTATATATTTGCATGACGTCTAGCACAATGGAGCCCCAGTCTGGCATTTTAGAGCTGATGCATAAACAAACAGATTTCAGGGCTCTGAGGACACTATTAATCAAATATACGGATTTGTTTAGACTCTTTTAGAACATGCAGCAAGGTTATACGTAATGGCTAGATAAGGAAATAGAAATAATGGGACATAGTCATGTCAATACTGATAAAATAAAGAATATGGATATCATAAAAGGATTTTAAGCATTCACAAATAGAGTCTGAGCCTTCTTCTACAATATGAATGTTCCACCACGAATGCTTCAGCCACATCAGCTGATGTGCCCTGATCATATAGATATATTACCCTTTCAAAGCTCTTTGCTGCGTTAAGTACAGATTCCGTTTGCTTACTTCAAGAACATTTAGCTGATCCAACACATTCTACATTTATAAAGGATTTTTCTATTTGTATTATACCCAGACATGAATTCCTAGGTCCTAATGAATACAGATTTTATTTTTATATCTCTCTACATCCATCTACATTGCATGTGGTTACACAAAATTTATTTCAGAAAGGGAGACATTCACAATCTTCAATTTTTCTGTTCGCTTGTGTAACAAAAGGGGAAGTATTATCTCCTGTACAGTCAAAGTATTCTCTGTGAAGGCCCTTGACTCTGATATTCACTTTCACTCTATCCAAAGGAGGAAAGCCACCTCTTTTTAACCAGGAATTCAGGCCTCAATCTCACAACCCTTCTTCATGAGGCCCGTTCTGTTGAAGTCAATGGAACTATGCGTGTAATTAAGGGCTACAGGATCAGGACTGGGTTGAGGGATTGCAGGCTGTTATTGTATTTTCTAGAAGTGATGTTGTTTATCTTGTGAGCAGCTGGTTATTAAGGGTGCTGAGCAGTTTTGTTGTATTTACTGGAAATCTTAGTATTACGTCAGAGCATGCACAGCAAATGCACCTGGCTACACTTTTACAAACTGAAAGAAGAGAGTGGAGATGGAGGAGAAAGAGGAAAGAAGGAAAAGAAATGTAAAAAGGGAAGAAAAGGCAGGAGACTAAAGTGGTGAGGGAGAGAAATGAGAGGGAAACAGAGGTGAGAGGGAAGCGGAAACAATGGGGAGAATGGTGGGAAGAAGGAGAGAGAGGCAAAGAACTGAGGGAGAAAAAAATGCACAAGGATAGGTGAAAACAGAGAAGGGTGGTAGGGAGAAAAATGAAAAGTGGAAAGCAAACTCCGCCAAAACATAAAAAAGGGGTGGGAAACAATAGAGAGGAGAGGGAGGAAGGGAGCTGGATATAAACCAGAGTAAGATACAGCTGCAATGCCTTCCGAAGTTAAAGTATCGCTCCCCTGCCTCTGCTGAAAACAGTGGGGAACTCCTCTCTTTTCCCCTGACTTAGGGGAGCACTGCTCCCCACTCTTCCTCAGCTGGTGCAGCAAGTGCTCCCCTTCCTGCTTTGATGTCCTTTACTCACTGACTGCCAGGATGTAGCATGACATGACATGGGAAAGAAAAGAGGGTTCATTACAAATACACCACAAATGGGAACTCCTTCCCATAAAGGCTGGAGACTACTTGCACAGGGACTGATCAGAGTGACATTAAGCAGCTCCAGAGGGAGCTTCATGCCTTCAGCTGTCCTGAGGCTGCAGTAGCAATGAAGATTTGCTTACGGAAAGGTCAGATGTTGCTGCTTGAAGGATGTCCCTTGTCAGGCAGAAACTACTGCTGCTTGGGAAGGAGAAAGGAGAAGGAAGAGAAACTATGTTCTCAGTATGAATGACCGGCAAAGCCCACAATCCCCCTTGGCCAGACATTTTAATTCAGTCAGGTGCAGTGACAGCACACTGGGATGAAGGGTTGTGTGCGTATAAGAACAAATCTGCACCCAAAGTCCCTTTTCTGAAAAGCAAACAGAATCAGTATTGAATGCTGAATATCAAATATATCCCAGTAGGTAAATTAATAACTCAGACCCTTTTATAGCACTAAAGAAACAGTTGTCTCAGAAACGAAACCAACAAGACCTTACCTACATTTAGACCTATTTTCTCGGAACTCTTTGCCACTAGTGCAGCTCCACCACTGTAGCAACAATGAGAGCACCAGAATTAATAGTCATGAGTGGCTGCTGTTGTTTTAGCCACCAGGTGACCTACCTGTTTGGAGCAGCACTGAACAACAAGGTGGTCACAAAGCTGCCTACACTGCCCCTTCCATTATTGCAACTGAATCAGTGGTAGCAATGGCGGGAAGTTTTAAGGAAATGGGTCTAATACAGAGAGCCTAAAAATACAGCAGTATTTTTAGTCCTCCTTAAAATACATATTGCTCGTTTTAGACTAAGCTAGTTTTGTTCACACGTCGGCTCTAGTCAATAGTGGAAACATTTAATAAGATGACTGCAGAACAACTCGCTGCAAAATGCATCACAATATATGAGGATTTCAGGTTCCAAATGCCTTTAGAAGTGTCTATACATTTTAAGGTTCAATGGTTTATGAATATCAATTTATCAAGTTATAAAGGTGTAAATTCTCTCTCAAGGTGCCTGAATATCAAGAGTATTACTTTCTCCTTCAGTGAACAGTTCAATATCCCACTGCACATCTGCCATGATCACTACTGGACAGGATCATCATGTATATATATATGCCAAAGATAAAAGCTGTTCAGCCCCTCAATATTTCAGTAGATTTGGTACTGATAGAAGCGGAACTTTCCATGATTTATTATGAAGACATAAACCCCAAGCTATAGTACAAATTAAATTATGATTATTTTTTTAGGAAGCAGTTGGCAGAGGTGTATCTTTTTTATGCTCATATCTATATCTTTCCGGTTTATTAAATATATGTGTAGTCTGTTGTACATTTGGCAATTTATCTAAATTAGAAGCATGTGAGAAACTGTCAATCTGTCCAGTCAGCACCATTAAATATTTTAATGTGGGTTTGTGGTAACATAGCTCATTGCTAATATGTCAAATTCAAAGTTTTATTTAAAGCAGGTACTGTAAAACGGTCTACTTTCATAATCTAATAGCATACCAGCAAAAAAATCAGAGTACTACTTTGGCCCTGTTTACTGTATTATATGAGCACCACTGAATTAGGGAAGTGCTACTATCCCATTTTACAGTGAATTGAGGCAAGGAGAGAGTAAGTGACCTGCCCAAGGTATCACAGGACATTTGTGGCAAAAGCCAGGACAGGTGACCAAAACATTGTCTAGTTTTCCTTTTACTGCCACCAATTAAGAAACACTAAGGTCAGGTCTACACTAAAAAGTCAAGTCAACTCAGCTATGTCATCCAGCCATGTCACTCCACACCCCAAAGTGACATAATTAAATCAACGTAATTGCCGGTGTATACAGCGGTAGGTCAACAGAAGAATTCTTGGGGAGGTGGATTAACTACAGTGACAGGGAACCCTCCTGTCACTGTAGTGAGGGTCTACGCTGAAGCACTGTAGCTGTGCTGCTGTAGCAGTTTAAGTGTAGACATAGCTTACGTTTTCATCGCTGATTCATTTTTATGAAGTGCCAAAACGCACACCATGAAAACTTAATTTTAAAAACACAAACAGCTCAGAATCAGTTGTTGTTCTCCACATTAAGACCTGAGCCTGAAGTTAGGCATTTCTCCTGTAAAAGATGTCACAAACATCTTAAGCAGTATAAAGCATTCAGGTTTTGTTTTTTGTTTTTTTTAAAAGGTGTTTGTGATACATAACTGTTACAGGTTCCTGCTGAAGATCAACCGACTTTTAAAAAGGTGATTTGAAAATTGGCTTGGCAAAAATCCATTAACTTTGGATTTATATACTGAATGCCCCCAAAGGCAAGTCCAAATAGCGACACTGAGTATACAGCTGATTTTAAAGGATTTTTCTCCTTTTATATATATTGCCATTAATATTGCTTTCTGTAATTATGAGTGTATCACATTTAATTCCAATATAATTAATGGGCAATACGGAGTCAATTTAACTTAATCCACAGCTCAGAGATTTAAAGGTAGTTTACAAATGTGCATGCTCCCCTCTCTCTCTCACCTCAAAAATTCCTTTCAGAATTATGTTCTGAATGCCCCATTCTGAGAGAAGCAATCTACGGGTTTGTAATTTTAAAACATCCTTTGGATACAGAAAAACAAAGGCCACATTGCCACGGATCAGTAGCTTTAAACTCCCTCTCCTGATACATTCTGCTGATGATCTAACATCTGCCACTGAACACCATGGATAACGTATCTTGCCATTAAGGGTTTAATTTTCAGGTCCTTCAGACTATTTACTTACCACTCTGTTGGAAAAATCTGTACAGATTTTAAATGTTTTCAAAAAAAGCATTTTTTCTAAACTTTTACAAAAAACAGTACACTTTTCTAAAAATGGCTGTTACTTCTAGATACAGAATCCACTTTTCAGAGTAGTTTCCAATATAAAGCCACCAGCAGAATGTATATTGCGACATTCCTCCAAAAGGAACTGGGCAACCTAGACTTCACAAACCTGAAAAAGCTAAAAACAAAGCCACATACATTCTAGATAATAAATCTGCTTGGCTCTCTTATTACGGTTATTTGGGGCATTCAATACAGAATTCCAAGCTGGGGAGTTCTTTTAATATGCATTTGCAGAGGGGAAGAGAGACAATTAAAGGGTCTGAAACTGCAAAAACTTAGGCTATGTCTACACTAGAGAGTTTACAGCTGCACTGATGCAGCTGCACTGCTGTAAGATCTCTTGTGTAGCCGCTCTACGCCAACCGCGGAGAGGTCTGCCGTCAATGTAATTAAATCACCCCCAACAAGCAGAGCCTGCCGACATAGCGCTGTGCGTCCTACCACTCATTCCAGAATAACTTGCCACTCAGGGGCATGTTTTTTTCCACACCCTTAGATACAGAAGTTTTGCCAACATAAATGGTAGTGTAGACATGGTCTCTCTGGTTATATTACTTACTACTGGATATAGTAGCATTGAAGCTAATGGGGCTATTCACAATAGTAAACACTATACTGGTAGTGTCTGTAGATGAGGCTCTAGTTTTACCAGTTTGTTTCACCTTACTAATACTAAAAGGTAATAGGAATTCCCTGCAGCTCCTCATACAAATTTATCCCTAAAATACATTTTCCATCAATTTTAAAGGTAATCTGCAAAGGATTTTGAGAGAGTTAGGCTTGTGCCTTTTCTTGGTTTATTTTATATGAAGAAGGCCTGATAGCTTTCCTCCACCAAAAGAAGTGTCCATCAACTTATCTTTTAATTTAAAAACAAAGGATTTAAGACTTGTCATTTTTTTTTCAATGTTGCTGAAGGATCTTTTGAAGATCTCAGAACATGGACATTATGAGTTCTCAACTTAGCTGAAGGGGCAAGACATAAAGTTGCTAACAAAACGTTCTTTGTCCAAAATGTTAATTCAGCATTCCAGTTTAATAGGTGCTAAACTCCAAAGTGTTGTTAAAAAGGTATCCTCTCTCAATTGGCCAGATCTACACTTCCAAATGTACAGTGTAAAATAGGTTGCAATTATGTTGGTTTGGGGGGTGTGAATTTTTTGTTGACAGTTACACTGGGGTAAAGGTGCCTTATGTTGGTGCAGTTTATTTCAGTTCTTGAACTGGAATAAACCATACTAGTATAAGATTTTTAGTATCTGTATAATTGCAGCCACACTTGGGGTTGGAGGGAAGGAAGTTGCTGACACTAACTCTACTGGTAGATACCAAAGCCCTAAGTCTTTGGGCTCCTTATTTGTGAAGACATAATTCACCATTTATTTAGGTACCATAAAGTCTTCCCGGGAATACAAGACCTAAATTTCTAATGTTTGGGAGGGGGAAGGGAGAGATAGAAACAGCCTCTGTCATTTTTCCGAGGTGAGGGTAGAGGAATTGGTAAGGAAGGGAACTTTTAGCCCATTTTTCTTTGCAGGTCACCTTTAATAGCCAATTGTGATAATGACATCAGCATCACATTATGACTGAATGTATCCAGTGTATTATCCATGACTGAACTATATTGTCTAATTAAAGCCTGTTTGTACACTCTCCAAGCAGAGATTACATTCAATAAATATTGGTAATTAAAGAAGTCTTTACCTGTGTCAAAAGTACATCATGATTGTTGAAGAACCACATTCCAAAAAGGATAAGCAGACACATGGATGAGAAAAAGGGAGAAAGGAGAAGAGAGGGGAAAAGTAAAAATAAATTATAAACTACAATATCAAAGATGCACAACAGCATATACAAATCTAACATTCAGTCCAATGACAAACTTAATTACACATTAATAGAAAATGGGTTGCACATTTTATATCTAGGTATAAAGAGATACAGTGACACTGATATACTAATACACAACTAACTGCTTTTTATGAACAAAATAAATCATGCATTTTTCATTAATTAAAATTTCAACATAAATACTCTATGATTAGCTAAGGATAACCCTCTAGGATATGCAAATACATTAATCAATTTAGAAAACATCTGCTGAGAATCTTATTTGAAAAAACATGTATGTTGAATACTAAATCAAAGCAAATGCTCCAACAAAATCCACTCATTCCAAACTAAACCAGTGCTACATCTGACTTGAGTATGGTGTTCCTGAGTTTTATTCATAATGGGGGCCACTTCTTAACAGAGAAAGTCTTAGGAAAACTACCTCTTGTCTGATCAGGTAATAGCCTTGTGATACATATTGATTAGATGGGAAAGTTTTTAGAAAGGAGAAAAGAACCAAACACTGCATATGATTTCCAGCCACTTGCCTTCTCCCTGTATATGATGTCCAGATATCCAGTCCTCTTGTTTTCCTGCTTCTCTGAACATTGCTGCTCTGTTCATGGCTGGCAGCACCAGTCTCACTAACAACACTATTTCCTCTACTCCTCTTATGTTGCAGTAGCCTCTAAGTAGAGGTTCTCCTAGTTTCCAGCTCCTTTCGGAGTATCCTAAGCTCTTCTTCACAATAAAGAACGTGAGCACTTGTCACAGTATTTGGATACAAGGAGGAGAGCCAGCCCTATGGAGTCAACCAGGTCTTCATGCACTACCAGTGAGCGTTATAGGGGCTATCAGTGGACCACATACCATACTGCTGGTTAATAGAGAATGCCGAGATAAAAACTGCATATTGATACTCAAGACAAACTGATCCTTGGAATTTCAAGCATATTTTAATTCACAAAATCATCTATACAAATTCCAGGCTCTCACACAAACCAAACTTAAAAACAAAAACTAATTGACCAAATTCAAAAGTTCTAATCCCCTGGCACCAATCCACCCCCTCACTCTGCCACAAAAAAAAAAAAACAGCCCAAAACTCTGAAACCTAAATCAACTTCCTATTCTTAACTCATCCACTTCCATTCAGATCCGTCCTTTGTAAAAAAGCTACAATTGGAATATATTGTCAAGTGGCTCTGAAACCTGTTCTAAAAGAAAAAGCTACATGAAGTAGGGAATTTTAACTGCTCTAGACAGAAGCCAAAAACATATTTATGTTTAACTTTTGGAGACGCATCTTGCATCTGGGTCCAGGAAATTGTGAACAAAGAAAAGATATTAAGAGGTTGAAGTTTCTTCATAAAGCTTGGTAGAACATCTCAGGGTTAAGATTAACTTTTTTATGGCATGCTGAAATTCAGTTAAACCTGGTCAAACATTCTCCTTCAAAGTGAGTGTGATAAGAAACATCTTTTAAAAAAATCAGAAGGATCAAAAAAGTACAAGAGTTTTGTTGAAAAATAATGGTTTTTCAATTAAACCTTGAAAAATGAGAAAAATTTCAGTGAAATAAACCATTTATTGAATTTTTTTAATGGGGGGAATGGGAGGGGAATCATTTCCTCACCAGCTCTAATTATTGTCTTCACTGTAGTCAGCAACCTTGCACATATAGATGCAAAGCAGCTATCAACATTCAGGATTGAGAAGTCAAGCCCACAAGAGTCACAAAATTCCAAAAGTTAAAATCTCTCCCACATTAAAACTGTTTCACGTTGCATAGCCTGTATATTTGTATCTTGCATACTATACAGACTACTATGACTTGCATTAGACAAAGCAGGAGAAGGTATACAAGTGCACCATACCTAGCCTCTGCTCAAATCTATTTGCCTCAGAGGACTATTACAGGACTTCTACAATTGTGTAATCTTCTCATTTTCTGATTTTTTTCCAGGAAAGTGTTCATAGAGAGAATTAAGGGAGAGCGTATAGAAACCCTCTCATGCCTGCACCCTCCAAAAAAGTGGAGAAGTGTATTTTGTCATAACTCTAGTCTTCCTTTTCTCAGCATATAAATACTTGTTCAGAGACAGAGAAAACGGTTATATGGCCCAAGCATTTCCCAACTCGTGAAAGATTTGGCTCACCACTTACTGATCCTAACACCATTTGCCAGTGTTTACTACTCCTTGACTCAGCCTTTCTGTTAAGAAGCCATACAAATGCCTTGTTATCTTCTGTGTTGTCTTGGGCTCTTAATAGGGGAAGGAAGGCCTTTTGCCTAAGCTGTGTCTAGAAAGAATCCTATGTAGGCCAACTACTTCCAAATGAAGAAGCTGGATTTGGGTACACCAATAAATTAAAGTGCTTCCAGAACCTTGGGAGCAACACACAAGTCTGCTAATAAGTTAAGTGTTAGGTGAAAGGCCCTTCAAATCCACTTTTTCACCCTGGAGGTAGACGCCTTCTTAGATTTAAGCAGGAAATCTACTGGTTCCCGAGAGTGAATACAGCATTGAGCATTTATCATTTTAGGTTCTACGCCAACAATTTCAGCCTTTAGAGACTGGATAAATTAGAGGGCCCGGCAGAGGAGACTGTGTCCAAGTTATGAAGGTCCTAACTTATAAGCAAACAGGTATGATCAAAATGGTGACATTTTCATCCTGGATTCTTCTGTTTATCATCAGTAAGTGTGGAAAAGGGAGATATTTATACTCTTTCTACTCCACTCATACTGCCTCTAGCCAACCATCTCCCTCTCACTTTGTTCAAAACCTTTTCCTTCTAACTGTATCACCTCCTCACTCTCTACCCAGCATCTGGTCAACTTCTTTAAATGCAAAATTGATGGGATCCACCCTTTACACTATCCTCCTGTTCCTTTTTCACAATGTCAAATCAGCTAGCTAATGACTAGCCTGTGTGACAGTTAGACTGATTTTAAAAATGTTTACCGTGATTCAGAACCATTACATTGCACATGCAACTTAGCTAGGTAACAGAGTGAGGTTATTACTGCTCCTCATTTCCAACCCACTTGTCTCTTATAGTTACTTACATTTTATTTCAAATTAGACTAGCTTCTTTGGGGAAGGGACTGTCTTTCCATATATTCATACAGACTAAGAACAACATGACCCTGATCATGATTGCGGCAGTTGGACACCACTGCAGAATAAAATAACTGTCCTCTTTTAAACCCCGTATTCTATTCTTAAGACTCTATCTGTCTGTCTACCTTAAAATCTCTATTTCTGAACTTGGCCTTCATCCCCTCACCCTCCAATCTACTTTCTCCCTCCCTCTTCTTCCCTTCCTGTCTCTTATCAATATCCCCTTGGGCTCCTTCCCCCCCCTGTATAAATGTGTTACTAGCATTACTTAACACTCCTCACCTGCTTCCCATACCATTAAAATCACACCTTTGTTGAAGCTGGATACAAGCTAAAACAAGTGGGTGGGCACAGAGACAGAAATAGGATTCAACAAAGGGCTGCTTACTGGAAGACAAGGTTGAAATGGGAAAAGTTACATTGCTGGTTCCTGTAATGTACACGTTCTGCAGACACAAGACCCTGGCAATTCAGAAGGTTAATCTGGCACCTTCCAGATTTTTTTTTTTTAAAAGGAGGACAAGTTAACAAAATTGTATGTGTTAGCCTAAGACATAGGCAATTATTAAAATATATTTTTAGCACTGAATTTTCACACATACTCAAGCACCCAGTTAGGCAACTAGATAAAATGCTCACCAGCTTACACTGATCTCAACAGGAGTTGCGGGATGCTCAGACCTTTAGACAATTTAACAAGTGGTTCGGTTTTCAAACAAGTGGGAATGGTTTTGAAAATCTGGTCCTCAACATACCCCTAGAGCCCTGACCAGTGTTATTCTATCTACTACCCAAGTTCCACAAACCCGGAAACCCTGGACGCCCCATCATCTTGGGCATTGGCACTCTCACTGAAGGACTGTCTGGATATATGGACTCTCTACTCAGACCCTATGCCACCAGCACTCCCAGCTATCTCCGTGACACCACTGATTTCCTGAGGAAACTACAATGCATTGGTCACCTCCCAGAAAACACCATCCTAGCCTCCATGGATGTAGAGGCACTCTACACAAACATCCCACACACAGATGGAATACAAGCTGTCAGGAACACTATCCCTGACGATGCCACAGCACAACTGGCTGCTGAGCTCTGTGCCTTTATACTTACACACAACTATTTCAAATTTGATGACAATATAAATCTCCAGATCAGTGGCACTGCTATGGGCACCCGCATGGTCCCACAATATGCCAATATATTTATGGCCGACCTGGAACAAGGCTTCCTCAGCTCTCGTCCACTCACGCCCCTTCTCTACCTATGCTACATTGATGACATCTTCATCATCTGGACCCATGGGAAGGAGACTCTGGAAAAATTCCACCACGATTTCAACAGCTTCCACCCCACCATCAACCTCAGCCTGGACCAATCTACACGGGAGGTCCACTTTCTTGACACCACGGTGCAAATAAGTGATGGTCACATTAACACCACCCTATATCGAAAACCTACCGACCGCTATGCCTACCTTCATGCCTCCAGCTTCCAACCCGGACACATCACACGATCCATTGTCTACAGCCAAGCACTGAGGTACAACCGCATCTGCTCTAACCCCTCAGACAGAGACCAACACCTACAAAATCTCCACCAAGCATTCTCAAAACTACAATACCCGCACGAGGAAATAAGGAAACAGATCAACAGAGCCAGACGTGGACCCAGAAGCCTCCTACTGCAAGACAAACCCAAGAAGAAACCAACAGGACTTCACTGGCCATCACATACAGCCCCCAGCTAAAAACCCTCCAACGCATCATCAAGGATCTACAACCCATCCTGGACAATGATCTCACACTTTCACAGGCCTTGGGTGGCAGGCCAGTCCTTGCCCACAGACAACCTGCCAACCTGAAACATTCTCACCAGTAACTGCACACCGCACCATAATAACTCTAGCTCAGGAACCAATCCATGCAACAAACCTCAATGCCAACTCTGCCCACATATCTACACCAGCGACACCATCACAGGACCTAACCAGATCAGCCACACCATCACTGGTTCATTCACCTGCACATCCACCAATGTAATATACGCCATCATATGCCAGCAATGCCCCTCTGCTATGTACATCAGCCAAACTGGACAGTCTCTATGGAAAAGGATAAATGGACACAAATCAGACATTAGGAATGGCAATATACAAAAACCTGTAGGAGAGCACTTCAACCTCCCTGGCCACACTATTGCAGACCTTAAGGTGGCCATCCTGCAGCAAAAAAACTTCAGAGCCAAACTTCAAAGAGAAACTGCTGAGCTTCAGTTCATCTGCAAATTTGACACCATCAGCTCAGGATTGAACAAAGACTGTGAATGGCTTGCCAACTACAGAACCAGTTTCTCCTCTCTTGGTTTTCACACCTCAACTGCTAGAACAGGGCCTCATCCTCCCTGATTGAACTGACCTCGTTATCTCTAGCTTGCTTGCTAGCATATATATACCTGCCTCTGGAAATTTCCACCACATGCATCTGAAGAAGTGGGTATTCACCCACGAAAGCTCATGCTCCAAAACGTCTGTTAGTCTATAAGGTGCCACAGGATTCTTTGCTGCTTTTACTGGTCCTAAAAGTAATTTATGTTTCACCATTTTTTGACTTTTAATATTCCATTCATCTTGGGCAAACTGGTTAGTGTCTAGACAGTTTCACTTTGGTTCTCACACAAAACTGTTGTGTTCACAGTGCAGCAGGGGAGTGTGTTTTAAAAAGCTTTTTATTGGAATTAAAAAGGTATTCCATAAAAACCACTCTTACTCTATTGTGTGTGTTTTCCAAGCAATTAGCTAATGAGTTGTAACATGTGTTTGTACCCAAACTGCCTTCACGCACCAGTTACATTCCTTTTTATAATACTTTTTATACTGTGTAACAGTTCAGTTGCCAAAAAAAATTCACATCTGTTTATAACACAAAACATTTATGCATGCAAATTATCCATATGTTGAAGAAATGAACACTTCTCTAAGGATCCAAAAATGAAAATTTTTGCAATTTTTATTCCTCCATTCCTGCATTAATTTGACTTTATAATAAGGTAAAACTGTCACTGATATCAGGGAAGCACACGCAGTAATAGGGAAGATAAACAGCAATGCAGTATTTTAAGACCAATTACTGTTAGGCTGTGTGGATATGCTTGAAAAAGTGAAGAGACTGAGGGGCAACACATTTTAAAAAGCTACCTTTAGAGCATAATGGAAAAAAGAAGTGACTCGGAAGCTGCCACAGGGTTGCATGTGAGGATTATGTAACACCCAGATAATCAGCCAATCAGATTCCCAGGCAGGCTGAACCCCTCTAAAGACCTACAATTCTGTTTCTAAAAAATGCTTTTTACTCTGGAATTGACTTTTAAGATTACACTGAGGGAGAAGCCTCTTTATTTAGATTAACTGAAGCCATGGCTCTCGTTGTGTATATTTCAGTGCACTATTGTTAATGGCATCACAAGGTTACCTCTGTTTGTATTATGGTGTGTCTCATTCACAGTTAAGTTCAGAATAGCATTACTCAGCTTTACTTCATAGTATTATTGCCTAAAGCAGACCTGCTCACAATACACACTGGTATGGACAGAATCATTCACCCACTCTTCCTCCAGACAGCATATTATTTTAGACGGTAGCTTCAATATGTTAATATTCCATTGCAACATCAATTAAGGCAACACTATACTCATTAGAAGTACAACTAGCCTCTCAGGAGCAGAAATGTATTAACTGTTTAGTTCTAATATACGTTAGTGGTACACTGGGATCAGCCACAGAGATACAAGCACTGATCGTCATGTCAACAGCTCCTTCCTTTCCTCTGCAGCTGACCGCTTCATTTCCATCCCAACCCATGCAGCTTCCTCCTGTTGGAAGCCAGGGGCTTCGAAGAGCTGTTACTGCTCATGTCTCTGAATTGTCTGCGTCAGATAGAGCCAAACTCATGGTGGCTCCCTGATCAGGTACTCTCCCCTCCCCCCGCCCGGCCCCCTTTCCCCATGGCTGCTCCTTGTGCTCCAGAATACAAGTTTCAGGCCCTCCCCAGCTCCCTATGGAAGTCTAGCACTAACAATTATGAAGAAAATCTTCCAACTGAGCTGAACGTAAACAGTGACATCTGCCTGAGTCTGCAGACATAGATCTTCAGTGAATGTTAAACACTCAGTCCTAGATCTGACAATTTAAATGTCACCACTGTTAGCTATTTCACCGCTGAGCAAAGGACACAAGCATATGGATCATCATGTTATGAAGAGCTGCACAATCTACTGTGAACGGTGCATCTCATAGTGTCACAAATGAGTGGCGCTTGGCAGAGTACCACCATTTATCCCTTTCCTCACACCCCCAATAGCTGATTACCATTATTCAGGGACCAATCTGAATATATGTCTACCCTTTAATCATGGTGTGGCTAAGAGATTAGTTATTCCAGTTATTCACAATAAGAAAGTTACAACTGTAGTCAGGGTTCCAAAGCAGTTCTAAGATTTTTCCTAATTAATGGACACAATCTTAGGGCTGAGATCCTGCTCCCGCTAAATGCCAGTGACTTGCAGAATCAGGCCCTTAAAGAATTTCTGACATCTCATGGTAAAATTATATATACACACATTTTTCTTATTTCTCATATTCTGTGAATTTCTCTTGCCTTGCATTTTTATTACTAAGGTCATTAGCATAGAAACTGTTTCTTTGGGAATCAGTGGCTACAGTTCATTTCCTCACCAGCAAGCATACATCTCTGTCACTGCATTTGCATGCTGCAGAGACCATGAGATCAAAATAATCAGAAACTGTAAGAGAGAAACCAGTTGCATCTGATAAATTGGCAAGATGTTCTTTTCACACATACATCATTCATACTCAAGGGTGAAAAAAGACAAATAAAAACTAATATGCATTAGTTGTTCGACAAGGCTTCTGCTTAGAGAAAACAAATACTCCAGAAGACATCAGTAACTCTAAGGACGCATTAAAAATAAATTTGGTTTATTAGATATTTAGAGATACACCAATTCCAAGGACAGAATAGACAATTGTGATTATCAAGTCTTACCTACTGTGTAACACGGGCCATAGAACTTCCCCAAAATAATTCCTAGAGTAGATCTTTAGTAAAACATCCTATCTTCATTTAAAAATTAATCAGTGATGGAGAATCATCCAAACACCCCATGGTAAAAATTGTTCCAATGGTTAATTACACTCACTGTTAAAATGTTATGCCTTATTTCCAATCTGCAATGGTAATACTTGCCTATAAATAAGACAAAGATTTAGTACCCCAAACATATCAGTGCCTGCAAAGGATTCAGTATTCAGTTATATCCATGCCATAATACAATCCTGCCCCCTTGTGGTGCACTGGCAAAAAATATCATGCTGTGATAGCTTCCTGTCTAAATATACTTATAGGAATTTCTCTTCTGTATATTTAGGACCGCATTCCTCATTCATATACTGGCCATTTTATTTCCATATCCAATAGTCCAAGATTGGACTCTCCAATATGTACAGTAGCTATAGACGCTACTGTTTAGAAAAAATCATCTTCCACTTCCAACCTTATTTACAATTTCATCTAGTTCAGTCAACTGTGAGAAGAACATTGTATTTACAATCTAGTATGCCCCTCGCCTGTGAGAACCCCCCAGACAATACCTTACATGTGTTACACTAAACTGTTCTTACCTTTATTGGGTTAAACCCAATTGCAAACATTACACTGGCCACTAGGTAGCACTACTTGATAAGTTTAAACAGAGACATACCATGGAAAACAACTGCATTATTACAATTCAGTTTAGGTTTGAGTCTTTAAAAACACTTAACCCTCAAAATCATCATTGTATTCTAACAATGTACAACTGGAACATCTCTCTAATCCCAAACTTCACACAGTCCCCTCTGCTCCTTCAAATACTTCTCTTTTTTCCCCTATTCTGTCTCACCATCACCTACTGTCTCAATTAATTTCTTCTACATTAAAAATAAAGAACCATATAAAAAAGTACCATCATATGCAAGCAAACAACATATAATTAAGGCAATCTCTTTCGCCTGCCTGATGTCATCTCTTCAACATACTGTTGTGTCTGATTATGAACTCCTTGAAAAATGTGTTGTACCTTCACTTTCAGGGGCCAATTCTGCCTGGCCCTTATGCAGGTACGCAGAAAAGGGAAGATCACAAAATAAACCTTCTCCCCTTCGCAAGTCCCACATAAGGACCATGCAGATTTGCGAAAATCATTTGGCCAGCCACTTGCACACTTGCAAATGCAGTTAGTAAAAAAATACATTCTTGCAATAAAACGTGTTGCCAGGTCCCCTTGAAACACAATTGATGGCACTCTGAAGGAAAAACTGCAACTCACTGGTCCTTTTGACATGTCTTACCAGCAAGGCAGTCTTGAGTGTCTACAAGGCCTCCAGCATTAAACCATGCATTTCCTTCCCCCTACTCTTCCCTCACCATATTTATTCCAAATTGCAGAGTAAACCAAACAAAAAACTCCCCAAAGTAGTATCTCCCCAACCAAAAACTCTAAGAACAAGGAGGATAAAAGTGGGTTGTACAGAGAAAGCACAAACCATCAGTAGTATCTCTTCAATAATCAGTTTGAGACAGGTGATGACTCCCAGTCAGGATGCAATAATGTTCCCATAAAATGGAGATGGAGATTATCTTTGGAGAATAGTTACCAATATATCCATGTATTAGCTCTGAAAAAAGCCTGGTTTTAAGCCTGAAGTGTCTTGTTCTCTCTCCCTGAATAAACAAAATATGAAACCTGTGTACGCACAGTACACATCTGATTAAATTCCCACCCTTGGGATAAGCAGAAGCAGCAATTACTGCTGTACTTGCCCAAAGTCTGCTTTGAAAATCTGCTTTTGTTTTTGAATGGAGGCAGATAGAGACAGTGATGTGTAACAGACTCAGAACACATGACTTTGTTCTGAATAGAACTCATCTCTCAAAGTCGTCATCAGATAAGACAAAGCATCAATTAACAGGATAAGTCAAACTCTAAACAACTAAATCAAGTTAAAAAAAAAAAAGCAAGGTACCAAAAGGCAATTGGAGTAATTTATTGGAATAAAAGGAAAGTGTCAACAATCAATGAGAAAAGAACCCACATGCAAGTTAGAAAGGTATCTCAGCACAATAAAAGTTTGCATTTTCCCTTCAAAATCATTCTCCTCTCCATCCGAAAGCCAATCTCACTTTTCTTACGTCCATGTACTGAGCAGGCTCTCACATTAATTGAATTACCAGTTTCCTACCAGTACATTTGAGATAAATAACCTACAATGGCTGATCAAGTTTACCTTTTCCAAGATTCAATCCCCAGGAGGCTATTAGCTCATTCTAAAGCAAACATGATCATACATATCCACGGATTTTGCAGTTTCCTCTAAGGGCTGGTCCACACTTCGAGGGGGAAATCGATCTTAGATACGCAACTTCAGCTACGTGAATAACGTAGCTGAAGTCGAATATCTAAGATCGGATTACTCACCCGTCCACACCACGCGGGATCGATGTTCGCGGCTCTCCCTGTCGATTCCGGAACTCCGTTGGAGTTGATGGAGTTCCGGAATCGATGTAAGCGCGCTCGGGGATCGATATATCGCGTCTAGATTAGACGCGATATATCGATCCCCGAGCAATCAATTTTAACCCGCCGATACGGCGGGTAGTCTGGACGTAGCCTAAGTGTTTACTGGTTGACTAGATCTTCCTATCTTTTTCTGTCAGGTCTCATAAGGCATCACAAATAGAAGTATGAACCTTTGACCTGTTAGTCTATTTAAAACAACAGGATCTCTCTCCCACTGAATTATCCCAATGAGTAATTAATAACTTATTTAAAGATAAATTGTAAGGGAGTCAGATGCTTTGGATTTGAATCCCAAAACAATGGCTGCTTGCATTACTAGGAATGCTTCAAAATAGAGAGACAGAATGATTCACTGGAGAGTATGGGTACAAAACTGATTGACAGTGCAGTGTGTCTAAAGAGCCAAATTTTGTTAAATGGAAGTTTAATACATTTATCAGTTTATAATTATAACTATCTCTATACAAGTCACTCACTTAGTATTTAAAAACCAGTTTTCATTATTTTTTTTGTTTTTAAAATTTCCAATATTTGTGAATAAATCACATTAGAAGTATGAAAATATAATTGCTTTCACTAATGTTTTAAAAAAAGTTTTAAATTTTCCTGTTGGTCAGTTTTTCTTCCCCTTCTCACATGGCAAACACTGACTGTTTCCCTTGCCCCACTCAGCGGGTCCCCGTCCTCCCCACTAAGCACCAGTCAACTTGGCAAAGAATTATTCCTTGCTTGCAAAAAGCACCAGTAATATAAAAGTGGTGCCAGCATACTTTTGTTAGTAAATGTGTGCTCCTTCTGAAAAGGCAGAACATATTGACAGGTCAAGCATCAATGGAAACTACTATTTCGCTCAGCCTAGCAGTATGAAAGCTTACAAGACAAGAACCAGTTATATCTCTACCCTGATACAACGCGACTCGATATAACACAAATTCAGATACAATACGGTAAAGCAGCACTCTGGAGGGGCAGGGCTGCACACTCTGGTGGATCAAAGCAAGTTTGATATAATGCAGTTTCACCTATAAAGCGGTAAGATTTTTTAGCTCCTGAGGACAGCGTTATATCAGAGTAGAGGTGTACACCACGAATAAGTGGTAAAAAGGAAGGCTACTCACCTCTAACTTAATTTCTCCAACTACATTGCCTCCGCAGGCTCCATATCCCTGGAAGACCACAACTCACAAATCCCCAAGGAGTGGGGACATAGCAGAAGCAATCTCAGAAGGAGAATTAGCACTTCAGAGATGCCAGCTGGAAAAACTATGAACTTAGTCCTGGAACGTGACATCTTGATGAAAACTGATATCATCTGTGACATTAGGGACTCAATGGGCAAGACAGTAAAACATTCTACAAATCTTATTTAATAATGGTTTAATCATCATAAAATGTAAAACTAGTGTTTGAATCTTTTGTCATTCCCATCTATAGATTTTTTTCTATTAGCATATTTAATACAGCACACATGCTAAGAGTTTCCTGATATGTATGGTTTTACAAATCAAAAGAAAGCTGTATTTGATTACTTCAGCAAGTGACCTTAACTTCCCTGGTTACTTTCACAAGAGTAGTCAAGTGCTTGTTTATTTCTAGTCATTTAAAAAATCCAAGGGAACTGGTCTGATAATGAACCTCGATTAGAGGATATGGAATTGTAAGCGCTCCTGAAGGGGAAGCAATATTAAAGCACAGATGTTTTTCTATCATTTTCAGGTCAATAAGGAAATAAAACAAGTCAATCAAGGTTTGAAAAACTGCCTGACTAGATTAGAAGCCTTTGAAATAATGTACAACCTGGCTAGCAAGCAGACCAATGCACAATCATCCACATCTCCAATGGAATGGTTTCATGGAGAGAGGAGGTAGATGAAGAGATTTATGTTCACAAAAAGCTAGATGTGATAAAGAACATATGACACAGATCAGCAGAAAGTCTACATGCCACAATTTTAAACCAGCTGGATAGGAATACACAGATAAATGATGTAATGTTTATTTGAAATCTGCAGTCCAGATTTATAAAGAAGGGGAAAAAAAAACTTTGTTTAGTGACTCATTGCAAACTATGGAACAGCTAGCATATCCTTATGCGTTAATATACTAATATGACTGTTTGGAATATAACCACGGTCGTTTGTTAGATCATCCTGGAATAAAAAACCATATTCATCTTCCACACATACATTATATAAACACTTCTATCAACATCAGGCATTAGCAATTGCATGGTACAGCCTTAAACTGCAATCTCTGTGTGACCAGTTTTGAAAAGTTTGTAGAGTCCCTTCCAACTTAAAATGATCCCAATAAAATAGCACTTGGATCTACTGATGGTTCATCAAAGTAAAACTTACACAGACAAAGCCAGAGCTATTTTATCATCAAATAGAATGTATTATAATTATCATTCAAAAGAACATACTCTAAACTACAACTATTACTACTATAGACAGGGATATCAGTTCATGGCAGTAACATCCAAACATTGTATTTCTCCAAATAAGAACTTTTTGAATTCGTTCAAAGTTTATAAAGCTTTCAGAAAGAAAATCAAACAAGAAACCTGTGAAGGAAAAAATATATCATTTATAATAAATTTCTCATCAATAGCCTGTCTGCAGTACAAAACTGACCACATAGATGGGGCTGTGTTTCATGGTTGTTCCAGCCAGTTACAACACAGTTCCATCTTGCAGTATAAATTGAACTAAATCTCATCCCCAAATCACTCTAAAGACAGCCTTCTCTGAATAATGTTCAAGGCTGTAGCATGATTTGAGGATACAACTACAACATAATTCGATCCCGTCTATACTATATGTTTAAACAATGGTTGGAGACAGCTGCATTTTCACTGGACCTGCTGTAACTGGATTTTAGAGTGTTGACAAGATATGAAAACATTTGCTCAAACTGGAAGAATCTCATCTACTTTACAGGGGAACTAAGTGATTCAGAATATTCTTTAAACATTCCTAGAACACTGCAAATACATTTTCAGTATTGTTCTCCTGATCCTTGAAGGCCAAACCTAGTCACCCTATAAACTATTTAAAAAAAATTAATGTTCTGTACTAAGTTTGTGTAACAGATGGCTTTAGATACGAACAAAAATATTGCTCAAATTCAAATTAGGACCAAAATGTTCCAAGCAAACATCTGCTTGTGTTTTTTCCTATAAAGAGAAAAACGTATATCTAGAGGTTCTCCATCTTGGTGTTCTGGAGTGGTCAACTGACCATTACATTTTTTATATAGTTTAGTGTCTCAAACTCAAGACTGTTTCTTTGAAATTACTAGATGACAATATTTCATTCAAAATGCTCAGTTTATGGCTACTTAAAAACAGTAACAAAATTAATTAGAGAGGGAAATATTTAAAGGAAAAATTAAGTTTAAAGAATGAATGAGTAAACAAATCAAACAGAAGAATTAACATCTAGAAAATATCCAGGGGGGGGAAAAGACGTGAACATCAGTGGAGGAAACATAATAGAATATTACACAATGTTTAAAAGAAGGGCATAAATTATTCAGTCTCAGATGGTCTGCAAATCAGCAATAATGTCCTGAAATTAAGGAAGGAAATGTTTACTGCAGGTTGCTAGGAAGTACTGATAATAGCAGGACCAACTGGGCAGAGAACACGAATATTAAGCTCAGCAGAGGAACCCCACTATTGAAATGCCAGAACAAGTTACTGGGAATGATTTAGACTGGATGACCCAAAGGGACTTTTCTAGCCTTATGATTTATGGGCCACACTAGCAGTTATTTATCACGAACCTGCTACAAAGTTTGTTAACTGCAATATACAGACCAAGAAAAGTTATTCTCCATAATCTTTTGTTAATATTGTTTTCCAGATTTTGAACCATCAAAATTTTGATTAGGTAGAGATTACATTTGAATGCAAAAAGTACCATATTTTTGCAGCCCTTACTCATAGATATTGTCAAAAAAGATCAAACCAAGGTCCATTTAGTCCACTGGTACCACGCCTCTGACAGTGGCCAAAGCAGATGTTTTGTAGGAAGATGCATGAACCCCGCACTGAGCAGAGGTGGGACAGTAAGTTAGTGACTGGGTTAAGCCCTGAAGAATGAAGTTTAATATCCCTGTCAACATTTTTGTGGTCATTAAGAGCAACTCTGGATATTTTTGATAGCAAAACAAATATCCAATCTCTTTTTGAATCTTATAAATTCTTGGCCTCAACAACTTCCTTTGGCAACAAGTTCCATAATGTAATAATCCCACACTGTGTGAAAATGTTTCCTCTTATCAGCTTTGAATTTGCCATTTTTTAAATTGTATTGAATAGTTCCTTGTTCTTATGCCACGAGACAGAAAGAACAGAAGTTCCTGACCTGCCTTTTAAGTTATGGAAACAAAAAAAAATAGCATTTTAATCTTTTTCCAATGCTGAAGAATTGTACTCAATACTGAACTCTGATACTTAGGGCCCGGTGCAATATATAAATTTTATATTCACATCTGATCTGTTATCTGCAAACATGGTCCATGGGTATAAAGTAGATATCCACAGATTTGCAGATATCTACTGGATAGCAGGATTGGGGCACATTAGAATGTTCATGATAAACAGATGCTTGCTAAAACTATGAACAACCCAAACATAAGCAGAGTCATCTGAAAATGGTAGCTATAAACTCAGACTCTAAACCAACACACACATTCTGCTCGCGGTCAAACAAAATTGTTCTCAACGTTTTTTTGTATCTGGGCCCCAAAAGCAAATATAGGCATCCCAAACAATTCTCACAGTCCTGGCTGCCACAGAGTCCTGGGAGATGGGGTTACATCCAAGAACCTTGGTTGTTCTGACACAAAAGAAACCAAGTGAAAGGAGCTAGTTGAGGGGTGCGGGCAAGGTGTCTGGACTTAAGGCTTCTGCACCACCAATAAAAATAAGACAACTCTTACTATTGTTGAAACTAGAAGAGACGACTCAGTCTTGGTGTGGCAAAGGAAGTTTCATATATTTATTCCTTTGAATCTTATAACATTTAAGAGAAGCTTTACTTGAATCCATTCTTCTCAGGTAATAGCTATTCAGAATCAGCTTTTCCCCCCCAAAGACTGATGAACTGTGTGTTGTGTGACCATGGCATGTCACGTCTCTGTACCTCTGTTTCCCTTCCTACTCTGTGTCTGTCTTGTCTATTTAGGATGTAAACTTCTGGACAGAGATTGACTTGATAAGCGTATGTACGATGGCCGCCACTTCCCGCAGCTCCCATTGGCCAGGAATAGTGAACCGTGGCCACTGGGAGCTGCAAGCAGTTGTGCAAATGTAAACAAACTGTCTGGCGGCCTGCTAGTGGATTACCCTGGCGGGTCGCATGTGGTTGTCCACCACTGCTCTAGGTGCTACCATGAAAAAAATACTAATGATGAGAATTCATGTCTTATCTATAAGAAGATCACTCTACAACCAAAACACAGGAAACAAACAGAATTGATTACTTAAGAAGGAACCACTTAAGCTTAATTTATCCATTTTGTTATTTGTTATTTGGGAACCTAATGCTAAAAAAGGTGCATGCTCACTTAGTCCACTTACAGAAGGTAAAGCCCAAATGTAATTTAAAAGTGTAAGCCTTCTCTATAGGACAAAAGTTCAGATTAATTAAATTTAAAACTTGATTTAGTTAAACTACTGCAAACGCCTAATACAGACATACTTAGATTGATTAAATCATTGCTTATATCAATTTAGCTAGCACTGAAAAGTTACAGATTTAACCTAAACTGAGATAAGATGATCAAGGTCTCAACTGGTTTAATTGTGTCCACATTAGTAATCTGCACTGGTTTAACAAGACCCATTTTCAAACTGATTTTGTCACACTGGTACATTTTCTAGTAGATAAGAACATAAAAAAGACTGGCCACACTGGGTCAGATCAATGGTCCATCTAGCCCAGTAGCCTATTTTCCAACAGGGTCCAATGCCCAGGTGCTTCAGAGGGAATGAACAGAATAGGCAATCCTCAAGTGATCCATCCCCTATCGCCCATTCTCAGTTTCTGGCAAACAGAGGCTAGGGATACCCAGGACCTATCCTCCATGAATTTATTTAGTTATTTTTTTGAATCTGATTATAGTCTTGGCCTTCACAACACCTCTGGCAACAGGTTCCACAGATTGATTGTGTGTTGTGTTAAGAAATACTTCCTTTGTTTGTTTTAAACCTGCTGCCTATTAATTTCATTGGGTGACCCCTAGTTCTTGTGTTATGAGGAGTAAGTTACACTTCCTTATTCATTTTCTCCACACCAGTCATGCTTTCACAGACCGTAATCATATCCCACTCTTGGTCATCTCTTTTTCCAAGCTGAAATGTCCCAGTTCTTTTAATCTCTCCTCATACGGATGCTGTTCCATACCCCATATCATTTCTGCTGCCCTTCTTGGTATCTTTTCCAATTCTAATATATCTTCTTTAAGATGGGGTGACCAGAACTGTATGCAGTATTCAAGGTGTGGGAGTACCGTGGATTTATACAGTGGGATTATATTTTCAGGCTTCTCATCAGGGATCCTGATTTTCCATGATAACCCTGCCTCCCAATAAAAATTTTTCCATAATGAAAATGAAATGCTGAATTTTAGTTTCCCTAGCCACCAAAAACATAGGTATCAGTTGAACACAATGTTTTATTGATGTACAGGAAAACTCTGTTTATTTGAGCCTCCACTGTCTGGCTCTCCACGTGAACCGAACCACTAGCTGCTGGAGCCCCGGCTGCCCACTGCTAACTGATGCCTGTGCCCCACCATTGTCATAGCCAGATAACGGAGGCTCGGATAAAACGCAGTTCCCACTGTACATAGATTTAAAGCACATTCAAAAAAATCAACCACAAGAGGGAGAGGTTGCGCATACTGAATAAGAGACACTGGTACTTTTAGTAAAATTTAGTTGTTAGTTAATATACATTTTTATTTTTTCACAAAATATAAACTAAAGAGTCACTGTAAAAACAAATTCTATGTTTTCCTGTGAAAAACATATTTCCAGGTTCCCTGCTTATTATCTGTCCCTTTCCTAATGGGTCCTAACATTGTTAGCTTTTTTGATTGCCAATGCACATTGAGTGGATGTTTTCAGAGAATTATCCGTGACTCCATGATCAGCTAATTTAGACCTCATCATTTTATACATATAGTTGGGATTACGTTGGCCACATGCATTACTTTGCATTTATCAACACTGAATTTCATCTGCCATTTTGTTGCCCAGTCACCCAGTTTTGTGAGATCCCTTTGTAACTCTGTCTTGGACTTAACTATCTGGAGTAATTTTGTATTGTCTGCAAATTTTACTGTTTACCTTTTTCCTGATTATTTATGAATATGCTGAACAGCTCTGGTCCCAGGGCTGTAGCACTCACAGAGAAAAACAGTGGTTGCTAGGCGCCCACTGGCAGATGTGCCGATCTGCTCCTTCCCCACCCCCAGTGCCTCCCACCCACTAGCGGACCCCACTGATCAGCTCCTTCTCCCCCACCTCCCACCCACTATGATCAGTCGTTCAATGACATGCAGGAGGTGCTAGGTGGGAATGGCAGGAATACTGGCAAGAAAAGGTGGGGAAGGGAGCAGAACGGGGGAAAGAAGAGGCAGGGTGAGGGTGGAGCAGGAGTGGGAAGAGGTGGGGGCTTGGGGCCTGGAGTGGAGGAATGGTCCAGCACCCCCAGGGAAATCACAAAATTGGTGCCTAAAAACTGACCATTTATTCCTAACCTTTGTTTTCTATCTTTTAATCAGTTATTGATCCATGACTCCCTACTTTGCTTAACAGCCTTTGGTGAAGCACCTGTATCCCCTGGATCACCCTTGTCGACATGCCCTCAAAGAATTCTAATAAATTAGCGAGGCATGATTTCCTTTTACAAAAGCCATGTTGACTCTTTCCCAACAAATCACGTTCATACATTTGTCTGATAATTCTGTTCTTTACTATAGTTTCAGTCAGTTTGACTGGTACTAAAGTCAGGCTTATAGGCCTGTAGCTGACCAAGACTGACTCTGGAGCGTTTTCTAAAAAGTGGTGTCATATTAGCTATCCTCAGTCATCTGGTGCAGAAGCTGATTTAAGTGAGGATACATACCACAGTTAGTAGCTCTCCAATTTTATATTTGAGTTCCTTCAGAACTCTTGGGTGAATCCCATTTAGCCCCAGTGACTTATTACTGTTGAATTTATCAGTCTGTTCCTAATCCTCCTCTATTTAGACCTCACCTGAGACAATTCCTCAGATTTGTCACCTAAAAAGAATGGCTCAGGTTTGGGAACCTCCTTCTCATCCTCCGCAGTGAAGATGGATGCAAAGAATTCATTTAGCTTCTGTGCCAATGGCCTTGTCCTCCTTGAGTGCTCCTTTAGCACTTTGACCATTCAATGGCCCCACTCATTGTTTGGCAGGCTTCCTGTTTCTGATGTACTTAAAAAAAATATTTGCTGTTAGTTCTTGAATCTTTTAATTGCTCTTCAAATTGTTTTCTGGCCTGCCTAATTTTACTTTTACACTTGATTTGCCAGAGTTTATGCTCCTTTCTATTTTCCTCAGTAGGATTTATCTGACAATTTTTAAAGGATGCCTTTTTATCTCTAATCACTTCTTTTACTTTGTTGTTTAGCCATGGTGGCACTATTTTGGTCCTCTTACTACGTTTTTTTAATTTGGGGTATACATTTAATTTGAGACTATTATGGTGGGGTTTTTTTGAAAGTTTCCATACAGTTTGTAGGCATTTCACTTTTGGGACTGTACCTTTTAATTTCTGTTTAACTAGCTCCCCCATTTTTGTGCAGTTCCCTTTTCTGACATTAAATGCTATTGTGGTGAGCTTCTTGGGTATCTCCCAACTCTCACACAAGGATGTTCAATTTAATTATCATCATCACTATTACTGAGTGGCTCAGCTTCTATTCACCTCTGGGACCAGATCCTGTGCTCCACTTAGGAGTAAATCAATAACTGCTTCTTCCTTTGTGGGTTCCAGGACTGGCTGCTCCAAGAAGCAGTTATTAATCGTGTCTAGAAAGTATGGTACAGATAAGTTGTCTTACAAACTCATGTGCATGAATTTTTAGGTTCTAAACTGCTCAAATACATTTGAAATATCTTTTTTACTCAGTGGCAGTGTAATTTATTTTCCAAGACTCTCACTAAGGAAGTGCATAAGTTCTCCTTGTTTCAAGCTCATCTGGAAACAACAAATTTCACAGCTCATTTTATAGTTCAACAATGACACTAGAGGGGCTGTATTTACAATGAAGTATTATTGTTTGACATTAAGATGGAAAGTATGAGGCTCTTACATCACCTCATCACAAAAATCACAGTCTGAAATCAAATGATTTCCTACAGCTTTACAGAGAAAATTTGCAGAGAGACATTAACAAGGAAAAATATTTCCATTTGAACACAAAATGAAAGCCATTATTTTCATACTATCTACTGTGAAAGAGTTAAACATTTAAAGTTTTTGAAGTCATGTTTGCTTCAATAAAGGGTCTGCTTTAAAAAACATGTCTGCACATAAAAGTTGAAGGAGTTGACCATTGATTCTTTCACTCATTTTTATCAAATTGAATCCCTAACTAGGAATTATTTATCACAGTTTATTGTTAGGGGTGTTCTGAACTAAAAGAGAGATCAGTATCTCTATTCACTGACTTGAAATATTGAAAGTATACTGTTTTAAAATCAGGTTTAAAAATTCTGTTCTTATTGAGATTCTGCCTCATACACAATTATTCAATTAACTAGTCTCAGATATACATTTTGTAATATTTATCAGTATTTTACCGTATAATGGAAAATGGATAAAAACATAATAATTAGGATTTTCTTTTAACAATTTTTAATTTTCTTATGAAGTTGAAAAGGCAAAACCACAAAACATACAGACAAGTAATGCTGCAATATAAAAATCACACAAAAATTAAGCTATCTATACCTGAAATTTAGAGGACAGCTCATTTTTTAAGATAATATCCCATATTTAAGGTATATCTCAGTTCATGTGACATAGGCTGCATTTCTGACTAGCCAATATAAATCAGAGATTATCATGAACACCTCTCACTGAAGACAATGGAAGGGCTCCATGGGGAGGTAGATCTGGCCCCATCCGAACAGGAAACATTTTTGCTTTAAGTCCTTAAGAACAAGGATTCAAGAAATACAGGTTAGGCTACCTATAATTAATTTTTGCAGTGTGTTAAAACAAAATTTGGTGAATACCAAATTCATCATTTGAAAATATTAACATCTTTGTCTCAAAATCAGTACAAAATAGGTGTTTGGATCTACTAATTTAGTTAAAATATTTCTAGGCAACAGAGAAAGGGAAAATTGTTGCTTTCGAAGATGTATATGTTAATAAGTAAAGGGGCAATTATTTTTGTGCAACTGTGAATACAACAGCAGCAAAGAGTCCTGTGGCACCTTACAGACTAACAGATGTATCCGACTAAGTGGGTATTCACCCACGAAAGCTCATGCTCCAATGTCTGTCAGTCTATAAGGTGCCACAGGGCTCATTGCTGCTTTTACAGATCCAGACTAACATAGCTACCCTTCTGATACTGTGAATACCAAGTATTTCAGAAGAATATTCTAATACCTGATGTTTTGTACTGAAAGTAAGTGATCAGTTAAGCATGTAAGAAACTCATTTCTAATTTTAAGAAGTTATATTTTCTCCATTTGTGCATTCCCTTGCATTATATAGCATGATTAAAATGCTGCCGTACTTTGCCTTTGAAAAATCATATCCTATACCTTCAAATCAACTAAGCCTTAAACCTACCATGGAGCCACTGTGTTCAGTATCAGAGGGGGGAGCTATGTTAGTCTGGATCTGTAAAAAGCAACAATGAGTCCTGTGGCACCTTGAAGACTAACAGATGTATTGAAGCATGAGCTTTCATGGGTGAATACCCACTTCATCAGAAGTGGGTATTCACCCACAAAGCTTTTACTCATTGTTGCCATTGTGTTCAGTTACTAGGAATAAGCATGTTACTTCATAAATCACTTGCCTGACAAGTCGGGGGGGGGGGGAGGAGGGGAAAGAGACGGGGGAGAAGAAAAGCACAATAATGTGAGACGGTACCACACATCCAAAAGCCAGTGAAGGCATGGAATAAATAGTCAGTATTTATACACGACCCTGTCAAGAGCACTAGCAACAAAAAAACAAAAAAGATCAAGATGTTAAAATTAATCGACCAGCTTGCTACTTCTTATATCAGACCTCCCTGGAACCCTCAAAGATCCAAATCATTTTCATAAAGACACAGGTTTACACTTCCTTTGATTGCACAGCTGTCTCATTTACAGTAGATGGTGTCCCACCAAGTTCAAGGCAAACATCCTGCAACTATCTTAAGAACTGGAAGAAAGAAAATTCTCAAACAGAAGTTTCACATCCCTCTCTTCATCATGTCTGAAATACAAGAAATGCAACTTAAGCAAGAACTCTTTTGCATCCTGTGTCTTAAGAGGCCTGTAACTCACTTGCTGTCTCTTCAGAAATATGATTTCCAACATATTCCTCTGTTGAAACTATTTTATGATCTGCTCTCTTGTTGTTAGCAAAACGAATGAGGAGTGCTTGTGGCACCTTAGAGACTAACGATTATTTGAGCATAAGCTTTCTTGGGCTAAAACCTACTTCATCAGATGCATCCAGTGGAAAACACAGTAGGAAAATCTATATACACGCAGAGGACATGAAAAAAATGGGTGTTGCCATACTAACGATAACTATTCTATAGCCCACCTTAACTGATTACTCTCATTATCAAGTTTTCACACGACATTCTTCTAGTCCAGGCAGCCTTCATTTTAGACTGTCTTGTAGCCCGTATGGTTTCATTACAGAGCTTAGCAGCACAGCTGCACCAATGCAGCTGCACTGTTTTAGCACTGCTAGTGAAAACACTCTAAGGGCTTGTCTACATTACCCTCAGGATCGATGCGCAGTGATCGATACAGCAGGGGTCAATTTACTGTGTCTAGTGAAGACGGGATAAATCCCCGCCAAGCTCTCTCTCGTCGACTCCGATACTCCACTAGAGTGAGAGGCGCAGGCTGAGTCGATGGAGGAGCGTCAGTCGACTCACTGCAGTGAGTAGATCTAAGTATGTCAACTTCAGATACACAACTTCAGCTATGTGAATAATGTAACTCAGAACACACACACACACACACACACACACATACACACACAGAGTGTAGACCAGACCTAAGACAATGAGAGAACTCTCTCCCATTGACTTAATTATACCAATGTAAGCTGTAATGTACTCACAGCCTAAAACAACCTTGCAACAACTTAGGCTCCAGAAACAGCCATATAGAAAGCAGCAATATAACTCCCTTACTTCTGGCAATTAGGTTCCCACCTTTTCTTGTCTGGGGCGGGGGTTTAGGGAATTCCCCTATTCAGCTTCCTTGAGAACACTCCTTTATGCCATCTGACCCACATGAAGTACCTCTATGGAGCAGTTTAAACATATAGAAACTGTTATGGAGAACTGTATTATTTTTTGTGAAATTCCATTGAAACTTTTAAGCTGGCAAATATTGTACGTTAACCGTGCTTTACAACTTCTACTTGCTAAAGCAGAGTAGCCGATAGGTCCCAATGATTGAAGACATTAAAAATCTGATTGTTTCTACCGGTCATTCAAGGTGAAAGAATCTCACGGGAGTAAGACTGGTGAAACTAGAACCTGAAAAGATATGCTAGATGTACTCTGAAACATTGCACTTTTGCACAATACTAAATGAATGCCACAATACACTGTCAAAAACATGCCACAGTGGGTGCCTGCCACATGAAACTTCTGATGCTAGTGAGCATGATAAACTGATTCTTTTGAATTTTACTGACCTTGTATTGAGGAAGTCACAAGTTCTGTTCAAAATAAAAGCTGAAAACTGTGGCAGTAAACGACTTCAGGATCTATACATGACACAACATCATTTCTTGAATTTAATTATTTTTGGATTATGCCACTATTGTAGAATACTTAAAGAAATCCACTTATCTGTATGTTAATCTTTTCTCCTGACGTTTAATTGGCATAATACAATTAAGAACCCAGGCCAGTATTTTCAAAAGTTACTAGTGATTTAGGACTTCTCAAATTTTTGGGTGCTCAGAGACACCTTAAAGGGGTCTGATTTTTTAAAGTGCTGGGGATCCACCCACCCACCCACCCACAGAAACTCATGCTCCTTTAATGTGTCAGGCTGAGTATCCAAAAACGGAGGCACACAACTTCACTAGTCAAAACTTGGTCCATTGGTAACTTGCCCATGGTTCTCCATCCTGGACTCTTCTTATAGTTCGTTACAGTGGAGAACCCCTACATATACAGGAGTCAACTGTAAGGAGCCTTTTTTTCTTTTGAAAGGTTAAGAGTATAAAGCAGCACTTGGAGTTACATTTACTTATGCAAAAGCTAGTTTATAAATTATCACTATTGTTAAATCCGACACTTGGCCTCGTCTAATTCCACTATGGGTTTTGGAACAGTTAACTGGAAACATGAGTAACAAAAAATGACCACTCACTTTGTTGACTCGCTCACATTACATTTGCTTCATAAAGCACTCATGACTTTTAATGAAATTGCTAAACTATTTATGGTGCAGTATCTGCACAGTACAGTATATCTAAGTCAGCAAAATACTTTTAGTTACATTCAATAAGCGAATTTACCACAGATACCAGAGAATGCTTTAGTACTAAAATTGGCTTCATATTCTTTAAAAGAACCCTTAATATATATCGGCAGAAAATTTAGCTCATTCACCAGTAGTGTTTTGAGTGAATGCAAAGTATGGGACCTCACCCACCCACCCACCCAGAGTTTCGATCACATAACTTTGAGGAATAAGAGGAAGGACCTCACTGTCCCCCTATATGTGCTCCACTGTAGGCATACCTGTGCCCGTGCCTCTAACTGAAGATTTTAGGTAGCAGTGTCCATTCAGTCTGGACATGCGCTCTCCTTCCCGGCTATCTAGCACTGCACTGGCAAATGCCCCTCAGTTCCTTCTCTACTGCTGAGTCCCTTATGGAGAACTCTGAAGTAGAGGGCAGGTTGTGGAGCACCCTTAAGGACACACATCATCTCAAAAACCCATCATTACTGCACAAGGTGAATAACTTCTTTGAACAGTGTCCCTGCGAGTGCTTCACTGCAGGTGACTTTACAGCAGTATCCCGCATAGAAGACTAGGGCTTCGGAGTGGAGTCTGCTACTATAGAGTACTGTGGAGCCAAAGATGCCATGGGAGTCCGAATCTCCAGTGATTGCATAATATTCTGCGAAAGCGTGGACAGATGCCCCAGCCACTGCTCTGAGATTTCCAAGATAGAGACATCTTTAAGGAAGGCAGAAATTGACCTCATGGAGAGGGTATGAATTCCTGAAAGAGACCAGGTTTCACCTTTGATATCAGTGACCCATTTGGATAGTCTTTGAAAGGCTATTGGGGAGCCTTTAATCTTTCTGCAAACTAAAGTAAGAGTTTAGAAGACTTCTTGAATGCCTTAATCCTGCCTAAGCAGAAGGTTAGTACTCCAACATCTAGCATATGCATAATCTCCTCCCTGTTGTCACAATGTGGTTTGGGAAAAAACAGGTAGATGGATCTGTTAATTCATATGGGAAGTGGAGGCAACTTTATGTAGAAAGTTGGTATGTGGCCTCAGAGTTACTTTGTCTTTAGAAAAGATTGTGTGTGGTAGGTGGCCAGTTAGAGCTGCTATTTCTCCTGTGCACCTAGCTAAAGTGATTGCAATTAGAAATGCTATCTTCATGGACAAATGTAAGAGAGCAAGTTGCCCTGGGCTAAAAGGAAGGTCAAGTCGGAGCTCTGAGAACTAGGTTATGATCCCAGGTTGGAGCAAGTGGTCTCACATGCGGGAAGAGATTCCCAATGCCCTTAAGGAATCCACACATCAGTGGATGAGTGAACACCAAGTATCCTTCTACATGATGGTGGAAAGCCATTATGGTTGCAAGATTAAGGGAACTGAGCGAGAGTTTTGACCTCTTGAGGTCTAAAATCGGAGGGAGAAGAGAAGGTTGGGTCTGGTTGCTTAGAATTACACCAAACTTGGAATTGTTTCCATTTTTGTAGTTAAGTACATTGAGTGATCAACTGTTGGCTGTGCAGCAACATGTCTGTCGCCTCACTGTTCGAGATCAAAGAGCTAGATAGCTTTGAAGCAGACCACGAGGGAGGGAGCATGCATGTGCAGGCTGAACGGATGCTGCTACCTAAAATTTCCATTTAGAGGCAAAGGGGCAGATACACCTACAGTGGAGTACCACAGGGACACTACTTGAAGTCGGCAAAGCTAAAAAAGCCAGTAGGGTGTCCCACAGCAGCGCTTTCACACCTAGAAAGTGGGAATAAACTCTCTTTTGCTGACTAGTGGCTGCAAGAGCCCCCAAGGTACAGAGCTGTGCATGCACTGAAAATGGAGTCACCCATGAAGCGGAAGAGGAATACGAACACACAATAGGGACTGAGGCAGTGTTCCCGATATGCTTGGAACCAAAAAGTTGATCTTTCCTCCATGTCCCCTCTGCATACCAGCTCCCCCAACTCTTGCCAGCAGTCTGGATAACTAGGGGGTGGCTTGCTTGTTTATCAATTTGAACCTGCAAAAGCAGAGTTGGCAAGTGGATTTGATAAAAGGAAGAACTTTAAAACAAAGCCCATTGATGTTTTCAAATTATATTAGTTCTTGTCCCAGCATCAGAGCCTTATCTGATAACTAATACCTCCACAATTATGCTCTTAACCCATAATCCCCCAGTTTTGTTTGCATTAAATGGTCTCATTCCCTTATGATGGAACAATTCACATTCTGGAGAGAAGTAAACTGGCCAGGCTTGCTGGATAAGGGAGCACAACTGGTCTGCCCCACTGAAAGTGAGACAACTGGTTGTGACAGGGAGCAAAACCTTAGCAGCTGAGCTATCAATGGTTTTGAACAGCAGCATCTGACAAAATGTACAAGTTGCATTCTCGTCATGCCAGTGATTAACTAAAACCCTGTCACTCACAGCCATGGAGAGGTCAAATGAGCAGGAAGAAAATTGCATAGCTTTTTATATGCAACACGTCTCTGGGCAACAGCATGATCACAGATGAATGATGTGAGCAGATATATGCTTGCTGAACAGCAGCAGGAGGAGAAGCTCACAGATCATTGTTAAGTATGTCAGGTCAAAACAGGAGTGGATAATTTTAGCATCTCCTAGCGATTGGTATGTTTAAACATATCATAGATGTATTGCATGTATGATCTGAATGTACAGTGGTATGTGGGCCAACACTTGGTACTCAGAATTTCTGTATGAGCTGAATGTTTACTCACTAGGAATTAACCCAAAAATTAGTTATGCAAGTCCTTCCAAAGGGTGTGGCAATAAAAACTATGGAAGCCCAAATCACACTATATTGATTTACACCAGGGATCGGCAACCTTTGGCCCATCAGGGAAATCCACTGGTGGGCCGGGACGGTTTGTTTACCTGCAGTGTCCGCAGATTCAGCTGATTGCAGCTCCCACTGGCCAGGGTTTGCCATTACAGGCCAATGGTGGATGCAGGAAGTGGCAGCCAGCATATCCTTCGGCCCATGCTGCTTCCCGCAGCCCCCATTGGCCTGAAATAGTGAACCACGGTCAATGGGAACTGCAATCAGCCGAACCTGCGGACACTGCAGGTAAAAAAACCATCCCGGCCCATCAGTGCACATCCCTGATGGGCCACGTGCCAAAGGTTGCCGATCCCTGGTTTATAAGATACATATCCAAAGTATGGATTTATTTCCTTATTTTCTTTGATATTTCCCCTTTAAGTTTCTGTCAACATTTTCCTTTTGATCTATACTTATTATGCAAGCTGACATCACTAGGATGGCCCAGAGCTTGACAAAGCCCACAAGGACACAAGTGCATCACAAAAATCAAGTGATGTTCTGAATGAAAACCACACAAAAAAGATGGAAACAATTTAAGTATGTCACATTGGAACATCAATTGGTTAGTGCTGCCCCTGTATATTTGCTCAAATTGGGAAACAGTGTTTCTGTACTGAAGAAAACAGAAGTTTCACCTAGTTTGCAAAGTTAATATTACGAATAATTCGGGGGGAGGGGGGAGTAAACCAGTAGGTACCCTAAGCGGGAAGGGGGTATCCAAAGACGGTATAAAGTGGTCATGGTTTTAAGAGATGAGGGTTAAACATTTAGGTTTGTATATCTTGTATTTAACAAGTATGTAATTAGTTTTATTTTGAATGGAAAGATGTGAGCATTATCTGGCCTGAGTACTTGCTTTAGTAAAGGGAAGAGGCCAGGGATGAAGCAGCAGCGTGTGTCCTGGTTTTCAAGTCTTAAAAAATAATGGTCACCTAACACTGAAATTAAGTGGAATAAAAAGTTCATGCTTAAAAACTGAAAGAACATTCAAACTATTACGCTTTCAGTGTCTTTTTAACTAAGAACCTGTAAAATCCCTAGAAATCCCAATCTTGATTGAAGCCTTATTAGACTAGGTACTGCACAGACACATGAAGATACAGCTCCTACTATTAAGTGCTTATGAGTAATGTTTGGTTTCTTCCTGGCGAAAATCAATAAAAATAAATAAATAAAAATTTACTTAGTACATTGCCCACTCATGCAGACTAGACTGCTGGATTTTAATATAAAAGACAACATAAGAAAAAAAGCAAGAGAATGCCAACACAGACACAAGAAAAGAAGACGGGACGCATAGCATTTATCTTTATCAGTCCAGGGGTACATGGACTGATCTGCTAGGATGCTTCTAGTGTTGACATGTAATGACATCAGAAGACTATCATGTCAAATTCATCTTTGGTTTAACGCCATTACAAAAAAAATTATGAATTTGGTTCAATTTCTCAAACCGTGTAACGTGCCATTATCTTAGATTCTGAGCTTTCAGGGTAGACAAGTCCTTGACAGAGAAAGCCAGCGAACTGCATGTAAAAGTTACCACTAGGAGAAGGGAGAAGAGACTAGTTTTTATTTCTTAAAATGTAAAACGGTTGTACAACTGTTTATGATGTATAGCTGAACATATACTGGCAGAATTCAAAGTTGGCCCTAAACTTACAAGTAAGTAACTCTTCAGGTAAAGATCACAACAGAAAAATAGGAGGAGGCCTGGAAATAGCAGAACTACATTAAGCTACACCTACGAAAATGGCAGTTCCTCTTGAAGATTTACTGGTAAAAAGCAACTGAACCTCTCACATTACACAGTCACATACATAAATTACAAGACAGGACCTTTAATACACTTACTAGTATACTATAGAACATAAGAATGGCCCTATTGGGTCAGAACAAAGGTCCATCTAGCCCAGTATCCTGTCTTCCGACAGTAAGAAGTGCTAGGCGTCCCAGAGGGAATGAACAGGTAATCATCAAATGATCCATGCCCTGTCGTTCATTCCCAGCTTCTGGGAAATTAATTAGTAATAAATTAGTATAAACTAAAAATTAGTAATAAAATTAAAATTTAATTAAGTATGCTTTGGGATGCATTAGTGTTGCTTTATATTGTCCGTTTCACTCACTCATTAATTGACAATATTAAATAATGGGTCTTGGGGAGCAGGGATAGCTCAGTGGTTTGAGCATTGGCCTGCTTAACTCAGGGTTGTGAGTTCAATCCTTAAGGGAGCCACTTACAGATCTGGGGCAAAATCAGTACTTGGTCCTGCTCGTGAAGGCATGGGGCTGGACTTAATGACCTTTCAGGGTCCCTTCCAGTTCTATGAGATAGGTATATCTCCATCAGCAGACATTAGCAAGGCCCTCCAAAATAGCACACCTAATTTCCATTGCAGTACAGCAAAATAAAATGCATTTCAATTTAGAAGACACCAACAGTTTGCTACCTTAAAAAAAAAAAAAAGCTTACATTAAAGCTGTACAGGGAGGATGTTAACATCATCAAGCATGAAACTCAAGTGTTTGGTACTAGTCAGAAGCTCTGTATAATTTCTGCATGAAAAACCAAAATATGTCTGACCCATGTCATGCTCACAATAGATAAATGATTCCTGGTACATGTATTTTTAATAAAGGTAAGTAGGGGAGGTATCTTTGAAAAAACTGTCCAAATTAAAAACTAAGTCACATGGCTTCTGCCCAGCTGCCCTGGCAACTTTTAACATTTTATTCTGAGAATTTCAAAGGAAGCATTAGAGTGTCATTAACATCAATTTTATTGATTTTTCTTAAAAGGAAGACAAAATTAATTACATAAAACCTTTATGGTATCGCTCATGAAATCACAAAGGACACAGCTAACAAATAAATCAGATATTTAAAGTTATCATCAAGTCATGTTAATATTCTCTCTTAACTAACCTGTGTGCAGGATTTTTGTCCAGGAAAATTAGAACTAGGGGTAAAAATGAAATAGCACTATGCAAAAGTGAAAATGATATAAGAGTGCTTAAGTGCAGGAAGAGAGAATTTCATCCCCACACTGACCTTCTCTTATCTTCCAATTTTAAGATGTAGTAGTATTGGCACCATTTACTGTAAGTTAGCTTATAAAGCAGTTTTCTCCCAGTCTATAGCAATCCAACAAGCTCAACAGCAAGGAACAATTAACCCCCAACTTGCAGAAATATAGAGCGGAATTTAACTTTGTATCAGTGCCACTAAAAATTAATATTATCTGGGTGAGATATTCCCAGATTAGTGGATACACACACTAGACACACAGCACAAGTTCATTTGCATGTAATAAACTTCTTTCTGGGTCTTCAATCTATAAATCTGGAATGATGGAAACTGAATAGCATCCCTCTACACCGAAGGGGAGCTGGGGGTGGGGGATGGGAAATGAAAGTTGAGAAGGCACTGGAACACACTAAAAAGTCATCAGTAAGGAAAAAACAGCTATTTAGGTTACTCTGGTTGGTAAACAAATGCGGTAGAGTCATAACAGCTTTCTACAAAATTTGTCTGAATAAATATACCCACATTCAGCCTTCCAAATTAATGGCTTAAGTGAAATAAAATAACTCTGACGTTCAGAGGCCCCTTGTTATCTGCAAGGCTGAAATACAAAGGCAGATCAAATTGGCAATAGTTTTAACCGGGGTTTTTGATAAACTCCTGGGAGCTGATGCATGCCTTAAAGGTAAGGCAGAATACTGAAGAAGAAGGTTCTCTAGAAGAGTCATCATTTGAGAGTGACAAGGAACAGTGTGTGGGACTAAGCATTCTGGCAATCCTGGAATCTTAAGTAACATTCTGGGCTGAGTGCTACAATTGCCATTATTATTGTTTCTGTCACTTTTTCTTCACATCAAAACTGCTGAGTCATTTCAAGTGCAGAAATGCTCTCACTCCTCAGTTCATTCACAGCTATTAAACAGACTCTTGTTTCATCACATGCATTTTAGTGTATGTAAAACCTGGTCATGTCATACTACTCCAACCTCCCTTCCTCTCCTATGTATCACCCATCTGTTGCAGCTTGCCACGGAGGCAATTTATTATTGATTGTCTATAAGGGCATATTAACTTCATTTGGACTACTCACAAAGTTAAACACACACAAAAGCTTTTGCATTATTGGGGCCTAAGACTGTAAGCTCTTTGGGACAGGAAACATTATATGAGTGCACAATGGGAACCCAGCTTGCCAGGGGTTTCTATCACTACCATAATACCAATATATAATAAATAGTCTCTATGATCAACAAGAGAGTTACCAAACTCTTTCATTTCAATTCATCAATTCACCGGGACAGCATAGCTAGTACTTATTAGTCCATCATAACCGTAGCCTTTTGTCCACAAAAACTCAAGTGCCAGAGAGATAACCAGAAGCAATCTTAGAAGGCTCTTCTGTAAGGACATACCCTCCTCTTACTGCCACACAAGACCAAGAGGTTTGATATATTCCTGTGCATGGGAAGACATGGACCCACAAAAGCAATGACAAGTTCCTTAAACTTCTGAATTTTTTCAGTAGATAATGGAGGGACCCCTTCATGGAAATCCTTCAGCACAGTCTCAGGAATCACCAAATAGAGGCACATCCACCCACAACTAGACAGGATCATTAAACTGATGCTTTATAAATAATTAGCTGACTTGGTATAGAATCAAAGAAGTCCTTCTGGCAACTGTGATCTCATGTTCGTAAACAGGAGATTTCAAGAAATCCTGTGCAGCATCTTAAATAAAAAGAACAACTTTTGGGGGGCTTCTACAAACCAAGCACATTACTGGCCCTTAAATAATCAGGTTGAAACAGACTGGAGATAAAGAACAGGGGTTTTTTTCATTTGCAGACCCCTAAAAAATTTGAAATGGAGGTGCAGTCCCCTTTGAATATCTTGAGAGTTTGCAGACCCCTGGGTTCTGGCAGAATTCAAAGGTAGAAAACCAATGACACAGAAAAAACTATCAGCAACGGAACAATTATATTGTGGGTTATAGTAGCAAGATCTCCTTTGCAGTTTCTTAGAGGACTGCTTCTGCTACCTTTAAATCATGATGAGCTATACTTCACTTCAAGTATCAGTAGGCCCAGACACTGACTAAGGATTACACAGCACGAGGGGGCAACTCGGCTCCTTTGTAAAGAAAACCATGCTTCTAAGGCATACGCTTTTTCTTTGATTATGTAGCACACACAAATACTAAGATTTCTACAAGTGAAAGCCCCTTGTAATTGCAAACAATTTTCTAAACCACACTTGCAAAATTATATTTGCTTGCTCATCCAGGGCGTATATTTTACTAATTACGTTTTTTAAAAATTAAGTTTTTCAGCAGTATCATGGTAACCATGGGCAACGAAAGCTGATTTGTTTATGTAGTCCAAATGTCTTTGCATATCATCTTAAATATACACTATAAGAATGCCATCATAACTTTCTCATTCTACAAATCAACCACCACCAAATGGGTGTCCAAGTGTATTAAAAATGAAAAAATTGTTACTTGATGCCCAGTTGGTGAGCCTGTGCACTGTAGTTAAACTTCACTGCCCTTTCAGAGCTAGGGCATCCAGGTGGAGTGCAATAAAACTAAAACAGGAAGAAGCTTTTTGCCATCTTTTCCCTCTAACAGCACTATCTAGGGGGAAAGGAAGCATACAGCAGTTCTAATAGGTAATGGCTCCTTGCAGTGGCAAGATCAAAAAAATTAAACATTAGTGCTGGAACATTAAAGACTGGTTAAGTGTTACAAAATATTTTGAAAGGTTGGGAACAGTGATTTTAAAGCACTAATACTGTTTAATAATCAGACACTGGTTTTGATGGAAACGAAGCCAGCAGCAAGGTCATTAGAACACGGATATTTGAGCTCTGGATAGTGGCTAAGCCTTGTAAATGACATCTTTCAAATAACATCTATTAAAAAAAATGGAGGCTCCAACATGGTCCTGCAGGGTACAGTAGTTTAAATTTAAGAAGTTACTGAAAGACAACTTTATAGCAAAACAATTTAAACCACACATTCTGAAAACCCACAGACGGAACAAAATTTGCAGTTGTAGAAAACAAAATATCCCCTTGCATTAATGTCCTTTCACTTAATGTTGTGGTTTTTTTTTTTTTTTGGTGTTTTTTTTTTAAAAGCCCATCCTCATACCCTGACCCTGCAAACACTTCAAAAGCGTAACCCCGTTCACAGACTTTGAGACTAGGCACATGAGGAAAGTTACATATGCACATAAAAGTGTTTTCAGGATCAGTGGCTGTTTTCAGCAATACAATTCAAGTGATGTGGATATCACTGATACCTAAGAATATCTGAGGTGATCCAAGACAACTGTGGTACGAAAATATCTGCTACAACTATATGCCTGTGTTAGAGTTGCATATGCAACTATATGCCTGCAGGTTTTATAGGGAAAAGTTTGGCCAGAGATGGGCAGGATACAAAGGTTATTATGGACCAGTACTTAATAGTCTACAAAACTCAGACCATAATGTATTTTATTTTAAATATAAAAAAGCATCTAGTACTTAAAAAACTAGACTCCTGGAAAGTGCCTATCATAGCTTAAATGTATTACTTCTCTCTCTCTCTCTCTCACACACACACACACACACACACACACACACACACACACACACACACACTCCTCCTCAACAAACACACATTTCACACACCAAGGACAAGAACAGCATTATGATGCAAAAACTAAAATAGTACGGCCAATATTTAAGTTCTATTGAAGTATACACAATACCACTATATCCACATTTGCATGCTCTCACTTGTTAAAATGCTGTCTTGGGCGGGCCTCTCTTTAAAGTATAAAGTCAAGCTACAATGTAATGCTAAAAATTCCAGCATTAGCTCCTCCTCCTGGGAATATTTTTCATTCACTGATAGTCTAGTACACATATACAATATTAATGACAGCTTCAACTTTGAAGTGTATGGTAAAACAGATACTTAGTAGACATTGGACAGTTATCTAAAAATCTTGCTGTTGCATTCATAAACCCACAAGCAGAAAACCAAGAACAAGAAACAAGGGTACCATGCAAAGACAAGAGATGAACAGAAACTATGCTACAAGAGAGAGCCTATTAGAAGTGAAAAATATCTTCACCTGTAGAAAAAGAAACAAAAATACTAACTTAAGTGTTGCTTTTATTATAACTTTTCCCAAAATTTGTTGTGATAGCCCTAGGTTTCTGATAAGTGGGAGCCTGGGGCTTATTTTTCAATGTAAACTATATATTTGTTTCCCTATCTGGTTGGTAGTACTTAAATCTGTTTACCTCCCTGGAGGTTTTTTTCCCCATATAGGCAAAGAAGCAGAGTTATAGGTTTTTTGGTTTTGTTTTTAAATATAAATTCCTTGTGTGACTGACCCTATGTCAGGTACTGGCATCAAGATTTGGTGGAACATATTCCATCTCTGATTGAGAACTAGGAATGACAAGTCAATGGGGGAGGAGGGCAATGAAAATACTTTGCCTTGTTATACTTTATAAACCTGGTTATTGTTATTTATAAATTTGTAATGCAGTAGCAGCTATGGCCCAAATCAGATATTAAGGTCCCCATTATGCCAGGCATCATAAAAAACCCACACACACAAAAGGGTTGTCAATCCTAAACTTGAAGATTGGCTCAGAATGGTTTTGTGCTCTGCATGTGTAGACCCATTCATAGCAAAAATAATGAACTGCATCTTGATGAGGAAGGTAATTGCTCTTCTAGCATTTTATTGTAAACAGCCTGGGATCATGAATTCTTGAAGGCCAGGGAAAAGTATACTAATTAGGTCATGGATTGTATTGGAACAGGTGAATTTTCCTGAGTCATTTAAGTTGAGAGACTTCAAGGGGACTTTGTAAGGGAAAGAGACATGCTTACCATCCAGGAATTTGAGAGGAGGCAAAGGAGCTTTGTAGACCTTTTAGTTCTCTTATATTTGGACATATCTAGAGCACAGGAGGGTCCTTAACAAATCAGCAAGAAAGCTGTACTGGCAGAAGGCTTGCGTTGAGGTGGTCTAGTCCAGACCATCCTATATCACATTTTTCAAGAGACAGGTTTCAAAGATCACGGGATCACTGCATGCCCACAAAAACAATTAGACTATTCACCGAGTAAGGTTCTACCCAGCATAAGCAGGAGCATCATAATCTGACCTGTAGATATTTGTGGCTTGGATTTCAAGTTTTTCCTTCATTTATATATTTTCTCTTTGTATAGCTACATACCCAAGCATGGGTATAGATGCATATGTGCATATAAAAAATATTGATAGTTTGCAAAGCAGCAGCATTCTTGGGTAATACTTTGGTATTTGTGTAATGAAGACAAAGAAAAAAGATCATTTATAAAGTGCAGTGGTTCACCCAGCGAAGCAGATACTGACAAACAATAGGAACATCGAGAGAGATACAAACAGGTGAGCAGTTCAGGATAACACAAGGTAGCATAACCACAATACCAGCCAGACACTGTTTTGTTTAAAGGTAAATGGAGATTCAAAAATCTGGCTCAGTTCAAAACTACCTGAATACACAATGGGAGACAGGAGGCATCTTAAAATGCAGCAAACTATAAGATCATGAGGAATGGGAAACTAGCTGACTCTCGCATCCTATCATCATCACTCTGCAATCAGAATCCACAATTTAAAAACAAAATATCAGAGATTGCCAGAGGTTGCTTTCCTGGTTATGGTCAGTAAGACATTTACTCTGATCTACATGGTAGCCTGCAGGTGGTGCTCTGCACTGCCATATAGGAAACTCTGGTTTCATTCCTGGCCTTAGTGACACCATTTCAGACATCTTAAGGCTCCCAAGTAATTTAGTTCTGGGCAGCAATTTGGGATTTGATACCAGGAAAACTTAATTCCTGATTTTCCCAGTTTTTCACTCCCTGAATAAATACAGTATTACTGTGTAGTTAGTTCCTTTAGCACTAGGGTAAAGGTTGCAGAAGTGCTTCTTAAATTACCCCTCAGCTAATTAGAGAGATGTTTTGGTTGGCACTAAAGTGACATGACTAGTGTATCACTATAAGAATGATAGGAGTGAACAGAGCAGACTGATTTCAATCAGTGACTTAAATCACCAATTTTAATCACAATTTAAATCAGCAAGCAGGGAGCGTTGATTTAAATCATGTTTTGTATTTGTACTTTACTTTTCTTTAGGAAAAGAATTAGGAGTCTCATGGGATGGTAACAATTAAAACATGTTGATTTCCAACTAAGCCTTTACATTAAGTTTGGCGCTTCTTTTTGCTAGCCAGGATGATCTACTATCACTCTATACTTTTTTTTAAGCATTTAGAGAGCTTAACTTATACTTATTCAGATTTTTAATTTTTAACTTTTTGTTGTTAGAATGAAGGGAATGATGCACCTATTTACTAGATTTTTTTTTTTTAACTTGCAATTTGCATCAAGCTTTATTTGGACGGAAATTTATACAATTAAAGCACAAAAAAAGCATTTTCAATTTTTTTCCAAATATTAACGCTACCTTAAATGTTCTCGATACATAAGAAAAAAAAGTGTTTAATAAAAATGTTAAAAATACTTCTCATTTAAAACTGATTATACAAATGAAGTATTATCTGTAGTCAGTCAATATTGATTGTTCCTGGTCACCATGTCCTTTTAGATTTTAGAAAAAGTAGATCTCATTCTGTTTTTGTTCATGGGAGAGTAAAAAGCAGGAAAGCTTGTTTTCCATCTCCCATTTTTTCTTCTTAATTTTGAATGAACTAGTCATTGAACTGAAATAGCTGAGTACCTGCTAAAGAGGCTACCTCTGTCAAAAGCTGGGCTAGCACTTCAACAAACTTGTTCCAAACGCTTAGTCAGTGACTTCCACTAGTTCAATGGTGTCATTTTATTTAAAACTTTGCAAACATGTACAGCTAAATAGTTTTTTTTATTTACCTTAAATTATTTTAATAGATTAGCCTTTAGGTCTTAATATAGGTTATCAATTGTAAATAGGTTTTTTTAAAAAAGAAATCTGTATTTAAAAAAATGCAATTTAAATATAGATATCTGATCTAATAAAATCTGATTTTAAACCATCCTGCTAGTGAACAGTCTCCAGAGTGAGAGAGAGCAAGGATGAACTCATTCTGCACAAAATTTAACAGAAATAATTAAAAATAAAAATCTTGGGATTTATGCAGGTGGAAATGAGGTATATCCTGGCAAAAGATCTCATTACTGCCAGTGCATAACTAAAAGGATGACAACACATGGAATTCTGCTCAACATATTATGTGGAGAAGGAAAATATTGCATTGACCTATACAATATAGCAGTGGACAAACCACAGTCACGGGTGTTTTGCAGCTACTTGATTAAGATTAACCTTACACAAAATTATACACATTGCTGTATTTGCCAAAATCTACAATGCAGTAGTCCATACTACCCTGAAAACAAACAGCTTTTTGGAATCCTAGGTACCTACTTTTGGGGAGGGATGGTTCACGAAAAACAAAGTTAACAATACACAATAAAAACAGCAATGTCTTCCCAATACTGTAGTAGGCCTTAACTTCATGAGATAATGTAGCCTCACAACAGCATGTAAATAAGTAATTTTTATTAACAAAATTCAAAAAACAACTTGACACATGGAATTGTTTATCTGTCCTTTGTTTATATATACACAAAGGAATCTTGTACCATTATTCCTTTCTGCTACAAAACCATATTTTCACAACTACCTAATTTTGAAAGACAACTTATTTTACAATCACAGAAATTAAATGTATGAATTTGAGTTGTACAAATCTGTAACATTCAATTACTGGTGTATCACCACAATGAACTATCTAATAAATGCAGTTTTTTTCTGCTTTAATTCAACTTTTTAATATCAAAACATTCAAGTCACAGGAATTTTGTTTTAATACCTGATTTACATTTTTTAAAACTTTGTAGTATTAACACACCATTCTGTAACCATTTTAACAATAGTAACTCACAAAAAGTTGAGTTACTGGATTTAAAATCTTTGTTAGTGGCTTATTTTTATAAACACTAACATGCCACACATAACATGAAGTCATTTTTCTCTCAAGACTAAAATTAGATTAACTGTGGGTTTCTGTATTATCTGATTGTGTCTTGTTTTCAGTTCTTGTACTTCTCCGGACCTCAAGCAAGTCCCTCTTTACCATCTTGAGGTTACTGAACATTCCATTTGTACACATCTCTGATCTTGGCTCCACTCAGTTTACTCCTTTGCATTTCAATCTAGATTTTGTCTCTTCATCATTGTGACCCTGGGACCTCTTGATGCCAACTGGCAGAGGGCACAGAGGAGGTGCATCGAGGTTTACATATGGTGCAAAGGGATCCCCCGGGTCCAATGCTACATAATAATGTGCCAAAGTGTAACATGTGAGGTCTCTACCAACAGCCATAAAACACTGGTCATCTTAACCATTGTGAGATGTCTGTACAGTTAATATTTAAGGAGTCATGTATCTACGCTGAAAATTAGGCCTACAAGTCAAAGCATGAGGGGGCATCTGAATATTTAGCATATCTGGCATGTAAATTCCTTGCAACACCACCTACAACAGTGCCATGCGAACACCTGTTCTCACTTTCAGGTGATGTAAATAAGTGGGCAGCATTCTCTCACATAAAATATAAATCAAGTGGTTTGTCTTAGCAATTCACTGAACAAGTAGGACTGGTGGACTTGTAGACTCTGAAGTTTTACATTGTTTTGTTTGAGTGCAGTTATGTAAAAAAATACTTCTCTGTTTGTAAGTTGCACTTTCACAATAATAAGATTGCACTACAGTACTTGTATGAGGTGAACTGAGAAATACTCTCGTCTTTTTTACAGTGCAAATATTTGCAATCAAAAATATAAAGTGTACGTTTTGCATTCTGTGTTGTAGTTGAAATCAATATATTTGAAAATGTAGAAAAACATCCAAAAATATTTATAATAAATTTGAAGTGGTATTCTATTATTGTTTAACAGTGTGATTAAGATGCCAATTAATCATTTTTTAAATCTAGTTTGTTTTCCATTAATCGCATGTATTACCTGCAATTAATTGATGGCCCTTCTATAAACAAATTTAAGTGGAGCAGTGATCTTGAAATGAAACTGGTAAGCTGTGTACTATTGCTTTGGGAGTAGCAGATCTCTGAACTCTGTGAGTGTCCAGCAGAACATGGGTTGGACACTCCAGAGAGATGTTTGGAGGGCTTGGTGGATGGAGTGCACCTGTTCCTTGCCTGCAGAGGGACAGCAAAGCCTGTATAGGCTGAGAGGGGAGCGCTTGTGTTACTCATGGCTGGTGGAGTCAAGAAGCTGACCTCTGGCAGGCACAGACAAAAAAGTTTCCTCCAGTAAAGGTAGGTGGCAGCGAGATGCCTCATAACCCTTACCACCTCCAGGAACGGTCACAATCATCCTTTGTAACCCAGTCAACACAGATACCCAAAATCCAGTATGTCTCCAGATTGTGTCCTGTTACTGTTCTCTAGTAGGTAGCACAGCCACTTCTTAAGATCATCCCTGTTCAGGAAAGTTCCTAAGCATGTCCTAGAACATGATTAAGTATTTAAACTCCACTGAAGTGCTTTCCTGAACAGGTATGCTTTCCTGAATTGACAGCCACGAGAACTCCAAAAAACAACTACATGTCTATTTTCTGAGGTTCATAATGTTTACATTACTTACCATTTATTTCCATATTATCGTCTTCATTAGTGTATGTTGTACATATCCATTAGAATATTACTGTAAATGTAGGAATGGTATAAGCCCTTAGTACAAAGAGCTAAGATTACCAGACACTACGCCTTGCATCCTATTTCTCACCCTCCCATTTCTGGCACAATTCTAGCAAATGTGTTTATTAATAATAAGTATTGTAAAGAACCACCCTAGAGTGGGTGGTGAATGAACCAATTTTTTCCAGATCCTTTTATGATTCCATGAGGAAAGTACCGGACTTTTCAAAATAAGCCATTTAAAACTATGCTCTTGAATTATGCTCCCCGCCACTATGCAGCAAATATTCAGAGCTTTTCCACACCAAGAATTGGCTATTTAATACATACACATTATATATTTCAGTTTATCAAGATTATCAAGATAAGGTATTACTGAAAATCAAGTAAGCAAAAGAGCCCTTCAAATAAATTTAAATGTCTCTTTGATGAAACATTAACAGTCAAAATCTTGGTAACTGACAGCATGACATTTATTTTGACAAACTATCTTGTAATTTTCAACTCTTAAAAACAAACGCTGATCAAAGCAGATACCACAGTTAACAAGGAACATTTGCTTACATTTTCTTATACCCAATTCCAACAATACAGAAGAATAAGTTACCTAAACTCAGTCTCTGGAAAGAATTCTCTGGATACTACTTTTTATTAGCTGATAATCACTTTGAATGAACATGGTAATCTTGTTTAGAATTTCAGGGTCTACACAGATTGGGTTCTCTTTTAAAACCTACACTGCCTTGTGGACTGAAGTGCATCAAGTTGCATTTTTTTACCTTTCAAATCATGTTCTGGGTTCTAAAATCAGAGATGACCAGATCATCAGCACATCTGTTTAACCATACGTTTTAACTCCATTTGTTCAAATATTATTCACATCAGTTCCACACATAGGTACGAGGTTTCTTCCTCGCCCTGGGCTGAGGGGGAGAGTGATCAGTTGTAGACAAAGTTACGGTTACAAAAATAAAGAATTCACACTGAAATGTAACCTACCTTAGCCATTTGCATGGTCTGGTGGGGCATGTCCTCTGGATTCTAAATATCCATTAATTTTCCCCCCAAGAAAGCTATCATTTATGAGATGCTATAAGAGCTTGCCTTATTGCTCTGCAACAAGCACCTTACTCACACTATTCCCAGAACTGTTCGCATGGCCTTGACATCCGTTTGCTTGGTGCACAGACGAACAAGAGATAGCAATATTGACTTCTACTACAGTAGAAAGAAGGAGAGTGATAGAAAGAAAGTGCAATATGAAACAGACAATTTAGAAGTATTTCCCCCCCAGATTCTAAAAAGAGGGGTAAATAACCATGAAGAGTTAAAGGGTCACTGCCTCTACCTTCAAGTCCAAAGTTTTAAAACATATTTAAAAATGTTTTCTTTTTGGTTAAATTTTTTAAAAATCCACTCTCCTAGCCAAAAAACTGAAGATTTCAGAACCATTCCACATATGCAAACATATCACACCTTTGAAGGGAACACTAGCGCAGCTTCCCTTCAAAGTGTGGTTGACCACACAACCACTCCCAGTTCTTCATAGTCCATTTGCAAGAAAAGCCATTGTGTGGCTTCATGTTTGTGTGTATCACTAATTTCATACCAAATTTACTCAGCTCACAATAAATGCAATTTTTCCCAAAACGACAGCCCTTCAATCTCACACTGGGCTCAAAGTCAAGCTGGGCTCTCTCACATCTCAGTGATAAAAGTTCTGCAGGTCAAATTATATTCTGAGTGCCACCTGTGGAAAGCTACTTTCCTAAGAATTATGCCTTCTATGAGTTACATGTGGGCATCCCTTTTGTTGTCAATAGAATTGCAGATATGTAATAGATGGTATTATTTGACCTTCAGCATATTACTTGCTATTAAGCATGAAAATGGAAGATCCCAACTTGATTTTCAGAAGTCAGAGTAAATTTGTATGGAAGACAGATATGCAACATCTATTTCACTGTAAACCGAGCAAACTTGAGATGGCATATGTGATAAGAAAGAATATGGAGCCCCAGAAGTGTTTTCCCCCCTAAGCAGTTACTTCTCATTGTAAGGAAGGGAGAGATCTCCAGCAGACACTTTCAAGAGATCTGGAGTAAACATCGATAATGTGTTTTCTCAATGCCAATGAAGAGGATGGATAGAAGGTATGGAGGAATAGATTAGGACTTCATGGTGTACTGGGACAGCTTTAGGGATCAGGTTATGACTTGCAGAAGAAGGGAGAGGGAGATGCCAACAGTCAGGATTTTCTTGATGGATTGAGAGACGGAAGTCTGAACAGGACAAGAGTCAGGATCACAAATTGCTAGAAGCAGGCATCTATAAGGAAGGTAGAGATCACAAAGGAGAAATAATTGGGATTGGGTGGTTCTAAGACTTAAGGAAGTTGAGCCAAAAAAAAAAAAAAAAAAAAAATCAAATCAGGGAAACAGAGGTGAGTCAAGTCCCAAGACATTCTGCTAGGGCTTGGGCTATAAGACACTAGCATCATAAGGTAGGATTTCTTGTTACAGTCCTGAAATTTTGGAGTTGGACAGAGTGATCACCCGCTCTGAACATGTGTGAAAATCTGAAATATAATATAAACATAAGGAAACAGATTGTTTTAATACTTTTATTAATATTTGATAATACATAATCAATAGACACCTTTCTAAAACACACCAGGAGACAAGCTGCAGGTTTCAGAGTACATTACACAATGCTGGTGCATACAGCAGAAGTATCAAAATACCAACAAAAAACTGTATTATTTTTTAAAAGTGTTAACAAAAAAATTTACTTTCATGAATGGAAATAAATTTTAAATATGGATAGTTTTAAGTTTCCAAGGGGTTGTAATAGAGCTAAGTAATTTTTAAAGCTTTTTTAAAACTTGACATTATGTCTTTAGAGACTACTATTAAAACAATTCTCAGTAGATGTGCAGAGTAATTTAGATTATCCTTCACCAAATAACTTTATTTAATACCTCAATTCAGAGAAGGATGCCTACTCAGGAAGGGCACTTAAGCATGTGCTTAACTTTAGATCAATGAGAAACAGTCACATACTTAGGTCCTCATTCAGCACTTACAACACCAGTGTTTAAGATCACATATGCTGCCCTTTTCTTGGATTTAAAGATGTTTAGTCCTGAAGTTCTAAAGTAACTTCTACAATTGGATTTTAAATCTCTGCATGCAAAAATGTCAAAATAAATGTACCTATAGTAAATAAGCTATTCAATATGCATAACAAAGCTGTCTTACTTTGAAAAGTTAAACATCTTCACTTTTGATTTACCACACTGAGTTTTATATGGCATCACCACACAATTGCGTTAGTGGATTAAAGAAATCAGTTTAAATAAATTTATTTTCAATCAGTTACTGCTGTCCCATATTTTAACAAACATTTTATCAATTTTCTAAAAAACACTAAATTATAAATTTGTGTATTTTACAGACTGACTACAGCAGAAATCAAGATGTAGGCAATAAGCAGTTTGATAGCTATTCTTGGCAAAGGAAAAGCCACATGAATGATTTTTTAATCTGAAAGGACCCAATTTAAGTAAATCCTCTGAATGTCTCACTACAAAAGTATGTATTAAAGCAGCACTATCTAAACAATTATTTTTAGACAATATACTTCAACTGAAATGCATTCCAACATAATAAAGAAATCACAACTGCCATGAAGCTGTAGCCTGGGGACTGTGTTAAGACTGTTAGGTAATTTAGGTATGCTGGTTAATTTAATGAAAGATCTAGGTATTAGTTAAACATGTTTCATGGTGAACTGATTTAAGAAACTAAGTGGAAGGTGGCACAAGCATCTGATTAGTTGATTCCAATTGCCAGAAGCAGATCATTAGGGAGGTGGGGCGGAGGAGATGCTGTTCCACTACTGGTAAAGGCTAATATTAATCCCCTATAGGAATTTCCAAAACTAGTTTTGGGGTCTGAAACTCAAAAAATAAACCTTGTTCTTCAGAATCGTTTGCCTATGACATTCAGTAATACGCTTTAAGTAATGCCAGACACTTACTTATTTCTCAGCTGATCTGGCACCACAATAAATTGAATTTGGTTATAGAAATTCTCTTATAAAGAGCTGCTACATACTGATTTTAATTATGTACAGAACAGGCTTTCCCCAAAAAAACTTAAGGGTGACAAGTTACACTGAATATATCTCCCGCCGCCTTTCTCTGAGCCCTCCAAAACACTTGAATTTAAGTTAACAATTTGCTTCAATTTGTAGAAATTTCAAACATGCAATACTGTATATCTTGGCATTTTGACAGTTTGGGCTCAACTCTTTTCTAAAAACCCAGAGAAGGAGTAACTGATTAAATAAATCCATTATTTTTCATAAATTTTCTTTACAGATATACTTTATAGTTACAGAAATTGAACCAGAAGTGCAAGGGGAGGTTGTGGTGGGGGCGTGGGAGTTGGTCATATAAAAGCAGCAGTGTTTGGAACACAAGAGAAGCAGGTTTCACAGATTCCTCTGAGGTCTCCTATGCAGAGGATGATGAGGCCCAACTTCACTTAATCTGAAATTTGAAGATCTGCTCACGGTAGTACAGCTGGAGACTTGCAAGCTTTATCGATGTATTTACGTGAACCCTGGAGCAGCAAGGTAAGAGGGGCCAGATCAAATAAACATTCCACATAACACTTCAATGAAGAACTACAGGGGACCAGAATGTCTCCTGAATGACCATTTATTTCCAAACAGCTATAGTCTGTCTGGGCTTCCACCCCAAAGACAGCTAATATTCTGTCTCAAAGGATTCAGAATGATCTGGAAGAAAAAAAAACCAAACGCCTCCTCTTCCATAACCCAATTTGTGTCAGGGAGTCTTACTTGTGAAAGCTCAAGATTCAAGAATAGAGTCTCATTGTCTGGAATCTTAGAAGGCCCTCCTCAAGGTCTTCCACTGAGGGCTCATGGCACTGAAAGGGCTGAAAGTTCATGCAGCAATTTTTGGGGAGTGAGGAGGGAGAGAAGAGCCACTGGATCCACCTGGGTAGTATTGAGTCCAACATAGTTCTATCTGAATTTTCTTGGTATGAAAGAAGGACTGGGGAAAAGGGGCCTGGACCTTTGAGGCTGCAAAAGCCTTCTTAGAATTCCATTGCTCGTTGGAGGTTTGATTTCTGTGGTTACAGCCAGGAGACACCCACAACAGCCTGTCTGCCTCAGTTACGACACAGATGGAGATGGGAGGTCTGGTAGTGGGCAGTCTGAGGGAGAAGCTGCTGCTGCAGCATGTGGCGTGAAGTGAGAAGGGAGAGCCTACAGTTAAGCTCCTACTAAAAAAACCTCACATTAAAATCATTCTCTGGGCCATTGGCATAGCTACAGTGAGGGGTCAGCAACATCTCCTTTGATCAGTGAACGTTCTTGCCCTGGCACCCTGCTTCATTGTACTCACACAGGCAAATCAAAGTATCAGGGGAATTGCAAAATCCAGTGATGCGCAAACTAGTAAATCAGATTTCCCTAGCTAAGAGAAAAGAGTGTCTGGGTCCGCCTACATGGTTTCCACAGTCATAGTATCTCAGCTCTTTTGTACAGAGAGGGGAGAGAGGAAGAGCAGTATGAGAGCCTACAGCACAAAGCAGTACTGATTTGGAGTTGGAGACAATGAGGTGCACATACAAACCCCTCAAGAGGAAACTTTCCACACTACAGCAAAGTGGGTGGGGAGAGAAATGCCTTCCTTATTTCTCACAAAAATCTGTTGAGCCAGAAGCTCTTCCTATCTCAGTCTAGAAAGGTGGGCAACAAAGAAGAAAGGGCAAAGGACCAGCCAAGTCAGTCCTCCACACTTGAGAAGGCAATACAAGCGGCTATCCCCAAGTGGGCTCTACCTACCTGCAACACTGATGGGGGGGGGGGTTCAAGAATTCAGTGTCTACCCAGGGAACAAGGGAGAAGCAAATCCTGGAAGCAGATCCTTCCCCAAAGGAAATCTCATTTTGACTCTGCAACTTGGGAGCTTCTGCCTGAAACTGACTCTCACTGATATTTCTTGGATTCTGTCTTCTTCCTTTCTTCAATCATCTTTCCTGTTGGTTTCTTCCCTTTTGCTTTGGGGGGGTCAGCTGGAAAAAGAATGAAGCAGAAGGCTAAGGCATGACTCCATAATTCCAGAACGAAGAGGTAAGACTGAAGGGGAAGGAGAAGTGTATTTGTTACCTTCTGAACAACAGCTGCTTTACAGGTTTTTCAATGCTCTGATTTGTCAAAAAATGTCTACAATCTTTTTAAATTGCCAGTAGGCTAAGACCAAGCACAGGAGGTTTTTGTCCAGAAAGTTTTTTTTTTTCCCCCATGCTTTTACAAATAGAGCTGGTCAGAAAAATGTTGACCTTGTCCAAATTTTGTAGAAAAACTGAACTTCCACAATTCTTCCTTCCATTTTCTGACAAGTTCTAATTATAATCACAGTATCTACTATTGCAATACAATGAACAGCTCTCCACAAGATTAGGCAAAAAGAAGCTGTGAGATGAAAAGGTGTTTATACTTACCTGGAAGTTTCCTTTAAATTGTCCCCCTTTTCTTAGCAGTACTAGTCCACAGCTCTAATAGTAAGGTCTTCCTCTCTACTTGCAGAATCAGACCTGTCAATCACTGGCAGCAGTGTAAAACTCACTTCCTCTCCTGAAAGCCCACCAGTTGGGAAGCTTCAACAGTTAATATGGTACTGTGTACTTGTAACTACACATCATGCCTACCGTAAAAACACAAGAACCTCTGCAATCCCTGTGTTATTGTTTTGCATTCCTAGACCAATTTTTCTTCCCTGGGGAGCTGGATCTGTGAAGCTTTACTACCTGAAGAAAGCAAGTGTTCAGGTAATTAATCTGCCTATTCTTTAGCACAGGAAGTTCCATAGATCATTAAGATTTTACCAGCACTGTGTAGCTGGAGTGATGGGGCATGGCAGCTGAAGAGGATGCAAATATATGCCTCATTATTTACTTGAGTCTGCTTTTGTTTACTGAGGTACACAAGTACCTGAAGTACATGAATGAGTAAGGTGGCTCTAAAGAAGTTGCTTTACTTGTAGATGAAGAAAGATCCTACACCTCTTTCATCAATTCACCTTCAACACTGAATACGACGAAGACTTTGTTTAACGTGAGAGCTTTTTCCCCCCGATAGCAAGGTAATCTTGTAGACAATTGAGGATGCACTGTTTTAGTCGAATTTCATGATCTCTGCCTGAATATTTGAATTTTACCACCACCATGTTGGTTCACTTCTTTCCAGAGATTAAAATGGTGGACATGAATTGGGCTGAGCATTCTCTCTTTTAAATTATGGTTTGCCTCTCAAAAGCCAGATGCAGCCTACTCAAGTCTGCTTGACCCCTTATGCATGACTAGTCCTTGTGGAAAAAAGGGTCTGTCCTGCTTTGGAGGAAAAGTAGCTGACCTAGCAAGATACTGATCAGGTCCAGGCAGCGGGGTCTTCTTAGCTAATATCTCATCATCTTTGCTTTCTCTAACAGTCTACATCATTCTGGATAGGAGCGGAAAAGGAGAAGAAAAATGGTAGTATATGCAGTGCTCTTTGGGATAGAACTTCTGTTGCTATTGTATTTGACAGCTGAATACTCAAATAAAAATAATACAAATCAAAGTAATAATTCATGTATTGCACGGTGAATAAAAGAGTCTCACTGGTCGTATCTGATGACTGAAAATACTTTGCTCCTCAAAGAGTTTTCATGTTGCTAGAAGATGTTGCTTGCACTTCCACCTTCCACAACAGTAGCGACATGTAATGTCTTGAGAATCACATGTAATGTCTTGAGAGTCCCTGGTGCTGGCTGACAGGTATTGGGAGTCCAAAGAGGCATCCAAAACACAAACAATAAAACTTCCACAGTATTGAACCCAGCCAAATTCTCTCAGTGCTAAGCAGGAGTGCACCCAAACATTAAATCAATCCACCCATTCAAGAATTTGCTACATAAAGCAAGCAGACATACGCGAAGGCCTGGCCCATCCCCTTGTAGTTTTCTCTGAGGCAGGAACCTACCTTCAGATCCCTGGAGTCTCTCAGGAAGGAGTGGTTAGCCTTTCAGTGCACATAAGAACTCCCTTGGAAAGGATAAAAAGCGCGCAAGTTTGCATAGGTTTCTCTTGAGGACTCAGGAACAGAAAGATGGGTTCCTGGTTTGTATGTTCTGGCTACCATACACTCTGATAGGACTTTTGAACACCTACTGTCACACTGGTTGGAGTCTGCTATATAGATGTGTTGCCAGGCTGGGGACAGCTAGATTCTTCAGCTTCTTTTTGGAAGCTTGTGGGATGGTGCTTTTTACTTAGCCTTTCCTTTTTCCTGCTTCCCCTTTTTCAGATTTGGAGGGACAGAGGGAAAAGATCTAGCTCTGATGCACCTGAATTCCTCTTAGGCGTGACACAGACATGGTTCCTTCTACCTTTGGGGTATGTGCTTATCCAGGGAAGTTTATGTTCTTGCCCCTATTTGAGTTATTTTCATGAGGGCCAGTGTAAGATGCAAGATACTGGAATGTGCTTAGGCCAGCAGGGTAGATCTTTACTATGAAAAGAATTTGCCGATTCCTTTGATGTGGAGGACTGTGTTGGGCTCTTCCTCGCTGGAGAGAGAACACCCTGGTTACAACCCCATCAGGGAAACACAGGCTGACTTGGTCTCTGGTAGATGGACATGACAGATTTAAAAAGTAGACTGATCGTCTATGGTGCCCTTTTCTGCCTTCTGTCTGGTCCACCGGCTGTACCGCCTGCCGGTCTTCTTCCTTACACATCCTTTTGTGGAGAGGCAAGAGGCAAAGCTGTTGCTCCACATGATTAACTACTTTTATTGTTGATGAGGGCTCTGGGAGTGCAGCAGCTCCCTCTGAGGCCTTGTTTGAGCTGGCCTCACTCTATTGCCCCCAACAGGAGAGGATCAACTGTCACTCAGTGCTTCTTGGGGTTAGGGAGACAGTGGCAACTGTTTATCTTTCATAGCTCTGCTCAGAACCCCACAAAGAAGGCCTACACAAGACTGTGCACAACCACTATGGAAGCCCTGTCTGGAAAACAGACAGAAATCCCCAGAGATGAATTTGGTAAGTAGAGAGGAGCATAAGCAGAAAAGCTTCCCGTTTCCTTTCTTTCTTTGTTTGCCATGATGACAGCAGCATTTGTCAGACTGCACACTGCTGCAGTACCTCAGCAAAGGTCTAATTCCAGAAACCCAGCTGCTAAACCAGATGTATTTTAGCTCTCTAGATCCACTGAATTCTTTTGCTTTGTTTAAAAATGTAACTGATCATCTGCAGCAGTGAAATATGAGCCACCTATCTGCAGCTACAGATGCTAAAGTAAAAGGGCAGGTTCCATAGGAGAAGAGATTTTTATCCTACTTCCAGTTATTGACAGGTCTGGTTCTACTTCCAAGACTGCAAGTAGGCTGAAAACCCACTACAGGATTTGTTGACCTGCCTATGCTAAAAAAAGCTGTTTTCAAAATCATGTACACAAATACCAAACCAACAGATTAAATCCTGGCAAACCAAATGTCTTCTTTTGGCACCAACATCAAACATACGTGAATTGTTAAAACAACAACAATGGGCATATCATAATGATTGCTTGGCACTGAGTTCTGTTGGCTATTGACCCTAATTATGGAAAAAACTGATTTTTTTTTTAAAAGTTGAGTGGCAAAATGGCTTTTGAACAATACAGTAGCTACATTAAGGGTCTGTTAGCATTTCCTTTACAAACCTACTTTGAGAGGTTTTATAATGCAGCTGAACAAAACATGCATAAGGCTGAAACTTGGCACAAAATGTCTCACAGAAGCAATTTTAATATATTTTAAAAGCAAATTATTTTTGTACATGTCTCAAATAGTTAAACCTAATGTGTGATCCTGACTCTCCCTCGGGATGGTCACAAGAATCAGTGAGGTTATCTTATTTTACATCTTCAGTAATGATCTTGGAGTTAAGGTAAACCAAATGTTAATGAAATAGAGAGAGATTAAATGGGGAGGTATTGCAAATAGCAGGAGAAAAGAAAAAGGATAAAGAGATCTAGAGAGGTAGAAAATATGAGCAGGAAATAAAATTAGATTCAAATCAGAAAATGTACAATCTAACGGTTTATCTACACTGGAATAATGGACACATGGAAAAAATACAGAAACTAAATAAGTGCACCTTAGCTAAGCAACAACTAAAAGGAACAACTAACATCTGAAGGGTGTAAACATCAAGCAAGGAGAGGAATTTAAGGTGATTGAAGGGGATATAATTAGGAGCAATAGAATGAAATTTAGTTTATTGAGGAAAATGTCCTGACAAGGAAATCTTCTAGATTATAGAATAGTCATCCACAGGAAGAGGTGAATGGCACATTTTCTTCAGACATTTAAATTACACTGAATGAAGTTCTAGAAATGTACTGTGAGAACAAGCACACATTGGCAACAGGCGAGACTAGATGAGACCCCAAGAAATGATTTCCCCCCCCTTTCTGATCACTGGACTAATCAGTAGTGTAAGTGTCCTGGCCTTAATAGATTTTGATGGCATAAAACATTGGTTTCTAGAATCAGTAATTCTTGAGATAACAGTCATTACAATGGAGGAAGAAAGAAGCAAAATGATAACCTGAACAGCTGATTTTAAGGTCAACTATCACACAGACTACCATGAAAAGAAACTAATGCTATATACCATCAGAATGCTCAGAATTGCAACTTTCCAGTTTGTAAAAAGCTTTGGTTTCTAACCATTTTGTTCTAGCAGGGTATTTGTGTCACCAGTTTGGGAGCTCTGCCACAAATGATGTGGACCATATCAGATTAGAATATACTTATTTGATTAAATTAGCACTGAATATAGCACATCCTGGGCCAGTGCAGTTTTCAATCCTTGGATGACCATCCTAATTTAAGAGTTTCACAGAGTTTCCATCATACCAATCAATTTTTGGGTCACATTTGCACAAATCTGAAGTATATTTCTCTTGCCTATTTTAAAGTCAAGAGAACATGCATGGGAGCAGTAAATGCATGCGAGTAATGAGGCTGAATCATGTATTATTGATTATAACAAATAATTAATGAAAGAATTATTATGCATAAATGTAGTCATTTGATAAAACTTATAATTTTGGCTTTTTTTAAAAAAAATACCACATCATTGATATAGTGGTCCAAAAATCTCGCTTTTAAAGTTCATTTTAATTTACAGGTAGCATATTTTAAAATCCTTAGTAGAAGGGGCTATCAAAGTTGGGTTTTTTTAATTGTTTCTTTTGTTTTGTTTCCTTTCCTTTCAAAGTTTATATGCCAAGTGTAGCTGACAGAAAACTTCAGCAGCCTAGTTAACAAAGCATTTTAAACCAGACTTTAATAGTCTGATCTCATTGGCACTAATAAGACCACTGTAAAATAAATAAATACATACATAAATTACCCTCTTTCGTTTTCAGGAAATTCTAAGCCTCAAGTGGTTCTGGGAAAATATTTGAATTGGTAAAAAAAATTTGTTTTTCAAACGAAGATATAGTGGCTTTTTTGTTTTGTTTTTAAAGGAGGTATACACATATATATCCTTAACATACTCCAATTATTGCGCAAAACTTGCAATTTCTTTATGTTAATAGGGGCTTTCATTTTACTTCTCAGAATTCAGTGCTTGATTCAGTTATACCTGCAATTAGCTTATGTGTTTTTTAAAAAAACATTCAAATATTTTGTACCTTGCTGATTTTCCACTCAATACTCTGAATCCTCACATTTCTCCTACCCTTCTCTAGTCTTTCAACCAATTTTCTGTTTATGTCAAGTTCCAAGTTTTTGTGCTATGAATGAGCAGTGTGAAGGGTAATCACTCCAATAAGGCAACCAGCATTTTTCAAATTGAATTTTGTAGATGACATTTTGCTACTCTATTTTCCTTTGGTATTTACGCCTGCTCTTCTCTATGATTCTCCTCTAATGTTGGTAATTTCTGGAGAACTCATATATAGCAAAAAGCGAAGAAAGTTTGTCTCCCTTAGATATAATCATCCTACTCTCAGTAAATATAGATCACTGCCATTAATGCTAGTGGAGAATTACACACTATGCACGAAAAAGAAAGAATCCTAAATAGACTACTTTTGTAGCATTCACCCAAAAATGTAAGTGCTATCCTATTTTGAAAAGAAACTCACTGACGGCATTGTGTGGCTCCATGTTTATTGTGTTCCATGTCAAATGTTCTCAACTTTCAGGGGAAAAGATTGTTTCCTATCAGCCTCACAATCTCAGCCTGGAATATGAGACTTAAGCTAGATTCTTTCCTTGTCTTTACCAGTAATAAAGGATGAAGCTGATTTGGGCGCTCAGTTATGCCAGTTGCCTAACTGGAACTTAATCTTATTGCTGAGGCACAAGCAGATTCTTGATGTTCTCATAGTTGTGTTGGTTCTGCAAACAGGAGTACAAAGTGGTAAAAGCTTATTTTAGTCTAATGTGTGCAGATATGATTGAATACATATGGGGAACAATTTAAAGCCCTGAGCTTGCAAATGAGCAGTGTGCCCATGCACTATGTACTACAGAATCAGGGCCCAAGATCTAGTAAGAAGGTTCAATTTTTAGTCATTTTTCAGAATAGAGCCACACTTTAAAAGTTGTTGATTTCACCCAGCTTATTACACATGTAAGATATTAACAGTACATAAAGTAAAGCTGATGACCTTCCCACAGAACTCAGTCGAAGCTATATTCAGTTGTACTGAATATTCTTGAAGTGGTTCTGCAATAATTTAGCCATTTAACATTCTCAGAATGTTCTTTGATTTAATTAAGCTTCCTTACTGGACTAAATCCCCAAATTTATGTATATTTTAATTATTTGTAGTATTAGAAATTAATATCCAAATATATTTTCCCCAAAATATGACTTAAAACAAGACGAAATATTTTGAGTGCCTCTTGTTTTAGTCTTTCCTTGTAAGGAAATTCTCACCAACTCAATTCAGGCAGAGTTTTCTATTTCTTTTAAATAAAACTACTTCTTACACTCACTTGCCCTCCATCTCTTCTCCATGCAAGCATCTTTCACCTACCTGCTTTGCTCAGTCAGACCTCCCAGCATTTGCACTAGACATAATTAACTTTGGTAATGCCTCTTCACAGGCATACCAGTGTGCAATGTTAGACTCAGTCATTCTGTATCTGTTGAAATATTAGCACTTGTTTTAGGTTACTTACAGAGAACAAAGTTAAGCCATATAAAATCAAACAAAACAGATACAAACACGCACATACAGTTATTTCTACCTTAGGCTCATTACTTTTGTAGAACTATAAAACATAGAAAAAACAACATTTGCACCAAAAACCAAACTTACCCCTCTTAATGATGTGGGTTTCAAAGTCTGATTAACCATATTTTAGATGGTTTTATGCATCTCACAGGACCCTCTCCTTCATTTAAGTCTTGATTGACAAAAATGAACATGGTCTAGGGCAGATAAAAAGAACTTCCCTCTTGAGAAAACAATGCTTCCCTCTAGCACCCAACCAAACATGCAACAGACTACTAGCCCTTTTGATCACAAAGACTATTCTATTTATCTGAACATTTTTCTGCATGATTACTGCATGCACAGATTCCTTTGAACTGAATTCTTGACAACTATGTTTGCCAAATACTTTCTTTGGAGCTTCATATTAATTTTCTGACCTATTTTATTTCAATTATTTTTCCTTAAGAATATAACTAAGTTACAGGCTGATCTTGCTTCAAAATATGAATTTACATTAATTTATTTAAAATCTTCTATCTGAAGATTCTGAAGGTAATCCCAGCTCCCCATATCAGATGTGAAGGGCTACTATTCAGTGAGACATTTAAAAGCTACTAAGACTAGAAAGGGTTCTTTGACTCCATGTTTTTCTTGCAGGGTAAAATTTTAAAATGAAAATTACAACCTGCACTGGGAGAGCTCTGCATTAAAAGTAAATGTTTTGAGACAAACTCTAGAAGATACACTTAAGATTTAGAAACTCCTTATTTAGGTGTATGTTACATGTAAATTATAGATCTACTTTATATTTTCTCCTCATAGTTTTAATAGTAATAGCTTCCTACCTACCACCAAATAAAGTGAAAGAAACTAGAACGAAGTGCAGAAAAATCCCAGCCTAAGATATTTGAGCTGTTCCCCTCTGTCTCATTTCTGTAGGTAGACTATTTTAATCAGTGAATGTATATTGAATTGTCCCTTCCAAAGTAAAAAAAAGAACCCATAATATAGGCTTTGGGCATGAAAGTGCTGTTAAAACAAAAAAAAGCAAGCAAATGCAGGTACATGTGACAACTCAGGTTCAGCTCGTTAAGCTAACTTATGGGAAATAGGTTTTGCTTCATTAAGTATCTGCAATGCAATCACCAGCACATGCCCAAGGTTATGTTTTGAGGCTGTAAAGTTAGGACAAGTTTTATGTGGTGAAAGATTTAAATTAGAATTATTATAATTTTTAACTTGAGCTACTCTAACAAGCTGTTTGCCCAGATAAAGTTTTTAATAATTCTTAATGATAATTAAACGGGATATCCCTTAAGCATTTAGCCAATTAAACTATATAGTTTGTCACTACTTTTTTGCTATACAAGAATTATATTAGCAATAACCATCTCATGTCAATTCCTGCAACCCAAGGGTATATATTTTCATGTACCTCTGAGCTTCCTTTAACGCTTTAAATCAGATGGTCAACATCGTAGTTCCCATAGTTCCAAAAAGTGACTTACTGTAAGACCAGCTGTTAGGATCAAGACTCCCTCAATGTTTTTTTCAAGTGGTCAGTTCAGCAGGGAAATACTTGGGGAAAAAAAAGCAATGACCTCTTATTTGTGCATTTCACATAAAATAATGCAGTACACACAATCCCCATGAGACAAGCATACAACTTGTTTATGTATGTGGTACCAAATAAAGCTATGGTCCTCCAATGGGATCTTGTTGGGCAAACTTACATTCCTTCGGAATTCAATTGAAATCAGTGAGACTCTGCACAGCTGCAAGCATCTGCCTGTGTTAATACAGCTGCAGAATCAGGGACTACTTTATTTAAAAAACCCACTACAATAGTTATGAGATGGTTGAAAAACAGAAACAAAGGGTGGATGATAAGCATTTGGAAAGTTCCATCCCATCTGACCTTTCTGGAAAAATCATCATAGCAATTAATTTTAGGGGCCAACTTCAATCAGTTCAAATACATTACAGAGAAGGTACAATGTAAACTCAGTAGCTTTCAGAAGTCTCAAGTATTCAGCTAACTGTAATCAGAAGTTTGCTCTTTTTAGTAATATGCCTTAATATCACGACACAGCATTATGATCTTTTAACAACTGCCATTAGACATTAAAATCTCTTAAATTTCTCCACTCTGTTCTGAAAGTGGTGTTAACTCTGTTTAATTTGCTGCTGCTTTGTTGTTTGTTTCCCCATAATTATATTTTAAAGAATAAACACTAATTGCTTGCCTTTCATTACCAACAGCAAGTATGTGTTTGCTCTCAAACCTTTGAACAGTCTGTTCCACAGTCTCGTAGGGTGAGGGGTGTGTTCCACATTGAATTAAAAGCAACTGCCATGAAGGATGCTTTCAGTCTCTAGGGAAAAGGGTGCCAGAAATTTCCTTGAAAAATGTTCGCTGCTGCCTCTGAAGAAGTCATTTCTCCATTCATCCAAGTCACATGTTAAGAGAGTTTAGCAAATTAGGAGAAAATGAGAAAGACGCAGTAGAAACATACTTATTAAATAATTTTATGTTTTAAAATATTTTCTGTTGTAAAAGTCTCTCAAACCCAAGGAAGTATAAAAATACAAAATGATCATATTGCTTACATACACACTTACATGTAAAAATATCTAGCAAATCAGTTATCAAGGGAGGTAAATGTTTAACCTCAACCACGTTTACAGTGGAAAGTTTTATTAAAGTGAAGTATTAAAAAAATAAATGTGTACATTTAAATTATCTGATTACTTTTGTTTTTTTTAAACATTGAGGCAAATTATCTTGCTCTCACGTTAAAAGTTTACGGAACACGTAGTGAACCTTGATACTAACTTCAATTGGGGAAAAAAAAAGGTTATAACTACCAGAGAGCATAATTCTTTAAAGAAAACAGATATTTTCTGTGTCTTACGTTTTTGGTATTTCAATTAGCATATACTTTATATAAGCATTCTCAAACTTTCCCCACAGTGGACAGAGTTGGTTTCATAGACCATCTTCTCCCTGTCATTCACAACCACACAGACCCCTATCCCTTCCCATTTGTAATCTCTTAAAACCCATGTAGCCACTGTAGCTGTTGCTTACTTTAAATCATCCTATAAGGAAAGCATTAACATATTTTAGCAGCTAGAAATGACAACAGCCAACTCTCCATAGGCCGTAGACCACAGTTTGAGAAACACTGCTCTACTATGCGTTAACCTGGAACTTGACTGGGGTTACATTCAAGTATTCAGGTATAGTAAATAAACATGACATGTTATGCTGCAACAAACATGTCAGTGCATGCATCCATTTTCTACAAGTCACAGTGCAAGAGGTTCCTTAGATAGAATCACACAGCAACTGCTAAGACAGCATGTTACGCCGATCCAGGCTTATAACAGTTCACACAACCTCAAACAGGCAGCTAACATTAAATACAAAAACACAAGTGAAAATATTTTGCAGCAGTATGAAGTTAACACCTTTATACATTTATGAACTCCTTGGAGTTTTTAGATTCTCTAACTAACAATTTAGTTAGTTTCATTTATTAAATGATAAAAAGTCCCATAGCCGAAACTGTATTTTTTTTTTTAAGGAAAGTTTTCCATAATTTCTAAGTTGTTAATCATTAAACTTTAATTATTAAACATTAGAAATAATGTTGTTCTTTAAGACTCTGTGGCACTGCCTCGAACTGGGTCCAAAGGTTTGCATTAATATGCTCCATCCTGGCAGAGCCCAATAACTAGGCAGAGCACCACTGACTGATGAGGTTCTGTGCAGGCTTAAGGTTCTGTCTATATGGAGCTTCTTGTATGATTAGGGCTCTACTTAGTTTTGAGGATTAGTCAAAATATTGGCATCAGTGTTGTGGCATTTGTGATTTAACTCAGGCCTCCCATGCACACATGATGGAAGGCGACACTCTTCCTTGCTGTTCAATGCAGTTAGTTCAAATACCCTCCTATTTGCCAACTATTTAAAAACTACTCTAGCCTCACACTGCAGTGCCTATGTCTGCAAACATTAATTTTAAGCAAAGACTTCTATGCTTGACAATTACTTCTGCCAATTTCTCATTTTTAATTATATGCAAAGAAGTCAAAAGAAAAAAAATTTTTTTACACAATATTTCATATTTTCTTCTTACTTTAGACCAAGGGTCAGCAACCTCTGGCACGCGGCTCGCCAGGGTAAGCACCCTGGCGGGCTGAGCCAGTTTATTTACCTGCCACGTCGGCAAGTTCGGCCGATCATGGCTCCCACTGGCCATGGTTTGCCGTCCCAGACCAGCCGCGTGCCAGAGGTTGCCAACCCCTGCTTTAGACTTCTGTTACATGAGTTTAGGAATGTAATCAGGGCTTTGGAGCGGAACCCAGAACTGGAGCACAGAGCAGCATGTTTTTGCCTGGAACTGGAGCAGAGCCAGAGCACAGCTCCAAAGTCCTGAATGTAATGACACAGTAGATCTAGGAACTTACCATTAGAATACAAATAGTAGGGATCCTACAATGAGTAATAGGGCCCTAAATCTGAAAATCAAGTTTCTCTCAGTGATAGAGGATCATACACTGCTACTAACTACCATTCTAAAGGATCACATACATACCCTATTGTAGGAGTTTAAAATGTATGTACACTTAAAGGGACTAGTCTAGTAAGATGTAACTAGTCAGAGCAGAGTCATCTTTGAAGGTTTTTTAAATTTTTAAAGCTATAACGAAAGCATTATATTCTGAACACGAGTAATAATTTGACTTGTGACACAGTTCAAAGAGTTTAATCAACTTACTAAAACTATAGCTTTTAAATCAATGCTTTTTTTAACGTCTTCAGTGATTCGCAAATGTAAAATATTTTAATCACCATTTCACAAACAGATAGGAATAAAGTGCTCAGAGGGAATTAAATCCTTCCGTGGGCGTTTTAGTTCAAATCTAATTATGAATTTTTCCTCACTCTTTCTCCTTCCTTGCTTTTTATTCCAAGTTGTAGCCTATAATTTCTTTGAGGCAAGAGAGGAATAGCACCCTAGAGTTCTCAAATGTCAATATTTTAGAATTTCTTTCCCCTTTAACCAGCAAAATTTTGCCTCTAAGTAGCTATGGTTGAGTATTTCAAAAGCAGCATCTGATTCTGAGTGTCTCTAATTTTGAGTGCCCACTGAGAGACATATTGAGCTTCATTTTCAGAGGCATCCTCTCACTTAAGTCACCCCAAATTAGGGAAAACTTTTCCAAGTCTGGACTAGATAAACTGGTGCCAGAACAAATATCATCCAAGGAAAGTCAAAAAAAAAAGATAGATAGAATTACTTTTAAAAATTATAACCAAACTGGAAGTTAAGAAAATGAAACACTACAGGCAAGGGCCATCACAAATTAGCAAGAGTCTGACTGGCTTCCTAAAAGGAATCTGTGCAAGAAAAGGTGTTGGTTCACAGCACTCTAAGTGAAAGGAGAAGAGACACTATAAAATACTGGAAGGGGGACGCAATCCTCTCTTGTATCGACGTACCTAGCACCAATCTAAGTTCAAAGGGTTCTTTGAAGTCAAAAGACATGTCAGCAAAATGTACATCTGCATCCAGTATTTAATGAAAGCCAGAGAGAAACTAACCTTAAAAAAAAAAAAAAGTCTTCTCCAAAGGGAGTTGAAATGGATTGTTTACATTGGCTGTCATATAAACAGGGATCCTTCTCCAAGAAGCCAGCAAAATTTTAACACTAATACTTCTAATACTAATTTTGCACTTTAAGCCCTCCCCAGTTCTTACACCAAATTGAAATAGCGACAACTGAAGGAGAGACCTTCTTGCCATTTTAAACAATGTTTTGTTGACACATTACTGCAGAGATCAAGTATGTTGGGCTGATCAATTAAATAGAGAGACTGAAATCCTCAGCTTCTGACGTAGGCTTCTGGTGTAATTGTCGTCCATGGTGGTACTGTCCATAGAATTTCTTTCATTAAAAGGATGATATGTCTTTACTAAATGAAAGAAGTGCGGACTAATGTGGTTTCTACTGATTCAGTCTCAGGGTGCCACTGTGATAGTGACAATGTAAGATGGCCCAAAGTACCAAGTCAACCAAAGAGAATATAGAATTACAGATAGCGGGGACCTTTTACTTTATTATTATTACTATTATTAAATAATAAACGTGAAAATTAGAGAAAGATACTGTCTGAAGCAACTTGCAGAGAAAAGTTCCACACTATTTATAAATTTAAGAGTTTAGGTCCAAAGTAGGATTTTAGAAGGGGGATACGTACTGCCAAATTTTATTGAGTTTTGCCTCTGTTACCTGCCAGAAGCTTTCAGATAAGCATTAACAGATAGGAGAAAAAAGGATTTGTAGTTGAGTGAAGATGGTGGAACATACCAACATTTTCTTGGCTGCAATCCACTCACTTTGGTCTGCTCCTCAGCTGAACAAAGCAAACAAAAAGTAACATGCTCTGAATTATTATGTATGTAAATGTTACCACCTCTGTAGTATTAACATATGTCCGAGTTATTCGCTTCACTACATCAACTCCTCCTGCTGCACTCTTCTGCTTCCTTACAAGGTGCAGTAATGGAGTTGAATGCTGTGTAGGCACACAACTAAACTAAGTTAACAGGTTCTTTATGCTATTCTACCTTTTTGAAGTTTTTATTTTCAGGCTACTGCTCTACTCAGACTCCTCCCTTCTACTCTAAAAAGAGAAAGCTGAAGAAAAAATTAAATGAAGTTGGATACAAAAATTAGATTTTATTCAATGATAAACCCACAGACATTAAACTAAAGGGAGCTGTAGCAATGACTGAGTGGGCCCTGAAGTAAGAGGAACCAGGAAGGAGAGGGTCTGTGGGCATATAGCGAGGATAACAGACTTCAGTTTTAATCATAAAAACACAAGACAAATATTCTAGTTGTGTTTTAGTTTTTACAAATAATCTTATTTGGGTAACTGAAATAGCTAAATCTAAAGCTATAAATGAGAAAAATTTAAATATATTACACAATTAAATACTGAACAATGGCATGAATGCATGTGATGCAGAAGCTTACATAAGTACCATATTTTGCCATATATAAAAACTATAAAAGAAGTCAAACACAGAATGGCAAAAGAGCAATGCTCAGACTGTGGACACAGGAAATAAGGCCATTCTTCCCCGCCATTCTTCCCCATCTCCCACCCTATTTAGACTCGGGCTTTCAGAGGAACAAGTGACTGTAAAAAGGGACTGAAAGAGAAGATATGTACAGTGACACAAAGAAGGGGAAAGTCAAGTATTACATGAGGAAGAGTAATGAGTTTTTAAAATGGAGGAGCTATTGCAAGTGAGGGTAACCTGTAATCAAATTCCTTGCACCTGATCTGGTGATATTCTTTGATGGCTCGATACTAGGGTGGCTGAGTAGACAAGAAAGTTCAAAGATGGACTTCAACTTTAGAAAGGAGAGAAATAAAAGTGAAATTCTGTAGCCTGGAGGTCAGTGATTTAGGATACTTAATATTTCCAACTGTTGTACTGAAATGGAGATGGCATATTTACCACTGTTTTACCAAAGCACCAGTTTATGAGGGCCTGTTTCGGTCTGAGATGTCCAATTTTGAGAGATGGCTTAATTTTAATTTTAAATATTTCTTTCATCTTTTAGTTATTAAGGGAAGCACAGGTTCTCTGCCATATAAATTTAATACCTTGTGTTAAAAATATATTAAGAATGGATAATTTTTTTAAAAAGTGTCCTGCATCTAACTTCCGTTTTCCTAAACTTAAAACAATCTGCAGCAACTTGGTCTTCCTAACAGTTACATTGAGGAAAAGCTAATGGACTGGTCCCAGTTCCTTTCAAACACCCCAGGTCTGAGTGGGCCCATGCTAACTTTACGGTTTGAAAATGTTACCTTCTCAGTAACTTTAATGAACTGTAAAATCTAAGCTTTTCATGGTTTACATTGAAGCAATATTGTTTTGAAGTGACAGAGATTTTATGCCACTAAGGTTTTTATAAAATTACAGTTTTAGCATCAGTTGCTGTTAAAACTGTAATTTTATAAAAACCTTAGTGGCATAAGTCTTCGTTGCTTCAAAACAATATTGCAAACACTTATGCACACAGGTAATCCACTGAAGCTAATGGGATTATTCTTGAGTCCAATTATGTACTAAAGTGTTTGCAGGATCAGGATCAATAATTTGTAAAATTAAAAACGTAGACCCTACTAGTAATAGCATTTAAAAAAGGGGTTTACAAATTTATTACTCTTTAAGCGCTATTCAAAGCAAAACCATGCAAATAAGAAGTCTTTATAAATTAAGAGAACTATGAGGAAAGTCCCAAAAACAAACCCTTCCATAATTAACATTGCTTTTCCATGTCTGCCAATAAAAAAAAAGTGGATTCAAAAAAGCAGACATACAGCTATTGAAAGAAGCAAGGAGTTGTTAAATGTTTTGATACACACAATTAGTGTGCAATTCTATTTGGAACACGAATTTCAAATTACAAAATCATAAAGTCATCACCTAGAAAAATTTATATTTTTCTAGATTTATACAGAATAACTATATACACAAAAACAGCAAAGAGTTCTGTGGCACCTTATAAACTAATAGACGTATTAGAGCACGAGCTTTCGTGGGTGAATACCCACTTCATCGGATACATGTGTGAGGGTGGTTTCTGAGGCTGTGGATGGCATTGCGTTCTGCACAACTTAGGTTATGAGGCAAGCGATGTTGTTTTTCCACATGCATCCGATGAAGTGGGTATTCACCCAGGAAAGCTCACGCTCCAATACGTCTGTTAGTCTATAAGGTGCCACAGAACTCTTTGCTGCTTTTACAGATACAGACTAACACGGCTACCCCTCTGATACTATATACACAAATGCTTAACACATGCTCAATAACATACAACCTAAAAGGCATTGTTCAAAACCTTTTTGCTATTGTGCCTCAGCTGTTTTTTATTATTACTTGTATTTAAGTAAGCTTTGTGCTGAAAAACCAATTATTTAAATTGATTTCATTAACCTTTATAGGACAAAGAAATGACTAATGCAAATACAGAAGAAATCTACTGCTTGTTTTGATCACTGAAATGTAATGTTTTACTGTGCAATAATTGAAAGGTTTGATAATATGAAAAAAAGAGCACACACAGGAAAAAGCAGTGTTATATAAGTGCCTTGAATTAGGTTCCAGAACCTTAGAATTTTAGTTAGGCAACAGTAATTACTGTAATAGATCAAGAGGGGCTTTTTTGGCCTTTGTTTTGAGAGTGTTTCCATTTCTCTCCACCTCTGCACTGCTGCGGCCCCCCACCCCCACCTGCTCCCCTCCAATTCAGGAAGTCCAAGTACTCTGCTTTACTGACTACACAACTCATTTAAAAAAAATAAATAAATGAAAGCAGCAGCAGCATCTGTTCACTTACCTGACTTCCCATAAATGAAGGCAAAACACCATCTTTCCCAAACCTTATTTCAGTATGCCCAGAGGATATGTTTACTGTGCATTAAGTTTATGTAAACACACTTAGTATTATAATTGTTGAGTACAACTTTAGGAAATGGCACGTCTGCAGTTATATGCACTTCCATCCAATAGTCTAGCAATATCCAATAGTTTTAGAAACTATGCATTTTGGAAGAAGTCCACTAACCCCAACCCCGCTCTATTGCTTATCTCAGGGACTCTACATGATTTAAGGGTAATGTAACTTGTTAGAATTATATACAGAACTCTTTTGATTACTTTCTCCTGTTGCCGTCGCACCGCCCTCACTTCTCTTACATGTTGCACACCTACCACCGTTCCCATCATGTACCCAACACAATATTGGAAGAGGAAAAAAAAAAAAAGTTATCAAAACCCATCTACCTAAAGCATACAAACTAACCAAACCAAAGACTATTTTAAATGCAGAAACTTGCAAGCCTTTTTATGACTGTCATTAATCCCAAGCCTTCAGTTATGCATACATGATCACTCCCAAAATGGAAACACCAGTGTCAGTTCTTTCACCTCAATTCAAAAGGCAACACTGAATTAACACTCGCCAACTTCCTCTGTTGACTTAAATTAGCAAATCTACTTGAAATCACTCACTTTAATTCTTCACATAGCAACACTAAAATTTTGTTTCCATAGGCTACTAACCAACACACCATGTTTCAAGCAAATATTTCTGATGAATTTTTATAAGCTGAGTTTTGGCAAAGGGCACCTGCAAAGGACATTGGATAATTTAACTCTATATTAAATTATTAGAGCACATCCAATTACTAGTCAATATACTATACAGGACTATTTGGTTTAACAAAGAAGACAGCTTCCATCTTTGTGCATAAGCCATTTTGAGACATGTATACCATTGTAATACTGAACTGCAGATCAAATGCACATCTTTTGCATGCAGAAAGATATTTTAAATATATTTCTTACACAAATTCATTAATACTGTACTACATTTATACAGTGCCATCTGAGTCTATTGTACATTACAAATGATAAAAAGACAAGGTTCCTCAGGAGCTTAGAATCTAACTTAGACAAACACAGTAAAGGAAGACAACAACAGAAAAGCAAGACAGTATGACTAGAAAGGAGGTCAGCAATAAAAGGTTAATTGGGACTGAAGAGTTTTGAGAACGCATTTGAAAAAAAAAAAGGAGACAGGTGAAATGGCACACAGAGTTGAGGAACATACAACTGAAAATACTTAGCTGTGTATATTAGCTTACAGGGAAAACGAAAGTTTTCAAGAGCTCAGAACAGTCTATTAAAAATAAGAGTAACATTCTAAACATTATCAGATGCCAACATTCTGAATAAAGATGTTTTATTTGCTATTTCCCACAGTCAAAGAAACACGATCATACTTCAACAAATTGTACAATAACTTTGTATACGGTTAGTAATTTCCCCCAGTTTCAAGCAGAAACCCACTCCTGACTAGTTTGCAATCCTGCTCATCTCTTGACACTCATCCTCTAATACTCTTACTTCCATTTTAGTGATCAAATGATCTTTCTAAAAAGTTCATAGTTCCATACAACACAAACACAGTGAACTTTAAGGCTAACAAGAATCACTGGTACATGCATTAGGAAGAAAACCTTGCTTGCTTATCAGACATATCTGACAATATCACTAGACATTAGCTAGCCTTTTCTTAAGTAGAATTTACTAAAATGATCTCCCTTCCCTGGTGGCTTGTTGCAGGTCTACATCATCTTGGAAAATGATGCGCCTATTCTTCACAATGTTCATTCTAAACCTCTCTCTAACCAGCTTCAGATGGTGATCTCATGTAAGCTGATTAGATTCTTATTTAAGTATTTATTTGGAGACATTGATATTTCCATATTAATTAGGCCTCTTATGGTATTCTTTTGAAGGCTAAAAAAATGAAGCTCTTGAAGTCTTTCAGCATAAATCTTCTAATCTTCTAGCAAGCCTTGGGGCCCTTCTCTGCACCTATTTAGGAATTTGAGAAAAGTATCCTGGTCCCTCTAAGAATTAGGACTTGCTACATTTCCACGTCATTAGCTATCCTATGATCCAACTATGGACATGCACAGTTATCAATAGTTAAAATACTGCTGTGCTCGCACACATAACACACATAAAATTTATTGCTTATTAAGGGCTTGTCTACAAATAAAGCACTACAGCAGTTTCAGTGTAGACACCACCTCTGCCAACAGGAGGGGTTCTCCCATCAACATAGGTAATCCACCTCCCAGAGAGGCAGTAGCTAAGTTGACAGAATTCTTCTGTGATTCTAGCATTGTCTACAAAGGGATTTAGGTTTGCTTAACAATACCATCAGAGGTTTGGATTGTTCACACCCCTGATCAACATAGTTAAACCAACCTAATTTTCTAGTGTAGCACAGCCTAAGGTTGTCCAACAGATCCCACTATAATACCCTGTTTTCAGTTGCTTAGGACTTTGCAAAACTAACCACTTAACAGCTGAAATTTTCTACAGTGTCTATCTCAGGCTGCACTTATTTTTAAAAAAACAGCCAAAGTGGTTCAGCTGTTTCAGAGAACGAAGCTAGGGGAAAATAGATTGGGTCTGAGTTGGGAGCGGGAATGGATTGGGACTAGCTGGGGATGAAGATTAGCACTGAGAACCAGGGGGGTGGAAGGAAGGAGGTAGCTGGAGAGGGAAGACAGATCTGTCAAGCAATTGGGGGAGAACTGACACTGGCTGGGCAAGAAGACTGGATTGAGAACCCTAAGGAGCGGAGACTCGAACTAACTAGGTGAAGACAATGAGACTGTGCCCAAGAGCCTGGAGTGGGAAGGAGACAGTACAAGGATAAGGACAGGTTGAAGGGGCCAGGACAGAAAGGCCACACTTTGGCAGGGGGTGAGAGAATAGACAGAACAGTCTGTGCCAACTCAACACACACACTTCCTCCAGAGCCTGGACTAGAACCATTCTTCAGCTGTTAGCTAGTGTCTGAAACCCACAGGCAAAGTGTCCCATTCCCCTCTATTGCTACTCCACATGGAGGAGGACAATCTACTACTATTATCAGTTACTCTATTAGCTCAAATGACAGATGACTGTGTGGTGGATCTAAAGGCTACAACCATTCTGATAACCCACGTGGGTGTCAATATAATGCCAAGTCATCACATCTATTTTTTCAGTTTGCTTTTTTAAAAAGGAAAATACACACAAAAAAGCTATATTAAAGGATTATTAAGGTTGTGAACATAATTAAAAAACTATATAAGAATGCATATGCACAAAAGGGCCAAATTAAGGTCACACTGGCAAACTTAATTCTGGCATTTTCCAATTCTGAAGTACTTGATTTTGAAACCCTAATAGTGTTTTTAATGTAGGGTTGTTTTGTTGTTGTTTTTTTAAGTGTCTCATTTATAAAGAACAGATTTTGCATTGCAGTGCCAACCCAAGGTCTAAATCAAGATTTGAGTCCACTATGCTAGGCACTGCACAAACAGATAGGATTTATGGTCTCTGCCTCAAAGAATTTAAAAATTAATTTGAAACAAAATGCAGGGAGTATCAAACAGTAGGGAGAGAGGAAAGGAAGGATGGTGGAGAGTAAAGGTAATAAGGTTACATATAAAAAGTTATCAACTGAAGAACAGGCACTGTACATAAGATCTCAGAAATAACCCCTCCCTCATTGTGTTTGAACTGGAATATTTTCACATACCCATAAAACTGGGTGGGGTAGAAAGACACCCCCCCCCCCCAAGGTTGTGTCCACAGACTCTCTCTGTCATGTTTCTAACAGCGGACTTTTCACTCTATCCGCATTGCTACATTTCTCATTCAAGATCTCCATCATCTCCAGTCTTTACAACCTCCTCCTCATGCGTCATTCTGAATTTGCTTCATTCCATTCACTGGCTCTTCATTTTCCATCACATCAGATTAAGGACTCTTGTCCTCATTTTTAACTACCTTCACAGCTGTTCCTCTCTTTAGTTACTTATTTTACGCATTGCCCACCACCCTGCCAATATATTTTTGCACCCTCTTCCTCACTGCTCCTCAAGTATCGAGCATCTTCCATGAACTAATCAATAAAGCCTGTAACCTCTCCTTCACAGAAAAGGGGGTGGAGGTATTTGATGCCTTGAAGATGTCAGCCCACTTATAATGAACAAGTTTGGGGCAGTCTCATATTTTAAAAAAGCCCACAGCAACTAAACATATACTGTACACTGGGGTTCTCAACCTCTCTCTTTGAGGCCCCTAAACATACTATAAAAACTCTATGTGTGCCACAATAACTGGTTTTCTACATATAAAAGCCAGGGACGGCATTAGGGGGTAGCAAGCAGGGCAACTACCTGGTAAAGCTACAATGCTCAGGCTTCAGGGTCCGGGGCTTCAGCCCCATGTGGTGGGGCTTTGGCTTTCTGCCCTGGGCCCCAGCGAGTCTAACGCAGGCCCTGCTTGGTTAGGGCCTCTCCTGGTTGAGAACCACTGCTGTACATGTTCTGATTGTATCCTTCTCCCCAATCCTTTGTACACTACTTGTCTTCTTAAACAGTCCACAGCAAGGATCTTTCTGTCAGTATGAAAAGCACCTGGCACACTGTAAACATGTCAAAATAAGAATTGTAAAAAAGTGACTATTTTATTTAATTTCCAATCCTGTTGTCCCAATTCCTCAGGTGCTAAAGATGTTCAAGGAACTTACAGTTTTCCTTGATCTCAGGGCTATCCACAAAAGCAGAAGGGCCACTTAGTTAACTCTACTAGTGTTGCCAATTTTAAATACAAATTAATTATTCAAGTATCAGGGATAAATTCAACAGCCAAATAAGAACTATTTTCTGCGCAGTAATAATAAAAATAACTAAATACGATTCTTTATGTTTTTAATGTAGTATTTTATATCATGATACTTATAACTCCTTCCATTCAAGTATTTCAAAATGCTTCACTAACATTAAGGGAAAGTTTTATACTCAACACATCTGTTAGATAAGGTTGTACTATCCCCATTTTTCAAACAAGCACAGATCACTTCCTGTATGAAATTCGAAGTGTCACCTAAAACTGTGGCAAAAACAGGAATAGATCCAAAATTTCTTGACAAGCAGTCCTGTGCATCAACTATACACCATCCAATTGGTTTTTGAGCAATTAGGAAGCTTTACGTCTTTCTTTTTTTTTCAAGTTTCTTTTACACCCAATTCTGTCATTTACTACAACGGTAGCATTGCATAACAATTTCCATGTTTGACATCTGTTGGAAAATGCATGTTGCTAAATAATCTGTTAAACATAGTAATATGAGTGCTTAGTCAGCTGTTTAGGATTATTTTAAAATTGATATTTTGCTAATCCATTTATACTTTAAGAATGACATCTACAGGACTTTCTGAACCTCAGATTAATGACCATTCTACCATTAATTTGTAATCACATTCAAAGTAATTTGGATTATACCAAAAATCAGACCAGTTAACTTCCTCCTCCAGTAGCCAAGCACAACCACTGAAATGAGCGTGGAATCTTTCAGCTTCTAAACCATGATTCCTAGAACAGCTGCTGAAAATCAAATACAATACCTGTATTTACAAAATAGCTCAAGGATAAAATTTTCAAAAGCGCCTAAAAAACTAAGGCACGCAAGTACAATTAAGCGATTTATCAGAGGGGTAGCCGTGTTAGTCTGGATCTGTAAAAGCAGCAAAGAATCCTGTGGCACCTTATAAACTAACAGACGTTTTGGAGCATGACCTTTCGTGGGTGAATACCCACTTCGTCAGATGCACGTAGTGGAAATTTCCAGGGGCAGGTATATATATGCAGGCAAGCTAGAGATAATGAGGTAGTTCAATCAGGGAGGATGAGGCCCTGTTCTAGCAGTTGAGGTGTGAAAACCAAGGGAGGAGAAACTGGTTTTGTAATTGGCAAGCCATTCACAGTCTTTGTTTAATCCTGAGCTGATGGTGTCAAATTTGCAGATGAACTGAAGCTCAGCAGTTTCTCTTTGAAGTCTGATCCTGAAGTTTTTTTGCTGCAGGATGGCCACCTTAAGGTCTGCTATAGTGTGGCCAGGGAAGTTGAAGTGTTCTCCTACAGATTTTTGCATATTGCCATTCCTAATATCTGATTTGTGTCAGTTTATCCTTTTCCGTAGCGACTGTCCAGTTTGGCCAATGTACATAGCAGAGGGGCATTGCTGGCATATGATGGCGTATGTTACATTGGTGGACGTGCAGGTCAATGAACTGGTGATGGTATGGCTGATCTGGTTAGGTCCTGTGATGGTGTCGCTGGTGTAGATATGTGGGCAGAGTTGGCATCAAGATTTGTTGCATGGATTGGTTCCTGAGCTAGAGTTCCTATGGTGCGGTGTGCAATTACTGCACACCGCACAATCCATCCCGGGCACATCACACGATCCATTGTCTACAGCCAAGCACTGAGGTACAACCGCATCTGCTCTAACCCCTCAGACAGAGGCCAACACCTACAAAATCTCCACCAAGCATTCTCAAAACTACAATACCTGCACGAGGAAATAAGGAAACAGATCAACAGAGCCAGACGTGTACCCAGAAGCCTCCTACTGCAGGACAAACCCAAGAAAGAAACCAATAGGACTCCACTGGCCATCACATACAGTCCCCAGCTAAAACCCCTCCAACGCATCATCAGGGATCTACAACCCATCCTGGACAATGATCCCACACTTTCACAGGCCTTGGGTGGCAGGCCAGTCCTCGCCCACAGGCAACCTGCCAACCTGAAACATATTCTCACCAGTAACTGCACACCGCACCATAGGAACTCTAGCTCAGGAACCAATCCATGCAACAAACCTCGATGCCAACTCTGCCCACATATCTACACCAGCGACACCATCACAGGACCTAACCAGATCAGCCATACCATCACTGGTTCATTCACCTGCACGTCCACCAATGTAATATACGCCATAATATGCCAGCAATGCCCCTCTGCTATGTACATTGGCCAAACTGGACAGTCGCTACGGAAAAGGATAAACGGACACAAATCAGATATTAGGAATGGCAATATGCAAAAATCTGTAGGAGAACACTTCAACCTCCCTGGCCACACTATAGCAGACCTTAAGGTGGCCATCCTGCAGCAAAAAAAACTTCAGGATCAGACTTCAAAGAGAAACTCTGAGCTTCAGTTCATCTGCAAATTTGACACCATCAGCTCAGGATTAAACAAAGACTGTGAATGGCTTGCCAATTACAAAACCAGTTTCTCCTCCCTTGGTTTTCACACCTCAACTGCTAGAACAGGGCCTCATCCTCCCTGATTGAACTACCTCATTATCTCTAGCTTGCTGGCATATCTGCCCCTGGAAATTTCCACTACATGCATCTGAGGAAGTGGGTATTCACCCACGAAAGCTCATGCTCCAAAATGTCTGTCAGTCTATAAGGTGCCACAGGATTCTTTGCTGATTAAGCGATGTAGGCACTTCATACTTGCCTTGACTGGAGACTTAACCTCAAGTTATAACTTATGTTGCTACTAACTTGAGTTCCACCTACACACAAAAACCCTTTACTCAAGTGTGGTGGTGCTTTTAATTCAACTTGGCTCCTGCATCAGGAGGTATAGGCTAAGCTCAAGTTGGCACTACTGATAGTTGGTAGCACAACCACTCTTCGCAGCTCAACTGTTACAAGCTTTTGTCTCATCTTTACTATTTAACTTTGGGATCCATTTCTTAGGATTTCTTACATCGGTCTCAGCAATTAAAGTAGTTACTGACCTCAAAAGTACTATGGGATACTTCCCTACTGTAAGGATAAGGCATTTTCCTGTAGCCATATTGTAAGGTCTAAGTAGGGTGACCAGATAGCAAGTGTGAAAAATCGGGATGGGGTGGGGGGTAATAAGAGCCTATATAGGAAAATGCCCCCAAAATCAGGACTGTCCCTATAAAGTCGGGACATCTGGTCACCGTAGGCCTAAGGCCTTTGTCTGCAGCCATAATAGGAGAGCAGCAGTCATTACCCAAGAAGCAGAAAGTCACATCCTCACATTCCAGCTAAATTACATTAAAACAAAGAATGTAATATCAGGCTGTTAAGGGGATCCTGTCCTAATAGCATCCACTGTCACTACATAAAGAACCAGATCTTAAGATGGTTAAAGAAAACTTAGTTTGATAGCATTCTGTGTGGCAAGAAATCACTTATCAGTAGTTGTGGTTGTGAAAGCCTCACTTTATTGTTTTAACTTTACAGTCCCCACTTCTCTATTGTTTGTCTGCATGATCTGTCTGGTTCTTTGATGGTTTCTGTCTGTTACATAATTAATTTTGCTAGGTGTAATTAAGGTGGTGAGATATGGTTGGTTAGAGAATTTTGTTATGTCAGGATTAGTTAGTAAAACTTTAATAAAATGATTAGGGTATAGGTAAGCAAGACTCCAATTTATATAGCGAAACTTGAGTCCAAAAGGAAGTTCTCTGGAAACCAACTCCAAGATTAGAGCTGCCAGACCTCAACACCTTGCCAATGGCACCGTGCGGACACTGGAATCCCCCAGATGACCTGATCCTGACTGGCTATCAAGCCAGGCGCAGGCGAGGGATGTGCTGGCCACGGCTTCCCACCACCTCCATTGGCCTGGGACGGTGAACCGCAGCCAGTGGGAGCCGCAATCGGCCGAACTTGCCGACACAGCAGGTAAACAAAACTGTCCCGGCCTGAGAGGGTGCTTACCCTGGCGAACCACATGCCAGAGGTTGCCGACCCCTGGTGTATCGTGTACATGGTGTTTTGGTGATTATTAATAAAGAGAGGTTAAGTAGGATATTACTGTGTAAGGCTCTTTCACTGGTGAAAGAAAGACTCCACAAAACCGCAGAGTTTAAGGAACTGAAAGGGTGGGTACCTAAATTAAGAGCGCTATACCTTGAGCCCCAGGAAAAGGGCAAAGGTGGGTGTTCCTAGAGTGTGAGTAACAGAATTTTTGCGGGTAACACTCCCCGAAAGACAAAACTGAGCGGTTATAATGCAAGACTAGAGGACTTGCAAAACTGAAACTTACATTGAGCACACAACTCCCTTCTCAGTTTAGACTAAGAGGGTTTCAATTACTAATTAAGGTAAACCAGTAGGTTTGAAATAGATTTGATAACAACATGGGGCCTACAGCAGTCAATCCTGGGGCCTACGTACAACTTTAATGAAGTCATTGTACTCATTTTTTTAAAATGATATTCAATATATCCAGTACCATTTCTGTTTCCTGCACTGAGTGAATTTTTATTTTTGTCTATGAGCAAGTTAACCATACTGTGATATACGACTGCATGTATAGACAGCACAATAAAAAAAGACTTTGAATGCCAAATTTAAAATTCAGAAAATAACAGCAAGACAGAAGATGCTACAGTACCACTCAGTGGATGCTTGTTTTTGAAACCACTTTTCTAACAAATTTGGTACTACATTTTTTCAAAAACTATGTGCCTTGTTGTTTTTATAGCAAATTTAGAAATCCTATATGTTTCTCTAAATGCTCAACTCTTACAGTATGGAGGTACACTGGGAAATATTACAAAAGGTGTATTTGCTTTTCCCCTTTTTTCCAGGTGCCTTCAATAATTTTTGTACCCCTATTTCAACGATAAAATAGAGTATTTAGTCTACTACACTAGTTTGCTTTCTCTTACTCCCAATTATTCACTTATTTTACTGTACTTTAATTGAATTCACAAAAACTTAATATTTATGGATAAAGTAGTATTTTAAACTGTTCACATTTTAAATCTGTTAGGGAGAATTTCCTTTCCAATATTTTATTTCAGCAAGAATCCTTGAGAATGTTTCACAGACAGAAGAGATTTTCTTTGTACCGAAGTATACAAAGCAATGCATACAAGCATTCCAGTGAAGAATATCTACTTAGCAGTATGCAAGAACTACCACTTATTTGGAAACAAAATTAAGATCTCTATCAAGGTACAAAATGATGATTAAGCAGAACATTCATTTGCAAGTGACAACCAGACAAAACATACACAGTATGTTTTATGCTGTAAACATGCTGCTGCCAAACACACCACAGGTGAAAGGACGGAGATACATACACCACGCTGACTAACTTTTGATGGTAAAAATCTTACCAAGACAAAGTCGTTTAAAAATTAACCAAGTTACTTAACTCTGAAGTACACTTTTTCAGGAATTCTTAAACATCTTTCTGGAGTTGCTAGGGTGATGCATACAACAGATGAGATGTTAAAGGCCATTAAAAACAAGAGACATGGATGTTCAGAGTCAAGTTCTTGACTTTCCCTGTTGTGACTAGCTATTGTAACACACACAAGCAAAAAAGACAGAGTGAATACACACACAAATCAGATTCAAAAGAGACCCAGTGACAAGGGAAACACTTTGAATGGCTAGGAGAGCAGTAAAAACAAAACAAGACTAGTTAGTTTCACTGTTTTTATTTAGAACCTTGAAAACAGCAAGGAAATGAAAGAACTATCGTAATTTAATAATGCTGCTGCTTAGGAAAATAGGAGCAGAGACAGGCAGTGGAGTTATTCACAGAGGCTACTGGAGAGGGTATAGTAAACAACACCTCATTCCTTCCTCTTGCAGCAGATACATCTCTAGAAGGGTGCAGTAGCAGAGATTCCTCCCCTCCCCACCCCTGCCAGCTAGAAGGAAGACAAACAATAGGAAGTGCCTTCTGCTTCCAGTGTAGATCTTCAAGTTTTAGACCACTACTAGAAAGACATTTAAATCGAAGATGAACACCTGAGTCCTGTTGTGGACCCTGCCAGGACACATATAAGCAACTAAAAAGACATGAGGTAAGGAAAAAGTAGAGAAGCCCAGACCCTTAAGGTGTTGGCCTTGCACTCTACTGATGGAACTTCCTCCCTTGTCTTTTGTATCTACTTATGGCTAATTGCCCTGAATAAATTTATGAAAACAGGAAACTAAATTAAATATTTGCATTTATAATGTAATTAACCCATATTTTTAGCCAAAGCATTGCAACTTCCTTCTTAAAAGCATTCTATGGTTTATGAATAACACAATTTAAAATTTTTTTCATAAAGTTGTTTTTCAGAAATCAGTTTAAAATATTTCTAAAAAAGGAAAAAAGCTTAGATTATACAGTTTACAGTATGCGTCTTTTACAGGCCACTTGGATGTTTTCCAGTGGCACTTCAATGTCAGAGCTTTAGTGTCTGAAGTGCTATTTTAAGCAATTGATGTGCTGACAACTACATTTTTCACGTACGAGAATGGCTTTCTGAGCAACAAAGGCTAAATGAATGAGAATGTTTCAGTTCAGCCATGCTGTTTATAGTAATAGCACTCCTAATTTTGACATTTTTGTAGTGATGCTTTACTATAATATTGTTTTGGCTACAACTTTTCTGTACCTTAAAAAATGCAACACAATCTTAACTTTATTATTACATAAAGTCAGTGACTTGGTCACCGAGTTACGGTTGGTATTTAATGGCCACATGACCAGTTTTGATCATTTGAGATTCTATAAACAACTGAATAGGAAAGAAAATTTTTGACTATTGATTTGCCTTTTCATCCCATAACATTAGTTTCCCTTCCTTTCCACCTACCTTGAGCCTGTGTACTCAACTAGGCAAAACTGAGATTTGATTTATGACTCCACTGTTTTTTTTATTTCTAGTTTGAAACATAAGAGTTATCATACCAGATCAGTGCACCATCCGGCCTCCAACTATAAATACCAGAAGCTTTAGAAAAAAGTGCAAAAAAATTGCTGAAAGTAGGTATGAGTAACCTGGCCCAGGGAAAGTTTCCTCTTAACCCTGAATAGTTAGAAGCTGGCTTATGCACTGAAGCATGAGATTTTCATCTCACCAAATCTCATCTAATTTTTATTTTATTTATCTATTTAGAGATCCCCACTAAAACAGCTCAGCCTTGTCCAAGAACAAGATTAGGAAAAAACAAACAGTCTTCCCCTAGGTTAAAAAATTCTTACAGCTGTTTCATTGAGAAGCTGTAGAATCACCATGCTTTAGAGCAGAGATTTAAAATTTGGCAGGAGGAGGAGGAGGGAGACCTCCCTGATGTTAGAGATGTGTCTTTTGCCATTTCCTGGAAAATCCAACACAAATCTGGCTGAATTATAGGCCACTGGAAAAAAATCTGTTTTCAAATACTCAAGAGGCTTGTTAAAGTTTGGCAGCTGTATTCTCCAACAATTCTGACTGCACTGAGCATACTTCATCCCCACACAGCTTTTACCATTTTATCAAAGCGCATGCTCCATCATGAGGCTGAGCAAGATTTCTTTCCAATAGTGCTGAGCTCAGGACCGAGAGCAGGGATACTGTGTCTCCTGTGCCCTCAATATCCCCCTACTGATGCCCATACAGCATGGAGGAAACAGACTGACTTGAATGCAGAAGGGCAGTGAGCAGAGGAGGTGGAAAACATCAAGGAGACAGGAACACAAGTGATGGAAGGAGGAGAAGAACAGGTGCAAGAGCCAAAGGGACAGAGGCACAACAATTTGTAACTACTGACTAGAACTTATACCCCTCCACAATCTGGAACTGAGTCCAGGATTCCCAAGTCTCAACACTCCACTGCTATCTAGCAAACAACTGTAAAACTCACTGGCAAGGTGTACTTGTTCCCTCCATGGAGGCTGTTCCACACAGAGAACAGTCTACTTCAGCTGCTACCAGTTATTCCATTAATTCAAGTGGTAAAGCTATGTGCTCCAACAGGAGCATGTGGGAGTCTACGTGGTTGCACGATAGATTTTTTCCCCAATGTTTTTATATAAGCGATTACACAAAAATAACTATATTAAAAAGTTACAAAGGCAAGCACTCAAAAATTAAGAAATGCCAGAATTACAGTTACCTGTGACCCATTTTTAAGATATTGTGTTTGAGACTGATGCTTGCTGACTTGAGCCTACAATTAACCTGCATTTTTCACCGCTATTCAGTTACATGGAAATTCATGTGATAACACATGTACAGTATCTTCAGTTCGCTGCAAAGTCATTAGCAGACAATGGAGCACTGGTATAGTGAAAGCCCATATTTAAACAATATTCGGACAGGTTTAAATCCGTCTTAAATGAATACAAAAAGGACAGGTTAAAAAAACATTAGTTGCTCAAGGAACAGATCTTTAGTGAAAAATAAAATAAAATTCAGCCACCCCTTATAGCTTCTACTTTCAACTCTCAATTGTAGCAGAGAAGTCCAGCTACTTCCTCCCAATCATGTAAGAAAGAAGCTTCACCTTGCTTCATTCTCCATCCACACAGGAAGTAGGGATGTAATGTTAATCAGTAACTGATAATATTTTCCTGAGAAATACTAAACTATTTTCTATGGTCATTAGTCAAGTTGAACATATTAAGAAAAGGGGAAAGGCTACTTTAGGGTGTTTGCCATTATAATTCAGAAAAACAAGTTTATACAAGAGTATGTAAAACACAGGGAAATTAACCACTATAACATCAGAAGAATTATAATTCTACTATAGCTATGCCAGTCAATTTTCCCATATAAACAAAAGCAAAGTACACAGATTTATACCAAAGTTAGTAATATTTCAAAGTTCCGCCCAGCAAGAAAATACTTAAATTAAGCACTGCTTTAGTCTCTCACTTCAAGACTGCTAAAAGGCACTCAAATACTTTTGCCATTGACAAGGGCCAAAACATCAGAATTTCTATTAACATAATAAAGAAATATCTAGTAAAACAGCTGAAATATTGCATTACAAATGTTTCATGAGCTTCCCAATCTCTGCAATTTTTTTTTTAATGTTTCACACAGTCATAAATTCTTAGTTTGTGCTAGGGCTTCAGACAACAATTCTCACCTCATGTATATAGAAATACGTTCTTAAGAAGAGAGACAGTCTGAAGTTCTAGCAAATCCTTGAAAGTGAAGTTCTAGCAAATCCTTTAAAGTAAAGTTCTGCTTTTACATTTGGCTATGAAAAATAATCTACCTAACATTCACAAAAGTTCTATAGTTAATAAAATATTTGTCCATGATAATATACTTTACGTTTCAACTGCCATCAGTTTTGCCTGTATGAACTATGTAGGACTGAAATCTTTAATCCAGCAGCTATTTACTTTTTTCATTTGAGTCACAAGTAGCATGTCAAGTTCCTATTATCAAGTATTTCTGCTCTTAATCAACTAATAATAATGTATTAGTTTCTTTCCATCTTTCATCAGAATATAAATATACAAACCACCCAAGAAACTGAAGAATTTTGGTGACAATCCAAAAGAGCAAAATTTGACTGGTTCATTCACTGAGCAAGTCTATTAAGATAGAATTATGGCATAGTTTATTTAAGGAACACTCAATATAAAGTCATACTGTAGATAAATGTATCTGCTAATGTCATCACTGATCATTTGAAATGAAATAATTTTTAAAATCCAATTTACTTGTTATTGTTTATGTTCTTACTTTTCTGCATTTCTCTCATATGGGAAATAAACTGATTTCCTGTTCAAGTTCTCAGCATTACAATGGTTGTATTTCAGACATTTCAGAGGAAGTGTTTAAAATTTTCATTTTAATTAAATTTATAGAAATATTTATTGGCCTTCGTTTTTATAAAAAAGTCCTTTTTACACAATTTTAATGTTATGTCCTATTTAAGTTACCATTTTCCTTTTGGGAGAAATCTCACTAAGATATGCAGTTTTTAAATCATCTACTCTTCCAATCTATGTTTCTTGGAGTTGTCTTGACTGTACAATGTATCATCTTTCACCAAGTTTTCCTCCAGGATTGACACTAGCATTTAAGTCGGCATTTATTCTTGAAGGTAGGAAGTAAAATAGTGCATTTTTCTTACATCACTACGGTATTTATTTTTCTGAAATGACTTTCTTTAAATAGACATCAGTACTGAACAAAAGTAAAAATGGAACATCAGTTTTTAAATAGTCCTAATGTTGCTCAAGTGTCCTCTGCTTACAAGGTGGTGTAAAAGAATCCTTGGTGCGTCAAGTGGCACAGTGGTTAGTGTCCCCAGCACCGCCACCCGCTCCCCCCATGGGTAGGATTTACAGTCCAGTCCCTCAATTAATCAGATGGGCATTCAGGTGGGCAGAAAGTCTGTGTCCCTATCATATTAGGAGCAGTTGGTAGGGGAGCATGGGCTCACCCATTCCACTGGGCTCTAACCCAGGACCCTGGGAAGGTCCATGTCTTGCCCCCAAAGGTGTCTTCCAAGTTACCCTCCCTGGGTCACATCCTACTGTCTACCTCTTTCCTCTGGCCTCCAGTCTGACATAAAGCAAAAGGAAAAAGAAAAGGCAAGTAAAACAGTCAGCCCTAAAGGAGCTCAACAGGCAAAACTTCTTCCCTTGAGAAGGCTTCTCCAGTGTCCTTATCAGGAGCTTTCCAGGCAAGGCCTGTCCTCCTCCTCCTTCTCAGACCTTCCCTTCCTGAGATGGGTTGCTCCCTTTTCAACTGCTTCTCCAGCTGGAGCATGCTCTGCAGGTCTGGAGGGGCCAGGCTACCTGGGACCAGTACTGCCCTATAGCCCCTTCAGACCCCATGTGGGGTCTGTACTTCCCACCAGAGGAGGAGAACCTTAAACTCTTTACAAGTGTGCTTAAAAGTTTAAGAACTCATAACAGAATGCGTGTAAACTAAAACAAATAAATTAGACTTTTAAATGGCATATTTGAAGACAGTTCATTCTTTCATTTATTTACTCAAATTCAAACTCGGTATTCTTTTTTCCCCTCTAGAAAAGTTAGTGACAAACACCTAGCAATGCTTCAAAGTTTTCTTGCTTCACTTCTGTAAAGGCAGGAATGCTCTGATATGGGGCAATCTGAAATTTCATTGAAGAACATGGAAAAAGGTATATTCTGCATCTCAGTTATTTTTTGGAAAAGATCTTATTCGCTCAGAAAATTAAGCAGATGAGATAAAGGAAACATCTGTTGGGTTCAGAAGTTGCTTTTTTTTTTTTTTTTTTTTTTTTTTAAAGTCACCATTCTGGCCATAACCATACTTTAACTATGTCATCATCACTTGCAGGAAAAATATAGAACACTGAAATCTTTTCATGTTATCTAAATAAAGGCAGACCTAAATATCTGAATTCTAAAATGCTTTCATTTTTAACATTTATAGGTAGGTTTTGCTTTTGTGGAATCTCGCTTTTTTTTTTTGTTGTTGTTACTGATGCTGTTGCTTTTTGTTTTCAAGTTTACAAAAAGTTTTCAGTTCACCTTTCATCTCAGCTGTTCCATTCTAGGTTCAGTCTGCTGCTTCTGCTATTCTGGAAAATGAATCAAGTTGTAATGCTCTGGATACAAGGTATACAGAGGTAAATGAACCTCTAGTATACTTGGAATATTTCATGTTCAAATCCACAAAACTGTGCAACTCAGCTGTGAGTGCCATATTGCACAACTACTGCAACATAAAATTGGAGAGCACATACAATACAAAATATTACATATTCATAAAAGGATGGTGTAAAGGTTGTTGTGCAGCCCTGACCTGAATTTTCTGACTGGTGTGTTTGAAATCTCATCTCTAAAACTCCACTAACACTGTTTTGCTTGGCGTTTTTTGGACAGTGCTCTATATTTTGTTCACATGACTAACAGGGCCTGAATTTTAAAATTTTAGGTTACATGGGGGGGGGGGCGGGGTGAGGGGAAGAGAATCAGGAACTTGTGATACATCCCTCCTAGAAATCTTGCAAATTTTCTTTCCTGGCCATGCAAACCAATAAGGCAATATTAATGCAAACAGAATAAGTTAGCTAATCAATCATTTAATGACAACAGGACTACATATGTGGTTAAAGTGCTTTGCTGGATCTGGGCCTAATGTTCTACAGTATTAAGTACACAGTTGGGCCAAAGAATACAAGCTATACACTATCTCCAGTTGCAATCAGAAGTCCATACCTGAACCAAAACGTTTACATATTTTCAAAAGGCATTAGCATTCTGATTCTCTCAAGTTATGTACAAATGTATGGTAGGCTTCTACCCCCTGCTCCCTATGAAGAGTTATTGAAAAAAGGACGCTACTGGCTTCCATGTTTGTACTTGAATGATTACAAATTTTTTTTTTTTTGGTCAAATCAAAAGGTAATATTGCTAGCCAAGAAGTCAAACCATGTTGTCTCCTGACCTATTCACTCCAATTACCTTCAAAATTCTGCCTTCCACCTGTACAATACCCACTGTTGCCTTAAATGAGGGTGCGCAGGTGATACCAAGGGCAGACTTTGTCCCAGAAATTGAGTAACAGTTCTGTGCAAAACAATAAAATTCACTACTTTTCCATAGCTTTGCTGATTCTGCACTACTAGGAGAAATAAATGTAGGGCAAGAATTTTAAGCCTGATATCTAAAGTTAAGCACCTACATAAGTTGCCTGATTTTCAGAGTTACCCAATATCTGGAGATCCACTGACTTCAATAGGAGCTGTAGGTTCTCAACACCTCAGAAAGTTAGGCCACATATATATACAGATTTAAATGTTTATTTTTGTAAATCTTGGTAAAAAACAATAAGTGAACACCATTAGTAACCTAATTGAACCGCTGTATAATTAACAGCCAATAAATGTATATTAAAATTGTGGAGGAGGAAAGGGAGCCAGAAGTCACTTCTGATCACCTGAAGAGGAATAAATTTAATTTAAAACATCTATTTTAATGGAGTGCTCTGATGATTTGGGATATAAACATTATGACTTCAATGGGATGGCTAGCTCAAAGATAAATAGTTGACAGTCATTGTACAATGGAAATACATAATTCTGGTCATTCTAACTATAATCACTCATGATTTTACAGTGCAAAATTATAAACATTTATAATTTCACTAAAACATGATACTAAAAAACAAATATTTTACTCATACATATGAAATGTGGTAAATGCTGTCCCATAACCTCTACATGTCAAAATCATGAGAGCTCTTGTTCAATAGGCTTTAGCATGCCATCAATTCACCAACTATTAATGATAAAATACCCATTCACCCATGTGTACTAGCTTTCTTCAAATGCACGTACCAGAATTTACCCCAAGAGGCAAGACATCATGCTATTGTGTTCTATTCCAGTGGCTCTCAAACTTCTTTTTTTTTTTAAACTGGTGACCCCTTTCACATAGCAAGCCTCTGAGTGCAACCCCCCTTATAAATTAAAACTACTTTTTAATATATTTAACACCATTATAAATGCTGGAGGCAAAGCGGGGTTTGGAGTGGAGGATGACAGTTCATGACCCTCCATGTAATAACCTCGCTACCCCCTGAGGGGTCCCAACCCCTAGTTTGAGAACCTCTGTTCTATTCAGTCTCTGCCCCATAAAATAAACCAGGTCCGAAAACTAATACTATATAATAACTGTTTGGCGCTTTACATAAAATGAGTTGATGGGAGTTAAATGTTCACACCCCAGCAGTAAGTTTCACAATTAAATATGTGCGTCAGTTTGCACTGGTAGGCCAAGGACCAAAAGAGTAAAATTCAGACAGCAGGATCAGAAAAAACAAGATCGGTCACTCAGTCTGACGTCATATATTTTGCAGAGTTTCTCACCACATGATTGACATTAATGTCTTTAGCCTTTAAAAAAAAAAATCCATAACAATGGTGCTTCAATCACATATCCTGGGAGTCTATTCTGTTCTCCAATTGCTCTTGAGAACTTTTCCCTGTCTTCCTTCACTTCAGGCTATTGTTTCTTGTCCTATCGTGTTTTGAGACTGTCAACAGTACTCTTACTTCATTTATATTAGTTGTTTCTGTGAAATAATTTATCGATTGATCATCATCCCTCACCTGCAGCCCCTCTCCTAGTATATGGCAAAGCATGAAGTTTATACTTCTGCTTAATTTTATACTGTCTCCGGTATTCTCACGTTAATTTGCGATTTGCTCTACCTCCAATCTTAAAGGCACATCAGCAATCTGAAATTCACTGGGAAAAAAAGTGTAAAATAGTTTCAAGTGTTACACATGCCGTAAAGTCTCCATACCAGTTTTTATGGGTTTACAATCATTTTCCTACTTTTCAAACTGGTTTCTCACACCCTGTTACTATGTGAAAGACAAACAGGTGAAAACACAGACTGACTAGTGAGGAAGCAGTGGGAAAGTGACTTACACAAAGTGCTCTCAAGAGCATGAACAAAACAAGTGAAGAAAATGATTGTTATTTGTCTGATCTTTACCATAAAGCAACATTTATGAACGAGAGGCAAATTTGAAACAAAATGTGTGATTTAAGTTATCTTTGTACCTATAGAAATCAGTAGAAATATAAATACAAAATCCAGATCTGTTGTATGTAAACTAAATACTAGGAGCTGTGCTCTTTACTGCACACACGGATTCCCACTGTGAACTTATTTGCATATGATGTTAACGCACTGCCTAGGAAAGTGTTATCTTGACTCATTTTGCAATACAAAGTCTACATACATGAAAATGTAAAGCAATTTTTTTATTAAGATTTTTTTTTATCTATTTGAAAGATTCCATGGGCATTAAAAATAAAATGAAGAAAGATTTCCATAGTTAAAACATCTGAAGATCAAAGATTGTTTGAAATTGACTTGATTCAATAATCAGTCTGTGTAAACTGAGACAAGAGCCACCTATAAATGAGATAGCCTTATGAAAAATTAATATATACCATGACTCAAGAAAAAAGAAACTACCTAAACACTAAAAGGGAATTTGCCTATATTTTAGAAAATGGAGCTATTAGGACAGATGACAAGTCTAGAGTTTGACATGTCAAAATGTGAGGTGTATCTGACAAGCTAAGAGAACAGAAGCCAGAGGAAACAGTGTATTAATATGGCAGCTGTAACAGTATTGCTTTTACCCTCTCTCTTCAATAACTGAAGTTTATAGATTAATTTTCCACAGGATATCCTGTCAGGGAGTTCATCTTTATGCTTCTTTTTATGGCTTCTCTGCTACATTTAGAAATACAGCAGTCTGACTTATATTGGGGAAATACCAGCTATTATGTCAAAGAGAAAATTCTCTCTTCTTAAAAGGATGTAGATTAACACAGCAGAGTATTTAACAGCCTATGTACTAATAATGGGCACAGGAAAGAGTGCAGTTACTGCTCTGAAGAGGTAATAGGGTCAACAATTTGAAGGCAAAAGGACATCGACACATGAATGTACACACAATTACAAAATGGCTTCATTGAAAGCTGTGATATAATTTACACAAGGTATTACATGGGTCAGACATTTCTTCAGATGCATGCTCACAATGGAATTTTACAACTTCACCAGTCCAATTATGCTGTCATTCAGCATTATTCAATTATATTTTTTCTTAGGCATTTTCCCTTGTCAGATTTGGAACCACTTGTGATGTGTACATATTAATCTTAAATCAGAAAATGTAGTGCCCACCTAGAGTCTAGAATCCCCTGCCTGGATTTTACTTGTTGGACATATTTCAAGGTGCCTATTTCTTTAGTATATAGAGTCCAGGTATGTGTAACAATATTATTCCCTAAAACAGGAGACGTCTAATCTAATACATACACCCTACAGCAAAAAAGAATCAAAACCAAGAATACCAACTAAAGGAGACTGGTGGCTGAGGAGATGAGAGAAAAGCCAAACCAAAGAGATATCACTTTTAGGAAACGACGCAAGGTACAGTCTATCAGAGTCTGAGTCCTGTAAGTGGAAAGGCATTACAGAGCCAAGAATCTGGTACTGAAAAGGTATTTTCAGTAGCTCCAGGATTCCATCCCCAGATGGAAAGCAAAAGCATTCCCACTAATGGTATATTCTGAAAAGGGATACATGGGGAGAGGTGATCTCTGAGACAGCCAGGTGCTAGAACATCTGTAAATAATCTATCTTTGACTAAGCAGAGGACTGGCAACCAGGGCAGTGCACAGTAATAGTATAGTCTCATCTATCTACAGGTCTTTAAAAAGCAAGTAGTCATATTCTACTCCAAGCAAAGCATCTGAGTGATGTTCAGTGGTAGCTACATGAGAGCACATTTCAGTAGTCCACTAGGAGATGATGAAGACAAATAATGGAGGGCACAGTCTGCGTAGGTGGGGAAAAGATGCACTCTATGGCCAGCCAAGAGCTGAAGGCGGCAGCATTTCCAGCTACTGCTACTACCTGGGATTCAAGAACTACAAACAAATCTATCAACTGTGGAAAAACAGCTGACTTCTACCCTCAAAATAAGTGTGCAGTCACATACCCCAGGCAATTTCTCAAAACGCTTTCCAATATCAACAAGCATGCTGCCATCTTAACTGCTTTGAGTACACCAGCTAGCATCAGTTCTGATTACTTCTTCCAACACTGAAAAAGCAAAGAGCAATGTTCAGGTTCTCCAAGGGAAAAACAAAACAAAAAATCCCATAAAGATGAGCATCATCAGCATAATGGTGACACTGTAGGCCCATAACATCTCAATACCTCCTCTATCAGCTTCACATACTTGTTGAAAAGAAAGTGGGCCACTAACAGAATATTGCGAGATCTTGTATGCAAGAGCCCTCATGAAAAATGAGCAACCTCCCTTTCTAACCCTCTGATCTCTTCGAAAGAATGACTAAAGCCACCTTTAGCATGTCAACATCTCATGATCAACAGTATCAAAGACTGCTGATATAACATTAACATTGTAAAAGCAGCAAAGAATCCTGTGGCACCTTACAGACTAACAGATGTTTTGGAGCATGAGCTTTCCTGGGTGAATACCCACTTCGTCAGATGACATGCATCTGATGAAGTGGGTGTTCACCCATGAAAGCTCATGCTCCAAAACGTCTGTTAGTCTGTAAGGTGCCACAGGATTCTTTGCTGCTTTTACAGATCCAGACTAACATGGCTACCCCTCTAATATTAACATTAATATCTAACCTTTCAGCATCCTGAGATCTACCATAATGGGGACAAATTTGTCCTCTGCTAGTTCTCAGCTCTTAAACAGCTGTATGAACCAAAGAATTTAAAAAAAAAAAACCTTCACCACCCTCACCTCTCATTGTGACTACAAGTGAGAAGGAAAATATGAATCTCTTTTTTTTTTCCATGTCCTTTTCTTCCCCCATTCATTTTCACGGCTATTTAATTCTGTCCTAAGTTACTCTCCTCTCACATTAATGGAATTTCTTCTTCTCAGGGCTTGTCTATCCTTACCGGGGAAATCGACGAGGGGCAAACAATGCATTGGTAGTCGATTTAGCGGGTCTAAGACCGCTAAAATCGACCGCAGTTCACTCTCCTGTTGACTCCTGTACTCGACCAGAAGCTGTCAACATCGCATAGCGTGCACTCCATGGTAAGTAGATCTAAGCTATGTCAATTTGTTACGCTATTCACATAACTCAAATTGCGTAGCTTAGATAGAATTTCCCCTGTAGCATAGACAAGGCCTCAGACTGTAAATTCTTTGGGAGAAGTACCATGTTTTCATATGCATTTTTACAGAACCCATTGTAATAGGGACCTAATCCCAACTGGGTTTACCAGATACAGCTATGACATTAGCATTAAACAATAATGGTTGAAAATGGCTGTTGCCAAGGCTGCTAAATTCTGTACAGGAGGCAGAAATCTTTGAAACTGACACAGTTACACTGCACACATTGCCAAAGAAACCAGCACACACATACACAAACACACAAATTAAGACACCCAATTCTCATCTTAAAAAAAAAAAAAACACACACCTCATGTTTCAAGTATCTAACAATGGTTCCTCTGAGACTGTACTACAGGCACATCAATTTCAAAGGCCTGTGCTCCCTGTGCAGAATTGAGCAACTCCAGCAATGTAACAGGGCTTTAAAATGGAAACTCCAGGAACGAAACATGCAAGTGCCTCATGTTGGGCTCAAGGAGGGGGAAGGGAAGAGCAGCAGCAGAGAACATTGAGAGGAAACATCCAGGGTCAGAGCAATCTGAACAATGTTTTAAAATAATCTCCTCTGTCGCTCACCACCACCCCAGAGCAGCCCCACTCCATCCCCATATTGACTGAAGTGGCTGGCCCAAACCTTCCATCCACAGCAGACCAAACCATGATGTAGTCAAGATTCAAACAGGAAGTTTGAAATGGAAAGGCCTCTTAAGCTTGTAAAATATACCTAAAAATAAATCTCAAATAGTTAATTGTATTTAAGAATTGCTCCCCACAATTTTGATAATTATTGTAAGTATGCCATCACACTCCAAAGCGTACTTTTCCAGTCAACTATACATGTTGTGTGTACATATAATATAATGAAGGGGGACACAGCCTTCTAGGTACTACTACACATAGACAGTGTACTCATGCAACATAGTTTCAGAGTGCAGTCAATACAATTCACTCCCTCTCTTAGAAGAGGAGCAATATAAGAAATTTAACACAGTAGCTGTATATGTCCTGATCTGAGAAACTGTTTTTCTAACAAAGCAGGTATCACAACTATATTTGCAACGTTACACTTAGTCATCTTATGAAATCACTGCAATGGTAATTGCAAACTCAAGTACATAAAAGTGATATGGTTTCTTTGCAAAGTTAGTGGCATGATCTTACCTCTCGTCCTCACCATCAACAAGATGGGTTGTCAATGGCAGTACTTTCAGTGGAAAAAGGGAAGCAGAGGATGTTATGTTGCTGCCACTCCCATCTGAAACAGCTGATGCTCCAACACCACTTTCACCACTGGCAGCTTGCGGTAAACCAACTAAGGAAGGTTCTGTAGGGCGCCTGCCATCTTCAATTTGGCTTACAATTGACTGAGTTAGTGATTGTGCAGAGAACTGAGTAGAGTTTAGCGGTATCTGTTGTGGCACATTTTGTGCCACTGGCATACTTAAACTAGTTGATATCAAAGGAGGCTGACTAACACTTTGAACCAAATTCCCATTTTGCACAGCTGAAGCTTGTGCTACGTTCTGTGATGGACCCAAACCTACAGGAGCAGAAGATATATCAGGAGGTACATTTGAACTAGCTTGACTTGGAGCAGGAACAGTACTAGTAGAAGGTATAGGGCTAACTGCAGGCAATGGTTGGCTGGTCATTCCTTGAACTACAGTTTCTACTTGTGCCTGGGGTTGTACAGGTAACAAAGCATTTTGTGAAGCAATTACCATTTGCGGAGGAAGGCCTGAAGCACCAGCTTGTAGTCCCTGCTGAATTATCCCAGTCTGAACAGGCTGCACCACTTGTGAAGATGGAGGAGCAACACTTTGCTGCATAACTGAAGGTGTGATTTGGTTTGCAACAGGTGGCTGCTGCACCACAGCAGGTACATTTCCTTGTTGTCCAATGTTAATAATTTGACCACTAGTACCTACAGGTGGCATTGCTGTCTGAGCATGTGCAACAGGCTGAGCTGGTGCCACAGCAGGATGTACTTGTACAGAAGGTTGGATGCTTGGTGTCTGAACAACAGGAATCGGTGTTCCTGCTCCTACTCCTGTAGAGCTGGATTGCACAGCAGGCACTGGAGGCTGAAGTATCTGCTGATGTTGTATGTAGTCTGGTATGGTCCCTGTCACAGAACTCTGATTCACTGGTTTAACTCGTGCAGGGGCCATCTGCATGGAAAGTGTCTGTTGTCCATACTGTAACTGCTGTTGTGGTACAACAGGCAAAGTTTGCACAGGACGTGAGGGTTGAGAATATGAGAGCTGCTGCTGAGCCACACTTGGAATAGCAGGTTGTTGGTGACCTAAAGATGATACACCTACTACATTAACTGGAGTTGGCTGAACACCAGCAACAGTTGTTAGACTAGCCTGTGCTGAAGACTGGACTCCTTGCTTTTGCTGTGGATAATTTACTTCTTGAGAAGGCATCTGTACTTGTGCAAGCTGTGACTGAGAAATACTCTGCGGTATATTGGATGCTGGAATAGTCTGAGGTCCAGCACAACTAAAATCCATCTGCTGTGGACCCACACCTTGAAATGTCTGCTGTTGTATCACAGTAGGTGCTCCCATTTCCCCGCTTCCCACACTTTCTGTGTAGTGACTCAGTGTGCTTACATTGCTGCTAACAGAACTCCCACTGGTGCTCTCCCTTTCAGAAGTCACTTCAAGTGGATTTTGTTTTATAGTCTCTACCGCTTTGTTTACTGCTACTCCTTCTGTAACTGCTACAGCGTTTTCTTTATCATAGAATTCAGTGCATATCCATCTACCTTTTTTAAAAGGTTCAGAACTGGAGTCTAATTTTACAACTCTAAACCTTGATGTGCCAGCTGCAGGCTGCTGCTGACTTGATCCCACTGCCATTCCTGCAGTTGGATTAGTAACATTATTAATGACATTAGAGGAAGCACTCGTACCATTGCCAACACCACTCAAGATATTCACATTAACATTGCTGCTGGTTCCAGATAAAGCATGTACATTAGTAGTACTTGTGACGTTGCTTAAGTTTATATTAACATTACCAAGCATGCTGCTTGTCGTGATAGGACTACCACCAACCACATTACTTAACGTACTAGTTCCAGTAACAGGACTTACACCTATATTGCCAGGAGTACTTGTAGTGCGAATATTAGTCAGGGCAGATGCAGGAGTACCAGTGGATGATGCAGCAGAAACTGGTGCAGTTGTGATAACATTGTCAGAGCTTCCAGCTGTGGACAGCTTTCTAAATGATGGACTTGAGGGTAGTCCTCCAGAAGCTGGTGTACTGCCCACCCCAGGATGTGATGGATGATGATACCCATGATGGTGATGATGAAGGTGGTGGTGATGGTGACCATGATGGGGGTGAACATTTCCATTGATCACAACACTCTGCTGTGGGTGATGTGGCAAAGGGGGATGCTGCTGAGGAAGGTGAGGCTGGTTTGGAGAGACGGCCCCAGGGGTCTCAGCCTCTTGGAAGTTATTTAAAGTCTCTTCGGAGGAGCTTCGTTCAGGTTCACCCAAGTCAGTGGCCCTGGATAAAGAAACATCCAAAATTTCTGAAGAAGACAGGTCTTCAGTGTGAGACTCATCCAGGTCATCGTAGCTTTCTGTGTCCTCTGCTATGCTGTTGTTTGAGCTCATACTGGCAGAGATCTGAGCAGGGGTCACGCTGGTAATTTGGAAGCCACTTTTCTTTTTCATTTGGGCTCCAGCCTGTGCAAGAGGCTGTGGCTGGAGCTGAGACTGGGCGAGGAGATTCAGGCTTTGTGGAGGAGGGGGTGGCGGCTGTGGACCCGCCGATGAAGATGCTGCAAGAGACGGAGGAGGCGGCTGGATGAGCAGAGGCGGCTGATAATCCTCGGTGGAGAGGGCTCCGCTACCAGTGCCGGTACCTGATGCATTAAGCGCAGTAACGCAGCTGCCGCCGCTGCCCCTTCTAGGAAACATTGCCGGGTGCGCCATCTTCCTAGGACTAATGTCTGCGGCTGAGTCAGGCTGGTGCATTGTACCGGGTTTATTTTAAGAGTGCAGTTCCCCGGCCCGGAGAGAGACAGCCACACAGTTAGCTTTGCATGCAGCCCGAGGGAGAGGCACTACACACACACAACCCCCTCCCCTCCCCGCTGGCTCACACAGCACAGGCTGAGACGCCTCGGCACAGCCGGCACTGCCACTAAACCGCCCCTTTTCCTCCTCCTCTCCGGGGCTGGGGGGGGAGTGAGGCCGGGTCCCTCCGCCGCCTTCAGATCAGAGCCAGTGAATGTGACACTTTCAGTCCTTTGCCGTTCACTTTCCCCTCCGCTCTCCACTCCCCCTCCGGCCCTCTTCTCCGGGGGGCGGGGTGCTAGGGAAGAAATTACCCACGTTATCCGGCCAACTCAGAAAGCAACCGCCCGCCCCCCTCCCACCCGAGCTGTGTGTAGCTATAGGGGGGTGGCTGTCGGCAGAGCGGACCTCCCCGCCGCGGGGCCCCGGGGGAGCGGCCGCCGCCTCTGGCGGCTGGGTGCGGAGGGGCGGTGAGCGGGTGTCGGGGGCTCGGCGGCGCGGCCGGCTGGGGCGCCTAGGAGCAGCCAGGCGCAGGCAGATACGTACAGGGCTGGCACGCAGCAGGGCGGCGGCGGCAGCCTGAGCCGGGCAGGGACATTCCCGTCAGTGGCAGCCATGGAGCTGAATCATTTTGGGGGGTTAAAGAGACAGAAGGAGGCCGGAACAAGCAGCCACCCGCCCTCCTCCCCTAGGAGAGCCCAGCGCAGGGAGGGGAGCCGGCCCGGCCTTCCCCTCCGCCGCCCCGTCTCTCTGCAGCGAGGCCGCTTCAGCCGCCCTGCTCGGGCTCACAGCGAGCTCCTCTGCAGCACCCGGCTGGGCTGAGACCTCCTCCTCCTCCTGCCTCTGCTGGGTCTGTCTGCCCCCGGCTCCCCCGCTACCGCGACTCGTCCTCCCCCGCCCCCCGGGCCTCCTCACACGGCATTGGAGCGCGGCGCCGAAGCTGGGCGAGGGGAGGGATTGGCCGGAGGGGAGGGAGAAGACGAGAAGTAAGATGGCGGCGGCGCAGGCGTGCTGAGCCCTCAGACATAAAGCCCGTCTGGAGCCGGCGGACGGAAATTGCCGAGCGGTGACGGGCGGCTCGGCCCGGCCAGCGAATTCGGGTGGGCGGGGCGGGCGCCTACCATTGGCTGAGCGGGCCCCGAGTTATTAATAGGCTCCCGCAGAGCTGGGGGTCGCTGCAGGGGCTGTACCGCGGGGGAGGGAAGAGCTGCCACCGTCGCGCCCCAGGTAGAACGTCTCTGTCTCAGACCCACGCAGCTCGGGGTGCACGCATGGCTCTGCCCCGCATGATCGGCCCAGCCCCTCCCCATCCTGTTGCAGAGGTAGCCACAGGGTTACGTTCTGTCTCGTTTTCTTTCCATCGGGTCTAACTTCGATCCAGGATATTCTTCTCACCCCCCCCCCTCCTTTTGCTGAATGAGAAACCTGAGGCTTTATCACCAGGGCTGCCTTTTCCAGCATCACGTGCCTCTTTTGTGCAACAAACTGCAGTTGCCATGTGGTCCCCTTGTCTCTCCGTAGAGGACTGGGCTTGGTGGGGGAAGGGGAGAGGTTGGTGGGTGGGGTGCAAATAGTGCCCTTATTGGCTACTGCACAGTGGTCATTGCAGTCAGTGGAGCTGTTTCTGGAGTGACTCATCCTTTCATTGGATTGGGTGAGGTTCTGGAGGTGGGCTCATGTTTTTTAACTCCAGTTTAGCGTGCCCCCTCCCCAGGATTCCACTCACATGAAACCTATGAACTACAGCAGAGGAAGATGTGAATTATATATATAAAAACAATTATAATGTGTTTAGTTCAGTTGTTTCCTCATAAATGTCAGTGCTACAGATAATATAGTACCTTTTACTGGATTAACCAAAAATTTAGGAATATATAAATATTTAGGCGTAAAAGATCTTTTCCACAGTGATACAGGCAATATAGATGATATGATATTAAGGACAGTATATCGTGTGCCGTGTTAAACATTCACAGCTGCATATAAAAAAGATGCGACTAATGAATGCAGCTTTTTTTTAATTGTTTTCTAGATCTACATCAAATAGATAAATGTTTCTTATAAAACTGCTATAACTAAAGGAAACACTCGTGCAACATTTCACATCTCGCAATTAATATACGTGTTGGTGGTAGCTAAATTATAGTGAAGTCATTTTAAATCCACTACTTAGAATAGCACCCCTTTCAACAGCCTGCAGCCTTCATTTTGCAAAAGAAGAAAGCTCTCGCTTTCCCTCTATCAGGCCACGTCCAGACTAGGAATTAAAATCGATTTTAGATACGCAACTTCAGCTACGAGAATAACGTAGCTGAAGTCGAATTTCTAAAATCGAGGTACTCACCAGTCTGGACGGCGCGGCATCGATGTCCGCGGCTCTCCGCGTCGATTCCGGAACTCCGTTCGGATTGATGGAGTTCCGGAATCGATGTAAGCGCGCTCGGGGATCGATACACCGCGTCCAGACTAGACGCGATATATCGATCCCCGAGCAATCGATTTTAACCCGCCGATGCCGCGGGTTAGTCTGGACGAGGGCTCAGAAATATGAGGCTCAATGTACCCAACAGCTCTGTATGTATAAATTTCTTCTGTTTGTTCCATTCTATGCATCCGAAGGAGTGACCTGTAGTCCACGAAAGCTTATGCTGAAATAAATTTGTTAGTCTCTTAAGGTGCCACAAGTACTCCCGTTCTTTTTCCAACTACTAGGGTGACCAGATGTCCCAATTTTATAGGGACAGTCCTGATTTTATAGGGACAGTCCTGATTTTGGGGCCTTTTTCTTATATAGGCACCTATTACCCCCCACCTTCATCCTGATTTTTTACACTTGCTATCTGGTCACCCTACCAACTACCCACTTGCCTCCACGGTGGCTTTGTCTACATGTACACAATTCATTGTGTTAGAAACCATTAACACAACATTAAGCAAGATTTTGTCTTTAGCATGAACAAGAATTTTAAAATTGTTAGTAAATATGTTTTCTAGCACCATGTACTTCCCAGTACAGACCAGGCCAATGTAAGAAAAACGTCATCAAGAGCTAGTTCTTGATCCAGACAACAAGCTGACCTAGTGGATCTCTGCATGGAACCACATTAATTTCCACTAGGCTCCAGCCCACATGGAGCTCATTGTAGTATCAGGATAAGGTGACCAGATAGACTCAGACTCAGACTCCAGGACTGGAAGGGACCTCGAGAGGTCATCGAGTCCAGTCCCCTGCCCCCATGGCAGGACCAAATATTGTCTAGACCATCCCTAATAGACATTTATCTAACCTACTCTTAAATATCTCCAGAGATGGAGATTCCACAACTTCCCTAGGCAATCTATTCCAGTGTTTAACTACCCTGACAGTTAGGAACTTTTTCCTAATGTCCAACCTAAATCTCCCTTGCTGCAGTTTAAGCCCATTGCTTCTTGTTCTATCATTGGAGGCTAAGGTGAACAAGTTTTCTCCCTCCTCCTGATGACACCCTTTTAGATACCTGAAAGCTGCTATCATGTCCCCTCTCAGTCTTCTCTTTTCCAAACTAAACAAACCCAATTCCTTCAGCCTTCCTTCATAGGTCATGTTCTCAAGACCTTTAATCATTCTTGTTGCTCTTCTCTGGACCCTCTCCAATTTCTCCACATCTTTCTTGAAATGCGATGCCCAGAACTGGACACAATACTCCAGCTGAGGCCTGACCAGCGCAGAGTAAAGCGGAAGAATGACTTCTCGTGTCTTGTTTACAACACACCTGTTAATGCATCCCAGAATCATGTTTGCTTTTTTTGCAACAGTATCACACTGTTGACTCATATTAAGCTTGTGGTCTACTATGACCCCTAGATCTCTTTCTGCCATACTCCTTCCTAGACAGTCTCTTCCCATTCTGTATGTGTGAAACTGATTGTTCCTTCCTAAGTGGAGCACTTTGCATTTATCTTTATTGAACTTCATCCTGTTTACCTCAGACCATTTCTCCAATTTGTCCAGATCATTTTGAATTTTGACCCTGTCCTCCAAAGCAGTTGCAATCCCTCCCAGTTTGGTATCGTCCGCAAACTTAATAAGCGTACTTTCTATGCCAACATCTAAATCGTTGATGAAGATATTGAACAGAACTGGTCTCAAAACAGACCCCTGCGGAACCCCACTTGTTATACCTTTCCAGCAGGATTGGGAGCCATTAACAACTACTCTCTGAGTACGGTAATCCAGCCAGTTATGCACCCACCTTATAGTAGCCCCATCTAAATTGTACTTTCCTAGTTTATCTATAAGAATATCATGCGAGACTGTATCAAATGCCTTACTAAAGTCTAGGTATATCACATCCACCGCTTCTCCCTTATCCACAAAGCTCGTTATCCTGTCAAAGAATGCTATCAGATTAGTTTGACACGATTTGTTCTTTACAAATCCATGCTGGCTATTCCCTATCACCTTACCACCTTCCAAGTGTTTGCAGATTATTTCTTTAATTACCTGCTCCATTATCTTCCCTGGCACAGAAGTTAAACTAACTGGTCTGTAGTTTCCTGGGTTGTTTTTATTTCCCTTTTTATAGATGGGCACTATATTTGCCCCCTTCCAGTCTTCTGGAATCTCCCCCGTCTCCCATGATTTCCCAAAGATAATAGCTAGAGGCTCAGATACCTCTTCTATTAACTCCTTGAGTATTCTAGGATGCATTTCATCAGGCCCTGGTGACTTGCAGGCATCTAACTTTTCTAAGTGATTTTTTACTTGCTCTTTCCTTATTTTCTCTTCTAAACCTACCCTCTTCCCGTAAGCATTCACTATACTAGACATTCCCTCAGACTTCTCAGTGAAGACCGAAACAAAGAAGTCATTAAGCATCTCTGCCATTTCCAAGTCTCCCGTTACTGTTTCCCCCTCCTCGCTGAGCAGTGGGCCTATCCTGTCCTTGGTCTTCCTCTTGCTTCTAATGTATTGATAAAAAGTCTTCTTGTTTCCCTTTATTCCCGTAGCTAGTTTGAGTTCATTTTGTGCCTTTGCCTTTCTCATCTTGCCTCTGCATTCCTGTGTTATTTGCCTATATTCATCCTTTGTAATCTGACCTAGTTTCCATTTTTTATATGACGCCTTTTTATTTTGTAGGTCACGCAAGATCTCGTGGTTAAGCCAAGGTGGTCTTTTGCCACATTTTCTATCTTTCCTAACCATCGGAATAACTTGCTTTTGGGCCCTTAATAGTGTCCCTTTGAAAAACTGCCAACTTTCCTCAGTTGTTTTTCCCCTCAGTCTTGATTCCCATGGGACCTTACCTATCAGCTCTCTGAGCTTACCAAAATCCGCCTTCCTGAAATCCATTGTCAATGTCTCGATTTTATAGGGACAGTCCTGATTTTTGGGTCTTATATAGGGTTCCTACTACCCTCTCCCCTCGTCCCAATTTTTCACGCTTGCTGTCTTGTCACCCTACATCGGGACCTTATAAACATGTTTAATTTTAATGGGACAACTCATGCTCTGAAAGGTAAGCACGTGCATAAGTGTTTGCAAAATCAAGCCTAAAGTGGCAAGTCCCCTTGCATTATAAATTCCTGCAATTTTCTCAAAAATTCTTCTTAGGGCTGAAATTTTCCATTATCAGTGTCAGCCCAGAGGGGATTTTTTTTCTGAATATTTTAGCAAAATCCAATCAGTTTTAAAATATATGGTCAATGAAAACAGGTAGAACTCCCCACACACACACACACACACTTTAAATAGCATTACAACATTTAACTGCACATGAATAACTGAACTTTAAAGTTTGTATGTAACTACTTCCCAATGAGAAATAGACATCAAATAAGTTTGAAAAAAAATAGTAAAATTATAACTAGTTAAATATTTACTTTTGCACATGCACCCTGAAAGAGTTCTGTTCACTTGATATTTTGATAGTTGTATGCAGCTGTACTGGGCTGTAAGCTCCATTTAACAGCTAAGTCCTTATCCTAGAATTGAGTTCTCACAAATGAGGAACAGAAAGAAAAATAAAGTTCAAATAGGAAAGTTAACTCAGTCATATAATGCACATATTGTACATTAAATTAGATATTTAACAATCCAAACGGTGATCTAGGTTTGAGGATGAATATATAATATAGTCTGATAAGAGTCTTTTACCTAAATAATATTCTGTATGCATACCCTTTTCTTTAACATCTCTGTGAATCTGAATAAAGTGTCATCAGATTCATGTTTATCTGTGTTCTTGTGAATGGTTATTGATAGAGCTGGTTAAAACAGAGTGGAGGGAATTATCACACAACATGTGATTTCTTTTTCATCCCTCTCAATTTTAAATTTCTTTATTTGTCGAATTAAACATTTCAGTGAAAATTTAATTTAAAGGAGTCCTTTTCTTCAAAAAATTGTGACCCACTCAGACTCTTTGTTTCCAGGTTATAAATGAATACTGAAATTGTTGTATAGCTGATACTTCCAGGAAACTGTGGCCTAGCACCTTTTTTATGATCTGGAGGAAATCTGCAAAGTAGGAGTATTGCTACATCAATCAAATATAAAACTATGAGTGCGACTGCTTCATGTGCTGGATCCAGCCCCCTTGCCTTTGAGCACAACTAATGGTTAGGAAGTGGATGCTACTGCAATCCATTCATTACATCTGCTGGAGATGGAAGATTTCAGGAATGTTACAAAGGAAGAGGAGTCATTTTGGACTGGACCTTCCCATGTATAACCACAGATGGCCTCAGCCCTTATCCCAGCCCTTGGTGCTACATAGGAAGATTGTGTGTCAGAAGGAAGATGTCTAGTTCAGCCCAGCAAAATTACTGCAACAGGACAGACTAAATATTTGGATATTTATCTTTTATATATTAAAAATCTTATCAAAGGAGAAACAAGAAGAATCGGTCCCACGATATTCTCAAGCTACTGCTCCACAGATATCAGAAACACCATTATTTTAGAATTAGTAGCTTGTTCCCTATGTTACAGTAGTAATACATATTCATCTCTGTTCACACCATAGACTGTATGTGGATATAAGCTAATTACTAGACCATTCAATAAGCACAGTTTGTTGGCTTTAGTGAAGACTAGGACAGGAACATTGCAAGTCAATTTCCAGGTTTATTGGTAAACCTGTGTGGCAGTACTTTAAAAAAAAAGTCACTAACAATAATAAAAAATGAAGTGTTTTGCTTTGGAGCTGCAATAGTTGAGATAGTGGTTTAGCAGTCTATGGATTGGTTGTTGTTTTTTGATTTTTAACTGGTGACTATATTTCATCTATAAAGGTGACCTACAAAGGCTTGTGCAACCTTTTTTGTTCTTTAAATAAATCCTAAAAGGAATTCTCTCACCCTTCATCTCCCAAAAAGTTTGATTCTGCTTCCCTTTTTTCTTAGAAAAAACAGGAATGTCATGTCTTGAATTTTCTTTTTTTGATGATTCAAAAACACATAGTGGGAGATTTTTCAGCCTGCAACTGAAGGACAGGATTGTTGAATCTTTAGCAAATACAATTTCTTCCAAAGTTTAGTTAAGTGTTGACAGAAACTAAGAATTTTAGCTCTCTTCATAAAAATACCATACCCTCTCCATTGATCAAGTTTAACCCTCTTGTTTTGATACTAGTGAATTGTAATCATACTAGACCATCTGCAAAGTAATTTTTAAAAATGTCACTGCATGGTTTCTCAAGCCCTGCCATGTGGGTAGGTTGCACAGTTGTTAGCCCCTTTCATGAACATTACATTCAAATGCAGATTTGATTAAGGAGGTCCAAAATCTTTGTTTTATCGTTCAATTATGGCGTGTAAACACTGAACACAGAGTTCTAGTACAATGGTAAAGGTTAAAAGAAAATGTTCAGACCTTCTGTTGCTCATACATTATCAGCCAAAGCAACTGCCTGATCTTATTGCTGTTACCCATCATCCTCTCTTCTACTCCCCCCTCCATTTGCAATCATCACTCATCAAATTACATCCTAAATATGGGCTCGATTCTGGAAGGCCTTTGATAAATATTCCTTATTCATAGGTGTAAAGTCAATCATTTAAATTAGGGTTTTCAGGATAGAGCCTTTAGCTTTTAAACTCTTTGGGTCTTTTATTAGTTTGTTATGTACCACACCATATTTATGTTGCAGCTTAAATAAAATCAGCGATCAAATAATTTACAGAAAATAGTTTGCTTGCCAAATATAGCCTCCTTTTGTCCTTGCTGAATGTCCATGAGCTGTGATTTCCTCAGATTTCCTCAACTGGTTTTTGTGGTTCTCTTACTCTTTATGAATTAATTATGAATAGTTAGATTGGGGTATTTATTACTCAGTGCTGGAAAGCTGAGCTGTTTCAGTTTGTTGCGAGTGGGCACATAATACACATGGTATTGTTTCTTTTCACTGACTGGGACCAGGGCCGGTGCAACCATTTAGGCAACCTAGACGGTCACGTAGGGCGCTAGGATTTGAGGGGCGGCGTTTTCTTCAGCAGCGACCGTGGCGGCCGGATCTTCGGCCACTCCGGTTGCCGACAGCATTTAGGCGGAGGGAGCTGGGGCAGGGGAGCACAGGGAGAGCTGCCTGCAGCAAGTGAGGGCCGGGTGGCACGCAGGGGAACTCCCCTCCCCAGCTCATCCCTGCCCCGCCTCCTCCCCGAGCACACCGTGGCTGCTTCACTTCTCCCGCCTCCCAGGCTTGTGGCACTTAAGCTGATTGGCGCCGCAAGCCTGGGAGGTGGAAGAAGTGAAGCAGCCACGGCGTGCTCGGGGTGCTTGTGCGCAGAGCAGGGGTGTGGGGGGGTGCCTGAGGGTGGGGGATGGGAAGCTGCCGTGGGGGTGGGCACCTCAGGGCAGGGGGGGAGCTGCTGCGGGGGGTGCCCCTCAGGTCAGAGGGAGGGAGCTGCCCCGGGGGATGGAGGGGCGCCTCAGGACAGGGGCTCGGGGACGGGGGAGGGCGCAAGGTGGAAGTTTCGCCTAGGCCGTGAAACATCCTTGCACCGGCCCTGACTGGGATCCTGTTGAGGAAAGCACTTAAGCACATGCACAAATCCATCTGTATTCAGAAAAGCATTTAAGGTTGTGCTTAACTTAAGCATGTGGCACTTAAGCACATGCTTAAATTCTTCCTTAGGTAGGGATGCTTTTCTGATTCAGGGCCCAAAGGAGTGTAATACTTATAATAAGGGGCAGGTCTTAAGAGCCTCTGTTTAGGGACAAATAAACAAGAGTAGGAAATTTTGGAACATGCTTCATCTTTTTCTTTCTGGGCCACCTAGGACTTGTCTGAGGCACAATTCCTAGAAAATTAAACTAATCTGTAACAGTTAATCAATAAATACTACAATCATCTCTTTTTTCCATCGCATAAAGTAACTGGAGGTGCATATGCTGTCCAGTGAAGGGTGCAGGCAGATCCTTTTTGGACTCATTTCATTCTTCCTGCATCTTGTGCGGCACCCCTGCTGTGCCATGCAAAGTCTGATCCTATATAAAATATACCATTCCTGTTGCAAATACACCTCTACCTCGATATAACGCGACCCGATATAACATGAATTTGGACATAATACGGTAAAGCAGCGCTCCGGGGGGGCGGGTCTGCGCACTCCGGTGGATCAAAGCAAGTTCAATATAATGCCATTTCACCTATAGCGCGGTAAAAATTTTTGGCTCCTGAGGACAGCATTATATCATGGTAAAGGTATAGTTTCTTTTGGAAAATCTAAAATTTGTTATCTTAAACTTTGCTTACTGTATCAGTCCTAAAAAAACTGGATTGTTTGTGGAAGAATAACACAAAAGAGGCATAAGCCTGAAAGAAGCAAATTCATTTTAAGAGCATACACTCAGCTCTAAAAATAAAGGATATTTATATTGTCTTACTCCTCTAACAATGGAGACGTAAACTCATTCACACTAATAATAAAGCAGAATATTTTAATTCCTCCATCTACATGAGTTCATTCATTTGTTCTCCATAAACCAAAGAACGCATATAGAGGTTATCGAAAACATCCTCACTTTGAACTTCTTTAAATTTTAAAATGCTGTGTCTCTGCAGTGCATGACACTGTTGCTCCTGTATACATTTTTATGCAAATCCTGGGAAATGAAATGAAATGAAATGAAATGTCAGTGCAAACTAAGACAATTTAGTCAACAAAAGACAATGGTGAATAGGTGGAATGGAATTCCAAATTCGGGGGAGGCGGAGAGGGGGTAGAAAAATTGGATGATTTTGTCAATTTCAGTAAAGCAAAAACATATACATCCTGCAAACAATTATATGCATGGGCTTCATTTTAGCCATGTGATTAGTTCCACTGACTAGTTTAATTTTCAGTCACTAGGCTCAAATTAAGTAGGTGCTTATGCACATGCTTCAGTGGGACTACATAAGGGCTTAAATATGTGTAAGTCGTTGAAGGATCAGAGGATAAGAAGTTGTATTTGCTCTGGGCAGTTGGATGTTGCATTAGGATGATAATAGTATTATATCCTCACTGTAAGGTAAGTGATGTCATTCCACATACTCATAGGTATGGAACTAGAGGTGCTGGGGGTGCTGCAGCCCCCCTGGCTTGAAGTTTATATACAGAGTTTACAGTTTGGTTCAATGGCTCTCCTCAGCAGTCCCACTATAAAAATTGTCCTAGCACCCCTACACATACTGCCAAAACAAAGATCTTCAACAACTTTTAAAAATGTATTAGTACCTATATGTCCTTGTGATTTTAGCAATAACAACCTGCCCAGCAGTTTTTCAGTTTTAGGTACTGGGGTGCATGTGCAGCACACCCCTTCCCCCACCCCACCACATGGCTATTCTCAGGGATGATCTCTTTTAACCAAGCGCAAACAGCCCAGCATGAACAGGGTCCTTTTACTGTTCCCTTACAAAAATTCCCCTATTTCAACCGGGTGACCATGAATGATATCACTCTCCTGAGGCTGACACAGAAAGATAAAGACCAAATGTTGCTTGAATGCGACCAAAACCCAGGACCATTTGTCACAGAGTATGGGGGGAGACTAGGCCTGGCAACCCCGGCTTTCTGAAATTCACCATGACTCTCAGCCAGCCAGTAAAACAGAAGGTTTATTTAGACAACAGGAACACAGCCCAAAACAGGTCTTGTCGGTAAAGACAACAGGACCCCCTTTAGTTAGGTCCATCTGGGGCCCTCAGGGAGATCTCAGCCCCGTTGGGAAGCCCAAGCCCTGTCGGGGCACCCCTCTCGTTTTCCTAGCCAGCTCCAAACTGAACCCCCCCCCAGCCTGTCACTCAGCCTCCCCCCAGCTCCTCCCCCAGCCTTTGTGTCCTTTGTCCAGTGTCCCGAGCAGAGGGTTCTCAGGTTACATGCTCAGGTATGCTCCCTTCCCCAATGCAGGCCGTCCCAACTCCCCTGCAACCTTCCCAGGTCAATACTCCCTACTCAGCATTCCCATAACACATCAAGAACATTCCCACTTCGTCACACCATTCTCTGCCAGGCTTTGTGCTGCAATGATTCCAGACTACTTGCTACTGGCTTGGTGTGGTAATGTGTCTTACCATGGAGGACGAAAAAAGGCAGCCCTCCCCAGAAATCTTCTGCAAAGGCTTTCAGCGTACCTCCAGGAGAGCTTCATGGAGATGTCCCTGGAAGATTCCTGCTCCATCCCCAGACATGTTAACAGACTTTTCCAGTAGCCTTACTGGCCATGAATGCATCCCAATTCTTCAGGGCAAATCAAACATTAAACACAATTGCTTTTAAACCCTGTAGTTTAGTTACAAATATGCACTCACCAGAGGTGCCTTCTCTGGCTTCAGGGTCAGGGAACCCACTTTGGGAAGGTATTGGCTACAGGATGATGAAAAGGTCCTGGCTGCCAGGGAGAAAGGATTCTCCACTTGCCTGCTGTGCATTCTCCTCCTCCTCCTCCTCCTCATCTACAAAATCCTCCTCCCTGTTGTGAGAGACTTCCCCCTGGCAGGTGTCCATGGACAGTGGTGGGATAGTGGTAGGGTCCCCCTCTAAATGGCATGTAGCTCATCATAGAAGCGGCATATATGGGGCTCTGACCCGGAGTGACCGTTTGCCTCCTTTGTCTTTTGGTAGGCTTGCCTGAGCTCCTTAATTTTCACACGGCACTGCTGTGTGTCCCTGTTGTAGCCTCTCTCCACCATGCCCTGTGAGATTTTGGCATATATATCAGCATTTCTTCTTTTTGATCAGAGTTCAGCCTGCACAGATTCTTCTCCCCAAACAGCAATCAGATCCAGTGTCTCCCGTTCGGTCCATTCTGGAACTCATTTGCGATTCTGGAACTGCATGGTCACCTGTGTAGCTGAACTCGCCACACTGACCAAACAGGAAATTAAGTTCAAAATTTTCCAGGGGTTTTCCTGTGTACCTGGCTACTGCATCGGAGTTGCAAGTGCTGTCCAGAGCGGTCACATTGGAGCACCCTGGGATAGCTCCCGGAGGCCAATTCTGTCAAATTGCGATTGCACTACCCCAAATTCAACGGCTAAATTCGACCTAACCTCATAGTGTAGACCAGGGCAAAGAAAGGTGGAGAGAGTATCAAAACATTCCCTAAGCTCTGCTCACAAAATACCATAGTCCTTTCCTGGTCCAAAAAGGCTGCAAGGATAAAGGGAAATGTCCCTATATGGCTCAGGTTTGTCCTCCAAGACTGTATGCAGAGGATTGTTATGACTAATTGTTCCTCTTCCTCTTAAACCCTCCCCTGTCATGCAATCCTCTCTTTCGTGTTATTCAACATCAATATGAAGCCAGTGGGAGACCTAGTGAGACAACATGGGATGAAGTACCAGCAGTATGTTAGCTACAATCAGCTCAGTAATATCTCCCACTACCCCAAAAGCATTTGTCCTCAGATTGACACATGCCTGCTTCATCTTCTCATCAGCTACGCGGGATGAACCACAGGGAGAAGCTGCAGCCAAAGAAGGGAACAACTCCCCATGTGCCCATTTTCACTGAGCAAAAGGTGAAATATCAGCCACAGAAGGTAAGCATAAGTCATTCTGTATCTAGAAGAGAGAATAAACAGTACACAAACTAAATTTATATATATTAAAATGGGAGGGGTTGCGAAAACCAGTTAGGACAAATAAATAATACAAAGAGACCTACAAGTTAATAATAAAATGAGATTCAACATGGAAAAAGATGCAAACCAGAACAGTACAGTTAGTGAAAAAAATCTGAAACACACATACTCAGTGGGAGGGAGAAATCTGGCAAACAAGAATACTGAAAGGAAATTAGAAAGATAGTAAACAGCAAATTAGACATGAGTTTGCAATTTGATATAGCTGCAAGAAGAGTTTTGTAATCTTTGGAAAAATAACACAAGGAGTATGGGGAATAAACAGGAAGAACTGGATGTACTAGTACATACGCTAAATTATTGCACCTCTACCCCGATATAACGTGACTCGATATAACACGAATAAGTATATAACGCGGTAAAGCAGCGCTCCAGGGCGGTGGGGCTGTGCACTCTGGTGGATCAAAGCAAGTTCGATATAACGTGGTTTCACCTATAACGCAGTAAGATTTTTTGGCTCCCGAGGACAGCATTATATCGGGATAGAGGTGTACTTAATTGGCATCACAGAGACTTAGCGGGATAGATCTCATGACTGGAATATTGGTGTAGAGTGATATAGCTTGGTCAAGAAGGACAGGCCGGGGGGAATAGGAGAAGGTGTTGCATTATACATCAAGAACATATACAATTGTTCTGAGGTCCATAAGGCGGTGAGGGGCAGACTAGTTGAAAGTCTCTGGATAAAGATAAAAGATGGGGAAACTGGGGCTATATCATCATGATAGGGGTCTACTATAAACCACCAAACCAGGAAGAGGAGGTGGATGAGGCATTTCTAGAACAAACAACAGCAATAGCCAAAACACAAGATCTGGTAGTAATGAGAGACTTTAAGTGCCCAGGTATCTGTTGGAAAATTTCCAATATGTTCACGGAATGTATTGGGGACAACTTCTTCTTTAACACAGTGGAGAAGTAACCAAGGGGACAGAGATCTTAGGCTCAATTCTCCTCCCAACAGGGAGGAATTGGTTGCAAATCTGAAAGTGGAAGGCAACTTTGGTGAAAGTGATTATCAAATGACAGATCTCCTTATTGTAAGGAAAAGGAAAGTCAGAGCAACAGAATAAGGACAATGGACTTTAAAAAACAGACTTTAACAAACTCAGAGAACTGGTAGGTAAGGTCCCATGAGAAGAAAATCTAAGGGATAAAGGAGTTCAAGAGAGATGGCAATTTCTCAAGGAGACAGTATTAAAGGCACAACTGTAACTATCCTGATAAGAAGGAAAGGCAGGAAGAATAGTAAGAGGCCAATATGGCTCCATCAGGAGCTCTTTAGTGACCTGAAAGTCAAAAAGGCATCCTATAAAAAGTGGAAACATGGACAAATTGCTCAGGAGAAGTACAAAAGAATAGCACAAGCATGTAGGGACAAAATTCAGAAAGGCTAAGACACAATATGAGTTACACTTAACAAGGGGCACAAAAAGGCAATAAAGAGGTTCTTTAAATATATTAGGAGCAAGAGAAAGTTGAAAGAAAGTGTAGGTCCTCTGCTTAGCAGGAAAGGAGAGCTAATAACTAATGACATCAAGAAGGCTGAGGTGTTTATTACCAATTTTGCTTCAGTCTTCACTAAAAAGATTAATGGTAACCAGATACTCAACACAATTAGAGGAGAGAATGCAAGCCAAAAATAGGGAAAGAACAGGTTACAGGATATTTAGATAAGTTAGATGTTAAGTTGACAGGGCCTGATCCAATTCATTTTAGGATACTTAAGGAAGTATCTGAAGCAATCCCAGAACCATTAGCAATTATCTTTGAGAACTCATGAATTACTGGAGAAGGGCAGACATAGTACCTATATCTTTAAAATGGGGAACAAAGAGATCCTGGGTAATTATAGACCAGTCAGCTTAACTTCAGTACCTGGAAAGATAGTGGAATAAATTATTTAACAATCATTTTGTAAGTACCTACAGAACAATAGACATATAAGGACAGGGCCATCCCTATCTATGGTGGTGCTCTACGTAGCCCAAGCAACTGCACCTGCCCTGCCCGGGGAATGGCTCCTCTGCTGGGGAGCTGGCTCTTCCATGGAGAGTGTGGCGGCTGTGCTCAAAGGCTGCAGGGCTGCGGGGGCAGGAGCTGTGGGTGGCAGCAGCAGGCAGGAAGGCTCAGGGCAGCATGGGGGATTAGCAGGGGGCCTGGCGCCGGAAGCAGGAGTCAGGCCCACCCCCTCCCCTGCAATCACCTGTGGTGGCGGGAAGCAGAGCGACTCGGCCCCAGCCCACTCCACTCCCCCAACCCCCAGCCCTGTTGCTTGGGGAAGGGGGCTTGGAGGAAGGGGTAAGGCCTGCCCCCACACTCACCAGCGGCGGTGGCAGGAGGCGAAGCATCGCGGCTGGGAGCTGGCAGAGCAGAGCGGGCTGGGGCCAGGTCACTCTGCTTCCCACTGCTGCCGCTCGTGAGTGCAAGGGCAGGCCCAACCCCTTCTGCGAGCTCCAGTACCCCCGCTAATTCCATGGGCCGCGTCGCTTGGGGGAGGGGGTTTGCAGGGAAGGAGTGGAATGGGGGCAGGGTAGGGGCAGAGCAGGGATGGGAAGAGGTGGGGCGGGGTGGAGCAAGGATGGAGGCTTGGGGAAAGGGGTCAAATGGGGGAAGAGTGGGGGTGGAGCAGGGGGGCTGGCCAGGGGATGGGGTTGGCCACTGGAACCAGCGTTGCATACACAGCATGCAGCTGCCTAGGGCACTACGAAATTTGGTACCCCAAATTATGTGGTGCCCCTAGGCAGCTGTGTATTCTGCATATGCCAAAGGAAGGCCCTGTATAAGGATATCTAGCCTGGATTTCTCAAGGACAAGTCATGCCAAATCAACATAATGTCCTTTGACAGAGTTATTGGCCTAGTGGATATGGAGGAAGGAGTAGACATATCGTGATTTTAGTAAGGCTTTTGACACAGCCCCACATGACATTTTCATAAGGAAACTAGGAAAATGTGGTCTAGATTAAATTACTATAAAGTGGCTGCATAACTGGTTGAAAGATGATACTCAAAGAGTAGTTATCAATGATTTGCTGTCAAACTGTGAGGACATATCTAGTGAGTACCTATAGTCCAGTACTGTTCAATATTTTCATTAATGACTTGTATAATGAAGTGGAGAGTATGCTTATAAAATTTGCAGATAACACCACACTGGGAGGGATTGCAAGCATTTTGGAGGACAGGATTAGAATTTAAAATGACCTTGTCAATTTGGAGAATTCATCTGAAATCAACAAGATGGAATTCAATAAGGACAAGTGCAAAGTACTACTCTTAGGAAGGAAATATTAAATGCACCACTACAAATTGGCTGGTGGTAGTACAGCTGGAAAGAATCTGGGCATCATAGAGGATCATAAATTGAAAATGAGTCAGCAACGTGATGCAGTTGCTAAAAGGGATAATATTATTATCAGGTGTGTTAACAGGAGCGTCATACGTAAGACATGGGAGGTATTCTCTGGCAAGTCTCAGGTGGAATACTTTGTCCAATTCTGGTTACCACATGTTAGGAAAGATGTGGATAAATTGGAGAGGGTCCACAGGAGAGCAAGAAAACATACAAAAAGTTTAGCAAACTTAACCTATGAGAAGAGGTTAAAAAAAAATTAGGCATGTTTAATCTTGAGAAAAGAAGACTGGTGGAGGAGGGGACTCACGTGACAACAGTCTTCAAATATGTTAAAGGCTGTTACAGAGAGGACAGTGATCAATTGTTCTCTACTTCCACTGAAAGTAGGGCTAGAAGTAACGGGCTCAATCTGCAGCAAGGGAGACTTGGGTTAGATATTGGGTTAAAAAAAAACAATTATGCTCTGGAATAGGTTTCCAAGGGAGATCGTGGAATCCCCATCATTGAAATCTTTTTAAAGCAAGTTGGACAAACACCTGTCAGCTTTGGTCTAGGTTTCCTTGGTCCTGTCTCAGCTCAGAGGGCTGGAATTGATGACCTCTCAAGGTCCCTTCTAACTTTACATTTCTATGTTTATGTGATATGCAAAGGCATCACGTTCAAAGCTATGGTGTGGCTATGTGTGACCCAGAAACCTCTTGATGCCAGCTTGGAACCCCTGGTTCAATTATATGCATAATAATTCACTAAAGGGTGACATGTGAGGCCATTAAAATACTAGTCATCATAAGCATTGAGAAATGTATGTAAGGATAACTTTTAAGAGTTATGTACCTATCTTGTAAATTATGTCTATGAGTTAAAGCACACAGGTGGTGACAAATATGGTTTTTTCAGACATGTAGGAGACATTTACGTGCAAACTGAGTATTATGTACATCACAATGAATACCTATTAGCATACTAAGCTACCATCTAATCAAGATTAAGAAATTAACAAGAAATTGCAAAATCTACAGAAAGGAACACACAGCAGGAGGACGTCCGGTTTATTAATAAAAATCAAAGAATTGTTTTGTTATATCTGGGATTGCAAAGGGACATGCTGGTATCTTTCACCTAGGAAGTAAATTGACAACAGGGGTTGCTTCACAAATGGAAGATAATAGGCAAGCCCAGTGGTAATATTCTGGAAGGACTGTGGGTAAGCTTTTGCACTTATGACACAATAATATCCTATCAGTTAAGTGTAGGCTCTACTAAGCACATTGTGATTTTATTTTATATGTAACCCCTTGTTTCCAATATTTCTGTTTGCTGTTATTTGAATCTCTGTTCTTTGTTAAATAAAATGAGGTTTGTTTATAGGGAAAACAAGTATAAGTGCTGTGTGCTGAGCAGAACTGAGTTCTGCAGAGTAACTCGTAAGCAGTAGTGTACTATTCCTTTGGGAACAGAGGAATTCTGACAGTTTCTTCTCCTACAAGATGTTTCAGCCCATGTATGCCTATAAGCACTTGTCATAACATTTTTCCCAGATCTGGACCTTAGCGTCCAAAATATGGGTGTTAGCATGAAAACCTCCAAGCTTAGTTACCAGCTTGGACCTGGTAAAGCTGCCACCAGCCAGGGATCTATACAGTGCCTGGCGCACTGTGGTCTCCCCAAAACCTTCCCTGGGGGACCCCCAGACTCAGATTCCTTGAGTCTCACAACAAAGGGGAATAAACCATTTCCCTTCCCCCTCCTCCCCTCCAGGTGTTCCCTCCCTGGGTTCCTGGAGAGATACACAGAAGCAAGCTCCATGAATCTAAACAGAGGGACTCCACCCTCCCTGTTTCCAGTCCTGGAAAACACAAGTACTGAGATAGCTAATCTCCCTTCCCCCTTACCCAGAGGGTATGCAAAGTCAGGCTTAGTAAATCTAACACAAAGAGATTTCCCCCCTGACTTCTTCCTCCCACCAATTCCCTGGTGAGCTGCAGACTCAATTCCCTGGAGTCCCCACTAAAGAAAAACTCCAACAGGTCTTAAAAAGAAAGCTTTATAAAAGAAAGAAAAATACATAAAAATGGTCTCTCTGTATTAAGGTGACAAATACAGGGTCATTTGCTTAAAAGAAAAAAAATGAATAAACAGCCTTATCAAAAAAAGAATACAATTTAAACATTCCAGCAACTACACACATGTAAATACAAAAGAAAACAATATAAACCTATTGTCTTACTATTTTTGTACTTACAACTTGGAAACAGAGATTAGAAAGCCAGGAGACAGAAAGATCACTCTTAGAGCCGAGAGGGTCAGACACAAGACAAAGAAAAAAGAACTCACACACAAACTTCCCTCCACCCAGATTTGAAAAAGTCTTGTTTCCTGATTGGTCCTCTGGTCAGGTGTTTCAGGTTACTGGTGTTACCCCTTTACAGGTAAAAGAACATTAACCCTTAGCTATCTGTTTATGACAGCACTGACACTTGCTGATTCAGATATTGGTCTGAATAAAGCAAAACTAGTATCTCATGTCATTTGTTAGTCCCTCAGATGAACCTTGGGAATCATATCTTCAAGGATACATATCCCAGGTATGGAACCATTTGCCCTCCAGCCCTTCTTTCTGAAGTATACTGCCAATAGACTGTAGCTTTCAATAAGACAAATGCTCATAATAGGAAGTTTTGCATATGCAGGTCACTTGAGAACCAGTATCTAGTTAGGCAGGTACTCTTCACACCATCTTGGTAAACATAGCCATGACAAGCTGGCCCCGCTAACTGCTGGCTGGCCTCATTGACACCCATTTGGGTAGCATCCATCTCCTGACCCCATTGACTAGCATCTTTGCTCTTCTTTCTTTTCTTCCTGGCTCAAACTTGCTCTGATTTGAATGTCTACCAGTCAGTTGCTGATCTACTAGGTTGGAGTTAGGAGAATTCTCACAAACATTTTGAAAATGTCCTATTTGCCCACAGTTAAAACATAAGAGATTTATTTTCTTCAATTTTGATATTGCTTGTTTATTAAATTCTTTGGGTCTTTGAGGAGCAAAGAATGTATCCGAAGGGGACGTTCCAGACTAGTCCTACCAACTGCTGCTTAGGATGAGTTCACCTGAGTCTCAGAGTCTTTGATCACCAAATCTATAGTCTGCTGAGTCAAAAGTACTGCAACAGTATTTTCCTTCCTCTTTTTCACAGAAATCTCCAACTGGACTCCATGCAGATTCTTTCTCCTCCTCTGCTGAAATCAGTTAGCTTGTTAACTAATTAACTAGCCACTCAGATTAAGTATATAAATAAAAAAAACAACAACCCTCAATGGAGTCTAAATCTAGCTATTGGGAATCTATTGAGCATGTCCAAAACTATCAGACCCCATTCCAGAAACTTCTGGGTGTAAGGTACTAATTGTGCAACAATGACCCAGACACAACTCATTCCTCCCTGCCTCCCTCTTAAAGAAATATCTCCCTATTAAGCACATGGGTACATGTTCACAGGTAAGTGGTGGGAAGTAGGTAAATGTTGGAAGCTCAGTCATCAAGAACACTTAAATTTAGATTGGACAAAATACTAGAACATTGACTGTATAGAAGAACCCTGCCTTGGCCAGTAAATGGATGGAATAATCTTATATATCTTTCCACCTCTAGTTTATAGAATTTTACTATGTTGAAGGGGTATATGAGCTTGTTGAAAAAGGGGCTTAAGGCTCTGACCTGACCCCATGGTTTAAAATGACTGGTGATTACCCAGTGGAGAAAATGATGTGGCATTATTCCCTGAGGTATAAATAGCAATAATGTTTAAAACTAAAATTCTATGGATAATTCAATGTCTGCTCAGTGACAATTCTAGATCCTGCTGCTGTCATGTGCATAAGCCCAGAGCATTTTGAATCAGGATCAGTCTGGCTTGGCTGCTGAGAATGTCTTCCCATGCTTGTCATTGTCACTCACACAGAACAGCTCCCAACAGTCCAGATAAACCAGTCTTCCTACACAAAACTCTGGACAGGTAAATGAAAATAGATTTGGCACTTATCCCAGCTGATAAAGACGTTGGCAGCTGTTCTTTGCTGTTAGTGTCTGATATATTTTCAGGCAATGGTGGTTCAGACTGATTTAAAATCTCTCGTTAAAGACAACAATATCAGCATCATATAAACTATTTCCTTCTTTCTTATTTTGCCCCTTTTCAACCCAAGTGGCTTGTCAAAATTTGGGGCCCTGTGAGCGTTCCAGTTGGAAACAGAAATTGGCGACAATCAAGTATTTCTTTGATGCAGTTTTGTTTATTGACAAAGAATATACAAAGTGCTGTGTCTCTGAATGCAGAAAGAACCAATAGCAGGAAACAGCTTCTTTTGCTCACAGCACCAAGAGTACGCTTTTCAGCCTGCACCTCTGACCCACAAACCTCTTTCCATATTTTCTTCCAGAGTCAGCCACTTTTGTAACCCACATGCCTAATAAGAGATAACTCCTTCAGAGACCTAGGGAGAAATTGCTGGTGAGGGTGGGAGAGGGAGAGGGAGAAGTGACTGAGTTGTGTCTGAGTTATTATTGCTAGGTAGATGCACAATCATCATTCTACTCTGAAAAGTTTCTGGGGGCTGCAGGAAGTGGCACGGGCTGAGGGATGTGCTGGCCGCGGCTTCCTGCTGCCCCTATTGGCCTGGAGCGGCGAACTGCAACCAGTGGGATCCGCGATCAGGCAAACCTGCAGATGTGGCAGGCAAACAAACTGGCCCAGCCAGCCAGGGGGCTTACCCTGGCGAGCCGTTTGCCAGAAGTTGCCGACCCCTGCTCTATTGAGAGCAGAGCAATCAGGGCAGCTACTTTACTAAAGACTATGGCCTGGTCTACACTACAATGTTAGGTCGACATAAACCATGTTAAGTCGATCTAATAACGTATGTTCTACACTACCGAGTCCCTTCCGCCAACCTAAGTGGCCTGTAATGTCGACTTCTGTTTTCCACCTCTGCGAGACATCCATGGGTCAACATGGGGATAGTGTAGACACTGCGTTCTGTAATTCGAGTGAATTGGCTTCCAGGAGGTCCTGTGACCGCTGTGGACAGCACTTTCAACTCCACTACACATCAGCCAGGTACACAGGAAACAGTCACCCCCTCTGTTAAGGCCCCGGGAACTTTTGAATGTTCATTTTCTGTTTGATCGGTGTGGAGAGCTCATCAGCACAGCTGATCATGGAGACTCAAGGCCGCAAATGTGAGTCAGCGTGGAGTACACTGGAGGTGATGGATCTTATTGCTGTCTGGGGAGAAAAGTCAGTGCAGGCAGAACTCTGAACCAGCAGAAGAAATGCTGACATCTATGCCAAGATCTTGAAGGGCATGAGGAGAAGGGCCACACCAAGGACACACAGCAGTGCCGTGTGAAAATAAAGGAGCTTTGGCAAGTGTACTAGAAGACAAGGGAGGCGAACAGTTGTTCTGGTTCTGCCCCACAGACATGCCGCTTCTATGAGGAGCTGCATGTGATTCTCGGCGGTGACCCCCACCACTATCCAAAAACGCTCCATGAATACCTCCCAGGAGCCCCAGGTGACTTTGAGCAACAATGAGGAGGACATTGTTGGTTGGGAAGAGGAGGAGGAGGAGGAGGAGGAGGAGGAGAAGAATGCTCGGCAGGCAAGCGGAGGATCCATTCTCCCTGACAGCAAAGAACTGTTTTTAACCCTGGAGCCCATCCCCTCACAAGACCAGCTAGTGGCAGAGCATGATGTTGGGGAAGGCACATCTGGTGAGTACACATTTCCAGTCAAACTGTAGGGGTTACATGCTATTATTTTTAATGTTTAATCTGAATAAAAAAGTGGGTGTAGTGAGTATCAGCGGCCACTCCAACTACACAGAGGATGCTCTCTGAAAAAGACTTTATGTGCGCAGGGAGGTCTCGGGAATCCTCCGTGGAGATCTCTAGGAAGTTTTCATGGAGGTACTCTGCAATCCTTTACAGAAGGTTTCTGGGAAGGGCTGCCTGGTTTCGTCCACCATGGTAAGACACTTTCCCACGCCACTCCAGTATTAACTCTGCTGGCATTATTGAGGCACACAGCATTGCAGCATAAGGACCAGGTCTGTACTCAGACACTTGCAGCATCTGCTCCTTTGTTGCCTCTGTTACCCTCAGGAGAGTGATCTCACATAGGGTCAGATAGGGGAAACGGGGTAAGTTTTCAATGCTAGCCCTTAAACCGCAAACAATTCAACAAGTATTCTGCCCCTGTTTGGTGAAATCTGGGACACACAACCACGCTTTCTCAAACGTGCCATGGTTGTGGTTGGAAGGGATCACAGAGCACTGCAACCAACTTATTTTTTTAAACAAAGGTAGGGGGGTCAGCTTCTTGTTTGTCTCCCTTCTCCCCAACCCTGTGCAGCTTTTGTAAAAAACAAACTATTTGAGGGGATATACACTGGTTCCTGTCCTCAAGCACCATCCAGGTTGTTAAGGAAAAGAGAGCTTTTCTCAAGTTCCAACCTGTGATCCCAAGAATGTCTTCACAAAAGCTGCAGCACAAGACCTCTTGCCTATGCCTCATGGCCTTACTCACCATGGCTGGAGCAGCAAACCAATTCTTGCACTAGCCAGCAGTTGTGATTATATTGTGGCTTGTAGGGAAGTGCATTAAGGGGTGTTTCTTTTTATAAAAAAATTAACCTTGCACCAGAAACAATGTATGCACTGTCAATGCTACCCTTGTACTTTGTATTCTTTGCAGCTGAAACCTTGTCGATTGGTGCATCCGCCACACTGGGACAGAGACTTTCCCAGATTAGAAGGCAGAAAAATAAGTCTCAGGAGGACATGCTCAATGAGCTAACACATGCCACCAAGGGTGACAAGATGGAGCTCAGAGCATGGAGGACTACACTGTCCGAGATCATGGACAAGGACAAGGAGGACAGGAATGCATGCAGGGAACAAGAGCATGCCATGCAGGAAGAGATGCTGTGGATTATAAAGGAGCAATCAGACATGTTGAGGCATCTAGCTGAGGTTCAAGAAAGGCAGCTGGATGCTAGAGTCCCTCTGCAGCCTATGCTGAACCTGCTGCCCTCATTGCCCAGTTCTACATCTTCCTCCTGAAAATTTCCTATAAGGCTGGGTGGGGGGAAGGGAGGTGTTTGATATCCTTTGTACGCAACACCAGGGGAGAGTACAAGGACCATAAGGCACCCATTCCCACACCTTTGATTGTTATTGCAGAGCATCTGTAAGCAAGTGGTCCTTGTTTTCCCCCCCACAGTGTTATCTTACTTTTCTTTACTGTCTGTGTGTTTGTGTGCAAATAAAATTTAACAGATTGAGGAGAAAAGGCTTTTTATTCATTCAACAAACTGTAGTTAGTGTGGGTGGAGTTTCGAAGGGAAAAAATGCAATGGAGAGGACAGTTTGGTAAGGAAAAATACAGATAAGTGACACATTACTGTGGCTCATTACTGAAACTGGTTTTCAAAGCCTCATGGAGATGCAGAGCTCCTCGATGTGCTCTTCTGATTGCCCTGATGTCTGGCTGCTCAAAATTGGCTGCTGGGTGATCTGCCTTAATCTCCAATCCCGGCGGAAACTTTTCTCCCTTTGTTTCACAGATATTATGGAGCGCACAGCAGGCAGCAATAACAATGGGGTTATTGCTTTCACTGAGGTCTAACCTAATAAGCAAACTATGCCAGCGGCCTTTTAAACGTCCAGAGGCACATTCCACCACCATTCTGTACTTGCTTAGCCTGTGATTGAACCAGTCCTTACTGCTGTCCAGGCTGCCTGTGTATGGCTTCATGAGCCATAGGAGCAAGGGGTAGGCTGGGTCCCCCAGGATCATGATTAGCATTTCAACATCACCTTGTGATCCACCAGCGCTTGCAACAACATTGAGAAGTATCCTTTTCGGTTTATGTACTGTTTGGGACAGTGGTCTGGTATCAAGATAGAGATGTGTGCCATCTATTGCCCCACTGCAGCTAGAGAACCCCATCATGGCAAAACCATCCACTATGTCCTGCATGTTGCCCATAGTCACTCTCTTCTTAGCAGAAGTCTGTGGATTGCCCTGCAAACTTGGATAACAATAGACCCCACTCTGAATTGATTCCCCATTGATGGATAGCAGTCTGGTGTTACAAGCTTCCACAGAGCTACCTCTACTTGCTTCTCCACTGTCAGAGCAGCTCTCATTTTAGTATTGCTGTGCTTCAGGGCTGGGAAAAGCTCTTCACACCGTTCCTGGAAAGTGGCCTTAAGCATTCAAAAGTTCTGCAGCCACTGCTCATCATCCTGTAGCTGCATAAAAACGTGGTCCCAGCACTCAGTGCTTGTTTCCTGGGCCCAGAAGTGGCGCTCAGTCGTGTCAAGGTGATGTGTGACTGTTGCCAGCAACTGCTAATTGCTCCTCTCTATGAATTCCAGCAGGGCTGCTTGCATGGCATCATATTGCTCTGCGCGGCAGCTCCTGTATCAGCTTTGTAAATACTGCAGGATAAGGCGTGAGGTGTTTGTAACGCTCACAACAACAACAGTGTACAGCTGAGTGGGGTCCATGATTACCGTGCTATGGCATCTGCATGGGTAACCCATTCTTACAAAAAAAGGCATGAAAAAGGCTTGGTTTGCTTGCTGTTGATTTCAGGGTGGGAAGCAGCAAGGGAGGGAGGTAAGTGCTTCATGGAAGGCTAATGCCATGTTCCCATAACAACATGCACAAATGTTTTGGTTCCATAAGGCATTGCAAGCCCAACCCAAAATTCCACTTGGTTACATGCACTGTGGGATAGCTACCCACAGTGCAGTGCTCTGTGCACTCATGCAAGTCCTGGTACTGAGGAGGCACTCCCCCCAACACAATGAGCATAGTGGGGACATGCAAGATGGACTTGCTTAAATTGAAGGCTCGATGTCAACTTACATAAAATCGACTTAATTTTGTAGTGTAGACATGGCCTATGTGAGTGACCTGTTTGGGTTGGAGGAAGAAATCCAGCTATAGGAGCAAAAAGCAGGTTGTTTTCCCCTAACTCTGAAGTATTTTACAGCAGGTCAATGCTGTTGTTACCTTTCCAGCAGGGTAGTGTTGGTAACCCTAGTTACAGAAAGGGAAAATTGGGAGGGAATATTAATTTTTCACATTAATTGTGTACTTTGAATGTTGTTTGATTTTAGCCAAATTGTTTTCATCAAATTATTTTAACAAGTATGGTTCACCAACTCTTTTCTTATTTAAATATAAATGATTTTCCTTACCATCATATTTTGTTGTTTGCAGTTTTGTATTTTTCTTGTAACAGGGTGATTCATTTACACAATTAATACTGATTGGTTCATTAGTTTGTTGCGTAGCTAACTGAATGATTCCATAGCCCAACATAGGAGAAGAAAGAGTCTGTGTGGGCGCCAATTAGAGATCTCTGCAAGCAAAAGGAGAGAAGATATTATTGCAGGGTTTTTGACTCAGTGGAATGGACAGAGTTGATGAACAAAGACTTTTACTAAGACTCAGGTGAACTCATTCTAAGCTTTTGGAAGTCTGCGTTACTTCTCACTGTGTTTCTGTGGGAATGAACCTATTTAGATTTAATTTGTTTTTATATTATATATATATTTATCTATGATAACAAGATAATGTGGATTATGAAGTAGGCTTATTTTTAGCAGAAATTAAGCTATTATCTTTATCATCATTCAATTTCATGAAGTTGATACTTAAGAATTAAGTTCATTTTTCTTGTTCTTTTTGAATGTGTCTGTGGGAAGATTGAGCCTATGTGATCCTTGCTGAAAATCCTCAATGACTGAATTATATGAGTCTCCATGTGCTTTTTTATACATGTTGTGTTGAAATGTGAGGAGAGGGGTGGTAAAGTAAATTGTAGCTGACTCAAAGGTTACACTTTCAGCCGCTCCTTCAGGTTGCGTCACCTTCTGACTCTTCTAGTTTTCTGTGTGTTCTTTCTCAACTCCCTCCTGCCTGGTCACAGTATCTAATGAACCCTCTGCCCATCTGGTGCTAGTTTCTGGACAAACTTTATTAGGCTTTGTTAGGTGTGATCCCTTAACTGTCTCTTACTATAGTCTTAAATGCGGGGACTCATTCACACATTCATTTGAATGAGATTTTAGAAAAAGTTTTACCCAGCTCATAACACTCTTCTACTGCTAGCTATCTCTTACCATTAAACTGACTGATCCAGGGTATAAACTATTTTCCTTCTCCCTGAACTCACTTAAATTACTTCTATAGCTGTGCTAATTCTTTTTCCTTTTTAAGTAGTTATGGTATCATCTTTTTACTTGTCCTCCATCCTACCTAACATTTTATTTCTTAGTTGTTCCTTTCAGTTACTTTATTTACTCTTTCTCCCTTCTGATCCTCTGAATTGCCTCCTTTCCTTCCCAGATAAAACTTCTACTCACTTCAGACCAATCAGCCTATCTGTCATGAACTGCCCCCACTCAAAAATTTCCAGCTGGATCAGCCTCTTGCCAGTTAGGGTCACACAGGAGTCATAAGTTTCTCTGAGCTTCTCTTCTGATCCTCAGAGGCCAAGAAACAGGTTTTGCTAGCAGAACATGTGACTCTGCTGAGATATTAAACTAACATACAAAGTGATAAGTGGCAGCTAATTTCAGCATATTGTAGCCAATGGTGGGAGTACACACTATTTTGCTTCTATTTATTTGAGAAAGTTAAGTGATATCCTTTTTTGTGTTCCTTTCCTCTTCAAAATAGTTCTTCTCCCTCCTCTTCGAAAGAGTGTGCGCACATGTGCACACAGACAATTTATATATTCATTTTTCATGGTTTCTGTACAGTGCCTAGCACAATGTGGCTGCTATCAGCTACTGTAATATATTATGTATTAATATATCAGAAGAGTAATACTATTGCACTAGGAATGTTAGAGGAAGACATTCCGGTGAGTGTGTACCAGGAGAGGGGTTTTAGCACCATTTGCAGTCTTCAGACTTCTTCATGGCATTCAGGTTTTCAACTCAATAGTGCCTTAATCTCCTGCTCAGCATGGCCTCATTCTCCAGCTGTTCATATCTACGGTAGCTCAGTCTCCGAGCATCCTGCTCAGTGCGTGTTATGTCCCTCTCTGTGCCATAGAAAATATGCTACAGCTGTTGGCTAATGGCTTAGTATACTCTAATGGCTCGTGCTTTTGTTCAGCAATCCTGGGTTGAGTTTTCAGTGATGACCAAGATGACAGTCATTATAAATGACATAATGCATTTATTAATGTGATAAATAACCTGAACTACATCTTAAATTATGAGAATACACATTATCATTTGTATACATTCTGTAGCACCAATCTGGTGACAGCAAGTACAAACAGAACAAAACAAACAAACAGTTAATCAAATGCTAAACAAAAACTATTGAATCTAGCAGTCTGGGCTAAAAGTTGCTAGATTCAGGCTGAAATGGACTGCCAAATGGGAGTGAAATCTAAAGGAGGTGGCCATCAACTAAACATCCTTGTTTCCAGCCTTTGGTTGGGAAATGCTTGCTGTCAGAATCCATCTTAACTTCTTTGATCCATAGAATGGGAGTTAATTTCTCAGAGAATTTGGCCCTGATCGCTCAGAACTTTAAACAACATTTGCACCTTGAATTGCACCCAGAAGCAAACAGAGAGCCAGAGCAGACTAACCATGAGTGTTGTGTTCACATAAGACTGCATCGCGTAGCAGGTGGTTTCATACCACTAAGCAATGTGCTCTGCTGCTTACCAATCCTGCTCCTTAGAAATCTGAAGCTGCCTCTTGTCCCTTAAACCTTTAAAATGTGACCCAAGGTAAACTGATGCATTGTCTCTTCCTGAATCTTCAGACAATATGAAACAGCAGTTCTGAGTGGTATGACTGACCCTGTGCATTGCACAGAGTGAAAATCTGAAACCCGGGATGATAATGTACATGTCAACACTGTTAACTATTTCACTGCTGGAAACATACAGCTTCTGTCCACAATCCCAACTTGTTTCCCAAGTTGGTACTAAAAAGCCTCATTTCCCTCTTCAACTCACCATACAAGCTGGCCCTGGAAACTGTTGACACACCATCATTTGGATATGTGATTGATCACAGATGAGAGGGAAAAATGCATGGTGATTTTCTGATGTTTAAACTGCATTTTGTACCATTTTCAAATTGACTGCACTACAAAAAGAAAAGTTTCGATGAAGAATCTGCATGACATGGATGGGGATTATATATTTTTATTCTGTTTAACTCTCTCAGTAGGAAACAGAAGATCAGGGTGACATATTCCAACCAACAAGACAAGACAGTGAACTAAAACAAGTTTTAGTAATGTCCAAGATTAAAGGCAACAATTTCCATATACAGGCAGCCTAGAAGCAAGAGACAAGACATCAGAAATATCAAATACAGAACAGAAACATAGCTGTAAAAAGTACCTCCTTGACTGAATCCTTATACATTGTGAGAGTTTCAGGAGTATGCTTTGTGGATAGTAGCAAATGGAATCAGGTTTGATTTGGAAAGAGACAAGAAAATTATGACTCTCTTTGCTAGAATGAAAGCCAAAGTGATTTTGGATGCTTTCCCTTACTGAGGACTGACTCAGCCTCTTTACTGAGTTCAGAGTAGTGTCAATTGCAGAGATGCCAACAAAGCTATCCATCAAAACGCTGGCAGGAAAAAGCACAGGTGCTTTCCTGCTCCAGCTATTTATAGGAAAGGCATGTGACCACACGTGATACAAACTCAGTGGTTTGGTTGCTACATTCCAGAAGCCAAAAACCATTTCTTCTTTGGTTGAAAACACAGTTCAAGAATTACAATTGGAAACACAATTGTAGCTGTCTAGCAAATAGAACCTAAGCAGCCGTCCCCTTTTTGAGTCTCTTTCTGTACCAGGAGGAGCTTATTGTTATTTTTGTATATATTTCTTGTCCCAATATCTTTTTTATAAAGCCACATGATCAACTGAAAAACTTAAAATGGACTCGAACATGTTTGTGAATAATATAGGGCCATATTCTTCCCCCATGTATGTGAGGGATTCCATCATTTTAAACTCACTGAACTCTATGCATATTCTCTTAACAGGGAGGAGAAGAGGAAGGGCAAAGGGCACTAGGTCTAAATCCCACTTTTGCAGAAATACCACAGATCATGCAGTAGTTCTGCCCATCCCTTTCCTGGACACATGGCTCCTCTGGAAATCATGATCCTAGCAGTTTTCCTTTTCTTCATATGCAAAACCCCACCTTTGAGGGGTACAGAAATGGAGCATAAGCTAACGATGCAAGGAACATTGTTAATTTATGCATGGATAGCCACAAGTTTCAGAGGAAGCATGCAGCAGATAGCATCATGTCCTCTGCCCCCTGCTTCCAGAATGCCCATGAAATGTTGCAGGGCCCCTACTGCATGGACAGACAAATAGAAACCCCATTTTCCCTCTGCATGTTCCTTGTGCCCTTGTTTGTCACTATGGTGTCTGAACATTATCCTAAGATGTTAAGCATGCTGCATTAGCGCTGTGACCTCTTCCATAAATAGGGAGCCCTCTGTACCTTTATTCTCATTCCGTTGTTCAGCAATGTGGTGACAATAAAGACCCAATAATAGAACACTTCTATTTTGCTTTTATCTTTATCTTTGAAATTCCATACAACCATTAACTTAGCTAACATACAGCCATTACTAAGTTCCATTACCTGTTTACACTGGTTGTCTTCTATGGCCACGTCCAGACTAGGTATTAAAATCAATTTTAGATACGCAACTTCAGCTACGGGAATAACGTAGCTGAAGTCGAATTTCTAAAATCGAGGTACTCACCCGTCTGGACGGCACGGCATCGATGTCCGCGGCTCTCCGTGTCGATTCCGGAACTCCGTTCGGGTTGATGGAGTTCCGGAATCGATGTAAGCGCGCTCGGGGATCGATACATCGCGTCCAGACTAGACTCGATATATCGATCCCCGAGCAATCGATTTTAACCCGCCGATGCCGCAGGTTAGTCTGGACGTGCGCTATGAGTTATTTTTGTGTCTATCTATCCATCCTAATAAATGTTTATTTTTGAGAAAATAATATAAATATTGGTTCTCAAGTTGGTCTAATACCATCGTATAAGCTCCTCGGAGGAAATCTTGGTTCCAATAATGTCAATGAGAATTTTGCCATTGACTTCCACAGACAATTCCACAGAGATTTCACCCCTAGATAAATCATAACAGATATTAGGCAGAAACTTTAAAATTAATCTATGTCAAGGTACAAACTCTCTACAACACTCCCACACTAGCATCCACTTTCTGTACACCACAATCAGCTGCAAAAATGGAACTTTACAGCCAATTATATACAAGAAACCCACGGATTATCTTAACAGATCCAATAACCACTCCAAACACATCAAAAAAAGTCTGTTATCTACAGCCAGGCACTCAAATACCACAGAATATGCTCTGAGGAGAAAATTTTGGAATATACACCTTAACTCACTTAAAACTGCCTCTACCAAACAAGGACACTCCCCTAGAAAAGTAGATTGCATCATGGAATAGACCACCCAAATACCCCAAGAGAAGCTGCTTCAATACGGGGTGGGAGGAGAACCACTGACCACACCCCCCAATGGTCATCTCTCACCCCACGCTGGAACCCCTATGGGTTATCATTTAACAATTACAACCCATAATCAACAGGGAGCACATCCTGAAAGAAATATTTTTGGCCTTCAAACAACCCACCAATCTCTCAAAGCTCATCATCAGAAGCAAGCTCCCCACAAACCAGGACCCACCAACTCAGAAGTGGCACCAGACCCTGCCAGAACAACTGGTGCAAAATCTGCAAACATCTCCACTGCTGCAGTGATTGTTCCCTCCAACCCTCACAACACACCTTTCATGATCCATGGCTGTCACATGCCTATTACTACATGTGGTGTACCTCATCCAGTGCACTAAATGGGTGGGTGACATGAGACAATTACTATGTAGGCGCCGACTCTGTGGGTGCTTCTGGGCTGGAAAACCCACAGGGAAAAATTAGCTGGTGCTCCGCACCCACTGGCAGCCAATTTCCCCCCACCCCCTCACGAGCACTCCACGTCCCTACTCCTTCTTCTCCCTCTCAGCGCTTCCCGCCCTACCCCCCCCCCCCGTTCACCTAACAGCTGTTTGGCAGAGCTTAGGACTTTCCAAGAGGGAGGGAGAGGAGCGGGTACATGGCGTGCTTATGGGAGGAGGCAGAGAGAGGAGAGGTGAGGTAGGGGTGAGGACTTAGGGGAAGGGGTGGAATGGGGACAGGGCAAGGGTGGTGCAGGGGTGGGGCCAGGGGGGGTGTCGAGCTCCCACCAGGCAGAGGGGAATTCAACGCCTGTGAATCATTATGTTCTCAAATGAACTCACACAGAAAAATGATAAAAAAGACAAAAACACCATATCACCTAGGGGCAAGCACTTTTCACAAAATGATCATTACATATCTGATATCTCAGTCCTCATCCTGAAGGGAAGCCTTCAACAAACTACACCTTCAAAAAGACAAGCCTGGGAACTTAAATTCATAACTTGGCTAGATACTAGAAATGATGGACTCAAAGATGCTGGATTTATGGCTCATTACAACAATCTGCAATCCACCAACCCTCCTCTGACCCATGACTGCAAGGGACTAACAGCCCACTTCCTCTTGAATGGTCTCTTGCAACATGTGTGAACTCCTTTGCTTAACAATCTGTTCCAAGTGGTATTTAGCTGTGATTCTTTGCACCTTTCCCAGACCTGAAGAAAAGTTCAGTGTAAACTCAGAAGTTTTTCTCTTTCCCCACAGAGCAGTGGTCCCCAAACTGTGGGGCACACCCTTTAGGGGGGCACAAAGGAGCATCCAGGGTGTATGGCTGGGGTGGAAAAGAAGTTCCACATAGCCCTGCTCTGCCCCTAGCTCTGGTCCAGCCCTGTTCCCGGCCCCAGCTCCCAGCTGCAGCTGCGGCCCCAGCTCTGCTCCCAGCTGCTGGCCCCCACTCCCAGCCATCGGCTATGGGGGATGCAGACATTTCTGTACTGCGGGAGGGGAGGGGGGCGAGAGGAAAAGTTTGGGCACCACTGCCATAGAGATAGGTACAATAAAAGATATTACCTCACCCACCTTGTCTCTAATATCTGGGGACCAACATGGATACAGCAACGCTGCAAACAAAGGTATATGGTACTTGATTCTGGGTTGTGGGGAGGACTTGAAGGAGGGGTTGCCCATTAATTTTCCTTAAAATCCACAAATTAATTTCTTCTTAATCTAATGACTTCCTACTTGTACAACAAATAATGGACTTGGAATGGGGCCATATAGATTGACAGTCAGCCTGAGTTTGCACATAGGTTGGTTGATCTACATTTAACTCTTTTTTTTTTTTTGCCTAATGCTTGCCTGATTATTTCTGTGTTAGTGTATATTTAAGACCCATCAGCTACTCAGGATATGAAGAAAAGTAGCATGTAAGCAAAAAGCAATTTCAGATTCAGAATTTCTGAGATTATATCAGATGCTATCACTTTCTATAATCTCTCTATGAAGTTCATATTCTACTTACAGATATAAGCAGAGAAAAAAGGAAATTAAAGGAACATTTCAGTAAAAGACTGTCATGGTCTCCTGTTGGACACACAACCTTATGTCCCACTGACATTTTATACACTAGTAGTCAAATCCTGGCTTGACTGAAGTCAGAGAGACTTTAATTGGGACCAGAATTTGGCTTCAGTGTAAAGACTGACATTGGTTTTGACTGTGTATCTACTTTCTGCCAATGAAGTTTTAAAAATTCTAATATATTGATTGAAATTGGGTGCAGAATTGATATAATGTTGCAGGACAGATATTTTTGAAGATACAAACATACATACATACTTAAAGTTTAATGTTATTTGTTCCCCAAAGAAGGACATTTTCAAAAGAATAGTGCAGTTTTAGCTGTACAACTCCTATTGACTTTATTTGTCTGGTCCTGTTTCCACAGGAGTCGATGACAAAACTCCCATTGACTTCACTAGGAGTGGTACTGGGCCATGAAGCCAAACAGCTAAAGCACCATATACTGCTTTGAAAATTAAGGAAGCATTAAGGTCATAACAATAACTTGCATTAAGTCTGACAAAAATAATGCATTTTGTACTGTCCAACTGTTCATGCCATTGTACATACAGAGTAACAGAAACTTTGTAATTATGCTTAGTAATGCTGAACTGGCACTGGCTGAAAAGCTTCTTTACAAAACATACAGCCCAGGGCACAAGCCTGCATAAAATCAATGTTTTTAGAGGTTGTATTATTTACATAACAAATCTATTTTACTGAAACTTTTTCAAAGAGAAAAAAATAGGGCCATGCAGGATGGTTTAACCCAACAAATGTTGAGTGTCACTGGAGAAACTTGCAGAATTTGGCACAAACCTCAGGAAAAGATATTACTTCACTACAACACAAATTGTAGCAACATAAGACATAATAGAATACAAATGTATGCAATGAGATAGATTATTATAGAATGGGCTAAGTGATGATTGCATTACTGGCATGGTCTATTAAAATATATGGGAACATATCCTAAATAAGCACTTCAGGATTTGGCACATTGAAAGATAATAGATAGCACATATAACCTTAACTCAGCTTCCTTGTGTTTGTGTTATAGGACCAGAGCCTCGCTTCAATGGACTTACACCAGCTGAGGATCTGGCTCCTTTTTTAATGACATGATCATATGTGATTTCTCAAATAGTACATTCATTATTTTCTACAGTCTTAAACATATATAATACACAGTACTGTGCCATTCATACAAATGAGTCCGTGACAGTCATTTGTATAATTATGTAACATACTATATATTAAGCATACAACAGTACCAGTGAATTTGTGTAGCCTGCGTCTGTTCGCAGGTAACAAAGTTTGTGGTTAACTCCTTCAGTCGCTGAAGACTGTCTTGTCTGTTCTGGCTTATGCCCTGAATTGTACCTTAAGAAGGTGGTGCTACTGGTTGTAAAGAAAAATGTATAGTAAATGGATGACTATTATTATTATTATAATATTGTGTATGAGAGAAGAGGAGTTACCATACAAAAACCTAACTTCATAAGGATCACAGACTGTGAAATCTGGTCTCCCACCATGAAATCTGGTCTTTTGTGTGCTTTTACCGTATACTATACAGATTTCACAGGGGAGACCATTTCTCAAATTGGGGGTCCTGACCCAAAAGGGAGCTTCCAGGGGAGTCACAGTATTGCCACCCTTACTTCTGTGCTGCCTTCAGAGCTCGGTGGCTGGAGAGTGATGGCTGTTGGCCAGGCGCCCAGCTCTGAAGGCAACACACCACTAGTAGCAGCACAGAAGTGAGGGTGGCAATACCATACCATGCCATCCTTACTTCTGTGCTGCTGCTGGCAGCGGCTCTGCCTTGGGAGCTGGGCTCCTGGCCAGCAGCTATTGCTCTCCAGCCGCCCAGCTGTGATGGCAGCGCTGCTGTCAGCAGCAGCAGCAGCACAGAAGTAAGGGTAGCAGTACCACAACCCCCTGCGATAATCTTGTGATCCACCCAAAACTACTTTTTGGGTCAGGATCCCTACAATTACAACACCATGAAATTTCAGATTTAAATTGCTGAAATCATGAAATTTACAATTTTTAAAATCCTATGACCATGAAATTGACCAAAATGGACTGAATTTGGTAGGGCCCTTATCATACATCATTAGCTTGAGCATAATTAGCATTGATTACAAATTTTAGAAGCAAAGTGAAACAATCAAAATAAAGGCCAGTATTATTTCATTCACTATGAATAGGGCTGCACATTGGTCATGGCATTTTTCATTAAAGTCATGGAACAGTCATGGTAAGCTTAGTAAAACTCATGGGTTTTGTGATTTTTTATTTTTAAAAAAAGCCATGACAGAAGAGAAGGGGCCCTGTGGGAGAGGTAAGCTGAAAAGCATAATGAGGGAGGGGTGGATAGGCCAAACGTGAACGGTGCTGCTACCCTTTGCACCAGTTCGCAACACTGGGACCAGGCAGCCAGTCTCAGTCCCATGGGACCGGAGTCGCAGAAGTTGTTGCTGTGGAATGAGAGTATTGAAATCATGGACACAAAGACAAGTAATGGACAAACAGTAAAGTCACAGTATCTGTGCCATTTTCCCCAGCATGACAAACTTGCAACCCTAACTATGACTGACCCAGTTTTTTTACCCTTTCTAAAATCTTAAGCGGAAAAAAAACAAATCTAGAGACTGCTATTTAAAATAACAGCCCCCACCTCCATTACCATAGTATGTGAACACTTCACAACCTTTAGTGTATTTATCTCCACAACATCTCGGTGAGGTATTAAAATCCCCATTTGTAAAACTGGGACTGAGGCACAGAGAGACTAAGTGACTTTCCCAAGGCTACACAGGAAATCTATGATAGAACAGGGATTTGAACAGAAATCTCCCACCTCCTAACCTGCTGCCCTAATCACTGGATCATCTTTCAACCTACAACAGAAAAGTGCAAATCTATAGCTATACTCTAGTGCAGCGGCTCTCAAACTTTTGTACAGGTGATCCTTTTCACATATCAAGCCTCTAAGTGCAACCTCCCTTAGAAATTAAAAACACATTTTAATATATTTACCACTACTATAAATGCTGGAGGTGAAGCGGGGTTTGGGGTGGAGGCTGACAGCTCATGACCCCTCATGTAATAACCTTGTGACCCAAGGGGTCCTGACCCCCAGTTTGAGAACCCCTGCTCTAGTCAGTGTCTAACATTAAAGGCCCTTCTCCACTTATGTTGATGATTTGGTGATTTTAGCGCCATACCTCTCAGTTTTATCACTTTAAGATTTGATCAATATTGAATTAATATTAGGTGGGATCCACAAATCTACTCAGGCACTTAAGTCCTGTTTTTAGGCATCTAAATCCTGTTTTTAGGCAACTGAGTCCTGTGTTTAGGTGTCACTTCGATCCACAAAACTCCAACTCAGCTTCCACCTAACTCTGTAGGTGCCTTAACTCACTCAGCAGTTAAGTTTTTTGCAATAAAAACACTTAGTTCCCTAGGTGTCTATGTTCCTGTCCCTAGGCATACACGCTATTGCTAGGCTCTAGGTGTCCATGTACCTAACCACCACCTAAATCCCAGAGGGCTCCATGAACCAGGGGAAGACAGGTGCTCCTCTTTCTAAGTCATAGGTGGGGCTCGATCTGATAGGCATGCTCATAATGCCACGCAAAATAGCCAGGTGGAGGGGAGGAGGAGGAGGAAGATCTCTCTTATAACCTTTAGCTGACACCCTCCTGTCCCAGGCTGTTTTGTGTGGAATAAGGCAGGCTCTGAGTGTGCCTATCATATCAGATCCCCTCATGACTTAGGCAGATGAGCACCTATCTTCCCCTAGTTCAGGGGAGGGCAAACTATGGCCAACAGGCCGGATCCAGCCCATCAGGGCTTTTGATCTGGCCCACGGGATTGCCAGCCCTGTGGCGCAGCAGGGCTAAGGCAGGATCCCTGCCTGCCCTGACCCCGTGCCACTTCTGGAAGTGGCAGGCACCACCTCCCTGCAGACCCTGGGGGGGTGGGGGCGAGGGATCTGATCGCTGCCCTTGCCTGCAGACACTGCCGCCCGCAGCTCCCATTGGCCAGGAACGAGGAACCGCAGCCAATGGGAGCTTCGGAGGTAGTACCCACAGATGAGGGCAGCGCACGGCAGAGGCACCTGCCCCACCACACCCCCAGGAGCCACTGCCAGACATGCTGGCCACTTCTGGGAGTAGTGCGGGGCCACAGCCTGCCTTAGCCCTACTATGCGTCACTGCCACCCCAGAGCCATTCGAGGTAAGTGGCGCCAGGCTGGAGCCCGCACCCCTCCTGCACCCCAACCCCCTGCCCTGAGCCCCCTCCTGCATCCTGCACCCCAACCCCCTGCCCTGAGCCCCTTCCTGCACACTGTACCCCCTCCCACACCCCACACTCCCTCCTGCACCCCAACTCCCTGCCCCAGCCCTACATTCATGGCCCTGCATACAATTTCCCCACCCAGATGTGGCCCTTGGACCAAAAATTTTTCCCACCTCTGCCCTAGTTTGTAGATCGCTAACACAGAGAGGCACCTCTCTGCAGCTTACCCTTAGGCATGCAACTCTACAACTCTACTACCCTTTCCCATTGGCTAGTTTATGCAATTCTCCTTGTAGCATGCTGAATTTGTGGATTCCATTCTAAGGTACCTATCCCTACGTGCCAATCTCAGGTTTTCTGGATTGCTGTGTTGTTCCTGTGAATTTCTAGGTGCCAAAAAATTAGATGTTGCGATGCTGAGCATCTCAACACCTAAATCCTTTTTGTGGATCTGGGCCTTTCTCCTCAAGGTCATTAATGATTTATGGGACTAAATGCAACAGTGCTGTTAGGTGGATTGCATTTGCCCATGTGTGAAGTTGAAACAGTCTGTACTAAATAATGCTAAACCATACATTCCCATTTCATACAACAGCACTGATAACTTTGTTTCCTATCTGCAAGCCAGTTGTTTGGCCATTATACTGACCAGACACTAGCTCTGTTATATTGGTATGAATCCTTTTTAACTCCCTTTAAACCAATGAATATCAATAGAGATACTCCAGATTTACCCGGATGTAACCAATATCACACTTCAGCCCAGTATTTCAGATTTCTGAATGAGTCTTATTGAAACGCAGATCAGTGATGTCTAGAATATTTCCCTAATCCTCTCAGGGGAAAATCTACTGTCCCTGAAGTCAATGGGAAACTTTCCACTGACTTTGGATCAAGATCTTAGTCTGTTCTTTCAAAAAAAAAAAAAAAAAAAAAGCAGGTTAATCTAGTACAACCAGTGCTTCTCAGGCAACTTGTCAATTACTGGATAATATAACTGCAGTAACAGGGTGACTGGTAAACTACTGTAATACTGATCATTCTTTTTGCAGGGCACAGTTACAGGCAGATATGACACCTCAGCATTGTTTCATCTTATTTTGTGGGTGATTCTAATTTTGCTATAGATTTCTGTACTGTCATTTTCAGTGACCTCACACTAAGTCCTGATCATCATTTTAAATTGAGGGAAGCCCGCTCCAGTTATCGTGAATTATAAACATCTGCAAAATAAGGGGAAATAATACTGACAGGGAGGATAATTTCATTAATGTTTTTTATGTTCTTAGATATTGTGGTGACAAGTAACATAGAAAAGCCCACACCCTAAACAAACATTTCCCTGAGGCTTAGTATTGGCCCAAATTCAAAGGTGTATAAATTACATGTCCTTAAAGTGAATATGGGTAAATTGCTATAACATTCTGATAGACGGAGAGGGGAAGGATTGCTGCAAGAACATCAACACGAGGGTGTAAAAAATGTAAGTTAAAACAAATCATCTCAGTGTGTATGTAAATCACACCAATACACTCACATTCCTTACATCAGTTTACCAACATATGATTTATATCACCATTTACATCACCTCTGAATCTGGCTTTGTGACTTGAAAGCAATCCATGCTTGAGTTTTCCATTATTTTTTTAAAATCTTAAGTTTAAAGGGTGTTCACACAGGGCCATATCATGGTATCCATTTTTAATGTGTTAAATCTCGTAAACTGATTACGTGAAGTGGCCCATTGTGCATAAGACCTTCAGATCCTTGGCACAGCACTTTACATTTTTAAGCACAGAACTAAGACTAACATCAGGACAGGATAATGATTTAAACATACTTTTTGTTCTTCACAAGCTGTAACCTGGCCCTGATGGAAATAGTCATGGTTTGTGAGCTGACCGGGTCACAGTGGAAAAGGAGGCACGGCCTTGTCACTTTTATCTTCATATCTTGTTACCTAATTCTCCCTCTCAGGAAAAACTTGCATTTTGTTGAATAACATTTAACAGAGAAGGGACCTGATCCTACATGCACTATGGTGATGATAGCCAAGGGCCTCCCAGTTTAATAGCTTGGCAATAGCAAGGTCCTTAATAATGGACTTTATGGAATCTCTGGCTTTTCAAAGCTCTGCTCAACGTGTTATTGGGGAGGGGTTGAGGAAGGTCTTACTCTCCCCCCCCCCCACTTACTGAATATAAAGGTTTTGGTTTCACACCAGTTTCAGTAATATCTGCTTCTTAGTATTGGTCCCCAATACATTGTATTGCTTTTTTTTTTTTTTTTTTTTTTTTTTGACATCTCAAAACAAGCTGCTACCTAGAGGAGATTTAGTGAGGTTGTGGTTGGAGATCCTGAGCTGCTAAGGGGATTCTGGTCTGGTTCTGAATGTAGAACTTCTTCTTCAACTGCCCTTTCTTACAATTGTAAAACACTTTATGTACTGGAAAATTCCGAAGTATCCTGCATGCAGTTAAGTATCAGGAAGGACACTTATAACTGCTCTGCCTCTAGATCTCACCGACATGCTCGCAAAGGAGGGTGAACATGCCTATAACTGAGGAGAAGGTCTCCACTTCCAATCATTTCAGTGATTCAGGATTCCAGTGGAATCCCCCATCTGGAATGGATTGTGTGATTTCATCCTGTTCATCATTTTTCCCCCCGACGTACACTTTGGGCTTGTATAATTAATTAAAAACTTGGCCCCAATGTACAAAGTTATAGATATTAGAGATTGAAACGCAGATCAGTCATGTCTGTTATTGGGTCATGTCATCCATTTCCTCACAGACACTGACTTTTGTTTTTGCTGGTGGGTGATCCACTCCCATTCTGCCCCAGAGCCCTGCTCCCACTCTTCCCTCAAGGCCCTACCACATTCCTCCCATTCCCATCCTTGCTTTGCCCCCTTTCTCGACGTTCCTCTCCGTCCCCTCTCCTGAGAGTCCCCCTGCCCACCCTCTCCTCCCAAGCGCCGTCTGCCTGCTCCTCTGCACCCTGCTCCCCAAGCGCCTCCCTCCTGCCATTTTCTCCTTTCTGCCCCCTCCTGCCTTAAGGGCAAGTGATGGGGAGAAGGGGTGGAGAAGAGTGAGCAGCAGGGGCCTCGGAGGAAGAGGTAGAGTGGGAAAGGGGTCACAGTCCATAAGTGCTGAGCACACCGTATTTTTTTTCATGGGTGCTTGAGCCCCGAAGTGCCATGGAATTGGTGTCTATGCATTTCCTCCCCAATTCAGGTTGTTTTTCTACAGTTTATTTTCAAATACTCTGTCTAGTCTAGTTTCAAGTATCCTCCTGAACCTAATGGATTACACTATTCTCTATATACTTAAATTATAAGCAATTTGGAATGGGGGCATCTTTTGTGATGCACTTGTACAGTGGTTAGTACCATGAGGACTTTATTCCTGATGGGGGCCTCTACACATTACCACAATAAATAATAATACAAGACACAAAATAGCATTTCACTCTCTCCAGCAGGGGTTCCCACAGCAGGTTCTGTCCCCTTAAGAAAGTGCCAAAACTTTCTTTGAATCCAAAGGGGATTCTTTGTTTTACACCTGGTGCTAGTTTTCAGTAATTCACTCCCATCCAACTGTCCAAAGGGGCTTCAATTTAACAAAAGTATCTTGGAACTTTCTGCATTCCAGACATATAAGGAATAAAAGGGGATGGATTGCTCCAAGCCTGAGGACAAGGGTGATCCAGTCCATGTAGTGTACTTGGATTTTCAGAAAGCCTTTGACAAGGTCCCTCAAAGGCTCTTAAGCAAACTACACAGTAATGGGACAAGAGAGAAGGTCCTCTCATGGATCAGTAACTGGTTAAAAGACAGGAAACAAAGGGTAGAAATAAATGGTTAGTTTTCAGAATGGAGAGAAGTAAATAGTGGGGATCCCAAGGATCTGTACTGGGACTATGCTGTTCAGCATCTTCATAAATGATCTGGAAAAGGGGATAAACAGTGCAGTGGAAAATTTGCAGATGATACAAAATTACTGAAGATAGTTAAGTCCAAAGCTGACTGTGAAGAGTTACAAAGGGATCTCCAAAAATGGGGTGACTGAGCAACAAACTGGCAGATGCTATTCAATGTCAAGAAGTATAAAGTAATGCACATTGGAAAAAGTAATCCTAACTATACATACAAAATGATTGGATCTAAATGAGCTGTTACCACTCAAGAAAGATCTTGGAGTCATTGCAGATAGTTCTCTGAAAACAACTGTTCAATGTTCAGTGAAAGTTAAAAAGGCTAACAGAATATTAGGAAAAGGATACATAAAACAGAAAATATCATGCCATTGTATAAATCCACGGTATGCCTACACCATAAATACCGCATGCAGTTCAGGTTGCCTGAGCTCAAAAATGTTATATTAGAAATGGAAAAGATGCAGAGAAGGACAACACAAATGATTAGGCAGATGGAACAGCTTTCATGCAGGGAGATATTAAAAAGACTGGGACTGTTCATCTTAGAAAAGCGATGACTAAGGGGTGATATGAATGATATATAAAATCATGAATGATATCGAGAAAGTGAACAGGGAAGTGTTATTTAGCCTTCACATAACTCAAGAACTTGAGGTTATCTGATGAAATTAATGGGCAGTAGATTTAAAAACAAACAAAAGAAAGTACTTCTTCACACAATCCAGTTCTCATGGCAACAAGTTCCACAGATTATATTGTGAAGGCCAAAAGTATAAAAGGGTTCATTGGCGAATTAGATAAGTTCACAGAGCAGGGGTCAGCAACCTCTGGCACACGGCTCGCCAGGGTAAGCACCCCAGCAGACAGGGCCAGTTTGTTTACCTGTCACGTCGTTAGGTTCGGCTGATCGCAGCTCCCACTGGCCGCGGTTCGCCATCCCAGGCCAATGGAGGCAGTGGGAAGCGATGCAGGATGTGCTGGCCGTGGCTTACTACCACCCCCTTTGGCCTGGGAAGGCAAACCACGGCCAGTGGGAGCCGCAGTCCGCTGAACTTGCTGACTCGGCAGGTAAACAAACTGGCCCAGTCCGCCAGGGTGCTTACCCTGGCGAGCCATGTGCCAGAGGTTGCCGACCCCCGTCATAGAAGATAGGTCCATCAGTGGCTATTAGCCAAGATAGTCAGGGATGCATCCCCACAGGCAGGGATACAACCCCATGCTCCAGGTGTCTTTAAACCTCCAGCTGCTAGAAGCATCTGGCACTGTCCACTGTCAGAGACAGGATATTGGGATAGATGGACCATTGGTCCGACCCAGTATGGCTTTTCTTTTGTTGTGAATTGAGTCGGTCTCCGCCTCCAAAAAAACAAGCAAACTATCTGTAAATCAGTCTGTCCTACTGACCACAGTCTGCTCCTGGCTTAGCCACTTGCAAGGTTTTGCAGACTAAAACCTTTGAGCCCTTAACTCAGAAATAACTTTATTTTCTCCACTCTCATAAAACCTATGACATGGGAGCCAAGTAACTTCACAGTGAAGTTGTAATTGATCTTAGCTGATCTACTGCCATCCTCTTCCTGGACTTGGATTAACCCTTTTCTGCTCTCCAGTTGCATGGTAGCTAATACTTCCCACCACATGCAGAACATATAAGAATAAAGAAACAGTAAAATTTTGTTAAAATAGCAGAGTCATGTGAGAGCCCTTCGGAGAATTAATGTTGCAACCAAACTGTTTTGCTAGAGGGCTGAAAAAGGTACAACACTGTCAGGGAACAAATTATTTTCCAGATTATAAAATTCCTCCATTAGGGTTCAGTCATTAATCTTTGAATACCCAAAAGACACACAGTTTGCTTGTGGGTTTTACAGATATTTACTGACAGTAGAGAAAAGGTAGAACTCAGGAATCTTAGGGTTCCATTCCAGGTTCTAGAGGACAGTGTTCTCTAGGTGCCATAGTCATTTCTGCTCCAGTTCCTCTTCCAGTCCTCTCTTTCCTCAACAACTTCTTGTTTCAGTCCCAGTCTCTTTGCCTAGCCAGCCCATTCTCTGTCCCAAGGCTCTTTATCCCAGTTCCAGTCTCCCATCCCACCCTCCTTGTCTGATCTCTGATCCCTCTCCCAGCTCTCATTCCATCTTCTTCTGCAGCCATACCAAGTTTCTGCCCTGCCAGTAACTTCCAGACCCAGTCTCCCCTGCCTTCCCCCCCAGGCTTCTTGTTCTAATCTTCTTCCTCCACAGCCTCTCACACCCCTTTTGGCTCTTTTTCCTTCTGCATTCAAGCCTCCCCACTACCTGTGTGCCAGCAGGGGGAATTTTGAGGGCACAAGAAAGACAGACTCATTGCCCTCAATTCCAGTGTCTGGTTCTACCTTGGCCCTTAGCAATGGCAGGAAAAGTCCTGCTTAGCCCCTGCAGTCCTGGGGTGGAGCATGCACCGTCACTCTGTGGGGAAGGTGCATGAGCTGTCCGTTTAGCACACAAGAGCTGCAAAGCAATAGATCATGCCCCGCGTAGATGGAATCACTGGAGAATTTAGCTGCCAACCTGGATTTTAGCTGACGACCTCTAACAAGTTTCTACTGAGCATGTGGGAATGGGGATTTTTTCAAAGGCTCATAACTTGGCCACGTATGGGAAAATTTTCACAGGAACAGCAAAATGCACTTCCCTGACACAAATTTCAATCTCATGCTCCAAAGCAAGGGGGTGCTAGAACCTCCCAACAAAGTGATTAAGACTTCAGCATGGGCAGCATAACATATTTCCCCCACATTTCATTCTCAAAAACAACTAAACCATTTCTGCTAAATTTCAGAGGGGAAGGGAATTTAACCTGAGTCTCAAACCTATCATGGAAAATTAGTTTGGCAAAGTTATAATCAGCTGCAAACAGGGTCTTATAATGAGTATTGTCAGGCAACCTTAAATACAGGTGAAGCTACCAGATCTGATTATAATATAAATCTATAACATGCAATTACATACATATATTTAAAAAGAAACAGGTATGTATCATATGTGATACCCAGGGGCAGCTCTACGTTTTTTGCTGCCCCAAGCATGGCAGTCAGGCTGCCTTTGGCGGCATGCCTGTGGGCGGTCTGCTGGTTACACGGATTCAGTGGCGTTTCTGCGGTTGATCTGCTGGTCCCGTGCCTTCGGCATACCCACCGCCGAATGCTGCTGAAGCAGCGGGACCAGCGGACCTCCCACAGGCATGTCGCCGAAGGCTGCCTGACTGCTGCCCTCACAGCGACCGGGAGGCCACCCCCAGTAGCTTTCCACCCCAGGCATGTGCTTGCTGCGCTGGTGCCTGGAGCCACCCCTGGTGATACCATAAGTAAGGAGCCTACATCCTACTGTTGCTGCCCTGTGATGCTGCTGTAGCAAGTTTTACAGAACTTAAGAGGGAAGAGCATAGGTGCAGGAGGAAAGATGTCATAGAGTGGGTGCTCACCCCTGCCTCACACCTTCTGGGGGCCTGGTATGGAGTGGCAAATGTGTCCCTGCCTCTGTTTTCCCTTATGCATCTCTGCCTTCTCCTGGGCCATCATCTTTAGTCTTTCTAGTTCTTTAACGTGTTCCAGGAGCTGTTCATCCTCTTGAATTAGAAAAAACTATCTAGGAGAACCTAAAACTAACTGGCTTCTGAAGCTTATAAATCCCAGAAATCATTCCTCTAAAGTTCTAGCTGCACTACTTTCATCCTGCAGCACTTTCTAGAACATCCTATTAATAAGGGGTAGGGCTTGTTCAAGCCCTTTCTTTTTCAGCTCCTGGGTAGTTTGCCCATTGAATGGCACCTTTTCTACCTTAGCTGCCTCAGGGACTCAAAGTCCAGCTGCTCTTCCAACCATATTATCCCTGTCTTCAAGGCAGCAGTGGAAGACTTGTACTTGGATACCATTGGGCTCTCCATCTCCAGTAACTTAGCCTTCAAGTGCATATTTTTTTTTAAATAGATTATTAGGGTTGGAAGGGACCTCAGGAGATCATCTAGTCCAACCCCCTGCTCAAAGCAGGACCAATCCCCAAATGGCCCCCTCAAGGATTGAACTCACAACCCTGAGTTTAGCAGGTCAATGCTCAAACCACTGAGCTATCCCTCCCCCACCATCAATCATTTAATTGATTGACCTTTAGATTTTCTTCCTTGAGCTGATTGTTCACCATCTTGCTGCTCCTCTGTTCTTCTTCCAGCTGAACTATTTGGGTCTCCTGACAAAGACCTTCAACCCAGGACTCTCTTCTGGAGTCAGGCCTCCTGCCATCACTTGGGGAAGGGTTCCTTCTCTGTTCTCAGGGCCCTTGCAGAGGTCACACCATGGCAGTTCTCCTCTGGGTAGTGTGTAGTTCCCAATGACCCAGATATCATGCAGCTGTTTGGTAAGATCCTTTCAGTGAGACCAGATCTGCCACCCATAGCCCTTTTGGAACCTCTCCCTTCAGGAGAATCTTTCTTATGTCCCCTTTTCTGGTGTGCTCTCTAACCAGCTCCCCTGAGAACTCCCTCTCCTCTTGAGCTTCCCCTCTGTGTTCTATGCCCCTTGGCAGAGTCCTCATATGCCTTTATTAGGCTCAGGTGTTCATTAACTAATTAACTACTGCTCAGCCACCTTGGTAATTAACTACTCACAGGTGGATCTGTAGTGACTCATTCTCCTTAGTGGAGCCTGTCTCAGGTAAGCTGGTCCCTGATTCCCCTGAAAGGGCCAGCTTCCATGACAGGAGTTTTGAGAAGGCACCAGGAAGTCAGTCTGTGTGCATGTGGCTTGAAAGCTAGCTGCAGTTGCAGCATCTCTGTAAATAGTTTTCTTAATAAAGACACAGCTTAGTTTTAGAAACATAGAGTCCTCTCATGTTATACTCCAGCATATGGTACATGAAACAACTCCACGGAGTCTTCCTCTGGCTGTTTTTCTCCTGTTGATAAAGGAGAGGGAGGCAGTCCAAGGCTCCACCTTCCGCCAGCTGCTTCCTGTGTTGCCAGACAGTGATGGGGAGAAGGAGAAGATGATGTATGGTTCTCACAACTGCTCCTGCTGTCAAATGTCTGGAACAAATTGAGAATGGCCTTTAAGGCTCCTGCTTACCTGTATCCCTCCATTTCTCTCCTTTCATCTTTTGCTGTATCTCCCTCCCTCTTTTCTCTTTCTAACCATGTCTCCTTCTCTTTTATTTAACATTCCTCTCCTACCCTTACACATTCTCTCTCTCTCTGTGAGGGAAAGATAGTATGTTTATAATGGGGGAAGAATGGCATAAGAAAGAATGAGAATGAAAGTGAAGGGGAGAGACCATAATAAATACGGTATATGGAATGGAAGAGACAGGGCAGGACAGTCAGGTGAAGGAGAAAGAGCTGAGTTAATAATGAGAATGAGAAAAGGGAGTAAGAGGGGGAGGGAATGGGAGTGAAAGACCTGCGCTCATAGCACTGAATCTTCAACTTGGCTGAGTTCCCAGAATGGTAGGATAGCGAGGAAGGCAAGAGTCAGGGATCTTCTACAATAATTCCTCCTTTGAAAAGCCAGTAAAAACCACACCCATGAAGACTGCATAATATCTTTATGATTAAGATTAAAAAAAAAAAGAATTAGAGTGGCAGATAGTTCTGTATTATGACTGGGTAATAGAAACTACTCTGCGCTGATCAGACCATTTCTTGGCCTAATGTTCTTATTAGAATGATTTAGAGGGGGTCTCGCAAAAACTTTTATCTTGAAGTGCCAGCATGTTGGCACAGCCCAGGGACACCACCTTGTAGATCCTAACTCTCATACGACTGCTTTTCATCCCCTTTACACCTACAGCCATTAAACATGAATGTACGTAGTAGGTTCTTAGATTTTGATGCGCCATCGCAGAAATGAGGAAGGATTTAAATCCAAAGGAAGAAATACAGTTGAAGGAGCAGAGGGAGAATACGTTTTATTTCTTTCTAAACTAACTGGAATGTATTTCCTCATTATGTTTTTAAACAAAACAGAATAGGTTGGAAAAGTTTGTTCTAATCTTTCTTGTATAATTTGCTAGACTAAGGCAGAGCTGAAGCACATGTATGCGTATGGGAAAATCATAATTCTGAAACAGATGATCAAGTTTGCTAATTAGAGATTATTAACTAAGGAGTCGATGCCATGCTTCCAGTAAATTGCAAAATTTCTAAGGAGCAGCATTAATTTCCCCTTTTTTTGGTCTGAATGAAATGAGCTAAAATTTGTTTTTATGTTTTGCATTTTACAGTTAAAAACTAACCAAAATAGTTCCTTATGTACAGGGACTGCTCTAGCCATTTCGCCGCCCCAAGCACGGCAGCACGCCGCAGGGGCGCTCTGCCGGTCGCCGGTCCCGCGGCTCTGGTGGACCTCCCTGCAGAAAGGGATCTGGGGGTCAGAGTGGACCGCAAGCTAAGTATGAGTCAACAGTGTAACACAGTTACAAAAAAACAATCACCATAATTCTCGGATGTTTTAGCAGGAGTATTGCGAGCAAGACATGAGAAGTAAATCTTCTGCTCTACTCCATGCTGATAAGGCCTCAGGTGGAGTATTGTGTCCAGTTCTGGGTGTCATATTTGAGGAAAGATGTGGACAAATTGGAGAAACTCCAGAAAAGAGGAACAAAAATAATTAGAGGTCTAGAAAATAAGACCTATGAGGGAAGATTGAAAAAAATTGGGTTTGTTCAATCTGGAGAAGAGAAGACTGAGAGGAGACATGATAACCATTTTCAAGTACATAAAAGGTTGTTACAAGGAAGAGGAAGACAAATTGTTCTTAACCTCTGAGGATAGGACAAGAAGCAATCGGCTTAAATTGCAGCAAGGGCGATTTAGGGTAGACATTAGGAAACACTTCCTAATTGTCAGGGTGGTTAAACACTGGAATGAATTGCCTATACAGGTTGTGGAATCTCCATTGTTCAAGATTTTTAAGAGCAAGTTAGACAAACACCTGTCAGGGATGGTCTAGATAATACTTAGTCCTGCTGTGAGTGCAGGGGACTGGACTAGATGACCTCTCGAGGTTTCTTCCAGTCCTATGATTCTATAACTGCATAAAATAACATGCCTTTATTGGTATTCCGTTACTGGGGAAGTAGAGAGGGGGAGGAAAAGGAGAACGGAACTATAAGAAGTCAAGCTAGAGTGAAAGGTTAAAGTTCAGCTAACATGCAAAGGCAGATCATGAGGAAATAGGATATTAAAATATATGTAGTGAGAAACTACAGGCCAAGGCCCAAATGCTAAGTTCCCTGTGAGCTGCGAGGCCACTCGGCCACGCAGCATGTCACGCAGGCACTGAGGGAATCTGCCTGCGGACCTGCCGAAGCCGGGGGAGGGGCACCCGTAGCCCAGCAAAGCCAGGCCACCAACTTGCCACAGCCGGGACGGCCCCTCGGTGCCAACTATGCCTTGACCCAGACCTGCCACAGCGCCTCTACTCTGGCCTGGACCCAGCCGCAGCCGGGGTGGCACAGCCTGGCTGCAGCGTCCCAGCCTAGACCCAACTGCAGTGGCCCGGCCCTGAACCCAAGCAGCCTGGCCCAGACCCAGCCTCAGCCAGCCTAGACCCAGCCATGGCGGCCCAAACCCAGCTGTGGCCAGAGTGGCCTGGCCCGAACCCAGGCAGCCCAGCCTGGACCTGTTGCGGGGTGTCCCTCCCCTAACCCAGCCACAGTCTGGATCTGCAGGGGTCAGGGGAGGGGTGCCTATCCTGCGGCCCTGGCTCCACCTCAGAATCTGCACTCCCAGCCACAGCCTTCATAGCCCTGCACCCCAATCCTCTGCCCCAGCCCTGAGCCTCCTCTCACACTCTGAACCCCTCGGCCCCACCCCTACCACATGAATTTTATTATTTGCACCTATATGAAGGTGATGTGTCACACATCACCTCCATAGTGGTGCACATAACCAAATTCATCCCTCACATGGGTGGGAAAAAAATAAAGGGAATACTGACCATCTGAGCAACCTACCAGGAGCCATGGGTATGCATGTACAGTAATGTAGTTGAAAAGATGCAGTCATCCTTATTTTAAATGTGGAATTGCAGCCCATACTGCGGGTAGGAGTGAACTGCTTTGCCTTGATCCAAGCAGGGAGAGTGCTTGGATTGAGATGGACAGGAACACAGAGTAAAGAGGGATAAACGAGAAAGACATTGTGAGGGAAAGGTGAAAACTGGGGTGTGATGAGTGAGCGTGGCATCAGGATATGAGGGACAGAGATTGGAAGTCATACCATTGAGGATCTTTGCCGTAGTTACAACCCCACATCTCCCCTCACCCTAGTCCCTTTTATCCTTACTTTACATGAGTAAGTATAACAAGATCTCTGACTGAAATCTGTTTTACAAACAGTATATACACTCTCTTGTTCAGGGGGCCAATATAAACTTTGCCTGTTCTTCTGGTAGATACCCTCATCCTACCAAATTACCATGATCTGGTCTGGAATGAGACTCCACCATATAATCCTCCACTAGGTCCCAATCCTAGAGATGCTAACTCGTTTAATGCACTGCCCCAGCCTGGTCAGAAGAGATAGAGAGATATTATACATGTGCAGAGATAGATGAAAGGAATCTGGGAAAGAGAAATAGGAAGAGAAAATAAGAGGAAAGGTAATAGTAAAAAGGAAAGGAGAAAGAATAGACAGAAAGGAAAAGGAAAACTATGGCACATAATAGGGAAAGATGGAAGGAGAGAAAAGTGAATCAAGGAATTAGTTATATGAGAGAGGGAAAGAAAATATAATTCTAACTCATTTCAGGTTAGAATTTTGTTTAAATTTAATCAATATTTTATTTAATTTACCTGGCAGAAAGTGAATGAATGAATGAAATGATGGAGAATCCAATGTAAGCTCATTGGGGAGCAGCAGTTTCTTAGATGATCAAGATGATTTCTTATGGCTATGGGATATATATCGTCTAGTTGAGCACAGCCCAGGAAATGGGGCTCTACCACCAGGTTTATTCCTCATTTCTGGCAGCAGTAGTGGATTGTCCACTTATCTAGATAGTTGCATTGTGCAGGGGCATGGAGATTATTGTCATAAGTAATTAATTAATATTGCAGTAGCATCTAGGAGCCCCAATGGACCAGGATCTTATTGTGCTAGGTGCTGTACAAACACCAGAACAAAAGAATAGTACCTGCCTTAAGGAGCTGATCTGATGGATGTTGGTTCAGGGCTGGTTTTAAATGGACTGGGTTTCCTTTTACTTGACAGAAGAAACTCAGGACCTGTCCACATGAGGATAAAAGGCGAATTTTTAACCATTTTAAAACCCTAATGTGGACAGGACAAATTGTATTTTAACCTGTGTTAGATGCTTATGGTGAACCCCAGTTTCTCCACTCCGGTTCAGCTCAGCCAGCTCCATATATTATAATACCTCTAGGCCTGTCTACCCCAGGGTTTGAAGATGTGTTAGTTAAAACATGCTAGCTATCATGTTTTAAAAATGCCTCTTTTACCTTAGTCTAAACAAGCCCTTACTAGCCCCAAGAAAATCGTCCTCCTGGATTTTTTTATTTATAATTAAATCCTAGCTTTTCTTTTTAAAAAATGCATGTCTAATCCTTTCCTTTGCCAAGAGAGCTTCCTTCTGCATGTCTGCTGCAGAAATCAGTTGCTTCTCAGCCTACCATATGATCATACCAACGGCATAAAATCAAGTCTGCCCTGGACCATTCATCTTGAACCCAGCAAAGAAAGTGGGAGAGCTTAGGGAAGAGGAGAAAGGGATTTTGAAAAAGAGAGATAGCAGCAATGCTTTCGGCGTGGACTTTTACCTGGTCCTCTACTGTGAATGTGAGCTAAACAGGGAATGCGCGTGCACATTTGAAAAAGTGACTCTCTGTGTCCGAAGTACCTGTCTGGTTTCGACTGCAAGTTGCTGGGGGCAGGGACTATCTCGCTTGCTTTGCAAAGCACAAGTACCTTGGTGGTGCATATTATAATTATTAATTATAAATAATAACATCCATGCATAATGGATTCATTTCTAAACTCCATAAATTAAAAGCAAGAACAGTATCTGAATTACGAGTTGCAATTTTAGGGGAAAGTAAGGTTGTAAAAAAAAAAAAACCCTTCATCTCCCATGTTCTACACTGGCAATTTGATTAACAACTGTGATTAAAACTTTATTCCTAAAACTGATTCACAATATAATCACAAATAAAGTCAGAGTCTGCATTCACCTTTGAAAGACTTGACAGGGCATTTCTCTCCAGTCTCATTAATTCTGTGCAGGGTCAGATTCCTAAACACAAGTGGTTCCCTTTGATAGTTTTCACATTGCTTTATTGAGCTTCACAGATGAAAATGTTGCAAACACCAGTGATGATAGAGAGAGGCTAGAAATATGGATAGAAAAATATCAAAGTGAAACCCAGCTGGAAAATGAAGTCTAAAATATCTGGGGAAAATAATCTGAAACACATGTGTTTAATGGGAGGAAAAATCTGGCCAAACCACTGAAAAAGACCAAGGCATGAGCTTGTGACACAACCTGACAATAAAAAGGCCACTATAACCTTTGGCAAAGCATTATGTAACAGCATAGGGAGATACTTTAGTAGTTGCTCTCTACATAGCTGTGCTGCATCTGTACAAAGAATATTGTATTCAGTTCTGGACACCACATTACAAAAAAGATATATGCTAAGGGGATATCTATACAGAGCAATATGCTTTATACTGAAGCCACTCTGGATCAGTGCCGTAACAAGGGCGAGGTGAGTGAGGCACTTGCCTTGGGAGCGCAAAGCGGAGGGGCGCAGCTCTACTGCAATCGGTGGCACTTCGGTGGCAGCTCTACCGCCGCCCCTTCTTCAGCGGCAATTCGACAGCGGGTCCCTGAGTCCCTGTCGGAGGGAAGGACGTACCACCGAATTGCCACTGCCACTTCATTCATTCTTCAGCGTCAGGTCCTTCTCTCCGACAGGGACTCAGGGACCCGCAGCCGAATTGCCGCCGAAGAGCCTGGAGCCGGCCCTTGCCTCGGGCACAAAAATTCCTTGTTACTGCTCTGCCCTGGAATATACATATACATTCTAAGAGACTTAAAACAATAGATTTAGTTAAACAGTTCTTTCAGAAGCACATTATAATTACTGGTATGCTGGGATGTAGGCAGTCCCTTGTCATTTCCAGTCTGATAAGACGTCAGACCTAAATATCTAAGAGTTTACACTTCATTAACTGGGGCTGGCCTTTGGATAGGCCTCCTCTTGTGTTTCTTGGCAATGTGGGAAAGTAAATCCCTTGATTTTAGTGGGACTTAATCCCACGCGTAAAGTTAAGCATGTGCTTAGGAGCTTTGTGGGCCTAAACCCCCCTTTATGACCAATAGTACTGGGCTGACATAACTCGGACATATTTTTATTCCACTGAGTATAACCACACTTCACACTCCTTGAGCCAGAAACCGCTGTCCACTAAATTCATTTTGCACTAAGTGGACTTACACTGGCCTGGAATGGTCAGCAAAAAAGTCCCCCTTTCCAGGGCAGTTCCTACATCAGCTACCACTGCCATAAAGGGAGAAAGTGGAAGGGGGGTGAACTGGAGGTGGGGAGTTGCATGGTGGATTAAAGCTCTGCTATGCTGAATCCTACACTGGCATAGTGTCACTGAGGGACCTTACATCAGTGGCACAAGTTGCAGCTGTTTCTTAGCAACTCTAATTTACCCTGGGGCCAGGTGACACACGATCAAGGCACTCTTCTACACCTGAGCTCCAATTAGGCAGGCTAGAGAATCCAGACCCTCAGCTCTAATGGCTCTCCCTATGCTTACCGCAGCTCTCAATTTCAGACATCTTAAATAACAAAATTTATCTGGCACGTGAGTGAAAATAAAGCAAAAACTATAATAAAGGCAAGTCAAATGTAAACAAAGCTTATCTAAATTATGTAAAAACCCAGGTGGCTGGATTTACTCTGGAATCCAAAATATGGCTTAAGAGAAATGAGAATTTCTTACATTATAGGTAGACTCGCGACTTAGCTATATTTTCATTCAGTCTTCCAGCCTGTCATGGGAAGTCTGTCTGATTCTCTTTTCCAGAGTCAGAGCTCAGTTGTGTGTTTTTTCTTATCCAGCCTCTGACAATTTCCTTTTCTCACAACTAATGTTGTAATTGGAGCACCTCCATTTATTGTGTGCTGGGCTTGAGGCCCAGCTATGAAAGTCTTGGTTAGGATCTCAGGACATTGCAGTTGCAACTTGGTTACAATAATCTTTGGCTAAGTCTATTTTTCTTTGTTTATTGGCATGTTTTTTTAAATGATCCATCTACTTTCCATGCATGCATTTTTATTACTGTGTACCCACTCAAAGGGTTTGTGCTCATTCGAGATAATGCTTTGAACCAGTACGAAATTTAGTCTCTTTAAAAAAACGGAATACACCAACATTATACTTTAACATCACTGAAAGTATGTTTAGTAGTCACCTTGCCCTTTTTTTTTTTTAAGGGCTTTCCTACCTTCTTTGGTGAGGCTCAGTAAACATCCCTCATTGGGAAGTGCTTTGGCATATTGTTTATTTTGTCACCCACGTGGATCTGGGGTTAAGGGACAGATTGTGCCCTCTGAGATCTGAGCACTGATCAGTATTGACAGAAGTTCAAGATTTGGCCCAATGTGCATAAAAAAATAATTGCACCTTTCCTGTTTCAACCACTGGGATCTAGCTGAACTCACGGCTGAGTCAGGAGATCTAAAGGTCTTGTGACCTGCATTCTATTATTGACTGAAGCTATTTTGCAGTGTGACCTATCTTAGTTATCTACTTTAGGATTTTCTATTACATCCATAGCTGCAGTATCTAAGTGCTGGTCAAATCATTTGTCCTCTGTGATTCAGTTTTGACATCTGTAAAAAATGCTGTGAGAGCCTCACATGAAAAGCACTACATTGTGATTATTTCATTCACTATTATGAGCTAAACAGGAGTTAAAATGCTGAACGAAATAGGATGAAAATGATCCTGTGCACTCCTGCTGCTATATGAACTGTGCATGGAAAACAGCCTTGAGATTCCACCTGGCTGCAAGACTGTTCTATTGTTTGTCTTCTTAATATTTTCATGTCTTTTCAAAAGAGCCTATTACATACTCTACAACTCCCTGATGATGTTGGGTTGGCTGGCTTCCAAGCAACTGAAAGCTGGTCAAAAATCATTTAGGGCATTTCCAGTGTGTTTTCTACTACCTTGATGTTGGTCTAAAAATATCAAAACATTGAATATTCTTTCAATAGTCAGTCCTGTTTAGCTATACTGCTGAAAATATGGTGCTGATGAAGAGCTCGAGTGGATTCTCTGGTAATCTGAAATTAAATACTAATTGCCCAATTTTAAAAATAATTAATTCAGAAAGTCTGTTCCAATATCTTACTAAAAGCTGCATTGTCTTCTGTCTTAATCGACAGAGCTTTGAGCACCACTCAGTTACCAGGTATGTGTATAAAGGATAGTAACATGCTACAGCAGGTTTCCTATTAAAATGTTGACCCTTCCCTTTTCCTCCTGCCTCAAATAACCTTTTAATGTCCTCTTGTGCTTCACTCTACTTCATATAAGCAATGGGAGGACTGTGATATTGTATACAGTGCTTTTGTCCACCTAATTAATAACACTAATTCTCTCCATTGCGCAGACAAAATAGAAATGGAGCTTACCTAAAATCCCTTTCTATCAATATTCTCAAAGCCTGCATTTCATTGTGTTGTATAATGTATAGGCTTATTTCTTAGTCTCCATTCAAGACTAGAATCAATTATTTGCCAGCGGGAGGGGAGTCTAAGGAGATTTTGTGCTGTGAATTTTTAGCTGTTCAGTAGATTTTAAAACCAGATCTAAACACTTTTATCACTCACATCTGAGTCCTCATGTGCAGGTTATTATTATTTTCTCATTGTATGGGAAGAATTTCATAACCTGAGTACATAGCGATGAATGAAACAGAACATCTCACTGGACTCAATCACAGTATGTTAAAATGCTAATGTTTTAACTAGCTAGATTAATAATTTGGGTCAGCTATGATGTAATTAAGACCCTCTCATTTTCTTTCAAATCATCCCTCATGGAAACATGATGGTGATTTTGATGTCTTTTCTTGATGTGTGAAAACTGCTAAAGACAATAATTTAGATGTACTTGTTTCTTTTGCGTGCCTTTATTTAAGCCAGCCTATAACATTAGAGAAAATATTCACTTCTAATTCTATTTGCATAGCTAAAAACCAATTTGAAAGAGACACCATTGAGAGTGTCAAAACATTTCTGCTAAACGAGGAACTTTTTTTATGATGATCATTTAAAGTGTCTGCAAAAGTGGGAAAACAGGGAAATCTCAAGCTGAAATTCAGTTTTCTTCGACGATAACAATGACACTAGGACCAGTTAATCATCACTTCCATAAAAGACCAAATCAAGTTCTGTGACCTTTCAGTTTTTGTTGTCTTCCTCCTCCTTCCTCTTGCTGTCACCAACTTTGCTGTTTTCAAGTAGAAAACAGTTAGCACCACATTCTTAGAAGACTGAATTATAATAATGTATTAGAAAATAGACACCCAAGAGGAAACAGTACGGATAAAAAATTCACTATGAGAGGTAAAAGCCTACAATAAATTGAATTTCATTTCCTTTTGGAATGCAAGAAAAACAAACACAGGGACTTGTATTTATATGCATCTCACCGCGAAGAGATGGCATACAAAGCTATGGTGGCAAATGTCTCCTGAGATCAGTTGGATTATAGATGAAAGAAATGTAGCCATAAATTGACTAAGTGATCAGATTATTCCTGGTGTGTGGTCTTTTCTCCATAGTTTGTTTTTATAAAGATTTTTTTGTCTTTTTAGCTTTAAAGAAAAAAAATTATTATTTTTTTTTAAGAAGTGAACACTATGATATATTTGTGGTAACAAATAGCATGAGATTTATAAAACCTAAATGGGCTAAAATTGAAGTTAATGGACTTACACCAGAAATTAATTTGTTTGATATATACCTTCATTTTCAACCCTCAAAGAACAAAGCAGGCAATATAATCAGTGTTATTAATTATTTGCATTGTGGTAGCACCTCGGGGCTCCATGCATGGATCCAGACCCCACTGTGCTATGCACTGCAAAAACAAGTTATAAAAAAATGATAGTCACTGCCCCAACAACCTCATAATCTCTCACAAGAGACAGAATAGATGGACAAAACAGAACGGCAAGGGAAGGAGTTAACAGTGAAACAAGCATGTTTTTGCAGATTAAGCAGGCGTCTCAGCATTCCAAATGCCTGGTCATAATGCAGATTAAACTTTTCCTTAAACTGTGAGCTCTTAGGTGCAGGAACCATCTTTTTGTTCTGTGTTCGTACAGCACCTAGTACAATGGGGTCCTGGTCCATGACTAGGGCTCCTAGAAACTATGGTAATACAAATAATAATAATAATGATAGTAATAATAATAAGTGCTACTGCAGCAGTTCTCAAACTTCATTGCACCTCAACCCCCTTCTGACAACAAAAATTACTACATGACCCCAGGAGGGGGGACCAAAGTGTAAATCCGAGTCCTACTGGCCCAGGCAGAGGGACCTAAGATGAAACCCAAGGGCAGCGTTTCTCAAACTGGGGGTCCCAACCCAAAAGGGGGTCACAAGACCATTGAGGGGGCACAAGAGCAGCAGCTGGTGGCCGAGTGCCAAGCTCTAAAGGAATTGCTGCCACCAGCAGCAGCACAGAGGTAAGGGTAGCATAGTATGGAGGGGGGTCGTCACAGCCTGAAATATTTTCAAAAGGTGTCTCAGAAAAAAAGTTTGAGAACCCCTGCCTAAGAGCTGCAGCCCTTGTACCATCCTTGATATCAGGATGTTCTGGTACCACTTGATATCAGGATGTGTTTGCGTGAATACTTTGTGCTTAGCACTTCTTAGGAATGTGTATTTCTGTACTATCAGCCCTGTTCTTGCCAGATTCTGTGAGCAGGTCCTGCCTCATACCAGACCTCTGATACAAGGGCTTATGTCTCAGGCTCTCTTCCTACTACAGTCCCCCGCTTTTTGTCTTTTTATGGGGAGGATGTTTTACCCATCATCCCGGAAAAGGATAATGATAATACCCCTGCCTAAGAGCAACCAGCAACCAGAGTCCCGCTGCCTAGGGCTGAAGCCCTCATGCTTTGGCTTTGGCCCCAGGCAGTGAGGCTCAGGCTTTGTCTTTGGTCCTGGGCCCCAGCAAGTCTAATGCCAGCCCTGAAGACCCCATTATAGTGAGGTTGCAATGCACTTTGGGATCCCAACCCAGAGTTTGAAAATCTCTGTGCTAGTGCAAATGTCCCACTAAATCAAGATAAAGGCAACACTTTCAGGAAGAGAGTTAATTTGGTTCCCCTAAGAGTTATTGATACTATTATTTATTTGAATCACAGAAGCCAGCCAAGCTCAGTAGATAAGCACCGTATAGATGTGTAATAAGAGACAGCAACACTCCCTGCTCTAAAGAGCTAACAAACTAAATAGGCAAGATGTACAAAGGGTGAAAGAGGAAGCAGAAGCATAGAGAGGTGAAACAACTGACCAAGGCCAGCAGATCAGTAGCCAAAACAGGAAGAGAACACACGTCCCCTAGACTCCCACTCCAATGTCCGACCCACTGGATCATGCTGCCCAGTTCAGTTGCAGAGTTCTTTTGAGCAAAAGGTCAGTAGATTTTTGTCAAAACAAACTTGGTATTTTCAGTGTGGGCTGCCATGCTTCAACAACAGCTTGAGAAAAGTAGCACTGGGGGTTAGACAAAGGATCCAGTCCTGTATCTCTGATGTGGCAAACTCCCATTGCAAATTTTGTCTGCCCAAGAGCTGTAGAATAGGGCCCCATAACTCTAGTCCTAGAAGTCCCACCAGTTCGTTTTCACCTCGCAGCTCTATTCAGAAATATCACTCAGACATATCATTGCATTACAACAACATTTCTATATGTGGCTGGAGTAGGAAGAGAGTCTGAGACATAAGCCCTTGTATCAGAGGCCTAGTATGAGGCAGTCACTGGCAAATAAAACAAATACTAATATAAAAGAAAAACCAACAAAAGCAGGGGAATGTAGCTAAGGCCCAAAATAAGTCATTAGCACCTGGAGGGCGGCATCATTTTTTGAAAGAAATGTGCATACCACTGGACACGTAGGGCATGAATAGGTAAAGCAAAATGGCCACTGGGTCATTTTCAGTCCATGCATTATCCTTTTCCGGGATGATGGGTAAAACATCCTCCCCATAAAAAGACAAAAAGCGGGGGACTGTAGTAGGAAGAGAGCCTGAGACATAAGCCCTTGTATCAGAGGTCTGGTATGAGGCAGGACCTGCTCACAGAATCTGGCAAGAACAGGGCTGATAGTACAGAAATACACATTCCTAAGAAGTGCTAAGCACAAAGTATTCACGCAAACACATCCTGATATCAAGTGGTACCAGAACATCCTGATATCAAGGATGGTACAAAAAACATTCTGAAGGATAACAGAAACACACTGACTCCTCCTAAAAGATAAGGTCAGGATGACAGTATGTAACTTGTTTTTATCAGGGTATAAAGATGTACCTCAGAGAGAGTATCTTTGGCCAGCCTAAGGGGCAGTGGAAAGTCCCGCCACTGACTGAGCTGCATCCATTGTCACAGGCATATATGTCTTAGAATCCTCATAGAGTCTTCCAGGTGCTGTTACCATGCTTCATCGACAATAAACCTGGCTGGGCGCCTTCGTACCTTAACAGATCTTGTGGTCATTGGGCAGTTTGCTGAAGGTCTGATGTACAAACTATCTGCAAAGAGCTGGGGCAGCACACAGAAAAAACACACGCAGCCAAACATCTGACCACAGCGGCTAGCTAAGCACATTATTAATCACCCCAAATTAGACTTCCCTGTGTGTGTTATTCCAGACCACATATTTGTTTCATATTGGTTAATAAAATATGAAAGAATTGAAGGAATTCTTACATCACTTCTTTAAACTATACTCTGTCTAGAAAGCCCGCCTGGGATTTTCAAAGTTAGTGCCCTAAATCACACTGAAGCTCAGTAAGATTTGGGCACCAACTCACATAGGCTGCTCTGGAAATCCCTACCCATGCCAATACATAGCAGAAGTCATCATGTTGGCAGTTATGTAGTACTTGCTGACCATTCTCACAAAGACCACTCAAGAAAGTCAAACAAATAAATTACAGTACTCCAGTGAAATTACTGTTCATGAATCAGGGCATTCAACCCTTATCCCGCCTTCTCTGGACATGGTAAAAACATATAGGCCAGAATCCTGGCCCTATTGAAGTCAATGGGGATTTTGCAATCACTCTAATGGACCAGGATTTTACCTACAATTTTCTCCTATAAACATTGTTTTGATAGTTGACCGGTTGAGGTTCAACCCTCACCTAACTATACAGTTTATTACATGTCTCAGCTGCTCTGCCTTTCTCATTAAGAATGCAAGCAGGAACAATATCTTTCTCTCTGTGAAACACCAAGCACAATGATGAGACCCAAAAAATTCCCACAACAATAATAATGGCTGAGCAAACAAAATGAACTCTTGACCATGATCCGAAAGTCTCCTGCCATTAGCTTTTAAGCAGTTGCCACAGCATAGTGATCATTGTCTCTGCAGGATATCAGCAATTTAACAAGTGCATATTACATATGGTTTCCATTGCCGCTAAAGCAAAGCATGCAGTCTGTTTTTATGAATCCCATTGGACCAACTAGAACTCTTATTCAGATAAACAAAGATGTCTTGGTATACTAGGAGTATTTTCTTTTCTCAAGTCAAATAATATGCGAGGTAATACCAAGGTCTTGTTTTAGGGTGTTTGATCTGTAATCCATTACGAAGAATTTATATTTCCAGTGCCAGAAAGGATTGTTGTTCTACAGCCAGCCTAAAGATTTGCAAGATGTTTCTGATGACTTCTGATGTTTTTCATGGGATCAACAGCTTGAACCATTCTACTTGCCTAGACCGGGTATATCTACATCTACAATTTTGCAGCGCTGGTTGTTACAGCTGTATTAGTACAGCTGTATAGGGCCAGCGCTGCAGAGTGGCCACACTTACAGCAACCAGCGCTGCAAGTGGTGTTAGATGTGGCCACACTGCAGCGCTATTGGGCGGCTTCAAGGGGGGTTCGGGGAACGCGAGAGCAAACCGGGGAAGGAGACCAGCTTCGCCGCGGTTTGCTCTCGCGTTCCCGGAACCACCCAGCAAACCGCAGGGAAGGAGACCTGCTTGCTCGGGGGTTCGGGGAATGCGAGAGCAAACCGCGGCGAAGCTGGTCTCCTTTCCCGGTTTGCTCTCGCGTTCCCCGAACCCCCCTGCAAACCGCAGGGAAGGAGACCTGCTTGCATGGGGGTTCGGGGAACGCGAGAGCAAACCGGGGAAGGACACCAGCTTCGCCGCGGTTTGCTCTCGCGTTCCCCGAACCACCCTGCAAACTGCAGGGAAGGAGACCTGCTTGCTCGGGGTTCGGGGAACGCGAGAGCAAACCGGGGAAGGAGACCAGCTTGATTACCAGAGGCTTCCTCAGGTATGCTGGGATACCTGCTTATTCCACGGAGGTCAAGAAAAGCGCTGGTAAGTGTCTACACTTGATTACCAGCGCTGGATCACCAGTGCTGGATCCTCTACACCCGAGACAAAACGGGAGTACGGCCAGCGCTGCAAACAGGGAGTTGCAGCGCTGGTGATGCCCTGCAGATGTGTACACCTCCTAAGTTGCAGCGCTGTAACCCCCTCACCAGCGCTGCAACTTTGTGATGTAGACAAGCCCACCGTTGGTGGGGGGGAGTTTAACCTATTTCACTCTTTCAAACCGTGAGCATTGCATTAAAAACGAAGGTGGAACATTTGGAAATCCTGATGACAGTGCCCCTGTATGCAGAAGTTACTGCCCGCCCAGGGACTAGTGTGATTAACGATACCAGGGAAGAAGGTTCCAGCTCTAAGGCAAAGAGGAGATTTAGTGTTTTTTTTGAACCCTGAAAGTAACTTATGCAGATAATGAAATGTAGACTAAGCAGTTGTGGGTGGGCATTGCTATTAACCTGAAGAAGAGCTCTGTGTAGCTCGAAAGCTCATCTCTCTCACCAACAGAAGTTGGTCCAATAAAAAGATATTACCTCTATCTATTACCACCTTGATTCTTTAATATCTTGGGACCAGCTACACCACTGCATATTATCAGTACAGATGGCAGAGGCATAGGCGGGGATATACCACACATGCAAACAAGTTTTAATTTTCTGGGAGCAACATTTTTTAAAGTGTGCAGGTAAGGTTCCTTTTGTTTACCAGGTTCTTTATTAATCTACATCTCACTGCAATTGCTACCATAGGGCCAACCCTGCAAACAATCACATGATTAGCCCTTACTCACATGAGCAGGGTGGAGTATCAAGCCCTGGTCTTGTTCCCATTGAATTGCCATGGGGTTTGGCCTATATATAGATGGCAGGAGCAAGCCCGTTATGCATAGTGGTCAGTACGCTTTGGGAGACAGCGAGTCTGGGGTGAGATTTGCAAAAGTGGTCAGTGCTGGCTGAACTCTGCTCCCTTTGACGTTAGGGGGACGCTCTGGCATTATTAACAGTCTCGGCAACTTGCCTTAATCACGCCACCCCCCCTAGTTTTAAGTTTCTGGAGGAGCTATGGTAACCCTCCCTCCATGGAATAGAATACAATCATACATAAACCATTTATAAATGTAATATAATGTTCCTCAAAGATACTGCATGTGGTTGCAATATCTGTCTCACACACACCCTGTGCCTTCTCTGCCTTTCCTCAGAGGCTGAAGGACTTTGCTCTCTTTCAAGGCAGTCTGTGTGAAATTACCAGCCAACAGTCCATGAGTCATATAATCATGTTAAAAACAAAACTGACTAGAAAGAGAAACAGTGATAGTAAAACAAAAGAAATGGGTCATTTAACGCACCTCGGTGGAATACTCTGCAAAGCCCAGCAAGGAAGGCTCCTCTTAGCTTAGTCACAAAATGAAAGAAAACAAATCTTTACCTCCCTCAGTATCCCCAAACTGATGGCTCTTCGGGGTGCCTGCTGGAAGTTAGGGCCTTCTATGCAAAGGCCTGGTGCCTCTGCACTGCCTCACAGTCTTGCTGCTCCATCTATCCCCTTCGCAATGTGGCTTCTTCAGGAGCCACACTGCCAGAGGTGTGGCTTCACCAGAGGTGTTAGAACTAAGTGCTGGAGGTGTTGCAGCACCCTCTGTCTTGAAGTGGTTTCCGTTATATACAGGGCTTACAGTTTGGTTTGATGGCTCTCAGCACCCCTTTGTACAAATTGTTCCAGCACCCTTGGGCCCCATTGCTGGTCAACCTTATAACCTAAGGGAGAAGTCTTGTTCATGTGCCAAAATGTCATGTAAGATTTGGGGTGGGGATGTCCTTATAGCCTAATCCATTTCCTCCTGACTTCCGGAGCGAATCCAAACCTGTGGTGTACTCATGGATATGTTTTGTAAAGTAAATTCCTATCCTGGCAGTGCACAAGTCACAGGGGCATGTGGCCCATTTTATGTTGGTGCTATCATTGGATACACTGTTCAAGTCAACTTTCTCTCAAAATACTCCTTAAGCCATTTGGTTTCTCTGCAAGTTCTGTGACAGTGTCAGGCTTATAAATCATCTGGTAGGAGACTCACAAAGCAAAACAAACGCTCCTGGGACCTGATCCTGAAGTTCTTACTCAGGCTACAGATTCCTTTTGAATTAATTATGGCTGAGACTGGGGTTCTCTCTAAGGTTCTCAAACTTTTCATTCCTTTTTAGATCAGATCATGGAAGATGCTGAGAATAGTCAGTTGCCAATGCCTAGTAGGTGTTATGGGTGTTTAGCACCCACAGATGCAGGACTGGGCTCTTCAAAGACATGGGTCTCAAGCAAAGGACATATCTTCTTTCAGCTGATGTGAATTCATGCCTGCTACTCAAGTGTGAAGCAGTGAAAACACTCTATTCATATCTATAACTTACAGAATGTCACAAAAATATGTCACACTAATGATGTTCTTTATAACTAAACTCAACTGAGACTTTTGGTAGAGTGATTTCAGCCTGAATTTTCACTATTCTCTATGGTTAGTACATTTTCATAGGGATGAGTGTGGTCAGTGATTCTAAATCCTTTGATTTATTTGAATATCCCTACATTGGAGGTATTCAAACATAAAACTTGGATCTGCTGAGATACTGACAATATAATAGCAGCATCTCAAATGGGAAATCAGGGAAGTGGAAAGAATTCAAATCAACTTGGGTATGCTTGCATAACCCCTTTGTAGAAATTGCTGCACTAACGATTTGCAATTAAAGTGAAAGTGTGTAAAAATAGAATGACAGTATTTTGCAGGCTCCAGGGCTATTTTACAACTGACCTGCAAACATTGGTAAAGAAACTGTAAACATTGTATATACATAATAGCATTGTCATTAAGAAAGCACAGCTCCACAATGCCACGTTGCAGGAAGGTTTTATCAGCATTAGGTCATTCACAGCACTACTGAGTGCAAAGAAGATAACAGAATAAGATAAGAACCGGAAATTTTCTGAACTGAAACTATTGTCTGTCAGGTGATCCTGAGGGACTGTTCTGCTAATCTGGAGCCCAATCCTGCAAAAACTTAGTGGCCCTACCTCATGCAAATCGCTAGTCTTATGGTGTACAAGGGGATTATTCACAGGAATAAGAGTTTGCAGGATTGGAGCCCTCATTATGGAGAGATTTTTTTTTATGAATAACAGTTCCTTACAGCATTCCCCTGAGATTAACACTGTGGTTAAGGTTACAAAAGTACTTTCCATAAAAGTTCCTGTTCTCACATGCTCATAACTTGCCAAAAAAGTCACCTTTTCAGAAGAAATTTTTTATGGTTGACCACAATCCAAAGATGATATTTATTTAATGTCTGATCAAAATCTCTTCAGTCAGTTGTGAGCTAAGTATATGTATGTGTGTGTAAGGGGAAGTTTGCCTATGGATATGTTATTCCATAATTGCTCATTTTGGATTTCTTGCACCTTCTTCTGAAGTACCTGGACTTGGCCAATCTTGGAGACTGGATTCTGGAGCACAGGTCTGATCTGGTATAGCAATTTTTATGTTGCTGCAAACTTGGCATGTTAATACTCATCACTCCTCTACATCCAGGGCCAAGCTTGAATCAAAATTAGTTGGAAATGAAAGGCATGGACATTTGGAAAATGCTTTCTGGCAAAGCACACTACAAAACATCATAGTGTCTGAGAGTTTGTACTTTGGGAGATGCACTGCATGTGCAGGTATCTTTCAGACATGCACACTTTCCTATGAATGTCTATATGCACCCACCGGCCTTAAGGCCTTAAAGTAGCTTAAGTACTTATACCACTAGAAGACTTAGTAAGGATTTAAGGTGGCTTAAGTGCTTGCATTGTGCGACCTGAAGGATTTAAGGCAATTGAAGTGCTTATGTTCCTTAAGAAGTTATGCAGGTGAAGTGATTTTCACCCTAACACCCAAATAATCAGGATTTATTGGGTGAAATGCCTCAGTGTGATCTGAAGGGTCATGTCTCTTCTGAGGCTGCCAGCAAGGGTGACAATTAGTGGTAGTTTCTGTGGCAGCAGTGAGTTTGTGAGGTGGCCTCTGTTCTTTAGGGACAGGACTGAGATCACCAACTCACAGTTCTTCATTTTAAAGGATACATTTGACCAAACTCATCACTGGTATAATTTCACTAATTTGGGTGAAATTCCATCAAGAATGGATTTGGTCTATTGTTCTTAATCCCTTAATCCCAACCACTATTTTTAGCATATCCTGTGGGACCAAGCTAGTTCTTTGCAGACAAATGCATTTCCACCCTCACCCTGGTCTTTTTCCCTTCCCTTTTTCTCTCCCTTTCACAAAGACTTGGAGGCTACTTTTGCCACGTGGTTGGATTAAACTCCACAAAGAGGCTCCACTTCTACTCCATGGCCTCAGGGAAGGACTCCCTCCTTCCCTTTCTCGGCACAGACCTCATCCCCCCAATATAGGTCTGGTCCTGAGGTGAGGATTTGCCCCAGACTACATAGCCCCTTTCCACTGAAGGTAAGTACATGCTGAAGCTCATTTTTAGCACCTAAGCAAAGGTGGCAGACGTGAGAGGGAGGGTGACCACTTTTTGGATGGCCAAACCTAAGTGGTGATCCCCTGCACCAGGTCTCACCACCTTGCATGCCCTCAGATCTGGCCTGGCCAGCCCTCCATCATGACAGGGGTAGATGGCGGGCAAATGTGAGTGACACTGCAACCTGGCACACAGGGTCACAGCAACACTCAGGCAGGTATCAGGTCGCCATGCCAGTCATTCACATATAGAGGTATGGGTGTAGGGGTTTATTGGCCTTGGGAGGGGGTCAGGCTGCTGGGGGGCGAGCATCCAAGAAGGAAAGGAAAGGGCCAGGGATACAAATCTATGACCCCCCCTACACACTGTAAACAGGCTCCACAGCTCCTGATGCCTAGTTTTACTACATTAGTGGAGAGAAATGTCATAAAAATGTCATAAAAATCAGTTAATTATTGTGATTGGCCTGCAAAAAAGTAAACTATATCAGAGTACAGATCTGGAACTGATCCCTAATGATCACTGTTGTTTGTATGTAGTGACTTTGTAACTCAAAGTCACTTTGTTCTTACATGCTGCATAGTTGCCCATTGGTTACTATGACATTTTTTAGTTAACCCTCCCCCAACACACTAGTGTAAAGTTACTGAACCAAATTCACCCTGAGGTAAATGGATACTGCTCCACTGAAGTCAGTGGAGCTGCACCAACGTAGATTATGGCTGATTTTAGCTCACCAAGACTATTTATAAATGCTTCGTCTCCTTCTATGCTATATAAGAGGGAAAGGAACATGGGGAATTGATTGTATCCAACTAAGTCATAATAGCATGGTTAACCACCAAACTGCGATGGAGGGGAGTAAAGTGTTCAAAACTCTACTTGGAGTTAGATGTATGCTCTCTGTGCTGGATGTTCTCCCAACAGTGGGCCTGGTGAAGAAGCATTACATTTAAAAAGAGTTGGTGCTTCATTAAGGCACAGCAATCCATAAACTCAAGAAAGCAATAGGCCCTTCAACCAAGAAGACTGCCCCACTCAAATCTCTTAGTGAAGGCAACATCATTGACAGAAGCAAACAGATGCACTGGCCAATGGAACACTATCACAAATTCTATTCATGTGAAACCACTGTTTCAGAAAGTGTTAAATGTGCTCACCAGACTCCAGATCACTGAAGAGCTTGATATAGACCCATCGGTAAATGAGATCCAGGAACCAGACAGGACTGCAGGAAGAGATGGAATTCCAGATAAAGTATTGAAACAAATGGAGAGTTTATACTTAAACATCTGCACAATGTCTTGCTCATTTGCTGGAGGAAAGGCAGAGTACCGTAAGACATGAAGGATGCCAATATCATAACACTATGAAAACACAGGAAATCAGAGTGGCTGCAATACCTGCAAAGGAATGTATCTCCTGAGTGTTGCTGGCAAGGCATTCACATGGATCATTCTCAAGAGTGCAAGTTCTTGCTGAACTTGTAAATCCAGAAAATCAGTATGATTTCTGTCCCAGTAGATTTGTCAACATGGTCTTTGCATTAAGGCACCTGCAACAAAAAGCCATCAAGAACCTGGAAAACCTCTCTACATGGCCTTCGAAGATCTTACAAAAGTGTTTGACCTGGTCAGCAAAAAGGGCCTTTTTCAATTGCTAGAGAGAATTGGTTGCACCCCAATCCTACTGAGTGTGATTTGATCCTTCCATGAAGGTGATAATCCAGTATGGTGGTAATCAATCTGAGAGCTTTGAAATCTGCAGTGGTGTCAAAAAGGGATATGTTTTGGCACTAACAGTCTGGTATATTCTACTCTCTGCTGCTTCATCATGCTTTCTCATGTAGCACCAAGGGTGTATCTGCATACAAGTTCACATGGAAAACTCTTCAACGTTGCACATCTAAGATTAAAAGGCAAAAGCAAAAATCTCTAATAAGAGAACTTATTTTCCCTGAAAACACAAGGCTTGTCACACTCAGTGAAAGGGAACTTCAGCAACTTTTGCAATAGTTTTGTATTAGCTTGTGATGAATTTGAACTAACCATCAGCCTAAAGACAACAATGATTACAACACTAGGTGTGTTGACTGCACCAAAAGTTTCAATAGTTAACACCACACTAGAAGCAGAACTTTTACACAAGTATCTAGGATCCACTGGATCAGATTTATCTTTAGGTGACAAGCTTAATTCTTACATTGGAAGATCTGCTACCACATTTGGCCATTTGACCAAACTCATGTAGGGTAATAGGAAATTAACTTTGAAGATGTGAGTCTTAAGCATGCTTCTGTATGGTAGCAAGACATGGTCCCCTAAGGATAGACACCTTTCATATCTGCTGTCTTAGCCATATTTTAAATATCCAGTGGGAAGCTAAAGTTCCTGATATTGAAGTACTTAAGAAAGCAAAATTGCCAAATCTAATCACTATTCTCAAACTCACATGTTTCCATTGGCTTGATCATCTGCACCAGATGGATGATGGATGCATTCCAAAGGACCTCCTGTATGGAACACTTGTGGATGCTCCAGGGCCACCCTAGTTTCAGGTTCAAGAACATTTGCAAGAGGGACTTAAACTTTCAACCTCAACACCACAAGCTGGAAAGATGCAGCTAGCAACAGGCCACACTGTGCTAGGGAGTCAGAAACTGAAGATACGTGATGTAGGAAGAGGAAAATGAAGAGAGCTAAGAGGAAAGTGCAGAAGGCCTCAGATACTAGTAGTGCATTCACTTCATCCTCTGACTCTGCATCTAATGCCTATTTCTAGCAAGGATTGTCACTCAAGAATTGGACTTTTTTAGACACTTCTGATGCTGCAGCATGACATAGTACCTGAACTGCTTTGCTGCTTACACCATCATCTTTTGAAATGGACAATTGCCATATGGTTTTATAAATAAAAATTTGTAAATATTGTGTACCACTGATAATTAATCTATATCATATGTCTAACTAAATGCATGACCATTAATTGTGATATTAGTGCAGACCATTAAATATAATATAGTAATGAAGGTAGTTTTATCACTTCTATTTTACTTCACTTAAATCCTACATACCATTCTGGTATAGCTAATTTTTTCCTCTCTTTTCTTAGGCTATGGAAAAGGGAGAGGTTCTGAGAATTGGAGTGATTATATTCATGGGCTGTGAGTTTGTGTTTTAATTTATGATGTAGATATCTATAGTATTGGACAGGCACCTATAGATATTTTATAAATTCAATTAGAAATAAATGGTGAAGAGTTATATAGAAGCTTGAGCAGAGTTCAGTAAGCATGGTACAGGGACATGATGTTACTTGAGGGACAAGGCCAGAGAAGCTAGCTTTGTATTCCTTAGAAAACAGCAGATGAGCTGGAGCTTATTAAAGTTTACAAAATAAGACAGGAACCAAGTACCCTAAATAATTTTGCCTCATCTGCAAATTTGGTACTAGGCTATGTGAATACAATAGAACACCATTGTGTGCAGCATTCATGCTCATTATATCTCAATATGCTTCAAGGGGCTCAGTAATGCTGCTCCGGACAATCGTAGAGGAAGAGAGAAATTAATAGACAGAAGCAAGTATGCTTTCAGCTTAGATCTGAAGTGAGATGAGAGAGTCAATGAAGCAGACAGCTAATGTATTTACTAGAAGGGGTCAAGAATTCAAACTGAGTTTAGGCTGGGTGGGCCCAGAAGGAATGTTGGTGGAATTTTTTAAATCGCACATGTAGCTAATGTACCGAATAAACTGCCATGGGGAGAAATACAAGAAGCCAGTAAAACAATTTTTTTTGAAGGAGTTAAGATTGGATGGAGAGAAAGACACTGTGAGATAAAGCTGATAATTTAAAGAAGACAGATTTGGGAATAGACATCGATTTTTTTCGATTGTAAAATTTCCTGTTGCCACATTAAAATTACAGTATAATTATTTATTTCCTAAGCTAATTAAAAGGCCAGTCCAGCCAAGGATCTGTGCCCAAAACTTCCACTGACACCCATGGGAGTTCCAGGGATGCAGTGCTTGCAGATCAGGCCTGGTGAATGATTACAGCTAAACAGGAAGAGCTTTACCAGACTTTCAGCACTATGCCAAGAGTTACAAGCATTCAACTGGATAAATACATTACAAATGTTTGCATGACATTGCTGGACAATTGATTTACAAAGCGGCCAGTTGGGAATATCTGGGATTGTTGGAATACCCATAAATCAGTTGTTTTTGCACTGGATTGAAAGAATATGGAGTCATTTTGGAGGGTTCTCTGCCCAAATCTATGTTTTTCACATTTGTTTTATCCCCTGGGTTAACAAAGGAATCTTGGATTGTTGAGAGAGTAGCAATACGGCATGCAGTAGTATGTTTGGTTTTGAAGTTCATTTAATTGTTTTAGGGAGGATGTATGGGGCTATATTCTCCCCTGAATTTTCACACATAACTGCTACTAGTGCAGCACTCAAAGGAATGTCAGCATTAGATTTACTTGTGCCCTGTCCCGCTAAGGATTGAAGGTCTGCTGAGGGAGTCAAAGGGGACAGCTCTGTTTGTAGCAGCAGAGTTTTGTGAGCTCTGAAAGGCCTAAACAGCAATGGGGCTTGTGCAAGCTTTGCTTGTTTATTCAGTTTGTGCCCCTGTGACACATATTGAAGAATTTTACAAATAGTTGGATCTTCCTTCTGAGATGCCAGCATGTCTTCTCATGGAGCAAACTTTATGGTGGATTTAATGCCCATGAAGAAATCTTCTACTACCAAAGGATTGGTAATATAACTGCTAATCAAGATACTTTGTCCTGTCTTTGCTATTCTAAAACAGCATTAACAGCATCTTCACTTGTCATATATTTTTCCATGTCAAGGGATATTCTGGGTAAAGCGTTGCCTCACGTTAGATTTTCCTGGGCAATATCTAACATTAACTTCAAAGTCAGCTAAATCGGCAAACCACCTGTCTGCTGTGATGTTTAGCCAGTCAGAGGTGAAAACACAGGTTAGTGAGTTATCACTGTAAACCATCAAGCAGGGCGCATAGTAGAAGTAGTCACAAAATTTGTGAGTTACAGCCCATTTCAAGGCAAGAAACTCCAGCTTTCCTGCGTGAAGGTGATAATTCTTCTCAGCTGCAGTTTGCATTCTTGATCACTAACTCATGACTCTTGGTTTACCTTTCTGATGTTGGTATAAGACAATCTAATCCCTTATTGGGTTTGAGGAATAAAGAGTAAGGAAAAATTGGGATAGGCTATTCGTGGTGGCAGTACCAGGCACTTAATTTTCTGGTTTAAAACTTTTTGATGTTGCTTAGCCCAGGTAACTGGCTGTTTGGGTAGCATTTGTCCAGATCCCTTTCCTTGCCTTTTGGCTTCTGTAAGTCCTTGCACAGGAGCAATGACTATAGCCCATGATAATTATTAGAAGGGGTCAAAAAATGGCAATAGAAATATTCTGCTGTAAAATGCTGATTTGATTAAATCAAAATGTTTCACAGGAACTTATCAAATTTGTCAAAATTTTCACAGGAAATCTTTCTCTAGGCTACTTTTGATGGTGTTATGCTGACTATTTTATTGGAATCTGACACAAGTCATACAATGGCTTTGCTATTTGAGGAAAGTCTTGAATGTACATTGGAGAGATGAGGAAGCCTAGCAGCTTTCAAATATCCCTTGTGAAGTTTGTTGGTTTCTCTTAGAAAGCATGAACAACCAAGGTGTCAGTTGGATCCATCTTGTTACCTTCAGCAGATACCATCATTCCAGCTTTCAGCTTAATTCCATGCTTCTGTAACTGTTGTAACATTCTTTTTATATTCTCCACATGTTCTTCTGAAATGCCACTGTACACAAGGTTATCGTCCAAGCAGGGAATACACATTTCATCTCTATACTCCACAAGACACTCAAACACAACTGGAAGGCAGCAGCTGCATTTGCTAAATCAAATGAATTCTAACCCATTCATATAGACCCCAAAGAGTAGTGAAACCTGTGATGTGACAGTTTTGTTCAGCCATGAAACTTTGAGCATAGGCTTTCATTTAATCTAAAACAGAGAACCAAGATTTACCTCCTAATCCAATCAGAACATCTTAAATTCTAAAGATGGGTTCTCTACCAGTATGGGTTTTTTTCCCTTTCAGTTCCCAATAGTCTGTGCAGAGTCTTAGACTATCGCCTCTTTTCTGGACACATATCACTGGTAATGAATAGGATTTATTTGATTTTGAGACACATCCCCTATTTAGGAGATCCTGGAGATACATCTCAATGCCTCATCCATTATATAAAGAGTTAAAGGAGTAAGTCTTCTGTACCTGTTGTTGGTCATATAACTTAATATGCATCCACAGACAAGGGGTTTGTCCCATGTCTCTATCATCTCTAGAGAAAACTTTGGACTCCGCTTTCAGCATCTACTGGGTTATTTTCCTTTACACGTCTGGCAAATAGCTCAGGTTCATTGCTGATGCAAACAGATCTCAATCATAGAATGATAGAATTGTAGTACACCTCTACCTCGATATAACTCTGTCCTTGGGAGCCAAAAAACATCTTACCATGTTATAGGTGAAACCGCGTTGTATTGAACTTGCTTTGATCCACCGGGGTGCGCAGCCCCTCCCCCCCCCCCCCGGAGCACTGCTTTACCACGTTATATCCAAATTCATGTTATATCGGGTGCATTATATCAAGGTAGGGGTGTACTGGAAAGGATCTCAAGAGCTAATCTAGTCTAATCCCTGCACTCATGGCAGGATTATTATATAGACCATCCCTGACAGGTGTTTGTCTAACCCACTCTTAAAAATCTCCAAGGATGGAGATTCCACAACCACCCTATGCAATTTATTCCAGTGCTTAACCAACCTTACAGTTAGAAGTTTTTCCTAATGTCCAATCTAGACTGCCCTTGCTGCAATTTAAATCCATTGCTTCTTGTGCTATCCCCAGAGGTTAAGAAGAACAATTTTTCTACCTCCTCATTGTAACAATCTTTTATGTACTTGAAAAATGCTATCATGTATCCTCTCAGTCTTCTCTTTTCCAGATTAAACAAACTTAGTTTTTTCAATCTTCCCTCATAGGTCATGTTTTCTAGATCTTTAATCATTTTTGTTGCTCTTCTCTGGCCTTTCTCCAATTTGTCCATATCTTTCCTGAAATGTGGCACTCAGAACTGGACACAATACTCCAGTTGAGGCCTAATCAGCATATCGTAGAGCAGAAGAATTACTTCTTGTGCCTTGCTTACAACACTCTTGTTAATACATCACCAAATTATGTTTTCTTTTTCTGCAACAGTGTTACACAGTTGACTCATATTTAGCTTATGATCCACTATGACCCCCAGATCCCTTTCCGCAGTTCTCCTTCCTAAGCAGTCATTTCCCATTTTGTATGTGTGCAACTGATTGTTCCTTCGTAAGTGGAATACTTAGAATTGTCCTTATTGAATTTCATCCTATTTACTTCAGACCTTCCCCTCACCCCACCTCTTTCCTTCACAAGGTAGCCATAGATGTTTGATGCAATTAGGATGACCTCTATACGTATGTACCATTCCTATTTTTATCTTTGTTCAGGGTTTTCTCTTGACTTGTAGCAATGTCTGTCTCTGTATGTACAGATAAATGCAAATGAATTGATAAGAGAATGTATATAACTGGCCACGGTGGCACCATATTTTTTAAGCTGTTTATCAGTCTTCCTGGTACTGTGAATAAACTCCCTTCAGTATTGCCTGTGCTTGCCTGATTCTTGGAGAAAAGAATCTTTTTGCCTAACAAGGTCATGCAAGACAGTATCAAAGCATTACTAAAGTCAAGATATACCATGCCTACCACTTCCTCACTACCCACAAGCTTGTTACCCTGTCAAAGAAAGCTATTACGTTGATTTGATGATTTGTTCTTGACAAATCCATGCTGGCTGTTACTTATCACCTTAGTTTGCAAACACCTAGAAGATAATGGTTGCTTAATTATTTGCTCCATTATCTTTTCGGGGACTGAATTTAAACCTACTGGTCTATAATTCCCTGGATTGTCTTTATGTCCTTTGGAGATACATCTCTACCCCGATATAACGTGACCCGATATCCAGTTCTGTTCAATATCTTCATCAATGATTTTGATAATGGCATAGACAGTACATTTATAAAGTTTGTGGATGATACCAAGGTGGGACGAGTTGCAAGCACTTTGGAGGATAGGATTGAAATTCAAAATGATCTGGACAAACTGGAGAAATGGTCTGAAGTAAATAGGATGAAATTCAGTAAGGATAAATGCAAAGTACTCCATTTAGGAAGGAACAATCAGCTGCACAAATACAAAATGGGAAATGATTGCCTAGGAAGGAGTACTGCAGAAAGGGATCTGGAGGTCATAGGGGATCACAAGCTAAATATGAGTCAAGACTGTAATGCTGTTGCAAAAATAGTGAACATCATTCTGGGGTGTATTAGCAGGAGTGTTGTAAGCAAGACACGAGAAGTAATTCTTCCGCTCTGATAAGGCCTCAGCTGGAGTATTGTGTGCAGTTTCTGGGTGCTACATTTCAGGAAGAATGTGGACAAATTGGAGAAACTCCAGAGAAGAGGAACAAAAATGATTAAAGGTCTAGAAAACATGACCTATGAGGGAAGATTGAAAAAACTGAGTTTGTTTAATCTGGAAAAGAGAAGACTGAGAGGGGACATGATAACAGTTTTCAAATATGTAAAAGGTTGTTACAAGGAGGAGTAAGAAAAATTGTTTTTCTTAATCTCTGAGGATAGGACAAGAAGCAATGGGCTTAAAATGCAGCAGGGCAGGTTTAGGTTGGACATCAGGAAAAACTTCCTGTCAGGATGGTTAAGCATGGAAATAAATTGCATAGAGTGGTTATGGAATCTCCATCACTGGAGATTTTTACGTGCAAGCTAGACAAACACCTGGGATAATTAGTCCTGCCATGAGTGCAGGGGACTGGACTAGATGACCTCTCGAGGTCCCTTCCAGTTTTATGATTCTATGATTTCCCAACAGGGAAGGCTTGCAAGCTCCCTTGCTTATACATATAGAACTATATTGAAACTCTCGAGAGTAGGGAACAATCTTACATATGTAGGAAGATGCAGAAGATAATTTAAGTATTTACCATCTCTAACTTCTGTCATCTTCTAATTCTAGAGCAATGGAAGAGTCATTTAGCATTTTGGCACCAAATCATGTAAAAAAGAATGTAAAATGCCATTGAATATAAAAATAATAGTTTAGACATGCAACTGTCCATTTGTGTGCGCAACCAACATGATTGGCCTTGCATTTGTGGTGATTGCACATGCACACACTTCTGAAAATTTAGCCCTATACGTACAGCCCTAACCTTGTATTTATAGCCTGATTACATGATACATTTATGACAACATAAACAATTGTATATGCATATAAGGGATATCTCTAAAGGATTGTTTTCTATTCTATGTGTGAAATCACAATATGGTCAATCTTTTTGGTGTGAACAATAAATTCAAACTACACTTTTCATAGAATTCAAATGCTTTGCCTTGTAGCTGCATTTCAGTAAATAAATAACTTGCCATAACTACTATGAGTGTGTGAACAGTGTATGACCAAGTTATTAAATATTTAAATGAGAAACAAAGTCATATTCAATAAAGAGAGTGCTAAATCAAGGGCCTGTTCCCATTCGGCACTAGCTCTGCACTGTGTTTGATATTCTGTGACAAGTGATTGTGTGGGGATTTCACTGGATGCAAACGCTGAAAAATCTTGTTTACTCTGCCATTCTTGCTTACTCATCCCAGTGGTGATTTTTCCATTCTCTCCCTTTGTGGACCTTAAAGAACATACGTAATCAGTTTAGCTCTCAGGCTTTAAGGGCTCTCCCTAGTTAAACACATACCTCTGGCTGAGTAAATAAAAAGTTGCCTTTTGTTATGTCCATTTAATTAAACTTGGTTTCATTTGGATTTTAGTGCCATCATTCTCACATCTTTTTCAAGGTTGGGTATTTTTCTTTACATTTTTTAATATATCTGTACATGTTTGTAGTGTTAGGGCATTTCAGTGCTGTTTATATAAACACATTCCACAAAATATATACTAGTAAGATTACACTGCTGAACTTCCTGATTAGGGAAAAATACAGGGCGAGATCCTGACTCACTTCTACAACTCCAGTGTACATAAAAGTTACCATAACTAGACAGCAGAGAATTGCTCACAGAGGAATCACTGACTGATGTGAAGGAGCCAGAGGCAAGTCTGTAGCGCACCTCTACCCAATATATTGAGTCCATTGAGCGGACTATGTTGAAGACCAAAGAGACAACTAAGTCTAATCAAATAGTAATAATGGGTGACTTCAACTATCCACATCTAAATGTGTCACGTTGGGACACGTTTTAGGGCCATAATTTTTTACACCTTATATGATTGCATCTAAGAACAAACAGGTCTGGAGCACACAAGACAAACAGGGAAAGGAGAGGCTGTTTTTGACTTTGTGAAGCCGGTAGAAAGGAACATAGACTGCAGCATGTAAAATGTAAAATGAATATTAGTAAGGGATTTGAGTGGCAAATAGTGATAGGGGTACTTAACATTTTTCTTGCTCTATCAGAAACAGGAAGCTTACAAGAAAACTTATGAACCATCTAGGAATTAAGGGTGCAGTTGAGGAAGATAAGTTCATTGCATGGAAGTCAACTGAGTTCTTTGAACTGAATCTCATTGTTTGGGAGATACCTACCCTAGCCCTACTCTTTTTAGGCAAGAACACCAAGATACTGAGTGGCAAAAGAGGATATGCAGGAACTAGTTGATAAATTAAACAGTAACTGTGTGCCAGGGCCAGATGGCATACTTCAGTGATTGGCAACCTTTGGCCTGTGGCCCACCAGGGTAAGCATCCTGGTTGTCTGGGCCAGTTTGTTTAACTGCTGCGTCTGCAAGTTCGGCCGATCGCGATTCCCACTGGCCGTGGTTCGCTGCTCCAGGCCAATGGGAGCGGCAGGAAGCAGCGCGGGCCGAAGGATGTGATGCCTGCCATTTCCCACAGCCCCCATTGGCCTGGGGCAGCAAATCGCGGCCAGTGGGAACCAAGATTGGCCGAACCTGCAGACGTGACAGGTAAACAAACTGGCCTGGCCTGCCAGGGTGCATACCCTGGCAAGCCACATGCCAAAGGTTGCTGATCCCTGGTATTGTTCCAAGTGTTCTGAAGGAATTTAAGAATGAAGTGGCTGAGCTATTACTCAAAATATTCAATCTTATTAAATTTAGCTAGAAGACTGGAGGGTAGCAAACACCACACCTACCTGTTTAAAACAGCGAGTTTTATTTAAGCACTAAGAAAATTGGTTCAACCAATAGAATGATTAAATGCCTTCTAGTATACACATGATATGAGAGGGACAAACAGTCATGGCTTCTGTAAAGGAAAATCATGGTTCTCTAATCTACTATACAGGGGTGGCAGGTTTGTATAATCTTTGGTGGTGCCCATAACCGGCCCAAGTCCCGCTCCTTCACTCCCCCCCACACACACCCCTGCCTTGTAAGCCAATATATATTTTTTAAAATAATGTAAAAAATGGACTGGAAACAGTAAGCGTTTAACAGTTTCCCTATATTGTACAATGTGGGGAGTTGTGGGGGGATGAGGGCTCTGGCTGGGATGATGGCTCTGGGATGGGGCCAGGGATGAGGGGTTCATGGTGCAGGAGAGGGATCAGGGCGGGGCAGAGGGTTGGGGTGCAGGGGGATGAGGGCTCTGGCTGGGGGTGCAGGCTCTGGGGTGGGGCGGGGCTGGGGATGAAGAGTTTTGGGTGCTGGCAGGCTGCCCTGGGGCTGGGACCAGAGAGGAGCACTCCACAGTCCCCCCAGCCCTCTCCCCTCTGGCACCACACTCACCCAGCACCATCACTGCACATGTTACTAGAGGCTGGCCCCTCTCAGGTCCAGGAAGCCCCCTCACCTCCTCTGTGGTGGGTGCCAAGGGGGGAAGGGATGCCATCGTGTGTGTGCCTCCTCCCCTCGGCAGGCTGCGGCTGTGCCACCACCTCAGCCTGCTGCTGGCATTGCTCTCTTTTGTAGCTGGCAGTGGCCGGCTAGGGAGCACAGCTCGGACCGGCAGGACAGCCACCTGCTGCCCAGGGTGCAGGCACGGACGCTCTGGGGGAAGTGCACTATTCTGTGTTAAGACTACAGTTCTGTGTTAAGACCACCGTTTAATACATTTATTAATGACTTTAAAAGAGTTGAACAGTGAGGTGGCAATATTTGCAAATTACACACATATCCTCCCAAGATTAATTAAGACCAGAGAAGACTGTGAGGCACTTCATAAGTACCTATCAACACTGGTTCAATAGGCAACAATATAATAGATGAAAACCAGGATAGACAAATACAATGTAATACACAATGGAGGGAATAATAGGAGCTACTCATACACAAAGCTTGGTTCTGATGTAATAGTAATCAGTAAACTCAAGAGCAAGAGGCCAGAAAAACAATACATTCAAAAGTGAGAGAAGGATTTTTTGTTTTTAATACAACACATATTTAGCCTGTGGAACCCTCTGCCACAAGATATCATTGAGGTTGATAGCTTTGTAGGATTCATATAAGGATTAGATATTGATATGGATAATGAGAACATCCAGTTAATTAAAACAAAGGTTTGTTTTTTTTAAAAAAAGGACTATAAATCCTGATGCTTCAGGGCACACAACTAGTCACTGATAAGTTTGAAAGAAGCTTCACCTAAGGGCAAATTATTTCAGCACTGTCCACTATGAGGTTTCTTTCACCTTTCTTTGAAACATCTGGCACTAGCCAATGTTAGGATATTAGACAAGATGGCCAAATGGTCTGTACAGCGGTTCCCATCTTAAACCTTTCTGGCTGCAATCCCTCATTCAGTAGTTATCCAAAATAGTTTATGGTTCCACTAAATTCCAAATTATTTCAGATATTGTCCTGACTTTTGAATCTAATATCTAACAATGTTGTTGTAGGATTCTGTATTTCAGTGCAGAAATATATTTGGAATGATTGAGTAGACTGATAATAGCGTGAAATTTGCTCTCAAATCAACATTTTAATTTCCTTCTCCATGTAACATTCAAAAGAAAAAACTAAAAAACAAAAACCCCCAAAACAACCCCCCCCAGCCATCCCACCCCCAAAAACACCAAAAAAACCAACCAACCAAACCTATCATCTGGGATGTAAAATTAACTGGCCAAATGACAAAAGTAATCTATTGTACATCATGAACCCAGAATGAAAATAACATGTGACCCAAAACAGTCTAAGCAGCCCATGCCAGCTGGTTCTATGGGCAAAAGTGAGAATGTTAATAAACATCCAAATGAAAGGAAATTGTTGGATTGTAATTAACATATGCCATTAGTATCTGCCTCTTTGGCCAGACACAGCAGACAGGCTGAACTCATACATACAAATGAGTGTCTGCCTGAACTCTACAGAGAAGAAAGAGAGATGATTTCATTGTTAGCGTCTGGTGCTGTCAGCAGCTTTAAATCACAGTGGGACTTAGTAACAAAAACAGCAAAGGCCATTGTGTTCTAGAACAATAATATGGCTTTTTAAAACCTCGTTTGATTTAATAAACTTTTCTGCATGTTTGTTCGCCCTCCTCTTGCCATCAAAAATAGTCTCTGTCTTTTAAATACGTGTCTAAATGACCAGTAAGAAATATTTTTATTATGATGGCTTTTTCCAGGACCCTGCATCTGCCGCTCTTTTGCAACAGTTTCCAAACCCTTTGCCAAATAGAAAGGTGATGACAGCAGTCTCCTGGGTATCATTATCAATGTGCTTCCTAAGAATGCGATTAACCGCTTCTTGAAAACCTAAAATGGGCCCTGAGACTGTATACGCCACCCACTAGCAGAGGCCCTTTTCTGCTTTATAATGGGCCCTATGAACCCCTCTATTCTGCAGCATGGAGGGGAGCAAAAGCGTGTTAATCACGCAGCAATAGCTATGGGGAGACCACACAGACTGATAAGACAGCTATGCACTATTATTCCCTACCACAACTACCACACTAACACTGTGCATACCAAGGGGCATGACAAAGGGGCCCTGGCCTGCCAGAGAGGGGAGGGGTTGCAAACTATCTTACTTGGTTGATTGGTGTGCAAGTTAATGTTTCTGCAAGAAGAGTTAGCTTTACTGTCATACTCTGCGTCCTACAACATAGGAGTCTCATAAGCATTGCAAGAAGGAGAAGCCAGAGACAGCAACGCAGTTGTGTCAGATATGCTCCCAGTGCAGAGGAAAGGAAGGCTACAAATGGCATGGAGGCACAACAGTTCCTGCCCGTACTGCCCATCGGGTTTGCCTAGTCCACTGATCTCAAGTCTACACATGGTTGTCCTGTCTACATCCCTTATCCTTTACTGGCAATCCACAGGTTCTGAGGATGCAATGCACTGGGATGGTGACTGCTACAAAGTTGTAGGCATTTTAAGGCAAGTCCTCATAGTCCATTTTTACCTGTAGAACTATGTGTTATTTGCTTTATTAAACTAATGCTGTTTTGGCCGAAGAGTTACTGATACCATAGTGGAGGAGGTGAGTGCCAATTTATCTCCTTTTTCCTGAAGGAAAGGGTTCAACGTTTTGTATAGGAAGGTAAATCCCAGTTTTATGAAGATTCTTGGCGAACAACCAAAAACCTTCAATGAGCTATGAATCAGAACTTACTGAAGTCAGTGGGAATCTTTCCATTGCTTTCAATGGGATTTGGATGAAACCTAAAGTTAGTGTCCTATGAAAACAAAAGTTGGTTTTGATAAAAATTTTAGATGTGGGACAAGGTACAAATATCAGAAAACATGGAGTCAGAGACTGAGGGTTCATGAAATCAGGGTTCCCCTGGGTTCTTACCTTACTGGGCAATATTGTGAATTTTACTGCGTGCAGAAAGATGAGCTATAATTTTCTGACTTCAATTTCAGTGGTCTACACAACAACCAGCCATAAATTCAATAAACGAGAGTGCGTGATCTTGTTACTGCTGCCCTATCCAACCCCTCTATTCAGCACAAGTCCTTGTAGTTTGCTGGAGCTGAACCAGTAATGCTTCTGCTCTATTTTTGTTAACAATAATTGTCTTTATAGTGCTTTATATTCCTCACCTAAAGCTTTCCTCTCTCTGTCCTAGGGGTTGAAAAATTGATACATGCAGACAAGCACATCATCCTATTGGCAGAGTTTGAGAACTCCCAGTTAATTGCTAGGGTTCTGTTCTGAGTCTAAAGAGCAATGCCAAGAATTGAAGGCTTAGCAATTTTATTATCTCTCACAAAAAAATCTCCATAAATTAGAAAACTAATGATTTTTAAAGCCAAGAAAATATTTCCTGAGTCTAAATTTATATATTTCCCTAGCCTAATTTTAAAGGATTTTTCCCTAGTCTTCCTACAACTTTTAAAAATGTTTATTACACAAACGATTGACTCAAGTAACATCATCACCAAAAAACCCCAAACAAACCCATATGCATAGGATATTAATATTGTTGTACTGATTCTCTAAACTGCAGTGAAAAACAACCAAGTCAGAAAAGTCTGAGCCATACAAGAAACTGAATTTATAGATAAGATGCTGCATTTTGGTGCATTTGGATAATACATTGTCAGATTTTATGAATTAAAATATGAGGTATCGGCAGCATTTTCTGTCTGAGGGCTATGAGAGGGCAGATTGTATGTAAGAAATTCTATGGCATGGGGATTTTTTTAACTCGTGTTTTGCAGTCTGCCAGGCAACACAGTGGTCAACAGCCCAACTGAATTCTGGTTGAGGTTTGTCATCTAGGGTGACCAGACAACAAGTGTGAAAAATCAGAACACTTTTTTTTGGGGGGGGAAGGGAAGTAAGATAGTTGCCTTTATATGACAAAGCCCCTAATATTAGGATGGTCCCAATAATATCAGGATGTTTGGTCACTCCATTAACATCTAATCTTCTACTTCTAATATTTTCTAATTCTCCTGCTTGTTGACAATTTAAAAAACTGTTTTTATGAACTCTGAGACAAATTCTAAAGTCCTTACTTCAGACTTACTTTGACTAAACTTCTGTTGTTGTTAGTGGACATTTTGTCTGAATAAATGTTGTGTAACAGTGCAGTATTTCCATCACTGATCCTGATTTTCCTCCCATTATATTCGTCAGTTTTGTACGGCTATAACTCCATTGACTTCTCTGGGTTTACTCCCAATTTACACTAAAGTAAGAATCAGGCCAATGTGTCCAAACTACACATTGATATGCTACAATTGTCTTTCTGACCCTCCCCCAATGTGTACATCTACCACTGCCCTCTGCTGGATAAAATACGACACCTGCTCAAGTGGTTCCATTCTGGAGACAGAGAGTTCACAACACTAACTATTCAATAAATAAAGCTTTGGGAGTTCGTTTAATGTTCTAGCTGAGACATTGTATCAGTGTGTAACACATCAGCACCTCAACGGGCAACACCTGCTTTAGCTGGATTGTAAGAACATACTTGCCAGAACTACATAACTGGTACAACCCAAAGGGCACACTGCAAGATGATGCTACAAACACTTTCATAAAGAGCAGAAATTTATGAAGATTAAAAATGCTGTCAGATTGTCAGGGGAAATAATATCCTGGTAAGACTGTTTTTTGATTAATTTGCACCATTTCTTTCAGACAGATTGCAACAGCATGATTTTTTTCATGACAGATTAGTGAGTCAAGTAGGAAACTACTTTTGGAAGTAGATCAGGCACTTTCAGAGAGAACAGTAACAAAACCTCTTCAACACTATTTAACACCTACCCAATGGCCTGGTTCTGCTCTCAGTTGCACCAGCATAAGACTCTGCCCTTACAAATGGATCCTTACCCCTGCACAGACTCCCATTGACTGAAATAAGATTCCATGGGCAGAAAAGTCCACTATTTCAGAACAGGTTGCAGGATCAGGATCTAATCTCCAGGCAACTCCACCAAAATCAATTAAGTTCAACTGGTGTAAAACTGGTTTACATGAGATCAGAACAGGCCCAGTGGCTCTTCTGGCAAAAAATCAAACAAACAAAAAAACCCAACACTGTCTCTGTATCATGCTCTTTCCTTGAGCTTTCTACAGTCTTTTTTCTTGTTTGTTTTGACGCATGAACACCATTTTCACAACAGTACAATTCTTTAGAAGTGCATCAGCCAAAAGCATGAGAAAGAAGAAATCAGGTGAAAAGTTGCCTCAGGCAGTAGATTTAACCTTGAAATGCACATATTGATTATTATTTAACACTAATCATACAGTAGTGTCCATATGGCCCATTGTACTGCGTGAAAGTACAAACATACCAGAAGGCAGGATTTCAACCCCGTACAGTTCACAGTCTAAGGCTTTAATCCTGCAAACACAATGTGTTTAACTTTAAACTCATGAGTAATCCCACTGGCTTCAATAGAACTATTCACATGCTTAGAGTTAAACAAACATGTTTGTAAGTGTTTGAAATTACAAATCACCTCAGGCCCTTCTCCTGCAATCTCATGGCTTTAATGCACTGTGATTTTATATGGCTATTAATTTTTTAAGTGCACATTTACCCTGGTAAGCACTGTGCCAGGTAATGTGCAATATAGTTAGACTCCAAAGGGTTTAATTTTTATTTTCCATTTACTTTGACAGATATCTAAGCATATATCAATGCTTAGTCAAAGTATTTTAAAAATTTCAGCTATTTTAATTTTTTTGCAGTACTTGAAAATATACTTTTAAATTCCAATGCTAGTGATATTATTATTATTATTGTTGTTTTATTTATAAATAAAACAACAACAACAACAATAATAATATTTCCAAGTATGGTATTTACTAACTGCTGGATATAACTGATGGCAAAAAGTACAACAGTTTTCCACAAATGCAACATACCAAATTTCTAACTCACCCTCTCTGTGTACTTTGATTAATAACCTAGCATTTTCTATCACCTTTTGGGTCAAGGGAAAAACAGACAATTCATTATTAACATTTGGGACCAGACTTTCAGAAATGCTCAGCTCCCATTTAGGCAAGTTAATAACAGACAGATTTTCAAAAAGTGTTCAGCACTTTGGAAAATCTGGCCATTTATTTTGGTGCCCAAGTAGGAGCTGAGCTCTCTGGAAAATCTGCCCCTTACTGGTAAACTTCTAATCTTTCCAAGTCTATATACACTGTATACTTGCCATGAATTCGCACTTGTGTCTTTTAAAACAAACATCGTGGTGACTAATTTACTGTGTTACATTCATGAACATGAACACTGAGAATTAATTCCTGACCCACTGACTTCAGCAGGACCAGGATTTCCCCCGTCAAGGAAAAGCCAAGTCACCTGACATGGGAGTTTATAAGCCTCATAGATAGAAGGCTTGCTTTAGAAGGATAAAGCAGGGATCTCTCTCTTTGCTGGAAAAGAGTAAAAGCCAGTTACGGTCAGTCTCATTTACCCTGGCAAGGACAGGGCTAATGAGGGTCTGTGGACCCAATTGGCCAGACCCCACTGCAGCTTTCTCAAATATCAAGAGCGGAGAGGAGAGTGAAAAGAGGAGACATAGCTCAGTTTGGGGCTGACCAGGCAGGAGGGCAGAGCTGTGCTTCTCCCTTGGTGAGGGATGCCTGGTTTCAGCCAAGAGTCTGAGACAGTTTGCTGCCTAGATGAGCCTCCCATTGCGTGAGATGACAAGCCCTGAAGAGAAGGGTCATGTCTTGCCAAAGACTCCTCGGATGACGGGGTTTTGAATTCACAGTATTCCTTTATTTTTCAACTTTAATACCCCCCAAAGAGGTGGGACTCAAGCATGCCTTAGTCTGATGGCTAAAGCACCAGACCCACGACAGCAGATAACCGCTCATCGGAGACCCCACGACAGAGTGAGTAGTGCCCTGTTGGGTCCCAGGAGGGTAGCACATAGGCAGGCCCTCTCCCAGTTTGGTGGAGAATGTAGGCACCAATCTAGCACCTGCAGAAGAAAGCAGGTCAAGACTCAATATTATTGATAGATAGACAGATCACCTTAAAAGAGCAATTAAGCTTTCTCCCCAAAAATATGTACTTGGATTTAAGGTTTAGTTTTGCAGGGTGCAGGGGAGGCATTGCCCCCACAAACAAGGTGAGGTGTAAAGGGTGTCACCCAGGGTCATGTGCCAGGTCCCTCCATTTCTGTGAATGCTGAACTGCCCTGCAGTGCTTGTACTGCTGGGGCTGCCCAGGAGTGGGGCTCTGTCCTTCCTACAGTGCACCTCCTTCCCCAACATGTTTTGGCTCATGGGGAGTGGAAGGAGCAGGCCGGAGAAGCTGTTCTCTTGTGCACCAGTTCGCTCTCTTGGCAGCTGGACTGGACACCATCTTTTGGGTCCTAGAGCCTGCTCATTTCCTGTATAATGGTGAGTACCCACAGGGGGGCAGGGCAAAAGGGACAGGGTAGGGCTGGGAGAAGCGGGTTAGGAGGAAGAGACAGTGGGATTGAGCAGAGGGAAGAGAAGGGGATGGACTGGGGCAATGGACAGTGGGGGGAGAAGGGGAGGATGGGGAAGAGAAGAGGATATGGGAATGAGTGGGGTGGAAGGAGGAATCCAGCATGTTGTGTTCCCTCAGCAGCAGCAACAGTCCCAACAGGGAGGTGACTGCAGTAGCACCAGAGCAGCGACATCACTGCAGCACCCCGTGTGTGTGTGTGGCTACCAGCAGCAGCTGGGGCTCTCCCATAAAGCAGGCCTGTGCCCCCCAGCAGCCCAGGTACCACTCCAGGCAGGGTGAGAAAACCAGTGAGCCAAGGGAACTGGCTTCAGCATGCACTTGTGTGTGCATACATGTGCACATGCGCCCTCTGCCCCTTCCCCCAAATATAGCAGTCACACTACGCCTATGCTGGGGAGTATGTTAAAATGGATTGGGGAGCACGCCACACGACTCCTTCAGCAGTAGCAGTTCTTACAACAACTAGTCACCCAGAAGAAGCAGCTCATTCAGGAACTGTCGGTCCGGTAAGCAGCTCGTATACCAAGTGTACATGCCGTTAAAATCTCCCACAATAACTAGGTCTTCCTCTGTGGGTCTCATGGATGCAGCTATGCTGCCTTCAGCTGGACCAGTCTTACTGACAGGGCCGGCGCAAGTATGCAGGCAAACTAGATGGCCGCCTAGGGCGTCTAGTGGTTGAGGGCACCTAAAAGCCCACTCAGGCGAGGTGGTGGAGTGGAGGTGAGCTGGGGCGTGGGGGCAGGCGGGCCGCCTGCAGTAACTGGAGAGGGTGCACAGAGGAACCGCTCCCCGCCCCAAATCACCTCCACTCTGCCTCCTCTGCTGAGCACACAGCGCCCGCTCTAAGTCTCCTCCAATCAGCACCACAAGCCTGGGAGGGGAGGAGAATTAGAGCAGCACCGGTGTAACTGCATGCTCAGCGGAGGAGAGCTGGGGCAGGCTCCCCAGGCGGTGTTAGCTGCCGTGGAGGGGGATGGGGTTAGCTTCCATGGGGGGGGCTCCCCGGGCCAGGTTAGCTGCCAGGGGGGGCTTTCAATGGGGGGTAGTTGCTGCGAGGAGGGGCTCCCCGGGTTGGGGGGGTGGGTTAGCTGCCGTACCGGGTGGGGTTAGCTGCTGCGAAGGCGGGTTGCTTCTCGGGTGGGAGGGGTGAGTGGGCATGGTTAGCTGCCACTGGGGGGCAGTGGGCAGGGTTAGCTGTGGGGGATGGCGCAAGGTGGAAGTTTTGCCTAGGGCGCAAAACTTCCTTGCACTGACCCTGCTGACTCACACAGATGGGGCCCACAAACAATGAAGAGGCCTTTCTTGAGACATTTCAGTGGGTGGCAATGGTGGCAGTGCAGTGGCCAGTGGAACAGTGGGCATCCTGGCGGCCTCATATTTGATTAGGCAGATCAAGTTGCCTATCATTGCCTGGATCTCAAGCTGCCATGCTGGGCCATTTAGAGACCTCCAAGGAGACCCTCCCCCAACACTTCCAGGAAGAGAAGAATTTCTTAGGAACTCAGTCCTAATGGGTGTCAAGGAAACTGCAGGGTCTCAGTTGGTGACTTAAATGGCACCAAAAGGTTGCAGGTCAGAGAATGTCCAAGAATCCATGAGCAATCCCTGCCCCTCAAGTGAAAACCTCTTTGCAGTCCAGAAGGTTACCCCAAGTTAGGAACAAGTCTTGACTCCGGTCACCAGGGGCAATGCCCTTGCTTTCTGTGAAGATGCCCAGGGCCAGGGTATTGGGGCTGCCCCCTTAGAGAGTGCATTATTGTACAAGTCTGGACTGCCGAAGACAGGTCACATCGACCATCCCTCTTAGTGCAAATGAAACAGAGGTGGTGGGGTTGGTACACTTGGGATGTAATCAAACCCTGGTGAGGTAGTACTTGGTAACATCTTCCAGGCCTCCTGAGAAAAACAAAGTCATACCCCAGCACATGGATACAGCTCAACATAAGGGACCATACCCAGTCTCAAGTGGTTGGTCTGACCCTATCACTTGCCTGCCCAGTTATTGAGATCTGAGGCTCAGACCATTTGGGGGAACTCTGAAAGAGGTTTTCGAGACCTCCACACAGTGCTGGAAACTCAACCCCTATTTCCTCAGGAGCACGGCCTAATAGATCTAGTCTAGATAGGAGAGACAGATAGACCAGGCAAAGGGACTTCTGGCTAACCAGACACTTCCCTAGACATCCATTCTCACACAGAGACAGTGGTCAGCCAGATATCAGAAACTGATGTACTTACGAGGTTCTCCAACTTCATACAGGAGCAATGGGATGACAAAACCTTGAGCCAGGCCTATATACAGTCATGAATGAGGAAGTAGTAAACCCCCAGGAAGTTCAGATTTTTCCATGGTTTGAAATCTAGAATGAATGGCTGTATTATCCAGAGAGAGACCATCAAATGAGGAAAGTCCAGTCCCAATTCCTGGTGCCCTAGCCATACCACCAGGAAATTGTGTCCTTGGCCCATGTCATGCCCTTTGATGGACATCAGGCAAAGAAGCAACCTTGGTTCGAATCTTGACAACTGGTAGCTACATGCTCCACAGTCTTTTTGGCCCCAGTGGGGTGTACACACTAGGATTCTCATCATAAACAGACAGAACTGGGACAACAGATCAGGAAAACACCTCTACTTTTTCTCAGGAAGATGAGGGAGATGAGGAGTCACATAGTGACTTGAGAAGCCCAGTTTTCTGCCCAAACAGAATGGCACAACCCCCTTCTGTATAGACTTCAGAAAAATCAACCCTATCTCAAAATTTGACACACAGCCTATGCCCCTAGTAAGCAAATTACTGGATTGTTTGGTCAAGGCCCTATGTATTACCACCTTGGACTTTATGAAAAGGTATTAGTAAAGCCCTCCCACTCCAGAATCTTGGGGGAAAAACAGCCTTTGCAACACTTCATGGGTTAGATCAGTTCCAAACCATGCCATTTGGCTTCCATGAGGCCCTAGCAGCATTTCAGTGGCTGATGGGCAGGGTCCTTCAATCCCATGTGGTTTATGCTGCATCTTACCTGGACTATGTTATTAGTTATAGCCAGAATTAGGATGATCACCTGAAGCAGATACAGCTGTCCTCCAGTCCCTAGAGAAAGCTGTATTAATGGCAAGCCCTGCAAAATACCATATAGACAAGGATGAAACAACATACTGGGGGTATACATAAGGTAAGGCCAAGTGCAACCCTTTGTAGATAAGGTCCAGGCCTTGCAAGCCTGTCCTACTCCAATCTCAAAGCATCAGGGACAATGATTCCTGGGGCTGGCAGGATATTACTGCCAATTTGTACCTGAGGTCTCATCCATGGTGGCCTTTCTCAGATCCTAAAGGCAGCAGCCCTAGAAAGGTCTGCTGGACAGAGGCCTGCAGAAAAGCCTTCCTGACCCTTAAAGTTCACCTCTGTAGGAAACCTGTTTTAAACAGGCCAGACTTTACCAAGGAGTTCATCCTCCAAATGGATGCCTCGAAGTAAGGTTGGGAGCTGTCTTGTCCCAGGTGGTCAATGTGGAAGAACATCCAGTCCTCTACCTGAGCAGGAAACTCTTTCCTCAAGAGACAGCCTACTCTGTTATTGAGAAGGAAGACTTTGCAGTAAAAGGGGCCATGGAAGTGCTCTGCTACTAGTTTCTCAGGACAGCATTCACCTTGGTTACTGACCATACCCCTCTGCGGTGGCTCGGTGCCATAAAGGATGCCATCCCCTGACTCATGAGAGGTACCCTTCTTGTTCAGCATAGGGCAGGGAGCACGCATTGCAATGGTGATTTATTTTTCAAGATGGAGGAGAGTTGGCAGAGGACACCAGTATCTTAAACCTGCTCCTGAGGGGGAGAATGTGTGATGAGGCAGATATTAACCCCTTCCTGGCTGGTGTGGGGCCTGAGGGCCTGTGGACCCAATTGGCTCGTCTCCCCTACACCTAGAGCACATGTCAAGAGGGGAGTTAAAGAAGGAGACCAAACTCAGTTTGGGGCTGGCCAGGCAGGAGAGCAAAGCTGTGCTTTTTGCTTGTTGAGAGAAGCCTGGTTTCAGCCAAGAATCTGAGACAGCTTGCTGCCTAGATGAACCTCCTGATAGATGCAATGACCAGGTCCAGGAAGATTGACTGGGGGACTGACTGCATGAAGATAGGCTCCGAGTAGAAGGACAGGGTCCTATCAAAGATTTCCCAGATGACCCTAGTTTTAAGTTCATAATATTCTTTTATTTTTGGACTTTAATACTCTGGAAGAAATGGGACTCAAGAGTGCCTTGGCCAGAGGGCTAAAGTATCACTGCACCAGACCTGTGAGAAGCATCATCAGAGGGACCCCATCTCAGAATGAGTAGTGCCCTGTTGGGCCACAAGGGGGCACCACAGAGGTGGGTACTGTCACCCTGACCCATAGTACCACATACTGTGTAATTGCTTTAGCTGGAAATTGTCTGTGTGCTGATTGTATATACGATAGTAGAAAAATTGTACAGGAATTTTGTGAGACACGGCCTGGAACAAGCAGGTCAACCTGAGTTTACAGGTTGTGGACTCTGGTTTCGCACGAGGACTGAAGATCAACAGTGGAGTTTAAAGGACTCCATCCAAGGGTCCTGTTTGCTTTATCCTAAAGGGTAAAGAGTCTGTCCAAAATTTCTGTTTTGCTTTGGCTTCCCTACCTCATGATTCTGAACCTTGTGTGGTGTGATTCTGTGAGCCTGGAGCCACAGCGGTTGCACAAATGCTGACTTAGCAGCAAGGAGCTGTCATCATAGAACTGGACCAGGTAGCTTCACATTCTGAAGCTGGTACCAACTTCTCTGGATTGGAGCAGGCAGGCACCCATTGACACCCTACTACAGGGTCTAATTGGACCTGTGAATAAGGTTTGAGGGGATGGGGATTGTTGTTGTTACTAAGAATTCTGCATCGCAGTAAACAAGACAAGTAATACTAGGAACTGTAATACTGACCACTGGGTTTTGCTCATTTGGTAGTACCTAAATGTATACCGTTATCATATTTCTTTTGTTTGTATTTCCTTTTTCCAACCAATAGAAATATAGTTGTGGTTCCACGTTCTCAAGGATTCACATTGAGTTGGAAAGAATCACCTGCAAAGGTGGCCAAGGAGGGTTGTGTTTTAACTTTCCAGAGCCAGAAGTAGGAGCACAGCTCTGGGTTGGGGCTCGAAACATCATCAAATTTATTTTAGAGAAGTAAGAGACAGACTGAACCTGTCCCTTAATGCTGCCATTGGCACTTGGCAGAAGGGTTACAAGAGAGAGGTATAAAAGGAGACTGCCTGGGATGGATGGGGCTGTCCATGTGACCAAATGACAGGATCATGCATTGCCAGGTGAGGAACTTCCGGTTTTGTCCGGTGCTGAGTCCAAATACGGGGGCATAAAGCCTGTGGTGGGCATAAAGGATTTGCAGAAGTAGCAGCAAGCAGCCTTCTGCCTGTGAGCCTACAGACGTGGTGCTGACTGTGGAGGTGGCTTGGGTCAGGATGCTGTTGTACATCACATCTGATCAGTATCCTCCACCTGGAGGATTCCAACCACAACTTAAAGCTGCCCTGGCCCTGAGAACCCTAAAGGATGTCAGGTGGTGGCAATGCTTTCTGACCTCCCTCAGGGCAATTCCTCCATCTGGATGCAGAGGGCCAGTCTGGACAGGAATTGTACTGCAAAAACTTTACACCTCCCTGAGCTGTCTTGAGTGAAACAAGGGTGAAATCAGAAAAATAAACATTAAAAATCAAAACTGTACCGAAAAATCTCCTCAGCACTGCACATACCATTCTCTCCTGGGGATGAGTGAAAGAACGAACCGTTTGTGTCAGACATTAGTCACATAGCTTAATGCACTACGAAAAGGTACCCACATCTTTCAGTGATGAGGGCAGTATAAGAACCTGAGTAGAATAAAAGCTAGTCCCTCTTCTCTTTCTCCCTGGGTTAAGTGTGAAGATTAGGGTTTGAAGAACCCTGTAGGGTTTGGGGGAGTGAAGGAGAGAGCGTGCCACAATTTGACACTGAAAGGCTTCCAGATTGCATCTACTTTTCTAAAAACAAAATTCCAGAGAGGAGCCTTGAACCTATAGCTAGTTTGAAGATTTAAAAACCTCTGGTAAATGCAGCCACTCACCTAAGCATTCTTAAGTTTGGGGAGAAGGAAAAACCTGGTATCCCTGCTGGCAGCAGAAAGGGAAATACTGCCTGGCATCAGAGAAGGTGGTGATCTGGCAGGAGAGGAAAAGGCCCTGCAAAGCAAAGCTAGCTACCAAACTGCATGTGTGCTAGAGATCTCTGAGGTTCTCTAGCATGCAGTTCAAAGTGGAAATCTTGCTGATGGGTGTACAACTAGAAATTTCTAATGCACACATGAAAGTGCTGAACATGACATGTGAAAAGATACCAAACTATCTGTTATGATATACAGACCTAGCAATGCATATATATGAATTGCTGTGTGAGCCTACTGGAACTGGTATGCACACCAGCCTTAGCAAAAGGAGATAATTCTGTTGAGAAAAGAGACCTACCTTTGGAGCAATCAGAATAATAGCATAACCCTCTTGAGAACTGAAATCTACTACACTTTTGAGATTTGATTATTCAAATGAGTCAACTGAACAAAACTATCCTTGAGGCCAGAAGATGACCAGATCTGTCTGAATAGCGAAGCTGGAGATTCTTCTGGATCTATAATTTCTAATTAACTTTTAATTTTTATAAAGATTATTTATGTAGAAGAAATAGCAGGTAGAAAATAATGTGTTCTGTTTCTTTAACTCTGTCACTGGAAGCCGGACAGGTGTGGGCTGGGGAAGATTCTAGGCGGAAGCTCTACAGTGAAGCAGAGAGATAATAGCATTAATGGCAGTATTGTTTCTTTTATAATTATTCTTCTACAAAAGTTCCTTGTTCAGCATTAAAAGAAATTGGCTCTTTCTGTGAGTCTTTCCCATTGTCACATGACACTAGGATATTCTGATTATGATTGTTGCCACATCATGTGATTTTTAATGCAATTCTCGCATTTGATGTTTCTCATAAAACCCCACCTGCTGGAGCCTGGTGATTATATGAGAATCTCAGATTTTACTTTCTATTTTTTTAAGTAAGTTTCTAATCATCGTAGTTGCAGAGGAAAGATTGAAAACATGAGCCCTAAGTGCCCAGAAACACAGAACGCAAATAAAAAGGCCCAACTTTTATTATTATTTTAAAGTCACATGACTGTTAAGCCAATCTCATGATTTTTGGGAGGCATGACTTTTGATTTTTGAATGCTTGGAGTTGACAGTACTGGCTAATGTAGCATTATCCCATGGAGGTACCCACCATTAAGCCCTGGTTTATGGAAGAAAAAATCTTAAGAGACTTTTCAACTGTATTGTGTAGCCTTCCTGTGCTGTACCACTCCCACTTTGTCATGTGCCCCAAACATCCCACCACCAAGATACATTGGAATGTGTATACATTTTTAAATTATGTCGATTTATTGTTTCAAGGATGTATTTTTCAACATCTACCCTTAAATATAATTTGCTTATAATTAATACACTTTTGAATATAAGCTATAGAAATGACATTGTATTCTTTTATCACTGCTACTTAGCTGTTGATTCATAGAATGTATTAGGAGTAAAAGCTTCCAGCAAGGAAGGTGAGTTATGAACCTTAGCTGAGATTTTTAGAAGTGATTTTTTGGGTGCCAACTTGAGACATATCATAGAGGCCTGGTTTTTCAAAGGGTGGCTGCTTAACACTTTCTAAAGATCACATCCCTTTAAGGTGTGTTAAACTGGGCACCAAAAATCACTAGTGACTTCTGAAAATCTTGCCTCCTGATCCTGATTTCATTGGGGGAAATGAGCAAGGAGAACAAGCTGGGTGCTGTTGGAGGCTGCATGTGGAACGGGGGAATATTGGAGGCATATACAGAGATGTAATAATTTTACTATGTCTGGAATTATCCAGAAAGTCTTCCTCAGAAAACAAAGTAGTCAGCATCGGAATGTCTATTGTAAAAAAAAAAAACAAGCAGAAAAAAAAAAAAAAAGACTTTCCGGCCCTTTTTTTCCATTTTTAACCTTATTAAGAAACTAAAAAGGGCACAAACTTTTTTGATTTCCTTTACCTTTCTCCTTTCACAAAACTTTGTTTCCTACTACTCAGTCTTCCCAATCTTCTTAACTTTTTGTGAGATTGTGCTCCCCTCCCTTTTGTACTGGTGATAAATTCTGACAACCACAAGACTATAATTCTGATACACTCTGTTTCAAGTTAACTGTAAACTCTCTTGGGCCAGGGTTGAATCAGCATCTAACTCAGTGGAGCCCAGTGTTACCATACAAAAACAACAAACATCACTTTTTAAATACTTGTGTTCTAGATCATCTTTTTCTTTTAAAAAAAAATAGATTAGGGACAAATCTGCTCAACACATTTTTCCAGTTATCTAGCAGGAATAATTATGTTTTGCAAACTGGATGTGTGGGTGTGGGTGGGACGGCAGTATTCCTGTGGTTATTTGATCTCCAGCCCATAGTGCCTGCATTTTAAAATGTTAATGATACCATGTCTGAACTTAAAATATTTTCTATGTAACCTTTTGACATTATGTTGTCAAATGCCATTCTTACAAATACCAACATTTAATTGAAATGGAAAAGGATGCAATTCTCACCAAGGAAAACTAATGTAAATGTGATCAATTGGACAAAATCATATTCAAAGCACACTCTCCTTTCTCTCCCCCCTCCTTCACCTTTTAAATATAATTCAGAAGTTGCTATGACCTTTCTGATTGATTTTTACATTCATATACAAACTTGGCAATAGCTTCTTTCTTATACTTCCAAATATTTTGTTATAAGAGAGAGAAGGTGGGTAAAGTTTGAATGAATGAATTCAGATGAATTCAAACTGGAACAGGTTCAGAGATGGGCTACTAGGATGATCCGAGGAATGGAAAACCTGCCTTATGAAAGGAGACTCAAAGAGCTTGGCTTGTTTAGCCTGGCCAAAAGAAGGCTGAGGGGGGATATGCTTACTCTTTATAAATATATCAGAGGGATTAATATTAGGGAGGGAGAGGAATTATTTAAGCTTAGTACCAATGTAGACACAAGAACAAATGGGTATAAACTGGACACTAGGAAGTTTAGACTTGAAATTAGACGAAGGTTTCTAACCATTAGAGGAGTGAAGTTCTGGAACAGCCTTCCAAGGGGAGTAGTGGGGGCAGAAGACATATCTGGCTTTAAGACTAAGCTTGATAAGTTTATGGAAGGGATGGTATGATGGGATAGCTTAATTTTGGCAATTGATCTTTGATTATCAGCAGATAAGTATGCCCAGTGGTCTGTGATGGGATGTTGGATGGGATGGGATCTGAGTTACTGCAAAGAATTCTTTCCTGAGTGCTGGCTGGTGAGTCTTGCCCGCATGCTCAGGGTTTAGCTGATCGCCATATTTGGGGTCGGGAAGGAATTTTCCTCTGGGGCAGATTGGCAGAAACCCTGGAGGTTTTTCGCTTTCCTCTGCAGCGTGGGGCATGGGTCACTTGCTGGTGGATTCTCTGCATCTTGAGGTCTTCAAACCACAATTTGAAGACTTCAATAACTCGGACAGAGGTTAGGGGTTTGTTATAGAAGTGGATGGGTAGGGTTCTGTGGCCTGCTTTGTGCAGGAGGTCAGACTAGATGATCATATGGGTCCCTTCTGACCCTAAAGTCTATGAGTCTATAAGTTGGTACAATAAAAGATCTTACCTCACCCACATTGTCTCTCTAATATCCTGGGACTGACATGGCTACAACAACCCTGCAATAAAGTATTATTCCTATCCAAGATCAAGCGGACCAGAATGTATTCTCTAATAATAATTATGCAGCACAGAGTAATAAACCTATTGTCTAGTCAAATAAATGAGGCTGGTAATTTCTCTTAGTATTCCTACTAATGTGTTGTTTAATTTTTTTTCAAAGGCAGCAATCTTTTCAACAATACAAACAGAGCTGGGGCCTTCATGTCTGCAGTTGCTCACTAATGCATCAGAAAATGGTCCGTCAAAATAATTTACATGTACTGAATTAAAGTTTTCCTGACAAGAATTTTCATAAGATGCAAATAGATGTAGATTGCACCTCCCAGATTGCCTAGCACAAGAACAGATTCAAAGAGATAAATTCATGAAGAAATGTTGTGAAACAGAATGCTGACCTGAGGGATGGGAAGGTTAAAGTTCTAAGTCACAACAGCTAGGAAAATGTAACCTCAATCAAATGGGTTAGCCGGAACTTTGCAAGTCTTTTCTTTAAACAATGCACTCTTGATTGGTTCCCAATAACCATGATGACATCCTTCTCTGAACTGGCCAGTGATCTTGTGTCTTTTTCTTTGGGATCTCATCTCCAATGCCTTTGCAATATCCAAAATCAATTCCACACCCAGGAAACTATCCAGCACATCCTATGGCTGACGCATCAGCCATGCTGGGGTGGTTGTGTGGGTGTGTCCTGGGATGCTGAATGCTTTGAAAATGTTCCACTTTTTCCAAGTACTTATCTGAGAGTGCAGACTCTATTAGCCCATGGTAATGAGTGATTTCCATATGCTAATGAACACTGGTAGGTGAAGACTCAGAGGGCTGTATGCCCAGATCATTTAATATATCCTCTTTCAACCATTCATGCACTACATAAGTGCTTTGACCTGCATTAGCCCCATCATAGCCTTTCTACCCTGACAGTCACCAATGTGGCTTTCTCTTATGGCATGGCAATAGGCTATTATGATAGTTCTCCTTCTGTGGCCAGAGGATGCAGTGCCCATTATGCCAGCTGCTTGCTTACTTTCTTTGCCCTTAGAGAGTGCCCACCAGTGAGCAAACAGCAGTTGGTGTTCACCTTGGCTGTCCATGAATGTTTATAGTCTTCATGCTCTGTGTGAAATCTGCATTGCTTCATCTTGTGACCGTTTCCCAGAGTAGGCTGCAGACATCAGTGACCTTGCACTGGGCCCAGGCAGCCTGTGCAGATAAATGGTAACTTATATTTTCAGGCACAGACTCTGCCCATGACGAGTTCTTAAAAATCCCACAGAAAACCAGTCCAGGTAATTTCCCAACCATGTGTCCATCTCTCTACCTGTGAAAATCCAGGTCTAAGATCATAGGAAACTACTATATGTAACTGAGAGAAAATTACCCGCTAGAGGGGATACATGTGAAAGTAATGTAAAAGTAACATCTCAAAAAAGTTTGGCAAAGTATCTCAGGTCAGGGCTGCCCAGAGGATTCAGCGGGTCTGGGACAAAGCAATTTCAGGGGCCCCTTCCATAAAAAAAGTTGCAATACTATAAAATTCTATATTCTCGAGGGGGCCCCTGTGGGGCCCAGGGCCCGAGGCAAATTGCCCCACTTCCCCGCCCACCCCCGGCAGCCCTTTCTCAGGTGTCAGTCACCAGCACATAATTCTGAGTCAATCTGGCTGTCCTCCATTAACCGGACGAGGTCTCGGCTTCATTTCAATAGCACTTTTCTTTAACTTACATTAAACACACATATATACTGTTGTCTCTACATTTCAGTTCAAAAACCACTTGAGATGGAAAAGGTGCATTGATTTAATATCTGTCCCCCAAAAGACAGCAACACTAGTGCTACTTACACATTTTGTAGGTGTGACCCAAAAATCTTAATGCCAACTTGCAAGGGGCTTACAAGAATGTCCTGATTCTGGTTTACACATTCTGGTTCACTAAACAATGTCATGTGAGGTCATAAATGAAATCCCGGGTCACGCTGGTCATTAATATTGCTATGAAATATATGTACACATAGAAGCAGCAAAGAGTCCTGTGGCACCTTATAGACTAACAGAAGTTTTGAACCACGAGCAGATGAACTTCAGGACCAGACTTCAAAGAGAAACTGCTGAGCTTCAGTTCATCTGCAAATTTGACACCATCAGCTCAGGATTAAACAAAGACTGTGAATGGCTTGCCAACTACAAAACCAGTTTCTCCTCTCTTGGTTTTCACACCTCAACTGCTAGAAGAGGGCCTCATCCTCCCTGATTGAACTAACCTTGTTATCTCCAGCATGCTTCTTGCTTGCATATATATACCTGCCCCTGGAAATTTCCACTACATGTATCCGAAAAAGTGGGTATTCACTCATGAAAGCTCATGCTCCAAAACTTCTGTTAGTCTATAAGGTGTTACAGGACTCTTTGCTGCTTTTACAGATCCAGACTAACATGGCTACCTCTCTGATACATGTACACATACTATCTAAGGAGCTCCCTATATAGACTGAAAATATATTTGAAAGTCTGTTTCAAGGCAGAGCTGACAGTTTTCTGTCAGACAAGGGATTTTTATTCTCCTGTCTCTGTTGAAATATACATTAAGAATTGTTTCATTCAAAATGGTTCTCCCATCATCTGTCTAACCTCAATGCAGGTGAAGGATTGTAAGAATTTTAAAAAGGAATTCACAGGAGAGGAAGAGTACCATATCTTAAGATATAGCCCAGCAACCTTTTGGAGGGCATTTGGGGAACCAAGAAGACACCTCCTCATCCTGCACCGAGGAAGTAAATGGGCAGTGAGTGCATTTACATTTCTGAAAATAGAACCACAACCAGCCTTGGCTGGAAATGCTGCAGAAGACTTTGGGCGAGATAAGACTTCTTTAGACAGGAGTTTAGCCTGTTATGTTTAGTATCTAGAAAATGTATTTTCATTTCCATTGTTTCCATTCTCCTTACTCACTAGCTGTGAAATCTTTGAAAATAAATGTATCCTTGTTTTCACTATAAATATACCTCAGTGCTGCGGTGTTAAGCAAAGTGCTGGTTCTGAGCTGACTCTTACAAGATGGGGTGTGCTCTCTTCCCTCGGGGACAGCTGACCTGGTATTTCTATGAGTGTTCAGTAGATGAAGGGCTGGACACTACAGGGGAACGCTTCAAAGGGCTCAGGGACTGAAGTCCACCTATGGTAAACCTGCAAGGCAAAGTAGGGGCTGGCATTGCCCAGAGGAGAGTGTTTGGATGGCTAATAGACTGTTGGGGTGCTCCCTCTCACTGGAGGCAGGGAGTTAACAAGGTAACTCTCAGTCCTGGGCGCCCTGAGAACCACCACACTAGGACAAACTGTTACTGAATGGAATTCACCCTGCAGGATAGGGAACCTCCTGCAATTCTGCAGTTTCAAGTTCACCTGTTTTGCTCTCCTAGTGCTATAGTTGTCAAGCTCTGGAAAAGAATGATTCTGTGCATTCTTTGATTCTCTTCCTTCTGTCATCTCAGAGGCCCATTCCCAGAAAACATTGTTAAGGCAGACATTCCTATGTAGCACTGTCACACATAGACTTCCATGTTCTTTCTCTTAGCATGCAAACACGTTTTGACTCTTGGGAAGACATGTTGTGGTGTTACTAGTTTTGGTTATGAAAGGCTGTGTGTAGAGGCAGCATCAGGAGAGATGAAGCCGTGCAAATAGTCAGAGAGTTTGTTCTCTGCCTTGGTCTCTGATTAGAGTCAGTTCCACACCCAGGCAGAGTTGCTCCATGGGAACTGGGCATTGGTATTAAACTGGGATGCCTGAAAGAAGGGATTGCTCTACATGTGGTTGGGTCATCTCCTATCAGGACTAGTGTATGTGTTTAAATAAAGAAAATTACCTTTACTGTTAGACTATACCCAGATTCTGCATCACTGATTTCTCTTCCCCCAGGAAAACACCATCACCTGCTACTGCTCAGCAGAGGGGAAACACTGGTGCCAAGAAAAGGAGCAACAGTATTTTACCCTTAAAAACCCATCCTAATGTCAAGATCACATCTACATCTAGACAGACATAAACACCATTATTTATGACAATACAGTGTAGTATATTGACAGCCAGACTTTAAGATGTAAACAATTTGACTTTGGGGACATTTAAAAAGCTAAAAATAAAAACAATCTTTCCAGTGGTGGACTTGCTCACATACCACAGACTTCTGGATGGGGATCAGCAACAGGATTGCAAAGAACACAGGTCTCATGCTCTTATTAACAGGGATCATTTTCCTTCTGGGTATGGTATGTTCTTGCAGATTCCACTGATGGAACTACTATAACGATTAGCGGAGTCATCTAATTTTCGCTGCATAAAAACATCATTGCGTTAGGCTGGAAACACAGCTCCCCTCCAAGTAAATCTTTTTAGGCCAGAGTCTGAAAAATGCTATGGGAGCAGAAAATAAGACCTATGGGGAAAATAAACAGTATTCCATGCTCTGTATAAGCAATCACTCATGCTGCTCTACATTTTGTATGGTGTTCTCTATACCCGATACAGACCACAGACTTACTGTTAGTTAGGAAAAAATATTTTTAAAGGAACTAGGATCCCAATCCTGCAATTGACTGCAAGCATATGGACCCCTGTGCCCAAGTAGAGCCAGGTGAAATCAGTGAGGTACCATATAAGTGATCTGGCCATATGCAGTCAGTTGTTGGAGTGGGGCATTTTTTTGCAGTTTGTGAACCCTCAGCCTCCTGAGGGTCACTCATCCCTTCTAGTGACTCGCTACAGCTTGAAAAGCTGGCCAGGAAACTGAGTGTGCAGGAATTTGCATCAAGTCACCAGCAATGTTCCCTCTAACTTTTTAGATTATGCTGAATGAATTTTGTTATGAGCACCAATATGGATGTGACATGTGGTGGGGGTGGGGCCAAGGGGTTCAGAGTGTGGGAGGGGGCTCAGAGCTGGGGCAGAAGGTTGGGATGCAGGGGCGGTGAGGGCTCTGACTGGGGGTGCAAGCTGTAGGGTGGGGCGAGGGCTGAGGGGTTCTGAGTGTGGGACGGGGTTCAGGGCTGGGGCAGAGGGTTGGGGTGCAGGGGGGGTGAGGCCTCCAGCTAAGGGTGCAGGCTCTGGGGTGGGGCCAGGGATGAGGGCAGGGATTTCCTTACACCCCCCTTGAATTTTCTCAACACCACCCCCAGCCAGTTTTGTGAACTAGTTACACAATTTAGTTGCCAATTTAGTGATTGTTTGAAAATCTGAATTGAAATTGAAACATTAATAAACACTTTAAAAGCATATACAGTGTATGATGAAATATATGTATCTGAAAAGTATCATAGATTTGAAAAGTATGAACATAGGCTAGCTTCCTTATACAGCTGTTGTTTTTTATGACAATGTCAGTGCATTCATTTCCCTGAGGATGGCCAACCTAATAATTTCAGATGATGATTTGTAAGCAAAGTCTCAATGAGTTCTCCCTGACAACTAACAATGAGCTGGGGGCTGGGGGGAAAGGCTTCAGGACCAGACTGTATTTATATTCATACCTAACCTACCTAGGTATCCAGCAAACAGAGCTGTGTTGCCCAAGTGATAGATTTTGGCTGGGGTTGGGTTACAAATCACTTGAATGAGGGAGGTAATGAAATGTTGTTATTCTCATTGTATGAGTAAAGGGCAGTAGAACTGTACTTAGCCTGTGCTGATTGAGGGCATCAAGAGAGAAGGTGGGGATAGGTGTTTTGGCTGATAGTCTGCCTGAATCACAAGTACTATTTCACCAGACCCTATTTGAACTGATCTTTAAAGACAGAGCTGATTAGGCTCCATAGATAGTCTTCTGTTTTATTAAGTGACCACTACAGCTGAAATCACTGATAATCAGGTCTAACTGATTAGACCTGCTGTGGGACAGTGTTTCTGTGGAAGAGACGGCCCAGTCTGTACTAACAGCAAGGTTCCCCCACTGAGAACTCAGCTGAAATCACTGAGAGCTGGGTGGAACCTCAAGAGACCAACTTGCAAAGGTCACAGTGACTGGTGCAGCAGAAGGTGATGGCGCAGGGCCATTGGCAACAGAACGATGGGGTGAACGGTGGCACAGCAAACAATAGTGGCCAGAGTGAACAGTGAGGAGCTGGAGGAACAAGCAAGGTGCCTTCTTGCCCCCCACATGGGAGGTGAACTCATGAGAAAGCACATCTGAACTCTGAGTCTTCACTGACCAAGGACAAGACCGGTGAGTATTAATGAGGCTGTTAAGAATGCTGGAGACACAACATAGTTCGTGCAAACAAACATGGCTGTGGCATCATACTTTCTATTTAAGCAAGAGATACCACACACTACAAACTGGAGTCCAATGTTAAGTGAATGTCACTGAAGTTGAACACTGGTTCCAAACAAGACCAGCAAATGTTCATTATCTTTCTGCAAGAAACTCAACTGACTGGCTAGAAGCATGTGGTGCAACAGTGAAAGACTCAACAGTTGAGAAAGTGAAGAACTCTCTCACCACATTCAAAAAATGTGCATACATGGCTGATGAATGCGCCGATGCAAATGGGCATCTAGTAATAAGTCATTGTGTATGTTATCTTGATGTCAGTGGTAAGCCAGTAGATGCATTTCTAGAGGTTCAAGTTATAGAGGACACATTGGCTGCATCTGTGACAACCCACATCTTAGAGTTAAATGCTTGTCAGTTGGACCCCAAACAGATGGCTGCTTGAGCATTTGGAGCTGCAAACTTCTTTGGAAGACATGGTGGAGTACAAGTTTTACTCAAGGAAAAGTGTAACCCTAATCTCTCCTATACACACTGCAGAGGCCATCTACTCCAACTAGTGCTAGTACAAGCTGCAGACTCTTCAAAAGACATTAAGAAAGCTATAAATTTAATGTCTTCATTATATTCTTTTCCCAGCAAGAGTCCAAAAAGACTGAATATCTTGGAAAATATAGAAGATACACTGGGACTGAAGTTCAAATTAGTCCAACCTGGGAAAACCCTCTGGCTTTCTCATGAGCGATCCTTGGCTGTTGTCTAAAATTACTCCAGCCATTATTACTGGCTTTGGAAAGTATCTAGCAAGATGGGATGGATCTAAGTAGTGAGGCTGGTGGATTACTTTTGCTACTATGTTCAGAGAAGATTATTGCCATTCTCTCTTGTAAGTCTACTCTTGAAACTACTTGAGTCATTAAACAATGCCATCCAGGCATCTGCTACAACAGTAGTAGATCTTTGTCCAGCAACAGAAGCTACATTTGGATCAATCAGAGAGCTATCCATTGAAAAAGTACTGGAAGAAGCAAAGACTTCAGTCCAGAAGTTGACTAATGAAGTCATTTATATTGAATCCTTAAGTGAAGAGGACATGAAGTGTTTGTTAAGACAACTGAAAAAGTACACAGACTTGATTCTTAAAAATCTACAACAGTGACTTCTAGATTCTACTGAATCTTTCACCCTTCCTTTCACAAATGTTATGGAGGGTACAGACACGGATATAACCGCGAGGATGTTGTCATCAGCCAGGTCCAGCTTTCCATACAGAGAGCGCCAGCGGCCCTTTAAATGGCCAAAAGCACACTCCACAGTCATTCTGCACTGGCTCAGCCTGTAGTTGAACCACTCCTTGTTGCTGTCAAGGCTCCCTGTGTAGAGTTTCATGAGCCACGGCATTAAAGGGTAAGCGGGGCCTCCAAGGATCACAATGGGCATTTTGACTGCCCCTACAGTGATCTTCTGGTCTGGAAAAAAAGTCTTGGCTTGCAGTTTCCTGAACAGGCCAGTTTTCCAGAAGATGCGTGTGTCATGCACCTTTCCGGGCCAGCCTGTATTAATGTCAATGAAATGCCCATGGTGATCCACAAGTGCATGGAGAACCATAGAGACATACCCCTTCTGATTAACGTACTCGGAGACTGGTGCAAGAATTGGAATATGCGTCCCATCTATCACCCCTCCACAATTAGGGAAACCCATTTGTGCAAAGCCAGCCACAATGTGATGCACGTTACCCAGAGTCACGGATCTTCTGAGCAGGATGCAATTAATGGCTCTGCAAACTTGCATCAACATGATTCCAACGGTCAACTTTCCCACTCTAAACTGGTTAGTGACCAATCGGTAGCTGTCTGGAGTTGCCAGCTTCCAGATTGCAATAGCCACCCACTTCTTCATTGGCAGGGAAACTCTCAATCTCATGTCCTTGTGCTGCAGGATGGGGGCAAGCTCCTCACACAGTCCCATGAAAGTAGCTTTCCTCATCCGAAAGTTCTGCAGCCACTGCTCGTCATCCCAGACTTGCAGGACGATGTGATCCCACCACTCAGTGCTTGTTTCCTGAGCCCAGAAGCAGCGTTCCACGGTGGTGAGCATGTCCGTGAATGCCACAAGCAATCTCATGTTGTATGCGCTACTTGAGTCAATATTATTGTCAGAGTCCTCACTGTCAGTTTGGATATTAAGGAATAACTCGACAGCCAAACATGACATGCTGAAAAGACTCATCAGCATATTCCTCAGTAGTTCAGGCTTCATTCCTGCAAACCAAAAGGGAAGACAGAGCGTGGAGCACAAAAAATGTTGGAAGATGGTGTCAAATGTGGACGGAAGCACAGGGATTGCTGAGATGCGAACTGATGCATCACAGGGTGTTGGGACAGGACCCAGAATGCCCCGCACCTCCTACCCCCTTCCCACAAGCCACAGCGCCAGAATGGGAAGAGGTGCTCTGTGGGATAGGTGCCCATAATACACTACTCCCAATGCCGCTGCAAGTTCCACAAATCTGGCCATGCCAGTGCGATTGCAGCTGTCAGTGGACAGACTGCAGTGCTTTCCCTACTGCGTTCTCCAAAGGCTGGTTTAACTCAAAGCGCTCTACATCTGCAAGTGTTGCCATGCCCTGAGTCAAGAATCAGGTCCTGTATTTACAAGCTCAAGTAGAAGACAGCTTGAGTAGAAGGTTTGGTTAATGGGAAACATCAGTTCCACTAACCAAACCTTATTAAACATAACACAACAGCTTTCACCTAAATGTCTCCAGAACTTATTGTGTTCCTGCCATTTGGCTAAACCACAATACAGATGTAGTCTGAAAACCTCAACACAGGTGATAGAATCAACATTGTTACAGCTCATGTGAACAAAGCAAACTGCTGGAATTTTATCAGCAAAGTGGTGCTGGACTAGCTCCTGTTGGATGGGTGCAGGTAGGTGTAACTGCTGTCAAACAGCACAACTGATGAACAGGGGAAAGAAGCCTCTGAGAGAAAATAAAACAAAGCCAAAAACAAACGGAAATGAAAGAAATGCTGTTAAGAGAGACACCATGACTATACAGTCAGACAGCACCACCACAGAAAGAACAAAGTAACCCAGTCAGCAAAAAACACACCCACACGAGAATTAATGTTCTTATACTTAGTGAGCAAAAGTAGATTTGCATACTCAGTTTCTGTAGCTCCTGAAATTAATGGGAGCCATCTTTGTGGTGAGCAAAATAAGCAGACCGTCGTAGCAGTAAGAGCTGATGGTAGCAGTTAGACTGGAACACTAAACAAAGCTGGCAGCAGTAAAGCTGCATGGAACTGGACAGAAAAATCAGCCAAATATTAAACAAAACAAGCTAATTAAACACCTGAAGAGAATCAGCAGCAAGGTTTGCCTTTGCTTCCAGAAATCAGTATGCGTGAGGATAACTTTGCTCAGTGACAGCAAATATGGATAAACAGTGCAGTCCAGTGGCTAGGATAACAGAGCAAGTTCTGTTCGAAGAGCTGGATTCTACTTCCATTGCTGCCAGCAAGGCACTGTGCTACCCTCTCTGTGCTACAAGTATCAGAGGGGTAGCCGTGTTAGTCTGGATCTGTAAAAGCAGCAAAGAATCCTGTGGCACCTTATAGACTAACAGACGTTTTGGAGCATGAGCTTTTGTGGGTGAATACCCACTTTGTCAGATGCATGTAGTGGAAATTTCCAGGGGCAGGTATATATATGCAGGCAAGCTAGAGATAATGAGGTAGTTCAATCAGGGAGGATGAGTCCCTGTTCTAGCAGTTGAGGTCTGAAAACCAAGGGAGGAGAAACTGGTTTTGTAATTGGCAAGCCATTCACAGTCTTTATTTAATCCTGAGCTGATGGTGTCAAATTTGCAGATGAACTGAAGATCAGCAGTTTCTCTTTGAAGTCTGGTCCTGAAGTGTTTTTGCTGCGGCATAGCCACCTTAAGGTCTGCTATAGTGTGCCCAGGGAGGTTGAAGTGTTCTCCTACAGGTTTTTGTATATTGCCATTCCTAATATCTGATTTGTGTCCGTTTATCCTTTTCCGTAGCGACTGTCCAGTTTGGCCGATGTACATAGCAGAGAGGCATTGCTGGCATATGATGGCGTATATTACATTGGTGGACATGCAGGTGAATGAACCAATGATGGTGTGGCTGATCTGGTTAGGTTCTGTGATGGTGTCACTGGTGTAGATATGTGGGCAGAGTTGGCATCGAGGTTTGTTGCATGGATTGGTTCCTGAGCTAGAGTTCCTATGGTGCAGTGTGCAGTTACTGGTGAGAATATGTTTCAAGTTGGCAGGTTGCCTGTGAGCGAGGACTGGTCTGCCACCCAAGGCCTGTGAAAGTGTGGGATCATTGTCCAGGATGGGTTGTAGATCCCTGATGATGCGTTGGAGAGATTTTAGCTGGGGACAGTATGTGATGGCCAGTGGAGTCCTGTTGGTTTCTTTCTTGGGTTTGTCTTGCAGTAGGAGGCTTCTGGGTACACGTCTGGCTCTGTTGATCTGTTTCCTCATTTCCTCGTGCAGGTATTGTAGTTTTGAGAATGCTTGGTGGAGATTTTGTAGGTGTTGGTCTCTGTCTGAGGGGTTAGAGCAGATGCGGTTGTACCTCAGTGCTTGGCTGAGGTACAGACAACTATTTCAAATTTGATGACAATATGTATCTCCAGATCAGTGGCATCCTGGACAATGATCCCACACTTTCACAGGCCTCGGGTGGCAGACCAGTCCTCGCTCACAGGCAACCTGCCAACCTGAAACATATTCTCACCAGTAACTGCACACCGCACCATAGGAACTCTAGCTCAGGAACCAATCCATGCAACAAACCTCGATGCCAACTCTGCCCACATATCTACACCAGCGACACCATCACAGGACCTAACCAGATCAGCCACACTATCATTGGTTCATTCACCTGCATGTCCACCAATGTAATATACGCCATCATATGCCAGCAATGCCCCTCTGCTATGTACATCGGCCAAACTAGACAGTCGCTACGGAAAAGGATAAACGGACACAAATCAGATATTAGGAATGGCAATATACAAAAACCTGATCTTCAGTTCATCTGCAAATTTGACACCATCAGCTCAGGATTAAATAAAGACTGTGAATGGCTTGCCAATTACAAAACCAGTTTCTCCTCTCTTGGTTTTCAGACCGCAACTGCTAGAACAGGGCCTCATCCTCCCTGATTGAACTACCTCATTATCTCTAGCTTGCCTGCATATATATACCTGCCCCTGGAAATTTCCACTACATGCATCTGACAAAGTGGGTATTCACCCACGAAAGCTCATGCTCCAAAACGTCTGTTAGTCTATAAGATGTCACAGGATTCTTTGCTGCTTTCTCTGTGCTACAGTTACCCCCTCCGTAATTGCATCTGTCCGCCTGGGAAATGCTTTGAGATCGGTGCATGAAAGTCCTAAGTAAGTACTTTAAGTTATTAAGTCTAGTCATTAAGTATCTTCTGAAATCTGTTTTGACTTGAAATGCCAACATGGCAAGTGGCACTTCCCTGACATCACATTGACCAGAAGGGGAAAGTATAATTATTTACTGTTTCTATGTAGTTGTGCGAAAAGGGTGTGGTGAGAAGCAGGGTCCTCTTCTGCTAGGAGCCAAACAAATGCAGACACCAAGGGGACTCCGTGTATGGGTCAGGGCCTAAGAAGTCAAGCAATGTATAAAAGATCAGAAAGAAGGACCCAATCCAAGATGTACAATACATTTAAACCTTTGCTATTTTGGTCTGTGTTTTTAGTTTTGTCATTACATAAATATCTACTTTTCTGTAAATGCTTTTGGCAGCCAGTGCTGCAATCCTGAGTCTACACAGAGCAGCTGTAGAATTCTTGACTCCAGAAACAGTCAAGTCTCCTCTGCAGTGTAAGCATTCAGCTGTTTCCCAGAAGCAGAGACTAACGAGCAGATGTGTGATATAGGATGTGCTGGGCATTAAGCATTTCTGCTGCATGGGAAGCTCAGGCCAGGGACACAGAGCATTTGGAGAGTCTGATACAGAACAGTATCTGAAAAAGGTGAAACGCTGCACTGGAAGCTGGTGTTAGGAGGGCAGGCTGAACTGGTGCATTTGTAACATTTGCAGCTTTCTGTCTTCAGTGGGGAGAAACAAGTGCTGGATGTGTCATTTTCAGTCAGACCCAAGCTAAGGGCTTAGCCCTAAGTGTATTACCGAAGTCTGTAAAATACCTAGCATGGCTGTTGTGCATGAATGCAAGTATTGCAGAGATGTTGTTCCAGCCAATAGTTTGTTGCAAGACTTTCATCTAGTGTAGAAAGGGCACTGGTGGGATTAGAACTCAAATTGGCTAATAGTTCTGCCCTCAGGCTTCTAGAGGATCATGTTTCTCTCTTGACTCCTGTTTGTGATGATTAGATTTACTGTTCAGACTCCAGTCCCATACAGTGTCCCAAGGGAGCTGAGTCCGAGTTAGCCTAGGTAGTAGAGTCTATTTCCAAACTTCAGATAAATGTGAAATCTCACATTACAAAATAAGGGGAAAGGGATTCCCTGGGAAAGGTCTCATCAGACACGTTTATTGTGTATGGCAAGGCAACACATACAAAAAAAAATAAAAGAGGGGGAGCTGACATACGGTACTGCCAGAACAAGCCAGCACCACATGTTAAACACATCCAGCATGGCGACTTCAAAATCAACATGTAAGCAAATGCTGTTCTGAATTTTAATGAGTCTCAAAGCAGTATTCAGTAGCATTTCATTGTCAGCATGAAACAAAAAAGGGTGTGTGTCTGTGTGCTGGTTGTGGCAATCAGAAGTAGTTTATGTTACTGAAAGTCAAAGAATGAGCAGTCCTCTGTGAAAGGGGAATAAACCAAGGAGTTCTGTGAAAGTTTATAGAAAGTGACAACATCAGTGGAATAATTGATGACTAGTCTTTGGAGGAGCCTACACACGCAAGATGCTAGATGGGACTAGAATTACAAGGCAAACAATTAATTTTGAGCAGCACCTTGCAGACAAAAGCTGCCCAAAGAGTTCACAGGCCAAATAAAAGATAAGGACAGGAAAAGCATAATCCAGTTAAAAGTAAAAACATATTTAAGTAAAGATAATGGTATGGATTGGGCTAAACCTGATTGAAACTGGGGGGCGTAACTGCCACCTTTCATTTAAGACAGCTGTAAGAACCATTGAAGTTCCTTTATGAAACAATAGCAGCCCCCAGACACAGGCATGTATCACCACTGCCTCTGCCCCGCCCCTACAAAAGGCACAAGTAAGGCTGCTCAGGATTTTAAACTATGTGGGTAGAGGGGCTTGGCTAGAGCTGACTGCTGGCTGAAAAAGGCTTGGAGCTGTGAGCAAAGAAACTATCTTCTTTTTTTTTATTCCTCCTGTGTTCAGGAACACAGGGTTTTGCACATTCTTTGTAAATAAACAGGACTGCATCAAAGATACCCTAACTCGATCTTCAATTTCTCCTCTTAACAGAAGCAACCCACATGCCGCTGAACTTTGCCTGTCTGCTCTGCTCCAAAAGAGTAACAGGAATAGCAAGTAAACGTCTTCAATAGGATTTGAAATCAGGCAAACAGCAACAGTGGTCAGCTAATGACCAAAAGGCATAATGAGCCATGGGTTCCATTAGTGAATGGAATTCACATTATGTTGTATCTGAGAAAAACAAGGGTGGGTGGGTGTGTGTATCTTCGAATAAATTCAAGATCTACTTATTGTTAAGTCACAAGGCTGGGACTCAGGAGACAGGAGTTCTGCTCTGCCACTGTCTTCCTCTGTGGACTTGAGCAAGTCACATAATCTTCTGTGCCTCCGTTTCCACATGTAAAATAAATCTAGAAATTTACTTCCCAGGGCTCTTTTTGAGGCTATATTCATTGTTGTTTGGAAATGAGTTTCTAGAAATGGAAATTACCATATCTGAAGTGGAAGTAAAACTTAGAGAGCTTAATGCACTGAAATCAGGCGTACTGGTAGTACTGTATGACTGGAGAATTGCTAACATTGTATAATAGAATAGAAAACTATGTATAAGAAAGGGGAAAAAAGTGGTCCAGGCAATTACAGACCTGTTAGTCTGACCTCAGTAGTATGCAAGGCTTTAGAACAAATTGTGAAGGAAAGAATAATTAAATTCATGATGGTAAATAATAAAGATGATGTAATACAACTTGGTTTTACCAAAGGGAGATCATACCAGATTAACCTGATTTCCTTCTTTGAGAAAATAACTGATTTTTTAGATAAGGTAAGTACAGTAGATCTAATATGGTTGTGTGCTGGGTTCCTCCCGGGGTGCCTCCTGGAACTGGGGTACCACTGAGCACTCTGACCCACCAGGCTGGTCTCCCTCCCACATTGTATTGCCATGACAAGCTGCAAAGCATGATAGCATGGTAGCAGTTTTCAGATATCTAAAAGGGTGTCATCAGGAGGAGGGAGAAAACTTGTTCACCTTAACCTCTAATGATAGAACAAGAAGCAATGGGCTTAAACTGCAGCAAAGGAGATTTAGGTTGGACATTAGGAAAAAGTTCCTAACTGTCAGGGTGGTTAAACACTGGAATAAATTGCCTAGGGAGGTTGTGGAATCTCCATCTCTGGAGGTATTTAAGAGTAGGTTAGATAAATGTCTATCAGGGATGGTCTAGACAGTATTTGGTCCTGCCATGAGGGCAGGGGACTGGACTCGATGACCTCTCGAGGTCCCTTCCAGTCCTAGAGTCCATGAATCTATGAAAGCCCTCCAGCCAGCACTTTCACCAGCCTTCATGCAGGAAGGGCCACACCCAGCTGCAGTTACATGCAGGCTCTCTGTCCAGCCCCTGTAGTGAACCAACAATGGAAAGGCTACAGCTAAGGCAACTCCCAACTCCCCAGGCACACACCCCCTCTGGAGTGTAAACCCAAAATTATACCGTCTTGCACCGCAAAGGGGACTGTACAGCATAAGCTCAGAAAGTTTGCCCCCTCCGTCAATGTGAAGAAGAATATGTAACAGCCTTTGCTCCTTGAGCTAAGATTCCCATGCACTTCACTCTAACTCAGTGGTTTAGATAAAGCAAAAACAAGTGTATTAACTACATAAGATAGATTTTAAGTGATTATAAGGGATAGCAAACAGATCAAAGCAGATTACCTAGCAAATAAACAAAATGCACAAACTAAGCTTAATATACTAAATAGATTGGATATGAATAGCAGATTCTCACCCTAAGAGGTGATACAAGCAGACTGCAGATTCTTAAGGGGCAAGCTGCACTTGCTTTACAGCTTGGAATCCCCAGCTGTTTCATTCACAGGCTAGAAATCCCTTTAGTCTGGGTCCAGCACTTCCCTCAGTTCAGTCTTTGTTCCTCAGGTGTTGGGAGTCTTCATGTGTGGGGAGTGAAGAACCACAGATGATGTCACTCCCTGCCTTATGTAGCTTTTGCATACCGTGAGAACCCTTTGTTTCAAAGCTTGGTTCTCAGACCAGTCTGTGGAAAAATACTGACATCTCAAGATGGAGTCCAGCATCATGTGGTCTGATCACATGTTCTTGTAGAGTCATAGCAGCCATCACTCACAGATTGTTTGGGATGTTCTCAGGAAGGCTCCCCAGGTGGGAGATAAGCTTCTCCTAAGGCCTGTTGTTTTTTCCTAATGTCCTACTCCCAGGAAGAGGCCCTTCCCCATCCACTATCTCAATTGAAATCATCTTGTCTAGTGGGCTGTAATAGTTTGATCTAATTTCAGTCATTGGTTTAGTGTGCAGGTGCTGAGTGCTGTTGCGGGCCTGTGATATACAAGAGGTCAGAAGTGGGTTCTGTTGGCTCACTGAGACAGCAGCTACAGGGGAGATAGCAGTAGCTCTCTGGAAGGAGAGAGGACCTATGTGAGGGCAAGTAAGCCCTGAAGCAAAGACTGTAGAAGCATCCAAACCTGGGGAGAAGGCTTGAGATAAAGTTTACGTTAATGTATTTGTTATTTTGACCTTCCACTGCAAGTGGACTTTGCTTTAGAGTAGGTTGGGAAAGACACCTGCTTGCAGCATGACAATTATTTTATAAAGAATCTGAACTCTGGCTTTGTTGGTCAATCAAAAGATCTTTGCATTTATAAATATACATATTTTTACTCTCTAGCTAGCCAGTGTAAACATAGTGTGATCAAAGGAAAATGTACTGAACTTCTTTCTCTACAAGACTACCACACTGGCGGAATTTTGTATACCTTGAAGGTAAGTGCTCAGGCAGTTTGGGAAGCCAGACAGAAGGGAATTACAATAATCTACTCGAAAGGAGATAAGAGGCTGGATGAGTTTTTCAGTATCTGATATGGATAAAGACCAAACAAAAGTTCTTAGGACGCTGAGAGGCCTTAACATAGCAGAGAAAATGATCATTGGAGAGACGAGGTCAGTGTTTAAACTGGCTATAGTATGCATCTGTCATAATCTGAGCTCATTCTATCCATATCTATACACCCAACAGATCCTTTTGGCAGCGCACGAGTAGCATGATTTTGATTAGCTGACTTAGCTAACTGTCATTAGTGCAGAACTAAAATTAGAGCTGAATGAGTAATTCCCACTTAATAATTTATTCCACAAACATAGCACCTCTGTCTGCTCATGAAATGACCATGAGCACTTTGTGATGGCCTTAGACTTCTGTTCTTTGAATTTACTTGGCACATTTTTATGAATTGTTTGCCAGTTCACTGTTTACAGTATTTGATATTTGAGCATATCCCTCACTGGTTGAGCATATCTGCAGAGTCTGGTCCAGAACCTTTGTGATTGACTTCACAGGGCCTTGGATCAGGACCCTAGTCAGGAAGTGGACTTGATGAAACCACTGGGAGAGGCCAGATGGATTAAGGAACATAGACATCATTTACCATTTTCCTTTCTGGACCACGTAGGTCTTTCACAGCTAACATTCCTAAGAAAAAAGAAAAGCTACTGTAAGATTTATTGGACCTATAACACCAGTGAAAAGTGACTGTTAAATGGTATCATGCTAATTTTGTGGTTTTACACTCACTTTGTGCTAGTGCAAATGACTAGACAAGCTGCAGGGTGACAGAGACTCAGGCGCAACACTGGCTGAAGTGTTTAAATTTAATTTTTCTTCATCGCATTCCCATCGAATAACTGAAAGTCTACAAGCAGTCTCAGTTGGGAGCAATGCAGCCAGATCTTTGTGGCTTATCTAACAGCCTGCATGCCAGAGCTTTGGCAAGAGGCTTTGTGAACTTGCTTGCTTGCTAGCATATATATACCTGCCCCTGGATATTTCCACCACACGCATCTGAAGAAGTGGGTATTCACCCACGAAAGCTCATGCTCCAAAACGTCTGTTAGTCTATAAGGTGCCACAGGATTCTTTGCTGCTTTTACAGATCCAGACTAACACGGCTACCCCTCTGATATTTGTGAACCTTGTTCCTTTGTGTTGTCACGCAGTCTCCTGTCCTATGTCAGGTATGTAACCTCCAGTGGGAGTATGTGCAAGGTTCACACTCCAGCCCAGATCTTCTGGTATGCCAGACATGTTTGATATTATTGAGGTGACTACGGGGGATAGTCATGCAAAATAGAAAGAGTTAAATTACATGACCCTAGGTGATTGTTTTAATCCCTATTATTTATGATGTTCACACTCAACAGGTATATCAGGAGCTGTCTGAGGACTAATGTTGAGAACCTTCTCTCCCCTTCCTCTTGAGCACCTCAAAGCTCTCTGATCATTTAACGTTAAGAGTATTTGCTTGTAAAATATGAATTGTCTTCTCTTTTAAGTCTGATTGAAAATAGCCTCATTTAGGGAGCATATAAATAAGTAATCATTGGGAACACAATGCTAGAATCCTTTTTTTTAATTGAATGGTTTCCTGGTGCATTTTAACAGCTTTATTCTCAGTCTTTGGGTTTCTCTTTACTTTTCCTGTTGTGAGCATATCCATGTTAACTTCGCCATGAATTTTAAAGCCTACAAGTTAGCACAATAATAGCTGAGTTGGGCTGAGGAATGGCTTGTTCTCTCCACTGATTTCCAAGCTAACAGAAAAATCATCTTAGACATGTCATTAAAGCAGCAGCAAGAATGGTGTTACACCAGAAATGTATCACCAGAGTGCTTGACTCAAAGCACTGAACATGCAAGAAAAAGAAAAACAGGGAAATTATTTTAAAAGACCAATTAAATTGTTTCCTCTTAGTCCAGGCAGATCTTACTAAATGCAGTCAGGAACGTAAACCTATCCCATCCAGACTAACTCCCATATTTGTATGGGTTGTAATAGAGAGAATGGAAGAGGAACATGTGCAGTTTGTGAAGAATCAAAGTGCATTCTTTCTGTAATCCATGGATTGAATAACCGCTTTCATAGAATCATAGAAATAAGAGATGGAAAAGACCTATGGTTTGAGGCTATTTAGTAAATCTTCTGCCAGCATGGGATTATTGGCTATACTATATTCACCAGTGCTTTGGCCGGTCCAATTTTATATTGCTCAAGTTTAAGTTGCTCAGATTTCAACTTTCATCACCTCCCTTGGGAGGCTATTTGAGAGTCTAATGAATTTCACTTTTAGGAAATGTTTTCTGATTTCTGTGCCTGCATTTTCCTTTTCCTAATTCTATCCAGCAACTTATTCCTAGTGGTAACCACTTGGATCATACTAAATCAGAGGTGGGCAAACTACAGCCTGTGGGCCACATCCGTCCCATGGGACCATCCTGCCTGGCCCCCAAGCTCCTGGCCCGGGAGGCTAGGCCCCGGCCCCTCCCCTGCTGCTCCCCCTCCCCCGCAGCCTCAGCTCACCCCACTGCCAGTGCAATGTGGGGCTGTGAGCTCCTGGGGCAGCGCAGCTGCAGACCCGGGTCTAGCCCCAGTCTCCGTGTTGCGTGGTGGTGACGGCGGCGGTGGTGTGGCCTGGCTCCAGCCGGGCAGCACGGCTGTAGCACCACCAGCCACTGGTTCTCCAGGGAGCACAGTAAGGGGGCACAGAGCAGGTGGGGTTGATAGAGGGCAGGGAAGTTTGGGGGGTGGTCAGGGGATGGGGGTGTGGATAGGGATCCAGGTGGTCGGGGGGAACAGGGAGTTGAATGGGGGCAGGGATTCTGGGGGGGCAGTCAGGAAGAGGGGAGGTTGCATTGGTTGGCAGGGGGCAGTCAGGGGAAGGGGTTCTGGAGGCAGTCAGGGGACAGGGAGATGGGGTGGTTGGATGGGGAGGCGAGGGTCCAGGGGTGGTCAGGGGACAGGGTATGTGTGTGTGGATGGGGTAGGGGTCCCAGGGGTCCATCAGGGAACAGGGGGGTTTGGATGGAGCAGGAGTCTGGGGGGGGCAGATAGGAGATGGGGCTGGGCCACGACCACCTCCCCTAACCGGCCCTCCATACAATTTACGAAACCTGATGCAGCCCTCAGGCCAAAAAGTTTGCCCACCCCTGTACTAAATACTCTCCATGATATTTTTGTAGACTATCATCCCTTTGCTGTCATTTGCCCAAGTTGTACATATTTACTACTTCTAAGTTTTCTCCGAGTGAGTTGAGATGTGAAAAAGGAAAGGACAGCCCGGATTTGAGCGATGAAATTAATGTCGCTGTTTTGGGCTGGTTTGTTTACACACTTGCTTTTTGGGAGGGAAAAGAGGACAGCAGAGGAACTTTTTTCTCTAAATTTGGCCATTGGTTACGTGACCCTTTCAGTTTATTGACCCAGTCACCACTGACAGAAACAAACCATCTCACACTAGTTCTAATACAATAATTGGAGAAAACTGATCAGGGACAATTCTGCATGCACCTAATCTTACACTGAAAAAAGTAGGGTCCTGTATGAAAACAAATGACTGACTAGTCTGTACATACCATGGTCATCTGGGCTCCCTGAGAGCTTTCTATAATGCAAAATAATTTGGTGCCTCCATCCTCACACACATCAGGCATTTCCTTGTTCTCTTCCATGCTGTGTCCATCGACTGGTGGACACACGTTACTGTGACAGTGGGGTACCCAAGACTGTGAGTCACCTTGTTACCCCTTGCTTTCAGCGGAGTGTGGTAGGGTCTGGCTTGGGCTTAGCTGAATGTCAGCTCCTTGACACCATCAGTCTGTTGGTCAACCACGTACCTCTCATAAGTCCAACCCCATCTCCATGTGGTGGGATGATGGAAACAGGGCAAATGGGGGATTGCCTTGTAGAAGAAGTATGGTGGCAAGCTCTGCTCTTCAGGCCACTCAAGGTCAAGAATACCTACAGGGATTCACTGAGAAACACCCTCCGTAATGGGGCTCTGGCCAAGTGAACCAGGCTCATTAACCTGGGCAATCGTGCAACTGGTCTAAGTGGGTACTCACCCACGAAAGCTCATGCTCCAAAAAGTCTGTTAGTCTATAAGGTGCCACAAGATTCTTCGCTGCTTTTACTGGTCTAAGAGAAGATCACTCCAAAAACAAACCTGTAGCCAGCAAGTCCTTCAGTTGTCTCAGTTTACCTTGCCACTGGATATGGTCTTCCTGGCTGAGAGTGTGACAGGATCCTCAGGGTGTAACCTGGAACTGGGGTACTGCTTTCCCCCCTTAACTCTCCAGCCTGGGCTGTCTCTCACAATGCTTTGCTATTGACAAGCAGCAAAACCCCTCCAGGTGCTGTTATCACTCAGCGCAGCACCATGTGGAGCCCCACACCCAGCTAGATTTCATGAATGCTCCCAGAGCCACTCATAAATTACACAGAGAAAGGCACCAGCAATTCCCCCCAGCTCTCCAGCCTTACACCCCAGATCTGTACTGTCTTACCTTGGTCAGAAGTTTGACTAGTGTAAGTTTGTTACCCAGTTCTCCCCCTCAATGTGGAGAGAACATGCCTTTGCAACCTGTGCTGAGATTTCCCAAGCACTTAAAGTAAAATACACAGTTTTAGGTAAAATATAAAACAGGTTTATTAACTACAGAAAGATAGATTTTAAATAGGGCTTTCAAGCAGTTAAAAAAATTAATTGTGATTGTGTAATTAAAATTTTTATCACATTTAATTGCACTGTTAAACAATAATAGAATACCCTTTATTTAAATGTTTTTGGATCTTTTCTACATTTTCAAATATATTGATTTCAGTTATAACACAGAATGCAAAGTGTACAGTACTCACTTTATGTTTATTTTTGATTACAAGTATTTGCACTGTAAAAAAACCAAAAGAAATAGTATTTTCAGTTCACCTAATACAAGTACTGTAGTGCAATCTCTTTATCTGGTAAAGATGAACAACAGCCACCATCTTGGGGACGTGGACTGGGGAGGGCAAGCGGAGAGCATGGGCAGTGGGAGGGAGAGAGGCAGGGGCTGGAGACACAGGAAGGCTCCTAGATCACATCCATGTAAAGTGGCTACAGCCATGGGGCACCCAGAAAAGAGGCCAGCATAGTTAGTACAATAATATAATAATAATAAATAGTAAAGATGGGTACTTTACATGCCAAAATTCCCTCCAGAGGATCTTCCTCTTTGGTCCTGGCCTCTGTTGTGAGCTGGGACTTGGGCTCAGCCAATGAAGGGCAGGAATCAGGTTGGCTTTCAACATGGTCTGCATCAGAGTCCTGAGTCCCAAACAGATCCTGGCCGTAGGAGGACAGCTTTTCTCTGGCCTTGTCCCACTCATTCTCATATGAGTGGTGCCACTCATCCTCATGGGATTGGATGGGAAAGGGAGCTGGCAGTAGGATCCACTAATTGTCTGTATTGGGTGGCTATATAATTTGTGTAAAATCCTATCCAGATTTTCATAAAACAGACAGATAACATGTCCCCTGCCTGATATTTTCCTTGCATCTTTCATTTTAATGTAGACCCTCCTGAGCTGTTGGCTTTTTTTATGGCACCCGGTTGGCATCCCAGTCATGACCCTTTGTGGGCATCCTCTTTGCAATGTCCACAAAAAGGTCTTTATTCCAGTGGCTGGCCACAAGTGCTTTTTTCCCCAGATAGTAATGAGATCCAGAGTCTCAGCACAACTCCAAACAGCAGCATGAGGCATATTGTGGGGTTTGTGGAATAGAATCGCAATATTATCACAAGAATACTCCTACACTGGAATCCAGGAGCAAGTAGCCAAAATTTTATCCCGTTCTAGCTTTTAAACCGGAGAAGGGTCATCCAGAGAACTTGTCACAGAATGGGGAGGCCATACAGGTCAAACAAACGGGTCAGTTCATGGTAAGTGCAGAGTTAATGTGATGTAGTGCATTGCATCATGTGCATGCTAAAATTTTACAAGAAGATTAACTCAACTTGAACTGGTTCAAAACCCCCGTGTAGATAAGCTCTTAGTCTGATTTTGTAGTGATGTGACTTTTCTGAGGTCAGAGAAGTTATACTAATTAAAAACTAGTGTGTGTCAGATCAGAATATGGATTGACAGACAGATACTATAAATATGGCCAGATGAGCTTGCAGATTAAAGAAAGATAGTAATTATAGGCAGGGCTGGTAGCACCAGCTATTATTTAGGTTTCCTAACACTTCTCATTATAAGACCCTGTTTTCAGCTATTCATAACTTTGCTAAACTTAAAGTGTTTGGGCTTATATTTTCCATGCTGAGTGTCTGCCTCAGGCTGAATTATCCTGAAAATATTCAACCAAAACAGTTTAGGCATTTCTCAGAGGGAGGTGAGAAGAAAAAAGAATGTTGTTTTGCCCACATTAAAAAAATCTGGTGACTTTTACTTGAACAGTTGCAGTGCCCCCACACTTTAGAGTAATGGCTTGAAATTTGGCAGGAGGGTGGCCTTTGTAACAGGAATGCCTTTTGCCATTGCCAAAAAAATCCACCCAAATTTGGCCACATAATGAGAGCTGTGGTGGCTCAGCACTTCTGAAAAGCAGATGTGACAAAGTTCCTCCTCTACCTTGGTGGGTCCTGCGCTTATTGGCAGATTTTCTCACCTCAGTGATCTTCCTCACAGTCTGGATCAACTCCTCCTGTGTCTGATCAGGAGTTGGGAGGTTTGGGGAGAACCCGGGCCCACACTCTACTCCCGATTCCAGCCCAGGGCCTTGTGGATTGCAGCTATCTATAGTGCCTCTTGTAACAGCTGCATGACAGCTACAACTCCCTGGGCTACTTCCCCATGGCCTCCTCCAAACCCCTTCTTTATCCTCACCACAGGACCTTCCTCCTGGTGTCTGATAACGCTTGTACTCCTTAGTCCTCCAGCAGCACACCCTCTCACTCTCAGCTCCTTGTGCCTCTTGCTCCCAGCTCCTCACATGCACTTCCTCTCCTCTGGCTTCTCCCCGCCTGACTGGAGTGAGCTCCTTTTTAAACCCAGGTGCGCTGATTAGCCTACCTTGATTGGTTGCAGGTGATCTAATCAACCTGTCTGCCTTAATTGGTTCTAGCAGGTTCCTGATTACTCTACTGCAGCCCCTGCTCTGGTCTCTCAGGGAACAGAAAACTACTCAGCCAGTGACCAGTATATTTGCCCTCTACCAGACTCCTGTATCCCACTGGTCTGAGTCTGTCACACAGGCCACTTATTTACTCTCTGTGCCTAACATTAGATATTCTCAACTGAATTTTTTGGTTTCTAATATTTGTTGCAAAGCTTTAATCAGGCCAAGCCAGGCCAGCAGGACACAGTACCCTGCCTCGACAACAACAATCACCAGTGAGAATGAGGGCTACAGCTTCAAAATGACTAGTAATTTTGGGTGTCTCCATTTTTGGGCGCCTAACTTAAGACAACTTAAAGTAGTCTGTCAAGTGTTCAGTATTATCTGAAAATCATGCTTTTTAAAGGCCCCTGAAGTTGGACACCCAACAATGGAAGCATCCAAAAATCACTAGTCGTTTTGAAAATGGAGTCTCTGATAAAGGAATATTCTAGTTCCACTTCTTATGGAATTTCAGTGTCTCAACACATCCCCAAGCCATCAGAAATCCCAGCAGCCGTGGGTCTATTGCTATAAAGGGACAGTGATGTGGAACTGCTCTGTAGTAATTTATTAATACTGTTTGGCGACCTGGTTATTGGGATGTTTACTGTAGCAAATACACCACTACCTTGATATAACGCCACCCAATATAACACAAATTTTGATATAATGTAGTAAAGCAGTGCTCTGAGGGGGCTGGGCTGCACACTCCGGTGGATCAAAGCAAGTTCAATATAACACGGTTTCACCTATAACACGGTAAGATTTTTTGGCTCCCAAGGACAGCGTTATATCGAGGTAGAGGTGTATTGGTTTCGTTTAATAGCAGGCTGTAAGGAAAACAAGCAGGAGCAAAACAGAAGGACCCAACATAAGCTACCTCTCAGCAAACTTGAGGGTTGTTAAGAGACAATGGCAGGATAGAAAAAGGCCTGGGAAGCAGCGATCAAAAGGACTAACAAGGGTGTGTCCCTCTCTCAGGAGAGCAGTTGTTGGTGAGATGTTCAAGGAAACTAGATGGAGATAGGCACCCACTGAGTTGTCTGGAGAAGCTAGGTCTGCCTAGACTGCTATCACAGGATGGTAGGACTTTAGGTAAGAGAGACCTATGTAGACTGTTGGCCATTTTAAAATCCTTTTCCTCTAAATGCTTTGTTCGTACTGTTAAATAAGCAGTGCTTTGGTTTCAGAAGACTGTCTATATATACCACTGGTCAGACCCCTGAAGGGGAGAACCACGGTGACTGATCTCAGTTGGACCTGCTGAGGAAGCATGGTTGGTACACAGGGCGCTGTAGCAGGGGCCTAGACTAAGACTGGTTCCATCCCAGAAGAGGTGAGAGCACAAGGCCTAGCACCTGAGAGATGCACTCAGAGAGCCCGGAAGGGGTACAGTTAGCCCTGTAACTGTGACAGGAGTAGAAATGTCATATGGACTCCACTTCAACAATCAGGGCTTCCTTCTTTATCCTGCACAAATACCACACATGGAACCCTGGGACTTACCTAACTGTTATGCATATGTTTAGGCTGCTGTGTGATGAGGCTGCTAAAGCGATGCATCACCAGTCCCAAGACTGCTGGATTGTTGCTACTTCTAGCTGTGAATTAATTCAAATTAGCACAGGAAATGGCCCTCTCAGACTTCTAGTTCCCTGAAATTGTGCTTCTCAGATGCGGCATGTTAATAAGCAGCTCACTGTGATGGCCTTGCCCCCTTGCGCCTAGAGGTGCGCAGCGGGTATATAAATACTACAGCCTCTGACAGCTATTAGAGATTTGCCTTCAGCTCAAGCAGCAGAGTTATTAATATTGGTTCCCAGGGTCTCTGGCTCATGTTCCTAGATTCCTCACAGACTGAAGCGCATCACTTACTTATGAGACTAAAGAGATGGATTTGATGCTGTGAGTTTTGGGGTGTGGGGGGAAAATGTTTTTGTTTCCACAAAAAAATTGTGAAAACTTAATAGATGTGTTGTGTGTCAGAGTCCACTCTTCCCTTATCACAATCTCTAGTGAGGTCTCAAAACCACCTTTCAAAAAAGAAAGAACCAGGCAAGCTGATGTTTTGTTACCTCATCCTTTACATCCCAGATCCCCTCTTCCTCCCTTTCCTGAAGGTTAACTGTGCAATTCTGTCCTGAATAATTCACTGTTATAATGGTATTGTGCAGTCCCACGGTTATGGTCTTCTCAATCTTTTCAAAATCGAATGTGTTCTCATTGCCAGCCATTCCCCTGCCATCAGCCCTGCAAATTTCATCTGGAATCTGAAAGTGAAGCTGAATTCTTTCAGGTTCCTGTACAACTATGAATAATAAATATTCTTCAAGCCAGATTCTTCCTGCAATTAGTTCAGTGCACTTCTGTTGGCTTCAAACTAAATCAAAACATGGGGGCTGCGCACTTGTACCTGTAGACAGAATTTATCTTTGTAGCTAGGGCCAGCTCTAGGCACTAGCTTATCAAGCAGGTGCTTGGGGCGGCAACTCCGGAGTGCGGCAGCACTTTCAGGTATTCGGCGGCAATTAGGCGGAGGGTCCCTCACTCCTGCTCGGAGCGAAGGACCTCCCGCTAAATTGCCACAGATCGCAATCGTGGCTTTTTTTTTTTTTTTTTGGCTGCTTGGAGCAGCAAAACCCCTGGAGCCGGCCCTGTTTGTAGCTTATACCTAGTGACTCTGTAGATGATGCATGATTGAAAAGAGAAGCCAATTCACTCTTTTAGTTGTGTTGGCTCTGCAGGACCAACAGGAATAACAGGCAATAAAAATTCATTTTTGTCACTAAAATAAATGTGGTACTAGGAGAAAAAAACCACATGCCGAGCAGATCTGATGGTTGCGAAGGTGCAGTTTGAACATAGTCACTTCAGAGTAGACCCACACTTTAAAGCCACTTTTTAGCTGCTTCTTGGGATAGCTACATGTGCTGGCAAGGGGACTGACAAAATTCTTTACTGAAAGACTATGTAACCCATGCCTGCTTGTTGTGGCACCCTGTTCCCCCTCTAGTGGAACCTAGACCAGCTAGAGATTGATGAGCCTTCTACAGCCATGTCCTTTAGCTCCTGCAGGAGAGGCTTATGCATTAAACTCCAGAGGTTTGATCCTGGCCAAGGATGACCAGGGTCTGTCCACATTACAAGTCTAAGGAACTTCCAAGGGGCTCTGAAATTGCTGTGAGCATTTCTGTACTGGAATTCTAGGGTATTTCTGGATGTGTAGAATCAATTGCATTTGTATTAACACAATTGACAATAATGCCTACTCAGCAATTCTAAAGTTCTTCTTGTAGAGACTGGTTGGGTTACCTATGGATCATTTTTTTTTCAGTCTGGTACTCCCTTGGCACTATAGGAAGGGTATTAACACAACAATGCAGCTGCACTTCCAAGAGTACTCTTTGAAACTAAAGCCCCTGTTGAGTAAAACTAGAACTAGGCCCAGATCAGAACTCCAGATCAGACCAGCCACAAACTTGCACAAAGTGCACATCCACATCTGGATATCAAGTTTATGCCTATGACACTTATTTCCATGCTATAATGAACAAACCCCCCAGAGCTGGATGACTGAATTGTGCTGTTTGACCTGCATCTCTCAGTAAATCATGCATCCTCAGCTTGGAACGTATGTTTCCAGAGAGTCAAGCAAAAGAAACATTTTATGCATGCATGCCTGCTTACACCTGCATACATGGACACATGCACGAACAGACAAACAGATATAAAATCAATGAGCAGATATTCTACAAGTGGATTAGAGACCTGATAGCGTCGTGTTGGGCACTTTGGAAATGCCATCTATGGATTATTATTACATCACTATGGTACCCAAAATGTAGTTGGCTCTCAATCACAAAGAAATAGGCAATCCCTGTCCTAAGGGGCAAACAGTCTAGAGTAGGTTAGATTATAAAACATTTGCCCTTTCAAACAACTTATATATGTACACTTTTCTGGCATTTTCTGGCTGAAATGCCAGAAAGGGACAAAAATCCTCACAGTGGCACATCAGTATCATTTGGCTGATTTATTTTGTCCTGTGTGATCTGTCTTAACCCAAACATGTATTGAATAGGAGATCTATTGAAACTGCAACAAGTCCTGCCATTCTCCTTTCTAAAATGATAAGAAAAAATACATAGTGTATTCTCCCCATTTCCTAAGAACTAGTGGCAGTGACAGTGGTGAGAAAATCTACTAAATATAGTGCCTTTCTGATACATCTACACTGCAGCTAGGAGCAAGCCTCCCAATCCTAAACAGACCCACGCTAGCTCAAGTCGAAATAGTACATCAAAAACTGTAGTGTGGTCATTGCAGCATGGGTGGCAGTTCCAACCCCCTGGGTCAGAGCTCAGCTGGGTAGCCTGAGTCTCCACCGGAGCCACTACATCCACACTGCTGTTTTTAGCACACTAGCACAAACCCTACTAGTGTGAACCTGTCTACCCAGGCTGGGAGGCTCTCTCCTAGCTGCCATATAGACATAGTCCTCATGGCATTCTGAAAGCAAAAGAAATAAGTCCCTTCAAAGGGACAATAATGCACAGCATCCAGCATACACTAAGAAACCAAACCTAACAAAATAATAAATCAAATAAAAATCTTACCCAAATATTATGAAAACCAAATGTTTGTCCTTAGTAACATAATTCAAAGCTGGTGTAACACTGGAAAAACAACCACAAAAACACACATCAAAAGGAACCCTTGGAGCAATTTACACCCATCAATTAACAACACCAGGGAAGCTACATTCAAAAAGTTACCATTCATCACAGTAAAAGGAAAGAGGAGGTTCATGAAAAGGAGAAACCACACCAGGGCCATTACTGCAGAGTAAAAGCAGCAATTGAAGGGCAACATGAGGATATAAAAGACAAACAGAATAATTTATTTCAGAACAATCAAAACCAAGGAGAAAGTCTGACTGTAAGTACATGTTCATGTGTGTGAGAGACATATGTGATGGGGGTTCTATTCAGCTTCAATTGCCACAATTTTGAGGTTATTGCGTTACAAGTTTTCCCACGCTAATGGCAATAAAAAATTTTATAGCACCCCATGCTGTTATACAATCCACTGATAGCATGTGGATCAAATGACCTTTTAGCATAAATCAGTACAGTCAATGAGGCCTCTGCATTTCATTTGTTTAGCTTAGTTCTTTATTTTCCCCTCTGATTTTCTTCCAAGTTGATCAAAAGTACATGGATATAACAGGGTCATTTGTACTGGTGAAGCCTACAGTGTGTCCTTCAAAAGCAATGCAATATCAAGTTGATTTATCTACCGGCTTGAAATTTACACCACAGCTTGCAGAATATAGAAATCTGTCTGATGATTTAAGACAGAGCACTATCATTGATATCTGCACAGGGTCCATGCTACCACTGGGATCCACACAAGTAGCACTGTTATCAGTACCTGTATTTTACTAAGTATCAAACTTTACAGACTGCATTTGGGAAGCTCTTGTTCTCAGTCTTTTATAACTAGTTAAAACACACAGTAAGTGATACTGAGCTGCATGAAATTTTGCATCATAAATCCATATTGGTCTAGATTAGAGAAGGTACTTTGAAATCCAAAGTCCTTTTTGCTCTCTTCTTCCCCCCCTCCCCCCGTTGTACTTCTTAAAATATGTTCTACTCCTTTAAATTCCCCTGGATTGTGGAGAAAAGATCATGAGGCCTAGTGGAATGGAATTAGGTCCTGATTCAGCAAGGTACTTAAGCAGTGTGACATTACACTCCATATGCTTTATGAAATTATGCTTATGATATGGATGACATAACTGAGATGTACTTTATGCAAGATGGTTCATGTAAGATATCATTGGAAAGGTTACGAGTTACTGAATGCAATTATCCAATTTGTATGCATGTATCATTTCTGTATCTAAGCTTAGAAATATGGACTATGTAACCATTACAACTGGGTGTGCATTGGGAGGACATCCACCAGATGACAGGCCATCAGATTTGATGAGCCATTAGGAAGGAACAACAAGACTGTGAAGATACTAATTTCTCTTCCTCTTGGGAGGCATCCTGGGACGTAACTGTGAACTGCTAAGTTAGGTGGCCTTGTCACCTGATACTAAACATTATCTTGGACTTCTTGTAACTTTCCAATAAAAGGAAAGGGGGGTCAGGTTTGGGAAACAAAGGATTCCCACCTTATGTAAATCTTATTTAAAAGTAGGGAGGAAGGATTCCCTCCTTGTGCAAGTCTTATTTAAGGGTGGGGAGGAAGGCAAACAGGAATCTCTCCTTCATGGCTACCCAAGAGGAAAGACTGCTAAAAGTACCCGAAGGGACAAAGAAATTAACCTGAAAGAAAAGGGAGGGGTGAGTCCAGACTGAGACAGGAGTCCAGTCTGTAAGAAAAGGAACTGGAACTCTGAGCTACAGAAACTCCGCATCCTGCCGAAATTCAACATTTAGGGTGAGAAATTACATTTTGTAACCTGTTTCTTTAGTGAATCAAGCTTAGTTTGTATGTTTTGTTTTATTTGCTTAGTAATCTGCTTTATTCTGTTTGCTATCTCTTTAAACACCTAAAATTCACCTTTTGTAGTTAATAAACTTATTTCTTGTTTATAATATAACCCTGTTTTACAATTCATAATGGGGCAGGGGATAAGAGGCTGTGCATACCTTCCTCCACACTGAGGGAGGAGGCGAATTTCATAATATACCTTTGAGCCTGCACTCCAAAGGAGGTGGACACCTGAGTGCTGGGGCAAGTCCCTTAAGCTAAGTCTTTCCAGAGCTGATCTCAGGTTCTGTGTCATTCTGCGTTGGGTATAGCCCTGCCTGTGTGTGTGCTGGAGGAGGCTTAGGCTTGGCTCAGCAAGACAGGTAAAAAGGGTGCCCAGGCTGGCAGAACAGGTGGGCTCAGTGGTATCTCAGCACATATGGTGGCATCTTAAAGGGGGGCAACCTGTCACAGCATTCATCTAACTTTAAGACCATGTGTATTCCCACTGATCTCAATGGGACCATTCATATACTCAAGAGTGGTCCCATGCAGATCAAAGGGAATACTTATGGACTTAAAACTTAGATCCATACCTAGGTATCTTGCAGAATAAGGATCAAAATGTCTTCTTTCTAAGCAGGGTAATATGTTCAGATTCTCTGGCAGTTGTATTTTCAGAAGAATTTTGTCATTCAATATCTTTTATCCTCAAAGAGACCAATTTTCAAGTGTGGATGCTTTAATAAAACATCATTTTTGATAGTCAAATCAGCACTTAGGCATGTTGGTGACCCCCAAAACTTAGCTAGATTCAAAAAGGAATTGGATATTTATGTGGATTTTCAGAATATCTAGAGTTATAATTCTTAATGCTAACATAAAATTTGGAAGGGATATTAAACCTCATTGTAACCGTGTGGACTCACCCCCGCGGCACCTCCTTCTGGTTGCTTCAGGGATTAGCTCAGTCCAGCGGCCGGAGCACCCTCTGCAGGCCGGTGATCCGCCTTTGGGCTACTGGCCCCATGTCCCTCCCTGGATCCTGGTGCCCTTTTTACGTGGGGTTCTGCCCCCTGGCAGTAACCCCTTTCTCTTTGGGGTTTCCCCTTCCTGGGAACCGCCCCCCTCTATCCCCACTTTGCCTCAGTGTCTTGGCAACTGTCCAGTCATTAGCTAGCCCCACACCCTGGGGCAGACTGCAGTATTAGCCTCTCATCATCGGCAAAGGGGGTTTGGACTGGCTGCCTTTTCCTATCCTCCGGTTGCCCCTCTGCAAGCCCAATATCTGGGAGGCCTAGAACTAGGCCCTGCAGCCTGGGGAGTTGCTAGCCTAGGGCTTCCCAGCTCCTAAGGCCTTTCCCCAGCTCTGCCTTTGTGATAACATATTCCCAGATTTGGACCTTAGCGTCCAAAATATGGGTGTTAGCATGAAAACCTCCAAGCTTAGTTACCAGCTTGGACCTGGTAAAGCTGCCATCACCCAAAAAATTAGAGTGTTTTGGGGCACTCTGGTCCCCCCAAAAACCTTCCCTGGGGACCCCAAAGACCCAAATCCCTTGAGTCTTACAACAAAGGGGAATAAACCATTTCCCCCCCCCCTTCTCCCTTCCAGGTGTTCCCTCCCTGGGTTCCTGGAGAGATACACAGAAGCAAGCTCCGTGAATCTAAACAGAGGGACTCCACCCTCCCTGTTTCCAGACCTGGAAACACAAGTACTTCCCTCTTCACCCGGAGGGTATGCAAAGTCAGGCTTAGTAAATCTAACACAAAGATTTCCCCCTGACTTCTTCCTCCCACCAATTCCCTGGTGAGCTACAGACTCAATTCCCTGGAGTTCCCCACTAAAGAAAAACTCCAACAGGTCTTAAAAAGAAAGCAAAATACATAAAAATGGTCTCTCTGTATTAAAGTGACAAATACAGGGTCAATTGCTTAAAAGAAATATGAATAAACAGCCTTATCCACAAAGAATACAATTTAACACATTCCAGCAACTACACACATGTAAATACAAAAAAAAACAAACCTATGGTTTTCCTATCTTTGTACTTACAACTTGGAAACAGAAGATTAGAAAAGCAGGAGGCAGAAAAATCCTCTCATAGCTGAGAGAGTACAGGCAGAAGACAAGAACAAAGAACTCACACCCAAAACTTCCCTCCACCCAGATTTGAAAAAGTCTTGTTTCCTGATTGGTCCTCTGGTCAGGTGTTTTAGGTTACTCCTTTCCAGGTGAAAGAGACATTAACCCTCAGCTATCTGTTTATGACAGCCTTCCTCTACCTCCCCTAGGTGAGTTCCCCAGCAGTCAGGCCTGTCTCCTCCTCAAGTCAGAGAGAGAGACTCTCTACCACTTCTGGCTTCTCTGCCTTCTTATGAGGACCCATTGCTCAGTTTGGGGTGTGGCCCCAGCTGCAGCCACTTCCCCCCAATCAGCCCAGCCTAAAGGCTGCTTTCTCCAGCCACAGCCCCTTCCCAGGGCTGTTTTTAACCCCTACAGGGTAGGAGCAGGGGTCCACCCTACTACACTCATGCTCCGGGTCTTAACCAATCTCTACTAGGGAATACGATGAGATAATTTGTGGGAGCGAGGCGAGTGGACCATCCCATATGCATCTACTGCGCAGTGCTCACACCTTCCTCTGATGGACTAGTGGTAGTGGACTAGATGGACCTCAGACCTGAACCAGTATGACAATTCCTGTGTTATGTAAATATCTATGAAGGTGTCCACTTCTGCAGATAAGTGAGATAACTTTGTCAAGAACATAAATTCAATTCGGAACATTTTTTTTCTTTTTCAGTGACTTATTGCTAGTCTTGTTCTTTTATAATTTTAGTAATTTTGAAACTTGTCCACAAGGCAAGAACTATACAAACATAACAAATAAAAATGTATTTGACATATTGTTACTTTTGTATTTACCATCATCCGATAGGAAGATGTAATAAATTAACATGTTACATTGCATAATGCAGTAATGAAATGCTGGTTATTTGATTTTTAAGAAAAGAAAAAAGAAAAGAGGAATACAAGTCCTGTTCATCCACTCAAGTATAAAATGTTACACGTGCAAAAATTGTGTAGTGTAATTTTGAGTGGAGGGGGGACATTCAGTACTATAAAGAAATAAAAACTACAGAGAAAAGCAGCCCCATTATGAAAGGTTAGTCACTTAAATAGTCACAAGTTTAACAATTCCACAAGAAAGGAAAAAAAATGTCTTCTTTAAAAGGGGAATTAGGATTATAGAAGCTTGGAATAAAAAGTGTTTGCATTTGTTTCTAAATCAGTCTACAATTTTTTTTGATGTAAAATTATTCATAACTCAAAATGAACTGACTAGATGAAGTAAATTAGGAATTTACATTTCTGATCATTAACTGAAAGTTTACTCTGTGCTAGTGAGCAACTAAACTGCACAGTCAAGTCAAAATATTTTTTCCATAGCTCCTGGGGAGAGTCAAAACAAATGCAAATCCCACATCCTACTGCTCTGCAAGCCATTTGGCCATCCTAACACTAATAATGAGTCCTGCCAGAAAAGCCCATCAGGTCTTTCAGGTTCCCACTGGCAGGAAAAGCTACACATGCCATTTCATGAACATTTTGAGAACAGAAAATGTGCTGAGCCTCCATGTCCTTGGAGTCTCTATAAATCACTTATAGAAAAGACCAGAGATTAACTGGGCAGCACATTGTACACCCAAAGTGGAGCTGGAGGACCACCTCCAACATCATGGAAGAGTGAGTGTTAGGATATTGATATTCAGGCGTGTCTGCAAAGGCCTATACTTTAAGAATTTAGCAAAAAGAACAGGAGTACTTGTGGCACCTTAGAGACTAACAAATGTATTTCAGCATACGTGGGCTACAGCTCACTTCTTTGGATGCATAGAATGGAACACACAGAAGATATTTATACATACGGAGAACATGAAAAGGTGGAAGTACCCACACCCACTGTAAGAGGACAATCAATTCAGATGAGCTATCAGCAGCAGAAGGCCTGGTTCTTAGGGTAAGGCCTTCAGCTAAGCAGCAGAGGCCAGCCATAAACTGGGAAATGTTTGGTCACATTCTCACTTACCAAACTAGTCACATTGAAATAAGGTGTTATTGGGCTTTCAGGAATACAATCCTGTTCTGATATTCCTAACACCTCCAGAGAAAGGGAAGAGCCTAGAAGATGTAAAAGGAAACTTAGTTTGATACCATCCTGTCTGGCAAGAACTCACCTATCAATAGCTGGGATGTGAAATCCTCATTTCTATATTGTTCTATCCCTGTAGTCTCCACTTCCCTATTGTTTGTCTGTATAATCTCTGTCTGGTTCTGTAATTGTTTCTGTCTGCTGTGTTAAGATAAGTTCCTGTCTGCATCCTAAAAGACTTGCCCATACCGGTATTGTCCTGGCCTCTTCCTTTGTCAGTCAGTGTTAAAGGCATTCTGAACTATATGCATTTCCTCATCTTTTGGGGGCGAAGCCAGACTTTCAGGCACCTGCTCCCCTACTTGGTGTAAACTTTGCTTGTACCAATCAGAAACGAACACACACAGTTTTTGGGCCCCGTCCCCTATGACACTTCTATGATGTCATAGTGGGTATTTTAGGCTGGTCTGCCATGTGCAGGCAGAAGAGGAGAAAGAAAAACGAATCCTGTGTACCTTGTACACACCCGTAACCGAGCCTGATCACCTCGAAGCCTCTCTGAGCTCGCGTGTTTTAAGCAGAGTTTCTACGTTTGCCGGTCGTTACGAGTTGGTTTGTATTCGTAAGTATTGGTTATTACTAAATGCTGCATCCGTGTTTATAAATATTGTTTACTGCATCTTTGTTTATAAATATTGTTTAATAGTAAATACTTTAGCCATTGTATGTTTTAAGTTCCATTAACCCTATTAGCTAATCATACGCTGATTAGCTAATCATACCTTTGTAACTATCCCCAATAAAACTTTAAATTAATTAATTTTAGTTGTGTGCGTGCCTGCAGTTTGCATCGTGACCCAGACCCTCCTTGCATCCCTTACCTATACAGTCTATTGCCACGTGCAGCCTGGTAAATAACAGCTCTGCATTTTTCTTTCGCCCCTAAAAGTACGTGGCAATCTACATGCTGTATAATTAATTTTGTTGGGTGTAAATCAATTAAGGTGGTGTGATATAATTGGTTAAATAACCACATTACAGTATGTTAGGATTGGTTAGTTAAATTTCAGTAAAATTATTGGTTAAGGTATAGCTAAGCAAAACTCAAATTTTACTATGTAGTCTGCAGTCAATCAGGAAGTAAGGGGGGACTGGGAACAGGGACTGGGGGTGGGGGAAATGGGATCATGTTTTGCTAAGGGGGGGAATGGGAACAGGGAATGGGAACAGGAACAGGGACACAGGCAAGGCTCTGTGGTGTCAGAGCTGGGAAGGGGGACACTAAGGAAGGAAATTGGAACCAGGCTTGCTGGAAGTTCACCCCAATAAACATCGAATTGTTTGCACCTTTGGACTTCAGGTATTGTTGCTCTCTGTTCATGTGAAAAGGACCAGGGAAGTAAGAGGGTGAAGGAATAAGCCCCCTAACAGTGAGTTCATCAGGAGGAAGTACGGCTGAGTGAATGGCAAGGAAGCCCTGTTACAACGATACCCTGTTCTCATAAAGAGAGCAGCTTTTGAAGTAGTGACAGAGCTTTGGATTTCAGCTTGCCGTGGCAAGTTCAGGCAAGTTAAGACTCATTCCTTTTGTGTGATAGAAGGTTTAAGTTTATTATTAGATCTGACTCAAAACATCCTTGCCAAGTTTGAAAGTTCATGATGTTTCAAAGAAAGAAAGACAGAAAGATTTCCCTCTTATAGAGGTTTCTTTCTTGATTATGAAGGAGGCCAAGGGTTATTTTATTTTCCTTCCCAATGATGTTGACAATAAGAATGGAAGATGTATAAGGAGGATTCAGCTGTGCTACTCAAACCCAAAAGCGGTTTTGTCCTTCACAACTTCTGAATGAGGCCATTGCTGCATTTGTCCCCATAATAAAATCTGTATTTCCCAGGTTTGTTTTTGGTTGTGGATGACACAAGGGTTACATGCAGATCAAAACAAGGTTCATGCAACTGTACATCAAGTAATAATGTGCACAATATAATAGTAGAGAGACCTATTAAGTTACACATTGGGTAGTCAGTCTTGTGTCATTCAGATGGAGCAGATAATGCAGCCACAGCAATGGGTGTTGTTCATCTGCAAAGCCTATAGGAGTTTTTCATGTGCAGAGGGTGCATATTCAGACCCAGGAGGTGTAATATACTCCTGAACAATATCCTCCTGAGTAGTCCTAAAACTAAGGCCACTGCTGGCCATAGTTCTCCACATTCTTCTGAATACTGGGAATGAGCTTTTCTAGCGCTGTGGTATCTCTCATTTACATTAGTCACAGATCAGCCTAAGAAGCAGACTTCCAGCGTTGTGTAAATAAGTCCAGCAGTGTGTGCCATCTATCTTACTGAACTCTTCGGTTTGAAGGAACTCTCCTCTGGGTGCCAGCCCAGCCACAACACTTTCTGGTCTAAAGCTATGACCCAATCGGTTACTTCTTTATTTATGGGGAACAAATACTTGGAATAATGCCCAGCCTGGGGGCATCGCCACTACACAAAGAGGTTTGAGCAGTTTTTTCTCACAGCCCTGACAACAATAGATAACAAGGGTTAAATAGCCCATAAAAGGACAGGCTAGAATTTGAAAATCAAATGAAAAAATTAGGCCCTGAATTTTTTACCCCCTATGTCCAGGACATCTAATCAGATCCCAATTTCCCTATTATTTTCTCTGTTTGATCATTTTTATTGCATATGTATGGTATTTAAAACTTAGATGCACATTTTATGTTACATTATATTATTTTATAACTACTCAGCCAATTCTCATGATGTTTAAATGGACACTGTCAATTTCATTCAGTAAAACAAATCTCTTCAATGGTCCCATCTAAAAGACCTTCCCTTTGTACTTCCATGTAATGCAAAAAAGTCTGAAGTTTTTTATCAGGAGTATAATATTAATACTTAAAAAAAAAAACCCACACCACCAATGGTGAGTTGTGAGGTTGACAGCTGTATTGCATTCCTAGAGTTTCAGACATTAGAGATGGAAAAGACTTATTAAACCATCCCCAGCTCAGGACTGTTCCCTATGTTTTCTGATGATGTGTCCAAGCTAATGTGCCTGGAAAAATGCTAATTAATGAAGTTTTAAAAGGATGCTAGATTTATCACAGCTTGATTGGAACAACTGATCTTCCATAAACACCATAACCCTCAAGCAACAGGCTACATGATGGGTTGCAATTCCCGCAGTTTCCCCAGGTTTGTAGATCTATTTGGGCCAGTTTCTATCTGATCCAAATGTAGGTAAGCCATGGTGGAAGAAGCACAAGAAGCCTTCAGCTCTCCCTGATGCATCTTGCCTAAGACCCAGCAGTGGTGGCAGCTCTTGTGCTTTGGGAAGCACAGAGGCTGCTCCCTCCCTGCTTCCCAAAAGGTGCTGCATGCTCCAGAGAGGTTGGGGAGGGGCAGGCAGGAGATGGGACCTATGGAACTGAACAGCCATACGGCAAAGAGTAATCTGTGCCTCACAAATGGGTGTAGTACGGGGCCTGGAGTCTGTGTAGAGCTGGGAACTCTGAAATGCTTTCTCTTTTACCAAAGCAGGATTCCTCCCAGTGCTTGGTCTGGGCCAGTACAGCTCTTCCCTGCCCCCAACACAGGGCTGTGACTGTTTGACACAATCCAGTCTTGTCTGAATCAGACTTACAACATACCTGCCAAGGCAAGGATACAAAAAACCCAGAGAAATAATGCGACAGTTTCTTTCCTAGAGGCTGCTCTTTACAATTAAAAAATAATAATCCAGTTAATCTTAGTGCCTTCCTCTATCAGCTCCTCCGAGGAATCCTGTGGGTGTGCTCATCTGCATACTTGATTGTTGGAACAACCATTTGCTGACTTCTCCATCCCATGCAACCCCCCACAATGGGGTCCTGTTCTGTGGAGTTTAAGCAACAGCTTGGTCTCTGCTGGGGAGAGTTTCCTTTCCAGAGTGCTAAGTCTGAATGATGATGTGGCAGCAGCCTTGATGTTAGATGCCAGGCGAAATAATGGAAAAGAAATATTTTTTATTGTGAAATGCCAAACTGATTTCACATCCAGCTGGCACTATTTATATATCCTCCTCTTATTTTTTTTTTTAAACACTGCCCTAATTTCACAGCCTGCAATTGTTTTTACAGCCCATTCCAAGGCCAGAGCATTCAAGAAAACCAAGTGCTCTTTCTCCATTGACGACATTAGCCACCACAGCAATTCCACAGAGAATGTACTAGTGCTGTCATAAGGCATACAATGTGTGTAGGGTTCTCTTGGAACTGTTGGAACAAGGCAGAAATCCTCATGCCTATGACTACCGGCTGGAAATGCACCAGGACAGGTACCAACTCCAAACGTTATATATCTGGAGCACCTTAGAAGTGGCAAATCGTTGAGACTGGAGCCAAACCTCTCCAAATAGTATGAAATCCAGTGAAAACAGACCTTAATCTTGAGCATGCCCAATAAATACCATTGGTACCTTTTTGCAAGGGAACGTCCCAGGAATTGTTCATTCTCACAGTATTTCCTGTGAATTACTATGGAACAAATTGTTTCCAGCCTGTTCCTAGTGCCAGCTAGCCACCTGTCTGGGTGGATTTGAACACACAAAAGGCTGAATATGAAAGAGAGAAATGATAATGAAGAAACAGAAAGGAACAGAAAAATGAAACAAAAAATCACAGATAACAGGGTTGTAAAGAATCTCCTGAGTCACTGGGTCAAGGGTCCTCTCCTCAGACGCCAGGATGGCCGCTATAATACTGTATATACAGTACTTTCCAAGTGTCTATCTAATCTTGCCTGGAATGCATCTAATATATGAATCATAATTACCCCACCAGGCAAAGCATTCCATTATCTGATGTCCTTTCTGATAAGTTATTGGGAAAAAATTCTTAAGTTCGACTGATCTTAAGCTGCAGTCATTCATTCCTTGTTTTACTTTATCCGGTGTAAATAACTCTTTTCTTCCACTAAGGTTTTTATAACCCTTGCTTTTATAAATTCTTTTCACTTATGTGCTTATCTTACTGTGTTTTAACCCTTTAACAATCACATACTTCTATGCACTATTCTTCACAGAATGAGGCTCAGGCACTTTTGAATTCAAAAGCTATAAAAAGTAGCATCAAGTGTATAACTTTATTTAGTCTTTAAATACAAAAGCCAAGCCTTCCAGTTTCATGAAGGAAGGTGATTTCAGAAGTGTGGAACATAGCTATTAAAAGCTCTCATCCTGAATGTTTTCAAATTATATTCAGCATACAGTCAGACGCGAGCAAACTCAAACCTCAAAAGATGACTAGAAAAAAGGCATGTCATTAAGTCACACTGAGTTATTACTAAAAGGACCTCAAAAATAAACAGAAATACTTTGAAATTAATAGCAGATGTTATTGGTAGTCAGCGAAGCAATATCAAAAGCAAACTAATATGACCAAATACCCTAATTCTATTTGGCCCCTAACTGTGTCATTCTGTACCAGCTGTAATCTTTTAATAGCACAATCTATTAGGTTCAAAAATAATGCATGACAATTATATACAATACAAACTCTTATCAGCCAAATCATTCCATAGGAATGATTTCTTTAGGCTAAATATATTCATATTTCTTTTAAAAAAATTGTAAGTCATGTAATCTAAAATTTTGGGCATGTTAAAAGAAGAAGCCAGATAAATTAAGAACACACAAAAATACAAGAGCTACAAAAAGAAGGCTTTTTTTTTTTTCCAAGGGGCTTGTCAAGACCATGTTTCTTACAGAGCAATGGCTAGGACTTCCCCTTCAAACACTGGCATAGCTGCAACAAATGGAAACACCGTGTTCACTTTCAAAGATGTGTGCAGGGAAACAGACCTGCCCAATGACAAACATACCTACACACAGGCCACTTACAGGTCAGCAGCCATACCCTACAGCTCTAACCCCCAATGGGTATATTAGTTCGAGACATTTCCCACTTCAACTTTACAGATTTATCAGATATTGAGAAATCAGGTTCTCTTTGGTAGACACCACTTTTATTTATTTTCGGAAGTCTTATGTAATTTTTACTAACAATTCATTGCACCTGTTATGGCTAGCCCTGACCTGTCGTATTGTTGCTATAGTAACCTCCTGAGGCAATTTAGAAGAATATGTTACAGATTTTTTTTTTAACTTTAAGAATGCAGAATCTTTGTATGAAGAAGATGTATGTAAGGTTAAATTAGACAAGGTCTCTGTGTATTCCATAAAAGCAGCATATGCTAATCAGAACTGCAGTGAAGTTTAAGAGTAGCTGCCTCATCCTTGGGACTTGAAATCAGTGGGCCTTTTTGCAAAGTACTACCAGGGCCAATCAGAGGGGCGGGCCAGGAGGGCCATATGGCCTGGACTTCAAACTCAAAGGGGGCTAGAAATTTAGACACTTGTTAATTTTTTGGCATTTGATAAGTTTCACAACTTGTTTTTATGTGCATCCCTATCGGACCAAAATGTGACACACTCTCTCAGCTTAGAGCTGCAAATTTAAGCAAATAAGAGATGTGATTTGGTAAAAGACAAAATCTATATCAGTTCACAAAAAAACTGTCATATTAACGAGTTTAAAATGTTCATAAATATTAATAAAAATATATCAGTTCTGATGGCACAAGATTAGAGTGTGATGAACATGTCCTCTCAGATCAGCTGATTATATAAACAAGCCAGTACTAGTGGCTGGTGCTGGATCAAGTGCATGTTGAAAGGTAGAGAATTGTTACATTTTAGTTTTAGATCTAGTTGACTAAGGAATTATCTATGTGTGAGAATTCCTCATTATTATCTTCATATGGTAGCTCAAAGAGGTGACTGGTTGGTTGGCTGAGCCCTAGCTTGGGCATTATCATAGGCTTTCATAGTCTATAGGCCCAGATTCAAGTTGAAAATTTGTGAGGACAATCTTGTATGGTAAGATTCGTGAGGACACACGTTTGAAGTTTTTGGACATTATCCCTCTGTCTTTATCCATGTGTGTGTTTACTATATATATATATATATATATATATATATATATATATATATATATATATATATGTCATCCCTTTGTCTTCAGCTCAGCCTGCTATCTTATACCTTGGGTGCTTGAGTTTTGACTCAATGATAAGGATAACAACATCTGTCTGTTTCATTTTGTGGTCTTAATTAGTATTCCTTCATTTTAAGTTTTTTCAGCCTTTGTGTACCATTCAGTATTAGTGTACATGTTTATAGCAGAAGATTTCAAGTGTAGATAAGCTACTTATTTACAGCAGAATATTTCAGGTGTGGATAGGCTACATATTTACTTTAGAACATTTCAGGTGTAAATAGGCTACTTATTTACAGTAGAGCATTTCAAGTGTGGATATGCTACTTATTTATAGCAGAACATTTCATATATGGTTGGCTCCATGTTTCAGCAATGAAAGACATTTTGTAGTTAGCTTGCTTTGTATTTCTTACATTGTGATTTACTTTTTCTAAAATCCTTGTTCCTCCTTTCCACCTTTTTCTCCACTTTTACCTGACTCGTTTTCGTAGCTTGTGTATCATGTGAGACAGGGGTGGCCAACCTGAGCCTGAGAAGGAGCCAGAATTTACCAGTGTACATTGCCAAAGAGCCACAGTAATCAGTGCTGGCTCTACAGTTTTCGCCGCCCCAAGCAGCGCACCGAATTGCTGCCGTGGGCAGCGGGGGCAGTCCGTGTGCCCTTAGGGCGGCAGGCGCGTTTCCGTAGCGGCGGCAATTCGGCAGCAGCTTCTATGTTTATCTGAAGCCGCCCCAAAAAGCTAAACATAGAAGCTGCTGCCAAATTGCCGCCACCGCGGAAATGCGCCTGCCGCCCTAACGACGCATGGACTGCCCCCGCCGCTCATGGCGGCAACTCGGCGCGCTGCTTGGGGCAAAACAACAGGGACTGCTGCCCCTTGCACATTGCCGTCCCTTGGAATGCTGGTGCCTGGAGCCAGCCCTGACTGTAATACGTCAGCAGCCTCCCATCAGCTCTCCATCCCACTCCCAGAGCCTCCCACCCACCAGCAGCCCTGCCAGTCAGTGCCTCTCCCTCCATCTCCTGATCAACTGTTTCCTGGAATGCAAGAGGTTCTGGGGAGGAGGAGCGAGGGCACAGCAGGCTATAGGGAGGGGGTGGGAAGGGGTGGAGTTGGGGACAGGGCCTGTGGAAGAGCCAGGGGTTGAGCACTGAGTACCCTCTGGCATCTAGGAAAGTTGGTGCCTGTAGCTCCAGCCTCAGAGTCAGTGCCTCTACAAGAAGCTACATATTAACTTCTGAAGAGCCACAGGTGGCTCCGGAGCCACAGGTTGGCCACTCCGATCTGTGAGCTTCCTAATTCATTTAACTGTCTACATAAAAAATATATATATTCATATCAAATCTCTTATTTTTTATTCTAGCTTTGCTGTTTTTTGACCTTACAATTTAACCATTTAATTATAATGGGAAAATAAACAAACAAACAAGATTAAAAACAAAATAAAACACTAAGCATTGTTCCGTAATCTTGAAATCCACTGGATTATTTTTATGAGCTGAGTGGGTTCAATTATTTAGAATTGAAAAGGAGTGAAATGAATGCACTTACTTGGATAATTTTTTGAGAGGCTCTCTATTTTTATTTTTATTCCGTGTTTCAGATAGATCACTATGAAGAGGAGATTTGAAAGTAGTGCAAGCAAGACAGTGAAAACAACTGAGTGAAGCAGCAGCTAAGAGCTCAAAGCCAATAGCTCCATTTATCAAACCACTGGAAAACACACTTTACCCAACAAACAATGCTACAGATAATGAAAACTCCGCAACTGCAACAGGTGATATTTCAATGCCAATACCTGAACATGAGGATAGTAGTCAAGAAAGGCATGTGGGAATAGTAACAGATGCAACAGAAGATCCTGTGTATGATCAAGAAACTCAACAGGAACATGTAGATCTTACGTAAGCAAGAGCAATTCATGAGTACTACAGGTTTGACTGTGACTGACGTTGGAATTATTGACAAGAGCAATGCTGCCCAAATGCAATCTTTTCTTCAAATTACTTGTTTTGAAATTCCAAGTTACATTCCATGAGATGCTGATCATCATGTTTTCCCTACTCGCCTGCTGACAAAATCTCTTCCAAATGGAGAGACCTGCATAAGAGACTGGTTATGCTGGAGTATGGAAAAACAATCTCTGTATTGTGCACCGTACTTCATTTTGAACAAAAGTGCTGCAAATGCATCAGTTCTCTCTTATCAATCAGGATGGAGCATCAACAGAGGTTGGAGGAAGTTAAAAGATCTAATACTATCACATGAGAGTTCAGCGTCACACACAAAAAACTATGTTGCATGGAAATCAACCAGTAGGGCAGCATCAACTGAAAGTTCAGTTGAGAATTTACTCTTGACTGAACTCTCTACAGAAACCAACAACTGGAAAAAACTTCTTGCGTGCATCCTGAATGTCATCCTTTTTCCTTGAGCGGGGATTGGCTTTCTTTGGTTCCAGTCAACAGATTGGTGATCGTGCAAATGGAAACTTTCCAGGCATAGTTGAGCTCCTCAGCAAATATGAACCACGTTTATCAGAGCATGTTAAATGTGTTTGAGAATCGCAAGAGAGTCAAAAGCGCATGCTAGTCCATTATCTCTCCACACGCATAGAACAAAATGAACTTTGTGGGTCATTCATACAAACAGTTCTTGATGAGATTCAAAATGTATTTTTCAATCATTGTTGATGCCACTCCAGATTGTTCTCACGTGGAACAGATTACTATGGGTATTTGATATGTTAAGATTGTAGACAGCTTATATATTTTCAATTGAAGAAAAGTTTATTTTGTTAGATAATTTCATGAGAAAACTGGAAAAGAAATTGCTGCTTGAATACTAGCAATTCTAGAAGGTTTTAAGTTAGATTTTCAAATCTGCATTGGTCAAGCCTATGACAATGCATCTAATATGGCTGGAAATACAAAGGTGTACAAGCAGTTGGACATTAGGACATTAGGAAAAAGTTCCTAACTGTCAGGGTAGTTAAACACTGGAATAAATTGCCTAGGGAGGTTGTGGAATCTCCATCTTTGGAGATATTTAAGAGTAGGTTAGATAAATGTCTATCAGGGATGGTTTAGACAGTATTTGGTCCTGCCATGAGGGCAGGGGACTGGACTCGATGAGCTCTCGAGGTCCCTTCCAGTCCTTGAGTCTATGAGTATAATTCAAACTGTATTTTCTCCAGCTGTGGAAACCACACACTAAACCTTCTAGGTGTTGACTGTGCTGAATCATGCAAGGAGGCAATCAGGATCGGCTTTAGGAACTGCGGGGCCTGATTCGAATACTCGGCGGCGGTCCGGGTCTTCAGAGGCACTTCGGCGTCAAGAGGTCCTTCACTCACTCTGGACCCCCCACTGCCGAAATGCTGCCGAAGACCCAGAGTGAGTGAAGGACCCCGCAGCCACTGAAGTGCCACTGAAGACCTGGACCGTTGCCTAGTATGTAAAAAAAAAATTTCAATTAAAAAGGTGCCTAAAGCGCAGGGCCCTCTTAGGTGCAGGGCCCAATTCCAGGGAGGGAATCAGCCTAAAGCTGGCCCTGGAGGCAATTACTTACTTTGGAATTGTTCAGCAAATGTACAATCTCTTCATTAGCAGTCCACAGAGGTGGGAAATTCTGAAGCAATATCTTCCTGTTTCACTGCCTGGGATGTCCAAAACTAGATGGTCTGCTCGTATTGATGGTGTTCAACCAGTTACGCAGCATTTGAATTCAGTGAGAAAGGCTTTAAATGAGTTTGAATCTCTCAATCTCACTGCATAGGCTCAAACTGAACTTCAGTCTATTCAGAAGCACATGTCCAAGTTTGAATGCATTCGGATGTCATCTTTGTGGATGAAACCACTTACAATGATCCGCCAAACTAATCTGATAATTGAAGCATGCAATGCTACACTTGATGTTTAGAGGGATAACACTGAAAGTCTTATCAATGACATTCAACAGATTCATGAAAAATGGGATGCGATCCTGACTCAGTCCAAATTAGTAGCACAGAATATTGGCATTTCATCTGAGTTCTCCACCAATCACAACTTACCTACTGAATCCGATGCCAAGCAGCATTATAGGGTCAACGTCTTCCTTGTCATCGTTGACTCTATTCAATCAGGTCTTACACATCGATTTGAATCACTGTGACTAATTTGTACCCTTTTTGGGTTTCTTTGGCAGTTCAACAGACTGAGTAATGAAGATCTACTTTCTGCAGATGAACAATTTCAGCAACAGTACAACAAAGAAATCTCAAAAGATCTCAGTGACGAGGTCATCTTCCTGAAATGAATATATTCCATGAACTTTAAATTGGATTGCAAGCCAAAGGAGTTGCTTCAAAGAAATACTTGAACTTGGACTCTCTGGGGTGTTTCCTAGTATCACAATTGCATTGCGTTACTTTTGTCAGTTTGCCTGCATCAGTGGCTTCAGGTAAATGCACCTTCAGTGTGTTGAAGCAGGTAAAGAACTATCACCATTCAACTATGGGACAAGAGCATTTGCATGGGCTCGCCATGCTTAATATCAGCTGTGACATTGCATGAAAGCTAGATTTTTTTCTCAATATAATTAGTGCATTTGCACAGAAAAAGGCTAGAAAAGCATTTGTTAAATAAAAAAAATTCAAATTATGTTTCACTCTTTTTTTGGTGCCTCATTTTGTTTTCATGTCTTGTCATTTTTTATTTTTATTATGGCTAGGGGCCTCAAAAGCTGGAAGTGGCCTGGGGTCCTCTCTGGACCTCTGAGAGGGCCTCGGTACTACCCAACATGAGTAACCAGAGCAGAATCAGGTCCTCACACTTTTGATGAGAAAATATCATTTGTGTGTGCCAGATAACATGCCATAAAAAATTAGGTCTGGATTCTCCCCTCAATTATACTATAATAATTCCAATTAAGTCACGGGCGCTTCATCAGTGTAAAACTAACATGAGTGAGAATCAGGCCGCTAACAATCTATAAAGGTACAATGTATTTGTGGTATAGCCTTTGAACACTCATTTACTTAGTTTTACATTTTAATAGGCATCATTTTAATGATTTGTTTATTAAACAAAAAAGAGACAATACAAGTAAAATACAATTGCACATACCAGTATACCAGTGACAGCAGTAAAAGTCAATGTATCTTAAATGATCAAGTTACCCAAGGCTTCATGCTCTGAAGACAGGATCTCTGATGCTGACGCTGACTAATGTCATATTTTTATCATGTTTAGTCTCACTAGTCAGGTGACTCAGGAAAACGAGAGTGTCTGAAAAGAAGAAAATATTTGTATTTGTTCCTGGAGAAGAGAGTTGTGAGAACTTGGGGAAAGAAATATTTTAATAACCCTGATATTCTTGTCTTCATCATCACCGGATCGCTATAAAGCATCAAGAACTTTGTGAGACGATATGGGGAGGATGCTCACTATCCAAGAACAAACTGGGCTGACCGTGACAGGGTGGATCCTACAAGTCAGAACAGTAGCAACACAGCCTGGTAGGAGACGGTGGTGGCAGCAGCAGTTCGTTAGTCCTTTCATCCAGAAGGAAGTTGTTTATTAACTGTTTATCAGTTGAACTCTTGCCCTTTTAGCGTTGTGTCATGATTTCCCCAACACTGCTGAGCCAAAGTGCACTGTTGTTCACTCATCCAAGTCCTGGTACCTCAAACCATGCAGATCAGGAAGGAACCCAAAGGATGGCTCTGAGATTTTAAATTATTTTATTTTAAATTAAAGTTAATTTAGTGTTCAGGAAAGATGCTAGACTGACAGTCTGGAGCCTGAAGGCCTCTGCTGAGCCATGAGACAGAGGCAATGCAAGCAGCAGTACTGAACACTTCCTCATGCAGCCCTCCCCATATGCCTCAAACCTGTTTGGGAGCGACCACCTCTAGAATGAGGAAGTAAATTAGTTTCCAAGCCCCACTGAATCCTTGGTTTATATAGGGTGGCAAAGCCCCAACCTTGTCTCAGTGGGTCCCGCGCTTCCAGGCGGATTATGCTGGCTTCAGAGACTCACTGTGACCTTCCACATAGTCCTTCTTTCCCTAGGGGCAAGGGTCACAGCCTACTGAGCCATTTTCATCATAAGCCAGCAAGGGAAGTGGGAAGAAACAACCCTCCCTTGCAGTCTCTGTTGCGTCACAGTCTCTGCGATTAATTGGGGAGGGAGGGGGAGGAAAGAAGGGAACCCAGCCCACTCTCTACTCTGGGTTCCAGCCCAGGGACCGTAATAGCAGCAACCCTTGGTAGCTGACTTTGAAACAGGACAGGTACAATTCCCTGGGCCACTTCCCCACAGCAGCACCTCCCCCAGCCCACTTCCTCACCATTTACTTCACCCTTACCTCAGGGCTTCCTCTCCTGTGCTGTATAGGGTTTGTGCTGCCTAGTTTCTCCAGCAGCATGGCTTCCTCTTACCATCCTGACACGCGCCCCCACCTGACTAACTGGAAGACTTTTAACTAGTTTCAGATAGCCCCTGATTAGCTTCAGGTGTCCCAATCAACCTAGCTATCTTCACTGCTTTCTAGAAGGATCTTAATTGGCCCCAGGTGTCTTAATTGACCTGGAGCAACTGCCATTTGCTTACCCTGGTAACATGGATTTGTTTAGCCTAGGCCTCATATATCTGTCTCCCACTACTTTCCTATAGCCATCTGGCCTTGCCCCGTCACATAAGCAAGTCTGCCATCAACAGCCAATATTGAGGATGGCTTTGGCAAAGTGAATGCCTGATCTCCCAAACTATCACCTGGTCACTTGCTGGAAGATTCTCTGCACCTTGATGTCTTTAAACCATAATTTAAGGACTTCAGTGGCTCAGACACAGGTTTGATACTGGAATGGATGGGTGAGATTCTGTAGTTTGCACTGTGCAAGAGGTCAGACTAGATGATCATCATGGTCCCTTCTGACCTTAAAGTCTATGATTTCACAGATACTGAAGAGTTATCAAATTATAGTGACTTTTAATCATTACAAACCTGAACTGAATGAAAATCAGTAGCCAAGAGGTGAAAGGCTCAATATCCCCAGCCCATCTGCTCCTATCATAGTGATATTGCAAGAAGATTACAGGCATTTAAAAGGACTTTTAAGTAACACAGTTCCATTGGCTAGTATACATTAACTACGAAATATTAATTACTGTTACCTTTCTCCTCCCTAAGCCTACAGTTTTGGTCATACTCATATCTTGCATTGTCTTGAATTAGATTGTCAGCTCCTTGGGGCAAAACCAGTGTCTTTTATTATTTTTATAGTGCTTAGAACACTTGAGCCCGCATGCCAAATGGCCCACTTACGCATTACCATAATATAAATATTGAATAGAACCTACTGCTGATTTGACTCAAAAAAAATCTATGAGGTGAATATTTCTAATGTAGTTAATAAATATAATATGTTCCCTCTTAATCCCCTTCCCACAAAAGGAACGGAAGGCCAAATTGCTGAATAATTTCAATCACTTTTTTCATGAACTGTGGTGATTTTACACTAGCAGAAGCAATTTATCCTACTAAACTTCACTAAAGATAGTTTCCCCCATTGGTTTTTCCAGTGGCATAATGTTTCATATCACTAAAGCCAATGGCTAGCTTTAACACCCTCTCTGTCTCTCTCCTTGTCTTATTGAGTTGACTTGTGCTGCGGCTTGAATTTAAGGCCAGCTGCAGTTTGAATGTAGATTCTGAGCAAGAAAACCAGCAGGCACTGTGGGCTGGTGTCAGGCAGGATTCCTATCATTGTAGTTTGTAGCTGTAGAATGTCCAGTAGGTTTTGCACTCTTAGGGAAAACAATGAATAAGATGTCCAAGAAACAAAGATTTCTGTCTTGGTGGTTCCAGTACGGGCTCAGTCAAGAAGTGAAGGATTTTATTATTCATATTTTCTTCTGGACATTATGGCCAACAATATAAACATTAGCAGCTCAAACCAATGTAGATGCTAATACCCACTGCTGGACCAGTTGCACTTTGTTTCACTTAACGCTTGGCTTCCTTGTTCGCTTGGCTTCTGTTTAAACACAATGACATTTTTTTCCCTAGCTGCATTCATATGCTATATTGTTATGCTGGCAGGGGAGAGTAAAACAGCTGCCCTTTGTTTAGATCAAAGGTAAGAAGCAGTTACTTTGTAAAATATAAAGAGCTTAAGATGGCTGAAACAACAGGAACCATCACCTAAAACAGAGGCCACATGCAAGGCCAGTCAGAAACTGAGTTATGTGGGCAGAGGGGTTTCACTGGGTATTATTTTGCAGGAGGTGGACGGTGTGGAAGGTGACAGACAAGGCAGCAAAAAGCTAAGGACAACCAGAGAAACACTTGTAGCATGACCTAAGAGAAAGCTAAGAGAGAGGGCTTTTTGAGTAGAGCGCTGGCTGGCATATGCGCTGACTCCATGGGTCCAAGGAAAAAAATTAGCAGGTGCTTAGCATCCACCAGCAGCCAAGCTCTCCTCCTCCCTCAGTGCCTTCATTCTGCTGGCAGCCCCACTGATCAACTCCTCTCCCTCCTTCCCAGCACCTCCTGCACATTGCAGAACAGCTGTTCCGTGGTGTGCAGGAGGCGCTGGGAGGGAGGGAGAGGAGCGGGGATGGGGTGTGCTCAAGGGAGGGAGTGAGAAGAGATTGGATGGGGGCAGGAAGAGGCAGGGGATGGGGGTTTGGAGGAGTGAGGTGGAGTGGGCGTGGGGTTGGGGCCGGATCAGGGGAGGGAAGAGGCAGGGTTGGGATGGGAGATTAGAGTAAGGGGTGGAATGGGGGTGGGCCTGGGGCGAAGGGTTTGAGCACACACCCATCTCCCCGGGTAGAGAGGAGGTCGGCACCTATGCTGGCTGGAAAAAGAGGCTTGGAATGTTGAACAAGGAAACTGCCTCCTGTTGGATTCTTACTGCATTCAGGGAAGTGACTTTATGTACTGTGGCAAAGCACCTCCTCCATTTTGCCAGACTTAACATTTCCCCCTCTGGTGGTGGCGGGGCCTGGAGTAAACCAGCTCCAGTGTGGACAGTCTTTGTCTTCCCTCTCTGTGTTCACTTGTCAGTATTTTCGAGGTAGGCCTCAGAGCAGGCTTATAGAGTGCTCCTCCACCAAACAAAGAGAAACAAATTTACAAACACAAAAACAAAGGGGGATACCTTTCCCTGCCCCCTTTCTGGGGTGGTGTTGTCCTGCTGTTAACCCCAGAGTGTCAGTCTTTCCCCAAAACACACACTTAGCTTTGGTTGTTTCCCCCTGTAGGGAGGAGAGCAGCCTCTAACCCTTGAGAAGCCTATCTCCTTGATGCCATTAACCTTGCAGCAACTTGTTGCTCCCCCTTCTCTCACCAGAGGACAGGTTTTAAAAGGTCTCAGGCAGCCCTTAACTGTAGATTTCAGAGCACTTGATGGGTCAGATTAATCTCTTAAAACTAGTCTAACTCCACTAGCTTGAACAGAGTAATTCCAGGTCTACATCCACACACAAAATCATCATCAGGCCTCTTCCCTTTTACACAGTGAGTTCCACTCCAATGCCTGAGAAACCCATTGTGGATTTCTGAACTATTGGTGAAATTCACCACAGCTTGGAGGGCCCACACAAGTCCCTCCAGAACATTTAAACCCCACACATATTGCATGGTGCAGAAGGAATCCCTGTGCCAGCTCTGAATAGATCAGCATAGGAAACCCAGTGGCAATGAGGCTACTCCGACTGTGCTTACCTGTATCTACATCCAGTACAGAAGGATCCTCCCATGAAAGTTGGAAGCTCTCCAAGAGTGGCAATGCTCAGCTTTCTGGGGACCAGTCCTCACTAGAGAAATAAACAGCATTGACCGTCAATTGCATGTGAAAGAGGCAGACCCAACTTCTAGGGCTTCCAGATAAACAATACAGAGATAGCTGTGAGCCTGTTGTTACAAATGAGATCTATATGTGAATTATTTTGTTATGATTTAACTCCTTCTCTACCAGTCCTGGACATCTCTTCCCCATTCCTCCAGAGTTTTCTTGTACTGTGCTTTAAAATGCAAATTTCATTGAAATTAATGGAATGAGAAGATGTTCGAAATATGAGGACTGGATGAACAACTTCAATGGGTCTAACTCACATAACTAATGGCTGAGTTAAGGTTTACTGGATCAAGCCCATGCCATTCAAAGTAGAGGTATTTGGGATATTGATACCATAGCTGGAGTGATGTGATTAATATTCCTGTTGACCTAATTGCTTATTATTTTAAATTATTTATTTTATTTTAATATAATTTTCAAGCTTCATTACAGCTTGTGGGTTGAGAACTAAGAGTGGCTGCTTATCAAGAAGGGGAGGAAGAACAAATGGGAAGAAAGAACAACTTTTGTGATGTGGATGTCATGTAAGTCTCTAAGCCCAACTTTCATGCCGCTGAACATTTTACTGCATGCATTTCCCATTCTTGATGGGCTAAACCCAAACTGTCTAGAGATAAAGGATTTTGGAAACTGATTGAGTCTCCAAAGCCTTCTGTTACACTGATAACTTTGGGGGTGCTGTCAGATTTTTCATTCATAATCTCAATTTTTTTTTTCTGAAGTGAAATTTGGCATCTAAAACACATCACATCCCTAAGTCTATTGTGTATGTGCACACAAATATCTAAGTGGTTATTACAAAGTTATTTGTTTTTAAAAAGATGGCCTATTTACATTGCCTTCTTGCACTTTTACACGCATTTCTGATTTTAGCCTTTTATAAAAGCTATGTTGCCAAGCTGAAAAGAAAGCCACGTTTAACAGTATTTGCTGTCTGAAGAAAACAAAATCCAAACTGACTCTGATTTGGAAGCTGAAAACCATCCGGTGGTTGGTTAGATAGCATTCTGAATTAATAATTCACTAACTAGCCTTGCATCTCCAAAGATTTGGGGTCTGATCCAGCAGCCTTTATACTCTCATGAGTAATCCCAGAGATTTCAGAGCGGGGGATAGGAAATTAGTCATGCTATCGAGAGCTGAATTTGGGGCCTGGGGATTAAGTCTTGCTTATATTAAAAGTGCAGATAAGTTCAGCAGTGCAGTCTTCTCCAAGTTGCCCCAACACTAACCCACTCTAAAAAGAACAAATCTTGTTTGCTATGATAATTTATCCAACCCTGTCCTATTCTTTTAGTCTCCAATTTTAAAATCAAATTTTCTTTCAACACATTCGTATCTAGTGGTGTCCCACAGTGGTCAATCCTGGGGCCGGTACTGTTCAATATTTTCATCAATGATTTGGATAGTGGAGTAGAAAGCATGCTTATAAAATCTGTAGATGACCCCAAGCTGGGAGGGGTTGCAAGCACTTTGGAGAACAGGTTTAAAATTCAAAATAACCTTGACAAATTGGAGAATTTGGTCTGAATTCAACAAACTGAAATTAATATAGACAATTGCAAAGTACTTCACTTAGGAAGGAAAAATGAAATCTCTGCTCTGCTCCAGCTTGAATCCTGTGTCCAATTCTGGGCACCACAATTTAAGAAAGATGTGGGCAACCAGGGAAGAGCCTAGAGGAGAGCAGCAAAAGTGTTTAGAAAACCTGACCTAAGAGGAAAGGTTTTTTAAAAAACCTGGGCATATTTAGTCTCAAGAAAAGAAGAGTAAGAGGAACCTGATGATAGTCTTCCAATCTGTTAAAGACTGTTATAAAGAGGACAGTGATCAATTGTTCATTGAAGGAAGGACAAGAAGTAATGGCTTGATCTGCAGCAAGGGAGATTTAGATTAGATAGTAGGAAAAGTTTTCTAACTATAAGGGTAGTGAAGCTTTGGAATAGGCTTCAAAGGGAGATTGTGGAATCCCCATCCTTGGAGGCTTTTAAAAACAAATTGGACAAACACCTATCAAGGATGGTCAAGGTTTACTTGGTCCTGTCACAGTGCAGGGGGCTGGACTTGATGACTTCTTGAGGTCCCTTCCACCCCTACATTTCAATTTTATTTCTTCAATCTCAGATTTTTTAAAAATTCCTCCACTAGGAGGGAGGCGGATTTTTAAAGCTCAGGAGGAAATAATGGGTTTTACTTTTGATGATTTTCATCTAGGAGATGTGTCAAAGGATTTCCAAGTCTGGATCTCAATAAATGTGCACTTTACAATCAACATCAGTGCAAGGAAATTTACACACTAGAGCCTCCAGCCTGTTAATTAAGGCTTCTTTCACAAAAAAAGTAATGTAATTAAGTCACTGCTTTTATTGTTGGCATTTCTAGTAGTGCACTGCTAAGCATCTTTTAAGAGAAAAGACACATTTGCTGTAGATTAATTAACACTTCAGAATTCATTTCATTTGAATGGGCAACATTTTTCAATGTATAGGCAGGATAGATGTTCATTGAGTCATTGTGATGTCAAACAGTTTCAATGTATTATTAAAATCCAATTTAAATGTCATATCACTCTGATTTACGTTTTACTGGCATTATGCATTAATCTGTCATAATTATAGGATATCACTAGGGCAAGGTTGAGATTATAGCTACCCAAGCTTAAAAAGAAGTCAATACTTGCATTTTGATAGCAACTTCAACTGGGGTCTCAAAGTGCTTTATTGGCATTTGTTACATTTCACAAAACTCCAGTGAATATGGAGCACTATTGTACTGACTGGCTAATTCTCAGAGTTTAAGTGATCACCCAACAAATCAATGGTTGAACCAGGACTAGAAGCTAGGAATCCTTGCTCCTAATCACCTGCTGTATTCATTAGGCCACACAAAACCATTAGTGTCTCACAAAAGAAAATGCACAAAAAATGAGACCGTACTTTCAAGGCCTTAACAAATCTTTGAGTTACTGGGTGCAGATGAATTTCTCATGGCTCTTCTGGGAACCCGCTCTAATGTATCAACATCCTTCTTGCATTGTAGGCACCAGAACTGGACACAATATTCCAGCAGCAGTCACACCCATGCCAAATACAGAGGTAAAATACCTTTCTACTCCTAATCAAGATTCCCTTGTTTATGCATCCCAGGATCACATTAGCTCGAGATGTGTGGGTCTAGAAAAACCTGTAAGATTTCAGGAAAAACAAACTTTTTTTCTCATTCCCCTTCCACCCCCGCCCCCCATTCCTCAAGGCCTGGTATGGAAAAATTGGAACATTTGGGGAAAGTTTAAAAAAAACTTTAATGTGAAGAATTTTGTTTCAGAATGAACAGTGAAATAATTTTTAGAGTTACTTTTAAAAGTGGTATTACTGCTGTACTTGAGTCCTTCAGAATGCTAATAATTAAGACTACATTTTAGTCACAGGTATTTTTAGTGAAAGTCATGGACAGATCACGGTGACCTGTCCATAACTTTTACTATATATCCCCGACTAACACTTGTGGGGGAGGGTGCGGCTTGGGAGGGGGGCCCTGGGGGCACCGCGGGTGCTGGGGAGGATGTCCCAGGGGGCGCGGCCTGTGGTGTGTGTGCCACAGGTGCTGGGGAGGCAGTTGCAGCCTGGGGGGTGCTGCTGGTGCTCAGGGGGGTCACGGCCCCAGAGGGGCACCGTGGGTACTCCGGAGAAGTGTGGGTGCTGTGGGGGGGTTGTGACCCAGAGGGGATGCAGGTCCTTGGTGGGGAACGGGTGCTGGGGGGGTTGGTAGGGCTGGGGCAGGCTCCTTATCTGGCTCTTGGGAAGCGCAGACCCCAGCTCCTAGCTCCATGTGCTGCCTCCACTCTACCCCAAGCCCTGGTTCTGCAGCTCCCATTGGCTGGGAACCACAGCCAATGGGAGCTGCAGGGGCGGTGCCTGCAGGCGCAGGCAGCGCATGGAGTTAAGAGCTGAAGGAGGGGAGTTCCTGTTGCCCTTCTGGGGAGGCCCCCCTAGGTAAGCCCTGAACCCCCCCTCAGCTCCTGCTGCGAGATGAGAGGGGGCTGTGACTGCTCTAGCCACGGCTGATGTGCCTGGCCCAGGGGTTGCCAAAGCTGATCAGGTGACCCCTGGACCAGGCACTCTGGCTGCTGCAGAAGTCATGGAGGTCACAGAAAATCACAGAAGCTGTGACCTCTGTGACAAACATGGGGCCTTACTAATAAGTATTTCAAATGAAGTCACATTATTTCAAAACTTATAGTATTAGGCAATTACAAGTTCCTGTATTCTGAAGGTGTATATACCATATATTTATCAGTGTAAACCCCTGGGGCATATTCTTACAGCCCCAAACAGCAGAGGGCACTGCCATCTCTACTAGAGAATAGGAGTGAGTACAATGGCCCTTTTTGTGGATTGCTGCCTGCTGTCCTCTGGTGACTTCTGTCCTAGAAGTGGAGTTTGGTGTGCTGCTACCGTGAGGCTGCTGTCCTCCAGACTTGTCCCAGTGAGCAGGCCGCTCATCCCAGAGATATCACCTATCCTCAGTGGACTGGGAGGTTGACACCTTCTGTCAGAAGAAAATGATAACATTAAAACACTCTAGCGGAACAAGATGGGTAAGTGTGGTGATGTCATTTGAAAGTTTATTTAAAAACAAAGAAGTTCTTCATGACCCAGTGCTAACTGAACATCTTAAAGTAGTTAAAGGTATATGACACACTGTACTTGGTGAAGATCTTCTGGGCACACCTGCAGAACTCTCTGAAGATTCAACAGCCATTGTGTCTGCAATCACTCTAGCTGAATCAGACAAACCACTTTTGTTAGACATTCCTCAACATACGGCCAAGACTAAGTCAATTGGTTTTGACAATTTACATGCATCTGCACTCACAAATCAGGATGTAGTAAAAATGAAGGACTTCATTTATAGTTGAGAAGAATTTTGCTGCACGCCAATACAACCTGCTGCAAACCTTTTAGATTAAAGGTAGTAATGTTGGTGATGATAGCATGTTACAGAGTCTGACTAAACTATTAAACAAGCAACATGCTTAGGACTAAATGTTGGCAAAGTACCTTCAAACGTTGCAGAATACAGGACCTCTTCAAGTGTTTGGTCCAACAATGCAATCTGTGAATCTGCCAAGCACGTTGCTCCTACAACATGGTGGCAACACAACCACTGGCTGCTCTTGCTTCCCAAATGCTTCAGATTCCTCCATCTTCTGCAACACGTGAAAGAAACTGGTCAGTGTTTGGAAATATACACATAAAAATCAAGAAACAGACTAACATATGAAAGACTTGAGAGACTTGTTTCTCTCATGCAAATCATCAGTTTAATTAAGCTCAGAATCAGAAGTTGTGGATTTTTCACACACAGATTCTGATTAGAGAAGTCACAAGTTAAAATTTAAGCTAGAATTTCCATGATTATATTAGGAACTAAACTGTTTAAGTTATACTACACTTGTTTATAGCATGGCTAATTTTGCCTACAGTTGTGACACAATAATGCTGTACTAAAGAACCTAGTGTTTACTATAAAGTTTGGATGTTTACCCAGATTCATTGCTGGTCCTTAATATTGTGCTGTGTTAACAACATTACATTGAATGTATATAGGATGTTTATTTTCTGAGCCTTTTCTCTAGAAACACGAGTGTTTTCTGTATCTGCATTATAAATCAAGTCTCTTTTTACTTACTGTTTCCGGGCCTTGTGGATATAATCTTCCTTTTTGTTTACAAGTCAACAGTATTGATGCTTTCTATTTTCAAAAAATTATTTTCCCCCTAGTTTAAAGATATGTCAATGGCAACAAAATACATTTAAGTACCTGAGCATGCAGCTCCATCTCTAATACTAAGTATATTTGTTGTTATTCAAAAGTAAAGAAAGTATACTTATTTCATAAATATATCTAGCAGTACTTTATGTTCTAATTAAATTATGCATAACACATTCCTTAATCTTAAAGAAGTAATTAATGTTTAGCTTTGATAAGCAAACAAGTACTGCAGATATTGCTCTTTTTTATGCCAAATTTCCATTTTTTTTCCTGAAAAAAATAAAAAAAAAGGCTGTTTTTTTCTGCATGCTCTCAAAATTTCCAGAAATTTTACTTCTCTCTTTTGGCCACAGTACATACAGGGAGCTCATGTTCAGCTGATTATCCACCATGCCTCCCAAATCTTTTTCAGAATCACTGCTTCCCAGCATAGTTTTCCCCTCCTATAAGTGTGGCCTACATTCTTTGTTCCTATATGCTAACATTAACATTTAGCTGTATTAAAATGCTTCGTGTTCGTTTGCATCCACTTTACCAAGTGATCCAGATTGCTCTGTCCTTCATTATTTACCACTCCCCCAATTTTTGGGTCATCTGCAAACTTTGTCAGTGATGATTTTGTGGGTTAAGGTCTTTTCTGCCAGGAAACATTTCTCTCTCAATCTCTTTTTCTATATCTATTGCTCCATTATATTGTCTATGCTCCATTACGTTTACTATACTATTGCATTGTAATGGAATATTAAAAAACAAAGTAACCTTTCCAAGCTGGAAAGGTTGTTGGAAATGTGTTGGATGTTCCTCTCTACCAAAGAAGGGAAGGAATAGACTGCAAATTGCATGCTTCAAATGCTCCCCTAGCCAGTCAAAGCCCCAGGCAGACATACCATGGAGTTGAGTCTGTTCAAGTTGGCATGGGGAATATTGGACCTAGATGGAGTTGAAGCCAGGAGAGTAGCCACTCTCTATGGTCTGCTTTCCTTGGATCCAGTGGATTTCTGAGTGAAAATTGCTACAAAGGGCCCAGAAACATCCACATTGACAGTACTGGAGGGCTTCAGCTCCCTTAATGTTGTAAATAAGGCATGAGATGTTTCCATTTTAACCACTTGAGAGCAACTGGGAAACTTGGCAAATGCAAAATGAAATGAGAAAAAACAAATTGTGTAGCAAAATTGTCAACACATTTTCCTTCATGCTTTCCAGAGACCATGGTTCCACTCCTATGAGTCAGGTTCTGCATAACATAAATTAATTTAGCCTAAATAAGATCCTGTTAATTCCACTGCCAAGTGTTTGCTTTTGAAGGCCATATTCTTTCATCATAAATGACTTTGGATGACACTTGTTGTTACCATGAAATCTATTCTTGAAAATATGTATTGTGAAGTGCATTGGCATTCTACAGGATTTTCTGTGCTCGTGTACAAAGAAAGCAGTTTAAGGTTTTGGTCATGAGAATATTGATAATTCCCCCAGAACAAAACTTGATTAAAAGCTAGGTTAGGCTGCTGCTACCCAATGTCACCCAATTCAAAATCAATGCTGAAATTTGCATGAATATGTATTGTATGGATTGCCAATCGGTCCACTTCTCCCACAAAAAAACCTCTACACTGTACTGCCCTCTGAATGAGAACCACGCTCTCCATCAAGATTACACCTACTTTTGTATTACAGCCTTTCTTCAAATCTGCTTTTGCTGTGATGCCTGCAAATCACTCTCCTTTGGCATCAATTAGGCAAGCGGTGAGCTGAGATGCCTGCTTTTCTGCTCAACTGTTTTACCTATCTTCCCAACCCCAAACTTCCCAACCCTATATTCCTGTTAATCTCTTTCCTCTTCCTGCTCCATCTGATGAGAGTGACATTTTCTAAATGGTTGTGTAAATCCAATGGGCCCTAAACTGGAAACACATTAGTCCACTGTTCTGACTCCGTGTGGCAAAGTCAGGAGTAAAATTGGCTGATGTTGAAGCTTGAGACATGATCGCCCCAACATGGTCTGATATTTGCAGGTAGGTGACAGTACATAATGCTCTGGTATGATCAATGTTAGGTATTTAATCAGTGCAGCTGTCCAGTGTGTCTTAAAATGGAAAGCAGATGAGGTCAAAGGAGGAGTCATGGCTGCCAAGGTGGCCAAGTCATAGAATCATAGACTTGTAGGACTGGAAGGGACCTCGAGAGGTCATCTAGCCTAGTCTCCTGCACTCATGGCAGGACTTTAGACCATCCCTGACAGGTGTTTGTCTAACCTGCTCTTAAATATCTCCAATGATGGAGATTCCACAACCACCCTATGCAATTTATTCCAGTGCTTAACCACCCTGACAGTTAGGAAGTTTTTCCTAATGTCCAACCTAAACCTCCCTTTCTGCAATTTAAGCCAATTGCTTCTTGTCCTACCCTCAGAGATAAAGAAGAACAATTTTTCTCCCTCCTTCTTGTAAAAACCTTTTTTGTATTTGAAAATTGTTATCATATCCCCTCTCAGTCTTCTCTTCTCCAGGCTAAACAAACCCAATTTTTTCAATCTTCCCTCATAGGTCGTGTTTTCTAGACCTTTAATCATTTTTTGTTGCTTGTCTCTGGACTTTCTCCAATCTGTCCACATCTTTCCTGAAATGTAGTGCCCAGAAGTGGAAACAATATTCCAGTTGAGGCCTAATTAGTACAGAGTAGAGCAGAAGAATTACTTCTCATGTCTTGCTTACAACACTCCTGCTAATACATCCCAGAATGATGTTCACTTTTTTTCAATGGTGTTACATTGTTTATTCATATTTATCTTGTGATCCACTATGACCCCCAGATCTCCTTCCTAGGCAGTCATTTCCCATTTTGTATGTGTGCAACTGATTGTTCCTTCCTAAGTGGAGTACTTTGTATTTTTCCCTATTGAATTTCATCTTATTTACATCAGACCATTTCTCCAGTTTGTCCAGATCATTTTGAATTTTAATCCTATCCTCCAAAGCACTTGCAACCCCTCCCAGCTTGGTATCGTGCACAAACTTTATAAGTGTACTCTCTATGCCATTATCTAAATCATTGAAGAAGATATTGACCAGAGCCAGACCCAGAACTGATCCCTGTGAGACCTCACTCATTATGCCCTTCCAGCAAGACTGTGAACCACTGATAACTACTCTTGGGGATGTTTTCCCAACAATTTATGCACCCCCTTATAGTGGTTCCATCTAGGTTGTACTTCCCTAGTTTGTTTGTGAGTAGATCCTGCGAGACAGTATCAAAAGCCTTACTAAAGTCAAGATATAACACATCTATTGCGTCCCCCCATCCACAAGTCTTGTTACATGACATGACACCCAACATTATTGTTAGAAGAAAACCACATGTCCAAAAGTGTTGTCAATATTGCTGTCTCCTCCCCAGAGTTTCAATCCATGTACCACACCTATCTATTACATCATCAGACACCAAACTTCTGAGCACATCTGTGCTAGGGAATCAGTTACTGCTATCTTTTGCTGATTTTTATGTAGCAACTGTGAAAGCTTCCCAAATAAGATGCAATGCCACAATTAAATTGAATGCATTTAATAGCCAAATGCTTTGAAAATTGCAAAGTGATACCACTTCTTATTTCCCTGGGGATTGCTAGAAAAATAGCTATATTCTGCACTCATTTACATTCAGTCCATTCCAGTGAAAGCAACAAATTGTCTGGATGTAAATGAGAACTAAATTAGGCCTATAATTTTCCATTTAGCCCTATTTTACAGCCTGCCTTGTTTCACTGAACCAAGAAATTAATCATTATAAAAGCTGCATTTATATTTCACTCTTCACCCTGGTACTTCAAAGCCCTTTGCAAATATTGCCCATATAACAGCTGTGCAGCCACATCTGGACTAGAACAAGCTTGAAGCTTCAAGGACAACAGCCAGCTGCTTTCTGACTCTTCTGATTTATTTTTTCCTGACTATTAACTGGAAAATAGATGAAGCTATGGGCCACAGAAGCATAGACCAGTACAACTCATTTCACACAAGTGTTCCAGCCCAAAACCAAATCAGGGTCCCGGAGATTAAAAGTAAGCATGTGAATCATTCCATCCTCTGCCCCTAAACTTTAATGGGGAAGCATTACTCAGATACTCAGAAACAGTTTAAATAGGGCACAGATGTAGTGATAGATCGCCACACAAAGCCCCAGAGCTCTCTCACTGTTTGTCACTATTCTTATGGTTTAACTCACAGCCACTAGCCACAGTTCCATCCACTCCACAAGCCAGAAACCAAAGGAATTGTGACAGGTTCTTTCTGCAGCTGTAGAACGAACTTTCACAAATGTTAGTATTTTGGAAAGAGATACAGATAAAAATCATTGGCCACTGTGCAGAAAGTCCCTGGTTTCACTGACCCATTTGCTACTTGAATTTAACCATTACAAATGACAGCTCACTTCAGACAAATTCCCTCAATTTCTGTCACTTGAAAAACCAAGGAGTGTTACCATTCATATTGGGTCTGGTCCAGTGCCCACTGCTGTCCATGGGAGTCTTTCCATTCATTTCAATAGGCATTGGATGAGGCCCTTACTAGATTTAAACTTCAGTACAAGCTTCTCATGCTAAAAGCCCTGTGAGAGAAACAGCGAGGCGGCTCTCACCTACAACACAGGAGAAACACACTGAACTATGTACTCCAGATCCAGAATTTTGAGTCAGGGAAACCAGGACAAAATCCTTATCCCTCGATCCCTCATACAAGTGGATAAAATAACATGAAAACAGAGGAGAGTGTCTGGCATGGTGAATTGGCAGGATACAGGTGGGGAAGGGAGCCCCTCTTGCTTAGAACTAGCAGAAAATGTTCCTTTCAAACTTTTTAGGTTGGAAAATCTTTTTTTCATTGAACATTTGTTTTGATTTTCCTTTAGAGGGGTCCTTAACAATTCTCTCCCTTTATTCCACCTCTCTCCCCCACCCCATCTTCCCCTTTGCAGCCACATAATTCCCTAAAATGATTTAAGGCTCTGGGTACAGAACATGCTAGAACAGAAGTAGGAGGAAGCAGGCCCAAGAAGTAGTTAGACTTCATATTGTGCTCCCCTCAACTGCCATGCTTTACCCATGTACAAAGAGCAAAACACAGTGCACATGCAGGATGGGAAGGGGTGACAAGGGAGAAAGAGAGTGCGTAGCTGTGGGCCTGGATTAGAACAAGTGTCACCACCAGCTGTGAGGCAGAGGCACAGACGAGGGAAATATTAGGTCCTATGTAAGTAATATTGACAACTTAATGCTCAACTGTCAAGTGTCTCTCGTCCCTTCCCTGCACTTTGGAAAGTTCCTCCCAAAAGAAAGATTCAGACTCGCCCTTCTCATGGACACGGATTTCTCTGACAGAACCCAGCTCTCATTTGCAAGCACACTGATGTACAAGGTAAGAGAGCAGTTCCATAGCAGACCTGCATATAGATGCTGTATAAACGGGAGCCAAATATTCTGACCAGTAACACACAATATAAAAGATATTCCTCCCTCCTCCCCAAAAAATCAAAAACAAATTTGTGGCGGTAGAACTCCACTTGTCACACAAATTGTATTTGGTCTCATCCCTAATGATTCCGAGCACTCTGGTAAGGAAATTTAAAGTAATCATGTGGGTGGGAGGTGGAAACAGACTCAAGAATTCACCACATATCCCATTTCCTTGGGGACTAGCATTACAGTTAGACATTGGTAAGTCCATATGTCAGAGGATGGAGCCAAGTCATGAGGTCTAGCTTGAATCTGTAATAGAAAACATGAGCCAAACCATTGCAGCTGACTATACACATCTGAGAAAGTAAAAATACCCTAGAAAAGGTCCCTGTGGCCACCTTTTAGATAATGCCAGAATAGTCTCACTGGGTTGAATCTTTGTCAACCACAGACAAAAGGTCAGCCAGAGACATGAGCTTTGCTTAAGCCTCCACTGCTTTAGCCATTTTAAGTGATGCTAGCAGCAAGGCGGAAACTTTACTGTACTAGCACGCAGTCTATAATATATACCATATAGACAGTCACTTTTACTTCCAGGATATTAAATCACAGACAACTAATCGTTAGTTAGTTCCCATCATACTAAACAAAGAAACAAAACAAAAATCACACAAAGCATCTATTTCTCTTTCCCAGTACAATCTGAAAGCACTTTAAAGTGTCACACTGACACCCTGCTGATACAATTCCTCCTCTTCTTTTTAAATCTGTGCCTATATATTTATCAACTGGAATCATAATCGTCTCCAGTGGTAATTAGTTGTGATGTCACAAATAAAGGATTCTAACTTCAGGCAATGTCTCAGGAAGCGCTGATCAATAAAGATAGTGTTTTCATGCAAAAATAATAAATAAAGCCCAGGAGTGAAGGGGAGAATTGTGCAGTATAAGACTGACCTACAATACTGTATCTCAATAGGAGGATTTTCTATCTACCTTAAAAGAATCCAAAGAGCCCATATCTGTAGAATATAGGCATTAATCTCTCTCAAAATTTCACGAGACATCACTGGCTCTTTAAAGACTTATTAAAACAAAATGAGGATGATTATGCTGTTGTGTTGTATAGTTAAAAGAAGATTACCAAATACTGCACTGTTTTTCTGCAGTGAGTTTTCTCCCTGCACTGAATTGTGTGTCTCATCTAGTAAAACTACAGTTGATAACATGGCAATCAGATTGTTTCACATGGGTTCTACTGGCCTTTTGTTAAAATTTCAACCGGAAAGTGCATTTACATTTGAAATGTGTGTCATGCTGACATGTCAGTGCTGCCCTTTGGGATAATCAGGATTTGAAGTGAGCAGTAATAGATGGATGGAGAAGAGAAATAATTCCCCTTGCTAAAATAAATGAATTAGTTTAATATAAACATGAAAAGGACCAAAGGGAAAGGAAATTACCATTGTTCAATGTTTTATTACTTGAGCAGTGGGCAAGAAGCCATTAAAAATAAACTGCCAACCTGTTCCAGAAAGCCTTATAAATGTAATCAGACCTTTGGGATGTTTTCCTTCTTATAAATCACAGCTTTGTACAAAATCTCACTTTTGCAGACAAATACAACCCATGGAAAGGTTGGCAAAAATGAATGGAAAGAAATATTGCTTTTCACTGCTGATGTGGTGCTTTACAAAATACTCAACCGTTTGTGTGTATACAGCAATTAAGCAATAACATTAATGGAATTCAATCCACACCAGTAACAAAAATAGTCTGATACCGACTGATAAATACTGAGACACAAATCAAAAAGCTTTATTTTTAGCAATTTACACACCTCAGAAAACATCACTATTATTACACCTTATAGGGGGGAAAGGAAGCTTGTAAACTGAATGAAGCAGTTACTTGGACCCTGTCTTCCAGCGAAGCTAATCCAGGATGGTTGCTGTAACTGAACCCACTGTGGCCATTATAGATGCTCTGAAAGCTCATTCTGGTTCCAAACAGTCTTTTGAGTGGTGTATTTGCTCAAAAAAAAAAAAAAAAAAAAAAAAAAAAAAAAAAAAACTTTTAGAATTCTTTACAATGGGCTTGATCATCTCAATGACAACATGGAGTCCAGACAGCTGTTTTAAAACTTTTTAAAATGTTGTAAAGAGTAAATAAGTGGTCCCCAAACCACAGTCCATGGGCAGCTGGCTGTTCATATGGTTCTGGCTCTCCTCTGCTTCCAGCTCTATACACTGTTACTTTTCCATGTATACTACTACTATAATTGTTCCAGGGATGTTACCCAATGGAATTACGAGCAGGAGAGGTGGTGGCCCACCAGATCATCTCTCTGTCAAGAAAAGATCCACATGCTGAGGAAGTTTGGGAAGCCCTGGAGTGACTCCATTAGAATACATAATGATGTGCTATTTCAGACCTGCAAGTTATAAATGATGATGATACAGGCCAGACAAAGAAACGGTAGCCACTTACACCATTATGTGATAACTGCAGGAAAATGCTGCATTTTAGTGGCAATCACCATCAGTGTGTTGGACAGGAAAACTTTTTGCTTCCTTTTGCAATTGATACCTTTCAGGGAAAAGCCTTGTGAAAATTTCTTCTCTATGACTCAATTGTAATAAGTAATTTTTTTCTAAGAAATCCACCACCAACAAAAAGACACATTGACATCAACCCTAAATCCTAATTATATTCTGTTTAGAAGGGCAAGCAGCTGAGAAACCAGTAGAGCAACTTACTATTTTACTGCACTTTGTGCTTTGGTTTTCTTTATCATACCTACTTGGGAAGCTTAGTGAATTCACATTTGTGAAGTGCTTAGAGATCTTGTATGAAAGAGCAGAAGCAGAGAGAGAGCACAGCAATTGAGTGAGCTGCCAAGGTGAGGCGATTTGGCCACAGGGGGAGGAAGATGAGGGATTAGACCAATTTAAAAAGACACCAACTCCTCAAGCAAAGTAACTGACAAGAAACATAAATACAGCTAAACTTTGCCCTGGTCTACACTACAAAATTACTTAGGTATAACTACAACACTCAGGGGCATAAATAATCCACACCCTTGAGCGATGTCATTATACCCACCTAAGCACCGGTGTAGACAGCGCTATGTGGCGGGAGAGCTTCTCCCACTGACAGTGTCTGCCTCTCATAGATGTGGATTAACTAAACCAATGGGAGAAGCTCTCTTCTGTCAGCTTAGAGTGTCTTCATTAAAGTGCTACAGCGGTGCAGCTGCATCAGTGTGATGCAGCATTTTAGGGGTAGACCTGCCCTTAGGCCACATCATAAAAAGCCGCAAGCATGAAAAAACACAGCCAGAGGATCAGCAAAGGGTGGGAGCTATCCAGTTTATTTCATTGAGACTAACATGTACGGTTACCTGCCGTGTGTGTGTGCCCGCATGCATTGCAAGTTATTCACAACCCTCAGAGACAGAGTATGGGCTCTGGAGGCCAGAGTGACTGAACTGGAGTATTAAAGGGAGACAGAAAAGTAGAAGAGACTTTTGAGGATGCAGTAGAATAGTACCATGTCCTGCCCAACAGCTTCTGTGCTGTTAAGGAGCAGGAAAGTCTCAGGGGCTGGAGAACATCAAGCTGGAGTGGAGGCAAATGACCCCATAGCTGGGTCCCACCTTCCAGATGTCATGATATACTCTCACACGGAGGATATCCCTCTGGGGACAGGGACCCCAATTACTAGGAAGAGACCAGCAACAGTAGTGAGGGATTTGATTATTAGAAATATAAATAGTTGGGTTTATGATGACAAAGATTTTCATTGTGAATTGCCTGATGAGTGTGAAGATAGAGGATCTCATGAGACATCTAGATAGCTTTACAGGTAGTGCTGGGGAGGAGCTGGTGGTCATAGTGTACATTGGTACATGTAAGTACCAATGACATACAGAAAGGTATGAGAGGTCCTGAAGGCTAAAGTTAGGCTGCCAGTAAGAGATTAAAGTCCGGGACTTTCATGGTAACATTCTCTGAAATGCTTCCATTTCCGTAAGCAGGGACAGTTAAATAGGCAGAGCTGCAGGGTCTCAATGCATGGATGAGATGATGGTGTAAGGAAGAGGGATTTAGGTTTGTCAGGAACTGGGGAAACTTGAGGGAAGGAGTGGCCTATGTAGGAGGAATCAGCTCCACCTTAACCAAAACAGAACCAGACTGATGGCACATAGAATTAAAAAGGTAGAGAAATTTTAAACTGAAGGCTGGGGAAAAACCAACAGCTGCAGAGAAGCACACAGCTTGGGCAGAGACAATCCTTAGGGCTGAAAGTATTGAAGGACAAACTCTATATCCAGGGCCAAAGACTGTATACCAGAAGCATTGCTGCCCTATGTCCAGGTAACCCTCCGTTAAGCAGAGAGGAGGGAGGGAACTAAACAGCAGCCTCAGATGTTGTAAAAAAAGGAGAGCTCTGATTCTTTACTCCAGTGACCAGATGCCTGGGAGAGAAGAGGTCCCTCCTGCTCCCCCGGGTGTCAGCTTGAAGGGAAGAGAGAGGGCCAGAGAAGAAGGGAGTATCTGGCTCCCCCACAGATTGTTTTTCCAGTTTTCCCAATCTTCAGTTGGGAAACTGCATCAAGTTAGGCCCTGTGGGAACCTATCATACCACTGCAGTTGAAGTGAGTGACTGACCCACCATATAGTTTGCCTTTTTGACCACTGCTGAACATTGTGTGGAAGTTTTCACAGAACTATCCATGGCAGTGGTGGGCTGCAAGGCAGTTTGTTTACATTAACCATCCGTAGGCACAGTCGCCCGCAGCTCCCAGTGGCCGCGGTTTGCTGTTCCCAGCCAATGGGAGCGGCAGGAAGTGGCGCAGGCACCGTGCCTATGGATGGTCAGTGTAAACAAACTGTCTTGCAGCCCACCATCAGGTTACCCTATCTGAAAACTTCCACACAATGTGCATCAGTGGTCAAAAAGGCAAACCAGGCATGCCAGATATGCTAAACAGTCATATGCCCCTTCATGCTTTGGCCACCATTTTGGAGGACATGCTGAAGATGCTCATTAAAAAAAAATGCATTAATTAAATTTTTGACTGATCTCCTTGGGGGGGAATTGTATGTCTCCTGCTGTGTGTTTTACTCGCATTCTGCCATATATTTATATATATGTTATACCAGTCTCAAATGATGAGCCAGCATGTTGTTCATTTTAAGAATACTTTCACTGCAGATTTGATAAAATGCAAAGAAGGTACCATGCGAGATTTCTAAACATAGCTAGAGCACTCCACCCAAGGTTTAAGAGTTTGAAGTGCCTTCCAAAATCTGAGAGGGATGAGGTGTGGAGCATGCTTTCAGCAACACACCATTGCAGAAACTACAGAACCCAAACCACCAAAAAAGAAAATCAGCCTTCTGCTGGTGGCATCTGACTCAGATGATGAAAATGAATATGTGCTGGTCTGACAGCTTGTAGTCTCAAGGAATGCATTGTTGATCTTCCTGAAAACACTATTCAGGCCACCAAGGATGTAGAAGTGCTTCACACCAATAATCCACGTGAGGATGGATTACAAGCCATCAGGAACAGTATCCCTGATGAGGCCACAGCACGCCTGGTGGCTGAGCTTTGTGACTTTGTCCTCACCCACAACCATTTCAGATTGGGGGACAACTTATACCTTCAAGTCAGTGGCACTGCTATGGGTACCCGCATGGCCCCACAGCATGCCAACATTTTTATGGCTGACTTAGAACAACACTTTCTTAGCTTTCGTCCCCCAACACCACTACTCTCCTTGCGCTACATTGATGACATCTTCATCATATGAACCCACAGAAAGGAGGCCCTTGAAGAATTCCACCTAGATTTCAACAATTTCCACCCCACCATCAACCTCAGCCTGGACCAGTCCACACAAGAGATCCACTTCCTGGATACTACAGTGCAAATAATTGATGGTAACATAAACACCACCCTATATCGGAAACCTACTGATCGCTATACTTACCTGCATGCCTCCAGCTTCCATACAGGACACATCACACAATCCATTGTCTACAGCCAAGCCCTAAGATATAACCGAATTTGCTCCAATCCCTCAGACAGAGACAAGCACCCACAAGATCAAGCATTCTTAAAACTACAATACACACCTGGGGAAGTGAGGAAACAGATTGACAGGGCGAGACAGGTACCCAGAAATCACCTACTACAGGACAGGTTCAACAAGGAAAATAACAGAATGTCACTGGCCATCACGTACAGCCCCCAGCTAAAACCATTCCAGTGCATTATCAACAATTTACAATCTGTCCTGGAAAATGATCCCTCACTCTCAGAGACCTTGGGAGGCAGGCCAGTCCTCACTTACAGACAACCCCGAAACCTGAAGCAAATACTCACCAGCAATTACATACCACACCACAGAAACATCAACCCAGGAATTCCTGTAGTAAACCTCGTTGCCTACGCTGTCCCCATATCTACTCTAACAACACCATCAGAGGACCCAACCGCATCAGCTACATCATCAAGGGCTCATTCACCTGCACATCTACTAATGTTATACATGCCATCATGTGCCAGCAATGCCCCTCTGCCATGTACATTGGCCATACCGGACAGTCCCTATGTAAAAGAATAAATGGACACAAATCGGAGATCAGGAATGGTAACATACAAAAGCCAGTAGGTGAACACTTCAATCTCCCTGGAGATTCAATAACAGATTTAAAAGTAACTATTCTTGAACAAAAAAACCTTCAGAAACAGACTTCAAAGAGAAACTGCAGAACTAAAATTCATTTGCAAATTTAACGCCATTAATTTAGGCTTGAATAGGGACTGGGGCTGACTGGCTCATTGCAAAAGCAGCTTTGCCTTTCCTGAAATTGACACCTCCTCATCTATTACTGGGAGTGGACTACATCCACCCTGATAGAATTGGCCCCGTCAACACTGGTTGTCCACTTGTGAGGTAACTACCTTCTCTTCATGTGTCATTATATAATGCCTGCATCTGTAACTTTCAATCCATGCATCTGAAGAAGTAGGTTTTTCACTCATGATAGCTTATGCCCAAATAACTTGTTAGTCTTTAAGGTGATACCGGACTCCTTTTTGTTTTTGTGGATACAGACTAACATGGCTACCCCCTGATACTTGTTTGCCTGAGCAATTGGCCGAACAAGAAGTAGGACTGTCTGGATTTGTAGGCTCTAAAGTTTGACATTGTTTTGTTTTTGAATGCAGTTTTTTGTGTGTGCATAATTCTATATAATCTATAATCCTGGACGCCCCATCATCTCGGGCATTGACACTCTCACTGAAGGACTGTCTGGATATATGGACTCTCTACTCAGACCCTATGCCACCAGCACTCCCAGCTATCTCCGTGACACCACTGATTTCCTGAGGAAACTACAATGCATTGGTCACCTTTCAGAAAACACCATCCTAGCCACCATGGATGTAGAGGCTCTCTACACAAACATCCCACATACAGATGGAATACAAGCTGTCAGGAACACTATCCCTGACGATGCCACAGCACAACTGGCTGCTGAGCTCTGTGCCTTTATACTTACACACAACTATTTCAAATTTGATGACAATATATATCTCCAGATCAGTGGCACTGCTATGGGCACTCGCATGGCCCCACAATATGCCAATATCTTTATGGCCGACCTGGAACAACGCTTCCTCAGCTCTTGTCCACTCACGCCCCTTCTCTACCTACGCTACATTGATGACATCTTCATCATCTGGACCCATGGGAAGGAGACTCTGGAAAAATTCCACCATGATTTCAACAGCTTCCACCCCACCATCAACCTCAGCCTGGACCAATCTACACGGGAGGTCCACTTTCTTGACACCACGGTGCAAATAAGTGATGGTCACATTAACACCACCCTATATCGAAAACCTACCAACCGCTATGCCTACCTTCATGCCTCCAGCTTCCATCCCGGACACATCACACGATCCATTGTCTACAGCCAAGCACTGAGGTACAACCGCATCTGCTCTAACCCCTCTGACAGAGACCAACACCTACAAAATCTCCACCAAGCATTCTCAAAACTACAATACCCACACGAGAAAATAAGGAAACAGATCAACAGAGCCAGACGTGTACCTAGAAGCCTCCTACTGCAAGACAAACCCAAGAAAGAAACCAACAGGACTCCACTGGCCATCACATACAGCCCCCAGCTAAAACCCCTCCAACGCATCATCAAGGATCTACAACCCATCCAAGACAATGATCCCACACTTTCACAGGCCTTGGGTGGCAGGCCAGTCCTTGCTCACAGACAACCTGCCAACCTGAAACATATTCTCACCAGTAACTGCACACCGCACCATAATAACTCTAGCTCAGGAACCAATCCATGCAACAAACCTCGATGCCAACTCTGCCCACATATCTACACCAGCGACACCATCACAGGACCTAACCAGATCAGCCACACCATCACTGGTTCATTCACCTGCACATCCACCAATGTAATATACGCCATCATATGCCAGCAATGCCCCTCTGCTATGTACATTGGCCAAACTGGACAGTCTCTACGGAAAAGGATAAATGGACACAAATCAGACATTAGGAATGGCAATATACAAAAACCTGTAGGGGAGCACTTCAACCTCCCTGGCCACACTATTGCAGACCTTAAGGTGGCCATCCTGCAGCAAAAAAACTTCAGGACCAGACTTCAAAGAGAAACTGCTGAGCTTCAGTTCATCTGCAAATTTGACACCATCAGCTCAGGATTGAACAAAGACTGTGAATGGCTTACCAACTACAGAACCAGTTTCTCCTCTCTTGGTTTTCACACCTCAACTGCTAGAACAGGGCCTCATCCTCCCTGATTGAACTGACCTCATTATCTCTAGCTTGCTTGCTAGCATATATATACTGCTCCTGAAAATTTCCACCACATGCATCTGAAGAAGTGGGTATTCACCCACGAAAGCTCATGCTCCAAAACGTCTGTTAGTCTATAAGGTGCCACAGGATTCTTTGCTGCTTTTACAATTCTATATTTGTAAGTCCAACTTTCATGATAAAGAGATTGCACTACAGTACTTGTATTAGGTGAATTCAAAAATACTATTACTTTTGGCTTTATACAGTGCAAATACTTGTAATCAAAAATAAATATAAAGTGAGCACTGTACACTTTGTATTCTGTGTTGAAATTCAAATCAATATATTTGAAAATGTGGAAAACATCCAAAAGTGTTTAAATAAATTGTATTCTATTATTGTTTAACAGTGCGATTAATCACGATAAAGTTTTTTAATCGTTTGACAGCCCTAGTAGGAACTATTAAGAACAGATAGAAAATAAGACAGAAAATATCATAATGCCACTATATAAATCTATGGTATGCCCACACCTTGAATACCATGTCCAGTTCTGGTCGCCCCATCTCAAAAAGGACATAGTGGTACTGGAAAAAAGAATCAGAGATTGGCAACAAAGATGACTAGGGGTGTGGAACTGCTTCTGTATGAGGAGAGACTAAATAGTTAGGGCTGTTGAGCTTAGAAAAGAGACAGCTAAGAGGTGAAATATCGAGGTGTATAAAACCATGATTCGTGTGGAAAAAGTGTTATTTAACCTTTCACACAATACAAAACCACAGGTCACCCAATGAAGTTAATAGGCAGCAGTTTTAATACAAAGAAGAAGAAGTTGTTTTTCTGCACAACACACAACTAACCTGTGGAACTCATTGGCATGGGATGTTATGAGAGCCAAAAGTGTAACTAGGTTCAAAAACAGAACTAGATAAGTTCATGGAGGATAGGTCCATCCATGGCTATTGGGCAAGATGGTCAAGGACATAACCAAATGATCAGAGTGACCACATGCCAGGAATGGAAGATGGGCAAATCACTCAATAATTGCCCTGGTTGGTACACTCTACCTGAAGCCCCAGTACAGGCCACTGTTAGAGACAGGATACTGGGCAAGATCTACCATGGTCTGACCAAGTATGGCAGCTCTTATGTTCTTGAGGACAAAATATTATAAACTCCTTATTTGTGTCATCGCAGGTTCTCTATCTTGGGCCACAGCATTGGATGGGTCCCTCAATCCACAGTAGTTTTGATGAGTTAGCAGGACTTGCTCAAGGGCATACTGCTGCCCATCATCCTCTACTTCAAGGTCTATGATCATCTCCTCTTAGGCCAGGTTTAGTTTCCATTTAATTAGTCCAGACCAGTGGAAACTGAGGTAGAAGCTATCCTCTCCCTCACTATCAGAAATACTGAGAACAACTGACACAGAGTTCTATCACTACCACTTGCCAAACCAACAGACCAGCAAGTCTCTTTTAATTTGAACATGATTGGCTGCATTTACCTCCCACCGATAAGTAAGAGCAGTGTTTTATGCTAGTTTTGTGAACAACTATTTGATAATCCTACATTTGTGAAGGTCTAATGATTGTTGTGCAGTAACCCTGACAGGGGGTTGGGATTGCAAAGTTTGCACAGGCAAGAAGCTAAAATGGATTAACCTATTGTTTAAAAAACAAAAGACAGTACCCAAAGCTAAGAGAGGACCGAGGATGATCGGTTCATATTTTGGGGTGGTTTTTTTTAATTCATACAGCAAAGCCTTCTTACCAAAAAAGCTATGTAAATATAGACATTGGAACTTCCTTGGTGCCTTGTTTCAGCAATTATCCTAATTTTTGAAGTCACCAGCTTGCTGTGCAGTAAGAACACATTTAGCTGAATGCCGTCATGGCATATGGTGCAATATAAGCACAAAACTTGGAATACAATCTAACTAAATCTTCCTAAACCACATCCCACAACCTACTTCCTAGGCCTGCCGCCAGTGTTGTGCTATGAGTCACGAAGGGAAACAAATAGAATGTGAAATTAAATAGGACAAAGCCCCTTTGCAGCATTTCAAAGCAGGACAATCATTGCACTGCAACATACAAATTAAGCCAGATCTGTGTGACTTTTCTTCAACAGATCCTCATGTTTGTAATAAGAAACATCTCTTTAATTAGTTTCACCTAATGAAATTTGTGTACTGTAAAGTGGGAGTTTTGCTCCTGGGCAGAAACTAAAAACTTCTCTCAGCTCAATTGGGCCATTTTTTTGTAGCAGTCATTGGCAAATTTTATTGAATCCTTGTGTCAAAACAGTAACAACTATTGTTTGCCTAGAACACAGGTCCATTTATAAGCTGCAATATGACACAGTTTGGAAAACCCCCACTGAAAAGCACTTCTACAAAATCCATTACTGGCAAAAAAGAGTAATTTCAGATTCTCCAAAATGCACAATAGAGAAACTTCAATCTGATTTTCAGTTTGCTGTGATCTGACATTCATTTATCTGTGCCATCTTTACAGGCATGGCTATTAAAAAAAAAACCCTTAAAAATGAAATAAAAAGGAGGAGGGAAAGGAGGTGCCTCATTTTTCATCTCTCCAACTGAAAGCTCAGGGTTACTCATTTTCATTACATCAAGGCTCTGTAAAATGAGTAGAATTCCTAAGATGTACATTTGCTCTTATGGAAATATTGACCCATAAGTTTCTGTTTAAATCCTCTCTGATGGCCTCCAGAGACAAAGCAATATCCATGGTAACAAACAACTTCACTGCAGAACAGAGATCACATCCAGAAAGGGTATAAAAGCTCTGTGTATTGATGACTAAAAGTCTGAAAGCATTAAGTCTGAAGCATAATGGAAGAGGATTCATTCAGCTGAATTGCAGAACTTTTATATCAGGATGCTGTTTTGCAAACATGTCAGAGACAACTAAAGAAAAATCAGAGTTTTGCCCAATAGTTTGATTTCACAACTATTTTATAGAAGGAGAGAGAAAAGGTGGTGCTCCATTCTGAGTTTATGGTTCTCCATTGAGTAGCTAAAGAAAAAAAATGGATCAGAATGAACTACAATGGAGAGGCAGCACAATGCGCAAGAATAAATCACCAATAAAGATAAAGAATTCAGATCAATCGTTCTTATTGAAATCCTGTTTTCTGCATATATTCACTCCCTTCAGGGAGTTTGCAAATTTCAGCCAAAAGGCCATGGTTCAATATTTCAGACTCTGCTGCTCCACCTTGGGCACTTAAATCCACACATAGGTACCTTAATGAAAGTAGTCCAATTTTCAGAGCTACCGTGCTATCATTTGTGTAGGTGCTGCTCTGAGAAGCCACAATACTGTGGGCTGGGAAATGTACGTTGCAATGGTCAAGCTCTGAACAGTGGCTCAGACCATTGCTGCTGCTTGGCCCTGTAGCCCAATGAGTGAAATCCTGGCCCCACTGAAGTCAATGACAGTTTCGCAAGCAACTTCAAGAAAACCACCTAATGAGTCTATTGTCTCAATGGACTGATGTCTGGCAACCAACTGGGAGACACAACAGGGTTTCCTGTAGCTCAAATGGGCCACGCTGTTTCCCTGAAGTTTACTGCACAGTGTAGTGTAGCTTTGTCAGTAGGCCACCACCCCCACTGCCTGTCTGACTGAGCCATGCTTCCAACGGGACCCAGCAGCACTCACTTCTAGACCAGAAAGGATCAAAGCATTGGACCTTAAAAACAAGCCTTAATGTTAGGTCTAGGAAAAAGGTGATTTTAGATCATTTCAAAAACATTTTTGGCTTCTCGGTCCCCAAGAGCCCAGCACAGTTAGACTGCTGGTAACTAAGACAGCAGACACTGCAGTCAGAGAACATAAAAAATAGTCCCAGTAATTTCATTTAAAAACAAAAAAACCCCAAGCTAATCCCTTCCAAAAAAAGACCTACCTATTATCTGTGACAAATCCAAAATATACAAGGGTATTGGGTAAAAACAATCAATGTTTCTTTGGAATGATTTGCCTAGTACATAATTTGGCTACTTGTGGGTAATGTGACCATCCCAAATTCATGCCGATACTGCACCACAATGACCTGTACTCCACATCTAGAGTGTTATTTCCAGGAGTGTCTCAGCTGTTATTATTGCAAATCAGATGACTATGGTCAGAATCAGAAGAACATCACCCATATGTTAGACAGGAGGAGAGGTCTTTAGTTTTGGAGACAGTTTGAATTCCTAATGCTGATGTGCCGCAAAGGAACATTTACCACTGCCCACGAGATATTTTAGGACTATCATAATTACCACAACAAGTAATGGCATTGGGCATGGGCTATGTGCCATACCACATGGAAAGATGATGCCACACCAGACGCACCCTCTTTCTCTATACATATCTTCTCATACTAGGGCTTCCTGTATTTCCAGTAAATGTTTTTGTCACATAGATTTTCTATATCTCTGGAGGAACAAGATGGTCTGTAATCAAGAGCTAGTTATTTGAAAATTAACACTCAACATAGCATCTCTAATGATGTTGTCAGGATAATGGCTTTACATCTTGACAGTAATGCAGTGTCTCCTGTCACTATGCAGGGGTACTGGTTCATTATCCACCTAAGTACTATTCAGGCCCCTGCTGGCTTAGCTTCAAAGGTCTGAAACACAATGTCCCTTTGTCCCTGTTACCCTACTGATTTTGTGTCTTCCCAGATGCATCCCTATCTGAAGATGAAGCCAATGCCATAATTACCAGTGTTGCAGTTCATACTGCAAGAGAGTCCAAAATTATGTCTCACTTCACTAAAATTGACTTTGAAAGAGACACTGTCCTCTAGCAACACAGTGAAGTGTTAATTGAGCAAAGTGTTTTAAAAAACAGCACTTTTCATCCATATTTGCAAGAACAACAAGAAATCCAGCATACACCCAGGACTACGACAGCACATATCCAAAAGGCGTGAAAGTGATTGGAGCTCAACTGCATAATATAAAACAGACCGAAAATCTCCTCCTCAATTATTCTCAGTCAAAAGACATGTGGGAGGCAGGCACTATTTGCCCATTGTGTCATTGAAAATTTCCTCCTTAAATTCCACAGAAACTGGTGTTACTGAATGATTAAAGAACGAGAAACAGGATAACTTTCCCCCCACCCCCAGTAAAACTTGACAGTGATGCACTGTGCAAAGGGCAACAGAGATTCAGATTCTGTCACAGATTAAGCCACAGGCTGCTAGTCCACATCATTTCTGAAACTTATCTCTTTAAAAACAGAACATGTTGCTTTTCTAGGCTTTAATCGGTTATCTGGAATTTATTAAGGGAGAGCCAGTGAACCAAAATTTGCTTCCCATCAAGCACACAAACACAAAAGCCACCGAATAGCTTTTGATTAATGCCAAATGAGGTTTTCATACAGGCCAACATTTTCAAACCTGGATGATTGGAATTAGGTTCCTAAATCCATAGTTAGGTACCTAACTAGAAGTGACTTGATTTTCAGGTGTGCTCAGTAACCCTCGCTCCCAGAGGAGCAAAGAAGCTAGCTGGAGAAGAGTCCTACTTCTTTTTGCTTGTCAATGCAGCTGCTAACAAACAAGACATGGTTTGCTGGATCACAGCTCCTCTGGTTTCTCTTTTGCTCAGGCTGCTAACTATGACCCTGCTGCAGAAATTCCATTCCTCATAAACACAAATGGACAGTTCAAATGAATGACCATTGGACCCTATACTTGAATAGGATCAGTGACTAGAGAATATTATGATTTTTCACTGAATGGTGCAGGATAAAGGATATAAACACTGAGGGTCAGAATGCTCAAGGTTCTCTAGTTCCCATTCACCAGCAGTGGCACGTGTGGATTGTGTATTGGACACTGAAGCAATACAGTAGCGCATTGAAATAGCTAATTACAGAGAAACTTAGAAGACGACGTCATATAAAAATAGACACAAAAACAATATGGTAAGTCAGAGGACATAAGTCCAGATCTTCATCAAACAGTAGTGATTTTAATGCATGCAAAATTCTTCAGACAAAACAGCAGTTCTACTGAAGTAGAAATCAAAGCTCTCTCTTACACACACTATGCTGGAATTCAGTGTTTCCATATTCCAAGTTAGAGCATACTGTCAAAACAAAACAAAAAACCCACAACCTTCAGACCAAGTGAAAGCCTGATTATTTTTCATGCATGAGTCCACATAGAAATCCAGTTATGCTCTGCTGCATCTGATCTCCTTTGGCTCATCCCTAGTTTCAAGGCCTGCTCGGCAGACCCGAAAAGAAGCATATGTATTTCTTCCACCAAGGCATGCATTAGACATAAGGGAGAGTTGGTGTGGGCTGCCTACAACCTGTGAATGTGTGTGTTCATGTATTACAAGAACTCTCACATCGTGACGGGGTGGAACAGACTCTTCGTGATTCAGCAGTTAAATGCACCCAGCAATCAGCAAGAATTATAAATAGAAATGCTGGGTGATTGGATGGCTCAGGCAGCCTGATGAAGTAGATTATAAACAGAGATCCTGCAGTTATGCTCATGATTGGAACAGGACAACTTTGAATGCTAGACAGTTTTAGTATCTGTCATCCCATTTATATCCTGAATTCTCTCATTAACACTTAGGCTATGTCTACAGTACAGTCTATCTTGGCAGAACTTATGTCACTTGGGGGTGTGAATAAACCACCCCGAGTGACGTAAGTTACACCAACATAAGTATTTGTGTGCACAGTGCTATGTTGGCAGGAGAGCATCTCCCATCGACATAGCTTCTGCCGATTGCGGAGGTGGGTTTTTATGCTGGAGGGAGAGCTGTCTCCCATTGACACACAGCATCTTTACCAGATGTATTGCACAAGCGCCACTACGTCAGGACAGCTGTGCCACTGCAGTGCAGTACGGGTAGACATGGCCTTAGATTGTAATAAAGACACTCGGACAAATTCCTCATCCAGCTCCATGAAGTCCATGGAGTTGCACCCAGGGCCAGTATAACCATTAGGCAAACTAGGCAGCCGCCTAGGGTGCCAACTCCAGCAGCTCCCTGCCCCAGCTCACCTCCACCTCCTCCCCTGAGCAGGCCGCCGCATCCTTCTTCTCTCCCTCCCTCCCAGCTGATTTGCAGGGCAAGCCTGGAAGGGAGAGGGGAGCAGGAGGAATGCGTGCACTTGGGGAAGAGGCAGGGCCAGGGCAGGGATTTGGAGAGGGATCCAATGGGGCAGGGATGGGGCAGAGTTGGGGCAGGGCTGGGAAGATAGGGAGGTGCAAGGTGGAAGTTGCGCCTAGGGTGCAAAATATTCTTGCACTGGCCCTGGTTACACCTGAGTTAGGCTTTGCATATAACTGAGCAGAAGTGATGGCTTAGAATCAATGCTAATAACTGAATATCTATCAATACGATATACAGCAGAGAGACAGACATGGCATGGTGGTCTGAACACAGGACTTCTGTGAGACAAGAACTACCGAGTTGAAATCCCAGCTCTAGACAGAGATTCTAGCTGTGGGTGGGAATCCAAGTCACTTAATGGGTGACTATCCTCAGATTGTACTTGGCCTTTGAGGGTCAGGATTAGCAAATCATCTAGTAAGGGTATAATTTTAAAACTATGATTTTGTGAGGGTGGAGTATTAAGAGTTCTTTCCAGAAGCCTTGACTCTACACTGGGGATAAGCCCCCACTAAGTTGTCTGACAAGAACGACTCCTCTCAGACTCCCACAAGGCAGCAATGGGGACAGTCAGGACTAGGCAGCGGAACAAGCAGATCTCCACGACATACTGCAGTTGACAAAGGGTGGAAGGAGCAAAAAGCACCATCAGGAGCCTTTATTAGAGTGTGGACATCAGCGGGGAAGGGATGAAACAGAAACTCCCACATAGGAGAGGTCCAGAGCACAGGGACGCCTCCTCCTCCAATTATGCCTGATATGGGTCAGGACACAATAGGTGCTAGTATTCTGAAAACCTGTTTGAAGAAGCACTGCAACATTCCATTTAATCACTTATCAAAGCCTTTTAGTCACAGAATTTCACAATACTACTCATGATATGCATTTCCATTACTTCTGGGTTTCAGCTGGGCCAGAAATTCCATTCTAAAATCTTGGCGGCATCTACAGACGCCAACAGAATTCAGGACCCATTGTCCCAGGTACCGATGAAGTCACAGTGACAGTCCTTGCCCTGAGGCGTTAACAGTCAAAATAGACAATATGCAAAAAGGGTGGGAGAAAGGAAGTATTTTAGGAGGAATTTCTGTGTCTCAATTTCTTCTGTATGAAATCAGGATAACACTTCCCTACCTCACAGTAATCTTATGAGAGATAAATTAGTGTATGCAAGGTGCTTTGAGCTCTGGATGCGATTTAAGGGCATTGCACTTTTGCCATTATGAAATTATACATACCTTTGAACCATGCTGCATTATTCTAGTAACAAACAGGAGAACTTGGTTGTTGACTTTTGTACATCACATTGAACGAGTGAATTTTCCTTCGTTCCTAGTTAGTGTGATACAGTCAATTAAAAAGCATTTCCCTCTTTGTATTCTTTGCGACAAGTATGAAGCTTATTGTCCTATTTATCACCACTGAACTGCATTTAGATGAGTTACTTATAGGGTTGAAAAAGACGAATCTAAGTGGTGAACTCAAACTGGGTCAAACAAATGTCTCTTCGGTCTCATGGCTCAGCTTGTGTTAATGGTCTTGGCCTTTTAGTTAGTTTAATGCAGCCAGACTGAAAAACTACATTCCCCCCTAAATACATGCAGTAGAAAGCACTCACTGTTCGTGTGTTAGAGGGACACGTGGTGGGTAGCAACTCCCTACATTTACACTTCCCTAGACAACCTGCTTTTTTTTTTTCTCCTTTTATCTTTAATATTTCAGCCGGCCAGATCAATGCAGTGAGGAAGAGATATTAGTCAACTATGGAATTTCTTGGAGGGGTATATTAGTTATTATAACTGCAAAGAACACACAAGTAACATGAGGTGTTAATACGGAAGTGACTTTGTTACTGCCTGCATTAAGCTTCGGAGCATGTACAGTGCAAAACTAGAAGTTTCCAGGAGCCTGAGCATACTCAGGTTTGATGAGAAAGAGTGAGAAACTCATTAACTGTGTGGATACACCTCTTGGTCTTTGTTAAACATTTCAGGGCACATCTGCATTGCAGTTTAAAGCATCACTGTATGTTGTAGGCTCCTCTTCTATTCCTTTTTGTCTGGTTTTCTTTATGGTCACAATGACAAGGTTGCCAAAAAACTAGATCAACCAAGTACCACATACCCAGCTTGACAGCATCTCTAAGGGTAGGGCTACACTGCATTGTAAAGTCAGGTCTGTGGGACCTACACATGCGGACACTGTTTCTGAGCCCCTGCTTGAGTGTCCATACTACATTGTAAACCTGAACCTGGGGCTCACAACTGTGTTAATACAGTCATATTGGATTATGCAAATCTTCTGACTCAGAACTGTGGCTTGAGCGCCATCCACACTGGAGAGTGACAGTTTGGACTGGAGTTTCAATGAGACTTGAGCTTTGACTTGGGCTCTGAATGCTTGCTGACCTGAGTCACAAAGGTGTATGTGGATGGTAGTGGGGGTTGAGCTCCAACCTGAATCTCAGCCCAGGTTGACAATGCAGTACAGATGTACTCTAGGTCTGTATTCATTTTGCACAAATGAAGAAACTGAAGCAACCCTGATGTTTATGGAGCTCTGGCCCAGAGACTACAGATCCAAGGTTGCTCATTTCAAGATGGAGCACAGAATGCTAAGCCCTGTAGTATGCAGAGTGCTCTGTGGCTCAAAAGCTTGTCTCTCTCACCAACAGAAGTTGGTCCAATAAAAGATATTACCTCACCCACCTTGTCTGGCTATGGTCCTGCAGTGAGATGTCTCTCCATGTTAATAATGAAGGCAGCAATAGGCCATATTGCCAAATTAGAGTCATAATAATATACCTATCTCATAGAGCTGGAAGGGATCCTGAATGGTCATTGAATCCAGCCCCCTGCCTTCACTAGCAGGACCAAGTATTGATTTTGCCCCAGATCCCTAAGTGGCCCCCTCAAGGACTGAGCTCTCAACCCTGGGTTCAACAGGCCAGTGCTCAAACCACTGAGCTACCCCTCCCGCCACGTGCAATTGCTTTACAAAGAGTGAAGATACACATTGAAGAAATACAAGAGTCAACACCACTGTTGACTGAACATTTCAAATAAAAAGTAGCTCCAGGGGGTTGGGGGAAGAGTGAGTCATTTAAACAGATGACACACTAGCTTGTGACTCTAGCTTTTAACACAGAAAGCAACTGCTGCTTAAGCATTAGTTTTAAGAAGGAAATCCTAAGTGTATTTCCTTATTGAAGTCCCAACTGAATTTACTAATCCCATGTCGGGAACAATGTGTCGTTCATCTATACGCTAATATTGAAAAAGACAATGATTCAAATGTTTAAAATAGAATGAGAGATACAACCTTATATTACCAATTTTCTCATGATGTGCCACATTGCAACAAGCTTTATTAAAATGGTTATATTTGGGGTTTCCCTGTGGGGATTTACACATCAGAATTGTGACAGGTTGGATCACAGAACCCCCTGCCAAGTCTACTTCTGCCCCTGCTGTCCTGCCCTGTCAGTTTAGGACTTCAGTGTCCCGCCCAGTTTGAGCCTGACTCGTTAGCCTGCTGCAAACCCAGACCCAGGTCTGAACCACGTCCCCTAACAACTGTAGGTTTCACCGAAAGCAGGTCACAGAAGTGTTCCCATCTTTAACACACAGATGCCCAACTCCCAGTGGAGTCTAAACCCAAATAAATCCATTTTACCCTGTATAAAGCTTATACAGGGTAAACTCAAATTGTTCGTCCTCTATAACATTGACAGAGAGATGTGCACAGCTGTTTGCCGCCCCTCCCCCGGTATTAATATATACTCTAGGTTAATAAGTAAAAAGTGATTTTATTAAATACAGAAAGTAGGATTTAAGTGGCTCCAAGTAGTGACAGAGAGAATAAAGTGAATTACCAAGCAAAATAAAATAAAACAGGCAAGTCTATGTCTAATACAGTAAGAAACGGAATACAGATAAGATCTCACCAGTTCCAGTAAGCTTCCTTTTACAGACTAGTCTCCTGCTAGTCTGGGTCCAGCAATCACTCACACCCCCCTGTGGTGACTATCCTTTGTTCCAGTTTCTTTCAGATATCATTGGGGTAAAGAGGCTCTCTCTTTAGCCAACTAAAGACAAAATGGAGGGATCTCCAACAGGTTTAAATACACACTCTCTTATGAGTGAAGACCCCCTCCTCTCTCCTATGCAAAGTCCATCTCCAAGATGGAGTTTTGGAGTCACATGGGCAAGCCACATGTCCATGCATGACTCAGAACTACGGGTAGCAGCCATTGTTCACATGCTACCTTGAACGTCCTCAAGCAGACTTCTTTTGTGGATTGGAGCATTCCAAGATCCGTTGTTCCTTAAGCGCTTCTTGATTGGGCACTTAACTTTGCAAATTCCTTTCTAAAGAAGCTGACCAAATTCCTTACAAAGCTTACTTAGAAATCAAGCAAGTATACAACCAATACTCAACTTCAAGTACAAAAATGATATATGTGTACAAATAGGATGAATAGAATCAGTAGACCATAACCTTCACAGAGATATGTTACATGGCACATGTAGCATAAAACATACTCTGGTTATGTCATATTCCTATAAAGCATTATTGGATATATCACCACAAGAATTACAATGATCTTCATGTACAGCCAAATTTTGATTGCCCTTCCAAGTCACAGACACCATCCAACTTACTGACAGAGACTGTACTTGACTTCCTTCAAAGGCTATTAGAATGGCCTTAATTCCTCAGAAAGAGGTTCCATTTTTTGAAGTCCTTCCACGGCCTTCACTTGAAGGCCTTGCAAACAAACATCCCCAGGAGATCAGGAATTAGTATCTGCATGGGGAACTCAGGCAAAAATTAAGTGACTTGCCCATAATCAAACAGGAAGTCTGTGGCAAAGTCAGGGTTTGAACCCAGATCTAAGTCCCAGTCTAGTGCCTTAAGCACAAGACCATTATTTCTCAATTGCAACAAGGCACCCCCAATTGAAAGTGTACTTAGCCCTTCGGTCCAGATTCAAACAATGCAACCAAGACTCTTACCTGGCAAGGTTGAGAATTAACACTAGGCTATGGGCTCAGTCTCATCTGAAGGCATTTTTACAGGCCCTTTTATGCAGGCATTACTCCTGGGGGAATTCTGCACCACTGCATGTGTGCATAACTAATGAGCCACGCATATTTTTAATTTTTTGCACAGAAAAAACTTTGGCTGCAAAGTTGCTGCAGGTCTGCCTTTTGACCAGGGGGCACTGTGGCAACAGAACACAGCAGCAGCTCCCAGCCAGTTAGGGAAGAACTGCTTCACAGCGCCAATTGGGCAAGGTCAGGAGACAGAGGCTATGAGGAGACTGACAGTGTGGTGCTGGGGGGATTGTCAGACTGGGGCTCAGGGCTAATGGGGGAGGACAGACTGTGGCAGGGGCTGAATGGGAGTGGAGGTGCAGGGCTACAGGGGGAGGGAGTGCAGAGCTACATAGGGACAGCAGGTGGCTGGGTGGGGGCACAGAGACACATGGGGATGGGGCGGGGGAACAGAGACAGGAGAGTGGCTGGGTGGGGGCACACAGACACATGGGAAGCGGGGAGGGATGCAGGGCCATGTGGGGATTGGGGAGCGGGTGTCTGAGTGGGGGTGGAGAGGCCAGGGGTCAACCAGGGTCTGCCTGGGGGAAGCTCCCTAACAATCCCTCTGACCCGCCAAAAAAACCCGTTTATACTTTTCCCAGCAACAACCCTCCAAGTTCACACCCTTCTGTCCCATCAATTACTTCCCTTTCCCTCAGATCCCCCATTACCCCTTCTTCCCCCAGCCTTTGCACTGCTTCTGGGGGGTGCAGGAAATATGGTCTGTATTGTAGTTCAGATGAATTATTACTCAGAGTTCTCTATTAATATGTCTAGTAAGGAATCTATTTGTAAGAAAACATTTTCTGAATTTTTTTGTTGTTTGTATTGTTACTGACATATTAGCTTACAGGTATTTTGAAATAAATGACCAAAAATAATTGAAACTGATATGATTATATTGTGTGATTTTGACAAATAAAATATGCAGAATTTTGCAGAATTTGAAAATAGTGTGCGCAGAATTTTTAATTGTTTGTTGCCAATTTTTAATTTTTTTGCACAGAATTCCCCTAGGAGTGAAGCATGCAAGTGGCATACTATAGCTCTTGTACATTAATGATCAAAGATTCATATTCCCTCTAACTTCAGAGATGCAGCCCAGAGACCATGGGTACTGCATGAGGGGAAATCATGCATCCTCCCACAAAAGACAGAAACCTTTTCAATCTGAATAGCACATCTAAGAATCTGTTAAATATGGGCCAGCTTAATCATTGGTGTAACTGTTAGAGGCAATGGAACTACCCCAAGGATAAATTTGGCCCACCAACTTTGCCTCAACAATCTCTCATTAAAACTAGGAATTTAAAATAAAGCCCTTCGCCCTTAAAGCTGAGATAGGTGCTTAGCCTGCTCCCCTCTTCCATACACCAAATTACAGCATAATGAAATGCCAAGTTTCTACTTTAATTGGTCCCATAAATATCAGGTACCACACCTTTATGACACCATTACATTTATTCAATTCTATGCAAAAAGCAAAGATTTTTTTGAAACTGAGTTTATATTCTTTCTTCTTCAAAAAGAAAGCCCAAAATGTTGCTGCTCCAGCCCCTTCACACCTAAGTTAAGGTATTTTTTTACTTCAGAAGGAAACAGAAGTGTCAATTCTGGTCTTCCTTCACTTTGCTAGACAATGCCAAGGCAGTCTCAGGCATGGATTAGGAGCTCTCACACCTTAACTAAATGGGTAAACAGCACTGCAAAAATCTTACAGACACGGTGTCTCTCAGAAATATGAATTAGAAACTGAAATTAAATAGGTGACAGCAAAAACAAGAGAGTGAAAAATAGGATTTTTTAAAAAACTCTAATATTTACCATGTCTTCACAATATAAGGCAGGCAAATTTCAGGACCCGTTTTGAGTAGATCTAGAGAGACAATACCTACCTCGTGATTGAAAAAAAAAATTTTAGAATTAATTAGCCTTAATTGAAAAGCGAGGCACACAGTTTGGGAGACCAAAAAGGCTCCTAAATGTGGTACTGAGCAATTGTGTCATATTTGTGACTCAACATTATGAAATAACCTTAACTACAGAATTGCCTTGGACAATGTACTAGCATCCTCCCTTTCACATCGTAAACCTTCCCCCATTTCATTTGGTCTTCTGACTACTCATGCTACCAAATCACAGTTCATTCTGCAAGTCTTTTTAATGGGAGAGCTCTTTATTTCCCCACATTGAGTTGGCGTAGGAAGCAGAGTTAAAAATACACCTAACACACATATAGGGCAAAGGGGTTGTCCTCCAGTAACAGTAAGTAAGTAAATGCTGACATTGATAGCTAAATACATTATGATCCTGTCCAAAACCAGGATCTTAACTTACCTAATTCAGATAGACCAGTGGGGCACACTTGAAAGAGGTTTCAACAGCCTGATACATGCAAAGCGCATATTCTTTTATGATAACAGGAAGGTAACAGTCCCATCACCAATGCAGAGAGAACTATTTCTGTGAGCTCTTTTTATGACAGAAGTAATACTCTCACTATCTGAGAGGAAACCCCACCTCCCCCCAAGCTCCTTTTAATCTAAACATTAGTCCATATTGCTTAAGGAGCATAAGCAACTGCAAACTAGGTCTGCATGTATAACAACAACTATGCCACAAGTGGCCAGTTAAATTCAGAGCTATATAAATACCCAATTTGCATACAGAATCACAACTGTGCACATACCAAATAACTATATATGCATTTTCAAAGAGAGTCAGACACTTAATCTTACGGACTGGGAGCACAGTTCCAAGAGACACTATGGCTAATGGGGTTAATTGTTAGTTGCACATTCATCTTGTTTTTTTTTTTTCTTTCTTGTGATCTTACATTGCTTTTGATTCTTCGGTCTCCCTTCTCAGTGAGGAGTCCTTAATAGTTCAGACCCTTACAAATTAATCAGTCTCAACAGGAACAGTTTTTCCTGATGAAATCTAAAGTAAAAAAAAAAAAAATTTTAAACCTACTACTGTGCTTTGGAACATCTTTCAGCATGTCACATTCTCCTGGAGGTTACTTTTGTTTTACTGGGCTGGTATTTGTTTTAAATGTCAGGAACCTCTACAGACAGACCGTATAAAAGTCTATATAGCATGCACAATAGAAAAGAGATGGAAAAAGTGTACCCTGCCAAGAACCACCACATCCTATCAGTTACAGACAGGAGACTCTGCTTGAAGAATCCATTTAAGGACAGTCACTGGAACAGCAGATGGGACAGGGCAAATCACCCAAGCAAAAAAAAGCAGGGAAGTGAGGGAATATTTACAAGTTATTAAATGCTTCTAGATTGTATTGATACAGGAATATTGAAGACTGATACCACTCTGGTTCACTGGTCCCAGTGCCCTTCCAAGGAACAATGCTTAACACGTAGGTACTTTTCATCCATCTCTCTCAAAATTACAAGGGTAGTTAAGCATTCCCCTTGCTTTACAGATATGGACACTGTGGCAGCAAGGTTAAATCAATTGCCCAAGGTGATACAAAGTCAAAGAGCTGGTAATGAACCTGGCTCTTTAACTCCAGAGTTGGGATCCCACTGCCATCTTTTCCAAAAACGTGTAGATATGGAATTTTAAACATTTAGCATCTTACTATAATCTTCTTTCTTTAGTGTTCTCCTCTCTTTGGTTCTCCAAGATCAGCTGCAGTACCTGATCTTAGCTTTGCTTGGGTAATCATGGAGTCCTAGGACATTCTCCATCCTTCCCTCATGCCATTTAAAATGTTCCAAGAGGAACTGGAACTTGCAAAGAACTACAAAACATGCTTCTACCCTAAAAAATATCCATCTTTAAAAATAAATGGCAGGCACACTTCAGCCGATAGTAGCCAATGTAGCCCATCCTGGGTAACCCACTTAGATACTGCTATTAGTTGTGTGTGTGTAAAACCCAATGAAGGCTGGGTTGCTACATGTGTAACAGGACGAATCACCAACATATTCTACACTAGTTCTAAAAAAAGATTACAAGACCTGCATTTTTGTCCATAAAAGATTTTATATCTGTAAGTTCGATGGACATCTTGTGGATAATGGGATTTAGATGATGAACAGAGGTGAGCACATTTGCATTGTTGTGGATAAACAACGCAGTGGTGGGGCAAGAGCAAACAGCAGCCACATCTAGTGGCCCGTGGAGTGTGGTAAGGGAACCCAGCCCCTCCAGCTTTACCGGGTTCTGACCCAGGGCCCTAGGAAGCTGGGGACTTCCTCGCAAAGGATTTAGGCATCGGCTTCCACTACCTCCCCTTGGTCACTTCCTATCAAAAATTGCACCAGGCATCTCCTCCGCTGGTGGTGGCCTGGTGTCCCCGTCAGTCTCTGCAGTCAGTCAGTCATCTGCACTATACTCTGGGTCCACGAGCTCTGCTGCTTGGAGCATCCTCAGCACCTCTGGAGGAGCCTGCAGCACACATCCTTCCTCCTCAGCAGCCAGCCCCAACTGAGCTGGGCTGCTTCTTTTTTCTGGCTTTTCCACCTGGAGCATGCGCAGCAGGGTAAAGGGGGCATGGCCTCCTGGACCCACAATGATTGGTCCATCCCCGTTGACTGAGTGCAGGGTTGGTACACCCCATCACATGGTTCTGTACCATTTTTTATCCGAAGTCTGAGATTTTAGAACCGTTACAACACAAGTACAGATGAGCTGCAAGAACCTTCATGTAAACACAAAATCACAAGGAGATGCTTACAGTTCAGTAATATAAGGCCACAAAGTTCATTTCTTTATTCCCTTCCCAGACAGAAGCCATCCCATGAATGAGAAGCATTGTTTAAACAAGACAGTTGTCTGTTAAGTCACATCACCATTCACAAACTTGACTAAGGTTTAGACAGCTATAAAAACGGACTTCAGTTTTTCTGGATTAAAAAGTGAAACATGGAATTTTAAAAGAAGGGTCATGAATTTAAATCAGACATCTTCTGTAGCTAAGTTACCAAAGCTGGGGGGGGAGGGCAGGGAAGACAGTGAAATGCTGAGTATTTTTATCCAGTGCAAATCACAAAGGCTGAAAGCTCCATTTTTCAAACAGTAATGCCATAATCCAACCAAAATCAATAATGAAACAATTAAAGGCTATGCATAGTATAAGAAATCAACTGCTGCAGATTCAAAATGCAACTGGTTATTTCTTACACAGCCACAGACAGGTATCGTAATGCAAGTGAGAGGAAAAAACTCATAGTCCTACTCTGATACAAAAAGAAAAGGCAAAGCCACAGAAGCAAAACTGAAGCTGCTTGACATAAACAAGACAGGAAATTACAGCATTAATGTGAAGGCTAGATAAAAGGAATTAGGAAAGCTAATTCTGGAATGTCAGGTGAAACTCCCTATTGACCTACAAAAGGAACCAAAGTGAAAAAGTCGGGTTTTCTGTATGCAGACCAAGGCTGCTATTCCTGGTTTAATGCAACTTACATATCTCCCCTTAGATTAAGCAGAAGCAGCTCATTCCTGGAGCACAAAAGGCAGTTTTAAATATATGCAGTACAAACACAACAAAAGCAAAATGAATTATTGATTTAAGACAGGAAGTCCTTCTATGTTAAATGTTTTTTCCCAGAAAGGCCCCTAAGCCCACCACAACCTGGGGGGGGAGGGGAGGGCGGAGGGAAGAGAGGAGAAATACTTAGGATTTTAATAATCTTAAATCAGGGAACAGAGGTACAAGCAATTCATAGCAGAGCCTTCCTCACATAGGATCTCCCTCTGCAAAGGGAGATTTGCCACAAATTTCAATAGGAACAAGAGCAGGACCTTAAGGAGTGGATTAGTTACCAAAAAAAAAAAGTGCAATTCTGTAGTAATCCTAACTTGCTCATTTTTGTTCACTACACCAATGCAACTGTTGATTTGATGCCCCTTCCACCCAACCCCCACACCCAGACTGAATATAAGTGTATCCAGAAACCAAATTCTGTAAAGGTTCCAATCTCCTTAGCTAAATTTTCACTGTTTATTTTTCACTGCAGTAAACTGTGTAAGAGCCACACTCAAGGTAATAAAATGAAGTGACGGTATGTGGGACCACCATGGGAACGATCAGTCATCTGGCTTGCAAGTACATATATAACAAGTTGATGATTGCTGTATTTAATAATCTATTACATATACACATTCCTAGGACTCACCACCCTCCTACATGAGTGCCAATATTTATATAAATTCCATAAATGTACACAGTATCTTACAAACATAGTATACAGCGTAGCTATATATAGTAGAGCAGTAAAGATGGATTTTTCAGCTATTCCCTGCCTCCTGTACTCCATGAACAAGATTTATTTCCACAAAACTGGCAAGGGTTTTAAAAACTGAACAAGATAACTTAATACATACAGCTATTGGATAATACAAAAAAAGCCTAGGGTCCTTAGTATTCCGCAGGTTACATAGAGGGGTGTACTTGTACCAGAATGAGTAAAACAAAGAAAGATCAATGTATTTCTTGAGAAGGCAATTTAATTTAGAAACTGAGCCTACGATATGCAATAATTGTGGCTAAAATACAGAATGCGGGGAACTATTTTTAAGCAGACTAAGTCACTTCCATATTTCCACTGGGAGTGAGACAAACTGACAGCTGAACTTCACAAGACGGTACCTGACAAATGTCTACACAATTTAACCAAAAGGTGGTGAATTTATTTTTAAATCCTCAACTAATGTAACTTTAAAGCTCATAAAAGCTTGTATGAGATTTATAACTTCAGGCACCACGGAGAGGAATGAACATTTTGTACGAGTGACATTAATAGCACAATTCCAAGGAAATCCACGGGATGTGTCACCGGCATTTTAAAAATGAATCAGAAAAAACAGGTTATAGAATGCCAGATAACAGTCTTAATTTTATATTAACTAGGGGAGATAAACAGAAACTCATCCTAGGAAGTTTCCTTAACTCCAAGTTACAATTTAAATACAGAGTAAAATATAGCACTCATTCCTACAAGCAATAAGGATCCATTTCAAGAGCTAGTTCAGCCAAGCAATGACCAGCCACAGCAGTTAAGGCTTGAGGTGAAGCTATGTCTAAAGTTACAGGCAGTTATTAAAGGATGCATAAAAGGTAGCAGTAGCTACTGGTTTGTCACTTAATGAATAATTTCAAACAAACAACTTTCTACTCTCTATTTAACTCCCCACCTAAAGCTGCCACCACCTTAACTGTGCTTCCATTCTCTCTGCTCAACTCATTTATTGCACTAGTGGTAGATTTCAGTGTGAAAGTTTTAGACCCAAACCAACTATTTTGTAAATTTTATATTTTAAACTAACAACAGCTGAGAGATGTATTAAAAAATTTATTCCAAAACATTCAGAGGCCCACTAACCCTCCAGTGACAACTGGTTGTCTGAGCAAGTTAGAGAGCACCATTATCAACAGCATCATTTTGCTGTGATTATGGTTTTAAAACACTGGCATATTCTGTAATGAAGAGTCCTCAATTCAATCCCATGGGCAAACAAATACTGCTACTGAAGAAAGATTAACTATGCTCCACTACACTGAGCTTTTCAAGTAGAAGGCAACGAGCCATCTGAAATGGATGCAATTTCCACAAGGAAAGGGTCACTTCTGACAGAGTGTTCTGAAAAGTGGTTTTAATGGTTCTTAAAATACAAAAAGGTAAGATTTATTTTTTTCTATTCTATTGTCAAAAAATATTTCAGTGAAGTACAAAAAGTTGAACCTTTGGTTTACCCTCCATGACACAGGCATACCATAACAAATGTCAGTTTTCTTCACATTGCCTTGCTGGGGTTTCCCATGTCTCCTCATCTATATAGTGAATCATCTGTGACGCCTGACCTATAGCTGCTTTTTCACTTTGAGCTATAAATAATGCATCTTGTTCTCCTTCTGCTAATTGAAGGTCAGAGCTACAAGAAACATTAGATTCATCAGGTCTGTCTGTCAAAAACTCCGCTGCAGCTCTAGAAGCCTGTCCACTGTCAGTTTCAGCTACTGGTTCTGTCTTTAAGTGAAGTCCAAACATGTCATTTCGGATGACGTATCGAACACACTGCAGAATCACATTCCTTTCGTGTCGTATGTCCTGGGCTAATAACTGGAATGAAAAAGAGAAAATGATTCAGGTTTCTTTCTCCTAGTCAGTAACAGATGCCAAGTAAATAAGGTATGGTGATCCCGTTAATTTAGATGTGTTTGCAAATGTATATAATACGTTTGCAAGCAAGATTTGGAAGTAAAGAGGCAGGAGAAATTACCCTATTATGTTGAATTCAGGACTTGGAGCCAATCTCAGCTCCACCACTGATTTACTGTGGGGTGTTGGCAAAAATCAGAGTCTCATCTGTAAAATGGGATTATTTTCCAGAGATGCTGCAAGACTTGTAACACTGCTTTGGAAGATGTGAAGTTTTAATTAGTATGTGAACATTATGACCCAGATTCAGTAAGGCACCTTTGTCCCACTGACTTCAAATTGGATAACTCACATGCTTTATCACTTTGCTGAATCAGGGGGGTATAGTTTTATCACTGCGTTAGAGCTGGCTGAATCTGACAAAATCCTTTTGAATAAGCTGTCATTCCGTTTAAACTACCTGGCAGAAAAATTAATACATCCAAAATGCGATTAATTTTTTCAAAAAAAAATAAAATACATGTTTCTTCACCAGACTGCTAAAGGCATTATTTTCTTTGAACTCCTACTAATGCTGCAAGAAAGTTAAACTAGTATTTATACAACAGTTGGAAGACTGTAGGATGTTTTTGGCATCGTGAACACTAAGAGTAAGTGGACTTTGCTGAGTAAGATCTGAGTATAAAGTAGGGGTTAAATCTGTGACTATGTGATCATTTACAAAAGAACTAGTGTAAAAAGTTGCACTCAGCTGAACTTGGCATACAAGATCTGATGGGAAGCAATTTGTTATAAATTTATTTCCAACAAAGAAGCCTATTTAGCTATTTAAAAGGGTGTTTACTATCCAGACTAGCTTTTTAAAAAAAGAGTTGTAAGTAGTTAGTCCATAAAATGAACTAGTTACACTTTTTGGTATTTCCCTATACATCAAATTCTTGATATGATTGAAGTCAGTTCAGATAGTGGAGCTTATTGTAATCATCACACACACAAACACACACACACACACACACAGTGTGAGGACAGTGCAACAACATTCTTGTTGCTGTAGTTGGGGTAACTGCAGAATTCCCAAGTGGTGGCATGAAGAAGCAGATGGGATGCACAATCGTCCTTTAATAAAGTTTGTTAACTGGCCATCTGCCTCATTATATTTAAACCATATGAGCAACTAGATGCACAACACCTTTTTATCCTGCTGTATGTATTGACAAATATTGGAAGAAATAGGACGTATAGGTTTTGTTATTCTCAGTCAGTCTGTATGCATACATGGGACTATGATAAACATGCTGGGCGTACTGAAGCTGATTTAATGAATGCCAACAGAAAACTCTGCAGCACCACTACAAGATCTGCTTTTAAAAAAACCACATCATTTCACACAGCATGTTCTTTCAATAAGCAAATCCCTTCGGAGGGAGGGAGGGGGGTAGACAGGTTTTCGACAGACTTTCTGACTTGGTTTCTCAGAATTTTCACACCACAGACCACTTTCTACAGTGGCAATCTTCTTCTGGATGCCTCTCATCACAAACACCCACTCCAATCTACATTTTTCCTGCTACAACCATAGTGATTAACACATGAACAAGTAATGTTAGGACAATATGAAAGTGAGAAGACAAAAATAAATATGCTTTATAATTAAACATCTGTTCCATCCACCTAAGATCCCCAGCCCACATATTATATCTATGCAGTTTATTCCTTCTCTCTGGTGGCAGAACTTGACATTAGTAGCCAGTCCTCCTTTAGGCACAGTTCTTGCTGTTCTGATCCCCAATGCTGCTTTATAGATTGGTTCCATCCTTAGCACTGCCACATCTCCAATTTCAGTATTGCTTGGAAGGAACCAGGGTTGCTTTTTTCCCAACCTTCCTCTGCCGCATGGAGTAATGATCGTCTGTTATGTCCAGATGATCCTATCTCACCTAATCTATTCCCTGCCATTGCAGAGGCCTGGGGCATTGGTGGCACCTCAGTCTCGCCTGTTTCTCTCTCTGCCTCTGGCACACAACAATTTAGTACCTGTACTACACAGGAGGACAGACTAGATGATATAATGGTCCCTTCTGGCCTTAAACTCTATGACATGACAGCTGAATCTGCCAGAGAAATGTAAAGAGCAAATGTGCTGGATGAAAATCGTTGTGGGTTTTTTTGCTTAAGTTTAGTTTGTCAGAATAGCCTCTGCATATCCGACTCAACCTCAGCTAGAAAGAAAAGCTGCAACATGAAGACTGCCTGTTTTGGTCAAGGAGGCTTCACCTAAATCTTCAGAACACCAGTGATATACAGACCAGTCTGCAAACCAGTGAAAATTATATTTCTACATAGAAGACGCCTGTGTATGCAGGAGGGGGACCATAGAATCATAGGACTGGAAGGGACCTTGAGAGGCCATCTAGTCCAGTCCCCTACCCTTATAGCAGGACTAAGTATTATCCAGACCATCCCTGACAGGTGTTTGTCTAATCTGCTCTTAAAAGCCTCCAATGACAGAGATTCCACAACCCCCCCTAGGAAATTTATTCCAGTGCTTAACCACCCTGACAGTCAGAAAGTTTTTTCTAATGTCCAAATGGGGAAGAAGGAGAGAAGAGGGTTGGACAGGATGCCTGATGTTCCCTGACAACCATTTTAGCTGATTAGAGATAGGTGTTGATATGAGGCCCTACACTGACTGAGGATGTGAGTACCACGCTTCTGGTTGAGACAGATTGGATGGTGGCCTTGTGCCCCATCAAGGGGGCAGAGGGAGGCGAGAAGGGAATCCGAATAATGACTGGACCACATAAAAGCAAGCATGATTTATAATGTGAATCTTTAGAGGGGGAAAAAAAAATGAATAAATAAGTAATTTTGCCCTTAGTGTAGCTTCGTAACTATGTGATTAAATTTTCAATTCTGGCTCACCAAAGCAAGCCATAATCTGAATAATACCATGCAGCAATCTGTTTACACATTTGTGTAACATTTTTGCTGAACTGCATGTTCATCCAGCCACCACGTTAAAAGAGTTGCTGTTAATATAGACAGCTTTATACTGTAATATGACTCATGCACAATTATAATAAGACCCCTGTGTGGCAGGCAGCCATTATTTGAGAGAGAGGGAGAGAGACAGAGAGAGAGAGAGAGAGAGAGAGAGAGAGAGAGAGAGGTCCTTTACCATTTCCAGCAGTGTTGGACGACGTTTGGGCAGTACAGGGAGCGACTTCTTCCTCCGTCTGTCAGAACCTCTGCAATGCCCTTTGTTTGCATTTGAGCTCGCCAACGTTGCACTTGCAAATTCTGCACGTTCCCTGCGATTTACGCTATTTGGACTTTGAGGGATATTTGAAGCTTGAGGGATATTTCGGAGGATAGTCTGATTTTCCTTAAGAGCTTTTGCTACAATCTTGGCAGGAACTTCTAAAAAAAAAAAGAACAAAACTGTAAACTCTCAAAGTCCTAAATAACAGTCACATATCTCTGTACTGACAGCTCACCTAGTTACTACTACTGGTACTAGCATGTCCTGTTTTAATGATCATGGATTTCTACAGAGGAGGGGATCTTATCCCCATTCCCATAATAGAAAACAAACACAGAAATAAAGTGACTTGCCCAATATCAGAGAGTCAGTAGAGAGTCTGGATCAGAACTCGGGTCTCTATCTTGCAATTAGTCCCATGCTCCAAACATCAGAGCACGCTGCTTTCACTTTATAACCCAGTTTGCAGTGAAATACATGGACAAGAAGGATGGCTCCGTGGTTAGGTGCTAGCCTGTGACCTGCAAGATCCAAATTCAATTCCCTGCTCTGCCACAGACTTCCTCTATGACCGTGGGCAAGTCACTCAGTCTCTGCGTCTCAGTTCCTGGTATGTAAAATGGGTGGTCATAGCACTTACCTCCCTCGCCGGGGTGTTGTGAAGATAACTACATTGAAGATTGTGATGTGCTCAGATATTACTGTAATGGGGACCAGGAAGGAATGAGCTCTGCATTAAATCAGAATGTGCACTCAGTCTTCAAGCACTACAAGAATCTCTAGTGGTAGCGCACTTACGTAGAAAGTACTAGAAGCTTGGATATTAGCTCACAGGGTGAGTGACAGCACATTCCTGGCTCTCTTCACCAAATATAATTTTAGGGTAAGGATTTTAAGGCTGTTTTTGCCCCTCACATACATTTCTCCAAAAGTTATCAATGCTCGTTTTGGACAGGATGCATCTCCACCTTTATCTCAGAACAAGGTGGTAGGACAGGACATGTAACATAGGGGGGGAAGAAACAAAAACAAGAAAAACAACACTGTGAACCTGTCACCCTTTGAGGAAACTCTGGAATGTAGTATAAAAAAAGAGAATGATTATTAATAGACAGGCTATGAACTAGATAAATCAGAGGTCAGATCTTGTAGGCAACTCTAATGTTCTACACTCAGTGAATCCCGGGTATACAAAAATGGTACATTGTGGTTGCTACTGCAATATAAATAATGAGTGGTCTCTCCCCCAGGGAGCAACAGTTGCTCTTAGAGTAGCCTCAGTGCAGTCTACTGGGTTTTTCCATCCTTCCATTCATCCCATGTTACCTTTTTCATCCTCCATTTGTGTCTGTGTTCGTATGAAGTACACTGAAAGCAGAGAGCGCTGCAAGCATAACAGCAGAAAACCTTCCCCCTTGAGATACAAAACATTCTACCTATAACACAATGTTCCCTCACTGCCTAACAAGCTAGAGTGGCAGATCCAAGGCTGCTCTCAATTACTCCACCAGCAGCTAGAGGTGCCAGGAACGAGGATGTTTTCCTACTCATGAACATCCTGAAGTAGAGCCAGTAAATGTTGTGTTTATATCTTTGGTTAGATCTAAGAATGCAAGTCTCTGAATATAAAAAGCTGCAAATTTACATATTCATAAATGAGGACAAAACTACGGGAAGATGGATGGCAGGCGAGGCAAGGTGCCCAGACTGCATGCCACCCTCCTTCTCAGATTGATGTTTATATGGAGACGAAGTGCCTTTTCTGGTACACTTTGAATGCTTTTGCGGTTCATAAGAGAGAGAGGGGGGGAAAAAAAAAAAGCTTGTTAGACCCCAACTCACCCTCTGGCTCGCTCTCGCTATCTGATGTGCTGCCATAGTTGGTCACCAGTGAACTCAGGGCAGAGGTTACCTGCTTCGGAATGACAGTCAGTCCCAACTTTCCATCCTCTGCAGCTGCTCCATCCTTGTCCGACTCTGCAAAGAGAGTACCAAGACTTTTCAATGCTCCTGTATGTTGACAGCCAGCTTTGTCACTAGACCTTCTCCTGGAGAATATGCATCCGATACTGGACAAGGTTATTCAACACCATTGCTTGATAAACTGCATGTTACTTCCTTTCCATTAGCATTCAGGGGTAGGAGTTGTCTAAACACCAATTTATAGCCCTGACAAAGGCCGTAGGGGAAAAAACAGTTTGATTTCTCTGAACAAGGACTTGAGCTTTTGGCTCCATCTTCATATAGTGAATTTAATTATAGTCTTTGCTATTAACTGCAAACAGCAGAGAGGGAGAAACTTGTTTAGATTTCCTGGATGTAGTCAGGTAATAAATATGTACAGAAATTAATCTTTTACAGGGGGAGAATTAATTACATTTAAAATCAGAATTGCCAAGGGGAAGAAATTTTGAGATTGTGACATCACTCTAAAGGACATTAAAATCAAGCTTATAAGACTATGGCAATGAGATCTCGGGGAACTTGATTACTTAAAAATATGTATTTAGTGCCATCTATACGAATGCTGCTTTAGTGAGTAAAGAGTTTATAATCCAAGTTGTTCACGATAACACAGAATACCAGGGGGCTAAGATACAGGATAATGACTTATGAATAGCTGCTAGTGGGCAAAAGGGAAAAATCTACTAAAAGCATCGCAAAGTAAACAGTTAAGATCACAGACAGATTTAATGGGATGCAAAGCTATATGTACCATGACACACCATTTCCTTTGGAGACATCACAGATATACTCAAATGCTGGCATTTAACCAGAAGGCTAATACATGTCAGTTCTTTTGCATGGAACCTACATGAAAATTTTTGGGGGAAAAAAAAACACATGCAAAACCCTATTGGTAACATTATTAGAAAGGTGTCTGTTAAAAGTTTTTGTGAATGCCCGGTTCAATTACAAGAATTAAAGAAACACTACCTGAAATCAGGATTTTGTTACAATTGTATTGTCCATGTATTAACCCCACATTAGATTATTAAACATGAAAATTTATAAAAAAACCAAACAGTTTGTCACTATTTTTGTTTTACTTTTTACATTTCATTCACCCTAAGACAATGAAGTCAGTTTCACTTTTAGGTTCTCAGAACAGCAGAATTTGGTTTCAAACATAAAGGGACTTGCATTTTTTTTTAAAGCAATTGTTTTGGGTGGAAACATTTCTACTCCTTTGTTTTTAAATCAAAGTTTGTTTTTACAACAATTAATTCTGGACCAAATTTACGTTAAGACTGTCCCTTTAATCTATTTATTGTAGAACACGTAATACTGTACACAAACTTCTCCGTGGCAGGGTTTCCAAATCACTGACCAGGAGGAAAAAGTTCAGGGTTCTTCTATCAACATTTTATGTTCTTAGCAGAAATTTCCATTCAAAAGGAAGTTCTAATGAAAATCTGGGTACAAGGGTCTTTAGTGACGCTGGCAGCAACAAATCTACGACTAACTAACCATTGAATTGCCTTGGCTGTAGTGCAAGAAAGTCCTAACAATGTTTTAAGTGGCAGATAGAAGAGTTGTCAAGTATGAGAAAGCACTTATCAGTGGCATTTTCCAAACCAAGTGTAAAGTCTTTGAAAAGACAAGCTCTTATCAAGTTACCAGCTCTCCTAAAAAGCTGTTACCTACGTAACATTAATTCCCCCTAAAGTAAAAGATTTCTCCAAGCTCCTCCCCTCATCTTACCAGCATCACTATTTGCCAGAATGCCAAGTGGATCCACATCCTTCATACAGGTCTGCGCATCTGAAACAGATTGTTTTTCAGGTTTCTTAACAAACGTGTGATTTTCTGGTCCACTAGCTGCATTCTGAGCTTTCAGCAGAGATGCATCATCTCCATCACCTTTCTTAAACTTCTTCCAGAACTGACGCTTCTGCTTCTTCTTCTGTCTTCCTTGCCACCCAGAAATCTCTTCATCTTGTGGAGCTTTCCACATTCCCTTCATTTTGCTAGAGGAAAGAAAATGTAAAATTCTTACACAAATAACACCACATAAAGAAAATGAAACTAATCAAGGTAAACATCCCCCCCCCAAACAAAATTAAAAAACCCTGCGCACTATAGCAGCCAAGAGATTAGAGGAATATTTGTCCTTCAATACAACATTTTTCAGGTTTCCCTGTGTTACATTGCTCTGCCCTGCTTCAATGTTTTAATCCACCAGTTTCAGCATATTAGTAGCCAAATGCAGTTTACTAGAATACCCATTTACAAGTGCTTTATTTGGGTTAATAAGTCTCATTTGGCTATTGGCACAATGAACTGAGACATGACAGAAGGAAGAGGAAGCTATGCTGGACACAAACTTGAGGAGAAAAAAAAAAGACTACAAAGAAAGCAAGACAGAGAAATGAAGAAACACACATGATCATGGGGATGGGACAAGGTATGACCTTGGTGAGATAAGAACAAAACTAGACAAGCTCCTTAATTCCCAACCCAGTGGTTGAAACAGTCCTAGATTTTTTTCATTTCACGTTACAAAGTCAACACTCTCTTCATTCAGAGAAATAAGGCCATTCAAAGGCAGAAAAACAGAAAGGAAAGAATCTGTCATCAGCATATGCCCATTACTGAAGTTACCTTAGTTTTAGCATATACTGCTACAGCACTTTGCAGAATACTGAAGCCTCAGACACATCAGACCAACCTATCACTCCAATTGCAATGACTGCTTACACATATGGGTAAGGGAGGGGAAGGGGGCAGAGGTAGAATGGACTGCTAGTGAGGGAAGGGGACAACAATTTTCCTCCTTTAGAGCAGGATATTTCAAGTTATATCAGGGAAACATGGAACTGTGTTTTTAATACAAGTAAGTTAAAGATAGAGCTATAGCATGCTAATTCTACAAATCACAAAATGAGCCTCAAATCTACCTATTTGAGATTATGGATGGATGAAAATGCTGGAAATGTGTTTAGACCATGGTTACAGTGAGAAGAGCTCCTATAAAAATGTTAATCCACGCCTGCCGAGAATGGGTCTTCTAAGTGATAATTTACTTAGTGCTTTGACAGGAGCTTAATTGCACCTCCAGACTATAATATTAACACAAGAATTCCCATACCAGAGTGGACCAAATGGTTCATTTTATTCACTACCAACGCTCCAACAGTTGAATCCACAGAGCACATTAGAGGAAGCTTTCTAATACCTGACAAATTTTGAAATACCATACAAAGGGCAAAAATTTCTCCCTAAAACCAGCTGATTCAGGCAATTTGAGTTCAACTCCAGCTGTGCCACATTCTTCCTTTGACCTTAGGCAAGTCATTTCATCTCTTTGCGCACCAGTTCCCCATCCACTAAATGGAGGTAACACTTTCTCCCACATTTTGCCTTTATTTAGACTGTAAACTCATTGGGGCAGGAACTGTCTCTTACTACGTGTTTGTACAGTGCCTGGCAGAATAGGGTCATGAATTCAGTTTGGGGTGTCTAGGCACTGCTCTAACACTTAACCAATGTTTCATGGGTTAAGGGAGGCTGTGATACGGGAGGTGCCATAAAACCAAGGCCCTGACCACTTGCGGTCACTAAAAACCCAGGGCACTTCTCAAGAACCAGAATTAGATGTCCCAGTCAAATTCCAGTTTGGAAACTGCCTTCTGCCCTCATCTGCTGCTTCTATTAGCAAACGCATTCTTCACTTCCTGTTCCGAACTGCAGCATAACTGTGCAGTATTAACCAGCTGCTACATTCTACCCTGCAGGTAGCTACATTTAAGTGATAGGTGAAGTGGTCCTTCTGTATCTTTAATCTACTCCATAGGGATGTTGAGAATTAATATTTGCAAAGCACTTCAGAGGGCCAGAATTCAAAGGTGGTATCGAAGTATCAAATGCTTTTGAAAAAAAATCTTACTTAGCTATTTGCCTCAATAGGAAGGCTTCCAGAGAGCAAAGTTGAATTCTCTTCTGTTTCACACAACAGTAAATTTGCAAGATTAAGCACCCAGTTCCAGATTTTTATTGTTGACATTCATATAAAAAATTACAACTTTTTGGGCAGCAGATTAAGTTTATAGTACTAACAGTTAGGAAAGAGGCGCTTTAAGAAAGCCAGGGTTACAGAGATCACTTAGTGAGAACAAACAGGAAAAAGTTTACATCATTTTTCTGATCACTCTTCTGACCAGAAGTAAGAGATTGAAGTATAATTGCTGAGTGACATCTAAGGGCTGCTCATTAGTGAAGCCACATGTGTTAAAACAAAAATTATTAAATACCACTGATTTTGTTACTTTGACAAGTCAGATTCACTTTTAACTTTAGTTACTAAACAAGTAGGAGAGTCTCTTAATGTCTGCTTTCATGCATTCAAGGCTTTAAATTCACAACTAGTACTGAGAATCAAACACTTGTTGAAGTGCCCCTGCAATTACAAACCCCTCCTCCCCATGCAAGGAGAATCCCATATTTTTTCTTTAAAAGCAGCAGGCTTTACTATGGGCCAGAAGAGAGGCGTAAAGGCAATCTGAGATGCTACCAGAGATATAAGTGACAGAAGTGGCTTCTGAAGCTTCGTCTACATCAAGGGTAGGCAACCTATGGCACGCGTGCCAAAGGCGGCATGCGAGCTGATTTTCAGTGGCACTCACACTACCTGGGTCCTGGCCACTGGTCTGAGGGGCTCTGCATTTTAATTTTATTTTAAATGAAGCTTCTTAAACATTTTAAAAACCTTATTTACTTTACATACAACAATAGTTTAGTTATATATTATGGTCTCTTTCTATAAGTCTTTCTAAAAACATTAAAATGTATTACTAGCACACAAAAACTCAAATCAGAGTGAATAAACGAAGACTCGGCACACCAATTCTGAAAGGTTGCTGACTCTGGTCTACATTAAGAATATTTGCAACCGTTGACATTACCAAATTAGGCTACATTGGTATAAATCCACTTAGCATTTGTGCAGCCCATCTATCTGAGGGATTTGCACTGGCATAACTAAAATCAATGTAGTTACACTAGTGCAAGATTTTTTAAGTGCAGACAACTTCAAGGCCCAAGCCCACTTTCCCACAGCAGAAAGAAAGGTCCACAAAGAAGCTGGAAGGAGTCTGACATAACAACCTGGGAACAATCTTGCTGCCTCCACTCAGATCCTCTGGTCCACTAAACCAGACCCTGGAGGTTTGGGATATTATAACGCCTTTAAAAAAATCCCTCGCTACAGCAATATTCAAGTAAAGCCACTGATGAAGCTTGACATGAGGCAGACAGTATGCAGAAAAGTGGGGTGGGGGGAGGAAAAGAGCAGAGGCTACACATATGGAGGGAGGGAAAAACAGATCAGAGTGCATGAGAGGAGTGAACAAATAAAATCCAAGAGGAACAAAAAAAGAGCCCCAGAGAAATCAAGATAAGGCAGGGTGGAAGAGATGAAAATAAGAGTATTGCAGGTACTTTCAGCTACCAAAGCAGTTTACAGTGACAATTAGATAGCTTAGAAACTCAAATAGGTAATTCCTTCTTAAGTTTGTTATTATTGCTCTGAGAATCGTCAGAGAAAGCTTACCCAAACTGTGCAGTTGTCAGCACGTCTCCTCTCTCCTCTTTTTCTATCTGTAATGCTTTCTTCTTTTCAATGTTTGCCAACGTAGGAAAGTTTCTAGAGCAAATAAATATATATGTTTTTAGAATGTTTTACACACCCTTGCTCTAACTCACATTTGCATTATGAACAGCACAGGAAAGATTTAGTTGCGCACACAAAAAAATGAAATATTAAAAGCAAATTATTTCCTCCTGAAGCAGGGTTTGGTAAGAAAAATACATATACCTCTACCCCGACATACGTAGATGAAGATGGACCTTGAAGTGCAGAATCTGTTTACACACACGCCCTCTATGACAGCATAGGATTATGCCCTACAATTTTTTATTTTAAGTGCTTCATCCAATCTAGTTTTAATTGTCTTTAAGGTACAATATATGTTTATCAAGATAGTCTCATCCTCCATGTGAAAGAGTTTCTGCTTATCAGTCTCACTGACGGGTTTTGAAATGAAATAAAAAACAAAAAAGTGTTTCACACAAAAACAGTCTCTGGATGCATATTCAGCCACAACACTTTCAGTACCTAGATGTCATTGCTCTGTAAAGCACTTTGAGGCAGAAAAAGGCTATACACAATAATCTAACTCGATTCTGTTCTTTAGGAGAGTAATTCAGGTTATTAACATTTTATAAGTCTATTAATATGGAAGAGTGAGAAGCCTGGAACAGCTATACATATATATATTATCAACAGTCTTCGGATCCACATATTTAGTCTTGTCACATTCAACTTTCTATTATTTTCTAACAGCAAAAGTTAAGTGCTAAAAAGTCACACTGATGCAAGAGAAGCTGAAGGACAAAGATGGAAAAAGCATAAGTGGTTTCTGAAAACCCTGCCTTGAACAGAAATTCTGGTATTAGGAGGTTTTCACAGATCATGCTTAGATTCATTTTTTCATCGATTCCAAGGCCAAAAGGGACCATTGTGATCATCCAGTCTAATTTCCTCTATAACACAGGCTAGAGAACTCCTCCAAATAATCCCTCTTAGAACTAAAAACTTTCAGAGAAGCATTGAGTCTTGATTTAAGAAGTTGCCAGTGATGGAGAATCACCAAAATCCTTGGTAAGTTGTTCTAGTGTTAATTACCCTCACTCACGTACATCTTATTGTCAGTCTGAATTTATTCAGCTTCAACTTCCACCCACTGGACCTTGTTATACCTTTGCTAGATTGATGACCCATTCAAAACACATTCACTGTGCCATTTATTTTATTATGAGGAGATGATTTTTAAAAAATCTTTCAAAGTATTGATTGGTAATAGGACATGAAGCCTGTTACCTTCAGGTCACCAGTTCAAATGCAGCCTAGATTACTAGTCACCAGAAGTCACAATATGATGGCTATTCAGTAGCGTATATATGCAAAGTAGGCAACATTAGTCAAGTGGGAAGGTGACCACATTTCAAAAACTACGGTCACAATTAGCTTCTTTGTTGGCAGAGAGATCATGATATTACCCTTCCTCTCTGCCTGCATATAAAACTGCCCAAACAACACGTCAAGAGACTTTTCCACATGCTGGAGGGAAATACACAAATGAGATTTAGTGTTATCAGTAAAGTTGACATCAGCCCTATTGGCTGCCTGTGTTGCCTGTGAGCATAGAGGCCTCAAAAAGCACCTCACCACACCAGCCTAACTTTAGGTTTCTGAGGCTGAAGAGAGGCTTACCAGGCCCCAAGACTACCCAAACAGCTTCAGGACTTTCAATGGAACAGCAAGTGCAAAGTCCATAGTCACCACCGCAATTAAAGTGACATTTCCTAGATTAAAAAAGTTTTGTTTGGGCAGGCTAAGAAGAGAGGAAAGTGTTAGTTTTCCTATTGCAGGTGGGTATGCATCCTTGGTGTAGGTACTCTCACCAACAGGTTTTAGTAGAACACACATTCTTGGAAGACGGAGCAACTACTATAAAAAATAAAATATTCTGATCCTGAAAAGTAACTATTCATAGTTGGAAAAAAAAAACCAGCAACAGGAGAGGAATTAAAAAGATCCCTTAAGAGTCTTAGCACAGAAATGAACACAACTGTTGTCTATTTATGAGCTCACCAATGATTACCTTAAAAAAAAAAAATCTCTCCTGAGTAACCACAGGAACTTTCAGAAAGAAGAAAGTTGTTTTTCTAGTACCACAGACTCAAACTGCATAACAGCTCACATTCCCTCTGGTGCTCCCTTTTCATTATTGTGACAACAGCACAACTTCAGTTCTAAATTCTTACTTTACTGGAGGCCCAATTACTGCTTCACAAAAGCTACAGTTTTTCAGAGTATTAATAGAGCATCCTCATTTTACAAAAAGAGTATCAGAAGCCACCAAGGCAGTCATTTTGTTGCACCTATTTATTATAAACAAGATGCCCACACAGGCAATGAAAGCACGGAAAGAAACCACAGAACTATACCACCTAGTGGACTTGTTTTAGAACAAGTTCCGAGTTACACAGCCTTATTATTCCTATTCCTTATAGATAAGCAACAAGCCCATTTCCAAAGTATTTTTCTCAGGCAATTTTATACAAAAGTTTCTACAGTAACTTACTTGCAATATGACATTAAGAGCATCTGCACTTCACATACTGAGCAGAAAAATTTGAGTCTTTACACAATTCAGGTATAAAATATTTCACCAGTAAAAGTTTACTTAGAATTAACTGTAGACACCTTTATAGTTGACTCAAATTCAACAAGGAAATCATACAGTTTTACTTTTTATAAAGTGAATAGTTTTTGTAGGGTACCTACAAGTTTGCTGTAAAGCTCTCACCCTCTACACAGTGTGGATTTATGTCCTTCATTTGCCAATCCCTGTACTCAATCCAGCTCATACTATTTTCCTCATCTGTTAGTGTCTAGTACAGAATGTTTATACACACATAAACCTAGAACTTTTCCAGGGACTAGGCAGCCAGCTAGAACATGCAAATTGAGGGCCTGGCAACAGGTGTTTGGCTTTACCTGCATACCTCAACAGAGGGCTGTTTAGAAACATAGAAAGTGCCATACAAGATCAAACCTGAGGTCTATTTAGACCAGTATCCCATCTCCAGTGGCCAGCACCAGACGCTTCAGAGAAAGGTGTAACCACTAAGCAGAGGTGTGATAATCTGCCCGCCCCCCACACAACTAGATCTCATTCTAATCTCTAATAGAAAGAGATTGTCTTAATCTCTAAAACATGAGGCTTAACATCCTTTTCACAGAATTTATTAATTACTACTTCATGAAAAAAATCTATTTTAAACTTGTTTTTTGAAAGGTAAAGCACAAGAGAAAAAAGTACGACCTTAATGCTGCAATAGCACTTATAAGCCAACCAGGTAAGGGCCCCATTATGCCTAGCATTGTACAAACATAGTGACAGTCCCTGCCTCCAACAGTTTACAATCTGAAAGACTCACTGTTACACTTTCATCTCCAACTTCAGAAGCTGGAAAAGAGAAGCCTTCATTCTGAGGGAATACAATAAAGTAATATCACTGCTATAACTATTTTTTTTAAAATACACCTCTACCCTGACATAACGCCACCCGATATAACATGAATTCGGATATAAAGCGGTAAAGCAGCGCTCTGGGGGGCGGGGCTGCGCACTCCAGCAGATCAAATCAAGTTCGATATAATGCGGTTTCACCTATAATGCAGTAAGATTTTTTGGCTCCCGCGGACAGCGTTATATCGAGGTAGAGGTGTACCACAGAAGATCATCACACACTGAGCACACCACTGTAGTTTTCTCTCGAAACACGACAAACTCAGCAGTCACTACTTCAACGTACAGAAGACTTTAAAAGTTGTTCCTCGGGATGACCTGATTCAAAACCAAATCTAAGGTGCAGACTAGTAAAGTTCTACTATATTATTCAGAAGCATTTAATATTTACTTGGGCATTCTGTTAGTCACGCTCCAGTCATCAACAAGATAGAACCTTATAAGTTAACTTCCTGTTCTTTTATTGAAAATTAAATAGTCTTTAATTTCTGAACTGACGTAGAAGTACTTAGTCTGATGTACAAAACGCATCTCATATGCTACAAGTTTTTTTAAATAAAATCCTAAACCAAAAAAAAACAAAACAAAACCAAACCCAAGCTGCATTTTTAAGTGTAGGCCAAACAGTAGCCATGTCTTCATGTCTGAACAGCTTAAAATCCATTACATAAATGAATGTTTCAATGTACTTCTTACTATAGGTGTTAACATTTTCAGTTTTGCTATCTGACCTTCCCAAGGGCAATGTTACAGAAGATGAAGTATGACAACAAACAAAATGGGAGTCTTACTGTACAAGCAAAGTGAACTGACATCAGCACAAGTTGGAAATCTGCCCACAGATATTCCCCAAAAAGGAGACTTTTTGTATCCAAGTGATGAAAGGAGTTGCATGTGAAAAATCCACTATTAATTTTTTATTTATTAATTTTCAATTTTCAAAATACTAAATTTTCACTTGGAGCTATCCTAGTGCCAAAAAACTTAGCCATGGGTTACCGATATCATAGATTACATTTATTTAATGAACTCTGCAACACTTATTGTATTTACATAACGCGGGAGGAGGAGGGTTCTAGAAGCTTTGCTGAAAAAGTAAGCCAGTTTGCAATGACACCAAATTCCAGATAACATGAAAGTGAGCCAAGAAATTCCTTTTGAATTGCTTTAGGATACAGAAGCAGCTTTGGTACCCACAGCAGCTAATAGTCACTGAATTTATCAGACAGAAGTCAAGCTTGTTTTTTCCCCATTAACTATAACTCCTGGGGGAATTCTGTGCACCCGCATCCGTCTTGCATATATTGTATTTTCATGCACAAAAACCAAACATTTTGCCTAAGCAGTGCTGCAGTTCCGCCTTTTGCCCACCAGAGGCCACTGCGGTACCAGAAAAAGCAGCTGCATTCATGCCTCTGTTCTGGCATCACAGCAGCCTCTGGTGGGTAAAAGGTGGAACTGCAGCAATTAGGCAAATGTTTTTTATGCAGGAAAATAAAAATTTCTATGCCCAGTGTTGCTGAATTCCCCCAGGAGTAGAGTCCATCACAGCATCCTTCCTGCCCAGCCAGGTTAGGACAGGGTGGAACACACAGAGCTGCAGGGGGGGGGGGTGTCACAGACTGGGGTTCAAAATGGCTGGGGGCGGGCTGGGAGGGCAAGCAGGCATGGGCTCAGAAGCTAGTGGGGCAATAGTGTTGAGCCTGGGGATAGAGACTGCAGATACCCATGGGGATGAGGGATGTGGGAACAGGGGCAGATGTGCCTGACTGAATAGGAGAGGCTTGGGGTCACCCCTAGCTTTTCAGAAACTCCAAAGCTTGCCAGCATGACTTCCCATCATCTTACCTGCCAAAGTCTGTCAGACTACAGAAATTTTTCTAGGAAAATCTCTCTTTGTAGCAGAGATACTCAGTCCCCTTTGTCAGACAAACTTGTCACTGAGCTTCTCTCTCTCCCTGCCCCCTCCTTGCCACTGTTAAGACTGAGACAGGGTGGGAGAGGGAGGCTTGGAGGCGGTATCCTGACAAGTAGAGCTTGCAGATCTACCACAGAAAAGGCAAGATCTCCTCCATCTGGCAAACCTCTTGATTCACTAGGGGTGAGTCCCAAACTGATAGACCATGGCAGGTTTATTAAGAGAGTGTGCAGGCAATGCTGAGTATGTCTCCAGAAGGAGAAATCAGAGAGCCATGTGGGAGAACAGAAGGCACATGGTCAGGGCAGTGGGTTTCCCTGAACCTCCCAGTCAGCCTACCCACCAGTTCCCAGCCCAGTATCCCAATGCCCACTTTATCTCCCCAGTTCCACAGTACCTCTTTCGTCCTACACCAAATCCACTGACCCATTCCACACAGAAAGTCTATTCATGCTTACTTTGTTTTCTTGCAGAATTTTAATGTCAGTAAATCTGAATAAAAAAGTCCTCAGGTGTGAATATTACAGAGTAGGAAGAGGAGAAGCAGTTCTGGACACACAGGATGTTCTGTAGAACATGAAAGAGCTACAGTTATGTGCCAAGAGATGTCTTCCACGGACTTTCTGGGGTATGTCCCATTGAAGCAATGGCCAGGCCTATTCTTATGCAATCTAGTAATATCATAGACCACTACAATGTGACTGCAAGCTGGAGCCAGTTTTGTTTCTGAAGCCATTACAAAGAGACGCCCAGTAATAAAATCCACCTCTCTAATATAATGTTATACAGCACTACCACTAATTTTCTCTCTCTCATACATATAAATAATGAATAAAATAAAAGTAAGGGAGAGAGAGACATTACACACCTATATTAATATAAAAATGTTCATAACCCACAACTGCAGCCAGAGAAACAAAATCTAGAACATCTACGACAACCTGAATTATTAATCAGGTGCAACTTGCCTATCTTTGAAAAGTCAGTAGGATCAGATCCAGACCAGTACAGTGTCTATTTTCAAATATCCAGCTGTTTTTCTTTCATCTTATCTGTGAGTGTAGGCATTATCTCCATTTCACAGATGAGGAACTGGTCATTCCTATAAGTGCATTAACCACAGAATAAGTTTAATCAGTTTAATCTCTTATACCTTTTGATTTAAAGTGCTTTACACTATTACAAACAGGAAATGGTTTTTGTAGAAGAAAGAGGTACCGAGTAGTACTCATCCTTGAATAAATACTCTCTATGAACAGGGACATACATAAGGGGGAGGGGGGGGCAAGCAACGGTTTCACCCCCCTCCCCCCAAAAAATCTCCATGTGTCCCTGCAGCCTGGGGGACGAAGTAGCAGGGCAGCTGCCTGAGCTCCTTCTCCCTCCCCCACTGCAGCTGCTGATTCGCCTTCTCTGCTGCCTCCAACCCCGGCTCCCCTCAAAAGGTGGACTGCAAAGCAGACAGCAGTGCTGGGACTCCAGCAGCAGGGAAGAAGCAGCAGCAGCTGCATAGGTGGGGAGCGGAGGAGCTCAGCCTGCAGCCAGCAGCCCTGCTGCTTCCTCCACCCCCAGGCTGCAGGGACAGAGTGCTGCTGCCAGAGGGAGCGGCTGCCTCCTCGCTGCTTGGCATCCCCACCAGAAGCATCCTGCCAGAGGTATCCAGAGAAATTTAGGGGGGGGGGGGGGAAAGAGCACAGGAACCTTTCATTAGTGTGTGTTTAATGTGGCCTTCCAAAAGTGGTGATATTTAAATTCCTGCACAAGTCCCTGTATATGAATTAGCAGAGCTTGCTGGATGATAATCAAGAGATATAGGTTAGAAAGAATGTTGTTAGGTACAAATTTAAAGTCTACAGAAATTACTTGTCAATATCTGGAAGTCTGCACTCAACGAAGTATACTATAGAGGTGGTGAGTACACCATTTTCAGATGTTCACATCTTCATTATTTCAGACCCAACTATTTCCAATATCATCCACCACACATTCCTCATTTCAGGAATCTGAGCTTTAAACATGACATGTACAAACAGTATGAGTTATCTAAAGACAAAATAATGCATCTTAAAGACTGAGGCATACATTTTTCTTGCTGGCGTAACTTGAGAGTTTGAATCTTTTCCCCCCTAAGCATTAAAAAAAATTATTAAGTTAAGGGCTAGGAACCCCAAGGGACAGGAGTGCACATGAGTGCACAGGAGCGATGAGAAGTTTTGGAACTGAAAGCCTCTTACAACTTAAAATATACAGTCTCGGAAACTCACTCACCTTTTTCTTTCCTCTCTCCATTTAGCAATCTCCTCTGGAGTATCTAATTGTATTCTTTTAGCACCAGGAGCATGCATCTAGGGAGGACAAATTTTCAAAAGCATTACAAAATGTGACTCAATTACACAAAATTACACAAAATTCTGCAACTTTAAAAACCCAGACACTGATTAAGTTGGGTGTAGCATATAGAAAATGAGAAGACTAAAAATGATACATGGTAATTTTCGTTTCTATTATGTTGTCTTTTACATGCTTTTCATGTTTAATATGGGATTGAGGGTCAGTTTTAAAGCTGAGACTGGACTTTACGCATTTTTATATTTCTGCAGAATGACAAAAGACAACCAGAGAAGAAGGTAATAATCAATTCTACAATTTTCATGGACTCAATTTTTGAAGCAGTTTGGGGTACCTACATTCTTCCAGTGAATCTGAACCAACTTCTCATGTGCACTGAAACTGCAACCATCTTCTGCACACTGCAAAAGAAGAAAAAAAAAAAAAATACTCCAACACTATTTGAATGGAATTATACACACAAGAAGAGTCAAGATGTAGCCCACTTATTTTCAACTACATTGCATACCACTGCATATTAGATCACTTTCTTGAATGGTGAAACAAAATAAACTGCCAACATAGTCTCAGTTACTCGCACAGAGCCCTGAAGATGTAGAAGGCTAAGTTCCAGTACTACAGCATTAACAATTAAATTTAATAAAAAGACATTCAATTACTAAGTGGCCTAAGAGTAATACATTATGGTCACATTTTTACAATATTTATTCTCCACAGTACCCATTTATGATGACATCTTAGGATTCAGAATGCACTCAACAATCTATAACAGTGCAGATCTTCCATCATTTCATGCAGGAATTGGAGCAGCTGGCATCCAAGAATTAGTCTGAGCCCCATTATAGAGGACTTGCCAAAACTGTACACACACTGTAGTCATCCCTGTTCTAGGGCAGGAGACTGTCAGCATTTCAGATTGGATGCAAACAGCACAAGCACATTGTCAACACCTCTTAGGTTCATGCTGTACTGGATACCTATAGGTGGCCAAAACAAGGCAAATCCCTCTTGCAGTGTCATCCCTGAAGACTTCAGTAATTCACGCAAAATTATATGACTTTTCACATATCATGGATAATTTCAACTACTGATTACCAATTTTACATTTACCATTATGAATCAAAAACCTACACGACCAGCATGCTTATAAGTACAGGAAGAACCTATGTACTCAGTTAGGGCCTCCATTTTCAATCGTAATCAAAAAAGAACACCCGCGACAACACAGTGACTCCTTGCACCATAGGTGCTGACTTCACGTTTTGCCAGTGGGTCCCTCATTCTGGCTCCGACCCCTTCTCCAAGGCCCCACCCCCACTCCACCTCTTCCTGCCCCATCCCCCTAGACCTCCCTGAATGTCGTCTTCTTGACAACTCCCTCCCCTAAGTGCCTCTCGCTCACTCCTTTCTGCCCCCTCCTGCCTTAAGGGCAAAGTGCATGTGCTGGAGGGGTGCTCTGCCAGTTTTGAGAGGAGGCTATTTTCAGCATATTTATACACTTTCATTCTAGTTATTGAAAGTGTGTCTATCACTGGTATCTCCCCTTCCTGGTGTTTACCAGTTCTTGCTCTCCACCTGTGTCCCTTTCCCCATCTCTCTCTCTCTGCTCTCCACCTCCCAGTGGCTCTGTTATCACCTGCTCCCACCCACGCACTTAAAGCAGCTGTCTCCCCCCAACCCCACCCTCTGCCGCCAGCCCAGAAATTTGCCCTCCTTGAGACAGAGAGAAATTTAATTCAACAGCCCAGCATAGAAATGGCCCATTCATTTATCCTGCTGTGTGGCTGCTGTGTCGCTTCAGCCTCTGGGGCTGCAGCTCACCCTTGCTTTGAAGCTTGCTCCTGACTCCCTCACACATTGCAACTTTTGTGGGAGGGAAGCCCCTGGTGGGACCATGGCCATAGGCTGGGGGGAGAGTTGCTTCCTCCACTGGGCTGCAGCAGCCCAGCATCCTGAAGCAAGATGAGCTCAGATGTCCCAGGGTAAAGCAAAGCAGTGTCTCCTGACTTGAAGCTGATGGGGGGGTGGTTGCAATGGAAGGGATTCCCTGGAATCTGCGGGAGAGTGGAATCAATCAATCCTTCCTGACACAGGGAGGAGGGGACACTGGAGAGGGGTGGGAGAGGCAGAGATGAAGTTTATCTCTGGGAAGAAAAGCCCCTCAGAGAGGCTTGATCTGGGCGTGGGGGACACCTTTGAGCTGGGCACTACTTGTGCCTGCTCTCATGCCTGGCAAAGGGCAAACTTTTCTTAAAGGAGCCATGCCCTTTGGTTTGTTCCCCTGCCAGCACTAAGGGGGTTCACAGCTGGTTTCTCCTGGCTGGAGGGAGGGGCACAGGTCCTGTGGGAGACACCAGGGTGGGTTGAGAATAGCTGGCTCGGTCCTTGAGAAACTCCCCGGCCCATATTCCCCCCAGTAGCCCCATAGGGCCAGCCGAGAAGCTGGCCACCCGTCTCCCCCAGCCCCCTGCCGAGAGGCTGCCCACCCCATCTCCCCCACCCCTCCGCAGCGAGCCCAGAAGCTGCCATGCCCTGGCTGCTTGTCTCCCCTAGCCCAGCTCCCTCTGCCCTAAAAATTGAAAGGACTCACATTTGCCTGCAGTGGGAGGTGGGAGCCCACTGGGAGCTTCAGCAGCTGCAGGGGAAACAGCTGATAGGCGGGGACTTCCCGCCAGACAACTGATTGGCTGCAGCCAGCCAAAGAGCTGATGAGGGCTGATGTGCATGCTAAATAGCTGATTGGCAGTTGCCAACAGCTGCTCTCCCCGGTGGGTGCTAAGCATCCACGAATTTTTTTCTGTGGGTGCTCCAGCCCCAGAGCACCCATGGAGTCAGCGCCTATGCCTTGCACTATTTGGAGTCAGTGAAGATGACGACTCCAAAGAAAGTGCCACCTAGCAACACCTCCTGTAGCACATGATTTTCCATTGGTGATCTCCCATTCAAGTACTGTCTGAGACCAAAACCTGCTTAGCTTATGAAATCACAGGCCAAAATGGTATAACTATAAATTGTAAAAATAAATTTGCAGGAAAGTTTGTCTTATAAAGCAGCTTAAACTAACCTGTGTGTGCTGTGCAACATGTTCATCATATTTTTCTTGGTTTTTATAGCCACGATCACAAGTATCACAGTAATGAGAGAAAACTGGTTCTTTTTTTCTTTTGTTCTGTTAAAAAAAGAGTGACACTGTTATCATTTCTTCAAAAAGTAAGTTACACTTTATTTTAAATAGAATCCAATATGCTGGAACATGCTTACATGATGATATTAAAATTATTTTAGTTGGTCTTTCAATAGTCAAAACATTTCATACATAATCTAGACCTGGGGTTTGCAACCTTTCAGAAGTGGTGTGCCAAGTCTTCATTTATTCACTCTAATTTAAGGTTTTACGTGCCAGTAATACATTTCAACGTTTTTAGAAGGTCTCTCTCTGTAAATCTGTAATATATAACTAAACTATTGTTGTATGTAAAGTAAACATGGTTTTTAAAATGTTTAAGAAGCTTCATTTAAAATTAAATTAAAATGCAGATCAATTTAATTCAGTGGTTCTTAAATTGGGGTGCACGCAACCCCGAGGGAGTGCAAGATGCCCTTCTTGGGGGTACGAGACATGCAAAATTTCATTAGAAGCTGGAGATGGCTGCAGAGCGCTGGGCCCAGGCCAGGAGCAGACCTCAGCTGGCAAGGGGCCAGAGACCCGAACCCCAGACCGTCAGCAGGCTGAGCGGTGTAACAGACAGAACCCCAGACCAGCAGCGGCTCATCCACTGCTGGTCTGGGGTTCTGCCAGCTCCTGGCAGCCAGGGTCCCAGCCGCCGGCCCTGCTCAGCCCACTGATGGCAGCAGGTTCCATTCACCCAGACCAGCAGCGGGCTGAGTGGAGCCAGGGGCCGGAACCCCAGACCGTCGGTGGGCTGAGCGTGATGGCAGACAGAACCCCAGACTAGCAGCGGGCTGAGTGGAGCCAGGGGCCGGAACCCCAGACCGTCGGTGGGCTGAGCGTGATGGCAGACAGAACCCCAGACTAGCAGCGGGCTGAGTGGAGCCAGGGGCAGGAACCCCAGACCGTCGGTGGGCTGAGCGTGATGGCAGGCAGAACCCCAGACTAGCAGCGGCTCATCTGCTGCCAGTCTGGGGTTCTGCGAGCTCCTGCCAGCCGGGTTCCCGGCTGCCGGCCCTGCTCACCCCGCTGCTGGCTGGAGATTCCGTTCACCCATGCCAGCAGCGGGCAGAGCGGAGCTGGCAGCCGGGACCCCAGATGGTAAGGGACAGGCAGCCGGAACTCCAGACCATCAGCAGGCTGAGCAGAGTGGCAGACAGAACCCCAGACCGGCGGCGGGCTGAGCAGCTCAGCCTGCTGCCAGTCTGGGGTTTTGTCCACCGGCTCCTACCAGCCAGGTTCCCGGCTGCTGGCCTCGCTCAGCCCATACTGGCCAGGGGTTCCGTTCACCCAGGCAGGCAGCTGGCTGAGCAGGACCGGCAGCCGGAACCCCGGCTGGCAGCAGCGTGCCAGTAAAAATCAGCTTGTGTGCCACCTTTGGCACGCGCGCCACAGGTTGCTGACCCCTGCTCTAGACTGAAAAATTACTAAAAAAAAAAAAAAAAAAATCTAATTATTGTGTTCCATATCTCGCAGTTTCCAACTCAAATGTGCTCAGTTTACAAGTAACATCTTTTTATTAAGTGTCACCACTGCTAACATAACCAAAATGCCAAAGTGGCTTCATCACCAGAAATAAAAGTTCTTGCAAGGTTAGTATGTCTCAACAATAAACTCATGTGCGCAACATACAATTTAAGTAAGTTGATTAGAGCATCCCTCCTTTCATGCATCCAGAACTTGCAGACTTGTTTCATCATGAAATGCTCTCATTTATAACATAATATTTAACACAGAGGTCGGCAAACTATGGCCCATGGGCTAGACTGTCCTACCTGGCCCCAGAGGCTAGCCCCTGGCCCCTCTCCTGCTGTCCCACCTCCCCTGCAGCCTCAGCTCACCTGCCACCAGTGCTCTGGGCGGTGGGGCTGCGAGCTCCTGCCAAGCAACACAGCTGCCAGTTCTGGTGCTCTGAGCAGCATGGTAAGGGGGCGGGGAGATTGGATAAGGGGCAGGCAGTCCCGGAGGCAGTTGGATAGGCGTGGAAGTCCCAGGGGGCCTGTCAGGGGGCAGGGGTGTGGAATGGAGTCAAGGCAGTCAGGGGACAGGGGAGTTGGATAGAGTGTGGTTCCAGTGGGAGCGGTTCCGGGAGGGGGTGGTCAGGGGACAAGAAGCAGGGGGGGTTGGATGGGTCAGGGGTTCTGAGGGAGGCAGTCAGGGGTGGGAAGTGGGAGGAGGAGGGGGCCAGGCTGTTTGGGGAGGCACAGTCTTCCCTACCCAGCCCTCCATACAGTTTCGGAACTCCGATGTGGTCCTCAGGCGGAAAAGTTTGCCCACCCCTGGGTTAACATATGTTACAACATATGGTTATAACATAATCCTCATTATTGTGGTAGGATTAAGACTACTGTATCCCAGAAGTACAACTGAGTTACTGAACTCCACATAATAGATATAATAAGTACCTTTTGCTTGAAGTTTCCACCTGGAGAATGTTTAAAAAATGCAGGTGTTGGTTCAGCTTGCCATTCTTGGGTGAAATGGCAATTTCCACCTTCGATAAAAAAAAAATTACAAGAAAAATGAAATTATGCATAGCTGTTACAATACTTTCTTCAATATTGTGTTTGAAAAAAAAAGGCAGTGCACTCCACATAACCTTACAAAAAAATCTTTTAAAGAAAAACACAAATATGGAAGTTTTTTGATCCATCTGATATTTTTTACCTTATCTGTGTAATCACAATATTACACTACTTGTTATCTTATACTCCTTGGCGTCCTATACGTCATTGCTAAGACCTCTCAGGATCTCCCTCATTCTAAATATGCTTTTAAAAAACTGCCTGAAAATTAGTGCTACCACTTAAAAAAAATCAAAAATACTAATTTATTATTAATAGTCAAGAAAACACAGATTTTTTGGTTTGTTTTTTCAATGACATCATCAACATGGGAAACCCCAAAGGGACACAGCCTCCTTGGAGGTATATTATATCATCACCAAATCTTTGACAAATAAAGACAAAAACCTGGTTTTAAGTTTCAGGGTTGGGAAACGGGAAAGAGCGTGGGAACGACCTCATCCTTCTTTTAGTCATAAAACGTAGCCAGCACTGGAGAAAAACAATAACCACCTAACAGAGCCACAAGCCAGAGTGCACGTGAGAAGCAGGGCTGTAGCACCCAGGACTACTCCTCCTCACCCCCGCCACCCCGAGATGCGGGTGGGGAGAAACCCTGCGCGCCCCGCAGGATGGATACGCGGGGAACGGTGCAGGAGCCCCCCCAGCGGGGGGGTTACGTTGGGAGAACAGGCAGGGGGGTTTATCCGGCCGGGTGCAGAACCCCTCCCTCTGGCCCCCGCGAGGTCTCCCCTACCTGGGTGCGGGGCTCCCGGCAGCTCCCCGTACGCCGGTGAGGGCTGGTACCATGCGCCGGGCGGCGGATAATCCCCAGGCGGCGGCGCCCAGAAGCCGGGGTCCCAGGCGGGGGGCGGGCAGAACACAGGTGGCCTGAACATGGGAGGCGGCGGCGGGTACCAGGCGAACGGATTCATGTCAGGCGCGAAAAGACCCCTCCGGCCACCCGCCCTGCTACTGCCAGCGGCGCTCGCTTCCACATGGGGGACACCGGCGGCCGCTGCATTATACGTCACTTCCGACACTGCTGTAAACACCGCGCCCCAAAGCCGGGGTGTGGAACCCTGCCGCCCACACTACCTTTAACGTCATCGTATAGCGCCGGAAGAGCCATGGGCAGCGTTAGCCGCCTATGTGCTGGCGGGTTTGGGCCGCCAGGGTCGCTACGCCATACGCATGCGCCCGCCATAGCGGCGGCAGCGGGTTGTTGTGCCATGGCCCGAGAGCTGATGGGGCCGGCGCTGCCCCCGGGGTTTGCCAGCTGCGCCGAGGCGGACCCAGATGAGGACTTCAGCCAGGGTGAGGGCGCGATAGAGGACAGGGTTTGGCCTGGGTGTGAGCAGCACCGCGGCGCGGGGGCTCCTCGGGGGGGATTCCGTCCCGTCCCAGCCCAGGGCTGTGTGTAGCCCCGGCGCCGCGCCCGCCGGAGCGTGTCCGGGCCGGCGGGACCCGTCCGCAGCCCCCGCGCAGGCTGGGTGGCACGTACTGCGCTGCGGCGGTTTTCAGGGGATTTCCCGGGGGTCTGCACCTCCCTGCGACATATTCTTGGGGTCCGCACATGAGGAAAGGTTGAAACCCACCGCCGTGCTGCAGAGTGACCTCTCTCTTCCCTGCTATGGCCCTGCTGTCATTAAGGCCGAGACAAGCTCTAATTGAAGGTTTCGTGTACCAATAATACATTTTAACGTTTTTAGAAGGTCTCTTTATATATGTCTATAATATATAATAACTAAACTATTGTTGTATGTAAAGTAAATAAGGTTTTTAAAATATTTAAGAAGCTTCATTTAAAATTAAATTAAAATGCTGAGCCTCTCCCTCCCCCCCGACCGATGGCCGGGACCCGGGCAGTGCCACTGAAAATCGTTTGAAAATATGTTAAGGCCTAAACTTATTATTGTGTCTGAAACAGAGATTGGAAACCTTTGGCACATAGCCCATCGGGGAAATCCGCTGATGGGCCAGGACAGTTTGTTTACCTGCAGCATCCGCAGGTTCAGCCAATCGCAGCTCCCACTGGATGCAGTTTGCTGTTCCAGGCGAATGGGGCTGTGGGAAGTGGCAGCCAGCACATCCCTTGGCCCACGCCGGTTCCCGTAGCTCCCGTTAGCCCAGATCGGGAATGGCAAACCGCGACCAGTGGGAGCCTGGATCGGCCGAACCTGCAGACGCTGCAGGTAAACAAACCGTCCTGGCCCATCAGTGGATTTCCCTGACGGGCTGCATGCCAAAGGTTGCCGATCGCTGATCTAAAACATTTTAAATAAAAAATAAATACTGTATGTATTCATTCATACGCTGAATTTTTTTTTAGTGAAAAAGGGAAGCACCAGAGAAGGAGTTCGGCTTATGAACAGGTATATAGAAGGAGAGGTGGGATTCAGCTCCTCCCCCCAAACATAGGGAGCAAGGAGAGGCAGCACAGCCAGCAGAGACAGAAGGGAAGAGGTGGGGCCAGAGTCTCTCTGCTTCTGGCCACGCTGCTCTCCCCCCAGTCTCCGAAGCAGCTGCAGCTCCAGGGCTGGCAGGCTGTAGCCGTGCTGCTCGGCCCTACCTCCCAGAGCAGGCTGTGGCTGTGCCACCCGGTGTAGCAGCACAAACAGCGACCCTCCACTTTTGCAACTAGCTGCAGTTTCCGCCATGCAAAAACAAAGGTTACTGGGCATGCTGAGTTCGGGTGAGCATGCTCAGTGCACCCAAAGTAGGGAATTGGGAGAGGGAGCTTTTTGTGTTGTCACACCGGCCTGCCAGAGCCAGGGGCAACTCCAGGCACCAGCACGCCAAGCATGTGCTTGGGGCGGCAAGCCACTGGGGGCGCTCTGCCGGTCGCTGCAAGGGCGGCAAGCAGGCTGCCTTCAGCAGTTTGCCTGCGGAGGGTCCGCTGGTCCCGCAGCTTCGGCGGACCTCCCGCAGGCAAGCCGCTGAAGGCAGCCCACTTGCCATGCTTGGGGCGGCAAAATGCCTAGAGCTGCCCCTGGCCGGAGCACGGTGTGGCTGTGCCACCCAGCCCAGCCTGCTGGGACGTGCTGCGGCCATGCCGCCTGATTTGGCCCCCTGAAGCAGGCTGCCGCCATGCTGCCCAGCCTGCCCCAGCAGCTCCAGCCAGGCGAGAGACATCCTCCCCTGGCCTTCCCCAGATAAGGTGGGAAGGGATGGAGTGGCAACAGTGTGGGAGTCCCAGACTAGAGGTGGGGCCACATGGGGGGTGGTCACAGGTGTTAGTCCCCTGACCCCCCAGTTTCTCCTCCCCTCCCCCAAAACACCTTCCCTACCAGTTGCTGTCCTGGCCCAGTCAGGGTAAGCAGCTGGTGCGCCAGGATACTTTGTTTACTTAGGTTTACCTCCATGCCTGTGGACGCTCAAGGTAAACAAACCATCTCAGCCCACCAGCGGCTTATCCTGATGGCCTGGGAGCCAAAGTTTGCCAACCCCTGAATTATAGGGTCGGCTTATGAATGAGTCATAAAAATTTTCTATTTTTACTTATCCATCAGGGTATCGGCATATAAATGAATTGGCTTATGATCAAGTACAATAACTCCTCACTTAACTTTGAAGTTATGTTCCTGAAAAATGCAACTTTAAGTGAAATAATGTTAAACGAATCCAATTTACCCATAAGATTTAATGTAAATGCAGGGGGTTAGGTTCCAAGGAAATGTTTTTGGGGCAGATAAAAGCCATTATGTACTGTATATAATACTGCTTCTCTCCGGCCGTCCCTGCTCCACGGGCTGAAGGACTTGGGAGGAGTAGGGACAGCTGCGCAGCCAGCGTCCGGAGAGAAGCGGTGCTTTCCCCTTCAAAGCTGACCGGAGAGAAGTGGTGCTTTAAAGGGGAAAGCACCGCTTCTCTCTGGACGCTGGCTGCGTGGCTGCCCCTGCTCCTCCTGAGTCCTCCAAACTGTGCTCGCAAGGCTGCATTCTGAAAGGGGCTTTAGAACTGCAGGCCGGGGCCCCCTTAGCCCAGGGCCCTGCAGCCCCTAAAGCCCCTGCGTTCTGGGTGGCCCTACCTGGTGGAGGGGCAACTTCCCCGCTCACTGTCTCTCCCAGAAAGTCCTGAGTGCCACCAAACAGCTGTTTGGGGGGGGGGGGAAGCGCTGGAAGGGAGGGGAAGGAGGCGGAGAAGAGGAACTTGTGCAGTGCTCCCTTGTTAAGTCAGCCAAACGACTTATAAGGGAGCATTGCACAACTTTAAATGAGTATGCTCCCTAATGGAGCAGTGATGTAACTTCAAAACAACATTAAGTGGGAGTTTGTTAAGTGAGGAGTTACTGTATATATGGTATGCTTAATCCATGAGCCTCTATCAAAATCTTTTGAGTTAAAGGCTGCTTTTCTATATACAGAAAGAATCGGGAGGGAGAACAGCCAACTTCTGAGGTTAAATTTAATAATATGGCACAACAAGTTATATACTGTACTATAGACTTATTTTGTTTAATAGAAATACATTTGATATGCTGTTTTGTGTGTTTAATTAAATTCTAGTTAATATCCTAATGCAGCAGGAAGCAAATCATGAGCAAGTTAATTATCTAGTAAATAACCAAGATATCATACACTATTTTCTAATATACTAAAAATGTATAATTAATAAGAATCTGAAAATATTAAGCTACTGTATATAATGTATATAATTATAGTGTACCTGCCTAGGTAGCAAAAAAAAAAAATTACCAACTGTAAAGGCTCTATCTAGTTGTAAATCAGCATGTTTTAATTGTCACATCAGCCAATGTGAATTATTTTTTTTAGAAAATAACTGCAGTACAACTGGAAAAGTTGATTAAAATTGCTGATTTAAATAGAGACTTTCCACTTGGTGATTTAAATCATGATTTAATTGCGTGATATGAAGCACCTTGATTGAAATCAATCCATCCTGTTAAAAATAGTTCTCAAGCCTAGGTTGGACCTAGTTTCATTCATTAACATTAATATTTTCAACTATGTTAAAACTCAGTTGTTATTAACACAATTCTCCCGCAGATGTAGCATGGCTGCCCAGTTCTGTGTAGCTTTGTGACATTTCATATAAATGATCTAAAGAATTTGCACATTTACAAATAATTAGTATGTAAACAGAGTTCTGCTTCTGACCAGCACACTCTTCCCTGAGCAGTGGTGACAGCAGGACATGGAGCTATACCCAGAGGGGTGTGGGGGAGGAAAGTGGGGTTGCTGGAAAGTGTCTAAGATGGATTAAGATGTTGGGGCAGGAAGCTGGTGCATGCTGGGATTACTGGGGTAAGCGGAGAGATTGTGTGGAGGCTGCAGTTGCTGAGACTTCTGTGGTGCATGGGAGGATATTTGATGGGGGAACTGGTGCAACTTGCTAGGGGATAAGGATGTCTGCATTCCACACCTGCTGCTGCTGCCACCACTTCCCAGCTGTTCCTTCTTGGGCCTTGCTCTTCTCTGACTGATACTTGATGTTTCTTTTCTTTTGACTTGATCTGAACAACTCTTCAAATATGTATTTTTTTTTTTACTTGTTTGGTAGTTGAATTTATGTGTGAGCTTGTCCTTCACCTTTCCTCGGACATTTTCATTTCTAGACATCTTTTTTAGCATCTACCTTCTTTAGAGAAAATGACGTACAAAATTGTGCACTTTCAAGCTTGTAATTCCATCAGAAAAGGTTAATTTGATACCTTAAATCAGAAGAGTGAAGACAACCATATATTAGTGCCAACATTCATGAATAGGAATTGCTACTTCACATGCACAGTTTGGTTATGTGCAATTTTCATAAGGCAGTATGTCAGCAAATATTTAATAATCCTTTCTTTTGGCTTCATTATGCCTGCTTATTCCTTTTGCATGTAACATACACAAAACAACTACATTAAAAGGGCACTATTAAGGTTTCAGAGTCAAGCATTCAAAAGTTAGGAGATGCTAGAAGTAAAGTTCCTTTTATAGACACAAAGTTCATATCCCTACCAAATTAAGTCCCTGGTTCAAAGGATCTGTTAAAAGAAAAGATTGTTTTGCCCATGTTAAAAAATTCTGCCAATGTATTTTTCCTTAGCCCTGTTCTTAGAAAATGCTGAACCATTTTGGCTGAAATTTTCCAAATATTTCAACCCGAGACAGACACCAGGCATGGAAAACTTCAGCCCAAGTGGTTAATATTTGGTAAAGTGTTAAGTCTCTGAAAACAGGGTCTTATAATGGGAACTTTTGGGCACCCTTAATAATAAGCAGCATTAGCAGCCCCATTTATAATTGCCTGTCACATCTGCAGGATACTTTACTCATTTAGGTTCTGATCCTGCAAACATTTATACATAAACTTAACTTTACACGTGTGTAATGCTGCTGAATTTAAGTTGTGAAAAGTTGAGAATGTGCATAGGTGCTTTCAGGATCAGGGTCTTAAATATATATATTTTTAAATAACCGATCAAAAATGGGCATGCATTCAGTTACACTGATCAAACAAACCAAAATGGGTAACATATTGACAGTAGTCAATATAATATATTGCTTATTAATCCTTGGCCTCTTTCCTGTGTCTTCCAAAATCACTTCTTATAACTTTGGGGGGGGGGGCGGGAGAGAGGGAGGGCAACTCTGACAGCAATCACCAGAAATACCTAGTATTGAAGTGGATTCATGGGTCTGTTGTCTTGGTTCATTTCCTTTCCATGTAAACAAGAAGCTGAAATGAGAGGCAGATCAGTGGTTGATTTGTAAATTGTATGTTGTTCTTGTTTTGTGTTTTAGTTATGTGAAGAAATGATGAGTTGTATAATGTCCCCATTAATCTTTCTCATTCTTGTCTAAGATTTGCCTACTAAAAGTCGAGCTTCTAGATGGATCTGGTTTATTTTGCATAATTTAAAAGGTCACAGCTCTTTAATTGTAGATGTAATTTTCTCCCAGCCTTCGTTTATATGACTTCATTGTACCTGATTCTCTTTTTGTTCTAGTTCTTTGGCTGTAGTAAAAGTTCACTGTACTTCTTCCCAGCCAAATAAGTTTCCCTTCCCGTCTGCCTTAAAGTCAGTGTTTGAAATTTCAAAAGGCCCCGTGGAGTTTATGCCTCGGAATGCACTGTGAAATTATAAAAAGCCCAGTAGTGTCGGAGTCATTCAACCCTGTGATATCAATTATTCATTTAAGCTATAATTCAACAAAGCACTTAAAACACATGCTTAAATCAGTCTTTATTCAGCAAATCATTCTTATGTGCTCGGCTGTGTCAGGACCTTTGTTAAATCATTGTTAACTCTTATGTAGAGACAGGACTGTTTGAATAAAGTTAAATCCAGTGAGAAATATTTTGATGATACTAAAAGTGGTAATGTTCTTCTAAAGTGTTTAATAAAATATCCACACTAAATCTTGATGTTTAGTTGCAGGTCCAGTATTGCCTCCTGGCTACAAAAAAAGCTCAGAAATGCATGACAGTGATGAAGGCTCCAAGTCTCCTTCTCTGCTCAGAGAAGCAAATAGAGATTCTGAAGAGGAGCAGGACTCTGATCCAGTACCCAAGTCAGTCTGTTTGTGTGTCATTCATGTATTTACACTTGTAAAATAAGGAGAAATTGGACCACTTCATACAATGAGTTGACTGAATTAGCCCAGATGCAGAATTGGAAAGGGGCTATACTATGGAACTAAAGAAAGCAAATGCCACACCAAGATAAAGTCTGCTAACATTGTCTTCTCATCCTTTCCAGGGTGATAGTGGCTGTCTAATCTGTGTCTCCCCTTAGATTGTGACTGGCTTGTTCAGTGCAATCTAAATTGTTCATTTCATTTTAATTTTGTATCTAGGTTGACGTGTCACTTAACTTTTAGATTGTACTTTTAATTTGTGTGTGTACAGCAAGTTTCCCTGCAGAAAATAATAGGCAACTTGTTAGTATAACTATATTAAAGTTGCTGTGGTGGGCCTGTTCATGGAAGTGTATTTTGGTAAACTATATCTTTACTAGCAATAAGCAATGGATCTATAGTAGACTTTGGGTGGACTGTGAATTTTGAAATTAGTGTTTCCTAATATAAATGCATATTAAGAAGCATATTGGTGGTAGAAATGAAATTTTGAGGTTAAAAAAAGAAAAAGGCCAAAATTTTCAAACTTAGACTCCTATATCCATATCTAGGAATTTAAATAGAAGTGGCTCAATTTTAGAAGTTCTAAGCACCCACAAATCTTATTGAAGTTAATAGCTAGAGGTGCTTTAGGATCTTTGAAAATTAAACCAAACTTCTAACTTTAGGCATAAAGTCTTGAAAAATGTGGCCTTTGACTCTACATGAATATAAACGTACTACTGTAATGGGAGATACTGCACCTGTTTTAGGAACAGGTATATGGTAAGAATACTCAGATTGTCATAACATCAAAGTTATAGATCAAGTGGGTGATCGCAGGGAAAATTAGCTTACCGGTGACATAGCGAACAATTTGTTAGCATAAGCCTCATTCCAACTCTGATTCTCTGACATGTTAATAGGAGTCTTTCTACTGACTTCAGTGGGAACTAGTTTGGGCTCCTAGATACAGCGTTCATATTAAAAATGTTTAAGATAAACAGATAATAGAGTTATCTCCTTTTTAGATTATCTATTTAACTTAGGTATTTGTAACATACCTATCATCATAATAGACTCATAGACTCTAGGACTGGAAGGGACCTCGAGAGGTCATCGAGTCCAGTCCCCTGCCCTCGTGGCAGGACCAAATACTGTCTAGACCATCCCTAATAGATATTTATCTAACCTACTCTTAAATATCTCCAGAGATGGAGATTCCACAACTTCCCTAGGCAATCTATTCCAGTGTTTAACTACCCTGACAGTTAGGAACTTTTTCCTAATGTCCAACCTAAATCTCCCTTGCTGCAGTTTAAGCCCATTGCTTCTTGTTCTATCATTAGAGGCTAAGGTGAACAAGTTTTCTCCCTCCTCCTGATGACACCCTTTTAGATACCTGAAAACTGCTATCATGTCCCCTCTTAGTCTTCTCTTTTCCAAACTAAACAAACCCAATTCCTTCAGCCTTCCTTCATAGGTCATGTTCTCAAGACCTTTAATCATTCTTGTTGCTCTTCTGTGGACCCTCTCCAATTTCTCCACATCTTTCTTGAAATGCAGTGCCCAGAACTGGACACAATACTCCAGTTGAGGCCTAACCAGCACAGAGTAAAGCGGAAACTCCAGTTGAGGCCTAACCAGCGCAGAGTAAAGCTGTAAAATAATACTGTATGTAGGGACCAGTCTGACTCCCATTGAAGTCAGTGTAAAGATTCCTGTGCGTGATCAAGCCCTTAACAAGTGTGGGTATATGATTATTTTGATTTGAAGGGCAGAAGTATTCTTTTTTTTAATAGCAAATCTCAGCAAACTGCACATTCTCAGATTTAATGGGAATAATCAAATATGAAAAGTTTAAAAACATGTAAGTGCTTGCAGGATTGGCGTCTTAGAGGGCATTAATACTATTTCCATGTAATGATCGTTAATGTAAATACTCCTCACTGTTCCCCCATGGTTTTATTTACTGATTGTTCAGTCTAAAATTCAGTTTGGAGAAGTACTAGTCAAAATGTATAGAATGATGGTAGAAATGTAGCAGGAAATATGCTGATGTTAAAATTACTTTATGCATGCAAAACAAGCATTACTGTGTTGTACTATTTGATTTTCTCTTTCTGCACCAATAACATTTTTTTTAAAATGTCACTGCAGTGTAAGAATGAGGCTTATGCTAACAAATATTTAATTGCTCCAAATTATTTCAGATTCTTTTGCTGTGTTTCCGTGGTAACAGCAAGATAGTACATAATGTAAGACTTTTGGAAATCATTTTGATTTTTTTTCCTTTAAAGTGCAGATAATTGCCATCTATGTCAGAATAATTATTAAGCTAAATCACTGTATTTGTAGAAAACAGAAAAGAGCTCAGGAAGATGACGATGATGATGGCTTTTTTGGACCTGCTCTTCCTCCTGGATTTAAAAAGCAAGAAGATTCTCCAGAGAGGTAATTAAAGCGGAATAGTGTTCAGGCTCCTCTCATTAGAGCCACAAAATATTTTATTTTAAAAATATTTTAAATATTTTAATGAAAATAATTGTTTTATCAGTGAACACCTTAGTTATACGTAAATTTTATGTGATTAGAATTCCTTCTTCCACATAGCAGTGTTCCTTTGTAATTTGAGTACAGAATTCCTCTGGGAAGTCGGAGAGAAGAGAAAACTTGTATATGAACTGTCTAAACATATTTTGAATATCAAATTTCTCCCACCTTCTAAGATAAAGCTCAAAAAGAGTATGCGTGTTAGACAGGCAAACTGTTGTATGGAATACGCTTGTGTTTTTTCAATATTTATTTTGAAGATTTTATAAGTATTGTCTAATATCTATAACTACCTTAGGCCCAAACTCTATGAACTCCTCAGGTGCAGGGGCCCACCTGCATGGAACTCATTGCAGGACTGAGACATTAATTTGTTTCTATGTAATATAATATGACATATATTATTGCGGTGGTTGTTCTGTTAATACGTTGGGATCATTAGTTTTCTTCATGTAAACAATGCTGAATGGAGTATGTTTGTTAAAATCATATTTTATTAAATCAGCATTGTTTATAGCCTCTTTGTCAGAAACAAAGCCCATTCAACCACACACAATTGTAAAATACCTATTGGAGAAAGCTAGTTGTTAATTTTCCGTTCAGAATTTAACTGCATCTGACAGCTTCCTAATCTTCACATCAATCTCAGCTCTTTTCAGTGTAATTCAAAATGATATTCTGTGTGAAAATCACTACTTTCAAGAGAATGTTAGTAGATAAAATGTTCAGCAGAAACTTCCTGCAGATTTGCTTTTGACATCTGTGCTGTTTGCTTCCTCAGTGCTATAAAGAGTCAGTAGAAAGAATGATCCAATATTTACTTGTCAGGAATAATGTCATTGTTAGGAAGATGAGCCAGGCTGTTGCTGAACAGTTCTGATTGTAACATTATTATCTGCAAGGAATTCCGTAGTTGAAAGTGTGTCTCAAATCTGAGAATTGTTATTGAGCAAGAACTTCTGTATACACCTCTACCCTGATATAACACGACCCGATATAAAACGGGTTCGCATATAGCGCAGTAACACGGGGTTCCGGCAGCGGGGCTTGGGCGGCACTTTAAAGGGCCCAGGGCTCCGGCTGCTGCGGGGAGCCCCGGGCCCTTTAAATCACCACTGGAGCCCTGCCACTGCTACCTTGGAGCTGCGGCAGTGGGGCTCGGCTGGTGATTTAAAGGATCCAGGCTCCCCGCAGCAGTCGGAGCCCGGAGCTCTTTAAATCACCGCTGGAGCCCTGCCGCCACTACCCTAGGGCTCTGGCAGTGTACAGTGTATAAATTCTGGTTAATGTTATGAGATTGTATCATTTAGTGCTGCAATGTGTAGTAGTTCTACCATGAGCTGTCAAGATCCGTGACATCTCTCTCATTCACAGAAATACACTGGTCTGGAAGAAATTACACAACAAATAAAATAAATCATTAACTTTAACAACTGAACTCTGGCTGAACAATGAGTATGCTAAGGATGGTGCTTGGCAGAGCCCAAAACATGAGCTGTGTGACCTAGTGGTTGGAGCTAGCAGGAGAGTCAGGGTTGTGGTCACACCACCGGTCAAAATCCATCCCAAGGGTCAAAGTTGTTGATTAGATTGCTCTTGCCCCTCGCTCCACCGATATGGCCACCAGGTGCCCGTTATCTACCGGGTAATGAGCGTTGGAATAGGGCGGAGGTTCGATCACTGGATGCCCTGGGGGGGGGGGTGACAAGTGGCCAAGGGCAGTGACGGGGATAACGCAAGCAATCAGTCGTAGTGTTAAAGATTGAGGATTTATTAAAGGAGTCACAGATAAGGATGAGGGATAACACAATTGGTTACAGCTTGGGCTTACAATATAATACTAGAACAAATAACACAAACACTACAATTACAAATAGAAGCTGGCCCTGGTATTTTTCTAAGTCCCAATAATTATTCAGGTCGTCCCAGGGGTTAGTAGAAGTGATATTGGTGCTGTTAGTAATCATAAATGCAGCAACTAATCTTAGTAGACACAAATTGCTAGGCTCAACTGGTCCCCCTTGCGTTCAAGGTTTCCTGGTCAACGGGTTTCCCCTAGCAGGAGCCTTGGGGCGGCTGGGACCAGTCTTTGCCTTTTATCTGGCAGCACAGATATACAGAAATCCTTAACAGCTATTTATACTTACACATACAAACCACAAAAGTTTCATTACGGCCGGCAAGCAGTCAGGCTCTGGGAAACGCGTGAGCCAGGGAGAGCTTCAGGTTGATCAGACCTGGATACGGTTCGACGGGAATTCGAGTTCTCTCTCCCACCGTCCCCGGGAGGGGGTCAGGAATATATAGCGAATTTTTCGTCATAATTTGTGAGAAGCCAATTGCGGGGTCGCGAGTGGCTTATGCCCATACAAGGGAGGCAGTCGGGCCCCTACATCCCTACCCAGGAAGCAACCGTCGTGAGGGGAACTTCGTCCCTTCAGGCCGGCTGACCACAAGGCTGCTTTTCCTGTTACAAGTTCTGCTTTCCGAGCAGCTACGTGATCAGTGGCAGTTTTGGGGGCTGGGGGAAAAATCCGTTGGGGGTGGAGGCCGGAGCACCTGCTGTCTGGCCCTGGGGCCCAACTTGGGGGTCCAACAAAAGTCAGAGTCTGCAACTGGGTCAGGGCAAGGAAGCAGGCAACAGGAACAAGGCATGGTAGATAGCAGGAACCAGGTGAGGAAGCGAGGACGTGGTCTCAGAGGTCTGGGCATGAGCAAGTCTAAGGACTAGTTGCTCAGACGAGGCCTAGGACAGGAAGTCTTGTACCTGGTGGTGTCCAATCGGCTGTCAACTGTTAGTCATCTCACCATGCTGAGTCAGTGAGTGTAGCTTCTGTGATGAGGTATTAGCAGCAGTTCTGTTGTCCACCCTCGTAGCTCAATGGCCCAGAAGATAAGGCTGCTGCTTAGCAGCCCTGGCTTTGAGACCTGTGGCACCTGACAGTGTCTGAGTTGTGAGAACTAATTCTGCCTAGGTTTGAAGAGTGGAAAAATCCCTTAACAGGAAACCAAAGAAACCAGGTGGTATTCAGACACAAGGAGAAGCTTGGGCAGGAAAGGGGAACAAACAGAACTTGTTTTTGTAGCAAAGGGGACCTTTAACTGTGGGACCAGCCAAGGTCAAAGGAGGCTGGCTGCGGGAAAGAGAGGGAGAAGAGACCAGAGAGATTCCATGTTCCAGAGGAGAAGCCATGTGCAGGAAAGCAGGGAGAGAGGAAAGATCCCAAACTCCATAAACAAACACTGAGCCAAATCCTAAAGAATGCTCAAGAGGTGAGGAAACTGAGGCAGGGATGGTGTGCAGGTGTTGTATTGTTTTGTCTAGATATGTATATATCTTGTCTGTCTGTAGTATAGAGTGGCGGATTTGGGAACTTTTTCAAAGCCTGTGCATTGTGTGCTTCAACTATCATGTCCCTAGAGAGGTGAATATAAACTAGATTTCCCACAAATTTGGCACTCTGGGAAAGGCTGTGCTTATGATACTGGAGAAACTGGGGTAGCTAGCATGAAACACAGGGCGTAGGCAATTGAACTTTCAGAAGGGGGTGTAAGCTGGAAGATCTGCACATCCAGAATGTGGCCAGTGACCCAAAGGCAGAACCTGGACTCTGCTTAGACTCAGGAAGCTTAAAAGCACATAGGCTCAAAACAGCAGCTTGGTGAGTGTCTGACAGGCAGTTATACCAGAGCTGCCACATCTTTAATGCAATAAAATGTCTCCAAATGTGTAGTTAAAAGTAGTATAAATAGCTGGTATAATTATTTCAGGATAACATATGGTATCTCAGCACTTGCTTTCATTAAAAAGGCCATTACCTGCTGTCAGGGTTCCCTCCCCACTCTGAACTCTGGGGTACAGGTCTGGGGACCCGCATGAAAGACCCCCTAAGCTTATATTCCACCAGCTTAGGTTAAAAACTTTCCCAAGGCACAAATTCCTTTCCCTGTCCTTGGACAGTATTGCTGCCACCACCAAGTGATTTACACAAACATTCAGAAAGGGGTCACTTCGAGCCCGATCGCCCCCAAAATATACCCCCCCAATCCACTTCACCCCCTTTTCTGGGGGGGGGAGGTAGGGAGGGGCTTGAGATTAATATACCAACTGATAGGTTAACAAAGTGAGCACAGATCAAATCCCTGATTTTTAGGACACTGAAAATCAATCAGGTTCTTAAAATAATTTTATTTAAATAAAAAAGTAAAAGAATCACACCTGCAAAATCAGGATAGAAGAAAACTTTACAGAGTAAATAACAAGATTTGAAACACAGAGGATTGCCCTCTAGGCTCATCTTCAAAGTAACAAAAACAGGAATAAACCTCCCTCTTAGCATAGGGAAAATTCACAAGCTAAAACAGAGGATAATCTAATGCATTCCCTTGTTATTACAATTTCTGTAATTTTTAGATGCATCAGTTCAGGGTCTTTTTAGGAGCTGGGTTACCTGCCTGGTCTCTCTCTTTGTCTCAACCAACAAAGAGAGCACAAACAAAACCTTTTCCCTCTCCCCCCCTCGCCCCCTTTACAAGTATCTTCTTTCCCCTTTGGTCCTTCTGGTCAGGTGCCAACTAGGTTAATTGAACTGATTAACCCCTTACAGGTAAGTGATTCTGTACCTCTGGCCAGGAGGGATTTATGTTACTGCATACATAAAGGTTGTTACCCTTCCCTTTATATTTATGACACCTCTCATCCTTCAAATCCCTCCTCAAAGAATGATTTGTGCTGTCACACATAAAGGAAGTCAGCCAGACAATGGCTAGGTGGGGCAGCAGCTGGGGAAAGCTGATTTTATTATGTATTAATTTGGGTTTTTTAAATCTTTAGATTATTTAGGACCATCTTGTTGTGCACATCAATAACTCAATGTGACTGTTACTCTTCCTTTCCCAGTTCTTATTGTACAGTTTCAAGTAAATGTGAACCAGCACCCTGCACGGTGGGGTCCTGGGTACTGTCACAGCACAAATAATACTGAAAACATGTTTCATTGGACAGGAGACATTCTTTCAGCCATATACAAATAGGATCTCTAATAAAACAGCCAAAGTGTCAGATCCTGAAAGCTTTGCACAGTAGGTCCTCTTGAGGTTGACGAGACTACTCGTGTGAACATGGCTAGCAGGATTGGGCCCACGGGGGGGGGAGGCAGCCATTTAAAGGTGAACTAGAGAGCAAAGAACTGTGCACCTTTCACTTCTACTTTCTGACATAGAGTAAATTCCGCTTATTAGCAATCCCTTGGTTGCCTGCAAAAGGTTGGTACTGTATTACTGTCAGGAGCTAATAAGCGAAAGGCAGGTTTTCAAGGTAGTACCCAGGGAAAGAAGCGCTTGGACATGCCTTTCCTGGCTGCAGTCCTGTAAGCGTGGCTGCAGGCAGGGCAGCAGCAGGGACAGAAGCTGCAATCTGGATGCTGGGGCTTTCTCTGGGGATCAGAGATGCTGGGGACCCATGGGGCTGCACCATACCTCTCCCTGCACTCTCCAGGGGTTGGGGCTCAGCATGTCCCAGCACTTCCTTCCTTCAACAGTGTAGACCCCCAGCAGGGCACAGCCTGGAAAGTGCAGGGAGCGGGACCATGCAGCTCCGACACCTGTGCTGCATTTCCCCTCTCCACTGTTCCCCTGACCACAGCCTCCTATGCCAGCCCGCAGCCACTTACCTCCTGTGTGTCCCTGTGCACAGGCTGATTTGCCAGGCTGCTGTCCCACAAGGAAGTACTGGGATGGACTGAGCACCAGCCACAGACAGTTTTCCAGGCCTGCAGCCAGGGAAGCATGTTCAAGCCCCACAAGCCTGTGTGCACAGCACATCCCAGCAGTTCCTTCCCTGACTGCAGCCCTACAAACCTGTGTGCAGTTAGAATCTTTCTTTAAAATAAAAAATGTTACTAATAAGCGGCATGCTGTTGCAAATATTCAAATTCCATTAACATTGATGTTAATGGGATGGGATTGGTTACCAGCAAAATGTCTCTAGTAACCAAAAGTTGCTAGTATCAGGATTGCTATTAAGCAGGATACACTGTATTAAGAGTGTCTTAAAGTCTTTTGATCCACTCCCCTCCTGGATTTTTTTCTGCTTAAATGGTCAAATTAAACAAAGCACAGTTAGGGCTAACATGCATTAACTGAACATATGGGGTCAGATTGTGCCCCAGCTTGTGTGCTGGCACAAGGGAGAAAAGGGGCATTAAGGGATCCCCTTGCACTTCGAGAGAAACAGGCTTTGCAGAGCTACCTTCTCCCCTTCTTGAGCAAATGTGTGAAAAGGGCGGGGACCACGCAGAGCCTTGTCTCTCTTCTACCGCTCTCCAGTGCACTAGCAGTGTAACTATGCTGGCACATTGGGGAACACATGATGTTACTGGTATAGACCTGATGCCATTTACTCCCACCCCAGATGAGTGGGAAGAAGATTGTGATGCCTAATTAGTGTCTCCCTCCTGAGCTGTTCCAGGGGCAACAAAACAACACAGTGCCCCTTATTCTGGTCAGATTACAATCTGCTCAGTCTAGTCCATAATTACTGAAACAAAATGATTCATGTTGATTTCAGTGCATGGATAGCCCAGTGTATGAATGGCTCATAAGTATGTGAGGATATACTATTTATGCCTTGTATAATATATCCCCACTCCTTTCAAACATCTTTATTTCTCAGACACATCTTTCAAATTTGTCAAAGCATATATTCTTAATTGAGCACTGTATATGTGACAATTTTCAGCTTTTAAAACACCTTTTTTGAGTTAGTCAAGTACAAAATATAGATGAACCTTTTGAAACCAGTTTTGAAAATAGTATCACTCTGACAATATTCTAATATAGAAATTCAACTTGTGAATATTTTTGGAAAAACCTAAAATCAGAGTTGAGAACAAACAAGATATTTTAGCCGCAAATGTACAAATTTTCAAGAAATTAAGCCTCAGAAAAATAAGATTGGGGGAGTTCATTTTCAACTATAATACTAACTATGGCTTGAAAAATCCAGTGGCTAATGGGAAACTCTCAGGCAAGTATGGGGTCCTCGGTGCATCGTTTTTTGTGTAACTTAAAATTTCATTTTAAAAAATATTGTTTCTTGCCCATATGTTTCTAAAAATAATCTTCTGCATATGTGCCAAAAGTAAACAGCAGCCCTGTTTTCTGCCTCAGCCCGTAGAAAAACATTAGAGCTGTGCCAAACAGCAGAGCATATTAACAAGATTTCACTCAGATTCACACTTGCTGTTCAGAGATCCTCTGGGCAGCCAGCAAGCTGTCAAAAATCCTGTCAGTTCTGTGCTGCTGAGGAAAGTCCTGAGCAGCAGTGGAGTTATTCATGCAGAAGACACCACAGAAATGGAGGCTGTGAGACGTAGAGTATTGAAAACCATTTTCCTACCCCCTCCTTGGAACAGTCTACAAGGTGGGAGGGGGTAGAGTAGCTGAGGCTTGCCCCCTCTTAGGCTTTGTCTATGTAGGGAAGTTTTATGGGTTATACCCCCAGCATAGATACTCTACTCTGGACTATGAGGGAACGTCTCCACTGCAGCTGGGGTGTGATTCCCAGCACAGGTAGACAGACGCATGCTAATTCTGCCTCAACTAGCATGCTAAAAATTGCAGTGCAGGCACTGTAGCGTGGGCAGCAGCTAGGGCTGACCACCCAAGCTTGGACTAAGGACTTCGGCGGGCTTGGACTCAGGCAGCTAGCCCAAGCCACTGCCAGTGTGGCGACATCCACACTATTTAGTGTGCTAGCTTAGGCAGCGCAAGCACAGGTCTGTCTACCCACACTGACACTCCAGCTGCAGTGTCATAGCCAGAGTGACTTTCTTTTGTTTAGTGTACACCCCTTCCCACGCAACATAAGCATAATTGACATAAGCACTCTTCCACCAGTATAAATGTATTTGTTTTAAATTCACACTTCAGTGATACCAAATAGCCTTCCTCAGGAGCGTAGCCAGGTGGAGGGAACAGGGGGAGCAATAAAAAAAAGGCGCCACTTGCTGCAGTGCTTTTACTCACCCGGAGCACTGCCTGGTGAGTAAAAGCGCCGCAGCTCCCCCCCTAGCTGCGCTACTGGCCTTCCTGTGTGAACACTGCCTTAACTTACTTGGTGAGTTAGCAGAAGAGAAGACAAAAAGCTGCTTCTCTCTTCCAGCAGCTAGATGGGGGTGGAGCTTCACATTTAGCAGACACTTGTAAGCCAGAGGCTGCAATGAAAGATGAGCTCTCTGGCTAGGGGCAGCACCGCAGTAGAATTCCCTTCCTGGCACTCGTGCTACAGCAGACTGGTTTCTCGGGGGAGGATTGCCCCTGAACCTTGCAGGTGCCCCCTGTTTACACACATGCCCTTTGTTCTATCTCCTTTTTGTCAGTAGGTGTAATCCTCTGACTATTGGAGTCTGGTAAGATTTTGTTTGTTTTGCTTGAAGTCTTGGCAATAGCATCACTACTGAAAGGCTTGATTGATTAGATTATACCAGATTTAATAAAAGCATAATTCAGTGGCCCTGGGGCTCATTTTCTCTGTTCCTGAAATCTCTCATTCAGGGTTTCAGCCAGCTGTCTTCAGGAGTCAGGAAGATATTATTTTTTCTCCCAGTGTATTCTGGCTTGCTTTTTTTTTTAATTATTATTATTTTTTTTTTAATCTCCTTTGAAACATCAGGCATGGCCACAACTGGAGATGGGACATTGGATGTGGAAGAGCCAGGACTCTGAAGTGTCACTGAGGGCTTGTCTACATCACAAAGTTGCAGCGCTGGTGAGGGGGTTACAGCGCTGCAACTTAGGAGGTGTACACATCTGCAGGGCATCACCAGCGCTGCAACTCCCTGTTTGCAGCGCTGGCCGTACTCCCGTTTTGTCTCGGGTGTAGAGGATCCAGCGCTGGTGATCAAGTGTAGACACTTACCAGCGCTTTTCTTGACCTCCGTGGAATAAGCAGGTATCCCAGCATACCTGAGGAAGCCTCTGGTAATCAAGCTGGTCTCCTTCCCCGGTTTGTTCTCGCGTTCCCCGAACCCCGAGCAAGCAGGTCTCCTTCCCTGCGGTTTTCAGGGTGGTTCGGGGAACGCGAGAGCAAACCGCGGCGAAGATGGTCTCCTTCCCCGGTTTGCTCTCGCGTTCCCCGAACCCCGAGCGAGCAGGTCTCCTTCCCTGCGGTTTGCTGGGTGGTTCGGGGAATGCGAGAGCAAACCGCGGCGAAGCTGGTCTCCTTCCCCGGTTTGCTCTCGCGTTCCCCGAACCCCCGTGCAAGCAGGTCTCCTTCCCTGCAGTTTGCAGGGGGGTTCGGGGCACACGAGAGCAAACCGCGGCGAAGCTGGTCTCCTTCCCCGGTTTGCTCTCGCGTTCCCCGAACCCCCCTTGAAGCCGCCCAACATCGCTGCAGTGTGGCCACATCTAACACCACTTGCAGCGCTGGTTGCTGTAAGTGTGGCCACTCTGCAGCGCTGGCCCTATACAGCTGTACTAATACAGCTGTAACAACCAGCGCTGCAAAATTGTAGATGTAGACATACCCTGAGCATTTTCTCTCTCGCGCGTGCTTGGCTGGCTGGTTCTGAGGGTCTCAAGCACCTACGGAAAAAAATAGTGGGTGCTTAGTACCCAGGAGTCAGAGCTTGAGTGTGGAATGTGATGAGTTCTGTGCTGCTAATAACTTCTGCCCTTGGCAGACAGTTTGTTTATAAACAGAGGCAGGGTGATTAAGATAACAAAAGGCTTGTCATTAAGGATTGTTAGATGATCCTGAAAGCATTCCCAGGCACTCCAGTTAAAAGATAGAAAACAAAGGGTAGGAATAAATGGTCCATTTTCAGAATGGAGAGAAGTAAATAGTAGTGTCCCCCAAGGGGCTTTTGCTGGGCTGGGATCACTGCTGTTCAACATATTTATAAATGATCTGCAAAATGGAGTAAACAGTGAGGTGGCAAAGTTTGCAGATGGTACAAAATTATTCAAGATAATTAAGTCCAAAACAGACTGCAAAGAGTTACAATGGATCTCACAAAACTGGGTGATTTGGTAACAAAATGGCAGATGAAATTCAACGTTAAATGCAAAGTAATGCACATAGCAAAATAGAAACCCAACAATAGATACAAAATGATGGTGCCTAAATCAAGAAAGAGATCTTGGAGTCATTTGCTGTACTCTGGAAGCGCTGTGTTTCCAGATTACTGCTAATTCATAAGAATCCTTCTCACTGTGCCTGTATCATTCTGAACTGTGGAATGCTCATTCTCCTGCTTCAGAAGACTTAAAAATTATCTCCAGTCATCAGTGGGACAGACGCAACTGAATAATGTAGCTGTCCTTAATGTGCATCTCAATAATACCTGGGAACCTAGATGTAAATAAGATTACTGACAGTTTCATCCAGAAAGCTACAGTGAGACATGTCTTTAAACTGGGACGTTAGTGAAAACGACTTGTAGGTGATTGCAGTCATCTTAATATACTGTAATTCATGATAATGTAATTATGTAGTTCATAATAATTGAATCATTATTCAGATAGTAAAGATATCAATGATAGACATATTCAATAACTAGAATATGAAAGAAATATATAAATATGCTGAAAATAGCCTCCCCCTAAAACTGGTAGAGTACCCCCCCACACACACACACACTCTCTCTCTCTCTCTCTCTCTCCCCCTTCAGAAGCACCCACGGGCAAAAACAAAAATCAGCACCTGTGGTTTAACGGATCATCATATGCAGGGTCAGGAAGGAATTCTCCCCAGGTCAGACTGTCAGTGACCTTGGGGGTTTTCGCCTTCCCTTGCAGAGTGTGGGTATGAGTCACTTGACATGATTATCTGGGTATATCTCATATAATCATTTCCCTGCCATAAAAGGGGCCTCAAGCAGTGGTGCACCTCAGTTCCTCCTAGTCTCTGCCTATGGCACATAATAGTCTAATGATTCTCTGGTCTAATTTGGGTTGTTGGGTTTAGTGTGTGGGTGCTGGGTAATGTTGTTGGCCTGTGAATATACAGGTGGTCAGACTTGGTGATCTGCTGGTACCTTCTGGCTTTAAACTTTAATGAGGTATTTTTGATTGCACAAAATGTGCAGATCATATTGATAAACAGGTGGAACATATTTAATAGAGACAGTGTCTACTTGTGGTTTGGGTTTTTTTAAGTGATAATTTTAAAAATCTTCTGGAATGTGGAGATGAAAGTGTGATTTTTCAAGTTGATGATATCCCCTTTGTAAATGTAATGCATAGAAAGATGAAAATGTATGAATATTAATGAAAATGTGACTTTTACAAGAGAATACACTTTCAACTTTACCACTTCATTGAACTGTTCAAATATTGATTCTTGCTGCAAACAATAAAAAGTTGTTACTTAAATGTGCTTTTCATGCTGATTCTTTTTTAAATTAGGGAATGGAAATAAGAATTCTTCTTTTTCTTTGAGGCCTGTTATAGGTCCTGCTTTACCCCCTGGTTTTAGGAAACCTACACAGTATACTGAAGATAACAGCTGTTCCATAGGATCTTCTATTTCTTCAGAATTCCATACCCAGGTTTGTAAAAACTGACATGGCACAGATCCATCTTGTATTTATAGTGCGGTGGCATCTGAAGGATTCTAACAAACTGATGGCCTGATCCAAAGCCCATAGAAATAATTTTTTAATAGAGTAGATCTTGTTTTGGACCGTAAACTCTATAGGGCAGGGATTTGTCATGCTCTGTAGGTGGAAAGCGTCCAGCTCATTTTGGGTGCCTCTGCAGTATAAATAATCAAGTAGCTTCTGAACTGCAACTGCAGAATCCTGTCTGAAAAGGGGTTATGCAGCAGAGAAGTAAGTTTCTCTGCCCACCTTTTCATTTATATTGTGCTTGAGCATGCTTGGCCCTTCAGGGAATTTAGAAAAGAAATAATCTCTGCCCTGTAGATTTTACAATCTAAGTTTAATGATCTAACAAGTGAGTTGGGAGCAAACATGAAGATGGGGAGTTGGCAAGGAGCAGGACAAAGCAGAGGAAATGTTGTGAGGTGCCGGGAAAAGGAGGGGTGAGGGTGCGAGCAGCAGGTGTTCTAAAGTAACTGTGGCAAACTTGTTATTCTTTGCCACAAAGCCTGCTCTTTCTTGGTTTTGCTGGAGGATGGGTGTAGACTGAATTAAATAAAAAAGTCAGGCCTATGGACTTGTAGTCAAACAAGTGTCCCCTCACTTTCTCCCTTTTTTATTGGTGTGATAGCCTCTCCCATAGAGGGTATTGTGGTGGAGTTCAAACAAGCTTCCCTTCCCAGGACTCAAAATGCCAACAAATCCCAAGTAGATGGTATTCACTCCCCTGTCTTTGGGAAAGAGACAGTCAGATGGTCAGCATGTCTTGATAGATTCTAAACAACATTACTGGAAGCCTGGGGCAATGCCCATCGACAGTTGCGTAGTGAGGGGTACAGTGAATTCCCAACCACCCCATACCTGGGACCTTCACTCTTGTACTGGGAACAGAGGCAGTAAGCTGGGGGTGCTTCCCAAGCTACCATCTAGACCAGCACTCCTGCGGTGGCTGGAGAGAAATCCTGAAAGTAAGTTAGTGCTGAGCTCAGAAGAGTCTCATACTAGATATAAAGAGTTGTTAGACTAGTTGGTATGAGATCTCACACTTATTTTGAAGGAGCAGGGGTGTTGAATATTTAACAATGACAGTTTCTCCAAAGTGTTCGTTTTGTATTATACTTCAACCCCAGAGTTTTAAAAAGTATGTCTAAAAATCTCATTTTCTCAGTTGCTTGTCTTTTGTGATTGACAGTGGTTCTTCAAGTGGTGTAGTCTTGGAGGGTAGATGAGGCCTGAACTGTATGTTTAAAAAAAACAAAAAAAAAAAACAACAACAAACCACCCTTACCTTTACATGCTTCCTTTATCCATCATAAGAAACTAAAAATTGGGCACAAGCACTCCCCCCTCCTCCTTTGTATGTTATCTTCAATTGTGTCAGATCATGGTGCGCTTTAGGATGGGAAGTGGTCATTTTTCTTTCCCTTTACTCTTCCCTATTTAAGATTTCTTTCAAAATTGTGCTCTTCATTACTCCCTCCCATTGCCCTTGGTGTCTTTCCTCTTTCACTACTTCCTCTGACTGCCTAGCTCCTGCTGGGATGTAACTTAGCAGGGAATTCTACTCTAAGGTAATATATAGTGGTAGTGAAGGTGTAAGATATGCCAGAATTGGTGCCATGGGTTTAGTTTTAACTAGGATTGTCAGGCAATTAAAAAATTGCACTAATATAATACTATTTATTTAAATTTTTGGATGTTTTCTACATTTTCAAATATTGATTTCAATTACAACAACACAGAATAAAGTGTACCATGATCATTTATTACAAATATTTGCACTATTAAAAACAAGAAATAGTATATTTTAATTCACCTAATACAAATATTGTAGTGCAATCTGTCATAAAATTTGAGTTTACAAATGTAGAATTATATACAAAAAACTGCATTCAAAAACAATGTACAACTTTAGAACCTAGAAGTCCACTCAGTCCTCCTTCAACCAATTGCTCAGACAAACAAGTTTGTTTACACTTTGCAGGAGATAATACTGCTCATGTCTTGTTTACAGTGTCACCTGAAAGCAAGAACAGGTATTTGCATGTTGTTGTTGTAGCCAGCATTGCAAGATACTTACATGCCAGATATGCTAAAGATTCATGTGTCCCTTAATGCTTCAACCACCATTCCAGAGGACGTGTCCATGCTGATGACAGGTTCTGCTTAATAACGATCAAAAGCAGAGCAGACTAACGCATGTTCATTATCATCTGAGTCAGATGCCACCAGCAGGTTCAGATTCTGTAGTTTCCACATCAGAGTGTTGCTCCTTTAAGACATCTGAAAGCATTCTCCCAAAATCTGAGAGGGATGAGGTGTAAAGGCACTTGAGATTCATAAACCTTGAGTCGAGTGCTGTAGCTATTTAGAACTCTCACATTGATACCTTCTTAGCGTTTTGTCAGATCTGCTGTGAAAGTATTTTTAAAACGAACATGTGCTGGGTTATCATCCAAGATTGCTGTAACATGAAATATATGGCAGAATGTGGATAAAACAGAATAGGAGACATCCAATTCTCCCCAAGGAGGTCAGTCAGAAGTTTAATTAATGCATTATTTTTTTAAACGAGCATCAGCATGGAAGCATGTCCTCTGGAATTCTGGCCAAAGCATGAAGGGGCATATGAATTTTTAACATATCTGGCATGTAAATACCTTGCAGTGCCAGCTACAAAAGTGAGAACAAGCATTCATACTTACAGGTGATATTGTCTATAATAAGCAGGCAGCATTATGTCCTGTAAATGTAAACAAACTTATTTGCCTTAGCGATTGGCCAAACAAGAAGTAGGACTGAGTGGACCTGTAAGCTCTGAAGTTTTACATTGCATTAAAAAAATAAAACAATTACTTAAAAAAATACATTTGCATCTGAAGAAGTGGGCTGTAGCCCACGAAAGCTTATGCTCAAAATAAATTTGTTAGTCTCTAAGGTGCCACAAGTACTCCTGTTCTTTTTGCGGATACAGACTAACACAGCTGCTACTCTGAAACTTATATTTGTAAGTTGCACTTACATAATTAAGAGATTGCACTACAGTACTTGTATGGTGTGAATTGAAATTTATCATTTTAGAGTGAAAATATTAGTAATCAAAAATAAAGTGGACACTGTAGACTTTAAAAGCAGCAAAGAATCCTGTGGCACCTTATAGACTAACAGACATTTTGGAGCATGAGCTTTTGTGGGTGAATACCCACTTTGTCAAATGCAGAAAGCTCATGCTCCAAAACATGTTAGTCTATAAGGTGCCACAGGATTCTTTGCTGCTTTTACAGATCCAGACTAACACGGCTACCCCTCTGATACTGTACACTTTGTATTGTGTTGTAATAGAAATCAATATTGGAAAATTTAGAAAAACAGCCAAAAATATTTAATAAATGTCACTTGGTATTCTGTTGCTTAACAGTGTGATTAATTGCAATTAATTTTTTTTAATCACAGTTAATTTTTTTGATATGAGTTAACCTCCACATTTCACATGAAACAACTGATTCAACTTCCAACCTTTTATACCAAACCTCACCGATATAACAGGGAGGCTATATTACACACGCTAGACCTCAGAAGAGCCCTAGCCTTCTACCTGGATAGTACGAAGGTTTTCAGGATGTCTTCTAGACTTTTTCTTGCTGTTGCAGAGAGATCCAAGGGCTCCGCTATCTCAGCCCAGAGACTTTCCACATGGGTGTCAAACTGGATTAGACAGTTATCAACCTTGTAATATGACCTCTCCAGATAATATTTGCACACCCTCCACAAAGTCAATCTCCTCAGCCATCACCTTCTTCAAGAATATCCTATCTTAGACATCTATAGAGCAGCAACGTGAGCAGTCCACACTTTCGCAGAACACTATGCAATCTCTAGAGACTCCACCTCCTTTGCCATCTTCAGCTCCACAGAAGAGTCATCTGTAACTGACCTGACTTCGAAGTCCCAAGCTGCCCACAAAGATAGTGCTCGGGAGTTACCTGCAGTGGAGCACCCATATGGACGCTAATCAAAGAAGTTACTCATTTTGTGCAGTAATTATGGTTCTTCAGTGTGTGTTCCCCATGGGAGCTCCGCAAACCACCCTCCTTCCCTGTTCTCCAGGGTTCTTGTCTAGGACGCAGCAGTAGAGAAGGAACTGAGGGGGGTTAGCCCGCATTTGTTGTCTAAATCGACACTACTTCTGAAGTTCTCCAATCAGCAGTGCAGGGAAGCAAGCACCCCTGCAGTGGAGCACCCATAGTGACATCTCGAAGAACCATCCTTACTGCACAAGGTGAGTAACTTCTTTTACACTGAAGTCTGGTGGTGGTTTTTCCCCCCTCTCCACTCTTTTCTGCCATGGCCTCATCTACTGTTTGGAAGCCCACCTGTCAATTTAAACTCAGCATGCCAAAACCATCTCACCCCCAGAATCAATCCCTCCTCTTCCTATTAGATAATTCCACAGTTGTCAGTTTTGTGGGCCCACAGCCCTATTGTCATCTTACTCTCTTGCCTTCCTCCAACATTCAGGGTGTGTCTAAAGCCTGCCACATCTTCCCTTACAAAATACAGATAAGGTCCCTGTTTTTTCTTACTGACTGGGGGCAGGGGAGGGACACCCTTGTCCATTGGAATGGTTCTCGAGGTACTTAGGACTGTTGATCTTGTTGTGACCTCCTGCCTCCAGGAAGAGCTGGCCTTGCCCACAGTGCCTCTGGTACTTCCCTACCACCACCAGCTTGTTTGCCACTCAAGCTTGCTTGTCTGGGCTGTGCCAGCCCTGTTGTTGTCTTGTAGGTTACCAATAGATGCCACCACTCTCCTCTGGTGCTTGAATGCATCTGTTCCACTTAACAGGCCCCACCTTTATGTCAGTGTCAAACTCTTTATTAGCAGCAAAGAATCCTGTGGCACCTTATAGACTAACAGACGTTTTGGAGCATGAGCTTTCGTGGGTGAATACCCACTTCGTCAGATGCATGTAGTGGAAATTTCCAAGGGCAGGTATATATATGCAGGCAAGCTAGAGATAATGAAGTTAGTTCAGTCAGGGAGGATGAGGCCCTCTTCTAGCAGTTGAGGTGTGAAAACCAAGGGAGGAGAAACTGGTTTTGTAGTTGGCAAGCCATTCACAGTCTTTGTTTAATCCTGAGCTGATGGTGTCAAATTTGCAGATGAACTGAAGCTCAGCAGTTTCTCCTTGAAGTCTGGCCTGAAGTTTTTTTGCTGCAGGATGGCCACCTTAAGGTCTGCTATAGTGTGGCCAGGGCGGCTGAAGTGTTATCGTACAGGTTTTTGTATATTGCCATTCCTAATATCTGATTTGTGTCCGTTTATCCTTTTCCGTAGCGACTGTCCAGTTTGGCCGATGTACATAGCATAGCATCTGCTTTTACAGATCCAGACTAACACGGCTACCCCTCTGATACTTAAAATTCTTTATTCTCATTTTCAAGGCTTTGCACAACTCTGCCATTTAGTACAGCTCATCGCTAGTCACTTGGCAGTCTTTTGCAACACTTGTGTCCTTCCATTTCCACTTCTCTTAGATGGACTTTTGTGCCATCTCCATTCAGCACTCTACACCTGGAATGTCTCCTTTTATTCTGTACTTCATCCAGCCTTCTTCAGATCTGACTTTCCCAACACTCCTTCACTATAAATTTGATTTTAAACAATGTTGAAAGGAAATTAACAAAAAAAACCCACCACACACAAACCAAACCTTAACTAGGAACTAGCACAGCATGTGCTCTACCAGTGAAGCAGTTCCATAACTATATTCTGTTTATTCCTTCCTTCTTTCCACCCCCACCCTTCCCTGTTGTCCTCCTCCCAACATCCAGTCTTGCTATGATCAGTTTAGATTCTAAGCTCTTTTCTTGCTATGTAAAATGCTATCCACATCTATGGCAATACATTCAGAATGTTGATGGCAGTAATGGAGGATATATTGGTGCCTGTGATATCTGAGTTGTACGCTTCACTTGTTTCTGATGTTAATCGTTTGTCACTGGAGTGACAAGAGTGAGTAAAATATCAAAAGATATCTTGATGTTGATTATTCTACACATCTTAAACAAGAAAAGTGCATTATTAATGTGCCTCTGGCAAGAATTCTATTGACCACCACTGATGACATTTTCATAAGTGTAGAGATTAACAGAAACCAAATTATTTCTAAAAAGACAATGGGAGTTAGAGCTGGGACTGGACAGATTTTAAATGCTTGAATACTACACCTGTTCCTTAATATGAATTCAAAGAAATTATTGGTCATAGGCCTATTTGAGAAGACAGTTGGGTTTATAGCTAAGAATATTTCTATAGTCACCTGTTATGGTTGATAGAGGTCTTATTTTATTTTTGGAAGGCAACAGATAGTGAGGAAGACGACGCGGTCATAGGTCCAATGCCTGCAAAAGGACCAGTAGAATCCAGTGTAACTAGAGACTTTGAACGCAGAGCTCAGCGAATGAAAGAAAAACTTACTACTTCAGATGATGTAAGTTAATAATTTTGACTGTGCATGTTTTCTTGGCCTAAAAAGATTTGTATGAATTTTAGCAAGCTCACCTGTATGTATTGAAGATGCTAAATGACTGTAGCACTTAATAAAACGTTATCTAGAAGAATCCACAATTAACTTTCCCACTATGATTTTTTTTCTTCAAGGATGGGTCCAAGCAAGTTTCAAGGGAGTCTTGGATGACTGAGCTTCCACCAGAATTGAAAGGCTTTGGATTGGGCCCAAGAACTTTCAAGAGAAGAACAGATGAGAAATCAGGAGATAAGTCAATTTGGACAGATACTCCAGCTGACAGAGAGAGGAAAGCCCAAGTGAGCATTTATTCATTCGTATAAACGTGCAGACAGTCTATATGTTATCAGTCTTCTCAGGAGTTCACCTCTGCCATTCAGGGATAATCTAATAAAAGTGCTCTCATGTTCCCAAACACAGAAATTTCATATCTAAAGTAGTTATTTTCCTTCTTACATTAAACGTTACATCTGTCTGCAATGGCCTGGGAAGTCTATTGTTCTGGATCAATTTAACGAACAGCCGGTTACAGTGTGGCCAGGCTGTTTCTTATCAAGCAGAACAAAAATTGTTGAGGGGCAGAGGTACAAAGGCTCTATCTTGACCTGCTCCTCTAATATTTAAGCAAGATAAATATAGACTTTGTCACTTACTTCAAGTATGCTGCCTGCTAATAATTGCAGTCTGCTTCCATTCGTCAGGAAATGCAAGAAGCAAAGAAGTCAGCCAGTAAAGGTGATGAAGAAATTGTATTATCTGCAAGAGACAAGAGACTGGCTGAGCAGCTGTCTTCATACAATGTAAGTATAAGCACAAAATCCTTTATCTTCTAGGTTTCCTTTAACTCTTACCTCTTTTGGTTTCTCAAACCTAGCACAGTTGGTTTCCATGGTGATATCACTACTTTCTTCTCTTCTGGGGCCCAAACCTGCAGCCATTAGAGAATTTGTCATTGACTTCAACAAGAGCAAGATTGGGCCCTCCTGCTGCTGCTGAAAAATAGTGTCAGAGTGTATGTAGGTTTTTAAATGCATTTTCTTAGATGAGTTTCAGTTTGTGTTTTACTTAAACAATTCCTATGGTAGAACTTCTGCTGCTGGGAATAGACAGTTTCAAGTCAAACAGTAAAAGACTTCACTGAATTACAGGCATCCCTGGAAGAAAACAGCATTGCAGGTTTAATTGAAAGGTTAAAATACAGAACCATCCAAAGGAGGCTTAATGTGCCTAAGAGATCAATACCATAATTGTCTGCCTTTCGGGCAACATTTTTATTTGGAAATATTCCTTAGTTTCTGCAAAAGCAGTTGTGGTTTTCATGGACAAATATTGGTAATTAAAAATCTGAGCCTCATAGCTTCACAATCACTTCCCTCCCCCACCCACTGCTGTCTCACAGCATGGGCTATTGTCTGTCCTACAGCTGCCCCTTCCTTTTCTCCCTTGTTTACAACCGTCAGCTGGAAGACAGTCAAATCGCCTAAGAGAAAACAATTAACTAAGAACAGCAACCTTGGTTTATATTAGAAGAATTGAGTTTATGGGGCACTCTTGATAATTTGCAGTTCATTAGGTAATGTATCTTTTTAGACTTATAGGGCTTGCAGATCCAGAGCTATTAGTCTACAGTCTTGAATTTTCTCTGTATTTCTTGCTCCTTGTTCAGTTGTGGACATTACATAAATGCAGTTCTTTTAAGTTACATTCTGTTATCCCCTCTATCAGAGAGAAACTTACACAGTAATAGTATATGCAAGGTTAGCTGATGCCTCTTAAAAGGTTTTGAAAAATGTTCTGCATAGAAACAAGTCTTAGGTCATTTTCAAGTGGCTTTTCTTCCTTTTTCTTTCTCCCATTGATTTCCTACCAAGGACACTTGCCTGGAAAGTACTTTATATCTTAAAATGGTTTCTTTTTAGCATCTGCAGTGATAAGTTGGCACTATCAATCCTCTGGTGTAACTCTATTAAAGGCAGTGGAATTACACCAGGAATTAATCTGGCCCGTGATTTAATGATTTTCCACAGCAACAGTTTGATATCACAGAAGACGATGACTACAAGTGGGGAATAAGCATAAGGAAAATAGAATTTAACGAAGAGCTTGTCTTCATGTAGATGTCATTAATACTACAAAAGATAGAAGCAGATTTGCTTAGACCAGTTTGTGTCAGGTCTTTTCACAGGTTTGCAATGGGATGGGAGTCCAAGGAACTGCCTAGCCATAGCAGGACATATATACTTTGCTTTCAGAAGATGGAGCCGCATCCCCTATTTGGGACTGATGTTGCTCCTGTTTAAAAATCAATGGGAGTTTTACCATTGACTTGTATGACAGCAGCATGAGGTTTTGAAAAATCATAAGACCCTAATTCAGCAAAGCACCGAAGCCTGTACTTAACTTCAAGCATGTGACTAGTCCTATTGACTTCAGTGGACTAATCAAATGCTAAAGTACTTTGCTGAATTAAAACCAATCTTTAGTCCTTTTTTCGTGTAACTTCATACTCATCAGTCTACAGTGACAGTTTCAGAGGTAAGAACCCCATTTTAAAAAAGAGTGTATAAAAGTGTTTCTAATTTGAGTTACCCTGCACTCATCTACTTTGAATTTAATTTACTTGCATGTTGCCCAGTAACAACTTGTTTTTCTGGAATTCCTCATAAACTGTCAAGAGTCAGGATGGTTAAGTCATTTTTGTTTTTGCCATATTTCACCATCACTCTGCAATATTCACCCTCCTTCTTCCCCTATTTCCAGGACTCAAAAAGATCAGAATCTCTCATGGATATGCATCATAAAAAATTAAAGAGCAAAGCAACTGAAGATAAGAAACCCCAAGAGAGAAGGCCATTTGACCGAGACCAGGACCTCCAAGTCAATCGATTTGATGAAGTTCAAAAGAAAGCCCTAATAAAGAAATCCAGAGAGTTAAACACCAGGTTTTCACATAGCAAAGGCAATATGTTTTTATAATACAAAGATATGACTTTTCTTTCAGGAGAAATCTATTAAACTTCAGCAACTTCCAAAAAAAGTACATTGTTCTGTAAATACTTGTGTGAAAAATAAATTTCTTTGTTTAAAAAGGAATGTTGATGTGATATTATTTCTTATGTAAATATAATATTTAGGAACAATCTAATGTATAAAAATCAAAAAAGATTTTTAGTTCAAAATTGTTGCAGGATAAGTTGGTTAACCTCATTTTTAGATCAACCTATATTTCAAAAAGGATAAATTTAAAAGTGGTTATTGTGACCCTTTAGGATTTACCCTGGCCAGTAAAGCATTCAGTGACCACCTGCCCTGCAACTCTGGATTTGTTGAATGTTGTGTTGCTGTGGCTCACAGCCCAGACAGCAACAGCCAGCCTACAAGCATGTAGGTCTCACCCAGCACATCCACCACCCAGTGACTCATTGCAGAGGGACCTCCACAACCCTTCCAGACCCAAGTTCTCCCCAGAGACATCTTTCTGCAGTGCTCAGTCCCCTCTTATTGTAGCACTTGCAAAACTGTCAATTTTGCTGCTCCTTTAACAAGGCAGTACACAGCAGCTGGTTAACTTACCTGGGGTTCTCTCACTCTTCCCTTCAACCATAGCCCTGAGTTGATTTATATAAAGTTAAAAAGTTCATTAACTTAGACATAGGTTTAAGTGATAGAAATGGTTGCAAAAATGCACTTCCAAGACTGAAATGCAACAAACTATAGCCTTTTTGTTCAAAACAGTTCTCCCTATAGTCATTCTTCCAGCATGGCTGGCTAGTCCTGGCTGAGGATCAATTACATAGCTTGAAGTGCTTGATTTTCTTTGTCTCCTGTGGTGAAGGATATAGTCCAATAAATATTTGAAATATATATCCCCAGATAGTTCCTTTCCCCTGCTGGCTCATCCCCAATGTGTGACTTTTACAATGCACATAATCTTCTTGCAGTCTACAATCCAAATGGCTGGCCCACTTGCCCTTGCCACACTTGGTTTGAGGTGTCCGCCCCTTTCCTTTGTCTGGAAAAACCTCTGTATCAACTTCCCCTGATATGCGCGGTGTAGACATTTTTAGTTACATATTTCCAGCACATTAGTATAGTTCTTTGCAGGTTAATTGTACATACATCAGAATATTGACCAGTGAGTTCTTAGTTTTCTGGTGACATTAAATGCCCCCATTGGATTTAGTGTGTGAGGTGCACTGAGCTGGCCAGACTAGCTGAGATTCATTGCTCCAAACTAGGGAGCTCCATGCCAGCTGGCACGGAGGTGTTCCTAGGGTCAGTTATATTACCTAAATGCTGATTTAAAACTGGCCTTACAACAGTGTTGAAAGTTCCTTTTTTTTTTTTTTTTTTTTTTTCTCCTCCTGCTGGTTTCTGAGATACTGGGTCTGATCTGAAGTCCAAGGAAAGGCTCCCATTGATGTCAGTTGGTTTTGAATCAGGATGTTATAGGGCACACATCCTTGGAGTGCCCCATTGCCTCAATGTCAATCACCAGTATCCTCAGCTCCACCACCACTTGCAGGCTGCCTGGGTCTTCCATGGCTCAGCCATCCAGCCAAGCCCACAGTTCAAACCCCTTCTGAATACTCTAGAGTCCCAGTTGGCAAACAAAAGGTCCTTCACCTGTCCTGGGCTCAACTCAGTATTTTTTCCTCACTCTTGTCGGAGTTCCAGCTCCCCTGGCTTTCCCCCTGCTGGGAGTCCAACTACAACAAACAGGAGCTTTACCCCTGCCAGCCTTTTTTACCCCTGAATACCCTAACTCAGGGCTCCCCCTACCCCAAAGCCTACCCTTCTTGCATTGGCTTCTTCTGTTACCTTCTTACACACCATCCCAGACTGCCTCCTAGCTCTACTCCTGTCATTCAGCTCTCCAGCCCCAAACTGCTGGGCCTCTCTAAAAGCACCCAAACGCTGGCCTCCCAGACCCAACAACAAGCATCCCCTACTGTCTCCCTTTCCTAGTGCTTTGACCACCTTCCTTTGGGGATCATCCTCTTACCTCTAAGCCATAACTCAGAGCTTTCCCTTACAGGAGCCAGCACTGATTCTCCCTAGCTTGTAAGCCCAGGCCTTGCTTAGGAACAGCACTTTTCTTTCTCACAGCTGGGATCTCCCTTCCTAGTTTAGCAGCCTCCTATTTATGCTATGCCGGCAGAATTCTAGAACTCAGCTTCTCCTTTGCTAATTGGCTAACGAGCCACCATCTGGAACAGGTACCAGCTCCTGGGTGTAGTTTAGAGGGTCATCATGGGCCAGTTAAGCTTTGATTCTCCCTGAAGGTCCCAGGTTCTGTATCACCTGACTGGAGCTGCTGCTGACAAGTATAAATTCAATAGCAGCTTTCACCTAAGGAAAAGATATTGTTTTTCTGAAAATTGTTTGTGTCTACATATAATTCTTGAAGTATTGTATGTCATCTTCATAATTTTTCTTTTAAGTGCTCTTCAAGGGAGGAGCTGAATTGTGATTCTGTTACATCTGGGCATGCCCATTGAAGGCTAACAAGGCATAATTTGGTTTGCAAATTTTTGTGTATTAATAGGGATATATGAGAAAGAAAGAACTGCATTTAACTCCAAGCCTGTTTTGAGTTTCAGGACCAAGCCATGGGCAGGGGTGAAGCTTCCCTTGGGGAGGCCAGCTCTCTGCCCCACCTTTTCTGCCCAAGACCTCACCCCCACTCACTGCTCACAGCCCCCCTCCCCCTGTGGCCCTGGCTGGGGCAGGGGCGTTGAGAGCCACAGTCAGCTGGGAGGGTGGTGGAGCTATCTGCCCTGGCTGGAGCTCTGAGCCCAGAGCCCCTCCCCATGGTGCCCCTTCTGCCTGTGGCCACACCCCATTCAGTCCATTCCCCCATGGCCTAGCTCCTGTTCTATCCACATTCTGCCTCTTCTCTCCCCCTGCCCCTCCCCACTTGTTCCTTTCCTGCTGCGGCCCTAAGACCAAAAAAAGCTCTGTGCTCCTGCTGCAGCACCAGGGCCGTAGCAGGGAGAGAGAGCTTCTCCAGCCGTAGGCTCATGGTGGGGAGAGATTTTTCAGAGGGCCCCTGACCTGTGCCCCACCCCACCCCACGGCAGCATTACGTGCCGCCCATGGACCAATCTAATTTCCTTCTTTGACAGAGTTACTGATCTAATGGATGTGGGAGAAGCTGAACATAAGAATGGCCATACTGGGTCAGACCAAAGGTCCATCTAGCCCAGTAACTTGTCCTCCAACAGTGGCCAGTGCCAGGTATCCCAGAGGGCATGAACAGAGCAGGCAATCATCAAGTGATCCATTCCCTGTCACTCATTTCGAGCTTCTGGCACACAGAGGCTAGGGACACCATCCCTGCCCATCCAGGCTAATAGCCATTGATGGGCCTGTCCTCCATGAATTTATCTAGTTCTTTTTTGAACCCTGTTATAGTTTTGGCCTTCACAACATCCTCTGGCAAAGAGTTCCACAGGTTGACTGTGCATTGTGTGAAGAAATACTTCCCTTTGTTTGTTTTAAACCTGCTGCTTTTTTTTTGAGGAGGAGAGGGTGGAAATCTGGAACTGGGTTCACACTCTGGTAACCTTTAAGGCTGGTAACAGCCAAGAGCTGGCTGGCTGACTGGCTGCAGCACACACAGACATAGCTGGGAGTGACTTACATTCTGGAGGCTGTTTGATTGTGAGCAGTCCAGGTTGGTTGCTACAGTAGGAAGGCATTGTAAAGGGCATCCCAGGTCACATGGCAGGGGTGACACAGTTGCTCACTGGTCTGGACTGTACCTAAGTATGTCACACTTGGATCTGGTACTAATCAATATTTTCATGAATGGTTTGGATAATGGAATGGAGAATATGCTTATAAAATTTGTGCATGACACCAAGCTCGGAAGGGTTGCAAGCATTTTGGAAGACAGGATATAAGGATTCAAAATGACCTTGATAAACTGAAGAATTGGTCTAAAAATCAGTAAGATGAAATTCAGTGAAGACAAGTGCAAAGTATTTCACTTAGGAAGGGAAGATCAAATGCACAACTACAATTGTACTAGCCAGTAGTTCTGCTGAAAAAGGTAAATTGAATATGAGCCAACAATAGAATCATAGGACTGGAAGGGACCTCAGCAGGTCATCTAATCCAGTTCCCTGCACTCAAGGCAGGCATACGTAATAACTAAACTGTGCCTGACAGGCATTTGTCTAACTTGTTCTTATAAAACCTCCAATGACGGAGATTCCACAGCCTCCCTAGGTAATTTATTCCAGTGCTTAACTACCCTGACAGTTAGGAAATTTTTCCCAATGTCCAACTTAAACCTCCCTTGCTGCAATTTAAGCCCATTGCTTCTTGTCCTATCTTCAGAGGTTAAAGAACAATTTTTCACCCACTTCCTTGTAACAACTTTATATGTACTTGAAAAATGTTATGTCGTCATCCCCCCCCCCCCCCCCCCCCCGTCTTCACTCTAACAAACCCAGTCTTTCCAATCTCTCCTCATAGGTCATGCTTTCCAGATCTTTAATCGTTGTTGCTCTTCTGTGGACCTTCTCCAATTTGTCCACATCCTTCCTGAAATTTGGCACCAGAACTGGACACAATACTTCAACTGAGGCCTTATCAGTTGGGAATAGAAATTAATAGGCAGAAAGTTTAAAACAAACCAAAGGAAGTACTTCTTCACACAACACACAGTCAACCTGGGGAACTTGCTGCCAGGGGATGTTGTAAAGGCCAAAAGTATTAATGAGTTCAAGAAAGAACCAAATAAGTTCATGGAGGATAGGTCCATCAATGGCTAATAGCCAAAATGGTCATATATGTATGCTCTGAGTGTCCCTGAGGGAATAGACAGGTGATGGATTTCTCTATAATTTTCCTGTTCTGTTCATTCCCTTTGAAGTGTCTGGCACTCGTCACTGTCTGAAAACAAGTATCAGAGGGGTAGCCGTGTTAGTCTGGATCTGTAAAAGCAGCAAACAATCCTTTGGCACCTTATAGACTAACAGACTACAAAAACCTGTAGGAGAACACTTCAACCTCCCTGGCCACACTATAGCAGACCTTAAGGTGGCCATTCTGCAGCAAAAAAACTTCAGGACCAGACTTCAAGGAGAAACTGCTGAGCTCCAGTTCATCTGCAAATTTGACACCATCAGCTCAGGATTAAACAAAGACTGTGAATGGGTTGCCAATTACAAAACCAGTTTCTCCTCCCTTGGTTTTCACACCTCAACTGCTAGGACAGGGCCTCATCCTCCCTGGTTGAACTACCTCATTATCTCTAGCTTGCCTGCATATATATACCTGCCCCTGGAAATTTCCACTACATGCGTCTGTTAGTCTATAAGGTGCCACAGGATTCTTTGCTGTCTGAAGACAGGATACGGGCTAGATGAACCTTTAGTCTGACCCAGTATGGCCGTTCTTACGTTCTTCTATTATCTTATGTTGCCTCTCTAAAGTCATTGAATTTTGTAAAATATAGGCAAGGACAGAGGCCATCTTTGGCATCCATCACTAGACAGACAGAAGGGGCCAGAGCTCTGCAAGCTGAGAAAGACGGGCCCTTCAATCAAGGAGGGGCTGAAGCCACTGGAAATTGAAGATAGGTAAGAAACCTGCTTAGGCCAAGACATTTCACCTGGGAAGACAAAAGAAGTAATGAGCTTAACCTGCAGCACAGAAGATATATGTTAATTAGGAAATCCTTTCTAACGATAAGGATAGTTGACTACTGGAATAGGTTACCAAGAGAGGTTGTGGAATCCACATCATAGATGGTTTTTAAAAACAGATTACACAACTTTCCAGGGGTTGTGTAGGTTTACTTGGTCCTGCCTCAGCATGGAAGCTGGACTAGATCTCTCAAGATCCCTATGATTCTGTGACTTCCATGAGAAAAAGCACAGTTTGTATTTGTAAATTGAGCAAATTTGATTTGGAAATCAAGATATAATGAACATGAAGGCTTACAATATCATTCCAGTAACTTTAATACACAATCACACTTTAATCTCAGCAAAGTTACAGAAATTTGCAGTTATATCTGAAAATCCAGACCAGCACACCGACATTCACTTATGTCCTTTTATCACTCTTACTGCTCTTTCTTGTGCAACAGCATAAGCAAAAGTCAGTGAAATAACCTGTATTATTGACATTAATTCTATTTTAAAATTATCTAATTCAAGTTCATAGGCTTTGTCTTTATTTTAATTCCCCTGATCCTTTTCAAGAAGGCATTGAGAGAAACAAAACTTGTCCATGTAAGTAATTTGGTTAAAAAAAAAGACTCATTTGAAGGTGATGTGAACTTTTCAATTATTACATGATAAATATAGCATGGCTCACACCATAGTTCAGAACAGTTAGTGCGATATACTGTGTCTGGGGTTTTTTACCTCAACAGATCAGCAACCCACACACTACCATGTTTTCAGTCGTTAGTTTAATGAGGTAATACATAGGCCCTGAGGTAATACATAGGCCCTGCAAAAAGTTAATGTGCACAATAGTTAAGTTTCTAAAACAATAATTGAAAAAACAATGTAGCCTTATCTGCAGAACATTTGTTAAAATCAGTTGGTTTTGAGGTAAAGCTTCTTAGTTTTTCAGGGGAAAAGAAGGTTTGTGTTTAGGAATAAAACCACCAAAGAGATTTTTTATTTATTTAATTTATTTATTTATTAAAATAGGCTTAAATCAGTGTCACAACAAATTACACCTCAATGGGCATTGGCTTCTGGACAATCTCCATTCTCACTGGTGATTGCAAAAACTACCTCCCCTCCAGCTGGAGATTGAATAACATTCCTGTGGCAACTACAACATTGCTAACATGGAAGTGTAACATTAGGAGAATATTTAATATATTTTAACTTCTTTGTGCATTATTTTGCAGCTAGAGACAAGGAGGAGGAGCTGCATTCTCTGAACAGCCAATTATTTATGGCCCACAGAAAATGCTCTTCAAACCACAGTTTGGGACACACTGCCTTAGGCAAATCCTATCTGTATCAGGTGTCATTTTATGGCTAAGGTACTTGACTAAGGACTCTTTGAATGAGGATTTCTCATATGAGTAAAGTTTACAGGATCAGGTCTTTCACCATAAAAAGTCCCTTGATGTTAAAGCTAGGTTGCCACTGAAGTCAATGGATAAACTAATGATTTCTGTGGGAGCTGCATTTAGTTTGTTCCTGAAGTGGAGAGTTATAACAAAAATACCGACAGACTTGTTGCTACAGCAGCACAAATAGAACATTACAGTAATTTGGTACCACTTCAGCCAGTGCGCCTTGAAGTATGGGGTACACAATTCTAATTATCAAAGCCTTGATATAAATTTGGGAAGTCATTTTCTCTGGCCTGATTTTTTTCCTGATGCCTCACTTACTCTGGCTTGGATGAAGCACATGCTAGAAACCACAGTGGGAGAAAACAGATGAATTTTTATTGAGTTTAAGCTTTTCATTTTTTTGTGTAAATTGAGTGAATTTTCAAGTTGGGTTAGTACACAAATTAATCTTCCCCTACTAATGCCAAATCATCTCCTAGGACACTCATTAAAATAAACAGTAACTCACTAAATTAAAAGCTCTGAAAGCTTTTATGTGAAGAGATGAGCTGTTCTCTACAATTTGTGCAAACCGAATAGCATTTGTGTTAAAACTCTACTGAGTGATTTTCAGAATCTCATTTAAAAACCAGTGTTTAGGTCATGAAAAGTCCCCAGTATAATTTCTGGGTAACATTTGTGGTAACCAGCTCCTAAAACATATGTAAGAGCCTCTCTGTTGCTATTCTATGCTGCCAGCCTATATGGTGGCATGTCAATCTATGACTGGTGAAGCAATGTCAAAGGCAGGTTTAAATGGACTTATCCTGGGTTTAAAATGCTCGTCTCTGTTTTGTGGAGCTGAGTATATTTTTTAATGTCTTAATTAAAAACAATTCACAACAGTGATAGCCTACTTTTATGAACTATACTTTTAAAGACATGCTTGAAAATCCAACCACAGTGAAGCCAATAGAAAGAAGCATGCACTATGGCAGGTAAGATGTAAATGAAGAGAGTTAAGAAGGAATATGAAGGGGAATGGCTGGATACGCAAATAAAATAAAAACATTGTTCCTATCAGAAGCCTGTAAGAGAATTAATGGTAAATCTACTATGTTACCAGGCAGCAATAAAGGAGAAAAGGGACATCTCAGAGACTTTAAATAATTTGTTTGCATCGTCTTCACCACAAGGCAATGAGATACCATGATGAATAGAATAAAGTAGACTGAGATGTCGATCTGCGTTTCCAATATAAACAGGTCATCTCTTGCATACAGTTACAATGTATGTACTACTCATGTCAGTTTCACCTGATGATGTGAACTTTACAAATAGTAAAGAGCTAGTGAGAAATGCAGATTTTAGACTCAGATACTGTAAATTTGTCTGTAAATAAAGGGTAGTTTAAATTTCTCAGGTTAGCAACGTCAGAGTGTGTTGTTTTTTGATTATGCATTTCTGTTCAGTGGAATTTTTTCCTCTCCGAATAAAAGATTGTTCCAGGAATTGCCTTTTAGGTTTATTTCTACTATGTAGAACTGCTTTCTTTAAGTATGAATTTTAATATTAACTCCATACAAAACTATAACTATACAACTATATCAACTGTACACTAAGACTGAACATGATAATTAGCACTTAAAAATCAGAATTTGCCAAAGTTAAAGTTGGGCATATGCAGCCTTAACTCTGACCCCTTGTGCATATGCATTATGAGTCTTCAATTACATGATTATATATTATTCTCAAATAAAATAGAGTATACATGTTTTTTATAACTGGACGCAATGTACAGTATCTTGTAATACATTTTTCATTCTTGTATTCTTACATTATTTTAATTTTCATGGTGGCCTGATATTTCACATTCAATTTGCAAAGGCTCTGAGCTCAGCCAAAATCTAAACCATTGTTCACAGGAACAATGAAAAGCACGCCTGAATGTCATCTTTTTTTCCCCAGCTATTTGTCAAAAAAGATTGCAAGAATTTTTTTTGTTTGAATAATATGGAGAATGCAGTCTAATAATACTACTAGTGCTTCTGGCTAGGGCTTGGCATTGTTTAGAGAAGCACTTGTAAAGCTTCACTGTGTGATTCTGCCAGTGCAGATGGTGTCTTTGTATCTGAGGTCTTTCAGGCGTGAATGTACTACCCTAAACCTGTCCTAAAGTTATGTTCCTATTAAATGCACTAGAATCTGCTCTGATGTTCTCAGCCCCATTAACCAAACGGAATTGTAGTTTTGATGAAAGCACAGAAATTCCAGATGCATATGGCAGATTTTTTTTTCTCCCCCCTAACATGGAGCTCCAGGCATATACCTCCATTTACTCATAGAGGAGTTGTTTTTTCCACAGTCTTTTGTGAGCTGCAACTAGCTTTCCAAATGACTTGCTAAAGCCCTTTCTCCAAAAAGAGATGATCCTGTCCTTTGTTACATATTAGAGGGCCTGATTCTCTATGCTGAGATGCTGATTTTAAACTGCTGCATTTTCAAGGAGTGTAATTGAATGTATTCTGGTTTTAAACTCAGCATATCAGTAGTGAAACAAGATTCCCCTCCCCCACCTGCACCCCAGTCTTTTACAGTTGAATCTTAAGGCTTCCCAGATAGATAGCAACAGAGAAAGCTGTCACGCTACCGTGAGCAGCTGCAGCTGTATTTTCTTTCAAATGAGCAACCAACTTTATAAATATTCCAAGTGCAACTCTCATAAGTGAACTTTGAGAAAGCTGTTATGTCCCACACGCTCAGCTGGTGTCAATCAGCATAGCTCCGGAGCTCCCAGCACTCTAGAACACATGGAATTGCATCAGCTGAGAATGTGGCCCTGCATTTCAACATGCTCGCTTAGGGCCTGATCCTGAGAGGTAGTAATTTAATGAGATTTGCAGCTACGTCTCAGGTTCTGGCCCTCACTAGGAGTTCAGAGACAGTTTTTATAATCATTTGCTTATGGAGCCCATTCCTTCAGTTTGAAATGTCTGTGAAAGAATACTGGTCTATCCTATAAGGTGACAAGATAAGAGTTGTGTCACCCTCCAGTATTCAGTCATGTACACAGAATTAGCATAAACTTCTGATGATTTGTTTAAAAGCATCTCAGTTATATACATTAAGTGGATGTTTAATCTCACTGTTTCTCAGAGCATCAGATCAAAGTGAGATGGTTTCTGCTGTGGTAGCACAAGGGTGACCAAAGTGCAGGCTGTTGGCTGCCCATGGTGTTGGTAAAGTTGTCCTGGTAGAGTATTCAGCACTGCAAATGGTCGCATGAGAAGCACGGTGCTGAGAGCACCAGTACTGCAGAGCCCCTCTTGCTAGAGACCTGCTTTTTCTGTGGTTTTAGAGTCCAATAGCTCCTTTTAAAAACCTTTGGATCACAGCAGAGAACACCTCATAGAGAACTAGCGAGACTGTGCTGCAGGGAGCAATCCTGCACAGGCAGGGAGGTGAAGTGGGTGGCCACACCACCTTTATAACCTATTATCCAAATCCTTCCCTCCCTATGTCAAACCCATGTTTTCCCATGTGAGGAGACAAACATGAACCATGTGGGTGGAGGTCCCTAAATTCTGCTGTAGATTCCTCTCCAGAGTAGCATAAATTTGGCACGGGATAGAGCTGGCACACAAGCAGACGCCACGGATTCACAAGCCTCTAATCCAGGTGATTTCTAGACCAAACATGTCAGCTTGTTCGGTCTCTGTATATGCCTCCCACTTCCTCCCTCAGTGCTGGCAGCACAGCTGTCACTTGTACTCCTTTGGCAAGGTGCGCACATAAACCTGTCAATGGGAGCACACGTGGGGTGTGAGTTGTTGCCAGTAGTATTGTTTTGCACTGCTGATTCCGACATCAGCCACAGATGCTTGCTCCTGGAACATGGTACATCAAACAGCAGTTCCTTGTCACCTTCCCCTTCTGTCTCACTATAGCCTCCTTGTGCTGCAGGATGGATTTTGCTGTAAGTACAGCAAAGGAATTGTTGGTGACTCTGCATAGCCACTCCAGCCAGACAGGGTTTAGAAGGACCTAATCAGATGTACTGACAGTTAATGGTGCTCAGCCCTTTGCCAGATTAGGCCCAGTATGCATTCCCCTTTGTCCTGCCCTGTAGCAACAGGCTCAGTTGTTGGCATCATTAACACCAGGGCAAAGTGCCAGCTTTTCTAGATCTCTCTGCAAAAGAGAGGGGAATGTTTGGCCTTATGGTTTAACTGATTTGACTACATTAAACATAGTGGGCCTGGTTCTTATTTACACTAAAGCAACTTTACACCATTCTGGTAGTTAAGGGCCTGATCCTTTCCCCCTCCGTCTGATTACTTTGCAATGCTCCTTCTGAAAGGCCAGTGGCTTGCAGTGACAGTTTTAGTAAGGTATGCAACAACTTGCTTGCCTTAGGGGGTCCAAAATAGTGTTTTCCATGCAGCGTGACTCACTCGTATGGTGTGTGCGAGGTCATGCTGTGCGAAGGATGCCATTTTGTTCTGGAGGCCAGATGGACAATGCACAGCCAGTCAGGCACGCAATGCATGCCTTGCATACATAGATGGCATGCCCCCTGGAAGCAGCTGAGGATTCCTTTTGCCTAGAGGAGTGCCTGGATGGTGCTGGACTAGCGTAGCCCATGCTATACTGCCCGCTCCTGGTCCTGGTCCTTCCCACCACCCTTCCCTGCACTGGAGGCATGTCCAGTCATCCTGGGGCAGCAGAATGGTCCCTAGGGGGATGGTAGAGCCATTGCAAGTTAGCACAGCCATTTTGTGTAGTATTTCAGGAAAAAAGGAGTACAGTTGGGAACAGCCGCTTCTTCTTAGAACCTGGTTTCCTGATCTGTACAAAACGAGGTCAATCTGGAGGAAACTGTTCTGCAGCCAACAAGGATTCTTTCCAGCTTCTAAGGTAATTTGTATCTTTTGTGAACCAGACAAGGCTCAGACTTTCAAAGCACATATGCAGGCTACAAATAATTTGACTGAAATGAAAGGCAAGAGTAAGATTTAATATGGATGATCTGCTTTAGGGTGTTGTACTGACAGGTGTTTAGTAGTGAGTGCTTTTTAATTACTATATTGGAATAACACAGTCTTCATGGAAAAGCAGCAAAGAATCCTGTGGCACCTTATAGACTAACAGACATTTTGGAGCATGAGCTTTCATGGGTGAATACTCACTTCGTCAGATGCATGTAGTGGAAATTTCCAGGGGCAGGTATATATATGCAAGCAAACTAGAGATAATGAGGTTAGTTCAATCAGGGAGGATGAGGCCCTGTTCTAGCAGTTGAGGTGTGAAAACCAAGGGAGGACAAACTGGTTTTGTAGTTGGCAAGCCATTCACAGTCTTTGTTTAATCCTGAGCTGATGGTGTCAAATTTGCAGATGAATTGAAGTTCAGCAGTTTCTCTTTGAAGTCTGGTCCTGAAGTTTTTTTGCTGCAGAATGGCCACCTTAAGGTCTGCTATAGTGTGGCCAGGGAGGTTGAAGTGTTCTCCTACAGGTTTTTGTATATTGCCATTCCTAATATCTGATTTGTGTCCATTTATCTTTTTCCGTAGAGACTGTCCAGTTTGGCCGATGTACATAGCAGAGGGGCATTGCTGGCATATGATAGCGTATATTACATTGGTGGAGGTGCAGGTGAATGAACCGGTGATGGTGTGGCTGATCTGGTTAGGTCCTGTGATGGTGTCGCTGGTGTAGATATGTGGGCACAGTTAGCATCGAGGTTTGTTGCATGGATTGGTTCCTGAGCTAGAGTTACTATGGTGCGGTGTACAGTTACTGGTGAGAATATGTTTCAGGTTGGCAGGTTGTCTGTGGGCGAGGACTGGCCTGCCACCCAAGGCCTATGAAAGTGTGGGATCATTATCCAGGATGGGTTGTATATCCCTGATGATGCATTGGAGAGGTTTTAGCTGGGGACTGTATGTGGCGGCCTGTGGAGTCCTGTTGGTTTCTTTCTTGGGTTTGTCTTGCAGTAGGAGGTTTCTGGGTACACGTCTGGCTCTGTTGATCTGTTTCCGTATTTCCTCGTGTGGGTATTGTAGTTTTGAGAATACTTGGTGGAGATTTTGTAGGTGTTGGTCTCTGTCTGAGGCAGATTCAGTTGAACCTCAGTGCTTGACTGTAGACAATGGATCGTGTGATGTGCCCGGGATGGAAGCTGGAGGCATGAAGGTAGGCATAGTGGTCGATAGGTTTTCGGTATAGGGTGGTGTTAATGTGAGCATCACTTATTTGCACCGTGGGTCTAGGAAGTGGACCTCCCGTGTAGATTGGTCCAGGCTGAGGTTGATGGTGGGGTGGAAGCTGTTAAAATCGTGGTGGAATTTTGCCAGAGTCTCTTTCCCATGGGTCCAGATGATGAAGATGTCATCAGTGTAGCGTAGGCAGAGAAGGGGCGTGAGTGGACGAGAGCTGAGGAAGCGTTGTTCCAGGTCGGCCATAAAAATATTGTCATATTGTGGGGCCATGCGGGTGCCCATAGCAGTGCCACTGATCTGGAGATATATATTGTCATCAAATTTGAAATAGTTGTGTGTGAGGATAAAGGCACAGAGCTCAGCAGCCAGTTGTGCTGTGGCATCATCAGGGATACTGTTCCTGACAGCTTGTATTCCATCTGTGCGTGGGATGTTTGTGTAGAGAGCCTCTACATCCATGGTGGCTAGGATGGTGCTTTCTGGAAGGTCACCAATGCACTGTAGTTTACTCAGGAAATCAGTGGTGTCACGGAGATAGCTGGGAGTGCTGGTGGCATAGGGTCTGAGTAGAGTCCACATATCCAGACAGTCCTTCAGTGAGAGTGCCAATGCCCGAGATAATGGGGTGTCCAGGATTTCCGAGTTTGTGGATCTTGGGTAGTAGGTAGAATAACCCTGGTCGGGGCTCTAGGGGTATGTTGATTTGTTCCGGTGTTAGTGTAGGGAGTATCCCGAGTAGATGGTGCAGTTTCTTAGTGTATCCTCAGTGGGATCTGAGGGAAGTGGCCTGTAGAATTTGGTATTGGAGAGTTGTCTGGCAGCCTCCTTTTGGTAGTCAGACCTGTTCATGATGACAACAGCACCTCCTTTATCAGCCTCTTTGACAATAATGTCAGGGTGGTTTCTGAGGCTGTGGATGGCATTGCGTTCTGCATGACTTAGGTTATGAGGCAAGCAATGTTGTTTTTCCACAATTTCTGCCTGTGCACGTCGGTGGAAGCATTCAATGTAGAGGTCCAGACTGTCATTTCGACCCTCAGGAGGAGTCCATGTGGAGTTCTTCTTCTTGTGCTGTTGGTGGGAGGGTACCTGTGTATCAGTGCACCGTTTAGTGTTGTCCTGAAAATATTCTTTGAATCGGAGACGGTGAAAGTAGGCTTCCAGATCGCCGCAGAACTGTATCATGTTGGTGGGGGTGGCAGGGCAGAAAGAGAGTCCCCGAGATAAGACAGACTTTTCTTCTGGGTTGAGTGTGTAGTTGGATAGATTGACGATATTGCTGGGTGGGTTAGGGGTACCATGGTTCTGGCCCCATGTGGCAGGTAGGAGTTTAGACAGCTTACAGTCCTTTTTCCTTTGTAGAGAGGTGAAGTGAGTAATGTAGATCTCCTGTCTTATTTTAGTGAAGTCCGTCTGTATGGAAGTTTGGTTATTAATGAGAGTCTCCAGGTTGGAGAGATCTTTTTGGATGTTTTCCTGTTTGCTGTATAGGATGCTGATCAGGTGGTTCCTCAGTTTCTTTGACAGAGTATGGCATAATCTCTCACTGTAGTCTGTGTAGTACGTAGATAGCAGTGGATTTTTTACCTTTAGTCCATTTGGTATGATGTCCATCCATTTGCATTTGGAAAGGAAGATGATATCTGTCTATATTTGTGCAAGTTTCTTCATGCTTTTACAGATCCAGACTAACATGGCTACCCCTCTAAGTCTTCATGGAGTTTCTGCTCTTCTACCTTTCCTTGCTTACAGGAAGCTCTGTTTCCTTGAAGTATTTTTCAGAGGTGAGCAAGTAACCATCCAGTTTGATTCCAGATATCCAAATTCAACTTTCTCCAAAAATCCTAGTTATCTGAATCCAGAGTGTGTCCGCCCATGTTGCCCTGTTAACTAGTTAGTTAATCACTTATGTTTATCCAAATGCCTGGTTACCCAAAAGTTTTGGATGTCTCCCAGGCCATTCAGATACATGAGAGTCTACTGTATTTAAAACACTTCATACCTGTTACCTTCATGCAAGCACACATCTATTGCCCACATGTGTAAAGAGACAGACATGAAAAAACCTTCAAAGAGGTTGTAAACCTGCATACCGCATTGCACAGCTTGCTCAAGATGTTACTTAAAATGAAAAGGCCTGAACCTACAAACTGCACAGAGGACCGAACTGTGCTCTGACTGAAATCACTGGGAATTTTGTAAAGTACAGCTATAATTTTCAAAGACAAATTGTGTGATCAGGTGCCATTCTGGTTAAGCTACCGAAACCCATAACTATGAAACATCATATTGCCTAGACAATACAAAATGTAGCTAGAATAACTTGACTCACCTATCCCTTTACTAAGATAACACAAGGGTTTGGACTAGCAGAATATGTCATTCAGATACGAAAGGAGCCACCAGAGTGCTCAGATACTGACTGCCTGAAGAATTCCACGGAGTGTCTCAGGGAATGAAAAAGTCAAGACCACCAAAACTTTGTGTCAGGTAATGTGATGCAGATGACAGTCTCCCTAGCAACCATCGAAAAATTCTGTTGCTATAAAATGAAATCTAGATAGCTATTTATTCATGGGTCAGATGTTGTTTATCTCTCTACCATCTATTACAAAAGTCACTGGGCTTTTAATTGCCTCTTCAAAATCAGCAAGAAAGAGGAAAACAAGAGAGCCAAAGTAGGCACCCATGGGTACAAAGTGAATGTAGTATTTTTAGTGAATTGTTTTTTTTAAGCTTTTACTATTGTAAAATGCCTCCCAAGGGTAATGAAATCAAGGTTAATGCAGAAAGTCATACAATGCTTGTATTCATTATTATGCTGTGTACATGAGCAGAGCTTGTTATGTAAGCTTCTGACAGAGCTTGTGAACATACATTCAGTTGTTTGGCAACTACACTGTCCCCTAATCAAGTGTTGATATTTAATTGTTTTTGTATAGCCTGGGGACTTGGCTGTACAAGGGCAGCAGGTATACAAGCTCCAGTCTGAGTTTTTAAAACAGGAGCCAGGCAATAAGACCAAGGAAATAATACTCCATTTCAGAAATGGCATAAGTTGCAAATGATGGACTGTGTGCTGGCATTAGTCCATGTACAGGACTCCCCAGTTAACTCAATGGAGAGTTCTGCATAAAATAGAGGGGAGGATATAGTCTGATGCAAGTGTTTTTGTCTCTTCATGAATTATAAACAGAACTCACAGTGATGCCTGTAATTAAGGTTGCCCAACACTTTCCATTATAAGATGCTGTTTTCAGTTGCTTATAACTTTGTCAAATAACTCCTTGGCCTGAAGTTTTCAATGCCTTAGGATGATTTTTTTCTCTTTTAAAGATTTTTTCAGAGAACAAAGTTGGTATTGTTTTGCCAATGTAAAAAAATTCTTATAACCCTTTCATTGAGAAGTTCTTACACCTCCATCCATTGGAGCAGGAACTACAGATTTGGTGAGGAAAGGGTCTTTCAGTGGAATCCAGAAAGTACCTTTTGCTGTCCATGTAAAAATCTACCCAAATTTGGCCAGGTAAGGAGCCTCTGAAAAATCTCAGGTTGCACATTCTCAGTAGAGACTGGTTAGAGTTTGGCAGCTTAATTCTTTTTAGATTCCATCTGCACTGGGATATAGCAACCAAGGGTGACAGGCTGTGCAGGACTGCTCCTCCCACCAGCCAGTGCAGTGCCAGGCAGCAGATTTGTGAACAGAGAGACTGTCTGTCCTGGGCTCTCAGTGATCGTGCTGCCAGTATCCATGAAAAAGAAGACATCTCTGCTCATGTCTGGCAACAAAATCCTGTGGTCAGCAGTATCAAAGGATACTGATATATCTAAAAGAATCAGCATGGACAGTTTGTCTTGTCCATTGCTAGGAAGATATAATCAGTAAGCACAACCAGTATGGTTTTTACTACATACCAAGGCTTATAACCAGATTTCCCAGAGTCAAGGAAATCTGAGGAATCAAGAAACAGCCAGCATTGCCCTGTCTTAATATGTTCAGTAACCTCCCCTAAAATGGGAGATGGGACACAAGTTGATCATCAGGCTTTCAACATCAAGATTTAATTATTTTTTTTTAAATGTAGCCTCATGATAGCTTCTTTCAGAGCTGCTGGAATCTTGCCACCCATTGTGATGGCATCTCCACCTCATCGAGGACTGGAAAGGATTAAGGTGGCCAAGTAGGCATATTAACTCCACAGGCTGCATCTAGAGGAAGAGACAGGGAGCAGGGAATTGACTGCAAGCAGGCTCAGCTGGGCAGGAACAGGTGGGGCCTATAAAGCCAAGAAGCTAGCAACAGACAGAGGTTGCTGAGAAAGGAAGCAGTCACAACCTGGGAAGAGCAAGGAAGGTAGGTTTGGAGTTGGCATTCCCAGAGGAATGGGGGAATCAAGAGTGGGAGGAAGCAGTCCAAGGAAGAAGCACTGAGGGCTCAAAGAGTAAAGCTCTGCTAGGTTGAGGGTCCCTGGACTGGAACCTGGAGTAGAGGGTAGGCCTGGGTTCTCCTACCAGTCAGTGAAGGAGTGGTACTTAAGGCAGTGAATGAGAAGACTTTGATTTTGATATACCCCAGAAGGGGGGAATGCCGAGTGACTGGCTGGAGGGCTGAGTCATGAAAAGGATGCTCTGGTTTATGGGATGAGAGGGGAGCTACAGACCTGAGAGAGAGATGATGCAATGATCTGTGACCATGGGAAGAAGTATTGGCCTCAAAAGCTAATCCCCAGAGTGACCAGGAGGAGATGCCTGACGACCGGTAAGTGGTGCACACCCATAGAGAAACAGTGACATTCTCAACCTCCAATCTACCCAGTATTTTCCTGATGGCCTTCACCAGTCAGGAAGGACAAGGGTCCACATCACATGTTGTGCCACAAAGCTGCCCCAGCACACTATAGTGATAATGACCAATACTGGCTGAAAAGCAGACAGAGAAGACACAGTATGTGGCCTATCAAGAAACAATTACGTTTCAATGGCAGCAGAAAGCTCAGTCAGATTTGGAACAATTTTATCTGTAAAGTCACAGGAAAGTTTTTTCCACAGTGAGAAAAGAATTTGATTTAGCAACCATGCTGAGACAGTGAGGATTCATCGAGTTCTCTACCGCTCATAACAGTTCCACTGTGCCACACTTTGAAGATGCTATGTTTGGAGAAAATAAACGTTTTAGTTTCCCACATAGCCCTGGCATAGAATCTTAAAATCCCAGAATGCTGCAATTGGTATAAACTAGTTCAGAAATTCTAAGTTGTATGAAAAAAAAAATCGGGCCCTAAGTGTCTCATGTTGTACGGCCAAAATTAGTACGCACTTTTGTCGATCAGGGCCTTAGTTTCTCCATGAGCCAGTTCCCCATCTGTATAATGGGGATAATATTACCACCTCACTGCAGTGTTGTGAAGATAAACATCTATGAAGACTTTTTTATTTAAACCACAATGGCCAGTTACACTAAACATAAACACTTACCTAGTCCTATCTAGGTCCTGTAGTATGTCATAATCCTCAACTCTATGGCACAATTCAAAAAATCTTTTTATTAATAAAACTTTGTGCCATTCCTTTTTACACTTTTCTGTACTAGGCTTTTGAATCCCTATTTACTTAAGGGTATTTCTATGTCAATCCTCCCCCTTCTCCCCCCCCCATTTTTAGCTGCTTTGTCTACCATTTAATTCCCTGCTATCCCAATATGCTCTGGGATTCAAGCTAATGCTACATGTATCCCCACCTGTACTAACTCTGTTATTAAACATATAACTTCATTGATTAAATCACTTCTATATACAGAGACACCCATTTTTATTGCCATATGGCCTGAGATTGAATCTGAAAAAAATGACGGCTGCTGCTAGCATTATTGCTACTAGTTTTGCTGTAATGACTGCTACATAGTACATCTAAAAGAATATCTATTTCCCAATTTTGATATTGTATACCAAAATTGGGAAATTGTCAGCTATTCTTTCAGGTGTACTGTGTGTGTGTGTGTGAGAGAGAGAGATGACAACTAACTCCACTTTTCATCTATACACTGGTACATTTCATTTTTGATACATACTGTCTATTATTAAGTTTATAAAATCTAAATACACATTTGGACATGTGACTTCCCATCCATAAATAGTTTTCCCATGACTAAAAGTTTTGACTTCATTCAGCTTTTCCTTGTCTTTCAGCTCCTGCATCCACACTTTAACTTGAACAGCATGTGGAGTTCGAACATCATGTGCTATAGCTCATCTATTGAATACCACACAATCCCCAAATGTGTTTGCTACTTCATCATTGCAGTTCCCATTAGCTTTGGCTCAGAAAATTAGGTCCAGTAGTTTCACTCATAGCGTAACTGGCATTTCACTAGATGCTATCTGTAGCATACATATAGATGTTGTAATAATGTATCACACGCAATTCATAGTGCCTTGGCTTGTATTAAATCTAATTTTTTAAGTACCTTGTCAGCCATAGTTAATAATAGGTCTGATTAAGGCTCTATATACCACCAGTAATGTTTTCTTATCTATCTCCCAATTAGTCCCAGCAGGACTTAAGCTATTCTCGTAGCTGAAGTTGCGTATCTTAGATTGATTTTTCTCCCCCTGCCCAGTGTAGACCAGGCCTAAGACAACTAAATATTAGATTGTGATTCTCTTCAATGAATTGCCTTTTAATCTGGTAGAAAGTTGAACTTTGGTTTTCATCATTACTCATACCCTGGAAAGTTTCTGCTAAAACTTCTGCTTCCTCAATATCAGAATTTCTAATTATGTTGTCAGTCCCAAAATGACCTGGGATGTGGCTACTCTTAGGCCTGGTTACACTGGGGGTGGGGGGAGGGATTGATCTATGATATACAACTTCAACTAAGAGAATAGTGTAGCTGAAGTTGACATATCTTAGATCGACTTTTAGATTGACTGACTTGGTGTCCTCGAGGTGCGGGATTGACGGCCGCCGCTCCCCCCTCAACTCTGCTTCCACCTCTCACCCTGATGGAGTTCCGAGTCAATGGGGAACGTGTTCGGGGATCGATGTATTGTGTCTAGACAAGACATGATACATCGACTCCCTGATAGATTGATCACTACTCGCTGAATTCCATTCATTCTTGTAATCTGCCCATGTATTTCTGATGTGTATCTTCGACTAAGTGCTGTGGGCAGACAAACAAAGTCTTTGATTTTTGTATAATTCTTTGTGCTATTACCTGATTTCTTTTACACTTCATTAGATTGGCACTATTCCTTGTATTTATTTTTGCTTTTTTTTTTTTTATAGGATTTGTTCCTTTTATAACTACCATTTTGCACTCCTCATTCCACCACAGAAGTGAGGTGGTGCTTCAGTAACCTAGTCTTGCTACAATAGCTCCTTCTACTAATCTCTTTGTTACATTATCACTGAAATTCTGTCATCACTCACACAATGATTATTCAAATTCAGTACACTTACTTGTAAATAGCTCCCAGTTAGCTTTCGTAAACTTACAGGTGGGTAATTTTCCATTACCTTCAACCTTGCCTTGCCTTTGAAAAGCAAGGAGCATTTGGAAATGATTGCTCCCCATTCCTTTTTCCTTATATATTTTCCAGTTGCATTTACTTCCAATACCTTCTGTTATAATTCCCAGGTCTGAGCAGGAAAAACTACCATCTGCTGCATTTAAATCTAGTTCGGGTGCAGTTGTTTAAAACCAATTAACTCTTCTAAACATGCACCATTTTTATCAGTTGTCTTAGTTCCCCACACTTTATGATGAATATTTAGGCACCACATGTAGTATATGGTCTTTTAGCATTCTTTACTGTTTCTTGTAGCTCTGAACTTTCTGATTTCCCACATAGGTTATAGATATTATAAATCCTTAAAGAAATATTACTCTTCTGCATTGGGACCTCAACAGCATTATAGTCTAGGTTTAATTCTTCATTCTCTAGTGCAGTGGTTCTTAACCTGGGGTACATGCACCCCCTGGGAGTGTGAGATGCCATTTCTGGAGGTGCAAGACATGCCAGATGTTTTTAGAAGGTAAATCAGTGAAAACATAAATTAAGCACAGGCACTTAAATACAACTACTTTGTTTCATCAAACCTATGTATTAACATTATATAGTTAACGATTACTATAATATACAAACAAAATATATCTAGGTTTAAAGAACTGATCTACTTCAATGATTTTTGATAAGGGGTGCGAGAACATATTTTGAGAACTAAAGGGGTGCAGGCTGCAGTAAAGGTTAAGGACCACTGCTCTAGTGCTATGTAGTGTATTCTTTCCCTTACGCAAGTACAATCTCCTCCTTTTCAATCTTGCCTAAGCTAAAGGCAATATACTCTGGAGTTTTAAAGCAAGCTTTTCAACCAACAATGTTTCCTGGAACATTTTGTTTCTTTTTCATTTCCAGGATATTTTCTTTTACTTCTTGACCATGTGCTATCAGACTGTGTGCATTCCAACAAAAAGTGTGATCCCTGTACTAGTCATTCGTGCAATTTTGAATGAAGGTAATGGTAAAATATGGTCCATTGACAAGTTGCTATCATACAAGTATTTTTTCACTGCCCTTGCTATAATTTATTTTTTTACTTCCCCCAATTTGTGATGACAGTTTATCACTTCTATCATAAATGCACTAAACCCTTTTTTTTTATTACTGGTAGATCATTGCCTGTTCCTTCTGCAGTGCTTACCACATTCTTAGAATGAGGCTAGGTCTGCAGGTCTCCTTTTCCTGTGCTGATTCTCTTCCTTCTCCACCTAATGCTTTGAGAGTATCCTTACAGCTTCTGCAATTTGTCTTTTATATCTCTAGCTTGCCTTTCCATGATACACGCTCTATATGTTGAGCTGTGATTACCACTGCAATTACTACATTTGGCCTCTGTCCTTTCTATGTAATTTTCATAAGAATATTCTCCTACACACTTACTGCATCTTGTTTTCCCTTTACAAACAGCTGCTACTTGCCCATACTGTCGGCACTTATAACAAGGGAGGGGGCGATATATGGCTCTGTGTTCCCACATCATGGATTTGCATGGGCCCCTGAAAAAGGCACAATAGTACAATTATGAATATGCTGGGAGGCATTGATTTCCCTGGATTGTACTTTTGAATGACATGACCATTTCTGAAATGGGGAAGGGGAGAGAACAGTATGGATTGATGTAGCTGTACTGAGACATGGGTTTTACATACAGCTTCTGAGTTCTCTGATCGTGTGTTTACTTTTAGTCTTTGAAATATGCAGTGTGTGTGTGTGTGTTGCAGGGATGGTCATAAGATTTCTTTTCCTAATAAATGTGTAAAAGTCTTTAACTACACTATCAAGCCAGGGCCTGGCAACCAGCTGCCATTAGCACACCAAAACACCAGCACTACCAAAAGCTTTAAAAATAACCAAGAATAAAATGTATAAACAAATACAAACCATGAAACTATGTGCAAGATATCCTCTGCTGCCCCCCACAACTATTGTGGGTCTGTTGGCCCCCTCATTCTCCTTTCCCTTCCTTCCACGTTTTCCAAGGACTAGCATTGTGAGACACTATTGGCCAATTCCAAGGACCCAAGTCTGGGGAGGCGGCATCTGCACTGCAAAAACAATAGGCTGCAAACCTGGGTCCCACCTTGACTCCCTTGCACCGTCGTAGTATTTTAGGTCTGAGCCTGAGTCAAAGATATATATGTGTAGACAGAAGTGAGGCTTAGGACTTGAGCCAGAGTCTGAGCTTACATTGCAGTATAGATATACCCTAAAACACTAAATCTCATCCTTGGCAGACTGTCAAGGAATTCATAGGCTAAGCAAATCTCACTCTATTTTTAAAATAGGGTGAATCAAAAAATTTGTTAGTGATGTGCTGAACAATTTGGGGAGCTAAACTGGAGTACCTCGAATGACTATCAATCATTTCTACTAGTATCTCAGTCGATGTAGTGGTGTTTAATATCCATGCCATTTATAATGCACAAAAATCTCAGGTAAGTATGTATCTGGTCTGTAGGAAGCTTCTGCACATCTTTAGCATTTGGCTCTTTGTGTGAATTTGCACAATACTGCAACAAGCACTTTAAACTTCATCAAAAATGCACCTGTGGTTCAGACATTAATGTCTTATAAGAGAGAAAACATGATGACCCCAAAATGCTTGGAATGGAGTCAATATAAAATGTACAATTCATCGGCATGAGGACACACAGCAAAGACAGTAGCCTGTCCTAATTCACTCCTCCTACAACTGCACAGATGTCAGTGGGGTTCCCAGGCTGCGAGGGAAGAAGTTGACCCTGCCTACAACAAACTGAGCAGTGCAGCCTCCTCATAACAGGGATTATCTCCCCTCTTATAAATCAGATAAAATATGGATTGCAGATTGGCTCAGAGTCCAACTTTGTATCAGTTATGCCTACTCACTTTCAGATGTCAACCTGCACTGACTGAGGTAGATCAATCAAAGGGGAAATGCACAGTGAGTTAATGAATAAATAGGAATGCTACTCATTGTATCTCCCCTCCCTCCCCATTTTGTTATTTCTGGGGAACCAATGTGACTTCTGGTTAGCTTTGGAGAAAACCAATAAACTACCGTGTCTAGACCTACATAAATAAGGGTGGAGTTTGCTGTTTCCATGATTTGGTGGATTTAAGTCAGACTCTAATATTTTAGGACTATTTTTGTCTTTCATTTCTTGCAGTAGCTAGCGACTTTTTTTTCTTTTTCCTAATACTCTTCCATGAAGAAGGTTCGGGCAATATAAAAGCAGTGACCTGCAGCCTAGACAATACTTCCTAGAATAGCGTGCAAGTGAAGTGGGCTGACAGCTTGTGCCACGTTGGAGCCAGATACTTTTAAAATCACTCAGAAGTAACCTCCAAAAAAAGATGCTTACAGCATAGAAGGGCCTTTAGTGAGATTCGTAGCCTTGTGCTAGGTGGTAAGAGTGATCCATGCCTTGGAGCTGGGTGAGCAGTGCAAGAGCAGTAAAGCTAGAAGTAAGTCCAGCTGGGGCCACCAGCCTTCACATCACTCCTACATTCAGCAGGTCTGGGAGGAGCCTTCCCTGAGGCAACTCGCTAAGGGCACAAGGCCACACGTGACTTCCTTTCCCCAGCCATGTGGGCTTGAGGAGGAAAGGCAGACCCTATAGGGGATGAGGCAGCCCTGGGAACAGAGACTGTTTCCTCATCCAGAAGGAACAAGGAGCAGGACAAGGCAGAGGGCTAGCTTGCTTTCACAGCCTAGGGAGAACAGGGCTGTGATCAGAGTCCACCGCCTTCTGTTTCTGCTTGGCTTTTATGATAGCAGAGCACCAGCCTCTTACAACACAAATGCTACCTTCCAGGCCCCTCTCTCCAGTTAGCGATAGCCACACCATCAAGTGTCCCTTAGGTATGCTCAGCACCTTTTCCACTGGAGGCTCACCGAACTCTGATAGGGTACATATACAGTGAAAAGAAAACATTTATTATCAAAGAACAGAAATTCAAGTAATGGAGTGAGAATATTGGAAACAAATGGTTGCATATAAAATAAATTCATAACCTTGCTAAAGACTAACCTGTTATCCTCCTGTCTAAAGAAGTTCATATTACCCAACATTCTTCTCAGCATTTTCAGTCAAGCCTAGGTGAGATCCCTTTTTCATAAAGCAAACCCACTGTCAGTTTAGTTCCTTAGTGAAGGATGTTGGCTTGTCTCTGTGCACCCCCAATAAATCAGAACAGACCTTTGATGTTCACCTGAAAATAGGGTTCCCATCCCTCTTCTGCTTAGTTCTTCCTGTCATTTTCCTTCACAAGTCTCTGCCAGCAGTATGCTAATAGACTCCTGTTGTATGACATGCAATACTCAATGGTCCACCATGGAGATAACCATCTCCCACCTATTGTCTGGAGGAGTTTGTCTTTATACATGCTACCTTTCAGTGATCTGATTTAAATACACTCCCAGAGACTGTAATATTTAGGGTATATATACACACACACATAACTCCTCACGTTTTCCATGCCTACATCTCACAATGATTATGAAGACCAGTGTAACACAGACTTTCAACAGAGATCTTACATGACATTTTTGTGTGAACCCAGAGGATCCCTGCACCCAATATACCTCTGTGCCCTCTGCCTCTTGTCATCAAGAGGTTCTTGGGTCACAGCTTGACACTCACCAGCCCAGCAAAAGAGTTTGTTTCTCCAGTCAGGTGTGCGCCCAGCAGTTCTAAGGCTCACACACCAGATTACACTGAACATTTGCAGAGAAAGAGGCTAACTACCCGAAAAACTACCTCTCCATTACAAGAGCTGGTTTGCTCTGAGTATAGTCTTGTCATCAAATTTAAGTACACCATTACCACTGTGAGGTTGAATCCAATCCAGGGCAGAAATCTGAAATAAGAAAGAGGGAATCTACCTCTGTCAAAGAGTATATTTTATTTTGGAGACATGTAATCTGAGTACAGCAGATTAGTTAGGAGGCCCTGAAACTATTATTTGAAAAGAGGGAAAAAAACTATACAAGCAAACACTTACTGGGAGGGGGGAGTGATTGGTTGAAAGAGTAGGTGGGAATGGGGGAAAGGGATTGGGTGGTCATGATAGGGAAACGTGGGACAGAAGACATACAGATGAGTGCCCAGAGGACCGGGAGAGAATAGGGGTAGCCCCACATTCCCCTTCTATGTGCCACAATCTGGGGACACCCAGCTCATCTACTGGGGTGTGACCCCCTCCCCTTCCCTGCTGTAACAGGGCAGGACTCACCACCACAGAACCTCCGGCTGGCAGTGCTGGGAATTAGCTCTTGGTTGCCAGTGCACCTTCCTGTAGTGGTGTTTCAGCACCAACACTTCTCCTCTCCCTCTAAGACCCACGTCACTCCCCGGACTACACCATCCTCTTCTGGGCACCGCCCTCCAGCTGTGCCCCACTCTGCTTTCTCCCCCCTTTCAGGGGAATAAGCTGTCTCTAGTCCATCCACTTGCCACAGTGGCCTACTGCAATTTTCAGTCTAGCCCCTCATCTCAAGGGGCAAATTGCAGTCTGAATACTAGCCACTCCCTCTGTGGCAAGTGGGAGAAAATCAGGGCCCATTCACTACTCCAGGCCCCAACACAGGGACCCTCTAGCTGGCAGCCACATGCTGCCGCTCCTCCAACTCCCACCACCTATTTACCTGGGCTACTTCCCCATAGCCCTAGCACCTACCTGGCCCTCCATACCAGGGGCCTCAGTCTGACAGGCCTCAGGGTAGAGCTCCCTATTGCTCCTCTGACCCTGCCCAACACTCAGGGCCAGCTTCAGGCACCAGCGAAGGAAGCAGGTGCTTGGGGCGGCCAATGGAAAGGGGCAGCACATCCGGGTCTTCGGTGGCAATTCTGTGGCAAGTCCCTCAGCCCCTCTCTTCCTCTTTGAGCTGGCACCAAAGTGCCACTGAAGAGGAAGAGAGGGAGCGAAGGACCCACCGCCAAATTGCCCCTGAAGAATGAAGCGGCGCGATTGAGCTCCCGCTGAAGTGTTGCCAGTTGGCTTTATTTTATTTATTTATTTTTTTTGCTTTGCCACTTGGGATGGCAAAAAAGCTGGAGCTGGCCCTGCCAACACTGATCTATCTGAGTACTCCTCAAAGGCAGCTAGTCCTTCTCACTTGCAGTCTAAGGAGAAACAACCTCTGTTCTGTTGAGCAGTCATTCTTATGTGGCCATCCCTGGCCCTGATTGGCTGCTCCAACAAGCCTTCTCCTGATTGGCTCTTTACAAGCCTTCCTCCCATTGGCTGGGTTTTGCACAGCCTCTCTGACGGTTGCATTAACTATCTACCTGTATGGGGTAGGTGCCCCACCACACCTACCTATCTCAGGGGTCTGAGCCCCTCCCCCATCTTCCCTATTTTAACTGGCATTTGGGGGGTTCTGAGCCCACATCCTGCCCCTGTGTGTTCCAAATCTGGGGGGCTCCTGCCCATCTATAGGGGGTATGACCCTCCTTTCCTATCCCCCAATGTGAGCCAGGTTCTGGATGGGGCTTGCCTTTCTGGAGATGTCTGAGCCCCTCTTCCTACCTCACCTTGTTGTGTAAGCTGGAATCTGGGGTGCCTAATGGGGTTTAAGCCAGGATCTGGGGAAGCTCTTCCCCAGGGGGAGAAGGGGAAAGGAGCTTATATCATAGATCCATATATTCCAAGGCCAGAAGGGCCCATTATGATCATCTAGCTTGACCTCCTGTTTAACACAGACCTTTCCCAAAATAATTCCTAGGGCATATCTTGTAGGAAAACAGCCAATCTTCATTTAAAAATTGGCAGTGATGGGGAATCCACCACGACCCTTGGCAAATTGTTCCAATGGTTCATTATCCTCACTGTTAAAAATCTGTGCTTTTTGAATATGCCTAGCTTCAACTTCCAGCCATTGGATCATGTTATACCTTTCTCCGCTAGACTGAAGAGCCCATTCTTAAATATCTGGTCCCCATGCAGGTACTTACAGACTGTCATCAAGTCAACCCTTAACATTCTCTTTGTTAAGCTACATAGATTGAGTCTATCCCTTTTTGAGTCTATCTCTATAAGACATGTTTTCTAATCTTTTAATCATTCTCGTGACTCTTCTCTGAGCCCTCTGCAATTTATCAACATCCTTCTTGAACTGAGGACACCAGACCTGCACACACAGTATTCCAGTAGCAGTCAGACTAATGCCAAATATAGAGGTAAAATAATTTCTCTGTTCTTATTCAAAATTCCCCTTTTATGCATCCAAGGATTGCATAATTTGCATTAGCCCCTTTGGCCACAGCAACACACTGGCAACTGATTATCCACAAAGATCCCTCAAGGCCTTGTCTACACTACAAAATTATGTTGATTTAAATTAGGTTGGCATACAGCCACTGCAGTAATTAAATCTCTTTTGCGTCCACACTATACTCCTTATGTCAGTGGTGCATGTCCTAACTTGTAGCTCTTGCACTGATGCAGAGTGCAGTAGACAGTAGCTAGCTATCTCACTGTGCAGGGTGTTTTCGGAAAGGTATGCAATGCCTCATTGGGGCCAAATGAGTCACATAAGGGTGACTAGGAACATGATTTCAATGTCCCATAATGCAGTGTTCTCCATCCCACAATTTAAATTGCATCTGATAATGTTTCACACCTCTTTTCAAAATTCGTGCAAATCTGCATGTCCCTCTTCACTGTCCACCATCTGTCTGAGATGCATGGATCTTGCACAGCTCTTTTTTATTGTGATGAGTGTTGCAATTATGCAGCACCTGATCCAGAGGAGCTGCAAGGAACATGACGATTTTTTGGAGGCTAGATTACTGTGGGACATAGAAAGGAACAATTTAATGTTGTTGTTGGTATTCACAGAGCAGCTGCATATGGAGGAGTGCCAGTTCTGGACCTGAGAAACAAGCACTGACTGGCGGGATCACATTGTAATACAGGTTTGGGATGATGAGCAATGGCTGCAAAACCTTTGGATGCATAAGGCCACATTCCTGGATCTGTGTGCTGAGCTCAGTCCAGCCCTCCAACGCAGTGACACCAAAATGAGATCTGTCTGACAGTGGAGAAGTGAGTGGCAATTGCTCTGTGGAAACTTTCAGTGCCTGTTTGCTACTGATCAGTCAGGAATCAGTTTGGAGTTAGGAAAATGCAGTGTGTGCGGGGCTATTTATCGCATCCTGCCACAAAGGACTGTAACTCTGGGCAATGTGCAGGACATAGTGGATGGTTTTGCAGCAGTGGTGTTCCCAAACTGTGGTGGGTAATAGATGGCACGCATATCCCTATTTTGGCACCAGACAACTTTGCCACAGAGTACATCAACAAAAAGGGCTATTTTTCTACGGTATTGCATGTGCTGGTGGGTCACCGGGAATACTTTACCAACATCAACGTGGGCTGCTCAGGGAAGGTGCATAACAAGCATATCTTCAAGAATGCAGGATAGTACAGGAAGCTGCAAACAGGGACTTTCTTTCCAGACCAATAGATTATGATTGGGGATGTTGAAATGCCAGTAGTGATCCTGGGAGACCCAGCCTACCTCTTACTCCCATGGCTCATGAAGCCACACACCGGCCACCTCGACAGCAGCAAGGAGAGATTCAACTCCAGGTTCAGCAAGTCCAGAAAGACAGTTGAATGTGTCTTTGGCTGTCTGAAAGGCTGCTGGTACTGTCTACTCATGAGATTAGACCTCAGTGAAAAAAATATCCCAAGGGTGTGTGCTTCATAATACCTGTGAAGGAAAGGGAGAAAAGTTTCCGTCAGGGTGGATGGCTGAGGTGCAATGGCTGTCTGCTGATTTTGAGCAACCTGATACCAGGGCTACAAGGAGAACTTGAGGGGTTTCTCACGCCCTAGGCATACAGCCATTTTGCCGCCCCCTGTGCTGATCCCGTGGCTCCGGTGGAGCTGCCGCAGTCATTCCTGCGGAGAGTCCATTGGTCCGTGGCTTTAGTGGAGCTGCCACAGGCACGCCTGCGGGCAGTCTACCGGAGCCTCGCGACCAGCCGACCGTCCGCAGGCATGACTGCGGCAGCTCCACCGGAGCCGCGGACCAACGGACCCTCCGCAGGCATGCCTGTGGCAGGTCAACCGGAGCCGACTGCCGCCCCCCCCCCCGGCAAAATGCCACCTCCCAAATAATCCTGGCGCCCTAGGCGACTGCCTGAGTTCCCTAAATGCTAGTGCCAGCCCCGGGCCTGATGAAGTAAGTGCTAAGTGGCACTGGATGGAAGAAATAAGACAGCCCTCCGGAAACCTTTGGCAGAGAATTGCAGATTCCCGCCAGGAAAGTTTCCTCGAGGACTCTGTAGAGGATTCACGGGACATCCCAGTGCACATTTCTGCAAGACCCCCCTCTGCCTTACTGTACAGGGGAATGAGAAGCAGATAGCAATTCTAGCTTTATTTGGTTATTTCACTACCTCTTCTACCATGATTAAAAAAGAGTAAATGAACAGATGTGTCCATATGCACCAACTTTTCCCGGTGATGGTGAGTGCTCGGGCCCCCCTAGCCCCGCTCCAACTCCACACCTGCCCTGCCCCCATTCCAACCCCTTTCCCAAAGTCCCCGCCCCAACTCCACCCCCATTGGATTCCTTCCCCAAATCCCTGCCCTGGCCCCGCCTCTTCCCTGAGTGCACTGCATTCCCCCTCCTCCCGGCTCCCTCCCAGCACTTGCCGCCACAAAACAGGAGGAAGAACTGGGAGCTAGAGGGAGAAGCAGCACACTCAGGGGAGGAGGAAGAGGCAGAGTGGAGGTGGAAGTGAGCTGGTGCGGGGGGGAGGGGAGCTGCCAGTGGGTGCAGAGGACCCACAATTTTTCCACATGGATGTGCCAGCCCCAGAGCACCCATACAGCTGGTGCCTGTGGATGTGTCCCTGAAATATCAAAGCAAATTGCTTACTTGAAGTTCCTTCTCCTGCATGAGGCTCACCCATGCTGGACTGTAGGGACTGACTTGATTGCTCTGAAGTCAAAAACAGGTCTTAGCTCATTGCGCCACTGGATCCCTGGTTGCCTGTCCCCCATTCTCCTCCTCTTCCTTGTCCAATACCTCTTCCTGACTGTTCACTCGGAGGACCTGTGATGCTGCCTCCTCCAAAGTATCCACAAAGCTGGTGGGGTCTCTGCCTAGGATGGCATGCAACTCTGTGAAAAAGTGGTATGTCTGCAGCGCAATACCAGCATGACTGTTAGCCTCCCTTGGCTTTTGGTACACCTGTCGCACCTGCTTGGCTTTCATGCAGCACTGCTGCACATCCCCCCTGTAGCCCTTCTCCCACATGCCCCAAGCAATCTGCTTCTAGATGTCGATGTTTCTATGGCCAGTTCAGAGCTGTGCTTGCACAGGGTCTTCTCCCCACAGACCCAGGGGATCTACCTCCTCCTGTGTACTCAAGGCATGAGTGCATCTGCAGCGTGGAATTGGCATGGTGAGCTGGGCAGTTGCCTGGTGAGCTCTCCACATCAAGCAAACAGGAAACGGAATTTCAAAAATTTGCAGGGATTTAGAGGGAAGGGGTGTGTAGCTGGCCGCTGGCCAGCTGAGTTCAAAATGGTGACCAGAGTCGTCATGGTGGGGCATTGTGGGACACCTCCCAGAGGTCAACGTAAATAATTCAGTGTCTACTGACACTGCATCAATCTAACTATGTTGACCTAAGCACTACACCTCTTATAGACATGGTGTTATTAAGTTGACATAGTAGGTGAGCTACATCAGTGGGAGCAACATTGTAGTGCAGATGCTTACAGAGTTAGGTCTACATAAGCTGCCTTATGATGATCTAACTCTGTAGTGTAAATCAGGCTTAAGTGCTCTAAAATCTGCCTACTTACACAGCTTGCCTTGAAATTTGTTATGCCTCATCTCATGGGAGTGCAGGTTAGGGTTAGTAAGCCAAATGTGAGATCATTTGAGAAAGAGTTTCCCAAGATACAACCCCCAGAAAAAAAAACACAAGCATTTCATTAAGTTGAAGTTTGAATACCGCCCTGGGCAGAAATCTGAGAATGAACTGTAATCATTTGGAAAAAATCAGCCCCTTTGAAGTCCTCTAGAAACAAAAATAAAAAAATAAAATGAATGAAAGAAAGAAAGAAATGTAATCTGAGTACAGCAGAATATTTGGAAGGCACTGAAAACATTTTTGAAAGGACAATGTATTATACATGCAAACACTTGCCTGGACGGGAGGGGTGATTGGGGGTGCAAGAGGAGGTGGGAATAGGGAAGAGGGGTTTGGATCTGCAGGAAGGACAAGAGTATTATGGGGATGAATGGATGGTAGTTGAGGGAAGAAGGGTGGAGGGCTCAGGTAATGGGTAGGGATTGGGGAACTGCAAGGGGAGAGGTTGGTGAATAGGAGAAGTAGTAAAGGAAGTTGGTGAGTTAAAGGAGGGGACTGTCAGCTCTGAATTCTCCCTCTCCATGTGTGATGGGGATATAGGGTATGGGGTGTCGGAGCACCTCTGCCAACCCCTCCATGTGAGCTGGGATCTGGAGAAAGGGGAATTAAAGAAACACAAATGTAAACATCTGAAATCCTGAAAATGAAGTTAAGATACATATTATTCCTCTGGGGTGGGGGAGGCTGTGGCAGGGGAGAACTGGCCTGTGTGTGTGTGTGGGGGGGTCTGCTTTGGAGAAGGCACAGACTGGGTGGTCCTGGAGGGGTATGATTGAGGAAACCTGGCTGAAGCCGAAGCAGGAATCCCAGCGGTGGTTGGATAGTGGGAGTGAGGAGCCCAGCTCAGTGTGCAGCTCAGGCTACGCAACCAAGGTAGCATGCAGCCCCTCCAGTAAGCTGCTGCCTGTGATGTTTGCATGCAGCAGCATAGGGCAGGAGACAGAAAATAGCAACTTACATGTTAATGGCTTCTACAGATAGGAAGGGGAGCAGGAGCTGGAAACGTGGGTGGGGGAGGGGCACTACATATTGCAGTGAATAGTGGAGTAAGCAGTGGAAAAGGAGAGAGATGCACACTAGACTTCTCACACGCTTAAAGTTACTGTAACAACCATGTAATAAAATTGTTACTGGTTTGGGACCATAGACCATGGATAAGAACATAAAATTGGCTCTACTGGGTCAGACCAAAGGTCCATCTAGCCCAGTATCCTGTCTTCTGACAGTGGCCAATACCAGGTGCCCCAGAGGGAATGAACAGAGCAGATAATCATCAAGTGATCCATCCCGTTGCTCATTCCCAGCTTCTGGCAAACAGAGGCTAGGGACACCATTCCTTCCCATCCTGGCTAATAGCCATTGATGGACCTACCCTCCATGAATTTATCTAGTTCTTTTTTCAACCCTGTTATGGTCTTGGCCTTCACAACATTCTCTGGCAAGGAGTTCTAGAGGTTGACTGTGCATTGTATGAAGAAATACTTCATTTGTTTTAAACCTGCTGCCTATTAATTTCATTTGGTGACCCCTAGTTCCTGTGTTATGATAAGTAGTAAACAACACTTCCTTATCTTTCTCTACACTAGTCATGATTTTACAGACCTCAATCACATCTCCCCTTAGCCATCTCTTTTTCAAGTTGAAAAGTCCCAATTTTATTAATCTCTCATCATACGGAAGCCATTCCATATCCCTAATCATTTTTGTTGCCCTTTTCTGAACCTTTTCCAATTCTAATACATCCTTTTTGAGATGGGGTGACCACATCTGCACATAGTATTTAAGACGTAGGCATACCATGGATTTATATAGAGGTAACATATTTTCTGTCCTATTATCTATCCCTTTCTTAATTATTCCCAGCAATCTGTTCACTTTTTTGACTGTCACTGCACATTGAATGGATGTTTTCAGAGAACTATCCACAATGACTCCAAGATCTCTTTCTTGAGTGGTGAGAGCTAATTTAGAACCATAATTTTGTATGTATAGTTGGGATTATGTTTTCCAATGTACATTACTTTGCATTTATCAACATTTACATTTCATCTGCCATTTTGTTGCCTAGTCACCCAGTTTTGAGAGATCTTTTTGTAGCTCTTCGCAGACTGCCTGGGTCTTAACTATCTTTAATTTTGTAACATCTGCAAATTTTGCCACCTTACTTTTACCCCTTTTTCCAGATCATTTGTGAATAAGTTGAATAGGACTGGTCCCAGAACAGACCCCTGGGGGACACCACTATTTACCTTTCTCCATTCTGAAAACTGACCATTTATACCTATCCTTTGTTTTCTATCTTTTAATCATTTACCAAATCGGGAGAGAACCTTCCCTCTTATCCCGCAGCAGCTTAATTTGTGTAAGAGTCTTTGGTGAGGGACATAAGATGAGACTTTTCTCACCAACCCTCATAGACTCTAGGACTGGAAGGGACCTCGAGAGGTCATCAAGTCCAGTCCCCTGCCCTCATGGCAGGACCAAATACTGTCTAGACCATCCCTAATAGACATTTATCTAACCTACTCTTAAATATCTCCAGAGATGGAGATTCCACAACTTCCCTAGGCAATCTATTCCAGTGTTTAACTACCCTGACAGTTGGGAACTTTTTCCTAATGTCCAACCTAAATCTCCCTTGCTGCAGTTTAAGCCCATTGCTTCTTGTTCTATCATTGGAGGCTAAGGTGAACAAGTTTTCTCCCTCCTCCTGACGACACCCTTTTAGATACCTGAAAACTGCTATCATGTCCCCTCTCAGTCTTCTCTTTTCCAAACTAAACAAACCCAATTCCTTCAGCCTTCCTTCATAGGTCATGTTCTCAAGACCTTTAATCATTCTTGTTGCTCTTCTCTGGACCCTCTCCAATTTCTCCACATCTTTCTTGAAATGCGGTGCCCAGAACTGGACACAATACTCCAGTTGAGGCCTAACCAGCGCAGAGTAAAGCGGAAGAATGACTTCTCGTGTCTTGTTTACAACACACCTGTTAATGCATCCCAGAATCATGTTTGCTTTTTTTGCAACAGTATCACACTGTTGACTCATATTAAGCTTGTGGTCCACTATGACCCCTAGATCACTTTCTGCCATATTCCTTCCTAGACAGTCTCTTCCCATTCTGTATGTGTGAAACTGATTGTTCCTTCCTAAGTGGAGCACTTTGCATTTATCTTTATTGAACTTCATCCTGTTTACCTCAGACCATTTCTCCAATTTGTCCAGATCATTTTGAATTTTGACCCTGTCCTCCAAAGCAGTTGCAATCCCTCCCAGTTTGGTATCGTCCGCAAACTTAATAAGCGTACTTTCTATGCCAACATCTAAATCGTTGATGAAGATATTGAACAGAGCCAGTCCCAAAACAGACCCCTGTGGAACCCCACTTGTTATACCTTTCCAGCAGGATTGGGAGCCATTAATAACTACTCTCTGAGTACGGTTATCCAGCCAGTTATGCACCCACCTTATAGTAGCCCCATCTAAACTGTACTTTCCTAGTTTATCTATAAGAATATCATGCGAGGCCGTATCAAATGCCTTACTAAAGTCTAGGTATATCACATCCACCGCTTCTCCCTTATCCACAAGGCTCGTTATCCTATCAAAGAATGCTATCAGATTAGTTTGACACGATTTGTTCTTTACAAATCCATGCTGGCTATTCCCTGTCACCTTACCACCTTCCAAGTGTTTGCAGATGATTTCTTTAATTACTTGCTCCATTATCTTCCCTGGCACAGAAGTTAAACTAACTGGTCTGTAGTTTCCTGGGTTGTTTTTATTTCCCTTTTTATAGATGGGCACTATATTTGTCCTTTTCCAGTCTTCTGGAATCTCTCCCGTCTCCCATGATTTCCCAAAGATAATAGCTAGAGGCTCAGATACCTCCTCTATTAACTCCTTGAGTATTCTAGGATGCATTTCATCAGGCCCTGGTGACTTGCAGGCATCTAACTTTTCTAAGTGATTTTTTACTTGCTCTTTTTTTATTTTCTCTTCTAAACCTACCCTCTTCCCTGAATAATTACGACCGTTATCCCCATTCCACTATAACAAAAATGTATAGGACATGGGAGGAGCACTGAGGAATCACACAGGCCTGGTTTACAGTAAAAAATTTGATCAGCTATGTCACATCCCTGAGCACTGTAGCTACACTAATCTAACCCTTTGTGTAGCTGCAGCTATGCCAAAGGAAGAATGCTTCCATTGAACTAGCTACCAAGGCTCGGGGAGGAGGAAGAGATGGGAAAAACCCTTCCATCATTTAAATCCACACACTGCTTTGATATCTCACCTCAGTACTGACAATACCCATGGCAAGAAGACCCCAGTGCCTTGCTAGTGACACAATCTATCCAATTCAATTCTGTATTGAAATGATGCAGACGGGAAACTCAAGATACACATGCATATCAAAGGAAAGATCCTTTGATAACATACATGCAGGGATTCAGACCCAGATCTTCTCATATCACAGCTCTTCCTACCTGCTCCAGCTTATTCCTCCACCATTCAGTACAGCTACACTTAACACAGTAAATACAGCTGGACTGAATGTAGATAACTCCCAGTGGCTCTTGCCAGCTGAGAGGTGGAGGGGAGAGAGTTAAGTTTGTGTGGGCATTCACCTTAACTCTTCATTTCCTGACTTCTGGACGTTTGAATTTTATTGAACAAAATATTCTGGAAGGGAACAGAAGATCACCAGACAACCTTAACTCCGCACTAACAAAGTATTTTGCTATTTTTTTTTCTGCTCTAGCTTCCTTCTGCCCCCTCTCCAGAGCCGGTGCACACATTTAGGCAAACTAGATGGCCACCTAGGGCGCCTAGTGGTTGGGGGCGCCTACAAGTCCCCTCAGGCGAGGAGATGGAGTGGAGGTGAGCTGGGTGGGAGGGCATGCAGGGGGTGTGTGCGGGGAGGGCTGCTCGCAGTAACGAGGGGGGGCGCACAGGGGAACAGGTCCCTGCCCCAGCTTACCTCCACTCTGCCTCCTCCGCTGAGCACACAGCCCAGCTCTAAGTCTCCTGCAATCAGTGCTGCAAGCCTGGGAGGGGAGGAGAATTACAGTAGCGCCGGCGTGCTCAGTGGAGGAGGTGGAGCCAAGGTGAGCTGGGGCGGGCTACCCAGGCAGGGTTAGCTGCCATGGCGGGGGCGGGAGAGGGGGAAAGTCTCCCCAGGCAGGTTAGCTGCCATGGCGGGGGGGGGGGTAGTCTCCTTGAGCGGGGTCAGTTGCCGTGGAGGGAATGGGGGGGAGGGGTTAGCTGTTACGGTGAGGGAGGGTAGCTGCTGTAGGGGGGGCTCCCCGGGTCGGAGGCTGAGTTAGCTGCTGGGGGGGGGCAGGGTTAGCTGGGTGCCGGGTGCAAGATGGAAGTTTCACCTAGGGTGCGAAACTTCCTTGCACTGAGGCCTCCCCTCTCCCTTTCCATCCTTCCAATGCCAGCTTCACTCTCTCTTCTCCCGGAATTACAGATCAGAAGCTCAAACCCTATTTAACATAATCTGTTAACAAAATCAATAAGATGTCATTTGATTTTCAAATATTTAAGATTTTTCATTATTTCACATACACCTCTACCCTGATAGAACGCTGTCCTCGGGAGCCAAAAAATCTTACTGCATTATAGGTGAAGCCGCATTATATCGAACTTGCTTTGATCTGCCGGAGTGTGCAGTCCCGCCCACCCAGAGCACTGCTTTACTGTGTTACATCCGAATTTGTGTTATATTGGGTTGCATTATATGGGGGTACAGGTGTATATCTAATTTGATTTTGTAGGAAAACACTTTTTTTTTTTAGGGTAGGGAGAGTGGAAAGTTTTACTCCTGTCATTAATATCAATATTAGCATATGGAACAAGGAGACTTAGTGCTGTAATTAACAATATTTAATAGACCACAAGTACCATTTTAGAAAATTGCCACCAACACACACTCAGCAAGAATAGCACTGAAAGCAAAAGATCATTAGGCTGGAGAAGTAAAGATCCTAAGAAAGAAACTGCAGTTAGTTAGCAAGAATGATGAAGCAGACAGGCCTCATGATTCAGATTAATCATCTCATTTAAAACAAAGAAAGGGAGAAAAATCTATTGAAAATAGATTTACTTTGCAGCTAAACAGAAAATGCCTCATTCTATCATTATTTGGAACTAAAGATTGTTGTTTCATCTGAGACGTGTGACTTTACTGCTCACGGTGTATAAAAATAAATGATCACAAAACTACTGACCTATCATGTTCACAGGCAGTATCTCTAAAGAAAACACGAGAATCAAAGGAAATGTAAATAAGTCAAGAAGCAAACAGCAGATAGAAGAGGATTTAGCTATACAGCATCCTTTATACTCACAGTATAAAAAAAACACTTTAGAAACTGATAAGCTACATGGAGCACACATTATGAGCTAAATAATAGCACAAAGAGAACCTTGGACTTTGAAAACCTCTTATTGAGAGAATGCTTGTTTGGTCAGTGAATTTTTCTTGAGAAGTGCTGATACTCTTTAACAGCTAACTGGACATACACCAGAAAGAGGCAGAGAGGAACTTGATTAAAAGGGACACTGTTAACTTAAAATCTAGTCACTTTTAAAAAAATTGGTTAAAATAAAATTCAGATACAACACCTGCCCTCTTCGTCCCCCTGATAGTTTTTGTGATTTTACAGCCACATCTTTCTACTTTTTAAAATATTTTTTCTCTTCCGTGCTGTTGTGTGAAAGATTCATACAAAACAACAAGGGAAATTATCTATAGTAAAACTGATTGTATGCAATGCCCCTGATTCAGGGAAGTATTCCTACTCAAGAAATCACTTAAGCACATGCTTAAAGTCCCAGTGAAGTAAGTCCATGGCATCAGAGTTCAGGGCAACTGCAATGGTATTCCCTCTCTATGGTCCAGTAAGGGTACCACTCTAGGCTTCTGGCTCCCCATCTCTTGGCTATCTTGGGTGGAGAGACATGTCTCTCTCCATTCTAATCTGGGTATTTTCAGGCTGTACAGTCCCTTGACTGTATTGTGATATCCCCAGCAAAAGATAGGCTGCCTAAGCAAGAGTGAGTGGGTGAGATTCTGTTGCCTGCGTTGTGCACGAGGTCAGACTAGATGATCATAATGGTCCCTTCTTACCTTAAAGTGTATGATTCTATGATTCTTTTGCCTTCTCTTCAGAGACAGTACACAGTGTAATTGTCACAGGTATAAATTAACACACAGATCTTTCTAAGCAAGCACATTTTATCCTTAATGCAAAAAGAATACAGATAAAACCAATAAAAGAACATACACATATGGTAATAAGCTTACCAGAAATCACATCAACTCCAGCATGGGCTCTGGCAGGGGAGCAGTCTTTCAGACCCCTACACGAGAGTTTTCCTGTAGCTTTAAGTTCATAAAGAACTTTTTACCCAGAACTAGAATATTCATTTGTGAAGCCCTCATTTATCAGGTTTGGGCCTTTGCAGAGACCAGGAATGGGTTATCAGCCAGACAATGGATTTCTGCTCAAGATGCAGTTTCAAAAGAATAGACTCAGAGAAGGACCATTTGCATTGTCCTCACCCCAAATATTTCCTAGGAAATCCATGTCACAAATGTTGCCCCAAAAAGTCATTTGAAGATCCTAATATTTCCCAGAGATTGCATTAGTTCCATCTCCTACAGAAATTACATACAGTTCCACAATAACACATAAACAATTGCATTTTTAATACAATGGATCCATCAAACCTAATTCAATAAGATTTATTTTATTTCCATAAGGTTTGTCTAGTATATTGCAGGAGACTGTCATATCTGTCACAGATGGGATTTAATCACACTGAGGCCAAAGTGCTTTCAAATGCACAATATTTATAAACGAGGAGAGGAGGGTGGGCACGGGAGGGTTTAGATCCCCCCACCTCTATTTTAATGATCTTAGGTGGTTCTTTAGTAGTGTTTTCAGACAACAATAATGTTTAAGTTGCTAATATTTAGGGCTGTCAAGCGATTAAAAAAATTAACCGTGATTAATCGTGCGATTAATTGCACTGTTAAACAATAATAGAATACCATTTATTTAAATAGTTTTGGATATTTTCTACATTTTCAAATATATTGATTTCAGTTACAACACAGAATACAAAGTGTATGGTGCTCACTTTAAATTTATTTTTGATTACAAATATTTGCATAGTAAAAAACAAAGGAAATAGTATTTTTCAATTAACCTAATGCAAGCACTGTAGAGCAAACTCTATCATGAAAGTTGAACGTAAGTGTAGAACAATATACAAAAAAAACTGCACTCAGAAACAAAACTGTAAAACTTTAGAGCCTACAAGTCCAGTCAATCTTACTTCTTGGTCAGCCAATCACTCAGATAAACACGTTTGTTTACATTTGCAGAAGACATAATGCTGTTCTCTTCTTGTTTACAATGTCACCTGAAAAAAAGAACAGGCATTCGCATGGCACTGTTGTAGTCAGTATTGCAAGATATTTATGTGCCAGATGTACTAAAGATTTGTATGTCCCTTCATGCTTCAACTAGTGTTCCAGAGGACATGTGTCCATGCTGTAACAGCTTCTGCTTGATAACTATCCAAAGCAGTGCAGACCGACGCATGTTCATTTTTATCATCTGGGGCAAATGCCACCAGCAGAAGGTTGATTTTCTTTTTTGGTAGTTTGGGTTCTGTAGTTTCTGCATCAGAGTGTTACTCTTTTAAGACTTCTGAAAGCACGCTCTACACCTCATCCCTCTCAGATTTTGGAAGACACTTCAGATTCTTAAACCTTGGGTCGAGTGCTGTAGCTATCTTTAGAAATCTCACATTGGTACCTTCTTTGTGTTTTGTCAAATCTGCAGTGAAAGTGTTCTTAAAATGAAAAACATGTGCTGGGTCATCATCTGAGATTGCTATAACATGAAATATGTGACAGGATGCGGGTAAAAGAAAACAGGAGACATACAATTCTCTCTGAAGGAGTTTAGTCGCAAATTTAATTAATGCATTATTTTTTAATGAGCATAATCAGCATGGAAGCATATCCCCTGGAATGGTGGCAGAAGCATGAAGGGGCATACGGACATTTAACATAACTGGCATGTAAATACTTTGCAATGCAGGCTACAAAAGTGCCACGCCTGTTCTCACTTTCAGGTGACATTGTAAATAAGAAGCAGACAGCATTATCTCCTGTAAATGTAAACAAACTTGTTTGTCTTAGTGATTAGCTGAACAAGAAGTAGGACTGAGTGGACTTGTAGGCTCTAAGGTTTTACATTATTTTCCTTTTGAGCACAGTTATGTAAAAAAATCTACATTTGTAAGTTGCACTTCCATGATAAAGAGATTGCATTACAGTACTTGTATAAAGTGAATTGAAAAATACTATTTCTTTTGTTTGCCATTTTACAGTGCAAATATTGGGTATAATAATAATAATATGAAGTGAGCACTGTCAACTTTATATAATGTGTTGCAATTGAAATCAATATATTTAAAAATGTAGAAAAACATGAACAATATTTAATATATTTCAATTGGTTTAACAGTGCGATTAATCATGATTAATTTTTTAAAATCACGATTAATTTTTTGAGTTAATCACATGAGTTAACTGTTATCGACAGCCTTACTAACTGCAAGGTCGGCTCCAGATATGAACTCAGTATCATTCCCTGCACTGCTAAGCAAGTGCTGTTTGGATTAGGTAGTGCTACTTTGCATTTTATGGGAGCAGTATTGTTATTAGTGTACTGGCGACATGCAATCCTGAAAATTCATGGCTGCAAAAAATATTTCCACTATCTCTAGAGGGGTATCTTGAAAATCCTTGGTTGTAAAAGGATAACAAACAGACCCAAGATTAGATGGTCTATATTCTATGCTAGGAGTTAGTTACTTTGGGATTCCTCTCATCCCAATGTACATGATCATACTCTACATCAGGGGTTGGCAACCTCTGGCACGCAGCTCTCCAGGGTAAGCACCTGGAGGGCTGGACCAGTTTGTTTACCTCCGCGTCAGCAGATTCAGCAGACCATGGCTCCCACTGGTTGTGATTCACCGTCCCAGGCCAATGGGGGCTGTGGAAAGCGGTGAGGGCCGAGGGATGTGCTGGCCACAGCTTCCCGCCATCTCCATTGGCCTGGAGCGGCGAACTGTGGCCAGTGGGAGCCGTGGTCCACTGAACCTGCCGACACGGCAGGTAAACAAACTGGCCCGGCCTGCCAGGGTGCTTACCCTGGCAAGCCACGTGCCAGAGGTTGCTGACCCCTGCTTTACGTGGACAGACTGTTTTCTTCTGGCAGTTTATCGGCCTCTTATTCTGGGTAATGTAGGGCAAACAAAACAACTGAAAGAAGAAATGTCTTTATTTTGGCCCCAAGCCCTCCTTGATACAGAGCACGTTGACAGAAAGGGCTACATTTCTACGGTTATGCAAGCATTGGTGGATCACTGGGGATGCTTTACTGATATCAGTGTGGGCTGGTCAGGAAAGGTGCATGAACACACATCTTTAAGAATACAGGACTGTTCAGGAAGCTGAAGCAGGGAATTTCTTTCCTGACCCCAGTGGATTACCATTGCTGATATTTAAATGCTAGTAGTGATTCTGGGGGATCCATCTTAGCCCTTGCTCCCCTGTCTCATGAAGCTGTACTCTTGTACCTTTGATATCTCCAAGGAAAGACTCAACTACTAGCTCAGCAGGTGCAGAATGATAGTTGGATTTGCATGCAGTAGATTGAAGGGATGGTGGCATTGTTTTCTTACTAGATTAGATCTCAGTGAGAAAAATATTCTACTGGTTACAGCTGCCTGTGTGTCCTGAATAATATCTGTGAGGCAAAGGGGGGAAAGGTTGCTGTTGGGGTGGAGGGCGAAGGTGGAGTGGCTGTTGACTTTGAACAGCCAGACACAAGAGCCATCACAAGAGCTCAGCGAGGAACTATGTGGCTGAGGGGGGCCTTGAAAGAGCATTTTACGAGTCAGACATGGCGATGTGCTGTTCTGGACAGTGCGGTACCTGGCCCTGAAGTTTTAGGGGTTAGGAATTGTGTAGTGCTTGATTTATGAATAGCACATTATCTTTAATGAACCTATGGCCTGGCAGCAGCACTGCTGAGAAGGATCTGGGAGTTGTGGTGGATCACTATGAGTTAACATGAGTCAACAATGCACTGCTGTTGCAAAAACAGCAAATGCAATTTTGGGTTGCATTAACAGAGGCATAGCACGCAAGTCATGGGAGGTGATAGTACCGCTCTACAGGGCTGGCTTTATTAACTGCGGGGCCCAATTCGAACACCTGGTAGTGGTCTGGGGCTTCAGCGGCACTTCGGTGGCGGGGGGTCCGCTCCGGTCTTCCGCAGCACCAAAAGACCCCCCGCTGCTGAAATGCTGCTGAAGACCCCTGGAGCGGACCCCCAGCCACTGAAATGCCACTGAAGACCCGTGGAGCGGACCGCCGTCAGGTGAGTAAAAAAAAATAATTAAAAAGGCACCTAAGGCGCAGGGCCCTGGTGCGGGGCTCTCTTAGGCGCAGAGCCTGATTCCGGGGAAATCGGATGAATTGGCCTAAAGCTGGCCCTGCTGCTCTACCTGGTGCTGGTTAGGCCTCAGCTGGAGTACTGTGTCCAATTTTGGTCACCAATGTATAGAAACAATATAGAGAAACTGGAAAGGATCCAGAGGTGAGTGACAAAGATGTGCAAAGGGATGGTATACAAGCCATATGAGCAAAGGCTGAAGGAACTGGGTATATTTAGTTTGGAAAAGAGGAGATTAAGGGGGAACATGACAGCGATCTTCAAAAACTTGAAAGGCTGCCAAAAAAAGATGGAGAAAAGTTGTTCTCTCGTGCCACAGAGGGCAGGACAAGAGGCAATAGGTTCAAACTACAACATATCAGATTTAGATTAAATCCTAACTGTAAGAACAGTAGGACAATGGAACAGACTGCCTAGAGAAGTTGTGGAAGCTCCCTCATTAAAAGTTTTCAAAAGGAGGCTAGATAGCCATCTGTGTTGGATGGTTTAGGCCCAACAAATCCTGCATCTTGTCAGGAAGTTAGACTAGATGATCCTTGCCATCTCTTCTAACCCTATTGTCCTATGATTCTATGAATAATGCAGTGCTTACTGTACATTTATAATTATTACAATTTGCTTTGCACTGAAACTATGAGTTCTGTGGTCCTGTTAATTACAATTACAATTAAGGTGTGCTTGAGTAGCACTAGGCATTCTACTGGATATATTATGAAGTAATAAAGATGAATGTATTTCCAAAAATATAAAAATGTATTGCATAACAAAAACACTGAAAAAATGTGTAACATAACAATATAGTGCAAACTTAAAAATAAAATTAACAGAACAGACCTTTAATATGCTAGAAAACATGTGTGTCCATTTCAGTCAAACATACATCAATCAGTTTATGTGAAGCTGTGGTTTTCTTTACTGCCTCCTGGCATGGAGTGGGAGAGCAGGGATGCAGCCCCTGATGCCATGGGGAATGTTGGCAGGGGGGGAAGGGTAGTGTAGGGAACTACTGAAATGGAGTTCTCCATTGACTGCAATGGGAGTGTAAGCCGGTCGTGTTGGGGCTCGTCCCTCTCAGGCGCGACGGGGAGCCAGGGCGCCTCCTAGCACGCCGCAGTCCGGGTAGGCTTAGCCCCTCCGCAGGTGTTGAGGGGGGTACAGGGTCTGCAAACAAGGTAGAGCCCCGGCCCTCTAGCCGGGGTCGGGGCTCTCAAAGTAAATAAGCCCCAGCCCTTGGGCAGGGCGGGGCAGTAGCAGTTCAAGTTCAGGCCTCTAGCAGGGGCTGAGCAAACACAGTATCAGCCTAGGCCCTTGACAGGGCGGGGCAGTAAAAGTTCTAGTTAGCCCTGGCCCTTTGGATCAGGGCAGAGCAGTGGCAAAGCCAAAGGGGCCCAGCCCTTGGTCCGGGCGGGGCACCAAACACAAGTCTAGTTAGCGCTGGCCCTCTGGATCAGGGCAGAGCAGTGGCAATAGGCGGGAAGAGGGGGAGTCTGCCACCCGGTTACGGGTGGCAGGGGGAACGCAGGCCCTCCTACTCCACTGCGTTCCAGCCCGGGGCCCTAGCAGCGGTCAAGACCCGCTGCGGTCAGTGGGGATCCTGGCCGCAACACACTGACATGCGTTCGGGCTCTTCAGGAGCTAAACCAGGGTCGGCTACCCCCGGGCCACTTCCAACCTCCCCCTCTCTGGGTACCTGGTCCTTGCCGGCGTCATCTGGGGGGGTCCCAGACCATGGGCTCCTCCGGGTACCGGTCGTGGGGAAGCTCAGGCCACTCCTTGGGGTATCGGGCACTCGGCAGGTCAGGCCGACGTTCCTCCGGGTATCGGGTCTGAGGCAAGTCCAGCCAGCGTTCCTCTGGATATTGGGCGCGGGGCAGGTCCAGCCAGCGCTCCTCTGGGTAGTGGGCGCGGGGCAGGCTGGGCCCAGCGGGAGCCCGGGCACCAGCGTCTGTCCTCTTCGGCAGCCTGCTCCCAACTGAGCGCTGGGGCCGGGCTTTTATACTTCCTGTCCCGCCCCTTGACTTCCGGGGGGGGGGGGGGGGGGAGGCGGGGGGGCGCGGACAGGCAGTGCTGACTCCGCCCACTGAGGCACCTGCTCTGGCTCGTCCCTCTCAGGCGCGGCGGGGAGCCAGGGCGCCTCCTTACAGGGAGCATATGACTTTTGGAACTTTAGATCAACAAGAGTCTGCAACATCTGTGTTTGCTGCTTGAGAAGCCCCATTATGTCCTGGTGCATCTCCCTCTCCCTTTCCTGCTGACACTCCTGGACTTTTCTCCTGTCCACTATTTCCTTCTCCAGGCTGTCTGCCACAGCCAGGGTGAGTATGGCCCGCCCATGGCGAGGGAAATAAGAAGGGAATTGTTTGGTGGTGTGAAAACAAAAAAAATGTCAGTCCGTTTCCTAGGGGAAGAGTACAGGGTGATGACCTGAACACTGGTGCTATTTTCCACAGGTGGCAATTTTAGCTGGTATCTCACTCCTGAGGGTAACAAAGGCATAGAGAGCACAGCTGCTGCTGCCATCCCAAGGCTGCCAAAGTCTGTTTACTGCAATGGTGCCTGCCAAACTCATCGCAGGGCGACAGAGGAGTCCTACCATGGAGTAAGTAACAAAAGATCATGAGAAGATTGCAGAGTACCTCCATGAGATCTCTCAGGAGGATGCAAGGGACTTCCTGATGCACATAAACTACTCCACATGGTCCTCCCACCAAATAACCCTACAGGGGAATGGAAAGCAGATAACGATTTTATCTCTAAGTTTGTTGTAGCTCTACCTTTTCTCATAGAAGCAAAACAATGAAAAGATATTTGTGTCGTGCCAACTTGGGGTTGGGGTGGGCACCATCTTCACATTTCATCTTCACAAACTGTTTAAGGGAAAATGCATGCACAAACTTACCTGAGGTTCCTTACCCTAGATCGGGCTTGTCTGTGGTTGGCTGGTAGGACTCCGGTGAAGTCTCAAAAAGATCCTGGTTCATGGCATAGCTGGAGCCCCCATCGCATGCCCTCTTCCTCCTCACTGTTCATGGCAGGGGTCTCTGCCTTGGGCAACTCCAAGGTATTTATGATGATCTGTAGAGTGGTGATGGTGTCTCTGCCAAGTATGGCATCCAGCTTATTGTAAAAGTGGCAGGTCTGCAATTTGGGCCTGGATCGACTGTTGGCCTCCCTGGCCTTGCGGTATACCTGCCACAGTTCCTTCGCTTTCACATGGCACTTCAGCTGATCCTTGTTGTACCCCTCTGCCTGCATCCCCCTGCAATCTTTTCATAGATGTCCATGTTTCTGTGACAGGTCTATAGCAGTGCCTGCACCGCCTCTTCTCCTCACAGGCACAGGAGATCCGATATCTTCTGTCTACTTCAGGCAGGAAAGCATCTAGATGTTCTAGCAGCGTGGTTGGCTGGGCAGTTGCACACAACCAGGGAGAGATGCTAGGTGTGCTCACCAAGCTGGGTAACCAGGAAAAGGCATTTCAAAAATGCACAGAATTTTGAGGGGTGACGAGGGGGGTGTCTTCTGGATTCCAGGGCCCTGGGCAGTAGAGTACACATTTGTGACCAGAGCAGTCACTGCTGGTCATTGTGGGACAGCTACTGGAGCACCGTTATGATAGCGTGTAAATTGACATAAATTGTCAATTGACTTCAACGAAATGAGGATAATTACACCTGAAGATCTGCCCCACTGTCTGCTAAACCAAGATGATGAGGAGGAAAAACCGGGCACATTTGATTAAGGAGGAGGACATGAAGCTCTTTGGCAGTCTAACTCCATTAGTTTTTTTTCTCTGAAACTGCTCAGCACTTCTTTCACTTTAATTTATTAATGAGGAGTTTGCTGATAAGAATGAATGAAGTAAGAGCATCAGCTGTCTCTGGATCAGTTTTCTTTCTGATAAAATGCCTGTATCACTCCTGCTTTGAATGAAAACCATCATTCATCATCTCTCCCTTTTCTGCTTGGTTAGATTTTGGCCTGAGCTGTGGAGTTCAGATCCAGACCCAAATCTGAATTTTCCCAAACTCTGGGGTGTTCAAATTCAGTGGCCTTCACAGGTCCCTTACACACATGTGCCTTGGGCAAGACAGAATCCAGAACCAGAAACCACTCAGATTCCACAGCAAGAGGCAATGTATAGAAACATAGCTAGACAGAGCCTCAAAATTCATGACAAGGAGCTGGAAGGTGCATCTAGTGTTCTGGTCCTCGCCATCCCTGTGTCTGGTGACATTTTTTTAATGGACCTATTAATAATAATATCATACATTTAGATAGTATCTCTCATCCTGAAGGTTGCCAGAGGCCTTCATGACCTACAAACATGCAGCAATCATTACTGATACCACCACCTTTGAGATGAGAAGCACCAAACAGACAGTTTGCACGTAGGAACAGAAGAGGGAGGAAATAAAATATTGCCCAGTTGGTGAGCAGAGGAAAATAAACTGCCAGGAGATCCTGAATGTCCATGCTGAATAGACAGGACCCTCAGGTTTTAAGAGAAGTGTGTGAAACGAGTTAGAAGTGAGTGAAGAAAATATAGCTTGTTGAATGTTTGAATCTGAATTACCCCTGTACTTTCCTTAAATATATATGGCTATCTTCCAGAAACTGACAAAATACAATTCCTGGTTGGTCAAGCTGTACTTGGCACAGGACCCAAAGGAAGGAATAACAAAAGTGGTTTTTTGTTGCTTCTCAATTGTGGGGCTGGCTGGGGATGCTTTGGACTTCAGCACAACTCTAAGTAGCTTCAGAGCTGCTCTAAATTGCCTGTGGTCTCCATAGCTGTACTGGCAGCCATAATCACTGAGGTACAGCAATGCATTGGCTATGCCCCCTTTTGTTCTGGGAATAAACTTTACACTAAGCACTGGGGGGTGGTGTGGAACTGGTGTAATGGTTCTACAGGACCCTGGAGGTTTTCTCTACATGGAAAAACTCATGTGGCTAATAAAGTTGCATTTATAGTCCCTCTGTGCCAGCAAAGCAGTACAAATGAGCCAGTGGGGCTATGAATCTGTCCTTCTGCCTCTTAGAGCAAGATTCTTCTGTTCTATTGTTACACATCCACATTATGGAAATATTTTTTCATTAATATTCACTGAGCATCGTCTACTTTGCTTACACATCCAAACACAAGTCAAGAGCCATCTGTTTAATATAATTCAGCACTTACAGTTTTGTGTGATTATATCTGATCTGTTTGATCTACCACATCAGCACTGTTTGTTAACTGTAATTTTATCTGATGTGGAAGATTCTATGATGCTTGCAAAAAGAAATCTCTCTCTCTATATATATGCATTCCATTACATTGTAAAATAACAATTATTGTAGGCTAAGTTTTATTTCCTTTCTACACACAACAGCTCACTTTCTTGGAGAGTCCTCTAAGTAAGGTGAAATACTGGAAAAGTATGTTTGATTAAACATACTAACATTTGTAAAACAAATCCTCACTGTTTTGTTATTTTTTGGGGGGTTAGCCATGGGAGTACAAAAACTATATTTAATCATCTGGCAGCTAAAATTTACAAGACTGGGGATAAAGAAATCTTGGACACCCCAAGGGTTACCGTGTGGGGTTTCCTCTGTTTACTGCCCCCAGGAGGAAGGAATTTTGGAGCCCTTGAGGAGGCAGAGGGCTTGGTCTCTGAACTCTGTGGATCAGTACTAGGAAAGGAAGTTGCGACCCACAGTGTGCTGCACCTTTCATAGTCATAGTTGAGAACTGCTCCCTCTCTGTTGCCATTGCCTTGTCTGCCTGCATCTATGCCACCCCTTCCCCTCTTCACGGGGGCTGCTGACATAGTGCAGGTTGGACAGTGTTAACTTCTATAAGCATATTTTCCCTGATATCCTCTTGGTTCTGAGGGAAGCATACATAAATTCATTGTAGTCCACAACAAAACTCCTATTCATTTTAACAGTACAGGATCAGGCCATTTATGTCTGTAGATTATTTTTATTTTATAAATCAGCACTGCCAGCCCTCAGACTTCAGGCAGCACCTGAAAGTGACTAAGGGAGGTCTTCTCTGAGGCTTGCTACAGTGCAATCTATTGATCCCACCTGGTGAGATGAAAAAAATCAGAAGTAAATGTTCTGTAATTTAAAACCTTGAAATTTATTTCTCCTGATTTGACATTTGTGGCATACAAACAGGAGCAGAAATGGAAACACAGAGCTCCAACTCTCAGCTACTGCCTACTGGTTTCTGATTCTTCATCCATGGAATGAAACACTGGAATGGCAAACATAAGGTTAGGATTTTAAATTAGGAATTAATGAAAATGCTTCTTACTTAGTTGCCCCCCTTACTGTAGTTTCCATGGAAACAGGACTGGAAAGGCTGCCTGTAGCATATAGCTGGGAAGGAAATCTCTGCCTTGTCACTTTCAGCTCTGAGCCACCAGATGACCCAGTGATATTGCCAGATTTTTTTCCTATTGTTTTTAGCACCTTAGATGAGAACAATGATTTCTCACAGGGCAATTCAGCTAACAATCCTGATTTGGTCAGTTATTGGGTTACTTGTGCACTTGGCCTGTTTATATTCCTCTTTTAAAATTTTTACATTAGTTTGGTAGTGTCAGTAACGTATATTAGAACTATTGAATCATGACACCAGATTATTGAAAATGTCACTTGAGTTGAAGACATTCATTCCATGTCATTTTTAAGTCGCGGTAGGTGCAGTCTGAGCATATGGCATGGGCTATTTAGACCCATCTCTGCTATTCGCTCACTTTTTGATGAATCACACTGGGTCAGATGTTGAAAGGTGCTGAGCTCTTCCTACCTCCTTGTGCTCATCACTTCACAGACTCAGTCCCTAAGCCTCAGTTAACAATCATCTGTAAATCCTTCCGCTTACAGAATTTCTTTGAGATGCTGAATATCCTTCTCATTGAGTTCAAAGAAGAATGTCCACACAAAGACTTGCACTGAAATAACTAAAAGTGGGAATTACAAATAACTTAGTTATTATGGTTCCAGTTTCCAGGGAGACAAGCCCTGCATTTCACATTCAGGCTTTTAGAGTTGCAATGTCTGGGTTTCAAACATGGCAAAGGGTGATTCTTTGTTTAAACACACATGTACCCACTGAGGTTTTAATTTAATTTGGGGAAATATCACCACAGTGTTTAGTAAAAGCTTGCCTTTAACCTGAATTTTGGGCCAAATCTGAGTTGACAGTCAGAGCCTGATGATTCCACAGTCCTGCCCAGGCTCTGGGGATGCTGTGAAGTGGCTGACTTTTACACTACTAATATTAACCATTACTGATTAAAACAGCATGCACCTGACTTCCTCCTTGTTGTTTCTATAACCAGTGCTTAGTTTGTGCCAGGGTGTAGCCCAGGCACCTCATACCCCAACGCCTCTGGGTTGCCCCATCAGTTATGAAAGTAAACCACTGCTTCGGCCCTGGCACCTCCTTCAGTACAAAGTAAGCACCGTCTATAACCCAACTCTTCCAGGCGCCTCTCACTCCATCCGCCCCGGGCAAGGCCAGTGGCTGCTTTTCATCTCCTCCCTACTGTCAGCTTGGCTGGCCCTGCCACAAGTCACACCTCCAGCCAGCGCGGCGCTGGGGCTCACCGCAGCCCACCCGGCCCCCTCCCCGTGCAGCGCGGGAAACACCCCCGCGGCCTGCGGTGCCAGTCACTACAGCACCCCTGGCTCAGGCCCTCTTACTGCCCCACCCCCACGCCTGCCGGAGGAAGCGCGAGACTCCGCAGGCTTCCCCCCTCCCCCTTTCTCCTGGGGAGGAGGCGAGAAACTCCCTCTTCGCTCCCCTTTCCCGCAGAAGTTTGGCGGCATGGGGCCACCGTAGTCGGGTGAGCTGCTGATTCCTGTCCGGGTGGATGCAATTGCCATTGTGTGTGCGGGCGGCTCGAGCTCGTTCCGCGTGTCCCCGCGCCCCCGGCCCGGGCAGCCATGAGTGAGAAGGGGGAGCTGGACCTGACCGGGGCCAAGCAGAACACGGGCATGTGGCTGGTGAAGGTGAGAGGCCGCGCGGGCCCCGGGCCGGGCTAGCGACTCATCCTGCCCCCTCCCCCGGCTTCTGCCCCGCTAGGGAGGTCCTGCCACGGGCTGGGGCGGCTCCTTCCCTCCGTGGGGCCGAGACCGGAGCTCGCCTCGAGAATACGCCGGGGCGGGGTCGCTGTAGGGCGGCGGGGAGGGCGGGGAGATTCTTGTGGGGGGCTCGAAGATTGGGGGAGGGGGCAGCAATTCCCTGTTTCTGTGGCGGGGGGGCGGAGTGACTTTCCCACGCCCCTTGGCGGCCCCGCGGTCTCCGCAGGAAAGCAGGGCTCGTGCGATCTCCCTGGAGTTGCGGAGACCTCGCCACGCGCGAACCAATGCAGAGTCAGTGGGCAGGTCCCACGGGCGCTCGCTGCGGTGCCCGGCACCGCCGCCAGATCTGCGAGACTCCAGCCCCGTGAGTGGCTGCGCTCGGGAGCAACCCTGAAACTGACGAGTGGCACGTAACGACCGCTCTGCTTTTGGCAAAGAGTGTGAGCACTAGCAAGGCAAGGGGGAGAGGGAATAACTAGTGGAAGCGTCTCTCTATCCCAGTAGCGTTCAGGAGGCCGTGGCAGGAAGGGGAGAATTAACATTCTCCTTTTCTGTAGCGGGGGTGAGGACTTCAGATTTATCAGACACCCTTGGGCAGAGATGGATGAGGCTCACTAAGCAGGGTCCCGGGCCAGCACCCTGCTAGGATTCACATCATACTTTATCTTCTAAGAACCTGGGGTTATATCTGCACTTGTGTCATCTTTAAAATCCCTGTGGTAAAAAAGCCAGTGGCTGGTTTATGCTATTGCCTCCATCATTGGCAGCACTGGTGCTAGAGCAGCAATAGAAGATTTCAGAAAATCCTCAATGTGGACAAGGTCAAGGGATGGGCTTGTGGCCAGGTCTTTATACTTCCTCTTTAGTGTCAGTTTCTGACTAGTAGGTTTTATGAAGCCCTGTTGAAAATGAGCTGGTCCTAATTATGCTTACCAAGGAGTTTTCAAATCTGGGGAGATGAGGAGGTGAAAGGGGACCCAATATTGATATTAGTTATTAGCCACAGAACTTTCCTAGGTACACTCTCTATAATAAGATGAGAAAGACATGATTTTTCACAGATAAGTGCTAACATGACTTAAAAATGACTTCCATGGCTGGTATTGACCAAGCCTATGGTCTTGGTAACGTTGTACTTCCTCTCATATAGTGGGAGCCCACAACTCTGTAGTACCCCAGCATGGTTGGTGAAGATGGTAATGAACTGAACTTGGTAACTGTGCAAACAACTGCACCTTTTTTAAGCCAACAAACTACAATTGGCTGGGCATTTTTACCACTGTGTTATCACAGGCTAGATCATACAATGGTAAAAACATGTAAATCCTGCCCACGTTACATCTTCTACCATTGCTGTAACACTTGTGAATTACAGCTAAAAAGTTTGAAACTGTAAAAGGGTTATGCATAGATTTCCTCTACCCTCCTGGTTTAAAATCCAGTTCAGACCTGAAGGAGAGAGAGACCTGCTTCAGATCTGAACTGGATTTTTAAACCTGGGCAAACTTTTTTAAGTAGGTTCCCCAACATGTTAGGAATCACAACATAGATGGGACCTTATATTATTGGAGCAAACCTGATGATCATTTGGTGGATTTAATTTAAAAAAACTCTTTAAACAACAAAATGTTTTGTGTAGTGCTGCTTTACCACAACAGTTCACAACATGATTTCCCTGACTAATGAAGACAAGATATAACAATGTTGCAATTGTTAATTAATTTTTGGGGAAAAGACCTATTGGAAAAACAGTTCTGGCTAACCTGGTTTCACTTTAGGCTGTGTGGAGCTAATATAGGAAGTATCCAAGGGAGAGACAACTTAATAGGAATAATAGTCCAGATATTACAGTGGTGGGTGCTTTAGGAATATATGCAATAAAAGTAAGTACAACTAAGGCTGTGAGGTTTTAGAGTGCAAAAAATAGAGAAGTAGGTTGTGCTAACTAGGGAGTATTTTATTTGGAAATGATATTGCTTTATGTCATCTCTCTTCCCACATGGTCATGTTACAAATTGTGAGGGAGAAGTGTTATCCCTATCTACATAGCCAAGAATAAAGACCATGTCTCTAGAATCTTAAGTATTTTATATATGTTTTGTTCAGATGCTATTAGTTCACTCATGGTCTCATATCAGACCTTAACTGAGGAATCCCTTTTCCAAAATCCAAGTTAAAATTATTTGAATTCTGTTTTTGTTTATAGTAACAAATTGCAATGTTTCTGTACACTATATTCAGGATTGTTAAAAGATTTTGGAAAACTGATCCTCCTAATTGTTCTTGCTAAAATTGAAAGAAATCTGGCAGAGTGGATGTTTTATTGTGTAAGACGTTTCCTATCTTCCTATAGATTGCACAATCCCATCCAGTATACAACTACAGATTTAGCTGGGTGAAGTGAGGCCCTACACTTAATGGCATCTTTTTTGTTCTGTGTGTAATGTGACAACTTTTAAACATGTTGTATCAATTCCAAAATTTCAGAGAATGTTCTAGGCAGCAATAGGCAGAACCCTATTGAGTTTGGTGAAAATGTAAATCTGGAAAAGCTTGATTTCCACTGGTATAAATGAAGGAAAATCAGGCCCACCAAGTGCCTGATTGGTGTTGCTGGCAGATAAATCTTACTGGTGCCCCCTGGTACTGCCTATACATCATAGGCTGTGGCTTAATATTATTATTTAATATTTTTATTACCATAGCACTTAGGAGCTATAGTCATGGATCAGGATCTCATTGTGTTGGGTGCTTCTCTCTCTCATTGGGTGTGCAGCTCTGCCTACATAAGCAACAAAGTATGCAATCCTTTAGTTATAGATACTTTCTACAGTGGATATAAATGCAAATATGGAATGACTTTACTGTACTAGTAAAACCCTAGAAAGTTATTGATACAAAGCTAAAAATAAAAGTGGATTTGCTGGAGTTTCTGATGCATTTTGAGTGTCAGAAGAAGAGCATAAAAAGAACATTGTACATGAATGCTTCTTTAGGGCATGGCCTTAGGGTTAGTAAAACTTGACTTCTTTTTTTGTTCCACAAGTCATTCAGATCTCCTGTTAAGTGTTAAGGCTGCAATGTGTAATCACCTCTTTTAGTCTCATTTAAGTGATACATCTTAGGCTATGCTTGGTAGGCTTTGGAAGATTAGATATGGTCAGGTTTTGGTGCTGACTTATTCTCTTTGCCTTTCCTATCAAAGAAATATTAATCTCCAGTGTATTTTGATTTTTGTTCTAAAGAAAGCAATACAAAAAAGATGGATTTTTTAAATTAAAAAAATATTTGATATAACTATCTGTTGCAAAGTTACCTGAAATTTATCATTATTTAGGTCCCCAAGTACTTGTCACAACAATGGACTAAAGCTTCCGGAAGGGGTGAAGTAGGGAAGCTGAGGATTGCCAAGTAAGTAGTTCATCATATTTTTTTTTTGGTAGGAATTCTTAGAATTATTACAGAAGTAGAAAAAGCTTTTTTTAGTATACAGCAGTTGTGACGGGTTGGATCATAGAAACCCCCTTGGGAGCTGCAACCCAATGTGCCAAGACTACTTCTACCCCTGCTTCCCTGCCAGCTCAGGACCCCAGCATCCTGTCTTCCTGATCCAGACACTCCCGTCTGCTCCAGCGAAGACCCAGGGTCTGAATTACTTGCCCCAAAGCTGCAGGTTTACCTGAAAGCAGCTCACAGAAGTGTGCTTGTCTTTAATATTCAGATGCCCAACTCCCTGTCAAGCTGTTATTAGCTCTCAGCTAAACAAACCCAATATTTCAGTAACACTTCTATTTGCTCCTGCTGATTTCTCCATTTGTCCTTGGGTAGCTCAGGAGTGAAGACAGTAACAGAGCTAGAATTTGAGGTTGCTGCTGTTATCAGAGGAGCTAGACCTGTGAAATTAGATTGTGGAAACTAAAACATTAAATATTTTCTTTTACAGAAATCAAGGAAGAACAGAAGTAAGTAATTATCAAATCCAAAGCCTATAAATGTGTTATATTTTGAACTTTAGTATATTTCTTTGTAGTGTAAATTTCTCTTAGGCTACGTCCAGACTACCCGTCGTATCGGCGGGTTAAAATCGATTGCTCGGGGATCGATATATCGCGTCTCATCTAGACGCGATATATCGATCTCCGAGCGCGCTTATATCGATTCCGGAACTCCATCAACCCCAACGGAGTTGCGGAATCGACAGGGAGAGCCGCGAACATCGATCCCGCGCGGTGAGGACGGGTGAGTAATCCGATCTTAGATATTCGACTTCAGCTACGTTATTCACGTAGCTGAAGTTGCGTATCTAAGATCGATTTCCCCCCCATAGTGTGGACCAGCCCTTATAGTACTTGTAATAGAGCACTGAACTGGGAGTTGGCAGACCTGAATGACTGGCTCTGTCACTGGCTATTGCGTGACCTTGGGCAAGTCACTTATCTCTTTGTGCCTCAGTTTCCCCATCTGTAAAATGAGGATGATGATGCTACTATCCTTTGTAAAGTGCTATATGAGAGCTAAGCATTAATATTAAGCAGAAAATGTTGGGAACAAAGAAGTAAGAGTTCAGAAATATACTATATCATATTTGGTATTAATTCATTGGTTTTGTTAAATAGAAAGTATTAGGGAATTTGGGTTTTTTTCATCTGCAAAGGCAGATGAGTAATTTATTTTATTAGCAATTGAATTAATAGCTTTACCAAGTATTTTACCTTTCATGTTAGATGAGAAGGTAGCAGCATGATTCAGTATACCCCAGAGCCAACCAATACATTGAACTGGAAGAGACGTAGCAAAAACTCAGCAGTGGGTAAAAGCTGAATTTACCATCTTAGAGTCTGATCTAACTCTCATTGGAATACATGGAGAGACTCCAGTTGTGTTTGGGGTTTGATCATGCTCATGGTTGGCTGTAATATATGCTGCTGACACTTTCTCGAAAGTGAAGTTAGCTGTGTGAAACATTTAAAATATCTACATTGAAAGGTATAACTATCTTAGGTTCTCAAACATTTTAAAAAATAATGAAATGCAATTAATTGTTCTCTGACATCAAGAGGAGATAATAGTCTGCTGAGTAAATTGTATAAATATGTGAAAATGTTGAATAAAATATTTCAGAAGATTAATATGTTGAAAATTAGATCCCAGATGTATATTTGAAAAATTCAAAATTGTATTGTGCTATTTCATTTTTCTTTCTTTTCCTGTTTCCTAAGCTCTAAAAATCTATGTAGTTAAAAGGTCTATGTAATAATATTATGTTCATTGTGGGTGTTAGGTATCATTTACTTTGAATGAAGATCTTGCAAGTATCAGTGATATTGGAGGAAAACCTGCTTCAGTCAGTGCACCCAGAGAACATCCATTTCTTTTGCAAAGTGTGGGAGGACAGACATTAACAGTGTTTACAGAAAGCTCAGGAGGTAAGATAGAATGAAAATGATTTGTTAATATAATTCCTGTCATGCATGTTTGCGTAGATTCATAATCTCAGCATGATAGTTGGTTAAAAGGACACCGTCAAGCTGATAGATCTAAAATAAAGACCTTTCAGCTTTGTTTTATGGTCACGTGCATGCACATAATACTTCATTCTAGTTGACTGTTTTTCTTCTTTTAATTGAGTAAGAGCCTGAAATGTCTCCAGAAAGGATTGTATTGTACATTCCAATATCAGCCTGCTGAACAGATCAGAGAGGAAGAATGGAGTACAGTGCAAAACCTTTGGGTTTCATCACAACTTGTGCTTCTGATAGGATAACCCAGCAGAAAACTGCTGCTTTGTTCAGCATTTCTTTTGGAGGAAAGGATAGATTTGTCAGAAATCTAGCTACAGTGTGCTGAAAATCAATTTTGAATTGTGTTCATTTTTTTCTATCAGTCTTGATATAGTGGCTTGTTGACCAGTAAATATTAACTGTCATTCATCAAATTTTCTAGTTGTTCACTTTGTCAGAAAGTGTAATAGTAAGGTGGTCTTTGGAGCGCATGAAAAATAACTGTATTTTTGTCTATTGTATTCAAATTGCTTGACCTACATTATGGTAGCAATACATGGTAAGTGTGGAGCATTTTCAGGATACCATGTTCTATGAGTATGTTAGGCCTAAACTATATGATGGAAACATCAAAATTATGATCGTGCCCTCCCTTTCACGGCTCTCCTTCATCTTGTGGAATAGTCAATATATTTTCCTTTGCTGTTTGGCTGTTCTGATACTAAATTAATGTTATGTAGTCCCTGAACTTCATGTGCTGCAGATTTGTATGTTGTAGATGTATGGCAGCATCATAGAAAATAAGGTGGGAGAAAAGAAAGACCGGATGCCTTGAAAGCTTAGTAGAGGATATTTGGGGCTTCAGGTATCTTAAAATGTTTGGGAGTCCCCACCAGACAAATAAAGTTTATGATGCTTTCCCTCCCCTTTTTTGGCCAGGTTCAAAGGTGACTATACATTTGGATATGCTGGATTTTTGGATGGTTTGAATGCTTCATTTTCCACTCCTGCAAGGCTGGCCAGGAACTAGCTGCCCCTGTTGCATCTTGCCCAAATATCTGTAACTATATCTTAGAGTGGATAAACACATTACCTGAATATGAGTGCTCAACAATGGAATAGTGAACAGTGGCATTTGAAGTATAATAATTAGATTTTAGACTTGACACCATATAAATATGCATGGGATCGTTCACAAGTCTCTGAGATACTGTTTTGTTTTTAAAAAAGGGTTAAGGGACAGACCTACTTATTGCGATGAACTGCTGAGTGATACAACATACCCATATATAGCATACATGTTTATGACTGCATTGTGTCTATTGTAAGGCAATGAAATGGAAAATTTAAATTTCCACATTAGCATGTGTAATTTTATGAGAGTGATTCCTATTACGCTTTCCATCTGCTGTCCAACTAGGTGTATCCTAGAGCAGTGGTCTCCAAAGTGAGGTGCACAAGACGATCCGCAGGAGGAGCACTGCGGGGGGTGGGGGGGAGAAAGGGTTGCCGGAGGAGGAAGGGAATGAGTGAGTGGGGAAGTTGGCTTCCCCCCCCGCCCCTGCAGGCAGGGCCACCTGGAACGCAGGGGCTTTAGGGCTGCAGGGCCCTGGGCTAAGGGGGCCCTAGGGCCCTGGCCTGCAGCTCTAAAGCCCCTTTCGGAATGTGGCCCTGAGTCCTTCGGCCTCTGGAGGAGCAGGGGCAGCCGCACAGCCAGCGGCTGGAAAGAAGTGGCGCTTTTCCCTTCAAAGCCGGTTGGAGAGAAGTGGGGCTTTGAAGGGAAAAGCAGTGCTTTGACGAGGAAAGTGCCGCTTCTCTCTGACTGCTGGCTGTGCGGCTGCCCCTGCTGCTCCTGAGTTCTCTAGCCTGTGCTCGCAGGGCTTCATTCCAAAAGGGGCTTTAAAGCTGCAGGCCAGGGCCCTGGGGCCCCCTTAGCCCAGGGCCCTGCAGCCCCTAAAGCCCCTGCATTCTGGGTGGCCCTGCCCCGGGGGTGGGGCAGCTCCCAGAATCGTGGCCATGGGGGCAGTGCCACGCTGCACAGAGCCTCCTGCACCAGACAGGAGCGCCCCAGGTAAGTGCTCTGCACCTCCTGCCTGCCCAAGCCCTGTGCCTCCTCCCACACCCCCTCTCTGAGTGCCCTCCCGCACTCTAACCCCCTCCCAGACCCCACACCCCCACTCTGAGCCCCCTCCTGCATCCTAACCCTAACCCAAACCCAACCTTTGACTCCCGAAGTGTTAAACCAATATTTTCAGAAATAATGAAGCATATTCAATCACATTGCACTCACTAAAAAATATTATTATTAATAATTTTTTTTGTGAGAGCAAAAAGGTTTTTTGTACTGTTAATAACAAATATTTTAAAAATATTGTTTTTCGTCTTTATATCATCCTTTTTTAATTTCTATTTTTTGTATGTTTTATAATGTACATAATATATTAGTATAGTAGTACATATATATAATTTATACATAAATATATATATATTGGGGGTGCTTGCTCAAAATTTTTTACTGATAGGGGTGCGTGATCAAAAATGTTTGGAGACCACTGGATTAGACAATAAGGTGGGGTAAGAAAAAAATACCAGGGGAAAATACTGATTCTCATTTTTAATGGAGAAGAATGGATACAAAGCCTTTTTGAGCCACTTTCTCCCCGGATTTACGTCTTGTGCAATCTTGGAGTGTAAGCCAGACCAGAATTTGGCATTAATGTTTTAGCTAAATCTGAGGGGTCTTTCAAGATAAAATAAATGATCATCAACTTTACTTCTTATGAAGCACTGCTTTTTGTAAATACACAATTCTGATCTCTCAGAATGGGTTATGTCCTTTTGAAATAGAAGGGAAGTCCACTGAATTGCTAAATATTCTAAATTTTTCCGTCTAAGTTAATATAAAGTGCATAGTTAGCGGCAGAGTGTGTGGATTCCTTTAATGTCCATTCAGGGATTAGTATACCAAGTCAGTATAATGGGTAATGTAATTAGATAAAACCAAATTCAATTGCTAGATGAATTGTGCTTCTGTTAGCAAAAACAGCATGGTACACAGAAAACTGATTTACATTGTATACAGAAAGATTGGTAGAATGGTTTAGTTTTCTGTAAATTGGAAACTAAATTCATATATTCGGTCTGTGAAATCAAATGTATTTGTTTCATTCAGTTGTCAACACTGATATTTTTTTCTAATGTGATCTCTCCTAAGTACTTTAGATCATAATTCCTCTACCATGCATTATTTCTGAGCTGGAAAAAGTTACTCAGTTTCATAGTTGTTCTTCAAGGGAAAAAAGTTCTGCAAACAAGTGAAGGAATCTATAGATTCTAGGGTCAGAAGGGACCAATGTGATCATCTAGCCCGACCCCCTGCACAAAGCAGGCCACAGAACCCTACCCATCCAGTTCTATAACAAACCCCTAACCTATGCCTGAGTTATTGAAGTCTTCAAATTGTGGTTTGAAGACCTCAAGCTGCAGAGAATCCACCAGCAAGTAACCCATGCCCCACGCTGCAGGGGAAGGCGAAAAACCTCCAGGGCCTCTGCCAATCTGCCCTGGAGGAAAATTCCTTCCCGACCCCAAATATGCCTTTTTGTTTAGGGGCAGTGGGAAGTCCTCAACTTCAGTTTTAAGAGCCAAGTTGATTAATAAACTAAGAGCAGCAGCAACCCCTATAGTTAAAGTTGTGAAATGGTTAATGTTCTGACCCCCTGTTTTTCAGTCTCTTACAACTTGCTGTAATTTTTCAAGCTTGGTCTGTGCTTTAAGATGAATATTTGTTCAAACTTCTCAAAATAAGATTAAACTGTTTTTGCTTATAAGTGGAGAAAGAAATCCTTGTTACTGGAAAAGTAAAAGAGAACCATTGCAACCCTGTCTTGTACAATTATAGTATCAAAATGGCGTGGGATATTAAACTGAAATTTGGCATGCAAATAGCTACTATTGAGAGTGCATCTTTGGGTATTCTGCTGGGAAAGGTAGTTTTGATTTTACCAAATTACAAGCTTTTGAAAATCATCTGTGTGTATGATGAAAAGAATATTGTGTGACTTTTTTTTAAACACACTCTAGCAATATTCTGAGTAAAGCTGGCTGCATTTTGTATTCATGTATGGCTAACTTAGAATTACATTTTTTTCTACAACCCAAGCTAGTGTCTTTTAGTTGTGTATTCATCTGCGTATGCCATATTAACTGAATCCATGAAAATCATTTATGTGAAACTTAGTTACATTCTGATTATGTAAAGTCTTAGCCTATGTAACTCTACTTATATGAGTAGTCCACTGAAAGATGCACAGTGACACATCATTGCACTTCAGTCTATTTATGCTACCATCACTAGGATCATCTTTGATGCTCCTCGCGTGATGTCGTCACAATCTATATGTGAACCTGTCTTCTATACCACATCAGGCTCAAGCTTCGGCAATAGCCTTGACCCATATCTTAGGATATGGACCCCCCCCTCCCGTTCCCATGATGTCTGCATTGATACACAATTTGTCCATTTCCCCCTACAACAATCTGTGCATTTTCCATGGCATTCTCTATGCATGCAATGCAGTTTTCTGGGTTGGTTTGTAAAGTCACTGATGTCTCATTTAAATCCTTCCCGTAGATATACTTTTCCCACAATGTCTATTTCACTATTTATCTTATGTATGAACTGCTAATTTATTGGAAGAGAGTGGCCTAAAGACAGTGGAGCCGAATCTAGAAATTACCCTGACAAAAGATGTAGATTGAATTGTGGAGGGAGGAAAGGAGGATAGGGGGTAAGGAGTTTATTGCCTTGTTTAATTTGAAAACAAATGTAAGTAGCAAGATGTACCTATCATCAGTCAGATTAGTTTGCTTGGGTATTGTTTCCCCCCTACACAGTTTCTTTCATTGTCTTCTTAGTGTGGTGGATGCTCTTTGGAGCATGGAACTCTATTTCCTCTATGTTTGGAAAGTAGCTAATGCATTTCATAGACTCATAGGAATGTAGGCTGAAAGGGACCTCAAGAAGTCATCCTATCCAGTCCCCTTTGCTGAGGCAGGACCTTGACAGGTGTTTGTCCAACCTTTTCTTTAAAATGTCCAGTAATGGAGATTCCACTCCCTTAGCAGTCTAGTCCAGTGGTTAACTACCCTTATAGTTAGAGAGCTTTTCCTAATATCTAACCTAAATCTCCCTTGCTGCAGATTAAGCCCATTAGTTGTCCAGTCTTCACTGAACATGGAGAACAATTGATCACTGTCCTCTTTATAACAGCCTGGAAAGTATTTGAAGACTGTCATCAGGACCGCTCATCAGGATGTTAGTCTTTTCTCAAGACTAAACATGCTCAGGTTTTGTTTTTTTTTAAAGCTTTCCCTGTAGGCCAGGTTCTCTAAACCTTTTTATATTTTTGTTGTTCTCCTTTTAACTCTCCCCAGTTTGTCCACATCTTTCTTAAGTTTGGCACCCAAAACTAGACAGTACTCCAGCTGAGGCCTCACCAGTGCCAGATAGAATGGGACAGTTGCCTCCTGTAGCTTACATTTGACACTCCCATTAATACACCCCAGAATCATATTAGCCTTTTTCGCAACTGTGACTTTTTGGGCATTGCTGAAGTTGTGGGGTATGTCTACACTGGGATCAGAGATGTGATTTGCAATTTGTGTTGACTACTCACACTAGCTTTAATTTAGCTAGCTCATAAAAAATAGCATTTAAAGAGCAGTGGGGTGGGCCGCTCAAGTGAATATGTACCTATGGGGTTAGGTGGGCTTGAGCAGCCCAAGCTGAAGTCCACATTGCCACTTCTTCACTACTATTTTTAGTGAGCTAGCTAGATTAAAGCTAGCACTGGTATTTCTACAAGAGTTGCAAATCACACCCCGAGCTGCAGTGTAGATGTACCCTTCACAGTAGCAATTTTCATCTGCTTTAGGGTTTGTCTATATCCAAAAGGATTTTAATGATACAAGTCCTGATCCTGCTTCTGTTGACTTCAGTGGGACTTAACAGCATGTCTGTCTGACTAACACTGCTTAGTGAAGAAATAACATAAAAAATATGTGATAGGCTTGTATACTGATATGCATTATGTTGGAGCCTGCAGGTGAGCAACCAGTTGTCAAAGGCGCTGTATAGATTTATAGGAAGATATCCCCTGCCCCAGTGAGTTTATACAAACTTAGTTTAAGAGGCAATAAATGGGTAAATTATGTGAGCATTCATAAACTGTAATTGTGCCTCTCACTAAGCTCAGACCATTGAAAATTCTCATGTGTGGATTTTTTGTTACATGACTATTGTAAGTTGTGTGATGATATACAGTGTAGCCAAAAATGTGCTTGTTGGAATTACTATTATTTATGTAGGGTATTTGCATAGCCCCAATTTAACGATAAATTCCTTTAATAAATCCAAAGGCTATGTGGTATTTATACAGTTGCTCTAAAGACGCCTAAATAATAAGCAGTTACTACCGCCAAACAGTAATAAAACACAAGTATTTGATTAAGATACTTAAAAATGGGGAAAACCCAGAGGTGCTTAAACCCATATTGGTCAGCTCCAATTTGGGCAGGCAGGTATGAACCATTTATAAGTTTACTTTTTTATACCCTTTAACAAACAAGTGGTGTCACTGCCAATTATTAGACCCCAGCTAAGGCCTGATGAAGGAGTTTCTTATACAGCCAATTATTTAGTGCACTTGGTACTCAATTAAGTATATTTATTACTGTTACTTTAGCTATTTTGAAGGTTCATTACAAGTTTAACACAATGGCTCTTCTTTCTCATGACTTCTTTGGTCGTATGCCGTGAGTCTATTGCTCAGTTCCAGCTATTAATCCCAACTCAATTTAAAACCAGGGTTCATCCAAATCTAATATGGGCCTACATTCCTACCATGCTTTTTTTTGTTATACTTTAATTTTATTTTTATTAAGTTTAAAAATCAAGTACAGTAACTCCTCACTTAAATTCGTCCTGGTTAACGTTGTTACGTTGTTGATCGATTAGAGAACGTGCTCGTTTAAAGTTGTGCAGTGCTCCCTTATAACCTTGTTTGGCAGCTGCTGCTTTGTCCACTGCCTGCAGGAAGAGCAGCCCGTTGCAGCTAGCTGTTGGGGGCTTATAACCAGAGTGGACTGGCAGCCCCTCATCAGCTCCCCGCTCTCCTAAGTTCCCTTTGCGGAATAACCCAGCAGGCTATCAATTGCCAGCAGTTCAGCTGTGCCTCCCACCACTGCCATGTGCTGCTCCTGCCCTCTGCCTTGGAGCTGCTCCCAGGAGCCTCCTGCTCATTAGGCGGAGGGAGAGGGGGGCTAATGTCAGGGTGTCCCCCTCCCTCTTGCTCCTGCCTCTCGCTTACCCCATTTCCATAGAGCAGGGGTGGGACACGACAGGGCTCAGGACAGAGGGAGCTTGCTGAGAGCAGCTGCAGTCTCAATTTGCTGATCTACTTAAAAAGGCAGTGTACTTAGAGTGCGGTCATCGTACAGTAACTCCTCGCTTAACGTTGTAGTTATGTTCCTGAAAAGTGCAACTTTAAGCGAAACGATGTTGAGTGAATCCAGTTTCCCTTAAGAATTAATGTAAACAGGGGGGGTTGAGTTCAAGGGAAATTTTTTTCACTAGACAAAAAACTATATATTATAGATATACACACAGTATACATTTTAAACGAACAATTTAATACTGTTCACAGCTATGATGATTGTGAAGCTTGGTTGAGGTGGTGAAGTTAGAGGATGGAAGAGGGAGGGATATTTCCCAGGGAATGCCTGACTGCTAAATGAGGAACTAGCACCTGCTGAGCCCTCGAGGGTTAACACGTTGTTAATGTAGCCTCTCACACGAGGCAGCACGAATGTGAGGGAGGGGAGACAACATAGCAGACAGAGACAGACACACACTTTGTGTGTGAGAGCGAGAGAGAGATGCATGTTGCCCCTTTAAGTAAGCTGACCCACTCTTAAGTGCATTGTCTTTTCAAGTGGATCAGGAAGTTGAGACAGCAGCTGCTGCACCATGCTGTCTCTCTCCCTCCGTGTCCCCTCCCTGCTCTATATGGAGAAGGGGTAAGTGGGGTGCAGGAGCAGGGGGGAGAGGGACATCCTGACATTAGCCCTCGCCCTCCCCCCCTGCACAGCAAGCAGGAGTCTCTGGGAGCAGCTCCAAGGCAGAGGGCAGGAACAGCATATGGCAAGAGGGGAAGGGACAGCTGAACTGCCTTGATAGCCTCCTGGGCGGCAGCAGCACAGGGAATTTAGGGGAGCGAGGAGCTGCCGGTCCACTCTGGTTCCAAGCCCCCACTAGCTAGCTGCAATGAGCTGCTCTTCCTGCAAGCAATGGACAAAGCAGGCGGCTGCCAAATGACATTAGAAGGGAGCATTGCACAACTTTAAACGAGTATGTTCCCTAATTGATCAGCAATGTAACAACGTTAACCGGGACGACTTTAAGTGAGGAGTTACTGTACTTAAAGGGGCAATGCATATCTCTCTCTCTCTCTCACACACGAGTCTCTATCCCTGCCTGCAATACTGTCTCCCCTCCCTCCATTTGTGCTGCTTTGTAGAGTGTGAGGCTACATTAACAACGTTTTAACCCTTGAGGGCTCAGCCGAGTGCTAGTTCATCATTCAGCACTAAGGCATTCCGTGGGAAATGTCCCACCCTCTGACTTCACCACCTCAACCAAGCTTCACTATCATTGCTGTCTACAGTATTACATTGTTTAAAACTTATACTGTGTGTATGTATGTGTGTGAGTGTATGTGTATATATAATCTTTTGTCTGGTGAAAATTTTTTCCCTGGAACCTAACCCCCCTTATTTACATTAATTCTTACGGGAAAATTGGATTTGCTTAACATTGTTTTGCTTAAAGTCGCATTTTTCAGGAACATAACTATAACATTAAGCAAGGAGTTACTGTAACTTTGGGATGCTTATAAGAACAGGGGACCAAAGGCAATAGTTAGTGCCACGTATACAAACTATGAATGAGTGTTATGCCAGCTTCCAGAAACAGTTGTGCTAGCTGACCTCAGTCTAGACTTAAAACAGCCCTTTGATGGTACTCCTGTTCTGGGTCTCTCTTGGCAAGAGACCGCCTGGTCTTTTACATTAGTAATGTAGACATATGTCCTCTGGCATCTTTAGGTAATTTCCATGAATTTTATAACTGCACCATCTTTATAGCCACTTCATCAGAAGTGTCTCTTGTTTTTGTTTTTTAAAGGAAAAATAAGCTAGTACACCAATCCTCTGTGCTCGTTTCTTTAATTGGAGAAGAAATGAGGTGCTTAAGATTTGTTCTCTTAATTTGTTTAATCTTCAGGAGTGCATGCTAGAAATTATACAGAGTTATAAGGTCATCTTTTGTTATTATACTGATAAATAATTTGGGGGTTGCTAATCTGTTCATATCAAGTAATTGAGTAAAGAAATACCAAAGCTGGCTGGACGGAGTTGGAGTATTCAGACCTTAAATATTAAGTGGGCTGAACTAACATTTAAGTACAACTTTGCCACTTTTGAGATCCATTGACATAAATACTTGTTTTATTCATTAATGTGAACTTGTAAAATGGTAGCCGGTTTGGAAAGACTATTTCTTACAGTTAAGTCAAAGAAAACTTGAATTCTAGTTCTGTTATCCCTTTCCTTGAAAAACTAGTTAAGGTGTCTCATCTTAAAATATACTTATTTCCCCATTGTTTTTAGGCTGGCTCACCAAAAATGCCTTTGCTTCTGCACTCACTACCATTATAAAATTTTGCCCTTTAGCTTTCCTATAGGCCTAAAAGTATGCAATGAGTAAAAGGCAGTAAAGGCTGAAACTTTGGGGAATCAAGTATATCTAGATAATTAACTGATTTGGACTTGACTCATAAACCCTTGGAGAAATATCAAGAAAGAATATGCAGTTTGTTTCAGGCCTGATCTATGCTACAAAGTTAGGTTGACTTAACTTCATAGCTCAGCACTGTGAAAAATGTCATGCCCTGCATGATGTAATTAAGCCAATGTAAGCCTGAGTGTAGAAGCTACTGGGGGGACAGAAGAATTTTTCTGTCAACATAATTAAGGCCTCTCGGAGAAGTGGATTTTACTACAGTGATGGAAGAAGGCTTTCCACTGCTGTAGTACATATCTACACTACTGTGACGCAGTCGCTGCTGTAGCGTTTCTAGTGTAGACACTGGTCCCTGGGCTTTAGGTTTTTATGTGGATATGGCTACAGTATTTATTAAGTTGTGTATAATACTAGTAGCCTATGGAAATCTGTATAGAGAATATGCTGTTCTCTGTACCTGTTCGGTGGATTAGATTATGTATAATTAAACATCATTAAAGCTATCTGAGGATATTAGGGATTCACCGTAGGGCTAAACCAGCATTGATAGTCTGCTTCTATCCAAATTTCTATGGTGGAAAAATTAGGGTGCTACCTGGAGTTGTTTTCACACTTTTACACAGTCCTACTCTCTCCACTTGGTGGTTTTTTAATAACTACATAGAGTTTGTTCAAGGCATATGGCTCTATCGAGTAGAATTTGCAGTGTTTATCAGGAACAAACAGTCCAGTGGAACAAGTGTTCAGTGTGATGAATAGCATTTGGAGTGAAGAGAAGAATTAAGTCATTTAATGACTTATTTCCAGTCTCACTGCTGGGGGGGGGGGGGGAACAGGCACAAGCAGATGGTTTTATCAGCCACTCAGAGACCTGGCAAACTTGTATCAACATTGGGCATTTAGGACATTGCTTTTAGTTGCAGCTTTGGTCACAGGCTTACAGCAGTGTTGCAACATACACAGTTTTGGCTGGGTAAGTGAGACTTTTATTAGACAAAGAAAATGGAGAAGGACAGGAAAGAGATGAAGTAAGGTGGGAAAGGAAAAGATGGGAAGAGGTAGGGGACACACAGAAAGTCTCACATCCCAGTTGGTGGTTGGGATACATCTGGAGCCAGTGGAAGTCGAAATGTCATCTGGATCCCTTTATTGGCCTGGTTTGGTTGGGACATCTCTCAGGATTAGGATGACAAATACCTAGTGGTGTCATGATGGATCCCGATGTCCCAGGAGGTGGTGGGGGGTGGCAGCGTGTAGTGCGGCTTGGCTGGGGTTCGTCCCTCAGCAGGGCTGTGGGGTATCCCACCGCCTCGCTCTACCTCGCCATCTGTCGGCTCTGTGGTCAGGGGGAATAACGCACATGCAGTTAGGGGCTCAGGCCCTTGGAGCAGGGGCTGAGTCAATAGTTCAAATAGCAGCCCAGGCCCTGGGTCAGGGCGGGGCAGCAAGCAGTCCGAGACTCAGGGCCTGGCTACACTCGAAACTCTAAAGTGCTGCCGTGGGAGCTCTCCCGTGGCAGCGCTTTGAAGTGCGAGCGTGGGCACGGTGCCAGCGCTGGGGGAGAGCTCTCCCAGCATTGCAGTACTCCACCTCCCTGTGGGGATTAGCTTGCAGTGCTGGGAGCTGTGCTTGCAGTGCTGGGAGCTGTGCTCCCAGCGCTGGGGCACAGTTTACACTGGCGCTTTACAGCGCTGTAACTTGCTGCGCTCAGGGGTGTGTTTTTTCACACCCCTGAGCTAGAAAGTTGCAGTGCTGTAAAGCGCCAGTATAGCCAAGCCCTCAGGCCCTGAGGCAGGGGCTGAGTCAGCAGTTCAATAGCAGCCCAGGCCCTAGGTCAGGGCAGGGCAGAACCCAAACAGTCAAGGACTCAGGCCCTTAAGCAGGGGCTGAGTCAATAGTTCTATAGCCAAATTGTCCTAGCCTCTCCAGGCCAGGAAAAGGGCAAGGGGGAGCCTGTCACCCAAGGAGTAGGTGGCAGGGGGGGGACGCAGGCCCTCCCTCTCCACTGCGTCCCAGCCCGGGGCCCTAGCAGTGGCAAAGACTCGCTGCTGTCAGTGGGGATCCTGGCCGCAACCCACTGACATAGGTTTAGGCAGTGCTGCAGCCAGACTGGAGTCGGCTGCCCCCGGGTACTTCCACACTCCCCCTCGTAGGGTACCTGGGTTGTGCTGGCGTCCTCGGCTGTCTTGAACACTATTGGTTCCTCTGGGTACGCGGCGAAGGGCAGGCTCGACCGGTCCTCCTCGGGGTAGCGGGCATGGGGCAGGCTCAGCTGGCTGCGTGCAAGCTCAGGCCGGTTGCGGCCTGCTGCTGTCTCCCCAGAGGGAGCTTGGTCACAGACGCCTGGCCTCTCCAGCAGCTGGTTCCCAACTGAGCTCTGCCGGTGAGCTTTTATACTTCCGGGTCTGCGCCGTGACCTCTGAGGGGCGGGCGCAGGACCCAATGGCTCCGCCCACATTGGTGTTAGGGGAGGTTTGTCCCTCAGCGGGGCTGTGGAGTATCCCACCGCCTCGCTACACAGCCATAATGGTGAAGCTTGCTCCTCTTTTTTTCCTTTTTTTTCTTTTCAGTCAGCATATTTGCACTTGTACTTGCCTTCACCCAAAATCCTTTTTTTAGGGACCCTAAAAGGCGATGATGGGTACAATAGCCCATCCCCTCACTATTTGATTCACCAGGTAAACCTAATTTCCATCATGCTAATTTTGTTCTGTTAATTTCTGATCCCACACTTAACTTGTTTACCAAACGTGATTTTAATGCAGTCTTTAATTTATATCAGTTGGTCTTTTTGTTTGTCCTAATTCGGGCTTTCTCCCTTTTCACCTTTTCCCATCATTATTCATTGTTATAGGTTATTGTAACACTTCATAAACTTCTATCAACTTCCCTTGGTTATGCTCACAGTTGGGGTAAGCCCACCAGGCACCATTTATCACTACATCTCCTTACCTCCATGGAATGTGGTGATGAGCTCAGTCCTGTTTCTGTTTTAAAAATGTCTGTCACAAACTGCACTACAATTAACAAGAATGCCGGTAGAAGTGCCAATCTGAGCAGGTGGCCCAAAGACACACTTGGCCTGGAGGTCATTCTTCCATTTTAAATGCTCCTTCTGAGTCCAGGTTGAGACATTAGTAAAACAATGTGGGTGAAATGCATTTGTTCTGTAGATAAAGGGAGTACTTCATTTTCCAGTGCTTTCAAGTCAACACCTTTTCTAAACACCATACTAGTTTTAAAAGTGGAAAAAAAAAACTTCATAAAAACCCGATTGATTAAATGTACAGTACTTCCTCTTTCTTGTAGCCCAAAGATATTTTCTTATTTCTCCCTCCTCTTCCTGTGGACCTCAGGAAAGTGACCATCCTTTCTGGCTGAGAAGGGAGGGATGAATATAGCTGCCTCTGAAGTCTGCCATTGCTGCTCTAACAGTAGCCAGCGAAAGGTTGCTACACGGATTTAAGGCACTTCAGCCACTACTTCACCTTGTTCTTTCTCTGTGGACCTCCCTGAACGGGTAAGGAATCAAACTTGAGGCATATAGATGATCCTCCACATAGTATCATGTTGCATAACTCCAGGACTACTGAGAGAGCCTCCAGTTCTCTTTCTTGTCATGATAAAGATGGTTACTTATTATCTGTTAAAATCTGGAAGGTGAAAAAAAGCGAACCCACTTTGGTTCTTGATTCAGACAGTGTGTCCATACATACGTATGATCAGTAAGCAGACTTATGTATCCATATAGATTGTATGCAGTGGGAGTTAGGTGTCTAAATCATTGTGAAAATCCCACTAGGTGCCTATCTGCATCGTGAGGCACTGAAATACCTTTAAAAATCGGCTCATCCTACCTATATGCTTCCTAAAAGCATATTAGGCTTTGTGTGTTGATGCATTTCTGCATTCCTTCCCTGTCCCCATCGGTTTAGTTTTGCACACATTGTATATTATAAAAACAGTTCTGTGGAACTATATGAAGCATTGTAATTCATTCCAAAACACCAGGTACAAAATGCCAGCCTAATTTGCTGTATTGTCCAACTATAAAATAACAATTGAGATATCTATTTAGTGTAAGTTGATAGCTGATACCCACCTCTCAAAAATGTTACCTGTCTGGTTTGGCTTATGCAGCCTTTTTTGGTAAGGATACTAGTTAGTGTATGTTATTTGCAATGTGTATGTATCCTATTGTTGGGTAAAACACTAATGCCTGGGTAGTGTTCCTGAAGATCAGTTTAGGAAAGCTATGTTACTGGAAGGTGTGGTTTCTATGATTGTTGCATGGGGAACCCAGAACACAATTGTTTCTCTTGCTGTCTAGGCTGATTTTTGGTCTTATTTTTGCAATAAATATGAACTACATCCTGTTCCATGAACATCACCATATGTACATCACCAGTTGCTATGCAACAATGCTATTTGTGCTTCCAGTCATTTTGTCTTATTTTTGTCATCAGTTATCATAGTTGTAATTTTTTGGGAGGAGGGAAGTGTTTTTGCATATATTCCAATATGCTACACTGAGCAAAATGAGGGTGACTTTGTTAATATATGGGTAGGGTTTCTCTTTTAGACTGGACATGTTTGATTAAAATTGTCATTTCTGAGCTTTCTACTGGCAGCCGCCATCGGGCTGGAAAGTAGCATTATTTGACCATTGCATTCCTGGATCAAAAATTGGAGAGTGATTGTGTTAAATATTTATCAGTACACTTTCTTTTCTGAATGTGACTATAAATCAGTCCCCATCCTATTTTAGTAGCCCCTTACATCATTTTGTTACAGCAGGTAGCTCAGAAGTGCTGACTCTAAATTTTAACATCACTTTCAAATATTTGATTTATGGATGATGAAAAGTGCTTTTCTTGCTATGTTAGATCTTGGGTATAACTGCTTGGAAAAATGTGCTACTTGTGTGTTTCAGAACAGCAGGATCAGGCCCAACATGTGGGATGTGTGTAGATTTTACACTATGGGCCAGTTCAAACCCAGTATAAGGTGGATAAATCCAGTAAATTGGGTGGGGTTGGTCCTGTTTACGTGGAATTTTGAGTTTGGCTCCATAGGTCCTGGATTTTTTTCTTTCTAATGACTTGTTCCTAGATGCAAGTTAAATGCTTCTTTTTTCTTTTTTTTTTTACACTCTAAACTTACTATATGTCTGAAATATTTATAGCTCAAGCTGCCACACTGAGTTATAAAATGTGATGTTAATGTTTCTTTTTAGAAGTGGGTGGAAAAATCTAGGAAATAACCAAATTCTTAAAACTAAAGCTGTCTAGGTTCTTATATGGCTCAGTGTGGTTTCTGAATACCTATTAGTAATTTCTACTTTCTAATCTTGTGTAAGAAGTTGTTTCTGTTGAACAGTCATAGTATAGAGAATTCCAACATAAACAGCACAGAAAATAACAATATTATCTCTTTCTCTCCAATGGACTGATTATGTGTACTATCATGACCTACAGCTCTTAACAAAAATGCAGCTGCTAATATCATCCATGCTAGTTTTTTCTGACTGATACTCCTCTCTTAGAGACTTTCCAGTATATCAATTTCAAGCTTTTTGTGATTGCATTCAAAGCTTCAGGAAATTCTGTCCCTCTCTCTTCATCTGCCCATGTCTCTTAATATGTTGCACTCACTGGCTCTCCACCCTCTAACTACTTGATTTTCTTTTTCCACAACTGACTTTGTCTCTTTTTCCATGCTAATTCCCACGTGGAAAACCCTTTCTGAGCGGCATGCAGAGCCACTACTGCAGTATTAGATTCTTCACATGCAATTGTGTACCAACCAGTATTAATAGTCACTGTTGGTACTTTGGGTTTGTTGTTGTTACTAGTTGACACCTTTGAAACTGCAGGTGTACCAGCCATTTTAAGAATTTTGGAGAAAAGATTTTACTTATAGAAAGTGATTACAGTCCTAGAAAAATGTTTGTCCCCTCCTTCATTAAAGCAATGCTGCTAACATGACTATAATCACTTTTTTTTTGTTTTCTGTAAATTCCTCAGTTTTCAAGATTTTTAGCATCTTGTGTTATTATTTCAAACCACAGTAAGGCTAAATTATGGTCTAAGGCTAAATTCAGCTCAATTGTTGTTGCTGAATTGTTGTTGCCACATTATTGAAAGCTGCTGTTTTTCTTGATACCTGTCCAACCCCCTCAGAGGGCAGGACACTCCCCAGGTCTTCCACCCAGGATAAAATGAAATATGAAATTTCTGAAAAATAAAATGAGAAGCGATAAAAAAGAGAAAGATAGAGCCCCAGAAAATTATATGCTTCCTGCTCCCGCCACCCTTTCCAGTTGTCTGTACTTTTGTGATTCTAGCTCTTAGCCACACATTCTGTTGTCCAAGATACCTCTGAGGTCTCATTTAATACCTCTCTGTTACTTTATGTACTTGAGTTTTTTATGGACTGACTGTGGAGCTATAGCAGCAGGAGAAGAAAACCCATTGACAGCCACATGATCAAAAGAAATAGAAGCAACAGTAGCCTTTTAGATCTATCTCATTAATGCAGATTCCAAAATATTTGCAAAGATCATAAAGAAGCTGCATTCTATTATCAGAAAACCAAAAATACTACTCCAACTGACTTCTTTACAGACTGCATTTTGATGGATGATACCAGCCCTTCACTCACTTTGGGAAATCACCGAATCTCTCTGCCTCAGCTTTTCCATCTGTAAAATGGGGATGGTATTTGCTCACCCTTCCTCGTGGGTGTGGTGAAGATTAACAGATGTTTGTTAGTTTGAGTGTGGCTGACTAAGCTATTGTTTAATTTTACTTTTGTTATTTTTAATTAGAATGTCCTGAGCCTTGGATAGGCAACCTTTTCAGTTCTTGTATAAATCCAAATAAGGCATGTTGAGGAAATAAAGTGCAAAATAAATTTTAGGTGGTGAAAGTTGATTCACTGTGTGGGGAATGGGGTTGGCAACATGTCTACTGTAGTAACTTTAAAGATTATGTCGCCACCTTGATGTATGAGAGCTTCCCAGAATGTTGGGCAATAGGATTTGGCATTTTTTACTCCTACATCGAGACTGAACAAATCTGCAGTGATAAAATATACTTGGTAACTAGGCAGAAGAGGTACTTCCTCCAATGTTTGTGTCAAGTTAGTACTGAAAGAGAGGGAAAGCCCAAAAATGTGTGTGAAAACATATGGACTACATATAATGAACAAATTGCCCAGTTATGAGGAAGGAGCTGAATATTTTTCTAAGAATTCTAGTTTTATATCTACTGTTGAGGGCATATTCTGTGGCTCAGTAAAAGGAAACCCACTCATCCCATTTGTAGAAGTTGATAACTTGATCTAGAACAGGCCTGCACAACATACGGCCCGCGGAGGGATTCTAAATTCCGCGCACATGGCACTCTGCGGGCAGCCCAGAGCCCTTTGAATCCTGGCCGCGGCTCCAGCAGATGTGCTGGGATTTAAAGGGCTCAGGCTCCCCTCAGTGGCAGGAGCTCTGGGCCCTTTAAATCCCTGCCCCAGCCCCGCAAAGCTCTGGGTTCCCCCAATCGCCGGAGCCCTGGGCCCTTTAATTTGCCCCTGGAGGCTCCCAGCCACCTCTTCAGCTGGGAGCCCCTGCTTGATTTAAAATCAAGTATCACCTCCCCACCCCCAACCTTCCTTTTTGGCCCACAGCTGTTTTGGTGGGGTGTCGCTGGGGAAGGAGGGTTTGTTTCTGCAGGGCTGGGTGGTGCTGGGGCGGGGTGTTTTTGCGAGGCTGGGGGGTTTCGGCCCTCAGCTGTTTTCTTTGGAGTAATGTGGCCCTCGCTGCTTTACGAGTTGTGCAGGCCTGATCTAGAATCTAAAACCTCTCAGAATGATGTGAACTGCCTAAGCGTGTTGCCTTTTTATGCAGCAGTCTTAGCTCAGGGGTGGGCAAACTACGGCTCGCAGGCCAGATCCGGCCCCTCAGGGCTTTGGATCCGGCTCGTGGGATTGCCCCCTCGTGACACCATGGGCCCCACGCTGCTCTCAGAAGTGGCCGGCACCAAGTCCCTGGGCCCCCGGGGGAAAGCGGGGCCAGAGGGCTCTGTGCATTGCCCTTGTCTCCAGGCACCGCCCCCCACAGCTCCCATTGGCCAGGAACAGGGAACCGCGGCCAGTGGGAGATTCGGGGGAGGTACCTGGAGGCACAGCAAGGGCAGCACATGAGGAGCCCTCTGCCCTCTCTCCCCAAGGGCCACACCGCTTCCTGAAGCGTTGTGGGGCTGGGGACAGGGCAGGCATGCAGGGAGCTTACCCTGGCCCCGGTGCACGCCGCCGCCACCCCGGAGCCGCTTTAGGTAAGTGGTGCTGGGCTGGAGCCCAAATCCCTCCTGCACCCCAACTCCCTGCCCTGAGCCCCCTCATACACCCTGCATCCCTCCTGCACCCCAACCCCCTGTCCTGAGCTCCCTGTTGCACCCTGCACCGCTGTGCACCCTTCTCTGAGCCCCCTCATATACCCTGCACCCCTGCTCTGCCCCAATCCCTTGCCCTGAGGCCCTTCTTGCACACCGCACCCCCTCCCACACCCTGCACTCCCTCCCACAGCCCAACCCTCTACCCTGGCCCTGCGTACAATTTCCCCACTCAGATGTGGCCCTCGGCCCAAAAAGTTTGCCCACCCTCGTCTTAGCTGAATAGCAAACCTTACGTTGCTCAAATGCTGAGAAATGACTTGTAGTAGAGCTTACTTGAAGACTAAGAGTATATAGACTCTGGAATTATGAAATAGCTTTCTATAATGATCAGGGCTTTTAGAAAATTGCAGACCATAATTTTGTTGTAGAAACTGCAACTTTTTATAGTTGCTGTAGATTTGACTGGCATTGTGACCCATTGCACCAAGTCACAAAGCAACTCGCTCAGATTTGGCCTGTTTGCTTTCCAAGCCAGGTGAGGGACACAGTGTTCTGTGCTGCTCTACTGCCTTGGAAGGGAGGCTGCATGGCTTGGAAGAAGCTGCTGGAGCGTGTATGTGATCCTGCTCCGTCTGGGGTTACCTAGGGGAGAGGGGGCATGACTTCATTCCTTGTCAGGAAACAGGTTAAGAGGAAGCCTGAGACTTAACCCCTATGGGAGTGTCGTCTTGTGAGTGTCCCCATGTTGATGTTTCCCTGCACTAAAACCACAACTTAAAAGTGTCTGCAACTTGTGAACCAAAAAACATGACTCTTACAACCTTAATAATGACTTTTTTCTCTTATTTTGTATCCTAGTTAGGGATAGATTATCTCTTAGTTTGTCCATTTGAGTCTTCAGTAAGGCTCGTACATTGTGCTTACAGAATTTTGTGGAAATAAATTACTTGTACAACCAAATTGGGATACTGTTTACTTTAATGTTTGGGTAATACCGTACAAGGTATGTATGACAAGTATAACATGTTAAAGAGGCATCTAAACAGGAAAAGACATGTTATGTTACTCCTATGGGAATAAAATGCCAGTGTATTTGAATGTTGCTAGGTATCTGCACTAATTTTGAGGATGCTGTAGGACAGGAAAGCTATAATATATCCTCTCTGTGTAGATATATGTGATAGTTGATTTTGTTCTCTCATTGAGCAAATAGTACCCTCTGTCATGAACCGTTGAGAGGCAGTGCCCAGAGGGAGATTTTTTTTGAGAGAGTTCATTTTTTCTAATGCCTTTAGTCCCCCAGCCTGTCAGTGCTCACAGGCACAAAATGAGGAAACAAACTGAACTAAAAAAAAAGAAGACTCATTGAACTACAGTGATAACACATGCAAAGAATCCTGTGGCACCTTATAGACTAACAGACGTTTTGGAGCATGAGCTTTCGTGGGTGAATACCCACTTCGTCAGATGCATGTCTGCATGACATGCATCTGACGAAGTGGGTATTCACTCCCCAAAGCTCATGCTCCAAAACGTCTGTTAGTCTATAAGGTGCCACAGGATTCTTTGCTGCTTTTACAGATCCAGACTAACACGGCTACCCCTCTGATAAGTGATAACACACTCTAGGATCTAAGTAAATAATCTGTAATGGTAGCTTTGGCAAGTCTGTTGAATTGAGCTAAGGACAAATATCTCCTGTTGGTGTGACACTGTATCAAAAGGAGGAAATACTGTTTTTATTCCTAATCCTGGAAAACATTTAGGAGAGGTGGAGGCAGGGAGAAAGAATTAAGTTTAGTTTTGAGTTGTCATACTTCTGTGCAGAAATGTATCTTTTAAATTCTGTAGGGTTCAATTCAGTAAAATATATCCACGGTCTTCCATCTCTTGCAAGGTTGTGTATCTGTAGTTTGTGCCATGCAGACCTTAGTGTAGGGCAGGGGTGGGCAAACTTTTTGGCCTGAGGGCCACGTTGGGATTGCAAAACTGTATGGAGGGCCGAGTAGGGAAGGCTGTGCCTCGCCAAACAGCCTGGGCCCTGCCCCCATCCACCCCCTCTCACTTCCCGCTCCCTGACTGCCCCTCAGAACCCCTGACCCATCCAAAGCCCCCTGCTCCTTGTCCCCTAACCAACCCCTCCCGGGACCCCCCACCCCTAACTGCCCTCAGGACCCCACCCCCTATCCACCCCCCCCGCTCCCAGCCCCCTGACTGCTCTGACCCCTATCCACACCCTGCCCCCTGACTGCCCCTGAAACCCCACCATCCCTTATCCAACCCCCCTGCCCTGGCCCCCTTACAGTGCCACTCAGAGCAGCATGTCTGGCAACTGCGCCACCTGGCTGGAGCTAGACGCGCTGCTCGGCAGGAGTGCGCAACCCCGCTGCCCAGAGTGCTGCCCACACGGTAGCATGGCTGCGGGGAGGGGGGACAGCGGGGGCTAGCCTCCCCGGCCAGGAGCTCAAGGGCTGGGCAGGATGGGCCTGCGGGCCGGATGTGGCCCGCAGGCCTTAGTTTGCCCACCTCTGGCATAGGGGATAGGATGCTTGTAAGTTTCAGCAAGGTACTTCATCACTCTCTTTCCCTCCACTCCCACCCCTTTCTGTCCTGTCTATTTTATTATAAATGCCTTGGACCAGGGACTCTTTGTATATACAGTACCTAGCACAAAGGGGCTCTAGTCTCATTTGGGGGCTGTTTAAGACTACAGTTCTAGAAACAATAATAGTCAAATGGTAAATCAGACAGCTGTGGAAGCAGGGTTACAGAAACAAACTCTTATTTTGGATTCTAAGCTGCAAGATAGCTGTAGAATAGACTGAGAGGTGGTTATCTCATGCTAATTAACGAGCACTACCCATATTCTGGAAATTCTTTAAACTCTCCATCTGAAACCAGGCTATATATATCTAACAAACTATAGAGATTTAACTTGGTTTAACTGTATCCAGTCTTCTCCCCATTTCTATTCCTTGCAAACTATATGAGTGCAGATCTCTCTTCAGATCAATCTGCATTTCTAAACCCACAAAATAAAATGAGTTTTGACCAGCATTGCCTAGTGAAGTAGAAGGTTTCTACTCATTATTTAAATCCAGTCTTGTCACTGACTCAACATAAGCAGCGGGCTGCACTCAGATGGAGCCCTATTAACAGGAGCTTAGGGTGCTCCTGTATGGAGTTTGTTGTGGGCTTGGACTCCAAATGAGACTTTTGTTGCTCTTTGTGGGGAATTGCCTCTTTCAGAGTATATTGATAAACTCTAAGGAAATGACTCCTATGTTTGTGCTATTTCTCATCCCTTTTATCCACTTGTATATTCTTGGATTTTTGCAAGTCACTTCTTAGACATACTTTAGAATAATTTTTGTCATAATCCAAGATCAAAGAAACATTATTGTTCTTTTTCTGCAGAAAGCCAACCAGAAGAAAAATCTGAGAACAGCAACGCTGGTAAGTGTTGAACTCAGCTGCCTGGTACACTTGAGAAATGCTTTGCATCTAATAAAGAAATCCTCATTTTCAGTTTTTCTATTTTATTTTTAGTGTGCTAATTTCTTAAAGATTTGTTCAGGGTGACTAGATAGAGAAACACCATATATTTGAAAAATAACTTGAATTGATTGACAGCTATAATGAGAGACTTAAATTATTCATAGATTTTATAAGAAATGTAAAGTTGTTAGGAAAGGAAGAATAGTAAATCCTTAATATTTCTTGGAATCTTTTTTTAAGTGTTTGGATTCAGTATTTCTGTTTTTGGGTTGGTGTTTTTTTGTGGTCTCTTGTTTGATAATTTGTAGTTTATGTTCTGTCTGACTTTTTGATGGGAAAGTATTTTTATTCTGTCTCATTCCCAAAATGTGGTATTTGGGTTTAACCCTACAGAGTCAGAAATCAAAAAAGGTCATATACTGGTTGTATTGCATTAATTCGATTCTGCATACGTAACTGTTGTGCACAGGATATAATTGCCAAGGAGGAGTCAAGAAAGGAAAAAATAATACTTGGATCAGTAGTAAGGTGATTGTTTCAAAAGTGGCTTATCAAATAGGGTTAAAGATGATGGTGATATTTAAATCAGTTCAAATTGATGGAGCACACATCAGTGATCTTTAGTTCAGAGAGCCACTGGGATAGGAAGTTCAGCATAAGAAATATCTATCCGTTAATGCGCAACACGAACACTAATAAAATAAACTCTGCATATATACATTTTGAAAAGATGAGATCCATTGTCTCTTTCAAATTGTGTGTCAAAGCAAGCATTTTAAAGAATTATTTTGTATAATAACCAATCTGTGTATATTAAGATTTCTTTTCTAATTGTAGGAAAACTACATTTTCAAATGATGAGCTGTAGTTGCTACAATAAAGAATGTAATAAGCATAGAAATTACATTTTGTGCTCTTACTGAAAGGTAGTGTAGGTATGGTATGAAGGAAGTCACACATACATTTGGACTACCTCTGATTAGTCACAGAAAATCAGATATGGCTTGCCTAGAAACAAACTGTTCTATTGATTTTACTAAGGTCAGCAACATGTTTATATATGATTATGTTGCTGGAGTTTCCAAATGAGCACATGAGAGCATGATAGTGTTAAGTGTTACTTAGGAAAAGGTCCAGTTCCTCTTTTTTGAAATGAAAAGCTTTTGTTTGATGGAGAATGAAAATTATCATTAAAATGCAGAAGGAAATAAGGGCCAATGTTAAGCACGAACTTGGGGAATGGGGATATTAGACACAGCTAACATAAAATTTGGAGAGAAATTAAGTCTTCTCAGAACATGGATTACCATTTGCATGTACAAATAAAGTACAGTAAGGGCTATGATGACACTCAGTATATGGTAATGAAAGGGATTTTAGATTTAGATGGATTGCAAAGGCTGGCTTCTTCCTTTTTTCCCCTCAAAACAATCCTTAAACACATGTCCAATATTAACTGTTTCAGAAAGACTCACCAGAATATTATTACTCATCCACCTCCATATAAATCTCTTAATGTTCCAATATTTTGACTTTTATTTGAATCACATCTTAACTTTAAAGGTTGCTGAAAGAGCATACCATTTAATTCTGGGGTACTGAGAATAATTATTTCTGAGAAGGGATAGATTTCCAGTACTGAGCTGATTGAGATGCTTTCTGATAAAATGGACTAACCATGTCAAAGGGATCATGATGAGTGCTTAGAAATGTTTGTGTTGGGAATGCATTTGTACAATTCCATAGTATATTTGTAGTTGGGAATGTTACATGATTATTTGTTAAAATCTGTTCATTCTGATTACTGTTTTACTCTTGTATTTTATGTGTGTTGTGACTTAAACAACTTGCCTGTAATGAACTTAGAGGTGAAAGTTTTATACTACACCTCTATCACGATATAACGCTATCCTTGGGAGCCAAAAAATCTTACCATGTTAATATTGGACTTGCTTTGATCCACCAGAGTGCGCAACCCCACCCCCGAGCACTACTTTACTGCGTTATATCCAAATTCGTGTTATATTAGGTGGCGTTATATCGAGGTAGCGGTGTACCTGGAAGCTGAGATTTGTTGTTTTCAGCTCGTGTACTTACAGCAGCTAGTAATTGCTAAAATCTTTCAGAATGGTACCATTTATGTTGTGTTGTATTTAACATTATTTTATTGTAAATATTTTTCTTTTTCTTTTTTTTTTAATTGGACTGCAGTAGAACTGTCACACTCCATTCCTCTTCTGGGGAATTATTAAATTATTACCTCTCTCACCACAGACACCCTATATGATTTACCCATGTTGACCACATGCTTACATGTAAATAAGTGCAGCAGTTTGGGATTTTGTTGTACCTCATTATTATTTGTATTGCAGTAGTGCTTACAGACCTCAGTCAGGGATTGGAGTCCCATTATACTAGGCTCTTGTGTACACATAATGAAAAGATGATCCCTACCTGATGAAATTTAGAATCTAAAAAACTGGAGACGGGGGATGGATACTAATAAATTAATGGATGGACTTGCATCACAGCGTTTACAGAAAAAAATCTTGGCTGTCACATTTATTTTATTTGGTTAATGCATCTACATACAACATACGGTACAACTATACATACAACTAAACATGTATGTTTATTTACTAGTTGATATGAATGATAAGCTATGTATCTATGAAATACCTGGAGCCTGTAGCAAGCCAACCATACACTTCACAGATCTAAATTCAGGTTTCAAAATCTTGACATGAATTCATAGCAAGCCCTGAACAACTGCTATTTAATGCATATTTTCCTTTTGGACAACTTGTCACTTGTATTCTTTTCCTGAACTTGCCAGTGGGCAATCTTGATGCCCTCTGTTCTGGTGGGAAGAGGTGCATCCTTTTTACAGTTTCCCTTGTGCATTCAAGCAAAAGGAGTTAATTATTTGATCTATACCTCAGGCAGTACAGCATGAACCTAGTGTGTAAGTTTTGTCTGCCACAAATATTCATGTGCTGGCAAAGTGTAGACACAAATACTTAATTCTTAAATTGTCTGTAGATAGATAAACTTAATATAGTAAGAAATGTGAAATAATCGTGAAAGAAAGGAAATAATTTAGAGTATTTTAGGTTTTGATGACATTTGCGCTGGAAAAAATGGAATACAGTGCAAACAATTCTGTAGGGCAGGGAGAGCAGTAAAATTTGTATGGAAGTTTCTATAAGGTTATGTAATTTTGTGCAACAATTTAAGAAAGATTTGCTGTTAGGCTCAAATTAGATTTCCTTTCTTCCGCTTAAATATTTCAACATATATTTACTAATAATGTTTTGAAGGAAAGCTGTAACTCTGTGAAATATGGTTATCAACAAGAGTTATGGTGAAACACTCCAATGAATTACTCTCCAAAAACAAAAAAAACCTAATCGTTAAAAAACCCATTCAAGTGTGAAATGTACCGTTTTCCAGCTTGTGAAGTCATATGTGACAAGGATCTCTAATTGCCCTCTGTTCAAGCAGCAAAGAGTCCTATGTCACTGTATAGACCAACAGACGTATTGGAGCATGAACTTTCGTGGGTGAATACCCACTTCGTCGGATGCATGACTTCTATTCAGTGTCTTCAGGAGTGAGCAGATACACACAACATTTATATTACAAATTCTTCGGTAGTGCCTGGAAGCCCTAGTCAGGATTGAGGCTTCATTTGCTGTACAAACACAGGGTAGGATAACAATCCCTGCCCCAGAGTGTATACAGTCTAGATTAAAACATGGTACAACAAAGGATATTGCAAACATTGGGAAGAAGTAGGGAGGGAATACTAGTGTAAGGGGGAGAGCATGCATGAACATGGGCCAGCAATTATAGAAATCCCTAGTGGCCAACTATACATTTCAGTATACTATGAATATTTTATTATAATTGTTTGCTTTAACAGTACTGTCATGTTGTTTTCAGCTTGCAGTGCTCAGCAATTAATGTTTACCTCAATTGTAATTTATTTCAGTAATAAAAAGGAAAGTTTGTGCCTCGTGCAGACAATTTGACTTCACTTTAGAGCTTTCAGTCTAGATCACTACTCTTGGCATGTGCTGTCTGAACTGAAGGCCACAAGGTTCTGTTCTAAGTGCAAAGTTTGTGTTCCTTTCCAGAGTTCCGTGCCTCTCTAGACATGTCAGACATGCTTTGGTTGATGTAGTAGACTAAACCAAAATATTCTCCTGGCTCAGATTAGAGCGTTTGCAGGATCTTCCTCCATGTCCTCTGTGATGAATTCCCAGAGTGAGCCTCACATTACACAACCAGCCTCCACAGACTAGATAGAGGATTACAATGCCTTGTTAGTGACCACTGCTACTTTAGGTGGGGATCCCGGATGATAAGGTATCTTCAATTTCTCTGGCAGTCTCTGTAATTTTTTCAGAACAAATGAACATGTATTTTTCCCCTGTTTTTTTCAGTTCTGTGATGCAAAAGCATTATCTTCTGCTGACTTCAGAGATGATGGTGGAAATATTGAGAGAGTTGAAAGCCTTAGACAAAGTACTCTTAGTATTAATAAGACTAGAACCCTCAAAGGCCTTTTCTTGGTCTTACTGATTTTTTTCAACCAAGCTTGCTGGACCTCTAATTTATTTCTCTGTGTCACTGGTTTCAACATTGAACAAATATACTGCTTCCTCCCTAGTATTTGCCACAGGGTTTAACATCTCTGATGTATGTAAGCATTAAAGAGCAACAAACTCTACTAAACTTCTTGTTGCAATTGCTTATTCTATTTGTTTCTGAATACTTACTTCCCTCATAACTAGTTTGTTTGCTTAATTCTCCTTCCTTCCTTCATTGATAGTACAGGTCGGGAGTGAATAAAGAAGCTGTTTTTCCTCAATCTATTTATCATCTGTCACAAATTTGAGATCTGTTTCTAACGTGTGAGGCTGCAGTAGCATCTCTTTATTTAGTAATTTATATTAAACTATAGTTGTGAATTTCCTATTCCCCAAACATCCACAAAAAAGCACTTTCTGGCTGAAATTTTGCATATGATAAGCTAAAGCAGAATTTTTTAGTAGTTTTGAGATCAATCAGACTCATCCATTTGAGATATGTGACTTCAAAGAAACAACCACTGTTTAATATTTGGAAAGGTCTTCTATTGTGTGTCTTTGTCATTGCATATCTCAAGAGTGTGGTGTCTGAATGCCAATTTCTCACATTTTGTAGGCTTCAGGTAGAACTAGTGCTTAAGAGTATTTTTAATTACACAGTTTGGATAATAATAGAAAAGGTATTTGCTATGGAGAAAAACAGATTTCTGGTTGCTTCTCTAAATTTCCACAAAGATAATATATTTTGAGAAGACTCATGAGCATCTAATGCAGTGTTTCTCAAACTGGGGTCACCGCTTGTGTAGGGAAAGCCCCTGGCGGGCCGGGCGGGTTTGTTTACCTGCCCCGTCTGCAGGTCTGGCCCATCATGTCTCCCACTACTGCGGTCGCTGCTCCAGGCCAGTAGGAGCTGCTGGAAGCGGTGCAGGCCAACGGACTTACAGGCTGCCACTTCCAGCAGCCCTGGTTGGCCTGCAGCGGCGAACCACGGCCAGTGGGAGCCGCGATTGGCTGGACCTGCAGATGGGGCAGGTAAACAAACCAGCCCGACCCGCCAGGGGCTTTCCCTACACAAGCGGCGACCCCAGTTTGAGAAACACTGATCTAATAGCTATCCAACATAGGGATCTATAGCAGGCTTTGGTCTGCTCCTACCTTCTTGCACCACAGAAACCTGCTCAGAAACCTCCAGTGATTAGATATACACACTGTGTTGTTTATATGTGTTCCCTCCAACAACATCTTTATGGTCCTATGCAGCAATGCTATTTACAATGTTCCCTGTGCTTTTGGCCCTTTCTCCAGGGCCTGAGGAGCAGAGGTCTCCCTTCTCTAGGATCTTTTTGAGTGGGCTCAATTAGCCTGTTCATCCCAATCCTTCCTTCCTTGTGCCCTTCTTATCAGTCTTGAACTGATGGGCTAAATGTCTCTTTAGCTCACCCAGCGTCCCCTCCCCACCTTCTTGGGATAATTGAAGTTAATTATCTGATCAGCTTTCTTTGGGGAACTAATTGGTGGCAGAGTGATCAACGTAGGGGCTCACCTATTAACTCCTTGCACTCTGTCACAGGATCATACAAACAAAGACCATGCTATTGTAATTCTCATATTCATCAGAGAATGCAAACACATTTTTCAAGTACAGTCAAACCTCGCAATAATGTGCCTCGCCATAATTCGAAATTGCATATACCACGACCACAGGTTGGCTCCCCTTTAAGGCATAATACAGTACTGTACCAGTGGTCGCCAACACCATGGCAGGGGAGAGAAACTGCAGGCACGGGGCCGCAGCTTCTCTCCGGCTTCTCCGGGGCTGCAGGCGCCGGTGCTCTGTCCCTGGCAGGCACGGGGCCACGGCTCCTCTCCCCTGCTAGGCACTAGGCGGTGCACATCAATGCACCGTGTTGGGGACCACTGACAAACTGACTGGCTTGAAACCCCGCTATACCGCAACCCCGCATTTATCGCGATGGAAGTATTTGGACCCCAAACATCGCGTTATAGCGGGGTTTCACTGTACCAACTAATAGGGTTCCCTCATCATAATGAGTGGATAAGCCAAGGTAAGGGGTGTGTGTGTGTGAGTTATAATACCAACATTAACTAAATATTTGGAGACCCTTTGCGTGGATTAATTTTAAACAATCACCTAATTTTTTTACTTTAAAATGTTGGTGTGTTGACTTGAGCTCAGAAGTCTTCACGGTCTAATAGTGATTTAAGTGAAAAGCTATTATGTACAATTGTAATTAACAGTTTGGGGACCTTTTTATTTCTGAAGCAGCAGAGTAATACCCTATTCTAGAGGTTTCAAATGAACAGGATTTGTTTTAAATGACATGTCTGTAATGGAAATGGTGTTAATCTATTGCCACTACAGGTAGAAACTATTTTTTTAAAAGACTGTTTCTTTAGCTGCATGTGGTACTTATACCACACTTCCGTAAAATCATTATCCAGAGTCTAGCACTGCTATTAGCAGGTGACTGTACTTTCCTCTCCTTTCTGTTTACCTGATTACTAAGACTCTACAGCTCTCACACTCTTTAACATCGAACCCTAACTTCCTTCTGGAGTTCTCATCTCACTTCTCATCCACTCTTATTTCTGTGTAAATGATGATCTCTGGAAACAAACATTTAAGATTACATTCCATATATTAATATGTAGCATTTTTATTTTAAAAGTGCTTTATAAACATTAATTTACTTGTCTCGAATGTCTTACTCCTTCTCGACTTCTTTAGTGAATGCCACACCCTTATCTCCTCATAGATTGTTTTTAATTGACATAGCAGAATTACCTCTCTTTTTCATTGGACTACTCTTGACTTCACTATTAGTGGCCACTTCCTTGTTAAGTTTAACGTTTCTCCCTTAGGGTTGTCTACATTAGGAAGGATTATCTAACAAAAGGCTAGCCAGCCCCAGCCTAATCAAAATCTTTTCACTAATATAGACATAGGTTAAAAACTTAATACCCCTCAGTTTAGCTGGTCAAGGTAACATGTTATCTAAACCTGACCCCTTTTTCTAAGCTAGACAAACTTTAACAAAATAACCTCTACATCTCTTTCTCCAGCTGATTACTCAAAAATTTTATTCTTCCCTAGTCTAGATGGGACAAATCCCCCTATGATGGTTGGCTATCTAAATTCTGTTCTCTTGCTCTTATATAGTTTACCCCATTTATCGTAAATCTAGACAGTTCCTCTGGTATGACAAGCACCACAGGGCCTATAAAACTACTGTCTGGTACCTGGAGGACTCTGGTTTGTGTGTTTGCTATGACATCTTCAAATCTTGCTTGACTTAGTATAGCACCTTTTTCAGAATGCTTAAAATTCAATATTCTGTGTCTAAGTGCAGAGGTTGCTGGCAATCTTCAATTCCTACTGAAATGTAACCTTCCCGTTATATCTTTAATCTTCCATCCCTTTCTGCTTTGAAAGAGAGTAACTTTGCTAATGTTCTACCTAAAGATAACTATCACCGCCACCTGAGCTACCTTTAATATCTGTGATTTCCCTCCCAGGACCAATAGCTTCCTCTTCCCCTTCACTCAGTTTGTTTTCTATCTGCTTGCTTGTTCTAGTCAAGTCTCTTAGACCCCTTCCGGATGTTTTCCTTTCAGTGAATAAACGCACCTCATTACATAATGCTGTTCCTTTTTGTCTTGTTTTCTCTTGCCACTGCCTAACCTATCACACCAATCAACTGAATCACTACTGAATTTTCAGCAAAGAATCCTGTGGCACCTTATAGACTAACAGACGTTTTTGGAGCATGAGCTTTCGTGGGTGAATACCCACTTCCTCAGATGCATGTAATGGAAATATCCAGGGGCAGGTATATATATGTGTGCTAGCAAGCAAGCTAGAGATAACGAGGTCAGTTCAATCAGGGAGGATGAGGCCCTGTTCTAGCAGTTGAGGTGTGAAAACCAAGAGAGGAGAAACTATGCCTACCTTCATGCCTCCAGCTTCCATCCCGGGCACATCACACGATCCATTGTCTACAGCCAAGCACTGAGGTACAACCGCATCTGCTCTGACCCCTCAGACAGAGACCAACACCTACAAAATCTCCACCAAGCATTCTCAAAACTACAATACCCGCACGAGGAAATAAGGAAACAGATCAACAGAGCCAGACGTGTACCCAGAAGCCTCCTACTGCAAGACAAACCCAAGAGAGAAACCAACAGGACTCCACTGGCCATCACATACAGCCCCCAGCTAAAACCCCTCCAACGCATCATCAAGGATCTACAACCCATCCTGGACAATGATCCCACACTTTCACAGGCCTTGGGTGGCAGGCCAATCCTTGCCCACAGACAACCTGCCAACCTGAAACATATTCTCACTAGTAACTGCACACCACACCATAATAACTCTAGCTCAGGAACCAATCCATGCAACAAACCTCGATGCCAACTCTGCCCACATATCTACACCAGCGACACCATCACAGGACCTAACCAGATCAGCCACACCATCACTGGTTCATTCACCTGCACATCCACCAATGTAATATACGCCATCATATGCCAGCAATGCCCCTCTGCTATGTACATCGGCCAAACTGGACAGTCTCTACGGAAAAGGATAAATGGACACAAATCAGACATTAGGAATGGCAATATACAAAAACCTGTAGGAGAGCACTTCAACCTCCCTGGCCACACTATAGCAGACCTTAAGGTGGCCATCCTGCAGCAAAAAAACTTCAGGACCAGACTTCAAAGAGAAACTGCTGAGCTTCAGTTCATCTGCAAATTTGACACCATCAGCTCAGGATTGAACAAAGACTGTGAATGGCTTGCCAATTACAGAACCAGTTTCTCCTCTCTTGGTTTTCACACCTCAACTGCTAGAACAGGGCCTCATCCTCCCTGATTGAACTGACCTCGTTATCTCTAGCTTGCTTGCTAGCACACATATATATACCTGCCCCTGGATATTTCCATTACATGCATCTGAGGAAGTGGGTATTCACCCACGAAAGCTCATGCTCCAAAAACGTCTGTTAGTCTATAAGGTGCCACAGGATTCTTTGCTGCTTTTACAGATCCAGACTAACACGGCTACCCTCTGATACTGAATTTTCATAAATTAACTTTTCAGCCATGAGTGTTCACTTTTTGGGGGGCACAAGTGAGATGTTTTAAAAGCTTACATGGAATTTTTTAAATTAATTTTTCCTTAGATTAGGACTTAAAAAAATCATATCTACCTAAAAAGTATTTTCATCTCAGACTAGTTGATAATTATGCAGTTGTTATAGTTGCAAATGCAATGATAATTTAAATAAGACATACAGTTGTTTAAAAGCTTTTTTAAAAAATAATGCAATGTTAAAGTGATGATATAAAACACTGGTCATTGGGGAAGCAAGCATTAATCTCTCTGGAACACTCCCACACTAACATCAACTTTGGGTACACCATAATCAGCTTCAACAATGGAATCCTAAAGACAAGAAACCCACGAATCACCATACCTACCTTCATAGGTCCAGTAACTACTCCAAACACACCACAAAATCTGTTATCTGCAGCCTGCCACTCAGATACCACAGAATATGGTCTGAGGAGAAAGCCTCGGATAGACACCATAACACAGTTAAAACCACCTTCACCAAACAAGGACACTCCCCCAGAAAAATAGATCTCACCAGGGAATGGGCCACTCAAATACCCCAGGAGAACCTGCTTTGGTACAGAAATAGAACCTCCTCTGACAGCAGACCTCTACTTGTCAGTTACCACCTGTACTAGGATTCATATGGGGTATCATCAAATAACTACAACCCATACTCAGCGGTGACCCCATCCTGAAAGAATTCTTTCCTGAACCCTCACTTCTGGCCTTTAAACAACCCCCCAACCTCTTCAAGTTCATCATCAGAAACAAGCTTCCCAGAGACCAGGACACACCAATTCATAGCAGCACCAGACCCTGTCAGAACAACAGATGCAAAACCTGCAGAGACATTTCCACTTCTACAATAATCAGCACGCCCCCGCAAACCCATCTTTCAAGAGGCATGTGTAGGATCCATCGATGTCACATGTGGTATACCTCATTCAATGCATTAAATGCCCCAATCACAATTAAATAGGTGAAACCAGATGCTCGCTGTGCTCTTGAATGAACTCTCACAGAAAAATGATAAAAGACAAAAATACACTGTTACCTGTGGGCGAACACTTTTCACAAAGCCAACACTCTATATATGACCTATCAGTCCTCATCCTCAAAGAGAGCCTTTGAGGTGTGTAGGTTATGTCTACACAGGTAACTGAATAACAAAACTTTTGTCATTCAGAGGTGTTAAAAAAACACACCCCTTCCCCCGAAAGACAAAAGAACAGCGCTTTGTAGGCAGAAGCGCCTACAAACAGTGGCTACACTGTGCGCCTTTTAGCGTCATGGCTGTAGCAACACAGCTGTGTCGCTAAAAGTTGCGTGGTGTAGACATAGGGTATGGCTACGCTTGCAACTGTGCAGCACTGCTGTGGGAGCGCTCCCGCGGCAGCGCTTTGAAGTGCGAGTGTGGTCGCAGCGCCAGCGCTGGAAGAGAGCTCTCCCAGCGCTGCAGGTACTCTACCTCCCCGTGCTCCCAGCGCTGGGGCACTGTTCACACTGGTGCTTTACAGTGCTGTAACTTGCTGCACTCAGGAGGGTGTTTTTTCACACCCCTGAGCGAGAAAGTTGCAGCGCTGTAAAGCTCCAGTGTAGCCAAGACCATAGACTAAGCTCGCTAATGTAGATGTGGCCTGAGTTCCAATTTTATTGTGGTCTTCCTGTGGGTGAAGCCTAATATTTAGGGCTGAACCTAGCAGTTCAGTCTAATTAGTAGCATAGTTGAGGGTAAACTTGGGTAAACTGAGTTTACTCACTTCTTATTTGGGGCATATGGACTTTAGGGTGTGTTTTTTTTTATATATATATTTTTACCATCACACCATTAGTCTAACCCTTAACAAGAAAAAGAAGAAAAGAAAATATTTCACCTGTACATAGTGCCCAAGTTAGCATTGCCAGGACAATCTTAACTTCAGGTATTTTCTGACCTTTGAGCACTTGATTCTGTAACTCCAGTGTTGTATCAATACTAACACTAAGGCTTGGTCTACACTACATGTTTAAACTGATTTTAGCAGTGTTAAACCGATTTAACGCAGTCCCCTTCCACACTACGAGGCCCTTTATATCGATATAAAGGGCTCTTTAAACTGATTTCTGTACTCCTCCCCGACGAGAGGAGTAGTGCTAAAATAGGTATTACCATATCGGATTAGGGTTAGTGTGACTGCAAATCGACGGTATTGGCCTCCGGGTGGTATCCCAAAGTGCACCACTGTGACCGCTCTGGACAGCAATCTGAACTCGGATGCAGTGGCCAGGTATACAGGAAAAGCCCCGCGAAATTTTGATTTTCATTTCCTGTTTGACCAGCGTGGAGCTCTGATCAGCACGGGTGGCAGTGCAGTCCCAAATCCAAAAAGAGCTCCAGCATGGACCGTACCGGAGATACTGGATCTGATCGCTGTATGGGGAAACAAATCTGTTCTGTCAAAGCTCTGTTAGAGAAGACAAAATGCCAAAGCGTTTGAAAAAAAAATCTCCAGGCTACACAGTGCTGCGTGACAAGCGTAACGGGAAGCCAGAGACTCAAATGGACGCTCATGGAGGGAGGGAGGGGGTACTGAGGACTCCAGCTATTCCACAGTCCCCAGCAGTCTCTGAAAAGTATTTGCATTCTAGGCTGAGCTCCCAATGCCTGTATGTTCAAACACATTGTCCGGCGTGGTTCAGGGAATAGATCGTCAATTTACGCCCCCCCCCCCACGTGAAAGAAAAGGGAAAGAAATCATTTCTTGAATTCTTTCAATGTCAACCTATGTCTACTGAATGCTGCTGGTAGACGCGATGCTGCAGCAGTGAAGAGCAGTATCCACTCCTCTCCCCTGCCCGGTGGCAGACGGTGCAGTAGGACTGGTAACCGTCCTTCTTATCAACCCCGTGAGTGCTCCTGGCTGGCTTCAGGTGAGGCTGGCCGGGGGCGCCTGGGTGAAAATAGGAATGATTCTCGGTCATTCCAAGTAGATGGTGCAGAATGGCTGGTAACCGTCCTCATCATAGCAACTGGGGGCTGAGCTCCACCAGCCCCCTCCCTTTCCTATGTAAAGAAAAGATTCTGTCCTGCCTGGACTATCATAGCAGCGGCATGCTGGGCTCCTCTCCCCCGCACCGCTTAATGTCCTGGCTGGACTGTCATAGCACCGGGAGGCTGCCGCCTCCTCATTTTATCTCACTAACAAATCATTGTTTCTTATTCCTGCATTCTTTATAATTTCATGACACATGTGGGGGGGACACTACCATGGTAGCCCAGGAAGGTTTGGGGAGGAGGGAAGCAATGGGTGGGGTTGTTGTAGAGGCACCCCCGTGAATGGCATGTAGCTCATCATTTCTGCGGGATCTGACACGGAGCAGCTGTGCTCTCTGATACACTGGTTCTCTAGTATACTTGCCTCATATTCTAGGCAGGACTGACTCTATTTTTAGAAACCATAAAGGAGGGATTGACTCGGGGAGTCATTCCCAGTGTTGCTTTTGCGCCCCCGGCCGATCTCAGCCAGGGGCACCCATGATAGCAGCAGACAGCACAGAAGGACAGATAACCGTCATCTCATTGCCAATTTACACCGGCAGCAGATGATACAGAACGACTGGTAACCGTCTCTGCTATCATGCAAAAGCAAATGAATGTTGCTGTGTAGCGCTGGAGTATCACCTCTGTCCGCAGCATCCAGTACACATACGGTGACTGTAAAAAAAAAAAAGCTGAACGGGCTCCATGGTTGCTGTGCTATGGCGTCTGCCAGGGCAGTCCAGGGAAAAAGGGCACGAAATGATTGTCTGCTGTTGCTTTCCCGGAGGAAGGAATGAGTGACGACATTTATCCAGAACCACCCGCGACAATGATTTTTGCCCCATCAGCCACTGGGCTCTCAACCCAGAATTCTAAGGGGTGGGGGAGACTGCGAGAACTATGGGATAGCTACGGAATAGCTACCCACAGTGCAATGGAAATCGACGCTAGCCTCGGACCATGGATGCACACTGCCAAAGTTATGTGCTTAGTGTGGTCGCGTGCACTCGACTTTATACAATCTGTTTTATAAAACTGGTTTATGTAAAATCGGAATAATCCCGTAGTGTAGGCATACCCTTAGCATGCAATTTTCTACCTTTTTTTTTTTTTTTTTTTAAAGATAAAAGGGAAATAAAATCCCTAAAGATGACGGGGTTGCATATCTTACTAGCTTCTCTGGCAAAAGTCAGCTGTGTTTGAATTCAAACGTACACCTAACTAGCTGTGAACACATGCAGTGTATTGATCTATTGGTGCATCTGTAGACTAAAAAGGAAACTTTCTCTATTTGAGAATTGCATACCATGAATATCTAACAATGTTTCAAACTGAGCAAACGTACAGGTCTGCTAAGTCTGTATCCAGTTTTAAACAAACTGTTCCTACTATAATCTTGTCTTATGCAATGTCTCCAGTTTTTAAATGGAGAGAGGGAGAAAATTCTCTTGTCTCCCTGCATAAATCCTTATTCAAACAGCTGAAGGGATTTTTCTTAAACTTTTTGGAAAATATACTTTTAGAGAGAGAGTTTGACAAATTTCAGACTGGAGGTAGACGTCAGTATGGCAGCAGGCGCTCTCAAATGCTTGCTATAAAATGTTGATGCCAGTGATATTTTAAATGAGAATTGGGAAGCTTTCTAATAAGAATTGTTTAATAGCCTGAATCCTTGAGACTTAAACCCACACATTTTATAATATAATGGGTAATTTTTTTTTTCTTAGTCCTGGGCATAGGATGCTTTTTCTCCTCTGGGCATATTTGACCTCAAATACAACACGTTTGTGGTGACGGTTCTTGAATTATTTCAGATAGTAATATAATCAGCTGCTAGAAGGGAGCGCTAACCCTGGACTTAGGTCTTATCAAGTAAAAAGCTTTCATTTAACCTTTGTAAAAGCATTGTAGTATGATTTACTCTTTTTTGTAAACATATTTGTGATGGGGTTGGGTTTTATGCCATTATGGGTGGGCTGGTGTGGTAATTTAAGTATGGCCTACCATTTTTAATAGTGAAGAACAATTTTCCTTAGTAAATGCAGAATCACCAAATCTGCGCCCCCCCCCCACTCCCCTTTTTTTTCAGTGTGAAATCTTAAGGTAAAGAAAATAGTACTACTCTGACGTTAAACCACTTCAATTTCTTTAAAGGTCAAATGCCAAGAAGTCAGTTGAAAAGGTAAAAGACAGTATATCTTTTGTATTAATGACTGTTACAATCAAAATAAATATTTACTATTTTCTTTATTTAAAATTCAATAGTTACTTAAATCCCAATCAAGAATTCAATAGAACTGAAGATTATATCCAAAAATGTTTAAGAAGATGGATGATTTGACATCTTATGAATGACAGCCTCCTCCAGACTTTGTGCTTATACAGGTTTTGTTTTTGACAGTACTGGAAACAAACTTCTTTATGATTTGTAGGGCAGTTATGGTGCTTCTTTAAGTTGCCTGCCTAGTTACTGTTACCCATTCTAGTATAGAGATGACAAGTCCACTAAAGGTTTACTTGCAGTTTGTTCACAATTATTTTGTGCCACGGTATCTTTTTGCTATAGTTTGCAATAGTCTTTTTGCTAAAGTTCAGAGCCCATTAAAAATCAGCAAAATATGGGAATGGAGTTTGTTCGTAACTCCAAACAAAACATTATAGTTCTTTCAGAAGTTTACAGCTGAATGTTGACTTAAAACAGCTGTGAAACTTTATTATGCAGACGAAAAATACTGCTTTTAACCATCTTAATTTAAATTAAACAAACATGGGAACAGTTTCCTTACCTTGTCAAATATTTCATTTTAAACTTTACCTTTATTTTTTTTAGTAGTTTAACACAGTACTGTACTGCATTTGCCTTTGTCTTTTTTTTTTTTTTTTTTTTTTTTTTTTTTTTTTTTTGCTTATTTGTGTCTGCTGCTACCAGATTGTATACTTTTGGTTCCAAATGAGGTGTGTGGTTAACAGGTCAGTTTGTAACTCTGGTGTTCATAACTCTGAGGTTGTACTGTATCAAACTTGTTTCATGTAAGTTTTCACATTCACTTCAGACAGGAGTCATTGATAGCGCTATGTTTACTAATTTAATGGCTAATGAAGTTTCTTGAAAAGTATACTGATTTGAAAACACTTTGTGAAAATGACAATGTAGTGATCTATTAGAAACTACTTCAGTTTAAAATGGTAACTTTCCCACATACTACTATGCTATAATTATTCCAAAGTGTTGTACCTGGAAGCAAAATAATAAAATGCATGGTTTGGAGTGGTGATCTTATGCATTTTGGGGAGGAATTCCAGAGAGATTTCAATAAAAAAATTGTTTTTTACCACATGGGAATACCATTTTGAGTCATTAAGTGTCTCTATTCTCTTGTCTGGAAATTTTGGTTCTCTCAATATTGCAAATTAGCTCTAGTGAGAGATACAGTTGTTCCCAGTTATTGTTGAAGTACAGTTCCATGTTGCAGGATAGACACATGGCGTATTCCCATTCCCTATTAAAAATTGGTTTGGTCCTGTCTAAAATCCAAGACAGAATGGCACTTTAAACTTGTCTGGTGACAGTCGTGTTGTTCAACATGATTGAAATTTTAGTGTAGTGAGAATCATATTTTGTATGAAAACTTTTTAAAAATTTTTTCCTATGTAGAGTTCATTTTCTATACTAATAAAGCGAACAACTCCAGTCTTATATAATAAGAAACTGCTGTTTTTAAAAATTTAAATAGCACCAATTTCTTCACACTTGATTTCAGTTGAACGGTGCATGGTTGATAGTCAAGGGCCAAATTCAGACCTTGCATAAGCAGGTGCAGCTCCAACTGACCCAAAGGTGAGGTGAATAGAAATTGCACCTGCTTACATGAAGGTTGTGTTTGGTCCAAGTTTTCTTATTGACAGATATTTAGCTAATGTTTACTTCTGGATTTATTACATTGTCCACAGTGCAACTAGAATTATCTTGTTCCCTTAATAAATTTTATAAATGAAAGAAAGAACTGGATAAATATTAAGGATATGAGAAGGGAGAGAATGTTTCATCTGCCCCTTACATGGATGCATTTTAAATATCAGCAGGCGATCTATTCAGAATTCAAAGTTCCACTTACTGGTTAGTAATACATTATACGAAGCAATAGATCTGCTAATTTGCCACTCTTTATGAACAGCAATGACAAGTGGAGAATGTCAACTTCAAAATTTGAATTTAATATGTAACTGAAAACCTGTTACATTAAATTTTATGCAAAACCTTTGAATAAACCATTCAGAATAGATACTTTTGAAATATATCTAATTCTCTGCCTACCTTTATGCATTTACATATTTCCTGTAATAAAAAGTAAAGTAAATTATACTAGCATTATTTGGCTTTTGTTATAGGAGGCATTTTTTTCAAGGATTCTCACCAAATGAGTGGTGGAGCTGTAAATTTGATGATTCAAATACACGAGCTCTGAAATCTGCTTAATTGTAAAATCAAATTGATAGCTTTTACAGCCTTTTGCAGTCTGATATTGTTGTAATTTCAGTAACTCAGCTTTGAATAGATTTGCAGAAACTCTAATAAACACTCAAAATGTTTTATTTCAGTTAAAATCCAGTGTGAGTTTTGTCATAAGCAAAACATGTTTCATGCTTGCATACTATATGAAAATACTTTCACCACTGTTCAAATGAACAATAAGGTGTATGCATGTTAATCATACAAGTACACAAAAACATTTCAGCTAGACTGAGTGAAAGACAACATGAAGGAAAAATATATGCAAATAGCAGCAGCATTCGATCTGTATTTACAATGTTTACCAGATCACTTTTATTAAATTTAAACATAAGATACTTGTTCAGCCTAAATAACCCAGAGATGAATGTCATTATGGATTTTACATACCATTAGCTCACATTAATTCATTAGCAGCAGAGTCTGTGGTACAGGGCTAGTTAGATACATTATTTGTGATGTCTGGATGCTGTAGTTTAATGAGGTTTACTGGCTGCATGCTTGTTGCCTTTGTCTGGTGGTAGAAGTAATTACTTGATAAAATGAAGTGCATCGCTGTGAACAATTGACCCTTTGGAACAATCCAGACTGGTCAGCAGTCTAAATCCACATTTTAAAGCCATCATTATAGCTTCAAACTTAAGAGTTTCCAGGGTGCAGACAAAGGTGTTGTCTTCCTTCAGTACAAGTCGTGTACCATTTTCTGACTTTATGAAGTATTTGAATTGAATAATGTTTGAAGATATTGAAAACTCCTCTGGAAATCCATCCAGCCTGCTTTTTGACACCAGAACAATGCGAGATTTGATTTTTGCTATGAAATCAGGAGCATTACAAAAGATCCTAAGACCTTGTGAACGGTCGTGGCTGTCAGTTATTTCCAGGAAAGTAGTCTCTCTGGATGCTAGCTGTTCTTTCTCCCACCTTGATTTCACTGCATCAGCTAACATCTTAAGCTGAAAAAAATCTGCTTCTTGTGCCAAAAGTTGATTTTCTCGAAACCCCTCTGGAAGAAGTAGTTCTCCATTTCGTAGGAAGTTCAGAATGTGCCTGAAAAGGAGTCCATCCCTGTCTATGAAATAATGGCCATCTGCATCAAATGGACAGAGAATTTTTCCATTTACCACACCTTCAAGAAAAGAGTCTTGGTACTTGGTTAGTGTTTGTTTTTGTGTAATGTACAGGTATCCACCAACATTGAGGGTAATCAGAGGCATTTTACAGTTCTTGCCTTCCTCAGTACCCTCAGAGGAGTTATGCTTTTCTTCATGTTCCTTTTCTCTTCTGTTTGTTTTTCGCTCCATTCTTAAAGCCAAGTTAAAAAGACAGCTCTCTTGCCTTGTTCTTGTGTGCTTGAAAAGAGATATTTTAAAAGCACCTTTTTTCAGCTCCAGCACGGTGATGGAATGGAAGTGCTGCTAGCATTGCATGGATTGTCAGCTCAGTTTTGCAGTAGGTGGCGTATCAGCTATGTATGCAGTGAGATATCAGGAGTGTGGCTGTAAGGAGAATTTGCATTTAACTGTGTAAGGGAAGAGTATGGATGTAAAAGCTGTTTTAATTATTTTCTTTGAAGTCTAGTAGGGTTAAATTATTTTAAAATAGCATTTTGAATTACTCTGTGCAGAATGGACAAATATCTTTTTACTGACCAGTTAAATTTTAATATTTACTTTAAAAATGTGTTGTTTAGCAATTCCACATTAGCACTGAGAACATTGTAGTAGTAGCTTTTTTTCCTTTTTTAGGTATTTTTGGTTTTACACAGTACTTTTACAAAAAGCAAATTGTGTTACTGTTTAAGATACTTCTCCTGTTTAATGGAAGATAGCTGAAAACAGATGATTGTGTGTGTATACCTTATGTATGAAACACACTGGCTTAATATGTTATCAGAAAATGTTTCAAAGTGGTATAAAGCATTTCTGATCTAATCAGTTTAGTATTTAATAAAAACTGTCATTTTTTGTTGATTCAGCTATCCTTAGTGAGGCAAAAAATATAGCCTTTATTAGGTTTTTGTATCCTTTTGATATTAAAAAGTCTCTCTTTACCATAGAGTAAAAATTATTTTAGAGAAAAGGCACATTTATTACTTGTATTGGTAATTTTAAAATGACCAATGTTAGATTTCACAGATTATTTTATATTTAATCAAAACAATTCTATTGCCATGTGGAACAAAGGGCCAGTGTGCCTATAGAAATCTTTGAATATCACATAACACTATAGCTTAGCAACACTTCAGTAAGGGAGAAAACATTGACAAAGTATACTTGAATCAAATGACTGGCTCATTTCTCTGTGTGAAGCTAAGATTAAAGGTTCATTTGAAAATACCTTTTTAAAAAAGGTTTTCCCCTTTAAACATTTGCAGCTGGGAAGAGGAAAAGGAAAGCTGTACAAACATTTGTGTATTTCCTTAGGGAGTATGCAGGAGATGGAGGGTAGTGTATGCAGCATGCATTCCAAAGCAAGGTAGAGATTTAACACTTACCTTAGCCTGAACATGGAAAACAGAGATTCAGATTTTTTTTTTTAAAGAACGTATTTTTAAGTCTACAAGGAAATGTCTATTGCTTTGGCCTGTTAACAACTAAGTCAATTATCCTTTTGTGAAAAGGATTCTCTGTGCCTTTGTTTATGTTAAGACTATCTTCATACTGCTCCCAACACATATGAGCAATTACTTATAGATACAGTATTGTAGAAACGTTGCTTTAATAATGTGATTTTTTTAAATTGATTAATGTGACTGTGTGCCTGTTGATGTAAATTACATGCTGATTCTACTTGTTGCCCCCCATACTTCAATATTCCCAGTCCGCAGAGCTGCTCTGCTAAATCTTTTGTCTGCTGCTATGTGTAACATATTAAGCATTATTGTATTAATTAGACTCTGTGCATCAGGCATTACAAAGTCAGCATTTAAATTTAACACTTTGATGCCCTCATTGTGTTTAGTATCACTTCAATTTGAAGAGATTTTAATCATTTAATAACTGTTGAATATGCTAACCGTTTGAAAATCAACTCTTATGACAGTTACTAAGAGTTAATAAAGATATTTGAAGAGAGAGGAAAACCGGTGGTGTAGTTCTGACATAAGCTTTGTGGATAATATTTTGCCACTGTGGGAGACTTTTGCTCAAATCCAGTTAATAGTCAAGTATCAGACTCCATTTGATCAAGTTTGCTGTGGGTTTTAATCTTATAACCAACTGCAAGAATGATAGTGGTAATTGATAAACCCTTTGATTGACTCTGGAGTGATTCTGTCTTGCATGGTGATCTTGTCATCTCTTTGAAGCTAAGCTGGGTCACTGCTGGATAGGAGATTTCCAAAGAAAGCCCAGATTTGTAAAGGAGTTTGCAATCCTTCATGGCAACTGAGCTGTATACATTTTAAGACAAGGCAGCTGCAAAACAGTAGCCATTTCTTAGCTTCATATGCTCATTATCTTCTGAAACCTCTGTCTTTGTGCCTGAAATTTTCCAGGTTTGGCTATAGTTAAATATTTTTGAAAGGTCAGGCTAAATCACTTCAGCTGTTTAGAAAGTAAAAAATGTCCGCAAGCTGCTAGCTCTAGACCCCAGGATTGGGGGCGGGGGTGGAGGAGGAGAAAAAGAGAGAATCTATCTGTCTGCCTATTTACAGGCTCAGCTGTTGACTCAAGGAGAATGTCACGTGTGCCTATCCTTAAACTTATGACAATTGCGTAAAAGAGTTAGTCTTCCACACCATACCCCCACACAACCTTAACTCTGCCCCTTTGCAGTTGGCAATAGGCAGTTTAACAAAACCATACCGTACTTGTCCACAAAATCTGCAATTTTTTGTGGTGTTTGTGCTCAACGCAGCATTATGTCATTCTTCAGACACTCCTTACTGTATTAGATGTAGTTGTACTGATGCAGGAATTAGTTGCAGCAAGTTCCTAGATACCAAACTGCCATCTGAGCAGAGGAGCAGCTGAAGCTAGAGGAATCAGGGATCCTTTTTTTCCCGTGGGCTGTGATATTCAGGAGATCAAACTGGATGAGCGCAATGGCCCTTCTTGGCACAAAAATTGAAGCGTGTATGAAAGAGTTTCTAATAGTGTCTGTAGGGTTTTAGGACAACTAGAATAACTGCAACCTCTGGAAGTTGACATTCCACTGGGCATATCAAGAAATAGGGGAATGTAAGAGTGCTTCACCCCAATCTAACTCTTGCATATTCTCAGTGCCCAACCTAAACCCCATTTATACAGTAACATGTATACTCTGTGCTGTGCTATTTCCCTGAAGCATTCTAGCAGTGTGATGGCACGCTTCACAGTGCACCATGACCCTAGTTGAGGTGAACCTGAGGTGAAGTCCAAGAAAGAATAACTTGGACAAGGATTGAATAGCTGTTGACATCGAGCAACTCTTTGGTGCTTAGTCTGGAGTAGGTGAGTTGGTTGAGTGAAGGTCATTCCTAGATAGCTAACGTTCACTAATTCTGACCTACATCTGGTCTTGATTACAGTGAACATGAGGCCTAAGTGTTTCCTCAGACTACTGTTGTGTACTTTACACACTGCCTGGGAAAGGGGCAACCCTATAATCTCTCACAGGGACTTGTTGAGACATCGCCAAAAGGAGACTGAGTTAAGATTAGTGAAAACAATGAGGAGTACTTGTGGCACCTTAGAGACTAACAAATGTATTTGAGCATAAGCTTTCATGGGCTAAAACCCACTTCATCAGATGCATGGAGTGGAAAATACAGTAGGCAGGTATATATACACAATACATGAAAACAAGTGAGTTGCCTTATGAAGTGTGGGGGGCTCAGTGCTAACAAGATAATTCAGTTAAAGTGGGAGTGGGCTATACTCAACAGTAGAATGCCAAGGGAGGAAAAATCACTTCTGTAGTGGTAATGAGGCCAACGTAATCAGGGTGGCCCATTTCAAACAGTTGACAAGAAGGTGTGAGTAACAGTATGGGGAAATTAGTATGGGAAAATTAGTTTTTGTGGTGAACCATCCGCTGCTAGTCTTTATTCAGGCCTAATTTCATGGTGTCCAGTTTGCAAATTAATTTCAGTTCTGCAGTTTCTCGTTGGAGTCTGTTTTTGACGTTTTTTTTGTTGAAGAATTGCCACTTCTAAGTCTCTTATTGAGTGTGTAGGATGATTGAAGTTCTTCTTCGAGTGATTGCTCATATCCATTCCAGTTAGGTGCGCACGCGCCGCGTGCATGTTCGTCGGAAGATTTTTACCCTAGCAACACTCGGTGGGTCGGCTGGGCGCCCCCTGGAGTGGCACCGCTATGGCGCCAGATATATACCCCTGCTGACCCAACTGCCCCTCAGTTCCTTCAGCGCCGTTGATTCCGGCCTCGCAGGAGCTGTCGAGTCCGGTGCCTGACAGCTCCCCGGCACGTGCCATGGTTGAGCTTATTGTTTCTTCCACGCTGGAGACATTCTCTATGGCAAGGGAGCTGATTGCCCTGACAGAGCCTGCACTGCCTCAACCCCTGGCACTGCCGGTGCGGGTTACCCAATCAATAGGCAAGCCTGCCCTGCTGAGACCATCCTCTCTCGGCACCGCCAAAAGGCACCCGTCACGATCGAGGTCCCGCTGGCATTCTTGGTCCTGTCACCGATCCCGGTCCCAACGCCGCTCGCAGTCCTGGTACTGCTCCCCATCTTGGTACCGGTCGTGCTCGCGGCACCGTTCGAGATCTCGCTCGCCGACCCGATACTCTCGACACTGATCCAGCTCCCGGCACCGTTCATGGCACCGCACCTCTCGTAGCTGCTCTTGATATCGAGCTTTGAGGTCCCGGTCGACCTCCTGGCACCGCTCCGGTCGCAGGTCCTGGTCTCATTCCCGGTACCGCTACGGCGCCTGGTACCGTTCTCCGGTGCCACATGGAGACGGATCAACCAGACACAGAGACCCTTCCCAAGTGGTTTCAGCTCCTCCGTGGCCGTCTCGCCATACGTCTGTATCATCACACACGGACAGTGCTTCCTACACACAGGACCGTGATTCGGATACACGCAGCCGAGACCAGGGACCTCCTCAGTGGTCCTTCTGGACACCTTGGGCATATCACCAAGCCCAAGGTGGACCTGCAGTGGCATCACGCTCCGTTCCATTGGAACACCGGGTGCCAGAGGTCACTGTCAGCCGCTCCCTTCCTGTGGGTACGGAGGAAGCTTCCATCTATGCACAGGACCCTCAGGTCCCACCGGTCCCTGACGTCCCCCATGATCAGGAGACCATACAGGACCACTCGTCCTGGGCCTTTCGTCTTCCTCTTCCCCGGATGAAGCGGTAGCAGGGACATCCTCATCGGGCCCGCCTCCAATTGACCTCAGGGCACACCAGGACCTCCTGAGATGCGTCGCCCTGAATATAAACCTGCAAGTGGAGGAGGTTCCAGAGGTTGAGGACCCGGTGGTAGATATATTGTCGGCGGATGCACCAACTCTAGTGGCCTTACCGTTCATTTGATCGATTCAAGCTAAAGCAGATACCATTTGGCAATCCCCGGCATCTATTCTGCCCATGGCCAGAGGAGTTGAACGGAAGTACATGGTGCCCTCTAAGGGGTACGAGTATTTATATGTGCACCCTGCTCACTGGTTGTACAGTCTGTAAATGAACGAGAGCGCCACGGCCAGCAAGCCTCTGCCCCAAAATCAAAGGAGGCTACGCGCATGAATTTATTGGGCCATAAAATCTACTCCGCAGGGAGCCTCCAACTCAGGGTGGCGAACCAGCAAGCCCTACTTAGCAGGTATAATTACAACACCTGGGAGGCGGTAGGGAAATTCACAGAGCTGGTCCCGCAAGACTCCTGCCAAGAATTTAAGGCACTATTGGAGGAAGGAAAGAAGATGGCGAGAACTTCTCTCCAGGCCTCGCTGGACGCTGCCAATTCGGCAGTCAGAACTGTGGCCTCTGGAATCGTCATGAAGCGTATATCATGGCTTCAGGTGTCAGACCTGCCACCTGAACTTCAGCACACTATCCAAGACTTGCCATTCGATGGCCAGGGTCTATTCTCCGAGAAGACGGACCCTAGGCTACAGAGTCTGAAAGATAATCGGGTGATTATGCGTTTGCTTGGGATACATACACCACAGACTCAACGAAGATCCTTCCGCACCCAACCTCAACACCCTTACCCCCCGCCCAGACCAAGACCGGACTTTGGCAGGAGGCGAGGTCGAGGCAACCGCAGACGACAGTCTGGACCTCAAGGGGGTCAGAATAATGGTCCCTCCAAGCCAACGACGGGACCCAAACCGAACTTTTGAAGATGTGCCCGAGAGCGGTGTACCAGTTATCTCCCAGGATCCTTTTCAGTTTTACAACCGCCTTTCCCCTTTCCTCCCTGCGTGGACCCAATTAACCTCGGATCGTTGGGTCCTACGCACGGCAGAATTCGGATACCACCTCCAGTTTATTTCACTCCCTCCCTCCCAACCCCCCTCCTTGTTCCTCTTCAGGGATCCCTCACACAAGCAATTCCTCTTGCAAGAGGTACGGACGCTCCTTGCCATGGGAGCTATAGAGGAGGTACCGAAGGACTTAAGGGGCAAGGGGTTCTATTCCCGATATTCCCTAATCCCCAAGGCGAAAGGAGGCCTCAGGCCCTATCCTAGACCTGCGAGGACTGAACAAGTTCATGAAAAAGTTGAAGTTCCACATGGCATCCCTGGGGACCATCATCCCATCCTTGGATCCCGGAGACTGGTATGCCGCCCTCGACATGAAGGACGCATATTTCCACATTGCCATTTACCCTCCGCACAGACGGTACCTCCGGTTTGTGGTCAACCATCAGCATTTTCAGTTTACGGTCCTTCTGTTTGGCCTCTCTACAGCCCCTCGGGTATTCACAAAGTGCATGGCTGTAGTCGCTGCCTCCCTCCGTCGTCATCAAATACATTTCTTCCCATACCTTGACGATTGGCTCATTCGAGGGACCTCCGAGGCCCAAGTCACCAGTCATGTGGGTGTCGTCAAGGACCTCTTCATGCGACTAGGCATGATGATCAACCTAGAGAAATCTACTCTGGTGCCCACACAAAGAATAGAGTTCATTGGGGCCGTCCTGGACTCCATTCTCTCAAGGGCCAGTTTACCACGACCCCAATTTCAGGGAATAGTATCAATTATACAAAGCCTTCAAAACTTCCCAACAACTTTGGCTTGCACTTATTTCAGCCTCCTTGGTCACATGGCTGCCTGCACGTTCGTGACCAAGCACGCCAGACTACGCCTGCGTCCCCTTCAAACTTGACTCGCCTCGGTTTACCGCCCAGGCAGGGACGCCATAGACATGGTAGTCACTATTCCCCCTAGCATCCTAGGCTCCCTCGACTGGTGGCTGACGCCCTCCCTGGTGTGTGCAGGACTGCTGTTCCATCCTCCACACCCCTCCATGTCCCTGACGACGGACGCGTCATCTTTCGACTGGGGTGCTCACCTCGGACATCTTCACACTCAAGGCCTTTGGTCGTCTCAGGAGCTGGCGTTACACATAAATGTCCTAGAACTAAGAGCAGTCCGCCTGGCATGCCAGGCGTTCCAGCAACATCTACAGGGCAGTTGTGTCTCAGTGTTTACAAACAACACAACGGCCATGTACTAGATAAACAAGCAGGGAGGGACACGATCCTCCCCCCCCTTTGTTGGGAGGCGATCTAACTATGGGACTTTTGCATAGCCCACTCGATAGACCTGGTAGCGTCCTTTCTCCCAGGAGTTCGGAACACTCTGGCACATCAACTCAGCAGAACCTTCCTGTCTCATGAGTGGTTGATTCGTCCGGACATTATTCATTCTGTTTTCCAGAAGTGGGGATTTCCCCACATAGTCTTCTTCGCTTCCTGCGAAAACAGGAAATGCCAGAGGTACTGCTCCTTCCAAGGTCTCTCCCTGGGTTCGATCTCGGATGCCTTCCTGATTCTGCGGAAGAGCCAACTACTTTACGCCTTTCCACCATTCCCGTTGGTTCACAGGGTCCTACTAAAGCTCCGCAGGGACAAAGCTCACCTGATCATGATCGCCCCTACGTGGCCCAGGCAACACTGGTACACCATGTTGCTCGACCTGTTGATAGCCAACCCAGTCACCCTGCCTCTTCGTCCAGACCTCATAACTCAGGACCACAGCAGACTTCACCACCCAGACCTGCAGTCCCTTCATCTCACGGCATGGCTGCTGCGTGGTTAACCCAGTCAGAGTTGTGTTGCTCTGCCTCAGTGCAACAAGTACTCCTGGGTAGCAGAAAACCTTCCACTCAGTCTACGTATCTGGCCAAGTGGAAACGTTTCTCCTGCTGGTGCGAAACACAAAATGTTGCTCCCACCGAGGTCTCGATCCCCACCATCCTGGACTACCTCTGGTCTCTCAAACAGCAGGGCCTAGCGATATCATCATTGAGGGTGCACTTGGCGGCCATTTCTGCCTTCCACCCAGGAGAGAGTGGCCACTCCGTGTTCTCACACCCTATGGTTTCCAGGTTCCTCAAGGGCTTGGAGCGCCTATACCCCCAAGTAAGCCGCCTTGCCCCTACCTGGAACCTCAACCTAGTCTTAACCAGACTTATGTCTCCACCATTCGAGCTGTTGGCAACTTGCTTGCTGCTATACCTGTCCTGGAAGACAGTTTTCCTCGTAGCCATTACATCGGCCAGATGAGTCTCCGAGCTTCGGGCGCTCACGGTGGACCCACTGTATACTGTGTTTCACAAGGACAAGGTGCAGTTGCGACCACACCCAGCGTTCTTCCCTAAAGTGGTATCGGCTTTCCATACCAATCAGGACATCTTCCTTCCGGTCTTCTTCCCGAAGCCACTCTCATCATGACAGGAACAACAATTGCACTCCCTAGATGTCCGTAGGGCGCTCGCATTTTATATCGAACTGACGAAGCCCTTTCGTAAATCGCCCCAACTCTTCGTTGCAGTGGCAGACCAAATGAAGGGCCTGCCTGTCTCCTCCCAGAAGATCTCCTCCTGGGTAACGGCGTGCATCCGCACTTGCTGTGACTTGGCTCGAGTTCCCTCGAGCCATCTCACCGCACATTCTACCAGGGCTCAGGCTTCAACGGCTGCCTTCCTGGCCCATGTTCCAATCCAGGAAATATGTCGCGCAGCTACCTGGTCCTCGGTCCACACTTTTGCTTCGCATTATGCTCTGGTTCAACAGTCTAGAGATGATGCAGCCTTTGGCTCAGCAGTCTTGCATTCTGCCACATCTCAATCCAACCCCACCGCCTAGGTAAGGCTTGGGAATCACCTAACTGGAATGGATATGAGCAATCACTCGAAGACGAAAAGACGGTTCTTCTTCGAGTGTTTGCTCATATCCATTCCAGTAGGTGTACGCGCGCCGCGTGCACGTTCGTCGGAGACTTTTACCCTAGCAACACTCGGTGGGCCGGCAGGGCGCCCCCTGGCGTGGCGCTGCCATGGCGTCAGTTATATACCCCTGCCGGCCCGCCGCTCCTCAGTTCCTTCTTACCGCCCATGTCGGTCGTTGGAACTGTGGAGTGCAGCTTGCTGTTCTCCACTTCCCTAGCGATTCACTCGTCTTTGTCTTAGATTGTATATAGTTCGATTAATTGTAGTTAGTTAGTGTTATTTAGTAGTTGAGTTTGTGTAGTGTAGATAGTTCAACGGGATTGGGGGTTAGCCCCTTCCCCGACCCCGGTACCGGGCCCATGCCCGACTCACCGGGCTTCAAACCGTGCGCGGTCTGTCGTCGGCCGATGCCCACTGGTGACCCGCACGAAGCCTGCCTTAAGTGCTTGGGCGAGGCCTATTTGACAGATAAGTGCCGGATCTGTAAGGCCTTTAAGCCCCGAACGAAAAAAGAGCTGGATGGTCGCCTCAAGCAGTTGCTGATGGAGGCAGCGCTGACTCCCCACTCCTCGGCACCGGCATCGGCACTGAGATCAACCGCTTCATCGCCACTGGAGCATACCTCAGCGAAGACTCCGAGTCACCGGCCTTCTCCGGTACTGGCTTCTACCGCCCAACATCACCTCCGAGCAAGAAGCGCAAGCCTCCTGCGGCTGCCGTGCCCGCACCACAGTCAGAGCGCTTAGCCAGGCCGGACCGCCGGGCACTGCCGTCTGCCGCGGCGTCGACTTCCGCCGCACCGTTGACTCCGGCCTCGGACGAGCCGTCGAGTCCGGTGCCTACCAGCTCCCCGGCATGGGCCGCGGTTGCGCTTGTCGTGCCCTCCACTCCGGAGGCGTTCTCCGTGGCACGGGACCTGATCGCATTAACGGAACCTGAGCGGTCTCGACCCCCGGCACCGCCGGTGCGGGTCCCTCAATCCACAGGCAAGCCGGCCCTCGTAAGTCCTTCTTCTCCCGGTACCATGGGACTTCGTCACTCTCAGTCCCGGTCCAGGTCCCGCAGACGCTCACGGTCCCGCCATCGTTCTCGATCCCGCGGCCGCTCGCAGTCCCGGTACCGGTCGTACTCGCGGTACCGCTCGACGTCCTGGTCGCCGTCTGGACACTAACGGCACCGTTCCAGGTCCCGTCATCGTTCACGGCACCGGGCTTCCCGCAGCCGATCTCGGCACCACGGCTCCCGGCACCGGTCGACCTCCCGGCACTGCGCTGGTGACAGGTTCCTGGTCACAATCTCGGCACTGTCGAGGCTCGCGGCACCGCTCCCCGGCACAGTGTAGGGATGGTTCCAGTGGACGCAGGGACCATCACTTCACGGTCTCCGCCCCGCCATGGCCATCTCGTCAACCATCAGTCTCCTCCCATGCCGGATCAGCATCGTATGGGGACTCGGACAATCAGCAGGACCCTCAGCAGTGGTCCTTTTGGACTCCTTGGGCCTACCATCAGAGCCAAGGTGCCCCACATCCACTGCCGCGCTCGAGGCCCTCTGAACATAGGGCGCCAGAGGCCACAGTGAGCAAACCCCCTCCAGCGGATACAGAACATCTCCCGGCGCTGGGCTTGGATGTGCAAGACCCACCCCAGGACGTTCCACAGGACCACGACTCGCTTCAAGACCCAGTGGTCCCTGGGGTCTCTTCCTCTTCGTCACCAGACGAGGCAGTAGCGGGGATGATCACATCTGGACCGCCCCCAGTTGACCTTCGGTCGCACCGGGACCTCCTCCGCCGGGTCGCTCTTAATATAAATCTACCCGTGGAAGAAGTTCCTGAGGTGGAAGACCCAGTGGTCACCATCCTGTCAGCGGAGGCTCCGACAAGGGTGGCCCTCCCGTTTATTCGTACCATACAGGCTCGAGCAGATACAGTCTGGCAAACCCCGGCATCCGTTCCACCTACAGCCAAAGGGGTCAAGCGCAAATATATGGTTCCATCCAAGGGGTACGAGTACCTGTACGTACACCCTCCCCCTTGTTCGTTAGTGGTCGAATCCGTTAACGAACGAGAGCACCATGGCCAACAAGCCCCTGCGCCTAAATCGAGGGAAGCCAGGCGCATGGACTTGTTGGGAAGGAAGATCTACTCCGCGGGGGGCCTCCAGCTCAGAGTGGCGAATCAGCAAGCCCTCTTGAGTAGATACAATTATAATACATGGGAATCGGTTGGGAAGTTTGTCAAACTAGTCCCACAGGATTCCCGCCAGGAGTTCTCGGTTCTCCTGGAGGAAGGGAAAAAAGTGGCACGAACCTCCCTCCAGACCTCATTAGATGCCGCTGATTCGGCAGCTCGAACGGTCGCCTCAGGGATTGCTATGAGGCGCATATCGTGGTTACAAGCGTCCAGTCTACCACCCGAGCTGCAATATACTATACAGGACCTACCATTTGATGGTCAGGGCCTTTTTTCCCAAAAGGCAGATCCTCGCCTCCAAAGTTTAAAGGACAACCGCGTGATCATGTGTTCCCTAGGCATGCATACGCCGCAGACCCAGAGGCGACCCTTCCGCCCTCAACCTCAGCGCCACTATCCCCCGCCTCGGCCAAGACAGGACTTCTCCAGAAGGAGAGGCCATAACTCCCGCAGACGCCAATCTGACCCGCAAGGGGGTAATAACTCCGGCCCCACCAAACCACCGGCGGGACCGAAGCCAAACTTTTGAGGGTGCTCTCGCCACTGTACCAATTACCTCCCAGGATCCTTTTCAGTTCGCCAACCGCCTTGCCGCATTCTTCCCTGCATGGTCCCAGATAACATCGGACCGATGGGTTCTCAGCATGGTGGAGTGTGGCTACCGTCTTCAGTTTATTTCGTCCCCTCCTTCCTACCCTCCCTCCCCGTCCCTCTTCAGGGACCCCTCTCACGAGCAATTCCTTCTCCAGGAAGTTTCGAAGCTCCTTGCCTTGGGAGCTATAGAGGAGGTTCCAGAGGACCTAAGGGGAAGAGGGTTCTATTCCAGATAGTTCCTAATTCCCAAGGCGAAAGGCGGCCTCCGGCCCATCCTGGACCTGCATGCTCTGAAGAAGTTCATCACGAAGTTCAAGTTCCGCATGGTATCCCTGGGAAACATTATACCCTCCTTGGATCCCGGAGATTGGTACGCTGCTCTCGACATGAGGGACGCATATTTTCATATTGCGATTTACCCCCCACACAGAAGGTTCCTTCGCTTCGTGATAAACCGTCATCACTACCAATTTACGGTCCTTCCCTTTGGCCTCTCCTCGGCCTCTCGAGTATTCACAAAGTGTATGGCAGTAGTCGCCGCCTACCTCCGTCGCCGTCGAGTTCACGTTTTCCCATATCTCGACGACTGGCTTATTCGAGGGACCTCTGAGGCTCAGGTTACCGCACACGTAAGCGTCATCAAGGACCTATTTTCCCATCTAGGTCTGATCCTCAATCTAGACAAATCCATTCTGCTTCCTACGCAGAGAATAGAATTCATCGGGGCCATGCTGGACTCGAATCTTGCAACAGCCAGTCTACCTCCACAGAGGTTCCAGGCTATAGTCTCTCTCATCCAGAGGCTACAAGCCTTCCCAACAACCTCTGTCCGTACCACCCTCACCCTACTCGGCCACATGGCTGCGTGCACTTTCGTGACAAAGCACGCAAGACTATGCATGCGCCCTCTCCAGACTTGGCTTGCCTCAGTTTATCGTCCGCGCAGGGATGCCCTGAACGTGATAGTCACAATCCCAACAAAAACCCTGGACTCCCTCAACTGGTGGCTGACACCTTCCCTGGTGTGTGCCAGTCGCCCGTTCCACCCACCACAGCCTTCGGTGTCGCTAACGACGGACGCTTCATCCCTGGGCTGGGGTGCACACTTAGGCACCTTCACACCCAGGGCCTTTGGTCCTTGCAAGAGCTGACTGCATATCAATGTTCGCGAACTGAGAGTGGTCCGCTTGGCATGCCAGGCCTTCCAACACCATCTACAGGGCCGTTGTGTTGCGATTTTCACGGACAACACAACGGCCATGTATTACATAAACAAACAGGGGGGCACACGGTCTTCTCCACTTTGCCAAAAGGCGATGCGACTGTGGGACTTCTATATAGCCCACTCTATAGTCCTTGTAGCCTCCTTTCTTCCGGGAGTCCAGAACTCTCTCGCAGATCGCCTGAGCAGATCCTTCCTGTCCCACGAATTGGTCCATCCGTCCGGACATCCTTCTTTCTGTATTCCGGAAGTGGGGCTTTCCCCAAATAGACCTATTTGCCTCCAGGGAGAACAGGAAATGCCAGGTGTTCTCCTCCCTTCAGGGCTGCTCCCGGGGCTCTCTCTCGGACGCGTTCCTGATCCCCTAGAAGGGACATCTTCTCTATTCCTTTCCACCCTTTCCCCTAGTCCACAGAGTCCTGCTTAAGCTCCGCAGGGACAGGGCCAGACTGATACTGATAGCTCCGGCATGGCCTAGGCAGCACTGGTATCCCATGCTACTCGACCTATCCCTAACGACCCCGATACCACTGCCACTCTGCCCAGATCTTATAACGCAGGACTTCGGCAGGCTTCACCATCCAGACCTGCAGTCCCTGCACTTGACAGCGTGGCTACTGTCTGGTTGAACCAATCCGAGCTCCGCTGCTCTGCCCAGGTTCAACAGGTCCTTTTGGGAAGCAGGAAACCCTCCACGAGGACGACATACCTCGCCAAGTGGAAACGGTTTTCTCTTTGGTGTACACAACGTTCCCTAGTTCCAGAGGCCGTTTCGATTCCTATTATCCTGGACTACTTGTGGTACCTCAAGGAACAAGGTTTGGCACTCTCGTCAATATGGGTGCATTTAGCTGCCATCTCCACCTTCCATCAAAGGGAGGCAAACAGTTCCACTTTCTCTCACCCGATGGTTTCGAGATTCCTTAAGGGCTTGGAGTGCCTCTACCCACCGGTTAAGCCTCCTTCCCCTACCTGGGATCTCAACCTTGTTCTGACTTGGCTCACAGCCCCACCCTTTGAGCCCTTAGCCACTTGCTCGTTGCTGTACCTGTCCTGGAAGACGGCCTTCCTGGTAGCTATCACATCGGCCAGGCGGGTTTCGGAGCTCCGTGCTTTAATGGCAGACCCTCCGTATACGATCTTCCACAAAGATAAGGTGCAGCTACGCCCGCACCCGGCTTTTCTCCCCAAGGTGGTCTCGGCCTTCCACATTAATCAGGATATCTTTCTACCGGTCTTCTTCCCGAAGCCGCACGCATCAAGCAGAGACCAACAGCTTCACACCCTGGATGTCCGCCGAGCCCTCGCCTTTTACATCCAGAGGACAAAACCTTTCAGGCGCTCGCCCCAGTTATTTATAGCGGTGGCGGAGCGTATGAAAGGTATGCCTATATCTTCTCAGAGGCTCTCATCATGGGTAACGTCCTGTATCCGGACGTGCTACAACTTGGCCCACATCCCGATTGGCCGTCTCACCGCCCACTCTACTCGGGCTCAAGCCTCGTCGACTGCCTTCCTGGCACACGTTCCCATCCAGGAGATATGCCGCGCAGCTACCTGGTCGTCAGTGCATACGTTCACTTCTCACTATGCGCTCGTTGCGCAGTCAAGAAACGATGCCGCCTTTGACTCAGCGATCTTGCACTCCGCAACATCTTACTCCGACCCCACCGCCTAGGTAAGGCTTGGGAATCACCTACTGGAATGGCTATGAGCAAGCCCTCGAAGAAGAAAAGACGGTTACTCACCTTTGTAACTGTTGTTCTTCGAGATGTGTTGTTCATATCCATTCCACACCCGCCCTCCTTCCCCACTGTCGGAGTAGCTGGCAAGAAGGAACTGAGGAGCGGCGGGCCGGCAGGGATATATAACCGACGCCATGGCGGCGCCACTCCAGGGGGCACCCTGCCGGCCCACTGAGTGTTGCTAGGGTAAAAGTCTCCGACGAACGTGCACGCGGCGCGCGCACACCTACTGGAATGGATATGAGCAACACATCTCGAAGAACAACAGTTACAAAGGTGAGTAACCGTCTTTTACTCACTTTTCTAACTGTTGTTCTTCGAGATGTGTTGCTCATATCCATTCCAAACCCACCCTCCTTCCCCGCTGTTGGAGTAGCCGGCAAGAAGGAACTGAGGGGCAGTTGGGTCGGCAGGGGTATATATCCGGCACCATGGCAGTGCCACTGCAGGGGGTGCCCAGCCGACCCACTGAGTGTTGCTAGGGTAAAAATCTTCCGACGAACGTGCACGCGGCGCGCGCACGCCTAACTGGAATGGATATGAGCAACACATCTCGAAGAACAACAGTTACAAAGGTGAGTAACTGTCTTTTTTCTCTGATTGATTTTTGAATGTTATAATTCTTGACATCTGATTTTTCTCCATTTATTCTTTTGCGTAGAGACTGTCCGGTTTGGCCGTGTACATGGCAAAGGGGCATTGCTGGCACATTATGGCATAGATCACATTGGTAGATGTGCAGGTGAATGAGTCCTTGATGGTGTGGCTGATGTGGTTAGGTCCTATGATGGTGTCTCTTGAATAGATATGCAGACAGAGTTGGCAACGGGGTTTGTTGCAGGGCTAGTGTTTTTGTTGTGTGGTGTGTAGTTGCTGGTGAGTATTTGCTTCGGGTTGGGGGCTGTTTGTAAGCGAGGACTGACCTGTCTCCCAGGGTCTGAGAAAGTGAGGGATCATCCATCAGGATAGGTTGTAGATCCTTGATGATGCGCTGGGGAGGTTTTAGTTGGGGGCTGAAGATGATGGCTAGTAGTGTTTTGTTACTTTATTGTTGGTCCTGTCCTGTAGTAGGTGATTTCTGGGTCCCTTCTGGCTCTGTCAGTCTGTTCCTTCACTTCACCAAGAAGATATTGTAGTTTTAAGAATGCTTGATAGAGATCCTTAGGTGTTTGTCTCTGTCTGAGGGATTGGAGCAATATCAGTTTTATCTTAGAGCTTGACTGTAATGGATCATGTGATGTGATCATGATGAAATGGATCATGTGATGTGATCTGGATGAAAGCTAGAGGTTATAGGTAAGTATAGCTGTCAGTAGGTTTCTGGTATATGGTGATGTTTATGTGACCATCACTTATTTGCACTGTAGTGTCCAGGAAGTGATTTCTTGTGTGGATTGGTCCAGGCTGAGGTTGATGGGCAACAAGTGATTGGACAACAAAATGGCAAATGAAATTTAATGTGGATAAATGTAAAGTAATGCATATTGGAAAAAATAACCCCAACTATACATACAATATGATGGGAGCCAATTTAGCTACAACGAATCAGGAAAAAGACCTTGGAGTCATTGTGGATAGTTCTCTGAAGATGTCCACACAGTGTGCAGAGTCGGTCAAAGAAGCAAACGGGGTGTTAGGAATCGTTAAAAAGGGGATAGAGAATAAGACTGAGAATATATTATTGCCCTTATATAAATCCATGGTACGCCCACATCTCAAATACTGCGTGCAGATGTGGTCTCCTCACCTCAAAAAAGATATACTGGCACTAGATCAAGGTTCAGAAAAGAGCAACTAAAATGATTAGGGGTTTGGAGAGGGTCCCATATGAGGAAAGATTAAAGAGGCTAGGACTCTTCAGCTTGGAAAAGAGGAGACTAGGGGGATATGATAGAGGTATATAAAATCATGAGTGATGTTGAGAAAGTGGATAAGGAAAAGTTACTTATTCCCATAATACAAGAACTAGGGGTCACCAAATGAAATTAATAGGCAGCAGGTTTAAAACAAATAAAAGGAAGTTTTTCTTCACGCAGTGCACAGTCAACTTGTGGAACTCCTTACCTGAGGAGGTTGTGAAGTCTAGGACTAAAACATCATTTAAAAGAGAACTGGACAAATTCATGGTGGTGAAGTCCATAAACGGCTATTAGCCCGGATGGGTAAGGAATGGTGTCCCTAGCTTCTATTTGCCAGAGGATGGAGATGGATGGCAGGAGAGAGACCACTTGATCATTGCCTGTTAGGTTCTCTCCCTCTGGGACACCTGGCGTTGGCCACAGTCAGTAGACAGACACTGGGCTAGATGGACCTTTGGTCTGACCCGGTATGGCTGTTCTTATGGTGGGGTGGAAATTTGTTGAAATCTTGGTGGAATTCCTCAAGGTCCTCTTTCCCATGAGTCCAGATGATGAAGATGTCACCAGTGTAGTTCAAGTAGAGTAAGGGTGTTTTTATGGCTGACTTAGAACAATGCTTACTCAGCTCTCATCCCCTACTGCATTTTCTACTCCATGCATCTGATGAATTGGGTTTTAGCCCACAAAAGCTTATGCCCGAATAAATTTGTTAGTCTCTCAGTGTTTCCCAAACTGTGTTCTGTGGAGCACTGGTGTTCCGCACAGTGTGAATAGGTGTTCTGTGAAAGAATCGTAATATAAAAAAAGTGTCTTTAAATTTTTTTTAATTTTAAATTTGGCATATTTGAAGTGTAGTTTGCAACTCTTTTTGAATGACTATAATTTAACATAAAACTCTTTTTTCTGGTTATGGATATATCTCGTATTGAATAACATGGCGTAAATTGAACGCGGCACACAAGCATGTTGACGTCTACCCCTTTCGGGCACGTTTCAGTTAGTGACGTTGTATCCCTTCCGCTCGAGGCTGTGCGAACTTCAGCGGTATGCACACACCATTCTCTTTATGCCATGTTGAATATAACATATTCATGCAACACGTTCAAACTTGTGGGTCTTTACCATGTGTGCGGTAAGCACAACTAAACTAGCTTCGCTTGAAACGATATAAATATTTGTGACAAACAAAATTTGACAAAAATCAGTATTTCTAAATATTGTTACTAAACCTAATCACCATGGATTTGTGGCTAAAAGAAGGAACTTTGAAACGAAAAGCAAGTTCTTCTATTACTCCAACTGTGGCTGAAATAAATGAGCAAAATATCGTAACACTTCAAAGTGAAGATGAACAATCACAGTCTTTTGTTGCCAAAAAGTCTGTTAGTACTAGTGAGTTATCCATGGTGAAAGAATTTCCACCAAAGTATGTCAAAAAACAAGAAGCAGGTGTTAAAAGCCTGAAACGAAAGTATGATGAAAGTTATTTGTCTTTCGGTTTTATGCGTGTTGGAAATAAAGATGTTCCTCATGCACAGTGCGTCATGTGCAGCAAAATACTAGCAAACGGTTCATTGGCTCCTGCTAAACTTTGTAGGCATTTGGAAACAAAGCATGCTGAATACAAAGACAAAGATATAAGTTTTTTCAAGAAGCAGTGTGACTCACTTGGAAATTGTAAACTTTCAATGATTAAAATTGGTAAACAGACAATGAAAGTGTAAGGGAGGCATCTTATCGAGTAAGTTACCATATAGCGCTTGCCGGAGAAGCTCACACTATTGGAGAAACGCTTATCAAGCCTTGTGCAAAAGATATTTTAACGTGCATATTGAGTGAGCAGTCTGGTTAAAAAAAAAATTGATGCTGTACAGTTGTCAAATAATACTGTTGCATGCCATATTAAAGATCTTGCCAATGACTTAGAAAAAGAGCTAGTTTGCTGACTGAAAATTTCCCATGAGTATTCATTGCAGCTGCATGAGTCCACTGACTTTTCAGGACTTTCTGTGCTACTAGTATTTGTCTGATATGGATTTTAATAATAATATTGAAGAGGACCTGCTCTTATGTGAATTTCTGCAAAGCAACACTGCTGGAGAAGACATATTCAACTGCATCAACAATTTTATCAGAATACATGAAATTAGTTGTATGTACTGACGGTGCTCGGGCAATGATTGGGAAGATGAAGGGAGCTGTAATGCGAATCATGTGTGGCTCCAGAAAGCACTAAGAGCCATTGTGTTCTACACAGACAAGACTTGCAGTTAAAAAAAATAAAAATACCAGCATATCTGAAAATTGTGCTTCATGAAGCAGTACAAAGTATCAATTTTGTCACATCTTGACCACTTCAGTCCAGGTTATTTAAAATTGTGTGCGAGGAAATGGGTAGTCAGCACAAAATGCTTCTTTTATATAGGGAAGTGAGGTGGCTATCCAGAGGGAAAGTGCTTGTGAGGATTTTTGAGCTTCGTAGTGAACTACTGGCAGGACCGTCGCTAGGGGTTTGAGCGCCCTAGGCGCACGGCAATTTCACCGCCCTGCGCGCTGGTCCCGCGGCTCCGGTGGAGCTGCCGCAGTCATGCCTGCGGGCGGTCCACTGGAGCCGTGCGAGGAGCCGACCGTCCACAGGCACGACTGCGGCAGCTCCACCGGAGCCGCGGACCAGCAGACCCTCCGCAGGCACCACTGCGGCAGCTCCACCGGAGCTGCCTGCCGCCCCCTCCGGCAAAAAGGCGCCCATCAATTATTCTGGTGCCCTAGGCGATTGCCTAGGCTGCCTAAATGGTAGTGCCGGCCCTGACTACTGGTATTCTTCACTTCAGATAATTCAGGACGAAAATTTAATGACTGTCTGACAAATTTCTCGTGGCTAATGAGACTTGCATATCTTGCAGCTATTTTTGCAAAATTAAATGAAATTAATCTGTTGCTGCAAGGAAAGAATATAACCATTTTTACTACAATGGATAAAATGTTGTCATTAAAAAAGAAACTCGAATTCTGGGCATCTTCTGTAGAACAGAATAGCTTTGACTGCTTCCCTACAGTACATGAATTTCTGACTGAAATAAATTCTATAGTCCATGAAGAAGTTTCCAGCACCATTTTACAGCACTTACATGACTTGCAGGCCTCTTTATTAGAATATTTTCCTACAACTACTGATGGCAATGCTTGGGTTCAAAATCCATTTGTAATTAACAGCCAAACCAGTCGGCATTACTGCATGCGATTATGAAAGCCTAATTGACTTAATTTCTGACTCTGACTTGAAACAAAAGTTTAAGGATCTTCCGCTGAATAATTTTTGGAGCAGCTTAATAGAAGAGTACCCTAATGTGGCTAAACGTGCAGTTTGAGTGCTCCTTCTTTTTGCTACAACTTATTTGTGTGAGACGGGATTTTCGTATTATACTGCAACAAAAACCAAATATAGGAATAGACTTGATGCTGCGCTTGACATGAGGATTCAACTTTGCAGTATTATTCCTAATATTAAGTGAATTTGTGATAGAAAAATGCAGAAACACCAATCCCATTAAATCCAAATTTGTATTTCTGTTTAGATTTTTACTAGGAAAATCTATTTTATAATTTGTTTGGTGTTTGTGTATATATAAAAACAGTTTTTTTAAGTAGAACACTGCTTTTAATTTTGACTCTTGCACTTGAATTTTGTACTACTTTATACACACTTTCCAGTTAGAAATTTAGTTTATTTTAAATTTGTATTTTTGCTCTGTTTTATAAAATAAAATATATTTGAGCATAAATAATGCAATTTTTTTATTTGAAAACCAAATGACTACAGAATAATATAAGTGTTCCGTAATAGGCTAAAAAGTGTTCCATAGCCAAAAAAGGTTTCGGAAACACTGCTCTAAGGTGCCACAAGTACGCCTTGTTCTTTTTGCAGATACTGAGTAACACAGTTACCACTCTGAAACCTGAGTTAAGATTGTGTGGTGTGAGAGAGATTCCCTGAACAATGTGTTTCCTGGTTTTCAGAGATCTAGGCATAGGTTCATTTGACATTCTAAGGGTATAGGTTACTGCTGGTCAATCTGAAACCTACATTAACAAAGTGTTTTGGGCAGTGTTTTTTTGAGGAAGTGGTGACAGTCAGGTGGGCATGATTGAGGGGTGAATGAGTGGTTTTCCTGGGAACACCTTCCCATCTCAGCTATCTGTTCAGCCCTCCAGGCCCCTTGGGCTGAAGGGCCATGTGGAGGATGGAAGGTGGTAATCAATAGATTAAGGTATCATATACAAGCTGGAGGCGAGCTCTAGCTTCCATAGCTGCTTCAGGGGCTAGGGAACAGGTCTCTGCACAGTCTTCTGCAGCACAGGAGCATTGCAACGAAGTGGCCATACATCTCAGTGGGATGCTCTCAGCTCAATGAGAACACTTCATGGAGATGAATGCAGCCTGACATCCAGTTCGGAGAAGTGCGAAATGCACTATTCATCTCAGTTGATGTTCTCCTTCCCCCTCTCCCAAAGTACACACAACCCTGTTGTGGCACGCCAGGGTTCCAGACAAGTTTGAAAGCTCTCTGGGATGGAGACTGCCTTTTTTTGTTCTGTTTTTACAATGCCTAGCACAATGGGCCCTATTTCATACCTGGGGCTCCTCAGTACTATGTTAATAAAAATAAATAATAATCTCACTATGTGCTTGTATTTTAGAGCACTTAGGTTATTAAAATCAGCTTCTGGTTGGGAGAGATATCTAAGGAACTCCTTGACAAAATATGCCCTACTAGCTAGTCTTGGCTCTGATGTGGAACAGAAAATTTCATGGTAGTTTGAGAATCCATGTGGATTGTAGAACACTTTAAAATATCTGCTCTTCGACAAGGCAAAACTTCCCAAAGGAGCTTCTTCCCGAAAACAGAAAGAATGGCAAAGTGTAGTAATGTCCATAGATATTTTCAGGAAACCGCTGGGGAGAGGAATTGAGCTAGTTAGGTTCAATGACTACAGCATGTTGCCCTGAGCTGCTCTGGCAGGTGTTCCTGTATACACTCTTGCTCTTCACAAAGAACAAGTCTCTCATGGTTCATGTGCTTATCATTGTCTCTGGCACATCACCCAGATTCTAGCCACTTTGTACAGCTAACTTTAACCCTTAACTATTAAATATTGCTTTTCATCAGGACAGTCTGTGCTGTACTAGTTGAGTTCAAACCCAATCAGGTTATATCAGCTTGAGGTGGATCAATGCAATAGTTTGAACCCCAGGTGTATGCAAAAATAAGTTAGAAGAACCAGACAATTTTATTCATTTCCTATTTTGTAAGGGTACTGTGTCCTGGGACTCCCTTGACCGAATGACTCTAAGGCCATGTCTACACTTCTGCTTATGCTGGCAAAACTTATATTGTTCAGGAGTGTGAAGAACACACGTGCGACATAAGTTTCACCAGCATAAGTGATAGTGTGCATAGAGCTATGTCTATGGAAGAGCTTCTCCCGCCGATATAGCTACCAACGCTCATTGAGATGGTTTTATTATAGTTGAGAGGAGAGAGCTCTCTTCTATCGGCATAAAACGGCTACATGAGCAGTCTTACAGTGGCACAGCTGCATCGGTACAGTTGTGCCACTGTAAGCTTGTTAGTGTAGACATGGTCTAAATATGCATCACTAACCCTACCATGGACTCTGTCTTGAAAATGGCAGTACCTCACCAATCTGATCATGTGTGTGTCTATTAGAGTGCTTAGGGCTTGTCTACGCATGGAGCTATTCAGGGACAGCTATTCCTGAATAACTCCATGTGTAGACAAGCCCTTTGGAAGATTAGCTGTTAAGACTGATATGAACTTACTGTTTAACTATAATGTGGCAACAGTCCCACTATAATGCCTTCAGGACGAGGGCTGGTGGATCTTGTAAATGCGGTACACTTGCTGCACACCAGACTAAGGAGTTTATACCATCTAAAGCACCACAAATCCATTGTTTCCAGAACAAGCTCATGAGTAAGTATGCAGTGCTTGTAAACTGTGAAAGCCAAATAGCTCAAGATTTTTTCTCTTTTTTTTTCCTTTAAAGCAAAGCAAAGAAAAGGATACAGGCAAAGAGGTATTAAACTAAAAAGACAAGCTTTCATGCATTATTAAGGTTGCAATATCTAGTGCTCAATATTCAGGAAATTATTAATAAAGAAAACTTAAAACCCTTCCCAATATGAGGTTATTATATATGATATCTTTCAGGGTTCCCTCCCCACTCTGAACTATGAGGTACAGATGTGGGGACCCGCATGAAAGATCCCCCAAGCTTATTTCTACCAGCTTAGGTTAAAAACTCCCCTATTCCTTGGATTAAGTAACACTGCCACCACCAAGTGATTTAAACAAACATTTAGGGAGGGCCACTTGGAGCCCTAGCTTCCCCAAATATCCCCCCAAGCTGCTATACCCCTTTTCCTGGGCAGGCTTGAGAATAATCCCCCAACCCCCTACACCCCATTTCCTGGGGAGGCTTGAGAATAATATCCTCACCAATTGGTACAGGTGAACACAGACCCAAACTCTTGGATCTTAAAATGATGAAAAATCAATCAGGTTCTTAAAAGAAGAATTTTAATTAAAGAAAAGGTAAAAAAATTACCTCTGTAAAATCAGGATGGTAAGTACTTTACATAATAACAAAAGACTTCAGAAACATAGAGGATCTCCCCTCTGAGCAAAACCTTAAAGTTACAAATCTAGGGATAAACCTCCCTCTAGACAAGTAAAATCACAAGCCAAAATAAAAGTAATCTAACGTATTTCTTCATTAGTACTTACTAATAGAGTTGGATAGCTTGCTTTCTTGAGCTGTCCCCGGCAAGCACACAACAGACAGACAAAGAACAGACAAAACAAAGCCTTTTCCCCCTCCCCAGATTTGGTCCCCTTATTGGTCCTTTTGGTCAGGTGCCAGCTAGGTTACCTGAGCTTCTTAACCCTTTGCAGGTAAAAGGATTTTGTGCCCCAGGCCAGGAGGGATTTTATAGCACTGTGTACAGAAAGGTGGTTACCCTTCCCTTTATATATTTGACAGTATCTTTGGTGGGTGAAGACAGCTAAAGAGTCAGAAAGGGAGCAGGAACTGTCATTACTTTCTTCCACCCCAAGGAATATAGAGAGGGTGGTGCATTTTTGCTACAGCAGGCTTTACCCAGCTCTCTAGCAGATATCTTCATCTAGAAGTGTTACAATTCCCAAGAGAGCACAAGAGGGAGAGGAGTTTCAGACTTTGCCCTCTGGACAGTGTCTTTGGCAGTATCTAGCACCTACCCCAAGAGGATTTCCCCTTCTGGATATATATAGTCCATTGTGGAATGCAGTTAGTGAAGATTTTACTCTGTTAGTGAAAGAATGGGGAGTTACAACTTATATTAAGGAATATTGTTTTGACTGTTTGGAGAATCATACAGCTTATGAATTCCACTTCGAAATTATGAACTCTATATATGGTTGTCAAACTACAAATTCCATTTTGAATTTGAGTCTTGTCTGCCTTCTGTGTTTTTTACTTCCATGTTGGACTGAAATTCCGAAGGATAATGACACAGGGCTAACAATGGAGGGTTGTTAAACCTTCATAGTCATCTATTCACATAGAAGCACTCTTGAACAGAGTTGGCTATTGCCCCAGAAGGACCAGACTGCCTAGGTGAGGTTGGTAACTAAGCAATGGATCACTTGCTGTGGGACTTAAAATACCTGATGCAGCTTGGCTTAGGGCACCACTGGACAAAGGTGCTTGGAGGTTGTCATAGAATCAGAGAATATCAGGGTTGGAAGGGACCTCAGGAGGTCATCTAGTCCAACCCCCTGCTCAAACCAGGACCAATTCCCAACTAAATCATCCCAGTCAGGGTTGTCAAGCCTGACCTTAAAAACCTCTAAGGAAGGAAATTCTACCACCTCCCTAAGTAACCCATTCCAGTGGTTCACCTCCCTCGTAGTGAAAAAGTTTTTCCTAATATCCAACCTAAACCTCCCCCACTGCAACTTGAGACCGTTAATCCTTGTTCTGTCATCTGTTACCACTGAGAATGGTCTAGAATCATCCTCTTTGGAACCCCCTTTCAGGTAGTTGAAAGCAGCTATAAAATCCCCCCATATTCTTCTCATTCAGAGAAAAGGGTCTCTGACCAGACATTTTAGAAGGGAAAGGAGAAGAGACCAGAGAGAGTATAAGTTCCAGATGAGAAGCCCTGGGCTGGGGGAGAGGAAGGATCCTGGACTCCCTAGAAACATCAACCTAAGTCCAAAGAACTCTCCAGAGTGGTGAGGAAGCTCAGGCAGAGATATTATATAGACGTGGTGGTGGTCTGCCTATATCTGTATATTTCTTGTGTTGTCTAAAGGTAAGCTTGTAAGCTTTTCAAAGTGCTTATCATGTGACCCTAGATGGAAACTGTCAAGCAGAGTGCCCACAGTGTTGGAGCTCTGAGAATGGGTGGGCTTAAGCAACTGGGGTGTTTGATGACCTAGACCAGTGGTTCTCTACCTTTCCAGACTACTGTACCCCTTTTAGGAGTCTGATTTGTCTTACGTCCCTCAAGTTTCACCTCACTTAAAAACTACTTGCTTTCAAAATCAGACATAAAAATACAAAAGTGTCATAGCACACTATTACTTAAATATTGCTTAGTTTCTCATTTTTACCAAATAAATATAAAATAAATCAATTGGAATATAAATATTGTACTTACATTTCAGTGTGTAGTATATAGAAGAGTATAAACAAGTCGTATGAAATTCTACTTTTTACTGACTTCGCTAGTGATTTTATGATGCTTGTTCTAAAACTAGGCAGAAACTTAGATGAGTTGATGTACCCCCGTAAGACCTCTGCATTCCCCCAGGTTGAGAACTACTGACCTAGAGCAGCTGGACTGCAAGGTTCCATTTCCATTAAGGTGTAACAAACAGAGAGGACAAGAAAATAGCGCTGAAGCCTAACCCAGACTAAGGGAAGCTTAAAAGCACACAGATCCACTTTGTTGGGACTCAGACATAGCAATCTGCTGCATGTCTAGCCTGGAAAGCTTTACCAGGGCTGTGACGTGGAGGCAGCGAGGTGGGATCATTATGGTAATGTGTAAGCATTTTAAAAGAAGCTTTTTTCAAGAGCCTAAAATTTTCTGTTTTTAAACTGAAAGCCAAGAGCAGATATATTAGTCTATTCCAGATAAATCCAGATAGAAGCTGATCTTTCTTGTTGTTCATAATTCATCTTTGCTGAGGAGGATATTAGACATCATCTGCTAAGTATAAATATTTTAAAGTCTGCAGGTCTGTATAACTTGCACCCAGGAGTTATAAAAGAGTTGGCTGAGGAGATCTCTGGCCCACTAATGTTAATTTTTAATCAATCTTAGAAGACTGGGAAAAATCATAAGACTGGAAAAATGATAATATTCAAAAAGGGCAAGCAGGATGACTAGGGCAACTGGATGTCGGTTAGCCAGACACCAGTCCTACGTGAAATAATGAAAAAGCAGATACTGGATTTAATCAATAAAGAATGAAGGGATGGGAATATAATTAATACCATTCAGCATGGTTTTATTGAAAATAGGTCTTGTCAAATCTGAATTCATTTTTTGAGATTACAAGTGTAGTTGGTAAACTTAATTCCATTGATTTAATATGCTTTGACTTTATAAGGGGTTTGACTCAGTACTACATGACATTCCAGATAACAAATTAACACTAGGCTATATCGATAAAGTATACATTAAATGGATTAAGAACTGGTTAGCTGACAGATCCCAAAGTAGTTGTCAATGGGGAATCATCACTGAATGGATGTGTTTCTCGGGGGGTTGCAGAAGGGTCAGTACTAGGCCTGATGCTGTTCATTTTTTAATGAATTATCTGGAAATAAATATAAAATCACTGCTGCTAAAATGTACAGCGGATATGAAGACTGAGGGAGTGGTAAGTAATGGCAAGGACAGCTGTCATACAGAGCAGTTTGTAATGCTTGGTAAACTGGGCCCATTCAAAGAAAATGCATTTTAATACAGCCAAATGCAAAGTGATATATCTAGAAACAAGGAATGCAGGCCAGGTCTACACAGTGAGGGGACTGTATCTTGGAAAGCAATGACTCTGAAAAGCGTTTAGGGGCCAGAGAGGCCAGGGAAACTCAGTATGAGCTCCCAGTGCAATGCTGTGGGGGAAAAATAGGCTAAAGTGATCCTACAGTGTATAAACAGGAGCAGTGAGTAGGAGTAGGAAGGTGATTTTACCTCTGTATGTAGCAGTGGCAAGACTGATACTGGAATACTACATCCCTTTCTGGTCCACACTTTAAAAATGATGTTGAAAAATTTGAGAGGGTGCAGAGAAGAGCCATGAAAATGCCTTAGGGTGGGAGCTTGCAGAGCTCAGTCCGTCTAGCTCAGTGGCTCTCAACCTTTCCAGACTACTGTACCCCTTTCAGAAGTCTGATTTGTTTTGTGTACTCCAAGTTTCACCTCACTTAAAAATTACTTGCTTACAAAGTCAAACATAAAAATACAAAAGTGTCACAGCAGACTATTACTGAAAAATTGCTGACTTTCTCATTTTTACCATATAATTATAAATTAAATCAATTGGAATATAAATATTGTGCTTGCATCTAGTGTATAGAGCAGTATAAACAAGTCATATGAAATTTTAGTTTGTACTGACTTCGCTAGTGCTTTTTATGTAGCCTGTTGTAAAACTAAGCAGATATCTAGATGAGTTGATGTACTCCAAGAACAGGGATCTCAAACTCAAATGATCACGAGAGTCACATGAGGACTAGTACATTGGTCCGAGTGCCACATCACTGACACCCCGCCCCCCCGCTGCCTCCACCCCACTCCATCCCTTCTAGGTGGCCCCGCCCCTGCCTTGCCTCTTCCCACCCCTTCCCTGCCCCCATTCCAACCCCTTCCTCGAAGTCCCCACTCCAACTCTGCCCCCTGCCCCTATTCCAACCCTTCCCCAAATCCTCACCTCTTCTCCGCCTCTTCCCCTGAGCCCACAGCTCCCTGCTCCTCCACCCCCCGCCCCTGGAAAGTGCTGCTGTTTGGCAGCGGAAAGCGCCTGGAGGTAGGCAGAGGAGCAGGGACACGGTGCGCTGGGTGTGAGGAGAACTTGGTGGCTGCAGGAAGATGTCTGTGTACTCCTTGTTGAGAACCACTGGTCTAGCTTATTAAAAAGATTGAGAGGTGACTTGATTACAGTGTATAAGTACCTTCATGGTGAGAAAATCCTGAGTGCTGAAGTATCAGAGAGGTAGCCGTGTTAGCTTGGATCTGTAAAAGGCGACAAAGAGTCCTGTGGCACCTTATAGACTAACAGACGTATTGAAGCATGAGCTTTTGTGGGTGAATACCCACTTTGTCAGACGCAGACAAAGTGGGTATTCACCCACAAAAGCTCATGCTCCAATACATCTGTTAGTCTATAAGGTGCCACAGGGCTCTTTGTCACTTTTTACTGAGTACTGAAGGGCTCTTTAACCTAGTGGGTAAGGGCATAACAACCACCAATTCGTGGAAGCTGATGCGAGTCAAATTCAAATTAAACATTAGGCTGAGATTTTTAACAGCCAGGGTGAATGACCATTGAAACAAACTACCAAAGGAAGTAGAGGATTCTTCTTTTCTTGATGTCCTCAGATCAAGACTGGATGCCTTTGTGTAAGTTACACTTTAGCTAAACACAAGTTATTGGGCTCCATACAGGACAATTGTGTGAATTTTAATGGTCTGTGGTATACAGTAGGTCTTACTAGGTGACCTAGTTGTTCCTTCTGGCTTTTAACCCCTGTGAATCTAAGAGAGAAGAATTTATTGTCATATGGCTTCACATGGGCGGTGTGTATAATAGGCTCGGGAAGGCTGTGCCTCCCCAAACACCCCTGTGTGGCCCTGTCCAAGTTACGCCCCGTGGCCGCCTCCTGCTGGTAGTTGTCCCTAGCCCAGGTAGGCTGCTCCTCTTCCAGGAAGCGTACGGCTAGGGGAGTTGGGACTTGGGGTGGCTGGGATTGCCTGGCGCTCTGGGGTTGGAGGGGCTTGGGTGAACCAGGGCTGGGGTGAGAGGAGGCGAGGGGCAGGGCTTCAGAAGGAAGGGGTGGGCGAGGTTGGGAACTGACTGCCCCAAGCCCGAGGTTCACCCACTCGCCATACAGCTTCAGCTCTGCGTACACAGAACTGTCAGAAAAGCCAAATTCTTGTTCTTTTGAAGGATTTAATTCATTACTTAGGCAAAGCAAAAATATATAAATGCAGCCATGTTAAATGCCTAGCATCAGATAATTGTTCTCTGCAGTGTCATTAGTGAGACCAGAATTAGATTTTAGGTTTCAGTAATAAATAATTCAGTCAGCAAGGCACTGAAAAAACAGTGGATGTAGTATACTTATAAAGAGAGTGACCTATGTTGCTCAAAATCCCGCTAAGCATTTTTTTATCATCTTCAATGCCATCTGAATGGGATGGTGGCACTGCAGTGCCCTAAAGCAAAGGCAAAGCTGAGTGTAAAATTCTGTCCTTACCTTATCCTACTACACCTGGCTTTTGGATGGGCTGTCCAAACAGAGGGTGTATTTGGATGTATTGTGTTGTCTACATACAATAGGGAGGATTGGAGCGAAAAGGACATAGTTAGGCGGGTAGTAATTTCCAGGGTCTTCTAAATGTAGTCACCTGTGCTTGCTTTCTGTGCAGTATTCCTTTTGGTGTTTTAGGGTTATTTCCTCTGGGTCCAATTTTTGAGAGATACTATGCAGCTGGAGCTCCTGTTGGCTACTAATGAATACTTTGGTGTCAGTGACTTGCCCAATATCACATAAGAAATCTGTGGCAGAGCTAGGGATTTAACAGAAGTGCTAATATCAAATATATAATTCTTCAGCTCCCTAAATAGCTGAATAGTACTAGACCAAAGGATTTATATTGTGTTTTCTAAACTCTGAACATAAATAGTACGACAGTAGTTGAAAAGGTGAATGATGTACACTTCTGTGTTTTATAATAAAGTATTTCTTTCTATTCAAGATAAACTTTCATTGGAAGGAATAGTGGTTCAACGTGCTGAATGCAGACCTGCAGCTAGTGAAAATTATATGAAACTGAAAAGGTAGGTATATCTCCTTTTATTATCAATGAGTCTGTAATGTCTTGTTTTGATATTTTATCTCCTTTCCCGGTAAGAGCCAGATTACTTTCTGAAAAGTAAAACTATTTTATTTGCGTGATTTTGTTTCAGTTTTAAGACTGGATTTAGATATAACAGAGTGTGTAGTGCAGCGGTTTTCAAACTTTTTGAGCTGAGCTTCCCCTTTAGAATTTTTGGTTGTGTCCCCCCAACCCAGACAAAAAGAAGTGAGTCAAAGGGTGCAGGTGGTGCTCCCTTCCTGGTCCCCACCATGTGGGGCTGAAGCCTGAGCACCACCTGATCATTCTTCTGCACCCCCCAGGGGGCATGCCTCACAGTTTGAAAACCTCTGCTATAGTGTGTGTATATAAATATATCTAAATTTGTGCATATACTTGGATGCTAAACTGTAATACAGAAATAAAAAGGAATACACACAGATGGGGTTTAAAGGTTTTCATTGGCATGGATAGGATGATCATATTAAGTGGTGTTACAGACTTCCCAAAATGAGTGCCAGTAGCACCTTATGCTGTACTGTTCCATTATGTGGTGAGCACATTTAAGAACATGAGCATGTCCATAGTGGGTCAGACCAGTGGTCTAACTAGCCCAGTATTCTGTCTTCTGACAGTGGCCAATGCCAGATGCTGCAGAGGGAATGAACAGAACACAGCAATTTATCCAGTGATCCATCCCTTGTTGTTCAGTCCAAGCTTCTAGTAGTCAGAGATTAGGGACACCCAGAGCATGGGGTGGCATCCCTGATCATCTTGGCTAATAGCTATTGATAGACCTATCCTACATGAATTTACCTAATTCGTTTTTTAACTCAGTTATACATTTGACCTTCAGATCCCCTGGCAGCAAGTTCCACAGGTTGACTGGAGGTTGTGTGATGAAGTACTCTCTTATGTTTGTTTTAAACTTGCTGCCTATTAATTTCATTAGGTGACCCTGGTTCTTGTGTTACATGAAGAAGTAAATAACTTTATGAATCACTTTCTCCACATCATTCGTGATTTTATGGACCTCTTATATTGCCCCTTAGTTATCTCTTTTCTAAGATGAACAATCCCAGTCTCTTTCTTCTTTTCTCATAGGGATATGGAATAGCTTCCATAATCATTCATGTTATCCTTCTCTGTACTTTTTCCAATTTGAATATACCTTTTTGGGGATGAGGCAACCATAACTGCACACAGTATTCAAGGTGTAGGTGTACCGTGGATTTATATAGTGTCATTATGATATTTTATGTCTCATTATCTATCCCCTTTCCATAGTGATTCCTAACATTGTTAATTTTTTGTTTGCCACCACACACTGAGTAGATGGTTTTCAGAGAACTATTCACGATGACTCCAAGATCTCTGTCTTGAGTGGTAATCTCTAATTTAGACCCCATCATTTTGTATGTATTGTTGGGATTATGTTTTCTAACGTGTATTATTTTGCATTTATCAACATTGAATTTCATCTGCCTTTTAAGTTGCCAAGTCACCCAGTTTTGAGAGAATCCTTTGTAACTTTTCGCAATCAGCTTTGAATTTAAGTTTATTTGAACACATGTATAGTAATCCCTCCTGCTGAAGTTCAGCCTTCCAGTAAGAGTTTGAAAACTCCCTGGGACTATTTTAATTAAATGGAATGCAACTTTCTGATCATCCTAAATGGCTTCTGCGGGTGATCAAAAAACACAGGCAATGAAAATTGTGGATCATTTTAGTGCTGGCAGGTGTTTCCTTCCAAGCCAAAATTGAAAAGATTTTTCAAGTTTTAGAAATAGTAATGGTTTCATAGAGAAACCTTATACTTAAAATGGAGAATATTGCTAGGAAAAGTAATAGGTAATATTTGTGGAAGTGGTACTTAGGAGCCTATCTAATTGAAAGTCACTCAGGAGCTTTTGAAAATTTAACTTCATCTGTAGAATTCATCCTGTAATAATTCACACTGGAGTGTGTGTGTGTGTGTGTGTGTGAGAGAGAGAGAGAGAGAGATCTGCCGGTTAATTATGCATTTAAAAAAAAGTGATTTGTTTTATTAGTTCTAAATTTATCTTTCACTTTAATTAAATATCCTCTTAGTCTTGTATTATGAGGGAGGGTAAATGGGTGAGTTTGATTTACTTTCCATATATCATTCATTAATTTTGTGTACCTCTGTTAGATCCTCTTATTTATCTTCTCTCTAAACTAAACAGTCCCAATCTTTTCATTATTATGTGTGGGTGTCCATGTATATAATTTTTATACACTGATTTCCTGTAATTTCTGCAGGCTCACTATTGCAGCTACTTCAGTTGTGCTTCACCGTGTACGTGCTGTCATGGTTTCTGCCATTGATATAGAATGGAATTTGAGCAACACTGAATCTTTATTGAAGGGAATTTATTTTAATCTGGCAAATTTAAATATAGTCTTTATCTGTTTCAGAATTGTTTTAATCCTATTTCCTGAGCTCAACAGTTTCTTGTTATTTGTAAACTATCTCCTATTAGTTGATCATACCAGGTTCATGTGGGAAGGTCTCAGCAGGAGGCCAAAATGAAACTGACAGGTTTAATGAAATACTGTCCTAACTCTGAATTTGTTGGCATTTTACATTCTGATGTCTTGCCTGCAAACACTTACCTGCCCCGGACTATCATTTGTGTCTCTTGTCACAGTGAGTGCCTTCAGGATCAGTAACCACAGAAAGAATCAAAAAATGAAAGCAGTTTTTCTCCTGAGACATGCACCTTGGCAAGCTGAAAACTGATTGTAGCGCTGGTTTTTCTTGTGGAAAGGTTGTGTCAGGCTTTCCCTGCTTAGATTTTAACTTCTCACATTGTTAGAAATTTCTTATCTTTGAGCATTGAGTGGAGCGAAAAATTATCTCCTAGTAGAACTCAGTTTGATATTTAGCAGACCTGGTGATCACAACCTCAGAAGAAACTGTTAATCTTTTTTACGCTTTTCCTAGTGGGAACAGTAGCAACATCTAAATATTTTCTCTAACTTCCTTTGCTGTCTCCAAGTCCCCACATGCTACAGAACATATTTAATACAGTTACTTGTTTTGATTTAAGTCTAAAGATTATGAGCATACAGGTTATGAGATTAAGTTTCATAAAACTTCTTTTTTTCACATTTTTTTATTTACTGCTTTGCTTTAGAGGAGATAAGCTTCCCAGAGGTGGAATTTAATATTGATAAAAAGACAAGAAGGGACAAACAACAAGAATCAGCTAAGCTGTAACTTCTGTAGTAACAAGGTCAATGCAGGAGAGAAGTACAAACTGTAAAGTAATCAAACACAGAACATCTTGAGGTATCACTAGTGAAAATGGTTTATTTGTGTATCTTACACAGACCATCAATATCAGAAGATTTTATCACTGGGGGGAAAAGTGATTGTTTTAGGAAAATTCTCTAAAAAGAATGTGATTAAAATCATAAGGAAAAGAGACTGGAACAAACAAACAGTGTAAATTAAAAGAAAAAATGGACATTAAGCCATTCCAAAATAGCTCACCTACTGCTATATTTAAAAAAGAAGCTAAATTTCTACACAATTATATTGAATGTCTGCCAGTCTGGGCCAACCAAGAGCATGCTCAGTACCAGTGAAATGTAATTAATGCTCACTCGTCAAGTTGCTGACCTCTAAAAATTGTGTGCGCTGACTGACTGACATTTCAATTTATAGCTGAAAATTAACACTATATTTTGATGTCAGGTTCTTTGCAAATGTCAGCACAACAGCAGAAGACATGGATAATTTGCTTGGTCTGCTACTTTGTTAAATTTTTCCTCTAGCTCTGCTCAAGCAGTTGTCCTTTCTACTTTCCTACACAATAAATGCATATGATTTCTTATTCATGCAGTCTGCCCCAAAATGCAGTGTGTGTCACAACTGGTGATCAGTTGTTTGAGGTAGGCCATTTTTGTGTTCAAATCAGGTTTGATCTGCTTGTCGTTCAGTGTACTCAGGACTTTTAAGCACATAAATGAACATCTTGTTCTTGAAGTGAAATTCAGTATATGTACATATAACAATGTATTGATTTGGGTAGTTTGTTTTTGAGAACATAATTCATTTTTATGGCAAAAATGAGGACAATATCTTCTAGTGTGTAATAAAATTTTAGCTCCTTGTTTTACATAAGCATATTACCTTACAGGACTTGCACAAAATTGTCTGAAGTTTGGGTTTGGTAGGAAGAAAAACTGTCCTTGGGAGATGTATTCTGTCTTTCTACAAAGCGCCTGGGTAAACAACAACAAAGCTACTACTTCTAGTAGTGAATACTTTAAAGATTTGCAATACAGTTAATAAGCAGACAGTACTTGTCCCAGGTCATGGTGACAGGAGTTTTTCCTTACTATGCAAGGTAAAAACTCACAATACAGAAAGAGAGGGGAGCAAGAAATTTGGAGTATTATTTAAAATGTTGTTAAAAGAATGTGAATTTAATAATAAAGTTGAGTGGATAAATACTGGAGTTGGGGGATCAGGATACCTGGATTCTGTGCTTGGTTTGTCACTGACCTACTCTGTGAAATAGAATAAGCCACTTCACCTTTCTTTTCCTCTTCCACCACTCACCCTTTGTCTGTCTTCTCTGTTTAAACTGTAAACTCTTTGAGGCCGGGTCTGTCTCTTACTGTGTGCTTGTACTATAATACAAATAACAAATCTGTCTTTTTTTAAAATTCAAAAAATTCAAAAAATAATATTGAGATGCAAAAACTGGGAAACTTTTATGGAAGAGGAAGAGGGATTTCCTGGAGGGACTTGGTTAGGAAGAAGAATCTTCACAACTGTCATAAACAGATAGCTAAGGGTTAATGTCTCTTTCACCTGAAGCACCTGACCAGAGGACCAATCAGGAAACCGGATTTTTTCAACTCTGGGTGGAGGGAAGTTAGTGTCTGAGTCTTTTGTCTGTCTGCCTGCTTTCTCTGAGCTTTGGAGAAGTAGTTTCTACTTTCTAGTCTTCTGTTTCTAAGTGTAAGGACAAAGAGATCAGATAGTAAGTTATATGGTTTCTTTTCTTTGGTATTTGCATGAATATAAGTGCTGGAGTGCTTTAATTTGTATTCTTTTTGAATAAGGCTATTTATTCAATATTCTTTTAAGCAATTGACCCTGTATTGTATCATCTTAATACAGAGAGACCATTTGTATGTATTTTTCTTTCTTTTTATATAAAGCTTTCTTTTAAGACCTGTTGGAGTTTTTCTTTACTTCAGGGAAATTGAGTCTGTACTCACCAGGGAATTGGTGGGAGGAAGAAATCAGGGGAGATCTGTGTGTTGGATTTGCTAGCCTGATTTTGCATTCCCTCTGGGGGAATAGGAAAGTACTTTTTGTTTCCAGGATTGGGAACAGAGAGGGGGAGTCACTCTGTTTGGATTCACAGAGCTTGTGTCTGTGTATCTCTCCAGGAGCACCTGGAGGGGGGGAAGGGAAAAAGGATTATTTCCCTCTGTTTTGAGACTCAAGGGATTTGGGTCTTGGGGTCCCCAGGGAAGGTTTTTCAGGGGGACCAGAGTGCCCCAAAACACTCTAATTTTTTGGGTGGTGGCAGCAAGTACCAGGTCCAAGCTGGTAACTAAGCTTGGAGGTTTTCATGCTAACCCCCATATTTTGGACGCTAAGGTCCAAATCTGGGACTAAGGTTATGACATGGTGTAGCAGTGGTGGGATATAGACAGAATCCAGAAGCCAGTAGGAATATTATATTTTTCTCTTCTCTGCTAAGGGCTTTTTAGCAGAGAGAAACAGTTTGGTTTTAAAAGGGAACCAGAGAGAATTTTTTTTTTTGCTCTCTGGCAGTTTGTGGCTTGCATGTTAAGCGAGAAACCATTAAGAGACTGTTAAGGGTCTTTTGTCACAGAATAGCACTCCCATTGAGAGTCATTACCAGCACTATATAAATGCAAATGAAGTGGTTTTTCAGGTTTACTTAACATTGAAGATTAGCTAAAGGCACTGTTGCTAGGCAGACTTCAGGAGGCAACAGAGAACCTGCAGTTCAGAAGATAAACACCGGAGGGCACCCCAACACAAGAAAACAGGAATCATGACTTCTAAGGCAAAAATTGAGGCCGAAGAACAAATCAAAGAAGCTGAACACAGGCGACAACTGGAGCTGAAAGAAAAGGAAGAAAGCATCAAACTGGCAGCCTACCAAAGAGAACAGGCAGCCAAAGAGGCAGCACACAAAAGAAAACTAGAAGAAGAAGAGGTGGCCCACCGAAGGAAACAAGCAGAAGAAGAGTTGGCCCACAGAAGGAAGCACGAAGAAGAAGAGGCGGCCCACCGCCGAGACATGGAAAAACAACAAAAAGAAAATGAAGAGAAGGAAAAACAGAGAAAACATGAACTGGACTTGGCAAAAGCTGGGCTACATGTGCCAGCCAACCCTAACAACCCGGCGCCAATTATTGCTCCACAGCACAGGAAATTTCCCACCTACAAGGCAGGTGATGACACCGAGGCCGCCTTGGAAAATTTTGAAAGAGCCTGTCTTGGGTACAACATCCCCGAAGACCAGTACATGGTAGAATTAAGGTCACAGCTCAGTGGACCTTTAGCAGAGGTGGCAGCTGAAATGCCTAAGCAGCAAATGAATGACTATAAACTTTTTCAAACCAAGGCCAGATACAGAATGGGGATAACCCCAGATCATGCCCGTCGGCGCTTCAGAACCCAAAAGTGGAAACCCGAGGTGTCATTTCCTAAACACGCCTACTACATTGCAAAAAACTATGAGGCCTGGATAACAGGAAACAACGTTCAAACCTTGGAAGAACTGCACCTCCTCATACAAATGGAGCAGTTCTTGGATGGTGTTCCTGAAGACATCACACGGTACATACAAGATGGAAATCCCAAAGATATCGCTGAGGCGGGGGAGATTGGAGCCAAATGGATGGAACTGGCAGAAAGCTACTGTCAAGGGGAACGATTACCCCAGAGGGCACACAGACCATAAACCCTACAACCGAGGACAGCCAAAGACCCCACATACCACCCAAGTAAAGCCACAGATACCCTACCCTTCAACCTCACCAGTCTCCAGTAACTCACCTCGGCCCAGTGACCCATCAGATGGAAGATGCTTTAAGTGTAATGAACTGGGACATATCAAGGCCAACTGTCCAAAGAACACCATGCGAGTGCAATTCATTACACCACCATCACACCAAAGATCCCCAGGCCCGGATGCCTCTCAAATACCCTTGGAGCGAAGGGAAAATTTGAGAGTGGGCGGAAAGAAGGTTACTGCATGGAGAGACACGGGGGCACAAGTGTCAGCTATCCACCAATCCTTCGTTGACCCCAAATTCATCAACCCGAAGGCCAAAGTTACAATTTACCCCTTCATGTCACAAGCTGTAGACTTGCCTACAGCTCAACTGCCTGTCCAGTACAAAGGCTGGTCAGGAATGTGGACTTTTGCAGTCTATGACAATTATCCTATCCCCATGCTACTGGGGGAAGACTTGGCCAACCAGGTGAGGCGGGCCAAGAGAGTGGGAATGGTTACACGTAGCCAAACCAGGCAAGCTTCCAGACCCATTCCTGTTCCTGAACCGTCCACAGACGCCCCGTCTGTGTTACCAGAGACCCAGACAGAGGTAGTGGATCCAGATTCCATGCCAACCACTGAAACAGCCACAGCACCTCCAGTCCCAGGCCCGGAACTGAAACAGCAACCAGCACCAGCGATTGCAACCCCATCTTTAAACTCAACGCCAGTGGGCGCCAGCGAGCCACAACTGGCAGAAGCAACAGACAGCCATACCCAAAAGGCTCAGCCAGAGCCTGAAATACCCTCAGGTGCACCAGCGGAGAGTGGTTCACCAGCAACGGAAACAACCCCATCACCTACATCGCTTCCAGAGGGACCAAGCCCAAGTCCACAGTCTGAGGAAGAACTGGTGACCCAAGCCTCAAGGGAACAGTTCCAGACTGAGCAGGAAGCAGATGACAGCCTTCAGAGAGCGTGGGCGGCGGCACGGAGCACCCCACCGCCTCTCAGCTCTTCTAATCGATCCCGGTTTGTTATAGACCAAGGACTTTTATACAGGGAAATTCTTTCTGGTGGACACCGGGAAGAATGGCAGCCGCAAAAACAGTTGGTGGTTCCAACTAAGTACCGGGGGAAGCTCTTAAGCTTAGCCCATGATCATCCCAGTGGCCATGCTGGGGTGAACAGAACCAAGGACCGGTTGGGGAAGTCCTTCCACTGGGAGGGGATGGGCAAGGATGTTGCCAAGTATGTCCGGTCTTGTGAGGTATGCCAAAGAGTGGGAAAGCCTCAAGACCAGGTCAAGGCCCCTCTCCAGCCACTCCCCATAATTGAGGTCCCATTTCAGCGAGTAGCTGTGGATATTCTGGGCCCTTTCCCAAAAACGACGCCCAGAGGAAAGCAGTACGTACTGACTTTAGTGGACTTTGCTACCCGATGGCCGGAAGCAGTAGCTCTAGGCAACACCAGGGCTAACACTGTGTGCCTGGCCTTAACAGACATCTTTGCCAGGGTAGGTTGGCCCTCCGACATCCTTACAGATTCAGGGTCTAATTTCCTGGCAGGGACCATGGAAAAACTGTGGGAAACTCATGGAGTGAATCACTTGGTTGCCACCCCGTACCACCATCAAACCAATGGCCTGGTGGAAAGGTTCAATGGAACTTTGGGGGCCATGATACGAAAATTCATCAACGAATTCTCCAATAATTGGGACCTAGTGTTGCAGCAGTTGCTGTTTGCCTACAGGGCTGTACCACATCCCAGTTTAGGGTTTTCACCATTTGAACTTGTGTATGGTCACGAGGTTAAGGGGCCATTACAGTTGGTGAAGCAGCAATGGGAGGGGTTTATGCCTTCTCCAGGAACTAACATTCTGGACTTTGTAAGCAACCTACAAAGCACCCTCCGACACTCTTTAGCCCTTGCTAGAGAGAACCTAAAGGATGCTCAAGAAGAGCAAAAGGCCTGGTATGACAGACATGCCAGAGATCGGTCCTTCAAGGTAGGAGACCAGGTTATGGTCTTGAAGGCGCAACAGGCCCATAAGATGGAAGCATCATGGGAAGGGCCATTCACGGTCCAAGAGCGCCTGGGAGCTGTAAACTACCTCATAGCATTTCCCAATTCCTCACTAAAGCCTAAAGTGTACCATGTTAATTCTCTCAAGCCTTTCTATTCCAGAGACTTACAGGTTTGTCAGTTTACAGTCCAGGGAGATGATGCTGAGTGGCCTGACGGTGTCTACTACGACGGGAAAAAAGACGGTGGCGTGGAAGAGGTGAACCTCTCAACCACCCTGGAACGTCTGCAGCGGCAACAAATCAAGGAGCTGTGCACTAGCTTCGCCCCATTGTTCTCAGCCACCCCAGGACGGACTGAACGGGCATACCACTCCATTGATACAGGTAATGCTCACCCAATCAGAACCCCACCCTACCGGGTGTCTCCTCATGCCCAAGCTGCTATAGAACGGGAGATCCAGAACATGCTACAGATGGGTATAATCCGCTCATCTACCAGTGCATGGGCATCTCCAGTGGTTCTGGTACCCAAACCAGATGGGGAAATACGCTTTTGCGTGGACTACCGTAAGCTAAATGCTGTCACTCGTCCGGACAACTATCCAATGCCACGTACCGATGAGCTATTGGAGAAGTTGGGACGTGCCCAGTTCATCTCTACAATAGACTTAACCAAGGGGTACTGGCAAGTACCGCTAGATGAACCTGCCAAGGAGAGGTCAGCATTCGTCACCCATGCGGGGGTGTATGAATTCAATGTCCTTCCTTTCGGCCTTCGAAATGCACCCGCCACCTTCCAGAGGCTGGTAGATGGTCTACTAGCTTTACTGGGAGAATTTGCAGTTGCCTACCTCGATGATGTGGCCATTTTTTCAGACTCCTGGCCCGAACACCTACTACACCTGGAAAAGGTCTTTGAGCGCATCAGGCAGGCCGGACTAACTGTTAAGGCCAAAAAGTGTCAAATAGGCCAAAACAGAGTGACTTACCTGGGGCACCAGGTGGGTCGAGGAACCATAAACCCCCTACAGGCCAAGGTGGATGCTATCCAAAAGTGGCCTGTCCCACGGTCCAAGAAGCAGGTCCAATCCTTCTTAGGCTTGGCCGGATACTACAGGCGATTTGTACCACACTACAGCCAAATCGCTGCCCCACTGACCGACCTGACCAAAAAGACCCAGCCAAATGCAGTTAAGTGGACTGATGAGTGTCAAAAGGCCTTTACCCAACTTAAGGCAACGCTCATGTCTGACCCTGTGCTCAGGGCCCCGGACTTTGACAAGCCATTCCTAGTAACCACGGATGCATCTGAGCGTGGTATAGGAGCAGTGCTCATGCAGGAAGCAACAGATCACAACTTCCATCCTGTCGTGTTTCTCAGCAAGAAACTGTCTGAGAGGGAAAGTCACTGGTCAGTCAGTGAAAAGGAATGCTATGCCATTGTGTACGCCCTGGAAAAGCTACGCCCATATGTTTGGGGACGGCGGTTCCAACTACAAACTGACCATGCTGCACTAAAGTGGCTTCATACTGCCAAGGGGAACAACAAGAAACTTCTTCGTTGGAGTTTAGCTCTCCAAGATTTTGATTTTGAGATTCAGCACATCACAGGAGCTTCTAACAAAGTAGCTGATGCACTCTCCCGTGAGAGTTTCCCAGAATTCAGTAGTTAAAAAGTGTTCTTAAAATGTAGAAGTCTGTTAGTTATATACTTAGGGGTATATGTAAAGGTGCATGTGTTGTATTAATCTGTTTATTTTCAAGTTCTAGAAGGAAATCGCCGCCAGTGAGCTTCCCCACTGTCTGCAATTTGGGGGGCGTGTCATAAACAGATAGCTAAGGGTTAATGTCTCTTTCACCTGAAGCACCTGACCAGAGGACCAATCAGGAAACCGGATTTTTTCAACTCTGGGTGGAGGGAAGTTAGTGTCTGAGTCTTTTGTCTGTCTGCCTGCTTTCTCTGAGCTTTGGAGAAGTAGTTTCTACTTTCTAGTCTTCTGTTTCTAAGTGTAAGGACAAAGAGATCAGATAGTAAGTTATATGGTTTCTTTTCTTTGGTATTTGCATGAATATAAGTGCTGGAGTGCTTTAATTTGTATTCTTTTTGAATAAGGCTGTTTATTCAATATTCTTTTAAGCAATTGACCCTGTATTGTATCATCTTAATACAGAGAGACCATTTGTATGTATTTTTCTTTCTTTTTATATAAAGCTTTCTTTTAAGACCTGTTGGAGTTTTTCTTTACTTCAGGGAAATTGAGTCTGTACTCACCAGGGAATTGGTGGGAGGAAGAAATCAGGGGAGATCTGTGTGTTGGATTTGCTAGCCTGATTTTGCATTCCCTCTGGGGGAATAGGAAAGTACTTTTTGTTTCCAGGATTGGGAACAGAGAGGGGGAGTCACTCTGTTTGGATTCACAGAGCTTGTGTCTGTGTATCTCTCCAGGAGCACCTGGAGGGGGGGAAGGGAAAAAGGATTATTTCCCTCTGTTTTGAGACTCAAGGGATTTGGGTCTTGGGGTCCCCAGGGAAGGTTTTTCAGGGGGACCAGAGTGCCCCAAAACACTCTAATTTTTTGGGTGGTGGCAGCAAGTACCAGGTCCAAGCTGGTAACTAAGCTTGGAGGTTTTCATGCTAACCCCCATATTTTGGACGCTAAGGTCCAAATCTGGGACTAAGGTTATGACAACAACTAACTGATGGAGCTGTGTACCTGTACATCAAGATCTAGAAAATCTGCAAATTTGTCTTTTCTCAAATATAATCACTCCAGAATATTTATAGCTTTCAAAATTCTACCCCCCCTCCATGCACCCCACCAGTTCCCTAGTCAAGAATTCAGTTAAATACTTCTCTTTTTTCTTTCCTCCAAAAATAACCCTGTTTATTAATCCATTTGCTATAGGTAGCCAGATGTGTACTGACAGCTTTGTTAGAAGGAAACCGAAATTTTTTTTGCTCTTTCATTTCAGTATGGTTTAGTCTCCCAGGGAGTATACTAGTTATGAAAATTGACACAAATGCAAAAAGCACAGGGTGTAAATATTTGACAATATAGTGCCATTCTCTTTGCCCTGCAAAAAGTGTAGGCTTTTTTACTAATTAGACTGAGTAACTTATCTATCTTGTTGTTCATTACCACAAACAGACCCTGTTATGGTCAGAGTGAATGCGCCTTTTCCCTCTTTCTCTCACCATGAGCACCCTTTCCAAAGGATAGGCCTGTACCTTTACATCTTAAATTGGAGTCCTGTGACTAACCTCACTTTTAGTGTGGAATGACCAGGTAAGAATGCATAACCAGCTGGATTTTGGCGCCTGCTTAGACTTCTCTCCAGGAGCCTGTGGTTAGTGTGAAAATGCAGTTACATTGAACAGTTTGTTCAAAGCAGAGTATGGTTTATTTATTGATAGGGACATCACAAGCCGCGAGAGAAGGGTTAATAGGAACCAAAGTCTATGAACACATTCTTCTTCAAGTTCTTGACCGTATACATTTCACTCATGGTGTGCTTGCACTCTGTGCACTCAAATTTGGATTCTTTTGTCTAGTCGTGTCTGTTGGGGTGACATACGTGCTCCTTGAATGTCCTCATGTTCCCAACTGGGTTTAAGAATTGTCCTTCCTGTGACGCAATAGTGGCTTCTTAACAATGGGCCCACCAGATGCCTTTTGTGTGTGCCCTTTGTTGACAGCTGTCTATTTGTAAGTGGTACTCAAAAAGAACACAGAAAATTAGAGAGGCACATTCAATAATGTTTCTAATGGAAATATCTGTGGGTCCCTTCTCAGACCACAGGGTCCCTGAAGCAGAAAATCCAGAGGAATTGTCATCCAAAAGTGCTCCTGTCACCTCATCAGCCTGCTTCTTTGATATGTATGTCTCCAGGCGATAATACTTCTCTGCTGGTAGCACCTGTCATACCGGGGGGAAAAGGAGCATTCTGATGTTAAAGGGAAGAAATCTAATTCTCTTTTCTGAGAAACTAGCTCTGAGGAGGCATACATCTTCCCATTTATCTGCTGAAGAGGATACTGCAAGGCCTAAGAAAGGTCCCTCGGCCGCACGAGCTCCAGAACATCGTGCACACTATCATGCCAGGTAGGCAATACTAGATGATCAATGAAAGTCTCCTGGATCTGCAATTCTGTTCTGCTACATGCAAGCCTTGACAGCTCGAACATGCAGAAGTATCAGTACCAGGACCCATCACCTGTATTGGAGCAGTTTTACTCGCATGCTACTCCAGGATCCTCTGTGTATCTACAGTCCAGAAAAGATCAAGACACTAGGATTCTCCAAAGGCTACCCTGTGGGACATGGAGCCCAAACAATTAGATCTCTTTGGGCATAAAATCTGCAAGCATACAGATGAAAATTGCCAGCTGTCAAACACTGTTGTCAAAATATTACTTTTTGAATTATGAAAATATCTCAAAATTCACTGACAAGATTCTGCAGGACTGCAGAGAGGGATTTAAATATCACTGTTTGCTGAAAGACAGCTAGTTGCATGTACTTCACTCCAAGCAGTACTTGACGCTCCAAGCAGTACTTGGATATGATAGCCAGGTCTGTAGCAACTTCATGAAACAATCGTCCTATCTACAAATGTCTGGCATGTCTAAGGAGGTACAGGTTAGTGTAGAAGATCTGCCTTTTAAAGGATGTTAGTTGTTCCGCACAAGACTGATGAGGCCTTATGTCCTTTGAAGGACTCTCATGCATTTCTAAGATCTTTGGAGTTTATTTTCCTGCTATAAGGAGGAAACCAGCTAGTCCCTAGTCATATCTAAGGCAGTCTATTATCCTCAGTATAGACCTTCTGAACCTCCAAGAAAGCATCAAAAGTACTAAAGGAGGAAATTGTCAGCATCCTCTAGGCCGTCGGTGCACCCAGCTGTATCTTCAAGGTGGAAAATTGTCTCATATGGAGCTCTCAACAGATGTCTAGTGGATTGTTTGATATCTCCCCTCCGTTTGGCAACTGCTTTTTTTCAGTTTCATGGGATTTGGAGTTCTGTAACAGACTGTTGGGGAATGGAGATTCTTCGAGTGCTTGCTCATGTTGATTCTGTTCTAGGTGTGTGTGTGCCCATGTGCACAGTCATTGGAGATTTTTGCCTTAGCGGTATCGGTAGGGTTAGTTGTGTGCCCCCTTGAGTGCCACACTCATGCACTGGTATATTAGGCGCTGCCAACCCTACGCTCTCTCGGTTCCTTCTTACTGCCTGTGATGATAGATTGGAGCACCTAGTCTTGCATTGTAAGAGTGTTAGCGGTTCGTTACAGCACATTGTCTTCCTATATGGTTTGTCGGTACTTAGTTAGCCAGTAAGTGTTAGGTTAGTTTGGTAGTTAGAATCCTGTCTGAGACTTTTCCCCTGAGTGGGGCATGTCCTGTTCCCCCGGCATCAAACCATGCTTGTCATGCAACAGGCCAATGCCTATTAGTGACCCCCACAACAGCTGTTTGAAGTGATTGGGGGAGTCCCATAGAAAGGACAGAATTTGAAAAAACTTTCACACTAAAACATAGAAGGAGCAGGATATCCACTAGAGGGCCCTCCTTCTGGAGGCTACTCTTCAGTCTGCGATGGAGCCCTTCCACTCAGACCCCACGCCTAGCACCTTGGCATCAGTGTGGAGTGCACTGCTGGCACTGGGCTCTGCCCTGCATCAGAGGGGAATGGGGCTTGGGGCAAAGGACCTATGTCATGCCAGGTGCCCGCCCCAGGGCTTCACAGGGATACCACTGGGGTCGGACCCCCTAGCCCGGCCAGGGATCCGAATTCTGGGAGCGGCAAGGGCCCCCGGCTTCTCCTAAGGCCCTAGTTGCCCAAAGCAGGACGCCGGCACCGCACTCTGTCTCCAGTCAGAAGGCCCAGGTCCCCGATGCCATGCTCTTTCCCTACGAGGCACTGGACACCAGCATCGAGGCACCTGTCCCTGTAACCCTGGTACCAGTGAGCTTCCCACTAATGATTGCCACAGCGCAGGTCATCTTCGCCTAGATGGTTTCCCAGGTGTCAGTCCTCTCTGGGAAGGGATCGCTCCCTATCACAGCACTGGTCTCCACCTCCCCAGTACTGCTTGTCATGCAGGCACCGATCCTTGCCCTCGTCTGACCTGCTGCCGACCAGGGTCAGTCGGTAAACTCAGGCCTCAACGGCTCTGCCCTGGTCGCCGGAAGGGCAATGGCTGTAGGACTGCAATCACTTATCTGAGGAAACTCAGATTAAAAAACTGGGGCTGGGGAGGACTCCAACACAGTTTATTTCTATGGGGGGAGGGGACACAATTTCCAGGGTAAACAGTGCCTGCTTATGCCTCCTCCCCCCCCTTAGCTGTGGGACTGCCTAGGACTAAAGGAAACAAAACAGAAATGGAGGGGGGAAGCAGAGATGTTTCCTTCAGCAACGTGGCTCGAGGGGACCCTGACTTTAATCAGTCTGAACTATCTTAATCTTTGCTTCTCTATGTTAAACTAAGGACTTTCAGATTCTGTATGCCAGGTGATTTAATACATTGTTACCTTGTGTTTTAAAAGACTGCTTGGTGTCACTGCAAATGCTTACTGAGACTATTATGCCCTGAAGGGGTACAGTACAAGCCTTCTGAAGGAGTCTGTCTTGGCTAGATTTGCAGGGAGCCATGGGGAGAGACAGGGATCACTGGTGCCCGAGGGCCCAATTTTGGAGTTGTGGAGGTGGCAGGCATAACGGTACGAAACTGTGTGGACCCTTGGGATTTGACACATTAAAGGATCATTCCCAAGGGACTGGTTACATATTAGGGCATAAACCAGACCTGTGAATCTGTGGTGGGGGGCACAAGGGCTCCAACATGAAATTACAACTCCAGCGAACACTGAGGCCAAAAGAATCCAAACTCTCTCACATTTGGTGCATTTGCACCTATAGTGGGATCCATGTAGGTAAAACATTTTTAAGAACTGCAGTTACTGTAAATAACTATTTTTTCGTGTACTGATGGGTAATGTAGATTTATGTCTAGGAGAATTCTTATCACTAGTGTACTTCAGATAGCAGTATCACAGGCACATAGAAGAAGTTGAAGAACTGGAAAATATACCTTTTGCTCTCGGGCCAGGTCTACACTAAAAACTGTTGCCGGTATCGTCTGTGGGGTGATTTTTTTGTGTGTGACATTTCTATATTGTCGAAAGCCTATTGTAGATGCTGTTACACCGGTATAAAAGTGCTTTCCTCGTATAACTTATTTTGCTCACTGAACCAGTGTAAATTATACTGGCAAAAGCATTCTTTCACTGGAATAAGCTGCAGCTACACTGGGAGGGTTTGCCAGCTTAGCTATATCGGAAAACCTTTTCTAGCGTAGACAAGATGTCAGTATAGTTGTAAAAACAGCAGCCAACCACTGCAGTCAGAGGGTCCCCAGCTCTGCCTCCCTCCCTGCTGCCTTGGATCGCTCTGTTACAAACATTTGGCACAGAGCAGATGCTCCTTCACTCTCAGAAGTAGTAGGAGACTGGGTTCAGAGCATCGTCAAGTTGTCTGAGTGTCCCCATCTGGCTTGATCTTGTTCATGTTATCTGCTCCTCTCAGCATAAGAACTATTGCTTCCTGCTTCTCTTTTCAACAAAAGAAATGTCATCTTGTTTCAGCCTTAACTATAGTGTATGTGCAATACATGTTATGGAGTGGTGTAAAAGTTTCACTGGTATGAGGCAAAGTTGTGAGAGAGTTTTTACACAGGGTTATCCCAAATGCCTGTTTAAAAAAAGAACAAAAAAACCCCATCTTTGTATTACACCTAGTCATAATGTATTTTGTTTATCCACAGATTAGAGGGGAAATTCATACAAATGCTTTAGAAAAGAGGTGTCAAACACCTGGCCTGTTTGATGTATTAATTCAACCCCTTTGATACAGTAGGATCCCACAGAATTTATACTTTCACTTGAAAAAAAGTATCTAGCCTGTATGGTTGCAAATAGATTTATTTGAACATTAACAGGTGTAGTATTTTCCTGATCCTGGAGGCAGCCTGGAATAGTTCTGAGAAGCATAAACTGACTCATTCATCTCAATGACATCTGAAACTTACTGCCAAATGATGTGTCCACATTCTGGCTTTTCCTTGTGGCATGAGTTCATTTTAGCAGAAATATCCAGCTGATGTTACCAGTTTTTGATAGTAGTAGCAGATTAGTACCTGCAGCAGACTGCACTGCTGCCCTACTGCACTGTGTTTCACTGTCATGGCCTGACCTCTCGTTGAGCTCTTGAGAGGAAAAGGAAAGGTAACAGTGATCCAGGAAGAGAAACCATCCACCAGTCGGCATTCCTGCCCTTTGCTTCTGGGCCATATTGAATTCTCATCTTTTGAACAAAACTCCCATTGATTTAAATGAGAATCCACTTGTGAATAGATGGTAGTGTATGGCCTTGATTTGGTAATCCCAGTCCAAAGGCTCTAAATAAAAATGTAGTTCAGCCCTTTCTATAGAATTAAACACAACTGTTTCACAGTGTGTTAGGAATTTGACTGAATGCAGCAAATCCGAAACTGAGGAATGGAGGAAAAAATTTAATGTCCTGCCAGGGCTAGAAACAAGTTGGCACATTTATTGTTGACACTGAACAAATTATTTGTAATTCCCATTTCCTATTAGAAAGCGGGAAGGGAGAGATTTCTTGATATCCAGTGGTATAAAGCATGTTTCTGTCCCCAATAGTTAAGAAGTTAAACCTAACTCAAATATAGAACTCAATCTTGTCCATACTGCACCTTACATCAGTATACTGCTCTCTTGGGGAAGGATGCATGAAAGGGGAGGCAAAAATATTTGCTTTTTGTTTTTGTGGGGTGGGTTGTTTTTTTGTTTTTTTGCTTTTTAAAAAGCAGCTTTTTGAAAGCTCCTGAAAGGTTTGGAATGTTAGAAGGAATCCTAGCAAGATATTTTAGTGGCTTTGAGTGAAGGTAACGCCATCAAAAATTCAAGATAAATGCATGGGAATGTTACCCTATGTATGTTGATGCATACATGTACATATGCATGAGATTGAGTAGTAAGGAAAAAATATATATAATATATATATTAGGCCTACATTTCTATAGCACCGTTCAGTGAGAAAGAACCTCATGATTTTCTAACTATACATATGGAAATCATTTCATCCTGTGCTATAATCCCAGTGCTGATACAAATTGTCATTGTAGCCTTTGGGAAGCCACTTAATCTCTGTTTCTTAATTGGAAAAAGGGATTTAATTAATTTCATGCGCCTTGCGGGCGATGGTGAAGGTTGCTGAAGCACTTCTAAGATGTAAAGCAACGTGCAAGTATCAAATTTAACTTTTTAATTTATGCTGTATAAGTGTTTACAGTTATAAAAATCTGAGTCATAAAAAACTGACCTTTTCAATGACAGCGATTGATAGATCAACACCACTGTGTTCAAATCAGACTATTTTCAGCCTTTCAAAAAGAGCTACCATGGATAGAGTAAATTAGTAGGGATTTATACATACTACTTTTCAATATGCAAATTGAGAACATGAGACCTTTAGGTTGGTAAAGCCTGCAACCTCATGACAGGGGAGAAGGTGAGTTTCTTTACAATAAAATAAGACAAACTGTCCTTTAAATAGCAATGATAAACTAGTTAGGAAAACCATCACACCTTTAATTTGGCAGCATTTAATGATCCTCCTACTTGTACCTAACATCTTCAGAAAAACATTTCAGAAGACTTAAGTATAAGTGAGTCTGTGTTTATTATCAGTATGATGCAGTTTCAGCATCTGTCTATTCAAATGCAATCTTTGATAAAGTATTGCTAATTAAATCCTTGGAGGATTTATCTTCGAATCCTGTGAAATTGAATCATACAAATATAGTCCATTAAATTGTTCCAGATTAGCATATCTGCATCAGGAGTGAAATGTAGTCTTAAAATCTTTGAGGTCTTCCCATATTCTAGTAGAAATAAAAAGAAATATAAAGCATCCTTTTCCATTATACTGAAAAACAATTTTCAGAGTGGTATGAGGAGAAAAATGCACAGCTCAGCTATCAGAGTAGCAGCCCTGTTAGTCTGTGTAAGCAAAAAGAACTTGTGGCACCTTAGAGACTAACAAATTTATTTCAGCATGAGCTTTCGTGAGCTACAGCTCATTTCTTCGGATGCATAGAAAGGAACACACAGACAGGAGATATTTATACATACAGAGAACATGAAAAGGTGGAAGTACACATACCAACAGGAAGAGTCAATTGATTAGACTCTTCCTGTTGGTATGTGTACTTCCACCTTTTCATGTTCTCTGTATGTATAAATATCTCCTGTCTGTGTGTTCCATTCTATGCATCCGAAGAAATGAGCTGTAGCTCACGAAAGCTCATGCTGAAATAAATTTGTCAGTCTCTAAGGTGCCACAAGTACTCCTGTTCTTCCAGCTCAGCTATGTTACTATGTGTTGGAATAAGATGCAGTTTAGTGGAGTATTTTAAATTTATGCCTAAACTGCATTCTTCTATGCAGTAGTTTGTTAAACCTGTGTGTTTATTATTCTTTCATTTTTCTAGTCATATTAATTTATGCAAAGGTAAAATGATGAAAAGGAGGTAGGGTGCAGATCTGAAGATTTATCAGCACAAGTATTTTTCCAGTACAAGTGATATTGCTCTGTGATTTAACAAGCTGCTTCCCAAGGAAGGTGCTAGTTTGGAGAGCTGTATCAAGGGCAGCACTAACAAAATGACATTCCACGTTTAACCATTTACTTAATTGAGAATACCCTTTCATTACAAACTTAAAACTATATTTCATTTTCCCATTACTGTTTACCTTTCTTTTTACTCCTGCCCATGCCATACTCCCCACGTTACCAATAAATCTCCAAGTCTTGGGCACTTACAATTGCAAGGTCTTCCACATGAAAGAACCTCTGCTTGCTTATATATACATTAATATGACATCCAAAAGATAGGTTCGTTCTCTCTCTCTCTCTCTCTCTCATGGTACCTACCTTTTGGGTGTCATATTAATGTACTGTAACTATTAGGAAGGCTTTTTAATACATATGATAGTTAAAATAGCTTTTGTTCTCCATTTTATCAAGTTGCTTTTCTAGAAGTGACTATGTAAATCAGATGGTGCAATGGTAGCATCAACGTGAGTATGCTAATATCTCTGTTTTTGAGCATGCCCATTATGAACTCTGTTTTTCCAGAAGCCAGAGCATATTGAGAGTGAATTGAGTATTTGTCTATTTAGTAAAGTGATGTGTCTTCTCTCTTGATGAACCTGAGTCATTATTAAACATGGCACTTCTGGAATGCTTTCTCTTTTTCATTTGACTTTATGTACTGCAGCTAAACCTACACAGCACCCGTAAAATCAGTCACTCTGTAGTCTGTGCCCACAGTGAGGGTGGTGTGATTGGTGAGCAGTTACCATAATTGGAACAAGGAGTCTGTCTTTTGTCAAAATATGGACTAGAGTCTTAGCACTATTTGGTTTTATTATTTTGCTCTTTTAATTTAGGAAATGCAGCCATTTTCCATTACATACAGTACTTCACATTTATGGATGTACACAGTGTAACTAGTGGAGAAAATTCATATGCTGCAATTACTTAAGTGTACAATTTATTGAAGTATAGAACTTGGCAAAGCCAAATATAGAGTATGATAAAGGGATTGAAAGGTAGAGGAAAATAGCTTCTCGGGTATTTTTCCCTTCTATTTATACAGTAAAACACAGAATTTATAAGTACAAGGAAATAAGATTTGTAGAGATTGCTTTAGAAGCAGGTGGTTGATCTAAGGAAGGATGCACTCCTTGCATCTCAATTGGTAAAGCCAATTAATTGGTACAATTTCTCTTCTAAAATATCTATATTTTCAAATGTTGGATGCAGGGTATTTGTAGCTGTGTTGGTCCCAGGATATTAAAGAGACAAGGTGGGTGAGGTGTAATATCTTTTATTGGACCTACTTCTGTTGAGGAGAGAACTTGCCAAAACATGTCTTTCTCACCAACAGAAGTTGGATCCAATAAAAGATATTACCTCACCTACCTTGTGTGGTCTACATTTTCAAATGTCTTTCAGATGCTGAAAATGTGGATATGAAGTGGATATAGGGAAGTGTAACTATCCTTTTTTGTTTTCAAAACTGTATGTAAGAAATTACAAATAAGATTTTGCCCTCTCTGCTCATAGTTATTTTACTCCTGGGAGAGTTCTGTGCCAAAAAATTAAAATTTCTGCCCACAATATTTTAAAATTCTGCCAAATTCAGCATATTTTATGTGTCAAAATAATGCAATATAATCACACTGGTTTTAGTTATTTAGGTAACTTATTTAAACTACAATATAATGGATGGAGAATGGGTGTGGGGAGCTTTGGAGGAAATCCCCAAGCCCCCTTGTCTAATAGTAAGGTAGCTAGGTTTGACCCTTTATTTCTAGTTAAATACATGCATCCATATGCTCAGTGTTATATTGGCTACTGACCATCTCCAAAAAGATTAATAGCAAACAGTTCATGAAGTAGATTTGGATAGAAAGTTTTTTCAGTCCAAAAATTTAGACCAGTTCTTTATGGTGCTTTAATTAATAGATTTATAAAGCCATACTGTCCTTTACACCACTCTGGCCATGTAAAGGTGCCATAAAACTTTTACACCTGTTTTATGCTTCTGGGGAAATTCACAAGGACAATGGGAACAATTCATTAAGTAGGCAGGCTGCTACATTCTGCTCTGCCTGAAGGGACAGCCTTCTTCCTACTTCCTCAGACACACCCTGAAACCCTGCCCCTCCGTGCCGAGCGTGCCACAATAGTGAGCGAGAGGGACAGAGTATTTGTCTCATATGCACAACTGCCCACCCCTTCACACACTCCTGGTGGTGATTTACATCTCTATTGGCTACTCCGGGTGCCGGAACTGACCTGCCTGTGCTGCCGGGGAGTGGTGCATGATTGCTCTTGCAGCTCCACTGACAAGTCATTTTTCTGCGGGGAAGCAAAGAAATCTGCAGAGGACATTAATTCTGTGCATGTGCAGTGACGCACAATTCCCCCAGGAGTATTATTTGGAATAAATGTATAGAAGTTCGAAAATAAAAGAAATATTCTGTACAATGGGTGCAATAATAACCTGTGTCCTCTACTTCAGGGTTTCTCAAGCCGTGGGTCGGGACCCAAAATTGAATTGCCAGAATGTTTCAGCTGGTCACATGGCAGCACCTGTGGCTCCTGTCTCACGGGGCTGGCTTTGCTTGTCTCCCTACTCCAGGCACTGCAACTTCTGGGGTCCCAGCGTCACTCAGGTTTGGCTCAGCCATCATGATGATGTAGGTAGGCCAAATTTGTCTGAGTGGCACTGCAACCCTGTGAGGCCAGGTCACAACCCTCTCACACAAATTTGGAGGTTGCAATGCCTGCAGCAGAAAGCCAACACCATCCAGCCTCACAGCACAGGAGCTGCCAATGTGGGGTGAGTGCTGGACAGGACATGACAAAACCACCCAAGGGCTTCCACTCTTCGACTATTTACTGGGTTGCAACAGCCATAATCATTTACAAAAGGGTCCTGAGCCCAAAAAGGTTGAGAACCACTGCTCTACTTAGTATTAGTATACTTGTTTTTTCAAAACAAAAAGGAGAAGTTATATCTGCTGAAGTCACAAATAAAATTTCCCTTCAGGCTGATAGGAATCTTGTAGTTGTGCTAATTGGACCTATGCATGTAAATCTTCTGCACGTAAATGGCAATTTTTACCCCTCAGGCTTGAGCCATAATATAAGTCAGGGCTGATAATACAGTGTATTTCTCCAGTGCCTTCTAGCCTAAGATCTCAAAGCTATTTACAATCTTGAATTAATTTAGCCTCACAGCACTCCTCTGAGGAAGGTAAGAGTTATTCTCATGTTACAAATAGGGAAACTGAAGTACTAGAGGAGTTAAGTGAGGTCACATGACCTTGATGACCTCCCACACATTGAACATCTGTGAGTGTGGTGGGAGGATTGAAATTAATTAAATCCCTTGTAAATGAATCCAATCTAATTAAACATCCGTATAGTAGTGAGGAGTCATATATTTCCCATTCAATATGGCACTATATAAATATCTGACTGATAAGCCTGATTAATGAAAATTATGGCACGTCTGGCTGTGCATGAAGTAATTTAGAGTTATTTGGATTATGTATTGAATGTTTTTTGAAACTCATATTAGTAAAGTGTGAAACTGTCCATGCTGAGGAGATTAAAAGGATATACAAAAGTCCACGCAATTACTGCATGCACTATTTAAAAAAAAAAGTTGGCATTTGGGACTCAGGAGTTCTGCTGAAGGAAAAAGTGCAAGTAGGACTTGACAGGTGTGCGTGAAAGGTTGCTAGACTGTGGAGAGAGAGAGAGAGAGAGTGTTCTCTTTCAGATGAAGAAAAACCTATATATCTTTGCAGGTGAGAGGATAAAGTCTGGTTAGGTAATATGGCTTAGATGAAGATGTTGGCAGTTCTTAATGATTTTGTGTTGGGATTAAAAAGAGAAGTGGCACTCGTCCAGGAGACTTCTATGATAAAAATCAAAAGGCATACTAAACTAACTGCTGAGTATTTTGACATGACATATGCCAAAGAAGTTCCCATTGGGACCACTTAGGACCTGATCCAAAGAAGTAAGTGGAAAGTCTCCAGTTTACTGCAGTAGGCATCGAATCAGTCCCGTAATGTCTGTATAGATTGGCTTTCACTCAGTTGTGTTCATTATCTTGTTTGTGACCTCACACTGTGATTTTTTTTAAAAAAAACCCAAAACTTATTTTGCACCTTCTGGTGTAATGCAATACTTCCCCCGTCCTCCTCCCTGGTCTGTTTCTGCCTTAAAAACAAGTAAGACACTGCTGCTATTCCTCTCCTGAAACAGAAAAGGAAGGGAAGAAAAACCCATTCCAGAGTGTCGCATTCTATTCTATTCTATATAGGTTCTTAACCATTGAAAACAATTGTGGGTTTTGCTGTAGGGCAAGATTCTACTCAGTGAGATGGTCACTCACACAAGCTTCACAGTTATACTTTTTCCCTTCAGAAATCACCTTGAGATGAGTGCCCCAGACTCCGTGGCCTCCTTTCAAAAAAATTAATGGAACCTGGCTTTGGTTTCAAATTTGAATGGGTATGAAAATGTCTCTGAAAATGAGTTCCTTGTGGTCAGAAACTCTCATCAGAACTGAGCTCTCACAAAGACCAAACAGTTATCACTCTCCTTATTCCACTATGTGAAGAGAGGCCAGCACCTCTGGATGTAAGAAATCACATTCTCTGCTCAGAAAAACTGAACCTAGCTTTGGCTTCAGGTTTGTACAAAGCTTTTGCTAAGTTTAAAAAAGAAAGAAGGGAAAAAATAAGATTGAGGGAAATAAGAGGAAATGTAAAAGTACTTCCAGTGTATGTTTTTTGTTGTGAAATCAGATTGTTTTAAGAGGGCTGTTGGTAAAAGTGCTGCTACTCAGCTGGTAGACCTTCTATGGATGGCCTGGCTGGGCATTATAGTCTATTTCTATACAAAGATTGATAGAGTTTTAGACCAGAAAGGACAATTTGAATCATCTAGTCCAACTCCCTGAATATCATAAGCCATTAATTTTAACCCAGTAACAAATGTTTTACAAAAGCATTTCTTCCAGAAAGGCACCCAGACTTGATCTCAAAATCAAAGGATGGAGTATTCAACACTTCCCTTAGTACAGGGATTGGCAACCTTTGGCATGCGGTCCGTCAGGGAAAGCTGCTGGCAGGCCATGACGGTTTGTTTCCCTGCAGTGTCCACAAGTTCGGCTGATCGCAGCTCCCACTGGCTGCGGTTCGCCATTCCAGGCCAATGGGGGCTGTGGGAAGAGGTGGCCCAGCCCACATTGCTTACCGCAGCCCCCTTTGGGGCTTAACCTTAAATCTTAACTCCAATTTAACCTAGTTTGTATCTGGGAATAAATTAAGAGTTGAAGGATCACAATCTGAAAAAGGAGCAGGAATAACTGATGGTGAAATGGGTCAATTTTAGAGGGCTAATTGATTGGGCAGCAATCCTGAAGGGGCAAGGTTGCATGCTATATAGACTCAGGGTATATTGTCTAAATGTACCAAAGATCATGAAATAATTATGGAGTTCTTTTTTGAGAGCAGGAGACATAGGGGCATGTCAAGGTGTGCTGGGTTAGTGAGGTGAAGGGTATGATTTGGAAGAGTTGTAGGCAAGTGTGGGACTGTCCATGTCCCTTTGCCAATACAGGATTGTTCACTATTGTGGATTCTTGCTGCCCCCATTGGGGCCGGGCCCCAGACTGCACTCGGGGGCGGCTCGAGGGATTTTGCCCCACCAAGCAGGTCCCCAGTCCACTATTGTGGATTCTTGAGTTCTTGATTAACTCTAATTTTAAATTACTCAAGACATGAGGACTCAACACTTCAGTTGGGAGACTATTTCCCCATCTACTAGATATTGCAGACATATTTTGCCTATTTTTATTAGATTTGTATTGTTCAATCACTGTAGTATCTCAATATTCAGTTTAACTTTGTATCATTACTTCTAGATATATAGCCCTGAACCATCCTAAACATTTCTTCCTTCCTGTTTACACCCTGAAATCCTCAACAGCTTGTTCCTCAGTCATTCTTTAGCCAAGCTATATATATTTTTATTTTAATCTCCTAATTACAGAGTAATACGCACTTACAGAAAATACGCACATTCTCTAATATATCTTAATAGAAGCAGACTGTGCAATCTGCAAACTCATTGATGGAGTTCAGTTTTTAAAACTGTGATCTAGTCTTGATTGCAGCAGACATCACTCCAGTGCCATCTGCCATGAAACGTGAAGCGGGAAAGAGCTCATTACAGAAAGGCTTTTATTTAATCTACTATGCTATATATATATATATATATATATATATATATATTCCATAGCAGGATACCCTGTGTTAAAGCATGTGGCTTTAACCCACAAAAATCTGTTTTCCTGTTCCGGTGTTTTCTTGCATTATCATGTCCACCAGTTCTTCACTATTCCTCTTCTACTTGAGACCTGGGGATTGTCAATCAAACTCCTAGTTACAAGCCAGATTGTTCTGCATCCTCTGACAGAATTTATGTCAGAGATGCGACAATAGCAAAACTGTTTCCAAATTTTCTTCAAAAACTAGATTAAAAACATTTATTCTGAAAGTTTTGTCTATAATGTGGCTTTTTTTGTTCCCTTTTTTTTTCTGGAAAACCACTCCTGTGACCCTGCTTAGTTACTCCTGAGGCTCTATAGTAAGAGAGCAGCTCCTTCCTTGAAAATGCAAGACTTTCCCAGAAAAGCAAGAGCCTAAGCCAACAAAAGCTCTTAATGTGCTGTATTTCCTGAACCAAATGTAGGAGAGGGTATTGTGTGTGAAATGTCTGTTCTCAAGTTCAGTGATATTCCCAAGTATCTGAGGCAGCTATGCAGGGTGAGGTAATGAATTGCCACAAAAAGACAGAGTTCCTGAGCACGTGATGCAGAAAGGTTGCACTACCATCACCACTCTTTGCATTCAGAGATACAGACTCTGCCTGCAAGAAAGGCCTGGAGCCATAGATATTTTTTGTTCCATTTCATTCTTGACTACAGGATGTGAGAATCCCCTGACAGTGTTGCCGAGATGATAAAGTGAGGGGTGGAGGTTTCTCCCCCAGAAAAGTACAGCTAGCTAACAGGGTTTCTGAAAATTAATGCTACTGTAGTCCATCTTATTGTGGCAATATTTTTGGTAGTACTTGCAAATCGGTTTTCAGTTCTCTTAATTATATTCTCTTAACTATTTCCTTGTATTTGTTCAGATGTCTTTTAAGAGATTTTGCCTACCCATTCTCACTCATAGGTGTCCTCACCTTCTTAAGACTTGGGGATAGAACTTGAAAAATATTAACCCTAACAGAATGAGCACAGCTCAACAGTTCCACACCAGCGGAGTTCTTCCAAAGCTGTGGAATATTGTGACAGAGACAAAAGTACTTTTCAGCTTTTCTAGAAAAACATTACAGAGCCAACAATAAATAAAGCAAGCAAACAAACAAACTTATTTTGGGTTGATAGAATTGGGAAAAGGAAAGGGACCAAACAGAAGGGCATGATACATAAGGGAAAAAAAACTTTTCTTTTTGATGTGTAGCAGCAGGTGGATATAATATAAAAAATAAATCTTTAAAGGCAGTGTTCACAGATTTTAAAGTAAGAAAGGGCCATTATGATGATCTAGCCCAGGGTTCTCAAACTTTATTGCTCCGCGACCCCCTTCTGACAACAAAAATCAGTACATGACCCCAGGAAGAGGGACCCAAACCTGAGCCTGCCTGAGCCGCACCACTCTGGGCGGGGAAGGAGGCGACAGACGAAGCCCAAAGGCTTCAGGGCCAGGCAGGGGGCCTGTAACCTGAACCCCACCACCCAGGGCTGAAGCCTTTGGGCTTTGACCCCGGTGGTGGAGATTGGGCTTTGGGCTCAGGCCCCAGCAAGTCTAATGCCAGCCCTGGTTACCCCATTAAAACGGGGTCAGGACCCTCAGTTTGAGAACTGCTGATCTAGTCTGACTTGCATAAACACAGGTCATAGAATTTCACCCAGTAATTCCTGCATCAAAACAAACAACTTCTGTTTGAGCTAGAGTATATCTTTTAAAAATAAATTCAATCTTCATTTAAAGACTTTGAGTAACAGAAAATCTACTACATCTCTCGTTAAATTGCTCCAATGGTTAATTACCGTCACTGTTAAAAATTTGCCTCTTATTTCTAATTTGAATTTGTCTAATTTCAGTTTCTAGCTATTGGAGCTCATTATGTCTTTGTCTTCTAGATTAAAGAGTCCTGTGCATCAGAAATCTCCTCTTCCTCTTAGACATTCTTTGGATAAACTAAATAGATTAAGTTCTTAAGTCTCTCACTGTAAGACAGATTTTCCATGCCGCAAATCATTATTGTAGCTCTTCTGAACCACTTTCAGTATTTCAATCTAATTAATGCTGTGCACAGAGGTACAGTAATAACCACCTCACTACTCCTGTTAAATATTCCTCTGCTTATTGACTCAAGGATTGTTAGTCCTTGTAACCCACAGCATTGCACTGGAATCTCAAATTCAGTTGGTTATCCAGTAAGATTCCTGAGTTCTTTTCAGAATATGCTTTCCAGAATATAGCCTCTTTCACCCTGTAAATGTGACCTACCTACCTTTTCTTCTGAATGTATGTCCTTGTATTTGGCTCTGTTAAAATGCTTGTTGTTCAGATGAGCCCAGCTTACCAAGTGATCCAGACTGTTCTATTGACCTGACCTGTCTGCATTATTTACTGCTCCAACAATTTTGTGTTTTCTGCTGACTGAACTAGTATGTGTACTATTCAATATGAAGTATCTAGTACTTACTTTAAACAAAAAAAAACATATTTTTTAAAAAATGTATAGCACAAAAGCTCTCCAATCCCAGAAAATGTGCTACCAAATTTTCAAAAGGCCTGCATCGTTTAGAATTTCTAAAATATATACATTTCAGTAGTGTTTTACCCTTGAGGATATCTGTAGTAGTGATATGAGCACATGGAACTGAAAATTGTTGTGATTTTAAATATATATTTTCAGTCCAAGTAACCAGTTCCACAGTGTATTATAGTTCTTGTTTGTGGTGTTGTATGTCAGATTTGGTCAGAACATATTTTCTGGCAAACTAGTGTAATCTCTGAAAAAGAACACCAGCGTTTTAAAAAAAAATAAAATAAATGGTTGACAGAACTTGTATCTGTAGCAGTGTGAATGGTGGTGCTGTAATTTGAAAAAAATTATGCATGAAAGGTTTTGAAAAATAAAGGTCTTGCAGCATCTTAGAAGCTTATTACTATATAGGGCTTACTCAAGTAGATTATGTTTTCATGGAGACTGCTTTCACACAGACCTTATGGACAAACCCAATTATACAGCTTCCTATTTGGGAAACAAGACAACGGTTATGCTTCAGCCACTGGTAAAGCCATTAAGTAGTTTTGGGATTTGTCATGTCAGATGAATTCATAATCAAATCTTTTCTTTTTATTTAATAACGGGATAGATATTGTTTCACAAAGCCTGGGTTAAACATTCGGTGAGTCTCATCTTATCTACTAATGAGGCACTTTCTGTGTCTAAAATTCTCTAAGGGGAAAACAGTAACATTGAAGAATTTAGATGCATATCATATTCTTTAATAAACAAATCCCAGAGGGACCATGCAAAAGTTAGCATGTTGAGCTAGAAACTTATCCTGGCAGTTTTATTACAAACAAAAAGCAGCACATTCCCTTCAGTCTTAAAATTTTATTTTTAAAGTCTTACAATTAAATTTTATATAAATTTACAACTTAACTAAGTATTAGTTATAATTAAATTATAGGCTAATTTATAGATAGTCTTTTTGACAATACCTTTTTAGGTAATCGGTGGCACTGTATGTTTAACTGAAGAACATATTGTAAAGAGTTTCTAATAGCAGTAAGTAGAACTGGCAGTTAAAGGTATAGCAGAGCCTTGAAGCTAAGTGTTGAGTCATGGCATACAGCACCTGAGAGTATTGTCAGAATGTTGTACTCGAGCTCTTACCCAACATTAAAGATGTGATGCTGTGGCTGTGACTGTCCTCTTAAGCATTAGCAAGTGAGGCAGCCTTTATTAAGAAAATGAGAACAAAACTTCCTCTCAGTGAGATGGGATGTGATAGCGTAGAATGAAATTAAGGTAGAAACCAAACCCAGCAGTAGAATGTTATGAAAATGGCAAAAAAATATGATAGACTGGGGGCTGGTCTACACTACGGGGGGAAATCGATCTTAGATACGCAGCTTCAGCTACGTGAATAACGTAGCTGAAGTCGAATATCTAAGATTGGATTACTCACCTGTCCTCACCGCGTGGGATCGATGTCCGCGGCTCCCCCTGCCGATTCTGCAACTCCGTTGGGGTTGGTGGAGTTCCGGAATCGATATAAGCGCACTCGGGGATCAATATATCGCGTCTAGATGAGACGTGATATATTGAACCCCTAGCAATCAATTTTAACCCGCCGATACGGCGGGTAGTCTAGACATAACCTCAGATGAATAGTGGCTGAACATGTAAACAAAACTAGGTATTGTCTTGGTTTGGCTTGATGGAGGAATAGTGTGCTCTGCAGAGAGGAGGTAGAAGCCCTCAAGCAGTTTACTTTTTAGTATGTTTTAGCTTTGGTGCAGGCAGACTCCATAGGGAGGAGAGAGGCAAAGGAAAACCTTGAGCACTCAAGCCAACTGGATTTTCAAGGAAATGTTCCAAGTGATTCATAGATTGCTACAGACTAACAAGAGAAATTGCTTATTGTGAAATTTAGCTGCAAGAGCAACAATAATTGACCTAGACTCTAGTCACTTGTAAAGTATCAGGGTGGCATGTGTAGTATTTTGGAAATGGAGTTCTAGGTATGAATGCTGTTCAAGGCCCAGAGAGTGTTAAATGTGGATAGTGAAGTGGCTGTGTGTATGTAAAGAGGAAGGAAAGTGCTGGGAGTTGCAACCGAGTGGTAATGAGATCAAGATAGAGCAGGGAATGCCAGAGTCTCTCCCAGCAGTGCTTTGTGAGAGACTGGGAGTATTACTTTCAGAGTCACTTGGTCAGAGTGCAACAGATTTAGGTTGAGAGGTCAAAGGAGAATAAGCAGAGATGCTGTAGCTGCCCTAATTTTTATTTTGGGAATCTTAAACACTAGTCTGACTCTTCCTTTCCTGCTGGTCTTTAACTACTCCGTCAGAAGATTTTGCATAGCAAAATAACTGAGCTTGTAAATTAACCTTCCTCCTTAAACCCCAGGCTTTGCAACAGATGCAGCAAAGGGCAGTGAAAGAACTAAGAGCTTTTCTACACTGGATTCTTCCTCCTAAAATTTCTCACCATTCCTACCACCAGCAAAATGTTCCTCCATTTCTGGTGGATCTTCACCAATGGCAAGAAATTTTAGACTGTCTTCCCTAGATGTTTTGCCAGATCAGTCTCTGCTGTTAATACTCTTGGTAAATATTAAAAGTGATGGAGGATTTTATTATCTGAGGACAATGGAGGTTTTTTTTTCATTTTAATGTAGAAATTATTAATGTTAACAGCTACAAATTTCAGTTTCCTTTTCGACAATCTGAGTTCAAATAAGACCTAACAATAAGGAGATACTTGCATTTATTGTAAAGCTGTCTTGATACTAGTTTAAACAAGGACTTGTTTTTTTTTTGCACTTTGTTATGCTGTTATGATTCCCTGAAAAAGGCACCTCGGTATGTAGGGGATTTTCCATCACTTCTGATCTTTAAATTAGAGCTATATATCTTTGTATGCTATAGCTCAAACAGAAGTTATGTGCTTGATGCATGAATTATTTAAACGATTTATTTTGGTTTGTTCTTACATTAGGAGGTCAGGTCTTGTCTGCCCTGTCTTTCCTGGAAGTCTTTGTGGATCATGTGAGACCTAGTAGGTTTATGATCTCAAAGCAAGTAGTCAAGTAAGTTCCTATTGAGATAAAAGGTGATTTAGGGCTTGAGCCTGCAAGTTGCTGGGCTCTAAGGGCCCCAATCCAGCAAAGCACTTACATGTGTTTAAGCACATGAATGACTAGTCCCATTGACATCGGTAGGATGTACTTGAGTGCTTTGCTGGATCAGAACACAAGTGCTAAGTATAACCCACATAACTCCAAGGTGTGGTGTTTTGTCCCATCCAGTGGCACTGAGTTAAAATGAGTCTGCTCCACAGCCTTAGTGAACAGCCAGTGGACTTTTAGCTCATGCAGTAGAGGCTCATGCACTAAGCTCCAGAGGTCCCTGGTTTAGATTTATTTTGTTTTGTTTTTATCCCCAGTTTAAGCTCTTGGGCACTCTTATCAACTTCAGTAGGGCTATTTACATGTTTAAAGTTAGGCATATGCTGAACTTCCTTGCTGAATTGCGGGCACTAATAGGTAAAGTGAATGCAGTGGATACGATTGGGGCAAGGTAATACCGTCCCAGGATTTTGTCACTTTATTCTGGAATGCTGAAAGCCATGTATTTATACTGATGGCATTCAATCTTTACCTTGAATTTAAGCATAAGTTCTAGAATGCTAATAAACTCAGACATAAAACTAGGGATTTAGCAGCTCTACTGAAATACCCACATTTTATCAAATAGGGAACAAAACAAAGCATTGAAAAGAGAATGTTGCATAGTATTCAGCTGTCACTCATTTCACTTCATGTGGCATGTAAAGCAAAAATCTATAGAATTGGAATAGTCAGTCATGCCGTAGGATGCTTGTTGTCTCAATAACAGACATGAAAATGCCATAGACTCCAGTGATTCATCACTCACTCTTGAATATACACAAGATGCCAGCCTACAGAATATACACAAGATACCACCCACATTACATTAGTAGGTGTAATTAACATCATGTATTCACAGTATGCTTCTTGAAATGCTGGGGTTTCAGCATTAAAAATTAGTTTGAAATCCCACTCCCTATTTAGAGCATGAAAAATTCAGTCATCCGTTTGGTCTTGGAGAGTCAAATAATCAAGCAATGGCTCTTCTTCCTCCATTTCCTTCTGGCCAGCTCCATCCAATGCCTGCTCCCATTCCTCTGTTCTTGCCAATTGGGGTTCTGTTCACTCAGCCTTGTGTTAACATGGGTATCAGGGTGTCACTCCAATATGTGAAAAAGACTAAAGAATTCGCCTGTGGAGTGAGGCTACAATTAACAAATGTCCATTGTAGATGAAGCAATGGCACTGTTCTCCCACCAGCAGCAAAGAGCAGGTTGTCAGGAAAGTTATGCACCCCTTTCATAAAGCGGGAGCATATGTAAGAAACAGCAGGGCTCTTTATGCAGCTCCCAGCAACCGAGAGAGAGGTGGGTGGGACCAGAACTGGACTCAAACCAATTAATTTCACATGCAGTAGTCATTGAACAGCTATCCTGTGAAAATGACTAAGTTGCATTAGAATCAGAGGCCTACAATCAAGGTGAAAATGTTTGTGTACCAGTTCTCTAAACTCTCCTGATTAGAGGCACCATTTTCTTGAATTTGACCAAGAGTGTTGTTAATATTCTACCAAGCTTATTTCATCTTTCAGAGAGCCATTGGCCTATGTTTTAGGATCGTGTGTTTGAGTATCTAGTTCTGTACCAAAGACAGATGAATTAGGATGTGATTTATTTCTGTTTCATCAAATCTCGATCTGCTATTGCAACAACTTTGATTTTTGGAAAATTGTCCTGTTATGTACTTTCTTCCATGAAACAACTATGTTAAGGGGCGGGGGGGGGGGGGAGGAATTCCATGATACAATTGTGTTGGGGGAAAACTTCTACCTCCAAGTTGGCTCATGATGCCAGCCTCCATCACTTGGTAAATCAGAGGTTCTCAAACTGGGGGTTGGGAGCTGTCAGCCTCCACCCCAAACCCCACTTTTTCTCCAGCATTTATAATGGTGTTAAATATATATAAATGTGTTTTTACTTTATAAAGGGGGGGTCACACTCAGAGGCTTGCTATGTGAAAGGGGTCACCAGTACAAAAGTTTGAGAACCACTGTGTTAAATTTTCAAACAGGCACCTTTGTGCTTTCTCTCATGCGACCCCTTGTGTTTGGGTATAGCTCCCTGTAAACATCCACAAAATGAACTCATTATCCTTCAAATCCCTCCTTAAAACTCTCCTCTTGCCACGATGCCTACAAAACAACTTGACCACAGTTAGGCTGTGAGGGTGCCAAGACAATTGCCTGTTGTGCTAACCAATGTTGTCTCATTGTTTCCTTGCACTCCTGTGTTAGTCTGTCTATATTCATCGGTTGTCTCATCATAGACTGTAAGCTTTTTGCGGGAGGGCTTGTCTTTCTGTTCAGTGTTTGTACAACCGCTAGCACAATGGGGTTTTAATCCACGACTGAGGCTCCTAGGCACTACAATAATACAAATAATAATAATTAATGAGTAACGTTTAGGATTTGATGACTTTCCATTGTGGTGACTTCTCAACTGTAACATTACATGAAAGATAGTTTATGAAGTAAAATTTAAAGTCGGAGAGTCCCAAGTCCTGATTCAATCTGGTACATCACAATGCCAATTAATATACTTGGATCTGATGGGCTCACTCTCTTGTCTATCACCTGTATGTTTCTAGCCAAGACATACAAAAAATAAAATAACCAGAGAGAAAGAGAGAGAGAGAGAGACTAACTGGAGAGAGAAATGAACACCAAAGAGAAAACCATGGCATCAGTATTGTGTTTCTTTAAGACCACCAGTTAAAGAAAGTATAGGACCAATGAGGAGAGTAGAAGGCAGAAGAGAAAAGATGAGTGAATGACAAGGCAGAGAAACAGTTCTAGGCTAAGGCCCTGACTTCAGAAAACCACCTTCTTCGGGACCACATACAACTCTGAGCACAGACTTAAATGCTTTTCTGAAGTGGAACCTAAACCAGCACACTTGCAATCACTCACTTCTGGGGCCTGGTAATGCTTGTTAAGAAAGCCATACTAAAGCAGTAAGAGTCGTTTAAGTTTGGAAAAGATTGAGAAAATTGAAACTATTTTGGTCAAGCAATTCTGTATCTGAGACGCAGTGAGGTGATGTTAAGAAACTAAAGTAATGGTGCTCATGTGCTGGTAACAAAGGGAAAGAAACACTTCAGACAGTACTGGTCAGTGAAAAAGCAGTTAACAGCAAAGAGGAGTCACAGTGGGAATCAGAATTGAAGGTGATTTAAATTGCTCAGTACAAAATAAGTAAAACCCTGGTTTGATGAAGTAGTGGAGTGTATAGAAGGGAAAAAGAGAGAATCATTAACTTTGTTATTACATGGTATATCCTAATTATTGCAGTTGCTGTGAAATTGTACAGAGGCATATGTATCTTAGAGATAATTTATTTGTGAATTATTTAGTATTTGATGAGAACCATGTTGAGTTATTTTAAATTATGAAAGGTTTATATAAGAGATGTCCAAGATTTTATTCTTTGGAAGCATTTCAGCCCTTCTTCCATACTTTGTTAGGCTTTCAAATGTTGGGTCTCCAGGTCAGCTGTCACAAAGGATCAAAGTTTGACCTTAAAGTAACTTAATGGAGAAAGTTTCAGAGTGGTAGCCATGTTAGTTTGTATCATCAAAAAGAATGAGGAGTATTTGTGGCACCTTAGAGATTAACACATTTATTTGAGCATAAGCTTTCATGAGATCAGATTTGCCGGAGCACACAGCCCCGCCCCCCCAGAGCACTCCTTTACCGCATTGACTTCGTGTTACATAGTGTAGCGTTATATCGGGGTAGAAGTGTAGTTTTTAGTTTGCGTAATGACTCAGCCACTCCCAGTCTTTATTAAAGCATAATTTAATGGTGTCCATTTTGCAAATTAATTCCAGTTCTGCAGTTTCTCGTTGGAGTCTATTTTTGAAGTTTTTTCGTTGAATAATTGAGACTTTCAGTTCTGTAATTGAGTGACCAGGGAGTTGAAGTGTGCTCCTACTGGTTTTTGAGTGTTATCTGATATGGCCCCACAGTATGCCAACATTTTTATGGCTGATTTAGAACAACGCTTCCTTAGCTCTTGTCCCCTAACACCCGTACTCTACTTGTACTACATTGATGACATCATCATCTGGACCCATGGAAAAGAAGCCCTTGAGGAATTCCACCATGATTTCAACAATTTCCATCCCACCATCAACCTCAGCCTGCACCAGTCCACACAAGAGATCCACTTCCTGGACACTACAGTGCTAATAAGCTATGGTCACATAAACACCACCCGATACCGGAAATCTGTTGACTGCTATACTTACCTACATGCCTCCAGCTTTCATCCAGACCATGCCACATGATCCATTGTCTACAGCAGAGCTCTAAGATACAACCGCATTTTCTCTAACCCCTCAGAGACAAACACCTACTAGATCTCTTACAACCTACAAGCGTTCCTACAACTACAATACCCACCTGCTGTAGTGAAGAAACAGAGTGACAGAGCCAGAAGGGTACCCAGAAATCTCCTACTGTAGGACAGGCCCAACAAAGAAAGTAACAGAATGCCACTAGCTGTCACCTTCAGCCCCCAACTAAAAGCTCTCCAGCACATCATCAAGGATCTACAACCTATCCTGAAGGATGATCCCTCACTCTCACAGATCTTGGGACACAGGTCAGTCCTCACTTACAGACAGCCCCCCAACCTGAAGCCAATATTCACTAGCAACCACACAACAAAAACACTAACTCAGGAACCTATCTTTGCAACAAAGCCCATTGCCAGCTCTGTCCACATGTCTATTCAGGGAACACCATCATAGGACCTAATCACATCAGCCACACTATCAGAGGCTCATTCACCTGCGCATCTACCAATGTGATATATGCCATCATGTGCCAGCAGTACCCCTCTGTCATGTACATTGGTCATACCAGACAGTCTCTACGCAAAAGAATCAGACGTCAAGAATGATAACATTCAAAAACCAATCGGAGAGTACTTCAACCTCCCAGGTCACTCAATTACAGATCTAAAAGTCACAATTATTCAACAAAAAAAAACTTATAAACTCCAACGAGAAACTACAGAACTGGAATTAATTTGCAAAATGGACACCATTAAATTAGACTTGAATAAAGACTGGGAGTGGCTGAGTCACTACACAAACTAAAAACTATTTCCCCATGCTAATTTTACCCCTACCATTACTCACACTTTCTTGTCAACTGTTTGAAATGAGCCATCCTAATTATCACTACAAAAGTTTTTTTTTCTCCTGCTGATGATAGCCCACGTTAATCAATTAGTCTCATTAGAGTTGGTATGGCAACCCCCATTTTGTGTGTGTGTGTGTGTGTGTCCCCCTACTGTATTTTCCACTGCATGCATCTGATGAAGTGGGCTTTAGCCCATGAAAGCTTATGCTCAAATAAATGTGTTAGTCTCTAAGGTGCCACAGGTACTCCTTGTTCTTTTTAATTGAGAAAGTGGATATTAAACAGGTTAGGGTTCTGTATCACGTTGCCTGTAAAAAAAAAACAACAAAAACAAAAAAAATGTGATTTATATGTTTTGACTGTACATTTAAAATATATATTTAATTTGCATGTTGATACTTTTAATGTCTTTTAATTTAGAGTAGTCATAGTGATAAACCTACAACAGGGACAGTCTGACAGTATTATTATTATTGGTAATAAGCATTGCTTACATTGTGTACCCATTATGGTAATTTATCATACAATTTGTAATTGGAGATTTTTCTCTAATACAGTTATTTTATTAAGGTCTGTCCTGCAAGTTGCTGAGCTCTCTCTGTTCCCATTGAATTATGGGAGTTGAGTGTTCAGCTTCTGTCAGAAGGTGTTCATCCCCTTATATCATCAAGCCCTTGGTGTACTGTCAAACTAATAGGCTTGTTTCAAAAATTAGTTAGAAAGGAGTACGTTAAAGAAAACACGGTACATGAACCTTCATAAGGTATCTGTAGTCCACAATAAACTCAAAAGGAAAAGAAGATGAAGTTATACTTTACGTGCATTTAGATAATTTACTGTATTGCTTCAGAAGTGATTATCCAACCAGAGAACAGAATCAAAAGGAAGACCTGCCACTAGTATAATTGGAGTGCAAAGCAAATTGTCATTCTGTTACTTTTGGCGGGGGTCATTTAAACATTGTATAAGACAGCTGTGTGTGTTAGTGCCCTGCATAAGTAAAACTAAATATAAAGTCGGATGTATATTAAAGCTTTTCAATCCCATCTTTGCAATATTATTCTCAGAAATCTTATTAATTCCAGGCTGTAGCCTCAGCTATAACTCTGATTAATAACTTACTTCGGAACTTGGAAATTCTTTTGCGATCAAAAATTAATCAGGGCAAATCATCTGTCTAGAACCATTAGTTTATTTTTCCAACAGTGGAAAATACTATTAATCCATAAAGTGATGAACAGTTATTTCTTTTGGTGTGAATACTGCCCTCAATTATTTGCTACTTTTTTATGATATTGAGAAGTAACATGCTACAATTCTAACCTTACTGAAACTTTTTCTTTTTCAATCATAGTCATGACGACAAATCAGTTGACATATGCAGCACATTGACTTGGTAATGATGGTGGAGAATTTGATGTCACACTGGCATGTTGCGGAGGGGATACATTTGATCTTGGAGGGTGGGGCAGAAAACCACAGTACACATTCTGGTGAATGCTTTACATAATTAATTCAGTGGTGACTTTGGAAAAAGTCTGCATTTTGTTTTCTTGGCCAGGCACTAAAATGTGCTACGGTGCAGTTATTTTAACTAGAAGGAATATGGAAATGCTAAATCAAAAAACATCATCTTTGTGTAGCTCCTAGAACAAGGGGGTACATGTCCATACCATAGCGCCTTGGAGCCCTAGTTAATCCTTCTGCTAAAAAGAGTGTTATGGTGAAAAGTCACCTTTACTTTACTTCATTGTCACCAGTGATTCTGACTGTTTGTTGAGTTTTTATTCCTACCATCAGTATTTCAGTTATTTTTCAAAATAGCTTCTCTGAGAAAAATATCTATAAAACCTGTACTTTTGTGTGTCGTTGTTCATAGTCTTTTTCAGGCTGGTATTAGTTTCTTAGTTTATTTTCACAAAGATGTATTTTAAAATAATTATCCCTCTAGCATGTTGAAACTGAAATCTAAAAGATTAATATAGTTCCACATGCAAGACTTCTGTTACCTCATTTAAAAGACTAATCACTTGAATGTGTAAATGTTTTTATTAATTTTTTCAAAATGAGCAAAAGTAATGAAATATAGAAATGCTAGCTTCAAGAATGGTTAAGCCCTCCAACTGTATTTCATAAATATAGGAAGATTGTATTTTACTTCTGACAAAATCTGCCTTATTTTGTGGTTGAAAGCATGGTATGCACTGTTGCCCCTGGGGCAATTCTTCATCACTGTTCATGCACAGAATTCATGACTCCCACAGATTTTTTTACTTCCCCGCAGAAAAATGATTTCTGATGGGGAAGCAAAGGGAAGCCACAAGAGCGGGCACTTTCCCCTCCCCAGCAGTGCAGGCAGGTCAGTTCAGGCGCCTGAAGCAGCTGGTAGAAACGTAAATTGCTGTTGGGGAAGATGGGGCTGGGCAGTCGTGCCTGTAAGAGCTAGAGACACCCTCTCCCTCTCGCTCACTACTGCAGCATTCTTAGCAGGGACGGACAGGGTCTTGGGGTGTTTCTGAGGAAGTAGGCATGGGGCAGGCTCTGTCCCTTCAGGCAGAGCAAAATAGAGCAGTCTGCCTGCTTAGTGAATTGTTCCCATTCTCTTTGTGAATTCCTCCAGGAGTGTAAAAGTTTTAAGGCTCCTTTACATGGTCAGAGTGGTGTAATGGACAGTATGGCCTTGTAAATGCTTATAGTGATTAGAACTGGTATAAATTTTTGGATTGAAAAATTTCTTATCAAAATCTATTTCATGAACTGTTTGCTAGTGACCTTTCTGGAGATGATCAATAGTCAATACAAATTGTGAGTTTGATTCCCCAGCCCTCACTTGCTCTTCAGTTGCCTGTGATGAAACACTGAGCCTATGGATGCATATATTTGTTGACTAGTAACTAGAAATAAAGGGTCAAATCTAGCTACATTAGTATTAGGGAAGGGGATTTGAGGATTTTCTTTAATGCTTCCCACTCCCATTCTCCATCCATTGTATTATAGTTTAAATAAATTACCAAAATAATTAAATCCAGTGTGATTTATATTTGCGTTATTTGGACAAATAAAATGTGCAGCATTTTAAAAGATTGTGTGCAGAATTTTTTAATTTGGTGCACAATTTTTAATTTTTTGGTGCAGAAGTCTCCCAGGAGTAGTGCACTGGAGTTTATAAATATGACGGGTAAAATTATTACTTAGAACTGTTATTACACTATTATGGGACAAACCTGGCTTTAGTTCATCCACACTGCAAAACTCTGTCAACTACTGGAACAACATTAATGTGTTTGTATCTGTCATGCTTCTCAGCTGTTTGTAATTGCACATTCTGGGGCTTCTGAGCAAAGTGACTGAGTGGCTGGCATCAGAGTACCAGAGAAAAATATTGCGAATATTGCCCAACATAGACACCTGGTGGTTCAAAACATCTGGAGAGGTGTTTGGATGCCATAATTCTTCAGGAGAGTGTGAAAACATAAGAAAACAAAAAATGGGAAATATGGCCCAGTGGGGCAAGAGGTGGAAGGAGCAGGTTGTCCATCATTTTCATAGTGTGGACACATAGTAAAAAGATTCTCTCATGGCTCACCACTGTTCCCACTTACAGTTGCAGAACATGTTTGTGGCAAGTGCAGAAATTGCTTACATTAAAGAGTGATTTTCAGAAATTGATATATTTTTAGCTTTCTGTACTGCAGTTGAGCAGCCGGAAACAGGAAGAAAAATTAGCCCCTTTGTTATCAGGTAGCTTTCTGTGTACCACCAGTGATTCATTGGTCACACTTAGGGAATCTTTAGTGTGGAGAGCGGAAGAAACATTGAACTACCATATTGATATTTCTTAGATCTTAGTGGGTGCCAGATACAGTGATTTCAACTGGAGAATTGCTGCCAATTAAAGCTGGTACATCTTGGAAGTGAAGCTTGCCGACATCTGCTCAAACAGGTTGACTTGACTTGCAAGTTCTCTCTCATTCTCCATAAAGGCAAGAATTTTCTCAAACGCTCCTTACAAATACTCTATGTTGGGGGCGGGGGCTTCACATTACATTCATGACTACTTTTCTTTTGCTTAGTATTGAAATGTGGCACTCAAAATGTAACAAGTACAGACATATATTTAGTCAAAACAAAGATCCCACAAGGCTTGTCACTCTTTGAAGACAGCAAATGTAGGTATTCTGGAAAATACCACTGCTCTAGTGTTAACATAAAAATACTAGACTGCATAGCAACTCTTTTTAAGAAATGTAAACGTAAGAAATTACTGTCTTGCTTGTATGCAAAATAGGTTAATTTTTAGAATCTGCACTGAAATGGATAGTGTTTGTGCATTTGAATGTAATTTTAAATAAAATGCTGAAACATGGAAATGTTCTTCTTTGGCCTTAAATGGTTTCCAATCCGTATCAGGTACTGTGCTTGGGGAATCTCTTGATTGCATTCACTATGGTCAAAATTTCTGACTTATTAAGCAGCAACATTTTTGGCATAACAACTATAAGGCTGTTTCCAGTGTATTATGAGGTGTTCAAACCCATACTTTCAGTTTTATTTTGAAAGTAGTCTTCTTTTATGAAGGTTATATTCAATCTGTGCAGAAGATTTAATATTCCATGGCTGTTTTCTCCTCAGTGCAGGAGCTGGAGGTGTTGAGAATCCATAGTGAGTATTTCAGTATTGAAATCACATATCAGCATGCAGGGCTTGATCCTCTAAATGTGAAGTGCCTTTAGTTCCCGGTAACCCTAGAAGAAGGTGGAGGTATTCAGATTGATTTTAATATAGCTATGGACAAATATATTTACCTGATAAATGTATTGTAGTGGAGAATTGTTGGTAGGAAGGAATGTGCAGCATGGAAAGGCATTGATTTACTTTTGGCCTGTTACCACAATAGCAGTGTCATCTAGTGGACTTGAACACAGGGTTAGAAGCAAGGAACCCATGAGTTCTAGTCCTGACTTTGCCACAGGCTCAGTATCCAGTCTTGGGCAAGTTTATTTAACTACTTCTTCAAGTGCTTGCTCATGTCCATTCCAGTTAGATGTGTGCGCGCCGCGTGCACGTTCGTCGGAAGATTTTTACCCTAGCAACACTCGCTGAATCGGCTGGGTCGCCCCCTGGAGTGGCGCCATTATAGCGCTGGATATATACCCCTGCCGATCCAATGGCCCTTCAGTTCCTTCTTACCGCTTATGACGGTCGTTGGAACAGTGGAGCTTGGCTTTGCTGATCTCTACATCCCTAGCTACTCGTAGTTCTTTGCTGTTTACTGTGTGTATAGTTCGAGTTCTTGTAGTTATAGTTAGTATTAGTTGTCGTCTTTAGTGTATATAGTTTAAGGGGGGATCGGGGATTAGCCCCTTTCCTCCACCCCGGTGCGGGCCCATGCCCAAGGCACCGGGATTCAAACCGTGCTCGGCGTGCCAAAAGCTGATGCCAATAGGAGATCCCCACGATTCCTGCCTCAAGTGCCTAGGGGAATCCCACCTTGCTGATAAGTGCCTCATCTGCAAGTTGTTTAAACCAAGGACGAAGAAGGAGCGGGACTTTCGATTGAAACAGCTCCTCATGGAGTCAGCACTTAGTCCTGCAGCGTCGGTACCGAGTGCCCAACAGACTGCTTCTATAAAGAGCGCCTCTCCGGCCCCAGACTGCTCCGGTACTGAGAAGGAGTCCCAGCACTGTCCCCTACTGGCACCGACATCTGCTCGGCACCGCTCCATGTCCCCGAGACCCGGGAAACAACATAATGCTCCAACTTCAGCTCCACGGAAGACGCGCTCTTCCATGACGGTTCGTCCGGCACCGTCGACTATGGCACTGCAGATTGCGGCTCCGCCAAGCGCAGCACCATCGATTCCAGTCCCACAAGGGCCGTTGAGTCCGGTGCCTGACAGCTCCCCGGCTCATGCTGTGGTTGAGCTTGCCCTCCCTTCTATGCCGGAGACCTTCTCCACGGCAAGGGAGCTCATCGCAATGACGGAGTCAACACAGCCTCAACCCCTGGCACCACCGGTGCAGGTCGTACAATCCATTGGCAAGCTGGCCCTAGTAAGGCCACCTTCCATTGGTCCACCAGAGAGACGTCGTTCAAGATCATGGTCTCGCAGACACTCCTGATCGCACCGTTTCTGCTCCCGGTGCCGCTCGCAGTCCCGGCACTGCTCTCCATCGCGGTACCGGTTGCACTCGTGGCACCGTTCGACATCTCGTTCGCCGGACAAATACTCCTGGTACTGATCCGATTCTCGGCACCGTGTATCCCGCAGTCGCTCCAGATGAAGGGACTTGAGATCTCGGTTGACCTCCCGGCACCGGTACGATAGAAGGTCCCGGTCTCGCAGTACCGTTATAGCTCGCGGTACCGCTCCCTGGTACTGCCCCAGGCTTGAGTGTCAAGAACAGTGGTGCCCTCCCAGGGTCTATCGGCACCGCCGTGGCCTTCAAGACACACATCGGTCTCATCGCAGGCTGGTAGCGCATCCTACCATCAGGAGCGTGACTCTGACGTCCCCAGCCACATATTCCCAGAGAGACAGAGCCACAAACAAGGGCCTCATCACTGGTCCTTCTGGACACCGTGGGCATACCACCAAGCCCAGGGTGCACCATCAGTGGCTCAACGGTCGGCCCCGTCAGTACATCGGGTACCAGAGGCGACAATAAGCCCCTCCCCGCCCCGCCCACGGGCACGGATGAGGCTCCAATACCATCTGCAGTCACAAAAGTTCCACCTGATGCAGATGACACCCCTCAAATACAGGAGCCACCACAGGACTCTTTGGTCCCGAGCCTCTCCTCCCGCCTAATGAGGCAGTGGCCGGGATATCCTCCTCAGGCCCTCCACAAATTGATCTCTGGGCCCATCAAGAACTTTTGAGGCGAGTGGCTCAGAATATGAACTTGCAGGTGGAGGAGGTCCCTGAAATAGAGGACCCAGTCGTGGACATCCTATTGGTTGGTGCACCTACTAGAGTCGCTCTTGTGTTCATCCGCACCAGACAGGCTAATGCGGATACCATTTGGCAATCCCCAGCTTCAATTCCACCTACAGCAAGGGGAGTAGAGAGGAAATATGATCCCCTCAAAGGGGTATGAATATCTCTACATTCACCCACCTCCTTCCTCCCTAGTTGTCCAGTCGGTGAACGAAAGGGAGCGTCACGGCCAGCAAGCCCCGGCTCCTAAGTCAAAGGAGGCTAGGTGTATGGACCTACTAGGCCGCAAAATATACTCGGCCGGGGGCCTTCAACTTAGGGTGGTGAACCAACAAGCCCTCCTAAGTAGGTATAACTTTAACACTTGGGTGTCCTTGGGGAAGTTTATGGAGCTTCTTCCCCAGGAGTCCCGTCAAGAATTCATGGCCCTGCTTGAGGAGGGTAAAAAGGTAGCAAGAACCTCCCTCCAAGCCTCTCTGGATGCAGCAGACTCTGCAGCCAGAACTCTGGCATCAGGAGTGATGATGAGGCGTATCTTCTGGCTCCAGGTATCAGGCCTTTCCCCTGAATTGCAACAAACCATTCAGGATTTACCCTTCGAAGGCCAGGGCCTTTTCTCAGACAAAACTAACCCCAGGTTGCAAAGTCTGAAGGACAGTTGCGTTATAATGCGCTTGCTGGGTATGCACACGCCAGTGACCCAACGCAGGACCTTCCGGCCCCAGCCTAGGCCGCGTCAGGACGTTACCAGAAGGCGTGGCAGGGGGAATCGCCAGAGACAATCTGGCCTTCAAGGAGCTCAAAATCAGGCACCCCCTAAACCACCAGCAGGGCCCAAGCAGAACTTTTGATGGGACGCCCAAGGGCTGCCCACCAGTTACCCTACCGGATCCTTCTCCTCCCTTTTTCAACCGCCTCTCCCAATTCCTCCCTGCCTAGTCCTAGCTAACTTCAGATCATTGGGTCCTGTGCACGATGGAAGGGGGATACCACCTCCAGTTTGCTTCAACCTCGCCTTCCCACCCTCTCTACCCATCCCTCTTCAGGGACCTCTCTCACAAGCAATTCCTCTTACAAGAGGTCCAATCGCTTCTAGCCATGAGCTATAGAGGAGGTGCCAGAGGACATGAGAGGCAAGGGGTTCTATTCCCGTTACTTCTTAATCCCCAAGGCAAAGGGAGGTCTGCGACCGATCCTAGACCTGCGAGAACTCAACAAATTCATGATAAAACTGAAGTTCCGCATGGTATCCCTGGGGACAATTATCCCATCCCTGGATCCGGGAGGCTGGTATGCCGCCCTCGATATGAAGGACACGTATTTCCACATCGCAATTTATCCACCACACAGACGGTACCTCCATTTTGTGGTCAACCATCAACACTTTCAGTTCACTGTACTTCCGTTTGGCCTTTCTACAACTCCGCGTGTCTTCACAAAATGCATGGCTGTGGTCGCCGCCTCCCTCCGGCGTCGTCGGGTACACGTCTACCCGTATCTCGACAATTGGCTCATTCAAGGGACTTCCCAGTTGCAAGTATCACAGCACCTGTGCATCGTCACAGACCTCTTCGGGAGCCTAGGCCTCATGATCAACACAGAAAAGTCTACTCTGACACCCACGCAGAGAATAGACTTCATCGGAGCAGTTCTGGACTCCAGTCTGGCCAGAGCCTGCCTCCTGCAGTCGCGTTTTCAAGCAATGGCTTCAATAATCCAAAGTCTTCAAACCTTCCCGACAATGTCGTTGCACACCTGCCTCAGCCTAGTAGGTCACATGGCCTCCTGCACCTTCGTGACCAAGTACACCAGGCTACGCCTCCGTCCCTTCCAAACCTGGCTTGCTTCAATGTACCAACCACGCAGACACAGCCTGAACTCGGTGCTAACTATCCCCAGGAAGGTTCTGGGCTCCCTAACCTGATGGCTAGACCCCACTCTAGTCTGTGCAGAGATGCCATTCCACCCACCACAACCCTCGATGGCCCTGACCACGGACGAGTCATCTCTGAGTTGGGGTATCTACCTCGGGGGCCTTCGCACTCAAGGCCTCTGGTCGCCCCAAGAACTGGCCTTACACATCAATGTGCGGGAGCTGAGAGCAGTCCGTCTAGCATGCGAGATGTTTCGAGACCATCTCCAGGGCCATTGTATGTCAGTATTCATGGATGACACAACGGCCATGTTTTACATAAACAAACAGAGCAGAGCACGCTCCTCCCTCCTTTGTCAAGAAGCCGTCCACCTCTGGAACTTTTGCATAGCCCACTCGATTGAATTGGTAGTGTCTTTTCTCCCAGGAGTCCAGAACATTCTGGTGGATCACCTCAGCAGATCCTTCCTGTTGCACGAGTGGTCAATTTTTCCGGACATCATCCATTCTGTTTTCCGGAAGTGGGGGTTTCCCCACATAGACTTAGTTGCCTCCCGAGAGAACAGGAAATGCCAGGTGTTCTGCTCCTTCCAGGGACGCTCCCCGGGCTCCCTCTCAGACGCATTCCTGATCCCATGGAAGAGGCACCTACTTTATGCCTTCCCACCGTTTCCGCTTATCCACAGAGTCCTACTCAAGCTCTGCAGGGACAGCGCCCATCTGATCCTGGTTGCTCCAGCATGGCTGAGGCAGCACTGGTACACCATATTGTTCGACCTCTCAGTGGCAGACCCGATCCTCCTGTCACTCTGGCCGGACCTCATAACACAGGACTTCGGCAGGCTTCACCATCCGGACCTGCAGTCCCTTCATCGCACAGCATGGTGGTGCGTGGTTGAGCCAGTCTGAGTTGCGTTGCTCTGCCTCGGTCCAACAGGTGCTCTTGGGCAGTAGGAAGCCTTCCACTAGGATGACATATCTCGCCAAGTGGAAGCGTTTCTCCTGCTGATGTGCTCAGCGTAACTTAGTCCCCAGACAGGTGGCCGTCCCTAAAAGAGCAGGGCCTAGCGGTCTCTTCCGTAAAGGTGCATCTGGCAGCCATTTCCACCTTCCACCCAGGGGAAAATGACCGATCAATCTTCTCTCACCCTATAGTGTCAAGGTTCCTCAAGGGATTGGAGCGTTTGTACCCGCAAGTCAGACGCCCGACCCCTACCTGGGATCTAAACCTGGTGCTAGCCAAGCTTATGGGTGCTCCTTTTGAGCCACTGGCCACCTGCTCGCTGCTGTACCTTTCCTGGAAGACAGCCTTCCTCGTCGCTATTACTTCGGCGAGACGGGTATCTAAGCTGCGGGCTTTGACAGCGGACCCCCCGTATACGGTATTCCATAAGGACAAGGTACAGCTGCGACCACACCCCTCTTTCCTCCGTAAGGTGGTGTCCATCTTTCATGTCAATCAAGACATCTTCCTCCCAGTCTTCTTCCCGAAGCCACACCCATCGCGTCGGGAACAACAGCTACACACGCTGGATGTCTGCAGGGCTCTCGCCTTTTATATCGAGAGAACCAAACGCTTCCAAAGGTCACCTCAGCTCTTTGTAGCTGTCACAGACCGGATGAAAGGCCTACCGGTCTCTTCCCAACCAATTTCATCTTGAGTGACATCCTGCATCCGCACATGCTATGAATTGGCTCACGTTCCAGCTAGCCACCTCACCGCCCATTCTACTCGGGTGCAAGCTTCATCTGCTGCCTTCCTGGCCCATGTCCCCATCCAGGAAATATGTCGGGCAGCTTCCTGGTCATCAATTCACACCTTGCCTCACGTTAACATTGGTTCAACAGTCCAGAGATGATGCAGCATTTGGCTCAGCAGTTTTGCATTCTGCAACATCTCACTCCGACCCCACCGCCTAGGTAAGGCTTGGGAATCACCTAATTGGAATCGATATGAGCAAGCACTCAAAGAAGAAAAGATAGTTACTCACCTTTGTAACTGTTGTTCTTCGAGATGTGTTGCTCATATCCATTCCAAACCCGCCCTCCTTGCTCTCTGTTGGAGTAGCCAGCAAGAAGGAACTGAAGGGCCGTTGAGTCGGCAGGAGTATATATCCAGCGCCATAACGGCTCCACTCCAGGGGGGCGACCCAGCAGACCAACCGAGTGTTGCTAGGGTAAAAATCTTCCGACGAACATGCACGCGGCGCGCGCACACCTAATTGGAATGGATATGAACAACATATCTCGAAGAACAACAGTTACAAAGGTGAGTAACTGTCTTTTCTTTGCCTCTGTTTCCATATCTCTAATATGGGGAAACTTCTCTGCATTGTTGTTAGGCATGCACAAGCTGCACATGTGCAAGTCCATGGGTCTGGATCTAATGCATCTGAGGGTGCTTAGGTAGTTTGCTGATGTGAAGAGCCGTTAGCCATTATCTCTGAAAACTTGGACAATTGGAAAAAGGCAAATATAGTGCCCATCTTTAAAAAAGGGGAGAAGGAGAATCCGGGGAACTACAGCCTCTCCTCAATCCCTGGAAAAATCATGGAGCAGGTCCTCAAGGAATCCATTTCAAAGAACTTGAAGGAGAGAAAGGTGATCAGGAACAGTCAGCATAAATTCACCAAGGGCAAGTCATGCCTGACCAACCTGATTGCCTTCTATACTGAGATAACTGGATCTGTGGATATGGGGAAAGCAGTGGACCTGATATATCTTAACTTTAGCAAAGCTTTTGATACGGTCTCCCACAGTATTCTTGCCAGCAAGAATTGAATGAATGGACCATAAGGTGGATAGAAAGCTGGCTAGATCATCTGGTAGTGATCAACAGCTCAATGTCTAATTGGCAGCCGTTATCAAGTGGAGTGTCCCAGGGGTCTGTCCTGGGGCTGGTTTTGTTTAACATCTTCATTAATGATCTGGATAATGGGATTAATTCCACTCTCGGCAAATTCACAGATGACACTAAGCTAGGGGAAGAGATAGGGTCCAGAGTGACCTAGACAAATTAGAAGATTGGGCCAAAAGAAATCTGATGAGGTTCAACAAGGACAAGTGCAGAGTCATGCACTTAGGACGGAAGAGTCCCATGCACTGCTACAGGCTGGGGACTGACTGGCTAAGTGGCAGTTCTGAAGAAAAGAACCTGGGATTACAGTGGACAAGAAGCTGGATATGAGTCAATGGTGTGCCCTAGTTGCCAAGAAGGTTAATGGCATATTGGGCTGCATTAGTAGGAGCATTGCCAGCAGATCAAGGAAAGTGATTATTCCCTTCTATTTGGCACTGATGAGGCCATATCTGGAGTATTGTCCAGTTTTGGACCCTCAACTACATAAAGGATGTGGACAAATTGGAGAGTGTCCAATGGAAGGCAACAAAAATGATTAGGAGGCTGGGGCACATGACTTATGAGGCGAGGCTGAGGGAACTGGTCTTATTTAGTCTGCAGAAGAGAAGAGTGGGGGGGGATTTCATAGCCTTCAACTACTTGAAGTGGGGTTCCAAAGAGAATGGAGCTAGGCTGTTCTCAGTCATGGCAGATGACAGAACAAGTAGCAATGGTCTCAAGTTGCAGTGGGGGAGCTTTAGGTTGGATATTAAGAAAACTATTTCACTAGGAGGGTGGTGAAGCACTGGACTAGGTTACCTAGGGAGGCGGTGGAATCTCCATCCTTAGAGGTTTTTAAGGCCCGGATTGACACAGCCCTGGCTGGGATGATGTAATTGGGTTTGGTCCTGCTTTGAGCAGGGGGTTGGACTAGATGACCTTCTAAAATCTCTTCCAACCCCAATCTTCTGTGATTCTATGATCATTATTTAACATCCGTACAGTGCTTTAGAAACTTAAAGAATTAGATGAATATTTACTAAGTGTTATTAAATTGCTCATGTGGGCAATCCTAAAGAGGAGACCGTATCTCAGCATTTGCACATAGTACACATTGTATCTTGGCAGTGCTACTGGGGATGTGTTATGATCAGCAGCACAGGCACGGTGCCCTGCTATTGCAAGGGTGCTGTGTGGTGGTGTGAAAGGATGATGGGAACAAGAGGGAATTTTAAAATAATGAGAGAGAAAAGTAGAGACACTGAAATGGCCTTGAGGAGGTTGTTCTAGTGGCCTAATGGCAGAGCATCTGAATTCAAGCCTAAGCTATGGTCACATAGGACAGAGTAGGCCCGTTACTCAATGAGGGGGGGAAGACAATAACAGAAAATGTGGAAATGGCAGAGGTGTTTAATGACTTCTTTGTTTCGGTTTTCACCAAGAAGATTGGTGGCGATTGGACGTCTAACATAGTCAATGAGGTTTGATCACAGTGAACGTGAGATATGATCACAGTCTTAAATAAGGAAAGAACAAGTCAAAAATTACTTAGACAAGTTAGATGTCTTCAAATCACCAGGGCCTGATGAAATGCATCCTAGAATACTCAAGTTGCCGACTGAGGAGATATCTGAGCCATTAGCAAATATCTTTGAAAAGTCGTGAAAGACGGGAGACATTCCAGAAGACTGGAAAAGGGCAAATATAGTGCCCATTTATAAAAAGGGAAATAAGGACAACCTGGGGAATTACAGACCAGTCACCTTAACTTCTGTACCCGGAAAGATAATGGAGCGAATAATTAAGCAATCAATTTGTAAATACCTAGAAGATATTAAAGTGATAAATAACAGTCAGCAAGGATTTGTCAAGAACAAAACGTGTCAAACCAATCTGAGACTTTTCATTGACAGAGTAACAAGCCTTGTGGATAGGGGGAAGTGATAGATGTGATATATCTTGACTTTACTAAGGCTTTTGACCTTCTCATAAACAAACTAGGGAAATACAACCTAGATGGAGCTACTATAAGTTGAGTGCATAACTGGTTGGAAAATCATTCCCAGAGAATAGTTATCAGCGGTTCAGTCATGCTGGAAGGGCATAACGAGTGGGATCCTGCAGGGATTGGTTCTGGATCCGGTTCTGTTCAATATCTTCATCAAGTATTTAGATAATGGCATAGAGATTACACTTATAAAGTTTGTGGATAATACCAAGGTAGGGGGGTATTGAAAATGCTTTGGAGGATAGGATTAAAATTCAGAATGATCTGGACAAACTGGAGAAATGGTCTGATGTAAATAGGATGAAATTCAATAAGGACAAATGCAAAGTACTCCACTTAGGAAGGAACAGTCAGTTGCACACATACAAAATGGAAAATGACTGCCTAGGAAGGAGTACTGTGGAAAAGGATCTGTGGGTCATAGTGGATCACAAGCTAAATATGAGTCAACAATGTAACACTGTTGCAAAAAAAGCAAACATAATTCTGGGATGGATTAGCAGGAGTATTGTAAGCAAAACACGAGAAGTAATTCTTCCGCTCTACTCCACGCTGGTTAGGCCTCAACTGGAGTATTGTGTCTGATTCTGGGCACCATATTTCAGGAAAGATGTGGACAAACTGGAGAAAGTCCAGAGAAGAGCAACAAAAATAATTAAAGGTCTAGAAAGCATGACTTACAAGGTAAGAATGAAAAAATTGGGTTTGTTTAGTCTGAAGAACAGAAGACTGAGAGGGGACATGATAACAGTTTTCAAGTACATAAAAGCTTTTTACAAGGAGGGAGAAAAATTGTTCTGCTTAACCTCTGAGGATAGGACAAGAAGCAATGGGCTTAAATTGCATCAAGGCAGGCTTAGGTTGGACGTTAGGAAAAGCTTCCTAACTGTCAGAGTGGTTAAGCACTGGAATAAATTGCCTAGGGAGGTTGTGGAATCTCCATCATTGGGGATTTTTAAGAGCAAGTTGGACCAACACCTGTCAGGGATGGTCTAAATAATACTTAGTCCTGCCATGAGTGCAGGGGACTGGACTTGATGACCTCTCGAGGTCCCTTCCGGTTCTATGATTCTGTGATTTCCTGAGAAATGCAAATCTAGCGCACACTACCTACTTTATCTCTAGAAACCACTTTTGACAAAGACAAGGAACAGCACTGAGAGGTTTTGTCAGGAACTGTTTCTTGTCCTCCTTTTCTAGGAGCATTGCCTAAAAGAGGGGCCTTGGAGGAGACAAGTGAAATAAGGGAAAAAATCAGGGAGGGGGAAGACTCAAAGACCTAAATAGCCAATTGAGAAGAAAAGACTGAGGTGTAAAGAAAAGAGGGGAACACAATGGGCCAAATTCTTCCCTGAATTACACCCTGTTTAACCTCACTCACATAAGGGTTACATGAAACTGGGAACAGGGCAGAATTTGGTTCATGATGTCCATTGGGGTTGGGGAGAAGACACACAAGTTTACTTTCACTGTTTTACCCAGGACTGGCTCCAGGCCCCGGCGCACCAAGCGCGTGCTTGAGGCGGCATGCCGAGGGGGCGCTCTGCCAGTTGCCCGGAGGGCGGCAGGCGGCTCCAGTGGACCTCTCGCAGGTGTGCCTGCAGAGGGTCCGCTGGTCCCGCGGCCCCGGTGGACCTCCCGCAGGCGTCCCTGCGGAGGGTCTGCTGGTCCCACGGCTCCGGTGGAGCATCTGCAGGCGTCCCTGCGGAGGGTCTGCTGGTCCCACGGCTCCGGTGGAGCATCCGCAGGCGTCCCTGCGGAGAGTCTGCTGGTCCCACGGCTCCAGTGGAGCATCCGCAGGCATGCCTGTAGGAGGTCCACCGGAGCCGTGAGACTGGCGAGCGGCAGAGCGCCCCCCACGGCGTGCCGCTGTGCTTGGGGCAGCAAAATGGCTAGAGCTGGCCCTGGTTTTACCCTCCTCGTCCCTTCTCCAGAAATCAGTCTCTTCACTTGAGAGTGCTTTGGTAACCAAATCAATAACGTATAACAGTAACTGATTAGACCGGAAAACAAAAGAAACTTTTAAAATAGAAAAATGCTGCTTTCATTTGAAAGAACTGGAGCTGAGGACAATGGGCAAGAATTAAATTAAACCCTGGGGAAAACTGCTCCCAGACAGAAGAAAAATTGGCTAACGCTTATGTAGTGAAGATATTTAAACTATATTTTGTTCAGGGTTGGCTTTAATTAGGAATGTTGGCATACTTTACTTGGGTTTAGAGTACAAGGCAGATGTATTTTTAAGACACCCTGAAACTAATAAACAAATAACATCTTTACAAAAATCCCAAAGGAAGTTGAATATATATCTCTGTAGAAGAAAATATAACTGCGACCCAGTGCTCAGAGATGCGAAATTTGAAGGATGATCATTTATACCTCCAGCTGCTGTATATAGTAGATTCTTAACTTATTTTCCTTCTGAAATTCTCTAAAATAAACACATTGTTCCTGTCAATATAATTTATTTTTCTAGTAGAGACAAAAAGAGGAGATTCTCCCATTGTCAATGTAAACTGGAAAAGTCTATGTTGGATTTAATCTTGTATATCTGACACATTGGTCTTCAAATGTAAAATATAGTTTGAAAAGATACAGGTGCATGGATAGGAACAAGAACTAAAGAGATCAGAGAACTCTGATGTTTTTAATCACATTTTTTTTAATATTATCTGGTGGTTTATCAGGTGTTGTATTTTGTGTTGCCTTAGTGTCAATGTTTTTTTCTTCAGTCCCAGACTGACTTCATTGTTCGCTTACTATTATACAATACTTGGATCATGTATGATTAAAAATTGATATTTGTATCTGTAAAGTGTGCCTTTAGGGGAAAAATACTTCACTGGTTGGAAGTTTTCATTTTATTTAAGTGGTGACATCAACAGAAATTAATTTAAATTTTCTCTTGGGGCAAGTTATCCTATAACTTTCTACTGCAGAGTTTCTTGCACCTTCCTTTGAAGCAATTGTTTATGCCAGTAATACTGAACGAGATTGAGGGCTGGGTCTGGCCCAGCACAACAATTCCTTTGTCCTTTTAGTGTGATGGAATTAGCAAAAATTGTGTAAATCTGAACCTTAGACTAGATATTCAAAAATTGATGTACAGTGACTTTGGACTAAGAGATAGCTTTGTGGTCACTTTTGTTATATATCTTAGCATGCTGACTAATCATACATTGTTCCAAACTTGGATAACTTTATCCCTGCATTCATGCTTTTATAAGTGACGTGCAAAAAAAAATTGTGCTCTTCATTGCTTCTTTATCATGCAAGATGGAGGTCTGAAAAGTCTCTTCTGCATGTTTTTATATTTATCTTTAAAATACTAGGGACATTTGGAGGACTGCATAGCTGAGGTGAATGTTTTCCACAGCCTTCCATTGAATGAACTATAGGTGTGGATTTGAATCTTTAACAAAACTTTTTCTGTCAAGAGTTTATCATGCTTTTGAGTTAAATTATGGTTAATAAATCTGACCATCCCCACTCAATTGCTTTCATTATCTCCTGATGGCTTACTTCCAAGATTTCCTAATAGTCCATAGAGTTCTTGAGCAAAAATAGGATAGACAAGACCTGATTTAAAAAAGAAAAAGATTTATGATTAATCTGGTGTTATAGTATATTTGCTGTATTAAAAAAAACCCCAATTATAAATATGAAACGGGGAAGAGTGTACAAATACTACTTTTCTTTGCAATTCACTTTTGATTAGAGTTGGTCCATACTTGTTGATTCTTAGAATAAATTCAGTAGTGGTGTGTGTATTGTGAAGTTCTTAATAGTTATACTCTTTCTTTATTGAAGGCTACAGATAGAAGAATCTTCTAAACCTGTAAGACTATCACAGCAATTGGACAAAGCTGTGACAACCAATTATAAACCTGTGGCTAATCATCAGTATAATGTAAGTTACTTTAATCTTTTTCCCTGCTAATCTTAATCACTGCAAGTCTCTAAGGAATATAGTTGTTCTATGTAATGACTCCCCTGTGGGTCCAGGCTTTCTGTGGCCTTTTTTCGTATCAAAAATCTTCGCCTTTGAAAATCCCTTATTTCTATGGTATAAAGATTCTGCCTATGTTTTGTTTCCTGGATAACTTCCTTCTCTCTGGAGTCCAGCGCCAATCCAGTGGCTAAGAACTGCTGATTCTAATTCCTCTTTGTTGCATGGCAGAGGCATAGCGGAACTGTCCTTCCTGTTTTTCCTTTCACAACCTCTTTCTGCTGTTTTTATTACCTCTCATCTTTAGTCATGTCTGAAATTCAATTTCGTGGCCTTAAGGGCAGAGACACTGTACCATGAGATGGTACATTCCACTTTTGGGTCATGAATAATGTATTCTGCAGATGTGAAAGGCTAAGGAAGTATCTTTAACTTCCAAGCCTTTGCAGCGAGTTTCCTGAATGACGGGAAACAACTGGTAAAGCTTTGCATCATTATTCCTTGATAGTACATATTTTCTGTGTCAATTACTCTAAAAATATTACATCCACATTGCAGGTCAGTGTCATCTGGTATGAATACAAGCTATAATGCCCTCCGTCTTAAAAGATCCTTTTTGTGCAATGTGTATGTGTGCATGTATAATAAGCAACTTAGATGTTGAATGCAAGGAACATTGTTAAAATTAAATCACACTAAGAATTAGTCACTGTATGAGTCATTTGCTCTTTTGTACTTCTGGTTAAAATTGTATTTACATAAAACAAATGATAACACGTATGGTACACAGCCATTATTTTAGACTACAATCCAATTTAAGACCTGGTCTACACTTAAAATTTAGATTGATGTAGCTGCATTTCTCTGAGTAAGAAAAACTCACTTCCCTTTGTGGCATAGCTATGCCAACGTAACCCATGAAATAGATGCAGCTAGGTCAATGGAAGAATACTTCAATCGACCTATCTACTGCCACTCAGGGAGGTGAACTACCTACGGTGATAGAAAACCCCCTTCTGTCACTATAGGCTGCGTCTACACTATGGGATTAGTGCAGCATAGCTATGGTGCTGTAGCTATGCCACTGTAGTCCCCATAGTGTAGACAGCTTATTCTAACAGGTCACAAAATAATCATTCCTTTCTCAGAGCACACTGCTTTTATAGTAGCTATAGTCTAAGGACTGATGTACACACAGATTTCGTACCAATATTCCAGTTAGGAATGTGACCTTTTTACCAAAGTAGTTATACTGGTAAACTCTTTAGTGTAGATGCAGTTATATCAGCATGCATGTGCCTTATCCTGGTATAATTTATTCCTCTTCCAATACTGAAATAAGCAACAACAGTAAACTTCTGTCTCACCACACTGGCTAACAAGAAATCAGGTAAACGGTTTCCTTAAATATTTCAGTCCTTGTATGACCCCCCAAAACCCTGGATTAAAAGATTAGTGGTTCTTTACAACCAGTCTCATCAAATAAAAGGTTCTTCTGATCCCAAAGGACCAGCCACACACCCAGGTCAATAAACAACTCAGATCTTACCCAAAAATCACACTGATGCCAATCCTTTAGTATCTAAAATCTAAAGGTTTATTTATAAGAAGAAAGAAAGGTGAAAGTTAAAATTGGTTAAAGGAATCAAATACATACAATAATTGCGAAGTTCTTGGTTCAGGCTTGTATCAGTGATGGAATAAACTGCTGGCTTGTTAAGTCTCTGGCTGCTTCTAAATCATTGGAAGAACCTCAGTCCTTTGGTTAGAATGCTCCCAATAATATAAGTCCATAGTCCAGAGGTTTGAGCATGAAAGAGGCTGGACCAGGAAAGAGGCAAAATGGAGGGATTTCCAGGGCCTTTTATAGCTTCTGCCATGTGGAAGGAAACCAGTTGTTTCAAACAAAGCCCTCAACACAGCTAATGGAAAATTACAGGTAAAAGATGGGAGTTTGGAGTCACATGGGCAAGTCACATGTCCATGCCCAATTTCACTTAGTCATAGCAGGAAGCCATTACCTATACTTCAGATGGAATGTTCACAGGAAAGTCTGTTCAGTTTAGATGGTCGTCTCCCATGGTCCATTGTGAGCTAAGTGTCCTTTTGATGGGCCACTCAGTTTGAATAGTTCCTCCAAGATGTGCTAGCTAACTACCTTGTGGGCATTACCCCAGAAGCAAACATTTGAAATACAGGTATAGAGCCAGCACTCATAACTTCAAATACAAAAATGATACGTGCATACAAATAACATAATTATATTCAGCAAATCATAACCTTTCCATAGACATCTTACATGCTACATTTTGTACAAGATTTGTTGCAAATATATAACAGTGGTTGCAGCAATGATCTATATGGTCCTATTTTAATCAGAGAACAAAACACCATATTAGGAGGTTATACTACTTTGACTGTACCACTGTAGTTAAAGCAGTATAACTTTTGTGTGTAGACAAGCCCTAAAGTTTTAGTCTAGTTATAGACTACAGTCATGATGCTATTGATGCAACAACTTTGAACAGTCTTGTAACACAGTTGTCCCCCCAGCCTGTTACTAGATCTCCTAGGATATGTCTACACAGCAAAGAAAATCTCATGGCTGACCCATGCCAGCTGACTTGGGCTCCTGGGGCTTGGGCTCAGGTACTGTTTCATTGCTATGTAGACTTCTGGGCCCGGGCTGGAGCGTGGGCTCCGTGTGAGCCACTGGCTGGGGGCGGCTAGCCCTCAGACTCCCGCCCCTTCCACCCAAGGTCCTGCCCCTTCCGTGCTCCTGGAACCCAGATCCTTCCCACCGTGGCTGCCGGTCCCCGCACCAGGTTGTCTAGTGCCCGCAGCCTCCCCCAGCCTCGGAGCGCCAGGAGGGATAGCGCACAGCAGCACCGCTGCAGCCTCCCCAGCGTGCCAGGAGGGAGAGCACGTGGCACTGCAGCAACCCTGGGAAGCAGGGCCCTGGTGTTGCAGTGTGGGCGTGGCCTCGCCTGGCTGTTTGGGGGGGCAGAGCCTCCCCAGCCTCCCCTACCCACCGCCCATAGGCTGGAGCCTGAGCTCTGGAACCCTCCCACCTCACAGGGTCCTAGAGCCCAGGCTCCAGCCCAAGCCCAGACCTCTGCCCAGCAATGAAACAGCACCATAGTCCAAGCCCCATGAGCCCGAGTTGGCTTGCCCATGTCTAGTTGCTTTGTAGATGTACCCCTAATGAGAACGTGGTTGTAATATGGGAGTACCCAAATTGTAACATGGTTAGCAGTTTGCAGCTGGTCATGTTGATATAAACATCCAGAAGACATACAGTAGGTATCCAGTATGGCTAGTTGTAGAACTTCTGATGGAAAAAGCCTATTAAAATAGATCACTTGCATCATATCATCCCTCCTTCATTCCCCACCAAATGCCAGTGGAGGACTGTTTTCTACAGTGACTTCTCCAGTCCGTGGAATCTAGGTTTAGATGTCCCAAATGGTGAGTCTTCTCCCATTTCTCTTAAAAGAGCGTTCCACAATCTTTTAAGATCTCACAATTAAATTTTTCCTGACTTTTTCAGGATGAAATTATTTTCTTAAGCTCATCCCAATATTCTCAGTTATACCACACTGCTCTAATAAGGGCAGCAGTTACCAAGGGACAGGAAAAATATGAAGTAATCTGGGAAGGGGGAAGAAGGGAAAACCTCTACCACAGAAGAGGGAGACTCCCAGGAAGGGCAAAAATGAAAGGAATGGGACAAATGAAAGAGGTGGAGCTACTGACGGGAAGGTGCATAGTAAGTGGGATGTGAGTATGACTCCACCTCTTCGCCTTCCCCTGCCCCATGATGGGAGGTACAGAAGGAAAGGGTAGGAAGAAGAACTGGAGGTGGGCAGGGGGAGTGATATCTGCAATCTCTTTTCTTCGTTTTTTTTAATGACATTCCTCATCCATCAGTATGAGAATGGAGGGGAAGAGATTCTTTCTCTCCCAAAATGAAATTAAACCCAGCCTTCTCACTAGAATATTGTAATTGTAATGTTATTGTAGCTGGTAATTGTAACTTAGAGTTTTAGTTCTTTGGGGAAGGGAATTTCTCCTTATATATTTGTAAATGCATGCCTGTAGTATTATAACAGTGTTTTCACGGCTATGAAACTTCTGTTGCTTTACTGTCTTTTATCATATGCTAACAAAGCTCTCTAGGCTCCACTAAGTGTGTCTACATCATTTTCAGTTTGTTTGTTTTAACAATGCAAATAAACAGAATAATATCTGTTGGATGATAATGCAGTCAATAAATAAGACTTCACCTCTGAGTTAATTTTTTTAAAAGTTATTACTTTACTGAGCAGTGCAAAATCATTAACTTTACCTAATAATCTTCAACCATTTGTACCACAACAAAAGTGATAAACTCCTAATATATGGAAGAATGTATTATATAGTATTTATTTTCAATTTCCCACGTCTCTTGAAGTCTTAACTTGAATGCTGCAGATATTGCTGTTGTCATAAACAGATAAGTAAGAGTTAATAGAACAAAAGTGCTTCATATCTCTTTGCCTGGAAAGGGTTAACAAGAACAGTGAGCCTGGCTGTCACCTGACCAGAGGACCAATCAGAGGACAGGATACTTTCAAATCTTGAGGGAGGGAAGTTTTTGTGCTGTGCTGTTAGTTTTGGTTGGTGTTCAGTCTGGAGGCTCAGAGGGATCAGATGTGCAACCAGGTTTCTCTCCAATCTCTCCAATACAGGCTCTTATAAGTTCAGACTAGTGAGTACTAGGTAGATAAAGCGAGTTAGGCTTATGGTTGTTTTCTTTATTTGCAAATGTGTATTTGGTTGGAAGGAGTTCAAATGTGTATTTGGCTGAAAGGAGTTCAAATTGGTGTTTTGCTGAAAAGATCTTAATTTGTACTTGTGTACTTAGGCTGGGAGGGTGTTCCCAGTGTCTGTAGCTGAAAGACCCTGTACCTATTCCATTTTTTTAAAATTTACAAAGATAATTTTTACTGTTTTTTTTCTTTCTTTAATTAAAAGCTTTTCTTGTTTAAGAACCTGATTGTTTTTTTTATTCTGGTGAGACCCCAGGGGACTGGGTCTGGATTCACCAGGGTATTGGTGGGGAGAAAGGAGGGAAGAGGGAGAGAGAGGCTGATTTCTCTCTGTGCCAGGATTACTTTCTCTCAGGAAGAGTCTGGGAGGGGGAAAGAGAAGGAGGGAGGAAGGTGAATTGTCCTCTCTGTTTTGTGATTCAAGGAGTTTGAATCACAGTGATCTTCCAGGGTAACCCAGGGAGGGGAAGCCTGGGAGAGGCAACAGTGAGGGAAAGGGTTTACTTTCCTTGTGTTAAGATCCAGAGGGTCTGGGTCTTGGGGGTCCCCGGGCAAGGTTTGGGGGGGGACCAGAGTGTACCAGGCACTGGAATTCCTGGTTGGTGGCAGCGCTACAGGTTCTAAGCTGGTATTGAGCTTAGAGGAATTCATGCTGGTACCCCATCTTTTGGACGCTAAGGTTCAGAGTAGGGAATTGTACCATGACAGCTGTGTATGGAGCTCACTGTGGCCTTGTTAGCAGTAAGACTTGTATTGTTTGTCAGATGCTTTTGCAGCAATATTGGTCAATAAGTCAAGCCTGAAATCTGACTGACTTTAATATGATTTTGCAAGGCCTGAGCCCTAAGAGTGAGATCATAGCATGTAACTTATTGCCTGCAGTGATGGGGTCTCAAGACATTTGTTTCCCTCATAGAAACAGAATGAAAAGCCCTTGGTTTAGGGCTTTTTAATTTTGTTCAGCCATAAGAAACTATGATGATGGGCACTATATTAAAAACATAGAAAGAGCATTTCAGAGGCATTGTCTCTAATGTTGTAGCATGGGCCGTGGCAGTCCTAGATACATCCTTTCAGAAGGTGCTGCATGCTCTTCCCACAACAAGAGCCCAGTTTGCTCTTATCCCCTCTCCTATTTAGAGAGGCTAGTGTCACTGAGCAAAATGATGAGAAAATATCTTGTCCCTATTCCCCTCTAAATATGCACCCATACAGGGCTAGTCACCATCTAGCTGTAAACATCTTGATGTTGGTTTAATAAATATCACCACTTCCTTGTTGAGAAATTTTCTGAAGTACTCACTATTTATGTACGCTTCAGACAATATTTTAGGGATTTGTGCTCCATTTAGGTGGTTCTGCAGACTAACAGACCACATTAATTTCAAGCGCTTATAAATGTGTGAAAACAGCACTTTACAATACAAAATATAGTGGTAGGGAATTAAATTGTGTGTAGAGAACATTAGCAGTAAACAGTGTTTTTTTCTTTAAAGGGTATTCATCCATATTACTACCAGTCCCAGACACCTGTCCCACATACGTAGACATGCCCTGGCCCTCAGATAATGAAGAACTTCCAGTCAGGCTGAAAGATTTGAGCCCCCAAAGCCCTTCACCATTTTTCTAAGACCGTTGCTTCCCCTTGTACTGCCATCACTCCCCATTTCCAGCATCCATCACTGTTTACCACTCTCTTCCCTTACCTGTCAGTTCCTTTCCTTTAGTAGCTTCTCTCTCCTCTTTCAAATCAGCTGCAAGCCCTTCCTGTCACCAGCCTCACTTTCCCTGTGACTGCTCCTATTTGCTGCTGCAGTCTCCTGTGGAGACCTCTTTTCGTCCGTTGTTGGCATGGGCTTTGCTTACCCAGTCTGACCCTATAACCTTCCCAGTCTCTCAGCACAAAGCCTACCACTTCCATTTCTCTGCTTACGCATGTCCTCCAGGTTGACTCAACCTCATTCATTTTGGCTGCATTTACATTGAGGATGTCTGAAACTCTCCCACCTGTGGTATAGTATTGGTAAAACTCCACTGTGCTAACAGTGAGAGTACTAAATATAGGCTGATCTCATAGATTTTTACCACCATGCTATGTAACCCTGCTCACAGCATGGCTAGACTATATGATTGAAACAGCAGAAGTTGCTAGTACCATGTCTTACACTGATGCTGCTACTGTTGCTGAAAGAGTAGAACAATTTTCAGAAAAAGCTTAGGGTGTAGACAAGACCTTACTTCAACACACAGTGTGAAATCTCTTCAGCAAATGCACATTTGGTTGTTCTTCAGAATACCAGGCTGACCAAGAAATCAGTTTTGAGTTGGACTGTGAATTTCATTGTTAAATTAATTGCGTTTATTTGTTTGCTAGAGTGGTGTCTTTGCAGGCTGAAATGATAAATGTAGGGGTGTTTCACTGACTACAGAATAGTTCTTTATTTAAAAAAAAGGAGTTTTGAAAAGAATACAGAACTTTTTTAAAGCTTCTTTCAAATGTTTTTTTAAGAGAAAACTTTACTTTCACCTATCACGTCTTTTTCTTTGTCTTTGTATTAACCATCTGCTGAAGAAATATAATACGTGTCTATTAATGACACCTTCAAATAGGGAATCTTGGCAACCTTCCAGTAAGACTAGCGACACACTGTGAAGGTAAACAAAGAAAAATTGATCTTGTACAAAGAATTGCAGGGGATAAAACAGCAACTTCAGTGCTTACCATCCAATCCCAAAACTACACCCTTATGATATCCAAATATATTTTAATATTTTGGCTTTTTTAATTTAAGAAAATATTAATTTAGCTTATACAGTGTCTATATATATCATGTTACACACACAAACTGTTTTGGTTCTCTTGCAGGATGTATCTTATTACAAAAGATGAATAAAGTTAAAGTGAGGCATTGTAACTTTATAAGAACTGTCATGTCAGTCCTCACAGCTGTGGAGAGAATGCTACAGCAATACTATATTTTTTTAAAATATCAATATTCATACTGCTTTTGGTGCTCCTACAGTGCAGTGGGAGCTGTTGCTGAAGTTTTAAGCTAATTTTGAGCATCGCTAATTAACATGACTGAGATACTGATTGAAAATAACTGAATGTTTCCAACAAAATAGTGAAGTTTTAACAATACAAGACCTCACTCCTAGAGTAATCTTTGCTAAGAAGTGAGGAGTGATAATCACTTTTGTGTGTGAATTGGTGTATGGGATTAATGATTTATGAATTCTAGAGTACTCAAGCTTCATTTTTATAGAGAGCACTTGTCTGTGGCTTAGATAATCAAGAGAATGCAAAATGAAAGCTCCCAATGGGAAGAAATTAATTAGCCTATAAAATTGCAAAGTAGCAGAGAAACAGAAATGTTGTCCATTGCCATTTAGCAGATAATAAAATAGCAGTTTTTCAGCTCCGTTAAAAAACAAAATGCATACTGTTCCATAACATTTTCTTGGGGTCAAAAATTAGATATTGCAGTATGTGAGAACCTTTGATAAAATAGTCCCATAAAAGGCTAACAGCAGTGGGGATTGTTTTGAGGATCTCCTCATAATAATGTGGTGCAAGATCACTTGATTTCCTCCTCTGTGTAGAAAGTCTCCATTTTAGAGAGTAAGCATTTTTGCTTGACAGTGTCAAATTTTAACAGGTTGTTTCTCCAAGTGAAGATAATCAGTCTCTAAACAAGTTTTCTCTAAATCTCACTTGTTCAGGTACAAGGATGCTGAATGAAAGGCAGGAGGATTTAGCTCATATTTTTGCTTCAAAAAATACCTTAAACTGTTTTTTTCTCTCACTTTAGTTTGACTTTCCACCTCAGGGTGTCGTTTGGTTTGGTTTGGTTCTTGAGTGATTGATAGGAACAGAAAATTCCTAAAAGGATTTTAGGAAATCAAGTCAGTGTTACTCTTCTGGAAAAATCATTCAACCTGAAGTGACAGGCTCTCTCCACCTTTCATGCCCAAAATCTCAACAATTATGTTTTTGAGTTATTGAAGTCACCAAACTCAAAAGCAGGCAAAGGATAATGGACTTTTGCCACGGAAGAGAGATCAGATTATCATAGAATCATAAAACTGGAAGAGACCGCTAGAAGTTATCTAGTCCAGTCCCTTGCACTCAGAGCAGGACTGAATATTATCTAGACCATCCCTGACAGGTGTTTGTCCAACCTGCTCTTAAAAATCCCCAATGATGGAGATTCCACAACCTCCCTAGGCAATTTATTCCAGTGCTTAGCCACTCTGACAGTTAGGAAGCTTTTCCTAACGTCCAACCTAAGCCTGCCTTGATGCAATTTAAGCCATTGCTTCTTGTCCTATCCTCAGAGGTTAAGAAGAACAATTTTTCTCCCTCCTCCATGTAAAAACCTTTTATGTACTTGAAAACTGTTATCATGTCCCTTCTGTCTTCTCTTCTCCAGACTAAACAAACCTCATAGATCATGTTTTCTATACCTTTAATCATTTTTGTTGCTCTTCTCTGGACTTTTTCCATTTTCCTCACATCTTTCCTGAAATATGGTGCCCGGAACTGGACACAATACTCTAGTTGAGACCTAATCAGTGCGGAGTAGAGCGGAAGAATTAGTTCTCGTATCTTGCTTACAATACTCCTACTAATCCATCCCAGAATAATCTTTGCTTTTTTTGCCACAGCATTACACTGTTGACTCATACTTAGCTTGTGAATCCACTATGACTCCCAGATCCTTTTCCGCAGTACTCCTTCCTAGGCAGTCATTTCCCATTTTGTATGTGTGCAACTGATTGTTCCTTCCGAAGTGGAGTACTTTGCATTTTTCTTTATTGAATTTCATCCTATTTACTTCAGACCATTTCTCCAGTTTATCCAGATCATTTATTTTAATCCTATCCTCCAAAGCACTTGCAATCCTTCCCAGCTTGGTATCGTCCGCAAAATTTACAAGTGTACTCTCTATGCCATTATCTAAATCATGGATCTGCAACCTTTGACACGCGACCCACCAGGGTAAGCATCCTGGTGGGCCAGGCAGGTTTGTTTACCTGCCACGTCCACAGGTTAGGCCGATCGTGGCTCCCACTGGCCTCAGTTCGCCACTCCAGGCCAATGGGGGCGGCAGGAAGCGGCAGCCAGCACATTCCTCAACCCGCACTGCTTCCTATAGCCCCTTTTGCCCTGAGAAGGCAAACCGCGGCCAGTGGGAGTTGCGATCGGCAGAACCTGTGGACGCAGCAGGTAAACAAACCATCCTGGCCTACCAGGGTACTTACCCTGGTGGGCCACCTGCAAAAGGTTTCCAATCCCTGATCTAAATCATTGATGAAGATATTGAACAGAATCAGACCCAGAACTGATCACTACGGGACCCCACTCGTTATGCCCTTCCAGCATTACTGTGAACCTCTGATAACTACTCTATAGGAATGATTTTCCAACCAGTTATGCACCCACCGTATGTTAGCTCCATTCTAGGTTGTATTTTCCTAGTTTGTTTATGAGATGGTCATGCAGGACAGTATCAAAAGCGTTACTAAAGTCAAGATATACCACATCTACCGCTTCCCCCTATCCACAAGGCTTGTTACCCTGTCAAAGAAAGCTGTCAGGTTGGTTTGACACATTTTGTTCTTGACAAATCCATGCTGACTGTTGTTTATCACCTTATTACCTTCTAGGTATTTGCAAATTGATTGCTTAATTATTTGCTCCATTATCTTTCTGGGTACAGAAGTTGAACTGAGTGGTCTGAAATTCCCCGGTCCTTATTTGTCCTTTTCCAGTTTTCTGGAATGTCTCCAGTCTTCCATGACTTTTCAAAGATAATTGCTAATGGCTCAGATATAACCTCAGTCAGCTCCTTGCATATTTCAGGCTGCATTTCATCAGGCCCTGGTGATTTGAAGACATCTAACTTGTCGAAGAGTAGCAGCCATGTTAGTCTGTATCCGCAAAAAGAACAGGAGCACTTGTGGCACCTTAAAGACTAACAAATTTATTTGAGCATAAGCTTTCGTGGGCTACAGCCCACTTCATCGGATGCATGTAGTGGAAAATACAGTAGGAAGTGATATATATATATATACACACAGAGAACATGGAACAATGGGTGTTACCATACACACACTAGCAAGAGTGATCAGTTAAGGTATGAGCTTTACCAGCAGGAGAGAAAAAAACTTTTTGTAGTGGTAAACACCCAAGTTGCCTTCCACTTTCAAATTCTCAACCAGTTCCTCCCTATTTATCAAAATCAAATCTAGACCATCCTTCCACCAGTAGCTTTCTCAACCATCTGAAATAAAAAATTGTCTCCAATACATTCCAAGAATTTGTTGGATAATCTGTGCCCTGCTGTGTTATATTCTCAACACATGTCTGGGTAGACCCCTATCATGACATCACCCATGTTTTTTACCCCTTTTATCCTTACCCAGAGACGTTCAACAAGTCTTTCTCTTATTTCTATTATGTAGGATCCCAGGACCTTAAAAGAGCCACAATTGGAGCTATCCTCTTCCTTTCTCCTTCCTACTGGACCTGGCTTTTCTAATATCAGAAGCCTTTGTGGCAGCCATAGCATGACTGGATAATCCCACCTCTGCTCCTCCTAGCTTCAGAAAGTGCTTACACTTAAAACCTCTTTGGGTCCACCTGTTAAATTTCTGTTGATCCTGGTCCATGTGTCTTCTTATGATATCTTATATATTATGGGTGTATCATATGAAAACTCACTTCAGATATATTTATAGGCTAAAGGCATGGGCCTCTACAACTACTCTGCATTTGTCCCCATTTGCCAAATGCCACATGGACCTGACTTCCCTGAGGACTCCCTTCAAGAGACAGTTCCTTATCAGTCGAGGCATTTTGGTCTTGAAGGACTTTCCTATCTTATGATGGAACATCACTGAATTGCATCCCTCCAAAGAGCTAGAGGTGCTTTTCATACATGTTGAGTTATAATGTAGTGCTGCTATCCAACTGCATCCTGCTGTCAGAAGTTAATTGATGTTACCAGTTTTCATTTCACCCTCCTAGTTGATTCCTCCAAGATTAGCAAGGTGCTGTTTGAGAAAGCAAGAAGTGAGCTGCCTTTCACAAAGTTGATTCTGCTGTGGCTACTTTTGCTGGAAAACCCCCTCTCCCAGTAGAGGACAGTGCCAGTCCTTGAGTCCCTCAACACAAAGTTATCACTCTCTTATAAAAGAAGTCCCATTCATTTTTCTGTTCTTGCCTAACAGTCTACTTATCAGCTATATGCTTGGAAATAATTACAAGTTATTGACAGGATTAGGAGATCCCTCTGGGCACTACAGTAATGCCAATGTTAGTAACTGGCCTCGTAAACTTTCACAGCAGCATTGAGAGGTGATTAATGGCTTCCCCCTCTCCACCCCCCACCTCCCCAATGGACAGGGAAGGGTGAGTCAGCTGCATTTTTATTTACATTGCAGTAAATAAGGTAAAAGGCCAAAGTGACCAATAGCTAACATATTTTTCAGCTCCAGTCTCACTGATCACTGATGTTTATGTAAGTAAGAGACCATCTACCTAAAGACTGACCTTGTCCTAAGCAAAGCTGGTCATTCAACGTTTTTTGTTCTGTTTTGTTTTGAATTAATGAAGAAGATTCTTGTTGCCCAGAGGGACCAATACCCATTCATCCTTGAGCCCACTTCCTGAATTTTTGAATGTATAAGCATATTAAACTAGTCTTTCTGGCCATACTTTCTGCAAAAGATACTTTAAATTTCAATAGAGAAGGTTTTTATTCAAGGCTGTTTTTAAAGAGTCCCTCAGTACAATCGATGTGCTTGAGCATGAAACAGCCAAAGGGAAGATACTGGCAGAAACCAAGCTGAGAGACAGTAATTTCCAACAGGAGCTTTATATTGTTTGTAGTTCTATAGTAAGTTAAACTGATTTTAAAGATATTTTTGATTCCTCTCTCTTCTGTTTCTTCCTCCCCGCTCCCATCTCCCTCCATATTATGTTGTCACTACGGGACATGACACTGACTTTGGGCAGGCCAGTGAATCTCTCTCTCTTGGTTTCCCCCCATGTAAAATGAGGATGATTCTTCCTTACTTCATATATTTATTATTACTAATAATTATAGGGATGTTATTCATTAATGTTTATAAAGCTATTTGAGTTCCTCAGATGGAAAGTGTTATATGCACAAAGTATTATTACAGCACTTAGATATCACAATAATAATGGACACTTCAGAAACACCAAAAAGAGATTAGTTGCAGAATGCCAAAGTCTGCTCTTACTTGCAAACATGCCAATCTGGAATAACTCCGTGGAAGCCAGTCTCATTATTCCAGACCTGCACTGGTGTAACGGAGAACAGAATTGGCTGATAACATATAAAGATTAAAAAAAAAGAAAACCAGAAGCTCTCCTTTTCATTTTATAGCTAGAGTTAAGGAAATCCATGGATAGGTCTTTTTACCTATCAAGTAATGGGACAATGAGCAATTGCCACTTGACAGCAACAACCTCCAGCAGACCAAACACATGAATTTATGTCAGTTATTTGTCAAAATACAAATTGTCATAAACAGATAGCTAAGGGTTAATGTCTCTTTCACCTATAAAGGGTTAACAAACAGTGACCTGCAAACACCTGACCAGAGGACCAATCAGGAAACAAGACTTTTTCAAATCTGGGTGGAGGGAAGTTTTGGGTGTGAGTCCTTTGTTCTTTGTCTCGGTTCGGTGACCCTCTCAGCTCTGGGAGTGATCTCTCTATCTCCAAGTTTTCTATTCTTCTGTTTCCAAGTTGTAAGTACAAGGATAGTAAGACAATAGGTTTATATTGTTTTTTTGTATTTACATGTGTGTAGTTGCTGGAATGTTTTAAATTGTATTCTTTTTGGATAAGGCTGTTTATTCATTTTTTTCTTTTAAGCAATTGACCCTGTATATTGTCACCTTGATACAGAGACCATTTTTATGTCTTTTTCTTTCTCTTTATATAAAGCTTTCTTTTTAAGACCTGTTTGAGTTTTTTCACTAGTTAAGGCTAAGAAACGAAGGGAGGGGGAAAAATCTCTTTGTGTTAGATTTACTAAGCCTGACTTTGCATACTCTCTGGGGGAGGGGAGGGAGAGATTTGATCTCTCGGTACTTGTGTTTCAAGGACTTGAAGCAGGGAATATCCTAGAGTACCCAGGGCGGGGAAATCTGGGAGGAGGTAAAGAGGGGGAAGGAAAGTGGTTTATTTCCCTTGGTAGTGAGACTCAGGACATCTGAGTCTTGGGGTCTCCCAGGGAAGGTTTGGGAGAGACCAGAGTGAGCCAGACACTGGAATTTTCTGGCTGGTGGCAGCGATATCAGATCCAAGCTGGTAATTAAGTTTGGAGGTTTCATGCTAGCTTCTCATGTTCTGAACTCTAAGGTTCAGATCTGAGTAGGAGAGTTATGACACAAATAAAATCACTAATAGAACATTGTCATCAGATCAATGGCTTTACCTTTTAAAATAGTGTGGCTTCGCTTCATGTCTGTCTTACTTTCAGCAGACGATTATTTATGTGATAGCCATCTTCTCCTTTGATACTGGCTCAACTGATATGACAAAAGAGTCCTTTCCAGAGAATACTACTCATAAGTGGTCACTACAGAAAAAACAAACAAACAATTTCACTGTTCCTCAGGGTGGGATCTGTCTTCCTAAGTGTGTGTACAGCACCTAACACGATGGGACTCCATTCATGACAGGTACCTTCTGGTGCTCCTATGATACAGATTATATAGGTATACATGACAATAAGATTATCAGGCTCAGATAGGATGTGGCAGATTCATAGAGTTTTAAGACCAGAAGGGACTGTTATGGGCACACAATTAAATACATTTTAAAAGTCTGATCTGCCAACACCAAGTGTTTCTGCATCAAGTGCATAATGCTCAGTCGACCTAAAGCACAACAATAGTAATTTGGGAAGTGAGCTTGAGAGACAGAGTTCAATGGGAAGAAGTTAGGTGCTCAGTATACCCACCTTCCCCTGCCCCAACCCCAGGAAATTAAGAAGTCCAACCCTACCCTGGCTGAACATTAAACACGATGTTAAGACTTTGCAGACTGAGACTCTAAGAGAGTTCCCTCCACAGTGACATGCAGAGAACTTTCCAGTCGTAAGACAGTAAGTATAGCACATTATGATACTTCTAGCAAAAACAACAGGCACTTTTACTGTTTCTCTTCCACTCTTCTCCTCAGATAGTAAAGGGCCAATCAGCTCAGATATTCCCACCCTTCATGTTAGGCACCACGACAATGGCCCCAAAATTGTGTTTTCCTTCCTCAATATACAGTTGTACTGTCTGCCTGGACTCAGGTACAATAGTGTTTCTCTATGGTACAAATGTAACCTGCAAATCTTACTCAGTTCCATTCTGGTTCCTGCATCACCACAGAAATGTGTGCAGTCCAGAGCTGGTTGATTGCGTTGGTGGGGAATAGGGTGGCCAGATGCAGTCCAGATTATATAGGGACAGTCCCGATTTAAGGATGTTTTTCGTATACAGGCTCCTATTACCCCTCACCCTTTGTCTTGATTTTTCACACTTGCTGTCTGGTCACCCTAGTGGGGAAGCTGTTTGCAAAATTCGGAGGGAGGAGGAAGCACTGACTTCAAATATTCTACTCATGATACCCAAGCCACTCGTTAAAGGAGTAAACTGCTTACAACAAAACTTCTGTAACTCTACGTTCTCTATCAACGTAACAAGTTTCCATCAAACTAATGGGTCCCTAATTCTGTTAGCTTTATAGTTAAAGGATCCACACTTGGTTCTGTCATTACCTAATTGAAGATACCTGTAATTGTTCGCAGATGAGTTTGTAGCTGGACTGTGTCTAATTTTATCGTGCTTGCTTTCTTCTAACGTAAAAATCTGCTTGTGTGGGACAGTGCTATGGTAGTACTAGACAGAATGAAATTAAATTCACCATGTAGTCTGAGGATTATAAGATGTTGGAAAGCCATAATATCTCTTCAGTATTTGCAGGAGGTCCTAGCTCATTGCCTGTTGGATTTTCAGTGGAGTGCTTTGGATACAAATGTCTCAGGGTACTGTTTAAAACAAAAACAAAAAAGTAGACTGCCAGGATTTTTTTCCTCATTCTGTAGTTTCTGTGGAGTCCAGCTGTTCTGCTGTAGGTCTTGGCAATCAAGATGGTATTTTATTACCCACTTTATTGACTGGTGCAGTTTGCAAATGTTGCAGACTTGCTACTATTTTGAAGATTTCTCAAATTTAAGAAACAGGCTTTCAGAATAATTATAGTGTAATAAATCACCGAAATGCATCAGAGAATGAAAATAAGTTGACTGTGTCAAGAGGTGTACACTGCGAACTTTTGAATTCATATCGCTGTTCTGACACTGGGATGTGAACTCTCTCTAGCTTTGGACGAGTCACTTAATCTCTTTGTGTCTGTTCCTTTATTTGTGAAGTGGGGTTATTATTTATGCGTGTTATAGAGGTACTAAAGATTGATTGATCATTCCACATGTTGATTTTTTGGAGAGGAAAAGCAGGATGTAGCTGCAGAATGTTTTATTATTATTATTAAATACAGTAGTACTCTGTTCAGAGAAATACCCAGAGAATGTGTTGCGTGCAGGGCCGGCTCCAGGCACCAGCCCAGCAAGCGGCTGCTTGAGGCGGCCAACGGTGAGGGGCGGCACGTCCAGGTCTTTGGCGGCAAAGCAGTGGCAGGTCCCTCACTCTCTCGGAGTGAAGGACCAGCCGCTGAACTGCCGCCGAAGACTGAAGCAGCAGCAGTAAAGCTGCAGATCGTGATCGCAGCTTCTTTTTTCTTTTTTGCTGCTTGGAGTGGCAAAAGCCCTGGAGCTGGCCCTGGTTGCATGTACATCTTTTTTAAAAAAGGTATTTTAATTCATAGATTGAGTATGAAAAAAAGAAAAAAGAAGATGGAAAACGAGCTCGGGCTGATAAGCAGCAAGTGTTGGACATGCTTTTTTCTGCCTTTGAAAAACACCAGTATTACAACATTAAGGACTTGGTGGACATAACCAAACAGCCTGTGGTATGTATGTGTTTATAATAGCCTTCGTAACATATTTTTCAGTAATGACCACTACAAAATATATTGATATATTAGGAATGTACCTTTTATACTTACAATACATAGTCTTAAAAATATATACCTTTTAAATGTATATATATTGTGTGTTTATAGTAAAGAGAGGTAAGTTGGCACAAAATTTTAAGATACAAAATATTGTAGAGACTAAATCTTCCCTTGACAAAGAGATGGGTAAAATAATAGATCTCTTCTGTGTTTGGCTTCTGTGTTTTAATGCTAGAAATCAGAATATGTATCCATGTAAATAGGTAGAAAAAAGTCAAATATCCTAATTTCAGGCCTCAAATACATTTAATATTAAATATTCTCATTATTGCCAACATTTAGACTTTTAAAATTCCACTTTGTGGGGGAGATGGGGAAGTTCTGGCTTTTTTCTACCTCATTTGTGTGTGGGACTGTTTAGGATGAAAATAAAACATGAAAAGAAACCCACAAATACATACTCAAAAATGGGCCTTGGGAGAGTAGCCCTGTCCCTTCTTTCCCTTGATGAAGTGACATTCCACCATCTCACTGTGTTCTATATCCCCTCCAGCAGACTCCAGCCCTTGGATTTCTTTTCTATTTCCCTTTCCCATCCTGGCAGATCCCAACTGCGCCTTCTGGCAAGTGCCAGCAGCCCTCTGCAGGGGAGAGACTGCCTTTTATGCCCTGCTATTTCTGGCAGGGGAAGTGGAAAAGGAGTTGCATCCATGGGATTTTGTCTCTTTCTCCAGTTCCCTGGGATTTCTGTCTTTATGGATACCCTTAGCAAAGCATCGTGAAGTGCAGAGCTGCTGTTCAGCCTGTCTTAACTCCATGGTTCTCTCCCTTGTGCACCCCCCAACCCCACCCCAGAACTGTAAATAGCCTGCTGAACACAACAGCAATCCCTGGAGACCAGTAGTAGGAACTGCAGCAGCTCTGGCTAATTTTCTGAGCTCCTTCCAGCACTCCATGTTATATACACAACCGAAATAGTGGCCCAAATCATAACATAAAACCTTTAGATCCATATATTCCTTATTATAATAGTGTGAATACACATGTCAGTTTTGCTCACTTAATACGTATCAAATGTGGAGATGTGTGAGTAAATAGTTATTTAAAAATTTTAACTAGTTAAATGTTAATATCAGGTTTGGAAGGGGCCTCAGGAGGTCGTCTAGTCCAACCCCCTGCTCAAAGCAGGACCAATCCCCTGACAGATTTTTGCCCCAGATCCCTAAATGGCCTCCTCAAGGATTGAACTCACAACCCTGGGTTTGGGCCAATGCTCAAACCACTGAGCTATCCCTCCTTGCCATGACGGAATGACCTCCTTCAGCAGGGCCACAAAGCCATGATTCTCTTATTCAGATATGTGAAGGCTCACTTGTTCTGCAACACAAAGAAGAAACAAGCTGATTAATTCATCCATTTCTCTGTTCATTTGTTTATTGTACAAGTAAACTCTTCATCTGTTGGGAGGGGGAGGGTGTAGGGACACAAGCTGAGAGTTGGTGTGGGAGGAAGATGAGGGCTAAGTTGTGTGGAGGGAATGGGGAAGGGAATCATGTGTTCTCAATTTAAAAAAAAAAAAAAAAAAGATTAAAATGTACCAGTAATATGTGACCTATCATCATCCTGATTGCTTTGCTTATGTGTTGTACCCCTTAGTCACACTTTTTGTCCTCGTCTTTTCAGGCTGTTCTTACTGGAAGCAGGGACTTTGTCATCTTCTATATTTGAAAAGCACATAGCACAATCTGGGCTCTACACCAATTTAAATAATATCTCTCACTTTTGTTTTATTCCCATGAAAGAAATTATATTCAGCTCATAGTGTGGTGGATCTATATTAATTAATGACTCTAATCTCAGTGAGGTTCTATTGCTTTTAACCGTGGAACTCTTAATAATGATGCAATATACCTAAATTTATATTCTGTTCCAACCCAGTACCACATTTTCCTGGTCCCTTGAGCTGAACCTGCAAGTTTATCTGAAGACTACCAAAATTTTACAGCTGTTAAACCCTTTCCCTCTCAGTATGTTCTGCAGTGTCTGTTCAGAAGAACGTGATATGTAGTTGCCTCTTCCTTTTTACTTTTTTGATGGATGTTTGCTGATTCCCCTACACCCAAATATTAATGGTGATAGTACAGCCTGTGCTTGGCTGCCTTCTTCTTTGTTCACATGATATCCAGTGCAGTGATAACTTAGAAATGTTCTTTCAATATGTCACCTAACCCCCACACAAAATTATCATGCTAAGTTTCTAACTGTGTTTCCTTTAAGTACTTCTCTAGTAAGCATTTTCTAAATGGAAACAATTCCATTAGCAGCTATCAGCTATTTATTTCCTGCCCTTCGGCCTATTTTCATTCCAATGTGCCAATTTTCTCGGTGCCCGTAGACATTAATCTCTAGTGTGAAACATTTTTTCCAAAAATATAGTATCTGTTCCTATAACCCACTGGGTTTTCATTGTTGCTATAGCAGCTCTGCTTTGCGCGCGCGCGCACACACACACCCCAACAGGTTGAATAGATATTTTCTCTTCCTACTTATTGTAAAAAGGTTGGCTGTTAATTAAACTCTGCCTAAGTGTTCGCTGCTTGATTTTCTAAAATAGCTTTTAAGACTTTCTTGGTATGTAATTTTTCCTCTAGGTTTCTAAATGCTGTGGTTATTTTCAGAATTGACTGAAAGGTTTTGCCAATTCTTTTTCAGCTATGTTAGAATTAATCTATTGATGCTTACCTCACTGGGTGTTAATGTTTAAAATTCACTTAGCAAAACAGTCAGAAACTTAGTTAATCAAATAGCAAAAAATTCCAGTATTTTATGTGTGATTTTAAATAGCATCCTTCTGACACTTTTGAGGAGTACATTGGTGTATGTTGGATCCGACATTATATTTATTCTGAAGTCCTGTAAACACAGAGCAGGTCTCCTGTGAATTCTAATACATTTTATATTTTAACTTCAAAATAATATAAACACGTACAAATTACACTATTATAATAGCCAAATCTACTCTCCTTTACCCTGATCTAAATATAGAGTAACTCCATAGAAGTTGTTGGAGTTGTTCCAGACTTAAACTGAATAAATAACAAAGAACAGAATTTATCTGGTGTGTAAACAGTAAAATATTCACTAAAGAATAGGAGTACTATGTCTAATTTGAATTGTATTATTTATAAATGTCTAATAATGAGGACTATTTATAATTATTTCTAACACTTAAGCTTAGTCCACTTGTTCTCAAGTGTTTTTGCATTCCTCATAAGTTTTGAAAAACATTTTACAGAGCTTAGATGTTGATGCACTCTGCAGCTTCTCAAGTATGTTTTCACTGTAATGCCACACTAACATTTCACTCTCCATTTAAAAAAATGTATTGAGGCTTCTCAGACCTTAAAAAATGCAGTAGCAGTAAGATCTTCTTATGCTGTAACTTCAGTCTTTGAAATTTTGGAGGCATTTTTCCCAAAGCAAAAAATTGAAAGACTTTGCTTGCGAATGGTTTACTAGGTGAGCTCCTTTTTAATTGCAGAATATTTGAGCAATATTGGTACAGTAATGTCTGATTTCATAGCTCTTAGTGCATGTAATAAATGTCATGAGGTAACATTAAAATAGTGGATATTGCTGAAGAACAGAAAGCAATGAGCAGTAGCTGGTGATTCAGTTTATTTTGAGTTTTTTCAGCCAAACCACTGGAAGATACTGTGCCAGGACATCAGACTTCCTTGCCAATGCAGCCTCTGTAATCTTCCTTCTAGCCTGAGCAGTGGGAAGTTCAAAAGTTGCACTGAAATCACATTCTTCTCATTACTGTTTATTTTTCTGTCAATGGGGATTGGTTTGTCAAATAATCTGTATTGCTCTAGACAAGAGTTTTCCAGTTTGGCTTTTTAATAAAGTTCCTGTTTCTTTCTGTTGCCCTCTTCAGATTTTGCTGACAGTGGTAGCATTCACTGATAGTAGCATTCTCACTCCCATACTTTTCAATTGCTCTTAATTTTCTCAATTTAATGTGCCACAAGTTTGAGATAATATTGTATTTGGAGGCTTTAACTTGGTGAGGTTGCACAACTGTGCTGTATTTTATTTTGGGAGAGTTTTCAAATATACAGGATGTGCAGTGTAACCAAGTTAACATTGTGTTTAAAAAAAAAACTTCAAAATTTTGGAATTTTCTGACTTTTTTCTATGCTTGTTTTCTTTCATATTGCATTAATTAACTCTTGCACGTAATATTGAATATGCTTGAGTTTTTTATAATCATCTGTAAGAGATGGGCAACAAGTTTCTTGGAGAAATTGCCCTTTTAATTATGTTCTGACCAGAGGCTCTTATATGCATGTATCAGGGAAAGAGACTGCTACAACTCCTACTAGTTTCAATGGGTTTAGAGAAGGTTTAATTTCATTATCACTTTCTTCACTTCAAAAAGAATTGCTTTTATATTAGGGATCAAGATCTGAAGCAAAGGGCAAGTGTAAAGGGATAAAGAAGGATGTGAAAAGCAAAGAAGAGGGACAGGGAATGGGTGTAATGTGAGGCACTGAGAAAAACTTACTGTGTGACAGAAAAAAATCAACTTGAAACTGATAGTCAGTTGGCCTTAAGAACATTTGAGACAAATGGTAGATGAGGCCATCCAGGTATCAGGAGCATTTGCAGGTGCAGTTATGCTCAAAGAGAAGTCTCTCTAAAAAAGACACCACTCACTTCTGTCCCTGTAGATTTAAAAGTGGACAGAGCCATCAAGCAAAGGCTCAGGAACTAAATCCTGGGCCTGAAGTTGAGAAATGAATTGATGATACACAATTCATGCATCTAAGATCATCTGAACACTTTTGCCTTATCTACATATGTACATACCTGGGCAGAAAATAATCTAGCATCCCCTTCCACAAAAATCTGTGAATCCCTAATAATAATAACAACCAGATTCTAAAAATAGAGTTTTAACATCAATTAGGGGTGTGGAATGAAGGTTGTCTTTGGTTGAATTATGATGTAGTTGACTACTTTTTCAGACTCAGCGGTGTGATTCAGTAATGTTATCTACTTATTGTTTGTTGCCAAGTAATTTTGTAATTAGTGCTATGTATTCAGTGAAACACGGCTAGTTAATTAATTGATGTCCTTTATAATGGTTCTGTATCTGCCCAAGGAGACTCTTGCTTTTGTTGTTTATTTCAGCTTCAGCATTTTCAAGGCATTCTCTTCATAAAGGGAGAATATTTATGGAAATTGCCTTAAATCTCTAATCACTTACAATTTTTCTTCAGACTGCAAAAAACAAAAAAACCCACGAAACTTACTTGTGGTGATATGGGAATTCTAGATGCAGACTGGTATATTTATTATGCTCATTTGTGTGTTAATACTTAGACATTCAGTCTAATCTAACAGTGTAATTGTTCCAGTGGAATGTAGCTGTTTTGGGAGGTGTTGGTCACGGAGGGGGAGGTGATCTTTTAGGGTAGGCTACACAGCAAAAACAAACAAACAAACAAAAAATCCATGGCAGCAAGTCTCTGAGCCCAGGCCAACTGACTCAGGCCCATGCTGCAGGGCTAGAAATATCAGAGTAGAGGTTCAGGCTCAGACTGGAGCCTGGGCTCCTAGCCCCTGCCCTTTCATCAGGTTACAGAGCGCAAGTTTCCATCCAAGCCCAAATGTCTACACTGCTATTTTAAGCTCTGCAGTGTGAGACGCATGAGCTTGAGTCAGTTGACCCAGGCTCTGAGACTCAATGCTGTGGATCTTTTCGCTGTGTGGACATACCCTTGGGCAGCCAGAACCAAAGCCAGGGAGAGTTTTGAATATCGGAACAGAGACCTTGAATTGGACTGTGTAATCAAAGGGGAGCAAGTGCTGATGGTAGAGAATGGAATGATGTACTCATGATGATCGGTGTTGGTAAGCAGACAGAAAGTGGGAGCATTTTCTTCCAGTTGGAGCTTTTTCAGGGCACATCGTTTCATTCCAAGAGATGAGTTCCACTAATCAGCCTGAAGATCACCAAAGGCGTGGATCACTTGGCCAGGAGAGAGTGCAATAGCAATCTTCGGCCCAGTGCAGTCTTCAGACCACTCGCAGATGAAAGTGAGTGGCTTAGTTGCCATGACTATTTGAGCACCCAATAGCACTGAGTAATCCAAAGGATGCTTAGGCTATAATAAGCCAGTGCAGGATATGAGTGAGTAGATGAATTCTCTTTAATGACTTCATTGTGCCATCTGGATGCTAATTTCCACTAGGCATTGTGAAAGCTGGGAGATGGAGTTAGGTTAGGTGTAAAGGAGAGGAGCGGGGATCAAGTTGTAACATGCATAATCTTGACACTTCAGCCCAGGGCCGGCTCCAGGGGGTTTGCCGCCCCAAGCAGCCAAAAACAAAACAAAACAAATAAGCAGCCTCGGTTGCAATCTGCAGCAATTCAGCGGGAGGTCCTTTACTCCGAGCAGGAGTGAGGGACCCTCCACCGAATTGCCGCCAAATACCTGAAAGTGCCGCCCTGCTCCGGAGTGGCCGCCCCAAGCACCTGCTTGATAAGCTGGTGCCTGGAGCCGGCCCTGCTTCAGCCCATATCATTTCACCCTCTCCAACCATTAATAATAATGTGGAGTCTTGAGTTTTGTCTGACTCTCCAGGAGAGGCCTTTAGAGATGGGGGAACAGTTGCTTGTAATGACCTTCTGGATTCAGACTGAGAGGAAGGACCTGAGCCAGTGGGGGATGGGCTTTATTTGTAATTTTAACTAGACTATTTTGCCGTTGGAAGAGTTGTTCCTAGAACTTACATTTTCTAGGTAACAGCAGCAGTTTTTGTAGAGTAGATCCATTATGATGGAGTGATGATGGCACCTTAGGTAAGGTTGTGTTACGGAGTTTGGTTTTAACAGAAGCTTTAAACCCTTTATTTTGTAAAAATCTCTTTGAAGTGGCAAAACCCAAAAGACAGAATATACGCTTTGAGCACTGTCTGACTTTTCCGTGGTGGCTTGGTGAAAAGTGAATTGATGCACTGAGAATAAGCATTTAAAAATAGCATCTTTTGGCAGTTTTTCCCCTATGGAATTGCCTTTTCTTTGTACCCCTTTTGCAATAAATCTAAAAAACTCCGAGACCTGTCCTCTGGCAACATTGTTGCTCCTCATGTCCTGATTCCTAAATATCAGTTATACATTGATCGTGTTTGTCTACAGAATATTTTATAACTTCTTAGCCATAACATAAAATATGTTCCAAGCTGAACCCATCGCGTTTTAATTTGATGACAAATCTTCCGCAGTGTGAATGCCAAAAACTACTGACTGAGGCTGAAAATAAAGAGGTTTGCGCACACTCCCTCCCCTTCTCCAAAGAGACCCCCATAGCCATGGAGAAATTACTCTGAAATGGGAAAGGACACTAGGGATTCAAATCTCATCTCTTTTAAATGTCCTTGCTATTTACTGTTTATCATTGATGACAACAGTGAATCCCAACCTAGAAGACAGTGAGGGAAGAGCTGCTGTCCATGTAGTCACTGTTAAATGTGCAGGGTTGCTCTTGGTGTACTTGCTTTCAGTAACTTTAATGGGCATAAAATGTTATATCGACCCTGAGGCATATCACAGTCTCTTTCCCTCTTCCAGAGGGTCAACATGTGAACAGCCTGAACATATTTTCTCTCTGAGTTGTAGAGGGGGCACCACTTCTTATCCCTGACTCTGGCGAGCTTTTTCACTGAGGTACACCAAAGCTTGAGGAAAAACTAGGAATTTAGCTAATAAAAACTATTTTGTGATAGCTAAGCCTGTGACAGGACACGTCCCATCCGTCCAGAACCTTAAAAGCCTTGAAATAAGCTAAGCCAAGGGGAAAGACTTGTTTATTCCTTTTCGTCTTCATAGTGCCTGTAACACACTCCGACATACCTGAAGTCTTCAGCTCCCATCTCCAACTGATACCCAATATCAATATGTAGCCCAGCCTCATCTAGCCTTACACTCTAATACAAAATCCTAACAATAACCTCAGCAATGTTACGACAAAATGACTTCCCAAAAGCATGCAGTGTGTGACAGTCAGATGTGTTGATCTGATAGTATATAAATGATAGGAAAGCATTTGAGGTCTCTGTTAAGGATTTGTGCTAGAGTGCAAATTTGATAGAGATTGAAGGAAAATCCAAGTGCTTTTCTTTTAAATGTAGCGTTGGTTTACATTACGGGTAGTTGAGGTCTGTGAGTTTTTGATCGAGGGAGATAATCTTGCAGCTCTACTCTCCCTTAGTTTCTCTTGATGGGGATAAAAGGTGGTTTTTAGAATGTGTTAGTTAGAACATTGCTACCTAAAAGATACTTAAAATACACCTTTTTATTCTAATAAAAAGAAACCTTAGAATCAGCGCTCCTATGAAGTGTTTACCTTTTACCCTCTGTTGCCAACCTTCCTGCCCCCCTCCCCAATTGTGGAAAAAGGGATAGGTTCCCCTACCGGTTATTTTTTTCTCTCTAGTCTGACCCCGGGCTCGCTGAAAACAAGGGGAAGTTTCTCAAGCAGAGAAGTGCAACAAAAGCAAACTAATGACCTCAGTGTCAGTCCTGTTTTGCATTATTCTTGTGAACTTGTTTTGACTATTCCCACAAGAGAGACTTCCTTTGTTACTTTCTGATATAACTTTGAGTTATACTAAAGAGAGAGACGCTAGGATTGGCAAAGAAATCTCACTTCTACTCATGCCCAAAGCTCCCAGTCCCTGCTCTCCAGTTTTTGGCACTGGATATGGAGAATGCTTTGTTGTTTTCACAGGATTTGGGGGTGCAGGGATTTTATCTAGCACTCCAGAATCCACCCATATACAAGGTAAATAAACTAACTTAAAAAAATTATTGACACATTTTTAAAAGTACATCTTTTTTTTTTTAAATAAAACTCTAACAGTTTCTAAATTCTGTTTAAACTTATTTTTAATTTTAATCCTATTCACAGTGTCTTTAAACCATGTTTAAAGTGAGTTTTAAAGCCATGCTTCAGGTAACAGTTTAATCCCAGAGTAGACAGGGACTAAATGTCCTTAAATTTCCTCACAAAGTTCAAATAAAATTAATCAAATCTTGTTCTCAGAAAAGCCTGTCTTTTCTGTTTGATCTAAAAAAAATAAAGTGCCTAGTTCTCTGAATTCTGTTGAGAAATGCCTATAAGTATTGTATTCCTCATGCTATGCTTTCTCTTCCACAGAAGCATTTTGCAGTTGTGTGACCTGTCTTCTAAGCCGTAACTTAATCAAATCAGTCCAATAACTGCCTACATATATTTTCTTAATGTGGTTGGGTGGGTATATAGCTTTTGTTGTGCTTAATTCCCATGGACTTCAGTGGTAGCTGTGCACATCTTCAAGGGTAGAATTTGGCCTTGATTTCATAAATATATCTTAATCCAGGGCTGAGCAAACTTTTTGGGCCGAGGGCCACATCTGGGTGGGGAAATGGTATGCAGGGCTGGGGCAGGGGGTTGGGGTGCGGGAGACAGTGCGGGGTGTGGAAGGGGGCCACAGTTCCCCATTCCTGGCCAATAGGAGCTGCGGGGGACGGTGTCTGGAGGCAAGGACAATGCAGGTGGCGCCCTCGGCCTCCCATTCCCATCCGGGGGCCACTTAGCTACCAGGGGCAGTCCCGCAGGCTGGATCCAATTTTGCACTTCTTAGCATAGCTTGACAGTGCTTGGGACTAAGACAGGGAGGCCATGCTATGAAGTGCAGTGTTGCCTGTGCACAAGAGTTGAAAATGAATGCATGTCTAATTCCATGTGTGCATGCGTCAGTGTACTTGCATGCAGTTCCTGTTAAATTGTACATATGGCATGCACGTTTTTGAAAATGAACTGCACGCTACCAGTATCATTTTAACAAAAAAACTCACATAATTGATCTGCATGGCCTAGAATCATGTATGAATACTCAGTCGGGAAGCTGAAAAGTCTGTCTAGTTTATAATATGAAAGCAGCTGTATATTGTTTGGAGGGAAGCTCGTCTGTACTCACAGACGCAGTCTGTTAGTCTATAAGGTGCCACAGGATTCTTTGCTGCTTTTACAGATCCAGACTAACACAGCTACCCCTCTGATACTAGACGCAGTAATGTGCATCTCAGTTTCCTTTAATCTATTGCTGCCACCTGCTGGGGTTAGTGCTCTATGTCTATGGCACTTAAAACCCAGACACTGAAGAGTCATCCATGCAGTACAAAATGAACCTTGTGTTCTTTGTTTGCCATTTGTACCAATGATAATTTTAATTGAAGACCTAAAAAGGATAATGAAAAAGTAGTTCTTTTGTATGTGTGGTCGATTATTAATCCAGGTTTATTTATAATCATTACATAATGAAGGGGAAATTATTTTAAAATATCCTCAGAATGCATTTTAAGAATGATTTTCCTACATAAATCTAATTAGAATAACATTTTTACAGAACTGGTGATAGAGACTATGCTTAGTAAAATTTTGATGTGGGAGAATACTAATGATCAGAATCCAGGTTCTTAAAGCCAAAAAATAAAGTTGGCCAAATCTTTCTTGCATACTTTCATCTCAGTCTCTGCTCCAAGTAGAACTTGGGGTGGAGATAAAATTGCACAAGGATGAGAGGGTGGGCTGTTGTATCAACATGTCTGCTTTCCATGGGCTCGTCTGTAAGAGAAAGATTAGGCAGATGTTATCATTTAGTGTCACTAGAGATGTAAAAGCTGTAAAAGTTCTAACAAACACAGATCAATACATTTTGTAGAATGAGTTTGAAAATGCTCACACTATAAATCTTAGGTAGTGATTCTCAAACTGTGGTTGCTATAGTATTCCAGGGTAGGCAGTACCTGAATATCTAATCCTTAACAAACAAACAAACAAAAACAGCAAAACTTTCCAACATACATTATAAAGAATCAAAAGAAGCAACAACCCCAATTTTTTTCTTTGTAGTTAATCTTTAGATGTAATCATTGTTAGCTATTTCACGTTCAAAAACCTGATTAGCTTTACCCAGCTTGTAAGCTCTTTGGGGCAGGGACCAATATCTACTTCTGTTTGTACAGTGCCAGAATAGTAGGGCCATGATCCTGACTGGGGACTGTGGGCACTGCAATAATATAAATGGTAAAGAAAATATCTGGAACAAATGAAATCCTAACAATTGTATAAGTCTGTTAGAAGGTGGGGTTGGTAAAATTGTAAGTAATGATGAAGGGAAAGCATTTTTCAATACATACTTGTTCTTTATTTGGAAGAAAGCAAGATGATATACTCACATCTTAAAGGGATGACCTTTTTTTTATCACAACTATTCTGACAGTAATTAGGTAGGATGTTAAATAATTACTAAAGTTTAAACATTTTAAAATCTGCAGGACCACATAACTTTCATCCAGGAATTTTAAAACAATTGGCTAAGATGCTTTCTGAGGTATTGAATGTTGATATTTAACAAATCCTATGGAGTACTGACACTAAGTACAAACTTGAGGTGACAAAATCAAGGATCACTGTAGCAATCTGAAATAAAAGGTTGCAACCTCTGGCTAAGAGCAGATGGGAAAAAACCACTGTTGGTCACTAATGTCATCTGCACATTCAGAAGCAGCTGAGGATCCAGTAAACGAGCAGTACAGTAACTCCTTGTTTAACGTTGTAGTTATGTTCCTGAAAAAATGCGACTTTAAGCGAAACGATGTTAAGCAAATCCAATTTCCCCATAAGAATTAATGTAAATGAGGGGGTTAGGTTCCAGGGAAATGTTTTTCACCAGACAAAAAAACTATATAATATAGAGATATATATACACACAGTATACGTTTTAAACAAACAGTGTAATACTGTTCACAGCTATGATGATTGTGAAGCTTGGTTGAGGTGGTGAAGTTAGAGGGTGGAAGAAGAAGGGATATTTCCCAGGGAATGCCTTGCTACTAAATGATGAACTAGCACCCAGCTGAGCCCTCAAGGGTTAACACGTTGTTAATGTAGCCTCTCACCCAAGGCAGCATGAACACAAGGGAGGGGAGACAGCATAGCAGACAAAGACAGACACACACCTCGTGTGTGGGGGAGAGAGAGAGATGCACGCTGCCCCTTCAAGTAAGCTGACCCTCTCTTAAGTGCGTTGTCTTTTTAAGTGGATCAGGAAGTTGAGACAGCAGCTGCTACCCCAAGCTCTCTGTCTCTCTCCGTCTGTCCCCTCCCTGCTCTATATGGAGAAGGGGTAAGCGGGGTGCAGGAGCAGGGGGAGGGGGACACCCTGACGTTACCTTCCCTCATTCCCCCCCTGCACAGCAAGCAGGAGTTTTGGGGAGCAGCTCTAAGGTAGAGGGCAGGAGCAGCACGTGGCAGTGGAGGGAGGGACAGCTGAACTGTCGGCAATTGATAGCCTGCAATTGATAGCCTGCTGGGCAGCTGCAGCTCAGGGAACTTAGGGGAGCAGGGAGCTGATAGGGGGGCTGCCGGTCCACCCTGGTTCCAAGTCCCCACAAGCTAGCTGCAACGGGCTGCTCTTCCTGAAAGCAGTGGACAAAGCAGGCAGCTGCCGAAAGACTTTAGAAGGGAGCATTGCACAACTTTAAACAAGCACGTTCCATAATTAGTCAGCAATGTAATAATGAAACATGGTTATCTGAGATGACTTTAAGTGAGGAGTTATTGTACTGCCAATAGACTGAGTCATAGTCATGGAGTTTAAGGCCATGAAGGGACCACCAGATCATCAAGTCTGATTGCCTGTATATCACAGGCCATCAACGCTAAACCCAACAACCAAAATTAGACTAAAGTATAACAGCCCAGAATAGACTAGACTATTATGTGCCACAGGCAGGGAATAGGAGGGACCAAGGTGCACCTATTCCTGAGCCTCTGCCATGGCAGGGAAATGAGATATACCCGGATAATCCTGGCAAATGAGCCGCACTGACACACTGCAAAGGAAGGTGGAAAATCCCTGAGGTCACTGCCAGTCTGACCTGGGCGGAAATTCGTTCCCAATCCCACATATGGCGATCACTTAGATCACGACCATGTGAGCAAGAACCAGCCAGCCAAGCATCTGAGAGAGGATGCTTGATGCCTCCTTAAAGCCCTGGCCCTCCCCATCCAGTGGCCCATCTCCAGCTGTAGCCATCCCTGCTGCTTCAGAGGAAGAAGATTAAAAAATTCCAGAATATGTGGGGTGGGGGGGAAGAGTCCCTTCTTGACCCCCACAGGTAGCTGGCTAAAACATGAGCTTTTAGGAGCATAAGATATAAACCACAAATGAGGTCCAGGGATGCTAAGCCCTGCCCCTTGCCATCAGAAGCAACACGGTCATACAGTTGCACTCATAAATTTGTTCTACTCTCTCAAAACTAATTAAGGTGTTTTCCTTCACAATTTGTATTGGGAGGCTATTCCAGAGCCTTACCTGTCTGATGGTTAGGAACCTTCTAATTTCCAGCCTAAATCTGTTCGCAGCCAGTTTTATACTCATTTGTTCTTGTGCCAAGTGTCCTTTAGCTGAAATAGCTCTTCACCCTCTCAGGGTACGTCTACACTATGGGATTGTTCCGATTTTACATAAACCGGTTTTGTAAAACAGCTTGTATAAAGTCGAGTGCATGCGGCCACACTAGGCACATTAATTCAGTGGTGTGCGTCCATGGTCCGAGGCTAGCGTCAATTTCTGGAGTGTTGCACTGTGGGTAGCTATCCCATAGTTCCCGCAGTCTCCCCCACCCCTTGGAATTCTGGGTTGAGATCCCAGTGCCTGATGGGGCAAAAATCGTTGTGGGTGGTTCTGGGTACAGCCTCACCGCTCCCTCCCTGAAAGCAGCAGACAACCATTTCATGCCTTTTTTCCTGGGTGAACTGTACAGATGCCATACCATGGCAAGCATGGACCCTGCTCAGATCAATACCGCAGTCGTGGACGTTGTAAACACCTCGCACGTTCTCATGCAGTCTATGCTGAACCGGGACCTGCAAAGCCGGGCGAGGAGGAGGAAGCGGCTACGGCAGCGCGGCGACGAGAGTGATGAGGACATGGACACAGAATTCTCTCAAACCGCGGGCCCATGCACTTTGGAGAGCCTGCTGGTAATGGGGCAAGTTCTAGCTATTGAACACCGATTTTGAGCCCGGGAAACAAGCACAGACTGGTGGGACCGCATAGTTTTGCAGGTGTGGGACGATTCGCAGTGGCTGCGAAACTTTCGCATGCGTAAGGGCACTTTCATGGAACTTTGTAACTTGCTTTCCCCTGCCCTAAAACACCATAATATCAAGATGAGAGCAGCCCTCACAGTGAAGAAGCGAGTGGCAATAGCCCTCTGGAAGCTTGCAACGCCAGACAGCTACCAGTCAGTCGGGAATCAATTTGGAGTGGGAAAATCTACTGTGGGGGCTGCTGTGATGCAAGTAGCCAAAGCAATCATTAAGCTGCTGCTCCGAAAGGTTGTGACTCTGGGAAACGTGCAGGTCATAGTGGATGGCTTTGTAGCAATGGGATTCCCTAACTCTGGCGAGGCGATAGATGGAACCCATATCCTTATCTTGGCACCGGAGCACCAGGGCACCCAGTACATAAACTGCAAGGGGTACTTTTCAATGGTGCTGCAAGCACTGGTGGATCACAACAGACGTTTCACCAACATCCACGTGGGATGGCCAAGAAGGGTTCATGACACTCGCGTCTTCAGGAACACTAGTCTGTTTAAATGGCTGCAGCAAGGGAATTATTCCCAGACCAGAAAATAACAATTGGGGATGTTGAAATGCCTGTAGTTATCCTGGGTGACCCAGCCTACCCCTTCATGCCATGGCTCATGAAGCCATACACATGCAGCCTGGACAGTAGTCAGGAGCTGTTCAACTACAGGCTGAGCAAGTGCAGAATGGTGGTAGAATGTGCATTTGGCCGTTTAAAGGTGCGCTGGCTCACATTACTGACTCGCTCAGACCTCAGCCAAACCAATGTCCCCTTTGTTATTGCTGCTTGCTGTGTGCTCCACAATCTGTGTGAGAGTAAGGGGGAGACCTTTATGGTGGGATGGGAGGCTGAGGCAAATCACCTGGCCGCTGATTACGCGCAGCCAGACACCAGGGTGATTAAAAGAGCACACCAGGAAGCGATGTGCATCAGAGAAGCTTTGAATACGAGTTTCATCACAGGCCAGGGTCCGGTGTAACTGTTGTGTTTGTTTCCCCTTGATGAATGCCCCTCCTTGATTGACTCATTCCCTGTAAGCAACCCACCCTCCCCCTTCTATTACAGCTTGCTTAAGGAAATAAAGTCACTATCGTTTAAAAATCATGTATTCTTTATTAAAAAGTCATTATGAAAAGAGGGAGAGAAATGACAAGGTATCCCTGGTGTGGTTTGGGAGGAGGAGGATAGGAGGGAAGGAAAAGGCCGCTAAAAACATTTCAATGTAATGACAACCTTTTGGTTGGGCTGTCCACGGGGGTGGAGTGGGCGGGTGCACGAAGCCTTCCCCCACGCGTTCTTACACGTCTGGCTGAGGAAGATATGGAACGTGGTGAGTGGTGAGGGTGGTTACACAGGGGCTGCAGCAGCACTCTGTGACCGCGCTGCTCTTCCTGAAGCTCCACCAGACGTCGGAGGATGTCAGTTTGATCACGCAGCAGCCCCAGCATTGCATCCTACCACCACATATCTTCCTGCCTACACCTCGATGTTCCTGGCGCCACCTCTTATCTCGAGCGTCCCTCCTATCCTCACGTTCACTGGCATCTTTCCTGTAATTTGATACCACGTCCTTCCACTCATTCAGATGAGCTCTTTCATTGCAGGTCACTTCCATGATATCCGAGAACATTTCATCTCGCGTCTTCTTTTTCCTCCGCCTTATCTGAGAGAGCCTTCGGGATGGAGTAGGGAGACTTGAAAAATGTGCAGCTGCATGAGAGAGGGAAAAAAGGGAGAGAAGTATTTAAAAAGATACATTTTACGGAACAATGGTTATACTCTCTCAGTGAACAACACTATTCACCTTACATAGCACATGTGATTTCACTACAAGGTTGCATTTTGCATCTTAATATTGAGTGCCTGCGGCTCTGGTGTTACAGATCTCACAGACGCAGGCCCGGGCATCAGAATTCAGCTTGCATGCAGCCATGGTAAGCCATTGTCTTTCGGCTTCTGCAGCCTTCATATACACAGTGCCCTCCTTTCCCAAAAACCAAGCAAATCCCGTTCAGTGATGCTTCTTTTCTGTTAACATGCAGCAGCAGAAAAGCCACCCCCCCCAGTCCAATTCTGTGGGATGATCGCTTTACCCCTCCCCCCACCACATGGCTGGTATCATGGAAGATCACTGCTAATCACCCCCTTCCCCTCCCCCCCCACCTCGTGGCTGGTAGCAGGGATGATCCCTGATAGCCAAACGCGAAAAAGCTCAGCGCTATTTCCCTCCCCCCGCTTGGCTACATGCAAGGAAGGATTTCTTTTAAGCAACAGGCAAACAGCCCAGTAGGAATGGCCATCTCTGTCCCCTTACTTAAATTCTTGAATTTCAACTAGGTTACTGTGAACGATATCACTCTCCTGAGGATAACAGAGCGAGATAAAGAACGGATGTTTCTTGAATGCCAGCAATCACCGGGACCATATGCAGCTATGCTTTGTCATGCAGTGATACCCGATTACTTGCTACATGCATGGCGTGGTAAAGTGTCCTACCATGGTGGACGAAACAAGGCTGCCTTGCCCAGAAACCTTCTGCAAAGGCTTTTGGAGTACCTCCAGGAGCACTTCATGGAGATGTCCCTGGAGGATTTCCGCTCCATCCCCAGACATGTTAACAAACTTTTCCAGTAACTTTACTGGCCGCGAATGCATCCCAAGCCCTCATGGCAAATCAATCATTAAAAAACGTTTGCTTTTAAACCATGTTTTATATTTACAAAGGTACACTCATCAGAGGTCACTTCCATGGCTTCACTGTCTGGGCTAGTGGCTTGGGAGGGTAATTCCGTCTGGGTCACAAAAAGCTCCTGGCTCTTGGGGCTAACGGAGTGCTGTGTGCTCTCTGCAAGGTCGTCCTCGTCCTCCTCCTCCTCCTCCTCCTCTTCCCCCTCCGCAGAATCCTCAGCCATGGTTGAGATTACAACCCCCACCTTGGAATCCACGGGCAGGGGTGGGGTAGTGGTGGCGCAGCCCCCTAAAATTGCATGCAACTCAGCATAGAAGCTGCATGTTTTCTGCCCTGACCCGAACCTTCCGTTTGCTTCTTTGGTTTTCTGGTAGGCTTGTCTGAGCTCCTTAACTTTCACTCTGCACTGCACTTAGTCCCTGGTGTGGCCTTTTTCCATCATAGCCTTGGAAATTTTTTCAAATATTTTTTCGTTTCGTCTTTTGGAACAGAGTTCTGTTAGCCCTGAATCCTCTCCCCATATAGCGATCAGATCCAGTACCTCCCATGCGGTCCATGCTGGAGCTCTTTTTCTATTCTCAGGAGACTGCATTGCTACCTGTGCTGATCAGAGCTCCATGCTGGCCAAACAGAAATGCAATTCAAAAGTTTGCGGGGCTTTTCCTGTCTACCTGGCCAGTGCATCCGAGTTCAGATTGCTGTCCAGAGCGGTCACAGTGGTGCACTGTGGGGTACCGCCCGGAGGCCAATACCGTCGATTTGCGGCCACACTAACCCTAATCCGATATGGTAATACCGATTTCAGCGCTACTCCTCTTGTCGGGGAGGAGTACAGAAACTGATTTAAAGAGCCCTTTATATCGATATAAAGGGCCTCGTAGTGTGGACGGGTGCGGCGTCAAATCGGTTTAACGCTGCTAAAATCGGTTTAAACGCGTAGTGTAGACCTGGCCTCAGTTATTTACGCCCCTAATGTATCAGTAGAGGTGATTGGGACAGCTTACAAGTCACCTCCTGGAACGCCTACTCTCAGAATCTCACCATTGGAACATGTGACCTCCTGCCATATTTCTGGGCCTTTGAAGTTGAAGGCACCTCATCACTCAGACTCCTTTGTAGCATTGTAATACTGTCCAATAGAAAGATAAATAAAATTGTTCACACTGGAATTTGTAAAGCATATAGTATCTTCGGCATCTTGCAGCCTTTTGATTTTTCTAATCTCCCAACAAATCAGTATACTGTGGGATCCTTCTTGCCTCCCGACCTCTGGGTGTTAATGCTTTTTATTTACATGTGCTCTACAGATATATAATCCTCCTTCCCGGGATGTTAAGATACTGCTTCTGTGACACTCCAAGCACCTACTGCCCCAACCTCTGACCCTTAGTTCAGCTCGCTAGAGGTGCTGCACTTCTTAACTAAACAATGAGGCCAACTGAAGAACTGTCTTAGTTGTGACTCAGTTGTTCCTTCTCCGGTTCCAAGGATGCATTTTTGACTATTAAATCTAATTCTGCTTTAATATGTATTGTAGTCAAGGGATTTAAAACCTGTCAGCCATTCATTCAAAATGCAATTATTGCACAACTAATCACACAGAGTGTCAGAAGTTAGTTCCATTATACTATTAAACCTTATAAAGAAATTATTGGTAATTGTCAGATTGTTTCATTATCATTTTTATTAACAGTGTAAATGTGGGTTGGCAGATCATGTGCATTGTTTTCAGTTAGAACTACAGTAATTGCCTGTCTTTGTAATTTAAATGTTTTGTTCCTTTTCAGATATATTTGAAAGAAATTTTAAGAGAAATAGGCATCTACAATGTTAAGGGAACCCACAAAAACACATGGGAGCTGAAGCCAGAATACAGACATTATCAAGGAGAAGAGAAGAGTGATTAATGCAACTGTTAATGAAGCAAACACAGAGGTTATAGAATAATGGGACTGCACTGAGGGAACACTGCAGTTAAACAGACTGGATTGAGCACAATTCAGTACCAAGAGATATTAAAAAGAGTAATACTTTGTAATTTGCCTGGCTTCATTTTTAAAAACAAATTTCTTGGACGTTTCTATACATTTGTCTTGTTTTTGACAAAAAAATTTACAGAATAAACTTGTATTAGATTTATCTTTATTAGAAACCTTTTGAGTTTTGGCTTTATATTTTAAGTAGTTTTGTTAAATATTGATAACTTTAAAGTAAAATATACTTTAGAGGGATCTGTAACTTTGTGTTTTGCATCCCAGCAGTACTGAGTTTTTTATGTCCTATTCTACTGTGTTCCTTAGGGGCCTGATCCTGAGAGGTGCTGATCATCCATAGTTAATACTGATATGGAGTTTAAGGGTACTCTGTGCTTTTCAGGATCAGTCTTCAGCCATGACACTCATGGTGATCCTAAGTCTTCCTGAGAACAAATAAAGCTCAGCTTAAAAAAAACTCTCTGCTAAACTAGTTAATGGGGGAGAGGGGAACCACTACAGTGTATCACTGAGGAAAAACTACTCTGGCCCCATAAGTACAGTGAGGAACGAATAGATCTTTAGTATGTTTGTTTGTTTTTTAAAATGTGATCATGTTTTGTGTGTAAGCCTCTCAATAAAGAGAGCATTTAATTTGTAGCAAATAACATTACATACATTATTGAGTGAATATTAAAGCTCTGATCAATTGAATTATACAGATATGAAAAGTTATTTTTAGACATAGTTTCTATCCCTGAGTTTGCCACTGGATCTCTCTGCAACATTGAGAAAGTCACTTAACCATTCTGTGCCTTGCTTTCCGCATTTTTAAAATGGGACTAAATGCCCCCTTTTGTAAAGCATTCAGCTGACATGTACTGTTCTAAGTGAAAAGTAGTCTCCTTTTATTTTTTTTAAAGAATTGTTATATTTTGGCATCCCAAAATGTCAGGAAAAATTATGGATGCATATTAATTAACTCAGTTATAGCAGTAGTTTCAGATTGGGTGGGGGGGGGGGGTTTAAAGGCATTTTGTTTTTAAACAGGGTCAATTTAACTTAATCTATGCCTTGGATATTTTTTTCCTCGTCACATTTTCCTACATCACTAAAATCTGTGTCTCACGTGTATACAGATACCAATGAAATTGGAAAGATCTACTTTAAAAAAAAAATAAAAAAATGTTAAGAGTAAATATCAATGTTTTTATTAGAGAGACAAGGTGGATGAGGTAATATTTTTTATTGGAAGAACTTCTGTTGGTGAGAGAGTCAAGCTTTCAAGCTTACACAGAGCTCTGTTTCAGAATGTCACAGCTAAACACAAGGTGGAACAGAAATTTTTATTGTCATTCTCATGTTGATTATGGAAGAAATGCTTTATCAGAGAGGAGAGTCTTTAAGAATTGCCCGAGGGTGATGAGATTCTGTATTGTTCTGATCTTCACTGGAATTTTCTTTCACAGCTGAGCTCCTTCAGCCAAGAATGCTTTATCTCCAGCTCTGCGGTGCTTTTTTCTGGACTTTCGGCGCTGCATTAGCCACGGATGAGTGTGGATGAGCCCATGGATGCAAATGATAACACTGATGTAGCAGTGTCCTAGGCCTCTAAAGGTTTTGAAGGTCAAGGTGCAGGCAAAGGAAGTGGAGGGAGGAGCTGAAGGAAGGATGGTAGCTCAGGGGCAATATATCACTGAGGTATATCCAGATGAGGTAAAAAAAATATTTATTTGAGGTGAGTGGAGAGAAAAGAACTGTATACAGTTTACCCTGCTTACTTACCCATTGCCTAAGAGAGAAAGAAAAAGCTTGATTAATTTTTCCAACTTAAGTACTTTCTATTGATTGTCTTCATGTGATTGAACTCAGTTCTCCCTTACTGTTGTTTTTGGAAATATCCTGATTTTTAAAGTCACATTCCTAGTTATTATTTGTTTGTGGTACTGTAGTGCCTCGGACTGTCATCAAACAGATGCCATTTGCTAGGTGCTGTACAAAAAGAACAGAAATACGTGTGTCTATTGCAAAAAGCCTACAATCTTGTTCTTCTATTTGTAATTTGCCAATATTGATATAGAAATTAAGTCCAGCCATAGGCGTAAAATGCTCTTGATGGCAGTCCTATGTGATTCGCCAAACAAGAACATATTTTTGATTTTGATGCATGTTAATTTACTGTTTTATAATATGTCTTCAGCTGCTCAGTGGTTTAGCAAAATATTGTAGTTCTAATGAGATGAACTGATCAGTCACAGTACTGCAAAAGGTCAGTGGAATTAAAGAAATGAAGTTATTTTAGTGATATGCAGAGTGCCTGTTGCTATAGAAACTAGGCACTGTTTACAGAAATTAAAACCATATATGAGATAAATGTGTACTATAGAAACCTATTCAGAATGGGTAACATGAAGACACTAATGTTGCCAGAAATAAATTAATATCCATATCCTTGCCAGTTGATCCACCCAGGAGCTGGGCCACTGTGTTGATCACAGGCTGAAGCTTGCTGGTGATCTTCAGGCCTTGACCTAGAGACAGAAAAGACTTCAGTCAGCTAATGCATCCCCTTCCCTCCCTCTCCCTGGTTTCAGAGTTTTTCCGTATGTGTAACACATGGTGCTAAGGACCTCAAGTTTGTCTGAATTAGGTATGGGATGAATAATCCCTTCATGTGCCTACTCTTCTGAGCAAAAATAATGTTGGGTTTCTTGTTTTTACTAGCTTTTCCTCCAGGGAGATCCAGCAGAAGAGGGGGAGGAGTGCCACTTGCCCAAGCAGTCTGAAGGGAGTAGCCTGGCTTTAGGCAGTCTGGTCTGATGTCCTGGTCTCCCTGACTACTTATTTATTCATTTAACCAGAGAGTTGCAGCAACGTCAGATATGCTGATTGTTCCTCCACTGACTGCCTTTTCCTGCATGATGGTCATGCCTACAATAAGACTGCATTCTTCTCTAGTGCAGAGGTTCCCGAACTGTGGTTTGCAAAACACGTGCTTGGTCATCCCTGAAGAACTGGCAGGTCACGTAGTGCTGGTTCTCCTTGTATCTGCTTGCTAAATTTTATTAAATAAATGGATGTATTTTTAGGGTTATCGGTTTCCCAATGTCACTTTGTGCTGGCAAGTTCTGTAGCTGCCACAGAGATATTACATACTCCCGAATAGAGGGAATATGGTGGCACTGTTCAGTGGCCTGTGCAATAGTGAATGAGAAGGGAGATGGTCCACGAAATTGTTTTTAAGATATGATTCACGCACTGAAAAATTGGGAACCCACCCTGTAGTTCATGCCATGACTTTTGTGTTTTAGGCTGTGTAGTAGACTAAGGATCATGTGCACTTGAAGTAAAATAAACATCAACTGGGAAATGTCTGAAACTGCACCTTTTGTATTTAGTCGCTAAAAACAGCCTCTGAATATTTCAGAAAATAAATGTTGAAATCCATAGCCCTAATTCCAATCCCAACATTATTTGTCACATGTCAGCAGTGTGCTTGGTACTTTAAAATAAGACAACCCAGTCTCAGTCCCAAGGAGCTTACCTTAAAGATGACAGACAAATTGGATGCAAAGAACTAGTCATCAGCATTAGGGATGTTGCACCAATTCAGCTGCACTGGTATAAATCCTGAGGGTAAACTCAGAGCAGCAGCTTCAAACCAGAGCAAACCACATTGGTGCAGTTCTTTGAGTGCTTGTTCACATCTGTCATGGTATAATTCCCCACTCTGAACCTTAGCATCCAAAAGATGGGGTACCAGCATGAATTCCTCTAAGCTCAATTACCAGCTTAGTACTTGTAGCGCTGCCACCACCAGGAATTCCAGTGCCAGGTACACTCTGGTCCCCCAAAACCTTGTCCGGGGACCCCCAAGACCCAGTCCCTCTGGATCTTAACACAAGGAAAGTAAACCCTTTCCCTCACCATTGTCTCTCCCAGGCTTCCCCTCCCTGGGTTACCCTGGAAGATTACTGTGATTCAAACTCCTTGAATCTTAAAACAGAGAGGAAAATTCACCTTCTCCCCTCCTTCTCTCTCCCCCTCCCAGACTCTCCCTGAGAGAGAAAGTAATCCTAACACAGGAAAGTAACCTTTCCCCCTTCCCTCCTTTCTCCCCACCAATTCCCTGGTGAATCCAGACCCCGTCCCCTGGGGTCTCACCAGAATAAAAAAAACAATCAGGTTCTTAAACAAGAAAAGCTTTTAATTAAAGAAAGAAAAACAGTGAAAATTATCTTTGTAGATTTAAGATGGAATATGTTACAGGGTCTTTCAGCTATAGACACTGGGAATACCCTCCCAGCCTAAGTATACAAGTACAAATTAAAATCCTTTCAGCAAAATACAAATTTGAACTCCTCCCAGCCAAATACACATTTGCAAATAAAGAAAACAAACATAAGCCTAACTCACCTTATCTACCTAGTACTTACTATTCTGGACATATAAGAGACTGTATCAGAGAGATTGGAGAGAAACCTGGTTGCACGTCTGGTCCCTCTGAGAACCCAGAGAGAACAACAACCAAACACTGACAGCACACACAAAAACTTCCTTCCCTCAAGATTTGAAAGTATCCTGTCCCCTGATTGGTCCTCTGGTCAGGTGACAGCCAGGCTCACTGAACTTGTTAACCCTTTACAGTCAAAAGAGACATGAAGTACTCCTGTTCTATTAACTCTTAATTATCTGTTTATGACAACATCCATTCCACATTAAGTGTGCGCGCGCCGTGTGCACGGACGTCGGAAACTTTTTCCGTTAGCGGCTCCCATCGGGATGGCAGGGGAGCCCGCCAGAGCAGTCCCTCCACACCGGTTCATATATACCCCAGCCGACCCGACCCCCCTTCAGTTCCTTCTTACTATCCGCAGCGGCATTGGAACAACTCTTCTCTCACTTGCGAGTGATCCCTTAGCACAGTTGTAACAGTTATCTGTAGTTTGTAGTTAGCACTACTTAATAGTAGATGGTTAAGCTTCCTTTGTTTTAGGTGCCTGGAAGTTGTTTCCAGCACTAGCCCTGGGCTGCGGGGCATGCCACAGGCCCAAGGGTTTATGGCTTGTGCCACGTGCCACAAGCCTATGCTGATCAGTGATCCCCATGACTTATGTCTCCGTTGTTTGAGAGAAGCGCACCAGATTGAGCGCTGCAAGATATGTAAGGCCTTTAAGCCAAGATCTAAGAAAGAGAGAAACTTTCGCCTCAAGCAGTTGCTCATGGAGGCTGTGCTACAAACTGCGGCCTCGGACCAGCCAGCTTCGGTGCTGACATCCTCGGTGCGGACCTCTCAGTCCATGATCTGGCGCCAGTGGGGCACCACAAGCATGCGGCACCAAAACAACAGGACAAGCCCCGGCACCGCTCGACCTCTCTGGTACGGTCAAAGGGGCAGCCAAAAGGCAATAGAGAGCGCTCCCCACATAAGAAGGAGGCACCTCCCAAGGGACCAAACACAAAAGAGCAGTGCAGCCCCAGGACATACACCAGCACCGGTGGCTCCAGCGCCGCAGGGCCCGTGGAGCCCCGGACAAAGTGGGTTGAGTGCAGGAGGAGGACTGGAACAGCCCTCCACGCCAGACACCTTTGAGGCTGCAAAAGACCTCATCGAGCTGTCGGCGGCAAGCCCCCACCCTGGCAAGGAGCAGCCTTCGGCGCCATCACCAAGGGTGTCATCCAGAGGCAAGCCGGTAATGGTGCACCACTCGAGGTCACTTCCTCGGCACCGCTCCCAGTCGAGCTCAGCCTCCGTGGACTCCCAGCCACCTTTGACTCAGCGGGACTCTATGGCACCGAAACTGAGCCAGCGCACAGCACCGCTCCCTGGCACCGCCACTAAGCCGGCACCAAGGGGACATAAGGCCACAATCCCTGGCCCCAGACAGAAGACAGCGATCCTGGTCCCAAGAGCATTGGTACCGATCCCGGTCAGGGAGAAGCCGCTTTCTAGCCCCCCAACGGCACCATGCCAGGGCACCGCCTTGGCCTTCAAGATCGGCCTCCTCAGAATCTGAGGTTGACTCAGGCCGCTCCAGCTACACCTGCAGAGCATTGGCTAGTAGGGAGCTCTAGATCATGTGGCAGCCCCAATGGGGACCGCCAGGATAATGGCCCTCTTGAACACCCTGGGCCTATCAGCAGCAGCAAGGGACCATCCCCAGAGGTTTGAGGTCCGGCTATTCAGTGCACCGGTCCCACTCCCCACGCAGACATCCCTCTGTGCCCAAGGAGGCTACCATATCCAGGCCACCAGACACTTCTCCGGAACACCAGTGAGCGGAAGCGGCACCAACCCCGGTGCCGTCTCGGGGATAACCAACCAGGCAGGGCTCGGACGTGCCCCTGGCCTATGATGAAGGGCAGGAAGAACAAACAGGAGAGGCTGTGGTGGGCACGGCGGTGTCAGAGCCTCCCCTGGTCAACCAGAGGGCACATCAGGGGCTGCTCCACAGGGTCACCCAAAATTTGGGCCTACAGGCGGAGGAAACTGTGGAGCAGGAGGATCCTGTGGTGGACATACTAAGCCCTGAAGGTCTCTCCAGAATTGCACTCCAGTTCATAAAGACCATCCAGTCTAACTACAAGACGGTCTGGCCAACCCCAGCCTCCAGCGCACCGACAGCAAGGGGGGGTGGAGAGGAAGCACTTCACCCTTTCCAAGGGATACGACTTCCTTTTTTCTCATCCAATCCCCTGTTCACTGGTCATCTCAGCCGTGAAAGAACAGGAGCATCATGGCCAGCAAGCCCCTGCCCTCAAGGCCAAGGAGGCTAAATGTTTGGACCTCTTTGGCAGGAAGGTCTACTCCTCTGGGGGCCTCCAGTTACAGATTGTGAACGAGCAGGCGATCCTAAACAGCACAATTTTAATTCCTGGGCAGCAGTTTCCAAATTTAAAGACTCATTGCCCCAGGGCTCTCAGCCTGAGTTCACGGCCCTCATAGAAGAGGTAAAAGCAGTCGCCAAGACCTCTTTACAAGCCTCTCTGGACTCGACAGACGCAGCAGCCAGAACAATTGTCTCAGGTGTGGTAATGAGGCATTCGGCATGGCTTCAGGCTTTGAGCCTTCCGCCAGAGATCCAGAACACCATCCAGGACCTCCCCTTCAAAGGGTCTGGCCTCTCTTCCGACCAGACGGATGCCAGGCCACATAGCCTTAAAGACTCTCGGGCAACCCTCAAGCCATTAGGCATGCACACTCCGGCGACTCAAGAGGAGGCCATTCAAACCCCATCCGTTGCAACAACGGCAGTACCAGCCCCACCCTAGGCAGGAGCCTTATCGCAGGAGGGGCAGAGACAACAGGCGCAGGTGGAATAACATGCCTAGTCAGGGCCAGGGCCAGGGCATGCCCTAGCCTGGCAACCAGCAGGGGTTTTGATGGTTTGCTCGAGAGCAGCGTACCAACCCAGATCCCAGATCCTTCCCCACGTTTCTCGGGCCGCTTCTCCCACTTCTACCAGGCGTGGTCCTGTATAATGTCGGACCGTTGGGTCTTATGCATGGTACAAGTGGGTTACACGCTGTAGTTCTCCTCCTTCCCTCTCCACCTCATTCTCTGTCCCTCTTCATGGACCCTTCTCATTAACAACTCCTTATGCAGGAGGTACAGTTGCTCCTAGAGGCAGGGGCGGTGGAGGAAGTCCCTCGGGAACTAAGGGGAAAGAGGTTTTACTCCCGCTACATTCTCATCCCAAAGGCAAAGGGGGGCCTTCAGCCCATTTTAGACCTTCATGGGTTCAACAAGTTCTTAGTCAAGGTCCGCTTCTGTACGGTTCTTCTAGCCACTATTATCCCATCCCTGGATCTGGGGGATTGGTACACTGCCCTCAATATGAAAGATGCCTACTTTCACATCGCTATTCACCCCACTCACTGGCGGTTCCTACGATTTGCCATAAACCAGCACCATTACCAGTTCCCAGTCCTCCCATTAGCCTGTCGGCAGCCCCCCACATTTTCACAAAGTGCATGTCAGTAGTGGCAGCCTTCCTGCGAAAGAGGAGAATACGGATATACCCATACCTAGACGATTGGCTTCTCACAGGTCGGTTCGAAGGGGAGGTCTGCTTCCATGTGACGGTGTCCCTAGACGCATTCCACAAGCTGGGCCTTCTATTCAATTTGCCCAGGTCTTCCCTGATACCAACCCAAAGGCTGGAGTTCATCGGGGCAGTGCTGGACTTGGTGCATGCACGAGCGAGCCTTCCAGAATCGAGGTTCATGGCCATCCAGTGGGTCATAGACTCGATGCTAAGGTTCCCTGCTACCATGGGCAGATGCTGCCTGCAGCTCCTAGGGCACATGGCACTGTGCACCCACGTAGTCAAATACGCTCGACTACGGCTCAGGACTTCACAAGCGTGGCTTGCCCGATTGTATCGCCCAGGCAGTGATCCCCTAGACCTTGTATTGACGGTTCCTGCCCAGATGTTGGACTCCCTGCGCTGGTGGCTCAATGGGCCGGTAGTATGTGAGGGTATCCCCTTCGACGCATCACTGCCTGCTCTGACACTGGTGACAGACACGGCAGACCTCAGCTGGAGAGCTCACTTAGGGGACCTAAGGAGGCAGGGCTTTTGGTTCAAGGCCGAGATGTCGCTCCACATCAATGTGAAGGCTCTCAGGGCGGTTCGTCTAGCCTGCCAAACCTTTCACGCTACTCTGGAAAGTCACAACATGACAGTTCTGACAGATGACACTACAGCAGATCCCACTCCTCTCCCCTCTGCCAAGAGGCCCTTCTTCTGTGGGACTTTTGTATAGCCCGCTCCATCCATCTTGTGGCATCATATCTCCCAGGAGAATGGAACAAGCTAGCAGACAGCCTCAGCAGGTCATACTGCATGCACGAGTGATTGATAAGATCGGACATCTTGCAGTCAGTCTTCCAGATATGGGGGTTTCCCCAAATGGACCTCTTTGCCACCAAGGACAACAGCCAAGGTGTGCGGTTTTGCATGTTCCAGAACCACAGTCTGAGCTCGGTCGCAGATGCCTTCGCGATCCCTTGGAGCGGAAATCTGAAGTACACCTTCCTTCCACTCCCGCTCATCCAGAGTCCTCCTCAAAGTTCACAGGAATCAGGTGATGATAATTTTGATCACTCCAGCGTGGCCTCGGCAGCACTGGTTTACAACCCTGCTAGAGCTGTAAGTGGCCACTCGGTTGCCCTGCCCCTGCACCGGACCTCCTCATGCAGGACAGAGGGTGCCTGCTCCGCCTGGATCTGCATCTGCACCTCATAGCTTGAAAGCTATATGGCTCAACGCTATGGGGAGCCAGTGCTCTCTTCCGGTACGACAAATTCTCCTTAGCAGTAGGAAACCTTCCACTAGGGCGGCCTGCCTAGCTAAGTGGAAAAGATTTTCCTGCTGGTGTGAGCCTAAGCAGATACAGCCACCCCAGGCCACTATTCCAATCATCATAGAATACCTCCTGCACCTCAGACATCAGGGTCTCGCTCCTTCCCCAATCAGGGTGCATCTAGCTGCCATTTCAGAGTTCCACCTGGGGGAATCCGAATGCTCTGTGTTCTCTAACCCCATGGTGGTGCAGTTCCTCAAGGAATTGGAGAGAGGGTTCCCCTACTCGCGCCCGCCGGTCCCTCCCTGGAACCTTAATCTGGCCCTTTCCAAGCTTATGGGGCCCCCATTCGAGCCCCTGGCCTCTTGCCGTCTCCTGCTCCTCTCCTGGAACGTGGCATTCCTGATGGCCATTACATCATAAGGAGGGTGTCCGAGTTATGAGCCCTAACCTCGGAGGCTTCTTATACAATTTTTTATAGGGACAAAGTGCAACTCAGGGCACACTCAAAATTCCTCCCCAAGATAGTCTCACAATTTCATATGGGCCAGGGCATTTGTTTACCAGTGTTCTTTCCTAAACCACATACAGACCCGAGTCACCGTAGCCTGCACACTCTGGGTGTCCAAAGGGCCCTGGCATTCTATTTGGAGCGAGCTAAACCTTGCTGCTAGTCAATGCAGTTGTTTGTCACCATAGCTGATAGAATGAAAGGGCTTCCGGTCTCAGCGCAACACATTTCATCGTGGATTGCGGACTGCATCCGCACTTGCTATGAGCTTGCCAAGGTTCCAGCCCCAGTGATCACAGCTCATTCAACAAGGGCATAAACGTCCTCAACAGCTTTCCTGGCGCACATCCCAATCCAGGAGATCTTTAAAGCAGCCACCTGGTCATCGGTGCATACTTTCACAGCCCACTGCGCAGTCAACAAGCAAGCCAGAGATGATGCAATGGTTGGCAGGGCTGTTCTTCAGTCAATTGCTCCATGACTCCTACCCTCCTCCTATGGTAAGCTTGTGAGTCACCTAATATGGAATGGATGTGAACAAGGACTCGAAGAAGAAGAAAAAACGGTTACCTACCTTTCATAACTGTTGTTCTTCAAGATGTGGTGTTTGCATCCATTACACTTCCCACCCTTCTTCCCCTCTGTTGGAGTCTCCGGCAAGAAGGAACTGAAGGGGAGTCGGGTCAGCAGGAGTATATATGCCCCGGCATGGAGGCACCACTTTGGTGGGCCCCCCTGCCGACCCAACGGGAGCCGCTAAGGAAAAAGTTCCCGAAGTCCACGCACGCGGCATGCGCACACCTAATGTGGAATGGACAACACATCTCGAAGAACAACAGTTATGAAAGGTAGGTAACCATTTTTTATTCCAGTGCAAAACTCCCTAGTGTAGACACGGTCCAAGCGTATGTGATTTGTGGTGAAGGCAGTCCAAGAATCTAGCAGTAGCTGTCTCCAGAAAATTATGTGGAAGATGAGCAGGTCTACCTTGGAATGTGCATATGTAAGTCTGTATGTTCTAAAATATAAACTCAGAAAAATGGGTTGGAGTAGATGATGCTAGACACTGTCAATTCTGGGAAGTTGTCTTACAAATGAGAGATGTTAGTTTTCTTTGCTGCACCTCAAAGGGAGCAGCATGTGAATATTAAAAGGGTGCTGGCAGAAAGTCATGTGTGTCTATTGGAAAGGTGTTACTGATTCTTTGACACAGAAGTGAGCGTCATCATTTGGAGTGGGAACAGTGCTAACTAACTGTTAAAATCCAAGTGCTCCTCAAAGCCTACACTGTTTTGAGTCACTTCTGTATTGTCTTCACCAGCTGCTTTAAATTGGCTTTGACTGAACATACCTCCTGTATGTGTCAGTTCTGCCTACCCACGTTCAGATGTCACCATCACTCAGATGGTATTTGGTTAGTCATCATATTGACTCCCAGCAAATCATTTTCTTTGATTATTTATTATTCATGGTTGAGAGCACTTCTGCAGGCTTCACCCCTGTGAGGGTCCTTTCTCTGCAGTTTCCAGAGACAGTTCAGAGCTGTGGTCAGCGTGGCGCACCTCTGAAGGGCAGCCTGCCCCTGTGGTACAAACAGCAGTGGGAACATTTCTCCAGAGCTGCTCTGCCTTTTGATCTTTAAATTTCTGCGAGATTTGTTGTGAGTTTTCAGACTTCTCTACCTTTCAGCTCTAACTTTCTCCTCACCTTGGCTTGTTTATCCTCCATCATCCCAGCTGCTTCTTCAACCAACATTTTTCAAGCTTCTTGGGCATAATCTGAGATACTCTTCCTTGCCCACTTCTCTCCCTGAGTGCAGAGGATAGAGGCCGACCTGCCATGAGCAAGCCATGAATCCATGGAGTCCTATTTCTAGAGTAGAAATGGGGAGACTGGCAGTGGGTGACAGTAGCTGAAGGTCCTAACATATACCAGAACCTGGGATAAGAAGAGGTCCTGGTGCCTCTCTGGGGAAGAGGTAAAAGAAGAAGAAATGCAGAGCACTAAGGCCTAGTTTACGTGACAATATTAAACCATTGCAGAGCAGTTGTCAGTGATAAGCTTAACACTGAGCACCACTGAGCTGCAAGTGTAGACAAGGAAAAACCATATTCAGCATCGTTTCAGCTAACCACATGTACCCTGTGTTATGAGCAAGTTTTGAGCACAGTCATCGGAAAGAATGCTGAACACAAGTGCTTTTGTGGCTAGCCTTCGCTCAATACCAGCTCAGCTAAGCCAGCTGCAGACAACCACATTCACAGTGCTTTGATTCTGAAGCAGAGATGAGGCCTAAATGACCTTAAAGAAAGAAAATAAGGAAGGACAAAGGGTTGAATTAAAGTGGCAGTTAAAACAATGGAAGGTTCTTTAAAACATTTCAATCTGTGCCAAATTGCTGCTGGGCAACATTTGTCTGAACTAGTCAATAAAATGAATGGAATGTGTATGGTCAGGACTATCTTGAAAATCAGTCAGAATAGAGAAAATGGGAACTCCCAATGGAAGAGCTCAGTAGCTTTACATTTGCTTTTAAAAATGATGAAACAATGATCCCCGCACAATTGTGGTGGAACAGGTAATGAAATGACCTACTAAAATTAAGGGCCTAATTTGAACAAAGAGGGGGCTTGACCAAGGTGTGTTTACCTGCCTAACAAGTTCTCACATTGAAAGGGCTCTGCTGTTTTGTTAGCATAATCAAAGGAATCAATGGCTGTATTATACTGAGAATTTTAAAGTATCTAATTAATGCTGCAGGCTGAGGGAGACTCTCTCATAGTTTTCCTCAGTGGTGAGGCAGACAGAATATCAGGGTTGGAAGGGACCTCAGGAGGTCATCTAGTCCAATCCTCTGCTCAAAGCAGGACCAATCCCCAGACAGATTTTTGCCCCAGATCCTTAAATGGCCCCCTTAAGGATTGAACTCGCAACCCTGGGTTTAGGAGGCCAATGCTCAAACCACTGAGCTGTCTCTCTCCCCTGTTTCACACATTTCTATGTGTAAGACACCTAATAACCTGGAGGAATCACTGAAAATTTGCTTAATTCCAAAAGTATGCAGCAATGCCTTAGAAGTGAGGGGTGAGAAGAGCAATGTTCCCTACAGGAAAAACCTTTCTTAACCCAGTCAGACAGCTCAGCTGCCATCACACACTCCAACAGCCCAGAGAAAAAATATAGCAACTATTTAATCAAAATGATTGTGCCCCTAGACCTGGACAGACCTTTCCCTCTCCCCTCCACTGCTCTGGAATCCACCAGGCAATTTTTCAGTTTAAGATTGAATGAGCATTTTCCCATTGACCTTTCAATAAAAATCATGTTAAAAGTGATAGTAGGATTTCCAGTTTCAAGAGAAGCTGGGGAAAGCCTCAGTGGCTGGACCTCACAGGGACAAGAGTTTGCACAGAAATGTCTCCAGTTTGTGGCCTGTGGGAGCTCTATCAGTGCATCCTGGCCTGGCAAAAACCCAGCATGTGGACTAGTTAAATTTCTAGACAAAATTGTCCTATCTTCTAAGTGCTGTGGGAGTAGCAGGTGAGACGTCAGTGGCTCCTGGGTAGCTCAGGAGAGAGAAGGTGCCTACCTAGATTCATGTTTGAAATTTTTACAGTTTAATTTGTATTCCTGCTTCTTCAGTGTGTGACAGAGAACCCAATATGTGTGGACTGACCTGTCCCATGTCAGAGGGAGAGACCTTTTACAGGCACCTCAGGTTTTTCTGCTTTTATCCTATCTTTAATGCTATGATCCTGTTTTTTAAATAACATCTGAAGGCCCCTACACCTTGTTTCAACTAGTGTTTAAGGCTATGATAACACAAAATTTTCTTGGGCAAATTCCTATTAAAGTTGATAGGAATTTTCTGGGAGAAAGGAGCAATATAGGGTCATGTCCCAACTGTTGTAAGCCTGGAAAGCAGCTTGCCGCTGTAAATAGCCATGACTTCCCATAAAGTTTTCTAGTAACCTTTAAGTAGCTAAATGTTTCTCGGAGATTGTTGTCTCTAAATGTTATGTGGTGATACAGTCCATTGATACATTGTATCTATTGGCATTATTCCCAACCTGCAAACGTCTAGACAGTGACAAGTATCAGAGGGGTAGCCATCCGAGTCTGGATCTGTAAAAAGCAACAAAGAGTCCCGTAGCACCTTAAAGACTAACAGATGTATTGGAGCATAAGCTTTCGTGGGTGAAGACTCACTTCGTCGGATGCATGTGGTGGAAATTTCCAGAGGCAGGTATAAATATGCAGGCCAGAAGCAGTCTGGAGATAACAAGGTTAGTTCAATCAGGGAGGGTGAGGCCCTCTTCTAGCAGTTGATGTGTGAACACTAAGGGAGGAGAAACTGCTTTTGTAGTTGGCTAGCCATTCACAGTCTGTTTAATCCTGAGCTGATGGTGTCAAATTTGCAAATGAACTGAAGCTCAGCAGTTTCTCTTTGAAGTCTGGTCCTTGACAGTGACAATGTATTGCACTGTGCTTAGAGAAGTATAACCTAGTGTCCTGTCACAGAGTGTAGTGAGTTTTGTGTAAAACTTTGGGAGCTATTTATAGGTTGTCCCAAGTCCAGATCAGGAGCATCCCAGGGAAGAGGCTTTTTACATCTGACTTAATAGTGCTACTTTGTTTGAGGAGGAAAGCCTAGGACAAATGCATCTGGTTTGTACCTATTACAATGGGATCCTGACCCATGACTGGGGCTGTGTGGTGCTGCTACAATATAAGTAATGCAAAGTAGTCAGTGCTAGGTGAAAATGCTGCACACTATTCCGCCAGAGTGTAACTGCCCCGAGTGAACCATTCTGTCATTGAGCCAGTCACTCTGGAGTGAGTCTGGCAACTGGATCAATAGCTAGTTTGTACTTAATGCTCGCTTTCAAATATATTAAATATATGCAGTAAAACTGTACCACGTGAAGTGCAACATCAAGGCATCAGGAGTAGGCCTGCTTGCCTCTCCCTAATCCAGCCCCAATTTGCAGCTACTCCCGGGGAGCTACATATCCTAGCAGCCCCAGCTTTCCACTCAAAACTGAGCTGTAATTTGGTAGATTGAGCACAGACTAGGAGATGAGACTTTGAGGTTCTGTTCCTGGCTTTGCCACTGAATTGCTGTATAACCTTAGCCAAGACCCTTAACATTGATGCCTCATTTGTCCTTTCTGTAAAACTGGGATACTAGTTAGTGCTTAGCACTTTGAGGCCTGTTTGAAATGTGCTATATAAGGCCACAGTAATAACATTTACTGGTCCCAGTGCCCCAGACACAACTCTCTCAGCAGTTGTGTACCAGGAGTGGACTGTACAGCCCCACACACCTTCTGCATCACTCGAATATTCTCATCAGATTTCACCATTGTCCTGCACTTGACAATTGATCTGCTTCCTTAATTGTCTGTGGCTGTTATGAGTTCCCATTACCAGCTTCTGACTAACCCTTCCCAATCTGCTCAAAAAAAACCCCAAACAAACAAAAAAAACAGCCACCTATGCTCAACTCAAATAACTATAAATAAATACCCTCTGTCCCAGAAATGTGGGACATTAATGCAAATTCTAGGTATACAAATCAAAACCTCCACCAAGAAAGCAGACCACAGGGTTGGCAGGACTCTGCTTCATTCATCCATGAACTGCTGGAAATGGTTAGAGGTCTCTCTTTCGTCTCCCCCCTTAAATTTTATTTGTCCATATGTGTGCTGAACTGGGGCGTACTCCTTTTTCTTCAGACTGGAATCCCCCAGCATAGATTCTTAATGATAATCTAACCATGATATTAAAGGTGACCTGCAAAGATTTTTTTTTTAAGTGTGTGACCTTTTTGTTTCTTCATAATGTAAATGTTCTGGATGGTTTTGTATTTGTTAATTTCTTTTCTGCTTGTTTCTAATCTTGGAAATATTATGAAGATCAAGCCTTGCTTTGGAAGAGGGGAGAATTGGAGGCAGAGCTTTCTCAGGCTTTCCTTTGAGGAAGTGAGTTGTTTAAATCTTTCCTAATGAAAGCTGTCAGTTTAATATTTTTTCAAAAAGCCCATTTAAATTAGAGTTTAAACCACCTGACTAAAAATCTCTTCTCCCTTCTCCATCAGGGGTTCTCACAAGGCCACTAATTCTCCAAAGTGTCTTCCAGCAAAAGAGAAGTCAATATGTGATATTTCTTATGAAGGGGGGAGAGTATCCAAAAAAATTATTTTGGGGGGAAAGGGCGGTTGGTGGGGAGGGGAAGTGGGAGGAATAAAGTCTTCTTATACATTTTAAAGAACCAAAAACAAACAAACCAAATGAAAAACAATGTGTGGGAGTGACAGATTGAAGGTGGGAGGGATAGAGTAATCACTGGTTTCTTTTACAGGTCACTTATGCAGTTGTCTCTATTGTTGGGAATTGTACTCCAGCCAGCTGGCATGTTTCCAGTGCCACAATTACCAGTTGGCTCCTCCGATGCAACAATATGGCCCTATATCTCCCCTGTTGCCTCTTCTGTCAGGTATATGGCAAAGCAGCACATGGGAGTAGGTGTTATCCACATCAGACAGATGAGGAAACAAGCACGGGAATGGTACATGAACTGTACAAGGTGACACATCAAGCCAACAGCTGAATAGAGTACAGATCTCTTTATTGCCAGTTCACTTACTTTAACACCATGGCAATTCTTCCTCTAACATAGATAGACTCTGTTATTACCCACATGGGGATTTGGCCAACAGTGTTAACACTTCACTCATCTCGTGCATGGCCTTTCAGGTGGTCAAGAACTTCATTGTATGTCTCATCTGACAAACCCTGGCACTAGGCAGAGTCATTGGCTGCATGTAAGTGTTCCTTAGGATTTGTCGACATCAGAAAAATTAACCAGCAGAGCTATTCCAGACTATCTATGCTGTAATAGCTCCCCATGGGGACACTCTGCATTCTCTATTCCAGAAGAAATTTGGTGTAATTCTGCATTGGAAGGGAAGCAATTATTCTGGCATAAAATCTCTCTTATTCTTGAATAGCATTCACACAGGAATAGTGATGCTGGTTAATTTCCCTTAGGTAGACAATGCCTTAGAAGATTCACACTCAAGCATTGACCTGAGTCAACCAGCTTAGCCTGTGAGATCTGACAGGATCCCAGTGAAAGGCTAAATGGCTGCAAGCTAATTGGTATGAGAGAACTTGTATTTTGAATCATCTGGACATCCTGTCATCCTCTTGTGTAAGTTAACACAATACTCCACTGCCCCCAGGCATGGCCTCCTTATTGGTCATCAGAGGCAATTAGAAAAATAACCTAGATATAAAACTGCCAGGCTATATCAGTATTGTGGTGCAGCTGTTAACTTGGGGTTCTGTCTGCCATATTTAGGGGATTTTTTGTGGTAATGTAACCATCATCCCTAAAGCAGCTGAACAATAGAAAAATTAACGCACATCAACCATGAAATGACATTCAGGCTGCTTAAATTCTTAGGAAAACTGGATAATTGCCACGTATTTGGGTGTGTGTATGGAGCGGAGGAGGGGCAGCAAGCGTTATCTGATGTGCAGGAAAAAGGGAAAGGCTTGACTGATGAGATAGGGCCAGGAGGTGTCTGGAGTGGAACCAGTACTTTTGCCTCTGACCTGTATGCCTGACATCACCTGTTTCCCCACTGTCAGCTGATGTCTTCCCATTTAGGCCAGGAAGATAACAGGGTGAAAGTGAGGAATTTGAACTGGAGCTTGCAGGAAGCCCAGTGCATATCTGTGCCTAGGCCATGAAGGCTAGTGGCCAAAAGGAGGCAGCCAGGCAGCATAGATCATGCCGGAAGGTCTCATGGACCAACAGATCAGAGAGAGGGGCAGGGGTATACCCACCCTTGTGGAGAGAAGAGAGATTGAGGAGGTATTAAGAACAAGCGTACTCCTCTTCAGAATCCAAGTTCTGCAACCCATGCTCTGAGTGTCCCTAGGCTGTTTACCAGAAATTGGGAGTGGATGACAGGATGGATCACTTGATGATTACCTGTTCTGTTAACCCCTTCTGAAGCACCTGGCATTGGCCATTGTCAGAAGACAGAATACTGGATAGATGGACCTTTAGTCTGACCCAGTGCGACTGTTCTGATGTTCGTTAAGTGTGTAGTACAGAGGGCAATCCTACTCCCTTTCAGCATTGTAAGAGTTAAGTGACTCCCACCTTGCCCTGTAAATTGGATGACAGGCTGGGTTCTTGTCATCTTATTTGCAGGGTTTCCCTATCCAACTTCTTCCACTATTTAACAGCCTCACAAAGGGCCTGATCAGAAATCTGTATGAGACACATGTTGGCTCTACTGAAGGTGCAGAATGGGACGTGGGAGATGTGATAAGCACAACTGATGTGATAGTATCCCACCGCTGGAGGGAGGTGACATTTCCCTAGACATCTCTTGGGAGAGGAAACAGAGTAAGATGAAGCTGTTTGTGATGGGGGGAGGGATGGGTAAAAATACAGCATTATGGGAGAGAGTCCTCAGTACAGGGTGAGAAGGAAATGGTGCCTAAGCTAGTGGGGTTATCTTACAAACAGGAGTAGAAGGCAAAAACGCCCTTGGTTTAAAAACAAACAAAAGGTTTCCCCATAGTCCACAAGTCTATGTTTGCTAATAAACTCCCTCCCTTAGATGGCAGGAAAACTGTACAAGGCCCAAGCTTCTCTGGGCAGAATCCAACATTACCCTGAGTCCTATCTGGCCCTTGGGTGAGGCCTCTGCCATTCTAGCTGCTGTTCCCCCAGCCAGAGGTGTGCATTAGAACTCCCTGCAGCCATTTTAATCCAGTTCCACTGAGCTTCAGACTGGGAATCGGTGGTGGCTGCTGGGAGTTGCCACTGCGTGGCTGGGTTTTTCCTATAACATTAAAAGTGGAAGCATGTGAGTTATCAGATGGCTTCCTCCCAAGCTCTGACAGCAGCCTGTCCCCTAATCAGCACATGGATGGAATGTCCAGGGGGCAGCCACATTCCCTATTATTTGACATTATTCTCCAGCTGGTGGCTGACGGCTGCAGTCTGTGTGAAGCTCCTACCACCTCCCTTCCTGTTATATACTTGTGATCATAGCACAGATTATAAGGCTGGTGCCCCCTCCATGTTTCCAGCTGCTTCTCCAGGCCATGCCTTGCAATGAAGAACCTAGCTGATCCTAGAAGCAGCTGGAAATATTGGAAGAACCAGCAGTATGTGACCTCCCTGCCCTCAATGGCCCATGGACCAGGATGGGAACTGCTGAAATAAAGAATTCCTGCATGTTTCCCATACTGGTCAATACTATTTCCAGAATATTGGCGGGGGGGAATAATGTATGTAAATAAGGAATTAGTGGAATAAAATGACTCCAATGATAGTTGTTTGCAAACAGTGTTGTTGTAGCCATGTTGATCCCAGGATGCTAAGCTATGTCTACACTAAAGAGCAGGACCGGCTCTAGCCACTTCGCTGCCCCAAGCATGGCAGCACGCCACGGGGGGGCGCTCTGCCGCTCGCTGGTCCTGCGGCTCTGGTGGACGTCCCACAGGCGTCCCTGCGGAGGGTCAGCTGGTCCCGCAGCCCCGGTGGACCTCCGGCAGGCATGCCTGCGGATGCTGCACCGGAGCTGCGGGACCAGCGGGCCCTCCGCAGGGACGCCTGCAGGAGATCCACCGGAGCCGCCTGCTGCCCTCCCGGCAACCGGCAGAGCGCCCCTTGCAGCATGCCGCCCCAAGCACGCGCTTGGCGCGCTGGGGCCTGGAGCCGGCCCTGCTACAGACCTTACAGCGACACAGTTGTGCCACTGCAAGGTCTCCTGGGTAGCTTCTCTCTGCCGGCAGGAGACAGCTCTTTGGCCAGTATAATTAAGACACGCCTAACAAGCAGTGGTAGCTATATTGGCAGGAGAGTGTCTCCCGCTGACATAGTGCTGTCCACAGGGGGGCTTTTGTTGGCCAGGGATGTGTTTTTTTTCATACCCCGACCGACAAAAGTTTGACCGATTGAAAGTGCTAGTGTAGACAAAGCCTCAGAGACAAGGTCGGTGAAGAAATATCTTTTACTGGACCAACTTCTGTTGGCAAGAGAGAATCTTCACGTTACACAGTCATCTGAAGAAGAGCTCTGTGTAGCTCAAAAGTTTGTATTTTTACCACCAACACAAGTTGATCCAATAAAAAATCTGACCTCACCCACCTTGTCTCTCGAGTGATAGTTGTCTGTTGAGGCATAGCACCGGGGAGAGGAGAAGTCAAATTCCACAGGAAATTAGACACTGGAGGACAGTTGTTCTTGTCTCATTATGTACTAGGCAGAAGACATGCAAGTATAGAGGAGAATATAGACAAGGCCTTGCCTTTACTTCCAGAGTACTTTCCTACCAGTTTAATTACGTTTAAAAATCAGTCTAGTTAAATCAGCCACAGGAGGCATCACTGGTGTACCTATGTCAGCTGCCAGCCACTGATGACTGAATTGGGGTCACTCTCCTGGTAAATAAAGCCCAGATTTTAAAAGGTGTTTATGCACCTGGATCCCATTGATTTCAAAGGGAGTCAAGCACCTAAATACTTTTCAAAGTCTGAGCCTAAGTCTTTGTACACAAATCTTTAAAGACTAGTAATAAATGGTGAATTTTTTAAATACTCTCTTCTTCTGCCATATGTAAGTAATTTAACAGGTATGTCAATAACCCCCCTTTTGAGGAGAATAGAATGCCAGAGTGTTTCATGCTGTGCTCAAAAATAAACATTTGTAATTTCCCCTCCCTGTTTCAGCCTATTTATATTACAGCATTCTTCACCTTTACCTTATATTATTATAGTGTATTGTAAAATCTTAGCAATACAATATATAAACGGTAACATTCTGGTAAATTGCCAGTAATTAAGGTGGTTTGGAAGCAGTCAATTATGACTACTCTTGAATAGTTACTGTATCACAAAGATGTCAGGGAGCTAAATCATAAATGAAAAGTTCTTTGCTGGCAGCCTAATTCATTAAATATTCTTTCTGGATGTAACCACCCCCCCCCCACGTTCCTTTGTTATGTTCAGCTTTTGGGTCCACGGGACGTGTCCATGGTACAGTGCCAGAGAATTTGCAGGGTCTTGATGTGAGGGCAGGCAGGAGGATGATGAACTAAGACTTGAAAAGAAAAAAACAGTTGCCCTCCGAATGGAGTCAGATCTCTTTTCTTTTAGTTTGCAAGTCTCTGTGCTCACACAATGTTCTGAGTCAGTTATTGGCTTTGAGTACAAGGAGGGTGTGAAGAGGTTACTCATCTTTCCTCAGTGTGCGCAACTGCTTACTCAGGTTCACTTTGAACTGATGTCAGAAGTGATATTACCAAGTGTGCTGATGCAATAACACTGCGCTAGAAGCTGCACCCAATCTGTGCTGTCTGCTGTTAAATGAAATGCCAGGGTTCTAGTAGCATTATGGATACATACCAGCCAATACTCAACTAATACTGGATATTAAAGTAATGATTTTTTTTAAAAAATCACCCTTTATAATCCCAATTTAAATTAGGCTCAACTTCTCTTAGCACAATGGAGATCTAAGAACCTGATAATTTGTTAGGTGCTAGATGAAGAGCTCCTACCAATTTACACCACAGCTCTTGGCAGCCTATATGCTAATCTTCAAAGAACTACCCTTGTATTGCTGTTACCCGTATTATTTCACTTCCCATGTTAGTGATCATTACTCTTCAAGAACCATCTTAATTTAGGGCCTGATCCAGCAAATACTTATTACAGGAGTAACTTTACTCACGTAATCCTAGTGAGATTCTTAACATGGCTGCATTTGTAGTGTAGACAAGGCGAAAGAGATTGAAGTCTTGAATGAAACCTTGCCTTGGTCAGAGCACCTGAAGGGGAACACTGGGAAAGCTGCCGATGTTCAGAGGCTCAGACTACTCGTGAGTACATTTATTCACATGCATATATTAGCAGGATTGGGCCATTAGCTTGAATGGTACATGGCCCAGGCTGGCTTCTATATGTAAGGCATTAGTCACGTTTATAGTGCTTTATCAACACTAACCTAGTGCTCACTGTTCATATGGGGTAGGAGTTTGCAACGCTCTTTAGTGTCCACCTCACTCTCTGCCCAGTTAAGTCAATAGTACTTCAGTAGTAGCAGTCAGGCCAATGCTGAGCGTTTTTGACAAGTGCCACACATTTTTTGGGCTTAGATCACTTTCTTCTGAGCATTTCTTGTGTCACTTAAGCTTTTTGTTTTTTGCTCACAGAACACTCTAAATGGAAGCATCTGACTCCACTATCAGTGATGAGAGCCACAGAAGCATCAGGATAGCTGCAAGCTGGGCTTGCATATAACAAGACCAGCCACAGCACAGCACAAGTCTCAAAGCTGTGTGCTGCCAGGCTTGGGTGCAATTTGACATAGGGGCTGGGTAAGCAAGATGAGCAAGTTTTCAATCAGGGCTTGTCAAGTTGAAAATCCAGTGAAAATTAAATTGAGACTAATTTACCAAGATTTTTTACCCAGACCTGCAGGGATTTTTTTCTTCTTCTATTGAAACATTTACATCCTGGGTAGAAAGAAAGGCTTAAATGCACATATCCTATTGTAAGGTATCATGGATGCTGGCTTATTTGATGGCTAGTGTAGGATTAAGAACCCGTTTATAGATTCCAGGCACATCTCACAGGACCTCTTAAAATCTGTAATGTGTAGAGCCTCAGTCTACACTGACAGGAGGGCTTTTTCCCCATTAGCACAGGAACACCCCCTCCCCAAACAACCTTAGCTATGTCAACAGAAGTCCTCTCTCCTGGCCATAGCTCCCAGCGTAGATGCAGTTATGTTAATGAAGGGTGTAGTTGTTTCACAGCCTGACTGATGCAGGTGCAGCTATGCTGATATAATTTTTCAGTATAGACCAGGCCACAGGACAGTCAAGCCTAATCAACTGAAGTCCAATGCATGGTCAAGTGTATTAATTAAATCCCCGTGTAGATGCTCTCATTCAGGAGTCAACGAGCCTCAGCGCATTGTTACAGGGAACTATCACAAGCTGTGATGTACCTCAACCACTGCATTAAATGCCTCAGTACCAACTAGGCACATGAAACCAGACACTCACTATGCTTTCAAGGGAATTCACCCAGAAAAAATAATACCCCCACCCCCGCAAAAAAAAAATCCTGTCACCTGTGGGCACTTTTTACAAGGTAAACAAACTGGCCTGGCTCACTAGGGGCTTTCCCTACAGAAGTGGTGACCCTAGTTTGAGAAACACTGAGCTAGCAGGTGCTGTGGCATTTGGATCTTAATCAGCTGAGTAATGTATCTGAGACCATCAATTTTTCAGTGGCACTTGGATTTTAACTGACTGAAGCACTAAATGCTAAAGGAACTGCAAAGCACTGAGCAAAATTTGTAGGGCTGGGAGATGAGTGAAACAACACTATCAATTGGTAGTTAGCATTGAGTTAAGACAAAGGCCTGGTCTACACTACTCGAAACCGATTTTAGCAGCGTTAAACCGATTTAACGCTGTACCCATCCACACTACGAGGCCCTTTATATCAATATAAAGGGCTCTTTAAATCGGTTTCTGTACTCCTCCCCGCCGAGAGGAGTAGCGCTAAAACCGGTATTACCATATCGGATTAGGGTTAGTGTGGCCACAAATTGGCCGCTGGGCGGTATCCCACAGTGCACCGTGACCACTCTGGACAGCAATCTCAGCTTGGATGCAGTGGCCAGGTAAACAGGAAAAGCCCCACAAAATTTTGATTTTCATTTCCTGTTTGCCCAGCGTGGAGCTCTGATCAGCATGGGTGGTAATGCAGTCCCAAATCCAAAAAGAGCTCCAGCATGGACCGTACGGGAGATACTGAATCTGATTGCTGTATAGGGAGACAAATCTCTTCTATCAAAGCTCCATTACAGAAGACGAAATGCCAAAGCGTTTGAAAAAAAAAATCTCCAGGCTACACAGTGCTGCGTGACAAGTCTGACGGGAAGCCAGAGACTCAAATGGATGCTCATGGAGGGAGGGGATACTGAGGACTCCAGCTATCCCACAGTCCCCAGTAGTCTCCAAAAAGTATTTGCATTCTTGGCTGAGCTCCCAATGCCTGTAGGTTCAAACACATTGTCCAGCATGGTTCAGGGAATAGCTCGTCAATTTACCCACCCCCCACGTGAAAGAAAAGGGAAAGAAATCATTTCTTGACTTCTTTCAATGTCACCCTATGTCTACTGAATGCTGCTGGTAGACGCGATGCTGCAGCAGAAGTATCCGCTCCTCTTCCCTCCCTGGTGACAGACAGTGCAGTAGGACTGGTAACCGTGCTTCTTATCAAACCATGAGTGCTCCTGGCTGGCTTCAGATGATGCTGGCTGGGGGTGCCTGGGAGAAAATTGGAATGACTCCATCATTCCCAGTAGATGGCACAGAATGGCTGGTAACCATCTTCATCATAGCAATTGGGGGCTGAGCTTCAATCAGCCCCCTCCCTTTCATGTGAAAAGAAAAGATTCTGTACTGCCTGGCCTATCATAGCAGTGGGATGCTGGGCTCCTCTCCCCCACACTGCTTAATGTCCTGCCTGGACTATCATAGCACCGGGAGGCTGCCTCCCCCTCATTTTATGTCACAAAAAACTCAGTGTTTCTTATTCCTGCATTCTTTATTACTTCATGACACAAATGGGGGGCAGGGGGGGGACACTGCCACGGTAGCCCAGGAAGGTTGGGGGAGAAGGAAAGCAACGGGTGGGGTTGTTGCAGGGGCACCCCCCGTGAATGGCATGTAGCTCATCATTTCTGCAGGATCTGACACAGAGCAGCTGTACTCTCTGATACACTGCTTCTCTAGTACATTTGCCCCATATTCTAGGCAGGACTATTTTTAGAAACCATAAAGGAGGGATTGACTTGGGGAGTCAATCTCAGTTTTGCTTTTGCACCCCTAGTCAATCTCAGCCAGGGGCACCCATGATAGCAGCAGACAGCACAGAAGGACAGATAACTGTCATCTCATTGCCAAATTACACTGGTAGCAGATAGTACAGAACAACTGGTAACCATCTCTGCTATCATGCAAAAGCAAATGAATGCTGCTGTGTAGCGCTGGAGTATCACCTCTGTCCGAGGCATCCAGTACACATATGGTGACTGTAAAAAAAAAAAAAGAGTTGAACGGGCTCCATGGCTGCCGTGCTATGGCATCTGCTAGGGCAAGCCAGGGAAAAAGGGCATGACATGATTGTCTGCTGTTGCTTTCCCGGAGGAAGGAATGACTGATGACATTTACCCCGCAACAATGATTTTTGCCCCATCAGCCACTGGGATCTCAACCCAGAATTCTAAGGGGCGGTGGAGACTGCAGGAACTATGGGATAGCTACGGAATAGCTACCCACAGTGCAACGCTCCAGAAATCGAAGCTAGCCTCGGACCATGGATGCACATCACCGAATTAATGTGCTTAGGGTGGCTGCATGCACTTGACTTTATACAATCTGTTTTATAAAACCGGTTTATATAAAATCAGAATAATCCCATAGTGCAGACGTACCCAAAGAGAGACAGCTGTGGTAGAAAGCAGTTAGGCTGCTTAGAGAAATGCAAGCTACTCATTGAAAGGGAGAAAATAAAGGAACTCTTAGTTTATGCACAACACGTATCAGGTGGCACATGACTAGGATTCATCACAAAATTTGGTTGAGTGGTTGGGTCATTAGTTATCCTGGCCCAGGCCAGGCACTGACAGAGTGCAATGTGAACAGTGATCCATGCCCTGCCCCCACAGCACTGAGGAATATCAGGAAGACATGATGCTGACACTACATATACAGCAGTTTAATTATTCCCCCCCCCCCCTCACATCTCATGATGTAAAGAGGGTTAAGATAAAGGGAGGGGAAGGGACATAGTTTCAGGCTCTACATGAATCACAGACCTCTAATCATTCAGTCCAAATTGCTTTGAATTTTTTGGGCATTCACCTTCTGCAGCATGCCAGGGTTTGCTTGCTGCAAGTCATCAGCTGTATCACAGAGCCAGGCAGCAGTGCTTGGTGGGGATTGACATCCATTTTTTTGCATTAATTTTTTAGTGACCAAAGCTGGACAATGGAGCCATTCTTAGGCCTATAGCCAAGAATAAAACTTAAGTTGGGGAGGGTGTGGCTATGACTGCATGGCTGATAATGCATTTTTTTAACTAACATACAAGCACAAGGAAATAGGATTTCAGTTCAGCTGCTCAACCCTCTTTTATTTGAACTTTTGATACAGACTTGGAGGAAAAACCCCTTCAATCAAGGGCTCATATTGTCTAAGGAATCCTCCACCAAAGCATCACACTTGCTATCTCTTATTTTAGAACAGGACCAAAGATGTGTGTGTACGCAGGAGGGGGTAACTGGGTTAGTCTGTATCCACAAAAACGATGAGGAATCTGGTGACACCTTAAAGACTAACATTTATTTGGGCATAAGCTTTTGTGGGTAAAAATCCCACTTCAGATTCAGCTGAAGAAGTGGGTTTTTTACCCACAAAAGCTTATGCCCAAATAAATGTTAGTCTTTAAGGTGTCACCAGATTCCTCATTTTTTAAGCAGTTTAGACTGAACGTACACTAAAGCTACACTGTGGGAGTCTGCACTTGGTGGTAAATCATACACCCATTGTAATTATAGAAACCCATGCTGTTATAAAGGTGATTTATAGCAGATGAGATTAGTCCTCATCCTGAGCTGCAATAAACTATGAACTTTTATACTTAGTGTATCCACATGAGGGAGCTGCTGCTTCACATAGTGGGTATATCTGAAGCTGCAACCCTTTCAAGGCTAGACAAGCCCTTGGGCTTTCATTTTTCAATCACTGAGGTCACTTAATCTGACTACATGCTAAGTAGGGAAGACAGCCAAAAGAAATGTGAATGGCTAAGGGGGAGTAGTTGGCTATAGACATTACATGAAGCCTTAGGAAGTCTTTCTGTAGGATCCACCCCAGCTGTACTGGGCATCTTGGGTACATAAACTAGAAAATAGGTAGAGCTTGAAGAGGTCTGTCACCCAGCCCAATACAACAGCTGCTCCAATGAGGACAAATTAAAGCCACCCACTGCAGAAGGGAAAGAGACAAGAAGCCCCTGGCAGTGCATGGGACTAGCATCTCATTGCTTCTCTCCCTGAAAGGGCTGAGACAGTGTCAAGGAAGAACATAATTTTGCAGTGTGGGGGAAGGGTAAAAGTCTAAGGTAACTGCCTTCCCCCAGGAATAAAGCTGGTGATTGTAGGCTAGATTGAGAGGGGAGAGCAATGAGATGGGACAATGCTAAACTAGAAGCTGAATGCATAACTACAAGATTGCCACTTACAGACTAAAGTAAAGTAATTTACTTTTGTTGACAACCATAAGTCCATCTTGGGTAAAAGATTAAATCTTATTTCCATCACTGTTTACTGTAACAGCTCTATTCTGATCTAACAGCTACCTGCTCTGAAACACCCTAAACTGATCACATGTAGCAGAAACCCTTTGAAGAGGCTATTGTGATTGGAAAGGTATACCCAGTCCTTCCACCTACTGCCAAGCTTGTTAATGTCAAGCTATTTTAGTTTAACAGTAATCACTCTAGGCTAACTATATTCCTTTATTCAATCTGGACTGCCACAGGATGACAGGCAGAAAGCGCAAGGAACTGTTTTACTCTTGCATCCTAGTGAGGACCAGAGAAGCAATGGTCACATGCTCCAGGTCTGTCAAGTAGATGCATTGTTAGTAACAATCCTCCACCAAGGACTAACATCCAAATAAAAGCTGGGTACAGTATTGAAGGGGTTGTAAGGTATAACCCCAGCCCTGCATTCTTTACCCAAGTAGCAAGGTGATCTCTATTAGCTTTCTTCAACACTTATTTTCCTGTCAAAACCTACTTCATTTTTCATTGGGAATATTTTAGCTAATTCAAGTATATTCAGTGTCCCACCTATTAAGCCAGTTGTAAATCTACTTAATCCTATCACTGATCACTTACGCACTGCTGCTCCAAGTGAGAATACTGCTCCATGGTTCGGTGGTACCTGTAGACAGTCTATAAAGCAACACTAATTTTATATTAGCTGCATTCCCACAACCTCCCCTGTACACACATGCACTAGCTCAACATCTGCATTCTGGTGTTGTTACCGAGATCTTCCCCCCCTGCTTTAAGCTTGCTGTGCACGGTAAAGAAACCAAATATTCTTGCCTGATAAAGAAGCTCAGCCAATACTCCATATTAATAGTTTTAAATTCAGTTTTGTTTTATTTGGTTTTGGTATCTCTTCCAGAGAGTTAATTACTTCAGTTTGTAGAACTGTGAGAGATGCAGAAGGTCCACTTCATTATGATGGCACTTCTTTGGACATTTCCCTTAGTCACCTCAGACTGCTAGGCAGGCAGAAGTTTAGGAGCCTGCGCTCGCATTCCAGTGTCTCAAGTAGTGACTTGCATGAAGTCTATCTGAAGACAGTCTTAAGTTGCAGTGTACTAGGATCAGGCTATATTACCAACAAGTATAAAGGTCCTTGGGCACAAGACTTGCAGCAAGCTTACGGTAGGAGTTCAGCGTAACAAACACATTAGACCAACAGGCATTACCTAGAATGGGTTTAATGAGTTTTATTTTAGACAACCTACATGACAAGTTTTTTTTAAAACAATGCCTCCACTCCAAATCAGGGTCAAAAATAAGTGAATAAAGCTCAAGATGGTATCAGTCCAGTTGGCAGACACTGCTGAGTCCTGGTGTTGTGTTGATGAGGAAAGAGTAGCAGCAAGTTATGATGACAGGTGATCCAAAATAGTTGCTCTGTTTTGTTACTGTAACAAGAATACAACGGTTATTTCAGGTTCAGCTGAGCAATAGTGTCTCTAAACTCTTCATATGTTCCCCAATTCAATCTGAGCTGCCACATGACCAGGCAGGCAGAAAGCACAAGGAAGTTGCTTTCGCATCACAGTGCAAACCCAGGAGCAGCAGGAGAATTGCTCACGGTCTATCAGAGGATGCATAACATTTCTACAAGCTTTCAGAGCTACTGATGGTCTGAGCTTTCTAAAGATACCAAACAACAGTGGCCACCTAGATTTCTCCCCGCATCTCCACTGCTGGCATGACAAAGTGACTGGATTCATCTTATGCCACCTCCTGAATACAAGTTCAGGTTCACAGGGGACAAGACTGATTATGCTTTACAGAATATGGTACAAATCTGATAAAGTCAAGAGGAGTGTGTGACAGTTTCAAGGTAGAGCATTCCAAGAGAACAAAAACCATTTCCTGCTAGCCTCCTCTGGAATCAATAGTGTTAGACCTTTAGTGCACTGGTAGATTGGGAAAGTGATGCACAAAAGTTTCTGCTCAGCCCAAGTGGGGAAGATATTCCCCTAGTTCACTACTTTATTCTAACAGTGTGAAAACTACATGTCCCTGAGAAATCAGAGCTGCAGGAGTTAACAGGCATAGTTAGCGCTGTATGAAATTTGTAGGATCTCCTGTAAGAGTAGGAAAAAAAATTAGCTGGCCACCTTTAAACTCTTGCATACCAGAAAATTTACTTTAGTGCAAGTTTAGTGCCTTGCACCTGGTTTTCCTGGATGAATATTGTTCACAGCCACTTTAACTGCAGTACTGGCCCCATCAAAGTAATTTAAAGGAAGGGATTTGCTGTGGCTGATTATAATCAAATACTAACTTCACTGTAGGATCAAATTAATTCCATCCTGGATACTTGGCACTTCTAGAACCTGAAGTCATTTAACCTGCTTTAGCCGAGTTGTGTAATTCACTAAAGTTGAGGCCAATTGAATTTGAAGGGAAGGTGTGAGCCAAGCTGTACAGTTAAGAGTATAATGGGGGCTGCAGCAATCTAGAGTTTATGTACCGGAATGTAACCCAAGAAAGATCACCACCTGCATTAGAGGTTTTATTTTTTCTTAAATACTGCCCTAGTACGTTAGGCAAGAACCACTATGATTACCAGAGGAAAGGATGGACTCTATGGTGAGCACCACACCATGAAATATATCACCACTGATCTGATTTGGTCTCTGTAGTGGGACCACATCTTTGATAGATGCCTTCCAGTACTGTTTCAGTTTAATGCCAGAAGGGACTATTGGCTAGATAGTCTGACCTATGTATCAGAGGCTATTATATGTCACCAGCTATCCACCAATATGGAGCCTGATAATCAGTGCTGTCACATCGACATTTTGACAGGTGATTCTAGTTCCAAAGCAACTCTGAATTAGTAACTTGCAACACTTATATTGCAACAGTGGACATTTTATACACCAAGGAAGTTAGCCACATGCTTAAATACGTTAATGTGACTCAAGAACTCAGTACTTACACACTTCTCAGTTTCTAAACCATCCTTAAAGAAAATCATATATGGAGTTACTCCATCCTCACGGAAGTCCAGGAGAGCCACCATGCCATCTGGATTCATGTTCTCACCTACAAAGAACTTTGAAAAAGAACTGGTGTTACTACAATTATGAATGTACTATGAAGTAAAGACTAACTATGAGTAACCAAAATACTCTGTGGACAGTGTTTGGGGGGGAACAAAAAACCGTCATCCAGATCTAGAAAGTTTAGGCAAGTGCCATCAACTTCTAATAATCTAAGCCCATTTTGGACGAGTTTTAACTCTTATGATTAGAGCCTTCCAAATAAGTCAATGCAGTATGACTTTTAAAGCCTGTTTCAAGACTTCCACTGCATGTTCAACAGCTGGGCAAAGCTGTGATACTCAGACTGGTCAACTGTACTATTTCTATTCAGAGCCTTTAGGCAGTGAAAGTCAAGAGTCAGGTCAACTCCATTCTGTTGCTGCTCAGGAAAGCTATGAGCAAGCACCACATTCGAGCCATTTATAAAGTATGACTAGACAGCCTGGAAAAAGGTAGATTGAAGGCCCCCTTCCCCCCCAATCACCACACCTGCAGTAGTCAAGAGGTTCAGAGTCTATAAGGTATCTGCAACAGTAGGACAAATCTCAGTTATATCCCTTTGTTTTATACCACAAAAATAGTATAAAGCTATTGAAGTTTACCTGGTAATTTTTGAAGTTCGCAAGGATGTGTTTGACTTGTTCTGCAGCCCCTGTCATGAAAGGCTTTACTCTGTCTGGCTTGTGTTCCTCAAGTCTGGCTTTGATTCTAAAAAGAGAGATTCTAGTTAAGAGCTTGTTTTCTAACAAACATCAAAGATGTTCAGCAGACTGGGGTCACTTCATGCCAAAGGTGAAGTAGTTGGCTTGCTGTTGCTGAACCAGCATTCCTAATACAGGTCTGTCGCAACTTACGTACATTTAACATGCACAATTTCAACTTTACATGTATGGCTGGAGTCGGGGGGCACGGCCTCAAGATTTAAGGGTCCTGGGGCACGAGTCCCAGGGCCTTTAAATCACCCAGAGGGCTCCCAGCTGCAGAGGTGGCTGGTAGCTCCTGTGGCGAACTAAAGGGCCCGAGACTCCAGCCACCATGGAGCTCACCAGCCCAGCTGCCAAAGCTGCGGACAGGATTTAAAAGGCTTGGGGATATAATTTTGACAATACACGGTTTTCACTTTACATGATAACCGTGGAATGGAACCCCTGCCTAAGATAGACTTGCCTGTACTCCCAGCAACCTGACTGTTGACATCTGCAATGCAAAATGCTCTGGCTGCTAAAAAAAGGCTACTAACAGTACTTTCATGGATGTGTGGAGAGTAGGCAGAGTTCCACAGCAGCAAGAGCACTGTTCCAAGCCAAAAAATATAAATATAAGGCCCAAGATGGGACTCCCAAGTTGGAGGGAGCACCTTTCACTTGGAGGGAAGAAAGCTATGAGTCTGAATGCTGGACAGTTGGATAATTAGATCAGAATTCTATTCACATGCATAATTTTAGGTAATGAAACTTTTTGGTGTTGTGTCAAATTAAACAGCTTCCTGGAAATCTAGCTTATAATTTATAACACACAAGCATTTACCTACAAATATTCTAGCTTTACACTAGTTCTAGAATGCCTCTAATCTAAGGCAATGAGGCCTAATAAATGTTAGTGCATCAAGCCTTACTGTGTGGGGTAGAGGAAACATTCCTGTTTTACACAAAGCCTGCAACGCTCAATCGAACAGGAAGGCAAGGGTAAGACCTACACCACATGAACAAGTCCCGTACCTAAACCCACATCCAGACTACCCACCGTATCGGCGGGTTAAAATCGATTGATCGGGGATCGATATATCGTGTCTAATCTAGACGCGATATATCAATCCCCGAGCACGCTTATATCAATTCCGGAACTCCATCAACCCCAACGGAGTTCCGGAATCGACACGGAGAGCCACGGACATCGATCCCGCGCCGTCTGGACGAGTGAGTAATTCGATCTTAGATATTCGACTTCAGCTACGTTGTTCACGTAGCTGAAGTTGCGTATCTAAGATCGATTTTCCTCCCCTAGTCTGGGCCAGCCCTTAGTTAAGACCATTGTCAGAAGTGCTCCCCTATACTCAATCCTCATGAGCCTGAAATGATGGCAAACTACTGGAGCACTAACAATGAGGAGTCCTTGTGGCACCTTAGAGACCAAAATTTATTTTGGCACACGCTTTTGTGGGCTAAAATACTCTTAATCAAATACACTGAAAGTTATTAAAGTGTCAAACTGACCACACCACATATCAGCATCTATCATGACTCACACTTGCTTTTGGGAATATGCCACCTAAGGAGGTGACATTCATGATGCACCATTCACTGGTGAATTCACTTACGCTTTCATGTAGTCCTTGATATACTTCTTGTAGGACTCTTTTGTAAAGCTAGTTTCCTGAAGATGGTGATTCATTACTATATCGACACCAGTGATAACTGTGGGATCTGTTCCTTCTTCAACAGCTTCAGAGGAGGCATTGCCACCAATTAAAGCATCAGCAATCTGACCCTCTGTCCTGGTAACCATCTAGATTTAAAGAGAACCCCAAAAGCTTTAGAGAAAAGCTCCCCAGAATCAAATGATACTTACATTGTTTGGAAAAGCACTATCAACTCAGCTGTCAGTCAATTCAGGAACTGCTCATTTTAAAGCTAAAGTGGACTATAGAACTACCCCATTATTTCACAACAGCAGCACTGAATTCTTCGGCTGTCCTATCAGATAAGTAGGGCTAGAACTTCCATACAGATTAAAAATATTTGTCAGTACTAGTATACTATTTCTGTGCCAAGTCCTGATAAGAATAACACCACCAAAAGCTATAGACTATTCTCAGATATGTCAATCCTCTAGCTGGGGTAGTCTCAGACATGCCAGCCACCTCAGTGGTTTGCCTCCCTTTAGTCACGAGCAACAGATCAAGTTGTTAACCATTTCAGGAAAGGGCTAAAAACCATAGTTAACTGATCTGCTAAGCAGGAAGGACCAAAACAAGGTGAGCTACCTTCAACGGTGCTTGTCACCAAGTTAACCCTTTGCCTTTGTTACTCTAAGATGGGATACCCTGGTGAGGCCAACAGGGCTTGACCAGAGCTGCCTCACACCATAGCAGCTTTGCTCCTGAAACTGCCTATTGGCCCCAGCAGAACCGGGCAAGCAGCTGATGCTAGGGGCCGGCCCGATCAGTTACCAGCCAGCCTGGGTGGTTACACCCGCAGAGAGGCTGGGCCTCTGGGGAGCAATAGGCCAGATACGGGCCGGAGGCTGGGGCCAGAAGTAGCTCCGAGGCCTGCGTCCCGGGGAAGCGCTCGGGATCGGCGCGTGCCCCGGGCAGGGAGCAGCGTCCACGGCAGCTGCCGGGACACGTGTCCCCAGTCCCGGACAGGCCCTGCCCCAGTGACTCACCTTCCCCTCCACTTCCAAGCAGAGCCCGTCGGCGACCTCCCGGATGCTGTAGATATCGGAGAACATCTCATCCTCTGCGGGGAGAGCGCGGCGTCAACCCGGCTCCAGCCCCCCCGCGGCCCTGTCCCGCACCCCCCGGCTCCAGCCCAGCACACCCCTCCCGCCCGGCTCCAGCCCCCCCCCCGCGGCCCTGTCCCGCACCCCCCAGCTCCAGCCCAGTCCCCCCCCCCCGCGGCCCTGTCCCGCACCCCCCAGCTCCAGCCCAGCCCACCCCCCGCCAGGCTCCAGCCCCGCAACCCTCAGTCCGCTGCTCCTCCCCACGGCCCAGGCACCGCCCCCGGCCACTCCCAGGCGGGCCGCTCCCCTCCCCCGCCGCAGAGCTCCGCATTCCCCGCCCGGCCTGCTCGTGCTCCGGGCCCTGGCGGCCCGGCCCGCCCCGCCTCCGCCCGCCCCGGCGCTCACGGCTGATGCAGTCCCGGTAGATGATCATGGCGGCGGCGCTGCTGGGCGGCGGCGGGGGGGAAGGTGGGGCGGCGGCGCGGCTCGATCTCTGCGCGGCGAGCGACCCGAGAGCGGGAGGGAGCGAGGCGGAAAGGGCCGAGTCAGCGGCTTCCAGAGCTCATATAGCGGGCACGTCCCCGGCGCGTCACCAATCCCTGAGCTCTTCGAAGCGCCGAAAATAGTGACGTAGCACACACACCCTGCAGCGCGGCGCCACCTTGCGGCCAAATCGGAGGCGGCGGCTGCCTGGCGTTGGCTACAGCGAGCCGGGGAAGCGCCGCGCCGCACCGCACTGCGCCTGCGCGGCTCTCTGCCCCAGGGCGCCTCCAGGAGTGTTGCTGTCAGTGGCAGGGGGCAGAGTTGTCCCTGAGTTCAGTGAGCACGACTCAGCCCTGCCCCTCAGCGCTGCGCCCCGGGAAGGGACTCGGTGTTGGCACTGACAGCAGTGGTAGCCCTCCCAGCTGGGGCTGCAGCTGCACGCTGAGCACCAGAACAGCGAGGCGTCCCCTGGCACCTTAAAGACTAACAGCTTTATTTGGACATAAGCTTTCATGGGTAAAATCCCACTTCTTCAGATGCATGGAGTGAAAATTACAGATACAGGCATTGTTATGCTGCACCAGAGCAGCTGCAGCTAGCTGATGGCAGGTCAGAAACTGTCCAGTGGCAAGTCACATTTGACCCAAACCTACAAACTAAATATGTAATGAAAATAGTCACAATTTTTCATTGTTTCTTCCAGCCAGCTCCACTCTGCACCCAGAGCTACATGGGCCAGCCAATACATAGGCCCGGTGGACACCTATGTTAAGTCACAGCTAAGTCACTCAGAGCTGTGAAAAGTTTCGTGCCCAGTGCACTGTAGTTAGGTCAACCTACTCCCCACTGTAGATATAGTAGAATTCTTCTGTTGACCTAGGTGATGCCAGCCTCTCCAGGAGGTGGATTTACTATAGCAACAGAAAAATCTCCTCTGTTACAGTAGCAAGTTTCTGTGCTACAGATACATTGCTGCAGTGCTGCTGCTGTAGTGCTTGCACTGTAGACGTACCCACAAGGGAGTCGGTTTATATCTGCTAACAGGATGACCACAGACTCCTTTGCCTGCCCCTGGGCAATAATCTCGCCTCCCTCACTTTCTAGGGGGGCAGGCAGGGAATAAGAATTATTGCTGCTATTATTTATTTGTTAATATTGTTTGTTTATTTATACAATGTCACACCCCCAAAAGTCAGGTACTTGCCCTGAGGAGTTTACACTCAAGGACCACAGAGTAAGGAAAAAGCATTTTGCACTTAACTTTGCACTACACAAGTCACAAGACAGTGGAGAATTTTACTCCTTCTTTATAATGTAGTATGCAACTGGAAACGTTACATTTGTACACTGCATACGTGTTGTAGACCTGAGAAAGAGCTCTGTGTAGCTTGAAAGCTTGACCCTTTCACCAACAGATGCTGGGCCAGTAAAAGATATTACCTCACCTTCCTTGTCTCTCTAATATCCTGGGACCAACACGGCTACAACAACACTTCAAAAAACAATCAGATTAAAATGACAGGTGATAGATGACAGATAGTTATTTTCTTACTCGGTAAGAGATACATTTTTAAGACATCACATGATTCCCATTCAATTGCATCATGCACTGACAACAAAGAACAACTATAGCTGTGACTCTGTAGGGTCTGTTCCCTGGAAAGAAAGTGATGTGGGCCTTGAGTATAGGACTTGGGGACTCTGAGATGGAGATGAGTGAGTTGAAAGACACAAGGGGATATTGAGACTGCAACCCTGGAGGAGCAGGTGCAAATGAAACTATTTGTTGTTATACCAATATTGTACACTAGTGTTTTGGGTATGCAGAACTGATAAATGAAATTATTTTTAATTGTTCACTTTATTAATATAACTTCTGTTCACCATTCACTACACTTTGTCTACATTGTAACTTCTGTTCACTGTTTGCCATCCACTACACTTGTCTATATTGTAACTTCTGTTCACTGTTTGCCATATTGTAATTCAAACCCCATTTTAAAACGCTCACTCCATTTTGTAAAAGCTTCCTCCAACCTTCATTTTTGCAAACCCTGCTGTAATCTTATTAGTTTAGTTTAGATGTGTGAATGAGGCATGTATGAATGATGGAATCAACTTCCAGCCCCAGCCTGTCCTGATGAAATAGAGTTCAAACTGAAGATGCAGACAAGAGCCCTAACAAAGTAAGAAGAGTCCACCCTAAAAAGAAAAGGTGCAACAGAAGGAAGATCAAAGCCAGGTCCCAGGCTGAAAGTCACGCCTGCAGTTGACAGGTGATCAATCACCAAACCCAGAGGCAGCCTGACACAACAAGACCTATAGACTCTGGATTCAAACTAAAGCCTACAAAAAGGATGGATGAGATGGAAGACTTTGGAGGGTAATATTCTGCCGCCAACATGGAAGGACATCAGTGCATGCCCAACAGAGAGCCAGCTTGTCCTTGTGCCTGGCTTTCCTGGCCAGTTAGCCGCCACAAGCTACAAACCCAAGCTGCAAAATCAAGCCATGAACTTAAGCTATCTTCAGGACTGGTAACTATGCAGCAGCTGCAGAACATCTGATGGATGTGTGTGTGTGTGTGTGTATAGGTATTAGGTATAATGTGTGTGTATAAGGATTAAGATATTAGTTATTGGTCATAAATCAGATTGTTATCATAATAAATGTGGCATCTTTGTCTTGCCCCCTGAAAAGATCCTGCGTAGTTTTGTCTGTACAACAGGTAGAAGTGGGGGAGTTGAAGGGAGGGATTTTAAAATGTAGCACTTGTGAGAAAGCAATTAAAAATTTGAAGTCCAAAGTCCCAATTATCGCTAAGCACACTCAGTGTATAGTTACACAGGGCCCAGGATCCAGTCTGGGGAGGTACTGAGTGCTCTCAATTCACATGGAAGGTACTGGAAGTTGAGGGTGCAGAGCACCTCACAAGAATGATCCTGTGTCCCTAGAAACTCTTCTGTTCTCTACTGCTGAAACCCAGGGCTAAGAGAGTACTGTGACTTTGTAGCCCTGACTCTACACTGTACATAAAATTGAAACATTGTAGCCTTACTGGGCATTTCAAACTTTTTACAATGAGGAGTCTTCAGGAGGTAAGTGGCTCGGTTTTTCCAGGTGCTGAACTACATTAGTCAATGGAAATTGTGTGTGGTTAGCACCTCTGAAAATCAGACTACACCTCTACCCTGATGTAAAACTGTCCTTGGGAGCCAAAAAATCTTACCACGTTATAGGTGAAACCACGTTATATCGAACTTGCTTTGATCTGCTGGAGTGCGCAGCCTCGCCACCCCCTCGCCCCCAGGAGCACTGCTTTACCGTGTTATAGCCGAATTTGTGTTATATCAGGTCACATTATATCGGGGTAGAGGTGTACTTGTTCGTTTGTTTGTTTGTTTTGGGTGTTTTAATTAAGCCTGCATAATCTAGTCTGTCTCTGTCCCTGGCAATCACTGGGGGATTTCAGATTGCGTCCAGAACTTGAGCCAATCTTCATAACTCACGTTTATCTCTACAACGAGCCAAGCCAGAACCCTGGATCTAAAGACCCTGAAAGTTTTGAGAAATTTCAGATTTGGTTTCAATGTGACTTGGAAGAATTTCTAATCCAGGGAACGGCAACATTTGGCACGCGGCTCCCCAGGGTAAGCACCCTGGCGGGCCAGGCCGGTTTGTTTACCTGCCTCATCTGCAGGTTCAGCCAATCGCGGCTCCCACTGGCCACGGTTCACCATCCTAGGCCAATGGCGGCACGGGAGATGGCACGGGCCGAGGGATGTGCTGGCTGCCACTTCCCGCCACTCCCATTGGCCTGGAGCGGCAAACTGAGGCCAGTGGGAGCTGCAGTCAGCCAAACCTGTGGACACGGCAGGTAAACAAACTGGCCTGGCCCACCAGAGTGCTTACCCTGGCGACCCACGTGCCAAAGGTTGCTGATCCCTGTTCTAATCTATTGATATATGACAGATTATATTAGATAAAACATTAGATTATTTTAGATAAACACCCAAGACAAAGCCTTCATTTATAAGGTATAGTGAAGGCCTTTCCCTTATAAACTGGAGTTTGCCTCTCCTGCACTCTAGGCAAAGGTTACAGGAACAAATGTATGTATCTTTGTTCTACAGTTTATTTCCTTTCCATTGCCTGCTTCCTTGTCTGCAGTACCATTAAGGTTACACTGAACAGTGGCATTAGGCCTGTGGCATGTGTGGGAAACTCATTAGGTTTTTGGTTTTTTTTAAGATTCCGTCAAAACAAAAATTGTTTTTATATTTTTGGAAGGGGTACTATCCTTCCCATAGCTGTCAGAGCCATAAGGGTTGTCTCATTTTTCCATCACTTTACACTGTAGACACTAGAGACCCTGCATCATTCTCCTTTTTGACTAGGACAGCTGAATGCCACTTCAGACAGGGGTCTGTAGTCTTAGTACCTTTACTGGCATGCAGTGCTCACATCTACCTCATATAAACTGATAATACTAACCAAACTTTTTTCCCTGTAACCACTATCTCAATAAACCTGTTGAATTTCACAGATCTGAATGTTTTCATTATTTGAATATGCCATGGGATGGGAGGGGAAGGGAGTTGCAGCTGCGCCATGCTGCTGGAGGCCATTCTGAGCAGGCAAATGGCATTTGGGGATGGGAAGCATTTGCTGGGCACGACATATGAGGAAGGGGAAAGGAAAACATGTAGGTGGATATGTACTATCTGTGTTACGGGCTTGTAAAAAGTTGAGGTCAACGCTTTAGCATGAGACAGAAGCCAATTGGCTGGCTGGAGCAGGTGCCATTTTGAACATGCATATGGCAGGGAGGAGGGGTTAAGCCTGAATGGACTGTGTGGGTCAAGGGACGGAGGACAGCTGGGGCTGGAGACCTGGAAAGGTTCCTTGCTCATATCTGCTAAAAATTGCTGCAGCCATGGGGCACCCAAAATAGAAGTTAGCACAGAGGTGTAGTTAATAATAAACTGTAACGATAGATACTTACATGATGAAAATAACAATAAGATCTGCTTCCTTGGTCCCAGCCTGGGTTTCTAGCTGGAGACTGGGCTTGCTTTATACATAGCCTCCCTCAGAGTCCTGAGTCCGAAGAGATCCTGGCTTTCTAGGGAGAGCTCTTCACTGCCCTCCTTGTGTTTCTCCTCCAATGACTCTTGCTGCTTATCCTTAGGAGGAGTTGCAAGGGAACTGCAGGTTTTGGTAGTGGTAATTGCAGAATATTCCATACAGCTCCTCAGAAAATGACCAGCTTACATTTCTACTGCTGGAGTGTTTCCTGGTATCCCTGGTTTTATAGTAAGCTCTCCTGAGCTGTTTGGTCCTTATCCAGTACTGGTTGTCATCCTGGTTGTGATCACTCATGGCTCTCTGACTAGCAATGTCTACAGAACATCTTTCTGCCGGTAGCTGGCCTTATGAGCTTGCCAGGCTGCAAGCGGCTGCTTGAGGTATGTTCTAAGGCTGCTGAAGCAATATCTCAGCAATGCTGATGTATTCAAATCCAGGGGGAAACAGACAATTCTGGCCCCATGCCAGCTTTTAAACAGAGGTGGGAACATCCAGTCAACTTGACCCCCAGAGCAGTGGAGGGCACAAAATCAGACAGGCCAGTTATGGACATCCAGGGCCAATTGGGGGGGTGGGTGGGCAGGAGGGCCATTTGGCCTGGGCCTCAAGCTCAAAGGGGGCCTCAAATTTAGAAACTTGTTAATTATTTGGCATTTGAGAAGTTTCACAACTTGTTTTCATGTGCATCCCTATCGGACCAAAATGTGACACACTCTCTCAGCTTAGAGCTGCAAATTTAAGCAAATAAAAGATGTGATTTGGTAAAAGGCATAATTTTTTTGTTAACTGATATAGATTTTGGCATAATTAAAGAGTAAAAAATGTTCATAAATATTAATAAAATATATCAGTTCTGATGGCACAAGATTAGACCATGTGTCATCATTTTTAATTTTTATTATGCCTGGGGGCCTCAAAAGCTGGAAGTGGCCCAGGCCTCTCTGGACTTCGGAGAGGTCCTGTGGACATCTGTAAAGCAGTGTGGGATAGCATTTGGAGGACTGACAAAGTACTGTGCAGCAACACTGCGTACACACAAATAATAGACTGCACTAACTCAATTTGCCCTGAATATAGTAGACTTCAAATTATTCCAGAGTACACAATAAATGCAGAGTTAGTGAGCTCTGAGGAACTGTATAGTGTGTACATTTAGAAATACAATAGACCATTGTAAGGTCAATGGTACTGAGGTACAGTGCAAGGCCCAAGTATTCTAACTGCTTGTCCACTCTTGGCATTGGGTAAGCGTCATACTTTGTGATGGTATTAACCATGCGGCAGCCTATACAAAATTGGAGGATCAGACTATAGAGCGCCTTCATTCTATAGAGATTCCTCAGTAACTCCCATTCTCAGCATTGCCTACACCTCTTCTCTTATTGTGTCCCACATCCTTTCGGGAAGGGCAGGGGATTCTCCTTAACCAACTGCTGTTTCCAGATAATGTTGTATTACATGTGTTCTGTATGGCCTTGGCAAGAACATTATAGTGACGTCTCAGATCATTTGTACCAATTGGATCTACTCATCTGGTGAAAGGGCCTTGCTTAACAGTACAGGTCCAGGTTCCAGGCAAGCAGCTATCTCGGGCCGTAGTTCAGGGTGTGATGATGTATAGTGAGCTGGAGCCGGTTCCCACCGGTTCCCAAGAACCGATTGCTAAAATTAGACCTCCGTGGAGAACCGGTTGTTAAAGGGCCAGGGGGTGGGCAAAGAACTCTGGTCCACGGGCTGGACCATCCTGTTGCTCCCAGGATTCCCAGCTGGGGAGGCTGAGGCTCCCCTGGCCCCTCCCTCGCTTCCCCCCAGCTGCAGCATGGCCAGCCGTCGGCACCAGCTGGGCAGCTGAGCTGAGCTCAGGAGTCATTCTGCTGCAGCTTTTTGAGCTGCCCAGCAAGGTTTGTGTATGGGGGGCTGCTGCAAGCTCCAGAGCTGGCCAGAGGGGAGGAGAGGGGGCAAGTGGGGCCAGGGACAGCTCTAGGCATTTTGCCGCCCCAAGCACGGCAGGCAGACTGCTTTCGGTGGCTTGCCTGCTGAGGGTCCACTGGTCCCGCAGCTTCGGCGGACCTCCCGCAGCTGCCTGCGGGAGGTCCGCCGAAGCCATGGGACCAGCGGACCCTCCACAGGCAAGCCACTGAAGGCAGCCTGCCTGCAGCCTGGTGGCGACCAGCAGAACGTCCTCAGTGGCTTGCTGTCCCAAGCACGCGCTTGGTGTGCTGGGGCCTGGAGCCGCCCCTGAGTGGGGCAATTGGCCTGGGACCTGCAGCGGCCCCCGACCCCATGAGGATGTCTCCCCGGGGCCCTCCCCTGCTTCCTCCATCCCGCAGAGTCGCAGCGTGGCCAGTAGCTGGGCAGCTCAACTGAGCTCTAAGCTGCCGGCAAGGTGGGGTGGGGAGGAGGGCTGCGAGCTCTGGGGCCGCAGGGGGGGGAGCAAGTGGGGCAATTTGCCCCAGCCCCCCAGCCCCATGAGGATGATTTCCCTGGCCTGTCCCCCGCTCTCCTGCCCTCCCCCCCATAGAGCTGCAGCGTGGCCAGAAGCTGGACAGCTCAGCTGAGCTCCTCAGTCATCCTGCTGCTTTGAGATGCCGTCAAGGTAAGGGAGGGGGGCTGTGAGCTCCAGGGCCGCGGGGAGGCAAGTGGGGCAATTTGCCCCAGGCCCTGCAAGGGCCCTGCAAGGGCCCCCAGCCCCATAAGTATGTCTCCCCCCCCGGCCCCTCCCCTGCTTTCGCCCCCGCTTAAATCAGAACTTTTTATAGGGAACCGGTTGTTAAGATTTTGGCAGCTCATCACTGAATATGGGTGACCATTTAAATGGTGCGCACAGACTGGATAACCTAGTAAGGAGGGCTTTAAACTAGGTTCGATGGGGGCAGGTGAGCAAACCCCACAGGTAAGTGGGGAACAAGACCTGGGAGATGGGTCGGAAACAGGAGGGAGCACGGGCTATAATGGCAGAGAGAAAGGAGGGTCAGCGCAAAGCTGGGAGGCAAGATCAAACCAGTATCTTAGATGCCTATATACAAATGCAAGAAGTATGGGTAATAAGCAGGAAGAACTGGAAGTGCTAATAAATAAATACAACTATGACATTGTTGGCATTACTGAAACTTGGTGGGATAATACACACGACTGGAATGTTGGTGTGGATGGGTATAGTTTGCTCAGGAAGGATAGACAGGGGAAAAAGGGAGGAGGTGTTGCCTTATATATTAAAAATGTACACACTTGGACTGAGGTGGAGATGGACATAGGAGATGGAAGTGTTGAGAGTCTCTGGGTTAGGCTAAAAGGGGTAAAAAACACAGGTGATGTCATGCTGGGAGTCTACTACAGGCCACCTAATCAGGTGGAAGAGGTGGATGAGGCTTTTTTCAAACAACTAACAAAATCATCCAAAGCCCAAGATTTGGTGGTGATAGGGGACTTCAACTATCCAGATATATGTTGGGAAAATAACACCGCGGGGCACAGACTATCCAATAAGTTCCTGGACTGCATTGCAGACAACTTTTTATTTCAGAAAGTTGAAAAAGCTACTGGGGGGAAGCTGTTCTAGATTTGATTTTAACAAATAGGGAGGAACTTGTTGAGAATTTGAAAGTAGAAGGAAGCTTGGGTGAAAGTGATCATGAAATCATAGAGTTTGCAATTCTAAGGAAGGGTAGAAGGGAGTACAGCAAAATAGAGACAATGGATTTCAGGAAGGTGGATTTTGGTAAGCTCAGAGAGCTGATAGGTAAGGTCCCATGGGAATCAAGACTGAGGGGAAAAACAACTGAGGAGAGTTGGCAGTTTTTCAAAGGGACGCTATTAAGGGCCCAAAAGCAAGCTATTCCGATGGTTAGGAAAGATAGAAAATGTGGCAAAAGACCACCTTGGCTTAACCACGAGATCTTGCGTGACCTACAAAATAAAAAGGCGTCATATAAAAAATGGAAACTAGGTCAGATTACAAAGGACGAATATAGGCAAATAACACAGGAATGCAGAGGCAAGATTAGAAAGGCAAAGGCACAAAATGAGCTCAAACTAGCTATGGGAATAAAGGGAAACAAGAAGACTTTTTATCAATACATTAGAAGCAAGAGGAAGACCAAGGACAGGGTAGGCCCACTGCCTGATGAAATGCATCCTAGAATACTCAAGGAGTTAATGGAGGAGGTATCTGAGCCTCTAGCTATTATCTTTGGGAAATCATGGGAGACGGGGGAGATTCCAGAAGACTGGAAGGGGGCAAATATAGTGCCCATCTATAAAAACGGAAATAAAAACAACCCAGGAAACTACAGACCAGTTAGTTTAACTTCTGTGCCAGGGAAGATAATGGAGCAGGTAATTAAAGAAATCATCTGCAAACACTTGGAAGGTGGTAAGGTGATAGGGAATAGCCAGCATGGATTTATAAAGAACAAATCGTGTCAAACTAATCTGATAGTATTCTTTGATAGGATAACGAGCCTTGTGGATAAGGGAGAAGCAGTGGATGTGATATACCTAGACTTTAGTAAAGCATTTGATACGGTCTCGCATGATATTCTTATAGATAAACTAGGAAAGTACAATTTAGATGGGGCTACTATAAGGTGGGTGCATAACTGGCTGGATAACCATACTCAGAGAGTAGTTATTAATGGCTCCCTATCCTGCTGGAAAGGTATAACAAGTGGGGTTCCGCAGGGGTCTGTTTTGGGACCGGCTCTGTTCAATATCTTCATCAACGATTTAGATGTTGGCATAGAAAGTACGCTTATTAAGTTTGTGGACGATATCAAACTGGGAGGGATTGCAACTGCTTTGGAGGACAGGGTCAAAATTCAAAATGATCTGGACAAATTGGAGAAATGGTCTGAGATAAACAGGATGAAGTTCAATAAAGGTAAATGCAAAGTGCTCCACTTAGGAAGGAACAATCAGTTTCACACATACAGAATGGGAAGAGACTGTCTAGGAAGGAGTATGGCAGAAAGAGATCAAGGGGTCATAGTAGACCACAAGCTTAATATGAGTCAACAGTGTGGTACTGTTGCTAAAAAAGCAAACGTGATTCTGGGATGCATTTACAGGTGTGTTGTAAACAAGACACGAGAAGTCATTCTTCCGCTTTACTCTGCGCTGGTTAGGCCTCAACTGGAGTATTGTGTCCAGTTCTGGGCACCGCATTTCAAGAAAGATGTGGAGAAATTGGAGAGGGTCCAGAGAAGAGCAACAAGAATGATTAAAGGTCTTGAGAACATGACCTATGAAGGAAGGCTGAAGGAATTGGGTTTGTTTAGTTTAGAAAAGAGAAGATTGAGAGGGGACATGATAGCAGTTTTCAGGTATCTAAAAGGATGTCATCAGGAGGAGGGAGAAAACTTGTTCACCTTAGCCTCCAATGATAGAACAAGAAGCAATGGGCTTAAACTGCAGCAAGGGAGATTTAGGTTGGACATTAGGAAAAAGTTCCTAACTGTCGGGGTAGTTAAACACTGGAATAGATTGCCTAGGGAAGTTGTGAAATCTCCATCTCTGGAGATATTTAAGAGTAGGTTAGATAAATGTCTATTAGGGATGGTCTAGACAGTATTTGGTCCTGCCAGGAGGGCAGGGGACTGGACTCGATGACCTCTCGAGGTCCCTTCCAGTCCTAGAGTCTATGAGTCTATGAGTATTCTATTATTGTTTAACAGTGAGATTAATCGCATGATTATTTTTTTTAATTGCTTGACAGCCCTAGTTTCTGGGTGACATCCCCAGCCAGATTCCTCTGGCTTAATGGCCCATCAAGAGCAATCTCCTGTACAATGAACCAATTGAAAGAAACCTGGGTCTATACCTATGAGTTGGCACGACATGTAGGGACATGCCTGTGGAGAGGGGATTCCAAGTACTTTTCCATGCCCATGCACTGTGAGCTTGTGTTTGGGACAAAAGATGTAAAAGCCACAAGGGAAAAGATATAAAAGGCAGCTGCATCTTCTCCATTTTGTCTTCGATCCAGCTTCTTACCTCTGGAGTAACTTCTCTACAAAGTGAATCTTTGAACAAAAGACTAACAGACCCCTCCAAGCTTTGGATGTGTTCCAGAGAGACTCTACGAGCCAGCAAACTCACCAATGCTGCTAAGAACCTGATATATGGACTCTGAAGTCATATATATGTGTAAGCAGAGTCAGGATGAGCTCTACCCTGACATCTGGCGGTGAATTATGGGGAGTGTGGAAAGAATTCCAGGGACTGTGGAAAGGAATTTCAAGTATTTGCATTGGCACACCCACCACACCTAGCATAGCCCACAGCAGCCTGGGATGGTTATTTTGACAGCTCTGGGATCCCCAATTTCTTTGTTATTGGGGCAGGAAGAATAAAGTGGTGTTACCCTGACTATGTGAATGAGGAACTATGAGACTGCTTTATGAACGAAATGACTCAACCTCAATTAAGTACCACTTGTTAGACAAGGGACATGGGTTCCAAAAGCCAGTGAGTTGAGAGAGGTTGGGGACTGGTGATATGGGCCCCTTTTGAGGGCTGGAACACCAATTACATATCCTCCTCTCTCCACTGTTAAAGAGTAGAGCTAATTTTGATTCCATTAGGAGTCCATCTGAAGGCAGCTGAGCTGAATTCATGTTGGGCCAATGGTGCACCAGCACTGGGGCTCCCCTACTGTGAGCTGAAATCACTAAGAGTTGAAATCACTAAAGGGCTGGAATTACTGAGCTGAGAGCACTGAGTGCTGTGCTAACTAGTGGGGGAGCCTGAAGACCTATTGCTAAGTGGCTGGCAGAGCGGAGCAGTTTGCAGCATGTTGGAGCAGCCCATGGAACAGTGAGTGGAGTGGAGCGGTTTGCGGGGACGGCTGGAGTGGCTCGCAGGTTGGCTGGAGGAGTGGCACAGCTGGTGAAGTGGAGCTGGTCGTGGTGAAGCCTGCAGCAGAACTCCACGGAGAGGTGGAGCAGTTGGCCTTGGCCCACGTAAGGTGCCCCTTAACACCCTGTGTGGGCTTCCCCCCACATTTCCACCCAGGCTGAGAGGGGTAAAACTCTGCAGATAAACTTTTGAACTCTGGAGTGGCACTGACCAGAGGCTTTTGGTTTGTTGGACTTTGGGGTGATTGGACTTAAGATCCTAAGGGGGAAAGGACATTGCCAAATGTACTTGAAGGTGGGTTTTTTGCTTATGGTTTGTGTTATAATCCTGTTTGTGGTGTTTCTCCAATGTGATGCCGCATTGTTTCCCTCCTTTATTAAAAGGAATTTGTTACACTCAGACTCCGTGCTTGCAAGAGGGGAAGTATTGCCTCCTAGAGGCGCCCAGGGGGTGGTATATATGTGTCCCAGGTTACTGGGTGGGGGCTCGAGCCGGTTATGCATGGTGTTATTGAAACAGAACCCCTGGATACTGAACCCGGCCCTTGTTTCTGCCAACTCAGAGGGGCAGAATGGTTATATATGTACCTGATTGCTTTGACCTCTTCTCTTTCTTTTCTTTTATAATAAAACCTTTAGTCTTATATAGTAAAGGATTGGCTGGCAGTGTGGTATTTTGGATAGAATCCAAACTAATATTGATCTAGTAATGTGGCTGGCCTTTTTGGGATCAGATAAGGTGACCAGACAGCAAATGTGAAAAATCAGGACAGGGGCTGGAGGTAATAGGGGCCTATACAAGAAAAAGACCCAAAGCACATAACTCATGGTGACTTCTAGTGGGTTACCATAGTAACCCCTAATTTCAGCAGATTACTCATTATCTCTTTGTCATGGGGGCTCATCGTGTTGAGTGGGGCCACCCCCATTGGCAGTGCAGGGTTGAGACACCCTGTCACACAGTCGTCGGGATTCTCTGTTGAGTCAAATGATTGAGATCAGGGAACTCAGGCCCCTGCAGGACTGAGTAACCGAGCAGTCCATAGCCCCTGGGGCAGGGAAGGGCAGAGCAAATGCTCAGTCTGTAACCTTCTAGGCTGGGGCAAACAAAAGCAGTTTGGAGGCTCACCCTCTGGGCAGTTCACCTTACACTGCTTAATGAAGGTGTTAGCTGTAGACCAAGTTGCCACTTTGCAAATTGCTGAAGTGGACACACCTGCTCATTCAGCCCATGAGGTAGCTAGGGCTTTTCTGGAGTACACCTTGATTGCTTCTGGCACAGGAGCCTCTGATGCTTTGTAGGCTTCCCCAATGCAAATAAACATCTGTAACCCCTGGGGTGGGACAGAGCAAATGCTCAGTCTATAGCTGGGATCCTCAGTAGCTACGCCTAGTGGCAAGTGGGGGAGGGGAACCAGGCCCACCCTACTCCACTGGGTTCTGACCGAGGGCCCTCTGAAGCCACTAAATTCCTAGTTAAGGATTCAGAGAACAGCTCCTAACACATCCCCTGGCTCACTTCCTTCCAAAACACCAATCTCGATATTGAACCCAGGCACTCAGGTTTGAAAATTTTGTTCCTCTTCCCCAAAAGAAAAGAGAGGCATGGGTTAGTAGTCAGTGCATGGACCTCAGAACCAGCAACTCCTGTGTTATAGTTCCTTCTCTAATGTTGTCTTTTCTCTATGACCTTGGGTGCCTAAAGCTTGGCTCCTACATTTCTATTTAGGTACCTAAATGAAAGTGGCCTGATTTTCAGAAGTGTTGAGCAGCTGCAGCTTCCACTAATGTCACCTAGTCAAACTTAAAGCACCCAAGCTTGGAAATTTTGGCTTTCATCATTTTGTATCAGTTTCCACACTTGCAAAATGAGGACAACAATTCTTCCCTCCCTCACATGAATATGGTGAGGACTCATTATTAACAATTCAGAAATACAATATAAGCAGAACCATATTCTTAAAGCATTGAGGAAGACGAGTGAGTGGTTATAAAGGAAGCAAGACTTCTGTTTCTCCAGACTTGAACTCAACCATAGAGATGTGAAGGAGAGCAGACACCTCTGAAAATACTGTAGTTTCTTTTCATTATCTAGGCAATTTATGAGTCATGTAAAAAAGAACCACATGTGTTTTCCAGGACTTTACCTCAGCCAAATGCTAGCCTGAACAATTGAAGACAGACTGGATACTTATGCCTGTGCTTAATTTTACTACAGTGAGTAGTTCCTTTGAAAGTGTTTGTCAGCTCAGAGTCTAACCCTCAAAAGTATGATAAAAATCTAACATGATTCCTCTCTTTAACTTAATACTAAAGCAGGGGTGAAAGTAATTTAAAGGACTTGCCAGTACTCCAGAGTCCTGCAGAGGGGGAAGGGCTCGACCGGAAGAGGCGTGGCCTCTGTCGGAAGAGTTGGAGCCTTTAAATCCTGGGGCTTTTAAATCAGGATTTAAAGGGCTCGGGGATTCAGCAAAAGCTAGGAGCTGGGCCCTTTAAATCACGCCCAGAGCTACCAGCTGCAGAGGCTGCTGGGAGCCCTGGGGTTTGGGCAGGGGTGAAAGTAATTTACATTTCTTACCCATATGTTCCAGTCGCAAGCAACCCACCTCTCCTACGTACTTCATGGATCCCTCCCATTGCATGACATGTATAGAGAAAATAAAGCTACTATTACTACTACCAGTACTGTCTGTAATAAAACTTTACTATTGGAATAAGCCTGAAAAAGTGAAAACTCACTGTTACATTTTTCTCCGTATCTTCCCTCCTCCTCCAGCCAGGCTATGGGCACTAGGCTCCATGCTTTCTCCCTGCCTGGCACTGAGCAGCAGCTACAAGGGCTTCCCTCTAGCTTGCAGCAGGGAGCAGGGAGACTGGCTGAGGGAAGGAGAAGCCTGCCTCCTGCATAAGAACAGTTTAAACTCAGCTGTTCCCTGCACGGTTCAGTAACATTTCAAAGAGGATCTGCAAGCAGATTGGACATCACAACCATGATCCTTTGCTGGGGATGGAATGGGATAGATGTGAAATTGGAAATGGTTCCTGATTTTGACTGTGTTTTTTGTGTATAGGAGATCCCCTCATCCTGGGGGCAGAAAAGAACTGTCCCTGCCATGGTCACACACTGTTCTTATGCAGGCAGCACCAGCAGGCATCTCAGCCAGTGTCCCTACTGCAAGCTAGAGCCTAGAGGAGAATTCCTGCTGGGAGGGAGGAAAGCAGAGCCTTGTCTGCAGCCTGGCTGGAGGAAGGGGAGGGAGGAGATGAGAAACCAATGTGACAGTGAGTTTTCCCCTTCTGCCTGCTTTTATTAGCTCTGGATTTAAGTGGTGGAGCCAAATGCTTGTATTTGTTGAGTATATTAGTATTGGAGACAAGATCCCCTCATCCCGGGGGCAGACAAGGACTGCCCCTGCCATGGTCAAACACACCCTCCCCACTCCCCCCAGCTACTGTGAGTGAAATTAACAAGGATGCTAGAAACCACTCCTAATCCGGAGGGCTGAACCACTCAGGGAACAGCTGAGTTTAAACTATTCTTATGCAGGGGGCAGGCTTCTCCCTCCCTCAGCCAGTCTCCTTTTCTTACCGATCCTCCGTACCGGCCCGTACTGGCTTACTTTCACCTCTGTACTAAAGGCTTTTTTCACTGTCCTATGCCATTCATTAATATACAGCATCCACTAGAAAAAATGTTAACTATGATATGCTCAGTTTATTCACTTCAGTGCTGTCATCCTCATTGCACACATAAACGAACTAAAAATGACATTGAAATGCACAATCTTAACTCCAATATGTTAATTTATTGTTTTGCTATATAGCATATTATAAATGTACATATGAACTGTATTTGTATATTGTGTTCTGTAGCAATGTGCATTGTATACTTGATCTGATTACTTTAAAGTTTTAATGAAAATATATCTTAGACATTTGTCTACCTGATACAGTAAGGAATGTTGAGTATGTAATTAGCTCTGTATTGTTTTCCTGTCTGTATATGGTATAATTGTAATATTAAGATTAGATCTACTGTTAAATTATTAAGCATTGTAGCTTGCAAGGTAAGAGTTAAGATTGTGCAAACCAGATGATTTCTCAGTTGTTTAATATGTTCAATGGGAGGTAACAGTATTACTTAATTTTAATTAAGATGATAATATAAGAACATAAGAATGGCCACACTGGGTCAGACCAATTGTCCATCTAGCCCAGTATCCTGTCTTCCAACAGTGGCTGGTGCCAGATGTTTGAGAGAGAATGAACATAACAGGGCAATTTATCAAGTGATAAGTCACAAGAGTGAAATGCCTGCAAGCTGCATGGTAACTTTTTACAAACACCATAACAGAGTGTCAAATTAAATGTATACCCCCAAATTAAAAAGAATAGTGAGTGGACCAAAAAAATGCCACTGTGGCTAAAGAGTAAAAGATAGGGTGACCAGATGTCCTGATTTTATAGGGACAGTCCTGATTTGGGGGGCTTTTTCTTATAGAGGCACCTATTACTCCCTACTCACTGTCCTGATTTTTCACATTTGCTGTCTGGTCACTCTAGTAAAAGAAGGGGTTAGAAACAAAAAGGCAGCTGTTAAAAAAATGGAAGTCAAATCCTACTGAAGAAGATAGAAAGGAGCATAAACTGTGGCAGGTCAAGTTTAGAAGTATAATTAGGCAGGCCAAAAAAGAATGTAAAGAACAACTAGCAAAAGACACAGAAGCTAAATGTGACCGGGATCTCAGGGGAGCCACACTGAGGTTAGTCAATTAGGGAGAACTGCAAAGAATGGGGCAGACAATCCAAATGCTGGTGGATATTCCAATACTTAGATTTACCAAGCCAGCACAAAAAGGTTCTATAATACCTTACCCAGAAGCCTACAACACAGTTCCCTTAAAACAACCCAGTCTCAAGCCTCCACTCAGACACTCAAGTCAAACATGATAAGAATTACTGAAAATCTTATTCATCATATAAGAAAGTTCTGCCAATCCCAAAGGATCAGACACATTACCTCCCAGATTAATGAATATTCCAGATTTTACTCAAATACATGCTTACAGCCAATCCTTATTAACTAAACTAAAATTTATTAAAAAAGAAAAGAGAGAGAGTACCGGTTAAAAGATCAATATACATACAGATGTGAGAACAGTTCTGAAATTGGATTCATAGTGGAGATGGTGAGCTTTGTAGCTGCAAAAAGTCCTTTCAGAATTACTCCATAGGTTATAGTTCAATGTCCATATTCAGGGTGATCCAGATAGGCCTGGAGATCTCAGTTTTATGACTTAAGCTTCCTCTGCATGAAGCATCAAGCAGATCTGAGATAAAAAGGATCAGGACCCAAGACTTCGTTGCATAGTTCCAGGCCTTCTTTTGGCAGCTCAGAGTTCTTAGGCGAACAATAGGCAATCAAGGAGACTTTGAAATAGACCTATTTCCAAAGCATCACCAGTAATTAGCTACAGGGATTAACATAAGGTAATTGCCTGTTTTCCACCATTCTCAGGTGATTTGCTATACATTTCAAAGAGAGATTAATACAATATCACTATGTTTACAGTTCATTTAAATGTTAATATTTCCTTTTGAGCTCTGAATTAACAGAATAAAGCATAGATAGGGACTGCTCTATTACATTGTTAACCTCTAACCATATATGTGTAAACACACAAAACACAAACTTTATCTACCAGTATGTCCCTAAAGGTTGAATCTGGGTCATTTATTCTGCAGTATGCTTAAACTTGTCTAGCCATGCATCACACTTTGTATACAGGTTGTTGCAATTATATAACCACGGTAGCAACAATGATTTGCATGGTCATACGCTAATCAGATAATGTCATACTAACAGCAACATTTGTTTAAATACATAAAATCCAGGAAGCCTACCAAACAATTGGTGGGCCACTGGATGGTTGAGATGCTAAAGAAGCACTTAAGGAAAATAAGACCACTGAGGAAAAGTTGAATGAATTCTTTGCATCAGTCTTCGCTGCAAAGGATGTGAGGGAGATTCCCATACCTGAGCCATTTTTTTTCAGGTTACAAACCTGAGGAACTGAGGTTTTGGAACAAATTGATAAATGAAACAATAATAAGTCACCAGGACCAGATGGTATTCACCCAAGAGTTCTGAAGGAGTTCAAATTGAAATTGCAGAACTAATAATTGTGGTATGTAACCTATCACTTAAATCAGCTTTGTACCAGATGGCTGTAGGATAGCTAATGTGACACCAATTTTTTAAAAAGGCTCCAGAGACAACCCCAGCAATTACAGTCCAGAAAGCCTAACTTCAGTATCAGGCAACTTGGTTGAAACTTTAGTGAAGAACAGAATTATGAGACATATAGATGAACATGATTTGTTGGGGAAGAGTCAACATGACTTTTGTAAAGGGAAATCATGCCTCACCAATCTATTAGAATTCTTTGAGGAGGGTCAACAAACGTGGACAAGGGTGATCCAGTAGATATAATGTACTTGGATTTTCGGAAAGCCTTTGACAAGGTCCCTCACCAAAGGCTCTTAAGAAAACTAAGCAGTCATGGGATAAGAGGCAAAATCCTCTCATGGATCAGTAACTGGTTAAAAGACTGGAATCAAGGAGTAGGAATAAATGGTCAGTTTTCAGAATGCGGAGAGGTAAATAGCACAGAGATGTGTCTGGGACCAGCACAGTTCAATATATTCATAAATAACCTGGAAAAGGGGGTAAAAAGTGAAGTGGCAAAATTTGCAGATACAAAATTACTCAAGATAGTTAAGTTGAAAGCAGATGATAAAGAGTTACAAAGGGATCTCGCAAAACTTGATGACTAGGCAACAAAATGGTAGATGAAATTCAATATTTATAAATGCAAAGTAATGCACAACGGAAAACATAATCTCAAGTGAACATACAAAACGATGGGGTCTAAAATTAGCCTTTACCACTCAAGAAAGAGATCTTGGAGTCATTGAGGATAGTTCTCAGAAAACATCTGTTCAGTGTGCAGCAGCAGTCAAAAAAGCTAATAGAATGTTAGGAACCATTAGGAAAGGGATAGATAATAAGACAGAAAATATCGGAATGCCATTATATAAATGGATGGTACTTTCACACCTGGAATACTGAATGCAATTCTGGTCACCTCATCTAAAAAAAAAGGTATTAGAAATGGAAAAGGTACAGAGAAGAGCAACAAAAATGATTATGGGTATGGAAGAGCTTCCACATGGGTGGTGAGTGAAGCTTCCCCTTGGGGAGGCTAGCCCCCTGCCCCACCTTTTCTGGCCAAGGCCTCACCTCCGCTTGCTGCTCTCAGCCCCCCAGTGGCTCTTGCCAGGGCGGGGTGGGTCTGGGAGCTCGGCCCCTCCCCCTCATGGCCTGGGTGGGGGGGCCTGAGAGCTTGGTTGGGGCCAAGGGAGGAGAGGTTTGAGAGCTCAGCCCCGGCCCGAGTCAAGTTCTCAGCCTTGGCCAGAACTGTGGTGGAGCTCTCAGCCTTGGCTGGAGCTCTCAGCCTGGAGCCCCTCCCCTATTCTGCCCTTTTCCCTGCAGCCCCACCCCTCTTCCCCCTGAGATCCCACCACCTGCTGTGGTTCTGTGCTCCCGAACCCGTGACAGGAGGAGATTTTTCTGCTGCCCCCAAATATGCCCCCCCTCAGCAATGTGAGGTTTGGGGAAGCTTAGTCTCCTGCCGCCTCCATTATACTCCACCCATGAACTTCCGTATGAAGAGGTTAAAAAGACTGGGACTGTTCAGCTTGGAAAAGAGATGACCACTTTCTCCACACCATTCATGATTGTTTAGCCCTCTACTGTATCTCCTTTAGTTGTCTTTGTTCTAAGCTGAACAGTCCCAGATTTTTAAATCTCTCCTTATAGCAGCTGTTCCATATCCCTAATCATTTTTGTTGCCCTTCTCTATACTTTTGGACTAATGGTTAACAGACTAATGGTTGAGGATTCTCATTTCATTCTGTGTAAATGTTGTTTTAATGTATGATTTCCTAGCTTGTCCGTGTTTGCTTTGTAAGGAAACACACTTGAGCTTGCTTAACACTAAGCATGGTCTACTACTATATGACATCTTACTATCTCTGAACTGTAACAACTGCATTAGCTGATGTAATGCTAAACATGGCTTGTGTTGGTCAGTATTGACAGCAAAATCCTGTTCAGCATTGTTTCAGCTGATCTGTTAAGACACTAAAAACTCCTCTTTGTTTTTGTGGATACAGACTAACACGGCTACCCCTCTGATACCTGTTAAGACACTGTAAATTTTTACTGTATAGACAAGGTCTAAGTTAACAAAGTTGTGTGTGGGAATTACACAGTTAACTTGAAACGAAATGAATTAAAATGAGAGACAAACACACAAACATCTTTACAGAATCCTATATTTGTTCTGCAAACAGAGGCAAAAATCTTTGTAAACTTCACTAATACTTTCCACAAATTTCTTGTGGCCTTTGTTTGTATTTTTTGTTTGGTTATTATCAGCAATAACCAACACATTAATCAATTAATGTAAGCACTGAGGTGTAAAGCAGAAAACAAGCTTACTTTGAACATACCAGTACAGAGTGTGCCAAAATAAAGTCAAACTATTTGAGCTGGCTTCAGTCTCTGGTCAGGAGAGGCGTTTTGGAATCAGGTTTTAGAATTGGCACAAAGTCGATCTGTCATGTGCTACACAGGGAAAAGTTCAAGTTTTAAACATGATTTTGAAATGCAAGGGAACAGCAGAACTTAGATTTACTCCTGAGAGATGAGAATTATTGTACGTTTCATTTTATACCTGTCCCACCGAGCTGTTGACTGTCCCTTGAGTCCTGAACCTTTCAACTTTAATGTTCTGAAGCACTTTTTCAAGTCTTAGGGCTCTCTATTTGAAACATTCAGCTATATCTGATAAAAAGAGTTTAGGAGACTGGAAGAATTATAGGGCCAATGGCAAAAATTTCCATGTAAGCTTGAGAAGATTTTAAAATTGATCCATACTTGGGCCTGCTGTACAAATTGGCCACATAATTCAACATTGGTGCAACTCTGTGAGTTTTACACTATGTCTTCTAATGTAATTTAGTCTTTGTCTAGATTGCCTAGGATAAAAGTGTGTTGGGTTGTGGTAGCTAATGTGTTCTAAAATTCTAGTGTAGACAAGGCAGTTTATACTTCACTCAACCATCTTAGCATATCTTAGAGCCTAGAGGTAAACCTACGCTTTAACTTGATCAGCTTAGTACATGTTACTGTCTACATTGCCTGTCATCTCCAGACTTTCGGAACATGTTTGTTAGAATGGTGATAGCTAACATCTTATAGAAAACACCTTTAAATCCTACTCTACATAAAACCTGAGAGTAGTGAATTGCAGGTTCCAATTTTGCCAGTGTAGATGCAGTCATAAGAAATAAAATGGTGATGGCTGTTTCCGTCAAACAAAGAACAGAGGGGAAGGGGAAACAACTATTTAATGAAGCTAGTGTCTAAATTAGCAGAATCCAGAGTCTGATTTCACCATTATTGTACATGTACAGGACAATGTAAATACCTCAGAACTTGATGACTTCACTTTGGACTTGCTAGAAAAATAGAGAGAGAAGATAGTGGATGCAGGGAGAAGAAACTGGAGGTTGTTTCATAGGAAGTAGAAGAGAAAGCTAGTATAGTTCTTCAGTCTGATTAAACAGATTTTGGAAGGGAACTTTGTTCTATAAAAGTGTGAGAATATTTTGATTGCTGCTTATGCAAAAGAGCAAACTAAAAACCTGTGGCACTGGAGGGCAGAATGACCTAGGCCATAATGTTCATCTATTATTGGCGTGTATTCTGATTTGGACGTGTGTCAAACCTTTCCTGTAAAGGAGAAGCAAAACTACATTAATACTAGAGTTCCATCTACTTAATCTTTAACAGGGTCTTCCTGCTACACCTAGGAGTTTTGCTTTGGAGAGATACAATTACTATTCCAAACTTTGCCTTGCCTTACTTTTCTTGCGCAATCTGACAGGAATCACAGCACAAAGTGGGATTGCTAGAGGGGCTACATTAGGTTAAGTAAATTCTTAAAAACATTTCATGGCTAGTGTCCAATACAATCTTTGGACTACGTTTATAGGTCTTTCACGCTGAACTCATCTGACAAGTGACATCTTGTGATCTGGTGTCCACCCCTCACAGAAGTAGAAGGGGTTAATAGAGGCCAGATGGGCCAGTTAACCTGGTAGACTGAATGCTGAGGGGAAAGTCCTAATTAAAGGAACCGGCGAGGCCTTTATAAAGCCAGGTAGCTGGCTGCAGGCAAAGACTGCAGGGAAGTAGGTTGCAGTCACTCCCTGAATAGAGGGAGTTGGTAGGCTGGCAAACCTAGGGTGGGTTGGGAAGACAGACAGATAGATAGGAAGAAGCATAGGGAAACAGCAGCAAGGGGTAGGATGGTACAGAGACCTTGGCTGCTTGTTATTGACTGGAACACAAAGTAGAGAGTGGCCTGAGTTCCCCTACCAGCTGCTGGGAAGTGGCAAAGGCATTGGCGACGCCAGCCAGATATCGGGTCTGGAAAGATTGTGAATTCCCCACAAGGGGAGGACATTAGTGACCTGGCCGTAGTGGCAAGCCACAAAGAGATTGCAGAGCTGGGAGTGAGTGGGACTGCAGAGAGAAATGGGGTGGGGAAGATACCACCAGAGGGAGAGCGCAAGCTTGGTGGAGCTAATTCCCAGGGTGGCCAGCAGGAGGCGCTGCTAGCAATGAGTGTACCACGTGACAAATCCCTTGTCCTTAGGGAAGATAGTGCTCGGATAAAAAATCTGGATTGCCTGTTAGGTAACATGCTATCAAAGACCTATGAAATGCGCAGTTCAGCTTAGGGATTGCTAGCCTAGCTTTCCCATCCCCAGCCACCCCCCCAGCTGTAAACTAGATGATTTTTAGATTAGATTCTGCATAATTGATTAAAGACTTGTTGAGATGATTGTCTAAAATCAGCCAGGTTCAGATCTGGAGCTGCTAAGACTATATCCTCTCATCCTTGTGTCAAGATATGGTCCCATGTGGCTTTTCTTAATTTGGCTTTAGTCATGCAATGTAGACCTATGTGCTCTCCTTGTTCTTCACTATAGAGGGGGCAAAACCAAATTACTCTGCATATATCACTACTCTAATTCCTTACCAGTCACTGACTCTCTCTGCTAACAAACTCCCTTCATATCCTCCTACTCATGCTCCTATCTTTGTGCCTTCTTCTACACTTCCCCTACACCCCAAATTCCCTCCCTATTCCAGTATTCCAGATACACACTCTGTTCTTTAAAATCCCCTTTCAAAATTCAACTATGAAGCCAACAAATACCCACATCAGCAAAAGTGCTGTCATCAACCCATTGTTAAGAAGATAGAGGGAAAAAAGATGCTCTTAGACAGAACCTCTGGGCCTCCCCCTATATTTTATGTAGCCTATCTATTTTGATAAGCTCTTCAGGGCACGTGTTGTGTTTTGCAGAGAGCAGAGCACTTAGCACATAAACATAATAAAAGCAGTGGACTCAAAGGCTGTGCAGAATCCAGCAGAAGTTCAGCTTGTGTTAGAGACTTTAAGTTTGGTCCAGTCTCCCATAAAAGTTACAGATGCTGCAAAAACCAAAAGTTGAACACCCTCAAGGAGGTGTCATAGCATCTGCTATCTCCTGTTCTCCAAATGAGTGCACAGGGGGTCTGATGATCATACTGGGAATGAGAATCTACAGGGCTAGGACCTAGGTCTGCTGGCTCCATGGTGACTGTTGTATCCATGCTCCACCTGGTAAAGCACTGATCAATGGGCTGTAGGCCCAAGAGCCACTGGATGTGTTGGCCACAAATGGCCTGATTGGCAGTGCTCCTGGGGTCCCTGATTGGTCCAGGCACACTACTTAAGCCTGGAGTGAACACCAGGAAGTTGTCTATTGCAACAGGCTGCTGTGATGGATCCTGCTCCTTTGCTTTGCTGCTGGTTCCTGGCTTCTAACCCTCAGCTATGGTTCCTGAGCCTCTGGCTCTGACCCTTGGGTCTGGTCCTAGGCCCCTGACTCTGGTTCCACCCATAAGGCCTGTCTGCCCACACTCCAACTGTGATACTAGGTCTCTTGAGAGATGGCATCACAGAGTTTCTACAATCCCAGTTTGTTTGGCATAATCAGGTTGGGATGTCAGGCTCCATTTCCCAATTTTTGATCCCATGGCAGGCTGGTGACTGTCGCTCCCCCCCACACATAGTATAGCAAGCTGAGGTATGTCTACGCTGCAGCGCACAGTGAGTCTCCCAGCCCAGGTAGACAAGCTCATGTTAGCTCAGATTGCACTAGCATGCTAAAAAAAGCAGCGTGAATGCTGTGGCTCAGGTAGAAGCTTGGACTCTGAGCTTAGGTGGCTAGCCTGAATCTCCACCGGAGCTGCAAAGTCCACGCTGCTATTTTTAGCACACTAGCTCGAGCTGAGCTAGTGTGAGTCTGTGTGCCTGGGCTGGGAGGCTTGCTCCCAGCTGCACTGAAGACCATACCCTTGCGGTCTTTGCATTCTTGGCTCATTAATGACTGCCAGGATTGCTCTCCCTCCCTCTCTGGCTTGGTCTCCTTCTCTGCATCTTGAATTTCTTTAGGAATTTCAGCTTGGCCTCCAATCACCTTCCTAAGCAGTTTGCAGAATCAACAACATTTTGATTTTAAGGCTGCCAGAGGTATTAGTGCCCTGGTTCTTAACTTGGGGTCCAGGGCCACCTGGGGGATTGCGAGCAGACTTCAGGGGGTCTGCTAAGGGCCAGGCTTAAGCCCCAGGTGGCAGGGCTTGGGCTTCAGCCCTGCCACATGGTGCTGTGGGAGGGAGTGCCACCTCCATCCCCTGACTCACCTCAGGCCACCCAGCCTGTCTGGGATGGGGGCTAAGTTCCCGGTAAGCTGTGCGGCCACACAGCAGCCTATTGAGCACCGTGCAGGCACTCAAGAAACCTGCCTGGCTAAGACCTGCCGCATCTGGGGGAGAGGCGCCCCTCCACTAGCCCAAACCTAGCCCCAGCCCAGACCTGCTGTGCCGGAGCACCTCTTCCCCCAGCCCAGGTGCTGCTGCGGCAAGAGAGGGCTAGGGGGAGTCTTCTCTCCCCGCCGTAGCCCCGAGCAGCCTGAACCCCAAACCCCTCATTCCCAGCCCCACCCCAAAGCCCACACTCCCAGCCAGAGCCCTCACCCCCAGTACCCCAAACCTCTGTCCCAGCCCTGAGCCCCTCATCCCTGGCCCCACCCCAGAGCGTGCAGCTCAACCCTCTGCCTCAGCCCTGAGCCCCTCATCCTCAGCCCCCCCCCCAGAGCCTGCAACCCCAGCCATAGTCCTCACATCCCTGCACCCTAACCCTCTGCCCCAGCCCTGAGCTCCCTCCCACACTCCGAACCCCTCACCCCCACAGTCACACATCACCTCCTTATTGGTGCACGTGACAACATTCATTCTACACAGTGGGAAAAATGAAAGGGAACACTGGTATAGGGGTGAGTGGGACACAACCAAAAGTTGCAGCATCACTGCAGAGGAGAGATCTCTCCCTGCCATGAGAGGAGGTTGCCTCACAGCCATTGACTCCATGAACAGGCACAGCTAGCCAAGGAAACACACCACTGCTTCTGGGGTGCTGCACCCCCTTGTGGTGCTGGTCTGCAGGTTCGTCTATTTACGTTTAGAGGTTCTTGAGTAAAAAAAGGTTGAGAACCACTGTGTTAGTGGAAGCAATTCTCAACTGCAGCAGTTTCCTTTGGCTGCCTGTGCCTGTTCTTCTGGCCAAGCCCCAGAGATGGTCAGAATGGAACAGGCTTTTCCAAATGCCTTCATTCTCACATCAGCTACTACGGAACCAACAGCTCTCCTGCCTCTTAAAAGGAGACTCACTACTGAAGAGATTTCTTTTCATTTAAAAATATTCTTATTTTGTTGTATCTGCCAGTCTAGCTAGAGAAGGAGCTGCTGCAACTACATATCTGTTTTTCTGTCCTCTCCCTCACTCGCATCATCTCCTTTTATTAGTTTCTCTGTCTCTCCTCATTGGTTTTCTTGTCTCTCTTCCCCCTGTTGTTTCCTATCCTTGCTTTATACTCAGAATGGAAAGTGGTGAGGTTTGTACTAGGGCCGTTGATTAATTGCAGTTAACTCATGCAATTAACAGAAAAAAATTAATAGTGATTAATCACAGTTTTAATCACACTGTTAAGCAATAGAATATCAAGCAAAATTTATTAAATATTATTGGATGTTCTTCATTTTCAAATATATTGATTTCAATTACAACACAGAATACAAAGTGTACAGTGCTCACTTTATATTATTATTTTTGATTACTAATATTTGCACTCTAAAAATGATAAACAAAAGAAATAGTATTTTTCAATTCACCTCATATAAGTACTGTAGTGCAATCTCTTTCTCATGGAAGTGCAACTTACACCTCCATATTGGCGCACATATGGAGGTGTAAGATGCATGTAGATTTTTTTGTTACTTAACTGCAGTCAAAAAAACCCCAGCAATGTAAAAATGTAGAGCCTAAAAGTCCAGTTAGTCCTACTTGTTCAGTCAATCAGGAAGACAAAGAAGTTTGTTTACATTTAGAGGACATAATGCTGCCTGCTTATTATACACAATGTTACCTGTAAGTGAGAACAGGAGTTTGCACGTTTGTAGCCGGCATTGCAAGGTATTCACGTGCCAGATATACTAAACCTTCGGATACCCCTTCATGCTTCGGCCACCATGCCAGAGGACATGCTTCCATGCTGATAATGCTCGTTAAAAAAATAATGTGTTAATTAAATTTATGACTGAACTCCTTGGGGGAGAATTGTATGTATCCCGTTTGGTTTTACCCTCATTCTGCCATATATTTCATGTTATAGCAATCTCAGATGATGACCCAGCACATGTTGTTTGCTTAAAGAACACTTTCACTGCAGATTTCACAAAGTGATTACTGCAAAGAAGATATCAATGTGAGATTTCTAAAGATAGCTACAGCACTCGACTCAAGGTTTAAGAATCTGAAGTGCCTTCCAAAATCTGAGAGGGATGAGGTGTGGAGCATGCTTTCAGAAGTCTTAAAAGAGCAACACTCTGATGTGGAAACTACAGAACTCGAACCACAAAAAAGGAAAATCAGCCTTCTGCTGGTGGCATCTGACTCAGATGATTAAAATGAACATGCGTTGGTCTGCACTGTTTTGGATCCTTATCAAGCAGAACCTGTCATCAGCATGGACACATGTCCTCTGGAATGGTGGTTGAAGCATGAATGGACATAAAATCTTTAGGGCATTTGGCACATAAATATCTTATGACGCTGGCTACAATAGTGCCATGTAAATGCCTGTTCTCACTTTCAGGTGACATTGTGCATAATAAGCAGGCAGCATTATGTCCCATAAATGTAAACAAACTTGTTTGTCTTCCCAATTGGCTGAACAAGAAGTAGGACTGACTGGACTTTTAGTCTCTAAAGCACAGTTTCTCAAACAGGGGTCACTGCTTGTGTAGGGAAAGCCCCTGGCGGACCAGGCCAGTGTGTTTACCTGCCCCGTCTGCAGGCCCGGCTGATCGCAGCTCCTAGTGGTCGTGGATCGCTGCTCTGGGCCAATGGGAGCTGCTGGAAGCGGCGCGGGCCGAGGGACTTATTGGCCGCCACTTCCAGCAACTCCCATTGGCCTGGAGCAGTGATCCGCGGCCAGTGGGTGCCGGGATCGGCTGGACATGTGGACCGGGCAGCTAAACACACTGGCCCAGCCCGCCAGGGGCTTTCCCTACACAAGCGGTGACCCCTGTTTGAAAAACTCTGCTCTAAAGTTTTACATTATTTTATTTTTGAATGCAGGTTTTTTTAAACATAATTCTACATTTGTAAATTAAACTTTCATGATAAAGTGATTGTACTACAGTACTTGCACTGGGGGTATTGATAAATATTATTTCTTGCACTGGGGGTATTGATAAATATTATTTCTTTTGTTTATTACAGTGCAAATATTTGTAATAAAAATATAAACCGAGCACTGTCCACTTTGTATTCTGTGTTGTAATTGAAATCAATATATTTGAAAATGTAGAAAACACCCAAAAATATTTAAATGTATTCTATTATTGTCTAACAGTGCAATTAATCACATGATTAATTGCAATTGATTTTTTTAATCGTGCGATTAATCACAATTAATTATTTTAATTGCTTGACAGCCCTAGTTTGTACTCATTCTTTGATCCTGCAGGAGTTCATTACCTAGTGTGATGGGGCAAGGCCAGATGGCTACAATAAAGTACTGAGAAACAGGTATGTTAGCCCCAGTCTAAACAAATCCCTAGTAACCTGGTGACCAAATGGCAGTTGCTCCAGGTTAATCAAGGCACCTGGGACCAATTAAGATCTTTCTAGAAGGCAGTGGAGATAGCTACTTTAATTAGAACACCTGCAGCCAATCAAGGCAGGCTAATCAGGGTACCTGGGTTTAAAAAGGAGCTCACTCCAGTCAGGCATGGAGGAGCCAGAGGAGAAGGAGTGTGTGTGTGAGGAGCTGGGAGCAAGAGGGCAAGACGTGTGAGTGCTGGAGGATTGAGGAGGACAAGCATTATCAGACACCAGGAGGAAGGTCCTGTGGTGAGGATAAAGGTGTTTGGAGGAGGCCATGGGGAAGTAGCCCAGGGAGTTGTAGCTGTCATGCGGCTGTTACAGGAGGCACTATAGACAGCTGCAATCCACAGGGCCCTGGGCTGGAACCCAGAGTAGAGGGTGAGCCTGGCTTCCCCCCTAAACCTCCCAACTCCTGATCAGACACAGGAGGAGTGGACCCAGACTGTGGGGAAGATCACTGAAGTGAGCAAATCTGCCAATAAGTGCAGGACCCACCAAGGTAGAGGAGGAACTTTGTCACAATAGCCTTGAACTGGCCCCAGAGAAAGCTGTATCTCCTGCACAAATGAACTTTATTCTTGCTGTAGATATCCCATTGTTCCACAGAAGTAGAATTGTCAACAATGGTCCTTGTCCCAAACCTTTATGTGATTTTTCTTTTTTTAGAAATTCCAGGATCAGACCATTGGGTGTTTTGCAAATGAGGACTGAAACCTTGAATCTGACATACTATTCTGTGGAAAGTGTAAAGAGTTTTGAGAAGGTTGGTCAGTTCTGATGTGCTCATGGTAGCCCATGTCACTGAGGAGGTGTGCTGTGGCATTCTGTACTAGTTTAATTTCCTGAGCTCTGACAGTTTGGCACCCAGGTCGAGTCCACTGCTGTAGTTCAGTAAGGAGGTAAAGGCATGTATCACTGAGGCCTGGTCATCATCCACCATGATGAAGAAGTGCAGTCACTTATCTAGGCACAGATGCTATAAAGTGCTACTTGGGATGCTGCTATGTGAGTCTGGCATCATTGAGGAATCCAGGAGCAATCCTAAACTGCTGGATGACTTGCCCCATAATACGTGTGCATCTTCGATCACAGGTGACTTTATTGTGGTGGCAAACTCCACCAAATGTTTTCTTCAGCTATCCAGCATACCATGCTTGCTCAGGTTAAACTTCAGGTAGCTGTTCCTCATCCATGAGCTCATGTTGGCCAAGCACTGGGTTAGTTTTGTGACAGTGGTGTTGTCAGATGTAGAGTAGGTCAATATCTTTTTTGAAAGAAAAGTTTTTTCTGTTGAAAAATAACCTTGTTTTCAAAAACAAACTTTTTAAAAAAATATTTTAATTTTTTTAATACATTTTTAATCACAAATCATTATCAAATACATCATTCAAATCAGGTTTTCAGCAAACAAAATCAATTGATAATCACGTGGATGATCTTTAACAACTTGGGGAAAAATAAAAAATTGGTGCTTTTTGAGCACTTTTAAATGAAAACAACTTTGAATTTTCAAATGTTTCACAAACGTGTTCCTTTTTTGGATCTTGTCAAGGCCTATGTTGTGGACAACGTAGCTGTGTGTTGTGACCCCTACATGCTTAACGTTTCACTTCACTATAAGAGCAGCATTACCCCAATTACAGAACTTCCTCACCTGTAAAACTGCTTTAATGGGGAAGTGGACTGTCAATCACAAATAAGTATCTTACCCAGCAGAAGCTTTGTCTTATGCCACACACTATTGAATACTCTTGAGTAAGAAGAAATCAGGTGTCCTTAGATTTGCCAAGAGGCTGAGGATATCTACCACCTAAACTTTTCTGAGTAACATTAACTTCTGAATATATTGTTAAAATATTGCATACAATCATTTAGTATTATGCAGCATGTCATGAGAGCGCCCACTACCTATCACATGCTCTCTAGCCTTTAATAAAGTTAGCAAATGCAGAAACACATGACTGCTTTTCTTTGTTTACAGTCTACCAGGACTGACGTTGGCTTTTTCTCCTCCAACTGCTACACATTTATCTGAAATACCATGTTGAATGAAAGCTTCTGTGATGCAATTGTTATGCATATTTGGCAGACAGTCAAAAGATAACCGTCTACTTTTCAAATCTCTTGTCATTGTTGAAAAGTATTATACAGTACATAGTACTGCTATAGCACCCTACATCTGAGATTCTTAGAAGTCTTTCATACATTCATTCATTAAACCTCATAAATCCAGCACCCTGTGAACTAGGTAGGAATTAATATTGGTATTTAGCAATGAGGAAACAGAGGGAAGTGATTAGCCTAAATCTATGTAGGAAAGCTGAGACAGTGCCAGAAATGGTTCTTTTAGATTACAGATTTACATTGATTGAGGCTAACTCAAAAAGAATCCAGGACTTTTGACTCTCACTTCTGCACTCTGAACACAACACTATCCTACTTTTCTCTCCATAAACAATACAAAAAAACATTTTCTGAGCACCATGATTATTCTAATGCTATAACTACAAAACTAGTACTTGATAAGAACTTCTCCAACACAAGTCTCATGGGTGAGATCAAATAATCAAAATACGTATTGGCATAAAAAGCTATGCAGTTACATTGAGTGTCTGTCAGGAAGTAACTCAACACATCAAACATCAGCCCAGACTAGAGCTTCATAATAATAAATATGCAGGATTTTAACCTGTATCCATTTGGCAATATATTCCATTTCCTTGGAGGTGGGTTTGTTACATGATGCTGTTTCTGCTGTCTCTTTCCTTTCTCCCTGGAGTTCTGTACAATTCAATCTTTTACTAAATCTGATAATATCAGGAAATATCCTCAGATATCAGTGTCACACCCCAATGGCCTAAGGGGTCCCCTGGGGAAGGCAGATCAGCATTGTATACTGCTAATGCTATTGCAAGCATCACAGGACATTTTGGGGAGGAAAATATCTCTTGGATTCAATCTCACCTGTGTCCCCACTGATTTTACGGTGGTTCCTCTCTGGGTTGCCATTGTGCTTTGTGTCTCTCAGTTTCTATTTTCTGTTTCAATATCTGAAGAGGCGCTGCTTGGGTTTTGCATATTTCACTATGGCAAAGTAGTCTGCAGATGGTTACTTTTATCTGTTCTTCTCAGAGCTTATATTGTATTCTTTGGTTTTTGGCCAGCGTTTTGACTGCTGTTAGATTTTTGCTGTAGTTATTTACCCTATTGTTCTGGAGGTTAGTAGTTCCCTCAGGCTTTAGCTATGCTATGTATGAGTGGAGTGTGGTTTTGGTGAGTTTTTAGTTTTAAACTTCTAGTGCTTTGTGGCAGAGGAAGTGCTGCTTTTGCTAAGGCCTGGTCTACACTACACGGTTAAGTCAACGCAAGGCAGCTTATGTCGACCTAGCTATGGATGTGCCAACACTTAAATTTCGCTCTTGTTGATGTAACTGCTTTGCTATGCTGACTTAATAACACCACCTCCCTGAGCAGCATAGAGCCAAGGTCAATAAATTCAAGACAACGCGGTGTTACTGTAGACACTGCATTACTTACATCAACTGTTATTGGCCTCCAGGAGCTTTCCCATAATGCCCCATCCTGACTGCTCTGGTCACCATTTTGAACTCTTCTGCCCAGGTGGTGAGGGAACTGCCATCCCCTTTAAAGACCCGTGATTTTTTTTTTAATTCCTTTTCCTGGTTGCCCGACTTGTCAAGAATACCTAGCAACTCTTGAGCATGCCTAGCAACTGTCCAGCTGCCCATGCCAGCTATACCCTGCAGACACACTCCTGTCTGGAGTACACAGAAGGTGGTGGGTCTCCCAGCTCTGATCTAGCTGTAGAAATGTCAACATCTACAAGCAAATTGCTTGGGGTATGAGGGAGAATGAGGGACCAGCAGCAATACTATGTGAAAGCCAAGGAGCTGTGGCACACCAGAAGGCCAGAGAGGCCAACAATTGATCTGGTGCAGAGCCACAGACCTGCTGCTTTTACAAAAAGCCTTGGAGGAGACCCCATCCTCACCCCGGGGATACTTGGAGAAGTCAGAATTAGAAGTCCCTGCCACAAACAGCGAGGAGGAGGTGTTGGACGAGGAAGAGGAGGAGCATTTTGTGGGACAGGTGACCAGGGGATCCAGCTGCGCAGTGAGCCAGGATATATTTTTTGACTCCAGCTCAGTCCTACAGCTGAGCACAGGTGAGCCTGATGCAGGGGAAGGAACCTCTGGTAAATGTGCAGTTTGCTTTGAAATTACAGGGATGTTACCCCCAAAGTAGCATATCTGTTGATTTACTCTTTTTTTACTTGTGCTAGAAATAGGACCGGCTCTAGCCATTTCGCCTCCCCAAGCACGGTAGCACGCCACGGGGGGCGCTCTGGCGCTCGCCGGTCCTGCAGCTCCAGTGGACCTCCCACAGAGGTGGCTGCAGAGGGTCTGCTGGACCCGCGGCTCCGGTGGACCTCCCGCAGGCGTGCCTGAGGATGCTCCACTGGAGCCGCAGGACCAGCGGACCCTCCGCAGAGACGCCTGCTGCCCTTCTGGCAACCGGCAGAGCGGCCCCCGTGGCATGCCGCCCCAAGCACGCGCTTGGCGTGCTGGGGCCTGGAGCCGGCCTCGGCTAGAAAGGTAGTAAAACAACCAATGAGTTGCTGTCTGCTTTTCATTCCCCTCTAGAGTTAGGCAGGGGGTTACCCAGAGCAGTTTGTTTATGTAAGCTAGGATGTCCTGTGAATCCTCCATAGAGATCTCAATGAAGCTTTCAAGGAGGTACTCTGCAATCCACTACCCCTACCAGTGCACCCCAGGGGACATTAAATATGATCACAGCAGCATATGCACTGACTTGTGAAAGACATGGTTGATGTAGGTATATCTGAAATAGAAATGACAGTTCTTTCCCCTTTGTAAGTTCTGTTCCCTTAATTTAAGTTTTATTACGTTATACATTTCTTTTATTGCATGGTTACAGAATAAAATTCTATTTTTTGAAACATAATTCATCTTTACTAATTCACAACATATGCTGGCTGGTTCTGAGCATATCTGACAACGACCAATTTTCTTGTTACTTCATTTTGTCTCAGAACCCATAATATCCTTCTCAGATAATATTAATAGGTGCCTTGGCAATGTTATATTCCTAAACACACGGCATTCACTATAAGATTCATACTGTGCCTCCATGAGCTGTATAGCTCCACACTGAGCTCTTCTTATAGCTCTTGTATCTAGGTGTTCAAATTCAGCAGATAGCCACTCCACCTCTACCCTGCACGCTGGTAGAAACTTTTCCCCCTTTGCTCCACAGACCTGTTACCTCTGTTCTCCTAAAAACCAACGCGGGGTCGCACTTGTGTTAGTTTTATTACGATGCTACTGTTGGATCAGATAGAAAAGAGATGGAGCTTATTCATACACGCACACGTTCACTGCATTCATACCCTCATACACCCACACACTTACACAGGCGGAGAGTTACTGGAGACAGCATGGAAGCCGAGATGCCGAAGTCTGGTAGATCTGGTGTGTCCGCCCGCGGTCATGAATCCAGGCTGCTGAGCAGGTCAAGGAGCAGCAGCTGCTTGTGTGCATGGCTGCTTCCTTTTGCTGGAACTGGATTTGCTGTCCTGTCATGTACACTGAATTTTCCTTCTGTGTCCGTCACCGAGAAGCATTCCCAGACCAGTTCCTTTCATGCATACCAGGTTCTTCTTTTCTTTACAGCAGTTCATGATTGCCTTCTCAGGGCAGATTATATTAGACGCTCCTGGCTCATCTCTCCTTGCAGTTCTACTCTGCCCAGTCCCACATACGCTTTCTTGTTCACACTCCCTCATCTTCCCCTCACACTCTCTCTGATTGCGAGATGAGATTTAAAAATTTATTAAAAAATGTTTAAAAATAGGTGATACAGAGTGTTGAAAATTCAGTTATTAGTCATCGAGGGTACCATGCAAGGTATAGGGGGATGTTAGTATTTTGATATTGGATAGCCCATAACACACATAGTCTGTAGTATCCCCAATGGGGGGGTTTAAGGTGGATGAATCAAGGTACAGTCAGCAAGCAGTGAGGGTACATCACTCATACAGGAATTACAGGCAATCATAGCTATAAATAAGTGGGCCGAGTAATGAGGATAGATGACCCTCATAGGATGGAGTTCAGTTCGGTTCGGTGGGTTCAGGGGATAAGGTCCAACAGAGGAAGTCTTCAGGTCTCTTCCTCATTGTGAGTGCGCAAAGTCATGCCAGCTCACTCTTGGTATTGGTGGTGGCTGGTGATGTGCTCTGTATAAATGTCCCAGGACCACCGGATAGTGTCCAAGACCATTAGACGTTGCATGAGCCACGCGTAGCGACGGCCTACCCTGCAGCTTGGAAGTTCATACAAGTGGTAACTTGAAAAGGTTACAGAGCTTGTAAAGGTTACAAAACTTAAAAGGCTATGCTAACAATAACTGAAGTTACAAAACCTGCAAAAAAAGGTTGCAGAACTTAATGGTAAAAGTTACAGATCCTACAATCACAGCTGAGCAGAGGCTTTACATAACAAGACCAGTCAGCTTAACCTCTGTACTCGGAAAGATAATGGAGCAAATAATTAAGCAATCAATTTGCAAAATCTGGAAGATAAGGTGATAAATAACAATCATCATGGACTTGTCAAGAACAAATCGTGTCAAACCAACCTGACAGCTTTCTTTGACAGGCTAACAAGCCTTGTGGATAGGGGGGAAGCGGTAGGCATGGTATATCTTGACTTTAGTAAGGCTTTTGATACCGTCTTGCATGACGTTCTCATAAACAAACTAGGAAAATACAACCTAGATGGAGCTACTATAAGTGGGGTGCATAACTGGTTGGAAAATCATTCCCAGAGAGTAGTTATCAGTGGTTCACAGTCATGCTGGAAGGGCATAACGAGTGGGGTCCCGCAGGGATCGGTTCTGGGTCTGGTTCTGTTCAATATCTTCACCAATTATTTAGATAATAGCATAGAGAGTACACTGATAAAGTTTTTGGATAATACCAAGGTGGGAGGGGTTGCAAGTGCTTTGGAGGATAGGATTAAAATTCAAAATGATCTGGACAAACTGGAGAAATGGTCTGATGTAAATAGGATGAAATTCAACAAGGACAAATGCTAAATACTCTACTTAGGAAGGAACAGTCAGTTGCACATGTACAAAATGGGAAATGACTGTCTAGGAAGGAGTACTGCGGAAAGGGATCTGGGGTCATAGTGGATCACAGGCTAAATATGAGTCAACAACAAATATCATTCTGGTATGTATTAGCAGGAGTATTGTAAGCAAGACACGAGAAGTAATTCTTTCACTGTACTCCATGCTGATTAGGCCTCAACTGGAGTATTGTCTCTAGTTCTGGGCTCCACATTTCAGGAAAGATGTGGACGAACTGGAGAAAGTCCAGAGAAGAGCAACAAAAATGATTAAAGGTCTAGAAAACATGGCCTATGAGGGAAGATTGAAAAAATTGTGTTTGTTTAGTCTGGAGAAGAGGAGACTGAGAGAGGACATGATAACAGTTTTCAAGTACATAAAAGGTTGTTACAAGGAGGAGGAAGAAAAATTGTTCTTCTTAACCTCTGAGGATAGGACAAGAAGCAATAGTCTTAAATTGCAGCAACAGAGATTTAAGCTGGACATTAGGAAAAACTTCCTGTCAGGGTGGTTAAGCACTGGAATAAATTGCCTAGAGATGTTGTGTAATTTCCGTCGTTTGGGAATTTTAAGAGCAGGTTAGACAAACACCTGTCAAGGATGATCTAGATAATACTTAGTCCTGCCTTGAATGCAGGGTACTGGACTAGATGATCTCTCGAGGTCCCTTCCAGTTCTATGATTCACAGATATTATGCAGGTTACAGCAGGCAACTTTAACCACTGGGATATTCTTTTCACTACGGTCCAATCTCTTGAATTAAGCATCACCAGCGACTCTTCAAATGACCAAAGGCACATTCAACTGCCATTCTACACCTGCTGAGCCTGTAATTGAACTCCTTGGTACTGTCATGGTGGCCAGTGTATGGCTTCATGAGCCAGGGGAGAAAGGTGTAGGCAGGGTCTCCCAAGATCACTATTGGCATTTCATTATCCCCAATGGTAATCCACTGGTTGGGAAAGAAAGTCCCTGTTGCAGCTTTCTGAACAGTCCTGTGTTCTTAAAGATGCACACATCATGCACCTTCCCTGACCAGCCCACAATGATGTCAGTAAGGCATCCTTGGTGATTCACCCGTGCTTGATTACCATAGATAAGTAGCCCTTTCTGTTCATGAACTCTGTGGCAAGATAGTCTGGTGCTAACATAGGGGTATGCATGCCATCTATCACCTCACCACCACCCCCTAGTTCAGGAAGCCCATTGCTGCAAAACCATCCACTAAGTCTTGACCAGAATACAATCCTTTGTAGCAGGAGGTAATTAATGGTTGTGTACACTTGCATCACAGTCGGGTGACCATATTTCCCAAAGGGAAAATGGGACACTATATGGAGCTGGCCTGAGTCCCATCCCTCAGCCACTTGGCCAAGCCCCCTCCTGGCAGGTGTGGCTCCAGCCGCTTGCCCAAGCCCTCGACCCTTCAGAGCTGGCCCCAGCTGCTCGCCTGACACCCTCCCCCGAGTAGGATTGTTGCTGGTCGCTTGAGTGTGCTCCTCCTCTCCCCGCAAGGCTGTCGCTGATCTCTCAAACTGTGCTGGCCCCACTTTCTAGGCTTTTGCTGGTTGCTCAAACCCTACCTGCCCCCTGCACACTGAAACTCTTCCTTCCTCTTCCCCCACCAGAGCCCTGCCTCCCCCATTTCATGGGGCTGGCATCTCTGCTCGCCCCCGCCCCGCATGTTCCTCCTCATTGTACCCCACATTTTGGCAAAAGTGGGCATTTATCCCATTTGCTCTTGCCAACCAATCAAGTTAGCAAGAGCAAATGGGATAAATGCCCACTTTTGCCAAAAAAAGTCAGGACAGCCAGGACAGACCTTAAAAAAGGGACTGTCCTGGCCAAAATGGGACATATGGTCACCCAACGCTGCGGTGAATATCACAACTCCAAATTGATTCCTGACTGACAGGAGCAATCTAGTGTTGCAAGTTTCCACAGTGCAATTGCTACTCACTTCTCAATTGTCAGTGTGGAACTCATTTTGGTATTGTTGCACTGGAGGGTTGGGGTGACCTCTGCACATAGATCCAGGAATAGTATCAGAGGGGTAGCTGTATTAGTCTGGATCTGTAAAAAGTGACGAAGAGTCCTGTGGCACCTTATAGATTAACATATTTATTGGAGCATACGTTTTCATGGGCGAATGCCCACTTCGTCAGATGCATGTAGTGGAAGTTTCCAGAGGCAGGTATAAATATGCAGGCAAGAATCAGTCTAGAGATAACGAGGTTAGTTCAGTCAGAGAGGATGAGGCCCTCTTCTAGCATTTGAGGTGTGAACACCAAGGCAGGAGAAACTTCTTTTGTAGTTGGCAAGCCATTCACAGTCTTTGTTTAATCCTGAGCTGATGGTGTTAAATTTGCAAATGAACTGAAGCTCAGCAGTTTCTCCTTGAAGTCTGGTCCTGAAGTTTTTTTCCTGCAAGATGGCTACCTTTAAATCTGCTATTGTGCGTCCAGGGAGATTGCAGTGTTCTCCTACAGGTTTTCGTATAATGCCATTCCTAATATCTGACTTGTGTCCATTTATCCTTTTATGTAGGGACTGTCCAGTTTGGCCGATGTACATAGCAGAGGGGCATTGCTGGCACATGATGGCGTATATTACATTGGTGGACGTGCAGGTGAATGAACTGGTGATGTTGTGGCTGATCTGGTTAGGTCCTGTGATGGTGTCTCTGGTATAGATAAGTAGGCAGAGTTGGCATTGAGGTTTGTTGCATGGATTGGTTCCTGAGTAGAGTTACTATGGTGCAGTGTGTGATTGCTGGTGAGAAAATACTTGGTTGGTTGTCTGTGGGCGAGGACTGGGCTGCTGTCATAAACAGATAGCTAAGGGTTAATGTCTCTTTCACCTGAAGCACCTGACCAGAGGACCAATCAGGAAACCGGATTTTTTCAACTTTGGGTGGAGGGAATTGTGTGTCTGAGTCTTTGTTTTCTGCCTGCCTGCTTTCTCTGAGCTTTGGAGAAGTAGTTTCTTTTTTCTAGTCTTCTGTTTCCAAGTGTAAGGACAAAGAGATCAGATAGTAAGTTATATGGTTTCTTTGCTTTGGTATTTGCATGAATATAAGTGCTGGAGTGCTTTGATTTGTATTCTTTTTGAATAAGGCTGTTTATTCAATATTCTTTTAAGCAATTGACCCTGTGTTGTATCATCTTAATACAGAGAGAACATTTGTACTTATTTTTCTTTCTTTTTATATAAAGCTTTCTTTTAAGACCTGTTGGAGTTTTTCTTTACTTCAGGGAAATTGAGTCTGTACTCACCAGGGAATTGGTGGGAGGAAGAAATCAAGGGGAGATTTGTGTGTTGGATCGCTAGCCTGATTTTGCATTCCCTCTGGGGGAATAGGAAAGTACTTTTTGTTTCCAGGATTGGGAACGGAGAGGGGGAGTCCCTCTGTGTAGTTTCACAGAGCTTGTGTCGGTGTATCTCTCCAGGAGCACCTGGAGGGGGGAAGGGAAAAAGGATTATTTCCCTTGGTTGTGAGACTCAAGGGATTTGGGTCTTGGGGTCCCCAGGGAAGGTTTTTCAGAGGGACCAGAGTGCCCCAAAACACTCTAATTTTTTGGGTGGTGGCAGCAGGTACCAGGTCCAAGCTGGTAACTAAGCTTGGAGGTTTTCATGCTAACCCCCATATTTTGGACGCTAAGGTCCAAATCTGGGACTAAGGTTATTACAGCTGCCTCCCAAGGCCTGTGAAAGTGAAGGATTATTGTTCAGGATGGGGTATAGATCACTGCTGATGCATTGGAGAGGTTTTAGCTGAGTACTGTCGGTGATGGCCACTGGAGTTCTGTTGGTTTCTTTCTTGGGCTTGTGTTGCAGCAGGAGGCTTCTGGGTACACGTCTGGTACGTGTCCAGGATTTCCAGGTTTGTGGATCTTGGATAGTAGATAGAATAACCCCAGTCGGGGCTCTTTGTCGCTTTTTACAGATCCAGAAATGTGGCCTTGCAATCCAAAAGTTCTACAGCCACTACTAGTTATCCCATACCCGCATAACAATGTGATCCCACCAGTCAGTGCTTGTTTCTTGAGCCCAGAACCAGCGCTCCACCGTCTGCACCTGCTCCATGGATGCCAACAGCAACTTGGAATCACAGGTGCAGACTTTTAGCTTTCCTCGGGGGTGCTCCACCCCCACTTGGCCCTGCCTCACTCTGCCTCTTCCCCGAAGGTTCCACCCCCGCTCCTATCCCTCCCTTTCTGCCCTCTCCCCTGAGCATGCCCCACCCTTGCTCTGCCTCTTCCCACCCCCTCTCTTCCCTCTCCCCCCAGCACCTGTGACCCATGCTCCGGTCACCCATGAGTGACTCTTTTTAGACCCATGAGGCATTGCAAAAATTTCCAAAACACTCTGTGCAGAGTAGAGGCGAGTTGCACAGTGGGACAGCTATCCATGGTGCACTGCTCTCTGCATCAATACCAGTGCTCCTGGTGAGAATGCGCCCCATTGTCACAAGGACCGCAGAGTGGATGGGCATGAGCCGTGTAATAGCTGCGGCAGCTGTATGCCAATGTAACTTAGGTTGACATAATTTTGTAGTACAGGCATGGCCTAAAATGGGATAAAGGTTGAATGACCTATTGCCACAGCTGAAAGAGTTTCTCTGTATGCAACGTATTTGTGTACAGACTACAGGTGGAGGGTTCTGATTGCTTGGGGTTTCTTTGGGAAGATTATGTTATTATTGTTGATTCACATGGAGTACAATTTAATGTAATTTAATTTCCTCTGAATGCTGTAAAAGCCCCTTTCTTTAGAGATGTAAAACCAATCTCCTACCACTTGGAGTCATTAAATATCACTTTGCCCTTTCCATGGGAGGTGAGCTGTTAACCTGTGTCCTTACCAAATTCCAGTTCAAGTAATTACAGCCTGCCTCCCTACATTACGCCAGCAGATTCAGTTGGCTATAATAAGCTACTTAACTTCCTGTCCTAAACTGCTGTGCAGTGTTTCTAAATAACTTCTGAATTCCTCCCCAGTTGTCGCTGCTTTTGAGTTGTGCTAAAGTAATTTCTATTTGTAAAACATGCTGAGATCCTTCAGGATGAAGGCACTATATGTACTTTTGCTTAATGCCATATATAGCTAATATGTTGCATGCCATAATGTCAGTGGCCATATGCAAAGAAGCATATTTATTTGGAATCAGTGTCATGTGACAGTGGTAAAGAATCATACAAAGAGTTGCTTTGTTATAACACTGAAAAAGGTTCTTTACTAGAATTAAAAAAAACAAAACATTTTTAATCCCTAAAGCTGCTCTCTCTCTCTCTCTCTCTCTCTCTCTTTCTCTCTAACTCACAGCTTCACTGTGTGTAGAACATCTGTGTAGAACCTTCCCCAGCCCACACATGCCTGGCTTCCTGTGACAGATTTAAAGAAACAGAACACATATCCTTATGTACAGTGCAGTTCGGGGGGAGGAGGGGGGAGGAGGCTGCAGGGATCATGGTCATCCAACTTTAATATGTGGAACAGAATCTATGTCCCTATGGTGGTGGGGATGGAGCTGGAGGAGGAAGGAGGAGAGAGATCTGCTCCTTAACAGGGTAGAGTTTAAATACCTGACAGACCTGCTTCCATCATGTGGAACAGTATCAGAAAACAAATCTTAAATGCGCAGGGTAAAATGCCAGTCTAGTAACATCTTGAAATAGACCTCTTCCAATAGTGACATGGGAGGTTAATTTTTGTCCAAGGTAATATAGGAATGAATTTCATTTGACCTCTGCTCCAGGGATTCTTGACACAAGCTGTAAGGCTTTCAGTTGTACATTTCTTTACTCAGCCAGGTCTGTTTTAGTTTTCGCTCTTGCGCAGGGCCAAGTACATTGCTGACCCTTAATAAATAATACACCCAAAAAACTACACTACAAGGACATTATTGAGGCTGCAAAGTCAAGCAGTCAAATGCCAGAATTCAGGTTGGCTGTGCAACCTTATTTCAGCCCGCTTGTGCATATGCATTAGGATACAATAACTATATGATCACATACTGATTTTTTTCCATAGGAACCATGACTCATTCAGTCCACATCGTTCCTACTCCCAGTGTCCTTGTCCAGGTAGCCACAAGCTCCACAGCTCCTCATCTGATCTCGGTCTCTTCCAGGCTCCCAGTCACAGCCTCCTTGACCAGCCAGTCCCAGTTTTTTCCTCTCTACTCCATTCCCAGTCTCAGTACTGACCAAACTGCATATGCCATCCCCTCACAACTTGTGCATGAGACAGGACTGTGCATGTGCCATCCTCAGAGTGACTGAACATACACCATCCCCACAGAGAGACTGGCGCATGCTCCTTCCTTTCCCCCAGGTTACACAGGAGCAAAACCAGATTTTCCCTGTAATGGCTGCTCTGGAGTAGGGTGGGGCAAGCAGGCACTGGAACTGAGAGAAGGGAACCTATCTTTCTTGTGCTCTCAATGACCCTATTGCTGGGACCCCCTCGATGTGGAGGAGGAAGCTTCCCCATTCAAATGCAGAGGGGACTAAAGCTGGGGGAGGAGAGGGAGGAGTACACTGAGACAAGCCAGCTGCTGAGACTGGGAGGTTAATTTTTGTCCAAGGTAGTATAGGAATGAATTTCATTTGACCTCTGTTCCATGGATTCTTGACACAAGCTTTAAGGTTTTCAATGGTACATTTCTTACTCAGCCAGGTCTGTTTTAGTTTTCGCTCTTGCGCAGGGCCAAGCTTGAGGATGCTCAGTAAGGACTGAATTGTCAGAGGTTTAGATGATTTTTAGCTCTGTCTCTGCTCAGATTTTTTAAAGGTTTATAATTTGGCCAAATGTAGGTGGATTTTCATGGGGGTGCCAAAAGGCACATCACTGACACAAAGGCCACTCCACTTCCAAATGTCAAGTCCCTACTCCAGAGCATGGGAGTGCTAGAGCTGTTCAGAGAAATGGTCACCAGAGTTTTTTAACTTGGGCCAAATGCTTTTTCCCTACCATGGGCGGCAGATATAAAAGGTCAGGAGAGGCTAAGCCTCCCCTAACCCAGGCTGTGTTGCAGCCCACGCTCTGCCCCAAGGCCCCACCCTGTGGCAGGCTGGCGGGGGCTCCTCTGGCTGTTAGGGACAATGTTCCCTCTAATTTTTGACATGCCGTGTGGGGAAAAAATTTCTTCTGTGCAAATTTTTGAAGCAGAATTTAAATTTGTGCACCATAAGGCAAACGTGCCCAAGCGAGAAAAATGCTTATACATTTCAAAAGTTTTAATTTGCAATTTGTGATAATAATAGTTTTACACCATGTTATTTTATAAATGTCATTTTAAATACTTAGAAAAAGGAAATTTAACCATTCTTCGTGAAGCAGAAGTTAGTTGTAAGCATTATACTTTATGATCTTTTTTATAAACAATCACGATCATATATGAAGCACATATTAATCATGCTCATTACCAGTCCATAGGCTTCTGCCCGTTGGTGTTCACTTTCACCTTTCATCCTATACCCATGTCCGAAAAGATTTTGATAAACATATAATAAAGACAATTTAATAAGTATGCCATTATGTCAATTTATGGACATCATAAGTAAAAAAAAGAAAAACAAGAGTCTGTGTTTTAAATTTAAAATTTTCTTAAAAAATATCAATCAATGATTATCAGCCAAGAATAATATATGTAATTACAAATGCATTTTAATTTCCTTATTGGTTGAAATGTCAAAGACTGCTAAACTAACCTTACTGTTTTTCCCTGCGATCTTTTTCATTTGCCCACTGAATATAAACTCTGTCCAGATCTATCTAAGAGCTAGTAACTCTTAATACACATCAGCATGTCCAAATGATCTACTTGTAAATGATTCCGTGGTTTGTTTTTCAGAGTGTTCATTAAGCTAAAGCCATGCTCACAGTCTGCATTTAATGCTAGGAATATTCCTCCAATATCCATCAACTTTGCAAGATCCTGAAATTGTTTGTTCTGGTGAGCAAATGTCATCATATCCGCAGGGCCGGTGCAAGGATGTTTCACACCCTAGGCGAAACTTCCACCTTGCTCCCTCCTCTGTCCCCGAGCCCCTGCCCTGAGGCGCCCCTCCTCCTGTGGCAGCTCCCCCCCCCAAGGCGCCCCCCTCCTGCGGCAGCTCCCCGCCCCCCCCTGCCCTGAGGCATCCCCCCCACCCCAACTCACCCCTGCTCCGTCTCCACCCCGAGCACGCCCTGGCTGCTTCACTTCTCCCACCTCCCAGGCTTGGGGTGCCAATCAGCTTAGGCGCCGCAAGCCTGGGAGGCGGGAGAAGTGAAGCAGCCATGGCTTGTTTGGGGAGGAGGCGGGGCAGGGGTGAGCTGGGGCGGGGAGTTCCTCTGTGTGTCCCCTGCCCCCCACTTGCTGCAGGAGGCCCTCCCCGCACTCCCCTGCCCCAGTTCCCTCCAACTAAATGCCGGCGGCGACTGGGGTGGCTGAAGATCCGGCCGCCACGGTCGCTGCCGAAGAAAATGCTGCACCCAAATCCTAGCACCCTAGGCGACCGCCTAGGTGGCCTAAATGGTTGCACTGGCCCTGCATATCCGGGAAACTTAAAACCAATTGGCTTTTGATTCTTTTGGCTACTGCAAACTTGAAGTCATTATACTGACTGACTATAACAATCTCTTCAGCAAGAAAGCCTTTGTATTTTGAACATAGGGATTTGACCTAATGAATTCCAAAATTGAAGTCACACTTAACTATTACTGCACATTCAAAAGTGGACCACTCCTGGACTTCATCCTCTGGAAACCTGTCTGCCAAATGTGCACACAAGATATTTATGAAAGTTATTATGGAACTGGTATCAATTTCATATCTAAGAGAGCCTTAACTTTGTCACTCCATAAGACTGAATCTCCAAGGTACTGGCTTCTGATCTTGTCCAGTTTACCTTGGGCAAGGTGAAATGCTTCAAGGGGCGTAAGGCCCCATTTCTGGAGCAGTGTGGATAGTGACGCCAGCTCCAACAAAACATCATTCAAAACTTCTAATGTTATTCGGTATTCCATGATATTCAGCTTTTTGTGGCAGTATTTAGAAACTGAATCAGTACTTTTGTCTTGCTCAAAATATTCCAGAAGAGGATTATAGTTGCGAATAATTGCTCGAAGTGCAAAGTGCCTACATAACCAGTGCATTTCATTGAGTGGCCTGAAAGCCACTGACTCACATTCAGAAGCATCCACTATTTCCTGAAATTTGCATTTTCTCTTGGATGACTGACAGAACGCTGTATAGACAGTTCTTATTAAGGTTTCGATGTCTCTTATCAGCTTGACCTCTTTCCATGCATCAGAAATCTCAAGTCTTCCCGGTGTGTAACGCAATGTTTGCTGGACTAAGTGTGGAATATCATGTTTTATCTGAGCTGCCACACCACTGAGTTTGCCCAACATCACGGAGGCACCATCAGATGTGAACATCACCATTTTCATTAGATCAAGTTGGTGTTTTCTAGAAAACTCTTTGATTGCAGACACTATTGAAACAGCGTCACATTCTTGCAATTGTAATAGTCCACCAAACAAAGTTTTATAGTCTGCAAAATTATGGATCTATATTTAATGGATATATCAGTGCTTTCATCAACAGCTAGAACATGAAACACTGCCAATACTATTTCATGTATGAGGTCATTTTGGACAATGCAGTTGATAATTTCAAGAAATTCAAAAGCATAATTTTTATTTCTCCAGCTCGCTGGTATGTGCACATACTTCTCCATATGGTCATTAATATCTTGAACAGAAAGCATTGAGCTGTTCATTTTAATAGCCAACAACACATTGTCAATAAGTACCTTGATTTCTTCTGGCTTTGAGCACTTCTGTTCAAGATTAATTTGCCTCCTCTGCTTTTCAGTTGGACTTTCAAGTAAAGAAGGGTTTTTGTTTCTAAGTCTTGTTACACCATCTGTATGAGACTTACTTGACAGATGACGCTTTAAGAAATCCAACTTCCATACATCATTACACATTCTTCCCGTTGAAAATTCTCCTGAAGCTCTGGCATCTCGACAATATACACAAAACACTCCATTGTCCTTATCATATGTGAATATTTCATGAAGTTTAACAAGTATTACACTATCTGACTTCAGTGTAACAGTCTCTATAGTCTCATCCAGCCATCCAGATTTAAGTGAAGTCGCTGTTCTTTTATGCTTGAGACCTCTAGACAGTGACATTTTGGGATTGATTTTTTACCAGATTGGTTTATTTAGCATGAACACTTTTATTATATGGCTACTATTTCAATGCGCTTAACAGTGTGACTCGACAAAAGGGCAAACGGGAGATCATTCAGATCAGGATACCGGAATTTTGTGCATAGCAAAAAAACACGGCAAAAAAACACGGGAAAATGGTAAAATATCCTGAGTAAATGTATGAAGTTCAATGCCTTTGAAAGATTTCAGTCACGAAAACAACACTTACCTTTGTTCATTTCTGGGAAATCTTTGCAGTTCCTTAGCAACTACAGCCAGGCATTTTGACTTATTCGCACGTCCTTGAGTTTGTACACAGCCAAATGAACAGACTACAAGGAGATGTGTGGGTCCCGACTGTCAGCATTTCGAACATGGAAACTTGATCATGCCACATGGGGACGGTCAGGATTCACACATCTCCTTGTAGTCTGTTCATCTGGCTGTGTACAAACTCAAGTATGTGCAAATAAACCAAAATGCCTGGCCGTAGTTGTGAAACAATGTCAAAAGTTGCCTGTAAATGATATTTTGGCCTGGCTCTGTTATGGTATTTCGTTTTTTGTGCTCGCAATGTTTTGCTGTGCGCGCCATGTGTGCACACGCACACAGCTTAGAGGGAACAGTGGTTAGGGACTCTCGGAGCTCCAGCAGGTGGGGGTGGGCAGGGCTGGGGTACTAGCCTCCCTGAAGTGGAGTTTCACCACCACCCATGTTCCCTACTGATTCTTGGAAATGGCAACACTGTTCTGCCTGAATTTCCAAAAATTTCATCCTGAGACAGACCTCCACATGGAAAATTTCAGCCCAAACAGTTAATGTTTGGTATCAAAGAGGTACTAGCCCTGCCTGTAATAATGAAGGGCAACCTGAATGAAGGTGGTTTCTAGCAGTAGAAAGGGTAGGGCTCTGTCATCACTACCATTCCTCCTGCTTCTCAAAAATCATCTGTGTCATGCAGCTATGTTGGCTGGAGTGGATGGGGCAGGACTTATTTAAATCTGTTCTGAAGACTAGCTTGCAGCCTGGCCAACTACCTGTTTTGGGACCTATTGGCTCCGGGGGTTAGTGGTCTAAATGGTCCTGAGCCCAGGAGCTAACACTAGTGCCCTAAGTGTTCAGTCAGCACCCATCGTCATTGGGTGTCAGCACAAAGGGGTGGGCTTGGTCCTCACTTTATCAACCAGGTTTCACTTGGGGTTTGCTGGTGAGTACAGCCCAGCTGAGTATCACAGAGCGTTCAGCTGCAGAAGCCCGATGCTTTTCATCAGTAAATCTTAAAAGTGTTTTACAAAGGGCAGTACCATTATCCCCATTCTACAGATGGGGAAACTGAGGCACACACAGAGGCACTAGATCTTGTCCAAGGTCTCCCAGTGCCATAGATCCCAGCTCTCCTGAAGGGCATCACGTGCTTGGAAACACAGGGGCAGAGGTCCCCCCGGAACAGCCTAGTGTGCACTTGGCTGAGTGTAGACAGGCATGTCCAGGGGAGGACAGGGGGTAGGTCTAAAGTTACCCCAGCAGCCCCCGTAAATAACCCCAAGGGAAGAAGGCCGCAACAGCTCAGCCGCGCTCCGCCCCTCCCGCCACTCAGCGTGGGCCAGCACCGCCCCGCCCCGCCCCGCTCCACCAATGGAGGGACGGGGCGTGGCTCGCGGAGGCTCGCGGTTGGCGGTGGCGCGCGGGGCGGCCTACGCAGGGCGAGAGCTGGGCCGGCGGTTATAAATCCCCGGAGCAAAGCGCCGCTGCGCGGTTCGGTTCCGAGTCCTTAGCGGCGCGGCAGCGAGGCGTCGCCGGTAAGTGCGTGTGGCCGGCTGGGCTCTGGAGCGTCGCCCCCGGCTGCCCGCGGGGGCCGCTGCGCCAGCGTCTCCTGGTGCTGGAGCCCGGGTCTAAAGCGCCGCCGAGCGAAACCCGCCCCAGGGGGCTTTTACCGGGGGGCGGCTCGTTAAGTTCCGTTCCGGGGTTACTGGGGCGCAGCCACAGCGCGTAATGGCCACTGGCCGGAGAGCCGGGTGCTGGACCGTGCCCGGTGCGCGGCTCCCTCCAGCCGGCCTGACTTCCTCTCCTGAGCCCGGCGGCCCCGTGACGTCCGCGTGGGAAGCGGGGTGACTGACATTCCTGTTGTTGCCGCTCCCCCCGTCCCCTCAGCTCGGCTTCCTTGGGGGAAAGTGAAAACTGCCTCAGAGGGATGTGTCCTTGCCTCGGTGCCCTGCTTCATGGCGTGCGTCAGAAAGCAGCTGCTGCTCGGCCTTGCTTTTGGCAGCAGCGATCTCTCCAGTGCCTTCCCAGCTCTTCGAGGGAGAGGACTAGGACGGGCTATAGGTTGACAAGTATAAGTATAGGGAACAACGATGGCTTAATTTTGTACCACAGAACTAGCACTTGGCATCTTTGGAAAACTACCAACGTGTGCTGTCAGCTCTATTAAAATCTACAGCCAAAGTGGTGAGAACGAGATGAATTCCAGTGTGGATTTGGGCATTGGGTAAAATATTTGAAATCTGTGTCTAGTGGCTTTTTCTTGTACTGTGACAGTTGGAAAACTGGCGTCACAAATAATTCCTGCATAAAATAATGTGATAGGAGGGAAATTGAGTTACTTTGGGTCTGCCTTCAGATTTGCTGAGGGTCTGCTCCTTCCATTAACTTCATTTGGGGTTCTGGATTCTCTGCACTTCTAAACATAAGGCCCAAGATTAAGAAGGCTTCAGGTTTTTTTTTTTTTTTTTTTTGCTTTGGCAAATATAGAAGATACCAACATTAGTGACTATGTCCCCCCCCCTCCCCGCCTGGGTCAGATCTATAAAGTAAATGTTGTCTATAGAGACAATAGGTCATGTATTGTACCCAACATTTCTCATAATAAAAGAACAAGGACATTCAGTGAAACGAAAATGCAGATATTTAGATATTTGTATGCAAATATGGTAGTAAGTCAATGCTAACCTGCTTCTTGATTGTACAGTTAACTTTTTCATCGCAAAAGAACAGACCCAAAAAATACAGTAATGACTAACTTAAAAATCACACTGGATATGAAGCCATAGTCAGATTAATATTAGCTCAGCTAGAATTGTAGGAACATGGGTGGGGAGGCACTTTTTTATCTTAATAGTCAATCATAATAGTATTGAGTTACGTGTTCCTAAAATTATCCCTGATAAATATTTGTCCCAGCCTTTTACAATCAAGATATTGGTAGTAAAAACACTTGTTGAATATTCTGATTCAAATCCAGATGTGTGACAGCATTGTTAACTGCCTTTGTGGTAACCAGAAAGTCAATTAAATATCACATTATTCTTTTAAATTTTCTGAAGGTTAATGTTTTAACTGATGATGCGTTTGAGTTTGTTTTAAAATGTTCTGAGTGTGCTAAGCTTCCTAATGTGTAATACAGTGCTTTGCTGTATCAGTTTACTGTACTGTGACACACATTATAGTCTAGATCTCTTGCTTCTTTAGTAAAAAAGAAAATGCATTTGAGGGAGGAATATTAGTAACAAGTTCAGAATTTTGGGCAATATAATTCTAAAAATACTAATATTTTGTATCTTTCGAATACCTATTAAAAGCCATTGCTGCCTCTTATAGAAAGAAGAATCCAGAAGAATGTCTGCACTGAACTGGAAGCCATTTGTTTATGGAGGCTTAGCATCAATCACTGCAGAATGTGGTAAGCAGTTAATCTTCTAACTGTTTGCATGACTTATTCTACATTAGGAGGTTCAGTTTCAACTCACAAATTTATCTAGTGTGAAAAATAAAATAGCTACTGCAATAGATTACTAACTTACATTTAAAAGTGCTTCCAGAAGAACTTCAATTTTGAAGGGCTATTGTTGCTTTTTGTCTAAAATGTGTATTTTTGAAGTAAAGGAGAAAAATAGTCACCAACCCAATTGGTACTCAAGTGTTTTCATATTGCCTAACAAGTTTGTCACGTTAACTTGGTTTTTTAAAGAAAAAGGAATTGAGGAATTGTTTGCTCCAAGATATCCTTGAGTGCTTCTTAAATTTTTATTAAATAGGGAAGCCTTGAATGCTAGATTTTTTTGTATGAATTTGTGGCATTGAGATCTGGAAATGAGGTACTGGAAATAGTACTGATCTTATTGGCTTAGGTCTTATGTGACAAGCAGTGTCAATTTAGTCTGAATTTTTTAACAGAATTTTACAGATGGTAGAGATACAGAAAATAGAAATAACGGCAGTCAAGTAAATGGTGAACTAGAGTACTGCATCTACATTTATTTATATGAGAATTTTCATGGTTATTTATAGCTGTCCAGTAGAGTATTATGATAAAATATGGTAGTGATCTCATAACGGGTTAAAATGTAAATAGACATTATAGGGGGTAGATGTGAAGAAGCAGCCATTTCCTCCTGAGGCCTTGAGAGAATTTGTGTAAAACGTATCAGGAGTAATTCCTTTTTTGGGAAGAAATAATTTTCTTAAAATTTGTAGACAATAAGTGCCTGTACAGTTTGATTCCCCAAATGTTTGCCCTCATGTACAGCTTGAAACATCTAACAGCAAAGTAAAATCATGATAGCCTTTCAATTCACTTAACATCATGAGTATAATTTAGCACACACAGTCTAGATTGCCTGAATCAAATTTTTCACTAACTACAAGTAACACAGTATAGCTATTGATGTATAATCTCACAGAAAATGAACTTTGAGTCTGCTTTTAAGCTGCACCCATTTAGAACCAAATTCTGAAGACCTTTTCTCGTATAAGTAATTCTTGTTCATGTCCGTAGTTGCACTGATGTCAGTGGAACTAATCACATGATCAAGGGGATTTGCAGGTCCAGGCCTTCAGCTTCTTATGTGGGTTATAGCAGAAGTTCCTGTTTTGAGTCTCTAGCTTGATATTAAAGCACTGGCTGCTACTGTAGAGCTCTCTATAAAGCCATCTATTATTTTTCTTCATTTGAATACAAATGAGTAGCTTTGTTAGCCTGCAACTAATTATACATTTTCTTTTGTCTTTAGAAAACACTGAGGTTCTACATTACGTTAACATTTTCGTTTATTATGTATCTGCTTTGGCAAGACAAGTGTTTCATGTTAAATTAATATACTTTTTCCTCTCCTGACTTTAAGGTACTTTCCCAATTGATCTGACCAAAACACGTCTCCAGGTTCAAGGTCAAACTAATGATGCCAAATTTAAGGAGGTTCGTTACAGAGGAATGGTGCATGCACTAGTGAGGATATGGAGAGAAGAAGGGTTGAAAGCACTGTATTCTGGGTAAAATAAAATATATACTTTATGTAACCAGTTTGCTTTTGTGAATTTTGGGACAGTTTATGAAAAAATACTGTCGCATACAATAGTATTGGATTTTATAAATGATTTTTTTAGTTAGCCCCACTTAAAGATTGTGAGGGAGAGGGAGGCCACATCGGACAAAGTATTTGAATAAAAATGGTTCAGAATATGGTGCATAATTTCAAAATACAATATTTTTACATCATGGTAATTTCTACATGTGAATGGCTTATTTTTTATTAAAACTTATCCACTGTAGTAGAAGGGAAGTTTTTCATAGTTTGCTTTGAGATTGTAGGTATACGGTTATAACTGTACTTCACAATGCATTATACTTTTGGAAAATGCATCCAAATAAATATACCAATAAAATACCACATAACTTCCATATAAGTTATTGAGAAGTCATTTTTACTACTATATCGTATGATAAACCCTCCATCAGCTAATGTAAGTCAGATATCTTATTTCACATTAGTGATGGCAAAAGTAAATTTAAATCCCAACTTCATTTACCAAGTGATAACCAACTCAGTTTGTGTGTGTCCTTGGCAGTCCATTTGTAGGGTGAACATCTCTGCTGAACTGATGATTAATACAAGGATGAGCTAGCACAGAAATGAAGAATGAGTGTGATATGCTTGTATTAGAGCTTAGGTGTAGTAAACTTGTAGTAGCAAAATCATTTTATGTCAAGTATATGGTTGCACATGCAATGCATCAACTATAACAATAGCAGTAAAAATCCATTTTACTTTCACTGTTGTGATTTTTATAGGTCATTAGATTAAAAAATCCTGTTTCTTATGAAATCAGTGATGACCATATTTTTGAGATTTGTTTTCCTACACAAGTGAAAAACTGGTATTCTCACATTGTAGCTGACATAATATTGAAACGTACAAGTGCTGTGCATATTTGTATTCAAATGTAATTTTTATACTTCAGTGACATAAAGTTTTAAACTCCCACTGTTAATGTCAGGTGATACTTTCAAAGTACCATATCAAGTTACAGGAAATTGTAACTACTGTTTTAAAACATTATTCAAAGAATATTTTTTGTTCTGTATACATCGATTTTTAGATTTTCAGCTAGTGGCCAAGCAGGAAATGATTGCTAAATCAGTATCAGTATTCATTATGGCAGTTACTGTGGTAAGGATTTTTCCTCAGTCCTTTTAGAAAGGTTGGTAGTACCGCCGCAACTTCATTTCTTTCATATGTGAATATCATCTTTACTGAAAGCCTTCTCCCTATCTGTACTGGTTCTGAAAACATCTGGTTTAAACGAACAAACCTTTCACTTTTTGTGCATAACCTGAGTTCAGCCTGTTCTACTCTAAAGATTTGTTGAATAAACTTTATTTGTGGTTACCGAGACTACATTATCTGCTTCTTCCTATTTTTATAGGATTGCCCCTGCAATGTTACGCCAGGCTTCATATGGAACAATAAAAATAGGCACTTACCAAAGCTTGAAGAGAGTGTTTGTTGAGCAACCAGAAGGTGAGTGGGTTTTTCAGCTTTGTTACTATTGCTTGTTAATATAGTTCATCTAGTTGTTTATATTGTTTCCTTATCATATGATGCATATGTACATTGTATTGTATCAATGAAATGTATATATGCATCAGCTTAATATTCATTTTAAAAATGGTTCTGCAGATGAAATTCAAATAAAAATTGAGCTATCTAAAAAAAAGTTAACTTCGAGTGTTTAGCTCCTTACTTTCAACTGACTCTTTCATTAAAGAAGGTAAAGCATTGACTTGCACTTAATGTCTTATCACAGTGTAAAAGCCTGTGGCTGAGAATTTGTTTTTGCTTCTGGAATAGATGAAACCCTGGTGATAAATGTATTATGTGGCATTCTTTCGGGGGTGATTTCATCATCTATTGCCAACCCTACAGATGTTTTGAAGGTAAGTGGTGTTTTTTATCAAGTTTCTATTTTCAGCATAGGTTCCTTTGTATTCTTGAGATGAGAACAGTCTACTGATGATCATTGCATGTTGTTTCTTTAAATATACTAACTTTTTGAAAATTACTTAATAGTTCAGAAGGTTCCAGGGGAAGAACTGAACTGTAGAAATTTCCCTCCAAGCATGCTGGTCAGCTGGAGGCATGCAATTAGATGAAGTCAGTGTCCTTGGAGACAAGGAGAACCACTTGATTACAGGAACTCCTCACTTAAAGTTCTCCTGGTTAATGTTGTTTCGATATTAAGTTGCTGATCAATTAGGGAACATGCTCCTTTAAAGTTGTGAAATGCTCCCTTCTAACAGTCGGTCATTTGGCCGCTACCTGTTTTGTCCACTGCTTGCAGGAAGAGCAGCCCGTTGCAGCTAGCTGGTGGGTGGTTGGAACCAGGGTGGACCAGCAGCCCCCCTATCAGCTCCCCACTCCTCTAAATTCCCTGTGCAGTAGCTGTCCCTCCCTGCACTGCCATGCTGCTCCTGCCCTCTGCCTTGGAGCTGCTTCCAGAGACGACTCCTTGCTGTGCTGGGGGGTGGGGGGAGAAGGGTGCTAATGTCAGGGTGCCTTCCCCCTCCTCCATGTTCCTGCACCCTGCTTACCCCATCTTCCATAGAGTAGGGGGGATACATGACAGTGGGAGGGAGCTTCTAGGCAGTAACTGCCATCTTAGGTCTCAGCAAGCTGATTTAATTAACAGTGTACTTAAGCCTGGAGTCAGGTACTTAAAGGGGAAATGCATTTTTTTTCACTCACACACAGTGTGTGTCTGTCTGCCCTCCCTTCTTTCCTGCTGTCTTGTAGTGTAGTGAGAGTTAACCCTTGAGGGCTCAGTCAATTGCTAGTTCATTTAGCAGGAAGGCATTCCCTGGAAAATATCCCACCCTCTGACTTCTCCACCTCAACCAAGCTTCACAGTCATTGCTGTGTACAGTATTTAATTGTTTGTTTAAAAATTATTCTGTGTATACATATATAAAAGTCTTTTGTCTGGTGAAAAAATTTCCCTGGAACCTAACCCCCTCATTTACATGAATTCTTATGGGGAAATTGGATTCACTTAACATTGTTTCGCTTAAAATCACATTTTTCAGGAACATAACTACAACATTAAGGGAGGAGTTCCTGTACCTTTTCTTGCTTCAGAGCACAATGAACTACTAAAGTTGCTCTTGGTCCCCCCTTGCCCCAAACTTGACACATGCTGAAGCTGTATTCTTACATTTAAAAAATCCATGTGAGTGGACCTATACTGCTTACAATGCTGTTCATTTGGAAGTATGTAAAGGACCACTTACCCATCACTGACATCTAGAAATCTCTAGGTTGGAAGAAATCTTGGGGTTCTAGAAAAAAAATCCAGTAGGTTAGGATCTCTGTTGTCTCCTATGAAAAACTAGTAGCATAGTGCCCCTTTGAAACAATGCCTCTGCATGGTGCATTAATGACCTTGAGCAGAGTGCCACCTAGTGACATCACCAACATCACATTTTCAGCAACTGTTTTAAAATTTGTGGGTATCTCCTGTCCAACTACTGGTAAGGCTGATCCTATTTAAGTTACAAGATCATGGCCTGAGATTACTTGACTGCTTCTGCACATGCTGTAGTTTCCTGAGAATTGAGGGGGAGGAAATCTTTCTTTTTACATAGTGCCTAATTTTAGTCCTCCTTCCTCTCAAATAAAATAGAATAAAAACAAATTGTTTACAACCTCCCATTTCATAAAAGGGGTAGTGGAAGTATCAACACAAGTAAGCCTTTACTGGCTCCATTCTGGAATTATAGTATACTATGTGACAGAGGACAATACCCTGGACAGACTTTAATGAATTAAGTTAAATGTCACTGGAGTTCATTGTATTAAAAATGCAATTGTGTGTGTTATGAGATTGTGTATAACTTTTTTTTTAGAAGGGTGATGCTAACATTATTCCTCTGGTTATTGGCCCTTTGAAGCTACCTCTGCAGAGCTTCGTATATACTAAGTCTAATTGGTTTCTCCAGGAACCAGTGGACAAAGAAAGGATTTTGGGATAAATAGCCTGGTTTTAAACAGGTTCAGGGCCTTTCTAATCTGCAAATGGACAGGACTTCTGGTCCAAGGTGGGCCCCAATCTTTAGGGAAGGGTTGGAAGGACTGTGGCCTACTGAGGCCACATAAGACTGAGCATTTGTTCTGAGTTGAAGGTGTAATGAACTTGTGACCATAGGGAGCACTGCTATGTGGTTGGGGTTTGAAGGACTATTCACCAATCAGAGTCCTTGTTGTAGTGTGGGGGTGATCTCCGGCAAGCTTATGAGCATGTATGTAGGTTTTAATGTTTTTTAGTGTTTTCTCTGTAATGCTTTGTATCTTAAAAATAAATCTGCTTGCTTAGAAATAGCAGTGTGGTAACTCATAACTGACAATCACACTGTGTATTGTCTGAGGAGAGACTTGAATCATGCCTGCTTAGTGTCTCTTGCTGGGAAAATCACATGGTCAGGAGCGTGCGCAGCCTGTAAGTACCCCAGTCAGAAGGGACAGAGATGCATGTCTCCACCGAAGAGGCAATGGTTGTGGAGTTGGAAGCCTAGAGGGGGGTGCCCTTGCTGGACCATGGAGGAGGAATAGAGCTGCAGTTGCCCTGAACTTGTGACAGGCTTCAGTCTGTAGTGATGGTATGCATGCTGGGCTGGCTGACACTAACTCCCAAAATTAGGGGTGAATACTCATTTGCTTGTCACACTTGCCATGAATCCAGCAGTTTGTCCTTGAAAAATCAGTCTTTCATTTCAAATCCAAAAAGTCAAGTACATAGCTCTTCCCAGCTGAAACTCTCATCCTGTTGACCTTTTGTGTTAAGATGCAGCTGGTGAGTTCAAGGGAGAACGTTGTAACAGACACCATGCAGAAGTCTTCTGTCAATCTAATCTACGTGTTAATGCACCAATTCAAAAATAGCAGTGATTTGTGGTAACTAATTTAAAAGCTACACCAAGTACTATTTAAAATTCAGTTGTTCCAAATATAGCAGCTGTAGCTGACAGATAGCTGGTACTACCATGATGCAGTCAGTCCATACTTGTATAGTTAAGAAGCAGAGATCGTATTTTGAAAATGTTTTAAATGGTGTTATTTTGCAGCGCCTCTTCATAAGGTTGAGAAACTCAGCTAAATTATGATATTTAGTGTTTGAAAATCGATAACTGCTTTTTGTTTTGGGCTGCCTTAGATCAGAATGCAGGCCCAAGGCAGTGTGATTCAAGGAGGAATGATGGGCAATTTCATACAAATTTACCAAAAAGAAGGCACTAGAGGACTATGGAAAGTAAGTTCTTCAATTCTTACACTGTCTCTTCTGAGGTTGTTCTTGCAATAGTGTTAAAATAAATAAATAAATAAATAAAATCCATTTACTATTGTACATATTGTTGCATGTAGTTCTGCAATGTTGGCCAAAATATTGGTGTAATATGTACCTAAAGTTGTATATGTATATTTTTTACTGCTACATCGTTTGCCATTTGAGTATTTGAAAAGCACTTGAGAAGTATTAATGCATGTAGATAGACTCATCACCTCTGAAGTATTATCTCCATTTAACAAAAAGAGTGTAGTGTACAAGAGTGAGAGTTTGTTATGGACATACTAGAGCAGAGTTCAGGTTACATTGGTGTGACCCTTACCTCTTCAATTCCTGGTTTTCAGAGGTTTGAATGTCACTAAACTTGACATTCTGGAAGGGTTCAAGACATCACTGAGCAAAGTTAACTCCAGGTTAATGAAGTTTCTTGTCAGTGAGCTTCCTAGTTTTAGTATTTTTTGTAGGCGTTAGTGGTCATTTATGCAGTTGTAGTTATTTCATAGGTTTGCAGTTGAGATGCTACCATGGCTAGTGGTGGTGCCTAGCTCATATCATTTTTCATCAGTAGATCATGGAACACTTGACAAAGGAGGTTAATATAATTATATTCACCCAGCGGGTCAGTGACATAGCCAGAAATGGGTCCCAGTTCCATGCTCTGTCTACTAGGCCACATGGTTATGTGATTCCTATTTACGCTTCCACCTTCCTGTGCACTTTGTTATAGTGGAATGGGGAAAGTGGTCATGCTTTCAAATGTTTTGGAGGGTATAACTGCTGACAGGACTGTTGAGAGGACTCAAAACTATCAAGAGTTTGGGACAAAAACTCTATTACATGCCATTTTCAGTAACTAAGCAAGTGAGAGAAGACTGGGTGTCTCTGTCCTTCACAACTCTTTCCCCACCATTCCTTCCAACATCTAGCCCCAACCCAGCATCTAGCTCACCCTCCCTTTCCAGTCCCGTTAACCATTAGCACATAAAAGGTTGTTCCTTACTGCATAAATATGATGTGGCACCTTCTGCTGCATACATGTGATGGGCAGCAGCTTACTGGAGGATTGCATGCTTCCTTGATTAGATAGACTGGGGCCCTTTGCCCCTGTTTCAGGCAGGTTTCCCCAGCTTTGCCCAAACCTATCAAGTCCACCCCATGCAGAGGAGTCATCTTGACTCATTTCCTGGTTTTTAGAGGTTTCACTTTGCTTTACCTTGATCCTAGCTCACATGGAAAGCAGAGGGGGCTCCTATCCCCAAATGAGTAGAACTTTCCCAGATCCTGGCACACAGGAGGGGAAAATGGGGAGCTGACAGGCTCTCTGCCTCCCACTCCCTCAGACTTGAGCCCCCAACCTCTTCCTCTCCCCTTCCCTTACCTCAGCTCTTCCCCCACTCCTCTGCCTCTAATCCTCCCAGCAATTGTTTGCATGCGTAATTTTTCTCCTCAAAATAGTTTGAGCACCTTCTGGATTGCCTACTGTACTCAGATTATATATCCCCTCTTCCCCCACCCCCCCAAATACCCTGGTACAAGGGGATTGTACAAAATAAACAAATAGATATTTCAAAGATTTCTGCCAAGTGTAGTTTTCAAACTTATTGCCTGTCTGTAGCTCAAGTTCATTGACCGTAGCATGTCCCCATAAGCCACCCAAGTCATGTGGAAACTGGCTGACTAAAAACTTCTTGGCTAGATCTGCGTGTGTACTTTGTAATCTGTTTGACACATGAACATTGAGTGCAGACCTCTTTAGAAAATTTAACTCTTTTTTGATCAACGTTTTCAATATTACTTTCCCAAAGAGGTAGTGCTTGCCATGCACTACCTGGGATAAATCTGGGAGTATGGTCAGAGCCATGATCAGAGCTCCATATCTGCACAAAACACATTAATAGAATGTGTTAACATTAAACGCTGTTTTTTTTAAGGATCTCCTTTTTTTCTCAGGGACTCCTTTGCTCAGATGTCCCCAAATTTGGATACTTAACTGAGCTCACGCTTTGAAGTACAGCTAATTTCAAGGCAATCTGAATAAGCATGCGGATATTAGAACACTTGGAGTTAGCCTTTAAATGGGGCTTCTCAGCCTTAGCTCTGCTATAAGTTATTGACAAAAGGTATGCTCTCTCCAGCTGAAAACTGTTATTTATATTGGTGACAGTAGAATATTTCCTTGGCACAGGGAATAGAACTCTTCCATTAACTCTCGCAAATTAACCAAGTTATAACACTTACAAGGAGTATTGCAACAATAAGAACATAAGAGTGGCCATACTGGGTCAGACCAAAGGTCCATCCAGCCCAGTATCCTGTCGGCCGACAGTGGCCAATACCAAGGTGCCGCAGAGGGAGTGAACCTAACAGATAATGATCAAGTGATCTCTCTCCTGCCATCCATCTCCACGCTCTGACAGACAGGCAGGCTAGGGACATCATTCCTTACCTTACCATTAATGGACTTAACCTCCATGAATTTATCTAAGTCTCTTAACTGTGTATAGAATTTATTTTAACTGTATATACCTTTACAAGCTGACTTAAAATTGAAAGCCATCTTTAAATCTAATATAGCCTGGTTCAAGAACAAGGCTGGTTTTGCTGAGCTGCTTCAGTGTAGCGCAGCTCATGTCGTTCGATGAATATCTGTGAAAGCAGGAACCAGATGGTTCTGGGGATTGGTAATTTGAATAGTCTCTTGATTTATGGTTTTCTGGTTCAAACTTAGCCCAGGGTGGTAGAGGAGTTGTTCAGTGGTCTGTTGTGATCCAGTGGTTTAAGGAATGGGTCTAGGAGAATGGGACCTGGAAGAATCGGATTTTATTCCAAGTTCTACTGAGAACCATGTGAACTTGAAGTAGTTAAGCTGTGGACATCTTTCCCATCTGCAAAATTGGAATAATTTCTGCAGTTTAGAGGAATTGGGTATTAGCCATTTAAATGGTGTGGGAAGCCCTTTGTAAAGCATATTACGATCTGCTGATGAAAAGCACTACAGTGGTTAAAATAAACTGTACTTGGCATTAAACAAGATTTAATGAACTTACCTTCTCACCTGTAACTATGATCAGAGGTTTTCAAATTTTCAGTATGGGTTGTATCTTAGCATGTCATGGGCTGCCTCGTAAGCCATTCATGATTACAGAAAATCTGTGGCCACTACTGAAATTCTATGCATGAAAAATATTTGCATTTCCACCTGTTGAGAACAGTTAGTGGTTAACCTTTGAAAAATGCAGTCCGTCTACTTTTGCTTTCCATTTCATCTCCCCCCCCTTAATATTCTTGGTTTCTCTCAGCTGACTGCAAGACGAGCCAGCACCAGCCTGCCAGCTGTCAGCAAACTACCAGCAGCAGTCCATAGACTTCAGTTTGAGAACATCTGATGTAGGTCATGGCTGAGATTATGGTGGGGCAGTATAGGGAAGCTTGTATTGCCGCTGTGCTTTATCTGTTCCGCAAATTAACTCAATCACTAGGGTAGTCTGTCTGGGATCTTTTACAAGCAGTACATTTACACACCGTTATACCATACACCACTTTATTTTTTTTAAATCTTTATAGAGTGTATTTTCTCAGTATACAAAATTTGTTTTATGAATATTTTCTAGGTGCTTTTAATCTAAAATGTAATGGTATTTCTGAGTTATCTTCAACCAGACATATAAATGATGCAGTTTTTAAAAACTCAAATGTTTTACATTTGTTTTGCCAGGGGGTGTCCCTAACAGCTCAGAGAGCTGCTATTGTTGTGGGAGTGGAGCTGCCAGTCTATGATCTCACCAAGAAGCACATAATTATGTCTGGACTCATGGGAGACACTGTATATACTCACTTTCTGTAAGTTTGAACAGGCATAAGAGTTAAGTTTACAAAGATGTATTTGTATGATTAAATCCCCTTTCAGAGGTTACACATTAATCTCTTAGGGTATGTCAAGGTATTATTCCCACTTTGAACTTTAATGTCCAGAAAGTTGGGACCTGCATGTACCCCTCTAAACTTAATTCCTAGCTTAGATCTGATAGCGCTGTCACCAACCAAAAATACAGTGTTTTGGTACGCTTTCTGTCCCCCAAAAACCTTCCCTGAGGGACCCAAGACCCAAATCCCTTGGGTCTTAAAACAGAGAAATAAACCATTCCCCCTCCCAGACTTTCCCTGAGATACACTGATCCAAACTCCTTGGATCCTGAAAGAGAGGAATTAACCTTTTCCCCCCCCTTCTCTCCCCGGTGAGTTCAGACTCAATCCCCTTGAGTTTTACACAAGGAAAAAATCAATCAGGTTCTGAAAAAAAAATTTTTATTTTTTTTTTCTTTAATTAAAAGCTATCTCTGTAAAATCAAGATGGAAAATGTGTTTACAGGGTCTTCAGCTTATATAGACTAGAGGGATTCCCTCCCCACTAGCCTAAGATACAAATTACAGCAAACAGCTAAAATATTCTTCCAGCAAAATGCACATTTGTAAATAAAGAAAACAAACATAAAACTAACCAGCCTTTTAACTAGTTAGTACTTACTATTATGAACATGAGACTGTGTTAGAAAGAACGGAGACAGATCTGGTTGCATGTCTGGCCCCTCTTAGCTCCAAGAGACAACAAAAAACAAAACAAACAGCACAAACAAAGACTTCCCTCCACCAAGATTTGAAAATATCTTGTCTCCCGATTGGTCCTTTGGTCAGGTGTCAGCCAGGTTCACTGAGCTTGTTAACCCTTTACAGGTAAAAGACATTAACCCTTAACTATCTGTTTATGACAGGGTATGTCTACACTTCGGGATTATTCTGATTTTACATAAACCGGTTTTGTAAAACAGATTGTATAAAGTCGAGTGCACGTGGCCACACTAAGCACATTAATTCGGTGGTGTGCGTCCATGGTCAGAGGCTAGTGTCGATTTCTGGAGCGTTGCACTGTGGGTAGCTATCCCGTAGCTATCCCATAATTCCCGCAGTCTCCCCCGCCCATTGGAATTCTGGGTTGAGACCCCGATGCATGATGGTGCAAAAACAGTGTCGTGGGTGATTCTGAGTAAACATCATCACTCATTCCTTCCTCCGGGAAAGCAACGGCAGACAATCATTTCACGCCCTTTTTCCCTGGATTGCCCTGGCAGATGCCATAGCATGGCAACCATGGAGCCCATTCAGCTTTTTTTACTGTCACCATATGTCTACTGGATGTTGCTAACAGACATGGTACTGCAGCGCTACACAGCAGTATTCATTTGCCTTTGCAAGATAGCAGAGATGGTTGTCAGTTGTGCTGTACTGTCTGTCATGCCATTGTAAATTGGCGATGAGATGACGGTTATCAGTTGTTCTGTACTGTCTGCTGCTGTCATGGGTGCCCCTGGCTGAGGTCGGCCGGGGGTGCAAAGACAAAAATGGGAATGACTCCCCGAGTCAATCCCTCCTTTATGGTATCTAAAAATAGTCAGTCCTGCCTGGAATATAGTGCAAGTGTACTAGAGAACCAGTGTACCAGGGAGCACAGCCGCTCCGTGTCAGATCCCGCAGAAATGATGAGCTACATTCCATTCTAGGGGGTGCCCCTGCAACAACCTCACCCATTGCTTCCCTGCTCCCCCAACCCTCCTGGGCTACAGTTGCAGTGTCCCCCCATTTGTGTGATGAAGTAATAAAGAATGCAGGAATAAGAAACACTGACTTGTTAGTGAGATAAAATGAGGGAGAGGCAGCCTCCAGCTGCTATGATAGTCCAGGCAGGACATTAAACGGTGCAGGGTAGAGGAGCCCAGCATCCCGCTGCTATGATGGTCTAGGCAGTACAGAATCTTTTCTTTACACATGAAAGGGAGGGGGCTGATGGAGCTCAGCCCCCAGTTGCTATGATGAAGACGGTTACCAGCTGATCTGTACCATCTACTGGGAATGACCGGGAGTCATTCCTATTTTTACCCAAGCGCCCCCAGCCGACCTCCCTTGCGGCCAGCCAGGAGCACTCACGGGCTGATGACGACAACGGATAGCAGTCCTATTGTACTGTCTGCCACCGGGGAGGGGAGAGGATACTGCTGTTCAGTGCCGCAGGATCGCGTCTACCAGCAGCATGCAGTAGACATAGGGTGACATTGAAAAAAGTCAACAATTTTTTTCCCTTTTCTTTCACGGGGCGGGAGGGGGGTAAATTAACGAGCTATACCCTGAACCACCCCGGACAATGTGTTTGACCCTACAGGCACTGGGAGCTCAGCCAAGACCGCAAATACTTTTTGGAGACTGCTGGGGACTGTGGGATAGCTGGAGTGTTCAGTCCCCCCTCCCTCCCTCCATGAACATCCATTTGATTCTTTGGCTTTCCGTTACGCTTGTTACGCAGAACTGTGCTGTGGACTCTGTATCATAGCGTGGAGACTTTTTTTTCAAATGCTTTGGCATTTCGTCTTCTGTAACGGAGCTCTGATAGAACAGATTTGTTTCCCCATACAGCGGTCAGATCCAGTATCTCCTGCACGGTCCATGCTGGAGCTGTCTTTGGATTTGGGACTGCATCGCCACCCATGCTGATCAGAGCTCCACGCTGGGCAAACAGGAAATGCAATTCAAAAGTTCGCGGGGCTTTTCCTGTCTACCTGGCCACTGCATCAGAGTTCAGATTGCTGTCCAGAGCGGTCACAATGGTGCACAGTGGGATACCGCCTAGAGGCCAATACCGTCGATTTGCGGTCACACTAACCCTAATCCGATATCCTAGTACCAATTTCAGCGCTACTTCTCTCGTCGGGGAGGAGTACAGAAACTGGCTTAAAGAGCCCTTTATATCAATATAAAGGGCCTCGTTGTGTGGACGGGTGCAGCGTTAAATCCGTTTAATGCTGCTAAAATCGGTTTAAACACGTAGTGTAGACCAGGCTTTAATGTTGGACTCTTCAGAGATATAATTAGATCTTTGTTTTTTTCTCACTATCAGTTGAGATGTAAATATACTTCTAGTCTATTTAAATGTTTACTCATAGTATTTCATACCATGGAAGCGAATAGTTTTTTGTGCTATTTATGTATTTTTTGATGTGTAGATATTTTTATTATTAAAAATACCTAAATTAGGTGTGTATATAAAGGCTGAAACTAAAATGTGTTTACTACTTTGAAAATATCAGGATAGATTTTTAAAGTGTGAAACTTCTTCCTGATTGTTAGTGTGTGTGCGTGTGCGCACGCACACAGTCTTAGCTTGTGATATTTTTTTTAGGTAAATGAACTGCAAAAGTAGTTTATTAATAAAAATGCAAACAACTTTTAGCTATAGCATAAATATTTTTAATTTCCGTGAGAGGGGGTGTTTCTGTATACTTCTAAATTGTTGGGAGTAGGTCATATTTTTATAATGGTTTATCTTTCATTAGCTCAAGCTTCACCTGTGGATTAGCTGGCGCACTTGCATCAAATCCAGTTGATGTTGTGAGGACACGGATGATGAATCAGAGAAGATTTCAAGATGGCACACATTCAGGGTACAAGGGTACTTTGGATTGCTTGTTACAAGTACGTACAAAGTGTATAGCAACTAGTGATAACTTTTCTACAATCTTGTGATATCAAACATGAATTAAAGGGTTTTCTGCATTGTGAGTAGAAATTGTTAGTTGTTATAGAAAACCACTTCTGTGGTGTAGGAATTATTGTAGAGAGAACTCTGGGAATAATCCATTTTAACTTTTGAACTTGCTGTGCCATGTGCGTCTTTTAAAATTTTAGACTCAAATCATGCCCCACCTTCTGCTGTGTAAAAACTATTGTGTGTTGATGGAAAGCAAGGAGGTCTGTCTGCAGCATGGAGGAACATGTATGCATTTGTTCCTTCTGGTATTTAGGTCAGGTATACTAACGGGGAATTCTGCTGATATGAGCACACTTTTTCAATAAATATTTTCATGTTAAGTTTTTCATTACCTTTTTAAATTTTGGGGACAAGGAGAAAGGAGAATTTTTCAAGTCCCCTGAATGTAGGGATCTCCCAAGGTTGACAGCTTCTGTTGCTATAGAAGTATCTATGCTACAGCAGCACAGCTATGGTGCTGAAGCATTGCCACTGTAGTGCCCGTAGTCTATGGCTTAAGACTGGCAGCTTTGCCCTATGGTGGCTACTGTATCTTCTTAACCCACTTCTTACAGCAGTGGTCAGCCTCTGCCAGTTGATCAGTCTCCGGGCTGCTAAAAGTCTAGGGGTGCAGCTGGGCTCAGGCAGGCCTGCTTGCCTGCTGTGGCCCCATGTTGCTTCCGGAAGTAGCTGGCTGCTGGCATGTCTCTACAGCCCTTGCACCAGCCTGCAGCTCCCTCTCAGAACTTGCACCCCTCACTCTTGCACCCCACCTCCCTGCCCCAGGCTCAGCCTGGAATCCCCTCCCATATTCTGAACCCCTTGGCCCCAGCCCAGAGCCTGCACCCCCTCCCACATCCCAATTCCCTACCCCAGCCTGGTGAAAGTGAGTGAGGGTGGGGAAGAGCAAGCGCTGCAGAGAGTGGGGAATGGAGTGAGCAGGGCAGGGCCAGGCCTTGGGGAAGGGATGGGGTAGATCCTCCGTTGATCTTAAATTCAAAAAGTGATCTTGTGTGTGAAAAGATTGGAGACCACTGTATTACAGGCTACTTGGGGAACATATAACACAGGTCCACCTGCTGGTGAAGGAGGGAAATGGTAGAAGAAGAAGCTGCTAGGGCCAGTAGAAAAGACTGATTTTGGTGATTGGTGGCTAAAGATGCTGGACATTACTTTGCTGTAAGAGGATTATGGGTCATTACCTCCTACAAGGTCTCTTGGGGAGGCTGTCTTGGAAACTAACGTGAAACAAATACAACCTGGCCATTTGTTTCAGTTGCAGGTTTTTAGGCAACTCCCACCTGTGCCTAAATCACTGTTAAAGACAATCAGAACCCTGGCCCCTCTGTGTCTGACATGCCAGTGTAGAGGAAGCAGCATAGGGCTAAATGTTACTCATTGTAATATCTCAGCGTATTGGATAGGTCTGATAGCTCCTTTATGTCGCAGGTCAAAGCACACCTCTGCCTTTCATTAACGAGGAACAGAACCAAGGATTTGAGACACTAGTTCAAACTTTTGATACCTTTGAATTATTTAAAGTTAGAAATAGGATGTTTAGCTAAAAAGCAAAGTGAAATTGTGGAAGGAGACTGATATCCATGCTTCAGAAACACTCAACTGTGAACTGTAGGAAATCCTTAAATTTACCTAACTATTCCAGCCAAGTTATATTGTCAGATGCCAAGAGTCCTGAAAACTCAAATATGAAATTGCATAACTACTACTGTGCTATATAACCTATTGCTTAAATCAGCCTCTCTACCAGACAGGAGGGCAGCAAATGTAATGCCTATTTTTATTTTTTATTTATTAAAGCTTCAGAGGTGATCTTGGGAATTACAGGCTGGTAAGCCTAACTTCAGTAACAGTCAAATTGGTTGCAGCTAGGAAAGAACAAAATTATCAGATACATAAATGAAAACAATATGTTGGGGGAGAGTCAACATGGCTTTTGTAAAGGAAAGTCATGCCTCACCAATCTATTAGAATTCTTTGAGGGGATCAACAAGCATGTGGATAACGGTGATTCGAAGGACATAATATACTTGGACTTTTTCCTCACCAGAGGCTTTTAAGCAATGTGTAGAGTCATGGGATAAGAGGGAAGGTCCTTTCATGGATCAGTAACTGGTTAAAAAGTAGGAGACAAAGGGTGGGAATACATGGTCAATTTTCAGAATGGAGAGAGGTAAATAGCGGTGTCCCCTAGGGGTCTGTACTGGGACCAGTCCTATTCAACATATTCATAACTGATGTGAAAAAAGGGGTAAACAGTGAGGTGGCAAAATTTGCAGATAATATAAAATTATTCAAGGTAGTTAAGTCGAAAGCTGACTAAGAAGAATTACAGAGGTGTCTCACTGAACTGAGTGACCAGGAAACAAAATGGCAGATATAATTCAATGTTGATAACTGCAAAGTAATACACATTATAAAAGATAATCCCAATTGTGCACACACTATGATGCACATTAAATTAGCTGTTAACCATTCAAGGACGGGATTTTTGGAGTCATAGTGGATAGTTCCCTGAAAATACCTGCTAAATATACAGCAGCAGTCAAAAAAAAGCTAACAATGTTAAGAACTTTTAAGAAGGAGATAAGACAGAAAATATCTAGAATGCCACTATATAAATGCATGGTATGCCCACATGGAGTATTACATACAGCTCTGGTTGTGTTACGGTACTTCAAAAAAGATTTTCACCACACTGCTTCCAATTCTAATGTAATAAAAATGAATATGGAACAGTTTCCATACAAGGAGACATTAAAAAGGCGGGGACTGGTCAGCTTAGAAAAGAGACAACTAAGGGGGATATGATAGAGGTCTAAAATCATGAATGGTATGGAGAAGGTGAATAGGGAAGTGTGATTTACCCCTTCACATAACACAAAAACTAGAAGTCTCCCAATGAAATTCATAGGCAGCAGGATTAAAACAAACGTAAGTACTTCACACAGTGCACAGTCAATCTGTGGAACTCATTGCCAGAGGATGTTGTGAAGGCAAAAAGTAAAGCTGAGTTCAAAAAGAATTCAATAAGGTCATGGAGTAGGTCCATCAGTGGTTGTTAGCCAAGATGATCAGGGATGTAACGACATGCTCTGGGTGTCCCTAAGCGTGCAACTGCCAGAGCCTGGGACTGGACTACAGGCTGGATCACTTAAAATTGCCCTGTTGTCTTCATTCCCTCTGAAGAGTCTAGCACTATCCATTGTCAGAGACCGGATGCTGGGTTGGATGGGCTGTTGGTCTGACCCAATATGGCTGTTCTTAGGGTCTGATGTCTTGTCATTAAATGTTGCTTTGTGATTTTAAAATGTATTTGTAAAGGTTTATGCTAAAAAAATAAAAAAAAAATCACCTTTATGTAGCCCAAATAGCAACAGGAAACGTGGATATGTTTGTGCTGCAAATTAAGGGGCAATTAGTGTTGGTATGCCTATCTATGCTGTAACTTTAATTTAGTACTAGTAACAGTGGCAATGAAGACATGGTAGCATGGTGTGGGCTAGCTGCTGGAATACATACAGGCAAGTCTTATCTTAGGCGGGGGTTCTGTTCCGCAGTTATCGCGTAAAGCAAAAACCGCGTATAGCCAAAATTATATCCCCAAGCCCTTTAAACCCTGCCTCCAGCTCCGGTGGCTGGGGGAGGGTTGGCATTTAAAGGGCCTGGAGCTCCATGGTCGCTGGAGCCTCGGGCCCTTTAGCTAGCCACAGGGGCTGCCAGCCACCTTTGCAGCTGGGAGCCCCCTGGGTGATTTAAAGGCCCTGAGACTCCCCGCCACAGCTGGTGCCCCAGGACCTTTAAATCTTGAGGCCATACACTCCCGCTTGAGGCCATGCCCCCCCACTCCGGTGGTCTGCGTAAAGTTGAAATCGCGCATGTTAAATGCGTGTAAGGTGTGAGAGACCTGTACCTAGGATCCCCAGTGGGCTTGTGTTGGGATGGCTAACCCATACTATCACATCTTTACTATTACCCTCACTAGCTAAATCAAAGCCACTGTGGGTGTGCCTAGTCCTGCTACAATTATTCCTTAATTTGTGATGTGGACATACCCTGTGTGTCACAGATTTCAGGTGTGGATCTTCAGTCTTCACTGAGGAAGCTTAAACAGAGTAATGGGGAGCCAACTTGCTGTTTGGGTTCACAATGCAGCATGGGAAGTTAAATTTCCTTCCAAAAACTTTGCAGTAAAAGCTGTTTTAAAAATATACTAATCTTTCCCCATAATTCATAAAACCTAATACTTTGTATGTAGTGGATGACTGGGAAAGGAAAATTGTGGGCCCGGTGTAAATGAAAGATCCCTTTTTAGAATAACACTACATAAAATTGTCTTTGAAAATGGAAATTATTTCTTCAAGACTTGTTTTTGCCTATAGTCTAATATTAACATGCTCTGTTTGAGTCTAAATGAAAGTTGTATGTTAAATGCTTCTTGTGAGAGCAGCTGAAACTTTTCAGACTTCAAAAATGTGGAGAAAGATTTATCTCAAACTTTTTTGACTAGGTCAGATTCTTAATATTATGTCTAATATTTCATATTCCGTTACTGGACAAAAATAACCCTCACTGGGCTTAAATTTAGTTTTGAATACCTCTATTCTAGTAAAGTTAAATTAGTTCTGTAATGTTGCTGTCAATGTGGATTTAATTTAAATATAAATATAAATTGTTGTGGTTAAAGTAAGATCTTAACTTACTCAGTCTGATGTTGGAAACTCCTGCTGTCCTATTGCTGATTCCACAAGGTCACTGATCAGCAGGTTTAAATGCCAAACTCCCCCTGAAAGGTTTTGGAGAAGTAGTCATGATTCTTGTCTTTGTCCAAAAACTGGATGGGCAGTAAGTCTGCAACATTTCTAGTCTGAGTTGCTATGAGGCAAGAGACTATTACTGTGAATTGAACCAAGGGTCTTCCTCCTGTGGTAGCACAGAGCACCTTGTAATGGCATTCATTATGTAAAGTATTAGCTGTTCTTTGGATATAATCTTTCAATGAAAGTTTTGTCACTCTTTTCTCATATGTGGTTTTAAAATATTTGTTTCAGACATGGAGGTATGAAGGCTTTTTTGCTTTATATAAAGGATTCTGGCCAAACTGGTTGAGACTCGGTCCTTGGAATATTATCGTATCCTTTTCAGAAGTGTTTGGAAATATTTATCAAACTCTTTTTTTGTGATGAGCAGTGGGCATTGAGTAGAGAGACCTAGTGAATTGTGCTTCATATAAAATGTTTGTAACTTGTAACAATAAGTAAATTTATTCTCCATCTCTTTATATATGGAGTATTACCAGCACCTATTGTATTAATATTCCCTAAGATTTATACAAAGTTGAGCCTCTGAATATAATCTTTTTTCAAAACACGTTTTCCTTTAGCCCCCAACTTCCCATTTGCTTGTTTTTAGATTGCAGTTTAGTTGAAATACACTAGTGACCAGGTCAATTAGCAATTTGGGGTTTTTTGCTGTTTGAGACAGTTTCCTGCATTTTAAAAAACTGTTTGCAAATGGTCACAAGATCTTTTCACACACCATTTTCTACCCTATTATACAACTTGTACAGTAGACCATTTGCCATCTATTTATCCTTAAATTCTCATTGTTTTGTGAGAAGCTAAGAGGTAGCTGTAATAATCCTTTCTCTCTTCCCACAAACAAGAATCTACACACCTTCATAGTTTCATCCACTAAGAAGACAGAAGGCAAAAAGGCTGAGTTCCTTTCCTATTGTGGCCTCTCTGACCTTTCCCCAATTCTAACGTGCATGTTTAAGGTGCTTGGGATAGAATCTAGGGAAGGATTAGGCTGCACTAGGAGGAGGATCCTGTTGATGAGAGTAATATGCACTGAAACAAGTTTCCCCATTACCAGTTTGCTACAATGTTCCCTAGAGTTCTGTGCCCAGGACTATAGGGAACATTATACCAACTGATGGAGAGGAGTGACTTGTCTTGTGGTGGACTGGTGGTTGTATTAGGAGGCACTTAATGGGAGGCCAAAGTTCCACATGCCTGCAATCAGTAGTTAAATGAATGGGGTAGGTATTATGCATCCCAAATGTGTTAAACAAAAAATGCTGATATCTGCAATTGTTTTCCTTGACTAATTGCACTAGTTCTTTTTGACATATGAACAGCTGAAGAAATTGGATTTCTGAAAGATGCTAGATTGTGTAATAAATCAGTAAACTGTGCTGACGTGATATTTGAACTCAAGGCATCTTTTTAAAGATGCTCTTCAGTGTTTTCTCATCGGAGCATAGGACTTGCTGGCAAAACGCAGGAAGATCATTGGAAGAACATCGTAAATCAAGACAATACATAAAATCATCTCAGAACTGTGGATGCTTAACTGATATGCCAAATGCTATGCATCAATTATTGAAATAGAACTTAAAGCTGGCAGTACTCCTCTATCAACTGTTAAAATGCTGTTAGACATAATGTATGGTACAACTCCAAAGGTTTTTCTGGTGAAATGTTGTACTTCTGGATGAAATTTTAATAGGAAAAGAGCTACATCTGTTTGTCCACAGGTAAGTAGATAATAGAAGAACCTCACTCTTTTGTCCATGCTCATGAAACTTGATACATTAATGTGGTCATAAATAGCTGATTACACTTCTGAAATTTTCGATGCCTTGGAGTTCAAGTGCAGGACACTGAAAATTTTATTCCTAGTAACTCCAGGTCTTTGTAAAATATTTGTTAAATGAACTTCTGGATTCAGAACACGTCTGCCTTCTATCATGTATATGTAACTTGCATTGGGAGCAATGAAGCTTCAGTTTAACATAACTTGATACTGTCACCATTTTGCATGTTTGAGAAAAGTCTGGCATTTTTTAAGATTTTTTATTCTTGGCCTTCAATAGAAGGGATTCTAACATGTTTCATCAAGAAATTAATATCTATAGACTTTTTAAAATGTAGTAAAAATAGAGCATTCACTCTCCTATCTGTGTCTTGTGCAAGAGGGAATTAATTTTCCAATAGTTGTTTGATTCCTATGAAGAAGATCTGCTTTAAGCAGTTAGTGGCTGTCACACATCACTTGAAAGTTGAATGCTACACATTGAGGCAATTTGAACCACTAGAAAGCTCAAGAAATGCAGATGTTGAGGTACAGGGAGCCTACATCCAAAAGAGGCAATCTAATGTATTGCTGCCTTCCTAAACAAGAATTATAGGAGAATTGTGCTCATCAGTGTTGATCCTTTTCATTCAGCAGAATGAGTTCAGTTCAAAATAGAACTTCTTTTAAGAGCAGTACGAGTTGACTTCTGTGTAGGTTCTACTTTTTCTTTGAATTGTGCAACAAAATGTTCTGCCATAAACTATAGAAAATTTAGTATCAGGATTACTGTGTGAATGCAATTTTATTCAGTTACAAAAACATGGAAGTGAGTGAAAAATGCCTATTCTAGATCCACTGCGGCTTGCAGCGTAGGATCACTAAGTGTACAGTTAGTTGTGATGTATGGAGATTTCATCTTGAAACATTCATTACAATAGCTGCATATTCATACATTCCACTTAAAGCAATTCATGTTCTAGTGTGGATTTCACTCTTAATATTTCATTGTTTAAATGGTTGGTTTCAAGATGCACAAAGTAGGTATTTTTAAATGCACAAGGCACTTTTCTGAAAATACCAAGCGTTAAGGTAAAAGCATTACTTTTCAAAGTGTTTGAATATTTTTAAGGTAAAAATTATAATGCATAGTTATGCTTGTGTGTGCTGTCTGTATTACCGCAATTCTACTTTTTTGTAGAAATCTCTAAAATATGTTTTGTACAGAATGTAAAACAATTAAGGATATATCATTTAAACTCTTTTAGAACTTAAAACACTTTTTAGAATGAGTAAAATGCATTGCCGCTAAGTTGAGGGACATTTGCTTACAAATGGAACCTAGGGATCGTTCTGAGGCATTTGGTTAGAGTGTAATTAGGATGGTCAATAAGAATTTTCTGTTACTGCAAACGGTATGTTGTAATTCATCATTTAGCTAATTAAAATGGGGTTCTGTAACTAAAAATGTGTATGTCAGACAGTCTCAATAGGCTAATAGTAACAAATCATGTGGGAAGTCTGAGCTAATTCACTTCCAGTTTGGCAGGCTTGTAGACTCAAGGGCTCCATGATGGTATACAGGATCAGACTGTCCTTTAGATGTTCGGTACCCCCCCACTGCTTAACACCACAATCTTTGATCCCAGTTGGAATGCCTTTGTTTGTAAAGGGTTGCTGTGGGTAAAATGGAAATCCTAACAGTAACTACAAGTGTTTAGAAGTCCTAGCAGTTCTCAGTGTCTTATGCTGCCCTGACGTTAGTGTTCTCCAACCTTTTCCAAACCATGACTCCATGTTACAACAGAAAAGTCTTGGGACCACATTCCCATCTAACTATAGAGAAAAGGAATGTTTGCAATTTCCCAGAGTGAGATCCCATGCCACAGATATTGGAAAACACTGCCCTACAATCATAAATGGCATGAAGGCATCAAAATAGCCTTGCCCAGCAGTGCCAGGGCTCTTAAACAACTTCTCTTAAGGAGAAGTCAGTGTGGGGGGGGGAAAAGACATTTAAGCTAAATTAAATGTTTGAAATTATCAGTTGTAATTGTACTTTCACTAATATGAGCCTCTTGCAGAAATGTTCTATTTTCTTGGTATTAGTGAATTCTCGATGCTACTTGAGGTGCAGAATGGGCAGGTTACTCCAATCCACTGTACCATAAAGTTGAGTTTGTGGGCAGTGTATATGCAAGTATATTGTTCCATTTGCAGCAATATGTACCACCTGTCAAGTGACATTACTAACCTATCATGCTGCAACTTATCACATTGAAAGGGATATGCAAATATTAAGAAAATCACCAAAGCAATTATCTTTAGTGTTCCAAAAATCAACTTACAGAATTGCATCACTTTGTTTTCATATTAGATCATATCAGTGTGTGCTGAAATATTGAACATATGTTTCATTCAGCCCAATTTGTTACTGCTGCTCATAGATTTATTGTGCTAGTGAAGTATTTATTCATATGAATGTTACAGGGAAACTAAACGTTTTTATGCTTTGTATTCACATGCTTTATCTGCATGGGAAAACGTGTCTTATTTCAGCAGAATAAATACATGTGGGGGGAGAATGTAAGATGCTTTGGCCGGTGGGGATCTAAAATAAATTTTTAACTAAACTCACTTAACTTGATTTTCCCATTTCAACAATGCTTATTGCCCAATTAACGACCAAGACTGTAATTTCTCTTCACCCCTAGATCTAAGTAAAACACTGATTTAATTCTACCAACCTACTAATATTGTGAAAGTTTAACCATTTTTTGTCTTAGTTGTTTTCATATGTCCTAACTCTGCTTGAAGTAGGGAGATGCTGCTGTACTGGCTGGGACAGAAAAAAGCACGCATGTAGGGCCATATTTTTAAATGTACTTGGATGCCAATCTGCATATTTAGGCACCTAAATACCTTTAAAAAGCTGGACTTTAGTGTCCCCTCTCATCTCTGCTGGGAGACGCCAGCAGCTGAAGGTAAATACCATATTTTGGAGCGGCTGGGAGGACCACAAACCTGCTGCAGACTTTGATGGGAGCAGAGACCTCTCAATTAGGGTGGAAGAGAAAGGGGATGTGACCTGAAAGGCTAGATGTCAATTCTGAAGCAGTTCAGTAAGACAGCCTATTCTTGTAGTTCCTGCCCTCAGCTGGCTTCTCTTCAGCGGCACAGCTTGTTCCTTCCCCATAAGGCAGTGGTTTTCAAACTGTGGGTCACAACCAAGTACTGAGTCATGATGGCTCTGATCAGCACCACCAACTGGGCCGTTAAAAGTCCCTACCTGTTCTGACACCACACTGCGCCACAGCAGTGGCCAGCAGAAAGTCCAGCTCCTAGGTGGACAGGCCATGGGGCTCTGAGCACCAGCTCTGCACTCACATTGGCTGCACTCCTGGCCAATGGGAGTGGGGGGTGAGGAGGGGTGGTGCCACTTGCATGCCTCTGCTAGGAGCTGGACCTGTTGCTCGCTGCTTCTGGGGCACAATGTGGTCTGTGGCCAGGACAGGCAGGAAGGCTGCCTTAGCACCCCTACTGGACTACTGACTGGGATCTGCCCATGGTAAGCCCACACCCCAACCCTGTGCCCTAATCCCCTGCCTTAGCTCCCCCAAACCCAGAGCCCCTTTGCACCCCAAACCCCACATCCATGGCTCTACCCCAGAGCCTGCACCCCATCCCAGAGCCCCCTCCCACACCATGAACCCTTCAGCCCAACCCTCTGCCCTAGCCCTGAGCCTGTCATCCCCAGCTCCATTAGGTCACTAGCATCAATAATACTCTTCAACGGGGTTGCTAGAAAAAACTTTGAAAATCACTGTCCTAAGGTATTGAATACCAGTTATTTGGGATTTTTATAAATTGGGCTCTCAAAGATAAAGTTGGGGCAGGTGGGTACAATCAAAAGTTAGGGACTAGTGGCAACTTGCATTGTGCTTGTGAGAGACTCAAGCCATAATAAAATACTTCATCCAGCATTGGTCTGAAATGCTACCTTTTTAAGCACCTAGAGGTCAGGCATAATCAGAGCACATTCTGTAGCAGTGTTAATTCTAACATGAATTTTGCACTGCCACACAGCTGTCATGCTTAGTGGAGTGTAAAATGTAGCAATTTTTGGACCATCTTTGAGGATTAGGGTTTTTTGCCATCTCCTTAGATACTGTCCAAGCAACCTGCCGCATAATCTCATTCCTATTGTATATTCCAAAGAAGTATCTCCTTCAGACAGCCTAAACTGCCAGCCTGCACTTCTGGTTCCTGTTGCTCCCCGGCTGCAAACTAAACTCTAGCTCATTCCTTGCACCTTTGCTTCTTGGTTCCATGGAACAGCTCAGGAGGAAGTATGCACTGTAATCACATTAACTACACCTTGTAGGGAAAGCTAGAGTGCAAGATGCAGGACAGGAAGGGCAAAAACCAATTATAGTGTGCCCAGCTACAGCAACATGGTAATGTCATAGCCAAAAATGCCAAATCTATATTTTAGGAAAGTTCAACTGAGCGTGGAATCAGATTGCAGAGCTTCCCAAGATAGATAATGCAGACTCACCTCACTTATTTTCACATTCTTGCCAGGCTCTGGCAGGCACCGCTGCATCAGTTTGTACTATGGTTACACTTTCAAGGTTATCTCCATACCTACAAGGGCTAGAAACATTTCTTTAAGAGCAAGAGCTCAGATAATCGGAGTACAACTCCATACCGATGAGTCAATTCTTGTAGCATATTCCATCACAATAGAAGTAGACAAAGCCTGAGTATAGTGTGATTCAATACAGATATTTAAAAAAAAGTCTTCAGTTTTTTCAATCCGGATTAAACTTGATCACAACACCAGAACTCAGACAACTTAGGAATGTTTAGTGACTTGATCATTTTGCTATACATTACTTAGGGATTAAATTTAAAGTATAATTTGTTTTGTAAAACAGTATTAACCATGCCTTTTTATATCAAGATCTTATGTTTACAGTTAGCTGTAGTTATAATTGCCATAAAACTGAAGTGTTACATAGCTTTTTGTACTGCTTGCAGTAATATTGCAGGTGTAACAGCATGACATGGCTGTTTTATAATCCACAGCCATTACCTTCAGTTATACATAAACATAGAAAAACAAACTTAATAAATCTGAAGTGTTCACTGCCCACAGAAACAAAGAAGAAAAAGTCCCCAAAAACGTTCACCTAAGTTGCAGTCAGTCTTTGATCATCAAATCTATAGTCTGACGAGTCTAAAATAACATCTTCCCTCCACTTGCTTGTAGGAATCTTCAGTTGGAATCTATGCAGACTCTTCCTCTGCTGAAATAACTACTAGCCAGTCAGCTAACTGATTAAATCTATACACTTAACTGAAGGATTGGTTAAAGAGAATCCTGCTGCAGAATGCTTCTGGGCTGAGCTGCTAACTCACCCAGCACATACAGCCCTCTGAAAAGCAGCCGCCTGACTGCTTGCCCTCATGGAGTCTGACCCGGGCAACAGGGAACCTATTGGACCATACACAAAACTACCACTCCCAATGCCAGAAGCTTTGAGATGTGGAGTGATTAATCTGCCTAGCAACAATGATCCAGACACAACTCTCCTTCCTCCCCCACAATGGGCCTCTTAAAGAGCTATCTCCTTATTAGGCACATGTGTTAGGGCTGGTCCACACTACGGGGGGGGGGAAATCGATCTTAGATACGCAACTTCAGCTACGTGAATAACGTAGCTGAAGTCGAATATCTAAGATCGGATTACTCACCCGTCCACACCGCGCGAGATCGATGTTCGCGGCCCTCCCTGTCAATTCCGGAACTCCGTTGGGGTTGATGGAGTTCCGGAATCGATATAAGCGTGCTCGGGGATCGATATATTGCGTCTAGATTAGACGCGATATATTGATCCCCGAGCAATCGATTTTAACCCACTGATACGGCGAGTAGTCTGGACGTGGCCTTAGACTGACTTTTCAGAAAGTCCAAATTAATCAACTAACTGGATAAGTGCTATATTTTCTTCATAAAGTAATATGGAAAAGTAATTTTTTAATGCAAGAAAGGTGCTTAGCAGAAAAAGTACTATATAAATGAGTCAGGATGTTAGTTTCAAAGCTAAAAGATAAACTGGGAAATAATTGCAAGATTGCTTTAATGTTCAAAACGTTGCATCTTTTATTACTGCATAAGCAAATAAAGCTACATTTAACACAGAGCAAGTCTGAAGTTCTTTGCTAGTGAAACCACAAAAAAATCTCAGAGTCTCTGGATTATGTGTAGAAGCGTGAGCAACAAGGGAGGTGGTGTGGTGGGAATCTACTATAGACACTAGACCAGGGAATAAGGTGGACAAGACTTTCTTCAGGCAACTAACAAGTTACTAGATCACAGGCCCTGTTTCTCATGGGAGACTTCAATCACCCTGATATCTGCTGGGAGAGCAATACAGCGGTGCACAGACAATCCAGGAAGTTTCTGGAAAGTAGGGGACAATTTCCTGGTGCAAGTGCTGGAGGAATCAACTAGGGACAGAACTGTTCTTGATGTGCTTCTCACAAACAGGGAAGAATTAGTAGGGGAAGCAAAAGTGGATGGGAATCTGGGAGGCAGTGAGCATGAGATGGTTCAGTTCAGGATCCTGACACAAGGAAGAAAGGAGAGCAGGAGAATACGGACGCTGTACTTCAGAAAACCAGACTGACTCCCTCCGAGAACTGATGGACAGGATCCTCTGGGAGAATAACAAGAGGGGGAAAGGAGTCCAGGAAAGCGGGCTGTATTTTAAAGAATCCTTGTTGAGGTTGCAGGAACAAACCATCCCAATGTGTAGAAAAAATAGTAAATATGGCAGGTGACCAGCTTGGCTTAACAGTGAAATCCTTGCTGATCTTAAACACAAAAAAGAAGCTTACAAGAAGTGGAAGATTGGACAAATGACCTGGGAGGAGTATAAAAATATTGCTCAGGCATGCAGGAGTGAAATCAGGAAGGCCAAATCACACTTGGGAGTTGCAGCTAGCAAAGGATGTTAAGAGTAACAGGAAAGGTTTCTACAGGTATGTTAGCAACAAGAAGAAGGTCAGGGAAATTGTGGGCCCCTTACTGAATGGGGGAGGCATCCTAGTGACAGAGGTTGTGGAAAAAGCTAATGTACTCAGTGCTTTTTTCACCTGTCTTCACAAACAAGGTCAGCTCCTAGACTATTGCACTGGGCAGCAAAGTATGGGAGGAGGTGATACAGGATACAGAGGGACCTAGACAAATTAGAGGATTGGGCCAAAAGAAATCTGATGAGGTTCAACAAGGACAAGCGCAGAGTCCTGCACTTAGGAAGGAAGAATCCTATGCACTCCTACAGACTAGGGACCAAGGGGCTAGGCAGCAGTCCTGCAGAAAAGGACCTAGGGGTTATGGTGGACAAGAAGCTGGATATGAGTCAACAGTGTGTCCTTGTTGCCAAGAAGGCTAATGGCATTTTGGGCTGTATAAGTAGGAGTATTGCTAGCAGATCAAGGGATGTGATCATTCTCTTCTATTTGGCATTGGTGAGGCCTCATCTGGAGTACTGTATCCAGTTTTGGGCCCCACACTACAAGAAGGATGTGGAAAAATTGGAAAGAGTCCAGTGGAGGGCAATAAAAATGATTAGGGGGCTGGAGCACATGATTTATAAGGAGAGGCTGAGGGAACTGGGATTATTTAGACAGCAGAAGAGAAAAAAGGGGGGGCGGGATTTGATAGCTGCTTTCATTTACCTGAACGGGGGTTCCGAAGAGGATGGATCTAGAGTGTTCTCAGTGGTACCAGATGATAGAACAAGGAGTAAAGGTCTCAAGTTGCAGTGGGGGAGGTTTAGGTTGGATATTAGGAAAAACTTTTTCACTAGGAGGGTGGTGAAGCACTGGAATGGGTTATCTAGGAAGGTGGTGGAATGTCCTTCCTTAGAGGTTTTTAAAGTCAGGTTTGACAAAGCCCTACCTGTGATGATTTAGTTGGGAATTAGGTCCTGCTTTGAGCAGGGGGTTGGACTAGATGACCTCCTGAGGTCGCTTCCAACCCTGATAGTCTATGATTCTATGAGAAGAGTAAATACAAGTAAAGATTATGGAGTTTAATGTGCCTTGTGGCAATATTGAATAGTAAGGTCCAATACTGAATAAACCAAATTGAGGAAAAAGACAAATATTGCAGGGCTCCTTGAGAGATTATACAATGAATAAAGACAACTAATTTTAATATCCATGAGAACATACATAATTCTAGGTGTCAAAACATGATGACAAATACGTTCTTTGTCTGAGTGAAGGGAAAAGGCAGGGCCTACACAATTGTGTGAGGACACCTGCAGGTATGTCCCCTAGCCATGAAGGGGCGATAGCTGTGAGGGGTTCCACCCAGTGGCCTCTTTTGGGGTAGTGATGGTGCCCCCATTTTCCCTCATTAGCTGGTTTCAGAGTTAATACCCCTTGAAGCTGACTAGATGCGTCTGAGTGCTCAGTCCCTGGCCAATCAGCACTTTCTTGTTCCAGGCTGGCTGAAGACTTGGGCATATGCCCTGGCCATAGTTACACGCACTTCATGTTTCATCATTTTAATTGTCATCAGGGTAGAACTAAGCCCAGACTTTTGCTGCAGGAGGATTGCAGGGATGGATACAATTGGCCAAGCAGTGCCACTAACCCTGCCTGAAGCATTGTTATTACAAAGCAGGAAGCAACCTGCCACTAGGATGATCAGATGTCCTGATTTTAGATGGACAGTCCTGATTTTTGTTTTAAATATAGGGTCCCACTGCCATCCTGACTTTTTGCATTTCCTGTCTGGTCACCCTACCTGCCCCGGCTAAAGCAGGATTAGAACATGTGTCTCAGGGCTCCTAGCGCAGCTGAGCCCTCGAGCCAAGAAGGGCTGTTGCCCCCATTGCTGGCTTTTCTCAGGCGCAATAGCTGCAGAATCCTGCGCTCATTGGTCACAACGGGCCGGGCAAACAGGCCCCGCCCCCGTGCCCCATCACGCATCGCAATGACGTCACGAGGGAGAAGGCGCTTCCGCCCTATCGGATTCGAAGAATCCTTTCCATGCACCGGAAGTTTCCGTCCCCGATCAGTTCCTCCCCCTGGTTGTGTACGCGTGGAACCCTCCCGCGTGCCGCGTTCCCTCCGGAGGCGTTTCCGGGTTCAGATGGTTCCGCTCCTCTCTCTGCCTCTCGCTGCGTCGGACTCTCCCGGATCCCGGAAGTGGCCCCTCCTGCCCGCTCCGGCTGCTGCTGGCCGTGAGGATGGCGGAGCCGCCCCCGGAGCTGGGCGACAGGGAGATCCGGGACAAGCTCGGCCTGTGGGACCGCAGGCCGCGGCCCCTGGCGCCTCTCACCGACCGACAGACGGACTCGGTGCTGGAGCTCAAAGCGGCGGCCGAGAACCCGCCCGTCCCGGCCGAGGTGAGCGGGGAGGGGCAGCAGGTGGCGCGGAGCGGCCGCGGCCGGAGCCTGTGGCGGGGCCGGAGGCAGGGGGCGTCTGGCGGGCGCCGGGACCTCCCCGTTCCTGTTACGGGAGCCGCTGCCACGTCGCCAGGCTGGGAATCATGGTCTGGGCTGGCCGGGGGCTGCTCCCCGGGGCCCGCTGGGGGAGTATCGGGCCACCTCTTGCTGCCCAGGACGGGCCCTTGGTCCGGGTGGTGCTTTGCCCCGGGGCGCATCGATCCCGTGCGGAGCTGCCCCCGGTGGGAGGAGGACCCGTGTCTGGCAGGCAGGGACCTCGCTGGTGGTACGGGAAGGGGCCCGCAGGGCGGTGGTGAGGCAGCGCAGTGCTGTCCTGGAGACGAAATGAGCGAAGTCTTGAGGAGTTATGTGGTTAAGAGGGCCTCTCTCTCTGGCATCTTCCCTAAGAGTGAGCTCCAGTACCTGCCCTATTCTCCATGCAAATAACTATATTCCGGCTATCCTAACGTGCTGCTCTGGTTTTACCTGGATTCACTATCCACTTCCTGTACTAAACTGATGCAGGGCGCCGTTAATAGCGGTGCTGTTCCACCCCAGAGATGGTTCCATTCTAGTAATTCTGCAATCAAAGGGACCTCGATAGGTCATCTAGTCCAGTCCCTTGTACTGATGCAGAACTAACTATTATCTTCTAGCGATGGCCAAACTGCGGCTCGCAAGTAACAAAGTAACTCTTTTACAGTTAAAGTGTGGCTCATGGAACCCCAACTCTCCACCATTCTCCTCCTACCAGATGGAGGAGGGAGGGAAGCTTGGGGCTTCTGCAGTGCAGGGGAGTGGTGGGTCTAGGGGCTTCTGCCCCATGGGAAACACCTGCCGGGTCAGAACTTCAGCCCTGCTCTTACTGAAGTCCCGAGCACTGACAGGTGTGCCTGACACTCAAACTTCTGAAGATTATCATATGAAACTCAGAGGATCTGAAAGTTTGGCCACTCCTGAATCTAGTCCATCCCTGAAAGGTGTTTGTTTAACCTGTTCTTAAAATTATTTAATGATGGACATTCCATAACCTTCTAGCTCATTTGTTCCACTGCTTAACTACCCTTACAGTTAGAAGATTTTCCTCATGGAAAAACCTAAATCACCCTTGCTGCAATTTAAGCCCATTACTGCTTGTCCTTTCTCAGTGGATAAGACCAGTTTATCACCCTCCTCTTGATAAGTCTTTTTTGTTCTGGAAGATTATGTTCCTCCTCCGTATTCTTTTCTCCTAAATAAACTCAGTGTTTTCAATATAATAATCCTAACAGATACAAACTTTGCATATCGCTTTCATTTTGTAAAGGACTTTAGGATGCTTTGTTGCCACATAATTTAAAATCAGCACTGGAAGGGAGAATATTCATTAAAATACAACTATGTGAACTCAACCTTCCATAATGTCACAAAATATTAAACACTAAAAAACATAAGTTGATTCTGCTCTCATGTGATGTCTGAGGAGTTGTGAACTGCAACAAATATGGAATACTTGAGTTATGAACACATTATTTAGACAGTAAATGTGCTGGTGTAGAGCTATCAGTTAAAATGAAGTATTTCCACTCTTCACCTTCATAAAAGTTTATGCCCTATTGATTTTTAACAAGAAGCAATGGAATTAAAGTATTTTAATCAGAAGGTAGTCAATAACACAGTAGGGTAGTATTGGTTTTCGGTTTAGTAGCTCTGCACATTATCACTCTTGTTTGTCTTACCTGCAAATTGTAATGCTGCCCATTGCATATAATTGTTTGAAACTGTTAAGATTACTGTGATAAATAGTGTTGTTAGCATTCCGAATAAGTATTTCTGCTAAGAAGACAGGCCTGTCTGTATCTTGTCAATAGCTTTTGTTAGTATAGGTCCGTTTATTCAACACCCTGAGTATATTTAATTTCTTTGTGTGAAAATCGGAGTCTCACAATCAGTTTTCTCATTTGTTTGCTAGAAGGAAAAACATACATAGCAGCAGATATGTGGTAGTGGAGTTTCCTTAATGGGCAATCGGGGTTTCCTTAAGATGGGCAATTGGGGTATACACGAAGAAACTGTAAAACTTGTTGTTACTCTCTTCAAATTTTCCCTTTGAATGAGAAAAGATTTTATAGTTGAATAGAATTATAGTACGTGTTACCAATCCTAGTATTTCTTTAATGCTATTGTATGGACAGATTTATGAAGAGAAAAAGTGAATTTAAAAAAGGAACAAAAATGTTGCTACTCAGAAATGATAGGTGTTCTAGCTGAATTTTACAACAAATTCTTATTTATGAATGGCCAACTTCCCTATTCCTTAACTTGTATTTAATTGAAACGCAATAAGCTGTCAGCAGTCTAATAGTCCAGATGTTTGTAGAAGGGTTGCTCATTTTCGGACAGCATAGTGACCGAAAGAATTACTGCACACGATAATACTTAGCACTTTTATAATGCTGTTCTATCATAGATCTAAATTTGTCTTACAAAAGAAGGTCGGAAAACTGAGGAGCAGAGAAGTTATGGGCTTGATCTTCACAGATTCTGAGCACTCTTAGCTTCCATTGAAATAAATTGAAATTGTGGGTCTTCAACATCTCTGAAAATTTGGCTCTAGCTGACTTGTCTGAGGTCACACAGCTAGTCAGAATAGAAGTCAGGTCCCTTAGCTCTCAGTCCTGTGTCCTATCCATTAGCCTCTCACTTCTGGAAATCTAAGTTAAAATTCCACCTCAAGTCAATGGCTTCCTGTCATGGTACAATTCCCCACTCTGAACCTTAGCGTCCAAAAGATGGGGTACCAGCATGAATTCCTCTAAGCTCAATTACCAGCTTAGTACCCGTAGCGCTGCCACCAACCAGGAATTCCAGTGCTTGGTACACTCTGGTCCCCCCCAAACCTTGCCCGGGGACCCCCAAGACCCAGTCCCTCTGGATCTTAACACAAGGAAAGTAAACCCTTTCTCTCACCGTTGCCTCTCCCAGGCTTCCCCTCCCTGGGTTACCCTGGATGATCACTGTGATTCAAACTCCTTGAATCTTAAAACAGAGAGGAAAATGCACCTTTCCCCCTCCTTCTCTCTTCCTCTCCCAGGTTCTCCCTGAGAGAGACAGTAATCCTGACACAGAGAGAAATTAACCTTTCTCTCCCCCTTCCCTCCTGTCTCCCCACTAATTCCCTGGTGGATCCAGACCCAGGCTCCTGGGGTCTCACCAGAATAAAAAAAAACAATCAGGTTCTTAAACAAGAAAAGCTTTTAATTAAAGAAGGAAAAACAGTAAAAATTATCTCTGTAAATTTAAAATGGAATAGGTACAGGGTCTTTCAGCTATAGACACTGGAAATGCCCTCCCAGCCTAAGTATACAAGTACAAATTAAAATCTTTTCAGCCAAATACACATTTGAACCCCTCCCAGCCAAATACACATTTGCAAATAAAGAAAACAACCATAAGCCTAACTCGCTTTATCTATCTAGTACTCACTATTTGGAATCTATAAGAACCTGTATCAAGGAAATTGGAGAGAAACCTGGTTGCATGTCTGGTCCCTCTGAGCCCCCAGAGTGAACAACAACAAATTCTAACAGCACACACAGAAACTTCCCTCCCTCAAGATTTGAAAGTATCCTGTCTCCTGATTGATCCTCTGGTCAGGTGACAGACAGGCTTACTGAACTTGTTAACCCTTTACAGTCAAAGAGATATAAAGTACTTCTGTGCTATTAACTTTTCTTATCTGTTTATGACACTTCCCCATTCTTAGACCCAGTTTGTCCACATTACAAAACTGCCAGATTGTTTGGCATGGCAAACCCTGCCCAAGCAAGGATCAGGATTAAATGGTGGCAGAGACCTTGACCCAATCCCGACGACACCCCACTACAAAGATCAGGTTTATGTAGGATCAGAAAACAACCTTAACCTGTTTGGTTGGGTTGTCCCTGTTCACCTTGTCTTGTTTGGGGGTCCTCATCAGCTGCGGGCCCTGCTCCTGCCAGCCATCACAACCTTGTTGGACTGTATGTGCTAAAGTGTGTTTGTGTCAGTGGGTTGCAGTGCCTTTCACTCCACAGTGCAGCAGCTGGTGGTAACTGGCAGGAGTGAGCCATACAGCTGCTACTGTGCCAACTCCACAGGTGGCCGGAGATGGATTATGGGCATTGATTATGGGAAGCCCCATCAGGCTGAGCCTCAAGCAGTGGCATGCTGACCAAGGTCTGGTTTGAAAATGACTCAACCCTCTTGGGCTCTGGGCAGGTCCTGCTCAGACCTCTACACAGTAGGGGTGTTGAATGTCAAAATTATGGTGCATTGACAAAGCTATCTGAGGAACCTGACATTATCAGTCTCTACTTTTATGACTACTAAAACTGCCTATTGGAAACCTCCCTCCCCCCTCCCCAAACCCTAACAAAAATAAAAAAGATAGGAAGTTCTGCTGAATTCATTAGTTATCAGACTTTTAAAACCTAATCTGGGCTTTTTACCAGGTTAATATTTTCAGACAGTGACTTTTGTTGCCACAGATAACTTGTTCTGTGTAGAGTTGTAATGTGATTTTTTTAAATTGTGTGCAGTGCTCTTTTGTTATGTTCTTCGTAGTTGTAAGCTTTAATTGTGCAAATGTGTCAAAGAGGATGTTATGTTAGAATAGTTAGTGAGAATATTCTCATTAGCTGTAAAATTTTATTCAAGGATAACATACAGCATCTAATTCCAAGGCAGTCTCCAATCTAAAAATACTAAAATTATTCCAAATTACTTTGATTTTTTTCATGTTTAGTAAAAGATATTTAATAAATGGAAATTCTGAAAAATAGGAATGATCCTCTAAAGAAATCTTCCTATATAATCATCTGGAGTATCTATTTGGAAGTATTATTTACAACGTTATTCTGAAATTATTGGAATTTCAGGTTGTGGCAATATTGGGTTTGGAATTTCCTTTGGTCACATGGCAGAAAAATCTAATGAAAGTTTGTTTAGCTTGTATGCCAATCAAAAGGTTTTTGTGCTGGGCAGATACTGCAAACCTTTGTTATTTTCCCTTGCACTTGGAAATATGAATCATCATGGTCTTGTCTCTACTACCTGTGGGATCAATGCTACAGTGATCCATCCACTGGGACTCGATTTAGTGGGTCTAGTGAAGACCTGCTAAATCGACTGCCGATCGCTCTCCTATCGACTCGGTACTCCACCAGAATGAGAAGAGTAAGGGGATTTGACGTGAGCGTTTCTGCCGTCGACCCAGCACTATGCGTACCTCACTGTAAGTAGATCTAAGCTACGTCGACTTGAGTTACTTGAGCTGCGAACGTAACTCAAATTGCTTAGATCGACTTTTCCCCATAGTGTATACCTGCCCCACGTCTTCTGATATTAAGTCCACAAATATTAATTTGTCTTGCTGTTTAGCTAGCTAAACTGGAGGTTTGTAAAGTTTTTCAATAGTATAGGAGATCATATCCAAGAGGGTTGTATTAATTCATTTTCAGTTATTCTTCTTTAGTAGAAAGTATTCATTTACCTTTTTGTCCTGTGATAATTAAGTGAATATTTTAAATATTTCTGAATACTGATACTCTCGTGTTTAATTATATTATTGAAATAATTTTTAAAATGTCCACACTGATTAGTCCTTCAAATTTAAACAAATGGGAACTTAAGAAATAAGTTTGATGTGATTGAGATATTGTTTACACTATTGCATATTAATTTAAAATTAAACATTAATTTTTAAAAAGTAATTTAAACTGATGGGATTTTTATGTACAGCTTCCAATTGAAGATTTATGCAGTTTAACATCACAGTCACTAAGTGTCACACTGGCTGCAGCAATACCTGAATCAACAGAGGATATCCTCTTGAAAGGCTTTACCGCTTTGGGAATGGAAGATGAAAGAATTGAAACTGCACAGCAGGTAAATCACACCAAGTTGCTTTACAATCCTAGAGGCATCACTTTAGTGCTAAAATTCTTCCCAGTGAATTTGTGGAGCTTTTAGTACTGTGTGCCTTTCTTAAGTTTTTATAAAATTATTTTGTTAGCATTTAAGAGACATTCAAAAAAATTGAAGAAAACAAAACTTTAACATCTTAGTTGTGCAATAGTAGATTTTTTCCCTGTATTGAGAGGCTAAAGCATCTCCAAAGAAAAGTGGTGCTGCCTGCAGAATGTTGCATGTCAACCCCATAATGTTTGCAATGAGATAGACCAGGGGTCTGCAACCTATGGCACGCGTGCCAAAGATGGCACGCGAGCCAATTTTCAATGGCACGCGGCTGCCTTCTGGGACTCCGCGTGTCATTAAAAATCCTGCCTACGCGGCAGGCTGCGGGGTCCGCGGTCCCGTGCCGGAGCATTGGCCGAGTGCAACAAGCCGCCGGCCCCTCCTCTGCCTTCCCCCAGAGCCCTGCCACCGCCTGTGCTGGGGGCTGGGGCTGCGTGCTCCCGCGGGGCAGCGTTTGGCTCTGTGGGGAGGGAAAGACGCTCCCAGCTTGCCTGGAGCCCTGCTGCCACGCACACAGTGCTCTGAGGGGCAGGGCGGGGCGGAGCAGGGTTGTGCGCGGGGGGGGGGTGGCGGCGGCGGCAGGGCTCTGGATGAGCGAGGAGCCTCATGGTAAGGGGGCTGGCTCGGGGCTGGAGGGGGTTGAGTAAGGGGTGGGGGCAGTCAAGGGACAGGGAGCAGGGTGGGTTGGATGCGGGGGTGGTATACTGGGGGGTGGTTAGGGGTGAGGGTCTCTGGAAGGGGCAGTCAGGGAACGGGGGGGGGGTTGGATGGGGCATATGAGTCCTGGGGTCTGTTTGGGGGGTGGATAGGGGTCAGGGCAGTCAGGGGATAGGGAGCAAAGAGGGTCCTGGGGCAGCAGTTAGGGTTGGGGGGGGTCTCTGGAGGGGGTGGTCAGGGGACAAGGAGTTGGGGGAGTTGGATGCGTCAGGAGTTCTGGGGGGACTGCCAGGAGGTAGGGGTGTGGAGAGGGGTTGGGGCAGACAGGTAGCAGGTGGGGAGGTTGTACGGGTCCAGGGGGCGGGGAGCGATTAGATAGGCATGGGAGTCCAGGGGGTCTGTCTGGGTATGGGGGTGTGGATAAGGGTTGGGGCAGTCAGGGGACAGGTATGGGGTAGGGTCCTGGGGGGGGCAGTCAGGAGATAAGGGGCAGGGAGGCTTAGATAGGAGGTGGGGTCCCAGGAGGGGGTGGTCGGGGCAAGGAGCGGGGGGGGGTTCTGGGGGGTGCAGTCACCCAGCCCTCTGCCCTGAGCCCTGATCCCCCCCCCCCACACACACGCACCCAGCCCTGAGCCCTGCACCCCTGCACACCCCCAGGCCCCTGCCCTGAGCCCTGTACCACCTAGCCCCTGTTGACTCCTTGACCCCCCCATGACCCCAGCCCTGACTGGCACCCCCACACATACCCAGCCCACCTACCCTGACACCTGCACCCCCTCACATGCCCCCATCCCTCTGCCTTGACTCTTGCACCCCACACATCCCCAGCCCCCCCCATCCCATGCACCTTGCACATCCCCACCCCCACCCTGAGCACCAAACGAGAGCCCCTGCACCCTCACTCACATTCCCACCTGCACCCCTCACACCACATCGGAGCTGCCCAGGTAAGTGCCCCCACACCCAAACCTCCTGCCCCAACTCTGAGCCCCCTCCTTCATTTTGGCTCCTGGCCAGACCCTTCATCCCCAGCCCTGTGCTCGGTCCACTCCAACGCTCAGCTCAGTGCAGAGAGAGGAAGACAATGGGCCAGAACCAGGGAGAAGGTAGGTACCCACTGTATGTGGGCAGGACCGGGACCCCAGACCGGCACTGGGCTGAGCGGGTCCGGCAGCCGGGATCCCGGCTGGCAGGAGCCGGAGGATGGAACCCCTGAGTGGCAGTGAGCTGAGCCGGTCAGCCCACTGCCGATCTGAGGTCTCGGCCACCAGCCCCACACAGCCCACTGCCAGTCTGGGGTTCTGGCTGCCAGACCCTTCCCAGCTGGGGTCCCGGCCTAGGTGAGCAGAACCCCAGACCAGCTTCTTTTGAAAACCTTGTTTGTTTTACAATACAACACTAGGTTGGTTATATAATATATAGACTTGTAGAGAGAGACCTTCTAAAAAACATTAAAATGTATGACTGGCACGCGAAACCTTAAGTTAGAGTGAATAAATGAAGGATTGGCACACCACTTCTGAAAGGTTGTAAACCCCTGAGATAGACAGTGCTAATGTTGTGCTCCTAGAAACCATGGAGATAGCATTCTACCTTTTTCCTTTAGTTAGGTGATAGAATTGAGCTCTGCTACATTCTGGACTATCTGAATCATTGTTGACTGTTTAAGGTTTTTTTCCCTTTAATAATGAAAGATGCTCATGTTGTGGTGCAGTTCATCATCTGTATCCTGTTGATTGCTCTGGAGCTCCAGATATGATGGTTTCTTACATTGATTCCTTGTAATGTCTGGTTGTTGACAATCTAAAAATCTTTGTTCTAGTTCTTCTCGTGGTTTGCTCAGCTGCAGGCCCAGATGGATCAAGATGAAGGTGCTAAGTACAGGTATGATCCTTCTTCCATTTGTTGAATTTTATCACTGTATATTTTTAGTCTCTTCACCCAGCAACAGCTTCTAAACTAGAAGTGAAATTTTGCTTTTATGTAAATATCAATTCACCTTTAAACATATTGCAGCATATGATATGTAAGATTTTATCCTGTCCACTAATATACATGCATGTAATTTTTCAGCATCCTGTGACACTTTTCCCAGTTATGTTTAATTTGTATCTATTTTCACCTGACTGGCTTTCTTTCTTCAGTCTAGGAAGGACTACTTTCAACTGACTTTAGCTATATATCAACAATTCATAAGGAGTTGTGTCTGAAAGACTTCTGGAGTGGCTAATGGTCTTAGATATTTCTACTGTGGCTAGTGCCACAATTTTGAATTGTCACATCCAAAATTTTGCATTAAATTTTACTGTAAAGTAACCTGCTCTTTTCCCTGTCTCCTGGGTCTTTTTTGGTCTGCTTGTGCTCTGGCCTTTATTGTGGGAAGAGTTTTGTGTTGTATCTGGAAAATGGTAAGGCTTGGGCTTATTCTGAGCCCATCCCTGTGAACTGTCACATAGTTGGAGAGTAACGCCCCTGTTCTCTCTCCTACGATGTGTTTCTGATGCATGGCAGTAGTGTTTGTAGATCACAGGTGGAAAAGTGGTCTATTAGATGGCTATGCTGTGTCTGTTTTAGTTGGAGGAGTCTAGAGAAGAGTGTTAATTAATTCTCTACCCTTACTATTCTGGGGATTACATAAGTCTGAAGAGAGTTTGTGCTTTTACATACTGTTGTATATGTGCACAGTAGTTGACGCCCAAGAGTCATTAGTTTTGAAGTTCCTTTTTTATTTAAATTGGACACTTAACATTTTAATTTATGCTTAATAGTGCTTGAAAATTGATATCTTCATCAGTTTTAACACAGAATCTATGACCCGTGAGCTTAAATATCAGGTCAGTTTGTGATTTAAGATTTTATTATACATTGTTTTTTGTTCTGTGCATTTCCTTCCTGTAAGAGATCTACCTTTTTCTAGCGAGGTTTCTGTGTCCCCAGGAAAATGGAGTAAATAGTGCTCTGTGTTGGTTATGTATTTAAATATGTAAAGAAAAGCATTACCCTTTTTCATTGTGGTTCTTTTTTCTAGACAGATGAGGGATTATTTGTCTGGATTTCAGGAGCAATGTGATGCTATACTGAATGACGTGAACAGTGCTCTTCAACATTTGGAGTCTTTGCAAAAACAGTATCTCTTTGTGTCCACCAAGACAGGAACACTGCACGAAGCCTGTGAGCAGCTTTTGAAAGAGCAGGTAATTTGTGATACGGTAGTTACTGACGATTTTTAAATTTAAAGGTACCAAAAAATAAAGTCTTCTGTTTACAGACCAGGCATCTTGTGGGCAGTAATGGCAGTGTATGATTTACTCCCGAAGGAATTGTAGAGGCTCCAGTGTAGCAGTGAGGAGCACAGCCCAGTGGCTGCATGGAGGTGGAAGATCACCCTGCAGCCCTCCCTTACCCTGGGACACAGACTCAGTAGTGAGGCTGCACCTGACCCTGACACAGCACAAGGGTCAGACCTGCCTGAGAAACACGCCAGGTACACCAGGTGTGGGTAGGCAGGCTCAGCCCAGCAGGATCCAAGTATGGAGGAGCTCAGTGAGGGTGGATCCAAGTGTGTGGTGAGAGAGTTCTGTGTGGGTCAATCTAGGTTCAGGTGGCTCAGTGGGGGGCCTGGGTGTGGGGGCCTCTGGATGTATAGGGTTTTGTTGGGGCAGTTCTGGGTACAGGGGCAATGGGACTCTGCAGAGGGGTCCAGTTGAAGGTGGTTAGGGCTCAGCGGAGGGGAATGTGGGAGTGAGGAATGGGGCTCGGCCGGGGGGGATGAGTGTGGGGGGCTTTTTCAGGGGGTCCTTGTTTCAGAGGAAGAAACAGAACAAGAGTAGCATTCTCTAGTCTCTTCACTATGGTCCCTGGAAGTTGTAGACGAGAGTCCCTAGTGAAAACACTTGTCTGAAATTAGAAAGGTGATGTTGGAACTGAGTGAACCATTCACTAGAAAGTCATATGTTTTAATGTGGAAATATTTTCTTCAGTAGCCACCTAATTAAAGGAACATCCTAAGACTTTTTTTCATTCCTCTTTTTTGGACTGTTTTACCTGTGAAGAATTTGGCTTAAGATTTGTCATTTATACAGGTTTATTTAGCAGCTATTTCTGCCAACCATTTCCCAGCTGGGCTCTATCCTTTATGTTTTGCACTCCTGCAGTAAAAGATTTTTAAAAGGTCTCGTAAACTCTTCTCGCTTCTTCATAAACCCACAAGTCATTCAAGTTTCAATTTAGTTGTCAGCAGACTGATGAAATTACTGTTTGAACATTAATGGAAATGTTGTTTAAACTTCCTCTGTTTGAAAGCAGCCAGAAAACTAGATAAGTTGTAGGCTATTATAGCTGATTCTCATCTTACACCATGTTCCTCTCAGACAAAATGGTCATGAAACATTAACCAAAATTGTCCAAGGTTGTTATAGCTAAACTGATACTACTCTGAAAAGTGATGCCACATAAACAGCATTATGAGGGGTTCTGTGTTTGTTTGATATCCAGCTGACTTCAAGAGCAAGTGCTCAGAATAAGAGTAAACATATATAATATTTAAAGAGACAAGGTCAGGTAATATCTTTTATTGGACCAACTTTTGTTGGTGAGAGAGATAAGCTTTTAAGCTTACACAGACTCTAAAAAACAGTCTGTCTCACCAGCAGAAGTTGGTCCAATAAAAGATATTACCTCACCCGCCAACATGGCTGCACCATTGCTGCAACAACACTGCATACAAATTTTTTTTGTCAGCAATGCTAACTCTGAGATGTTAGTCAAACTGCTTTCATTCCTTATCCCACATCACCGCCAGTAATAGGGTTCTGCAGAGCAAAATATGCTCTCAATGAGCACCATCCACCCATTGTTTAAATTTATGCCCTCAGTGACCCTTGTGTAAACACCCCATTGCATTCTGTGGCTTTTCACAAGTGCAACTGCTTAGAAATCAGTAAACAATTCTGATGTTGAAGGAAGCAAGATTATATAAAAGTAAATGATATTCTCCAAACCTGCTGCTTCTGCTGATCTTCAATGACTTCTTCAGAGTCCTTTTTTGGATGCTTTTGAGGGATAAAGGAACTGAAGATAGGAATGTATGCATGGTATATTTTTAAAGAATGTTGGGATCCTGAAGTGCTTCAGAATAGTATTTAATATCTTTACTACTTGAAAAGATTCTGTGGCTCCTTCAGAATACTGCAAGACCCCTATATTGTGCGTCTGTAAAGACAATACACTTGAGAACAGCATTTAGTGGTAACATTTCTTTTTGTAATTCAGAGTTTAGAACATGACAAGATTTCTGCCTTTGGCAAATTTTTTGGTGGTCTATTGTGTAGCTAGAAAAATATGATCTAATTTTTTAAACATGTCTTATTTGAAACCTAAATTGTTCATTAAGTTACTTACGATCTTTTATTTGCTCTGTTTGAATAGTCAGAACTCGTTGATCTGGCTGAAAATATCCAACAGAAACTCTCTTATTTTAATGAACTAGAAAATATTAACACAGTAAGTGTTGTTTTATTTCTTATAATCTTAGAAAGTCTAGTAGACTATATTAATCACCTCAGTTCTGTGACCAAAATTAGTTATTTCTTCTGATTGATGTATTTTGTTTTTTAAAGAAATTAAATTCCCCCACGTTATCTGTGAACAGTGAAGGATTTATACCTATGCTGGCTAAGCTTGATGATTGTATTACATATATTTCATCACACGTAAGTAACTTAACATTTTGTATTTTTAAATTAAATCTTAACACTTTAGAGATACATATTCTAGTTATTTTGGATTTTTATAAATGTGTTTATTTTTACAGAGGGGGAAAAAAGGCAAGGATGACACTGTCTGCTCCTTAAAATGTATCTCATCTGCATACTTTTAGTCCACTTTTGCTTAAGCTTATAAACCTACAACAGTTAGCTTCCGTTAGATACTTTTTGCCTATTGCTTTTTCTTTTAAAAGTATTTTTTTTATGTCTACCATTAGTGCCACATTTAAAATGTTTTTCTTTGTTCTTTGCAGCCTAATTTTAAAGATTATCCCGTGTATTTGGTTAAGTTTAAACAATGTCTTTCTAAAGCTATGCACCTTATGAAAACATACACTGTGAACACACTACAGAACCTCACAAGCCAGTTGATAAAAAGGGTAAGTTGGGTAAGCAGGTATTGACTTTATTAGTCTGATGTATTTGTCATAACCCTAGACCAGGGGATCTCAAACTGGGGATTGTGACTCCTCAGGGGGTCACAAGGTTATTACTTGGGGAGTGAGAGCTGCAGCCTCCACCCTGAGGCCCGCTTCACCTCCAGAATTTGTAATAGTGTTAAATATTTTTAAAAGTTGTTTTTTTTTAACTTATAAAGGGGTCGCACTCATAGACATTTTTTCCAGCTTCTTCCTTTCTCGTCTCCTCGTCCCAAGAATCTCGCTTGTTCCCCAATTCCTCAGTCTCACTGCTTTTCTGATCTCTCTCCAGCGTCTCACTCCTGTATCCCCTGCAAACCAAGGATCTGTCTACAATGCAAAATACCCAGACCCACGCAGTGAGTCTCTCAGCCTGGGTCAACTGAGTTGGGCTTATGCTGTGGGGCTTAAAACAGCAGTGTAGACAGTTGGATTGGAGCCTGGGCTCTGAAATCCATCAGGGGATGTGGGTCTCAGAGCCTGCCATAAGGCTGGAACCCAGGCTCTGAGACCAACCCGCCTTGTTGGGTTTCAGAGCCCGGGCTCCAGCCCGAGACTGAATGTCGATACTGTTGTTTTTAGCCCTGTAACATGAGCTCAATGAGCCCGAGTTGGTTTTCCTGGGCTCTAGGACTCACTGCTCTGGACCTTTTTTTTGCAGCATACGTACCCTAAGGATACATCTGCACCACAGTACAGCACCCATGGCTGGCCTGTGTGAGCTGTGGGGCTGTAAAATTGCAGAGTAGGTGTTCAGGCTTGGGCTGGTGCCAGGCTCTGGGACCCTACAAGGCTAAGGATTTAGCTAGATTAAAAGAGGGATTGGATAGTTATATGAATAACAAGAATGTTCAAAGTTATACTAGTTAATGCTAACAAAAAAGGTACTGGAAGAGAGGCAAAACTTCATGTTTCAAGGTTTAAGTCAATCTCTAGCTATTGGGGATTATGAATGAGACCTTCATGGGGGGGAAGAGAGGGCAGATTACCCCGTATACTTCTACAGTGGGTTTTTTTTTGCTTTCCTCTGAAGCATCTAGTGTTGGCTTCTGAGATAGGACAGTAGATTAGATGGCCCACAGGTCCAATCCAATAAGGCAATTCATATGTTTCTATGAGAAGAAATTCATTGGGGATAGCTTGCTATTTGCAGTCTCTTCTGCTTTCCCTTTGAAAGTCTTCTCTCTGTCTCCCAATGGGACAGGGACAGGGAGCCAGTGTGGTGGTCTCTATTTGTGGGAGCACAGCCAGACTGCTCCAGGGGATGGGTAAAGAAGAGTTAGAGATGGGGATACTTTTTGCCCTCTCCATGTCACAGGCTGAATGCTGCTCCATGCGTGTGGAGTGGCCTGAGAGGGAGGTGAGCTGGTGGCTAAATATCCAGAAGGTATTCAAAATGGCAGGCTCTTTTTTCTGCTCTCCATTCTGGTCTATTACTGGAGCAGGTAAAAGCTCTTGCTCTGCACTGATCTGAGCCCTGGAGGGCAAGGCAAATGCCTGACAGGGCCGGTGCAAGGATGTTTTGTGCCCTAGGCGAAAATTCCATCTTGCGCTCCCCCCTCCCCCCAAATGCCAGCTCAGAGGGGCTGGGCTCAGAGCTGGGGGTCAGGGCTGTTGAGGGGATGGGGTCAGGGGGTTTCCAGCTCAGAGGGACTGGGCTCGGAGCTGGGGGTCAGGGCTGTGGGGAGGATTGGGTCGAGGGGGTTTCCAGCTCAGAGGGACTGGGCTCGGAGCTAGGGGATGAGGTCGAGGGGGTTTCCAGCTCAGAAGGACTAGGCTCGGAGCTGGGGGTCAGGGCTGTGGGAGGGATGGGGTCAGGGGGGTGCCTGGGGGCACTGGGGCAGCTCAGCTCTGCAGGCTGCTGTTCTCTCCAGCTGTCCAGGCACAAGGGGAGCAGGAGCAGGGACCAGCTAAGGACCAAGGGGGCAGGAGCACAGGCACCTGAGGCTGACCCATGGGGAGGCACTTGCATACCTTGCCCAATGCATGAGCGCTAGGGTCCTCTTTCTTCCTCCACTCCATCAGACCACTGCTGAGGCTTTTTTCTTCTCCGTGCCCCTCGCTGGGGCTGACGTGGAGGCTGAGCCAGGGGGCAGCCGCGGCTTTCCTCCAGAAGCGAAGCCCTGGTGTTGCACCGCTGTTGCAGGGCCCCTGCCACATGCCCTAAGCAGAGCTGCGCAGCTCTGCCCAGCCGCCGGCGACCCTGCCGAGCAACGAGAAAAATTGCAGAGGCTGGAGCCCCTGCTCTGGGAGGGAGAGGGATTCTGAGCCTCTACCTGCAGCTCAGGGATTCCCCTGGGTCAGCGCAGCCACCGTCAGCTCAAACCTCTGTGCTGCTGCGGCAGCGTGCTGACCCCAGGGGTGCCCTGGGCTGCCGCAGCGGCTCCCTGACCCGGGGGGCGCCCCGGGCTGCCGCGGCTGCGTCCTGACCCCGGGGTTGCCCCGGGCTGCCGCGGCTGCCATGCGGCGGCGCGCTGACCCCGGGGTCGCCCCGGGCTGCCGCGGCTGCCATGCGGCGGCGCGCTGACCCCGGGGTCGCCCCGGGCTGCCGCGGCTGCCGCAGCGGCGCGCTGACCCGGGGGGCACCTTGGGCTGCCGCGGCGGCGCGCTGATCCCGGGGGCGCCTTGGGCTGCCGCGGCGGCGCGCTGATCCCGGGGGCGCCCTGGGCTGCCGGGCTGCCGCAGCAGCTCCCTGACCCCGGGGGCACCCCGGGCTGCCGCGGCTGCGTCCTGACCCCGGGGGCGCCCTGGGCTGCCAGGTTGCCACCCTGACCCGGGGGGCGCCCCAGGCTGCCGGGCTGCCGCGGCGCCTCACTGATCCCGGGGTTGTCCCGGGCTGCCGCGGCGCCTCACTGATCCCGGGGGCGCCCCGGGCTGCCGCGGCGGCGCACTGATCCCGGGGGCGCCCCGGGCTGCCGCGGCGGCGCACTGATCCCGGGGGCGCCCCGGGCTGCCGCGGCGGCGCACTGATCCCGGGGGCGCCCCGGGCTGCCGCGGCGGCGCACTGATCCCGGGGGCGCCCCGGGCTGCCGCGACGGCGCACTGATCCCGGGGGCGCCCCGGGCTGCCGCGACGGCGCACTGATCCCGGGGGCGCCCCGGGCTGCCGCGACGGCGCACTGATCCCGGGGGCGCCCCGGGCTGCCGCGGCGGCGCACTGATCCCGGGGGCGCCCCGGGCTGCCGCGGCGGCGCACTGATCCCGGGGGCGCCCCGGGCTGCCGGGCTGCCGCGGCGGCGCACTGATCCCGGGGGCGCCCCGGGCTGCCGCGGCGGTGCACTGATCCAGGGGGCGTCCCGGGCTGCCGGGCTGCTGCGGCGGCTCCCTGACGGGGGCGTCCCGGGCTGCCGGGCTGCAGCGGCTGCGTGCTGACCCTGGGGGTGCCCTGGGCTGCCCGCTGCAGGCAGCTGCTGCCGAGGGCAGCTCAGACTGCCTCTCCAGCAGCAGCGGCTGCAACCATTTAACAAAATTTTTGAGGGCGCCGCTCTTTGGCGTCCTCAAATCTTGGCGTCCTAGGCAACCGCCTAGTTCGCCTAAATGGTTGCACCGGCCCTGATGCCTGAGACTCAAGGCAGCCCAGTTCAGGCTTGAGTGAGAGAGAGTTGAATGTTAACTCAAACTTTCAGTTCCAGGTTTTCCAGGATAGAAGTTAGGTTTCCATTTATCATTGCTGGTGAATCGGTGGAACAGCATTTGCAGGTTTCAGAGGAAATGGCATTGTGACTGTTTTTTAGTGGAGAAGAAGGGAGAGAAGTAAAAATGAAAGTGTGCAATAAATATTGTAACCCTTGCTGCTCTGGTCTTGAATATTGTTCTCCCAACTGGGTTTATCTGAGCTTTTAGAGAGCGCCAGTCTTTGGCACACTGAATAAAAAAGAATAAAAAGGTCATAAAAGTGCAAAAATTTCACAGAACAGTTCCTCGAAAGCTTAAATGTTTCAGCCAATTAATACTATCAGCTAAATATAGAGGAATTTTATTTATCAATTTGTTTTTTCTCTTTTCAGGATCCTTCATCTGTGCCAAATTCTGACAATGCCTTTACACTATTTTACGTAAAATTCAGAGCTGCTGCTCCCAAAGTTAGAGTAAGTAGCTTGGTAATTAATAGCTGAGAGTGAAGCCATAAAATGAGTTTTAAATTCATTGTTAGTGTTAATATGTGGACTGCATTTTATATCTGTTTTAAAGATAGTGTTCAGATCTACCTTCGTATGTTAGAAGATGGTGAATGATGCGTTTCTTATTTACTGGATGACGAACATTAATTTTTTTACCCATTATTTGTGTCAAGCCGTGTTTTGGATGGAAATTGGAATTAAATTAAAAATACACCAACAGCATTTTAAAATTGTTTATTAGTTAAATAAAATCACCTTTAAATGTTCTTAGACTTTTTTTCTTGTGTAAGTATCAAAGTATGTTTTGCATTTAAAACTGAATTATTAAACAAGGGAAATATTATTTGTATCTGGGAACTTAATGTGATTGTTTCTGGTCACCACATCTTTCAAGACTTTAGAATTAGTGGATCTCAGACTCTCACCTCATTTTTGATAGATTGGGAGAGGGAAACAAGCTTTTCTGTTTTTGTTTTTCCAATTCTTAATTTTTCTCAACTTTGAACAAACTAAACATTGAAATGAATGAGTTGAATAAACCAGAATGAAGAAAATATTCTCTCTCCATCTGCAGAAGAGCCTACTGGTGTGTCAAAAGTTGGTTTAGTACTTCAACAAACTCTTGTTCCAAGTGCTTAGCCAGTGTCTTCCACCAGTTCAGTAGTTTGACTTTTTTTAAAACTTCAGGAAAAAACATACTGCTCTAATATTTTGTGGTTTAATTGATTTTAATAGGTTATAGTCATCTTAAACCTTACTGTAGGTTGTCATGATTTCAAAAGTAATTTTAAATAGTGTATTTTTAAAAAGAAAAGTATTTAAATTAAAGAGAGATTTTTTTTTTAAAGTAATTTTTGTCCATCCTTAATGTGCTTGGAGTTCATGGGTTTTTTTCTTCTTTTTCAATATAGACTCTTATTGAGCAAATAGAGCAAAGAGCTGAGAAGATGCCAGAGTGAGTATAATGTAATACAGTTATTTTCAAGTGTTTGAAATTCTGGAAGCTTGGAATATTTTACCTCAGTTAAAAATATTGAGTTAAAAAAATACTGCTTTTTTTGGGGGGGGGGACATTGAGGGGGGGACGGACGACAACTAATAACTTTGTTTCATTTTGAGACTGTGTAGCAGGAAAGTTAGAATACTGGCAATGATGACCTGAATATCTAAATCCTTTGTACACGGTTGTTTGGGGTTTTTTTGTTTTTATTTTTGGCTAGGTACCAGCAACTTCTGAATGAAATCCATCAATGTTACCTTGCTCAGCGGGAACACTTGCTAGGCCCTAGTATTACTAATACTGTAACGGAATTAACCAGTCAGAACAACAGAGATCATTGTGCGCTGGTAAGAATCTTAGTGGTGGGTTTTTTTATGTGTTTTCAGATTTCTTTAGCAAAACTCAAATTCCTTTCTAGATCCAACCAGTCTTGGATAAAATGACCGGTTTCCAGAAATTTTATTAGTGTGAAACTTTGTCCAGTTTTCAGATAAGTTTTTTTTTTGTTTGTTTTTGTTTTGTTTTTTCCCCTTGTAAAATCTCTGCTGCTCCTCACAAAGTGCCACGGAAAAAAGTGATTCTCTTTTAAACTTTGCCCAGTGCATGCAAAACCAAAAAGTTTCCCAAGGAGCCTTCTCTTGTTTGGCAATATCTGTGCTAGAGATCTAGTACCTCGTTTTTAAGATAGTGTAATTTTGAACAGTTGAGAGAGTAAACTCCAGATTAGTATTATCTATAGCATGAACATCCCTTTCAATGTAAATGCAAGAAAGATACAATTTGTTAATTACATATTTGTTTTTATTAAATGCAGGTACGAAGTGGCTGTGCCTTTATGGTCCATGTATGCCAGGATGAACACCAGCTTTACAATGAGTTTTTCACAAAACCAACACCAAAATTGGAGTAGGTAGTACATACTGTTCTTGTTTTATTGCATACCATGCCTACTGTAGTGTTTATACCAGGGGTCAACAACCTCTGGCACACTGCTCACCAGGGTAAGCACCCCGGTGGGCTGGGCCAGTTTGTTTATATGCCACTTTGGAAGGTTCGGCGGACCGCAGAGTTTAAGATTATCTTCAGAATCATAAGGGCTAGAGATTTAAAAACAATTTAAATTCGAGCTTTGATTCTGGAGCACAAAACAGGAACCATCAGGAAAAAAGATTAGTCTATGCCACCTCAGCACTGCCTAATCTGACCTCTGATGATACTTATTGTGTAACGCAGGGGTCAACAACATCTGACACGCAGCTTGCCAGGGTAAGCACTCTGGTGGGCTGGGCCAGTTTGTTTACCTGCTGTGTTGGCAGGTTTGATGGACCGCGGCTCCCACTGGCTGCGGTTCGCCGTCCCAGGCCAATGGGGGCTGTGGAAAGCGCTGCAGGCTGAGGAATGTGCTGGCTGCGGCTTCGATACTCTTAAGTAGGGCTTAATTATAGAACTGTGCTGTCAACAGCAACACATCAGTTCTAAGGGGAAAAGAGGCCAGATTGTTGTAAATTGGTCTGAGATTAGCTATCTTCAGTGTAGATTTTATATAATTCTGTTATGAATGGTAACGTCAGTTGGATTAAAATTAGGATACGTTATGCTGAAAACAGTTTATTGGTGCTGGCATACAGGAACTAGTCCTTTCTGTAACATGATCTTAGTGTCATATTTTGGTATCCTGGAAATGTTTTTTTTTATAATATTATACATTTTATCTTTCTTCTAGTGAACTTTTGGAGAAATTGTGTGTCTCATTATATGATGTCTTCAGGCCATTGATCATCCATGTTATTCACTTAGAAACTTTGTCTGAACTCTGTGGAATTCTCAAAAATGAGATGCTTGAAGACCACGTGCAGAACAATGGTAATACATAGGTGAAAAATGAGTGATTGTGGTGTTAATCAGTGTTAGAAACTACTGAATCTCGTAGGAGACCGGATGTGGATGTTTCTTATGTGCTAAACATGTCAAAGGTGACACATGATTATTTTAAATGAACTTTGTCCTGTTTGGTTACAGTATGGTAAACAATTTATTTAAAAACATTTCTTCATTGAAATGAGTATACAAGGGGTATTCTAGAGATTCTTGCTACATTTTGATTTTACTAACAGGCCTTGATCCTGCAAATGCTTGTACATGTGTATAACTTTACTCTCACAACTAACCATGTTGATGTCAATGGAATTAGGCAGATCAGTTTGTGCACTTGTGGGGTACAGGACTAGTGCCATAGAGTGCAGTGAAAGGAATAGTGTATGTTATACTTTATATCTAGTCAGGGATTCCAGTGGTGTGTGTGTGTGTGTGGTTTTTTTTGTTTTGTTTTTTTGTTGAAGGCTTATTATTCATATAGGAACCGGGGTTGGCAATTTCCTGGGGAAAAAAGCTAGCTTAGGACATGGTGCTGGTAAATTCCACTTAAACCCAGTTTAAACTGGGAAAAATAATTGCATCAATGTCCAGCAAGTTCAGCAACATAGAATGAATCTTTTCAACTTTGGATATATCCATTCAAAACCAAGGAATGAGCTCAGTCTACAACATCAAAGTTGGTCTTCTGCTGTAGGCTGTTGCAAGGTCAGATGGGCCTGGACTGGTGGTCTGCAACTCTTCATGCTTGTGATTGCTTAATGCTTCAAGCCTAGAACTCACCATTGTTGTTGTTTTCATATATTGAAATGCTTTTGACTTTTGTTTATGTAATATTGAAAACTGAAATGAATCATGACACACATAGCTTCCTTGAGAAGATACTATGCCCAAAATGTGTACAGACATTCTGATGTTCAGTATTATAATTTTTTATATATATTAAAAAGTAAAACTGCAGTGGGTGTAATATTATTTGTATAATCCTAAATTAAGCTATGAATCCTATTGTCTTATGTAACTAAAACAAAGTGTAAGGTGTGAAATAATGAACCTGTTTTCATAATAGAAAATGCCTTAAATTGGGGTGGTAAAAATCATGATTTTACCTGGTAAAACCACCTCTGGTAAATATCAAGCCATTCCTGTTAGGGACTAGTGCTTCATTTGTGGCTCACTGTGAAACTTATGAACTCTGGGTCATATGCCTTCAGGACCTTTTCAGATTTCCATTGCCTTGTAGTATATAATTGCATATGAAAAAATATGCAGACTGTTTTACTTTGGAAATATCAGTAATGTCAAATCTGTTTTTTTCCTGATTTGGGAACCTTAGATGTGTGTATTGTGAGCTGTCTCACGTATGCTGAAAGAGCATGTGCTGAACCTGTAATAAAGACTTTTTTTTCACCACAGCACAAATTAAGTACAAAGCAGAGTGGCTATCCATCTCTGGGATTGTGAAGATAAGTTAATTTACTTTCCGAAGAGCAGAATTGTGACCCTGATCCCTCACACTATCAAAACCAAAACACAATAACTTTGCAGAGTAGCCTCTGGGCTAACTTTTACTTACTGGTTTTACCATTTAAACATAGAGCTGATATTTTGATTTAAGCTGCTTCTACTTGGATCAATAAGTACATACAAATGTCTTATTGAGGTAGGTAGGCTAAATTACATGTAGCTCTTTTCAGTCCACATGGTAATACTGTACTGTGTATATGACAAAACTAATCTAGGGCATATTTTTAGTATATAGGCAAAAACTTCATTTTGACATATTTTTAGCATCTCCCGAAACATTAGCATACTTAAACTATAATATGGTATGTTCTGTCATCTTCCCAGTTTGCATATGGGGCAATCTTAGGCAGAGAGAGAGAGCTGAAAGTGACTGGCCCCACACCACATAGCAAGTCACTGGCCGCGCTGTAGTTAAGAGCACAAGAATTCATGGTTTGTAACAAACCACTCAGCATGCAACTCTTCAAATGTTATTTGGGCCTGACTTCCTTTGCAGCAAATAAATTAATTTGTGACAAAATATGAAACTCAAAAGTTCTTTTTAAACATTACTTTTCTAGATGTGATTAATGAGCAATTGTATTGATGATCTTTTGTCAGCAGAACAACTGGGTGCATTTGCTGCTGGTGTCCAGCAGATGTTAGAGGATGTACAAGAACGTCTTGTCTACAGGACATTCATCTACATTCAGACAGACATCATAGGCTATAAGCCTGCTCCTGGGGATCTTGCGTATCCGGATAAATTGGAAATGATGGAGGTATAGTATCAGTTTGCTTAATTTATTTTCCTCGTTATACATCATATGCAATTATATAATGAAGAGCACGGCAAACAGGATTTTTCTTTTTATATATGTATTTAAAAGCATTGACACCATCAGCGTGGCATCCATTTGTTAATCTTTGGCCCTGAAATCAGATAGTATAACTTATCTTAGATCAAGTTAAGTGAATCTGGCCACAATTTTCAACAGTAGTGTGCATTGTGGTGCTTCTAACTTCTCTTTAAACAATTTCTGTTTGTTTATTTAGATGTTCTTGTTTTTTGTTTTTGTCAATGGAAAGTTGGAGTTAAATGTACTGAATTGTAGGATAAGTTCTATGAATGAACACAGTTGGCTGATATTTTGTTTTCAAAGTTGCTGGGCTTTAAAAAAGTTTCAAAGATGAATTTGTTAGGTCAGTAGTAGTTCCCAATAACTTTCTCTTTCAAGTAGCTACTGTCTCTAGCTATTCATAACAGCCATTCCCAGCTCCCTGCAGGATAAGTTCATGCTCTTCACACGGGCCCTGCCGGAAAGAATTAAAAAGATAATTTTACTTGTAATTTAAAATAAATTAGTATAATTAATACAAGATCTCAGGTAAATGACTCATAGTGTCAATATCTTGTCAAAGAATGGTTTAAAAAATCTTTTGGGTATGAAGAAAACAGTGAACTTAATACATAATTTAAGGCATATTAAAAATTGATATTTCATTAAAGGAGTAAGTCATAGTAAAAAGAGCGATTGCTGATGCTAATTTGGCAATGAGAGCTCAGAATGTTAAAAGATTTGACTGGACCCTTGCCTTACTTGGCCATTGTGTTTGTAAGATTGTAACTTTTAGTCCATTTTATTTTCCAACTGACCTAACAGCACAGATGGCATCATCAGACTTACTGCTACTGAAACATCCTCAGAGGCAGTTTTTTGTGAACATTGGGTTGGCGCATGTTACTATAGGTTTAAGTTGTACAAATGCTTGCCTTGGACAGGAGAAATAAATTTATTAAAGCTGTATGTAATTTTTTTTACAACTCTGTTCTTGAAACTGGCAAAGCTTTATAAGAAGTGTCCTGTTCAATGCCCTATCCGTGTTCCTATAATCTTGAATGTTTTCTCACCAGTATAAAACGTCTTACAATATTATTGTTCAAGCATAAGTAGTAAACACAAAATGCCCAGGATTGTATAAAAGTAGTTATGATGTTCATATTTGTGAACATATTATCCTTACACATGTAGTAGCATTATGCCTTCCCATAAAGTATAATGCCTTTTTTAAAAAAACATTGTTAAATGTGATGCATCCATTCAAGCCTAATCTACACTCACGTTTTACCGATATAACGATTTTAGTTAGCTGTTTTTTTTAACCGAAATTATTATACTGTAAGCCCTAGTGGATGCAGTTATAAAGGTATGCGGGAATACAGGTGACTTTTAAACCAGTATAGTTATTCCTCTTCCTATACATGGATAGAGCTATACCAGTATAAGATACCTTTATACTGATATAACTGCCATCACGCTTGGCGGGGAGGGTATTTTTTACCACTCTAACTATAGCAGTGTAACTAAAACAGTACAGCTTTCTAGTGTAGCCAAGGTCTATCTTACTGATAATATGCTAATTAAGATTCTGTGGCTGATCATTTATAGAGAAGAAGAGGTTTACACTTAATTCCACTGATAGTATAAAGTTTACACTTCTTACATGTCCTGATGTGTTTGTCATTGTGATTCTAATCACTTTGAAACTTCAAACTTTGAATATTTGGAGAGCAATGATTAAGTCTGAGTAAATGAATTATTCAAATGTAATGCTTAAAATGCAGTCAAAGAGCATGTTTTAAGCTCTTTGCTCAAATGTCCTTCTTCCATTTTCAAATGGCTGCTGCCAATCTGACAAATAGTTTGAAGTACTAAAGTGCAGCACTGTAACAGGACTTCAAAGTGCTAAGCAGAGTCTGGAGATTCTTTTGCTGATTTCTTGTGAAGAAGAGCTAAAGATACTTCTCTGATGCCACCCACTGATAACATTTCTAGGAATAAACAATCCAAATCAGCATGTGGATTTTAGAATACTGAGAATTGTCCGCCTTTAAACAGAAAGCAGTGCCCAAACTTAACTAAAGCTGAACAAACCCATCCCATAAATTATGGTCTGCATGGAATCTACTGAAATGTTGAATCAGGTTCCATGGGTTAAATTTGAACAGCTGGTTCCTAATTGGACCAATTGTCCAAATCTCTGTAATAGATGAATATTGGCAAACTGGAAAGTATTCAGTTAAAAAATCTTGATAAACAAAGCAACTTAAAAAATTGTATTTAGTTAAAAAGTGCTAAACAAAAATCAAATTTTGCTATCCTCACTTTTGCCCTTTTTCCACGTACAAATCTGAAGATTTAAATAAAAAAAGGTTTCACTTACTTGGTTCTCCACAACCTCCATTTTTAGTTGACATTGTATCATTAATTATATACTCTTCTACAGTACCAGAGTTCTGCTTAACACAATTTTAGTAGAAGGGGTGAAGAAACACAAACCAAAATAGGAAAAGAATAGGTTAAAGAATATTTAGATAAGTTAGTTGTATTCATATTGGCAGGACTTCATGACGTTCACCCTAGGGTTATTAAGGAATAGATGAAGCAATCTTGGAACCATTAGGGATTATTTTCGAGAACTCATGGAGGACGGTGAGGTCCCAGAGGACTTGAGAAGGGCAAATATAGTACTTATCTTTAAAAGGAGAAACAAAGAGAACCTGGGAAATTATAGACCAGTCAGCCTCGCTTAGATACCTGGAAAGATGCTGGAAGAAATCCTCAAACAATTAATTTGTAAGCACCTACAGGCCAATAGGGTTACAAGGAAGCAGTAAGGACACAGTCCATATGACATTCTCATAAGCAAACTAGAGACATGTAGTCTAAATGAAATTACTATAAAATGCATGCATAACTATTTGAAAAACCATAGTCAGTAGTTATTGATGGTTCACTATCACAGTGGGAAGATATGTCTAATGGACTCCCACTGGAGTCTGTCCCATTTCCAGTACTATTCAACATTTTCATGAATGACTTGAATAATGGATGGAGGGTATGCAAATAAAATCTGCTTATGACAGCAAGCTGAGAGGGCTTGCAAGCACTTTGGAGGACAAGATGATAATTCAAAATTGATAAATTAGAGACTTGGTCTGAAATCAATGCAGTAAAATTCAATACAGACAAGTGCAAAGTTCTACACTTAAAAAGGAAAAATCAAATATCCAAATACAAGGTGAGGAGTAACTGGAAGGTAATTGTACTGCATAAAAGGATTGGAGTGAATGTGTGTTGTGATGGATCACAAATTGAATATGAGCCAACAATGTGATGCTGTTACAAGAAAAAGCAAATATCATTGTGTAGTGTATTAACAGGAGTGTCAGATGTAAGACTTGGAGGTATTCGTTCTGCTCCACTCAGCACTGGCGAGGCCTCAACTGGAGTATTGTGTCCAGTTTTGGAGGGCACACTTTAAGAAAGATGTGGACAAATTGGAAGTCAAGAGCAGAGTAACAAAAATGATAAAAGTCTTAGAAAGCCTGACCTATGAGGAAAGATTAAAAAATGGGGGATGTTCAGTCTTGAGAAGAAAAGACTAAGAGGTACCCAATAAGCCTTCAAATATGTTACTGTTACAGAGAGGACCGTGATCAATTGTTCTCCATGTCCACTGAAGGTAGGAAAAGAAGTGATCGGCTTAATCTGAAGCAAAGGAGATTTAGGTTGGATATTGGGAAAAGCTTTCTAACTATAAGGCTAGTTAAGCACTGGAACAGGTTACGAAGAGAGGTTGTAGAATCCCTGTCAGTGGAGATTTTTAAGAAAAGGTTAGACAAGCCTGTCAGGGAAAGTCTAGGTCCTGTCTCTGCCAGGGTCCCTTTCAGCGCTATATTTCTATGATTCTGTGGCACCTTCCAGACTATGTAAACAAATAGATTCACCACACCTCAGAGCTTGCATTCTGTTAAATGTAGATGTTAACCTCTATTTTAAGGTCTTACCTGAACCCAGCACAGTAAACAGCAATGAAAAAAATGAATATCTCACAATCTTCATATAATACAATATTAAGTCAGAGTTGCTCTATTTGCCCAATGCATTTATGAATAGATTTTACATTCTCCATGTTGTGTTGCTTTTCATATTTTAAAAATATAAAGAATATTTCCTTCGCAGTACATGAATATATTTATGTATTTTGGCCCAACAGTAACAATTACAGTAACTTTGCTTAATGAAACCACCCTCACATTAAAACATACCATACATACTCGTTCATTAGCCTGTTCGTTTATAAGCCGACCCCCCAAGATGGTTAGGTAAAAATAGCAAAAACTGTATGACCCTTTCATAAGCCGACCCTATGTTTCAGGAGTTGGCAAACTTTGGTTCCTGGCCTGTTGGGGTAAGCTGCTGGTGGGTCAGGATGTTTTGTTTACTTGGAGCGCCTGCAGGCACGGAGCCCTTCAGCTTCCAGTGTCCGCGGTTTGCCGTTCCCAGCCAATGGGAGCTGCGGGAAGTGGCACACCATTGGCTGGGAACAGTGAACCGCGGCCACAGGGAGCTGAGGGGCTCCATGCCTGCTGATGCTCCAGGTAAACAAAACGACAGTGTATTAGATATTCAATTCAATGATTCCGTAGAGTTTAAAGTCATCAGATTTTGGTGTAGACCCATCTATAAACTGACCCCCACTCTTTGATGCGTCACTTTTTACCAAACATATTCGGCTTATGAATGAGTATATACGGTATATCACTTTACATTAACTACTGTCTTCAGTCTTTCTTTGAATATTTTTTACATACTGGAGATGCCATTTTTTAAATCAAGGAAAAATGACTTAAAATGTGGTAAGTAACTGTCGAAATGGCACCTCTTTACTGGATAGATCTGTTATGCATTTGTATGCAATTAAATTTACTTTAGGGACATATTTTTGTCTTTTACTTCTGTTAGCCCTAACAAAGGTAAGACAGCTAACAAAGTGAGCCCAGTGTCTGTTCCATCTGGCTCATCAGCAGAGTTGTTTACTTGAGATTCAGTTGTTTACACTTGTGCAAACCGGTTAAAGGCAATAAGGTCACATGGGTCACTGAGCCAATATTAGAAGGCTTTAGTGCTGCCCAGGTGTAACAGAGGGCCTAAACTGACCTACAGAACCTTGATTACTGGTGCTGGAGCGTGAGAAGAAACAAACCCAGCTTGACTGAGTTCAGGTTTAGTTTGTAGGTCTGGTAGAATTTTTGAGATTTTGAAAATTTTTCTCATCCTGAATCAAGACAAAAAGACAAACTCAGATTTTCACTAGCCCAAATCTGAATTTTTTGGATTGGATCTGTCCAAACACTTCAGTTAGTTTTAGACTCACAAAGGAACTTTTTCATTTGGAAAGTGTCAAAATGACACATTTAGACAATCTTGATCTCTGTTTTAAGGTTGTAGCTGAACCCAGCACAGCAAATAGCAGCAGGAAAAAATGAATATCTTGCAGTCCTCATATAATATAGTGTTAAATCAACGTTACTCCATTTGCTGAGTGCTTCTCTGAATTTTCAAATTTTTTTCACAATGGAAAATTCAGAATCAGCCCTTTCCCACAAGCAGTTTAGGTTTTGGTGAATTAGCATTTTCTGATCAAAAAAAAAAAATTGTGGAAAAAATTCGTGACCAGCTCCATTTAGCAGCAGCAACATTTGTTCAGTTATCTGTTTTTGCCATGAAAATCCAGGTAGGCTGGACACATTAATGCAACTTTTTTCTACATTGTAAACATAAATTACAGGTTCTTCTTTAAAAAAAATTGTTTAATATAATAGTTGCATGATATATCTTCACCTGCAGCAAATTGCACAAAGTTTAAAAGACGAACAGAAGAAGTTGCCTTCTGATGCTTCATTTTCGGATGTGCGTCTAGAAGATCCAGAGTCCTGCAACCTAATTAAATCTGGTATGCCTGGGAATATATTTTATATTATCAAATGAAGTAGTAAAATGGGCATAGTGGGCATTAAGATAAGCAAATAATGAGAAAATTATATTTACTTTAATAAAAACATATTTTAAAATATTTGGAGAATTTTGGGAAGAGCTTGCATAAAAGGAACTTTGACTCAAGAATTTTTATTTAAACTTTTAAAATTTGTCTTCCTGGAAAACCTCAGGAACTGGATTTTCAGTGTGTTTATTATCTGCCTTAATCCTGTGATGGTGATTGTGGCATGTCTGTACTACAGATACATTCATTCTGTGAAATACTTACTCCTGTTGTCAAGGAGCATAGCTTTTTTTTATATGACGTATAATAAAGAGCTGAGCTCACATGAGAAGAATGGGTTTTATATGATTCTGGCATGTGTGTTATGTGAGCGCTTTGAAAGTTGTAGTTCAAGAACGTTTTCCTGTTTAAAACATAGAATCAGACAGTGATTGCTTCCTGTAATGTTTTTCTTAACTGATTTCAATAACTTGTAGTCTAGTTATTGCAATAATTCATTATTTAGTCTATTAATTTAAAAAACCTTATTTAGGGATCCATATTTTTACACATTTATAAAGAATTAATTCTATGACATTTGATTTTGTTAACACTAGAACTCCACCTGAGTACTGCTTCCATGCCTTCAAATGTGCCTGGAATCTCTAGATGACTTTTTTCCCCTCCATCTTACTACAGTGTACTCACTTATTAATGTTCTGCTTCCCAGTTGTGTCTTTCTAGCTCTGGCAGTTGTCTTCACTATTCCATGAATTTATCATGGTTTCCTACTGTGGACATACCAGGCTGACACACCAAAGACTTAGACTAGAAAGCACAAGTCTAGACTTGATTAAATGGTAGGAACTGCACAAATGTAAGAGATTGTTGGATTATCCCCACACCAGGACATTGTAGGCTTTTGTTCCATGACTGGTTCTGTTGACTTCCTTTATTTTTTAAAATCATTGTCACTGAGGTTAACTAGTAGTTGCCCCAAAATCTAGGGGAAAGATGAGTTCTGTGAGGCTCTCCACCACCAATTATTAGGGAAACCCAATCTGAATGTGCACAGATGGTTTTGTACCTCCTCTGCCATTAAGGGTTCTCTTGTAACAGGACTGTGAGTTCTAATAAAATCTGTATGACAAAATCATTGTTCTCTGTCCTAACAGCTGACAATGTCATATTAGCATGGGTTCTAAATTCTATATTTCAACTATGTTAAATCTCCTCAGGTCATCTACTGTACAGCAAGGAAAGAATAACAAAGTAAACTCATTCAATATTGTTCCTTTTCTCCCCTCCCTCTGGGTTCCTGTTAAGCCTTGTGAGCAACCCTCCTATATTTTGTCCACTGTCTTTTCTCCCCCATAACTCTCTTCAGTAGTTACGCATCACATCCTTTTAGCAGCTAGGATACTACAGTGACTTCCAGAGAAATGCCTATAAAAGTAATACATTTAACAAAGGATGAACTAGACCTCCTTTGGGCAGTCAGTAGTACATGTTAAATTGGCCAGGGGTGAAGGATTAGATGATTGTCATTGGGTGAAGGAAGATACGCTGTCTCAGGGATGGGTCGCTGACTGCACCTGATGGCCTGAAGATTGAGTGTGGTAGCAAAGTTATTTTCAAATGTCTTTTAGCAATTTTTTAATTTAGGAGGGCATGCTTTTGTTTTTCTGATAACCACGTATACCCTCTCCTTACATACATGTTTCAGAGTATATACACCAATTCAAGATTACCCAGTACATTTTCAAGATGAATTCAAACTCTACACGGCTGCCTGCATACTCTGTGCATGTATATACTGGAAGTCAGGTTTCTTCCCTCTGAGGAGGTTGAAAACAAAGTAATTTTGTAATGTGTGACATTCCTGTGGAGGTCAGCATTAAATAACACTCACTACGTATTGTTTTCAGATGGAAGGAAAGAGTAATAACTTTTTTTAATGTGTGTTTTCTACCTTTAAATAGGTACAGCAGAATCCCTTAATCCCAGACCGCAGACTATGATTTCACCAGCAGATCTACATGGAATGTGGTATCCCACAGTCAGAAGGACTCTAGTGTGTCTCTCTAAACTGTACAGATGTATAGATGTATGCACAAACTTCACCTCTTTTATCTTACTGTACCATTTTAATTTAAAGTAGAAAAGAATATACTACAAATTCTAGATATTTTTTGTCTAAAAATAACTATAAAACGTTAATATTTATCTTTTGTTAGCTGTTGCCTTTTTTACTGGTCTCTTCATATAAAATAAGTGAATTAGAAAATTGCTGATTGGTCAAAGGCAAGTGATTTTGCACATGTAAATTTAGAAATTAAGTACCAAATCAGGTCCAAAATTGCATTTGTCATCTTACTAAGATTTTTCAACAGGTAATGTTTAAAAAGTAATGTACCCCACAGACCAAAAAAATAAAATAAAAATGCCCCAGCTCAGTCAAGTTATGGGATTTATGTAGAATTTATTGGGTAGAATTTCTGTGGTCTGTGATATGCATGCGATCAGACTAGATGATCCTAATGGTCCCTTCTGGCCTTAAAATTGAATAATCTATAGTTACCTTAGAAAATGGTTTAAATCTTTTGCACCACATTTTTAGTAACTTTAAAAGTACAGCTGCAAGATACTGACAAATTTACGTAAAATAAGACTACTTTAAGCAGCGTTTCTCAAATGTGGCCACCAGGGACTTTTCTTGTGGCCACAGCCTTCTGGGTTGTGATGGGTGGGGGCGCAATATGGCAGCCCCTTTGACTCCTGGATGCACTGCCTTGGTGTTCATTGCTGGGGTTGCCAGCAGCGGTTGGGCCCTTCCCCCCTCTGGAGACACCTGGAGCACAGTGCTGAAGGAGCAGGCAGCACATGAATTCCCCACCTTCCCAAGGGCAGAGGGGCTCAGGCTTTGGGCTTCAGCCCTGGAGTGGTGGGGCAGCAGGCTCTACAGGGGGCTTCGGGCTCCAGCCCCGGGCTATAGCTGCTCAGCGGCAGGGTCCAGGTTCCAGCTATGGGGCTTCAGGCTCCAGCCCCCTGCTGCCTCCTCTGAGCCCCCGTCCAGGGCTTCGTTTGTCCCCAGGCTTGGCAGGGCTGAGTAATTCTGCTGTGAAAAGCAATACTTGTACGTTTGTTAATATCACTTTTCACAACAGACTTACTAGTTAGCAGTAAATAAGTTACAATGATTTGGATGTGTTTATGTGCATATTTATTTGTTTTTCCTAAATAATCAAGTATTTTAGGAAAAAGCGTGAGAGCGGCCACCAGCAAGAGTTGGTGGCCGCACTCTGAGGCCACCAAATTTGTCTCCTGAGAACCCCTGCCTTAAAGTATATGAAAGTATGCAACAGCGTGAATCTGTGTAAAACACATCTAATAATAGCGGATACAGTAAAACACTCTGTTCATGGAGATTCAAGAAATACTTATTCAGATAACCTACTCTTAAAGGGAAAGTTCCATAATTAGATTGCCATTTAACATAACTACGAAAAGTCTGGTAAATCTCTGAGAAACCCAGGGAACACATGGGGCTACTTAAACACTTTTGAAGAAATCCTTATTTGAGAGGCATAATTTGTGAAAGTGTGGGAGGTGTCAAATGGAATATGGAAAAATATAATCATTAAAATAATTAACGCTTTGATGTTAATCTCAGTAAAAATGGTAATGTTTTTGGTTGGAGCCCACTGTTTGAAAGAAAGAAAATGCAGTTTGGAATTATTTACATAGCCCAATTATAAGAGTGTGTGTGTGTATGAAGAAGCAAGTATCCCTGATCAGCATACAGTTTTCAGTGAACCTTTTGAAAATCTGATGCTTTACATATATGATTGAGTATCTAAAGCCTTGGCTATGCTACATGTACAAAAGTGTTTTTGTAACCAGTTTTTGTGACACACTCATTTGACTAACACAGTGGAGCCAAGTTCACACAACTTTTTTCCATGGCGCAACAGAGTGTCTAGTGTGTCCACACCTTACTCTGTATCAGTGTATTCTGGGAAAATCTGGGTAACTATCCTATATTACCTAAGCAGGAGTAGAGTGCTCAGAAGTATGCACACAGAGTGGCACCAGCAGCATGTGGAGTAATGCAATATGAGATGTCCTACTACCCAAGAGAGCTGTGAGAAAGGAGGACTAGCCAAATTGGTTTTCCAGCTCAGTCACGTGGTGACATCTACACTGCAAAAGTAGTGTTCTGAATAATTACAGGAAGACAGGCATGTTCTAGCCTAGGCGACTGACAAGGGCAAAACACTGTTTAAGTGCCATGGTTACTAACAGAGTGTTAACTATGTGGTGTATAAGGACACAAACGGTATTCAGAGCAATCATGTCACTAAATGGTTACAAACTCTATTAAAATTTGTAGTATATGTAGTATATTCCTTATTTTAGTTGCTTAATTTTGTACCCGCCATATCCAGTCGGTTTACTTGTTATTAAAAGCTTTTATATTTGTGGGTTCCCTGCTAATGTGGCTTCAACCCAGTACACTTACGTACGTGCTTAACTTTATGCATTGTGAGCGGGACCATTGACTTCAGAATCGGAGCCACTGTCCTGGATGTTCTTTAAGCTATGTAGAAGGTTGACAAACATTTTTTTCCTCCCTCTAGAGGGCAGTATTCCAAGGATTATCACAAGAGGCTTTATCTGCCTGTATTCACTCACTGCTGGGAGCTGCGAATTCAATTTCCAAAAATAAGGTCAGGCAAAGTTATCTTTCTAGAATGTAGTAGTGTTCATTAGGAAAGATTCTTTCATATATAATGAAGGCCCTTAAAGAGTTGTCCAGAATTCTGTTGAAATCTCATTAAAATACATTGTCTGTCTCTGTCCCCAGAGATCCATGGGAATTGCTTGCATTCCACTGTGATATAAGATGTGGTAAAGCAGAGAAAATGATGTATACACAAATCATGCTGAAAAATTAAACTTAAAAATCGTAGAGATAAAGGTTATAGGCTAGTGTAACTCGTATGACTCAGTGAAACAATGGACTAAAGTGAGAGTCCTCTAATCTCTGCACCTAATATTTCTGTGTGTCTTATATCTTGTTTACTGGACTTGCATGTGTTATACTGATATTAAGTCCCCTACTGGGCTAGTTGATAAGATTGTTCCTTGCAAATATTGGTCTGTACAATGAAAAGAGGTGCTCTTATCGATCATTCCTTTTTAATGGGACACTATCAATTTAGTTGGTGTTCTATATAATAAAAATATTCGTGAAAACGCTTTCTTAAATTTCATTGAAAATATGTTTTAATGTAAATGTTTCTCTCCAGTTTATTGAACACAAAAATTGGAGTGTTGTTGCTAATTCATAAAAGCCAGAAGATAAATTGCTACACACAAAATTTTTTTTTGTGAGCTATAATAATAGACCAAACTTAGTGGATTGTATAAATGGCAGAAAGTATTTAGAATTTATCAAAAAAAAGTCCCTTTGTTTCAGTTGTCTAAGCTAGTTGTATTTGCACAGATCAGGAATTGGTTTGAAATACACCTACTTTTTTTCAAGTGTCATTTTAAAAGCATAATTCATGAAAATAATTGATAGATTTAGGGGAATCCAATGATATGGGAAAATTTTCCTTAAAATTTCTGTAAATTATTATCTTTTTATATGCACCTTGTTCAGAGTTCTGCAGCTATTTGGTATTGCAGTGTTTCTCAAACTGGGGTCGCCGCTTGTGTAGGGAAAGCCCCTGGTGGGCTGGGCCAATTTGTTTACCTGCTCCGTCTGCAGGTCCGGCCAATCGCGGCTCCCAGTGGCCACGTTTCGCCGCTACAGGCCAATGGGGGCTGCTGGAAGCGGAGGCCAGTAAGTCCCTCGGCCCATGCCACTTCCAGCAGCTCCCATTGGCCTGCAGCAGCGAACCACGGCCAGTGGGAGCCACAATTGGCTGGACCTGCGGACGGGGCAGGTAAACAAACCAGCCCAGCCCGCCAGGGGTTTTCCCTACACAAGCGGTGACCCCAGTTTGAGAAACACTGAGGTATTGTCTCAATATCCTTTATTATGTCAGCCTTGATAGAAAGTGTTGTGGAGATGAGGCCTTGATCCTGCAGTGAGTTCTGTGCAGGCACACCACTTCCTGCTATCAGGGTTTAAGGCACTTCACTCCTGGGCCATGTTAATTTAACACTCACTAGAGCACTGTCAGATTAAGTCATGCATTAATTGAAAAAAAAAAAAGAGGCAAATTCCTATATTGTTAGTAATGTCTTGGTTTATTAAAAATGTTCATCTGATTTTACTTTTCACCAGTTTTGTTCATTGTTTTTTCTTTTAAATTATTTTCTTTTTTAATGCCAAAGTGCAGCCTGTAATGTAAACAAATGTTGCTGCTTTGTTAACTTAAACCTGGAGAAAAATCTCTCCTACCTAGCAATAGCAACAGCAGAGGTGTAATCTTGAGTCTCATTTCCTTTACCTTAATGAGGCATGATCTTCAAGATTTAAAAATGTATGCAGCATTAAAAGTCCACAGCTGAAATAGTAAAGAAGGCAAGAGTTAAGGTTCCTACAGTATGGTGAACTCTGGCCTTGTACTCTCTGTGTATTTGTTGTACTGCTTAGAAATTAACTAAGCTTTACATTTAATGATAAAAACTAGGGCAGTCAATTAATCACATTTAACTCATGCGATTAACTCAAAAAATTAATTGTGATTAATCGCACTGTTAAACAGTAGAATACCAATTGAAATTTATTAAATATTTTTGGATGCTTTTCTGTAGTTTCAAATATATTGATTTCTTATTGCAACACAGAATACAAAGTGTACAGTGCTCACTTTATATTGTTTTTGATTACAAATATTTGCACTGTAAAGTGATAAAGTATTTTTCAATTCACCGCATACAAGTCTTTATCGTGAAAATGTAACTTAGAAATGTAGGGGTTTTTTTGGTTACGTAACTGCATTCAAAACATAACAATATAAAACTTTAGATTAGCCTACAAGTCTACTCAGTCCTGCTTCTTCAGCCAGTCTCTAAGACAAACACGTTTGTTTACATTTACAGAAGATAAGACTGCCTGCTTCTTATTTAATATATCACCTGAAAGTGAGAACAGGCATTTGTATTGGCACTTTTGTAGCCGGTGTTGCAAGGGATTTGCGTGCCAGATATGCTAAACATTTGTATGCTCCTTCATGCTTTGGCCACCATTCCAGAGGACATGCTTCCGTGCTGATGATGCTCATTAAAAAAAATAATGGCTTAATTAAATTTGTGACTGAACTCCTTGGGGGAGTATCGTATGTCTCCTGTTCTGTTTTACCCTCATTCTGCCATATATTTCATGTTATAGCAGACTCGAATGATGACACAGCACATGTTCATTCTAAGAACACTTTCACTTCAGATTTGACAAAACGCAAAGAAAGTACCAATGGGATATTTCTAAAAATAGCTACAACACTCGAGCAAAGGTTTAAGAATCTGAAGTGTCCTCCAAAATATGAGTGGGACGAGGTACGGAGCATGCTTTCAGAAGTCTTACAATAGCAGCACTCCAATGTGGAAACTACAGAACCCGAACCACCAAAAAAGAAAATCAACCTTCTGCTAGTGGCATCTGACTCAGATGATGAAAATGAACACGTGTTGGTCCACTCTGCTTTGGATTGTTATCAAGTAGAAGCCCTCATCAGCATGGACTCATGTCCTCTGGAATGGTGCTTGAAGCGTGAAGGGGCATATGAATCTTTAGCGCATCTGGCACAGAAATATCTTCCGATACCGGCTACAACAGTGCCAGAAGAACGCCTGTTCTCACTTTCAAGTGACATTGTAAACAAGCAGGCAGCATTATCTCCTGTAAATTGTAACCAAACTTGTTTGTCTTCCCAACTGGCTGAACAAAAAATAAGACTGAGTGGACTTGTAGGCTCTAAAGTTTTACATTGTTGTATTTTTGAATGCAGTATTTTTTTGTACATAACTACATTTGTAAGTTCAACTTTCATGATAGAGAGTTCACTACCGTGCTTGTATTAGGTGAATTGAAAAATATTACTACTTTTGGTTTTTTACAGTGCAAATATTTAATCAAAAATGGCTATAGTGAGCACTGTACACTTTGTATTGTGTTGTAATTGAAATCAATATATTTGAAAATGTAGAAAACATCCAAAAATATTTAAATAAATGGTATTCTATTGTATCGCACAATTAATCACTTGACAGCCCTAATAAAAACAGAATAGCAATAGCTCTGTCAGATTGTAGTATTTGTGTTTTAACTCTTTGCACTTCCTTATTTTATTAAACAATATGTTAGACCTGGTCTTCACTTAAAAAGTAGATCGAGCTAGCTGTGTTGTTCTGGGCTATGAAAAGTTTTGCGCCTTGAGAGCTGCATCTACGCTGGGGTCAACCTAACCCCAGTGTAGATGCAGCTGGGTCAGTGGAAGAATTTTCCCTTCAACCTAGCTACCGCCTCTCAGAGCGGTGGATTAACTATATCAACGGAAAAAAAACCCCTTCTTCTGGTGTGGGAAGTGTTTACCCTATGGTGCTACAGCTGCACGGCTATCGACATACTCTCAATGCGTATGGAATATAATAAAATGTGAAACAAAAGATCCTCTGTGTAAGAGACTGGGCTGCCTTTGTCTGATTGTGGGAGTTATGCTTGCTTTGCACACTAATGCAGAAAGCATGTACTCAGGGTTTATTAAGGAGCATGCAAATGATCTATTTCTGTTGAATGAGTTATCAGAAATAATATAGAAAAGTAGTGTGTCAGACACTGGTCATAATTAGGAGAACTTACACTTGTGCTCTTATATTAAGATTTCTCTAAGTTTTTGACATTCTTTTTCTCATTGTAATTTAGACCCAGGTTGATGGACAGCTTTTCTTAATAAAACACCTTTTGATTCTTCGTGAACAAATTGCTCCTTTCCACACTGAATTCACCATTAAGGAAATTTCCCTGGACCTTAAGAAAACTAGAGGTACTTCATAGTGCTGGCAGACAGAGCTGGGTGGGCTTGCCCTCCCCCTGATGTGCTAGCAAAGGTGGTGGGTTTGTTTTATGTTCACCTGCAATGATCTGCATGCTTGCTACATTGTCTTGCTTTGGTCTAATCCTTTCTAATACAAGTTTTACCTACTAAGAAGAGCTGCTCAGAATGCTTCTAACAAACTCTACTATACTTTTGATTTATATTAAGTGCTGTATCTGTGCTTTAGCCACTGACCTGTCTAATTCATACATGCTGTTTAAAAACAAAACCAAAAAACTATTGCTAAATAAACTTTACATTTTCATTGTGCTGAAATATCTTTCATCCTTAGCTGTACTCTACAGAGCAGTTTCTTGTTTCTGCTACTTAGCAGATTGATTTTAACAACATGAAACTTACTTGTCTAGGCCAAAATTAAAATTGCCCCAGTCTTTTCTGTAGAAGTTTGGCTATAAAAGTATTCCTTACTCTGTAAAGTTAGTCAATACTTTTCTATTTGTCACGGTGAGAGTTGTTTCATGAAGCATACATATATCTAGTAAGAAGGAAAAATAAAGAGCAGAGGCCATCCAGAAGAGGCAGTAGTTGTTAATGTTTTCCTGAGAGTGCATTATGAAGCACAGAGGAAAAAAATCTTGAGGAAAAAAGGGAAGGATGGGAGAGACTCAGTGCTGTTCATAAACCTGAGAAAAAGGAGCTGGAACATCTCCTTCCATTACAGAAGAGTAAGTTGAAGAAATAACCTTTCGTTTCTGTCATCTAATACACTGTTATCTTTGCTTTGAAGTTACTGAATCTTATTACTAACAATTTCATCTATTGCATTTGAACGTGAATGAGATCTCCCTCCTATTAAGTGATTTCTAGTTGACTGAAGGTTAAAGGGTAAATATGTCCTTATGGTGTCTTGTCTCGGCTGACATAAAAGTTTGTTCTGTATTTTTTTAAAATGAATAAATTTTTGTACCAGCCAGTGCCTTACGAAGGTGGTAAGTAACAGGAAAAGAGGTTTGGTTGGACCAAGCTTTCTGCATATTGACTTGACTTAAATCAAATGTGGATTTAAAGGTCGAGACATCATCAACTTAAAAATCATGCTCCAGTATGAAAAAGAGGTACTTCTAAGTATTGCTTATAACACTAAGATTATTATAACTGAAAGAGATGGAGGGGGGGATATGATATTTTTTGTTTGTTTTGTGCATTTAATAGCACTTCCAAGATAGCTAGTCTTGCAATAGTCCAGTTTCTCCTGTTTGTGTGGGCCTTTTATAAAGCAGCACAGGAGAGAAACACTTTTTAAAAATAAAAGGAAGATACGGGTATATACAACAAATTGGCAAATGTGACTCTGGGACACAGGCAGTACCTGAAACTACTTCCTATTAATTTTTTAAAAATTGACTAGATTTCAGGCTGATGGTATCTCTTTAATCTCTCACATCTTTGGAAATGGGTTCATTTTCTTTGGCACTTACGTGTCCGTACACTTACTGCAGGTATCAATATTACTACTTTTCTTCTCATTACTTCCACGAATCTCATAAACACAAACCCTCTGCAGTACTGAAATTTTTTCACCTTCCCCTTATTAAAAAACAAACAGCCACCATGCATCTAACACATCAGTCACTGGTTTGGGATGCTGTGTGTGTCTAATGCTATAAACCTTTACTCAGGTGACTAACTTTCCCTTGTTCTGTGAATAATCCCACTGACATCGGTAGGACTACTCACATATAACTCGGGGTTTGCAGAATGGTCCCTAAATTATCACCATTCTCTGCATGGCTGAGTACATTCTGGTGTATAGTGAATTTGTCTATCTGAAGTGTACCTTAGTAAGAACAGGTTTGGTCTTGTACAGCCCATTTACATTGCTGGCACTAGCAAATATTAGGTTGTCTGGCTATACCACAAGGAGGACAGGAGACTCTGGATGTGGTTTAATTAGCCTGCAATTTTATTCCTAAATGTCTGAGAGTAACTGGCAGATAAGTGTACAGGGCAGGTACTTCCATAATCACTTCCATATACCCAGGCCTCTCTCTTTCCTATCAGTCCTCAGCCAACCTGCTGCTGCTCCCTTCCTCCCCCCGAATGAGTATTAAAAGGATCTGTAAAGGAGGGAGGTTGACTCCCTGCCATACCAGTCATTGAAGCCCCAAGCCCTCAATTTCTACTCCTTTAAAAAATACCTCCTTTAAATAATTTTCCAATACATTTTATCTGATCACCGTATCCCTTCCCTACAAAAGAGCTGCAGTGGACATCCGCTCCAAGCTTACATCATGAGTTGTGACATCACAGCCTAACTCCCTCCTTTCACTTGTTCATCCTACTAAGCCCCCAACTTCCTGGGGGATGGTGAAAAGAACCACCTCTCTTTGGCCAATCTGGAGGTGAGGGAAATATTCCTTCCCAGCTGCCCCTCCTCCCTCCCTCCTTGCCCCCCCGAGAAAGGCTTGACTAGTGTACTGCCCACCGCAGATCATGATGAAATCTAGTATTTCAACTATTCCCATGGATGGGAGGGTGAGTGCTGCTCAGCCTGGTCCAAGTGAAAAAGAGAGTTTGTACTGCACAAATGTGGGTGTAAATAGTCCCCTTCTCTTCCGATCACCTGAGGGCAGAGGGAAATGGGTCTGCATCCCCCATGCTGACCTGACCTGGAGCAGCCTGTACTTAGCACATATCTCACTGGCTCTCTACTCCTTAAAGGGGCAACACCCCTTCTCTGACAAGCCAAACAAGGGGCACCACTGCTTAATGTGCAGTGAGGTCATTGTAAGCTCCCCAGTGTGTGGGGCTAGCACAAGGGACGCTCATCTGATTGGAGCCTTGGGTGTTACTTTAATAACAAATAGTAGTAATCAAGCCATGCCATTGTAATGAAGAAATGAAGTATTTCTGTTTAAATTACTCTGGCTGAATCCTGTACATTTACAGTCTTGTTGACTTTCTGCTTCACAGATGCAGCATTTAAAATCCTGAACCCAAAGACTGTTCCAAGATTTTTTAGACTAAACAGCAACAACGCACTGATACAGTTCTTATTGGAGGTAATATTAAGTCTTTTTGTTAACTCCGCGTAGGAAAAAAAATCTCATTTCGTTTAAATGTGTGGTGATTTCTGGGCAAATAAAAAGAAGATAATTGTCTTGTCTTCAAGGGTACTCCAGAGATCAGAGAACATTATATTGACTCTAAGAAAGATGTAGACCACCACCTGAAATCAGCTTGTGAGCAGTTTATTCAGCAGCATACCAAACAATTTATAGAGCAGCTGGAGGAGTTCATGTCAAAGGTACAAAGAGGCTGTATATTCACTGTGTTGACTGAAATATTTTTTCTGAAATGGCAGGATTAATTTGTATTTAAATTTGTTTAATGTTCATTTTATAATAGACGGGGCTGGTAAAGCAGCCTATACTTAAGGCTGCCTGACACTTCCCATGATAAGACTTCGTTTTCAGTTGCTTGTAACCTCAGCAGAAATTGTTCCGCTATTGCTGAGAATGAGATTAGGGAAACATATATTTTGCCCACGTTAAAATTAATTCTCATGCTGTTTCATTGAGAAGCTGCGTTGCCTCAGTGCTTTAGAGCAGGGACATGAAATTTAGCCAAGCAGGAGAAGGGGGTCTCTTTGGTGCCAGGGATTTACGTTTTGCTGTTTCATGAAAAGCCAGCCAAATTTTCCTGAGTGTATAATCACAGATGTCATGTGCTTAGAGGCATAGAGTGTGGTAGTTAATTAAATTAGTTACATTCTTGAAAGAGTCTGTCAGTATTTGGAATGCCCAAGCCCGTGAACATACGGAGTGAGCAGGGCTTTTCTTTGCAAGTGCTGCTCCTGCCACAGGAGGAGAGGAAGAGAGAGGATTCGGATGAACGGGGTGGTAGGGTAGGGAGACTGAGGCAGAAGAGTCTATAAACAATAACTTGGAATGGAACCCAAGATTCTTGAGTTTGGTCATTCTTCCACTATCATTAACTATACACTAGCAAATACGTCTCATCCCCCTCTCGTATTTGTCCACATGGAGGATGACACTCTAGTAGTGCTGCCAGTTCTTCTTCGAGTGATTGCTCACATCCATTCCAGTTAGGTGTGCACGCTGCACGTGCACGTTCGTCAGAAACTTTTTACCCTAGCAACTCCAGTGGGCCGGCAGGTCGCCCCCTAGAGTGGCGCCGCCATGGCACCCGATATATACCCCTGCCGGCCCACCTGCTCCTCAGTTCCTTCTTACCACCGTGTCGGTCGTTGGAACTGTGGAGCGCGGCATAGCTGTCCTCCACGTCCCTAGCTCTCCTTGTTCTACGGTTAATAGTTAGTAGTTAAGTGTAGTTATTTATAATATTGTAGATAGTCGTTAGCCGGTTTGGGTCGTAGCCCTTTCCGGCACCCGGCACCGGGCTCATGCCTGGTTCGCCGGGCTTTAAGCAATGTGCGGCCTGTAAGAAGCCGATGCCGACCAGCGACCCTCACGACGCGTGTCTAAAGTGCCTGGGGGAATCGCACAGGTCGGACAAGTGCCGCATTTGCAAGGCTTTTAAGCCTAGAACAAAGAAGGAGAGAGACCAGAGACTTAGGACTCTCCTCATGGAAGCGGCACTCGACCCGGCAGCTTCGCAGGCCGTCATCTCGACACCGGCACCGGATCGCGCCGGCACCGGAAAGGCTCCCCGGCACCGACCTTCCCCCCTTCCTCGTCCCTCTTCAGGGACCCCTCTCACGAGCAATTCCTTCGCCAGGAGGTACAGACGCTCCTCAACAAAGGAGCTATAGAGGCGGTTCCGGAAAACGAGAAAGGCAAGGGGTTTTATTCCCGCTACTTTCTGATCCCCAAGGCCAAGGGAGGCCTCAGGCCTATCCTCGACCTGCGAGAGCTCAACAAATACCTAGTGAAGTTGAAGTTCCGCATGGTATCCCTGGGGACCATTATCCCATCCCTGGATCCTGGAGACTGGTATGCCGCCCTCGACATGCAGGACGCTTATTTTCATATTGCCATATGGCCACACCACAGACGTTTCCTTCGATTCGTGGTGGGCCGCATTCACTACCAATTTGCAGTCCTCCCATTTGGCCTTTCTATGGCTCCGAGGGTATTCACAAAATGCATGGCCGTCGTTGTGGCACATCTTCAGCGCATTCGCATTCACGTGTTGCCTTACCTCGACGATTGGTTAATTCGGGGCACGTCGGAGCTGCAGGTCTGCAGCCACGTCCGCAGGATCACCGGCCTGTTTGCTACCTTGGGCCTCATGATCAACGTGGACAAGTCCACCCTGCTCCCCTCGCAGAGGGTGGAGTTCATTGGGGCCGTCCTGGACTCCACTGTGGCCAGGGCCCTTCTGCCGTTGCCAAGGTTCCAGGCGTTGTCGGCGATCGTTCAGCGCTTGTTGGCAGCCCCCTTGACATCGATACGGACATGTCTAACCCTGTTAGGCCATATGGCAGCCTGCACATTTGTGACCGGGTACGCACGGCTCCGCATGAGGCCCCTCCAGTTGTGGTTCATCGCACATTACCGGCCGGCAAGGCAATCACTAGACATGCTGATCACAATCCCCCAGGGGGTGTTGGATTCTCTCAGCTGGTGGCTAGACCAGTCCGTACTGTGTGCGGGGCTCCCATTCCACTCGCCCCAGCCCTCAGTGTCCCTAACGACGGATGCCTCAGATCTCGGCTGGGGGGCCCACCTGGGAACCCTGAGAACACAGGGCCTGTGGTCCCCGCAGGAGGTGAGGTTACACATCAACATGCGGGAGTTGAGAGCGGTCCGCCTTGCTTGTCAAACGTTCTGTCACCAGCTTCGGGGTCGTTGTGTCGCGGTATTTACCGACAACACGACGACCATGTACTATATCAACAAGCAGGGCGGCACCAGATCCTCTCCCCTATGTCACGAGGCGATGCGACTCTGGGACTTTTGTATAGCCCACTCCATTCACCTCACGGCTTCCTTCCTCCCCGGAGTACGGAACACGCTGGCGGACCGCCTGAGCAGATCTTTCCTCTCGCACGAGTGGTCCCTTCGCCCGGACGTCGCCCTCTCGATCTTCCAGAGGTGGAGTTGTCCCCGCGTGGACCTCTTCGCGTCCAGGGGGAACAGGAAATGCCAGGCGTTCTGCTCCTTTCAGGGCCGGGAACCTGGGTCTATAGCGGACGCCTTCCTTATTCCACGGACGACCCACTTGTTCTACGCATTCCCCCCGTTCCCGCTGGTCCACAGGGTCCTTCTGAAGGTGCGCAGGGACAGGGCCCGCGTGATCATGGTAGCCCCGGCGTGGCCCAGACAGCATTGGTACCCCAGGTTGCTGGACCTGGCCATAGCCGACCCAGTTCCCCTGCCCCTTCACCCGGACCTGATCGCCCAGGACCACGGAACTCTCTGTCACCCGGACCTCCAGTCGCTGCACCTAGCAGCGTGGCTCCTGCGTGGCTGACCAGTTCTGAGTTGCGCTGCTCCACCCCGGTACGTGAGGTACTCTTGGGCAGCAGGAAGCCTTCCACTAGAGCGACATACTCGGCCAAGTGGAAGCATTTCTCCTGTTGGTGCGTGGAGAAAGGTCTCCTCCCGATGGAAATTTCGGTGGCCAATATTTTGGACTATATTTGGTCCCTCAAACAACAGGGTCTGGCAATATTGTCCCTGCGGGTCCACCTGGCGGCTATCTCCACCTTTCACCCGGGTGGGGATGGCCGCTCCGTTTTCTCTCACCCGACGGTGACTAGATTCCTTAAGGGGCTGGAACGTCTATACCCTAACGTCCGACCCCCTGCCCCTACCTGGGATCTTAACCTGGTGTTGTCTCGGCTCATGGGGCCCCCCTTTGAGCCGTTAGCTACTTGCTCCCTGCTCTATCTTTCTTGGAAGACTGCCTTTTTAGTAGCTATTACCTCAGCTAGATGGGTGTCGGATCTCCGGGCTCTCACGGTAGATCCCCCGTATACAGTCTTCCATAAAGATAAGGTGCAGCTGAGACCGCACCCTGCCTTTCTCCCCAAGGTGGTCTCAGCCTTGAACGTCATCCAAGAGATATTCCTCCCAGTTTTTTTCCCGAAACCTCATTCTTCACGCAGGGAGCAACAACTCCACTCGCTTGATGTCCGTCGGGCTCTCGCGTTCTATGTGGAGAGGACCAAACCGTTCCGCAAAGCCCCCCAGCTTTTCGTGGCAGTAGCGGACCGCATTAAGGGGCTTCCCATTTCTTCGCAGAGGTTATCCTCGTGGGTAACATCCTGTATCAGGACCTGCTATGAATTGGCCCACGTTCCTACGGGCCGTGTGACTGCGCACTCTACCAGGGCGCAGGCGTCGTCGCTGGCTTTCCTCGCCCGTGTGCCCATCCAGGAAATCTGTCGGGCAGCGACCTGGTCATCGGTCCACACCTTTGCTTCCCACTACGCCCTTGTCCAGCAGTCCAGAGAGGACGCGGCCTTCGGATCTGCAGTGCTCCATGCCGCTACTTCTCACTCCGACCCCACCGCCTAGGTATGGCTTGGGATTCACCTAACTGGAATGGATGTGAGCAATCACTCGAAGAAGAAAAGACGGTTACTCACCTTTGTAACTGTTGTTCTTCGAGATGTGTTGCTCACATCCATTCCACACCCGCCCTCCTTCCCCACTGTCGGAGTAGCCGGCAAGAAGGAACTGAGGAGCGGGTGGGCCGGCAGGGGTATATATCGGGTGCCATGGCGGCGCCACTCTAGGGGGCGACCTGCCGGCCCACTGGAGTTGCTAGGGTAAAAAGTTTCCGACGAACGTGCACGCGCGGCGCGCACACCTAACTGGAATGGATGTGAGCAACACATCTCGAAGAACAACAGTTACAAAGGTGAGTAATTGTCTTTTATTCTCAGTTCAAGTGGCAGAGATCTCTGCAGTGGATATTAAGGTTCTGATCCTGCTGATGAACCATGTGGGTGTTAATATGATGCCACATGATGGAATTTGTTTTCAGTTTGCTTTTTTAAAAACCCAGGATATTGCAGACATCATAATGTTAATTTAGCAGTTCTTTATGTATAAAGTCAAGCACTGAAAAGTTAGGAAATGCCAGAATTAAGGCTGCATGTTCAAATGCATTACAATAGTTTCTAATTTCCTAACTTCTACATGATTGACTTTGCAACCATTTTATTTTCTTAACATAGTTTTTGCACAATTTTTATGAATATGGTATTGAAAACTTTAATAACAGAATTACCATGTCACATTTTAAGTTATGAACATTAACTAAAACCAACCAAGTGAACATACCTGGGAATAAACCCTAATGATCTTGCTTAGAATGGCAATACAAGCTTTATTTGCAGTGTGAGAGATTGTAATACAGTGTATTTAGGGCACTGTTTTTCATGGAAGAATAGTGTTCTTATCCTTGGCAGATAGAAGTAGTCTATATTAAATAACTTTTTTCTCCTGATGTATACTGTTGAGATGAAGGCAAGAGATCCATGGAGGTAACTTTTGTCAGTTTTTTTTTTTATAGTAACACTTTCTGTATGGTATACTTTAAGCAGTAAATGTGTCTGTTTGAAGGAGGGTGTAGCAAAGCATCTTTTCTGTTCAGTGGACATCTCTGAAGCAGTATTAATGCTGAGGTTGTTCTCTCTTTTTATGCAAGTTCAGTGTGGAAAGATCATACAATAGAAATGATGTTTGTAAAGTGCTTTGAAGAGGAAAAGCACTGGACATGCTGAGCATTGTTGAGTCCTTGTATTTGTAACATCTTTAGTATAACTGCATATAAACAGGTTTATCATGAGGATCGTGACACCCCAAGACTGGTGGTTGCAGTAACACCAAAGTTATCCTGTTTCCTTGCTTGTGGGAGTTCAGAAAATTACAACAGTGAATTTACTTTTAAAAAGTGCCTTGGTCCCTGGACTAAATGAAATATTTAGATGCGTGAAGATGGAGGTAGGTGCCTAGTGAGATTTACAAACATGCCTAAGTGAGTTAGGTGCATAATTCCTATGATTTTCTATAGGATTTACGCACCTAGCTTACTTAGGCCCCCGGTGGGATATACTAAAGTGCCTATCTGTAGGCGTCTAAATATATTTGTAAATCTGGCCCCTTTTCTAATTTCAGTTGTGAGAAGAGTTTTTATATTGTACAGTAAGACATTCTGACAACTCAGCATGTTAAGATGCCTACGTGGGTTTGACTGCTGCATTTGCATTTTTTTTGGCCAAGATTGGCTAGGTACACTGTTCCTTTTAAGGGCTTACTCTGTTATCTTTTATGTAGCTACAGATTCTTTTGAAATGGTTAATGTATCTCGATTTGCTTCCCTTTCATTTGTCAGGCATAAGTATTATCAAGATTAAATTAGCCTCCTATTAATTGTATAAATAAATATGGAACAGAAATCTTACACTATTGTTTTTGGAATTGCACTTGTCATGACTTGACTTTCCTTCTATTTATATCCTCAATCAAAATATACAAGTGTCATAAACAGATAAGTAAGAGTTAATAAAACAGAAGTGCCTCATATCTCTTTGCCTGGAAAGGGTTAACAAGAACAGTGAGCCTGGCTGTCACCTGACCCAAGGACCAATCAGAGGACAGGATACTTTCAAATCTTGAGGGAGGGAAGTTTTTGTGCTGTGCTGTTAGATTTTGATTGTTGTTCGCTCTGGGGGCTCAGAGGGATCAGACGGGCAACCAGGTTTCTCTCCAATACAGGCTCTTATAAGTTCAGACTAGTGAGTACTAGGTAGATAAGTAGATAAAGCGAGTTAGGCTTATGTTTGTTTTCTTTATTTGCAAATGTGTATTTCGCTGAAAGGAGTTCAAATTGGTATTTTGCTGAAAAGATTTTAATTTGTACTTGTATACTTAGGCTGGGAGGGTGTTCCCAGTGTCTACAGCTGAAAGATCCTGTACCTATTCCATTTTAATTTACAAAGATAATTTTTACTGTTTTTCTCTTTTTAATTAAAAGCTTTTCTTGTTCAAGAACCTGATTGCTTTTGTATTCTGGTGTGAGACTCCAGGGGACTGGGTCTGGATTCACCAGGGAATTGGTGGGGAGAAAGGAGGGAAGGGGGAGAGAGAGGCTAATTTCTCTCTGTGCCAGGATTACTTTCTCTCTCAGGAAGAGTCTGAGAGGGGGAAAGAGAAGGAGGGAGGAAGGTGAATTGTCCTCTCTGTTTAAAGATTCAAGGAGTTTTGAATCACAGTGATCTTCCAGGGTAACCAGGGAGGGGAAGCCTGGGAGAGGCAACGGTAGGGGAAAGGGTTTACTTTCCTTGTGTTAAGATCCAGAGGATCTGGGTCTTGGGGGTCCCCGGGCCAGGTTTTGGGGGGACCAGAGTGTACCAGGCACTGGAATTCCTGGTTAGTGGCAGCGCTACAGGTTCTAAGCTGGTAATTGAGCTTAGAGGAATTCATGCTGGTACCCCATCTTTTGGACGCTAAGGTTCAGATTGGGGATTATACCATGACAACAAGAAAGGAAAAAAACTGTCTCAGACTAGAAATTTGTTTGATATGATTTCACTTTTTGATACCAATGGAAACAAAAATTTCTCATTGTTTTAGGTTGCTGCATTAAAAGCAATGGCCAGTCAAGGAGGTCCCAAATACAACCTTTCACAGCAGCCTTGGGCACAGCCAGGTATTCCTTTGCTTTACATTTTTCATTTTATTCAGAATAGTCTTACTGAGGCTCTTGTAGGGTAGTATATTGGCTAGTAGATGACAGTTTGTATTAGTTCCCACTTTTCTAGAACTTGTTTTGAAAACTATTCCACTTAGCCAAACAACCTTTCTAGTTATCACTTTTGAGAACATTAAAGCAGTACAAAATGCATTCTGGGCTAGACCATTTCAGGAAGTAATTTGTTTTCTGTTCTACTAGACCGTGACTTTCAAATTTAGCCTAAAATGTTAGGTTCCTTACTCCGTATTTAGGAACTTTTCTGATTTTCAAAGTGCCAAGCACACAACAGCTCTCCATCGCTTTAGTTTTTTAAAATCTTGGCCAAAGTATTTTCAACAATTGTATTCGTTTCAGTATCTAATACCAGAGAGCTTCATCTTCCATATCCTGTAGGTGACTTTAAATATCTGGAAAACTTCAAAACATGAGTTTAATTTGTGCAGTGTGTGGGTGCATTAAACAGTGTTGAAGATGTGACAGTTGAAATGCACTTTTCATGTGATGACCATTTAATGCACAGTGTACTTGAAAGTTACCTTGATTAGATTAAGGTAAAGCTCCTGCTTCCATACCAAAGGGATTACTGAATATTACTTTGAGGCTTATTGTTTTTAGTTTTGTAAATACATTACATTTTCAACTCTGGAGAAAATGCAAAGTGAGAAGCAGACTACAAATTCCTTCATATTATGAGCTCACATGAGAACACTTCCTAGGAAGCTTTGTTGGGTTTGAGGAGCTAATATTTTGTGATATTTACAATAAGTAGATGTAGAAATCTGAGTCTTTGTGTCATAGATCTGAACCTTTAGTTGCACTAAGTTCTTAAAATGCAAGGCCTGACATGTTTCTTCATAATTCAGTGCTGCCTCATTGCAGGTCAAACAATCTTGTTGCTAATTGGAACTCTTGGCTATAGTTTCTAGCCTATGTCTTAACATTTGCTTTGTGATTCTGTACGTAATTGCAAATGTGAACATAGCATGTTTGCAAATGAGAACCTGTTTATTTTAAATGAAATTTCAAGAAGCACCTGGTATGTAGGACAATCCCAATGAGCTATTTGCCATGCTGTCAGATTTCTCAGAGGCCAGAGAAGGGAAAGGAAAATACAAAAGCTGCAAGAGTAAAAAAATAAAGGCTGTAACCCTTTTTCCCCTAAAGTTTGTGAATATTTCCCAATGTTTTTTTTTAAGCCTCTTTGAAAATGGCATTAAAAGTATGTAGCAACAATATAGAAAACACGTTTTAATCCAGCACAGCAGTCCTGTGATGGTAGGCTGCATAGCTGTCTCAAGCATACGGTTAGTTCTAGGTGCGCTGTCTCCATGAAGACCGGGGACGAGCGCTTTAAAGAAATCTTGCGAAGTACTATTTTCTTTTCTTGAGCTGAGTATTGCCCAAAAGTCACATCTCCAACCAAATAAGCAGCCTTGAAGGGAGGAGTCTTGTCAAGGCTTTTGACCACTGAAGGGTAGTGAGTGTGATTTTGGGGGTTCAGAAGGGTGTGGGATGGTGATGTGCATAAAGTAGAGAAAAAATAGAGGGAATCATTTGAAATATAGACTTTCAATTAGCAGGAGGAAATATTTGTGTCTAATCATTTTAAATTTTATTTCCAGCAAAGGTCAATGATTTAGTGTCTTCCACTTATAAGACAATAAAAACAAAGCTGCCATCAGTATTACGAAGCATGTCATTATACTTGGCCAATAAGGACACTGAATTCATTTTGTTTAAGCCAATTAGGGTAAGTATCATTAGTGTATACATCAGCATACTTTCCATAGATTGGCCAACCTTAACGTAGTTGAATACATTCTGAAAATGTGCTTTGTAAGCTCATTTATTTTTTGTAGGAATGAATTAATGTAGCTGTTTCTAAGTTTCTTTATTAGATGATTATTTATTTTTCTTAACTTCTACAGGATTTTCTGAATTTCTGTTGCTTTTGTCCATTACATATTCTTGTATGTGCGTTATTGTACATTAGAAATCCAGACAGTAATCGTATGAAAGACACCATGCATGTAGTAAGTAAGCAGTCTAGGGTATCATAAATCATAGTGTGGCTTTGCTCTGAAAAGAGACCGTGTAAAAATGGAACCTTATTCCACAGACCTAATGTAAGTGTTCAGAGTAAAGAAAATAAATGTATATTGCTTTTACACCTACCCAGTGTGCACAGCAAACATTTTATTGAGAGCATTGTCTGGATTCTGTTTCTTCTCGTGTATCACCAAAGTTTGGTAAGTCCAGTCAGGTACACCTGTGTAGACCGATCAAAGCCAATGAGAGTTGCCAGGTTTAACAGAGGACCTGTTACTGGTGAATGTGCACACACAAGAAAACCCAGCATGGTTCTTAGATGCCAGGTTAAGTATACAAGGCTAAGTGTTAAGAACCCCCCGCCCCCCCCAATCTTTTACTTGTTAACATAGTACATATGATCTGGAGTAGTCATATAATAGACAAGGAAACCTCTCCATGCTGTTTTTAGAGTTACTTTTTAGAGAAGAACCACTCTTAAGAGCACAGAGTTCTACCACACACACTTCTCCATTCACTTCAGAGGCTGTTTGATACACAGGATGTTCAGTTTGTTTCATATTTGAGACAGATCTTGTGATATTCCAACACTAAATATTTTTATTTCCTTTATAAAGACTAATATTCAGCACGTGTTCCAGAAACTCCATGCTTTGTTAAAGGAAGAATTTAGCAATGAAGATCTCCAGATCATAGCTTGTCCTTCAATGGAACAGGTATAAAGTGAAGCTCCTTATTTTACAGATTACTCATTTTCGCATGACTAGCTCACACTTTTTAATTAACCTGCTTGTCCATTTTGCCTAATATTTATTCATATTCCTCTTTTCTGATTCTTTGAAAATCCAGAATTAATTTGAACGGTAAACCCTGAGCAAATGCAGTTGTTTAGTTTTTACAAGTATCTGTTAAACTGTTTTAAAACTGAGATTAGTGATTAAGACATGCAGCGTTGGGATTTTATAGTACAAGGTCATGGCAAGGACTGTTCTGGTGAACTACACCCGCTTCGGACACCTTTCCTCTTTGGAGAAGTGATCAGATGTGCTCGGTGTGTAAAAATTCTGAAGGAATTGCAAGGATCCATTTGAACTAATGAACAACTGGAAAAATGTGGCTAATCATGGAAACTTAAACAGAATTTCAGGTTTAAGGAGGGCGTTTATCCTCAAAGATAGTCAGTGTAAGGAACTCTGCATCAGGAGACCCTGCATAAGCCACACTCTTAGTGATCCCATAGCTTTAAAAAAAAAATGTATTGGATATCCGTGGTATCTTGGGTATAGGGGATCAACTGGTGATTCTTGTTCACACAGTATTAAACTGTTAATCAAATATGTGGACAGGAGGAATTTCCCCACAAGGTATTTTGATAGGGAACATGAAGTGGGAGAAAAATATTAACTTCCTCTGAAGATGGAGCAGGAATAATCTACTGGGATAAGGTGAATTTTTCCCACAGTAGTCAGATTTCTGTTCTTTTAGTGATGGTCAATGGTGCACCAGTATTTTGGATCTCTTTTATTCTCCCCCTTCTGGTTTATGTAAGCTAAAGTTTTCTGGGTTATTAATAATGTAAATGATTCAGAATGTGCCTCTTGGCTATTTTAAATTTACTTAATTATCTATCAGATGGCTACTGCACATAAATTCCTTTTAAAATTGCATGCGGATCATAGAATATTAGGGTTGGAAGGGACCTCAGGAGGTCACTTAGTCCAACCCCCTGCTCAAAGCAGCACCAATCCCCAGACAGATTTTTGCCTCAGATCCCTAAATGGCCCCCTCAAGAATTGAACTCATAACCCTGGATTTAACAGGCCAATGCTCAAACCACTGAGCTATTCCTCCCCTCGGTTTTATTAGAAGCTGTGTTGGTACAATAGATTGTAACAGCTGAAAGAGCTAGTTTGTCAAGTCATTGATTACAGACTCTTAGTACGCAACTTAGCTAGAACTGATGATTGCACATTTTGACCAATATTCTTATAATTGTTCTCTTGGTTCCTCTAAATCCTTGGAGATTTGTAGAATGTTTGTTTAGATGCTCAAACAGCATAAGTCTGCTCCTGACCTTGAATAATGGTAACAACACAATAGCTAACGTGTATTTCATTTTGCCTTTCAGGTGAACCTACTTTTGTCACTGTCTAAATAGCCCAACAGTCAGGCCATTTGAGGTAAATCTCAGTGGTATGCCAGGCAGTGAAGGGGACATGCAATCATATGCCAGAAGTAAATAAAGGATTTACACTGGGATCTGTCAAGGCATCAGCTTTAATACTCCCCGGGCTGCTTAATACTGATTTACAGAAGAATTGAGTTCTACACATTGTATGGCAGTTTTTTCTTTCCTAAAACTTAAGGGAACAAACTCGCTGAAGATTTTTATCCAAGCTCAGTTTCTGCCTTGCCATCAGCTGTAAACACGTCTCAGATTGAAATGCTAAGACTTAAATATATTTAAGACCTCACTTCTTTTCCTTTTATGGAGAAGATGTGTGTGCAGTAAAAGAACTAGCAATTTCATGACACACACTGAAGATAAATGACAGGAAATCAAAGTTGAAAAAAGTCAGTGTGCACTGTGTTTGAATGGGGTGGTGATCTGAGTGTCAAATGTTGCTGCAACTTCGTTTTGACAGGCACACTCATTTTTCTCAACCCTTCGAAGAATCCTTTTAGTCCACAATACATTTGAAGAACGTAGTTCAAAGTATATTAGTTTGTGAAAACTGTCTTGTTTCCCTTGAATTTCAGAACGTTCTGCAATATTTGACGCCATGTATTTTCGGTGCCCTGTAATGATTAGTAGAAGTTAGCACTGACACTTGTACTCTGTTATTCTGGAGTGCTCTAAGTGAAGAATCTTTAAAGAGTTCTGACCGTGTTATGAAATGAATATGTGGGTTTTGCAGTGGAAAGCTGTGCAATATAATTGTTAATGTTTGTGATGGGGAACTACCCATGTACTAAAGGCTTTATGGCAAAGGTGAAGCTTAGCATTAAAGTTTTCAGGTACTTAAGGTTTCAGGTTAAGGGGTTTTATTTTTTCTGATTTAAGGTTGAGCAGTGCCGCCGCATTGTCAGAAGTGAGTGCTAAGATGCTGTAGGCCAGGGAAAGGGGCTCGAAGAGCAGCTCCTTGTGGCAAAGTAGTGACTGTGGAACTTGTGCAGTACTGATGCGATGGAGTAAAGATGTGTAAAGGAGAAGTGATCATGAGTGAATACAAAAGCACCTTTATAAGTTAGGGTCATGAGAGAAGTACCTGCTGATCAGTAAGCTATGCATATGTGTAACATCTGATTATGGTCAGTGTGCAATGAATGATTGATACACAACATTGCCATGTTCCATTTCAGAAGGTTAAGTGCTTAAACACTTGTCCATAAACTGAATGAAACACTGAAAATGGCTTTAGAGTGTCTTTACTGACCTTATTGTATAGATATGTGGAAGGCAAGATAGCAACTTAAATGGCAGATTTTTACTTATTCTCTAGCTTACATGTTGTAGAAATTTTACATATTTTTGGTAACTTGATTTAACAGTTTTGCTGTTACAGATCAGCTTGACTGGATACTAAAATGGCAAGTTTTAAAGCCACCATGAGCAGCATTATAGCAGACACTCTGGGGTATGAAAATGGTACTTACAGGATCTCATGTAACTTTTTGAAATTAACTAAGGAACTAACAAGGAAGAGAACATACCCCTTCCCTTTACCTATTCAAGAACATAGGCTGTAAAATAATGTCCAATGCTTTGTAATATATGTACATTTGGTCTTTTTATAGTGTTTTACAAAAGAGTGCATGAGGGCTGTACGGAGTTATGGCTGAATTAATTGTACAGAAATGGTCTGAAGGGTAAAATATTAAGTTAGTCTTGTGTTTTGAATCTTTTCACTTCTAAAATACTCAGAGCTCTAGCACAGCTGATTTAAAAGATTCCAAGAGCAATCAGTTTATTCAGCCTGTTTGCTAAATGAAGATTTGTTTAAACATGTACAGTTTCAGATATTTACATATATAATAGTGTAAATAATTTCAAAAGATTAATTTAAAGTGCTTTATATGATCTGACTAGACATTTGCTGTTTTTAATGTTTTTTTAAAATAAAAATTTTGCTTCCTATTTCCGTCCCTGAGTAAAGCTTTGTGTGTATTTGAGACTTGTCTGACAAGATAACTGTAATGGCAAACCAATAAATCTCCTGCAGGCATGTACGGTGCTTCATTAAGAAAGACAAGATCTATTTTGTTGTTAGCAGTAAGAGCACTGGCTTTATCTGGCACAGACAGATGCATCATTGAGTACTGATTGTGCAGCTAATTGTGTTGAATTCATCTCTTTGTAGTCATAATAAAAGTAAATTTGTATTTTCTTTACTCATGAAGGATCTTGTGTGACTAAATGGTCTCTTCACTGCAATTTTATTATAGGGAAGACGCCAAGGTTGTAATATTTTAACTAATTGGCTTTTGCTAAGAGTAAACTTGGGAGCTGATGGCAGAACGCACCAGTATTATTCAGCCCTGGTTTTATATGATGACTTTGCTTGTTGCCTAGTTACTTGCTGGTTCATCTGTCTATCCTTCGTCGTTACGTATTGAATGTGTTGTTCTTCTGGTGTTCAGTCCTGTAGGAATGTTCCTCCCAGAATGTTGTGGTTTTTTCCTTGTAATGGCAATATAAACTTCCCATTTATCCCTTGGTTTTGACAGTGGCATTTGAATTCACTATTTTTTAAAAAAAACTGTTTTCCCTAATCGCATTTGTAGAATTCAAGTGGTTTCATTGTCACGCCTATGGTGGTGCCTCATAGCAGTTGTTTCCTGATCACTCTCCTGAACACACACACCATAATGAAGAGGCAGGGCCCTAACACCTGTTTGAATTATACCATTCAAAACTAAACTGAGTGAATAACTACATGGCACCCAAAGAAGTCTTTTGGACATTATTATTGATTTGTTTTGAGTCTTGGTCCAGTTTCCACATCCATCCCAATTGCTAATACAATAGTGAAAATCGTAGGGGCTCCCTTTGTGTCCAAGCCAAGAAGTTTCAAACAGGAGGAACGATGTGGGGACAACATAAAACACTTCAGAACACACTCAGTTTATGGAAGGAATATTCATTAGATAAGTAATTTTTTTTCGAAGTTTCTAAAATTCTGTAACATGTCATGCCTTCCTAGGTACACTGGATGTAAACATTTATAACAGCCACAAAGAATAAGCAGAATGATTTATAAAGAACGTCATGCCACGTGAACATGATCACCTTTTAATACATTTACTAAACTAGTGAATGAAGTACATCTACGATCTGAAATCTGGTACATCATTTGATAGCATCTTGAAATTTTAGTTGGAAAAACAAATTGAAATTGGTTTGGTTATGAGTGCTGCCATGTGGATGGAAAGCTAGCTGGAAGACTGAAGAAGTAGTGATGACTAATAAAGGGACCTAGAGAGGTAGAAATATCGTCAGGAAATAATAAAATGAATCTGAACTTGTTGAAGTGCAAGCTACTGTAGCTGGGGGAAATATGAAACCCAGGTATTCAAGGGGAGAGAAATCTGGCATGCAGTAACATAGAGGCCCAAGTTTGATAATAGTGAATTAGGAATGAGTTGGTTCTGTGAAATGGTAGGGGGGAAAAATGCTTAGGCTATATGCACAGAGACCATATGTTATGGAGAGTAGTGAACATATAGTCCCTTTTCATTCAGTACCAGTCAGACCACTCCTAGAATATACTCCATTCAGGTCTGGGCACTTCAAGAAAATTGTAGACAAACTGAAGGCTTTTCAGAGAAGAGCAAAAGAATCATGAAGACTTGCGAGAGTGACTTACAAGGACAGGCTGAAATAATAGTGGTGTCCAACTGTTTCATTTAAGAAAACCAGTTCAGAGAGGAAAAAAATTCTTAGCTCCATTTCTTTGATTAACTTGTCGTTTTGGTTAGGATCTGTGGCAGAGCCCCGTTCTCTTCCCCCTGTCTCACTGACGGACACAGGTGGAGGCTTGTTCAACACCAACCCTTGTCGCTCAGGCTACTTCCCTGTGTTAACCCTCTGGGATGATCACTGTGATAAGAATTGGAGAGAGTTCATACCACACAAGGCTCTTCGTCCACAATCTTTTTCTTTCATTCATATTCATACCCTTCCCCTTTAGTAACCAAGGGGGGTGTTTTGTTGCACTATACACATGCTGCTTATTCATCCCACAATGAATTTGTGGGCAGAAATGCTGGGCAAGGCATGCTCACTGGGTCACGCAACAGGCACTGTTTAACATAGGCTCCCACCAAACTTACGGTTACCCTATTGTCCTTTCTCCTACTTACAAGAACCACCTTCTCATTCTATCAAACAAGTGCACATGTATTGGTCTATCCATAGGAATATACAATCCACTGCATATTTTCAAATGTGCTGTTTAGTGCTATAGATGCTCTACATTGGAATACAGCTAAACACTTAGGACATGCTTGAAAATGAGTTTTATTTTTTTTTCACCGTGAACTGCTCACATAACCTTACTTGACTGGAGGGAAATCTAACATTGCAACACCCAGAGTGTCTACTGGGCAAGAGTCTTTCTACCTCTCCATTTCAGCAGTTTACGCAGCTGTGCTAGAACAAGAGGCCGTGCCTGAATTTTGTTTAATGGTGTGCGCTGCAAGTCTCGTAATACTTTCTTCATTTTGGCTAGGAGGCTGTTGATCTGAATGCTTTTGGAGTGCAGGAGTAGCCCCAGTTGGTTTTCTGCTGGTTTAAGTAAGTGGAGTGTGGCTGTGTCTTTCAACTGCAAAAAAGCCAACGTAAAGAGAACTTAGTCTTCTGAGTCAACCGAAAAGGCTGCATGATTAATATTTATAATCCCATTGCAGAATATCAGAAAATGCTGCACTATCAGTCTATGCAAAGTGTTTACAGTGAGCTTTTATTTAAACCATATTAAATCTTCACCTGTAAACGGAAAAACCTAAAATAGTTAAATACACCTTGAAGCTGTGTCTCTAGTAGCCCAAGGGAGATAGGGGTTATTTGCCATAGAAAGTAAATTAAACTTTTCACACTTGTTTACTGTGAAATCCTCCTGGTGCATCCTTTGTTCACTGAAAATAATCCCACAGTGCATCGTTCTGAGACACCCTTGTTATCTAGGCATGCCACAAGAAACCCATTTTGATTTTATTTGATGTCACATTCTGGAGTAATTTCTACAAAGCCAAGCGAACCTCATTAAAAGTCTAAGGAAGCACCAAAAGTGTCCCTGGGTCCTTCAAACAGGAACTGAGTAAAGTTGAGTGAACATAGGTGGAACTAATCCTTCCATCTCCAATTTGTCTTTCTCCCACAAGCTAAATTTTTAAAAAGATGTGTGGGGAGGTTGTGTAGTGGAACTTTCAGCTGTGCCGTAAACAATACAGCAGCTGAAGATAAGTCTTGGGACTTGTGGTCTCCAGCTTACTGTTTATGGGCGTGAACTTGGATCTTCCCTGTTCAAAGCCGCAGGAGCCCTGCCACTTGAGCTAAGAGATTTCCATAGCTGCTTGCAATATAGGAACAATGGTAAAGAGCTGAGTAGTTCTGTTTTCATCCAGCAGAGGGCCCTGATATACACATGTATGCCTGCAAGTTCACTACCCTATTATTAAGCCAAGTTCTGCAGGAGAGTTAGCTGGGCAGGAACCAGAATTTCCATTTCACAGGATTAGTTCTGAATTGGAACAAAAACCATTTAAGTTTCCTGCAAAACAGGATTTCAGAGGAGGGGAGGGATTAGTTCCAGGGTAATTGAAACATTTTGTTTAGAGAAAATCAAAACTTTTGTTTCAATTGACTTATTTTCTATAATACATTTCAAAATGCAAGTAATTTTGAAACAAAAAAGATCAAAACATTCTGTTCTGAAAATGTTAAAATGGAATGTTTTAACCTTTATCAAAATGCTTTTTATTTCTTTTCTGAATTGAAATTTCATCAGAATCAGTCCTGTAGGAAGTTTCAATTTTGCCAAAACAGCATTTTCTGTCAGAAAAATGCTCCAATATACAATTTTCAGCTTGCTCTATTCAGCAGCAATTGCAGATGTGGAATAAACTTTCTAAATAGCCAGTAAGGATTTTTAACAAAGGACACTAACAGGACTCCAGAAAATGTCACATCTCAGTCGAAAGGCATTTCTATGAAGAAGTTAATGCCCTGTCCATTGGGACAATTTAGTCCTATTAACTGGTGAATAGGAAATGGATTTGTAGTGCTGATGCTTAATCCTGAGAACTTACCTTTAGCCTCGCCCCGATGTTGAAATGGATACAGTTTTGTTGTTTAGTAAATGATAAGTAAATTTGCTCCTGAGCTACAATTTTAATCCTGATATAAATGTTTAGTTTCATGCAGATGGGCTGGAAAGGAGGTGCATGAACATGATGGCTGAAGTCATGCCAACTCCAGTGCTTCTGTCTTCTTCCTTTCTTATCAAAGTAGGAGCCAGTGAGGCGATCCAGATTCAGCCTGGAGAAAAAGTCTGAGTTAAGAAGACAAAAGCACACACTGCTTGGGGAATATATATAATGAAGAATGTCTCTCTTTGGCCTCTTAGGACCCATTCTCCTCTCACTGGTGTAATTGTTGCCATCAGCGTAATTTCTCCTGATGTTCTGCAGTATGAATGCGATCAGAATCACGCCCAGCATGTTTTGTTTGTGAACTCAGCCAAACACAAAAGCATCATTTACACCCTATCAAGTGATGGATACGCTTGTAAACAGAGCTGAGTAGGAAATGGTTTTCTCATCCCAGGAACATTTTTTAGCTTTTTGAAAAAATGTTCCCAGTGCCAATCAGGATGAAAAGCCACACTCAAAAGTTCTTGGGAACTGACCATCAGAAAAAGAATAAATCAAATCTGGTCAGGTCAATCGTGAAGTTTGGTTTCAACTTTGACTTTTTTATTAAAATTGTTAGTATAATTAGCTTAAATTTCTAAAGGAAAGGTTGGTTCAGATTGAAAACAAAATGGACTTTTGTTTAGAAATGTTAAAATGGGATGTTTAGACAATTTCAAAACAAGTTTTCAAAAAAATTTTTGAACCCCGAAATTTGTTGAAAATGACCTATTCCCTCAAACAGTTTTGGTATGTTCCTGACCAGCCCTACTATCCCAGTTTCCATAATGAAGGGGAAGTGGGGAAGGTGGATGGGACTCTAGGAAACAGATTTTCAAGGGCTCTATCCCACAGTTGCAGCCAGAGTTTCAAAAGACACTAGCTTCTGTGATAATACTTATGGCCAGGTTTTAAAAAAAGTTCAGTGCTCAACCTGCGGGGCTCTTCATCTGCTACCTGAATGGGAGTCAAGTTCTTGAAAATCAGCCCCAAAGTGTGGCTGATGAGCTTTTTTTTGACCCCATTCCATCTGATCCAACTTAACTGACGTCCACTTGATTCACTTAGACCATACTGGCTTCATCCTAGGCAAATAGCTATTCTACAGCCATCAGACACTTCATGGGTGTGGCCTGTCAAATTAAGGGGAAGCCAGTGTGTGTGGTGCATCTCCGACTGCTGAGCAAGTATTTGATGCTAAAACTGTACAAGTGTTTCCCACCTCTGATCTATATTCCTGAGCTAAAGAAGCTCTCACCATTCGTATGTATCCCTTTGGTACTTTTCTTTTACAAAGTGGCACGGAGCTGTGCTGCAGTCTTTGCCCCCCAATATACAAACTCACCATTGAACTCCTGACTGTCGGTATCCAAAATGCAACAGAGATAACTGGAATACTTCTAAAAGCAGTTGGAGAAGGGTAGGCGCATATATGCTGCTCCCAATGGGTGCTTATGGCTAGCTGTGGAAGAAGAGTGTCCCTACATAGCCTCTCGGAAGCATTTCTGGCTATAAGATTAACCACTTCCAAGCAGAAGTCCATCTCTCACCTGCTGTTCTTCAACATCCGTTTTCTGAGTATAATTTTCAATGACCTCAAAAGGGGATTATTTAACTGAACATCACAAATGCCAAAGCTGAGTGGCAATGTCACACACTTACTCCCCAAAAATCTATTAAAATAGCATCACAATTGCCCACTCCAGCTGCCCGTAGGAAAAGAAACTGGACTAGACCTTAAGAGGGTCTTTCTACTGTGTTTTGATTGTAAGTGTGAGGCACTCACATATCATGGGGATGAGCACATGGTACATACAGTTACATGAAAAACTACCTATCTGAGTGGAACTTAATTCCTTTTCTTTGTGGGCTGACACACACCCAGAAAATGATTTTCATGATGCTTTTTGTTTCCTAATTCCCACTAACAGAGCAAAACGGCACTCCCCATGCAGCTGTTCCTGAGAGTTTAAGTATAGCCACTTTGACAGTGAGTGGTTAGGCACTAATTCTGTGTGCTGTGTTGCTACATTACATGCCCTGGTGGGTTATGGTCACCCCAGAGCAGAGGGCCAGCCGCACTAGGTTGATGCACCACATAAGCCCTATTTTAAGGGTGTAAGTGGCATCTCGGCCTAGTTCTGCTCCTGTGCCCAGGACTGAATTTCATTCTGCTGTGTTTATTCAGCAGGAATGCTGAGAAGGTCCTGTGTGGGATGGGCAGGGTGGGGTTCACATATTCTGGTTTGGCTTAGCAGTGCAAGCCATTTCGGCCCATAGTGCTTTGTGACCTGTTTTCCATTCTGAATGGTGATGTCAGGCCCTAGTTCAGGAGTGGCCAACCTGTGGCTCTGGAGCCATATGCAGCTCTTCAGAAGTTAATGTGCGGCTCCTTGTATAGGCACCGACTCCAGGGCTGGAGCTACAGCTGCCAACTTTCCAATGTGTGTGTGCGGGGGGGTGCTCACTGCTTAGCCCCTGGCTCTTCCACAGGCCCTGCTCCCACTCCACCCCTTCCCGCCCCCTCTCCTGAGCCTTCCATGCCCTCGCTCCTTCCCCAGAGCCTCCTGCATGCCACAAAACAGCTGATCAGGAGATGCAGGAAGGGACAGGAGGAGCTGATTGGCAGGGCTGCCAGTGGGCAAGAGGCACTGGGAGACGGGGTGGGGAACTGATGGGGGGCTGCTGACATATTACTGTGGCTCTTTGGCAATGTACATTGGTAAATGCTGGCCCCTTCTCCGCCTCAGGTTGGCCACCCCTGCCCTAGCCATTTCTCCTCATAGTGGAATCAAAGAGAAAACCCTTTCAGGGTCCCCCAAACAGGCCCTGATGCTGTCTAGAACATGCTGTTTGACACACTTTTGTTACAGTGAAAGTCCAAAGGTTCATTGGATTTCACTGTATGGCTAGAAGAGCTGTACTCAAACTGTGGGCCATGACCCCGCTTTAATGGGGTCGCTAGGGTCGCCATTAGGCTTGCTGCCTAGGGTCAAAGCCAAAACCCAAAGCCTTCAGCCCTGGTTACAGGCCGCACACCTGGGGCTGAAGCCCTTGGGCTTTGGCTTCGCGCAGGGCTTGGGCAGGCTCAGGCTTCGGTCCCCCATCTTGGGGTCCCGTAGTCATTTTTGTCATCAGAAAGGGGTCACAGTGCAATGAAGTTTGAGAATCCCTGGTCTAGAAGATTAAATATCTGAAGAATTACACTCCGAGGAGCAAACACTGTATCCCGGCAGCTTGGAAGAGAAGAAATGAATGTGAATTGAGGCTGTGCCGCTGGGTTCTCCTCGCTTTAATGTAACCCGCCTCACTTGCTCAATGTGGATGCTGTGGCTCAAACTCTGCCATCATTTCCACTGGCAATGCCTACCCACTTGCAGCGATAGGGTTGCCTCTGTGTAAATGACAACAGTTGATAGCCTCATATTTTCATTACTTTTTTGCCCATATGTTAAAAGGCTCTGTTCCCGAGCTAGTGAAATCATTGACCTGAGTGGTTGTAGAATCAAGTCATGTAAGTTAGCACCTACATCTTTGTATCTCTCTCTGATCATTTCTTTTTCATTGCCAAACAAATCAGAATGTATTTGTACCTTATACATGTGCAGCATTTCAATTAAAACTTAATACATGTTCTCTGTATTTTTGTGTGTGTATGAGAGAGCTGACTTGCTGGATAAAGACAGCTGAAATGAAATAGAAAATCAGCACAAATTCATGAGATACAATGCTGGCAGAGAGAGAATCGGGGAGATCACTCTGAGAGCTGATAAATGGCCCCCCAATAAGGAGTTTGGATAGTTTTTATAATTTAGCCTATATGCCAGTCTGAATTTGTCTAGTTTAAATATAAAGAAATTGGTTCTTACCTCACTGCTACACAAAACTGACCAGAACAGCAGTGGCCGGTGAATGGCTCAGCAGCCATGTTACACTGTGTGTCAAGTATTAAAAGAAATGCAAAAACAATAATACACCCCAGCTAAGCTGCTCTGGAGCACAAATTGAAGACATGTTTGAACTGGTCTATGTTAAAATTAGATGGCACAAAAGTGAGTTAGTTTTATTTTGAAACCAAGGGTTTTTTTTAAATATGTACCGTAATAGTAGTTCTTCTTCGAGTGATTGCTCATATGCATTCCAGTTAGGTGTGTACGCGCCGCATGCACGTTAGTCAGACGTTCGTCGGAGAAACTTTCCTTCCTTCCTCCCTAGACGCGGCCGACTCAGCGGCCAGCACTTTGGCCTCAGGCATCACCATGAGGCGTATCTCTTGGCTCCAGGTCTCTAACCTGCCTCCTGAGCTGCAGTACACCATCCAGGACCTACCCTTTGATGGCAAGGGTTTGTTCTCGGAGAAGACTGATCCTAGGCTGCAGAGCCTGAAGGATAATAGGGTCATCATGTGCTTGTTAGGAATGCATACCCCCGTAACCCAGGGTAGACCCTTCAGACCCCAAACACACCGCCCGTACTTTACGCCTCGGCAGAGGCAGGACCTCAGTAGAAGGCGTGGGCAGGGTGGCCGCAGATGCCAGTCCGGTCCCCAGGGGGGCCAAAACCATGGGCCCTCTAAAGCATCACCGGGCCCTAATTCCAACTTTTGAAGGTGCGCCCAGGGACGGCGTACCAGTCTCAAGACAGGATCCTTTCCCTCCCTTTTCCAACCGTCTCTCCTACTTCCTCCCGGCGTGGTCCCAACTGACTTCGGATCTTTGGGTTCTACGCACGGTGAAGCAAGGATGCCACCTCCAATTTGCTTCATCCCCGCCCTCCCGCCCCCCATCCCGGTCCCTCTTCAGGGACCCCTCTCACGAGCAAGTCCTCCTACAAGAGGTCCAGTCTCTCCTTGCTGCGGGAGCTATAGAGGAGGTACCTTTAGACGAGAGGGGGAAGGGGTTTTACTCCCGCTATTTTCTGATTCCCAAGTCAAAGGGAGGCCTCAGACCTATCCTAGACCTGCGCGGACTCAACAAATGGATGCTCTAGTTGAAGTTCTGCATGGTCACCCTGGGAACGATTATCCCATCACTGGATCCTGGAGACTGGTATGTCGCCCTCGACATGAAGGACGCGTACTTCCACATTGCCATCTTTCCACCGCACAGGAAGTACCTTCGCTTTAAGGCCAATCACCAGCACTTCCAATTCACAGTCCTCCCCTTCGGCCTCTCCACGGCCCCGAGGGTGTTCACGAAGTGCGTGGCCGTCGTCGCCGCCCACCTCCGCCGGCAACAGATATATGTGTTCCCATATCTGGATGACTGGCTCATCAAGGGACCTCTCAAATTCAGGTCCGGCAGTATGTCGGCATAATCACGGACCTATTCTCCCGGTTGGGCCTACTCCTCAACACCAAGAAATCCACTCTGGTCCCCACACAAAGGCTGGACTTCATAGGGGCAGCGCTGGACTCCACTCAAGCCAGGGCCTACTTGCCTCAGCCCCACTTCCAAGCGATCTTATCGATCATATGAGGTTTACAGGCCTCCCCAATCACCTCAGCTCGCACCTGCCTCGGCCTCCTGGGGCATATGGCCGCATGTACTTATGTGATTAAGTATGCCAAAATCCGCATGCGACCCTTTCAAACATGGCTCCATTCGGTCTTCCGCCCGGGCAGGGACCCTATAGACGTCCTGGTGACAGTTCCTCCCAGCCCCCTCCGCTCCCTCGATTGGTGGCTAACTCCATCCCTGGTATGCGCAGGGATGCAGTTCCATCCACAGCCGCCGTCGATGACCTTAACGACGGATGAGTCATCCCTCAGTTGGGGGGCCCATCTAGGTCACCTGTGTACCCAGGGCCTCTGGTCATCCCAGGAGCTGACACTCCACATAAACGTCTGGGAGTTGAGGGCAGTCTGCCTTGCGTGCCAGGCGTTCCAGCAACATCTTCACTGCCGTTGTGTTTCAGTATTCACGGACAACACAACGGCCATGTACTACATCAACAAACGGGGGGGACCCGCTCGTCTCCCCTGTGTCAAGAGGCCATTCGACTCTGGGACTTCTATATAGCCCACTTGATAGACCTAGTGGCATCCTTCCTGCTGGGGGTCCAGAAAGCTCTGGTGGATCGGCTCAGCTGGTCCTTCCTATGTCACGAATGGTCAATAAGACCGGACGTCATCCATTCGATCTTCCGGAGATGGGGATTTCCCCTCATAGACCTGTTCGCCTCCCGCTCGAACAGGAAATGCCAGGAGTTCTGCTCCTTTCAGGGTCTCTCTCCGGGGTCGATCACAGACGCATTCCTCCTGTCGTGGAGGCACCACCTGCTATATGCCTTCCCTCCGTTCCCTCTGGTGCACAAGGTCCTGTTAAAGCTCCGCAGGGACAAAGCGCATCTGATCCTGATCGCACCTGCGTGGCCCAGACAGCACTGGTACACCACCCTGCTAGATCTGTCCATGGACACCCCAGTTCCCCTCCCTCTCCTCCCAGACCTGATCACGCAAGACCACGGCAGGCTTCGTCACCCAGACCTGCGAGCCCTCCACCTCACGGTGTGGCTCCTGCATGGCTAAACACAGCAGAGTTGCGCTGTTCCGCTCCGGTTCAGCATATTCTCCTCAGCAGCAAGAAGCCTTCCACCCGCTCCACGTATTTGGCGAAGTGGAAACGCTTCTCTTGCTGGTGCGCAGCTCAGGGCGTTACTCCTTCGGAGGCCTCGATTCCCACGGTCCTAGACTACCTCTGGTACCTTAAGCAACAGGGCCTGGCGACATCGTCTCTGAAGGTGCACTTAGCGGCTATATCCACTTTCCGGCCAGGCGAGGGTGGTCACTCCGTGTTCTCCCACCCCTTTGTCTCTCGGTTCATTAAGGGCCTAGAGCTCCTCTATCCACGCGTACGTCGCCCTGCCCCTACCTAGGATCTCAATTTGGTCCTAAACAGACTAATGCACCCACCCTTTGAGCCACTAGTGACTTGCTTGCTCCTGTACCTATCGTGGAAAACAGTCTTCCTGGTGGCCATTACATCGGTCAGGCCGGTCTCTGAGCTGAGAGCGCTCACGGTGGACCCACCTTACACTGTTTTTCATAAAGACAAGTTACAACTGCGACCTCATCCGGCATTCCTCCCTAAGGTTGTGTCTGCCTTCCATACCAACCAGGACATCTTCCTCCCGGTCTTCTTTCCGAAGCCCCACTCTTCTCGGCGAAAGCAGCAGCTACACTCCTTAGATGTACGCAGGGCACTCGCTTTCTATATTGAGCGGACGAAGCTGTTCCGGAAGTCTCCCCAGCTGTTCGTGGCGGTCGCGGAACGGATGAAAGCTCTGCCAGTCTTTTCCCAGAGAATCTCCTCCTGGGTGACTGCTTGCATCCGCACATGCTATGACCTAGCTCATGTCCCTTCGGGCCACTTCACAGCGCACTCTACCAGAGCTCAAGCGTCATTAGCCGCCTTCCTGGCGCGTGTGCCTATCCAGGAGATATGCCGTGCAGCGACCTGGTCATCGGTCCACACCTTCACTTCACACTACGCGCTAGTCCAGCAATCTAGAGATGATGCAGCCTTTGGCACAGCGGTTCTGCATACTGCCACATCTCACTCCGACCCCTCCGCCTAGGTAAGGCTTGGGAATCACCTGACTGGAATGCATATGAGCAATCACTCGAAGAAGAAAAGACGGTTACTCACCTTTGTAATTGTTGATCTTCGAGATGTGTTGCTCATATCCATTCCAAACCCACCCTCCTTCCCCACTGTCGGAGTAGCTGGCAAGAAGGAACTGAAGGGTGGCCAGGTCGGCTGGGGTATATATCCAGCGCCATAGCGGCGCCACTCCAGGGGACGCCCAGCCGACCCGCCGAGTGTTGCTAGGGTAAAAGTTTCTCCGACGAACGTGCACGCGGCGCGCACACACCTAAATGGAATGGATATGAGCAACACAACTCGAAGAACAACAGTTACAAAGGTGAGTAACCGTCTTTTTATTCTATATAGCCCTTAATTTCTCTAAAGTGAAGCACCAAGCAAAGGTATCCCCTCTCACAACAGTACAGCTATAAATCAAGGACCAGGTCCTTGGCTAGTGTAAATCAGCTACACCATTTACACCAACTCAAGATCTTTACCCTAATGTTCCTCCCAAAAAACTTGTACCAATCCCAAAAGAAACCTGGAGTGATTATGTGTTAACTCAAAGAACTGAAGAAAGGCAGAGGCAGATCAACTAAGTGCACTGTTAGTTGTGATTATGGAAGGAGAAGCACATGGTTAAGCAATCTTAAATGTTAAGATTACTCAGCAACAGTGCATTTCCATAAACTCATTCTCATGGTGAAAATAGGATTGTGACTATGATGCTTGCTTCCCTCTGGGACTTGCTATTTGCTGCTGCACTATAATATTTCTCTTTCGGATCCATGATTACTGCTGTGGCCCAATTGCCATCGGAATATGAACAAATGTAGGTGGCGTGATCTGACTCCAGTTGGTGAAAACATTAAAAATGAGGGAACATGGTCTATAATCACAACTGTAGGCCGAGAGAAGGAATGAAATAAGGGAAACAAAAGGCTGGAATATTTCTGAAAACAAGAGGAGCCACCATTGTGTTCTTAAAATGAATGCACAGGCATTTCCAGACCAGAGAGACAAAGGAGTAATGGAAAGACAGCAGGAGAGAGAGGTGGAAAACAGAGGATCAAGTCTAAGGGGTCAGTGGTATTTTACTGCTGCTAGGAATTGCTGTGTTAGAGTGTTGTAAAAATCATACTGCTTCATGATGGATGAAAGAGCAATGTGTCTGGAGACAAATACTGGGAGTGTAGTGGCCTTTATGGACGTGTTATTACAAAAGCTATTTGCAATGATTTGTAATATCCAGTGAGACATTTAATGTATCCAATAATTAGTTTCAACACAGAGAGGACTTGTAAAATTTAAATCAGCACACACTTGCTTCCCAGTGTAAGAGATTAAAATGGAAAACTGATATTTATGTGCTGCATTGCTGCCTTTCATTCCCTGGCTTTTTAAGGTAAACTTTCTGGGGGCGGGAGTTGGAAATTAGGATGTTATGACTTAAAAAGCAGGGATTCCTGTTTCAAATTATCTATCTATAGATATTAGGGTTTAGTCTATGGAAGAAATTGGTCACCTGAGTAATTCTTTATGGCCTGGAGCATTCACTGGATATCAGAAACAAACCAAATGCAAGGTTGCCATGAAGCCAAATGATACCGGCCCTTGTAACTGCCATTCTGATGCACAGACTAATGTACAGAGTCTCGGCAAAACAGACTGGGAGGTAACTGCCAGGAATGTTGGCATAACTGGGTTTAAGCCAACCGATAGCAAGGGGGTTGCAATAGTCTGAGATGTGTAACTGGGATAATCAAACTCTGCTGAACGCTCAGAATTACTGGCAACTGGCCCAAAGACTTTGGTCTACAATTAACGTATATAAAATGGAGCAGACAGCAGCTACTGCCCTCTTTAAAGAAGTGTGGCACTCTCACTACAAATACCAGCATGTCTTGGGCTGAATGCCCTGACCTCAGCTCACAGTGGAGTACCATACCTCTGGATTAAGTCTGAGGGTAGTGGGTTGCCTTTGGTTCACTGTTGCTATCTCTTAAGCGGAGTATGCTGATCGGTTTGGGCTCAGAGCTACCTTGTGCTCCCCTGTTTGTTTGTTGTATGAATTGTTGGCTCCTGTCGTATGCACACATAGCAAGCTCCTCAGGACAGGGGCCACCTTTTGTCCTGTGTTGTACAGCACCTAGCACAGGGCCCTAGTCAGTGACTGGGGCTCATAGGTGCTGCTGCAATAATCAATCAAGGCTGGACTGGTCAAAAGAGCACCCACAGGTTTTAGAAAGTAAATACACTCATCCTCCATATTCTTAGCTATTGTATGCACCAGGAGCAGGCCAATTTCGCCTCCAATATTTGCTCATCTCCAACTGGGACCAATAATATAAATCTATAGATGCTGTATCTCCCATTTTACCATTGAAGTTTGTTTTGTTTGTTTTTAATTAAAAGTCTGCTAACTGACACAGGAGACAACACCCTCCACAGTTTATATTTTACATGTCTTATGTACAAAGCTCAGCTCTTTAATTCTGGGCTTCTGTCACTCTGCGACCCCCTCTTCACCTCCAGAGCTGGGCACCCCCAAGTCCCAGTGGCACATCGCTTCTCTTCTATGACCAGCTAGGAAGTGGCTCAGCTCCTTCCCTAGGAGAGTTGGCACTTACTGCAGCTGGTGGAAGTGTGCCAAATCTCCAGCCACTCCTGCCTGCTTAGCTATCCTCACCGCTGAGACTTCTCTACCCCAAAAGCCAAGGTGGTGTCCCCAGTCACTGATCATTAGACCTGGGCTTCCTGGCTGCAATCATTAGTACTAGCTGGAAGACTGTCTAACAGTACTTGTGCTCACCAGATGATCCCATTCCTATGGTAGCATGTGGCATAGCCGCAGTTTGTGAAGAATGCTCGAATCCCTGAGTATGTGTGATCCTCTAGGATGACGTATATAAACTGTACTTCCTTGACATACACGATCAGGATGGCAATGTTACCTGATGGATAACTGGGAGATAGTTAAGGAAAACCCTCCCCCTCAAAACAAACCCACACTCTCCCACAGCTCCTGCAATAAGGCAGATTTCGGTGGAATACCACCCCCGGTAGAGGCAAATGCTCAGTTTCTTGGCTGGTTTTAATCAGCGTAGCATCACTGCAGTTACTGAAGCTAAGCTGCTTTACACCAGCTGCGGATTTGGCTCACAATGTTGAGACATAGTTTATCTGTTAGTACAGGAGGAAACTCCTAGCCAGAAAAATCCTCAGACCATTCTGAAATTTGGCCCACTATTTAAAGGAATACGTCTTTGCAGGATACAAAACCTGACCTGTCCCATCTGGAAAAAGAAGAAAGAATTTCTGTCCATCAGGATAATATCTTCTTACAGGGTCACGAGCATGACAATTCTGTAGAAATACAATGATTTGGTGAAGTGAGAAAGTGTGGGGCGAGGGGAGGAGTTCCAGGCCTAAGACCCATCAGGAATGTTTTGCGATTGTGTATGCAGCACATGCACCCCAACTAAAAATCCGTAACAATGTGACAGAGAGGCTTAGATTCCAAATACGATATTCACGAACAATTTCACCTCCAATATTTGCTCATCTCCAACTGGGACCAAAGGATTTGGCCCAATAATATAAATCTATAGATGCTGTATCTCCCATTTTACCACTGAAGTTTGTTTTGTTTGTTTTTAATTAAAAGTCTGCTAACTGACACAGGAGACAACACCCTCCACAGTTTATATTTTACATGTCTTATGTACAAAGCTCAGCTCTTTAATTTATATTGGTAGCCTTTCCCTGATAATATTTTGCCAAGAGGCTTTCTTTCCATCAGACACATAAGTTAATTTACCCTGCCATGTACTGACAGATGATTGCAGAGCAAATATAAACATGCCTTTACTGAGGGATTGGCTCCAAGCACAGCATGAGGTTGAGCTCCATGCTTCCTTGTAGAAATGAACAGCAGAGCCGCTTGCTTCTCCTAGAAGAATGCTGAATAGTTTGCTTTGGGAGGGAAAGGGGGGCAGCGGGAGCAACTTTACAGTCCAGCATTTTAGCATTATTAAAGCAACAGCTAATTCAGAAATGCAGAAAGAGGCCTTCCCCGCCATCTCTTTCTCCAGGAGATTAGAGGTCCACCTCAGTAGCTTCCAGGCTTATGCATTTCTCCTGTGTGAAGTGACTGATTCTGGCCATAACAAGCGCCCTAATTTATAACCCGAGGATGTATATTTTGGCTCTGCAAACTAGCTAAAAACGATCTTCTGGTTGTGAGCGGGTGGGCAGGGAGAAATAAATGTTGCTCTCGCTTCCATGTTTCAAAGACTTTTTATGAAGCGCAAAAGCAGGCGGTTCTAGATAGGAGGCTTTGTCATGCACATAGCTCACAGGGGAAAGTAGTGTAATGGATTTCTAGATCTACAATAAAAAAAATCCCACCACTTGTGATGTAAATCAAGGTAATTTTCATGTAAATGTGTGGGCACTGTAACATTTTCTGCTTTGGAAAGCAGATTTCAACATAACAGCCCAGCCCTTGTTCACAATGCAGGTTTGGTGCTGAACGCCTTCTACTCCCATTGTGTTCCACCCAGGAGAGCCTCAGGCCCGTGGAGTAGTAACATACTCTTTGGGTATTGCCACTTCTTCTTCGTGTATGCGCGATGTGCCTCAGGTGGCATGTGACCAAGATTCATCACTGAATTTGGTTCGCTGGTTGGATCATTAGCTTCCCCAGCTCTGGCCGGGTACTGACAGGGAGTGTGGCATACTGGAGACAATAGGATTGAAACTCCTCGTGGAATAAGGGGCTACTCAACAGGAGGAAGGCCCTAGATTATTGGCTGTAATTCAGTGACATGGATCTGAAGAAACCCTTTCAGGGAGTGAATGAAAGAGCAGAGGTGTGGAGTCAGGAGGGTAAAGCCAACATATCATATTGCTACCCTCCTGTATATAACCTGGTTTCCAGCCCAATGTAAATCATTGGTCTTTGCTAATACCTACGTCTACACAGTATACATCTGTTATAAAAGCAGTTGAACACTTCCAGCAAAACATATCCCAGTCCAGAGGCACATCCTGGTGTAAATGAACTGGCTCCCTGCATAACCTTCAGCTGTGCTGGCTTATGAAGCACCACACTCAATTCAGCTTCAAATTCACCTCTGTTCAGAGTCTGTGACTTGCTGTAGACCAGGAGCAAAAGAACCAACAGATAGTGGAGTATATCAGCCCTCCAACCCTCTCTTGGTGGCTTGATGCTCACGAGAATTTGAGTGTGTGGTAAAGACCATGACACCCTCAGAGAGTAGTGATGGAAAGAGAGATGCGGTAGCTAGACGAGGCAGATACTCAAGGGCTTGGGAGACCCTAGGGAAAGGCAAGAGATTGCATGGCTAAGGTGGAGGAGGAGGAGACCCAAGGACTAGGGGGAAGAGGACCCTAGATATGATAACGTCAGAAAAGAGGTGGCTGAGATAGATGGGGTTCCACCAGAGGGGAAGATAGCTGAGGTGAGCAAATCCGCCAATAAGCATAGAACCCCCCCCCCCCCCCAAGGTAGAGGAGGAACTTTATCACAATTGATAACTATGCTGTTATCTTGCTGTTTATATTACTGACACCAGCAATGTGAAACAGTGGGGAAACACTCTACAAGAAACCAGAGAGATGCTGAAGGATGGATCCTGCATATCTCTGGCTCCCTCCTCTGCTGTTTCGCCGTGGTGGTTTTGTATTAGGTCCATGTCACATATTTGGCCCCTGCCAGATGAAGAGCTCTGTTACCTGTCTTTCTTGGTAAAATGGATGGGCCTCTTACCACGGATGGACAAAATAAAAAGTCCTTTGTAACTCTGAAAAATTAGCTACTTTGCATGTAAAATTGTTTCCCTCCACCACCTATTTTAAGAATTCAGAAGGGAAATTAAGAGTATGAGAGCACTGGTCTGAAACAAGCATGCTGCCTAAGAACAGCTACTGTGCCTGCTTTTATCCACCTCCCATCCTTCCCTGCCAGTGCTTCTCAGTACTAATATGCAACATCCATACTATTCCCTGTCTGGCTCTCTAGTGAGAGACACCACTACCGGAGTCAAATTGTGAATAGCCACTTGGGTAGAACTGGAGACAAGACTCAGACACTAGTTCCATGCTCACTGATGAGCGATGCTGGGATTTGAAGTTGGCTCTCTAAAGCTTTCGAGCTGGACAGAGATCTTCTTGAGGTCTAGGTGAAGTTGAGCTCTGCATAGACCTGAAGAGGAGCTCTGTGTAGCTTGAAAGCTTGTCTCTCTCACCAACAGAAATTGGCCAATAGAAGATATTACCTCACCCTCCTTGTCTCAGGGGCAAGTCACATAATTTTGCTGTAACTCAGTTGCCCTTATGTAAAAAGGGGCTAATAATAATAATTCCTTTCTCTCAGTTGTTGTCTGTCTATTTTGACTGTAAGGTCTTTCGGAGCAGGGACTCTCTCTTAATGGGTTTGTACAATATCTTGCACAATGGAGGCCTGAGTTCTGTTGGGACCGCTCAGGGCTAGTACCGCACAAATAAATTAATAATAAACCATGTCTCTGGGCAGTTCATAGAACAGACTGCATCCTCCTGAATCTCTCTTTTGGGGTTGTACTTTCCACAGGGAGGAGGGCTCTGTATGCTAGTTACAGGATTCACAGATACTTGCAGTGTACTCACCTTGCCTGCCCTGCTCTGGGACAAGTCCCTGAGTAGACACGTAAAGTGGAGTACACAGTGGTGAGAGGGCTGGACAGTTGTGCCAACTCCCAGAGAGGGGTGTTCTCTTTAAAGCAGAGGCTCAGCATATTCTTCCCACCGTTCGAGTGAAGGGTTTTGTGTCACCATCCCACTTTTCTAAGTCCCATTGAGATTTACTGTCACAGGTGTTGCTGCCCTTATAACAGCGCTTTCAAGAGAGGTTGCTGAATAGATCAAATCTCATGAACATTCAGACAACTTACCTATGTGGAGAGATAGGTACTATCATCAAAAGACAATAGAGCCATCAGGTTATCATCACACACCTTTACGTGCTCTGCTCTGACCTCTGTGTCCAGGTCTTCAAGAGTCTGAGGCAGCGCTGGACCAACAACTGGGACCTCTTCTTGGGGTTGCGAGAATTTAAATGAAATTTTGGCCACTGAAACAATTTTAAGATGGAGGTGTTCAGGGAATTCAGTGCAGCTCTGCCTCTCAAAGCTCAGAGTTAGCCTAATCTCATCGATATCATGGAGCATCTGTTTAAGGGTAACTCAACTGCAAGGAAACTTTAGTCTAAACATCATGGAAAACCTGACACTGTGGTCTATAGGTTTGTCTACACTGCATCTGGGAATAAGCCTCCAGACCAGGGCCACAGACTTGTGCTAGTGGAGCTTGTGCTAGTGTGCTAAAAATAGCTGTGTTGACGTGGCTTCCAAGTGTGGGGGGAGGGCGGGCACTGAGAGACTGAGCGCCAGCCTGAGCTGCAGTGTCCATACAGCAATGTTTAGCACGCCAGGGTGAGCCCTACTAACACAAATCTGTCTATGAACGCACTCCCAGATGCAGTGTAGAAATACCCCATGAGCCTGTGGGAGAGTTTCCCCAGGGGAGTGAGGAAAGCCCCATTGCTTAGGGTAGTTAAACTAAATGGGCAATATGCTATCAAATGTCATGTAGGGAACAATCCTGCACTGACCAGAAGATGGATTACATGTGACCTAATAGATCTCTTCCATCCCTGTCCGATATGATTCTATATCAAACACAATGACTAAAACAGTACCAAGGTAACCGTACTTACAGGTACCAAACTTGATATGCCGCTCATATAGTTCCCTGTATTTATCAAAACTTCTCTCTTTCAACCTAAGGACAACAAACAATGTATTTTAAAATCACACACTTGTTTTTGGCTAAAGACAACCTAAACAATTTCAGAAAAACAGGTGACATTAGGTCATGATGTTCTACCTGCACATTTACATATATAAACAATTACTCCACCTGAACACCCCAAGTCATGTCAACATTGCTGTCTGCCCAGCAGGGCCTTCTCTAAGAGGCAACACTGAGTTGGGGTCCAGCAGGGCTATGGGACCCCTCTGCCCCCTCCAGAAGCCACTGTCTCTGGGTCCAAAAGAAGAGGTTTTATTGCTTGTCCATGTACATGACCACATACAAAACTGAGGAGAACATGGAATTCTACATGCAAAGCTCCATCAGTTACACTCTAGTGTATTCGTCAAGAAACGTAGTAGAGAGGGAGTCCTGACTCCTGCAAAGGGTTCTGGATAATGGGAGAGGGTAAAGGAGTCACCTGAGGTTTTTCTCCCAGATGGTAGGAGAACCTGACCATGCCCAGTTATTTACACTGGATGGCTCCAGCACAAACCCTAGTGCCTTACTCTTTGCAAGTATAAGGGAACTGTTTCCTCCTTACTAACATTCAGTTGAGGTGTTTTGGTTGGCTAGCTCACAGCACTAGAAGATTGGGGAGAGGCCAATGCTCCAGCTCAGCCTCAGCCTCTGAGCCTGATTGACAGGGCGGGCAGGCTAATCAGGGAGTTAGGAGGCCGGGGGGTGGGGTGGATCCTATCCTGTGTTTGAAATGGAATTGCCTGGGTCAGACAGAGTGGGGCTGAGCTAAGGAGAAAGCAGGGGCCCAAGCTGAGCTGGGAAGCAGAGCCGTGCCGGATCCAAGGGGGCCAGAGACACAGCCCAGGCAGAGCAGATCCTGTGCTGGGAGCAGAGCTGCAGCCACAGAGCCAGGTGTGGTGAGTAACTGGGGCCAGCCAAGGGGGGACCTTGGGCAAAAGGCCCAGTGCAAAAAGACACCCCCAGCCAAGGATCCTTGCAGGCCAGGCTGGGAGGGAGATCTTAACCTTACGGGGGGATGATGCTGAGAAGAAGGGTCCCACCACCCAAAGCCCGGATGTGTGTGGCCACCAGCTCTGCAAGTGTCCAACCCACAGCATCCCTGCAGCACAGCCAGGGCCTGAGAAGGAGACCTGGGACCTACCAGGAACAGACTGTGAAGTGCCCTGATGTCTAGAGACACTGTTTGTAATGTTCCCTGCCAAAGAGTGGGGTGATGTGTTTTCCTTTAACCTTTCCTATTTATCCTTATTCTTTTTTTTTAAAATTAATTGTTAATTAAACAACTTGTATTTGCTTTACATTGTATGAAATGATCAGCGGGTTAGGGAGGTGCCCAGTGCAGAGAGAGTACCCCGGAGTGGGGACACCCTAGCCCGTGTCCTAGGTGACCACAGCAGGGTTGGGCGTTGAGCCCCCCAGGAATCCTAGGCCCAGCCTTGTTGGTGTTACAAGGGTTCTGCCAGACAGGAGAGTGGAAGGGGAGTCCTCTGGGTAAAGGAAGTGGGAGCGAGGACTCAGATTCTTTCATTAGCCCATTTCACCAGGGTAGTGCAGAACCCAGGAAAGTTCCGCGCAATAGTGGGACCATTCCCCCGCTTACATAAGGAGGCCCTGCCTTTTGATGGGGGATCAGAAGGAAAGTTAAATGACCCAATGCACCCGGGAGTACCCTCTTTCTAGGGTCTCTCACAGGGTTGGGGGGGGGTGAGAAGTCCACAATGCAGCCAACAATACAGCACCTGCAGAGGGGGGGTTGAGAAATCTCTCTGGCTAGGCTGCTGAGTCGGGCTTACTCTGTCTGGCTTACCCTGATTGTTCACTGCACCCTGTAGGGTCGGGGTGAAGATCTCCTAGATGGGGTTCTCTTTGTGGCTTCAGGACTCCCCAGAGCAGTCTCCTGCACAGGGCACTCCTGTTCCTCCCCACCCTGAGCTGACTGCAGTTTTCTGCTTTTTAAATGCCTTCTCCTCTATCATACATGATTGACAAGGCTGGAGGGGCAGGGCTAGCCCTATCGCTCGGGCCTCTCTGGCACCTTCCTCATCAGCATGGGGTCTATGCACCCCCTCACAGAGACACTTACAGTTGCTCAAGTTTCTTTCTGGTTTCACTCTCCAGCACTGCTTGCGAAAGGTGAGGATGAGGAGCAATGTCAATCTCGTCATCAGATAAGGTGCTTTCCATCAGCTCCTTGATCACACACTCAAACACCTCCTTGTACGTCCTGCAGCACAAAAACTACAAAATACACCAGACGTGGGAACACAGTGGGACGAGCCTGCAGGGAACTGGCAGAAAGTGTAACCTTTTCCACACATGGCTTCACATTCCTCCCAAGAGGCAAGGAGTCTGAGATTAGGCAAGATCATCTCATGAGTGATGCAGGATTTTCCCACTTCATATGGCTTTATTAATGCCAGCAAACCAGGATCTCTGGTCCATTGACTCACCACTGCTCCATTTCCAAGAACCCAACGCTTCTGTACCACAAGCTACTGAAGCCAGACTGTCTCCCTCCAACTTTGCTTCTCTGACCATCCACTCCTTCAGTGATCTCTTCCTATTCCCCCCTCAACACCCATTCCCCAAAGGTGATCCTCTTTTCTCCCCCTTGCCTTCTTAATCCAATTTCCTATCCACTCCAAATGCCTGTCATCCAGCTCCTTTCAACCCTCTCCATACTGCCCCCTTAGCCCTGCTTCTGCCTTCCTCCCCAACTCTGATGTCTGATTGTTGCCCTGCTTCCCAAATAACAATGATCACTACAGCATATGACAGGAGCTTTCTTCATTTGTCTCCCTCTCCTTTCCATAATGTATCAGCCTACATTTATGGATACTCAGGCTCAGATTAAAAAGGTGACTTGCTTATGGTCACACCTCAAGTCTATAGTAGAAATAGGAGCAAATCACAAGAGTCCTGAATCTCAGACCTTGCACCCTGGTCACTGGACCAAACTATTCCCATTTTATGTTGTGGATTTTCCCTCCATTGGTATAATTCACAATGATTTTTGGGTGACCCTGTCTTGTGTCCAACTGCTGATGGCAGCAGGAATTCTTGGGGATGCTGGGATGCCAAATTTTCTTCCTTCCATGGTACTGCTTGAGCAAAATATAATCCTGAATATGTTACAAAAGACCTAGCAGTTCCCTCACTTCCAGAGTCCTGGCCTAATCACCTATGTTTGGTACTAGTTATCAGAAACTGCGAGGGCGTGGTAACCTATTGGCTTTGCTGCTGGAAAATTACCAGGACAAGATAGCTTAATTGTGTAAGTAGCACAGCTACTCACAGTTTCCAGTGGCTCTGTGTCCAGGTCTTCTGCTGTTGGGATGGGCCTTGCAACAGCCATACAAAACTCACAGTTTTCATGTACTTCAGCGAAGTGATTTTCCTCAGAGCACAAAGGAAAATGGTGAAGAACATTAGCTTTTTTAAAAAAAAATTAATTGTACTTAAAGCCTAGCTGCTCACATGAGAAAATCACATTTATCTAAAAAGAGTCAAGTCTGCACCGCTCCATAACTACCACTATCAGTAAGGTGATATCATGAGGCTATCCAGGAAGTTCTAGGTTATGTGTAACAATCTGCATTCCCAAGTGAATTGCTGATCTTTACTCCTTCATCAGAGCTGGATGAAAAGTGTTAATTATGTTTCATGGGAAATTTTGAAAAAAAATAGTATTTTTTTCCAAAAAAGTTTCTTCTTTTTTTTTTTTAAGGATTTCATGAAAAAAATGAAAAACAGATTAAAAGAAAAAAAAAGAAAAGAAAATTCCTGAAGTTTTGAAGGCAATTTCTACAAAGAACAGATTCGTAGATTCCAAGACCAGAAGTGACCAGTGTGATCCTCTAGTCTGATCTCCTGGATGACACAGACCAGAAAACTTCCCCAACACAATTCCTAGAGCAGATTTTTTTAGAAAAAACGTCCAGTCTTGATTTAAAAATTGTCAGTGATGGAGAATCCACCATAACAGTAGGTAAATTGTTTTAATGGTTCATTACCTTCATTGTTAAAAATTTACACCCTTTTTCCTGTCTGAATTTGTCTAGCTTCATCTTCCAGCCATTGGATCACATTATATCTTTCTCTGCTCAGTTGAAGAGCCCATTATTAAATATGTGTTCCCAAAATATTTTATAGGTACTTATAAACTATGATCAAGTCCTTTAACCTTCTATTTGTTCAGCTAAATAGATTGAGCTAATTGAATCTGTCACTATCAGACATGTTTTCTAAACCATTTATCATTCTCCTGGCTCTTCTCTGACCCTCTTCAAATTATCAACATCATTCTTGAATTGTGGACACCAGAACTGGACATGATATTCCAGCAGTGAACACATCAGTGCCAAATATAGAGGTAAATTAACTTCTCTATTCCTACTTGAGAGTCCTCTGCTTATACATCCAAGGAGTGCATTAGTCTTTTTGGTTACAGCATCACACTAGGACCTCATGCTCAGCTGATTACCCACCACGATGCCCAAATCTTTTTTGGAGTCACTGCTTCCCAAGATCATGTCCCCAATCCTGTAAGTATGGTCTACATTCTTTGTTCCTAGAAAGAATAGTCTTTCAAGAAATTAGAACTGACAAGACAGACTGTACACGGGTCTGGAAGAGTTGTTATCATCTATCTTACAAGTCTTGACCTTTAGATGAATATGTTAATGAAGTATTATTATTATTAGTGTATTGCCATTATGGTCTATAATGTTAATGTGTCTGCTCTGCAGGCAAACACAACCCATGTAATAAAATCTATTCAAAATTATTAGTTGAAATAAGTTACTGCCATGAACAGGAGACAGCTTTCAAAAATGATTTTCATATATACACATCATAAATGGACATTCCCTTTTGGTCTGTGTATTTCTTTGTTGAGCTTTAATCTCACAGCTCTTTTTAACAGCCAAGTTGGAACTATAAGATCCTGAAAGTAAGGGGGTGAAGAGAGAGTTGATATATCACAAATTGGAAGGAATCACTATCATTACAGCAGGGGAGCCCAACTTTGCCCAGCGAAGGGCTGTAACGGGAAGCTGACAGAAGAGTGAAGGCCACAGCTACAGTAAACTACATAGCACAGAGGCTACTGTTTAAGATGCAGCATTGCATGCTGAGACCAGAACCTCCATATTAATGATGAGTCTTCTTTGCACTGTGTGGGCTCTCTCAGGTTCCCTCCTCAGCCACCTCTGAACTAGACACAACGTAAACTTTTAGACACAATGTAAACATCCAAACACAATCCCCTCCCCCGCCCCCGGGCCCCAATTGAAATGCTGGTGGAAGTAGAAACAGAGGGTATGTCTATGCTATGGTGTTATTCCGATTTTACATAAACCGGTTTTGTAAAACAGATTGTATAAAGTTGAGTTCACGCGGCCGCACAAAGCACAATAATTCGGAGGTATGCATCCATGTACCAAGGCTAGAGTCGATTTCTGGAGCGTTGCACTGTGGGTAGCTATCCCTTAGCTATCCCATAGTTCCCGCAGTCTCCCCCGCCCATTGGAATTCTGGGTTGAGATCCCAATGCATGATGGTGCAAAAACAGTGTCATGGGTGATTCTGGGTAAATGTCATCACTCATTCCTTCCTCCGTAAAAGCAACGGCATACAACCATTTCGGGCCCTTTTCCCCTGAATTGCACTGGCAGATGCCATAGCATGGCAACCATGGAGCCTGTTTTGCCTTTTGTCACTGTCACCGTATGTGTACTGGATGCCGCTGACAGAGGCGGTACTGCAGCGCTACACAGCAGCATTCATTTGCCTTTGCAAGGTAGCAGAGACGGTTACCAGTCGTTCTGTACAGTCTGCCGTGCCAGTGTAAATTGGTGATGAGATGACGGTTATCAGTTGTTCTGTACTGTCTGCTGCTGTCATGGATGCTCCTGGCTGGCCTTTGCTGAGGTCAGCCGGGGGCGCAAAGACAAAAATGGGAATGACTCCCAGAGTCATTCCCTCCTTTATGTTTTATCTAAAAATAGAGTCAGTCCTGCCTAAAATATGGGGCAAGTGTACTAGAGTACCAGAGAACCGGAGAGCACAGCCGCTCCATGTCAGATCCCGCAGAAATGATGAGCTGCATGCCATTCTAGGGAGTGCCCCAGCAACAACCCCACCCATTGCTTCCCTCCTCCCCCAACCCTCCTGGGCTACCATTCCAGTGTTCCCCCATTTGTGTGATGAAGTAATAAAGAATGCAGTAATAAGTGTGGCAAAGTACCTGTCTCTCCACTCCTAGCTCAGTCCTCCTCAGCCTTGGAGACACAGGCTTGGGCAAAGCAAAAGCCCTTCACAGTCGCACAGGGTCTGGCTGATCCCTTCTCAGTCAGGCCCTTGTTCTGTTTTCCTCTCCTTCTGGGGAGAGTGCAACCTGCCTTGCAAGAAAAGTTTTTAGAGTTCAGCTGCCTCTACTCGCTGGCAGCTACTCCTCTCCTCCCACCCCCTGCTTCCCTGCCAGGGAGGGTTTAAAAAGGTCTCCAGCCATTGGGGCCAGCTGAAACTAATTACCTCCCTGGTAACCCCTGTTCCAGCTGAACCTTATTCCTCCATGGTTAAGCCTTCTGGGACTAATTACTACCCCACTCTTGGTAGCTAAGTGTCCTGAGTTTGCCACATAAGAAACACTGACTTTTTAGCGAGATAAAATGAGGGGGAGGCAGCCTCCAGCTGCTATAATAGTCCAGGCAGGACATTAAACGGTGGGGGAGAGAGGAGCCCAGCATCCCGCTGCTGTGATAGTCCAGGCAGTACAGAATCTTTTCTTTAGACATGAAAGGAAGGGGGCTGATGGAACTCAGCCCCCAGTTGCTATGATGAGGATGGTTACCAGCCGTTCTGTACCATCTGCCGGGAGTCACCAAGTCAGCCAGGAGCACTCACGGGATGATGATGAGGAAGGCTATCAGTCATTCTGCAGTGTACCATCTGCCACTGGGGAAGGGAGAGGAGAGGATGCTGCTGTTCAGTGCCGCAGCACCGCGTCTACCAGCAGCATGCAGTAGTCATACGGTGACATTGAAAAAAGTCAAGAAAAGATTTTTTTCCCTTTTCTTTCACAAAAGAGGAGGGGGGGTAAATTGACGAGATATACCCTGAACTACCCCGGACAATGTGTTTGACCGTACAGGCATTGGGAGCTCAGCCAAGAGTGAAAATAGTTTTCGGAGACTGCGGGGACTGTGGGATAGCTGGAGTCCTCAGTACTCCCACCCCCCTCCATGAGTGTCCATTTGATTCTTTGGCTTTCAGTTATGCTTGTCACACAGCACTGTGCTGTGGACTCTGTTCATAGCCTGGAGATTTTTCAAATGCTTTGTCATTTCGTCTTCTGTAATGGAGCTCTAATAGAACAGATTTGTCTCCCCATATGGTGATCAGATCCAGTATCTCCCGTACGGTCTATGCTGGAGCTCTTTTTGGATTTGAGACTGCATCGCCACCCGTGCTGATCAAAGCTCCAAACTGGGCAAATAGGAAATGAAATTCAAAAGTTCGCGGGGCTTTTCCTGTCTACTTGGCCAGTGCATCCGAGTTCAGATTGCTTTCCAGAGTAGTCAAAATGGTGCACTGTGGGATACTGCCCAGAGGCCAATACCATCAATTTGCGGCCACACTAACCCTAATCCGACATGGCAATACTGATTTCAGCGCTACTCTTGTCAGGGAGAAGTACAGAAACCGACTTAAAGAGCCCTTCATAGCGATATAAAGGGCCTCGTTGTGTGGACGGGTGCAGGGTTAAATCAGTTTAATGCTGCTAAATTTGGTTTAAACGCGTAGTGTAGACCAGGCCAGAGAGATAACCAACTAGCCCTCTTTCTTGTCTTTATTTTTAACTGGGTGATGGCTAAGCACATAACAATGCAAAGGAGGAAAATAAGATTGTTTGAAAGGCTGAAATACCAGAGGGTCTGACATCCATCTCCTTTTAAACGTGGCTTCACTCTGAGAAGCTGCAAAACCAGCAGGAGGATAAGGAAGACAATTTGACACATTACACACCCACATGTTTTGCATCAGGTCACCATGGCTCAAGAGCCATCTGCTATCTGAGTCAGTAACATCTACTCTTTCCTTTTCTTGTCAAACTGCTCCTGTTGTTTTGATGGTCAAATGTAAATCTCTCTTAAAGGGAATAGCATTTGCCTCTTCAGCAATTTTTGGTCTATTGGCAGGAAAGCAAAGCTAACTTCCTTTCCCCTGGACACTACTCTCAGTTTCAGGAGTGTCAAAACATCCCAAGAGAGCACTTTTCCAGAAGCTAGATGTCTTTTCTGAAAGGCATCTCACCACAGACCTGACAAATCTTACACTACCTGACTGGAAATATAACCACATGGTATTAGTGGGGTTAGGGAAAACAAGCCCTGCCTAAAATCCTCTCTGTTACTGAAGAGTCCTTAGAATAGACCCACTTTTGGTGTAACTCCATGGAGATCAATGGAGTTATATCAGTGATGAATTTGGCCCTCTGTTTCTATGTGTCAGGAGCAAGGAACTTTCCACGAGCTTCCCTCCAGTTTTCATCGAGGAGCTGCCTTCCTTTGTCCTTCTTTGCTCTGAGAGAATTTAGTACTTGTCAGAGGTGGTAAAGTGATGCCTCACAGGACACCATTTATCCACAAACAACACTGCAACCTACCCTCAAAGCCTACCCACAAAAGAAAGCAAAAATAAGCATGCCTTGACCTTAACCGGAAGGGACAGAACCTATGTGTGGGTGGGGATCGTTCAGTTTTAATGCTCATTCAGTTGTCAGCTCCCCTCTGAGGTGAGACTGATAAAAAAGTTGCCAGAGTGAGAGAAGGTATTTTTTACATAAACATGTATCCAGCACAGACTGGACTGAGATCCACCCACCCACTTCACACAGGCCACAGCCCCATCCTCAGCTGATGTAATGTTGTCACAGCCCCATCCTCAGCTGATGTAAATTGGCAGAGCTCCACCAAGTGAAAACTCACCAATTTACACCAGTTTACACCAGTTGGCTGTGAGTCTCTACCAGCACATGTTGGGTGTGGAAGGTGATCTACAGGCGAAAGGTTCCATTGTCCAGTACCACTCCCTTGAGCCATGCAGCTTTCTCTTTATGAATGACTGGTGTATTCATTTAATTTCTCCATGGGCCTCACCTCATGTAGGAACAGAGTAGTTATTTTCAGATCATCACGAATGGCCTCTTCTGAATCGAGCCCCTGGGCTTTTTGTATGAACAAAACAAAGACGTGAATTAGCCTTCGGTGACTGTGTAGAAATGTTTTGACATTTGCATCAACTGTCAATTCACCCACAGAGGTGCTGGAATCAAAAATTTCAAACCTGACTGCCTACGGTTAGGCTCCCACATCTATTCTTAGGCAGCTCAACATAAGCGGCCTAAATTTTGATGGTGCTGAGGAGCTTCTGTTGATTTCTATAGCCTGTGGGTGCTCGGTTCTTCAGCTCATTTAAATCCATATGTAGCCACCTAAATGTAAGTGCTTTGGTTTTCAGCTATGGTGTCCAACTCCAGGCATGTTAACTGGGCCTGATTTTCAAAAAGTGGAGAACACCGTCCCTTTGAAAAATCATCCCTCCCCCACTTTAACAAAGTCACTTGTCACATGGATTTAGAAGCCTAATTTTTAGGAACCCAGGTGTGGACATTTTAACCTTGGTGAGTAACGTATAAGGAAACATTGCAAAGAGGGTGTAATAATTTATATGCACTTATGAATTTTGGTGTATAGTATAGAAGAGGGATTATAAAAGTGTTTCATAGTAATAAACTGTATATTAGACTGCAAGAATTGATGAAAATGACTTATTACAGTATAATAAAAATGTCTCATTATGGCAGGTTATAAACCTCTCTATATTATAATTTTTAAGAGCACGATGATGCACAGAAAAATAAGAACTATAAAATCTGTGTCAAGAACAAAAATAATTTAGAAGCAACTTTACCCAGATTATTAAATAGCTACGATAACATCCAAATGTCACTCACTAGTGCCTCTCTGCCAGGTTTTTAGAAACTGGAGAGAGGGTGGATACTTTATATGCATTCTCAGCTAATTTCAAGACAGATAATTTCCCACATTAAGGCAGAGTAGTTCAAGTGTGGCCCATGAAACCTTACACTACTGCCTATCACCACCATCATCTTTAATACAACATCCCAGATTAAGGAAATGTGGCTTCTCAGATCCAGATGGAGAGTTCTATTGCAGTGAATCCATAGGTAGAGACAGCAGACAGGATGATATGAACACATCCCACCCACAGACAGAGGAAGCTGGGACTAGAACTCGTTTTCCTTTAACTGCTCCCAAAAGGCCTCTACCAAAGGAAAACTCTGGGAACTGCTATGGGCAGCGTGTCACCTAGCTTCACTCTAGGCCAGCCACTAAAGAACAGCATCACTTACTCCCAGTATACTACTTCATACTGGGCCATGCAATCTGTTGGGGCCACATCTTTGTATTGAAAATGAGGAGGGCAACAGTGAGGTGTTTTTATACTATGGTAATTAATGGGAGCCCCTGAGCAGACTTTGGGTTCTCTGAATAAAGTGCCAAACTCCTGTATGTTCTGCATGCTCCCTGTAGCTTCAGCAAGTGATGCATTAAAAAGACAGTATCCAAACAAACCTAGGGGATCAGAGGAAATCCCTAAAAGCCAAATCCCCCTCTCAGAAACAGTGGCCTCCCTAAATACCTATATTAGAGGTAAAATAACTCTGAAACACACCTGATGGTGTAATCCAGGAGCATACATGTTACACTATATGCAGACATTTTATATGTATATCCTTTGTGAGTGGATGCATGCCCTGGCAGTGCCTGTATTTCTGAAACAGCACATTTTATGGAAATGAAGTTGTATTCCCTCAACCTTGCTTATATCATCCTGTTTACCATCATTGCAAAGTAGTGTTCAGATAGAACCAGCTCCTGATCATTTCATGGTTACATGAATAATGGCGTAGGAGGCGGAAAGAACATCAATAAAATTGGCTTCACTAGGTTATTTGAACCTGTATTACTCACAGCAGCTTTTCCCCTAGTAAATTAAAACAAACATGCATGCACAGGCTCTAACCATCCAACGTGCAAGGACCTCTTTTGGGACAAAGGCTCAACTTCTTCACTGGAGGAACCTGTACCTATTTACCTGGGTGCTTTTTGTAGAATTGGTTTAAAACCATATGTCTTGGCTGCGTAGCCAATCTGAGCAGTACACACTAGCATTCCTACTCCAGACCTCATTTTCTTCATGGTATAAGATATGAGCATCAGGGATCCGACTATTACAAGATAATCACATCCCTGGGGAAATTACTGGGCCCATGTATCTATGTTCCACAGATCATGATAATCTCATTGGGGTCGGTTAGCCACCAGGAAAGCTTGTTAAAGCAGCATGGCTTGTCAAGTCCTTGTCATTCAGAATGCTTACCAGGCTGTCCTAGTTTATAAGGCTCTCTGGGTCCCATGAACTTCCTCAATTGGCATTTTGCACCAAGGTTTATAACACAGATACCATGTTTATCTCCTAAAATCTATAATTTTTAATCTAAAAAAATGTAATAATTTAAAGAATGTGAGACCCAATCCTGTTCTTATTTGCACCAGTGCCATTCTGAACTGACTTCACTGGAGTTACTGCTGATTTACATGGATGCAGGAGAAGAATCAGGCGCTCTTTAAGACTGACTGATCCCACAAAGAAGGGATCTCTGCAGGGTATAATGTGTATACAGAGAAAAAACAAGTAGTGACTTGTGAAAAACAGAATGAATCTTTCCTCCCTGCACCTATTATTAGTAATTATTTCTATTATGGAAGAGCCCAAAGGCTCCAAGCAAGATCAGGTCTCCTGTGTGCTAGGCACTATGTAATCGCAGAGGAAGACAGGGTTCTCTCCTGAAGACCTTACTATGCAAATAGACAAGACAGAGAAAACCAATATACAAAGTTCAAACAACGTGTCTGGGATGATGTCTTGTGCTGCTAGGTACATGCCTTGTTAGTTACAAACCTTCCCCCTCCCTCTCTCCAGGTGCCACAGCCAGCCTGCTGTCCCAATGTGTTGTCCTTCTGTATAACTCAGATATGGTGTGTAAGAGAAGAAGGAAAGGGATGACAAAGATTAAAGCAATATAACGCCCCCACAAAAGTCAAACAATCCCCCTACAAATCTTGATTATTGGCTCTTTAGGGCAGGGACTAGTTTTTTCGTTCTGTGTTTGCACAGAGCCTAGCACAATGGGGTCCTGGTCCATGACAAAGGCTCCTAAGCATCACTGTCAAATTAATAATCCATAATAATGATGAATCTTGTGGGGGGGTTCCTTCCCAGCCCACGAGAGCCAAATTGACATACCAGTGGTCTGGTTACTCCTCGTACTCCAGCACCATGTGGTATGGATAGGGCCCCACCAAATTCATGGTTCATTTTGGTCAATTTCATGGTCATAGGAGTTTAAAATTTGTAAATTTCATGATGTTGTAATTGTAGGGGTTCTGACTCAAAAAGGAGTTGTGGGGGGGGGCGTTGTAAGGTTATTGTAGGGGGGTTTGCGGTACTGCTACCCTTACTTCTGAGTTGCTGCTGGCAGGGAGCTGCCTTCTGAGCCGAGTGCCTGGCCAACAGTCGCCGCTCTCCAGTTGCCCAGCTCTGAAGGCAGCACAGAGGTAAGGGCGGCAATACTCTGACCCTCTTACAATAACCTTGTTACCCCTCTGCAACTCACTTTTGGGTCAGGACCCCCAATTTGAGAAAGGTTGGTCTTCCCCCTAAAATCTGTATAGAATCATAGAAGATTAGAGTTGGAAGAGATCACAGAAGTTTATAGTCAAACCCCCTGCTCAAAGCAGGACCAACCACAGCTAAATAATCCTAGCCAGGGCTTTGTCAAGCTGGGCCTTAAAAAAACCTCTAAGGATGGAGATTCCACCACCTCCTAGGTAACTCATTCCAGTGCTTCACCATCCTCCTAGTGAAAAAGTTTTTCCTAATATCCAACTTAGATCTCCCCCACTGCAATTTGAGACCATTGCTCCTTGTTCCGTCATCTGCCACGACCAAGAACAGCCAAGCTCCATCTTCTTTGGACCCCGCCTCCAGGTAGTTGAAGGCTGCTATCAAATCTTTCCTCACTAGTCTCTTCTGCAGACTAAATATGCCCAGTTTCCTCAGCCTCTCCTCATAAGTCTTGTGTCCCAGCCCTCTAATCATTTTTGTTGCCCTTCACTGGACTCTCTCCAGTTTGTCCACATTCTTTCTGTAGTGGATGGCCCAAAACTGGACGCAATACTCCAGATGTGGCCTCACCAGTGCCGAATAGAGGAGAATAATCACTTCCCTCAATCTGCTGGCAATGCTCCTACTAATGCAACCCAATATGGACTCTGCACTTGTCCTTGTTGAAGCTCATCAGATTTCTTTTAGCCCAATCCTCCAATTTGTCTAGGTCACTCTGGACCCTATCCCTACCCTCCAGTGTATCTATCTCTCTCCCCAGTTTAATATAATCTGTGAACTTGCTGAGGGTGCAATCCATCCCCTCATCCAGCTCATTAATGAAGATGTTGAACAAAACTGGCCCCAGGACAGACCCCTGAGGCACTCCGCTTGATACCACCTGCCAACTAGACATCGAGCCATTGATCACTACCCATTGAGCCCAACAATCTAGCCAGCTTTCTATCCACCTTATAGTCCATTCATCCAATCCATACTTCTTTAACTTGCTGGCAAGAATACTGTGGGAGACCATATCAAAAGCTTTGCTAAAGTCAAGATATATCATGTTCACCACTTTTCCCCATATCCACAGAGCCAGTTATCTCGTCATAGATGGCAATCAAGTATAGTATAGTTAAAAGCACACAAAATACCAGATTTCACAGGGGGAGACCAGATTTTTACGATCTGTGATGCATTTGTCATGGCCATGAATTTGGTAGGGCTCTAGGTATGGAGTAACAGCTTCTCTCTGCTGACTGATTGTGCTGTGATGCTAACAAGAGTCCCATGCCCTGCCCTGGTTCCTTGGCTTTTACTGAGACACAGCACAGGGTTTCCATCTCCTTTGGGCTAGAAGGAAGCTTCCACCCACAAGTCCCCTAACCTCTCAACACCAGTACTGGACACGAGCCTTGTTGTCTCCCCCTCTCCCCTTCTCTTCCACCTGGCAAGCAGAGCAGTTTGGGGCAAGCGAGGGAGGGAAAAGTCACACACTAAATTTTTGCCTTAAAATGCAAGGGCCCAGTTAGCTGCCTATGGGCTGTCACCAATGCAACATCAGAGTCTTTGTCGAACCAGCCCTGCCAGTGTTAACCATCTGGGGGAATTTTATTATTAATTATTCAACACATTTGCTCTGATAGCACCTTAGGGTCACAACGAGGTCAGGTCGCTTTGCGATAGGGGTTGTATAAACTCATCATAATGATAATCCTTGCCCCGGGGAGCTAATGGTATAAAAGATAGTAATAGGCGTAAGGAACGAAAGCGCAGTGAAACCCTGCAAAGATCTGATTCCAAGCCCACTGAACGCAATAGGGGTGGAGGGTCCACTGATTTTAATGATCTTTGGTTCAGTCTCCCAGCTGAACTTAAGGTTGCAGAGGGCTGAGCTGGAGTGGGGAAGGGCCAGGAGAAGTGTGTGGTGCCATTTAAAGAAACTGGGGAAGTCCGGGGCCAGAAAACTCTACGACAAGAGGCAGTGCAATTGGTACCTAGTGTTTTCCACAGTTTAGATTTCTAGCAAACTGGTGGTTGCTGCTTTAATTTTCTGAGCAAACACCTCACACTGGTGAGTACCTTATTGAAATATGGGTACACTGAATAATACATATTTACTGTGAAGAAAGGAAGGTGTTACTGAGTGAGAAGAATTTGGCAGCTCTGAATACTGAGCAGCAGTTTCTGCAGAGCAGTAGGATTCATACCGGTAATCAAGCCCATTAGCATTAAAAGGAACTGTCTAAATGTCAAGCCAGGTCCGATAAATAAGCCACTAACTCATTTAGAAATGGTTCAGAATGGCAAATTAAAAGTTCTGCTGCTAATTATATTTCTTATTCTGGAGTTCTGTCAGTTCTTGTTTTTTGCTTCCATTCTACTGAGATAATCATCTGCTGCCAAGATGTTCTGAAAACGGAGGCCAGGCAAACTTGGTCATAGAAAATAACTTATCTGAACCTCAGACCTCATTCACAAGCATTTGGAAGAGTCAAAAACTATGAGTGAGTACCCACTAGCCAGGTGTCCTTTAGTATCACCCCCACCCCCAACCCTCATGCTGGACATCAGCCTGTGACCTCTTGTCTGGACCCAGAGACTCATTCCATTTCCTGCCCATCAAAGCCCCGCTTTTCCATCCCAGCTTCTGGTCTGCACCTGGGCCTTTGTGGATCTAGATACTAGATCCACCAGAGGTCTCAGCAGATCTGAAAATCCCTGCCGGGCCCAACCTGGCTGCTGTTTTCATCTCCTGCGGGATCAAGAGCCTTCCTTAATCAGAAGTATCCCTGGAATATATTGCACTACCCACTGCTGACCTGTCCTCAAACCACCCCCTCCCAGCTGTCAACACTTTCTGTCTCCCTCACAATGAAAAACATCCTTAGCCCCCAGATTACCCAACTCCCCGTGTATCCTCCAACCCTGCCACGATGAGCCCCCTCCTACTGAGGGCCTGATCTTGCAAAGTGCTCAGTGCCTCCTGCAAAGTGCTGGGGCTCCTAACTCTCGTTGACCTCAAGAGGAGTTGAGGAGTCTCAGTTCCCTGCAAGAGGCACTCAACTGTTTACAGGATGTGGCCCTTACTTCTCCTGTGGCTTTCAGCCATATTAAAAAGCAGTTATTTGGCCTCTGTAACTAGTCAGGTTTGGAACATCTCTACAGAAAAGCAGTAATGAAGAACTCCAAGTTGTTATGCCTGATTTGGTCTCTTAACTGTGTAGAAAGGACAGTTGTCTCATGACAGCCTAAATGGCCACATATCCTGGCATACCTTCATCATCTGACTTCCTGTCTTCTCCTCCTGCTGCATCACTTTCAGCTCCGACAACTACAGATAAAGAACAAGAATGGCTTGTTTTAGTGGCTAACCTGCTTGGGCAATGGTAGTCACCTTACCTACATGTCATATGGCCAGATTCAGGAGTGGTTTAAGTGTTAAACTTGTAGAGACTGAACTGAGACATAGGAAATGTCACAGTGGAACTGGTTATTGGTTCAGTCAGTCAGGTACTTTGCCTCTGATAATGACATATAACATACTCCTGATGAAGGCAAACCCATTCCTTCTCCTTTATGCACCTGGTCAATCATACAATACCATTCGATAGCATGGAAGAAACTAATTTTTCACACCCCTCCAGATGGTAATCATCGTGTGCCCTGATGCATAACGATTGATAGTGTTACCGAAATATCAGGTCTGTCTAGCTGAAAGCCAATTAAGAGCCTGACTGGGATATGGAAAAATACTTTAATCTGCAGAAAAAGGAGAGCCTGTACCTTGGTACAAAAGGCTTTGTCTTACACAAATTTCACAAACCTTTTATACACATTCAAACAAAGACCCTTACGTGTTAACACTTGATTGGTAGATATAAAATCTCATGCTTCCATTATCTGTTTAGTAAAAACTGGTTTGAAGCAAGATTTCTCTACTTTGAGGCAGAAAGGAAAAGATAGTACAAAAGTTCAGGCTACTGTGTCCGTGAGCAGTACTGTGTACTGCTCCCCGTCCTACTGGCCGCTTATAAACTATTGGGGGGGACCAGCCGTTAGCTTTCACAATAGCCTGTGTAATTTGCAGCCTACCTAGTGCAATTGCAGATGTTAATCCTATATACATAAATTCCAACCAAGCACAAGTGGGGACTCTGTGGTGAGAGAGAGGAAAAAATTAAGCAAGGTTTCTACGGAGCTTCCTCCATAAAATGTTGGAGTCCAATGCCTTCCATTTTTGAAGACTCTAACATATTTCAGTTACTAAAGTGTCTGGAGTCTGGGGGAGGGTGGTGGTTGAAAAGAGCCTATGCAAGGATGGGTTTGTCTGGAATTCTGTCCTATAATAGTTTGCCACTGTCAAAGTACATTCTGTTAAAGTACCAAGAAAACCCAGGGCCTAGATTCACGCAGGTGTTTCCTACCTTACAACCACAGAGCTACATATAGAAACCAGCATCAGCACAATACAGAACAAAAGCAAGAAAACCCACACAAAGAAGCAGGCTGATACCCCATGCCTTCCTCCTGTCTTGCTCTGCTAGGGACAGATGTCATCCTGATCTACAGATATAAAAATATATTCCTATTTGGCTTTATGTAGCATTTTAGTGCCAAACTTTCTATGAAACAATGAGAAAAATTAACTTGCTATGCCCATCTGCCTTGTTCTTTGCTTTCCTATGTTTGCTTTGCTAGCTGCTTGCTTGTTTTCTCCTCAATTTTACCTCTATTTAATTTCCCCCCTTTCAAGTCTTTCCCATCTTCTGACCTATCGCCACTTTCCCTTAGGGTATGGCTACACTTGGAGATGTGCAGCGCTGGGAGTTACAGCTGTGTTCGTACAGCTGTGTAGGGAAAGCGCTGCAGTGTGGCCACACTGACAGCTACCAGTGCTGCAGTGTGGTCACATTTGAAGCATTTGCAGCGCTGTTGGGAGTGGTGCATTGTGGGCAGCTATCCCAGCGTTCAAGTGGCAACGTGCTTTTCAAAAGAGGGGGGTGGGGTGGAGTGTGACAGGGAGCGTGGGGGAGACAGAGAGAGTGGATTTTTGGAGGTGACACTCTGTCAGCTCCCTGCCGTGCAAGTTCTAAGGACTGGAAGATACACAGTGCCTACTTTCAATCATTTAAAAAGTTTTGACCTTTCCCCCACCTGTCTCTTATTCACTAAATGCAAATTATGCACTCCTAAATAGTCTTTAGACCATATAAGCAGCTGCTCAACACGGACTCCCCCCTCCCCCCTCTCCTCAAGCAAACAGCTGTGAACATTCCAAAGCAATTCCCCTGCCTCCGCTCGCTCGTTTGCTGGAGCAAAGAGCAGCTGTGTTTGTTTTTTAGCTAAGTAGCTATGGGGAGATCGGAGTTCAGCCGTTCTTCCGGTTTGTTGTGGACAGGAATTCTGGGATACCTCCTAATACCCTGGAGGCCAATAACAGCGCTTTTGGTGTCCACACTTGATGACCAGTGCTGCATCACCAGCGCTGGAATCGCTACACCCCGGGCAGACCAGGTGTACAGCCAGCGCTGCAACGCTGGCCGTGCTTTGCAAGTGTGGACACAGAGTGAGTTGCAGAGCTGTAACCCCATCACCAGCGTTGCAACTTTCCAGTGTAGCCATGCCCTTATTACTCTCTTTTCATTCTCCTTTTCCTCTTCCCCTCATGCCCAATGGCTCCTCCTCCCTCCCCACATAGTCTTTCCTTCCCACTGTTTTTGTTTCATCCCCTCTCCGCTCAGATTTATTTTCTACTTTCTGACTCCCCCACATTCTCCTTTTCAGTTTTCTCCTCCCCCCAGTCCAAGCTTTTTCTCGCCTTTCATGGCAACTGCAGATTTCTACCCCTCCAATAGGACTCCCGCACCCTCCCATAGGATGGGAATGTGGGACTCACTGGTGAAGTTGGGGAGGGAGGCCACATGTTGCTAAGTGTTTCATGGTGAGATTGGGGCAGGGCATGGTAGGCTGCCTCCTTCAAACATTCAGACAGGATCAGGGGAGGTGGCATGATCCAGTGCCCAGATAGAAGCCACAGTCTGAGACTGTGAATGGACAGCAGCTGTCTGTGGACTGACCCTCTCAAACAGACTGGAGAGGTGGTCCATGCTGCGCAGGGATGCAGGGCCTCTTGATGCTTCTCACAGAGACAGGTCTGCCTGGAAGGTCTAATACATTTTGACTCTTACTACTTTATTTGCCTCAATAGCCTCCTGCAGCAGTGAGTTCCATAGGTTCCTTATACTTTCTAGTTAAAAGTATTTCCTGTTATCCTTTTAATTCCATGGAGCATCCCATGTGGCTGTATTGTGGGAAAGGCCTGGGAGTACAGAGGCTGGTGGGACAGGTACAGATGGGAGATGAGGGAAGCTGAAAGATGACTGTGTGGTTAGAAGGGAAAGGGCGAAATGTTATATCATCAAATGGGCAAGCCCAAAGTAACATCTACCTCATTCAAATCCCCACCCATGAGCCAGCACAGTCCTGCCAAAGTGCCAACCCCCCTCTCCCTTTGGTTGCTGCCCTGGACAATATTCCTGGGCAGGGTGATTTATCCCCCATTACTACGGAGCGTTAGGCATCTCTCCTTTATAGCAACAAAGCTGGGATTTTCAAAGGAGGCTAGTTCAACGGGCGTTGGGCACTCAACAGCCTTAAAAATCCCACTTTAATTTACAGTGACCAGGATTATTCATAGACTCCCAGGCCAGTCCGACCTCCTGTATAACACAGGCCATAGAACTTCCCCAACATAGTTTCTTTTGAACTAGAGCCTCTCTTTTAGAAAAAGATCCAATCTTGATTTAAAAACTGCCCCTGATGGAGTCTCCACAAGCACACTCTACCTTCATCTTTGGATTTTGTTTGGTTAGTTTCTTCGCTGCCTTCTTCAGACTCTTGTGTCTCAATTTCTTCACCTATGTCAGTAAAGAGTACCACAACGCCTGAAACATAAAAGCAGAGTTCGTGTTACGAGTTGGTGCACTGGCTGTGCTGAACTAGCTGAAGCTAATCCTTAACCAGAGCCATGTGGTGTGTGGCCAGAACTCTTGTCCCACATAGAAACATTATATTGGAATAGGATGATGATCCATCTAGTTTGGTTTCCCAGCCCTAGAAATGTTTTAATTGGGTTGGGTGCTTCAGGGGAAGTAGAAAATCCCCAACTTTGTACCTGGGTAACATAGGCTCGGGAACTAGGGGCATGGCAGATGCTGCAGGCAGCATCCCCAGGTTTCACTGTGAAAAGTTTGCTGGTGCTCAGAATGGAGCTGGTGTTATTTCGCGATTCTTGAGAATCCTGGAGATGTGCTGCATCTGTGTGGTGTGAGCGGGAGTCATGCTTTTTCACACTGCTTTTGAACACACGTCATTTACAGTTTCTTTAGCTGGCTTTCTGCACCCCCCAGCACTACTACCTGGGTAGCCATGAATCATTAGGTACCATGGGTGGAAGTTACTTCCCAATCTCAGCTGGGGATCATTTATGTCCCTAAGCATAAAAATGGATAACATAGCTTTGTTAGTATAAAATCGGATTGTGACTCATGCATCTGTTGGTGCCAACTGTTAGAGGACAGAGACGATGCACAGAGTTTTACAGGGATCTCCTGGGTGGGACAGATGCATATTAATTCACCAAAGTTTGGCATGTACGGTCTCTCCTGAGAGCCAGTTGCTCATAATTGGTTGCCATAAATGATTGGTTGCCATAATCATTGCAAAATGTATGTACAGGTAATATTTAGGGAGTTCTATTTCTATACTAAAAGTTATGTTCTTAAGGCAGTGACATGTCTCAGACAATCCCTTTTGAGGCAGTGGGTAACCGATGCTTATCTCCCTGTCTGGCCATTGTGTATTGTGCTCATAACAATGTAGGCCTATTTGCATATTGAGCCAGACGCTGATTAAGAGATTGGGAAATCTACAAGTAAAGAGTACACAGGAAAAAAGCAACCAGCAGGGGGGCTGTCCTGCTTATGAAAAAGGACAATGGATTGTTCTGATATATCTAGGGCTGCTAATAGACACCCTGGAGCTTGACTCACGAATGGACGATCATGGCCTAGCCTGGCTGTAAAACGCTAGAAGAATTTTGGGTGAGCCTCACTCTATAAGAGTACGCCTACAATACAGGATTATTCCAATTTTACATAAACCGGTTTTGTAAAACAGATTGTATAAAGTCGAGTGCACGTGGCCACACTAAGTACATTAATTCGGCGGTGTGCGTCCATGGTCCGAGGCTAGCGTCGATTTCCGGAGTGTAGCACTGTGGGTAGCTATTCTGTAGCTATCCCATAGTTCCCGCAGTCTCCACCGCCCCTTGGAATTCTGGGTTGAGATCCCAGTGCCTGACGGGGCAAAAATCATTGTCGCGGGTGGTTCTGGGTAAATGTAGTCACTCATTCCTTCCTCCAGGAAAACAACGGCAGACAATCATTTAGTGCCCTTTTTCCCTGGATTGCCCTGGCAGATGCCATAGCACGGCAACCATGGAGCCCGTTCAGCTTTTTTTTTACTGTCACCGTATGTGTACTGGATACCACTAACAGAGGCGTTACTGCAGCGCTACACAGCAGCATTTGTTTGCTTTTGCTTGATAGCAGAGACGGTTATCAGTTGTTCTGTACTGTCTGCTGCCATTGTAAATTAGCAGTAAGATGACGATTATCTGTCATTCTGTACTGTCTGCTGCTATCATGGATGCCCCTGGCTGAGGTCGGCTGGGGGCACAAAGGCAAAACTGGGAATTACTTCCTAAGTCAATCCCTCCTTTATGGTTTCTAAAAATAGAGTCAGTCCTGCCTAGAATATGGGGCAAGTGTACTAGAGAACCATTATATCAGAGAGCACAGCTGATCTGTGTCAGATCCTGCAAAAATGATGAGCTGCATGCTATTCACGGGGGGTACCCCTGCAACAACCCCACCCGTTGCTTCCCTCCTCCTCCAACCTTCCTGGGCTACTGTTGCAGTGTCTCCCCCATTTGTGTCATGAAGTTATAAAGAATGCAGGAATAAGAAACAGTGACTTGTTAGTGAGATAAAATGAGGAGGGAGGCAGCCTCCTGCTGCTATGACAGTCCAGGCAGGACATTAAGCGGTGCGGAGGAGAGGTGCCCAGCATCCCACTGCTATGACAGTCCAGGCAGGACAGGAAAGGAAGGGGGCTGATGGAGCTCAGCCCCCAGTTGCTATGATGAGGAGGGTTACTAGCCGTTCTGTACTGTCTACTGGGAATGACTAGGAATCATTCCTATTTTTACCTGGGTACCCCCAGCCAGCCTTACCTGAGGCCAGCCAGGAGCACTCATGGGTTGATGGTGACAACAGATAGCAGTCATGTTGTACAATCTGCCACCAGGAAGGAGAGAAGAGCAGATACTGCTCTTCACTGCTGCAGCATCATGTCTACCACCAGCATTCAGTAGACGTAGGGTGACATTGAAAAAAGTCAAGAAACGATTTCTTTCCCTTTTCTTTCACGTGGTAGGGGGAGGGAGTAAATTGATGAGCTATACCCTGAACCACACCGGACAATGTGTTTGAACCTACAGGCACTGGGAGGTCAGCCAAGAATGCAAATAGTTTTCGGATACTGCTGTGGACTGTGGGATAGCTGGAGTCTTCAGTACCCGCTCCCTCCCTCCATGAGTATCCATTTGATTCTTTGGCTTTCCGTTATACTTGTCACGCAGCACTGCATAGCTTGGAGATTTTTTTCAAACACTTTGGCATTTCGTCTTCTGTAACGGAGCTCTGATAGAACAGATTTGTCTCCCCATACAGCGATCAGATCCAGTATCTCCCGTACGGTCCATGCTGGAGCTCTTTTTGGATTTGGGACTGCATCGCTACCCGTGCTGATCAGAGCTCCAAGCTGGGCAAACAGGAAATGTAATTCAAAAGTTCGCAGGGCTTTTCCTGGTTACCTGGCCACTGCATCCGAGTTCAGATTGCTGTCCAGAGCGATCAAAGTGGTGCTCTGTGGGATACCGCCTGGAGGCCAATACCGTCCATTTGCGGCCACACTAACCCTAATCTGATATGGTAATACCGATTTTAGCGCTACTCCTCTCGTTGGGGAGGAGTACAGAAATCGATTTAAAGAGCCCTTTATATCGCTATAAAGGGCCTCGTAGTGTGGATGGGTGCGCCTTTAAATCGGTTTAACGCTGCTAAAATCGGTTTAAACGTGTAGTGTAGACCAGGCCTAAGACATGAGAGCATCTAGTTAATTAAGTCTACGTTTTAGACTGTGTGTGATGATTTTATTTGATACATGACCCTTTGTTTCCAGTACTTCTCCTTGCTGAATTGCTATGCTTTGTTAAATAAGATCACTCTGGCTTTTACCATACACGTGCCTATGGGATGTGGGATAAGCAGAGTGGTGATCTGAGGTGGAGCTGATAAGCTGGGATGTACTGCTTATTTGGAAGCAGTAAATCTGTGAATATTGTAAATGTCTGTCCAGTGGACCAGGGGCTGGGCACTCCAGGGAGACGCTCAGAGTGCTCGGAAGTTGGGGTGTGTGTCTATCGCTAACTTGCAGAGAGCAGGGCATGCATAGGCCTGGAGGGGTGTGCTTGCATTACCCTTGGCTGGTGGGGTTGGCGAGCTGAGCCATGGCAGGGACATACAAGGCCCCCGGGTCACAACCTTGGTACACCCAGGAAGTGTCACACTGATACTATCTTGCTAGACAATAGGCCCTGGAACTCCCCATGGCAGTGAATTTGGCTGTCAGTCTGACCACACTCTTTTTGTCCAGCATTCCACAGAGCTGGAAAGACATGATTCCAAACAGAGGCCAATAGGGATGGCACAAAAGTACTAAAAAAACCCCTATCCTTCTGTTACTTATTAAAACTGGCATCATGCCTTGGAGGTGGAAGAGTCATCTGGTGAGGCAGTTTGGGTCCTACTTGCTTGTGAAAGCAAGAGGTTTATAAGCATTAAAGGGCAGAAATCATAAAGTGGTTGGTTCTAATCCCTTCATAGTCACAGTTGTCCATAACTTACAGAGGAAGGATGGTCTAGGGGTTAGGGTGATTCAGGACACCTAGGGTCAACTTCCTTCTCTGCCACAGACTTCCTGTGTGAACTTGGGCAAGTCACTTAGTCTCTGTGTGCCTCAGTTCCTCATCTTCAAAAGTCCTTCCCTACCTCCCAAGGGTGCTGCGAGGACAAATACATTAAAGAGTGAGAGGTGCTCTCATATGCTGGTCAAGCACCTGCTGTAGGAATAAGACTGAACTGCCCTCTTTGAAGAGTTACAGGAATTTGTTATGGCCTCTCCATCAGCTAATAAGGACATTCCTTCCTCTACACAGGTTTTCTTTTTTCAATCTGGCACTTAACTCTGGGGGGCTCCGGGACACACAATATTATTGGCCAACTGTTCAAAGATAGGCACCTAAGCTGAGCTCATTATATACAGATATACATATGTATACGGCATCTGGTTCTTGTGCATGTGGTCACCCATTTTGCAGGCACACCTGTTTCACGGGCATCTATTTTTGAACATCTGCCTACGATCTACGAACCAGGGACTCTCTGTTGTATAATTTATTTACCCGGGAAAGCTGCAGCATCTGGGAATTTACTGTCGTTTTCCCTCTTGGGTAAATTTGGTCATTACCTGACCTTCTTAGGTTTCAGCTCAGCCAGAAGTTATGGACTTGATGCAGGAACCACTTAGTGGCCTGTGTTTTGCAGGAGGTCACACTAGATGATCATAGTGGTCCCTTCTGGCCTTAAAAAAAATAATCTATGAATCAGTGTCACATAGTGAGAGCACAGTTGAGCTGGGTTTATAATTTAGGAGTCTTCTGGCTTTTAGTCCTGGACCTCCCCAACCCCTAGGCCATCCAACACCCTGTCACATGCGTTACCTCCTGATGTGTTATTGATTAAAATTTCTGATGCCCTAAGACATTAACAAATATCAGTGCTTAAAAAATTTAATCTGGAACAAAGAATGATTAAAGAGTTTATTTTATTAAGAATCACCAGTTTATACTTCCGGACATTTTAGTTCTAAGCTCACAGGTTTTTTTATTCTTACCTCACAGAATGTTTTCCACGCTATCCAAATTCACTGGTATGCTCCAGTGCTTTACACCATGCTAGAAAGGCAAAGCATAATAAACCCAGCTTCATCGGCTGGTTACATTGAGTTTGTAGCATTAGGGTGATGCAAAGCAGCTGGATCCTGCTGGTGTATCCATCCCCAAAATATCTGTGTTAACTTGGCCTCATCGTACGTTACGTGCATTGCCATAGCAAGTAGGCCTCGGTTCTGCACGAGGATCCCATTGTGCTAGGCACTGTACAAAGAATTAAGTGTTAGCTGAGCCACTTGGTAATAGTGACTGTAACATCCCTATGCACAGGAAAACACCAAAGCAGCTCACCACAGTAGCATTTAATGTCAGAAAGGGGAACTACACAAAAATGAGGAAGTTAGTTAAACAGAAGTTAAAAGGTACAGCGTCAAAAAGTGAAATCCCTGCAAGCTGCATGGAAACTTGTTAAAGACACCATAATAGAGGCTCAATTTAAATGTATACCCCGAATTAAAAAAAATAATTGCAGCACCTAAAAAGTGCCACCGCTGCTAAACAACAAAGTAAAAGAAGCAGTGAGAGGTAAAAAAGCATCCTTAAAAAAGTGGAAGTTAAATCCTAGTGAGGAAAATAGAAAGGAGCATAAACTCGGGCAAGTTATATATAAAAATATAATTAGGCAGGCCAAAAAAGAATTTGAATGTAAGCAGAGTCAGGATAAGCTCTACCCTGACATCTGGTGGAAAGAATGTGAGAGAGTGTATTTGCATAGGCACGCCCACCCTATCCCAGACTGCCAAGCTGTGGGACTGCTTGGTGACAAATTGCTCACCCTCAGTTGGGTGGTACTGGCTAGACATGGGACATGGGTTCCAAAACCCAGAGAACTGAGGAAGGTTGAGGACAGGTATCTGTGCTGGGGGGGGGGGGGGGTGCGCGCGCGCGCGCAGTCTCCTTGTGGAGCCAGAAGCACCAGTTGCACCCCCTCCTCTCTCCAGTGTGGAATGTCAGAGTTGTTTTTTTATTCCCTTAAGAATTTAATTACAGGTTACTGAGCTGAAATCACTTTGGGCTAATGGTGCACTAGCACTGGGGCTCCCCTACTATGAGCTGAAAATCACTAAAGAGCTAAAATCACTGAGCTGAGAGCACTGAGTACTGTGCTAACTAGTGGGGAGCCCAAAGCTATACTGTGGAACAGAGCTGCTGGCGGAGTGGAGCAGTTTGTGGGGACGGCTGGAGCGGATCACGGGACAGCTGGTGGCAGCGGAGCGACTGGCAGAGCGGAGTAGCTGTGAGCGGCCTGCAGAGCTGAGCAGTTTGCAGGGACAACTGGAGCAGCTCACAGGACAGCTGGTGGAGCAGAGCAGCTGGCGGAGCGGAGCAGTTTCTGAGAACGGCTGGAGGAGCAGAGTGGAGCGGCTGGTAAAGCGGAGCAGTTCGTGGAGAAGGCGGGAGCAGAATCCACGGAGAGGCAGGGCAGTTGGCCCCGGACCACGTAAGGTGCCCCTTTCTACCAGGCTGGGGGGGGGGAGACCTGCAGATAGACTCTCGAACTTTGGGCTGCACTGACCCAGGACAGAGACTTTTGGGACTGTGGGTGATTTGGGGGTTGCTGGACTCAAGAGCCCAGGAAAGAGGACACAGCCCAATTTCCTGGGGTGGGTCTTTGCTCACGGTTTGGTCTATGAACTCTAGTAGAGGTGTTTTTCCCAATTTAGTGTTTGTTGTTTATCTCATGTATTAAATCTTTTCTGCTACACCGAGACTCTGTGCTTGCGAGAGGGGAAGCATTGCCTCTTTGAGGCGCCTAGGGGTGTGTGTAAGATTTTCCCAGGTCACTGGGTGGGGGCTCGAGCTGGTTTGGCATTGGGTTATTGAAACGGAACCTCTGGATACTGAACCCGGCCCTTGTTGCTGCCAACTTAGAGGGGCAGAAGGGTTACATTTTGGGGGCTCGTCCGGGATATCCTAGGTCAGTACCCCTCGCAAGCACATTTTGAGTGATCCATTGAATTGGGAAAACCCCTAATTACCTTGTTGTTTTTGATCTGTTGTATTGGGAAAAGATTAGAGTTTGTATAATGGCTCTACACTTGTTAGAGGATTGGTGCAAGGGGATGAATATTGACCCCAGGAACTGTCTTCTGGTAACGGGGGTGCTGGAGGCAGTCGATGAGGGCTCAATAGAACCTATCTTAAGGTCATCCACTGAGTACTTGTGTAAGTGCAAAATGCGTGGGCGCATTTTTGTGAGGGAAGAGGGCGCTTTTGCTGTATTGTGTGAGCTGCCCTCAGCTGTGGACCCTCTACAGGTTCCGGGCACGATAGCAGTGGATGATGGTGAGTGGAAGGTAATAACCACTGGGAGCCAGCCCTCACCAGCCCCTACTGCTGATGTAGAGTTTTTAAAGAAAATGTCAGACTTTTTGGGGAAAGAGGGAAAAACTTTGGCTGATATGCCAGGTCTGTTGGGCCTTAAGCCGAGAGCCCCACAACAGGAGACTGCTCCTTCACCTGATGAGTGGGTGAAGGCTTTGGGGCAAGCATTAGGGAAGGTCATGCCACCCCACCCCGAGTCAAGTCCCTATCATAAACTGAGGTTGTTTTCTGGGGGTCCCACCCCAATACCTGGGGAGGAAGCATTTGAACCCTGGCTGGAGCACACCACAGAGATGCTGCAGGAGTGGGCGGTGCCTGAGGCTGAAAAGAGAAGGCGACTAGTAGAGTGTCTCAGGGGGCCAGCTCTAGATGTGATTCGCACCCTGAAACTCAGTAACCCTGGGGTCAAGGTGAGGGACTGCCTAGAGGCCCTGGACCATGCTTTTGGGAGAACTGAGGGTTCAGAGGATGTTTATTGCAAATTCCTCAATGCCAGGCAACAAAAGGGAGAGAAGGTTTCTGCCTATGTCCAAAGATTGGAGAAATTATTACAGAGAGCCATCATGAGGGGAGCAGTAGCCATTGAGCAAATGGACCGGACTAGATTGGCTCAGATTGTGAGAGGAATTCAATATCAGAACCCAATCCTTCTCCACTTTCGATTAAGGGAACGGCAAGATAATCCACCAAGTTACTCTCGCCTGATAAAAGAGGTCCGAGAAGAAGAAGAGAGGCAGGCAGCTGGCGAGGTTTGGGAGGTGCAGCAACACCAAGCATCTGGCACAACATCCACACGGACACCCAAGGCACTAATGGTGAATCCTCAAGAGGAACTTACTCAGCGAGTGCAGGCCTTAACACAGAAAGTGACTGAACTAGAGAGTACCCTCGATTCAGCAAAGACTTCAAGGTGCAAGGAACCCTCTGCTACCATGGTCCAGAGGACTACGTTTAGAACATCTGCACCCCCTCGACAGCAAGGGAAAGGACAATCCTTCTTCTGCTACCGGTGTGGCCAGAGTGGGCACATTGCTGCAAGGTGTCAGAATGCAGAGAATCCCATGCTGGTATATCAAAAGCTGAGGACCACCTGGGGAAAGCCGGGAAACGGCCCCAGGGCCTGGGAAGGGAGCCGCCTAGGCCTGCAGGATGCAGAGGCTCCCCTGGAAGGAACCATGCGGCCCGAATCCCCCCAGGATTGATAGGACCCCGAGCGGAAGTCACTGTAAAGGTTGAAGGGACAGAATGTAGAGCAGTGCTTGACACTGGATCCCAGGTGACTATCATATTCCAGTCTTTCTACCAGCAGATGCTTGGGCATCTGCCTATACAGCCCCTGACAGGGCTTGGCCTATGTGGCCTCAGCATGGATGAATACCCTTATCAGGGCTATGTCATAGTACACCTGGAATTCCCAGAAGAGATTGCTGGGGTAAGACAGGAGGTGGACACTGCTGCTTTAATATGCCCTGACCCCAAAGGAGCCTCTGATGTGTCTGTGCTAATAGGGACCAACTCCAGCCTCTTTAGGATACTGGCCGATTACTGCAGACAGCGAGCAGGAGACCAATATCTGAATACCTTGGTGATACACACACACTGTGCCGCGGCTTACAGAAAAATTGAGGACACAAGAAAAGTGATGCCTGATTTGCCAGTAGGAGCACTGAGGTATGCGGGCCCGGTCCCTTTAGTGGTGCCTGCCATGTCAGAAAAGGAGGTGATTGTCAGGAGTACCTGCCTAAAAGGCAGTAAGGGAACATTAGCTGTGGTAGAGCAGCCAACCCAGGGAGGGCTCCCAGAAGGAGTGCTGGTTCTCAGTGGAGTCATAACCCTACCTGCTGAAGCCCAGGAGGAGGTGACGATACTGGTTGCTAATGAAACACGCCGTGATGTGTTTGTAAAACCAGGGCAGAAGATTGCAGACATCTTTGAGCCTGAGAGCGTTGTGAGACCCCAGTGTGAAGCTGAAGTTCCAATGATAGATCCTGCGAAGTTTGACTTCGGGGACTCACCGCTGTCTGAGGAGTGGAAGGATCGCCTGAGGAAGAAGCTTTGCGAGAGATCCAAGGTGTTCTCACTACATGAGTGGGACGTGGGATGTGCAAAGGGAGTGGAACACCATATCAGGCTACAAGATCCCCGACCCTTCAGGGAGAGGTCTAGGAGGATTGCCCTCTCTGAGATGGAAGACATGCGCCATCATCTTCAAGAGCTGATCGCGAATGGTATCATCACAGAGTCACGAAGCCCCTATGCCTCACCCATTGTGGTCGTTCGTAAGAAGAGTGGAAAAATCCGGATGTGTATTGACTACCGCACCCTAAACAGGCGCACTACAGTTGATCAATACACCATGCCTCGAGTACAAGATGCCTTGGACTGTTTGCTGGGTAGTCAGTGGTTCTCTGTGTTGGATCTTCGGAGTGGATACTACCAGATCCCTCTGGGAGAAGAGGATAAGGAGAAGACAGCCTTCATCTGCCCGTTAGGGTTCTACCAGTTCGAACGCATGCCACAAGGGATTTCTGGGGCCCCTGCCACATTTCAACGACTTATGGAAAAAGTCGTGGGAGACATGAATTTACTGCAGGTGTTAGTTTACTTGGATGACCTGATTGTGTTTGGAAGAACCCTGGAGGAACATGAAGAAAGACTTCTTAAAGTGCTCGATAGGTTGGAGGCATACGGTTTGAAGCTTTCAATTGATAAATGCCAGTTCTGCCAAACCTCAGTGAAGTATGTAGGTCACATCGTGTCCCAAGAGGGTGTGAGTACTGACCCCGATAAAATAGAAGCACTCACTACCTGGCCACGTCCCATTAACTACAGAGAACTCAAGACGTTTCTTGGATTTAGTGGCTACTACCGCAGATTTGTGAAGAACTATGCTACGATTGTAAAACCTCTGAATGATCTTACCAGGGGATACCAGTCCAACAAGAACAAATCTAAGACCCAGAATAAGCGAAGGCCTCCAAAGACTCCTTTGCAGAGACGCTATGGCCCCTTCGAACCATTTGGGCAGCGGTGGGATGAAAGATGTGAGAGAGCTTTTCGGGAAATCATTACTCGCTTAACTCATGCTCCCATCCTAGTCTTTGCTGACCCAAGCAAACCGTTTATCCTGCATACTGATGCCAGTTTGGAGGGTCTGGGAGCAGTACTGTATCAGGAAGTGGAAGGCAAACGCAAACCGGTAGCCTTTGCCAGCCGAGGACTGTCTGACAGTGAAACTCGCTACCCCATCCACAAGCTGGAGTTCTTGGCCTTGAAATGGGCCATCACTGAGAAATTTCGAGACTACTTGTACAGTGCTCAGTTCCAGGTGTGGACGGACAACAACCCACTGACCTATGTGTTAACAAGTGCTAAATTGGATGCTACAGGCCAGAGATGGGTGGCTGCCTTGGCTAGCTATGAGTTCAGCATTCAATACCGATCAGGGAGGAGCAATGTAGATGCAGATGCCTTGTCCAGACGTCCGCAGGCACCTGACGTTGCTGTGATACCCACGGATGGCGTGAGAGCTATCTGCAGTGTGAGTCGCCGAGAGCCAGAGGCCCCTGAGAGCCTTCATGGATGTGTTGCTGAAGCTTTGGGCCTGCCCCCTGAATGCGTGCCTTCTGCTTCAGTGAACTATATTGCTTTGGACCAATCTCCCTTGCCCATGCTCAATGCGGCTGACTGGCAGGAAGCCCAGCTGCAAGATATTGACATTTGTGATACACTACTTGCCAAAAGAGAGGGGCGAGGCCCAGCTGAGGTTGTCCCACCTACCCCAGAGGGTAAACTACTAATGAGAGAATGGACCAAACTGAAACTGATTCAGGGAGTGCTACACCGCGTGACCACAGACCCTCTACAAAAGCAACGGAATCAACTAGTGCTGCCAAAAGAGTACAGAGCCCTGGCCATGAGGGCCCTGCATGATGATTTTGGACATTTAGGGATGGAGAGGACCCTGGAACTTATCCGTAGTAGGTTCTATTGGCCTCGGATGGCCGAAGATGTTCGCAGAAAATGTGATACCTGTGCTCGATGTGTTCAAAGGAAAACTCTGCCCACAAGGGTCGCATATCTGAAGAACATCACCAGCAACAAACCTCTGGAGCTGGTTTGCATTGATTTCTTGTCCTTAGAAGTAGACAAGAGGAATATTGGGAACATTCTAGTAGTGACCGACCATTACACACGATATGCGCAGGCATACCCCACACGTGATCAGAAGGCCACTACTGTCGCTCGAGTACTGTGGGAAAAATATTTCTCAGTTTATGGATTCCCAGCCCGGATACACTCGGATCAGGGACGAGACTTTGAGAGTCACCTTCTGAAGGAGGTGCTGAGGATAGCAGGAATTAAAAAGTCAAGGACAACGCCTTATCACCCACAGGGTGATCCGCAGCCAGAGAGGTTCAACCGAACCCTGTTAGATATGTTAGGGACTTTGCGGCCAGAGCAGAAGGCAACCTGGAGCCAACATGTCGCATTTCTAGTGCACGCCTACAACGCCACAAAGAACGACGCTACGGGAGTCACCCCATATCTCTTAATGTTTGGGCGAGAACCAAGATTACCCATAGACCTGTGCTTTGGTGTATCCGAGGATGGAGATAGCTATGACACTCACCAGCAATATCTATCCCGACTACGAGAAAAGCTGCGGGATGCTTATCACTTAGCTACATCTGCAGCTCAGAAGAATGCAGGCCGCAACAAACATCGATATGATGCTAGGGTACGTGTGCAAGAGCTCCAGCCAGGGGACAGAGTCCTACTGAGAAATTTGGGTATTGCTGGCAAACACAAGATAGCTGACAGGTGGAAGGCAATACCTTACCTAGTGATGGAAAAGCTAGGAGACCTGCCGGTTTATAAGATCAAACCTGAAGAGGGTACAGGGCAGACCAAGACTGTGCACAGAAACCTTTTGCTCCCTGTGGGGGAATTGGTAGGCAGCCCTTATGAGATTGGCCACAACCGGGCAACTGGGCAGAACAAAGGTGCTGTGCCAAAGCCGCCTTCCAACGTGGACAGCCGGCTCCCTGCAGCTAACCTACCCCTACTCAGCACATCTGAGAGTGAGTCTGAGGAGGAAGACACAACCATGGTGTATCCTGGGATGAAGACAAGATTTCAGTCTCGATCCGCTGAATCAGAAGAGAGCACATCCTCTTCCGCCCTAAACCCTATGGCAGAAGTATTTAGGCCCATTCCTGACATCCCTGAGCCACTGGTGGGACCCCCGTGTAATGACTTACACAGACTATTGGACAGTGGTGACATACAGATGGAGGATGTCCCGAGCACCTGCGACCCTCCACTGTTAGAACTAGAAATGCAGGGGCCTATGCCAGTACCCGAGGGGAACTCACAGGAAACCTCCCCATCCATCACTCAAGAGGATGTCCCCTCTACCATAGCAACAGAGATTCTCAATAGGCGAGACAGGGTAATAAGACCAGTGAAACGGTTAACTTACGATGCACCTGGAGTGATTAGTGAGGAGCCTATACATTTAGCACACAGGTTTGTGAAAGCTAAAGTGGGCTATCTAATGCCTTTTGGAGGGGACCAATAAGTTGGTATAGTAGGGAATGTGATTTGTCGGGACGACAAATTCTTGGCTGGAGGGAGGATGTAAGCAGAGTCAGGATAAGCTCTACCCTGACATCTGGTGGAAAGAATGTGAGAGAGTGTATTTGCATAGGCACGCCCACCCTATCCCAGACTGCCAAGCTGTGGGACTGCTTGGTGACAAATTGCTCACCCTCAGTTGGGTGGTACTGGCTAGACATGGGACATGGGTTCCAAAACCCAGAGAACTGAGGGAGGTTGAGGACAGGTATCTGTGCCTGGTGTTGCAGTCTCCTTGTGGAGCCAGAAGCACCAGTTGCACTTCCTCCTCTCTCCAGTGTGGAATGTCAGAGTTGTTTTTTTATTCCCTTAAGAATTTAATTATAGGTTACTGAGCTGAAATCACTTTGGGCTAATGGTGCACTAGCACTGGGGCTCCCCTACTATGAGCTGGAATCACTAAGAGCTGAAAATCACTAAAGAGCTAAAATCACTGAGCTGAGAGCACTGAGTACTGTGCTAACTAGTGGGGAGCCCAAAGCTATACTGTGGAACAGAGCTGCTGGCGGAGTGGAGCAGTTTGTGGGGACGGCTGGAGTGGATCACGGGACAGCTGGTGGCAGCGGAGTGACTGGCAGAGCGGAGTAGCTGTGAGCGGCCTGCAGAGCTGAGCAGTTTGCAGGGACAACTGGAGCAGCTCACAGGACAGCTGGTGGAGCAGAGCAGCTGGCGGAGCGGAGCAGTTTCTGAGAACGGCTGGAGGAGCAGAGTGGAGCGGCTGGTAAAGCGGAGCAGTTCGTGGAGAAGGCGGGAGCAGAATCCACGGAGAGGCAGGGCAGTTGGCCCCGGACCACGTAAGGTGCCCCTTTCTACCAGGCTGGGGGGGGGAGACCTGCAGATAGACTCTCGAACTTTGGGCTGCACTGACCCAGGACAGAGACTTTTGGGACTGTGGGTGATTTGGGGGTTGCTGGACTCAAGAGCCCAGGAAAGAGGACACAGCCCAATTTCCTGGGGTGGGTCTTTGCTCACGGTTTGGTCTATGAACTCTAGTAGAGGTGTTTTTCCCAATTTAGTGTTTGTTGTTTATCTCATGTATTAAATCTTTTCTGCTACACCGAGACTCTGTGCTTGCGAGAGGGGAAGCATTGCCTCTTTGAGGCGCCTAGGGGTGTGTGTAAGATTTTCCCAGGTCACTGGGTGGGGGCTCGAGCTGGTTTGGCATTGGGTTATTGAAACGGAACCTCTGGATACTGAACCCGGCCCTTGTTGCTGCCAACTTAGAGGGGCAGAAGGGTTACATGAAGAACAGCTAGCCAACGACTCAAAAAGTAACAGAACTTTTTTTTTAAAGTACATCAGAAGCAGGAAGCCAGCTAAACAACCAGTGGGGCCACTGGACGACCGAGATGCTAAAGGAGCACTCAAGGAAGATAAGGCTATTGTGGAGAAACTAAATGCATTCTTTGTATTGGTCTTTAGGGCTCAGCAGGTGAGGGAGAGTCCCAACCCTGAGCCATTCTTTTTAGGTGACAAATGTGACGAACTGTCCCCAAACTGGGTGTGTGGGCAATGAAATGGCAGATGAAATTCGATGTTGATAAATGCAAAGTAATGCATATTTGGAAAACATAATCTCAGCTACAGGATACATATAAAATGATGGGGTCTAAATTAGTTGTTACCACTCAAGAAAAAGATCTTGGAGTAATTGTGGATAGTTCTTTGAAAACATCCACTCAATGTGCAGTGGCAGTCAGAAAGGCTTACAGAATGCTGGGAATCATTAGGAAAGGGATAGGTAATGAGACAGGAAATATCATATTGCCTCTATATAAGTCCATGGTAAGCCCACATCTTGAATACTCACGTTTTGCCCCATCTCAAGAAAGATATATTGGAATTGGAAAAAGTACAGAAAAGGGCAACAAAAATAATTAGGTGTATGGAACAGCCTCCATATGAGGAGAGCTGAATAAGACTGGAACTTTTCAGCTTGGAAAAGAGACGACTAAGGGGGGATATGATAGAGGTCTATAAAATCATGACTGATGTGAAGAAAGTAAATAAGAGTGTTATTTATTCCTTCTCATAACACAAGAACTAGGGGTCACCAAATGAAATTATTAGGCAGCAGATTTAAAACAAAAGGTTCTTCACACAACACATAGTCAACCTGTGGAACTCTTTGCCAGAGGATGTTGTGAAGGCCAAGACTATATTACTGTTAAAAACAGAACTAGATAAGTTCATGGAGGATATGTCCATCAAAGGCTATTAGCCAGGATGGGCAGGGATGCAAAACCATGCTCTGAAGTGTCCCTAACTTCTGTTTGCCAGAAGCTGGGTATGGGCGACATGGATCACTTGATGATTACCTGTTCTGTTTATTCTCTCTGGGGCACCTGGCATTGGCCACTGTCAGAAGACAGGATACTGGGTCTGATCCAGTATGACCATTCTTAAGTGGTAGTGTCTATCCTTGGTTTATTATTGAAGGTAGGCCTTACTACATTGCTGCTTATGTTGTTAAATGTATACAATAAATACGCTGGATATGCAACATGGTCACATTAATATTGCTGTAGGATCCTGTTCCTTTGGATTTCCTGAGCCTCACTTAAATCACTAGGCTGGGCTCTGGGGGGAAGAAGGGGGTTTGGGTGTATTGGCTGGGGGGGGGCATGGCTGGGCTCTGTGGGGAGGAGTTTTGCGTGTCTGACCCCCCATCTGGGCTCTGGGGAGGTGGGAAGGGCACAGAGAAACAGGAACTGGGTTGTCATAGGGGTTTCTTTAACACACTACTCCTGGGGGAATTTTTTGTGTGTGTCCATATTGTTACAGACATACTTGCTGACAGGCATTTTGAAATAAATTCCCAAAATAATTGAAACAGGTGTGATTATGTAGTGTTATTTTGACAAATAAAATTTGCAGAATTTTAAAATATTGTGTACAGAATTTTTAATTGTTTGGAACAGAATGCTCCCAGGAGTACTTTAGACACCGAAATCCCAGGAAAATCAGTGGAATTTAGGTACTTAAATGCCTTTGAAGATCTGATCCTTAGAGCCTAATTCTGATACTTACTCCTGTTCAGTAGCATTTTACTCTCTCTTTGATCACATTGGCTTTACTGTGGCTATTTGTGGAGTAAGAAATAACATAAGAAAGTGTATCGGAATCTGACCCTTAGCACTCCTCACCTTGACTTGGTATGGACTCAGGACTGTCCTTGCCATCCGCATCTTCTCTGCTCCTCTTCTCCTCTCTGATTACTGATATAGCTTAAAGATCATGTTTTAGTTATGAAGTAAGCTTAGGAAGTAGGAGGGAAATTAAATTTACTGCTTCTGTGACTAGAGATATGAAATAAATCTCAGATTCAATGATAGATCAATAACACCAAGACTGGTTTTAAATTATTAATAAACTATGAGAAATGAGCATAATAATTCTATGAATCCCGGTTCTGGGGTCCTGTACATTTTCGAAGCACAACCTGCACATCTTTTGGCAAAATCTACTGTTAATAAGTTAATGTCCTTTGTTTTGCTTGCTAAGCATTTAATAGATTCAGAAGTGGGCTGTGATAGGTTGGCAGTAATGCATTTTCTGTTACATAGCCATGAAAATATTACACCATCCGCTCCCAGTGGCATGACAGACAACCTCGCTCAGCTGGGGCCCAATGCAGTCTGAATTTTTTCCCCAGGCTCTGCAACAGAAGAGGGAACATCCTCCTTTGAGGGGGTCCATTCCGCTCAAAGGGAGATACATAGGGCCTGATTATGCTCTCTCACCAGTGTCCCAGAGTAACTCCACTGAAACTACTGGAGTTACACTAGTGTAAGAGGACAAGCAAGCCCTTAAAGGTGATTTTACACCATCACAGAGACCTATCCTGTTCCTGGGCATCCAGGAGAAACCACCTCCTTCTGCAAGACAACAGTGGGGCCATTTTTGAACCAGCTGACTGAGAGTCCCTTATGGTCAGGGCCTGCTCCAGGCACCAGCGCAGCAAGCTGGTGCTTGGGGCGGCCCTTGGAAGGAGGCGGCACGTCTGTCTCTCCAGAGGCAATTCTGCGGCGGGTCCCTCTCAGATGAAAGGCCCTGCCGCTGAATTGCCGCTGATCGCAATCTTGGCTGTTTTGTTTTTTTTCCTCTGCTTGGGGTAGCAAAAACCCTGGAGCCGGCCCTGATTATGGTAGAAGTTTTAAGGCACTCACACATGAAGTGGACTTTCCCAGCCAACAACTCCATTATGAAGCAGGAGCTATCAGTGAGGGAGAAGGGGCCCATTAGCCTGAAGAGACCTGTAATGGTCATGGGGATAGGATGGGAATGTGAGCAGAAAGGAGCTCCCCATAACTAGACTGTTTCTAGGTGCGAGGTCTGCTGTAGGGTATGTCTACACTGGAATTAGACACCCGTGGCTGGCCCAGGCCAGCAGACTCGGGCTCCTGGGGCTGTTTAATTGCAGTGTAGATGTTCAGGCTCAGGCTGCAGCCTAGACACTAGGTCCCTGTGAGCAGGAGGGTTCCAGAGCTCAGGCTCCAGCCCGCCCCGGAACATCTACACTTCAATTAAACATCCTCTTAGCCCAAGCCCTGTGAGCCTGAGCCAGCTGCAGGTTTTTAATTGCAGTGTAGACATATCCCAAGTGTCCTCATTGGTTTTGTCTGGGTTTCCAGACATCCCTGCAGGCTGGCCACATGAGGGAGCCATCAGCCAACAGAGGCAGTGAAACTGACAGCAGTCTGGCTAAGCACTGTACGCACCCCGAGGATCAGCTCCCACTAAGGACTTTCTTCTGTTGCAAGCCTGCCTTCTGACTCCTGCGAGGTCTGTCAGGGAGCACTACTCAGTGCTGGGGCCTTGACCCGTTGCAAATAGGCTCTCTGAACCTATGAGGATTTGACTTTATATGCAGGGAGTCATTATGACTCAAGGCACTGCTGCTGCTGCTCAAAAGCAGTTCTCAAGTGTAACCCTGGCTCTGATTTAGTCTCAGATCTGAACTCTAGCCTATGTCTAATGCCAAGCTAGAGGTGGATCTGAGCACTGCTACCTAAGCCAATCTTTGCATAAAACCCTACTAAAATACAAGGCAAAACAAGCCTAGCTGCAGAAAACCAGCTGTTCAAGTGTAGATGCACTGCGCTGAATAACAGGAGGGCAGCACACATTAGCAAATCAGGAATGAGATACATTTATCCTCCTGTCAAAATGCTTCAAATGCATCGAAGTTCATGCTGAATAAAATTGTGCATGTTTTTTTACCTTATGCCACAAAGCCATTTTTGAAAGCAATCCGACCGTTTCGTTTTTCCAAAGTGCACTCTTTGGAAAGCAGAGTGTTTTGGACGTTAAATATGGTGCTGCTGTTTGATGAGCTCACCATTCTCAACGGAGGCCAGGGATTTGTCTGAATAACTCCATTCTGTCTGGGTCCCCAAATCCTCAGCTTCACATCTTCTGTGAGTGGCGGAAGATCCATCAGCAGACTTCCTGCAAAGAGGCCACAGCAGACTGGCTTTTACGTTACTACGAGTGACCAGAGTGGAAAAAGCATCAGAAATGTACACTGAAGTAATGCACAAGCCAAATTTTTCAGAAATGACAAGTGATTACAGCAGGGGCAGTGCCAGCCTCTTCCCAGTGGCTAGGACTATACATCTTGTGGGCACATGCCACCTTGCCTTCTGCAGTTCTGAGCTGCTGCTGCTGGTGGTGCTGCTGCTGTCACAGCTGGGCTCTCAGCCAGCAGCTGCCGCTCTGCAGCTGCCCAGCTCTGAAGGCAGCACCGCTGCCAGCAGCAGCAGCATAAGGATGGCAATACCATACCATGACATCCTTACTTCTGCATAATGTTTGGCCTTTGCATGAGTAGGGGTGGCTACTGGGAGGCCAAGGCAAAGTTTGGAGTGGCTATTACCTGTGCAAGCCACTCTGGATTTTGAGTGCCTCCAACCTGAGACACCTTAAAGAGCCCTGATTTTCAATGTGTGTGTGTTGGGGGGGGCTGCACTTTCTGAAACCCAGACCTCTTTAAAGTGTCTCATGGTTGGCACCCACAATCACCAGTCACTTTGGACTCACAAAGGGAACAGATCTGTTGCATAAGAGGCTGATGTCTTCACACAGAATTTTTCAGAAGAAAGCCACACTCTAAAATGAATGAAAACATGGGGGCAACTATCAGCCTCAGGCACCCAAAAATATTAGTGCGGATCCAGTGTATAAGAGCAAGCCTCCAGCCTTGTCACTTTCATTATCGCTGTTCCCTGGGGATTTCTAACCTAAGCATGACTGGCACGTGCTCATCAAGCCTAACCTCAGTTTGGAGTGACTAATGCTCTGCTTATTTCATCTTCTGACCATGCAGCTCAGCTCTACTTCTCAGCGTAGCATTCATTCTGCATTGTGTGTGCGCCACAGTCTGACACAGGGGCCGAGTGTATTGGTGAGGAGAAGGAGGTGGGCCTCTTGGACCTAAGTATGATTAGCAACCAATGAGGTTTGAGGGATTGGCCTGTCATATTCTGCACTTTTTTTTCACCTAAAATTGACTGGCAAGCGGCAAAATCATTTTGAACTAGTGTTGACGAGCTGACATGGTTCCTGTCCAGCCATCTCTACCTGACATCCCTGTGAGATAGACAGTTAATTTAGTTTGCCTGCTAAATGGTCATTTAAAGGTGTTCAAGGCCTTTATGAGTATCCTCCTGCGTAGGAGAAACAAGGCTGAGCAAAGTGTCACCAGGGACTGATTGAATGGTACCCCCAGAAAGCCAGTGGATTTTTTCCCCATAGCATTAGTGATTCAGCTTGGCTGTTACACATCACTGCCTTCATATTAGGTGTCTTATGGTTAAGATTTTTAAAAGATTCTGGGCACTGTATACACTGAAATTTACATATTAACTGATGAAAACCCCACAGGAATGATCAATCTAAGTTACTTATATGGCCCCACTACTGTAGTATCCGAGTGCCTCACAATCTTTTACCATTTTTGCCCTCACAACACCCTGTGAGGTAGCAAAATGCTAGTATTCTCAACTTATAGAGGAGACACAGAAACACAGAGAAATGAAATAACGTGCTCAGGGTCACACAAAGCCTGCTGCAGAGCAGGAAATTGCACCCAAGTCTTCTAAGTCCCAGGCTAGTGCCCTAATCACTGGCTTAGATCCTACCTCACCTAGGAGCCAGAATTACCTACCTCCAGGGAAGGAATAAAGCCCCCCCCACACACTTTTCTACTTTCTAGGTTGCCAATAACATTTTTCTTGCATTTGCAGAGACCATTTGCTCATTCTTGTGATTTCCCATTAGTCCTCTTCAGAGTTGTGTAATTAATGTCTCCTCATATCACAGTGAAGAATTTACCCCAGGATGGGTATGTAACACTGTGGCGCCCCACTATTCACCACTGTCATGTAAGTAGGATATGTTTTGCACAAAGTATGTCTTGTGAGGTATCATTCTAAAAGTCTTTTATTTACCTACTTGTTATTTACCTATTCCCATAATATAAGAACTAGGGCCTACCAAATGAAGTTAATGGGCAGGAGGTTTAAAACAAATAAAAGGAAGTTCTTCTTCACACAGCGCACAGTCAACCTGTGGAACTCCTTGCCTGAGGAGGTTGTGAAGGTTAGGACTATAACAGCGTTTAAAAGAGAACTAGATAAATTCATGGAGGTTAAGTCCATTAATGGCTATTAACCAGGATGGGTAAGGAATGGTGTCCCTAGCCTCTGTTTGTCAGAGGGTGGAGATGGATGGCAGGAGAGAGATCACTTGATCATTACCTGTTAGGTTCACTCCCTCTGGGATACCTGGCATTGGCCACTGTTGGTAGACAGGATACTGGGCTGGATGGACCTTTGGTCTGACCCAGTATGGCCGTTCTTATGTCTTGATCTGCTAGACATTAATATCTTGTTGGATTATATGTGTTATCATCATAGGTGAAGTTATGAAGTTTGGCTTTGTATGAGCTCCTGAAACGTGTTGTGAGATTGAAAACACCCATGAACAACCTTTCAAGTGCAACAGTAAAAAGGCCAAACAATGTTAATGGCTTATTGAGGAACTGCACACAAACACAAAGATTACCCCAGGAACTGTGTACAGTAGAAACCTCTCAGATATAGCACTACAGAAAGGAGACTGTTTGACCCAGGGCACAGCAAAAGAGCTTCCAGCAAGTGGAAAGAAGTTATAAAAGAGGGAAAATCATAGGGGGTCCTCATTCTCTGTGCAAGAACACATCTGGAAACACCTGAGGGGCAAGGATTGAACTGTGGAAAATGATGGTCCCAGTCTAGAAGAACCATTAGCCTGTGTATGAAAACTTGGGAAAGCCAAAGTAACTTGTGATAATTTGTTAATTTATATCCTACCTATCTAGTGTGTTAAGCTCAGTTTGTGGTTTTTGTTTATTTACTAAGGTAATCTGCTTTGGTCTGTTGGCTATCCCTTATAATCACTTAAGATCTATCTCTTGTACTTAATAAACTTGTTTTTGTTCTAAACCCAGTTTGTGTAATTCAAAACTGGGGCATGGGGAGGAAATCTGTGCATATCTCTCTCCACAGTGAGGGAGAAGGCGAATTTCAATTAGCTTACACTGTACAGTTCTCTGTGCAGCGTAGGACAATACAATTTTGGGTTTACTCTCCAGAGGGGGGAGTGCACTTGAGTGCTGAGCAATTCTTTAGTTGACAGCCTTCCTATGCAATATTGATCTCAGTATCTGTGTCTTTCTCCAGCTGGGTGTCTCTCTACCTGTATGTATGCATTAGAAGAGGCTTGAGGGCCTGGCTTAGCAAGACTGGGTGAGGGATCCCAGTCTGGTGGAACAGGTGGGCTCAGTGGTACCCCAATACATCAGATGGTTCCCCAGAAGTGGGGGAGGAGGTGCAACCAATCACAGTGTACTGTTTTCCCAATTTTTCAGAATTTTGAAATGAATGATGCCTCAGTTCTTCCAAGTTGTAAATTACAATCTTTGTTGATATCCCAGAAGGAGACATTTCACTGTGTCTACATGTAGCAATACAATAAATGCTCTTTCTATAAACAGACTATTGTAGCTATTTTGACCAGTGTTACACACAGACCCTTAGGCGTACGGGCCCATCTTTTTACTATGGGAAAATATTGCTCAAATATTAATAGTTAAAGGAATAACATCAGTGGGCCACATTCACCCTTTGTGACAAGTCAAGTACACCAGAGATTAATTTGGTCCAATTCATTCTGGGCCAAAATTGTACCTTCTTTTGCAACAGCCCTGTTATTTCTCCCTCTCTCTGAGATTAAATAGGTCTAACATTTATAGAGGTGGGCATAAAAAATGGACCAGATCCTCAGATCATGTAAATGAACATAGCTCCACTGAAGTCAATGAAGTGAACAATGGAACTGCACTGATTTACATCAGCAGAGGATCTGGCCCATTGTTTCACCCAAACTATACAAACATTTTGTCAAATAAAATCATATAAATACACACACAACATCCAGAGCTGCTGTGCAGAATGCATTTTCCTTTAAGAAACAAACAATCATATTGATGTCTGGACAGGCTGACAATGTTCTTTTTAATATAGCAAGAGATGTGGGCTATGAGACAATTACTTAGAAGTAACTTCCAGATTATTAATAGCACAGATACAGCAGATCCTGCCAGATTGTAGATGACGAAGACATACTGTACATCTCCAGTTGTTAGATGTTCACAGTACTAGCCTTGGTATTGTACAAATATACTGTAACCTAACTGAATTGTACTGAAAAATGTTACAAAATACTCTCCTTACTTTGACTCCTTTGACTTAGAACCAGCATGTGGAGTTGATAGAGAAACTGCCTGAAATTCTAAAGGGGAGGGGAGAGAAAAGTTTTCTTTAAACATGTTTTGCCCTCTGGAACTATGGGGCTTTTCAGTATGAATTTTCTTGCTGTTCTGCTATTTTGTATTTCAGACAACACTTTGCCAGAGTTGCTGCCTTAATTGAAAGCTTTTTGTATTTTAATGATCCAATAAATTGTATGGGGAAGAAGGGGGAAGAAAGCCTTTAAAATTAGTTATAAAAAAAGCTCTTGGAATCTGAGGACAGAATTTTCAGAAAATGATAAGTTTTACAAGCAAATTTACTTTGCCTTCCTATTCAGTTATAATTAAAACTGCCCATATCATGTCATACTCTGCAGACTGTACCGTATGCTGTTCTGAAGACTCCAAGCACTTTTTAAAGAGATAAAGCCATGACAGTGTGCCATGTAAATTACTCTACAAACCTAGCAATATGCCATGTATACACAGTTAGCAATGTTATGTAAATTCCAATAATACATACACACACACAAACACCAACCTACAGCAATATGCCTTTTAAACTACCACTGCCAGCATGCCAAATGAATTCCTTGCATACAGTATAAACCAATATATTTTGAAAACTTTTGTTCAAACCTCCCAAAGTGCCATGTAAAATTTTGTATATGGGGAGTTAAATTGGCTAGAGTTTGGCAGGAACTGCACATTTTGCCCGCTTATCAAAATAGTGGACTCTTGTGAATTTGTCACTCCACCTAATCATGCTTGTGTTTCTGCACAGATAGTGTGCTCTCAGGGGTGTGTGTGTGTGTGTGTGTGTGTGTGACTAATCTGAAACTTCTAGAATTGCACAATTCTTTCTAGTTGAAAACAATTGTTAGTGGTGCTGAGACTGAGAGTGTGCGTAACCCACACACCTCCTAGGTGTGTTGTTCTGTCCCATCTACTGGCACCAAGACCACTTAGAGAGAGAGAAAATGAGTCTGCTCTACAGCCCTAGCTAACAGCCAGTTGACTGTCAATGGCAATACACGTGATATTGTGAGGAGCATAGAGAGGCTAAGATTGAGTGTCCTCTGATGCTGCTCAGTGAGAGCTAGTGAGAGTATAAATAGCAGAGTAGCTACAGTAGCATGGGTAGCAGCAGTAGAGCCATGACTGAGCTGTGCCGAGTACAAACCACCTGAAACTGGGTGGGTACACGGCATGTCTAAGCCAGGCCTCTGCTTCTGCTACCTGTGTTACCACAGCTACACTGGTACTTACACTCACGCTAGTTGGATGACAGCTACTGTGTATACATACGTGAGCAGAGAAATCAGCACGCTAGCTCGGAGCATAGATGTTGTCCAAGAATATGCCTACACTGCAAGCAAAAGGTGAGATTTTAGCATGGGTATACATGCCTGTGCTGGCTTTAACTTAGCTAGCATGGGTTACAATAGCAGTGTGGGCATGGTGACATGGGCTTCAGCATGGGCAAGCAACCCAAGTATGTGCCCAGGGTCCCTGGAGGACTTGTACTCAGGCTGCTATCCTGTACTGGAACGAGGGCCACCATATCTGCACTGCTGTTGTTACCTAGATCTGGACATGGCTACCTGTGCTACAATCCCATCTTTATCTGTACTACAGGCACACCCTAAGAGCTGGTCTGCACTTGGGACTACCTCTTATACCAGTGCAAACTCTTAGTGTAAACATGCTTCACCAGTGTAAGAGGTAGTTTGCACTGGTGTGGTTTACCCTGGTTCACAACCAGGTAGGGCTGGCTCCAAGTTTTTTGTTGCCCCAAGCAAAAAAATTCCCTCACCCCCTCGACCTCACCCCAACTTTGCCCCTTCCTCGCCCCTTTCCAACCCCTTCCACAAATCCCCGACCCCACCTCCTCCCCTGGCCGTGCCGTATTTTCCCCCTTACCCCTCCCTCCCAGGCTTTGCCCCCCCCAGGTTACTTCCTGAAGCCTTCCCAATGCCCCCCACTGCTGCAGCTCACCTCTACTCTGCCTGCTTCCCTGATCGCATGCCACTGCTCTGCTTCTCCCCCTCTCCCTCCCAGGCTTGCCGCAAAACAGCTGATTCGTGCAGCAAGCCTGGGAGGGAGGGGGGAGAAGCAGAGCAGCGGCATGCTTGGGCGAGCAGGTGGCAGTGGAGCGGAGGTGAACTGGGAGGGCAGTGGTTCCTCTTCCCCCCCAGATTACTTCCAGCGGCCCTCCCCGCGCCTCCCACCACCAATGCAGCTCACCTCTGCTTATGTCAGGCTCCAGGCTTTTTGCGCCCCAAGCGAAAAAAAAAAGGGAGATGGAGTGCCGCCCCTTGGAAAGTGCTGCCCCAAACACATGCTTGGAGCGCTGGTGACTACAGCCGGCCCTGCAACCAGGGCAAGCTGCATCAATGCAAGCCATTTTTCACACGTGTGCAGCACATCTATACTAGGTGCTGCTGTAACCACTGGTCACTGTGTGTTACACATCCGCCCTCTGCGTTACACATCCCCCTCTGTACCCACTCCACAGAGACTATGGGTCAGTTACAGCTTTCAGCTAGACAGTCTGGCTCTTTAGCTCAAGCTGTAGACACTCTGCTTTAAAGATTCTTGGTTCAATTCCTGATGTTGACCAACGTGGTGGCCAAAACCATCACACTAGCATCAGTGCAAAAATCTCAAGCATATGTGTGCTCTAAAACAAAAGAACTCAAATAGAGGGAAGGAAGACAGACACATTCAGAAATGAGTAGGAGATGGAAGAGAGATATGAGACCATCAGGGATTGGGGGAAGAAAGAGACACATGGACAGCAAGGGGACAGAGAGAGAGATTTTTACACTGAGGTGACAGGAGGAGGTTGAGGATAAAAAGGGAAGATTCAGAAGATACCTGAGGAGAAGAAAGCACAAGAGAGAAGTGCTGACAGTAACTGGACAGGTAACTGAAAGTCTCAAAACAAAGCTTCCTGTATGCCATGTTAATGCCCATGCTTCATGGGCCATTCACGCTGGGACTCCTTTATGCTTCTCTGGCAGCATGAAGAAGCCTAAAAGTGGGTATCTGATGCAAATGTATACCCACTTTTAGGCCCCTTTACACTTCTAGAGTTACTCTCATCCAATCAGGGAACAAAAACAGCATAGCATACCATGTGATCAACGTGTCCAATCAAATCTAACCACACCAGTTCAAATTTCAAATATTGAATTCTCCCACAAATTACTCACAATCTACAGACCAAGAATTATTTGTGACAATTATTTAATCGAACAATGTTAAAAATGGAAAAACATTGAGAAACCTCGAGGTTGTTCAGCCAGCACATGAAGAGAATAAGGCAAAAATTCCTCCTTTTTTTTGCTACAGATTATTTTACCAGCTTTCACAGTTTTTCCTGCTTTTTCCCTTTCTTTTGAGATTTTTTCCCCACAGAAATATTTTATTTTTTTCAAAAAGAAAAAATAAATCTAATGAACAATGAATAAAGAAGATAAAATTACATTGAAATTTCCCTTTTTTGACAATTTTTGTAGTGATAAGAATCTGTATACATTTGTATTATTGACTGTGCTTTCTGGGTCCAAAACAAGGAGTTCCCAAAACCCATATTTGATTTTTTACCTGCCATCCATCCATGTACCATTCTATGCCAAGGAAGCCATAGACAGAATATCATCTTACTTGCATTTTAAATTGCAAGTCAAAAGTTTGTGATCCAACATTTTAGTTCCAAGCTTCCTTTATCAGAATGGCATTTGTTGAGGTTACTATATGCATTCAGTTCTAGTTAGCTGACAGCATTGTTTCAAATCTTTGACCTATTCCAGTGGGGGATTTACTTGCAAGGATGTGGCTTATGTGAGTGCATGCTAAGAATATTTGATTTCATTGTGGAGAAGAGAGACTTTAAATGACTTTTATGCATTTAGAAAATAAACCTAGTATCTGAGCAGAGATGACTATTGTAATTCTAAGGAAGTGGGTAAGGCATGCATTGAAAATATAGACTTGAGGGGGAAACACCTATCTCCCCTACATCTCCAGAAGACACAATGCTGCAGCTTTAGCTCCGCAGGGAGAGGCAACTGCAAAAGCAGTGACTGTCCCTGCAGCGCCCAGCTGTTTGCCGCTGCCTGTCCCCACAGCAGCAGCTTCCAGCTTGCTGGCTCCAGCAACTGCTGTGTAGGGAGGGGGCCTTGCAGCATCATGTAATGGAGTGGGGCCAGTACACCCTGGCAAAAATCTAGGGGGGGACGACACGCATGACCCCACATGACTCGCATACACGTCGCCTCTGGCTTCTGCTCAGCAGGTAGAGGGGTCTTGGGGTTTCAGCCTTCAAACTTCTTAAGATTGTTGTATGTGGCTCAGAGAGTCAGTAAATTTGCCCACCCCTGGTACAAAGCCTTTGAAAATTATGGTTTCTACATGCTCAGTAGAGACCTCTTCAATTTTAGAAACTAAAAGCCAAAGTTTGTCCTCCCTGAGCATGTTCAAGCCTCTCACAGCTCCTAGTGTGAAGTCCCCACACAGCTACAGAGCATGCTCCAGCCCAGACTTCCCCCTAGTGGCCACTCTCAGCTGCTCTGGGCTTGGAGGGGAGCATGAGTGGTCACTGGAACTCAGAACAGGGAGCCTGTCTCCTCTGAGTGCTCAATGACCTATCTTGCTGGTATTCACACAGTGTAGAGGAGGAAGCCATCTGATTCTAAAGCAGAGGGGACAAAAGCTGGACCTGGGTGAAGGAAAGGAGAGATTTGTACAAGAAGTGAGTGAGACTGGGCTGGGGGTAGGAGAGAAACTGGGATTGGCTGGGCAAGGAGACTGGGGCTTGGATGAGCAGCCTGAGGAGTAAAGACTAGGACTGGCTAGTCGAGAATTGACTGGGATGAGGAGCCAAGGGTGGAGAAGAGACAAGAAAGAACAGAACATGGACAGGTTGAAGGTGAAAGACAGAACAGAAAGAATTCACTGGGCTCATGAGACAACACTGCCCTCCAGAGCCTGGAATTGAACCCACAGTTCCTAAGTTTCACCGTCCCTCTGCTCCAATCAAAGAGATCTGTGCAGTGGATCTGAAAGTTCCAACCCTGCTATTGACCAATGTGAGTGTTGAATTTGTATTTTTCAATTGCTTAAAAAACATAATTTAGAAAATTATATACCCCTTCTCCCAAACCTGTATGTAAAGAACTTTATAAATACTGCAAAATCAAACTCTCAAAAATTACAAAATACCAGAATCAAGGTTGCCTCTGAAACCTTAATTCAGCATCCTTATGCATATGTATAATGACTCAGTCTTTAATTACACAATCATATACTATTTTTGCCATATTTTCTAACTTTTGAGTGCTTGACATTGCAATCTTAATCGTGTTCTTTTAACATAGATTTTGTGTGTTTAATTAAATCTAAGTGTGGCTATTGATCACATGTGAGCAACTCATTGCAAAATAAATTTGGAATTTTAATCCTTTGTCCACAAGACATTATTTCATGTGAACTAGTGCATTTATAGAACAGGACCTGGTTTTTCACTCACTCCCTGGGTTTACTCCAGTGGAACACCAATGACTTCAATGGATTGGCTTCTGATTTACACTGGTACAAGGGAGTGGAGAATTGGGTATTTCTTACTACCAGTTTTAAAGACAATCACGTATAGCTAAGTGACTCCAGAATATTGGGGACTACAGTGAAATAAAAGGTGTTGAAAACAGTGCTACACAGGCGATGAAGCAAAATTGTAGTGAGTATAAAAAAATATGATTTTTGTGACTTAAGAGGTACTTTAACAACCTCTTCGTTCCTCAGTTTTCTGCTTTGTATGGTTGGCTGGATTGCCTGACAAGCAATAAAATACTGCTAAAGGCTGGATATACAGCAAAAGAGTTGCAATCAAACAGATTTAGGATATCATCACCTGACATTGTCTTTTATTAATTTGCTCGCGGTTGCATGCAGCAGAATGACTTGTTAAGTTCCAGATAGGCATAAGCCGCAAAATTCACATCTGGATTTCAAGCACCCTCAAAGTTCCAAGGTGTTGTTTTGGCTCCTCGGATGGATAGGATGGGATTTGCACCCAGCCTTGCCCTAACTCTGTTCCCATCATTGGTAAAATTCCCACCAACTTCAATGGGAGTATCTAGGCCAGAGTGCAGCACTATAGAGAATCCCTCCCAGAGAGTCTGTATTTGAAATTCAGATTTGGGTTCTAGCTCCACCACTGAAGATCAACACCCTTCTCTACCTAATATATCTGCTGCAAAATATCCATGAGTTTATGTAGCAACTGCGGGTCCATTTCCCAAAGCTGGGTACCTAAAATGAGGTGCCTAAATCTGGATGTAGGTGTCCATGGGTGGGATTTTCTAAAGCTCTCAGTATTGGCCTAACTCTGCTCCAACCAAAGTCGGTGGGAGTTTTACTGTTGCCTGCACCGAGAGCATTTAGATCAGCACTGAGCATCTTTGAAAAGCCCTCCCCGAATACCCATTTTAGGCACCCAAGTTTGATAACCATGTTCTCCTTGTCTGAACACATTTTAAAAGGACAAAAAGAAATCCCCTTGTCAGCCAAAATACCTGCCAATAAGCTGCCTTTGTGTGACATTTCTTCAGCCTTTTCCAAGTGAGTTTCCCTGGACTTTTTAGCCGGCTCTCTTGGAAGGAAGGAGACAGCACCTTCTGGATCTTTTTTATCTGGGACATGCTCTCCGCTGACTTCCTCACTCCTCTCTCTCTCTAGCAAACAGAGATTACTCTGCTTAACGTACTCCTCCACAGATTGCTTACCAAGGACTCCTTTTGCAGTCAAATACTCTTTTTCTAGCTTTTGAACATTTTCTACAGTGAGGAGCAAAATAGCAGATTGGGAATCTGATGAAATACACCCAGAGGGAGACGGGGATGTTCTCGATTGGGGCTGGTTACTGCCAGCCCCTGACAGCTTGTGTCCTTTCGACATATCTGCAATGCATTAAGGAGATGAAAATCTTCAGCAACAGGCAAAGTCAATTCATCATTCTGGTAACAAAGAAAGAAAGAATAATCCCATTAGTCATTTGCTACTGCTGTGTACATTGATTTATGTAGTTAAAATATTCACACGGAGATAACCTTATTAGATTGAAAATCACTCTCTTTTCAGGCGGGTCTGCTAGGGCTCCAATCCAACAAAGCACTTAAGCATGTCCTTAATATTAAGCATATGCTCAAATCCCATGGAGGTCAGCAGGAGTTTGTTAAGCGTGTGCTTAAGTGTTTTGCTGAATTGGCCCTGGGACAGCTTAAAAAAGTGAAACACCAAAATACCTCAGAGAACTCCATATTCATAGGCCCAAACTCACTAGAATCAAATACCTCGCCTCATAATACACAACGTTACCGTGGTACCCACTAAAGATTGCACCAGCGATTTCATTATTAGTCCACTTTTCCAGGGGCTTTGTCGTTGGCGACAAAACACTGAATGGTTGAAACTTATCATATGAAACCTGGATCCAAGTGCACTTTATATTCATTACCAGCATCCAAACAAATTGTTTTAGGCATTTTATGCTACGTGCTGGCAAAGAACACAAATATACAGAGGAGTCTGTTTAACTGGCCCAGCTGGTGGTCCATTTAACATGCCAATTAAGAGATGACAAACAGGACAGCCCAAGAAAGACTTGAAACGAATATAAATATTAGCCTTTGAAAATCCTGTATGGAGTTGATATTTTTAGTTTTATACAACTCTTGGTGAAACATACACTAGTCAAGCAGAGCGACCTGCCCTGCTCTTATGAATATCTGGCTGACAATATCTTCTTCCTCTGATCCACCCAATCCATTTTATGTAAAGAAAAAAAGAAAAGGGGGATGGGAGTGGACTAAAGATAACTTGATGGCCCCTGTGCTTCACAAAGCCACCTTGGATAATCATGCATTGTTTTCCTCTACTCTAGTTGCTTACCAATATTGTCATTAACACTTATTTTACCTACATTAAACATCAGATCAATAGTTTGGAGACTCTCCTTTACCTTTTTAAAGATTGGAGGAACATTCAGCTTCTTCCAGTGATTGGAAAACTCACCTGATTACCATAGATTCCAAGGTCAGAAGGGACCATTGTGATCATCTAGTCAGACCTCACGTATAACACAGGCCATAGAATTTCCCCAACATAATTCCTAGAGCAGATCTTTTAGTATAACATCCAATCCTGATTTTAAAATTGTCAGTGATGGAGAATCTATCATGACCTAAGCTTCCTCTAAGCTGTGCGGCCACGCAGCAGGCTATCAAGGACCGCACTGGCACACAATGGGGAGAGGTGCCTCTCCCCCAGACCCAGGCTGCTGCGGTGAAAGAGGGCTAGGGGGAGTCTTTTCTCCTCGACGCAGTCCTGGGGCAGCCTGCACTCCAAACCCCTCGTTCCCGACCCCACCCCAGAGCCTGCACCCCCAGCCAGAGCACTCACCCCCTGGCACCCCAACCCTTTGCCCCAGCCCTGAGCCCCTCCCACACCTCAAACCCCTCATCCCTGACCCCACCCAAAGCCCGCATCCCCAGCCAGAGCCCTCATCCCTCCCACCTCAACCCTCTGCCCTAGCCCTGAGCCCTCTCCCACACCCCAAACCCCTCATTCCTGGCCCCAGTCAGAGCCTGCACCCCAACCCTTTGCCCCAGCCCTGAGCCTCCTCCCACACTCCAAACCCCTCGGCCTCATCGCCACCACGCATCACCTCCATATTGGTACACATAACAAAATTCATTCCGCACATGGATGTAAAAAATTATAGGGAACATTGATCATGAGCCATGGCAAATTGTTCCAATGGTTAATTACCATCACTAATAAAAAAATTAACATATTATTTCCTGTCTAAATTTGTCTAGCTTCATCTTCCAGCCATTGGATCATGTTAAACTTTTCTTTTCTAGATTGAGAGCCCAATGTTTGTTCCTCATGTAGATACTTATAGCTTGTGATTAAGTCACCCCTTAACTTTCTCTTTATTGGGCTAAATAGATTAAGCTCCATGAGTCTGTACCTATAAGCATGTTTTCTAATCCTTTGATCATTCTCCTGGCTCTTCTCTGAGCCCACTCAAATTTATTTACTTTCTTCTTGAACTGTGAACACCAGAACTGAACACAGTATTGCAGCAGTGATCACACTGGTGCCAAATATTATCCTTGCTGTAGCTCTGCTATAGTCTCAGATAGTTCCTTTGGGGCCCTACATTACATCTCTACAAGTTCTGGAGAGTTTCAGCTTTGTAGAACACTGATCCACCTTTTGACAGAGAGCTGGCTGTTTAGTTTGGATGGCCTCCACCTCAGAAGAAGGGGGATCAATCTACCCAGGGACAGACTGGCTAGAGTAGTCAGGAGGGGGTAAACCAATAGCAAAATAGGAGTTTAAAAAGAGGGAAGATCTGAGCACTCAGCACAGAATTAAGATGAGAACAAAATTAATCAAGGAATCAAAGGGCATGAAGAGAAAAAATTCATGAATTGCCTCAACACCAATGCTAGTAGCCAGAGTAACACACAAGAGGAATTGGAATTGCTCATTTATGAGGATAAATTAGATCTAGCTGGTGTTATTGAACCCTGGTGGGATGATGTGCACAACTGGAATGTTAAAATAAATGGTTATAATCTATTTAGGAAGGATCAAGTGCATAAAGAGGGAGAGGGAGTAGCACTCTATGTCAAAAATGGCATTACCTGTTTCCGAGTCACTGATAACTTGGAAGAAAATAATCTGGAATGCTTATGAATCACTGTCCTAACAGATAAAGCACAAACTGGAGTATTAGTTAGTCTCTGTTACAGATCACACTAGGGAACAGTATGACCACCTCCTTATGCACCTACCTATAATGTGAAGAAAAAATACTGAGCGATCATGGGGGATTTCAATTTGAGTGATATATACTGGAGGACACATGCTGTCAATACTAAAACATCCTTGAATTTCTAAAAAACATCAGAGATGACATTTTCCCAACCCAAGGAGTGTTGCAGTCAGCATGGGGGAATTTTTTATATATCTTGTCCTAATGGATAAGGAGGAATTGAATACAGAACTAAAAATTAACGATAGTTTACGTGCAAGTGATCATATTTATAAAGTGCAAACAGAATAAAGTCCAAGCCCATAATATAGATACTCGATGCTTTAATATGGCCAGTTTCAAAAAGCTGAAAACAATTTATGAGCTAAATCAACTGGAAAGAAGAATTTAATAAAAAAATGTGAATGATAATTGGGAGTCATTTAAGAACACCTTACTAAATGCCCCAAAAGCCACAGTCCCACAATTGATGAAGAAATCTGTGCTAATTAAAAAAACAACTGGTTTGGATGGGAAGAGAAGGCAGCTATAAAAAGTAATATATCGATATATATGTGGACAAATTGGAAAGGGTTTAGAAATGAGCTACAAGTATGATTTAAGATCTAGTAAACCTGCCGTGCATTGACACTGAAAAAACTCAGTCTATTTAATTTATCCAAGAGAAGGTTAAAAGGTGACTTGGCTCACCATCTACAAGTACCTCCAGGGGAAGAAATGTTTATAGTAGAGGACTCTTTAATCTAGCAGACGTAGGCAACAAGATCCAATGGGTGGAAGCTGAAGCTAGACAAATTCATGCTAGAAACAAGGAGCAAATTCTTAACAATGAGGGAATTTAACCATTGGAACAACTTACCTAAGGTTGCGATGGACACTGTCACTTGAAGGCTTTAAATCAAGAGTGAATGTCTTTTTAAAAGATACGTTGTAGCTCTAGAAGAAGTTTATGGGTATGATTCTGGAAATCACTTGGTGAAATTCTATGGCCCGTGTTATGTTGGAGGTTAATTTAGATGAATGTTATGGTCCATTATTAAAATCTATTAATATAAGTGAGGTCTGATCACAATTTGGTCCAGTAGTGGCTACTAATTAATAATAATAAGCACTAGAGAATAGATTCATTGATCCATAGATTCCAAGGCTAGAAGGGACCATTTACCATGATGATGATCGAGGCTGACCTCTTGTGTAACACAGGCGATAGAACTTCCCCAACATAATTCCTAGAGCAGATCTTTTAATAAAAAACATCCAATCTTGATTTTAAAATAATTGTCAGCAATGGAGAATCCACCATGACCCTTGGCTAATTGTTCCAGTGGTTAATTACCATCACTGTTAAAAATTTAGACCTTATTTCCAGTCTGAATTTGTCTAGCTTCATCCTCCAGCCATTGGATTGTGTTACACCTGTCACTGCTAGATTGAAGAGCACATTATTAAGTATTTGTTCGCCATGCAGATACTTATACACTGTGATCAAGTCATCTATTAACCTTCTCTTTATTGAGCTAAATAGACTCAAGGGGTTCAATCTATCTCTATAAGGCATGTTTTATAACTTTTAACCATCCTTGTGGCTCTTCTCTAAACTGTTTCCAGTTTATTAACATCCTTCTTGAGTTATGGAAACCAGAACTGGACACGCTATTCCAGCAGTGGTCACACCAGTGCCAAATATAGAGGTAAAATACCTCTCTACTCCTAACAGAGACCTTCCTGTTTATGTACCCTAGGATTACATTAGCTTTTTTGGCCACAGCAGCACACTCAGAGCTCCTGTTCACCTGATTATAAACCATAACCCCAAAATCTTTTTCACAGTCACTGTTTCCCTGGACAGTCCCCCATCCTGTAAGTATGGCACACATTCTTTGTTCCTAGATGTATATGTTTTACATTTAGCCATATTGAAATGCACCCAGTTTACCTAGCAATTCAGAGTGACCTGTTCTCTTTATTGTTTACCACTCCCCCAATTTTTGTGTCATCTACAAACTTTATCAGTGATGATTTTATGTTTTCTTCCAGGTCATTGATCAAAATGTTAAATAACATAGGGCCAAGAACTGATCCTTGCAGGACCCAACTAGAAAAGCACCTGCACAGTGATGATTCTCCCTTTACAATTACATTGTGAGACCTATCAGTTAGCCAGTTTTTAATCCTTTTAATAGGTGCCATATTAATTTTGTGTCACTAATTTTTTATACAAAATATCATGTGGTACCAAATCAAATGCCTTAGAGAAGTCTATGTATATTACATCAACACTATTACCTTTATCAACCAAACTTGTAATTTATCCAAAATATGTATATCAAGTTAGTTTGACAGGATCTATTTTCCATAAACCTATGTTGATTTTCATTAATTACATTACCCTTCTCTAATTCTTTATTAATTGAGTCCTATATCAGCCGCTTCATTATATTGCCAAGGATCAATATCATACCATTTACCCTTTTAAAATATTGGTACAACAGTAGCTTTCTTCTGGAACTTTCCCAGTACTGTACTCCAAGACTTATTGAAAATCAACATTAAAAGTCCAGAGAGCTGCTCTGCCTGCTCTTTTAAAACTCTTGGATGCAAGCTATCTGGATCTGCTGATTTTAAATAATCTAACTTTCATAGTTTCTGTTTAACATCCTCCAGAGATAATACCGGAATTGCCATATGATGAGACTATATCATCTCTTTTATCTCCAAATATAGATCAGAAATATTTATTGAACACTTCTGCCTTTTCTGCATTATTATTATTGATAAGGCTAGCATTTCCACATAGTGATAGATTGATACAATTGTCAAGATTCTTTTTGTTCCTAATATATTTTAAAACTCTTTTTTACTGTCCTTAACTCTGCTGGCCATAGATTTCTGTTTGTATCCCTTTGCTTCCCTTATCAATTTTCTACAATTCTTAACCTGATTCATAATCATTACTATTAATTTTCCCCTTCTTCCACTTGTTTTTATTATCTCTTTAGATAGATATAGGTAATATTTTATATTATATGATAAATATAAAATAAATAAAAACAAGTGGAAGAAGAGGAAAATTAATAGTAATGATTACGGTAACATCTTTTGTAAAGTGTCCCATTGTGCTAGATGTTGTACTTACTTACACAGTAAGAGAATATCTGTGCCCCAGAGAGCTTACAATCTAAATAGACAAGACAAATTAAGGGTGGGAGGACAAACACAGGCAGCGATCTGAAGTGTCACACAGGGTCACACAGTATGTCTGTGCCCAACAGGGACTAGAAATCAGGCTTTCTGACTTCCAGCTTGGTACCAGTCCACCAGCGCATACTGCTGCTCAAATTTACTAGTACTGCTGCTGCGGCCCCTAGCTGGGCCAAGAAGAGGAGTTTCCAGCTCACTTTCTCTTCAAGGAGTTCCCAGTGCCAGTTGTTGTGGAGGAAGTTGAGAAGTTTTGTGTGTGAGACACGAGTGAGATAAAGAGTCTGTTGGGACTTCTGCTATTTTATTTAGTTGCTTATTGATATTGTATTATTTATTTAAAATATTAAGTCTCAAAACCATCTAAGCGTTATATATGGCTAGGCTTTGTAACCATACATTTCCTCTCCCTTCTTTCTCCCTCCTTCATCCCTTCCATCCATTTGTTACACCCTGTTATGTCTTTTCTCATAATAGGACTGGATCCTGCCAATGGGCTCTACACAGACTCAGGCGCGAGCCCAGGCAGATCCATTTGACAGATCTCATCTAGCCTTTAGAAAATAAACTCTGCAGGGCAGGGACTGTCTCTTACTTTCTATAACGTGCACTGTGCAACACCTGTGAGCCCAACCTTGATTGGGGCCTACCACAATACAAATAATTTTTCTTTCGTTTGTTGGAGAGGGATTCTTCTAACCAACCCATCCCTGCCCTTCTGCAGCTCTGACCAAGGCTAATACACTAGAGCTAATCAATGTTTCTTTTCTGATTAAAAATGGCCTTTTTTCAACCTATGGGACTTTTCACAAAAAAAATTTGAATATTTTTCTTCTTGAATGTTTCAGTGACATTCTTACTGATATTTATCATCCATTTTTTACTGAATATGTTTGCGTGTGTTTAAAAAATAAAAAAAATAAAAAAATGCACAGAAACTTTAGTGAAATAGGCCCATTTTGAACCCTGCAAAATAGAGACAGTTCTTAATTTTCATACAAAGCAGATTTTCTTTTTTTTGACTAGCTCTGTACAATAGCAGAGCTTCGTGGCAGTATCCACTCCCTAATATACAGCGTGTTTAGCCTGACCTCTCACTCTCCATACCGGCATGTTCTTAAAATGAAATGTCAAAATTAGCTTACAAACCAGGTGCAAATGTAACACCAGCGCCCTTTGGTGGGTTGTTGGCAGCAGAGCTCACACTTGGAACCTAGTACATGAGCTTTTACTACCTGAACTAACACAACCCTCTCTGTTAGCTGGCGCTGCAGCTGACTCATCAATTTCTAGTTGACTTACCCACTACTAGAGCGGGACAAAGTGCCACACTTTCACAAAGAACTAATGATGAGAAATCATTTCCAATGTATTTTTCCCCCTGTCGCACAAGTGCAAAGTACGAACTCCATACAAATCTCACATCCTAGACTGTAGGGCAGGGGACTGTGTCTACTTCTGTGTTTGTACAACATCTGCCATAATGGGGCTTTCATCCTGATCCAAGTATCTGGACAGTACCGCTATTAATACAATTTATATTGCAGTAGTTTCTAGGGGGCCTAATAAAGGATCTAGTCCCTGTTGTTCCCTATGAACATATAAGACAGTCTCTGCCCTACAGATCTCATATACTAGGAAGCCATGAAATAAAATATCAAATAATAATCCAGTCACATTAAAATTATAGCCTAGAAAATAAACTACAAAATGTTAAATTGCCATTAAAAATATCACAAGGGATCACCTGTTTAGAATATACAAATGTTTGCATGCAGCTATTCCTCTCCTGCAACGCTCTAAGCTGAACCAAATCAAGCAGTGCCAGGGCACCCAGACATCACAGTTGTATTTAGAAAAGTAAGCAAAAGTGATGCTTATCTGCTATTTCCTTTACACAGCTTCACATTCCTTGCAGCTCTTCTATGCTGAAATCTAGTCCAAACACTTGAATCTTAAGGAAATAAACACATCTGAAGTGGACTGAAGATTGCAGGCTTATGAGGCAATCTCCTTTGATTCATCAGGGGACATAGGAAAAGAGATGATTATATTCATTTTAATAAAAGGGGACTCATCTAGCTGGCGTAGTTGCCCCTTGCATTTATTTCTTCCTTAGTTTCATCTTCTGTCTCACCACCAGTGCACTTCAATTCTCCGTGGCAATCAGAACTGACATATTTGCTGGAAGCAGCAGGAGGACCTTGTTTGATCCAGGGCCTCCAGGCAGTGAAGTGAGTGTCAGAGCAGCCTTTCCTCATTAAAAACAAAACATCTGGTCACTGACAATCTCGCCCAGATAAAATTGACCACTCAAGTGAGCTTGGAGTGCCCCTGGTGAAGCAAGTGACTTAGCATGGCCTACTGTTGGCATAATATACATTCTGGTCACATCCGCTTGGTTCACGATTAAAAACATGTTTCCCTTACTCTGAGCACTTCAATCATAGCTCATAAAAATCAAGCTGTATTCATTCCAGTTCATGCATCTTCATGATTTGGGCTTGGAGGAAGTCATCATTTGTGAATCAGAAACTTTCAGCTTACAGTGGGGGTAAGTGCTATGGGCCTTAGAGAATGATCCAAGAAGGAAGGCTGAAAGTGGGTCTTTATGTTCAGGGATGAGGTGAGTGCCTGGCTCTCTCACATGTGCTGATGCTCCCCCGATGACCTTCCTACCTTAGCTTGCATGGAGGGAAAAGTGAAGAGTCCCTGAGGCCTTGTGTATACTCAGGCATAGCTTTGATTTGGCACTAGCACTGACCCCTAGAGACAACATTATGCCTAGGGTTTACTCTGACTGAGCTAATTGAGATTTACCCCTTGGTGCAACCAGGATAAACCCTGATTAAGTCGTTTGAAAAACTCCAGCTTCCTTTTCCTACACATAGGGGTCAGCAGTGATGTAGCTACACAGATTGTTGACCACTGATTGCTGAATCAGAGCTATTCCTGACTTTAGATAAGGCCTGATTCTCCTCTCACAGCAGTCTTATATTGATATATACCTATCTCAGAGAGCTGGAAGGGACCTTGAAAGATCATCAAGTCCAGCCCTCTGCCTTCACTAGCAGGACCAAGTACCATCCCTGTCAGATTTTTGCCACAGATCCCTAAATGGCTCCCTCCAGGACTGGCTTTAATAGGCCAATGCTCAAACCACTGAGCTATCCCCCACCAACCTTCTCTAAGATATTCCTGATTTACACCAGTTGGGGAGAATAATCAGGCCCAGAGTCGCTGGCAATAAGCTCTGTAGTGAGTTGAGCCTGGGTGCCACCCCTGGGAACCTTGCGTGTTGTTTGCGGGTAATGAAAGCACTTGGAAGCATTTCTCAGATAGAATCCCTAGCAGGCATCAGAGCTGAATGAAATGCATCAGGATCCAGTGCACGCTGTGAGTACACAGAGAAGACTCCCTCCCTCTGGGATTAACCAAGGGCAAGGGAGAGAATCTTATTATTTGATGTTTATTATTTGCATTACTGCACATCCCAAGCCAGCTGCAGGAGGAAAATGTAATCCTTTTAAATGAGGTTAAACACAAAGTATCATACTGAGAACTGCCTGCAGAATTATTTCTAATTGTAAACTCCCTATACATGTCCCATAAGATAGAGAACTAATATATATGCAACGCTAAAGAGACTTTTGTATTCAGCAACTTAGGCACTGAAGGAGAATTTTCACACAGCAGTAAGCCTGGAAATAATACTCTTTCAAAAGAATTTTACTCAGCCTGCATTTTCCTTTGTTATATTTAAAGATAGTTGTGCTTGCATAGGTGATCTTTTCTTCCAAGGAGTGACTGCTTGATCCCACAGTATTCATAATCCTCTGCTTCCATAGCCTATTGCTATGGAAATGCATATAATGGTGATTGCTATTTGGAAAGCCCTGACAGTACAGATCTGATCACGAAGGCACTGTCCCTGCTCGGAGGAGCTTATAGACTACAACAGGTAGACAATACAAAATGCATTGAGAGACCCAGAGGAAGGGCCTCAAATGCAGAATTGTGATTTTACTGAAAAACAGGCAGAGAGGCAGGATTTGCTGTGAGGGAGCAAACAGCAAATGGGCCCACTTCTCCTCTAACGGACACCGGTATGAATCAAAGTGTATTCCGCCAGGCCAGGTTCTGCACTCAGGTGTAAATCTGGAGTAATTAAACTGGCTTCAATGGAGTTTCCTGAGATTCACTGGAGTAATGACAGCAGGATTGAGCATAGCAAAGTTACACTGGTGCAAGAGGGAAATCAGGCCCTAATATCTTTGACAATTAACAAAATTGATAAGACAAATTAATAAATCAATTAATCGTTTGGACACACTTGATTTCTGCTCAGCTTGTTGGTAAATTTCCCTGTGTGTAAGGCCTTCTTGAAGAAAGTTAGTTGAAGAATAAGGGCTTGTCTACATGAGCACTTAGTTTGCAGCAATCTGCAGTGTGAATCTACCCTGCACTAGCCCACCACACACTAAGTGTCTGGGTGGGCCCTGCTGATGTGCATTAACAGTTTGTTAGAGCACTTTAATCTACTCCTGTTCTAAAGCAGGGTAGATTAAGGCATCAGAGTCTACGTGGCCAGTTAGCATGTGGCAGGTTAGTGGAGTGTAGATTCACATCTCAGATTGCCACAAACTAAATGCTTGTGTAGACAAGCCCCTTAAGAGTTCAGTCACAAGAGCAAATCCCAGTATGTTATTCTGCTCCCTTTCAGGCCCCATCCTTCATTGGGTTTGTTTCCTCTCTCCATTGAGAATAGGATGCAGTGCTACATTTTGCCACCAAAGGACAAAATGCCAGAAGGGGTGAGGGAAGGGGAAAAATCAACAGATGTATAGCTGGTCCTTTTTGTCTCTTGCTTGAGAGGTCAAGCAGTTCAGGAAGCCAGTATAACCCATGGGGACCTCTCTCTGTAATGCAGCACTTTCAGGCCGCTATCCTAATCAACACCCTTGTCATCAATACCCACAGACAGGGACCCCACACTTCTCATGGGGGTGGCATACCTGGTAGAAGTAATCAGAAAAGCTTTTGTAAAGAAAAAATATAAAAGGGCTGAAAAAATTCGAAACCATTCACGTATGCAGGCCAGTTCTTCCCTCCGTGACACTAATTTTAGACCTGTGGACTCCCATTGATATCAAGTGAGGTACAGCAATACAGAGGTGGTGTAACAGATTGGAGCATCAAGCCCTAGTATGCAGGCTTAAAAATTGCAGATGCATTTTAAAACAAAACAATCCCACACAGTTCCTCCATCACATTCCTGCCCAGATCTGCACTTTCCCTACCACAGCTGATGTTATGGCAACCAGCGAAAATAGCTCCATTCGGCACAGCTCTAGGTGTTTGTCCAATAATCAACTATTGCAAGTAATACACAATTCGACACAGGGTCCAATTCTGACATCCTTACTGGCGCTGAGTAGCACTTACTCAGATAAGTACCAATAGCTCTATCGGAGTCAATAGCAGTACTCATGGTAGTGCACCTCAGTGTAAAGTAAAGGGTGGCAGAACTGGGTTAGACTGGACAGTTACAATCTGCTCTGCGTAAGGGGACAGCATTGTGCTCTGGTCTGCTCTTAGGATGGCAAAGCTAACTATGACTCTCAGCCAAAATACCTTCTCTGCTCTCCCCCATGCTGTGGGTTGGGGGAATAGACTCCTTCATTCCCTTTAGTGCAGCAATTTACTCTTGTCTAGGCATCCAGCCAGCTACTCTGCCATTGCCTTGCTTAGCAGCCCATCTAACCCATAGGGTCTTGATCCCTTCTGGACCAGATTCTCATAGCATTACTCATACTGAGTGGCACCTGACTTCGTGATCATTCCTACCCAAGTCAATGACACGCACTATACATGGAATCAGGTGCATTCAGTATGAGTAAAGGTATCAGAATCAGGCCTCTGTACAAAAATAAGATGAGTGTTACTCAGAGAAGACCTTAGCTCAGTGGAAGTTTCTATCTCTGGGCCTGATTCTCCATCACCTGGCACCTTGTGCAGTCATTTACAGCTGTGCAAAGTATGTGTAAAATGCTAGTAAATGAGAACAGTTACTTCTCTGCATTCATGTTGCACAGGTGTAACTGGCTATTCCAGGTTCAGAGGAGGTAAGAATAAGGCCATAAGTCTTTGTTTTTGGTGTTTTCAACTCATCTATCATATTGGTATTTAAATGGCAAGTTGCACCAGTGCATCCCAGGGCAGGCTGGGCACATATTCTATTAACAGTTGAGGAACGTACATTTCTGAAATACTCTCTAAAAAGCTTCGTCGTTCAACAGGAAAGCGGTTATACAACATAATAAAAAAGAATGGGTCAGTCCATAAATTGCAGTTATTAGGGAGCATTTATGGATTCTTGTCATAAAAGAACAGAGAGAAAGTGTTGCTAGATAGCCTGAATGCAAAGAATTCCCAGAACATAATATTTCCAGTTATACTGGCTCCTTCGTGCTTTGAAAGTAGAAATTATTGTTCTGATGATACCACAGAAGAATCATTATATTTAGCTTTAAGTAATATTTCTCGTTTGAGTCTGAAACAGTGGCAGAGTTTTGATTTCCAGCATGGCAGCAGGTTTCAGGCAGAAATATTTTTGATCCATTTCTGTATACAGGACCCGGTTCTCTAGTCACTTCTGTGTGTTTCAAGCCAGTGCCACTCCATTGACTTCAGTGGAGTGACTCCTGATTCACCCATGTGAGAGAAGAATCAAGTCCATGGAACAGTGCAGGAGGCCCTTTTCTTTGCAGAGGGAAAGTATTTCAAGAGGGCCCAGTTCTGCAACCTTCACACATGGCAAATGAGACATTAGTCCCTTAGGTCCACATAGAGGCCCTAGGGGCCCTAAACCTAGGGCTAAAAGTAAATTTCACCATGTACCTTGTAAAGGGCCGGGACATAATTTAGGTGCTAAGCTAAAATATACCAGGATAAGGACCAAATTTAAGACGCCAGGTTCCAGTCTCATTTATACTGGGCAAATCTGCAGTAACACCAAAGACGTAAATATTGTTATTCCAGATTTACTCTGGACTAAATGAGTCACCGAATTATTCATAAATAAGCATCTAGAATTCTAGCATTATGGGTAGCTCTCCAGAGAGCAGGAAACACATCCAGAAATCACTAGCACTCCAGTACCTATGTTCTCATCTGTATACCTGCTTCAAAAATGGTTTGCCCTTAGAGAAACTCTCACCTTTTTTCAGGCCTACTGCCAGTATTTTGGGAAGGTTTTGTTTGTTTATAATCCAGATTGCAGAGGGGAAAATTTGGAGGTCAATACAAACTAGAAAAAGTATATTATATTAAGCAATATTAAGGCAGCCACAGTGTTTAATATTCACAGCTAGATTCTCCTAAACCTTCCAGTAATAAAATCTCAGAGAGCTGTCTCAAGAAAGTGCAATTTTTACCTCTGCTTTTTGAAGAAACATTTGAGTGAGTGAGAACCACCCTCTTCCTGAGTCAAACCCCTCAAAGACTTGCCACACACACAGACCCCTCAACAAAGTCAGCCTAGCATGTGCATCAATGCTCACCAGTCCTGCCTTCCCCCACGTGAGGAGGGGGACTTGGGCCAGCCTCACCTGGGGGGTGGAGGGCTTGGGCCAGCTCACTGTGGTGTCCCATTTTCCCTTTGGGAAATATGGTCACCTTAGCAATAGCTCAAAACCAAAACAGACAAAAAGCCCAACACCAAAAAAATCTCTCTCCCTGCACAACCAGATTTTCCTTTCTCTGTCTCCCACCCTGGAAACTTACTTCCCTAGTTTTGCAACATGTTTTGCCTTTCAGTGACATCAAGAACTAATTAGTGCTTGTGAGAAATGAAATGCACTCGGTCTGCAATTCATTCCTCTCTTCTGTCTCACCTCTCCTGACCAGCCAGTCCTGCTCCTGATCAATTTTTGGCCCAGATACCATCACAGCGCTCAGCATTCTGCACCCCTACGTTCAGACCTTCCTTTCGAATCCTGGCACCTCCAACGTTCGGAAAACATTGTCCTAAAGTTCTCTCAGCTGCCGGGACTAGCAAGCCCCCACAAGCCCAGAGCTCGCCTCAAACCCAGTTTAAGCTTGCCCCACCCTCAGCTGGCCCACAGCTGTTAGTGCGTTTCGCTTTCTACTCCCGGGGCACCCCGAGTACCACTGTCTTGCCCTGAGGGATGCTCGGCCAAGAGAGCAGATACCCTGCATGGGTGATTGCTTGCAGCTTACTCATCTTCTTTCTGGCTAGGGAAATTCCTTAGGCATCCTGTGCTAATGGCCTGGCACAGACTTAAAACTCATTCCTTTATATACCTGGAACATTACCTGGACTGAAATAGGCATACACTGGAGAGGGATGGGTCTTGGGAAATGCTGTGTTCCTGGAAGCAAAAGTCCTCTGTGAGGAAGAGTTCAGCAACACCTTTCTTCAGAGTCAAGATGTTAGCGCCTATATCCTGGTCCATTTCCAACTAAGTATGACTTTCTGCCCCCTGGTTTTCCCCAGAACAAGGAATCCCACTTCCCTTTCTGTCCTAAACTGTTGTGCAGTGCAGTGGCGCCCCCAGCCATACACTTTACTCGTGGTACATACTCCCTGACAGGGATACCAACTCATCAGTGTTGGCCACTGTCATAAACAGATAGCTAAGGGTTAATGTCTCTTTCACCTGAAGCACCTGACCAGAGGACCAATCAGGAAACCGGATTTTTTCAACTCTGGTTGGAGGGAAGTTTGTGTCTGAGTCTTTGTCTGTCTGCCTGCTTTCTCTGAGCTTTGGAGAAGTAGTTCTGCTTTCTAATCTTCTGTTTCTAAGTGTAAGGACAAAGAGATCAGATAGTAAGTTATATGGTTTCTTTTCTTTGGTATTTGCATGAATATAAGTGCTGGAGTGCTTTGATTTGTATTCTTTTTGAATAAGGCTGTTTATTCAATATTCTTTTAAGCAATTGACCCTGTATTTCGTCACCTTAATACAGAGAGACCATTTGTATGTATTTTTCTTTCTTTTTATATAAAGCTTTCTTTTAAGACCTGTTGGAGTTTTTCTTTACTTCAGGGAAATTGAGTCTGTACTCACCAGGGAATTGGTGGGAGGAAGAAATCAGGGGAGATCTGTGTGTGTGTTGGATTTGTTAGCCTGATTTTGCATTCCCTCTGGGTGAAGAGGAAAGTGCTTTTTGTTTCCAGGACTGGGAACGGAGAGGGGGAGTCACTCTGTTTGGATTCACAGAGCTTGTGTCTGTGTATCTCTCCAGGAGCACCTGGAGGGGGGAAGGGAAAAAGGATTATTTCCCTTTGTTGTGAGACTCAAGGGATTTGGGTCTTGGGGTCCCCAGGGAAGGTTTTTCAGGGGGACCAGAGTGCCCCAAAACACTCTAATTTTTTGGGTGGTGGCAGCAAGTACCAGGTCCAAGCTGGTAACTAAGCTTGGAGGTTTTCATGCTAACCCCCATATTTTGGACGCTAAGGTCCAAATCTGGGACTAAGGTTATGATAGCCACTCCCAACAGCGGTGGTAAGGAGGAGCAAGTTTTGCCTTGTGCCCCCTTCATCATGACAGAGTGGAGCAACACTGCAATCCCCAGGCACCAGGTTGTAGTGCCACTCACTCAGTTTTGGCCCTACCACCAGTTGTCATGATAGTGGGACAGCAGGGCCAAATGTGGGGTGGGTGGTGTGATAGACAATGCTGCTTCTCCTTGCTGTTGCTGTGGGGCTGATTCCTGCACTAGGGCTTCCCCCTAGTCCAGCCTAACCTTGCCCTGCTGACAGCAGCCCCTATCCCCTTTGTTGTGCCCGGGCTGCAGGACTCACTCAGCAATAGCCTGAAGACCTGCTGCAAGTATGGGGAGCTGCAGTAAATGTCTGCACTGGAGAGCCTGCTGGGAGAGGGGCAGTGGACAGTACCATGTGAAAAATTTCTGGGGTGCTTTGTTGTTCTGCGCTGTTAACCAGTAGCTCTGTTTCCACACAAAAGAGTGCTACAATTCAGTGGTGAGTGATATGTTCCCATATATCCTTGACATGCCACATCCCTCTTGCAGATCTATTTATCTATCCAGGGTTTTATACGGTTGCCCATTAGCATGGCATCTGAGCAGCTGAGTGTACAGTGCCTCTGTGTTTGGAAAGTCTTGGAAATAGGCAAAGGCTGGTTCTGTGCATCTGTGATGTTATTGATATAAACTGAGACCATATAGAACATGGTTTGCAACCAAAGTCCTGTAGTGGCACCAAATCTTATGTAAAGGGGGTCATATAAGGTGTCTAAGACCAGGTTATGGGTTGCTGGTTATGATTATACTGTCTGTATGTCTGTATCATTTTGTAGTTGAAGTTATAAGAATTGGCTGTATACTGTCTGTATTTCAAATTGGTGCTGTAGTTCTGGGTGACACCCCAGACAAGTTGGTGTTAGCTCTGCCTAGCCTGCTTGATGGCCCATTAAGGACCATCAGCTACACAATTGACCCATTGAGAGGAGGCAGATATGCCTTGTAACTCAGCAGAGTGTGCAGAAACTTGCCCATGTGACTGCAGACTCCATTTGGCTGTAATTTTCCACAGAAAGAACAAAGAAGTGTTCTTACACCTGGAAGAGCCTATATAAGGCTGATGCCTCATCTCCATCTTGTCTTCAATCCTGCTTCTTACCTCTGGAGGGACTTTGCTACAAGCTGAAGCTCTACACAAGAGACTGATGACCCATCCCAGCTGGGGATGTACTCCAGACACTTGATTTGAACCTGCAGTTTACTCCATCACTGCTACCTGCCTGAACTAAGAACTTTGCCATTACTGTATGTAATTGATACTATTTAACCAATTCTAGCTCTCACCTCTACCTTTTTCCCTTTATGAATAAACCTTTAGATTTTAGATTCTAAAGGATTGGCAACAGAGTGATTTGTGGGTAAGATCTGATGTGTATATTGACCTGGGTCTGGGGCTTGATTCTTTGGGATCGAGAGAACCTTTTTCTTTCATTGGGGTGTTGGTTTTCATAACCATTCTTCCCCAGGACATGTGGGACTGGTGGTGATGCTGGGAGACTGGAGTGTCTAAGGAAATTGCTTGTGTGACTTGTGGTTGGCCAGTGGGGTGAAACCGAAGTCATTTTTGTCTGGCTGGTTTGGTTTACCTTAGAGGTGGAAAAACCCCAGCCTTAGACTGTGACTGCCCTGTTTGAGCAATTGATCCTGAATTGGCACTCTCAGTTGGGTCCCGCCAGAACCGCATCGTCACAGCATCACTCAGATGTTTCTTCATAAAGAAGAGAGAAACTCTCTAGTTGGCAGCTGGTATAAAGCGAAGTGCCCCAGGGATTGGTCCTGGGGCTGGTTTTGTTCAACATCTTCATTAATGATCTGGACGACAGGAGGGATTGCACCCTCAGCAAGTTTGCAGATGATACGGAGCTGGGGGGAGAAACAGATACACTGGAAGGTAGGAATAGGGTCGAGAGTGACCTAGACAAATTGGAGGATTGGGCCAAAAGAAATCTGATGAGGTTCAACAAGGACAAGTGCAGAGTCTTGCACTTAGGATGGAAGAATCCCATGCACCGCTACAGACTAAGCAGAAGTTCTGCAGAAAAGGACCTGGGGATTACAGTGGACAAGAAGCTGGATATGAGTCAACAGTGTGCCCTTGCTGCCAAGAAGGCCAATGGCATATTGAGTTGTATTAGTAGGAGCATTGCCAGCAGATTGAGGGAAGTGATTATTCCCCTCTATTCAGCACTGGCAAGGCCACACCTGGAGTATTGCATCTAGTTTTGGGTCCCCCACTACAGAAGAGGTGTGGACAAATTGGAGAGAGTCCAGTGAAGGGCAACAAAAATGATTAGGGGGCTGGGACACATGACTTATGAGGAGAGGCTGAGGGAACTGGGCTTATTTAGTTTGCAGAAGAGAAGAGTGAAAGAGGATTTGATAGCAACTGTAGTAAGAGGAGGCCCTGAGATATAAACCTTGGTATCAGAGGCCTGAACTAAAGTAATGGTCAAGATTTTGCTAGCATAAAGCAAAGTTAAGCTGTGAGCCAGAGGCGGGCCCTGCTCACAGAAGCTGGCAAGGAAAGAGCTGATGCTGCAGAAAGAGAAGTATCTAAAGGTACTGAACTAGATATCAGAATATTTGCATACTTGTACACTCCATACAGATAACAAGGAACAGGCTAACCCATCCCAATGACGAGGGGGAGGGATAGCTCAGTGGTTTGAGCATTGGTCTGCTAAACCCAGGGTTGTGAATTCAGTCCCTGAGAGGGCCATTTGGGGAACTGGGGTAAAAAATCTGGGGATTGGTCCTGCTTTGAGCAGGGGGTTGGATTAGATGACTTCCTGAGGTCCTTTCCAACCCTAGTATTCTACGACAGGGGCAAAAGGCTAATGTGATGGATAGAGTTGTTTTGTTCGAACCAACATGTAAAAGGTGAGAGGCAGCACCTTACTATGTAGAGGGGTTGCACCTCATACGTCAGGAGTGATGTGTAGCTTGTTTGTACCTATGTATAAGAATGCATCCCTGGGGAGGTGTCTTTGTCCGGCCGAGGGGGCAGTGGAAAGTCCCGCCACTGACTGAGCCAAGTCCATTGCCAAAGGGCACTTTCTCGTAGTATGCCCTGTAGAGTAACAATCTAGGGGGAACTATCATTGTGTCCAATACAGCAATAAACCTGGCTGATGTGCCTTCGTATCTTATTAGACTCTGTGGTCATTGGGGGTTCTCTTCGGGTCTCCTGTGTCAGCTATCTTCGAAGAGCTGGGACAGCACACAGAGGGAACACATGCATGCAGCCAAGTGATATCAACACTGAACAGAGCAGAGCACCACACCGGTAGCATCTGACAACAGCAACCTTCAACTACCTGAAGGGGAGTTCCCAAGAGGATGGAACTAGGCTGTTTGGAGTTGTGGCAGATAGAACAAGGAGTAATGGTCTCAAGTTGAAGTGGGGAAGGCCTAGGTTGGATATCAGGAAACACTGTTTCACTAGGAGGGTGGTGAAGCACTGGAATGGGTTACCTAGGGAGGTGGTGGAATCTCCATCCTTAGAGGTTTTTAAGGCTCGGCTTGACAAAGCCCTGGCTAGGATGATTTAGCTGGGGTTGGTCCTGCTTTGAGTAGGGGGTTGGACTAGATGACCTCCTGAGGTCTCTTCCAACCCTGATATTCTATAAACTGCATTGAAAGAGACAGCTATTTTAGAGTCTAGTGCTTATGTGGACAGGTGTGACCAAGAACTCTGTTGCACTTTCTTGGAGTCTTTTGCTTCATAGATCTCACTGGCAGTTCTGGCTTTTCATTGGTCCTGACCCCTATATGTTACTTAGAAGGGTATTTTTCATCTTTGCTATTATTCTTATGGGGTGGCCCAATAGGGTGACCTTAAGTAATTTACGAGGAAGAATTTTTCTTATTTTCTGTTATTCTGGGTGTTGAAATGAGAAAAATGACAATAACTAAATGTGATAAGGTCAATGGCCATAATGCCATGTTTGCAGCAAAGCCCCGTGCTCTACGTGCCCTTCGGCTTGCCAGCACATCCTTGCTTTTCTCTTTGTGAAATGGCAATAGAAATTGAACAAAATGTCAGTGGATTTGACCTTTGCAAGTCTGAAGGAGTTAAAATTGATAAGAGGACAGCTGGAGACAGTGTAGTACTGGAGTAGCTTGCATCCCTTTACCTACTCCAGCACCCAGGACTTCTTCCCCCATGCCAGTTGAAGATTTTAATCTGACATCATGGAGGACTTGTTAAAGTCAAACTCCTAGACCATCAAGTTATGTATAGCAAAATTGTTAGAAAAGATTATGATGCACTTTTAACAAGGTTGAGAGGGCTTGGAATTTCAGTTCAAGATGTGGTTTTGGGGAGAGAAGAATTTAGGGCTCCCTGCTGTAGGTTTTTTTAAAATATGTATAATTGACTTCAATTTCCCTTTAGAAAAAGGTCAGTTGTTATCTTCCAATGATAACTGAGAGGAGGAAACCTTAAGACTATTCAGTAAGCAGGCAAAGAGATCAGAGAGATCTCAGCTTCTCCTATTTGATCTAAAACAGAGTTTACTGCACTTACACCCTAATCCCCTTTTATATTTAGATAGAGGTCCTGGAGCATATGTAAGGACAGTTTTTGAGATAATGGAGGGAAACCCCTGGAGCCAAAGTCATTATTTTTGCATGAAGTGTTTAATGCTAAACATAAATATTGAGAGAATTGAAGTCCCAAACCCTTGTAGACTTTATACTTACATACCAGATCTTGCTTCACATCCAATTATTAAGAACATGGTCTTAAGTGAATAGAAAACTGATAGGAAAACTTTAAAGCAAAGACAATTAGAAGGCATTATTTTACAGTTAAAAGGAAAAAAAGCATTTTTTGATACAAAACAAAGAAAAATGGGGCACATTAGCATCTCATCACAGACAACACACTCCAGTGGGTCTGTAAAAGGGGAAACACAACTAAGGGAAATGACTTTCTGCAGTGATGATCCAAGAGTGGATTGAAGTATGAGTTCCTGTGGTGCACATTAATCAGTCTCTCTATTGTAATTCTCATGATTTACATCCCCACAGTGATGATTACATGGGGAAAAAATGATCTACAGTCTGGATGACTCCAAAAAGCTACATTCTTTGTCCAAATCCAATCAAGTTCCATGGCTGGCAGAACTTTTGGTTTAGCATTAATTTAACATACGAGGCCCTGAAAATAACCCCTGTGGCTTTTGAAACCTCAGAGGTGAAAATAATGTTGCTTAAGTACTGAACAGCAGATTACCTCTGAAATCTTGTCATTGCTCATTCACGAGGGAGTTTAGCTTGAGTGAAGAATTGGACTCTAAATCAGGATGGAATTTATTGCAAAATGTAGTCAAATATAATTTCTTGGGCAAAATTTGGTTCTCATGAACACCAGGGAAGTCTAGAGTAACTGCACTGGAGCTGTTTATGGATTTACTCGGGATTTACACTGCTGCATAATGGACAGCAGAATTTCGCCTCTGATCATTAGACTGCACACAAGTGAAAGTCTCTTTGCATTTCTTTGAATGCATAGTAACAAGTATAGTAGAGGCTACCAAAATGTTTCCACTCTGTGAAATCCTGGCTCCACTGAAGTCAATAGGAGTTTTGTCATAGACTGCAATGGGGCCAGGATTTTACCTAATACCTGATCCCCAGTTGCTCATAACTTTCTGAAACTTTGAGCTACTGAGCTGTATAAAAAATCCTAGAAAAAAATTCTCCAGAATTTCTTTCTATATTTCACTGAAATGTCAAACCCTTAAAAAAAATTCTGGCTATCTCTAATGAATAGTAACAATTTGTGATTCAATCATTCAGAAGAACCAAACAGCTCATGGATATGTGGAAGGAAGAAATCAGGGGTCGCATATTACTTAGCTACCACAGATTCAGAACATGAAATTGAATCAAAAACTTAAGCTGGATTCATTCAAAGAGACAAATGAACTAGAGTATTTTTATTAGCACACTACATATACAGATTAAAGAACAGGAGTACTGGCACCATAGAGGCTAACAGATTTATTTAAGCATAAGCTTTCATGGCCTACAGCCTACTTCATCAGATGCAAGGACTGGAACATACAGAAAGAAGATATTTATACATACAGAGGACATGAAAAGTGGAAGTAGCCATACCAACTGTAAGAGGCCAATCAATTGAGATGAGCTATCATCAGCAGGAGAAAAAGTGATAATCAAGTGTTAATCAAGATGGCCCATAGAAGGTCTGAGGATACTTAACATAGGGAAATAGATTCAATTAATGTAATGGCCCAACCATTCCCAGTTTCTGTTCAAACCTAAGTTAATTGTATTTAATTTGCATATTAATTCAAGTTCAGCAGTCTCTCTTTGGAGTCTGTTTTTGAAGTTTTTTTGTTGTAAAATTGCCACCTTCAAGTCTGTCACTGAGTGGTTAGAGAGGTTGAAGTGTTCTCCCACTGGCTTTTGAATGTGATGATTCCTGATGTCAGATTTGTGTCCATTTATTATTTTGTATAGAAACTGTCCGGTTTGGCCAATGTATATGGCAGAGGGGCATTGCTAGCACATGATGACATATATCACATTGGTAGATGTGCAGGTGAACAAGCCCCTGATAGTGTGGCTGATGTGATTAGGTCCTATGATGGTGTCATTTGAATAGATATGTGGACAGAGTTGGCATCGGGCTCTGTTGCAAGAATAGGTTCCTGAGTTAGTGTTTATGTTGTATGGTGTGCGGCTGCTAGTGAGTATTTGCTTCAGGTTGTGGGGCTGTCTGTAAGTGAGGACTGGTCTGTCTCCCAAGATCTTTGAGAGTGAGGGATCATCTTTCAGGATAGGTTGTAGATCTTTGATGATGCGCAGAAGAGGTTTTAGTTGAGGGCTGAACGTGATGGCTAGTGGCGTTATGTTATTTTCCTTATTAGGCCTGTCCTGTAGTAGGTGATTTCTGGGTACCCATCTTGCTCTGTCAATCTGCTTCCTCACTTTCCCAGGTGGGTATTGTAGTTTTAAGAATACTTGACAGAGATCTTGTAGGTGTTTGTCTCTGTCTGAGGGATTGGAGCAAATGCGGTTGTATCTTAGAGCTTGGCTGTAGACAATGGATTGTGTGGTGTGTCCTGGATAGAAGTTGGAGGCATGTAGGTAAGTATAGTGGTCAGTAGGTTTCCAATATAGGGTGGTGTTTATGTAACCATCGCTTATTAGCACAGTAGTGTCTAGGAAATGGACCACTTGTATGGACTGGTCTAGGCTGAGGTTGATGGTGGGATGCAAATTGTTAAAATCGTGGTGGAATTCTTCGAGGGCTTCTTTTCCATGGGTCCAGATGATGATGTCATCAAAGTAGTGCAAGTAGAGTAGGGGCGTTAGGAGTCAAGAGCTAAGGAAGCATTGTTCTAAGTCAGCCATAAAAATGTTGGCATACTGTGAGGCCATGTGGGTACCCATAGCAGTGCCGCTGACTTTGTCCTCATTCACAACTATTTCACATTTGGGGACGATATATACCTTCAAGTCAGCTGTATGTTCCATGCATCCGATGCATCCGATGAAGTGGGCTGTAGCCCACAAAAGCTTATGCTCAAATGAATGTGTTAGTCTCTAAGGTGCCACAAGTACTCCTGTTCTTTTTGCAGATACAGACTAACACGGCTGCTACTCTGAAACCTGTCATTATACAGATTAAAGCAGTATACTTTTCTGTTAATTATGTAACAACTAACCAATCATATTACACAGCTGACAGTTCCTTCCTATATTCTTGTGTGGTTTTCCTTTTAATCTTTCTAGTATGAACAGAAAACTCTAGTGATGATTGTGAAGAACAGATACAGAATACAGTAAAGAGTGTGAGAACTGACAGGCCTGCAGTTTGCATAGGGAAAAATATGATGAGGCATATCAAAAATTCACTACATTGACTGAACAAATATGTTGGAATTCATATAATTTTTGTCCCTTTACAACTGCTCTGGGAGCCTGTTTGCAGTGAGATTCAGAAGACATTGGAATCTCTTTTTGTAGCTTTTGCTGAAACTAAACTTAAAGTGGGTTATGGACATCTTTATACAATATCTATTGTGTACATAATGTCCTTCATACAAACACCGCAGGTATTTCATAATTCAAAGTTCTACAAAATTCTTACAAGACGTAAATATTCCACAACGTGTCACAGCCTGATATCTCACTTTATGTCAGTACAGACAGCACTCCATCATCTACAACATTGTCTAGACTACTGAGAATTTTAGGGACATCTCCCACCATTGCAGTAATAGGGGCACTGCTTAAACTGACCACTAATTTTTTAGTCCTCAGGTCATGTAATCCTGCTCAAAGAAATGGTTGGAGGTTTCCTTACAAATTTCAGTGTAGGCAAGGCCATCACATCTTTTTCAAATGAATCTGTAGAACTTATATCGTGGATAATGATCTTTTGAGGGGGCAGTAGACTCCACCAGTTTCTCTTTCTCAGTTAACTTCTGTCCTTATTCAATGCAATCCAAATTATAGTTGAATTTAAAAATTGCGTTGCCAGTTTAGCTATTAGATTTGGAGACTTTTTGGTTTCCCTAGTGAGAAAATAAGTGTCAAAGTGACCAGTGGCAAATCTAGCAACTTTCACTGCCAATTACAAGGACATTCAGAGAAAGAAGTCACCAATATGTGCAGTCACAAAATCATACATGTGCAGCTCGATAATGTTAATAAAATCCATTCCATTTCTTACTACTTTCTTTTGCACACCAAGTCAATGTCATTATGTCTCAACTGAGCATGTCTTGGAAAGGAATCACATTCCAGGGCTTCTTAGGCTGAGATCACTATAATCTGCAGGTGAGAAAAATAAGTTAGTGGAGTCTAATTAAATACTTTGCTAATGCCAGGAACACTTTGGGCTTCCTCCCTGGAAGCACAGTGTCCCTTCCCCATGGAGGCACAGTGCCCCTGCCCATTGGGGCACATGGCCCTGTCTCATCCCACCCCACCTTCCATCCATGCAGCTCTCCTCGCTGGCTAACCTGCCTCCCTGCCCGTTTCATTAGCCATCTTTCCCTGCATCATAGGGTGTGCTAACTACTATAGAGTAGCGACAAAGAACAAGCCCTGGCTAATGTGCTGCTGTCTCCAAAGTGCACCTGGCTTTAGCAAGGTATTTAATTAGCCTCCACGAACTTCTTTTCCTCTCCTATGCCCAGATGTACAGACACTCTTTCCCCAACTTACATATTATATAATTTTTTTAACGTTAGCTTTAATAAAATTTTTATATCAGTTTTTATTAAAAAAAAAGAAGAGCAGGGAAAATATTTTATTAGCACTATTGAGCTCCTTGTGAATGATTTTGTGACTACATTTGCCTGGGCGCATGCACAAACATATGTATATATAATTCTTTGTTGAATTCTCTGGAAATTTTTTTTAGTGACATTTTTTGCTCCTTTTGAGTGCTTAAATAGTTACATGTAGCGACTTTTCACGGTTGGTCTGGTGACTTTCTGCCATATGGAGTTGGCAATATAGTGTTAACTTTAAACCCCAGCCATTGTGTATTGTCATGAAAATAAAACTAAAAATCCTTGTAATATGGCAGCCCTTGTCTCTCTCCTCTCCCAAAAATAATTAATAAATGTTAGGCTTGTTGCCAGAGACTCAGAAGAGACAATGAACATAAATAGCAAAAGAGGGCTCCTCAAATGTTCAAGTGTTAAATGCAAAGATCAGACTGGTATGTTCTCTGAATGAGACAAAAATGTACGGAGCTTGATGTAGGGCATAGAAAGATACTGGTGACGCCTAACTAAGAGGAAACTTCTAGGTAAACCACCTTAAAGTTTTTAAAGATCATTTGGAAACCAGTGGAAGTCTCTCAGAAGACGTATAATGTAATCTTGACACCTCTAATGAGTAGCCCTGCTGTGGGATTCTGAAGCAGCTGAAAATGATATAGTTAGTGGGAAGATCAAAGATGAGAAAAGAGCAGTAGCTGAGAAAGAGGATGACAAAATTATGTATCAAGGATTCTGTTTCTCCTTGAGATAACAGAGGTCTCAGGTTAGAATTATCCCTGAAAGGGCAATAAAAGGCTTTGACAACCTGATTGATGTGGGCATTACCACAAGCTCTGACATAAAATATGAGATGCTGCAGGTGCTTCATTTCTTCCCGGTGAAAACGATTAGCACAATGTAGTTTGCCCAGATATAGTTGTACAATGTTCTATCGATGTTTTCCATAAAATCATATGAATAAGTGTCTTTATAATGAAATATAACTATGTGTACCAGTTATTTTATATATGTATGCTACTATGGGTATTTACATTAAAGCATTTTTTAACAAACCTTATGGCTAGGCAGGGTTTCAGTTCAACCACAGGTGGCACATCTGCCTTTCATATCTGGAAAGTTTCTTAGTGATACTATTGTTTTTAAGAAAAAGTTGTGTCCCTTGCTATTTACTGATATTACATATGTTGAATATGAACCAAGGTTTGGTTTAGGCTACTGTAAGTGGCCTTAGTTACAGTATTAAGTATTTTCCTTTAAACAAACTAGATTCAAGTTTGGAGTTGAAAGAACACAATTTTGCTTGCCATGAATGTTTACTTGTATTTTCCAATTGGAAGCAGTTTCCTTTTCAATCACTGTGCCTACCAAGAGATCTGCACCACGGCCTTGGTGATCAAAGAGTACACGAATGCTCTTGGCTTCAACTGTGTATCGTAAATGGCACATCTGGCCAAATTCTGAGCAATTTCTTGGCTCACCTTCTCAAGCACATTTATTGCAAAGGAAATGCTGCCTGTCAGAAACGATTTTGTTTTCTTTCATTTCCTCTTCTTCTTTGCAGTAGCACCTACAGGCCCCCCATTGGGGAGCAGGGTCCCGTTTTGCTAGGAGTTGTACACATGAGTAAAACAAGGGCAGGTGCAAGAGAGGACAAGCCCCAAGAGAAAAATGGAGACGGGGTCAGGTAACTGAAAAGAGAGTCTATTTGCACAATTTAATAGTCTCAGCCATAGAAGTCATAGGTGGCCGTCAGCGTCGCCAGTTTCTAATATTCTCTTTTGGAAATGGTGCCACATGAAATAGATGCTCATTTGATATTAGGTCATTTAGGGCTTGATTGTACACTCATTGAAGTCAATGGAAATAACCCAGTTGATTTCAGTGGGCTTTGACTCTAGCCCTTAAAATCAAAACTGCATTGCACTTTGTTCACTGGCTCCACTAGTGCCTATGGCTCATGTTAAATTGAATCAGCTTCATACAGTACTTTGCACTTGATACAGTGATTTCCTATTCCATCTATCTGCCTATTATTTTGTTAAGGAGTTGTACCTCAAATTCACTTTTGAGTTTTAACTCAGATAGACATAAATTGGTTCCTATTGCCCTTGGTTACACATAAAACGCAAAAGTCTCTCCTGAGTAAGTAATGTATTTTCTGGTGTTGCAGTCCAGTTACAATTGATCTATCATCTGTACCAAATCCTCTTTAACTTCCTTCTGCTCCATGTAAAAGCCTTACAGACTTAAGATACTGCTGGGACAGCCACACAGAAATTTCTCAACATGCACTTTAAAAATGTCTCCTCAGCCTCTGTGTTTCTGTCATGGTTCCTTGCAAATCAAGTGGATTTAATAAGCACCCAGGAGGAGGCAGGTTTGTCAGGAGGGAAGGCAGAGCACTTATATTAATGACAGAAGCACCCAGCTCAGTCTGAATTTGTTCAGACTTCTAAAACCTCTAGTTTGCACTGGCATAATATTAGCATAATCAGTCCCATGCTAACGTTACATCCTGTCGTACAAATAACTTTATACTTACTCTTACACACGGTACAGACAGTCTCACTTGGGCAAAACTGGATGAAAATCCCATCTCAGAGCACTCAGCTATTTCTACTCTAGATCCTTGGGTTGAATGGTTACTGAAGTTAGACATGTTGGCCTAGAACCATCGGATTTCATTTCAGACATATTTATAGTCCCAGCCTCCCAAATGACCAACCCGCTCCAAAATAGCTAGCCTGCAGATGACAGAAATGTCAACAAGGAAAAAAAAAGAAAGAAATCAGACTCAAAAAAAGGAGCTCTCTGATCTTATGTCATAATATTGGAGCAAATCACACAGGCCCTTGTGAGAAAGGCATGATTTTTTATATTTGTTGTAGACAGACTTCCTAAGCAGAGAATGTTGCTGTTTTTAAATGGGAATATGAGATCTAATATATGGAGGTATACCTATCTCATAGAGCTGGAAGGAACTCTGAAGGGGCATCAAGTCCAGACCCCCGCCTTCACAAGCAGGACCAAGTACTGATTTTGTCCCAGATGGCCCCCTCAGAGATTGCACTCACAAGCCTGGGTTTAGCAAGCCTATGCTCAAACCACTGAGCTATCCCTCCCCACTTCGTAAGGAAGTCGTTTAGGAGTTTTAGCAAGGAAACTTCTCAACTTCATTGATGGTGAACGAGGAGTTCGGAAGCTGTGCAGTTAAAACTGCACTATTTTCTTCATGGCAATTCATAGCTATCTGGGAATTATATTGATCTCTTGAGGTCCCTTCCAACCCTAATAATCTATGATTCTATGATTCTATACTGTTAGCAATATATATATATATATATATATATATAAATGCTTGTTGCTTTATTTTCAAATATATATGAAAGAGTCAACAAAAAGGAAATATTACAATGTGTGTGTGTGTGTGAGAGAGAGCGAGCGAGAGAGAGCGAGCTCTGGGAGGCGAGACAGACAAAATCTTTCTTGGGGAAGAGAGAAAGTGAGTGACGTTTGAGAGCTGAAAGGTGGGATTTGGGGGAAGGGAAATGAAAGACTGAAGTTTTTGTGAGGAGGGGAAGGTGGACTTTTGGGAGGATGATGAATAATATGGAATTTTGGTGGTGAGAGTTTTCAAGGCAGGAAGAGAAGAAGGAAGAGAATCTGCCTTAAAGATACTTGTGAAGCATTTTCCTTTGTGCAATTTGTTTGTTTTGGAATGTGCCAGATTTCACCAATTTATTTCCTCTTGGAAAGTGTCCTCCAGGCCTCACTACAAGGGCCTGATCCTTTTCCTTGATGAATGCCCCTGAACATCAGCTTGCCTTGCTTTCCTTCACGTCTGCAAAGTACTCAGGGGGGCTGATCCTTTGAAGTGCAGAACACCTTCAACTTCTGGTCACTTTAATGGGAGGTGAAGGGGCTCAGCACCTTGCTGAATAGACTCTAATTTGGGGGCTGGTCAAAAGACACTGTGAACCACTTTGTATCTGCCAATCAGGCCTTGCCATGATAGTTCTCCCCAGCCACTCTTTACCACTGTTCCAGAACGCGTCTGCACCCGTCTTCCATACACAGAGCTGGCATACAGACAGCTGTCAGTCCCTTTTCCTGAGAGTGTGGAGTTTGGAAGAGTGAGGTGGATTCCATTCTGGCTCATCAACAGAACTGTTAACAAAATTCTGATTGCTCACCAATTTCTCTCCTCTGTTACAACTCTCCCCAAATGCTTGTTTGTATTCCCAGAAGCTTGTCATTTAACCAGTCATATTTTTATTCCTGATGAAATAGAGAAAATAAAAATAAATGTTTTTCAAAAGAAAAAAAATTGATTTTTTCTCTTTTACTTGCAAATGGAGCAACTTTAATACATGACCCATTGAGACACAGGAAATGTGGAAGTCCATGGTGACATTTTTACAGAGTCCCTTTCAAAACAGGACAGCACTTTGCTTTCTTGCTGGAAGGAATTTTCCATTAATACATCAATGGCTTTTAGCTCCCTTATAAAGTAAAGTACCATTTTAGAAGGAAAGTTACTGAAAACAGGCTCATCAATTCATACCAAAGTTATAAATCTGACATGCAAGACAGAGGCAATCATTTTCTACATCTTCACATACCTTCTAGTACAACTTTCAGTACTGTCAACTCTTCTGACTTTATCTCTCAACAACTCTTATGGTGATTTATTTGAAGCCCCAGATCCTGGAATCATGTGGTTGTAAGAAAATCATAAAAAAAGTAAGTTTCTACCCTTCATGGTTGTGAAGAAAAGCTTGAAAATATGACTCAGAAACCAGAAGACAAATAAAAAGAATCAATTATTTATTCATTTATCACAATTTCATGATTTTGGGGCAGGCTGACTCATGTCTGTGCTTAGGGTCAGCAATACTGAACTCTGACAATGAGACTGTACAGTACAGATGATAATGATATTTTTGATCTATCAGGCATGGCAACAAAGATGAAGGTGCCCTGCCAAAACTGCTGAAGTTTTGGCAACCACTATTTGTGACTCAGTTTAACCATGTCTATAAATATGAAAGTAATGTGGACATGTAAATAGCTGAACTTCCTTTCAGAAGAAAAATGTTGGTAACAATGCATTCTGTGTGACTTTGGATGCTAACTTATTATTCTGTGTAAGCTCTCTGGGACAGGGACTGTCTTTTTTCTCTGTGCTATCCACCATCTAGCACAATAGGGTCCTGGTCCATGCAGAGGCTCCCAGGAACTACTGCAATAAAAATAGTCCATCAATAATAAATGGTTCATACAAAAATCTATGTTTGTGCAGACATAATTTTCCAGTTACAAGATAGGAAATGGCAAAGTTCCACATGGATCATGAAAAACTATTATTTACTATATGTTTATACAACGTCTGCCACAATGGGTCCCTGACCTGGCTGGCCTCTAGGCACTATCACAATATCAATGTTAAATAGTAATAAGAATGATCATTTACATTATTTTCATAACCACTGTGACCCAATATATTCCTATTGCTTTGCTTCTTCCTACAAACTGTATGAGATAAAGTAGCATTTTTTTCAGGTGAAAGGTGATTAGGTCTATTTCTATCATGCCCTGTTCTGACTGTTACAGGTTACTAATGTTGATAAGTAATGTCTGATGGTTTCTAATGTGGACAATCTGCTAGTGTCTGTGTTGAGGCTACAAACACACTTTGCTTTGATATTCCAGACATTTAAGGGCCACTTTTTTAATCCGTGTAGCACTGTAATCCACATAGCACTGTCTCTTTCCATTGCATACAAAAGTCCAAATCCTGAGGACACTTATGTGGCTAAAAGCAGTTTCAGAGTTATGGTAGGGGGCCAAAGCAATGGAGGCCCCTGTAGAGAAGGACTTGGTAGAGCTTCAGGGGTGCACTCCGGGCTAGTGAGGGGCTGTGTCAGTCTTGCCCTGCACCTTGTAGTGCCTCACAAAGCTTTGCTAAGATGCAGTTCTGTTCCTGCTCCCCTTCCTTGCCAAAAAGAATGGCCATTTGAGAGGTGATTGCCCATCAGCTTTGATGACACCTGCTAGAGGCATCAACTTGTCCTTTGTCTTTGAGAAACTAGTTTACCCTGACTTGTCTGATTAGCACATTTCAGACCTAATTTTCGCTTACATTTATAACTTTACATATCATGTTACTACACACATTTCATCATTCTATTATTGACAAGTAAGATATTGGTTTTCAAATGATACCTCACAAGGCATATTTTGTACAAAGATTATTACAATAGTGTGTAGGGTGTGAATACAGGGTACATTTGATCACAGCACTGTCTCTTTCCATTGCACACTAAAGCTAAAGTCCAAATCCTGAGCACACTTCCATGGCTAAAAGGAGCTTCACAGTTATGGGTCTGCTGCACTAGGGGGCCAAATAGGGTGACCAGACAGAATCTGTGAAAAATCGGGATGGGGGTGGGGGGTAATAGGAGCCTATATAAGAAAAAGACCCCAAAATAGGAACTGTCCCTGTAAATTCGGGACATCTGGTCACCCTAGGGCCAAAGCAACAGAAATCCCTGCACAGGGTCTCTTGGCAGAGCTTTCATGCTGTGGAGAAGATCACCATGATGAGACTCCATAGTTTGTGCAGAGGAAACAATGTGGGAATGTCAAGGGGGGCCAGTGGGTCCTGCACAGCATGAATCCATTTGGCCACAGAGCTTAGGAGCTACAGCAGGTCAGCTCTATTACTGACTCCATATACTCTAGTAGCAGTCACATCCCAGGTTCATTACTGGACAAGTGAAAGAGAAGTTATAGTGTTAGCTGCGAGGAGGGTAACCAGATGTCCTGATTTTATAGGGACACTCCCGATATTTAGGGCTTTATCTTCTATAGATGCCTATTAGCCCCCACCCCCTGTCCCGATTTTTCACACTTGCTGTCTGCTCACACTAGCTGGGGGAGTGAGGATTCTTTCTCTTCCAACCCCTCACATAGTTTCCTCATGCAAACTCTTTTCCTTAACCTTTGCTTGCCTGGTCAGGAATTTGGGACTGAGTCATCAAAGGAAAAAATAATGAAACTTCTTCAGTGAATTGTTTTTATTTATCACAATGAGATTTTGGTTTTGTAGATGTTGTATGTGCAGTTTCTCTATTGGAGGAGTAAGAAACAACAAGGACAATAGATTATAGGGGTCACTTCTTCCACCTTTACGTACGTTGAGATATATCTTACTATGTAAAAAGTCCCACTGGTGAGGCTGCTCATGGAGTAAGGTGAGAAAGGGTAGCAGAATCAGGTCCATTATAATTAATAATGCTTATCAGAATACATGTTATTGCTTGTGGGGAGGGAAGTGGGAAATTTTTTATTATTTGAGTGTTAATTGGTAGTAAGTGAAGGTTTGCTAGATTATGCCAGCAGATGTTGCTTTATAACTACATTAATGTTAATGATTTCCTCCTGCTGCATGTGAAAACTATTTAACTTGTTTCTAGCTCATTGTATAGTTTGCCTCTTGTTATTCGAGCTCCAGTTGTTTTTCTGAGTGTCACCCAAGTGGGGTGGATATTCTGTATCGATGTTCTATAAGTAGTTTAGTAGGAGTCGCAATTACTACATTCCATTTATAAAATATTCCTTTTGCAACCTCTAGTTACATAGGGCAAGATCCTCAAAGGTAAATGAAAGATGAAATCAATGGAAGTTAGGAGCATATATACTTTTGGGGATCTGGGCCATAGGCGTCAATGGTTAAACTTAAAAAATTAAAGATCGAAGGAAATAACTAAGAACTGCAGTTTTTCTGGCGTCTTCAGGATTAGATAATATGTCCAAAATTGCTGGTGCGACTGCTGACAATTGTAACGGGGGCCTGTAGCAGAGTGGACCTCTGCTCCTGCCCTGAAGGGGTTAAAAACAGCCCTGGGAAGGGGCTGGGGCTGGAGAAAGCAGCCTTTAGGCTGGGCTGATTGAGGAAGTGGCTGCAGCTGAAGCCACGCTCCAAACTAAGCCACAGGGCCTAAATAAGAAGGCCAGGGAAGCCAAGAGCAGTTGGTCTCTCTCTGACTGGAGAGGGAGACAGGTCTGGCTGCTTGGGAACTCACCCGGGGGACTTAGAGGAAGGCAAGGCTGGGGAAAGGCCTTAGGAGCTGGGAAGCCCTAGGCCAGCAACTCCCCAGGCTGCAGAGCTGGTTCTAGGCCTCCTAGGTACTGGGCTTGCAGAAGGGCAGCCGGAGGGTGGGTAAAGGCAGCCAGTCCAAACCCCTTGTTGCCTGTGATGATCGGCTGATACACTGCAGTCTGCCCCAGGGCATGGGGGTTAAACAGAGACTGGCAGTAGCCACGACTGAGGCAAAGAGGGGATAGTGGAGTGAGGGTTCCCCTGGGAGTGGGGAGACCTAGTTAAAGTGGCACCAGGGTCCAGGGAGGGACATGGGGGCCAGCAGCGGACAAGTGGATCACCGGCCTGCAGAGGGCGCTCCGGGCTGAGATCGAGCTAATTCCCTGGAGTCACCAGCAGGAGGCGCTGTGGGGGTGAGTCCACACATCTACAGGGCCCAAATGTTTATTCTCGTATTGTTGAAATCTCTCTATTTTTCCTGCATGCCATTAAAAAAGCACCACCATGGGACTCAAGAAAGAATTTTCAAGCAGTCTGAAGCATGGGCTGAACAGGTGTTAGAACTCCATTCATTGGAACAAGGTATACTTTGGCCTCATCAAACCAATGCAAGTATTAAAAAGGCAATCAGGGGGTAAACCCATGACAGCTGAAGAGTTTGGAATCATCTCACATTAGCTCCACCCTATAATTTGATTTTTGTTGTGATTCTATATTCATTTTTCCTGTGTTGTTGTTCACGTATCTGGCACTGCAAACATACATGATACCATCTAGCAGTAGGCAATTGTTATCTGCCCCAAAAGACCTATACTCTTATTATTAATGATTAATTTATATTGTGCTAGCAGCCTCAGTTAAGGATCAGGGCCAACTGTACACACGTTGCATTGCTGAATCACCTGCACTGTGATTGGATTAGTAGGAAAGATGTGTGTGGTTCCAGTCCTACTCTATCATCCAGGCAAACCATGCACTACATTCAGTGCAGAAATTGCAATGAAAAGGGCAACAGATGTGGATGGAATGGAATGGTTTCTCTGCCTTTCCAGAGTTACTTCTATAAGGGCAACTGCATGCCTCTATAGCTTGTAGTTGAGCACAGGCTTTTTTGATGGAGGCTTACATTTGCCATGTCTTTAGGCATCTGTAGCATTTTATAGAGGCAGCAATGCCACCTGTTGCTCTACTACACACTTTTGGCACTGCTGGGATTGTCTGTGACGTCTTATTAGAGATTTCCCTGCTTATACGGCTCTTGAGGTCTTCTGAATATCTGGCCAACACAGGTATAGTGAAAAACAGATGGGGAAATTCTCTCAGATACTATGATAATGATGGTGTTACAAGCACGTTACAAAACAGAATGGAATATTACAGAATGGGATGTGCCCAATTCAGCATGAATGCGTCTCAGAATAAGAGGCTGTTCAGTAATTTGTTGAAGGATAAGATAGTGGCCATTTGGCCTGTGCAGTATAAATAAGCTATTTGAGGAGTATGAGACAGCATGGAGAGAAACGTGGAGTCAGGGGAAGGACAAGGTGATAAATGAGGCAACGAGGAATCAGATCCTACATAGGTTAGATCCTAAGGCAGAGGTTGAAGTAGAGGTAAACAGAGAAAGAGGGACCCTCCTCCACATATACCCCATAATATGGAGTGCCCCAGACATTGGAAGTGATTATGGCCATGAAATGTACCAGTATCTTGTGAACTATGGAAGAAACACCATGTTTTTCAGTATTGGCACAATACAACAGTGTTTCAAAAGGCACTGGTGAGCATGTATCACTCTGCATACTTTAATAACAATACCTGTAAAGAAATTAATATACCTCCATTTTGGCAATTTATTTCAAAAAGGAGATGGACACAGAACAAAAACCAAAGCATCACATGAGATTAGGGGGATATGTTCATATTCTCATGTAAGTTAAAGAGAACTGAAATCATAGCCAATTCATTTCAGTGTAGGTGGAGCTGGTAGATCAGATATAGATCAGATTGCCTAACAATTTCCATCATAACTCTCTGTGTTCAGTTGCTTAAAACTTTGCCAAAAACTTTAATCGTTTGGGCTGAGATTTACCAGGCCTGAAGTTTGCCTCAGGCTGATTTTTTTTCCATATCAACTAAAATAGCTCAGCCATTTCCAAGCATGATGTTAGAGAACAATATGTTGTTTTGACCGTGCTAAAAAAATTTCAGCTGTTCCATTGAGATGCTGTAGCATCTCCATACCCTGGAGCAGAGATTTATAATTTGGTAGGGGGTTGCCTTAGTGTCAGAGATGTAATTTTTATTAGGTGTGTGAAAATCTGTCCAACTCTCATTTAGCACATGCTCGGTAGAGGTTTATTAGAGTTTGGTCTCCACATTTTCTGAAGATTCCGTCTGTACAGAGGATGCTCCAGCCCCACACAGCTCCTACATACTGACTAGATTTGGCATGTACCATCCCCATAGAGCTTCCAAGCATGCTCCATCCTGGAGCTGCAGGCACTGAGCAGGATTGCCCCTGCAGTTGTTCCTCTGGGAGGCAGAATGCTCAAGCTGTGGTACCAGTCACTGCAACTGAGAGTAGGGAGGCTGATTCTCTGATGTTCTAACTGCTCCCTCTGCACAGCAGGCATGCCAGGCACTCCATGTGGCCCGACTCAAATGTAGAGGGGTGAAGAGCAGAGAGGTGAGGTGACAGAACAGGAGTAGGGGATGGAAGATGAGTAGATAGCATCAAAGGGAACAGAAGCTGGAGGGAGAGAATGAGGATAGGCAGTGGGGTGGTGGTGGTGATGAGGGGGACAGGCCATGGGGACAGAGCAGCAGGGTCTATATCTACTGGATAACACTTCCTTCCAGAACTTGGAATTGAACCCAATTGATTCCTGAGTCTGAACATTCCTCTGCTGTTAGCAAATAGCTGTGAAACCCATTGGTAAACTGTCATCTCCTTCCTCTATAATGCTGTTTCACATAAAGGACAACAGTCTACTACAGCTACCAGCTACCCTGTTATCTGACGTGGTAGAGGTCTGGCTGTGGTTCTAAAGGGTCTAAACCTATGTGAGTGTCATATGATGGAATATCTGTTTTTTCATTTTGCTTTTCCCAAAATGTAGGAAATTACATTTAAAAAACCAAAACAAACCCTACTTTAAAAGCATGTTAAGGTTGCAAAGTTAAACTCAAAAATCAGGAGATACTAGAATTAAAAGTGCTTGTTCATCTAAATAACAGGTGTCTCTTTTTTGAGAGGTTTCCATCATGTGTTCTCATTTAATTGTGCTATTTCAGTACTTCCATAGGTTTGTAATGTTTCTCTTCATGTTTCTTTGCTTAACAATATTAGAGTAGCACTGTTTATAGTATGTTGTCTAGTAAATTCTACTGAGACTAAATTTTAAGGCCTCTTTAGCTCAGTCAGCTTTATCGCTTGGATAAAACTAAATTCTTAGATTTTAGTAAACCTAGTCCTTATTATTTCTGGAATTGGTTTGATAATGAATTAAATTAGTATTGTGTGGCCATCACATGTTGTTTGATAAGTGTTCCATTTTAATTAAGAAGTAGCTAATGTATAATTAATAGAGAGGATGGATGATTTTAAAATTTAGAATGTCAAGGCTCACATAAATCACTATTAGGGGTTTTTTAATAAGCTGAAACCTCAATTTTCTCAACGTCAATCAAAACTGGAACTGATGACATTCCTCATCAACCCACTGATACCTGTTCCGCCAGCCCTGGTTGCTTCTTAGGAAGGATCCCTGTATTCAGAATGTGGGCCAAATTCAGAACTGCTGTAAGTGGGTGTGCTACAATGAGGTTCAGACATGTCTCAGTTAGACCCTGTATATGCATTGCATGCCTTGAACTCTGAGAATCTCAGCTACTTCCTTCTGATCACAGTTTTCACAGTTCTGGTCAGAGGACCCCATTTAAGTAACAAAGAACAGCATTTAAATGTCAGACAACTTGTGCAGCCTCTGTGCAGTCCAGACAGAACTGCAACCCCTACCTGAGGATGTACAGGGGCTGTTCCAACTCTAGTCTCCTGGGGGCACCCAGCCCTCAAAAGAGGCTGTGGTGCAGCAGGCAGAAGGTGAGACAAGTCATCACTCAAGTGGTGCTGAGGGCATAGAAAGATAATAAACATGAATATATTATCTATTTTCCCCACTCATGATTAAAATAAAGATCAATGACTGAAGGGAATATTAACCAAGGCCAACTTGCTAGGAAGTAAAAGTCATTCCCACCTGAAGACTAAAGAGAAAGAAACTCTAAGGAGTTTAATTTTCATGTCTGATTTATATACACCTGATAGCGCAGTTGTGTATTTGTTGCTTTGAGTACAAGATCTGGGATGTAACAACACAAACACTGAAATTTCTGAAAGATGTGTAACGCCATAGTACACATAAAACATTTTCACAACCCCCTGCTGATTTCTATGGAAATGAGGCTTCCCTGGCTTCTGCTCCCCCCTTACTCCATTTCTTTGGAGACAGGGAGCTAGCTGCCTTCCCTCCTGTTTGGGGGAAAGCCTGCTTCTCCCTTGCTTTGCTCCCAGACTGTAAAGCAGAAGATCAGGGAGTCTTCCTAATTCCTCAGCTAGTGTTAGGACTTCCATTTCACCAGGATATTCATCACCAGTGTGTGTGAGAGGCTTCCAGAAAGGACCTTGCACAACACCCTCAGTACTATCTGATACAATCAGTTGAGTCAATTCTTTGTGACTTGACGTTCAGACCCCCGTCTTTCTAGACCAGTCAGTCTTGGCAATGTAAAGCGAAACCCAGACCCAAAGCTTCTCGCTCCTGCTGGGTGGAGACACCACGCTCTCTTCTCTTCTCTTCTTCTGCTTGTTAGCTTGAGAGCTTTCTCTACCTCCTACGTCAGTGACCCTTGATTCTCTCTGCCTGACGAGCGGGCTGCTCAGAGATGCAAACAGTTTCCTTTGCCTAGGGCAGACCTCTTTTCCTGACTCCCCATGACACGCCTGGCTTCAAGGCGTTGCAGTCATCATTCCAGCCTCTAGCCAGAACTCTTCATACACACCGGGGGCGTACAGCAGCGGGCAAGAATAGCAAGGATAGGGGAGGTCTCAGTTTTTCAAGGAAACGTTCCGGGACACTTTTAAGATCCAGATCGAAAGCATAGTGCGTCAGGCTATGCTGAACTGGTCTGGAACTTGTGTCCTCAGACCAGTGAGCCCCATCTCTTTTGGCACAAGGATCCACTTTCCTGGCAGGTGGGCTTCTCTTCTTTGTTATAGGAGTCTCTTGGGCAGCAACGGGCAGAAGTTGCCGGGAGGAAGGACCCTGTAGCCAAAATGGGAAGGGAAGGGTGATGACGAAGGTGGGACTCAAACCCACACTTGCAAAGCACAATGGATTAGCAGTCTATTGCCTTAACCTCTCAGCCACCTCAAAGGCCAGCCCTGGGCACTAGCTCTCCTTTGATCGGCTGATGTGGCCGCCTGACACAGGATGAGACGCCTTAGGAAAAGTAGGCTGCCAGTGCACCAGTGGTGTAGAGGCATCATGCAGGATTCCCCTTCCTGCAAGCTGCGTTCAAGTCCTGGCTGGCACAAACCTGCTGGGCCCGTGGCCGTGTCAGGTCCTTCTCTTGCGTTGGTGCCTGGGAGCAGCAGAAAAGGCCCAGAGCAGTAACTCAGTCATCTGGCCCCAACCCCTTTACAAAAGACAGGAAGGTACCTTACTTAGAAATGGAGTTTTTCATTTTTTTTAACATATCTGCACTTAAAATAAAACCTATTCAACTCTGTCTTTGGGTTTCCCACTTTTCTGCCATCGAGATGGTTTTGGGTTCAGGATTCTAGTTTCCTGGTGTTTTGGAGTGGGATTAGCTCAATTAAATTATAACACGTCAATTGTTCTGTGATTTAATCCTCTATTTATAGTGCTAGTGGAAAGGGAGAGGTCATGGGGAGTTCTCATTTGCGAGTGACATAGATTGAGTGAAACCTGGATGTACTGGTTGATGACTATAAGCTGCCAATGTGATACAGCTCTGAAAAAGTCTAATTGACTCATAGGATGCATCAGCTATGATATTTCTCCCAGAGATGGGGAAGTGTTATTACCACACCTCATCTTCAATACCGCGAGCAATTCTGATCTCCCAAGTTTAACAAAGATGAATTGAAATTGGAGCCGGTTAGAGAAGAGCTGCAAGGATCATCAGAGGAATAGAGAAATTGTCTTAGGGCTGGTCCACACTACGGGGGGAAATCGATCTTAGATACGCAACTTCAGCTACGTGAATAACGTAGCTGAAGTCGAATATCTAAGATCGGATTACTCACCCGTCCTCACCGCCTGGGATCGATGTTCGCGGCTCTCCCTGTCGATTCTGGAACTCCGTTGGGGTTGATGGAGTTCCATAATCGATATAAGCACGCTCAGGGATCGATATATCGCGTCTAGATGAGATGCCATATATCAATCCCCGAGCAATCGATTTTAACCCGCCGATACGGCGGGTAGTCTGGACGTAGCCTTACAGGAGGAGACATAAGTATCTTGGCTTGTTTAGGATAAGCAAATGAAGGCTGGGGTGGGGGTATGATTGTTCTCTATAAATACTTCAGAGAGATAAATACGAGGGAGACAGAGGAGCTCTGAGTTTTACGAGGAGTTTTCAAGGTGAAGGAGGAATGATGACTTGATCCTTGGGGTATGTTTGTTGTCAGCAATGCGTGTGTTTGTGGTGTGCTTGCTGCTTGACTGAAATAGATCGTGTGGTCTGTTTGGGGGACCATGTGCTGAGCCTAGCGGAGTGCTAGGGAAGGCTAAAAGCTTATTAAAGAGGCTTTGATCCCTATGTCCTTTAGCACCCATCAACCCTTAAGCAGGAGTCAGGGCTTGAAAGCAGGCACCCCTAAGTGACCAGAGGAGCTAGCAAACAGGGGTGGCTAACAGGGGAGTTTTGCAAGGGAGTTTGTAGAGGGGGTGTTTGCAGGGAAGCTGAGTACACTTAACAGTACTTGATCATTGTCATAAACAGATAGCTAAGGGTTAATGTCTCTTTCACCTGGAAAGGGGTAACAAACGACACTTGACCAGAGGACCAATCAGGAAACAAGACTTTTTCAAATCTGGGTGGAGAGAAGTTTTGGGTGTGAGTTCTTTGTTCTTTGTCTTGGGTCTGTGCCCTCTCGGCTCTGAGAGTGATTTTTCTATCTCCAGGCTTTCTAATCTTCTGTTTCCAAGTTGTAAGTACAAGGATAGTAAGACAAAAGGTTTATATTGTTTTTTTTTTGTATTTACATGTGTGTAGTTGCTGGAGTGTATTCTTTTTGGATAAGGCTGTTTATTCATTTTTCTTTTAAGCAATTGACCCTGTATATTGTCACCTTAATACAGAAACCATTTTATGTCCTTTTGCTTTCTTTTTTATATAAAGCTTTATTTTTAAGACCTGTTGGAGTTTTTCTTTAGTGGGGACTCCAGGGAATTGAGTCTGCAGCTCACCAGGGGATTGGTGGGAGGAAGAAGTCAGGGGGAAAAATCTCTTTGTGTTAAATTTACTAAGCCTGACTTTGCATACCCTCTGGGTGAGGGGGAAGAGAGATTAGATCTCTCGGTACTGGTGGTTCAAGGACTTGAAGCAGGGAGGGTGGAATCCCTTTGTTTAGATTCACGGAGCTTGCTTCTATATATCTCTCCAGGAACCCAGGGAGGGAATACCTGGAGGGGAGGAGGGGGAAGGGAAATGGTTTATTCCCCTTTGTTGTGAGACTCAAGGAATCTGAGACTTGGGGTCCCCCAGGGAAGGTTTTGGGGAGACCACAGTGAGCTAGGCACTGTATAATTCCTGGCTGGTGGCAGCAATTACCAGGTCCAAGCTGGTAACTAAGCTTGGAGGTTTTCTTGCTAACACCCATATTTTGGACGCTAAGGTCCAGATCTGGGAAGAAATGTTATGACAATCATAAAAGCCAAAAACACTCTCTGATGCAAACAAAACATCAACAAAGGAACCAGCTGCAGGAGTAAAATGAGGATACAGGCAGACGTCCAGCAACAGCGTGGGGGCTATTCAGTTTGTTGGACCCACAGCAGCATGTATGATTGCCTGGCCTATGGGCAGATGGTGTATGTGTGCATTTGGGGCAAGGAGCTCCTGGCCCTCAGAGATCATGTACAGGCTTTGGAGACCAAAGTGGTTGAACTGGAGGAGATAAGGGAGACAGAGAAGTACATAGACTGGGAGTGTCCTGGAAAGTCTCATCTTTCAGCCTCTGTGCTTTTGCAGAGGATGAGAGTCTCAGCTAGAAGAACATCCACCAGGAGCCGAGGGAAATGATCACAGAGTTGGGACCCTCCTTCCAGATGATGATGTGGTATCCTTTCACTCTGAGGATACCTCTCTGAGGGAGGGAACTCCAGGTATTAGGAAGAGACAAGTAATAGTTATGGGGGATTCGATTATTAGAAACATAGATAGCTGGGTTTGCGATGACTGGGAGAAACATATGGTGACTTGCCTGCCTCGTGCGAAGGTTATGCATCTCCTATGACATCTAGATAGACTTATGTGTAGTGCTGGGGAGGAGCTGGTGGCTATGGTACATGTAGGTACCACTGATATGGGGAAGGATAGGAGAGATGTCCTGGAGGCCAAATTTAGGCTGCTAGGTAAGAGACTGAAGTCCAGGACCTCCATGGTAGCATTCTTTGAAATACTTCCAGCTCCACACACAGGGCCAGTTAGACAGGCAGAACTGCAGGGTCTCAATGCGTGGATGAGACAATAGTGTAGGGAGGAGGAGTTTAGATTTATTCAGAACTGGGGAAACTTTTGGTAAAGGGGGAGCCTATACAGGAAGACTAAACCATCACAACCATAGGTGCTGACTCCATGGGTGCTTTGGAGCTGGAGCACCCCTGGAAAAAAAATGTGTGCTCAGCTACCAATCATATATATTGCTTGCACAGCCCCTATCAGCTATTTGCTGCACTGAAGCCAATCAGCTGTTTCCCATCCAGCCAATCAGCTGTTTCCCAGTGTGTGTGGCTACTGCATCTCCCAACTCAGCTTCCACTGCAAGCAGGTGATTCCTTTTCCAGGGAAGAGGGAGCCCGGTTGGCGAGGGGTGGGCAAGCAGAGGCATAGGCAGCTTCTCAGCTGATCACAGGGGGGCTGGGGGAAACAAGGCAGGCAGGCAGCTTCTGGACTGGCTGCAGGGGGCTGCGGGGAGACAGTCTGGGTGGGCAGCTTTGGGCTAGTCATGGGGCTGGGACTGGGCAGGTGGGCGGGCAGCCCCTCCAAACAGGCAGAGCCCCCCCTCCCCAAACACACACATCTTGCCCTTAAGGCAGGAAGAGGCAGAAGGGAGCAAGAGGTGGGTGGAAGGTGCTCAGGGGACAGGGCCTAGGGGGAGGTGGCACAATGGGTGCAGGACCTGGGGGGCAAAGTGCGGCAGGGCCTCAGGGGAGGGAGTGGAGCTGGGATGGGGTACCAATCGGCAAAATCAAAAATCAGCACCTATGATCACAATGAGAAGAGTACAAAGTTGGAGCTTCTGAAAATGCACTAGCTGATGCTTTGACTGGACATTTTTGAGCGATCACAGCTATCTTGGAGTCATGGCACACCTGACTGATACTACATGGACGCTGCAGTCGTTTGCTTTAACAGTAAAGCATTTTGAAGAGAGACTGTATGCTGAAACGTGTAGAGGATTTCTTGGATGTTGCAAAATAATGGAATATTCAAGAAAAGGTAACAACATTTAGTACTAACTGTGCAATCAAAACTGCGAGTAATCTTGATTGATTTTTTTAATCGTGATTAATTTGTTTTGAGATAGTTACTGAGTTAACTGCAATGAATTTACAGCCCTAATTTATACACTGCCATCCCAATTCACTTGTGTCCTTTTCAGAGCAGAAGGAATTCTTTGATATCCCCGGTAACTCTTTCTGATCAATTAGCATGCCATGAACACAGACAAAATACACTACAAATACCTTGCTGTACCTCCCCCAATTAACCAGTTCTGGAGCTGATGCAAAGCCCATTGAAGTATGTATCAGTCTTTCCGCGGACTTTGGTCTGGTGTGGATCAAGCCTTAAATCCTGGGGTAGCATAAAGAACGATTCATTCACACCAGTTTGTACAGATATTAATAAAGGCAGGAAAATATGATATAGAAAAATAAACATAAACCACAGACTTTACTCTGGAAGAATCAGATTTTTCTCTTTTGATCAGTATTTGTCACTGGATTGGTCTGATCTTCACTAACTTTGGCTCCAATAAGTTACTGAGCCCTTAAGCTTTTCTACCCAGGTCTGCTTTAGTATATTGCACCCCCTTGGTTCTCCAGGAGTTGAGGAGGATCACCAGTTCAACAATCACCTTTCCAAAAGCTCCCTTCCACCAGTAACCAAACTTCAATCCCCTTCTATCAGAGGACAAACTCCCTGCAAGAAACTGATTTTCCTGCTCTCCATTGTAGAATACTTGAATTAGAAAGTAAACAGAATGCTCTCAAGGGAGTTGCCATAGTGACTAGTAATGCTTTAGTGTTGTCTGAGATTAAATAGAAATGGGGGAAAAAATTACAGTGAGAATTTGTATGCCTAGGTTTATCATCCTTGCATAACTCAAAAATAGCTGAATGGGTTTACCTCGAACTTCCCAAAAGAATCACAATCACCTTAGAGCTAAGGCCAAGTTTAATATTGTCACCCGAGAAGAAATTAACTGTAGTGTTTGTGATTTAGGAACATTCGAATTAGAAAACACTTTATTCTACTTTTAAAGATGCAGCAAATAAGAAGTAGGAAGAGATCATTAATAATGGAAAGATGTGAAAGTGTAATAGCTGCTTTGGATAATGACATTAACTTTATTGCCCAGATACTCTCTGCAGTCTATTGTCTTATTAACAGGATTCGGTGATATCCTAGCTCTTTTAATTTGTAGTAAAAGAACCAACAACTCAAAACCCACCAACCTCAACATTAGTTTTGGAAAATTACTCCAGGTCTCATACCGGATAAGGGGAAGTTGTTTTGTTAATTTCAGTATCAGTTCAGCAGTGAATCTAATTTGAATTTCTGGGATGGAACAAATCATGTTCTCTAAAAACAAAGTACTGGAAAGAGAATTCATTTGAACTGCTTCTAACATCCTACGTGAGGATGGAAGACAGAAGAAGGACTTGATTCAGGAAGGAGCTTGAGAATGAGCTACTTGTTATAAGGAAAAAGAGGTATCTTCTATTTAAAAAAAATCCACATACAGATCTGGGAAAAAAAACCATATTCTTCAGAGATTGTAGTGGGAACAATGGAGATTAAGTTGTGGGAATACAGTACAGTATTGGGAAACTTTTGATGTGAAACACTTGAGATCCTACTGAAGTCTAACAAGCCTGGGGAGCAGATGCTTTTCACTTACATCAATTGTGCTGTTACTCTGGATGTGCTTGGATATGGTGTCTATGTCATAATGGGGCTGACACATTTCCTTCATGTTACATGCCTCGGTTTGAAAACCATGGTCCTGTCTCTGGCCATGTTGAAAATCAGTTTTGAGGAGGGAGAGGCTGAGGCAGCTTCTGGCATTGGGCCTCAGCATTGGATGCACTATAGTTATAAACCAACTGTGTGTTTGGAGAAGATAAAGAGAAAAGAAACAGGACATTGCTAAACTTATTATCTTTTAAACAGAGGTGAGCAGATGTACCTACTACTACTGAAGAATACTATTCAACTTGATTTTAGATAGCTTTGCTCATGCAAACTGTACCCCCAAACTGCTTACAGGACTGTTTAATCCAGACCTAAATGAAAATAATAACTGAGATTAAGAGAAATTAAAAGGCCTCTGCAAGAGAGAAAAGATGGGTGTGGTTCATCACTTGACATTACTCTGGTCAATCTCTTTTTTTGGTCATTACTCATTTTTCTGGTCAATCTCTTCTCTGTCAATCTCTTTTCAAACCTCATTTTACATAGGACTGATTTACCACTGTGTTACTCCAGTTTTACCTTGATTTCCATGGAGTTACTGATTGGATATCACTGATTGGAAAATGTCAATCTCTTTTCAAATCTCAATCAATGACACAGAGAGAGACAGAGAGAATAACAGTGAATTTGACTTGGAGGCTTAGTATATATAGTAGATTCTTAGATTCCAAGGCCAGGATGGACCATTGTAATCTAAGATGCCCTCCTGTATAATACAGGCCATAGAATTTACCCCAAATAATTCCTAGATCAGATCTTTTTCTAAAAGATCTGATCATGATTTAAAAATGGTCAGAGATGGAGAATCCACCCTGAACTTTGATAACGTGTTTATGCTACACTAGAGATAATTAGCCATGAATCAATGACCCCATCTTTGCTCTCTGATAATGAGATCACTGCATTCTTATTAAATGATCAGTTAGACAAAAAGCAGAGACTCAACTCTTAGCTGAGGCACACAAGAGGTTAAGTAAGAAAATCGAGGCATGTACAAAGTTAAGAAAATTAAGTAATATATAGAAAAGACATGAATTAGTAATAGATTCAGGAACTTATTGGAAAAAAGAGGGTGCAGCCTCAGAAGTCAAAGGAACTCCAGTAATTTATAGGGTAATTGTAGATAGTCTTAGTGAAGGAGAAACCAGTGGGGGGAGGGAGGGGAAAGAGTTAACAGAGATTATGTGAAAGAAGCTAAATTATTATGATCTTTTGATTCCCAGACAGTATCATGAGCAGTTATATTGCTTCAGTTAACAACAATGTAAAGCCTAGTAGAATTATGTCAGAATTAGCTGAAGTACAGTTTTTAAAGCCTACAATAACACCTCTCCATAAAAAGTGGTTTAACTCACTCTCCCCAGACATAAGTCAAAATGATGAAAAGTTGTGCTGGGAATTTTCTTGGCAATACCCAGACATGACTAGTCCCACAGCTCAGGTTTGACCAGGGTGACACGCTCTGGGCTCTTTCTCAAAAATTATGCCAAGTTTGTATTGCTGCTGGAGGAGTAATTTTGCTGATCTCAATTCCCACTGGAAGCAGCAGTATGGACCACTGAAAAGCTAAAAATGAACATATTTTCTTTTTCTTGATTGCAAAGAGAACTCAGTGCGGTAGGTGTGATTTTTAGAAACTTCCTGGAAAGGGACACAGCCAGGGCCAACATTTTCAAACTTGGATGCTTAACATTAGGTCCTGAATCCACATGCAGGCACTGAAATAGAAATGGGCCAGGTTTTCAGAGGTGCCGAGCAACCCTAGCTCCTACTGACTTTGGTGGCATTTGTGAGAGTAGAGCAGTTCTGAAAATGAGGCCATTTATATATCTGATGCCTAAATATGGAGCTAAACACCTAATTCTAGGCTTTCACTTTTGAAAATCTTGGCCAGAGTTCTTTGTGAAATCTTCATCAATACAGAGCTCCACTTGTGAAATGGAAGGTAAACTGATACAGCAGATGGGCCTTAAGCCAGACTGGGTGAGTCCTTGCTCCATATGTGGCTTTCAAACATACACAGAGATGTTCCCTGCTCCAAATGGCTTATAAGATAAGACGAAAAGTTCCTCAGGAGGAGGTGCCGAGGTTTTGGAGACTATAAGAAGGTAGGGAGTGTCCCTAGAAGAAGTGGGTTTCACAGAGGAATTTGAAGGAATCAGGAGAGAAGCTGTCTGGCAACACATGAGGCAACCTGCTAGAAGATGCAAAGGAGAGTAGAAGAGAAGGACTGAGCAGACTGGGAAGAGTGCACAGATGGAGGAGTCAAAGTTGAAAATGAGGACAGAAGTGTGGGGAGGTGAGATATTATATGGGTTTGAAGGTGAGGAGAAAGAGTTTATTAATATAGTTAAGTATCTTTTGCCAAAAGTGTTCGTAGCACCTTAGAGGCAGACAAGGGCCCTGCACACGAGCTGAATAGGCTGAATTGGATGCAGTAAGTGACAGGAAGCCAGCTGATGGATACAAGGAGGGTTGCAAGAGGAAGGTGACATGAGCAGCAAAATTTGGTCCAAGTGAAGGAGGAAAAGTAAGAGGAGGAGAAGACTGTCTGAAGTTTCTGTGCTTAAGTTGTGGTCAAGCAGTGGGAGCAGTAAGGAAACGGGTTTTGGTTATGTGAAAAAGAGAGAACCAATAGGACTTATTAGCAAGAAACAAGAACTGGGGAGAGGGGAAGCTAAAGAGTCAAATATAATACCGAAACTGTAAGTCTGGGGGACAGGAAGACCGGTAGCACTGCCAATGGATCCAGACAAAGGAACAGAATGAAGAGGGATCGGAAGGAAACATAAGGAATTCTTTTTTAGAATGACTATTTCTGAGATGGTGGCAGAACATGCAAGAGGATCATCTATGAAAAACCAGAAGCCAGTGCTGTGGTTCAGTGCCATGTTTTTTGTTCGTTTTTTTGTCATTTTGTGTGTGCATGTTGTATCATTCTGTGCTCTCAATCTTCAGAGTTTTATACATTTTTTTTATTCAGTCTCACCTCCTGCATAATACAGGCCACAGAAATTCACCTAGTAATTTCTGCACCAAGGACTGAATTTTCAAAGGTATTTAGGTGCATAAAAATGCAGACAGCTGCTTTTGAAAAGCCCACTGAGCAAGTTAGGTGCCTGACTCCCACCGATATCAATAGAAGTCAGACATCTAACCCGCTAAGGTACTTTTGAAAATTGGACCTAAACCTATAACATCTGATAACTCATTTGCTTGTGAATAGGCTGGGGATGAAATAGCATAAGGAGCTAGAGTCTTGTCTTTTAGCTCCTTAACTATGCTCAGGATGAAGCTGTATTGTGCACAAAAAAGCTGGTAGATATAGTAGTATTAGTTTTGCCAGTGTCTGAAAAATTGTTTTCAGACAACACACCCATTCTGATAGAGGCTGATCAACGAACAGACTTTGAGAATTCACTTATTTCTTGTCAATTGAGTTCAGTTCTGTCTTTGAACTTCGTAACTAATCTTGTTTATTTGTATTCCATATTCCAGCAGTCCTGACTGAGCCTTTCCACAGACCCCGTTCTATCTACTCCTTGCTAAGGAAAACAGTCTACTATATAATTATTGAAGAAAATCTTTTCGCGCAGACTTCTTCACTTCGCTAAGTCAGCCCACGTTTACTTTTGATCTGATGAATCACCAGATGCAACGGGTAGAACCAGATATGGATTACATTCCCCCACGGGTCAAGCTAAGTGATGAGACATTTGTCTTTGTAGATGGCAAATGGGTGAGTGAGACCTATAATCAGCCACCTTTTGCTTCCCAACAGAAACATTACAACAAGAAGATGCAGAATGCCTGGACTCTCTGGGAGGAGAACAAAGCACTCTGGGAAGAGAACAAGGCCCTCCGGATTGAAAACAAGGCCCTCCGGGAGGAGAACAAAACTCTCCAGTGCCTCCGGACACAGAACAAAGCTATCCAGGTCATTTATGATGAGACCCTCCAGCAGGTTCTCCAGGAGAACAAGCCCTTCCCCATCTTCCGAGAAAGGAACATAGGCTTTCAGGTCAACCAAGAGAACAAGGCCCTTCAGGTTGTTCGGGAAAAGAATATGGCTTTACAGGTACTCCGGGAGGAAACCCAAGCTGTCCCAGTCTTCCAGAAAGAGACCAAAGCCACTCCAATTGAGGAGAGCAAGGATGATGTCCCTGCCTTACAGGAGGAGGACAGCAAAGCCAACCCAATCCAAGAGGAGAGCAAAGCTGGCTCAGCCCTCCAGAAAAAGAGTAATTCTGTCCAGGACATCTGGGAAGAAAGCAAAGCTGTCCCAGTTCAGGAGGAGAATAAGGCTGCCCCAGGCATCCAGGAGGAAAATGTGGTTCTCCAGGCTGTCCAAAAGCTAAACCAAACGCTCCAGGCCCTGCTAAAAGAGAACCAGACTCTTCTGGAAGAGAAAAAGGCAATCCAGGTTCTTCAGGAAGAGAACAAAGTCTTCTGGGAAGAGAACAATAAGTTGAAGCTGCAGCTAACTGTAGTGAAAGGCACAGTGTCAGAGATTATGGCCCGGATGGAAATACTGCAAAAGGAGCTCAATGCCTTTTCTCCTGTGCAGTGTAATGAGATGAGGAAGCCAGACAGGTGCTGGTAAATGAGTATCAGCAAGAAGAAATGTGCAGCTTGGTGCTAAAGACTTGCTAGATCGCATTTGATGAAAAAGCTGTCTCCTCGTTTCTAATAAAGTCCTGGTGGAGATTCAGAAAAAAACAGATTGGGGGAATATTGCTTTATTCTGAGACTTGCATGTATTGCTTTATTTTATCTTCTTGTTTCCTCCTGTGATAACATGCCTATTGGTGTGTGTCATGGAGTTGCTGTGTCAGCCATATTTCCTAGCCTCACATAAGCAAAAATTTCATTCGCTAGGGATTGATAGATTTTAACTCTTAGGAGATCATAGGATTACCAACCAAGTGATTTCTTTTTTTAAAAACTGTAATTCTAAGGATAAATAATAAGGCCTAAACGTGGCTTATGATTCTGGGTGTCTAACATGAGATGCCTTAAAGGGTCTTGTTTTACAGAAGATGACTGCTCAACACTTTCTGAAAATCAGGGCCCTTCCAATAATTTCTATATATTATAGATGATGATTTCCTAACTCAAGTTCCATCAAAAACAAAGGAATTCTATCTAAGACCTCATCTTGATTGATTGAAGAATGGGTCACAGAACTAAAAATTAATGGTAACATAGGTACAAGTGATTATGACTTGATCATATTTATAATATTCTAACAGAATAAAGTCAAACCCAGTAAAATATATATATATGAGTCCTCTAAAAGGGGCCATTTTCACAAAGCTGAAAACAATTATGAGCCAAATCAGCTGGGAGGAAAAAATTAATCAGAAAAATGTGAATTATAATTGAGAATTGTTTAACAACACTTTACTAGATACCCCAAAAGTCACAATCTCATAATCAAGGAAGTAGTTTGTACTGATAAAAAAATAATAAAAAATCTGGTTTAGAGGGGAAGGAAAGGCAGCTAAAAAAATGAAAAAAAAGGACGATGATAGTAATGAATATATATCAGAACCTAGGAATTATAAAATATTGATAAGGGAAGCAAAGGGACACTAGGATAAATCAGTGGCAAGCAGATTTAAGGACAAGTGCAGATTTAAGGACAACCGGAAGGCATTTTTAAAGTGTATTAGGAGCAAAAAGAATCCTGACAATGATATTGGTTCATTACTTAATGGAAGTGGCAGAATTATCAATAATGCAGAAAAGGCACAAGTATCCAATAAATATTTCTGTTCTGTTTTTAGGAAAAAATAGATGTTATAGTCTTAATATATAATGATGATAACACTCTTTTCAGTCCATTAGTATCTTGGGAGGATGTTAAACAGCAGCTACTAAAGTCAGACATTTTAAAAGCAGCAGGTACAGATAATGGATAATTCTGTTCCTGAATGACTAACAGTGCTATATCCCAAGTATATCAGGATGTTATGATTCTTTAGAGGAAAAAGTTTTATAAGAACTGATATGGTAAATGAACCTTGTCTCTGATGCAATCTTCTGTGAGGAGCAAGAGGAGAAGGGCTCTCAAACTATCCTAATAGTTCAGGACAAGAAGTGAAGAAGATCTATATCTAAAGCTGACTGAGCTGTTCATTGTGTACAAGCTAAGCATCACATTTAAGCAAATTATGCAACAACAACAAAAAATCAGAAAACTCGCACATTTGTGGAAAAGCGAAGAAAAGGCTGGCAAATGCATAAAGTTAAAAATTATTCAGAATTCAATTATATGTTTGCAGAAAAGTTTCAGTCATTCTTCTCCACCTCTTCCCATATACAAACAGAGGCAAGAGAGATCTAGGTATTCGGAATACAATCAGCCTTCACACCTAATATTCCTTTTCTTGTGAGAAGTGCCATGACAATTGTAATGACAAGGATGCCATTTCTACCTCTTATCATTAAGGCTAAGATTTAGTCATGAGTATTTTTAGTAAAAGTCATGGTCAGGTCACAGGCAATAAACAAAAATTCACGGCCCAGTCACCTGTCCATGACTTGTACTATATACTCCTAAGTCTTTGGTGTTCTGCGGGACTTTGGGGATGCAGCTGCTGTTCTGAAGGGGAAGCTCTGGGGCACCGGCTGGTATGGTAGCGAGACGCTCTGGGGCACCTGCTGGTACTGGGGGTGGGGGGTTCCAGGGTGCCCGCTGGTGATCAAGATGAGGGCTTCAAGGTGCCCATTCTTTCCTGGGGCTCTGGGAGTCCAGCTGGTGCTGGGGATGGATTGGGAGAATGGCATGAGACTTCCATCATTGCTGCTGACAAGGGACTGCCCTGCCAGCCCAGAACTGCAGCAGCTGCAGCTGCTACTGGCAGGGAGCAGCCCTGTCAGCCTGAGATCGTGGCAGCTGCTGCTGTCGGGGAGCAGCTTGGGACTGCCCTGCTGCTGTTGGTGGGGGGTGGCCCGGGACTTCTACCACAGCTGGTGAGGGGGATGGTCCAGGACCACCACTGTTGTTGGAGTGGGGTGCTGCTGGCTCCAGGGCTGCCTAAGCTCAGGCAGCCCTGGGGTCCGTCACACCTGCCAGCTGCAGAAGTCCCTGAGGGGCGGGGATTATAAAGCCAGGAAGTTTGCTGCAGAAAGGGGCTGCAGGGAGAGTGTCTGTAGTCTCTCTCTGAGACCAGAGAGGACAGGAGGAGAAAACCTAAGAGGGAGAATAAGCCCTGGGATTCTAGCCCTGGAAGAAAGGTCAACCCCAGAGGAGTTGTGGGGAAAGGAAGCCTGAGAGGGCTAGGTAGGAAGAAGCCCAAGGAAACAGCAGCAAGGGGTAGGCCTGTGCAGACCTTGGCTGCTTGTTATAAGGTCTGTGGGCTTGAGCCTAGTGTAGAGGACAGGCCTTGGTTCCCCTGGCAGCCACTGGGAAATGGCATAGGAGCACTGGAGATGCCTACCAGAGAGCTGGTCCAGAGAGACTTTGTAACCCCTGAAGGGGAGGACTATAGAGTGAACTAACAATATGGTTGAGTCACAAAGAGGAAACACCCTGAATTATGAAGCGAAAGAGAGGGGTCACAGTTTGAGTAACTGATAGAAAAGGGTGCCAGACCTGCCAAGAGCTGAGCCCTAGAACAGCCACAAGGAGTGTGAACTCCTTCACCCCAAGTCTTCAGAAGATGTTTAGCTGGATTTCAAATCCCACATCTCAAACTAGCACTTTGGTGTGTAAATGCCCATTTTATGTATCCAATTGCCAATTTGAGTTATTGACATACAGGATTTGGGCATCCAAACAAAACCTCCATGTTTGAAAACTGGACCTAGTCTCACAACTGGCATGACTAGAAAACCTGGAAATGTATTTCTCTCTCTCTCTCTCTCTCGGACTCCTGTGATGCATAGCAATTTGGCAAAATCTTTCAGACAGAACATTGAAACCTTTAGATAATCTAACAAGACAGCAGCAAGAGGGTTTCTGCAATGTAATTGAAGGTAGCGTCATTATAGAGAAAAGGAAAGGTCACAGCAAGAGTTACATCTTGCAGGGCGGCCTGAGAAACATCTTGTCACTACAGTTTATAAGTCTCTAAATGATTAACCATCAAATTACTGAAAGGATGAATGATCTTTCACCTCATATTCTGCTCAGATAACACCTGGCCAAATACCAGTAATAACTGTTTATTTCAAAGTACTAAGGATAGAGCATCAGCTTTCTCTTTTAGGACATCTAAATGTTGAGAGGAAAATTACCTCATGGTTGAAGATACCTGCATTCTGCAGAGCCAAATCCTGTATGCAGTCTTACATATATAATTGCCAGGTAAAAAGTGAGGGGAGGGACTGAGAAATCATCCAATTTTAATGAGGATGAGCCACCAGGTTGCTCCTGCCTAGTGACAGTAGCATATCTAAAAAGGGGAGCATGTAGCTAAACACCTCATTTGCACACTGAGGATCATGTTTATGTCTATGTCTCCTCAGAGACACTCACTCTCTGCTTGCTCGTTCTCTCTCTCGTGCCTTATTTCTTTCTTTATTATTTATATTTTGGTGTCTCTGAGTATGAATAATGTTTTTTAAAACTCTAGCAGGAAGCCAGGTCACAGCGGGGGCTGGGGAAGGTTGAAGGCAGAAGCTCCAGAGTGAAGCGGAGACAGAGAAGTTTTAAAGTTAATTTTTTTTTCATATTTTTATAAAGTTCTTTGTTCAGTGTTAGAAAAAAATTGACTCTTTTTTTCTGTGATTCTTTACCAGTTTCTCATATATGTGTCTCACACCAAGGTGTCAGAAACTGACTCATTCTGAAACAGAACAAACAGAAGGAAAAGAAAATGCTGAAGTTCAGATATCCGTAAGATTTTTAGTTTGATAAGTCCATGGAAAGACTTGAGTGGAAGGATTTCTTTATCAGATTCTGAAATGCAAGGAAACTTAACACAAGGAGCGGGAGATTGCAGGTCAGCTTGTTACCTTACGTAATAAATCTCAGTCAGTGGATTTGTTTTTTGTGGTGAACAGCTTGGTTGATCTAATCTAACTTCATTCTGTGGCTGAGTCAAGTTCCTCCATTGTGAAAAAAGGTTATTCCTTTGCTTTACAGTGGATTCAGGCAGGGATGTCAGTACTCACTGATGCAGGGCAGGACCAGGAGGGAAAAATGGTAGTTTAGGTTGGCAATGCTCTGAGTGTAAAGATCCATGGAACTAGAACCTGAGACAACTGACATTCCCACATCACCAGCCTGAGCCCCTGCAGAGTTGTATCTAAGGAGATTAGGCACTGCAGGAAGTACCACCTGAAGGGTCGAGAGTGACAGCCACATTATTTCACCCAGGAGGCTACCCCACGAAGCTGTCTTGGCAACAACACAGATTTCTGGCCTGCTGTGACTCCAGACTGCACCTTGCTTTCTGATCTCCAGTCTGTGACCCCAATCTGACTCTGACCCTTGCCTCTTGATTCCAGCCTGGTAACTACCTCTCTGCTTTCTGACCTTGACCTGAGTCTGACTCTTGCTTAGTGATCCTGGCTCTAGTGATTACTCCAATTCCTGCTTACTGACTACTGCCTCAAGGCCCTCCTTGAGGCCCTGAGATATAAACTTTGGTATCAGAGGCCTGGTATGAGGCCTAAGGCCTGAACTAAAGTAATGGACAAGACTTTGCTAACATAAAGCAAAGTTAAGCTGTGAGCCAGAGGCAGGCCCTGCTCACAGAAGCTGGCAAGGAAAGGGCTGATGCTGCAAGAAGATACGTACTTAAAAGGTACTGAACACTAGATATCAGAACATTCACATACTTGTACATTCCACACAGATAACAAGGAACAGGCTGACCCATCCCAATGACAGGAGCAAAAGGGTAATATGATGGATAGAGTTGTTTTGTTCAAACCAACATGTACAAGGTGAGAGGCGGCACCTTACTATGTAGAGGGGTTGTACCTTGCTACGTAGAAGGGTTGCACCTCAATACGTCAGGAGTGATGTGTAACTTGTTTGTACCTGTGTATAAGAATGCATCCTTGGGGCAGTGTCTTTGTCCGGCCGAGGGGGCAGTGGAAAGTCCCGCCACTGACTGAGCTGAGCCCACTGTTGTGTGGACACAATGGCAGTTCCCTGTAGATTTTTACTCTAGCTCAGGGCATACTACGAGAAAGTGCCTCTTGGCTTGAACAAAACAACTCTATCCATCATATTACCCTTTTGCACCTGTCATTGGGATGGGTCAGTCTGTTCCTTGTTATCTGTGTGAATGTACAAGTATGTGAATGTTCTGATCTCTAGTGTTCAGTACCTTTTAGGTACGTATCTTCTTGCAGCATCAGCCCTTTCCTTGCCAGCTTCTGTGAGCAGGGCCTGCCTCTGGCTCACAGCTTAACTTTGCTTTATGTTAGCAAAGTCTTGATCATTACTTTAGTTCAGGCCTTAGGCCTCATACCTGGCCTCTGATACCAAGGTTTATATCTCAGGGCCTCCTCTTACTACAGGAGGTATTAGAGGTGTTGAACCCTTTCATCCCATGACCAGTTCTTTGGCTCTGTGTCCTGCTTGGCTGATGAAGGCCTGTCGGGAATGACTGTGTCCATTGCTGGTGGAAATCATTCGTGTATTTTGAAAATAGGTGCGGGTGGGGCGGGACTCAGGGGAAGAGGGAGGGCAGCTTGTTTTAAGGAAGCTGTTGGGCAGCCTTTGCTCTCGGAACCAGTACTTGCTTCTGACAGTCTGAATAACTATTGTTCAGTGACTATTCTTCTCTCTTTGGTTAAGATTACAGAGAATTTTGTGGTGCACTAGCTCCCCAAGTACCAAGATGTCTCAAGACCCTTTGATCCTCAGCTATCAAGGTAAAAACCTGGTGTCACATTATTGACTTGAACTGGGACCATATAGAACATGATTGCAACCAAGGTCCTGTAGTGGCACCAAATCTTGTATAAAGGGGGTCAAATGAGGTGTCTAAGACAAGGTTATGGGTGGCTGGTTATGATTATGCTCTCTGTATGTGTGTATCATTTTTGTAGTTGAAGTTATGTATATTAGCTCTATACTGTCTGTATTTCAAACTTATGCTATGCTTCTGGGTGACATCCCTGGCAAGTTGGTGTCAGCTCTGTCTAGCCTGCTTGAGGGCCCGTTAAGAACCATAAACTATACAATTGACCCATTGAGAGAAGGCAGATATGCCTTGTAACTCAGCAAAGTATGCAGGGACTTGCCCATGTGACTCCAGACTCCATTTGGCTGTAATTTTCCACAGTAAGAACAAGAGGTGTTCTTACACCTGGAAAAGATTATAAAAGGCTGATGCCTCATCTCCATCTGGTCTTCAATCCTGCTTCTTACCTCTGGAGGGACTTTGCTACAAACGGAAGCTCTACACAAAGGACTGAATGACCCATCCCAGCTGTGGATGTACTCCAGAGACTTGATTTGAAACTGCAGTTTATTCTATCTCTGCTACATGCCTGAACCAAGACTTTGCCATTATTGTATGTAATTGATTCCATTTAACCAATTCTTGCTCTCATCTATATCTTTTTTCCTTTATGAATAAACCTTTAGATTTTAGATTCTAAAGGATTGCCAACAGTGTGATTTGTGGGTAAAATCAGATTTGTATATTGACCTGGGTCTGGGGCTTGGTCCTTTGGGATCAAGAGAACCTTCTTTCTTTTACTGGAGTATTGGTTTTCATAATCATTTCCTCCCATAATGAGTGGCACTGGTGGTGAAACTGGAGTGTCTAAGGGAATTGCTTGTGTGACTTGTGATTAGCCAGCGGGGTGAGACCAAAGTCCTCTTTGTCTGGCTGGTTTGGTTTGTCTTAGAGGTGGAAAAGCCCCAGCCTTGGGCTGTAACTGCCCTGTTTTAAGCAATGTGTTCTGAATTGGCACTCTCAATTGGGTCTCGCCAGAACCACATCGTTACACCTTGACAGACATTTAACAGAGTGTCTCTTCCTGCTGATGGACAAAGATCAGTGTTCATGTCAGTAAGTCAATCAGCTGTAGTCAATTTGGTTAATTGTGTGGTTTTGCTGACTTACAGGAGTGGGTGAGGCAACTCTTGGATGGCACCCATTCCTGCCATGGTGAATGTTCACAGCTAGTGATGCTAAACAATTGTTCTTCATCCAGTGGTGCTAACATGTGTTCCTCAGGGCTCCATCTTGTCTCCCTTCTTGTTTACCATAAGGTAGGGAAGGCTGAGGAGAATGCAGGAGCTGCAATGCCTTTAGTTTGCTAATCATGTGAATGGAAGAATGATGTAACGGTCCACGTAAAGACAGATATTTGTAGGAACAGCTCATTGATAAGACTAAAGCCGGCTTGGGGAAAATTGTGGGTATTTTTATTTTTTTTTCATTTTAATGGTGCCTAAGTTGCTTATTGATTTGAATATTCCTGGAAGCTGATATAATAGCTGTCCTTTTCTGAAGTGTGCTGATATGATACTTATCTGTGCAATTTACTCAGAAAATATATCTGTTTGCCTGTTCATATTGTAGCTGATTAGCACCTTATTTTTTCCACTGTTCATCTTGTGTAACACTTTTGGAAAGCCAGGAGACAGTAGGTCACCATCACTCTCTTAGTTGTTTGAAAGGCCAACTTTTTGTAAACTAGATTATTGACAATAGCAGGGCTAGGTATGAGTCCTGACTTTCGTGTTCTTATAGGATGGTCTGCTATGGATTCTTCATTCAGATGTTACTCAGATCGTCTTTTTATGCATCTCCCTGAAAACACACATACATCTTCTTTCCAGCTGCCTCACAGCAGAGGGGAAATGACAGCTAAAAGTATGTTCAAGGCTCTTTGTCCCTCCCTTTAGACCGTCCTGCTTCTGCTCTCATTTAAGTAACTGAGAGTTTTGTCATTAATTTCAGTGGGAGCAGGATCAGGCCATATGAAATAAATTCTGTTGTTAGGTCACTAGAGACAATTCACTATCTCCTTCCACTGTAGGGGCTCTCAGAATCTGAGCCACCCATAAGATACTTGAGCACGTGAATAGTCCCATTGAGTTCAGTGGAACTATTTATGTTCGTAAAGCTATGCATGTGCGTAAGTACCTTGCTGAACTGCGGGGTGTAACTAGTAACTTTCCTCTGTCTGTGAGATTCTGGTTCTAAAGCAGACTTCCCTATTCCATGGTATTCATGATATTATTCTCATACATAGGTAATGTCCAGAGAAATGCAGAGAAGGTGAGTCAGGAATTCTTAACTATGAATTATTTGTATAAAAATTTACATAGAGAGACCGTTTTAAACAGATGTTTATCTACTTATGTGTGCCCCATTACCATAGCATTTGAGCACCTGACAATCTTTAAAATATTTAGCCTCTCAAAACCCCTGTGAGGAAGGGAAGTATTAACCTTATTTTACAGATGGGGAATTGAGACTCAATGGTGATTAGGCCAGGGCCCACCCCAGTAGACCATCCTTCCCACCCTAGTAGATAACTTACCAGAACTTCAAGCATTCAGTGTGCCTCAGACAGGCTGATGATTCTGATATCAGATACTCTAGTGCAAATTCAGAATAACCGTACTGTAGCTAATGAAGTTACCACACATTTAGATAAAAATCTGGTTCTAAATGTTTATAGAAGTTGCATATACTCATTTCTCCCACTATACCTGTGGGATTATAGATATGCCTGTGTGAAACCCATTCCATATTCAGACCTATTGATCTGATCTTGCTCCCATTGAAAGCAATCACAAAATTCCCTCTGACTTCAATGGTAACAGATTGGGCTGCATGTTTGTATATGCCTAAATATCGTAACCAAACCTGTCAAAATAATTGCAGACATATTCATGTTTGCTCTTTTAAAGCTTCCATGCCTCTGGGTTAATAGAGGGTGGAGGTTTTGGTGTTGGGGCAAAGATGTTATAATGCAAACACTCAGAACTATCCATTTTTACAACATTATAAATGACAGAAATGTTTTCAAAATGCAAATTGAACATCTCTTTCTTTTGATTCTGGGCTATGCCAGAGCTCTAACATACATCTTTGATCCTGGGGCAGTGTCTGGAGAAATTATGGGATTCTAATATGGAATAATAGATTCTCATCAAGACTTCTAGCTTTAGGAAATTGTTTAATCTCCATTCTCAGTGGCTGTTTCTTTGATGCAGCTGTGACTGAAGGGTCCCAAGTGTTGGGGAAAACAGCTCATCAGCTCAGAACAAAGCTGATTATGTAAATTACACATTAAGATTCAGCTTTGATTTAATTTTATTCTGTAAATAAATATCCCATTAACATCCATCTGTTAAAAGTCAGGTAAGACATTTTCAAAAACTACATTGTTGTGGCAGATGTGAATATACCACAAATAGTGAAAGGGGGGTGGTATTAGATTGTTAAAGTACAAAGTGTGGAACAAATTCTTAAAATAGCAAGAAGGCTATAACATTTATTTTGAACAAAAAGCTTTCTGATTTTTTAAGACAGGCAATGATTCCATTTGTGGCCTTGCTGTTTGTATAGCACAAAATGCGTTCTCTGATTGCTGTCACAGATCAATAATTATAGTTCATGAATTCACTTAAAAATAAAAAAAACCCTTCAGCTGATGAGGAGGTCAGCACTAAATTATCTGCAAGCTTTTTTGCTTAATGGCATTTTATTTCAACAGCTTATTTCTGAATAGTAATCTTTTTCTGGTCTATTTTGCTTTCCACTGCCAAAATTGTAAAAGATTACAGAGATCAGGAATAAAATGATGAGAACATGTTGTGTTTCCTAAACTACTCTTGGAGAAGAAAAAAGGTTCAAGTACTCGTAACCCAAAGCTATTCTTGTCTTAATTTTAAATAACAAAGGAGTTCATGGGCACCACAAATGAGCATTTGACAAAGGAGCTCATCTGGGCTAGACTGGATTTCATTTATGCTGATTTAGTGGAGTTACTCTGAATTTACATCAGAAACAGAAATCAGAAACAAGCTCTTAAATTTACTTTAATGTCATGAGGGAAGATCTAGTGGTACTATTTTAGTTCCCAATACAATGTAGAAGAGATATTACCAAGGGCTACATCCTACATTGGGACATTTCTCCTAGCCCACAGTAAGGCCTTGTCTGCACTACAGAGTTTTGTCAGCAAAAGTTATGTTGACACTCAAAAAGCACTATAATAAAAATTGGTATTGCATGTTCACATTCGCTCCTTCTGTCTTCAGAGTGCATCCACAGTTGGGGCACTATCATCGATTGTACCTATCCCAAAATGCAGCTTGACACCTTCTGCCGCTAGGTGTTGTGGGAAGGTAGAGCAGATCACAGTGCATCTTGGGACCAGGCTCAGTGACCCTTGATTCATTGTTTTCTGTCCCAGCATTCCATGGGCTTCTGTCTTTCTTTTGCAATATATTTCAATGGCCCTTGTTTGCTGTGCATCCCAGCATCTGAAGGGATGGATCCTGCACTGCTCTCTTGTGCTCTGATAACTGTCATTAACACATCATGAATGGCAGTGCAGTTAATCACCAAGTTCCTAAATGAACAAGACACCCAGTTGCCTGACCTGGTGTGTGATATGGATAGGCGCAACTTTAGATTGCTTTTGGCAGTCACTGAACAGCTGCACAAGTCGCTTTTGGGCTCAGAAAACAAGCACTGAATGGTGGGATTGCATTGTCATGCAGGTTTGAGATGACTAGGAGTGGCGACAGAACTTTTGGATGTGGAAAGCCACCTTCCTTGAACAGTGTGTGGAGCTCGATCCAGCACTGTGGCTCAAGGGCAACAGAATGAGAGCTGCTGTATCAGTAGAGAAGTGTGTAGCAATCGCAGTGTGGAAGCTTGCGGCTCCAGACTGCTACTGGTCGGTCATGAATCAGTTTCAAGTCGGGAAGTCAACCATTGGGCTGCATTAATACAAATCTGCAGGGCAATTAATTGCATCCTGTGATGGAGGACCATGCCTGGGAAATGTGCATGAAATAGTGGATGGCTTTGCAGAATTAGGTTTCCCTAACTGTGGAGGGGTGATAGATGGCGCACACATTCCAATTTTGGCATCAGACCACCTTGCGATGGAGTACATCAATAGGAAGGGGTACTTCTCCATGATATTGCAGGTGCTTGTGGATCACTGTGGGCATTTCACTGACATTAATGCGGAGTGGTCTGAGAAGGTGTATGACACATGCATCTTCAGGAACACCGGTCTGTATAGAAAGCTGCAAGCAGGGACTTTCTTTCCAGACCGGAAGATTACAGTGAGGGATGTTGAAATGCCCATAGTGATCCTGGGAGACCTGGCATTCCCCTTACAACCATGGCTCATGAATCCTTACACGGGACACCTGGACAGCAGTAAGTAGCGGTTCAACAACCATGGAATGTGCCTTTAGAAGATTAAAGGTGCTCTGGTGATGCCTTTATGGCAGGTTAGACCTCAATGAGGGTGATATACCCATGGCCATAGTTGTGTGTTGTATGTTGCATAATCTTTGCGAAGCTAAAGGTGAAAGGTTTGCTTAGAGGTGGAGTGCTGAGGTAGACCATCTGGCTGCTCCTTTTGAGCAGCCAGATATCAGGGATATCACAGGAGCCCAGAGGGGGGCAATTTGAATCAAGGATGCTTTGAGGCAACACTTTGAAAATGAGAACCAGTAATGTATATCTCTGTGATTGGTGCTGCAATGTTACAGTACATGTAGTTTTCCTGGGAAATAATGATGACATTCAGGGCCTTAAATTCCAGTTAGCAAATGATTAAACTGCCTGTGTGTGTCTTGGTAGTGCCTGCTATCTCAATTTGTAGGACACAAATGAAGATTAGTTATCGTTCAAAAACGTTACTTTTATTTCAGAAAAAACAACACACACACACACAAACATGCTTGGTGGGAAAGGAGATACCAGGGAAGAGCAGACTTTCACAACTGTGTGTAGGGCCAGCTATCATTTTGAAAGTTGTCAAAGACGGGTGGAGTGAATAGGAAACCGAGAACTTCCGGAAAGTGGAAAGGAATGTGCATTTGGAGTTTGAGGAAGGGGGGCACAGAAAAGAGTTCTGAATGTGCTTCAGGGGAGGGAGGGCATGCATCTGCTCAGTCTGCAGCATTATTAAGGAATTCAGCATCTGCGTTTGCTCCTCCATGACTTTAATCATCTGCACAGTAGCATCCTTAATGAACTCCTGATTTTCTTTTCTGTCCTGCCTTTTGGCTTTTCTCCACTTTCTGCGTTCCCTTTTCTCTGCACTGGAGAACTCCAGTACCTCCCGGAACATGTCTTCTTTGCTTGGGTGCTTTTTTATCTGACAGAGACACTCTTCCAGTGCGTGTACGGTGTCTCTCAAGATCACATCTGCAGAAGCACAAGAAACAATGTACAGAAGCATGATTGTTAAGTTCACGCACAGCATTGAAACATTTCAGTAAAATACACTTCTGGTAGCATAACATCACTTTCTCACTGACCCTTGGCAAGCGCACATCTTGGTGAACATCCAAAGCATAGTGAGTGTTGGCTTCGGGGGGGGTGGGGGTGCTCTACATGTGGAAAAGAGCATGCTGTAAGGGTTGCAGTACTGCTGACTAGGGAAAAAATTCTAAAATTTTCCCACACTTTTCCACAGTCGAGGGTCATTGCAACAGAACTCTCACTGCTAAGAGTAAGCAGGGAAGCAAGGGCACATCTACTACACACTTGTGCATTCCACTCTGGTCCTTATGCTGCTCGCCTGTGTGCTGCTTTCGTCCCTGCACAAGTGATTGCTGAGTGGCGCGGGAAAGTTTCCTACAATGGTGGGAGGAACAAAGCAGTTCTGCTAAGGAACCTTCGGCAGAGGAACGTTTCCTAAAGATCTCTCTGGAGGATTCCCATGTGATTTCAGCGTGCATCAACACCCTGTTCTGCCGTACTGATTAACTGTACAGAGAAATGTCTGATACACAGAAACACAGCCAGCCCTATACATTTCTATACCCTGAACCCAACTCCGCACTACACAAACCACAGCCACTTACCAGGTGTCCCCTCTACTGCTTTTTGCTCACTGGAGAGCAACTGCTGAGACTGGCTAGGTACCTTTGGAGTGGTGAAGAGTTCCTGGCTGCCTGCCTCACCGGGCGACCCAGCTGTGGACTCAACATCGTCATCTAACTCCACCTCTTCATCAATGACTTTGTCCTCCGGGTCAGGTCGTCTTTCTGCTGCTTCCAGGTCCACTGAACTATCCACAGGGCTCTTGGCAGTGGAAGTGGGGTCTCCAATGAGGATAGCATCCAGCTTCTTATAGAACCGGCCGGTCTTGGGCGCAGCACCAAGTTTGCCTCCCTTGCCTTATGGTACACCTGCTTCAGCTCCTTTATCTTCGCTCTGCACTTCAGCATGTCCCGATCATAGCCCTTTTCACACAAGCCTCGAGAAACCTGCCTGTAGGTATCCAAATTCCTATGGCTCAAGTGCCGCTGGGACTGCACAGCCTCCTCTCCCCAATACTCAGCAGATCCAGCAGATCCGCAGCGGTCCAAGTGTGAGAGCATTTGCTGCATGAAGCCGCCATGGTCACCTGGTAAGATGTGACGAGACCTCTCCACACCAAGCACACAGGAAATGGAATTTCTAAAATTCCTGAGGCTTTAGAATGGGAGGGGCGGATGGTTGTTTATCTGGCTGCGGGGCAGTGGAATTCAAACTGCTGACCAGAGCAGTCAGGATGGGCATCGTGGGGCACCTCTGGGAGACCAATTAAAGCAATAAAATCAAGCGCGGTGTCTACACTGGTACTTTGTCAACCAAAGTTTTGCTCAAAATGACTTATGTCTCCCATGGGGGTGGTTTTATTTTGTCACCAAAAGTGACATTGTAGTTTATACACCTCCACAGTTTTGTTGACAAAACTCTGTAGTATAGACAAGGCCTGAAAGGCAATGCATAGCTGTGATGGAGCAATCCAGGAAAGGAATTTTGACTCTTTCAGCTGTCAGCTGTTTCAGCTATCATCAGACTTTCCTACAATTTTGCCATGCTCTGCTATTCAATATAAACCTCTTAAATCATAGTGAACGTGCCCTTTTTGAAATCTGTGCCCTTTGTGCAAACCAGCACCACTTGAAATAGGCCAATTTCAGGACTAAGTGTGTGCATTATAAGGTATAATTGTTGGTCCAAAAGAGTGTATGTCACACTGTGTTTTAGATTCTGATCCCCAGTAATTATAGAGTAAATCTAGATGGTGTATTTAGCTCCTAATGTTTGTACAATGCTTTGAAAATATTAACGAACTATTCCTAACAAATATTGTCCCGATTTTGCAGATGAGGAAACTGAGGCATAAAGAGGTTAAATGATTTGCCCCAGGACACACACAAGTCATTTTCATAATTGGGTTAGAATTTAGGATTAGAGTTGAGCAAATAACTGAGTTTTTGGTTCAGAGGTTGAATTGAAAAAAAATCTTTTTTGAGTCAAACCAAAACTGTCGCTTTTCAGTTTCCACACACACACATTTTAAGAAAAATAATTTTGAACCAAACAATTTGTTTGATTTGAAATACATTTAGGTTTTTTATGGTTTTGGTTGGGTTTTTTTTACTGTGTTAAATTTTTTTTTGTAAACAGATGTAGCTACATTTTAAAATGAAATATTGCTTTGAAAGGAAAAGTCAAATAGTTGTTTTGACATTTTCTAAACAAAAAACAGTTCTGACTGCATAAAAATTCTCCACTATCCTCTGCTGAATCCTGAACATCACCTGAGATGTGAGACTTTGGTTTCTGTCACCATCATCCCTATATGTCCCCTTATATTTCCTCACCTTATCACTTCTCTTTCTTCTCCTTTTGCCTTCTGTCTAACAAACTCGGGTCTAGCCAGCCAAGACTATATATTTTGCAACACTGCTGTAAGCCTGTGACCAGAAAGGTAGCACAAAGCAATGCCCTAAACTGCCTGATGCTGTGCCTGCATTTCTCCAGCAGGGAGGCTGCAAGTAAGGCCTTGTCTACACTACAAAATTGAGTCAACCTAAGTTAGGTCAACCTACAGCTGCTGTTCATGTCCACTATTCTCCTTCTGCTGGTAGTGTGTGTCTACACTACGAGTGCTTGCACTGACTTAAGGGGGAGGGCTGACAGCCTGAGCTGTCAGCCGCACACAGGGCTCACAGCTGGGACCTACCCCCGCCCTGAGCTGACAGCTGGAACTGTCAGCCATGCATGGAGGGGGTGAGGGTCACATCTGGAGCCGCCCCACCCCTGAGCTGTCATCCCCTCATAGCTGGAGCCCCTTGCCCTGAGCTGTCAGCCCCGCCACGTGCGGGAGCTGACAGCCAACAGGCAATGTGAGTAACACAGTGTCTACACAGGCACTGCATTGCCCTAACTACATTGACTTAATTGCTGTGCTTCTTGCAAAGGTGAAGTTATTAGGTCGGTGTAATGGGCAACTTACACTGGCGGGAGTAACGTTGTACTGTAGATTCTTACAGAGTTAGGCCAACATAAGCTGTCTTACGTCGACCTAACTCTGCAGTGTAGACAGAGTCAATACCAGAGACAGAAACTGCATTTTCTCTCTTTGCTGTTCTTTTTGTCTTCACTTTTGTGTGTTTGTTGTTTTGTCTTTAAGGAAAATGGGCTGAGACTTTAACAACAACAGCTCCAGCCCAGCTCAACTAACTCTTTCTCTTCTGCCCCCACTGCAAAAGGAGAGTTATTACCATCTTTAATACCATCTAAACACCAGTCAAAAGGGCTTGTATCTTCTAAAAATATTGTACAGCTAACGGCAACAGATATTGTTAAAATGGAAGCCTGAGTTAATACTTTACATTTCAAATGTTTTAACTGGTTTTCCTTCTCTTTCTGCATCTTTAATAAAAGGTTAAAAGGATTTTTAAAGGTGTTTGCTATAGTACTAAGCAGGCTGAGTCTCTGCACTTGGAACCCCAAATCTGGTTTAAAACTGTTACTGTTGTGCAGTGACAGGGTCATGTTAACACCTTTGATTCTCTGGGCCCATTTATTAAAATTAATACAACGCTACAGTAAAGAAGGCTGTGCTCAGCAGTTGTTGTCAGCTGGGGTGCCTGATCTGATTGTCCCTAGATTTGCATGTCTGGAGCTGTGGGTGGGGTCTGTTCAATGGAGGGCCCTTGACTCCAGAACTCACTTTCTCCCATAGACTGAAAGGGCCTGAGTTTCTTGGCCTTTCTAGCAGCATGACACAGGATATGTAAAAGACAACACGTGAGCAAAACCCTTATTCTAGATTCTACTCACCTCATTTGCCCCAGTATTGGAGTTGATGAGCCATGGGGAAAGAGAGCAAAGGACTAAGCCACTCACGCAATCTTGCCAGACAGCTTCTGCAATTTTAGCTCTGCCCAAGCTGTAAATACAGAATATTGCTAGCTGACACAGACACTAGCTACTAAAGTCAGTAAGAAAACCAGGTTCCTCTTGGAAATAAATACAATTTAATACCTGCAGTCAGTGGTTCATACTTACTCAGGCAAACAGCCTTGTTGAGGCAAGTAGAGCTACTAGTGTGAGTAAGGATTACACATCGGAGTATGTGTTGCAGGAGTTGGGCCTTCTTTACAACATATCATTGAGGTTTCAAAGATTGCTTCCAAAATGTCTCAAAACCAAATCAAAATAAGGGAATTATCAGAGTTTTGTTGTTGTTGTTTTTTGTTTTTGTTTTTTTGCCTGTGCCACTTTGCTAAGTTTTCTAGACTGGTAGATTATTTTTGGAGACACCCCCTGGGCAGCTGTGAGGCCATTAACATCCCACGGCACCTTTCAAAAGCCATAACATGATCCCGGTTGTTTAGAATGAACATCTTTCTAAACTAGGATTTCAGGAGATGCACATTATTCTAACTGGATGCTGCTGTAGTCTTTCAGCACAAAGGACAGGGATCGTTGGCAAGCTTTATTGAGAATGACTTAAATGCATTAGATGAGAAAGCACTCAATTTAGCAGCTTGCTTTTCCTGATTTGGTTGGCTACTCCACTCATCTCTCCCTTCCTCTCCTTGTATTATGATGGAGATGCCATTTCGTTGGAATGCAGAAAGACTACATGTCAGCTCATTCAGAGATCTAAAGGGGTGAGTTATCCATGATTATATATTATGGTAATGAGCAGAGTTCCATATCTATTTTATCCTAAATGTGAAATTAAATGCAAGAGAAGCTGGGAGTAATTTAGAGCCTAATATTCAGAAGGTCAGCCTCTCATTTTGCACATACACTTTGCATCTGGAATTGAATTGCAGGCACAAATCAGAGCAATGAAGCCTCTAACTAGTTGCAAGAGTAAATCACATAGTTTGAGGTGCAAATATTGAGACAGGCACCCACAGTTCATTTTGCAAGTTCAAATTTTGCAGGCAAAAATTACACCTGCAAAAAGAGAGGCCAGAGCTCAGCCCTTTAGAAATTTTAACCCTTGATTTTTGCTATTGTAACATGTAGTAGACTTACTTTTCCATTTAAAGAAGAATTTCATTTAGGAAGGGTGGGATTTCTTGTGGAGGAGGGATAGCTCAGTGCTTTGAGCAGTGGTCTGCTAAACCCAGGTTTGTGAGTTCAATCCTTGAAGGGGCCACTAAGGAATCTGGGGCAAAATCAGTACTTGGTCCTGCTAGTGAAGGCAGGGGACTGGACTCAGTTCAATGAGATTGGTATATCTCCATATTATAGGGAAACCCTTGAAGTATATCACACTTAAACATAAGTCCTTTATATAACATTAAAGTGCCTTTCTTTCTGAATCCTAAGAATGCCATAACTCTGATCCTACACCTTTTGATTTCTATATGAGATTACCTGTTGACCTCAAGGAAAGCAAGATTGGGAACCACTGGCCTGCAGCTCTCTCTCAAGTTAAAAGCAACAGTCAAGTCACAGGATGCTGCAGGGAGGAAAAGTGTTGGTCAAGGACATGGTGAGAGCCCCTATTGTTGAAATCACACATTGTGCAGACAGGCCCTTATTAAGATCACATACAGAAGTCTCATACACAATACTCACATTATCTGTTTCTTCAGAAGGAACTTCTGATTTAATCCAATTATGATGAGAGGCTATGGTTTCAAGGAGGTCAATGTCACCGTTACAGGGCTAGCTCTATCTTTGTCCCCTCTTAAGAACATAAGAATAGCCATACCTTCTGCCAGATGGTTCACAGGGAAATAACAGAACAGGGCAGTTGTTAAGTAATCCATCCCTTGTTGTCCACTTACAGCTTCTTGCAGTCAGAGTTTTAGGATACCCAGAGTATGGGGCTGCATCCATGACCATCTTGGCTAATAGCCAGGGATGGACCTATCCTCCACGAACTTATTTAACAATTTTTTGAACCCCGTTGTACTCTTGACCTTCACAACATCCCCTGGCAATCAGTTCCACAAGTTAACTGCATTGTGTGAAGTACCTCCTTATGTTTGCTTTTAATGCTGCCGCCTATTAATTTAATTGGGTGACCTCTGGATCATGTGTTTTGTGAAAGGGTAAATAACACTTCCTCATTCACTTTCTGCACACCATTTATGATCGACTGTTATCATATTCCACCTTATTTGTTTCTTTTCCAAGGTGAACACAGTCTTTTTAATCTCTCCTCATATTGAAGCTGTTCTATACTCCTAATAATTTTTGTTGCTCTGTACTTTTTCCAATTCTAATGTATCTTTTTTGAGATGGGGCAACCAGAACTGCATGCAGTGTTCGAGGAGTGGACATACCATGGATTTATACAGTGACATTATGATATTTTCTATCTTATTATCTATTCCTTTCCTAATTTCCTAACATTCAATTAGCTTTTTTGACTGCTACTGCATGTTGAGGGAATGTTTTCAGAGAACTATCCACAATGACTCCAAGATCTTTCATGAGTTCCAATAGCTAATTGAGATATCATCATTTTGTATGTATAGTTGGGGTTATGGCTTACAATGTGCATTACTTTGCATTTATCAACACTGAATTTCATCTGCCAGTCACCCAGTTTTGTGAGATCCCTTTGTAACTCTTTGCAATCGGCTTTGGACTTAGCTATTTTGAGTAATTTTGTGTTGTCTGCAAACTACGCCATCTCCCTGTTTATCCCTTTTCCCAGATCATTTATGAATATTTTGTATAATGCTGCTCCCTGTACAGATCCTTGGAGGACCCCACTATTGACCTCTCTCCACTGTGAAAACTGACCATTTATTCCTACCCTTGTGTCCAATATTTTAACCAGTTACTGATTCATGAGAGGACTTTCTCTCTTCCCATAATTGCCTATTTTGCTTAAAAGCCTTTGGTGAGTGACTTTGTCAAAGGCTTTCTGAAAGTCTAAGTACACTATACCCACTGGATCACTCTTGTCCACGTTTGTTGACCCTCTCAAAGAACAGGTGAGGCATGATTTCCCTTTACAAAAGCTGTGTTAACTCTTGCCCAACATATCATGTTCATCTATGTCTCTGATAATTCTGTTCTTTTGTATAGTTTCAACCAATTTGCCCAGTACTGAAGTCAGGCTTACCAGCCTATAACTTCTGGATCACCTGTGGAACCTTTTTCAAAAATCGGAATCACCTTAGGTATACACCAGTGTCATGAACATATAGCTAAGGGTAACATAAAATCCCTCCTTTACCTGTAAAGGGTTAAGAACCTTAAATAACCTGGTTGACACCTGACCAAAAGGACCAATAAGGAGAGAAGATACTTTCAAATCTAAGGGGCAAGGTTTTTGCTTTGTGCTGTGTGTGGGTGCTCTCTCCGAGACAAAGAGAGAGACAAAGCAAGTAATCCAGCTCCTAATGAAATTATACCTCTAATATTACAGAAATAGCAAGAAAATGTGTTAGATTATCTTTTGTTTTAGCTTGTGAATTTTCCCTGTGCTAAGAGGGAGGTTTATCCCTGTTTTTGTAACTTTGAAGTTTTGCTTAGAGGGGAACTCTCAGTGTTTTAAATATTATTACCCTGTAAAATTACCTTCCATCCTCATTTTACAGAGGTACTTCTTTTACTTTTTTTTCTTCATAATAAAGTTCTGTGTTTTAAGAATCTGATTGGTTTTTAGTGTCCTAAAAACCCAGGGGTCTGGTCTGTGCTCACCTTGTTTACCTATCTGGTGGGTAGATTATTCTCAAGCCTCCCCAGGAAAAGGAGTGAAGGGGTTGGGGGGATATTTTGGGGGAAAAGGAGCTCCAAATGATCCTTTTCCTGAATCTTTGTCTAACTCACTTGGTAGTGGCAGCAGTACTCATCCAAGGGCAAGGAAGGATTTGTGCCTTGGGGAAGTTTTTTACCTAAGCTGGTAGAAATAAGCTTCGGGGGGCCTTTCATGCAGGTCTCCACATCTGTATTCCAGAGTTCAGAGTGGGAAGGGAACCCTGACAACCAGTCACCTGATACAGAGGCTGATTTAAGCAATAGGTTACATAGACAGTTAGTAGTTCTACAATTTCATATTTGAGTATCTTCAGAACTCTCGGGTGAATATCATGTCGTCCAGGTGACTTCTTATTGTTGAATTTATCAGTTTGTTCCTAACCCTCCTCTATTGACACCTCAGTTGGGGACAGTTCCTCACCTCAGTCACCTAAACAGAATGGCTCCAGTGTGGTACAGTCCCTCACGTCCTCTGCAGTAAAACCAATGCAAAGAATTATTAGTACCATAGCACCTAGAGATCCCAGTTCATGGACCAGGACCACACTCTACTGGGTGCCCTACAAACACAGAACAAAAAGATGGTCCCTGCCAAAAGAACTTACAACTGAAGTATCAGAGGGGTAGCCGTGTTAGTCTGGATCTGTAAAAACAGCAAAGAATCCTGTGGCACCATATAGACTAACAGACGTTTTGGAGCATAAGCTTTCATGGGTGAATACCCACTTCATCAGTTGCATGTAGTGGAAATTTCCAGGGGCAGGTATATATATGCAGGCAAGCTAGAGATAACTTGTCATATTATCATGTACAACTGAAGTACATGGCAAGAGACAACAGATGCATTTAGACAGACTGGCAGTGTCTGTCTCTCTTCAGACTGTTCTCTGCAAACAGCTCCTTGGTGACTGCTTCTCCCCTCTCTCTAGAGAGTAGCTTTTTCACTGATTAGTATCCTTTTGAGCATCTGGCTCACAGCTTTGGTAAAATAAGTTCTGTAACTTAGGCTGGAGCCAGGAAGGATCATCCTCCCAGTTAATAGTTCAGGAACTATGTGGCCCTCTCCCCCGCCATGTTTACCGGGAGGTTGCTTATCTGGAATTGTTATGTTGCCTTCCTACTAGTTTCCTAACGGTCCTGCTAATAACTAAATCAACATGTGTGTTCAGTAAACATTTCAATAATGCAATATAACCATACAAGTAACTAGCCCAATAACCAGGTCACACACAGATTTCATACATTACAGATCAGCCACCTGATGCTTAGGCCACTAACGTATCCCTTCCAAGATCAGCTTATAATGATGATACACATATATTTGATTAAAATCAGGGGTTGTCCCTTTCCTCCCTGCCCTGACAATGAACTTAATGATAACTTCTGTGACATCAAATCACTTACATGGTAACAGATTGTAATTCCACAAACACGGGTTTATGACTTCATTGTTGGATCAGGGTGGAGAAATTGACATGAAAATGTTCTTATTCAAACACAGATAACTGAAGTAATAGGAAGGGGAAGAGGGACAATTAATACTCAAGTTAATTGCTCTTTCTTAACTTTCCCCAAGTTTATTCCAGCGTGAAATTCCTTGTTTAAGGTCTCTTGGAGTGATCAATGTATGCCTTCCTAAAGAGCAATTTTCATGGAGGTTACACAAGACAGAAAAATACCATGACTCATTTATGTGATTGCTTTTAGCCAAAGTGCAGCCATTAGGCTTCTGATGAAGAACAGTCTTTTAAAAATTGTGCTTAATAACACTGACACTGAACTTTTCGTCTGCACAGCATGTTACAAACACTAGTTAATCCTGTGAAATAGCCAAGTTAGTATTATTATCCTCATTTTTTAGGGGAGTAGAGAAGCAATGAGGTTGTGTATAGAGCTGGTCAGAAAATGGTTTGCTTGTTTTTTTAATTTGAGGAAAATTTTTATTTTTAATTTAAAAAAATGAAAACATTTTGGGTTTTGGTTGAAATGTTTGAGGAGAGCAGACACTTCCTGGGCTTTTCTGTTTAGTTGAAAACCCCAATCTTCTGTTAAAAATTGTCAGAAAATGTCTAGTCATCACTATTTCTATGCCTTGCAGAAGCCTGCAGAAAAGAGTAATTGGCTTTACATCAGCAAAATATGCCCTATCTTGAAAATATCTTAGAATCAGTGTTGAAAACTGTTACAGGTAACAGCTGATATAAACATATACGTGTTCCTGGCTTCATGCTTTATGCTCATCCCATACTACTCTACAAATCTACTGCACAAATATTTGAGTGCTTTGCTGAATTGGACCCCAAAGTAAACCAGTCTAAGCACCACAAAGAACTCAGCTAGGGAAATGTAATATAATGTAATGAGGATTTAAATTAGTGCATTTCATCTGTGTTACCTAAGAGAATGATATTATTTGGCTAAAATGAAATCCTATGAGATTTAGTAAAAAACAAAACTCTAACAGGAAAACAACGTGAACATCATTGTGTTTCAAGGATGTGTGTTTAATCAGCTTTTGATTCTGCGTGCACTGAAAATTAGGGGCCTGTGAGGACCCCACAATTTTAATCAACTTTCATGTCTGAGGCTACAGCTGACAAGGAAAATATTTTCTTTGTGATCCATGTCTGCAGTGTTATTTCCTAATATGCTAGAAGTTAGCTGGTGAAATTAAGCTGCAAGCAACCAAGCCTGAAGCAATATTGGAAATGGCACTAGAGGTTACTTACAATACTGCACACCTTTTGGAATAATATAGTCTAGTTTAAAGGGCAGATGCCAAACTATATCCTTGCTATGGGTTTCCCTGCTTCCCCAGCAGCTTGGCTACATTATAGGTTCTCTCCCTTTCCCCTCAAAATGGAACTTTAAGTTTAAATTTCACAGTATGTTGGAAAACAAACAAAAACAAATTACTAAATAAATAGGGGGTGGGGAAATAAAATGACAGATAGCCACTGTCCCAACTTCCACACGTCAGGGGTGTCTACTTGATTTCGTGTGTGTTACAGTTCAACGTGGCCAGACCTATCTTGGTGTATTATAGTCATTGCAGTGCAGGCATGAAGACTGGCTTCCAGTTTTCACATTAACCCTTTGAAATCCAAAACGGAAAAACATAAAAAAGAAAAAGTCAAGTAATCACAGAGATAAAATGTAAGCTTCTTATCTGGGCTCTGGCCTGCCAAGTACACGAGCAAAATATACTTAAACCCGTATCATTTCTCTGAATAAACAGTAGCAATGTGGGAGAATTCTGAGCATGAAATTAACACATTAAAGTTTGACAGAGCTCATGAATGCTAGCAAGAATGACCTATGCCGAAAGCAGATCCCCATAGCAACACCACACCTGAGTACTTCGTCGTCTCGCCGGCAAAACTCTGAGTGATTGGATGTCTTTCTGAAAGATATGCTCCAGCTCAGCAACGAATTTGGGGCTCGATGCAAGAATTACTGGGTGAAATTGCATGGGCCTTTTTCCCCCGCAGGAGCTCAGACTAGATGATTATGCTGGTCCCTTCTGGCCTTAAAATTTACTAATCTATTAATCCGATACAGGGGTGACGGGGTGGCTGATGCAGGAGGCTTTATGTCAGCAGAGAGTTCTCTCGCACAAGGGGAATTCTCTACTGGCTTTCTCCAGCAGTGCAAACTATCATTAGCAGACCAGAGAATCTGGCCCTTACTGACTTCAGTAGAAATTACATTGGTATAAGGGCTGCAGGACTGGGGCCATGTGAGAAGATCTTCTGGGCGTTGTGCTCAAGGAATATCTAGAAATCTGTCTCTTTTCAAGCTGACATAAGATTTCCATTGTTTTCACTACTTTTAACTATTGTCATACAGCTTTTTGACCAATTGATTTAAAAAGTAGTATAGGGGGCTAGAGAGAGGTGTGGTCTGATAGAGGACTGGCAGCAAGACCTTTAGAACTTAAGTTCCACACAGTAACACTGGCTCCCTCTTTCATCTTGGGTCAGTGAAACCTCTCTGCCTCAGTTACCCCCATATAACATGGGGGTAATAATGTGATAGCAAATTATGTAGCTTTTCGTTATGCTGTATGGTTTGGATACTGAGAACTTCACAGCAACTGCAAGGATAAAACTCAGATCGTCCTACTCTAAAACCATCTCCCTTTATCAGTTGAGTTAAAGGAGAGCTTGCCAGCTCTTTCCAGCTGTCCAGTAGAGAGAAGCGATATGTACACACAGAGAGCTCGTTCATTGCAATACTTGCCTGAATTTGTCAGTTAATGTCTGTAAAGCACCTTGAAAAACTCCAGGTAAGTTTTATCATTATAGTTCAGCCCCTTACTTTTTAAAAGCTATGAAAATCCCCCTTGCTTGTGTCACATGCCAGAGATTTAATGGAAAAGCTATAGATCATCTGATAGCAAGCTAGGAACCTTCTGAAATGTGTGTATGGGTATTTGTGTGCCCATGCAGGCGTGTGTATGTAATATCTTAGTCAAAGCAGACATTTAATAACCCATAATTTTTGTTTCTCTTTCAGAAAAATCACCGTCCAGTCTCTAGTGCATTGTTCATCCTATTAATAAACATCTGGCAAACACAAGACATGAGTGACAAAATTATTCAGACTGAATATGGAATAAGACTAATCGTTACTTGTAAAAATCCTGCAAGCTGACTTTCTCATTAAAATTTCATTAACGTCTTTTTTCTGACTCTGTGAAATCTGGTATTTTTAAAAGCATCTCACTCTATTATATTTCCATTAACATCACCCATCATATTAATAGCTCTGAAATATGCACTCGTATGTCTGTGCTCTCAATGAGAAAAAAATCCAGAAACACAGCTATGCTGTGCAAAATAAATAATCATTATTATGCTTTGTATTCTTCCCAGGAACATACAGTAAAGACATCAGCAGGGTTCCGACCTGTTTTCAAAGTTGTCATATATTTAGAAACAAAATGGCACTAAAATATTATTACTGAGCAAAATCAGTATCTGGCGGACAAAAAATGTGTTAAGTGGATGCAGTCAAATGGCCAATTCTTTCTTTCTTCTTTGTTTTCCTTTCTCTTCTTCTCTCAGTTCCACTGGGAGCTGCCCCATTGCAGTACCCTTTCACCGGCTGGTAGGACAAGCGTTCATGTGAATGACTCTCTTTGGAACTTGCTTGTTAGACCTGTCAGCAGAGGTTTCTACAAGGGCAATGCAGCTAAGACCCTCTGCCCCTACACACTGATTACATCAACTCTGTGACACACAATCCTCCGCTTGATGAGCGGGCTCCCTCCCAAATCCCAGTTTACCCCTCTGAAACTCAGTCTCTCTCTTCATAATAACAGCCCCTTCCTCCGATACCACAAAGCAAATGAAACAGTTTGAAATGCTAAACGGTGGAAATGTACCCTCAGTACACATCTTAAAGGGTATGATTCGACTCCTGGAAAAGTCAATGGGAAAACTCATTGACATCAGTGGAAGTTGAGTCAATTTGTTAATTGAATTATGTAATTATGTTGTTGGCTGCCTGAAGAACCCTGACAGGCCCGATTCTGATCTCAGTCCAGTGCAATCCAGGAGTAATTTCAGTAGGGGTTTAATGGAGTTACACCAATGGAAAACCACTGTAAGGCTCCACTCAAGCAAAGAATTTAAGCATGTACTGAACTTGAAGCAAGGCAGCACTCACTCTGCAATCAGTGGGGCTTCTCGCATGCTTAAATGTCTTGCTACATCAGGGCTGGAACAGCATCAGAATCAGGCCCAGAGTGTTTAGCTCATGAAAGAAGCAATTCCATTTTAAAGATGCTCCCAATGATCAAAGATTGGTGGGAGGGTGGAGAAATGTTGCAAAATGCAGGGCGTTATTGAGCCAAACTCCATTTGCACCAACACTGATGTAAATCTGGAGCTAATCTAGTGTGGTCAGTGGAGTTACATGGAGACTTACATTGGTATAAATAAAAGCAGGACTTCACCCTCTGCCTTAACATAATGAAAAATATAGTGACCCTGAGGACTTGAAATACCTTCATTCATCCATCCTTTCAAGATGTGTATGTGCATCCTGTAAACAAATACAGTAATCCAGGAACACAAAGGAAGCCTGCACTATTATTCAAATTATTATGCAATCAGTAATGTTCACTTTCTTATACCTTTCTAAATAGTATGAGAGAAAAAGCAAAATCCACGTGTTCTGTCTCCTGGGAGGAGACGGAAATTTAACATGTAACCTAAGAGGAAGACAGAGTTATCAATGCTGAGACCCCATCTAATCTTCACTTTGCACAGAGGGATTAGGGTTAGAGTTATGGATTTGCAGTTTAATCAGAAGAGCCAAAGGAAATTTCATTATCTATTTTGGATTATTCTGGCCACTCCATGTACCCCTATTCCTCAGAATAATGATGAGCATTTGATTGAATCCCATCCCACTGATACCTCCAGGCTTTTATGACTTTATGAAAATTTGTAGTAATTTCAGCTGGTGTCTCTCAGTTCAGAACATAATAAAGTTTCCCCTCACAATTTTCCAGAAGATTTGGAAATTTAATTAAGGAACATTTTCTATGGACCATTGGGATGGCTGTTCCCATCTAATCTGATCCAAATAATAAAGATTGCACTCCTGTTTCAATTCCTGTTCTGAGTGACCAGAAAATATCATGGAATGAACTTGTCCTAGACACTACGGTATCAAAGCAATTTCAATCCATCTGGTCCAAGGATGAAAGTCTTGTTGGGATTTCCTCTGAGCCCTCTTTTTACTCAGCCGCCCAAGAGCTCAGTGTGACTCCAGCCTTCACACTCAGGTATCTTTATTTGGCATATGGCAGTGCTACGCTGAGTTGATCAGACTCAAATGCAGTGGAGATGGCTGCAGGGTACATCACACCTCCAAAGTTATACTAAACATCTCATTGCTTTTACTATACATTGCATCACACATTTTTGGATTGGCTTGGTTACTTTGCAGGAACCAATCCCATGCAGCAAGTACTGTCCATGCACTGTCCATGATTCGACTTCCTCTTTACCTCATTTCTACATTCCTAACATATTTTGTTCCTTGTTATCTAGTTCATAGCAAATATTTCCCTGCGTGTTCTCCTTCTTGTCTTAGTTGGCTCAGACGTTCTGTCTTCTTAGCCTACTGGCCTATTTACTTATCTTATTTAGCACAAACATTCTGTTTTCAACTTGATTCATTTACATCCCTAATTCTATCTTCCAGAAAATGAGTCCTCTCTCCATGTGTTAATTACTCATGTTGGGCCAGGCCTCAGTTCCAAGCCTGAACAAGTTCCCACTGAAACCAGCTGTCCTCATATAACAGCAGAAACCAGTTTCTAGTTATAAAACCCCCATAAGCCTGGAGCATCACAAAACATGTGCGGCTCCAATCCTGCCCCACTCTGATTAAAGAGGAAAGGGAGGTAGATCATAAGGCAGAAACATATTTCTAGTAATTTCTGTGGCCCCTTTATTTTGCTTTATAACAGAGTACTCCCAGTCACCTCAGTGAGAATTGTGCATGCTCACCACTTCGCAGGATCACACCCCAAAAGGCAGACTTACCATTCATTTCTGAGGCCTGGATCCTACAATTTACAATGTGTGGTCAGTCCCCATGTCGATGAGGCTCTGTGCACATGCAGGCTGCACTCAAATGTTGTACATTTGAGAATCTGGGCCTTTGATTATAAGCTGTTTGGAACATCATCATCATACATGCATGGTCTACTGGAGACTGTTGCACCAGCAAGAGTGACCATGGTTAATGGTGTTGCCACAGGCATCATGCAGTTAAGGTCCCAGATCTAGCTCAATCCCTCAACTCCACGAATCTCTGGGATGACCTTGTGGGAGGTAGGGGTCAAGGCGTGAACCCCTTCACGCATCGATGGAGGTTTGAAAGCACAATGTGCTGGTGTGTCTTGTCCATCCTGGCAACATGGCCGAAGAGCCTGCAATGCTGCTTTTGAATATAGTGTGCAGCTGAAAGAAAGACACATCTCTGCAAGACTGTGACGTATCTTGCAAAGTCAAACCACTTTGTGCTCAGGATTTGGTGCTAACAGTACCTATGGAATGTCTCTAGCTGCTCTAAGCCAGTCTACAAGAGAGTCCAGGTTTCTGATCTTTATAGCAATACAGGTAGTACACAGGTTTGATAGAGCCTGAACTTTGTCCCAGCACAAAGACATTTTTGCATCCATTAGCAAGACATGGACTTCATGCAGGAGGTGGTGAGACCTGTTCATCGAAGAATGTCCAGTTTGCTGTGACCACTTGAGCAGTGCTTGCAGCCTAGGTAGATGAAATGGTCAGTGCTCTTCATGGTACATGACCCCACTTGCAGTGAGCATTCTGGTGCCCCAGCTCTGAGGTGCTGGACCTTGGATTTCTGCCATGAGACATTCCACCTCAGTGTCTTGGAGACCTTGGAGAGCGGGGCTGAATTTTTCTAATTTCTCCACAAACAGGGCAGCATCATCAGTGTAGTCTTGTTTGGAAAACACTTGTTCACCAACCTTGATTCCAATGTGTGGAGTGACAAGTCCTAATATCCAGTTGATAGCTTGACAGAATAGTGCCAAGGCAAGAATGCATCCCTGATACACACCTGAGGTTATGTAGAAATGTATCGAAAGCTGTGACCTAACACAAAGGGACTGTGTTTTCCTATGTGTTTGTACTGCACCTAACACTGTTGGGCACTTAGCCTGAGGATAGCCCCTGGGAGCTACTGTAGTATATGCATTGTTGCCCCTTTGCTGAGCAGTAGCAGATTTTGGAACCAGGCAGGTTCCTATTAGGATGGTGTGACATGATTTGTTCTTGACAAATCCATGCTGACTGTTACTTTTCACAGTATTATCTTCTAGGTTTTTGCAAATTGATTGCCTGATTATTTGCTCCATTGTCTTTCCAGGGACTGAAGTTAAGCTGACTGATCTGTAATTCTCTGGGTTGTCCTTATTCCCCTTTTTATAGATTGGCCCTATATGTGCCATTTTCCAGTCCTCTGGAATCTCTCCCATCTTCCATGACTTTTCAAAGATAATCACTAATGGCTCAGATATCTCCTCAGCCAGTTCCTTGAGTGTTCTAGGATGCATTTCATCAGGCAACTTGACATGCAATACATTAGTACCTTTTGCCTAAAGGATATTAAATAATAATACGTAATGAGATTGCAAAATCAAAAGAGCCGAAGTTATACAGAAAAGCAGGCTCTCAGCCCCCTGGCTCCTGATCAGCAGCCCAGATTTCAGTCTCTCCATACTCCATACACAGAATGGACATAGGAGACTAAACTATTCATTCACCACTAGTGATTCTGTTAGTCTGTCTGTGCAATCCCTACTTCCCATGGAAAAAATCCCTGTGCCAGATCTCTGGAAAGAAGAGGTGGGGTGGGCCAGGAAGAGGCCACAGCATCCACATAGGGGTTTCAAGTAAAGAGGGAGTAAAGACCTCAGGATTTAATTATTTATATTGATTGTACACATTGAATAGTGCATAACCCCGGCCAGTGAGTGTTAGGGACCAGATACATTGGCTGCTTTGCAGCACTAGAACAATTGACAGCAGCCTGAGAGAAGTGGGTGTCTCTGGTCCCTAGCATATTAGCATTATACTTTCTCAAAGAAAACAGAATTCACTAGATAGCCTTGCAACTGTGCAATTGCTTTTGCTTAATCTTACTCATGTTTATGACCCTGGATGAAAGGCAATAAGTCACCTTTTTCCAATTTCTCTGCTATTGTTTGGTATAGGACTGAATCACATTCAGTTAAAGCAGTTTTTATAATAAGTCTTGAATTAAATTGAGTTTAAATTCGGTCTCTTTGCCTGTAATTCAGTTTTCATTGATGCAGTAAGTTGTTAGAATGGACGTATTCTGAACTTTACTGTATTTGTTAATGAGAACAAGGAAATGCCATTGGAGGAGCATTTCTACCATTGTATTTTAAATCCAGAGACATTCTAATTTCTAACTACTTTTCATTAGCCTGACAGCTTCAAAAGTCAGAGACCAAATGGACAGACACAGGAAGAAGGAATTTATCATTCCTTTGAAAAGAAACCCACTCATTTCCTTCTGAATACATTTCGTTTTTGTCTGTAGCTACGGAAAAAAACACTTCTTCCCTCTTTTACAGATGTCTGAAGCCTCCCCTATTACCTTGTCACTACCAGAAAATAGGATTTCTCACCTACAGATGGCTAGGAGGGAGGAGGGTAGCCGTGAACATTAGGTTGAAATTACTTGTCAAGTTTGATCAATTCGTAGAAAGACAAAATCCCTTTTGAAAAGGCATGGTTGATTTTTGAAGATTAGCAGTGTTGTCCTTCCAGCTCCAGTGTCTGGCTAAATTATACAAGGATGCAGTTTATTACATAAATGAAAAATGCATTTGCATGTAGATGGTACATAAATTATTTCATTCTGCTCAGGACAGGGCAATAAACACTTTCCCCCTCCACACATCCACTCCAGTCTGGACTTATGAGATATTTTGGTTTGGTTTTTTTTCTCTTTTTCCTTTTATTGCTTTGTATGTATTATTATTTGACAAGGCACTAGGGAAGGACTACATGAATCTATTAAAGATAACAAAGCTCCATTATGACCTGAAACTCAGGAAAGGAGGCAAATAAATCTTTTGTAATGTGGAACAGTTGGTCTCCAGTTCTTAAGGTAACAAAAAACAAAACAAAAAAAGTTGATCTCAAAGCGAACACAAATCTGACTCCTGCTGCTGTTGCAGTGCTTTCTTTTCACAATTTAGTCATGGCATGATCTGATGCATTAATTACCATTTGTGTGGCTTTGCTTATGGGAGCATTAGGAGACAATACCTGATTCATTACATCCTTGAGCAGCATTTCCAGGGCACAAGTACGTGTGTGAGAACTATGGTTTGTTGTATACTTTAAGGTCCATAGTTAGAGGCTGCTAATAGGCAGGTAGTTGGCTTTCTTTTAAAGGGGAAAAGCTACAAAATGTAGCCCTTTTGTTTAGAGCGGAGAGAAAAATCTTGATTGCAGACACTGACATCTATAATTTATAGCTAAGGTTGTGCCAGTCCTATTCCAGTAGAACCCACCCATTTCATCATTGTCATTGGAAAGGCCCCATCCTGTACCACTGAAGCCAATGGGAGTTTTGCCACCGACTTCAATGTAAATGGGATCCGGTGCAAACTTCTCTCCTGGCTGAAATATGCCTTACAAGACCTCAGCCAAGAAGACCATTTTTATTTTAAATTATTTTTTTATATGTCTGCTAAAACGGTGGACCAGAGCCAGTTGCACAAGCCCCTAACTTTAGTAATCCTAGCTTGCAAATGTCAGCCCATAACATTTCAGAGTTTGTCTACGCTGAAAACTTACCTACAGCCCTCATGGATGTGAAAAAACCCACATCCTTGACAGACATAGCTATGCTAACTTAACCGCTGGTATACACAGTGCTAGGTCAAAGGGTGGATTACCTTATAGAAATGAGAGAACACCCATAATGTACACATAGCCTCAGTATCCACATCTGTAAAATGGAAATAACAAAACCTACCTCACAGGTTTTTGAGGATTAACTGGGTGGGAAAACTGCCTTGGGGATATGGCCATCTCATTCCCATTCATTTTGAATGAGAAATGGCTGTCCAGAGCTCTAGTCTTTGGCAGTGTTGAAATCTTACCCTTAATATTTATAATGTGCTATCCCAGTATCATTAGCAAACAGACTGGGCCCAGATTCTACTAATCACATTAAAGTAGTAATAATAAAAAACCTTCCTGTTTGTAGGTACTTTCCTTCCTCCATTAACATTTTTTTTTCTAAAAAAACTCCATCAAGTTGCTGGACACATTAAACAGTAGAAAAAAGAAAATGAAACAACCTTTTAAACCGTCACATTTTTTTAAAAAGATGGTTCTAAAAGTGGGCCACACAGCGCCTTTGTAGCTACTTTCATTAGCATTCCTGGTTATTTTTAGCCTATGGTCTCACTGTGCGTGTGGAGAGACTGTATTATAGTAAGTGCATGCTGCCTTTTAGTCCCCTGGCAGCATTTCAATCCACAAAGTACATTTTTAGTACTGCCTCAGCGTTCTATGGCACTACATTTTCATTTGCAAACTGACAATTGCTCCACAGCCATCTGTGTATTAATTAGAGGGGGAAGTGGGGAAAACCAGCCAACCAACCAACAAAAATCAATTCATTCCTCCCACTTGCCATTACAGGATTGATCAATCCTTCAAGGTGCAACCTTGCTGGACTGGGCCTAAGATTATGCTAGAAAACCTAAAGCAAGGGCCTTCATGTGAAATCCTCTCCACCCAGTGCTTCATGGGAGGGTTACACTAACTCCCACCAATGCTGCACAGGGAGTTCACATGGTAACTCCTCCATCAGTGTCAGCTGTTACAGGCATGAATCCCCTTGTTCACTGAGCGGTTAGTTCCCTTAGCATGAAACTCACGTGTAGGCACAAGGGGATAGCAACTTCATGGCTAATGTGTCTGGGGTTCAAGTTTTATGCTTTGTTTTTCCTAGAGATTTGCATCCCTATCAGAGAACTGAGGTTCATCACATTTCTTTACGCACCCCACGTTAGCCTCCGTTCCAGTTATGATGCTCCCATTCATCTACCAGGACAGCTCATAAGTTTAACTCTTAACTCCCTGCTTTATGGAACAGAGACCAAAAGGTTACTGGAGTCCAATAATGCAGCCAACAGACACCCTCTGTCATGCTGTATCTTAGACAGTATGGGCAGAAACTGCCTAGTGTGTATGTGCACCACTGCCCTCTATTGGACAGAAGCAGACCTGCTCAACTATGCATAGACTCGTAGACTTTAAGGTCAGAAGGGACCATTACGACCATCTAGTCTGACCCCCTGCACAATGCAGGCCACAGAATCTCACCCACCCACCCCTGTAACAAATCCCTAACCTACGTCTGAGTTATTGAAGTCCTTAAATCGTGGTTTAAAGACTTCAAGGTGCAGAGAATTCTCCAGCAAGTGACCCGACCCATGCTGCAGAGGAAGGCAAAAAACCTCCAGGGCTTCTGCCAATCTGCCCTGGAGGAAAATTCCTTCCCAACTCCAAATATGGTGATCAGTTAAACCCTGAGCACGTGGGCAAGACTCACCAGCCAGCACCCAAGAAAGAATTCTCTGTAGTAACTCAGATCCCACCCCATCTAACATCCCATCACAGACCATTGGGCATATTTACCTGATAATATTCAAAGATGAATTAAATTGCCAAAATTAGGCTATCCTATCATACCATCCCCTCCATAAACTTATCAAGCTTAATCTTAAAGCCAGATATGTCTTTTGCCCCCACTACTCCCCTTGGAAGGCTATTCTAGAACTTCACTCCTCTAATGGTTAGAAACCTTCATCTAATTTCAAGTCTAAACTTCCTAATGTCCAGTTTATATCCATTTGTTCTTGTGTCCACATTGGTACTAAGCTTAAATAATTCCTCTCCTTCCCTGATATTTATCCCTGTGATATATTTATAAAGAGCAATCGTATCTCCCCTCAGCCTTCTTTTGATTAGGCTAAACAAGTCAAGCTCTTTGAGTCTCCTTTCATAAGACAGGTTTTCCATTCCTCTGATCATCCTAGTAGCCCTTCTCTGTATCTGTTCCAGTTTGAATTCATCCTTCTTAAACATGGGATACCAGAACTGCACATAATATTCCAGATGAGGTCTCACCAGTGCCTTGTATAATGGTACTAACACCTCCCTATCTTTATTGGAAATAGCTCACCTGATGCATCCCAAAACTGCACTAGCTTTTTTAACAACCATATCATATTGGCGGCTCATAGTCATCCTGCAATCAACCAATACTCCGAGGTCCTTCTCCTCTGTTACTTCCAACTGATGTGTCCCCAATTTATAACCAAAATTCTTGTTATTAATCCGTAAATGCATGACCTTGCACTTTTCACTATTAAATTTCATCCTATTACTATTACTCCAGTTTACAAGGTCATCTAGATCTTCCTGTATGATACCCCGATCTTTCTCTGTGTTAGCAATATACCCTATACTGTTAATCATAGAACTCACAGAAATGTAGGGCTGGAAGGGGCCTCAGGAGGTCATCAGCTCCAGCCCCCTGCAGTGAGGCAGAGTTGAGGAAACCAAGACCATCCCTAACAGGCGTTTGTTTGACCTGTTCTTAAAAACTTCCAGTGATGTGGGTTCCATAGCTAACAGAGACTCTGAAGTGATAGAAGACTGTGCTATATAAGTGGAAGGATCTCAGTTCCATCCGTTATCACTCTAAAGTCTGGGTAGCGATGCTGTGTAGCATAGTGACACCTGTGACATTCTAGGCAGCCATTAATTTGTTACAGTATAGATAGGACTTTTGTCTTTCAGGGTTTATTAATGTTTTGGGGGCGGGTATTTTTAGCAATTTTTTACTTTTATGTAGATGTCCAAAAATCAGTTTTTTTCAGGTCTGTCTCTTTGTATATATGGTAATGAATTATATCTATAATATATCTATTACTCATTACAGTAGTATATACTGTAATGAGTAATTTCTTTGTAACGTCCCTAGTGCACATTAACATAGTACTGCTTGAAACAGCACTCTGTTAAAGCGCACTAGGTAATCTTTGGTGCATACCAGCAGGATCTGCATGGACAAATTATTCTACAACACATTAGTGAACTTCAGAAATCACACTCACATAGTCTGCATTACTGCTCCAAGTAGACAAGCCCTTAGATATAATTAACCTTTTCTGGTGTTTTGCTGATGTTTATTGGCTAAACAACCAATTTATTTACTGGTTAAAACAAAAATCAGAAGCCCTGCATATAGAGGTATGGCCTATAAGTCTAAGGATTCTAGCCGGCCACAGCCCAAGTCAGCTAATTCTCTGTGATAGCTTTGTTTTATTTGGTTTTGTTTAATTATGGATTAATTGAACCAACAGACAATTGTTATTTGTCTGCCAAAGAAGATATGAGTGCAAAGCAAACATCATGGTTGTGCATGTGTTTATTTTTTATTAAAACCTGTATGTAAATATCTTTGTGTACAAATTAGGTCTGGCCATCAAACTCTCAGCATGTTGCCTAAGCAACCCTCAGTATCATAAAGACTGGCACCTCTGTTTTATTGTGTTCTATGGCAATTGATCAGTTCCATCTGCAGTTACTCACATCAATGGGTGTGCTTCATGTACATGTTCAAGGAAAGAATTTGGCCCGTCGTGCTCTTTTAGTGCCATTTTCATGAGTATGTGTGTGAGCGAATTAAAGGTGTCTCCAGTCCAGAGCAACTACATTTTCTTTCTCTGTTTTGCTGAATTATGTAAAATACCCTCGGTGCATCTCCAAGACAGGTTCTATTAGGATTAAGTAGTAACGACCTGGTAATTCATGTGGTGGCTGGGACTATAGCATGGACCCTGCTTTAAAGAGTGAGCTGAGGCTGCACCACTAAATTATGAATATTCACAGTGCAAATCTGGTCAGTTTTGATCATTCAGGGCTATTCAAGGCAATTTCTATCAGGCATCATGAAAGCAGGAAACAGGTTCTGGGAATAAGAAAGTAAAGAAAAAGATTGAGGTTAAAGTGAATTGACAGGCAATAGGATTAGAACTCCTGCCCAATCCTGATCTTGCAAATAACTAACAGTAGCCTGAAATTAAAGAATTAAACCATGAAGGTTTTCTTGACAATTGATCTGATAGCTTCAGAAGTCTATTCCAGGGGCATTCTCCTGTCCGCCCCAGGGAGACAGAAAGAACACCAAGCAAGCCACGATGACCAGCCTCCTTTTCTTTCTTCATAATCAAATGTGGAAAAGCTCTGTAATGCTAAGGAATTGTATTGCCTTTCTCGTTGTTTCCACACACTCAGCCAAAATTAGCATCTGGCTACCAAAGGGCCCAAGCTGCAAAGCTGAGGTCCCTATCTGGAATTTGAAATCCCCTGCACCAAAAGTGGGGAATGTGGTGTTGGATCAGAGGCTTTGGTTCAGCCTGAGAGAGAGCGACAGGGACGAGCCAAAGTTTGGGGATGTTTGGACCCGGGGTTTGGTTGTATCTATTGTAGTGGTGATGGTGACCCTTTTCTCTTAGTTCCAATTCTGATCGTAAATGAAGGGAAGATTAAAGGTGGGGGACAATGAACCATAAGTCAAGCTCTGCAGCCAGTGCACTGTTGCAATTGTTCTTTCTGTCGCAGTATTTCATTCCCACCATCTCATGATACAGTGCCCTGTTCGTAAAAATAATCCTCCAATGCAAGCTGGTGTTACAAGGAAAGAATACCAAATAGGTTTTAATGCTATTTTTCATGGCAGATATTGTGAAATGTTTTACAGATACAGATAGAAAGGTTTATTACTGCTCTTACATGTAATACATCATCATAAGGATTTCTAGAAAATTATATACCCCAGTTCAGATTAAGCAATTCTCTCTCTGAAATATCATAGCATCCTGAAAAAAGTGTTTTTCACAATACAATACATTAGATTAATACAAAATATTTTAAGATGGTAGTAGAAAATTGAACAAATACAAGCATATTCCAGACATTAGTAGAGAGAAAACAGTATGTAAGAACATAAGACTGGCCATACTGGGTCAGACCAAAGGTCCATCTAGCTCAGAATCCTGTCTTCCAACAATGGCCAATGCCAGGTGCCCCAGAGGGAATGAACAGAACAGGTAATCATCAAGTGATCCATCCCATCACCCATTCCCAGCTTCTGGCAAACAGAGGCTATGGACACCATCCCTGCCCATCCTGGTTAATACCCATTGAGGGACCTACCCTCTATGAATTTATCTAGTTCTTTTTTGAACCCTGTTATAGTTTGGCCTTCACAACATCCTCTGGCAAGGAGTTCCACAGGTTGACTCTGTGTTGTGTGAAGAAATACTTCCTTTTGTTTGTTTTAAACCTAGTGTCTATTAGAACTCATGTAGATATAATAAATCTCTAATATTTTCCTATGTCATTTATTCTCCTCAGGATCTGACCCAGAACTACTAACTCAGGGGTTAATTAAGGCCATACTTAACTGTAAGCATGTGCTTAAGTCTATCTCTATTCAGCAACAGGCTTAATCACCTGCTTAGATCCCATTAAAGTGCCACTGAAATCAATAATTCTTAAGCATATCTTAAGGTGCTTATGTGCTTTGCTATATAAGTGTCTTTGACAACATGCCCGTTTTTAGGCAGTGTAAAGAGAAAAGGATTCAAGTCCTTAGCTATTTTCCTATCCCATAGCAATAAAGACATCACTTGGGTTAAGTTTAGAGGTGAAAGCAACAAGTATAATGTTGTGGCGGGCATCTGCTATAGACCACCAGACCAGGAGGATGAGGTAGATGAGGCTTTCTTCAGACAACTAACAGAAGTTTACAGATCCCAGGCCTTGGTTCTCATGGGGGACTTCAATCACCCTAACATCTGCTGGGAGAGCAATACAGCAGTGCACAGACAACCCAGGAAGTTTTTGGAGAGTGTTGGGGACAACTTCCTGGTGCAAGTGCTGGAGGAACCAAGTAGGGGCCGTGCTCCTCTTGACCTGCTGCTCACAAACAGGGAAGAATGGGTAGGGGAAGTAGAAGTGTCTGGCAATCTGGGCAGCAGTGACCATGAGATGGTCAAGTTCAGGATCCTGACAAAAGGAAGAAAGGAGAGCAGCAGATATGGACCCTGGACTTCAGAAAAGCAGACTTTGACTCCCTCAGGGAACGGATGGGCAGGATCCCCTGGGAGGTTAATATGAGTAGGGGTGATGAGTCCAGGAGAGCTGGCTGTATTTTAAAGAAGCCTTATTGAGGACCAGGAACAAAATCCCAATGTGCAGAAAGAATAGCAGATATGGCAGGCCACCAGCTTGGCTTAACAGAAAAATCTTCAGTGAGCTTAAACACAAAAATGAAGCTTACAAGAAGTGGAAACTTGGACAGATGGCTAGGGAGGAGTATAAAGATATTGCTTGAGCATGCAGGGATGTAATCAGGAAGGCCAAAGCACAAATGGAGTTGCAGCTAGCAAGGGATGTAAAGAGCGACAAGAAGGGTTGTTATAAACAGATAGCTAAAGGTTAATGTCTCTTACACCTGGAAAGAGGTAACCTGAAGCACCTGACCAGAGGACCAATCAGGAAACCAGACTTTTTCAGGTCTTGGTGGAGGGAAGTTTGTGTCTAAGTTCTTTGTCTTCTGCCTGTCTCTCTCTCGGCTATGGGAGGATTTCTGTTTCCTGCTTTCTAATCTTCTGTTTCCAAGTTGTGAGTACAGAGATCATAATACAATAGGGGTTATTGTTTTTTTCTTTTGTATTTACATGGTATAGTTTCTGAAATGCTTTGAATTGTATTCTTTTTGAATAAGGCTGTTTATTCATATTTCTTTTAAGCAATTGACCCTGTATTTGTCACCTTAATACAGAGAGACCATTTTTATGTATTTTTCTTTCTTTTTACATAAAGCTTTCTCTTTAAGACCTGTTGGAGTTTTCTTTAGTGGGGAACTCCAGGAAATTGAGTCTGTGCTAACCAGGGAATTGGTGGAAGGAAGAAGTCAGGGGGAAATCTGTGTGTGTTAAATTTACTAGCCTGACTTTGCATTCCCTCTGGGTGAACAGGGAAGTAATTCTGTTTTCCAGGACTGGGAACGGAGAGGGTGGAGTCCCTTTGTTTAGATTCACGGAGCTTGCTTCTGTGTCTTTCTCCAGGAACCTAGGGAGGGAACACCTGGAAGGGAGAAAGGGGGGGGGAAATGGTTTATTCCCCTTTGTTATAAGACTCAAGGAATTTGGGTCTTGGGGTCGCCAGGGAAGGTTGTTGGGGGGACCAGAGTGCCCAAAACACTCTAATTTTTTGGGTGGTGGCAGCTTTACCAGGTCCAAGCTGGTAACTAAGCTTGGAGGTTTTCATGCTAACCCCCATATTTTGGACGCTAAGGTCCAAATCTGGGACTAGGTTATGACAAGGGTTTCTACAGGTATGTTAGTAACAAGAAGTAAGTCAGGGAAAGCATTGGACCCTTACTGAATGGGGGAGGAAACTTAGTGACAGATGATGTGGAAAAAACTGAAGTATTCAATGCTTTTTTTTGTCTCGGTCTTCCCAGACAAGGTCAGCTCGGACTGCTTCACTGAGCAGTCCTCAGTGGTGAAAGAACAGGTTAAGGACTATTTAGAAAAGCTGGACATGCACAGTTCCATGGGGCTTGATGCAATTCATCCGAGGGTGCTGAGAGAGTTGGCTGATGTGATTGCAGAGCCATTAGCCATTATCTTTGAAAACTCATGGCAATTGGGGGAGGTCTTGGACAATTGGAAAAAGGCAAATATGATGCCTAGCTTTAAAAAAGGGAAGAAGGAGAATCTGGGGAACTACAGCCTCACCTCAGTCCCCAGAAAAAAACATGGAGCAGGTCCTCAAGGAATCCATTTTGAAGCACTTGGAGGAGAGGAAGATGATCAGGAACAGTCAACATGGATTCACCAAGGGCAAGTCATGCCTGACCAACCTGATTGCCTTCTATGATGAGAAAACTGGATCTGTGGATATGGGGAAAGTGATGGATGTGATATACCTTGACTTTAGCAAAGCTTTTGATTTTGTCTCCCAAGTATTCTTGTCAGCAAGTTAAAAAAGTATGGATTGGATGAATGGACTACAAGGTGGATAGAAAGCTGGCTAGATCTTTGGGCTCAATGGGTAGTGATCAATGGCTCAATGTCTAGTTGGCAGCCAGTATTAAGCAGAGTGCCCTAAGGGTCGGTCCTGGGGCTGATTTTGTTCAACATATTCATTAATGATCTAGACGATGGGATGGATTGCACCCTCAGCAAGTTCATGGATGGCACTAAGCTGGAGGGAGAGGTAGATATGCTAAAGGGTAGGAATAGGGTCAGAGTGACATAGATATATTGGAGGACTGGACCAAAAGAAATCCGATAAGGTTCAACAAGGACAAGTGCAGAGTCCTGCACTTAGGATGGAAGAATCGCAAGCACTGCTACAGACTAGGGACCCACTGGCTAACCAGAAGTTCTTCTGAAAAGGACCTGGGGATTACAGTGAACAAGAAGCTGGCTATGAGTCAGCAGCGTGCCCTTGTTGCCAAGAAGGCTAACAACATATTGGGCTGCATTAGAAGGAGCATTGCCAGCAGATTGAGGGAAGTGATTATTTTCCTTTATTTGACACTGATGAGGTCATATCTGGAGTATGGCACCTAGTTTTATGGCCCCCACTTCAGAAAGGATATGAACAAATTGGAGAGATTCCAGCGGAGGGCAACAAAAATTATTAGGGAGTGGAACACATGACTTATGAGGAGAGGCTGAGGGAACTGATCTTATTTAGTCTGCAGAAAAGAAGAGTGAAGGGGGATTTGATAGCAGCCTTCAGCTATCTGAAGGGAGTTTCCAAAGAGGATGGAACTAGGCTGTTCTCCGTGGTGGCAGATGACAGAACAAGAAGCAATGGTCTCAAGTTGCAGTGCGGAAGGTCTAGGTTGGATATTAGGAAAAACTATTTCACTTGGAGGGTGATGAAGCACTGGAATGGGTTACCTAGGGAGGTGGTGGAATCTCCATCCTTAGAGGTTTTTAAGGCCTGGCTTTACAAATCCCTGGCTGGGATGATTTAGTTGGGGTTGGTTCTGCTTTGAGCAGGGGGTTGGACTAGATGACCTCCCGAGGTCTCTTCCAACCCTAATCTTTTATGATTTTATGATTCTTGGAAAGGAAAAAAAATGTAGAGTGCAGAAAATATCTTCATTATGTTTAGTGATGGAGAAACTTCAGAAGATCTGGAGGTCGAACTAAGCATTTGAATTATTATCTGAACCATAAGCAAACTGCAGAATCCTTTGTGCCTGTTTTACACACCATTCCCTTTTGATCCACTACTGCCAACGCCCTTTGCAGATCCAGGCCCAAACGCCCTTTGTTACTGTTATTAAGGCTCTTTTCTTTCTACCTTTGAAGAATTAGGAGAAGGTCCTAGTATGCCTCATGGCCACTTTGTAGGTTTTCAGATTGCCACATGCTTTTGAATTCCCTGCACTGGTATGCCCAGTGGGAATTAAATATATGTTAGCACTCAATGTAGACAAGGGTTGTTTCTACAGCGAAGCCTAGGGCTAACCATGACCAGCTGATTTTAAATCCATCAGTCCTTGTCTACAGCAGATGGTAAAGTGTTTAATATCATGTTAGTTACCCTGTGTTATAACACAATGTCATTTCCCATGGTAGACAAACGAAAGCCCTTTAAGGCTTCCTCATTACTGGTGATCTATTCCCCTGACATGGGAAGCACTTTGGCAGCTGAGAGGACACCAGACTATCCATTTCTTAGAGCAATCGAATCAAGTGGGTTTCAGCCACTGGGAGAAGAAAGGAGGCTGGGAGTGCCTGTCAGGGACGACCAGTGGGGTACTTTTCATAGATAAATTAGAAAAGTTTGGGTTGGCAACTGGGAGAGACTTGGTCTGGGGGCCAGAGTTGCTTGTGATGGAACAATGAGGAGATTGTTTACAGCTGGTAAGAGGTTGTACTAGGGGACCTTGGTATTTTAGGGATGGGGTCCAAAGAGGGTCTTGGGAAGTGGGCCAGGGATTGGATGCAGGTGAAATGGGACTGGACATTGGGTCAGGGAGTGGATGTGGTCACGGAGAGGTGCTGAAGAGGAAACATCTATGCTCAGATTCGAACATGAGACAGATGTTTAGGTTAAGGGAATGGGGAACATTTGGGGCTGGTTCTTCTATAGAGTTAATTCATCTCTAATTATAATATAGAAATGGAAACCTGTTCTGAGCTAGGATTGGGGACCTAATAATTAGAAGATACTTAAAATAAAACTGCTCTGGGATAGGTTAGAATGGCTGAAACACCAAGACGCTTTTCAGATCCCAACCGTCCACAATAAAAATAGAAACAAAATTGATGCCTCAGTGAAGGACTAATAACACTGTCTTTAACTATGAGAAAACAGTAGGGAAACAAGTAATAGACACGTTAGTGGCAATAGAAATGATCGCATGCTTCGTCCACCACAATGAATTCTGTCTTTTCTGAGAGGAGTTTCGGACAAACATTTATGCAGTTGAGGGGTCAGAAGGCCTGTAGTTATCTACAGGCCAACTGTGATGTAAATGGGAGCCTACAAGATGTTTTTAGGAATCATTCCTTCTTCAGAACAATTAAATATCAGAGCTGGCTTAGTCTGTGAATCTTTCATCAGACACTATCATGCTTTATCATTTAAAGTGAAAGGTGACATTGTAAAAATGAAGCTATGGGGTTCCATAGAACACATTGAACACACCACAGAACACATTGAAAGTTGTAAATAGATAACGGTGTGTGTGCATACATCTCCTTGGAATACCACATTCTGGAAATGAGGGTGTAAAATGCCTCTTGCGTCTCAAGTTTCAGAGGGGTAGCCTTGTTAGTCTGGATCTGTAAAAGCAGCATCGAGTCCTGTGGCACCTTATAGACTAACAGACGTATTGGAGCACGAGCTTTCGTGGGTGAATACACACTTCGTCGGATGCATGTCTTACATCTCAGTATCTTCATTTTCTCTCTTTCTGCCAGCCTATGCAGCCACACAACCAAATATCTCCCTGCATCAGTTAAGGTTAGGTGATTTGGTTTTTTAGCCTTTTCTGCTAAAATATGTTGCCTTTTATAATGTGTTGTATAGTCCTTAATTTCATTATTAAGGTGTACAGTGTTTATGTTTTTAGAGTTCATTATGTTAATCTAATCTGACTTTGTGCATAACATAGGCCACAGAATTTCACCAAGTGATTCCAGCATCAAGCCCATAGCATGGTTGAGAGAGAGCATAAATTTAAGAGGTTTAATAGGTGTTCCTCTTATTCCACTATAATGTACATTTCAGACTAACAGCCCCAGTGCTTAAAGTGCTCGGTTAAAGGGCACTTATTCATCTAATGGTTGTGCTTTTATATCCAGGACCAAAGAAAGGCGTCTGAGACTCACACTCATTAATAAAGAAGAGGTTTTGGAGAATCCAAGATGCAAATGGAGCATTCTCCTGGCATATATCCTGGATTCAAGTTACTTAGAACCAGTGCTTAAATTTTTCTGTGACTATGTCTTCACTGTTACATATGCTCGTTACTTCTTTCGAGTTAGCCTAGTTCAATTGAGATTGGCACACCTGAGCTGCTATGTTCACACTGGCACTGCACTCGCTTGTGAGTTGCACTATGACATTTGGGGGCACATTCCAGGGTTTTTTGCACTGCCGTAAGCTGAGCCTCTCAATGAATTCTTCCTCAGTGAATTGTGAGAGAATTTGTCCATCCCTTCTGGACACACAGGGGGAATGGTGAAAAGGCACTGGCTAACTAGTGATACTAGGCTGCATCCATATTGCAGAATGGTCACGTTAGTTGATGAGTTGTGCTAACTCAGGCTGTAGCTTGCATTCTCTAATGAACCAGTCAAATTGAATTAAAAGTACCATCACACTCAATTTAAGGATTTTTATGTGTGAACAGGACTCAAGAGAGGGGTAACACCAAAGTTGTAAGTCAAGTTAACTTGGCAGTGAAGACAAGCCCTTTGTCTGTAAACAAGGAATCTGATCTGTCAGGGAAGAAAGGCTCATGGAGGCATGGGTTTGAGGCTCAGGTTCAAGGGCTCCTAAGTCTGAGGTTCTGAGTTTTTCAGATCTTTCTCCTTTGAGGTAACCTCTAGAATAGAGACCCCCAAACTGTTGTCTATGGAGTCTGGATCACTCATGGTGGGCTGGGTGCTTACTGGTGATGCTTTCAGAACATGATGCTGGCTCCCTCAAGTATGTCTACTCCACAATTAGACACCTGTGGCTGGCCTGAGGCCGCTGACTTTGGCTTGCAGAGCTTGGGTTTGGACTGTTCAATAATGGTGTAGACGTAAACCCCAGCCCAAGCTCCAATGTCTATAACTCACGTATAACATCAAAATTAATACAACAGCACACAGCTTCCACTGTGTGCTTCTGCAGAAGCAAATACATTCAGAGAACAGTTACTGTGATGTAACGATTCTTTCTGAAGGTTAGATCATGCCTTTGGATATATATGTGCATCCCTAATGTCTTCAAATTGTTGCCTTTCTTTCATCTGTGGTACCCCATTGTCTTCAATGATAACTGAAGACAGGCTTTTGCCCTAACAACTCTTTCAACGATGCATGTGTCAGAATATGAGAGCCAGGTCTCTTTCTCCTATCTGAGGTGCGTATGTACTGCTCACTGGATTAAAAAGTAGTAAGAACTTCTGTTTGTGTCTAAATTAAACAGCTCTGTCTCTGAATACACACAGGCAGCAGATCTCTTGTGTAAGGAGATGTCATTTTGACAGTCATTTTTGGGAGTAGAACCCACATTAACACATGCTGTCAGATGCCGATGCATGCTCTTATGGTATGCGTGTTGTAGCATGAATGACATGCACAGAAAGGTAACCAGTGCAGCAATACTGGCTCTCAAGGCTTCACTCCTTAGAAATGACGAGCGAGGCACTCTGCAGTGATATCTATCTTTTTTTTTGAAGCAAATCATTAGAAATTTTATTCCAGAGTTCATATTCTCTCCTGGTTTGTTGGTTTGTTTATTGCTCTCTGTGTGTTTATTTTGGAGGGAATGTAATGTTACGAAGTAATGTTCCAACAGGAAGAAAACTATCCTCCATTTTGCCACCCAGAGCAGGATCCCCCATTATTCTGAAAGCAAGATGAATGGCTGATGAGACTTAATTGACTTATAAAGAGTCATCTATATATATATAGTGTGGGCTTAATTCTGGATGGGGGGGCTGGGATGGGCTAAAAGGACTAGTGTCCTCTTACTGAAGACCCTAAGGTAGCATTCTGTTGGTTAGAGCAGGGAAAGGAAGTCACATTTTCTAATCTGACTGTGGGCAATTCATTTGGCCCAGCCTTACAGGAGTGTCATGAAAATTTACTAGGCTAGGCCAAAATTCTACTCATGTACCTGTGACGCTGTACCCCATAATGCTTTATGGGAATATGACATAACTGGAATATGTTTTGTGCTGCCTGTGCCATGTAACATATCTCTGTAAAAGTTATGGTCTACTGTATCTATTCATCCTATTTGTACACATATATCACTTTGTACTTAAGATTAAGAATATTGGATGTGTACTTGCTTAGAAATCAAGCAAGATTTGCAAGGCATTTGGTCAGCTTCTTTAGGGAGGAATTCACAGGGTTAAGTACCCGATCAGGAAGCACTTGGGGAGCAATGGATCTTGGAATGCTCCAATCCACATAAAAAGTCTTCCTGGAGACATACAGGATACCATGTGGACAATGGCTTCTGTGAGTCATGCATGGACATGTGACTTGCCCAAGTGACTCCAGAATTCCATCTTGGAGCTGGACTTTGCATAAGAGTGAGGAGGGGGTCTTCACCCACAAGGGAAAGTCTATTTAAACCCCTGGGAGACCCCTCCATTTTGTCTTCAACTGGCTAAAGAGGGAGCCTCTTCACCCCCTCAGGATGCAGGGGCGGCTCTAGATATTTCACCGCCCCAAGCAGGGCAGCATGCCATGGGGGGCCCTCTGCTGGTCGCTGGTCCCGTGGCTCCAGTGGACGTCCCGCAGGCCTGTCTGCGGAGGGTTCACTGGTCCCGTGGCTTCGGTGGACCTCCCGCAGGCCTGCCTGCGGAGGGTCCTCTGGTCCTGCGGCTCCACTGAAGCCGCAGGACCAGCGGATCATCCGCAGGCACGCCTGCGGGAGGTCCACCGGATCTGAACTGGTGGACCGGCAACTGGCAGAGCGCCCCCTGTGGCATGCCGCCCCAAGCACGAGCTTGGTGTGCTGGGGCCTGGAGCCGCCCCTGGATACTTGGAAGAAACTGGAACAAAGATGTGTGAGTGATTACTGGACCCAGGCTAAAAGGAGATTAGTCTGTAAAAGGGAGCATTCTGGAACTGGTGAGGATCTTATCTGTATTCAGTTTGATTAGACATAGATTTGCACATTTTATTTTATTTTGCTTGGTAACTTACTTTGTTCTGTCTGTTACTACTTGGAACCACTTAAATCCTACTTTCTGTATTTAATAAAATGACTTTTTACTTATTAATTAACTCAGAGTATGCATTAATACCTGGGGGAACAAACAGCCATGCATCTCTCTCTGTCAGTGTTCTAGAGGGTCAGCAAATTATGAGTTTATTGTGCATAGGCTTTATACAGGGCAAAACGGATTTATTTGGGTTTAGACCCCATTGGGAGTTGGACATCTGAGTATTAAAGACAAGCACACTTCTGTGAGCAGCTTCCAGTGAAGCCTGCAGCTTTGGGGCAAGTAAGTCAGACCCTGGGTCTTTGTTGGAGCAGATGGGAGTGTCTGGCTCACCAAGACAGGGTGTTGGGGTCCTGAGCTGGCAGGGAAAACAGGAGCAGAGGTAGTCCTGGCACATCAGTTGGCAGCTCCCAAGGGAGTTTCTGTGATCCAACCCATCACAATGCCCTTCACCACGAAGGCTGACGATAATGGGGGGGGCACTAAGGCTGTTTTTCTCATTTGTCAAAAAAAGATTCTCACCCTAGGCAAGTGAGGAAATAGAATTTTACAAGGCTGACTTAGCTCAGCCTCAGTTTACTCATTACTAAAACAAGGATAGTTATCTACCTCTCAGATATGTAAGGCTTAATTCATCAAAGCTTCCAAAGGGTTTTGAGATCCTTGGATGGAACGTATGCTAGAAGCACTGAGTGTTCTAGTATAATATTAGTTCCAGAAGTGAAAAATCCAGGTTCTCATTTGTGAAACCAAGCCCTGGTTGCCTTTCAGCCATGACAGGAAAGGTATAAAAACCTATAGTAAGGCCATTTCAAGGATGCATGCAAACCAAATTTCACTGATTCTATTTGCCAACATTGTCTGATTTCTGCAGCATTGTTTTCCCACTGAAATAGTCCACTTCACCTTCACTTTGTGGCACAAAGGGTTGGTCATACATTTTGAACAATGAATCAATTAGAATGCCTTCTATGTCAGGGAATACTATACAAATCTGAAAACATTTGAGTTTTATTTAGCAGGTTACTCCAAAAGAAGCCATGTAAAGGGAGCCACTTAGATTAACCATGATTAATTTGGGGAGCAGCTATACCTCTTGTGTTCTGCGTTCTGTCATCCCCGCCCAGAATAGAAAGCTATTTCATTATCAGGTTCATATGCTTTTACCTTAGCATACAAAGGCCTGGGCTGGTTTAAGCTAGTGGAGCTGTATATCTATCTATCTATTTATCTAAATAGATAGATAGATATATTTAAGTTCAGTAAAAGATCATTTACCTGAGGAGCTAGAGACTCCAGTTTAAATCCACAATATACCAATGATTTATTTATTACTGTTATTTAAGAAAATGTGCAGCAGTTTCCAGTTCTGAATATTTAACTGTGCATAGAAAAAATAAGCTGCTCTGAAATTCCTTTCATTTTAGTGCATTAAAATATAACCAGCACATTCCAACCAGAATTCACTTAAAGCAGAGAACTACGCTACGGTTTACACTGTACCACTGTGACCCCATTACTGAGACTGACACTTCCTTTTTAGAAGTCATACTTCATTTCTATCCACTTATGAATGGCAGGCCCGAGCCTGTTGAGGAAATCTTGACTTCTCTTTGATTTTCAGTGCCACTAGCTGGGATAAAATCCTAGGTAAAGAGTCATTGAATGTCTGTAGCTCAGCATTATCTTCCTGGTATTCACCTCAGAATTAGGAAAAAATTAAAGGCAAGGTTCCACCACTGATTTTTATGGATGAGCAGAGTGGGGCCTGAACCAGACTGTTCAGATCCAGACTTTCCCATTGGTAGAGGGGCACTTGGATCTGGAGATTTTGGCATTGTTTTTACTAGGAAACAAGGCGTGTTCTTAACTTGAGTTAACTGACACATGGTAACTAACATGAGTAAACAGCTAGTGATGACAAGGCAGTTTGTAGTTTTCATGTGACTTAGTAGGTCAAAGTAAACCCTAAGTTCTCCCACTCAACCTAATACATGTGAAAATTACAAACTACCTTGTCTTAACTAACGTGAAGTAAAATCTTAGTGCACTCAAGCTAAGAACACATCTTTTTTCAAAGTGAAGATGTACCTTTAGTTTATCCTTCTATAAACAGTGGTCAGACACAAAGTTCAACTTCACATCTGTATCTGAACTTGCCTTAAATTTGGGGATCCTCAGGTCTAGGGTATTGGAGCTGATTCAGTACCAGAAATGGGTCAGAATCAAGAGCTATCACAGAATAATAGCTCTATGAAAAACCCACAAATTTTCATGACACTACTCTCATTTGGTTTCCTATGAACACTTTTGAGCAGAGGGGATATATAGAAAAAGGGGGGGAATGTAAAGTTGGAGGAAAAAAATATTCATATTGCAGGTAGATATTCCAGCTGTCACTTTAAAATCTGTATTAATGAGTGAAAGCCAAGAGGCTGAGGGCCAGGAACACAACAGCACAGTCACACTGCAACACTTCTCCTGGAAACTTTTGTGGGCTTTAGATTTCTTTTCTGAAAAATGCCCTTTGAATATTTGAGAAAATAAATGTTAAGCAATGAAAGCCCTCATTATAAATTATACATACCTTGATTTTAGAGACAGATTGGTTTTCCTCTAGCAAGCCAGTCACTCTCAAGAGCAATATGAGAATATAACTTAATTTGGTTCAATATGACATCCAGCTGGCTGGTGGTATCTGATTTAAAAGGTTAGATTTCCAGGCCCTGGATCAGTGAGGAGTGAATACTCTGTAGAGGTAGTGAGTTTTTCTTCAGTGGACGGAGTAATCTAAGGGATGAATGGCTCATCAGTGCCTGTTCTATATAATGAGAGGCCAAAGCATGTCTTCTAGAGTGTGTCTACATTGCAGCTGCCTGCATGCCTTCCAATCCAGGTAGATGGTATGTGCTAGCTCTGCTTGAGCGAACACAATAAAAATAGCAGCGTGGAGCTGCCCTAGTACAAGCCCACCCAACTCACTGGGTCTGTACTCAGGTGGCTAACACACACCACCACCTGTGCCACAATGTCCACGCTACTATTTCCAGTGCGCTAGCTTGAGCGACCATAGTTTATCCAGGCTGGGGGGCAAGCTCCCAGCTTCAGTGTCGACATGCCCTTAGACTATAAGCTTTTGGAGTAAAGGACTGCCATTTGTTATATGTTTTTATAGTGCCTAGCACAATGTGGCCCAACTTGTTTGTGGGCTTTAGTCTCCACCTCATTATCAGTGTTAAATGATCATGGCTGTTATTGTTGTTAATAAACAATAACTGTGGGATAAATATGATCTGCCATTTGATATTAGGTCTATGATTCCCCCCTGCCTTTAAACAGTGATAATGACTCCTAGAGGTGGTGAGTCATATGATGAAATGTTCTATACAGACCATCTGCTGAGGTCTGATGGAGTATTGCATGCTGGAGCTTGCCATCTTCTTGTGTAGTGTCTTAAAGCTTTGGACAGCTGCAAGTTGGTCCATTTTAAGCAAACTAACTGCAGTCCCCCACTTCCTATGAACTTGCTAATGAGTGACATCCACAAATGGGCCAAGCAGGAGCCTCTGTCCCAAAGAAAATATTTCACCTTACTATCAGGAACAGAGAGCAACATTAGTATTTTGTTATTAGGCAGACAATAAAGGAAACATATTTGCATAGTGTATCCAAACCAAGAATCCTATAAGTCACCCTGCTGGTTCTTTCCATGCTGGCAGTATCTGCTCAAGAGATTCAGTAGCTTATTTTGATGGAGACAACAACTTGATTATCACCCGTTAAAATGTGTCGTAAAATTGTATTAACAAAACAGCGAATACATTACACAAAGGCCTTAATCACTGGATGTTTACATAATGCCCACTGTGGCCAGATACGAAAGAGCACAAAAGACCTGAGACCCTGAAAAAGTCCATTAGTTCTGGTTTTCTCAAGCTGCTGAAGAACAGAGTTTTCTTCTTTACATTTCTGCTTCAGCAGTGTGAACTTTGCTCGCAGTTATTGCAATGCCTATAGCCAGGCTTCCATTATCAGAGAAGAGCTGGGCCAGCGAGGTGTTAAGGACAAGGCAATCGCCGTCTGATATGACAGAGTCAATGCATTCCAATACCGATCTCGGGGTAGCTTCCCACTTCAGGCGCCTCTGATTCCTGTTGAGCTCGAGCCTGTAGGTGAAGTTATCGGCTTGTGTGGGGGTGCCAATCAACATCATGGTGGCAAAGAACTGGGGGTGGCCTTCATATTTCTCCTGCTTCCTGAGCACAAGCAAAAAATGGTGGCCCAGGCAAGAATGCATTATTATCCAATCTGTTGGTGCAGGGAGGTGCATGTCTGTAGCCAGGAAAACAATCTCTGCCCCATGAAGGATGCTGATTCGATGCGTCTGTCTCAGGTGTGATACCACCACTTCTACATGGCCTTCCCATTGACAAGAAAACAGAGGGCACATGCAAGGAATCAGTTGCGGGTCGTGCACTGTCTCAGGGGGATGGTAGGAATGAAGGCTGCCTTGCTCTGTGGAGGTCTGACCGACTGCATGCCTGTTTGATACATACTGCAAGAAGAAAAGAAAAAAAAACATGATGAAAGCTGGGGATACCATTACAGGCACTGACTTGGAACATACTTACAGGGCCTGGTCCTGAGAGGTGCTGAGCACCTGCAAATCCTATTGACTTCAATGGAAGCAGAAGGAACTCAGCACCTTTAAGATCAGACATACCCACTGTGAGCAAGATGTGGACTTGTATAGACAGCAAAAGGTGCCAGCAGCTGTCTCGTTCTGCAGGGGAAAAGATAAACCAGCAGGACTGCAATAAATCATCTTAAATGAAAGTGATGTATGTGTTTTAAAAAGCAATTGCATTAGTTCAAGGGAAACAAATCTGTATTTTGTAAAAAACAAGGAGACTATGGGGCATTTTATGCAGTTATGGCTCTTAGAGCTCCTAACAGGGAAAGGCAATATTTATAGCTTTATTACCCTTTAATGAGACACTCTGGCAAACTTGGACTTTTTTTAAAATCTGAAATAGCATGTTGTATAACACATAATTTGTGAACCAAAATCAATTTTCATTGTGTATGATGGCCTCAGTATTTTTCTTTATGAAAAAAATACTTTGTGCCTAAATCTTGCTTTTTTTATCTATATATATCTAAAGGTGGACACACCGCAGATTGAGGCAGTGGCACAACAGCCCATGTACAGAGACACCAGCTCTTGGAATCCTGATGATTGTGTCAACATTTCAGCTTTCATTATAAAAAAATACAAGTTTCTATCCTCATGGTTGTGAAGAAACACTCAATTTATGTTTTTGAGTTTAATTGATGAAGTGACATCTACCTCAGTCTGCGGGCATCCTGAAACAATAGCTCTGAGTGATAGGAACTGTCTCATACATCTCAATGGGGAGCTAACTCCAAGATCCACTGCTCTGAGGGGACCTGCCAACACCTCCTCAGCATAGAATTTTGTGAATGACAGAGGAAAAAGAATGCAGTGAGTATTCAACCCTTCAAAGTTCGCTCAACACTCGTAGCAGTTTACTAATTGAAACCCAAGCCTCTTTACCCATTTTCAGACATGGGAGGTGTTCATGCACCAGCAAAAGCAATGAGAGACAATGAGCATGCTGCTACGGAGCAAACCATGTGCTGAAATGAATGTGTTGATATAATATTTTGACACTTTGTCCAGCAATACTGCTCATTTTAACACATTTCACCTGAGATAGGAAAAAACAGTGTGTATCAGAACAGCTATCACCCGCCCCTCTCCTGATTACGTCTCTAGTAGAACTGGGAATTTATCAGGCCATTTGGCGTTCGCTTGTGAATGTCAAGTTGCTGAGGCCTAACTATCCCACCCTATCCCACATTCTGGACTGAAGTCTCCTTCCATTATTATTTCCACTTTACTTGGACTTTGTCACCAGACATCCTGGGGGATATCCACTCATAAATTGCCCCACTATGTAAATGATCAATATTCACTTGAAAGGCATGATTGTATAGTCCAGGCTTTTCAGGCAGTTGAATTTTGATATGTAACCTCTAAAGCTACAGTGGGCAGAGAACAATGTTAAATATGCTGCTGTGTAATAGGTGGTACTCACTGAGACCCTGTACATCTACTTTCTTCGATATTTGATACAAAGAGTAATGGATCATTTAAACATGTACTGAACCGTCTAGTACTTGCTTTGGAGAATTATTACTCCAAATTATTATGTATGTATTTTGTTGTGTTAAAATCCAAGAATTTAAAATTTCCAACAAGATGCTGAACCAAAGACTGATAAATAACCAGCATTGCCTGGAAAATAAAGTAGATCATTATAAACTAATTAAGGAGTCTGCCTTGAGTTGCCTGCTTATCATAGAGGGATGACAAGTTCACACTTTAACCTGCATTTCTTCCTTCTTCTTATTTGGATGAAAGTTATAGTTAATTTAAACCATCTTTTGGCGAAGGAGGTTGTTGCGACAGCAGCTCATAAAAGGCCCTTTTTAAAATCACTGAACTGCTAATTGCTTCATAAAATGAATTCTAATCTTCCCATCTAATACAATGTGTGTGAGCAATTACTTTCACTCAGCAAATTGTTAATGCAACATTAGTGATTATACTAATTAAAACTAATGAACTCTTACTCACATGCGGATAAACCTCTCAACCACTCAACAAATTCCAACCGTCTATCAGTTTTATTTAACTTCCATTTTGGAAGATGGATCTTAAATTAACCTCTGGAATAACATTTAAAATTGGGTTTTTAAATGTAAAGCTTTATTAACTGTGTATAATTTCTCTCCAAAGATTACCAGAGTCAGAGAAACCATTTCCATTGAGGGTGTAATTGAATTTAAAAATGTATTCTCCTAATTTGATAAGTTACACTAGCATGGTGTATAATGGTAGCTCATCCATCTGAATCATAGTCAATGTAAAAAAAAGACATGTCTCTGCAAATATCATGCTATGACAATCATTCTTTAGTGGCTCAGGGGCTGGGTACATAATTTGTAGTGAATAATTTAATTTGCTGAATTTTACCTCTTCCTAGCTTTGTGAATTTTCCACAAACAAACTGTGAATTTCTCAAATGTATTCAGTATTGGAAAGGATTTGTTATATCATTTCAGTGAAGAATGCCAGGTTGGTATCTTGTTTCAGGTCAGATTAGCATGAAATACTGGAACTTCAAGATACGTTGATTACATGAAGGTCACATGGTGAGCTTCTGTTGTCTGACTGGATAACAACAATCCTTGGCATTGAGTTTCTGGTATGAATACTTACACGAATGAATTCAAAATTCACTTCTGCAAATATTTTGCAAGATTTGTTTAAAATCCATAGTCTCAATGAACATTCTTGCCAGAAAACTCATTTGCTAGAATATCGCCTAAAACCCTTGAGATTTAAGTGGTATATAGGCCTTTTGCTGGTTCTCCGCACTGGCATGAGTTGCACACACCCACCCACACACAAAGAGGCATGAATATAACAATAGTGAATTAGTTTAAGCGTTCAGATGAATACTTATGAACTTTTCCCCATCTTTGACCCACACAAATAGTTTCCTTCTGTCATGTTTTTTTTAAGGTAAGGCTTATTGGACTGGTTTCAGAGTAGCAAACGTGTTAGTCTGTATCTGCAAAAAGAACAGGAGTACTTGTGGCACCTTAGAGACTAACAAATTTATTTCAGCATAAGTTTTCGTGGGCTTATTGGACTGTGGTTCTCTTTAAAAACAAATAATCAAGTGCAATCTTAACTGATACTTTTGCCAAAAGGCATACTTATAAATACATGGCAATCTCAGCTGAATTGCAAAATAAGAGAGAGGATGTTTGGGCTTGTTGTTAGGATGAAGACGATCCAGGTTCATTTTCTGTCTCTTCCACACATTTTTTGTTTGAACTTGGGCACATCACTTAATCTCTCCATGACTCCATTCTCCAGCTGTAAAACAGGGATAATGATCTTTCCTGTCTTCCACCATTTGTCTGTCTGGACTAAATAGACTGTCAATTCTTTGAAGCAGACAGTGTCACCACAAGCGCATATACAGCACCTAGCACAATGGGGCCCCGATCTTCATTAGGGCCTGTTAGCACTGCTGGAATACAAATATTCTGAATATTTTAGATTTACACTAATGTATGTGAGAGAAGAATTTGGCCTCTGCTTTAGTAATGACAGAGAACTGTAGGGTTATTCGTTTCTGTTAGCTGACAGGAAAATGAGAACATCACGCTTAGTGAGCAGGGATGACTCTCTCTGTACCTGGCCAATAAGGATTGCTGACAGAAGAGCAACTGCTGTTAGTAGTCAGCTCTTTCTGGATACTTGTATAACTGGGTTTTACCCAGCGATCACAGCGTGCTTTAGAAACATTAATTAATTCTCACAAAATCCTGGCATATTTGCTCAGACAGGTCATGGGCCTGATTTAAAGTCAAAGTCAATGGGAGTCTTTGCACAGGGTCGCCCAGCAAATCAGTGGCAGAGCAGAAGATAAAACTCAAGAGTCCCAACACCCTGCTCTTCCCAGAAGACTGCACTCTCTCTATACTGCCATTTTGGCAGTAGATGTGATTTTTCTTAATTTTTGGTAATGCTTTTGACACAGGCCCATATGACATTCTCATATGCAAACTAGAGAAATGTGGGCTAGATGAAATTACTATAAAGTAGGTGCTCAACTGGTTGAAAAACTGTAGCGTAGTTATCAATGGTTCACTGCCAGACTGGGAGGATGTATCTAGTGGGGTCCCACAAGGGTCTCTCCTAGCTCTGGTACTATTCAACATTTTCATTAATGACTCGTATAATGAAGTGGAAAAAATATGCAAATGACACCAAGCTGGGAGAGATTGCAAGCACTTGGGAGGACAGGACTAGAATTCAAAATGACTTTGACAAATTGGAGAATTGGTCTGAAACCAACAAGATGAAATTCAATAAAGACAAGTGCAATATACTACACTTAGGAAAGAAATATCAAATAGACAAATACAAAATGGGAAATAACTGGCCAGGAGGAAGTACTACGGAAAAGGATCTGGAGTCATAGTTGATCAGAAACTGAACATGAGCCAAAATGTGATGCGGTTGCCAAAAAGGCTAACATCAATCTGGGGCACATTAACAGGAGTGAAGTATGTAAAACACGAGAAGTAATTGTCCCACTCTCCTAAGCATTGGTGAGGCCTCAGCTGGAGTAATGCGTCCAGTTTGGGGCACTGCACTTTAAGACAGATGTGGACAAATTGGAGAGTGTTTAGAGGGCAACAAGAAAAATGATAAGTCGTTTAGAAAACCTGACCTATAAGGAATTGTTAAAAAAAAAACTGAGCATGTTTAGTTTTGAGAAAAGAAGCCTGAGGGAGGACCTTATATCTTTAAATATGTGCAGGGCTGTTATAAAGAGGATGGTGACCAATTGTTCCCCATGTCACTAATGGTAGCACAAGAAATAATAGGCTTAATCTGCAGCAAGGCAAATTTAGGTTAGATATTAGGAAAATCTTTCTAACTACAAGGATAGTTAAGTACTGGAATAGATTACCAAGGAAGGTTGTGGAATCCCTGTCACTAGAGGCTTTTAAGAACAGGATAGACAAACACCTGCCAGGAACACGCAGGTTTATTTGCTCCAACCCCAGTGGAGGAAGCTGGACTTGATGACTTCTTGAAGTCACTTGCTGCCCTACATTTCTGATTTTTTGTGAAAATATAGGTTGAGTGACAGCCAAGTGCACCGTGATAAGCTGGAATTTTACAAATTGTTCAGGTGAGAAGCAGACACTGTTCCTTTTATGGACACAAATGACTTGTTTCCTTGGATGCTTGAACTTTTGTGTTGAATTACAACGGGCTTGGTAGACCCTCGCTCCCATATTTTTACATGTCAGTTAAGGCAGATAAAGTTCTCTTTGAATTAGACTCCCATGCCCTCCCCAGCCCCTGCACACCTCACCTATGACACACTTCACATGTTACTTATATATTTCTTCCCAGTTTATGAAGGATTTCTAGTTCTAAAGTCCACAATGTCTGAATTTTCTCCCTCATGCAGTTCTGATGTTCATTCATATAATCTGGGAGCCACACTATAAATGAAATAACTCAAATAAGGAATTGATTAAATGTAACCAATTTGCTGCTTGTCCTCCACTCTGTTACCTGTGCTGCAGAATCCTATTGATGTACCATTTAAAATCAATGAAAAATCAGGTTGTTCTTGGTACATCCCAGCAGAGCTCAGAATGTACATTCTGCATCAAATATGGAACTTGGGACATTCAGCAGCAGTCACGGAGCAGCAGTCAAGGAGTTAAAAAGTGTTTAATTAAATGCCATTTAATTATTAAAACCATATTTATTGAGGTTCAATAGTTACAATATAAAAATGACAGATCTCTAACAGTTCTTAAACTTCAACAAATATTTATCACCAAGTTATTAAACTTCCATAATAAATACACTTTCCACAAATGTGTTTTAAGTTAATTAGCTCTGGTAAAAGAGATAAGCCTATTCAAATCTCGAGATGGTGGGTGGAGCCCCCTTGAACAACATAATGTCCACCCCCCTTCTTGCTTTGGAGCAAGGACTTGAAATTTGGCAGGGGGGCAGCCTTTGTGTCAGAGATGTGCCTTCTGCTGTTCCTGTGACATTCCTCTCAAGTTTTGCTAAGTTATAAGCATCTGAAAAATCAAATTTGCATATCCTCAGAAGAGACTTGAACAGATAAATTCCCCCAAGATTCCATCACACTGAGCATGCACCAGCCTAAGGCGTAGTAGAACTTTCTCTGCGCTGCTGTGGGCTGGATTGGGACTGGGCACCAGTACTAAGAACAGGGAGCCTGTCCCTCATATGCTCCCATTCCCCTCACCTCCAGATGAGACCAGTCAGTTTGAGGAGCAAGTTGTCTGATATGAGTGCAGAGTGGACAAGATCGACTTAAGGGGGGAGGCGAGGCATGTAGAATGGAAGAAGGAGCCATGGGAGAGGATTGAGATTGGAATCTGGGGGAACTGGGACTGAATAGGTGTCATGACTGGGATGAGTACAATCTGACTTAGTGGTCAGAGTGAGTGTTGAGTGCCAGGCTGAGTCCAATACCAGAAGGTCAGAGTCTGAAAGAGGCCAGAGGGCCTATGAGGAGTCGGTATCACGAGGCAGGCCGGGTCAGGTTACCAGGAGATCAGAGTCAAGCAGCAGGAGCAGGTAGTATAAAGAAAGCAGTTCTAAACAGGAAAAATCCAGTTGCATGGACAAATTCCTGTTCCTCCGCTCAGTTTAAATACAAGCAGGGAGCCAATCGGATCCCAGAGTCCTCGGACAGAGTTCAGCTTCTAGTTCTAGCAACCAAAGGGGGTCACGTAGGTGGCAGGTCAGACCTTACAAGAGCCTAAGAGCCTATTCAAGACTCCCCAACCCCTAATGCTAAGAGGAAATGCTGGGAGTGGAACCTTAGAAAACTGGAGATCCCTGGCATAGGGGTATGGGACAAGAGGGGAAGGAAACAGATTGAGCTGTGGCTTGGTGCATGGTGCGGCACCAGTGTTTTCTGCATTGAATCCTCCCAGTTTGTTGGGTTGATGCCTCCCTTTTTAAGGTTTCAGAGGGGTAGCTGTGTTAGCCTGTATCAGCAAAAACAGCGAGAAGTCCTTGTGGCACCTTAGACACTAACCAATTTATTTGGGCATAAGCTTTCATGGGCTATAACTCACTTCATCAGATGCATGGAGTGAAAAATACAGTAGGCAGATATAAATATACAGCACATGAAAAGATGGGAATTGCCTTACTGAGTGGGAGGTTAGTGTTAATGAGGCCAATTCAGTTAGGGTGGATGTAGCCCATTCCCAACAGTTGACAAGAAGATGTGAATATCAACAGAGGGAAAATTACTGTTTTAGTGACCCAGCCACTCCGTGTCTTTTATTCAGACCTAATTTCATGGTGTCCAGTTTGCAAATTAATTCCAGCACTGCAGTTTCTCATTGAAGTCTGTTTTTTAAGTTTTTTATTGAAGAATGGCCACTTTTAAGTCTGTTATTGAGTGTCCAGGGAGACTGAAGTGCTCTACTACTGGTTTTTGAATGTTACAATTCTTGATGTCTGATTTGTGTCCATTTATTCTTTTGCATAGAGACTGTCCGGTTTGGCCAATGTACATGGCAGAAGGGCATTGCTGGCACATGATGGCATATATCACGTTGGTAGATGTGCAAGTGAACGAGCCAGTAGCGTAGCTAGTGGGGTGCAGGGGAAGTAGCTGCTTCCCCTCAGCACATTTTCAAAAAAGCCACATCTTAGGTGGGGTTATCATGGCGCCAGGGGTGGGGCCCACACTCCGCTCTGAAGCTTGGCCTGCCAGGCTTCCCCCAGCCTGCTGCATACCCGGCCCTCGCTGATCAGCTGTGTCTCCCAGCAGGAGGGAAACAGCTGATCCCTTGGCAGGGAGGGGAGGGGAAGAACTGAGTTCCAGCAAGCTGGGCTCCTGCAGGCAGGTTTTCTGGCTTCCCCTAGTGTGCTGCATAAACCCGCCCCGTCCCTGCCTTGCCGATTAGCTGCCTCCCAGCAGGAGGGAGACAGCTAATCAGTGAGGGGAGGGCGAAAGAATGAGCTCCAGCAAGCTGGGCTCCTGGGGAGGAGGAGAGGCTGGGGCCTTGGGGAAGAATGGGGTTGGTTGGGGCATGCCAACTGTTTATGGGGCCTGTGGGGGCCCACGAGCCATCAGCTGCTCGGCCAGGGTGGGGGCAGTAGGGTAGCTAGCTAGGGGAGTGTGAGTGCTTTCTGTTTAGCTGGTTTTTGGCCACCAGCCAATCATCGAGGGGAACTGCTCCTGGAGCAAGGGGCTGAGCAGCTGAGAGACCCCACCTCCTTCTCCTACCTGCTTCTTGTGGCACTGTGGCAGGTGTGCTTTCTCTGGCTCTGCAGCAGCAGCTCCTAAACTCTCACCCAGCTAAAAGCAGCCAGTAGAAGCAGCTGGTAAGTGTATTTAAAAGGGGTGTTTTCTTATGGTGAGGGTGGCTTGGGGGGGCCTGGAAACCCCCCAGCTGGCTGTGAGAGGCAGCACCTGGCTGCTGGTGGGATGGCTGTCTGCATGGTGGGGGGCAGGGAGCTCAGCCAGAGGCATCTCCAAAAACATCCCCTGCACCCGGGCAGCTGGACCAGGACAGGCATTAGTGGGAGGGAGGTGCATCTCCTGGTCTTCTGTGGGGTGTGGTGTCTCTGCTTGCCCTCCCTGCCCAGGCAGAGATGCTTGCCTCTCAGAGGCAGTGGCCATGTAGTGTGCTTGGTTCCCCATTCTTGGCATCTGGGTGACTGCCTCTTAGGGGATGAGGGGTGGAAGGGAAGAGGCAGTGGGGAAGAGATAGGGGTGGGGGATAGTCTCAGTTTTCCTTTCCTATCAGGGGAAATCTTCATAGCAGTACAATCTCTGCCTTGCGGGTGTGGATGGAATTGTCTCCCAAGGGAAGGCTGAAACGAACTGTCTGCTGTTGTGTTTGCCAGAGCACATGGACTAAACTAAACACATACTACAAGTACAGGCACCACGTTGGGGTGCAGAGAGAGGTAGCCTGATTTTCCCTCTCCTATCAGGGGAAACCTGAATTGTCTCCTAAGGGAAGGGCTTGTGATCATGTTGGGAGGAGGGGGAGGCATTGCTGAGTCCCAGGGTTGAGTAATTCTCTGGTGATGGTGGTCATTAAGTTATTAATTGTCATTCACTTGCTGCACACAATGGCTGGTGATGGTTGTTTAACATCCACCCAGCCAACTGGTCAATGCCTTGTTTCTTGGGGGTTGCCTTCTGTAACTTCTCTAATTTCATCCCACTCTCCTGTGAGTACAAATTCTGGTTCTAAGGACCTGGTGCCTGGATCCCTTTTTGCCTTGCACTGAGCTTGGGAATTAGCACCCTGACATGCAACTCCTCCTATTGTGCCAGTGTAGATCCTGCTGTTAGCACAACTATTTGCAGGTACCCTTGTGTTTAGCTGAAACTTTGGACTTAGTTTAGTGGGGATGGACTCAGAGACTGAGAGCTAAACTGACACTACTATCCTGCTGTGTGGATCCCAGTGCCCTTGTACTGTGAATTTTTGGCATGCACATGTGGCTCGGTATTTATCTCATTGTGCTAAAAGTGCAGCTTCCTTGGTGTGAAGATGACATTATGCTAAGATGAATCATGAAAATAGTGTCCTGGTGTGATGGTGGTCACCAGGGCCGGCTCTAGCCATTTTGCCACCCCAAGCACAGCGACACGCCGCGGGGGGTGCTCTGATGCTGGTCCCGCGGCTCCGGTGGACCTCCTGCAGGCGTGCCTGCTGATGCTCCACCGGAGCCCCGGGACCAGTGGACCCTCCGCAGCCACGCCTGCAGGAGGTCCACCGGAGCCACCTGCTGCCCTCCCCGCAACCGGCTGAGCGCCCCCCGCAGCATGCCGCCCCAAGCACGCGCTTGGCGCGCTGGGGCCTGAGCAGGCCCTGGTGGTCACTCTGCTGTTCATGTGAATCTTGCATTTTGTATGCTGGGTTGGTGTAGCCCTGTTGTTCCCAGGAAATTAGAGCCACAGGGTGGGTGAGGTAATATCTTTTATTGGAGCAACTTTTGTTGGTGAGAGAGAGACAGACGGACAAGCTTTCATGGAGTTCTTTCTTCTTCCTAGAGAAGAGTTCTGTGATAGCTCAAAAGCTTGTCTCTCTCACCAACAGAAGCTGGGCCAATAAAAGCTATTACCTGGGAGGAGGGGTAGCTCAGTGGTTTGAGCATTGGCCTGCTAAACCCAGGGTTGTGAGTTCAATCCTTGAGGGGGCGACTTAGGGATCTGTGGCAAAAATCAGTACTTAGTCCTGCTAGTGAAGGCAGGGGGGCTGGACTGGACTCAATGACCTTTCAAGGTCCCTTCCAGTTCTAGGAGATTGGTATATATCTAATTAATTAACCCACCTTGATATATACTAATCACCCAGCTTTCCAGGAGTGAATTTTCATGATGACATGGGAAGTGCTCTGACTGGTCCTGACTTCTCTATATCAGCCTTTCCAGCTTGCACTGCAGCCCAGTACCTGGGGGCTGGGTGCCTGCAGTGCTGAGACTCTGTGAGATCAGGGACTCATAGACTCAGCTGGGAGGGGAAGGGCACTCCTCCTTGGCCTCTCTCTCTTGCTGCCTCCTTTTCCTGAGTGCCTCATGATGCACAGAGCCAGCGTGGCTAGGTGCTGCACTGAAGAGTCTCCCAGTGCAGCCCTACACTCCCTCTCCTCCATGCGAACCCCCAACAGACCCTGCCCACCTCTGTCTGATTGTTTCTCTTATGCAGGGGACTGTGCTCTCCCCCCCCCGCAGTCCTTTCTGTTGCCTGCTTCCAGGGGCCACAGATTGCACAGCAACCCCCTTAGGAGAGATGAGAGGGGTTGTCCCACTGGGAGCGTGCGCAACCCCCCGCAGCACTGCTTTGTCCCATTATATCTGAATTCATGTTATATTGGGTTGCGTTATATCAAGGTAGAGGTGTAATTTGATATGTCGGGTGGTGTCTTTTTTTTTTTTTTTTTGTGTTTGCTCCCCCTGATGTTAGAACCTGGCTACGCCACTGGAACAAGCCTCTGATGACTGATGTGGTTAGGTCGTACGATGGTGTCCCTTGAATAGATTTGTGGACAGAGTTGGCAATGGGGTTTGTTGCAGGAATTGGTTCCTGGGTTAGTATTTCTGTTGTGTGGTGTGTAGTTGCTGGTGAGTATTTGTTTCAGGTTGAGGGGCTGTCTGTAAGTGAGGACTGACCTGTCTCCCAAGGTCTGTGAGAGTGAGGGATCTTCCTCCAGGATAGGTTGTAGATCCTTGATGATGCGCTGGAGAGGTTTTAGTTGGGGGCTGAAGGTGATGGCTAGTGGCGTTCTGTTACTTTCTTTGTTGGGTCTGTCCTGTAGTTGGTGACTTCTGGGTACCCTTCTGGTTCTGTCAATCTGTTTCTTCACTTCCCCAGGTGGGTATTGTAGTTTTAAGAACACTTGATAGAGATCCTGTAGGGATATATCTCTGTCTGAGGGACTGGAACAAATTTGGTTGTGTTTTAGGGCTTGGCTGCAGACAATGGATCATGTGATGTGGTCTGGATGAAAGCTGGAGGCATGTAGGTAAGTATATCGTAGGTTTCCAGTATAGGGTGGTGTTCATGTGATCATAGCTTATTTGCACTGTAGTGTCCAGGAAGTGGATCTCTTATGTGGACTGGTCCAGGCTGAGGTTGATGGTGGGGTGGAAATTGTTGAAATCCTGGTAGAATTCCTCAAGGGCCTCCTTCCCATGGGTCCAGATGATGTCATCATCAATCTAGCACAAGTAGAGGAGGGGTGTTAGGGGACGAGAGTTGAGGAAGTGTTGTTCTAAGTCAGCCATAAAAATGTTGGCATACTGTGGGGCCATGCGAGTACCCATAGTAGTGCTGTTGAGTTGAAGGTATAAATCATCCCCAAATATGAACTATTTCATATTTGGGGATGATTTATACCTTCAAGTCAGCGGCACTGCTATAGGTACTCACATGGCCCCACAGTATGCCATCATTCTTCCCTGACTTAACTGAGAGAAGAGTGTCAGGCCTATGTACACAGTGGCCAGCCCAGGGGCGTTGGTGTTTCATGACCTGCCCTTCTATACTGCTGATGTGGACTGCAGAGAGAACACTAATGTTATGGTGTCTGTCTTTCCAGCTGATCCTAAGAATCCACCCGAGGCAGCACTGGAACCACTCCAGCCACTTGAGATGTCATCTATAGTTTACTCAGGTCTCGCACAGAGAGGGGATGACAACTGAATTGTAAACCAAAATTTTGGTGCCTGTTTGCAAATCCCTATCACTGAAGACTCGTTTCGGTAGTTTTCCAAAGGATGTGCTGGCACAGAGGATCCTGTCTTCAATTTCTGTGTCAATGCTGGCTGTTTGGGAGAGGTGGCTATCAAGGTATGGAAAATGGTCCACATTTTGCAGAGGTTCCCCACTGATGCTGATTTGTGGAGTACAAAGAATAGTTTGTGCAGGTGAAGGCTGGTAGAGTACCTTGGTTTTCATGATGTTGAGAGAGACAGACCCAGGCTGTGATAGGCACCTGCAAAAAGGTTTAGTGTACTTAGTAGGTTGGCCTCTGTGTGTGCAAGAATGATGCAGTCATCCGCATACTGAATCAGTGATACCAATTCTTGTGATCTTAGATTTTGTTTGGAGATGTCGGCGATTGAGGAGTTGACCATCCATATGATACTCAATCCTGAGTCCATAAGGAAAGTAGTCACAGATGAGAATCAGGATCACAGCAAGGTAAATGGAGAGGGCTGGCGCAATGACACAGCCCTTCTTGGCACCAGTGTGAATGATGAATGGTTCGGTCTCTGAGCTGTTGCACAAAATGGTGGCAGTCATCCCATCATGGAATAGTCTGATGATAGAAATGAATTTCTGGGGACAGCCAAACCTACACAGCACTTTCCATAGGGCATCACGATTGATATAGCCAAAGGCCTTGGTTAGATCAATGAATGCCATGAACAGTTCCTGGTGTTGCTCTCTGAACTTCTCCTGAATCTGTCGTGTCATGAAGATAATTTCAATTGTGCCTCAGTACGGCCTGAAGCCACACTGTGGCTCAGGGAGGAGTTCCTCAGCCAATCATTCCCCATGCAACCTTTATTTGAACTCCATGTGTATATGCAATATGAGATAACAGCCTTCAGTTACATGTTCACATTTTTCCAGAGGAGCCCCACTTCATTCACTGCACAGATTGGATGGTGCTTACTTAATTCTTTTTTCTTGTTGTTGTTCAATGTGTGGCCCTTCCATGAGCCGCCTGAGGTAAGTGCTGCCTGGAGCCTGCACTTCAGCCCCAAGCCCCCTCTCACACCTAAACTTCCCAGACCCTGCACCCCAACCCCTGGCTCCAGCCCTGAGCCCCCTCCTGCACCCCAGCCCCTCATCCCCAGCCCCACACCAGAGCCCGCACCCCCAGACAGAGTCCTCACCTCCTCCTACACCTCAACCCCTGCTGCAACCTGAAGCCCATCTGTACCCTGAACCTGTCATTTCTGGCCCCACCCCAGAGCCTTCACCCACAGCCCACACTGCCTCCCACACCCTATCACCCTGCCCCAGCCAAGAGCCCCCTCTCACACTCCGAACCCCTCATTTCTTGCCCCACTCCGGAGCCCTCACCCCCTCCCACACCCAACCCCTTGCTCAACTTGGTAAAAATGAGCGAGGGTGGGGGAGAGTGAGCAAGGGAGGGAGGGGGGATGGAGTGAGCAGGGGTGGGGCCTTGGGGAAGGGATGGGTGGAGGCGGGGCCTCCATAAAGGGGCATGGCAGAGGGTGGGGCAGGGATGTTTGGTTTTCTGCAATCAGAAAGTTGACAGCCCTAAGCGAAGGAACAAAGCCTGGTGCCCAGGAAGCCCCTGGTGTGGAGTGTGTAGGGGCGGGGAGGGGGCTAGAAGGCCCCAAATGAACCTTCTTTCCTTAGCTGAGGCAGGCTGCTTAAGGGACAGAGCTCCACATCTTCTATAGAGAGGTTGTGATTTTTCTAAATGTTCCTTATCTATTATCTAATATACCTGATCTATTATCTAATATACCTGGTGCCATAGGATAAGTAGCACATTTCACAGACTATGTTCTTCCTGACATCCTCCTTTTCTCTGTTTATATGGGCCCCACCCTATCTCCCCAGCTACATAGAAACTATCTCCACTAATTCTCAGCTCCCATTTGACTCATAAAAGCTTTGCCACCCACTGTTTCACATCCACATGTTATTTACACCTACCAGGTAGGGAGTAAAGCTCTAAAGTTAACATGAAGAAACTAGTGATCCTTTTAATTCTGGGCTTCATTTAATTTCTTTTCTGTTCTTTTTAGCATGCTAATGAGATTTTATAAATCTGACGGATGAAAGAAAAGAGAGAGGAAAAACCCACGATGTCAAAAGCCAAATTTCCATAGCTGAAATTAAGAAATCCAAAACCAGAGCCAATGTTAGAGATTTATTTAAAATTTTAATTACATGAAATCCTATTAATTTATGAATGCATCAGCAGACTATCTTAAGTACTGTATATTAGTCAGGGGGTTGGTAGTGGAAGGAGTTATTTTCTCCACTATCAAATGGTGCTGAGAGGACAATTTCAAGCTCATTTTGCTCATCTCAGTTTGCAATATAATCAGGCATGAGACGGTGATACTGTGCTGCTGGAATGTGTTAAGGTTTCTAATGAGGCACCACTGTATATGGAGAGAAATCGCTGTTTTAAGCCTTGTTGGTGCTAGAGTTTTGCACCATTAGTAACTGAACCAGTAGGATCACACAAGAGGTATGCCCCAACAGTACTGTGTGCCCAAACTACTCATGCTGTTTTTGATGCAGGTTGACAGCAGTTTTGTTCTGTGTCCATGCTAACACTGTACCATATTCCCTTCCGGGTATCTATCCCTCAGTTCTTGTCCCATTTTGCTGAAGTGGGGACTTCTGGGAAATTTCAGCATGTTTTCTGGGAGCTGTGGTGGAAGACTTATATGATTTTCACTGAGGAACAATGGGAGTTTAAGTCCCCTGATTACTTTTACGATTTCATCATCCTTTTCTCAAAATGGACGCCAGGGTGAATGTTCTGCTCTGTCCCTCCTCAGCAAGAAAGATGTCTGCTGGAGCTTTTGAAAAGCATTTGTGAGGCAGCGGGAATGCAGATGAAGGATTTTCTGTCAGCACCCGTCTGATTCATGATGGAGCAATGTTCATGCACCTACCACTGCCTGAGTAGACAGCTCTGTGCTGTACTGGCAGTTGATCTTCAGTGGGCAAAGTGTGGCTTTTGGGTGTGCACTACAACCACAGGCAGGTGTGACTGAGTCATTCTTAAGACCTCGGATGAGCTGCAGTGACTGTCTGACATCAGGATATGGAAAGAGACTATTCTGTGCCTCTGTGGTGAGCTAGCCCTGATACTGCAGTGCCAGACCATGAGGAGGAGCTCCCCTAAATGTAGACAACTAATGAAAATTAAGAGAGATGAACACCCCTGTAGAGTGTGGTTGCCCCAGATAGCAATCGATCATCTGGGTACCAATTTGTGGCTGTGGCCAAAACAGTACCCACTGTGGAAAAATTGCATTTTGTTTTGCAGGGACATGTGATCAAGGTGGCCATTGTGTCAGATATCAAAGGGATGTAAATAGCTGAGGTTCCTGACCTGAAGGAGGCACTGATGGAACCTATGCACTCACACTAACAGAAAGGGGCACCATTCAGTGATCAGGCATGCCTTCACAGTATCACAGGGTTGGAAGGGACCTCAGGAGGTCATCTAGTCCAACTCCCTGCTCAAAGCAAGACCAATCTGCAGACAGATTTTTACCCCAGTTCCCTAAATGGCCCCCCTCAAGGATTAAACTCACAACCCTGGGTTTAGCAGGCCAATGCACAAATCACACAGATCACGGTGGAAGGTTCATGGGTATGCACATAGGGCTGCAGTATTGCCAACTCCAAAAATTCATGAGAGGGGGTTTTTTTATGTAAAAGATGGTGATCAACAGAGGGCTCAGGCAATGGAGCTATAGGGAGGTCTTTGGGATGTTTCCCGTAAATGCCTCCCAGTGGCTAGAGCACTGTTCTCATGAGGCACACTCCATCTGAGAGAGGAGGGAAAGAGATTTCTGGGATACAAGTTGGCACAAAGATTAAAAGAGCTTTAAACTAGGAATTGGGGGGAGACTGTTAGGAGATTCTGATGTAATCTCCACGCCTGTTTCCAATATTGAGCCAGAGGAAAATCCAGTGAAAGAGGATACAGCAATGGAGACAGGAACAACACAGAGTAGGAGAACAGACAACAAAAAGAAAGATAGTGCCAAGACCAATAACAGTAACAGTCAGCGAGATGATACTGATAGAAAATGACTATCCCTAGAGGGCAATTGGAAACAACTAAGATGTCTGTACACCAGTGCAAGGAGCCTGTGTAACAAAATGGAGGAACTAGAACTACTGATCCTGGAAATGAAACCAGATGATATAGGGATAATTGAAACATGGTGGAATAGTAATCATGGCTGGAATTGAAGGATATGTGCTGGTCAGGCAAGACAAAGTAAAGGTGATGGAGTAGCATTGTATCTTAATGACCAGACTGTAAAGAAATGAAAAGAGATGGGACAGATAAACCAAAACAGATTCTGCTTTATCTGTTCCATCTTTTTTCATTTCTTCTTTGGGGAAGAATGGTAACAGAGGCTACACTGGCATAGTGCTTGGGGTCTGCTACAGACCCCCAAGATCCAATTTGGATGTGAATAGAATCTTCATCAATATTTCTAATGAAATAAATACTACTGAAAATTGTGTGATTATGGGAGATTTTAATTCTCATATATAGATTAGAGGACAAATGCTACTAGTAACGATACAGCCCAAATCGTCTTCAGTGTGATAGCTGATAGATTTCTTCACCAAATAGCCACTGAACCAACAAGAGGTGATGGCATTTTAATTTGTATTGTAAGTAGTGAGGACCTCATAGAAGACCTAGGTGTACAGGACAACCTTCATTTGAGTGATCATGAGTTAAATCAGTTTAAACTAAATGCAAGGATAAATAAAAAATAGGTTTGCAACTAGGATCCTTGATTTCAAAAGGGCAAACTTAATTTTTTAAAGGGAGGCTGGGAAATTTGTTAGGGAAATTGACTGGAGTGAAGAATTCAAGGATCTGAAAGTGGAGAGGCTTGGAATTACATTTAAGTCAAAGTTGCAGAAACTATCCAAAGCTGGGTTCCACAATGATCCCTTCTGGCCTTATAGTCTTTGAGTCTATCAATCTACAGACCATATATGCTGCTTTATTTCCATGAATATATTATATTGTGGGGGTTTGGGCCAGTCTTTTTTGATTTTTTGAATTCTCCCTTCCCCTTGCCCATCGTGTGTGGCCAATCTTCCCAAATTTATTAATGTGACTTTTTTTGGCCCCCACTGCAGGTGTTCTTACCCTCACATCTGCCCATCCCCTTCATGATAATTAATTCTGCTCCCCAAACCTTAAATCAGTCTTGTCCCCCAGCTCTCCATCCATTCTGTCCTCACATCACCTCTTCCAGCCCCACCTCTGCCCCTCTTGCAGCTCCTGGGACTCTTCACCCATCCCCCTCCCTGGCCCAAGATGAAGGAGTGGAGTTGCAGAGGGTTCCCCTTCTTTTCCTTCTAGGCTGGAGGGGGCGTCAATGTTGTTTCCATCCCCACTGTAATTCTGGGGGACTATGCATACCTTCCTTTCCCTCAGCCAATGACACCTTTTCATAACTGACTAAATAAATATTGTAGAGATGCAGGTTCAGCTATGCACTCAGTAGGTGCAGGATGGGGATGGAATGTGCATTCAGAAGCTTGAAAGCAAGAAGTGAAGGCAACAGACATCACTGACTGCATAACATGCATGAAAGCAAAGGAGAAATGTTCCATGGAGTGCCAAGGCAGCCTGGTTGACATCAGCCTAGGCACAGCTGGACAGTGGTTTCACCTGAAACAGTTAGTGCAATCTGCTGCCAATGTACTGCACAAATTAGGAGTATTCTGTGCACGTTTTCATACTGATGATGGATTGGGCATAGGACAGTGGTGTGAATATAACCTTTAGTATAGGTTAATTTATGCTGTCATGCTGCTATTTATGCGTTAAGATATTCTTTATTTATCTTCTTCCCTTTGGACTCGACTGAGATTTTATATCTTGTCCCGGGTAAGGGGTGATGTATAGCCAGTTTGTCCCAGCAGCAGTGCAAGGAAAGAATTGTGCAGGGAAATAATCTACTGGTGTCCTTAACTAGCAGCTGATAACTCCAGAGTCACAATATTGCCTCTGCTCTGCTTCTTGGTGGTGCAGCCACGTGCTGCTTCTGACTTGGGCTGCACTGCAAAGAATGCCAAGTACAAAAATTAGGATGTAGCAGACAATTTGTTTCACTCTTTATTTGGTCTGTATTTCATACAGACCTTGTTACAAAGTGCAAAGCTATTAGGGCTTTAATTGAAAGCAAAGAGATAAAGTAGTTATGGGCTGTATATGCTCAGTTTGAAAGGGACATGAAGGGTTCAGGGGGGCCCTGGATCTGACCTGATGGTTTTCTGGTTTAGTCACACAGGAAAGACATTAATATGAAAGGAAAAGAAAAGGAGGAACTTGTTTCCTGCTGTGCTTTTAAACTTACCAGTTCAGACTGGCTCTAATAACTCATCCTCCAATATTCATTTACAAGTTACTACAGTAACAGCATGTCTGAGAGGAGAGCAGATTTATTGGTGTCAGCTGAGATAATTAGATCAAATCCACTCAGACAATAGAAATTCTTTCCTTAAATCAGACAATTTCCAGCTTTCCCAATAAGGTAATCTAAATGTAATATAAAACTCTTTCAATAACATGTCCTGAAAGTGCAGGGCAGTGACATAAAACTTTCATTTTTACTAGGATAAAAGAAATCCCAAACCAGGGTTTCCAAACCCCCTCATTGATAGAGATTTTATCGAAGGTCAGGCTTCTCTAACTGGTGTCCTAGGTTCCCCTTCTGAATCACCTAAACATGCTGGATTTGAATGTGCCACAGCACAGCATGCGCTGCTCCAAATTCCAGTTTTGCAACTGTCTTGCAGTCATAAGTAGCTGGGCCCACGCCATGAAGTGCACAGCTGAAATGGGATTTAATTCCTAATTCGCTAGTGTCTGGAGCAGTCTAGATTCAGTGTTAGTATTGTTTCAGTCCATTATAATGAGGGGCCTGAGCTGTGAATTTCATATTGAAAACTGCACTTCTCCAACATTCAGGGAGGAGGGTATGTGTTTGGGGTTTTTTCAAAATAGAGTTCAGGTCCATCTCCAGTCACAATTTGAAGTCATAAGGCCAAAACCTGGTCTCCGCTCCAGCCCCTTTGTTCTGTTCTACCAGTGCAAAGGGGGTCGTTAAGGATGCCTCCATCAAGAGGGAATCCCTGAGGGAGCAGAGGTGGTGCCACTAGCTCCCTACCTAGTCATCCATGGTGAAGGGAACTTGGCTAGCTGTCAGTGTCCCCTAGTTGGAGCACACTGCTCTCTAGTGATCCCTGGACAGTGTAACCAGCTTTGAGGTTGCTCTGTCTATGCCAGGGGCTGTAGCCTAGGGATCTGCGAGTGAAGAGTGGATTAAAACCATCTCTGCTCACTATCTTCTCAACTGCAGCAAGCAAAGCTCTAGCACAGCTGTGAATCTGGCCCATGGTTTGGAGAAACATAGTTAGAGTGCACACAACCAGTTGGTAAAGCTGAGGTATTAGTCTGCTAATCTGGTCCAACTGTCCCACAAGGGCAGAAACCATGGAGTTAAAGATTGTTAAAAAGAGAACAGAGGAAAAACCGTCAGGGTCCTAAATAATTGCACATAATCTTACATGTCGACTCCCTGAACTGCCTATCCCACCAGTGATGCCAACCTGAACTTCCTGTTTGTTTGTTCACAGGTCCAACAAGCAGCACTTTTTTTTCCCCTGTCCAACCTCTTGTACACGGAAAGAACACCCCAATTCTGGTCTCTTCATTCAAATCCCATGTTAAGACTCACCTTTTTCAGAATGTCCATAAGAAGTGAATCAAACATAGTTTATCTTTAAAAAAAAAAATCTTAACTGAGTTATCAAGATAACTAAACCGAGTAAGTATGTGTGAGATATCTTATTGCTGGAAGCCTTTCTTTGCTTGACCCAGTGCCCTCCCTCTTTGCTGCCCTCACTCGTTGCCTCCTGCTTGAAGTGTAAAATGTCAGCTCTTAGGGGGAGAACATTTTCTAGAAGAGCCTGATCAAAATCCCACTGGTGACAGTAGAAAAACTTTCACGATGTCCATGGGAACTGGGGTAAGCCCTAAGCCCCAGATCCTCAAAGGTATTTAAGCACCCAACTCCCATTCAAGATCTGGGCCTAAGTGCCTAGTATGCTAACATGATTTTGAGCACTGTAAAAATAAATATCAATTGTGAAAGAAAAGCTGGTCTTATGGTTAAACCCATCATCCGGGACTCAGGAGAGCTGAAGTCAATTCCTACATTTGCCAGGGACCTTCTGTGAGTTAGTCTTTCTCAATTCCCCATCTGTAAATTGAGGGATAATATTTCTTCCCTTCACCCTTTGTCTAGGTTCTCTATTTAGATGTTTTTCAGGGGCCAGACTGTCCCTAGCTCTGTGTATGTACACAACACCTTGCACAATATGGCCTCATGCTCAGTTGAGAGCTGTAGAAGCACAAATAATAATGAAATCGCCTTCGATTCAGCAGTGTTGGGGTGTTTTTTTCCTTTGTGATATTTACATTTTTTAGCAAGGGGTCAGTTTTGAGTCTATAGTACAAAATTGACCATAGTCAGTCTTTATAGTACAAGATTGATCATAATTTATCATTAATTCATTGGCTTCTGTAAGCGTGACTTGAGTTTAAGTATTCAGGGTTTTAAGAGGAAAAAACACTCCTCCCTATAAATATCTTTAGGTTCTAGAAACAAAAAACCAGAGTTCATGGAAATTTCACTCACACCATGTAAATTATGTTGCTGCATCATTAGTAAAACCTTTGTAGTGGAGAAGAGGGAATTTCCATGGGAACAGGAGTGATTTAAGCCACAAATATTTTTATTAGATTCAGAATATTAATCTACTCTTCTTCCCACCTCTCCTTTGAATTCTGTGTATAAAGCTTCCAGAAGTCAACTTGTTCCCAGGTAGAGGAGTGCAAGTAGAGGGGAATAAAGGAGGCTGAATTTAGTCAGAGAAGACAATGCTCCGCCTACACCAAGCAAATTATGGTTATTAATAGAGGGAAGGTTTAAGAGGTTTTATGTGTTTAAAAAAATTTTTTTTTACGTTAAGCAATACAATTGTGAAAGGTACCAGATTGACGGCTCTGGAGACTGAGGAGCTCTGTCTGCAGAAGTACAGCACAGACAGCCATGATTGTTTTTTCCACACTGCCCAGCCAAGTTGCCTCAAGCCTAAACTGGGGGAACCTGGGCCACCTTGTCAGCAAATGTGCCAACTGACAAGGGCATTTTTGTGATGAGGATTTTCCACCAGGAACTGGAAATTGGCATTTCATGTTGGAACATGAGGTGTGTCCTCATGGTTCAGTTTACTGCTCTCCCATTTCTAGTGACTTACATCTGGCAGTGGGCAATCTTTCATGTATCAAAGGAAAAATAAATAGGTCCTCAAATGGTGGTAATGTTTGATCATTGCCAGCCCAGGCTGGATTTTAGCTGGGAACCCGAAGGCGAAAGACTCCGTCCATATCCCACCCCGATCCTGAGAGCCTTTCACATCACTAGGTTTCTATGGTGTTATTTTTTTTTATATTCGGATATATAAACTTAACTTGCTGAAAGCAAAGTGCAAGTAACCAAAGTACAGGATCCGCTGCTTCAGTCTTATGAGAATAATGGAGTTTTGGAACCTCTCTGTTTAAATGAATTTTTCCTACTACTGTGCTTAATTTTTTCTGAAGAGCCGACAGTATGTCAGACACACAAAGGAAGCATGCATCTGACGAAGTGGGTATTCACCCACTAAAGCTCATGCTCCAAAATGTCTGTTAGTCTATAAGATGCCACAGGATTCTTTGCTGCTTTTACAAAGGAAGCACAGCTTCTATCCAGAGGAGTTTACCATCTAAACAGATGGACAACATAGGATGCTCTGGGAGATGCAGAGGAAAGGTCTATAAAGGAGCATTTATATTTGAAGGGTGAGATTTTTCCAAAGAGCCTAAGGGAATTGGGCTCCTAACTCCCACTGCCTTTCACTGGGAGTTAGGCACTCAGCCCACTGAGCTATTTTGGAAAATCTGACACACGTTATCCATCTCTGTCTCTAATGGGTGGGTGACCACATTTTGCTGGGGATTAGCATTTGTGGAAAAAGGCAGAACTCTTCCTGTTTCCTATTAAGCAGATTCTGTCTCTTATAAAAGCCTGCCAAGGATCTCCTGTTTCTCATGTGCAAGATTGTCTTAGCCCGCAGCTTCTAAAGTCACAGGAATGGAACATGGCCTCATCCAGACACACCGAGCTTCAGCCACAAGAGTCCTGATGTCCAAGCAACAGCTCTACTAAAAGAGGAGAAGAACTGGCCAACAAACAATTAGGTACATTACAGGAAGAGTTTTGATACCCCTACTGAGGCTGAGAAGTACCTTACTCCTTGAACAGTCCCACTGAATACAGTGGAGCTGCTTGTGGAATAAGGCACAACTCAGTATAACTATATGGAGCAGAATCTAGCCCTTAACTGTTTTGTGTGAGACTATGGGTTGGAAAGGGCAGCTATTGCCAATTTGCCTACAGCACAAAATTCCATGAGCTGGCACTGGGGTAGGACACTGTGTAACCAGCTGAGGCATTGGGCCGGTCATACCAATTCTAAAGCCTCCAGATTTAATTATGGAATAAAACTAATTTGCCGCTGTTGTCATTATCAGGACAAATTTTCATCTCAGACCTTCATGTGAAAAGCACTAGAACAAATGAATGATTACTGACCCATGCTACCTATTAGAGATTACACTTGGGTCATCTCATTTGTTGGTTTAACACAAGACATTAAGGGCCCTAGCATGGCTGTCACAAGACTTGAATTGATAATGAGAGAACCTGGTCTTTCTGAAAGACTTATTCTAGCACAACACACAGGAAGACTAAGAACAAGACCTTGAACCTTAGGCCTTAGTCACATGAACCTGGCAGGACTTACCTCTCACTCTGATGTCCTTGCATTACTACCTGGAAGTGTAATATAGCAGTGATGCAGTTCAGGACTAAAATTAGTCTTCATATATACAGATAAGTGCTCTTGTCTTTTGCTTCACCCTTCGCCTACATCACTGCACGCAGCTAAATTGCACACTGAGGTGTTTTTTAATCAAAAGAAGTTAAACTGATAGGCCAATTCATTTCCAGCAACGGCAGTCTAGTTGGACTCCTGTGCGCATTGCCTGAGTCTGATTGCAAACCAGGTCTCTGCTGCCAAGTGACAAAATTGCACTTTAAAAAGCATCCTTGGTGCTGAAAAAGAAACATTCCTTACAACTTTAAAATGATTGAAGCACTCCATGGCTAATCCATCCCTGAACCACAAATCACTAAAGGCTAAATTCTGCTGCCCTCTACTTAGCTTGAGTAGTACTTTACTCTGCCAGCAGCTTTGAGACCACTCACAAACTAAGGTACAACACAGATCTTAGGGTGGCAGAATCTGGCCCTTATATTTTAAGACAGGATTGACTGTTAAAAGTTAGTTTCTTTCTTTCAAGTGATAGAGAAGGGTCCAGAAGCCCACCAGCAGTTCTTGGAGACATACAGCTTGCCTGTGTAACACACATGTGGGATGAATGCCCTAGCTACACTCAGGTGGCTTCACCACCACCTTCTTGGAGCTGTATTGTATCCCCCTCCACTACCCTTATGGTGTGGAAGGATGGCAGAGTCATGGCTGTCTGTTCTGCAATGTGTTCCACCACTAGCAGTATTACCTCTCCTTTGTGCTCGGAGAAGCCCAAAGACCAGCATGATGCCCGCTTCCCAAGTAGGGTTATGCAAGGTGGGAATTTACATCCATACAAGGCTAGCTACAGTATGGGCACCAGTATGTAATCTGCTTTGGATTTAGAGCCTTCAGGCCAAGAGGTATCTATGAACACAGGGACCTACGTCTGCCTTGCTCCTTGTTTGGCCTTTTACACCTATGCAAAGGAAGGGCAACGTGAGTATAAAATGGTACCAAATCAGAATGGTAGGGCCAGATCCTTAGCCAGTGTAAATTGGTGTATCTCTATTGACACTAATTTACTCCAGTTTAGCATCTGGCCCAGGAGAGTTTTATACCTGCTTTGCACCCCTTTTGCAAGGGTGTAAAGACTACACAGAGGGAAGGGAAGGACACAGTCAGGTCCTGCTGCTTTTTTAACTGTTGTTGTTAAAGCAGTTGCGGAGATGACACCTCTCCCCTCCCCCCATTTCCCATCTTATCCCTTCACCACACAGGCTATCTTTCAGTTCTTTAAAGGTTTCCTCTCTTTTTTTGCTTCTTTTATGGGATTTGACCTCTCCTGACCTGAGGCTGTGAAAGCAGCTTTGCAAAGCTGGACATGCAGGTCACAAAAGACTTGTATTTCCATTTTGCATCTTTTGTGAGCCTACTTGTCATTTGTTTCAGGTTCCTAGTTACATGGAGGCCTGCAAAGTGGAGTCATGCTACAGCCTTCAGTCTTACTCCAATTGGCTGAGATTTTCCTGGTATTGATCAACAATAACAGATAGTACATAGGCATCGATACTGAGGATACATTAAGTAATTGGAAAAACTAGGCTCACATCTCCCCCTTCCTTTCACTCCAGGGCCATTTATCATAACAACATTCTTCAGCAGCAGAAAAAAATGTGCAGGAGCTGAATCAGCCATGGTTTAAAGTGGCCAAAGATAATTCAAAGTAATAGCTTGCAGTGGAGCTCTGGTGTTATGTTAAATACTTATGGGTGTGACAACGATTTCAGTTACACTGGGGCAACTCAGGAGTAACAGGCATCAGTGAAATTTGGAGTCTCTGCATTTTGAAGATACAGGTCATAGCACACTGCATCTTTCTCCATGTATTGCTTTCTTCTATACTCACAGTGATGCAATGTCAAGCACCAAGCAGGAGAAATATGTTTCTATCTCTAATATAAACACCCATTACTGTCATAGCTGGGTGCTGGGCAAAATAATAATAATTAATAATGTAACTAGGATGATAAAATAGAAAGGCCAGTAAAGAGGTACGGGGAGGAGGGAGAAATCACTGTTTTAGAATCCTCCCATTCCTGGATCCTGAAAGGGCATTGGCAGAAGACTAAGGGAGAGTGAATGCTTCAGGTTGAGAAATCAAAGCCCCAAAGGCATGATGGGCCTACAAGAAACAATGTTACAGTACTATATAAGACGGAGTATTGGGTAGAGGGCTGTACATCAGAATATTACGGTAGAACAACATCCGGGGCAACTTAAACGGTCTAGAGCTAAAGATAAAGCCAGAGCAACTTCCTTCATAAATCTTTTTTGTCATTCTCATGCTTCTGGCATTATTGTTGTGTCTCTCAACAGCAGATGGTTGTTACATATTACACACATTAGGGTACTGAAACACCAGGGGGTGAAATACAAATAAGCATTGTGCGGGAGACCTGGAGGTCTCAGTGGTTGGTAACAACAGACATGCAGCCTTTCACCTCTAGGATACCAGTGCAAATCCACCCTGGGCCAGTCGTGGCCACAGGTTGTTCGCATCTGACTGGCCTATGTGTTATGAATCTGGTAGTCCCACATTCATTGCCAGTGCATGGGAGTTCACATGACAAAAACAACCACCCCAATTCACACTCTTTCTGATAGTCCTGAGAGGACCAAGTCTGCATGGACACTACACTACTTTCTCATGCTTTGTGGGGTTCCATGCAGGTCAGGACTGAGACACATAGGTGGAGCAGTGTAGCTTGACTTCGACTGTCCATATCGTACATGTTCAGCGGGTAAATAAATCCCTTCAGACTCTAGGGCTGCCATTCTGGCACTTTTCCTAAACATTAACTTAATGTGGGAGGAAAAACTAATAAGCCTTACCTATGCAAGTCTTTTCTCCTGGTGAGTTACGTTCAAATATATTGTTATATTTGTCTTCTTTATTAAAAAAACCGCTTTCTTCTGTCTATTGTGCATTGTGTTGGCAGCTTTTCTGGAACCATTTCAATTCACAAATTGTATTGTAGCCCTTTTGTTGACATAAAAGACCATTGGGGCTTTGACTTCACTATCAATGGAATAGTTATAATACTGTGCAAAGCACCCTTGAAACCAATGTGATTCTCCTATTAGAAATACTATGCACATAAATTGTAGAAAGAAGAGTCAATGTGTATCATAAAGCATGTTAAGTAGATGCTAAACCTGCAGTGCAACCACATTTCAAACCTCAGCATGAACCTCTCATAGATAGTTCAGGATTTTTAATAATTGTAGTATTTATGAGAGCTCTCCGTTGACAATCCTAGGGACTGAAATCCAAACCAGGGCCTAGTGCTGCACTACATTGTATGGTTTAATGCTGATGTACTTCCAGCTGAGATCCAGTGGCAGAGTTCGTGTTCAAAAGCAGGCTCACAGCCCACCTCACAGAACTATATGATGTTGGCTCCCACATACGGACACCTTCGTGCTGCTCTCAAGCCTCTTTCTGTACATGCCTCCATTTGAAATTGGCAAGGAGAATCTACACTAATGTGTCACAGAAACTGAGGGGAGTCCTACCTCTGCATACTTTGAAATAGTGATGCAATTTCCTGCATTTGGGGAGATAAAGAAATGAAACTCAGCTTAGCCTGGCACCTGTCTGCAAGAGAGAATTCCTGATATATTACAGCTACTGGCACCAAAATTTAAGGGGAAAAAAAAAAAAAGGGCAGAGATATGATTGGCTAGGTCAAAAGTTTAAAAAAAAAAAAAGCTCATTTACTAAAACCAAAAAATTTCATTATGAAAAACCTAGAGGATCCTTATATGTGCCAAATTGCTTTCTTTGTCTTCAAGCACGAAATATCAATTACGCTGAGGTTATGTCCTAGTTTAAAAGCAGGATGAGATTTATGTGAACAATCAGGTTTAGTTACAGGGAATTAATCTGGTGTTGGACTGAATTACTTTTCTTTTATGTCATTTGTCCCCTGGTACCAAGTGGCACTCTTGAGCAGGAGTATCTCTAGTAAATGTGCCTTCTAGTTATATGTCCAAATCTGAGCAACACAAATACCGATACATGAAGGTTCAGATTCAGCGGAAGTAAATACACCCAGCTGGGCTTATGTGACATAATATTTTACTAGAGTCTTATCTCCAATTTCTTATACAAAAACAAAACAAAAAAACCCCCCAACCTGTTTCTATGAAAAAGATCCGAAGCTAAAAGGCCAGAACCACAATTATTTGCTGGAGCTGTATATTCCCTCTGTAACCATGTCACTGTGAAAAAAAAATCCAATTATAGACATAGTTTGAAAAATGGACAGAATATGAATGATGAACGAATGCAGAGCCAGAGTCCCAGCTGATGAAAGTCAGCGTAACTCCACTGAAGTGAACACAACCAGTTTACAGCAGGTAAGGCTCTAGCCTGTAACCTTTTTTTTTCATATGAATCCTACCACCTTCAAAGTTCTCAGCCTGACCACAGTCAGCACGGTCACAGCATTTCTTATGGAAGAGATCCTTTTGCGTCTCACTGTTGACATGGTGCAATAGGGCATTCACCCGATACTTGCCCTAAAAGGGTTAATGAAGACTAAGAAGGGGGCTAATTAAACCAACAAGCCACAGCTGAGAGGAACCAGGTGGCTAAGCAAAGCAATCCCCTAATTGAATGAGGAAGTCCAGCTGTGGCAGAAGGAGCTGGGTAGGGACTATAAAGGCAGGAAATTGGCAACAGAAGAGGCTTTAGGGAAAGTCTGTAGTCACTCCTTGAAAGAAGGGTGGTGTGCTCTGAGTGGCAAACTCAGAGGTGGGGAAGCCAGGAAGGTAGGACAGGGCTCAGAGAAAGGTAGCAAGGTCTAGAAGGGAACAGACCTTGACTGCTGGTTAGAGGGTCCGTGAACCAGAACCTGGAGTAGAGGATGGTCCTGGGTTCCCTTGCCAGCCACTGAAGGAGTGGCACTGCAAGGCAGTGAATGGGAAGACTGCTGAAGGAAAATTTGGGTCCCCTAGAAGGGGAAAACATGTAGCATGACCTGGCTGGAGGTCCAAGTCACAAGGAAGTGGTGGCAGTAGCAGCTTGTGTTGCCAGAGAGGCGCTGCAAACCTACTGAGAGAGGTGGAGAGACAGTGTGCTATTATAGGAAGGGATGTTGACCATGTGAGCTGTTCCCTCAGAATGACCTGGAGGAGGTGCCATACCTGTGACGTTTAAGATTTTTACCTCCCAGCCTCTTCTACGGTGCCCAAGAGTGAAAAGCCACAAACACAACAGTCAATAACTCCAAATTTGGGGCCTCTTAAATAAAAGCAAACTCATTAGGGAAAACAATAGAAAAATCATTAAACAAGAGATTAAAATGTCATTTAGTGGGCCACAGCCACATACTGTGAAGTGCTGCAATCTGAGTCCTTTGTTCACCTCCATATGAGGGGTGGATGTCCCCTATATCTGTCTATTACACTGTATTTGCACATAACCCAAGACTAGTATCTGTTTATCCAGCAAGATGTGGGGTGTTAGTCCTCCCACCCTTTCCTATAGGCTGGTTTACCATTCCTGTTTCCAATTAGCCTTTGTGGGGCTCACTGAATCAGTCCAACTCAAACCACAAGGTATTGGAACTAGCTGAATTCAGCTCATAAGGCCGAAGTTTCTTGTCTGGTGTCCTTTATATCAGTGGATGTCAGCCAGGGGATGCAGAGGTCTTTCAGGGGGTACATCAACTCATCTAGATACTTACCTAGTTTTACAGCAGGCTACGTAAAAAATGAGTACAAACTAAAATTTCATTCAACTTGGTTACACTGCTCTATATACTATACACTGAAATGTAAGCACAATATTTATATTCCAGTTGATTTATTTTATAATTATATGGTAAAAATGAAAGGTAAGTAATTTGTCAGTAATAGTCTGCTGTGACACTTCTTTGTGTTTTTGTCTGATTTGTAAGCAAGAACTTTCCAAGTGAGGTGAAACTTGAGGGTATGCAAGACAAATCAGACTCCTGAAAGGGGTACAGTAATCTGGAAAGGTTGAGAGATGCTGTTTTATATCATCTGGTACCACAAGGGCACTAACTCAGCAATCTTTTGATAGCAACTGGCACTGGGCATAAAGGGTTCAGAAGGGTTACAGGAATCCTCGGGGTCTGATATATGCATACAAAGTCTCTAATAAAAGCCTGTGTCAGACCGGTTATTTTAGCTCCATCTCTAAAAAGCCTGCTATGGTCTATATATAACCACTTATTTCCAATATTTTATTCATTATCATTTGAATCTGTTCTTTGTTAATTTTATTTTTTTGTTTTCACTATAACTACATTGAAGTGCTGAGTTTTCGGCAGAGATGTTTTCTAAAGGAGTAGTAAGCTGTGGTATACTGTTCCTGGTAATTGAGTGTTCAGTGGATAAGGGGCTAGACACTACAGGGAACACTCAGGAATTGGGGGATTGGTGTGTGCCTATTGATGATGTTCACTGAGAGAGAGTGAGTCCTACAGAGGCTTAGACAACAGTGATTGTGTTTACACAGGCTGGTGGTTTCAGGGAAATGATCCACAGCAGATGCACACGAGATTTCCCCATGCTCAGACAGGTGCAGTGGTGCCCCATAAAGCTGGGTGCCCTTGGCAAGTGTCAGACACCATGAGAATGGATAGTGTTGTAATAAGATAAACAGGTAGAAAGCCAGGTTTGCTTTCTGCTGCATTCTCCACTAAGCAATGCCTTAGTGAATGTTCCTTCTGAGCTTACCTAACCCTTCTGGTCTAGTTTTAAGGGATGTACTGACTTTAGAGTAATAACAAAAGCTTCATTTCTGAAGTATCTGATTTTGGATGTCCTCTTCCACACTAGGGCAAATGGAAACTGTGGATTTGATAGACACTTTGGACCAGATTTTAAAAGGACCTCAGGCATCTGAAGATGCAGATAGATGCTTTTGACAATCTCATTTAGGCATCTAAGTGCCTGATTCACATTGACATCAATAGAAGCTAGGTACCCAGTCACTTTTGAAAATACCACTAGGCACCTATTGGCATCCTCAGGTGCCCATATACCTTTAAAAATCTGTCCCTCGCTCCCCGCTAGGTCAGATACCTAGAAATGTAAAGGAGTTCACACTATCACCCCATAAACTGAGCACAGCACCATCTGCCACATTTTGGGATGCAGCTATCTGTCTCCTACAAAGTCTGAGACCAGAACATTCTTATACAATCCTTTCCCTCTATAAATCATAGAACAGGTACTGTCCTCTGACACTGAACTGAAGTGTGAAATGATTAACTCTTGGCCGGACAAATGGGAAATCATGCACAGGTCAAGTAAAGAGACTAGAAACATTGATTCAAAAGGTGGGATGGAATCCACAGCCTGCTGTAATTAGTGTGCAGCCAGGCTATGGCTGTTCTTACAGATCATGAGCAGTGTGGGAGTGGAGAATTAGACATGGCCTCTTTCTTCTCCTGTCTTTTAGTTTAAGGCATCATACCCACTCCCCCTGCTCCCTGCATTATGGAAGGCCAGCATAGCCCACAAGTGTGCAGGCCCCTTGTTCCAGGTATCCATTGCCTGTCTGTCCCATGCAGTGAAGATGAGACACTTCCACTATGTTTTGGCCATGCATGGCCATAGATCATTTGCCACGAAACAAAAAATAAGACAAATATGGCTTTGGGAACACCAGACTGAACTGGTAACACTTCATTCTACCAATACAGAGCTAGTTTCTGCTACCCTTACTCAGGCTGTGCAGCGCCTTACTCCATGATAGTCCCACTGAAATTAACTGAGTTCACTAGGATTACTGACTGAGAAAGGTACTACTCCATGTGAGTTGTGGAATCTGGCCCACTGTTAGGTTGTTACTCAAATATTGCTGTAATAGCTCACTTCTAAAACGTGTATTTGAAGTAAAACTCCAAGTGATCCTTGGAATTTTCTGTAGCGTTCCAGCTGTTCTGGTTGGGAAACAAAGTTAATAACCCAATTAAGTGTTGAGGGGGAAATGCCTCTAGCGTGTACTTTACCAAACTCCAAGTATCTTAGCCCAGAGTCTAATCTCAGTGATGCAGGTGCAAAAGTACAGAGATGGCATTAGTCAGTGGGGTCCAATTCATCAGACTTTTGCATTCATTTTGCACAGGGGTAAGTGGCTGCATAGCAAGTGCAACAAGCAGCCAGACCAAAACAGCTGTGTTTTATACCAATTTTTCACAGGTGCAAATGCCCACAACAGACACAGGCCAATGGGTTTCCATCAGAGCAAGCTTGTTGAGAGTTCAGATTCAGGTGAGCTGATTTTTATTCTTTACACTTAGAGAACACCCTTTAGCTAAGGATCTCAAAGCTCTTTACAACCATTAGGTGGGCTCAGCTTTTGCTGCCCTTACTCATGCTGAGTAGTGCCCTAACCATGCAAGAAGTGCCTTGAAACCAACAAATACTTCTGGAGTAAGGTATTACTCGGTGTAGGGTGGCAGAATCTAGCCCTTAAGCATTATTCCTTTTTCCTCCTTCCACTCTCCCTTCCTCTCCTACCACTCATTTTTTACATTTGTCTCACCATGCCCCTAACCAGAGTGGTTTCCAGCCACCTTAAATCCACCTCAGGCGTGACCACACCAAATGTATGTTTAATTACACAAGCATTCTGCCAATGTCATCTCTCCTCTGGCTCCAAAACACAAGGCAGCTTCATGTTTCTCCCTCATGATTTTTCCTCCTCCTTCAGTAAGAGATGGCGTAGAAAAACAATCTTTCCATGCACGGCATACTGTGATCAGTTCAATCTGCCACTCGCCACAGTTGCAGTTCCCTGTTGGTGGTGTCAGTAATTAAATCACAGCCCTTTAGCTAAACCTTCTTCGAGCATTCTTTTTTGTCTAAATTATTATTTTACAGCAGCTCCCTGGAACTCTGCAAAGTCTTAGAGCTTGTTAGTTTTAAGACTGTGAAACTGAAGTGTCAGGCTCTTTATTAATCACCTTAAGCACTTAACTATAGTGTGTCTGTGTGGTGGGGGGAAAGGAGCTGTAATCATGGGGCACTTCAATTTGAGTGACATGCTGGAGATCTCATGCAGCCAGTACTAAAGCATCAGAATTTCCTATTATAGATGACAATTTCCTAAGTCAGTGTGTTGCTTCCAACCTGGGGGAATTCTATATTAGAACCCATCTTGACAGGTAAAAAGGAATTGATCACTATTGTCAAAACTGTGCCTACAAATCTAGCTTATGAATTTACAATTAGGGCCTTACAGTAACCTAAAACTACAAACATTGATGAGAAAAGGTAAAAAAGGAAGACAGATTGAATTAGTCCAAACAAAAATTCCTCTTGCTATAACTCCAGGACTGTTAAAATCATGCTTGGTAAGCATGGAACAAGAAATCGGTGTACCAAAATTGGTGTGTTGGAAACCAGACCTAGTTGGTGAACAAAATGATGAGGGATGGGCTATTCTACTGTGAGAGTCTGTATCCCTATGTTCACCCTTTTTACAAAACTATAACTGATTTTGTACAAAATCCATGCTTTGTGAGGGATCATTTAAAAACTCATAATGTGCTGATCATTATTGTCCTGGTAAAATGTGTGGCAACAGTGCAGGTAGTAGACTTTTACATTGCAGAGATATATTCCAAATTTAAAAAAGCAGGCACAAACCAGTTCCTCAGACAAAAGGCAAACTGATGCCTCAGCCAAGTGTCAACAAAAATCAAATGGACTAGCATCTAGTTGAGCTCCCATTCTTTGGCAGGAAAAAGGGCATAAGAGATGTACATGTTGGCAAAAACAGCTGGAAGTTCCCATCCCATAGATTTTCCAGCCTGATCCCCAGGTGGAGAGGATTCTCAAAGAGAATTGCTATAAGAAACTGAGCAAACTCCCCAGATTATCTCTCCCTTCATCTCTATTCATGTCATCAACAACACTTGAAAGACAAAGGAAGCATTGCTGGACTGGGGAGGGATCGTGGCTAGAATTTGAGGTGAGAGCGAACCTTTTGTTTTGAGTTCACTACGCTTGTTAAGTTAAGAATTTGCATTTTATCTTTTATTTCTTTGTAACAAATTTTGAATTTATGCCTCATTACTTGTAATTTCTTACAATCTTTCTTTAGTTAATAAACTTGTTTTATTGCTTAAGCTGGGCAGTACAGTGTGTTTGGATTCAAGTGTTTGGGAAACTCCATTTGAGATAACAGGGTTTGTACATATCATTTTCTATGAATGAAATGACAGACTTTCTGTGAGCTTGTATTGTCTTCATAAATGTGCATCTGCTGCACAAGTCTGGGACTGGGAATTGTAGCCCAGTGGGCTAGCTTACCTCTAGTGTATTCTCTGCTTTGCATTATATTCTGCTTTATTATATTCAGCAGTAAGGCAAGGAACCTATAGGTTTGTATCCTTTAAAACATTGGCTTCAGAAGTTAGCATGAGGCTTGAGGCCTACGAACTTTGTCATATAAACATAGGTAACCCATAAGTTTTGAGGAACTGGAAGTTGAATGTAAGGGGGAATTTTGTCCATAATGACATCACCTAACCATAGAAACATGAACTAACACCAGCTTCTGGAAGATTTCGAATGGAACATCTAACTGCAAGAGGGCCATGGCAACGAATTGACATATGCGATAATGGGGTGAAATCATAAATATACTAACCTATAGAAAGACACCTTAATATTGGTAAGAGAAGGAAATACAAATAAGGAAGAAGGAGAAACCCCTACTGAGTATACATTAGACATGGTAACATAAGAGTAACACTTTATAAAAGTGGTATCCTAGGGCAGTAGGGTAGAGAAATGTAGTCCTAGGGAGGGCTGGAACGATGGCCACTGGTGAAGATGAAGAAGTGGTTGGCTAACATTTTCAGGTTGTTTTGCAAGTGATGGTGTGAGTATGGATGTTCAGATGTACTTTCTGTATTATCTCTTTCTACCTTACTGAGTTAGTGTGTGTGACTGCACAATGTATTAATCCATTATTTGTAAATAAGAGTTCCTATTGTGAGTTTTGCACCTGTGCACATTGGGGTTCCCAGCTGTGTAATTTTAATAATACTGGACCTGATCTTGGGATAAGAACCTGTCTACCCTTAAAGTGATCAGTGGGAATTCTTATTCATAATCTATAGATCAGGCTACAGAATTTGTTGGTGTTACTCTTATCTGAATTATATAGCAGAACAATTTATATGCTAGAGGCTGTGTGTGAGCAGGCCAGGAGCGGCAGCTCTCACAGTGAAGCAGTGTAAAAGACACCCCAGGTTAGAGAACTGAGGGGCACAGTGGTCAACAGTCCAGATTGTACCTTGGGTAATGTCACATCTGCCCATCACTCCTTTTTCAGGTCCTTAAAGAAAGACTTGGGGAGAAAAACTGGCTACATGGAGTGATCTTCATAATAATGGCTGCCATCCCCAACATCTACTGGGACCCTGGGCCTTCGTGATCGAGATGTCCTGAGTGGGCCAGGGAGAAGGACTCAAATAGCATCCCCACCTGTACTGCCTTCACCTGAACCCCAAACACCACCTAGAATGAAACAGGATCAGATTTTAACAGCTCCAGATTATTTCAACTTTTTCTCTTTCCCCAAACATCTTTTTTTGCCATGTTAGACTGTCAAGCAAGGGGTCCTTCTAAAACCTCTCTTCAGCAGCAGGGAGCAAGGGCTGATGAATTGAAGCCTTATTTAGTACTTTATATTTCAAATGCTTTGTTTTTTCATTTCTTTATCTTTAATAAAAGATTAAAAGGATTTTTAACAGTGTGTTTGCTATGGTACTAAGAAAACTGGGGTCTCTGTATATCAAACACTAAATCTTGTTTAGCAGTGTTGAATGTTGGACAGTGACTGGGTTATGTTCACACCTTTAGCCCATTTACTCTATCTAAATTAATACCTCAGAGAACTAAAAATCAATGGCAGATTAGGCACTTGTGATCATGTTTTAATATATACATCCACACTACCTTAAAAGGACCAAAATTCACAAACCTGTAAATAGTTACAAGCCAAATCAGCAGGGAAAAAAAATGTGAACTAGATGCCCCAAAAGCCACACTCGAGAGGGTTGTACTGGTTAAACTGACCTGGTTTACAGGGGAAGTATAAGCAGCTATAAAGAAATGTAAGAAAGAGGAAGTTGCTAGTAATGAATATTAATCAAAGCTAGGATGTATAGAAAATTAATAAGAATCAAAGGAACACAAACAGAAACCTATGGCCATCAGAGGGAGGGACCATAAAGCGTTCAAGTATATTAAGAATAAAATCCCAATAATGCTATTGGTCTATTACTAGATGAAAATATTAGAATTATCAGTAATATTTCTGTTCTGTTTTTAGGAGAAATTATGTGATCCTATCACATGATTAATGGCAACACTCTTTCCATTCTATTAGTATCTCAGGAGGATGTTAAACATGGGCAACTAAAGATAGACATTTTTCTAAATCAGCAGGTCCAGATAACTTTAGTCCAAGAGTTTTGAGAGCTGGCTGAGGAGCTTGCTGGACCATTAATATTGATTTTTTTTCCCTCCAATGCCTTGAAACACTAGGGCAGCTCTAGAAGACTGGAAGAAAGCTTATCTTATATCCGTATTTTAAAAAGAGCAAACAGGATGACCCTGGTAATTATAGGCCGGTCAATCTGACATCAACCCCAGGCAAGATAATGGAACGGCTGATACCGGACTTGATCGAGAATTACAGGAGGGTAATAAGTAATACCAATCAGCTTAGGTTTATGGAAAATAGATCCTGTCTAACTTGATATTTTTTTGAGATTACAAGTTTGAAAAAGGCAATAGTGTTGATGAAATACTTAGATTTCTGTAAGTCACTTGACTTGGTACCTCACAAAATTTTGATTAAACAAAAATTAGAATGCGATAAAGCTAACATGGTACACTTTAAATAGACTAAAAGTTGCCTAACTGATAAAATTCCAAATATGACTGTAAATGGGGAAATCATGATTGAACAGGTATGTTTCTAGGAGTGTCCTGCAGGGATTTGTTTGCTGCCCTATGCTAGTCAACATTGTTTTCTTCCAGGTTATTGATCAAAATCAAGACTGAAAGTTTACAGATGACCCAAAAATTGGGGGAGTGGTAAATAATGAAGAGGATTGATCACAATACAGAGCAATCTGGATCACTTGCTACGATGGGCACTAGCAAACAATACGCATTTTAATATAGCTAAATATATACATGGAGGAACAAAGAATGCAGCCCATATATACAGGATAGGGGACTCTGTCCTGGGAATCTGTGACTCTGAAAAAGATTTGGGGGTTATGGTGGATAATTAGCTGAACATGTCTACACTACAAAATTAGGTCGATTTAATAGAAGTTGATTTTTTAGAAATTGATTTGATACAGTCAATTGTGTGTAAGCACACTAAGTGCAATAAGTTGATGGTGTGGGTCCACAGTACTGAGGCTAGCTTCAACTTTCAGAGCATTGCGTGTGGTAGCTATCCTGCAGTCTCTGCTGCTCATTGGAATTCTAAGTTGAGCTCCCAATCCCTGATGGGGCAAAAACATTGTCGTGGGTGATTCTGGGTACATGTCCTCAGGTCCACCTCCCTCCGTGAAAGGAATGGCAAAAAATCATTTCCTGGGTTACCCATGCAGATGACATACCACAGCAAGCATGGAGCCCGCTCAGCTCACTGATGTCTCCTGAGTGCTGCTGGCAAACACAGTACTGCAGTGCTATACAGCAGCATTCCCTTGCCTTGCCTTGCCTTGTGGACGGCAGACAATGCAATATGACTACTAACCATTATCATCATCCTGTGGATGCTCCTGGCCAACTTCAGTTAGGTTGGTTGGGGGCGCCTGAGCAGACATGGGTGCTCCTCACCAGCCTTGGTGAGGTCAGTCAGGGGTGCTTGGACAAAAATGGGAATGACTGCAGGTAATTCTCTTCTTTAAGTTTCGTCTAATGGAGATTCAGGCCTGCCTGGAATATCACACCAGCTGGAGGCTTCTGCCTCAGGCTGCTCTCCCACTCGGCTGCACTGCATGGTCGCACCTACCCCAGGCTACCCCTTGCTCCCATGGCTCATGAAGCCTGGACAGTAGTAAGGAGCAGTTCAACTATAGGCTGAGCAAGTGCATAATGATGGTAGAATGTGCCTTTGGAGGTTTAAAAGCTCACTCGTGCAGTTTACTGACTCGGTTAGACCTCAGAAAAAAACAATATTCCCATCATTATTACTGTTTGCTGTGTGCTCCACAATATCTGTGAGAGTAAGGGGGAGACATTTATGGTGGGGGGGGAGGTTGAGGTAAATTGCCTGGCTGCTGATTACATATAGCCAAACACCAGGGCAGTTAGAAGAGCACAGCAGGGTGCACTGTGCATCAGAGAAGCTTTGAAAACCAATTTCATGACTGGCCAGGCTATGATGTGAAAGTTCTGCTTGCTTCTCCTTGATGAAATCCCGCCCCCTTGGTTCACTCTACTTCCCTGTAAGCCAATTGCCCTCCCGTCCCCTCTTTGATCTCCACTTGCAAAGGCAATAAAGTTGTTGTTTCAAATTCATGCACTCTTTATTAATTCGTCACACAAATGGGATATCTGCCAAGGTAGCCCGTGAGGGGTGGGGGAGGAGGGAAGCACAGGGGTGAGGTAGTTGAAGGGGCACCCCCTAGAATGGCATGCAGCTCATCATAGAACCGGCATGTCTGGGGCTCTGACCCAGAGCTGCCGTTTGCCTCTCTGGTTCTTTGGTAGGCTTGCCTGAGCTCCTTAAATTTCACACGGCACTGCTGCGGGTCTCTGTTATAACATCTGTCCTTCATGCCCTTGGAGATTTTTTCAAATATTCTGGCATTTCATCTTTTGGAATGGAGTTCGGCTAGCATGGATTTGTCTCCCCATACAGCGATCAGATGCAGAGCCTCCCATTTGGTCCATGCTGGAGCTCATTCAGAAGTTCATGGGGCTTTCCCTGTCTACCTGGCCAGTGCATCTGAGTTGAGAGTGCTGTCCAGAACGGTCACAATGGAGCACTCTGGGATAGCTCCCGGAGGCCAATACCATTGAATTACATCCATACTACCCCAAATTCGACCTGGCAGGGTCGATTTCAGTGTTAATCCCTTCATTGAGAAGGAGCACAGAAATAGATTTGAAGAACCCTTTAAGTCAACAAAAATTGTTCATCGTGTGGACAGGTGCAGGGTTAAATTGATCTAATGCTGCTAAATTTGACCTAAACTAGCAGTGTAGACCAGGGCCAAGTGCACTGTGGCCAAAAGGGCTAATGCAATCCTACGATGCATAAATGGGAATGTCAAGTAGGAACAGAGGTTATTTTACCTTTGTTTTTGGCATGGTGCAATCACTTCTGGAATAAACAATTCAAGAAGGATGATGACAAATTGAAAAGGGTCCAGAGAAAAGCCACAAGAATGATTAAAGAATCAGTAAACATGCCTTGCAGTGATAGACTTGCGAAGCTCCATCTATAACTTAACAGACCAGGTTAAAGGGTGATTACTTGGGGAACAAATATTTAATAATAGGATCTTCAATTTAGCAGAGGAAAGGAAATAGAATCCAATGGCTGGAAGTTGAAGCAAAATATATTCCAGCTGGCAATGTGTAATTTTTTTAACAGTGAAGTAATTGACCATTGGAACAATTCAGGGTAGATTCTCCTTTGAAGGCAATTTTTAAATCAAGACTGGATGTTTTCTAAAAGATATTTTCTAGGAAGTATTTTGTGGAAGTTTACTCCTGGGAGATTTCTACTCCACAGCACAATGCAGAATTTGTGCACAATTAATGTTCTGTGCAGAATTTCTTTTCTCGCCTAGCAGAAATGGGCTGCAGAGCTGCTGGCCTCCACTAGGGGCCACTGGACCCAGCACAGCCAAGTTTCCTAGCTTGCAAATAGACACTGCTGGAGGGAGGGAAAGGGCACTGAAGGGTTCCAGGCAGCTACAGTTCCTAGAATGACATGAAGAAAGGAGTCAGCATGCGGAAAACTCCATGCAAGCCCAGGACCCACATCAGGCTTTCTCCCTCTGGATCTCTGGCGGGGGGAGGGGGAGGAGCTGTGGCTGTCTGAGCTGTGCAGGGCAGGAGGAGTGACATGCTGCAGCTGGGCTCCAAGGGAGGGGGCAGAGAAACAGGAACTGGGATGTCATAGAGGTTTCTGTAACTCTCCATTCCTGGGGGAATCTTTTTGTCTGTATTATTACAGACACAGTTGCTGACAGGTATTTTGAAATTACCAAAATTTGAAACTGGGCATGATTATATAGTGTTCTGTTGACAAAATAACATATACAGAGTTTTAAAATATTGTGCATAGGATTTTTAACTTTTGGTGTCAAATTCCCCCAGGAGTAGAAGTGCTATGGCTTGTGTAGCACAGGATGTTAGACTAGATCTCAATGGTCCTTCTGGCCTGGAATCTATGAAACAACATAAGCATCTCATCACTTAGTTGTATAGGGACTTGGTGTTGTGTGGTTCTGCTATCCCCTGACAGAGAAGTGCACCATGTTACCATGTAACTGCTAAATGTTCTTGGTTTAGTGCTGCTCCCCACAGCATCAATATTAGGGTGCTTGATAAATCAGGGCCATATCTTCCCCATAATCCTATCCAGTCTGGTGCAATCTCAATTTCAATCTCCAGACATGGGAGTGTCCTTTTATATGCGGCACATTGTAAAGGATCTTGCCAGTCCAGTTCATGATAAATATAAAGAAGGCAGGAATGAATAAGATAAGTAGTTGTACCACAGATTTATGACATAGTGAGGAGCACTGCATTAACAGGTCTCTACTGTAAGTGCTAAACAATGAGGCCAATGCTTCCTACCACTCCCTTTCCCCAAGATAAATTGACCCTGTCTAAGTAAGAAAATCTTTCCCAAATCACATTACAATCAGCTTAGATCACAGAGAGGCTTCAGGCCATAACAAAATTAGAGCTTTTAAATCATTATCTTTTCTCCACAAACATCTGCATGATACAAGGGAAGCTAGACTGCAAAGGAGAGAGAAGGGTTTCTCCTGATCTCATTACAGCTTTAAGTAACAAAATAAATAAAGGAAAGTTGACCCAAGGCTGAGGGAAAGCCATCAGGGGTTACACAGAGGCAAAGAATTACTCCAGGATTTTTTTTATTTTTATTTTTTGGTCATGAAATGATTTTCTATCCCTTGTATCTTTTCCTGGACTCCATAAACTAGGTAACACACGTACATATAGTTACTCAGGTAGACATGTCTGTAATTTCACATTGTGTGTGTAATGCCAGTGTTTTTTAATTCCAACATCTGAATCTTAATTGTTGTAAGAGTTTATTCTAATATATTACAACACGACAGCTAAAAGGTTGTATACAGGAGCCAGGGAGCATGTCTGATCCCCTTACTATGCCAGGCAATAACTGAACTGATATGGTCATTGTACTCAGAGAGAAGTGCGAACACTGTATTAAAGCTGAAATGAAGCCAGTGGAACACAGGAGTATATTCAGGCTATTGCAAAAGAGGCTTATACATAGCATTATGCTGGGAATTGGGCAAAAACTCACTGAAGCTGGTGGGCATAGCAGCGACCCTTCATTCAGGAGAAATCTAAAAACCAAGTCAAATGTGGAATAGATAGCTGAATCAATTGAAGCCACCACCCAAAACACAGGTCACATATAAGGCTGGTCAGAAATCTGAACTATGTAGGTGGAAGGATTTGACTGGGGACTGAATGCAAATACATGAAGGGAGATATTGGTTGAGGGAACTGTGTGTGTGTGTGTGTGTGTGTACACGTGCACGCACACGCTCTCATGGGTGGCTTGTCTACACTTGAAACACTACAGTGGTACAACTTCAGCTGCGCTGCTGTTAGCACTTCAAGTTTACATAGGGTAACCAGGTGTCCCTATTTTATAGGGACAGTCCTTATATTTGGGACTTTTTCTTATACAGACGCCTATTAGTCCCTACCCCTGTCTCAATTTTTCACACTTTCTGTCTGGTCACCCTAAGTGTAGATGCTAACTACACTGACAGGAGGGGTTCTCCTGTTGACACAGTTAATCCACCTCTCCCTGAAGCAGTAGCTAGACTGATGGGAAAAGTCTTCCACTGACTTCTCATTGTCTACATGAAGACTTAGGTTGGCTTAACTATGCTGCTTGGGGGTGTGGATTTTTCACATCCCTGAGTGACATGGCTGGGGTGATCTAATTTGCTAGTGTAGACCAGCTCTGTGTGTGTGTGTGTGTGTAAGTGAGAGAAGAAGAAGCAGCAGCAGAAACATTAAGGAAGCAGACAGAGAAAGCAGCAGGGAAGTACCAGAGACAGGAACATGCTACAATTGTTTTTCTGGCTAGCTTTGGGGCAGAGTGTTGACTGGAAAGATGCTTAGAACTGAGAGCAAAGAAATGGTCTCTTGCTGTTTGAGTCATACTGTGTTCAGGGAAACAGGACTTTGTGTACATTTTTTGTAAATAAACAGGATTGCAACAAAGAAATATAAGACTCATAAAATTAATTTCTCCTAATGGAAAGAACCTGGCAAGACCCCAAATATTGGCTAACCATTTGGGACAAAAGGAGTAACAATAGCAAGGTCCATGACCATGATAGTTTTCCTCAAATGAAATCTCCTGAACTCTGCCCATATCAAAATCAAGATTTTCTTCAACAACCTATTTTTACTCTGTGTTCCAAACACTTCATTTAGGTTTGGACCCAAACAGTATTTTTATTTTTCTTCTCTTCTCAACTGAGAACAAAGAAGAAATGAAGAAGAATGAAACACCCAAGTCTGTAAAGCTGAGCTAGAAATTTTGCATTTCCAACAGGCTCCTTCAAGAAATTTCCTGCATTAGTTTCTTCCAGTCATACAGTGAATCTAACATGGCCCCAAAAGCACAGTGTCTGAGCACCTCAGCATTGATGGATGTATCCTCACAGCACCCCTGTGAGGTAGGGAAATCTTATCCCCTGTTAGATATGCACTAGATCTCTCTCAAATTCTGTGGCCAAGCCAGGAACTGATTTCATATCTCCCAAATCCCCTTGCAGTGGCTTCACCACAAGCTCTTCTTTATTCTTTTAATGCAGAAAATGCCACAAGAATGGTCTTTCTCGTGGTTTTTGGCACTTTTGCTTCTGGCTGGATTTCACAAGTGCTGTGGCAGGCAGAGGTGAAAAAATTATGGACATTGGAGGGGGAGGAGTTGAATTGAACATTTCAGAATCTTCACAAAGGTTTGGTCAGCTGCAGTAATGGGCAATAGGTCTGGAGGAATATCAGCAGGGCCGATGCAAGCAAGGCCCTAGGCGAAACTTCCAACTTGCACCCCCTACCCAGCTCACCCCCTCCCCCGGCGGCTAACTCAGCCCTCGACCCGGGGAGCCCCCCTGCAGCAGCTACCCCATCCCACTGCAATAGCTAACCCCTCTCCCCCCTGTCCCCTCACGGCAGCTAACCCCGCCTGGGGAGACTTCCCCCCTCTCCCCCCACCCCACCACGGCACTTAACCCTGCTCAGGGAGACTTCCCCCCTCTCCCCCCCCCCGCCACGGCAGCTAACCCTGCCTGGGTAGCCCGCCCCAGCTCACCTCAGCTCCACCTCCTCCACTGAGCATGCCGGCGCTGCTCTAATTCTCCTTCCCGCCCAGGCTTGCGGCATTGATTGGAGGAGACTTAGAGCTGGGCTGCGTGCTCAGCGGAGGATGCAGAGTGGAGGTAAACTGGGGCGGGAAGCTGTTACCCTGTGCGCCCCACTCCCCATTACTGCAGGCAGCCCTCCCGGCGCGCCCCCCCACCCAGCTCACCTCCACTCCACCTCCTCGCCTGAGGGAACTTTTAGGCACTCCCAACCACTAGGCGCCCTAGGAAGCCGCCTAGTTTGCCTAAATGGTTGCACCGGCCTTGAATAGCGGGCAAGTGGGATTGGGCAGGAAAAGAAGATTTCTGTTTTCCAAACCAATTTGCCCACCTTGGGTTTTAAGTAGAGGTGGTCCCCAAATGCAAAGTTTAGATCCAGAAGTAGATGTTTTCCAACATCCAGGAATGTTTGAGCCTGAAGTTTCCTTTCTGGTCCATGTCTGTTTTAAGCTGTATCACAGTTATACAAATATCTCTTTCTTGCACAATGACTGATTTCCTGAAGAGAAAAAATAAGTAACCTCCACTCCTTACACACCCAACTCAAGTGCCAATTTGTCACTTTGCCTGGGGATACTACAACAGGTTTCCTTTCTGATTTTTTTACTAAATGAGCTCTGCCAGGCAGCTTGTGGTGTGTTCATTAGCAATCAGAACACTGTCTACACTGGCACTTTACAGCGCTGAAACTTGCAGCACTCAGGGGGTGTTTTTTCATACCCCTGAGCGAGAAAGTTGCAGTGCTATAAAGTGCCAGGGTAGACAAGGCTTTACTGTATGAACTTCAACAAGCCATTTGATTTCTCTGGGCTCAGCTTCTTGATCTCTAAAGTGGAGATAAGAGTATTTGCAAGTAGCCTGGGGGATTTCCTTTCTAGGAACATTCTTCTAAAAACCTGGCTATTTGGCAAAGGTAAAAATTTAAGTTCTTCAGAGCAATTCTTCTGAATCATGGATACAATATCAAAGGGAAGAGTAAGATCATCAGAGAAGAAAGGTAAGAGATTACTTGATCACAGTCTTTTAGGCCCAGATCTTCAAAGGTATTAATGCTCTTAACTCCCAATGATTTCAAAGGACATTAGGTATCTAAACTGATCATACAAGACGCTGTAATCTAGCAGAATAAAGCATAGCAGATCCAGTCATTGGACATTGAAACTAGATATTAAATTAAACATCTGTGCCTTTATTTCCAGTTTTAACCATGGGGATAATAAATCGTTGAAAAAATACCAAAGGCTGTGGTGGATTTGCTGTCATTTGAGGTCTTTAAATCAAGGTCATCTGTCTTTTTAAAAGAGATGCTATAACTGAAGCAGAAGCTATGGTGCAGGAGTTACTAGGTGAGAATCTCTGACGTGTGTGATGCAGGAGGTCAGACAAGATGATCAAAAAGTTCCCTTCTGGCCTTAAAATCTATGTAGCCATTTTTGCATTCATGGCTGGGATGGTTTCAACCATACTCAGGGAGGCAAGTAAATCATCCCACATTCCTGCCCAGGCTCCACACTGCTGTTACCTCTTCAAAGCTTCTAGTCTGTGCTGAGCAAGGAAGCAGGACCCGCTGCCCACCTCGTACCACCACCAGCAGCTTTGTTCATTCTTTAAGATGTATATTTTCAGCAATGTACATGATGAATTGACTGGACAAACTTAATGGAAAACAATGCAGTGTGTGTCCCATCACCCCTAAGTCTCTGAAATGTGCATTTGATTTAGGCTTAAGAAGACAGTTATTGCACAGCCATGAAGTATCAAATAGTTGTTAATCCTTCATAAATGTAACAACTAGGTAACAGACACATATCTCCCATTTTCAGCAGCATGACAATTGGCACATCAGACACTCTTCTGAAGGAGCAGTTCTTTCTAATTTTCCAGTACGGGTTGAGTCTTGAGCATACTGCAGAAATGAAGAAATCATTTCATTCTTGGAATTCCTGGCTGCTGAAGTCACAACAGGTGGAATCTTTGAGGGACTGATTATTTATTTTTTGCATTATTATTATTATTAGACTTTGGCAGACCCTAATTAGCATATATACCTTACTAAATCATATTAGGCATCATCAAGGTTTGTGAGAGACAGCAGTTTGTTCTTCCTTGACGGTTATAGGCTAGTAACATTATAGAACTCTTTGGATGCTTACTGTATCTAAAGATTGATTTAGGGTTAAATTAGTGCACTTTGTTCTATTATATATTCATATGGTTAATAGTCTAACTTAAAGTATATGAAGGCAGTAGCCTGTGATAACTGTAAAAATAGGCAGTAATAAAGCAAGAGATTGTTGCTGATCTGCAGCGGATTTGTCTTTATTTGAGGAACTACTTCAGTGTCAGACTTTAGCCAGTTCTTCTGAACAGCTTTTTTTCAGCAGCAAACCCATACGCAAGCTGATTAAATGCCAGTTGGTTTTTGTAGACATATTTACTGAGCACAAAGAAGAGATCCATCTCTGTGACTTTTCCTCTGTAAATATTTTAAAATAAGCAACTGGTATTTAATTACCACACTGTAAAATAATGGCAAATAGATCTATTTCTAGATACAACAGGGCAGTTGCTTTATGGTAATTAAATAACATCAATTGATTATATTTAGACTCAAACCTTGGAAGATCAGGAGCCTCACTTCTCAGGATGGAATTTATTGGCTCTAAAGACCTTGCTTCTTGGCTGGCTCAAGCTCATACAGTTATTAAGACTTCTCAGGGTTGACAGTATTGAGAAATAGCAGGCAAGGGAAAGGTGGAAGCAAAGTCTTTCCTACTGTTTTGTAGGGTTTTCTTTTCACTGGAGAGAGGTGTCTCTTCAAATTTCTATTCTTGCTTGCAATCTTGAAAGGGCAGAGAGTGATTACACCATGAATCTCATGCTGAATAACAATTATTTTTAATCATAGCTGTGTTTTGCAAATGCAAAAATAAAATTGTGCATTTCACTTTTCACTGGCATAAATAGGAAATGTACCATGTTATTAAGAACAGGATCAGGCCAATAATGGGTTTTTTAATTAAAGCATTTTTATTTTTTGCTTTTCAGTGCAAACATCACAATACAAAAAGATAATTATAAATTTATAGTGTTTTTTTATTCATTGGTAATATATTGCAAAGTGCTACGATTCCTATGCAAAAACCATTTCATTAAACTCTAAAATCAACTTAATCAGTACTTTACAACCAATAGGGGGATGATGCTGACAAGGTAGGGGAGGAAAGTATGATGGCAAGGAAAAAGAAGGAGGGGAGAAAGGAAGGAGTTTATGGACCAGTCAATGGGCCCTGGGGCATTCCCTAGTTGAATGCACAAAGATACACACATCCTCATCATAACTGATAATAGATAGATCCTCCCCAACTAATTGCAAGCCAGCCTGGTCCAGATGAGCACCAAAAGCCATGATTAAAGATGTAAGATTATCAGGACTGGCTTTAGGCACCAGCAAAGCAAGCAAGTGCTTGGGGCAGCACATTTCCAGGGCAGATCCCAGTTGTCAGCAGGGCTAGGTTGCGTGTCGTGCAGCAGCAGGGTGGGCAGGGCCAGTAGGCTGGCCAGCAGCCAGAACATGGCCAGCAAGAGCAGCGCAGAGGCAAGAGGGTGCACGGGCCAGGAGTGTGGCAGCAAGCGCATGATGGCCAGGTAGTGCTTGAAGCTGAGGCAGCCCAGGCAGAAGACAGAGGTGAGCAGAACCAGGTAGCTGCTGAGCTTGCACAGCGCTGAACCGAAAAGCCAGTGGAAGTGTAGTGCCGTGTAGTGGGGCCACAGTGGCAGGGTCACCAAGAAGGCCAGGTCGGCCAGCGCCAGGTTGCCAATGTAGGTGTCGGCAGAGCAGCGCTTGGCTCGTGGGCCCAGCCACGTGGTGAAGATCACCAACCCATTGCCCAACAGCCCCAGCATGAAGACCAGCATGTGGAGCACGGGCAGCAGTGAGAAGGACACCTCCCAGTCCACTGGCCACTCACAGTGCATGCCTGGCCTGCTCTCGTTCACCTCCCCATAGTAATAGTAGGACTCGCCACCCAGAGGGTCTGTGGCTGCATCCTCCATGGCCCTGCACTGTGCCCTGCCATCACCACCGTCCACTGTCTATAAAGGGGACTCCCATCACTGCCCCCTGTGGCGCGTCCAGAGACCCATATCTGACTGCTGCTCTGCCAGCCCGGCCCACGGGGGACCAGGCTGTCCCGGGCCAGGGTCCTGCCCTCCGCCCCAGGAACAGCACGGTCCAGAATCCCAGGCAAACTGAGGCAAATCACTTCTCCCCTCACTTCCAGAGTATGCCCACCCCCTGCCTCCCAGCCCAGAGCAAAGCTTGAAGGCAGACAGAAAGAGAACAAGAGGGGCTCCTGTTTGCTTGGGTTGGAGGGTGAGTGGAATCGCTCCAGACCCCAAACTGAGTGAGCCAAAACAAAAACATTGCAAAGTTTAAACGTGTAAAAGCCAAAAAAAAGGGGCGGAGGGGGGATGATGAACATTTTTTTTGCTTGGGGTGCCAAAAAATCTAGAGCCAGCCCTGAATATTATGTATAGGATCATGCACCCAATGGAAAGAGATTACATATTTTTCTCCCCCGTCCATTATATATATTAATGAATGAATTTTTTCTTAATTTCAAGGCAGCTAGCCCCAGCCATATCCAATTCCTCAGTTGGTACAATGGTGATCTCTGACTTTGCCCCATTATCCTTGTCATAAACAGATAGTTAAGGGTTAATGCCTCTTTTACCTGTAATGGGTTAAGAAGTTCACCTAGCCTAGCTGACACCTGACCAGAGGAACCAATGGGGGAACAAGATGTTTCAAGAGGAAGGAGGGAAGTTTCCTTTGTTTAGTCAGTTTCAGTTTCAGCCAGAGTGAAAAAGATCAAGGAACGAGCCTCTTATCAGAGTAGTAAGTTTTAGAAAGGAATAAATAGGTTTATGTTTATTTCTTTGTAACCTGTCTTGTGCAATTAGAAGAAGAATCAAATTGGGTATTTGGGTAATTTTGTGTAACTAAGTTTTGCCCAGGGGAACATCCTCTGTGTTTTGTAACTGTTGCCTGTGAGAGTAGCTGGTATGCTAATCTCTCCCAGAGGGTTTTCTTTTACCTTTCTTTTCTTTAATTAAAAGCCTTTTTCTTAATACCTGATTGATTTTTTCCTTGTTTTTAGATCCAAGGGAGTTGGATCTGGATCCACCAGGAGTTGGTGGGAGAAAGGAGGGGGAATGGTTAATTTCTCCTTGTTTTAAGATCAAAGGGGTTTGGATCTGTGTTCACCAGGAAATTGGTGAAGTCTCTCAAGGCTACCCAGGGAGGGGAAGGTTTTGGGGGGAAAGAGAGTGTTCCAGACACTGAGAAATCTGGATGGTGGCAGCAAGACCAGATGTAAGCTGGTAGTTAAGCTTAGAGCTTCTCATGCAGGTCCCCCACATCTGTACCCTAAAGTTCAGAGTGGGGAAGGAACCTTGACAATCCTACAATTTACTCCTGACACAGGTGGCAAGAAACAAAAATAGACAGAGGTTTAATACCTCACTGGTTTTTGGCTCCGATTTTGAAATGCTTATAAAGAAAGAAATTGACCTATTCCTGGGTACCTGTGAGCCATCAACTCCCTCTGACAAGCTTCTTTGAGAAACTTTAAAAGCCTACCTTAGAGGCAGAATTATTAGCTTTGCTGCAGCTAACAGAAAAACAGGGGGAAGAAAAAGGAAAGCATAGTGTTTCTTGAAAGGAAAGTCAGAGCTGGACTGAAAATACACTAAACATCCTTCTCCAGGATAGCTAGGCACTCTGCCAAAAATAGGTACAAACTCAATAAGCTGTATGCAGTTCAAGCTGAGTTTGTACATTTTCTGGTAAGACAAAACTTCTCCCCCTTCACACAAGATCTTGGAAATTTTCCGTGGTAAAATACCAATACTCCAACTCATTGTGGGCCAGTAGCAGAACTATCAACATGCATGCTTATCCCCTGAAATCCATGAAATTGGGTAAGGCTCCTGGCCCAGACAGCTTGCCTGTTTTTTGTAAACATTTTTTCCAGATCCTTTGCAGGTAAACCGACTACCTTGTTCAACACATCTCTGTAAGAAGGTAGTTTCCCCCGATCCCCTCCAATCTGGCCAGAAGCCTTGATTTCAGTTGTTCCCAAGGTAGGGCAGGAGCTCATGTTATGCTCAGACTATAGACCAATTTCCTTCATTAATGGTGATGTGAATATATTGGCCAAAATTTTGACAGCCAGTCTGGAGGGATTTGTGCCCAGCATCATATATTGAAACCAAGTGGGATTTATTAAAGACCAGCATGGCTTAGATCAGAGACCAGCAACCTTTGGCATGCAGCTTGCCAGGGTAATCACCCTGGTGGGCCGGGCTGGTTTGTTTACCTGTCGCATCCGCAGGTTCGGCCGATCGCAGCTCCCACTGGCTGCGGTTTGCCACTCCAGGCCAACGGAGGCTCTGGGAAGCGGCATGGGCTGAGGGATGTGCTGGCTGCTGCTTCCCCCAATGGCCTGGAGCAGTGAACCGCAGTCAGTGGGAGCCGCAATCAGCTGAATCTGCAAACATGGCAGGTAAACAAACCAGCCCAGCCTGCCAGGGTGCTTACCCTGGCGGGCCGCTGGCCAAAGGTTGCCAATCCCTGCTATATGTCAACGATAACTTTTTATTTATAACTAATCCTGAAACCGCAATCCCCTCCCTTCTAACATTAATCCAGGATTTTGGCTAACTTCTGGGGCTATAGAATTAATTGGGAAAAGTCAGAACTGCTTGAGTACTCAGCTGCCTTCTAGCAGTCTTTTCTCCCAGTGGCCATTTCATAAGCAGAGGTACCTAAATACTTGGGGATAAATACACCAAGGGATCTAGAAAATCTTGTAAAAATGAATTTAGAACCCACCCTTCTACAGCTAGTGGAGGATACTAGTTGGTGGGAGGCACTGTCTCTCGGGGGGGGGGAGGGGATTAAATTAACACAGTTAAACTGTATATCTTACCTAGATTTTTTGTACATTTTGAGTAAGCTACCTGTCATCATGTCTCCATCTTATTTTAAAAGATTGTTAAGACCTTTTATATGGAGTCCAACACAACGCCCTGGGCTATCTTAGAGGAAGTTTCCACTCCACATTGATAAGAGTGGTTTCAGGCTCACAGATCTTCAGAACTATTATGTTGCCTCTGTCATGCCTCAGGCCTCTCATTGGTTCCAGCCCATGAGTAACAACATCTGCATATAGGTGAGGATTGAAACAGAACTAACGAAACCAATCCCCTGTTAGGAGTCTTTGATTCCTCATTGTACTTTACAGAGAAAACAGGGTACCCTCCACAGTGGCCACCAGGAAAGCAAGTGCCATTTGGGCAAGTAGGTCACCCCAAGACCATACAGAAGTCACTGTCTGGGCTAATTCTGACTTACAGATTGGCAGCCAACCAAACATACAGTGAGACTTTCTTGGTTGACGGTGAGAAGAAAATCCCTTTGAAGCTCCAACAACATCAGTATAACCTCACTACCACAGTGATATAGCAGTATATACAGCAGGAACATTTTTTGACTTATCTCTTTGGTCCAGGAGCCAGAGGACTGGCCAACACCTGTGAAGTACTAGTGAATAAGGCTAATATTTTGTGATGGTTATTTTTAGTAAAAGTTAGAGACAGGTCACAGGCAATAAACAAATATTCACAGAAGCCGTGACCTGCCCTGACTTTTACTAAAAATAACTGTGACAAAATGGCGAGATGGAGAGGGTCCAGCACTCACCGATGCTGCGGCTCCAGATTCCCCCCCATTGCCCACAGCGACTGGGAGCTGCAGGGTCCCTCCTCCACCCGCGGCAGCTGGGAGCTGCAGGGCCCTTTCACCCCACCCCATCAGCTGGGAGCTGCAGTGGCTGAAGTGGAAAATGTCATGGAGGTCTCTGGAAGTCACGAATTCCATGACCTCTATGACATAATCTTAGCCTTGCTCATGAACATTAGGTGCCACCCTCAGGCAGACTGTTACAAACCAAGGCACAACCCCCCAATTGGTTATGTTTTCTATAATTAGCTTCACCAATCAAGTATCAAGTGTGAACTCCTCTAGCACTATAATAGCCTTAACATGGCATCACAGACAGTCCCCTTGGGCACTCCTGTCCATCTTGCCATCCAGGCAAGTCTGCCTTTGTGATGGATGGTCCTTTACACCACAAGTTACAAAAACATTCAGATTATTCCCTCAGAGGGCCAGTCACTTACTCCAGGCCAAGTGCACCTCAGATCACACACCAAGGACAGCACTTCTAGTCAGTCCAATAATAAACTAACTAAAGATTTATTAACCAAGAAAAGGAAACAAGAGTTATTTACAAGGTTAAAGCAGGTAAACACACACACACAAACACACACGTGACAGTCTTACGTTCCAAAAAGAAGTTGCTGTAATAGGCAAGCCCCATATGTCCTTTAGGCCTATCCCAATCCAAGCAGCTTGAGGATCCCCTGTTTAAGCTGAGAAATATTCCCCTCCCCAAGCAGCACAGTAATATCTATTTCTTCTTGACAGGGATTTTTATTCTCTTGCCCAAGAGCTCAAGCTCATGGGAAGAGCTTTTGTGCATGTCCCCTCTTCATGGGTGTGGGAGAAGCAATGAACAAAGTCTTATATCCTCTGATGTTCAATAATGGCTTGTCTGGTGTCTATAGCCTCTCTTTTGTTGGAGAGGAGATAACACCTCTTGTGGTGAACTGGTATTTCACAGCTGGTAATGCTTCTCTCCTGGCTGTGGGAGTTTACAGTTTCAGAGCAAACACTTAACTATTACCTTACAACATGGAATACAGACTTTATAAGTAAGATTAATACATCCAGCATCCTGTAAGCATGTCCTAAAGAGTAAACACATTCATATACCTCTGATACCTATTTTAACAATGCTAACACACAGGTGAGCCAGATTGGTTTCCAGCTATGACTTAGATGGCATTGTGGGAGGCCTGGGGCCTTGACATGAGCTGGCACACAGTTCCGCCAGCATCACAACAGGGTGTAATAAAGATTCTCACAAACTCTTCAGTTTCATGCCATCCATATATGATGAAAAAGAACTCTTTGCATCTCAAAGTTATTACTAAATACTGGGATAAAGAGCTGGAGCATCCCTCACAGGCGTCACAGTGGTCATGTGTGTTATACAATGCAAAATATGCTTCCATAGGGTTAGGCCCATAATGTCTGACTTTTTTTCAGTGTTTGGAGGACAGACTGACCTAGCAGTGTTGAGGAGTCCAGATGCAGTGGAATAGTTCCAATGTACAGGGAAGACTTTGATGACCCTATGCAAGGGATACACACCCCTGATTGCTATGTAGGAACTCCCTGCCTGCTGTCATCAGGCAGTATGAGATATGACTGGAGGAGAGACAGGACAAGGACAAGAGATCTGCTGCTAAATGAATCTGCCAGCCATTGCTGTCAGTGGAGCAGGAGATCCTCTTCTGTGGCTTAGCAACCAGGGGAGATTTCCTTCTGTCTCACCCCTATGGAATGCTCCAACCCACAGCCCAGTGGTTTAGGCCACTGCCTGGGGAAGGATTTATCTCATTATGCACACACATTTCTTTTTCTTAGCAATTTTGAGTTTAAGAAATATGTCTCTTTCCTGGGCTATATTAACAGGAATGTCATACATAGGATATGGGAGGTAACTGTTCTGCTCTACTTGGCACTGGTGCCATCTCAGCTAGAGTATTGTGTCCATTGTTGGGTACTGCATTTTAAGAAAGATGTAGACAAATTGGAGAGAGTCCGAAGGAGAGAAAAAAAAAAGAGGTCTAGCAAACGTGACCAGTGAGGAAATGTTGAAAGATTTGGTCTTGTTTAGTCTAGAGAAGATAAGGCTGAGGAGACAACATGATAACTGTCTTCCAATATCTAGGAAGTTATTATAAAAAGGATGGTGATTGATAGTTCTTTTTTGTCCACTGAGGATAGAGGTGACCCTAAGAGCCCCTTAATACCCACTGACAAAGGGTTCATTGCCATGTAACAACTACCCATATTACACTTGACAAACTCACGACAGTATTTATCTACAAAGAGTATTGTATGAAGAGTCAAATGAAAGCTGGTGACACAGCAGTCACTATTATCATTGTGTGATGTATGTACAGATGGTGTGTAAAGAATTATGCATGTGTGCTGGAAATATGTTCCTAAAATACATCTTGGTTAAACAAGTTTGTCCTAAACAAAGGAATATGGATTTACCTGTCAGCCTTGGAATCTATTGTGAATCAAGTATTCTGAAACCAGCACAAAGGATGCTTCATTTGCATTCTAAGTCAACAGAAGAGCAGGTTATCAGGAGCATGAGGAAATAACATGCTGTAAGCTTCCGAAAGCACCAACAGTAGGGGAGAAAAACTTTATCTGAGGATACACTTCAAAATTACACATTTCAAAGGTTGACTGGACTATAAATAGAAGGGGAGTAAACCCCTAGTTATCCATTACTTAGGAAACAAAGAGGAAGCACTTGTATGAATTGTGGATCTCCTGCCACATGTGGGGGTGATGCTGGAAAGTTGCTTTAGGTAAGAAACATATCTGAGCCAAGGAATGCAATCCACTAAGTTTTAGTCACTGGAAAGTATAATCATACTTTTGTTACCATTTTCTGTCTCTATTATCTCTGCTTAGTATCACTTAAATCTCTGTTCTTTGTTAATAAAACTTGCTGTTTTATTATAGATCCATCTCAGTGCTGCTATATTAAGTGAAGCATGCATCCTCTACTGAACCAGTGTGTACTCTGTCTCTTTGGAGACAGTGCACCAGGTAATTTTTGTGAGTGTCCAGTGATAGGGGCTGGATGTTGCAGAGGAACTGGCAACCATAGTTCCCTGCCAGGAAAGGAAAGTACTGGCAGAGTCCTGAGGAGTTTACTAGGCTAGCTAACAAGCCAGAGTGTCAGGGAGCTGAAGTACAGTTTAGCAACAGCAAATCTCACTTTCACTGAGGCAGAGGGTAACAAGGTGTCTTACAGTTCTGGACACCCTAAGATAGCATCATAGTAGGACAGGAGGTAATTGGCTTAGACTGTAGCAAGAGAGCTTTAGGTTAAATATTAGGGAAAACTTCCTAACAACTAGGGTAGTTAAATACTGGAATAGGATACCTAGAGAGGTTGTGGAATCCCTGTCACTGGAGGTTTTAAGAACAGATTGAACAAACATCTGTCAGGGAAGACCTATGTTTACTTAATACTGCCTCAGGGTAGAGGGAAGGACTAGAAGACCTCCAGAGGTCCCTTCCAGCTTTACATTTCTAGAATTCTCACAAGACAGTGGAAAGGCTCAATTTCCACTTGAATGTCTGCTCCCAGTAATGTTTTTGTTTTACAGAAAAGCAAGACAGTGGTTTCATTTGGATGGAATTTGCTGCATGACTTGTACCTCTCTCACTAATGGAGATGTGTGTCTCTTTGGGTAATTGAGACCTTTATCTTTTTTCAAAATCTCCCCCCTTTTATTTTATTTTTTTTTAAAAAGCCACAATGAGAAAACAGTTGATTGTGGTGATATAATATGAATACAAACAATACAAATTTCATTCATAATTTCAAACACCATGTAAGATGTTTGCTGATAAAACTGAAAACAAAACACATTGACAGGATAAAGTAAAAGGTCTCCTTGAACCACATTGCACCTGTATAGAGACCATTCCCTGAGATAAGCACTAAGGCCTTGGCTACACTCACACTTTACAGCGCTGCAACTGGGGTGTGAAAAAACACCCCCCTGAGCGCTGCAAGATACAGCGCTGTAAAGCGTCAGTGTAATCAGGGCAGCAGCGCTGGGAGCGTGGCTCCCAGCGCTGCACGCTACACCCGTAAGGGATGTGGTTTACATGCAGCGCTGGGAGAGCTCTCTCCCAGCGCTGCCGCTCTGACTACACTCACACTTCAAAGCGCTGCCGCGGCAGCACTTTGAAATTCCAAATGTAGCCATACTCTAAAGAATGGCCAGACCAATGGTCCATCCAGCCCAGTATCATGTCTTCTGACAGTGGCCAATGCCAGGTGCTTCAGAAGGAATGATCAGAACAGGAAATCATTGAGTAATTCATCCTCTGTTGTCCCCTCCCAGCTTCTGGCAGTCTGAGGCTGGGGACATCCAGAGTATGGAGTTGCACCCCAATCATCTTGGCTAATAGCCATTGATGGACCTATCTTCCTCCATGAATTTATCTCATTCTTATTTGAACCTTGTCATAGTGTTGGCCTTAACAGCATCCCCTGGCAATGAGTTCCCCAGGCTGACTGCGTGAAAGTTGTATTTCAAACCTGCTGCCTAGTCATTTCATTGGGTGACTCCTGGTTCTTCTGACATGCACTTCTGTTCCTGTTCTACCCTAACCCGCAAGGGTTTGGGGTTATCCTCTTGTGTTATCTGCCCGTCAAGACCCCCTTAAGGGCATTGAATTGATTTTGAGTTTACTATGTAAAATTAGGATATTAGGTGGGTGTAAATGAGATTTATGTGTCCCAGACTTAAAGGTCAGAGGCTAAATTGTGTTGAGAATATCTCACTTTATTCAGAATTCTGCCTGCAACTAGAGCACCTCAGGCTGTGAGCTTGTCATGTCTCAAACTCAGCAGGGCCTGGTCAGTATGTGGATGAGAGACCTCCAAGGAAAACTAAGGTTGGTACAGCAGAGTTCTGATTCAGTAGGCTCCACTCTGCCCACTTAAGTTAGTACAATGCTGACAAATGCCCCAGCATGCTTTGCTGTGGTGGGTCTTTCTTATAGATGAGACATGACTAATCATTAAAGGATTTGCCTTCACTTGGAAAAATATATTGAGGTTAGCAACTTTCATGATCCCTCAACCTTTTTTCTAGTGAAGACCCAAGTTAGCACCTTCTACCTCAATGTAGCATATTGAAGTCTACTCCAGGTGGAAGTCTACACTGAGGTAGAAGGTGTTAAATTGTGTCTTTACTGGGGAAAAAGTAAAGGTGTAATCCAAAGTGAGCTATACTGAGTGTGAATACTCCCAAAGAGACACGGGCACTTTTCAGAAGAGGAAGGTTGTTTGTACCCTTATCCTGGCCAGCCAGCTAACTTCTACCTCAGATCATAATTTTCTGTTACCTAAACAGCCACCCAACTCCATATAGTTTCAGGTGGGGAAAGCTTTCTCCACTTTCCCTCCTAAAAACAAACAGATAAACTGTGCTGTGTAATGCTGGTGCAGAATGATTGCTTCGTTCTTTTCCATTGGTGGCTGCGTATGAACAGTGGAGGAATGATCCCTACATGCATTATTTAACACTTTTTAAAATGTTTTATATTTTCAAAGTACAGATTAATCATCATGAAGTAATTAGGGCCACAAATATGAAATGCGGGTACCTACAATTAACTTCCAAATTTCATATTTCAGCTCCTAAGTACATGTAGCCAGATTGTGAGCTGAGCTGAGTACCCACAAATCTCATTGATGCCAGTGGGATCAGCAGGTTTCTCAGCACTTCTGAAAAGTCATATGGACCTTATCTCAGGTCCTTCATACAGATTTAGGAGCTTAACTTTAGGCACTCACATCTAAAAATTTTGACTCAAGTGTCAAAACATCCACGTGAGGTCAGAAAATATTATTAACCCAATTTTACAGAGTGCAAGCAAGACCCAGAGAGGTTAAGGGACTTCCCAAGACCAGACAGTGAGGTACTAGCAAAACTGGCTCCCAGCATAAGACTCAATCCATTATATCATGTTGCTTCTTCTATTTTATGCTTTCAGTTATAGGCAAGCACCAAAGTGCTCAGAAATTATATAGTGATGCATGAATTATAAACAAGTACATCAGTTAGGCTTTACGTGAGCTGTAGCTGAGAGCAGAATTTGGCCCACAGTATACAAAGTGCATTGGTATCTTTCTGAATGAAAAGAACTACATGCATTATGTTATTTCATCTGCAACTTTCATGTAAATTGTAAAAGGCAAGAACAAAAAGGGTTATTTTTATAAAGAGCTGAGAGGCTGGTTTCAGTATCAATTATTTTTCCCTGCTAGTGAGTCAAGAAAAGGTCTTTCCTTCCCTACTTAACATCTGCGTCTTTAGTCTGAGGGTATGTCTACACTACGGGATTATTCTGATTTTACATAAACCGGTTTTGTAAAACAGATTGTATAAAGTCGAGTGCACGCGGCCACACTAAGCACATTAATTCGATGGTGTGCGTCCATGGTCCGAGCCTAGCATCAATTTCTGGAGCATTGCACTGTGGGTAGCTATCCCGTAGCTATCCCATAGTTCCCACAGTCTCCTCCACCCATTGGAATTCTGGGTTGAGACCTCAATGCATGATGGTGCAAAAAAGTGTCATGGGGGATTCTGGTTAAATGTTGTCACTCATTCCTTCCTCCATGAAAGCAATGGCAGACAATCATTTCGCACCCTTTTTCCCTGGATTGCCCTGGGAGACGCCATAGCATGGCAACCGTGGAGCCCGTTCAGCTTTTTTTTACTGTCACCGTATGTCTACTGGATGTTGCTAACAGACGCGGTACTGCAGCACTACACAGCAGCATTCATTTGCCTCTGCAAGAAAGCAGAGACGGTTATCAGTTGTTCTGTACTGTCTGCCATGCCATTGTAAATTGGCAATGAGATGACGGTTATCAGTCATTCTGTACTGTCTGCTGCTGTCATGGGTGCCCCTGGCTGAGGTCAGCCGGGGGTGCAAAGACAAAAATGGGAATGACTCCCTGAGTCAATCCCTCCTTTATGGTATCTAAAAATAGAGTCAGTCCTGCCTAGAATATGGGGCAAGTGTACTAGAGAACCAGAGAGCCCAGCTGCTCCGTGTCAGATCCTGCAGAAACGATGAGCTACATGCCATTCTAGGGGATGCCCCTGCAACAACCCCACCCGTTGCTTCCCTGCTCTCCCAATCCTCCTGGGCTACAGTTGCAGTGTCCCCCCCATTTGTGCGACCAGGGAGCTTAGCGAACAGGAGCTGCTAACAGGGAGTTTCGCAAGGGAGCTCTCCAGGTGAAGGAGGAGCACATACAGCATCTGTGGGGTAAGTGACTGTCTGCAGTGTGTGTGTTTGTGTTTGGGGGTTACTTGCTGTGTGCTGAGCTTGTGTTTGTCAGTCTGTTTGGTTGTTGCGGTGGTTTGTTTGTTTGTTTGAAGGACCGTGTGCTGTAGCTGGCAGTTGGAGGCGGAGCTACCAAGGAAGGTTTGAAAGCTAGAAGCCTCTGGTAATTGGCTGAGCCTTCACCAGTGGGCGGGGCATTCACTCAGGCCAGGGCTTCATAAAACTGTGCACAAGCGACCAGGAGCTGCTAACAGGGAGTTTCGCAAGGGAGTTTGGAAGGGGAGTAGGAAGGGAGTGGGGGTCCCTTGTCGGTCTCATCTGTGACCCATTGGTCTCCTGAACCTATAAACCAAGCCACATCCAAAACCTTTCTGTTTAAAGCAGAGCAGAGTGGACAGGGAGCTGCAGACGGGAATTTGAGAGTTTGACAGAGGGAGGCTTACGATGGTGAGGAGGACCCGCAACACCTGTGGCAGCACTGCTTCTGTCTCCTCCACTTGCGCCTGTAGCCAGACAGAGCACCAAAGCATGGATGCTTTTACCCAGATTCTGGTGTGGGCTTGCAAAGACTGTAACTTGCAATTTCCACTTACTGATATCCAGGCTGGGGGTGGCATCCAATGTGAAAGGTGCCTACTGGTGGAATCTCTCAGGCAGCAGGTGGGAGAGCTACAGGAGGAGGTGGCTAGGCTGAGGAACATCCGTATCCATGAGCAATTCCTGGACAGTATCCATGTGGAGACAGCTGACTTAGCTGTCCCAGTTCACAGGACTACTGACACACCAGTGGAGGAGGAGATGGCTCAGGGTGTATCAGACACACTAGTGGAGGAGGAGATGGCTCAGGGTGGACACTGGCAGCTGGTTACTTCTGGCAGCGGGCAGTGCTCCACCCCTGCTGCAAACCCTCCTGCTGTGGTAATAGATAACCGTTATGCTCTTCTTGATACAGGAGAGAAGGTATCACCCCCAACAGTTAGGGAGGGGAAGCCTCATACCCCTAAGGCTGGGAGGTCTGCTGCCACCACTGAAAATAAGAAACGTAGGGTAGTGGTGGTTGGAGACTCTCTGCTGAAGGGGACGGAGACACCCATCTGTCGCCCTGACCGTTCATCCCAGGAGGTATGCTGCCTGCCAGGGGCCCGTATCTGAGATGTTATAGAGGCATTGTCGAGGATTATCCGGCCTTCTGACTACTACCCCATGCTACTCATCCATGTGGGCACAAATGATACTGTGAGGTATGACACTGAGCAGATCAAGAGTGACTACAGGGCTCTGGGAGTATGGGTTAAGGAGTTTGGAGCGCAGGTGATATTCTCTTCGATTCTTCCTGTCAAAGGTAGGGGCCCAGGCAGAGACAGATGCATCGTGGAAGTCAATGCCTGGCTGCGAAGATGGTGTCACCAGGAGGGCTTTGGCTTCCTGGACCATGGGATGCTATTCGAGGAAGGACTGCTAGGCACAGATGGCGTTCACCTTTCGAGAAGGGAAAGGCCTTATTTGCGCACAGACTGGCTAACCTAGTAAGGAGGGCTTTAAACTAGGTTCGACAGGGACAGGTGAGCAAACCCCACAGGTAAGTGGGGAACAAGACCTGGGAGATGGGTTGGAAACAGGAGGGAGCACGGGCTATAATGGCAGAGAGAAAGGAGGGTCAGGGCAAAGCTGGGAGGCAAGATCAAACCAGTATCTTAGATGCCTATATACAAAAGCAAGAAGTATGGGTAATAAGCAGGAAGAACTGGAAATGCTAATAAATAAATACAATTATGACATTGTTGGCATTACTGAAACTTGGTGGGATAATACACACGACTGGAATGTTGATGTGGATGGGTATAGTTTGCTCAGGAAGGACAGACAGGGGAAAAAGGGAGGAGGTGTTGCCTTGTATATTAAAAATGTACACACTTGGACTGAGGTGGAGATGGACATAGGAGATGGAAGTGTTGAGAGTCTCTGGGTTAGGCTAAAAGGGGTAAAAAACACGAGTGATGTCGTGCTGGGAGTCTACTACGGGCCACCTAATCAGGTGGAAGAGGTGGATGAGGCTTTTTTCAAACAACTAACAAAATCATCCAAAGCCCAAGATTTGGTGGTGATGGGGGACTTCAACTATCCAGATATATGTTGGGAAAATAACACCGCGGGGCACAGACTATCCAATAAATTCCTGGACTGCATTGCAGATAACTTTTTATTTCAGAAAGTTGAAAAAGCTACTAGGGGAGAAGCTGTTCTAGACTTGATTTTAACAAATAGGGAGGAACTTGTTGAGAATTTGAAAGTAGAAGGAAGCTTGGGTGAAAGTGATCATGAAATCATAGAGTTTGCAATTCTAAGGAAGGGTAGAAGGGAGTACAGCAAAATAGAGACAATGGATTTCAGGAAGGCGGATTTTGGTAAGCTCAGAGAGCTGATAGGTAAGGTCCCATGGGAATCAAGACTGAGGGGAAAAACAACTGAGGAGAGTTGGCAATTTTTCAAAGGGATGCTATTAAGGGCCCAAAAGCAAGCTATTCCGATGGTTAGGAAAGATAGAAAATGTGGCAAAAGACCATCTTGGCTTAACCACGAGATCTTGTGTGACCTACAAAACAAAAAAGGCGTCATATAAAAAATGGAAACTAGGTCAGATCACAAAGGACGAATATAGGCAAATAACACAGGAATGCAGAGGCAAGATTAGAAAGGCAAAGGCACAAAATGAGCTCAAACTAGCTATGGGAATAAAGGGAAACAAGAAGACTTTTTATCAATACATTAGAAGCAAGAGGAAGACCAAGGACAGGGTAGGCCCACTGCTCAGTGAGGAGGGGGAAACAGTAACGGGAGACTTGGAAATGGCAGAGATGCTTAATGACTTCTTTGTTTCGGTCTTCACTGAGAAGTCTGAGGGAATGTCTAGTATAGTGAATGCTTACGAGAAGAGGGTAGGTTTAGAAGATAAAATAAAAAAAGAGCAAGTAAAAAATCACTTAGAAAAGTTAGATGCCTGCAAGTCACCAGGGCCTGATGAAATGCATCCTAGAATACTCAAGGAGTTAATAGAGGAGGTATCTGAGCCTCTAGCTATTATCTTTGGGAAATCATGGGAGACGGGGGAGATTCCAGAAGACTGGAAGGGGGCAAATATAGTGCCCATCCATAAAAAGGAACTAAAAATAACCCAGGAAACTACAGACCAGTTAGTTTAACTTCTGTGCCAGGGAAGATAATGGAGCAGGTAATTAAAGAAATCATCTGCAAACACTTGGAAGGTGGTAAGGTGATAGGGAATAGCCAGCATGGATTTGTAAAGAACAAATCATGTCAAACTAATCTGATAACATTCTTTGATAGGATAACAAGCCTTGTGGATAAGGGAGAAGAGGTGGATGTGATATACCTAGACTTTAGTAAGGCATTTGATACGGTCTCGCATGATATTCTTATAGATAAACTAGGAAAGTACAATTTAGATGGGGCTACTATAAGGTGGGTGCATAACTGGCTGGATAACCATACTCAGAGAGTAGTTATTAATGGCTCCCAATCCTGCTGGAAAGGTATAACAAGTGGGGTTCCTCAGGGGTCTGTTTTGGGACCGGCTCTGTTCAATATCTTCATCAACGATTTAGATGTTGGCATAGAAAGTACGCTTATTAAGTTTGCGGACGATACCAAACTGGGAGGAATTGCAACTGCTTTGGAGGACAGGGTCAAAATTCAAAATGATCTGGACAAATTGGAGAAATGGTCTAAGGTAAACAGGATGAAGTTCAATAAAGATAAATGCAAAGTGCTCCACTTAGGAAGGAACAATCAGTTTCACACGTACAGAATGGGAAGAGACTGTCTAGGAAGGAGTATGGCAGAAAGAGATCTAGGGGTCATAGTGGACCACAAGCTTAATATGAGTCAACAGTGTGATACTGTTGTAAAAAAAGCAAACGTGATTCTGGGATGCATTAACAGGTGTGTTATAAACAAGACACGAGAAGTCATTCTTCCGCTTTACTCTGCGCTGGTTAGGCCTCAACTGGAGTATTGTGTCCAGTTCTGGGCACTGCATTTCAAGAAAGATGTGGAGAAATTGGAGAGGGTCCAGAGAAGAGCAACAAGAATGATTAAAGGTCTTGAGAACATGACCTATGAAGGAAGGCTGAAGGAATTGGGTTTGTTTAGTTTGGAAAAGAGAAGACTGAGAGGGGACATGATAGCAGTTTTCAGGTATCTAAAAGAGTGTCATCAGGAGGAGGGAGAAAACTTGTTCACCTTAGCCTCCAATGATAGAACAAGAAGCAATGGGCTTAAACTGCAGCAAGGGAGATTTAGGTTGGACATTAGGAAAAAGTTCCTAACTGTCAGGGTAGTTAAACACTGGAATAGATTGCCTAGGGAAGTTGTGGAATCTCCATCTCTGGAGATATTTAAGAGTAGGTTAGATAAATGTCTATTAGGGATGGTCTAGACAGTATTTGGTCCTGCCATGAGGGCAGGGGACTGGACTCGATGACCTCTCGAGGTCTCTTCCAGTCCTAGAGTCTATGAGTCTATGAGTCTATGAAGTAATAAAGAATGCAGGAATAAGAAACACTGACTTGTTAGTGAGATAAAATGAGGGGGAGGCAGCCTCCAGCTGCTATGATAGTCCAGGCAGGACATTAAACGGTGCAGGGGAGAGGAGCCCAGCATCCCGCTGCTATGATAGTCCAGGCAATAGAGAATCTTTTCTTTACACGTGAAAGGGAGGGGGCTGATGGAACTCAGCCCCCAGTTGCTATGATGAAGATGGTTACCAGCCATTCTGTACCATCTACTGGGAATGACCAGGAGTCATTCCTATTTTTACCCAGGCGCCCCCGGTTGATCTCACCTGAGGCCAGCCAGGAACACTCACAGGATGATGATGAGGATGGCTACTAGTCCTACTGCACTGTACCGTCTGCCACCGGGAAGGGGAGGGGAGAGGATACTGCTGTTCACTGCCGCAGCATCGCGTCTACCAGCAGCATGCAGTAGACATAGGGTGATATTGAAAAGAGTCAAGAAACGATTTTTCCCTTTTTCTTTCACGGGGGGGAGGGCGGTAAATTAACGAGCTATACCCTGAACCACCCCGGACATTGTGTTTTACCCTACAGGCATTGGGAGCTCAGCCAAGAATGCAAATACTTTTCAGAGACTGCTGGGGACTGTGGGATAACTGGAGTCCTCAGTCCCTCCTCCCTCCCTCCATGAGCATCCATTTGATTCTTTGGCTTTCCGTTACGCTTGTCATGCAGCACTGTGCTGTGGACTCTGTATCATAGCCTGGAGATTTTTTTCAAATGCTTTGGCATTTCGTCTTCTGTAACGGAGCTCTGATAGAACAGATTTGTCTCCCCATACAGCGGTCAGATACAGTATCTCCCACATGGTCCACGCTGGAGCTCTTTTTGGATTTGGGACTGCATCGCCACCCGTGCTGATCAGAGCTCCACGCTGGGCAAACAGGAAATGAAATTCAAAAGTTCGCGGGGCTTTTTCTGTCTACCTGGCCACTGCATCCGAGTTCAGCTTGCTGTCCAGAGCGGTCACAATGGTGCACTGTGGGATACCACCCAGAGGCCAATACCGTTGATTTGCAGCCACACTAACCCTAATCTGATATGGTAATACCGATTTCAGCACTACTCCTCTCGTCAGGGAGGAGTACAGAAACTGGTTTAAAGAGCCCTTTATATAGATATAAAGGGCCTCGTTGTGTGGACAAGTGCAGTGTTAAATTGGTTTAACGCTGCTAAAATCGGTTTAAACGCGTAGTGTAGACCAGGCCTCAGTTCTCTTGCTAAAGGAGGTTGGTTGGCTTCTGGCAAATCAAAGTGACTTTAGCTTAAACAATAATCAGGCTTAGTGCCTTGACACCGCCAAGGGTAACATATTATTGCTGCTGGATTTATCTGTGAATCAAGGAAGATTCTTTCTAATCATTGACTCACTATTAAAAATACATTAAAGGGTGGAAAAATTATTGAGAGATACTTTGCAAGTTAAGCTAACGTTTCCAGTTTAACTGAAATGTAAAATTATCCACAATTGCCCCGCCAGGCCGCTGGAGAGATTCAGCTAGTTTCAGATCTGTTTTCTGATAGTGTCTTCATCTTGCACCAACAGCCTGAAAGAAAAATTCAGGCTTGGTAATCAGGACTTTGTTATTTACAAGCCTGTGGCTGTGTTTATACCACCTCTCATAACCTTAGCTTTGAGTCTCCTTCTGAAATATTTTCTGTTACACTAAGAAATCCAGTAAAAGTTTCATTTATTTTAAAGCTATATTATTTCCTGGCTGATTTACACTCTTCTGAGATTCCAGGCAAAAGTTACAATTGGAAGGAAGATTCCAGTAAGGCTGCAAGGGGGAATTGGGTGAAATGATTTAGAACTACCACAAGTGCTTATATCTGTTTTCACAAGATACCTTAAATCCTGAGCTGGTTGAAACTATATAAAAACTGCCTGCAAGTTTAAAATGAATTTGATTCAGCCACCTGGCTGCCTTTTTTGTGTTCACAGTCTACAAACACTGAAAAGTGTGTGAGGAGAGTTCATTGTCAAGAGTTCACTATCAAGCATTCATGCACAAGTGGGGTATTTTACAGGGGATGGGACCCTGACAGCAGTTCCTCAAGCCCCTCACTAGAGCCCTGGCACAGAGAAAATTAAAGTCAAACATGGATCTGACCCCTGCCCCCCTATTTGCAAGTAGGACCATGACCCACCAACTAGACAGAATTACTTTGTGGGAATGAGAGGACAGAAAATTAAATTTAAACTCTGCATCCTGGCCAATAAGTATTATAAACAGCTTATTTATTTTTAGGAATGACACCTCAGACAAGTCTGTGTGGCCCAGAGGAGGGAAAGGTATTTTCTAAAATTCCCTTAACGTGATTGCTAGAGAACTGCTTGTGAGCAAGTCATAGAGTTAAAAAAATAATCATAACATTTATTTAAGCAAGGAAACCTTGATCCAGTTGCAGACATTCCACAAGGAGAAAGAAGCTAAATTCATTGAGCAAATTATTCTCTCAGCTCTACTTAAAACATGGCTTGCTGTAGGCAACTGGATATGGAGCACTCTGTCTTCTCCATTTAGTAATGTATTTCACATTGCCTGTACATATCAATGAGTGACTGACATACCCCTAAGCATATTTTGGAGTAATTCTTCTCATCTCTGGTCTCCCCTACACCCACAACACCCTCCTTTACAATAACTATTAAACATAGTTGCTAAAATCAGAGGGGTAGCTGTGTTAGACTGGATCTGTAAACAGTGACAGAATCTTGTGGCACATTATAGACTAACAGGCGTATTGGAGCATGAGCTTTCGTGGGTGAATACTCACTTTGTCAGACGCAAGTGGATATTCACCCACAAAAACTTATGCTCCAATACGTCTGTTAGTCTATAAGGTGCCAAAGGACTCTTTGTCACTAGTTGCTAAAATGATATTCCTAGCTCGGTGATCTGCCCACATCACCCCAACTGCCTTCAAAATACTCCACTGGCTCCCCTTCTCCACTGCAGGTTTAAACTTCCTGTACTTGGACTTCAGGGCCTGCACAGCTCTGCCCTTGCCTGCTTATCCAGCCTAGCCACCCACACTGTCCCTTTCCTAATCCAATCGTGACAGCATCAATGCCCTGTTTATCGGCTTCAACTGCCCTCCCTACATATTTCCTGAGCTAGTGTGAAAAACCATTCTCCACTTCTCCTGAAGAGCTCCATCTTCCATGACTCCTACAAGAAAGGAGTCAAGGACATGTATTTATTTGTGTATAGACCCTTTTTTAAAATTAAATGGCTGTTTCACATGGCTAAGTATCTTCCACATCTTCGCTGGGTATCCACACAATCTTAGTGATGCAGTCCATGCCTTTCTCCTCTGCCCTCACGCTATTGTTTTGTGGCAACCCTCTTTTTGATGTTATCTGAAATTAGACTGTATGCCTTTTGGGACAGGAAGCATGGTGCCTTGTCTGTGCCATGAGGCAACTTGCACACTCTTGTAAAATCATATTGCATATCATGTTTGGATGCTGTGATCATATCCATATCACCTGTGTTTATCTTAAAGAGGTCTGGCAATCTTGGCTAGATTTTCTTTTGGACAAACCAAAGGAACCATTTTTTGTTAGCTGTGGTCTCAGACCTGGAAGTGGCCTGGCTGGATTTACTACTTGTTAGGTGATAGCTAACTATAATCAGAGACATCTTCTCTCGAGCTCTTAGTACCTCTTGGAAGAAGAAACTTACATGCAGCCCACAAGCCAAACCTGGATCCCATAACTGTAAAACTGGGGTCAGCAACCTTTCAGAAGTGGTGTGCCAAGTCTTCATTTATTCACTCTGATTTAAGGTTTCACGTGCCAGTAATACATTTTAAGGTTTTTAGAAGGTCTCTCTCTATAAGTCTATAATATATAACTAAACTATTGTTGTATATAAAGTAAATAAGGTTTTTAAAATGTTTTAGAAGCTTCATTTAAATTAAAATTAAAATGCAGAGCCCCCCGGACCAGTGGCCAGGACCTGGGCAGTGTGAGTGCCACTGAAAATCAGCTCGAGTGCTGCCTTCGGCACCTGTGCCATAGGTTGCCTACCCCTGCTCTAAAATGTAGTTTACAGTTGTCCTTATTATCAGAGGGATGCAGATAGTAGAGACTACAGGTCCCAATATGCAACCCTGCATCTTGATTGGAGCGGATGATGCATTGCAGCACTGAGACCAGTAATTTTTCTAGCATGTACCTCCCTATTAAAAGGAGAAGGTGGCTGAATTCTATTCTGTTTTATACATATTAAGTGTGGCTCTCAGGTTCCTGGCAAGTTCCTACTACAGGCTCCAGCTGAATGAAATTTGGATACCTCTAACTTGAAGACAGATGACTAAGGCCCCAACCCTACACACACGCTAAATTCTAAGCATTCTAAGCAATCCCTTTAAGTTCATGGTACTACTCCTGTGCTTAAAGTCCAGTACAAATATGTTTACAGGATGTGGGTCTGCAGTGCTAAATATTCTGACACTATCAATAGCATCATCCTGCAGTTACCGTCTCAAACTCTCATTTAGCAAAGCCTGAAGGTGACCGTAACCTTCTGCCTACCCCAGCCAGGACACAGAACCCCCTTTGTGTTTCTTTACTAGGTTTTCACACTTATTACGTTGCTTATTTTCCACATGGCAGTCTCTAACATTGTAAGCATGTTTTCATTTTCTGATGGGGTGATGCTCTTCTCTGCTCTGTTGAAGCCCACCTTATTGTTTATCTGTAGCCTCTATTTGTTTTCTACACAATGAGAGGTTACTGATTTGATCCAATTTTTTTCTTTCTTGTTTGTGCTCCATTTTTCTGTGCTTTGCCTTTCATTTCAATGGACAGATAGTGCCAGAGAAAGGATAGTGTTGGTAAGCTCCAGGCCTGGGAGTCAGGGGATTTGGATTCTATTCCAATCTGTGCCACAGATTTCCTGTGGGATTTTGGCAAGTCACCTAACTTCTCTGGAGCTCATAGACTCATAGACTCTAGGACTGGAAGGGACCTGGAGAGGTCATCGAGTCCAGTCCCCTACCCTCATGGCAGGACCAAATACTGTCTAGACCATCCCTAATAGACATTTATCTAACCTACTCTTAAATATCTCCAGAGATGGAGATTCCACAACTTCCCTAGGCAATCTATTCCAGTGTTTAACTACCCTGACAGTTAGGAACTTTTTCCTAATGTCCAACCTAAATCTCCCTTGCTGCAGTTTAAGCCCATTGCTTCTTGTTCTATCATTGGAGGCTAAGGTGAACAAGTTTTCTCCCTCCTCCTGATGACACCCTTTTAGATACCTGAAAACTGCTATCATGTCCCCTCTCAGTCTTCTCTTTTCCAAACTAAACAAACCCAATTCCTTCAGCCTTCCTTCATAGGTCATGTTCTCAAGACCTTTAATCATTCTTGTTACTCTTCTCAATTTCACCATCAGTAAAATAAGGATAACAACACATTCCTTCCGCACAGGGATGATGTGAGGATAAATCCATTAATGTTTGCCAGACATTCAGAAATGCCTCTAAATACGTTGACTGTTTTTTGATTCAGGTAGTACACTGAGTATATGCAAGGCAGCTCATCTGAAATGCCAGGATATTTCTCCCTCCCCTCCTCTTAATATAGAACACTTGAGTAGAACATGTTTCATGCATCAAGCAGAAATCTTGTATGTGGTGTCAGACTCTCAGGCCATCAAGCCTTTGCGGTTGTGTAGGAACAGGTCAAATGGCGAACGATCGCTATGGCTGACTGTCTGGCTAAGTGTTAAAGAAGAAGATGACGCTCACACTGAGGTTACTAGAAAACCTCCATGAACCACTGAAAATTTATCCCTGGTGCAGCTATACTCATTCCTGCCACTGAACCCATCTATCCTTAGAAACTAATTCCAATAAACAGAGATATTGACAAATGTCTGAAGGTACATGATGCATTCGGATTTAGCCACATGTTTCCATTCACATCAATGAGGTGAAAGGGGCTAAATCTCTCTGCTTTTACAGTTCCTGAATATCTTCTGACTGGTGATTGTTTTGCTGGTGTAGTCTATCAATAGCTGAATTTATTGCATGGAAAAATGATTGTAATTTTGTTTCAATTAGTAAAATTGCAAATCAGGAACCCACTCCTGCTCTGAAGTCCCTGGAGTTTCACTTCAGTGGGGACAGGAGCAGGCCAAAATCAGGTTACTAAAAAGCAAGCAGGAAAATCTTTTGCTTCAGGTTTTCTAACAGCAGACAAGTGGCAGTGTGAGGAACAACAGAAAGGAGAGGAAGGTACTTTACAGAAAGAGGCAGGCTATGAAAAGAAATAAAAATGAAGCAATCCAATAAGGTGTTGAATGCCTTGACAGTCAGACTTTCAGTTTCCAAATATAACACCTATCAGGACAAAAAGGCATGCTAGGAAATTCCTCACATTTACAGCTGTGTCCAGACAAAAACCTCAGCTCCAAACACACACAAACTGGCAAAGTTTGGACTGGATCCTGATCAACTGAATTTGGCAGCTCATCTCTACTTGCATTACAGCAACTATTATAAAAATTGAGCATAATGGGAGCAAAATATTTCCTAGATCACTTTTGATTTTCTAAAGAAAGCTTCATCCTATCAAACTGAAACTGCATTCTTTCCCTTCCCACCTCCCAGGCACAGGCCTGAGGGCAACATCTCTCAAGGCAAATGAAGGGGCCTTTTATATTCTTTTGTGTGTGTAAATGTGCACGGGAGAGGTGCCAGATTGACAGCTCTGGAATCCTCTGTGTAAACTGACTCCCCAGGTTATTGACCCCTCTCATATGGCAGGAGTATGAACCTTTGTCACCCTGACCCAGGTCAGATGAGTAGAACCTGGAAATAAAGTCCAGTCTCTTATCAGTATGCCTGTGTGTCAGACATTTATTATAGCTTCTGTTTATTCCCAGAACTGGGTCAGAATAGGCAGTGTCAGTGTAAAGCTTCCCCACCCTGTACTGGGAAGATGTCTTACCCTGACTTATAAGGACGGTGAGAAGGTAATTCAGTCTCTATGAACATAGCAGTGTTGCCAAGTTGGACAATTTTATTGCAAGTCTAGCAATTTTGAAGGTCTGCTATGAGCCCCCACCCCACATGCTGGAACCTGAGCAGCTCAGCTTTCATTTAAGGAAGAAAAGCACGTTTTTAGCCCTCATGGGTGCAGAGAAAAGCTTGAAAACAGACCATAAAGTCTCCAACACCAAAAGACAAAAAAAGCCCAATATTTATTCTTATTTTAAATCTCATTATTTTTGAGCCAAACTCATAATTTGGGAGTGCCTAAACCCATGATTTTTGAATGCATGGGGCTCACCATATTGCATTTAATCTGTGGCTTCTTTGCTGAGTAACCTACAAAGCGTGTCAATTAGTGCCAACTGTGATTATTTTTTGTTCAACACATGTCCACTGGGAACTGGATCAAGACCTATCAACTCATTTCACATTGTCAGGCCTTTCATTCACGCATCGCTTTCATTTGCACCCATTGTGTTAGCAATAGTCACCCTATGGGTCTACATTTCTCCAGAGATGTATTGGCCCATTATGTGCAATAGAATTAAGAACAACATTGAAAGATGATGCCTATAGTGTGTTGTGGGTGGTGCTGATGGATCAGCATGTGGGACCGTATTAGATAGCTAGTTATAAACACCTGCTGTCAAATCCCCTGCTGAGAAGATGGGTATTTCTCTAATATTATAATAACTGCACTGTCTTCTGTTGAAAATGCCTGACTTGAAACTTCTTGTGAGGAACTTTTTCTTTTTAATAAAAACTTCTTTAAAATCACATTCCTCTCAACACCAAATATCATATTTACCTATCCTCCCCCTGCCCCCAGTGCTGTATCACAACAGACAACAGCAATAGTTAATCTCCCACAAGAGGGGGGTCAGTTTAAGACTATTAAGTCAGAAATTATTTTCCCCGCCATTTCTTTTGTTTTATTTTCTCTTAGGAGAGATCACAATTGCTGTTCTATCTGATTACATTTAAACTCTGAGCTGTCCTAATTTTACACTGTAATGTCTGTGTTAGACATTGAAAATGAAGCCCTTGTTGCCCCGTCCTAAGCCTCTGTGGGGTGTGTGTATAAACTCAGGGTTAATGGGTTACAACAGAGAAGAACTCCAGGGATTAGATAGATAGTGGCATTAATAGATGGTCTCCCCCAAGGGAGAGTCAGTGAAGCATGCTCCCACATGCCTTTGATGCAGGAAAAGGGTTGTGCGTGAATCACGATGGTTGCGTTTGCACAGAGATGTAGCAAACTGTGGAGGTTTCTTGGCTGTTTGTCATTAAGCTGATTTCCAGGTTTACATTTTGAAGCCTGTTCAGCTGAGGCAGTGGTTAAGAGATGCAGAGAGTCAGCTATGGTTGGCGCCTTCTCTGGGGACACTATGCTCACATTTAAGGCTTTAGCTGAAGCTTTTACCTCTTCTTCAAATTACACTGTGTCAAATACTAATTGAGAAATAACCTAAAGCTAATAAGGACTCATTTGCACTATCAGACTAACCATGTTTATAATGTAGTATGTGTGTATACATTGTATTCTGAATGCCCTCTAGTGGTGATTGTTACTGTAGTACTACTTAATATGGGAAATTGCCTGATGAACTAAACTAGTCAGAATCCTGAACCAGAAAGGAAGAGCTTCTGGGTGGGGAGAGTGGGACAATATAGCAGAGTGGGTTGTTAGCAGCACGTTTCAAGCTGCCTCTCTCTCTTTCCTTACACTAAATAAATAATGAAATCCCACATGTGTACAATATACCACGGCACTTAATCCTGGTTCAAAGTCTGTTGGGGATAAAGCGGATTACAATGCTGTCTGGCTGACCAGTGTGCATGGAGACAAAGTATTATAACAGGATTAAAAACCCTTCTCTCCTTCAGTTAAAGCAGATTTGTTTGGGTTTTTTTAAGATCTGGTTATAACAGTTTAGCCTTGTGAGCCATGCAATACTCTGAATGGCTACAAGATTAAACTGTGTTTAGGCACCTCTTTATCATAAGGAACCATATTTAATGTCATGAGAGCCTAAAGGTCCTGTAGAAGGGAGAAAAGATGGTCTCATAAGAACAACACACTTATTTACACCAAGAATATGAAATAGACAAAGGAAGGTGGTGTTAATCACAAGTTAGAGTTACATAAGGTCACCAGGGCATAAATTGTAAGTTTTAGGGGCTGTCTTTTTATTATGTGTGTGTACAGTGTCTAGCGCAATACAGCCTTTATCTTGATTAGGGTCTATAGGCACAACCGTAATAAAAATATTATATTATTGTTGCTGTTACTGTTATCATCATCATTAATAATAATAATAATAATTAATAATTAAGGAGGAAATACTCCATTGTAAGGCTGAATTGCTGCAGCAAAAGGAAAGAAGCAGAGACTTTTGAGTTCACTGGTCTTCTGCCATCCCTGTAATTTCCTGCATTCTTATGTTCTGTTTGGGAATTGAAATATAAGACATGAAAGGGCTGATGGAAGGAAGGTGTCAGAGGGGCTGAGGAACCTGTACAGTGGAGTTATCATTAATGGAAGAAAAGAAAATGAAAGGAAAGAAAAGAAAGAAAACACATTGACCCTTCTTTGCACATGAGCCAGGATACATTCCTGTTCTCTCCACGCAGAGAAAATAATTAAAACTTTCACAGTAAGCTAAATGGCCTTTATCCAGGCCCAATGAGACTCATAGACTCTAGGACTGGAAGGGACTTCGAGAGGTCATCAGGTCCAGTCCCCTGCCCTCATGGCAGGACCAAATACTGTCTAGACCATCCCTAATAGAAGCATTGCTTCTTTAAGCAACCCCCTTTAATTATCATGGTCTTAAAGAATGTAATCATTCAGCTAGTGGCTAGCTACATAATAATGCTTTTGCCTTTTATTTCAAAAGGGAGGCATCACATTGTCTGTATGCTTGAAGGAATCTCAGGTTGCTAAGTAATGGATATAATATGATTGGGAATGAAGGTGACCTATAGAAGCATGGTAAATACATGATTTTCTCTGCTCAGCAAGTGAATTTTGATTACAGCTCAGCACATGCCTCTGGTTTTAAGATGCTTGTGGCATTCTTGTGAAAGCTCATGAAAGGAGAAAGTACAAAAAGCTGCAAGAAAGAGAAATAGGCTTCAAAAAACCTATTTATACCCACATCAAACAAAGAAAATTGAGGGCGATGGTTGTAATCTTGTCTGTCCTTGTTTACAGCTGCCTGTGTTAGTCTGTTATATGAAGAGAAAATAACAGCGGATCAATACAGCTATCTGCATTGATATTTTAGCATTTTTTTAAAAATACACTAAATGGAGCATAAGCCTCCCTAGTTAAGTCTTTTCTGCCTGAGGATGAATATATGTTTGTAAGTGTGTATTTTACTGCCAACATAGAGACCAGCACTAAAGGAATTGGTAAAGTAGCACATTCTTTACAGTCTTAGGGCTGAATTCTGATCTCAGTTACAGTACACTGGAATGAATCTGGAGTAATTCCATTGACTTCACTGAAATTCCCCTGGATTTACCATCGTGTTAGGAAGACTGGAACTTCACATATCTCTTTCTGCAGAATATTAGCATTTCCTGGCACTGCATTGGCAAGTAAACATCTTGATAAATACAGGATCACTGAATCATGTCAAATGTACATGATGTGTAACCACAGAGCCTCAGATTGGGCTTGATCTTACATCCACTGAAAGCCGCCATTGACTTTAATGGTGCAGGACCAGGGCCCTGGCGCAAACTGACTTCAGTGGAGCTATGCCAGTGTACACCAATGGAGGATCTGTCAAGATAATTGATCATGTAAAGAAATGTGATAAGACTTATTTGTTATTCATATTACAGTAGCAATCACATCAGTGCTCCATTGTGCTAGGCGCTGCACAGATCTGGTTGCTACTGTAAGAGCAACCCCTGCCCAAAGAGATCACAATTTTAGAGTGAGCACAAATGTTCGTCATTTTGGGTGAGGAAAGTGCCTGTGGTCATGGCCCTTGTTCTCAGTCAGATTTGTACTCCCATTGTTACATCCTGTTTTATATTTTAGGATTGTCCAAAAAAAATTATAGTTAAAATGACCAAAACATGGATCATCAAATATGAGACATCAAACTTTGTCATAATACTGTAAGTCACCTAAGGAGTATATTTGGCTTTTTATTTTAAAGTACTGTAATACATAACTTGTATTTTAATATCTTGGGACACTTTATTTCTAAAGTTCATAATTTATGTAATTTATTATATATTTGTACAGTGCCCAGCACTATGAGGCCCAATCTGCTTGTAGTCTTTAGATGCTAGCCCTGTGACAGTTATTATTCTTATTACCAAATATGGAAATCTTTGAAAATATTTCACCAGTATCATGTTCTGTGTCAAGTTCCAAGTAATAGTTAGAGCACTTATATATTAATAAGTTTGCAGCACACTTCACTGTACAAGTCATTGGTTTTTTTCATATTGAAATGGTTTCTTGATCACACTCATATCCCCCTAGCGTTATAAAGTATGCAGTGAAACAGGCTCACTGGGCCTGATCCTGCAAACCTGCCATATGAGCCACTCCCATTGAAGGAAAGGGGAGTTTTTGTTATGGGTTCAATCCTGCTGTTCCACCAAATCTGAAACTCCCATTTGCTTCAGTGAGGCTTCTGCATGTAATGCCTGATGCAAAGCCCAGTGAGATCAATGGAAAGACTCTTGACCGCAGTGGGCTCTGAATCAGGGCCCTGAAGGGCTCAGCCACTATGAGCTCAGAAAGTGAGACATTATTTATTTCTGGGGATAAAGCAGAGAAACACCAAATTATTTCAAAGCATTGGAATGTACAGACTGCAGCTCCAACCTGAGAGAAATTGCTCTGATTAACTGCAAGCCCAATCTGCTGAGAGGCTGAGCACCCTAAACTTCCACTGCCTTCCATGGGCACTCTACATCCTACTGGATTGGCACCTGTCTAGGCTCCACTGTACCTCAACTGGCCATAACCTAGGACACTCATTTGCTGCTTCTTGTTGTTGTTTTAAGCAGAATGATTTGATGGTCTCCTGCTACTGTGATACATCAAACGGGTTAGGGTAGAATTCTCCATTTTGTTAAAATATCTTCCATCCACTTACAGAGTCTGCATATTTCTTTCTACATAGTCCCTACCTATTCTGAACAGTCACACCAAACCTTAAGATAATGGTTTTTTAAATAGGTTGTATTGATGGGGGAGGGGGAGAATCACTTTGCAAGAGATGAGATGAGAAGTGAGCTAGTCGCTAAAAGTTCCCTTTGCAGCCCTGCCCTACCTCATCCATACTGCTGGGGGTTCCCAACATGCTCTCAGCATGCTTAGAAACATACCCTCCAGAAGTGGCTGTACTTCTAGAAATAACCTCTTCTCATCAGTGGGACTCTCCAAGATAGTGTTGTCCGACACTGTAAATAGCATTCCTAGCAGTCTGCATTTTGTGAGTGCTACTTTCTGGAATAATGAAAAACAAGATTGTGGTGGTAATAACCAATGGCATTTTAAAGGCATTTAGGTGCCTACCTCCCTTTGACCCTGAGTTCTGAGGCGAGACCAGTTCTCTCAAAGGATCCCCTAACGCCCTATGCTGGAAAGAGGTTCCCTTTGAGTTCCTGACAAGGACTTTGGAATGGCCAAGAAGAGTCTGCCTAAAGAATCCATCTGTGGTTTTAGATGGCAGGACAGGACATTCTGTTCAAGAGAGGTCGGTGAGGACCTCCAGCAACCAAGATGAGCATTGATAAAACTGCTAATTTGTTATCATAATAAACCAATTAAAGACTCCCAATAGTCTGTTTGCCTCACTAGTTGCTTAGCTCCTCTCTAGATGAGATCACAATCATTGGGGTTTGGCATAGGCTCAGCTACTGCCACGTTGTCAATGGAAATCTAGAAACTTACTAAGAGAATATAGCAAGAGGGTTATTTTTATGGTGACTATAAATGGTTTTGCTTTATTAAGGCTAATTTAAACTCATGACTAAAATATGTTCACCTTGCAAATGACATGGATCACTTTATATGTCAGATGAAATTATTCAAATTCCCTATAGAAGAAATAGACAAACTCTCAAAGAAAACCTCCCTCTCTCCCTCTTCAGCTTGCTAGTCAGCAGCACGTTACCCTTTGGTATCAGACAGTTAGGAAAGATTTCCAGGATCTGTGTTTGCACTGTTTCACAAAAGGAAACAGATTTTCATTAAACTAACTTTTCCAATAATTTTTTCAAACCTTTGCCTCTTGAATATTTGATACACAGATGAAGGGGGGGGGCACTAGAGGGAGAAGCAACAACTTCACAGCATTCCCTGTAGCCACTGATTGCTTGCCTTTAGCTCTAAAGTAAACCAAACAGAAAGACCATATGAAACAGTCTCTTTGCAAGTAATGTGTTCACAACAATCTGTCTTATTGTGCTAAAACATCATTTCACTCCCTATGGAGAAACAAATGAGTAGCATAAAACACTGGAATAGAAACATATTTTTAACTCACCTTTAGGCTGTGTGTTGGGTTTACAACACAGACAAGTTGCCCAGCAGCTGAAAAAACCCTCTTAGCCTTGTAATGTTGAAACCTAAGGTGAATAAGATCTAATACAGCCCCAAAGCACTGGGTGAAGAAAAGCATCACAACTTTTGTAGTTGTTGTTTGATGAGGAAAGCAACGAAGGAGACTTGTTAGCCTTTGAGACTGGGGAAGGAGCGCAGCCTGTGAGAACTACGCTCCTGCACAGCTTAGCATGCCTTCATATTCATCATCAAAATAAGATGGTTAGAATCTTGCAGCAGTGGGTCAGCCAATCAAAAGGACCGGAATGTTATCCTTGAGGTCCAGAGTCAGCCAATAACAAATGCTTCCCCCCCCCACCCCCCGCCAACAAAAACTCCCTGATGAATTGAGCCTGGTGGAGAATGCATTATTGAACATTACCATACATCAGCACATTGCATTTATCTTGTGATTACAGCCAGCCATACATAATGCTGTGGAGATATGCAGACAAAATTGATTGTTTAATGTCTCCATTTATTAATTGACTTAATTTAACACAAGAGCTCTCTAATACCGAGGCTAAATGTAAAACATTAAAAAAACCCACCAGTAAAAACTGTGAGAAAGTAGCCAAATGGATTAAGTATACTCTGTGTTTTACTTATAAAAGCAGTTCAGGAGAAAAATCACATGTTAGGAGAGTATTACAATTTCTTCTAGGGATTAAGCAGAAGCAGATCTGTACATATAAATAAATGTACATGTGTGTGTGTTTGCAAGCTGCAATTAGGATTTATGGTACTCTGACTTTTTCTGAATCTTATTCTCAACTACTTTTCAGCAAAGAAATCCCAAGTGTCCTAAAACATCTTTCTTAAAAATATAAGACCAGCTCCTCAGCTGGCGTAAATTGGCGTAGTTCCATTAAAGTCAGTGGAGCTATTCCGATTTACACTAGCAGAGGATCAGGTCCATGGTATCCAAAAAGTAGTAATTACTGGATGCTGGAACTAGGAGAGCACAAAAAGGCACAGAGCATGCTTCTAAAAATAATGGAACACATGATGCATGAATGCACCCACACAGAGAAATGAACACTGAAGGAAAAGTGGCTTGTAAATCAATGGAATAATTACAGATGCAGAAGGCTTTTACTTGTCATTCATTTGCATAGTGGTGGGCAGCAAATTGCTAATTAACCACTAGATTGTCCTAGACATTAAAAATGGGATTAAGATCATGCATGCAAAATAATATGCTTTGCTGTATTATTACCAATATGGCTCTGCTTCGGTGAGTAAGGGACATTGACCTAAACCATCAGGACTTGTTAAACTTGAGTCCCATGACAGGGTTTTGCAGGTGTGGAAGTTCCATAGCAAATGTGTGGCTCAAAATGCTTATTCATTTTGTGGGACAATTCTGTGTGATCTGTTGCTCTGCTTGTCAATAAATCAAAGAAGGCTAATTTAATTAGCTCTCTGCCTGTACTTCCTATCAGGGTGCTATTTAGGATTGCTGGCTAAGTACTCAGATGGCTTATTTAGCCTTTGTAATCCTTTTCCCTTCAGAGCATAACAGATAAAAGTAGCTCTTTGTTGTTGTTTTTTTAAACATGAGACCAGCTTGGATCAGAATTCTGCTCATGACAGACAAGCCCACATACCGAGCCAGCTCCAGTCTGTGACTGAATTGTCACAACTGCTAGTTCCTAAATCAATACTGTCTCTGCCAGACTGTGCAGAGGGTCGTTGCAAAAACCTTGATTAGATAAATGTGTGGGATATCGTGAAATTCTGGTACAGTAGGTTATGGAAAGAGAAAAAAATGGGGAACAAAAAGTTTGCTTGAGAATTAGAACAAAAGATATTCCTTGCAGTTCTGAGAATATGTATGGAGAATATTTTTCAAGTAAGCTTGAAGAAGAACTGAGCAAACCTTATAATGAATTTGATTAAATTTAGCCTTTTTCTCTTCATGAATTATCTACAGACTATCCATTTTTTAAAATTTATTTGTTATTTGAAATTGTTCACATACTTTATATGAACGTATTTCAACCTAGGAGTTGTCAAAGCACATATTTTGCAAATAATGTTTTGTACTAATGAATGTTGTGCATTACTTGTGGTGTGTGATTTATCATTTAAGTAACATGGAATTATTTCTGTTTCCGTGACTGAATGGCTGAAATGTTTATAAACAGTAAGGACCAGATTTTTAAATGTATTTAGGTGCCTAAAGTTGCAGATAGGTGCATAGTGTGATTTTCAAAAGTGCCCTATTGACTAACTCTGGCTCTAAATGGACTATCAAAGATACTGTATTTCAAGAGGGCAATATACTGACATTTTCATGAGTCTTTCACATTCCACAAATAATCTTCCAAATAACTATTCACTGCTATGATCTGTTTGCAGAAAATGACTTGCAAGAGTGTGAATACAACTGAATGTATCTTGTGGTTATTATTTATGTTCATGTTCATCAATAGTCTTTTGCAGAATTGGACCTAGCTATAAATTATAAGGCATAAGTACTTAATAATTTCCATACCCTTTATTTCTCTTGTAAGTATATAGGGTCTAATTCTCCTTTCACTGACATGAGTTTTACTGTGATGAATTGAATGCAAGGGAGTTACACACCAGTGTGAATGAGAGGAAAATCCAGCCCAGACACTGGATTTACTTGATCAATACAAGTAATTTAATTTAATTACAAATCCCTCATTTCTATAGCTCACTACTACTAAATCCAAAGGTAATTTAATTCCACATCATCTGACCATGGGCTAGATTCTCAGTAGAATCTGGATCTGGTAAATGAACACAGCTCCAGTGACATCAGTGCAGTAAGGGTGTGTTTATCATTGCATAATACTTCACATGATGCTGTTACTGCATGGTCCTAATGTGATTATAGGGTCAACTGTACAAAAAGAGCACAGCAGATCTGTAATGTAACGGTTAAAATGTTTCTGGTGTGTTCATTGGACCTTTATTTCCCACTCCCACCATGATTTGCTCCTTCTAAAATTCACATGCAAGCTGAAAACACTTGTTAATTTGTCAACATTCCCTACTCATTGTCTGAAGAAGAAAAGAAGTGGCTACATTGTAGAACTTGACAGGGATGGTTCAGATGCTGCAGCTTCAAGAGTCCCCCAAGTCTGGAAGTCTGATGTCATCAGAGACAGACGGAAATGCTATTGTGAGGTTTTGCTGCTCGTGTTACAGTATTGAGTAGTGTAGGGTACATGCTGACCGAGACCTCTGTGGAGAGTTTGAGTCTCCTGGGGAGTTAGGAGACTTGTTTCTCCACTGCTGCAGTCCACTGTGTAGTCACTTACACTTATGCACAGTGAATGCAGGTGGTGCCAAATGCTATCACTGTGCACGTTTAACTGTGCAAGCTGCAAGGCAGAGGTGAGTCAAACTGAAGACTTGTTTCCCCAAGGAATTCCACACCATCCCCAATTTGTATGGCTAGAAGTTTCAGGATATTTGTGAGGTCACACTCTGAATGTTGGACCTTTCAGCCAGGAACCACAGTCATATGATTTCCTAGACTAGCTTGCGTCAGCATGAGACCTAAGTTCCTAAAGAGACTATTGCAGTGTTAATATTTTTAAACTCTCCCGCAGGTACCACATTTTTGCAGAGGCAAAATGTCCATATAAATTATGCATAACCAAGGCAAAGAACAAAGTGCATGAGAAGTCAGAGCTTTTGCCAGCCATGAGGTGAGGCTGCAAGGAGGCTAGGACCCTGGAGCTATCTAGTTACTACTAACACACTCATTACTGTGGTGGCTAAGCTCCTGAGGCTAGATATCCATTTTGCCTACTTTGTTTTTAGCGGGAGTTGCTATGGTGAAATTGAGAAGCTAGTTAGGAACTGCAGGTATCCAGGCATGAGGAAAAAAGAATGCAAAATGCTAAATTGAAAGATTTCGGTTTGATTTTTTTTTTTACTAGACACCTTTTGGGCTGACCTTTTAAAATTCTGCCTTCTCTTCCTCCTTTCAACATCCTTGCTCTCTCTGGGTCACTTTTCACAAGTGACAGGCTCTCAGTGTATTGGTCCAAATTCTGTTCTCACTTACACCTGTGTAAATCTGCATTAACTCCATTGAAATCAAATCAACTACTCTAGATTTATTCCTGTATAACTGATATTGGAATCTGTTCCATTATGCTCCAGTGGAAGGAAATTAAATGTTTTTCAGACAGCATTTGTGAGAGCCTGGATCCTGAGGAAGGATGAGGCAAACACTGCCTGCAGGATGCAGTGCTTTATGAGTATCTGCTCAGGCAGGTTATTAGCCTGTTTGCATGACCCTATTACTGACTCCCTGTAAGTCTTCAGGCAAGGCTGCTTGACTTAGGACATCCCCGTATGCATATGGCCCAGGTACTATAGATTTATAGTCAAGGTCAACCAGCTATGATGCTGCCCTCTTGCAGGTACAGCCTGGATTAGAGTATACTACCTTTTGCTTTGGGGAATAACCCCTTGTACATAGTCTATATTGACCTTTATAGCTACTAATTTGTTCTCGAACATGATACTAGTTCTAATGCATTGCAACTTCACTACCTGTGCCAAGCTGCACATCCATTTTCTACCTGGCAAGAAACTTCATGTGTCCATTCACCAGGTCATTTGGAAGATACCTGCTACAGGAATGGTCACCTTTCAAGCAGTACAGCCTGCAAAAATAGCAATAAACTAGAAAGGAAGTAGATGGCAGGTTTCAAATGCCTAAACCTGGCAGATTTTACTCAGCCCTAGCTCTTTCCAAGGATGGATTTCATTCCTGTGCCTTTGGAATGCAAATTTAAAAACTGTAGTCCTGTCTGCTGTACTTGGGGTTTAAAAGTTTCCTGGAAGTTTTTATAAGTAGGTGGGTTTGTACCTCTAACCTTAGTTAAAAATCTCACTCTCCTCATTTATGGTGCACCAGACTGTACACTTGGAACCTGATTCTGTTCTCACTTATGTTGGGGAAAAGCATCACGATGACTGATCTTTCCGCTCACTCTCAACAGTAAATCAGAAGTAATGCCACTGAAGTCAACCAAGCGTAAAAGTAGCATAAGGGAAAGGAGAATCAGGCCCATAGATATAAAATCCAGATGGACTCTTATGACCATATATTCTGATCTCCTGTATAACATAGTAATTTATTAGCACTCAGTAATTACTGCATCAATCCCAATAATTTATGGCTGAATTAGAGCAGTGCACCTTTCCAGATGGCTGTACCCCTTGCAGGAGTCTGATTCCTCTTGCGTACCCCCAAGTTTCACCTCACTTAAAAACTACTTGCTTATAAAATCAGACATAAAAATACAGAAGTGTCACAGCACACTATTACTGAAAATTGCTGACTTTTTCATTTTTACCACATAATTATAAAATACATCAATTGGAATATGAATAGTGTACTTACATTTCGGTGTCTAGTGTATATAGCACTATAAACAAGTCATTGTCTTATGAAATGTAGTTTATACTGACTTTGCTAGTGCTTTTTATGTAGCCTATTGTAAAACTAGACAATACTTAGGTAAATTGATGTACTCCCTGAAAGACCTCTGTGTACCTCTAGGGGTACACATACTACTGGTTGAGAACCACCGAATTAGAGCATATATTTTTAGAAATTCTTGTCTTAAAAGACTTTTTTGGGGGGAAGGGGGAGAATATTTAGCAAAGAACACTAACATATTCTTTACAACAGCTGGGATAGCAGTATTACTGGCTTTGGCCATAGATCAGACAGCCTCCAAAGATAAAGAATACAAGAAAAGACCATTTTTACTTGAGCAATAACAAATGCAGGAATCAGTTCATGAGGACTGGCCCTCTGGGAGGAGTTTTTAGTCTGAGGCAGTTTGGTCATCTGTCTAAAGAAAATGTCCTGAGGTGTGGCAATTACTACTATGAGAAGAAAACAAAGAAAAAAGTATTTCATAGAGATATTTTTAATGAACGATCATTTCAGTTGAATGCTTTCTCCCATGCTGCCTCTCTTGTCTGTAGAAAGCTCCCTGCAAAACTAGCTCATTCTCCTGTGTGCTGGGAGGGGGCGGGGTAAGAAACCCTACACTGGGCAACCAGGGGTTAAGGAACAGCTCTGGGCTCAACCAGCCCTGCCTCGCCACCACCTGTAGGAAATGCACCAACTGGAGGAGGAGTTAAAAGTCAGGGGAGTCGCTCACTTGCTGGCAGACCAGGGAAGAGAGCAGACCTGCATTCTGCAGCTGCAGCCAAGAAGAGCTGAAGGAAAGTTAGAATCTTTCCCTAAAACAACTGCACAAAGGTCCCTCCCTGGGGGAAGGGAGGACCTGCCACAGAGATAGCCTGAGGGGGAAGCATTCTTCTCCTGCGCTTATATAAACTTCAAGTTTTGTTAAATCCTTTTTGTTTTGTTTTGACTACCCCAGCAGGGGAAAGTCTTAACACCACAGGTGCTGACTCCATGGGTCCTCCAGGGCTGGAGCACCCATAGAAAAAATAGTGAGTGGTCAGCTCCCACCAGCCACCTGCCAATCAGTTGCTCGCTGAGCCCCGCCAATCAGCTTTTTAGCAGCCTGCTGGAGGAGCTGCGTGGAGGGAGTGGAGCGGGGTTGGGAAGAGGTGGAGCGAAGGTGGGGCCTCAGAAAAAGATGTGGAGTGAGGACATAGCCTACGGGCAGAGAGGGGGTGAAGCACCCACCCGAAAAGAAGAAAGTTGGCTCCTGTGGTTAGCACTGACCTGGTATGGGGACAGGGCCATGCCACAGCAGGGGGCAGTTGCTGCCCCGAGAGAAAGGAAGCTACCACACTATACGCAGCCACCAGGAGGTGTCTTGTGGTGAGTGGACACCCTTCACGCTGCCTTAACCTGGATAGTAACTTTGGGACAATTGCAGGGAGGTGGCAGGAAGTGGCCCAGGGAGGACAGCCTTAAGCACCCCGGTTGTCAGCTCACTGATAGCCCTCAACGGGCCCTGAGTTGGAGCCCCGTAGAATGAGAGGGCTCAGGCTCCCCTACCAACAGTCTACCTGCCATTCACGGAGCCAAAGCCCCTGATCACTAGGCAATGCTCCTCTACCAACCATCCCCCCCTACCAACCACCTACTCCTTCGAAACCCTCCTTAGAACTTTCCTTTGCTCTGACACTTACACAAACATTGACAATGGATAGGATGCCAATGTACTAAGACCACAGCCTCCCATGCTGACCATACTGTACAGTTGTTTCCTTGTACTCCTCAGTCGGTCTATCTATATCCGTTGTGTCTTGTCTTGCACTTAGATTGTGAGTTCTTTGGGGTGAGGGTGATGGGTTTGGTCTGTATTTGGACAGCATTTAGCACAATGGGGTCCTGGTCCATGCCTGGGTTCCTAGGTACTATGGTCATACAAATAATAAAGAATGCCTCTTCCCCTGTTTGGCTATTTAAGTCTGTTTAGTTTATTGTAGGCAGTTTGTGCCACTGCAGGCTTCCAACACCGTCCTCTAAACCCTTCAGGGATAAGGGCCTTCTTATCAACTTGTAACTAACCCCTCTTTATGTACCATCCATTAACTTGGCCCGCGGCTCTCTCCTCAGGCACATGGTGAAAGTCAAAGGGGCTGCCTGCACAACTTACTCAGTACAGACCTGCTGAGCAGGACTTTTCTTGTTAACCTTCATTCAGCAGAAACTTACATCTCCCTCCGGCACAGAAGGACATTAATGCTATAAGGGATTTAAAAAGATACCTTTCCAATGTGATTATTATTAGTAAGGAGCATTCTAGCCACTGGGTCAAGAGGGGAATTCTGCATTTCTCCTTGAGGGATGTCTGGTGCCAAGGGAAAGAAGTTGCCTCCATCTTCTTAATTTGTTCCCATCAAACTGCTACATTTTTTATGACCCTCTGCTGGTTTATTAACAGGACAGTTTATGGCAATGTCTCATGCCACTTCTATCTGTGAATGTTACACCAGAGAGAGCGAGTCTCCTTTAATGCACAGGAGCAACACGACAGCTTGATAAAGACACATCACACTTTCATGCTGTTATTAGGTAAGGTAACCGCCATGATTTCCTCTTTGTGGTAACTGCCTGGTTAAATTGTCAGTGTAATATAGTGCCCACATGCGAGTCATGCTGCATTGGGCTACATCAGCTCAGAAAGCTAATGTAACCTAATAGCACATATCACCTTATGTCAGAGGAAAAGAAAGTGCCCAGAAACAGGTTGTTTCTGCATGAGCTGTAGCTCGCGCAATGAGGCGTCCCTCTAATTTTTAACAGGCTTTGGGGGCCGAGTTATTTCAGTTGACAGCATGCCTCATTTTGAAAGGCTGCCTCTCCTTTTGTTCATGCTCTGGCAATTGGTACTGAGTGCTATACTTAACCTGAGCAAACAGCGGCCAGCATCGCAGATTGGAGACAGCACTGGTGTCACCATATAATTTTGTTACTGTGCTCTTATCCCCAGAGCTGACTTGCAGTCAGAATTTTGGTTCTCTCACTGAGCAAGAATTAAGAGCATCTCAAATTGACTGTAGGCTTTTTGTCACCAAGTTTACGCAGGGGGCAGGGGAACCATAACCCCTTGAGGGTCAGTGCATGATGTTCAGAAGCAAGAGAGTCCTAGAAAGAGAAAATGTTCTGCTATGATAGCAAATAATAAGCAGCTTCAGAAAGCACAAGCAATCAGCACTATTCCCAGGGCTTAATTTGTGCCAAGGCCATGCCCCGGCCCCTCCTGGCTTGGCAGTTCATAGCCCCAGCACCTCTGGGCTTGGCAATTCATAGCCCCAGTACCTTCGGGCTTGGCATTTCATAGCCCCGGCACCTCCGGGCTTGGCAGTTCATAGCCCCGGCCCCTCCGGGCTTGGCAGTTCATAGCCCCGGCACCTGTGGGTTTGCTGCATCATTTATGAATGTAAAAAAATTGCCCCAACACCTCTTTCATTACAAATAAAGCACAGACTATTCCCAGTCATGTCATTCCTTTCTCCAAGGACAAGACGCCCAGTTAGGGCTTGTCTACAGGGAGTCGTAATGCACTTTCCAGGGGTGTGACTTCTAAAGCACACTGAGGTGCTATACATTACTTGGTCTATGTCAACCCCACTGGTGCAAACTATATGTTCCCTAGCGCATGAGGAACCGAACCTCTTTGAGAAAAACTAAAGTGAACATGAGGACAGTATTTAGCAAGGCCATTAAATGTCCCCCATCGCTGTAGGAAGTGCGTACCCATTGGATATGAATACCTCCCAGGAGTTTTATGCTGTATAGGGTGCACACAATGACATTGCTGAGCAAAGACTGCACTGTTCTGCAGCTGCGTTCCTCCTTGTTCTTACCTTATTTGGGTGAAAACCCTGAACCACCCTAAACCCTGAGTTACACCTGCTTCTTTGGGTGAATCCCAATGGATGGCAGAAATTCCAGGTAGTTGGGGGATTCCAGCACTGCGAAGTGCCTGCAACCCCTGTTCTGCCAATGACCCCACAACCAGCTAGCACAGCTGCTGAATGGGCCTCTGTGGCCATGGATAGCTAGAGTGGTCCTTGCACTGATTCAGCACATACCCCAGGGAACCTCTGCCAGAAAGGCTCCTTGGGAACTATTCTCCCCTGGCTGAATCCCCAGGAAAGGGCACTGATGCAAACACTACCTGACCTGTCCTGGTGGTGAATCCCTGATGTAGCTTCAGCTGCCCCACTAGTGCTGGAGGGTGAAAATTGCACCCCTCTGCATTTATTCTGCACATGAAGAGCTCTCCAGGTTATATTACAATCAGGACTCCAAGTTTCTAATCTCTGCCACCGACCTTGAGTAAATCATTTATCCTTGCTGTGTCTCAATCCAGGTGACTGCTTGCTAGCATTGTGCTCCTTCCCATCCACATGCACCAAATGCAGCTTGGCTGCCAATGGTATTTTTCAGATAATAAATCCTCCAGCAAGTTCAAGTTAAACACAGCTTTGCTGGAGACAACACAAAAGGGGTTCTTGTCCGGAAAGAAAGACCACTTGTAATCAAACTACACTTTACTATCTAATCCTCTTTCTCCTCCAAGAAATTCACACTTCTCTGACTCAGCTTCTGTTCCCACGGCACTTTGAACACACAGAGCCTGATTCTGATCTCAGTTATACAGTGTGAATCAGAACTAAGTCCACTGAAGTCAATTGGCATAAACATGGTGTAGATTAAATCAGACTGGGGCTAATTAAGCATATTATTATTTACTCTAAATTTCTCAATTACTTTTTCCTCATCTCTTCTCATTTGTAATGATGTTAGCTGCATTTCTGCTTTACCCATGTGGCATGGCCCCTTTTTCCACACAGAAAATGGAATAGACCCCATTGATCTAAGTGCTCTCAGACACACATGTGCCGTGCGCCTTTAAGTCGGTGGGATTTGAACATGGGTTTCTGATGCCTGAGTTTGACGCCAATGCACTTATTTCACCTGTTCAGGGTCTTGAAAGGAGAAGAGAGATGACTAGTACGGTATGAAATCAATTCATGGGCTATGTTTTAGTCTAATCTACCTTTTCAATTATGTTGATGTTAGTGGAGGAAACTGATTGATACTGTGCTCATAGGCCAGCCAATTTTAGTGAAGGATATCTAGCTTATCCAGGGTTATGCCCTGCAGCTACTCTGCTTTCTTAACTACATGTAAAAACAAGTCTCTCGACAGCAGGTTCCTCATGTCCTACAAATAGGTCATGATGTCTACAATGCACTTTTAGATATTTTGCCACTACCAGCTTACTGCACAAATGCCAAGGTCGGACAATCTACAGAAGGTTATCTTAGTCATATCGCTGCTCCAATCTGTTTATGATGTCTTTGCATTTTAAGTGGAAAAATAATGCTTCGAATAGGGTCAAAGCAGCAGCTGATCTTAGCAGCTGAGTGTTGTATGGACTTGAATGGTGAGAATGATGTAGTATTAGGGACACCAGAGAGGAGAAGGAGGATGTAGCAATCAACACAGGAGACAAGGAGCGGCTGACTGAGAGTGTTAACTGTGTGGGCAGAAGGAAAAGGTTAGCTTTCAGATATGCTATAGAGGAGAACGCATGAGGATATGGTGTGGATGTATGAGGTAACAGAGAGAGAGAAATCAAAGATTTCCTCAAAGGTCATTTCATCAGCTCTCTGCAGCATCCATAAGTTCTGTTGTAATAACTGGGCCTACAAATTTACCCTCGCTGTGAACTCAACTGTAAAATGTGTATAAAAGTTCGTAAAATGTCACAATAACCTATAATAACAAATTATTGATGGGAAAAGATAGGAAAGGGAGACAGAAAAAACTGAATGAGTCTGAACAAAAAAGCTTCCTGACATAACTCAAGGACAATGTTAAAATCATGGTTGGTAAAAACAGGAGTTGTGGAACTGGAAATTAATGAACCAAAATTGATAAGTTGGATGTTTGGCCTAATTGGTGAACAAAATCACGAGGGGATGGGCTATGCTACCCATCATTCCTTTTGTGGGTCCTTAAAGAAAGAAACTTTGGGGGGAAAAGCAGATGGAGGCTACTGAAGTGACCTTCACAGTCATGGCTGCCATCCCCACCATCTCCTAGGACAATAGGCCTTTGTCCTAATACTGACAGATGTCCTGAAAGAGGGACCCAGATGATGACTCCACCGCTACCAGCTTCAGCTGAATCCCAGACACCACCTGAGATGAAATGGGATTGGACCTTTAATAGCAGCAACAACAACAACTCCACTTTTCCCCAAAAGGATGGTTATCGCCATCACTGATGCCATCTAAGAGACTGTCAAACAAGAGGGTTTTTCCTTCTAAAACTCTTTCCAGCTACAGGGAAAGGGAACAAGGGATGTTGTTGAAACAAACGTTTTACTTAATACTTCACATTTCAAATGCATTAGCCCAGTTTTGTTTTGTTTTCTTTTCTGAATCTTTAATAAAAGGTTTAAAGGATTTTTAACAGTGTGTTTGCAATGGTAAGCAGGCTGAGGTCTCTGTATACCAACCCCAGATCTTGTTTAACTGTTTAATGTTGGACAGTGACTGGGTTAGGTTAGCACCTTCAACCCATTTATTCCATCTGTATTAATACAACAGATCTCATCCTGCCCTGTCTGCAAATACACCTCTACTTCAATATAACGCTGTCCTCAGGAGCCAAATAATCTTATCACGTTATAGGTGAAACCGCGTTATATTGAACTTGCTTTGATCCACCACAGTGCACAGCCCTGCCCCCCTAGAGCGCTGCTTTACCGCATTATATCTAAATTTGTGTTATATCGGGTCGCATTATATCGGGGTAGAGGTGTACATTCCGTTCTTTGATTGGTAGCAACAAATATATTTGATGTTGCAAGCTTGAGTTACAAACCTGGGTTTGCATTTTCACTCACACATCACTTCCTAATGGCTAGACTGTACAATCTTTACTCATCTTGCTGAGCACATACCTCAGCAGAACTATTCAGCCAGGTATCTGCTCATCAACGTAAGGCTTGCTCAAGCTAGCCCTAATGCATTAAAAATATAGTGTGTTCCAGGTGATATCATAATAATAATCACTGAAAGCCATATTATGGTCTGGATTTCAATGAGGAGGTCAGTTTAATGTGGATGACATGATGCGGCCTTTATTTGGAGCAGGGCTGTTGGAAAGACCCTATTGCTTTTCTTTCTCTCTTTTGAAATACAACTCATTTATTCTTATATACACCACCAATAAGAAGGAGCTTCTGTCTCTAGCTCTCGACAATTTTTTAAATACAAAAATGAACCACTCCTGCAATCATCCCTTATCCAACAACAGTTGGAGTAGTTTAAAATACTCATTCAAAGGGAAGATAGTTCTAATTTGCTGTGAATCTCTTAATCAAAGGTCTGTGTCCCAGAAACTGACTGATTACTCTTGAAAATATGACCTATTTTGTCTCTGTGATATGATCATGTTGGTCCTGGAATATTCAGACCTTTATTTAATGCTCTGGCATTACACTGCTACAGGCAATGTCTTCACTGCTAAAAGAGGTGTATTTTTACATCAAGATAGCTATCTTGAGTTGAAATCCTAATGGAGATAAGGTACAGTAGTTTTTGCCTTGATGTAGCCAGTTGAGGTCAACGCTATGGTGGTTGTAGCTATGGTTTATCTCCACTAGCTACAATGAGGTAAAAACTACCTTGTCTTCACTCGGACTTTCAATCATGATAGTTAACTTGAGATAGCTATCTTGGTGTACAAATCCCCTAATCGTCACTTTTAAAAGGGGTGTATGTCTATACTGCACACACAGAGAGTGACTGCATCTTCAGATGACAAACCCAAGCTAGCTTTAATCTCACTAGTTTGGGTCCCAGAGCAGTGAAGCCATGGCAGTTCATGTTTCAATACAGGATCATCCTGCGAGTAGCTACCCAGGGTTCCAGGTGGACCTGCATTGAAGCTCACACTGCCATGGCTTCACTGTTCTGGGACAACGAGCTAGCTAGATTAAAGCTAGCTTGAGTATGTCAGCTTGAACTGCTGTCACACCCTCTAATTGTAGTGTACACATGCCCTTAGTCACAGTCTACAACATACTTTGTAAGAGATAGCTCTAGGTTTAACACTGCATAGATACTAACATAACCACATCAAGTAGTCCTTCAGTAATTCATATAGCATTGTTTGTTTTTTCCTGGTTATCTCTCTAAGTTTTTATTTGACTATTTGAGCTCCCTGTAGCTAGTAAATTATAATTTATAGACAGTTTTATAAAATACTTTAATAATTTATATCAAGCCCATTGTGATAATATCTGGGCCCATCTTAAAAAATTAAACCCATCAGTATCTATTGGCAACAACCGGCTACAGAACAAACAGCTCACCACTGTTACCCACTGGATGATATCCTCATCCAGCTATTGACCTCAATTCACAAAAACCAGATCAAACAGATGAGGTTTGACCTGCATTCTGTAGGCCGTCACACTTGGGCTCTGTGGACAACAGGAAAGTCAATCTGAGAATTTATACTATTTTACATTTTAAATGGAAATTTTTAAAATCACGATACAGTTAACACTGAAATACTGAGTTATTTGAAATCCAGTGCACACCATGTAGAATAACAATGACATGCCTTGCAGGGATTGCAATTTTTTTTTTAAATGCAAGGATGTTGGATTATCAGCCGAATAACCTGGTGTTATTTCACCCTCTCCATGAAGCAAGACCATTAGAGACACTTTCTTCTTAATTACTCAGCAATCCCACTGAGATTAATTTACCTCCAGGGTTGAAATATGCCAGGCATTTAAAGTGCAACCCAAATGATTGTATTAAAAGTTTGCCAGAAGGACTATCAGTATTTTATGTTCATAACATCCCAGTTCAAGTGGTTTGAAAAATGGCTGTGAAGTATTTAGTTTAATTATTCCTTTCATTGCTTTTATAAACGTAGTATACATACTTCACACTGTACACCTAGGCCCGTTCGTTTTTAACGAAAAACAAACCAATAAATAGATTCTGTTTTTCATGTAATATATTCATTGCATTACTGTTGGTAACAAAAAAATATGAAGTAGATTATAGGAACAATAAAAAACTTAATGGGCTAGTTAGTAAAGCATAAAAATAAAGGCCCTCTTTGATTTAAAGAGCGGAACAAATTTAAACAACACGTGCATATCTGAAATGTAAGACAGCAGGCTTTAGAGGAAAAAGCACAGGGTCTGGAGTTAGGAGTTTTTCAGTTCTAATCCTAGTTTTGCCAGTGACTTGTTATGCAGCACCTCTCTGTGCTTTAGTTTAGCCAAATGAAAAATACAGATAGGAATAGTTTAGTACCCAGCTGAGGTGAGATGAAGATTAATTAATATTGGTACAGAGCGTGAATAAGTAAAGCACTCAGAATTATTAGAGTCATGGTCACATGGTGATACTATTTGGCAACATGGTTAGTATTGTGTGTAAATTAAAACATCCAGCTGGCATTTCTTTGCTGATTAGTTACATAATGTATAGTCTTGTGGGAAGCAAATCCACACACAACACCTACACAAAAGCACAAGTGAAAGAATGTTTTATTAGCAGAGCTCCAGCAGCCTGCTTCATACTCTGTAAAAGCCCTACTGATTGATCCTGCCAGCAGTGCTTGGGTCTGCAGTTTAAGAGCCAGCCTTAAAAAGACACACCACTGCATGGAACAAAAACAAAATTAAATGAAAATAGTCTCTAGACGTACCCCTGAGGGTGCAATGGCCAGTACGGGGTAATGCTGTTCTTGAGTTTTTAAACATAGCCAGGCCTTTTGATTTTGTGTGATTATAATATGGGCATAAATCCCAAGTCACACAACAGTGAGAGCCAAGTTTTTATAACCAGTTGGGAATGTGACCAGTTTTACAGCCACAAGTTACAGCAGGGGTTGGCAACCTCTGGCACGCGGCTCGCCTGGGTAAGCACCCTGGAGGACAAGGCCAGTTTGTTTACCTGCCGCGTTGGCAGGTTTGGCGGACTGCGGCTCCCACTGGCCGCGGTTCACTATCCCAGGCCAATGGGGGTGGCAGGAAGCAGAGAGGGCTAGGGATGTGCTGGCCATGGCTACCTGCCACTCCTATTGGCCTGGGACGGCGAACCGTGGCCAGCGGGAGCCGCCATCGGCCAAACTTGCTGATGCGGCAAGTAAACAAACTGGCCTGCCTGCCAGGGTGTTTATCCTGGCAAGCTGCGTGCCAGAGGTTGCCGACCCCTGAGTTACAGGGTTCCATTTGTATCAACACACCAGCTTCTATGCCATCATAAACGTGCTTTCGCAGCCACACCTGGCTCTTTGGCTGGTCACATTTTTAACAATACATTCTGGGCAGATATCCCATAGTGGCCCAGCAGCAGCTGCCAATGCAAGTGAAACCTACATACCTCCTGGGTGTAGTACTCTGTTCTCCCTAGTGTCAGTGAGACCACTTAGGCCACGTCCAGACTAGGAATTAAAATCGATTTTAGATACGCAACTTCAGCTACGAGAATAACGTAGCTGAAGTCGAATTTCTAAAATCGAGGTACTCACCAGTCTGGACGGCGCGGCATCGATGTCCGCGGCTCTCCGCGTCGATTCCGGAACTCCGTTCGGATTGATGGAGTTCCGGAATCGATGTAAGCGCGCTCAGGGATCGATACACCGCGTCCAGACTAGACGCGATATATCGATCCCCGAGCAATCGATTTTAACCCGCCGATGCCGCGGGTTAGTCTGGACGAGGGCTTAGAGAGAGATTAATGAGTCTGCTACAGTCTGAGCTAAGGGCCATGTGACTTTTAGCTCATACAGTAGAGGCTCATGCATTTAGCTCCAGAAATCCCAGGTTCGATCCCATCTGCTGACAATGGGGGTCTGTCGGTGTTACACAAGAACTATGGGTATTTTTTGCAGCTCCCTCCTCAAGTGGGAGTTCTTGGGCAAAATTTGTAATCTTCTGACTCCAAAATCTGTCATTTACTGTGTACAACCCCTCCTACCCCACCCCACCCCTGGATGAGATCTCTAGGTGTTACCACAATATGAATGTCAAATAAATAATAATAATGATCAAGGGCCATAGTGGCCATTTTGCATCACTGAGACTTTACTGGCCCTTCAGGTGGCTGCATCTTCCATTTTCTGGATGTGATGCCTAAGGACAGACAGGAGATTGTAGAAGCATCCAAAGATGTATTGGGTGTGGGCATAACATGAAGCAAGTGCTGCTGAGCCATGTGAGTCATGTTCCTGAAACAATGGAGGGCTCTGAACAATACTGGGGTTTCCCAAATTGTGCAGGGGCTATTGACAGAATACCCTTCCCAATTCTTTGCCCTCACGATCAGGCCATGGAGCTCTACAACCAAAATTCTTACTCTGCTCTGGTGGATCGCAGATGATGTTCTACGGATGCAAATGTTAGCTGACCTGGCAAGGTTAATAATGCTAGGACATTAAAGAATTCCATCCTGGGAAGGAAGAGACAACCAGGGATTCTGTTCCCCCAACACAGCTGAGAAATATGTGGTGTATCTGCGCCAGCAGTGATTCTTGGCTGCCCAGCCTACTCTGGCTAATGCAGCCATAGCCACATCAGGAGGATGTCAACAAAGGGTAATTTTAGTACCACTTTGGTGATGTGACACAGACAGTTTGGGAGACTGAAGGGGAAATGGCAATTCCTACTGAAGCGAAATGGCACAGAACTGGAGTATATCCCTACAGTCATGGCTGCTTGTGTTGTGCTCCCTCTTGTTTGGGAAAGCTGCAAAAACACATGGGATGCTGAGGCTGGGCATTTTCCTCAACTCATTGTGAGTCCCGAGGCTACTAGTGATGGTCCTGCTGTTGTAGTGAACAAGGTAAGTGCAGTATTTCACTCAGACGTATCCTTGAAGTCAGTAAGAGGAAGAGGAAGTGAAATCCACATAGTGTGATGCTTCTGTTAAATGTTCTTCATTATTTGGCCTTATTCTAATCTGATTAAATTGATGTCTGGCATTCATGGCTGTATGTAATAAAATGTAGCATGTATTGAACTCTGTTCCCGGGCTTTTTATGCAGGCACATGTAATCACAGAACAGGATCTTTATTAGGAAAACAATCATGCAAAACATTTTGGGGCTGTGCAAACCGGAACACAAATGGCATTTAAATGTCAGCTCTGCTGCTTGCTTGAACCTGGTGGGTCACGGGGCGGTGACAGTTCTCATCTCTTTCCACACTGTACTGGTGGGAAGCAGTTCTGAGATTCCAGGATGGGGAGGAGACATCAAGTGTGGAAGGTTGAAGAAGTGTAATTGCACTTATTATGAGGCTGGAGTTCATGAGTAGTTCCATTGGCGGCCTGGGAGCTGCTGCTGATGGTGTCACTGAGCATGTCTACACTTACCTCCGGAGCGATCAATCCAGCAGGGGTCGATTTATCGCGTCTAGTGAAGAAGAGATAAATCAAGCACCGAGGGCTCTCCTGTCAACTCTGGTACTCCACTGGAGCAAGAGGCACAGGTGGAGTCAACAGGGGAGTGTCAGCATTTGAATTACCGCGGTGAAGACACTATGGTAAGTAAATCTAAGTACGTCGACTTAGCTACATTATTCAAGTTATTCACATAGCTGAAGCTGAGTAACTTAGATCAACCCACCCCCATCCCCAGTGTAGACCAGGCCTCTGTCACCATTTCCATCATGTGACTGTATGCTTCCAAAGACTATCTCCTCTCTTCTCCTGCTGCCTCTCCACCATCCTCCTCCTTCCTTTGGTGGGTTCCCACTATCCCCAAAACACCAGAACACCAACATGCGGTCATCTCAAAAGGATCCGAGCACTTGCTCTCCTGTGGAAGACACTAGATCCAACACAGGCGCTATGTGTTTTGATAAAAAACCTTTTTTCTGGGTCCTGCCATGATGGTGTAATAGTGTGCTTCAAGATGGCACCCTCTGGAAGCTATGCAGGTCAGGAAAATCAGGATTTTGAATTTGCTGCAGTAAAGAAGGAGAGCTGGGATGGAGCAAACCTTCTTTCCACACAAATTGATTACTAATTAGCAAACAAGACTTTTATCGTTTTCATCTTCTGTACATGAAAGTTTCCCTCAGTCTGCAGGTTCCTCTTTAAATTTACACCATGGATAAGAAAGCATCCTTTATTCTTGCATTTCCACATCATTTCCCAGTGCTCTGTCATTAATGTAAGTGCAGCCCTGAGGGTATCTCCATTTGTGTTAGAGGGTGTCAGTCTCATTTACAGTTAATTTGTGAGAGATCAACTCCACTTTGCTTCGCAGGACTATAGCACAGAGCCAGATCTGTTTATGAAACACACTTTATTACAAATAGTGGTGCCCTCAGGGTACCACATCAATTTATAAATACTTAGTCACCCTTATTCTCGTAACCCATTAATTGCCAGCATTTTCCATTTTGTTAGCTAAATAACGAGATGATTCATGGTTATAGTCTGTTTCCACCTGGAAAGTGACATCCTAACTAATGAAACTGGGGTAAGTGTCATTTATTTGCAATCTAATAATACTAATGGGATATTTACATAGCAGCTTTTTGTCCAAGGATCTCAATGAACTTTACACACACTTAGAGAGCAGTTAGGAGGAGTGTAGATGTGCGAACTCACTCCTGCGGTGCCTCCTGCTGGTTACTCCTGGAAATTAGCTCTTTCCAGCTCTGGAGCGCCCTCTGCAGGCCAGTGATCGCCTTATCTTCTTGGCCCCCCATGTCCCTCCCTGGACCCCGCTGCCCTTTTAGCTGGGGTGCTGCCCCCTGGCAGCAACATCTCAGTCTTAGGGCCTTCCCTCCCTCAGGAACCCCCAACCCACTATCCCCACCTTCCCTCAGTTTTGGCTACTGCCAAGTCTCCATCTAGCCCCCATTCCCGGGGGCCGACTGCAGTATCAGCCACTCATCATAGGCAAAGGGGTTTGGACCTGCTGCGTTGGCCTACCCCTGGGCTGCCCTCTGCAACCCCCAGTACCTTTTAGCCCAATCCTAGGCCGCAGCCTGGGGCTTTCCATACTGGAGGTCCCCAGCCCTGCTCCACTCAGGTACCCAGTCTCTAGCTCCCTGCAGCCAGGCCCATCTCCCTCTACAGGCAGAGGAAAACTGTTTGTTCCTGGCTTCTCTGGCCTTCTTATGAGACCCTGTTGCTCAGTTTGGGGCATGGCCCCAGCTGCAGCCACTTCCCCCGATCAGCCAGGGTTTTACCTTGCCCTCTGTAGCCTTTTCCAACCCCTTCCAGGCTGGAGAGGTTTCCTCCCTCTACAAGGAGGAAGAAGGGATTAAGGACAAAATCCTTGTGTGACACCTTGTCGGGGTGTGGAAGTGCAATCCAGACCAGTGAGGTGTTGTGTCACCACCTGTCTTGTAACCTTGGGTGCCTCACAACGCTTTGCTGTTATAGCTCCCAACCTGGAATGCTCACTGCCAGCCTGCCAGCATGCAGTCACACCCTGAGTTTCTGTGTGCTATACAGCCCAGCCTCTTCTATAGCCCCACTCTGGCTTCCACCAGCCTTAGTTATTACTTGCAGGGTGACCCCAACTCACTCCCAGTTCCAGATTTTCCCCAAACCATGTGATCTGCATGTCCAGCCTTTCCCTGGACAGTTCACAGAAATAATGTGGTTCATTTGTTCCTTTAAAGACACAAAAACACATTGTGTAAACTTAACTGGTGGGTAAAGACACCCTTCCCTTTAAACACAGCACTGAGTTGCTTTATGGTAAAAATGAAATAAATGTATTAACAAAATAGACATAGGATTAAGTGAGGTCAAGTAGAAGGTAAAACAAAACAGGGCATGCTTCTAAAAGTCTAAAACCCAGTCTAGCAAGATACAAGCTTTGTTCAAGATGTTTTCTCTCACCAATCATTTTCTTTCCGGTATGTCTGACTTTCCCTGTCAGTACCTTCCATAAAAGCACAAGGGTGCTGGAGTTCCTTGTCTTCCTAGGTGAAAGATCTTTGCCTAAGCAGGTTTTTCACCTATATTCAGGTCCAGAGCCTTCAACCCCCACTTGGTTGAAGGACCCATCTTTCTCAGCTTGCACGAGCTCTGGCTTCTTGCCTCTGTCTAGTGATGGATGCCAAAGATGGCTTCTGTCCTTGCTTATATCTTCCAAAGTTCTATGAACTTGTTTCAAGAGACAGGTGACCTCATGCTGTTCTTCCCTTCCTGTGGGCTTCCCCTCCCTCTGTATGATTTCTATGTGAACAGAGCTTCCATTGTTTCTGATTCCACCATGCTTAATTTACATAGGAGACAGGTAGATAGCTGTAAAAGCAGCAAAGAATCCTGTGGCACCTTATAGACTAACAGATGTTTTGGAGCATGAGCTTTCGTGGGTGAATACCCACTTCGTCAGATGCAGTAGTGGAAATTTCCAGGGGCAGGTATATATATGCAAGCAAGCTAGAGATAATGAGGTAGTTCAATCAGGGAGGATGAGGCTCTGTTCTAGCAGTTGAGGTGTGAAAACAAGGGAGGAGAAACTGGTTTTGTAATTGGCAAGCCATTCACAGTCTTTGTTTAATCCTGAGCTGATGGTGTCAAATTTGCAGATGAATTGAAGCTCAGCAGTTTCTCTTTGAAGTCTGGTCCTGAAGTTTTTTTGCTGCAGGATGGCCACCTTAAGGTCTGCTATAGTGTGGCCAGGGAGGCTGAAGTGTTCTCCTACAGGTTTTTGTATATTGCCATTCCTAATATATGATTTGTGTCCGTTTATTCTTTTCCGTAGCGACTGTCCAGTTTGGCCGATGTACATAGCAGAAGGGCATTGCTGGCATATGATGGCATATATTACATTGGTGGATGTGCAGGTGAATGAACCAGTGATGGTGTGGCTGATCTGGTTAGGTCCTATGATGGTGTCGCTGGTGTAGATATGTGGGCAGAGTTGGCATCGAGGTTTGTTGCATGGATTGGTTCCTGAGCTGGGGACTGTATGTGATGGCCAGTGGAGTCCTGTTGGTTTCTTTCTTGGGTTTGTCTTGCAGTAGGAGGCTTCTGGGTACACGTCTGGCTCTGTTGATCTGTTTCCTTATTTCCTCGTGCGGGTATTGTAGTTTTGAGAATGCTTGGTGGAGATTTTGTAGGTGTTGCTCTCTGTCTGAGGGGTTAGAGCAGATGCGGTTGTACCTCAGTGCTTGGCTGTAGACAATGGATCGTGTGATGTGCCCGGGATGGAAGCTGGAGGCATGAAGGTAGGCATAGCGGTTGGTAGGTTTTCGGTATAGGGTGGTGGTAATGTGACCATCACTTATTTGCACTGTGGTGTCTAGGAAGTGGACCTCCCATGTAGATTGGTCCAGGCTGAGGTTGATGGTGGGGTGGAAGCTGTTGAAATCGTGGTGGAATTTTTCCAGAGTCTCCTTCCCATGGGTCCAGATGATGAAGATGTCATCAATGTAGCGTAAGTAGAGAAGGGGCGTGAGTGGACGAGAGCCGAGGAAGCGTTGTTCCAGGTCGGCCATAAAAATATTGGCATATTGTGGGGCCATGCGGGTGCCCATAGTGGTGCCACTGATCTGGAGATATATATTGTCATCAAATTTGAAATAGTTGTGTGTGAGGATAAAGGCACAGAGCTCAGCAGCCAGTTGTGCTGTGGCATCATCAGGGATACTGTTCCTGACAGCTTGTATTCCATCTGTGTGTGGGATGTTTGTGTAGAGAGCCTCTACATCTATGGTGGCTAGGATGGTGTTTTCTGGAAGGTCACCAATGCATTGTAGTTTCCTCAGGAAATCAGTGGTGTCATGGAGATAGTTGGGAGTGCTGGTGGCATAGGGTCTGAGTAGAGAGACCTTCCAGAAAACACCATCCTAGCCACGGAGATAGCTGGGAGTGCTCGTGACATAGGGTCTGAGTAGAGAGACCTTCCAGAAAACACCATCCTAGCCACCATGGATGTAGAGGCTCTCTACACGAACATCCCACACACAGATGGAATACAAGCTGTCAGGAACAGTATCCCTGATGATGCCACAGGACAACTGGCTGCTGAGCTCTGTGCCTTTATCCTCACACACAACTATTTCAAATTTGATGACACCCGCATGGCCCCACTTTATGCACTCTTATAATACTCTAATATGGTATAAAATCAGTCTATTTAATTTCTTTTCACTTGGATGTTCAGAACTACCACCACTTCTGTCTTTATAGACCAATAAATCTTTGAAGTGGGTTCTTCTGAGGGTTACCCCTCAAAGTAAAGTTTATTTAAGCTATTAGGAAGGCAACATGGAGTCTGGTGGTGAAGGAAGCTCTGTGCCTTTTCTTCCCCCACTTGTGTTTGCTGAAATGCAAATTATTCTGTTTCTTGCCACTTCCTCTCCTTGCTGTCTTGATGGTCCTGTTTCCGCTTTCATGCAAATATGGACCTCTGTTGTCATTGCTAGAAGATCGGACTGGTCAGAGAATCAAATATGCATACCTTTGTCTAAAGCAACCTGTTGATCAACTCCCCCGATGCACCTCTCTAGAACGCATTTTTGTTTTCAGTCCAGCATATGTCCATAACTCTTAATATTCACCATGTACATACATCATGGAAGATTATTAATGATCAATGAGTTATTTATTTTCAAATGATACCACACAAGGTGTATTTCATACAAAGATTATTACAGTAGTGTGCAGGGTGTGAATACAGGGATGCTTAGCATCACAACTCGCTCTACTGAAGTCAATGGAAAACTCCAAATAACTTCTATAGGGCAGGATTTCATGCCAAGTCTTCCACCTCCCAGAAGGTAGGTAAACATTGTTATCCCCATTTTATAAATGGGTAGAGAGATGAAGTGACTAATCCAAGCTTACACAGCAAGCCTGTGGCAGAGATAGGAATAGGAGCCGCATCTCCTGACTTCCCAAGCCATCCCTTGCTCACTAGACTACGCTGTCTTTCATTTCTGACAGCTGTTTGTGTTTGGAAGATGAATGGGAAGCCAGGGAAATTCTATCCACCCAAAACTACTCCCTGTCTCTAAACATTGAATTACCCTCCACCCAGGGCTTGCACTTTCATATGCTAAGTAGATTACAGCACCTCATTCCATTTACTGATTTGCTGTGTCAGAGCTACAAAATTAGCTGACCCAGCATGCTTTCCCTGCTCTGTTCTTTTCCACCTAATTCTCATCAGCCATTCTGAGTGACTATCCTTTGTAGTAAGCCTGTGTGAACATGCTGATTGGGCAGTTCCTCCCAGATGCCAGTTGGTTATGGGGAGAGAGCCCAAGGACTCCTCCTCCTCCTGTACCATACTGTCCACCAATCTTTGACCAGTGGTATTTGTCCGGACAGTAAATGGTCTGACTAATTACCAGCTCAGAATGCTTTCAATCAGTGTCAGACCCGAGTACCTCCTATTGCAAAGACATTTCCCCCTACCTTATGGATAAGTTCACCCTATCTAAAACAATCTCTCCAGCACTGCAGTGAAGGACTGCATGCAGAGGTTAGTGAACATGATTTCTGTCCAGTCTCACAACCAAATGTCCTGAGAGCACTGAGAGAAGCAAGCATCACCATACATGGAGGGGGATCCATGTCCCTATTAGCTGAAGGCTGGATCTGCCACTGTCCAAGAACTTCAGAGACAAGAGCTACCAGCAAACATGAAATACACAATAATCCAGCCTGTGCTTGGGAAATCATCACTCAGTCCGACCAACTATTCCAGCTAATACCCTGACTCCAACCTTTCCTTTTTTGGCAAGCTTATCATGAAGTTGTTAGTGACTCAAATCCAGGAGCAAAAGATCTTTCCCGATATCCTTTGCCTTCTAAATCAAGCTTCAGATTAGGGTATTATAGAACTAGTGCTAGGAGCATTCATTGAGGATCTCCTTTGCCATGTCTCCATGGCTGATATTTTTAGGTCTATTACCAGCCTTTCACAACAATCATGAGGTGCTGCTCCTCTGTGATCCCACAGGAGCCGAGACCAGCTGATGCTCCTCAGCTCCTGTCCCTTTGTTTTAATCATGAGGGGGCTGGTGACAGGGCATTCTCAGTGAGGACTTCTTATTTGCCCCATCAGTTCAATGGAGCCTGGATTTGTTGACCTCTGTTCCCCCAGGACTTTCCCAGGGCAACTGAATGCTGGCTGGGTGAGGGTAGCATGAGATCTTGGTTTTTCTTCTAAAGAGCTGTAGATTTTGAATGGTGGAACTAGGCCCAGCCCTTGTTTTCATAACACTGGGTCTAATGTGTGACTGATAAACTGAGCTGTATTGTGAATAAGGGATGGGGCACTGTCAGGAGTCAAAAGAAATTAAATAACTCTAAAAGAAAAAGGTGTTCATTTTGAAAAGAGAACTTCTGCTCTATTAAAAATTACTAGTAGAACTGGTCAAAAACTGGTCATCAGCATTTTTTTCAGTGAAAAATGGCTTTTTGAGTAAGTGGACATCTTCAAAAAAAGAAATACTGTTCTCAAAGATTTTTCAGTTCTCAAAATCCTAAAATTTGAATTTCTCAATGAAAACCAGAAGAAGTTCAATGAAAACAAAAAATTTCCATTTTTGTCAACATTTCTGCAGGGAAAGGGGGGAATCTTATCCTGGGTAGTTCTAGTTACTATCGTAAAATAGCCTCCTTTTACTCTACACATTGGCCAATGAATGATTTCAAATCATATCTGCTTGCTTCACTGAGAAAAAAATAATGCTTTCAGTCCTGTTTGCCACTGCAGAACCTTTGTAGCTATCACGGAGCAGTCTGCCTTATTTAGGGTTGCCAACTCTCACTGAAGCCATTCCAGATTTCCCCTTCCCCCACCCCCACCCCCGCCAACATGATGTAATGTCATTTTCTTAAAATATCCTATTAAAATATCCCAGATTGTTTTCAATAGTCACCGGGAGATCAATGCCGATTCCGGGAGACTCCAGGCCAACCCTGGAGGGTTGGCAGCCCTAGCCTCATTGCATCATCAGGAGAATGATTAAGCTTCTAACTGGAGAATCTTTATTCTGCTGAGTATGAGGCAGAAAGAACCACAGCTTGATTTTCAGATGTCAGGGCAGTTTGTAGCTCTGGATAGATTTGCTATGGAAATCACTGCAAGAGAATAAAGATGGAGCCCCTGCAATGACAGTTTTACTCTCATTTATTGACTACAATCACGTTTTAAGCAGCTTTTGTGCAGGAAAGACCTGGGTGAAAAGGAGGACAAATCAGGGAACTGCAGGAAATGGCAATAGGAAGAACGTGTCAAAAGAGTGTAATGGTCATCTTGGTTATGATGATAGACTGAATATTTTAGCATCCAGCGTTTTAAAGCCCTGAGATGATCCTGGCTATATGCCATTGAAATTCATTATTAAATCATATTTAAATAATCTGGTATTAACTGTGATTGTGACAAGTATTTCTCTATGATTTCCACTGTAATGCAGGTATACTGAATGCATCATTAGTTTAAAGCATTGGCCTTGAATGGATAAGTTTCATGCCCGTTCCAGCTGGGAATATGGAATCAGCCTCTGTCTACAGAGGTTAAAAAAGGATGGATACATCCTTGCTACTATCTTCAATCCTGCACTTTTGACTCTCACATTAAAAATAATCCGTTTGCAAAAGCAGAGTCTTAATTGTGCTATCTTGGCCAAATCCCAGCAGGGATAATTTTGCCAGCCTAGACAGAGAAGTTATCCTTCATATCCCCTCAAAAAACTGCTGCAAACGGTTGCTGCCACAGAAAATTGCAGCACTCCACCCGGGCGGTGGCTGCATTTCAGTAGTCCCTGTAGATACATTCTACTCGGCACTTTAGACTCCTGCAGGGGTAAGGGTCATGCTAGTGAAAGGCATTGATTCTCAAACACGTGCAAGACCATTCATCAGACACACGTAATAAGGTCATTTTTTAAAATTATAATACAGCTCCAGGATGGACCAAAAAGCTGCCAGTAAGTGGAAAGCTGGGGGTTCCCTTTAAGGTTTCATCTTTGCTATCCCAGGCTTTATGGAACACTAAATCATTGTCACACTTGCCCCCATCTTCCTCTGTAATTATTTCCCTCTCCCCCTCTTTGTGAAAGCTGACAGATAAAAATTGTAAAAACAACATCAACAATTCCTGGGAGTTCTCCTGAGCTTTACGGAATGTTCCTAGTAACATGCATCCAGATTCAGTGACTGTGGCATCGGTTGTCTATATAGCTTGATGATGGCTGGACTTTTTTATTTTTCCCTAATCTTTCCATTACCTATAATATTTTTACACATGAAGGTTTCGTTGTTTAGAAAACAGTTACTGTCAGCCTTTGAACAGCTGAAAAGCTTCAGCATCTTAATAGAAAGTAAATTATTGGTGCTTTCACAATCAAAGAGGTTTTGTAACCTGATGGGAATCTTAACCGTTTTGTGTCTTTTTTTTAATTTGTCCTCTCTTCTCAAAGTGAACGAGAATTTTGCAGAACAGTTACAGCATGTGTGGTAGCGGTGCAAATTTCCCCACCAAGGTGTTTCGACCCTGAGCAAGATGGGCTTTCTTCTAGGGCGAGAGGATATTTCAGCTGGCCTGCACATCAATGCATTACTACCTTCTGACTGCAAAAGGAGGATACCTAGTGAACACTTGTCCTGTGGGACTTGAACTGACTTCAACTCTTTCATTTCACAGAGGCTACAAGACTACAGTCAGATGGTGACAACTATTGGTTGAGTTGCATTCAACCTGATTTCTTAGAGGCTACATATCCCATTGCCATTACCCTGATTCACTCACTCTTGCAATCCGCTGGCAGTTGCAACAGGATTCTGTATTCATCACTCTGTCTCCACTGGTGAGTAGTGTAGTTACTGCTAAAAAGTTGCTGTGTTTCAGTCTGAAAGGGCCTGCCTTTTAGCTGTGGATGAAGTGCCTGGGGTGCACGGAGAGTTTGTAAAGTATTTTGGGATTATTTGTGGACCAAATATTGGCCGCGTTTACACCCCATAGAATCTCATTTATTAACCCGAGACTCCATAAAGGGTATGTCAGAGTACAGATCGGTTCATATAAATAATTTCACATGTGCGCACACACAGACACTGACTATCACACACAACTCTGAAAAGATAAAAGATCTTTCTACCTTTTTTTAAAAAGGTAAGGCAGAAGCCAAGCTACCCACATCAGAAAACGAAATAGTATCCAGGCTTGAAACATTCAATAGCTTCTCAGCAAACGTGTGTAGAGGCAGAGAGACACAGAGAGGGTCTGGCTAGGAAGCCAGTAGATAAAGGACAAAATTATCTCCAATCTCTATGGTAGGACTCGACTCTGATATTTTGCTCTCCCTCCCTGTGACATAAATGGGAGGTCTGCATATGTATGGAGAATTTCCTCCCACCTGTAGGTCTGGTTTGGCGACCTGTCGCCTCCTGACTGACAGCTAGCCTGTAAGCTCTCTCTAAGGAAGGGAGTGTCTTGGTCACATGTCTGTACAGCACCTCGCACAACAGGGTGCCCTGCATGACTTGAATCCTAGATGATACCATAGCACAAATAATAAATAATATTGTGAATATCATTTGTGCTTTAATCTGCAGAGAACTATCTCATTTCTTTTCTTAATTAATAAATCCTTAGTTAGGTTACTATAAGTCTTCACTGAGAAGTCTGAAGGAATGTCCAATATAGTGAATGCTTACGGGAAGAGGGTAGGTTTAGAAGATAAAATAAAAAAAGAGCAAGTAAAAAATCACTTAGCAAAGTTAGATGCCTGCAAGTCACCAGGGCCTGATGAAATGCATCCTAGAATACTCAAGGAGTTAATGGAGGAGGTATCTGAGCCTCTAGCTATTATCTTTGGGAAATCATGGGAGACGGGGGAGATTCCAGAAGACTGGAAAAGGGCAAATATAGTGCCCATCTATAAAAAGGGAAATAAAAACAACCCAGGAAACTACAGACCAGTTAGTTTAACTTCTGTGCCAGGGAAGATAATGGAGCAAGTAATTAAAGAAATCATCTGCAAACCCTTGGAAGGTGGTAAGGTGATAAGGTGCAATCAGGGCGGGGCCAGGGCTGAGTTGTGCGCACAAGCCCCCTCCGCCAGTGCGCCGGAGTGCAAAATATTGGGACAATTTGCATTCCGACCGACGTTTGGTCAGGACACGGGACAAACAAGTAAATATCGGGACAGTCCCGATAAAATTGGGACATCTGGTCACCCTAGCCGGGGTGGCATGATAGACTGGAGAGCCCAAGTGGACTGTCTGTGATGCCATGGTAAGACTGTTATAGTACTTCAGGAGTTCACACTTGTTATTGGGTTGGTGAACTCTAATTATTGAACATGCCACTAGTTTGGGGCATCTGCCCTGCTTTTTGACAGTCTGCCCTGAAGTTGACACTCACAGTCTTGAACCACTCCAGGCAGCATGACAAATACTAGTATGTGGCTGTGAGAGGAGCCCTGCACACCACTGAGATATGAATGTAGGGAGGGCAGTTCCCCTGATTTTTGTTCCTTATCACTAAACCTACAAATCATTGCTGGAAATGTATTTTACTCCCAGCTATATAGATGAGTTAATAAGCATATAATGTGTGATCTACAGTATAAACATCAATAGGACTGTACACAGTGTACAGCAGGTCAGAATATAGTCCACATGATATGAAGCTCATATTATATATAAAAAACCTGGCTTTCTTTCACTGTAACTTTCTTAACCCTGTTCAAGGGAAGGATTGAATTTAGCTCCTGACAGGTGAAAGATTTATGGCTAGAAATGTGAAGGATAGTGACCCCTTTCATCAGCAGCCCACATGCCTAGTGGGTGAGAAGCTGTGATTCGACAAGGTCATATTCATTACCTACACCCTCGCCAAGAGACACAGACGCCAACTGCACCTCATCCTTCAGCCAGGAAGGCTGTAGTCCAGGTCGCTAAGGCAGCAGGGGTAATCCACACAACTCATTTTATTTCCCCTCCCCCCGGCAAAGAAAATTAACAATTTCACTTGTGATCCTAAATCCGATTCTAACCTAGGTGTCTAGATGGCAAAGGCAATTGCGTTAATCCATTAAGCTACTTTAGCACCCTGTCTTTATCTGAAACTTGCAGACAGAAAGTGTCACTGGGAATTCGATGGACTTAAATACTTAGTGTAATCAAAGTTCGTGGTGTGTAAATTACATTTTCTTGGGTAGCTTGTTTAAAAGGGAAAAAGCAAAAAAACCAATCCTTATCACAAGCCTGGACTCTTCGGATACAGCTGTGACCATGTTAAACAAATCATGGCAGTGAAGGATTTGAGAAGTTTGGGAACCAAGGTGGTTTGTTTGTTGCTATTAATTTGGAAGTGGCTGCAGCCTGACAGACAAGCCATTTTTAAGGGTGAAGCTAACTCAACAAGAAAAAACAACAGAGCCTGTTAAAACAGTGACGCTGCGAGTAGACATTTGTCTGACATGTTGATTTCTTAGTCTCTCCCTATTATTTGCTAAACTGCGTAAGGTTTCCAACATCTTTATGCTGAATCTAGCTGTCACAGAACTGTAATTTAGCGTATACACAGGAATCGGTGTTTGATGATTGGGAGCAGAGAGATCCCTAATGACAGCCTTTTTGCCCTCTGGCATTTTAAATCCCCTGAAGCTGTTGTTATGTTTAGATTTGACTGTGGAGAAGCTAAAACCTGTATCCAGAACTGTCTATCTGAAGGGGGGAGGAGACTGTCATGCTCAGAAGCATCATGTGCTATCTCAGCTCAAGATTTTAGAAACTCCAGGGATTGATTTTACTGACTCCCTAGGAAAATCATTCAGGGACTACATGTTTTGAAAAGGAGCTGGACCTGGGATTGGAAATGTGGTCAGCTCTTCAGGCTCATGCCTAACGGCTGGAAATGAGAGAGGCTGGAAGCAGAGATACCATTGCATTGAACGATCTGCTGGTGGCAACATGCATTTTGACCCCATCTTGAAAAATTGGCCTCTTAATACCTTCAGGGAGTGTTACTTCCTGGTCCATGCTCATTAGTAGGGTGGATATAAATTGATTTTAAAAAACCCACCGATTTTTAAAAAATGTAAGTTTTTAAATTTAAATTAAAAACAGGTTTATTTACCAAAAAAAAATCAATTTAAAATTAAATTTGAAATTGACAACCTCTATTAAAACCTAAACTTATTTAAAAAGTTATCAAAATGATTTAAATTATATACAGAATATATGACCCTACCTGAATCATGGGATGATCTTCAAATAATTGCAGCTGAGTTGTGAGGAAGACATGGAAAATTACGGAAAAGTAATAATGGATGTTTATTAATTGTGGTAATTTGGAAAAGCCACAGCAAACCTATTTGTTTCAAAAAAAATTGCTGGAACAATACAGACACTATTATGTTATGCCTGTGAATTTTTTTAGATAACCAGACAATCTGGTGCAATGGCAGGGCCCTAACTTGAGCAGGGCAAGCACGGCAGCCATCCTGGGCACAAAGCTGTGGCTGGTGGGCATAGGAAATGAGACAGAAAAATGAGGGGAAAAAATGGCACGAGGCAGAGCCCTGCAGTGAGCGTGGTATTGCCACCCTTACTTCTCCACTGCTGCTGGTGGCGGCGCTGCCTTCAGAGCTCGGCCCCATGTCCTGAAGGCAGCACCACTGCCAGCAATAGTGGCAATACTATGCCCACTGCAGGGCTCTATCCCCTACTGTTGTTTCCCCTCATCTCTCTACACCTGCTTTGCGCCCTCGTTAAAACTCTCCCCAAAACTCTCCAAGATCATTTAATGTACTAATGATGAACAAAGTGTGTGTTGCAAACCTCAAAATGTATGTACAATTCTGGACGGTGCCAAATAAGCTAATTTAAAACAAAATTATGGTAGAAGCCTAATATTGTGAAATCCACAAATCCTGCAATATTGCAAATGAAGGTAGGTCTTAAAAATATAATATTAAGCAGTATGTGTTTGCTGCCAAGTTTTGAAGAAAGTCAGACCACCGAACTGGTGGAAGTCGCTTGGCATTTGGAAGCAACGTTTGTTGAAGTGCTAACCCAGCTTATGAAACAGTAGTCTCTTTTGCAGGTTCTGAGAGAATATTTTCTTCATTTCAGTTTATTCAGCTAGTTCAGTTCAATGACTAGTTTGTTCAAAGTTAAGAAACAAATTGGAAGTTGAAAAAGTTTTCTTCTTTCAAGCTATGAATAAAAGCTAGGTGTGAGAGGATGAGATCTACTGGGTCTAAAATCTTGAAGGACGTGGTGACCAGAAACAATCAGTTCAATTAACTAACTAGAGATAATATTTCCTTTGCTTAATAAATCAGTTAGTTTTAAATGTAAAACATGTTTTGATATACACATTTGATATCCAGCACATTTAAGGTTTCCAGTACATTTATTGTACTTAATAAAAAAAAAATGCTGGTTTTGTGCATTTTAATTGTATTTGAATTTCCATCCAGATAGAGCTTGATATAAGTCACAAGTAAAAAAATTAATACATTAGGAAAAAGTTAAACTCTATAATTGCTTAAATAAATGTGTATAGCTATAATGTATGCTCCCAGTTAGCCAAAAAGAAGCCCAAAATTTAGTGTTTTTAGTTGCAAATCGATATGTTTTAACAATTGCTAACCACTGCAAATTCTTTAGGGAATTATTACAAAATATATATGCAAAACACGATAAAAATCGATTATGTAAATCAAGGTTTCCTGCTTGCTGATTTAAATCATTATTAAAATTGGAGACTTAAATCGATTTGATTTAAATCCCATCACCCTGGTGACTAGTAAGAAAGCAGTTAAATTGAACACAGTCAGGGACCTAGAAGGAAAAGAGTGTTTTCAATTTGAACCACAACTGCTTCTAAATGTCTACACTGATTTGCTGCAACAGTAGTTTAATCTTGGAAAAGTTGGCTGAGATTTTCTTAAATCCTTGCATCATAACCACCCTATGCATGCTATGTAACCCAGCTTGACAGGAAACCTAAAATGCTTCAATACCCTTCATGAGATTATTAAAGCCAGTGAACTAATGGATTTTCAGAGAAAGAAGCCATTGCAGGAGGCTCTAAATCAGCAGTGGGTGTTGAATCTGAATAAACGACTCTCTTACCAGGCTTTTAAAGTCTCAAAGAGAAGCACAGAAAGCTTTGTTCTTGTGCTGGCTTAAATAACCCACATAGTCGTAAGTCCATCTATTCCCTGGACACATCACTCCCCAAAGGCCAGATTCTGCTGTCTGGCTGCAATAATAGAATCGTGCTGCAGCCGCTTGGTACACGGTTCTTGACTAGACTCTTCCAAAATCTTCCCTGCACGAGAGTTAAAATCAGGGGAGTCATTATGGACAATTAACTTTTATAGTTGGCACAGCAAGGACCTGGAAATTTACAGATGAAGCTAAAATTTTGTCCTTTGTTCATTCCATTCTAATGAGGTTTTCCAGCTCATACACTCTCTCCTTGATGCAGGTTGTAACTATTATTAAAACAAAGGAGTTTCACATGCTACAGATGAGGAACAATAGTATTTAGGATTGCCTCGTGTTCAGTTGTCCATACTAAGGAAAGTTGAAGAATATTTCAGGTTTAGCTTCATTTATATGGAGTTAAACTGGTCCCTTCATATAGCCTTTTTTTAAACAGTGACTTAACAACCATCACATTTTTACAGTAGTGCTTATAGCTCTAAAGGTAGGGTGACCAGACATCCTGTTTTTAAAGGGACAGTTCTGTATTTAAGCCCTCTTGCGGGTATCCTGACTTTTTATTAAAAATGGACAAATTGTCCCATATTTTCTGTCTCTCACACGTAAGTACTGGCACGTCCTGCTCTTGCTGGATCCCTGCTCACCAGCTGCCCGCCCACCAGTGACTGATGATGGGGGAGGGTGTGAAAGGCTGGCGGTTGGGTGAAGATGTAGTGTGTGGGGCCTGCCACTCCTCCTGCCAGTCCATCAGCGCAGCCCTCGCTGCGTGTTGGCTCTTGGCCAGTAGGTCCCCACCCACTGTCCTGTTTCCAGCCGCACTGGCAGCGCAGTGCAAGCTGCAGTGGCTAGTAAGTGTGGACAGGCACCAGCAGCAATGAGTTACGTGTCGCCTCAATTGCCCACTCAGGGCAGGCTCCAACTTTTCCGACGCCCCAAGCGGGGGGAAAAAAAAGAAAATGAAACAAAGAGTGGCGGGAATTTGGTGGAAGCTCAACCGCGCCGCTTCTTCTGCGGCAGTTTGGCAACGGGTCCTCCCTCTCTTCCTCTTCAGTGGCAATTTGGTGGCAGCTCAAAGAGGAAGAGAGGAAATGAGGGACCCACCACCGAACTCCTGAAGACCTTGGTGTGCTGCCCCGATACCAGACGGCGTGCCGCCCCTTTGAATTGGCCGCCCCAAGCACCTGGAGCCGGCCCTTTGCCCACTCATCAGCCCTTTACATGTTCCCCTCTTGCTGTCCTCTTCCTGCTTTGTCCCTTCACCTCACCAACCCCACTGCTCCTCCATCCCCTCCCCCCACCCCAACGGGGCATGTGCCACTACCAGCACAGCGTGGCGAACCAGTCCCTGGTCAGAGTGCTATGCTCACCAGCAGCCTGGCCAGCAGGCTTATTCCTTCTCCCACTGCCTCTAGTTGGGCTGGCAGGAAAGCCCAAGACCCTCCAGCCCCAACCCCTCACAGCGCTGGCATAGGGAAGCTTCTCTGCCTGTCAGTTAAGCTCTGGAGCTGGGCGGGGAGGTGAAGCGATTTCCAGCCTGTTCATGCCCTGAACTTGCAGGATCCACAGCAGCACCCAGGGCAGGGGCCTAGCACCCTCTTCACGTGCGCTTCCACACTGCATCCTGCCCTCAGGGAGCATGGGGCTGCTTCATCCCCTAGGCACCCTCCCCTGCTGAGCCACCTCTCTGTCCAGGTTTGCTGAAGCCCCTGCAGTCAAGTTTCCTGGGCCCTGGTGCACAATGCAGCCTTAGGGCTTAACCCCTTCTTGTCCGTGCTGTAGCTGGGGAACAGGTGGTAGCTGGTGGTCGTGGCCAGCAGTAGCCTGGAGGTATTAGCTGCCTTTCAACACTGCCAACAGGAAGGGATGAGCTGCTTCCAGCCATACAGGAGGGGAGGGGAAGAGCTGAACTCTGCAAAGACAAGGGCCAGGTCATCCCTTCCCACTCCTCTACAGCTGGAAGCAGCTCCCTTCCCTTCCCTCCCATACAGTGCTGAAAGGCTGCTGCTGGCCACATTCTGGTGTGACCTCTGACAGAAATATGGGGAGGGGAGCATGTGACCCCACGTGGCCTCCAATGCGTTGCCTCGAGAGGACACGGTGCCAGATACCAGGAGAGGTGGGTCTGTGCCGGAGGCTCAGCCAGGTATGGAGGGCGGAGAGCTCTGGGCAAGGAGGGTCGGGGATGGGTCGGTTGGTCACCCTCCATCTGTGAAAGGGGTGTATGGGCGTGTGTGTGTGGTGTGGGGGGTAGAGGTGTGTGTCACCCTACCCTGTGTGAACCCTAAAGCCTTCAAGATAAGAAGGTAAATAAGAAGACTCCAACTATACTATATTTCTTTTCAAGAGGTGCTCAGTAAACTTGATGTTAATTTGAACATTTGTACAATTGATTGCCGTTGAACTCACTAGAATACTAGTAATTTTATCAGGTGTCCCATATTTGGTATAGGGAAATATGGTCACTCTATCTAAAGGAGACCTACAAAGGGTTATTAAGAAACTGGGTTGTGCCCTTTTTTCACTCCTTTGTAGTGCAGAAAGAGAACCTGATTTTGTTTAATGTTTTTTAAAAAATGTCCTGCTTGTTTTTTCCCTTAGGAATATCAGGAATATTAAGTCTATTCTTCTTTGGTTTTGCTGGAGGATATGTGGGAGGTCTTGGGGATACCATCCTAATGGAAGACGATAGGTTGTCAAAGCCTTAACCAAAGTTCCCTTTATTCTGTGTGTTGGTCAATCTCTGAAGTCAAGTAAGTGTTAGCAAAAACAGTTTTAAAATAAAACTAAAATTACACACATTTTAGGTAGTTTAACAAAAAAATCCCATCTCTGCCAAATTGCTCAACTTTCACTCTCTTGGGTCTTGTGATGTCACCTTTCACTAGTCTCCAGACCTAGACAGGACTTGCATTCCTAATTTAAATCAGCCTTTTTTATAAGCTGTAACAGAACAATAGCAAGGGACCAACCCCATTTCCTCCCCCACCCTCCCTTTGCAAGTCCCCTCTAAGGCTGGACTGTAGTCACCTCTGTCATGGATTCTATGATTTGCCATTTAAAAACATCCTGTGATATATTTTGGACTCTTTGCATGTGAGTGCCTAGATGGGTGGGTCTGATGTACTCATTGAATAATTTTTTCTACAAGCTAGGTTGCATGGGAGGCTAATAGAGAAAAGAAACTCAGGGATAACAGTGCAAGGACATAAAAGGCCAGAGCAGCAGACTCTCAATGAGAGCGTTAATTACTCAGGGACTATTACATTGGAGAGGAAGGTTGAGTTCGTAAATGTAGCTTGGTTACGAGAAAACACACCAGTTCATTTCACAGCAGACAGGGAAACAATCATAGTTTAGCACCCATTGGCAGTCTGGGCAGAGACACAGAAGAACTGGACTACCTTCTCACCGCTAGATGTTGTTCCATCACCACAGGGTTGAGGTGTGTCAGGAGGACAAGTTGTAGAACCTGCATTGCCTCTACCCTTGCTCTCCCTATCCTGTCGATTGAGGATTCAGTCTTCAGGACAGTTGATCTCCTTCCTTTCACTGGCCAAAGTGGCCAGAAGGAAGAAACTCAACAGGAAAGTGGGGCTCCTTTGACTGAGACCTATTTCCTTTCACTCATTAGGTTACGTATCTAGGCACAGTTCCTTTGGGTGAAGTCCACTGAGTCCCTAGACTCTCTGTGAAGCCGTGGGTATTGTGTGGGTTTCTATGCTCAGTGTCCCCTTCTGGTTCCCTGGTTTTAACAGTCTGGCCTTGTCATAAACAGATAGCTAAGGGTTAATGTCTCTTTCACCTGAAGCACCTGACCAGAGGACCAATCAGGAAACCGGATTTTTTCAACTTTGGGTGGAGGGAATTGAGTGTCTAAGTCTTTGTTTTTCTGCCTGCCTGTTTTCTCTGAGCTTTGGAGAAGTACTTTTCTACTTTCTAGTCTTCTGTTTCTAAGTGTAAGGACAAAGAGATCAGATAGTAAGTTATATGGTTTCTTTTCTTTGGTATTTGCATGAATATAAGTGCTGGAGTGCTTTGATTTGTATTCTTTTTGAATAAGGCTGTTTATTCAATATTCTTTTAAGCAATTGACCCTGTGTTGTATCATCTTAATAGAGAGAGAACATTTGTATGTATTCTTCTTTCTTTTTATATAAAGTTTTCTTTTAAGACCTGTTGGAGTTTTTCTTTACTTCAGGGAAATTGAGTCTGTACTCACCAGGGAATTGGTGGGAGGAAGAAATCGGGGAGATCTGTGTGTTGGATTGCTAGCCTGATTTTGCATTCCCTCTGGGGGAATAGGAAAGTACTTTTTGTTTTCAGGATTGGGAACAGAGAGGGGGAGTCTCTCTGTGTAGTTTCACAGAGCTTGTGTCTGTGTATCTCTCCAGGAGCACCTGGAGGGGGGAAGGGAAAAAGGATTATTTCCCTTTGTTGTGAGACTCAAGGGATTTGGGTCTTGGGGTCCCCAGGGAAGGTTTTTTCAGAGGGACCAGAGTGCCCCAAAACACTCTAATTTTTTGGGTGGTGGCAGCAGGTACCAGGTCCAGGCTGGTAACTAAGCTTGGAGGTTTTCATGCTAACCCCCATATTTTGGACGCTAAGGTCCAGATCTGGGAATAAAGTTATGTCAGGCCTGCATTCCCATTTCTTTATGTGGTCTTGGTCCCCTGTCATTAGTTTATTCCTCTTCTTTCATAGCTTCCCCTTCCCTACTGTTTTTGTTGAGGAATGGCTTCTTCTGTTCCTTTGTCCACTGATTCCTTGGACTCATTCTCAGAGCAGTGGGCAGTTTCTGAGCTTCTCTGCTTAATGTCCCCCTCTGGATTCCTTGTTCCAACCCTGTGACCTGTACCTCCACATCTGTTTTTTCATTCTTTGTCCCCTGCAATCTGGGCTTTGTGGCCCCTCACATCTGAGGGGGTGGACCTTTCATTCTTTCTGAGGACCCTGCCTGCCAACCCACACTCCAGGTAGTCTGACATCTTTCATGAGCATTAAATTCACAAGCAGGATTTAAAAAGAAAGAGAAAACATGCTTTTTAATTTTTTTTAAGAACACTTTTCTCTTACGCTCCTCTGAATTTGCTCTGAGAGAGCCGCAAACCTGAACCCTGCACAACCTGCCCTATGCATTGTAGAAAAGCATTATGCTCTGCTGAAGCATTGCACCCAATGGACTGATGGAGTCTGCTCAGGTATGTAGACTCCTAGTTTTAAAATGGTTAAACTATTTGCCAAATGCTTCTGCTGCTATTATTGCCCCCAAACAAACAAACGAGATGATTTAGGGTGCTTTTTCATAACCTTGTGTCTGCTCCAAGACACAGGATTTTGCTAGCTCACAAGTACGGATAGTGATCACATGGTTAAAAACCAATAGCAAATTGAAAGCTCCCTTGAAAACGTTGGAAACAGATGTTCAGAAGACTCAGACCTCTCTCCATTAATTTCAGAATTTAAATGCCTGTTAATTCCTCTTTTTATTGCACAGCGCCACACTGTAGCATGTTCAATGTCAGAGAGAACTATCCTGCAGGGACACTTGATTGATCAAACCTGAAGGTCACTTAAAAATGTGGGAACTTACAAAACAACAGGGGTGAAGGAGGGCGGTGCTTCAAGTGGCACGTTTCATTCGGGAACCATCATGTTATATTGAACAGCTGCTGAAACTAGAAACAGTTAGATGTGGGGGATTGGCAGTAATGACTTCACACATTATCTGTAAAAAAAAAAAAAAAAAAAAAAAAAAAAGGGGGGGGGAAGGGGAAGAAGGCAATACACACAAAGGGATTTAAGTCTGGAAGTTACCCAACTCCTAGCCAAATAACTGCTGGAAACTGGTGAACATCTAGTTTCAAGGAGGGGCAGATGGGACTCGTATTTTGGCATCTGGTGAAGAGGTTAAAGGGTATCCATTCTGCCATGTTTTCTCCTCTTCTTATTCTGCCTCTCTCCCTCCTGCTTCAGTCTACTTACCCCATCCACTCCCCTTCCTAACATTCACCCCTTTCCCTCTCCCTCACTCTCTTTCCCAGACATTCATTCTGTCACATTCCCTCTATCCTTTGTCTTCCAATCCTCTTTCCTATATCTACCACCATTCAGCACTCCCCTCTCCTACAGAGAAGGTAAGCAAAAGCACAGATGCCTGCCCCAGTGACTATATCTGGAGAAGGGAGTGGCTGAGTTGCTTACAGCCTTGCCCCTTAACCTCTGCATAGTCTCCAACTCCTATGGATCTAACTAAATGTATAGGAAGACTGCCTCTGAAAGATTCACTGGGAGTTCTCACCGCAGACAGAAACATATGACCAGCCTAGCGGATGGTGGATCTTGGAGACACCCCCTCACCACCAGACTGCACTCAGTTTCACCAGTTCAGCTGGCCAATGGCTATTTCAGAAAGCCAGAATCAGTGGCAGAAGCAACTGCAATAAAGAGCCTATAAGACCCAGTAAATGCAATGGTTCCCCAACCCCATGGCACTGAGGAAGTCAGAAGAAGTGGTCCACTGTACTATATATACCACTGGCAGCTCTGCTGAGAATTATATTGTAGCTGGATTTACAATGCAAATATTTAACTTGCAAATAATATTTCTAAGCAAATGGATGTCCATCTATATGTGGTCAGTAAGTAGCACAGACTAGTGGAAATGAAAATAAGGGCAAGCGCTTCTGCGGTAAACAACTCTCTCTGTTAGTTGACAGATAAGTGAACTCTCCTCCCAATTTTCTGTTAATGTCAAGAGCTTCACTTAATTAACAAAGATGACATGCCTATTTACCTAAGCCTTTAACTGTGCATATATCATGTAGGTCAAATATATATTTGAAGACGGCATGATCCCAGTTGCTTTTTTGAGGGGGTAGGTTCTTGGTAATACTATTAATATAAGGCTTTTCTATTTAGTAACCCTACATACATCTTCTTAGACTCTTGTCTATGGTGGAAGCTTGTCAGTTTGATATCTACAAGGCCAGAAGAAGCCATAATTGAGAATATGTCTAACTGGTGCAGTATTAATTATCTGTAACAAACATGTCAAGTCAATATGCTGCTTGTACACATAAGATTAGCTTCAGTTAGTACATTAAAAGGTCAGCAGGAAGAAGAGAGAAAATGAGAGATGTGAAAAATAACATCTCTGATGTGGGGGGGATATGCTGTGGGTACTCGTGAGAGATTGTCTCCAGAGTATTCCAGTCCCTTTTCCTAAATTAGCTGCACTTTCCTTCCACAGTTACTATTAATCATGATGCTGTCAGTATACAGACACAGGAATATGTTATGCTAGCCAATGACTTTCCAATTAATTCCAACTCTCCTGCCCACAGAATACAAATCCTTTATCCATGGAAATATTATTTCTGGTGGTCATCTAAGAGCTGCTCCTTAAAAGAACAATAAGTGTTATGGAACTCTGCAATCATAACTGATATTACTACACGATAAAATTCAGAGTGGACAAGAACCTATTCAGAAATATGCAGTACTCTCTTAGGACTAACAAAACACCTTAATAATTCAAGGGAGATATCCAAGGTACAGTTAACTTTGGTTAGGCATATTGATCATTTGATGCTAGTAATGAATTGAGGCACTATTTACAGGTCTCCAAGGAATATGCTAATTGAGAAGGTATTATGCTACTACAATGTGATGCATTAGCGACTATTAGACTTCTCTTTAATGCATAAAGACTAGGTGAAGGAGCCACCTCCAACCCATGCAAAGAAAGCAGTTAAGGCTGGAATTTTTTAAAATTTTTCCATATGGACAATATGGGCAAAAAGCCACTAAAGACTGGGCTGTCCTTTCTATGATGGTGTTCTATTTTGCTGAGTACATCACTTCTGTTGATGCTGTTCAGTTATGTATGCATCAAGGAAAGAGCATAAACCAGTTTGAGCTGCAAAGACTAGTTACATTGGAGTCAACTAAACAATAAGATTTCAGCCTTATCTATAAATAATCCAGACTTTTGTAGGTTTACTTTAAACCTCAGACCTGCAACACTTTAGAGAATGTAGAAACCTACCTCAGAGAATACAGATTTGCAGATACATGTGTTAGTCTGTATTTTTAACTGAAAAAGCTGTTACAGCTCTAGATGTATTTTGTAAATCCATAATTGAGCTGATTTTAAACTATGTAAATTATTTACATATGTGAGGAATATATATACTAAAGTTAATGAAAACCATTCATATGCTGATTAAACACTTTAAATGTTACTAAAATAAGTAGAGATTTTTAAGGCCCTAACTCAGTATTGTGGACTAACAGTGTAAAATAGTACTAAATCATGCCAGCTTTGAATTATGGACACAAGCTATTCAAGAACAGCAAACTATTTCCTTCCAGTCTTCCATTTTATGGATTCTGCTCCTCCTCTTCCACAAGATGTATAACATATGTAAACAGGAGTTAAAGACAAAGACATTAAATAAGTCTCACCACACGCTGAATCTTAAACCTTTGAAAATAGGAGTTTATAATGCAAATATCGACACACTGCTATGTCCTGAGTCCTTGCCATTAAAAACAGTAAGAAAACCAGAACAGCCTGGTCACTCCAAGCATCAAACTGTATCAGCTATGATATTCATCCAATTTACTAATATGAACAGATTTCTGATTTTTTTTTTTATTTTTATTTTTTTTAAGGCTAAATGCATGAATGACATTAGCGTTGGCTTCAGTTGCTACTTTTCTCCACATTGTAGCCTGCTTGCTATAGATAAGTGTGACAAGTTACATTTATGCTGCAACAGAAGGGACTGATGAAAAAAGTATTACATCTAAATAAGTATTTTAATATAGCTTTCTTTCTAAAGAAGATGGCAGAACACCTTAAGGAAAGACCATAATAATTCACCTATATAGAGCCATTGAATCTTATCAAGTTATTAATGAAATTATTTGTCTTTTTAATTCTAAATGACTAAAATAGCCTCTTAAAGTTGGATGGCTAACTTTAATATCATATTGATTAAGATTTTGCCTAAGGGAACTTGCATTCTATACTAACAATCCAGTCCAACGAGGAACCCATTTAACACTCTTATTAGCTCTATACAAAGATTAATTAAGCAATAATTTCTTCAAAACGGCTCCTCATCAGTGGTTAATAACAGATTTGTTAGTTAACTTCATAAAGCAAGATCCACAGTGGTGAATGTTCTAGCAAGCTGGTTAATTGTTTTAATGATTTTTTCAGCTTTTATTGCTGGTTTAAATTGTATGTCACAATTTGTAATAGGAGTAATGTTCATAAATAATTATCCACAAGATGCTGTTATGGCAACACAGATGGAAAAAGTCAGTCATTTAACTAGAGGGGTTCTGGAATTCATTTAGAATGAAGGCCACAATTTACAGCGAGTAGTTGTTTTTAATGCGTTTTCAAATATATCTACGATTTCTTGGTTTAACATTTTGATTTAAAATATTCTTATTGTTGCTATCTAATAACATTTCATCATTTCCTTTTAACCTACACTCCAGAAAACATAAATGTCTCCACTACCAAGCAAACCAAAACCACAACCACAGCAGAAGTGAAGGCTGGGGCAGGTGAGAAATATCTAAGACCTATAAATAGGCCTGGCTATCAAATATAAAGACTCAAAGGTACATTAAAACTTACTATTATAAAGTCTAGTAGAGCCCTTGCTAGATGCTGATGACTAGCATGTGACTGATTCCAACAATTACCTGTGCCTTGGAAAGATCTGCAGTGAAGAAAAGAAAAATACAGTCCCCTATTAAGAGTTATGCTGGCTTTTCATAGGCTCTTTCACAAAATACTGCCAGAAGCAGATAATTTCAATTACACAGTGAAGACTAGATAAAGGACTTCTCTTTGCACCTGCAGAACTTGCATTGTTATAATCTGCGTAAAACACACAAATATATCTATCTAGTGCACTAGTTCTCAAACTTTCGTACTTGTGACTCCTTTCACATAGCAAGTCTCCGAATGCAACCCCAAATTAAAAACACTTTTTTATATATGTAACACCATTATGAATGCTGGAAGCAAACAGGGTTTGAGGTGGAGGCTGAAAGCTTGTGACCCCCCCCCTAGTTTGAGAACCTCTGATCAAGTATAAGCCAGGGTCTGAATGAGCTCTCCTCTGCCATCTGTTGATGAACCTGGGGAAAAGACCTCAGGAACAGACTGTATTTTCATAGACACACCTACTTTGCCTCAGTGATCAGCAGACCAGGGCCAGCTCCAAGCACCAGCTAAAGAAGCAGGTGCTTGGGGTGGCCAATACCAAGGGGCAGCCCTCCGGTCGCTATTGGGGCGGCACGTCAGGCTCTTCGGCAGCGGGTCCCTCAGAACTGTACTTAATATGCCGTTATTGAGGGAGTTACCTTACACTGAACCCCACTCACTAAGTAGGGGATAGTGATGTTAACTTCAAGTGAAAGTCAGAGCGGGTGTGTGGTGTTCCTGAGGATATTCAGGGTTGTGTGGCATCTCACCAACACCTGCCTTTAGCAAGAGGAAACCTTGTTTTTGGCTCCTCTAGATCAGCTCCCTGAAACTCTGAGGCTTTAGCAGCACAAGCAATACCATCCAGTGGTGATAGGCACACAGTGACTTTCAAGTTCTCTGAGCATTCCCCCTTTCCAATGAACACTCAATGGAATTACTAGGTGTGCTGTTCTCAAAGGAACCAGTTTGCAATCTTCAACTCAGAAACAGCACTTGCTTATCACCACAACATTAGATATATTTATAGTGCAAACAAGACTATGTTTATTATCAAAGAATAGAGATTCAAGTGATAGTGAGTAAGAACACTGGAAAGAAGAGGTTACACTCACCTTGTGCAGCAGCTGGAGTTCTTTGAGATATGTATCCCTATGGTTGTTCCACTTCAAGTATGCTCACACCCCACACAACTTTAATCAGAGGTACTTGGTAGTAGTCCCTGTTTGACCAGTGCATGCACCCTATGTATCCCTGTGCCCCACTCAGAGGCCATATAGGGCTGCACGGGCAAACTGCCCTCAGTTCCTTCTCCATCACAAAGTCTCCAGAGGTAACTCCAAAGTGGAAGGGAAGGAGTGCAAGTAGTGAAGCACCCATATGGACACATATCTTGAAGAACTCCAGTTATTGAACAAGGTGAGTAACCTTTCCTTCTTTTTAAAGTAGTGTCCCTATGGGTGCTCCACTTCAGGTGACTACCGAGAAGTACCCCCACTGTGGGAGGGGAGCCTTTGGAACCAAGTTCAAGACTCAAGACAAGATAATATTTCAATCTAGAAGACTGGGCCACTGCAGAATGCTTGGAAAAGGTATGTATGGAGGTCCAAGTGGTAGCCTTACAAATGTCCAGAATAGGAATCCTCTTGAGTAATGCCATATATATATATACACGCAGAGAGAGAGAGAGGAGATCATGGAATGGACAATACCCTAGGAGGCAGCTATACACCACAAATATTCTGGTGATTTTCTAAATGACTTAGTTCTGTTCAAATGAAAGGCTAATGCCCTCCTAACATCCAAAGTGTGCAAAACAGCCTCCTTTCTGGACTCATACAGCTTTGGGGGAAAAAACCACAAGATAGATAACTTGGATGACACCTTGGGTAAAAATTTTGTGTGTGGACTTAACTTTGTCCTTGAAAAATACTGTAAATGGAGGGCACACCACCACTAGAGACTCTTTCTCCAACCCTTGGGCAGCAGTAACAGCCACCAGCACAGCCATCTTCAGAGATAAATTAATGAGAGAAGTAGTTGCCAGTGGCTCAAAAGGAGGATCCATAAATCCTAAATTCAAATTCCAAATCAGAGTAGGTTCCTAAACTGGAGGGGAAAGGTTCTTCAACTTTACAGTTATGGGATGTGCGAAAACTGAGAATCTCTCAACCAGGGAATGAAAGGCTATTATAGCCACCAAGTGGTCTCTGATAGAACTCAGAGATAGTTCTGACTTTTTGGTCTCTAGGAGGTAATCTAGAAGTATTGAGAGGGAAGAGTGAGCAGATGGAAAATGTCTCTGGACACACGGAAGGCTGAAACTTTTCCACCTGTGATGGTAAATATAGCTTGTGGAATCTTTTCTACTGTTCAATAACACCTGTTGTATCTTCTCAGAAGAAGTACACTCTATTCCCACAAACCATTGAGGAGCCAGACTTGAGACCAAAGAATCTTCAGATTGGGGTGAACAGTCCTGTAATAACCTTAGTCCCAGATTTGGACCTTAGCGTCCAAAATATGGGGGTTAGCATGAAAACCTCCAAGCTTAGTTACCAGCTTGGACCTGGTACCTGCTGCCACCACCCAAAAAATTAGAGTGTTTTGGGGCACTCTGGTCCCTCTGAAAAACCTTCCCTGGGGACCCCAAGACCCAAATCCCTTGAGTCTCACAACAAAGGGAAATAATCCTTTTTCCCTTCCCCCCTCCAGGTGCTCCTGGAGAGATACACAGACACAAGCTCTGTGAAACTACACAGAGACTCCCCCCTCTCTGTTCCCAATCCTGGAAACAAAAAGTACTTTCCTATTCCCCCAGAGGGAATGCAAAATCAGGCTAGCGATCCAACACACAAATCTCCCCTTGATTTCTTCCTCCCACCAATTCCCTGGTGAGTACAGACTCAATTTCCCTGAAGTAAAGAAAAACTCCAACAGGTCTTAAAAGAAAGCTTTATATAAAAAGAAAGAAAAATAAGTACAAATGTTCTCTCTGTATTAAGATGATACAACACAGGGTCAATTGCTTAAAAGAATATTGAATAAACAGCCTTATTCCAAAAGAATACAAATCAAAGCACTCCAGCACTTATATTCATGCAAATACCAAAGAAAAGAAACCATATAACTTACTATTTGATCTCTTTGTCCTTACACTTGGAAACAGAAGACTAGAAAGTAGAACTACTTCTCCAAAGCTCAGAGAAAGCAGGCAGGCAGAAAACAAAAAACCTTAGACACTCAATTCCCTCCACCCAAAGTTGAAAAAATCCGGTTTCCTGATTGGTCCTCTGGTCAGGTGCTTCAGGTGAAAGAGACATTAACCCTTAGCTATCTGTTTATGACATGCCCCCCAAATTGCAGACAGTGGGGAAGCTCACTGGCGGCGATTTCCTTCTAGAACTTGAAAATAAACAGATTAATACAACACATACACCTTTACATATACTCCTAAGTATATAACTAACAGACTTCTACATTTTAAGAACACTTTTTAACTACTGAATTCTGGGAAACTCTCACGGGAGAGTGCATCAGCAACTTTATTAGAAGCTCCTGTGATGTGTTGAATTTCAAAATCAAAATCTTGGAGAGCTAAACTCCAACGAAGAAGTTTCTTGTTGTTCCCCTTGGCAGTATGAAGCCACTTTAGTGCAGCATGGTCAGTTTGTAGTTGGAACCGCCGTCCCCAAACATATGGGCGTAGCTTTTCCAGGGCGTACACAATGGCATAGTATTCCTTTTCACTGACTGACCAGTGACTTTCCCTCTCAGACAGTTTCTTGCTGAGAAACACGACAGGATGGAAGTTGTGATCTGTTGCTTCCTGCATGAGCACCGCTCCTATACCACGCTCAGATGCATCTGTGGTTACTAGGAATGGCTTGTCAAAATCCGGGGCCCTGAGCACAGGGTCCGACATGAGCGTTGCCTTAAGTTGGGTAAAGGCCTTTTGACACTTATCAGTCCACTTAACTGCATTTGGCTGGGTCTTTTTGGTCAGGTCGGTCAGTGGGGCAGCGATTTGGCTGTAGTGTGGTACAAATCGCCTGTAGTATCCGGCCAAGCCTAAGAAGGATTGGACCTGTTTCTTTGACCTTGGGACAGGCCACTTTTGGATAGCATCCACCTTGGCCTGTAGGGGGTTTATGGTTCCTCGACCCACCTGGTGCCCCAGGTAAGTCACTCTGTTTTGGCCTATTTGACACTTTTTGGCCTTAACAGTTAGTCCTGCCTGCCTGATGCGCTCAAAGACCTTTTCCAGGTGTAGTAGGTGTTCGGGCCAGGAGTCTGAAAAAATGGCCACATCATCGAGGTAGGCAACTGCAAATTCTCCCAGTCCAGCTAGTAGACCATCTACCAGCCTCTGGAAGGTGGCGGGTGCATTTCGAAGGCCGAAAGGAAGGACATTGAATTCATACACCCCCGCATGGGTGACAAATGCTGACCTCTCCTTGGCAGGTTCATCTAGCGGTACTTGCCAGTACCCCTTGGTTAAGTCTATTGTAGAGATGAACTGGGCACGTCCCAACTTTTCCAATAGCTCATCGGCACGTGGCATTGGATAGTTGTCCGGACGAGTTACAGCATTTAGCTTACGGTAGTCCACGCAAAAGCGTATTTCCCCATCTGGTTTGGGTACCAGAACCACTGGAGATGCCCATGCACTGGTAGATGAGCGGATTATACCCATCTGTAGCATGTTCTGGATCTCCCGTTCTATAGCAGCTTGGGCATGAGGAGACACTCGGTAGGGTGGGGTTCTGACTGGGTGAGCATTACCTGTATCAATGGAGTGGTATGCCCGTTCAGTCCGTCCTGGGGTGGCTGAGAACAATGGGGCGAAGCTAGTGCACAGCTCCTTGATTTGCTGCCGCTGCAGACGTTCCAGAGTGGTTGAGAGGTTCACCTCTTCCACGCCACCGTCTTTTTTCCCGTCGTAGTAGACACCGTCAGGCCACTCAGCATCCTCTCCCTGGACTGTAAACTGACAAACCTGTAAGTCTCTGGAATAGAAAGGCTTGAGAGAATTAACATGGTACACTTTAGGCTTTAGTGAGGAATTGGGAAATGCTATGAGGTAGTTTACAGCTCCCAGGCGCTCTTGGACCGTGAATGGCCCTTCCCATGAGGCTTCCATCTTATGGGCCTGTTGCGCCTTCAAGACCATAACCTGGTCTCCTACCTTGAAGGACCGATCTCTGGCATGTCTGTCATACCAGGCCTTTTGCTCTTCTTGAGCATCCTGTAGGTTCTCTTTAGCAAGGGCTAAAGAGTGTCGGAGGGTGCTTTGTAGGTTGCTTACAAAGTCCAGCATGTTAGTTCCTGGAGAAGGCGTAAACCCCTCCCATTGCTGCTTCACCAACTGTAATGGCCCCTTAACCTCGTGACCATACACAAGTTCAAATGGTGAAAACCCTAAACTGGGATGTGGTACAGCCCTGTAGGCAAACAGCAACTGCTGCAACACTAGGTCCCAATTATTGGAGAATTCGTTGATGAATTTTCGTATCATGGCCCCCAAAGTTCCATTGAACCTTTCCACCAGGCCATTGGTTTGATGGTGGTATGGGGTGGCAACCAAGTGATTCACCCCATGAGTTTCCCACAGTTTTTCCATGGTCCCTGCCAGGAAATTAGACCCTGAATCTGTAAGGATGTCGCAGGGCCAACCTACCCTGGCAAAGATGTCTGTTAGGGCCAGGCACACAGTGTTAGCCCTGGTGTTGCCTAGAGCTACTGCTTCCGGCCATCGGGTAGCAAAGTCCACTAAAGTCAGTACGTACTGCTTTCCTCTGGGCGTCTTTTTTGGGAAAGGGCCCAGAATATCCACAGCTACTCGCTGAAATGGGACCTCAATTATGGGGAGTGGCTGGAGAGGGGCCTTGACCTGGTCTTGAGGCTTTCCCACTCTTTGGCATACCTCACAAGACCGGACATACTTGGCAACGTCCTTGCCCATCCCCTCCCAGTGGAAGGACTTCCCCAACCGGTCCTTGGTTCTGTTCACCCCAGCATGGCCACTGGGATGATCATGGGCTAAGCTTAAGAGCTTCCCCCGGTACTTAGTTGGAACCACCAACTGTTTTTGCGGCTGCCATTCTTCCCGGTGTCCACCAGAAAGAATTTCCTTGTATAAAAGTCCTTGGTCTATAACAAACCGGGATCGATTAGAAGAGCTGAGAGGCGGTGGGGTGCTCCGGGCCACCGCCCAAGCTTTCTGAAGGCTGTCATCTGCTTCCTGCTCAGTCTGGAGCTGTTCCCTTGAGGCTGGGGTCACCAGTTCTTCCTCAGACTGTGGACTTGGGCTTGGTCCCTCTGGAAGCGATGTAGGTGATGGGGTTGTTTCCGTTGCTGGTGAACCGCTCTCCGCTGGTGCACCTGAGGGTATTTCAGGCTCTGGCCGAGCCTTTTGGGTATGGCTGTCTGTGGCTTCTGCCAGTTTTGGCTCGCTGGCGCCCTCTGGCGTTGAGTTTGAAGATGTAGTTGCACTTGTTGGTGCTGGTTGCTGTTCCAGTTCCGGGCCTGGGACTGGAGATGCTGTGGCTGTTTCAGTGGTAGGCATGGAATCCGGGTCCACTACCTCTGTCTGGGTCTCTGGTAACACAGACGGGGCCTCTGTGGACGGTTCAGGAACAGGAATGGGTCTGGAAGCTTGCCTGGTTTGGCTACGTGTAACCATTCCCACTCTCTTGGCCCGCCTCACCTGGTTGGCCAAGTCTTCCCCCAGTAGCATGGGGATAGGATAATTGTCATAGACTGCAAAAGTCCACATTCCTGACCAGCCTTTGTACTGGACAGGCAGTTGAGCTGTAGGCAAGTCTACAGCTTGTGACATGAAGGGGTAAATTGTAACTTTGGCCTTTGGGTTGATGAATTTGGGGTCAACGAAGGATTGGTGGATAGCTGACACTTGTGCCCCCGTGTCTCTCCACGCAGTAACCTTCTTTCCGCCCACTCTCAAATTTTCCCTTCGCTCCAAGGGTATTTGAGAGGCATCCGGGCCTGGGGATCTTTGGTGTGATGGTGGTGTAATGAATTGCACTCGCATGGTGTTCTTGGGACACTTGGCCTTGATATGTCCCAGTTCATTACACTTAAAGCATCTTCCATCTGATGGGTCACTGGGCCGAGGTGAGTTACTGGAGACTGGTGAGGTTGAAGGGTAGGGTATCTGTGGCTTTACTTGGGTGGTATGTGGGGTCTTTGGCTGTCCTCGGTTGTAGGGTTTATGGTCTGTGTGCCCCCTGGGGTAATCGTTCCCCTTGACAGTAGCTTTCTTGCTTTCTGCCAGTTCCATCCATTTGGCTCCAATCTCCCCCGCCTCAGCGATATTCTTGGGGTTTCCATCTTGTATGTACCGTGTGATGTCTTCAGGAACACCATCCAAGAACTGCTCCATTTGTATGAGGAGGTTCAGTTCTTCCAAGGTTTGAATGTTGTTTCCTGTTAGCCAGGCCTCATAGTTTTTTGCAATGTAGTAGGCGTGTTTGGGAAATGACACCTCTGGTTTCCACTTTTGGGTTCTGAAGCGCCGACGGGCATGATCTGGGGTTATCCCCATCCTGTATCTGGCCTTGGTTAGAAAAAGTTTATAGTCATTCATTTGGTGCTTAGGCATTTCAGCTGCCACCTCTGCTAAAGGTCCACTGAGCTGTGACCTCAATTCTACCATGTACTGGTCTTCGGGAATGCTGTACCCAAGACAGGCTCTTTCAAAATTTTCCAAGAAGGCCTCGGTGTCATCACCTGCCTTGTAGGTGGGAAATTTTCTGTGCTGTGGAGCAATATTTGGTGCCGGGTTGTTAGGGTTGGGTGGCACAGGCAGCCCAGCTTTTGCCAACTCCAGTTCATGTTTTCTCTGTTTTTCCTTCTCTTCATTCTCTTTTTGTTGTTTTTCCATTTCTCGGTGGTGGGCCGCCTCCTCTTCTTCTTGCTTCCTTCTGTGGGCCAACTCATCTTCTGCTTGTTTCCTTCGGTAGGCCATCTCTTCTTCTTCTAGTTTTCTTTTGTGTGCTGCCTCTTTGATCTGTTCTTCTCTTTCTTTCATCTCCATCTCTTTTTGTTTTATTTCCAGTTGTCGCCTGTGTTCAGCTTCTTTGATTTGTTCTTCGGCGTCAATTTTTGCCTTAGAAGTCATGGTTCCTGTTTTCTTGTGTTGGGGTGCCCTCCGGTGTTTATCTTCTGAACTGCAGGTTCTCTGTTGCCTCCTGAAGTCTGCCTAGCAACAGTGCCTTTAGTTAATTTTCCTTTTCTCTCTCTAGCTAATGTTCAATGAAGGGAAACCAGAAAAACCACTTTATTTGCATGCATATAAGTGCCGGTACTTGCCTCCTAATGGGAGGGCTATTGCATGACAAAAGACCCTTAACATGCAAGCCACAAACTGCGAGAGAGAGCAGAAAAAAAAATTCTCTCTGGTTCCCTTTTAAAACCAACTGCTTCTCTCTGCTAAAAAGCCCTTAGCAGAGAAAAGAAAAATATAATATTTCTACTGGCTTCTGGGTTCTGTCTATCTCCCACCAGCTGCCACTCATGTAATAACCTTAGTCCCAGATTTGGACCTTAGCGTCCAAAATATGGGGGTTAGCATGAAAACCTCCAAGCTTAGTTACCAGCTTGGACCTGGTACCTGCTGCCACCACCCAAAAAATTAGAGTGTTTTGGGGCACTCTGGTCCCTCTGAAAAACCTTCCCTGGGGACCCCAAGACCCAAATCCCTTGAGTCTCACAACAAAGGGAAATAATCCTTTTTCCCTTCCCCCCTCCAGGTGCTCCTGGAGAGATACACAGACACAAGCTCTGTGAAACTACACAGAGACTCCCCCCTCTCTGTTCCCAATCCTGGAAACAAAAAGTACTTTCCTATTCCCCCAGAGGGAATGCAAAATCAGGCTAGCGATCCAACACACAAATCTCCCCTTGATTTCTTCCTCCCACCAATTCCCTGGTGAGTACAGACTCAATTTCCCTGAAGTAAAGAAAAACTCCAACAGGTCTTAAAAGAAAGCTTTATATAAAAAGAAAGAAAAATAAGTACAAATGTTCTCTCTGTATTAAGATGATACAACACAGGGTCAATTGCTTAAAAGAATATTGAATAAACAGCCTTATTCCAAAAGAATACAAATCAAAGCACTCCAGCACTTATATTCATGCAAATACCAAAGAAAAGAAACCATATAACTTACTATTTGATCTCTTTGTCCTTACACTTGGAAACAGAAGACTAGAAAGTAGAACTACTTCTCCAAAGCTCAGAGAAAGCAGGCAGGCAGAAAACAAAAAACCTTAGACACTCAATTCCCTCCACCCAAAGTTGAAAAAATCCGGTTTCCTGATTGGTCCTCTGGTCAGGTGCTTCAGGTGAAAGAGACATTAACCCTTAGCTATCTGTTTATGACAAGTCCTACTAACATCTTGAGAAAGAACATGAGGCATGGGTGGAAGGCTGATTACCTGACAAGTGGCTGGGTAAAATACATCTGTCTGAGCCACGTTGGAACTATTAATATGATCTTGCTTGATTTTGTTTACCACTTTCAGAATCCAGGGTGTTGGTGGAAATGCATATAGAAGGCCTCTTGTTCACTGAACAAGGAAGTCATTTCCCAATGAGAAAGGGCCTCACATGCCCAATCTCCACCAAAGTGTTTACATTTCCTGTTGTTCACCATGGAAAAGAGACCTATTTCTGGAAATCCACAAACCAGAAAAATTTGATTGAGAATCCAGGAATCTAACTCCCACCATAGTTGTGGGAGAAGTATCATCTGAAGTCATTCACTATCCTGTTTTGTTCCCTGGGAGGTAAGCTGCTGAGATTAGGATGCAATTGGCTATGCACAAGTTCCAAAGCTTTATCACTGTAGCACAAAGGGAAGGAGATCTGACCCCTCCATGTCGATTGATATAAAACATGCAAGGCTATGTTGTCTGTCAAGATCTTTATGGACTTGTCTCTGATTAAAGGCAGGAAGTGGATACAAATATTCCTGTCTGCTCTCAGCTCGAGGAGGTTGATACGTAGTCATGCCTCTTAGGCAGGCCATTTGCTCTGAGTGGTGGAGGTCCCTAAATACGCTACCCCCTCTTCCCCCTCCCCATAGCTCATCAGGGTTGCATCTGTTGTTATGGTGATGGAAGGAGGAAATTGAACAAATGCAATCCCCATGCAGACATTATCTGGATCTTTCCACCAATTGAGGGAATTTCATGCTTGACAAGGGACCAACACCAGCTTGTTCAGGCTGTGTTTGTTTGGAGTATATAAACATTCCTGAGCCAACCTAAAACATCAAAAGCAGAGCCTGGCATGTTGTGTCACAAAGGTACAAGTTGCCATATGTGTGAGTAGTTAAAGACAAATTCTTATTGATGTCTGTGGGCTGATTTGAATTTTTGAGATGAGATTTGTTAACATCAAGAATCTGTCAGAGGGAAGATAAGTCCGGGCTGACATTGCATCTAAGGATGCTCCTATAAACTCTAGTCTTTGTACCAGCCTCGAAGTGGATTTCTCAATGTTGAGCTGCAAATCTAGCTCACAGAACAGGGATATTATCTTTATGGCAGCGAAAACCTCATTGTGAGACTGGCCCTTGAGTAACCAGTTCATCCCAAGGTGCTGAAGGTAAGCTGCAACCACTGCCAATATATTCAAGAACACTCTTGGGGCAAAAGAAAGGCCAAAAGGAATTACATGATTCTGGAATTAATCCCGATCTATCAAAAACTTCAGGAATTGTTTGTGAGATGGATGAATTTCAATATGAAAATAGGCATTGTGAAGACTGAGGGCTGAAAACTAGTCCCGCAGTTATAATGATGGAATTATAACAGAGAGTCACCATCCTGAATTTTTCTGATTTCACCAAGTTGTTTAGGAGTATTACAGCCAAGATCAGTCTCCATCCCCCATTATTTTTCATGACCAAAAAATAGTTAGAGTAAAAGCCCCTCCCCTTCTGTGTTGAACTGGAACTGGTTCTACAGCTCCTATGTGCAAAATGGAGTTGACTTCCTGCTTTAAAAGGTACTTGTGAGAGGTGTTCATGAGGCGAGACAAGGAACAGAGGTAGATAGAGGAGAAAGAGGTAAAATTGATGGAGTACTCTAGTTTTATAACCTCCAGCACCCATTTGGCTGACATAATTTGCTCCCAGCAGGATTGAAAGTGGGAGAGACTGTCTCCAAAGGAAGGGAGTTGGGTAGAATGGTATAGATGGAGCTCAGTTTCATGGAGTTGTTCTGGGCCCTCAACCAGCTCAGATCGAGATAGATCATCACCTGCTGATGTACAGCACCTCAGAGTAAAGATGAGGTAGACCGCGGGCCGCCGTGAAGAATACATTGGACCACATTCCAGGATGTGTTACTGCAGAGGGGTCAAATAGCAGGAGTCTAATTCTTTCCAAAGACTGCTCTATTTTAGTTTTATTATTTAAATCCACAATCACAAAACATCTCTAATCACATCAAGTACAGCGTGTCATGCTTGGGAATGCTCCAGAATCCATTTGCTGCTGCTGTAAGTTACAGAAATTCAATAATTCAGATTAGTAGAAATCCAGTACAGATGTTTTGCCTGCTCTCTATTTAATTTTCTGGTCACACCAGACACACGTCCCCTGCAGAAATCTGAACCTCCTATCAAAGAAAAATACATTTCAGTGGTACTCAGGGCCCAATAACAACAGTCAAAAGACGATGCTGGTGCCATTAACCTGTTACACTTGCTCCTCTTTTGACACTCAAATCAATACGCCACTGACTAGTTGCTCTGAACATTGTCAGAAATATTTGTGTTGCTGTAAAGACAAACAAAACAAAAGAGATTCTTCTTCATTGTTCTTAAAGGTTAAAGTGCTGAAAACTAATATCTGCAGTTTAAAAGCAAGCACAGAAGGAAAACATCTCTCCAGGTATTAGATGTATCACTTTGGGAGTATGTTGATTTAGTCATGCCATTCTCTTCACAGTTCACACTTCTTTCTACAAGTGAAAATGAGAGTTGAATCACCCATATGTAAACATGATTATTCCTTTTCATCCAGAAGCGTGTGGCTGATGTATACCCCTTGCCAAATGGGGGGAAAAGAATCAGACTATGAAATTCCTTGTCCAGCTGCCTAGTTCAATAACTAACCAGTACATTTTATTACAGGCTTCAGCAATTTAATGTGAAATGGGCCCATTTTATGCTACCATACTATATGAGCAATGTGAAATTGCTTTTTTGCTTTTCCTAAAAAGGTACTCAAGTGTCGCCCTAACTTGAATGTTTCCTTATGAACAAACACAGCAGCAATGCAGTATTTCCTTTGATGACATTTGCCTATACACTGAGCGGCTATTGCTCCAGTGCTCCCACTGAAACACTCATGTACCCACATAAAAATGCACAAGGGATGTAACAATTTTGCCTTTCACTTGTTTGAGATGACTCTAAGACCAGTGCTAATATCAGTATATTTTAGTCTTCAGGTGATTTAACAAGATCTCACACTTCCACTAGGGCCGCACAGAGAGGGGAGCAAGTGGGGCAATTTGCCCCAGGCACCACAGGGGCCCCCACAAGAATGCTCCAGCCCCGACCCCGCCTTCCCCCATCCCCTCAGTGCGCCACGTCCAGGAGCGGCCCTGGACAGAGCTAAAGTGACGTGGCTCCGCTGCGGCCTGAGCTCCTCCTCGCTCAGAGCCACATGGTAAGGGGGCGGGGCCTGAGCTCTGGTCTGCCGGAGCCACGCTGCTGCAGCGGTGTCCAGGGGCCAAGGCAGCTCTTGAACGTGGCACATTGAGGCTCCGGGAGAGGCAGGGGTTACCCAGGAGCGGCCCTGGACTGAGCTAAAGCAGTGTGGCTCGAGCAGGGCCTGAGCTCCTCCCAGCTTGGAACTGCGTGGTAAGGGGCCGGGGCTGTGAGCTCCAGGCCGACCGGCGAGAGCTCGGGCCCCACTGGAGCCACGGCATTGCAGCGCTGCCCGGGGCTGCTTCTGGACACGGTACGCTGAGGCTCCGAGAGAGCGGGGAGGGGGATGGATAAGGGGCAGGGAGTCCCAGGGACAGTCAGGGGAAAGGGAAGGGGCAGTGGTTCGGGGGTGGTGGTCAGGGAGCAGGGAACAGGGGGTTGGCTCATGGGCATTCCAAGGGTCTGTCGGGAGCCGGGGGTGGGGGGGGTCAGGGCAGTTAGGGAACAGGGGTGGTTGGGGAGGGAATTTCAGGGGGCCAGTGAGGGGACAAGGAGCAGGATGGGTTAGGGATTCTGAGGGGGGCAGTCAGGGGCCAGGAAGTGGATGGGGGTCAGATAGGGAGCAGGGCCAGGCTGTCTGGGGAGGCACAACCTTCCCTACCCTAAAGCTCATTCAGCAGTTTGTGTTAAATAGCTGTCTGCAAGCCTCAAAGAGCTAAGCTGTTATCTTTTCTGTTACCGAAATATCGGGTCTGCCTAGCTGAGAGCCAATAACAGCCTGACAGGGATGAGGAAAGATGCTTTATTCTGCAGAAGAAATGAGAGCCCTGTACCTTGGTACAAAAGACACTATTCCATACAAATTTCACAAGCCTTTTATACACTTTTAGACAAAGACCCTGGTGTGTTAACACTTGATTGGTAGGTGTCAAACCCCACACTTCTGGTTAGTAAAAACTGGTTTGAAGCAAGTTTTCTCTGCTTTGAGGCAGAAGAGAAAAGATAGTTCAAAAGTTCAGGTTACTGTGTACGTGAGGCTTCTGCTTCCCCCTAATGTCCAAACCGTTAGTTGTTAGGAGGGTTACCAGTAACTTTCACACTTCCATGGGGGAAGGGATCACATGAGAAGAGCAATATCCTACACCACCTACCTCCTTCCCAACCCTACCAAGGGAGACCCTCCTCCCCTGCATTCCCCAAGGCTCCAGAGGTTTTAATTCAGTGGTTCTCAAACTTTTGTACTGGTGACCCCTTTCACATAGCAAACCTCTGAGTGTGACACCCTCCCCTTATAAATTAAAAACAAACACTATTATAAATGCTGCAGGCAAAGTGGGGTTTGAGGTGAAGACTGACAGCTCACAATCCCCAATAATAACTTGTGACCCCTGAGGGGTCCCAAACCTGTTTGAGAACCCTGGGGTTCATTTAATTTTAGCACCCTATGTCCATTCACATGCATGTGCTATTTTGAACATTTCAGTTTTCACAACAAAAGCTCATCCCACATTCTGGAATAAGCTCAAATGCTCAGTTCCTGGAGTATGTACATAAGCTATACTAAAGACAAACCCACAGTAACTGTCTCCGGTTTGTGAGGGACCCCATGGAGCCAGTCTCTAGGAAACAGATACATACAGGATGGGTAAGGAATGGTGTCCCTAGCCTCTGTCTGTCAGAGGGTGGAGATGGATGGCAGGAGAGAAATTATTTGACTATTACCTGTTAGGTTCACTCCCTCTGGGGCACCTGGCTTTGGCCACTGTCAGTAGGCAGGATACTGGGCTGGATGGACCTTTGATCTGACTTAGTATGGCCATTCTTATGTTCTAAGCTAAATGAACCCAAAGGTAGGGAGCCATATGAGTCAAGGAAGCCAGCAAAGTATCAGAAACCTGGAAAACTCTCTCACTGGATGGGCTCAGGCGTTTGGTCACAATCGCTGAGGTGGTTCAAAAGTTTTGGATTTTTTTTAAGCAGATTTTTTAAATTGTTTCTTTAAACAAACACAGCAAGTAGCAAATATTTGGCCACATACTTCTGAAACCTCACACCATGTTCAGGTTTTGGCAGACTAATTTCAGCTTTTCAATTAAAAAAACCACAACAAATTTTGAAGGAAAGCAGAGATTGTCCATGATTTTTTTCTGCTTTTTAAAAACCTCTAGTTTTCGATCCAAAAAAAGTTTTGACGGAAAATATTTGTCCAGCCCTTTTAATGAGCTTTAGTGCCTTTTAGCACTAGCTGATGCTGAGAACCAGTGATACCTTGTAAAGGTGACTTGAAAATAAGTTCTCTCAACACTGGGTTTGTGCCGAGATGTGGAAGATTTTTAAATGTTTATTTTTCCCAGGGCTGCCCAGGGGAGGGGCGGCAACAAGTGGGGCAATTTGCCTCAGGCCCCGCAGGGGCGCCTACGAGAATATAGTATTCTATAATATTGCAACTTTTCTTTATGGAAGGGGCCCCTGAAATTGCTTTGCCCCAGGCCCCCTGAATCCTCTGGGTGGCTCTGACTTCCCCCTGGATCACAGGAGACAGTAATTTATGTTACGATGTCCTCAGATAACTAAACATGCTAAAAATTGGAAAGCTATTAATGCAGTGTTAACTAGAAGTAGGCAGAGTGAACTAAATCAATAAAATACACGTTTACGAACCATTCTGCAATGACTCACTCATTCTAGAATTGTGTGTACAGTACAATTTGTATGCCAAAAAAAGGGGGAATGGGTTAGAGTACAGCAATTAAAAATGAAAGAGATAAATCTCACAATTATTCTATAATTTCCAGTTTACTTCTGAGTTCAGATTCTGACAGTAAGTGACTGTTTCGACAAAATTTGCAAGGGAAGGTACCACTGGCCTAGCAGTGGGGAACAGAGCACATGTTGCTCAGTATGGACACAATAATATGCAACATTCACTGAAAAAATATTTCCTTTTATCAGTTGAATTTGCCACTTCTCCATTTCATTGAATGTCTCCTTGTGTTATGAGACAAGGAGAACAAAAGCTCCCCGTCCACTTTTTCTGTACCATTATTTCATGTATTTTATTACGTACTCTCATTCATCTCCTTGCCAAGGTAAACAAACCCAATAATTTTAATCTCGTTTTATGAGTTTTTCCATGTCCCTCATCATTTTTGTCCCCTTCTCTGAACCTTTTCTAGTTCTGCAATATTATTTTGAGATGGGATGAATATAACAAAGAGTATTCTTGATGAGGCTGCACTATTGACTATATATGATTACATTTTCCATATTATTCTCTGTCCCATTTCCTATGCATTCTAACATTTTTGCTTTTTTTGACTGCAGCTGTACATTGAGCACAAGTGTTCATTGAACTATCTGCAGTTACCCTCAGCTCCCTTTCCTGGATTGATATAGTTAATTTAGAACCCTGAAAGACATGCAAATTGTTCAATGTGCATTAATTGCATTTGTCAACATTGAACTTCATTTGCCATCATGTTATCCATTCACTTTAGTTTGGTCTCTGAAATTCCTCACAGATCTCTCTGGTTTTAACTAATCTAAATAAGTGTATAATTTGAAACTTTTGCTACCTCACTACTTACCCTCTCTCTCTCACCACCACCCTTCCATGTCATTATTATATTAAACACAGGACCTAGAATAGAATCTTAAAGCACCCCCACTGTTAACCTTTTACCATGAAGAAAACTGATCATTTAGCCTCTGTGTCCTGTCTTCTAGCCAGCTTTTGATCCACAATACTTTGCCTCTTGACTGTTTAGTTTCTTTAACAGCCTCATGAGGAATCACATCACAGGTCTTTTGAAAGCCTAAACAAACTAAGTCAACTTTCTTTTGCAGAAACCATGGTTAGACTATCATATTTAACTTTCAGGTGTTTTACTCTAATTTTAATGATCATTTCAACAAATTTGCCTAGTACAGATATAAATCTTACTAGTCTAATTACCCAGATGATGCCAGAGTCTTTTTTCAATACAGGTACAATTGCTACCCAACACTCCTCTCATACATTAGCTATTTCTAATGAGAGATTGATTGTTTTTTGCCAACAGCTCAGCCACTTCACAACTCCTTCAGAATTCTTGTATGTATGCCGTCTAGGGGTGCCTTGCTTTTTACATCAATTTGTTCCAGCCCATCTTCTGACACTATAGTCTTTGATATTACCTCACCTTTGGGTTTGTCTACGCTACCATTAAAGTTGATGTAACTTATGTCACTCAGGGGGTGTGAAAAAACACCTCCCTAAGCAATGTAAGTTACATTGACTTAAAGCGGTGTCTCTACCATGCTATGTTGATGGGAGATGCTCTCTCACACCTACATAGCTTCCGCCTTTCGTTGAGATGGAGTACTTGCATCAACAGGAGAGCGCTCTCCAGTCAACATAGCACATTTTCACCAGACGCACTACATCAACGCAGCTGTGCCAATGTAACTCAGTAGTGAAGACAAGCCCTTTGTTGCCAAAAAAGAGCAGGACAGAGGTCGGTATCTCCACAAACATCCTCTGTGGTGAAGACTGACTCAAGACATTATTCAAGTGTCTCAGAACCTTAATTACTCCTTTTATCCCCTTGGAAACCAACAGACCAACTTTTTGCTGGTGGTGGGAAGAGAGCTGCCTGCTCCTGATCTTTTTGTTTTTTTATACCTTTAGCTATTTGTTCTCTGAATTCCATCTTAACCCTTCTAACATCTTACCTGCTATAATGTGTCCTCCTAGTGTCAAATTTCCAAATTTTGAAGGATTTCTGTTTGGTTTGAATAATCTCTTGAACGTTTCCCTTTAGACAGATCTGTTTACTCCTTGCCTCCCTAGTTCCCTTGTTGCTCAGCAGTCCTTACACCTTCTGAGACTGTCTTCTTAAATAGCATCCTTTCCCTATTTATGGATTTGATTGCCCCCTCAAAACTTTCCTCTGCCATCATGCCTACAAAAAATCCAGACAGCTGTTAGGCAGCTGGTGCGCTAGCACTGCAGCCCATCACACTGTCAAATGTTGTCTTACTGTTTCTTTGTGCTCTTCTTGTCTGTCTCACCTTTTATTAGTTTCTCAGCTCCTTAGGACAGGGACCATCTTTAAGTGTTTGTACCGCACCTAATCCTGACCCATATTTGTGTCCCCCTCCCAGGAGAGGTTACTTACCTTACAGTAACTGGACTTTTTTGAGATGCCTGTGTCCACACAGCTCGCTATTGTAAATGTATGGTCCCCCTGGGCACAAACCTAGAATCTTTTAGCCACCAATGTCCATTGTGGCCTCACACGTGTCCCCTCGCCCTTCCCTCACACCACCTTCCCTAGAGTATAAAAAGGTAAAGCAGCCCCACCCACCACAGATAGTTAGTTAGGTAAAAGACTGGCTCAATGGGGAAGGAGGCTGACAGTGGCACCTGCGTGCACAAAGTCATCTCAAAGAACTCCAGCTACTGTAAGGTACATTCCCTTTCTTTCTTCTTGAACTCGAACCGAGCTCTTTCACATTCCAGGTGTATGTGCTAACCACAGGGCTAGAAGGCGTACCAGGAGGCATGCTATGGCTCTCGATCTCCAGTCCATGGAGACCTTCCTGGCTGGCTCTAGAATGTTTTTTAGAAGTAATCAGTGGGTGAACGTCGAAAAAGAAGTTGGTAGCCTTGCAGCAATCTGTATTATAGCGTGAAAGATTTAGACAACCACTTATAAGGATTCTATAAATGCCCAAAAGAAAAATTTCTGGATGGAAAGGGCCAGAAGAGTCACCAAATGGAACTAATTTTGTCACATTCCTATCTCATTGGTTGTTGCTCACACTCACTATATCTGGTATACACTACAGCAGTGGTTCTCTACCTATTTACCATTGTCGGCCCCATATGTGTATAACATGGCTGCATCCACACAATATATATACTACCTGTATAGAATCATAGAATATGAGGGTTGGAAGGGATCTCAGTAGGTCTAGTCCACCCCCTGCTCAAAGCAGGACCAATCCCCAGACAGATTTTTGCCCCAGATCCCTAAATGGCCCCCTCAAGGATTGAGCTCACAACCCTGGGTTTAGCAGGCCAATGCTCAAACCCCTGAGCGATCCCTCCTCCTCAAATGGTGCTGATTAGGCTGCAAGTGGCCCACAGGCAGCAAATTGAGAACTACTGCAGCATAGCCTTTTCAGAGCCAGGACTGCTTTAGGTTTCTTTTTTTAAAAGAAAAGATGCCTGAAAACCTCCTAGCACCAACTGGGTATATCATCAATAGGGTGAACTGCATATTAATAGAAATTCCAGGTTAGAATACAAATACTGTACAGTGTGCGCATATGACTGATCACACCACACTGAAACTGAGGCTAATGAGTCATCCCTGAAAGAACTTGAGGAGACTGCTAGAATCATTACAATGACCCACTTCTGCTACAGAAATGTCACTTCAGGACACAAATTAGCAAATACTGTTTGTAATGGCATAAAAAATTGTTTATTGGAACAGCAAGTCTCAAAAGATGAGAGGCTATTTTTGATACAATCCCTGATAACATTAGGAATGGTTCAGGAAGTAGAGTTAGACTAAACGTTTTATAGCCAGTGGACAGAACTGAAGTTCCCCTTCCCTAAATTATTGTAAAATTAGCTAAATTTTCAGGGTTTGTAACTTATATCCTGAATTGGCCTCTCTCAGACAGGATTCCTGGCAACTCTTATGTTCTCCAAAACTGGAGGACTTCCCCACCTATAAACACATTCACATCACTTTTTGGGGCCTGCTGTTGCAATGACTGAGATGGGTTCCATAGAACTTTTTTCCGAGTCCCTCACTGCTACTCCCAAAGCATCCAGGTTTCCTGCAGAGCACTGTAATGCACTTCTGCAATCACAGGCAAGGCAAAGCAAAGCCTCTCCACAGCACTCACATTTCTTGTCACGTTGGAAGCAAAAGAACATACCTGATTATTAGGGCTGAATTCAGTGCTGATTTCATGCAATACCATTAGATGAAGGTGTATGTATCAGTGTTGCATTTGGCCCTTAATGCAAACAGCCACTGAGTGAAACACATGCCACCACTAGCCCATCAAATCTACTCTATTTTGCATTCTTTATAGGGAAAAGTGAAAAATATTCTTCTACACATTCAATGTGTATACAGATCCCGACAGTTTTACAGGGAAGGTGAAGAAAGAAAGTTCATTGTAATTAAATATCAAACAGTGAATCTATTTTGTGTACTGCAGTCTTACACAAGACTGTTTTAAGCAATAAAACGTGTATTTCAGAAAAGAAGATTAAAATAGGCTTTAACACAATTGGAAGCTATGAGTTAATACATTCAGCTCAAAGGCTGCCTTGTAGTTATAAAATAAGCTAGAGCACTTTTAAAGCCTAGACAGAACAGGAACGTTAACTCTTGCTCTGTTTAAACTACTGGCGTATGTTTAAAATACACATTAAATCACAAAAAGATTAATTGCTCATAATGCACCTGGGGAAGACCTCAACAGAATTAAAGTAATATAAGCTCCCAAAAATGTTAACATGAAAGAGATAGAAAGAACGAAAGTTATGTATGGGCCATGTTTTACTTTAATAAGCATAAAACCAAAATGGTAAAACTTATACAAAACGCATACCCTATTCAGGTATAAATACACCTACACATGTGCATACAACAAAGCTGCATATTTTCTTTAAAAATAAAAGATGATTCTCTAAAAGCTACACTATTAGCATTTTGCTGTGCATAACTGAAAAGCTGGATGCCTGCATACTAGGAAAGCATTATGGTAAAAATTAGTTGCCTTTATGCAGAGCTACCTAAAAAAGGCTGGATTTGATTTCATTTTGATGGTCACATTGTTTTTAAGTATCTGTAATAATATATAAATGACTGGCCCCATGAAAAATTATTTCAGAATGAAGAAAAAAAGATACACAGACAGTTTTCTTCTTCCTTTAATATCAGGTGATGTAATAGACTTCTAAAAATGGACATCTTGAAATTATTACACTGATGCATAAAACAAGTATGTCACATTATAAGATTCAATGTTATAAATGTTGAAATGAACAGAAAACAAAGATCTTTGTATTTTTACTATTAATTATTCCCTCCAAACACAATAGAATTACCTGTAAAAACAGTCTTTTCTTCAATGTCTTACAGCTGCTTTCCAACCAAATCAGAAAGTTCAAAGGGTATAAATATCAATATTACTGATGGGAGATAAACTAGATGGAGTTCCAAAGTGGATACTGGCTTAAGACACACATACTTCCTGCTGGATATTTGGTTGTGGAAGTTTACTATCTTCTGTCTTTTCCTGCCCAGGACCTTGGCACACAGTCTTGCGTTTAAATAACCGTAGACTCAACCTTAACAAGTCACTGTCTACTACTGGAGAATTCGTGTAAGTCTGTTTTGTTGTGCCCTGTTTGGATCGAAGAAAGAAAAATTAGTGGCTTTTTGACAAGTGGGTTGAGATATTAGACTCAAATATCCTCAATAATTAAATGTTAACTGTATGTCCTTGAAAATGGTTCCTCCTAGCATTAATTCTAACAGTAATTTTGCCTTGTCTATTGACACGCAAAGTCGAGAAACCTAATTCAGCATGTGACAACTGACGAAGTCCTTAGAGAAAACATTTTTTTACAGGAACAAATATTTAGTAACATTCCTAAACTAGAAAACTATACTTTTACAAACATTATTTGTACAAAAGTCCATAGAATCCAAAAACATCAAGGAATTATTCAAAAACCATCCCTGAAACCACATTTCTTTAAATTATTTTAATTTATACATTCTATCTTTATAAAAGCATGTTCCTGGAATTTAAATAAAATCTAGCATACAAGGGAGCACTCACCCCTAGTAACACATCTCAAAATTAACCTCTTAGGCTAAAGTAAAATAAAAATCCCATAACCACTTAATACCAACGGAAGTCCATTCTCCACTAGATTTTGGTCAGTAAACCTTGATTTCACTGCACACATACAGACAAAAAATATTTCCATCAATAATCAAGAATAAGAGATAGGAAAAGCTGCTTGAGAACTCTCTTTGATTTAAGGATATTCGTTTTGTAAGGTTTGACATGTGATGTTGACAACCTTTGTTTTAACAGTTATAAAACTTCAACTTTGTGAATGTCAACATCTGCTGCCAATTATAGTCTGACTTGACCACTCCCTTAATTTTGCACAACTGTGAAAATTTAAATCAATACAAATTGAAAAAATGCTTAAATATAAACTGATATTATCCACTGACATTTAAAAAAAAAATATCAAATTCTGCCAAGTCTAATTATTTGTGCGTGGAGGGAGGCAAGAATAGAAAAATAGACCAGCAACAACATATAAACTATATCAGAAGAAAGGGTTATATCATTGTAAAAATATTTTGAAGGCAAAGACAATTCATGTTCTTATTTTTAAATGCTTTATGTAATTCATGCTCTTGCCTTTTCATTTTTCACTAGCTGCTTGCGAATTGCCGAATCCCTTCTAAAGCACAGGGCTTTACAGCAAGGACCAAGGTTACTAAGAAGACCTGCTCTCTCTTCTTTTCGCAGTAATGCAGCCATGTTCAGGGCCCCAAGTTCATGTTCAAACAGATTTTCTGCATCTACAAAGAGATCAGCATATATAAGAATAGCTTTGCCGACTGTGAAATATTTTTTGTCCCACAGAAAAGTGTATTTATTGAAGGTAAAAATTCTCACATGTGATTTACAAACTCCATAGTCATGTATTATTTCTAAAATTCTTGCCCAAAGTTGAACTCAGTATTAGAGGAAATAGATGGGGTAACCCTTGGCCTCTGAGAAGAATACAAACAGCTCCTCACTTCACCCATTCCACTGATTGGTGGAGCAGCATTAAATAGAAGAGTCTAGAATGAGTGCACTTTCACCTTCTGCGCACTGGAGAGAAAGGACTATGACGGCAGTCATAACTGAGGGTTAAAAAAACTTTGGCACAGCTCTAGAAGGGAAGAATGGGCTTCTTCCATGATTAGAAGAATGGGGTGAAGACAAGGGGGTTCAAAGTTGGCATTAATCAAAGTCCTATGTTCCCCTTTTGTGTATCACCAATGACCAATGGGTACACCACCATCAAAACGGGCCACATGTGGCTAAACAGACGTGAGATGTAGAATATTTCCCCTTTCCTTAGTGCAGTTGCCACTTCTCACTCTGCAAAAGGGTGACGCAAAAAAGATGGCAAAAAGGTGCCCAGGAACCATGGAGAACAAGTCAGAAAAATCGATATTCTAACTAGCACACATTTCCTATGAGTCACTCCCACCCCCCAAAAACTACCCTGTTAATACTATTTGGAATGGAAGCATTAATACTTCCTCTATGTTTCGTATAATATCTCTGCCAGAAGTGTCAGTGGGCAGCAGCAAAACAATGAGGTTGGGGGAATCACAGAGAACTGTGGATTTGGACCTGAGCTTCTATCTGCTCTTTTCCAGGTCACAACCTCTAACCCAGAGAACACTGCCATCAATCCAAGAATAAGGAGAGGATGTATCCAAACCCACCTCTGATTAATGTAAAAACGAAAGGATAACATATTAAAAGCTTAACAGTGTGATCGAAAAACTTAAGTTACAAAGACAAATGTGATATACTACATGGCCTTTGGTACAAGTCATTGACATCAAGATATCAAAAACTGTTTTATTTGGTGCTTGGCAGAGAGCATTTTACATGAAGTCTCACATTTGGCACTGTAAAAAGCAAGGGACCTGGGACAAGTCTAATGGATAAAGGTTTGAAGGCTAATGCAGCGATCTAGGCAGAATGCATACAGGGACATGGGGACATGTTTTAATCCACTTACAAAGTGATCTTTTGACTAAACTGAGCAGGACATTTTTCAGACAAGGTTAAAGTAAAGAAGTACTCAGAATCAAGGATGGGTCAAAGAAAACAACAATGAAATTGCCAAGACAATACAGATGGCTAATCAGGAGCTCAAGTAAATGACAGACCAAAATGCAACTTCAAAGCCTGCCTGTAACCAGGAGTCTGCCAAGGTACCAGATGCTGTTGCTCAAAGAGACTGTTTCACAGCTAAGCACCTGGGTCCCAAGAGGAAACAGTTGTAAATAGTAGATGGGGAGGAAACAACTAAATAAAGACTAGAGATTTAAATTCTATCACTTGTTAGAAAATGGATAAACAAACAAGAATCCCCAAAAGGATTTTCTTTCTTTTGTACTTCAATTCACTAATAGAAGCAAGAGATCCACGTATATGAATAGGTGAAAAAGTAAACACAAATCAGCCTAGATCAATGGAGCCACTACAATAATATAAATATATACTTATACCAGCAAGTATCAACATAAAATCTATGTGCATCTTGAAACTAAAATGCTTACTAGTTCTTTCTTTTCAAAGACACTTTATAAATCATATAAAATCAGGATTGGAAGGGACCTCAGGAGGTCATCTAGTCCAACCCCCTGCTCAAAGCAGAACCAACCCCAGCTAAATCCCAGCCAGGGCCTTGTCACTTTCTAATCCTGAGATGGAATTTTATCCCCGCAGGAAACAGAATTACCTTTAGGTTTTTCTAAACCTCTCTGGCAGGTTTCTTTAACTTTGGTGAAGAGTTCAGGGCCCGCCAGTCGTTTGGAAATGCCAACTCTCAACATAACAGCACATGGTGTGAATTTTAAGAGTGCTGCCCCAGGCTCCCGTGGCTCTTTTGGTTGCTTTGGCATAAGACTGGACCAATCTACATCTATTACATCAACAGGATCTGCAGAAAGATACAATGGAGAATGAGCTATCACATCAACATCCCTTATTATGAATGGCTAGCTTCATCTGGTGTCTTCAAGGCAGTATAAATCAGCTGAATATTGTTCAGAAGCTCTCTCAAAAGGTGAATTATTTTGTATTTCAGAATTTAGATTATGGTGTCAAACTCATGACGCTGGTGGTAAACTGAATTAAGGGATTCCTCCAAAATCTACATCTCTTGCTTGTATTTAAAAAGAAAACCCAATTTCTGTTTTTAATATTCTTGAAACCTCCTGATGAACAGACTGCTTGGGCTCTGCTGAATCTGCGGGTCTGGAAATAGTCACTTCAGTAGGCATAGAAATCATAGTACAACTAAGAACATACTACAATGGACCTGATTTAAAATATTTAACTGATTGGTGTATAGATTAGACCTTTGGCTGCTATTCTCTGCTGTAGCATTGGTGCAGGCAATAAAATACATCTGCTCTTTAAGGAGACGTGATTTACTGGACAGAATGGGAGCTGTGTTTTTGTCTAACGCAGCAGGTATGTTGTAGCCACAGGACTTAGCAGGAAATGCCTTTCCTACTTTGGGTAGGTTGATAGGCAGTCAATCCATTAAGATACATTGAAAAATATGAATCTTGGAACCATTACAGTATCTCTAAAATTTCCTGTCCCTTTAACACACCAGTTCCCTAGTAATAATAATGAATGGGATACAGAGATACCTATTCATTCAGCTGGTCCAACTTTTGCATTCAACTGCTAGCAAAAAGGGATTTACTATACATTTTACCTGGCATCTTCTCATCCTCCTGTTGATCCTCCCTCTTTTCAGCATCACCTGCCAGAATTTCATCTAGTTCATCATCACTGATTGGCTCATATTCTCCAGCAGCAGACCCTAGTGACTGTACATCATCTATCTTGGCCTCGTCTTCTCCTACAGAAACAGACATGCATTGTAAGCTTAAAAACTGTCATTTTTTAATATTTCAGTGTCCTGATAACTAGATTACAGCATGTATAGGCTTGAGCAAATAAACCTGATAGCTTTCTTGTGGAAGCACATTCAACACTGATAGAAGCTGTTCAGTTCTGTGGGTGGTCAAATAATTTTTCCCACCTGGTAGATAATAAAAACTCTTGAATTTAACTTGGCTCAGGTCAATTTCTACTTGTGCAATATTAGGCAGCATGCATACTCAGGGTCAAATTTAAAAGGAATACTTACACTGCTGTCTGTTACATGAAGGTAGGTATATGTATTTTACACTTTCAAGCCCCCTTCTGAGAAGTTATAGCAAGGAGCTTAAAGAAGGTTACACCAGGTTCCCTTAATCTCTGTTTCACTTGTTTGATAATTTGCAACCTAGATAACCTTACGCATCACCCCTAAATTTGATCCTTCAAATTAGAAACACCACACGGATGTCATAAGTTATTGTAATTATGTCATCTTGAGGCCCATGGAGAAATGGCTGGGACTCTGCCCCTCCTCTGGGATTGAAAGCCCACCCAAAGCAGTGATGCACCAGCACAAGCCCACATGCAACCCACACTCCAGATGGGTTTGCACAATCCAGATAAGGATGTGTACAGCCAACTCGTGGCCATCCATTCCATAAGTCACCTCGAAGACAGCATCTACAAGCAGAAGACTTTCTGGATCTGGGCACTTAGAAGATGTACTGATTCAATCCACTGAGTGAGCAGCCTCTGCCAGCAGGACTCTGATCAAGAAAGAACTGGAATGTACAGATACCCTCTCCTTGCAGAGTGTAGCAGAAATACTGCCAACTGTCTTTTTCACCCAGAAGCGAAATTCTCCTTGCGTGAAAGCTGCATCCAAGGGTACAATTTGCTTGCCCTTGATACATTAAAAAATTAGAAATCAATGCAGAAAACTAAGAGAAAGACAATAATAAGAGTGTAAATTAACTACTCAGAACACCTGTCACTGCTTTGCAGGGAGTACAGCATCTCTGGCATCATTAAAGTCTTCACTTGAAGCAAACATATTAAACGTTCAACACAAAATCATAATTAAGTAATTAAATCCTCACACATTTTATGTTAGGCCTATAGACAATGACTGTAACCTAAACAGAACAAGACAGTTGATGTTGCACCAACATCAGAGTTGAAAGTTGTGCTAAGATACGCTCTCTTTTCTCTCTAAAGGGAAATCTTTAGACTACACTAAATTTCACTCTGGATCGCATCATAATTTTCAGTGTCAACACTTGCATAACAAAACTTCAGATTTTCATGATACATCCTCTATTTTCTAGTAGAATACTGTACTACTGAACACACCAGTTCACATTTTTTTCTCAACTACATGCTTGAGTAGAGCAGATATTTTCTGATTTTCAAAAGTCGAATGACCTCCTTATGAAACAACATATGTGGCACACAACAACATGTGCACGAGCCATAATTCAAATCCAACAACCAAAGTTATTAGGTAATAATCAGGAGAAAGAATGTGCATCACGCTTTTGTTTTAGCTCCCATTTTAAACAAGATTTTGCTTTGAATCACTGGAAGTGAATTATTTTTTGTTGTGTGTGTCTAGGAAAAGATATAAATTAAGACAAAACTATGCTGTAATTAAAAAGGTAAATATAAACAGATTTCAGACTGCTAAAAAGAATACAATACAACCAGGAAAGGCCGAGTGACAAAATAATTAGGGAAGGAAAGTATGTGATCCTTTGGGAGAAGGTATGGACAATATAAACATATCAGGAAGAATTTACTGAATGTCAGCGAGACATGCACTGAGAATACAGTTTCTTATTCAGTCACAAATTTGTGCTTGCTTTTTTAGATTTTTCCAAATAGGTTATGGAATTTTTCCCTGCTTCAGTCTCTCAAGTGCAAGACTCAAGCTACTTAATTCCACTCTTCCTCAGTGCGTTTTAAATATAGTTTTCGATTTAAGTGTTTGCCCTTGTCTATATTACCTTTGTTTCTTAAACTCAGCACACACGTTTTCAGAGCCAGAAAAACTAGCATATTTTCTCTGTGTTGAATAAAATTACTTTTCTGAAGTTATTCCTGGACAAGACCTATCTATTATATGCTAAGAACTATACACATCTTAAAATTATACCATCGTCAGTTCTCTGGCAACTGGCTCTGTGGAAAAAAATAATATGATTGATGCAACATTTTTTAAAATGTAGGAAAATAAGACTGTCAATTTTTCTTCTCCTAAAATGCTTTCTATTTTTCTACAGTTTTCCCCTTTGACTCTTCTTACCAATACCCTCCTGAGCTGTCACTCCCACACTGAGAAAAAGGCTAATGGTGTAAAGGGGTGAGGAAGAAAAGGGAATTTTTATTCTTTAAGCCACCTGACTATTCAGAAATTTAGTGCCTAAGCAAATTATACCTTGTCTCATTTATGTTTATTTGTCTCAAAACTGCTTTGGAAGTACACAATTAACAAAGCACATGCTAAAAAGGCTGCTCATAGGGATTCTCTCTCAGGGTACCTGCTTCCACAGTGGAAAAGCTGGAGCCAATCTGCATATCAGAGAGTGACCTTTCAGTAGCAAATAATTCTAATTACTGTAGTTTGATGTTATGTTAAAAAGAGAAGGCATAAAATAATTGACATACTAGTTTCTGTTCCAGAACATCTCACCTTCTAAGCTCTCCACTTTCTCAGCTTCATTTCCATCTTCAAATCCTTGTGAAGTTCCCAAGTCCTTTTCTGTCCTTTCCTTCTCCAAAGCTGCAGTGTCCCGGCAAACCCCATCAGATTCCTTTTCATGATCCCTGTCCAGTTTTGGTTCATTGCGCTTTGTCGTCTCTGTTTGAGAAGAAATGTCAAGAGTTCTGTCCCTGTCCCTGTCTCTTTCAGTAGTATCAGGAAGTTGTCTCTCTCTTTCCCTGTCCAAGTCTCTTCTTTTTTCCCTCTCTCGCTCTCTGATTCTGTCACGATTCCGTGGCCAGTCTTTATCTACATCCCGGTCCCATTCTCTCTGCCTTCCATCCCTCCTTTCTCTGTCTCGTTCACGATCGTGATCATGTCTATCTCGTTCTTGAAGCCTCTCCCTGCTATCAAAGGACCCAGATCTGGAATGGACCTGACGATCTGATTCAGGAGAACTTCTTCTTGAACTGTGGCTTCTTGAATCTTGACGATCTGAATAAAATATTAAAGAGACATGACTGTAGCAAGTGAATGCAGTACACATGTATCTGTATTAAAACAGACAAAAATATCAAAGCTTTACAGACTCTGCTGTCAAAACAGACCTTTGAGGGCAAGAACACAGAATGAAGATTTCTTCATAAAATCACTTCTATGTATTTGACCTTATTCAAGGGCATGACTTCTCTCTTAATTATCCCCTTCCTCCTCCCCCACAAAACATTTCTCAATAGCTAAAAACTGCTTCTTTAAAATCAAACTGTAGGTATTTATGTATTTTGATTGTGAAACAAAAGAAGGGAAAACAAGTGTCATCATTTTGAAAATTTGCCATTCTGAAATCCAATAAAGCCATCGTTGGCAAATAAATTTGTTCTGTAATCCCATCATATGTCAAATTTAAGCAAGATGTAGATTAACATTTGATTGGGGCCCTCCAGGATATGCCAAACTTCTTGCCACAGTTGGGTATTTTCCGCAAGTCAGTACTGAACCAATTCTCCAGCATGCTTTTAGGAAATAGTATGTTGGTGGAGGGTGCATTCTATCCCGTAAAAGAGGAAAACCAATGACCTGATCACTTGTAATCATGAACCATTTCAAATCAAGCAATGGTTTCTGCCTAATTTCCCCCTGCAATTCCATTCAGCTTCTGTATTCTTCACTGACAAGTATTTTGTAGCACTGCATGAAATGTTAAAACAGCTTTGCTCAAACAGATACGGCCATATTTCCACAGCAGGTGAAAATATTTTTTATACATTCCTTATCTGCCTTCAACAATCTTTAAATGAAAGGTCCTATGCATGTGCAAATTACGAAGACTGGCATGTCTATTAACTAAGAGCTACCAGTTTAGCTTTCTTCCCCCACTGAAGTTAAAGACCCAGTAGAAAGGCTGACGGTACTGTCAGGTCATCACACACAACCACTGCCCAGCAGCAAGACTATAGGATAGAGACAAAGGACCAAGTAACTGCTGCCCAATTGTCTGCAAAACCATTTAAAGGCTTCTTAAAAGTTTAAAACAAATATTGTGTCCAATATCACTTAAAGGAAACCATTACCTATAAAAAGCTTGCTATTGGGTTTAAAGATCCATAACTTTAAATAGCATGTGTAAATGCTGTTTATTTTCATATGGGTATATTTGTGTTCTTGACAGTATCTTATTATAAGAACATAAGAACAGCCATACTGGGTCAGACCATCTAGCCCAACATCCTGTCTTCCGACAACGGCCAATGCCAGGTGCCCCAGAGGGAATGAACAGAACAGGTAATCATCAAGTACAGAATGCAGAATATTAATATTAAACAGGTAATCATCAAGTACTCGATGACCTCTCGAGGTCCCTTCCAGTCCTAGAGTCTATGAGTCTATGAGTCTATAAGTGATTCATCCCGTTGCCCATTCGCAGCTTCTGGCAAAGAGAGGCTAGGGACATCATCCCTGCCCATCTTGGCTAATAGCCATTGATGGTCCTATCCTCCATGAATTTATATAATTCTTTTTTGAACCTTGTAATAGCCTTGGCTTTCACAACATCCTCTGGCAAGGAGTTCCACAGGTTGACTGTGCATTGTGTGAAAAAATACTTCCTTTTGTTTATGGAAAACCTTTACATATTTGAACCTGTCAGGTTTACAAAGTGTGGCACAAAGCCCATTTTCTTGATGCTAAATCAAGAAGTTTTAGGAGAAGCTTGGTATGATTATTATCCTAATTTGAACTGAATTGGACTAGAAAGAGCAGAAGATGATTCTGGAAGCTTGTCCAGACACCTGAGGAAACAACTGCAAGTCACAGCCACATTTTTTCATAGAAGATTATAGGGAATAATTTGGACAACAGAAACATCACCACAAAAGGTGGTAATGGAGATTTCACCTTAAAATGGAATCTGTAAATAAAACAAGGATACATAACATGGACATATTTTAACATCCTAGGAGGATTGAATCCTCTGTTCATGGTTTAGTAATTAAAGTTTAACTAAAAGACCATCCACCCCCCGGAGCAAGATCAAATTTTTTCAGTATAACAGCCTACCTGAAACAAACAAGAAGAAAAATAAAGACTTGGAAAAAAATACAATCTGGTCAGGGGTCAGGTCAAGTCTTTCAACCCCACAGCAGCAATCTCAGATTGCTGACTATGCCTCAACACAAAAATTATCTGCCATCTGAAAGGGTTAAAAAATAAATCAGTGTATGGGACACAGGTGTATGTTTCCCATGCCAATTTTGTCCTGACAACATCCAGGCTGCTCTTGCTTCTTCCCTGCTCTCTTTTCATATGGAGGAACATCCACCAATGTCTCTATCAGGGAAACATCTAACATTCCTCATCTGCCAAGTGGGTGAAAAGCATTTTCAGTACTGCTAAGTTATTTATGATATAGTACAGGAAACAAGAAGAAAGCTGGAGCTCTCTAACAGCGAGTTTGTTTAATGAGGACAGAAACTCTCCAATGAAGGGGCCTAATATCTTAAATAATTTCTTGCCTGTTTTCCTCACTCTCCACACGCATAAAACTAAGCAATTCAGTTCCAATTGATTATTTAGGTTCAGAATTTTCATTTATATTAAACTTTCTATTAAGGGCCGCAACCTAGTGACTTCACTGCAAATTTCTCTCAGGAACCACGTTGAACATAGCTCCCTGAAACATGTAAAATTTAACTTCATGCACATCATTGCATAATTTCAATATTAAAATTTAATTTCAATTTGTTTATAATTGTTAAAGTACATTTTATATAATAAAATTACTACTGTGCTCTGTGTTAGCATAAGAGCTTTTCTAATTTAAAAGTTTAATTAGTTCCAGATATGTTTTAACTGACAGCATAAATTGCTATTTCCTGTTGACTATTCCAGGCTCAGAAAAGGGATAATCCATCCCCATTGATGTCAAGAGTTTTAAATCATAATTTGAAGGAATATTCAATTCCCTCTAATTTTATTATGGAGGCAGAAGATGATTCACTGGATATGAAAGGAAAAGCAAGAGCTTAAAGCCATGCTAGAAGGATTTGGAAGTGAAGTCTATTCACTTTCACACAGTATAACACTGTCTCATAAGTACAGTATCTTATTACCTGAAGATGTGCTGCGGCTGGGTTCCCCTCGTTTCAACTGATCAATTCTAGACTTTCGTTCTCCGGTGATTTCTAAGCTTTTTTTCTCTCTGTCCCTGGAGCTGCTATGCAGGACCCTTTTCCGACCTGTCTGGTCATCTCCACTGCGATGAGCAGACTCATTGGAGGGTGATCGAAGTCTGCTTGAAGTATGACTTCGATTGCTACCAAGACTGCTGCTGCGCTTCTGATCCACAGGTTTGCGATGAGGTGCATCTTCTATAGTAACATGTGGGGTTTCTATCTTTTCTCCCCTCAGTCTATGGCTTTTTCTGTGGGATTCTTCAGTGCTTCTTTCTGGAACAATGATTTCACCACGTTCTGGAACATCTTCATCTGACCAGTCACTAAATGTTGTCTCTTCTCTTTTCGGAGCAGTTTCTACTGCCACAGCTTTCTCAGGTACTGCTTCAACCAACTCCTCTTTTGTTGTTACAGGGGGAGTTCTTGGGCCTTTTTTCTTTTTATGGTGTGGGACAATTTCTTCATCAGAAACCTCAGAATCACCCTTTGACCTCTTACGCTTCTTCTCAACGTTCTTCTTTTTTGGAACTTTCTTGGGTGAAAACACCTGGCCCTCTTCTACAGTAGACTCAGTGTACCGTTCCACCCCCACATCATCATCTTTTTTTTTCTTTGTGGTCTTTTTCTGCACTTTAGATTTCTTCTTATTCTCCTCATGTATTCTATCAGCTGCATCTCGTTCTTCAGAAGGGTGATGTCCTAAGCTCTCTTGAACCCTGGTTCGTGAGCTTTCAGTGACTTCTGTTTGTTCTCTCTGCTCTCTCTGTTTATCTCCTGAAGAAACCCTCTCTTTGAACTCTGATTCTTCATAACGTCTTGAACTATCCTTTCTCTCTGGCTTTCGACTCTGCCTGTCTTCTGTAAGGTGCGTGGGGCTGAGAGATCGGGATTCTTGTGGTCGCACAACCTGACTTAGCAGCCTGTGCTTCTCATCTACAAGTGGAAAAGATATGTATTTTTATTATTCAGAAAGGGGGAAAATACACATGTTGTGCATCCTGTACATACCAAAAGAAGTTTCAATCAAAACAATCTATTATTTCCAGCTACATTCTTCAATCTTTTAAGCAGCTGCAGTATTAATGGATTTTTTCCACTTTTAATAGATATGCATCTTAAAGACAAATGTTGTGGCTACTGCCCCAGGACAATACCAATACATTATAACAATATTAGCATATAGAATAAATAGTATGTCTAATACATAGCCCCACCACTCTACAAGAAAAACAGCCTTACAGTGAAAAAAAACAGGGAGATGAAGCTTAATCCCTCATTTTCTATTTAAGGTTGAAAGGAACTTCTTCATAATTACAGGTTAGCCTGTATACTGTGGCAGAGACAACCCACTCCTACTCACTTTTATCATCTCCACTGTTGTAGGCATCGCTATCAGGAGAATGCTCACGGCGGCGCTTGGGTGATGGACGAGGACTAGGGCTACTTTCATTTCTGTGACGCTTCCTATATTGGACAAAGAAATGCAAATTCCACGCAGATGCCTTTTAAAAAACCAGCAGCTGTATTTCTTTATCATCTCTGTAAATATCAGTAACGTAACTGTACTCTATGCACCTCTCAAAATACTAGATACCAAAAGATGTCCCACAATTTTCTAGCTTCGTTAGCAACAAAGTTTCAAGTAAGATCAGTTTTCATTTGCACTCCAAATACTTAAAATACTTTCACTGATGAGACATCTCAACTTTTAAACAAAATATTTTTTAAGATGATCGACTGTTTTTTAGACAAAAGGAATTTATAAACTTGGTAAGTATTGTTTAAGAGATGATCTTAATCTCAATATTTTTGTGCCAAAGGTCCCATACTGGCCCATACAGATACCTGGAATCCTACGAATCAGCAACCCAGGCTATGCCAGAGGGGTAGTCATAACCTGCAGCACCATGGTGGGCAATTCAGCCACACCAGCCTTACACTCTTAGGCTATGTCTACACTGCATTTTCGGCAGTAAAACTTTTGTTGATCAGAAGTGTGGGAAAAAAAAAATACCCGACTGACAAAAGTTTTACCAACAAAAGTGTCGGCATAGACAGCACCATGTCGGCAGGAGATACTTGCCCGCTAACAAAGCTACTGCTTTGAGGTGCTTTTAGTTTGTCACTGGGAGAATTCTCTCCTGTTGACAAAGAGCGGCTACGTTGTGTACCTTACAACGGCACGGCTGTAGTAGCACAGAAGTGCTGCTGTAAAGTGCGCAGTGTAGACATAGCCTTAGTGATGTTTCATCCTCTTTCTTTTAGGATGATGCTCAGAATTCCAGTACCAAAAACCCTTTAGGATCTTTTTCTTGCCCTTGGTAAGACAACCAAAAATGACAAAGAAGTGACCTTAAAAGGAGTTCCTGCTCGAGGATGAAGAAGAGATGGTGCCAACAAGGAGCCCACACCCAATGGCCTTTGGGTGTAAAACTAACTTTCTTGGCACTGAGGAAAATCCTGGCACTGTGGAACAAACCTATTTGGTGCCAAAAGTGTCTTCAGCACCAATACACCAACAGATTCTTGCTCGTGACCTGGCATATTTATATGACTGCCTTGGTAAGAAAGGCACAGAACCCCCATTGACTATTGATCTGGGTTCCAAGTGCAAAGGTCCTCCACACCAAGAATGATCCAGGGAAAAAAGCTTTTCCCAGGAAGTACATACACACAGACGTGTCTTTCTACTTCCAGAAGAAAGTAGCAGCATGATGAATACTACTTAAATCAATCTGCCATTCCTGTCCAAGTCCTTGGAGAGACATCTGACCAAGGCCCAAAATAAAAACAAAGGACCAGAGTCTGGCCCCTGTTCCCACTCCTTTGCATGACTCAAGTGGTGTTCAGGCTGCAAAGATGAGACACCTCAGAATTCTACTGGAGTGCTGGAATCACTGGTAATTTAGAGTCAAGGAGGGGTTGGTTGCCTGAAAACAGCTGTACTGTTGTAAATCTGGATGCAGAATGGGCCCTTGAGGGCTACTGCAACTGCATATAGTATAAACAACCTGGAGACTGCTCTAACTTAAACTAATGGTTAAACTGGGCCCTAGTTTTTTTGCATTTATTTGTAAGCATGCCTTCTACTTGGAAAGGAAAGCGGAAAGGTCTGAGGCAATTCTTTGTTCTTGTGGGGAGTTCCAAAATTGCACTAGTAACTGAGGCCTTGTCATTTTTTGTCAACAACACAGTGGAGATCTACACACTGAAATGCTTCTCCTGCCGATGTAACTCCCCTGCTACGAAGACATAATAAAAACACCTCAACGAGAGACGCAGGGCTTCTGTCGGTGTAGTTAGGGCAATGCAGTGTCTGTGTAAACACTGAATTCTTTACCTTGGCTGTCGGCTGCACAATGGGAGCATGGCAGCCGACCAGACTCTGGGTGTGGATCTCCCCACCAGAGGTGAGACGCCATAGGCAGCTGCCCCCTGCTCCTTGCTGGGAGCGCTGAGGTGAGAAGCCTGAGGGGGCAGCGGGGCTACCAGTGGGGAGCTGCATGGACCTGAGAGCCCTGGCTTTCAATCCTCCACATTGCCCCCCTTCAGTCAGTGGAAGTGCTCCTGGTGAGGACGTGCAACACTGACAGAAACAGGGTAGTGTGGACATCAGCCACCGCAGTAATTAATGTGGTGGCTCTAAGTCGACCTAACAAAGGTCGACTTACCTTTGTAGTACAGACATAGCCTAAGAAAGCACTGTCTCCTGCACAAATAAATGTAACCCTTTCATTAAACTATTTCATTGTGCCAGTGGAATGGAGATGACTTAAAGCTTGATCAGGAGCATGAGACTCTCAAGTATTGCTGGGCCAGCTGAGGATCTGGTCCTAAAAGTGAAACAGTGCAAGCTATTTCCTTTACAAACTAGCTAACCAACAATATTTGAGAAATTAAAGGAGCTTTGAATAAACCCAAGAAATTGCTTTGAGTGTAGTGAAAAGATCACAGTATCCACAGCTGGCTACATAAAGAAAGGACTGAGGTTAGTCTTGTGGTCCCAATAAGCACTACTTTAAAGACAGTTCCAAAAACTCAGAAATGCATCCCACTAATGGAAATACACAAAGATCACTTCAATGGAGAATCAAGAAAGTATTTGCTAGAAGGATCTAGAAAAACGTTAAGCATAAAATTTATATTATCTTTCTAAACTTTTTAATTGATTATTTAAACTAATTAATTTTTTTTTTAAAAAATGCATTCTGTATTTAAAGAGTAAATGCCATAAATTTAGGGAGGATATGCTATGTTATTCTTACATAAATATGAGACGAAACCTCTGTTAAGCAAGAATCTCAACACAACCTCAACAAAGGATCTGCTATAGTAACATCTGAATGAGACATAGTGAACTCAGATTTGCTAGGGGCTCTGGAGTCAACACATAACCCTTTACAAGCTCCTACTAGCAGACGTGCTACTTGTACTGTAGCAAACACTTGGTTTACAACAATGAAAATAGAGTTTTACCCCATGAAACATTAAAGGATCACATCATATTTTACATTTTTGGTGAGAAAATAAGTCACATGCAGAATCACTTACTTAGATTTCCTCTCCTCATGGACATCTCTTGTATTTCTTTCTTCTCGGACATCTTCTCTCTTATCTCTGCGGTCATCCCTTCCTTTTTCTTTGTCCTCCCAGTCTCTCGGACGTTCTCGTTCCTTATCCCTGTCGCGACCCCGCTCTCTCTCTCGTTCTCGCTCTCTCTCCCTTTCCCGTTCCTCCCTCTCTCGCTCTCGTTCTTTCTCTCTCTCCCTTTCTCTCTCTCTCTCCCTTTCTCTGTCATGGTCTCGGTGGTCTCTTTCCCGTTCGCGTTCTCTGTCTTTGTCCCGCTCTCTTTCTCTCTCCCGTTCTCGGGCACGATCTCGTTCTAGTTCTCTTTCCTTTTCTCTCTCCCTCTCCCGGTCTCTCTCTCTTTCCCTCTCTCGTTCCCTCTCCCTCTCTCGTTCCCTCTCCCTGGCCCTTTCATCTCTCCTATCATCAACCCGGTCTACCCTTCGTTCTTCTCTCCTTTCATCACGTTCAAGGTCATCGCTCCTTCCTTGGTGCCGTACTGGTGAGCTTGGTCTTTGATCTGTAAAGAAAGTCAAGTTTCATTGCCAGTGACTAATTAGATAAATACGCCTCTCACAGCACACTAATCATTTAAAATGGAATAGAAGCTTCTGTATTCTTATTAAAGTAAGATACAATTTGATTCTTGCAGAATCCTGGAAAAAGTTCTGAATGACATGAGAGGAAGGGTATTATCTTGAAATATTTTTAAAATGAAGAAATTTAAGTCTTTTCTACTTAAGCTTAAGGTCACTACAAACCATGGCTATAAAGGTTTTATTTTGTATAAGTCTATTCCCTGTAATTCAAAACTTTATCTGCTTACTATTTGACAACTATTATTGCCCAAGAGCATCAGATATTTTCTATATGATTTCAATTAAACAGATGCTTAAAACGGACACTCATTTTAAAATGAAGTTTATCATTTTATTTAAAAAAGCAGGATTTTACTTTTCTTCAATCCATTCTCAATTCCACAGTTCCTCTAGCCAACACTTTCAATACTTAGAAAAATATGAAACAGACTGGCCCAGTGGCTCATCGTCTGATCATTCAGGTGACTCAGATCAAGAGAAGGGGGCAAAGAGGAAATATTGGAAACATCAGAACTGAAATCTTTCAAATATTCCTTGCGGCTTCACAAGCAAAGCTGTTATAGGCACAGAACACAGGAACTGATGGTGAGGGATAGGGGAAGAATACATGTGTAAATAGGAAATAACTAGTCTAGAATAACAAGAAAAGCCCTATTTAACTTGAGTATTAGCAGCAGCAGGGGAGGGAGAAAGACTAGAAAGGAAGACAAACTCTGATGCCTAGATCACCTTTCCTTAGCAACAAAAATATACATAGTTGCAGACATCAAAATCTCACTTAAGTGGATATAAATTGCGACTAACTGTGATCTTAATTATATTTTAGTAAAGAATAATAGAAAAATCCTCCATGGTGCTAAAGACATTACATAAAGGGGTGGAGGAAACACTTGTATGAATAAAGGAAAACGCAGATTTGACTTTTTGTCCATTATTGCAAAGCTGACATAATGCACATCTCCATACATTATTGACAGAATATCCTTCAGGGGCATGTATGTGGAGTTTGAACAGAACTGAGTTAATAAAACATACGTTCCCGTCAGTTTAATCAATTTTCACCTGCGAGTGAATTAATAATAACTTAATGCTCCCTTGCTTCCAGGTAAAATTAAAAGTAAATAGGAATGACATTTCTGCTATGGCCGAAATAATCATTTTTTGCATATGAATCGTTAGTTCAGGCAACTCGGGTCCAGATACAGGATTCACATTCTTTATGCTGGTATGCCCACATCATTTCAATACCACTTACTGCAATAGTACTACATTGTAATTCAAGTTCTTCATCTTTAAACTATTATTTTTCTACATTATAGTGCCACGAGGAGTGGTATTAAGTATCTGCAAACCAGGGTGGATAAAAGTTGGATTTTTTTTGATAAAATGCTTTTTGAGGAAAAAACCTATCTAAAGGTAGTTTTAGTTAAGATACATTATAGCTCAAAGATATCCCATCATGGAATAGAGATTATAAATTCTAATTCTATAGTACGAGACGATATATTCGGGTAATGTTTAAGAAAAGTTTTGTAAATGAGTTCCAATAGTTCATGGATTAGGGACCCAATCTTATGGGGTTCCAGGGGCTTCTGTGTAGATTTAGGTTAATCTTTCAATCTACCGAGTGGGACTCAGTGCTCAGTCTAGAAGATACCATCAGAGATGCTTAGTTTTGCAGTTATCAGACTGCAGATTTGTCTCTCCAGAGATAACATGCTTGTTAACAGCAAAAATGTTTTAAAATAAATAAATATATAGAGGTGAGAAACAACACAGACCTCAATCCTATTGTCTCTCTGCAAATTCGTGTACAGAGTCAAACCCTTGCCTCTCTTTAAAAGTGAAAAGTTTCAAAAAGTTCAATGAACATAAGATTGTTGGGGGCTGAATAGCTCTGTACAAGGAGAAAAGTCTGGAGATAAATGCGAGATAGGAGGGACAGGCAGCAGAAACAAAAGTGAAACTGAGCAGCATAACCCAGAAGTCTTGAGGTCTTTGAGTACAGCCTTCATTGATTTGAGATCTACCATACAATTCTCTCACTAGAAAGGAAAACCTATAATGGCAGCAGGCCATAAAAGAGACCCAGTTTGGGAATAAGAACCATTCAAGAAATATATGTTTGCTGATGACGTTTAAAGAAAGTCACCCCGGTGAACTGGTGGAAGTTATTTAAGCAATTGGATTCAGAGACTGTTAAAGTGATAATCTCACTTTTAACAGCAGTAGCTTCTTCTGCCAGTGTAAAAAGAATATTTTCTTCCTTTGGACTAATTCATTCCAAACTGAGAAACTGTTTGGGATCTGAAAAAGCAGGAAAGCTTGTTTTTCTTTTCTAGATTATGAACAAACAGAAAAATGAAGGCGAAGACGACTGAGTTAGCTGCAGAAGCCAATATTTTAAGTTTCTCATGTTGATCTGGCTGACAGTCTATTTTTTATATTTCATTTAACTATTTTAGTTAAACAATTTTAACAAAAACAAATCTGATTTTCAAAAACTTGAATTTTTGAATTAAAAAATTCATATGCTTGTTTTGCTAAAATATTATCTGTTTGCTGTTAAAAAAAATCCATAATGTTGCTGTTTTAGTTAAATAAAACAACTTAAATGTCTGGTGATGTTCTCCTCCTAATACAGCATGGCAAGAAAATCCTCCAAATATTAATGATTAACCTGTTGAATTAGAGAGAGTTCACCTCCCAATGACTTCATAAAAGGAAACCTGGAAACGGCAGAGATGCTTAATGACTTCTTTGTTTCGGTCTTCACTGAGAAGTCTGAAGGAATGTCTAACATAGTGAATGCTTATGGGAAGGGGGTAGGTTTAGAAGATAAAATAAAAAAAGAGCAAGATAAAAATCACTTAGAAAAGTTAGATGCCTGCAAGTCACCAGGGCCTGATGAAATGCATCCTAGAATACTCAAGGCGTTAATAGAGGAGGTATCTGAGCCTCTAGCTATTATCTTTGGAAAGTCATAGGAGACGGGAGAGATTCCAGAAGACTGGAAAAGGGCAAAATATAGTGCCCATCTATAAAAAGGGAAATAAAAACAACCCAGGAAACTACAGACCAGTTAGTTTAACTTCTGTGCCAGGAAGATAATGGAGCAAGTAATTAAAGAAATCATCTGCAAACCCTTGGAAGGTGGTAAGGTGATAGGGAATAGCCAGCATGGATTTGTAAAGAACAAATCGTGTCAAACCAATCTGATAGCTTTCTTTGATAGGATAACGAGTCTTGTGGATAAGGGAGAAGCGGTGGATGTGGTATACCTAGACTTTAGTAAGGCATTTGATACGGTCTCGAATGATATCCTTATCGATAAACTAGGCAAATACAATTTAGATGGGGTTACTATAAGGTGGGTGCATAACTAGCTGGATAACCATACTCACACAGAGTAGTTATTAATGGCTCCCAATCCTGCTGGAAAGGTATAACAAGTGGGGTTCTGCAGGGGTCTGTTTTGGGACCGGCTCTGTTCAATATCTTCACCAACGACTTAGAAGTTGGCATAAAAAGTACGCTTATTAAGTTTGCAGACTATACCAAACTGGGAGGGATTGCAACTGCTTTGGAGGACAGGGTCAAAATTCAAAATGATCTGGACAAGTTGGAGAAATGGTCTAAGGTAAACCAGATGAAGTTCAATAAAGACAAATGCAAAGTGCTCCACTTAGGAAGGAACAATCAGTTTCACACATACAGAATGGGAAGAGACTGTCTAGGAAGGAGTATGGCAGAAAGATCTAGGAGTCACAGTGGACCACAAGCTAAATATGAGTCAACAGTGTGATACTGTTGCAAAAAAAGCAAACATGATGATTCTGGGATGCATTAACAGGTGTGTTGTAAACAAGACACAAGAAGTCATTCTTCGGCTCTACTCTGCGCTGGTTAGGCCTCAACTGGAGTATTGTGTCCAGTTCTGGGCACCGCATTTCAAGAAAGATGTGGAGAAATTGGAGAGGATCCAGAGAAGAGCAACAAGAATGATTAAAGGTCTTGAGAATATGACCTATGAAGGAAGGCTGAAAGAATTGGGTTTGTTTAGTTTGGAAAAGAGAAGACTGAGAGGGGACATGGTAGCAGTTTTCAGGTATCTAAAAGGGTGTCATCAGGAGGAGGGAGAAAACTTGTTCACCTTAGCCTCTAATGATAGAACAAGAAGCAATGGGCTTAAACTGCAGCAAGGGAGATTTAGGTTAGACATTAGGAAAAAGTTCCTAACTGTTAGGGTAGTTAAACACTGGAATAAATTGCCTAGGGAGGTTGTGGAATTTCCATCTCTGGAGATATTTAAGAGTAGGTTAGATAACTGTCTATCAGGGATGGTCTAGACAGTATTTGGTCCTGCCATGAGGGCAGGGGACTGGACTTGATGACCTCTTGAGGTCCCTTCCAGTCCTAGAGTCTATGAATCTATCAATCAATCTGCTTCAATTACCTTTGGTAATGAAATAACTAAACAATCATTCATTTTCTGATATAGCTGTAAAACTAATCTGAAAAAAGTTTTCAAAATAAATCACTGTTTAAAAAAGTATAATGTGAACCTTCTAAAAATGAAACCTACATCTATCTCTGAGTTGTGAAGAATATGTATTAAGGTTATAACCACCAACAAGAATGAACTTTTATGTAGAAATCCATGATGAAATCGAAACTTCCTGATGAGTGATTTAAATCAAATCCACCCTGTTGCAAACAATGCTTAAATGTGAAACATGACAGACATCCGTAAGTATATATTTGCTAAATACATGTGGGGATGGATGGATGAATAATTACTGTACTGTACGTTCACATCTTTCTCCTTTGACACACTATACTTGTGTTTGGAAACATCAGATTTAACTCTGAAGTATTTCTGTTTTAGCTGAATACGGGATGCCTAGCCCCAAGAATTTGTATTTTAGTTTTGTATTATTTAGTTTAATATTTTAAACCATATTAAAAACTCCTAATGTATTTGAGAAGAAATAAAATTCTCTTACGTGTTCCCTTTTTAAAGCACTCTTAGCATTTCCCAAATTTCATGTAAATCTGTACTTAAAATTAACTCTTTGAGAAGATTTTGTTTAAAAAAAAAAAAAAAAAAGCTTTTCTAAGAAACAGAGTAAAGTAAAACCATAAGAGCTAAGGAAAGATACTTAAGCCTGACTCAATTCTATTAGAGCTCCTTATAAACATTTATTGTGCATTTCAATTTAAAATAAATGGCTTGCCTCCCATAAATTTCCTTTGTTGTACTGACATAATTATATTTACTTCTAATTTTAAGATTTTTACTTAGAACTCAGTAAGACATGAAAGTTCAAACTGCACTATAATTTAATCAGCTGGTTACTGCAAAGGTGGTAGAGATAAAAAGTAATTAGAAACTGCCAACGTCCAGGACATATTCAGACTTCAGTCTGTAGGCTAATGACAAGAAGAAAGATGCAGATTAGGTTCAACAAAGTCCTTCCTTGAAGGTAGAAGAAAAACTAAAGCAGAGCAGCAGTTAAAAAAACCTCCAGAGCTTTTCACAGGAACAGAAGACATGACATATTATGTTGTTTTGTGGAGAGAAGAAAACTTGGCAGAGTAGTGCCTAACATGCCTTTTTAAAGGAACAAACACAGGCAGCATCTGGGATTCAATGGCCACACTGAACACAACTAAAGCCTTCCCGAAGACCGAAAATTCATTGCAAGTTTGCATTTATTCTCCTCACTGTCCCTAAACCATGAATTTGCCTTAATTAAGCTCTCTTGTTCTGCTAACCAAGGAAGTCAGCAAGCCAACTTTTTCAGAAGCCAACTCTAAGATGACTTTTCAGACTGGATGCTAGAACAGAACTCTCTAGGGACAACTGCAGCATTCCATCTGCTATGAAAATGAAATGTCTCATGCTAATCCCAAAATGGTAGACCCTTATAAAAACATGGACTCTCCCCATCCTCACCAGCATCTGGATCAAGATTTATTAGCCATTTGACACTGACCACAGCAAAGCACTAATCAATATTAAATTCCCAAGTCAGTAAAAAGTCACACTGTATTAATCACAGTATTATGCTGTGCCTTACTTTAGTAGCCAGTCAAGGTTAGCCAAACCTTCACAACAGCATATTTAAATACTAAGACAAAAGATATTCTGTACAATTCTATATCAACAAGTAATGTATTGAAATGCGACAGTAGCTACATGCTCATGTACATAAATAGGTAATATCCTTCAGAAAAATGTGCAGTTCTTTTCAACTTATTCATTTCACACTGAAGTCACCCAAAGTTGTTTGCTTAAAATATACTGAATGAATAAAAACAGCAGTGGAGGAATGGCATAAACCAGTCAAGGAGGGTGTGGGGGAAGAATCTATTATATAGCTATGCTAATGAGCATTTGTACTAGATATGTCAAGTTTCGTTAGCCTCAGCACAAGACTGATGCCAAATTCCAATATCAAGTCAGCTGTATGTTTCTGAATTAGTGCATGCATGTTTGCATACCTCTCTCTCTGTTGTCACGTCTTTCCCTTTCTCCATGTCTTCTTTCAAAGGATGAATCCCGTGCTTGCTCGCGATTGTCATAACGGTCTCGGTCAGGATAGCTACTCCGTGATTCCCAGCTGTCATGGTAGTTGCCACTACTGCTATGACTGTCAACCTGAGACCCCCTGGTTGCCCGACTTCCTATTGAAAACATTTACACTCGCCATAAGAGTTCACGTGTAAGAAAATCCATTGACATTTTATAACAATTAACTATTTAAAATATCTAACTTCATTTAATTACACCATTGAAACAGAAGTTAAATTCTAAACTCTATTTGACATAGAAAACTGTTTCAATGCTCAACTCCCCATCCTAATGATTTAAAAGTTTATAGTTAACAAATCTGACACACATTTGTGAAAATGAGACATCAACCTACCAAAACCAGAAATAAGATACTGTACTTGAATTCTAGGCATCTGAAAATTATATACACCATGCCCAAATACAGTACTCTATTTTCAGGATAAATCAACTTCCTCTAGTTACAATATGGGGTTTTCTGACTAGTAATAAGGTAGCATGGAGTTGGCGGAAATTTGTCCTTAGAAGAATAAGGTTGCAGATATTGTGCAGAAGGAAATGAGCAGACCAAGCAGTCAAGATATGATGGAGGTTGTTTTAAAATTATTGGAAGCTTTTAAAAAAGAAAATAAAAAGAAAAAACTGATACATTAAAACTAAGAAACCAAAGCAAAAAACAATGAATACAGATGACCAAATGGTGATAATATAAAAGAATTAACAGTTCTTCAAACACAAATTACAATGGAACTGGTTTTGGAAAGCCATAGAAAATGTTACATATTTCGTACGTGAGAAAAATGGAAGAAGTTGAACCCGGGTATACATGCATATTTGAGGAGAAGGAAGAGGGGTGTGTAATGCATATGGTCGGAGAATCTGCCTTTGCTAGTCTTTCGTTACACTTCAGGCTTTTATTTGTATTTCATGGCCCTTGGGAACAGCTAAGGTTGCAGATACATTAAGCAGAGTGGCACAGAATTTTTAAATACTATGGCAAGTACCAGTGCTACACTGTTTTAATGAATGGAAAACAGAGGAGTGCTATGCATTTAAGCGACAGTTCTATTTTACTGAAAATACCACTTAAAATTGCTTTAACAGCATACGCTTATTTGGCAGCAATTCATTATCAAATAATGTAGTACAGACATTGAAAAAATAAATCACATAGTACCTTTGTCAGATAATTCTGGACCTCTGCCTCGACTTCTGCCAGTCCGGTCACTTCTACTTTCATTTCTCGACTCATTTCTGGATTCATTCCGTGTGTCAGCACGGGAATTCTCTTCTCTGCCATGGGTTCTTCCATAACTGCGTGGTTCCTCCTGATACTGATCTTCCTTTTTATGGGTATCTCGATTCTCTCTGTCTCTGTAGTCATGGGTATCTCGTATAGAACGTGAGTCTCTCTGATCACGGCTATCTTTATTATCTCTGCTGTAATCCCTCGTATCCCTGGAGTCTCGAGTGTCCCTGGATTCCCTTGGCTCCCTACGGTCTCTGTTATCCCTGGTCTCCCTCCGATCCCTTCCATCCCGAGATTCTCGGTCATCTCTGTGATCCCTGGAGGCACTCTGCTCTTGGTCATAATCTCGTTCCTCTCTGGTTTCCCTCTCTTTTTCTCTTTTTCCTCTAGTTTCTGGAAAACAAATTAAATGTAATATTCATCTTGATTAAAGTCTGCAATATTAGATTCTAACAATCCAAAGTAGAAAGGATATAAAATGATCCAACCAAATAAGATTTCTTACACAAAAGCCTATGGGGAAAGAATTACAAAGGCACAAATTGGAGTTGGGTGCTTAACTACCCTTGTTGCTTTAGAAAAATCTCTCCTATGGATTTGAATCTGTGATCTAGTAAGTATCACATTTCATTGTTTAGAGATTAAATATATTCAGTAACTTCAAAATGCGTTAGGACGAAGATTTGCTGCAATAATTTTAGGACTAGGAGCATATTCCTTTATAGAGTACTGAGTTCAAGTACTTTTCTTGTGGTAATTTCCCTTTTCAATTCCTTATGCACCTGACAATGTGCTCAGAGTGCATCTACAGCATCATCTTTGTTAAGACCTCTCACCACTAAAATATGATTTTTAAAATGTATTTATTTATTCACAATATGTTCCCATTATAAATACAGCAGAACCCTATTTATCCGATCTAGCTGGAACTGGGGCCAGGCTGGATAATCAAAAATTCAGCTAATCCAGAAAATGGGAAAGTGTGAGACTGCAGCACCATCTAGCGGCCACCAGAGAGATCGCCCACTTCTGGACCTGTGCGCACTGGTTGTTGGGTTAATATAGACAGACAGATAATGGAGGGTCAGATAAATGGGGTTCCATTATATTATAATATAGTTGGTCTACAAATCTCGACAATGTTCTCTTCATAAATCTGGGGGTGATGGCATTTTTGTTCACCAAAATTGCCCAACAGACTTGACAGGCTATGTAGTTCACTGGCAGGTATTTGGCATCTTGAGAGAACACCACTATCCTACTGTGATTGGTGCAGCCACTGCCATATACAGGAAAGGATGGTTAGATACTAGAGAAAAAATGAAGGCCATTCTGGACTTCAACATATATCATACTGGTGAGACCTAGTACAGTGAAAGATCTTGCCTACACTATCATTCTAGTTAAAGTCTCTCCCTTTTACACTATACCCGATACAGTGGGAACAGGAGCGCTGCACAGATGTCTGCAGGCATTTTAACCAATGTGTTGTCAACTATTTGGAGCAAATCTAGATGAAACTGATTAAAATAATCGGGTTTTTTAATTGTCAGCTAACTACGCTTTGGGGGCAATGTAAAATGTTTCTGAAAAATGTATTCTTGTTCATACCATCCCTCCTTTCATGGCGTCTATCATGCGATTGTGAAGTCCGGTCACGATCGTGCCTCCCCTTCTCTCTCCCTGGGGACTGATGTCTTGAAGGACTTCGTTTCCTCTGAGGAGAGGATGAAGAGCGCGGGGGATAGGGAGAGGAAGAACGCCTCACAGGTGGGGATGCTGTCCTTTGATAGGTTGGAGAAGGAGTTCTTTTGCGGCGGGGGGATGGGGAATGTCTTTGAACAGAGGAGCCTGATTGTGATGAAGAGGAGTGATGTCTTGATGATATGGGAGAGTGATGCTGCCCTGGTGGGGACGTAGACCTGCAGGACACAACATTAAAATAGCCACAACATGCAATTATTTATGATACAATAAAATAAATAATAAAACCTCAATAAAAAAATCCAATAAAAAATAAAATTATTTCTATAATCTCCGCCCTCTAGCCATCAACTGGAAAATAAAATCCTTATTTCTAAACTGCTCCTCTCTCCCATGCATATTTACTGTTATCTCAAAAATAATGTGGGAGGGAGGAGGAAGCATAGCTCAGTGGTTCGAGCACTGGCCTGCTAAACCCAGGGTTGAGAGTTCAATCCCTGAGGGGGCCACTTAGGGATCTGGGGCAAAAATCAGTACTTGGCCCTGCTAGTGAAGGCAGGGGCTGGACTTGATGGCCTTTCAAGGTCCCTTCCAGTTCTAGGAGATAAGTATATCTCCAATTCTTTATATAGATACTTTAAGGGTTTCTTACAATCACTCTATATTCCTAGTTTAATCTTTAGATAATATTCAAGAGCAAGTCGTCCAGAAAAAAACTCTATATATTTCAGAAAAAAAGCACCTTTGATTAGACGACAAGAACTTTGTTGCTATGAAACATGCAGTCTTCCCCAGCAACATAGATATTTTACTAAATACGAGGTGCTTTCAAGAAATCCTGGTAACATGCAGCAGACAATTTATACATTTTCTTTCATGGGTGCACACTCTAAGTATAGCTATATACAGCATCCCTGTGGCAAGTAACACTGGCTTCTTAAATTTCTGTTTTTGTAATTTTCTGTTAGCTGTAAACTTTTATTAGGATATCTCTTTGTCTAAGACAATTTAGGCCCCAATCCTGCAAACTCTTACGCATGTACACAACTGTCTCACCTGCATAACTTTGAGCAGCTATGTAGTCCTGTTGACTTCAGTGTGGTTATTCAGGTAAGTAAAGAGTTTTCAGGACCAGGGATTCACAGCTACTCATGTTAACAGTAAAGTAGATTGTTTAATACTGCTGCTAGGGTAAATAATTCTGTATCAAAATGCTCACATCTTTGGAAAGAACACTTATATCATGTGATCTCACAAAAGAGAAAGTGACTTGATAAGGTGACAGGAAAGTTTGAATTGTTTAGGAAAATAAGAACTCTGTTATTAACTTCCCACCTGCGAGAGGGTGAGAAAGTATGCTTGTGTGCAGTTGACTTGGCTGGAGCTCGGGAGGTTTGTCTTCTCCTTGAGGCAGGAGGTGAATATTCTCTGGAAGGAGAGGAATTACTGCCAGAATGATCAGCAGGACTAGGAGAACGCTTCTGTCTATGGGAGCCTTCTGAAAGATCTCTAAGAAACATACAAGTAGCAGCTTGTTCAGCATGCACAATATGGGATCAGTATATGTCCAATCAATTAAAGTCAACTCCAAGACCACACCCATAGTACAGGATCAAGAATTACTTCTGGCAGAATAGTTTGTTCATCATATACGAAATTATCTTCATCATATACTGCTCAAGAATCTAATATCTACACAATCTACAAACTTGTTTAGTTCCAGAAGATCCCATTTAATATATTTTTCAATGTAATACAAAGAGGGTGAAGCCTGAATCCTCTAGATTATCTGCAATTTTTTAAGCAGCTAGATGTCAATACAAAAACAAGGAATGTGTTGTTTTTGTTGCTTTAATTTAATTAATTCTGTAAAATCAGAACCTTACTATAAAAAAGTTCAGACAAGTTTTCAGACCTTAATGATGACTTCTGAAGGAAGAAAAGGACTGCTGGTATCTTGAACTGCCATCTAGCTTACTGAAGGATCAGGAGGATTTCAAGTATTTGTTCTCAATATGAAGTAACTTAAAAATTCACACACAAAGGTCACTGACACTTTTATAACAGGCTGCAGCCATGGCCATGGAAGTACCTACTGCTATCATTATAGCACACGCACACAGGCTGCCAAATACACTCCCGCTTCTATCACAGCTGCACTGAGTGCTCCCCACTACTGCTTGTGACCTTCTGCCTCAGATCCAACCACCTTTCCGAGTCTTTTTACTTTATCAGCTTATGACAGGATGTAAAGGTTTTCCTAAATTCCTTAGTCTTCATGAAGTAATAGTAAACTTACCACTATACGTTTTGTGTGTGTGAGAGAGAGAATGAATATGACCTACCTTCCCCACATGGACAAACAGGTTTTGGGATGGATAAGGTGGGCAGGTATGAGTGTGAATACATAGAACCACCTTTGGATGTAAGCATCTCAAAAGGTAGAGACTTTTAAGAGGCAATTTTTGAAGAAACAGCATTACTAAAACACTAGATTTACTAAATGAGACTTTAGGGAGAGGAGAATGCCTCCTAATGGCCAATTTGCAGAATAATAGTGTTTTCTCTTCACGGGTCCACTGACCTGATATTCTGAAGAAGTGACGTAATGTTTCTCTACAATGGGAAGTTCAAGGTATAATGGAAAAATTATGGCTTTAGAATGAAGATGAGAGAACCCTGGACTGGACCACCAGTCAAGGTCTGACTCACTGATGGAGAACATGACAGTTATTTCAGAAGGGCATCTCAACAACAAAGTTATTTTTATTAAAGTGACAACTCAATTAGCTGCAGTTTATTAGTCCACTATATGATGCAATTATATTTAATGAATTCAGAGAAAGCTGGCAGCAAGTCAAATGTAAAACCCTCTCTATTTAGTGCAATATGAACTACAGATTTAACAGAAATGCAGACAACCTAAGCAAGATTACATTAATGCTAAAAACCTAATAATGCAACAGAACTCACCTCTGTTTCTCTTTTTTCTCCTTATGTCTTTCAAAGTCACGTCCTCTCTCTTTCCCCTCTCTTGTTTTTTCTTCTAAACGCTCTTTTGCTTTATGTTTTTCTTTATGCTTTTTCCCCAGGGGAGTCTCCTCTTGTACTGGAGGAGGTGGACTAGGTGTACGAGGACCCTTCTTTTTACTCTGGGTGCTTTTGGAACTCCTAAATGTATCAAAATACCAGAAAAAGCTATTTAAAAGACTAAACAAAATATCTGTTAACCTCTTAGATACTAGCAGCACCAATTTATAGAGCCAAGCGTTTTACAGCTTTTGGGGCAAACTTCTCTATTCCGTCAGCAGATAGTGGCATTTGCAGTTGTACTTGACTGAATGGTGAATACAAAGGAAAATTAATGTCAAGCTCTCCTTTGAAGTTTCCCATGGCCATTTGAATAATCCTTATTTCTGAAATAGGCTTGCAAAATTTGGAACTGCTCCCAAATGTGTAACCACAGCTTCCAAAGCTACAATGCCCTTGTAAAACTGCATGCATCAAAACATCAAAATCCTTTGTATCTTGTCCAGATTCTGCAATTGAAACAATACATCTGTGCACAATACACTGCAGGATCAGTGCCTCAAATTTTAAGCTATTTGGGGTAGGGATCACTCATTCCTTGTATGTAAAGCATCCTACTATATTTTCAGGAGCCTTATGAATAAATAGTGAACATTTTCTTTCCATCATGAATTACAAGGAAGTGTAAAGATATTTCTTTATACCCAAATGTATTTTTCGTAAGTCAGTAACAAATAGATACAAACATATTAGTACCTAGATGTCACTGCATCTTAAAGCACTGTAGCAAGCAATCCCTTATACTAGTCTTTTACAGCAAAACCAACATTTACAAGTATTGTGCCCCTATTTAAGCATAACTTGCTTCAAAGGCAATTTGCTTGGCAAATATAGGTGCCTGTTCTTGTATTAGGGTTGTAATTTTCCTCACAGCTAATGGAGCTAAACATTGATTCCCAGGTTCTAGAGTCAGCAAGATCTTTTTTAGTTGATTGATTTTTTGTGGCAAGAAGCCCAGTTGTAACAGCCTGTGATTTTGCCTATTTCATTCCTTCTCTTGTCTTCTTTTCCCAGTGCTATAACTCTCCAGGTCACTCCTTAATCTCGAAGGCCAAGTAGTCTCTCTTGTATAGCAATATATAGTGCCAACAGAACACTTGACTCCCCAAACTGCAAAATTTCAATTCTAGCCTAAATTAACTTGTATTTAACCACCAACAATACCCCACATCATTGAACAAACATCATATTATTTCTATTTAGATTTCTCCAGTGCATCTCACAGGCTCTAGCCAGTTCACGTCATTTAAAGAAACTATGTTTAATGCAAAATCTACAAGTTATAAAACCAATGGAGACATATATATGCTGCCCTGTCCCAGGGATTTTTGTGAACTCTGCAAAAAATCGACAGTTTCAAAACTGGTACACTGAATTCACACCTTAAGGGGAAATGAAAATGAGTATCTATATCCACCGATTAGCATGAAACATTTCATAATGTATCGACATACCACCCTGTTCCAGATCCATAATGTATGTCTACCTACTGACCTCTGCTGGTCCAAGAGTGGTGAAGACACTGTAGAAGTCTTCTTCTCTTTCTTACTAACTGAAGATGAAGATTTGGGACTTGACCTTCGTTTTGGAGATTTAGACTTTCTTGGTGAAGGAGACTGTGATAATTTAGATCTAACCACCTCTGGAGAAATCTTGGATAAAGAAAAAGTTTCAACTACAACCAAAAACTCATGTGCTGTATGCATATCCTGAATAAGGATCCTAATATCATTCAAACTTTAGATAGTAACAACCACTGACACACCATCTGCCTCACACATACTAAGCACATACTTTTGCAGTACTTAATTAAAATATCCTAAAATAAAGCTGATCTTAATGAAAATGCTGCACAAAAGACCTACAACATAATTAAATGACATCTAACAGATCATTACAATTAGAATCATTTTATGGATATGAATAACACTCTAAAGTTAGCCTGAAAAATTGCACTCCAATAAGATTTACCTACAGCCCCAAAATTCTGGCTCTTAAGGTCCCATATTCCAAATAGGCATATTCTTTCCAGTTATGAACCACCCACCAAGATTATGCCTAATAAAAGCCAGTGTAATACAAATAGTGAGGGCAGGTGGGGGACTGGCATAGATAAAATGGTCCAGACTGAAGCATATGAAACAAATTCACAGCTTCTAAACCTCAATGTGGGAAGACCTCTCTCACACGTACTTCACAGGTTTTGGGACAGCAAGTTCAAGTGTACAACGATTTTTGCCCCAAAGTTCTTCTCCTATCTGCCTCCTTCCCTGCCTACACAGAAAGGCTAGCCAGAATATAGCCCTATGTTTGTAAAGTTATGCCCAACAGTCATTTATCATTTGCCCCATGGTAGCACATAGCGGCTCCAGACATGCAGAAAACAATTAGGACTCTAAGGACATAAAATGGCAGTTGATTAGTTGTAAGAATACGTGTACCTATTTTCAAAATACAAACCTCCTTTTTAATGACTATTTCCTCTCGCTTCTCCATGTTTTCCTGTTCAAGCTTCATGAGTTCTCTCTGAATCTTTTGACGTTTCATTTCCAAAGACAGCTCATGGTCATAATCATAATTAACTTCTCCATTATCAGAGTCTTTATTCAAGAAAAAAAAAAAGATGACAGGCAATATATGAAATAAGTGATCTTAAACAGACATACTTCTCAAAAAACATCACACCCCTGAGTGACTTATTTATGCAGACCTAATCTTCTAATGTAGACTAGGCCTTATATTTAGATTATAAGCACTTTGGGACAGGCAGCATCTTTTTGTCCTATGTTTGTATAAAACCTAGCAAAACACGGTCCTGGGCCATAACTAGGGCTCCCAAGCAAATACACATCACAATATTCAATTACTCAAAATAGCATGAAGTATTTCAATGCCCCAACAAAGAGAAATAGAAGTGGTGATCTTCCCCCAGAATTGTTCCGTCTTAAGCCAGAAAACAGCTGGTACAGTTTTTTAGTTGAATGAAAGCTAAAAATGAATGCTTGTGACCGACATCTTGGACACCAAAATCCTCTTCTGGACCACAGAACAAGCAGCCATAGCAAGTAGCAAGCTTTCTTTTGGCACCCTGACAATCACTTCAACAATGACCTATATGGGCTATGTGCAAAGATAATTTAGTTTTTGTGCTCAAATGAGACAGGCAAATGTAAAAATCGTTGTAAAATTGAGTCCTTTTTTGTTTTAAATGAGGTAAACACACCTAATTTCACTGATCAGCTGTTCATCAGCCACAACTGATGTAGGCTAGATTTGAACCGGTCACCTAAATGAGAAAGGCCCTGCCAGTCACTCAGTGGCTGAGGGCCAGTTTCTTTTTGCTTATGTACTGATCAAACAATTTTATGACCGATGTCTTGTTAGTCAAGTTTCAAAACAGATTGAGAGAGAGGGCAGACAGTAACAAATTCTTGTTTTGCATCATATTTAACTGGGACGGATTAGATCAGGAGCAGGTAACCTGCGGCACGTGAGCTGATTTTCAGTGGCACTCACACTGCCCGGGTCCTGGCCATCAGTCCAGGGGGTGCTCTGCATTTTAATTTAATATGACGCTTCTTAAACATTTTAAAAACCTTATTTACTTTACATATAACAATCGTTTAGTTATATATTATAGACTTATAGAAAGAGACCTTCTAAAAACGTTAAAATGGATTACCGGCACACGAAATCTTAAATCAGAATGAATAATGAAGACTCAGCACACTCTGAAAGGTTGCCGACCCCTGGATTACATTTTTAATGGTAGATGTCAGTAACTGTTGATTTCACAAGCCAAACAAACATATTTCTATTGATAATCAAAATTTATAGATAGGCAAAGAAAGAAAAATGCTCCTTGAGAACTTATAAAGAGTTTGGTTTAAGGATATTTGACATGTGATTGTGATAATTTGTGATTTTAATGGTTATAAAGCTTTACTTTTTTTAATATTCACGTCTACTGCCACTAAATTTAAATAGATACAAATCTTTAAAAATGCTTAAATATAAACCAATAGCTATTGAAAGTATAGAAAAAAATAAAATTCTGCCAAGCTAATTGTATTACTTGGTCCAACCCCAATTACTAAATTTGTTCCTTGTCCACAGATAAATTGAAACAAGCCTTATTCATCACTAATTAATGAATAGTCAACATATCAGTCCATTGGTATGGACAAAACTTCCTACAAACTGATAATCTGTAGTATTTGGAATATTGTTAATAGATTAAATGGAGAGCCTTACTTGAATTCAATTTACCTTCTCTATTGGTTTCCCAGTCTCCATTTTCTTCTTCACTTTCTGGAGTCCTCTCCTTTGTAATTTTGATGTCTTCCTTCTCTCTATGCCTTCCTCTTGAAGACTCTTTCTACAGGGAAAAAATGCTGAATTAGAGTAACAATTTTTTAAAACAGAAGCCTGCAGAAGTAGATAAATTTTGCACAGTATTTTGTGCTTTATAGAAAGAATTAAACTAATTGTTTTCTTTAGTCTGATTAGTTTTCTCAGCTAAGAAGAAATTATACTGGGAAAATATTCTAATGTAATTTCATATAATCAGTGGGTCAGGAGGAAAAACATCCGTACAGGTGAAGTCAACAAAGACTTAAAGGTAGGCCAAGAAAATGACGTTTACAATGGAGACTGAAAAAAGAGCAGATCAGTTTTGAAGACCAGGAATTTTTATATGAGAAATTTAGCGAAAATTAAAAAGTATTATTAGAACAGCTAGAAAAAGAGTAATACAATTTTAAATGAGAATTGTTATGTGCATTTTACAATTTAGATCCTGAGGACTGAACTGACAATTGATGACTAACTGCTATTCCCTTAGAGCCTAAAGCCTCTGGAAAATACCAAAAAGTCCTGTATGGAGGTGGGGTGGGGAATTAAAAACATATAATACGCTAAAGTTTTCCTGACAGCTTTACATCTGAATTACGTATTTTACTGGCTCAACCAAACTAAAAATTCTTTTTACCTACTGTAAGGTCACAGAAACCCATGGATCCACAAGGAAAACAAAGTCAATCTTACAGAAATCCTAAGGTCACCAAAAAGATAGCTGGCCTTCTGCTGCTGCTCTCTGCTCACTCAATCCCAGTAGCCAATAACAGCTGCTCCTGAGCGGCACTTTTTCTATACACCCTTCCCAAAGGACTTTTTTGGGAAGGTAGGGGGAGGAGGAGTAAACTACACATCCACCACTTTCCCTCTGCCCCTACTTCCTGCAAATGCGGTGCCTATTCTGTCTCTTTTTATGGGCCTTCTTGCAGATTTATAGAGCTCGTCCAGTCACAAGAAAAAAAAAGGTTATCCAGAAACCAACTAGGACACTTAAATTTCTCTCTATTGGCAGCTTGAACTGGGTTTGATGTCAGACCTCAATCATCATCTCAGAATTAAAAAGTAAGGAAATAAGATCACATAATCACTCCCAACTGCACAAAATTTTATTTCCTGGTTTTTGCATTACTAGTTTTAAATGTTGTCTCAGTTAAGATTTTCATAGCTTCCAAGGCCAGAAGGGACCATTATGATCATCTAGCATGACCTCCTGTATAACACAGGCCATAGAACATCCCCAAAATAATTCCTAAAGTTTATCTTCTAGAAAAATGTATTTTCTTTTACAAAAGGCACTACCACGTGAAAATACTGTGAATTTGTTTGGCTTTGTGGTTTCTGAAATAAATATGCAAATGTTTATTTCAGTGCACGGCTATCTGAAGTTTCTCTCTTTGATGCACTGTTCAAAAGTTAACTGAAATGCTTTCTCAAATGTTATACACATTATTTCTCAGACAAATTGTTTCAAACATGTCAAAGGCAATTATTTAAGAATTCAGGTCAACTTTAATTAAAAGCAGCATGTGTTATATGAAGGGCTTGGTTTTGGTTTGCTTATTCATGATTGGATATCTCAAAAATGCTGGGCCACATCCTCAGCTGGTGCAAATCACAATACCTTCATAGACATAAGTGGTGCTATACCATGTTCACGAGCTGAGCATCTAACAATAACTTTTCAATCTTTCAAAGGAAAAATGCATCTGGTCTAAGGCCAAGTACGGAACACTTCAGCCAAAATACACATTTCTGAAAAAGACAGGGCCCTATTATAGAAATCTCTTAGCTGTGCAATTCTATGAACGAACATCATTTGCAGCCTTTTTTCCTTAGAGATTCTTTATTTTCCTAGGTTCTTTTCCATTCAGTCTGCAAACACTCTCTTTTACAATGTTGGCAGCTTACATCCACCATTAATTACCTGCTATTTAATTAAGCAACAACATTAATGGAATATGACATTGATGCTTCAGTAAAAATCTGACAGTGGATGTAACTAGCAATTTGAAGTTTGCACATATACTGGCACATCTTCCACATACTGACTCCAATACACCCCTACCTTCTCAAAGCCTATATACAAAGTAACTTGTCAATATAGCAGGTGCACTTATACGGGCTAGAAGGCCTGAAGACCAACACAACTTGTTAACATGACAGAATGTTTTATCCTCCAAAAATTAAATACTGTATGCGATATACCTTGCATAAGTCTCTAATTCATGTATTGCTGGAGCCCAAATTGCACTGTTGCTATTATTGCAAATTTACAACCAAGTCTAAGCCTCAAAAACAGCTTGCTTGTATTCTTTCCTCTAAGTAACAAAATGCAGAATGGTAGTTGTGATGGGACAATCTGTCTTCTATAATACAATGGGGAACAAGAACATTTGTGAAAGCAGTTCCTCCTTTAATTACTGATAAATACAGTGAAAACAGCTAAATAATCAGTTATATAAGCTAATTTATTATTATTATAGTTTAAGAAACATACAGTATACCTGTAGTTATGCCAAACAGCTTCATCCTTTCAGTTGCCAAAAGAGATCAGAGCTTAGTAAGCACAACATTTAAGAAAACCCACTCAATTTATACATTTCCGTTGTTGAACATACACATTTTTCTAGAGGATACAATTAAAAAATCTAAAGTTATTGTTTCCCTAATATGTCCTGGATACCTACTACTTCCATGAGCCTTAAAACAAATTCAGTGGCAAGTCTTCTACTTACTCATTTTAGTTTTTTAATTTCACTCAAAAAAAACAAACATTGTTTTTGTTTCATCAAAGCATGCACCAGACTTGCTGAGAAACCCCGTAACCTTACTAATGTTGTCCTTATCCTCCTTTCCTCAACCTTCCCTATAGGGATCACACACTCCTCATTATTTGGTAAACACCTCTGTTCTCTGTACATCAACTGGGCCGTTAACAGTCCCATCCCCGGCTAAGGCAGGCTAGTCCCTACTTGTTCTGACACCGCACTGCGCTCCGGAAGCAGCCAGCAACAGGTCCAGCACGCCACGGGGCTCCATGCACTGCTCCGATCCTGAGCACAGGCTCCACTGGTTCCCGGCCAATGGGAGCTGGGGGGCAGGGGAAGGGAGGGAGGGCACGGTGCCTGCAGGTGAGAGCCATGAGGAGCTGCTTGCACACAGCATGGTCTGCAGTGCCGGGACAGGCAGGAAGTCTGCCTTAGCACCCCCACTGTGCCGCCAACCAAGAGCCGCCAGAGGTAAGCCTGCGCCCCAATCCCCTGTGCCCCAAACCGCTAACCCAGCCCTAAGCCCCCCCCAAACCCAGAACCCCCTCTTGTACCCCAAAGCCCTCATCCCTGGCCCCAGCCCAGAGCCCTGACCCCCTCCCGCACTCCAACACCCTGCCCCAGCCCAAAGCCCCTTCCCACATCCTGAACCACTCATTCCCAGCCCCACTCTGCACCCCAACCCTCTTCCCCAGCCTTGAGCGCCTCCTACGCCCCAAGCCCCGCATCCCCAGCTCCACTAGGTCATGGACATCAATAATTTTCTTCAACTGGGTCGCCAGAAACAAAAGTTTGAAAACCACTGGACTAGAGGACACAGCCATAAACCAGCAAAACAGACATCAAGCCAAGAAGTTTCATTACCTTAAACTAATGTTAATTGAGACAAAGTTTGTGGTTCTCCTGTATCCCACAATTCCTTTATACAAAAATCTTATGCTTACCTGGTGTACTAATAGCCTATCAGTACATATGCATGCAATAGTAGTATAAACTGCAACATGTACACAGATTCTAAACCACAGAAGGTTTGGAGTTTAGTACAATTAAGTTTCTACTGATTGTAGCTAAAATCTTTTGGGCAAGCACAATATTCTTTAGGTTTCATAACATATGTTACACTTCAAAGCACTGAACAAACACTGATTAAGCTCCTCAGTGTGATAGAAAGGTACTGACTCCACTTTAGAGAAGATAAGTGAAGACAGGGTTAATGACTTTCCCTAGGTCAGCAAATCAGTGGTAAAACTGGGATTAGAACTCAGGTGTTTTTTGTTCTGAGGCCCTTGTTTGCTGCATTATTAGACTCCAATGGCCACTCTCATTCACATGGTCAATAATTCCATTCCAGTCACAAATGTGTTACTGCATGCTGGTATCTGTTCTCACCTCAAACATTCAGATACCACAGTGATAGAGTATAAGCACATGGATTAGATATACATACGTTTTACATTCCTTCCAATAATCTTGCCTAACTGCTGCTTTAAGACCTTCTCTCCCTCTCAGTTTCATCCTGCCTCTACTCTTGGAACTGCCTCCCACTACAGTAACTCCTCACTTAACGTTGTAGTTATGTTCCTGAAAAATGTGACTTTAAGCGAAACGATGTTAAGCAAATCCAGTTCCCCCATAAGAATTAATATAAATGAAGGGGTTAGGTTCCAGGGAATTTTCTCTCATCAGACAAAAATATACACACACACACACACACACACACAGTACAAGTCTTAAACAAACAATTTAATACTGGTACACAGAGATGATGATTGTGAAGCCTGGTTCAGGCTGAGGAGTCAGAAGGTGGGATATTTCCCAAGGAATGCCTTACTGCTAAATGATGAACTAGCATGAACTCTACAAGGCAGCAGGAATGGAGGGAGGGAAGACAGCTCGCAGACAGAGACAAAGACACACACTGTGTGTGCGTGTGTGAGAGTGTGAGAGAGAGAGGTGCATTCCCCTTTTAAGTACACTGCATTGTTAATTAGATCAGCTTGCTGAGACCACAGCTGCTGCCAGCAAGCTCCCTCAGTCCTCAGCCCTGTCATGTGCCCCCTCATCCCCCTCCCCCCGCTCTATGGAAGATGGGGTAAGCAGGGTACAGGAGCAAGGGGGAGGGGGACACCCTGACATTAGCCCCCTTCTTCCTCCCCTCTTCCTCACACAGGGAGCAGGAGTCTCGGGGAGCAGCTCCAAGGCAGAGTGCAGGAGCAGCACATGACAGTGGGGGGAGGGACAGCTGCAATTGCTAGCCTGCTGGGCAGCTGCTGCATATGGAATTTAGGGGAGCAGGGAACTGATAGGAGGGCTGCCAGTCCACCCTGGTTCCAAGCCCCCACCAGCTAGCTGCAACGGGCTGCTCTTCCTGAAACCAGTGGACAAAGCAGACGGCTGCCAAACAAAGCACTGCACAACTTTAAACAAGCATGTTCCCCAATTGATCAGCATCATAACAACAAAACAATGTTAACCAGAACGACTTTAAGTGAGGAGTTACTGTATGTGCAACCAAGCCATCCACACACTCAATAAGTTATTCTGTGGTATTTCCCAGTATCAAGCCCTCAACTGGAATTTGTTGGCTCATGCTCACATTTGAGCTGTTCTAAGTATTATACCTGTCTAAATCAGATTGTAAGCACAGGGATCCTGTCCCATTATTTGTAAAACATTTTGCATACACTTACACTTGCATACAAAATAATTTCATACAAATATCTAGGACCATAGGATAGCCATATTAGATAAGAGCAGTTGTCTTCATAGTCCAGTATACTTTCTCTGAAAGTGGCCAGGAAATAAATATGTCCAAGGAAGATGCAAGAATCCCCAGAATGAACAATCATGGAATATCCAGTCCATATGAGAAGTTTCTTCCTAATTTCAGGCAGATATTGGTTAGCTGAAGCATGAGGATTTATATCCCCTCTAAAAAAGTTTTTTCTCCTGTCTAATGCAACTGTCTATTCCTTTTATGAAACACACTAAATTCTTGGACTGTGTCTTCTGGCAATGAGTTCCCCAGGTTAGTTACATGTACTGTAAGAAAATTTCGTTATTTTTACATTTGTTGTCTTTTAATTTCATTGGAATACTCCGTGTTCTTCTAGCATGAGAAAGTATAAACAGGAGTGCCTAATTTACGTTCTATTTACCATTCATCATCATATACCTCTATCACGTCCCTGCTTATTTGTCTCCTCTCTGAACAGTGCCATTCTCACCTCATTGTTCACCTTCCAGACATCATCTTCTATTATATCTTCTTTCAAATGGGGTGACCAGAATAAAACAGTGTTTCAGACGAGAGTGGACTATTAATTTACATCATGGCATATTTTAAGAATTATTTTCTACTCCATTACTTATACACCTTAACATTTGTTTGCTGTTTTGACTTCTACTGCACATTGAACCGATGTTTTCATTGAGCTATCCACAATAATCCCAGGTCTTTTTCCTGAGTGGTTGCAATTACTTTAAACCCAGTAATGTGAATGAGTGCTTCAAGTTACTCCCTTTAATGTGCATTACCTTGCATTTGTTAACACTGAATTACATCTGTCATTGTACTGACCTAAAACCGCTTCCTTTTTAGGTCCCTGTGAAATTCCTCATAGTTGTCCCTAGTTTTGACTAATTTAAACTTTTTTTTTTTATCTTCTGCAAATTGTCTTCTTATTGTTCAACCTTTTCTCCAGAATCTCTTTGGAGCACCCTATTGTGGAAAACTGACCATTTCTTTCTTTCTGTCTTCTGTCTCTTGGCTAGTTTCTAATCACACCTTGACTGTTAAGTTCTTTCAGAAAGCTTTTGTTTCAAGAGAGGCTACTCAAGTCCAATTTATGTCAATCAGTTCTCCTTTAGCTGCTATTTTGCAGACAAGTTTCAATTCTAGTAGAATAAAGAAGAACAATTTTAATTTACAAGAGCTGTGCTCATTTTCCCTATCATATCATGTTCCAAAAAGTGTTTTGTAACTATCTTTAATTATTTCAAAATAAAGTTTACTTGTTTTTGAGTCTCACCTTCACCTCTAGAGCTTTAGGGGAAGGAAAAAAAAAGAGACCCAATTGTGCGACCATCCAGTCCTTTGGAAGAGTAGCTATTATAATAAGACTGTATATTTTCGTTAACAACTCAAATCACTTCATTCTTCCTTGAGAACTCTTGGTTGTTTACCAACTGATCTTGGTGACCCATTGCCCTTTATCAATTTGTTCCAGCACCACCTTTTGACAACTCATTCTGTGAGTTTGCCTCATCTTTAATATACCTGAAGAGAGTATGTCCGGAGCAGCTATCTCCCCAACATCGCCTGTGGTGAAGACTGATGCAGAGGAACAGTTTTGCTTCTCTGCAAAGTCTTTATCTTCCTTAATTGCTCCCTTTACTCACTAGTAGTTCAGTAGACCCACAACTTCTCTTGCAAGAGTCCTGCTTTTGATATACTTAAAAGATTAGCTTGGGTTTTTTTGTTTGTCTCTCTTTGGTTACTACAGGAATAGAACACTATGGCTGCCTAGTTAAGTGCTAAAAAATGTGCACGTTAAGGTTGCACACAGCAACTACCTTTTTATTCATGGGAAAAATACACTTTCCCCACTCTCCTTGTACTCAAGAACTGAACCGTTTTTTCTCAAACTTAAATAAAATCGCTTTAGTGTAGAGAGTTGACAGAACTGAAAATTTCAGCAAGTTATCAGCAACTGAAAACGAGGTTAGAATGGAAACCATTATGTAACTTTAGTGACAGCAATTCCTGCTGATTCCTTTATAGCAGTCTTCCAAATTTCCACTTACATGCAGCAAGTTGGAACAGACCCAGAAGAGAAACAACGCCAATAAAGCTCGCAGAATTCAAAACATTCCTTTAAAAACAGAAAGGTTTTAGCCCTTATGGTTGTGGAAAAAATTTAAATACTTAAAGAGTAAATCAATGTTGCAGCTGTCGTCCAATTGCAGAGGAGCTCTACCAACTCTGTCTCTCTTCAATAGCAATGTCAGTGGAGAAGGTGAAATAGACTTTGCTGAGAAAAAAAAACTGTTTGGAGAGGGTGGGAAGGCAGAGAAGAAGAATTGGTGAATTTGTTGCAGAGATAAAAACTGATGAACTAGAGTGAATGATGGGAGAATGGAGGAGAATTAATACATGGAGTAATGACTACATGGGCTTATGAAGGGGGTGTTTTCTGATAAGCAAGATGGAGTTGGGGGGGAGTAACAAGTATATGATGTGTTATAATGCAAATAAGGGTAAGTGCTTTATATATCAGTGTTTAAAGTAAAAATGAGCTAGTAGGTGTTTGCTTGGGCTGGTACATTTTATTGACAATTTCAAAAGGTTCTGCTATATTGTTAAATAGCTGCCAGTTTCACTCCAGAGGTAGCTGAATGTCAAAATTTTATAATATGCATTTCAGCTTGTGTATTTTGTAAAGAATTCAGGTAACTTTCAAGACAAAAAGTACTATACAGATGGAAAATATTAAATACTGTAAGGTAACTAAATATTAAATTAAATATTTTAACACATTGTGAATTGTTTAATATTAAATAAATAACATAATGACCATGATTCTAGGACACATTAACCTACTGCTACTGAGGGAGGCTGGATATTCCATGCACTCCATTCTTACCCTAACAGGAGAGGACGATTCCTCTGTATTTCTTTTCTGTGGCTCAGCCTCCACGTCCTGACGCTTGTTCTTCATTCTCTCCCGAAGATCCCCAGTGGGCCTTTCTGGTGACCTGTATAAGGCAGAAATAGGTATGATGTAGCTGCTTCCTTTTAAAAGGAAAAGGACACTCAATTTCCTTTACTGATATTTGTAACTAATTTTTATAGAAAAATCTGTTGACAAAATTTGATTTAAGTAATTCAACCATGATGCCTAAGAGCCCCACCCAGCAAAAGTGAGGAAGACTAGTGAAATCTTAATGGGTTTGGTGTTACTAAACAGCTTTTGGAAATTAAGATCATGTAACAGCTTCCTAGCAGTCAAGACAGACAACTTCAGGAATGGGTTATTTTCTCACTGGAAACAAAATGACTTGGCACAATATTGTATTATTAGTCCAATTAAACTGACATACGCAGGGCAGAGTGCAGCTTATGACTCAGATGCAGCATCACTTTCACAACTGTATTCAAAATCCCAGCCAGGCTGACTATGTCTGCCTTTCCTCAACTATTGTCTAGCTCTCGTTATCACACTCATGATCCACTAAACCCCTCGTTATCTCTGGCCCTGTATATATTCAAAGATGCACTAGATTTAAAAGAAAAATCACACCTTTATTTAAACTCAGTGCAAAATCTTCTGTGAACACATTAAGAGCATCCAAATGGGGCTCTGCACTGCTTTAACTAAATCCTTGTTTAAACAGATTTAAAGTTAAACAAGTGCAACTCTGAACATAGATAAGGCCTTTGAGCAGACATCATTCAAAACTGCCACTCACCGATAGCGTTGGCCTTTTTGCCAAACAAAAGGAAGCCTACCTGAATTCAGGTTCCAACCTCCTGCACCCTAAGGCCAGGACTACTTGCAATTTTTGTCTTGGTATAACTATCCTGATCAGATGTATGTTTTTTTTAAAAAAACTGAAATAGTTATAGCAGTACAACTCCCCTAGTTCAAATGTGCTATGGTATAGAGGTGCCTTATGCCAGTATAGCTTATTTCCCCTTTTAGGGAATACCTTGTATCAATATAAGGCACCGCCTTTCAAGTTAACAGGCATCTATTGTTCTCACCAAATAAACCTAGCTGAATACTGAGCTGTGTGTATCTGCAATGGCTCTTAACAACTCCTGCAGATTCTCATCTCAGATAATTCTATTAGCTTTATACCTTTATCAGTATAGCTATAGCTAAACTGGAAGACACTGATGAACTACTAGCTCCAGGAAACCTGTCTGATATTTGAAATAATGAAACTTCCATTTGTTTCAGGACAGCAGTTTTCAACTGGTGGTCTACAGACTCCTTGGGGCCCACAGACTATGTCTAAGGGGTCTGCAAAAGGCAATTATGAAAATAAAGTTTCAGATCCCAGAAAAGGTATTCTATTGTTCTCATTAATCAAAACTATATGACTAACCCCACTCACAGGTCAAAACCCAGAAGTGTTATTGTTACCCCAGAAGTCCACAGGTTAGCATCTTTTCTCATGCTGCATCAAATGCCATGCCAAGCTCATGCAACATGTATAGCTGATTTCTGTTCAGCCAGTTTTCAGTCTAAGGTAGGGGACCACAGGTTGAATTTCCAAATGGGTCTACACCTCCATTTGAAATTTTTTAGGGATCCACAAATGAAAAAGGGGTTGAAAACCACTGTTTAGGGCATTTGTTTTTTCCTAGAAGGATTTGTGCTGTCATTAGGAATAACAGATTTCTATATTTTGTGCTGGGTTGTTTCCCCATTATAGAATAGGTCTATTTCCTGTACTTGCAGCTATTTAAGAAAAAAATAAAATTTGTTTCTACTTTTAAAAATTGCTGGTTTGAAGCCTTGTTATTTATGTTTCAATTTCCTCTTCTGCAATATTTTCCATCATTAAAATGTTAAACATGGCCATAAGGTACAATCTTAAAGAGATCCAATAAAAAGGACAGTGACTCCTATTTATCCTCCTCCTGCTATTAAATATATTTAACGTGCAGTAAAATTGTACACACATCATTTTCAAGTCAGACGAAAGGTTCAACAGTAACAGATTTTTCCATCTGCTCTCTTTCCCAGCAGTACTAAGCAACAAAACACCCTGTACAAAAATATAACTAAAAGTCACCTTCCTAGTATTCATACTTGCACCATATTTTAAATTTATAGTTTTAAGTACATTATAGCTGATTTTTAAAAGTAATTTTAATCCTCTAAAAAAAGTTCTGAGCTGTATCAATACTTCTTCAAAGATGCTCAATATGCTACTTGTTCCCTCCACAAATAGCTTTCAGCATTACAAAAAGTGCTATTTCTTTAATGTTCTTTGTGTCTATTCTATTTAAAAATCAGTTCCATCAAAAATCCCAAACTTGCTATGTGAAGGAGCAGGGCCTGTGGAATTGACCAAACTTCGTTTACATGGCAGAGAGATTACATATATAATCTAAAGATGACATACTTTGCCCCTAGAACACTGGTTGAAGCACTGTTCTCATAATACCCTCTGGACAAATCAGAAAAGCAACAGAACCTAGTGAGAATGCAACTCATGTACCAGCCAACAGAAAGAATCTGATGCTATTGGAATGCATAGGGCTTTCTCCTCAAGTTTCAGGATAACTGGAGAAACCCATCAAACCCACCACTCTCAATACACATTTCTAAGCTGGAAAAAGCTGGAAACCAACAATAGCTCAATTTATTTAGGCATTATTCAAAACTACTTTAAGATGAGGAAGGCCATTAGGAAATTAGAAGCAGAAAAAAGCACTGTGTGGCTGTCACATTTTATTGCTTTGGGAGATAAACACAGAGGTGAAATAAAGGTAAACCCTTTCCCCCTGCAAATAATAACACATAAAGACAGTAGAAATAAGTAATTTGGTGAAACTAAGTTAAATAGGTTTACTCCTTAGCAGGTGGTTGCTTAGGAGGCATTGGCTGGTTTGGGTACTTTGGTTTAGGGCACAGAAACCCCCCCCTACGAACTGACTGGAATTTTCTAGTAAATTTTCTGCAGCTGTTTCATCTGGTGCACCGGAATTTGTTTCTTTTAAATAATGTTTGCTCCTTTAAAAGGTCTTAAGTTTTCTATATGCTACACAAGACAGAAATTCCTGCACTATGGATACTAGATGCAATGTTTTTAGTTCCATGGGTGATTCCAATTAAGTGTGCATGTTACAGTATACAAAGGACTCTACAGCTGTCTCCAGTAACAATTTTAAACAGAAATTCCTAACAAAGTACACTTTAGTAAGCCTGTATTTTCTCCAGGGACTTTTACATAAGATACACAGATGGTCCATATTTTAACTGTGTCTACACTAGAGAATTTCAGCATAATCAAGGTTTCACGTTGCAGCTAAGCACTTTTAGCACCATTACTTCCCGCAGCAGTTCAACATGTTCATACTACGCAAACCAAGCTGCGTAAACCAGTGCACGTGTCCACTTGCAACAGTCCTTCCAATTGTTTTGGGCATCATTGTGGCACCTATCCAATAATGCAAGCAGTTTGATTTTTTATATATAAACTACACAGACATCCACAGTGTATATTTATATATAGTGTATAGTCTATCTGCACATAATATGCTTGAGTGGTCGCGAGACCATTATTAAGATTGCATCAGTTTTCAGTTCATCTCTCTTATTAGTTGTGCCTCTCAATATATCACACCATTTGTACCTGTTAACCTTATGCTGTATTTGGTTTCATCAGTGCTTTGTTCCAACAATTGTTTCGAGTGGTTTTGTACAGCGTGCATAGTTTGCGATGAGCGTGGGCTGTGCCTTCAAACAACTCTACGACAACAATATTGCAGAAGGCAACCAGATCTCCCTACACCTGCTGATGGCGCTATGTGCCTGGATTCCTCTGTAACAATCCAGGATACAGAGAAAAGACATCTCTCCAAGCAAAATAATGAAGTCCAGCCAGTCACCTTGTACCTCATGCCCCAACTCATGAAATGAGCCCTCAGGAAGGTGTACCAGACATCAGGTAGTACATAAGGAGTGCCAAACAACTGGTTACTGAGGTACCATTAGCAGGTAAGTAAAGAATTAGGATTCAATTAGGGATTGTGGAGTAACTCTAATGTCTCAGAAATAGGGCTCAGGCAGCTGTCTACTGTGATGCCATCCTTGTCCCCCAGTAACGAACATACAGTAATTTATTGATGCTTTGTTAAATTCTTAATTTTCTCAAGAGGAATGCAGTGTGTGTGTCGATGTGTCTGTCTGATGATCTACTTTATATTGTGCTTGTCATGAACAGACCAAGACCCATGGGAAGAGAATAGGGCATGTTAAAGTTCAAATAAAGTTTTATGTTAATATTTCTGAAGTTTGAAGAAGTTAAGAAGTGTCTTGTTTTCCTACCGTAGGAGGATGGCCTGAATTGCAAAGGGTGTAATGGTCAGGACAGATATATTAAGTATCACTGTGGCTTCTTTTGGGCAGGCCTGGAATTAGAGGGGCAGGAACAAGTGGCAATGTTTTCTGCTACCAAAGTTGCTTGCAAGACAATCATGGGACTACACTGAGAGGATCAACTGACCCAGTATAAAGACAATATCTGGGCTTCCCAGATACTGTAGCACTGAATGTCTGAGCTGAAATAGTGCAGACAGAAGCACTTACAAGACTTACTTGGAGACAGTATAACTGTACGGGTTCTTGGAACAGATGTTTCCTGATACAAAAATGGTACAGAAGATGCCAATATTCTTTAGTGTGGAACAGACTCTTTTGTGTCTTGCTAAGACCTATGGATGAGTTAAAGCAAGCTTCCAAATGCTCTGGTCGCTCACTTATCCAAAGTTCCGAGTCAGTAAGCAGCAAGCTATGCAATTTGACTTTCATATAACTTATAGGAGAAAAAAGTTAATATAAATAAAGATGTAAACCAGCATTATTCCTGAATACCAGTGATAAATTCATGCCTTCATATGAAGCAAAAAATTAGTGGTAATGGCTAGCAGTTTTTTGTTTTTAAACAGCTTTTAAAAAAAAAAAAAAAAAAAAGAGAGAGCAAGAAGGGTTATACACTCAATACTCCAAATACTGTAGCAAGGGAAAGTGACATTCAGCACATAAAGGTAAGTGTAAAATAATTTACATGTAAAGCACCTCTCTTCCTTTGCTCTGTGGAGAATTCAGCACATAACATTACAGTAAGTTCCCTTGCATACTGAGAAAAAAGGTTAAATATAACCTGTATTTTATATCCCAGTTGCTACAGTTTTATAAACAATGAAAGTTAAGATGGTCTTAAGATTAAGGCACAGAAATAGGAAACAGAGCCAGGAATAGAACCATAATATCCATGCCTGACATCCTGTTTGACCTTCAACAAGTCACTTAACTTCTGTGTCTCAGTTTACCCATCTATAAAGTGAGGCTAGTTTCTACCTCAAAGGGGCATTGTGAAGCATTATTGTTTGTAACATCTTTGAGATCTTTGCATGAAAGGTGCTGAAGAGAAAATTAAATCATATTTTTCCCTTCAGAAAGAATGATACAGACTCATGCTACTACACAGTGCACTTCTTGAAAGATAGCACTGGGTATATAATAAGACATTATAAATTGCATTGATTTTACTTAACAACAAAGGCAAATTTTTTTAATCTCTCTGCTGGACATTTGTCTGTAGAGGTAGTCATGAAACCACATTTTCCTATCCTAGCACAGTGGTTCTCAACCAGGGGTATGTGTACCCCTGGGGAGGGGGGGAAATGCAGAGGTCTTTCAGGGGGTACATCAACTCATCTAGATATTTGCCGAGTTTTACAACAGGCTACATAAAAAGCACTAGTGAAGTCAGTACAAACTAAAATTTCATACAATGACTTGTTTATACTGCTCATACACTATACACTGAAATATAAATACTAGATTTACATTCCAATTGATTTATTTTATATGTAATTATATGGTAAAAAGCAAGCAAGCAATTTTTCAGTAATAGTGGGCTGTGACACTTACGTATTTTTTTTGTCTGATTTTGTAAGCTCAGTAGTTTTTGAATGAGGTGAAACTTAGGAGGTACATGAGACAAATTAGATTCCTGAAAGGGGCACAGTAGTCTGGAAAGGTTGAGAGCCACTGTCCTAGCATGTCTCTTCACAACTGGAGAAAAAGAACGGCCACCTCACACACCAACAAAAATACTGTTACTGGTGAAGGCAAAAGGATATGGGCTGTGATTTAGAGAATACTGCCTTAAACAGATGCAAAACAGCGTTTTAGTAGAGGATAGAGGCAGACAGAAGTTGCAGTGACACACTACACAGAAATCCATTTATTAAAATTCTTGCATGTCCCATTTCAAGGCAGGCTAAAACACTATCATGCAAAAGAAGTTAATCTGCATTCAGAGCATTTTATTATTTTTTAAAGTTACACACACAAGAAAATCCAGGGAAAACCCACTGCATCTTGCCAAGTTTTTTGTTTTCAGCAGCTTCACAATCCAATAAGATTATTGATAAAACATACCATTAGGCACACCACAGCATTTAAAAGTTTTACAGAAGACATACTTGAAAAAGCTATTTTCCTACAGCATGTGAACAATTCAAAGTGAGTTCTTGATTTACCTTCTATAACTGCTGCTATAGCCTTTACCTCGTGGTGAAGGGCCATGTACGAATCTACATGTGTTCCCATAGAGGCAGTTGCCAGTCTTCAGCCAGTTACGGCACTGTGTCTAAGAGACAGACATTACTAGGTGAATTTCACACTCATTTCTGGAAATACCATTGGTGTGAGTGTGGCAGAACAAACAAATGAGTCCACATTTACTCCCATTTATCTGAGATTTCCATCCACCAGTAATTTACTTCATTAAAAACCACAATGAGCATTAAGTCTGCCAGATTAAAAAATTTAGGTTTATAAAAGTATTAGTAAATGTACATTGTTACTGCTCCTCACCAGAAGCTGGAACACCACAAGTAATTTGAAAATCTAAAGATTAATATCTTGAACATCTATGTGTGAATGTGTTCTGTTTACCTTTACTTACATCACTAATGACTGAATATTCAGTACTCATGAACAACTCTACCCCACTACTTATGTCCTGGAAGAGAAGTTGTTGGGGTGGGAAGGAAGAGAAGAACACGTTTACAACTCACCTCTGCAGTACTTCCAGTGCTGGGTCCAAGCCTTTCAAACACACTGGGTCTTCGGGATGTGCTATCGGATATGGTCTTGGTATTTTCCACTGTGACCTTCCTTCTAATTTTTGACATTTTGTACTACTTCAACCAAAAAAAAAAGCAAAACTGTAAAATCCTTTAGTTTGGAGCTATTGTCACTGAATTCACAAGTAAAAAGAATACATTATGCTATAAATTACAAAAGAAGTGACAAATAAAGGAACAGGAGAATCATAAATAAATAGAATGTACCTGACTAAAGAGATGCCTTTGATTACTAATAAAATTGGTATAAACTAGTCAACTGAACACCAACAATGGGAGCTTTTAATTTTATTTTATGGACCTGCTTTGGATTCATAGCAGGTCCATAAAATATCAGACACTGTTCTGCTCATTCAGGCGGCAAACATACAGAACAGCTGCTTTCTTTGGGTACATGTGTTTCGACGATTACCTCAGTGATTTCAAATGTAAAGAGCACTTGGAATGGTATTTAACCACTCTTTCCAGAGATGGGGTTTGACTGGTAAAGAGGGCTCAGAGTTCGGCAACATACGTTTCTAAGGAATTTCCATTTCTCCCCTCACTGTTTATGAGGGCTTATTGGCAGCCATCCTCTCCTCTCCTCTCCCCTCCCTTACTTAAACCAGCATGCACAATGAGCATGGCTAGTAATTGTATGGCTGTTTGCAACTGCTGTGCTTTAAAGAAAGAATGCTGATGTACTTCTGAAATCCTTGTGATCACTAAAAGAACTCAATACATTTTGCAAACAGATACACCTTATGCTTGACAAATCTTCCTAGCCATAATCTGTTTTACCTGGGAGCAAGGAGGGAAGCTATAAGGGGAGAGGAGGCTATGAGGCAGGAGAAACAGGCTACAAAGGAAGGAGAACTGAGTCCAAAAAGATTCTCTATTTGTTTAAGTGATATCAATTTATACAGAAAAAATCAGTTTGGGAAAGCCAGTTTGTGTGAAAACAATCCACAGCCAGTTTTAAGAAAAATTCATTACATAAGAAAAAACTACCACTGATGTAACCTACATTTTAGATCTGGTACCTTTCATAATGTCTCTCGATGTCTTCACTACACTGAGACTTCGTTATCTGAGGGCTTGGCTACACTGGAGAGTTGCAGCGCTGGTGCTGGGTTTACAGCACTGCAACTTAGTAACTGTCCACACCTGCAAGGCATATCCAATGCTGCAACTCCCTGGCTGCAGCGCTGGCTGTACACCTGGTCTGCTTGGGGTGTAACGATTGCAGCGCTTGTGATGTAGCGCTGCTCATCAAGTGTGGCCACCAAAAGTGCTGTTATTGGCCTCCAGGGTATTAGGAGGTATCCCATAATGCCTGCTCACAACAAACCGGAAGAACGGCTGAACTCCGAGCTCCCCCGAACTGCTTATCTAAAAAACAAACACAGCTCCTGTTTGCTGGAGTGAGCGAGCAGAGGCAGGCAGGGGAATTGCTTTGGAAGGTCACAGCTGTTTGCTTGAAGAGAGAAGTCACACGGCAGAGGGGGTGGGGAGAGTCCGTGTTGAGCAGCTACTTATGTGGTCTGAAGGCTATTTAGGAGTGCATAATTTGCATTTAGTGAATAAGAGAGGGGTGGGGGAAGGGCTTGAAACTTTTAAATTGATTGACGGTTGGTTCCAGTCCTTAGAACTCGCAAGGCAGGGAGCTGACAGATCCAAAAATCCACTCTCTCTCTCTCTCTCTCCCCCCCCCCCAGGTCCCCCTCACCTCCCTCTTTTGAAAAGCACGTTGCAGCCACTTGAACGCTGGGATAGCTGCCCACAATGCACCACTCCCAACAGCGCTGCAAATGCTGCAAATGCGGCCACACTGCAGTGCTGGTAGTTGTCAGTGTGGCCACACTGCAGCGCTTTCCCTACACAGCTGTACGATGACAGCTGTAACTCCCAGCGCTGTACAACTGTAAGTGTAGCCATACCCTGAATCTCATGGTTATCTGAATGCTGGCTCTTCCCCTGAGCTTTGACTTCATCACAATGTTCTCTCTGTAGAAAACTATACACTGAAGTCCTTAAGCTCTTTAACCCTTCTATAAACTGCAGGAGACAGCTTAGGGTTCTACAAGAGGCTTTCCCAGTCCCCTGACTATTTATCCAAATCTTTGCTTGGGACATAACATTCTTTCAGATAATCAATGTTCATATTACCACATTTTTATTGTATGTGCAACGTTGTTACATGCTGTGAGAGAAGTTAGTTGTAGGATGTACCAGAGATTAGAAACAATGGTTAACATTTATTAATGATCTGAAGGGTGAAGTAAGACAGCAAAATAACTTCTTGTTACTGGCAAGATTTACTATCTAAGTTAGTAAAAACTGTGGAGAATATTGAGGAACTCCAGAAAGTTCTATTGAAGCTAGAAGACTGAGCAATACAACAGCAAATGAAATGTAAATAAATGCAATGTAATGCACAACGGGAGAAATTATTTCAATTTGTATATAGACGATGAGTTCAAATTAGCCCAGTCTTCTGAGAAAAATAATTAGGAGTCATTGTGGATAGCTCAATGTGCAGCAATGGTTAAAAAGTCTAAAGATAAACAGTCGAAGTTAGAGTGAAACATCAAGTCTAGACTAGCCCAGCTTCCTTCCAGTTCAAGGTTGTTCCCTACAGTTTACCCAGGTGTTTCGTTCACTCTAATTTAAGGTACCATGCAATTAGATCTTTGGATTTGGGAAGGGAGGGGGGAAACGACAAAATATAGCATATATAAAAAAGGCATTGAATATATTAATAGTAAGACCACACATCAAATACTGCATTCACTTTCACAGGATTCATATTAAAGGAGACATCTGAAACAGAAAAATTTAGAAGAACAGTACTAAAGACAGCATGGGAACGGGAGAGGGTCAACATATGAAAGGTGAGTAAAATGGGATTATGTAGCACAAAAAGGAGGAGAGTTACAGGAACATAGTAGAAGCATATAATGATATATGGAATAGGAACACACTGATAAAGAGTTCCCATTCATCTTGGCTTTAACAAGATGTGCCTTTATTTTCAAAAAAACCAAAGGCAACAAACTGAACTGGTTATTTTTAATTTACTCTTCACTCAACAACTAGTAGACTTTTGGAATTCACTGCCACAGAAAAGTTAATATGATTGTCAATTTTAAAAGGATAAATCTTTTATAGTATTGTGATAACAACAGTGTACTTATGAGTAACCTTCACACAAAAATTACACTTTGGACTGTAATTTCTTCACATCTTTTGAACCAAAAAGAATTTTTAGTTAAATTCCATTCAGCCATTTGAGTTTTCTGAACATGGAAAAAGTGTTTTCACACTTCACCCAGTTTTTCTTTTTAAATTGAGTTTTGTATGCATGTGTTTAGATAAGATAAGATTGATTCCATTTTTAAATGTTGGCACATATCCAGCTGTCAATGAGAATCATGTACTTTGCTAACCGGAAAAAAAAATTGGTGAGACAAACCATTCCAAGTGAACCAGCATGCTATGAGCGCACAGCATGTTGCTGTCAAAGATCATCAAATTGCACATACGAGTCTCAATCCTCTGTAATCAGATCTGCATGATCAAACACTTGAACCTACAGTAAAGGCCCACTGACTTTCATGGGGATCTATGTATTTGAAGCCAGTGGCAGAATCAGGGCCCAGGAATGGTTATCTACACAGAGACAAGTATATCTGAGAACTAAGCACACTGGAACACACATTTATGAAAATTAAGTAGAATGCATTTATTTGAATGCACAATCACTATTTTTTAATTCTTCAACAACCACGGAAATTAAAAGCACAAAATACAGTTGATATTTTACACGCAAGTAGTGAGGAAAATTGTTTTTTGACTATGTTTTGGCAAGAGTAGGAACATTCATTTTGCCTCCCTCCATATGAATTCTTGTGTAGGCAGAGGGAGGGAAGGATTCCAAAATTTAAGGGGGAAGTTTTATTTCTGACTCTCTCAGCCAACAATTTAGCAGATAGCCAAGAGCAATTGAAATGTAATGTCCCCATAAAATTCGGCAAATTACTTTAATTCTTCCTAGGTTTTGCTAAGAAGTGCTCTTACACTTGCTTGACCACAGTCCAAAAAAAATCAGGCCTACAATCATCACCAATGCAATTCAGACTCCGAATCCCATCCGGTCTGCTTCTGTGTCTCCTCTTTCAAGTTTTAACTTGTTCAACAAATTTTGATTGAGCCCCAGTTAGGATAGAGCCGTAAGCACTCAACAGTTACCAACTCAGTCAATAAATACATTAAATGCACAAAATTGGGAAATATCTTTAAATTAATTAGAAGGAATAATTGTTAATTATTTATTTCAGTGACATAACTCAGTAGCTAAGTACATTTAGGAATATTTAGAAGTTTGCAACTTCCAAGACATTTTACCACTATTAATGAATATCACAGAAAAAATAATAATGAATATGGGACAGGGAAATCAATTTTATAATACTTCATCAATTTACAGGGTTAACTGTATTAGTTAAACTAACAATAATATATTGCTTTCCCCGCACACACATGTATATAATATCCAAAGGCGGCACTATAAAAAAATAAGAATACATTATCAACACTATTATACCTTATTCTCTGCAGTACAAAAGGTGGCTTATTAATGAAGCTTTTTCAAATGCATGACAGATAACATTTAGTGACCAGAATTCATTGTATTACTATATTGCATTGTTGGGGGAGTACATGTTAATTCATTTGCATCTGTATCCATTTGTTGTCTCTTCCTTATAGTTAGAGCGTATGCTCTCTGAAGCAAGGACTGTCTTTTTGTTCTGTATGTTTGAGGTCCTGATCCATGTCTGTGGCTCCCAGGCATCAGCACAATACAAATAATGATGTTTGGGTAATATTTTCCTTGACGCTTCTGTTAATGATATGTGTAACACGTGGAATGATTTAAATCAAAGTGATTTAAATCAAAAAACAGGAAACTCAAATTTAAATAATCAATTTTAATGCTGTTTTGCATTTCTACTTTTTAATTATTTTCCTAAAGAAAGGTTGAGTCTCATTAGCTAGTAACCATTAAAATATGTTCATTTCAAAGCAAATACAGCCTTTACAAAAAATTTGGTGCTTCCAGAAGGATACACTATATCAATACACACTTATTTAAGCTGTTACAGTAAAAGTTTTGTTATCCGGCATGTTAAGGGCCTGGGGGGTGTTGGTAAGTCAAAAATTCAGGTTAACTAAGAGAGGGAGTTTGGATGCAGGAGGGGGCTCAGGATAGGAGGTCGGGGCACAGGACGGAGCTTGGGGTGCCAGATCCAGGCGGTGCTCACCTAGAGCAGCTCCCCACAAGCAGCAACACGTCCCTGTTGCTCCTAGGCTGAGGTGTGACCAGGCGGCTCTGCGTGCTGCCTCTGCCTGCAGGCGCCGCCCTCGCAGCTCCGCGTGCTGCCTCTGCCTGCAGGCGCCGCCCCCGCAGCTCCCCTTGGCCACAGTGCCCAGCCAATGGAAGCTGCAGAGCTGGCGCTCAGGGTGGAGGGCAGCGGTAGGAGGGACATGTCACCACTTGCAGGGAGGGGCCCAAGGTGAGAACCACCCAGATCCACACCCCAAAATTCCCCCTGTCCCAAATCTCTGCTCTGAGCCCACTCCTGCACTCAAACTCCCTCCCAGAGATACCGCCCTGCACCCCCCCCAAAATGCCAGTTTCGAGAGCTTTCCAGTTGGAAAAGTGCCAGATAACACAGCTTTTACTGTATATAGTTCAACTTATGTTTATTTGGAATCTTATTTTTTACCTTTTAATGACGGTAGAAAATGGTGAATAATGCACTTCTTGTTTACTAGATGATTTTTCTTTTTACTTATGAATTGTGTCAAACTATTTGGATGAAAACAAATTCAATTAAATGCAGAAAGAGCATTTTAATTTTTTTTATTAGTTTAATAAATTACCTTACAGGTACTGAGTATGTAAGAAAATAGTTTATCAAACCATGTTTTGCATTTAGAACTGATTTATTAAACAAAGCAAGTATCTGTAGTTAGTGAACTGAACTGATTGTTTCTGGTCACGATGTCGTTCAAGATAGTCATCGAACTGAACTAGCTGAATAAACTAAAATGAAAACATTCTCTCTACACCTACAAAAGAGACAACTGCTGTCAAAAGCAGGTCTAGTACTTCAACAAACTCTGGTTCTAGGCGCTTAGTCAGTAATTTCCACCAGTTCAGTAGTTTGACTTTCTTTAAGACAGGGTTTTGGAGCAGAGCCCAGAGCTGGAGCGTGGAGCAGCTTCAGAACAGTGGAGCTGCAGGTTTTTGCCTGTAGCTGGAGTGGAGCCGAAGCACAGCTCCAAAGCCCTGCTTTAAGACTTCTATAGCAAACATGAACTGCTTAATATTTAAATTATTTTAATAGATTATAATAAATGTAAGCCTTAATAAAAGTTGACAATTTCACATTTAATTTTACTGGGTTTTTTAAATAAGATGGTATTCAAATAAATAAAAAATTCAATTTAAATAAAAATCAATTTTTTAATTTTTTTTTAATTTTTTTTTTATTACACTCTTAAAGGAGACTACACCCATTGGGTTTACTTAAGTAACAGCAGTTGCTGTACTATGATACAATGCTATGATTCAGGATAGATTAGAGAGTGTACATTTAAATTAATAGTAATGACATATCTATAGTTCAAAAGTAGTCCAACATTAAGATTTTGTAAAAATACGATTTCACAAAATCTAAAGGTAACAAGAATGTTCACATGAAATGTTAATTTATCACTGATTTTTTTTTAAAGAAGAAAAATCAAACATTTTCCCTTGCAATAACATCATCCTACTTCAGTAGACAAGCTAGCAATTGAGAATAAATGGAAACTGAGTAGACTTATTTTCACTAAGTGATATGCAAAAACTAAAAGAATAAATGATAAAAAGTATGTTAAGTGTTTAGCCTTAATACAAGGTGGAACTGACAGGCAATTTATGTGTATTGCTTGACTATAAAAGTTATCATCATCTGCCATGTTGAATAGTGTCAATCTTTAAAATGCTACAAATCAGGGGTTCTCAAACTTCATTGCACCATGACCCCCTTCTGATAACAAAAATTACTGCAAGACCACAGGAGGGGGGACCGAAGCCTGAGACTACCCAAGCCCCATCACTAAGGGGGCGGGGCAGGGCAGGGGGCAAAGCCAAAGCCCAAGCCCCACTGCAAAGCCGAAGTGCAAGGGCTTCAGCCTCAGGCAGGGGGCCTATAACCTTACATCCACCACCCAGGGCTGAAGCTCTCAAGCTTGGGCTTAGGCTTTGGCCCTGGCCCCCTGCAAGTCTAAGCCAGATCTGGCAACCTCATGAAAATAGGGTTGTGAACCACTTTGGGATCCCAACCCACAGTTTGAGAACCACTGCTATAAAATATGTCCCATTAGAAAACAAGTCTTTTTTTAAATTGAAAATTTAACTGTACACTGATTATGCTACAATATTCTGGGATATAGCAAACTAATGTCATTAAGAGATAAATGACATTTTGCCACACATTAGAGTGCTAAAAAAAGGCTAAATGTTGTATATTAATATTCAAATAGCCAATTTTCAGACGCATAACATACAAAAACTGTAATGTCAACATAAAAGTAAAACCAAATTACTAGTCTTCAAGTTGGAAATGAAAACTTGTGTCTGGCATTCAGCAAATAATTACTCAAGAGTTCGGTTTTTACAACCCTCTGCTATGAACATGTCTTCATATTTAAGTTAACTACACCTCATTTAACACAAAACATTCCTTTATCATCTTAAATATATAAACTAGTAATGGTAAGTAATTGTTAACAATGTGTTTACATTTGTGAATTGGGGTTAGCCAGCTATTGGTAAAATGCAACAATTCAGTCCCTAGGATTACAGAAAAAGGTAAACAAAAAAAAAGTATGGATGAAAAAGGTAAACCAAAAAAAAAAAAAAGGAGCATATGCATGGTATTTCACATTTTGTCTGAAAATGTAGGGAGCCACTTCCCAAAACAACTTTTACCAGACTAAGGCCTGGTCTTCACTACAGGGAGATCGATGCTGCTGGGATTGATTTAGTGAAAACCTGCTAAATCAATGGTCAACCCCGTTATTTCAGCTCCCCAAGAAGATTAAGGTAAATTGACCAGAGTCTCTCCTGTCAACGCAGCTCAGTAGACACCATGGTAAACTGACCTAAGCTACATCAACTCCAGCTACTAGCATATCATCTTAGGTCGACTTAGCCATGTAGTGAAGACAAGCCCTTTGTCTCGAAATGCAACCAGACAGTTCCCATCAGTAGCACACAATCTACTGTACAGTAGAATCTAGACTTCAAAAGGTCCTGAAGCAGTCCAATCTAAAAAAGCAATGGTCTAGGTCTAGCAAGGATCCAGTAGCGATCCCTAGGTGTGATGCTGAGGACAAAATGAGGAATCTATAATACTAGTCACACAGGTTCATATTCTCAAAGACATGTAAGCACCCAACTCCTGTTGATTTCAATGGGAATCAGGCACCTAAATGCCTTTGAGGATCTGGGTCATCAGTATACACCACTGTTTTTCAAAGTATGGGTCACGACCCAGTACTGGGTCACGGAATGTCAGGCACCGCGTCGCTTTGCTGATTACAATTATAAAGATCATTGCCATGCAGCAGGAGAGAGGTAGGGGGTGGCAGGAACCAGGGAGAGGAGCAAGTTAGGCTTGCAGCAGCCCTGCAAGCCCCTTCTCCCAGCCCCGGAGCTCCATTCTGTCTACCAGCAGGGAGAGAGTGAGTGGCCCCTCGCTCAGAGCTAGCTGCTCCCGGTGGGGAGAGGGCTGGGGGGAGTCCTCTGGTCCCAGACCTGGGGGAGCCTGCCTGCACCCAAACTCCTTATCCCTGGCCCCACTCGAGCCTTCACTCCCCCTACATCCCAACCCTCTGCCCTAGCCCTGAGCACCCTCCTGCCTCCTGAACCACTCATCCCCAGCTCCACCCTAGAGCCCTCAACCCCACACACTATTCTCTGCCCTACCCTGGGACACCTCAACACTCCCAGTGTTAGTTATGTAAAACAGGTTAAGCTAGAATATATTGCAATATTATGGTTTTATGAAGACACACTTATGTTTGGTCACAGGCTTCAACAATTTTCTTCAACGGGGTCACAAGGAAAAAAGTTTGAAAATCACTGGCCTAAACTATAAGTTCTGCATGGGCATCAACGACAGAAGTCTTAAAAGATAAGGCAAAAGCATCAAGGTTCAGGACTTATGCTACAAGGGCTGACAAGTCCCAAATTCAGCTAAAACGGCTGATTACATTTCACTACTATCAGCAGAGGTGACGGGGACTCCAGTACCCTGAATCCCATAAAGGACAAAGATCACGTGTCTGGGAGGCAATGAGAAGCCCACAACAGGGTTTCCGTCTGCAAAGCATCGGCCACAGAAAATGGTAATCATGGTAGGATGGCAGGTCTAGCTGGCTGATCGGTGCCCTGTCTGACTCACAGTTCTCCTCCTGCTTCTCCTCACAAATCACCCCCACACACTTCCTACGCGTCTCAGCGCCTGGGCAGAGACGCCCCCGCCTGCATCACGACCCTGGTACAATCCGCCCCCCCCCCCGACCAGCTACTCTCCGACTCCCTCCCCGCCGGGAGTCACCTGCCGTCGCCCTTCGGCCCCGCTGCCCACACAAGTCACTGCCCCTCAGCCCAGCGCTTCCTCCGGCGGCCCCACCGTGACCCCCGGCCCTGCAGCCGCTCTGCCCGCGCCACGGGGCGCAGGATGGCAGCGCGGGTGGGGAGGCTCGGCCAGCACCGAGCCCCTCCCGCCCTGCTCCTCGCGGCGGTGGGAGAAGGGCCTGTCCCGAGGGGAGCCCCGCTCCGCCGCCCAGGCCCGGTTTCCCCGCCGGGGCGCCACACTCACCTGCTCCTTCCGCTGCCTGCCTGGTCCCCGCCGCCTCCTCCGCCGCCGCCCGGGGCGGAGAGGGTGGGATGGGGCGAGGGGGGAGTCCGTCCTCCCGGGCCTGAGCGCGGAGCCACACGGGGAGGAAGACGAGGAGCGCGGCCCGCTCCGGCCACCGAACGGCGCTGCCCAAGCACAGGGGCTGCCGGGAAAGCAGCGCAACCAAACGGCCGGCCCCAGCGCCGCCGCCGCTGCCGCCGTCGGGAGGAGGAGCCTTGGCTCACCGGAAACCGCCTTGCCGCCATGATCGTGCGTAGCAGCGCAACTTCCGGCCGCGCAGGCCTGAAATGGGGGAGGGTGGGGCCTGCTCAGGGGAAGAGAAGGGGGAGGGGCCTGAAATGGGGGAGGGTGGGGCCTAGTCATGGAAAAAGAAGGGGCGGGGCCAGGACCTGTCAGAGGACGAGAAGGGGGCGGGGCCAGAAATGACAGAAGGGTGGGGCCTGGTCAGGGAAGGAAAAGGGGCGGGGCCTGGTTGGGGGAAGAGCAGTAGGGTTGTCATCTCTAATTGCTGGTAAGGGGGCCTTCAAGGCCTCACCCCGATCTGCCTCTTCCCCCCAAGGGTCCACCCCGCTCCACCTTTTCCCTGGAGGGTCTGCCACCTGTTCCCCCAGGCTTTGCCCCTCCTCCGTCTCTTCTCGTTAAAGCCTCTCCCTCCTCCCCATCCCTCACTGGATCATCTCCACCTCTCTCCCCCACCAGCTGGGCGCCCTTTGTGCCGAGACTGGGACAGGAGCTGCTGCAGCCTGACAAGGTGCCTGCCTGTAAGTATGAGGCAGCCCTGGCTAAGCAGGGACTGGCGAGGGTTAATCACACGGTACCTCCCCTGACCCGCAGTAACCAGACTTTTGGTGTCCAATCAGTATGTCTGACTGCACCCTGCCAGTTCCCCTTTTCAACTGGACTTCCCATAGGCATATCTCTTCAGTGTGTTCAGATGCTGGACTGATTGGGAATATTGAACATTTAAGCTGTGTTGCATAATAGTGAGAAGTTAGCTCAGTCATATAGTGTTGTTCCCACTTCCATGAGAAGGCACCTCAACGGTGACTGCCACCATCCTGGCTGAAACATGAGGGATTAAACCAGGGACTTCTAGTGCTAAAAACATAAGTGGCTACATCATGGCTACAGAGCCATGGCTCTCTAGTTGGGGTTGTAAGACATTCATACCCTCTGTGGATCTGGCACAGGGAGGTACCTGTAACATGTTCATCAGTGGGTTACGCAAGCACTTCAGGTACAAATATTACAATTTGTTTTAAAAGTTGCTTTTCACCATTGTTGGTGTGAGTGAACTGAATTATTCAAAAGTTCTCCAAAAGCAAACACTAAAGGGGTACTAAAATGGACAACATGTATTTGTTTGAATATTATTGGGCTTGAGAGGTTGCATTTGCACAGTTGTAGTTGATCTGTCACTACCCTTCTCATTCTACAGATGGCTACATTTAAGCCAAATTGTGAAGCAATTTAATATATGTCAAGGTGAAAGGTAGTAAATGAAACACCAACCTGTTGCCCCTAAACAAATAATAATTATAATAAAGCAGTAAGTAATTCCTTTTATTTGAGTGAGCTAAAAAAAAACCACATTTGAATGAATGACACTGCCCATCAGGTCACCTAAATTACCAGTTAAAGCAATGAAATGACAAAATATAGCACATTAAATATTGTTGATAACATGTAAAGCTATTGTTTTGATACCACTAAGTGCTTCAATACAAGTGGGTTTAATTAGATTTGTAGGAAGCAAAAATCCATGTGTTCCTCTGTCCCGAAGTTCAAAGGTAAAAGAATACTTAATGCCAAGATCATAAGCCCAGTCATCTGAACCTCCAGGAGCTAAATCTGTAGGAGAAAGAAAAGGAAACAGATTATTACCTGCAACCTTGGCCTCAGTCCTACACACTGCCTTGTGCTAGAGAGGATACTCTGTCATACTGATTATAGTACTAAAAATGATACTTACAGATAGTTTGTGCACCAGGGCCAGACTCATACATTTTCTGAGTTGTTTTTCTAATAGCAAGAACTACTTTATTTGCCACAGATAGCTGCAATCAATAAAATACTAATTAATTTTTATAATTTAGTAAAAGTGTTTCACACTGAGTCTGTTAGGGCATTTTAACCATCCACTATGGGTACAATAAAGAGAGAGGACCTGTTTACAACATGGTTGTCCCCAGACCTGGCTGCATTGCAGTTTGTAATGTGAATATGTGGTTGGCTTTAGAATGCTTACAAGATGTGGTTAAACATGGTTAGGTTATGTCCATTTCCTGTCAAATATTGTTTAAGTAACCTTTAAGTATTTTAAGTTAAAATTAGTGTTGAAGCATACAAAAAAGGATTTAATAATACACTACTCTTAAACAACTGACTAGAATAAACTATTCTTTAATTAGTTTACAGGATGTTACATATCTGCTTCACAGGGAAAGAAGTGACAAATCTATATTTTCTTTATCTTCTTTCACAAATATATTAGCTAGGATAAAAAAATAAATTTTAAAGGGATATAAACCCTCAACTTTCAGGCCATAACATGGTCACTAATTGAGGAGGCTTGGGAAGAAACATTCCCCTGGGGGCAAGTTATTTCATGTTGGCTATAGGATTTTTTCCTCCTTCCTGTGAAGGCTGGCACTGGTCACTGCTAGAAACAGCATACTGGACTGCATAGAGATCTGGTCTGATCAAATATGACAGTGTCTGTGTTCCTACTCTATCACTGTACAAAGTCCATTAATTTAAAAAAAGGAAAAAAAATTCCATTAAAGAGACAGTAACAGCTCATTTTCAAAATCTTCCTTAAAGACCTTGGATCTGTGTGGGGAAAGAATGGGAGGATATGGAAAGGTTGGAGGCAACATGAAGGAGCAATCCCAAATACCCATCACCTGTTGCTGCTGCTGCTTGGCCCCATGCCAGGGATGCTGTGGCATAAAGAATGTCATGAGACTGCCCAGGGAGGTTGTGGAAGCTCCTTCTCTGGAGTTTTCAAAAGGAGGCTGGTTAACAATGTTACCTCCAATTTTTTACATCCATGTGCGGAATGATTTTGTTATGTGTACCAATATGGAGGTGATGTGTGGCAGAAGTGGGGCCGAGGGGTTTGGCGTGTGGTAGGGGGCTCGGGGCTAGGGCAGAGGATTGAGGTGCAGGGGGTGAAGGCTATGGCCTGGAGTGAGGCGCCTCTCCCCAGCTGCAGCAGCTCTGGTGGCGCCAGGGCCGGGGCTTCTCTCCCCAGGCACGGCAGCTCTGGCAGGGCCAGGTCTGGGGGAGAGGCGCCTGTGCTGTGCAGCTTAGAAGGAACTTAGCTGGATAGACATTTGTCTTGGATGGTATAGACCAGTGATTCTCAAAGCCAGTCCGCCGCTCATTCAGGGAAAGCCCCTGGCAGACTAGACCGGTTTGCTTACCTGCTGCATCCGTAGGTTCGGCCATCGCGGCTCCCACTGGCCGTGGTTCACCATTCCAGGCCAATGGGGGCTGCAGGAAGTGGAGGGGGCCAAGGGATGTGCTAAACACTGCTTTCCACCGACCCCATTGGCCTGGAGCAGTGAACTGCGGCCAGTGGGAGCCGCGATCTGCTGAACCTGCGGATGCAGCAGATAAACAAACCGGCCCGGCCTGCCAGGGGCTTTCTCTGAACAAGCAGCAGAGCGGCTTTGAGAACCACTAATTTAGACCAGTGGTGGGCAACCTGCAGCCCACGGGCTGCGTGTGGCCTGTGGGCCACAGGTTGCCAACCATTGGTTTAGACACAACAAATCCTGAATCTTTGAAGGAGGTTAGACTAGATGACACTTACCGTCCCTTCTAATCCTATGATTCTATGTCCACTCTGATGATGTCCTGTGTCTCCACATTGCAGGTCCCATGGAGTGAAAAGCCCTTCCTCATTCTGTCAGCCACTTCCTACTCCTTCCCTGATCCCATGCAGGAGGCACTTGGAGTAAAGAACCCCTGTCCCACTCCCCCATGCATGGAAAGCATCCGGAAATTGGTCAGAGGGAGCAGGGAAAGAATTCTTTACTCTGTGAGGCTTCTTGTCTTACTCCTTACCCCAAGAAATCTTGTGAAGCTCTTCAGCAACCCAAGTAGCCTAGCTGGCCTGCGTATATTGGCTAACTCCAACCTAGCCTGGATCTCTTTTCCTAATCTAGATAAACCCGAAGACCTGGGGGCTAACCAGTGGAGGAAAAAGAACAATGGTGTTCTTCACTTCCCAGCTTCCCCGGTTTATCCTGTTGATTAATAGAATGGGAGATGATCCTACACAACTCTTAGGCTCTGCAGGAGAGAGGAGCCCTGATCGTGTGGATCTGCAGAACTTCACAGGACTTAGACTTCTTTTATACAGGCCGTCGGAGACCATTAGCCTCAGGACCCCTGGCTAGCGTACAACGTCATAACCTGCAGAATCAAAGAGGTATTCTGCTTCAGTGGACTACCTGTGATCTGCTGGTCCTCCTAAGGACTTCAGGGTCTGTAAAAAAGGGCTAGTCTTCATCAGACCATTAGGACCATTTAAACATATTTCCCATAGAAAAAGATTTACTTAAGGTGCAGTAAAGGCTGCAGGCACCTATCAGTGTTATGGGTGCACACTCTTCAAGAGCAATAGAGTTAAAATAAAGTTGCAGACTCAGTAGGTTCAGATATAGGGGAAAACTTACAAGAAACCTGTACTTGAATGTACTGAAATGCCATACTAAGGTACTCAAATTACCTTTACTTTGCCCCCTTAGCGATGCCTTGAAAATATCAGAAAGTCTGGCTACCTTATCCATCCAGAATAAACACTTTCATCTTATCAGTGTCCTCCAAAACTAGAATACTTTCTTGTAATCATATAGTGGTGGTGCCAACAACCAGCTTCCTTATGCTCTTATCCATCGAAAAATCCATTTTCCCAAATCTTGAACAGACTCAAAGCCTACTGAAGGCAGTCATTCACACTTCTCATTAAATATCCATTCCTGCAAGGTGATGAAGATGGGAGATATAGATGAAATTTAATAAGTGGTAACACTTACCAGCTCATCATGGTCTTTACTTTTATTCGTAGTGTAGGAATATGGAAACAGTACCATCTGTGAGTAAGAGTGTATAGTTATATATGCCTTAATGTGATCTTTATGCTTTTGGAGAAAATGAGCCACAGCTTTCACTTCTGGTTCAGACTCAGGATAGGGTCCACAGTATATTTCATGACAATCATTATGAGAGGCACCTTTACCTGTAATAAGATAGAGGATACAATGTCACCTGTTGAGTTCTTACAGTATACACTGAATTGTCTCATGGCTCAGTGACAATATAAAGCATTAAGTTGCTATACAAGTGAGCATAGAAACTGGGACATCTTGGATGCATCATTACTGCATGTATCATTATTGCACCGTTAAAGCATCTGGGCCTGATTCTCCACTATCTTGCCTTACATAAAAAAATTGGAGAGGATACAGAAAAGGGCCACAAAAATTATTTGAAAGCTGGAGAAAATGCTTTACATTCAGAGATCTAAAGAGCACAATATGTTTAGCTGATCAAAAAGAAGTTTGAGAGGTAACTTGATTACAGTGTATAAGTACCTTTGTGGGGAGAAAACATTGGTACCAAGGGATTCTTTAATCTAGCAGAGAAGGACATAACAAGAACCAATGGCTGAAAGCTGAAGCTAGATCAATTCAAATTGGAAATAAGGCACAATTTTTTAACAGTGAGATTGATTAACCATTGGAACAAACTACCAAGGGAAATGGTAGAATTGGAACAAACTCTTCTCATGGACTGCCTGTTGGATTATAACCTTTTACATTGATTCCAGAAGGATTTTTACAAATCAGCAGCCTCACCATCTCTGTTATGAAACTGACCTAAGAACTTTATTCATAGCTCTATGTAAATGGATCTTTTAACCATAGCAACTCTCTTTCTTTTTTCTTTTTATTAATAATTCTTAGATTTAGTTAATACAGATTGACTATAAGTGTGTATTTGGGTGAGATCTGAAATATTCATTGACCTGGTGAGCAATGTGTCCAGTCACTTGGCATTGGTAGAACTTTATATAATGGAAATAAGGTTTTTAGTAGTCCTCCCTATATTATACTTGGCTGTCTGGGTGGGAGCCAAAGGCTGGATTGCTTAAAGGGGACTGTATTTTGGCTTCTTGGTAACCAGATAGCTGTTTGGTTACTGGCTTGGTGAAATCTAATTACAGAATAAACCACCGGTTTTGGGGATTGTCCGCCCTATTCTTTGCAGTTTGCCCTGAATAAGCATTCTCAGTGAAGCCCCTCCAGGCACCACAGTCACAGCAGATATACCTTACAGACTTATGTAGGTATAATTACGTCATTCAGGAGTATGAAAAATCCATACTCCTGAGCAGGGGCGGCTCTAGACATTTCGCCGCCCCAAGCACGGCGGCATGCTGCGGGGGGCGCTCTGCCGGTCACCAACCCCGCGGCTTCGGTTGACCTCCCACAGGCATGCCTGCAGAGGGTCCGCTGGTCCTGCAGCTCCACTGAAGCCGCAGGACCAGCAGACCCTTCGCAGGCATGCCGCCAAAGGCAGCCTGCCTGCCGCCCTCCCGGCGAACGGCAAAGTGCCCCACACGGCATTCTGCCCCAAGCATGCACTTGGCGTGCTGGGGCCTGGAGCCGCCCCTGCTCCTGAGTAATGTAGTTATACTGACCTTAACCTCCCATGTAGACAACGCTATGTCAACAGGAGATCTTCTCCCTCTCGGGGAGGTGGGTTAACTACACCAACAGGAGACCTCTCTCCTGTTGGTATAGAAGCATCTTCACTTAAGCGCTACAGCGGCACAGCCCTCAGAGTTTCACAGCTAAATACAAGGTGGAACAAATTGTTTAGCATAAGTAGTTAACACATATTTCAAGGGACCATTCAAGGAGAAGTGGCCTGTTAACACGTCTCCAGTCAGAGAGGGGAAAGGAAGGGAGGCGGGGAAAAGGCAGCTGGGTGCGGCGGAGGGGTGGAGGCATTGTTAGTGGGTTGTAGGTTGTTGTAATAAGCTATAAATCCAGTTGTACCTAGTCAGTCCATGATTTCTAATGTTTAGCAAAGTTATGTATTTAAGCTCCATGGCTCATCTTTTGAAGATGATGAGCAGATTTCCTTTGAGAATGAGGATTGAGAGGTCACATTTAGAGTGATTGTTTTGTAAAAAAGTGTTCACACAATATGGTGTTTGTCTTTTATCATTTTTCTGTGTGAGGGTTTCATCCATATAATTATTATTGGGCATTGAGTGCACTGGATGAGATACATCACATGTTGTGATAGGCATGTGTAGGACCCATGGATCTTAATAGGTGTGTTGTGGGGGTGTTGATCATCGAAGCAGTGGAGATATGTCGACAGGTTTTGCATATTTTGTTCTAGCAGGATCTGATTCTGCTTTAAGTTAGTGTGTTCTGGTCCATAATGCCAACTGAAGTCAGTTGTAGTTGTACATGCTCAACACCTCTGAAAATGAAGCCCTTCCCTTAAAGAGTGGTTCTACTCTGAAAAATACCTCTGTTAAATTGAAATTGATGGGTTCCACCTTTATTGTTTCACAGTGATTCTGTGTCAGATATGCTCAGTTTAAGTAAAAAATATTTTGAAAAGAGTTATAAGACTCAGTCATTTTCGATAATGAAGAGTCTGCAGGCAAGATTATGTTGTGAGTTACACCTATACAATCCCATTATTTTTAATGGGTTTGCTAAGGTGTATATTATTGAAATGTAATTAGCAATTCTACTGAGGATCTCCAAGAAGAAATAGAATTCAGTTAGCTTTCTGATAGCTATATTGGCTCCACAAAATAGAAACTTACTTGAGTTACTGAAGTCATCCGATATGACTCGGTACACCCAGAAAGTAGGCCTGTTGCATATAAAGGTGTCCTTTTTTGCCATGTGCTGGCCACTGCTTCCTGCAGCTCCCATTGGCTGGGAACGGCGAACCACGGCCTCTGGGAGCTGCGGGCAGCCATGTAAATGTAAACAAAATGTCTGGCAGCCCGCCAGCTGATTACCCTGATGGGCTGTGTATGAGCTGCAGATTGCCCACCACTGCTCTAACCTCAGTGTGCCTGTTTCCTCACTTTTAAAATAGAGATGATGTTGGAGTTGCTAAGCATTTTAAGTGCTTTGAAAATTAAATGTAATATATAAATCCCTGCTGTAATTAATATTCACAGCATATAAATTTCCTATTAAACTTCCTGATTTCTCCAAGTTCTGTATTGATTAAGTAGTTTACGTTTTATATTACTCTTATATCTTATATGGTCACCATAGTATTTTAGCATCTCACAACTTTAATGAATTTATCCTCACAACACTCGGTAGGGAAGTTTCTTTATTCCCATTTTACTGATGGGAGAACAGGCACAAAGAGCTTAAGTGTCTTGTTGATAACCACACAGAAAGTATGTGGCAAAACTGGGAATTGTTCTCTGGTCTGCTGACCTTCTTATAAACGGTTTGATTAAGTTCATTACTAAGGTACATTGTCTTTATACCAGAAATGACTCTATGACTAGGTAAATAAAAATATTTTCAAAATGAAGAACTTTGAAGGTTAAAACTGAAATGTCTGTCATAAAATATAAAGAAAATTGCATCGTACCACACCAGCCTGCATCAAAATTCCTGTTCATGTCGGTACCAATGCACCTGTTGTTGCCGTGCTTTGAGCGGCTCTTCCTCCACAACCGATTCTGTGGACAGAGACTCAAAAATGTGGGTTTACATAAAAGTTTAGAAAAATGTTTATCACTATTTCATTTGCTAGTGAAAATGCAACTTTCACATTTCTAGATGTTGAGGCTAGAAACCTCCAATGAAGGGGAGCAAAATAGGAGATTTAGGGAGCCTATAAAACAGTAAGCTAGTTATCTGCATAGAATCGTAGAAGTATAGGACTGGAAGGGATCTCAGGAGGTCGGTTAATCCAGTCCCCTGTACTCAAGGCAGGACTACGTAATAACTAGACCGTTCCTGACAGGTGTTTGTCTAACTTATTCTTAAAAACCTCCAATAATGGAAATTCCGCAACCTCCCTAGGCAATTTGTTTGGTGTTTAACTACCATGACAGTTAAGAAGACTTTCCTAATGTCCAATCTAAACCTCTCTTGCTGCAGTTTAAGACCGTTGCTTCTTGTCCGATCCTCTGAAATTAACGAAAACAAATTTTTCACCCTCCTCTTTGTAACAACTTTTTATGTATTTGAAAACTGTTATCTTGTCCCCTGTCAGTCTTCTCTTCTCCAGTCTAAACAAACCCATTTTTTTTCAATCTTTCCCTCATAGGACACATTTTCTAGACCTTCAATAATTTTTGTTGCTCTTCTCTGGACTTTCTCCAGTTTGTCCACATCTTTCCTGAAATGTGGCACCTAAAACTGGACACAATACTCCAGCTGAGGTCTTATCAGCACAGAGTAGAGTGGAAGAAAGCAAGTCGTGTCTTGCTTTCAACACTCCTGCTAATACATCCCAGAATGCTATTCACTTTTTTTGCAACTGTGTTGCATTGTTGATTTAGCTTGTGATCCACTGTAACCCTCAGATCCCTTTCTGCAGTACTCCTTCCAAGGTAGTCATTTGCCATTTTATATGTGTGCTATTGATTGTTCCTTCCTAAGTGGAGTACTTGTCATTTGTCCTTACTGAATTTCATTCTGTTTACTTCAGACCATTTCTTCAGTTTGTCCAGATCATTTTGAATTTTAATGCTATCCTCCAAAGCACTTGCAACCCCTCCCAACTTGATATTGTTCACAAACTTTATAAGTGTACTCTCTATGCCATTATCTAAATCATTTATAAAACCACTGAACAGAACCAAACCCAGGACTGATCCTTTTGGACCCAATTCAATATGCCCTTCCAGCTTGACTGTGAACCACTGATAGCTACTCTCTGGAAATGTTTTTCCAACCATTTATTCATTCACTTTATAGTAGCTCCATCTAGGTTGTATTTCCCTAGTTTGTTTATGAGAAGGTCATGCAAGACGGTATCAAAAGTCTTACTAAAGTCAAGATATACCACATCTACCTCTTCCACCTTATCCACAAGGCTTATTACCCTGTCAAAGAAAGCTATTAGGTGGGTTTGACACAATTTGTTCTTGAAAAAGATGTTGACTTATTTGTCACTTTATTATCTTCTAGGTGTTTGCAAATTGATTGCTTGATTATTTGCTCAGTTATCTTTCCAGGTACTGAAATTAAGTAATGCTAAACATGCTAGATAACAAGACAAAAAGTTGTACGGTACAACACCTGGTTGGTCTGGTATAATTATTTTGATTTGACTAGAACTTGGACTACGCAAATAGGGGAGGACTCAGAAGATTTGTCCAGACACACAATTTGACAACTGCAAATCAAAATCACATTTGAGCTTAATGGAAGATTTTGTTAAAAGACTTCTGAGGGGGGTAATTAAGAGAATTTCGAAAGATGCTGCTTAAAATAAATACTGTACAATTTTTGCATACAAAAAGGGAACTTGTGACGTTCTTACTTGGTATCTATTCAGTCAAACTCTCATTGAGGTCCATGGGAGTTTGCCCACATAATGACAAAGTAAAAATTGAGTGAATATTTTAGAATGTGGCTCCATGACCCAAATTCTCTTGTTACCTTAATCTCACTCCATTGATTTCAATGGCACTGTGCATTGTAACTAGGAGATGAACTACTGCTAATGATAGAATTTTCATACACCAAACTCTTTTGCATGCACAGATTGAGACCCGTTGGGTATATCATGTGTAAAGTCTATGAATTATGGATGCAACTGGTAGCCTGTAAAGACTCTGTATATAAAATTGAACATACACAAATAGAGGCTGGATTTTAAAAACATAGCCCAAAGTTTATAGAAATGGAGAAGATAGGTGGCATAAACATACAGCCAAGGGTAGCATAAAATCCCTCTTTACCCTATAAAGGATTAATCCCTCCTTTACCTGTAAAGTGTTAAGAAGCTCAGATAACCTGGTTGGCACCTGACCAAAAGGACCAATAAGGGGAGAAGATACTTTCAAATCTGTGGGAGAAGGTTTTTGTTTTGTGTTCCTTTGTTCTCTCCAGGTCCGCGACGAACCAAGGCAAGAAAAATACATTTCTCTAAGCCATATCTGAACTAAGCATCCAGTATTACAGAAATAGTAAGTATTAGTAAGGAAATGTGTTAGATTATCTTTTGTTTTAGCTTGTGAATTTTTCCTGTGCTAAGAAGGAGGTTTATCCCTGTTTTTGTAACTTTAAAGTTTTGCCTAGAGGGCAAATCCACTGTGTTTTGAATCTGATTACCCTGTAAGTTATCTTCCATCCTGATTTTACAGAGGTGCTTCTTTTATCTTTTTTTTTAAATAAACTTCTTTTAAGAACCTGATTGTTTTTCAGTGTCCTGAAGACACAGGGGGGTTGATCTGTTCTCACCTTGTAACCAGTTGGTTAGGATATTAGTCTCAAGCCTCCCCAGGAAAGGGGGTATAAAGGCTTGGGAGAATATTTTGGGGAAGGTAGGGCTCCAAGTGGCCCTCCCTGAATGTTGTTTAAATCACTTGGTGGTGGCAGTGATACCAAGGGCAAGGAAGGAATTTGTGCCTTGGGGAAGTTTTAAACCTAAGCTGGTAGAAATAAGCTTAGGGGGGTTTTCATGCAGGTCCCCACATCTATACCCCAGAGTTCAGAGTGGGGAGGGACCCTGACAACAAGTTTCTGCCTACAAAGGGAATCTGGAAACTAAGTAAAAGGCTAAATTCATAAAGCAAATAAATCATTCAGCCTCTGGGAGTCTTGAACCTTCTTCTCATAGTAAGTAAAATACCTGATAAGACACTGGGATGTTGTCTGAGCTTACCTGTTGCTCATTTGTTTACTTGAAACAACAAGTACTTGGAAAACTATGCTATCTGGCCTTAGACCACAGAAAAGAGAAGTGAGTTGTTCAGTCAGGCCTTTGTGCCTTGTGGTGGACTGTCATAGTATTGACAGTCTTGCTGATGCAGCCTATCATAGTTATCACCTGACATCCGAAAGAATTAAAATCACAGGGTGGATGCTATGACACTCTTAAGCATTGGTTTGACCTGGTATCTGGAAAATGCCTGTGTTCTATGAGTTAAAATCACATATTTGCAGTAACTATTGTGGTCTATGAAGGGGCAAAGAATAGAGAAATTCCAAGTGCGAGTTCAGAGGTTTGGGCTCAAAACTGCCACATGGCACTTTGAAAAGTATGCCTTTAAATCTGTCCAGTATATCAGCCCTCACAGTACTTGTGAATAACATGCTGGAATGTTCCACAGTCTGTCTAGAAACCTACGTACAGTGGTCCACGTGTATTCATAGCCATCTACATTCATCACAGGCATGATGTAGAAATCAAGATGCTGCAGAAGTCTTGTCATGGTCCGATCTTTCTCACGGAAGTGGGTTGTCTGTAGAACATGAAAAGAACTTGTTCATAATGTTTATAATATTGTTTCCTCGCCATCCTGGAAAGGCATCTGACAGGTCCTCAGTTGGTCCTATGTAAAATAATAATGTGATGGTAGTGGCATCAGTCCAACCCCTGGAGGACAAATACCCACATCACAGAAGTCGCCACTACAACCAAAATCTTAGTTAGCACAGAGAGGCTTGGAATTCAACTAAAATGGAGATTCATCTGTCCGCTTACCCAACTGGGTGGTCACTCTAGGCCAGGACTGAGGCATATTGGTGAAGAAGCTTGTACTTTTGCTGCTTATGCAGATAAACAGTGTAAGTCTCCAAAGTTGTCACAAGCACTAAAACTGCTTAATAATAGCATTTGAAATGGCTGTTGCAAGTATGCATTGTTTTGGTTTTTAAAAATTATTAAAAATGAAACACACCCTTGTGCAAAGGGCCACCACAAGACCTAAGCACTACTTACATCCCACCTCTGCATAAGGGTAAATTGTACCCTAATAGATTTAGCTAGGTTGCTAAATGTAAAGAGTTAAGTTTAATAGTATCTTTTCCCCCCTTGTATGTCTTGCATTAGGCATATCCTATTATTGTAACTTCCCCTGTCCTTTTCATTCCCTGGCAATTGTTTTTCTCTGATGTGAATATTGTGCCTAAAAACAAGATTCAAAACATCATTAAGAATAATGTTTATTGTAGCCAAGAAACTACTACGTGGAATGTGTGTGGCTATATCTATGACAATTTTAATAGACATGTTCCTTTATAAAGTGACATGGGAATAAAGTTTTGGATTGAATTTAAAATGCTCAGGTAAATTAGATGAAGGAGATAGGGAGGCAAACAGTTTACATTTTCTCTCAACTTGTTAACTGCTTACAGATCTTACAGGTACATTTCAGTGGCATGACAGCAGCACAGCTGGTCATCATTTAGACCAACAGCAAGAGGTTAATTAGCATTAGCTCCTATGGGAGTGTTTAAGGCTTGCCTGTTTTCAAAGGGGCTTGATGGAGTTAAGTGCCCAAATCCTATTGACTTTCAAAGAGATTTGGGCACCTAACTCCTATAGGCTCCTTTGAAATCGCCTGTCTAAACTCTTTCACATACTGCCAGCCAATTCTGGAGCCACATTGATTTCAGTGGAGTTTTATGGGTGTAACTGAGGGCTGATGTTAGACCCTTATGTTTATTCTGATGCTTTTACTCTCTATATATCATTCAATTCCGCCTTCTAGTTGGGTAACTCTACATTTGAACTTTACCACTCAAATGCACTCTTAGGGTATGTCTGCACTGTCAAGCTGGAGGTGTAAATGCCATCTGGAGGAGACATATCCATGCTAGCTCTGATCGAGCTAGTGCTCAAAAAATAATGTAACTATAGCGGCAGGAGAGGCTGGCTGCCCTGAGTATGATACCATCTGAGATGTTAGGCAAGTACTCAGGTCAGTTAGCCCCTTCTGCTGTTCGTACCACTCCTATTTTTAGTGCACTAGCTTAGTCAGAGCTAGCATGGGTATGTCTCCTCCAGCTCGAAGTGTAGACATAGGTTTAGTTTGAAATACAATAACCTATGTTCTCCATTTCATAAATATGAAAGACTTGGCCTAACTTACTGCTGATGTGAAAAATTTACCCTTATAACTGCTATACAAACTGAGCTTTTTAATCTCTGTCTCATGCAGACACTTTATTCTTCAGTGCTGTGGCATTAAATTGAATAGGAAGTTGTTGAGATAGAGCACAATTTGCAAGAGAAGGAAAACATAAGGGTCAAGGTATTTTGTTTTGTTTTAAATATTGTAATGAAATATACTCACATGTCCTATGAACCACAGGCAAAAAGCAGGAGCAATCCATTCCCTTGCATGGATACCACAGTCAATCCATATGGCACTTTTTAGTGTTCTGTCTCTATTAGATGAAAGCTAATGAAAAAATATGGTATGTTTAAGGCTGTAAGAAAATTGTGGATTTTTGTTAGTTTCAAGAGCAGTGGCCACAGTGTATTAAAGTTGTGGTTTTGGTGCAATCAGTGTGTCCACACAGCACTAGGCAGACACTCCCCTGGAGGTCTAGTCTCAGGCTTCCCCTCAACCTGTTTCCTGATGAGGAAGGAAGACCCCCTGAGGCCATGGCTACACTGGAGAGTTGCAGTGCTGGTAGTGGGTTTACAGCGCTGCAACTTACTCTGTGTCCACACTTGCAAGGCACAGCCAGCGCTGCAACTCCCTGGCTGCAGCACTGGCTGTACACCTGGTCTGCTTGGGCTGTAACGATTGCAGCGCTGCTTGTCAAGTGTGGCCACCAAAAGCGCTGTAATTGGCCTCCAGAGTATTAGGAGATATCCCAGAATGCCTGTTCACAACAAACCAGAAGAGTGGCTGAACTCTGGGCACCCGGAGCTGTTTATCTAAAAAACAAACACAGCTGCTGTTTGCTCTAGCGAGCAGAGTCAGGCAGAGGAATTGCTTTGGAATGTTCACAGCTGTTTGCTTGAGGAGAGAAGCCACACGGTGGAGGGAGAGGGGGGAGTCCGTGTTGAGCAGCTGCCTATGTGGTCTGAAGGCTATTTAGGAGTGCATAATTTGCATTTAGTGAATAAGAGAGGGGTGGGGAAAGGGGTCAAAACTTTTAAAATGATTGAAGGTAGGTGCTGTGTATCTTCCAGTCCTTAGAACTTGCAAGGCAGGGAGCTGACAACAGTGTCAGCTCCAAAAATCCATTCTCTCTGTCTCCCCCACAATGCACCACTCCCAACAGCGCTGCAAATGCTGCAAATGTGGCCACACTGCAGCGCTGGTAGCTGTCAGTGTGGCCACACTGCAGCGTTCTCCCTACACAGCTGTACGAAGACAGCTGTAACTCCCAGCGCTGTAGAGCTGTAAGTGTAGCCATACCCTCAGGGTACCCAGACAGAAGCAGCAGCCCTGGGTGCACACCCACTTGTAAACTGCAGCACTTTCTTCCAAGGCATGCAGCCTTCCAAAGCAGGGCAGCAGCCAAAAGACACATGGTGTATCATATTTTGCTCTCAGAGGCAAGCATGGAAGAAAGGCAGTTGGGCCAAATTTGAGTGAGTGTCATTGCAATGTGGTGCACAGGGTCACAACACCACTCAAATTTGCGGCAACTATAAAAAGATGCAGTTTCCACAAAAAGATTGCATCTCGTGATTTTCTTACAGCTTTATTTATATTGAAGTGGCACATGAGAATGGAAATAGAACAGTAAACAAAAAGAAGCGAGACAAGAAAAGGAAGTGCTCTCTCCGAGTACGTCTACACTACCCACCGGATCGGCGGGTAACGATCAATCTATTGGGGATCAATTTTTCGCATGTAGTGTAGACGCGATAAATCAATCCCTGATCGCTCTCCCATCGACTGCTGAACTCCAGCTTGGTGAGAGGTGGAAGCAAAGTCGATGGGGGAGCTGTGGCAATCGACCCCATGCTGTGAGGTAAGTCGAACTAAGATACATCAACTTCAGCTATGCTATTCTCATAGCTGAAGTTGCATATCTTAGGTCAATCCCTCCCTAGTGCAGACCAGGCCTCTCTCTCTCCTGCATGGCGTTCCCAAGGAGACACTGGGCTGGATGCTGATCTCACTTACACTAGTTTTTGTACCCAGTAACTCAATTGACTTACTGTAGTGAAAAGAAGAGCAGTATTTGACCCACTACCTATGCCAAAGTTCAGTGGCACCCTGTTTACTTTTGGGAAGGGAGGAGTGGAGCATTTACAAAAGTTAAAAAAAAACAACACATTTTTCTATCACAAATTTTTTTGATTGAGCTACTAGTACCATTTTTTAAAATTCTCTCTGACAAAAACCTACACCTGTAGTTTAAATTACTACAGAAAAAGATTGCACATTAAATCATAACTGTACCTTCAATATATAAAGTGGTCGTTTCTCAAATGAAGATCCAATATATATTTTCTGGAGGAGATCAGCATTCATCTCTGTTATTTCTTCCATCCAAGAATATATCTATAAAGATGGAGTGAATCAGTTAGCAAATATAGATTCAGTTTAAAAGACTTCAGCCCCAACTCTGCTTTCCATGCACAGAAAATATTCCCACTGAAGTTAATGGGAGATTTCACATTTAGTGCAAGGAATGCATGGCTGTGCCTTCTTTTTAGAAAGGGAAGGAGGGATTTTTCCAAAATGCTTACATGATGTAGCTGCACAAGTTCCCACCCGCAATCAGTGGCTAATTATCCATAGCCAGCTCTTCTATCTCATACAATTTGAGTGACAAAAGAAGAACAAGATGAGTGAGGTAGTACCTTTTATTGGACCAACTTGTATTAGTAAGAAAGACAAGCTGTCGAGCTACACAGAGCTCCATGTCCCCTCTGGGAAAATTACCAAGAGTGTCACAGTTAAATACAAGTTCCAATAGATAGTTTAGCATAAGTATTTAGCATGTGTTTTTAGGGACCATTCAAGGTAAAGTGGCCTGAAATAATATATTCAAGAAAGAGGATAGGTTTCCTTAAAAGCTGTCTGGGTAGGGAGAAAAGCCAGAAAACACTTTTGGATATTTTTTTCAGAGCTTTTAAAGCCATATTTAAAACCAAAGAATGAATGAAAAGTGCTGTACTGAACAAGGTATGGAAGCTTGGAAGAATGTCAACAGAATATTCATTAAGAAGATTTTTATGGGAAAATATTAATTAGACACAGAAAAAAGTTAAATGTTTTGGGACTTTTGTTCAAAATTAGGTGTTCAGAGAAATATAGGCATATTTGTGTATCTAATTGACATGCATACATCAAGTAATTGTATATGCAAATAGCTAGTTACACTTCTAACCGTAGTAATTTGTTCATACATTTTCATATAGTTATACAAAAATTGAAAAGTGGATACTTTTTGACAGCTATCTTGAACACATGTTGTGTCACCAGATATAAAATCATCTGGAGCAGAAATACTATGTTCTCAATTTTTTTTCCAGTTTGATGATCCTTCATTTTTTAGCTTAATTAGAAAACATGTTTAAACTGTTAATAAAGTTATTAATGCAATACTCTATGATTTATCTGTTCTTTCCCAGCTCTACCACATAAACCCTAAACAAGACATTGCAAGACCAAATTAGGAAAGGAGCTAACATATGATTATACTAGCATAATTTATCTAGGACCAAACCCTTTAGTTCTAGCTGAATTTTTACTCAATTCATTACACCTGTAAGATAGACTTGTAAGATACTTTACAACAAATATAGTTTTTTTAAGCTGTTCTCCTGTTTCTTCTCTGTGATTTAGAAAAAAATATTAAATCATCCCTGACTATACATGGGGCCAGTAAAACTGAGTATTTTTTAAGGTTGCCTGACACTTCCCATTATGAGACCCTATTTTCAATTGCTTATAATTTTGTCAAACTCTAAAAGTTTAGGCTGAAATTTTACATGCCAAATATCAGTCACAGACTGTTTAAAAAAACAAACAACCAAACAAAAAAACCCTGCCAAAATGGCTCAGCTGTTTCCCAAAAAGGCCCAAGGACAATGTTGTTTTGCACATGTTAAAAAATTCTAGTTACCTTTTTAATATTTTTTTCTTTATGTTCTAGCACCCCCATGCTTGGAACAGGGACTTGAAATTTGTCAGGGGTTGACCTTTGTGTCAAGGATGTGCCTTTGGCCATCCCTGTAAAAATCCACCCAAATTTGACCAAGTTCTAAGCCTTTGAAAAATGACAGTTTGCACATACTCAGTAGAGACTTCTCTGATTTTACCAGCTAAAATCTCTGATGATTCCAGCCTCATTGAACATACTCTAGTTTCTCGTAGCTCCTTGTGCTGAAAAGTAGTATGTGATCAGGTACTTGAAGACTGTACGCTAATACATATCCACGAAGGGCCAAATTAAGAGAACACAGGAACATTAACTCTGGCATTTCCTAACTTCTGAGTGCTTGACTTTGCAATCTTAATATTTTTTTTAACATAGTTTTTTTGTGTGGAATATAAATGTACAGTGTAACTTGCATAAGGGATTATCTTTATTAGGAGCCTAATTTAACACTCATTGAAGGCCAGTTTCACAAAGATTAAAACAATTTTGATCCTGATCAGCTGGAAGGAAGAATTTAATCAGAAAAATGTGAACGGTAATTGGGAATCATTTACAAACATCTTACTAGGTGCCCAAAAAGCTACAGTCCCACTATTGAGGGAAAAGGCCATACTGGTCAAAAGATGGACCTGGTTTAAAAGGGAAGTGAGGGAAGCTATAAAAAATAAAAACATATAACAAATGGAAGAAAAGGGGAGCTGATAGGAATTATTATAAATCAGAAGTTGGGAATTATAGAGAATTGATAAGGGAAGCAAAGGGATCTATGGCCAGCAGACAATAAGAAGGACAATAAGAAGGACTTCTAAAATATATTAGGAACCAAAAGAACCCTCACATTGCTATTGATCCATTACTAGATTAAAATGGTAGAATTATCAATAATAATGCAGAAAAGGCAGAAGTGTACAATGAATATTTCTGTTCTGTATTTGAATAAAAACATGTGCTATAGTCTCATCAAAAGGTGATGGTAACACTTTTTCCATTCTGCTAGTATCTCTGGAGGATGTTAAACAGAAGCTACTAAAGTTAAACATTTTTAAATCAGCAGATCCAGATAACTTGCATCCATGAGATTTAAAAGAGCTAGTTGAGGAGATGGACTGTTCATGCTGATTTTCAATAAGTCTCAGAGCACTGTAAAAGTTCCAAAAGACTGGAAGAAAGCTAGTATTAGCTCCGTTTTTAAAAAGGGTAAACAGGATGACCTGGATAATTTCAGGCATGTCAGCCTGACATTGATCCTGGGAAATATAATGGAGAGACTGATACAGTACTTGATTAATAAAGAATTAAAGGAGGGTAATTAATGCAAATCAGCATGGCCTTATGGAAAATAGATCCTGTCAAACTAACTTGCTGTCTTTTTTTGATGAGATTACAAGTTTAGTTGATAAAGGTAATAGTGTTGATGTAATAGACTTCTGTAAGGCATTTCACTTGGTACCACATAGCATTTTGAATAAAAACTAGGGCAGTGATCAGCAACCTTTGGCACAATGCCTATCAGGGAAATCTGCTGGCAGGCTGGGATCGTTTGTTTACCTGCAGCGTCCACAGGTTTGGCCAATCACAGCTCCCACTGGCCACAGTTCGCCATTCCAGGCCAATGGTGGCCAGCACATCCCTCGGCCTGCGTGGCTTCCCGCAGCCCCCATTGACCTGGAATGGTGAACTGCGGCCAGTGGGAGCTGCAATCGGCCAAACCTGTGGACGCTGCTGGTAAACAAACCATCCGTCCCACCAGCGGATTTCACTGATGGGCCATGCGCAAAAGGTTGCCGATCCCTGAACTAGAGTGATATAAAGTTAACATGGCATATACTAAATGGATTAAAAACTGACTAGTTGATAGGTCTCAAAATGTAATTATAAATGGAGAATCATCATCAGGCAGGTGTGTTTCTAGTAGGGTCTCACAGGGATCGGTTCTTGGCCCTATACTATCTAACAGTTTTATCAGTGACTTGAAAGAAAAGGTAAAATCATCACTGATTAAGTTTGCAGATGACACAACAACTGAGGGAGTGGTAAATAATGAATAGGACAGGTCACTGATTCAGTGTGATCTGGATTACTTGGCAAACTGGATGCAAGCAAACAATATGTGTTTTAATAAGATTAACTCTAAATCAGTGGTTCTCAAACTTTAACAATATGTGAACTCCTTTCACTAAAATGTTGTCTCATGAACCCTGTCTTAAAAATGAATATTTCCAGGGATTTTCTCCTTTACCTGAGTTTAAATGATAAAAGCAGTGATCTTGGAAATATAATTTTTTTATGACATGCTTATTACACACTATTTATTATTATTTATTATTTATCATTACAGTATTTTTACTACATTATGAAAATGGCAACACTCTTCCAAGATCTCACTTTCGTAGCTTGTATCACTTTGAATAAGCCTGTTATAAGACAAGGCTCCTATGTTTCATCAAGGAGTATCAGATGTGAAACAACATGAAAGTATTTAAGAAGTCAACTCAGAGTTCCTCCTACACAAGCATTCAGGTCTTGAGCAGTCCAAGTAAACAATGCACATTACAAAAAAGCTTAAACTTGTTCTTCATAATCATTTTAAAAACAATACTAGCTGCCTATTTAATTTTAAAAACAGCAAAAAATATCCACCTCTCTTTCTATTTCTTATAAGGAATCTTGAAGTTTAAATTCTCATCAGTGTGATAGATGTGCTTGCTTTGATCTGCGTAGCTCTTGGAAGTCCAGGGGTTCCAGGCTGCTGGCCCCAGGCTGCTCGAGGTACCTAGGGACAGCTCTGTCCGTCATTAGGGAATTTTTTCCCAAGAACTCCCTGTAACTTTTTGCAAACCCCCAGGAGTTCATGAACCCCAGTTTGGGACCACTGCACTACAGTACTTGTATTAGGTGAATTGAAAAATACTATTTATTTTGGTTTTCACAGTGCAAATGTTTGTAATAAAAAATAAATATAGAGTGAGCATTGTACACTTTGCATTCCATGATGTAAATGAAATCAATATATTTGAAAATGTAGAAAACATCCAAAATATTTAAATCAATGGTATTCTATCATTGTTTAACAGAGCGATTAATCACACAATTAATCACGATTAATTTTTTTAATCACTTGACAGCTCTGCTTTAAACAGGTTGACAGGAGAGCCTGTCAATATTTCTTCCTTGCTGGCTCATATCCATTTCGGATTCAGAAAAACAGAATCATCTGTAGAGCTTTGAGTTTACAAGCACATTGTCCTGCTTCTCATGAGTCCTAAGTGAAAATGATTAGAACTCTATAAAAGAATCACAGAAATCACAGGTAGAAGATTAGAGATATAAAACATGCAGCAGGTCATCTAACATATCTTTTTGCAGCATCAAGAAAGAAAAGATATTAATCAAGAAAGAAAAACAAATTCCTTTCTTTGCATTTTCCCTAACCTTGCTTTCAGTGAGCTTTCCATATTATTCTCACTAAAGATGTCTTTGGAGTGAACATTCAATCCATGTTAAGGCAATTTTGGCAGAAATACACAACTGCACCATTCAGGGTGCCTTTTTAGGTGAATTGCAGAATGATCCATTAGAATTAAATTTTCAGAAGCAACTGAAGTTATGATTGTAAACTTAGGGTGTGCATTTACATGAAATCTAAAATGTCTTGACCAAATTTCATTTTAGGTAATTACATTGCACCTACCTTAAATTTCTTATGTGGTTTCAGTTGGTGAGTAAAGTGGTTCTTATGTAGTGTGTTTTGTAAAGTGCTGGGATCCTTCTTTATTAAAGGTACTGTATTAATGTGAACTATTATTAGCTAATCAATACAAATGTAATTGTTTCCCCTATAGTCTGTAATGTAACAGTCCATATCACCATCAGACAGTCCATATCACCATCATCATCAAATTAAATTTAAGCCCTTGTTAATGCAATAACAATAAATGCATAAAGGATCACAAGAAAAATATAACGTATCTTACTTCATTCAGAGAGTGATATTGTTCATAATAGGATGCAGAACTGCGGGGGCTGACTGTGTCATTGACAGTTTGTTTTTTGATAACTCCTTGAACATCGTCCATCAAAACTCTGAACAACAAACAAAGATCATAAACCATTCTTAAGCAGTGTCTCCAATTGGTTTGAATTTCTGATTTAATAACTTCACAGCGAGAAATAAGAATCATACTTGTATGGGATGGTGGATCGGTTTAGCTCAGCTTTCACATCATTTATATCGGACACATTAACATAGAAATGGACTTCTTTGTTCTTCATAATGTTTTCAGCCGAAACAGGTTGCCAGAGAACAACCTACAAAGTTTCCAAGAACGTTTTTTTCACAAGGAAAGAAAAAATACTTTACCATTTAGTAAACATCCTGAACACGATCAAAACACAATATATCTCCTCAAACTACTAGGCCGTGTGTGGGAAGCAGTTTTATGTTTCACGTGTTGTGCTGTCACATCATGCTATTGCTTAAAATGAAAAGTGTGTGGGTAAGAAAAATTTATAATAACAGCTGAATATAAATTCGTAAATCAAGAACAAAGGCAGGAACATCACCTTTCATGAGATAATATTACCGGTTTAATATATCTGTTTAGCTAATTATTACAATCCAAATCCTCAAACCAGTGGAGGGTTATTTTTCCTGAGGGTATTTGGGGAATTAATGCAGCTCAGACTAGTCATTTCAGTTATTGTATTCAGTGATTACTTTGATTATAGATGAACCAAATGCCAAAAGGGATTTCAAAATAAATTCAGATGAAACAGCAATATAAAGGCGCCTAGAGAGATTAAAATTGGGCAGAAAATAAAGTGAAATTAATTTTAGTAAAATTCAAGTTAATAAAATGAAAGTTAATGGAATAAAATAAAACTCAGCTATTCAGTGGGAGATTGAAAACTGGGAAGCAATAATGTTGAAAAGACTTAGGGGTGGTAGTGGACAGCAAATTAGACATGAATTTATAATGCCAAAAAAGGCCAGTGCAATTTTTTTGCTGCATGTTCAAAATCAACGTGTCATGCTCTCCTTGGATCTGGTGCAACTACACTTTGAATATTGTATTCATTTTGGTGCACCATACAGGACTATGTTAATTACAGGCGCCAACTTTCCAATGTGCTGGGGGGTGCTTGACCTAGGGGAAAGAGGGGGAAGTGCTGATCAGCAGGGCCCACAGATGAGCAGGAGACACTGGGGGGAAAAGGGGACCTGAGGGGGGTTGCCGATGGGTGCCTAGCATCCACAACTTTTTCCCTATGGGTGCTCCAGCCCCAGAGCACCCATGGAGTTGGCGCCTATGATGTTGAACTTTTTAGTTCACACGAGCAGCATCCACATGGGGCAGTTAGCACCCAACATTTTGGTGTGCTCTGCAATTCATACCCCCATAGTCTGCACTGCAGTGCAACGTAGCTATAACCTTTGGAACAACCAACATAGAGAAAGATTCTGGAGAATATATTCTAAATTTTAGATGAAATTAAGGGACAGATTCCCAAAGGTACTTGGGTACCTAGTTGCCTCTTTAGGTGCTTATGTCCACCATTAGAGGCTGGTGACATTCTCAAAACTAGTGCTTAGCTTCTGCCTAACCCAATAGGCACCTACATTGCTGCTGGTGGGCATTCACAAAACTGCCTTTGTCCTGATGCCACCCCATAGCTAATGAGCTACTTGGAGACCTAGCGCAAGCCAAAGCCCTAACAGTCCCCAAGCGGGATTCTCAAACTGTGTGTTTCCTTGCCTATATTGCCAGCAGGGCCTGATCCCATGGCCATGTGCACAACACACCTTCAGGCTTGGGCCTGCGTGCACGTATACACACACATATACTACATGTTCAGAATACCTAGTAGTTAGGGCACTCACCACGTTTAAATCCCTACTCTGCGTAATTTGGAGTAGGGACTTGAACCCAATTCTGCTTACATCTCAGGTGAATGCCCTTATCACCGGGCTATTAGGTATACTGGGTTGGATTTTTCTCAACCTCTCCTGCTGGAGCTGTTCCACTTTGTATAAAATAATTAAATATTTATTGTAACAGGGACTGGAACCTGAGTCTCCCACCTCCCAGCTAAGTGCCCTGACTTTTGGCCTATAAAGTTAGTCTCCTTCTGACTCAGTGAAGAGTTAATTATTCATGTAAATTGGAACAGTTTCAGCAGGCGACAGAGAGAAAGAGCGCAAGACCTACCCCAGAATACCTCATAGCATGGCAAAGAGAGCACTCACCTAGGATTCAGGAGACCTGGGTTAAAGTCCCTGCTCTAAATCAGGTTGAGTGGGAACTCAGAGCTGGTTTTCTTACATCCCACAGAAATGCCCTATGCAGAGTTCCAGGCAGTGGGAGGCATCTAAGGTCCAAATCAATGGGAGGTAGATACCTAAATACATTTGAAAACCTGGGCTCTAAGCGCCACACTTTTCCTCTGCTATCTCCTGGCAATGAACTCCACAGGCTAACTGTGTATTGTGTGAAAAACTATTTCTTTTATCAGTTATCCTTAAATGTTACATGTTCTGAAACCTTTCACTTTTGTTCCCTTCTTCCCCAGCTGGCTTAGGCTACTTCTCACTCTTCTTTCTTAGGGTTTGTCTACACTTAAAATGCTGCTGTAGCACTTCAGTGTAGACACTACTATGCCCATGGTAGCTAGGTTGACAGAAGAATTCTTCCATCTGACCTAGCAACCTAGCACTGTCTACATAGGGACTTATATCAGTTTAACTACACCACACAGGGGTGTGGACCAGGGTCAAGGCACAAAACATTGAGAGTTGCAATGCCTACATCCCCTATATGAATCTAGCCTTCGGTGCCTATCTCAGGGGCAGACTAGGGGTAAGGCCTGCAACATAGGCTCCTGGGGCTGGAGCACCCACGGGGAAAAAATAGAGGGTACTCAGAACCCACTGGAAGCCCCACAGGACAGCATCTGTCCCTTCACCCCCAGTGCCTCCCTCCTGCCAACAGCCCCGCCAATCAGCTCCTCCCCTTCCTCCCAGCAGCTCCCACCTGCTGCAATCAGCTGTTCCATGGTGTGCAGGAGGCACTTGGGGAGAAGGGGGAGGAGCAAGGGCTGGGAAGAGTCAGTGTGCATGGGGGCAGGACCTTGAGGGAAGGGGTGGAATGGGGGTGGGGTCTGGGGAGGAGTGGGGGTCAACCAACCCACGCCCCCAGCTCATTAGAAAATAGGCAACTCTGGCTTGCAATGCCTAAGTACCTTTGTGAATCTAGCCCTCAATGTATAGTATACGCAGGCCAATAGAGGTTTACATTAGTTTTAAGGAGACATATCATACAATCTGAATGCAATCAATTAAGCTGCTAGGTCTTGAATACCCATTATGAAGGTCATATTCAAAGGTGAATCTAAATCTGGAGGGAGTGTAAACTGGTGTAACTTACACTTTCTTTCCAGCTCCCCTAAAATATATATTGCAGCAACTTACTTATTTGTTCAATAACCACTTTAAGAACACGCAACGTTTACCCCTTCTAGTACATATATCTCTAAATCTGGCCTGCTAAGTCTGAGTATAAGGAAGTTCAATGAAGTCTAAGTTGGCATAACTAAGTTAGCAGAGAGTCTAGCAGGTAAATGAAGTAATACAGGTAACATAAGAATTGTCAGAATCGCTCAGACCCTTGTCCGGTATCCTGTCACCAAAAGTGGCCAGTACTAAGTACATCAGAGGCAGACACAAGAAACTCTGCAGGAGGCAGTGATGGGCTAACTTTCCTTCAGAGGGGGGTTAGCTTATGCCCACAAGCATGGCAGTTTATATCCCTTCCAAAACTCTTGTTAATTTTCAGATATTTATTAGTATAACTCTGTCAGTGTACAATGCTTTGCTGAATCCTCCAAACTCTTGATCCCAGTGATATCTTCTGGCAATAAATTCCACAGGCTAACTATGTATTGTGTGAAAAACTATTTCCTTTGTCAGTTATCCTTAAACGTTACATATTCTGAAAGCTTTCGGTTGCAATAGACATTTTTTGTTCTTATATTAGGAGATGAACGGCAGTGGTCAGTCTATCTTCTATATACCATTAATTACTTAAGACAGTACTGCCTATATTTAAAGTTGTCTGATATTTCCCATTATAAAACCCTGTTTTCAAATGCATTTGCTTTTAATTTTGCTAAACTGGCCTGCTAAATCGAGGTTAAATTTTCCATGCCACATGACAGCTTCAGGCTGATTTTTATTTTTTCAGTTTCAGCTAAAATAGCTCAGCTGTTTCTGAGAACAAGAATTCATTGTTTCGCCCATGTTAAAAAAGTTCTTACAGCTGTTTAATTAAGAAGCATTAGTGCCCTCATGCTTTGGAGCAGGGACTTGAAATTTAGCATGAGGTTGACCTTTGTGTCAAGGATGTGCCTTTCGGCATCCCCATGAAAATCCACCCAAATGTGGGCAAGTTATATCTCTCTGAACATTCTCAGTTCACTCATGATCTGTATAGACTAGTTAGAATTTGGCAGGAAAATTCACGGAATGCTGTACCTTCACTGAGCATGCTTCAACCCAGTACTGCAGGAGCTGAGCAAGACATTCCCTTTGTGATGCTGGAAATCAAATGCCACCTTTGGCCAAGGTCATAGGCATCAGCTAAGAGCTGACAAACTCATAGCTGGAAACCAAACCACTTCACCTGTATGTTAATTTTGTTCAAAATAGGTATTAGTCCTAGAAGAATGTATTTAGTGTTTAGATTCTATGAAATGCCTGTAAGTTGCTGCCTGCATTAATCTCATTTGTAACATCTGCATTCCATGCTGAAAGGTAAAATATAAATTTGTTTTATAATTGTAAAATGCATGCTTTGACCTTGTGAGCTCAGATGGGAGTAGTTCCTCTGCCCATCAAGAAGGACTATGAAGACTTAATGGGCCATCTAGGACAAAAAGCTTTGTTGATTGCCCCAGCCACCCAGGAAGAAGTTAGGGGCAGGAGCCCACGTCCCATTGGTTTGAACTCTGGGGGAAGGTCATATAGAGATGCTCACAAGATGAAATGGTGATCTTTTTGTTGTTTGAATTTTCACAGGGCCAGAGACACTAAACTAAGGCAGAAATCCCCAGGAGTTACCCGAGGTCTGCCCTGAAAGACATTTTGAATTGACAGATAACTACATCTCTGTCATCTTTAGGAAGTGTAGATGGTAACTCATTTGTGGGTATGTTTGCTTACTTTAACCTGTAAATTACTCTCTCAGTTTTTTTCCCTAGCTATTAAACCTTTAGACGGTTTATTACAAGATTGGCTTCGGGCGTTGTCTTTGGTGTAGGAACTAGGGTACCAATTGATCTGGGGTAAGTGACTGGTCTTTTGGGATTGAAAACAACCTGATTATTTTGTGGTTTTTGGTGTAAGTGACCATTTGTCACTCAGTCCAGTTTGTCTGAGTGTCAAGATAGACTGGAGAGCGTAATGGGTCTGTCTGAGACTCCATGGTAAGACTATTATAGTGATCCAGGAATTCAAACTTGTTACCGGGTAGGTGAAATCTAATAACAGAACATACCCCCAAACAGATGGTATCTGCCCTTTTTTTGACAGTCTGCCCTGAGGTTGGCACTCTCAGTTGTGAGCCACTCCAGACAGCAGGAAACCCTTTACTGACTCCTCCTGGCTTCTGGGGGTGTGTGGCACCATGGACTGGAACTGCATGCAGAGAGATTGTCTCTCCTTTGCTTTCAGTGCCTCCCTCTCTTCTGCTGTCCAGCCACACTGGAATGCAGAGTGAGGGAAGAGGGGATTACAATTGCCAGAGAGAGAGATGGAGAGAGGGTGATCCAGAGCTAGAAGGTGGGAGGCAGCAGAAGGGGAGGGAGACCGGAGCTGGTCTGGAGGAGGTGGATAGGAGCAGTTAGTGATGGAAATAAGAAGCTGGAGGGAGGGATAGGATAGGGGAATGGTGGGAGGGTGACAAGTGTCAGAGGAGCAAATTGGACAGAGACAGGCTATGGGCACAGGGGCTGTTAAAGGCTCTTGTGATCAGGGACACATCAGGGATCCTGGTAACGACACTGAATAGGGAAATAGTTATGCTTTTCATTACAGGATACTGACTGCAAACGAAAATATGATAAAATAATGGGGAAAGTGCTTTAGAAGAAATTTGGATGCCTTATTTTAATTAAACACTCTTTCCTGCAATCGCAGATAGAAATCACAAAATCTGCCTGGTGTTCTATGAGATTATTAGTTCTAAATGAAGAGATTCTTATCATCTAAACTCTGTCTTTAGCGAAACACCACCAAGCCCTGTAATATCCAATCCTGCGTGTTGGGTTCCTAGAAGTCATATGGTTAGAAATTGCATTAACTTATACTCCTGGGACTTCCTGACAACGATTTTACCAACCATCACACGTCAGTACTTCATCATCTTTGTTTTGTTGCTGCTAATATACAAAATCAATTACATAATTCTGAAATCAGGTGCTTGATATAATGTGATAAAACGTTATCAGTCAACGGAATCTGCTCATCTCAATCAGTAGACATTAAAATGATGGAAATAAAGCATCCATTATGCTTCTACAAACTAAAAATATATACAACATAAGAGAATGAAAAGGGGAGCTAAGTCTTCCTCCCAGAGGAACGGCATTGGCATGCCTGAGAGCAGAATTTGGCTTAGAGTTTATAGAGAACAAATTACCTCAAAGTTGGTGGTTAAATTTTGAAGGAATTCAGCTTGTCTGTTTGATCGTGGGAGAGCCCATAATACTTGATCACTGGAAAGAAAAAGACATTCAGAAAAAGCAAAGGCTTTGAGCCTGTGCATGGAAACATTCTGTATTAATGTACAAGTCTGAACAGTCCGTCTCAGTCTCAATTGGCTTCTCTGACTTGGGTGCTAGGGGAGCTGAAGGAGGTTCAAGCAATGAAAATGCTGGGCCAGATTCTATCCCCTCCTTGGGGTCCCTTTGCATTGCTGAAAAGTCCCTGGATCTCCCAAAAACGGAGCAGCCCCCAGCTGATAAAAAGCTGAAGTAGACAGTTCTTACATTGCTCTCCCATAGCTCAAGGGTGTGTCTGGAACCAGCCTGACCTATTTTAGAGCAGCCCGAGCCTCTAAAGGACATCAGGGCTGTTGTATAACTGGTCCCAGGATTAGGAAGCTGCAGCTAGCTCTTATGCTACAGTCCCCAGAGGATGCTGAGTGCAGCAGAGAAACTGGCCCTCTCTCTTTACTTGTTGAGGGCATACTGTGAGCTCCTGATGGCATGTCTTGGATTGCCTCAAAACATGAATATGCTCTTCCTTATCCAAATTAAAGGTGCCGCAGCTCTCTTTTCTTCCCAGCACCCAATCCTGTCCATCTCCCCCTTCCTTTGCTCCCCTCCCCTCCCCTACTCTACTATACTATCTACCTGCCTGCAGGTGGTTTGGAATCCTGTATACCACTGGCTTGCTCCTCTCTCTCATTCTTTACAGATACTGATAGTCATCATCCTGCTTGAAACCCACAGCCAGAGTGGCTAGCTATCTGTTGTGCCGATTAGTGCCCCAGTTGTTCAGTCCAAGGCTAGGTGTCCTTCCTCTGCCTGTATCCCTCACCCAAATCAGTGCCTGTTCACCACTGTAGGGAGGGACTGAGATTGGAAGCAGACCAGAGATGTACACATGCTGCTGACTGGGAGTTAAGAAATAACTTTCAATCCCTATGTAAGTGCAGAACAGTGGTGGTTTGAATGCACCCTTATCAGGGAGTTAGGAGAAGTTTGAAATAGTATGTGTATATCAGTGATGCCAAGGATTGGCTGGCCTTAAGAGTGAGATTTACAGCCCCAAAGAGTCAGGTGGTCTGTTAGGTCATTGCTTAAGACAGAGACTCTCATCTTTGGTCCTTGGCAACACCCAATAGTCCAGGTTTTTAATCCAACCAGCACTTAATAGTTCGTTTCAAAATGTGCACTGTTTAATATTGCATATGGAACACTTAAATGTCCTCATTCATAGTAAGTCTAGGGCATGTGAGAACTCTAGATGCAATGCAAAACAGTGGATTTTAATAAAAACAATTATTTGTACAGGTTGGAACAAAAACCTGGGTGATTGACGATCCCTGAGACATGAATTTGTCCAGTGTGGTTTAAATTGTATTTTGCAAAACCCTCCCTCTTTTGATCAAGTCCTGCTCGTTTTTTGGGTGAACTCAGATTTTTTTTAACCGCCAAGTATTCACACACGCAAACAACCTCCCCACCCCCTCTGCATAACTTCTTCTCTCCTCTCGCGTGCATATAGAACACGGGCCTGTACTCTCTATGATTACCACAGTACACAAGTTTGGAAAGTGGCTTTCCAAGTTCTAAGCCCTGTGCCTGAGGCCCTAGATATATTGTTGTCTCTTAAAGTACCTGAGTAAAAATATTTTAAGTCTTTATATATTTACTCAAAATGAGTGGGATAAGCTTAGGAATCTGTGTGGGAGTGAGACAGCTTGCTAATGAATGAGTCTCACACCCAATGAAAAAGACTTGACGTGTCTGGTGTATAAGTAGGTACAGGGATCGGGGAAAGGAGCCAGGGCAGGTCTGAGCCCCATTTCCATTTTCGTGGAGTGGAAGCGGTTGACCCAGAATCCCCATGGAGTTGGTGACAGTGCATGAAGCAGGCTCTTGAAAGATGACTGACAACACCATTTCAGAAAATTGCCCTTAAAACAAAACAGACAGGGCTCTCAAAACATGTAGTTTTAATCTGTGGATCATGATTGTCACAACCCACTGGTGTGATTTATTTCTAGCTGTGACCTGACTGAGGCTAGCAACCAAGTGATTTATCATTTCTGCTTTTAGCTGTGCTCCACACAATCAGGCAGAATCAACAATGTGCCACCTTCTCCACACACCCCCACCTTCATACGAGAGAGAATCAAACGGCAATCGGAGTTATGCAGCACTGGCTACTTTCCCACTTCTCAGGGCAAGTGCTCTACATAACTTGTGATTGGGGTTGTTTTGAAATGGAGCTCGTCTCCTGATGCTGCTATCTACCATGGGAGTTAATTTTACAAAAGGTGCCTGAACCGGGCTGCCTGCATGTGACTTCTTCATGTAGTTTCCATTGCTCACTATAGTGCAAAGTATTACAATGAGGTGACTGTTGTGTATTCATACCACTATCTTCTGTTGGATGGAATCAGAACTGCTCCGCTGACTGTTATAGGCATTAAATTAGTCAACAGTTAATGGAGATTCTCATATAACTTATGTTGGAGGGGCCTGTGCTTTTGGAGCATAAGGATCTGAGTTCTGTCCTTACTGCTGTTGTGAAATTTGAGATACTATAGTGTGCACTCTGGAAACAATTGTGAAATCCTACTGATAGATCTGGAGGACAGGAACTGAGAATTCTTATCCTAGACCCTTCCCAATCTGGCTTCTGTCACTTTCCCGTAACTGAAACCACTCTTGCCAAAGTCTCTAATGACCTCTTCCTGGCCAAATTTAGAACTAATACTCCATCCTCACCCTCCTTGACATGTCAGCTACCTTTTACATCATTGAACATGCTTTTATTCTTGAAACCCAGTCCTCCCTGGGCTTCCATGACTTTATTCTCTCCTGGCTTTCCTCCCTTCTCTCTAGTTGCTTTTCAGCGTGTCTATCAAGGGATCCTCCTCATCCCCCCTCCAACTTCCTATGAGTGTTCCCTAAGGCTCTGCGCTTGGTACCTTTCTCATCTTCCTCTGCACCTTAGCTCTGGGTAATCTTATGTGCAAAGACAAATTCAACTACCATTTCCATGCTGACAACTCACAGATCCCTCTCTACTCCAGACCTGTCTCCTTCTGTCCAAACTAAAATTTCAGACTGTTTCTTTGACATCTCCTCATGGATGTCTAGTTGCCAATTCAAACTCAAAACAGAGCTCTTAATCTTCCCTGCAACCTCTCCCCATTATCTCCTTTCTCGATAATTGTGGACACCACCACCATCCTGCCTGTCATTCAGGCCTGTAACCTGGGTTTCATCTTTGACTCAGACCTCTCTCCAGATCCTCATATCAAGTCTATGTATAAATCATGCAGATTCTTTCTGGATAACATATCTATGATATGGCCTTTCCTGTCAATCTACACAGCTAAAGCTCTCATCCAATGTTTTCATCATCCCATGTCTCAATTATTGCAAAATCCTTTTCTCAGGTCTTGATAAATGCAGTATTGCCCCACACATATTTATTCAGAATGCTGCTACAAAGATCGTTCTGCTAGTCAATTGCATTGACTATGTCAATCTTCTCTTTGCATCCCTCCACAGTTTGCTTTCTCTATCTCTTTGAAACATGAGCTACTTGTCTTTAGTTTCATGCCTTCATGCCTATGCCTACCTATCATTTCTCCTCTGATCGGCCATCACCCACTTGTTAAATTTTCAAACACCTTTAGTATTTCTCTCATGTTGTCCTTCATGCTTGAGAGCTGCTCCTTGTAAACATCAGCAAAGCTACCTTATTATCCACCTTCACATCCCTCCTTATAGCTCTCATTTCCAATGATGACTACAAAAAACTTGGCAACGGCCAGACTCTGACGTGCTGAGAGACTATTGTCAGTCATGCTTCCCACTATTGTCTCATTATGTTCTTGTACTCAGGGACGGCTTTAGGCCGATTCCCCCGGAATCGGGCACCGCTCCTGCACTTAAGAGGGCCCCATGCCTTAGGTGCCTTTTTAATTTTTTTTTACATACCTGGTGGCGGTCCGAGTCTTCGGCAGCACTTTGACGGCAGAGAGGTCCTTCACTCGCTCCAGGTCTTTGGTGGCAATTTTGCGGCAGGGGGGTCCGGAGCGAGTGAAGCTGCTGAAGTGCCGCCGAAGACGCAGACCACCACCAGATATTCGAATCAGGCCCCGCAGTTCCTAAAGCCGGCCCTGCTTGTACTCCGTCATCAGTCAGTCTGTATCCATGCATTGTCATTTATCGTCTACATAGATTGCAAGCTCTCTTTTTGTTCTGTTTGTATATTGCGTAGCATAAAGGAATCCTGGTGTACAACTAAGTCTCTTGGGTACCATAGTACAAATAGTATATAAGAATAACAGGTGGCCAGGGATTTGTTACAGCTTCTTTCTGGCAGCCATGAGTGTCCTTAATCTCACCAAGTATGTGTCTTGTTTTCCTCCCCTACTCATGGTTTGTATATTTGACACATAAAATTGTCCCTCATGACTAAGAATTAAGATATTTCATGACAATGGAGATCAGAGTTATGAACAATGGAGTTTGTTCCCTTCCACACACCTTTTAGGTGCTGTAAAACAGTCTCCACCTTTATCCCCTCCCTAAAACAGTTCAGTGAGATGAACACAGAGGTGACTCCAGACACCAGCGAAGCAAGCGTGTGCCTGGGGCGGCAAGCTGTGGGGAGTGACCTGCAGGTTGCTGTGAGGGCGGTGTTTCTGCGGGAGGTTCGCCAGTCCCACGGTTTTGGCGGTAATTCGGCGGCGAGCACACTGAAGGCGTGGGACCGGCAGAACTGCAGAAACACCGCCAAAGGCTGCCTGGCTGCCATGCTTGGGGCAGCAAAAAACATAGAGAGGCCCCTGGATGGACACATTCCAGTGTTGACAACTTTCATGATCTTATCACTAGTCTTGCAGTATTTGGCATTTTTCTTAAAGGCCTACCTTCTGGAATCATGCTACAGGCTTTGAGGTTACAGAAAAAAGCCTGGAAATGTGATCCCTAAATGCTCTGACATCAGTAGTCAAATAAAATGTATTAGTTTTGAAATCTGTGATACAGGAAGGCCAGGGACCAGTGGGAGAGTGGGAGAGGGGAAGTATATAAGCCCTAGGCTAATTAAGGTGACTAGGGAGGGTTGCTGCAGGTTAATTGGAGCACCTGTTGTCAGTTAAAGCCCTGTTAGCAACCTAATAAACCCTCCGGCTTCAGGCAGTCAGGGGAGAAGGAGAGAGGACTGGAACTTGGAGGTGTGCTATGAGACTTGGAAGATCAGAAAACCTGAGTAAGGGAGACCCTGCCCCAGCAGGGGAGGGAGACTCCCTCCCCCAGCATCTAAGGACTGAAAGTACCCCACCCCAGAGGGAAGAAGGCAAGGACCCGCAGGGATTGAGAGGGGCTAGGACTCAGAGTGAGGAGCAAACCCAGACCCCTCCCTGCTTCCCTCTTTTATCAGTTTACTTGGCCACTAGTGGGGCACTTGGTGCCCCAAGAGCAGGGGCAAGGGGTGGCATCTTAGCCCTTGACCAAGAAAAGCGCAGGGCCCACCATACTACATCGGCCATCTTGTCACACATCTCACAACTTTTCAGCCAATTTCAATGATTTTAGGGGACCTGACTCATGATTTTTGAACACTTGGGGTTGGAAATACTGCATTTTGGCTGACTATGTCAAATCTTAACTATTGTGTTTAAATATTAAAAAAAGCTTCAGCTGGTGTAAATTGGTGTAGCTTCATTGACTTCACCCAAAGGTTATTTTAATGAGCCTGTCCACTTTCTTCCCTATTTATCTCATTGTGTATAACCAGTTGTAACCTGTATTTAAGTAACCATTGGAAAATGTGATTACAACACAAGGCAATTAAAACAATCTTGTGTTTAGGGCACAAGACTAGGAGCCAGAAGACTTGGATCTAGCTTCTATTCCCAGTTCTGTCACAAACATTTAATGTGAACCTGAGTAAGTCACATAAGAGTGTTGTGAGGTTTAGTTCATTAATATTTGTATAGTGGTTTGATATCTTCTGATGATGGGTGCTATTTAATCATGATTATTTTTGTTACTGGGTTTGCTCAATACAGTTACAAGTTGCATTATCTTTTTATCTCCACATATCACAGTGTTTCAGGTTTTAAAACCAACTGAATATTAGAAAATATAATCTTTTTGGCTGTTTTTGTTTCTGGCATCTGTTTTCATGTTTTTACTAGAGCTTTTTGGTTTCAGGCCATTTCTGAGGTTTATCAATAGGCAGCAATAAAGCTGCTTCTCAGATGTCATATGAGGATGAAATGGTTATTTGAAAATGAATTATGGCAGGAAAAAACAATCATAAAAACTCTTTTAGAAAGAAAACAGATTGTTAGCACTTTCAGAAATGATTTCTATTTCCACTTCAAGAAGTAATTCATTTAAAACCTTGTTTTAAGGCAAATGAAGCAAATTATTTTTTCCCATTAAGCTTAAGTATGCCATTTAACTGCATTCCAGAGCACTGAATGAGCAGAATTGATTTGCACTTAGACCAAAAAGAATAGTTTTAATATGATTAAAAACATAGGATTTATGGTTGTAAAGGAGACATATATTAATTTCATTGCCTATGTCATCTATATATTATATTGATCTATACATCCAATTACAAATACAATAAATAAGCTTAGATCTTTGTAAAATGTTTGTTTATACCAGTAGGAGATATTATGGTTCAGCCAGACAGCCTTCCATACCCACACCCACTAAAAGACAGGTAACACTAGGAGTTTTTTACCTTTGAAAAGTGAAGACATGTTTCTGCTGAATGCAGATAGCTAGAGTGACAAATAGAAGGTAAAACTTCATCTCAGCAGCATCTGCCATGAAATCAAGTGCAGTTAGAGAAGCCAAGGGTTCAGGACCTATACTATTGATTTCTAAAACCATTATTTGAAGAGTGGTTAAAATTTAATACTGTCACTGTTCTCTATCCCCTGCTTCCTGTGGTTGAGTAAATGTGACTTAATTCCTGTGGGAGATTCTGTTCATATTGATGAAGTAAATACTAGAAGGGACATGGTACATTTTAATCATTTTCAGATTGATGAGTCACTTTGTCTTCTGACCTTTTAAATCATTTTTTTGTGGCTACAAAACTGGGGCCTAAACAAAAAAGCCACATTGATGCCTAAGTTGTTGATGTTATCATTCTATACAGCATACAGGAGATCATAGTCTAATGTGAAACGGGGATGGTGCTCTCAGTCCCAACAGAAGGAGATAGATATCCATGTTATTCTCTCACTACTTCAGATCAGGATTGGAACACATCTCCTAGACCTGCTTCAACCGCAGCTGACCTTGCCAACTTTTGGTGCTGCATTGGCCAACTCCTGCAGAGCAGGAACTGTGGGCTACTTGCATTGCCGCACCCCTTCTCTTGGGAGATTTTTCTTTGCTGATCCCCAAAGCCTGGATTTTCCACTGGTGGAAGCCAGGTAGTGAATCAGGCGCTCAAGGTTTAGCTTTGTGATGGAAGTACTAACTGTTTTGCATAGGATTCCTCCTGTCCTACAATCCAGAGAGAAGCACTGGTGCTTTCTGCTTTTAGGCCCAGTGAGACAGAGGGGAAAATATAGAAACAATAGTGCTTCAGATGAAAAGTAAATGCCCAAAACTTTTCCTGTATCTTTGTTAGTTGCTTCATGTAATACTTGAAGTAAGATAAGTGATGATACAGAGGTGAAGAACCCAAGGATCAATGGGGAGCAACAGGGGATAGACTTCTGAGTTATATTCTCAGCTTTGGTAGTGGTCTGTGCCAAAGTTTAACTATATAAATACATGCAATAATATGTACCTCCCTCAAAGGAATGGTGTGAATCGTAATTCCAAAGTGCTTGAAGATCCTCAGATGAAAGCTGTACAGACATGCACAGTATTCTTTAATAAATACAGCTGAGTCTTTTAAACTAAGGACATTTCTTGAATGTATCATAAGACAAATAATGGATCCCAACATAGCCAAAAATGAAAATAAGCCAAAGGAAAATACCTCTAATGTGTCAGTAAAAATACATGAATCATAAAAAAGACCCTGAATTACAAAAGAAGGCCAAGACTGGTTGAGCAGGACATAGGAAATGAAAAATAATAACTAATAATAAAAAGAGTCACTACAATGCCACCCATTACTGCCTAGATTTTGAAGTCCCTTTCTTATCTTTTCTAGACTTTGTACAAATAAATATCAGCTTCTAGTAAGTTACACAAACAGTTCTCAGATAAGGAAGCAGTGAGCACTCTGCCACAGTGGTTGATGTTTAAACCAATGGTTCAAGTGCTCCTCTGTCATAAGAAAAGCTGCCTGCTGCACTGAGACCAGGTTTCCAGAGGGCTCTGGATAAATCAACAATTTGTCTGTAGAAATAACGGTCTCTCTTCATTTTGAAATGTGTAGTAAAGTAGACTATTGGAGGATAGTACAATCTGAAGACTGAGCTTCAAAGCGGATGACAATGTAGCAGAGACCCTAGGAAATAATGTATTATAGTCATCCAGACTATTAATTTATGTAGTTAGCTGATTGGTTAATAGGGTTAAAGAAAACCCTATTAAACCATGTCATTCCTAGGTTTGCCCCTCCTAGATCTATTAACTCCAACCAAAAAACTCATTTTACTGCCCACATTATTCAAGCCCTTGCAAAGGCCCTGAGTATTACCTAGCTTTTACACACACCTTAAAAACCACCATCCTCAAAACAAATAAAAAAAATAAATCACACTTTGAAACTTAAACTCTCTAAACTGTGCTCAAACTGAGCTAAAATGGCTTCAAGCCCTGCCTCTGGCCCTTTTGGCAGTTCCCACTGCCCCCAGAGGCCGGCTCCATCTCTCACCTTTTAAACTTTTATTTGGCAGGCCATACACCGAATTTGCGAATCCAAAACCTGTAACTAATTTAGCCACTTAAAATAACAAAAAAATAACCAAATATATTGTTTCCCTCCAAACTACTCTCACCTCTCTCCACAGGTACGCAGCTCAATTTCAGTCCCTACCCGCTGATGTCCCTGCCCATCGGATCATTCCAGAAAACTGGGTCTATATAAAAAAATAAAAACACAAGCCTCTCCAGCCCCGGTAAGCAGGCCCTTTCCAGGTCCTCCTTACTTCTCAAACTGCAGTTCAAGTGCAAAAAAACCCAACACTTAAATTCATCACACACAAGTCAAGCTAGCCCCTGGGCCGGGGCAAGAAGCAAACAACTCCGGACCTCAAGGGAGCCCCTCCTGCTCTTCCCACCGCGACCCGGAGGAGCCAAAAGCAAACAATACCTAAAAGGCTAAGCCTCTCAAAAAACTAAAGCTCCTGTTCCAACAAAATAAATCCTAAAACTTTACTAACTATAAATTTCTGGAGGGTAATACAATAGTTACTTGCTTTCAGTTTGCCCTTTATACATGCCAATCCCCACCCAGCAATTAAGTCCTTACAGCAACTGACTACATTGGAACACCTGTCTAATTGCTGGCTGTGCCACCAAACTCATTCAAAAAAATAAAATAAAGTTGTGGGCTGTTCCTGCAAATCTCTCTGAAGTACTCTCCTTGCAGGTAGTACAAAAAACTAAATAAGCCTAAATAAAAAAATACCAGTATAATAAATACAAAAAAAATCTAAAATTTGGCATTATTACTGGGCAGCTAAGGGAGTCCCTCTTTTTAATATCCTTAAAATTGGGTATAACCTGCCCCTTTATTTAAAAGATACTAAAAAAATTTAAAAAAAAAATTAAGCTACCTTCCCCTTAAGGCCTGTAACCAAACCCTTCAGTTTAATATTAAAACTAAAACATTTCCCCCTTTAAATACTTCTAAAAATGCTCCAAAATGCCCTTGCCTCCTAGACGGGGCCTTTACTGTAAAAGCAACAAGCATTCTATATAAAAAAAAAAAATCTCCTCGTTCCTCCCGCTGGGCCCTGTAAATAATACTTATACATTTTATATAAATATTTACTCTGGCATTGCATTGCCTCACCCATCCCTTAAAAAAATGTCAGAATGCCCACAGCCCATAAAATCGCTTGCAAATTTTACAGCTAATTTGTTTGCTGTTATGTATTGTGTGGGCATCCTAAATGCTACCCATGCCCTAAAACACTTAAATATCTCCCATTAAAAGTGCCAAAACCGCATGCAGTGGAATATATTAGTGACCCGACGCCACCAAGTAGCGGGTAATACCCTTACCCTCTGTTTAAAAACCCCTGGCTTGTATTTTATCTGTGGCCATAGCGCCTACAAAGCTCTCCCTCCCAGCTGGCAGAGTCAGTGTGGTGTAGCCTGGGTATTGCCTAATGTTCAAATTAACACCACGTTAAATTCTAGTCAAATCCTCAACTTAAAAAACTATTCTCACAAGCTTTTTACCCCCTCCATAAAAACTAAAACCAAGTGTGCCAAAAATCCCTTAGTTGCTAGGCAAACAAAATTTCATTCCTTTGTCCGTGCGTTCATTCCTAAATTAAAAGTAGCTAAACTAAAAAAAAGCAATTGTAAATATTTCTGCAAAACTTAAAAAAGCAGCTAATGCATCAATAAACGCTTTCCAAAAATTGCAACAAAAAATTAATAAAATAGCAAAAATAGCTATGCAAAATAAACGTGCTAAATGCCATAAATGCTAAGTTAAAAAAAAACTTATGCTCACATAAAAAAAAAGTTGCTTTTATATTAATCACTCTAGCTTAATTAAACAAAATTTACAAGCTATTAAAAATGCTGCTGTTGTTTTCCATGCTGTATCTCTTAATCACACCTTTAGTTTTAAAAACCTTCTCCCAAACCTTGGGTCACAGTTTACTGGCCTTTTCCGTACAATTATTAAATACATTATTTTCTGTCTTTTCTTTCTATATATTGTTTAAATAATAATACAATGTGCAAAATATCTGTGTAATGTTGTAGCCAAAGGTTCTGCTGTCTGTAAAACAACTCAGTACCTGTCTCTTCAGCTTAATCGTAAATTACATAACAGGCCTGGCAATCTGGGCTTGCCAGGCCAAAAAAAAAATTGTAAAAGCTGACTGCCCCCCCTTAATAGTTTACAAGCGGCCAGTAAAAAGGGGAGATGTACACAGTACTGCTCAAAAACACAATAGCCTAAACTTTTGCTCTCTCTCTTTTCTTCTGCCTCAAAGCAGAAAAATCCTGCTCCAAACCAGTCAGTACTACCCAAATAACAAAAGCACAAAATTTTATACCTACCAATCAAGTGTTAACACACTAGGATCTTTATCTAAATATATATAAAACATTTATAAAATTTGTGTAAAACAAAGTCTTTTGTACCAAAGTACAGGCTCTTCTTTTTCTGCAGAATAAAGCATTTTTCCTTATCCCTGTCAGGCTGTTAATTGGCTCTCAGCTAGGCAGACCCGATATTTCGGTAACACTATTGGAGGATAGTGCAATCTGAAGACTGAGCTTCAAAGCAGATGACAGTGTAGCAGAGACCCTAGGAAATAATGTATTATAGTCATCCAGACTATTAATGTATGTAGTTAGCTGATTGGTTAATTGATAAATGTATTCATCACCACAGTCTCTAGTCATTGTATTAGTTATAGAAACAACAACTTACTGGACAATAACACTGAAGAGTTTTATTCCACTGTGAAACCAGAGCCTCTTACATACACGCACAAACATCACTCCAAACTCACTCCTAGGTAGGCAAAAAAATAAATTGTTTCACAAGATTCACTTGACACTAGAAAGTCTTGTTGCTCTCTGTCCATGGTTACTAGACTAACTGTATTTCTGAGCTCTCCTGGTCTTTTTGAGTGCACCCTCCTCAGGTCTCCTTTCTCTTGGGAGGGAATCATGTGATTTTCACTCTCAGAATCTGCCCTGGGCTGCAGACCTCTGTTCTCAACCACAACTATGTCATCAGGCCTGATTTATCTTCAATGTGTGCATTTCTGGCCCCACTGAGAGCAATGACAGTGATAACCAGTAACCAGACAGCCTTCTTAAAGCAGAGTATTATTTATTTAGAACCAAAGCATTTAAGAACAAATAGACATTAAAATAATAAACCAGTCTATTGGCATACCTGCCTCTCCCTAAGCCTTGCCATCCCCTGGGTCTGGGAAAGCCCAGCTTCTTTAGAGCCTCTGTCAGTCTCTGACAACTGACCTCTCCCTTTCTCTCCTGAGAAGGGCTTTTTAATTGTTTTCTGTCCTTTCGATCTCTCAGCTCCCAGTCTGGCAGTACCAGGCTTGTATCTGCATTGGAGACACAGTATAGGATCCCCAAAGCTAATAGCTTTCCCCATTATCTTTGAAGGTGTGTTGGAGATTGCTTATCTAGATCTATTGCTGTTCTTTCCTGCTTACTCATCCAACAACTCTCACTGAGTTAAATCGATATAGGCATATAATAAACATTCCACTAGCCTCATCTAGCTTTACAGTCTGCCTCAATTACAAGGCCATATATACCAGATTCATAATATTATTAAACTATTCCTAGATGAATTAGGTCAGTGTTTCTCAAAGTGGGGTCGCCACTTGTGTAGGGAAAGCCCCTGGTGGGCTGGGCTGGTTTGTTTACCTTTGCTGCTCCAGGTCAATGGGAGCTGCTGGAAGCAGGGTAGGCCAAGGGACTTACTGGCCGCCGCTTCCAGCAGCCCCCATTGGCCTGCAGCAGCGAACTGCAGCCAGTGGGAGCCGTGATCAGCCAGACCTGCGGACAGAGCAGGTAAACAAACTGGCCCGGCCCGCCAGGGGCTTTCCCTACACAAGCGGCAACCCCAGTTTGAGAAACACTGATTTATCGCGTCTAGTATAGATGCGATAAATCGACTGCCGAGTGCTCTCCTGTCGACTTCGGTACTCCACCAGAATGAGGAGCTCAAGCAGAGTCGATAGGAGAGCATCAGCTGTTGACTTACCACAGTGAAGACACTGCAGGAAGTAGATCTAAGTATGTCGACTTCAACTATGCCATTCATGTAGCTGAAGTTGCGTACCTTAGATTGACTCCGTGCAGTAGTTTATACAAGCCCTAAGATTGGGATACCCAAAAACCAACACCCTACCTAAGCTAGCCAATGTCATGGTGAGGGATGTGTCCTAAGCCCCGTCTGTTTCAGGACATTTGCTGCCTAAATCTGGTCTTCCAGCCACTCATTCTGCTGCTGGCCATTCCATCTGCTTTGACATCTGCTTCAGTTCACCCCACTGCTACTCTGCTCACTCCACTGCACCTTTGGGATATCTTGAAGTCCCACCACTTAACACAGTTTCCAGTAATTTCAGTTGTTAGTGGGGAAGCCTCCCTGCTGGTGCAGGCTGGGCAATCTCTTTCACCAGAAACACTATCCCAAAGCAGGCCTAATGTTTAAACCTGGTTATCAGTGATTTCAGCTCTAGTAGTCCGCAACAAAAGACTCTCAACTGAGTCTTAATCAGCTCAATTATTACACAGTGAAGAGAGAGAGAGTGAGTGCCTACAACCCTTAGGCAGCACCCACACCATCTTATACAAACTCCTGTCTCCACCCTCTCTCTTCTCCATGGGGCTTTGGCACCTCTATCCCCTGCTTAGCAAGTACAGTTCGGATAAGGGTCAACCCCTCAATCAGGGCATCCCAAGCACAATTCAGCTGCCCTTGATTCACACAACTAGAACAACAACTCTTTATTACCCTTACACTCAATAACAAAGTGACTTGCAATCCAATACCAGCCAAAAGTGATCATTTGGGCAAAGCAGCTCGATCATGCTGCACATCTAGCAAAGTAGATGTGTCTATGCAAACAAGGTTGGTTCATGGAGTCTTCTCCCTTAGCTCATCACTAGATGTCAGGAGAGAGCTCATGCATACCCTGTTTACACAGTGGTTAGAGCCCACTTCTGAAAAGTGGCAGATCCCTGTTTTAACTCCCTTCTCCCCTTATGTGGACAAGGGATTTGAAGAAGGGGTCTCCCACATCCCAGATAAGTACCCTAACCAGTGAGCTAAAAGTTACAATTGAAGTCCTTCTCCTCCTCACCTTCCCTTTTGTGTGCTTGTCTGTGAGGCTTGATCCAGTAGCTGTGTTTGGAGAACACCTACTAGATTGGGCCCTGAAGAAGAGTTAGGTGGACAAATGCCTATTTTCTTCCATTTCGTGAATTACTCAGGGCTTAGCCATCTGGACTACTAGAATTAGGAACAATGTGTGTGTGCATGCTCAGAGGCAGAAATATAGGCACCTCAGATACATTTACTGTAAAAACTTAGGTGCTGAGTTTAGGCACCTACAGTGTTCAGTGGCAGCTGAGTGGGAGTTTTGTGAATACCTGTGGCATCTGATCCTGGGATTTAGGTAACTAAAGTGGAAGTCAGGCACTGTGGTGAATCTAGCCCATAGTGGAACATGACCATGGAGATATATGTCATGTGATGGTTAGGTGTGTGATACTATTGAGCATGAAGGCACAGTGTTGTACAGCAGACTTCCTGCCAGTTTCCTCTTCAAGGCGCTTCTTCAATAACTCACAAATCCTTTTGTCTATTCGCAGACCTTCTTGGGTTCTGATGTATTAAATTAACTAAAAAATTCCTAATAAAGTTAAGCCCACCTGTTTTCCCTTCTCTCTTCCATATCTTTTCTGCCTGTAGTCTCACTTTCAAATTTCTCTGCTGGAGTCTACTCATTCCCAGCAGCGTCCGTACTCCACTCTGGTCTCCCTGAGCATCCTCCCCTTCTCTTCAGCTTCCTACTGCTCTTTATAGGGGAATCAGCTGATCCCTGCTTAGGCGTGCCTACTTAGTAACAAGGATTGGGCTAGTCCCAGGCCTCTAGTCCTTAGGGGGGAAGCCACTCTGTTGCACTCAGTCGCTATTGCAGATTCATCTCAGACTGGATCAGATTTCCAGTATTCATATGATATCTATTTGTGTCACTGAAGTTTTTTGACAGATGAACCTATGAACCATACACTCAATTACCAACACAGCAATAATAGTCTACAGATATGGTATAAGGGATGTGAATGAGCCCAGGCACCATACTCAGATGATCATTGATTTCTCTGACTTAACTCAATTATTATGGTTTATCATCTCTCCTGTATTTTAGGACTGCATTCCACCATCTGCTCACCTGCCATACATACGCTGTCTACCTGCTTTAGCTGAAACCTCCAACTGCCTCTACTCCTGAAGACTCGAGCTGATTGTGTCTGGTGTGTTCTGGAGTTCCACAAACCATGAATGAAAAGGTGTATTTTTGCCAGTGCTGATCAGGAAATGGTCTTCTCATCCCATGAGAATTTTTGAGATTTTGAAAATTTTCTCCAGCCTAAATTGGGATGAAAAGTTGTTATCTTGAAAATTTTTGAAAATCTGAAAATCCTGTTCTCCCCCCTCAAAAAAAAATCCTGATTAGGTAAATTTAAGTATTTCATTTTGATTTTCACCTTTTTACAAATACATTTTTACTATAAATTAACTTAAATTTCTAAATGAAAAGTCATTTAGAACCTAAAAACTTTTCATTTCAAGAATTTGTTTCAAAGTTTTTTCAAAGTGGGAAATTCATCAAAATCAACCCTTTTCCGCAAAAAGTTCAGATGTGATTAACTGGCATTTTCAGATGAAAACCCATTTTGTCAAACAATTCCCCATCAGCCCTAATTTTTGCAGTACTTGAGTTAACATTGCTTTTCCATTAAGTGGAACATTAACCCTCACTAAAACCACACCCACTGGTTGTTGCTTACATAACAGGTTTGCATGGATTTCCTGAGATGATAAGGGACAGTTTACAATTTTCTGTCTTGGAGTTATTTTTAGGGTAGCTTTCCCCATTCCTCATGTTTTTATTTCAAAGGGCCTAATCTGGCCCAGAATTTGTAGGGCAGGATGTTAAGAAATCAATGTCTTTATGTGTTAATGAAGGCAATCTGATACAGAAATTTTGGAGAGACACTAAATACGAACCTCAAAATGTAATTTTTATAATCCCCTTTTAGCATATAACCATACTTCAAAGGTAACTTTAAATGAAGTCTTATCCCATACTTGGCCATTTGATCATACTGACTTCTTCCTCCACTCACAGATTTGCTTCCCCATTTTTGCCTTGTGTATTGCATTGATGTTGTGACTAACTGTTCTAGAGCAGTCTGCATTGTGAACTTGCCCAGTAATTTACAGTAAACTTTTAAATTACAGATCTGGTCCTGCATCAGCATCCCAAGCAGGGAATCCTGCACCAGTATCACACCCCAATGGCCTCCTCCCTCAAGGGGTTCCCGAGGGAAGGCAGATCTGCATAGACTGTCAGTCCTTCATTAGTTAAGACTGGGCTGATCACAACACGCATTCTAATCTTCTCTTGCTCTGGCCATCCTTCGCCATGCTTGTCCATGTCTCCTTGTTAGGAAATCATCCCACCTCTTTGCAGGCCGACCACATGGACGTTTCAGTTCTCGCAGATACCACTCAAATATAGCTGCAGTCCATCTGTTGTCACTGAGTTGGGCCACAAGACCCGCCCACCGCATTTTGCTGAGACTGCTTTCAACAACATCTCTCACTCCAGACTGCTGCCTAATTATTTCATTGGGGATGTGATCGCCGAGCGAAATGCCCAAAAATGTTCGTTCCATTGCACTCTGTGTGACAGACAGTTGATGTTCTTCAGTCTTCGTCAGCAATGATGTTTCGCTGCCATATAGTATCGCTGGAAGTATGGTCAAGTTAAAAAGATTCATATGAGTTGTTTTGCTGATCTTTCCTTGGAGTATGTTCCTGATGTTGTTGAATGCGCACCATCCAGTTTTTTTCCGCGCGACAGTTCACCTTTCTGATCATGGCGCATGTTGACTTCCTGGCCCAAATAAACATATTTGTCGACCTCTTGGATCTGCTTTCCTCCAAGAGTTATTTAGGTTCTTGGCAGAACATCTGATCTCATATATTTCATTTTCGACTGGTTCATTTTTAATCCGACTTGACTACTTTTCGCGTTCAGTTCTTTAAGCATTCTCTCAAGCTGGACTGTATTTTTGGCTATCAGCACTATATCATTTGTGAACCTGAGATGGTTTAGCCACTCACCGTTGACATTAATCGCATCTTTCAGGTCTGCTTGTAAAAGACCAATTCAAGACAGGCTGTGAATAATTTTGGTGAAACTGTATCTCCTTGTTTCACACCTTTCTCGATGGAGATTCGGAGGGGAGTATCAAATAGTGATATATCTGTGCTGCAGCCAGAGTTTGCGTCCTTTAATAATGTGATATACTTTGTGCTGATGCCCTGTTCTGAAAGAACTTCAAGAAGGTGTTAGTCTCCACGTTATCAAACGCGTTCTCATAATCCATGAAGGCAATGCACAGAGGGAACTTGTATTCCCTTGAATGCTCTAGTAGTTGGTTTAGAGTGAAGATGTGGTCTATTGTGCTGTAATTTCTTTGAAAACTGGCCTGCTCTCTAGGTTGCTGTTCATCCAGGTTTTGCGACAGTTGATTTATTATTATTTTGGTGAACAACTTATAGACATGCGAAAGCAGGCAGATTGGGCAATAGTTCTTTAGATTTTCTCAAACACTTTTCTTATGCAGCAAGATGGTATTGGACTCTTTCCAACTGGATGGTATCTTCTGGATTTCCAGGTAATGGCTGAACCTTTGGGCAAGAGCTTTCCAGAGTTTCGGACCTCCTGCCTTAAGCACTTTTGTTGTCAGACTGTCCTTGTCTGGAGCCTTCCCCTCTTTCATTTGATGGACTGTGTGACAGACTTTGCTGATGAGAATTGGGAGTATGTGTTCACCGGCTTGTTGAAGTGATGTCATTGGGACGTCTATATGGGATGCAAAGAGCTGGGTATAGAAATCCCTGCAGATTGCCTCCATCTCTGTTCGATCAGTTACTGATTCTCTATCCCTGTTCTTCAAAGTGAATAATGATGACCTATACAACATCAGTTCCCGTTTGCATTTTTGAGACTTTTACGATCTTCAGCAGTCTTTAGGAGTTTCTTGGTTTGAAATTTCTCGAAGTCTTCCTTCAGCTTCATTCGTATGAGCTTGCAGAGAAGGGAGTACTCAAGCCTGTCACTGCCATTTCTTTTCGTTTTCCTCCTCTTCTCCAATAAGGTCTTTGTATTCTCTGAGATTCTTCCATTAGCTCTTTTGAGTCTTTCACGCTCAACTGATTTCACACACCGTTCCAGTCTCTTGCTGAAGTTCTCATAATCATCATCACAGTCATCCAGGAGGCTCCAGACTTCCCTGGAAATGTTTTCCTTCAGGATTTCCTCATCGAAAGCTACCGGTTGGTGCCTTCTGTTCACCATACGCAGCACCTTTTTCTCCACCTTCACAGTGAACGTGAGTCTGGCTATCAGTAGCTGATGATCACTACCAATGTTAAATGATGGCACTACTGAAATATCCTGAACAATGCATTGTCTATTGATCAGAAAGTAATCAATTTCATTCTTTGTCTTCATGTTCAGTGCAATCCAAGTCCATCTCCTGTTGGCCTTCTTTCGGAACCAGGTGTTACCAATTAACGTTCTCCTTGTCTCAACCAATATAGCTAGTCATTCTCCTTGCACGTTTCATTATCTGATACCATACCTTCCTATGAACTTTTCGCCTTCTCTCCCTCTTCCAACCTTGGCGTTAAAATCTTCCATCTCAATTGTATATGTGGAACTCTGAGTGAGGGTTTCCTCCAGCTCTTGACAGAATCCTTCCACATCATCATCTTCGCATGCACTTGTGGGAGCGTAAATTTGGATGTTTTTGAGGATGCTGTTTCGGTTCAATCGGAGGTAAAGCACCCCAATATGCGATGACTTCAAATGGCATGGAATGATTTTCGAAGACCATTCCTTGTTTATGATGAATCCGACTCCTTCAACTGTCCTCGTGCCTTCTTCTTTTCCTAGGATTACCGTGCTTCCATCCCTCCAGCTGACCTCCATCTCCTTCTTTGGTCATGTTTGGCAAACACCCAGCACATTGCAGGCTGTTTTTGCCTTTTCCTTCGTGAGATGGTTTATCGATTCCTCCCTCGTCAGTGTTCTGCAGTTATAAGTGCACCCTGAGAGAGTTGTCCGGTTTCCTTTTGGCAACCTGGCACCTGAGATTCTTTTCAGCCTCTCGTCGATCGAATGCCTCACTGCCTCCAGAGCGTGGAATGAGGAACACGCAGAGAACTGAGACTTGGTTTTCTGTGTTGTTTTAGCCGTTATTTTAAGCCACCCAGTGGCTGGGCTGTCAGTGGTGCATTTACCTTCTCAGTTTAGCTAGCTTACAACATCAGAAAGAGGATTATACACCCCTCTGCAGAGGAATCAACCCTCTAGCTGGGCTGACAGTCTGACACCTTGATAGCATGATTAGACCTGCTGGAGAATACATTCCACTACCATCGCTGTCGAATAGCCAAGGTCACCGCTGCGCCACATTGAGGCGTCGAGGTAGGATTTGCAGCAGATCAGCACTGTATATTGCTAATGCTGTTGCAAGCATCGCAGGACATTTTGGGAAGGGTCAAAGGTATGAGTGAGTGTGGAATGGAAGATTCCTTTGCAGGTTGCGAGAGGCCAGAGGGGAAAGAAGGAAGAGAGCAAAGAATGGGTTAACTCCACACTCCTGCTAGGCCAAAAGATAAGATGCTGATTCCAGCTAGCTCAAGGCCACAGACAGCACACATATGACTCTCAGCTGCCTGCCAAGAAAGAGGGGAGCCTGGAATCCACCGAACAGCTGTAAGAAAGGAAGATTCAGCTGAACAGACCTGCAGAGCCAGCCCATAAGAAGCGAGGCAAGCAAAGGCCAGCATGGAGGAAAACAAAGAGGACAACAAAATCTAGCCAGTATGTTTTGGATAAGTTGAGAAGACCACAGAGAGCTGGTTATGACTAGAACAAAGAGCATCAGGAGCAGAGGTTCCTGAACGGAACCCCCCAGAGGAACCCAGGACTTAAAACCCTTCTGAGAGCTGAAGCAACAAAGAGATCACAGTGACCCCACATGACCTGGGCCCAGGACAAGAACTCCTGTCTACCCCTCCCCCTCTTCTTCTTATGTTCACCTAGGCTTGGCCAGCCTTGGGTAGTGTGGGTGTGAGTATGAAAGTGGGTTAGGGCTTGGGGCACTAACACTTATAGACTCATAGACTTTAAGGTCAGAAGGGACCATTATGATCATCTAGTCTGACCTCCTGCACAATGCAGGCCATACAATCTCACCCATCCACTTCTATAACAAACCCCTAACCTATGTCTGAGTTATTGAAGTCCTCAAATTGTGGTTTGAAGACCTCAAGCTGCAGAGAATCCTTCTGCAAGTGACCTGTGCCCCATGCTGCAGAGGAAGGCGAAAAACCTCCAGGGCCTCTGCCAATCTGCCCTGGAGGAAAATTCCTTCCTGACCCCATATATGGTGATCAGTTAAACCCTGAGCATGTGGGCAAGACTCACCAGCCAGCACCCAGGAAAGAATTCTCTGTAGTAACTCAGATCCCATCTCATCTAACATCCCATCCCAGACCACTTGGCATACTTACCTGCTGATAATTTGGCAATTGATCTTTGATTAATTGCCAAAATTAGGCTATCCCATCATACCATCCCCTCCATAAACTTATCAAGCTTAATCTTAAAGCCAGATATGTCTTTTGCCCCCTCTACTCCCCTTGGAAGGCTATTCTAGAACTTCACTCCTCTAATGGTTAGAAACCTTCGTCTAATTTCAAGTCTAAACTTCCTAGTGTCCAGTTTATATCCATTTGTTCTTGTGTCTACATTGGTACTAAGCTTAAATAATTCCTCTCCCTCCCTAATATTAATCCCTCTTATATATTTATAAAGAGCCATCATATCCCCCCTCAACCTTCTTTTGATTAGGCTAAACAAGCCAAGCTCTTTGAGTCTCCTTTCATAAACCAGGTTTTCCATTCCTCGGATCATCCTAGTAGACCATCTCTGAACCTGTTCCAGTTTGAATTCATCCTTCTTAAACATGGGAGACCAGAACTGCACACAGTATTCCAGATGAGGTCTCACCAGTGCCTTGTATAACGGTACTAACACCTCCTTATCTTTGTTGGAAATACCTCGCCTGATGCATCCTAAAATGGCATTAGCTTTTTTAATGGCCATATCACATTGACGGCTCATAGTCATCCTGTAATCAACCAATACTCTGAGGTCCTTCTCCTCCTCTGTTAGTTCCAACTGATGTGTCCCCAATTTATAACTAAAATTCTTGTTATTAATCCCTAAATGCATGACCTTGCACTTTTCACTATTAAATTTCATCCTATTACTATTACTCCAGTTTACAAGGTCATCCAGATCTTCCTGTATGATATCCCGGTCCTTCTCTGTGTTAGCAATACCTCCCAGCTTTGTGTCATCTGCAAACTTTATTAGCACATTCTCGCTTTTTATGCCAAGGTCAGTAATAAAAAGGTTAAATAAGATTGGTCCCAAAACCTATCCCCGAGGAACTCCACTAGTAACCTCCTTCCAGCCTGACAGTTCACCTTTCAGTATGACCCGTTGTAGTCTTCCCTTTAACCAGTTCCTTATCCACCTTTCAGTTTTCATATTGATCCCTATCTTTTCCAATTTAACTAATAATTCCCCATGTGGAACCGTGTTAAATGCCTTAGTGAAATCGAGGTAAATTAGATCCACTGTGTTTCCTTTGTCTAGAAAATCTGTTACCTTCTCAAAGAAGGAGATCAGGTTGGTTTGGCACGATCTACCTTTTGTAAAACCATGTTATATTTTGTCCCAATTACCATTGACCTCAATGTCCTTAACTACTTTCTCCTTCAAAATTTTTTCTAAGACCTTACATACTACAGATGTCAAACTAACAGGCCTATAGTTACTCAGCTTACTTTTTTTCCCTCTCTTAAAAATAGGAACTATGTTAGCAATTCTCCAGTCATATGGTACAGCCCCTGAGTTTACTGATTCATTAAAAATTCTTGCTAATGGGCTTGCAATTTCATGTGCTAGTTCCTTTAATATTCTTGGATGAAGATTATCTGGGCCCTCCGATTTTGTCCCATTAAGCTGTTCAAGTTTGGCTTCTACCTCGGATGTGGTAATATCTACCTCCATATCCTCATTCCCATTTGTCATCCTTCCATTATCCCTAAGCTCCTCTTTAGCCTTATTAGAGACTGAGGCAAAGTATTTATTTAGATATTGGGCCATGCCTAGCTTATCCTTAACCTCCATTCCATCCTCAGAGTTTAGCGGTCCCACTTCTTCTTTCTTTGTTTTCTTCTCATTTATATGGCTATAGAACCTTTTACTATTGGTTTTAATTCCCTTTGCAAGGTCCAACTCTACATGGCTTTTAGCCTTTCTCACTTCATCCCTACTTTCTTGCTCCCTGTGAGTAATGTGTGGACCCCACCCCCCACCCCCAGCACTTGCCGCTGTTATTTTATTATTTATTATTATTTTATTAATGAAGCTTTAAAACTTAAACCCTTGGTGTGTTTCATCATCTCCTCCCCAAACAATCATGTGACCTCAGCCTTATCACCTGACGCCTCAGGCAGATTGGTAACAGAAATCTGTCACACCAACACAGAGTCCCACTGAGTTCAGCAGACTCCATGTGTGTGCTGTGGTCCATGCTAGCAACTCAGGATGCAGGAGTAAGATGTAAGTTTGGCCTGTTGGTTGCTAATGATACATCTATTAAAAAAGCAAACATTAAGAGGCATAATTATTATTATTGCAGCCACATTTCTCAAATACTTCTTTTTTTTTGCATTAGCATATTCTTTCCATTGTTATTTTCCTGGTGGTAGCCTGTTAGTGTTCAGCTGATCAGTGATAAGTCCCTGCAGTGGCTCATAATAGCGACAGTGGAACCATCTGATTAAAACAAATCCCAAATGCCAAACTAAACTATGTTGTTATGCTTCAGGTTGTTTATATTCAGGTTAAATTGCTAAACAAATCCCCTGGATAATGTTTACAGATTCGTAGCCCCTTCCCACCTCTGGTATTATTAATTATTATTTATTATTATCATCATCATCATCATCAGTGGAAAAATAATTATCTGTTCTCCATTTTATATGATGGAAACGACAATGACTAAAGTCTAATTAAACTCTGATCTCCACTGTCCTCCATACTATGCAGCATAATGCTGTTGTTCATGAACCACGGAAGGATGCAATTAGTTTAACAGCTTTTTATTATGAGTATAGCAGAACAGAATTAGAACTCAATTTAAAAGTCTCCCTCTCAAATTCATTCAGCCATTAAGGCCACACCATTTTTCAGTTTCTCCATGGCATATAATTGATAAATTATTTCTCCCTCCACACCTCTGCTCCTCATCTTTATTCATGAATCAGTTCATCTCCACAGGATACTGTGATCATTTACATACATAGGCAATGTTGCCAACTTCTGTCATCTTGTTGAGGAAACAATTTTCAGCCTATCAAACCAGTGAAATAAGAAACTCTTGAGTATGTCTGAATCGATACAATTATGTAATTCACTTCTGGCTAAATCTTGGTCCTACTGAAGTCAATTGGACCAGTAATTAGCTTTCACATTGGGTTGTCTGCTCCCAGTACCAAGAGCAGTAGTCAGTCATTAGCAATGTGTCCTCGGAAACAGCCCTTGTAGATGCACTTTTATATTTTCCTTAATTCTTGCTTTTTTCTTAATTTTTGTGTTTTGTATTTTATATTTTTTAGTTGAAAAAATAAATAGAATAATCATAAATAACAGAATCAGCCTCAAACAGGAAAGATCATTTTAAGAAAGGAAAGATCTGTCACGTGACTGGGACTCGGGCAGTCATTCTTAGTGGTTGGAGCAGGAGTCTGTAGCTAGGAATCAGAGCCCAAAGTCAGTGCCAGGGTCAAAGGGCAGAGCCAAGGGTTTAAGCTGGAGTCAAGAGCCAGGAGTGAAGCCCCAGATCAGAACCGGTTTCAGAGCCCATAGTCAAAGTCAGATATCAGGAATCAGAGCCGAGGATCAGAACTGGGTTACCCGGCGTGAGTCAAGGCAGGGGCGTGGCTGGGTCCACACAGGACAAGAAACAAGCAGGCTCAGGAGCAGTCACAACTGTGGGCAGATGCTTTGAGCAGCCACTGAACTGCTGCTGCTGCTGGGCTTAAGAGACGGTCTGCTAACTCTTCCAACCGATCTAGCACTCGTCAGGTTGCCCGGAGACTGGCTCTGCTGCAGGCCTTGATTCCTGATGAAATTCTTAGGATTCACCTCAGTGTTTCTTCGTTCTAGAAAACTGTAATTTGAGTTGAGACTAGCTAAGAAAGGAGGCAAGGTCATTGTTGATGCTGAGTCATAGCTGGAGAGTTCCTCAGAAGGAAATAAACGTCATGGACTAATTTTTTAAAAACAGTCTCCAATTTTCAACTGCAGTTTCATGCCTGCTGCTGTTAGTCCATTGATGCCCAGCTACTACAGCAACCAGCATATTAGAACTGCCATAAATACACAGTGTCTATCTGTCTGATCTTGTATTTAGCTGTGACACTCTTAGTACCTTCCCCAGACCTGAAGCAGAGCTCTGTATAGCTTAAAAGCTTGTCTCTTTCACCAGCAGAAGTAGGCCCAATAAAAGGTATTACCTCACCCACCTTGTCTCTCTAATATCCTGGAGTTGACACAGCTAAAACAACACTGCATAGATATGCAATAGACACGTGGACGGATGAATGCTGGAGAAGGCAATGAGTATTTAAATAAGTATGTGACCACATCCATTGTTCAGATGGTTAGCTATCTAACTGCCATCAATTGCACCTGCACCTGTTTATATCTGTTGAAGGTACATATCTGGAGGGGAGGTTGGGGCCCCTTTCAAAAGTGTGGCTCTGGGTTAGCAAAACAATCTTGCCCTCTAGGATGTTAACATTTAAAGGTATTTTCAGAAAGGTTTTACATGTTTAAAATTTCTCCCTGCACTGCTTTTTTTTTAAAAGTTTGTTTAGATTTGACATTCTTCAGGGCATGGCCTTGTCTTCCTTATGTATGAAAAGTGCCTAGCACACTTTAGTCACACCCACAATCTAAGTAAATAATAATAATAATATCTTGCATATAGGATCACAGAGTTACAAAGATCACACTTTTGCCACAGACCCACACAAACCTTCTGTAAGTCCTAATGTGACCCAGGGAACCTCTTGATGCCAACTGGTTGAGGACACATGGAGTGAATAGAGATCCCCTAAGTCAGGTATATATACACATAAGGTATATGAGGTCTCTACCAAGAGCCAGTAGCCTCCTGGTCATCATAATCATTGTGAAATGTATGTAAAGGTAATAATGAAGAAATCATGTATTGATATGAAAATTACATTCTTAAGGTAAGGCAGGTGACCAGAAGGTGGCATGCCTTGGACAGGTTCCTTCTAGGCAGTGTGCAGCAGATGCTTATCTCCCTATCTGGTCATTATGTATTGTCCATTGTGTGGTTTAGCTGCAAACTGAGCCTGATGCTAATCAAAAGATTGCTAAATGGGCAACAAAGGAAGCCACAGGAAAACCCAGTCAGTGGGAGGTGCAGGGGGAAGGGAGGATGAGGGGACCCTGTTTATGAAAAAGAATAAAGGACTGTCCTGCTATGTCTAAGGCACAAGAGATTCCCAGCATCTTTCATCAAGGAGGGAAGCTGACATTATGCCTTGTCTCATGAATGGAAGATCATATCAAGCCTGGCTGTAAATTGCTGGAAGCGCCTTGGTTGAGCATTGCTCTATAAGACATGAAAGTATCTAGTTAGGAAACTCTAGAATGCAAATTATGAGAAATCTGTACACAGTACTTTGTTAAATAATCTTTTACTTGTTTTCCCTAAAAACATATCTAAGTGCTATGTGTCAAGTGGAGCGATAATCTGAGGTAGACTGGTAAATTTGGGTGTACAGCTTCTTTGGAAGAGGTAATCTGTGAATACCGCATGTGTCCAGTGGACCAAGGGATAGATGCTCCAGGGAGATGCTCAGTGGGCTCGGTGATTGGTGTGTGCCTACTGCTAACCTGTAGAGAGAGAGTGTGGGGCCTGTGTAGGCCTAGAGGAGAGAGCTTGTGTTGCCCGTAGCTGCTGGATTCAGGGGCCTGATCCACAGCAGGCACAGACAAGACTTCCTCATGTTCAGGGCAGGTGGTTGTGAGGTGGCTCACAACCCTGGGTACCCCGGGAAGCGTCATACCTAGCAAAGTCACATAAGCTACTGATGCAGAATTCTGGGACTTTTGAACACATTTGTGAAAATTATGGGCTACATCCTATGGGTTCCACACATGGAATGAAAGCAAGATATAACCCATGTTGTACAAATTGTCATAGTCAGCAACAGAGTCACTTTTACTTTGATTATTGCAGCATCTCTTAGAGATGGGCCCAAGCTCAGATCTGGATTCAGATCTGAATAACCCTGAAGTTTGAACACATTAGAAACCAGAATCTAATGTTCTGATTTGGCCCTGTCATAGGTGTGGGCCAGTTGTAAATTTAATATCTGGATCAAAACTTTACCAAACTTCAGAAGGGGAACAAAATGTTGCAGAACTAGAGTTCTGGTTTGACGTCATTATAATGTAGATATACACCTTGGTACAGCCATAGTAAAACATATCAAGCATCCATCCAATTTCGTATTCTGTTTCTGAAAGAAGTCAGGACCACAAGATTTAAAGCAAAGTGTAAAATCCTCATAATTCACCTGATTATGCTTTATTATACCATGGGGGAACATTTCTTTCTGACTCCATCTGGTGATCCAATTATGCTCTGAAGCATGCTGATTGAGCCCTGGTAATTTTCATCCTAGCGAGTGCAACTGCTGATGCTCTATTCTTATTCATATAAATGTCTAAGCCTTTTTTAATCTTTTTAAATTACGATGACTTATGCACTGAAAATCAATCATGAAACAAGTTTACAAAGCCAGCTTGCTTTGAAAGTGAAGAGTAAAAGACAGCTGCTGCCTTTTGGGGAGATAGAAAAGTAGGGAGAAAGAGACAATGAAAAGTTCAGAATTTCTGTGCCATGATCAAAATGCCATGGAATGATACCTTACAGTATCTACTAAGAGCATCATTCTGTGCCACATTTACCAGTCCATTAAAGCAAAACCTCAAACATCACCTGAGTCCATCAGCAAAAAGCTAGCAAGGTCTCATTTTCTGTATGAGAAAGTAAAAATATTTATAACATTTTACAATAATGTAGCTATTCCAGATTTATTGTTCACATAAGATTATAAAACGTTAGAGATGAAAGATCTATTGGGTCATCTAACTATATTGTCCTGACAATGCAGTATTGTAGCCAATTGCACATGGCTAGATGCTAATTTTTTGTCCACGTTTAAATATCCCAAGTGAAGGGCTTCCACCGCTCCCCATGGGAGACGGTTCCACAGTTGTATGGTTACATACCCACGTATTTGTGTTAAAACTCCAGCTAGATGTATTGCCATCTGGTGGTTAGTTTGCTCTACTGCGTTGTTAGTATTGGGAGAAGTAGAGAGCTGATAGCAAAGCATTGGAGTATCACAGTGCAGCGCCTGAGTGGCCTTGGTATGCTGTTTGAGCTAGAGAATAAAGGAATCATGTTCTGGGCTCTTCACTGGACCCTGTTGCAACACATTTGCAAACTTCTCTCTTTTTCAAAGGAAGCTTTTATTTGGGACTTGCCCTGATTTTCTAGTAGGTTTGTAAAATAAAGTGTAAATAGGTTTGTTTAAGCAGAGAACTCACATGAACATCATTCAGGGATGTATTAGCAGGAGTGTTGTAAGCAAGACATGAGAAGTAATTCTTCCACTCTACTCCACACTGATTAGGCCTCAGCTGGAGTATTGTGTCCAGTTCTGGGTGGCACATTTCAGGAAAGACGTGGACAAAATGGAGAAAGTCCAGAGAAGAGCAACAAAAATGATTAAAGGTCTAGGAAACATGACCTATGAGGGAAGATTGAAAAAATGAGGTTTGTTTAGTTGGGAGAAGAGAAGATTGAGGGGACATAACAGTTTCCAAGTACATAAAAGGTTGTTACAAAAAGGAGGGAGAAAAATTGTTCTTCTTAACCTCTGAGGATAGGACAAAAAGCAATGGGCTTAAACTGCAGCAAGGGAGGTTTAAGATGGACATTAGGAAAAACTGTCAGAGTGATTAAGCACTGGAATAAATTGCCTAGGGAGGTTGTGGAATCTCCATCACTGGAGATTTTTAAGAGCAGGTTGGACAAACACCTGTCAGGGATGGCCTAGCTAATATTTAGTCCTGCCATGAGTACAGGGGACTGGACTAGATGACCCCTCAAGGTCCCTTCCAGTCCTATGAGTCTATGAAATATTCTACCCTTTAAAAAACAACAAATAGTAGAAAGTGTGCAAAAGAACAGCCAGTTCCCCCAGTCACATTATCCTTAATCACACACTATTGCCTCACCCCACTCTCTGACTTCCATTAACCACTCAGCCTAAATGTCCGCTAGAATGTGTAAAATATATGCAAAGGTCAAAATAGATAACTAGGAGATGCTAAAATCACATTTCCCATCAAGGGATCCATTTCCTGTTCATTATGGGCTGGACTGTGAGTCAGATCTACATGTTAAGGCCTCAGGTGTGGATGGGCTGATCTAGTGGTTGTAGGAGGAGTCAGGAGCCAGGAAGTGGAGCCAGAGTCAGAAGCTGGATACCAGAGCCAAGAGTCAAGCCAGAGTCAAAGCCAGGAATCAGAACCAAAGGTCAAATGACAAGATCAGAATCAGAGTCAGAGAGTTGAGCCAACAGTCAGAGCCAGAATCAAAGTTAGAGAGCAGGGGCAGGGATCAGCATCAGGCCAGGAAGACAGAAACTAGGACTCAAGGTTAGAAGGCAGGGTCTGATGTAGCAACCGGCCAGGAATTCACCGAGCTGCACAAACAATTTCCTGTGCCTCTTTCTGGCTTAAATAGCACAGCCAGACCAGTCGGTAGGGTTGGGCACTCCTCCAATCAGGATTTCTGTGAGCGGTGCCTCTGGTGGGGCTAGAGTTTCAATAGTCACTCAGCTTAGCAGTTACTAGCAAACTGCCAGAGGGTAGCGCCTGGAGACCCAGGTTCAAGACCCATGGATCCTCACATCACCCTTTCCCTAGGGGGCCTTCAAGGTGCCACTGGACCAGGCTTCTCAGGGTGGCTTTCATAGCAGGTTTTCACAAGTTCTTGAGCAGGGACATTCTCTGCAGCCTCTTAGGAGCATTGTTCAAGCCTGTAGCCCTCCCAATAGACCAAGTACCAACACTTGCCCCACTTGACTTACAATTGAGTTCATCATGCACAATATACTTCTCATGATCCTGGCTGTGTAGCAATGGGAAAGAGGTTGGGTTTTATGGGAAAATGAGTCCTTTATACACAGCTTTAGGAGAGATATATGAAAAAGTGTCTATTCTGAGGGATCTAGGCAGGTGGAGCTCAAAACTGACAGAGCTGATTTGTCTATGGATCCAACAGGGGCTAACAAACAGATGACGCAGTTTGTGGGTCTGTCCAGGTGTAATGTTTAGCTGAGAGACACATCTTCTGCCCTTATGGATTCACATATTGCCTGTAACATGTTTTTGCTTCTTCAGGATAGTTCTTTAACATTTCTTGGGTCTAATGGATCTATTATATCCAATCTGAGAATGCTGGGGTGGAGGAGGTCATGGGGAACTCTGGACCCCATAATTTGCAAAGGAAGTGTAAAGATCCATGGATTACAACCCAAGTCTGCAGAGCCTAGACCAACTGACATTCCCACAGTGCCACAAAGAAGACATGCACTGCTGCAGTCAGGGAGCACTTTGGAGAGCAGATGCCACAGGAAGTACCACCCAAGGGATCCAGAGTGACAGTACCCTTCAGTTCGCTGATTGGCTGAGCACCCTATTTAACTCTGGAGGGTGCCCCAGGAAATTGTCTGGGCAACTCTACAGACTTTGGCCTACTGTGATACCAGACTTAACCTCATCTTCTGGTCTCTGATCCCAGCCTGACTCTGATGCTGGCTCTTGCCTCGTGACTCTGGCCTGCTACTACCTTGATCTCTGGTCTCCACCTCTGGCCTGACTCTGATCCCTGACTCTTCCTTACTGAACTTGGCTCTAGCCATTTCTTTCACTCCTGCTCACTGACTACCACCCCTGATGTGTCGCCCCCAGTTCAGCTGTGGCTGCTAGGCCAGACCACCTACACCCTGGACCCTTACAGAAAGGGCTTTTCCCAGTAGAGGCATGTTCTGCATTGTTATGTGTGAACTCCACATTAGGGTAACTGTGAGGACCAGACAGACATTCTGTTGATGATTGATCTAACACCTTAGGTATTACTCTAGTATTTGGTTTACTCTCTCTAGCTGGCCGTTCACTTGGGAGTGGTAGGCAAAAGAGGAGCAAGAGTGAGCCCCTAATATTTGGAGGGCTTGATGCCAGAAAGAGTAGATCAGTTGTGGACTGCAATTGGAAGGGATGTGATCCAGGAGCCCATGAAAGTGGACAATCTGGTTAACCCATAGCTGGGTGGTTTCCTTGGAAGAGAGGGCAGGTGGGTGCAGGGAATAAAATGAGCTGTCTTTGTGAAATGATCCACAACTCTCAAAATTGTCATATACTCCTTGGACTCAAGTAGCTCCATGATGAAGTATAGAGCAATAGCCTTGCAGAATCTAGGGGGAGTCTCTAGAGAGTTGAAAGAGTCTGAGGGGTTTACTGCGCAACATCTTGGTGTGGGTGGATACATTGTAGGATGCAACACATTCCGTTGTTATTGCTCTCATTCAGGGCCACCAAAAGGAACAAGATGCTAAATACTGGGTCTTAGAGTGAGTGGAAATGCCCCACCCAGGGGGAATTGTGGCACAGTTGCAACTTGTGGAAGTCCAGCGGAAACGTATATATATTCCTTTGTGAAAGTTAGTCCATTCCAGGTGTCGTGTGATTCCGTTTATAGCTTTATGTTTGTCAGTGGGAGTCCCTGTGATAGTTGTGACCTGGATTAGGACAAGCCAGAGATTATGGGCCTATTGGAGGAGTGGATGGGTGAGGTTTGCGGCCTGCAATGTGCAGGAGGTTAGACTAGATGATCATGACAGTCCCTTCTGGCCTAAAAGTCTATGAGTCTCTGAGATGGGGTGGCCTAGAAGCAAAGGTTGAGGTGTCGTCATTGTTCCTTTCCTTCAAGGTTAAGTTATTGACAAGCCTGGTCTACTGGCATCAGTGCAGTGTGCTGAGCAGGGTTTAACAGTAGGGGCCATGGGCTAGGTGGCTGTGACAACCCTCTTTTCCTGCCGTTCACACGAACAATTGTCGATCTAAATAGTGAGGTCAATGAAGGCATCCACACCTGTTGGGTTTCTACTTGGGCCAGCTTGTCCTTAACCTCCTCCTGTAGGCCTCATCGGATTTGTTATAGCTGGGCCACTTTGTTCCACTCAGTGTCTGGTATGAGTTGACAGAAATGCACCACGTAGGAGGCAGCTGTGCCTTGCCCTCACTGGAGTTTTCATGGGGAAGACTTGGTCGAGTAGGCACAACAGGGGTTGTCAAAGATAGTCAAGCTCGACCCTAGGAAGGCATTCCAGTTGGCTTATACTAGACTGTCACCTCTAGTAAATGGAAGGCCTAGGCCTATGCTTCCCCAGTCAACAGGCTAATTACCAGCCTACCTTGGCCTCCTTGGAAAAGTAAACTTGTAGGTGAAGTAGGAACAGGAAGCAGCAATGGTTCATGAAACCTTGGACTCTCTGATGGTTCTGGCAGCGGAATCACAGGTCTTGGATCAAAGGGCAATGCTGCAGGCCAGGTCCAAAATATAGATTTCTCAGTGCGAAGCTGAAGTACTTGTTCCTGTAACATCTGGTTCTTGGTTGTCAGCTGTGTAATTTGGGTCTGCATCGCTTGGTTGTCTGCCTGTTGGCAGGCTACCCGCTTTGGTGATTCTGGCACCTGTGTAGTGGGAGAGCTCTTCTGCTTGCATCTTTCCCAGAAGAGTCAACTCTAGGAGGCTAAAGGTCCATGCAAACTGTTAGGGATTGGAATGTGGACAGTCTGACCTAGTGGTCTGAGCAGGAGTCAGGAGCCAGAAAACAGAGCCTAGGGTCAGAACCAGAGGCAGACACCAGATTCCAGAGTCAAGGATCAAGCTGGAATCAGAGCCAGGAATCGGAGCCAAAGGTCAGAACTGGACTCAGAGGCTGAATACCAGGGCCAAGGGTCAGATCTGGAGTGTAAGAACAGGGGCAGGGATCAGGAACACAGCAAGAAGGCAATAACCAGTCAGGGAATCAGGGCTCAGGAGTCAGGTGAGAAGGCAGGGTCCAGTGTAGCAGCCAGCTAGGGACTCACCCAGTTGCCCAGACAACTTCCTGTGCCTCTTTCTGGCTTAAATAGCAGAGCCAGACCCAACCATGGAGGCACACACTCCTCCAGTCAGGACTCCGGGGGGTGATGCCTCTGGTGGGTCTAGGCTCCATTAAACACTCAGCCTAGCAGCTACTAGCATACTGCTGGATCATAGCTGGGCTATCAGGGTTGCCTGTGGACCTGGGTTCGAGAACCAGTGATTTCCCCATGCTATGCTTCTGTGCAGAGGAATAAGGGGGGGGATAAGACTCTTTTTTGACTTCCTGAGTGGGAACTAGGGGCCTGAGGCAGGGGCTGTGAACCAGTACTGTCCTCCCTGCTCAGAAGTGGCTAGGGGAAGTCTACTTTTTATAATGCCAATCATACCTAAATGTATCATAAAAAAAGTTCTTCTGCTCTACCAACACATCACACGATGGGATGTATCATGACATAATTAAATGTACCATGGGATTATATTCCTTTCAAAATCTTTACTATACAGTTAGGGCCAGATTCTGCAACCCTTACTCGCATTGAGTTGCACTTGATCCCATCAGCATTCCCTTTTCAATCAAAAGAACTAAACACACAAAGGGCCACATTCTGCTATCCTTACAGCCTTACTCCATGCCTTACCATGCAAACAGTCTCACTGAAGTCACTGGGCCCACTCAGAGAGTGAGGTATTACTCAAAACGAGCAAGGGAGCAGAATCTGGTCAGGAGCAAGTTACTACTCACGATGAATATGGGTGGCAGAATCTAGCCTTTCTAATCTATATTGTACATCCCACAGCACATTTCCATTACAAAACAAACAAAGCAGTAAAGTGTCCATAAAGGGTGATGATATGGAGTGGTGGATTATATAATGATGTACAATGCCAGCATACAAGTCTACATATATTGAGTCCCATGAGTTTGTTTTAAAATCTGTTTGTGTTAGTTGCACAAGCATACAGTACTTATCGCATCATTAGCACATACATCACTGAAAGGAAAAGCCTTAAATTTTGACTTATAGGCTGTTTTATTTAGAGAGGCTTTTCTCATCACTGTATATTTATTCTTCATTAAGGCAATTTTGCAGGCGGAAAGAATGTGCATTAAGGCAAAACTCACTTCTTTTGCATTTGAACTACACTAAAATGCACTTAATGAGCATAACAATGAATACCACATGCCAAAGAATAGATTCAGTGCAATGTATTTCATTCTAAACAGATAGGGCTAGATCCTCAGCTAGAGTAAAGTGACAGAGCTATGTTGAAGTCAATGTGAGCTATGCTTTTTTACCCCAGTTGAGGAAATGGGCCCCAGTTCCATAAAGCACTTAAGCATGTGCTTAATTAAGATAAGTACATGCTGAATTGTTTGCTTAATCTGGGCGTGGCCCCTTGAGTGCTCAGTATCATACCTTGTATTGTCTGCAAGCCTGGCCGAAGTTGTTAGCAGGGCTGAATTATTGTTTCATAAATGAATCTGTCACTATGTGAACTTATGTTCAGTTCACTCTGGTCCCAGCTGTATGGTTGCTACTACATGAGTAGAGCTCTCCTTAAGTTCTTTGGCACAGATTTCATTTTAAGGATGTTCTTGCTTTGTTTTAAAGGATGTCATGAAATAAAAATGAATGATCATCTTGCACAACATGGGCTGTGAAGGTCTCACGGAATTAGGATGCTCTTACGGCCAGCCTTTTATTCAATGATTAATGTCATATTCTGTAAGTAATATCACTGGGACTACTCGTGGTGTAAAGTACTACTTAGTCTGAATAAGGGCGCCACAATAGGGTCCTTAATTGGCACTTTTGTTGCCACAAGAGTTTCCCAACAAAGTGGACTTTACTATCACAGAAAAATAAACACTGATAAGGACACTATGCAGTACGTGCACTGGCTTAAGGAAATCTCTTTTGTAGGTCCAGGTACAAGCTGAAGGAAAGCGTAGCGTAAATGTCACAAGTGTGAGCACCCATAACAGAGTTAATGTAACATTTCACAATCCTGAAAAAGGTGTATAACCTGATCCTGCTCCCAAAACAAAAATGCCAGGTGACCTCCAGACAATGACCTGGACAGCCATTAATATCAGCACGTGTAAAGCTCGTGTTGTTTGGAAACATATTCAGGAAGCAGAAAAGGCTACATCTAGCAAAGGGGATAATGTGGCAAAGAAATCAAGCACATTGCTGTTCCATACAGAATATGGTAGATTGTTTTGCTGGATATGCATGTCATCTTTTGTATGATTTGGAACCTTGTCTAGCATTCATGCTTAGGTAAGTACCAAGTCTGCATATTTCCTTGATAGCTGAGTCTATGAGGAACATCAGGTCTGAGGGAGTCAGGGGGCATGTATCAGTCTTTTATGGCTTAAACTTTCTTCATTCCTTTTCCCATAAGGCAAGCGAACACAGTCATGACCATTTTGGGTTTTACTTCAACCAGGTCTTCTGGAAGGGCATAGACTCTTGCTCCAATTTTTCTTGCCATGGAGATGGCATATCTACATTGGGGGGAAAAATTAAAAGAAATGTAAGAAGCAACCTTAGTAATCAATTTGTTTAACAACTTCTTGTGCTTCATACAGATAAACAGTAGATTGGAGGTGAGTTCAACAGTGACAGAGAATCGGGAAGTGCGCAAGGTTTCAGATGAAAGATCATGAGTTTGGTTTGAACTATATTAAATTTAAGCGACAAAGAATCCCGTGGCACCTTATAGTCTAACAGACATATTGAAGCATAAGCATGCATCTGACAAAGTGGGTATTCACCCACGAAAGCTTATGCTCCAATACAACTGTTAGTCTATAAGGTGCCACAGGACTCTTTGTTGCTTTTTACAGATCCAGACTAACACGGCTACCCCTCTGATAATTAAATTTAAGGTGGTGGCAAGATGTCCAGATAGAGATGCTGGAGAGTGAATCCAAGATTCAATATTAGATGGCTGGAGATAGACCAGAAGTAGAAAGGTAGATTTGTGAGGTGTTGGCATATGGATAGTAGTACAGTTTTATGAGTTGATGAGTTCACCCAGATATAGAAGGTAGAGTGAGAAGAGGAGAGAACAGAGACCTGTGGGACTCACATGGGATATAGCAGAATGGAGGAAGATGACACACCAGAAGAAATGCAAAAAGAAGGCCAGGGAGAATAAGTGTTGGAAAAGTCAAGGGAGGATAAGCTGGGAAGCAGGAGAGAATGATCTGCAGTGTCAAAAGCAGCAGGAAAGGTCAAAGAAGATGAGAATGGCCTCGAGACCCTGAGATGTGGCAAGGAACAGGTTAGAGACCGAGGTATGAGCAGTTTCAGTGGAGCAGAGAGGTTGGAAGCCAAACCAGAAGGGACTGAAGATAGAGTTAGAGGTATGTGAGGCAACAATTGAAGACAGAGTATTCAATAAGCTTCTCTCTATCTACGGACTATTATGGCCCCCCATCACTATCATATCTGAGTGCCTCCAAACACTAGAGAAGAAGTGAATCCATTAGGCAATAGTTATAGGTGGGGTTAAAGGACAGGAGACAGCAAAGCACACATCTATTGTGAGAGGAAGGATTCAGAGGTGAGGGTGATATTCCTAGAATACTTCTTGGTTCCTATTTTAAATAAGTAAAGTTTATTAATGCTACAGAAAGAGAAAAATTCTCAGCCAGACCCTTCCCTGATTTATGCCTGCTGCAATCACTTTGATGTCAGTGAGGCTGTACAGGCAGAATTTGGTCCTTTATTGCCAGCTGGAGTTTTCCTTTGGTGAAGAGACTTGACAGATCAGGAAAGAAAGTGCTGAATTTCAAGTTTTAAAATGGAACTATATCTGTGATTAAGTCCACTCCTGTAGTATAGCAATTCCCATCCTGAGGCCCATGGGAGCACTGGTGACCTGCAGAGAACAGGCTGGTCAGATGGTGCTGGCTCTCACCCGTCCTTCCAGTCACTTCTACTGATGTCTAGGCACTTCACCACAAACATGCATCTGACGAAGTGGGTATTCACCCACGAAAGCTCATGCTCCAAAACGTCTGTTAGTCTATAAGGTGCCACAGGATTCTTTGCTGCTTTCACCACAAAGAATATAAAACCTACAAATCAGCTGGAAGCAAGAAGGAAGAGCCAACCTAGCTGCCTTTACCGGGGTGCTGCTACAGAGGAGGGAGATAGCAAACAGGAGCTGCCCTCAGGGCCTGGATTCACCAGTGGGACTGGAGCTGCCAGCCACCAGAGTGAGAAAGGGCTGGGGCAATAAGTTGAGGGCTGCAGAGGAGAAAGGAACTAAACAGCAAGGATGCATGTGAAGGAGAAGAGAAGTAGGTAACAGGGAAACGAGCATGAGAAGAGGGGGAGAAAGGGGCCATGTGAAGACAGACAAGTGCAGGAAGCAGTGAAAGGAACAGAACAGTTGGGAGGGGGAGATGAAATATTCATTAAAAGCAGACAGTGTGATTATCTTTTTTTCCAAAAGAACTAACATAGTGTAATGTAACCCTAGTGTCCCATGGCATGCACATACTTAGCATTATTAAGTTTCTCTTCCTCATTCAAATCCTCTGTTTTCAGAAGGTCGTATTTGATGGAACCTGGCTGAATGGCATCAATGAGATCCAGGACTGGCATGCTTGTGCTGATTTTGCTGTCCTGCACAGAGGGAAAATACAGTTGGATACAAACACAATCGACACATGTCCTACAAAGCCATAATCATGGCTCAGGGACAGTGGATGGATCATTCAAATGACATACTGTTTAGAACTTTGCAACAAGCAGCACAGCGGGTGCTGAGACATGGAATGAATCACCAGGATTCCACCTTGTCCCTCCAACCAGCCAGGAGGTGGGCAGAAGAAGAGAAAGGTGACATGGAGTCAAAAGGAGCTGCAATGTCCACACAATAACCCTGGTATGGTTATCTTGCTGCTGCATTGCAATATACGTGTCACAATGTTATTATATCTGTAGCAGGGGCGCCAGAACAGGAGGAGGCAAGCCCTCTGCCCTTCCTCTTCTCCTTGAGGCCCCACCCCCGGCCAGCAAGAAGCTGGAGCCTGGCCAAGGTAAGAGTGGCCCAGGGAGCCCGGGCAGCTGTGGGGGGAGCCAGGGACCCTCCACCTGCCTGGGACTGGGCAACCCGAGAGCAGCCCCTGGCCCATGTCCGCCCAAGGCAGATGGAAGGTCTGCAGCTCCCTGCACCTGCCCTGGTGGCTCTTACCATAGCCTGGCTTCAGTTCTTCAGCCCCCAAGACCCCACCCCCAGGCCAGGCTGTAAGCTGGAGCTGGGTCGGGTTAAGAGCCACCCAGGCAGCTGTGGGGAGCCACGGAATCTCCACCTGCCCTGAGCAGAGGGCCCGGGGGGCAGGAACATGGGCTGGGGGTTGCTCTTGGGTCCCCCCACCTTGGGCAGTTGGAGAGGCCTGGGCTTCCTGACCCAGCTACAGCTTTTGGCCTGGCTGGGGGCCTGGGGGCTCAGAGAGAAAGGAGGAGTGGGGCCATGGAGGGGGTGGGGCTTTGTCTCCCCCACCCCCAACCAACACACACACTTTTTGGAAGAATCCATTGCCCCTGATCTACAGGCAATGATTTTATGTCACAAAAATTGAATGCCATGAACAACTATGACCACAGAATGCCAAGCCATTGTGTGAGACAAGGTGGGTGAGGTAACATTTTTAATTGGACCAACTTCTGCGGGTGAGAGAGTTGAGCTTTCGAGCCACACAGAGCTCTTCCTCAGGTCTGGGAAAGGAATTCCCAGCCTCACCAGACTCCTCTCCCAGACCTGAAGAAGAGCTCTTGTGGCTTGAAAGCTCTTCTCCCTCCTCAACAGAAGTTGGTCCAGTAAAAGATGTTACCTCACCCACCTTGTCTGTAATATCCTGGCACCGACACACTACAACTGCACTATATAAGACATTACTGTACAATTCACTGGCTCACTATAACCCCATTCACTGATGAAGTGACTTTCCAGCTGTGTGAGGCTGATGACGACTGACAGAAATTAAAACTCTCATTATCACCTCACTTGGCATAAAGGTCCCTTCAGGATGGATCCAAGCAGGATATAAAGCTTCAGGTTTTGAATGTCATAAATGCAGTAATTTAAAAAAAAAAAAGCTTTTTTTGCTTGAACTAGAGATGAGTCTGAACCGAACCCCTAGATCTGAACATCCCTTGAAAATGCAGTGAAAAATAAACAACAGTACACACATGTAACAACCCGGGGTCCCAAAACAGAGACTTATCATGAAATACTGTACCTTGAAACTACTGATGACTGAACTTTTTCCAGCTTCAGTCAGTGTTTCATTTACCCAGTTGACAATGGTGTCGTCATTGACCTTCTGTCCACCACCAATATCTTCCAGGATACTCAGAGTGTACCTTAACACAGAGGACAAAATGCTGTCTGCTCCTTCATGCTTTATAAAAAGCTTGGCATTGTAGCATAGTGTATCTGTGAAACCTGACAAGGGCCAAATGCTGCAGTCTTCACTCACACCCGATTCTGTTCCCCCATGTTATGTTAACTTATACAAACTACAGGGCTGATTCTCATTTACACTATGCCCCCTTAACACTGCTCTGGCAACATCAAGGGGCTTCAGAATAGGTACAAATTACATTTACTCTCATGTTAAGGCCCTTTTATATGGCATGAGTGGTGCAAAGAGACCATAGTGTAAAGGTGACTCAGGCCCAAAGTATCTAAAAATAATAATAGATGTGTCGATTTTAGCACCAGAAAGGACCATTGTGATCATCTAATCTGACTTGCTACATAACATGGGCCATAGAACCTCACCCTGAGATTCCTGCATCAAGCCAAACACTTCAGTTTGAGCTAGAGCCTAACTTTCAGAAAAACACCCAGTCTTGACTTACAGACTGTAAGGGATGGAAAATCCATGACATCCTTAAAGGATCTGACAAGGTGTTTCCATAACAGAAAGCAACTACTGTTTGAGCCCTTGACCTTCCAATGTCTTCTCTCTCTCCTTTCTTGGTGCAAAGACCTGCCTTTTAATTATTGTCTGTGAAGGGCCAGGAACACTTATGGTGCAATACAGACAATAGGAATAATAATAATGGTATTGATCCTCCTGTGCAGTGGTGAGTGCTGGCACCCCATTTCCATGGAATCTCTCCATACCAGAATAGCACTAGGTATGTGTTCAACTAGCATACCTTCTCATTAACTGCCAGATCAAGGCAAGGGTTAGCGTGTGATTTCCTTCATTGAGATCCTGCCCAGCAATTCCAACGAGGGAAAACTTGGCTTGATTCTTTCCCAGATCCACTGCGTAGTTGCAGTTTTCAAGCTGTTAATGACAGAGTAAGTTAGTGTGTTTTGTAAATATGAAAGAGTTGCTGTTCAGGGCATTCATGCTATCTTTAATTGTTACAGGGAATTTGGGCCATATCCCGCCAATGGCTCCAGGCAGGCAGCTCCATCCAATGGAGTTCAATGTGGGTACAAGGGTTTGGCCATATTTAGGATCTGGCCCCTAGATACTATGAGGATAAGCAACTTAGATAAATCTAACATAGTAATGCTATTGTGTATCATCAGAGCCTAAATGCCATCATGTAGACCAGGAAATATGGAGACACAGCATACAGAGTGATTGTGTGGGACAATAACTGAGGTTTTCAGTCCCTAAGTATTAATATTTTAGCTCCTTTGGTCACCTTATGCTGCTTCACTCACTAATAGTATGGGAATGTTCTGGACCAAAATTCCTCACTGTGATAGCTGGGACAAAGCTGGGTAGTTAGTGGAGATTCAGAGGGGAACTCTTAGCCAGCTTGTCAGGTATCTGTCTCAGGAATGTTTAAAATCTGCTTATTTCTTTCATGTGGTGGAGGTGACCTGGAGGGCTGGAATTAATGTGGGTGTCACATGACTAATCATGGACATATATCGGGACTTGTGATTAGAGCGAATTGGATAGCGGGAAAAATTATTCACTAATACATTTTTAAAGACCGATAGAAAAATGTCAAGTATCTTGATATCACAAAAAATGTTTGACCATCCATCCAGCTGGTGAAACATTGTTGAATTTATTAGAAAACTCATGAAAAGTAGACACTGATTAGACTAACAAAACATAATTTGGTTGGATCTACTTAAGAACAATGTTTGCTGGCACATGCAAGTCCCTACACAGACATTTTTAAGCACAATCATCTGTCACATGCAGATGCTACATGCTATTGTTTGCACTTGAAAGAATACAGATGCAAATGTCTGCAGGTGCAAAATTACATACACACAAAAGGAGGTCAGATTGAGAATACTTTGAAAATGTAACCCACAGTAACAAAGGCAAATCAGATTTACACTTTGTAATTTGTTGGTTAAGGACTCAGTTCCATTTTCAAACATGTGCATAGTCAATCTGTAATGAAGGGGGCTATGTATGGGTCTATTGCTCTCTATGGGTTTGTCTACACTGGCCCGCTAAATCAGCCCCACTGCAATCAATGCAGCAGCGTCAATTTAGTGGGTCTAGTGAAGATGCGATAAGTCGATGGGAGATCGCTCCCCCTGAGAGATGCAAGAGTTAGGTTGATGTAAGCTTTTTTCACCCCCTCCCACCTCCCCGGGCAATGTAACTTACATCGACTTAAGCAGTAGTGTAGACGAAATGGAATAGATATCCTCATAAGAACCATGCCTATTTTTTTACCTTTTTCATGTTACCACCCAGCTTAGGATATGGTGGTTTGTTCACTCTGCTCCAGTCTACCGGCACTTTAATCTTTTCATAAAGTTGGAAGATAACCATGGCATCTGACAGGTCACTGAAACAAATGAAACATATTGTGGCTTATAATGTGAGCAAGGAATCCAGTTAATTTAGCTGGGAATTGCTCCTGCTTTGAGTAGGGGGTTGGACTAGATGACCTCCTGAGGTCCCTTCCAACCCTGATGTTCTATGATTCTATAATTCTAATTTAAGCATTAGCAGAATGAGTCACATTTTCCTAAAGAATGAAAAAGAGACATCTGTTTTCATAAGGACTAGCAATGTGTTCATGTTTTCTAGAAACATTTTTTTCTTAAGACATAGATCACATTAGTCATCTAAAGGAAGGTTAACTTTCCTTACCTATATAAATGATTGACACGGGGACTAACACCCAAGGAGTTCATCCAGTTCCTAAACGTCCTCTCTTCCCTTGTTTCACCTAAAATAACAATATCAATCAACAGATCCTCAAGACAACACTTCAGTGAAATAAAATTTTTACAACAAGGAAAATATAAATGCAGATTTTACTGTATACTAAAATGACATGTAGAATGAGATATCAACAGGCAGTGAAATACGAGAGTACAGAACAGTAGGTAATGTTCTGTACATAACATATGCACTGTCATATTTGAGCAGATTGTTCTCAAACTTACTTAAGAAATTAAACTTTAGTCGGTGTCAAATCATGAGACATTTCAGCATGAGCTTTGTGAGAAAGTTAGAAGCAACTGAAAATTCAGATTTATGATGAGTTGCCATCTGCAGTCACACCACATAAGAGATTGATCTTGTATGGAGCTGAGCATTCTTCCTCAATCCAGAAAAGCACTTACTTAACTTTAAGCACACAAAAAAAATCTCATTGATTTCAATAGGACTACTCATAAGAACATATAAGATATAAGAACGGCCATACTGGGTGAGACCAATGGTCCATGTAGCTCAATGTCCTGTCTTCTGACAGTGGCCAATGCTAGGTGCCCCAGAGGGAATAAGCAAAACAGGTAATCATCAGGTGATCCATCCCATGTTGCCCATTCCCATCTTCTGGCAAACAGAGGTTAGGGACACTTCAGAGCATGGTTTTGCGTCCCTGCCCATCCTGGCTAATAGCCATTTTTGGACCTATCCTCCATGAACTTATCTTGTTCTTTTTTGAACCCTGTTATAGTCTTGGCCTTCACAGCATCCTCTGGCAAAGAGTTCCACAGGTTGACTGTGCAGTGTCTGAAGAAATGCATATGCTTATGCTTAGTTTTGAGCACACAATTTAGGTATTTTGCTGCATTGGGCTAGAAAGATCAGCACTTTGCAAAACTCTGCTGCTACTGCAGACTGGTGAAATTGCATTTAAAGAACTCCTTAGTTGTTGTTGCGGCTGTTGTTGTCAGCTACACAACACTATTGAATAGAAGTGTCACACTGAGCATGTGCAAAAGCCTGTTTTTCACTGATTATAATTTACCTATATTTTAGAATTCTTCAAAAAGCTATCAGTGACTGTTGTTGACTGAAGTCTAGACACGTGCAGTTTAAAGTTTTGCATTCAGATGTTTGTGAGTTATTTGTGCACAGAAAAAGTCTCTAAAATATTAGCAAAGACAGGAAATTATACTTTTTTTCTGCTCATTTAACTTTAAAACCTCCAAGCAGAACCTCCTCCTAGAAAAATTCAACTTTGGGCTGAGACCAAGCAGGAAGTTTCAGTCCCAACAAAAGTTTTTTAAGAGGTTTACATGCAAAGGAAATAAGTTTATAATGGACATTTCCAATTTGTCATATTGGATAAAAGAACTAGGGTCAGCTCACTATAAATGTAAAGCCACACAGATATTGAAGTCATTCAAGTCAATAAGCTTAGGTGGCTCGAGTGCCACAGAAGACAAGAACTCATTTTGCTTAGAAAGGAGATCTGATGTGAACAAAGCAAACTGTGCCTTTCTCATAATAACTCCATAAGAGATTTGTCTAGACAAGAGTTTTTGCTCTTATTTTAACTTAACTGTTTGCTAGTTAAATCAAGTTAACTGACAAATACAATTGTAAATGTTACTCCAAACATCCCATAAATTTTCATTCCAGGACACAAAACTGGAACAATCATTTGTGGAGTGCCTAGCGTAGCATTTGCAATCGTGTTTGTTAACTTGAGTTAACTGGCAATCATAGAATTGTAGGACTGGAAGGGACCTCAAGTGGTCATCTAGTCCAGTACCCTGCACTCATGGCAGGACTAAGTATTATCTAGACCCTGACAGGTGTTTGTTCAACCTGCTCTTAGAAATCTCCAGTGATGGAGATTCCATAACCTTCCTAGGCAATTAACTCTAATTTAAAGAGGACCCCAAATTCTAGTCTAGACAAACCAAGGAGGCTTAAAGCTACAGTGCATTCAAACAAATATACTCACAGTGAAGGGAACCAACTATAACCAAAGACACATGCAAGTAACATGCAGCAATATCCCATCCTCAAACCTGCCTTAGCTAATGTTGCAGTAAGTACATATCAGGAGAAAGTTGAGCTAACCGCTGAATTACCCAACCAGGTCTCAGTTACATGTTAAAGTCAGAGGCCTCGGCTGGATGCCAATTCTTATTTGTATTTTCCTTACCTTCAATAGAACTCCAGTCAATGTCCTGGTTCTCTGGTTTTTGGAGGGCAGGATATCTGTTAAATAGGTTGGCAATGAAAGCCAAGTTTAACTTGGGGTTGCCACGGACTACATCTGTGGCAGTAACAAACTGCCGGCAGCCCAATCTCTCTGCTTGCTGCAACATGCACTCTGCCCTCTGGATGTCATCCTTCTCCTAATAGATATCAAATGCGTCAGTCAGCAAAAACATGAAAACATGTTGACATCCAATAGCACTGAAATATCACACTCATAATACACATGAACGTGCTGTCCCTTTTCATACTGATGCTGTAAAAACTACAACACATTCTTGTTTAAATCCATAACATTTTTCTTTTCCACATTACAAATCGCATGTCAATATCTGCAAATTGTTTTTAACTAAAATCAATGTGCTACATCATGCGACATTAAAATGAATGTTTAAGATAAATCTTATCACATAGGATAAGCTTGAGAAATAACCAGAAAAATGTATGTAAACATATATTGGCAAAGTATTGCTAATGTGTCTAGCTGGTTCCTTGGCTTTTAAAGCTTCTGTGATAACTGATGCTGGAAGATAGTTTGTTATCATTAGTACAATCTAACCTAAAACATATCAATTTAATTCTGCATTTTTGGTTTTTGAATGCAAGATTACACTCCAATGATTAAATCTACTTTGCTTGTTTAGGTATTACAGTGCATCACAATGCTTCCAAGGTTCTAGGAATGTGAGTATATAAGTGCGTATCATCTTACCCTTAATCCTGTCATGTCAATTGCAATAGCTGGAATACCTTCTTCATTTCCCTTTGGGGCAACTTGGTCCAGCAAATGGTAATAAGCTTTCGAGTCCTGCAACAGACCACGAAATTAAAGGGGGGAAAAGCTACATCTAAAGCCAGGTTCTGCATGCCAATACCTTACCTCCCACAAACAATGAGCAAGCATGCTTTGTTTTTATTATGTCAACCATTTGACAACATAATTAAATTAATCAAGCTGAAAGCATTTAACAGTTTCCATTGTATGTCTTCTGGTTTACATATCTGTTTGTTTCATAAAGTAATTAAAATGTTAAATATGGAAAAGCTGGAAGCATTAGACACAATACTGCATGTTCCATTTCGGAAAAAAGGATAGAATTGATTTAATATGAACATATTAAATTAGAGATATGAAAAATATACCTTTATAAGGCTGTAGAAGTCAGTCAGCTAAAGGTTTAGTGAAAGAACAGACAGAAGGAGGAAGCAGAAGTTTAAAACAGAGTTTAAAGAAACGTTGAAATGGTCACAAAGTAGAAAGTAAAGTTTTCAAGGACAGACATTAAAGCTGACACCAGTTAACAGGGACGGCTCAAGTCATCAGTGCACCAAGCTCGTGCCTGGGGCAGCAAGCCGCGGGGGGCAGGCTGCTGGTCACTGTGAGGGCAGCAGTCAGGCTGCCTTCGGTGGCATGCCTGCGGGAAGTCTGCCGGTCCCGCGGTTTCGGCAGCAATTCAGCAGGGGGGATGCTGAAGGTGTGGGACCAGCAGACCTCCTACAGGTGCACCGCCGAATCTGCGTTACCAGCAGACATCTCACAGGCACGTCACCGAAAGCCGCCTGCCTACCGTGCTTGGGGCAGCAAAATACATAGAGCCGCCCCTGCCAGTTAACAAACATTTTTCCAGGAAAAGGCTAGAACAAGACAAAGATTTCACATGCTGTTTACTTTCATGTTTACAAAGCATAGTGTTGGTTCCATGTATAAAAAAAATTAATCTCACGTCAGAAATCATCCTAAACATAAATACAGCCCTTCAAATAAAGATTCAGATTAAAAAAAAAAAAAAAGACCAAGACATTGTTACTATTTAAATACATGGGAAAAGGCTCCAGGTGATATCCTGCAAACCTTTACTGCCGAGATTTCTCTTATTTTCATAAGTAATTCCACTGAAGTTTCCAGATTTCTACCCAAATACTTCCTTGTAAGCATATATTCATTGTATAACATATGTATTTATAAAAGAGGCAAAGTTGATTAGAAGTATTAAATAGTTACATAGGCTGAAATCCTGGCCCTGTTGAAGTCAATGCATACTTTATATTTTCCAACATTGATGTGACATAAATCATTGTTTAGATTTAATTAGCTACATTAGATAACTCTCCAGCCTATGTAAGGGTGAGGGTCCCACAGCCCTTCTCCAGGAAAAATATCTATTGAGTTCAGTGGAAATTTTATGCATGAGGTGACTGCAGAATTGGGCTCAAAATCTTTCATATTTTCTTCCCACTCTTATTTGTTATTGGGTGGCTAGGCCAAGCCTCTGTCTGTGTTGCAATATCCAGACTGCTATTTTTCGCATGCTAATGCAAGCGCTGCCAACACAACTCTGTCTACCCCAGACTGGGAGGCTCACCCCCAGCTGCAGTGTAGACATACCCTAAAGCCCTAAGCCTGGAAACACTCTACCCATGTGGTTAACTTTAATCATGTGAGTAGTCGTACTGAATTGAATGAGACTATTTACAAGCTTAAAGTTAAGCACACACATACGTGTTTTCAGGATTGCAGCCTAAGCCATCACCTCCAGCTGAACAAGCTCAGTCCAGAGGAGAAAGCCGAAGCTTGGGGTTGTTATTTTTGCTGTAGCTGATCCGTGTTTCTCATACCTTGATGTCTGTGCTGAAGTTATTGATTTTGTTGCATCCAGCATTCTCCAGGTGATAGTTAGCCCACCTCAGCAGCAGTTCCTCTGGGGATAATTTCATCAGATCCTCTAGACTCTCTCCTTCACGCAGAAGGGCAATCAGAGCTGGGCAAGCACAAAATTGAAAGAAAAATAAATACCATGCATGGAAATATTTGTGCTCTTAATTTATCCTTCTTAACTTCCTTTACTGAGCAAGGGCCTGATCCGTGTCTGACCGAAGAAAATGGGGGAGATCAGTGTGTTTACATATTTGAGAGGCTCAAGTAAAACGAAAGCTGTCCCCTGAGCCTACAGTTATTTTATTGTTAAGGAATTAATTTGTTGTTAGAGATGTTACAGCCATTTTGCTCTGTTCTGGGCAGTGTTTTGTATAACCGTAGTATCACAGAATTGTAAACCCAGCTTCCTCCGTCCATGCTCAAATAAAAAATGTTATTCTACTGGCAGATTTACATTTTGGCTTTTTTAATTTTGTTTTTCTATTTCACATGCCATACATTCTCAAATGTGTTTGGTTTTCATTTTATATTAAGGAGCTACATTTTACACAGACAAAAAATACAACACAATGTATTAGAGCATTGTTCATTCACAAGTGACACAGAATGCTTTCCAGCTTTTTGCACACTAAACATGCAAAGAAAAGCAACATCTGTAGCTTACAGTGTATTGTCTCATGCATGTAACATCTATAGATGTCGCCGGGCAGTGGTGAAGTGGGGTACAAAGGCTAAGTTTCAGGAAGAATGAAGAGCATCAGTATGGAGAGCAAGGCGGTTTAGAAAGTAGGGTATGAATAGTCCAGAAATTCCCAGCTGTGGTTTATGGATCACTGGTAGTCTCTGGAGCAATGGCTGGTGATTTACAGATCTGGCTGGTCACCTGGGGCTGGCTCCCTCCTTTATTTCCATCTGTTTCTACAAGTGGCCAGGTTCTTCATTGCAAGGAAAGCCTGGAGGCCTTTAAAGACAGCTGGGAACAAGGAAGAAGAGTGAGCTTTGCTGCCTCTTCTAGATACCATCACTGTATAATAAGTGAAAGAGAGGAAAATGGAGCCATTCTCTGCAACTGGAGATGCCAGTGGGACTGCCAGCCCTCAGCAGGACAGCAGTGTGCAGGGGAGGATGAAGAAGCCAAGCAATATGTTCAGGGAGATGGCAGAGGTGGTGGTGGTATGGGTTATAAGAAGTGCTGGTGACTGGATATCAAAACCAGGGGAGAAGGGAAAGAAGCAGCAGGAAAATATATGGTTGAAGGGCAGTGTGTGTGTGTCATGCTGAGGCAGGTTCACAGAGAATTTTTAAGAGAAGGGAGATTTAGTACTGGATTCTATGAAGAACAGGAAACCAGCAGGGCTTCCTGACTGTAGCATGATGTGCTCCTGATCCCAGGTGTAGGTAAGGAGACAGGGATACACATTTTGGTTGGACTGAAAGTTTGGAACCTCTGGGCTTATCGAGACTAGAACTGGGTGAATCAGAGTAGTGAAGAAGAGAAGCAATGAAGACTTGACTAAGGGCAGATCTACACAATGGGGCTAAGTCAACCTAAGTTACACAATTCTGGCTACGTGAATAATGTAGCTGGAGTCAACGTATCTTAGGTTGAGTTACTGCAATGTCTACACTGCACTGGATCCACGGGAGAAACTCTCCTGTCGACTTACCTTATGCTTCTCATTCCTGTGGAGTACTGGTGCTGACGGGAGAGTGACTGGCAGTCAATTTAGCGGGTCTTCACTAGACCCACTAAATCGACCCCCGGAGGATCGATCGCCATGCGTCAATTCCTCCAGTAAGTGGAGACAAGCCCTAAGAGTCCTGAGGACTCGTTGAAATAACACTTGTAAAGATGAGAGCAATGGTTTGGGAGAGTGCACCGCATGTACCTTCATTTCTGCTGAGCTCAATATCGGCAAACAAGCCAATTTTGATAACTTGCCATAAGAGGCCCAAGACCAGGTAAGGTTTCCCTTCTTTTAAGTCTTCAGCCCCAATGTTAACAACATGGCACCCGATGGCTGAGGCAGAGTTCAAAGCAAGGTTCAAATTTTCCTGAAGAGAGAGAGAGAGAGGTTTCTTATTATGCAATAACTAAATAGTGGAGGGAAGGGAGGAGTAGAACTAAAGAGGGGGTAGGGAACTCAGTGGAAATATAATGAGCACAATTAGGTATAACCCTTTTCAGATCAGGGCCTAGGGTGTGATAGCTTAGAACTCCCAGGAGTAAAAGCAAGTCCTGTGCCCTTCTGCAGCACAGGGAAACTGTCCTTTGCAAAATTAAAAAGCTTCCGTTTCTTGTCCTGAAGTGTTACAAGACATTGGACTTTAAGCCTCGCACTTGTCCTTATCTGGACATTTCTCATTCTGGTGTTTACACTGGTGGAATATGGAATGAGAGAGAAAATCCATATTTTGAGGAGTGTGGGGTGGAAAGAAGAAACTTCAATATATCAAGGTGGTGGGATGGAAAGAAGAAACATTTTGGGCCAGTGGCTTTTTTTTTTCCCCTTTTCTTTTTTCAAAAGGGCAGTTTGAATCTGCTCGAAGGTTTGGGTTGTTCAAATAAGTCCCTGGGGAGATGGACTAGTGGGTAGAGGGCAGTGAGGCAGGCAAAGGTGCATGACAAATGCCATTTATTTCCTGGCTCTGCAATTTATCACATGGATTTCACCACTGCGAGTGTGAGAGGTACATTCGATTAGGTAGAAAATACACAGAGACACAAAGCGTAAATTGTCATAAACTGAAAAATTTATAGCATTTAAAAATAATCATCCTCTCTTTATTTGACAGTTGTAAAAGGGTTAAGTTAAAGCATATGCTATATTGATTAAATCATGTCTAAATCTGACAGGGATTGATCCGTACTGCATCAATAAGATGTGCCGCTGAACAAAAGGATTAAAACTGGAAAAAATGTGGACTGCAGCACAGAAACCCAATTTAATGGCTTCTAAGCTTACTTGAGCCTGGCTAATGTTCCACTTAATCAGAGTAATTGAAGGCTACAGTCGGTTTTGTGTACATATATAGTAGATATCTATTTATATACTGTTACAGAGGTACATATATTCTGTATATAGAATGATGTATCTCTACATACTGTTGTAAAGGAAACAGAATAAACTTGAATTTAGATCTTGGCAGGTAGAATTTTGTTTTCCAGTTCATCTTTTAAAAATGAAGGTGTGCACACATGCACACAATGTATGTTACGAAATGAATCCAACATGCCGGTTGAAGAAATAACAATCACAAAAGAAAATGCAAACACTAAGGGTCCAACAATGTTAACTCAGCCATCTTTCACATATGTGGTATTTTCTAGAGCAAGGATGACCTTTTGATTAAGGCACTAAACTGGAACTCAGGAGATGTGGGCAGGGCCGGTGCTTCCATTTAGGCAACCTAGGCGGTCACCTAGGGCGCCAGGATTTGGGGGGGGGGGCAATTCGGCGGCAGCGGGGGGTCCTTCCGTTCTCCAGGTCTTCGGCGGCAATTCTGCAGCAGGTCCTTCACTCGCTCCGGGACTTGCCGCCAAAGTGCTCCGAAGACCGGGAGCGCGGAAGGACCCCCGCCTAGGGCACCAAAAACCCTGGCGTCGCTCCTGGATGTGGGTTCAGTTTCTGGCTCTGCCACAGAATTCCTGGGTGACCATGGGCAAGTAACTTAATCAAAGTACTCAGGTGTCATTTAATCAGGGATGAAAGTGGGCCGGTACAGGCCGGTACAGCATACTGGTAAAAAGTGGCCACCAGTACTGGCCTGTACGCAGCTGACATTAAAGCACTTCCATGGCAGCACTTTAAGGATCATTGCCCCTTTTGGCCCCCCAGGCTGATGATGGGGGGGGGAGGGGCAAAAGAGACAGCTGCCCCAGGGCTGGTAATTTAAAAGGGCAGCAGCAGCCGGAGCCCCAGATGCTTTAAATTGCCACCAGAGCCCTGGGCAGTGCGGGCCAAGCAGCGTGGATGGGCTGGCTGGGGGAAGCTGACCCTAGCCCCGCCCCTTCTGCCCAAGGCCCTGCCCCTTCTGGGCCCCCCTACCAGTAAGTGTTTAATGTTACTTCCACCCCTGAATTTAGTATTCTAGCGGTTAACCCACATTTGAATTTGTCATTGTCTTCATCTCATCTCATCTGTAGTATTCATTAGGCACCATCACTTAGATCCTCCTAAGATTTATACCTTGCTTAATTACAAGCACATGAGGAGTCCCATTGACTTCACCGGGATCATTCTCAAGTTCAAAATTAAGCATGGATATAAATCTTTGCAGATTTGCAGCTCAAGTACCCTACTTTGCCACAAACTGTGTCTGGCTGCATTGTGCAGGGCCATGAAATTTATAGCATTACACCTAATTAATTACATAACAGAGACTCAGCATTTATACTTGATGTTTCAGTACCTGTATAGTGAATGGAGTGAGCTTCTTTTTGTTGATTGTTCTTTCATCAATTGTATCTGGCACTGAAAAGTTGATCATTTTACTGTAAATTAAAGAATAAACACAAGTGAGAAATATGTCACTTTGCCTACTACACTTTGTCACTTTGTCCCATGCATCCAACGAAGCGGGTATTCGCCCACGAAAGCTCATGCTCCAATACGTCTGTTAGTCTATAAGGTGCCACAGGACTCTTTGCTGCCTTTGCCTAAACCAAAGTCATTTTGAACCTTCACCATAAAATCATAGAATCATGGGAGTGAAAGGTACCTGAAGAGTTCACCTAGCCCAGTCCCTTGCACTCATGGCCCGACTAGGTAATATCTTGACCAGTGGTTCCCAAACTTGCTCCACTTCCCGCAGCTCCCATTGGTCTAGAGCAGCGAACTGCGACCAACCTGCGGACTCGGCAGGTACACAAACCGGCCCAGACTGCTAGATCCTTTCCCTGCACAAGCGGCAGAACAAGTTTGGGAACCACTGATCTAGACCATCCCTGACAGGTGTTTGTCTAACCTGGTCTTAAAAATCTCCAGTGATGGAGATTCCACAACCTCCCTAGGCAATTTATTCCACTGCTTAACTATCCTGACAGCTAGGACATTTTTCCTGATGTCCAACCTAAACCTCCCTTGCTGCAATTTAAGCCCATTGCTTCTTGTCCTATATTCAGAGATTAAGGAGAACAACTTTTCTCCCTCTTCCTCGTAACAACGTTTTATGTACTTGAAAACTCTTATTTCCCCTGTCAGTCTTCTCTTCTCCAGACTAAACAAACCTATTTTTTCAATCTTCCTTCACAGTTCGTGTTTTCAAGACCTTTAATCATTTTTGTTGCTCTTCTCTGGACTTTCTCCAATTTGTCCACATCTTTCCTGAAATGTGCCACTCAGAACTGGACACAATACACCATTTGAGACCTAATCAGTGCAGAGTGTGACATGTTGATCAGATATCCAGAGGCTGAATTGATACAGGAGGTCAGACTAGATGATCACATTGGTCCCTTCTGACCTTAAAGTCAATGAGTCTACGATCCAAGAACTTGCTTAGTGCATTAGAAAGTCCAGGAACACTGTAGATAGTCTCTCTCTCTCTCTTCCGCCCCCCCCACCCCCGACTCATATGCACACATACTGCAATATTTAGCACAGCTTTTTCCTAACCAGTGGAGGCAGGGAAGGTGACAAGCAGATATATTGAATAGTGGCCAAAAAGGGCAATAAAGTAAATCTGTGTGAAATTTAAAATGTTCATTTTGTGAAAATTCTTGTCAAAATATTCACCATTTCATGTTGCTTTTCACCCTCTACCTCCAAAGATTTTATGCAAAATTTGAAAAATATAGCTATTTTCATTGTCTACAACTGCAAACAAATCCTCAAATTTACACACATTTTTGACACATTGTTCACTCAAAAATGGACCAGTCTGTACAAAAATGGCCTCAATTTTGCTCAAAAAGTAAGCAGACATCAGCAGAAAATCACATTCACAATAAAATGTGAAAACCATAATTTTTGCATCACAAATACTTTGCATGCCTCTAGATAGGAGCCCCCTAGAAATTCCCTGTCTCAAGTTTCTTATTACTATTAAAAAACACAGTTAGTACAGAAGAAAAAGAACTATACATTCATGTGTTTACTGGGCATGATTGACACGGAATTTTCCCTTTGCATATAACAATATAGTTCTTTCACATTAAGTTATAAAGCCTTGGGCTGCTCAGAGCCCTTCACATTTAGGCAGGTTGGTTGTATTTCAGTATCATTTAATAGAAAAGGTGGAGCCAATTCCTGAAGCCCTTACTAAGTTATTCCGTTCTTATCTTTAGCAAAATTTCCATTGTGCCAAGTCTTGAAGTCCTTATTAATCTAAATCTCCAACTAATCCTACATAGGAATTGTATATGAGTAAGGACTGAGTGAGAACTTCAGAATTTGGCTCATGTTGTGTAATGCAGGACATTTCAGATATGCAAATAAGTATATAAAACTCACTGGGTTCTATATTCTGAGGTCCTTACCCAGTTTTTACTCATTCTCTACTCAGGCTCACTCCTGTTGGCTCTGTTATTTCTCCCCTGATTCTAATGGACAGAGACAGTCACTTTTAACATATAAAATATCTATTTTTCAATTATAAACAATAGTTTAAAAAAAGTTTATCATCTCTTAAGAGAAAAGATGTGTGAGAAAGAGAATCACTAGGGCCCTGATCCTGCAAGAATTAACACACATGCCTAACTCTAAAGGCAATGCAACTGCTTGTGTACTTCAAGGTAAGCACATGCATCAGTTTTCACAGGGTCAAGGCCTAACTGTGTAGGGAAACATAGGTGGTATTTACCACAGCACGATGCCATCACCAACCGCCTGGAAGAGGTCATCAGTGTCTGGATTCATTGGGAGCACATGTTGGCAATCAGGATCATTCTCTAGGGCTTTGTTAACCCAGTTCACAAAGGCGTACTTTTCTTCTTCTGCAAGCAAAAGGTCAGATATATCAATTTGGAGCCTACACTTTTACCAATTCTCTTGACATGAAAATCTCAGTTCTTATTAAAAGGGATTTGGCACCTTTTCCGATACTTATCTATTCCATCTGAGAACCAAATAATTATTTAAAATAAGGGAGGTTGCATTTTGGCCAAAATACTGCTCTTTCTTCTCCTCTGCTTTATTACAGTTTGTCCAAAATATGCCAATTCTAAGTCACCCTTACTGATACTGCAATTCCCTAAGGCTTTTCATACAGACAGTTATGAAATGATCTCCAAGGGACCATTTAGTTGCAGTTACTACCTATATCAATTGACTCTACATACCCGAATAAGAATGTTGGGTTCCAACACTGGACTGTTCTGAAGTTCCACCGATAGCACAAATCCCCTCCTTTTTATTGATTGCTTTTCGAAAGGTTTTAGCAACATCTGTGCTCTTCAGGCCCTGGAAAACCTTTCAAAATACACAAAGTGATTTTAATATTGTAAGCTATAAAACTAGAGTAAAACTATGAGCTTTTAGGTTGTAAGTTTCTTGGGACCATGCTGTCCTCTATGTTTTTTTCAGAGCTGAAAACAATATGGACATCGAATAAATAAATAATCTGTAATCATAATTACTTGAATGGGCGCTCTGCACAGAAGCAAGAGTTCGCACTTGTGGCTGCTTCTGCAGAACTGGGACCTTTTAATTTTTTTTATATTTTAACTAATTAATAGGAAGTTAAAGACTATTAGGAATCTACAGAGTCTTTGTATTCTGGAGACAAGCCCTTAGAAGTTTAAGTTTTGAACAAAGGTAAGTGAAATTCTGAAATTTCCCTTCTGCAGGAAATTCCAATACGTTGACATTTGTTTTCGTCCCAGTTTGTGGAAACTGCATTTACCACCAAAAAATCATTTTGACAGAAAATTCCTGACCAGCTCTAGTTTTGAAAGTTGGACTGTTTTTTTTTCTGAATTCCCTTTTTAGAGGATATTCTCCAAAATAACATTTTACTCACTGCAATAAATTCATCAAAGCTGATTTTGCCTTCATTGTTTTGCTCTCCCGTGGCCGTCAAATTCTGAGTGATTTCTCTGATTTTATATCCCGGTAGAGGCAGATTGGCTGCTTTGAACAGCTCTGTTAATTCACAAGTGCTTATGAAACCATTTCCATCAATGTCTGTAAAGGAAAAAAACAGCTTACTGAACCTATCTGCACAGAAAAGCTTTTTTTCAGGAAATGTGAATTATATGTAATGATTTTTTAATCTTATAACAAAAGTACAGTAAATTATTTTTAACAATTGCAGTGACCTTTTCAACCCGAGCAAAAGTTTATAATGACCATCAAACAAAAAAAGAAGGAATAGTTTGCATGTGAGTTGGATATATATTACAGTAGCAGCACAATATGTGGACGTATTTATAGTTTGAATTTAATAAATTTACACTGAATTAATGGTTTTTACAAAATAAACAAAAACAAACTCAAAACCAAAAGTTATTAGCTTTCTCCTACTACATTCTTTTATTAAGGCCTGAAATGAGAGTGTGAGTTAGGCAGAGATTACCCTATCTGTAGCTTATGCTCCAATACATCTGTTAGTCTTTACTGTAGGAGCATTTCTGAAAATACGCAAAATGACTATCCACAAATTGCTCTCGAATGTACAAATTACGCAAATGAGAAAAATTAGTAATATAATTTTATTGCTCTAATCTCTTTCCATGACAGTAACTTTGCCTGTTACATGGAACAATAGCAGGCAAATAATAACAGAAGTATGATTATTCCAATATTGTCCCATTCTTTCATTGCTTCTCATTTTGCTTTGATGCTTTGCATGGCATCAAAATGCAGAACTCTATGGGATTTAAAAATGAAACTTTTAGTTGTATCACAGCCTATTGTGATTTGTAAGGAATTTTTAATGAGGGGATTTATATGTTGAAACTATTTAGATGTCATGTAGACAGATTTTTTCTTTGACATATGAAAATGCTAGCAACTTATTTGTAATAAACTCTCCTATACCCTCAGTATAGATATATATTATCTAAATTTTGTTTTGTTGTCTTCATTTGCCAAGAGAGAGATTTCAGAGAAGTATATATTGTGATTTCCTGAGTTGAGTTGGAAATTGACCATGCCATGTGCAGCAAAGCCACATAGGATCTACATTTGAGGCTGCTGCTTAGCAACAGAAGTATGGATTAATATGGGATTGTGAAGAGTGTCCTTTCAATGTCTGTCTTACAGTGGAAACAGAAACTAGTAGAGAGAAGAGGACCTAGAGAGAGGATCAGGACTGGGAGAGGAAAAATGCTTAGTAGCAATGAAAGGACTTAATGGCTGAGACTAAGTGAGCTGTGAGAGACAGAAATGCAGATCCTTAGAATCAGGGGAGAAAGATGGTCCAGTGTAAGTAGAGAAAAACAGAATGGAGCTTAAAAGTAGAAAAGGGGATATGAATTTAAAAACACACATAGAGCACAAAAGGATTAAGGAAAAGGGGCTGTACATTTGAGGTTGTTTTAATTTGCCTTTGTTTCAGTTTCCCTAAGGGATGTGAACAAATGTATAATACGTGTTATATCAAAAATCCTTGTTTTGTCTTCTCAGTAATTTGCCTCAAATAAATGTTTGGGTGAAAATACTTTAAAATACTTCGTGGATCATTTTCAAAAAGGTTTTCAAATTATTTCATAAAACCTGTTTCGCAACCTTCTGCTGTCTTTATTCAGCAAAGGAATGCCAATATTGTACTTCCAGAAAGCTACGGCAGGCCAACGTGGTTTTCTTTGAAAAGGACTGCAGTTGTATGAAAATTACTTCATATAGTTTCCATTTCGCAGTATGACAGTACTGAAGCATGGCTCATTTAACTGAAGCTGGTCAGTACAGAGGGATACAATACAACTCCACCTAGTGTTGTATGTTACATGCTAACTGTACTCACCGACTTTATTGAAAGCTTCTCTTAAGTCTGTCATCTCTTCCTCCGAGATGTGTGCTGTTGATGCCATTTTTACTTCTTTGAATGATAAGTCTGCAGGAAAATGCATGTTATTAGTTTGTGCCTTTTATTTTTAAGAGTCAGAAGTTCAAAGCAATTTCACTTAGAAATTAGAATTAACAGCATGACACGAAGTTACTGCATCATTCTTCATAATTTACAACACAGTTTCCATCTGTACTCAGTAGTGTAACTAAGACGTGACCTTTTTTGATCTTACAGATGTAAATCCACATTGATTTGTTACCAAACTGCGCTGTTTTGCCAAGTCCTGCCCAAAATGCTTGTCAAGGCTGGTGAATACTTTTGATACCTAAATCCCATCCTCACTTGTCTTAATTCCTCTGTGGAGGGACAGAACAGAATTATGCTGGACACTCAGAAATTCCCAAAGCCATGCTGCAAGTGTGGGTCAGGATGGGTCAGGATGTTTGGGGGCAAACACATGATTGGGAGCACTTTGCTACTGCTGCCATGGAGGGCAGCTTGGATCACCAATTAGCAAATGCTTCACATTGCAGCATACATGCTAAGGGCCTACTTGGGTCTTCCAGCTAGCAGAACATGTCTACCTTGGAGTGGGATACACTGGCAGGTGTTGTAACAGGGCCTTCATCTTAGTGCTTTCCTCAGCTCGAGGTTGAAACTGTAGCTCTATTCTTTTAAGGGCACATGATGGGAGAAAGAGGCATTTTGTGCCCTCTTCCTCTCAGTACACCAATGCAACACAAAGAACGATTAGGTTCTAAATGCGATTGTGCCTTCTTTCTGATATCATTGAGAATGCAGCACAGAGGTGGAAGATTCAGTTCCACTTGTGACAGATGCGTGTCACGTTGCTTCATTCACTGCTGAAGGATGCTCCCATACCATGATAATGGGAGTGGGATTCCTACCCTGCCCCTGTCTTGTCTGTTTATAGTGTAAACAGTTTGGGGCACAGACTGTCTACAGTTCTGGGTTCATATGGGACCTAGCACAATGGGGTCCCACTTTTGGTTGGTCCTTAAGCACTAGTGTAATAAATACAATTTATAAAATAATATAAGGGCTATACTAGACTAGACTACTATATGGGCCCCAGTTAGAGGATTTGAGGGTGGCTGCTGCAGTTGCAGTGCCTTTATTAGGAAGGGATCAAAAGAGAATGCACTAAAACCATTTCAGACCTAAAACTTCCCCCCATAACTTCATTGGGAAGGCCCAGTTTGCAAATATTTGTATTGTTTTGTAAAAGATACTCAGGGTAGATTTGAAAAATGGAAGATGATACTTCACACATTTGCTAGAATAATTTGAGTATAACAGTTAGGCACCATTTATCTGGATTTCAGGTTTAATGCCTTCCTGAATTTCTGCATTGATTTATAATGTCAGTAAGTGTGCCATAGAAGGAGAACTCTTTATGGATATTGATTAAAAACAAGCCAAAGGCAATAAAATGTGGCTGGTTCTTTCATCCTGTCTGTCCCTACAGTAGCACAGTTTAGCTGCCTAATCTCTGCAAGTTCTGGATCAGAACTAAAAGACTTCTTCATCAGGAGAGAAAGAAGGTTCATCTTGCTCAGACTTTTTTGAAGTATTGGTTATAGAGAAGAACAACACAATACATAAATAAGATTGTAAAGGCAGGAACTGTGTGTTTATGTTTGTATAGTGCTTCGTACAATGGGGCCTCTAGGCGCTATGTAAAACAAATAATATTATTATTCATATTGAGAAATATTACTATGAGGGACTTACTGGAGAGGAAATCATGGAAAAGACTTATTAGGGCATCTCATTAATCCATTTTCCAATGCAGGTTTATGCTGTCCAGTCTAGGTTCTTTACCAAGCAATATGATGTGTAACACTACTCCAGGAAGGTTATTCCACAGTGCAAAGATGGGCGGCTCCAGGCACGAGCATGCCAAACGCGTGCCTGGGGCAGCAAGCCACGGGGGGCGCTCTGCCCATCACCACGAGGGCGGCAGGCAGGCTGCCTTTGGCGGCATGCCTGCGGAGGGTCCGCTGGTCCTGCGGCTTCAGTGGACCTCCCGCAGGCATGCCGCCGAATCCGCAGGATCAGGGACCTCCCGCAGGCAAGCCGCCAAAGGCAGCCTGCCTGCCTTACTTGGGGCAGCAAAATACCTAGAGCTGCCCCTGGTGCAATAGATAATGTAAACAACAATAGCAGCACATATTGGGTCACATTCACCATCTGCATAAATGGCCCCATTGAAACCAGTGGAGTTGTGCCCACATAAACTGGTGGAGAATTTGGTCCATGAAGTATAATGTAACCTGATAATAATGGCCACCAAAGGCACAGGTTTCACGGTTATTAATCTTCACATACCCGTTAGGTCAATATTATCAGCCCCATTTTATGGATGGGGAAACAGCAGAAAAGTTAAATGTTTTGCCCAAGGCTACAGAGTCAGTGTCAGAGCTGAGATTGGAACTGCCAGCATGCTGCTGTATTCATACCACTAAAGTACCCTGATGTCTCCTCCCCTCCAGCACACACACGTTAGTTGGAATTTTTCTATATTCTCGGTCTAACTGTACCTTTTAATTTCACCCAATTAATCCCCTTGTGCCACCAACTTCAAGGGAGTTACTCCCTATTTACCCCGGGGTGCGATCAAAATTGGATCCCGAGATTCTATTTTCGTCAGTTAGCCCTAAACTGCCATTGGCACAACTCTATCACAGGACTTTGCAAGTCACATAACTGTTAAAGTTGTAAAGTTGGGCACCTTAGTACCTCATCACAGGTACATAATATCCACATAATATCAACATCAAAGTCCCTAGTGGAATACCGCTCTTACACTGTTTCAAGATTACCTTTAACCCCAGTTTGGCAAGAGATTGCAGTAAAGAGAATGAAAGAACTAATTTATTTTTATTTTTAATACTTATAGTCTCATATTTGGCTATATTGCTCAGTAAAGTCAGTGAAGGTTCCCCAAATATACACTGGAAGAACTGAGAGCAGAATCTTGTCCAGAAAGTTTTCAGAGTAAGAGAAACAAATTTTGTATTAATCTCAATGTAATTTATTTTGGAAAGATGCTGCTTGAGAGTCTGATTTGTTGGGGATGCCAAGGGAGTTCTCCTATGCATTAATTTATACTTAAGAGTTACTGTCACTTTTCTGAAATTATCTGAGGTGGTTAAATGAAATGCACTGAGAAACAGACAGCTGACAAGGGACAGGTGCCTAGTGTACCTTAACCAATAGGTAGGGTTGCCAAGGTGTCCAATTTTCGACCAGAACACCTGGTCAAAAAGAGACCCTGGCGGCTCTGTTCAGCATCACTGACCAGACCGGTAAAAGTCTGGTTGGCAATACAGCGGGGCTGGCAGTCTCTCTACTCAGCTCCACGTGACTCCTGGAAGTGGCGACATGTCTCTCAGCTCCTAGGCCCAGGGCCGGTCACAGTGGCTCTGCGCACTGCCCCCACCCTGAGCACCAGCTCTGCGGCTCCCATTGGCCAGGAACTGCAGCCAATGGGAACTGTGGGGGCTGCACCTGCGGGCAAGAGCAGCACACAGAGCCACCTGACTGCACCTCCACCTAGGAGCTGAGGAAAATGTCACCACTTCTGGGAGCTGTCTGAGGTAATTGCTGCCCAGAGTCCACAGCCCGAACCCACTCCCACACCCCAACCCCTTACTCCAGGTTGGAGCTCCCTCCTGGAGCCAACACCCCACACTCCCTCCCACACCCCAACCCTCTGGCTCAGCCCAGACCTCCCCACACACACACACCAAACACCATTGGCCCCACCCCCCAGTCCACAGCCCCCTCCTGAACTCCTAACGCCTCATCCCTAGCCCCACCCCAGAGCCTTCACCCCCAGCGGGAGCCCTTACCGCCTCCCACACGCCAAACCCTGCCCCAGCCCTGAGCCTCCTCCCACATTCTGAACCCCTTGGCCCACCCCCCAGCCCAGAGCCCCCCTGGCACCCCAAACCTGAGCCCCCTCCCGCACCCAAACTCCTTGTCAGAGCCTACACTCCTTCCCTCACCCCAACCCCCTGCTCCCTGCACTCTGAACCCCTCGGTCCCAGCCCAGAGCCTCCCCCTGTACCTCAAACCCCTCATCCCTGGCCTCACCCCATAGCCCGCACTCCCACCCAGAGCTCTCATCCCCTCTCACACCTCAAATTTCCGCCCCCGCCCAGTAAAAATGAGTGAGGGAGCGAGAGTGGGGAGAGTGAGTGATGGAGGGAGCGGGGATGGATTGAGCGGTGGGTGAGGCATCAGAGAAGGGGCAGGACCTCAGGGCAGGGGTAGGGAAGGGGCGGAGTAAGGGTTTTCTGCAATTACAAAGTTGGGAACCCTACCAATAAGGATAAATGTTTTCTACTTAAATATAAAATATAAATATATGGAGACATACCTATTTCATAAAACTGGAAGGAACCTTGAAAGGTCATTGAATCCAGCCTCCTGCCTTCACTAGCAGGACCAAGTACTGATTTTGCCCCAGATCCCTAAATGGTCCCCTCAAGGATTGAGCTCACACCCTGTGTTTAGCAGGCCAATGCGCAAACCACTGAGCTATCCCTCCCCCCCCATTTAATGGAATAAAGAAACTTGCTAAGGACAATCTTGTACAGTAATTGCATGTGTTGTTTAGCTAATTGAAAACTTAGATATTGTTGAAAAATAAGATCATCCAGTACAATAACTTTTTGCTTAACGTTGTACTTATGTTCCTGAAAAACACTACTTTAAGCCAAGCTATGTTAAGCAAATCCAATTTTCCCATAAGAATTAATGCAAATAGGGGGGTTAGGTTTATATATAATGACTTTTGTCTGGCGAAAAACATTTCCCTGGAACCTAATTTTATCTATCTATCTATCTATATCTATACACACACTCAGTAACTCCTCACTTAACATCATCCTGGCTAATGCTGTTTTGTTTTTACATCGCTGATCTAATAGAGAACATGCTCATTTAAAGTTGTACAATGCTCCCTTATAACATTGTTTGGCAGCCTCCTGCTTTGTCCACTGCATGCAGGAGGAGCAGCCTGTTGGAGCTAGCTGGTGGGGGCTTGGAACCAGGGTGGGCTGGCAGCTCCCGTATCAACTCCCCTAAGTTCCCTGTGCGGCAGCTGCCCAGTAGGCTATTAATTGCCAGGCAGTTCAGCTGTCCCTCCCCCCACTGCCATGTGCTGCTCTTGCCCTCTGCCTTGGAGCTGCTCTCAGGAGCCTCCTGCTTGCTGTGTGAGGACAGGAAGGGGGGCAGAAGAAGGATGCTGATGTCAGGGTGTCCACCTCTCCCTGCTCTTGCCCCCCTGCTCCTGTACCCCATGTCTACAGAGCAGGGGGACACACAACAGGGCTCAGGACGGAGGCAGCAGCTGGTGTCTCAACTTGCTGATCTACTTAAAAAGGCAATGTACTGTATCCCAAAGCTGCCCAAGCTCTTCAGAACTTCACTGAGTGACATTGGCTTGGACTCTAGCAAAGAAGCCTGCATTTATTTCCCAGATATTGGGATTATTGGGAGTCCACTAAGTCCATCTGAATCATGTGATATATGCCATCATGTGCCAGCAATGCCCCTCTGCCATGTACATTGGCCAAACCGGACAGTCTCTACACAAAAGAATTAATGGACACAAATCTGACATCAGGACTCATAACACTCAAAAACCAGTAGAACACTTCAGTCATTCAGTGACAGACCTGCAGGTGGCAATTTTGCAACAGAAAAGCTTCAAAAACAGACTCCAACAAGACTCTGCTGAGCTGGAATTGATATGCAAACTAGATACCATCAACTTAGGTTTGAATAGGGACTGGGAATGGCTGTGCCATTACAAACATTGAATCTATCTCCCCTTGTAAGTATTCTCACACTTCTTAGCCCAGTACAGACAGTTTGATATCTTGATTATCACGTCAAAAGTTTTCTTCTTACTTAACTGGCCTCTCAGAGTCGGTAAGACAACTCCCACCTTTTCATGCTCTCTGTATGTGCATATATATCTCCTCAATATATGTTCCATTCTATACATCCGAAGAAGCGGCCTGTAGCCCCTGAAAGCTTATGCTCAAATAAATTTGTTAGTCTCTAAGGTGCCACAAGTACTCCTGTTCTTCTTGCAGATACAGACTAACATGGCTGCTACTCTGAAACCTGAACAACCTTGTAACTCGTCATTCATGATACACTGTAAAAAACGTATGCTACACTTTATAAAACGTACAGTAAGACACGTTTCCTGCTCCAAAGAGTTTGCTGTGTATGGCAGACAAGACAGGACAGAACAAACGAAGGCAGGACAGTAGTTCAGGCAAAGGAGGGTGGGAGGAGATTACCAGTGAGGTGAACAAGGTGGAAAGACAACAAAGAGTCCAGTGGCACCTTAAAGACTAACAGATTTATTTGGGCATAAGTTTTCGTGGGTAAAAAACCCACTTCTTCAGATGCATCATGCAACTGAAGAAGTGAGGGTTTTTACCCATGAAAGCTTATGCCAAATAAATCTGTTAGTCTTTAAGGTGCCCCCGGACTCCTCTTTGTTTTTTTTTTGAGAGTTAAGGAGGGGTTGTAGTGATTGGAGTAGTGGGAAAGAAAATAGCATTAGCAGCAGTTGTTTTGAATAGAGGGGAGAGGGGAAAGGCAGGAGTGCCAGGAAGGGCAAGGTTAATCAAAGTGAAGAAAGAACAAAGTATAGTCAAGGGTTATAGCAGAATAAATGGTAGAGCTGGGGGCCATTACAGCGAATGAAAAGATTGGACTTAGCAAGAACTTGAATGCAAAGGAAGGAGCTGACGATGATCAATATGCCAGAGAGATGGGGAAAATAGTGAACATAAGAATGGCCATACTGGGTCAGACCAAAGGTCCATCCAGCCCAGTACCCTGTCTACCAACAGTGGCCAATGCTAGGTGCCCCAGAAGGAGTGACCCTAACAGGTAATGATCAAGTGATCTCTCTCCTGCTATCCATCTCCACCCTCTGACAAACAGAGGCTAGGAACACCATTCCTTACTCATCCTGGCTAATAGCCATTAATGGACTTAACCTCCATGAATGTACCTAGTTCTCTTTTAAACCCTATTATAGTCCTAGCCTTCACAACCTCCTCAGGCAAGGAGTTCCACCAGTTGACTGTGTGCTGTGTGAAAAAGTGGAGTTGTCAACAGCAAGAAAGAGGCCGAAGTAAATGGACACAGATTAAAAGGAGAGGTACAGAGCTGTGTTTTGGATAGATTGAATTTAAGATAGTAGTGGGACATCCAGACTGTGTTTTACTTAGGTCTGGGGCCTTGTCTTTTTATTTACCTGCAAAGCACCACTCACACCAATGTTGCAACATAGACGCGAACTGTGCAAATGCATTCTTGCTCCATCTTCATAACCATATCTGAATGTTGTTTTGTGTGCTCCTTTTATTTAAAAATATATTCTCATCCTGTGTGCTGAGAATGCTGACAAATTTACACTGAAATAGCTTCTGTAAAGCCATTACCCTTCTTGTATATTTAAAATAATACAACAGTGTAATTTGTCTGGTTTTCAGTTGACTTCATCTTTAAAAGGAACAGCTACATTATGGATGTTTTAAGAGATCTAATGACAAACTATTTTCTGCCTAGGACATAATGGAAGAACAAAAACAACAGTCCCAAACCTGAGGAATGAAATGTCACCACTAAACTGATGCACTTCAATGTTAACGTTCTTTCATTTCTTCTGATTATGAGGCCATAGTTAAAAAATCTGAAAAGTACAGTAATCTCATGAATTATTATATATTACTTGGCAAAGTAAGTGTGCACTCACGATCCAATATAAATAATAAATAGTAAAGTCATTAAATACTGAATGCTTTCACAATTTGTACTAAATTAGTTACTAGAAGCTCTTTTTTCATAAGCTCCTCCATTTTGTGGCTTCTCACAGGCACTAGAATGAAAACCATAAAGATATATCAATGCACCTTAAGTAAAGTTGCACTTTTTCCCCGGAGCAAAATGGGAAATTTTATGTGGCACCATTACATTTCATAAACACATATTTTAATAGTCATTATCAACTCAGCAATGACGTAAAGTGCTGGAATAGCTGAAGAAATAAAGATTTTCCACCCATTCTTTACCCACTGGGGCATTACTTTATTGTTTCTTTCTAGAGTATTGTGGGGAACAGGGAGAGAAGAATTGGGTGTGTCCCTGGTCTCATAAATTTTCAACTCCCCCGCCACCCTCTTCTAAATGGTTTATTCTCACTTAGGCTGCTGGAACAAGAAGCATGTCATCCCTGTGAAATAGAGCATTTAGAGCAACAGAGGAAAAATACAAGACACAGCTCTTCCTGACAACAGAGTACCATTTTCTCTGGCCGAGCTGGATCCCCTTTAAATCCTGTTTTGTTTTTTTTACTCTTCCTTGCCCTATCCAAGCTGTCAGTTATCTGAGATCTGATTTCTTTGTGCAGGATTTTTCATCAGGATTATAGAATAGTTTCCCACTTTTCTGAATTAGCTTTCTTTCTGATCAATTTCTAGGAGAGTTTTTGACCCAAAATGGATCAGGAAAATTCTCCTTACCTACAGCACGTGAGATAAGCAACAGCGACTGAGAATGAGCCTCTGGGAAGTGAAAAGGAGTTCTGCATCTCCTGATGTATCCCATGTGTGCTTGAATATCACAAAGATACATGGAAGATGGCACGGGTGCTGGAACAATTTGTATAGTGCGGGTGCTGAGAGCCATTGAGCCAAACTGTAAACCCTGTATATGATGGAAACCACTTCAAGCCAGGGGGTGTGGCAGCACCCCCACCTACCCTATTTCCAGCACCTATGGGAGTAGGTGGTATCTTTGGGGGATTTTCCTCACTAAATTCTTCCTCTAGTCAATGTTTCTTAAGTCCCCCTCCTCATGCATGTGCATGTAACTGATGGTTATCAGAATGTCTCTTCTAGGACATTCTTCTCCTGGAATATTTCTCTTTCTCTCAATGGGGATTAGCATGCATAATCTCCATGATTTTGCCCATTATGTCCTCTCACCTCCTATGCAAAGGTGTCCTGGTCAGACTATGTGTCCAACTAGCATATTTTGTATGGGTGGGAAGGTGGCATTTATGTTTTTGGGCCTTAGAAATGTTTGACAACTGCAGATAGTCTTGCAGGGAGGGCACATAATGTTTTCTTCTGTTTCTGCTCTCACACACAAGGAGAGAGAAAAAGAGAAATTATTAACCTGATTTCATGTGAAAAGAAGAATCAATGCTATAAACCACAACATTGTGGCTTAAAAGTTGCTCAACTTTAGTCTTCCGTTCACTGGCAAAAAAAAAAGAAGGAAAAAAGTTCTAACTTCTTTAAAATAAACATCTATAAAGACACTAAATGGAGAGAGCAAAATAGTGTTGCTGATGCTCAGCAAAACATATTTAATGCAGTTACAGCATAGTCTAAAACTTCCTCTCTCTCACTTCTCAGGACACATTTTATATTATATTTTTGTTATTTTAAGCTGTAATGTACATAAAACCCTAGATTATCTAGTGTTGTCTGAGGTAAACTGCACCTCTCTGTGCCAAGAAGGAAACCCAGGATAGATTCACAGCCCGGGAGGACGGACAGTATTAGCATGTCAACCTTCCCTCAGAGTTTCTGCCAGAGTGGGACAGGATTAATTTATAGGTGTGGGGTCTACAGGAATCTAGCAGACAGCAATGCCTTAGACAGCTGGATAGATCCATCAATGCTCCAGTGCTAATCTACAACACTCTTTTTTTAGTCTGGAGGTTCTTGACCAGACTGGCGATCTTTCCTGTTTGTATGGCAGTTTAGTTAAGTGGTTTAATGATTTTTCACTAGCAGTCTAAGGCAAAATTTGAACTCACATCTCCCAAGGTGAAAGGACCCACTGCAACATCTTGTTCTTCACTGGTTATTTATCATCACAGAATCATAAAAATGTAGGACAGGAAGGGACCTCAATAGATCATCTAGTCCAGTCCCCTACACTCAAGGCGGGACTAAATAATAAACACCCTGACGTGTTTGTCTAACCTGGTCTTGAAAACCTCCAATGATGGAGATTCCACAAATTCCCTGGCTAATTTGTCCCAGTGCTTAACCACCCTGACAGTTAGGAAGTTTTTCCTAATGTCCAACATAAACCTCCCTTGCCACAATTTAAGCCCTTTGCTTCTTGTCCTATCTTCAGAGGTTAAGAAGAACAATTTTTCTCCCTCTTCCTTGTAACAACCTTTCATGTACTTGAAAGCTGTTATCATGTCCCCTCTCTGTCTTCTTTTCCAGACTAAACAAACCCAGTTTTTTCAATCTTCCCTCATAGGTCACATTTTCTAGCCCTTTAAGCGATTTTGTTGCTCTTCTCTGGACTTTCTCCAATTTGTCCACATCTTTCCTGAAATGTGGCACCCAGAACTGGACACAGTACTTCAGCTAAGACCTTATGAGAGCAGAGTAGAGCGGAAGAATTACTTCTCGTGTCTTGCTTACAACACTCTTGCCAATACATCCCAGAATGATGCTTGCTTTTCTTGCAACAGTGTTACACTGTTGGCTCATATTTAGCTTGTGGTCCACTATGACCCCCAGATCCCTTTCGGCAGTACTCCTTCTTAGGCCACTGTGGTTGATTGCATTAGGAAACACCAGCAACTTCTGAACAAAATGTCAAATTAAAATGTAATTCTTAAGAAAATGACTTCCAAGATCACTGAAGGGTATAGACTAACTAATATATTTTGAATATGCTGCATTTAAGAAAATGCTCTTTTTCTAGGTGTACATTCCTTGTAGTGTGTCCATCAGCCTGCTTACAATAGCTACAAATCCACAATAAAGTTAAATGTTCCATTCTGATTTTCTCAAGGATGTTGAATTAAATTCTGAATCCCAAACATTCCAAAATGTGCCCAACTCCATTAACAATATGTAACATTCCTATTACGGTAGCACCTAGAGCAGGCGTAGGCAACCTTTCAGAAGTGGTGTGCTGAGTCTTCATTTATTCACTCTGATTTAAGATTATGCGCGCCTGTAATGTTTTTAGAAGGTCTCTTTCTATAAGTCTATAATATATAACTAAACGATTGTTGTGTGTAAAGTAAATAAGGTTTTTAAAATGTTTAAGAAGCTTCATTTAAAATTAAATTAAAATGCAGAGCCCCTTGGACCGGTGGCCAGGACTTGGGCAGTGTGAGCGCCACTGAAAATCAGCTTGCGCACCAACTTCGGCACATGTGCCATAGGTTGCCTACCCCTGACCTAGAGGTTTCAACCAAGTTGGGACCCCACTGTGCAAGGCATTGTATAGAACTACAGGGCAAGATTGTGCACCCATCATGAAGTCAATGGGATTACTTCCGTGAGTAACTGCTCCCCAGTGTGAATAAGGAGTTCACAATTGGTCCACAGTAAATGATAATACCATCCCCAAAAAGGCTATAACCACCCACAATATAGCTGCTGAATGATAAAGACGCTGCATCTGAGAATTTGAAGAGACTGTAGTAAAATAACAGGTTTATCTTTGATTGAAAGACAACATGGTGGTGCTATACAAATCTTAATTTCATAAGCTTTCAAAAAAGGATATTGTTTCTCAATATAACTTATTAAGTACTTAAGGCCAAATCTTGCGCCCTAGACTTAGCTTAAGTAAACAGAGTTTGTGCAAGCGAGTTCCAGAGAGGTAGTAGGGGAATGGAGTCCTCCTTCCCACACGCCAGCCCAGCCACTACTGGGCTGCAGTAGTGGCTGCTAATCCTGCAGGGATTTTTGGCCAGTGGTTATGCAGGGTTGTGGAACCACTAGCCCTGCCCTTCTGTGCAATAAATCCATCAAATTTTTCCTGCTGTAGAAAACCCAAGAAGAGCAATGAGCAGAATTTCCAGCAAAGGTCACTTCGGATATTAGCAAGCAGACTTAATCTACATGTTCAGCACCTACTGAGTGCAGAGAGGGACTGCATAAAGAAATCTTAGGTAAACAGAGGACAGATTCTCTCCAATCTATCCCCCATCCCTACGCAGTAGAGTCCTGGGGGTTCAGCAAAATGTGGTGGCACTACGCGTGGTGGTGAGTTGTTAGATGTACCTCCAAGTATTTACTCAATTAAAATATGCTGAATATGTACAGCATAATAAATCTATTTGATACAAATTCATAGAAGAAAATTACTGTATATATTTCAAGCATATTAGTATGTAACCAATAACATGGTGCATGTAAAATAATCATAACCAGCTAAACTTTCAAAATATATTCAGAAGGTAAAACAAAGAGCTGCCAAAATATTTTTATGTATAGACTCATAGACTCCAGGGTCAGAAGGGACCAATGTGATCATCAAGTCCGACCCCCTGCACAAAGCAGGCCACAGAACCCTACCCATCCACTTCTATAACAAACCCCTAATCTATGTCCTAGTTATTGAAGTCTTCAAATTGTGGTTTGAAGACCTCAAGCTGCAGAGAATCCACCAGCAAGTGACCCATGCCCCACGCTGCAGAGGAAGGCGAAAAACCTCCAGGGCCTCTGCCAATCTGCCCCGGAGGAAAATTCCTTCCCGACCTCAAATATGGCGATCAGCTAAACCCTGAGCATGAGGGCAAGACTCACTCGCCAGCACTCAGAAAAGAATTCTCTGCAGTAACTCAGATCCCATCCCATCCAACATCCCATCACCGACCACTGGGCATACTTATCTGCTGATAATCAAAGATCAATTGCCAAAATTAAGCAATCCCATCATACCATCCCTTCCATAAACTTATCAAGCTTAGTCTTAAAGCCAGATATGTCTTTTTCCCCCACTACTCCCCTTGGAAGGCTGTTCCAGAATTTCACTCCTCTAATGGTTAGAAACCTTCGTCTAATTTCAAGTCTAAACTTACTAGTGTCCAGTTTATACCCATTTGTTCTTGTGTCTACATTGGTACTAAGCTTAAATAATCCCTCTCCCTCCCTAATATTAATCCCTCTGATATATTTATAAAGAGCAAGCATATCCCCCCTCAGCCTTCTTTTGGCTAGACTAAACAAGCCAAGCTCTTTGAGTCTCCTTTCATATGACAGCTTTTCCATTCCTCGGATCATCCTAGTAGCCCGTCTCTGAACCTGTTCCAGTTTGAATTCATCCTTCTTAAACATGGGAGACCAGAACTGCACACAGTATTCCAGGTGGGGTCTCACCCGTGCCTTATATAACGGTACTAACACCTCCTTATCTTTGCTGGAAATACCTCGCCTGATGCATCCTAAAACTGCATTAGCTTTTTTAATGGCCATATCACACTGGCAGCTCATAATCATCCTGTGATCAACCAATACCCCAACGTCCTTCTCCTCCTCTGTTGCTTCCAACTGATGTGTCCCCAGTGTATATCTAAAATTCTTATTATTAATCCCTAAGTGCATGACCTTGCACTTTTCACTATTAAATTTCATCCTATTACTATTACTCCAGTTTACAAGGTCATCCAGATCTTCCTGTATGATATCCCGGTCCTTCTCCGTGTTAGCAATACCCCCCAGCTTTGTGTCATCCGCAAACTTTATTAGCACATTCCCGCTTTTTGTGCCAAGGTCAGTAATAAAAAGGTTAAATAAGATTGGTCCCAAAACCGATCCTTGAGGAACTCCACTAGTAACCTCCTTCCAGCCTGACAGTTCACCCTTCAGTATGACCTGTTGTAGTCTCCCCTTTAACCAGTTCCTTATCCACCTTTCAATTTTCATATTGATCCCCATCTTTTCCAATTTGACTAATAATTCCACATGTGGAACCGTGTCAAATGCCTTACTGAAATCGAGGTAAATTAGGTATACTGCATTTCCTTTGTCTAAATAATCTGTCACCTTCTCAAAGAAGGAGATCAGGTTGGTTTGGCACGATCTACCTTTAGTAAAACCATATTGTAATTTGTCTCAATTACCATTGACCTCAATGTCCTTAACTACTTTCTCCTTCAAAATTTTTTCCAAGACCTTACATACTACAGATGTCAAACTAACAGGCCTATAGTTACTCGGATCACTCTTTCTCCCTTTCTTAAAGATAGGAACTATGTTAGCAATTCTCCAGTCGTATGGTACAACCCCTGAGTTTACCGATTCATTAAAAATTCTCACTAATGGGCTTGCAATTTCATGCGCCAGTTCCTTTAATATTCTTGGATGAAGATTGTCTGGGCCCTCCGATTTTGTCCCATTAAGCTGTTCAAGTTTGGCTTCTACCTCAGATGTGGTAATATCCACCTCCATATCCTCATTCCCATTTGTCATCCTTCCATTACCCCTAAGCTCCTCATTAGCCTTATTAAAGACTGAGGCAAAGTACTTATTTAGATATTGGGCCATGCCTAGGTTATCCTTAACCTCCTTTCCATCCTCAGTGTTTAGCGGTCCCACTTCTTCTTTCTTTGTTTTATTCTTATTTATATGGCTATAGAACCTTTTACTATTGGTTTTAATTCCCTTTGCAAGGTCCAACTCTACTTGGCTTTTAGCCTTTCTCACTTTATCCCTACATGTTCTGACCTCACTGAGGTAGCTTTCCTTGCTAATCTCACCCTTCTTCCACTCCTTGTAGGCTTTCTGCTTTTTCTTAATCACCTCTTTGAGATGCTTGCTCATCCAGCTTGGTCTACAACTCCTGCCTGTGGGTTTTTTCCCCTTTCTTGGGATGCAGGCTTCCGATAGTTTCTGCAGCTGCGACTTAAAGTAATTCCAGGCCTCCTCCGCATTTAGATCCACAAGTTCTTCAGTCCAATTCACTTCCCTAACTAATTTCCTTAATTCTTTAAAGTTAGCCCTTTTGAAATCAAAAACCCTAGTCCCAGATCTATTTTTGTTTATCCTTCCATCTAGTTTGAACTGAATTAGCTCATGATCACTCGAACCAAGGTTGTCCCCTACAACCATTTCTTCTACGAGGTCCTCACTACTCACCAAAACCAAATCTAAAATGGCATCCCCTCTTGTTGGTTCTTCAACTACTTGGTGAAGAAATCCATCTGCTATCACATCCAGAAAAATCTGAGCCCTATTATTCTTGCTAGCACTTGTCCTCCAGTCTATATCTGGGAAGTTAAAGTCTCCCATGATCACACATTTCCCATTAGTGATTACTTCATTAAAAACATTAAAGAGGTCTCTATCCATATCCAAATCAAATCCCGGTGGTCTGTAGCACACCCCAAGCACTATCTCAGGGGAGGCTCTAGTAGCTTTCTTTCCCAGTGTGATTTTTGCCCAGATAGACTCTGTTTTGTCCATTCCATCACTTCTTATTTCTTTACAGTTAACCTCCTCATTGATGTACAATGCTACTCCACCACCTTTGCCTTTATTTCTGTCTTTCCTAAACAGCACATAGCCTTCAATACCTGTACTCCAGTCATGACTACTATTCCACCATGTTTCTGTTATCCCTATAATATCCGGTTTCACTTCCTGCACCAGTAGCTCTAGTTCCTCCATTTTGTTCCCTAGGCTCCTCACATTAGTGTACAGACATCTTAATTTTTGCCGTTTGGCTTCACTGACATTCTTTACCCTGTTAGGCATGGACATTCTACCACCAGCATCACCTGTTAGTCTGCTATCTACACTACCCTTCCTCCTTATGCCAATTCTTCTGTCCACGGCTGTATCCCCTCTTACTTTGTTTACTTCCCTCTCAAGGTTAAATTCCAGTGTGGAGATCTCCTGGACATCTTCCAACCATCTCCCCCAGATTTCTAGTTTAAAGCTCTCTTAAACAGTTCGGCGAGCCTCCATCCTAGAAGTCTATTTCCCTCCTTACTCAGGTGAAGTCCATCCCGAGAGAACAGTCTTCTGTCCGTAAATGCTTCCCAATGGCCGTACATCCCAAAGCCCTCCTTATAGCACCATTGCCTGAGCCATCTGTTGATCGCCATAATTTTGTTACACCTTTGTTGCCCTTCTCTAGGAACCGGCAGAATCCCACTGAAGATCACCTGAGCCTCGATTTCGTTAAGCGTCTTCCCCAGTCTGGCATAGTCTCCCTTGATACATTCCAGAGAGTATCTAGCCGTATCATTCGTTCCCACATGAAGGACAATCAACGGATTCTTCCCTACTCCTGCTAGGATCCTTTTCAGCCTCAGGTCCACATCCTGTATCTTAGCACCCGGCAGACAGCACACCTTTCTGTTCTCCCGATCAGCTCTAGTTACAGGCCTGTCTATTCTTTTCCTGGTGACAGTGTGATTCTCCGGTCTATCCCCTGCACCCACTGGCTGCAAGTCCTCTCAATTCCTATTCACCCTTGCAATCGTTCTGGGGCTCATATTTGGTGTTGCCTCCATTGACTCCTCCCCTCCTCTTGTAGGACTATCAGCTCTTCTCTTTTTCCTTGCCTTCTCTCCTTCAGTGGCCACCTGCTGTGCCCCTTCTTCATTTTCCAACTCTGCAAACCTGTTCCTGAGCTCTATTTCTCCTTCACTGGCCTGTCTTTTCCTCTGCTTGGTTCTCTTAGTCACATGCTTCCACCGTCTACTTTCCTCACCCAGCAGTCTCTCCCCTGAATTCTTTGGTCCTGATTCCATCTGCACGTCTGAGCTTATCCCTTCAGCCCCCTTGTGTCTATGCTCCATCATCTGCTCAAACCCCCTCCTAAACTCAACCAGACTTTCCACCTGCATCTCCAGTCCTCGGATCTTTTCTTCCATCAGCTCTATCAGACGGCACTTCATGCAGACAAAACTCTTTTCAGGCACCCCCTCCAGGATCATGTACATGCCGCAGCTTCTACATCCAGTCATCCTCACTGTATCTTTCACTGCTACCTCTGTATCAGTCATAGCCTTCCCACCTAAAGCCTGGTAGTCAACGGAACACAACACAACACAAACCCCCAGCAGGCACCAGACCACCACCCTATCCCTTAACTAGCTTGTCAGTTCCTCTGTCTCAGTCTCCCCTGCAGCCTCCCCCTGGAAACTCCCTCTGAAACTCCCCTGTTTACAGCTCTATTTGAATTTGGTGTTCCAACTGGATTTATGAAGAATTTTTTCTCATATTTTCCAGTCCTTTTTTCTTTTTGCCCCAGTATGAAAGTCTGCTTGTAGATTTCTTCCTGGGACATACTAAGGGCCATATTGTGTTATCAGTTATGCAGAACTCCTTATTGCTTTCAGTGGGGAATTCTGCTTTAAAGCTGAGGTCATGATATAGCCCAAACTCATTCAGCTATCCCAAGAATACTAGAAATGGAAGAAAACTCTGTGTATCCTACTGTTGTTTGACTGTGGTGTACTGCTTTCTTATATGCTCTTGAATGACTTCTATTTAATTGTCCCTGTGTCTTTGCTTCCACAACCTTGCTTAGGAGGTCCTTCCAATTAGTTACTATTGTCTAAGTAAACTAAAGTTTCCTTATGCGTGTTGGTCTAAACCTGTTCAGACCCTACATAATTCTGTCTCTCCTTATCTACCTCCCTTTGTATCTTATCAACTCACCCATTCTCTCTACTCTGCCAGTGCCCTGTTTGTCTGCTTCTCCCACAACTGCCTCTGCATCTTCCCTCAAGAAAGTTTCTTGAAGGAATCACAAAAGTAAGTTATCTGACTAAATCATCCACTTTCCTGTTTCTTGGATTCATAAATGAACTGTTCCTACCCTGCATGGTGGGTAGGAGGTGAAATGTTGGGGAGGAGAGGCCTAAGAACACTGGAACTGAATCTGGGATTCAGCATGAGAGAAAGATGGGAAGGTTAAATTGTGGAGGGAAGGTGGGATAAGGGGAGTTTAGTGTGTCTAACTTTGAAAAAAAGAGAACAAAAATGACAACAAACACACACCTGTCTAAGAAGTCATGTGCCCATTACCACTCTGATCATCATTCTGTTTGTGTGTTTCATCCTTTTTCCCCTCCCACCAATCATCTGTGTTCGTCTTTAAGATTGCATGCACTCTCCTCACCTCAGGGGCAGTGTCTTCCTGTGTTTGGAAAATGCCTAGCATCACAATCTAGCCATTATCACAGTAATGGGTAATTACTAGTAATAAGAATCATTAATAACAATAATTTAACTGATGAAAATCATCATCAAAACCCTTCTCTTTCCTGCAGCATCAATTTATTCTGTATCCTCAGCACCCATTTTTCTTTTTGTTAATCGTAAAGGGCCTGGTTTAGTACAGAATGACCAACGATGTGCCTACCACTGTATTATAAGATAGGATTTAGTATGCTTAATGTGGTTTGATTTGCTAAACATATTGCATAACATCATCAGAATTTGACAAGATTCTGCAGCTGTGTACAAAACAGATAAGTAGATGAATTAATCAGCTATTTTTTGAAGGCAAGTCACCGTTTAATTTTAATGTATCTCCCTGTTTCGCCACCCATTTCCTATATAGACACACTTTTCAAAGTAAGTACATAATTTAATAAAATCTTTGTGATAACCATTGCTGCAAGATCTCCATCAAAATCTTTGTATTAAGGTCATAATTTCCATGGAGCCATATTGTGCCACTGAATTTTAAGCTCATCTCCCTAATACCAGTACCGGGGCTTAAAAATAAATGACATGGTATAATACTAGCTGTTTCATGCTAATTTTGTGGGCAGAAGAGAGGAGACTATACTCAGTGAATGCCATTCTGCATAGGCTTACAGTCAGTTACTTTTGAAAAATATCTTACAAATTCTAGAGCCATATTACATCACCCATGTTTAGGCAGAACTCTTTTTATTTCAGTGGAGGCTTCTGATTAAAAACTGACTATATGATTTTTTCTGAGGTGGGGAAGAATGTAGTGACACTATATCAAGAGAGATCAGAACTTTTTATCAGCCAGATCACGCTCTTATGCAGAAATACCTAGCTGTGCTATCAGGAATTTCCCAAATGGCTCATGCTGCTAGTGCCAGCTCTTAATGGGATTTTCCAATAAGAAGGGGTTTTTCTGTTTCTATTCGATGCAGGTGGAGACTGCCTGGGTCTTTCCCTGCCCTCCCCTTCCACTCATTCTCTACTTTCTGACACCATAGAGGTCTGATCCACCCTTTCAGCATAAGGAGGGGGAAATGTGTGTATGGAGGGTCCTCTCTATACACGTGGCCCTGAGATTTCACCAAAATGATCAAAACTCCATTTGTCAACAATCCATCTGCATTTCTAAAGAAGCAGCCTCATTTGTAATTTGTTTTTAAGATTATCTTCACTTGATGTTCGCAGGAGCTAGTGGACAAATCCTGCACTGAGACAAACTCTCCTCGATGTCAGTGGACTTTTGCCCAAATGAGGACTAAGGGCTACAGGATTTGGCCATTAAATTTTGTGTCACATTAACGAAGATTTTGTATCTTGGTTAATACATATATTTGTTATTCTTTCCTGATTTAGTGTCATGTATTTAGAACCTGACATCTCATTTCGTTTACGATTTGGAAATCAAACTCATCCAGAGACATAATGTTTCACAATGCTATGCAGCCAATGTTTAATGAAGCTTGAATTAACTTCGTGGTGAATCCACACCTGCCTGGCCGAGGGAGGCAGGAAAGTCTATGGAAATTATGGAATAGAAGGATCAGCAGGAAGATCCTTGTTTCTGCAAACATCCCCTGAATGCTCAGAAGAGATAAAAGCCACCTGGAGAATCCAGAGACTTGTAACACACAATAAATTTAGAGTCTAAATCAAAGCCCATTCAAGTCAACGGCAATACTTTGACTGACTTAAATGCACATTGGCTCAGGCTTTTAAAAACCAAGTTTTGTTCTGGGGCCATCCCACCTGTTTTTAAGCAGTAGTCCCTATTGAAATCAGTGATTAGTTCTGCCTTAAAATTGATAACCCAATATGGCTCCCATTATCGGGGAAGGGACAGCACAGTGAAATTAGGTTAGCTTGTAAGTCTTCCTAAAAGCAACAATTTTAAGCCATAACAGAAAAAGTAAATCATCTAGAAAATATCAGCCTTTTTCAGACCACTGGAACTAAAATTAAACTACACCACCACATCAATCCACTCATATTCTCCCAACATTTTCAAATGGATCAAATACAGCCGATAACTCCAATACAAATCAAACAAATGGCAATATACCAGAATAACACACTACATATACTCCCAAAGATTTATAGAAATAATTTGCACTAGACTGGAAAATGATTCATGCTGTTACTGATCCCATGCTCTTGCTCATGGTGACCACAGGTTTCCTGTGCAGTTAAACTGCTAGAGTGCACATTGAGGATGGGTGCACAGAAAAATAACAGGTGCTGTAAGCATAACAGAAATCTAATGCTGTGGTCCGAACTACCAGGCAGTGTGAGATCCAACTCAAACTGAAATAAAAGATTTTTTGTAAAATTACCTGGTTGGAAAGCTGTAAAAAAATAAGTAGAAGCAGGTTGGAGTGTGCCTAGGAAAACCCTCCTTTCTGATCTGAAGTGCAACTTGTCAACCTTCAGTATGTGACCTCAATGAAGGAAATGACTAGAGTGATCAAACGTCATGTGACAGTGAGATAGATTTTGTCTTTATAAGGAAATATTACTTACTTTGGGCAATCCTCCCCCCAATCACCTGATTACTCACATAGAGCAGGTCACATTGAAATGTAGAGTTCTTGCCACTTCCTCTTTATGTCTCTTAAAAGCATCTCTCTCTCTCTCTCTCCTCTCCTATCTATCTATACACACACACACACACACACACATACACATATACATACACTATTTATGCCTCTTCTCTTTCTAAATTGAACAATTACAGTTTCAGGTCACAGTCATACTAAGGCTCAATGTAAACAGTGCTTTAAAGTGGGTGTGAATATAATTTACACTTACTTTAATCCACCTCTACACTGTCAGAATGCTGCATAGGGGCCTTAAAGTAACTGAAAATCAGGCTCTTGGTATGTAAAAATGACTCCTCAGTACTATGGGAACTTGGGGTGAAATCCTAGCCCCATGGAAGTCAATGGAAAAACTTCCATTAATGTCCATGGGGGTGGGATTTCACCCTTTCTCTTTTGATTCTTTTGAGCAGTTTTTCTTACAGTTTTACGTTCAGTAAGGTTACTGCTGGGGAGGAAAAAACACCCTTAATCAAAAACAAATGAAGCACCATTCATCGGACAGACTGACTAACTGGACCACTCTACACATGAAGATGTAGGGTGCTTTGGAACACTATAACCCCTTGCTTAAGATCCCATCACTGATACAAATACAGCAATCTGGGGGTGGATATTTTCATATAACAGTGTGGTATTACAGTGAAACTTGCACAGGCATTCTCTCCACAGTAGGCAACCTCCTGTTTTAGCAGATCACCCCAATTCATGGGAAATGATTGCCTAGGAAGGAGCACTGCGGAAAGGGATCTAGGGGTCATAGTGGACCATAAGCTACATATGAGTCAACAGTGTAACATAGTTGCAAAAAAAAAGCAAACATCACTCTGGGATGTATTAGCAGGCGTATTGTAAGCAAGACATGAGAAGTAATTCTTCCGCTCTACTCCACGCTGATTAGGACTCAACAGGATTATTGTGTCCAGTTCTAGGCGTCACATTTCAGGAAAGATGTGGACAAATTGGAGAAAGTCCAGAGAAGAACAACAAAAATGATTAAAGGTCAAGAAAACATGACCTATGAGGGAAGACTGAAAAAAAATGGGGTTTGTTCAGTCTGGTGAAGAGAAGACTGAGAGGGGACATGATAACAGTTTTCAAGTACATAAAAGGTTGTTACAAGGAAGAGGGAGAAAAATTGTTCTTCTTAACCTCTGAGGATAGGACAAGAAGCAATGGGCTTAAATTGCAGCAAGGGAGGTTTATGTTGGACATTAGGAAAAACTTCCTAGCTGTCAGGGTGGTTAAGCACTGAAATAAATTGCTAGGAGAAGTTGTGGAATCTCTATCACTGGAGATTTTTAAGAGCAGGTTTGACAAACCCCTGTCAGCAATCGTCTAGATAATACTTAACCCTGCCATGAGTGCAGGGGACTGGACTAGATGAGCTCTTGAGGTCCCTTCCAGTTCTATGATTCTATGAATTCTGCTCAACTGTTATGAGTAGATTACCTCTTATAAGCAACAGATTTCTGCTGGTCCCTAATGTGGTTGTGTAATCATCAAAAAAAAAAAAAAAGAATTAGAAATGACTGGAACTCAGCAAACACTCAGAGATTTTATGAAAAAGAAAGATTCAATTTGCAGGGCACATTTTGTGATGTTCATCAATCAATGCATATTTACAAGCACTGGAAGGGAAAGTTAATGACAGAAGAAAACGAAACAGAAAAAGAAGATCATGGATGGATAATGTGGTATCTTGGCTATAGCCAAAAAGAAATGAGCAGAGAATCATGCAGCATGGGCTAAAATTAGTTGCAAATCTCCAGTAGTGGAGATGCAAAGAAGAAGTGGCTGCTGCACTGTATATAATACCTGATTTTGCTTAGCATTTATATAGTGTTTTTCATTTTTAAAGTGTTTTACAGACATGAATTAATCCTCACGGTCTTCCTATGATGTATATAAGTATTACTATCCCCATATTCCACATAGGGAACATGAAGCAGAGAAGTTAAGGGACTCATTCAAAGCCACATAGTGCTAGAGCTGGGATTAGAATGCAGAATGCCCAGCCCTATGCTCAGAACACCATGTCGTTTCATGTGCTATGAATGCAGCATGCTACTTATTAGTACTAGTTATGGGACAAAACTGGAACCTTATTGTACTGAGGCTTTGCATAGGTACACAAACAGAGAGTCCAATGTCCCCATTCTCAAACCCAGGGCTGGTCAGTTCTATTGACGGTATTCTAGATGAGGTCACCTCAGGGCATTTAGATTATGATATTATAATATTTTTGGTATTCTGCATCCAATTCCCGATGCATCTCAACATCTTGTTCAGTGTGTTTTTATTTGTTTTGTTTTTACCACAGCTCTCCATTAAGCAGAGATTTTCATTGACCGTCTACAGTGACACCCAGGTCCCTTACCTGAGTTGATAGTCAACTGAGAACCTTGTAAAGCGTAGGAGTAGCTAATTATTTTCCCTCCAATATTCGTTACTTTGTATTTAACAACACTGAGCTTCGTTAGCCATCATGTAGCCCATTCATCTCTCATCTATTCTTCCTTGCTTAGGTGTCTCTGAAGCTCCGCCCAGTCCTCTCTAGTTCTAAAATAAATAACTTTGTATCATCTGCAAATGTTGCTACCTACATCCCTCTTTCAAGATCATTAATTAACACAGCACCTCGGACGGTGCCTTTTCATGTCTAACCTCTCAGCACTGACATTGTCCCCCACCTATCTGCCCAATACACCACCACTCTTCTGTGCCTGTCAATCAGATAAGGCCATTCCAACTCAGAATCCCTGCATTGGCTTCCTTTTGCATGCTGCATTGAGTTGGAACTTCTCATCCTCTCCCTCAATTCCACCTTGACCTGACAGATCTGGGGCTTTGTTTCTCACTATGTCCTTTAGCAATCTTTCCCTTTTCCCAGGGTTCATGCCCTGTTCATTTTTGTAAGAGGGCATACTAGCCATTTAAGGTTGGTGGGGGAAGTCTTTGGAGACAGTATGATCCTGTTACAGATTTTTTCTGGAACTAGACAAACCTGTGGGACAGGGGATGTAGATGATGAGCAGGAGGAAGTAGTGTTGTGGCAGTAGTTTGGTACAAAAACCCAGGCTGCTCCCTTTAAGGTCTCGGACTAGAGTTCTAGTGCCAGAATGGGCTGGAACTCCTCTCACCCCTCAGTGCTGAGGGTCAAACTGGGGCTGTGAGCTTCCACCCAGCCAATCTCCCTGGGACCCAGTGAGCAGAGTCCAGTGTACTAGCACGACCAGAGGAGGAGGGGGTTGGCTATAAAAGCAGCTTCCTTATACAGTATTACCAACTTTAAAAGTTCAAATATTGAGTCAGAATCCAGTAACTCATGAGATTGGTCTACAACTCATTAAGTGGTTGGTTTTAGTAAAGATGATGTTGTGGTTTTGGTGTGTTTGTTGATTTTCAAACTCCCCTTGCCTACCCCTGATATGTGTGTGGCAACTACAGTTTTGCCAACTATCCCAAATTCACAGAGTAAAGTGAATCTGGCCCCCAGTGCAGGAGTTCCTGTTGGCTATCTGAAGGTACGGAGCTTCCAGCCTGCTTTCTCATCCCCAGTCTTAACAGGGTGAAGGGGAGAGGGGTGTCTCTATGAGTTCAGTGGGAATTGAATCAGTACCTTATTCAGTGAGAGCCTGCTGCTGCTCCCATTGAAGTCAATGGATAAAATTTTCAAAAGCAACTAGCAATTTAGGTGCCTCAGTCCCATTTTCAAAAGTTATGTGGGCACTTAGGCACCTAAATCTCATTGCAAGTCAATAGGACTTAGACTTAATATGACATATTCTTCCATCTGCTATTATGCAGATCCTTGCACTGGTTGCAATAGGGAGTTCTGGTTAAATATGACTGATACAATATGAGCCCCCCTTAGGTACAGCTAGGTGGAAGTAGGCCAGTTTAGAGGAGTCTCTGCCTACTATTAAGCGAAAAAGAACAGCTGTGGTGTATCTTTTTTTGTTAGACAACTAGCCTCTTGGCACTCTATTTACACAGCTAAGGTAAAATAGTGGCTGTGAAATACAGAAGTGCTTATTTTGGCTGTAATGGAAAAAAAATGTAATCTTGCTGGATCACGCTGTATCTCAAATAGAGTTTTATGCTGAATGCACGAATATTTTCAAAAGGGCATGAGTTATTCTAGTGGTTCACAAACAATTTTATAGCGATGTCAAGACTCTTGATTTTATCACAAGGCTCATGAAAACTGGTATCTCTTTTAAAGCCTAAACTCCTAGAGACAAGTGATTATGTAAGAATCTCAGATTTCATTAATAGTAAGTTTCAGACTCTCAGATTTCATTTTTTTAATAGTAAGTTTCAAACTCTCATGACTATGGGGGGGGGGGGGAAGGATGAAAATGTGACCTCAGTGGCTCAAGTGGCTAAAGACTAAAAAAAACCTATAAAAAGGGAAATAAGGACAATCTGGGGAATTACAGACCAGTTGGGTTAACTTCTGTACCTGGAAAGATAATGGAGCAAATAATTAAGTGATCAATTTGCAAACATCTAGAAGCTAATAAGGCGATAATTAACAGCATGGATTTGTCAAGAACAAATCATGTCAAACCAACCTGATAGCTTTCTTTGACAGGGTAACACGCCTTGTGAATAGGAGGGAAGCAGTAGACATGTATCTCTTGACTTTAGTAAAGCTTTTGATACTATCTTGCATGACCGTTTCTCAAACAAACTAGGGAAATGCAACCTAGGGCTGGTCTACACTACGGGGGAAAATCGATCTCAGATACGCAACTTCAGCTACGTGAATAACGTAGCTGAAGTCGAAGTATCTAAGATCGAATTACTCACCGTCCTCACGGCGCGGGATCGATGTCCGCGGCTCCCCATGTCGACTCCGCAACTCCATTGAGGTTGGTGGAGTTCTGGAATTGATATAAGCGCGTTCGGGGATCGATATATTGTGTCTCATCTAGACGCAATATATCGATCCCCGAGCAATCGATTGCTACCTGCCGATACGGTGAGTAGTGAAGATGTGGCCCTAGATGGAGCTACTATAAGGTCGGTGCATAACTAGTTGGAAAACCATTCCTAGAGAGTAGTTATCAGTGGTTCACAGTCATGCTGGAAGGGCATAATGAGTGGGGTCCCGCAGGGATCAGTTCTGGGTCCAGTTCTGTTCAATATCTTCACCAATGATTTAGATAATGGCATAGAGAGTACACTTATAAAGTTTGCGGATGATAACAAGCTGGAAGGGGTTGCAAGTGCTTTGGAGGATAGGATTATAGTTCAAAATGATCTGGACAAACTGGATAAATGATCTGAAGTAAATAGGATGAAATTCAATAAGGACAAATACCAAGTACTATACTTAGGAAGGAACAATCAGTTGTACACATGCAAAATGGGAAATGATTGCCTAGGAAGGAGAACTGCAGAAATGGATCTGGGGATTATAGTGGATCACAAGCTAAATATGAATTAACAGTGTAACACTGTTGCAAAAAAAGCAAATATAATTCTGGGATGTATTAGCAGGAATGTTGTAAGCAAGACCCGAGAAGTAATTCTTCCGCTCTACTCCACTCTGATTAGGCCTCAACTGGAGTATTGTGTCCAGTTCTGCACACCACATTCCAGGAAAAATATGGACAAATTGGAGAAAGCTACAAGTATGCCATGAAAATGCCTGTTCTCACTTTCAGGTGACACTGTAAACAAGAAACAGGCAGCATTATATCTCCTGCAAATGTAACCAAACTTGTTTCTCTGAGTGATTGGCTGAACAAGGAGGAAGACTGAGTGGACTTGTAGGCTCTAAAGTTTGACATTGTTTTATTTGTGAAGGTAATTTTTTGTTCATAATTCTACATATGTAAGTGCAACTTTCATGATAAAGAGATTGCACTACAGTACTTATATTAAGTAAATTGAAAAATGCTATTTCTTTTATTTTTACAGTGCAAATATTTATAATACAAATAAATAGAAACGGAGCACGTACGTTTTGTATTCTGTGTTTTAATTGAAATCAATATATTTGAAAATGTGGAAAACATCCAAAAATATTTATAGAAATAGTATTCTATTATCGTTTAACAGCGCGATTGTGATTAATTTTTTTAATTGTGCAATTAATCATGATGAATTTTTTAATAGCTTGGCAGCCCTAATAAATAGCAATTTAACTTGTTTTGCTTTTTGATTTCACTCAGAAAATTGCACACACGTGAATGTGTAATTGTGTTTGTACATATACACACTTGCAGACTAAAATAATTGGTGTACTTTGTCACATTTTGGCTTTAAAATGTTAACATTTTAACTTGCCAATCTCTGTTCATTTTTCTCTTAATTTATTTTTTTCACTTCCCTCACTCAGCTTTTTTGAAAATTACATCCCTGTGTCTCTTCCTCAGTCTTTCAGTATCTGCTATTCACTTTTTTCTCTCTCTCTTATTCCCACTTGTCCCTCTCTTTCATATAATGCATTCTCTCTCTCTTTCCATGGCTTCTTTTTATTTCACCTTACTTCCCTTTAATCTATTTCCCCTTCCACCTTCTCCCTCTAACTACCCTTTTCCGACTCTTCCCCTCATTCTGTCTGCCTGCCCTCACCCAGTCATGTGGCCTCTTCCAACTCTCTTCTCCTTCCTACTTCTCTTTGCAGCACCCAGCCTTGCTCTCTGCTTATCTCTGAATTACCCTGCCAAGAATGCCCCAGCACTTGTCTTCTCCATTCTGGCCCATAGCTCATACAGCTCTGCAGTTTTGTAGCATTTTGCAGACAGGAGACTGTAAAAATTGCTATCAGTTCCCTGTGATGACAGGAACTAGGCCTTCCCCATGAGGAACTTGCTACCCTTCCACAGCACATAAACATCTTTGCACGGAATTGGGATAGTAAACTCCAAAAGTGAAGGACTGGATGAAATACAGAAGTGTTATTCTCAACATATCCATAGTTGTTTTGAAAGTCATGGGCTCCATTTTTTCTAGCAAAAAAACACAATGACAGTTGTTACAGAACTGATTCTGTGCCTTAGTGTTAGACTGAAAGCAGAGGCGGTGCTTCCCTTTGGGGGCCCTATGCAAAAATATTTTGGCCCCTTTCATACACAACACATAATAAGAAAGGGGGGGCCTCCGGAACTGGTCAGGGCCCTAAGCAATTGTTTAGCCTGTTTATGCCTAACGCTGGCACTGACTGAAAGGGATGCTAGAGAAGGACAAATATAGATGGATATGAGGTGGGGGGTGAGGGATGGAGTTGGTAAAGAAATGAAGCTAATAACTTTACTGAAATATCCTGCAAGAATGAAATAGAAGAACCATAGCAGGGAATGTCCGAATAATTTGGGCTAGTAATCCCCATTCAATTCAGCTCTACCCTGAAAAATGACTGTGTAAAAATGCTATCATCTTACCTGACAGATCACCCCCCTACCCAGTGTGTATTAAGTCATACCTGCTGACCTCAGTGACAAAAGATAATGTTTACTTGTTAGTCCCACAGAGCTAACACAGCTAAAAGTGGGAACTGGATTGTATTCCTTCTTATGCATCGCCAACATGTAACCCTTCTGCCCCTCTGAGTTGGCAGCAACAAGGGCCCGGTTCAGTATCCAGGGGTTCCGTTTCAGTAACACAATGCATAACCGGCTTGAGCCCCCACCCAGTGACCTGGGACACTCACATACCACACCCCCCTGGGCGCCTCTAGGAGGCAATACTTCCCCTCTCGCAAGCACGGAGTCTAAGTGTAGCAAAATCTTTTTAATAAAGGAAGGAATCAATGCGGCATCCCATTGGAGAAACACCACAAACAGGGTTATAACACAAACCATAAACAAAAACCCACCTCCAAGTACGTTTGGCACTGTCCTTTTTCCCCTTAGGGTTGTAAGTCCAATCACCCCAAAGTCCAACAACCCAAAAGTCTCTGGTCAATGCCACCCCAGAGTTCGAGAGTTTATCTGTAGAGGTCCCTCCCCCCAGCCTGGGTAGAAAGGGGCACCTTACGTGGTCCAGGGCCAACTTCCCTGCCTCTCCGTGGGTTCTGCTTCCGCCTTCTCCACGAACTGCTCCACTTTACCAGCCGCTCCACTCTGCTCCTCCAGCCGTCCTCAGAAACTGCTCCGCTCCACCAGCTACTCTGCTCCATGAGCTGCTCCAGTTCTCCCTGCAAACTGCTCGGCTCCGCTCGCTCTGTGGGCCACTCCACCCGTCCCACAGCTACTCCGCTCTGCCAGCTGCTCTGCTGCCACCAGCTGTCCCGTGTTCTGCTCCAGCCGTCCCCACAACTGCTCCACTCCGCCAGCTGCTCTGTTCCACAGTATAGCTTCAGGCTCCCTCACTAGTTAGCACAGTACTCAGTGCTCTCAGCTCAGTAATTTCAGCTCTCTAGTGATTTCAACTCTTAGTGATCTCAGCTCTTAGTAGGGGAGCCCCAGTGCTAGTGCACCATTAGCCCAAAGTGAGTTCAGCTCCGTAACCTATATTTAGATTCTTGAGGGAATAAAAAAATCAACTCTGACATTCCACAGTGGAGAGAGGAGGGGGTAGAACTGGTGCTTCTAGCTCCACAAGGAGACTGCATCACCAGGCCCAGATACCTGTCCCCAGCCTCTCTCAATTCACTGGGTTTTGGAACCCATGTCCCTTGTCTAGCAAGTACCACTCAACTGAGGTTGAGTCATTTCTGTCACAAAGCAGTCCCACCGCTCCGCAGCATGGGATGGGGTAGGCGTGCCTATGCAAATACACTCTCTGAAATTCTTTCCACCAGATGTCAGGGTAGAGCTCATCCTGACTCTGCTTACAAACAGGTAACCTGACACGGAAGGCACCAGTTTGTACTGGTGCCATTGACAGCATGATGAAGACCTAATTTGGCCTGCAGAACCTTTATTACTGGTGATGCACTAGAAAGAAGGAACCCAACTTGATTTACTGAGATCAAACTACATTTGCAGGAATGGCAGTAGGATTTTTTTTATCTTGTAGGTTAAATGCCTTATCGAGGCCATGTTTGCACCACAAACTTTGGCCAAAGCATGTTACATTGACATAAAACCACCACACTTAGTATATCACTCATGAATGTGCACACTTGGCTCCTTGCACCAGTACTGAGCATACTCACTGGCAATGTTTGTGTCAATGCATTGTGGCATACTGTGCTCTACCTGGCTTTGCGGTTTTGGGGCTTGTTAGAAATGTTGTGGTGCTTGGTGTACATCTCTCACCATAACACTGTCAATGCACCTATTAATTTTGTTGTGCTCACTGTATAATTATTACATCACGTTTGTCACTGATCCTGTGAGTTGTGCCAAACTCTACAGTAACCAGAAATTGGTTGCATTCAGTGCTGCTAGACACTCTGCAGCATATGTTCTGATCCAATGAAGATGGACAGAACAATCAGAACACACTCTCTTTCCTAATGATCTTTCCAATATCATAAGAGGCTGCTTTACATTCTCTGCAGCTAGGGCCAATGCACGCTGGGGAGAAATGAGACAAAGAGACCCCATGTGTTTTCAGATGTTAAAACGAGAATGATGGCTCTCAAAAGCTTTCCCGATAAACCCTAGCCCTATTCTTGAAAAAGAGCAATAAAGCACTAAAACCGTCTAAAAGACGGACAAGTCTGAATCAAGATTCTGTATTCATCACTATCCTGAGATAATACCAAAAGAACATAGGGGAACTCAAACAATTGACATATACAATACGGTAATATAAATCATAGTGGAATTTTGTTTTCTACTGTTAAAATAAGTATGAGTTGAACACAATCAAAGTATCGAGTCAAATCCTGCAGTCCTTACTTAGGCAAAACCTCCTTAGACTACAAGTCGGAGTTTTAGCTGCGTATGGACTGAAGGCCAAATCTTGCTTACTTTACCCATGCAGTTATTCCCATTTGAAGATACTTGGACTATTTGCAGGAGTAAGATAATCAGGACGTGGACCTGAGTTAGGACTGAAGGATCTGTCCCATACAAATTAGAGATAGAGAATATTAGGTCTTCAAGCCTAACAACAGCATGTGATGAATGAATTAGAGAAATCATCAAAACAAAATATTCTGGTAACATCAGTGAGATCTATGGAATCCAATGAGTAAGCACGGTCTGCCCAGGCAGCTTTAACTTACATACTCAGATTTTCCAATGTTTAAGAAAACACTATTGACAAGAAAATATTTAATATGCTTAATTGAGTTTCTTCCTTCCTCTTCTTTTTCCTTCCTGCTTCACTCCTTGTTTGAGCATACCCTTGTATAACCCTCTCTTGTGCAACTGTCATGTTTTCCGAGATCTGCACACGATGCTTTGAGGGAAATGGCAAACAACAATATTTTTGGTGCAACATAATTCAAGATAAACTAGTCATAGTAATTTGCATTTTTGGAGTCATATTTTCCCACCTAGTTTCAAGTAAAACTCCCTGCTGTAAGCACTGCCATCACTGGGGGAATTGTGTTTAAACATAGCTGGTAAGATAGAGCTTCTGCAGTGTATGAGGTACCCACAGAGTTTGGAAAGAAGTCAGGGGACAGGAAGTGGGGAGTTGGAGGAGAGAGAGTCATGGAGGCGGAGTGAGAAAGTGCTACTGCGCAACATTTTCTTTCAGCAACTGTTTACCGGAATGCTGATACTGGCCGCCCCTGCCTTGGTCACCTGGCCTGGAAATAAATGAGGATTAGCAAAGACACCACTGGTTACAGAATGGTTTACCCACTGACTCTAGTGGCTCAGTAATTCAGAAAGTTTATAAAAACAAACTAAGCTGTTGGAAAAAACAGCACTTGGAGAAGAGAATCTATAAAAGAGAAACAGCAGAGGGGGATGTTGGTAGGGAAGGGAGTGGCCTATTGCTACACACCCTAAAAACTTAACTATGGCCTTGTATTCAAGCAGAGCCAATAGCAGGATACAGGAGTCCTCTCCTGGTTCTGTGCTCTTGTGTACAAGACCACACTTCCATACTGTGGCCTGAATCACAAAGGGACTTCGGCACTGCAATGCCTAACTTTTAGTCACCTAGAAAATCACAGTAACAACACTGATGATCCACAAAGTCAGACATCTAGGCTCCCTGTACAATGAATGGTGAGAGACAGGCATCCAAAAATGAGATCCACAAAAGCCAGCATGCTAGCTAATGAGAGATGCCAAAGAAAAGGGGGTCTCCTAAGGCCATCCCCTCTCATGGAGATATGTGCTTATCTCCACTAATGATCTACAACCAGATTCACTCCTGGAATCAGGAGGCTTAGGTCAGTGTTGCTCAACGAACAGGCTGTGGACCGGTCCCGGTCCCTGAGATCTCCCTGACACAGTTTAGGGAAGCAGCAAGCCAGTCCCTGATATCAAAAAGGTTGGGAAGCACTGACTTAGGTGATAAGTGGTTTCTGATGAGAAAGAGTTAGGCACCTGCCTCATTCCACACACAATGGCTGGAGGAGGAAGAGCTGCTATTCCTTTTAGAAGTTTAGCCCAGTGTTAGAATACTCACTTGGGAGATGGGAGACCCCTATTCAATTCCCTCCTCTCCCTGAAGGGGAGAAAGGATAAGATCAGGGATCTCCTACGCCTCTCACGAGAGTGGTCCAGCCACTGAGCTATAAGATATTCAGACTCCCTCAGTCTCTTCTGTTGAAGCTATTCCACTTTTTAAAAATAACTGAAGAGTCATGGGAGCCAGGGGATTTGACCTGGCATCTCCACCAGGATACAGAGTCACTCTCATGCTCTGTGGCCCAACAATTCTAAGTCTTTATACACAGTGGAACAGCTTCAAGAGAAGAGGCTGAGGAAGACCCACATCAGAATATTCCATAGCTCAGTGGTTAGACACTCCTAAGAGAGATGTGGGAAACCCCTGTTCAAATCCTTTCTCCCACTAAGACAGAGTGGGAAATGGAACCTATATTTCCTATATCCCGAGTGTCCTAACCACTGGGCTAAAGGTTATAAGGTGGGCAGCACCACCTACAGTGAGGTGTTGAACAGGATCTGATCTAGTAGGTAGCCTCTGAGCATGCCTACCAGATCAGGCCCTGCAGGCATGCAGATGCCTATCTTTCCACAGTTTGTGGAACACATTGGAGCTTATGTGGCAAAAACATACAATGGGTAGAGGGAGGCAGCAGTGTGCTTGTCAAGAGGTTTAGACACCTAGAGAACTTCAACCCTGAAAACTTATGTGCCTACAGAGTTAAGTGACAGCAGAGCAGGAATTTTGTGGATCACAATGGAGCCTAAAATTCAGACCCGAAATCTGGGATTCAGGCAGCTAAGTATCTTTGTGGATCTGGGCCTGGATCCCTAAATGTTTGTCATAACTGAAAAGGTATAAAAACTATCATGAATAATAAGCGAACTTTTGAAAGCACATCTTCGACTAGTTAATATTTTTATATAATTCTACATAGTAATTGTATAAAACGAAGGATTCAGACTTGCACTCTGATTTTATTGAAGTCATAGAATCATAGAAAATTAGGGTTGGAAGAGACCTCAGGAGGTCATCTAGTCCAAGCCCCTACTCAAAGCAGGACCAACCCCAACTAAATCATCCCAGCGAGGGATCTGTCAAGCCAGGCCTTAAAAACCTCTAAGGATGGAGAGTCCAACACCTCCCCAGGTAACCCATTCCAGTGCTTCACCACACTCCTAGTGAAATAGTTTTTCCTAATATCCAACCTAGACCTCCCCCACTGCAACTTGAGACCACTTCTCCTTCTTCTGTCATCTGCCACCACTGAGAACAGCCTTGCTTCATACTCTTTGGAACCCCTCTTCAGGTAGTTGAAGGCTGCTATCAAATCCCCCCTCACTCTTCTCTTCTGCAGTCTAAATAGGCCCATTTCCCTCAGCTTCTCCTCTTAATTCATGTGCCCCAGCCCCCTAATAATTTTTGTTGCCCTCCATTGGACTCTCTTCAGTTTGTCCACATCCTTTCTGTAGCGGGGGCCCAAAACTGGATGCAATACTCCAGATATGGCCTCACCAGTGCCGAACAGAAAAATCACTTCCCTTGATCTGCTGGCAATGCCCCTACTAATGCAGCCCAATATGCCATTAGCCTTCTTGGCAACAAGGGCACACTGCTGACTCATATCCAGCTTCTCATCCACTGTAATCCCCAGGTCCTTTTCTGCAGAACTGCCACATAGTCAGTCGGTCTCCAGCTTCTAGCAGTGATTAGGATTCTTTCTTCCTAAGTGCAGAACTCTGCACTTGTCCTTGTTGAACCTCATCAGATTTCTTTTGGCCCAATCCTCCAATTTGTCTAGGTCACTCTGGACCTTATCTCTACCCTCCAGCATATCAACCTCTCCCCGCAGTTTAGTGCCATCCATGAACTTGTTGAGGGAGCAATCCATCCCATCATCCAGATCATTAATGAAGATGTTGAACAAAACTGGTCCCAGGACTGACCCTGGGGCACTCCTCTTGATACCGGCTGCCAGCGAGACATTGAGCTGTTGATCACTACCTGTTGAGTCCAACAACCTAGCTAACTTTCTATCTACCTTATAGTCCATTCATCCAATACATACTTTTTTAACTTGCTGGCAAGAATACTGTGGGACACCATATCAAAAGCTTTGCTAAAGTCAAAATGTATCACATCCACTGCTTTCCCCATATCCACAGAGCCAATTATCTCATCATAGAAGACAATCAGGTTGGTCAGGCATGACTTGCCCTTGGTGAATCCATGTTGACTGTTCCTGATCACCTTCCTCTCCTCCAAGTGCTTCAAAATGAATTCCTTCAGGACCTGCTCCATGATTTTTCCAGGATCTGAGGTGAGGCTGACCGGTCTGCAGTTCCCCGGATTCTCCTTCTTCCCTTTTTTAAAGCTGGGCACTATATTTGCCTTTTTCCAATTGTCTGGGACCTCCCCTGATCACCACAAGTTTTCAAATATAATGACCAATGGTTCTGCAATCACATCAGCCAACTCCCTCAGCACCTTCTGATATAAGTCCCTGGCCAAACTCCTCATTGGCTTCAATGATGACCAGGATTTGCCCTTGGTAGCCAAACTTTCAAAAGCGACCATTGACTCTGGGTGCCTCCTTTTCTGAGTTCCCAGCGTGAGATACTATACCTGACTTTCAGAGTTATTCAGCATTCACAGCTCTCATTGTCATCAGCTGGAAATGTGGACGAACAACTCACCTGAAAAACAGTCCATAAGTGTCTGAGGGCTGTAAATGTCCCAAATCTCAAGTGATGTTCACACATTTACCTCCCAGCTGCCAGAGGATGCTGTGACTCAAGGTTTGATACAGCCAGGCAGCACATCTGCATTATCAATCTGCTCCCCTGCTGGTGCCAAGTCAGCCCTGAGCTAGGAGAAAGAGGAGTGGGCAGCTGTCAGGGATGTGTGGGGGTCACCTAGGAGAGCTCAGAGTGAGCAAGGACTGATAATGGGGAAGAGATCAATAGGAAGATGAAAAGGGGCATGTCACAAAAAGGGGATGGGGCTAATGGAGAGAGGAGTAGAATGGGGGGAAGCTGTGCAGAATTCTACAAACCCTCAACTCCTCAGGCTCCCATTCCCCTCAACGTTGACACTTCCCCCCACATACACAAAGCTGCTGTCCCAACACTTTAGGTTCTCACCTGCCCCTATACCCTAGAAACAAATCCCTTTACTAGATTTGGGCAGCCCCTTACCTCCTCCAAGAACTGGGTCCCCACTGGTTACCCAAACAGTCTGCCTCTGGTTTGCACTCCTCACGCCCTCCTTTTTCTGTGGAGTGCACGGAATACTCTGCTGTATATGAGGAAATCATTACTACCATGCAGAATCATTGGATAATCAAATTACAGCAGTCAGGCAAAGCTGTCACATCCCCTGGCCAAAAAACTCTGTACTAGTCCTGGTCCCCTTCTCCTCTCAGCTCAGACCATGGGAGTTATCCCTGAACAGTTATAGGAAACGGAAGAAATTGACTGGGATCCCATTGTTGGGCTGCAGATCTCCCAGGAACCCAACACTTTTCCCCTCAGTGTTGCAGCCAAGTCCTAGCATGCTGTTCGGGGGCACTCTGCTGTTGGAGGTGCCTTCTTTCAATCACAACTGGGAGACTCTTTCTTGTACCTCATACATAAAACTGATGTCATTATAGTTAACCTCAGTGTCCTGGTCAAACTGTACTTTTGGCAATTCTGCCTACCTCTGAAGTTTTATCTGGATACTGTATTCTTCACTTCCTCTCCTGTTGAACAGTGGCCATGTGTCATGTCAGAGGTGGCTGCATTTCAGTAACCAATAAGTGATCCAAGTGTAGTCTATCATTCAGTTACTCTGCTTAAAGCATGTGCACACTTTGGAAATCCAGTTAATTACTTATTACAGGCAGAGCAGATAGATTGCCTGTGGTTAAGGTTAACCTACACTTCCCATTATAAGATCTTATTTTCTGTAACTTATAACTTTGCCAAAATACAGCCAGCCATTCAAGCTAAAATTTTCCATGCCGAGTGTCTGCTCACAGGGAATCTCCCTACAAAGTTTTAGCCAAAACAGTTGACCTGTTTCTGAGAACAAAATTTAAAAAGAAATACACTGTTTCCCCCAAGTTAAATTTTTTCCCCATCAATTTCATGGATAAGCTTTAGCACCTCTGTGCTTTAGAGAAGAGACTTGAAATCTGGCATGGGGCATGCCTTGTGTCAGGGATGTGCCTTCTGCCATCCCTGTAAAAATTTACCCAAATTTTGCCAAGTTATAAGCCTCTGAAAAATCTCAGTTCACAGATGCTCAATAAACACTTGTCAGAGTTTGGAGGCTAAGTTCTCTAAAAATTTTCTCTGTACCAAGCATGAACTATTCTGGGGTTGCAGGGCTGAGCAAGACTTTCCCTGCATTTGTTCCTCCCAGCCCCCTGGGGCTACTGTGGTGCTGGGCACCTGAAATGAGAGAGGGAGACTGTATCTCCTGTGTGCTCAATGCTCATTTAAGATCATGTTGGGTGGCTAGAGGATCTCAAAGAATTAGCAATTATTTTCCCACTAGTAATATTGTTGCCTTGCCAACACCGTGATGAGTGATTAGAAATGTAGTATAAATAATAGGCTATAAACCAGGAGTCGGCAACCTCTGGCACGCTGCTCATCAGGGTCAGCACCCTGGCGGGCTGGGGCTGTTTGTTTACCTGCTGCATCCGCAGGTTTGGCCGATCACGGCTCCCACTGGCTGCAGTTTGCTGCTCTCGGCCAATGGGGGCTGCAGAAAGCGGCGCAGGCCAAGGGATGTGCTGGCCATGGCTTCCCGCCACCCCCATTGGCTCAGAATGGCAAACTGCAGCCAGTGGGAGCCACGATCGGCCGAACCTGTGGATGCGGCAGGTAAACAAACTGGCCTGGCCTGCCAGGGGGCTTACCCTGGCAAGCTGCATACCAGAGGTTCCTGACCCCTGCTATAAACCCTCTTGATCAACAGTTCAAATCCAGTCCAGGCTAGTAGAGACTGTAAAGAATTGCCATCTAATAGATGTTTTGTGGCCATGAATTGGTGGTCTCACTTCCTTCCCAGTGGACAGGTATCCACAATACAAAAAATACTCCTCCTAAGGACCGCATTTTCAGCAGATCTCCTCACCTATAGTTTTAAAATTTGCAAACACCTTAGGTATTTATATGGCCCTCAGTACTGTAGTATCTGAGTGCCTCAAAATCTTTGATGTACTTATCCTCACTCTACCCCAGGAGGGCCGGGTATGCTATTATCCCCATTTGACAGAGTGAGAATTGAGGCACTTAGAGACTAAATTATTTGCCCAAGATATCCATAGCAGAGTAGGAATTGACTCCAGATCTCAGATGGCCTAAGCTAGTGCTCTAACTACTGGACCAGCCTTCCTCTCCTGCGGAATCTGTTTGCCTGCACATAACTTTATCTGTCTACACTTAATAGGTAATTGTGAAAGCAAACGTTCCAGGTTACACATGCCAGTCAGTATTGTGCATGAAGATGCAGGTGTTTGTGTTCACAGCTTTTCCTGTGAGGCTAGCTGAAATTTGGCCTTAATAGGCAGTCTCAGTAGAGAAGTCAGGTTTGAAATGGGTTGACAAGTGACTTGCCCTCACACACCTAGACTTGGTCCCTGAAGAACTGAGTTGAGGCACATCAATAGCCAATGGCTTAAGCCCTCACTGGAACTTTATAGGGTCTGTGAATTCAGCTTCAGACATTTTTTAAGAAATACCTGAAAAGAGAAAAAAAGAGATTGTACATTTTTTTAATTCAGTGTGTTTAAAAAAAAAAAGATAAAATGGGTTCTTCTGCCATTACACATGAGGTCAACATAGTCTTTTCTGTACTGTTCTTACTGGAGGACCATGGTGGAAGTGATGAATCTTTAACAAAAACATCTTTCCTTGCAGACTGACTAAAACTCATTTTCCATTCAGTTACTTCAGTATCACTTCTTTGATACTTGTGATGTCATAGTCTAGCCACGAAGTCATTGAGGACAAACCGGGTAGATAAGAGCTGAATTTCTGACTTAATATAAAGCAGAAATTAAAAACTTTCAAGCCTTTATTAATCATAAAGGAGCAAAAAGTACAAACCTACCCCTCCTCTCCACTGGGACCGAAAGCATATTTAGATCTGACAGAAGCCTGCTGTGGATTTCAAGAGTCTGTTATGATAAACTGCATAAGTAGAACTGTGTATGTGTAAGAAATGCCAGTGTAATCGTGTTTGTGAGAATGAGAAAAGATAAAGTAACTAACAAGCTAGATAAGACCCATTTGAACTAACGCTAAACCTGTACTGAAGGGAGAAAAGAGTTAACATGGAAATGAGAGAATAATACAAATGTATAAGAAGAGAGAAAAAATGTTATAAATAAGTTTGTGTGTTAAATGGAGGTTGAAGCTGCATTGTCCAATGCTGGAGGCGACTATGATGAGATTGTCCTTATAAGCTTCCCACTTATGGGAAACTGATTACTATTCTGAGCTGTTTTGCTGTAATAAATATTTGTTAGACCCCTCTGCTGAGTAAGTGAACCTCAATCCAACACCCCTACCCCCATTGCCGGCCTTTTTTATTTGCTGATAAAGTCCCATGCTCACCTATGGCACAATATAAAAACACTGCCAATCCCGAACCTTTCACAAGCACTAAATTCCCCAGTTTCAGACATATTTAAAAATAAGCATCATTTGAGAAACTGTATGTCTGGCATCAGGAGTGCTTCAGAGAATACAACCTAACCTAAGCCAAAGGAGGCCCGGGGATTCTGAGGCCCCACCTCACCAAGGATAGATTGCACTGCTAGCGCGATGTTTACTCCTATGCTCCAGTTTCATACAATGAGGGGCATAAGCTGCTTTGTGCTGACTGAGAGTGCAGTGGTCTTAACAACTTGAATCCCCTGAATACAGACATTTCCTCAATGTATCTCTGCCTGGCTTGGGCACATAGCAGGTTCTCTTCTTGCCTACTTAACAGGAAACTTTCTCCCACTCATATCAGTTTCAAACACATCCAAAGTCGTCACTGCACTTCAGTGAGACTTAACCTCACCAGTCAGCAGGGCAAAGGAGTTTGGGCTAGTTGAGGACAAGCGTAGAAGATTTCTCACTGATGTCTGGACCTTTTAGTTGCACAGGCCAATTAAGCGGTATTGCAGGAAGCCCCATATCTGCTTGAACTGCTTCTTTCTGGAAAATTTTTTGGTTCTAGGAATTATTCTCCTTTTTCCTAAAGTGATATATTTTAGGTGACATCACACTTCTGCCCAATAATCAAAGTCCAAGTTAGCGGAAGAGAAGTTTGGCTGGGAAAAGACAATCAGACCATTTTAAAATAAACATAGATTTTGAGGGAAGTTTAAGTATTTTTAAAAATACTTAAATTCGTTGTTCATTTTAATTTGTAGGTTAAAAAAAGCCTTTATTATATCTTCTCTCATCCCCATTAGCGCTTTTAACTGCTTGTGTGCACAGACCTACAGTTCTGATTGACTTTGCATACATACATGATCTCACTGTAACCTGTAAAATGTAATACAGTCCAATAATGCTCTTCTTGGACAGGTTTAACCCTATAGAACAATGAATGGAGTTTAGAGAATCCCAGAAACAGGAGTGCAAGATCTTCAACAGTGACTAGTGAGGATGCATGCATAAGGGTATGTTTACTCTGCTACTAAAAATCTGCAGCTGACCTCTGCCACCTGACTTGGACCTGCGGGGCTTGGATTAATGGGCTGTTTAACTGCAGTATAGACATTCAGGCTCAGGCTGAAGCCTGGGCTCTGGGACCTTGCAAGGTGGGAGGGTCCCAGAGCTTAGGCTGCAGCCCAAGCTCACATTTCTATACCACAATTAAGCCCCTTAACCCAAGCCCCTTGAGCCTGAGTCCACTAGCGTGGGCCAGCTAAAGGTTTTTAATCGCAATGTAGACATACCCTTAGTTTTTGCATGTCTGACACCTTAAATAGAGCATTGTCTTAAGAGGGGACAGTGCTCAGCACTTCATGGAAATTAGGGCCCCTTTAATTTGCACCCCCAAACCAAGATACCCAACATTGCAAATGACTTTTCAAAATCTTGGCTCAAGTATATAATCAAAAAAATCTGAGGGCAAAGGTCAGCCAGGAGACCTGCTGGTATATAGCCAACAAATGTATGAAATGGGAGAGGGAAAGGGAAAATACATTGTCAAGTCTAAACTACTAACAACAATTTAAATTTTAAATATTTTATTATACACGTTTCATGATAAAAATCTCAGATTTTTTTTTTAAACAGAACATCAGTGATTGAAGACTGTGTACAAACAGCAGAGAATTACAAATGCTTGGAACTTAAAAACTTTGATGAAACACACCCAGGAGATTTAAAAATTCCAAATATAACAATAGAGCTGAGGTTGTATAGTCAGAAAATATGTGGAGTTTAAATGATTTATCTTCTCCTACATTCAAGAAAGCACTGGTCTACAAGATGCACTGAGATATCTTGCTTCAGTTCTCCCCATAAGCATTACAAAAAGAACTTGCTGGCATCCTATTGTAGCTAATCTTTTGGAGACTTATATTCACATACATTAAAGGATGTTCTCATGTATTATTTCACAACATTAAAATGTAGAATCTGTTTCTTAGGTATATCATTTTAGACAGTAATTTCATCTGAGACTTCTGCTTAAGAACTGCTAGCATATTGTGTTTGTATGTTTGTACAAATAAATAAATCTGTTAGTCTTTAAGGTGCCACCGAACTCCTCATTGTTTTTGTCAAGGATGTATATTCAAAGCATAATCACCTTGCTCTGGCAATAATATATCACAGCAGGAAAGAAAGATTAAATATTAAAGCTTCAGTCGCTAAAAGGAACAAAAGCAAAGCAATGTAAAGCTAGAGATAAAATTAATCATATTTAGGGAAAGTTTGTCACAGAGTGTTAAAAAAAGCCATTTTTAAAAAAAAATGTATAAAAAGGATCACAACAGGTAATCATCAAAAACAGAAGTCACTGCATTCCAAAAGAGCAATCAAATGTATTAATAACTTGTCCTCCACCCATGAATATTATTGCAGAAGAAATTCATGTTCTTCAGACATTAGGGATCAAACCCAAATCCCAATGCCCGGCATGAGAAGCTGACCAAGATGACAAGCAGGAGGGGAATACTCAAGTACAGACTGCAGATCTACTCTGTGACCCCTCGATGACAGCCCAGCCACTTCCACTGCCTCTTGGAGCGTGCACAGGCTGTACTGCCCCCGGCTTTTCCATTTTTACACAGCAGAATTGCACCAGTTTCATTACTTAGGGGACTTCTGTGGCTTTAGAGGAGGGAGCTGGATTTGCCCCTACAAGCACAATATTGAAGAAGCAACAGCAGATTTCTTCCTTGTGCTGAATATTGAAGAATTTAGGGAATTAAAGTCCCCAAGCAGGCTCATGATATTGTCATAAATTTGTGCATTTTCACAAATGTGCTTACAGTATTGTATCCGTGTGTCACAATTACAATACATTCTACTAACTTCAAACTCAGCAAGTTTGTGTTTTTTAAGACAGCTCTTGTCCCTGCTTTATATGCTGAAATGCAAAACATAGGCCCTGATCCTACAAACACTTAGGCATAAGCTTAACTTTAACTTTACTCACATAAACACTAAGGGTGAAATCCTTGCCCTTTGAAACCTAATGGGAGTTTTGCCAGTGATGTCAATGCAGCCAAAATTTCATCTTAACTGGTGGACACTGGAGCTGGAGGTGTAATTTCCAGCTCATGTAGACATACCCACACTAGATCTGATTCAGCTAGCATGCTATACAGAGAAGTGTGGCCATGGCAGCATGAGTGGCAGAAGGGGCTAGCTACCCAAGTGTGTACTTATGGTCTTGGATGGCATCAGAGGGTACTCATCCAACTACTCGTGGCTATTCTGTTTTTAGAGTGCTGTCTCAATCAGAACTAGTTAGTGCAGGTATGTCTACTCAGGCTGGAAATTATACCACCTAGCTCCAGTGTAGACATACCCGTAAGGTCTGCAAAATCAGGGCCTTAAAATTTGGAGCCCAACCCTGCATTCCATATGCAAGTAATGAAGGATCAGGCCTACTATTTGGTTTTGACTTCCTAAAGAGTTGGAAGGCTAATACTGTTTAATATTTAAATACAATAATCCGCCTTTCCTAAAACTATATAATGCCCAATGCTTCCAACACTTCTCAGGTGCAGTTCTTACTCAGACTGTTGGTTTTATTAAGCTCAATGGTATTGCTTACATGAGGAAGAAGTATTTATTTCAGTAAGGGTTTGTATGATTGCACCATACATGAGTCGCAAAATTGCTCATTCAGAGTCAAAGACAAGGAACCCAACCAAATACTTCACTATGGACAATGTGAAAATGTAGATTAGTTTCAGCACTTCAGTTTTCTTGAGATCTGTTTAAACAAGAGGATTTCTTTAAAAGTCTTAATCAGGATGAGGGCCCTGTTGTGATAAATGCTGTAAAAATTTAGTCATGGATGTGGTGCCTGGCCAAAAGAATTTACAATCTAATCTAGAGTTTATCATTTCATATTACATTACTGTGAGAATACATGTTAGACATAACAAATATTGCTTTGGATTTCACATCACTAAACACAACAGAAATATATGACTTGTAGACCAGATATCACATTGTTATTGATTAAGGAGTGATACTTATATGGAAAAATCTGAACATACCAATGTAATTTAGCAAATAACCTGCCTTCAATTTTCTATTATTTACTTTACAGTCAATATCTTTGGTTTTGTTTTGTATAAAAAAATATATAAAATGTCTCCCCTCCTCCCATCACCAGTGTGTAATCTTCCATGTAGCTGAATTTGTACATTAAAAAAAGCACAAGACAGGACAATTGATTTGATGACAGTCCAGTTGAAAAACATTAACCTTGCAGATAAAGGACAAACAACATATTAAATCAGCAACATGCAAAACAGTTTCTTTATTTCCATAATAAGTTAGAGAAGGGGTGGGCAACCTACCGCTTGTGGGCTGGATCTGGCCCGTCAGGGCTTTGGATCCAGCCCACGGGATTGCCACTCCTGTGGCACTGCAGGCCCCGCACCGCTCCCAGAAGTGGCCGGCACCACGTCCCTGTGGTCCCTGGGAGGCTGAGGGGGAAGGGCAGCATGTGGAGCCCTCTGCTCTCCCTCCCCCGAGGCCACAGGGATGTGGTGCCGGCCGCTTCCAGGAGCGGCGTGGGGCCAGGGCAGGCAGGGAGCCTGCCTTAGCACGACTGCATGTCACTGCCACCCCGGAGCCACTCACCCTGAACCCTGAACCCCTCCTGCACCCCAACCCCCTGCCCTGAGCCCCCGCCACACCCTGCATCCCAACCCCCTGCCCTGTGCCTCCTCGCACATTCCACACACACCCCCAGCACCTCAACCCCCATCCCAGCCCTACATTCATGGCCCTGCATGCAAATTCCCCATCCAGATGTAGCCTTCAGGCCAAAAAGTTTACTCTAACTGAGAGGTGAGCAATGACCTTCAATGTTTGTGAAAACAATTACAAATATAAAGAAGTTTTCTTTACTGTGTCCCTTTAAAAAACTAAGATTAGCTGAAACAAAAAACAAGAGCCATCACTATTCACACAAAGAAAGACACTATCTTCCTGCTTCTCCTAAGCATGCCACTGAACTTAACGTTTTCACCTGACAGAGATATGAAAAGCAACTCCATTTCTGCTTTCTCTCTCACCTCTTCCCTTTTATAAACAGTCTGGAACGGACACAGTTTAGTCTTTCCTCAGGTGACATTTCTAGTGCAGTCAATCAATAGCAATTTTGCTTGAATCAGGACTGCAGTATTGGTCACGCTGCTGAAATTTAATGTTATCTGAAGGCAGCTTAAGTCTATTTGGAAATAAAAACCACTAAGAAACCTGCATTGTTATCAAATACAATTAGTAACTCTATGTCCAGCAGATAACAAGACAACGGGTCAAGGTTAAATGAATACAACTAAGCTAAATGTGAAGTTTCTTTGATTTTTTTTTTAAATCACTGCTAAGGACAATTCCCTTTTACTTTGCACCTTTCCAGACTACACACAGACAAAAATTATTTTGTCAACCACCTTAAAGCTGATAACTTAACACACAACAAGAAACATGAGGAAAACCAGACACAACATCCAGAGCAACAAACATAAGATGAATGTGACAGGAGATAACGGTTTCAAAACTCACTGTTTGCTTTGTTTTCTTTTTAACTGATGCTGCTGCCCTTCAGCCAGTGGGTTTCATTCCTAGGCACACAAACAGGCACTGGAATCCTGCATCAGAAGGAAAGGATGAGAAAAAGAGTAAGTACTCCTGAGTCATTAACTACCAAGCAGCATGCTCAATAAGTCTCCTCATTAACAAGGATCAATATATTAAACAGCATTATAGATTATTAAAAAGTCATCAATCAGTACAGAAACATCTTATACCAGTAATGTGCCAGTAATAAATCACAACCATAAATCGCAATGACAAGCAGAAGGATGAAAAACATAAATGATATCAGGAATACTGTAACACCATAGCTGATAAATAACTGCAGATAGTAATAAAGGAAGTACAACAAAAAGGTACAGCAGTAATAATCACATCAATAACTACTTATCACTAATGATGATAAAGCTAACCCTAGGGCAGTAGTGATAAGGACTATTCTAGCATCATCCATAACTATTCAGCGACACCAGTAACTATGGAAAGGCTGACTAGGAAAGACTAGAACTGCACTAACAAATGAATCTAGAGGAGCCCACGCTAATTACGAGTGTGTCATACTTATAAACTCAATACTATTAATTATCTTCACCACCCCTGTAGTGCAACGCTGCTGCACGTGGGTCCAGCGCCGCCTCCTGTTTGCTTCCCCACCTTGGCCACTAGCACCTTGCAGATGGGCTGCACCACGCCTGCCCACCAGCCCCAGCGCGCGCGCCGCACGGGAGCGCGCCGGCCTCCCTCTCTCTCCTCCCCTCCCCCGGAGGACTGGAAGGCGGGGACGCGCACTCGCGCTCTGTTTCTCTGTCGCCGCGCGGGCTGGCGAGAACGAGGCTCCCTGGGGTTGCTAGGGCCCGTCTCCAAGGCCGCCTGGGGCAGCCTAGGAGGCATGTGAGGGCCTGCGGCTGCAGCAGGGCGGAGAGGAGCCCCTTCCCCGCCGCCCGTCTCCTGGTGCTAGCGGGGATGGGGCAGAGGCTGCTGTGAGGCTGACTCCCCCCGAGGAGAGGCTGGGGCGCCCGGCCCATGTCACTGCAATGCCAGGCCCCTGGGCTGTCAGGTGCGGCTGGGGTCAGGGGGGCAGAGCAGTGTGACAAAGCGATCCGGGATGTGGCCCCTCTCGCACACTTCCCCGGGGGCTGTAATGCTGCCGGCGCACCAGATCTCTGACAGCTGGGGCTGTGCTTAGAGCCGCAGCAAGCCGGTATTCGCTGCGAATTTCAGCCTGCTCTGATTCAGTGCACGTTTCTAGCGCTCCTGGTTGTGGTGGAATCAGAAAACCAGGGCTGAGTGCACCCCCACTGCTCGAAGACCAGTAGAAACAACTTTAAATTGATTATTTTTGTCAAATCCCATGATTTTTAAGCCAATCTCATGGTTTTTTTTCACCATTTGTGGTCAGGAGTGCTGTGTTTGGATGAAACAAAGCGTGTGGTGGTCAGAAAATGGCACAAAATACCACAACTGTTTGTACAGTGTTTTGAGATCCTTGCATGGAAGGAGCAATAGACATGCAGAATATTATATTGTTGTGTGTGTGTGTGTGTGTGTGTGTGTGTGTGTACACATATCTATAAATCTTCACTTTAATAAAATTGGAGCAGGGGCTTAAAATATAGTTAGACTGTGGCAGGGAGGGACGTTACTGTACTAAAATGTGCTTTTTTAAAGGACATGTAGAAATAATGTATGATAGGAAATAATTTTTTTTGAATTTGAGTCTAAGATGGGGGAGGGGGAGGGAGGATTCTTGGTTACAAAACAAAAGCGAGTATAATGTGTATTACCAGTAGCTTTTGTACAGTAGTCTTTATTTGTCCCTAACTGTAATATTCTTTTCAAAGTATATATTTATGGAAAAGTTACTTTTTCATTTAACATGCAAAGCAGATGCTTTGTCCTGGACAGTTAATATGAAGCTATGTGGGTTAGGGTGACCAGATAGCAGGTGTGAAAAATCAGGACAGGGTGGAGGGCCTATATAAGAAAAAGCCCCAAACACTAGGACTGTGCCTATAAAATCAGGACATCAGGTCACCCTAATGTGGGTATAAATCTATTTCTGCTATATACAAGAGCATAGTGGTTCTGATATTTAGCAATTATTAAAGCCAAATAGAATCTGGTTCACACTTTAAACTGATTTGCGTCCCATACGGTATTAGTCACAAACGATGAAGAGAGAAAATTTAGATTGAAAGACATTGAAAGCATTTGGCCTTTAGTGCAAATTTATAACATGATTGAAGAAGAGTGCTAGAATTAGATATGAAATAAAGAGGTCTTGTTACTACTGCTATGTCAAACTTGCAGTTTTGCTTGCAAGGGTTTATATATTCTTCAGCTTAATAGTTTTTTAAGATGAGAAATATTATGATAATGATAATCTTATGATAATCCAGTCTGACTACTTGCATAAGGCCACAGAACCTTACCCAGTAATTTGTGCATCAAGCCCATAACTTCTGTTTGAGCTATAGCTTATCTTTTGGAAAAATAACTAATCTAGGTTTAAGTGATAGAGAATCCACCTTGTCCTTCGGTGAATTGTTCCAGGGGTTAAATACTCTCAGGCCTGGTCTACACTACGCGTTTATACCGATTTTAGCAGCATTAAACCGATTTAACGCTACACCCGTCCACACAACGAGGCCCTTTATACCGATATAAAGGGCTCTTTAAACCAGTTTCTGTACTCCTCCCCGACGAGAGGAGTAGCGCTGAAATTGGTATTACTATATTGGATTAGGGTTAGTGTGGCCGCAAATCGATGGTATTGGCCTCCGGGCGGTATCCCACAGTGCACCACTGTGACTGCTCTGGACAGCAATCTGAACTCGGATGCACTGGCCAGGTAGACAAGAAAAGCCCCGCGAACTTTTGAATTTCATTTCCTGTTTGGCCAGTGTGGAGAGCTCACCAGCACAGGTGACCACGCAGAGCTCATCAGCACAGGTAACAATGCAGTCTCCTGAGAATTGGAAAAGAGCTCCAGCATGGACTGCATGGGAGGTACTGGATCTGATCGCTATATGGGGAGAGGATTCTGTGCTAACAGAACTCCGTTCCAAAAGATGAAATGAAAAAAGTTTGAAAAAATTTCCAAGGCCATGATGGAGAAAGGCCGCACCAGGGACTCAGTGCAGTGCAGAGTGAAAGTTAAGGAGCTCAGACAAGCCTACCAGAAAACCAAAGAAGCAAACAGAAGGTCCAGAGGAGGGCCGAAAACATGCCGCTTCTATGCTGAGCTGCATGCAATTCTAGGGGGATCCACCACCAGTTCCCCACCCATCCATGGATTCCGAGGTGGGGGTGGTAATCTCAGCCATGGCTGAGGATTCTGTGGATGGGGAAGATGAGGAGGAGGAAGAGGAGGACGAGCTTGCAGAGAGCACACAGCACTCCGTTAGCCCCAACAGCCAGGAGCTTTTTCTCACCCAGACGGAATTACTCTCCCAGCCCTCCCAAGCCAGTAGCCCAGACAATGGAGCCATGGAAGAGACCTCTGGTGAGTGTACCTTTGTAAATATAAAACATGGTTTAAAAGCAAGCTTTTTTTAATGATTGATTTGCCCTGAGGACTTGGGATGCATTCGCAGCCAGTACAGTTATTGGAAAAGTTTGTTAACATGTCTGGTGATGGAGCGGAAATCCTCCAGGCACATCTCCATGAAGCTCTCCTGGAGGTACTCCAAAAGCCTTTGCAGAAGGTTTCTGGGCAAGGCAGCCTTATTCCGTCCACCATGGTAGGACACTTGACCACGCCATGCATGTAGCAAGTAATCTGGTATCATTGCATGACAAAGCGTAGCTGTGTATGGTCCCGGTGATTGCTGGCTTTCAAGCAACATCCGTTCTTTATCTCACTGTGTTATCCTCAGGAGAGTGATATCGTTCATGGTAACCTGGTTGAAATTCAGGAATTTAATTAAGGGGACAGAGATGGCCATTCCTACTGGGCTGTTTGCCTGTTGCTTAAAAGAAATCCTTCCTTGCAGGTAGCCAAGCGGGGGGAGGGGGGGAATGGCGCTGAGCTTTTTCGCATTTGGCTAGCAGGGATCTTCCCTGCTACCAGCCACGCAGTGAGGGGGCGAGGGGGGGTGATTAGCAGTGATCTTCCATGATACCAGCCACACGGTGGGGGGAGGGGTAAAGCGATTATCCCAGAGAATTGGATGGGGAGGTGGTTTCTGATGCTGCATGTTAACAGGAAAGAAGCAGCACTGAACGGGATTTGCTTGGTATTTGGGAAAGGAGGGCACTGTGTATATGAAGGCTACAGAAGCCGAAAGACAATGGCTTACCATGGCCGCATGCAAGCTGAATTCTGCTGCCCGGACCTGCGTCTGAGGGATCTCTAACACCAGAGCCGCAGGTACTCAATATTAAGATGCAAAATGTGACCTTGTAGTGAAATCACATGTGCTATGTAAGGTGAATAGTGTTGTTCACTGTGAAAGAGTATAAGCATTGTCCTGTAAAATGTATCTTTTTAAATACTTCTCTCCCTTTTTTCCCTCCCTCATGCAGCTGCAAATTTTTCAAGCCTCCCTACTCCATCCCAAAAGCTATCTCAGATAAGGCGGCGGGAAAAAAAAGAAGTGAGACGAAATATTCTCGGAAATCATGGAAGTAATCCGCAATGAAAGAGCTCATCTGAATGTGTAGAAGGATATGGTATCAAATTACAGGAAAGATGCCAGTGAATGTGAGGACAGGAGGGACGCTCGAGATGAGAGGTGGCGCCAGGAAGATCAGAGGTGTAGGCAGGAAGATCAGCGGTGGCGGGATGCAACGCTGGGGCTGCTGCGTGAACAAACTGACATCCTCCTATGTCTGGTGGAGCTTCAGGAACAGCAGCAGGGTCACAGAGTGCCGCTGAAGCCCCTGTGTAACCACCCTCGCCACTCACCATGTTCCATATCTTCCTCACCCAGACGCGTAAGAATGCGTGGGGGAAGACTTCGTGCACCCGCCCACTCCACCCCCGTGGACAGCCCAACCAAAAGGCTGTCATTACTTTGAAATATTTTTAGTGGCCTTTTCCTTCCCTCCTATCCTCCTCCCAAACCACACCCGGGCTACCTTGTCAGTTCTCTCCCTCTTTTTATAATGACTTTTTAATAAAGAATACGTGATTTTTAAACGATAGTGACTTTATTTCCTTAAGCAAGCTGTAAATGAAGTGGGAGGGTGGGTTGCTTACAGGGAATGAGTCAATCAAGGGGGGGGGGGTCATCAAAGGGAAACAAACACAACAGTCACACCATACCCTGGCCTGTGATGAAACTCGTTTTCAAAGCTTCTCTGGTGCGCACCGCTTCGTGGTGTGCTCTTCTAATTGCCCTGGTGTCTGGCTGCGCATAATCAGTGGCCGGGTGATTTGCCTCAGCCTCCCACCCCTCCATAAAGGTCGCCCCCTTACTCTCACAGAGATTGTGGAGCACACAGCAAGCATCAATAACAATGGGGACATTGGTTTGGCTGAGGTCTGAGCGAGTCAGTAATGTGCACCAGTGCGCCTTTAAATGGCCAAATGCACATTCTACCACCATTCTGCACTTGCTCAGCCTGTAGTTGAACAGCTTCTGACTACTGTCCAGGCTGCCTGTGTATGGCTTCATGAGCCATGGCATCAAGGGATAGGCTGGGTCACCCAGGATAACTATAGGCATTTCAACATCCCCAAATGTAATTTTCTGGTCTGGGAAGTAATTCCCTTGCTGCAGCCATTTAAACAGAGTAGTGTTCCTGAAGACGCGAGTGTCATGAACCCTTCCTGGCCATCCCACGTGGATGTTGGTGAAACATCCCTTGTGATCCACCAGTGCTTGCAGCACCATGGAAAAGTACCCCTTGCGATTTACGTACTGGGTGCCCTGGTGCTCCGGTGCCAAGATAGGGATATGGGTTCCATCTATCGCCCCACCACAGTTAGGAAATCCCATTGCAGCAAAGCCATCCACTATGACCTGCACATTTCCCAGAGTCACAACCTTTCATAGCAGCAGCTTAATGATTGCTTTGGCTACTTGCATCACAGTAGCCCCCACAGTAGATTTTCCCACTCCAAATTGATTCCCGACTGACCAGTAGCTGTCATGCATTGCAAGCTTCCAGAGGGCTATTGCCACTCGCTTCTCAACTGTGAGGGCTGCTCTCATCTTGGTATTATGGCATTTCAGGGAGGGGAAAGCAAGTCACAAAGTTCCATGAAAGTACCCTTACGCATGCGAAAGTTTCACAGCCACTGCGAATTGTCCCAAACCTGCAAAACTATGCGGTCCCACCAGTCTGTGCTTGTTTCCCGGGCCCAAAATCGGCATTCAATGGCTAGAACCTGCCCTATTACCAGCAGGATCTCCAAAGCGCAGGGGCCCGCGGTTTGAGAGAATTCTGTGTCCGTGTCCTCATCACTCTCATCGCCACTCTGCTGTAGCCGCCTCCTCCTCGCCTGGCTTTGCAGGTCCTGATTCAGCATAGACCGCACGAGAATGCGCGAGGTGTTTACAACGTCCACGATTGCGGTCTTGATCTGAGCAGGGTCCATGCTTGCTGTGCTATGGCGTTTGCACAGTTCACCCAGGAAAAAAGGCGCGAAACGGTTGTCTGCTGCTTTCAGGAAGGGAGGGGTGAGGCTGTACTCAGAACCACCTGCGACAATGTTTTTTGCCCCATCAGGCACTGGGATCTCAACCCAGAATTCCAAGGGGCGGGGGAGACTGCGGGAACTATGGGATAGCTACGGGATAGCTACCCACAGTGCAATGCTCCAGAAATCGACGCTAGCCTCGGTACATGGACGCTCACCACCGAATTAATGTGCTTAGTGTGGCCGCGTGCACTCGACTTTATACAATCTGTTTTACAAAACCGGTTTATGTAAAATCGGAATAATCCCGTAGTGTAGACATATCCTCAGTGTTAAAAAAATTGTGCTTTATTTCTGGCCTGAATTGGTCTAGCTTCTGCTCCTGTGCACTGGATTTCATTATTGCTTGTTTTCTGCTATCAGAAATCTCTTCCCCATGTAGGTACTTTCCAGATTATGATCAAGTCATCTCTTAATTGTTGTTTCACTTTGAGGTTTCTTCACACACAAAGTTGCACCAGTTTAACTAAATTGGTACATCACACTTAGTTAAACCAGTGCATCTTTGTGTGTAGTCCAGGACATATATTCAGGTTTGAACAAAGTCAAAATGACTTCCAAATGAAACCATCAAATTGCTACTAATTTCATATGAAATCATTGAAAACCAAATATTTCATTATTTGAAAGCAAACCAACAGAGATTCACTTGCATGTAAGCCCAGAGTCACATGAAAACTTAATGAATCTTCTGTATGAACCTCTTTACACACTGTATATAGCTTAAACTTCTAGTCCTGCCTTTCAGTTTCTTCTAGAGCTGTGTTCCTGCCTACATTATAGACCTTGTCTCCTATCCTGTCTCCCCTTGACACTTCTGCCTCATCAATTAACTCAAACAATGTTATTGGTCCATTACTAGATAGAAATGGTAGAATTGCCAATAAAATAATGAAGAAAAGGCAGAAGTGTTCAATAAATATTTGTTCTCTATTTGGTGGAAAAAATAGCTGATGTATCATGATGATAATGAAACAGTTTCTAATCCAATGGTAACCCAGGAGGATGTTAAACAGCAGCTACTGACATTAGACATTTTAAAATCAGCTTGGCCAGATAACTTGCGTCCAAGAGTTTTAAAAGAGATGGCCAAAAAGCTCTCTGGACCATTAATTTTGATTTTCAATTACTCTTGGAATATTGGGGAAGTTCCAGAAGTCTGGAAGAAAGCTAATATTGTGCCAGTGTTTAAAAGGAGTAAATGGGACAATCTGGGTAATTATAGGCCTGTCAACCTGACCTCAATCCTGACAAAAATAACAGAACAGCTGGTATGGGTCTTGATTAATAATGAATTAAAGGAGGGTAATATAATTAATGCCAATCAACCTGGGTTTATGAAAAATAGATCCTGTCAAATTAACTTGATATCTTTTTTTCATGAGATTACAAGTTTGGTTGATAAAGGTTGTAGAGTTGATATAATATACTTAGACTTCTGTAAGCTATTTTACTTAGTACCACACAACATTTTGATTAAAAACCAAGACCAATACAAAATTAATGTAGTACACATTAAATGGATTAAAAATGGCTAACTGATAGGTCTCGATATAATTTTAAACAGAAAATTTTCATCAAGCTGGTTTGTTTCTAATGAGGTCGTACAGGAATCCATTCTTGGCCCTAAGTATTTAACATTTTCGTCAGTGACCTGGAAGAAAAATAAAATTATCACTGATAAAGTTTGCAGATGACACAAAGATTGTGGGATGGTAGATAATGAAGAGGACAGGTCATGGATTCAGAGTGATGTGGACTGTTTGTGAAGCTGGTTGGAAGCATACAATATGTGTTTCAGTAGGGTCAATGTAAAGTTATATATCTAGGAACAAAAATGTAGCCCATACTTACAGGATGGGGACTGTATCCTTGGAAGCAGTGACACTGAGAAAGGTTTGGAATAGTAGTGAATACTCAGCTGATCATGAGCTTCTAGTGTGATTGTGTGACCAAAAAGGCTAATGCAATCGTTGGATGTATAAATGGTACTCCTAGGGGAATTCTGCACGTGTGCGCAGAATTCATGGCCCCCACAGATTTTTTTTGTTTTCTCACAGAAAAATGACTTTCTGACAGGGAAGCAAAGGGAAGCCACAAGAGCGGTCATGTGCCCCTCCCCAGCAGCATAAGTGTGTCATTTTGGGCACCTGGAGCAGCTGGCAGAGAAGTAAATTATGGGGGGAAAGGAGAGCTGGGGACACCCTGGCTGGTGCCAGATCAGACCCACCCCCCATCTGACCAACCCTTGTGCAGCCAGACCCCCTCTGGACCCTCTGCTGAGCCTCACCTCCCCTTCGCAACCATAATCCCTCTACTGAGCCACCTGCATCTGAACCTCCCACTACCAAGCCTTACTTCCTGTATCCAGCCCTCCCCAGCCCCTGTACCTTGAACCTCCCCAATAAAGTGCTGAACATCCAGATCCTCCCCCGCACACAGACCACCCCCCACTGAAGTCCCGCACCCAGATTGCCCCAAACAGAACCCTCTTGCCCCACACCTGGACCCCCCAAACTACCCCTCCACACTCAGGTCCTGCTGGGCTGAGTCTGCCTGCCCACACCTGATGTGGAGAGGCAGGGCCACGGGTGCTTCTGGGGCAAGCCCAGCCCCTGTGCTGTGTCAGGGCTGGGTACAGGCTCACCACTGAGTCTGTGTCCCGGGGTGGGGGTGAGGGCAGTGGCGTAGCCAGGTGGAGGGAAGAGGGGGAGCAGGAAAAAAAAAGGTGCCACCCGCTGCAGCGCTTTTACTGACGGGGCAGTGCTCCGGGTCTTCGGTGGCACCTCAGTGGCGGGACCGTCACTCGCTCCACAGGTCTTTGGCGGCATTTCAGCGATGAAGCTTCAGTGCCGCTGAAGACACCCCAAGCAAGTGAAGTTCCCGCCATCGAAGACCTGGAGTGCTGCCCCATCAGTAAACGCCGCAGCGGGTGGTGCCCAGTTCAGACCCACGTCGTGGCAAGGAGTGGAACATCAGGCCCGGCTGATGGAAGGGGAAGGGGGTGGCCGGAGCTCTCGGGGAACTGGGACCCCAGAGGGGGGAGCAGAACATGGGGAGGGGGCACTGCCAGGGGGACCCTGGATCCCACGAGCGGGGGGCAGCCCAGCAGCACTCTCCGAACTGGGGGCAGCAGCATTGCCTCAGGGGCAGAGTGGACTCTAAGTCGACGGGCCAGACCCAGTGCGGCACATGCTGAGCAGGGGACCCCTGAGCCGGACTGTACCATCTTGTGGGGGGACGGGCTGCAGCTCCCGGGAGGGGACTCAGCTGCTCCCTTCCCCTCCAAAGGCTAATGCATCCAGCAGAGGGCCTCCAAGCAGCCGCCAGGTGGGGATGTCCCAACCCCATCCCCTGCGCCCATTCCCCAGGGATCGCATACTGTGCCACTAACCCTCTTCCCCTCTCCAGCACATGGTGCAATCCGTTTCGTTCTAGGGCGGTGCTGTATCAGCCAATCAAATCATAACTTGGGGGCTTTCTGACCAATCAGCTGCTGCTTCATGTTACAACCCAATGCAAGGAGGGAAGCGTCGGTAAAGTTCTTTAAAGGGTCACCCAGGTGGCAGGGGGTGGAGAAGGGGAGAGTTTGGATAAACCAATGACGAGTAGCGCCTTTTTTTTTCACTGGTGTGACTGGAACCCAGGCTCCCGGGTGAGTAAAATTAAAAAGGCGCCACTTGTGCTCGGTGGAAAAGCAGCCGCTCCCCCTCAGCTATGCTACTGTGTGGGGGGACTGCAGGGTGATCTCACACCTCCATGCAGCCAGTGGCCTGTGCTCCCCACTGCCATGCTAGAACCTCCACATTTATTGACAAAATCTGCAGAATTTTGCATTTTTTAAAAATGTGTGCAGCATTGTTATTTTTTTGGCACATATTTTTTATTTTTTGATGCAGAATTCCCTCAGGAGTAAAATGAGAATCTGAAGTAAGGGTAAGGAGATTATATTACTTCTGTATTTGATACTGGTGTGACTTCTATTGGAATACTGTGTCCAGTTCTGGTGCCAACAATTCAAGAAGGATGTTGATAAATTGAAGAGGGTTCAGAGAAGGACCAAAAGAGTATTAAAGGATGTAAAACCTGCCTTATCATGATAGACTCAAATCTATTTATCTTAACAAAGAGAATGTTAAGGGGTGACTTAGTCATAGTTTATAAGTAATTCATGGGGACCAAAAATTTGATAGTGGGTTCTTTAATCTAGTAGACAAAGGTATAAGATGATCCAGTGGCTGGAAGCTGAAGGTAGACAATATAGTCTAGAAATAATGCACAAATTTTGAACAGTAACAGTAATTTATCATTGGAAGAATTTACCAAAGGTGGTTGTAGATTCCCCATCACTGACAATTTTTAAATCAAGATTGGATGTGTTTCTAAAAGATGTGTTTTAGTTCAAGGAGGAATTAATTCAGGGAAGCCCAATGCCCTCTGTTATATAGGAGGTCAGACTAGACTAGACTAGACCTAAATGATCGCAGTGGTCCCTTCTCACTTTATAATCTGTGAATGATGCCAATCTCAATTACTTTTCCTTCTTTCTTTCTTTCTTTCTCTGTCATAAACAGATAGCTAAGGGTTAATGTCTCTTTCACCTGAAGCACCTGACCAGAGGACCAATCAGGAAACCGGATTTTTTCAACTTTGGGTGGAGGGAATTTAGTCTCTGTGTCTTTGTTTTCCGTCTGCCTGCCTTCTCTGAGCTTTGGAGAAGTAGCTCTACTTTCTAGTCTTCTGTTTCTAAGTGTAAGGACAAAGAGATCAGATAGTAAGTTCTATGGTTTTCTTTTCTTTGGTATTTGCATGAATATAAGTGCTGGAGTGCTTTGATTTGTATTCTTTTTGAATAAGGCTGTTTATTCAATATTCTTTTAAGAAATTGCCCTGTATTGTGTCATCTTAATACAGAGAGACTATTTGTATTTTTTCTTTCTTTTTTATATAAAGCTTTCTTTTAAGACCTGTTGGAGTTTTTCTTTACTGCAGGGAAATTGAGTCTGTACTCACCAGGGAATTGGTGGGAGGAAGAAATCAGGGGAGATCTGTGTGTGTTGAAGTGGCTAGCCTGATTTTGCATTCCCTCTGGGTGAAGAGAAAAGTACTTTTTGTTTCCAGGATTGGGAACAGAGAGGGAGATTCACTCTGTTTGGATTCACAGAGCTTGTGTCTGTGTATCTCTCCAGGAGCACCTGGAGGGGGGAAGGGAAAAAGGATTATTTCCCTTTGTTGTGAGACTCAAGGGATTTGGGTCTTGGGGTCCCCAGGGAAGGTTTTTCAGAGGGACCAGAGTGCCCCAAAACACTCTAATTTTTTGGGTGGTGGCAGCAGGTACCAGGTCCAAGCTGGTAACTAAGCTTGGAGGTTCATGCTAACCCCCATATTTTGGACGCTAAGGTCCAAATCTGGGACTAAGGTTATTACATTCTCCCACTCTCATCTGTGTGGGCTTTTTCCAGGAATACCCCTATGCATGGAATGCTATCCCCAGGCCAGTGTACCAAGCTGCCACTTTCTCTTCATTAAAGTCCCTTTTATAATCCCCTTTTGCCACTAGGCCCTAAAGAGTGAGTTTATAAATTACAAACAAAAAAATAAAATCATCCTCACCAATGTGTTGCATCTCCAAAAATCTACAAGATAAATGCATTTCTTAGGACAGAGGCTATCTCTGTTTTCATGTACTGTACGCCACCACATACATATTTTATAATAGTAATTTACGGTGCACTTAAAACACAGATTAAAATTAAACTTTTATAAATTAAAATCCATAATCTTGAAAACATGCTGAAGCAGATGAGAAGCCAATTTGAAGCATGGAACACAAATATAATATGCTTATGCCCAGCTGCTTCACTAAATCAGAAGAATTAACTGTTACCCACAGCATTAAGAAATAGCAATTTAAAACTGAATTTTTATTATTAACTATACATCTGTTTATCCATGTTTAGAAATGCTGCTTTTTGTGAACTTTCAAAAAGTTTCATGTAGCGAAAATTAGGTTTCCTTTTTTTCACCCTTTGCTTCTTAGAGACAGAACCATCACTGCCTCACTTTTAGAACAACGGTGTCATACGTCATTCTCTGAGTATTCCAAACCTGAATTAACAGAACAGCTAGATTATTTTTTAATAATGTCACCTTTTAGCTTCCAAAAACACTGCTGATAATTAGCAAATTGTCAAGTGAGTTACTAAGTAAACAGAGTACCATTTTCATCCATTTATACTGGTGTTTTCTAACAGCGACTGTATCTGGGCAGACATTTACAAGTCAATACATAAATCCAAAGATGATTTTCTTTTGTTTGCCTTATATCTAGAATTTTCAAACTTTTGAATACTCCTCAGTTGTCCAGCAAGAATAATTATTAGGCCGAAAATGCTTGAGCAACCAAAACTACTTCGTAGGCCTCTGCCTCCAAAGCTGCTACCTGAACTGCCTGTGCCAAAGGAGAACACCTATAAAGGTAAGCAGTACTAATAACAGATAGTCTTCACAGTGCATCGTTCCAAGATTTACATATTCTTTGCAGACAATATTGAAGGAATGTGTTTTAATCAATTTAAGTATTCATTTAAACACTATATAGTTTCTATCATTATTCAGCAAATAATAAATCAAACCAGAATAATTCCTCAGTGAGACTGCACTGTGACAACAAGGATTGGAGCTGGAGATGTAATGCCGTGTGAATATGATTGGAAGATGATCATTGCATGTGTTCCCAACCCAAAGGAAAGTCAGCAGTTGATAACATTTGAGATTGCTATCCTGTCTTTTGTATGAGAATGTGGGATTAAGTATGAAGAAGACCCATACAGTCTCTTGTCCCACTGAACTGATTTCAAGATTCAGCTGTACAAAAAGTTTACTAAGTACTTAAGTTGCAGAATAGAGTATTGATTAATTAGCACCCCATGCAGCAGCATAAAGAGAACAAGAGAAGATCCCTTCGGGGCCCTAGCTTAGGCCTCAATTCAGGAAGGTACTAAGCACATGCTTACCTCCATTTCTGTTAAGGAAAGTACTTAACTTCAAAGCATGTTCTTACGTCCTGTTGATTTCAGTGAGACTTAAACTACCCACTTAAAATTAAGTGTGGGCTCAAATGCTCTTCCTGAATAGGAGTGCTTCCCAGAATCAAGGCTTTAAATTGGTAGCCATTTTAAAGTAAAGTTAAAGAGATAGAAGCTCCGACTCCTTTTTCTTTCAACTGCTTTTCACTGCTCAGGCAGTGCAGAACAGTCAGAAAACTGCCCCTGAGTATTCCAATTTGTTGGGAAGTTGCCAAATGTCAGGTGGCATAAAGCCAATGTAGCTGGCTCTTTGCCACTTGCTTCAGGTGTCCCATGACATGGACAATGGGGAGGGTGTAAAAGAACTGGAGCAGGCAGTACCAGAGCACGCTGTGTTTCAGCTGTCCTTTACATAATGGGCTCTTGAGAGAATTAAATGTGGGTGCAAGTTAGAGCAGTTCCTAGGCTGCTCCAATTTGTGGTGAAGCTTGTTTGGCCCTATAGTCACCATTAGCATCAGGGTGGGGAATGAAAACTGCTCCAGTGTTGTTGTGGATTTAACTTCAAACACTTGCTGATGGTTTCATACATTCAACATATCATAAGTTCATACATTAACTGAAATGACCCAAAACAACAGGTAGTGCTGAGATAACATTAAAAAACCTTTAATCCGTGACAAAATAAATGTTTGGTTTCACATGGTCTCTCCTCTAATTCCAGAACAAACCAATGTTATTAAAAATAAATTAATAATTAGAATTCAGGATATATAAGGCTCTTTCTTACATGCATTGAAGTTAATGGCAAAACTCTCACTGATTTCAGTGGGATCTGGAATAGACCACAAGTATCCATTATCAGACACCAGGCTATAACTCACTTCCCTAACACCATGATGAAGGCTTATGTTATGATCCAACCAAGGCCCGCCGCTATGAGGGTCAGGTATCAAATGACAAACAAAAAGGTGTAGCAAGAGATAAAGAAGGTGATGAGAGAGATTAGAGAGGATGGAGTCAGGAACAAAGGTAAAGATACAGGGAGGTACAACTGTGATTCAGTGATTATGAAAAAATTAAGGCCATTTGCGGATGGTCCCATCCCTCCTGGTGTACAGCTGCATAAGTAAACACTTGCATATATACATGTAGGGTCATGTAGCCTTTGAAGACAATGGGGAGTTCTGCTTAAAAACTGATATAGCTGATGATACAATACAGTTCAGAAATATCTGTACATTTTGCATGCTATATGTGACCTAGAAGATGCAAAAATGGGCTTCGCCATTTATTTAACAATAGCTAGTAACTAGGGCTGTCAAGCAATTTAAAAAAATTAATCATGATTAATCACACTGTTAAACAATAATAGAATACAATTTTAATATTTTGGATGTTTTCTACATTTCCAAATATTTTCAATTACAACACAGAATACAAAGTATACAGTGCTCACTTTATATTTATTTTTATTACAAATATTTGCACTGTAAAAAACAAATAGTATATTTCAATTCATCTAATACAAGTATTGTAGCGCAATCTATCATGAAAGTTGAACTTACAGAGGTAGAATTATGTACAAAAAATCACTGCATTCAAAAATAAAACAATGTAAAACTTTAGAACCTACAAGTCCACTCAGTCTTACTTCAGCCAATTGCTCAGACAAAGTTTGGTTACAGTTTGTAGGAGATAATGCTGCCCGTGTCATGTTTACAGTGTCACCTGAAAGTGAGAACAGGCATTCGCATGGCACTGTTGTAGCCAGCATCGCAAGGTATTTATGTGCCAGACGTGCTAAAGATTCATATGTCTCTCGATGCCTCAACCATCATTCCAGAGGACATGCCTTCATGCCGATGATGGTTTTGCTCGATAACGGTCCAAAGCAGAGCAGACCGACACATGTTTATTTTCATCATCTGAGTCACTTGCAGAAGGCTAACTTTCTTTATTGGTGGTTCGGGTTCTTTAGTTTCCGCATCAGAGTATCGTTCTTTTAAGACATCTGAAAGCATTTTCCACACCTCATCCCTCTCAGATTTTGGAATGCACTTCAGATTCTTAAACCCTGGGTCAAATGCTGTATCTAGTCTTAGAAATCTCACATTGGTACCTTCTTTGCATTTTGTCAAATCTGCTGTGAAAGTGTTCTTAAAACAAACATGTACTGGTTCATTATCCAAGACTGCTATAACATGAAATATATGGCAGAATGCAGATAAAACAGAAAAGGAGACATACAATTCTCCCCCAAGGAGTTCAGTCACAAATTTAATTGACACATTGTTTTTTTAATGAGAGTCATCAGCTTGGAAGCATGTCCTTTGGAATGGTGCCCGAAGCATGAAGGGGCATATGAATGTTTAGCATATCTGGCACATAAATACCTTGCAACACCAGCTACAAAAGTGCCGTGTGAATCCCTGTTCTCACTTTCAGGTGACATTGTAAATAAGAAGCAGTCAGCACTATCTTCCGTAAACGTAAACAGACTTGTTTTTCTTAGCAATTGGCTGAACAAGAAGTAGGACTGAGTGGACTTGTAGGTGCTAAAGTTTTACAATGTTTTGGTTTTGAGTACAGTTATGTAACAAAAAAAATCTACATTTGTAAGATATACTTTCATGATAAAGAGATTGCACTTCAGTAGTTGTCTGAGGCAAATTGAAAAATACTATTTCTTTTGTTATTCGTTTTTACAGTGCAAATATTTGTAATAAAAATAATAATATAAAGTGAGAACTGTACACTTTGTATTCTGTTTTGTAATAGAAATCAATATGTTTGAAAATGTAGAAAAACATCCAAAATATTTAATACATTTCAATTGGTATTTTGTTGTTTAACAGTGCGATTAATCTTTTTAATCACAGCTAATTTTAATCGCATAAGTTAACTGCAATTAATCAACAGCCCTACTAGTAACTAATAATTAAATACTAAATTTAAAGATAGAGGTAACAGCCAATAACAATTGATAGTAGGAATATTTTAATGTAACTAATAGTTCAAAGAAAGAGCTGAACACTCCACTGCTTGAGACTTTTTGAAAACTAGGTCCTGATCCTACAACTGAGTCTTGCAGAAGGACTCTTACTCCTGAACAGTCCCATTGAGTTCAGTCAAACTTATGCTCCCACAAGAGTCTGCTGTGCAGATTCTTTAGACTGGACAATATGTTAAAATAAACTAGCACTGTAAAAGAATAATCCTGCCTTGGCAGGGACATGGAAAAGATGTCCTAATAGGTCTTTTCTATCTCTAACTTCTGCGATACTATGACCTACATGTAAAACTACTTAAATAGATAAAACTATTAAATCTGAACATAATCAATAAGTAAACTAAAGAAAAAGTTCTGAAAACAATTTGTTCATAGTATTTGATATGTATAACTAATGTGAAATTTCTTAACATTAATATTATGATATTGTTTTATTAATATAGTGTCACTTACAATGTGTTTGTTATTTTAATAATTCCAGTTATCATTTATTATTTCACTAATTGATTAAGAATACTCATAACATTATAATGGTATGGTAAAAAATAAGTAAGAAGGGAAATCTCAGTGAGTGAAGTAAGAGGCTGTGATTCTTGTTCTCTTGATATTATTAAGTCTATTAATGGTTTAGTTAAAGTTGTTGGTGAAATTTTCCATATATGTCTGTACAACACATTTCCAGTCTGGCACCATCCAAAATGTATCTAAATATTTCTGGCTCAATACCAAAGCTCTGCTCCACTGATTTAAAACTATTTAAAAATGATAAACCTTTTATCCAGAGACAGTGTTCTGTTGCAATGTCTTTTTTCTATTTTAACATATGATTAGTGATGAATGCTATTTAGAACGTATAGATTTATACAGTACCCTGACAAGAATCAAAGTACTGCACAATAAAGCACATTTAAGGATCACTTCATGCACCACAAAACGCAGCCATTACCTTTGATAGATGTTTATAAAGTGGAGTGACCATTGATCAGAATCCAGTTTTTCAGTAATGGTAGTATGATCACCTTGGAGAACACACTGGTTCTGTGTTTCATCAAATATGAGACCAGTTCACTCCTTAAGAATAAGATGAACCTATTCCCAGGAAGGTGGGGTACTAATCCAGACAATACATAGGGAATCCTATGTGACTGTGCTTCTAGCTGGTGGCCTGGAAAAAAGTCTGTAGCTCTTCTGCAGCCCTTCTGTGAAGATTTTTTGGCACTGGACCCTATATTCATGATTTAAATGTCTTCTCACAAGCTTATCATGCTGGTCTCATCTACATCATCCTAGTTGAAGCTGGCACAGAGCCCACATCATGGTGTTTAGGGGATGTGGAAGCCCCCTGAATGGTTGCTTCTTCCTGAGCGCCACTCCTCACAAGCATGGCTATCGTGGGGCCTAGATGGTATAGAGAGCCTTATGTGGGTCCTTCATAATGGGATGGATGTTAGTCCAAGTGACCATTATTAGAAACTAAATATATCAGTTTATGACTGGCTAATAGTTTGAAATTATTTGTTGGTAAATTAACAAATCAGCCATTTGGTGGACGTTAATTTAACCAGTGGACGTTAATTTAATTTGCTTCTTCTTGTTCAAGGTGGTATATATTGTTCTTTGGAGCAACACAGTTCATAAGGGATTACATTGTGGCTCTCAGTCACAGCCCCACAGTAGGGTTCTGTGGAGAAATATTGCCCCAGAGAGCCCCTGCAAGCTTCTTGCAGCAAGGACTGCCTCATTGTTACGTGTGTCCAGTGCCTCACACAGTGGGACCCTGATCTTTGATTCAGGACTTTCAGAACTATCACAATAATCAAGTTTTATGTGCAGTAGAACCTCAGTAATTAGCTTTTCACTAATCTGTGTGGCTCATCATAAGCATTCTAAATATAGATGTCTAACACTTACTCACATGTTTACAAAATTACTAGAGATCATTCGGTGTTGTTTACTTTGTTCAAAATTAAATTATACTTGTCAAATGTACAAAGTAAAACATTTTGTGATGCAGTAGGGTTGATTTTTTTTAAATTATTATTTTTGTGTGTTTACTCAGCATAGGGGAACTTCTCTCTGAAGCATCCAGTTTGAGTCAATCAAAATATTTTCTTGAAAAAGGTGTGAAATGTATGCCTAGTTATAAATGTATCCTCACTTTTCTTTCTTTTGTGTTCTCCAGGCAGGATTCCTGGAAAACACCGACCTGGAGTGATAAGAAGCACAAATGATGAAGACAGTAATATTTTTTCCAGTAGTTATTTCAGTGGTCAAACACAAGTCCAGCCCAAAGATGCACATCTCCTTCTTGACCACAATTCCAGTGGTCAAACACAAGTCCATCCCAAAGATACTCACGTCCTTCTTGATCAAAATCTGAAAAAGGAGTTGACTGTTACTGCTCCTTATTTTTGTACACCTGCTGGCTGCACATTGCAGAAAGATAGTAGATCCTCCGACATGGATGTTCTAGCTCCCCCCGAGGAGAGTGATTCTGTTTATAGGTCTTTACCAGACATTGCTACTGCTGCAAGCACAACTGACAAGGACAGAATTACTCTTTCTGGCTATTATTCAAGCAGTCGAACATCAGTCCAGCTCAAAGTCCAAAATCTTTTTCCTGATCAAATTCTTAAAAAAGATATTATAACTCCAACTCCCAGTGGTCCCGCCAGTTTCCCATTACACAGACATCGTAAATCCTTTCGCATGCAGCTTCTTGGTTTACCGAAGGATGAGCCTGCTTATTTTACATTACCAGAGTTTACCTTTGGAAGCTTAGCTGCAGTGTCCTCTTCTCACCCATCACCTGTGATTGCAACTGTTAGAAAGCCAGTTGTTTCTCACTGTAACTACCAAAAACTCACTACCCAGTTGACCAGTAAAGTGAGAAAGAGCATACAGACTGAAGTTAACACAACGGTATTGTCCAATAATGAGTTCCCAGTAATTTCACAAAGAAAGCCTGAGAGACAGAGTATCATAGGTACTGTATTTTACATTGTCAAGTGTTCTAATTCACTTTTGTCTGTGCATGATTTTTACTGAAAGCATTTCCAAAATAGGCCTCCTTTACAGGAAAAAAAACTTTGCCATTTGTCTGTTTGTGAGAATTTTACATCATCATTTAAGAACTAGAAAGTGCAAAATTGTAGCTAGTAATAACTAATCTAACTTTATTTTTAAAAACTTTAACAACAGGTAACAATTTGGGGGGAGGGATAGCTCAATTTAGGGAGAGGGGTTTGAGCACTGGCCTGCTAAACTCAGCGTTGTGAGTTCAATCCTTGAGGCGGCCACTTAGCGATCTGGGGCAAAATCAGTACTTGGTCCTGCTAGTGAAGGCAGGGGGCTGGACTCAATGATCTTTCAGAGTCCCTTCCAGTTCTATGAGATAGGTATCTCTCCATATATATATATAGGATCCATGAAAGATGGTCCTTACACCTGCACAGAGTCTTTCTAGGCCCAGTGCTTTGTAGCCCTGCATCTTGTGCACTCATTTAAATGAGTGTAAAATGCTAATATTCTGGTTTACTATCATTTTGCAATCACTTTGTACTAATGTAAGGCCCAGATTTTCAAAGGTATTTAGGTGTTGCTGAGTTCAGTGTTGCATTGCCTAATTGATATAGGAACCTTAATCTTATTTTCAGAAGTGATTTAGGCACTGAAGAGCCTAAATCCCATTGCTAGTAAGTAGGATTTTGGCTCTTAAGTGAGAATAAGATTTAGGCTCCTGAGTACAGCAGCATTTAAATACCTTTAAGAATCTAGGTCTAAATAACTACATAAGGTGCAGGACAACAGTGAATTGGGCCCACGGGCTTCAGTAGGACTCTGATGGTATTTCTGAATAAAGAATGGATTGGGCTTTCTAACATAGTGGCTTTTGCTTACCTGCACAGGGTTAAACAGGTTGACAAATCAAGGCAACAATATGAGGTCATTCCTGCAAAGGCTTGTTGCCATGCAAGTAGTCTTTATTCATGTAAATAGCCCCATTGACTATACATGGGAGAGTAAAAGTTTGCAGGATCAGGCCCCATGTTACCAGGGATCTTGGGTTGTTATGGCTTTCCTCCAAGTCTAAAGCACTCAGCCAAGATCTTTGATTAGGAGATGAGTGTATCCCCACAATCAACATCCTTTGCTCTCAGGAGAGACAGGCACTAGAGAACCATATTTTTTTCCAATTTTCGACGTCTAAGTAAATAATGTTTGATAAAATTATGGTGCAGCAGGCCCTGTGCTATAGTTAAGATTGTGTTACAGCATAACTTTTAACCTTTTATTTATTTATATATATATGTCTTTGAATAGGCAAAAAGAAAAACACAGAATATAAATTTTGAGCACTGTTTGAATTTTTCGTGATGGTGTGATGAAAAATGAATTGATAGAGAATAATAATAAAATTGCCCTTTCTTATGATTCCTTCTTCCATTGCCTCCCTGGATTGCCTCACTCTTCTTTGCATCCCTTTTGCAAAAACTCTGCAACTCTCTGGGACCTATCTTTTGTCCAGATTGTTGCTCCTCACGTGCTGATTTGTAGAATATCAGTTATACATCGGTATTTTTTATAACTCTTCAGCTGTAACAGAAAATGTGTGCCAAACAAACCCACTGAATTTTAATTCAACAATAAATAACATGCCAAGAGATAGGGCTTATTGTGAAATCACTGGTGGCCTAAACCCCAAGCTTATGGCATGCACAATCCCAAGTTTAGCCACTGTGCTATGACCTTTTAGAGCAACTAACCTAGTTTTGGTTAGCCTATCTTTCACTACTGTCAACTGCACGCCCCCCCCCCCCCCCCCCCCAGAGCCAGGGATAGAATCAACTGGTGATTCCCACTCACCAATTTTATATTAACTACTAAATAGGTGGGTAACTCACTGTGAAAGTGTGTCTAGTCTCCTCTGATGCCTGGTCTAGAAAGGGGTGAGCAATTATTCCTGTAGCTAAATTAGTAGTGATTCACAAAGACGAAGTAAGCAAGCCTTAACTGTCACTAAATGTAATTTTTGTTTGCTAATGAAAATGTCAGAATCTGACCTGATTCTAGGACTGGTCAGACAGTCCAGTTCTGTTATTTCTCTTTGCTAATTTACAGGCTTGGCCTTTTATGACCTGAAATATTGTAAACATTTTTAATATATTTTTTCTGGAGAAGGGTGATGGGTAGAAAAAAAGTTGAGTAGGCAATATTCACCCATTATTTTCTTAAAATATATCTTAGAGAGACACTTATTTCAAGGGTTGCATGGAATGTTAAAATGAATACACACTGTAACCAGATAGTTATGGCATTTTGTCGTTAAATTGATTGCACAATCTATCGTTCTGAACTGTCAATATTAATATATATCTCCACCCTCATCCTGAACAAGTAGGCACTCAACTCTCACTGTAAATACTACACACCAGCCGGCACACGTGCATATTTCAATTCTGTTATTTTTACATTAAAATTGCTTCCAAATTTGGGCCCATCACCAACCAGATAAATCACCCATTTATATAACATTTCCTGAATGTTACATAAAAACATAGTTTGCAGCCACCATTTGCAGTCTTACCCTCTATCTCTTTTACACACCCCAGTACAAAACTATATATAAGGTTATGTAAAATGGAACATGAAACCACACCAACTCTATATTTAATCATATGAACACAACCATTAATGTGATTGTGGTGTTGAGACTGCACATTGGTTGTTCAAAATGAGTGGAGATAAGTGAATTGTGGTTGCTGGAAGGGAGGGAGCTAAGGTTGAGAAAGGGAACTGATGAGTGGAGTGCAGATGGGCTATTGAATGACATAGATACATATTTCCATTCTTATGGTTTGCATTGGCTGAAAATACAGTGCATAAATCTTAACTCTAAGATAAGCCTACAGTGCATTTTAGTGGGAATATAGGTATGGGTTTTTTTTAAAATGACTGCTAGGAATACTAGTGAAATAGCGTATCAGGAATTTCAGATAGCTGTCCTATAACCCATGCAAGCTTCTCTATGATAAGAAATTCAGTTCCCTGGTGGTCATTTACACTGTCTCTTTATGCTGTTCTGGTAATGTAAAGGGGCCTTAAAAGTAAATGCTGACTTGATGGTCCGTTTATGCTGCAGAGCTGTGTAAACGGTGCTTTGTGTAAATGAGAAATGAGGTAGTCTGACTAAGTTAATACATTTCTCACATACCTCTTCTACCACCACTCCCAACTTTTTTCAGAAATGGCTTTGGAGGAGAAAATGAGAAAATCTAGCTCATCGGAACAGATTTTAGAAGAAGGTGATGAAGGAAAAGGATCTTTTACAGACAATTTAAAGCTGTACACTCATGGACAGAACAAAAAAGTGCCTTCTTCAGGTAGGGGCAAGATATATACATTACATGTATGAAATAAACTATGTACAGCACTGTAGTGGTAGTTTTGTAATGGCAATATAAAAGATGAAGAGCAGTCCTACTATCAACTCCCAATAGTGCATGCCATTGTTAAGGGGAGAATGAAATGGACGTTATAATAATAAATAATAGAAATGTACAATTACAATAAAATCAAGACAGGAAGGAAATTCAGAGCCAAAGCTTTTCACTCTGTTGGGTTTTAGGATTGTAAGGTCTTAAACTAGTGATTGAGGAATCCATTTGGGATGTTAACAGTAAGAGTGGTAGAAAGCTTTTGTAACCAAACCTGAAATTCATCCCAAGTTTGTGCCATGGGTTGAGCTTCCCAGAATTAAAACCCTCAGAATCAATTGCTACTTCTGAAAATGTAGGCTTTAATGGTTTATCTAAAGAGAAACAAAATCTTCAATCTCTTTAACATCATCTGTTGTGGGCTGAAGCTACAGATGGACCTGAACAAAATGCTCCCAAACTTTAGGAAAGTTCTCTCCAAATCCAAAGTCACTGGTCAGGCCCTTTTATCAGTAGCTGAAACCTATTCTGCTGCTCACCCTTCAAAAAAAAAGTTGAATAAATGTGAATGCTTTTAAAGGGTCAAATTCTGGAGTCTTTATCCAGGCATTGCTAAGATACTGATTTGTATCAGGGAATTTTGCCTGAGTAAGACCTGACAGTGCATGGAAGGATTTGGCTATACATTTGGGATCTACATAATGAAGCGTTAGTTCTTTATTTCCTAATCTCGATGTTTATTTCCATATTTGACTACATATATTTTTACTTGCAGAACCTGATCTTACTCTTGATGATGGTACTATAAAGGGTATCCAGGGATTTGGGTACCAGAATTTAAGTGAGCAGGATGAACAAGAACAGCTGATGGCCAGGTCCAGAATGGCAGTTTTATATTGCATAATGCATAGCAGAAATGCACTTAATCTTAAGGTACACCTTTTAAAAATTACAACTGCACTCACTCTCCATATCGCTATCCTTAATGGTCAACTGCTGCTTTCATTAGAAGCACAATTTCCCTTGGATTAATAACTTGGCTTTCTTAACTTAATCCACCTAGAACCTGGTTTTAAAATTCTCAGTATATAGCCACTTTTTAAAAATTAAAAATGGCTATAATCATTTAAGATTTGTTTAGTAATTTTAGAGTAGTCTTAAGCTTGGTTGTTCTAGATGCGCCTTTTTCATTCTCTTGCCTCACCTTGGTCTCCCTCTCTATTATCTATTTCCTCCCCTTTTTCACCCACACTCTTCTTCCATTATGTTGTGTGCCTCTCCTCATTTTTCTGATGCACTTTATGATTTATGTGACATCCGCTGGCTCCCAGCACCTCCTGCAGTAGTGGACTGAGTTTGAACACACTGCTGCTTCTTCTCCTCCTGTAGTGCCACCAGATTGCTTCAGCACCGTGCAAGTAGGAGTGGCAAGATCCTGAAGGCGGGAAAAGGTGCCCAACCCTTTTTCTAGAAGGCCAGAGACATGATAGTCTAAAGTTTCTAGAACCTTGCCTGTCATCAGTTCGGCCCTGTTATGTACTTGCTGTTTTTAATTATTTCTGTTTTCATGTAATGTGTGGATCTGTTGAGTCAAAGCATTGACAACTGATCTGTCAGTATAATAATGCTTAATATTTATTCAACTATTTATTATTGCTCCCTGTTTGTATTCAATCTGTAGTATCTGCTAGGTAGGTATGGTTTACTATGTAAATTTCATAGAAATGACTCATGAATTCTAGCTTACAAGGGAATAGTTACTGCACATAAATAGATGTGAGATTGTAGAGAAAAGTATATTAATGTATTGAGATTATAATATATGATGTAATTAAATACTGTATCAAACTATTTATACCAAGGGTGTAGACAAAAGTTGTGCATGCAACCGTAACTTAATTTCCTGATTTAAGCCAAATCATAAATTCATATTTTTTTACCATAGCTTTTTGTATGGTGTTCCCTAGCTTTGAAAGAAAGGGCTTTTAAAAAATGAAAAGAAGAAGCTTCACTTTCTAGGATTCTGGAGCTCTGAGTTGCAAACATCATGTGTACATCCCAGAACCTATTTAGCTAGACAGCCCTGGAGTACTCATTCCATGCACCTTAGGAAGATCACAGGAAAGAGCCCAGTATATTTTGTACAAAGAGGGCATAATAAGAGATAAACATAGGAACTATGCCATGAAGAGCATAGAAAGTGGGAACTAGCTTAAATTTAATGCAAGAGGGAAGGGGAGATCAATGAAGTGAGAGCTGAGAGGCGAGGCAGACGAAGTTTTGAGTTGCCAATGTGGCCCTCAGCTAGGTGAATATTTTGATGCTCCTTGCATAATGATTTGGTACTGTCTCATAGGACTTTTTTATAAACAACTAGGGAAATACAACCTAGACGGAACTGTTATAAGGTAGGTGCATAACTGTTTGGAAAACCATTCCCAGAGAGTACGTATTAGTGGATCACAATCCAGCTGGAAGGGAATATCAAGTGGGGATTCACAGGGATTGGTACTGGGTCTGTCTCTGTTCAGCATCTTCATCAGTGATTTAGAAAGTGTCTTAAAGGGTATACTTATAAGGTTTGAAGATGATACCAGTTTGGGAGGGGTTGGTTGCAAGTGCATTGGAAGATAGGATTAAAATTCAAAATGATCTAGACAAACTGGAGAAGTGGCCTGAAGTAAATAGGGTGAAATTCAATGAGGACAAATGCAAAGTACTCCACTTACGAAGGAACAATCAGTTGCACACACACAAAATGGGAACTGACTGCATAGAAAGGAGAACTGTGGAAAGGGATCTGGGGTTTATAGTCACAAGCTAAATATGAGTCAACAGTATAAAACTTTTGCAAAAAAGTGCACATAATTCTGGGATATATTAGCAGGAGTATTGTAAGCAAGACACGCTGGTAAGGCATCAGCTGAAGTATTGTGTCCAGTTCTGGGCACCACATTTCAGGAAAGACGTGGACAAATTAGAGGAAGTACAGAGGAGAGCAACAAAAATGATTAAAGGTCTAGAAAAATGATCTATGAAGAAAGATTGAAAAAAATGCGGTTTGTTTAATCTGGAGAAGAGAAGGCTGAGAGGGGACATGATAACAGTTTTCAAGTACATAAAAGGTTACTAGAGGGAGGAGGTAGAAAGATTGTTCTTGTTAACCTCTCAGGATAGGACAAGAAGCAATGGGCTTAAATTGCAGTAAGGGAGGTTTAGGTTGGACATTAGGAAAAACTTCCTAATTGTCAGGATAGTTAAACACTGGAATAAATTGCCTAAGGAGGTTGTGGAATCTCCGTCATTGAAAGTTTTTAAGAACAGGTTAGACTAGGGATCAGCAACCTCTGGCATGCGGCTCACCACGGTAAGCACCTGTCATAGTATAATTCCCAAATCTGAACCTTAGCGTCCAAAATATGGATACTAGCATGAATCTCTCTAAGCTTAATTACCAGCTTAGATCTGATAGGCTGCCACCAATCAGGCCTTAGGTAGAGTGCCTGATAGACTCTGGTCTCCCCAAACCCTTCCCTGGGGACCCCAAGACCCAGATTCCTTGAGTCTCAAAACAAAGGGGAATAAACCATTTTCCTTCCCCTTCCTTTCTTTCTCCCAGCTCTTTCCCGCCCTGGGTACCCTAGGAGACCACCATGATTCAATTCCTTGAATCACCCCTTCCCCCTCCCTTCTTTCCCAGAGAGAGATACAGAGATAAACGCCGAGAGCAGGTTTTTCTTCCCTCCTCCCTTTCCTTTCTCCCACAAATTCCCTGGTGAGTGCAGATTCCCTTCCCTGGAGTCTTACAAAAGATAACAAAAAAAATCAATTAGATTCTAAAAAAAAGAGGAAAACTTTAATGAAGAAGGAAAAACATAAAAACTGTCTCTGTAATCAAGATGGTAAATATACAGGGTTTTTCTAGCTTATAGACAATAGAAAGAAGCTTTCTCCAGCAGAAACACAATTTAAGCTACTTCCAGCAAGTACACATCTGCAAATAAGAAAACAAGTTAAAAGACTATAACCGCCTTTTTTACTTACTAACTATTCTGAATAGATAAGAGACTGTAGCAGGGAGATTGGCAGAAACCTGGTTGCACCTCTAGTCCCATCCAGGACCCCGAGAGAACAACACACAAACCCAAAACCCACAAACAAAGGCTTCCCTCCACCCAGATTTGAAAGTATCTTGTTTCCTGATTGGTCCTCTGGTCAGGTGTTTGGGTCCCTGTTTGTTAACCCTTTACAGGTAAAAGAGACATTAATCCTTAACTATCTGTTTATGACAGCACCTGGAGGGCCAGGCCAGTTTGTTTGCCTTCTGCATCGGCAGGTTCATCTGATCACGACTCGCACTGGCCACGGTTCGCCGTCCCAAGCCAATGGGAGCGGCAGAAAGCGGCAAGGGTGAAGGATGTTCTGGCCGTGGCTTCCTGCCACCCCCATTGACTGGGACTTTGACCTGCAGCCAGTTGGAGCTGCAATTGGCCGAACCTGCCGACGCGGCAGGGAAACAAACTGGCCCAGCCCGCCAGCGTACTTACCCTGGTGAGCCGCATGCCAGAGGTTGCCAACACCTGGGTTAGACAAACACCTGTCAGGAATAGTCTAGTCCTGCCTTGCGTGCAGGAGATCGGACTAGATAACCTAAAGTCCCTTCCAGTCCTACACTTCTATGATTCTATGTATCTATCAATGCAGTCATGTTGCTGATTTGTTTAATTATTTTTTTAATGATAAATCTTTTAAATTAAGTCCTGGTGGAGCCTGTTCTTAGCTCGTTTTTTTTCCTCTTGATAAAAAATGTTGATTTTTATTTAGTTAATATATCTTTTCTACTGCTTATGTCTTCTAGGGCTATTTTCTGACTCTCCTTCCAGACCTTACACCTTTAGTCGACACTTTGGTGTATCTTAACCTGTCTTTCAATGACTTACACTTCTTTCCCAGGGAGGTATGTACCAGTTATTTTCTGTATTGTTATTAAGGGTAAAACTGTAAGACAGCCTGAATTTTTATAGTTTAATATTAAACTAAACATAAAAAAAATAAACTTTCAAACAACAATGATTTAATAATAGATGCAAGTTGCATAGCTCAGATATTGGAAAAACATCATTCCTTTACTTTTCTGGTTATTTATGGGATAGTAAGAATCAATGTGAGCCTGGAAAAATTCCAACAAGATTTAGAAATACCTCTGCATCTGTGTCTGAAGGTCTCATTCCAATCTTGCTTTATACTAGTGTCACTCAGTTGACTTCAATGGGAAGTTATTCCTAATTTAAATTTATCCTCATTTATAGAGCACCAATCTATGGGTTGATATTAATGTTACACACAAAAAATACTCTGAAAGAACCTTAATCCAGTAGCAAGGTGAAGCACTCAAAAGTTAGGAAATTCCAGAATTAAAATTGCCTGTGCAATCTTAATTCAACTCCCTTGTGCATACACTAAGATCCAGTCCTCAATTACATGATCACATACTACTTTTTCCACAGGATCCATGCCTCGTTCAGTGCACAGGATGGACAGTACTCAACTAATACACAGCTAGTCAATATTTTTTTCTCCTCCTTGTTCAGTGTGTGGCTGTAGGATTTAGTTACCTCACATTATTCAAATCCTGCTCTGAAGTCAGAAGTATTAAATTTCTCAGGAACTTTGTATAACGCTCAGAACTATAGCATCTGAGTGTTTCACAAACATTAGTGACTTGATTTTCACCACACTTCTGTGAGATGAGTGGGTGTTTATTATCCCTATTCTGCAGATGGAGAGCTGAGGCACAAAGAGATTAAAGTCAAAACTAAGCACTAATTTTGGGAGCCCAGTTTGTGATCCTGGAACCTGATTTTTCAGAGTACTTACCGTTATAGAGCACAGTATATGTATGTTTAGGGTCCTGCCAAATTCACGGTCCGTTTTGGTCAATTTCATGGTTGTAGGCTTTTTAAAAATCATAAATTTCATGATTTCAGCTATTTAAATGAGAAATGTCATGGTGTTGTTATTGTAGGGATTCCAACCCAAGAAGGAGTTGGGGAGGGGTCACAAGGTTATTGTAGGAGGGGTTGCGGTACTGCTACCTTTACTTCTGTGCTGCTGCAGGTGGCGGTGCTGCCTTCAGAGCTAGGCAGCTGGAGACCAGTGGATGCTGGTTGGGACCCCATCTCTGAAGGCAGAGCTGCCTCCAGCAGCAGCATAGAAGTAAGGATGGCATGGTATGGTATTGCTACCTTTACTTCTGAGCTGCTGCCTATACAGCTGGGCCCTCAGTCAGCAGCTGCCACTCTCCAGCTGCCCAGCTCTGAAAGCAGCAGTGCAGAAGGAAGGGTGGCATGGTATGGTTTTGCCACCCTTACTTCTGTGCTGCTGCTGGTGGGGAGCTACCTTCAGAAATGGGTGCCTAGCCAACAGCCGCCACTCTCTGGTCACCCAGCTCTGAAGACAGCACCAAAGTAAGGGTGGTAATACTGTGACACCCCCCCCCATTACTCCTCTTTGGGTCAGGACCCCAGTTTGTGAAATGCTGGTCTCTCTCCTCTCTCCCCCCCTTGTGAAATCAGTATAGTATAGGGTAAAAGCACACAAAAGACCAGATTTCATGGGGGGAGTCCAGATTTCATGGTCTGTGATGCGTTTTTCATGGCCATGAATTTGGTAGGGCCCTATGTATGTTCAAAGCACAGCTTCCATTGACTTCAGTTGCAGTTGTGAGTGCTCAGCACTTCTGCACATAAAGCCCCAACGTCTCCTTCTGGGCACCCATAAAATGAGGAACACACAATTAGTGACGACCTGGTAAAAGTTTGGTTTAAATGATTTGCCTAGTATATATAGGAACTCTATGGCAGAAATAGGAGTAGAATCAGTTTCTCCAGGGCAGCATTCAGTTTCCTTAACCACTTCCACTCTGCTCTGTGCTGATAAGGCCTCAGCTGGAGTATTGTGTCCAGTTCTGGGTGCCATGTTTCAGGAAAGATATGGACAAATTGGAGAAAGTCCAGAGAAGAGCAACAAAAATGATTAAAATTCTAAAAAATATGACCTATGAGGAATGATTGAAAAATGGGGTGTGTTTAGTCTGGAGAAAAGAAGACTGAGTGGGGGCATGATAACCATTTTCAAGTACATAAAATATGGTTATAAGGAGGCGGGAGAAAAATTGTTCTTGTTAACCTCTCAGAATAGGCTCAAATTGCAGAAAGTGAGATTTTGTTTGGACATTAGGAAAAGCTTCCTAACTGTCAGGGTAATTAAGCACTGGAACAAATTGCTTAGGGAGGTTGTGGAATCTCCATCATTGGAGGTTTTAAGAACAGGTTGTACAAACACCTGTCAGGAATGGTCTAGTTATTAAGTAGTCCTTCCCTGAGTGCAGGGGATTGGATTGGATGACCTCTCGAGGTCCCTTCCTGTCCTACACTGCTATGATTCAATGAGACAATCATTCCTCTTCCTATAGTCCCGTCTCATTCACCACACACCTTCCAACTGCAATAAATGAAGCAGGGTGCCTGCAGACAACAGCCTTCTGTACTACACAACCCTGATTCATCCCCAGAGCAAGTTAAGAGGTAGAGGTACTGTGGAAAAATAGTATGTGATAGTGTAATTAGACTGTATCATAATACATACACATAAAGGCCAAATTAAGGTTGCCCTGGCAACCTTAATTTTGGCATTTCCAAATTTTGAGTGTTTGACTTTGCAAGCCTAATAATGTTTGCTTAACATAGTTTTTGTGTAATTTCCTAGGTTTTTGAAAAAGCAAACTGAAAAACATTGTACTGAGGCCCACATGGGTCATCAGCAGGGTTGGAATCTTTGGATCCATCACAAAGACCTCTGCCATTTGAACTAACAGAGTAACTGATAGATGATAACATACTACTGCTTGGAGCAGTACTCAAGGGGGCCAGCACACTTTGCCACTGGGTTACACCAATACTTATTCACAGGAGAGGAATGGTGAGACTCTGGAGTATTGGTTTCTATTCCAGATTGGTCTGTCCCTTTCCCCCAAGCGTGATCTGTAGTATCTCATCTCTCCCACTGGTCCTTGTCCCAGTCCTGCCTTTTCCCCACCCCTGGCTTCTCATCTTAGTCTCATTCTCCTTATCTAGCCACTCTGAGTCTCTATTTCTCAGACTTTTCATCTAGTCTCAGAATCCTTGTCCAGCAAGCTCTTCCTCACCCCTCAGGGCTCCCTGTTCTAGTCTCCTTGCCCAGACATTTCCAGTCCACCAGACCTTCATCTAAGCTGTCTCTCTCCTCCAGACTGGCCTCCGTCTTGTCTCATCATCCACATTCCTCATCCCCACTGTCTCTCAGTCCAGTTCCAATTTCTTTCCCCAGACTCCTTGTCCAATCTCAGTGTCGTTATTCACTCCCCACACACACAGTGGGTTCTCATCTTAGTCTCTTTACCTAGTCAGTCCCGCACTCTGCACAGCTCCTCATGCAATCTCTGTCTCTCCCATCTCCCGCCTACTGAGCTTAAACTCAGAAAGGAAGCTTTACAAGAAGTGAAAATTTGGACAGATGACTAGGGAGGAATATAAAAATATTGCTAGAGCATACAGGGGTGTAATCAGGAAGGCCAAGGCACAATTGGAATTGCAACTAGCAAGGGATGTGAAGGGTAACAAGAAGGGTTTCTATAGATATGTTAGCAACAAGAAGAAGGTCAGGGAAAGTGTGGGACGCTTACTGAATGGGGGAGGCAACCTAGTGACAGATGATGTGGAAAAAGCTGAAAGACTCAATGCTTTTTTCCCTCAGTCTTCAAACACAAGCGCAGCTCCCAGACTGCTGCACTGGGCAACACAGCATGGGAAGTAGGTGAGCAGCCTTTAGTGGTGAAAGAACAGGTTAAGGACTATTTAGAAAAGCTGGATATGCACAAGTCCATGGGTCCAGATCTAATGCATCCAAGGATGCTGAAGGAGTTGGCTGATGTGATTGCAGAGCCACTGGCCATTATCTCTGAAAATTCATGGCGATCAGGGGAGGTCCTGTACGATTAGAAAAAGGCAAATATAGTGCCTATATTTTAAAAAGGGAAAAAAGAGAATGCGGGGAACTACAGACCAGTCAGCCTCACTTCAGTCCCAGACAAAATCATTGAGCAGGTCCTCAAGGAATCCATTTTGAAGCACTTGGGGGAGAGGAAGGTGATCAGGAACAGTCAACATGGATTCACCAAGGGCAAGTCATGCCTGACCAACCTGATTGCCTTCTACGATGAGATAACTGGCTCTGTGAATATGCGGAAAGCGGTGGATGTGATATATCTTGACTTTAGCAAAGCTTTTGATATGGTCTCCCACAGTATTCTTGCCAACAAGTTAAAAAAAGTATGGATTGGATGAATGGACTATAAGGTGGATAGAAAGCTGGCTAGATTGTTGGGTTCAACAGTTAGTGATCAACGGCTCGATGTCTAGTTGGCAGTTGGTATCAAGCAGGTTTTGTTCAACATCTTTATTAATGATCTGGATAATGGGATTAATTGCACCCTCAGCACGTTCACAGATGACATTAAACTGGGGGGAAAGGTAGATAAGATGGAGGGTAGGGATAGGGTCCAGAGTGACCTCGTCAGATTGGCGGATTGGGCCAAAAGAAATCAGATGAGGTTCAACAAGGACAAGTGCAGAGTTCTGCACTTAGGAAGAAAGAATCCCATGCACCGCTACAGGCTGGGGACTGACTGGCTAAGCAGCAGTTCTGCAGAAAAGGACCTGGGGATTACAGTGGATGAGAAGCTGGATATGAGTCAGCAGTGTGCCCTTGTTGCCAAGAAGGCCAATGGCATATTGGACTGTATTAGTAGGAGCATTGCCAGCAGATCGAGGGATAGCAGCCTTCAGTTACCTGAAGAGGGGTTCCAAAGAGGATGGAACTAGGCTGTTCTCAGTGGTGGCAGATGACAGAACAAGGAGAAATGGTCTCAAGTTGCAGTGGAGGAGGTCTAGGTTGGAATTAGGAAACACTGTTTCACTAGGAGGGCGGTGAAGCACTGGAATGGGTTACCTAGGGAGGTGGTGGAATCTCCATCCTTAGAGGTTTTTAAGGCCCGGCTTGACAAAACCTTGGCTGAGATTATTTAGTTGGTGTTGGTCCTGCTTTGTGCAAAGGGTTGGACTAGAAGACCTCCTGAGGTCTCTTCCAAACCTAATATTTTATGATTCTATTCTATGATACTGGTTCCCCGTCCTCATTCCCATTGTCCCTTCCCGTCTCCTAGTCTCCTTCCAACCAGTCCCAGTTTCTGTGCCCAGCCAGTCCCCGAACTCCCTCCTGGCTCCCAGTCTCTGACTCCTCCATGTTGCATGGGCCAAGCGGGGCAGGGGCGAGGGGATTAGCTCACCCGTGTTCTCAATCTCTCAGTTAATGTGCTTGGACCCAGATATGGTATGGGCTGCAGCAACCCAGAGTTGCCATCACTGGGAAAGTCCTTCTCTGACCTGTCTGTGCACATTCAATGCAGACAGAATCTTTAGGGAAATTAGCTGCTAAAATCTAAAGAAGTCTCTACTGATCATACGTGAACTGTGTTTTTTCAAAGACTTATAACTTGGCCAAATTTGGGCTGATTTTCATAGGGACAGCAAAAGGCATATCCATGACACGAAGGCCACCCCTCTGCCACATTTTAAATCCCTAAGTATGGGGGTGCTAGAACTTAAAAAAAAGATTTTAATCATATTTTCAACATAGTCAAAATAATGTATTTTTCCCTAGCCTCATTCTTCAAAATGGCTGACTGTTCTGGCTGAAATTTTCCAAAAAGATTCAGCCTGTGGCAGACACCCAGCATGGAAAATTTCAGCCAAAACAGTTAGTTTGGCTAAGTTATAAGCAACTGAAAACATGTTTTTGTAATAGGAAGTGTAGGGCAACCTTGATAGTAGACAGTGCTACCAGCCCAACCTATAATACTACAGGAGTGTAAGTGAGATCAGGATCAGGCCCAGAAACTACATATTTATAAGGTACTTTAACTAAAATAACATTACTAATAAGCTACTGCTATACATTAAATACAAGATTCATACAATATTAGGACAGTTTCTTTGTTTCTAGTTCTTACAGTGTCACTTACTAATGTTAGAAATGTAGAAAGTCTTACCATAACAGGAATCAGACTGTCTTTGTGGTAACAACTTTTTTTCCATTACCTCTTCCCCTCCTAAGGTATATAATATTAAAAACTTACAAGTACTGAAGCTCCGAAACAACCCCATCAAAGAGATTCCTGATGATGTCCACAGACTCAAGACACTTAGGATCCTTAACATGTCCTTCAATTTACTATCTGTCCTTCCCACTGGGTAAGGTGTTTACTATTAATGAATAGATTAGATTGCACTATTTCTGTGCTCAAACAAGGATTCAGTTTTGTGTGACCTACATTATATTCATTCATTAATTCATTTCCATACTGGCTTTGTAAATTACACCTAAAAAAAAGGCTTATATACTATATATACTATATATACTATATATAGTAGGGCTGTCAAGCGATTAAAAAAATTAATCATGATTAATCGCACTGTTAAACAACAATAGAATACCATTTATTTTAAATATTTTTGGATGTTTACTACATTTTCAAATATATTAATTTCAATTCCTCTTATCAATTGGTAGACTATGAAGTAGGATTGAGTGGACTTGTAGCCTCTAAATTTTTACACTGCTTTGTTTTTGAGTGCAGTTATGTAACCAAAAATAATCTGCATTTGTAAATTACACGTTCACGATAAAGAGATTGCACTACAGTACTTAAATGAGGTGAATTAAAAAATTCTGTTTCTTCTGTTTAGAATTTTTACGGTGCATATATTCGTAATAAAAAATAATAATATAAAGTGAGCACTGTGCACTTTGTATTCTGTGTTGTAATTGAAATCAATATTGAAAATGTAGAAAAGCATCCAAAAATATTTAATAAATTTCAATTGGTATTCTATTGTTATAAGTGTGATTAATCCTGATCAATTTTTTAAATCACAATTAATTTTTTGAGTTAATCACTTGAGTTAACCGTGATTAATTGACAGCCCTAATATATAGCTACAAATATGCATAAGCAAATATTCACCAACATCAGTAGTAGTACACAGAGACCCTATCTGTGATCAGAGCCACATTGTACTAGGAGCTGTGTATACACATAGTGTAGGCAGCTCCTATCTGAAAAAGTTGATAATCTAAATAGGTACAACAGGAGGGAGAGGAGAAGTGTTGTTATGCCCAATTTAAAAATGGAGAAGAAAGGCACAGAGAGATGAAGGGACTTGCTCAAGCAGATTGTATAGTGCCAGGAATTGAACCCAAATCTTAAGTATCCCACTCCACGTACCTTAATCACAGGATCATCCTTCCATCTAATGGTTTAAATTGAAAGTCTGTTTACTAAAAGTGAGCTAAGGTTGATATATACTAGTAGCTGAAAGCCCACTCTATTGCATGGGTGTAATTTGTAAGTCATTTGTAAAAGCACTGAAAATGATGGAAATCTTAAAGTTGGATAATAACGGACAGAATCCCAGTGGTGATTGAACCATTGGTATTCCAAACCTAAAGAGCTCTCAACCCTGCTTGTAGCCGTTTCCATCACTCACACTGACTGAACAGACATTCTAGGCTTCAAAGTGATGTTTGGGGTTATTGTGTGTGCTGATTGTATTGCCTTGTGGGTGACTGTGTTGATTTGCCTGTGGGATGTGTTGAGCAGGGGGAGTTGTGTGGTTAGTGAATGAGAGGGTGTACTGTGCTGAGGGGGTATGTGTGTTTGGGGTTATTGTGTGTGCTGGTTGTGTTGTTTGGATAGTTGTGTTAATTTGTGCCTAGGAGGTTTGTGCCTGGAGATTTGTATGGATTTGTGCAAGTGGCAAATGAAGGGTGTGGCACTCTGTACCTCAAAATAGCACCCTGGAATCCCCATATTCACCACTGTGATATGATTATAATGTTTTGTACAATGCATGGCTTGTGAGGGATCAGTTAAAAAGTCTTGATCTACTGAACATTAATATCCTGTTGAATTGTATGTTCTCTCATTGTATGTGAAGTTATGAAATATTGCTATATGCTTCTTACTGAAATATGTGGTAAGTGGGAAACGCCCACAGCGAGCCCTTCAGTGACAACAAAGGAGCAACTAACAGTGACCAGACAGGCATTGATGGCCCATTAAGGAGGATCTACCCTCTCAAGTGGCCCTCCCGGAGACTCCTCAGAGGGCACATACACAATGAGGTGCACCTAACTCCACAGCAAGAATCTTTCTAGCACCTGGAGAGAAAGTATATATAAGGGTTGATGACATCACCACTTGGCCTCTCTCCTCCCCGACCTACCCTGAAGGCAACAAGAAATTTGAAAGACAAAGACTTTGAACTGTGGAGATTGGTCCCAGGCTAAGAAGGAAATTCAGCCTGTGTAATAAGAACTGTAAACGGCTGGAACATCTAGAGGGGCAAGAAACTACTTGATTCAAATCTTGCTTAGTCTGTAGAATTTAGGCTGCAATTTTATTTATATTTCTTATATAACCAACTTTGATCTTTATGCCTACCCCTTATAATCACTCAAAATCTAGCCTTCTGTAGTTAATAAATATCTTTTATATTTTATCTAAAACAGTGTTTTGGGTTGAAGTGCTTGGGGAATCTGCTTAGATTACAAAGATTGGTGCATGTTCACTTCCTTTGACGAAGTGGTGAACTAATTAATGAGCTTGCACTGTCTCTAGGGAGTCTTGAGCAGTGTAAGATGGCACATTACTGGAGTGCAAGGCTTGGGGCTGGGGACAATTGCTGCTGTCTCTTTATACAGTTCAAGAGTGGCTTAGAAAGCATTCATACAACTCAGCAGGCTGTATGAGCTCGCTGCATATTGATGGGTGAGTGATCATAGCATCTGGAGAGGTTTATTGCTTGTCACTAGCATAGCAAGAAACAGCCCAAGCTGCAGAATTTAATGGGACTCAGTGGTCTCACAGTCTAGGTTGTACCCCGGGGACATGTCACAGAGGTGCAGCGAGCAGACTGAAGTGCACAGCTTGTTGTTCTGAGTGAGATTTGCACTTCATACACTGGTGCTGAGATTTTAGGTGGGTTGGCTGAATACAGTAAAAAAAGTTACACTTTTGTTATTTTCTGTTTGCTTATTTGGGGAAAGGGAAATAGGAGCAGAAAGGCATAAAAATGGATAAGAGTGAAGCAGTTGCAAAGTTAGAGCTGTACAGACTGCAAGTAGCAGAAAAAGAGACAGACTGTGAGCATCAGTTAAGACTTAAAATATCTCCATTGACATGCTTATTGGGGATGATTTTTTCCATGTAGCTCCGCAAGAAGGAAAATTATGCTGGGACCCCAGAGGAAAAGGGTAAAGTCCCAGGAATTGCTGAAGGAAAGGGAGAAAGTCTCTTTGATTCCTCTGCAGCAAAATGGAGCAGCATGCTTCCAGGTGTGGGTGGAGTTGAGACTGTCTCTTGCACTGCAGTTGAAGGCAGCACCTCATCAGGAAGGGAGGGGGGTGGAGCGCCTGTCACTGACAGAACTGTTCCAGCTGTTAGCTGCAAGCCCTTTGCAGCTGAACAAAGGCTGGATCCCACTGTAGTGAGCATAGAGAGATGTGTCCTAGAGGGAGGCCCGGAGAAAGGAAATGATTTCTGTAGGAAATAAGCAACCTTGTAAGCATAGTGTGTCAATGCACAGTGCGAGGTATCCCAGGGTGCAACCTGCCACCATTCTATGCACTGTCTTTTGGGAAGTTATGGCAATGCATGGTGAGGAAAAAATGAGTCATGAGGGATAACAGGTAGCAAGGGGTCAACTTTCCAGTGTGCAACTTTCTCCACCCCATAATGTCACGCGTAGCCCATCATTTTCACAGCTTTTTAAAAAAATCCCAGGAATCTGCACAGCCCTCCTCATTGTCCACCATCTCTGAAGGAAGCATGGAACCTGCGCAGCTCTGCACTATTGTTGTAAGTGTTGCAATCACAGAACGCACGCCAATCCTCCAGTATTTGCAGAGCCGCAAGAAGAACAGAATCAGCAGGGAACATCACAATGTTATGGAGGACAGATTGCTGTGGGATATAGCAAGAATCAGTTCAACTGTTTTGGTGACATTCATGGAGCAGTTGCAGATGGTGGAGCACTGCTTCTGGGCCTGAGAAACCACCAGTGACTGATGGGATTGCATCGGAATTCAGGCTGATGATGAGCAGTGGCTGCAGAACTTTCAGATGTGCCAAGTCACGTTTCTGGATCTGTGTGCTGATTTTGCTCCAGCCCTCCAGTGCAGGGACACCAGAATGAGTGCTGCACTGAGAGGGAAGAAGCATGTGGCAGTCTCAAACATCAGATTGCTACCAATCAGTAGGTAATCATTTGGGAGTTAGAAAATCGACTGTTGGGGCTATTGTCATGCAAGTGTGCAGGGCCATTAATTACCTCCTGCTATGCAGGATTGTGACTCTCAGCAATGTGCAGGACATAGTGGATGGATTTACAGCAACGAGGTTCCTGAGCTGCGCTGGGGCAATAGACAGCACATGTATCCCTATTTTGGCACCAGACCACCTTGCCACTCAGTTGAAATTACTACTTTTTTCTGGTTATGCAAGTATTGGTGGATTACTAGGGACGTTTCACCAACATCAGTGTTGGCTGATCAGGAAAGAGCATGATTCTCATAGCTTTAAAAACATAGGATTGTTCATAAAGCTACAAGTAGGGACTTTCTTTTAGCACCAGCTGATTACCATTAGCAATATTGAAACGCCAATAGTGATCCTGGGGGACCCAGCCTATGCCTTGCTCCTCTGGACATGAAACCATATACCGGCCACCTCAGCAGCACCAAGGAAAGATTCAGCTACCGACGCAGCAAGTGCAAAATGACAGCTGAATATGTCTGATAGATTGAATGGATTCTGGCAGTGCTTACTCACAAGATTGGATTTCAGTGAAAAAAATATCCTAGTGGTTACTGCTGCCTGCTGTGTCCTGCATAATATCTGTGAAGCAAAGGTGGGAAAGTTGCCATTGGGGTGGAGGGCAGAGGTAGAGCAGCTGTCTGCTGCATTTGAACAGTCAGACACAAGGGTGATTACAAGAGTTCAGCATGGAGCTATATGGCTCAGGGTGGCTTTGAAAGAGCATTTTAATAGTCAGCTATAGTCATGCACTGTGATGTGCTGTGCTCTGCCTGGCTTTGCAGTGTGGGGGTCTGTTAGGAAGTGTGTGGTGCTTGCTATACATTTATGATTATTACACTGTTTGCCACTGATTCTATGAGTTTTGTATCACACTGTACGGAAACCAGTACGTGATTGCTTTCAGTACTGCTAGAGATTCTGAAGCATATGTTCTGAACTAATAAAGATGAATTATTCTCCAAATAATAGAATTTGAGTAACAAAACCAATACAAAGAAAAATCTGTGCAATTTAAAAGCAAATACATTAAAAACTTACTCAATTAATAGAACAGAACTTAACAGGGCAAAAGAATGTTCATGTTCATTTTAGCTACACATACAGCAACTGGGGCTTTCATAGGTTAGTGCATGTGAAACTGTGGTTGTTTATGGCTCCCAGGCTGGAGTGATAGGGTAGGGATGCAGCCACCAAGACCATGTGGAATGCTGGGGGAAAGAGATGTAGGGAGGTGCTCTAATGGAGATCTCCAGACACTGCAAAAGGAAATGAGCTGGGATTGTTGAATCACTAGGTCCACAAGAGTTTGCAGCATCTGTGTTTGCTGCTGGAGAAGCCCCATTATATCCTGATGCATCTCCCTCTCCTTTTCCTGTTGTGACTCTTGGGCCTTTCTCCTGTCTGCTCTTTCCTTCTCCATACTGTCTGCAATATCACGCTCCAGGCACTTTGCTCACAGTCTAATGCAGCCCTGGCTTGCAGAATCTCACTGAACATGTTATCCTGAGTCCTTGTTTTTCTCCTCCTTATCTGACACAGCCATTCCATCAGTGTGGAGGGGGAACCCCTCAAAGCCACAATGGCAGCAGCTACAGATAAAACACGCAGAGATACTAGTGTCAGTATAGTCACAAAAGAAAGTGAACGTTAAAATTCAGAACTCCCTTCCCTCGCTCCCCTAGAATGTTATAACCAGACATGAATATTGACACTTCTGCTTCGGAGTGCTTGTGCATGGCACCACTCACAGCACCAAACATAGTGAGCATGGCCCACTACGGGTAAGGGAAATAAGCCAGGAATTGTTCAGTTGTATAAAACCATGAGTATATGGCAATGGCACTGAACAATGGCACCATTGTCCACAGGTGATAGTGATTTTAGCGGATCTCTTACTCCTGAGAGTAACAATGGCACAGAGAGCACAGCTGCTGCTGACTTCCCAAAGCTGCTCAGACCCATATGCTGCTGGCCTGTTAACAAGGGCAAGCACCATTGCAGAAATCACGACTGGCGTGGGAAAACATCCTACCTCAGAGGAAGAAATAAGGCTGCCCTGCTAGAAATCTTCAGGAGGGGAGTGCAGAGTACCTCCATGAAAGTTTCATCACGATCTCTCTGGAGGATTCAAGGGACACCTGTGTACATACACAAACTGCTTCACATGGTCCACCCTGCCTAACTGTACAGGGAAATGAAAAGCACATAAACAACTCTACTTCTCTTTGTAGTATGAGTAAATTTAATGAAACGTCGATAGCTGTGTCCTGTTAAGTTGAGGGCTTCATTAGTACATCACCGTAATGGGAAATATATTTACACACTTATCCAAGGTTCCTTCCCCTGCATTGGGCTTACCCTGCTTAACTGCCAGGACTCACTGGTCTGCAATCAAATCTCAGACAGGCTCTGGATTGTGTCATAGCTGCATGCCCACAGCTGCATATCTCCCACTCTTCTCCTTTTACTCCTCCTCCTCACTCAGCTGTTCATGCCAGGGACCTGTGACGGGCTCCTCAAAGGTATCCAAGGTTGTCTGCGGGTGATGAGGTGTCCACCAAGTATGGCATGCAGGTCTTTGTAAAAGCGGGAAGTCTGAGGCTTGGCACTGGATCAACTGTTGGCCTCCCTGGCCTTACGGTATTCCTGATATACTCTGCTTTCATGCAGCACTGCTGCTAATCCCTGCCATACCACTTCTGCATCCACTGTGCAATCTGCTTATAAGTGTCCACATTTTTATGGCTAGTCTGTAGCTGCACCTGCATAGCCTCTTCTCCCCACAGGCCCAGGAGATCCAATACCTCTGGTCTACTCCAAGGCAGGGCATCTCTGGACGTGTAGCTGGCATGGTCAGCTAGGCAGTTGCATACAACAATGATGAGCTGGTAGGTATGCTTACCAAGCTGGACAATCATGAAAAAGTATTTCAAAAACTCACAGGACTTTAGAGGGGCAGAAGGCCTTCAGGTCTCCAGACCCTTGGGAAATAGAGTTCACCAGAGTGGTCAGTGTCAGGCATTATGGGACTGCTGCAGGAGGACTGATAGGGTTAACATAAGTAATGCAGTGTCAACACTTGTGGTTTGTCAACCCCAGTACATTACCCTGGCTCACCACTGCTTGGGGAAGTGGTGTTACTGCATTTCTGTAATGGGGCACTTACATTCAGGCGGAGACAAATTTAAGTGTAGACATATGTGCAACTAGGTCAATGCAAGGTAAGGTTGACCTAACTTTTTAGTGTAGACCAGGTCACAACCAGGTGAAATTTTATTATATATCTACATATAACCTCTTTTCTCTTGGCACTACCTCCTTAAGTGATCTGTAGATCTTCCTTCTTTGGTATTGTCCATGTTAATTCTGGATATATCATAAGGAATTCTGTAACTCAACTACTACTCTTCTGGCAAATTTATTTATTGGGTTTAATTGAGAAGACAGTGCACTGAAAGTGAAAGACAGACAGACAAATAATTTCCACTGATCAACAATAATAATGCTCTTCTCTACTCCTGAAATGATTGCCTTGTGAATCACTTAACATTAAGTTCCCTAAAACACAGCTTATAGGTGGCTGGGAAAGGAAAGAACATTTGATAACTTGCCAAACAAATGACTCATTACAATATGGGAAGAACTCCTGTAGAAGTGAAACCAAGCAACTTAATTGCCTAACAAGGAGCTGGAAAATTTTAATATATTTACCAGATGCAAAATAGTGGTGTGCATTCACTGAAATTGGCAGGATGCATTGTTATATTTATGCCATGTAAAGATGTGTAAAAAGCCATGGATCTTCTGTGTAAGGAAGGCTCATCGTATAATTCCAACCCTCTGTACTCCTAACTTTCTTTTCCTGCCTCCCACCTCAGTACTTTTATTCTTGTTCCTTCACCCATACTTCCCTCAACTCATCCACTCCACCATTCTTGGGCCGTTCCCTCATAAGATAGTCAATAAAACAAACTTCAGATCATGGCTTTCCCAACCTTCCCCTGATCGCTTTACTTTTTAATTGTATGTACCCCTTTTCGTCCACCTTTCATCTTTCATATCTCATTTGTAAGCTGTAGCTCTTACTGTGAAGTTGCACAGTGCCTGACCTCGATTGAGGCTTCAGTGCTATTTTAGTATTCGTGTCGCACTGGTTGGAGTGGCTCCTGACCAAAAGAGACAATCTCAAGGCAGACTGTTAAAAAGCAGGGCAGACGCCCCAAACTTGTTGTTCTATAATTACATTTCACCAACCAAGTGTGAACTCCTAAAGCACTATAACAGTCTTACCATGGAGTCAAAGACGGTTGCCTTGGGCATTCCAGTCTATCTGCCATGCAGGCAAGCTGGACTATGTGACAGATGATCATTTTACACCAAAATTCACAACAATATTCAAATTACTGCCAGTCTCAAAGGACCACTCTCTTACCCCAGATCAGTTGTACTCCGATCTCAAATCAAGGCAATAGCCAATCGTGTAATAAAACAAAGTTTTATTAACTTTTTAAAAAGTTCTTTAAAAAGTTAAAACAAGAAACATACAGACACAAATGAGTTACAGTCTTGGATTTAAAAAGGTAATATAAGCTTCTATAATAAGCAGCTCTATGTGTGCTCTAGGTCTGACCCATGCCAAGCAGCACGGGAATCGCTTGCTTATGTTTAGGAATCCTTGCCTGTTAGAGTCCAGATGCATAAAGATCCAGTTTGTCCTTGTCAGGGATTTTTATCCCCTTCTCCCCAGAGTCCACACTGATAGAACAAGTATCGGCTCCTGATGCCTCTTCATGGGAGTGGGGTGGGCAATCAACAGTCTTTGTCCTTTTGATGTCTTACAATGGCTCATTTGGTTTCAGAGGCTCTCTTGTCTGAAGGACTAGCACTTTACATTAATTAATACTTCTTTTCCTGTTTGAGGCCAGTTCTACACTACAGACCTACGTCCATATAACTGCATCACTCAGGAATGTGAAAAATCCACACCCTTGAGTGACACACTATATTGATCTTAACCCCTGTGTAGAGAGCGCTATGTCAGCCAGAGGGCTTAGTGCGGAGATGTATTAACTACGCCAACAGGAGAGCTCTCTTCCATTAGTGTAGGAGAGTCTTCATTTAAGTGCTACATCAGCATAGGTGCATCGGTGCAGCTACGCCAATGCAGTGTAGACCTGCCCTGAGTTACACAATAGCAGATGTTTACAATGCAAACACTCAATATAACTTTATACCATGGTCTACAGAGGTTGTAAGTGAGGGATAGCTCAGTGGTTTGAGCATTGGCCTACTAAACCCAGGGTTATGAGCTCAATCCTTGAGGGGGCCATGTAGAGATCTGGGGCAAAAATCTATCTGGGGACAGGTCCTGCTTTGAGCAGAGGACTGGGCTTGATGATCTCCTGAGGTCCCTTCCAACCCTGATATTCTATGATTATAAGAAGCGCACGGAATCTTTTTCAAGGGGATAAGGCAATACACCATGTTTACTGAGAGTACAGTTTAAACATCAAAATCAGCATATGCTTACACACACACACACACACAAGGTTCTGCAGCTGGATCTTATAGTTACCAGTCCTTTGTTTTGCTCGGTCAGTTCTAGAGGCTAGCTGAAACTGCACATGAGGGAGGGGAGCTGGGTCTCTGTCAAACACATCTGAAGCTCCGATGTTGATGCAGAACAAACCCAAAGTACCATGGCAATACACCCTTCTTTTATAATAATAAGTTCCCATGCAAGTCTATGGACCTTGCTGTGGCACACCGGAGCTGTTAATCACGAGGTAGTCAAGGTTGCTCTTAATCAGCATTATTTTGAGTTGTTACCGAGAGGATCTGCAGCTGTTTATCTCGTCCCTCTAGCTGAACTCCTTAGCTTGTCCTTGGGGTATATGCCTTTGCTTTAGGGTCGTCAATCTGCCATCAGGGTGATTCTGATAATAAAGTTGGTGCCTCTCAACTCCTTCACTCCCCTTTCAACCATCCAGCCCATCAATACTGGTGCCTCCCGTCTCGTTTCTGTTAATCAGTATGCCATACCTTCTTCACTCACACACAAAACAGTAAATGATTTCAAAGGCAAGAATTATAGCCATAAAACTTCTATCCTTCTAAGAACAATCATTGACATAATCAGCAAAGAATAAACTCAGAACAATTTCTTCTTACTAATTCAAAGCTAGCAAAATGGAGTACAAAGCAAAATAAGCAAAATGGAGTACAATTTACATAAGACAATTTTTCCCCATTAGGCTTTTGGCCTACATTGTCCCCCTTTTGACCCTTTAATATCAATATATTAAATGGGTCACATCTCATGTAATTGCTTTAAGGCAATGTATTGCAAAGCAATTTGGGCTTGTGGTTTTAATTTGAGGTACATTCTTTTCATCCAACAGCATATAAAGCACATTAGGACAAACATTATTCCATTTGTACAAAGAAAACAATTCTGAGATGAATCAAAATATTTAAAACTGATGTCCATGAGAAGGACCAGCCTCTAAAAATGCCATACCAATGGTGCACCATCATTTGTTGAGCTTGTGTGGATACTTTCAGAATTTCAGTTAGTTGGTGCAAAATAGCCAGACTTCGTGTTAATACTTTTGTCCGGGTTGCTGCAGTTAATTGACTAATCTGCTTATTCCTTGCTAGCCATTGGTATGAGGTGGTCCAATTAGCCCCCAAAGAAAAATTAAAGCTCAGGGCATTATTGGTATCTACTAGGTTAACATCCTTATTTTTATGAACCAGAAAATAGTAAGTCATGGTGGGAGTTCGCAATATTGTCACATTGTACATACATTGTTGTACAGGTGGCCTTTGAGTATACTTTTCCTACCACAAAATTTTTTCCAGTCCAATCATACAAACATAATTTTTCCCATCATAGTATACTTTGGTGGTGCTATTAACTAATTCATCCCAGTAGCATGTTGCTAAATTTTTGATTTGCATGGAGCAATGCTCCTCTAAAATTTGCAAGGTGGGGCATACCCACTGTCGAGTAGTCCATTTTTTATACACCCACAGGGCGATCACTGATTTCTTCTTTATTATTTAAATACATTCCTGCCAATCATGGGGCCCAAATATGCCTTCCCAATAGGGTTGGGAGTGCTAAGAAAGACTATAAGATGTTCAGGTATCTGGCAGGGTGAATCCGCATCACCTGGATAGCAATGTGTCCAATTAGGGTATTTGTGTATACGTCTGAGTCCATAGGCTTATACTATTCTGGAACATAAGGGAGGAGAAGATTATTTCTATGTCTGCTGAGAAGGGGAGTTAAGGCAGACACATCCTTGGCTCAAATCCAATCCATCTCTCTTTCTGTTAAAACAATGGCTCACAGCTGTTGCTCAGACCACCATAAGGTTACAGCTGTTTTATCAGCTATGTCTCGCATAGTGGCATAGTAAGCCCAAAATGTAGATTGATGTGGTCCCAAGTGTGCCACTATAGATTTAACGTATCCACCCCTCTCTGTACCAACTCAGTGATTTGGTGTTCTTGCCTTTTTGCTATTTTGTGGTGTAAAGCTTCTACCGCACAGGTTTGTTTTTAATGCTTCCAGATCCACTGAATTTAATATTCCTGTTCCAGCTCCTCTGCCTCCCAGTATAGTACTGGCTAGATCTCTCTTCCCACAAAGGGGAGAATGTTTTTGTTTCAAGGAGCCATACCAAGCGTTGAATAAGGGGGTGCTGTATGGTGCACATTTGGGCCGTGTGATGGTTATATTATCCTTTATCCAATTAACTGTGATGTGTAGCGTTGTTATCATAGGTGCCATGTATGCTTTAATTGGTGGTTGTTTTTTAAGTAAATGTGGGTAGGGTCTTCCCATGATTGGAAGGCCATTTAACAGTAGCACTGTTATGTTGCCCACAAAAATAGTTTTGTTCACCCACACTGTAATCGTGCACACCTCTAATGGTCCTGGTGTGAATGGTGGAACGGTGTGTGAACCAGGTTCACTGAGTTCACAAAAAGGATTAAAATCCATAATTGGCTCCATAGGGGTTATCACTTCAATCACGCAGTCATGATCCTCATTGGTTATATTAACTCAGGCTTGCAATGTAATTTGTGTGAAGGTCCCATACAGGGTATTGTTATGTATGGGTATTTCCTGAACTCTGTTTAACTCTGTCCAATTAAACCATTGTAGTCCCCAATGTACATGTGTTATCCCTGAACCCCAAAAGCTTATGAATTGGAGAGGGTCCAGAGAAGAGCAACAAGAATGATTAAAGGTCTTGAGAACATGACCTATGAAGGAAGGCTGAAGGAATTGGGTTTGTTTAGTTTGGAAAAGAGAAGACTGAGAGGGGACATGATAGCAGTTTTCAGGTATCTAAAAGGGTGTCATCAGGAGGAGGGAGAAAACTTGTTCGCCTTAGCCTCCAATGATAGAACAAGAAGCAATGGGCTTAAACTGCAGCAAGGGAGATTTAGGTTGGACATTAGGAAAAAGTTCCTAACTGTCAGGGTAGTTAAACACTGGAATAGATTGCCTAGGGAAGTTGTGGAATCTCCATCTCTGGAGATATTTAAGAGTAGGTTAGATAAATGTCTATCAGGGATGGTCTAGACAGTATTTGGTCCTGCCATGAGGGCAGGGGACTGGACTCGATGACCTCTCGAGGTCCCTTCCAGTCCTAGAGTCTATGAGTCTATGAGTCTATGAATATCCCCCAAAATAACAACATCTTACCCTTAGCAGGTTTCTGGCAGGACTCCCTTAGGATCAGGTAGTGTGCGAGGGAATCTCTATCGGGAGGAATTCACGTGATTATTGGCAGGTATACTTCTAGTCCATATTAAATATAATATGTAATATAAAATATATAAAATATTAAATATAATTGTGTAATAATTAAACACAAACAAATTAGGAAAACAATTTGATCTGTGACACATGAACCCACTTAAGTTTGCCATCTTCTTCAATATGGTACACTAGTGGGCTAAGATGGTCACCTATTGAATAGGGACCTGGCCACTTAGAATCCAGGGCATGATCCTTTTTCCCTAGCTTTAAATGTATTACCTGGTCACTGGCTTCCCAGAGCTCAGAGTCAGTGGCTTTTTGCTTGTACAGTTTTGTATTCATTTGTTCAATGGCTTGATTCACCGTATATTGTAAGGTAGTTTTGTCTTCTTGTTTAAGCCACTGAAAGTAGTCATGCTGGGTTGCCATAGGGTGTTCTTCAGAATCTCTAGTGAGGCATTCAGGATTAATCATTAACCACATCAGTTGCCATTTTGGTACAGCTGGATTTTTGTCTTCAGCCTGTCACTGCTGCAGATGGTAGCCAGGATCAAGGGCAGCTTTTCAGGCCAGTTCTTACTAGTGTGGTCTACCACTTTTTGCAGTGCCTCTTTAATGGTGTGATTCATTCTTTCCACCTGTCCTGAGGATTGGGGTCAGTATGGGATATGAAACTTTTGTTTAATTCCCAAAGCATGCATCATCATGGTAAAAATTTCCCCCACAAATCCACCCCCATTGTCTGCATCTATAACCTTTGGGATCCATAGCTACACTTCTATAGCCTTGGTAATTTTATTTTGTGCTTAAATTTTATGTTCATCATTTTTTTCCTAATATAGTATTAGCTTTAAAAAAACACAATACACAACAATGCTAGCAACAAGACGAGACAAACAACACAAAACATATTTTTTATTGTGAAAGTAGATCCATTGTATTCTGAGTTGCTTCACAGCTGGTACCATTTTTTTCGCACATGCAGCATCCTACACTGTTCATAAGGTCTAAATACCAAACACATTCTTACTACTCTAGTATTTATCCTAACAATACTAACACCCAGGTAAGTCAGACTGGTTTCCAGCTATGTATTTGTTAGGGTTCAGTGAGGCCCTGAGCCTTCACATGAGCTGGCACCTGGTCTGCCAGCGTCACAGCTAGTAACAAATAGTACTGGAGGATAATATTTTCACAATTCCTAGCGGTCTCTAATGGAGCCACTGCTTGAGCTTATTCTACTCCTTGCATTGGCCTGTCAAATGCACACCGGCCATGGTTACACAGGAAAACCCAATGCTACAGTCCTCAGCCTAATACACCTATCAGGTCTGTCTCTGTGTGGCTCTTTAAACCTCTTGCCAGCAGTGGCAGTACAGTTGGCTGATTGTCTTGCTGCTATTGTGTACCATTTGCTAGCTTCACTTAAGTGACTCCTCTGAGGATTTGCAGAATACAGTACAGGAGTTGAAGGAGTTGAATATGCTTTGGGACTTTTAACCTGCTAGTACTTCAACCTCTCTCTCTCTCTCTCTCTCTGTCCCTCTCTCTGGGTCTCTCTGGATGGGAATTTTGGTTCACAAACACACACACACCAAGGAGGGAGGTGAGGAGGAATCCTGTTTGGAATAAATTCACAATGCAGCTATTTCATTTGTAATATTGCTTTATATTGTCAGCATATTAGCTTCTGTGCATGGAGTTATTTCCAATTTTGGGGTGACACCACATCTTAGTGGAATGTTTTCTGTTTTCTGCTCATTTTTGACCAGCATGAGCCTAAGAAATGGATGGTTTTGAAAGGACTTGTTCCCTTCCAGACATCTGTCTGACCAATGGGAGTAAATCAGTTTTTTTAAACTCTCAACAGTTAACACTGATAGCAGCTGCCCCATCACAGATTTTATAGGTAGATATAAATAAGATATACACAATATATCGATTAGCCTAGATCAATGTATTTAACTAATTCTTCTGTAATATACTGTGTTTTCTCTTTTTCAGGCTATTTTTATTATCATATCTTAGTTATCTGGATGTTTCCTTCAATGATATTAGCGTTATCCCTCATGAAATCAGGAATCTCAGGTATTGATACATAATATACACTGGAACCAGACCTATGTGTAAAAATATTGTGAACCTATTAGGAAGTCGATTGTTATTAGTAAATCTGGAGTAACACTACTGATGGCCATGGATTTACTCTGGATGTGCACCAGTATAACAGAGATCTCAGTCTGGTCCACTGCCCTGTGACAGGGGTCTGATTTTTAAAATGAAATGCGTGTCCAGCTGCTTAAATATCATGATTATGCTTGTAAATCAGGTAAATTCACACAAATTATGATCATTTGCTAATTGTGCCTATATGCATGTGCACTTGCCTAATTTGCATGCATGATCCCTGTAACTGTATGCCCCCATATCGTGTAAACCACATTGTCATTCCCAGAATGTGCAAGTGCAGGTGTGATTGCAGTGCAGCTAGGAATACCTGCGCTAGCTTTAATCCAGCCAGCATGGGTAACAACTGTAGTGACCATGTGGGTTCAGGGGTTTTAGCATGGGCACCGAAGTACATACCCAGGATCCCCTTGTACGTTGATTGCTAGCCCATGCTCCCACTTCTTCACTACTATTATTACACATTAGCTAGGTTAAAGCTAGCACAATTATGTCTGCCATGCCACAGTTACACGTTCACTTGCAGTGTAGACATACCCTCAGTGTGTTTGTGTGAGATAGGCAGGAGAGGTTAATACTTTGGCTTCATGGGAATGATACAGTAAAAACTTTGTGACAGACAGAAAAGGTTTTTCTGAAAAAAAAAACATATGGAATTAAGAACAGGAGTACTTGTGACACCTTAGAGACTAACAAGTTTATTTGAGCATAAGCTTTCATGGGCTACAGCCCACTTCTTCAGATGCATCTGTAGCCCACAGAAGCTTATGCTCAGATAAATGTGTTAGTCTCTAAGGTGCCACAAGTACTCCTGTTCTTTTTGCAGCTACAGACTAACACAGCTGCTACTCTGAAATATGGAATTAGGATACCTTTTAGAATTAAGGTTAACACCTTTGGGGTATTTTGTATTAAAAGCAATTGTATATGTGTTATTGTGGCATTGTATGTACCTTCTCTAGTAGGGATGAGGATGCTAATATACTTCTTCCATTATAAACCCTTTGAAGCCACCCTCTGGAGAGGTTCACATATACCAGTTCAGAGTGGATTCTCCAGGGACCAACAGACAAAGAAAGGGTTTTTGGATAAACAGCCTGGTTTTAAACTGGCTCATGGCCTTCTTCCTGAGCCAGCAAACAGACAGGATCTGTGTTCCAGGAAGGGCCCCAATCCTTTAGGGCAGTGGCTCTCAACCTTTTCAGACTACGGTACCGCTTTCAGGAGTTTGATTTGTCTTGTGTACCCCCAGATTTCACCTCACTTAAAAACTACTTGCTTATGAAATCAGACAAAAATACAAAAGTGTCACAGCAGACTATTACTGAAAAATTGCTGACTTTCTCATTTTTACCATATAATTATAAAATAAATCAATTGGAATATAAATATTGCACTTACTTTTCATCATATAGTATATAGAGCAATATAAACAAGTCATTGTCTCTATGAAATTTAGTTTGTACTGACTTCGTTCGTGTTTTTATGTAGCCTGTTGTAAAACTAAGCAACTATCAAAATGAGTTGATGCACCCCTGGAATACCACTGCATACCCCCAGGGGTATATGTACCCCTGGTTGAGAGCCACTGCTCTAGGAAAGGGTTGGAAGGGCAAGACCCACTGAGGCCCCATATGACTGTTGGCATGTTCTGAGCTGAAGCTGTGATGAATTTGTTTCTAAAAGGCAACCCTTAATATGGGGTGTCGAAGGACTGCTCCTTCCAGAGCCCATGTTAGGGCTGGGGTGAGGACTGGTCAGTTTATTAGCATGTGTGTAGACAGGGCCAGCTCTAGGTTTTTTGCCACCCCAAGCAAAAACATTTTGGCTGCCCCCACCCCAGCCCTGGGATCCCCTCCACACTCCCCTTCTACCTCAGCCCTGGGCTCTTCCCCCCCACCACCTGCACCCCCTGCTGCCCCAGCTCTGGGCCTCCCCCCACCCACACTACCCCTACCACCCCAGCCCTAGGCTCTCCCCCGTCGACCCACACCCCCCTGCCGTCTCAGCCCTGGGCTCTCCCCCCGTACACACCCCCTGCCACCCCAGCCCTGGACTCTCCCCCCTCACACCCCATGCTGCCCCAGCTCTGGGCTTCCCTTTCCCCCCCACCAGTGCCCCCCCAACCCACACACCCCCTGCCGCCCCAGCCCTGGGCTCTGTCCCCTCCACCCGCACCCTCCTTCCGCCCCAGTCCTGGGTCACTGGTAACTTGCTCCCAGGGTGGGTCATTCAGCAGGAATTTTGGATGTGCACAGAACACAGACAGGATTGATTCCCATATGGTTACAGAACTGCAGTAAAGTGTAACAATTTTCAGCTTGTGTGATTGGAGGATATCTGGATGCATATTATAAGACTGTCCTCCATAAATGAGGAAAAGTTGAGATGCCTTTATTATTCTTTTGTTCCACTCTTTGTTTCTATGGGGAATTTGCCAATGCAATATCACTGTCTTCCTTTTAAACAAACAAAACTAAAAAAAAAAAAAAAAAAGGCAATGGCTGTTGAAAATAGCAATTCCAGTCCTAAAAACCACTAGGAAGCATTTCTTGCTCAATTTTATCCTACTTTTTCAACAGCAAATTATAGTGGATCAGTATATTCAATTTGGGAGAAATGAAGTAACAGCTGCCCAAATTGAACTTGAGCACTCCTGAATTTTGAGGTGTTCAAATCTGGAAGGCAGGTGCTAGATTCCCTTTCTTAATATTAGCTAAATCTGGAAAGGAAGAGTCAATTTCTGCTTCCATGGCTCAGAAGTGGAAATCCTCCTATGTGCCTGGTACTTACTGTATCTAAAGCTGCCAAAGTCCCCTAGCAGAGCCTCCCCTCCCTTACTTTTCATTTTAAGTTCTAGTGGGATCCACATACCTCCTTTGCTAGGGTTCAGACAGAGAGGAGCACTGTCCATTTAGTCCACCCAATTCATTCTTTGGCAGTTGCAAGGTGAGGTCACACCAGTATCCCTAATCCAGTCTGGGGATGTCTTCTGAAGGGGACATCTGGGCCACAGCCTTCTACTCCTTGGGCACACTTGTTCCCTATTCACAGTGCCACCCCGCTCTAGCAGTAAGCTCTCCATTCACAGCAAGCTGCAGCATGAGGTTTCAACTACCATACTCCCTCCCCCTATTTCCTGTTGATAGCGGCCAAGGGAATGCTGGGAAGTATAGTTCTTTCCCTGTTCCAGGGCTGGCTCTATTGGCAGGGAGCTAACCAAGGAACTACAGCTCCCAGGGCCTCCTGTTGGTTCTCAGCTCCCAGGCTGGATCGCTGTGGGCTGCCGCCCCTGCAAATAGGCTGCCCCAACCACCTGCTTGCTTTGCTGGTGCGTAGAGCCACCCCTGTGTGTAGATTCTTTTATTGTTTAAATATGTTTTTTTTGTAATGCTTTGTACCTTAAGAATAAAGTAGGTTTGCATGGGAAGTGCTGTATGATACCTTATAAGTGCAACAATTACACCTGTTAACCATCCCTAAAGAGAAAGCACACAGGTGCCATTGGGCAACTTGTCTGTGCTGGGAGTAACACAGTGAAGGCAGGGAACTGTGCAGCCTGAAGATAATCCAGTCAGAAGGGACTGAGCTGTGGGTCTCTGCCCAGAACAGCTAATGACTGGGAGAGCCAGTAACTTGAGAATGGTTGCCCTTGCTGGACTGTAGAGGGGAAAAACAGGTGCAGTTGCCCTAAATTGTGACACTAGGCAAAAGGAATTTTTTCCCACAAAGGGTCAATCTGTCTCTGGTTTTGGTTAGAAAGTTTGAGAGTATATCGGCAGCTGTTTATATGAGCAGAAGGAGGGCAGATATTGAAGTATAACTACATGTTAATAAGCAAGAGTGTGAAATTAAGAACATACACACTTACCATTAAGTTTTTGAGAAATCTGATGATGGCCTATGTGTGTGTTTGGACACCTGTCCTAAGCATTCAGTTGGATACACACACAATCCCTTATTTCCAGTTGCATTAGTTGTTTAAATTGTACTTCAGAAAATAATTCTCTTTGTGCACATAATTGCATCAACGCTTAAAATTTTTTTTTTAAACTTAGCCTTCTATACATGTGCAATCTTGGTGCAGTAACTCAGCAAGTGGGAAGTAGGATATGTATACAATTATAGCTGAGATGAATTGTGTACATAATTTGGTGGTATTTAAAATTACAGGGCACTGGAATATCTGAATGTTGAAGGAAATCAGCTGTGTGCCTTGCCTTGTGCGGTTTTGAGACTTCCCCTGAAACTCCTTAACACAGAGAATAATTTAATGCATCCCTTCTTATGGAAAGAAAACAGCCAGAACCAACCACAGAGACTTACTGATCTGGCTGCCCTTTGCTTCTCCAGAAACAAGATGTGGCAAAGATATACTGAGATCTCAAAGGATATTCAAGAAATATTAAACAAGTAAGTGACAGAAATCTCCAGCTGCCACTCTGGCTTCCATGAGAGTTTTGGTTACACAAGAAATGTACCAATGGCCCCTAATCACTTATTCTGGCAATGTCAGAAGGACGCCAGCTTTAGACCTGGTAATATATACTTTCTCCATCATGAAACCACTTCTGTAGATCTCCACTGTAGGAGCTGCATGCCATGCACTGTGAGCCACAGACTAAGCTAAGAGAAGTTATTGACATCTTCACATTAAACTACAATAATGCTGATCAATAATATCGCTGTTACTTATTGGTCAATATATAACAAGTCCCATGCAGGTATACTAAGCTATGTATCTCAATGCATACCAGACCCATGTATTTTTGATAATACACCTCTAACTCGATATAACGCTGTCCTCGGGAGCCAAAAAATCTTACCGTGTTATAGGTGAAATGGCATTATTTCGAACTTGCTTTGATCCACCTGAGTCCACAGCCCTGCCCCCCCGGAGCATTTCTTTACCACATTATATCCAAATTCGTGTTATATCAGGTCGCGTTATATCGAGGTAGAGATGTACATGGAACTGTACATTTAATCAAACATTATGTGCCAATAATTGTTTTGATCCATTTAACTAGCTTAGGGTTCTGTACTGCCACCTATCACCATAGTATATTCCAGCCAGAAATGTTTGCTGCAGCCTCGTGGATGTTCTGCACTGAACCAGTCTGTTCAAGAGAGAGCTGTGAGCTTCAGAACAATCTAAGTTGAAAAAAATACCAGCTCAATTTCTGGGAGTGGCAGCACTATCTCCACCCATCCACTGCATCTCTCTATTTTCACCTTGTCTGCCTCAGACTTCCATTTCTCCTCCTTCCCCACTGGAGCCATACAAGTATAACTACACCCTTAGGGCTGGAGTAATTACCCCCTTGGAATAGAGCACAGCCTACACCACAATGTAGTTCAAGAAGTGCAGGAACCTTCCATAACCATCAGTCTCAGAATCAATGTGAGGCCAGCTAGATCCCTTAATTTCTAGTTGAGGATGCAGAAAGTGAACTGGACTGGACTGTGTGTGTATAGTCATGTGCAATGTTTCTGACTCATTTTTCTCTCCGTCTTAGCTGTAGTGTCTGTGACTGCTGCAAAGGACCCTTGTATGGTCAAGGACTTCGTCTCATTCGATCTTGCAGGAACATATTTAGATTCCGCAAACTTCCTTTTCTCTTTAATGCCTGCTCACCATCCTGTTACAGCAGCTTCATGTCTCAGACTGACTCTTTGACTCGAATGCTTTATGGAAATTGATCTGGATTGCACCATAGAAACCGGTGATATAATGCAGTTAAGAAATATGAGGTCTTGTAGGTCATGATGTACAAGAAAATAGCTTGTGTTACTGGAATGTTTAGGATCACTTTCTCTGTGCAATTATCATATACTCTTTAAACTGCTTTCTGGCCTAAATGTTCTATTTTTATTTGGAAAGGAGACTTTGCCTGTTTAGGTTTGTTTGGGATCACTCACTAGCCTTCTCGTGTGCTGTGTAGACATACCCATAGTTCCCAGAGGATTGTGGATGTAACCTGGTTTTGATTTGAACATGATTAAAGTATGCTAGTAAAACTGCTTTTTTTTCCACTGGTATAAAAAATGCTTTAAAGTGCTACACTATCTGCCACAGACAAGACACTAATTTGGCTATTAGTAATTGTTAAATGGCACAATTACAAAAAGGTGCCTCTTGAACATGTCTGCAACCCAGACTCAATATACTGTTGGTAATCTAGATGCAGAGTCTGTATGTGGGCTAAGATTCTCAAAACAACTAATGATTTTTTGTCAGCTGGAGACACCTCAAGGAGGCCTGATTTTTCAGAAAGTGCTGAGCACTCAGTCCGAAAATCAGACCTTGTTAAATTGTCTCAAGCTGGCACCCAAAATCACTAGTTGCTTTTGGAAATCTTGGCCGTAGTGCATATTTTATTACAAATAGCTTTGATAAAGGAAATTCACGCTAAAGTGAAGTTTGCTAGATAGTATTCTCATTTATTTGAACACAAGACAGACTCCAATAGTCTAATGTCTGGCCGATTACATGTATGTATATGTTTGTATAGTCCTTAATTTTGTTAATGTGAAAACCCAAGATAGGAGATTGCCAAAGGAACCCTGTAATTTGTATTTAAAGGATGTTTGGGCTATGCCTGTTTTTTATAACGTTGTATATAATGTGACATTGTCAAATACAAAACATTGGTTGGTGGAAAATATTTAATAAAAAATTAAACTTGAGGGCAGAAGAAAAATTTGCTCTGCAAATTTCAAAAGATTGTCAGATTTCCTAAGTAGGAAATCTGAATTTTTTCACCCTCAGTCACCAGTTTTGATTTGATGGGCTTGCTCTCCTCAAAATAGCTAGTAGCGGCAGCAGCAGCAGCCAATAGGAGCACATGGTTTTGGTGGCATCTGTGGAAAGACTTTTATGGCTGATGTCTTTCCCCAAAATCTCCTGTGTTTCAGAGAAGTATAGTCACAACAGAAATGCTCATAGTTCAGTATTTTGCTTGTTTGAAGTTGTAATGGTGTGTTCATCCCACACAGGCCATGAAGTGGGCCTGAGAGACCAATTTTAACCCACGTGGTTGCAACTGGAGGGTGAGCCAGACATAATTAGAGAAGAAGTCAAACTGGGTTGTGGTTATTAGAAAGAGAGGGAACCCACCATAGAAGAATGCTGCACAGGGAGAAAAAGTAAGTCTTTGGTCACTCTCTGGGATTAGAGAGACCAGGACAATTGGTATCCTTGCCTGGGTGTAGAGAAGGCTGGTATATGGCCAGGAGAGACAGGGATCAGCCACTGGGGTGGAGCTGGTTCTAGAGATATGCCCTGAAAGAAGGCAGCATCTGGTCTTCTAAGGAGGGAGTCCTGGGAGTCAGTCAGGGAATATAGCAGGGAACAGAAAGAGGGATGAAAGGTCAAGCCCAAGGAAGGCAGAAGTGGGGTTAAATTTTAATTGTAGGTTTGGGATTTTGTTGGGGGATTCCAAGTGAGGGCCCTGAAAGTAAGAATAACATAGAGAGGTTGTAGGGGAGAAGGCATGAGTGAGGCATGGGAGGGAGAAGTCTAAGGTCTAGTCTGCACTACAGACCTATGTTGGTATAACGACATCACCCTGAGTGACATAGTTATACCGACCTAACCCTCCCATCAATGTAGCTACCACCTCTCAAGGAGGTGGATTAACACCCACAAGAGAGTTCTTTCCTGTCAGCTTACAGCAACTTAAAGTGTTACAGCACCGCAAGTTGGCCAAGGCAGCATTTTAAGTGTACACGTGCCCTAAGGAGGTGACAACAAGAAGTCTGGGGCCATGAACTTTGCCAATCTGTCTTATGGAGTAGGAGGGCTGGGTTTCCCTACCAGCCACTGGTAAAGGTGTGAAGCCCTGAGAAGGGGCCAAGGATGATGGAGAGCCCTGAAAGAAAGGTGTGAGGACTACAGGATTCTGAGGACTGAAGATCTTTTTGTCAGCATATTTGAACTTTTATTTGTTGGACTTTGTTACCCCAAAAGGAGTGAGACTAAACTGATCTGTACACCTGGGGACTTCTGCACCTAAAAATTCTGTACAAAATAGTCTGCAAAATTCTGCATATTTTATTTGTCAAAAAACACAATATAATCATGCCACTTTCAATTATTTTGATAATTTATATCAAAATACCTGTTGACAAGTAAGTGTAACAATACAGACAACAAAAAAGATTCAGGAAATGTTTTCTGACAAATAGATTCCTTACTAGGCATATTAATACAGAACTCTGAGTAATAATTCATTTAAACGACTATACAGAAACATATTTCCAGCACCCTCAGAAGCAGTGCAAAGGCTTGGAGGAGTCAGGGGTAATGGAGGAGCTGAGAGAGAGGGAAGTAAGTGCTGAGAAGGAGCCTGGGAATGAAACTGGACGGTTGTTGGGTGCGGGTGAGAGAAGTATACAAGTTTTTTTTTCGGGGGGGGGAAGGGATTGTCAGGGTGTTGGGAGTCTCCCTCATGCAGACCCTGGATGACTCCTAACTGCTCCCGTTCAGTCAGGCACATCTGCTCCTGTGCCCATGTGTCCCTGCACCCCCACCTCAGCCACCCTTCCTCCCTCCATCCCCGTGTGTCCTTGCGCCCCCCCCACTAAGCTTCCCCTTCTCCCCATATGACTCTGCAACCCCCCTCAGCCAACTCCAACACCCATGTATCCCTGCACCACCACTCAGCCACCCCCTATTCCCATGTGGCCCTGCCCCTATGGCCCCCATCTCCATGTGTCTCTGCACTCCCAGTCCCATTCAGCCCCCCCCACTCTATTTGACCCATCCCAGCAGCCCCATGTTCCCCACTCTGCCTGTCCCCCCCCCATATCATATGCCTCTTCACCTGGCCCCAGCGGTAGGATGCTGTGAGAAACACAGCCACTGGCCTCTTCCCTATTGGCTACTGCCTGCTACAGTGAGCCAGCTGCTCTCTGTTCTCATGCCACAGCAGCCCCTGGTGGGTGAAAGTTGTAACTGCAGCTCCTCTCAAGCAGAATGTATTTTCTGCAGAGAAAAAATAAATCTGGGGGGACATGAAGTCTGTGTGTGTGCAGTAGCGCAGAATTCCCCCAGGAGTAAACATGGCCAAAGGGACAAGTGGTGGGAAGAGAGCCCAACACAGGGCTGAAGCAGCTGTCAGCAGGGGGCGCCAGATGGGGGAAAGCCTGTTACACCACACCCAGCCACAAGGGGACACACCAGCAGTGAGAGAGTGCTTCAGCAAAAGGATTCCTCTGCCACTATATCCCCAGATATGTTTTCAGCCTTGCTTATCTGAGCAGTCTAAACAACTCAACAAAGCGGACCTGATCCTTAGTTGCAGATGATCAGTGAACTTTATTAATGTTAATAGGACTATGAGACTTTACAATAGCTAAAGATATGGCCCAGTTTTTTTTTCCAGAAGTGGCAAACTATCTGCCACACCCTTAACTTGGGCTCCTAAAAGATGTGTTGAACCAAAAGGAACATTTTCAAATGTCAACCGACTGACTTTCAGAAGTGTTGGGTAACTACCTTTGCCACTAGTTTCATTTGGCATTGGGAATGTTTTATACTGCTGGAAAAGAGGCCAGGGAGGACTTAAGGGTGGGTACCTAGTAGGGCAGGCTAGACAACAGTTCCATTTTGCAACAGATGTTGAGGCTTTGACATTTGTTTTCATTCTGATTCTTGAAATCTTTCAAGAGAGACTGACCAATGCACTCGAGAACAGCCTGGGGTTTTAGAGCACTCAGACTCGGGTAAAGCAGCAGCGTGAACCTGGGTCTTCCCCATTTCAACAAGGTATGTGCCTTACTCACCCAGCTAGTGACTCTTCTGGGAAAGTGGCTTTCTTGTTTTGACCAGAAATTCTATTTTGGACCTGAGACCATATTGTCGAAACAGATAAGTTCCTGAAAACCATTTCAGCTTCAACAAAATTACATTTTTCTATGGGGAAAAAATGTTGTCAATTAACTTTCCACCAGTTCTCATACCCCAAACCAAATGAACCTAATATTAATACCTCTTTTTTTGAAAAGTTTGGACCACATAACTCAGTGGTAGATTTAGAGTTAGTGGGGCCCTGTGCGCAGCTTCATTTTTAGCCTCTGCCCCTCCCCACCAGGGACCCAGCCAAGAAAAATAACATTCTCCTTATCTCCCGCCCCCATTTTTCATTCTTTTTTTCTTTCATCCTCCTCCTATATTTTAAGTAATGGGAAGTAAATGAAAATAAAGTGAGATAGGCAGGAGGGCGTGTGGGGGAAGGGCTCTGGGAGGAAGTTTGGGTGCGGGCTCTGAGCTTGGGCAGGGAGTCGGGGTGTGGGAGGGGTGAGGGGTGCGGGATTTGGGAGGAAATTTGAGTGCGGGGGTGGGCTATGGGCTGGGACAGGGGTGTGGGAGGACGGCTGAGGGCCCCGGCAGGAGTTTGGGTGCAGGCTTTGGCAGGAAGTTTGAATGGGGGGTGCAGGCTCTGGGCTGGGGCAGGGTGTTGGGGTGTTGGAGGGGGAAGGGAGGCAGCGTTTACCTTGGGCAGTGCAGCTCCCAAAGCAACCAGCGCACACATGAGCAGAGCTGCCAGGGACAAGGCTGAAACAGTTCCCGTCCCAGACAGTTTGATGTAAGTCTGCTTGCCCAGGGAGCCTCTGTCAGGGCTCGGTTTTGGGGGTGTTGCTTAAATGTGGAAACCAATGCAGGTTGCCCCAGCACCTCCTGTCTGTAGCACAGGGCCTCCTGGGACATGGGGTTTACTACAGGCTAAAGGGAGGGGGGTCCTCCCTTGATCAAACAGTGGCAGAGACTCCCTGATTGGATGCTTAGGCACTACCACAGTCGGCTCTATATAGAGCTAGAGCAGGGCAAACAATGGCTATTTCAGTTCAGTGGTACTTATGAGAAATACGATATTTTAAAGTTTTGTTTTGGGTCAAACTGTATGTGAAATTTTTCAGACTTTTCAGTGACTCAAGGACAGTCCCTGGTGGGTCTATTACAGAGCAGAGATTTGAACAGTTGCCTTTTACAGCTAGGGTAAATGCAGCCTAACCACTGGACTAAAGGCAGAGAAGTTGCAACACCACCAGCAGAAGCACCTTTCTCCTTCTCTCCTGGTCCTTTTGTGACTGGCCAAAACTGTATGTGTCAAATGCGTTATTCATTTCAGGTCACTCGAAACTGCATTTTTCATTTAATAATCCTCTTCATCCAAAGAACGTCACCCAGTTTGACACAGAACACCAAGAGCTAAATTCACTGAGGTGTGGTGACAGTGAACGTCACCATGCCTAACTTTTAGATGATTCACAAAACCTGGGTTGGTGTGTGGGCTCCCTGTAGAACAACTGGGGCAAGACAGACACCTGAGAAAGGGATTCACAAAAGCTGGCAGTGGAGAAGACTCCAGGTTCAAGGCCCACTCTCTAGCTGAGGGGAGAAGAATTTGAATGGGGATCTGCCACCTGTCAGATGAACACACTGGGCTTTGGGACAGCCTGACAGGGGCTCCCTCAATCACTCCTGTTGAAGCTGTTCCATGCGGGGGCGGGGGGGAATAATCAAAAAATCATTGATGCAGGGAGCCTGGACACTGGATCTTCCACCTCCTCATCCTTCCCTCACCCTCTGTAAGCTCACTTAGAGGAGCCTGATTGGGCCCCACAGCCAAGTTAGGTGGCCAGACTCCTCCCGCCCTGGTGTGGGTGCTGCAGGGAGCATGCTCAGAAACACAGATGCCTAGTGAACTATTACTACAAAAAATGTCACTGTCAAGCGAGTTTAGGACCCTGCAGTGGTGAGCAGCAGCTGGGCAGGGGGTTGGGCATCCCAGTGGGGCCTGATTCTGGCCATTAGGTGCCTAAAGCAGCAGTTAGGCACTTAAGCCCTATGGTGAATCTGGCCCCAAGAGGTCGGCATAGCTGGGAAGGGATATGAGCTCATAGGAAGAAGGAATCACAACTGGGAGGGGTTCAAGAAGTTTTGGGGTCTTAACTATGTGGGATCCCCTCTGAGCCATTCCTATCTCTTGGAAAGCAAAGAAGTTCCTCATAGACTTTAAGGCCAGGCGGGAACATTGTGATCTTCTAGTCTGATATCCTTCATCTTGTAGGCCAAAGAACCTGACCCATCCCCTCCTGTAATAGACCCATAACCTTCCTGGGCCTTTATGGTTTGGGCAAACCAACCAGTACTTGGTTTTGTCAGAAGTTGATGTCATCAGGTTCCTTGGGCTAGATACCTCAATAATTCCTAGGCTTGAGAAGCTCCTTGTAGAGGTATCAGCTACAACACCTTCCCTGGGTCCTAGTGTCACCCCTTCCATCCTCTCCCCCCACCCAGTGATGCTGGGGATGGCTAGCCAATGGGTTGCTTGTACTTGAGGCTGCTATCCCTTTAAGGCTGGAGAGTCCTGCTGTAATAGTACCTGCCTCTCTAAGGGGGTTAGCAGAACCTTCTCTCCAGTCACTTGTCTTCTCCCAGACACTAGATAGATGGCCCATGTTCTGCTCTCCAAACCTTGGCCTTGCTACGTTCCTGTGCTGCAGGTAATCGAGCCCAGGAAGCTCAGCTAATATATGGAATGCAGGCGCAGTGGACTGCGGTTTAAGTTGAAGGCACCTCAACTATCCAGGCCTCAGTTCTTGAGATCTCTGTTTTCCACAGCTTGGCCGTGGCCATTCATTATACTAAAGCTCCCTTTAATTATTAGTATCTCCCTCCCCTGCTCCGACACCCTAGCCCCATGACATCTCAGCTCTTGGATGGTGTGCTGTAGAGAGGGGAAATTGGGGTTAGTCATACTCCATTTGGATGGCACTCCCCTCGGGTCTGTGGCAGATCTCTCCTTCTTTCGCCCTTTGGTTCAAGGGCCTCACTTCCTTCCTGCCCCAGCCCCTCCCTTGGGTCTTGTGTCTGCCAACTTGGAAATGCCAAACTCCAACTTTCCGTCACCCCAGGAAAGCCCTGCCCTTTATCTCCTAGGAAGTTTCTCTTCTGAGCCCTGTGCAAACCAAGTGCCCCATGGAGTCCCCTGCTTTCCACCCTCTAGTATAAACATCTCTGGGATATTTCTGCCCACTGCTGCCACCCTTCGATGTCTAACACCAGGTCAGTTTCTGAAAACTTAGAGGGTTTGCTATTCTCCTTCTCCAGGGATTGTTGGCTTTTATTCACACACGTGGCTAAAACATCTGTAAGGATGAGACTTCGGCAATGCATCTGCCAAAGAATGATTGATTCTTGAACCAGATGAGGTAAAATAACAAATCCAGTGAGCTAGTTACACCATCAATCTCATTGAAGCCCCAGGCCCCACTTTCATCTTGGAATCTGGGGTTAAATGTCATACCCCAAGGAGAGTCTCATCATCAGTCTCTGTGTCCCAGGACAACAAGCCATTGTTCTCAGCCACTTTGGCCCATGCTTACAAGGCTCACTGGTTGTTAGGGAGATGGTGGAATTAGTGGGCCCCTTCTGTTAATAGGCATGCTGGCAGGGTGGGATTCGGTAGTATGGAAACCAGAAATAATATAAGGGACCTACCATCAATCAAACCCTATCCCCTCCCCTTGGAGGCTTAAACCCTGCCCCTTGACCCCTTAAGCCCCGACCACCTGTCACTGGAAGTCCCACCCATGGGGAATATTACTTCCTGGGTCAAGAAGAACACATGACTGGAAGCAAAGTGTGTCATGTGACCCCTCTAAGAACTCTTTCCACTGCATTGTACCAATCAGGAGGGATTTCGCCCCCATAAGCCCACCCTGAGAGGAGATTTGTCCAATCAGGTGTTCCGGGGCATGGTGACCCATCCAGAAGTGGTTCGTGTGACCCCTCTAAGAACTCCTCCACTGCCCTCTGCGAATCTCGATGGGTTTCAGCGACACAGCACTGCCCTGAGAGCAGATTTGACCAATTGGTGGTGTTCCGGGGCGGAGTGAGCTGCCCAGAAGAGGGTCGTGCGACCCCTCTAAGAACTCCTCCCAACACCGTCTGCCAGTCAGAGCGCAGCACCATCATCCCATAAGTCCGAGCAATCGGGGCAGAAGAGGCTTTAGAAATCGTGGAAACATGAATTCCTTCACCACCCTGGTGAGAACTTCAGACTTTGTGTTAGCCCCGAGGGCCTTTGGACTTGTGTGGAGAAAGCGCTACATGAGCGACCGTTCCCACGAGGGCCCTTTGACTCAGCCGTTTATGGCTACGCCAGAACCCAAAACCCAAACCCTCGTGAGGCACCCTGATGAGCATGAAGGCCTCTCATTGTCCGCCCCCCTAGAGGTGGAAGACGAACGCAGCTTGGAGTAGTCACCAGAGGACAAGGTGAACAGAAAAGATGTCGCTCAGGTAAATGAATGATTAAGAAGTGACGGTTGATGATGGGGTGTAATGAGGTTAGGAACCGGGAGGTTGTGTAAATCTAAAAACAAGAAGTGGGGTGCTTACACTGTTTCTTTTCTGAAAATCTCTTAACAGCTCAACGATGCCTTTCTAGAGACCTTTGAGAACTGACATCGGTAGCCCCGTGGGAGTAAATATATCATGCATCAGCTGTTTTTGCTCATGTCTGAGACACAGATCTCAAGAGGAAAATCCGAAAGAGGACAAAATGGAAGAATGAACCAGCTCAGACTCCCTTCTGGTAGGGGTCATGGTGTCCATTTTTACAGGCGGCTGTAAAAGGTCGTGTTAAACCAGGTGATTAATAAAACTCATTTATTTAAATGTGTCAATATAAATGTGTCCCCCTTCATATTTGTGTTAGTAAAAGATGGTACTGGTAACAGTCATTTCTACACAGGCAGCTCTGTTAAAGAAAATATATTACACCCCCAGGAAAGTTGGGAGCTGCGGCGGGGTGAACCCTCTTTCTCAAGTGACCAGAAAGCATAGTAAAACTTTAAATAGAAGACAAGTAACAGCTTGGCTTTCAGACAAGGACACTTACACTTTACATATTTCCACCCCAACATAAACCTCAGCCTGGACCATTCCACACAAGAGATCCACTTCCTAGACACTACAGCACTAATAAACGATGGCCACATAAACACTACCCTATACTGGAAACCTACTGACCACTATACTTACCTACATGCCTCCAGCTTTCATTGAGACCGCACCACTTGATCCATTGTCTTCAGCCAAGCTCTACGATACAATCGCATTTGCTCCAACCCCTCAGATAGAGACAAACACCTACAAGATCTCTATCTAGCGTTCTTACAACTACAATACTCACCTGCTGAAGTGAAGAAACAGATTGACAGAGCCAGAAGAGTACCCAGAGGTCACCTACTCCAGGACAGGCCCAACAAAGAAAGTAACAGAACGCCACTAGCCATCACCTTCAGCCCCCAACCAGTGGCATATTATTGCCTAGGCCAACAAGGCATAGGCCTAGGGCGTCAAATTTGCTCATGCCCCCTCCCCAATTCTGCCCCTTCCCCAAATCCCTGGCCCGCCTCCTTCCCCAGGCGCGCCGCGCTTCCCTCCTTCTACCTCCCTCCCAGGCTTGCCACGCGAAAGTGCTGGGAGAGAGGGAGAAATGAGTAGCTGCGCACTTGGAGCAGAGGTGAGCTGGAGCCCATGGGTAACTCGCTCCACCGCCGCCATCCCCCTAGCATTCCACAACTTCCCTTTTCCCCCCTCCCTTCCAGGCTTGCCATGGGGGAGCGTAGGTGAGCTGGTGCGCGGGGGGGGGGTGCACGGCAATTTTTTGAGGGCCTAGGGGCGGCAAATTTGTTAATCCGCCACTGCCCTTAACTAAAACCTCTCCAGTGCATCATCAAGGATCTACAACCTACCCTGAAGGATGATCCATCACTCTCACAGATCTTGGGAGACAGGCCTGTCCTCACTTACAGACAGCCCCCAAACCTACAGCAACCACACACCACACAACAAAAACACTAACCCAGGAACCTATCCTTGCACAAAGCCTGTTGCCAACTCTGTTCACATATCTATTCAGGGGATACCATCATAGGACTCAATCATATCAGCCACACTATCAGAGGCTCGTTCATCTGCACATCTACCAATGTGATATATGCCATCATGTGCCAGCAATGCCTCTCTGCCATGTACTTTGCCCAAACCGGACAGTCTCTACATAAAAGAATAAATGGACACAAATCAGACATCAAGAATTATAACATTCAAAAACCAGTCAGAGAACAATTCAGTCTCCCTGGCCACTTGATTACAGACCTAAAAGTCACAATATTACAACAAAAAAACTTCAAAAACAGACTCCAACAAGAGACTGCTGAATTGGAATTAATTTGCAAATTGGACATCATTAAATTAGGCTTGAATAAAGACTGGGAGTGGATGGGCCATTACACAAAGTAAAACTATTTCCCCATGCTTATTATTTCCCCCACTACAGTTCCTCACATCTTCTTGCCAATTGCTGGAAATGGTCATTTTCATTACCACTACAAACAGTTCTTTTTCTCTCCTGTTGATAATAGCTCACCTTAACTAATCACTCTCCTTATAGGGTGTATGGTAACACCCATTGTGCATATATATATATCTTCCTACTGTATTTTCCACTGCATGCATGCGATGAAGTGGGCTGTAGCCCACAAAAGCTTATTTTCAAATAAATTTGTTAGTCTCTAAGGTGCCACAAGTACTATTCTTTTTTCACTTTACACAAACTGGCTCGAATACGTTTTCAAAGAAATAAGACCATTGTTTCAGATGTGGATGTGCAATGGCAGGCAAATTTGGTGGATATGCACCGGTTCTCCAAATGCGACAGCGGTTTTAAGTACATCTTAACAGTGATAGACATTCTATCCAAATATGCCTGGGCCTTAGGCCTAAAAGACAAGACGAGTGGTGAGGTATCCAAGGCCTTTCAAGCTATTTTCAGCAAAGGTCGCGTGCCTCAAAAATTACAAACCAATTGGGGGAAAGAATTTTTAAACAAACCTTTAAGCAGATTATTAAAGTGGCATGGAGTTCACCAGTTTGTTACTAATAATGAAGTCAAAGCAAGGGTTGTAGAGCGATTTAACAGAACTTTAAAAACTAGGATGTGGAGATATTTTACAGCCCATACCACCTTTTGCTACATTGATGTATTACCTGACTTTAAAGAGCTACAACCAGAGTTTCACAGAACTATACATTCCAGACCCGCTGATGTTAATCTTCAAATTCTTTGAAGGTATGGAAAACGGTTTACGAAGATGGTTTAAAATAAAACCGGTTGTTGCCCCTCTGAGAAATGCAACCATGTGAGACTATCTAAAACCAAAGGAGCTTTTGAAAAAGGTTATGAAAAGACATTTACCAATGAGATATTCCTTGGGCATGCCTAGCCTTGCTCAAAACATGTTTCAACAAGCACAGACGTGTATTTTGCGATGATTTTCATAGCCATGTTACCCAATATAGCACCCCAGGTGAGGGGTTTAAAGACAATTGATGTTTAGTTTTTTTTTTTTAAAAAAAGACCAATTCAGAAAAAAATACACAGATTATTATTTTTAAATTAAAATAATCACTCATGAGGTCCCCTAAATAATCCCCCAGAGGGGGATTCCACTCATCCTCCCTTTTCACAAATATCACCAAGTCAGTGTCTAGGAGGTTGTATAGTTCTAAGCAGGCATAAGCGGTGGTGAAACAGGCTATGAAGACGTTGGTATTGCCAGAGACTGAGTACCGGTCTTTTGCGTGCTTCCAAGACACATGCAGTTTCATCTTCGATAAATTCTCAGGATGAAACCTTGTAATTGGGGGAAAACAGGTACTGAAAGAGTGGAGAAATTGGAGAGGGTCCAGAAAAAGGCAACAAAAATGATTAAAGGTCTTGAGAATGTGACCTATGAAGGAAGGCTGAAAGAACTGGGTTTGTTTAGTATGGAAAAGAGAAGACTGAGAGGGGACTTGATAGCAGTTTTCAGGTATCTAAAAGGGTGTCATAAGGAGGAGGGAGAAAACTTGTTCACCTTAGTCTCTAAGGATAGAATAAGAAGCGATGGGCTTAAACTGCAGCAAGGGAGGTTTAGACTGGACATTAGGAAAAAGTTCCTAACTGTCAGGGTGGTTAAACACTGGAATAAATTGCCTAGGGAGGTTGTGGAATCTCCATCTCTGGAGATATTTAACAGTAGGTTAGATAAATGTCTATCAGGGATGGTCTAGACAGTATTTGGTCCTGCCATGAGGGCAGGGACTGGACTCCATGACCTCTCAAGGTCCCTTCCAGTCCTAGAATCTATGAATCTATAAAATCTAAAGATTTATTCATAAAAAGGAAAAAGATACAGATGAGAGCTAGAATTGGTTAAATGGAATCAGTTACATACAGTAATGGCAAAGTTCTTGTTCAGGTTTGTAGCAGTGATAGAATAAACTGCAGGTTTAAATTAAGTCTCTGGAGTACATCCCCAACTGGGATGGGTCATCAGTTCTTTGTTCAGAGTTTCAGTTTGTAGCAAAGTCCCTCCAGAGGTAAGAAGCAGGATTGAAGACAAGATGGAGACGAGGCATCAGCCTGTTATAGTCTTTTCCAGGTGTAAGAACACCTCTTTGTCCTTACTATGGAAAATTACCAGCAAAACGGAGTCTAGAGTCACATGGGCAAGTTCCTGAATACTTTGCTGACTTACAAGGCGCATCTGCCTTCTCTCAATGGGTCAATTGTGTAGCTGATGGTCCTTAATAGGCCATCAAGCAGGCTAGGCAGAGCTAATACCAACTCGTCTGGGATGTCACCAAGAAGCATAGCATAAGTTTGAGGTACAGACAGGATAGAGCCAATATTCATAACTTCAACTACAAAATGACACATTCATACAGACAGCATAATCATAATCAGCAACCCATAACCTGGTCTTAGACCCCTTATATGACCCCCTTTACATAAGATTTGGTGCCACTACAGGACCTTGGTTGCAACCATGTTCTATATGGTCTCAGTTCAAGTCAATAATGTGACACAGGCATCTTCCAGTTTGGTCATTTTCTTTAAAACACGGTCAGGGTCTGCACTAAATTGCACAGCATTTAACAAGGTCACCCCTTATGCTAAATGTTCTTGGGTTAGGTACAGACATTGCATAGCATAACCTGTGGCAAGAACAGTGTTTAATAAGCTTTCCAAACTCAGCTCAGCACACAGGCCCCAGAGCTTGCAGTTTATATCTACTGAAGTCCAAGTCACACAGTCATGGTGCCGTTGGGCTGGCGCATCTATGACGCAACCCTCACAATCTTCAAAAAGCTTTTCCCTAAGGCAGTGATTAAGGACAGCATAAACAGCAACATGTACAATAGTCCACATGACTTTTTTACGCTCACGACGTGGCACTGGCTCAGTTAGTTCCATGCCAAGCCTCCTAAACTCCTCATAGCCGTCGTCCTCGGAGTCCTCTTCAACAATTTGTATCGGCATTGAGCAAAAACAAGGAGAGCCCGGTTTATCTTCGCTGCTTGATGCAACGCTGTCCAAGGCCTCTGGGTCCTCTAGAAAGGCATCGTCAAGCTGTCGAGAGATTTTCAGAAAAGAAATAGTGTAAGTTCCCACTGCTTGTTTTTAAATATACACAATCCACCCCACCCCCCGGTTCCTAACCCTATTACACTCCATCATCAACGGTCACTTCTTAATCATTCATTTACCTGAGCAGTGTCTTTTCCATTCACCTTGTCCTCCGATGACTCCCCCAAGCTGCGTTCGCCTTCCACCTCTGGGGGGTGGACAATGAGAGACCATCACATTCATTGGCGTGCCTCACGAGAGTTTGGGTTTTGGGTTCCGGCATATCCATCAACGGCTGAGTCAAAGGGCCCTCGTGGAACTGTCACTCATGTAGCGCTTTCTCCACACAAGTCCAAAGGCCCTCAGGGCTAAAACAAAGTCCAAAGTGCTCACAGGGGTGATGAAGGAGTCCATGTTTCCACGATTTCTAAAGCACGTGTCCTTGGTAAAAGATGGCCTCTTCTGCCCCGGTGCTGGGACATATGGGGTGATAGTGTTGCGCTCCGATTGGCAGAAGGCGCTAGGAGGAGTCCTTAGAGGGCTCACACGACCCTCATCTGGGTGGGTCACCCCGCCCCAGAACACCACCAATTGGCCAAATCTACTCTCAGGGTGGTCCTATGCGGCCGAAACCCATCGCGATTGGTAGAGTGCAGTGGAAGGAGTTCTTAGAGGGGTCACATGAGCCACATCTGGATGGGTCACCCCACCCTGGGACACCCCTAATTGGTCAAATCACCTGTCAGGGCAGGCCTATGGGGGCGAAACCCCTCCTGATTGGTAGAGGGCAGTGGGAGAGTTCTTAGAGGGGTCACATGATACACTTTGTGTCCGCCTAGACCTGGAAGTAATACCCCCATGGGTGGGACTTCTGGTGATAAGTGGGTGGGCTTTAAGGGGTTAAGGGGTGGGGTTTTAAGGGTCAAGGGGCCGGTTTGGGTTTGATTGATGGTAGGGCCCTAATAGTACTACTGGACACCCTTAGAGGCCCTTGCCTTCCAAAAGGGTGGCTTTGTAAATTTAGTATCAGCTCTTCTTGAAGGAAGGATTGATTCTTGAACCACATGAGGTAAAGTAACAAATCCAGTGAGCTAGCCACACACTCAATCTCATCCAAGCCCCCAGGCCCTCCTTCATCTTGGAATCTAGGTTTAAATGTCATACCCCAAGGAGAGTCACTTATACATCAGTCTTTGTGTCCCAGGATAACAAGCCATTCTTCTCAGCCACTTTAGCCCATGCTTACCAGACTCTCTGGATGATAGGGAGATGTTAGAATTCATGGGCCCCTTCTGTTAGTGGTCATGCTGGCAGGGTGGGATTCAGTAGTATGGAAACTGGACACCTTTGGAGGCCCTTGCCTTCCAAAAGGGTGGCTTTGTATATTTAGTGTCAGGTGTTCTTGAACGAGAGTCCTTGGCCATTCGGGACTTCACTTTGTTTTGAAGCTTGCTGAAAGTTTGCTTGAGGCACATTAACATCTGTTTGAGAATTGGAACTTTGCTTCTTGAAGGGGATGGTGTCCTAGCTCCGGAGGCCTTTGGTGACTTTGGAGGAGAACCGTCAGGACTCTCAGTTGCTTTCTCCCCAGCTTGCAAAAGCCCTGTTGTACTTGTAGCAATGGACACCATCTTTGGTTGCTTGGTGGGAGCCGTTTTCCCCATTCCATCCTGCATCTTGCTCTTGTCTGCTGGAAGGAGCCACACCACTGGCATCTTGTTGTGGTTGGATGATGCTGAGGAGTCTCCTGGAGTCCATCGCTGTGGAATTCCATGGGATTCTCTGGGCAAGTCAGCACCTGCAGAGCCAGCTGATCTCTTCCATTGAAGATTACTGCACTTCTTGCAGATTTTGATTGGCAGCTGGTCCCTGGAGAGCTTTGAATTCACAGTTCCATTGAACCCATGTGAATCCATGATGTCTTGAAGACCATGCAGCTCAGCAGATGTCTCCTTCTGAGTTTTCTTACCCTTCATATTTCCTGGATGTGCCTTGCGGCAGACTGAAACCTGGCCCACCAAGGGGCGGGAGCTGCTCAACATTTCCATCAGGTGCTTGATCTGCAGGTCGTGTGCAGCCTACCCAGCAATGAGAGAGTCAATGGTGGATCTTGTTAGCTGCTCAGAGCCTGGTGCCTCTGGGGCAACCTGGTGGCATTGGGTCCTGGGAAGATCTGCCCTGCCCTCACCTGCCTGTGCTCCTGGCCCCAGGCAGGAGCCTTCTCCCAAGATAACCTTCCTCTCCATGTGCAGCTCCAGCTTCTCTTCAGTCCCTTTGGTTCCACTCAAACTGGTAAGGGGCTTTCTCAACTCGCTCCTATAAAGGTGGAGTGTCGCAGTGAGTGTCTTCTCTGTTATTGCGGTTTCTGGAGGTGGTGATGTCAGATCCACCCCTGCTGGCAGAGTGCAGCGATCTGGATTAATCTGGTGTCCTGCCACGCCATCATTCCTGCCCGTCTCCATGGTGGTATCTTCCACTGGCATTGGAGGACGTATGGAAGAAGAGGAGCTTGTGCTTTGCCTCCCCAACTGCAGGAAATCGGTCTCCATCTCACTGAACTCCACACTGGCTCCCCTGGCTGCGACGGTGTGTGGCAGCTTTGCCGGGGGCTCTGCATGATGAGATGCTGACGCCTTATGTGGAGTTGGATGGGGTGGGCAGGCTGTTGTCCCATCGTTGGGAATGCCGCTGTCCTGTGCTTGCCTGGCTCCCTAGTGGGGCGGAGTGACCCAGGCAGGGCAGTCTCTCTATGGAGGGGAGCATCTCTGTGCGACTCTTGCACCATCTTAGGAAACGCCTTCATTTGGATCTCTGAGCGTTTCTGAGCCACGTGATCCTGCAGCTTGACCACCACCCTGGGCACCTGTCTCGCCAGGATGGCCTCAGGGGATGCCATGATCCTGTGAGCCTTTTGGGGCAGGGATCCCGAGGGGCAGACACATGGCTCCTGGATCTCCTGTGCATGCTGAGGGCTGGTGTCGGATCTCAGGGGCTTTGGGACCTTTGCTGGAAATCCACATTTGGGAGAATCTGTCTAATTCCAATTGCTGCTTGGTGTCCCACTCACTCAGCAATGGCTCCCCCAGGATGGGGGTTTGTGGAGCCCCCACTTGGCTCTGCAGATGCTTCTGTTGGATGTTGAAGTCTGAGGCCTGGGCTGATGTCTGGCCCAGACCTATGGTCTGCTCTCGCCGGTCTCGTCTGCTGTGGGCAGGAGGCCTGGGGAGAGGCTGGGCTTGGATGGGATGAGTGGATCCTTCCCAGCTCATGACAGGCATGATCTCCCTTGTGTGGCATAGGGGCTCTGCCCAAGTCACAGAGGCTTTTCTCAGGGAAAAGGAGCTGGGACTCCAGAGGGAAGAGATGGTGGATTCCATAGAGGAATAGGCGAACTGGCTCATCAAAGATGTCGATACACTCGGCCTGTGGGAGAAAGCAGACAGGGACAGATGGGACATAGCCCTGCTGAGCAAAGGCAGGGTTTGGGCACAGCCTTCCAACTGTAGTGCAATGGGGCAGTGCCTAGGTATGCATTGCACACCACACTCTGACACAAGGACATCAACTGGCTAACAAAGGACTGAGAGGGGGAGCTGACACTCTATAATGATAACCCCTTTGTCACACGCACATGTGCAGCACCTAGCACAATGGAGCCTTGAGCATGATTGTGGGACCTAGTGCTATTTTAATAGAAAGATTAGCTAACAACAATTAGGAAGATATGAGCATGTGTGTGCAACCCTTGTCAGAGGATGTTGTGAAGGCCAAGACTATAAACTATAAAAGGAACTAGATAAATTCATCAATGGCTATTAGCTAGGATGGGCAGGGATGGTGTCCCTAGTCTCTGTTTGTCTGAAGTTGGGAATGGGCAACAAGGGATGGATCATTTGAGGATTCCCTGTTCTGGTCATTCCCTCTGCTGCACTGGCATTGGCCAGTTTTGGAAGACAGGATACTGGGCTAGATGAACCTTTGGTCTGACCCAGTCTGGCTGTTCTTATGTTCTTACATTCTAACCCACTGGAAAACTGTCCTCTTCTAATGGCTGATACATTAGAGGCTAACAACCTACTATTGCTCCCAGTTAATGGAGTTTCTCTAGTGGTGGAGGTCCTGGGTTTGAACCTAGCTGATGACTCATGTTTGGGGTGTACCACGGGGTGCCCCACTCACTGCTTGTCTGGTGCCTACTCTGGGGATTAGCTTTCGAGGTCAATGCCCCTTCCAATTGTCGCATGTGGTCACATCATCTCTCTCTCATTCCGGGAACTGCAGTGTCCTCTTCTTGACTCAGTCCCCTGGCTAGGCCACTCAGCGTTTCCCCCTCTTCCAGGGTACAGTCCTTCAATTGCCTGTCACTCCCACAGTGACCCAGACAGTCTTCCTGTTCACTGCCCTGCCAGTCTATGCCTTGCCCTCAGTGGCTGGTAGGGAAACCCGGGCCCACACTTCACAGCAGGCTCCAGACCAGGGACCCTCAACCCAGCAGTTCTGGGCTTTCCTCTCCCAGCCTGGACTGCTTCCTACTCCTGGTTCCCCTCCTTCCCCTGGGTGTGCCAGTTCCAAACACTCCCCCCTCTTCCCAGGGAGGGGCTGCCCTTTCCCAGCGGCAGCCCCTGTCCGTTGCCAGCTTCCTGGCTTTATAGGCTCTGCCCAGGTGAGCTGCTTGGAATCAATTCCCTGCTCCCTGGCTCTTCCTCCAGGTGCACCCTGTGGAGTTAGTGGGCCTGCCTGGCCACCTTAGCCCCTTCCAGTCCTATGTGGGATGGACACCCCCTCACAGTGTGTCATTTGATTGCTTTTTCTTTCAGACACAGCACAGGCAGGTGCTAGACAGTCGCCTGCTGGCAGATATTGCCATACAGAAGGATTTGATCCTACTCACAACCCCGACTTCTAGTCTCTGCATTTAATTTCTGATAATCCCTCACCTCACTTTCACTGGCATCTCACCTGTTATTTTAGGATCCTGGAGTGTCTGGTTTTCCCTGCTCCCTCCTCTCTACATTCACTATCCCCTCCCACCCAGCCCCCAGTCTGGTGCCCCCCATTCAGTTGCCTTACAGTATCAGAACTTCATCCAGGTGTCTGGCCATGTACTGTAGCCTCCTCTCAAGGAGCCTGAGGCTCTGAGCCAAGGGGAGATTATTCAGGGGCACAGGTCAGCTGTGGAACAGAGAGAGCAGAAAGCTGAGTGCAGGCCCTGCCCTCAGGCCCTCTTTTACCCAGAGGTGCGGCACTAAAAGACTCTCTGTCCCATTCTCCACTCAGGCAGCATCCTCCCCTGCAATACCCGGGCCTTGGATGTTCTAGTTTTGGGTTAACTGGATTATTAGGTGATCCCTGTCTAGTGATGTGGAAGTGAGAGTGTATCCTGCTGGCAGCATGTGTGTCATGGTCCTTCCACAGAAGCTAATCAACATATAGGATAACAGCCTACTATAACTGCCAACTAATGCAGCTACCTCTTTAGCTCTAAGGGATGCTTTATGCTGCAGAGCTGAACATCCAGGGTTCAAATCCTACTGGGAACTTATGCTGGGGGACTGGAGGAGGGGCCATTACCCAAATGCTGCTGGATCCCTTTCACCCTACTCACCATACCAGAAAGGCCAGCCTTCCTCCTGACCTCTCCACCTCACCAGAAAACATTTTCTCCTCCTCTTGGGAGTGGAGGATGGTCCATTCCAGTCGACACAATCTACTCCCCCCCACACTGCCCCAGGTTAAATGAGCCTTATGATGCTCGAGGAAGGGAATGACCCACTGTACAAGGCGTGGGGGTGGATTAGAGATGGCAACTTCTGCAGGGTGGGAATGAATTGCATGAGTCTAAAGGAGAAGAGTTGCTTGCGTGATACATAGGTTGGGGCAGGGGAGGGATTACTTGGGCTACGCCCCCTGAGTGGGGATGAATTACATGATGCTAAAGGAGGGGACTGACCATTGCAGATTTATGGAGGGGGGCATTGCTTACCATGTCTCTAGGGATGCACAAGCCTCCTCCAACTCTTCCTCACAGTGTCCAAAAGCTGCCGGAAGTGAAACATAAAGGAGACATTGAGTTGCTTGGGCACCCTCTGCTTCCTAGCACCCTATTGCCCCAGATTTCAGAAGCAGCCTGTGAACAGAGCCCCAGCCAGTGCCTCTGCACGACTCTGGGCATGACTGTGCCTTCACAGGAAGAGGGGAGGCAGGTAGGGGAATAGACCCTATTTCTCTGCTTTGCATGGGGCCTGAGTCTGCCACTGCAGCTATGGAGTCAGGGGCTGCTTACCTTTCGGTTTCTTCTTTTTCTCTCTGTGCCTCCTCTTCCTCGGAGAAGCCTGCCACACACAAAGAAAGCAGCAGGGTTAGAAAAGAACTCCTCAATAAACCTGGGAGAACAATGAGCCAGAGATGATTGCCATGTGGGGCCAGAGGGAAGTTCTTCCTTCTGGGAGAGTATTGCACTATGAGGCATCATAGGTAGGCATTGTGCTTTCCTATGATGCAGCCAATATAGGGCACAAAGCACAACCCATAACAGGAGTCACCGGGACAATCCAGGGGTTGGAGAAACAGGGATTACTGGTACCAGGAGACTGCAGAGTTTATAAGCATTGAAGGAGAGAGCCTGTAAAGTTCTCTTTCCTGCAGAGATGATAAAACTCTGCAGGTTTTAGGATTGCAGGGTATGCAACTAACCCCAGATACCATGCACGGAATTCAGACCTTGGGGGAGAAATCCGACATCTGGACAACAGTGTTTCCTATATACATATTTAGGGAATGCATGATATTGGGGTTTTATCTGCATGCATTTGGGATGGCCATGCTACTCCTGAGTGGTGAAGCCATGAATGGCTTATGCAAATCCTCCCAAACAAGTGCTGATATAACTCCTATATCATCCTTAAACGGCAGCTGTTTTACACCAAAAAACAACAACAGTTTGGCATGAGTTCTGTCCACTTGCCTGGGAGCTGCAAAGTTTCTTGAAGGTAAACTGCACTGCTTCCAGCTTAAATATCCAGGTATTCCTTTCACAGGCTAGATCTTTCTCCCCTGGGCTCAGCCCCTTCGCTCTCCTACCCCCTCAATGTTTAGTTCCTTTATTTCTCCAGGCAGTCTTCCTTTTTGGGCATGGAGGTGGTGGAGAAGAACCTAGATTAACTCATTTCCAAGCCTTAAATAGGATTTGGCTATGACAGGAATCCTTTGTCTCCCAGTTTGACTCCCCCACTCCCTCCTAGTGGAAAAATACCACCAGTCCAAAATGATGTCCATCTGAGGGAACTGGGATTGTTTAGTCTGCAGAAGAGAAGAATGAGGGGGGATTTGATAGCTGCTTTCAACTACCTGAAAGGGGGTTCCAAAGAGGATGGATCTAGACTGTTCTGAGTGGTAGCAGATGACAGAACAAGGAGTAATGGTCTCAAGTTGCAGTGGGGGAGATTTAGGTTGGATATTAGGAAAAACTTTTTCACTAGCAGGGTAGTGAAGCTCTGGAATGGGTTACCTAGGGAGGTGGTGGAATCTCCTTCCTTAGAGGTTTTTAAGGGCAGGCTTGACAAAACGCTGGTTGGGATGATTTAGTTGGGAATTGGTCCTGCTTTGAGCAGGGGCTTGGACTAGATACCTCCTGAGGTCCCTTTCAACCCTGATATTCTATGATTCTATGAGATGACACGATCACATGACCCTGCAGTGTCAAAGCACCATCCCAGGAAACTTCTCAGGAAGGAGGAAGATTAGTATCTTCAAAGTCCTATTGACTTTCCTAATGGCCCATCCAGGCTGTTTGCCTACTGTTTGGGGGCATTCCCCTGGTGCAAGCACTTTTGTAATTGATACAGAGCCCATATTCCTAACTTCAGATACAGAAAAGATACATCCATACAAACAGGATAATCCCATTCAGTAAATCATAACCTTTCCAATGATATCTCACATGACCAATCTTGCATAAAACATACCGTAGTTATGCCATATGCATAGAACAATATTTCTATAAAGAATATGGGACGTAATGTCACAGGAGTGAAGAAGCATGTGGACAAGCAGCAAAGAATCCTGTGGCACCTTATAGACTAACAGACGTTTTGGAGCATGAGCTTTCGTGGGTGAATACCCACTTCCTCAGATGCATGTCACATGCATCTGAGGAAGTGGGTATTCACCCACGAAAGCTCATGCTCCAAAACGTCTGTTAGTCTATAAGGTGCCACAGGATTCTTTGCTGCTTTTACAGATCCAGACTAACACGGCTACCCTCTGATACATGTGGACAAGGGTGATCCAGTGGATATAGTGTACCTGAACTTTCAGAAAGCCTTTAACAAGATTCCTCATCAAAGGTTCGTAAGCAAAGTAAGTTGTCATGGGATAAGAGGGAAGGTCTTCACATGGACCAGTAACTGGTTTAAAGATAGGAAACAAAAGGTAGGAATAAATAGTGAGTTTATGAAGAAGGATAAATAGCAAAGTCCCCCAAGGATCTGTACTGGGACCAGAGTTGTTCAACATATTCATAAATGATCTAGAAAAGGGAGGAAACATTGAAGTGGCCAGATTTGCAGATGATACAAAACTAAAGATCGTTAAATCCAATGCTGAATATGCCCTCCTTGTTCCCAGATGTATAACTCTGCATTGGGCTGTGTGAAAATGCATTTTGTTTGAATGGGCCCCATTTGCCAAACAAACTCTCCAGAACTCTCTGTATGACTGCCCTGTCCTCATCGTTATTTACCATTCTGCCAATCTTCGTGTCATCAGTACATTTTTATCAGCAGCAATTATGTATTTACTTCCAAGTCATTGAAAAATATTGACTAGCATCAGACCTAGTCCTGATCCCTGCAGAGCCCCATTAGAAACACCCACATTCGATGAGCCCTTTGACAATTACTTTTTGAGATCTGTCAGTTAGCCATTAGCCTATTCTCAATCCGTTTAACCTGTGCTCCATTGATATTGTATAGCGCTAATTTTTAATCCAAATGTCCTGCGGTACTTGTATGCATAAACAGGGGAATCTCAAGTTGGAGGAGAGAGGTTATTTTACCTCTGTATTTGGCACTGGTGCAACCACTGCTGGAATCCTGTGTCCAGTTCTGGTGTCTAACATTCAGGAAGGATGTTGATAAATTGCAGAGGGTTCAGAGAAGAGCCATAAGAATGATTAAAGGATTAGAAAACATGCCTTGTAGTGATAGACTTTAGGAGCTCAGTCAATGTCTCTTAAAGAGGTTAAGGGTGGTTTGAGGAAAAATCTATAAATACCTACATGGGGAACAAATAATTACAAACGGGCTCTTCAATCTAGCAGAGAAAGGTCTAACATGGTCCAATGGCTGGAAGTTGAAACTAGACAAATTCAGACTGGAAATAAGGTGTCCATTTTTAACAGTGAGAGGAATTAACCATTGGAACAACTTACCAAGGTCATGGTGGATTGATTCTCCTTTACTGGCAATTTTTAAAATCAAGATTGGACATTTTAATAAAAGATATGCACTAGGCATTATTGTGCGGAAGTTCTTTGGCCTGTGCTACTCAGGAGGGTCAAACTAGAAGATCACAGTGGGCCCATCTTGCCTTGGAATATATGAAAAACTACACCTTACAAAAGTATAAGTTTGTCACATCTATGTTGATATGGCCCATTTTCCATAAAACATTGTTAACCTGCTATAAATATATTCCCGTCCTTTAATTCTTTATTGATTGAATCCCATATCAGTTTGTCCATTATTTCAGGCTAACTGGCGTGTAAGAAGCTGGGCCAACCTCCCGTACCTTTTTGAATATTGACAAAACATTAGCACACTTCCAGCCTTCTGGAATTCCCTCAGGATCCTAAATTTGTTAAAAAATGAATGTCAGTAGGCCAATAGCCTCCTGCGCTAGCTCTTCGAGGACTCTTGGGTGGAGATGATCCAAGCCTGCTGATTTAAAAATACTTATGTTTGGTTCCTGCATTCAGCTGGCATCAATCCAGCCTTTCCATCTCTCTAGGAGTCTCACTTACCTCAGATCTGGTGAGCCTTATCACAGCATAATAGCCAAGAAAGAGCAGCGTGAATTTCAGGATCGTTAGGCAGGAGGCAGAGTTGAGATAGAGGAGGAGTGAACTCATTTTGCCGGGCTCAGGCACTAAGACCCACAGACACTCTCAAACCAGCAACAAGTACCCAGGCTACACCTGAGGGCAGGTTGCTGCTCTGGCATCAGGCAGGTGCTGATGTCATCTCTAGGTCAGAATGGGACTGCTCTCCTGCAATCTCCCTCTAGCCTGTGAGGTGTCAATGCTGTACTTAGATCAGGAGATAGGATGTGGCAACCGCTCAAGGGGGCTGAGCTGCTGAGCTCAGAATAAGGCAGAAGAGAGGGCATCAGGTTTCCCAGGAAAACCCTGGGTCTTTTCTGAGCTCTATGACTCTCAAGCCCCTAGGCAAGGGACATTCTTTCCCTATTTGTGGGAACTCATAATACCCCTGTGACTGAGGCAGAATCTCCCAGCCTAAACTGAGAAGCAGCCCTGAAGTGATTATCTAGTGCTACGAGTGCAGAAAAACGTTCACGGTATCGCCAGCCCAAGCATTCCAAAACCTTGAGCTGGGCCTCACCAAAATCATGAGATTGACTTCAAAATAATGAGATCTTCAAAAACCATTCATCTGGGGAACTCTTCATTTGCCTTCTGGTGTCTGAGCTGCTAGGATGCACTGAATTCATGCTCTCCAGCTTCTCTTTGTAACCACATGGGCTTAAAATTGGCTAACAAAATAAAATAAAGAGCAGAGATTCTCAAATAAATCACTTGACTCCAGCAGTGGGCGCTTTAAGAAAAGCACCCTATATCATAAGATAATAAAGAGCCCTACCTCTTATCTAACATGTTCAATCAGTAGATCTCAAAGCACTTTACAAAGGAGGTCTGTAGCATTAGCCCCCTTTTTGAGATGGGAAACTGAGGCACAGAGCAGAGCAGTGACTTGCCCAAGGTCACCCAGCAAGACAGTAGCAGAGTCAGGACTAGCACTTAAGTCTTCTGAGTTCCATCTAGTGCTCTATCCACTAGGCCACAGTGCATTTGAAGTAAGGGGTCATAGTCAATACATTCCTGTAGTGGTTATTTTGGGCTCTTCCAATACTGTTGTTATTGAAGTTACACATTTTGACCTGTGGCCTGTGCTGGCACAGGGGCATCCTTGTTAAAATGAGTTTCTCACAGCAGGTTGCATATGAGTTCTTGTTAGGCCTGAACGCAAGTTCACTGGACTATGTCTCCGATGTTCCCATGGGAAAGTTTAAAAGCCATTGAAGACCTTGCAGTGCACTGACATACTGGGATTTTCAGAAAGCCTTTGACAAGGTCCCTCAGCAAAGGCTCTTAAGCAAAGTAAGCAGTCATGGGATAAGAGGAAGGGTCCTCTCATGGATCAGTAACTAGCTGAACCATAGGAAACAAAGGGTAGGAATACTGCATGCAGATGTGGTCTCCCAAGCTCAATAAAGATATCTTGGAATTGGAAAAGGTTCAGAAAAGGGCAACAAAAATGATTAGGGGTATGGAATAGTTTGCATAGGAGGACAGATTAATAGGACTGGGACTTTTCATCTTAGAAAAGACAACTACAGCGGATATGATAGAGGGTCTATAAAATCATGATTGGTGTGGAAAAAGTAAATAAGGAAGTGTTTGTTATTTACTCCTTCTCATAACAGAAGAACTAGGGATCACCACATGAAATGAATAGGCAGTAGGCCGAAAAGAAACAAAAGGAAGTATTTCTTAACACACTGCACAGTCAACCCAGGGAACTCTTTGCCGGAGGATGTTGGGAAGGCCAAGACTATAAGAGGATTCAAAAAAGAACTAGATAATTTCATGAAAGTTAGGTCCATCAATGGCTATTAGCCAAGATGGGCAGGGATGCCACACCATGCTCTGAGTGTCCCTAGGTTCTGTTTGCCAGAAACTGGGAATGGACGACAGGGGATGGATCACTTGATGATTCCCTGTTCTGTTCATTCCCTCTGAAAACCTGGCATTGGCCACTGTCGGAAGACCGGATACCGGGCTAGATGGACCTTTGGTCTAACCCAGTGTGGCCGTTCTTATGTTACAGCTGTTCAGCCTCCTTGATACCTGTGATGTCATAATCCTGCTCAGTTCTCCAGTCTTCCTTGGAGCCTGGATGGAAAGACAGGGTAGACGTCACCTAGTGAGCTGGGCCTGTAAGAGCAACCTGTATTCAGGCAGAGATGGACTCCTGGGAGAGCAGAGTCAGTGCTCCTTTAAAGAGCCAGAGACAAGGGCCTGGCCTGAGTGTAACCCACCAAACTTTAACTACACCCGTACCCGTAATAATTCCATTGTATTGCAGGGATAGTGAGCAGGTTCAGTCTGTTCTGACAGCAGAACTCCTACCTGTGGAGAACAACTCAAATATGCAAATTGGGACAGGTGCGGATGCCAGTACCCTGAGTTGCTCTGATTTGGAGGAAAGATACCACAGTGTAGTAAAGCTGCTCAGACTAAACAAAAAAATTCTTCTGTTGATAAAACGACAATCTGTGGGTTAACTAAGACGCCTCATAAATCGAAACATGCTCTTATCATTACAGCAATACAGCACATACCAGTCAAAGAAAAATAACAGTATCTAACATACAGATTTCTTCAGTACTGAAAGGTACACGGGCCACTAATCCTATGCATTGAAAGCATGCGCTGCTTATTTGGCATTTATGTCCTCACACCCTCCTGAGCTGATCAAGCAGCAAGCACTCTGTTCCTTGAATAGGCTGGGATCCTTCTCCTGGCAGTTATCTTCAGCACCCTTCCGATATGGCTGTCTCTCTCTGGGGCTGTCTGAATTGGCGGAACAGGTTGGCACCCCTTTTTTTAAAATTTGGGAGTGGAATTGGTCCTCCACCCTTGGAGACGCCCTACTGAGCATGTGTGAACCAAAGCAGCCCTCTTGTCACACCCTACATGCGATGGTAATAATCTTTGTACAAAATATGCCTTGTGAGGTACCATCTGAAAACTAACAACTCTCTAGTCAATAAGATCATGATGCAACATTACATAGTTATGAGTTCCCCCTGTACAACATTACTTGTGAAAACCCAACAGCCCTTCCTAGGCAAATGCTGTTAGAGGTCTGTCCTAAACAAAGGAATGCAGGTTTATATAAGCAGCAAACAGGGTCATCAAGACAGCAGGGGAAGGAGATGGTAGTGAACAGAGCAATTTACATTTCAGCAAACACAAGTGGGGGGAGGAGAAAGAGCACTGTAATGTTGACAGACCCTGGTTGTTGGCAGGCAGGATCAAACCTGGGACTTCTGGAGCTTAGTGCATGATCCTCTACTGCATGAGCTAAGAGTCAACTGGCAGTTAGCTGGGGCTGTAGCGCAGACTCATTTAACTGTCTCTAAATGGTCTTGGTGCCACTAGATGGGACAGAACACCACACCCAGGAGGTGTGTGGGTTACATACTTCCCCTCGCTGAGGAAGCACATCCCGAGCTCAGAGACTTAGCGGGTGAAATCCCAGATGAGCCCCCACTTGTAACATTGACAGACCCCCTGTTGGTGGCGAGCGGGATTGAACCTAGGGCCTCTGGAACTTACTGCATGAGTCTCTACCGCATGAGCTAAAAGGCTGCAGCGCAGATTCATTTTAGCTCTCTCTCTTAAGTGGTCTTGGTGCCACTAGATGAGACAGGACACCACAACCAGGAAGTGTGTGGGTTACACACGGAGCCTTCACCACCAGACTTCAGGTCGCCTTCCTCACAGCTTGGATAAACTTTGCTTTGAGGGGATCCTTTAGAACAGTGGCTCTCAACCTTTTCAGTCTACTGTGCCCCTTTCAGGAGTCTGATTTGTCTTGTGTACCCCCAGGTTTCACCTCACTTAGAAGCTACTTGTTTACAAAATCAGATATAAAATACAGATGTGTCACAGCACACTCTTATTAACAAATTGCTGACTTTTTCCTTTTGTCTGTATGAAATGTTAACCTGTACTTATTTCACTAGTGCTTGTTATGTAGCCTGCTGTAAAACTAGGCAAATACTGACAGGAGTTGATGTGCTCCCTAGAAGACCTCTGTGTACCCCATGCCCCTGGTTGACAACCACTGCTTTAGAAGAATCAGCTTCCAAGACTCAATAGACTAGAAAAGAAAGGGGCAGACAACCCCACATTCTTTCACCTAAGAAAACAAAACCACCAGCACCTTTGGGCCCCTGGAAGAGAGCCTGAGCAAGAGGAGAGCCAGTCACCATTTTGCTGGGAGATTGTGGCTGACAGAAACCATCTTGAACAGAGCCTGTGTGAAATAAGGCATACATTTATATTGGTGAGAGTAATTAATCATTGGAACAATATACCAAAGGTTGTAGTGGATTCTCCATCACTGACAACTTTTAAATCAAGACTGGATGTTTTTCTAAAAGAGCTGCTCTAAGAATTATTTTGGGGAAGTTTTCTGGCCTGTGTGATACAGCATTCTGGCCTTGGAATCTATGAAAGCACCTTTCAAAGGGCAGTATGGGTTAGTAGACTATTAAACACATGAGGAAACTGAGGTACAGAGAGGCGACTCATCCAGGCTCATGCAACAGGTCAGTAGCAGAACTGCGACTGCACTGAGGTTTCCTGACTGCCCAGCCAATGCTCTGCCCATTGGAACACACTGTCTCCTCGATAGTACATTATATTCCCTCAAAATAAATTCTGAATAAGGAAAGGAGACCATTCACTCTAGCAATCAGATTTCTTGGAGTTCTGCTCATCCAATCAGGGAACAGAAGTCAAGTCATATGACCCAAGTGTCCAATCCACACACTGTGAATTTTAACTAGCAAACTGATTCCTGAAGAAGAATTATTCATTGAACTCACCCCGTGATTATTTTTGAAATAGGGATAAATTTGAGTACCCTGTAAGCTTTTTATGGAGAATTTGTGAAGAGGAAATGGGATGGGTTCAAAGCCTAAATTATTCCCCATGAATTATTTGCTTGGCTGTAAAGATAAGTGCTTCCATACCCTCCACAAAGCGGCAAGTACTGCCAACCCAATACATTCAAACATCACAAGTCAGGCCTCCCAAATCATGAGACTTCAAAATTATCTGGGGGATTCTTTTGATTTGCCTTATACTTTTTGAACCATTGTGAGGGGTCACATTTTGAGGCATAACGGACTAGACATTTACTATTTTTTAAATGAAAGTGGAAATTCTTGTGTGCTCGGGGGTGGCCACACTCCAGGGTACTCTCTTTGCACTGGCCGCTTCCCTGACCCCTGATCAGCACATTAAGTTCAAACCAAATAAAATTTATTAAACAGCAACTGTAAGGAAAATAAGAAAAAATGGAAGAGGGTTAAGGTGAACAAGGGACCCGCCCTGTGGGCTTGGGGGCACCACAACTGGCGTCTCTGGGACGTGAGGGCAGGTCACAGCCTGTTCCTCACACTCCTGGCTCCCTCGCAGGCCTCAGGCTCTAGCCAGCCAGGCCCTTCTTCCCAACATTGCCCACCCCCCCTGGTCAGGGTCACATTTCCTGTCCCCCGAGTCCAGCCTGTGTGTCTGGGGGAGTCTTCCTGCACTGGGCCCCTGCCAGGGCCCCCCTCGCTCTGCCCAGCCACTTCCTGCGCCTGGCTCCAGCGTGACCGGCACCCGCAGTTCCGGCTCTGGCCCCGCAGCTCCCCGCTGCAGCTTGGCCCTGGCTCCCTGACGGTGCGGCTGATCTGCGCTACCCCAGCGCCCAGCTGCTCCAGCTCCCCTATCTCTGGCTGCTGCTCTCCCCTTAGCTCTGCCCCGCTCGCCTCAGGCAGCTTCCCTCACACGGAGGATGGGATCCTGGGCTCATGGCTCCCTCATTGGCCTGCCTGCCCTGTCAATCAGGCTCACCTGGAGCGTTGGCATTTCCCCCTTGGCCCTGGGGACTGTCAGTCTCAGGATTCTGATGTCTTTTCATCCATTCCCTTTTCTTTTGGTACTGGGAGAGGCCAGCCAAAAACCCCGCTAAGCGTCAGTGGGGGGCAGCAGGCCCCTCCTGCTGGCCTAGATCCAATCTTCAGAGCAGGTCTCTTGGACTGAACTGGAAATTGGGATTCAAAACACACACACATCCAGTCCCTGACACTTTGAGCTCCGAACAGTTCTTAGATCTGGCTGAGGTTCCACTCTCACAAGCTCTTCATCTACCCACCCTCCAGTCCCTCTTTCAAGTGCACGGGCAGCCCGGGGTTGCACTGACAATATTTTCAGCACCAGGGATTTCCCTACACCCCCCTTGAATTTCCCCAACACCCTCCCCCACAGTTTTGTGATCTAGTTACATGCCAAACCTGGCAGCTAAACTTTGCGACTTTGTCCTCACCCACAACTATTTCACATTTGTGGACAATATATACCTTCAAGTCAGTGGTACTGCTATGGGTACCCGCATGGCCCCGTAGTATGCCAACATTTTTATGGCTGATTTAGAACAACACTTCCTTAGCTCTCATCCACTAATGCCTCTACTCTCCTTGTGCTACACTGATGACATCTTCATCATCTGGATCTATGGAAAAGAAGCCCTTGAGGAATTCCACCATGATTTCAACAATTTCCATCCCACCAAGCTCAGCCTAGATCAATCCACACAAGCGGTCCATTTCCTTGGCACTACTGTGCTAATAAGCGATGGTCACATAAACACCACCCTATAATGGAAACCTACTGACCGCTATACTTACATACATGCCTCCAGCTTCCATCCAGGACACACCACACGATCCATTGTCTACAGCCAAGCTCTAAGATACAACCACATTTTCTCCAATCCCTCAGAGAGAGACAAACACCTACAAGATCTTTATCAAGCATTCTTAAAAACTACAATACCCAGGTGCTGAAGTGAAAAAAACAGACTGACAGAGCTAGAAGAGTACCCAGAAGTCATGTACTACAGGATAGGCCCCCCAAAAAAGAAAGTAACAGAATGCCACTTCATCCCCCAACTAAAACCTCTCCAGAGTATCCTCAAAGATCTACAACCTATCCTGAAAGATGATTCCTCACTCTCACAGATCTTGGGAGACAGGCCTGTCCTTGCTTACAGACAGCCCCCCAACCTGAAGAAAATACTCACCAGCAACCACACTTCACAGAACAAAAACACTAACCCAGGAACCTATCCTTGCAACAAAGCCCGATGCTAACTCTGTCCACATATCTATTCAAGTGACACCATAATAGACCTAATCACATCAGCCACACCATTAGGGGCTCGTTCACCTGCACATCTACCAATGTGATATATGCCATCATGTGTCAGCAATGCCCCTCTGCCATGTACATTGGCCAAACCGGACAGTCTCTACACAAAAGAATAAATGGACACAAACCTGACATCAGGAATCATAACATTCAAAAACCAGTAGGAGAACACTTCAACCTCTCTGGCCATTCAGTAACAGATTTAAAGGTGGCAATTTTGCAACAGAAAAGCTTCAAAAACAGACTCCAACTAGAAACTGCTGAACTTCAATTAATATGCAAACTAGATACAATCAATTTAGGCTTAAATAGAGACTGGGAATGGCTGAGCCATTACACACACTGAATCTATTTCCCCATGTTATGTATCCTCATACCTTCTTGTCAAACTGTTTTAAATGAGCTATCTTGATTATCACTACAAAAGTTTTTTTTTTCTCCTGCTGATAATAGCTCATCTTAATTAACCTCTTAGAATTGGTTGGGCAACTCCCACCTTTTCATGTTCTCTGTATGTATATATATATCTGCTCACTCTAAGTTCCAGTCTATGCATCCGATGAAGTGGGCCCACGAAAGCTTATGCTCAAATATATTTGTTAGTCTCTAAGGTGCCACAAGTACTCCTGTTCTTTTTGCTGCTACAGACTAACACGGCTGCTACTCTGAAACATGTCAATTTAGTGACTGTTTGGAAATTTGAATTGAGATTGAAACTTTAATACATACTTGAAAAACATATACTGTCTATGATAAAATACGTGTATCTGAAAGTATAATAGATTTGACAAGTATGAACATAGACTAGCTTCCTTATACAGCTGTTGTTTTTCATGACAATGTCAGTGCATTCATTTCCATGATGTTGGCCAACCTAATAATTTCAGATGATGATTTGTAAGCAAAGTCTCAATGAGCTCTCCCTGACATCTAAGAATGAGCTGGGGGCTGGGGGGAAAGGCTTCAGGACCAGATTGTATTTATATTCGCACCTAATCTACCTAGGTATCCAGCAAACAGAGCTGTGTTGCCCAAGTGATAGATTTTGGCTGGAGTTGGGTTACAAATCACGTGAATGCGGGGTTTGGGGTTGCGAATGAAATGTTGTTGTTCTTATTGTATGAGTAAAAGGCAGTAGAACTGTGCTTAGCCTGTGCTGATTGAGGGCATCAGAAAAGGGGGTGAGGACCTGTCCCTCTCCACTGTTTAAAGACAGAGCTGATTAGGCTCCATAGATAGTCTTTTGTTCTGTTAAGTGACCACTGCAGCTGAAATCACTGACAATCAGGTCTACGTGCTTAATCCTGCTGTGGGGACAGTGTTCCTGTGGGTACAGTGTTTTTGTGTAAAAGACAGCCCAGACTGCACTAGCAGTGAACGAGGTTCCTGCACTGAGAGCTCAGCTGAAATCACTGAGAGCTGGTGGAACCTCAAGAGACCAGCTCGCAGAGGTCACGGTGGCAGGTGGCAGCAGAAGGTGACTGAGCAGGGCCATTGGCAACAGAGTGGTGGAGTGAATGAACAGCCATGGCCAGAGAGAAAAGTAAGCAGCTGGAGGAACGAGCAAGGTGCCTTCTTTCCCCCCACCTGGGAGGTGTGCTCACGTGAAAGCACCTCCGAAGGCTTAAATAAGGGGCACATTAAATAAACATTTGTTTGTTGGACTATATTTTAGTGACTTTGCTCCAGAATGCTAGATTTGTGACTGGGAATGGAAACTTATATAAATATGTTTCCTAGTAGGCCAAGATTTTTAAAATGCATTATTTGCCAAGGTTGTTATCTCACATTGTTGCTATCTTGAGAGGCCATTATGTTGGGGAGTTTCTGTACTAAACATTTGTATTATTATAATTAATTTTTACATAAGAATGGTCATACTGGGTCAGACCAATGGTCCATATAGCCCAATACCCTGTCTTCCGACAGTGGTCAAGGCCAGGTGCGTCAGAGGGAATGAACAGAACAGGTAATCATCAAGTGATCCATCCCCTGTTGCCCATTCCCAGCTTCTGGCAAACAGGCTAGGGACACTCAGAGCATGGTGTTGCATCCCTCCCCATCCTGGCTAACAGCCACTGATGGACCTATTCTCCAGGAATATATCTAGTTCTTTTTTAAATCCTGTTATAGTTTTGGTCTTCACAGCATCTCTTGGCAAAGAGTTCCACGGGTTAAACTTTACGTTGTGTGAAGAAATACTTCCTTTTGTTTTTTTAAAACCTGCTACCTATTAACTTCATTGGGTGACTGCTAGCTCTTGTGTTATGTGAAGAATTAAATAACATTTCCTTATTCACTTTCTTCACACCAGTCAAGATTTTATAGACTGCTACCATATCACCCCTTAGTCGTCTCTTTTCTAAGATGAAAATTCCCAGTCATTTTAATTTCTCCTCCTGTTTCATACCCCTAATCATTTTAGTTGCCCAACTCTGTACCTTTTCCATTTCCAATATAACTTTTTTGGGATGGGGTGACCAGATCTCCTCACAGTATTCAAGGTGTACAAGTACTATGAATTTTATATTTTCTGTCTTATTATCTATCCCTTTCTTAAAATAGCAACGGTTTCAGAGTAGCAGCCGTGTTAGTCTGTATCCGCAAAAAGAACAGGAGTACTTGTAGCACCTTAGAGACTAACAAATTTATTTGAGCATAAGCTTTTGTGGGCTACACCTAATGAAGTGGGCTGGAGCCCACAAAAGCTTATGCTCCAATAAATTTGTTAGTCTCTAAGGTGCCACGAGTACTCCTGGTTTTTTTATAAAAGCAAACAGAATGTTGGGAATCATTGACTGCCGCTGCACATTGAGTGGATGTTTTCAGAGAACTATCCACAATGACTCCAAGATCTCTTTCTTGAGTGTTAACAGCTAATTTAGACCTCATCATTTTGTATGTATAGTTGAGATTGTTTTCCCATGTGCATGACTTTGCATTGATCAATATTGAATTTCATCTGCCATTTTTGTTGCCCAGTCACCCAGTTTTGTGAGATCCCTTTGTAACGCTTCCCAGTCTGCCTAGACTTAACTATCTTGAACAGTTTTGTATCATCTGCAAATTTTGCCACCTCACTGTTTACCCATTTTTCCAGATCATTTACGAGTATGTTGAACAGTAATGGTCCCAGTACTGACCCCTCAGGGATACCACTATTTATCTCTCTACATTCTGAAAACTGATCATTTATTCTTACCCTTTGTTTCCCACCTTTTAACCAGTTACTGATCCTTGAGAGGACTTCTCTCTTATCCCATGATGGCTTACTTTTTAAAAGTCAATTTAAATGAAATGCATTTTTAAAAAAAATTTGTATATTTTTAGAAATCTAGACCTGTTATATGTTTTGGTGCAACTTGCATTATCCTTATGTTAAATTTGTATCATCTTAACAAAATATTTACTTTATTCATATCTCTTTTATGTATCTCATCGGTCCTGACATGCCCCCCTGTGAATTCGAACACCTCGCCTAATTTCAATTACTGGGGAAACCACTGGCATACACCCCTCTAGCAATGGCTCCTAGGTGGGGGAGGACAGGGGTCTCCGTGAGTCACTGCCCACAGGTGCCGCCCCCGCAGCTCCTATTGACCGTAGTTCCCGGCCAATGGGAACAGTGGAATTGGCCCTCGGGGCAGGGGCAGCGCGCAGAGACACACACACACACCAAAGGGCCACAGGGACATGCTGGCCGCTTCCGGGAGCGAAGTGGCGGTGAGGGAGGAAGGCAGGGAACCGACTTAGCCCTGCTGCTGGCATGTCTCTGTGTGCCCCTGGGGGGGAAGGGGCAGCAGGTCTCCGTGCACACAAAGCCACCTCCCCCCCTGCCAGGGGTGCGCAGAGACGTGCCAGCATCCAGCTGCTTCCAGGAGTGGCATGGGGCCACCAGCCACAGTATGCAGGCAGCTTGCCTGCCTGTGCCCTGCTGAGTTGCCGGCTGGGACTCAGGGGCAGGTTGTCAGATATTTGTCCTGCATTTTGGTCGCCCCCCTGTTGTGAGGGCCCCATACCACCTCACGGTTTGCTTCATGATAAATCCGCTTCTGACATAACTTGTCTTCACGTCATGCAGGAAATCTGTGATGGAGCTGAGATCAGAATCCAAAACTCCTACCTCTGGTACAGTATCTTAACCATAACACTGTTTAACAATGCAGAGTTTTTAATTGTATATTTTTCCTCATAGTTTCAACATAAGTGTTAAAATACACAAATAACTACATGAAACTTGCATTTTTTTTAAAAACCTGATTTGTATGTGAACTAGCTCACAATACTCATCCAGAATTTTTCACTCTTATACTGTAACATTCTTTAGCATTTTCCTTTAAATAGCAAAATTGAATCTATAATTCTTTTACAATTAAACTTCAAGGGCTTTATTCCAATCCCAGGAACAAATATTTTGTCATTTGCTCCCAGATAGCCAACGTCAGAATCAAAGCCTTAGTTTTATTTTTGTTTGTTTTCCTGGTAGGGTTAACTCTTGCTACATTCTTGAATCTGCATTTCTATGTAGTTTTCTTGGCTTGTGGAAGAAAGCAGCAGTGGTATGCTCCTAGCATATACAGTACTTCTCCTTTCACTGGCTCACTGACAGGAGGGGTAGTGACTGTACAGGGACCAGCTCTGTATAACTGAAATGCTATTAGCTGAATACTTAAGAGCCTACCGTTTGCGAATGCTCAGGATAGGTTTTGTAGTGTTGTTGTAGTCACATGGGTCCCAAGACACCAGAGAGACAAGTGGGGGTAAGATAATATCAGGATAGTTTTTAGCAGTTAGTGGACAAACTTAATGTATGATAAGGCTAGAATTATTATAAACAGGGTTTCAGGCAAGCATCTGCAGACAAACTTTGGACCTGAACCTTCCCCCCATTGGGTCAATATGTGTTCTGTTATTAACTCCTGTGTGAGGAGGTCTAGGCTGCAGAAGAGTCACTGCCCCAACAGTAGGCTAGCAAGGCATTGCCCTTCTGAGACACAGATTCTCCTGTGATCATCTGTTGTGCCGGGACAGGAAGCAATCTGCTACAGTACTTACATGTGCAACATAATCCAGGGCCACCCAGAGGATTCAGGGAGCCTGGGGTCTTCGGCGGTGGGGGGTCCTTCCGCTCCGGGACCCGCCGCTGAAGTGCCCCGAAGACCCATAGCGGGGGCGCCCCGCCGCCGAATTACTGCAGAAGACCCGGCACTTCAGCGGCAGGTCCCGCTTCAGAAGGCGGAAGGACCCACAGCCACTGAAGAGCCGAAGTGGAAGAAGCTTCTGGGGCCTGGGCCCCACGAGAGTTTTCCGGCGCCACCGGAGCAAGTGAAGGACCTCATTCCAGGGCCCCGAAAAACTCTCATGGGGGCCCCTGCGGGGTCCGGGGCAAATTGCCCCACTTGCCCCCTCCCCTCCAGGCAGCCCTGACATAATCTCATTATTTGTGTCCAGCCAGTTCTGCTCACCAGTGCATTGGAGGGTCAAACAACACAATTCTGCCACCGCTCCCCACCTTGAGGAAGCAGTGGTAGAGGCAGTTTCTGCTTCCCTCCCCTGTGCCGAGAGCATTGAGGCAGATCTAAGGTGGCCATGCAGAAGAGGGGGTCTGGAAGGGTGGGGGGCCTTATTCCCCTGCATGATCACATTGGTCCCAACCACAGGCTAGCACTTTCTCAGTTTTTAGCTGAAAGTACCTTGTTTTTGGTGTGTTATGGGTATTTCATAACTACACCTCATTAGTTTAGAAGGACTGGGGAGCTGCTATACATGGAGCTATATATGAAACATAATAAAGGAGATGTCAAGGCTGATTCCCCATTCTGTCATTTTGAGTGCAGAAGGTGGGGGTCTGCAGGGATTCTGAAAATTAATACTGGCCACTCCAGGCTTATATTAAACTCCGAAGGTTACAGCTTTTCTCTGACTTTGGATGGGTAGATGCTGCCACTACCCAAGTGCAAAAAACCCCCCCAAACCCTTTAGAACCCAGGAAGGCAAACTTGGGAATTCCTTCCTGTGGGGTACTCTCAAACCCTTTCATCTCCGCTCCAGGGAAGAGCTGAGAAAGAAAACAAAGGAAATCAGCTGTTGCCACCAGCTAATTAAACAACATAGGCACAAGCCTCTTAGGACACAAAAAATCCTATCCTGTTCTTAAAAAAGGTAAATTTTATTAAAAACAAAAAAAAAGAAAAAAACTAAAAACTCAGGCTATTGCTAGATTTAAAAAAAAAACCCACCAATTAAGCATCAAGATAGCTTTCTTGAGGTCCAGCTTAAAGGTGACAAGCAAAACAAAGGCTCCTGGGGTTAGCACAGAGGAGTCCACAAGCCATAAAGAAATGAGACATAAACTTAATCGCATCTTCCTAGACATTTCCTGATCTACTTACATATCTGGAGTTTCAAATGAGTAGTTTTTAGATGTGATTTGACGATTTTTCCTACCTGGTGCAAGCTTCTACAGCATAATTCCAGCCCTGTCTCGCCTCTCCAGGAGAACAACACACACAGACAAAAGGGGAAGTTTTTTTCCATTCTAAAATAGTTCTAGCTCTTCCATTGGCTCTTTTGGTCAGGTTCCCACTCCCTTCTTTTCACCTATGGAATTTTTAAACCTTTACAGATAAAGCAAGTAGAGAACAGCTACTAAAAGGAATTTTGTATCTAACTGGCTGAGTGGGTGTCCATAAAAGGGAGCTACCCTCCCCCCCTTTTCTTTATCACAGGAGGCTTGGGAGATGGGGGAAAACTGGAGGGAGGAAGAAAGGAAAGTTGAGGGTAGCGTGAGGTGGGGAGAAGCTCAAAAGAAAAGATGGAGGCTTTGCCAGCACAAAGAGAAGAAGCATGTTCTGAACTCACATCAGCTAACTTGAGTTAAAATACTAGTGAAGAGAAGGTGGTTAGCAGATCGACAGAGGTTTTTAGGCACCTAACTTAAATCAGTTCAATGGGAGTTAGGCATGTACATTTGAGGATCTGGGCCTTTGTCTTTACCTTGGCCTGCTGACTTGTGTGCAGCGTAGCCTAAGATTAACTCGAATTAGCTAACTCAGGTTATGAGCACACCTTTTTCTTAGTGAAGAGACAGCTTTGGGGACCCAGAGATCTGGGCAGGGGGAAGACTTGGGAGGGACCTGGGGAAATTCCAGTGCAGAACCAGATGTGGACATGGCAGGAAATGGAGTGGAAACAAAGTGGGAATTGATGGGTCTGACAAGGAAAATGTATGGATTTTACAAGGAGGAGGAATAAGGAACTGAAGGATTTGAGGGCGGAGCCTCTATGCAATTTGAAGAGTAAGTGTTCAGATATGCAAAACAGGGCATAGCATTATTTGCATAAAACATTCAAGGTAGAAAATGGAGTGCCCTGTTTACTGCAGATGTTATTTTTGTGGTCCTAAATTGAGCAACATCAGTACTGATTACAATGGGGGAGGGGATAATCTCCAGAAAAGGCTTTTTTTTCCCCTCTCTTTTCTTTTTGTTTAAAGTATTAGTAACTTTAGCACCCTGAGCAAATGTAGCCTGTACTGGTACAGGCAGGCTCCTCACATTTTTCTGCGAACTCTGCTCAGGAAACCACAGCAACACAGGAAAGCCATGTGCAGTTTCGTACATGTAGCAGGAACTGCTTCAATATGCTAAGAAGTGCAAACTTTGAAATGAACTGGCTCACGCAGCAATTTACCCAGCAGAGGACTTGCATGTTAGTCCCATTTTTAGTTAGAAAAGGTGTTGCTGTATTTTCACACCATCGCCCCATATTTCTGGGTCACTTCATCATTACTGTAGAAATGTGTTGCCACACACCCACACTTTAGCTGTTGGTAAACCACAGAATGAATTCGTTACATGAGGAAGGGCAAAGCATCCCAAGCATCTGTGCTTCGTCTAATGAAGATTGGCCTGAGATAACGCCATTGGAAATGATGATGTTTTGTGACTGTGTAGCAAAAAAACTATGTTAAGATGGTGTTCTCACACTATCTTTGCCAAACCACACAGATTTCAAGAGATTTACTCCTGATTTACATCAGTGTGAGAGGACCTGTGTGATCACAAGAAGTGGTGTGTAAATAAATTTTGATGACACATGAGAATCTTGAATTCAAGTGAGATTATGACATCACAATGGTGAAGAGAAAAAAGCTCAGTGATTGAGGAGGGAGCTTTAACTGTTCAAAGCTCCTGGGGGCCTGATCTTCTAGTCCTATCATGCTACACATATTGCAAGATCAAATCTGGTGAGCAAAAGTCAGTTTAAACCACCTCTATTGTCCCCAGTCCAATGACCAACTTGACCACCATCAAGTTTAGAGCAGCCTGAAGTTTCTCATAGACTCGTAGCCTTTAAGGTCAGAAGGGACCATTATGATCATCTAGTCTGACCCCGTGCACAATGCAGGCCACAGAATCTCACCCGCCCACTCCTGTAACAAACCCCTAACCTATGTCTGAGTTACTGAAGTCCTCAAATCATGGTTTAAAGACCTCCTCTTACTTATGCCTGGCTGCCTATGGTCATAAGGGATACAAGGTGGATGAAGAAATGCCTTTTAATGGACCTACATCAGCTGGTGGAAGAGACAAGTTTTTGTGCTACATAGCACTCTTCTTCAGATCTCTCTCATATCCTGGGACCAATACAGCTACCACATCACAGCAAACAACTATGATTATAAGGGCTTTTTCTGTCAACTGAAGATCATTGAGACACTCATGTTCCCATTTCTTCCAAAGGCCAAACATCTGATAACATCAGATGCCCTGGAGATTTTTCCAGTATTGTTTTTCTTTATTTTTAGGACCAGTGAAAAGGCTTGCCCTGGGTAATTCAGCAACAGATTTTAGGCTAATTGGATTCCAAACCAGAGGCTGCGTTGCTCAGCATTTCTATAGCATATGCATAAAAGCCAGCTTCAGTCACATCTGCCAGGTTCCAAGAGGCAGAAAGCTGAGCGCTTGCATTACTTAGCCTGGTGGTAATGGGTAGTGTTAAAGCTGAACAAGAGCTCTATGTGAGCTCTATGTAAGCGCCAAGCGTCTTTCACCAACAGAAGTCCAATGCAAGCTATTACCTCACTCATCTTGTCTCACCAGTATCCTGGGCCCAACATGGCTACATTAACACTGTGAAAAGTTTGGTGTCTGTTATGCATGAATAAACTTTAAAAAAATAGTCTAAGGATGGACAAAGGTAAAGAAAATTGGAGGGTGTGAAGTGTTCTCAGGGCTTGTGTGGATAATCCAGCTGTTCTTTCTGTAAAAGCAGCAAAGAGTCCTGTGGCACCTTATAGACTAACAGACGTATTAGAGCATGAGCTTTCGTGGGTGAATACCCACTTCGTTGGATGCATGACATGCATCCAAAGAAGTGGTATTCAACCACAAAACCTCATGCTCCAATATGTCTGTTAGTTTATAAGGTGCCACAGGACTCTTTGCTGCTTTTACAGATCCAGACTAACACGGCTACCCCCCTGATACTTTCTGCAGAAGCTGGACCAAGCTCAGGCCAGTGCCACTTGCGCTTTACTCACTCACTTACATACGTCTACTTCCGAGCACTCACCAGGAAAAGGGGGAATGGAGGCTAGAGGAGAAAGGAAGGATCTGTTCCTAAGCCTTTAATATAGAACAATATTTACTTGTGTACCAGCATCCCCTACTGGTATGTTGTATTCTGAAGCTTTAACCACCTCTGATATTTTTTGTAGAGAACAATGTGAACAGTTTTTAGTAAAAAAAGATCGTAAGCTGCATTGTTTGCTATCATTCTCTTCCGAAAAAACAAGGTAGCAGGAGCAACTCCACATCGTTTTTCTCACAACGTGAGATGACAAATGTAATCAAAACATATAGACTAAAGCAAAGTGGGTGCTTCTCAGCTGTATAAACACTGACACTTGTTCATTACAATACTTTTTCTTACTGCCTCTGGTAAATCGTTCAGGTCTGATTCTCCTCTCATTTATACGCAGAGTCCTATAAATTCCTGGCCATAAAAAATGTGTCATGGACCATGAAATCTGTTCTCCCACCGTGAAATCTAGTCTTTTGTGTGCTTTTATCCTATACTATACAGACTTCACCAGGGGACCAGCGTTTCTCAAATTGGAGGCCCCAACGCTATTCTAGGTAGGTAATGGTATTGTCACCCTTACTTCTGTGTTGCCTTCAGCGCTGGGCGGTTGAAGAGCAGTGGTTGTTGGCCAAATGCCAGCTCTGAAGGCAGTGCCACTGCCAGCAGCAGCACAGAAGTAAGGGTAGCAGTACTTCCACCCCCTACAATAACCTTGCAACGCCCCCCCCCCCAAAAAAACCTTTTTCGAATCAGGACCTCCCACAATTACAACACTTGTGAAGTTTCAGATTTAAATAGCTGAAATCATGAAATTTACTATTTAAAAAATCCTATGACAGTGAAATTGACCAAAATGGACTGTGAATTTGGTAGGGTATTTATACATGTGTACTTCCAGAGAAACTCCATTCAAATCAATAGGTAACAGAGGTGTCAGACTGGTGAGAGAGGAAAATCAGGCTCAAACTTGACTTGCCATGCTAATAAGGCAACAATGACCAATCTGTTAATACTGAAATCAATTAATCTGGCAAAGTAATTTAACTGTATTGTCCCTACTTCAGGAACTTATGCATAGGGCTTCTGTTTATTTTTAACTGATAAACACAGACTTTAAAAAACCAATACCAAAAAAATTTGAAATTGGTGTTTATCCAATAACCACTGGAAATGGTTACTTGTATCTAAGGGCTTCTCTCCACAGAACAGTAATGCAGACTACTGGCATGTGATTGGCTAAAGTGTGCTCATGTCTTGTGCATTAACTAGTTCGTGTGGACCCTGCTAGTGCACACTAAAGGTTCCCTAGTGTGCTTTAATGCCGTGCTGTTTGAAACGTACTATGTTAAATCGCACTGGGGACATTCCAAAGAGACTAATCATGACAGCATATACTACTGTAATGAGTAAAGTATATAAAACTCAAAAATTGGTTAAAAAAAAAACCCTGAAAAATGAATAAACCCTAAAAAAGCAGGAGCCTTACTGATACAGCAGTTTTGGTACATGATGATACATTCCATTTTTACATAGGTCATTATGGACAGACGGTATGAAAACTAAGGGCAGAGCCAGCTTGCATTATATGGTTCTATATTAGCTTCCCTATAATTCCAGATTTTAAAATTGTCCCATTTACCCTGAAGGCAAAGGAAAACCATTCAGTAAAAGCTGAAGAAACCTCGTTAGCTAAAACTCATTAAGAATATTACCCTGATTTGAAATCTTGACACTTTTTTAAGGTTTCATTGCCCTCTCTAGCTCAAAAATGGCTTGCTATTGACCCTTCAAACTTACAACTCAGTTTCCTCACAGTGGTTCTATCTGAAGAAAACAGGTTCTGATCAAGCGAATAATTACATTTAATAGAGAGATTTTTGTGTGTGAGTAGTTTTGGACCCAACCCTACTCCTTTCGACAGCGAGCAATGAAAAGTTTTTGCCATCGACTTCAGCAGGAGCAGGAGCAGGCACTGTACATGAATGGGTATGTTGTTGCAACAGGCCTGGCATTCTGGGAATTGTAATCCAGTAGGGGATCATGTGACCACAGGCTGTAAGCATGGCCTGCTGCAGCCATAAGGAAGGGCCCAGGACTATATAAGAAGCCCTAGCTTTATACTGGGAGAGACTAGGCATGAGGCAGATGTTTGTGAGGGGCTTGAATGCTGTGGAGGAAGAGCTCAGTAGGGATCCAGCATTTGAACTGAGATTAGCAAGTTGAGATGGAGCCAGGAATTAAGTGTGGGAGAGGTTTGGTGGAACAAAATTGGGAAGAGATCAGGGAAAAGGCCCCAAATACAAACAGGAGGAAGTAGAAAGTGACCCTGGAGACTAGGAAATGAGGCAGTTTGGACATATAGGGGCCCACGGTCAAAGGAGAGAGGGAGGGTCCGGGCACCCTTATGCTGTCACCTAAAAGCAGTGGTGAAATCCCATGACCAAGGAGTGAAAAAATGTAGGGACACCCTGTTACCCAGGAACAGAGACTGTAAATCATTGTGGCCCTCTGAGGGGAAAGAACTTAGCCTGGGCAGGGCAGGAGGACTGTGAATACCTCTGTCACCAATAGGGAAGGACCATTTTGTTGCTTTCTGCTTGAACTTTGCTTTGGTTGCACATTTGCACCGGAAGGGGCAGGCTCCAGCCAAAGTCCCTTACCAGTCTGGGGAGGATGGTCTGCAGTGGGGAAACCGAAGCAGTTCTGAGCATGAGGAGGGTCTCCATGAGAAGGCCCTTCCACACACAGATGAACATATGTGGCCCCAATCCCCTTCCCCATCCCTAATGGTTGAGTGTAGTTTAGAAAAAACGTACGGTTCGTTCATAGGATGCAAGGAGGTGGAATTGTACTGTGGAAGCACTTGAAATCCCCCCCTCCTCTTTTACACACAGAGGTGGAGATCTGTGCAGGGAAGACCCACATTCCCATGTGGAGAACTGCGGGGGAGGGGAGAAAGGAGGGAAAATCTAGGCCATAGATAATAGATGTACTTCCCTTAAGTAGAACAAGCTTATGTTCTGGGACCATGTGCTGTCTGTTTGCTTGTGCCGGGCGACTGCAGCTCTACACCAAATACAGGTACACTTTGACACTGGCTTGCAAAGTTGCCCCAGCATACAAAGGAAGCATGTCCAAAGGGCAGCAGGTGTCTTATGTTCACTTCTTTTGCTTTTAAGTGCAGGGTCTCTTTCCCCTGATGCTATAGTCTGGACTTGGCAACATAAATTCTGAAATGAAATGTTGCAGGTTTGGATTGTATCTGAACTTTTGACAGCTAACTACTTCCCTGCAGTAGAGGCTCCTCTCCAACATGTGTTTCTTTCATTTGTTAGCAGATTTTGTACCATTTATCTTTCAGGAAAAAAGAATTGAGACAAATGATTACTTGGTACATCCTATAACTCAAGGGTTGGCAACCTTTGGCACGCTGATCACCAAGGTAAGCACCCTGGCGGGCCGGGCCGGTTAGTTTACCTGCCATGTCCACAGGTTCAGCCGATCGCGGCTCCCACTGGAGCGGTTCACCACTCCAGGTCAATGGGAGCTGCTGGAAGTGGCACGGGCCAAGGGATGTGCTGGCCAGTGGGAGCTGCAATCAGCCGAACCTGCGGACGCAGCAGGTAAACAAACCAGCCCGGCCTGCCAGGGGGCTTACCCTGGTGAACCACATGCCAAAGGTTGCCAACCCCTGCTCTAACTCATCCCAGAAGCTAAGACCTCTTTTGTTGGAGAGTGATCATTTGCTGTAGGCCTCTACAAACGTGCAGCCAGAGCAGACTGTAACTCAGTGCAGTTACAAGCACATGTATATTGGGCAAGCAAGCTGCTGGGGGTAAAAATTAAAAACAAGAAAAGTTACAACAGCTCTATGCTTAATGCCTAATAATACTACACATTTGCTCCAGGCAGCTTATAAAAGTGCCAACAAAATTGCTCCAGATATTAAACTCTCTCTCACTCATCAGATGCTAGCCTTCTTTCTGTCCTTACTCACACCTCGCTACTCTTAGTGTGACAGTCTGTTCCTCAGCAGTTATTGCTATCTGGAATAGCCTACATGTGTCCCAGCCTAACTCGCCATCCTTGCCTATGGTAAGGACTTGGCTTTAATTCAGCCATGCTTGGCCAGCGACCAGTGTAGTTGCGTCAGGGCTGGCCTTACCCTGAGGCGAACTGAGGCAGCTGCCTCTGGTGCCAGACTGTGGGGGGGCACCCCTAGTGCCCAAAGTGTAGAAAATAGTGTCTGCTGCTGGTGCATATGTATTCTCTCTGCTCTGGATGCACAGAGATGGTGGAGTGCTGGGCTGGAGGAAGGAGGGCACAAGAGACATAACAGGCAGGCAGGAAAAAAGGTGAGAGGGAATAACAGAAAGCAGCAGGAGCTGCAGGGAGGGAAAGGAGGAGCTGTCTCTTATTTACCTCTCTAGCACCCCCAGGAGCCTGGACTGATTAACACCAGCTTCTCAGGGAGTTTCTTGTTTCCTGCTGCTTCCCTGAACCCGCTTGAGGAGAACAGGCAGTCAGCTGAAGTAGGAGGAGCCAGTTAGGCACTTAAGATGCTCATTCAGGCCCTGCTTCCAGCCTGCTTATTTGTCCCCTTCAATTGAGTGTTGAGAGCCACTATAACTGGCACAGAACAGCAGTCATGAGTGAAAGAAGAAAATGCCCCTCTGGGGCAGCATTCAGAAAAAGAAAGCAAGCAAAGGAAACTTTTCTATCTAAGCAGGAAGGAGCTCTCCTGAGATACACAGACACAAATGTTCATGGTGAGCCTTCCGGCCCCAGTGAGGATGTGAGTGGTGAGGAGATGCCTGATCTTCCAGTTAGGCAGAATGCAGGTGACCCGGCATTTACTGCAGCATCCATATCTCCATCTCAAATGGATGTAACCATGCACATTCCCAAAGAAAAGTGTAGATCAGAGAAGAGTGTGGTGGAAGCACAAAAAACAGCTGCTGCAGAGTTTATTTCCTTAAGTCTAGATGATCCAGGACTATGGACCCACTTGACCAGTAGCCTGAGGGACTTCCTTGTACTGCATGGGCCACAGCAAGTGAAAAACTTCATGTTCCCCAAAGACAATGAAAATAGAAGTTTCCATCTAGCACATTACTGGTGTGAAATCCCCAATGGTGACAAAGTAGAGAGGCCATGGCTTATGTACTCAAAAACCCAGAATGCTGCATACTGTTTTTGCTGCAAACTCTTCCAGTCTAATGTTCCAGCTACATTGGGGTCTACAGCAACAAAGGACTGGAAAAATCTGGCTAGAAATCTAGTATGACATGAGAAGGCAGCAAATCACCAGAGAGTATTCCATAGGTGGAAAGAGCTTGAGATGAGACTAAGGTTAAAGGCCACCATAGACAATTGGCATCAAGAGAAGATTGCATCAGAGTCTTTACTGGCAAAATGTTCTGAAAAGGGTCATTGCTATTGTGAGAATGCTTGCTACCCAAAACCTAGCACTGCATGCCACATCAGATTAGCTCTATGTGCCAAACAATGGAAAATTCCTTAAAATTGTTGAGTTCATGGCTGAGTTTGATGCTGTACTCCAGGAGCATCTAAGAAGAGTCACCACCCAAAAAATGTACACACACACACCACTACCTTGGAAAAATAATTGAGAATGAGATCATACAGTTACTGGCAACAAAAGTCAAACAGAAGATTGTGGCAGATCTGAGGTCAGCAAGATATTACTCTGTTATTCAGGACTGCACACCTGACATCAGCCATATGGAACAAATGACTTTAATGGTGTGTTTTGTAACAACAACAGAACCTAGTGAAAATGTCCCTGCAATGGTGACTGTCAGAGAGCATTTTCTATCGTTTATTGACATTGATGATACAACAGGAGCTGGTATGACAAATGTACTTCTTAAAAAGCTGGAAGATACGGGAACTGCGATAGCTGACATGAGAGGTCAGGGCTATGATAGTGGTGCCAACATGAGAGGTAAGAACAGAGGAGTGCACACATGGATCCAAGTTAAACCCTCAAGCTTTTTTTGTCCCATGCAGTTCTCATTCATTGAACTTAGTGGTCAGTGATGCAGTATCAGCTTCCAGTGAGGCTGCTGAATTTTTTAATTTAATTCAAAGCATCTGTGTATTTTTCTCTGCATCAACTCACTGATGGCAAGTTTTGAAGCAACATCTGGGAACATCCTCTCTGACACCGAAACCACTGAGTGCCACACGATGGGAGAGTGGAATGAAGGTAATAAAGCTTATTAAACACCAAATTGGGAAGATAGATGATGCATAGTTGCCATTATGGAAGATAATGCTATGACAGGAACTGTTCATGGGAGAACAGTGGCAGAGGGAAATGGAATCACCAGAAACATACATAACTTCAAATTTCTGTGTGGCTTAGTGTTGTGGCATGACATACTGTTTGAAATAAACGTTGTAAGCAAGAGACTCCAAGATGTTAACCTTGATATATCTGGAGCAATGGAACAACTGGATAAAGCAAAGTCATACCTACAGTCTTACCCGTCAGATGAGGGATTTCAAAGCATTCTGAAGAGTGCATAGAAGTTGGCAGAGGAACTTCACACTGAAGCTGTTTTCCCACCCATTCAAGAATACAAGAGTCACCAAAGATGACAACGTTTTGATTACAAGGCACGGGATAATCTCATAAGAGACTCCAAACAACAATTCAAAGATGAATTCTTTAACCAGGTGCTAGATTATGCAATATAGTCAGTTGAAGAACGTTTCATGCAGCTCAAGGAACACAGCAGTAAATTTGGGATGTTGTATGATATTCCAAAATTCCTCATTATACCTGAAGATCTACACCAGCAATGCAGGGCACTGGAGACAGTGTTGACACATGATGACATGCACGATATTGATGCAAGTGATTTAGGTGATGAACTGAAAGCCCTTTCTAGATACATTTCAGCAGGATCAACTCCAAAGGCTGTTCTAGAATATATATGCACAAATCAGATGACCAACCTCTTTTCAAATGCTTCTGTTGCTCTGTGCATACTTCTAACACTTCCTGTAACAGTTGCCAGTGGAGAATGCAGCTTCTCCAAGCAGAAGTTAATAAAAACACACGTACACGCCACAATGACACAGGAGAGGCTGGTCAGCCTTGCAACCATCTCAATAGAGCATGAGCTGGCCCAGACTGTGGACCTTCAGCTAGAAGTTCAAAATTTGCAACCAAGAAGGCACAAAGCACTACTTTGATTATTCAAACAGATAAAAATGCCAGTGTTTACTATGCAGACAAGAAAAGTTGCATTTGCTGTTCAGTCACTTGAAAGTTAAGCGTTACTTAGAATTTTTGAATGAGGCATTTTAAGTTGTTAGTTCTCCTTTCCTGGGGTATGTAGCAGAGCAGAACCATGAGAGGAGTAGAACCATGAGAGGAGTAGAACAGGAAGAAGGCAGAACTGAAACCTTTTAAAGTTTTGGCCCAAGCGAGCAGGTATTGGAGCATCATTTGAGCTTCCTGCCTCAGGTGCCAAAATGTTGTGGGCCGGCCCTGCCTCTTGTAGACAAGAAAAGTTGGAGTTTGCCCTGGTGAAGTTTATCCTGCTGCACTACTGCAGATCCCCCCAATTTCAAATCACAGCTTTCCTTGTTTGCGCTTGGGGTTTGCACTGCCACAGCTATACAGGTTGCTGACAACTGATCGCTGTATCCAGAGCAAATCTCCACTGCAGGCATGGCCTACACTTCTTTATACATCACAACTGAAAGCACAATCTCTCTCCTTTGCCTATTCTTTTTAATTGCTCTCCCTTCTTCTATTAATTGGCTTTGACTGGGTGCTTCATTACTACTTGTTAAGGACCAATAATGTACCTAGTTCTGAACAGGACACAAATATAAATGATGATATGATGTTTTGTTTTCTGTGATTTACATAAAAGTGTCAGATCTTCAGAATTTGTGCACTTAATTCGTAGGTGCATTTGCTGAACTTGTACAGATGCATTTGCTTGCAAAAATGGACTGTTAGATGCTTCAGTGGCTATTTACATGTGCAAACCCCCAATTTGCATGTGCAGTAAGGTAACTGAATGCACAAATAAGTTATGAAACTTCACACATTTTAAAAAAGCTCCTTAGAAGCCCCATTTGGTGTGCTGCCTTCTAGAATTCAAGTTCACAAAACATTTGAGTGCAATTTGTCTGAAAGAGGACATAAAAATGTGATACCAGCTGGACAAAACTTTACCAGAGTAACCAAATGCCTAGGAAGTTGTTTCTCCAGCTGTTTGTATGTGCTGCCACTCTAACTGAGACGTAAAAGAACGGCGCACTCAACAACTATTACTTTTGGCTATGGGGAAAATATTTTCTCTCCTTTATTGCTGCTTTCCTCTTGTGCCTACTTCAGCTGGCTCGAGCAGAGGCTGTGGGAAAGCCCCCCTATGTAAATCAAAGGGTATTTTGCACAACTTCCCTTGTGATTCAGGAAGTGAGACGGTTTGTCACTAACAGACTAATATTACTAATTTGAGGGCAGATGTTTGAAACAAATTGCAGTAGGTCAGTGGTTCCCAAACTTTAACAGCCTGTGAACCCCTTTCACTAACACGTTAAGTCTCATGAACTCCCTCTTAAAAATGAATATTTCCAGGGTTTTTCTTCTTTACCTGAGTATAAATTATAAAAGCAGTGATCTTGAAAATATAAAATTTGTTTTTATTACATGCTTATTAAACACTATTATTATTTATCATTATAGTATTTTTATTACATTATGAAAATGGCAACACTCTTCCAAGAGCTCCCTTTCGTAGCTTGTATCACTTTGAATAAGCCTGTTATAAGACAAGGCTCCTATGTTTCATCAAGGAGTATCAGATGTGAAACAGCATGAAGGTATTTAAGAAGGCAACTCAAAGAGTTCCTCCTACGCAGGCATTCAGGTCTTGAGCAGTCCAGGCAAACAATGCATGTTACAACAAAGCTTAAACTTGTTCTTCATAATAATTTAAAAAAACAATACTAGCTGCCTTTTTAATTTTAAAAACAGCAAAAAATATTCACTTCCCTTTCCATTTCTTAGAAGGAGTCTTGAAGTTTAAATCTCCGCAGTGTGATAGATATGTTTGCTTTGATCTGCTTAGCTCTTGGAAGTCCAGGGGCTCGGGGCTGCAGGCTCTGTGCTGCCCGGAGTCCCTAGGGACAGCTCTGTCCGCCATTAGGGATTTTTTCCCCAAGAACCCCCTGTAACATTTCACAAACCCCAGATTGGGAACCACTGTAGGTAGATGAACATGATCAGCACAAGTGGAAAGCAAGTTTTGCTGCCACCTGCTGTTGAAGTAGGACAGTGACATGTCTACGGATAAAATGCACTCCTCCCATCAAGGATACTGCAGTGATTGGGGTTTTTTCTGGTACAGTGATTGTCCCACTTTAAAGTTGCTTTCAGGGCCATAAACAGAACATATACAAGTTCTTGAAATTTGCTGATCAGACAAATAGCATCCTGAGGGCAGCCATGCCCCACCTGTCTCTAAACATGTCCTGCAAGGAGCTGAGGACACTTGCAGACTCACAGGACTAGGCCTTCTAATTCCACCGCTAAAGCCATTATTCAGCATATTTAGACACATATATCTCCATATATCATAGCCACTGGCAGATTAGCCGCTGGGCTGACGGGGCCTGTGCCCAGTGGCCCCAACCAATTGGGGGTCCTTGAAAAATGGGTGCCCCTGTTCCCCGACCCTGCTCGATGGAAGGAGTGCTGGGCAGGGCAAGTCCCTGTGCCCTGATCCCACACCTTGGCAGAAGCGTGGGGTGGTGGGGGAAGCCCCAGAGTCCCAACCCCAGCTGCAGTCCCAGGACTGGAGGAGCTCTTGCTCCCTGCCGTGAGCAACCCGGGGCCATGGCTGGAGGAGGAACAGAACTTCTCCAGTCTGGGGAGCTGCAGTGGGGGAGGGGCAGAAAGGAGCAAACATTGTGGGGCTGCAGTTGGGGGACAGAATGGGGCAGACCATGGCTGGAACAGAGTGGGGCCACAGGGGAAGAGGCAGAAGGGGTTGAGTCCAGGGGCAGGGCCGCAGATGGAAGAGGAAGAACAGGGGTGGAACTGCCAGTGGAACGGGTGGGGAGAGGCCTCCCTCCCACTTGCTCTGGCCCAGGGCAGCCTTATTTAAAGAGAAAGTGCTTCAAAAAGGCAGCATTACACTAAACCAGTGTTTCCCAAACTTGGGACCCCACTTGTGCAGGGAAGCCCCTGGTGGGCTGGGCTGGTTTGTTTACCTGCCCTGTCTGCAGGTCCAGCCGATTGCGGCTCCCAGCCAACTGGTGCTGCTGGAAATGGCGCAGGCTGAGGGAAAATAGTCTTAACTATCTTGAGAAGCTTTCATTTGGTTTTCTCTTGTCTGCCTTTTAAATACAAATTAACACGTATGAGCTAGCTGGATGCTCCTCTGGCTAATGCTCTGCACTCAAGTCTAGCTCCTGAAGAGGCAGTGCACATCTATAGTGAGGCGGGGTCTCACGTCACTCTTATCAGTCTTATGGCAGCTCTCTGCTTAATCTAACAGCTGCACAAATGGACACCAAAGAGTTCAATTCCTGTTACAGGAAGGTTGCTACAATTCAGGAGCTTGATGAAGTGGCAAAAACCATGGGCTCAGCCAGAGACTAGCCCACCAAAAACCCCATTTTCCTTCAATTATCCCACCTTCTGCTGTGAATTCCTCCTGGCATTTCACTTAACCATGATTCTCCTTCCCCTCCTGTTCTAAATGGTTGTGCAGTGTAGCTGTGCAGTGTGGTTACATTTCAGCCTAGAGGTAGCTACATTATAATAGTGAAGTGATTCCTATTTAAACTATTAAAGCAGATGGGATCTGTCAGTAAAAACGAGCTACATCAATACAAGGTTACTACTTGTTAAAGGGGGTCAGAAATAGAACATTAAACTGTATAGCCCTTTGAATTTTAGAACTGAGTATTTTGCAGGAGGAACAATTACAATCCCCAGAACCAAACCAATACCTGTGGGCTTGGTTGCAGATGGATGCAAATACTGAACTATATTCTTAAATGCAGCCAAAATCTCACAAGCTGGAACAGCCTCTCTCATTTTGGGCCAAAATCTCATTAGAACAGCTCCAAGATTTCAGTGCCATTAAAGCCTGGCCAAGATTCAGCTTCAAGTCCAAACTCGAGCCTAAACCAAACTGGGATTTGAGTACCTCCTTCTGAGCAGGGTGACCAGATGTCCCGATTTTATAGAGACAGTCCCAATTTTGGGTTTTTTTCTTATATAAGCTCCTATTACCTGCCACTCCCATCCCAATTTTTCACACTTGCTGTCTGGTCACTCTACTTCTGAGTCAGTGTGTTACTAATAGAAGACACATGCCAAATTCAAAACCACCCTTTCAAGCACATTCACCCTGTAAAAGGGGAAGACTTTGAGTTAACCAAGCAGACATTGGTTCTGAAAGAGGAAGCTTGTCAGGACAGCCGTGCAGTTACTTCTGCTTTTCTGCATCTCTATGACTGCTAGCAACGTGCTTATGCCTTGTTCTTTGGAAACGTTACTAAATATGCAAATTATTAAGAGACTAAAGTTAAGCGTTGTGTTGGCCCTGAAGCGGCATGGTCCACTCACTCTTAATAAAGTCCCTTACAAATCTCAATCACTGTGGGCCAGATTCTCTATTGTGCCCTCGTTACACTGGGCTCAGAACTGACACTGATTTTCACGGGATTCTCTAGCCTGCATAAACTTGCCATATTTCCTAAGAGACCACTGTGAGCTAAGAATTGCTCTGGCTGTTCCCCCACCCCGACATTCCCCTTCCCACCTCTGCCCCACAATCTGCATTGGGGCTTCAGAGAGGGCAGTGAAAGCCAACGCTGTTGGCACACACCCAGGCTGGGGAAATCCCCAGCATGACATTGACTTTAGCGGTGGATTCCGTAACAGGGACGCCATTCACCTGGTTCCCCCTTGTGGCCAGATGTGTTTCCATGGCACCCTCCATCTACCCCCTCTCTTCAGTGCCCCTTGGGAGCGCTGGAAAATCTCTCTCAAGGCTATCACCAGACCTCCCCTGAAACTGGGTCAGTAGCCCAAAATAATCCTCAGTATCCCAAACACAGTATCCCCATAGTTCCAACCCATGTCTAATGCTCCTGCTTACCACAGAGCCTTTATTCTATCCAGCATAAGTCTAGCCTTCCAGCTCCGCCTTTCTTCCTCTGTTATCGCATGCCCTTCTCTGAGAGAAAAGGTGGCATATATACTACCCTCCTGCTAAGCATCCCTCCCGATTGACTGAAAGAGAGGGGACCCCTGCCTCCTCTCCCACTCCCCACACACAGTCACTACAGGGCTTCTGATTCAAGGCCCTTAAAGTAAGAGTGTCCTGGGATCTTCCCATCCCACTCTTAATTCCCCAGAAGTGCTGCCTTTCTTCCAGTTGTGGCTGCTTTCTGAGCCTGGCCTAACACTAACAAACCCCTGGGATGACATCTTCTGGCCCCCTTTAGGTATAAAGGACCTGTACACCCCATTACAGCTGCTTTTATGAGCAGAGGTGAAGGGGTGGTGTTCTGCTCCAGTGCATTCAGCTGCCATATTGCATGCTTCAGAGCAACCCTTATGCTGTGATTTAGTAATAATATCCAATGCAAAGGTGTCAGTCACTGCACTACTGCAGTTCCACTTAATCTGTACTGGCACTATGAAAAGAGAACTGAAATGTGTAACAGGATGCTAATCATCAGCATCAATCACATTTGTTGCAACTGAGGGGTCTGCAAAGCTATTGTTTTCAGACTGAAAACTAGAGCTGGGCAGAGAAGCTGCCTTGTGGATCCCAATAAATTAAGGCTAGCTTAGGGTTATAATATCAGAGAAAACATGTAAGCAAACCCCGACTGAGATAGGAAGCAATTTTTATTCATACTGTTTGATTTCCTCTTCCAATTCATCAATCAAAACCAGATGGGAGAGTATGAGCTCTATTAATTCTAAAAATTTGAAAGCTATAGAGCCAGATTTTAAAGGTATTTAGGCACCTAAAGATGCAGATAGGAGCTAGTGGGATTTTCCAAAGTAGCTGTCTAATACCCATTGGTTTCATTGGAGGTTAGTACCCAACCTGCTTAGATGGTTTGGAAAAAAACTCACTAGTCTCCTCTCTGCATTTTTAGGAGTCTAAGTGCTTTTAAAAATCTGGTCCATGTTGACCAGAAACAATCTGTCACTTGGCTAACCACAGTTACTACTTCCTTTGGTTAATAAAAGTTAATATTAAATGCAAAACATGTTTTGATAAGTAGACTTTTGTTATGTATCCAATACATTTAAGGTAATTTTAACTAATAAAAGAACAATTTTAAAATGCTGGCTTTGTGCATTTTCCACTGAATTCCAATTTGTAATCAAATACAGCTAGCAAATAAGAAATGCATCACTCACTATTTTCTAACAAAAACAATATAAATAAGAATCCAAATTATTGTTTAAACTATATAATTGGTTAAAGAGAGTTTAATCGATATAGTGTATCCTCCTGGTTAGCAAAATGAAGTACCACATTTAGTGTAAAGTTTATATCTGGTTGCAAATCAACATGTTTTAATGGTTATACCAACCAATGAAAATTAGCCTGTCTTTGGGAAAATAAAAATACACATAAGATTAAAATCAGGTATTTAATCTAGGGTTCCTGCTTGTTGATTTAAATCATGATGAAAACTGGTGACTTAATTCAATCCCCACTGCATGTGTAGGAGTAAAACCTGATTAAAGGTTTTACAACAGTGCTGAGAAAACTTCCAAATGAAATTTGAGTCATCCAGTTAAAAAAAATGGTTATGATTTGACATTGCTGGTTTTTCTAAGCAAAGAACATACACACAAAAAAAAAACTTTTCAGGTCATGCATATACCTCATAAAGGAGCAAAAAGAGAGATGCTATTTTCTTCTCTCTTTAGAGGTCAGTTTTAAACAGTAACCACTTCACTATTTCTGGAAAGACTAGGCTACTGGGAAACCTCTGAATTATAGAGATGTGTTAAATAAAACGTTATGCAACACTTCACAGCCCGGCCTTTCTCTTGTGAATGAGTGGTCACTTCTGACCCTCTCACCCTGTCGCTATCTTTGACAAATAGACAAGTCAGACCAGAGAGACTTTAACTGCTTCCTTCTCCCATATTTATCTTCAATCTCTTGCCACTTAACTTTAAATGCCTCTACCTAGAAGACACTCATCTCCTGCAACTCAATAGTTTTACAGAAAGTGCTTAATGAATCTTCCAACATACCCACCTCATTCCCAATGCCCATATTCTTTTGTGGGTTTACAAAGGCACACAGGTATTGCCATACTGAATCAGACCCATGGTCCCTCTAGTCAGGTATCCTGTCTTTGACAGGCAAACACTAGATGCTTCAAAAGGAAGCTGCAAGGAATGCCACAGTGGGCAGATATAGTAGAACTTGCTGTCCATGAAAGTCTCATTCTAGATGGGCTTAAATTCTGAAGTAGGAGGGTCGATATCACTTCAAAAAAATGTTAGCATTGACCATAATAACTAGATGTTCTTGTGATCCAGAGAAATGCCCAGCCCTTCTTTGAAGTGTGTATATTTGTAATAGCATAACTACTTATAAACCAAGTATTTCACCTTCCAGGTCACATTAATGACTCCGGTCCTTTTTTTACCCATCTGTTGAGCTCTTAGGAATTATCTTTTAATGGCTTTTTATCTTGCTTCACTGAAATCTCTGGAAGCCCATTATCTGTTTGTGGTTACACCTTCATCAGACCATCAAACAGGATTCTTACTGGTGAAACCTTCTTTTACACAAGCTCTGTAGGATGCCTTCCACCTAATTAGCATTTCAGTGTTTGACAGGGATGTAACATAGATTCTCCAAGCTCCCGAGTGAAATGAGTGGTCAAAGACTCACCTGTGAACAGTATTGCAATTATTAGAACACATGCAAAATAAAAATAAGTACAGATACAATCTTTGTGAGAAGCTTTGAGCTGTTTTACAGTGTTCAGATCACTGGCTGATGGAATTAAAATACAGCTACAGCTGGCTTTCAAATATCACCCATCCACATTAAAAGTGCAGACCTGGGGATGGCTTTCATTGGAAACATATAGGTTAACTAATTCAGACATACGTGGAAAATACATAGAATTGAGAGTCCATCTACCGAAACAATTAACTAGGCTCTGCATATAGAAATACATGTTCATAACAATGATTCCTAATAATGTAAATATTTTCATTCATTAATCTGAATGGTGCGTGAGCTACTGCTGAAATTATAGAGCTCAGTGAAGCTGTTTAATTATCCAAAGTATCTAATTACTCTTGCAGTGAAACCTGTACTTGCGCTCCCATGCTATGCTTGGCCATCAAAGGTTAACTCCCTTATTTACATTATGGTAGCAGGCCCCAGTCAGGAGCCAGGCCCAAAGCACCTAGCAAAACAGCCCCTGCTCCAAGAGTTTATAATCTCAATTAAGCAGACATGACAAATGAATGTAAGCAACAGCGCAGAAGTGGCTAAGAATGAGAATGATAATACATGTTTGACATTCACCACAGTATATTGGCCAGGCACCTCTTAAAACAGACAGATCAGCCGGGTGTGAAATCCTGCCCCTATTGAAGTCAATGGCAAAAATCCCAGAAGAGGAAGTCCATTAAAACTGTAGAAAGTTCCCCAAAGGAACGTTGGCTGCTTCTGCCTCTGACAACTGGAGTCTCTGGCTGGCTCTTCGTAGCTGCTTTCCTCCGAAGCCCACATGATGGGGGAAATGGAGACACCTGGTCCTAATGCCCACAGATACGTTAATGCCTTGGATTCATTCTGTCCAAGCCAAGCTGTCAGTAACCTAGTCCCAAATTTGGACCTTAGCATCCAAAATATGGGGGTTAGCATGAAAACCTCCAAGCTTAGTTACCAGCTTGGACCTGGTACTGCTGCCACCACCCAAAAAATTAAGAGTGTTTTGGGGCACTCTGGTCCCCCAAAAACCTTCCCTGGGGACCTCAAGACCCAAATCCCTTGAGTCTCACAACAAAGGGAAATAAACCTTTTCCCTCCCCCCCCCCTCCAGGTGTTCCTGGAGAGATACACAGAAGCAACCTCCGTGAATCTAAACAGAGGGATTCCACCCTCCCCGTTCCCAGCCTGGAGAACAGAATTACCGAGAGTCAATTTCTCTTCCCCCTCACCCAGAGTGAATGCAAAGTCAGGCTAGTACATCTAACACACACAGGTTTTCCCCTGACTTCTTCCTCCCACCAATTCCCTGGTGAGCTGCCGACCCAATTCCCTGGAGTTCCTCACTAAAGAAAAACTCCAACAGGTCTTAAAAGAAAGCTTTATATAAAAAAGAAAGAAAAATACATACAAATGGTCTCTCTGTATTAAGGTGACAAATACAAGGTCAATTGCTTAAAAGAAATATGAATAAACAGCCTTATTCAAAAGAATACAATTTAAAGCACTCCAGCAACTATAGACATGTAAATACAAAAGAAAAAAAAACCATATAACTCACTATTTGATCTTTTTGTACTTACAACTGGGAAACAGAAGATTAGAAAAGCAGGAAATAGAAAAATCCTTCTCTAGCTGAGAGAGATTCAGGCAGAAGACAAAGAACTCAGACACAAACTTCCCTCCACCCAGAGTTGAAAAAAATCCTGTTTCCTGATTGGTCCTCTGGTCAGGTGCTTCAGATTACTTTTTTTCCAGGTGAAAGAGACATTAACCCTTAGCTATCTGTTTATGACACAAGCATTTTCCAAAGTTATCCCCAAATAAGATACATAGAGCACCATTTTCAGTTTTGTTCTAGCTGCTATATGCCCACAGCTATCTGGTAACTCCTCTGCTGCAAGAGGAATCCCGTGCTGGCACAAGGTAAATCCTCTGTCCCCTAGTGGACTGCTATGATAGGGCCCAAAACAGGCCCCAGTGCTGCCAGCATCCAGGGCCCATACAGGTGGCAATTGACCACTTTTGAACTTCCCTCCCAGCTTCCTCTGCATTGTGCCAAGCACAATTTACATGCGCCTCATCATTGGAGTCTTGATCTCTTGGTGACAGCTTCTGCAGTAGAGCATTTTTTTTAATTACAAACACTTATGTAACAACAGCCTCTATAACCTCGTGTAGAACTGTGACAAACTTCTTGGCATCTTCTGTGGTGCATAGCAGGGATTATAACGAGTAATGCCTAGTCAAACAAATCTACAGTTTACAGTTTGTAATGGGATAAGTTAATTACACTCAAGACAGGTTAAAATGAAATACTTTCAGCTCACATGCTCCACAGACAGCTGACTGGGCATTTTCAGTCCCTCTTTCCATGTTAATTGATATAGCCTACAATTAACTCCTTTTCTTATTTTGTCTTGTCTCTCTAACATGACAGCAACGTTTGGGGTTTACTAAACTAGTGTTCTCTGTTTCACTGCTTTGTTTCTTTGGGTTCAAAATACCAATAGCAAAAAAGTAACCTGGGTTTATTCGAGCAGCCTCCTCAGAAAACACATCTTATCAACCGGGTATCACTAAACAAACCGCCTCATACTAGTTTAGCTTCCCCCAAAGCCTCATTCTGGCCATGGCCAAGAGACAAATGACTTTTTACTAAACTCTTGTGAAGGTCTTAGGGCATAATGTCCTATTGGCGCTACCTGTTCCAGCAATTTTTCAAACACTAGCATGAAGTAGGGCTATGAACAGACAAATATTTCAGTAGGGTTTGATACTGTTGAAAGCAGCCCCATACACAGCCAATTCCAAACAAGACAGATTATAAACACTGTACAGTGCCAAAGATACCCTTGATCACTGAAGAACTTTACAGGGCCTATGAATGACCAAACAAACAAAGAGTGAAAGACCCATGCTGTATCCCCAGACATACACACTTTGAATTTAAAGAAACATATCATTTATTTGGATCTGCACTTCCACCAAGCATGCGAGGCAGGATACTACCGGGGACTGAGATATGCACTAGTCCACTACAGAACTTCAGCAGCTCCAAATGAACAAGAAAGATGAAGGGAAGAGAACTGTAGGATATGAATGTTCTGTGGTTATATAATAAATAGGCAAAGTGAAAAAAAACTTGTAATGATTTTTTTTTGAACAAGTTTACCCTGTCCCTCTTCACAAGCTGTCCACACTTAGCTTGTGATTTTCAAATTCATTCAAAGGTCTTTTTTATTGATTTAAACTCAACTTTTGAGAAAGTTTGAATTCAAGTGGTGATGCTTAGCAATGATTGGTCAGGTGATTCAAGTGGTAGTCAAGTAGCTCGATTAAAATTAGCATAGGTTATGTGTGTGCATGTGCACAAAACAAACTCACGTTAACATTCCTCTTTCTGCAAACATTTGTGCAAGAAAAATCATTCATTAGATTATTCCTGGAAAGCACACACAACCAAAAGTTTAAGTGAACATTTTCCCCTTACTCAAACAAAGCTAGTAATCCTGCAAATTGTTCTATACAGGGATTAAGACAAGCTCTTCCATAAAATGTAAATCCCTATAGCAAATCCATTAATGTGGCTTATTCAGTCTTGTGTATAGAAGAAGCAACTAACACTTGCATCACATTAAATGCAGCCAATTCTGTAGGTGTGTCCCATCACCAAATCTCACCATTTGACATCACTCACTTCTCAGCAGAGTTTCATGTCTGTTTGCAGATCTTAGATAACAGTAATAGATGATAATCTTACGTCTATGCAATAAGCAGTTACATTTTGTTTATAGCCACAGGAAGATAAGAACTGTATATGAAGTGTCCCCACTTGCAATGTGTATTGTGAAAGATTTTCAGCTTGGAAGTGAACTGCAACAGATACTAGTTTCAGAGTTCCATTCTCTTTTAGTACAACGGTAGTCTTTGAATGGATATTTAAGAGGAAGGGTGTTTGAAAGTCCCATAGGAAATTAGACATTGAATGACAGAAGCAGATCCAGTGTCTTAAAGGCATTTAGCTAGGGAGAAATTACCTTTGGGACATGCTATCCAGATCAATGTCTACAATAACTCACAATAATCCTTCCTGTAAGTTTTGGGGATCTCTGTCAGTGGGTGGCCATTGGTGTTGCAGTGAAGCTTGGACCAGGTGTGCTGTCACTGCTGAGGCAAGTACCACAGGAGTAGGAGTGATATAGGTTCAGGCAATAGCTTAACACTTCTGTGTACATGAGTCGCTTTCATGGCGAGCTTAATAAGAAGCATCTGCAGAAGCAGGTAAGGAAAGCAGTCAGTTTTCAAAGAGATACCCAGTACTTGGCCTGTAGGAGTCAGCAAGCCTGCAGCGTTGGGCAGAGTGAATTCAGGGTCATGGACCTCTCTCTCCCCCTCTCTCTACATGCCCTCCCCAAGTAGCCTGGCATCTCTCAGGTTTGAAAGTACTGCCGTAGAGTTTAGCGCGGGTCTCTTTTTAAAACTGATCCACCATTTTGAGTTAGGATTCTTTTCAGGATAACATTTTCAGGTGTGTTTTTTGGTTTGTTTTTAAATCAAACTCGCAAGTCAAGGCATTTCTGTAGTATATTTTCAACAGAGGAGAGAAAATTCCTTACATTTTGTCACCTCTTGCTTATAATAAAAATTTGACAAGGTTAAAAGAGTTTTTCAATTTTGTTTATTTTCTCTACATTGCATGAAAAGTTACATATGGGAATTGTCAACTTGTCAAATATAAAACAATAAAACAACAACAACAAAAACTTAAGTTCAGAAATAAAAGAGTAAAAAACCAGTAGCAGCAAAATATTAATGATGGCATTAACATACACTTAAACTGATCCCAATAAAAAACTATTTTCTGTCAGGATAGGTATTCAAGCATAATATTTAAACCTTATTCTTTTTTTAAAAAAAGTCATATTAAAAAGTGTTAACATGGCAGGATGATTTAAAAATACCAATGTTTAAAACAACATTATCCAACCTGTAGATAGACACCATATGTATCTGTATCTAGTTTCTTCAGAGGTATATACAGAAACCTGCATGCCTCTTCATAGTAATCCGGTCTCACATAGCCACAGATGGAGATTCCAAAAACATCCTCCGAGCAGCTATTCTCAGACATTTGGGGCACTCTCCAGACTTGAAACACTGATTGTGGAAGCACGCTTTGCAAACTGTTTACACACACAAGCAGGTGGGAAAAATTGCATCAATAATTGTATTCCTTAAAGGATGGCAGTTTATCCAGATAAGAAAGTAACTGAAGACGACTCATGACCAAGACAATGAAGCACAAAGTAACAAGTTTAATTCCATATTTTGATCCCAAGCCAATGAACCTTGAAGTCAATTGGAGTCTTTCCATTGACTTCAATGGGCACTTGATTAGGTCCAGAAAAATCCGACGTAACAGCAATCCATTTGCTATTTCAAACTCAAACTGAGACATGTAAACCCATACCAAGAACACACTTGGATTTTGTTTTAACTTACATTCAGACGACACATCCAAGTTTTCAAATATACAATAAACTCACTGAGACAAGACAGTTTGAAATCAGTGCGACTACTCATGTGCTTACAGTTAGGCACATGCTTAAGTACCTTGCGGAATCAGGGCTTGAAACATTATACATGCACGCACACACACGCTCACAAGAAAGCAATAGATTTGGGCCGGAACATACCTGTACATCTGCTACATGTAGCCATCTGAAATGGGAAGAGTACATCTGAGCTCTGGCAAAATTCACAAATAAATCCCTTGGCTTGACAAAGCTAGAAGAATTGAAAGAGTTAATTACTTTGATGTTTATTAAAAGTTCAGATTTATAAAAATGTATGGTCAGTTTTGGCTATTCTTCAGGCTATATACCAGACACAGAGATTTCCTTACCTCACAGTTTTCTACATGAGATATGGAGCTTTTTAGAATATCCCTGAGAAGAGGCACTAACAGCCCTCGTTTGGTCTTCACCAAGTCATCCATTGAGAACAGATGCAGCTCTGTCGTCAGGTGGCTGGAGACCTGTTCAAATTCTTTCAATACACTACAGATAAAAAAAACCCGTTAAATTACAAAGTGGTGACATGTTTATTGAGAGCATGTTTAGCAAAACATGTAAGTGGAGACAGCTAAGTCTAATCAACCAGAAAGAACATAAAATTGATATCTCTATACACAGCAGAACTTAATTTAACTGGGTTAAAGGGCACTTGTGAATTTTGCCAAAAGCCTACTTCTTAACTAACCTTAGAAGAAAGAATATTAAGTCTTGCCTACCCAGTTTATGCTGGAGTGTTCTTTGGAAGGCTACAGTGAGAACTTCCTTGACTTGTGGGTGAGGGTGTATGGGGGGGGGGGTGTCATTATTTAACATAGCTTTTTTCTCCCAAAGTTTGAGTTCAATAAGTATTTAAACTAAAAAAAAAAATCTGTTCTCAATTGTTTAGGCATCTATCTTGTCATATGCAATAATCTCACCAATTCACTGATCATACATAGAATGCTCACACAGAAACAGTATAGATAACTTGCTATTTTAATGCACAAAAAAGCAGTAGGTTGTTGTTGGTTTTGATTTGTTTTGGGGGTAGGGGTGTATTAAAAAGCCTTTTAGACTATACAGCCATTACAACAAGCGCAAGATGACCACTATTGCACATTTTAACTTTCATTTGCTAACCATAACTGGGTGGAGAAGGAGTGCATCAAAAATGCTTAGTTTTGACAATAATATTTTCATCAGTCATCAAATCATTATTGTCCCTAGCCCTATAGTAGAGAGAGACTAAAAGTTTTTTTTTTTTAATTTTTATTTATTTGCCTGGTTTATAAAAGACCTCTAATTCTGTGGGTGTAAGCAACAGCATTCAGATGTCTTGTCCAGAACTCAGCTCAATATCCAAGTGCTATCATATGCACCCACAACTAATTGCAGGTGCAAAACAGAGGTCCATTATTTTTCCATTTTATAGTTATTACATTAAGCATTGCAGGTAACTGTTTGATTTAGACAAAAAATAATAAAATTTGCTGGAAGAACATCTTACTTTTCTTTAAAGCCACCAATGTTCCCTAAATCCATAGAGAAGTTAGGCTGAATGTGCAATGAGAGAAAGTAGTCAGAGCTGCCTAACTCAGGCAGAATATACACATTTTCTACAGCTTGTTTTGTGTCATTAGTTAAATGAAGATGGAGTGAATACAATCTACTAAAGAGCCATCATTTGAGCAACATATGGAATAACCACTCTAGTCACCCTAGAAAAACTTTGAACAGAAATTACATTGCTGAGGGAGGAACAATGTGAGTGTCCTTGAAGAGGAATAGTATCAGAAGGATGAAAGAAAAAATTCTGCCAAAAATAATTACACACATCTAATCATTAATCAAGTCTCATAGGGGTTTCTACAAAGGTACCGGGGGAAAAAAACAAGCTGCCTTATAAAATATATTATCACTTGACATTTGCAATAGATAAATTTGCAAGGAAAAGGAAGATGATATCAGAATTTCTGATGACCATATCGAACTAATGTCCTTAAAAAATGTGTGATTAAAAATTTTTCTGGAGGGGGAAGCTCCAGGAATAATTATTGTACTTTTACCAAGTATTTACTATACTTAATCATGCTCCATACCTTTTAGCAAACCTGCAGGTTTTCAGTAGTTTTTTAATATGCAAAAGCTGTTCTTGTATCTCCTAAAGGATGAAGGGTAGGAAAATGTAGTATTTAAAATGAAAAGCAGAGCAGCGTACTTAAACATTCAGAAGTGTTTAAGACCACTAATTTAGCCAGTGATTATTTAAAAATTAGCATTTCACCAATACAGCAGTTTTACTTTAAAATTAGGAAGAATACAGCAGAGTTAGATCAGCTATATAATGCACCAAAAGGCCTGCCCCACAAGTGAGTATGCATAGCCAAAATGCACGACCCGAAACTGCAAGTTGTTCCTGCAGGATCAAAGACTATATAGAACCAATTGCTATGCCCCAGGGCAAGGGGATGGGTTTATAAGCCCTTCCCTTGGGTTCACAAGAGCCAATAGACTTGTGCCGCACCCTTCTGTCCAACCAGTCAGCCATAGAGACACCCTCCTCTCCCCAACCCGCAGAGAGGTCAGTGTGCTCACAAGAAGGGCAGGGGGCAGTGTGAAATCCTTAGAGGAGCCAACTGTTTTCTTTCCCCTGCTGGCCAGACACAGCTGCTTCATGGGCAGAGAGTGGCAGCCAATTAAACTGCTGGTGTCTCCTGCTGGCAGGGACTTGTTCAACAGGGCACCCAAATCCCTGATAAACTGGAATTGGAAGTGGATTAGGAGAAGGCATCTCTTAAACAAGGTGGGAAATAGGTTTGGGGCTCCTAATGTCTGGTACAGAAAGGAGAAAACCCCTAGTCCCCATCCCTTTAACCCTCATAAGAGTGGACGGTGCTAGTACCAGGTGGATTGGAACAGTGGGAAAAAGGTGGTAAAGATAACAGGTGGTACAGACAACAAATGAAAAATGGCCTGCACTGGATGAGTTATTGCCGGATAGTTCCCAGATGTGTTACTTAACAAAGTGGCAACCTAATTAAACCAGATTCCTGGGGTCTAGTCTTTCTTCTGGCAGCGTGCAGGACGATGCCACACTCTTCAATTACAAAGAAGCTGCTACTTACCCTGACTCTGTTCAGTTCCTTTGCTTTTGTATACAGGGTTTTGTTGATACATGACACATTGAAGATGGGGTTTTGCCATATGCTGAGCAGGAGATGTTTGGAGAAGTTACAGACATAGTACTTTTTGAAGTCCCATTTCATCAATATTCGGGCAGGGATGGAAGTTTGTGCATAACTATGGCAACAGTCGCAGAAGTACTTCCCCAGGTAATCACAATAGCGGAGTCTCCTGATGTATTCTGAGGACGGTCAACAATGAAGATAATTCTTTAAAGAACCATTCTTCTAAAAACTATGGTATTGCCTTTTAACTGCATCAATCCAGTAATAAATAATTCAGATCTATAGAAAAATAGGCTTTTGGGGGCGGGGAGGGGGTTGGTTTTTTAAGAGGTAGAACCATGGTCAGATTTAGTATTCTGAATTAACTATAGAAAACTCTCTTTGGCCTATGCAAGACTGATCATAGTTATGACCATCAAAATTTACACAGATCCTTACTGGAAACACTTTTGGCTGCTTCCCGCAAAACAAGTTCAGGACTGGGTCTTGTGGTTACATGTGTAACCTCACTAATTCCTTTGCATAGTTATTGTGAATGATTCTCCGAGTCCCTGATGTCAACTCAAATACTAATTTTGTTCTGACAGGCATGAGCGAGTCTCTCTTTATATAATGGACCCAGTATAGCGCTTTACATTCATTTCAGAGATTTCCCATGCAATGAGACCTGATGAAGTGGATACATCTGAACATTACAATGCATTAAGCAGCTTGTGAAAAAAAAGTATCCCAACAATTCTTATAACTTCAACAGAGTTTTGTGGTCAAGTCTTTAAAAATAAGAAAACCACTTACACATCCTCTTTCTTTTTAATACCAGTTGACAGTATCAATTGGCAAGGATTACAAATTCTATTTCAAAAGTATTTTCTAATTAAGATTTATGATTTGCAGCTTGGAGACTTATATTTTACTATTAGCCTACTTTTTTTTTCTTTTTTTTTTTTAAGTTAAGCTATTTTACATCATAAATAATTTGCTTCCAGTTTTATTGTTGAAAGTCACCACTTCTAACTGTGGATAAGTAGGAGTGCTATGAAGTAGCCTACAGCTGATGGAGAAGGGCGTTGTGTTCAGGCTGTAATAACATTTCAGGTGGAGATATGATCCTATTGTGCATTGTGCTACATGCATCCCCAACCTGGAATGTTTTCTTCTAGTTAAGGTATTGCCAGAACTGCAAAATATATCCTGTCAACACAAAAATACAGGTTGGCAAACAACTGAGGATTGCTTGGTGTGATATGTCTGGGGGTTTGTGTTTGTGTTTCAATACTTACTGAGTTCTATTGGGGTTCCACAACCAGCACAAGTAAAGTTTTGTGCAGCTACAACGGCATCTCTCCTGTACAGACAGACAAAATTAAATCTAATATTTTCAACTTGGAAGTCTGATCACGTTACTCAAAAAAAAACCACAATGTAGGAAGAGAAGTCAGTTGTCAAAGAGAAGTTCTGTATGTTTGTAAGCAGAGTAAGGATAAGCTCTACCCTGACATCTGGTGGGAAGAATGTCAGAGAGTGTATTTGCATAGGCACGCCTACCCTATCCCAGACTGCTGAGCGGTGGGACTGCTTGGTGACAAATGACTCACCCTCAGTTGGGTGGTACTTGCTAGACAAGGGACATGGGTTCCAAAACCCAGTGAAGTAGAGAGGCTGGGGACAGGTATCTGTGCCTGGTGGTGCAGTCTCCTTGTGGAGCCAGAAGCACCAGTTGCACCCCCTCCTCTCTCCACTGTGGAATGTCAGAGTTGATATTTTTATTCCCTCAAGAATCTAAATACAGGTTCCTGAGCTGAATGCACTTTGGGCTAATGGTGCACTAGCACTGGGGCTCCCCCACTAAGAGCTGAGATCACTAAGAGTTGAAATCACAAAAAAGCTGAAATGACTGAGCTGAGAGCACGGTGCTAACTAGTGGGGGAGCCTGAAGATATGCTGTGGAACAGAGCAGCTGGCGGAGTGGAGCAGTTGCGGGGACGGCTGGAGTGGATCACGGAACAGCTGGGGGCAGCACAGCGGAGTAGCTGTGGGACGGGTGGAGCGGCCCACAGAGTGAGCGGAGCCGAGCAGTTTTGCAGAGCAGCTCATGGAGCAGAGCAGCTGGTGGAGCGGAGCAGTTCCTGAGGACGGCTGGAGGAGCAGAGTGGAGCAGCTGGTAAAGTGGAGCAGTTCGTGGAGAAGGCGGAAGCAGAACCCACGGAGAGGCAGGGCAGTTGGCCCTGGACCACGTAAGGTGCCCCTTTCTACCCAGGCTGGGGGGAGGGACCTCTACAGATAGACTCTCGAACTCTGGGGTGGCATTGACCAGAGACTTTTGGGTTGTTGGACTTTGGGGCGATTGGACTTAAAACCCTAAGCGGAAAAAGGACAGTGCCAAATGTACTTGGAGGTGGGTTTTTGTTTATGGTTTGTGTTATAACCCTGTTTGTGGTGTTTCTCCAATGGGATGCCGCATTGATTCCTTCCTTTATTAAAAAAGATTTTGCTACACTCAGACTCCGTGCTTGCGAGAGGGGAAGTATTGCCTCCTAGAGGCGCCCAGGGGGGTGTGATATGTGAGTGTCCCAGGTCACTGGGTGGGGGCTCGAGCCGGTTATGCATTGTGTTACTGAAACGGAACCCCTGGATACTGAACCCGGCCCTTGTTGCTGCCAACTAGAGGGGAAGAAGGGTTACATGTTATTTTAAGCTAATCTTTCTAGAATATGCAGACACTGGTACCAGAGATCATGGTATGTCAGAAGTATGATACTTCCCCAGTCTTTCTTTAAGAAAGCATAAAGGGATACTGTCGACCCAGAAAAAAGTCACATTTGTCTGAACATTTTGTACCCATTATTAATTCCAAGTTAACACACAAGATTTTTTTCTGCCAACTTCTGTTAAAACAAAGTTATCAGTTTGTTTACTTTCTGCATTTGACAGCACTTTAAGTAGAGCAAGATTCATAATTCTTCTGCGTAGTCAATCTTTTGCTTGCTGGAAAAAAGTCTTGAGCCAGCAGGGGAGCTAAAAACAAAACCCCACGATCTTCAAAAAAAGTAACTCACCATATTGAGTAACAGTACATAGACAGTGTTAGTCAGGACATAATGACTCAGTAAAAGTAGGCATTACTACATAACTTCCAGTGAAACACTGGAGAACAAGGTACTGAACAATAGGCCTCATCCAAAGCCCAATGAAATCAATAGAAATCTTTTCACTGATCTCAACAGGCTTTGGACTGGGCTTAGTGTATAACACAAACAAAATGACTAGTTCCACAGACAGACAAGTACTTGAGACTTACTTGAGTGATGGGTGAATACTAAATATTATTTGAAACCTAGGTGGGGCCCAGTCTGTGGTTCCTCTTAATCTGGCTTTGACCTTTATTTCTTCTGCCAGATTCCCACTAGACTCAAGTTCCTTTGGAATATTTTCTTTATTTGCATACTATTGAAGACAGAAAGACAGACTTAAGTGTGGAATTTAACCTGCAACCTAGTAGTTGAACAGATGCTAACATGCTTTGCAGACTATGCAATGAAATGTCACCTTCAACACTCCAACAGCTGTCAGTACAATCACAGTTTTGATACCCAAAGTCATGTTTAGTAGCAACTCTTGAAGGACTTCTTGTGTTCACAGAGATCCCATTTACATGACTTCCTACGTTGCATTAAATGCATTAGAGCTTCCTAACCAAGACAGACTCCCCTCCCCCGCAATTGCTTAAAAATAACCAAACCCTGAACACACATTTATATCATTCTAAACATCCTCTTTCACCCCATGCCAATGAGGCAGCTGCACTGAACGCTTTGAATAATAAGCACATTGTTTTCTGTTCAAAGACTTACTTTCTCCTTAGTTGTGTTCAGGCACCTAGACAGCTGAACGTTATTGGTTACGGACAGAAACTGTTTCCTGAACTCTTGGTAAAGCTTCTGCGCTGTTACTTCAGCAGAATTGCAGCTTGGATCAAAAGATAAGCTGAAAATTAAGCAAGCCAAATGGTAGCATTTCATAAGTAGATTTGTGTCCTCCACGTCCCTGAAGATTTCCCACACTCTTTCCATCCTCCTCGCCCCTCCCCACTTTGAGTCACCTATGCCCTCTAGGACCCTTGTGCCACATCCATCAAACAAACTATGTTCCCTTCCTGCCTCTTTTTAGGAGAATCACAATATGGTAGGGAAAAGTATTGCCACCTGGCTATTTACTAAGTTATGAGAAATACAAAAAGTTACCTTTTATCTAGAGATGCTGCAATATTTTCCAAGTCTTCAAGTTCTACAGAAACGGAGGAAAAATTTGTTAGCCCTACAAAAGCAAAAACCTCCACCTCCTGCCATTATATTCTATCTACTTTAGGTTCTTATATGGCTCCCATTACCGTAGTATCTGAGCACCTGACAATCCTTAATATATTTATCTTCACAAGAGCGCTGTCAGGTAAGGAAGTGCTATTATCCCATTTTCATTAATCATCATCACTCCCATAATCACATTGGTCTTTGGGGCACCATCACTGATGAGCAATCAACCAATTGTCTCCACATCTGACGATTGTGTGTCAGAGCTTGAGTCTCCAAAGTCCATTCCTGTCCACTCTATGTTGTCAGTCCATCTCTTCTTCTGTCTACCTCTTTTCCTCCTCCCCTGTACTGTTCCTTGGAGGATGATCTTGGATAGGCTAGATGATCTTGTTACATGGCTGTACCACTTCAGCTTGTGCTTCTTCATGGTTGCCAGGAGACCTTCATCACCCAATGCACTGGGTCATATGATGTTGTGGTTGAAGTAGGAGATGCCCAGGATTTTACAGAAGTATCTCATCTCTACCACCTGTATTTTCCATTCAAGTTCTGCTGTAAGGGTCCATGTCTCGCACACATACAGAAAAATGGAGATGACCAATGCGTGCAGCAGTTTCAGTTTATTTTCCACGGAGATGTTCTTATTCCTCCAAACTGGCTTTAGCATTGCCACTGCTGCTGCTGTTTGCGCAGTTCTTGCCAGAATTTCTGCCTGTGATCCTTCATCAGTGAGGATTGCCCCTAAATACTTAAACTGTTTCACTATCTCCGCCTCTTGTCCACTGACAGTGATATGTGAGCTGATCCCATCCTGTTTGTCTGTCATCAGGTTGGTTTTCTCTGCATAATTTCCATGCTGTATTTTGCAGAGGTTTCATCCAATCATTTCACAATATTGGCAAATTCATCTTTGCTACCTGCCAGGTCGTCAATGTCATCAGTAAACTGGAGATTTGAGACTGTTTTCTCTCTCTCTCTCACACACACACACACACACACACACACACACCAATGCTGACTATACATATGTAATCTTCTAGGACATCAGTCATTATGTGCTCCAAGTAGATGTTGAACAGTGTGGGCGAAAGAAAGCAGCCTTGCCAGACTCCAGCAGTGGTGCGAAACCACTCTCTTATTGTGCCATTGATGAGAACTGCACTGCTGGCCTTGGCATATAGTTGTTTAAGGGTAAGAATAAGCTTACAACCAACACTGTACATCTTCATGGTTGCCCAGAGAGCTTTGGGCCATACTCAACGCCTTCTTGAAGTCAACTAAAACATGGTGGATGTCCTGCTGGTGTTGTAAGTACTTCTCACATAGAACACAAAGATTGAAAATCTGTTCTGTGGTACTTCTTCCAGCACGAAAGCCAGCCTGTTCTGCAGTGATGATATTCTCCACTTGTTGAAAGTCATATTGAACAGAATGAAGCCACATCACTTTGCTGGGATGGCTAATTAAGCTTATGATCCAGTAATTTTGACACAATTGCAGGTTGCCTTTCTTTGGCAGAGCGATGATTAGTGACTGTGTCCACGTGGAAGGCCACTCATTGGTCTGCCAGATCTTGTTGCAGATCTTGATGAGTAGATCTATTACTATTTCTCCTCCGAATTTCATCAGTTCGGCTGGGATACTGTCAATACTTGTAGCCTTTCTGTTTTTGAGTGATTTCACAGCTGTCTCCACTTCTTCAAGCAGCATAGGAAAGTCATCCTCCCCTGTTGAATCTGGGAGATACTAATGTAGACAGCCATTTGTCTGGTGGTTTTATAGATCAGAGCAGTAATTTGTGCACCTATTGATGATGTCCCTTTCTTCTGTAAGATTGTTCCCTTCTTCCTCTTGAATTGCGTTAGCTTTTCAGATTTTTTACAGATGGAAGCACAGAGACTTCCACAAATGACTTGCCCAAGATCACACACAAAACCTGCGGCAAAGCAGGGAATTGAACTCAGGTGTCTCAGCAGCTATATAGGGAATCTGTGGTGCGTACACTTTGGGCACTACCACATACATTGCACGTGCACGTTAATATATACGTCAACTACTGGAAAGTATTCTTGCTGTAGAAATTAACTTCTGTATTATTATTACGTATGATAGAGTTTTAGCACTTACAAAAAGCTATTTCAACTCTTCCAATTAGTAGTGCACGATTACCAAGAGAGAAATTTCATCATACACTTGTGAGTTTGTACTATAAAATACATACTATGGCAACATGTAGCTCTGGAAAAGTGGCACTGAAGTAGTTAGTAAATCTATCCAGACTCATTGCAAGTTGCAGCTGCATAGTTTGAAAGTCTTACCAATAATTACAAATTCATCATCTGAGTCACTATCGCAGTGAAATCTACCGGCCTCATGATGTGACGGTGAATTTACTGATGAGCTGACCTGCAGCACAGCACAACCTTTAACAAAGTAAATGATCCATTAATAAGAGCTTCATGGAGGTATTAATATATTTAGATCTTTGCACTATTTTAAACATTCTGTCACTGTCTTCTCCTCTCTCTCCACCAAAAAAAAGCCACACACTAAATGCAGAATGAGCTTTTAGGTTGTATGTTCTTTGGGATAGGGACTGTCATTTCTTTTGTATTTGTAAAGTGCCTGACACAGCAGGGCCTGAGCTGGTTGAAGCCTGTATTAGCATTAATAGTAATGTGCTTCCCCCACTCCACACACTTCTTCTTCAGTGATTTCCTCCCCAAGAAGTTACATCATTTAGATTCCTGTTATCCTATGTATTCAAATCCTTTTTGGGACATGCCCATTTTACAAATTCATGTACTGTACAGCGTTACAATATCATAAGCCCTTGTTACCCTGACTCATACTTCATGTGCACAAATCCTGCTTGAGATTTCATCCTACTCAAATGTCTAGTGACTGATCCATGAATTAATGAAGTAAGTTATAAAGCAAATTGATGATAGTCAGACTCCATAACCCGTAATACAAAAAAGGAAGATGAAGAAACCACACATTACAAACGTTGCACTTGAAGGTGGGTTGTTTTTTTTAAATCCTAACTTGACAGTTTCACTAACAAAGAACATGAATTACAATTTCCAGTGAATCACAGTCCAGCACAAAGAACTACATATATCCCCAGGCACACTCCAAAGAGAGACTCAAACCATAAAAAAGATACACAGATGTGAATGTTAAAGAAAAACTGGCAAGCATGGGAATCATTTGGAGAATCAAATTTATCAGGGATACATCTCATGGGACAAGCGACCTTTTATTTGTGACTGTCTGGGGAGTCAGTGAAGATTAGACAGGACAAGGAATTCACTTATGAGAAACACCCATTCCAACTCTTTCTGTAGGGTATTCACACAAAGGCAGGCAAGAAAGCACTGCATTATGGGTTAACATTAAATAACTTGCCTTCATAGCCACTGTCTGAAGAAGCAGAAGAAGCAGATTGTGTCTTTACTCTGGTATAAGAGGATATTTCTGAATCAGGCTGATAGCTGCCTAGTGATCCACTGGTTTCCTCTGTATTCCAGGGCTCTGCATGTTGACTTAGGATACTGCACTTCATTTTTTCCAAAGATGCTATGATCATATCTGCAACAAAAAAGTGTGCATTCTCCTAGACGTAGAAAAGAGGAATGTTTATTACTAATTTACTTCTTAGTGTAATTAGTGTCAGCTTCTCCTCCCAACATTAACAAGCCAAGAAATGCATACTTAAAGCATACCTGGCCTTTAATTTAAGAAGCTGCAGGAAATTAAAATAAAACAATGCAGGTAAAAGGTACAGTATCCAAGAAACTCAATTTATGTCTGTCTTAATTTTTTTTAAAGCGTATTTGTTGCATTAGTTCTCTTTCCCTCTTTTAAATCAAAAGGAAGAAACGTAAAATGCTTAATTGAGTACTCTCGGCAGGTGTGTATATTTAGGCATTTTTAAGGGCATATTCCCAAGATTACAACATAAATTTTAGTAAGCATATTTTAAACCATGTAGCATATTTACTAGGATTTAATTAAAGGAGTGAGGTATATATAGACACATTAGCGTGCATATTAATTTTGAAATGGCGAGGTGTGGCAGGCTTTAATACTACTGAGAGATTCCCAGATGAGGGATGATAAAAGAAGTGCAAAAGCACTTGCCTATCTCATTGACTTAATTCTTTAATGTTTGTAAGGTATAATTAACCCCATTTTACAGGTGGGAAAATGGAAACTTGCATGACTAGATCAAAAGGTCACACAGGAAATTGTTGGTAAAGTCGGGGACAGAACTCAGATTCCCCTGGCTCCCACTGTGCAGTTGCTTGCTTGCTTGCATGCAACTTCAAGGTCTAATAGGAAAGCTCACTGCTTAAAAATACCCTCAGGATCTAGTGTTGCAACTTGTGAATGCAGATATCAAATAATCCACTAAAAAACTGAGTTACCGCTCTAAAAATGGACCGGTTGTAACTGCAACATTCTTCACAGCAGTGTAATGGAAAGCTGTAGTAATAAGCTCTACTAAACTATCATCACTTAAGAACAATTAAAAATGAAAACTTCAGTAGACATTTCTTCAACTTTTTAACCATCTTTAGGACAAAGAGGTGAACAACAGATTTTATTTCTAAACGATTCCAGTAAAATGGCATTTTCTCAACAATACAGGCCCTCATATAACATTTCAAGAAGTTCACATGGGTGCCTGAAGAAACTGTATCTTAAACTACATATTGTTCGATTATCACTACTACTTTGGTTAACAGTTTCCCACAGAAACCTTTCAACAAGATTTGGGACATACCATTAAAAAAGGAAAGAGAAATAAACAGCCATTGTTTCCTGGCGGGGAAATACTGATACCAAGGTTGTTCAGAGAAAGTTTGATGGATGCTGAATGGGGGTTAATGCCTGGTCACTGACAGATCTCAGAATAGTGCCATGTCCAGTGGTTAAGAACTTGCCTGCAAGAGTTTGTGTTGCCAAGTGGGTACTTGCATATTGAGGAACTTACATAAGCAATCAGGCTGCATTTACATGAACTCCGCTATCATTCCTTTTTCACCACCTTCCTTTTACATACTGAGCTCCTTCCCTTTAGGAAACAGCTCAGGGTCATAGAAGAAAGGTGGAGAAGACCTATTAGGTCATCTATTCCCTCTCCCTCCCAAGGCAAGACTGTAACCTTCAATACGTAGATTAGTGCTTTGTCCAATCATCTACCAGTTCCCCTGGGAGACTACTCAGTCATCTAATAGAGGTCAACTGTCAGGAAGTTTTCTCCCAATATTCATCTTATTTCTCCCCTCTTAGTTTTACCCCATTACTTCTAGTTAAACCCCTTGTACCATTCCTGGTGTCTGAACCCTTTAATATTTGTTATATTCTCTCCTCTCCCTTTCAGAATGACTGAGGACTTAAGAGGAAAGATCAAAGATGACAGACTCCTGATCATTTGTATAGAGGGGGCAGTGCTGCCTAGTGGACAGAGCACTGGATTGGAATTCAAGAGACCTGGGTTCTATTCCCTGCTTTGCCATTGATAAGCAGGATGACAAAATGATGGGGTCTAAATTAGCTGTTACCAATCAGGAAAGAGCTCTTGGAGTCATTTTGGATAGTTCTCTGAAAATATCTGCTTAAAATGCAGCAGTGGTCAAAAAAGCTATTAGAATGTTAGGAACCATTAGGAAAGGTCTAGATAACAAAACAGAATATATCATAATGCCTCTATATGAATCCATGGCATGCCTACACCTTGAATACTGTGTGCAGTTCTGGTCACCCCATCTAAAAAAATATATTTGAATTGGAAAAGGTACTGAGGAAGGCAACAAAAATGATTCAGTGCATGGAACAGCTTCCGTATGAGGAGAGATTTAAAAAACTGGGACTTTTCAGTTTGGAAAACAGATGATTAGGAGGGGATATGACAGAGGTCTATAAAATCTTGACTGATGTGGAGAAAGTGAATAAGGAAGTGTTATTTTCTCCTTCACATAACACAAGCAAAACACAAATCCTGTGCTATACTTTCACAGAATAGCATGAAATAATGCAGATAAAATGGAGGTTTAGGAAAGGGGAAAACGTTTGGAAAAGGTTTGGAATGAAAAGGGAGTATTATATTCCCTGAAGTGAGTGAAAGGAGGGTGTGTAGATGGGGCAATATTGAAAAGTTTGGGCTGAATTTTAATTTGTAAGAATGCTCATTCTAAAACAGAATAAAAAAGAAAAAAATAGCAGGTTGTAAAAGACTAATTTTGGCATCACTAAAATTTGTTCTTCTAAAGCCAATCAGAAGGAATCAGTTCTATGTAGCCTGACTAGCAAACAATCAAGTGTAATTATTCACAAGTGACTATTCTGTACTAGAGTATTGGTGCAATAGATCCATGACAGCAATGCTCTCACCTTCTCCACATCTACAGGAAGCATGAAGATATTCTGCAAGGAACGGTTCAAGGAAATAGCTCCTATGCTTAAAGCTGAAGTAGCACCTGTAGGCATAACAATAAACATTATTATTAGTTATTTGTTTCTTTGCACTAGCCACAATGTGTTAAGTGCTTTCCAAGAGAAAAAACTTGCCCTTGTTTTCCAAAACTGTCACAGGGTGTGAGAGGGGGGAAGAATTATCAAAGGTAGAGTTTGAGAAGTCTTTGTCTTTGGAAAATACAGACAGTACTTAAGTTATCCAGGCAACCTGGAGAAAGTACATCAAGTTTAGGGGAAACAAAACTTAAATACACTGCAACACATAACTTCATTGTAAATCTGCCTCAGAATTCTAAGCAAAACCCAAAGCTGTTCATTTAGTCCACTACCAAACACATAAAATACCACCACACTGAACTACAAATAGAGGAGTGTGGACCCGAGCAGTTAAGAAAAGCCATATGGCAAAGCCAGGATACTCCATATGCTAGCCTTGGAAAACTTCATGTGTTATTACAGTAAGCACATGGAAAGTTAATGGTGCTCAGAACTGTTAGCTATTGGCTGGAAGATAAGACTCACACTAGCACAGTACATGTTCCAGTAAGGGGTCTAATCATACAGGGGCCAGCTGCAGACAGTGTGGGTGTTGGTTTCATATGTATGTAAGAAGTTCAGAAAAGTTTGCTGTATATTTCTATATGTCTCGAATCTCTACTGCATGATAGCATATGTAGGACCACCATATGTAGAGATGCAGCATTTCTCGTTTTACAATGTAGCAGCTGCCAGTTTTCGTTTTTACAGTGTTTACTGGTGATTTTGATGAATATGGAAACAAAAGCACCATCCCATCCCTTTCAGCACCTTTTTATGACAGAGCAGAGCATATATTTGTTTCTCTATAGTTCTTGAGTACCTACATTCAATCACATAAACATGATGTGCTGGAATGGGTCTTAATTCTTGTTGAAATTAAAGCCTCACCTTCATTAAAATGAGTTGGCTCATATTCTAATACGTATTTTATATTCAAATCCCTAAGAACCACTACTGCAAGAAATTATCCAACTAATATTGACAAGATAGAGGGGCAAGGGGATAGTTTATATATTCACAACACAATAAATAAAAGGCGCATATGATAATAAGACCTGTGCTTACCACTACCTTGACCACTTTGCTTGTATATTGTTTGTCTGTTCCCTACTTTGCATGTATTGACTTGTTTCAGTTAAAAAGACTTTGGGGCAGGGCCTGGCTTCTTATGTACTCACATAGCATCTGGCACATTCTGGGTATACCACAATATAAAATGATTTAGAACGTCCAGACGACAAGCAAACGGTCTGTCTTTTTCAAACTAAACCATCGCCACCATAGATTCTCTGCTTAAAATGATGAACTATAATAGACAGACTGGCAGCTCCAGGCACCAGCGCAGCAAGTGCATGCCTGGGGCGGCAAGCCACGGGGGACAGCAGTCAGGTCTGTCGGTCCCACGGTTTCGGCAGCAATTCAGCGGCGGGTACACCGAAGGTGCGGGACCGGCAGATCCCCCACAGAACCACTGCCAAATCCACGGGACTGGCGGACCTCCCACAGAAACGCCGCAGAAGGCTGCTTTACTGCCATGCTTGAGGCGGCAATAAAAATAGAGCAGCCCCTGTGAACAGAGAGAGACTCCTGAAAACACATAACAATAGTTTATGCAAATCATCTCTTCCAACTAATTAGCACTGAACATTTCTCAATACGTTAAGCATTTTTATTTGGCTATAATTGGACACTTCACTTTGAATGGTCCTTTAGAATGTGTTAACTATAATATGTGCTAACTACTTATGCTAAAATGTTTGATCTTGTATTTAGCTTTAACACAGATCTGAAGAAGAGCTCTGTTTAAGTTCCAAAGCTTGTCTCTCATCAACACAAGTTGATCCAATAAAGATATTAACTCATCCACCTTGTCTATCTGGAACCCACAGGGCTACAACACTGCATACATTGAAGATAAAGTAATCCTGTCCTCCCTATCTTACTACAAAAGGGTTCCATTTCTCTCTGAAGGAGCTTAGTTACGATAAGGTGGGGAAAGACAAAAAAGACCAAACGCAGCATCACACTAAGAGTGAGTATTTTCCTTTTTAGAAGTCTGCCTTCTCATTCAAGTTTTAACTCAGCCAAGTTTCACCAAAACATTTGATTAAACTTATAACAATCTAAAATTTTTACTTCCTTTTCAGATTTTAACATCTTTGCAGCCTCAACTTACATCTGCAACAGATCACTGTATGCGCTGTTGCAGTATGAGTGAGCTAGCCGTACTTTGTAGCTACCAAGAAGGATAAACGTCCACCGACCTAGTCAGGTAAATGTGTGGAAAGAGAGAACTGTGCCAGCTGGCTATAACAGCAGGGTTGCACACACAGTTTGTAGGAGGAAGCTAGGTGGGGCCTGACAGCAACATGTTGCAAACTGTGACAGATAAAACTGTATGCAGTGTTGTAGCCATGTGGGTCCCAGGCTATTAGAAAGAGAAGGTGGGTGAGATAATATCTTTTATTGGACCAACTGCTGTTAGAGAGAGAGAGAGAGAGAGAGAGAGAGAGAGAGAGAGAGAGAGAGAGAGAGAGAGAGAGAGAGAGAGAGAGAGAGAGAGAGAGAGAGAGAGAGAGAGAGAGAGAGAGAGAGAGAGAGAGAGAGAGAGAGAAGGTGATCCAATACAAGAAATTACCTCACTCACTTGGACAAGATTGTCAGTTTGCTTGCTAAGCACTGTGCATCACTGCTCTAACCCTGCTGGGGTCTGGGAAAGGACATTTCAGACAGTCACATTAGGAAACTGGTTACTCTGAGTAGCCTAGGCAAAAAATTAAACCTAAAGGGAAGTAACAGCCATTTTGCTTGCCACACACCTATCACCTCAAAGACCAGAAAAAACCATTCATTTAAACAGTTACCTAGCAAAGGTAGAGATTTGCATTTCAAATTAAACTGTACTGAAGTCATGGGTGCAGGGGCACCCTAGTGTGGCCCTTTTTAATCAGAGATTTTTGGAGAGGTCCTCAGAGGAAGTTTCACAGGATAAGTAGAAAGAGTTTCATAGTTAAAAAGAAAATTCCATTAAAAACCAGTTTGTCTGGATTTAAACATCAAGGCTTTCATTTTCCTGGTTTTTTTCCTTAGCAGTGGGAGACAGGGCAGCAGGAATCACATCAACATTTAAATGGTGGGGGTGGATTTTAGAGAGGGACAAAGCTTGCTTTCAGGTAGGAATCAATCTTATCACATCCTTCTGAGAATCAAAGGTAAGCTCAGCATTCAGGCTAGGTAGAGAGTCCCTCCTCCCCTCCCTCTCTCTCCCCCTCCCTCCAGATATTCTTGGAAGTGGTTGTGAATGGCCCTGTTCCACTAAGAAACATCCCTTCTTAAATACGGTCTATGCTTTTTTTCCCAAGTGCCCAAACTGAGACATTCCAGTCCCTTTCCCCAGTCAGATGTCTGAGTAGAGAGTTCATTATTCCATGGGATTGAGTGCAGTTGCAAAACAGTCAAAATTGATGATCTGGGGGCTTTTCAATTATAGTCGTTCAACAAGGTATGAAGCAGCTTTCCTGGGCTGGGCACCAGTCTAGAATGCAGCGCAACAGACTGGCCTTGACAACATTTTTCCAGCACAGAATGCAAAATTGTAGTCAGCACACAGAATGGAAGAGATTGCAAAAACAGAAGTCATAATTTGACAAAGACCTATTCCACTATGCATGATAGGTGGAGCCCTCCATAGATACAAAAATTGTATCTGCATCTGATCCGCAATCTGCAAAAATAGTCCGCATATATACACATCTACATCCACAGATATGGAGATCCATGGATTTGCAGGGCTCAAATGATAAGACCCTAGCACCTGATGGGCGGGGAGGGGAGGGAATTAGGATCTACAGTAATATTAACACAGGCAAGGACATTTTTTGAGTGTCGACTTCATCTTTAGCACCCCTCTCCCCTCAATCCGTTCTGGCATTTGTTTTCCAGATGACCACTACACTAGCCAACATCATCAGACTCATGAGACATGCCAAAAGCCTACATTGTTTGCAATAAGACAGATAGTTCCATGCAACTTTAACGCATAACAATCCCTGGCAACAGCTTGGAGACTTGGCCAGGATTAAACTATTCAAACCTGCATGACTAGCTGTACTTGGTTACAAACATGAGTGTAGTTTGTTTCTTCCCTTGTCTACTCCGGAGAGGATCCAAATATGTTGTGGCTGGTTCAGTGAACAACTGTGAATAACTGGATCCACAATCGTCAGGCCACATTAATCAACTGCTCACAGTATTTATGAAACTATATGTCCCAAATAACTAGTTATTGTTAAAGTCCCTGATCCTGCAATGGGGTCTGCCCATTAAGGAGCTCACTGCAGGATCAAGATGTTTTGAATTAACATGACATTAGCCATTTACAGATATGAGAGACTAGAGTACTTGAGGGTGGAGCCACAGAATCTGTCACATGTACAATGTTGATTTTAGAGTAACAAAAACAGAAACAAATCTGTTTGAGGGGGTTTGGGGAGGGTGGGGGAGCAGTTATTTATGACACCAGGGCAGCCTGATTTTCCCACTCTTACACCAGAAATTCACACCTTGTCAACCTTAGGTTTCCTGGACCACTGAGGAGATAATACAATTATGATATCAGATACCAATGAAAGGAAACCCGATTCACTGATCAGAGGGGTAGCTGTGTTAGTCTGGATCTGTAAAAGCAGCAAAGAGTCCTGTGGCACCTTATAGACTAACAGACGTATTGGAGCATGAGCTTTCGTGGGTGAATACCCACTTTGAAGAGGGTATTCACACATGAAAGCTCATGCTCCAATACATCTGTTAGTCTATACGGTACCACAGGACTCTCTGCACTGAGAGTTTCTGGCTCCTCGGAGACCTTCAGCAAAACAGAGTACAAAAGATTTGATATTCTTGAGATTTCTAAGATAAAAACAGAAAAAAAATCAAATTCTGAAGCAAGAAGACTTACAGTTCAAGCCTTTTTTCTAATCACAAAGAAGGGGAAGAGAGCACAAACCTCCAATTCTCTCCACCTTTAGGTCTCCTTTAAGTAGAAATCAAATCAGTTACCATTTTAGTTACCTGTATTAGAGTAGCAGACAGATGTCTTAACTGAGATTGGGCCCCATTGTGCTAGGCACTGTACAAACACATCAAAAGAGACAGTCCTTGCTGCAAATAGCAGCTCACTATCTAAAGGACAATACAGACAAATGATGGGAGGGGAAACGAGCATGAAGCAACTTGCCCAAACACACACTGGAGGCCAGTGGCAGAGACAGAAAGAGACCCAGGTCTGACTCCTAGTTCAGTGCCCTGTCCACTAGACTAGATCATGCCATCTCCCCTAATGTCACTACTTGTCCTGCACCTTCATAATAGAGAACTTTATTTTCCATTGGTGACAGTCGGGGGACTGTACTATTCATATGACTAAACGAATAAAAACTGAAGCTTATTAGCAGCAATGTATTTAGAACAAGGGGCTTCTGCAAAACTCTTCTCCCTGATCCTATTTATGTGCTCACAAAGAACAGTGGGGAGTAACTGATGAGAAAATAGATTCCTATAAAACAGAAGTTCTTTAACATAACAATTCCAGGAGGCAATGCTCCAGAACAAGTAAACTTAGTATATGCACTTTCTTAGGAATAAATACGTTTTCTTTTAGTAACAAAATATGTGTATATTGCAAATATAGCACAGTGTTAAAATTTGTATCATTTGAAGGAGATGGATGACAAAAGAAGAGCTTTTGGTGTTAGTCTAAAGATAACATCCCTTTGAGGATACCTGCCTTTTGGTGAAATCTAGTCTATTCCAAAAGCAAAATATATATATATATATATTCTGCAGAAGGTATAAGTCTATTGTGGCATAGGATGATACAGCAGTACCCACAAAGGAGATTAATTCCCATCAGAGTCAGAGAAATCACCACTCTTTCTTGCAAGCAATTTGGTGTCAAACATCATAAGGGTCTCCCAGGCAGCCCCTCCAGCACACCGTTCAATCATTAGCTAAAGCAAAAAATGCCAAGATTTACTTTATTTGCTTTTAGCATAAGGGAAATTCTGAGATAAGATAATGTCAGGTAGCAGTCTCTTAAATTATATTATCTGCATTATTAGAATTAAATGACTTATGTTCTATGAGAGATTCAATACTAAATTAGAATCATTTAGCATTCTTATAACAAGAAAATAGCAGATACATCCACTAGCATGTGTTCAGAGTTTCACTGATTAGTTTGTCCCCAGAGAACAGCTGTTCTTAATTTGTTATTCCTCCATCTTCACTCTGTCCCATTCCCAGGCCTGGATTACACTATAAAGTTAGGTTGACCCAGAGCTACATCGCTCAAAGGTGGGAAAAATCCACACCCAAGTGGTGTAATTAAGCCAACCTAACTCATGGTGTAGACAGTGCTAGGTTGACAGAAGAATTCTTCCATTGATATAGCTACCAGCTGTTGGGAAGGTGGATTATCTATGGCAACAGGAGAATCCCTCCCATCAGAGTAGGTAGCGTCTACACCAGGGCCAGCAAACCTTTCGGCCTGAGGGTCGCATACAGTTTCCAAATTGTATGGAGGGCCAGTTAGGGTAATCTGTGCCTCCCCAAACAGCCAGGCATGGCCTGTCCCCACCCCCATGTGATCCCTCCTGCTTCTCACCCCCTGACAGCCCCTCTGGGACTCCTGCCCCATCCAGCACCCCTGTTCCCTATCCCCTGACAGCCTCCAGGGCCCCCGCCACCCCATTCAACCCCACCGTTCCCTGTCTGCCCCCCTGGAACTCCTGCCCGACTGCCCTCCGCCACCCCATCCATCCCCCCCTCCCTTCCTGACTTTCCCCATTCAACACACCTGTTCCTCGCCTCTGACCTCCCTGACCCCTATCCACATCCCCGCCCCCTGACCACCTGACCCAAACTCCCCTACCCTCTATCCAACCTCTCCTGCCCTCTATCCAACCCCCTACAGCCACGCCGCCCAGACCACCAGGACAGGCAGCCGCGCAGCCTGGCTGGAGCCAACCACACCCACTGTGCAGCACAGAGCACCGGGTCAGGCCCTGGCTCTGCAGCTACACCGCCCCAGGAGCTCACAGCCCCACCATCCAGAGCATTGCACCAGTGGTGAGGCAAGCTGAGGCTGTGGGGAAGGGGGAACAGTAGGGGAGGGGCCAAGGGCTAGCCTCCCAGGGCAGGAGCTATGGGGCAGGCAGGAGGGTCCCAAGGGCTGGAGTTTGCCCACCTCTGGTCTACACTGTAGCATTTCAAGTGTGGACAAGTCTCAAGTGGCAGCATTTGCGTTATCAGTTATATCACCGTAGTGAGACCAGTTTCATTTGCGTCTATCCCCTAGTACTAAAAAAGTCTTAACAGGAAAAGGTTTGGAAGTGATTAAATGAAAGTTACCTTGCTGATCAGAGGGCGCTGACTGTGAACACGGGTGCAAAGCATTGCTGCCTTCATCTGAGAGTGGCATGGGTTCCGAAGACTCAGAATTCCTAAATACTGCTGACAGCTCATTAGCTGTTGAATCTGGAGAAACTCCTTTAAAAGCCAAAGGCTGGTCTGGTGAACTTGAAGAGTTAAGTTCTTTTTCTGAACACATAATAGCAGAGTTCACCAACGATGTAATAGTGCCTCCAGTTAATGTCACTTGGGCAAAGTAATCACATTTCAGAGGAGACATTTCCAAACGGGATGAGCTATTTAAAGCTGAAGTGATGGGGCTTCTGCCAGGATAAAGTGGGCATGATGAGGAATCCAGTGAAGATTTAGAAGAACTACACTGAGTATTATCCCAAGATGCCTTATGCCTCATAAATCTAACATCCATTTGTGTAGAAGCAACATTGTGATGTGTATAATCAGGGTCACTGTCATCATTAGAATCACCATCGGTACTCTCCTCCCAGTGTTCCATATCACTGTCTGGATCTTCAGTTGTCTGCAATACCGTTTTCTCTGGCAACAAAAATGATTTAATAGCAGATGCATTTAGAACAGATGCAAGAATTTCTTTGATGGCTGCAGAACTGTCCAGGAAAGATCTAAAATTTCCTGCATGCCCAATCACTGCTGGCCTTGAATACTCATCTGTTTAGGAAAAGTAAGGGATCAAGAGGTTAGGAAGTCATCAAAAAAAGGTTACTAGTTACAGCATAAGTAGAGAATACATTCAATGGGGAAAAAAATCCAAACAAACGCCCCAACACCACCTCCACTGGAAGGTTAGGATCTTGTCTCCTGAAACCTGGAAATGTTTCTATTGTTGATCGATGAACAGTAAAGTAAGCCATTCCTAGCCAAGAACTAGGCGGCCGCCTAGGGCGCCTAGTGGTTGAGTGCGCCTAAAAGCCCACTCAGGCGAGGAGGTGGAGTGAAAGTGAGCTGGGGGGGCACAGAGAGGGCCACCTGCAGTAACGGAGGAGGCGCACAGGGGAACTGCTCCCCGCCCTGATCACCTCCACTCTGCCTCCTCTGCTGGGCACACAGCCCCTGCTCTAATTCTCCTCCAATTGGCGCCGCAAGCCTGGGAGGGGAGGAGAATTAGAGTGGCACCAGCGTGTTCAGCGGAGGCGGCAGAGCGGAGGTGAGCTGGGGTGGGCTCCCTGGGAGGGGTTAGCTGCCACGGAGGAGGGGAGGTGTTAGCTGCCGCAGAGGAGGGGCTCCCCGGGCAGGGTTAGCTGCCGCACAGTGGGGGGATCCCCAAGTGGGGTTAGCTGCGGGGGGGTGCGGGTGGGCTCCCCAGGTGGGGGGGTGGCAGGCGGGTTAGCTGCCGCGGGACTGGGGGTTCCTCTGGTGGAAGGGGCAGGTGGGCATGGTAGCTGCCGTGGGGGTGTGTGCAAGGTGAAAGGTTTCCCCTAGGGCACGAAACTTCCTTGCACCAGCCCTGGCCAAGCATATATAATTAGTAAACATTTAAACTGTGGTTGGTTATCCCAATATGGTCCCAAGTGTCATTGCTGGAAACTACGTGTGAGCTCAAAAGAAAAACTTCAGGAAATTCTGAACAGGGAAAAACAAACAACAAAAACCACAAACATACTCTGCTCCAGTCCTTACACTATCTCCTGCATTAAGGCAAGAATGGAACATAACAGTTTAGCAAGACAGAGGAATACAGATTACTACAAAAGGCAAAGGAGTCATATATTTTGTGTCAAAAAAAGAAGTGCTAGAGTCTTCACCGACAGGACTTAGGCTTGATCTACACTACAGACTTATGTCAATATAACTATGTTGCTCAGGGGTATGGAATATCCACATCCCTTGTCAATGCAGTTATATTAACCTAATCCCCAGTGCAGACAGCTCTGTGTCGACAGGAGGGCTTCTCCCATCAACACAGCTACTGGGGAGGTAGAGTACCTATGCTGACGGGAGAAGTTCTCCCACTACAACCACTGCAGCACTATACGTGTAGACAAGCAGGCAAGAAAGATTCCCACTAAACAAAGAGGGTAATGAAAGGTGTAATATTTAGAATTTAAACTTTCGTTTATATCCTTTACAGTTGCAAACGTCATTTTTACAAAGACACTTACTGAGTCTACAAATAGATAGAAACAGGCACCAAGTTGAGATCTTCATAAGGAATTATTTTTGAAGCATAAAATATGACAGAATTCACTTTTTTTTTAAAAAAAGGAGTAATGGATACCTATAGAATGCTTTTACAAGAACCTTCCCATTTTTTATGTGCTTTCTTTCATAGAAAAAATTACCCTCCTTGAAGCATTTCCCCACTCACTGATAGTCCTGCTGGATCCAGACCAGACCCTAGCTGGTGGGGACAGAAGGCAAGGGCATATGGTGCTTTCACTGCAGGCAGCCTTCGCACTCACTCATACTCCTGCTGGATCCAGAGGAGACACCAACTGAAAGTATGGGCACCGTACTGGCTCAGCCAGCTTAGCACAGGTTAAAGACTACACTGCTCTGCCTACACCAAGTTTTAGAATGTGTTCCTTTCAATCCCAGACAAGACAAGGCCAAAATGACCATGAATCCACTATTCAGAATGGCAGCAGCTTTTTGTCTGGACCCTCAGCAAACAACTGTAAAAATCAAAAGCTCTATATGCTAAAATTTCACAATGTTAAGTGAATTACTGCAAAGTTGGAGGTCAACAGAACAGGGAAGAATTTGGTAAGATTTTTAAAAGCAGGTCTGACATTATGAATATGATGTATTAGTATGCACTGCAATCAGTAACTACAAATTATGGACTTGTAGAACCAAACATTTCTTCATCAAGAAATTTAGGAAAAACTTACCATCAGTCATGAAATGAAGAGCCCTGTCATGTGGTTGATGTTACAAGATAAGTTATCAGACCTCACAAGACAAAGAAATGGGCATGTGTATCATTGACAGCAGATAAGTTGATTGTGAAAGTCTGAGAATAGGTGCAAACAACAAGATTCATATCCAGAGCAAAGGGCGATTTATTAGGACCAGAGGGAATGCCAAGAACCACAAGCGGAACAAAGTGGCAAGTCTGGGAGACCTTTGTCCAGGAGTTGTCTCCTTGGACGTTGTCAGGAAATGAATCTCGACTAAAAACAACTGGCAACAAATCTCACTAAGGCCCACTCAACTGGGAGCCAGTATGTGCTGGTATTGTTTGTTAGATAAGAGAGTTTACCAATTTAGGGACTCAAAAGAAAATCCCCAGTCACTTTGCTCAGCCTAGCAGCCTCAATATTGTAAAAGCACGTCTCAAAAAGAGAAATCTAACGTATATCTGAAAAACTGCTAAACATTAATGAACTGATCCCACTGCTTGTGGAAATCACGTTGCTAGTGATTTGTTATTTAAGCAGCATAGACTCAAAGAGACAGGGACCAAAAGCTAAAAGACTTTCAAAAACAAAAAAAAGGGTCAGTACAGTAGAACCTCATTGTTACAAACACCAGAGTTACAAACTGACCAGTTAACCACCCACCTCATTTGGAACCGGAAGAACACAATCTGGTAGCAGCAGAGAGAGAGACACACACAAACGCAAATACAGTACAGTACTGTGTGAAACGTAAACTACTAAAAAAATAAAGGGAAAGCAGCATTTTTCTTCTGCATAGTAAAGTTTTAAAGCTGTATTAAGTCAATGTTCACATGTAAACTTTTGAAACAACCATAGCGTTTTGTTCAGAGTTGCAAACATTTCAGAGTTATGAACAGCCTCCATTCCCGAAATGTTCGGAACGCTGAGGTTCTACTGTACTTTGATTTGTTTTCTCAGGGCGGGGAGAGTGCACTTGCATGTCTCCCTCCCCAAATGCACATCATCCTTCATATAAGACAAAACATTCAAAATACAGCCTCTCCTCTACCTTTGACTCTTTTGCCACTCTTTCCAATCACAAGTTCTGCCTGCCAGCCCCTAGTCCTGGCTCGGGTCACCCTGCCCTCTAACATCATCTTCCTCCAATCCTGCTTTTGTGCTGTGGAGCATCTCAGGTGAAAATCCCAATGACCAGGCTGACTTCCTCCACTGTAAATTCGTTCTCTCCTCCTTCAGTTCTGCCATCATCCTAAGTAAACAGCTGTACTTATCCAATTTAATTGAATCCCACACCCACAATACTAGCTGCCTTTTTGACATCTTTGACTCACTCCTCAAACCTTCTCCTCCTCCCTCTACTTCCTGCCCCATACAGGATCGCACCAATTTCTTCCAAGAGAAAACTAACTACATATGACACGTTCTTACCCTTTCCCCTCCTACAGCTCGCTCCACCTTCTCCTCTGTAACAGATGTAGGTTTTTGCCTGCTCACCTCCCCTACTCTCTCCACTTCCATGAGTAACCCCACCCTATCCCATCTTCTGGTAGCCCTTACCCCCACTCATCTCCTTCCTTACTTTTCTCCTTCACCTCTCACCTTCACTGGTTCTTTCCACTCACAATACAAACATGCTTTAGTCTCTCTCACCCTTTGCTCCATTTTTCTCTTCAACTACTGTCCCATCTCCCTTCCCCCAATCATCTCTAAACTCATTGAACCTGCTGTCCGTATAATTGCTGTCTGGAGTTCTTCTCCCCCAATTCCATCCCAAGACCTCTTCAAATTTGGTTTTTGCTCCCTGCACTCCACTGAAACCTCTCTTAAAGTCTCTAATGGCCTCTTCTTAGCCAAATCTCAGTACTAGCATTCCATCCTCATTCTCCTTGGCCTGTCAGTAGCAGTAGCAGCTTTAGAATGAGTGGAACCCTGTCCACAGCTTCATTTTCGGGGCACAGCCAAGAAAAAAATAACATTCTCTCTCATCTCTCCCCACCCTCCGATGTTTTTCATTCTTTTTTTCTTCATCCTCCTCCTCATTGGGGCAGGGCGTTGGGGTGCAGGAGGAGGGGCAGAGGGGGCGGGCACTGGGAGGAAGTTTGGGTGCTTAATGTGGGCTCTGGGCTGGGAGGAGGGGTGCAGGCTCTGGGCTGGGGCAGGGGGGCAGCGCTTACCTCGGGCGGCATGGCTCCCAACGCAACTGGCACACACACCCCTCTGGCAGCGGCTCTTAACCACAGGCACCGCCCCTGCAGCTCCCATTGGCCATAGTTCCCAGATGCTCTGGAGTCAGCGTTCAGGGTGGGGGCAGCACACAGACACACACACACACACACACACACACACACTCCAAGGGCCGTGCTGGCTGCTTCCGGGAAGCAGCATGGAGGGAAGGACTCAGAGTGGGCAGAGAGCCACTTTAGCTCTGCTGCTGGCAAGTCTCTGTGTGCCCCTTAGGTGAAGTGGGGCAGTGGGTCTCCAAGCTCTGCCTGGGCTGGGGCAGCACACAGAGCCGCCTCCTCCCCCCACCAAGGGTGCGCAGATATGTGCCAGCAGCCAGCCACTTCCAGGAGTGGCGTGGGGCCACCAGCCACAGCATGCAGGCAGCCTGTCTGCCTGAGCCCACTGCATCGGCAGCCGGGACTCAGGGGCAGGTTGTCAGATATTTGTCCTGCATTTTGGGGGTCCCCTGCTGTTGGGACCCTATGCCACTGCACAGTTTGTTTCATGGTAAATCCACTCCTGGTCAGTAGCCTTCAAGATAGCCAGCCATGTTGTTGTTAAAACATTTTCCTCATTTGACTCCATCTTCTCCTCTTACCCCTCTAATCACTCTTTCAATGCGTCCTTTGGAGGCTCTGCCTCATCCTCCCTTCCAACTTTCCATTGGAGTCTCCCAGGGTCCTGTCCTTAGTCCTCTTCTATTCTCCTTTCTCTCTGGGTCATCTCATCTGCCAACACGAATTCAACTATCATCTTGATGTTAATGACTCACAGTTCAACCTCTCTAATCCAGACTTGCCTCCTTCTATCCAAACTAAAATCTCAGGCTGTCTCTCTGACATCTCTTCATGGATGTCTAACAGTCAGCTGAAACTCAACATGGCACCCATGAAAGCTCATGCTACAATACGTCTGTTAGTCTATAAGGTGCCACAGGATTCTTTGCTGCTTTTACGGATCCAGACTAACATGGCTCCCCCTCTGAAACATGACTAAAACAGAGTTCTTAATCGTCTCACCCCCACCCCCAACCATCCTCTTGCACTTTCTTGATTGCTATGGACAAGACCATCATTCCACCTGTCATTTAGGCCTGGTTATCATCTGTGACTTGGACTTCTCTCTAGGTCCTCACATCCAGGCTATGTTTAAATCGTTCAGATTTTTTCTGTGTAATATCTCTTAAAATAAGCTTTTTCCTATCCATCCATACAGCTAAAATTTTCATCCAAGCTCTTATCTCACGACTCAGTTACTGCAACATTCTTCTCTCTGTCCTTGAGAAATGCAACCTTGCCCCACTCATATCCATTTAGAATGCTGCCACACAGATCATTCTCCTAACCAGTCGTTTTGACCATATTATCCCTCCACTGGCACCTCCTTCTCCACTGCAGGCATGAACTGCTTGTCTTCACTTTCAAGACCCTTCACGGTCTACACTTCCTCCTACCTATCATCTCTCATTTACTATTGACATAAAATCATAGAACTGGAAGGGACCTCAAGAGGTCATCTAGTCCAGTCCCCTGCACTCATGGCAGGACTAAATATTAGCTAGACCATCTCTGACAGGTGTGTGTCCAACCTGCTCTTAAAAATTTCCAATGATGGAGATTCCACAACCTCCCTAGGCAATTTATTCCAGTGCTTAACTACCCTGACAGTTATGAAGTTTTTCCTAATGTCCAACCTAAACTTGCCATGATGCAATTTAAGCCCACTGCTTCTTGTCCTATCCTTAGAGGTTAAGAAGAACATTTTTTCTTCCTCCTCCTTGTAGCAACCTTTTATGTACTTGAAAACTTATCATGTCCCCTCTCAGTCTTCTCTTTTCCAGACTAAACAAATGGAATTTTTTCAATGTTCCCTCATATGTAGGTCATATTTTCTAGACCTTTAATCATTTTTGTTGCTCTTCTCTGGACTTTCTCCAATTTGTCCACATCTTTCCTGAAATGTAGCACCCAGAATTGGACACAATACTGCAGTTGAGCCGTAATCAGTATGGAGTAGAACAGAAGAATTATTTCTCATGTCTTGCTTATAACACTCCTGCTAATACCTCCCAGAATGATGTTTGCTTTTTTTGCACCAGTGTTACATTGTTGACTCATATTTACCTTGTGATCCACTATGACCCCCAGATCCCTTTCTGCAGTTCTCCTTCCTAGGCAGTCATTTCCCATTTTGCATGTGTGCAACTGATTGTTTTTTCCTAAGTGGAGTACTTTGAATTTGTCCTTATTGAATTTCATCCTATTTACTTCAGACCATTTCTCCAGTTTGTCCAGATCATTTTGATTTTTAGTCCTATCCTCCAAAGCATTTGCAACCCCTCCCAGCTTGGTACTGTCTGCAAAGTTTATAAGTGTACTCTCTAAGACATTATCTAAATCGTTGATGAAGATATTGAACAGAATCGGACCCAGAACTGATCCCTGCGGGGCGCCACTTGTTATGCCCCTCCAGCATGACTGTGAACCACTGATAACTACTCTCTGGGGACAGTTTTCCAAGCAGTTATTTTCCAACCATACTGATTCCTACATCCAATCGGCCCACAATGTCAGCTTCTATAATCCACTTGTTAAAGTTTCAAACAAGAACTTTTGTGCTTTCTCCCATGCTGCCACTCATGCTTGGGAGGAGCTCCCCTTAAACATGTGCAAAGCTACCGCCTCAAAACTCGTAGCCAGGATGCCTACAAAAAAACAGTTAGGCACTGGTATCACTACCTATTATACTGACCAATGTTGTCTCATGGTTTCTTTCTACTCCCATCTGTCTATATCCATCAGATGTTTCTTGTCTTATACTTAGACTGTAAACTCTTTAGGTAAAGACTGTCTTTTCACTCTGTGTTTTTACAGTGCCTGGTACAATGGAGTCCCATAAGTAGGACTCCTAGGCACTAAAGTAATAATGTCAAAGAGATTATCTTTCCTTCTGAGGCTTTCAACGTTCTCTTCTGATTTCTCCAGCTTTCCATCACATCATTTAAATCAAAGCTTAAGTGAACAATGGGACTGTCCAAGTAGAAGTAATGTGATTGTTGCCTCAAAATTTGAGTGTTTCCAATGGTTGGGTTTTATTCTGGGTCAGCACTGGCTAAAATCCAAGACTGGTTAACCCACTATCATAAACTTTCATCTTTACTCTGGGCTCCTATGTTGCCAACATCAGAAGTGTTACTTGTAATTTCAAAATTTGATCTTAAACTAATATATTCCTACTAATGGCTTCATCTTGCAAATTGTATTCAAGCTAGTAGCCTGTTGAAGTCAACAAAATTATTATTATTTGCATGAGTAAGGGCAAAGTCTTTATTTTCAAATACCATTCAGATTATTCATGGGAAGAAGCATTCATTTTAGCTTTTGACCACTCAGATTGCTATTCTGACCAGAATGGATGGCAGGTTCTTCTCAAGGCAAGGAAGTGAGGCAGAGTGAAGGAGACACTTTTTTACTGACTCATCTCAACAGCCAACAAATAAATTTTCGATTTCAGTCAGTTAGCTCTCGGTAATTAAAGAACTATACAAATCTCTACCATTTCTATTAACAGGCTGACTATCATGCCATGCAATCAACAATTAAGACTATAATTTAGAAAATCGATTATAAAAGTCATACCTGAGAGATCTGAAATTTGAGGTGTCTGAGCAAGACAGCTAATCCTTGCTGGAGCAAACACTGTAGCATTCGATGAATACACTGACTCGGAGACAGTTACCTTATTGCTTTGCTTGGTCAACTAAGACAAAAAAACAAAACAAATTAAAAAAGACAATTGGATTATGGAGTTCTCTCAGGAGAACACTGCACAATGTTTTATTAAGCACTGCAGAGAAAGACAGAGTTTAGTCAAACCTGTGTTACAAAAATGCTCTAATCTCTGTAATATTGTTGCATTTCCATTGTTTAGGTCACAACAATATAACAGTTCAGGACTGGCAACAGAAAGTTATATGCTTCAGAAATGTAATGGCCAGTACAACTATTTTATTTTTAGTTATTTTTGAGAAAAAGTTACTAAAATACGTTCGGGGGTGGGGGAAGCAAAATATATAAGGGGAAGAGGAAGAAATCCTGTTTTTTTAGGTCCCAATCCTGCTGACACTTATGCACATCCTAATTCTACTACCATGAATATTATTTATTTCAATGTAACTACTCGTGGTAAAGTTAAGCATGTGCCATTTACAGGAATAGGTCCTTAGTTTGTGTTGAATTAAGATGTTTAAACACACTGGCATAACACTGAAAGTGTTAAGAAAAGAAAGAGGAACTGTAATTCTTGTAAACTAATAGCTGGAAGGGAGAAGCTGCTTAGATACATACTGTTTTTAAACTAAACAAGCTGCACCAGAGCCTGACAGCAGACAACAGTCCCGTTAGTTTAAAGATCAGAGCAAAGCGCCTTTGGAATCTGGGAAGGAATAGGTATCCAAATCAAAACTGAAGTGTTTTCATTTTAGCTGGAGAATAGTTACTGGGGACAAGCATATATTATTGTATGTTTGACATAGTTAGAATTCAATAACCTAAAGCGTTAGGGAAATACTCCATTAAACACTGGATTTGCTTTAGACCCTTTTTCACAAGATTCATTTTTAAAAACTGACATTTCCAAACTTGTCATATTTAATACATACATACATACATATACACACACACACACACTAAAAACCAGCACTATCAAGACCAACATTTCTTATAGGAACATAAATATTTAGCAACCAGTTCATTTGATTAAAACTTATTTTTGAGTACTCATTGTTAATCAGTTATGCAATAAAGAAGTGCTGCCTTTTAGGACACTAATGCCCTAATTATCACACACGTCAACACCACACCTTACTGCAAGTGTTCTACAACTATAACATTTACACTGAATATATTTTTACTCTAAGATGCTGCCTGTTAGATCTTATCAGTAGCAGTTTACTAGACTCAGAACTTAGATAAGATATTTTAATTACTTTCAAAACAACTCCCACTTAAATGAGACAATATTTCAGGCTTTGGAAAAAGCTTGAAAAGAGAAACTCTCTTAGATATGTTTAATTATCAAACAAATATTTTAGTTAGATACAATTTTACTGTAAAGTCTTAAATGAGTTATCTGAAATCATTGTCCAAACCTAACAGAGGTATACAATGCACAGGTGTAATCAAAACTAACTAGTCACAACCAATTTTAGTTTTTCATAAAATAAATAATACATTTGGTTTTCAATTTGTGTTGGGCTTAAAGTCCAAGTTCATCATGAAACCAACAGCAGTTTAAGGATATAGCATCTACTGCATCTAAATTAAATGAAAAGCAATAACATAAGAGGATTTCCAGTTAATAAAAAAAAGGAACCAAGAACATGTTGCTTTACCTCTTGAGCACTTAACTGTTTGAAGGCCTGTGTTCTACTGTAGCTCATTAGTGATCCTGTGCGGACAGACATGATGGAAAAATCTTCATTTTTTTAAATTACCTAGAAGCAACTGAGAAAAGGTGATAACTAAATTAATCATGCTTTCATTTTGTTTTGCAGTCTTTAAATTCAGACAAATCTTTACGTACTGTTAAAGCTTGACTGTTGTGCAGTTTCTAACCTTCCCAATTACTACCAAGCACAATCTAGAACCTGCCTGGGCTAAGAGATAGAAAAAAAACATATTGGAACAGCTAGTCTCTCTCTCTCTCTAACATCTATTATTCTAGAAACAACTGCTTGTTGTGTATTTCAACTCTTGCTTTTTTGCCCAGGATATCTGTAAATAAGATTTTGTGCTTCTTTAAGATTTAACAGTTTTCGCTATCTTTTCCCCATCTGCACTCACAGTATTCATACATAAGATAAACTGCAGTTCAGAACAGATATACCATGCAACTGTTAATATACTGTCCACCAAACTACAGTAGAACGCCCAGCTAGTACCAGGACTGGATTAAGGAATAGGCATTACAGGGTCCTGTCTCCTAGAGTCCACTGAAGAGATCAGTCCCCGTTTTCACATTAGAAAAATGTTTCTAGTCCTCCTGATAGCAAAGAAAAGCTTGAAAATGTGACCTGGTGTAATTAATGTCTGCAAACAGCTAAAACAATAGCTCCAAGTGGTCTGAATAGCCCCCCTCATCTTAATGCTGAAACTTACTTCCATACCCATGTGGAATGTGCTCAAAGGGCTAGACTGCCTTAATTCAGCTTTGTCTACTATCACATGTGGACAGCATCGATGTTACAACAGTGGAAAATTTTTAGGAAAAAAATCTGTTGTGGACAAAGCCTTAGGGCACTATTGTGTCATATCTATTGAACTTGGAACACCCTAGTACAACCAATGAGGGTCTGTTTAAAAAAATAAGGCTGTGGCATGATAATGATCTTTTTTGTAAAAAAAGAACAAACTTTATATTATATATAAATATGTATGGCTTGGAAGCATTAGATTTTTGTTAGAAAATGTCAATTTTACCATGTACACACAAACTGACACAATTATTTCCATCAATGATAATCAGAATTTACAGATAGGAAAAATAAGAAAAATGCTGCTTAAGAATTTATTAGAGTTTTATTTAAGAATATTTACTTTGCATATTTTGACATGAGGTCCACAATTTGTGCTTTAATGGTTACAAAGCTTTAACTTTCTGAATCTCAATGTCTACTCTCGGGAAATAATTATTGTCTGACTCCTCACCAATTTCCCACAACTGTGAAAACATAAAATCAATAAAAACAAATGCTTAAAAGTAAACATCAATATTATCCATCTAAAAAATAAAAATCTAATTCTGCCACTCACATATGTATTCCACAGTATTATGTAGCCCTTTAAGTGAAACTGACCAACCTTACAAGAAGCCATTAGATGATAGACAGATAATGTTCCAACAAAAATGTTTTAAATAAATTATTAGAGAGACAAAATAGGTGAGGTAGTATCTTTTATTGCATCAACTTCTGTTTGTGAGAGAGACAAGCTTTCAGGCTTACAGAAGTCTTCTTCAGGTCTTCTTTCCCAGACCTGAAGAAGAGCTTTGTGTAAATTCAAAAGCTTGTTTGTTTTATATTTAAACAGGATAATATAATCTTTACTTTACATACAATAGAATACAAAGTAAAAATATTAGTTTTAGAAACACTGGTGAAGACTGAATTAAACCAGATCAACTGCTACCGAAGTCCAACTCTATGCTCCAGTATTTATTAATATTTGTACAGTACCACAGATGTGTGCTGTCTTTTACAAATAAATTCAAACAGTTTCAAGACTTGAGATTACAAATCTAGGGCAGTGATGCTTATAAAAATGCATACCTTTACCCACTGGCTTCAAATAACTATTCAAATACATATAATTAAATGTGCATAAGTATTTGCAGGATCAGGGCCCTAAAAATGCTAACTTAAGAAAATGCTGTTGCAGAAATATCCTCTGATATATACGTAAGTATCTTCTGATAAGGATCACTGTTCATCTTTATAAAGCAGATTAGACCAGGTTCAGCCCTGGTATAAAGCAGGTGCTACTTCAGTAGTCACATCTGCTTACATAGCAGCATGTATAGTCCAACGTTTGTTCATGCAAATAATGAGCCTACTATAGATGTGTATGAAACATTTATAATAAAATGGAAAGATACTCAAGTAAGGAATTCTTAAATATCATTATGTATGTGAAAATTTACTCAGGGCCCAATTCTACAATGTGTCTCATGCTGAATACTTTACTTCTATGAGTAGTCAAATTAAGTCAGTAGGACTACTTATCAAAGGAAGGTACTATTCATGAATAAGAGTAGCAGAATTGGGTCCTTACTTTTTTTGTGAATTACTTTCACTAAAAACTAACCGCCACATTAAATATATATATATTATCACATAGAACAAGATCCATTTTGAATTGAAAGCAGCTTTGCAGCGAACATGCTTTCAATGTGAAAATAGCTATTTTACTGAATTTCATTGGGGCGGGGGGGAAACTGGCTAAAAAGAAAGTGAGTATTTTTTCTTACACTTTCAGTTATCTAAAGAAGACAGATCTGCATAGACAGTTTTCTGCATATCTGTTTGTAAATGTAATATTTGGAAAAAAAATTTCCCAAGTTTTCCCAGGAACCTTGCCGTTTATGCTGCACTCATCGCCATGGAATCTGAGCACCTAAAATGAGGAGCAGAGAGCAGCTCTTTAAGCATAATTTTGGAAGAGGCTTATTTTTTTCTTCTGTTAAACATTTTAGTTATAACGTATTGATCAAAGTAATTGCTGAAACATTACTCACAACTGGTTTAACCAGCATATCACATTTTACCAGAAACACATACTAGGCAGAGGCTGATATGAAAGATGAGGGAACCCCGCCTACACAAGGGGCAGAAGCAATGCCCTGGAGAAACCCTACCCAATATTTGCCTTGGTGGTTCTGGGATTCTCTCAGGAAGAGGACCCCATTTTTTGTATCCACCTTTAGCTAACAGGTGAATGAAGCTTGAAATCCCAGCTCTTGGAAGTAAACAGGTTTCTCATCCTCTACTTCCCACTAGGTCCCATTTAGGGTGACCAGATGTCCCAATTTTATAGGGACAGTCCCGATTTTTGGGTCTGTTTCTTATATAGGCTCCTATTAACCCCCACCCCGTCCCGATTTTTCACATTTGCTGTCTGGTCGCCCTAGTCCCATCTGACAGGGCCATCTTGAGGAAGAATTGCTGGACAAGTATACCAGAAATCCAGTGACATAGCTGTGACATATCAATGATATTTTCATCCTCTGTAAAGATGATACAAACTCACTCAGATTTCCACTACAACTTCAATATACACCACCCATCCATCAAACTCCCTCTAGAACATTCCCGAACCAGCATCAATCTCCTAGACACCACAATCAGCTTCAGCAATAGAACCCTACAGACAACTATATACAAGAAACTCACAGATAACCACATTTATCTTCACAGATCCAGTAACCACCCAAATGCACCAAGAAATCTTATCTACAGACAGGCACTCAGCTACCACAGAATATGTTTTGAGGAGAACCTCTGGGACACAAACCTAAACACACTTAAAACTGCCTTCACCAAATAAGGACACTCCACTAGAGAAATAGATCATATCCAGGGCCAGCTTTAGGACATGCAAGGCCTGATTCGAAAGAGTGCCGCCGAAGACAGTGGCAGTGATTGAGCTGCTGCCACTTGATGGCAGCTCAATCAGTTGCCGCTGTTTCCTGCGGCACTTCAGAGGAGAGGGTGGGGCCCCTCTTCCGGACTGAACCCTCTCTCTTTGCCTTCAAACAATCCTCCAGTTTCATCACCAAGAGCGAGCTCTCTACAGACACAGACCCACCAACTCAAAGTGGCACCTGACGCTGGCATAACAACAGATGCAAAACCTGTAGCCATATCTCCATTGCTATAATGATCATTACCACACACAATACATCTTTCAAGATCCACAGGTCCTACACATGCCTATCACAATATGTGGTATACTTCATCCAGTGCTCTAAATGCCCCAATAACTACTGGATAACTATTGGATGAAGCCAGACAATCACTATCCTGTTGAATGAATTCACACAGAAAAAATGATAAAAGACAAAAACACCATATTACCAGTGGAAAAACAGTTTTCACAAAACGACCACTCCATACCGGATCTGTCAGCCCACATCCTCAATGGATACCTGCACACCACCGTCAAAAAATCAGTTTTAATAAAGATACTAGATTTGTGTCTCTTTACAACATTCTGTAACCCACCCGCCCCTCTTTTTTGTCCTGTGACTGCCAGGATGTTAATGGGCCATTTCACCTTGAATGATCCCTTAGAATATGCGTTAACTATTTATGGTAAACAAACTTTGTGCTTAGCTGTGATACTCCCAGACCTGATCAGAAGTTGGTCCAATAAAAGATATTACCTCACCCACCTTGTCTCTCAGAGAAAAAAAAGAAGGCATGTTTTTTTCAATCTTGTTAGTTCAACTCAATTGAAAGCCCTCTTAACCCTGGTTAAGATGCAAGCTAACACGTGGAAGCAGTGTTAGCTTCTATATCAGGGGTTGGCAACCTCTGGCATGCGGCTCGCCAGGGTAAGCACCCTGGTGGGCTGGGTCAGTTTGTTTACTTGCCACGTCGGCAGGTTCAGCAGATTGTGGCTCCCACTGGCCACGGTTCGCCGTCCCAGGCCAATAGGGGTGGCGGGAAGCCGCAGCCAGCACATCCCTCGGCCCGCACTGCTTCCTGCCGCCCCCATTGTCCTGGGACAGCGAACCGCGGCCAATGGGAGCTGTGGTCGGCCGAACCAGCCAATGCGGCAGGTAAACAAACTGGCCTAGCCCACCAGGACACTTACCCTGGCGAGCTGCGTGCCAGAGGTTGCTGACTCCTGTTCTATATTCTAGCCTAAACCTTCCCTCCCCTCCACCACACACACACCTTTGGCAACAACAGGGCAGCTAAGAGGGCATCAAGCATGTTAATGGTGCAACTGAACTAGTAACAAAGAGGGCTTTCAATTATGTTAAGCAAACGAGTGAAAATGCACATTTTTGCCTGTCAAAACAGGGCTTTAGAGTGTGTAGTTCCAACTGCTTGTACCTCACCCTCATTTTCCTGTGAATAAAAGCAGGCTTTGTCTATGCTAGGGAAAATGTGGTTACGTCAACCAGCTAAAACATTTTAAAACTACAACTGCCTTGTCTACACTAGGACTTAACATGTGTTAGCTACTAGCATGTATTAAACACATCCTTTTTTGTAGTGTGGATACACCCTCAGAGCTTGACTCTGCTACACTTCATAATTTCCCAAGCAGCAGCAGAGTGAGACTGATGTGATTCTTGATGGTTTCACTACTGTCAAAAGATTCTGAGCAACAGCACTTAAAACTGATCAAATTAGGCCAGTTTGTCTTTGCTGTCCTTAGGAAAGCAACAGCCAACAGTAAGACTGGAAATGTCTGCAGACTTAGGAAGACAGCCCCAGACCCATTCACATTCTTTGCAACCAAAAAGGCAAAAATAAAATAAATGGGGGGGGAGTGTTAAATTCTTCAGAAATTGACACCTCAAGCCCACAAACACATTTGACTGGTAAAGTTTCCTACTTGCCACTTGTATTTTTTTCCCCCAAGCATTGAGTTAACATTAACTGATTCTAGAGATATGGAATATTGAGTAGGCCTATTATGCCTCCAGAGAAAGCCACTAACTTTGCATAAAACATAGTAAGTTAGGGGGAAAGCCACATAAAAGCATTAAATAAATTCCTGTGCATCTTACTACCAAAAGATATTCAAACTCTAAACAGCTGAAAACATGCAGTCTCCTGCAAGAAAGTTATAAAAATACTTACAAGCTAAAGTAAAAAATAATTACAGAGAAAACAAAATTAAATTTTACCCTTAGTGTTCCTGTAACACTTCTGATTCAGTTAACACTAATACTGTTTGCAGTTAGAGCTACCTCAGGTATATCCTTTGGAAGTCTGGTTGGTGGGAGGGTAGTTTGTGTTTTAACAAGAACAGGTTTAGTCTCGCACAAATATTGCATGTTTCTTATGAGGGATTCTCCCAGCATCCACTCCTGACTACTTATTAGCTGATGCAATCTATTTACAAGTATACCAGGGGAGTCACTCTATGTAACATCTGAATGACAATGTGGCTGTAACTGTTTATCTTAAGCCCTCCCTTGTCCAGCCCAGCCAGTGCAGAAAGAGCCCCGGCCCCGATTCAGGTCAGAACAGGTTTTCATCAGTACTGGCAGTAGGAAATCGCGGGCTTGGGGCAAGCACCAGGTTAGGCTGACAAGGACAGAAAGAGGCTTGGAAGCCAGCGCGGCCCTTAATGTTCCCAGTCCCAGCCATATCTCGCACACTCGGGATGGAGCCGAAAGAGCGAGTCAGCGCCGCTCCCCTCCAACAGTCACTGTTTTCGCTTTCTGCAACAGGGGATGCGGCTGGATCATTTCAAAACCTAACCCTAGGAGCAGCCCGCCTCTTCCCGTGTCCCTCCATGCGCACCCCCAGCAGCCCGGGGAACTGCAGCTGCAGGGCCGGTGGCCTCATGCCACAAGCGCTCTGCAACGCTCGCCACACCTTCCACTCACAGCCCGCATCTCCATCCTCACAGCGCGGTAATAACCAGCGCCGCCTCCCCCTGTTCCCCACCCTCCCATTAATCAGCACCCCCCCACCTGCCTCCCATTAACCAGAGCCCCCTCCAGCAACCAGCGCCCCCTCCACCTGCCCCCCCCAGCCTCCCATTAACCAGCGCCCCCTCCAGCATTAACCAAAGCCCCTTTACATGTCCCCAGTCACACACTCCCTCCACAACAGCAAGCCCCGGTCCCCTCGTCTGCAGGATCAGCAGCGCCCCATTGCCGTGCTCCCCCCCGCTCTGCCCCTTACCCCTGAGGCTGGAGGGCGCAGGGCGCCTCCCTCGCGCGACGACCAGCAGCTGCCTGCGCCGTTCCGCCCCGCGCTCAGGCTGGTGATTGTTGGCGCCGCCCCGGTTGCGGGGCCGCCTGCCCAGTAGGAGCAGGAGCCCAGCGAGCGCCCTGCTCGGGCTGTGGCGGCGGCGGCGGCTCTGGGGCTGGCGCAGGGCGGGCTCGCGTCGCTGCCCGGCGGGGTTACAACTACTAGCTGCGGCGGCGGGCGGGAAGCGAAAGACGCTGGTTGCAGTTTCCAGCCCTAGCCCGGTCTTCTTCCTGCCACCTGCCCTGACCTCCCGCTCCCGCTCCCGCTCCCGAGGGGGTGGGAACAGGGCAGGGGCTGTCCCAGTCCGAGCGGGCGCACACCCAGCCAACAGCGTGAGAGGAAATCCCACGCCCAGGGAGCCTTCCCTGTCCCCGCTCACAGACTGGGGGGCTGGGGGCATGGCGGCAATGTCACTGACTGCGGGGCCGCAGGGCTCCTGTTGTAACACACACAGTGTTCTTACCCAGCCAGGCAACTGGGGCATCAATCCTGAAACATACTTCAAAGTTTTAGGCAGGGTGAACTTGATTTAAATCACTAGACTCAGTTCCCTCATGGATGTCGACATAAAAATACATTCTTGTTAGTTGTTATAACCTGAATACATAGTCTTCACAACTGGGAGATAGATGTAGGTTTCATTTTTAAGTAATTTATTTTGAAAACTTTTCAGATTCATTTTCTGATATAGCTGTAAAACTAATGATTGGTTATTTCATTTACCAAAGGTAATTGAAGCAGATATTTATGAAGTCATTGGTAGGGGAACTATCTCCAGTTCAATAGGTTAATCATTAATATTTGGAGGATTTTCTTGTCATGCTGTATTAGGAGGAGAACATTACCAGACAGATATTTACATTGTTTTATTTAACTAAAACAATGTTATGTATTCTGGATTTTTTTCTTCAACAGCAAACATAATATTTTAACAAAACAAGCATATGAATTTTTGAATTTAGTTAAACATTCAAGTTTTTTAAAATCAGGTTTGTTTTTGTTAAAATTGTTTAACTAAAATAGTTAAATGAAATATTTAAAAAATCAATAATTAAATTCAGCCAGGTCAACATGAGAAACTTAAAATATTGGCTTCTGCAGCTAACTCAGTCGTCTTCACCTTAATTTTCCTGATTGTTCATAATCTGGAAAAGAAAAACAAGCTTTCCTTCTTTTTCAGGTCCCAAATGATTTCTTAGTGTGAAATGAATTAGCTGAGGATTGGTCCTGCTTTGAGCAGGGGGTTGGACTAGATGATCTCCTGAGGTCCCTTCCAACCCTTATATGATTCCAACCTATGATTCTATGAAAATATTCTTTCTACACCGGCAGAAGAAGCTACTGCTGTTAAAAGTGAGATTATCACTTCAACAGTCTCTGAATCCAAGTGCTTAAGTGACTTCCACCAGTTCACTGGTGTGACTTTCTTTAAAATATCATCAGCAAACATATTTATTGAATGGTTCTTATTCCCAAACTGGGTCTCTCTTATGGCCTGCTGCCATTATAGGTTTTCCTTTCTAGGGAGAGAATGGTATGGTAGATCTCAAATCAATGAAGGCTACACTCAGAAAGACCTCAAGACTTTCCCTTATGCTGCTCAAACAGTTTCACTTTTGTTTCTACTGCCTGCCATCCCATCTCACATTTATCTCCAGACTTTTCTCCTTGTCCAGAGCTATTCAGCCCCCAATAATCTTCTATTCATTGAACTTTTTTAAACTTTGCACTTTAAGAGAGAAGTAAGGGATTGACTCTGTACACAAATTTGCAGAGGGACAATAGGGTTGAGGTCTGTTATTTCTCACTTCTAATTATTTATTTCTTTTAAAACATTTTTGCTGTTAACAAGCATGTTATCTCTGGAGATACAAATCCACAGTTTGAGAACTGCAAAACTAAGTATCTCTGATGGTATCTTCTAGACTGAGCACTGAGTTCCATTGGGTAGATAGAAAGATTAACCTAAATAATTTATACAGAAGCCCCTGGAATCCCATAAGATTGGGTCCCTAATCCATTAACTATTGGAACTTATTTACAAAACTTTTCTTAAACATTACATGAATATATTGTCTCATACTATAGAATTAGAATTTATTATCCCTATTCCATAATGAGATATCTTTAAGCTATAATGTATCTTAATTAAAACTATGTTTAGATAGGTTCTTCCTCAAAAAGCATTTTATCAAAAAATCCAATCTAAATTTAAAAAAATCCAATTTAAATTAAAAAAATCCAATGTTTTTATTTTTATTTTTTAAACAAAATCATTGATTTTTATCCACCCTGGTTTTAGGTGTCTCCTAATGTATAGTACAGAGGACCAACAAGGGTTCTTGCCTCATATCTGGTTGGCTAGCAGTTACCACATAGCCATTAGTGGAAATAAATAATAATTACGCTTATAGAGATTCACGTTTTTAATAATACATTTCAGTTTTCTTTGTGTAATGGCCATATGATGTTATACTCTCCAATTATTGGTTTTATTTTGTATATACAAATGTATGTATGTACAGTACCTGGTACAATGGGGCCCTGATTCTAATAAGGGTCTTTTGATTTTTCCACAATATAAATAATAGTAATAGCCCAATGTTATCCCTTTGAAGTGAATCTAATCTGAAGATCATTTGCCTGCTACATAATAAAAGTGGTTACTCAAACTTCTAATCAAAGGACACACCTTATTAAAATACATGCAGATGTGTACTGGTTGATCTGTATCCAAAAGCCCTATGACATCTGCTAATATGTAAAGATCAGTAAAATCCATTAATACTGCATGGAGGCTTCGGGAAAGAGTAATTTACCTCAATTTCAGTAAGGCATTTGATATAGTGCCACATGGGGAATATTAACTAAATTTGAAAAGATGGGGATCAATATGAAAATTAAAAAGTGAATAAGGAACCGGTTAAGGGGGGACTACAACGGGTCATACCGAAAGGTGAACTGTCAGGCTGGAAGGAGGTTACCAGCGGAGTTCCTTGGGGATCGGTTTTGGGACCAATCTTATTTAACCTTTTTATTACTGACCTTGGCACAAAAAGTGGGAGTGTGCTAATAAAGTTTGTGGATGACACGAAGCTGGGAGGTATTGCCAATAGAGAGAGGGACTGGGATATCCTACAGGAAGATCTGGATGACCTTGTAAACTGGAGTAATAGTAATAGAATGAAATTTAATAGTGAAAAGTGCAAGGTCATGCATTTAGAGATTAATAACAAGAATTTTTGTTATAAACTGGGGATGCATCACTTGGATGTAACAGAGGAGGAGAAGGACCTTGGCGTATTGGTTGATCACAGGTTGACTATAAGCCGCCAATGTGATATAGCTGTGAAAAAAGCTAATGCGTTCTTGGGATGCCTCAGGCGAGGTATTTTCAGTAGAAGGAGGTGTTAGTAGCGTTATACAAGGCACTGGTGAGACCTCATTTGGAATACTGTGTGCAGTTCTGGTCTCCCATGATTAAGAAGGATGAATTCAAACTGGAACAGGTACAGAGAAGGGCTACTAGGATGATCCGAGGAATGGAAAACCTGTCATATGAAAGGAGACAAAGAGCTTGGCTTGTTTAGCCTAACCAAAAGAAGGCTGAGGGGAGATATGATTGCTTTTTATAAATATATCAGAGGGATAAATAACAGGGAGGGAGAGGAATTATTTAAGCTCAGTACTAATGTGGACACAAATGGATATAAACTGGCCATCAGGAAGTTTAGACTTGAAATTAGACAAAGGTTTCTAACCATCAGAATGAAGTTCTGGAACAGCCTTCCAAGGGGAGCAGTGGAGGCAAAAGACATATCTGGCTTCAAGACTAAGCTTGATAAGTTTATGGAAGGGATGGTATGATGGGATAGCCTAATTTTGGCAATTAATAAATCTTTGACTATTAGCCGTAAATATGACCAATGGACTGTGATGGGACACTAGATGGGGTGGGATCTGAGTTACTACAGAGAATTCTTTTCTGGGTGTCTGGCTGATGAGTCTTGCTCACATGCTCAGGGTTTAGCTGATTGCCATATTTGGGGTCAGGAAGGAATTTTCCTCCAGAGCAGATTGGCAGAGGTCCTGGGGGTTTTTCACCTTCCTCTGCAGTGTGGGGCATGGGCCACTTGCTGGAGGATTCTTTGCACCATGAAGTTTTTAAACCACAAGTTGAGGACTTCAATAGCTCAGACATAGATCATGGGTTTGTTACAGGATTGGGTGGGTGAGATTCTGTGGCCTGCGTTGTGCAGGAGGTCAGACTAGAAGACCATACTGGTCCCTTCTGACCTTAAAGTCTAAGAGCAAACATCTGCTAGCCAGCTCTCAGAATCAGCTTTACTAAAGTGGCACTAAAATTAACAAACTGCAATTTCTGGTAGTCTCAGTTAGTGCTAAAAATAAAGCCAAGAAAAACAGAACCAAAGTCGTGGTTTTAAAAACTTGCTGACAGTATGTAAAGTGATAACGTATATACAAAAAAGGAAGGAAACTACTAGCAACGCAAGTACCAGAGAGGACACAGAAGGCAGTGTAAGTTATAGAGGAATAATTGGGAACAGTAAACAGAAGGCCAAATCTGAGCTGTGGCTAAAAATTTGGGCTTTCAGCATTGGGAGTCATTCAGGAAGATGAAGTGGGCTGGAATTCTAGAGACCTTGGTTCAATCCCTGGTTTGGTTGCAGATTTCCTGTGTCACTATTGGCCAAGTTATTTAATGTACCTTGTGCATCAGTTCCCCAGCTGAAGAACTGAGGTAATATTTCTCTACCTCACAGGGGTGTTGTGAGGATAAAATCCATTCATGATTATGAGAGGCAAATAAATATGAACAAAAACAGAAGGGCATATAGGTCTATTTCTGGTTCGGCCAGACTTTCTGTGTGACCGTGGGCAAGTCAGTTAATATTTCTATGCTTCGATACCTATGCCTGTAAAATAATCATATTTCCCTACCTCACAGGCATACCGAGGCTCAATTCATTCTTGAAAAGTCCTCTGAGATTTTCAATTATATAAATGCAAAATATCAGAATATCAAAGAGCAAAATAGAGCTGAAGAAGGGTAATGGCATTTAAAGACTTTCAGATCACTTCAGTGCATCTTTCTATCTACACTGCTCTCTTTAAAAAGGAGGTTAGTGTGCTCTAAATAGTGTAGGATGTTTGTCACAAAGCATCTTTGAAAAACAAATCATGTCTGAGTCATACTGCACAACTGATAAAATCACAAATTTGTATCTATTTGTGATTCATCTTGACTCATTTTTTAAAAAAATCTTTCCATCTTTGACTGACAGGTTCGACTAAGTGTTTACTCTGGTGAGGAATGACTAGCTACAACCGAGTAAAGTTCAAAACCAAAACAGCTGTTTATTAATCGAACAAGCAACAAGGATAAATTGCAACTTGGATCAGAAAAAGGGGCAATTAAACAACTACAGATACTATCAGAATAAAAACATACACAACCTGGTACCAGGCAACAAGAACAACAACAAGGAACAAATTATAATTCAAATTGAGCAAGGCAATTTATCAATTAAGAATACTATTAAAAATTATATACAAAACTCTATACACAACTTTATACACAACTCTATACAACTCTATACAAAGCAGGGAAGACAAACAAAGGAAGGTAATTAGGCAAAGATGGATTGTATACAAAAAATTAAAATGTTCTTATCACACTCCAGATGCAGCTGACCAGCAGTACAGACACGGAGTACATGGCAAATTGAAGGGATGTAATCCTAACACGACATGACACGAGCTGGCAAAAAACGGAGAAGACTCTGACTGAAAGGGTGATCAGGCCTTTCAGCTAACACGCGGGCACTTCTAACGGTTTTTGGCATGAGACACAGTTTTATCTGAAGACTCTTACTTGTGTCGGCGTCAGATTGGTTCCCAGCTCCTGCACCTATCGGGTTCCGAGCTGGTGCCCTTTACGTCAGTAGAAGTTGCACCCGGCACACTAGGGGCTGCACATGACACACCACTTTTGCAGATGGCACAAGTAGCACACGGCACAGTTGTAGCACATAGCCCTGCAGTAGCACATGGCACACAAGTAGCACACGGCCCACTAGTAGCACAAGGCCCTACACTGACCTTGTGCTGACCCTGTAATGACCGACGATCGAGACCGAGAGCCAGAGTGTGAGTTTCGGGTTGTGACAATCTCCTATTTCATGCTCCTTCCCTAACCTCCTGTGCCTTCAACAGAACCCCTTTCACAACAATCCTCTAGTGACCCAGTTAAGGCCTTTCTGCTAATGGCATTGCTAGGTGTGGTGGACAACTACGCAAATGAAGAATAAGTAAGTCCCATTCTTCATTGAACAACAGAGGAAAATAAATCCATGTTTGTGAAGTGGATGACCAAGATCAGTCTGCCAGCCATACAAGTTCAAGTTGTCTGGCTTGTGTTCCAAAAATGTATCAGAGGAAACCTGCTCCAGGAGTCTTTTCAAGAAAAGTGTAGGAAAGCTTGGGGAAGAGTTGTGTAGTGGACATGCGTGCATTAGAAATGCCTTGGATAGAAAGTTCTGCTATCCAGGAAGAGGTTACGGCTTGTAACTGGAGCTGGGAAATGGGTCTTCTGAAATGTAGAAGTTCAACTATAACCAAGCAAGTTGCAGCATCTGGACATCTTCAGCAAATGAAAGAGCCAGAGTGACAGAGCTTCTCAATGTAGGTGTGTCTGAGAAGGTTTTGTAGGCAGGAACAGGAGTCAGACATTTATCTCTAATTTATTAAATAAATTTCTTCCAATATGTTCAAGGCACTGGCCCTCACTGCAGGCTAGGTATATGCTAAATGTGTAGAGATTATATCAAGCTGTGCTCATGTGTGTGGAGAAACTACTTTGTTCTTTAAAAAGAGGAATAGATAAGGCTTTTTCAACAAAAAAATTTAAAATAAAAGAGCTTAAAGGGTTTTTTTTAACTGTATAAATAACATGCTTGGGCTAAGTTTTACAGGAGAAACTGCCTAAAAGGTGCTTCTTGCTGCTGCTGTTGTTAAATTAGAAGGAAGTGAAAGTGGAGGCCAGAATAAATGCATCCTGCAACTTTAACTGTGACGATATTATCACACTTTCTCAATTCCCAGATAAAAACTACATGAAAATGAAGTTGAAGATTGAAAGTACATATTGTCAATGTAAGGGTAAAAAAAAAAAAAAAAAAAAAAGAGAATTCCAGGGATGTTATAGTTACCCCCAAACCAAGCAAGTCCAAGAGATTCAGAGACAAGGTTAACCTTTGAAGAAATCCAAACATATTAATATATGGGAATGCACAGTTAAGGTACCCAAACAATTTTAACTTTGCCTTGTAGTGACACCATGCAAGAACATAGAAAGATGATTAATGCATATGAGTTTCTGTGATTCCCTGATTAGATTAAATTAAGTTTAAAGAGACATTACAGTGTTGGGGGGTGTCTCTACAAGGCAGGATTAAGTTTGTATCTAGGTGGCTTTTGAGCCAATAGAATTTACAGTGCAAAGGAAGGATAGAGTAGAGCCTAATGGGGGTGAACATTTGGTACTAGAAGTATGTGGGGAAAGTGTTTAGAAGAGTTTATTGCTTTTCACTAGTGGTGGTTGCTGAGGTTTTCATGTATGATCCTTTACAGGGATGATGGGAATACTTGGCATAATGGAGGAATAATAAGCCTTGAGGCCACAATTTGAATATCAGAAGCAGCTGAGAAAACATGATTGTAAATTCCCAGAGTCATTGCGTTTAAGGCCAGAAGGGACCACCAGATCATTTAGTCTGACCTCTTGAACAGGGAAGGACACCAACCCCACCCAACACCCACACACTAAACTCAACAACCAAAATAAGACCAAAATATTACAACCCTTAGGAGACTAAATTATTATGTGCCACAGGCAGAGAATAGAAGGGAATGAAGTACACCCATGCCCAAGGTCCCTACAGTGGCAGGGAACCGATTAAGTGAGATATATCCAGATAATCCCAGGACTCCATGCTGCAGAGGAAGGCAGCACACACACCCTCCCCCCAGATCTCACCTGTGGGAAAATTCCTGGCAATCAAACCCTTAGCATGTGAGCAAGAACTAGCCAGCCAAGCACCTGAGAGAGAGAATGCCACCTCAAAGTGCCACCTCAGAGTACTGGCCCACCCCATCCAGTGTCCAGTCTGCACAGATACAGCTTCTGAGGCAGAGATCCTAATGGTCTTTGAAAAGTCTGTAATGCACATGTGTACCTGTAAATGTAAAAAACTTTTGCTTCTATCCTGTTGCATGACTACAGAATAGGGTTGTCAAGTGATTAAAAAAATTAATTGCATTTAATCACAAAATTAAAAAAATTAATCATGATTAATCACATTGTTAAACAATAGAATACCATTTATTTAAATATTTTGGAGGTTTTCTACATTTTCAGATATATTGTTTTCAATTACCACACAGAGTACAAAGCGTACAGTGCTCACTTTATATTTTTATTACAAATATTTTCACTGTAAAAAACAAACAAAATAGTATATTTCAGTTCACCTAATACAAGTATTCTAGTGCAATCTCTTTATAATGAAATTTGAACTTACAAATGTAGAATTGTGTACAAAAAATAACTGCATTCAAAAATAAAACAATGTAAAACTTTAGAACCTACAAGTCCACTCAGTCCTACTTCAGCCAATTTCTCAGACAAACAAGTTTGGTTACAATTTGCAGGAGATAATGCTGCCTACATCCTATTTACAATGTCACCTGAAAGTAAGAACGGGCATTCGCATGGCACTGTTGTAGCTGGCATCGCAATATATTTATGTGCCAGATGCGCTAAAGATTCATATGTCCCTTCATGCTTCAACCACCATTCCAGAATACATTCGTCCATGCTAATAACAGGTTCCGCTCAATAACGATCCAAAGCAGAGCGGATGACACATGTTCATTTTCATCATCTGAGTCAGATGTCAGGTTCTGTAGTTTCCGCATCGGAGTGTGGCTCTTTTAAGACACCTGAAAGCATGCTCCACACCTTATCCCTCTCAGAATTTGATTCTTAAACCTTGGGTCAAGTGCTGAATCTATCCTTAGAAATCTCACATTCGTACCTTCTTTGCGTTTTGTCAAATCTGTTGTGAAATTGTTCTTAAAACGAACATGTGCTGGACCATCATCCAAGATGGCTATAACATGAAATATATGGCAGAATGTGGGTAAAACAGAACAGGAGACATACAATTCTCCCCCAAGGAGTTCAGTCACAAATTTAATTAATGCATTATTTTTTTAATGAGCACCTTCAGCATGGAAGCATGTCCTCTGGAATGGTGGCTGAAGCATGAAGGGGCATATGAATGTATCTGGCACATAAATATCTTGCAATGCCAGCTACGAAAGTGCCATGTGAACGCCTGTTCTCACTTTCAGGTGACACTGTAAATAAGAAGCAGTCAGCAGTATCTCCAGTAAATGTAAACGGACGTGTTTGTCTTAGCAATGGGCTGAACAAGAAGTAGGACTGAGTGGACTTGTATGCTCTACAGTTTTACACTGTTTTGTTTTTGAGTGCAGTTATGTAATAAAAAAATTCACTTTTGTAAGTTACACTTTCATGATAAAGAGATTGTACTACAGTACTTGTATGAGGTGAACTGAAATTCATTTTTACAGTGCAAATATTTGTAATAAAAAATAATAATATGGGGGAGCACTTCACACTTCGTATTCTGCGTTGTAATAGAAATCAATGTATTTGAAAATGTAGAAAAACATCCAAAAATATTTGATACATTTCAATGGGTATTCTATTGTTTAACAATGCGATTAATTGCAGTTAATTTTTTGAGTTAATCGCATGAGTTAACTGCGATTAATTGACAGCTCTATTACAGAACATAAAAAATTCTGTATGCATGCTTTAAAAATACAACCACCTAAAAACAAGACTTGCATAGCTATTTGAGGGATGGAGAATTCTGAGAGAGAGAGAGAGAGAGAGGATAAAGTAGAAAGAAGGGGCCGGGTGATCATATAATAAGGGTGAAGGTACAAGAAATTCAGAGTCTTAAGAGCCAAAAATTAAGGCCCTTTTATGCTTCTCGGGTGATATAAATGGACAGGAAACAGACTCCAGAGTGCTCTCCCAGGACCCCCACCAATGTACACATCCTAACCCTGAGCATACAGATGTATAGGGACAGAGAGAGACCAGGAGAGGGGGTGTGGACAGAGTGCTATTTTATTTCCTTTGAGGCCATGGCCCATAGTAAAGCAGGCCTAACACTCTAACTGCTGTGAGGAGCAGCACTGGCCCCAGAATGAAGTGGAGAAAGGTGAGTTTGCCTCCCTCCTTCATTCTTATGCCCAACACCTGGATAGAAAAACTGACAATCAGAACTTTAACATCTCAGACAAGGTCTACACTACAAAGTGTTTTTGCCATAGCTATGTAAGTCAGAGGTGTGGGAAAACTACACCCCTAGCCAATTTAGATATGCCAGCACAGCTGTGCTGATAGAAGAGCACTTCTGTTGGCTCAACTTTTGGGGAAGAGGTGTTATAATGCTAGCAGAAAAATCATTCTGTTGTCATATGTAGTGTCTACACTACAGTGCTCTGCTGGTATAGCTATACGAGGAAAACATTTGTAATGTAGACAAATCATCAGGAATATCATCAGTTTTGTAGATGGTTTATGAAATCCAGTTATTTTGCTTATTTTGTTAAATCCCAAAGTCCCCCAGTTTGTTGTTTTGTTTTCATAGAATCAGAGAACCATAGATTAGGATTGGAAGAGACTCAGGAGCTCATCTAGTCCAACCCGCTCAAAGCAGGACCAAACCCAACTACATCATGCCAGCCAGGACTTTGTCAATCCTGACCTTAAAAACCTGTAAGGATTCCACCATCTTCCTAGGTAACCCATTCCAGTGCTTCCCCACTCTCCTAGTGAAATAGTTGTTCCTAATATTCAACCTAAACCTCCCCCACTGCAACTTGAGACCATTACTCCTTATTCTGTCATCTGGTACCACTGAGAACAGCCTAGCTCCATCCTTTTTGGAACCCCCCTTCAGGTAGTTGAAGGCTGCTGTTAAATCCCCCCTCACTCTTCTTTTCTGCAGACTAAATAAGCCCAGTTCAGTGACCCTCTCCTCATAATTCATGTGCCCCAGCCGTCAATCATTTTTGTTGTCCTTTGCTGGACTCTCTCCAATTTGTCCACATCCTAATATGCTGCATTTTATCTGTTACCATTTATCTCTGTGTCCTTAACTACTTTCTCTTCCAAAATTTGTTCCAAGACATTGCATACAACTGAGGTCAAGCTAACAGGCCAGTAGTTTCCTGGATCACTTTTTTTCCTTTCTTAAAAATACTGCACTGTACTAGCAAATCTGTACTGTACTGTACTAGCAATTCTCCAGTCATAGGGTATGATTCCCGAGTTTACAGATTCATTAAAAATTGTGAGATGCTATTAGTGTAGAGGAAGGGGAAGGGAAATAAGCTATTTCAGTATGACACATTTATATAGGTACAACTGCATCCACACTAGGACTTTTACCACTATAAAAATTTCAGTTAGGAATATGACTTTTTTTTACCAATGATTTTTTAAATGATTTTTTTACTGATAAAAATTTCAAGTGCAAACCTGGCCTTAATTCCAAATAGTTTAAATGAAATTTAATTTATTTTAAAGTATATTTTCAGAAGAATTAAACCAATATGGTACCCTAAGAAATCCTAAGAAGGATTATATGGTAATATATTGCAAGCCTTTATCTGCTATTGTAGTTATTGACATGTATGTTTAAAAGAAAATAAGCAGGCTTCTAAATTTAAGAAGACTTTATTCCAATTGTTTTTTCCTAACACACGTACGCTTAGCTATCACTTAACCTTGTTGGCATTTAAATGGTCCCAACAGAAGTTAACACTTTATTAAGATGAATAAGGTTGTGAGGGGTAGAACCAGGGCCGGCGCTTCCATTTAGGTGACCTAGGTGGTCACCTAGGCCACCAGGAGTTGGGAGAGCGGCATTTTGCTGCCCTCGGCAGCAATTTGGCGGCGGGGGGGTCCTTCCGCACTCTGGGTCATCTTTGGCAATTCTGCGGCGGGTCCTTCACTCACTCCAGGACCCGCCGCTGAAAGTGCCTCGAAGACTGGGAGCATGGAAGGACCCCCGCCTAGGGCGCCAGAAACCCTGGCGCCGCTCCTGGGTAGAACTCACAACTTTGTCACTATTAATATTTGAATGGAGCCAGTTTTCTGTAAATCAGAATGTAGTATATGATACCCACAAATGGATTATCAGCTTTTAGTAAGTGTTCTCCACTTAGGATAATTGATTACTATTTGTTTTGAAGAACTAATGCTTCTAGTTTATGTTTCATTTGTTGAGTGTGTTGTCGCTTCAGCTCCCTTGTAGGTCTAGGAGCATGAAGTTCCTGTAGAACTAGTCTGAACTAGAATTAATTCTCTTCTGTTTCTAGAATCTGAAGCAGCAATGAGTCCTGTGGCACTTTATAGACTAACAGACGTACTGGAGCATGAGCTTTTGTGGGTGAATACCCACTTCGTCAGATGCATGTACTGGAAATTGCCTCTTAATTGTCTTACTCTCAATTTCCCTGGGTGCTTTTTCAACCAATCATAGACAGATTTCCTTTGTAGCAAATTTTCCCTCTCAGTTGTTTCCCAATCCCAGTCCAGTATAACAGTCCTTGTACCACAAAGTCTGAATCCATATAGACAGTCTGAAACATTATTTTTCTGTTTAAGCAGATCACTAAGAGCTCTGACCTCTGCTCCCTGAGTTGAAGTCATAGTCACAGAACCAGAAATAGTTTCCCCATCAATTTGTACAGCTCCATGTCCCATATATGACTTAGAGTTCTCATGGTATGAACTACCATCTGTAAACCAAACCTCTTTTTCTCCAAGGCTTAATACTTCATTTCCCTGGGTGCTTCTTCAGCTAACTAAGGTTCAGTTTCTGGAAGTGGGCATTCATGCTCCTCTCTTTCCATCTGGAGGGCATATGGTAACATCATTGCTTGTTTGTTATTCTCATAAGTAACATCTCTGCTAGTTAACATCAAGGTCCATTGGGCCATCCTGGTATTTGATACTCCTTTCCCCTCCAGTTTTCCTGATAAAATATACTTCAGGGGAGAGTGAGGTGTTTGTATTATAATAGGGGCTGTGCCAGTAGTCAAAAGAAAAGCTTCAATGGCCCACACAGCAGCTAAATATTCTGTTTCACAGATCCCAAACTGCTGCTCCATAAAGGTTAATCTTCTAGATTCATATGCTACAGATATTAACTTCTTATCAGTTTCGTGCATCAATACCGCTGCTAGACTGCGTTGGGTTGCTGCCAACTTAATCACAAATGGCTTGTTTATCTCTGGGAATTTCAATGCTAGAACTTGCATCAAGGCTTGTTTTAAATTACAGAAAGCTTTTTCCTGTTCAGGCCCCCACTCCCATTCTACTTTCTCTTTTAGTAAAGGCCACAAGGGTCCAGTTTGTAGTGGCAAAATTCCAGATGTGTTTCCTTAAATAGTTAAATCCTCCTAACATCACCTTCAACACCCTGATTAACCTAGAAGATTTATTCATATTTAAGTTCTCTGTTCCTCCTAATTCTGCCCACTATACCAGCCATGCAGCTAAATATTCACTGGCCCTAATGACTTTACCATCAACTGTAAGTCTGATGAACTCCAGGAATTATTTGTGTGTCCTTTGACTGTATCTCCCCCGCTACATCCTTAATATTTGATCTCCATTCTATCACTGCTACGGAATATCTGGCTTACGCTCTCTCGGCCAATTTCTTATTTCTTCCCTCAACTTAGTATAAAGCCCCTCTCAAGATTGGTCAAATTCCCTTTTCTCTTGACTCCTCACAGATCCTCTCCTTACCAGATATCATTGGAATCCAAATCCAAAACTCTCTTTTTGACACACAGCTGCAAGTTGCAGCTCCTGTATTTTTACTTGCTTTTTCAATGCTGCTACAGTTTTCTGGCATCAACTGTAAGAAATGCTCACAATCGCCTCTTCCTTTTCCTTAGTCAAATCTTGAATTAACTGTTTCATTCCTATCACTTTATGGTCTAATATATCTTTGCCTGCTTTAATCTTTTCCCAATCCATCATTCTTTTCTCCAGTTCCCTATTTTGTTTCCCCATTTGTTCTAACTGAGTTTGCATTATCTGTGCCTGCCTCACTTCTCATTCCAAATTTTGCTGGCAAAAATTCTCTTGTAATGTTTGTAACTCTGCACAGACTTCTCCCTTACATGCAAATTTCCTTTTTTACAGCTTGCCACAACAGCCATACTATGGCTGTTTGCTTTTTACTGGCATTAGGCTTGCACATTTGTACATATTTCTCAAACATGTTTTCTAAGGTGTCAGAGCTCCCTGCCCACACTGAACTTTAGGGTACAGATGTGGGAACTCGCATGAAAGACCCCCTAAGCATATTTTTACCAGCTTAGGTTAAAACTTCCCCAAGGCACAATTTTTCCCTGGTACCTTGGATTATGTAAACACTGCCACCACCAAGTGATTTAAACAAACATTTAGGGAGGGCCACTTGGAGCCCTATCTCCCAGCTAATTCCCCCCTCCAGCCCTACACCCCCTTTCCTGGGAAGGCTTGAGAATAAACAAAATCAGCACAGATCAACCTTGGGTTTTTTTAGGACACTAAAAAAGCCAATCAGATTCTTAACAAAACCCAGAACTTTATTAGAAAGAAAAAAGGTAAAAGAAGCACCTCTATAAAATTAGAATGGAAGATAATTTTACAAGGAAATCAGATTAAAAACACAGAGGATTTTCCTCTGGGCAAAACTTTAAAGTTACACAAAGAAAACCAGGAATACACCTTCCTCTTAGCACAGAGAAAAATCACAAGCCAAAATAAAAGGAAGCTAACACATTCCCTTGCTAGTACTTACTAATTCTAATGGAGTTGGATTGCTTGCTTACTTGATCTGTCTCCGGCAAGCACACAGAACAGATAGACGAAGCCTTCCCCACCTCCCCCTGAAATCTGAAAATATCTTGTCCTCTTATTGGTCTTTTTGGTCAGATGCCAGCCATGTTACCTGAGGTTCTTAACCCTTTACAGGTAAAACGATTTTGTGCCTCCAGCCAGGAGGGATTTTATAGTACTGTATACAGGAAGGTTGTTACCCTTCCTTTATATTTATGACATAAGGTATCAAATATTACATCAGGTTCCACCACACCTTCCATCCAAAGGCATGTCCCAAATGCAATAATCTCCTTCTCTAGCAGAGAAGGGGCTTTAACTTTAGTCCACTGGGGTGCCTCTTCCACACCTTTACTTCTCTTCTTAAACAGTTTTTTAAACATTATCACATGAACACTGTGTGGTACCTACCCACATGTTTTTTTCTCACAAATTTCACAAATAAGGAGTCAACCTTATTAGTTTTAAATAAGGACTCCCCCAATACTGTAAGATCCAGTCTTAAAATCCAGCACTCTTTAATCTCTCCCCCACCTCTGCATTCTCCATCAGTTGTTAGACCCACAATAGAGGTCTCCCTATGGGATGGGGAGCAAGCAGATACCAGACACAGTGTTGGTATACAATACTCTATATGCTCTTTAGTGATTACAAAACAAACCTTACTCACTCCACAGTCACATCTCAAACATACTATACCAGAATCCAAAGGTCAGAATGGTCCCCATGGCCAGTTGAGGTTCCTTCCATCAGGATAAGATCATAAGATGCGGGGAGCTGGCAAAAAATACATCTATATCCACATGGGACTCTGGATTAATTAAGGACTCTGATTTGCAGAAATCATAGGCATCCATTTATAGTCCATTCCATTGCATCATCAATTCTTTGCCTTTGTTTCCTAGGCCTTCTACCCACACAATTCCAAAAAGACAATTCTGGGTGGGCTGCCATGATCCAAGGCATACCATTTCCTCCAATTCTTATACAATTTTACATAAGTCCATCTGGTGTTATTTTCTTTTCTGATGATTTTCCATATTTTTCTCGGAACGTAAGATTGTTTTTGCACAAAGAATTCTAATAGTCCTTGACCTTAAGTTCTTGCTTCGGTTGCTAACTTGCAACGCACGCATTCATGTCAAGTACGCATCATTCATACCAGGCCTCAATGACCTATAACATATTACATGAATATATGAATTATATATATATCCCAACAAGAGCTTCATTTGTAGCAAAGTTCCTCTAGAGGTAAGAAACAGGAATGAAGACCAGAAGCAGGAATGAAGACCAGAAGCAGGACTGAAAACAAAATGGCATGGAGATAGAATGCTGCAATACCTGCCAGAGGCTGGAACTACTGTGGGGAGAAACTGCTTCCAGAAACAAAAATGGACAGAAGGGACACTGTGGGAAGACCTGTTATCAAATGGTTCTGAGGTAAGAGCCAGGAACTTTGGGTTGAGGAACTTAAGGGGGGTGAGGCACAGGCTTATTTCTGACCTTGTTTGTTGAGGAGACTTGAAACGAAACCACAACAATGCTGGAAACTACCATCCCAGGACTTGGTGAGAAGGTTCCAGGCAGAATTCGCCCAGGGAGGGCACTAGATCAGCAAAGGCAAGCCGTGGTTCAGCTGGAAGAGGGTGCTATAAGACAAGCCCCAATCTCTTACAGGGATATTTGTGCTGAGAAGCTGGAAAGAACCATCAGTAAAAATTCACAAAGCCCAGGAAATGGAGTACTCCTGGGGTGACCTGGGCACTACCCAGCTGCGGATGGCCTTCACCTTCTGGGGGTCCATCTTAATGCCCTCTAGGGAAAAGATATTACTCAAAAATTCTGTGGAGGATTGGTCACAGGTACATTTTTCCAATTTCATGTATAGGCTGTGCTTCCATTGTCTTTCCAAATTAATGCAATAACAATGCTGCTCAAGGTTATCTGAAAATACAAGTATGTCATTGTGATAGATGACTACATACTGCTCCAGGATGTCTCCAAATACATTGTTCATAAAGTATTGAAAGGTTGCGAAAACGTTGGTCAGACCAAATGGTATTACTAACTATTCAAAGTGCCCATGGTGGGTTTGAAAGACAGTCTTCCATTCGTCTCCTGCCCCCACCCCCATGCCCCGAGGTCCAGTTTGATGAAAATTCTAGCAGACTGCATATGATCTAGCAACTCCAAAATTAGGGGCAGGGGATACCTGTTTCAGACTATCACCTGGTTTAAGACCCAACAGTCTATGCAAACGAAAAAGACCAGAACCCCTGCAGGGGAGGTGGGATGCTGGATGAAGTCCTTGGCCTGGTTTTCCTGGATGTACACATAAAGGACTGCCAGTTCCAGCTCAGACATTGCATAGATCCTTCTTCAAGAGACCTTCACCCTGGGTTGCAGGTCTATCGAGCAGTCAGAGTCCCAGTGCTGAGGTAGCGTGTTTGTGTTTTTCTTTTCAAAAACATCCACAGAATCCCATTACTTACCAGGGAGGTGGGGACTCAGGCTTGGAGTGGTTCCTTCTGACTAGCCCCTCAAGTGCTGTCACTTCTGATCAGTTGCAGAAACCTGGGACTAGAGGGTTGGGGCCAGCTGCCTGCAGGCAGACCCTTCGGCAGGGTTCAAAAGGGAAGCTGATCCTAATCTCTTGCCAGGAGATGCAAGGGTCCTGGTGCTCCAGCCAGGTGATGCCGAGAATTAGGGGGAAGTGTGGGGAATGGATCACATTGACTTGTAGCACCTACTGATGACTCTGGAGTCTGGCCTTTAGGGATACTGTTTCTTGTGTCACTGGCCCAGCGTACTGGAGTGACCATAGGCAATGCGTGGGGGGGCGTGAGAGCTCAAGTGCACCCTCCCAGATTTCTGCTTGGCCTGCTGGGGAGGAGGGAGAGGGGTTCTGTCCTTCTCCCACTGTGCTAGCCCCCCAGAATGCTTGGCCCCTGTCCCCAGCAGCTGAGCCCAGGTGGGCAGCAGAAGAAGCAGAATCAGCCTCTTCTCATGCCGGCTGCCCTCGATCACTGCTCTGTGAAATGCAGCAGCTGCCTGAGAGAGCCTGGCTAGAGAGGCGGTGGTGAAAGCCATCCCCCAGCACTTCTCTGGTTAGCAAACTGATCACTAGCCCCACCCTGGTCTGGACAGTGGGGTACGTTCAAGGGGAGAGCAGAAAAAGGAGGCAGCATTGGTTCAGAAACCCCCTGGACTTTTGGTGGTTCCCACCAAAACATGCCAGTAACCTTACTGCAGGACCCTGTTCGGAGGTCAGTGGCCCAGCTTGAGCCTGGAGCACAGACTTCTTTTTCTGGGACTGTGCTAGCTGCTCACGAGTGTCTGATATTCTGCTAGGAGCTACACCATCTGGGATCGCAGCACTTGGTTTGGAGTTGAGTGACACACTTCTGCAGATTCAGTACTATATGGGATCCAGTGGATTGTGCTAGACCATCTCTTCCATTTACCTGCTGAGGGGCTTCTATGGAGGTGGTCAAAAATGGGTCTGGATGAACTGTAAGGGATCAGGGCATAGGTGATCTGGCCTAGCAATCATGGTTAGGGTGATGTTCACATGTCAAGGAAGGCCATTAGGCGGTAGTCAGCAAGCTGGGATCAATAAGTAAGAGCCAAGGTCAGAGTCAGGCCAGGGCTGGAGACCAGTCAGAGATAGTTACCAAGCTGGAATCAGGAGGCAGGAGGCAGGGTCAGAGTCAGACGGGGGTCGGAGACTTGTGATCAGAAAGAAAGGTGGAGGCTGGGGTCACAACAGGCAGAAGTCTGTGTGGTTACCTAGACAACTTCCTGGAGCACCCTCTGGGTTAAATAGTGTGCATGGGCCAATGAAAGGGTCTCAGGGTACTGCTACTCTGGACCTTTTGGGAGGTACTTCCTGTGACACCTAATCTCCACAGAGCTCCTTGGATGTGGCTCTACGTGGTCTCCTGGTTGCAGTGTGGGAATGTCAGTTGTCCCAGGCTCTAGTCCCCCTCCTTACAATGAGTTTTCTGAATGAAAGAGACTTATCAAGGAGGATATAGATAAGGTATTTTTTTGTGTTAAAGTAAATAAAAGAAGCATGGATAAAATGAACAGCAGCTAAGTGAAGAATAAAAACAAGCATGAGTGTAGAAATGTTTTCCTTTCCCCTGCTCTGCCTAATGGGAAAACAGCTTCATTCATAAGACTTTGTCTTCCCTGCCAAACTCTGAGACAACTAGTTTGTCTTAGCTATACCACTGTAAAATCCTAAGAGACGAGACACTTCAGTTTTATTGTGAGGTAAATTAGGTTGCTCAAAGGTAGGGATATTATTTTGTGCTGATCTCACCTAGCTATCTCAATATAAAAACTATAGGTGCCTTGTCTCCACTTGATTGTACAGCAGGATAGCTAATGCATGTTAGGCCCGTCCTACGGGGTGCAAAAAGCCCACACTCTTGAGTGCCGTAGCAATGCTAACCTAACCACTGGTGTAGATGCAGCTGGATTGATGGAAGAATGCTTCCGTCGGTCTAGCTACCATCACTCGGGGAGGTGGTGTTCCTATGGCAATGGAAAAATCCCTTCTGTCACTGTAGGAAATATCTACACTACAATGCTACAGCAGCATAGCTACAGCACCATAGCTGTGCCACAGAAGAGACCATGGTATAGCAGTGACCTTAGTCATCCCTCAGCATGCACACATGTTTTGCACTGAAAACATAGCCAAAGGTGCATGTAGTCAGACACTGAGGTTATATCTACACTGCAGTAAAACACCAAACTTGGCATATGTCAGCTGACTTAGGCTTGCAGGGCTTGGGCTGTGGTGCTATACAATTGCAGTGTAGATGTTTGGGCTTGGGTTGGAGCCTGAGCTCTGGGATTCTTTCCCAGCGCAAGGTCTCAGAGCTCAGGCTCCAGCCCAAGTTAAAATGTCTACACTGCAATTTTGTATCCCTGCAGACTGAGCCCCATGAGCCCAAATGAGATGACATGGGCCAGCCACAGGTGTTTTATTGAAGTGCAGACATATCTATAGTCTGTGTCTAAGTTAAGGTCTTGTCTTTACCAGCAAACTTCTCTGTACTAAGAAACGTTTGTTCCTTCTCAATCAATTGAAATTAATCCAGCAGCAAATGCCAAAGTACTTCAGCTGATTGTCAAAGATTTAAGTTTGCAGTGTTGTTGCAGCTGTGCTGATCCCAGGATATTAGACAGACAAGCTGGGTGAAGTAATATCCTTTATTGGACAATCATCCGTTGATGAAAAAGACAAGCTTGCAAGCTTACACCAAGATCTGAAGAAGAGCTCTGTGCAAGCTCAATCGAAATGTAAGGGGACTGTTGCCCCCTTACTAATATTCAGTGGGAGTGTTTGGTTGCTAGCTCCCAGCACTAAAAAGGGAGGGGGCGATGAGAAATCAGGAGCCTGAGACTGACAGTCTCCAGGAACAATGTGGAGAGGCCAATGCTCCAGATCAGCCTGATTGACAGGGTGGGCAGGCTAATCAAGGAGTCAGGAGGCCAGGGGGATCCCATCCTCCATCTGAGCTGGAATTGTCTGAGTCAGACGGAGTGGGGCCAAGCTAAGAAGAGAGTAGAGGCTGAAGCTAAGCTGCTGGGAGCAGAGCTGCAGCCCAAAAAGCCAGAGCAGAGCCCAGAAAGAGCAGACCTGTCCTGGGAGGAGAGCTGCAGCAACCAGAGCCAGAGGGGCCAGACAAGCAGCCCAGGAAGCAGGTGAGAGCTGAGAGAGAGTCACAGACGCAGCCTGCAGAGCAGACCTGCCCTGGGAGCAGAACTGTAGCAACTGGAGCCAGAGAGGCCAGAGAAGCAGCCCAGGGAGCTGAAGGCAGAGCAGCAGCAGCAGCCGTGCTGAGGCAGTGTGGAGCTGGGGCTAGAGCAGTCCGGAGCTGGGTGCAGTAAGCAGCTGGGGAGACGAGGGGGACCCTGAGCAGTGGGCCCAGCACAAGGAGATGCCTCAGCCAAGAGGCCCTGCAGGCCAGACTTGGAGGGGGATAGTAAACCTGACAGAGTGGGGGTGACGCTGGGGAGAAGGGTCCTGCCACCCAGAGCCTGAGTGTGTGGCCACCACCAGAGCAAGTGTCCAACCCGCAGCGTCCCTACAGCACAGCCAGGGGCTGAGGAACAGACTTTGAAGTGCCCTGATGTCCAGAGACACTGTTTGTGATGGTCCCTGCCACAGAGCGGGGTGATGTGTTTTCCTTTAACCTTTCCCATTTTTCCTTATTCTTTTTTAAAATTAATTGTTAATTAAATAACTTGTATTTGCTTTAAATTGTATGATATGATCAGAGGGTCAGGGAGGTGCGCAGTGCAAAGAGAGTACCCCGGAGTGGGGACACCCTAGCCCCTCTCCTAGGTGACCACAGCAGGGTTGGGGGTTGAGCCCCCTGGGAATCCTGGGCCCAGCCTTGTTGGGGTTACAAGGACTCTGCCAGACAGGAGAGTGGAAAGGAAGTCCTCAAGGGCAGGGAGGCCTCTGGGTAAAGGAAGTGGGAGCAAGGACTCAGATCCTTTCGCTAGCCCACTTCATCAGGGTAGTGCAGAAGCCAGGAAAGTTCCCCACAATAGCAGGACCATTCCCCCACTTACAGAAAGCTTGTCTCTTGCACCATTTGAAGATGGTCCAATAAAAAGTATTATTTCACTCACCTTCTCTCTTGAGGGATTTAAATAATGTTACAAATAGGATGTTTCTGCAGGAGTAAGTAAAGATTGAGGTAAAATTGTTCCAGGCTCAATTGTTTGTGTGCTCAAAATGGATGGAAGTGTTTTCAAAACATAACAAATAAACCTCCAACTGCAATGAAAGTAGGAGTGACATATTCTGCTCTGCAGCTGTAAGCAGCTGGCTATTGGTCTAACATAGGGCTTCCAATGTTGCTAACACTAGTGGAAATAAACTGATGTTAACTCCATTTGCAAAAAAAATCCCACTGTTGCAAAACTTCCTTCGCATAGCCACAGACATATCTTCACTTACAGTGGGAATAAGCTGCTGTAAAAGCAAGAGTCAGGGATTCTGCCTTACTCCTCTGTCAGATCGATAGTTTGGCAAGCTCTGCATCCGGTAAGAATAAGGCCATGTCTACACTACAAAGTTAAGTTGACTTCATGTAAGTGGATATCAAGCCTCTGATTTAAGCAAGTCAATCTTGCGTGTCCCCACTATGCTCATTGTGTCGGCGGAGTGCATCCTCACTAGCAGGGCTTGCATCGACGCATGGAGCACTGCACTTGGGGGGTAGCTATCCCACAGTGCACCTAGCCGAGTGGAATTTGAGGTTGGGCTTGCAATGCCTTATGGGACCAAAACATTTGCCCAGGTGATTATGGGAACATGGAGTTAGCCTCCCATGATGCACTTACCTCCCTCCCTGAAATCAATGACAAACAAACTAAGCCTTTTTCGCACCTTTTTTCATAAGCAATACACAGTGATACCTTCCAACCACAACCATGGCACATTTGGGAAAGCATGGTTGTGTGACCTAGATTTCACCAAACTGGAGCAGCTTACTTGTTGATTTGTTTGTGGTTTAAGGGCTAGCATTAAAAACTTTCCATTTCCCCAAGGTGACCGTATGTGATATCACTCTCCTGAGGGTAACACAGGAGGCAAGAGAGCAAATGCTGGTCTTTATGTTGCAATGCTGTGTGCTGCAATGATGCCATTTAATACTGGAGTGGCACAGGATAAGGCAGCGCTTCACAGAAACCTTCTGCAAAGGATTGCAGAGTACCTCCATGAAAGCTTCTTAGAGATCTCCATGGAGAATTTCAGGGCCATCCCCGTGCACATAAACAGTCTTTTTTAGAGAGCATCCTCTGTGTAGCTGGAGTGGCCACTGATACTCACTACATCCACTTTTTTGTTCAGATTAAACATAAAAAATAATAGCATGTAATATCAACAGTTTGATTGAAAATTTGTACTCACCAGAGGTGCCTTCCTCAGCATCACACTCCGCTCCTAGCTGGTCCTATGAAGGGATGGGCTCCAGAGTTAAAAACAGTTCTTGGCTGCTGGGGAGAATGCATCTTCCACTTGCCTGCTGCACATTCTCCTCCTCCTCCTCTTCCTTGTCAACAATGTCCTCTTCATTGTTGCCCGAGGTCGCCTGGGGCTCCTGGGAGATGTCCACGGAGCATTTTGGGACAGTGGTGGGGTTGCCACTGAGAATCGTATGCAGCGGCATGTCTGTGGGGCAGAACCAGAATGATTGTTCGCCTCCCTTGTTTTCTCGTACTCTTGCTGAAGCTCCTTTATTTTCACATGGCACTGCTGTGTGTCTTTGGAGTAGCTCTTCTCTCCCATGCCCTGCACGATCTTGGCATAGATGTCAGCATTTCTTCTGCTGGTTTGGAGCTCTGCCTGCACAAACTCTTCTCCCCACCCAGGAATAAGATCCACCACCTCCTGTGTACGCCATACTGAAGCATGTTTGTGGCCTTGAGTCTCCATGATCAGCTGTGCTGACAAGCTCTCCATGCCGCTCAAATAGGAAATGAACATTCAAAAGTTCCTGGGACTTTAACAGGGGAGCGGCTGTTTCCTGTGTACCTGGACGACATGCAGTGGAGTTGAAAGTGCTCTTCAGAGCAGCCACAGCGGAGCACTGTGAGACACCTCCTGAAGGCCAATTCACTCGAATTACTCAACACAGAGTTTACACTATGCTCATGTTGATCTGTGGATGTTGAATCAAGTGCTACGCCTCTCGTGGAGGTGGAGTACAGAAGTCAACTTTACAGGCCACTTAGGTCGATGGAAGGGACCTGGTAGTGTAGAGACATACGTTATTAGATCAACTTAATGCAGCTTATGTCAACCTAAGTTTGTAGTGTAGACCAGGCCTAAGTGGTATAAGAGGAGAAGGTGATAACTCTCTTGGAATGTAGAAATAACACCTGAGAGGTAAGTGATATCTGCTGCATTCTGAGGGTTACAAGACAATATTCAAAAATGTCTAATTGCTGCATTCCATAGTCTGTGCATTATAGTGGGGTGGAGCTTCATCTCCAGAGAACAAAAGCCCACAGACAGCACACTAAAATAATTGATTTTCACTTACGACCTTCTCCTGTGTAGCAATGGAACAATAGAAGGTGGGGATTCTCCAGACTTGGATTGGACCCCTTATTATTGCATGGATTTCTAAAGCACCCATCACCATAGCATCTGGTAGCACTTCACAGATATTATATGAAAGGCATACCCAATAATGCAATATGCCTCTCCCCCCCATTTCTTTTACCCTCATGACTTCTTGAAAGGTTTTATTCCAAGATGATTCATGGCATTCCTTATGGTTTGTTACGAAAACACCTTTACAAAGCAATTATTCTTGAACCACGTTCTGAGCGTCTCCAGCAGAAACATGAATAATCAAAGTTCCTGATGTGCAATAGCTGCCATTTGTTTCATTTTCAGTTGAATCAAGCCACTTGATTCTTGTCATTTCTCAATCTAACCTACTTTGTCTTTGACAGCATAAAACACTTGCACTAGTTTAACTAAACTTGTGTTTTGGGAGCCCTTTGTTTTCACTGCAAACTGTTATGTAACTATGATTGGGCTATTGTGCAGGTTGCAGTTGAGCAAAATGCAGATATTCACAGCTCAGCAGCTTCGAAACACACGGTTTAGTCATTTGGTTACTTCTGTATTTCATTATTAAACAGATTCCTCTATTTAAATACCTACTGTTCCTTCAAGAGTGATATGAAAATTTGTTAGACATTTTATTAATCTTGTTTTAAAGTATTTCCATCAGCAAATTAGTTAAGCTAAACCAATTTAACTGAGGGCTAAAGTGATTTAAGAGCACCTACATCAGGGGGTTGCACCTGTTTAGATTTTGTTTTTAAACGGGTGCAACTTGTTTATTACAGAGAAAGCCTAAGGATCTATTATTGAAATAGGAGCCACAACATGTATTGACTGCTCAGGCCCACAGGTCCATCTGTGCAGTTCCAGTTGCAGGATTGGAGAGTAAGTTTCCTGCTCCTGAGAAGCTTTTCCTTACTATGTGTACTATAAAAATAATGAGTTTGTCTTTAGTAAATGTAATAGATATAAGCATACTCAGATACTACTGTGTTGATGGAGTCCATATAAATACTTAGACAGAAACAGTATCAGTCAGACAAACTTTTTAATTGTCAAGTGCTTTAGAAAGCAATTCTGAGGACTAGGAGACTGTTGTATTTCTGTTGGGGTTGTATGTCTTACATGGTACATTATGAAAGGGCTTCCTCTTTTTCTTTTTAATGTAAAGTGAAACTTTGTAATACTTCACACTTGGAAATTACCTGTCTACAAAAATGGAATGAAATAACCTGAAGCTAATTGGAAATGGAAGAAAAACCTGTGACCTTACATGAATTGGTAAATTAAGGGGAAAGCCAATGGTTAGAAATTAAACAAAAGAGATGTTTGTTTCATGAAATCCAGGCTAGAGGGAGGCATTTGTCTTCATGGGCAAATTTACTGGCATGATTATACCACAGGAGTTTTACCAGTATAACTCCACACGTGGAAACTCTTAAACCTGTACTCAGGCTTTTGTCACTTGAGTCCCAATCTTGCTCCCACTGCCTGCAGTCAGTGGGAGCTGTGACAATAACTTAAGTGGAAAGAGGACTGAACTCTTATGTCCATTTCAACCATTACAGGCGAGTCTCATCTTACGCTGGGGTTACGTTCCGTTGTCAGGGCATAAAGCGAAAAACACGTATAGTCAAAATTACATTGAGTGCAATGGCGGGTGGAATCGCCCGCACTACAGGAACAGTATTTAAATGGTTATTTTTCTCTCTTATTTTGCCGACCGCGCAAAGCTGAATTTGCTCATGTTAAATGCCCATAAGATGAGACTCGCCTGTACTTTCTTTTCAGGTGTTTTCTTGTGTGCTAGGCTCCACTATTACCTGTCAGCATTGTGTTCTTGGAGAACCAGGGCACAGTACTCAGCCTGTCTGACTCATGAAAGACCCCTCCGCCCCCAGCCTCTGCTTGAACGAAATCTGCATCAGAAGAAAGACTTACAAAAAGCAATGAAAAGGCAGTGGGAGACACACCTAAACCCCTGGGATAAGGATGACGTGATTAAGAAAACTCTTCTAGCCTCATTTGCATTGAAGATGGGACAAGGAGGCATCTCCATTAGAAAACAGAATGGAGAACAGATTCCAAGGCAAGAACCACACGGAACTCTGGGACCAGAAAAGCAGGGAAGCACTGCATGATGGGGGATCTCTGCTCCAGATGTTAAAGAACTCACGCCTGCACACACCCAGGTCAGTAGTTATCAGACCAATTCTAGTAATAAATCCTTTATTGGTATCCAAAATAGTGAAGCTCCCTAATTGCATTGTGAGCTCCCTCCAAGGAACACCACCCAAAGCCAGGAATCACCAGCTTGCATGTCTAGCCTGAACAAAACAACTTCCGTATTCCCCCTTTTTTACACATAAACAAATCGAGTGTTCTCCCTTGAACCATTGTTGTTTCTCTGTAAAAAAACCCTACCTATAAAAAATCTGAATCAGTTCAATTGGGACTTCATCTTCTCCTGATGGAGCATGCTGGGGGCTCTGCCTGTCTCCAGCACGCCAGACCCTCAGCTACCACCAAGAACTGCAACCCCTGATTGATTCAAGCTTCATGAGGTGGTGAGAAGCCATCTCTCTCTCTCTCTAAGTATAGCCTTCTGACCCTGACTTCTGTGATCAATTATAATTTTCTAAACCTGACTTTTATAATCAAATTTAAGTTAGATTTAATATTAGAACTGTTTTGTTTGTTTGGCTCCCCTATGGTTATTACCTGGCAATAAATAACTTTCATGATTAAACTGGTTGCTTCTGTGTCTCTCTCTTCCCCTCGTGCGTGTGGGGTTTTTTTTTGGTTTCCTCATTTGCTCTGCAGCAATGCTCCTTGTACCTAAGGTAAAAGATCCCTGCAGCGCTCAAAAATCCTGTGGGGTTTGCTCATCAAGTGGGTTACCACCACTTCAGTTGTAACTACACTATCAATTGTAACATGAAAGTGGGGATAAAGACATGCTGAACCAGGGACATACTAGGGTGGCAGCTTGGAACCCATCCCCTGGGGAACCGAGGTCCTGCAGGATAGCTCCTTTGGGAGGGAACTTGTAGCAGGGAGAAGTAGAGCTCTATATGAGAACACAAGTGACACAAGCAGTACATTGATAGAAGTACAGAACTTCCCCCCACACCCAAAAAAGTAACCCTAATAAATGAGCATACCCCAAAGTAACGGGCAAAGCTGGTAACACTGCCCAAGAACGCAAAGCTATTGTCCTATCCTCATGTACCATGTAGGGCTCTGATGCTGATTGGGGTCTTTGAGTGCTACTGCAATACAAATAAGTGTGGTTCATAAACAGACAAGGGTGGGAGTGAAGAGGACAAGGGTGACAACAGAACATGCAGTTACTCATTCAGGCATGTACACACTGAAAGTTCTTTTACTTCTCTCCCCCTCAATTCTCACAGGTTTTGTGGCTGCAGTACTAAAGTCCAAATATTTTATTTGCCACCTTCATACGACAAGAATTTGCCACTGGGGGCAGAGCCCTGCTGATTTCATGGATAATTTATACATTTTCCTTTAACTGCTATGTTACTAACAACTAGAGTTAAACACACTGCAGCCAACTGGGCCTAAGAAGCCACCATCCTTAAGTGATGAGTCAAACGGCAACAATGCCCCTTTCCCACACACTACACACCCTAGTGAGCACGCCTATTTATAGTTATCGATGAATAATCTCATAACAACTGCTCGAAGCCTTTTTTCATTGATCTGAGGTGCAATATCCTCTAGTACACATGCACATTTCAACAAACATGACTGCCTCTTAGCCTTCAGGGTGTGGACAATAATAATTAACACCTAGCCCTTCTATAATGGTTTTCATCAGTAGAGATCAATGGATTATCCCCATTTTATAGATGGGGAAACTCAGGCAAAGGGAGGTGCAGTGACTTGCCCAAAGTCAACCAGCAGGCCAGTGGCACAGCTGGGACTAGAAACCAAGTCTCCTGAGTAGGTCCCAGGGACCTCTTAATGCTAGCTGGCAGAGGACACAGGGGGTGCATAGTGTTTTACAGGAATCTCCTCAGTCAGATTTATGCTTAGTAGTTCACCAAAGGTGATATGTGAGGTCTCTACTGAGAGGCAGTAGCCTGCTGGTCATCATAAGCATTGTGAAATGTATGTACAGATAATACTTAAGATGATATGTATCTATACAGAAAGTTATGTTCTTACAGTCTTGGACGTAAGGTGGGTCACCAGGAAGTGACCAGCAGGTATGAGAACTGTTGAACGCTGTTTGTCTAGAGAGACTTGGGAAGTACCATATCCTGGAAGGGGAAGTCACTTAGTGACCTGGCCGGAGGGGCAAGTCATGGAAAGGAAGCAGCAGCTCCTAGAGTGAGAGAGGAGCTGCAGACTGAGAGACAGAGAGTGACAGAGTGCAACTGCTGGAAAGGAGAGTTTGCCAAGGCAGAGCTAATCCCCAGAACAGCCAGGAGGAGGTGCCGTTGAGTGGTGAGTAGAGCACCCCGTGACAGGCTCCCATAGGCACAGGTCCTCTTGAAGCACAAAGACTTAGTATAATGGTTTTTGCTGAAAGACATGAGGACAAGTAGAAATCTGGCCAAACAGGCTGGGAGAAACATGGGTACTTCTGGCAATGGGGAGGTTGGGGCTGCAGACATCATGTGACCCTTACAAAGATACATTGTCAGAATTTGTCTTCCAGGAGGGTTATAGACAGAAGACTATGTAGTTTCACTAAATGTATTTGTGTCTCCAATTTACTGCCTCCTTCTCTTGCAGACTTATGCTGTTCTAGAGCAAAGATATAGAAGTGGTTTTGGGCTTGGCCATAAATATAGTTTCCTGCGCTCAGCTAAATTTTTGCCACTGAGTTGTACGAAAAGGCTTGGCCTCTTCCCACACGAGTTTTGCCTGTAATACAGTCAGTGTCAGAACGCAAAAGTCAACTTTAAACAAATGAAACACTGGAAATACTGCTAGGGAAACTCCTGATTATATTTACCCTGATTCTAAGCTCCAGTTATCCCTCGGAACTCACCCTAAGGTGCTTGCATGGAGTGGAACGGCCTTTCCAAACTTCCAAGCAGTTAGGGAAGACTGAAGTCCAGGAGTGGAAGCCTGCCCCTGTAAGGTTCTGAGCACCCTCAGGTCCCAGTGACATCAGTAAAGAAGAACTGAAATGGAAACTGAGGGCACATTGCACTTTGCAGTAGGCATATCCAAAAGTTTGGAAGCCACTGTTGGTCATCCCAGTTTTGCAGCACAGTATGGTCTCACCAATTGGTGCCCATTGTATGACCCCAAAACTGCTGCTCTGCCACGTACAAGTTTCTCAGTGAAATACAGAAATACAAAATAATGTCCTAGAAAAGGTCAAGATAGTTGTGATCTGTGTAGCCTCCAGGGTTCTGAAGGTGAGAATGAAAAATGGTGTGAAAAAAAGGGTAGATTATGGGATGGAACAGAGGAATTTGTGGGAATTTGACCCCAGACTACTTCACTTTCCTGAGAGGAGTGATGGTATTCCACAATACAAGCCGGCAGCCCCACAATACATTGCAAAAAATTCTCACAAGTTAGTGTCAGTCAGCAGTTCAGGAGCCACTGGGATGCCTACCTTCTGTGCCACATTTTTTGCTTATACCAGTTTGGAATTGGAAATCCCCAATAGGTGCTGTTGTGATGGAAACTTGTAAAATAGCGTGTTGGAAGGATGCATAGGAGTTCTGACCATAATTCCAAGGGCAAATTTAGTTCTATGAATAGGGTCTATAAAGCACACGTAAATTAGAATGGACGAGGAACAGTTGAGAACTGCTTGGAGAGAGATGGGAGCCTCAGGGCCTGATTCCCCACTTGATTACATCAGTTTTTCACTATCACCTTATTGAAATCATTGGAGTTATACTCACGTAGAACTGGTGTAAGTGAGCGGAGGACTCTGTATCTGGCAGTGAGAGTGAGGCTTTATCACTGTTAGAGTATCTTTATTTATTTCAGATTTTGTTTGAATTATGTATGGTTGAGTGTCTTGAACTATTAGTGGCATTTGTTTGTCAAAGAGGAAATACTGAGTAGCTCGCACTGAATTTTTCAAATCACTTCTCATTTGAATTAAATTATTGCTCTCAATTATAAATGTTATTTATTGAGAGCCAATGCCAAGCTCATGGCTGCACAAAAGGGACAGGCCCTGCCACAAGGATGTGACTATATTTGAAATCTAGTATTGTGCTCTTTAAAATAAGCTGCTCACAGCTACTAAAAAGTTGTACCTCTTGGAACACCCTGCAATGTTAATTTAGTCAATTTACACATTGCATAAGAAATAGTTTACCATCTGTCAACAGCTGACACCTCAGAAGTAAAACATTTGTACAGCTTATTCACACAATCAAAGTGCTGTGCTGAGACTTCTCAAATATTTTAAATTGTCTTTATTTAAAGAATAGAATGTGTTACTTAAATATGCAAACTAAGCTGCTCCACCATCCCCCTAGAAAATGCATGAAGTACAAAAGCATACACCGAATACTTAAAGATGCTTACCACAATATACGTATTGGGTTACATTTTTGCTCTTTAACAATGAAATAAATGTAGAGTAACTTCATCTGTATCTCTGGAGTTTCTTTGGATTTATACAGAGAAGAATTTTGTCCAACAAGTTATTATACTCATGGAAAAGGAGGAATAAAAACACCCTCACGCTTTCCTTATTATTTAGTATTTGTATTGGCTAGTCCCCATCAGGGACTGGGGTCCCATTGTGCTAGGTCAGGGGTGGGCAAACTACGGCCTGCGGGCCACATCCAGTCCGCAGGACTTCCTGCTCAGCCCCCAAGCTCCTGGCCCTGCACAATGCTCTCGGCGGCAGGGCTGTGAGCTCCTGGGACAGCGCAGCTGCAGATCCCGGCCTGATCCGGTGCTCTGTGCTGTGTGGTGGCTGCAGCAGCAGCAGTAGCATGGCCTGGTTCCAGCCGGGCAGTGTGGCTGTAGCGCCGCCAGCCACTGGTGCTCGATGCAGTGTGGTAAGGGGCCAGGGAGCCGGAGAGGGGGGTAGATAGAGGGCAGGGGAGTTTGGGGTAGTGGTCAGGGGGCAGGGGTGTGGATGGTGGTCGGGGGAGAAACAGGGGGTTGAATGGGGGCAGGGGCACGGGGGCAGTCAGGAAGGAGGGGGGGGTTAGATGGGGTGGCAAGGGGCAGTCAGGGGCAGGGGCTCCGGGGGCAGTCAGGGGACCGGGAAGAGAGGTGGTTGGAGGGGCCAGGGGTCCCGGGGGGGGCTGTCAGGAATGAGAGGAGGGGTTGAATGGGGCAGCAGGGTTCCAGGGGCAGTCAGGGGACAGGAAGTGAGGGTGTGTGGATGAGGCGGGGTTCCAGAGGGGCCACCAGGGAATGAGGAGGTTGGATGGGGCAGGAGTCCCAGGCGGGCAGATAGGAGGTGGAGGCCAGGCCACGACTCCCTCCCTTAACCAGCCCTCCATACAACTTACAAAACCCAATGCAGCCCTTAGGCCAAAAAGTTTGCCCGCCTCTATACTAGGTACTCCACACATGTATAAAGAAAAGCCAGTCCCTGCCCCCAAGAGCTTACAGGCTAAGTATACGATGAGGCAACAGGCAGATACAAGAGATGGGAAGCACAAGGTGAGAGTGAGACCGTTCTGATCAATGGTTATACTTCAGCAAAGATAACAGTGCACCTAACATTTGACTGCCAGTGAAGTGTTTAAATTTATGCTTAGTGCTACATAAGAATTTAGTTTGTCCACCATTTATAGACTTTTCCCCCTGTGCCACTTCCAAATCAGGCAGTGGTCTATATGAGTAGGAGTACCAGAATTTGGCCCTTGATCTTGTTTTTTTATGTGAAGGGGAGAGGTTTACCCTATCTAAACCTTTATGTAATGCTTCTTGCACTATTCTGGAGCGCAATATCTACAATATGGCTGAGAAAGTGCTTCTTTAAGGCTTTAATCTCAGCTGAAACAGAATCCTTGTTGAATCAAGCTTGAACTGCTACCTGGTAAGATGGGTCCAATGGCGCTTTTCCTTTAGATCATTTTAATGATCTCTGTATATCTTTATTTTTTTTTTTATTGCCAAATATTTTCTTTCATCACACTGATGCAAAATGGCTACTCATACAGGGTGATTAGTAAAATAAATGATTAACTGAAACATGCACAGACAGCTTTCATGGTCTCTAGATATGTTCTTCTGCACCATCAGTGCAAACCCTTGCTTTTCTGTATAGAATAGTACTTTTATTTTGCTCTTCATTGTGTATCTTAGTTATAACTGACCAATTACTACTGCCTTCTGCTTCTGCACTTCAGCAATGAGCGACCAAACGAAGCCGAACCAGTGCTTGACAGGGGATCACAAATAATACATTCAGTGTATTATTTTCCAGACACTAGGCCAGATTCAATCAGGTTCTATGGTCAGCCTATCTAGCCCAGGGCTGGCCTTACTATGAGGTGAACTGAGGCAGCTGCCTCTGGTGCCAGACTGTAGGTGGGTGCCACTAGTACCCAAAGTGTAGAAAATAGTGTCTGCTGCTGGTGCATATGTATTCTCTCTGCTCTAGATACACAGAGATGGTAGAGTGCTGCTGGGCTGGAGGAAGGAGGGCACAAGAGACATAACAGGCAGGCAGGAAAAAAGGTGAGAGGGAATAACAGAAAGCAGCAGGAGCTGCAGGGAGAGACAGGAGGAGGAGGAGGAGGAGGAGCCTCTTATGTACCTCTCTAAGGCTGGACTGATTAACACAAGCTTCTCAGGGATCTTCCCGTTTCCTGCTGCTTCCCTGAACCCACTTGAGGAGAACAGGCAGTCAGCTGAAGTAGTAGGAGCCAGTTAGGCCCTTAAGATGCTGATATCTTCCCTCACTCAGGCCCTGCTTATTTGTCCCCTTCAACTGAGTGTTGAGAGCCACTATAACTGGCACAGAACAGCAGTCATGAGTGAAAGAAGAAAATGCCCCTCTGGGGCAGCGTTCAGAAAAAGCAAGCAAGCAAAGGAAACTTTTCTATCTAAGCAGGAAGGAGTTCTCCTGAGATACATAGACACAAATGTTCACGGTGAGTCTTCCGTCCCCAGTGAGGATGTGAGTGGTGAGGAGATGCCTGATCTTCCAGTTAGTCAGAGTGCTGGTAACCTGGCAGCTACTGCAGCATCCATATCTCCATCTCAAATGGATGTAACCATGCACATTCCTGAAGAAAAGTGTAGATCAATGAAGAGTGTGGTGGAGGCGCAAGAAACAGCTGCTGCTGAATTTATTTCCTTAAGTCTAGATGATTCAGGACTGTGGACCCACTTGAGCAGTAGCCTGAGGGACTTCTTTGTACTGTATGGGCCACAGCAAGTGAAAAACTTCATGTTCCCCAAAGACAATGAAAATAGAAGTTTCCATCCAACATATTACTGGTGTGAAATCCCCTATGGTGACAAAGTAGAGAGGCCATGGCTTATGTACTCAAAAACCCAGAATGCTGCATACTGTTTTTGTTGCAAACTCTTCCAGCAGCCACATTGGGTTCTACAGCAACAAAGGACTGGAAAAATCTGACTAGAAATCTGGCATGACATGAGAAGGCAACAAATCACCAGAGAGCCTTCCGTAGGTGGAAAGAGCTTGAGATGAGACTGAGGTTAAAGGCCACTATAGATGATTGACATCAAGAGAAGATTGCATCAGAGTCTTTACTGGCAAAATGTTCTGAAAAGGCTCATTGCTATTGTGAGAATGCTTGCTACCCAAAACCTAGCACTGCATGGCACTTCAGATCAGCTGTATTTGCCAAACAATGGAAACTTCCTTAAAATTGTGGAGCTGATGGCTGAGTTTGATGCTATATTCCAGGAGCATCTAAGAAGAGTCACCACCCAAGAAATGTACACACACCACTACCTTGGAAAAACAATTCAAATGAGATCATACATTTACTGGCAACAAAAGTCAAACAGAAGATTGTGGCAGATCTGAAGTAAGCAAGATATTACTCTGTTATTCAGGACTGCACACCTGACATCAGCCATACGGAGCAAATGACTTTAATGGTGCATTTTGTAACAACAACAGAACCTAGTGAAAATGTCCCTGCAATGGTGACTGTCAGAGAGCATTTTCTAGAATTTGACATTGATGATACAACAGGAGCTGGTATGACCTGTGTGCTTTTTAAAAAGCTGGAAGATACGGGAATTGCGATAGCTGACATGAGAGGTCAGGGCTACGATAATGGTCCCAACATGAGAAGAAAGAACAGAGGAGTGCACACATGGATCCAAGTTAAACCCTCGAGCTTTTTTTTGTTGCATGCAGTTCTCATTCATTCATCTTGGTGGTCAGTGATGCAGCATCAGCTTCCAGTGAGGCTGCTGAATTTTTTAATGTGATTCAAAGCATCTATGTATTTTTTTTCTGCATCAACTCATCAATGGCAAATTTTGAAGCAACATCTGGGAACATCCTCTCTGACACTGAAACCACTGAGTGCCACACGATGGGAAAGTTGAGTGGAGGTGATAAAGCCTATCAAACACCAAATTGGGAAGATAGATGATGCCATAGTTGCCATTATGGAGCAGAACGCTATGACAGGAACTGTTTGTTGGAGAACAATGGCAGAGGGAAATGGAATCACCAAAAACATTCATAACTTCAAATTTCTGTGTGGCTTAGTGTAGTGGCATGACATACTGTTTGAAATAAGTGTTATAAGCAAGAGACTCCAAGGTGTTGACCTTGGTATATCTAGAGCAATGGAACAACTGGACAAAGCAAAGTCATACCTAAAGTCTTATTGGTCAGATAAGGGATTTCAAAGCATTCTGAAGTGTGCACAGAAGTTGGCAGAGAAACTTCACACAAGCTGTATTCCCACCTGTTCAAGAATACAAGAGTCACCAAAGAAGAAGACGTTTTGATTACTAGGCACGGGATAATCCCATAAGAGTCCACAAACAACAATTCAAAATTGAATTCTTTAACCAGGTGCTAGATTATGCAATACAGTGTGTTGGAGAATGTTTCATGCAGCTCAAGGAACACAGCAGTATATTTGGGATGTCGTATGATATTCCAAAATTCCTCACTATACCTGAAGAAGACCTACCCCAGCAATGCACATGATGACATGTGCGATATTGATGCGAGTGATTTAGGCAATGAACAGAAAGCCCTTTCAAGATACATTTCAACAGCATCAACTCCAAAGGCTGTTCTGGAATATAAGTGCACAAATAAGAGGACCACTCTCTTTCCAAATGCTTTTGTTGCTCTGTGAATACTTCTAACACTTCCTGTAACAGTTGCCAATGGAGAACACAGCTTCTCCAAGCTGAAATTAATAAAAACACATCTACACTCCACAATGACACAGGAGAGGCTGGTCGGCCTTGCAACCATCTCAACAGAGCATGAGCTGGCCCAGACTGTGGACGTTCAGTAAGCAGTTCAAATCTTTGCAACCAAGAAGGCACGGAAAGCACCACTTTGATTATTCAAACGATAAAAATGCCAGTGTTTACTATGCAGACAAGAAAAGTTGCATTTGCTGTTCAGTCATTTGAAAGTTAAGTGTTATTTAAAATTTTTGAATGAGGCATTTTAAGTTGTTAGTTCTCCTTTATTGGGGTAGGTAGCAGAGCAGTACCATGAGAGGAGTAGAGCAGGAAGAAGGCATAACTGAGACCTTTAAAAGTTTTGGCCCACGCAAGGGGACATGGGGGGTGTCACTTGAGCTCCCTGCTTCAGGTGCCAAAATGTTGTGGGCCGGCCCTGATCCAGCCACAGGAAAACTCACCCAGAGGAGGAATGCAAAGTGCCCACAGATCAACATAGCCCTCAATATGAGCTGTGCTGCTTGGGAATGGGTGATCAGGATGATAAGGGATATGTATTTTTTAGGCAGCCTTCAGCAATGGGGCTCCTCTGTTGGGATTCAGTTATAGAGTGGTGGTGCCAACCCACAGCCACCATCCTGCACACAGTAATACTTGCTAGTACATGAAGGTGTAACTTACTTGATTGCCCTCAGTTCCCACTGGACTCACTAGAAGTAAAGGGTGTATCAACCCCGCACTGGGTCAACAGGAGCTGACCAATTATTGTGGGTCCAGGAGACCATACCCCTTTATCCCTGCTGCACGTTTCAGGTGGAGGGGCAGATAAAGGAGGCAGCCCAGTTCAGTCATGGATGGCTGGAGAGGAGGAAGGATGTGTGCTGTAGGCTCCTGCAAAGGAACCTTTGACTCTCCAGGCCACTGGGACTGGGCACCTGGACTATGCTGTGGATGACTAGCTGACCATGGAGACTGCCAGTCAGGGAGATGCCCCAAATGGACCTTATGGTAAGAAGTAACCCAGGCAATGTATTAGAAGCGATGCTTGAACCCTTAATAGGGAAATTACCAGCTTCATAGTGCCCTGGATCAGATTCTGCTAGGGTACAGTGGGTTTAACGATGCTGGTTCTGGTGGGTTCTGAGAGTGCCAATTCAAGACAAATTGCTTAAAGCAGGGCAGTTACAGCCCAAGGCTGGGGTTTTTCCACCTCTAAGGCAAACCAAACCAGACAGACAGAGAGGACTTTGGTTTTACCTCACTGGCTAACCACAAGTCACACAAGCAATTCCCTTAGACATTCCAGTTTCCCAGTATCACCACCAGTGCCACTCATTATGGGTACAAATGATTATGAAAACAATGCCCTAGTAAAAGAAAAAAGGTTCTCTGGATCCCAAAGGACCAAGCCCCAGACCCAGATCAATATACAAATCAGATCTTATCCACAAATCACGCTGTTGCCAATCCTTTAGAATCTAAAATCTAACAGTTTATTCATAAAAGAAAAAAGATAGAGATGAGAGCTAGAATTGGTTAAATGGAATCAATTACATACAGTAATAGCAAAGTTATTAGTTCAGATTTGTAGCAATGATGGAATAAGCTGCAGGTTCAAATCAAGTTTCTGGAGTACATCCACAGCTGGGATGGGTCATCAGTCCTGTGTGTAGAGCTTCCATTTAGCAAAGCCCCTCCAGAGATAAAAAGCGTGACTGAAGACAAGATGGAGGATCTGCAGCAGCCTTTTATAGTCTCTTGTCATGTGGCCTCTCTTTCTTTGTTCCAAAGGCAAGCACTTGCGCACATGGCAAGAAAAAAACCTTAGAGTTCTGTCCATAGGCATGTTCCTGCATACTTTGCTGAGTCACAAGGTGTATCTGCCTTCTTTCAATGGGTCATTTGTATAGCTGAGGTTCTTAATGGGCCATCAAGCAGACTAGGCAGTGCTGATGCCAAATTGTCTGAGGTGTCACCCAGCAGCCTAGCATAAGTTTGAAATACAGACAGTACGGAGCCAATATTAATAAATTTAAATACAAAAATGATATATGCCAGATAGCATAATCATAACCAGCATATCACAACCTTGTCTTAGACACCTTGCCTGACCCCCTTTATAAAAGATCTGGTGCCACTACAGGGCTTGGTTGCAACAATGATCCATATGGTCCCATTTCATGTCAATAACGTCACGTGGGCCCGGGTTCCCCTACATGCTCCCCACACCAGCCACGAGGTATGGCTACTGGGAGCTCCAGTTCTAGACTGAGCACTTGCTTAAGAACGTAAGAGTGGCCATATTGGATCAGACCAAAGGTCCATCTGGCCCACTATCCTGTCTTCCGACAGTGGCCAGTGCCAGGTGCCCCAGAGGGAATGAACAGAAGTAATCATCAAGTGATCCATCCCCTGTCGCCCATTCCCAACTTCTGCCAAACAAAGGCTCGGGACACCATCTTTGCCCATACCGGCTAATTGCCATTGATGAACCTATCCTCCATGAATTTATCTCAGGGGTCAGCAACCTCTGGCATGCAGCTCGCCAGGGTAAGCACCCTGGTGGGCCAGGCCAGTTTGTTTACCTGCCGTGTCGGCAGGTTCGGAGGACCAGGACTCCCACTGGCCGCGGTTCGCTGTCCCAGGCCAATGGTGGTGGCGGGGAGCTGCAGCCAGCACATCCTTCGGCCTGCGGCGCTTCCCACTATCAAATCCCCCCTTAGTCATCTCTTTTCCAAGCTGAAAAGTCCCAGTCTTATTAATCTCTCCTCATACGGAAGCCTTTCCATACCCCTAAGCATTTTTATTGCCCTTTTCTGAACCTTTTCCAATTCCAATACATCTCTTTTGAGATGGGGCAACCACATCTGCATACAGTATTCAAGATGTGGGCGTACCATGGATTTATATAGAGGGAATATGATATTTTCTGTCTTATTATCTATCGCTTTCTTAATGATTCCCAACATTCTGTTTGCTTTTTTGACTGCTACTGCACATTGAGTGGATGTTTTCAGAGAACTATCCATAGTGACTCTCAGATCTTTTTCTTGAGTGGTAACAGCTAATTTAGACCCCATCATTTTATATGTATAGTTGGAATAACATTTTCCAATGTGCATTATTTTGCCCCGCTCCCGGGTCTACAGGCTGTTTGCATGCTCTGCCATGCCCTGAGGGTCTGAGCCCCCAACTGTTATTGTCTGCCCCAGCCACGAGGTTCAGGGGCCAGAGACTGAATATTTGTTCTGCCCCATTTCTGCGGCTATGGACTGCTTGGTTGCTCAGCCCTGCCCGGGGTCCTGAGTTCCCCAATCACAATCATTTGACTCAACAAGGAATCCAGACAGCTGTGTGATGGGGTGTATCAACCCCACAGTGGGCCAGCAGGGGTGGCCCTGCTCAATATACTGAGCCCTGTGACAGAGGATACACAGCACCTATCAGTACTGAGATCATTGTGTTCTGTTACTGTGACACTGCACTACATATTCTTCATTGTGATAGTATTATCATATGATTATGACATTTATTATGTATTCTATGCAAGATAAGTCATGTGAGATGTCATTGAAAAAGTTATGATTTGCTGAATATGTGTGTCCTATTTGTATGCATGTGTCATTTTTGTATCTGAAGTTATGAATACTAACTCTGCATCTGTAGCTCAAATCTAGTTACACCTGGGTAACACCCACTAGACAAGATGTTTTGAGTATAGATAGTGGTTGGGGAAGGGCCTATGCAGTGCAATGGACCATTAGGAACAAACAATCGGCCTTAGGAGAAGCTGATCTCCCACCTGGGGAACCTTCCTGTGAACACTCCAAACAGCCTGTGAGTGATGGCTGCTATGACTTGTGGCAGAGCTCTGACCATGCCCCCGTGGGTCCTGCACTTTTAGGCGGTTTATGCTAGCCTCAGTGGCTCATTGTGACCCTCCACGTAGCCCTTCTCTCTCTAGAGCCAGGGTTACAATCTACTGAGGCCGTTTCATCATAAGCCAGCAAGGAGGTTGGTGAGAGAACTCCTACAGTCTCTGTTGTCCCTGGGGGCTTATTTCAGAACAGTTTATCCTCCTGTCCTGACAGGGGCCTGACTTCCCCTCCCAGGAGATGTTCCTGTAGCGGTGTGTTAGGGGGAACCCGGGCCCGCCCTCTACTCCGGGTTCCGGCCCAGGGACCCTTATGGTAGCAGCTGACCTTTCACTGCCAGAGTTGCTACATTTCCCTGGGCTACTTCCCCACAGCTGTCCTGCTTCTCCTTTCTTCAACCTTACCTTAGGGCCCCCTTACAAATGGTTTGAAGGTGTCTTCATTAACCAACCCTTCAGCTGCACTTCCTCTCCTCTGGCTCCCTGGCTTTCCTCTGCCTGATTGGAGTGAACCCTTTTTATAGTATCAGTAGGGCCTTATTTAGAGTCAGGTGGTCACGTTAGCTTAATGGCCTCACCTAACTTTTTGCAGGTTAATTAGTGTCAGGTGTTCTCATTAGCCTGGAGCAGCCCCTGCTCTGGTCAGTCAGGGAACAGAAAACTGTTAATCCAGTGGCCAGTGTATCTGCCTTCTGCTATTCTGCTGTACCCAACTGGCCTGGATCTATCACAGACTCTACAAGGACATGTGATGAAACCACATGTCTCTAGACTCCATCTTGGGATATCAGTATTTTTCCACCAACCAGTCTGGGAACCAAGCTTTGAAACAAAGGGTTCCCACCATATGCAAAAGCTATATAAGGCAGGGAATGATATGATCTGGGGTTCTTCGCTTCCCACCCAAGATGATTCCTGGAAACACCTGAGGAACAAAGACTGAGCTGGGGGAAGTGCTGCACTCAGGCCTGTGAATGGAACTCCTGGGGATTCCAAGCTGTAAAGCAAGTGCAGCTTGCCCCTTAAGAATCTGCAGCCTGCTTGTATCATCTCTTAGGGTGAGAATCTGCTATTCATATCCATTCTATTTAGTATATTAAGTTTAGTTTGCATTTTTTGTTTATTTGCTAGGTAATCTGCTTTGATCAGTTTGCTATCCCTTATAATCACTTAAAATCTATCTTATGTAGTTAATAAACTTGTTTTTGCTTTATCTAAACCAGTGTGTGGGAATCTTAGCTCAGGGGTAAGAGGCTGTAGTGAGGCGGCCTGGTTCCCAGGCGCCCCGGAGGACCAAGAGGCCGGACTGGGCGGAGCTACGGAGCTCTGGGCCCGCCCCACAAAGGGTCAAGTACTGACCCAGAAGTACAAAGGCGGGCCCTCCGAGCTCAGTAAGGCCCCAGCCGTCAACCAGGCTGGACGTCCATGACCGAGCTCCTGCTGGGGAGGCTGCAAAACGCAGCGGCCGACCCAGCCTCCCCCTCTCCCACTCCCGCTACCCGGAGGAGGACTGGCCGAGCCTGCCCCGCTCCTGCTACCCGGAGAAGGACTGGCCGAGCCTACCCCGCTCCCGCTACCTGGAGGAGGAGCCGAGCCGGACGGGGGCCATCGACCCGGAGGAGTCGCTGAGCCCACCCATGGACACTTACCCTGAGGAGCCGATGGTGACTGAGCCCTCTGCCGACACCACGACGACTCAGGTACTCAAGGAGGGGGAGAGTGGAAGTAGCCCGGGGGCAGCCGACCCCAGTCTAGCTGCAGCACTGCCAGAACCGATGTCAGTGTGTTGTGGCCAGGATCCCCACTGACCCAGCAGCAGGCTGCCTGCCGCTGTTAGGGCCCCGGATGCAGTGGAGTGGGAGGGCCTGCATCCCCCCCACCACCCTTCCAGGGGTGGCAGACGCCCCTTCTCCCTGGCCTGAGGAGGCCTTTAAACCTACACGAACTGCTGCTCAGCCCTGCCTGAGGGTCTGAGCCCTGTACCTGTGTTTGTTGCCCTGCCCTGAGCCAGGGCTTGGGCTTTATAGACTTACATACTTGAACTGCTGCTCAGCCCTGCCTGTGGGTCTGAGCCCTGTACCTGTGCTTGTTGCCCTGCCCTGAGCCAGGACAGGCTTTGTCGCTTTATAGACTGAACTGCTTGCTGTGTAGTGAGACGGCCTGGTTCCCAGGCGCCCCGGAGAGCGAAGGGCGACCCCTCACCCAACAGGGGAACCCTTACAGAGGCTGTTGCCTATTACTCTCCACATTGAGAAAGGGGGTACATTTTATGAGCTTATGCTGTACAGTTTCCCCTTGTAGTGCAAGACAGTATAATTTTGGGTTCATACTCTGGAGGGGATGCGTACCTGAGGAGCTGGCAGTAGCTTCCCCATGCAGGGGCTGGTCAGAGAGCCTGTTTGCAGCTAGGTGTATCCCTACCTATATGTATGCTGGTGAAAGTGCAAGCTGGAGGACTTTGTAGCTTGTCACAGCAGTAGAGTATGAGAGGGAGCCCAGGCTGGTGGGTCAGGGGGATCAGTGGTAACCCAGTTCCAGGTCACGCCCTGGGGGGAACCTGTCACAGTTACCTGAAAAGATAATATTATGGCAGTTAAGGAGACAATATAAAAAGAAATTTGCTTTAATCTAACGGGAGGGTCATGCTGCCTGCCTATTTTGCATCTATTTTTGACTTATTTTTAAGCATCACACTAAATGTTCCTTGTTACCAGTAACCTCCACTTTTCTTATCTCTCTCTCCATCACTTTCCAGTCCTTATGTGACTTCCTCTTTATTTATTATTTCCACAACATTGGTGCCATCCCCTAATTTGAACACAGCTAAGTTAACACGAAACGAATGCACCCAGCAAATAAAGACATGAAGTAGCTATGCAGGGTGAGGAGTGATGCTATTGGGGTTGGGGACTGTTTGTTTTGTTTTTAATTTGTCAAAGAATTCTCTGAAAATCCTGAGAGGCCTGGACATGGCTACAGCCTGCAAGAAGGAGCCCTGCTTGAAGACAGACAGCCGTGTCACCATGGTAACAGAAGCAGCTCCATGGAATTGTTCTGTGCATCACACCAACCATCCACAGACAGAACTTCAAAAACCACTGAGCTTCCTGAAATGCAACAGAGAGGGGATGGAAACAGTCAATAGGTGTAAGGTAAAGATATTTACCCAACTTCCATATTTTTCACCTGGGAGCTCATGGCTTTTTTCAGACTCAAAATAGGCTTTCTTTTTGTAATCTCATAGGTACAAACCCAGAGTGCAATCCTGCTCTCAGTGAAGCCAGTGGTCGAGTTCATTACGTGAACAGCAAGAGCAAAGGCCAGGTTTGTTCTTTTGCTTCAGAAGTTTGCTTTGTGTTACATCCTCTTTTGCCTTTTCCTCTTTGCACTTTCTGTTCTCTGTGCAGATTGTTGATATTTGTTTTCCTCCCTTGAAAACATTTTGTTTCTCTTTTGAAAACTAATAAAATAGGTGAACATATAAAAGGTCTGCTCTGACTTTATGGAATCAAAGCCATGGGTTATGAATCAAATTTATTAAATGAAATAGACCTGTTGATTGGGTACTGTTGATTGGGAAGCCAATGCTGAAAAATGATCTGGCAGTGCCAGATGTTGAGCTGCTCAAATACATCTATATTGGTGAACTGGTCACAGAAGCCCCGATTTCAGGGATAAAACTGAGATACTTTGTCTATAAACTAGTCTAAAGTAGAATAGTCAATATAAATATTCAATCTGTGGGATCTTGTTAACCATATGGGATATGGTGTGTATATATAGAATGGTAGAACCTGATCTAATGATTCCACTGTATTTTTCACAAAAGTTGGGGTGTTAGCCTTTTAGGGCTAAATTCCAGTATGAGTAATTAGTCTATAAGACCTCCTAAACTCCCTTCCCTCCATCCTCTCCCGCCCCGCTTATTACTGTAGTGTGGATACGATAGTCTTTATTTCCTTCCCTGCCCTGTTGTATAGTAGTGCTGTGCGCTGTTTAATGGCTAGCTCATTCCACCACAGAGATGGAAGTATGTCACTGGATGCCACTTGTATAAAATATATCTTATAAAGATATAAAGGCATTATGTATACCCATAAATCGCTCATTATAAGGCTGAGCACCAGAGAAAGACAGTCACTGGGAATAAATATTCATGGAGCTGCTCCTTCTAAGAGGGGACATAACAGTTTTCAAGTACATAAAAGGTTATTACAAGGAGGACGAAGAAAATTGGTTCTTCTTAACCTCTGAGGATAGAACAAGAAGCAATGGGCTTAAATTACAACAAGGGAGGTTTAGACTGGACATTAAGAAGATTTTCCTAACTGTCAGAGTACTTAAGCACTGGAATAAATTGCCTAGAGAGGTTGTGGAATCTCCATCGCTGGAGATTTTAAGAGCAGGTTAGACAAACTCCTGGTCAGGAATGGTCTAGATAATACTTAGTCCTGCCACGAGTGCAAGGGACTGGATTAGATTAACTCTCGAGGTCCCTTCCAGTTCTATGATTCTATGGTTAAGAAGGTATATGGAGATAGAGAAAAATCTTTATTTCACATCGGTAGTAGCAGCGAGATGTTTGATAATAAAAGACTGGAGGATTTAGTGAACTGATAACTAACGGTTACAGAAGGTCATAGGAATGGAGAAGTTGACCTTTGAACATTACAAAGAGCCAGCCAATTCTTTTAAAGCATGACTTCCTTTTATTGTATCTAAACACAAATAAAGACTAGGCCTCCAAGGACTCAGTCAGTCAGTATGGCTTCCTTTTCTGTTTTTGACAAAACCCCAATTATACTGGGCAGCTGACTCCATGTGATCTATTGAACCTGTGAAACAAAACATGTGAATGTCCTGAGATTAGAAAGGGAATTGGGTTCATAGTTTTACTTAAGATATTAACTGGCTTAACTAAAAGGCAGGTAGAGGAAAGAAGAGCCCTGAGGATCCAATAGTATATATCACCTGGTGTTAGGAGATACCAGACAAAACTGTCTAACCCACATGTGACTAGCTGACAATGTTGTGTACATAAAATCATAAAAATAAAATGCACAAAACTAATCTGAAAAATACCCTGGAGCTTTTCCTTCAGATATGGATGAAATATTGAGTCTTTCTTTGGAAGGCCAGTCTGAAGGGTTATGGTCAGCAATAGCTCTGGTTGCATTCTAGCCTGTCTCAGCATTGAGGGGTGGGGAACATCTCCTAGTGGTACTGAGAAATCAGACATAATTTACCTGATTATTCAGAACAACTCTCTGTGGTGTAAAGGGAAGCCGCCTCCTCATGCTGCATTTCTCTAGCATCTTCTGAATAGGTTGTCTGAGGTAACCATGACCAGTCAGTGGTAATATACCCACTGTACCGTCTCTGAGGGACCAATTGTGATAGCTCTACTCATTCCACAAGCAATCCCCTTGATTTATTCAATGTGAGTTGGAAGGAAAATCTGGGCCCAAGCTATTTTTGGCTATTGTTCCTTCTACACCTTGCCTGAAGTTTGAAGGAAGAACGTCAAACTTAAACTAAGGAAGCTGCAACAGCACCCTTATTTGAAAATCTTTATATGTTAGTTAGCTTCTGTGTCCAGTAAAATGTTCATGATTTCACTAGATTACTTTGTAATCTGTACAGAATAGAATTTTGTTTTATTTACTCCACTATATTTCATACCAAGGTCTATCAGGTTGCTTTAAAAAGAACCAGTTTTAATGAGAGGGGGAAGTTGCCCCTCCCGCCTTTGAACATTGCCATTGGACATTAATTTCCACTTGAACAGGTATCAGAGAATGGATTAGGATACCCGAGGTTAATGGCTATATAGTAATGTGTAACTTGGGTGTAAGCACAAGAATTTGTGGAAAGCTGCTAGAACCCTGAGTTTGGCATAAATTTTATGCTAATTCAATTATTTCATGGTCTATACAATTCTTTACTATTTATGGTAGCACCTCTGATGTTCTATGAAGAATAGGGTAGTGCATCTTTAAAAGACATGTTATTGATCACTAAAATATGCATACCCAGAAAATGAACACCCTCTCCCTCGAATCTGATGGAGTTGAGAAGAAAAACTCAAAGCTCCAGAAGCCTGCTAAGGATATTATACTACTGGTGGATAAGGATGTACTCATATTAAGGAACATGTCATCGTTGTTCGTCACAGAGTGAGAGTTAACAAAGAGAATGTAACCTTTTCAGCCCCAGCATCTTCTGTCACCACGTTATGTTGATGTAACGTGTATGCTGAAAGGTTAAAATGTTAAGAGTACTCCCCCCTACAGTGCCTTTTCAGTACATTACAAATCAACATACAACTTCCTGAGTTTCCTCTTTTTATTCCAGTTGTCCACCAGAGGGAGCCAAACTCCACTGATACTGCATGTAAACAATGTAAACTGTAATAGAGTTAAACCCACTTCAGATGCATGGAGGGGGAAATACAGAGGCAGGTATAAATACACAGCACAGGAAAAGATACCTGCCTCTGTATTTTCCACTCTATGCATCTGATGAAGTGGGTTTTAGTCAATAAAAGCTTATGCCCAAATAAATTTGTTAGTCTCTAAGGTGGCACAAGGACTCCTAGTTGATTTTGCTGATACAGACTAACAGGGCTTTAGCACTCTGAAACCTGTAATAGAGTTGTGTCACTGGACTATCTGAGCTGGTTGAACATAGATCAAATCCATCCCCTCAAAAAGAAAGTGACTAAAGAATCAATGTCTCTAGCACACTTTAAAAGTATGAATCCTGTCTTTCTCCTGACACTTTGAGAATAACTAGTATAAAGTAAGTATGTGGAAATAGACAAAGTCTTCTGTGATGGAAAGAAAGCATTGTGATACTCTATAAGGCACTGAAAACTTATCCCAAGCCAGAACTGAAAGATGTTTGCTTGCTGCTGCAAATCCAGTTGACCCTGTTCACACCAGCAGAGCTGCCATTTCAACCCTGGCTTGGAGACGAGAGGGAGGCTAATGTGTTTCTCACATTGACATATTCCCCCCGTCCCCACGCGCGCGCGCGCACACACACACACACACACACACACACACACACCAAACAATCTTGGTATCACACTTTCTGATGTCCCACATTAATTTTGTTGATTTGATTATACACAAATGTTCATCTCAAGTCATCTGTCCTCAAAACTTGTGCTCTATGCACCATAACACAGGGCAAGGCCAAGGCCTCGCACATGAATAAAATATGAACAAAACCACTTCTCCTACCTCAGAGGGATATTGTGAGGAGCAAATCATTAATGTTTGTGAAGTGCTCAGACACTACAGTGGTGAGTGCTATAGAAAAGCCTGTAGGTAAATAGAAGGATAATGAACCATTGTGCAACAATTAATGGCAGATATGAAAGCAATGAGTAAGCTATTTCTTTTATCTCCATCTTCCCTGGAGAAGCTGGAGGTGGCATTGTGCCATGATCTCTGTTAAAGTTGCAGTGTACATTTAGTATTGGTTTGTTTAAAGAAATGCCACTCCACACAGATCAAATCCATGCATCTTATCCAGCACCAGAGATTTCGATAAGGAGTGTTAATTTAATCCCTCTATTTCAAACTGCCTACCAATGTCAGGGTTAGCTAGTGAATGCCTGAAAATCAAACTTCATTCAGATGGTGCTCGTTTACCTACTCAAAGGTAAACAGTAAGTAGATACTTAGCCACAAGCAGAGTTTTTTGTCTGTCGATATTCTGTAAGACAGGGATAATACTTTCTTACCTCACAGGGGAGTTAGGAGGATAAAATCTTCCTTATGTGTGTGAGGCACTCTGCTGGGGTTTACAGACCCCACATTAAACCAGAGCACGGCATGGGGCAGTACTGGGCCAGGAAGGCTCCACCCCTCAGCGGCTGCAGGGCATGTGCCAGGTGGAGGGACAGTTTAAATGGGCACAGGTAGCCCAGAAGTAAGGGGGAAGAAATTACAGGCTGTGCTAGGAAGTGAGGCCAGTGCCTGGAGCTGTGGAAAGAGTGATTATAGCATTAGTAAGGCCACTCTGAAAGCAGTGATCCATTTTAACTCCACCCCCCCGTTCACCCTCCTGCCCTCTTTTTTTTTAATTTTTGCAATTGGAAACCCAAGAGAAGCCTTGAAGGAGGGGATGTTGTTCCCCTAGCAAGTTATACCAATACTGCTAAATCTATGACTGTGCCCCAGATGGAGGAGTCACAGCCTGGGAGGAAGTGATCTGGGATGGGGAGTGTAACTTGGGGTGGACCAATGAGTGGTCTGGACATGGCAACACCCCTTAGGGCCCTGGGCTGGGAACTGGTGGAGTGGGAGGTTCCCCTCCCGTCTGTTGAGAGAATCCTGCGGGGGCGGAAACAGGAACTGAGGCTCACTGTATATGACCTGGCTATCAAAAATGTGACTTTCACCCACCCCACCTAACACTGAACTATGCTGAAGATTCAACATCCCTTTTAACAAGTACTGTACAGTCAGTCTCAGTTAGAATGAAGGGTGGATGCCAATTTATTAAAATTAGCATTGAATTTAATTGATCCTGGCCAGAAGAGCAAGGCAGCAGAGTTCAGCTGGCCAAAGGGAGGCAGAGGAAGTTTTGTTTGCCCTTATCAAACATATCTGAAAATGCTGGGGCTGCTGAATAGTTTTTGTACAGCGTTGTCAGTATAGGAACCACTGTGGTTAAAGAGGTAAAATCTCCTAATGTTAGAGTTGCCAACCCTCCAGGATTGTCCTGGAATCTCCAGGAATTAAAGATTAATCTGTAATTAAAGATTGTCATGTGATGAAACCTTCAGGAATATGTCCAACCAAAACTGGCAACTCTACCTAGTGTAGCATCAGTTATACTGGTATACCAACTTTTATAAGTGCCTTTATACTACTTTGGGGTTGTACTGCTTTAGTTACATTGGTTTGACTATAAATTTTACTTAGCTTGGAATTGAGCTTGTAAACTGTGTCCACACTGACATTATCAAATGTTGGATGGTGGGCATCGGCCAGGGCTTCTCTTGCCTTCCATCATGCAGAGTTGGGCTTGGTTGCCTGGCTCATTTGGACAGGTTCCACATGCGCTTTAACAAACTCAGCTATGTTCTGATTGGCAAAAAGGACATAGTTCTACAAGTTCTGCAAAAACTAAAACCATTATGTGCTTCAGGGAATCATGTAAACTAGAGACTGCAAGAACCTAGTAGATCATCTAATTCATCCATCTGATAGTGACAGCTTATTCCCTACAGTGTATTTTCTAATATTTTGTTCAGTCCACTTTAAAATACTTCAAACAATGGGGAGTCCACCATTATCGCTGGCAGATAATGCCACAATCCAATACATTTTACCAATGATATTCAATCTAAACTTGCCATTTCTTAATTCCATTTCTTTAGTTCTAGTTATATACCCTTCCACCTCTTCCTGGGGGAAGAACTGCAGTTCTACAGGACACTGGATAAATGTATCTTCATGTCTCCCTCTATAGACTAACCTTCAAAGATCAGGCCAACATTTTCATCAATGTCCTTTAATTTTGGGGTGCCTCACTTTTTGGGTGCCCAAGCTTGAAAGAGTAGGGGTTAGTTTTCAGAGGTGTTGGGCTCCTGTAGCTGCCAATCACATCAGGAGGCTGAACGCCCACAGCTTCAACTGAACATCAGGCCCTAGCTGTCAAGCTGTGCACCAAGTTAGGTGACACTTTTGCACATGTGAGCAGTGGAACCTATATTTACTATGCCAGTCCCCACGATACTGACAGCCAGATCTCTCCTTTAACTCCAGGGATAAGAACTAGTATTTGTGGTGCCAAAGGTCCTGGCTTCTATCTCCTCTAGTGATTAGTCTGTATCTGTAAATATCCATCAGTTTATTAAATGTAGACCTTCAAATAGCTCTAGACCCACTTCATTGCACTGCAACTCCCCTTCTGACAACAAAAATTACTACAGGACCTGAGGGGAGGAGGGGGACTGAAGCCTGAGCCCACTTGAGTCCTGCTGCCCTGGGAGGGAGGGCCAAAACCCGAGCCCTACCACCCTGGGTGTGGGGGTGGTCAAAGCCCAAGCCCAAGGGCTTCAGCCTGCAGCAGGGGTTCTGTAACCTGAGCCTCGTTGCCCAGGGCTGAGGCCCTTGGAGTTCGGCCCCAGGTGGTGAGGCTTCGGCTTTGGCCCTGGGCCCCAGCAAGTCTAAGCCAACCCTGGCCAGCCATGCTGGATGAAGGACTGTGGGGAGAAAACTACTTTGGACACAGGACTAGATTGTTAAATTAGGTTTTAGTCTTAGAAGCATATTTTTGTTTTTGTTTGTTTGTAACCATTTCTATCCCAATTACTTCCATTTGGTGTCACTTATATATTTGTTCTGTGTTAATAAACTCACTCTCTTGTTTTGTTACACAACTATCTCAGTGCAGTGTTTCATACCGATGCGTCAAGCTAACAGCTGAGGTGCTGTATTGTCTCTTTAAAGGAGCATCAAACTTGATAAGTTTTCGGGAGTGTTCCAGTGAGAAGGACTGGACACTACAGGGGAGACAGTTTTGGGGAATCTTGGGGCTGGAAGGGGTGTTGGTGCCACCCTGCACAGAGGAAACAGGCTAGTGGAAACCAGGGTGAAGCTATTTGTGCTACGGTCACCCTGCAGGTATCAGGTCTCTGAGCCAAAGCTGCACAGCACAGAGGCACCCGGGGTTACCCAGCATAGGCACTGACTCCGTGGGTGGTCCAGGGAAAAATTGGTGAGTGCTCTGCACCCACTGGCAGCCAAGCTCACCGCCCTGCCCCAGCTCACCTCCACCTCCTGCCCTGAGCATGTCACATCCCTGCTTCTCCTCCCAGCGCTTGCTGCCACAAAACAGCTATTTTGCAGTGTAACAAGCTATGGGAGGGAGGGAGGAGGAGTGGGAACGCAGCACACTCAGGGGATGAGGCGGGGCCAGGGGGATTTGGGGAAAGAGTCCAATAGGAGCAAGGAGGGGCGGAGTTAGGGTGGGGACTTTGGGGAAGGGGTTGGGATGGGGGCGGGGGCAGGGGCAGGAGGGGGTGGGGCAGGGGTGCAGTCAGGGGCAGGGGGAGATCGAGCACCCACTGACACCAGGAGAAGTTGGTGCCTACGTTACCCAGGGCAGGTAGTGACACAATCTCTTTCTGGTCTGGGTTGAACCTCAAAGCGTGACAAACACTTTTCAGCATGGTATTGCATTAAGGAGAAAGATTGGTTTAGAGTAACTTTTCTCCTGCTGCCTCTTTCTGCTGCTGCACCATCTTGATATGCTTGATCTAGGGCAGCCTGAAACTCTCATTAATGTCAGTGAGATGGATGGGCATGAATCTAGCACAGTAGGGCCTAAAGCCAACATGAGTCCTAAATCCATGTTGATGCACTTGACTAACAGTGGTCTTCTCTGAGCATCCACAAATCCTTTCAAAGTCAATGGTAGCTGCAGGTGCTTAGCACCTTTTGAAACTCAGACCACTTATTTAGGTGCTTAAGTATGGATTTGGGGCCTAACTTGATCCACTAGATTTGAAAAATTATGTTCAGACTGAACATGAGCTGAAGCAGGGCCTCATGTCAGGAAGGGAGAGAAGCTTCCTCTCAAGCTCTGCCACAGAACAGGCAGTTCTCAGTGTCTGGGGACAAATCTGAACCTGAACTTTCAGACAAACGGAGATGCCATGTCTGGAGTAACACTGTACTGTTAGCAGCACAGGAACATTCTTAGCAATAAAGAGCACAGAGATGAGTTAGAAGAACAACTGCCTTTTGTTAAGGGCAAAATTAAAACTACACAGACAAGAATTTATTTCTGTTCAGCCTGATATAGGTGGAATTTTGTGACACACAAACCCATCAGCAAGATATTGACAGCCCCCTCAGCTAGTAAAACATAAATACCAGCTCTACACCAAAAGAAAGTACTATTAATAGGTAGCAGCTGGGAAATGATTGATCTCTTGTGGGCTTACACTACTGAGGGAATCGAGGTATTCAAACTTTCCACGTTACAGCAGGCTTGGATATTTAAACAAATGTTAGGGTTTAGTCCTGGTTAGTGCTCAACTTTCATAGACTTTCAGCCCTAGCTCATTGAGGTCCATCGTGTTCACCCCATATCCAGTGCTGTGTTGCCAGCTGCCGTGAAATGATGAACTGCTGAGTGAATGTCAATAGAATGTCATCCAGTGTACTGGGATAAGTCTGCTATATGCACCTCTCTTCGCCTCCTGTTTCATCTGTTATGAGTAATGACTGCAGAAAGACAGTGCCTAGTTCTCCCCTCACACTAGATTTACACTTCAGTGGATGAAGCAATGTCCACTAAATCCTCAATACTGATCTTAGACAAACTTTTTAAGTCAGATAGAACAATATATGTTGCCTACAGGCACAGGCCTGTGCATCAAATTAAAATATTCAGCGAAATGCAGGATGTTACAGTAAACTTCTCCATGTTGGTTGGAGCAATGCAGTTAAACATGCACTGAAAAGTCACCCTTTAGAAATCAAGCCACATGCTTAGCCTTTAACTGAGAAAGAGGTTAAGCCATTAAGGTGTTGTCATAATATAATTCCCAATTCTGAACCTTAGCGTCCAAAATATGGGTACTAGCATGAATTCCCCTAAGCTTAATTACCAGCTTAGATCTGATAAGCTGCCACCAATCAGGAATTCCAGTGCCTGATACACTCTGGTCCCCCCAAAACCTTCCCTGGGGACCCCCAAGACCCAGACCCCCTGGATCTTAACACAAGGAAAGTAAACCCCTTTCCTCACCATTGCCTTTCCTAGGATTTCCCTCCCTGGGTTACCCTGGAAGATTACCGTGATTCAAACTCCTTGAATCTTAAAACAGGGAGGAATGTCCCTTCCCCCCCCCCCCGCTTCTCCCTCACCCAGAGGCAAAACAGATTCAAGCTCCGTGAATCTAAAACAAAGGGATTCCCCCTTCTCCTCTCCCTCCCTGTTAAGTACAGAATCAATTCCCTTGAGCCTCAACAAGGGGGAAAAATCAGACAGGTCTTAAAAGTAAAACTTTTAATAAAAAGAAAGAAAAAAGGTAAAAGTTTATCTCTGCAATTTAGATGGTAAAAAGTTACAGGGTCTGTCAGTTTATAGAAACTAGAAAGAAGCCTCCCCCCCAGCAAGATACAATTTAAAATACTTCCAGCAAACTACACATTTGCAAATACAGAAACAATCAAAAGACTATAACCGCCTTTCTTACTAAATTACTCACTATTCTGAATATATAAGAGACTGTAGCAGGGAGATTGGCAAGGAACCGGGTTGCACGTCCAGTCCCTTCCAGGACCCAGAGAGAACAAAGCCAAACCCAAAAACACAAACAAAGGCTTCCCTCCCTAAATATACAGCACTCCACGTTTCTACTTGACCGGGATAAAGAACTGAGTTGATTGTCCTAGGATTTGAAGCTATAGCTCCAAAGGATCTACTGAAGTCAATGGGAATTGTGCCTTCTTATGAAAGAACTGATTTTTTTTGTTTTGTTTTGTTTTTGTTTTTTTGGTTAGGTGGAGGCAAGCACTAAGAAGTCTAAGATATTCCAAACCTTGGTTCTAATTCAGCGAGACACTTAAGCCTGTGCTTAAGTACTTCACTTGGTAGAGACTGACTTAAGCACAGGCTAAGTGTCTCGCTGAATTAAGGCCCTGATGCATACACAACTAAGCCAGTCCCTCTACCTTTATAGTGACAGGGTTCTAATCAGTATGTAGGATATTTGCATTCTTCAAAAATTTATAAAAAATAATAATTACTTATCAATTTTAAATATACTTGTTATCCATGTAACACAAACCTGTGAGTCTTAAACTTTTCACTGGCTTAAAATATCCAAATCTCCGTGATTTAAGTTTGTATCTACTCCTTTATCCAAAAATTCATCTAAAAATGATATTAAGTTCTTCCCAAAAGCAAAGTTTTGTAGAGGTTTGGTAGTTCAAGATGTTTATAAGTCAAATGCTGACACCCTCACAAAAATCAGGGTTTACTTGTAAAGTTTTTTATGTTTATTAAGTTTGATGTCTGATATATCCTCAATATCATCACCAGTTCTGAACGAAGTTAATTACTTTATCTTGATTAATCTGGAGACAATAGAAGTATAAAACACCACTAACATGAAGTCCTCTACTATAGTGGTTCTCAGCCTTTTTTGGCTCAGGACCTATTTGTAAACCTCACTGGCCTCTCGCAACCCAGCAAATAGCTTTAGTGCAAAAAGATCTGGCTTACTCAATATTTCTTACATTAATGTGTCTGTTGTATATCTATCTATCTATGCAGAGAGAGAGAGAGAGAGAGAGAGAGAAATAAGTACTAAATAAGTACACGAGCATACCAGAGCGGTGGCTCCTGTTCTGTGGGGCTGACTGGGCTCCACTGCCCAGTCTGGGAGTTGCTACATCTGGGGCACAGAAGTGTTCACTTTTGGACCATTATGAGGGATAGCTGGACCAAATCTGTGAGAGTGGCATTGCAGCTGGTGCATGAAGTCGCAGAACTATTCACTTAAATTTGGCCTAGCTAGATGCCCATTTTCCTGACAGGGGAGCATCTGGGCCAAATCTGAGTGGTACTGCAACTCCAGAAGTTATGATGCCTGGAGGAGGGAGCTGGGCTCAACCAGCTCTGTGGGACTGGAGTCACAAGAGCAACTGCTGCAGGATGAGTGTGGGGCAATCTCTGCAGCCTGTGCCCCCAGGGGCATGGCCCCCCACGGTCTCCCATCCTGCCCTGGGACAGGACTTGTCCCTCAGCCTCTCACCTGACTCTTTGACACAATCTGGTGACCATCGTGACTCATGGGTTGGGAAACCCTGCTCTACTGAGCCCTCTAGTCTGTGTTTCCCGAGTTATTTCCTAGGGTCACACTGTCCTAGCCATTTTCAAACAGAATGGAATTCATGGGGAATAAGATGTTATGACCTCTAATTAAGAGGGTGATATACTGTGGAAAAGAACCCAGACTCAGACTCAGACATCCTATAATTTGAAATCCAGTTTATAACCCAAACTGAAAAGCTTCAATTCACCAGTTTTCTGTAGTTCGTTTAATTCAAAAGACTTTGATAGGTCAATGACATTAACGTAATGACATGACCCTTGTCATAACCAGACATATTATGAATGGAATTTAATAATGCAGAAGAAATACTGAAGTACTATTACTTATCCTTTGATGATAGTTTTATTAATTAACATTATCAACCAAAGGTTTTTAAAGTCTTGCCAGGCACATGCACCTACGCAGACATTATAGCCTGCTCTATCATTTTACTGAATTGCCATTCCTGTATCCTAGTCTTAAAATGTGACTTGTTTCTGTGGAAACAAATTGAATGTTTACAAGAGGTTTGTAGACAGTTCTACTGATTTTTTTTTAATTATGTCAAGATCACTTTGTTTTTCATAGCAAAACCACCACTGCTACATGTACAGTATATGTGATATTTCTGAATTCAACCTCCATTTTTAAGGCTAGATTTTGCCACTTTTACTTATGTTGAGTAGTGCTTTATTCCACAAATAAACACATTCAATTCAACGGAGCTGGGTTTTTTGTGTAAGGTGATGTTCAAGATGATGTTCAAGGTGATTATGTGTGGCACAATCTGTCCTATAGATTATCTGTCTATTTCAAGAGTTTCTCCTACCACATGTTTGAACAGCACCTATCACGATGGGTCTCCAGTCTCACTTGGACACCAGTGTGTTTGTTTAATGTCCTTATTGTATTTTAATTGTGTTAATATAACAAAATTAAAGATCATGCATCTAGGATAAAGAATGCAGGCCAAACCTACAGGCTGGGACTGCATCCTGGAAAGCGGTGACTCTAGAAAGGATTTAGGGGTCATAGTGTACACACAACTAAATAGAACCTCTCAATGCAATGATGTAGCAAAAAGGACTAATGAGATCCTTGGGTGTATGAAGAGGGAGTAGGGAGGAGATTGTATACGGCGTTGCTGAGACTGATACTGCAATACCGTGTCCCGTTCTGGTGTCACATTTTGAAAGGACATTGGAAAAGGTACAGAGAAGAGCCACAAAAATGATTCAAGCACTGGAAAAATATCTTCCAGTGACAGACGTAAGGAGTTCAATCTGTTTAGTTGATCAAAAAGAAGATCAAAAGGTGACTTGATTATACAGCATAAGTATCTTTACTGGGAGAAAATATTCGATACTAAAGGGCCTTTAGCCTAGTGGAGAAAGGCATACCAAGAACCAATGGCTGGAAGTTAAATCCAGAGAAACTCAAATTAGAAATAAAGGCACAATTTTTTTTTAATAGTGAGGGTGATTAATCATTGTAACAAACTGCCAAGGGAAGTGGTGGATTCTCTATCTCTTGACATCTTTATATCAAGACTGGATGCCTTTCTGGAAGATATGCTTCAACCAAATACAGGTTACTAGGCTCAGTAAAGCAATAATTGAATAAAATTCTATGGCCTATGTACAGGAGGTCAGATTAGATGATCTATTGGTCCCTTCTGGCTTTAAAAATGTATGAATTTTTGAACTAATTAAACTAGTAATTGTTCCAAAATCCTGATTAGAACTTATGCCTCCTGAAGGAGCATATAAAAATGCAGCGCTCTAGTGGGAGGTGATATCTCCACCATAGTTAAGATTAAGACTATCTTACTGCGTAACAGCTGATTTTTGTGTGTAAGTGTGTGTTCTAAAATCTACATCCTTATGCAAGGTTTACTGAAACTCATGATGCCTCATGGGGGATCGAGGGTACGGTTAGTGTTCCAAAATTGAGATTGTTTGAGCCAGGTGTTCCTGAGATAAAGCCCCTCTAAAAAAATTGTGATACAATTTTACAGTTCTTATAACCTTTTTTGCACACACATAGGCTTTGATGCTCCCTGCATTGATATCACCCACTCAAGATTGAGTTCATCTAGTGTTTGGCACCCACTTCCCCTTCGGGGAAGCGCTATTTAAAAAAAAGTTATTCAAGATAAAAGTTGGTTCTACAACGTGGCCTGAGCCAAGCTGACAACCCAGAGAAGGACAAGATGGGTGAGGAAACATCTCATATTGTATCAGCTTCTGTTGGTGAAAGAGACGAGTTTTTGAGCTCCACAAAGTTCTTCAGGTCTGGGAAAGGTTATCAGAATGTCACAGCTAAATACAAGGTGGAACACATTGTTAAGCATAAGGAGTTTAACATGTGTTGCAAGAAACCATTCACAATGAAGTGGGCAATTAACATCTCTGGAGCCATAGGACACAGGAAAGTTAGATTTTGTCTACACTGCACTTTCATCAGTAAAACTTTTGTCGGTCAGGGGTGTGAAGAAAAAAAACCCACACACCCCTGACTGACAAAAGTTTTACTGATGAAAAGTGCCGGTGTGGACAGCATTTTGTTGGTGGGAGACACTCTCCCACCAGCAAAGCGACCATCCCTCATTGGGGGTGGCTTTCTCCTGCCAACAAAGAGCGGCTACACTGCGTACTTTTACAGCATCACTGCTGTAGCAGCACAACTGTGCCGCTGTAAGGTGCGCAATGTAGTCATAGCCTTAGTGGGTTACAGATTGTAATGAGACATAAAACCCATGTCTTTATTTAATCCATTATTTTTAACATCTAGCAGAGTTATGCATTTAAGTGCCCAAGCTTATCTTTTGAAGGTATTATGCAGGTTTCCTTTGAGGATGGGTTCTGAGAGATCAGATACGATGTGATTGTTTTGTGAAAAGTGTTAGCCCACAGATGATAAGGTGATTTTATCTTTTATCATTTTCCTGTGAGTTCATTTGAGATTGTAGTAATTGTCTAGTTTCACCCATAGAGTTGTTGGGGCATTTGATAGGCATGAACGCATCAAAATGCCTAGCACATGGAGTGTACCTCATCCAGTGCATCAAATGCCCCAGACCTGAAGAAGAGCTCTGTGGAGCTCAAAAAGCTTGTCTCTTTCACCAACAGAAGCTGGCCCAATAAAAAGATATTTCTATGTCCTGGAACCAACACAGCTACAGTAACTCAGAGGAAATCATTTGTGCATGTACAGCAGGACTGGAGGTCTGTTGCAAAGTAGTATCTTTGCAGGCAGTCTGACAGACTAACTGGGTGGCTCAAGGGGACATGCTCTGATTACTGAACCTGTGCCACTCCCATGCATGGTGAGTTGGAGTCGTGGTCTGGTCCTGGTGTCTTTCTAAAAAATGGGTGTTGTGCACATTAGCTGCATTCTGAAGGGGCTCCTTTTGGAAGTTTTCCCTAGAGACCAAAGCTTCTAGTAAAGAGACGATACTTTAAGGTGCTCTAAAGTCTATGTGCAGACAGATTGTTTTAAAAATTGCTATGCCTGATTAGGGCCTGGGTGGAATTAGTGGTTCAAATTTTGCACCATTTGATCATGGGTTTCCTTAGATTCAGCCCCCCAGTAAGGAGCTGTTTTTAATATTAAAATCTCTTTAAAATCCACATGTATCGACTTGAAAACTATTATGCCACAAGAGGGCTGGGGGAGTGCGTAGTGGAAATTCTGGTTCCCAAGATACAGCCCCTTCTAAAATGAACTGGTCATAATACTTTCAGGTTCTTAACTTATTTATTTTTTGAGCAGAGCCAGGGAAATGACTCATGAAATTTATATAGGTAGACTGCCCTTGAGATCTACTACTGAATAGTACCAAAGAGCAATTTAGAAATATTTCAGAAGTAACTGCATTATAAAGACTTTGGCACTGCTTGCTGACAGTTCATGTCTTAGAGAACTATTATTTCCTCCAACTCCTACATGAGTAACAGTGAGTGTATACCATACTCAGATGGTGGCTTAGTGGAATAAGCTCTCTCCCTTGAATATAACAGCAGTAAGCTCCAATTCTCTCCTGTGGAGCTCTGCATTGTGTGTTCATTAGTGCTTCCAACCTGCTTTAGCTGGGGCCAACATGGGGATCATGATGTCTTCTCAAAGCCAAAACATGAGATGAGACTGCAGGACTGGGTAGCCTTCTGAAGTCGGTGGGCAAGGCTGTTATGGTGCATATCAGCACTAACAAGATGGCTTCATTTGATACTTCACAGCTTATAGGAAACTCTAGAGAAAAATCTGAAGGGTATTGAAGGAAGCAATGTCCAGGTGATCTTCTCAGAGATCCTTCCTGTGCCATGAGTGAAGGAAGACAGAAGGCAGAAAACTCTCAAGGTGAAGCGTTGGCTGGGTAAGTGGTGTGAGGGGGAAGAAATATTTATGTGAAATATTGGGTCACCTTCTGTGAGGGGAGAACATTCTACAATTTGGGTGGCCTCTACCTCAGCAGAAGGAAGATCAATATGCTAGGAGAAAAGGGGACTAGACTAGTCAGGAGCAGGGCCGGCTCCAGGCACCAGCATTCCAAGCTGGTGCTTGGGGCGGCAATCTGCAAGGGGCGGCAGTCTCTGTGTTTTGCCCCAAGCAGCGTGCTGAATTGGCGCCGCAGGCAGCGGCGGCAGCCCATGCGCCATTAGGGCAGCAGGTGCGTTTCTGCAGTGGCAGCAATTCAGTGGCAGCTTCTATGTTTAGCTGTCCAGGGTGGCTTCAGCTAAACGTAGAAGCTGCCGCCAAACTGCCACCGCCACAGAAACGCACCTGCCGCCCTAAGGGCACACGGACTGCCCCCACCGCCCGCGGCGGCAATTCGGTGCCCTGCTTGGGGCGGCGAAAACTGCAGAGCCAGCCCTGGTCAGGAGGGTGTTCAACTAACAACAAAAGGGGAGGGTGAAAAGGAGAATGAATGAGTAATCATTTAGCACAAAAATCACAACGCGGAGAACAAAATTAATCAAGAACCAAAAGGCATGAAGAGAAGATTCTTTAATCGTCTGTACAAGAATGCTAGGAGCCTGGGTAACAAACAAGGATTTGGAATTGCTGACTTAAGCATAAATTCAACTTAGCTGGTATTAGAAGAATCTGATTCACGTGACTGGAATGTTGAAATCACTTACTACAATAATCTATTTAGGAAGGGCCAAGTGGGCAAAAGAGGACAAGGAGTGGCACTCTGTCAAAAATGCAATTAGCTGTTTCTGACTCACTGATAACTCAGAAGCAAATGATCTTGAGTGTCCGTGGATAAATGTTCTAACAGCTAATGCTAAAGACGGGGTATTAGCTGTTGTCTGCTGCACAATAATCACACTTGAGAACTGGATGACTCCTTAAGAATGTGTTACAACATGTTAGTACTAAAATGTACTTGGAATTTCTAAATATTACAGATGACAATTTCTTAACTCAAAAACTGTTGCATCCAACATGGGAAAATTATTTATTAGACCTCACTTTGACAGATAAAGAGGAACTGGGCATAGAACTAAGTTAATGGTTGCTTACCTGAAAATTATCAAGACTTGATTACGTTCATTATGTGCAACCAGGATAAAGTTCGAACCAGTTATAGATATATTTGGTGCTTTAAAAGAGCCAATTTTAATAAAATTGTAAACAATTACAAGCCAAATCACTTGAGAGAGAGAATATAAATAGAAAAATGTGAATGATAATTAGAAGCTGTTTAAGAAAATTTTACTAGATGCCCAAGAAATCACAATAGAGAAAGAAGGCTACACTGGGTTTTTTAAGGGGGGGAGTTAATAACAATTAATATAAATTAGAAACTAGAAATAGTAGAAAATTGATAAGGGATGCCAAAGAACACAAGGCGAACTCTTTAGCCAGCAGAGTCAAGGACAATGAGAAAGAGTTTAAGAATGTTAGGAACTAAAGGAACTCTAGCAATGGTTTGATACATGAAAAGAGTAGAATTGTCAATAAAAATGCAGAACATGCAGAAGTGTTCAATGAATATTTCTGTTCTGCAGTTGAGGAAAAGTCAGAGGATGTATTCATATCATATGAAGATATATTTCCCATTTCAGCTATAATTAAGGAGGATGTTAAACAGCAGCCACTAAAGTTAGACACTTTAAAATCAATAGCTCTAGACAACTTATATCCAAGAGTTTTTTAAAAAAGCTGCCTGAAGAGCTCTTTGGACTGTGAAATATCAGGGGGATAGCCGTGTTAGTCTGGATCTGTAAAAGCAGCAAAGAGTCCTGTGGCACCTTATAGACTAACAGACGTATTGGAGCATGACAATTCGTGGGTGACATGCATCCGACAAAGTGGGTATTCACCCACGAAAGCTCATGCTCCAATACGTCTGTTAGTCTATAAGGTGCCACAGGACTCTTTGCTGCTTTTGGACAGTGACTGATTTTCAATAAGTTTTGGAGCACTGGGAAAATTCCAGAGGACATGAAGAAAGCTAATGTTCTGTTACTAGTTTAAAAAGGGTAAACAGGATGACCTAAGTAATTATAGGCCTGTCAGACTAATTTAAATCCTGGGCAAAATAATAAAATTGCTGATATGAAACAATTGAATAAAGAATTAAGAGTGTAATATAGTTAATCCTAGTCACAGAAAAATAAATCTTTTCAAACTAACTTGATATCGTACGTGTGTATGTGTGTTTTGATGAGATTACAATTTTGGTCGATACAATACCTACTAGATTTCTGTAAGGCATTCGATTGGTACCACACAACCTCTTAAACTAAAACTAGAATGATTCAAGATGGCACACATTAAATGGATTCAGAACTGGCTATCTGATAAATCTTATAATGTAATCAAGCCAGTGTATTTCTCATGGAGTCTCGCATGGATCAGTTCTTGGTCCTATGCTATTTAATATTTGTATCAATGACCTGGAAGGAAACAATCATTATTGATATAAATTTCAGATGAAACAAAGACTCACTAATAAAGAACGATCTCAACCGTTTGGTAAACTGAGCATGAACAAATGATGTGCATTTTAATACAGCCAAATGTAAGGCCATATATCTAGGATCAAAGAATGTAGGCCATATTTGCACAGTAGGGGACTCTATCTTCGAAAGTAGTGACTCTGGAAAAGTGGGTATTCACCCACGAAAGCTTATGCTCCAATATGTCTGTTAGTCTATAAGGTGCCACAGGACTCTTTGAAAAAGTACTGAGGGTCATGGTGGATAATCAGCTGAACTTAAGCTCCCAGTGCAACACTGTGGCCAAAAGGCCTAATGTGATCCTTGGGTGCATAATCAAGGGAATACCAAGTAGGAGTAGGAAGGTTATATTACCTCTGTATCTGGCCCATGTGTAACCAATACTGTGTCAAGTTCTGATGTCCACAATTCAAGAAGGATATTGAAAAAATTGGAGAGGGTTCAGAAGACCCACAAGAATGATTAAAGGACTGGAAAGCATGCTTCATAGTAGTGATACACTCAAGGAGCTCAATGTAGTTAGCTTAACAGAGAGAAGTGTCAAAGAATGACAGTAGCTCTTTAGGAGGGAACAGGGCCAGTTCACCTGTGACGCTTCAGCTGCCTCCCAATTTGGTTTAAAAGCAAACAACTGGTGAATGAGGGTTGTGTTAGAGTACAGATTGAGTCGGTCAGGAAAAGGGTGGGTGAGAGCTTCCATAGGTCAATTTCACTGTGGAAGCTCCCAGAAGGAAACTAGGTGGTTCCTGGGAGAAGGTCAAAGAGCAGCCAGAGGGATTTTGCTGGCTTGTGTTCCCCAGCCAGAGAGCCAGGCCTGGAGAGAGCTGAAGGCCAGAGCACAGCAAAGGGAGTTGCCTGCTGATGTCTAAGCTGGAGAGCTGAGTCTGAGGGCAAGAGAGGACTAGTAGTAGGGGGGACAGCAGAGAGGCTTACACGATGATGTCTCCAAGCTGGACCCATGGCAATGGTGAGAGGGCCAGGGGGAAGGAGGGATGGTCCCCTAGTGAGGATGATCTCCCAGCAGAGAGGTGGGAGGCTCCTGCTGGGAAGAGTAGGTCTGCACTCCAGCTGGAAGGGCTGGGATGACTATCCCGGCAGAAGGACAGAAGAGGACAGATGAGGAGTTTAGCCGTGGTGGAAATGTGGCTGGAGTGTGGCATGTGCTATGTCAATATACAAGAGGTTGTATGATTTTTAGGGACTGCTTGCAGAGCATGTCTTAAATGGACTATGTATGGGCATTTTTGTTATGGACTATTTGCACTATGTTCTAGTAATGAAGCATCCTGAAGGAGGGGTATTGTTAGGCAAGAGAGCTGTCAGAGTTACTGGGGACTTTGAAGAAGGGGAAGCTGAAGCAGACCCACCAGTTCTCCTCTGTCAGCTGCAGGAGGGGCTGCCCTATAACAAGAAGGCTAAAGGGTGATTTGATCAATCTAGAAATAAGGTGCAGGTTTTTCAACAATGGGGGTAACTAACCACTGGAGCAACTTACCAAAGCTGTTGTGGATTCTCCATCACTGGAAAATTTCAAATTAAGAACAGATGTTTTTGTAAAAGATATGCTCTAGTTCTACCTGTAGTGAGGAGGCGTGGCCTCCCTCAGAGTGACAAAAGGGACCAGAACATGCCCCCTGGTGGGCCAAACCGGGAGAGCCACAAACACCTCACTGGAAAGGCAGGACAGGAAGTGGACGTACAAAAGATGGGCCCTGCAGCTCAGTTGGGCTGGAGTTGCCACAGGAGACAGACGCATCCCACCTGCTGCTGGAGCCTGCAGAGGAGCTGCTGGGGTTGCCTCCTGAGGACTGGCCAGAGCTCCCAGGGTCACTGGCTGACCAAGATATCAAGGAGTTGCCGGGATCCCCCCCAAGATGACAGACGAGCCCCATGGTATAGAAGTACCAAACCCCAGGGATATAGGAAGTAGCCCAGGGGAACTAGAAGACCATCTAGTTGAATGTTGGACTGCTACAAGGTCATTGTGTTGCAGGCGGATTCCCCACTGACTCAGTGGCAAACCACTCAACCACTGTTAGGGCCCCAGGCTGGGATGCAGAGGAGTCGGGTGGGCCCACATCTCCCTACCCCCAGCCACCCCATCCTGGGGGTGGCAGCACCCCCATCTTAGGCCAGGAGACCTGTGGTACCCTGCTCACCCTTAGACTGCACTGATGCTCACCCCTGCCAGAGCCCCTAAACTGCGCTGGTGCTCACCCTTACCTGGAGCTCATAGACTGCTTAGCCACTGTGCTCTGATTGCAGGACAGAGCCTACTAACTGTCTGCTGCGCCACCCTGACTGAAGGACCGGGGCTCATAGACTGCCATACTGTTCTGCCCAGCCGGAGAACCAGACCACTAAGTGCAGCTAATTCCCCACTTTGAACTCACCTTTACAGGTACGTGACAGTGAGGAGGCATGGCCTCCCTCAGAGTGACAGAGAGGGATGGCCATGCAGCCTACAAACCCAAAATATTGGATTTAAAAAAGGAATTAATCCAGGGAAGTCCTATGGCCTGTGTTATGCAGGAGGGTATACTAGAAGTAACTAGATGATCTCAGTAGTTCCTTCTGGCTTTAAAAAAATCTATGAACTTATGGTTGTTGCATTCATAAGTCTGTAGGGATGACATGTACTGTAACTTTGTATTTCTGGATTTTCTAGGTTTAAATGGGTGTTACAATAACTCTGAATTTTTTGGTTTTCAGAGGTTAAAGTTTAGCCACTCTTCATGTTCTGGAAGGGTAGGAAGCAGCGTTGGGCATCCTTAATTCTACTTTCACAAAGCATTTGGGCAATTCATTACTGTCAGGCATAGTGACATGGTGCCTAAAAGTCACTATGTAAATTTGGGTCTTTTATAGGTTTAATCCATTCTTCAGAGCAGGACATTTGAGCCAAGCAGCGTTGTCTTGCCAGCCTATTTCTCTGACAGGTGAACCATACTGCTAGGAACTGTGAGTACTCCTGTGCATATGACAATACAACTAACAACAAATGTGGCAACTCTAAAGACTACAGAAAACAAAGGAGACTTATAATTTTTCTCTTAAATTGTTAAGTGTGAAAGTTCCCATGAAAACCACTTCAAGTCTAGAAAATAAGAATACAGCAAAGTCCAAAGCACATCATGTCCTCCATTGCCTAAGGTTAGACAACATACAGCTAATAGTGGCCCGATGGATGTGATAGAAGCAATAAATCATGCTCTTTCTCTCTGCCCTGGTCTCCAATGTCATGCTTACTGCACAGCTGCCACACTGAGATTGATGGTGTTTGCCTTCAAAGCAAGAATAACTTCTCACCCACTTCTCTCTCATTCTGTTAACAAAAGGACACCAAAAAGCCACCCTGTTTACAAATATCTACATTAGGTATTTAGAAGATGACCATTACCTGGGTGTCATAGATTGGATAAATGCCCATTATATCTATATGTACTTTGGTTCTTTCATTTATATTGAGCACATAGCTTTGAATTTACTGGGATTATAACCATTGCTATTTATGTTAGCACTAATGTACATTCATCAGCAGGTGATAATGTGAGTGTAACAGTTCTGTATCTGTGATATAGCAGAGACCACTGAAAAGTAGCAGAAACATACTGGTAAGTTTAGGTCACTCATGGGAACAGTGAATTTCCTATGCATTTTTAATGGCTATCACACTCTGGTCATCTTGTGGTGCATTTTTGTAGCTGTTTGTTATGCCTTTTACTGTAGCTTGTCTCATTAAAGTGTGAGTATCTGCATTATAATTACATATTGTTACTTCAATTTACATCGTCCGCTAGGTGTGGATAATACTTTTCCAGGCAAATATAACATATCACAAGAGATAATATGATGTCAACTATAAGAAAAATGATGGAAAGATATTGTCATCAGCAGGATTATAAACAGAATGGGACGCAGATGAGTTTCTTTCATGAGTCAGTGTGATTTGGGCTTATAATAAATTTGGACTCTGGCCATCCAATCTGCATAAGGCAGACCTCATTCAAATAAAGAGCAAGTCATTAATCACAACTTGGAGGGATATTTTTCTGGTACAGCACCAGTATAAACCACTGGATGATAGATATATTTAGTGTTGTGACCACAAGGAAAACTACTTCTTCAACTCTGGCTCTTCTTTGCTGGGCTGATGTCAGCCCTCATTCACACATTTGAACTCTGGTGAGGGTAATAGCTTTATATCCAAGGGCAGCATTTTGGCTCAATGTCTTTAAACAAAAGATTGACAAAATCATCAGGTGTGTAGTGGCTTTGGGGAGTTTAAAATTGACATTAATTATTCCTGAATTTATAAAGAAAGGACCAACAACTTATAAACCACAGAACTCTGGGGCAATAACATATCCACCTTCTGTGCTCCTGCCACCATCTCCTCCCCACCTCCTTTGTGGCTTGTCTGTTATTGTGAGGTTAAGCCTAATCTATCACTTGATCCATTGCTGCTGCCACTGAATATTCAGCTCTCTTTGCAAGGAGTTTGGGCCTAAACCAAAGCCCAAATGAAATCAAATGAGAGGCTGCCATTGACTTAAATAGACTTTGGATTAGACCCAATGTGAATAAGATCTCTGGGCCTGCTTCTTCTCTTGTTTATCCTCAGGCCTACCAAGTGTCATGCCTGTGGACACCCCCACATTACACAGCCCTACCACATTTCCCCATCTCCGCTGAGACGCTGCACGTCTAGCTGAATTGTGGGACAGTTGGAGGCGTCTCCCTACACTTGCACCTGTAGCTGCTCGAGGTCACCATGATGCCTACTGAGCAGGCAGCCAGGCATGTCCTCTCTTGCTGCTCCCTTTCCTGGATCCGGGCTTGAAAAAAAAGGTTGCCACTCTGAGGCACAAACTGGCCACTGTACCCCTCCCCCCCAGCTACCCACCCACCAACAAAAAATAGAATAATAGAAATGTGGGGCTGTGTAATGGTGTGCACTCACCTGTCACGAGCGCCCCCTTGGCCAAGTGTGTGCACCTGCACTTTCTCTCTGCTTTGTGGTGAGTCTTTGCCAAAGAATGCAGTTTCAACATGATCACCTATTCACAAATTTGGGTAAAATTTGGCTAATAGTTTGGAGTGAATAAAAAATTAGGAATTTTTTTGAAGTAGAAAAGTTCATTATGAAATGTCAATTTGAAACAATGCTGGGCGGGGTTCAGTAAGAAAAAAGTTTTGGTTCAAAATCAAGTATTTTTTCTGATTTTTCAGTTTGCCCATCAAATAAAAAAATCATTCCATTCCACATGGCTAGTTTTTAACCCATCTGGGCATTTTTGTATTGCCTTGTGGTTAAAAGATGTAATATGCTGGGTGGGGGGAGCAGGACCGGCGCTAGGGGTTTGAGCGCCCTAGGCGGATGGCAATTTCGCCGCCCCGCGCGCTGGTCCTGCAGCTCCGGTGGAGCTGCTGCAGTGGTGCCTGAGGAGAGTCCGGTGGTCCGTGGCTTTGGTGGAGCTGCTGCAGTCATGCCTGCGGGAGGTCCACCGGATCCGCGCAAGGAGCTGACCGTCCTCAGGCACGACTGCGGCAGCTCCACCGGAGCCGCGGACAACCGGACCCTCCGCAGGCACCACTGCGGCAGCTCCACCGGAGCCGCCTGCCGCCCCCTCCAGCAAAATGCCACCCACCAATAATTCTGGCACCCTAGGCAATTGCCTAGGCTGCCTAAATGGTAACGCTGGCCCTGGGGGGGAGGTTCTCTTGGGACACAAGAGAATGGTCTACAATTCCCCTCCCCCCTCCATTGTCCAAACTGCGGTACCATGTTAGGATAAAGTCAGAAAAATGGTAAAATAACAAAAAAACATTGTGTTACTTTTTCTAATGTCACACTCTGTCAGCATTGGTGAGGCCTCAGCTGGAGTACTGTGTCCAGTCCTTGGTGCCACACTTCAGTAAAGATGTGGATAAACTGGAGAGAGTTCAAAGGAGAGCAACAAAAATAGTTTTTTGTTATTTTACCATTTTTCTGACTTTACTATTCTAGTGAAAAATGTCACCAAGCTCTAGCCTAGAACAGACAAAGTAGACTGGAGGCTGTGTTGGATGAGATGGTGACATGTCAGGAATATTGTACTGTGTGCAAAAATGGGACCTCTTCATTTAGGATGGTCTACAGCAGTGGTTCTCAACCTTTCCAGACTACTTTAGCCCTTTCAGAAGTCTGATTTCTCTTGCGTGCCTCAAGTTTCACCTCACTTAATAACTGCTTGCTTACAAAATCAGACATAAAAATACATAAGTGTCAGAGCACACTATTAGTGAAACTTTGCTTCCTTTCTTGTTTTTACCAGATAAATATAAAATAAATCGATTGGAGTCCAATTATTGTACTTACATTTCAGGGTTGTACTTGAGCCTGTTATTCACTTGTCAGCCTTGTCTGAATCCAGAGTCCCTGCCACTTGGGGCTGAAGCATGTAACTTAGCTTCATGGGGCCCTGGGCAATTGTCCTGCTTGCCACCTCCTAATACCAGCCCTGCACCTGCGACCCCTCTGAAGCTGTCTTGTGACCCCACTGGGATCACAACTCCCAGGTTGAGAAACACTGATCTTGATGAGTTGAATACACCCTGGAAGACTTCTGCGTACCCCCAAAGGCAGGTGTTCCCCTGGTTGAGAGCCACTGGTCTACAGGATGATCAAGTTCTCAATAGCTTACTTAACGTGATCTTAAAGTATTGCCTTGGAGCTGATTGCCCAGTGATGGAATTTAATTGGTTCATTTAATTGGTTCATTGTACAAAACAGACAGAGGACAAATAAACTAAAGATACTGGGTTACCATTTATTCAATACTCAAAGTTCATTCATTTGAAAAACAAAAGCACACCTCAAATTTTTTAATACTAACATTTGATAGATATGCCTGGTCTATTAAACAAGTGTAATCAGAGACTTCACTGAATAAACTCACTAGAAAAGACATGTTATAGGTATTGTACTGCTGCCATTCTGTAATACGGTAATACCCTGTTAAACAGAGAGATCTGATGACAATATTCCTGTATGTCTCTTTCAAACAAAAGCTCACTCTTGTGATAATTATTGTTTTGCTTCTCATAGTTACATGGCAAGGATTTGTAAACCTGTTAATACTTCCTAACTACATAACTTGAGTGTATGCGTAAGGTTTGTATGTCCTACTTAAAGGGTGACTTTAAAAAAAAAGAGAGAGTCTGCCTGAACATTTACTCTTGTTACAGCCAACACTGACAATTACTGTAACTGAAAGATATTAGAGATACAGTGGCCTTATTTATCTATTAGTTCATTTGTGCATTTGACATGTCTTCACTGTATAGTCAGCTACTCCGGTTGATTGTGTCAGTCTTTTGCACAGAAACAGAGGCAAGAAAAACATTTTAAAAGACAGAAAAATGTTATTTTAAAACAAACAAACAAAAAAAGGCAGGGAACTCAGGGGCAGGTGCGGTGCTACCCTCAACTTTGTTGGGGGGGGGGGTTCTTTGGTTGGTTGGGCTTTTTGGGACAGGGGCATTTTGTTTTGAATTAACTTGATTTTAAGTCAGTGATGCTCCTTAACCATGTTTATAACCCCCTGTCATGGTATAATTCCCCACTCTGAACCTTAGCGTCCAAAAGATGGGGTACCAGCATGAATTCCTCTAAGCTCAATTACCAGCTAAAACCTGTAGCACTGCCACCAACCAGGAATTCCAGTGCCTGGTACACTCTGGTCCCCCCAAAACCTTGCCCAGGGACCCCCAAGACCCAGTCCCTCTGGATCTTAACACAAGGAAAGTAAACCCTTTCCCTCACCGTTGCCTCTCCCAGGCTTCCCCTCCCTGGGTTATCCTGGAAGATCACTGTGATTCAAACTCCTTGAATCTTAAAACAGAGAGGAAAATGCACCTTCCCCTCTCCTTCTCTCTTCCCCTCCCAGATTCTCCCTGAGAGAGACAGTAATCCTAAAACAGAGAGAAATTAGCCTCTCTCTCCCTCTTCCCTCCTTTCTCCTCACCAATTCCCTCATGAATCCAGACCCAGTCCCCTGGGGTCTCACCAGAATAAAAAAACAATCAGGTTCTTAAAGAAGAAAAGCTTTTAATTAAAGAAAGAAAAAACAATAAAAATTATCTTTGTAAATTTAAGATGGAACATGTACAGGGTCTTTCAGCTATAGACACTGGGAATACCCTCCCAGCCTAAGTATACAAGTACAAATTAAAATCCTTTCAGCAAAATATAAATTTGAACTCCTTCCAACCAAATACACATTCGCAAATAAAGAAAACAAACATAAGCCTAACTCGCTTTATCTACCTAGTACTCACTATTCTGAACTTATAAGAGCCTGTATCGGAGAGATTGGAGAGAAACCTGGTTGCACGTCTGGTCCCTCTGAGCCCCAGGGTGAACAACCACCAAAATCTAACAGCACACACACAAACTTCCCTCCCTCAAGATTTTAAAGTATCCTGTCCCCTGATTGGTCCTCTGGTCAAGTGACAGACTGGCTCACTGATCTTGTTAACCCTTTACAGGCAAAAGAGATATGAAGTACTTCTGTTCCATTAACTCTTAACTATCCGTTTATGACACCCCCACATCTGCAGCCAACCCACCTCAGAGATCCCTGTTTTTTATTTTTGGCATGATTAACGCTCAGATCCACAAAGGTACTAAAGCATAAGTCCCAGTTTTAGGCACCGCTGTGATCCACAAAAATGTGGCTCAGCTGCCACTTAACCCTGCAGGTGCCTAAACTCACTCAGTGCCTACATTTTCAGGGTAGAAGTTCCCTGCATGCCTAAATTTCCACTTCTGGACATATTCGCTGCTGCCGCATTCTAGGTGTCTCTGTGACTACCTCCCACCCGAGCCCCAGTACAATCCACAAATCAAGAGAAGATAGTCAGAGGAGCCCTTATCTCACCCATGGAGTCCAATCTGGTATGTATGCTCTGAAGATGCCTACGGGGTCAGGTCCCATTCAAAATCTGGTGGGCTACCTTATAACTTTTAGCCCAGCAGCTGGGGGACTCACTTGGGTTGTGGGAGACCCAGATTCAACTTGCCCCTCTGCCTAATAGGGAGTAAGGATTTGAACAGGGGTCTCCTAGTCTCAGGAGAGTGCTCTAACTACTGAGCTATGACATATTCTGATGTGGGAGGCGGTTGTCTCAGTCACTCCTGTTGAAACTGTGCTACTGTGTATACTCAAAGAGACATGGGGCCAGGGAGAGAGACAGCAACCACACAAGATTGATGCTCTAGCCTGGTGGTTCTGGGACCCACCTGAGAGATGGAGACCTGGGTCAATTCCCCCTGCTGCAATGACTCTAAGTATTTATCCAAAGTGGACCAGCTTCAGCAGAAGAGATTGAGGGACATCCCCCTGTCCCATCAGAATATCCCAGAGCTCAGTGGTTAGAACAGTCTCCTGAGAGTGTAGGAGGGCCCTGTTCGTGTCCTTTCTTCCTCTCAGGGAAAGAGGGGAATTAAACCCAAGTCTCCCACAGTCCAGGTAAATGCTCTAAGTAAAGGGCTTAAAGTTGTAAGGTCACCATCTCCTCCTTCAGCTGCATTGTGTGGAGTAGGGCAGGTGCCTAAACCATTCTCACAACATATGTGAGAATGCCTAAGCCGTCTGAGTCTACGAGAGGGGCTTCTGATTGTGCGTTGCTAGCAGACACATGCCTTCCTGCAGCCTTCACAGAAGTGCCTATCTCCCTAAGAGGGGTGGTATCAGGCTGTCTTGAGTGGCTCACAAACATGGGTGTCAACCTCAGGGCTGACTGTTAGAAGCCAAGGCACAAACTCCAGACTGGTTGTATGGTCTCTAATTAGATTTCACCACAAGCATCAAGTATGAACCGCCTTCTGGTCTATCTTGTCACCCAGGCAAGCGTACCTGTGTGTGAGACACATGGTCCCTTACACCAAAAATCACAACAATGTTCAGGTTACTCCCAGTCCCAAAGGGCCAGTCACTTACCCGAGGTCAATTGTACCTTATGCTCACCAAAGACAACACTTGTCACCTGTAATAAAGCAGCTAAGGCTTTGTCTACACCAGCATTTTTGTTGGTAAAACTTTTGTTGGTCAGGGGTGTGAAAAACACATACTCCTGACTGATGTAAGTTTCACCAACAAAAGAGCTGGTGTGGACAGCACTATGGCAGCAGAAGAGGCTCTTCTGCTGGCATAGTTAATGCCACTCATGGAGGCGGGGGGTATTATGCCAGCAGGAGAGATCTCTCCTGCCAGCAAAGAGCAGTTACCCGAGAGACCTGACAGCGGTACAGCTGTGCTGGTGTAAGGTCCATAATGTCGACATAGGCTAAGAAAAGGAAAAAAAGAGTTATTTACGGGGTTAAAGCAGGTAAACATACAGACCAATGAATGACAGTCTTAGGTTCCAAAAAGTAATAGAAGCTGCTGTAATATGTAAGTTCTATATGTCCTTTAGGGCTAGCCCAAGCTTAGCAGCTTGAGGGTCCTTGCTTATTGTTAGAAATATTCCCCTCTCCAAATTCCAAGCAGCATAGTGATGAGTTTCCTTAAAAGGGATTTTTATTCCCTTCCCCCAGAGCCCCCTGCACCCAACCCTCTGCCCCAGCCTTGAGCTCCTCTGCCCCAACCCCACCCCAGAGCCCACACCCCAAGCTGGAGCCCTCACCCCCCACCCCAATGCCCCAGCCCTGAGCCCCTCATCCCCATCCCCACCCCAGGTTCCACATCATCTGCCGGAGCCCTCACCCACTCACCCCAATCCTCTGCCCTACCCCAGAGCCCACACTCCCAACCGGAGCCCTCACCCCCCTCCAACCCTCTGCCCCAACCCTGAGCCCTCACCCACACTCCAAACCCCTTGGCCCCACCACTTTAATTTTGTTATGTGTGCCAATATAAAGGTGATCTGTCAAACATCACCTCCATATTGGTGCACATAACAAAATTCATTCCGGATATGAATGGGAAAAATTGGAGGGAACATTGGTCAGAGCGCCTAAGTCCCTTCGTGGATCCAGACCTGGGTCTATACAGCCCAACTTAACCTTTGCCTCCTGAAGGAGAATTATATGAGGCACTGAAAACCTTGATTAATAAAGATATTTGCAAGGCTTTGTTGACTGACATGTCTACTTAGGGCCTGAGGTGCAATGTGGCATTGCAACAACTCAAACTCCAGCAGAAGCTGTGACTGCTGAGCTTTGTTTCAGGAGCTGAGTGAGGGCTGTGTTGTTTTGAATTTCCCTTTTCCCTAGTGCTGACAGTGAGGACTGACTGAGCCAAATGTGATAAGACTTACACCATGATATGGCAGGTCAGGAAAAGAGAAAACAATGATTGTTTCTAAAAGTGGCAAGAGAAAAAAAAACAAACATGTGGAACTTTTAATTTTTTTAAGCCCCCATTACTCTGAAAAAGAGCTTGTTGGGTCAGCGGTTCCCTCCCCCATCCATTGTTTGGAGCTACTGGATTTCTGCCAAACTGTTCAGCACATCTCACTACCTTGGAGTGGAAGAAATGTGGCAGATAGGTGGGACTTACATAGCCTGTCTCATCAGCTGAAGTCAGACTGAGCCAGCTTATAAACCATTTCTGGGATAATTTTTACGGCTCAACATTTGCTAGGATATGTCTAAAAGCTTGGCCTCCAGTCTTAGCTTTTGACAGGGTGATTTTTTATTTGAAGCTATGAATGTTGAAGGATAGTTACTTACAGAACCCAACAAGCAATCAGAATAAAACATTGAGTTCTTTACATACTAATACATACTGTCATACTGTGACCTTGAAATAATTTTCTGGAATATTAAGAGAAATGTCACAAATAATAGTAAGAAAAATAATATATTCCACTGCAGATCGGTGACACACTGTTACCATTTCTCTAGCCAGGGGTATATCTAAACTTTGAGCTGGGGGGTGTTCTTCCTAGAGAAGAGACTGTGACTAGAGTTATGTACGGATACAAAGTGCCTAGGGTTTCAGATGGGTACGTGTTTGGGACGCTTAGACCGTCCCACAGCTCACACTGCTGTGGCTGCATTCTATTTTTAGTGCACTATCTGGATGAGAGCTAGCACGAGTATGTCTTCTCGAGCTGAGAATCACACCCCCTGCTTAAAGTGCAGACATATCCCTTGAGAAACAGTTTGTCACAGAGTGGCTGGCCCTATAAGGGGAGTTACCAGCCTTACCTGTGACTTATCAGGTGCCTGAGCTGTGAGGTTAGCCTGAAGAGAGTACTTAGTCCTTATATAGGCCAGCAACAGCTTAGGGGGGAGAGTGAGGCTGTACCCAGAGAGTAGGAAGGCAACTCTGGGTTAGGGGAAAGAACTCTGTTTACATGTGACTCCCAGGCAGATGGCCTGAGATTAATCTGACTAGGAGGAAGAAGGAAGCAGAAGAGCTCTCTTTAACTCCCAGGCAATCAGACGGGCCTGAATTCACAAAGGAACTTGTAAGAGCCTTGAAAATCATTGCAACAACAAACTTTGTGTTAGGTACCTATGCTCCCTATGCAACACATGGGGAGAAACCTAAGAATGGGATCTCCAAAAGTCAGCCTGCAGTGACCTTAAGTGCTGCTAGGTGGCAGCTGTGCAGTGGTTTTGTGGATCACAATAGCATCTAGAGCAGTGGGTCTCAACTTATTGCACCTCCGTGTAGTAGCCGGGGGTGGGGGTGGGGGGACATGACGCTGTTTCCAGGAGCCACGTGGAACCTGCAACCCTGACCCTCTCTCATGTCCGAACCCCCTGCCACAGCCCTGATCCACTTCCCACCCTCCAAACCCCTTAATCCCAGCCCGGAACTCCCTCCTGCTCCCCCAAAACCTCATCTCCAGCCCCACACCAGAGCCCACAACTGCAGTCCAAAGCCCATACCCCCACCTACACCCAAACCCCTGCCTCATCCAGGAGCCCCCTCCGATACTCCAAACCCCTCAGCTCCACCTCGCAGCCTGGAGTCCCCTCCTGCACCCCAAACTCCTCATCCCTGGCCTCACCCTGAAGCCCACACCCCCAGCTGGAGCCCTCACCACCTCCCGCACCCCAACCCCCTGAGTCAAATGAGTGAGTGAGTGAGGGTGGGGAAAGCGAGCAACAGAGGGAGGGAGGAAGTGGGAGACGGAGCCTCAGAGAAGGGGCAGAGCAGGGCGGGGCCTCAGAGGAGGGATGTGCAGAGGTAGGGCAAGAGTGTTCAGTTTTGTGCAAGTAGAAAGTTGGCAACCCTGAGGGAGAGCAGAGCCTGGCTAAGTTGTCTTTTCTTAGTGCATACATAAATTCCAGTCTGAAAAATCTCCATTTTCCACCCCATCCCCCCAAAACTATGTGAACTGGCACCAATGCCTAAATGCAGTTGTGGATCTGGGTGACGGCCTGTGGAGTGTAATCCTGCAGGGAGTAGATAGGCCTCCGCAGAAGACCCAGGGTCTGGGAGAAAGGACATGATTGACAGGTTGAACTTGTGTTTAAATTGTTTAATTTTTAAGAAATAAAACTGAGTTCTTGAAGAAAAAGGGACTGAAATTATGTGGCTGGAGCGTGTTCTTTGGTGTATGGGTTAGTGAGAAAGCTCACCGGCTTCTGCTGTTAAATAAGTGTCCATCAAACATACGTTTTTGCATAAAATATCTCAGCCCCCTTTTCCCCTCCTCTCCCTTCCTCTTCCCTCTTTTCCCCTCCCCTCCCCACATAACTGGCTGCAGTAACAAGCACACTTTATCCGTCTCACCGCTTCAGATCTGAGGCCGATACCACTCCTCAAATGAGCTGCAATAGGATACTTTAGTATAATGTGGCTGGAATTTAATACAAATACATGGATCATGTGTGTTTACATCCTATGCAGGCACAAAACAAACATCTTAATTACCATAAAGGCTTACAATAGTGTTCTATGTACATTACTTCATAATGCCACGTAAATGCAAACATAATTCTAAATCTAAATTTGCCTAAAGCTTAGGGGATGAGGATAGAGCCAGCGATTCTAGTAGGGATCATCTCTACTAAATGGAGGGTATTTATTATAATGACCCACATTTTCAAATTTGGATTTTTGTAGCAAGGTTTCTAAATCCATAGCTTGGTTCCTAAATGACAATAGCTTGATTTTCTGAGGTACCAAACACACATAGCTCCCTCTGAAATCCATAGAAGCTGTGGGTGCTCAACATTTCTGAAAATCAGGCTATTTTAATTTTGGTACATAACTTTATGTAAATAAATTTTAAATATTTGGATAATACAGAGGTCCCTAAACTGTAGGACCTACAGGGGCACAGAGGAATGGGAGGGGGGAGGAGGGAAGGGGGCAGCCCTTCCCTGCCCCTGCTCTGCTCTGGTCCTGCTCCCAGCCACATCCTCAGCTCCCGGCCCTGTGTCTGGCCCTGTCCCCAGCCTCAGCGCAGCTCCGCTCCCAGCCCCCGCTGTCCCCCAGCCTCAGCTGCTGGCCATGGCTCCGTCCCTGGGGCAAGGCTGGAAGCGGAGCTGCACCTGGCCATGACCTAGCTACCAGCCCCCACTGCAGCCCAGCTGTGGCTCCACTCCCGCCTCCACTTCCAGCCGCAGCTCCTGGCCACAGCCCCACTCTCAGCTAGGGTTGCCAAACCTCCAGGATTGGCCTGGAGTCTCCAGGAATTAAAGATTAATCTTTAATTAAAGATGATGTCATGTGATTAAATCTCCAGGAATATGTCCAAGCAAAACTGGCAACCCTACTCCCAGCCCCAGACCCAATCCCAGCTGGAGCCCCAGCCTCGGCCCCCTTGCCGTGTCTGTGTCCCTCCACCATGCCCCGAGCTGCGGACCCACTCCCGACCATGGCTCCAGGGAATGTGTGCGAACAGGCTAAGGGGGGATGTAACCTTCAAAAGTTTGGGGACTGCTGGATTATATAATAAATTAGTCATTACATGGTACTGTTACCTGTTTTGAGCCCAGCAGTTAGCCAATTCAGGGTCTTGCAAATTACTTCGTTTAGGGGGAGGAACTGATGATGCAGTTTGGTATTTCTTTGGTGCAATCTTATTTATTTACAAAGAATGTAAAAAGTCCTGTTTCCCTGTACACAAATAGGAATCAAAGTGTGGGAGACAGTTTCCTTGCTTAATAGTCAAAGCCTCTTTTTCCAGCCCTCACTCTACCCCAAAATTCCTCTCTCTTAGCTTTCTCTCAGGTTACACTACAGGTGCTTCTCTGCCTGTCCTTGGCTTTCTGTTGCCTTCTCTGTCTGCTTCTGTGGTGTTTCTGACGTTTCCCTCCCTCCCTTCCTCCATGCTCACACATAGTTCCACCAAAACAATACCCAGACCCCTACATTTGCAGTCAGCCCCCAGTGAAACCCCTCTGCCCACAGAGCTCAGCTCCTGACCATCCTTGTATGTGGCCTGTGTTTTTGGGTGGCAGCTCCTATTGTTTCAGCTATTTTATTCCAAAAAGGAGCTTAACTGTTTTTCACATTTATCCTGAATGATGGGCACTTGTTACACCCACCAGCTTCAGAGGGTTCACCCAATACACACAGCATAAGAGTACTTATCAAATGACTGGTCTCATCAACCACCGCTAAAGTAAAAAATATATTGAACACTCGAAGTCCCAGATTTTGATTTTCGGCTGCCATAAGCACAAATAAAAATGTGTGGTCCGTGCCTGGTCCATTGGAATCCAAGCCATGCATACGTAAGTAGGTGTGGCCACCAGATATGCCAACAAGGTAATGGGCCCCATGAAGAATCACATATAAGCCAGATCCCGTGAATCCTGTGGTTCTCAACATACAGCGTGATAGAGATAGCAAACTCCTAAAGTAAAGGAATAACAGGCCTGTAAAGGACCATGTGTATGAGTCACAGTGCTCCAATACAGATAGGAACTTATTCCAGTATACCCCAACCCTGATATAACGCTGTCCTTGGGAGCCAAAATATCTTACCGTGTTATAGGTAAAACTGTGTTATATCAAACTTGCTTTTATCCACCAGAGTGCACAGCCCCGCCCCCCAGAGCACTGCTTCACCACGTTCTATCCAAATTCATGTTATATTCGGTTTGTACATTGTACAAATCTGTGTTGTTAACATTAACGTACTATCACCAAATCTGACAGGTAACCAGTTTCCTGTGCATAGTCCACTGCATCCAATACTCTGCTCAGCTACACACTGCTGAGCTGTGTTTTAGATGCAACCATCTGTGGCATGTTGTCAGACCCCTGTAAGGTTTACATTACTTTATTAACTTGCCTCAAAATATTATGATTGTGCTATGGAGGGAGGTTTTTGCCGCATTGCTCAGATACGGACACTATTTCTGCTAGGTTTGGAAGTAACTTATTTGGCTTTTTCATGGGTGTACTGTGTGACCTTCAGACAGACTTAAGTGCTTAAGATTGCCTCTCCACATTTGGCCTGTACTTATATGTGTGTATTTATTCACTCGTATGAATAACCATGTGACAGAGTTCTGGGAACCAACAGCTGTGTCAGCACTGAGGTCACCTAAACACCAATTAATTGCCACCAGGTTGGATCTGATGGGGGTAATTAGTGGAGTAGAATGGGCTGGGGGAGAAGTAATGAACAAATTGGCCCATTAACAGAAGATATGGCAAGGCACAGGAAGGAAGTCTAGAAGATATTGGGCATTCTGCTGATGCTAGGAAGTAATGCTGGGTTAAGAAATTCCAGCGTTCCTGTCTGGAGTACTGAAACTGGTAAAAAATATGGTGTTTGGAGCAGTAAAGTGGTGGGAAGAACAGATGTAAATAAACTGCATGGGGATGCTTAATACTTGAAGGTCTCTCTGACTCTGTGCAGACAGAGCAGAAGACAGGAGCAGGTTGTTGTCCTGTCACAAGTTGCTAAATTGCCTGAGTTATGTTAGCCTACAGATCCCTGTTCCATGATTGATTTAATACTAGATCTAAACATTTTAGTATCTGAGTAGAATGTTATAAAAGAGAGTGTGTCTAATTCATTTGGATAAATAATCTGCTCGTAGGTGGGCTTTATCTAATCTTTGTATCAGTTAGCTCTTTGTGAGGATATGTATTTTAAGATGTTATATCCTAGTAACACCAGAATTAAATGTCTACTGGAGTAAGACAGGCAAGCTCAGAGAATTCATGATAAGGTACTGAGCTGCTGTCATCTGGTGAGGATGTCATGGGGAGTGGGGAGGAAGCACAGCATGTGAGTACATTGCTCCCATGTTCTGAGGACTGGCTTTAGTTATCCCTCTTTGGAATCTAAGATGGGTATAATTGCCTGCTTCAAGAACAGGAATAGTCAGGACTTCCCCCAAATAGAACAGTTGGGTTCAAGCCAGATTAGGTAAAAGACTACAATGTTTGTTCTGAAATTCAGCAGAGGGCCAGATCCTCCAGTCCTTACACAGGGAAAATCCCCATCAACGTCAGCAGGGATTCTGCTTAGATAAATCCTGCAGGGTTTTGTCCAAAGAAAATACAGGAGTTGTGTGAATGCAGTACATAGCCGCTATAGAAATGTAATGCCTGTCAGCTGAACTTACAGATGTTGTTATGACAGGGCAGTCAGCCCAGGGATCAGCCTACCCTTGTCGCATGGGCTGGCCCACGTAAGATTTTAAAGATGTGATAATATAAAATTAAGGACGTAGTAGGGTGACCAGACAGCAAATGTGAAAAATTGGGACAGAGGATGGGGGATAATAGGAGCCTAATTTCGAAAAAGACCCAAAAATTAGGACCGCCCCTATAAAACTGAGACATCTGGTCACTCTAGGAACTAGGAGCTATTGGTAGAGAGAATGTGTCCCAGGAATAAGTGGTGTTGGGAGGAAATTTCATCACTATTTCTTTAAGGACAGAGGACTAGGAGCCTGGCAGAGTTGGCAGGGCAAGGCTCACCTCTCACCCAGCCAAGTGGGATGAACTTTAGGAGTGGGGACCAGTGTATATGCTGCCTTCTCCCACATAGTAGGAAAGATACCAGTGGAAGGTCTGTCTGCTGAACTCTCCTAGCTGGAGGGTGAAAGGACTAATTGAGGAAAAGAGCCAGCTGCCTCTATTTTGGGTCCTGGGACAGAATTAAAGACCCACCAAGGGGAAGGAACTCTTGAACCCTGGCCATAATGGAAGTCTTGGGACAAGAAACAAAATAATACGGACAGAAGTTGAAAACCAGGGAACCAGACGTTGACACAACAAAGAACACTGGACAGGGCCTACTGCTTCTCAAAGGTGTCTAAGGAGTCAGTGGACACTGCCCATAGGAACTCTGCCTGGAGGCGTGATTGGACAAGGGACTGGAAATAGGCCCCACAGTGACAGTGCCCCCTTGTCCTCATGGTGAAAAGCCCTAAGAGTGTACGTATGTAAATATTCAAAATTTTAGATATTTGAATTTGATAGTAACAAGTACTGAAACTTGGGTGGGGGGAAAGCCCCCCCGAAAGCATTGTCGTTAGAAGAGTTATTGACAATATAAACAGTTGTTTCAAGGGTTATGAGTAAACTATTATGTATTCATAGCGAGACAAGAAATGTTTTCATTTAGATATGCTGTCACTCTCTTATCAGAATTAAGTGTGGGGGGGGGGGGCGGGGGCAGCAATTTTAAACAGTATGTCTGCTTTCCTAGCAGATTTCAAGCTTCTGGAAGACTGTGATGTTGCTGAACATGCCATGTGGTAGAAGCACTGAAACATCATGGAGCTACTTCTAAAAGACTTCCATATAGAGTATCAAACACTGGTAATCTACCTCACTAGGTACAGAAAGTAGCATAATTGTTCCATCTCAGGACTCTGATGTCAAAAACCCCCACAACCCACTCAGGCTTCATCTTCGTAGTTTGAGATTACCTAAACCTCTTAGTACAACTGTTATTGAGTGGTTATTCGGAAGTGTACATGGTGCTTTACATGTAAAGACATGGTCCTTGTTTGTCATTTAAATACTGATAAATTAAGATGATTGATTCAAATACGAGGTGTGGAGGCATGATCAGTGAGGGGAGCAATGTAGGAAGCCTTAAAAAAAATAGATGGGACATGATACTGTTCAAAGCATAAGCAGATTGCATGAGGCCCAAGAGCATGGAAGAGACAAACCATAGGAGAAGATGCATCTTTTCTCACTCTTCACACTCCTCTGTAAGAGGGAAATAAGCAGAGATGTAGGACAGAGAGTTGAAGAGTTTTGAATAAGTACTCACAGCTTTATTGTGTACCACTGAGGGCAGGTTACGTTATTTCTCGTTTTTACAAGGCCAGTGGAGGAAGTCTGGCGGCTCACACTACCCTGTTCCAGGAGTCCTCCTGAAGATGAGAAAGAGGAACAGACAGCCACTGAGAGAGGAAATGGTGTTGCAGTAACTGTTGTCATCTGGAAAACCCCCAGGCTACTGTTTAGTTTAGGACCTGGGACAGGAGTCTGTAGTGCAGTATAGGGCAGGCCAGAGCTCTTCTCTCAACCGACCAGGACAAATCCTGGAAAAGAGGGCAATATATAGTCAGCCTCCTTCCTCAAAGTTGGGAAGATGCTGCTAGGAAAAAGGACTGGCTGTTCTTTTGGACCAGGATTGTGAGACTGGGTGACTGTTTGAACTTTAACTATCTCTACACTACACAGGAGAGTTTTAAAATTCCTACCCCATGAGGGACTCCTGCTAGAGAAAGGAATCCCGCAAAGGGGCACTTTTGGTGTTTGCAATTCATTTCAAAATTTGTTTAGCTGTCAGCTCAGCTCTCGTCTTTGGCTGGCAATAACCATACAAGTACATTAATACATTTAGTGACTTTTTAGTCCAAGATTAGATTAAACTGATCTTTGAGATACGTTAGACTATTCCATACTTTGAAAGAGTACAGCTAGATCACTGACAGGGCCCAACTTTTAGCAGACTATATTAGTTGAATATTTATTTTTAAAATTGCTTGATTTCTGATGTTCATTGGACTGCTCCTTAACCACTAGTTGTCAACTCTTCTTTCATTGTGAATATAGAAATAGATGCCAGCTAATTGTAAACATCTATTGACACTAAAAAACAAAAGGATTCTTATTGCCCTTTCTTCCAACACCAGTGTCCCTGCTCTGGGGAGTGATAGCAGATATTGTGGTCTTGCAGATCATCTTCCTAGTGGAGACGTCAGCGATGCAGAGTCTGGCTATATTCTAAGTTTAACTTGCTTTATTTACAAGCATACACCAGTCCTGAAACACAGGTGGTATAACAGCGTGCAGACAATCCTTGCTTTCAGGCATTTCAACCCAATACCCATCCCCATGGAGCTATGCTGCCTCAAGAATTGACTAATCAGAGATTAAGGTAGAGAGCAACCGCACTGCTGCTTGCACAGTGTCTTCTACTCACAATCTTATATAATAAAAAACTAATAAGCATTTCTTCAGAGACTAAAAACTTGCTCACACACTAAGAAAGAACTCTGAAGACTGACTATATGTAACAGAGCCACTTGATGATGGCTGCTATATGGCTGATGATGGCTGGATCTTTGTATGCCTTAGACGGATTGCTGTGTAGACACATCTGTTACAAAATCTTCAGCTAGTGCTATTTGGGATGGGTCCAGGTTTAGATGATTAATGCTGAAGCTCTTTCCCATATCTGAGTCTCACAGGCTGAATGAATTTATACCTTCTATCCTAGCTCATGCAGATAGGGCCAGGGCCATCCCTAGTGGGGGTGCAGTGCCAGGGACATAGACACTGAGTTTCTAATCTGACAGCTTCCTGTTGCAGCTGTGCCACTGAGGCTGAATTAACGAAAGAATGGTTGGAGCAGGGCAGCTGGCTCAGGTGGGTGGCCAAACTACGGAACTATAGTCTCTCTCTCTCTCTCTCTCTTCTCCTCCCCACCCAATGACTGTTCCACAGTGGCTAAATAGTCAAACTCTTTCCAACCCTCTGCCAAAGAAGGGAGAATTGAACCTGTGTCTCCCACAGCCCAGGGGAATGCGCTAACCACTTGGCTAAAGGTTATAAGGTAGAGAATGGCACCACAGCCATCAGATTTTTAAATGGAATCCTATCTAGTAGGTGGTCTAGATTGGGCCCCACATTTGACTTAGGTGGCCAAATGCCTGTCTTCTCTTGATTTGTGAATGCCTAGTGGAAAGCAGCAGTGTGCATGCCCAGAGGCATAAACACAGGCGCACAAGGAACTTTTACCCTGAAAAACTTAGATGTCCAGTGAGTTTAGGCCCCTATAGGGTTTGCTGCAATTTTTGTGGATCACAGTGGAGCTAAAACTGGGAGTTAGGTGCCTGAGCCACATTTTAGACCCCTAAGTACTTTTGTGACTCCCACCCAAACTGCCCTAGGTGTGACAGCAATTGCGACTGTAGCCCTAAAAACAAAAGTAATTGAAATGCATTTGGTCTCTTGGGGTATGTCTACATTGCAATTGAACAACCACAGCTGGCCTAGGTCAGCTAACTCGGGCTGCAGGGCTGTAGAACTGCAGTGTAGACATTCAGGGTCAGGCTAGAGCTCAAGTCCTGGCACCCACAAGGGGGAAGAGTCCCGGAGCTCAGGACCTATCCCGAGCTTGAATGTCTACACGGCAGTTTTACAGCCCAGGCCCTGTGATCCCGAGTCAGATGACCCAGGCCATCCAGGAGTGTTTAATTTTTGTGTAGATGTACCCTTGGTGATTCTTCCTGTAACTAACACATTGGACCAAATTCTGCCATCCATTACTTATGCAATCTTGCTGCATTCAGAGGAGTCGCGCAGGTCTACCTGAGGGCAAAATATATAGCACCTTATAGATTCTCCTTTTATTGAATCATTGAAACGTCATATCAGGGTAGCTGAAGGAATGTGGCAAGACAGCATTATCTAAAACTCCAACAATGTTTACTGCTGTTGGAGCCCTAACACAGCAGCACGAGCTGTTCCTAGGGCTGGCTACAGGCAGCACCACCTACCAGAAAAACACTTTGTCAATTCCCACTTTTCCAGCCTCAAACTGTACCCATCTGCACCTATCACTAGGGGAGAGGATGCCAATTTACAATATAAATTAAGATCTGTGGATGAAAAAATATTGACATTGTTTTTCAGACAAACTGCTGAAAACAGTATTGCCTCTGGTGTTCTTCAGAGGTATTAAAGCAGGGATTGGCAACCTTTGGCACAAAGCCCATCAGGGAAATCCGCTGGCAGGCCAAGACTATTTGTTTACCTACAGTGTCCACAGCTACGGCCAATCGCAGCTCCTACTGGCCATGGTTTGCCATTCCAGGCCAATGGGGACTAAGGGAAGCGGTGCGTGCCAAGGAATGTGCTGGCCGCCGCTTCCCGCAGCCCCATTGGCCTGGATAGGCAAACTGCAGCCAGTGGGAGCTGCGACTGGCTGAACCTGCGGACACTGCAGGTAAACAAACTGTCCCAGCCTGCCAGCGGATTTCCCTGATAGGTCGCATGCCAAAGGTTGCCAATTCCTGTATTAAAGCAACAATCTCTAACAATACTGGGGAAATACTTAAATAGTATTTAAGATAAGTAAGGATACTATTTGTAAGATAAAAAATGAAGAACTCTGCACATACTTTAGTGATTTAATAGAGTGGAAGAATCAAAACTTCCCCACTCCTTTCTAGCAGTACTTGAATCACATAGCATGTGGCAAGTTTTCCATAGATTCATTTTATGAATTACTAGAATGTCTACTCCACTGCTAAGTCCTTCAGTTCTTTAAAATTAATCACTTTCCTTACCACTAGAGCTCCTCACTCCTTGCATCTGATTATAGTAGGGGAGAAAGTTAAACATTTTTATATAGTTTAATTATTTGCTACACTTACAATAGCTACAATACAATAGCTTTGACAGTGCACTAATTGCTGAAAATGTTCTTCCTTGGGCTTCTTTGTTATTAAACTAGCATTTCCACAGGATATGGATCCTCACTTAACATGACAACTTTGTGGAGGAAAGATTGCTGTGGGACAGACTGACAACCCATTCAAGGTCATTGGTAGCATTCACAGAGCAGCTGGAGATGGAGGGACAATTCTTCTGGGCCTGAAAAATGAGCAATAACTGGTGAGATCTCACTGTAATACAGGTTTGTGATGAGAAGCAGTGACTGAAGAATTTTCAGATACACCAAGGCCACATTCCTGGATCTGTAGTGCCAAGCTCACTCCAGCCTTCCAACACAGGGGCACCAGAATGATAGTTGCATTGACAGTGGAGAAGGGAGTGGCGATTGCACTGTGGAAACTTGGGAAATCATTTTGGAGTTGGGAAAATCCACTGTGGGAGCTATTTTCATGCAAGTGTGCAGGGTCATTAATCATCTGCTACGCAGGACTGTGACTCTGGGCAATGTGCAGGACATAGTGCAGCAATGGGGTTCCCAAACTGTGGTGGGGCAATAGATGGCATACATATCCTTATTTTGGCACCAGCCCACCTTGCCACAGAGTACAGGCTACTTTTCTATGATTATGCAATCGTCGGTGGATCACTGAGGACACGTGACACTCGCATCTTTAGAGCACAGGACTGTTCATGTAAGCAGAGTCAGGATGAGCTCTACCCTGACATGTGGTGGAAAGAATTTCAGAGATTGTATTTGCATAGGCACGCCTACCCCATCCCAGGCTGCCGAGCTGTGGGACTGCTTTGTGACAGAAATGACTCAACCTAAGTTGGGTGGTACTTGCTAGACAAGGGACATGGGTTCCAAAACCCAGTGAATTGAGAGAGGCTGGGGGCAGGTATCTGTGCCTGGTGGTGCAGTGTCCTTGTGGAGCCAGAAGCACCAGTTCCACCCCCTCCTCTCTCCACAGTGGAATGTCAGAGTTGATTTTTTTATGCCCTCAAGAATCTAGATACAGGTTACTGAGCTGAACTCACTTTGGGCTAATGGTGCACTAGCACTGGGGCTCCCCTACTAAGAGCTGAGATCACTAAGAGTTGAAATCACTGAAGAGCTGAAATTACTGAGCTGAGAGCACTGAGTACTGTGCTAACTAGTGGGGGAGCCTGAAGCTATACTGTGGAACAGAGCAGCTGGCAGAGTGGAGCAGTTTGTGGGGATGGCTGGAGTGGATCACGGGACAGCTGGTGGAGCGGAGCGGCTGGCAGAGCGGAGTAGCTATGGGACGGGTGGAGCGGCCCACAGAGCGAGCGGAGCCAAGCAGTTTGCAGGGAGAACTGGAGCAGCTCATGGAGCAGAGCAGCTGGTGGAGCGGAGCAGTTTGTGAGGACGGCTGGAGGAGCAAAGTGGAGTGGCTGGTAAAGTGGAGCAGTTCATGGAGAAGGCGGAAGCAGAACCCACAGAGAGGCAGGGCAGTTGGCCCCGGACCACGTAAGGTGCCCCTTTCTACCCAGGCTGGGGGGAGGGACCTCTACAGATAAACTCTCGAACTCTGGGGTGGCATTGACCAGAGACTTTTGGGTTGTTGGACTTTGGGGTGATTGGACTTAAAACCTTAAGGGGAAAAAGGACATTGCCAAAAGTACTTGGAGGTGGGTTTTTGTTTATGGTTTGTGTTATAACCCTGTTTGTGGTGTTCCTCCAATGGGATGCCGCATTGATTCCTTCCTTTATTAAAAAGATTTTGCTACACTCAGATTCCGTGCTTGCGAGAGGGGAAGTATTGCCTCCTAGAGGCGCCCAGGGGGGTGTGGTATGTAAGTGTCCCAGGTCACTGGGTGGGGGCTCAAGCCGGTTATGCATTGTGTTACTGAAACGGAACCTCTGGATACTGAACCCGGCCCTTGTTGCTGCCAACTCAGAGGGGCAGAAGGGTTACATTCAGAAAGCTACAAGCAGGGACTTTCTTTCCCAAGTGGCAGATTGTGATTGGTGATGTTGAAATGACAATAGTTATCCTGCGGGACTCATCCTTCCCCTTGCTCCCCTGGCTCCTGGAGCTGTACACCGGTCACCTCCACAGCACCAAGGAAAGATTGAGCTACTGGCTCAGCAGGTGCAGAATGACAGTTCAATGTGCTTTTGGTAGACTGAAGGGATGCTGGCGTTGTTGACTCACATCATTGGATCTCCATGAAAAAAATATCCCAATGGTTCTAGCTGCCTGCTGCATCCTGCATAATATCTGCAAAGCAGAAGGAGAAAAGTTGCTGCTGGGTTAGAGGGTGGAAGTGGAGCTGCTGTCTGCTGAGTGTCAAAAGCCAGACACAAGAGTTCACTGTGGAGCTGTAGAGCTTAGGGAGGCTTTGAAGGAGCATTTTAATAGTGAGCCTCAGTAATGTGGTCTGGTGGACTGTGCTTTACCTGGCCCTGCTGTTCTGGGGCCTGTTAGGAATTGTGTGGTGTTTGGTGTACATGTATGAATATAACACTGTGTTTGTCACTGATCCTGAGTTGTCACACTGTACCATAACAAGTGGGTGCTTTCAGTACCACTAAGGTCTTTGCAGCATATGGTATGAACTAATAAAAAGATGAATTATTTTCCAAATAATAGAATTTTATTGATTTTTTTAAGTGCAAAGAAAAATCATTTCAATTAAAAACAAATAAATAAAAAACTTAATAAATTAATAGAACAGATCTTAAGATGGGGAGAGAACATTCATATCCATTTTGACTACATATACATCAACTGTGGTTTTCACAGGTCAGTATTTGTGGAACTGTGGTCTTCCTTATAGTCCCCTGGCGTGCAGTGGGAGGGATAGAGAGGCAGCCACTGATGCCACACTGAAAATAGAGGGCAGTTTCAGGGAGGCGCTCAACGGAGTTCTCCATAGACTGCAAAGGGAAGTGAGCCCATGTTTGCTGAACCTATAGATCCAGTAGAGTCTGCAGCATCTGTGTTTGCTGCCACAGAAGCTCCAAGTCCTCTTGCATCTCCTTGTCCTTTTCCTGCTGGGCCTTCATCCTGTCTGCTCTTTCCTTCTCCAGACTATCTGCAGTATTCACCCTCCAGGCACTCTGCTCTCAGTCTGATGTAGCACTGGCTTGCAGGATCTCAGGAGTCCTCTTCTTTCTTCCCCTTATCTGGCTCCAGCACTCTACGGGTGTGCCTCCATTAGACGGCAGCAGATACAGATAAAACACACATAGGTACCATTGTCAGTATAGTCACAGTGGAAAGTGAAAATGAAGAGTCAGAACTCCCTTCCCTTGTTCCCCTCAAGTTTTAAACCAAACATCTTATTGACACTTCTGCTTCAGAGTGCTTGTGCATGGGACCACTCACAGAACCAGCCATGGTGAGTGTGGTCTGCCAGAAGTGAGGGAAATGAGGCAGGAATTGCTTGGGTGCATAAAACTGAGTACAGGGCAATGGCACTGAACACTGGCACCATTTTCCATAGGCGTTGGTGAATTCCTGAGGGTAATAAAGGCGCAGAGAGCACAGCTGCTGCTGGGGTCCTGATGCAGCTGGTACCTGTATGCAGCTAGCCTGTTTACTGCAATGGTATCTGCTGAAGTTATCCCAAAGTGGTGTGGGAAAGTGTCCTACTGTGGAGGAAGAAATAAGGCTGCCATCTCTAGAAACCTTTAGGAGAGGTTCACAGAATAGCCCCATGAAAGTTTCATTTAGATCTCTCAGAAAATTCAATGGGCATCCCTGTGAAGTACATAAACTACTCTGCATGGCTTCCCTCTCCAGCCTAACTGTACAGAGGAATGAAAAGCAGATAACTCTGCCTCTTATACTAGAAGTAGCAGTACAATAAGTAAATTAATGAAAAATTGATAGCTGGGTCCTGTTAAGTTGGAGATGCCATCAGTACATTATTTTACATGCATACCTCAAGTTTCTTCCCCTGCATCAGTCCCACCTGTGCTTGACTTCCAGGACTGACTGGACTACAGTGGAGTCTCAAACAGGTCGCAGTTCATGGCATAGCTGGACCCCCCCTCCCCCAAGTTGCAAGTCCCTCATCTTCTTCCTCTCTCCTCCTCCTCGCTGTTCACAGCAGGAGTCTGTGACTTGGGTGCTGCAGAGGTATCCATGGTGGTGGTGGTGATGGTGTCTCTCCCAAGTATGCAATGTGGCTCTTTATAAAACTGGGTCTGTGACTTGGCTTTGGGTCAACCGTTGGCCTTCCTGGCCTTGTGGTATGCCTGCCTAAGTTCCTTCGTTTTCATGCAGCACGGCTGCTGATCTCTGTTGCACCCTATCTTCTCAAAGATGTCCACATATGTCGCTGATCCACAGCTGTGCCTGCACAGCCTCTTATCCCTATAGGCCCAGGAGATCTAGGATCTGCTGTTTACTCAAAGCTGGAATGCGTCTAGAGCATGCAGCTAGCATGGTCAGCTGGTCAGTTGCACACAACAAGGAAAAGCTACTAAGTGTGCTTACCAAGCTGGACAATCAGGAAAAAGCACTTCAAAAATTTGCAGGGCTTTAAGCTGGTGGAGAGCTTTCTGGTCTCTGGGATATCTGGGAAGTGAAATTGACAATTCTGGCATAGCGGTCAGTATCAGGCATTGTGGGATAGCTGCTGGAGGACTATTGGAATGGACATACATAACTCAGTGTCTACACTCATACTGAGTCGACCTTGGCACATCGATCATTGTTCAATGCTGACCTGGGAGGTGGTGGTACTGCATCGCTGTAACAGGGCACTTACATTGGTGGGAGACACATTTAAGTGTAGACACACACACACACAACTAGGTTGATGTAAGGCAGTTTACGTTGACCTAACTTGGTAGTTTAGACCAGGCCTGTGTTTCTTGGGTGTGCTTGCACCACCCCAACATGGTTTCAAAACTAGCTGAAGGTCACTTCCACAGAGGTTGACCAAAAACTTAACATTTTGTGTTTTGAGAAAATGCTACAAACATTTGAAAGAAGTCATTAACAATTGTAATGTTTAGTGTTTAGGCTGTCTTGTAGGCATCCTACGGCTGGACAATAACTAAGGGCTTAGTTAGTTAGAAATCTATTAAGAAGTGATCAATAACTGATGGGAGATGATTGTCAATTATAAAAAAATCTTCTGCCATCGTCCCCAGATTCTACAGCAGGGGTGGCCAACCTGTGGCTCCAGAGCCACATGCAGCTCTTCAAAAGTTAATATCAGAGGGGTAGCCGTGTTAGTCTGGATCTGTAAAAGCAGCAAAGAATCCTGTGGCACCTTGTAGACTAACAGACGTTTTGGAGCATTGCTCCAAAACGTCTGTTAGTCTATAAGGTGCCACAGGATTCTTTGCTGCTTTTAAAAGTTAATATGCGGCTCCTTGTAATAGGCACCTGTCATGGTACAATTCCCCACTCTGAACCTTAGCGTTCAAAAGATGGGGTACCAGCATGAATTCCTCTAAGCTCAATTACCAGCTTAGAACCTGTAGCGCTGCCACCAACGAGGAATTACAGTGCCTGGTACACTCTGGTTCCCCCAAAACCTTGCCCGGGGACCCCCAAGACCCAGACCCTCTGGATCTTAACACAAGGAAAGTAAACCCTTTCCCTCACCGTTGCCTCTCCCAGGCTTCCCCTCCCTTGGTTACCCTGGAAGATCACTGTGATTCAAACTCCTTGAATCTTAAAACAAAGAGGAAAATGCACCTTCCCCCCTCCTTCTCTCTCCCCCTCCCAGATTCTCCCTGAGAGAGACAGTAATCCTGACACAGAGAGAAATTAGCCTCTCTCTCCCTTTCCCTCCTTTCTCCCCACCAATTCCCTGGTGGATCCAGACCCAGTCCCCTGGGGTCTCACCAGAATAAAAAAACAATCAGGTTCTTAAACAAGAAAAGCTTTTTAATTAAAGAAGGAAAAAAACAGTAAAAATTATCTTTGTAGATTTACGATGGAATATGTTACAGGGTCTTTCAGCTATAGACACTGGGAACACCCTCCCAGTCTAAGTATTCAAGTACAAATTAAAATCCTTTCAGCAAAATACAAATTTGAACTCCTCCCAGCCAAATACACATTTGCAAATAAAGAAAACAAACATAAGCTAAACTTGCCTTATCTATCTAGTACTCACTATTCTGATCTTATAAGAGCCTGTATCGGAGAGATTGGAGAGAAACCTGGCTGCACGTCCAGTCCCCCTGAGAACCCAGAGTGAACAACAACCAAACACTAACAGCACACACACAAACTCCCTTCCCTCAAGATTTGAAAGTATCCTGTCCTCTGATTGGTCCTCTGGTCAGGTGACAGCCTGGCTCACTGTTCTTGTTAACCCTTTCCAGGCAAAAGAGATATGAAGCACTTTTGTTCTATTAACTCTTACTTATCTGTTTATGACACGCCCCCCAAATCGCTAACAGTGTGGAACCACACTGGCAGTGATTTCTCCCTAGAACTCTAGAATAAACAGATTAATAAACACATACACCTTTACCTATACTACTAATTATGCAAAGCTACAAGCTTTTTTTACATTGTAAGGACAATTTTTAACCAGTTGATTCTGAGAAACTTTCACTGGAGAGTGCATTAACTTCTTGATCTGTTGCTGCTACAGACGTTCCCGGGTTGTGGAGAGGTTTACCTTTCCCACGCCACCGTCACTTTTCCCTTCATTGTAGACACCTTTAGGTCACTCAGTGTCATCTCCTCCCTGGGCTGTAAACTGACAAACCTGCAAGTCTCTGGAATAAAAGGGCTTGAAGGAACGCTCCCTGGTATGTCTATCATACCAGGCCTTTTACTCTTTTTGAGCATCCTTTCGGTTTTCTTTAGCAAGGGCTAAAGAGTGTCGGAGGATGTTTTGTAGGTTGCTTACAAAATCCAGAAAGTTAGTTCCTGCAGAGGGTGTAAACCCCTCCCATTGCTGCTTCACCAACTGTAATGGCCCTTTAACCTCATGGCCATACACAAGCTCAAATGGTGAGAACCCTAAACTGGGATGTGGTACAGCCCTGTAAGCAAAGTGCAACTGCTGCAACACTAGGTCCCAGTCATTGGAGTGTTCATTCACGAATTTACGTAGCATGGCCCTCAAAGTTCCATTAAACCTTTCCACCAGGCCATTGGTTTGATGGTAGTACATTGTGGCAACCAAGTGATTCACCCCATGAGTTTCCCACAGTTCTTTCATGGTCCTGGCCAGGAAATTTGTCCCTGACTCCGTAAGGATATCGGAGGGCCAACCTACCCTGGCAAAAATGTCTATTAGGGCCTAGCACACAGTTTTAGCCCTAGTGTTGCCTAGAGCTACTGCTTCCAGCCATGGGGTAGCAAAGTCCATGAAAGTCAGAATGTACTGCTTTCCTCTGGGCGTCTTTTTTGGAAAAGGACCCAGAATATCCACAGCTACTTGCTGAAATGGGACCTCTATTAAGGGGAGTGGCTGGAGAGGAGACTTGACCTGGTCTTGGGGCTTTCTCACTCTTTGGCACACCTCACAAGACCGGACATACTTGGCAACATCCTTGCCCATCCCCTCCCAGTGGAAGGACTTCCCCAACCTGTCTTTGGTTCTGTTCACCCCAACATGGCCATTGGGATGATCATGGGCTAAGCTTAAGAGCTTCCCCCGGTACCTAGTTGGAACCACCAACTGTTTTTGTGGATATCAGTCTTCCCGGTGTCCACCAGAAAGAGTCTCCTTATATAAAAGCCCTTGTTCTATAAAAAACCGGGATTGGTTAGAAGAGCTGAGAGGCAGTGGTGCCCCATGCCACCGCCCCAGCTTTCTGAAGGCTGTCATCTGCTTCCTGCTCAGTCTGGAACTGTTCCCTTGAGGTTGGAGACACCAGTTCCTCTTTAGACTGTGGACTTGGGCTTAATCCCTCGGGAAACGATGTAGGTGATGGGGTTGTTTTCATGGCTGGTGAACCACTCTCCGCTGGTGCACCAGGTGGTATTTCAGGCTCTGGCTGAGCCTTTTGGGTATGGTTGTCTGCTGCTTCTGCCAGTTCAGGCTCGCTGGCGCCCTCTGGCGTTGGGGTTGAAGATGTGTTTGCAAGCACTGGCGTCAGTGCTGGCAATGGTTCTGGTGCTGGTTGCGTTTCCAGGTTCGGGTCTGGGACTGGAGGTACTGTGGCTGTTGCAGTCGCTGGCAGGGGATCCAAGTCCACTAACTCTGTCTGGGTCTCTGCTAACATAGACGGGGCCCCTGTGGACGGCTCAGGAACAGGGATGGGTCTGGAAGCTTGCCTGGCTTGGCTGCGTGTAACCATTCCCACCCTCTTGACCCACTTTACCTGGTTGGCCAAGTCTTCCCCCAGTAGCATGGGGATGTGATAATTATTATAGACTGCAAAAGTTCACATTCCTGACCAGCCTTTGTACTGGACAGGCAGTTTAGCTGTAGGCAAGTTTACCGCTTGTGACACGAAGGGGTAAATTGTCACTTGGGCCTTTGAGTTGATGAATTTGGGGTCCACCAAGGATTGGTGGATACTTGACACTTGTGACTCTGTGTCTCTCCACGCGATAACCTTCTTTCTGCCCACTCTCAAAATTTCCCTTCGCTCTGAGGGTATTTGAGAGGCATCTGGGCCTGGGGATCTTTGGAGTGATGGTGGTGTAATGAACTGCACTCGGTTGGGGTACTTGGGGCAGTTGGCCTCTATATGTCCCTGTTCATTACACTTGAAGCATCGCCCAGCTGACTGGTCACTGGGCCGAGTGGGTTACTGGAGATTGGTGAGGTGAGAGAATAGGGAGTCGGCGGCTTTCCTTGGGTTGTAGGTGGGAACTTGGGTTGTGCTCGGTTATAGGGTTTATTGTTGGTGTGACCCCTGTGATATTCGCTCACCTTGATAGTAGCTCTTTTCTTTTCTGCCACTTCCACCCATCTGGCTCCAATCTCCCCCACCTCAGTTACAGTTTTGGGCTTCCCATCTAGGAAGTAACTTTCTATTTCCTCAGGAACACCGTCTAAGAATTTCTCCAATTGTATTAGGAGGTGCATCTCATCCAGAGATTGAACATTGGCTCCTGATATCCAGGCATTATAATTCTTTCCAATGTGGTAGGCGTGTCGGGTGAATGACGCATCTGGTTTCCACCTTAGGGCTCTGAACCTCCGACAGGCATGCTCAGGTGTTAGCCCCATTCTGATTCTGGCCTTGGTTTGAAAAATTTTATAATCGTTCATGTTCTCCTTAGGCATTTCAGCTGCCACCTCTGCTAAGGGTCCACTGAGCAGTGGCCTCAGCTCTATCATGTACTGGTCTTCAGAGATGCTGTACCCATGGCAAGTCCTTTCAAAATTTTCTAGGAAGGCCACAGTGTCATCATCTGCCTTGTAGGTGGGAAATTTCTTGGGATGTGGAACAATAACTGGAGAAAGGTTGTTATGGTTGGCTGGAGCATGCTGCCTAGCCTGCACTAATTCCAGTTCATGCTTTCTCTCTCTTTCCCTCTCTTCCCTCTCTCTTTCTTTTATCTCCAGCTCTCTCCAGTGGGCAGCCTCTCTTTCTCTTTCTCTCAGCTCCATCTCTTTTTGTTTTATTTCTAATTCTTGTAGTTTCTATTCCATGTCTTGCCTATGGTCTGCGTCTATGATTTGTTCCTCTGCATCCAGTCTTGCCCGTTCCTGTTTCAGGGTGTCCTTGGTAGTCATGGTTTCTGCTTTCTTGTGTTGGGGTGCCCTCTGCTGTTTACTGCCTGAAATGCTGCTTCTCTGCTGCCTCCTTAGGGTTGCTTAGCAACAGAGTCTTTTTTTTTAAACTCCTTCTACCTAGCTATTCCCGACAGAGTTAGAAAGAAAAAAAAACATTCATTTGCAAATGTGTTTTGCTGGTGTATGGTGACTCACAACTGGAGTTTCTTTGTTTAACGAAGATCCTTGTTAAACCCTAATGCCTTTGCCTTCAGAGTACTCAGAAGGGAGAGACCAAAAAAAACTTGCAGACCTTTGCTTTTAAAAACAATCTCCTCTAGCCTGCTTTACATACAGCTAGCAGGAAAAGAGAAAGAAAAAATCCTACTGGCTTTTGCTTCTAAACCCAAACCTCTCAGTCTGCCTGCAGATAGCTAGCAGGGAGAGAAATAAAAACCTCACTGGCTTTTGGATTCTATCTTATCTATCTATCCCACACGCTGCACTCCATGTCATGGTATAATTTCCCACTCTGAACCTTAGCGTCCAAAAGATGGGGTACCAGCATGAATTCCCCTAAGCTCAATTACCAGCTTAGAACCTGTAGCGCTGCCACCAACGAGGAATTACAGTGCCTGGTACACTCTGGTCCCCCCAAAACCTTGCCCGGGGACCCCCAAGACCCAGTCCCTCTGGATCTTAACACAAGGTAAGTAAACTCTTTCCCCCACCGTTGCCTCTCCCAGGCTTCCCCTCCCTGGGTTACCCTGAAAGACCACTGTGATTCAAACTCCTTGAATCTTAAAACAGAGAGGAAAATGCACCTTCCCCCCTCCTTCTCTCTTCCCCTCCGAGATTCTCCCTGAGAGAGACAGTAATCCTAACACAGAGAGAAATTAGCCTCTCTCTCCCCTTTCCCTCCTTTCTCCCCACCAATTCCCTGGTGGATCCAGACCCCGTCCCCTGGGGACTCACCAGAATAAAAAAACAATCAGGTTCTTAAACAAGAAAAGCTTTTTAATTAAAGAAGGAAAAAAACAGTAAAAATTATCTTTGTAGATTTAAGATGCAATATGTTACAGGGTCTTTCAGCTATAGACACTGGGAATACCCTCCCACACTAAGTATTTAAGTACAAAATAAAATCCGTTCAGCAAAATACAAATTTGAACTCCTCCCAGCCAAATACACATTTGCAAATAAAGAAAACAAACATAAGCTAAACTCACCTTATCTATCTAGTGCTCACTATTCTGATCTTATAAGAGCCTGTATCGGAGAGAATGGAGAGAAACCTGGTTGCACGTCCGGTCCCTCTGAGAACCCAGAGTGAACAACAACCCAACACTAACAGCACACACACAAACTCCCCTCCCTCAAGATTTGAACGTATCCTGTCCTCTGATTGGTCCTCTGGTCAGGTGACAGCCTGGCTCACTGTTCTTGTTAACCCTTTCCAGGCAAAAGAGATATGAAGCACTTTTGTTCTATTAGCTCTTACTTATCTGTTTATGACAGCACCGACTCGGGGCCTGGAGCTACAGGTGCCAACTTGCCAATGTGCCAAGGGATGCTCACTGCTCAGTCCCTGGCTATGCTCCCACTCTACCGCTTTCTGCCCCCTCCCCTGAGCCTACCATGCTCTTGCTCCTTCCCCTCCCCCACCCCAGAGCTGCCTGCACGCCACAAAACAGCTGATCAGGAGGTTTGGGGAGGGCGGGGGGAGGTGTGCATCGGGGCTGCCAGTGGGTGGGTGGTGCTGGGAGTGGGCGTGGGGCAGGGAGCTGATGGGGAGGGTGGCTGCTGAAATATTACTGTGACTCTTTGGCAACGTACATTGGTAAATTCTGGCTTCTTCTCAGGCTCAGGTTGGCCACCCCTGTTCTATAGCATTCACCTAGAATGAAATAGGCACATAACCAAGCTATATCTAAATGTCCCAAGATGGAACTGTGTTTGCTACATCTTTAAGAATGCCTCACTGGAAACAAATGGTTCCGAGTCTTTTTCCATTGAAGAGTTAAAACTATTTTGCTGTCTCTGTTGAAAATTAGCAAGAGATTAGCAATGACCAAACGTACATTTCCTGTTCTACCAGTAGCGTAGATTCTGAATCTGCATAAATGCAGATGTCCCAGACAAAAGAAGCAGTGTTATGAAAGTGCAAATATTAAACATTGTTTCCATGTGTTCTGGCAAAAGTCTATCAAACCTTGACTAGTATGCCTAGATATCCTGTAAGTGTGCTTTAAATTATAACTTTCAGGTCACCTTTGCCAAGTGCTTTAATACCAAAGCTTTGACACTGAACTTTGCAAAACATATGCAGATACAGTGTGTAAATAATATTCATAATATGATGGACATGGCAAATCTCTGGGGCTCCTGGGGGTGGGGGAGGAATTGTAATGGGAAGCAGTCCACATTATACATAGTAGCAGTAATACAGAGATGTCACTGTAGCTATTGGAGCGCTGTACTGTTAAGTTTGTGGAGAAGTAGAATGGAAGAAGAACACAGTCAGACCACCAAATCTCAACAGTCACAATGGCAATTCTTGGAATTCTGGCAGACAGTAATCCAGCAGAGAGAGGCTGCTATTTTAGATACATTCTGCAGAATTAGACATCATGGCAGACTTGTGTCAGAAAATGCAAAGGTTGATTTTTTTTAAAATGTAATTAGCCCATAATGAAGTACACTTATTAATACTTCCTTATGTATTACATGCAGATTGAATGGCTTCTTAATGTTTAAATAAGAATAATCACTCTAGTACTATATAATGCATTAATCCTTTTGAATTAATACTTCATATGCTAGACACACAAGTTGGATGAGGTAATATCCTTCACTGGACCAACTTCTGTTGGTGAGAGAGACAAGCTTTCAAGCTTAGAGACGGCCCTGAAAGAGAGCTCTGTCTAAGTTCAAAAGACTGTTTCTCTCACCAACAGAAGTTCATTCAATAAAAGATATTACCTCACCCACCTTCTCTCTCTAATGTCCTGGGAGCAACACAGCTACCAGAACACTGCATACTTCATACATTGCTATTTTACTTGTATTTAAATATATCTTTTTACTAATGCTTAATTAGTCTCATGTTAATGTGTGTTTTAATCTAAGTGCTTTGAGATTCCAGTTTTAACAAATTAAATCACAATTATAACTATCGGGTAGTTGCTATAGATATTACAAGGGCTAAATCCTATCTAGCCTGATTTTTCAGTGGTGCTAAGCACACTCAAATGCAACCAAAGTCAATGGGAGAAACGAACGTAGAAGTATACTGCAGGAACTGCATATACTTCAGAGAGGAAGGTTAAGGCACTAGCCTGGGACTTGAGAGTTGGGGTTAATTTCCCAGTTCTGCCACAGACTTCTTGTGTGACCTTGGCCAAGTCCCTTATTTGTAGTCCCCCATCTGTAAAATGGGGAACACTACCTACTCACTGGGCTGTAGAATTGTTCAGATACTCTGGTAAAGGAGAACCATGTAAGTACCTAAGAGTATGTCTACATTACCCACAGGATCGGCAGGCAGTGTTCGATCCAGCGGGGGTCAATTTATCGCATCTAGTCTAGATGCGATAAATTGACTCCCAAGTGCTCTCCCGTCAGCTACTGTACTCCAGCCCCGCAAGAGGCACAGGCAGAGTCGATGAGGCAGTGGCAGCAGTTGACTCACTGTGCTGAAGACACCACGGTAAGTCGATCTAAGTACATTGACTTCAGCTACATTATTCACATAGCTGAAGTACACAAACACACACACACACACACACACACACCCCGATAGGTAAATAGTCTAGTTAAAAAATCAAGCCAATAATCTTTAGTCAACACTCTGGCTGCTGTCTGGGCAAAGGCTATAGGATTAGCCCTGAATTTTAATGTATTATATAAATTTTACAGCAAATTAGCAAATTTATCAAAGTAGCAACATCCTGCACATTTGAATAGTCTGTACGTGTATTCAGTGAAGGCCGTGAGAGGATGGATGTGAATACACCCTGTACAGAGCCACATTCTGATTGGCTAATGGGCTCTTTTTTTTAATGTCCAACTTGAATGCCAGCTCCCAAGAGTGCAGAGTTGGGACTTCAGCCTGTACACATACATCCCTATGTCTGTTAGAATAAATGTCTTGGGAGAGACAGCTAGCTTGGAGGAACAAAGAAGAGACATTTAGGAGGAAGGTACATGTTTATGTCTGAGTAAAAATATCAAGGAAAGAGCAGGGAACAAAAGTAAGTGACACTACAAAGTTAAGGTGACTTACATCAACCTGAGTCCACTTATGTCAAGTTTGTCTCTGGCCGACCTAAAGCTGGTCTAGATGAAAATGGCAATTGGGCCACAAACAGCTGCAAAAGCAGCTGGGCTTCTGAAAGAGAGAAGAAAGAATCCAAAACCTGACTGCACAAAACCTTGATAAATAAGATGGGGGTGGAAGACATTGCATGTACTTTTTTTTAACTGCAACTTAAAGCCAGGCCAGGGGTGCTTTATCCAGCTATTAGTGCACTTCTTAGCATGCTCAGGGCATTCAGCAAAATGTACCCAAGAACATAAGAGAACCCTAGTAGTGCACATCCTGTTTTGGCTCATTGCTCTATTATTTGATGATTATTAGAACACTGGAAATGAATTTCACATCTCTTTTTCCTGTCACTGGGTTTCCAGCCAGCTGTGTAATTACTATAATACATACTGAGTAATAATGCTATCTCCCAAACTGGTCATTCCGACTTCTCCTCTCTATTCACTCTTTTGGTTCATATTCTCACACTGTTCTCATTGTGATTCACTTCCCTATTGCCATTTTTAAAAATAGATGCTCAAGTGCCCTGGTGATGGTTATGGTGTAAGAATCTGATTAGAACAGAAATACTGATGTCTTCCCCCTCTTCTTCTAGCCTCAAATCTATGGAATACTCTATCCCTCTTCATTTTTGATTCTTTAGCCTTAAATGCCATCTCAACTTTTTTAAAAGCTGCTTTTAATTATTTGATGTTTCGTGCTCTTCTTGTAAGCTCTCAGTAGTTCGCACTTGATTTGGGAACCATGTGGGTGGAGGAAGATGGTGAGGGGGAGGGAAGGCAGATCTGACAAGGAGCCAGACTGCTGGTGGAGAACTGGGACTGGTTGGGCAAAAAGACTGGGACAAGGAGCCAAGTGACATGACACTGAGATTGGATGAGGAGCCTGGGGAGGGACACTAGGACTGGAAACTGGTGGAGATGAGGAACATGGGTGGAATGGAGAAAGACAGATCAGTGAGGAGATAGGGAAATTAGGACTGACTGAGCAAGGAAACTTGGAATGGGAGTAGGAGGGAAAGTCAGTGTGCCTGAAGGAGTGAGAAGAGGACTTACTAGGACTGGGATGAGAAGCCAGAGGAGCTGAGATGAGGACTCTGTCAAGGACTGAGAATAGAGAGAAGATCAGATGAAGACAGGTTGGATGTGATGGGGCAGAAGGGGTCAAGCTTGGGGGAAAACAGACTGAACAGTATGTGCCCGCTGGAGCACCCTCCCCTGCAGATCCTAGAATAGAACCCAGGATTCTCGAGTCCCACCGTTCCTCTGCTGTCAGCAGACATCTGTGAAACCCACTGGCAAAGTCTCCTGTCCCCCTCTAGGACTGGTCCACAGAGGAAGACAACCTGTTGTTGTTAGTTACTCTGTTAGCTCAAGTGGCAGAGATCTGGGTGGTGGATTTAAAGGTTCTAACCTGCTGATGAATCATGTTGGTGTCAGTATTATGCCACATGCTAGAATTCCTGTTTTTACACTTTGGTTTTTAAAAATTTAGGAAATTACACGCACAAAAACATTAAAATCACATTATGTAGGGTGCAAAACCAAGCGCTCAGAAGTTAGGAAGTGTTAGAATTAAGGTTGCATGAGCAACCTTAATTCAGTTCCCTTGTGTGTTATGATAGTGTTTGAATCAAGCACAGGAATAAGTTAGTGGTTGTCTAGGGACCAGTAATCACGATCTGATTACATTCAAAATACAGGCAAACAGGACAGTCCTGTACAGTTATATAAAAATTAGGTCTTTTGAAGCACAGTGAGTGTGGGGTGGGGTGGGAGGGTGGGGTGGAGACAGACTGATGGACTAACTGCGCTGGCTAAAATCAGGCAGACTCTGTAGAAGAATGGTACATAGTATGTACTTCTCTCACATAGAACTCTGTCTAGCCAAATATATTCAGCAAGCCCTGGAAGGCTATAGAAGTTGGCTGCATAGCAGGCCAACTTATTCAGTAGGTAGGAACAAAAGTGCAAAAAAAGCCATCCCAGCACAAAATTGTATTGCTTGCTTATAGTTGTGCAGCAGCTGAAAGGAAGAGAGTTCATGTAAAATAAGATCAAGATCTTTTCATCACATGAACCATGACTGCTTGTCCTTGCTCTGTTCTTGCCTCCCTTTCCCCGCTGGAACTATGCAGCACAGGTACAGGAACATCCCTCCATACATGGCCCTGTTTGGTAACAAGGCAGAATTATGGGTTTAAAAGAGAAAATTCCAACAACCTGGTGTTGGGTTGAGAGGACCATACCCACCCATATCTCTAATGAATCAGAGAGCTCTTGCTTCCCTCCTTATTGTTGGGGCAGAGGCTGAAACAAAACCCAGGGGCTTCCAGTCATCTGCTCTAAACAGTAGACACACTGCTATTCTGTGAAGTACTGAATGCTTTCTGCAAAGTGCTGAGCATCCTCCACTCCCATGGAAGACAAAGAGTTAAGGGTGCTCTGCAACTTGCCGGACTAGGCCCATACGCTGTCCATATTCTAGAATTCACTGCTTGAAATAGTGTGTTTAAGAGTGAGAATAAAAAGAAACTATTCAAACTGCTATAGAAGTGGGCAGTATTCATAACTAATTCAAATGCCACTCTTTGGTAAAAAGAACAGGAGTACTTGTGGCACCTTAGAGACTAATACATTTATTTGAGCATAAGCTTTTGTGAGCTACAGCCCACTTCACCGGATGCATAGAATGGTAAGGTGAACATGAACATGGCTTGTGCTAGAGCCAATGGGCTGTAGATGAAACACATGAATGATAAAGATCAATTTGAATGTTGCGACTCTGCTTTTGACCTGTATTTGATGTAAACCAAGAAAACTTAGTAAGATATTTAACAGAGGACGAAAGGTGACTTCAGAACAGAAAGTCTGAAACATCATGTAACACAGTTGTTGTAGTGGAAATCCAAATTCTCAATTAGTATGGATGCTAAATCAGTATGGTGGGAGAGAGGGAATCTTTTAAGAATAAAAAGCAGTCTGCATTTCAGTTGCAAGCCAGACTGACACAATTTGTTAATTAAATAAGATGAGAAAAATCAATGATTGTTTTGCATGCATGGTGTGAGTTGGAAAGGGTTTTTGGTAACTGTTGAGAAGGCAAATGTAGAGCACCAATTTGCATACTGACTCTACTCCTCTTATCTCTAAATGTTTCTAGTTAAGTCATCTCTAGCACTAGCCTGCTTGTGATGCACCATATTTAATAATAGTCTGCATGGGTGACTAGTGAGCTTGATATTATGCTGCTTCAGTGTATTAGGATCATTTGTTCATTTGTTTTGCTAGCTGTTCCTCCCCTCTTCTAGGCATCTTTATATGAGGACCCACAAACAGGGAAGGCATATAACCTCCTTCACCCCGTGAACATGTGGGAATGTGCACAAATATGTTTAGGGGAACTTAAGAAACTTAACATCTGTTTATCTAACTCAGTTGCATGAAAATGTTCATAAATGACAAGAGAGAGAACCCTTTCATTGAAAGCCTTATGCCAGTGCAGCCAACCAAACCCTTACCCTGCTGCTATTTCCTTTACTAGGAATCTCTGAATAGGAGTAGCCTGGATTACTTCTTGTGTGTCCTAACAACAACGTGTTCAGGGCTGTACACAAAACACTGGAAAGCAGTCCCTGCCCCAGCTGCTAAATAAATATAGTACAGACAATACAGACTGCTCAATGTTTTATATACAAGTATTGAACACAGATAAGGCATAGGTGGAACAACATGTTTGTGTTCTTTTCCCCCACCTAGTTTAGCTATACTTTTTAAATGCTCCATTATTGTCATTAAAAAGATCTTGTGGAAAAACTGGTTTTAGGAAAGTATGGAAATGTAGCAGGAGAGATCACTTGATGAGTAGTGACAGAAGAAATTCCAGACACAGGCAGTAGCATGAAAAAAGGCACAGATGAAATTAGCATACAAAAGGGGAAGTCAGGTAGAGGCTTTGGAGAAGGGTCATGGAGAGTAGTCCTAAGGTGTAAGTAAGGCCCAGATCCAGAGACAGACTTCGGTGTTGTGACACTTAACATTGCAGCACCTAACTTTTAGGTGCCTAGAAAATCATAGTAACAATGCTGCTATCCACAAAGCCTATCGTATAGGGAGCTGAGTGGGGAGAGAAAAGTGTCTTACACTGTGTTCCACGAAGCCAGCATGCTAGGTAGCAGCAGCCCAAGCTAGTAATGGGAGAGGCCAGTGACGGTTGTGTGTGCTAAGCCCTGCCCTTCTCCCAGAGTACCATACCCAAGTCTGGGCTGCAGGGAGGTGCCTGTCTCTCCTACTAACCCCCAATGTAGGCAGACGAGCATCTATCTTCCCCTAGCTTGTGTGCAGGGTTCGGTCTGGTAGGCAGCCTCTGAGCGCATTTAACTCCATGCAAATCAGCCAGGGGATAACCTTTAGCCTGGTGGTTCTGGCACACGGGAGAGCCCCCCATTCATTACCCCGCCCGATGAAGAGAAGTGCTTTTAAGAGAGATCTGCCACCTCTAACCACTAAATGATAGTGATTCTCACTCTTTTTCTGAATAATTAAATATAGACTTGGGCCAATTTATTAAACTTGAACAATTTCAGTAGGAGAGATGGAGGGGTGCCACATCAGAATAACCCATGTCCCAGCAGCTACAGCACTCACACGAAAGGTGGCAGATCCCTGCTCAGATCTCTTCTCCTCATCAGGCCAAGGGTGGGGACTTGAAAGAAAGTCCCTCACCTCCCACATGAGTTCTCTAACTAAAAGGTTAGAAGAACATAAGAACGGCCATACTGGGTCAGAATAATGGCCCATCTAGACCATTATCCTGTCTTCCGACAGTAGCCAATGCCAGATGCTGCAGAGGGAATGAACAGGACAGGTAATCATCAAGTGATCCCTCCCCTGTCACCCATTCCCAGCTTCTGGCAAACAGAGGTTCAGCAGCTTACAGGGTCAGACCCTCAGGGTATGTCTACACTTCAATAAAAAATGGCACCAAGTTTGAGTCCAGGTCAATTGACAGTGTAGATGTTTGGGCTTGGGCAGGAGCCTGAGCTCCAACCCACATGAAGGGGGGAGGGTCTCACAGTATGTTTACACTGCAGGAAAACCCCTGTGGCTGGTCTGTGTCATCTGACTCAGGTTCACAGGTTTTGGGCTGCAAGGCTATAAAACTGCAGCATAGATATTCAGGCTTGAGCTGGAGCCTGGGCTCCAGGACCCTGTGAAGGGGGAGCGTCCCAGAGCCTGAACTCCACTTGGTGCCGTGACCTTTTATTGCAGTGTAAATATATCCCCACTGAGACAATGACTGACAAACCACATGTACACAGTGCATACTCCCTGCTCCCATGACATTTTGCATCCTTTAGCCAACTGTAACTCTCTGTATTGTGAGATCTCAAAGATCAGGCTGTAACCATATCCACCAGCAAGTGGAAAAACATCTCACTCATGTATTGCACAGTTTTGCAGTGTTTATTTGAAGGAAGAGAAGGAGTTCCCCAGCTCTGTAAGAGCAGTGGTGGCTCCAGGCACCAGCACTCCAAGTGCGTGCCTGGGGTGGGAAGCCGCAGGGGGTGGCCTACCGGTCCCTGCAAGGGTGGCAATCAGATAGCCTTCGGCTGCTTGCCTGGGGGAGGTCCATGGTCCCACAGCTTCGGCGTACCTGCCACCGAATTGCTGCTGAATCTGCGGGACTAGAGGACCTCCCGCAGGCAAGCCGCCAAAGGCAGCTTAACTGCCATGCTTGGGGAGGCAAAAAAGCTAGACCCCCTGTGCAAGAGCCTAGAGTTGTCCAATACAAATTAAGGAAGTTTTGAATTGTCTTTTGTAGTCACTGTTACTAGAACAAGTGAATTCTACTTCCTCCCAAGGGAGATTACTTATGTCCTATTCCCCAATGTTATGCTATTTAATTCAGGCTACACAGTCAAGCCTCAAACCTGCAAGCACTTATGTATGTGTGTAAGACTATTCACATGCATATTTGGGCAGAGATTATCTTTTCGTACAGTGCCTAGCATAGTGGGGCACTGAGCCATGACTGGGGCCTTTAAGGACCAATGCTTTATAAATAATACATGTTTGCCTTGCCCTAAATTACAGGCAATAATCTGCAGTTGGACAGTGCCTGTTGCAGCAAATAGAACAGAAAAGAATGACAAACACGCTTACTACTCTTGATCCTGTAAAATTAGTAATAGATTGAGATAATTTGTATTATGGTAGCATCCAGAGGCCCTGACCAATATTGGAGTCCTATTGTAATAGGCACTGTACCAACATAAATGTTTCGGATTCTGACTTTACTCACACCAGCTTTACTCTGGTACTACTCCCTTGACTTCAGTGGAATTACACCAATTTACACTAGGCAACAGCAGAATCAGGCTGTCTGTTCGGAAGAGTTTACGATCTTGGGGTATGAAAATATCAAATACAGACAATTTTTATGCCTTTTAATTGTAATTATAAATACTGATCCTCCATCTTTTCCTGAGCGACCTGCCTAAAACTGCTCCTCAGCATAGCTAATAATCCTTATCCCGTCAGTGTTGGCCAATTTCTTGCTGGTGTTGACATCAATGGGAGGAATGTGCTAAAAGTTAAATAGGTATATAAGTGTGTGCAGGATCAGGGCCTTTGCACATATTGGTGTTAGACATTTTAAACACTGTTTTGTATCTATCATATTGCCCCTTAGTTCTCTTTTCCAAGATGAACAGTCCCAGACATGGTCTATATGCTTCATTGGTGTAAGACTGTTATAGTTACATTAGATATTAACGGTTTATGTTGAAACAAGCCGAGTCTTAGAGAAAGATAAACTTAAAACAGGCAGGGCTGTGTTTCTTGGTAGTTATGGCACGTTAAGGTCACTGGAACATTTCATGTGACTATTCCATTTCTCGATGTTTGGGTTATATAGACTGCAGCTGTACTAGAGTGTTTGGGCCTCATTCTGTGCTGATTTTCTCAGGAAGAGCAGTACAGAAGATGCCATCCAGGAGAGTGATAAAGGGAGGGGCAAAGGTGGTTGTATGCAACTTTGTGCTTGCCAGAATGGTGGATTAATTTAAAAATCAAGGTGACTTAAATCATGGTTTAATTCATCAAGTGGAAAGCCTTGATTTAAATCAATTTTAACAAACCTCTCCATTTATACTTGTTATAGACTAAATTCTTATTGGTTGATATAACCTCTAAAATATGGTGATTTACAACTAAATAGAGCCTTTACACTAGATTTGGTACATCTTTCTGCTATCTAGGATGGTATACTATAACTATATACATTTATGTAAGAGATTATAGAGAATAATTTTCAGATGATTAAATAGTACATTTTTAGTGTGCTAGAAAATGATGAATTAATATTGCTTATTTACTAGATAATTAACTTTTTGCTTATGCTTTGGGCCAACCAGCATTTGAATGGTAGTGGGAATTTTAAACACACACAACAGCATACAAAAATTTTACTAAACAAAACAAGCCCTAAATACAGTACATATAATTATAGAAATGAAGGACTGGAAGGGAACTCAATAGTCCTGCCTCAGTGCAGAGCATTGGACTCGATGACCTAGTATCAAGACCAGGGGTCGGCAACCTCTGGCACGCAGCTCACCAGTGTAAGCACCCTGGCAAGCCAGTTTGTTTACCTGCCACATTGGCAGATTTGGCCAATCATGGCTCCCACTGCCTGAAGTTTGACGTTCCAGGCCAATAGGGGCTGCGGGAAGTGGCGTGGGCAAGGGATGTGCTGGCCACAGCCTCCCACTGCCCCCATTGGCCTAGGCCAGTGAACTGCGGGCAGTGGGAGCCGCAATCGGACGAACCTGCTGACGCACAGGTAAACAAACCTGCCTGTCAGAGTGCTTACCCTGGTGAGCCGTGTGCCAGAAGCTGCCGACCCCTGATCTAGACTGTGTCTGACAGGTGTTTGTCTAACCTGTCCTTAAAAATCTCCAGTGGACTGAAATTCCACAATTACCTAGGTATTTGTTCCAGTGCTTAGTTACTCTTATGGTTAGAAAGGGTTTCCTAACATCTAACCTAAATCTCCGTTGCTGTAATTTAAGTCCATTGCTTCTTGTCAAGACCGCATTGGATAAGGAGAACAATTTGTCACCCTCTTTATAAACAACTTTTTACATACTTGAAGACTATCATGTCCCCCCTCAGTCTGCTCATCTCCAGACTAAACAAGCCCAGTTGTTTCAAGCAACAAGGAGTCCTGTGGCACCTTGCAGACTAACAGACGTATTGGAGCATAAGCTTTTGTGGGTGAATACCCACTTCAATACATCTGTTAGTCTATAAGGTGCCACAGGCTCTGTTGCTTTTTACAGATCCAGACTAACATGGCTACCCCTCTGATACTTGACACCAGTTGTTTCAGTCTTCCATCATATCATATTTTCTATTCTTTAACCACTTGTATTGTTCCCCTGTAGATTCTCCAATTTGTCCAGGTCTTTTCTGAAGTCTGGTGCCCAGATTTGGACACCGTACTCCAGTTGAGGCCTGACTAGAGTGGAAGAATTACTTCTCGTGTCTTGCTTACAACACTCCTGCTAATACATCTTAGAATGATGTTTGCTTTTTTTGCAACAGTATTACATTGTTGACTCATTCAATTTGTGATTCATAATGTAACCCCCAGATCCTCTTCTGCCGTACTTCTTCATAGGAAGTCGTTTCCCATTTTGTATTTGGGCAATTGTAATACCTATCTATAAAAAGGGGAATAAGGACAAACCAGGGAATTATAGACCAGTCAGCTCAATGTTGGTACCCAGAAAGATAATGGAGCAAATAATCCATCAATTTGTAAGCACCTAGAAGATAAGGTGATAAGTAACAGTCAACATGGATTTGTGAAGAACAAATCATGTCACACCTACCTAATATGGTTCTGTGACAGGGTGATGAGCCTTGTGGACAGAGGGAAGCAGCAGATGATATATTCCCTCATATGTGTATTGCTTTGCATTTGTCCTTATTGAATTTCATCCTATTTTAGGCCATTTCTTCAGTTTGCCTCTACTATTTTGTATTCTAATCCTTTTCTCCAAAAGTGCTTGCTTGGTATCATCTGCAAACTTCATAAATGTACTCAGTATGCCATTATCCATATCCTACATACAGGTATTGTATAGAACCGGACACAGGACAGATCCCAGAAGGATCTCACTTGATATGCTTTTCCAGTTTTTGACTGAACCATTGATAACTACTGAGTACACTTTTCCAACCAGTTGTGCATCCACCTTATAGTAGGTTTATCTAGGCCATAATTCCCTAGTTTGCTGATGAGAAAGTCATGTGAGGCAGTATCAAAAGCCTTGCTAAAGTCAAAATATATCAATTTAATATACTGATTAAACTGCATTAAACCAATGTAGACACTCTCAGGTCAGAATTAAAGTGGCTATAATTTGATTTATCTTAAGGCAACTTTAATTCTAAATGAGAGCGTCCACACAGGGGATTCACCTATGGTTCAATAGGTGAATCTAGGTCTCTTCACTATCTTTGTCAATGATTTAGATAATGGCATACAGAGCACACTTATAAAAGTTTGTGGATGATACCAATCTGGGAAGGGTTGCAAGTGCTTTGGAGGATAGGATTATAGTTCAAAATGATCTGGACAAACTGAGGATATGGCCTGAATTAAACAGGATGAAGTTCAATAAGGACAAATGCAAAGTACTCCACTTAGGGAAGGACAATCAGTTGCACACATACAAAAGGGGAAATGACTGCCTAGGGAGGAGTACTGCAGAAAGGGATCTAGGGGTTATAGTGGATCACAAGCTAAATATGAGTCAGTGTAACACTGTTGCAAAAACAGCAAACATCATTCTGGGATGCATTAGTAGGAGTGTTGCAAGCAAAACACAAGTAGTAATCCTTCCATTCTACTCCACGCTGATAAGGCCTCAGCTGGAGTATTGTGTCTAGTTCTGGGTGCCACATTTCAGAAAAGATGTAGACGAATTGGAGAGAATCCAGAGAAGAGCAACAAAAATTATTAAAGGTCTAGACAACATGACCTATGAGGAAAGATTGAAAAAACTGGGTTTGTTTAGTCTGGAGAAGAGTAGACTGAGGGAGGACATGATAAAGGTTGTTACAAGGAGGAGAGAGGAAAATTGTTCTTGTTACCGCTGTGGATAGGACAAGAAGCAGTGGGCTTAAAACTGCAGCAAGGGAGGTTTAGGCTGGACATTAGGAAAAACTTTGTCAGGGTAGTTAAGCATTTGAACAAATTGCCTGTGGAAGTTGTGGAATCTCTGTCATTGGAGGCTTTTTAAAAGCAGGTTAGACATACGTCTGTTGGGATGGTTTAGATAATACTTAGTCCTGCCTTGAGTGCAGGGGATTGGACTAGATGACCTCTTGAGATTCCTTCCAGTCCTATGATTCTATGAACAGAGCTGAACCACTTGGTAATAGCGACCATAATATAATTAAACATCCTTGTGGGAGGGAAAATACTAAAGAAGCCCACCACAGTAGTATTTAACTTCAGAAAGGGGAACTACACAAAAATGAGGAGGCTAGTTAAGTGGAAATTAAGAGGTACAGTCAGAAGATTGACATGTCTGCAAGCTGCATGGCAACTTTAAAAAACAAAACAAAACACACCATAATAGAGTCTGAATTTAAATGTATATCTCAAATTAAAAAACATAGTAAAAGGTTCAATAAAGTGCCATCACAACTAAAAAGAGTAAAAGAAATGGTTAGTGGCCAAAAGGCATCCTTTAAAAATTGGAAGTCAAATCAAATGAGAAAAATAGAAAGGCGTATAAACTCTGGCAAGTGAAGCATAAAAGTAGAATTAGGCAAGCAAAAAAACAATTTGAAGAGGATCTAGCAAAAGACTAAAAAATGAACAGCAAAAAATTTAAGTATATCAGAGGCAAGAAGCCTGCAAAACACTCAGTAGGGCCACTGGACAATCAAGGTGCTATAAAGGAGCCTTCAAGGAAGACAAAGCCATTACAGAGAAGCTAAATGAATTCTTTGCATTGGTCTTCACTGCACAGAATGTGAAGGAGATTGCCAAACCTGAGCCATTCTTTTTAGGTGACAAATCTAAGGAACTGTTCCAAACTGAGATAGCAATAGAGGAGGTTTTGGAACAAGTTGATAAACAGTAATAAGTCACCAGGACCAGATGGTATTCACCCAAAGTTCTGAAGGGACTGAAATATGAAATTGAAGAACTACTAATAGTGCTCTGTAACCCATCACTTAAATCAGCTTCTGTACCAGATGACTTGAGGATAGCTAATGTGACACCATTTTTTAAAAAAAGGCTCCAGAGGCCATCCTAGCAATTACAGACCCATAAGCCTAACTTCAGTACCAGGAAAATTGGCTGAAACAGTAGTAAAGAACAAAATTATTAGACACATGGATAAACACAATATATTGGGGAAGAGTCAACAGGTCTTTTGTAAAGGGAAATCATGCTTCACCAATCTATTAGAATTCTTCAAGAGCACCAATAACCATGTGGACAAGGTGATCCAGTGGATATAGAATACTTTGACTTTCAGAGAGCCTTTGAGAACATCCTTCACCAAAGGCTCTTAAAGCAAATTAAGCACTCATGCAGATAAGAAGGAAGATCATCTCATGAATCAGTAACTGGTTAAAAAGACAGGAAATTAAAGATAAGAATAAATGATCATTTTTCACAGTGGAGAGAGGTAAGTAGTGTCCCCCAGGGATCTGTATTGGGACTAGTGCTGTTCAACATATTCATAAATGGTCTGGACAAAGCCGTAAACAGTGAGGTGGCAAAATGTACAGACAATACAAAATGATTCATAAGAGGCAAGTCCAAAGCAGACCAAGAAGAGTTACAAAGGGATCTCAAAAAACTAGGTGACTGGGCATTGATAAAATTCAATGTTGATAAATGAAAAAAACAAAAAATCTCAGTTATGGATAGAAAAATCCTAGGATATAAATTAGCTGCTAGCACTTGAGAAAGAGATCTTTGAGTCACTGGATTGTTCTCTGAAAACATCTGCTCAATGTACAACGGTAGTCAGAAAAGCTAACAATGTTAGGAACCATTAGAAAAGGGATAGATACTATGTAAATCCACCCACACATTGAATACCGCATGCAGTTCTGGTCATTCATCTCAAAAAGAGATATTGGAATTGGAAACGGTATAGAGAAGGAAAACAAAATCAGGGGAATGAAACAGCTTCCATATGAGGAGAGATTAAAAAGTCTGGGACAGTTCAGCTTGGAAAAAAAAATAAGGGGCAATATGATAGAGGGCTACAAAATCATGAATGACGAGATAGTTAATAAGGAAGTTGTGATGCTGTATGGTACATGGATGACTATTTATAATATTATTGATACCAATATTACAAAATTGCAATGAATCTTATACAAGATATGCCATGTAACGTTTCAGTGGAGAAGTTATAATTTGAAAAACACAATAAGCTTGTTTATATGTATGTATCATGGGTTATAAATGTGTGGTATATTGATATCTCAAACTTGTACTGTGCATCTGGGTGACACTCCCCAGACAGATTGGCATCAGCATTGTTCAACCTGCTTGATGGCCCATCAAGAGCAATCATCTATACCATGAACTTATTGAGAGAAGCCAGGGGCTACATCTGTGAGTCAGCAGGAAATGTAGGGACAGGGAACTCCAAGTACCTTTCCATGCCCATGTACTGTGAGTTTGTGTTTGGGACAGAGGTTGTACAAGCCACATAGCAAAGAATATAAAAAGGCAGCTGCATCATCTCCATTTTGTCTTCAATCCTGCTTTTTACTTCTGAGGAACTTCTTTACAAACTGAAGCTTTGAACAAAGGACTTGTAGACCCCACCCCTGCACCCCCAAGCTTTGGAAGTGTTCCAAAGGGACTTTACAAGCCAGCACAGTCACCAATGCTCCTAAAAACCTGATATATGGACTCTGAAGTCATATGAAAGCATCTGATTGCTCTGACCATTTAACAACTCTTCTTGTTCTTCTCTTTTATAATAAAACTTTAGTTTTAGATACTAAAGGACTGGCTGGCAGCATGGTGTTTTGGGTAAAATCGAAACTAGTATTAATTTGGGGATCAGAAGACCATTTTGTATAGTGAATAGAGTTTTAAATAACTTCTCACTTTACTGGACCTATTTACTGATTGGCAGCCAGAGACTGGAATACAATAGAGGGGACTGTGTGATTTCTTTTCACCCCCAGCTTCTTGATATTCAGGGTGAGTTGCGGGGGGAGGGGATCAAGAGCACAGTTTGTGACTGGTTGGTGAATTCAACTACAGTGTTAATCAGTTTTGGAAGAATCTGCTCTCTTTTGCAATCTGCCCTGACCTTGGCATTTTCAGTGTGGGCTATCCTAGGCACCTTGAGTCACACCGACGTAGTGGCAGGATCCACAGAACCAGATCATTTGGGTTTTGGATCAGAACCCCACACTGTTCCAAATTTAAAATGTGATACTGAGAGTGTTAAAGGTTAAAGTTAGTCACAATGAGTGATCCATGATCATATGAGGCTATGAACACAAAAGAGCTGAAATAACTATGCAAAGAGAAAAACAACACAAAGGGGACACCTCAGATCAGAAAATGAGAGATTTGCTCATGGAGAGTGACCAGAGATCAGGGTCTCGGTCTGCCCCTCTCGCAGATGTAGCTACTGCAGAAGCAATCAAACCACAAGCCCTGAGAGAGAGTCAGCATCTTCAGCATGAGAGAGAAATGGTAGAACTTTGAATGTAAGAGAAGGAAGCCTTGGTCCAGCTGGAAAAATGGGGGGGGAGGGGGAAGAAGGGAGAGAAAGAGAAAGAAAAACCTCACAGGAGACATATGAAACTGCTGCAAGCCAAGATGGAAACTGTTAAGACTCCAACTCCAAGTCCCGGAAGGAAAAATGGTCTGTCACTGCCTGGAAGTTCTTCTCCTCTCAACATCAAGGATTTGTCCAACTTATAAGGATAATGACGATGTTGAGGAATTTCTGTATTTGAAAGACTGATATTCATCAAATTCCAGATGAGAAAAATGCCTGTTCTCCTCACCAGATTGACTGGAAAGTCAAGAAATGTATTTAATGAAATGGAGTTAAAATGATATTTTGAATTATGTAAAGTTTAAAGAAACTTTATTGCAAAGACTTAAAGCTACTTGAGTTTAGAAACGTTAAGCTATCTGATAATGTTATCTATGTTGAGACTGTTCATAAATGGCTTGAGTATATAAAAAGGTGGATTAAGGGGGCAAAGGCTTATGATAGTTTTGTTAAAGTGATTTATTTGCTATGAAACAGCTTCTTGAAATAGCATATCAGAGCTGAAGCGTGTGATTAAAAACCCTGATACCATTTAGAAAGCTGCAGAAATTTCAGGTGCTTTCACAGAGAATGGAAACTGTGGAAGGCATAAGCCTCAAGGAAAAACAATTCCAATTCATCAGTTTAAGAGGGAGGATGTGTTCAAGAATGAGATTAGCCCCAATTTTGTTAGAAAATCTTACACAAACCCAGAATTTAAAACTGCTCACCCAGAGGAAAACCACTTACATGCCACCCGTTGGGAATGACCATATAAAGCCAAGTTGTCCAAACCGTAGAGACAAAAAACCATCCCCAAACCAGCAACGCCCCAACCAAAATCAATTTGACTATGGAAGTACAGACTAGCCATGTAAATGCTAACACTGCAAGCTTGAGTCCAAACAACAACACTACAGGTGTTAATGCTACCACTTTAGTAATCCCCAATAGGAGGAAGGAGTGTAGCCTCACTAATTATGTTAGGGTTGAGACATGGAGGGGTAATGAGGAGTTCTTAAAGAGTGCCTGGGTCGATGGGATTGTGGTTATTGGATGGAGAGATTCTGACTCAGACATTACCTTGGTTAAAAAGGAATTAATCTGGGAGGAGAATTATTTGCCAGAACAAAGCGTGAGCCTGGTGGCACTTTGAGCATATGGCAAAGGTGCCCTTAACAAAAATCCACTTGAAGTGAGAAGATTTTAGGGGAGATATGATAGCTGGAGTTAGGGAACTTCTCCCTGCAGATGTTTTGATTGGAAGTGATATTGTAGTTGCGACTAGCAATGTCAATGTCATAACCATGTCACAAAGGAAATATGGCTCTGATATGGATACTGTAACTTGTGATAATGAGGGAATCTGTGAACAGACAAAGGATCTCTCTCAGCTGGTGCCAGTTGAGACTCTGCCTGTCTGCAGCTATTGTGGGACCATTCTCTAAGTCTTCCAGGAATGGAAAGAAGTATATTCTGGTGTTGATGGATTTTGCCAGATACCTTGAAGCTCTAGCTTTGCCTAAGGTTGAGCCAGAGACAGTGGTTACAGTACTTATTTTTAGAAGAGTGGGTTTTCCCAAGGAAAGTTGTCAGACTGCGGTGCCAATTTTTTGCCGATTGTATTTAAGCAGCTTTGGAAAGTGTGTGGAGTAAAGTGCCTAAAAGCTGTCCCTTACCATCCAGAGACCCATGGTTTGATGAAAAGTTTTAATGGAACATTGAAGGCTATGCTAAAAATGTATGCGGACAGGTGCCAGAATGACTGAGACATCTTGTTGCCATATTTGTTGTGTGCATATAGAAGTGTACCCCAAAAATCTACAGATTTGCTCCCTTTGAGCTACTTTATGGGAGGCAGATCAGCAGACCCCTAGATCTGATTCATGATTGAGGTGACAAGAGCCAGTGATTTGTGTCACAATTTAAAGAAATCTTGCAAGACATGATGGATCTGGTTCAGCAGAATCTTGAAAGAAGTCAGGAAGCTCAGAAGGCTTGGTATGTTATGCATACTGAGAAAAGAGTATTTGAATTTGGAGATGTGGTGCTTACACTAGGTCCTGTGAGAAAGAAGACGCAAGGTATTTGGAATGGACCTGATGAGGTAACGGAGAGAATTAATGAAGTTACATGTAATGTGGAAAGGATATGCCAATAGTGCATATTAATAGGTTGAAGGTGTCATAAACAGATAGCTAAGGGTTAATGTCTCTTTCACCTATAAAAGGGTTAACAAACAGTAACCTGAAACACCTGACCAGAGGACCAATCAGGAAACAAGACTTTTTCAAATCTGGGTGGAGGGAAGTTTTGGGTGTGAGTTCTTTGTTCTTTGTCTTGGTTCGGTGACCCTCTCGGCTCTGAGAGTGATTTTTCTATCTCCAGGCTTTCTAATCTTCTGTTTCCAAGTTGTAAGTACAAGGATAGTAAGACAATAGGTTTATATTGTTTTCTTTTGTATTTACATGTGTGTAGTTGCTGGAATGTGTTAAATTGTATTCTTTTTGGATAAGGCTGTTTATTCATTTTTTTTCCTTTAAGCAATTGACCCTGTATATTGTCACCGTAATACAGAGACTATTTTTAATATCTTTTCTTTCTTTTTTTATATAAAGCTTTCTTTTTAAGACCTGTTGGAGTTTTTCTTTAGTGGGGACTCCAGGGAATTGAGTCTGCAGCTCACCAGCGAATTGGTGGGAGGAAGAAGTCAGGGGGAAAATCTCTTTGTGTTAGATTTACTAAGCCTGACTTTGCATACCCTCTGGGTGAGGGGAAAGAGAGATTAGATCTCTCAGTACTTGTGTTTCCAGGACTGGAAGTAGGGAATCTCCTAGGGTCATCCAGGGAGGGGAGCCTGGGAGGAAGTAACAAGGAACCAAGGGGAGGGGGTTATTTCCCTTTGTTGTAAGACTCAAGGCATCTGAGTCTTGGGGCCCCCCAGGGAAGGTTTTGGGGAGACCACAGTGAGCTAGGCACTGTATAATTCCTGGCTGGTGGCAGCAATTACCAGGTCCAAGCTGGTAACTAAGCTTGGAGGTTTTCATGCTAACACCCATATTTTGGACGCTAAGGTCCAGATCTGGGAAGAAAAGTAATGACATGGTGGAAGAGGTGGGATAAAGATAGAATCCAGAAGCCAGTAGGAATATTATATTTTTCTCTTCTCTGCTAGGGGCTTTTAAGCAGAGAGGGTTTGGTTTTAAAAAGGAACCAGAGAGTAATTTTTTTTCTGTTCTCTCCTGGCAGTAGCTTGCATATTAAGCAAGGAACCATTAAGCTGTGACAAAGGGTCTTTTGTACACAATAGCACTCCGACTGAGAGTCAAGTACCCAGCACAATACACATGCAAATAAAGTGGTTTTTCTGGTTTACTTTACATTTAAAAGATTAGCTAGAGAAAAAAAAGGCACTGTTGCTAGGCAGACCCCAGGAGGCAACAGAGAACCTGCATTTCACGCAGTAAACACCAGAGGGCGCCTCAGCACAAGAAAGCAGGAACCATGAGTTCCAAGGAAAGCCTGAGACAGGAGCGAGCACGGCAACAAGCCATGGACAAAGAAAATGAACATAGGAGATGGATGGAACTAATTAATGCAGAACTAGTCAAGGAAGAGGCAGTCCACAGAAGGAAACAAGAAGAAGAAGAGGCAGCCCACAAAAGAAAACAACAAGAAGAAGAGGTGGCCCACAGAAGGAAACAAGAAGAAGAAGAGGCGGCCCACAGAAGGAAACAAGAAGAAGAAGAGGCAGCCTACAGAAGACAGATAGAACTCCAGAGGGAGACCCACCGACAGGCCATGGAATTAGAAAAGGCTAAGCAACAAAACACAGCCAATCCTAACAACCTTGCGCCAATGACTGTTCCACAGCACAGGAAATTTCCCACCTACAGGGCAGGTGATGACACCGAGGCCTTCTTAGAAAATTTTGAAAGAGCCTGTCTTGGGTACAGCATCCCTGAAGACCAGTACATGGTGGAATTGAGGCCACAGCTCAGTGGATCTTTAGCAGAGGTGGCAGCTGAAATGCCAAAGGACCGAATGAACGATTATAAACTGTTTCAAAACAAGGCCAGATTAAGAAAGGGGATAACCCCGGATCATGCCCATCGGCTTTTCAGAACCCAAAAGTGGAAACCAGATGTGTCATTTCCCAAACACGCCTACTACGTTGGAAAGAATTATGAGGCCTGGATATCAGGAATCAAGGTTAAATCCATAGACGAATTGCACCTCCTCATACAAATGGAACAGTTCTTCGATGGTGTTCCTGAGGACATAACACGGTACATACAAGATGGAAAACCCAAAAATCTCACCAAGGCGGGGGAGATTGGAGCCAGATGGATGGAAGTGGCAGAAAGCAAGAAAGCTACTGTCAAGGGGAACGAATACCCCAGAGGGCACACCGACAATAAACCCTACAACTGAGGGCAACCAAAGACCCCATCTGAAACCCAAGGAAAGCCACAGACACCCTATTCTTTCACCTCACCAGTCTCCAGTAACTCATCTCAACCCAGTGACCAGTCAGCTGGAAGATGCTGTAAGTGTAATGAACTGGGACATATAAAGGCCAACTGCCCAAAGAACCCAAACCGAGTGCAAGTCGTTACACCACCATCACACCAAAGATCCCCAGGCCCAGATGCCTCTCAAATACCCTTGGAGCAAAGGGAAATTTTGAGAGTGGGCGGAAAGAAGGTTACTGCGTGGAGAGACACGGGGGCACAAGTGTCAGCTATCCACCAATCCTTCGTCGACCCCAAATTCATCAACCCAAAGGCCCAAGTGACAATTTACCCCTTCATGTCACAAGCTGTAGACTTGCCTACAGCTGAACTGCCTGTCCAGTACAAAGGCTGGTCAGGAACGTGGACTTTTGCAGTCTATGACAATTATTCCATCCCCATGCTGCTGGGGGAAGACGTGGCCAACCAGGTGAAAGCGGGCCAAGAGAGTGGGAATGGTTACACGCAGCCAAACCAGGCAAGCTTCCAGACCCATTCCTGTTCCTGAGCCGTCCACAGACGTCCCGTCTGTGTTACCAGAGACCCAGACAGAGGTAGTGGACCCGGATTCCATGCCAACCACTGAAACAGCCACAGCACCTCCAGTCCCAGGCCCGGAAATGGAACAGCAACCAGCACCAGCAATTGCAACCACATCTTCAAACTCAACGCCAGAGGGCGCCAGCGAGCCAGAACTGGCAGAAGCAACAGACAGCCATACCCAAAAGGCTCAGCCAGAGCCTGAAATACCCTCATGTGCACCAGTGGAGAGCGGTTCACCAGCAACGGAAACAACCCCATCACCTACATCGCTTCCAGAGGGACCAAGCCCAAGTCCACAGTCTGAGGAAGAACTGGTGACCCCAGCCTCAAGGGAACAGTTCCAGACTGAGCAGGAAGCAGATGACAGCCTTCAGAAAGCTTGGGTGGCGGCACGGAGCACCCCACCGCCTCTCAGCTCTTCTCACCGATCCCGGTTTGTTATAGACCAAGGACTTTTATACAAGGAGATTCTTTCTGATGGACACCGGGAAGAATGGCAGCCGCAAAAACAGTTGGTGGTTCCAACTAACTACCGGGGGAAGCTCTTAAGCTTAGCCCATGATCATCTTACCAGAAGAGGGTGATAACTGTAAACATGATTTGCTGTGCTGAGGAAGAGACTTAGTCTATGCTTTTGGTCGATATGGTTACAGAGAGCAGAGAGGAATCGCAGCTGGAAACCATTGAAATGGGGGACGGTTTAACTCCAGCCCAAAAGAATGAGATGTTAGCTTCATGGAGGCACCACAGGCAGACATTCTCAAACCAGCCAGAACTGACTGACATATTAATGCATACCATTCAAACCACAGGTCCCACTCAGCTCCTAGAAGGGCATACAGAGCCAAGGGAGAAATGGAAAAGCAGATTCAAGAGGAGGAGGAGGAAGAAAGCATGTTATCCATGGGAATAGTTACTAGATCTAAAAGCCCATGGACATCCCCTATTGTTATAGTACTCAAAAAGGACAAAATCTTGAGGTTTTGCAGTAATTATAGGAAGCTGAATGTTATCACACAACCTGACCTTTACCCCATGCCCAGAATAGAAGATTGGCTGGATACACTGGCAGGTGCGGGGTAGCGAAGTTCATAAGCACACTGGATTTAACTTGAGGGTACTGGGAAATTCTCTTAGATACTGACTGCCAAGAACAATCTGTTTTCATAGTGGAGTCTGGTCTGTCTGAATTCAAAGTCTTACTGTTTGGATAGCAAAATTCAGGAGCCACATTCATGAGGCTTATAAATGAAGTCCTACAGGGTTTGGAATCTTTTCCCAGGGTGTACATAGATGATCTAGCCATCTTCAGCTGACAGCGGTTCTTGGCAAGACCACATAAACCATGTGGGAAATATGCTGCAAAGGCTTTGAGAGACTAACTTAACTGTTAAGGTTTCTAAGGGCTGGTCCACACTACGGGGGGGAAATCGATCTTAGACACGCAACTTCAGCTACGTGAATAACATAGCTGAAGTCGAATATCTAAGATCGGATTACTCACCCGTCCACACCGTGCGGGATCGATGTTCGTGGCTCTCCCTGTCGATTCCGGAACTCCGTTGGGGTTGATGGAGTTCCGGAATCGATATAAGCGCGCTCGGGGATCGATATATCGCGTCTAGATTAGACGCGATATATCGATCCCCGAGCAATCGATTTTAACCCGCCGATACGGCGGGTAGTCTGGATGTGGCCTAAATGTAAGATGGAAGCCTCAGAGGTGTCATACTTGGGACATAGGGTGGGCAATGTGTTGGTTAGCCCTGAACCCTCAAAAGTAGAAACCATAAAAAGCTGGCCTTTTTCTAAAACAAAAAACAGGTCCAATCCTTTATTGGCCTTGCCAACTACTATAGTAGATTTGTAAAGAGGTTTAGTGACATTGTTGCTCCAGTAACAGACTTTACTAAGAAGGGAAAGTTGGAAAAGGTGGTAGAGACAGAGTCATGTGAAAATGGCTTCCAGTGAAATACACCAAATCAGGGATCATCTATAGTTGACTCCTAGGCAAAATCTGGACCATCAGACGCTTTCAAATGGAGTGTGAACTCTTTTTATTTACTTATAATTATTATTTTCTCTGGAGTCCAGACCTTGACAATACCTTGACCAAGAAATCTGGACCTTGACAAAATATAATTGATTATCCCTGCCCCTAAATCTCTTTTGTTCAGAGTGACCCTCCCAATGCTATGTACAACTCCTGTACTGCCCCCAATGCACAGGTCAGAGGGATGGCAGTTGGCCTGACGTTTTCAACTAGGGTGACCAGAAGGCAAGTGTGAAAAACCAAGACATGGGGTGGAGGGTAATAGGTGCCTATATAAGAAAAAGTCCCCAAAATCAGGACTGTCCCTATAAAACAGGACATCCGGTCACCCTATTTTCAGCAGCTGTGTGGGTGTCCCTAGGCAGGGCCAGCTCCAGGCATCAGTGCAGGAAGCAGGTGCTTGGCCAATGGAAAGGGTCAGCACGGCCAGATCTTCGGTGGCAATTCGGCAGCGTGTCCCTCTCGGGTGGTAAAAAAGCTGGGGCCGGCCCTGGCCATAGGGCTGAACACTTGCACAGGGGTGCAGAGACGCGGCTTTGGAGTCAGCGCCTTGCCTGGGCTGCGCTGAACTCTGGCGCTCAGGTCAGCCACAGCCACAGGAGCGTGTTTGTATGTCAGCCAGGGGCTAATGAGGGGGGTGCCCCGGGGCGGGCAGGACGAGGTACCCCCCCCGCGAGCTCTCGGGGCAGGCTCGTCGGGCTGCTGCCGGCAGGTGGCGCTGGGCCGCCGCGGCGCTGCCTGAGCCGGGCTCCGAGGCGGGGGCAGCCGGCGGGACATGCGCGCTGGGCCCGGCGTCGCCTGGGCAGGCGAGGAAGGAGCGCTCGTCTCGGCCGCCGCCTGCGCGCCGCGCTGCGCCCTGCCGGCCCCCTGCCTGTCCGGCAGCACCGCGGGCCGGGCCCGGTCCCGGTCCCTAGCGGTCCCCGTGCACCCAGCGAGCCGGGCCGCAGCCCGGCCGGGAAGATGGCGACGCTGGGAGGCGAGTCCCAGCCGTTCCCCGCTGGCCTGGCGGCGGCCGGGACGCTGCACCCCCAGCACCTCGGCGGGGGCGCCGGCTCGCTCGGCTACAACCTGCCGCTCAGCCGCGCCCTGGAGCGGGCGCTGGAGGAGGCGGCGCACTCCGGGGGGCTCAGCCTGAGCGCCAGGAAGCTGAAGGAGTTTCCGCGGGGCGCGCCCGGGCACGACCTCTCCGACACCGTGCGGGCAGGTGAGCCGGGGGCGGGCATCCCCACGTGACCCCCCCGGGAACAGGCACCCCCGCCCCCCCCACGTGCACCCCCTCCTTCGCCCGGGGACAGGGACCCCGTCTGCGCCCCTCTGCCCGGGGACAGGGACCTCCGTCCCCCACGGGCACCCCCTCGACCCCCACCTGTGCATCCCGTCCGCCCCAGGACAGGCCCCCCTCCACCTGGGGACGGGCATCCCGGGACAGACACCCCTCGCCCCCACCTGTGCCCACCGCATTGGGGCCAGGCATCCCCATTCTTCGCATGTAACCACTCCCCACATGTACTCCCATCCCAGAGAAAACAATATTTTCGGCAGCTGCCCCCGCCACGTGTGTCCCCCTTGGGTTCAGCCACCTCTTACATGACCCCCCAGGAGCAGCCCATCCCCCATGTGCCACCTGCACTCCCCATACCTACTGAGCCCCCCCCCACATGCACCCTTTCAGGACAAGTACCTTCTGCAGGCACCGCCCCTCCCCCTCCCGGGGACAGCTGCAACCCACTGTCTGCATGTACCCACCCCTCCAACAGCCATCCAAGGGGCAGCTTCTTCCCCCCCCCGCCCCATGTGCACTATCCCAGAGTGTAGTAATACACTCACACAGGGGCTAATATTGACCCCCTCCATGTAGCCTCTGTGTGGACCAGTATGTCCCATAAACCCTTGATATCTCCACCTCGCCCCGTGCATACATTTGGGGCTACCTGTACACTCTCTTGCATATGCCCAAAGAAGTTGTTGGTGTAGTGGTGCTGCAGCTGGTGGGAAGGTGACTACCCACCCACATAGACCCCTTAGGACCTGACGGGTGCTTAACCAGAGAATTTTCCGAACCATGAGAGGTCAATGCAGGGTGCCAGCGGGTCTCCATAGGTGCGGGAAGTAGAGTGCCAGTGGGTCTCCATAGGTAGCACCCCCAGGCTTTGCGCCCAGCATGGCCCCCCACCTGGGGGCTTCGATGCCAGCCCCAGGTCCCAGTCACTGGCCCCTAGCCTGGGGTCCCAGCCATTGGCCCCAGGTTTTCCCCCTCCATCCCAGAGCTTGAATACCGCAAATCAGCTGTTCATGGTGCTCTAGAAGCACTGGGAGGGAGGAGGAGGAGTTAGTAACCTCAGGGCTGCCGGCACACGAGAGGCATGGGGATGGGGGGAGGTTGGCACTGGTAGATGCCCTGCACCCAGTAATTTTTCCCCATGAATGCTCCAACCCCAAAGCACCCACGGAGTGGGTACCTATGCCAGACCACGAATATTGCCAGACCAGAGAGTGCCGGATTGGAGAGGTTTGACCTGTACCTACACATACTTGGGGTTGCATACATCACCTGCATACTGATACACACAAGGGCATGTACACCTGTACCTATCGAGTCCCATATAACCACCCAGTATTGCATCCACACATTGGGATCACATACGCTCCTGCCTCTCCTGCACAGAACAGGAACTATAATCTTTCTTGGAGGCATATGTACCTGTTTTATACCCAGAGCAGGTTTCACCTTTAATAGTTCCTTAGCTTTGTCTGTGGTGGCTGCTGCTGATGACTGGTTCTCAGAATGGTTAGTTTCAGTGCTTCAAGTGAGTTATACCTGTGGAATAGGTGAAATATATAATTATCATGCTTGGTCAGACCAATGGTCCATCCACTCTAGTATTTTGTCACTGATAGTAGAAGATGCAAGAAATCCTGTAGTGTATAACCTGTTTGTGGAGGAATTAGTGTTTGAGCTGTCCTTTGAAGCATTGGGTTTTACCTCCTTTGTGTTCACAACACAATATAAAACCCACCCTACTTTTTTTCAAATATATCTATCTTTGTAAGTTTCTAATCTTTATTTAAATCCTATTAAGCTATTGATCTTTGTATAGTAATGAGTTAATTAGGTATTGTGAAATCACTTGTGTATTGACCACTAATACCTGTAATATTCATATATGTATAATGTGTGTACATAAATGCACAAATGTTTACGTGTGATGTTATCAGCCTTTTATGTACACTGTTACGGGTATTACATGCGTATGTACTCATTTGCCAGAGGCTTACTCTTCCTAAAAAAATTGTTTAGTTGAAGTTTATAAAGAAAAAAAATTTAATTTGAACATGCTGGTTTGAAGCATTTTATGTGGCGCAGTGTGGGTATGTACTCTTTTAACATTTTAACTAGATAATGTGTTTGCAGAAAACAAAAAAAACATAGAAGGGGATTTTCCTACTGGTTTTGCTTGATCTACATGGAGTTTGCAGAAGTAGTCTGTATCTTGATTTTAAAAGAGCAGAGTTTCCCCTTTATGATAAGTCTCCATAACCTGATCCTTTTTAGGGGAGTTATATATTTAAAAAAAAAATTCAAGTATCTGTGTATCATCTTAACAGCATGTTGTAACCTGTTAAAGTGAACAGCCTGTTTTGTGAGTTATGTCATGGGTTGATATTTCTGGAGGAGGCAGTCAGTTTTTCACTAGTTGCTTTACAAAAGCAGAACATATGAACAGTTGGAGGATATGTATGGCCAGGTCCTCTAACTCTTACAGGACATTTTTGTGACAGTTATATTTGTCTCACCGTTCCTTAAATTTACATTATGTAAATACAGTTCTCTCTCAGTTAGGTTGTACTTATTACATTTTACTTTTTGGCAGATAATCACTTTGACTTTCTTTTTGGAGTACTTCAACTTTGGTGCTTGTAAGCTTCATAGCCCAGAGAGACAGGAGCTTTGAGCTCAGAAATGTGAGTAATAGGGGACTTGCAAAGAAGTAAAACCTTGTCTGCATCCTGCAGCATCTTCCTGGGATCACAGATTTCTCAGTTGCTCGTTTCTTAACATAAGTTATTTTCAGCAAAATCTGAAATTATAGGTACCTTATAATAAAAGATTCACAAGGGTGCTTCCTGAACATGCTCCCAGTGTTTTAGCCAGGTATAATGAAAAATAACCTGCGAAGTGTGTCTAATGTAAATAGCCTAAGCAAAATATTTAAGTTCAAATTTGATCATGTAAGTTTTTCTTAAGCAAAATGTGGGATTGTATAAAGAACTCAAATTGCTTCCTATATTTTGGACCCTTATGACCAAGATAGAAAATACAAAATACAGAACATTTTTCATAATATCCTTTAGATGCATAGTAAAATTTATTCAAATGTTTTGGCTGAAAATGGTGCAGAAAAATGTCTTTGCAGAATGGAATTATGTAAACCATCTGTGTCACGTGTGTGTATCTTCACAAAGTTTTCTTTTTTTTTTTTGATGTTAGTAAAGAACTTATGCAAAGATTGAACTTGCTTATGGTCAACTTTATAGTACCAAGTTTCCGTAAGTAAATGAGGTTACTAGGTGAAATATCATATATAAAGAGTAAAATACGCTCACGTTTTCTTAAAAGTGCATATTTTGGTTCAAAATCATATTTAAATAAATGAATATCCTTATTTATGTAGTTAAACAACTCAGACTACTAGAACTGGAAAATTTGGGGTTTTTTTCCTTTTGTGTTTTGCTTTTGTTTACTACTTGCTTGTCACTCAAATTGGATAATGAAAATAGACTTTTCACTCATTCCACTTTCCAGTCATTTTCACTTCCTAACTATCCTGCACCAGCACAGTGTTTGGGTTATAAGCGTTTGGGGTAATGCTCAAATAAAAAACCCGTTTCTCATTTTAAATCAAACATGAAAATTTAACTCTAAAGAAGTCTTGCCAAAAAAAAAGTCTGCTAGATCAAATGAACTTCTGAGAGCTAGCTAGTGGGCAGTATTCCCTTGCACTCTGTTTTTAAAATGCTTGTAAATGCCTGGATTTAATTTACAGGGTTTTTGACACCTGAGGCATCTAACAAAAAATCAAAACCAGTATGAAATATTCTGATGAAGTAACATTTTTATATGAAGATTGGTCCTGATGTTTATATATCTTTAAAAATGACTATCAGTTGGTTTTTTGCCACTGTAACCTTGTTTTAGTAGATAAAGTCCTATTGCAGAGAGGTCTTTAAAACAATATTTCAAAGATACCTTTACTCACTATGGGCCTTACCTGCTCCTACGAAAATCAGTGTCACAACTCCCATTAAAGTCAACTCTCACTGAAATAGGACTAGACTCCAGGTATGAATGAGAATCTGGCATAAATGTGCAATATGAATATGAAGGACAATAGAACTAAGCAGACTAATAGGATGTATTTTTGAAATATCTGAAAGTGTTATTTATTTGAAAACTATTAAAAGGGTCTAACCTATTTAAAATTATTTAATACACCACATTATTCATTTGGGAGTTTTTCCTGATTATGAACTGAATGAGGCAGTAAACAGAATTTTCAGGTTCTTTATTGCATGTGAAGTATTAAGGGATGTATATTACCAAAAGCCTTTTGGGGCATAGCAGAGCCTGTTTATATAAAGTTTCTGGTCAGATTTTCTAAACCACGTCAGTGTGGCTGCATTGCACAGTTTTAAAAATAATAAATGCTATTCTTATCACTTGTATTACAGACTGGATTATGCAAGAGACAGTGACACGCTAATTATATACTTCTAGAGTGAGTATGTAATTATATTCCACACAACCACTGGGAAAGCTAGAGGCATATTAGGTTATAAAAAGAAAAGTTACTTTAGATGTGCAAGCATGACTGTTGTCTGTCAGTTACTATAACCTCTTTTTGTGAGTCTTGGCTAAATTTCTGGAGACTGATCCTACAAACCTTTTCTCATGTAAAAATACCCATATGACCTCATTGATTTCAGTGTAAGGATTGCGCACATGAATAGGATTACTTGTGTGAGTAAAGGAATGCAGGAAGTGGGACTTGCATTTTTAAATTGGTTAACAAAACCATTTAAAAAAGGTACAAAACTATTTAATCATAGTTACTTGGCTCATTTGGAACAGGTGGAAACATGATTTTTTTTTAAGTGGCTTAAAATTCTCTGTAAATCAGCGGGATTCTATACCATGTTTTTAAAATGGTTATTCCTATGCCATGCTGCCCAGGCAAAACCATTAGTCTGAAACCATCTTCAAATAACTAAGTTACAAGTGGGAATGTGACTTTGCTTTCCATATTCTCTTATATGATGACTGGGGCTGCTCACGCTCACCCTCTGCTCCCTAGAAGATAGATTTCAAGTGTTTTTTATTTAGCTTTTAATGGGCAGTTTTGATTGAAATCTAACATATAAGAGTTTGGCTCTGAGGATTCTTTTCTACAGAATCTCAAAAATGTATTTTTGATGTTTTTTATTATAAATTTTAAATATGTTAAGGCTTAACAAGTTCCACACTGCTTTTCATTTGAGTTTAGTCCAAGATGGTACTTGTTAAGCCACAATAATTTGTCATACTTTTTGTGACTCTTCTTAGAGTTAGCTACAGTCCTTAGATGAACTGACCATTTAATTTTTTTGTTATGTTGAAACTGGTTTAAGTTTTTATCCATTATTTCAAGTCTTCATCATTAATTAAAAATGTTTCCCCACAAAATCAGATTTCCCACAGCTTCTTTTTATAAAAACTATCCACATTTAATTAATTTATTCTCATTAATTTCTTCCTGCCCCTTTGCTATCCTAGTTGCTCTTCACAATGCTCTGTTTCTGGTAATTTTGCTAATTAGGTCAGGAGATGTTCAGTCAACACCACTTAAGTTGGATGTAGGTTGTTCGGAGGAGGAGTAAACAATCAGACAATCCAAATAAAAACCCATTTTCCCAAACCATCTTTCTCTAAGATTTTTGTTGAATAAGTTATAGGAAAAAAAAAGTGTGGATCTTTTAAAGGTCCTATTCACTTCCTATCTGGCGTCCTTTCCTTTCCTAATGCCCACTCTTCTCCATTCATCCAGGGAGAACGTAATTATTGCCTTAAATGGACACTGAATAAAATTAATAAATTGGGCTTTGCACAAAAATTTCATTCCACAAAATTACTGTAATTTAACCAAATTATAAAAGTATATGACAAATTACAATCCACCACAAGATAATATAAAAAAAAATCAAACTCTGTATAAAACCAAAATTAGAATGATTTGAGCCCACAAAAGCAAGAACATTCACATTTCAGGATTTAATCATAAGACTGATAGCGCATCTGTGATTTTTCTTGTGCCTAGATGTTTGACATTTAATCCTTTACTGCAGGTTTCTTATGTTTATTTAAGGCCTTTTAACCTTGCTCAGTGTAGCTTTTATATAAATATTACTCTAAACTTATTGGAACAATGAGGGGAGGGAAGTTAATTTGAGAGAAATAAATTATGTTTAGTACAGAGCCATCAAAACCAAACCTTAAGGGAAATACAGAAATGTATAAAGAATTGGAAAAATCAAATCAAGCAAATAAATGGAACTTCAGCATTGTTTACCCAACTGTCAAAACAATATTGCTCTTTTAGACTGAAACGTCTTTAGAATTATTTTTAGTCTAGACAGCCCTGTATCAACGTATTAAAGTTTCTTTTTTCTGAAGGGCTATCCTTCATAGAAGATCTTTCAGTATAAAGGAGCCATTTGGAAGTACAAAGGCTACTAGTGATTTGTAATCACAGCCTACTCTTTTTTAAGTTATTTTCCTTTTCGTTTGGGGCTCATGAAGCTTTGAGGCCCAGGGTAGATGTCCCCCCCTTCAGGTTTTGGGAACCCATAAATGTCAAGGCTATACAAATCCTTTTTAAAAAGTAGCTATTAGACCTGTTTGTTACTGAGCCTTGAATATTTTGTTGTACAAGCTGATGGCTAATGTTGAAAGCTTGTCACTGATTTTTTTTATTTATTTTTTGCTTAACACCTGTGCAAGTCCTTCTTAAATTCTCCGACAGTCAGCCTTTGTGACCATGTTCCTTCCTCTTTTTTGAAAGACTCCAGATCAGTTTGTGGTTGTGGAATGGCAACTGAAGGTAGAAGACTTGCCACAAATTATCTTCCAGCTGCTAAAAGCTGAGTTGCTCCTCTGCTGAACATTCAGTGTGACCTCTGACTATGTGAAAAACAGTGTGTGGAAGTGGGAGCCAGATACTCTTGTATTCTAATCTTGGCTTTGTCACTAATTCCCTTCGTGGTGGCGTTGGTCAATATTTTTCCCCATCTGTAAAATGAAGACGATGATAGTTAATATCCTCACAGTGATGATGTGACTATTAATTAATCAGTGCTTATAGAGTGCTGTTAAGTGCTAAATATTAGAGTCAGAGGAAGATGAGGAGACAGTAGAGTACAGGAAGGACCAAGTGTGAGAGAGTCAAATGAAAATTTGTGGAAGTGCAAGGTGTAGAACAAGAGGAAGAAAGGCAACATAATGTGGGCCTGAACGGAGAGAATGGATATGAGTATGAATGAAAACCAGCTTTTCAAAGAAAACAGCATTATAGAGTAATGACAGAAAATTCATGAAGATGGATAGACTGGATGAAGAGAGAGAAGAAAGAATTGGAAGAAGTAAATAAGCAAGAAGAGACCTACGCAAGTGTAAGACTAGTTGAATTTTATATTCTGAGAGAAATCTTACATCTCTAAATTTGAAGGATTTTGAACAGTTATGTTAATATTGTTGGTTATTTAGGATTAGGTAGTCCAACAACTGGAGAAAATTTTATGTTGTTTTCTCTAACAGGTGAATAATGCATTTACGTGCAGGCATGTCCACTTAATTCTAATTTTAAAATGTTGACAAGTATACATTAAAGCCAGCACAAGAAGCTGGATTTCTCTTTCCATGCAGGAGAGAAAGCTGATGGTATTACTGATATTTGTAAAAATGCAAAGTATCCTCTTCCTAAAACCCTAAGGCTGGTCTTATACATAGTAGCATGAGCACATGGAAGGATGGAATGGCACAAAATGCTGATGCCACCCCTGTTCCTAACTATACTCTCACTGACCACAGCCCGTGTCTTTTGCTCACTTTTTGGGAGACTGCTCCCTGTGTCCACACCTTTGAATGTCCACTCCTCATTCCGGCCTCCTCAAAGATCAGAGTTCAGGCTTCTTTTGTAAATATCCATGTAATAGGGATATTGATGGGCTTCAGAGGCATAGTGGTTAGCACCCACCCAGTAGTGAGGGCAGTAATGGGAGCGCCCCGGCCCTAGGATGATCAGCAGCCTCCGAAAGGGTGTGGGAGATCCTCTGAGTTACCTTCCCTGGGTCATTTCCTACCACTGCTTTCCTTCATCAGCTTCTGGTCCCAGGCAAGGTAAAAGAAACCAAGCCGTCAGCCCCAATAGGGCTCAGCATATAGACCTGTTCTCTCAGGGAGGCTTCTCCAGCACCTTTGTCAGGAGCCTTCAGGGTAGGCCTGTCTTCCTTCCCAGCCTCCCCCCTGCTGAGCTGCGTTGCTCCCTTTTCAACCCCTCCAGTTGGAGCAGGCTCTTCAGGGCTGGAAGAGCAGGGCTACTTGCACCCAATATTGTCTTTTAATCCTTTCTGGCCAAATGTGGGGTTTGTAAACCGCATTACAGTCCATTAGTGCCAAATAAGCCAGTTAGCTCAAATAAAGAAAGGTTTGTTTGACGTTGAAAACAAAATTTTAAAAAATCAGTAGTTAAAAGCTAGGTTCAGTTAACAGTATTGCAATATTGAGACCTAGCCTAGCTAGCCAGCCCAACCCTTGTAGTTAGAATTTAAGTGGAGTTAAACATCTTACCTTTCTCAGTGATAGCGTTGCTCTTGCAGTTAACAAGCTGAGTTCTAGTCAGTTTGAGTTATTGACCTAGTTTGCCGGTTGCATGTGGCTCCTCCTTCAGGGATTGGGTTTATGGGTGCCATGCCATCATCCATGGGCCCCAAAATATCAGTAGGTCTCTGTTTCAAACAAATCTTAGGCCTCTGTTTCAAACAGATGTTGATATCATTTTTATTTAAATCTCAGGCTTGAAATTTGGGGTCTTAGGGAGGAATAAGACTTGGTTCTTACAGTACTTTTCATCTGTAAACCTTAAAGTGCTTTGTTTTGTAAAGGAGGGCAAGGGCCAGACCCACCAAGGTGATAGGCACCTAGTAACATTTACAAGTGCCTAAATAAATTAGGCATCTAATTCCCATTGAAAGTCAATCTATGGCACTTTTGAAAATCCCACTAGCTTCCGATCTGCATCATTAGGCACCTAAATACCCTTCTAAATCTGGCCCCTTTATCTCCTCTCAGCCTATGGGGAAGCACATAGAGATAAAGGAGAAGTGACTTGCCCAGATTCACAGAATAGGTCAGTGGCAGAGAAAGAAATAGATCCAAGTCTCCTGGTTCCAGCTGCAGTCCACTGGACCACAGTGCCTCCCATTTAGACTTTGGAGTGTAGCAAACACAGCAAAGTGTATTCACTCAGATCAAAGAGGTTTGTTGAATATGTTTTAAGGAATTCCTCATAGTCTTAACACAGTATCATCTCAAAGAATAGTCCCTCCTTTCTATGGTTGTGAGTAAACATACCTTTTGGGAAGTCTTGTGCATTGACTGTGTTTCCTCTCTATGTGGTAGTCTAGCTTTTTCTCAGGCTGACTTGTTGGCCAGCCTGACTTTTTCTTTCTTTCCTTGTATGGTTCTGATCACCATAGTGTCTGAACACCTCAACATATTTAAAAATAGAATAACAATAACAATCCTTGTTTCTTCCATCCCAGGCTGTAGGAGAAATAGTAAGATTATTTTTATACTTATGTGTATGAAGACTTTACTGAGAGAGAGCCAAATAAGATGAGATTTGCATATAGTTGTGAATGTGATGAAGTTTATAGCCACTCCTGCATCTGGAATAAGTGAGTTTTCTACTTCACAATGCCTGTGAAAATTCTGACTTTCATGATCACAAGTCTGCAGACAGTTTCAGTGGAACACAGCTGTTGTGGGAGGTCCTGAGCCTGAGGGAACGGTGATCTGAGGTAGCTACAGATGATCCCATGCTGGGCTTTGAATGTCAGGACAGAGAACTTGAACTCCTCACAGTGGGGAGGTAGAGCAGACAGTAGAATACCAGGATGATATGCTCACAGTAATTTGTCTTACTAAATGGACAAGCTGCTGTCTTTTGTATCAGTTATGGCTTTCTCAGGGCACATGTTTTCGTTTCTAGATATAAGTTGCAGTAATCAAGCCTGGAGGTTATTGACTTATTGATCTCTTGGTCTGAAAGTATGTTCTTTACAATGCTGAGCTTGTTGTCAGTGTTGAAAAAATAAGAGTAATACTTGAAGTAATATTATGTTAACTAATTTCAAATTAACTTTGCTTTTTTTTTCTTTTCAGTAGATGAAGGCATTGAAATATATTAATCCTCTTGCTTGTGGCAGAGTTTGTATAACTTATGCTGTGGAGGTATCTTTGAGATAAATGACATTTATCAGATAGCGTCTGCATTCTGTTCACTAATCCATCCCTTTCAAAATACCTAATAATATTTCAGGCGTAAGCAATTTTTATACAGTTGGCTTTAAAACTTTCCAAGCCTCAGAATTACATGGTTTGTAGTGCAGGGTTGGTGATCTTCATTCTGGACTGGTAACAGGTTTAATTTCCAGTTGTTTCTTTTGTTAACCATAAAGACTAGAATAGAGGCATTTGTACTAATGCAGTGCTGGAACTACAACACTTTTGAGATGGCTGATGTTAGAATAGTGACATTATTTTAGGTAGTAAAGCTATTTCCGATCATTTTTGTTTGCACTGTTGTAGCCATGTTGGTCTTATGCTTAACAGTCTGCTCCACCGTGAATTTAACTATGACACTCTGAGTACTTTTTGGAAATGTCTAAAACTTGGCTAGTTTTTTTTCCTCCTCTTCTAATGCAAGTATAATTTAACTTGCGGTATTGCACTACTGACTTTATGTTACAAAATTATACATTATAAAGCATTTACTAGTACATTATAAAGTACCATTTAAACACCAACTTGTAAAAATGTTAAAATAGAGCTGATGTGTTTTGACAAGGGAAGATATTGTAAGGATGGGTAACTGAAAAATCAACAGGTTTCAGAGTAGCAGCCGTGTTACTCTGTATCCGCAAAAAGAACAGGAGTACTTGTGGCACCTTAGAGACTAACAGATTTATTTGAGCATAAGCTTTTGTGGCCTACAGCCCACTTCATCGGATGCATGCAGTGGAAAATACAGGAGGAAGATGTATATACACACAGGGAACATGAAACAATGGGTGTTACCATACACACTCTGTCAAGAGTGATCGGTTAAGGTGAGCTATTGCCAGCAGGAGAGAGAGAAACTTTTTGTAGCAGTAATCAAAATGGTCCATTTGCAGCAACTGGCAAGAAGTTGTGTGTGTGTGTGTGTGTGGGGGGGGGGAAATAAACATGGGGAAATAGTTTTACTTTGTGTAATGACCCATCCACTCTCAGTCTTTATTCAAGCCTAATTTAATGGTGTCCATTTTGCAAATTAATTCCAATTCAGTGGTCTCTCATTGGAATCTGTTTTTGATGGTGATGGTGTCCCCTGAATAGATATGTGGACAGAGTTGGCAATGGGCTTTGTTGCAAGGATAGGTTCCTCAGTTAGTGTTTTTGTTGTGTGGTCTGTGGTTGCTGGTGAGTATTTGCTTCAGGTTGGGGGGCTGTCTGTAAGCAAGGACTGGTCTGTCTCCCAAGATCTGTGCAAGTGAGGGATCGTCACATTCAGCCCCCAACTAAAACCTCTCCAGCGCGTCATCAGGGATCTACAACCTATTCTGAAGGACAATCCCTCACTCTCACAGATCTTGGGAGACAGACCAGTCCTTGCTTACAGACAGCCCCCCAACCTGAAGCAAATACCAGCAACCACAGACCACACAACAAAAACACCAACCCAGGAACCTGTCCTTGCAACAAAGCCCGTTACCAACTCTGTCCACATATCTATTCAGAGGACACCATCATAGGACCTAATCACATCAGCCACACTATCAGAGGCTCGTTCACCTGCACATCTATCAATGTGATATATTCCATCATGTGCCAGCAATGTCCCTCTGCCATGTACATTGGCCAAACTGGACAGTCTCTACGTAAAAGAATAAATGGACACAAATCAGCCATCAATTATAACATTCAAAAACCTGTCTGAGAACACGTTAATCTCCCTGGTCACTCAATTACAGTCCTAAAAGTCACAATATTAAAATAGAAAAATGAAACCAGACTCCAACAGGAGACTGCTGAATTGGAATTAATTTGCAAAATGGACACCATTAAATTAGGCTTGAATAAAGACAGGGAGTGGATGGGTCATTACACAAAGTAAAACTATTTCCCCATGTTTATTCCCCCCCTACTGTTCCTCACAACTTCTTGTCGACTGCTGCAAATGGACCATTTTGATTACCACTACAAAAAGTGTTTTTTCTCTCCTGCTGGTAATAGCTCACCTTAACTGATCACTCTTGTTAGAGTGTGTATGGTAACGCTCATTGTTTCATGTTCTCTCTCTCTCTATATATATCTTCCTCCTGTATTTTCCACTGCATGCATCTGATGAAGTGGGCTGCAGCCCACTTCAGCTTATGCTCAAATAAATTTGTTAGTCTCTAAGGTGCCACAAGTACTCCTGTTCTTTTTTTGAAAAATCAACCATAATTACAAGATGTAGAAATCATGGAAATAGTAGTTAGGTAGAAAAATAGAGAATAAGTATAAGGAAAATAAAGTTCCTCATGTTGTCAATGATTATTAGTAATGCTTTGTGGTGTCTTTGTTTTAAATTCAGCATGTATTTCTTCAAATGCGATTAGGTCCAATTGAACTTCTGCAAATCTGGTTCCCTTACACCAAAACAATACAGTAAGTAAAAAAGCTGACCCACATAGATTTAAAGGCCGAAAGAGACCAGTTGTGATCATCTAGTATAACTTCCTGTTTACCACAAACTGTAGGACTTTCCTGATTTAACTCCTGCTTCAAGTCCAATAAATGTGGTTGAACTAGAGTGTATCTCATACTAAAATATCCAGTCTTGATTAAAAAATTTCCAGTGATTGAGAATCCACAACCACGCTGGGTAAATTCTTCCAGTGGTTAGTTACCCACACTATTCAAAATTTATGCCTTATTTCTAGTCTGAATTTGTCTAGCTTCATTTTCCAGCAATTGGATATTGTTATGCCTTTGTCTGTTTGACTGAGGAGCCCTTCCCATATGGGAACTTGTAGACTGATCGAATACTCTTAACCGCAACCTTCTCTTTGATAAACTAAATAGATCAAGTTCCTTGAATCTCACTACTATAAGGCATTTTTTCCAATCCTTTAATCATTCTCATGGTGCTTTTCTGAACCCTCTCCTAAATTTTCAACATCCTTTCTTTGTGGACACCAGAACTGGATACATTATTTCTGTAGAAGTTGCACTTCTGCCAAATATAGAGGTCATAATATAATATTATGCTAATATTCCCCTGGCTATACATCCAAGAATTGTACACGAAATCTCGTCATTATTTACCACTCACTCCGTCTGTGTCATCTGCACATTTTATCAGTAATTTTGTTTTCTAAAAATATTAACTAGCGTAGGGCCGGGAACTGATACATATAGGAGTGTTGGAAATAATTTTCCTAATAAGCTCATTAAGGATTACCCTGACTCAGTTTTCACATGAGCATTCCTTTATTACTCTGAAGGTCACTTGTTGTTGGTTACGTCCAGAATAAATATAAGCATATATACCCTTATATTCTGTATCTGAGCAACAATACATTTCTTAGCATTGGCTGAATACTTACAACCAGATTAGGCTGGGAGACATCCTATTATGGTGAGAAGGGTAAGGAAAAGTTCTGACAAAGAACTCCCAGAATACCTTGCCTTTTATACACTATAACAAACAAGTGATATCAGTGCTGGTTATTGGACATTAGCTAAAATCATCTGAAGCAGTTTAGGGCTGCAATGTGCTCTCATCACGGTTTTCCTCCTTATTTTATATTTTTTCCCAACTACTGAACTAAGCATTTTCTAACCAATTATTTACTGCACCTAGTGCCCAATTAACCTGTTTTCTTAATACATGTGCAACAATTCTGAAAATTCTAAATAAAAGGGACATATTTTAAGAATTTACTATACCTACCTTACACACACCCAGATCATCTATCATTTGAAAGATTATTTTATGTATGTTTAGATGAGGTATGATGTGGAGGTGTCAAGCGGTGCTGTATGCCTGTAGTTGTGAAACAACAGTATCCAAAATGAGTGTCACTTTTTGAATAGTTCCAGAAACACTGCAATATGACTGACTTCAGTTTTATTGTTTAGTTAATATTAGCACTTTAATGTTGTGTTTATTGGTCAGGGCTACCAAATGACAATGTATGAAGATTTTTATTGGTTTTGCATGGGCAAGTTTTTTTAGAAATGAAACTGTTTAGCATATAATCTAAATGGCATATATCAATATTTTGCAGTATACTAATGTTTTCAAATAATATATTCTTAATTGTCAAAGACTCTCATAAGTGATTATAGTTTTCTATATTTTTCAGTTGAAACTTGCTGACCAGACGCATCTCTCACTAAAGGTTGTGGACTGTAGAGGTAGATTGTGTGCTCATAGTTTGTGCTGCATAGTGGGTAGACATAAATGTATATATAAATTCCTACTGTAATGCTTCTCTATTTGTAAGCTTTTGTACATATGATGTTGCATTGCAATTGCCTATTCATGCAGTACAAGCCTTTGAAATAGTCTAGAAATTAGCTTTTTAATTTAATGATACAGTACTTATACATAGGTCAGTACAAAAATGTCAGTTTTGATGCTAACATGGATCTAATTTTATAGCTTATATAGCACAAATCTGTGTACTTGTACAAAATGAGAAAAAGGTGATGGTGGTAATGCTAACAATATACCTTGGGAATTTTACCTCTACAGAGAAGTTACAGTATATGAAGACTTTGAGGATACAAGCCCCCTTAACGCTTACTTGAAAGAACAGGACTTGCCACAAACTTTGAAAAATGTGGTGTTCGTCAAGAAAATCAAAAGAATGCCAAACTACCAAAAGCCACCAGTGCTGAACAGAATTCAATGATTCTGGCAGCAGAAGCCAGGAGAGATTATTTGTATGGATGACTACTGGCTGAGTTTTTTAGGTTAGATGATGTGTCACCAGTTATCACAGGAGCTGCTTTCAGAAAATTCACAAGCCATCTGAATTTGGCGCGTCAGAGTTGAATTGAACCCCGCAAAGAAAACAGACTAAATCTGATCAGACAGCGTCATGTTCACCTGCTTCTATAACCACCAGAGCAAGTATATTCTTTGGCGACTGGATCTTTTACATTGTTTGCTTGAGAATAACCCCCAAGAAAGACGCAAAAAACATAAGAGAGAAACTTTTGAGAGAGCAGCCTATCTGATGGAGGCAGCACTTCAAAAAGGAGATGACCTTTTGTGCAGAATATCTGTCGAATACTTAATTGCTAAAGATGCAGTTTATCACTCAACATGCCTTTCTTTGTACTTGAATAAAACTAATCTTAAAGCAAAACCATCTGGTTACGCTGCAGCAATGGTCACCTTATGACATTGCATTTTATCAGCTGATTGAAGAAAGAGAGAATGATTTTATCTAAAACAAGAAGGCTCTTCTCCAGTCCAAGCTGCTAAAAAGATATAAAGCTCATCTTCTCTCGGATGTAGAAACTGCAAGCTGCTCCAGTAGTAAATTACAGGCAAGATTAGAAAAATACTATCGTTCTGCAATTCCATTCCATCCAAAGTCAGGTGATAGTAAATTGCAGAAGTCAGCTATTTTTGTGCCCCTGTTTGTGCAGGAGTTGGTACTTTGTTGATAAAGAGGCATATAATTCAGCCAACAATGAATATCATACTTCAGAAGACAGTCGTATAAGGTGCTTGGCAATTGTGGCGTGCATTCTATTGAACAGTTCCAAAATTCTAATACCCCTGCACATAAGCCTAGCTGCACAGTTGCACCCTGAGTTTGGGTCTCACAATTTAATTGACATACTACACCTTCATGGATTCTGTATAAATTACGATGAGCTGAGGTGGTTCATCACTAGTGCTGCAAAAACTGAAGTAGAAAGACTCCAGAGATGTATGTTCATTCCAAATGGAATTGTACTACTTCATGCTGGTGGAAGTCTCATCCATGAAGGAGATAACATAGACATCAACATAGAGACCTTCCATTCAGTGGCTGGAGAAGTATTTTAGGAACAGTCTGCAGATAGTCCAGCATCACAAGAAATATCGCTGAAATGCAGGAAAGAAGTCACTTATTTTCAAGGGGCAGAGTCTTTTATGCAGTGTGCAGCATTTGAAAAACCTGGAACACATCCAGAACAGAGTTTCTGTGAAAAAGAACTTGGAAATATAAACTCTTGTTGCTCACAAATGGACCCTGTCTGAGATATCTCCTGGTGTCTTTTAAGACTACTGCCTTGTGATGCCTTACCAATACCAAATGACACTGATGATGTTCACACTAAAGTGATTCCCTTTTGGACTGGTTTCAACTGCAGGCTTGCAAAAGAGAAGAGCACCTAGACAGCAGTTACATATGCGCCTGTTGTGGATGCCAAACAGCTGACATGGCCACAGTCTATACTACAATGCTGAAATAAGGAAATGGGAATAGCTCTAGGACAGCAGTATGCCGTTCAGACCTTGGGTCAGCAGCTGTATGCTGTTGGTCAGCAAGTGAAATGGATTCTCCTAAATGAAATTTATACCAATATTATTTGCCTGGGTAATTTTCACGGCCTATGCCGTTTTATTGCATGTTTTGGGAAATTTTGGGGCCATGCAGGATTGCTTGACCTTTTTGTTGATTCTGTTGTATATGCAGCTTGTATTGCAGATCAAATTGGGAGAGTGTGCTGGGCAAGCTGCAGTTTCTGCAGCAAGGAAGTTGGTAGCAGTACTGTATGACAAGAGTGAGGGAAGAAAAAGGAGACCCGCAAAGACCTGAATTGCTTGAACCTCAATCTAGCCATCAAAATGGACAAGTCACTGGCCAAACTCCCACCATGTGAGGACAGTTTTGAAGAACATGTCAAAAGGGTATCTTGGCAAACAAAGATTTGGATATCTTCACATGTAGGTAAACTAGATATTAGGTCACCATTGCCACAGGAATGGAAAAATGTGTATGATGAGCTACTTTCTGTATTGTTCAAGGGCCTAATGGCATCTGAGCTTCCACAACACCTTATTTGTGACTCTGCCAGTCGGGTTCGCTGCATAATCAACTGTCTGTAGTCAGAATAATCTTCCCTGCACAGAACTGTGTACATGCCAAGGCAATGAAGACTGTGGTAACCCACACATTCTTGACAGAGATCATTATGATGATCAAGATGACTCTGTTGACTAGAAATGTTACCAGCACTATTACATTTCAGTTATACATGTACACATGTATTAATCGATTTTTGTTTTCCTTTTGTATTATTGTTGTGATGCTTTGAGGTCACAAAGAAATCCAAATTTGCTTTGAAATAATTGTAGTCATTAAACTAACAGAAATGAATGCAAATATTTCAAAGTGGTCATTTTAATATATTGAAGGTTCCGTTGTTCCCCTCTGTTAAGAACATAAGAATGGCCATACTGGATTAGACCAAAGGTCCATCTAGCCCAGTATCCTGTTTTCCTACAGTGGCCGATGTCAGGTGTCCTGGAGGGAATGAACAGAACAAGTAATCAAGTGTGTTCTTTCTCCTAAGTTTATTCTTTTTTTGTCCTGTGCATTGGGCCTACTGCTCATGCTAATATCCAGACTCAGTTAAAAACTATAGTTCACTTAGGCCTAATATGGGCTATATTCCTTGAAGAAGCCACCTAGAAACACATCTGCCTGATAGTGATTCCCTGTTTACAATTAAATTTTGAGACCCAATGCCCAGTTTTGAGTCCATTTGGAGTTTGCCAGGTTGATGTTGTATTGTTCTAGTTTCTTAGGGTGTGTCTACACTGTGGAAAAAAAGGTGTACTAGCTAACTCAGGTTAAAATATCAGTGAGGATATGGCAACTTTTTAAAATGTTGGCTAGTAGGTAGAGTGAAGGCCTATACAGGATTCTCGGATTGAACTCCAGCTATAATTCTGAGGAAAAGCTGTATTGTTGCCATGTGTTTGCTGCCTTTAAGGCCAACAGGCTTATAATTATTTCGGTCATCCCATTTACCTTTTTTCAGTATTGGCACAACATCAGCTTTCTTCCAGTCCTTTATAATCTCACCACTTTCACCAGACTTATTCAAAATGAACATGAGCAGTCCAGACAGCTCTTTAGCCACCTCTTTTAAAACTCTTGGTTATAAATTATCCAGACATGTTGATTTGAGAAGGAAATTGAGTTAATATTATGTTAGATTAATAAGGTTCTGACTTAAACTGATGTTAAAACAAGTGAATATGGAGGTAAGGCAGCCACTCTATTCTTAATGTACTGTTTTATATCTTGATATTGCAAATTTTACTGGTATGTAACAGCACATACACACGAGATTCTCAAGAATTCCTAGTCTCGGTTGTGTGATTTAAATGCAGAGAGAAGACTTACCTTGGAGCAAACACGAAGAAATTCAAAGTCAAAACATTCACATAACGATCTTATATTAACATAACTATCTATTTTAAGAAGCTAATCCTTAGCTTTAGTAGATAAGACAGATCTTAATCTGTACATATTAATAATACTAATATCTTGCAAATATAGCATCTTTCAGCTGAAGATTTCTGTTTTTACAAAGGTACAAAGTATTACTATTCCTGTTTTTACAGATAAGAAATGGAGGCACAAAGAGATTGAATAACTTGATCTAGATCCCAGAGCGAATAAATGGCAAAAGTTGAGAACAGCAACACCTCTGACTTCTAGTTTTCTATTTTAACAAAAATTTTTTTTTAAGATCAAGACATTGTCTTCAAGTGTCGTGTGTGTGCATGTGGTACTTATAAAGATATAATCTCTGAAGGTTTCATTGCTGTTTTAGGGCATGGATGCCACTCTATGTAAATATTTTTGCACTAATGCTGCTCAGAGACAAAAACCTGAAACACTGGAAACAGCTGGAACATTTCATTAAAATGCAGAGAGAACACATGAAGGTAGAATTCAGAAATGTGTAGTCTGTGAAAGGGTTATTGTCTAGATTGGTGACTGATTTTTAATCAGATATTCTCTAAATGAGAACGTGAACTTTAAAGAAGCAATGTTTTGGCAAAAAGTGCTCTACCCTTTCTCTCCCTTTCCAGCTCTTTGTATATTTAGCTTCCTAGTGAACTGAAAAGGTTATTTTTGGCTTGCTGCCCAAGAACGAAAACTAGCTTCTGGAATCCTTTAGCTCTGTCTGACGTTGAGCAGCTCTGGGTAGTAGTAAAATAACTGCTGTAATTGGCATTTTACTGAAACATTTTAGTTGTGTATTCTAATATAAAGTTGTGAGAGACAGAGACACATGACATGGCCTGCATCCAGCTTATCAGAAATATATAACCCGCATTTATCTAGGAAGCACTGGAAACCTGAATAATACTAAGTGGTTCCTACAAATAACTGATAATGCCCTTCTTGGGGAAGGGGAGAAGGAACTAATTTAAACTTGTCTTTTGTATGAATGTTAAAAATGAGAAATGATGCATGGATTCACTGTGAGAATTTTAAAAACATTCTTGTCTTTAAGACCATGCACACTGAATATCAAACATGCCTGTGGAGGTTCTAGTGCTGTTGTTGAGAACAGGGCTTTTTTTCTCTTTTCACAGTGGATTAAAAAATCAGGAACTGATATAGTAGAATCTCAGTGTTATGAACACCAGAGTTACAAACTGACCAGTCAACCACACACCTCATTTGGAACCGGAAGTACACAATCAGGCAGCAGAGACTTTAAAAAAAAAAAAAAAAAAAAAAAGCAAACACCGTGGAGCACAGTACTGTGTTAAACATAAACAAAAAAATGAAGGGCAAGTTTTTATAAAATTTTTTTTGACAAGGTCAGGAAAGTATTCCTGTACTTGTTTCATTTATGTTGAGAGTTTAAAAGCAGCATTTTTCTTCTGTGTAGTAAAGTTTCAAAGTTGTATTAAGTCAATGTTCAGTTGTGAACCGTTCAAACAACAACCATAACGTTTTGTTCAGAGTTATGAACAACCTCCATTCCTAAGGGGTTCGTAACTCTGAGATTCTACTGTATATCATGGATTCCGAGCCCAGAAGTAGTCATCTAATCTGACTGATCGTCTCATCGAATCTCCTTTATAATACAGCCCACAGAATTTCCCCAAAATAATTTCTAGAGTAGATCTTTTAGAAAAACATCCAATCTTGATTTAAAAATTGCTAGTGATAGAGAATCTACCATGATCCTTGATAAATTGTTCCTGCACCAGTATTCATTTTGGATACACTATTACAGTTTTACTTGTGGCACCTTAGAGACTAACACATTTATTTGAGCATAAGTACTCCTGTTCTATTTGCGGATGCAGACTAACATGGCTGCTACTCTGAAACCTGTTACAGTTGTGTAACTTTGTGATTATGGAATTGGAAAAATCAGTTATGAATTATTTCACAATGTTTTTACTGAGGATTGCTTTAAGTCATGGTTATTACATTCAGGGATTTATGAAAGAGGTTAATTTTAACATGAAAAATCATTATTCGTTAATAAAAAGTCCTAAGGGCTTCTCTATACAGCAGAGTAATGTCTACTAGAAAGGTGTGAATTTTAAAGCGCCCCAATGTGCTGTGCACTAACTGGCCTATGTAGACCCTGCTGGCGAACACCAAGAGTTAATGCTCATGAGGGAACTTTTAGTTCATGCCAGCAGTCTCTACAAGGGTCAGTTAGTTCACAATATACTGATGCACTTTAGAATTCATGCTTTTCTAGTGTGCATTCCTGTGCTGTGCAGACAGGCCCTAAAAATAAGGAAGTCTTTAGTTACTGAAGCTGTGAAGTATGAATTACTACATGGAATACTAAAACCAGGGGTAAAGGGCTTTTAAAAAAATTCCATTTGTGACTTTCAAAATATCAAATTTGTAACGTGGAAAGAATAATTTTATGTTTCTTGGGATTAAAACATTTAAGGCTACTCTGGCTAGGAGATGTGATCATTTGTATGTTTTAGTAAATGAAATGGGCATGGAGTCGCCTGACTACATGATGATCGTTATTACGCTAACAGCAAACAGTAAGAGCTCCAAAGACCCTTAAAATACACACACAATTCCATGTGTCCCAAAAGCCTTCTAGAAATCAGTGATTTAGTGATCTATGTTCCTGATGTAAGGCTTTGTTAACTCGGTACTCTGGAAATACAGCTGAAAATAGGTATTGTTTACCTTCTGGAAATCTGAAATGGCCAAAAAACAGTGGACTGTTAAGAACACAGCTGATATAATGTCAAGCTTGATATTGGAAAAGTAGCTGCATTTCTTGTAAGGTACTTCTCGCATTTATCAAAAGTGTGTTTGGGAAAGTGATTGAATCTAGAAGTTTCCATGAGATGAGTAAATAAAGCTTTCAGAGAGGTTTGGCATTAATTTTATTCCCTGTATTTCTAACTGAACTCTTACTAAGGCTTATAAAAAAATTTGATAGTTACCTTAAATGTGACTTTCTATCTTAAAACACAATCCTTGTTTGTTTGTTTTTTTGTAGCTCAAACTTTTAGCCAGAACTTTTGGATAATATGTGCTGAAGAATTAGTGGACAAAGTTGCTTACGTTTTTTGTTTTTAACCACTAGCCAAAACAATTTTCTGATGTTAGGTTGCTGAATGCTTTTTAAAATTACGTGCATAGTTGTTTAATAATCTCAGTGGTCAGTGATGGGATGTTGGATGGGATGGGATCTGAGTTACTGCAGAGAATTCTTTCCTGAGTGCTGGCTGGTGAGTCTTGCCCACATGCTCAGGGTTTAGCTGATCGCCATATTTGCAGTCGGAAAGGAATTTTCCTCCGGGGCAGATTGGCAGAGGCCCTGGAGGTTTTTCGCCTTCCTCTGCAGCGTGGGGCATGGGTCACTTGCTGGTGGATTCTCTGCAGCTTGAGGTCTTCAAACCACAATTTGAAGACTTCAATAACTCGGACATAGGTTAGGGGTTTGTTATAGAAGTGTATGGGTAGGGTTCTGTGGCCTGCTTTCTGCAGGAGGTCAGACTAGATGATCATATTGGTCCCTTCTGACCCTAAAGTCTATGAGTTGTGTAGCCATGACTTGGCTGTCTTGCAGACAAGTTCATTTGTGTGGATAAAAATTAGTATTTAGAAGAGCTGTAGGTCTGTGTTTTTGCCTTGCAAAAGATTTTTCAGTAATCTGTCGCTGAATCACAGCAAATAAAATGGCTTTGCTTCATGTTTTCATTGGAAAGAAACAGTTGCAATTCATTGATATTCTTCTGGCTGTAATTGAATCAGGGTGGAAAAGATTAAGGATACGTCTTCACTACCAGCCGTATCGGTGGGTAGCAATCAATTTCTCGGGGATCGATATATCGTGTCTAGATGAGACGCGATATATTAATCCCCGAACACACTCCTGTCGACTCCGGAACTCCACCAACGCGAACGGCGGTAGCGGAGTCGACAGGGGGAGCCGCGGATGTCGATCCCGCGCTGCGAGGATGGTAGGTAACTCGATTTAAGATATTTCAACTTCAGCTACGTTATTCACGTAGCAGAAGTTGCGTATCTTAGCTCGATCCCCTCCCCTAGTGTAGACCAGCCCTAAGTATCTTGGCAGCCTTAATTGGAGTTTCTGGAGTGCAGTGATGTGTGCGCGCCTGAAAGGGTGGTGAGAGAAAATGAGAAGGCTGTTTTACTAAGATCTAAAAATTATCTTTTTATCTGCTATATTGTATACATGACCTAGGTCCTGCTCTTTCCATTAAGGATAAATTGTTCATTTTTTATTACATGAAATGTAAATGGTTCCATTGAGGCTAGGCCAGTTTGTGCATATAAACAGTTTTTACAACAAACATAACATTATATTATAGAAATCAGCAACTAAGTAATGTGATTCCTTATATTTACACCGAGGATATGGGAACACAACTACACTCTGCCTTGCTCCTTGTTTGGTATTAGATTTATGGGAAATTATCAGGAATAAGAAGTTATTATTATTCACTTTATTTACAGAAACTGATTTCTCTTGGCGAAATTGATTTACTGAGTTTCCTTCAGATGTTAGTCCTTTTGTCATTCTGTGTAAGATGTTACTTTGCTCATTTATGCAGTTTTTGTTCCTATGATACTGGAATAGATTATTTGAATCATGGGACCTAATAATTTTAAACCAGAAAAGATGATTATGTTATGCAAGAGGTCAGACCAAATCTTAAATTTCACCTGGTAAATTCTTGTATCTAGCCCAACAACTTATAGTTGAACTAGAGTGTATCTTTATCCATTCTTGATTTCAAGTCTTCAAGGGCTGGTAATCTTTTCCACCAGTTAAATCTTGAAAATTGGCATGCTATTTCCATTTTGAAGTTTAACTTTCAGCTTCCCATCATTGGATCTTATTCTGCCTTTATGCAGTATTTAGTGGACTCTTCAATTTATCAGATCTCTTCTCCTTGAGCAGTTCATTATAAACTGCCTCTTAACCTTCACTTTCATAAACTAAATAGATTGAGTTCCTTTAGTCCCTCATTTTCCAGATCTCATATTAATTCTGGTAGTTCCTTTGTAAACCCTGTTCAATTTTTTAACAGCTTAACATTTTAACAACATCTTTTACTCAAAAATGTGGACACAAGACCTGGACACAGCATTCCAGGAATGGTCTGACAAATGCCACATATGGAGGTATTGTCACTTCCCCACTCTTCAATATTCCTCTCTTTATATGTCCAAGTATTGTGTTAGTTGTTTTTGTCACAGCATCACATTGGAACTCATGGCCAGTTTGCTGTGGGGAGGGATAGCTCAGTGGTTTGAGCATTGGTCTGCTAAACCCAGGGTTTTGAGCTCAATCCTTGGGGGGACCAGTTAGGGATCTGGGGTAAAAATCAGTACTTAGTCCTGCTAGTGAAGGCAGGGGGCTGGACTCAATGACCTTTCAAGGTCCCTTCCAATTCTAGGAGATAGGTATATCTCCTATTATTATTATTATTATTACTATTATTATTATTATTTATTATGACAGTCCTTTTCAGAATTACTGCTTTCCAGAAAATGGTCCCTCATCCTTTATGTCCTATATTCTTTTATGACCTTGCATTGCCTTTATTAAAATACATGTTGTCTGATAGTTAGTATGTACCGAGTGATCCACATCCCTCTCTATCAGTGACTGATTCTTTTCATTATTTATCCCACCTCCAGTCTTTATGTTGTCTGCATATTTTATCAACAATGGGTTTATAGTCTATTACAGGAAAAAAAAAGTTGATCTGAGAACCAGGCCCTGTGAGGCCAATCATAATCAGGGCTGACTCTAGCCATTTCACTGCCCCAAGCACGGCCACGTGGGGCGCTCTGCTGCTTGCCGGTCCCGCAGCTCCGGTGGATCTCCCACAGACGTGGCTGCGGAAGGTCCGCTGGTCCCGCGGCTCCGGTGGACTTCCCGCAGGCATGCCTGCGGCTACTCCGCCGGAGCCGCGGGACCAGCGGACCCTCCACAGGCACGTCTGCGGGAGATCCACCGGAGCCGCCTGCCGCCCTCCCGGCAAGCGGCAGAGCGCCCCCCACGGCATGCCGCCCCAAGCGCATGCTTGGTGTGCTGGGGCCTGGAGCTGGCCCTGATCATAATGTATGCTTGAGGGATTAAAGTCTTGCTATGTTGAGAGCAGACTGCTCACTTTCTGTAGGAGTAGATGTTGGCTTAATGCTTGCTGCAATCAAGCCAAAATTAATAAGATTTCTAATGTTTGTAGTGTTGTAGCTGTGCTGGTCTCAGGATATTAGAGAGACCAGGTGGCTGAGATAATATCTTTTATTGGACCAACTTCTGTTGGCAAAGGTGACAAGCTTTTGAGCTTACAGAGAGCTCTTCTTCAGGTTTGGGCTGAAGAAGAGCACTGTGTAAGCTTGAAAGGTCTCTCTCACCAACTGAAGTTGGTCCAACAAATGATAATACCTCACCCACCTGGTCTCTCTAAGGTTTCTATGGTGAGCAAAACAAAATACTTCGTGATCTACTAGTAATTTTTTACTACTAATAAAATATTTGATTTCATTGCAGAATTACTGAAGTGAAACCATTCATCATTTTTTTGTTTAAAGATTTTCGTTGCAATTTTTTCTCATGTTTATCAAGTATATATTCCTTAATGCTTTAGTACAGGGGTCAGCAACCTTTCAGAAGTGGTGTGCCGAGTCTTAATTTATTCACTGTAAGTTAAGGTTTCGCGTGCCAGTAATACATTTTAATGTTTTTAGAAGGTCTCTTTCTATAAGTCTCTGTAGTATATAACTCAACTTTTGTTGTGTGTAAAATAAATAAGGGTTTTTAAAATGTTTATGAAGCTTCATTTGAAATTAAATTAAAATGCAGAGCCCCCCAGACTGGTGGCGAGGACCCGGGCAGTGTGAGTGCCACTGAAAATCGGCTTGCGTGCCGCCTTCGGCACAGGTGCCATAGGTTGCCTACCCCTGCTTTAGTGTGTTGTAGAACTCTTTATAGGGCTAGGATGCAGTCAGGTTTTAATTAAATTAATTAGATCTAAAACAGATGAGATCTTGAGTTCCATTTCTGCTTCATTCTTTTTGACTCTTTTGATAAGTAAAGGAACTGTCAATGCTCATAAAAAGTTACTTAAATTATTTAAAGATAAAAAATTGATGGGTCAACTGATTCAGTGAAACATTTGTATTGCAATAGGGAAATATAATCTATCAACTGTTTTTTAAAGCAGTGTAATGTAAGTGTTTTAGGCTCCAATTTAGCAAAGTACTTAAGCATGTGTTTTGCCAGATGAAATGGGGACATAATGATAAAGGTTATTTCTAACTGGGAGAAAGGTTTATAAAGCAACTTAAATACAGGAAAGCCAGCTCTTTTAATAAAATTAAAAATCTCTTCTGGAGTATCTATTGCAGAAAACTGTTTGATAGTTCTGTTTATAGAAACAGGATGTTTTGGTTTGTCTGTTACAGCTATCCCCCATTCCATTTTGTTTCTTACAGCTGTCCCCATACTCCATTTTGTTTTGTTCTCCTCCTGTGGCTGCCCTTCCCTGGCTATTAAGTTGTTTAACAGGGCCACTGCCCTTCTCAAAGGGAGGGCCCCTTAAGTTGTTTACCAAGAGCCATTGCTCTTCTCAAAGGGATGGCCACTTGTGCTGCGTGCTAAGTGGGACCACTGCCCTGTTCAAAGGGTTAGTCCTGTTATCATCTTGTTGAACCTGGGCTTGGTGTAGGGCAGGCAATGTCCAGAGCTGCAAGACCTACTGTGTTTTTAAGATCCTGGGCATGAGTCATAGGCCTCATGTGCTTTTGAGTCACCTATTGCACAGGACTCTGCCCAGGCATGTCTCTGTGCTCACCTGCAGTTTTTTCCCTGTGCCTCCTCCCCTGTGACAGAGGGAGCCTATCAGGATTACTGGCGGGAAACTGCCTAAGTTTGCCTTTAAAAACAGACATTTTTGAAACAAACATCAGAAAGGTTCCTGCATTGCTGCCTGGTCTGATCTGCCAGGGGTTTTGGGGGTTCCTTTCTCCGCTCTCATTTTATTTTTGAGCATACCCCCCGGTTTTTAAACTCCCCCCACGAAGAACGAATTGCTGCCTGAGAGATCTCCTGATTATCGAGACCGTACCAAGCCCTCCTTGCGTCTTCTGATGTAGCTGCTGCTTCTGCCTTTGCTGCTGCCTTGGGGACTGGTAAGAATCCCTCTGTGAAACTTTCCATACTTTTATTTTATTACTTTAGCTGCTGGCTCTGTTTCCCTAGCACACAGACTCAAGCTAAACCTTGGTCTGTGTCTTAAAACCTCTCTTAAACTCCACGGGGCTTTGCTGCTAAAAATAAGCTTGTGCCGCTGCTAAGCTCTGCTCCCTGCTTTCAGATGTATCCACTGCTGCAGCCACCATCCCTTGGCTTCCTTGGGGGCTGCCTTGGGAGCTGTATCCTGGGCACATACCACTCTGCCCTCTGTAACTTCCCCATAGCATAAGGTGCACCATAGGTTTTGCTTTTTAGTTTAATAAGTCATAGTTTGCTAAGATTGTAGAGCTTGTAAGTTTCACCTGCCTTGTTATAGTTTGCTGTTTTGTTGCTCTGTATAGTTGCTTGTTATAGTTTGCTTAGAATTGTGATATTTGTTGTTTTTGCCTAGTCGTTGATTAAGATAGATTTTAAAAAGCCATTGCCTGGTTGTATTCTGTACCTGTTTTATTACTTTGTATAAGCTGCTTGTAATTTATATAAGTTTGATTAAGTTAGAGGATAGATAAGGTTTTTACTGCTTGAATTCATCTTCCCGCTGTCCCAATCTCTCCCTGAACTTTCCCGTGTCTGTTTTTCCCCCGCTCAAATCTCCCCTTCTGTGTACTTCTTCGTGTCTCCCTGTTGTAACCCCTTGCTGCTTCCCCCCACCCCCGTGTAACTTCCCAATCCCTTTGCCGCTTCTTTCCTTTTTTTTTTTTTTTGGGTGTCCCTCTAGCCCTTCTTTACACCTCTCTGCTGCCTCTCCCTGTATCCCCTGTGTTCGGGTGCCCCTGCTCCTCCGCTGCCCCTCCCCTACCGAAGATCACCATTGCACTGCTCCGTTTGTCTTCACCCCGCTGCTCCACAACTTCCCTGAAGTGCTCTCCGCTGCTGCAGCCTGTTTCTTCCCTCAGCCGTCTCTCCCATTCTCCACGTGCCTTCCCATCGCTTACACGTTCAGCGCCCTCTCCTCTTGCTGCTCCCAGACTCCCCTTAAGTGTGCTCCAGCTGCTCTTGTCTCCCGTACCTCCAGCCCGCAGGCTCCTGAAGACTGCTGCTCTGGGCTTCTGAGTCTCTCGCTGCTTGCAGCTGCACTCTCCTCTCGTCAGATACCACTAATCACTCACTCCCCTCCCCGCTCCCGCTTCTTGACACAGCTTTTAGGTACACTCTTGCTATCACAGCCTCACAAATTAAGTCAGTAATTTTCTACATTGCATAATTTCACTTATCGCCCATATTGTATTATTGCACTGTGACTCACATTTTACTTGTGGTTATAACACCCCATTAGTTGCCTCCATTTCTCTAATATACTTTGTATACTGTTTTTATATAGAAGCTATCGTTTTATTTTGCATTTTCTTTTGGGTATGTTTTGCATTCCACACTGTATCTAGAGTTGTTCCTATATAAAGTTAAGTTGCTTATTAACTGTACTGTATCCCATTGTGCTGAACCCCACTTACTGTACCCCACTGTTAAAACTCCCTACACTGTTCAATAAGAACCCCTCCCATCATTGTCTATTGTAAACACCTTATACATCCCATCCCATCGCATTTCATCATTAAATTCCCACCACTTCCTCTTCCCTTTAATAAAGAAATTAATTGGCACCCCACCTGTGTGGTAATTGCTCCCCAAGATCCCATATACCTGCAGGCAGGGACATGGTTCTATTAAATGTGGATTCTTGGGAGTGAGGTTTTGAGAAACTGTGTTGGTTCTGGTGGAATGCAAATGACATCAAATTGTTTAAAACATGCTGTGACCAATGCATAAACAACAGCTTTGGAAGTATCAGTAACAGTGAGATACTGAGAGGGATTCCGTGCCACACCATCTCACAGTTTGCACTGAATTGATGGTATTGGAGTTCAAATGATCCCCTCTTGGACACTTAAAAACTAGAGTTTGGAGTTAATTCAGGAAAATTTGGAGACAAGTGGAAGAGGATAAAAGCATCTATGCCAGGGGTCTCAAACATGGGGCCTGCGGGCGGCTATTTCCTGCGGTTCGCCAAGCGGCCCGCGCCTGCCCCGTGGCCTGCCTCCAGGACAGGGGTGGGCAAACTACAGCCGCAGGATCGCCCCCTTCGAGCCCTGCACTGCTCCCTGAAGCGGCTGGCATCACGTCCCTGTGGCCGGGGTGGGGGAAGGGAGGGAGGGAGGGAGGGGAGAGGAAAGAGGGCTCTGTCTGTGTGTTGCCCTGGCTTCCAGGCACCGCCCCTCTGCAGCTCCCATTAAGGGAATGGGGAACCGTGGCAAGTGGGAGTTTCAGGGGAGGTACCTGGAGGCGCAGCAAGCAGCATGTGGAGCCCTGTGTCCCCCTCCCCCAGGGCCCGCAGGGACATAGGTCCAGCTACTCCCCAGAGTGGAGTGGGGCCTGGGCTGGCAGCCTGCCTTGGCCCCGGTGTGCGCCGCTGCTACCCCGAAGCCCTCCTGCACCCCCCCCAACTCCCTGTCCTCGGCCCCCTGCCTGTACCTCAGCCCCCTGCTGCACCCAACTCCCTGCCCTGAGCCTCCTGCCTGAACATCAACCCCCTGCATCACCCTAACCCTCTGCCCAGAGCCCCCTATCACATCCTACATGCACCCTCTGGGGGCAGGGAGGGGGTGGAGTTGGGTTAGTGACTGCAAGGAAGGGATTGGGATAGGGGCAGGGAAGAGGTGGGGCCTCATGGAAAGGTTGGAGTCGGGGCAGGGCCAGGGGCAGCGGAGTGTGCGTGTCAGTGATGCGGCCCTTGGGCCAATGAACTAGCCCTCATGTGGCCCTTGTGGTCATTTGAATTTGAGACCCCTGATCTACGGCATGAAACAAATGCTGTAAAGGGCAGGTTGGGGTGAATAACTGAGAAAAGGAAAATGGAATTGGAGGAACAGAGGAACAAGGACCCATGCTTCCTTCTTTTGAATTGTTTCCCTTTTCTTTTAACTACTTCAATCTCACTTCTTCACTTCCAGTATTAAGTATATTTGTACTGAGGTAACACACAAAGACCCCAGTCAGAATAAGGGCACCATTGTGCTGGACATTGCAGAAATTAAAAATGATGCTCCCATCTAGAGGAGTTTACAATCTCATCTCTCCTTGTTCTTCCCTTCTGTCCTCCTCCTTTCTGCCCACCCATATGTTGCATCCTCTCCCATTCTTCTATAATCTTTAGTTCTCCCATATCTATCTTGCGTCTCCCTGCTACATTCTCTTTTGCAACAGATACCTTGTGCAGTTGGCACTCTTAAGATTTCCTCTACTCTGAATTTTCTATCTAGTTGATGTGCCTAGTAGCCTGTTTTTCTAACAGCACAGTAGACCTTTCAGCAGATAGCAGTGGATTAATGACAGCCGCACTAAGAAAATGTTAGAGGACTGATGGAGATGGCGGGAAAAAAGGGAAGGAACAGCCATATAAATGGCACTGAGGGGGTGGGGTTGTGGTCCTGGGTGATTTTTTTTTAGGTATCTAGTCGAAGAATGGTTCTAGAAAATGTATTTAAATTTTCTTAAAAGACGGGGGGTCAGGGTGCTAAAGCCTTCATAATTGCATATTAACTTTTAATACTAGGACATGATTAGCTGAGATTTTTTATTTTTAGGCTTTCCAACTTGCTAGAGAAGAAGGACTTTACCCTTCCCATGCACTAATGAAGAACAACCACTGAATAAATCAAAACAATTTCTATTGTACTGTTTTAGTTTTTCAGGTATACACGGGTTAAGTTTCCTTGCTGTAATGATTACAGAGTGAGCTGTGCTTTAGATCCCTTTGCAGTCCTTCTTGAGTACTTCCCTTCAAGTGATAAGCATGCACCTGTCTTTTTAGTGGAATTCTGCACTTCACCTCACTCTTAGACTGGGTCTCTGGCTGTAGTCCCCTTGTTTATGGCTGTGATAATTTGGTATTCACAGTAATCTTTGCTTTGGAACTTTGTGACCAATGTCTGGTTAAAGTCACCTGAAAACTTTCTTCAAACCAAATGTATTGTTTGTTAATCCAAAGGCACATAGCAACCGACTACTTTAAAAAAAAAAAAAAGGCCTAAGTGCATATTGTCTTACATATAAGTGCATATAATCTTTCCCTGCCATCTTAAGCGGACTTCACTTAACTCGGGTACCCCAAAACACTGTGTTGAGGTGAGATAGATTGCTACTTGCAGCTACTTCTTTGTGACACCCAAGCTTTACCTGTCCTCCTTTAAGTCATTGGTCATTTTTTATCCATTCCCATTCCCTGTTGTTCAGAGTTCCCAATCAAAGAGTTCTTGGGACATTGAGGTCACCTGAACCTGACCACCCTGGTTTCTCTGTTTCTCATGCGGGTGCTGGAGGTGCTCTTCCCCCAGTGGATTCTTGCCCCTTTGAGCACCAGGCAATTGAATTCTGTCTACACACGCTATTTGTGTGTTCCTTTAGGATTTAACTCTTTGACAGCTTTTACCAGCAATACAATAATTACTAAAACCCCTATCTATATCTAGATGTTTAACATTCATAGAACTATGCAGATAGTCTGTATGCAAATAATTCTCACATTCTGCACACCTATCAACTATTATGCTTTCATTATTAGAATATCTGGTAAATAATGGATAATCAAATGGTTTAGTCCAAATTAGTGATTTAACATCTATCTGTCTGAGAGGGGAAAGAAATTATTTTAAAATATAATTTGTGGAGGTTGGTTGCACAAAATTTTGAAAAATATGTTCCAATTTCTTGAACAAGACTGAAATGATAAGACACTGAATAATTGCAAAGAGCTTTTTTTTCTTTTTTCTTTTTTTTTTTAAAAGAGTGACTTCGGTTCAAGTACATTATATTTAGTATTCTTGCATGGGGGAGAGCAGCAGAAGAAAGCATGCTATTAGAATAACTTATCAAAGTTGTCACTTGTAAGACTAAATTTCACACATTAGAAATGTCTAATCTAAAAATAAAAATTCCCAAAAGACAGTTAAATTTTCTTTATTCATTCTGTGCCAGTTGCAAATAATTCCTCAATGTGTAACTTTTTCTGACAACATAAAAATCGTTAGTAATCTACTGATTTGTTTTAATGGGCATCTTGGGGTTTACTGTTCCGCTAAAATAGAATAAGGTCAATACTAGCCATATTAAACTGTAAAACAAATATGAACTTACTTCCAATAAAAATGGGAGCTTATAATGGGTAGATATAGTGATTAATCCTTTTATTATGAGTTTTTCATTTTGTGTATATGGTGTAATATTGTGCACCTTTTGAAGTACATGTTTTAAAAGATCAGGGTATACTCTCTTCCTTATATTGCTGGTATATGAACTTGGGAAGTTTTAGATTGAGTATTAGGGTATGATATTGAAAGAAACTCTTGGGTGTTCTTTGTGTTTCCAGAGTGTAAGATATTGCCTTTTGATCCCATTGTTCTGTGACATTAGGAATTTTCATGACTACTTACTATATTTTCATTCTAAGGCTCTTCACACCAAGTAAAGAGATGTATCACTTAAACTTAGTTTAGACTTAATCTTCATCAAACAAATACTTTAAATAACACAATTATCCAGTTAATTGAAATCCTGCAAAATAATTATTACTGCTGATCTTGTATCAGAGTTGTTTTCATTAAGTAAGTAATTTGGTTTTACTGCTTTTGAGGATTGACACAAAAAACCCTTCATCAGTAGCTTCTGGTATCTGGTTATGAGCATTACCAGGCTGTGCTGATTTAAAAAGATATAATAGAGAGCACAGGATTTCTAAATTAGCTTAACTACTATGTGTACCTAAATGAAAAATACATACTTCCAGAAGCTGGAAAGTGTAAATGTCCCTAGGAGCTCTTAACAATATGTAAGTTTTAAGCAAACATTGTGTCAATATGAAAATGCTATCATATTTCCCCCTTCCTGTTTTAAATTAACGGAGTGGCATGCCTTCTCTAGGGTGATTTTTAAAGCTTAATTTTTTTTGTGGTACAAAACATTATGTTGACAGCTAGTCCACTTCTATCCTGCTATAATGTGACCTGATATAATATGGGTTTGCATATAGCGCAGTAGCAGCGGGGCTCTGGCGGTGCTTTAAAGGGTCTGGGGCTTCGGCTGCTGTGGGGAGGCCTGGACCCTTTAAATCACCACTGGAGCCCTGCTGCTGCTACCCTGGGGCTGCGGCAGTGGGGCTCGCCAGCGATTTAAAGGGTCCGGGGCTCCAGCTTCTGCAGGGAGCCCTGGGCCCTTTAAATCACTGCCGGAGCCCTGCTGCCACTACCCCGGGGGTGCGGCAGTGGGGCTCCACTGGTGATTTAAAGGGCCTGGGGCTCCCTGTGACTGGAGCCCTGGGCTCGTTAAATCACTGCTGCAGCCCTGCCACCGCTACCCAGATATAACGGCGTTTCACCTATAACACAGTAGGGATTTTTTGCTCCCCATGACTGCGTTATATTGGGGTAGAGGTGTACTTTCAAAAAATATTAACAACTTTACAAATTGGTGATGCTTTCATAGAGATGGAGTACATTAGCTGACATTTCTAATATTGCAAAGGTCTGGGATTAATATAAAATGTACAGTCATATTCACATTGTTTTTTTTTCTGTGGGACAAGCTGTCAATAAGCAAGTGGTAGTGTAAAGAATGATGCAATGATATCTTTCTGTTGTGTGACTAAAGGCTTCTGAGTTTTAGTTCACCTTCTCTAAGAATAAAAGGTGATTTAATAGTACTTGGCATTTATAGCCCTTTGCACTTTAAAAATGCTATACAAATGTAAGCCAAAAGCAGTACCACAATTAGAACTCAATAAATCCTCACTACCAGTCCAGTGCTCATCTCCTGTTTAACGTTTATGTCGATTAGTGATATCTGAGGCTATGTTTTAGTCACAAGTATTTTTAGTAAAAGTTATGGACAGATCACGGGCTGTAAACATTCACGGCCTGTGAACTGTCCATGACTTGTACTATATAACCCTAACTAAAACTTGGGCCAGGGGTGCTCTGGGAGGACGGTCTGGGACCCCTGCTAGTGCTGGGAGATGGGGCCAGGCGGCGGTGTTGAGGTGGAGGGTTGGCAGGGCTGGCAGGCTCCCTACCCGGCTCTGCGTATCCCTACAGCTTCTCGGGGGAGGGAAGGCTACGAGCTCTGGCTCCACAGTTCCCATTGGCTGGGAACTGCAGCCCATGGGAGCTGCTGGGGTGGTGTCTGTGAGTGCGGGCAGTGCGGGCAGCCTCCTGGCCGCTCCACCTAGGAGCTGCAGGGACATGCCGGCTGCTTCTGGGGAGCCTCCCGCCTCAGATAAGTGCTGCCCCACACCTCAACTCCCTGCCCCAGTCCTGAGCCTCCTCCCACAACCAAACTGCCCCAGCAGCAGCCCGTGCTGCTGGCCCAGGGACTGCCTGATCTGGAGAAGGCAAGGAGAAACTAGAGTAGCAGTCACACCACCTCACCCACTCTCATAAAAGTCAGGACTTAGGGGAATTGATAGAGTGTGGTGACCATCACCTGCTTCACATTAGTCAGGAGGCAGAGTGTGGGTGTAGTATTGGAGACAGGAATTGTCATAGGTGCCCAAATGCCTTGGGCTCTTAAGTCACATCTTCAAAATGGAAAGTCAGTCAGACTTAGAAGCCATTTTCAAGTGAGTTAGGCTCTTACAAATCTAAGCTGTTTGAAAGCTTGTGAAAATTTTATCCAATATCTTCAACACTTACCTCTGATGTGAGAGAGGCAGAGATTATAGATACCAAGGCAGTACTGAACTTTGAGTTACAATATTAGAGGAAGCAAAATCTTGGATTATTTACTTAATATTTACTTATAAAGCAAGTAAATGATTTATGATTTGCTGTTATATTTCAGTAAATATACTGTACTATGTGTGACAGACCCAGGCCAGTGGGGTGCAGGAGTCTGGCAGAGAGCAAATATACTGGTCACTGGGTGAGTAGTTTTCTGTTCCCTGAGTGACCAGAGCAGGGTCTGCACTAGAGTAGTCAGGAACTTGCTAGAACCAGTTACGGCAGACAGACTGATAGAACACCTGCAGCCAATCAAGGCAGGCTAATCAGGGCACCTGGGTTTAAAAGGAGCTCTCTCCAGTCAGATGGAGAGGAGCCAGAGGAAAGGAAGTGCGTGTGAGGAGCTGGGAGCAAGAGACACAAGGAGCTGAGACTGAGAGGATGTGCTGCTGGAGGACTAAGGAGTACAAGCGTGATCAGACACAGGAGGAGTTGATCCAGACTGTGGGGGAGATCACTGAGGTAAGCAAATCTGCCAGTAAGCGCAGGATCCATCAAGGTAGAGGAGGAACTTTGTCACAACTGATGTCAGGAGTGGGATCTTGGTGTGCACAGCGCGACAGAAGAAGGAGGGTGATTTAAAAAAAAAAAAAAAAAGGTAGAGGGTTTATTTTTTTTCACCACAATGGAAGACTTAGTGCAGGCATTGATACAAGCTACGGCGGCCCAGCAGGAGGCTACCCATGTCCAGGCAGCTGCCCAACAGGAGGCAGTGCGGCTGCAGCAAGAGACTAATCGCCTGCTGATGGACCAGGCTTCTCAAGACCGAGCTATGTTGCGAGAACTGGTAAACTGGTAAACCAGGTAAAGACAGAGCTGAACCATGGCCATGATAGGACGCAGTTCATACGGGCCAGCCATTGGCTGCAGAAAATGACGCGGGAGGATGATGTAGAGGCATACCTTCTGGCTTTTGAGAGGACAGCCCTACGGGAGGCCTGGCCTCGAGATCAGTGGTCTGGCATCCTTGCCCCATTCCTGTGTGGAGAGGCCCAGAAGGTGATCTGCCTGAAGAGGCTGCAGCAGACTACCCGCAGCTGAAAGCAGAGATCCTGGCCAGATCCAGGATAACGACTGCAGTGCGGGCCCAGTGGTATCATGAGTGGAGGTACCAGGAAAATAAAACCCCGCAGTCCCAATTGTATGACCTCATCCATCTCGCACGAAAGTGGTTGCGAATGGAGTCCCGGAGTCCAGAAGAGATACTAGAGGTTCTGGTCATCGACCGATACATGAGGGGACTACTGCCAGACCTTCGTACCTGGGTAAGCCAGAACGAACCCTCCACCTATGATGAGGTTGTTGCACTGGTAGAGAGGCGAAGGACAGCGAGGGAGCTGACCTGACCAGTTAAGGAAGAGGTACCCCGGGTTAAACTAGCAGCACTAAGCCCTAGAGCTCGAGTGATGAGGCCACCAGGGGAGCCCAGGTGGAAAAAGAGAGGGGCTGAAGGCTCACCAGAAGCCACAAAGAGTCCGATAACTGAGAGAGAAGAGGATCATGAGGTTGGACTGCCCAAACCAAGAGACCGGGGAATGCCTAGGGTTCCATATAGATGTTATGCCTGCGGGGAATGGGGACATATAGCTGCACAATGTCCCAATGCTGAGGAGCCAATGCAGTGTAACCTGGGGAACTGGGCAGACCCATATTCCCTAATCCATCTTGTGGGAGTCTCACTAACCCCACATATGTATACCAGACCAGTGAAGCTAAATGGAGTAGAGACCACAGCACTGGCTGATTCGGGGAGTGCTATCACACTTGTCTCGGGGAAGCTTGTGAAGTGCAGTCAGTTACTGCAGGCTAAGCGTACGGGGATAACATGCGTCCATGGGACAGTTGGTTATTACCCCACCATCCCAGTAAAATTCGAAATTCAGGGGAACACTACTGAGGTAGCAGCAGGTGTAGTCCCTAAACTCCCATACCTGGTGCTCATAGGGAGGGACTTCCCAGCGTTTGGAAACTTACTCCCAGTAGGAGGATTGGAGGAAAAGGGGAACTCTGAAGTTAGTGAGGCCTCCATAGTAGACTGTCAACCCCTGGTTTTCTCTGAAATATCCCCAGATTTATTTTCCATTCCCAGACATGGTAGAAAGTCGGAAAGGGAAAGGAGGGCAGCTAAGGCCTTGGGAACCCGAATACTGACTCAAAGCCAGAGGGTCGCTCTCGTAGGTAGGCGGACCCGAGCAGCTGAAAAGGAGGGCACCCCGGAGGGAGAAGCACCCAAGTCTGACCCCCACCCTAGCGTTTCTGAACCAGTAGAGGCAACAGCGACTGGGCCCCTAGATCTTGGGCAGATTAGTCCCGGAAGAGGAAATTTTGGACGAGACCAGGCCGAAGACCCAAAGTACGACAACATTAGGAAGGAGGTGACTGAAATAGATGGGGTCCCCGTGGAAGGGAAAACCCAGGGACCAGGACCTTCCTTCATAATGAAGAAGAATCTCTTATAGCAGGTTGCACCAGTACAGGGGCAGAAGATACAGCAGATCCTAGTACCTCACAAACACCAGAATGCTGTATTAAGTCTTGCTTATAGTCACCTTTTTGAGGGGCATTTGGGTGTAGAGAAGACCCTGGCACGAATCCTATGACAGTTCTTCTGGCCCGGAGTACACGAAGAAGTACGGAGGTACCGTGCATCCTGCCCAGAGTGTCTGCTGCACAGTCCCCGTCCCCACCTGAGGGCACCTTTAGTACCCCTTCGCATCATAGAGATCCCCTTTAAGCAAATAGCCATGGACCTAGTGGGACCCCTGGAGAAGACGGCTCGGGGCCACCAATATATACTTGTTGTTTTGGACTATGCTACTCGCTACCCAGAAGCCGTCCCCCTGCGGAACACAGCCTCTAAAACGATAGCCAAAGAGCTGGTGGGGATCTTTGCCTGAGTGGGGCTACCAAAGGAGATATTAACAGACCAAGGAACCCCATTTATGTCAAAACTAATGAAGGACCTCTGTACGCTGCTCCATATACATACCCTGAGAACTTCAGTCTACCATCCACAGACTGATGGATTGGTAGAAAGGTTTAACTGAACCCTCAAGGCTATGATAAGGAAGGTGGTAAGTCGGGACGGGAAGGATTGAGACGCCTTACTGCCCTACCTTATGTTCGCTATCCGGGAGGTACCTCAGGCCTCAATGGGTTTTCCCCCTTCGAGTTATTATACGGGCGTCACTCCCGTGGCATACTAGACATCGCCAAAGAGATCTGGGAAGAGGCACCCAATGAGGGGAGAAATATAATAGAACATGTAATACAGATGCGAGACCGGATAGCCCGTGTCACCCCTATTGTACGGGAACATTTGGAAAAAGCCCAGGAGGCCCAGAGAACCTGTTACAATCGCCAGGCAAAAGTCCGACAGTTCCAACCAGGGGATTGGGTGATGGTGTTGGTACCCACAGCAGAAAGCAAGCTTCTGGCCCAATGGCAAGGGCCCTATGAGGTGGTTGAACCTGTGGGGGAAGTAACCTACAAGGTGTGGCAGCCAGGACTCCGAAAACAAGAACAGATTTATCACATCAACCTTCTGAAACCCTGGCATGCACAAGAGGCGTGCATAAGTGTCCAAAAAGACCTAACCCAGGAAAACAAGCCTTCCAAACAGGTGAGAGTGTGTCCTGATTTAACACCAGACCAGAAGAATGAGGTGTCTGAGATGATCTTCCGGAACCAACATGTGTTCTCGACAAAACCAGGTCGAACAACCGAGACATATCACCACATCGTCACGAACCCTGGGGCCAGAATAACAATGAGGCCCTGTCGGGTGCCAGCGGCCAAAAGAGAGGAAATAAAAGCAGAAGTGACCAGAATAGGGACTGCACTAGAGTAGTCAGGAACTTGCTAGAACCAATTAAGGCAGACAGGCTGATTAGAACACCTGCAGCCAATCAAGGCAGGCTAATCAGGGCACCTGGGTTTTAAAAGGAGCTCTCTCCAGTCAGATGGGGAGGAGCCAGAGGAGAGGAAGTGCGTATGAGGAGCTGGGAGCAAGAGACGCAAGGAGCTGAGACTGAGAGGGTGTGCTGCTGGAGGACTAAGGAGTACAAGCATGATCAGACACAGGAGGAGTTGATCCAGACTGTGGGGGAGATCACTGAGGTGAGCAAATCTGCCAATAAGCGCAGGGCCCACCAAGGTAGAGGAGGAACTTTGTCACATATGTTAAATCTTGGAATAATTAGTGATCTAGATTTTCTTCAGTGAAATACTTCCCTTAATGATGTATCTGTAATTCCAACACTAGACCAGTGTAGTTTGGCCTTGATCCTCCCCTTGGATCCAGGGGATTGGTATGCCACCTTTGACTTGAGGGAAACATACTTTCATATAGCGATTACACTGCCCCACAGAAGGTACCTGAGGTTTGTGGTGAGCAACAACCACTACCAGTTCACAGTCCTCCTGTTCGGCTTGTCAGCGGCGCCTCATGTATTTACCAGGTGCCTGGCAGTTGTGACCACGTTCCCTCGCAGGCGGCAGGTACAGGTGTTCCCATACCTCGACAACTGGCTGATCAAGAGCCGCTCCAGGGCTCAAGTGGAGACACAAGTTGACTTCATCTCCTATATATGTTACCGCCTATCCCTCTCGTTCACAAGGTGCTCCTCAAGATATGGAGGGAACAAGCTTCTGTGATATTGGTAGCTCCAGCCTGGCCCCGCCAATTCTGGTACACATCGATCCTGGAAATGTCCGTGGAAGCCCCGGTCATCTTGCCACTCCTCCTGGACTTAATAACTCAGGATCACGGTTGTCTCCAGCACCTGAACCTTGAGTTGTTGCACCTCACAGCGTGGAAGGTCCATGGCTAAACCTGATGGAGCTCTCCTGCTCTCACCCATTTAGACAAGTCCTCCTTGGCTCCAAGGAAACCTTCCACCAGGGCTACCTACCTTTGCCAAGTGGAAGAGCTTTTCAGTTTGGTTGGCGCAGCATCACTCGCCCCCAATGCTCACCTCATACTACTTATATTGGACTATCTTCTACATCTCAAGCAGCAGGGACTGTCTGTATTGTCAATAAGGGTTCACTTGGCAGCCATTTCTGCCTTCCACCGGGCGTGGAGGGCTGGTTGGTCTTTCCCAACCCTATGGTCACCCATTTCCTGAAAGGTCTTGATAGGCTATATCTGCACGTCCAGCAACCAACCCTGATCTGGGACCCTAATCTGAGTTCGCCCTTTGAACCTCTGGCGACTTGGTCCCTGATCTCCCTGTCACAAGGTGGCATTTCTGATACCAATAACCTCAGCCAGGAGGGTGTCCAAGTTCAAGGCCCTAACATCAGAGCCTCCTTATGCTGTGTTCTATAAAGACAAGGTTCAGCTCAGGCCTCATCCAGCTTTCCTCCCGAAGGTTGTCTCCCAGTTTCATATCAACCAGGACATCTTCCTCCTATAGTGGCAGGGAGCAGAGGCGTCACTCATTGGATGTCCGCAGAGCGCTAGCCTTTTACACTGAAAGAACGAAAGTGTTCTGGAAGTCCATTCAATTGTTTGTGACCGTGGCAGACAGGATGAAGGGTCTTCCAGTCTCCTCCCAACAAATTTCTTCGTGAGTCACATTCTGCATCCCAGAGTGCTATAGCCTGGCAGAGGTGCCTGCCCCTCTATTCACAGCATGCACTACCAGGGCGCAGGCTTCTTCAGCAGCGTTCCTGGTGCAAGTTCTGACCCAGGAAATATGCAGGGCAGTGACATGGGCCTCCATACATAGTTTCACCGTGCATTATGCAATTATCCAGCAGGCCAGAGACTGTGTCCTTTGGTAGAGCAGTGCTTCAGTCAGTGGATAGCTGAACTCCGACCCCACCTCTGAAACTTAGGCTTGGGAGTCACCGGATTTGGAATTGATATGAACAAGCGCTCGAAGAAGAAAAAACGATTACTCACTTTCTTGTAACTGTTCTTCAAGATGTGGTGTTCTTGTCCATTCCAATATCCACCCATCTATCGCTCTTGGAATAGCTGGCAAGAAGGAACTGAAGGGGTGGCGCCTAGCCCAACCTGCTGGATGCTGCTAGTGAAAACATCTTCCGGCTGCCATGCACGTGCACACACCTGGTTGGAATGGATATGAACAACACATCTCGAAGAACAACAGTTACGAGAAGGTAATCATTTTTTCTGTTATACCTAATCATGTAAATCACAGGAGAGTACAGATCATACAAACCAATAACCAGTTCATGCATGGGAATCTTTAGGGACCATTGGTGTCCAGGAAAGTCAGGCAGGCAGGGTGTCACATAATAGATGATCTATGCCTCATGGAGCTCCTTATTCAGCTTTTGTGATGTTTCTGTCTCCTCTCCTGTGCTTCCTCTTCCTATCTGACTTCCTCTGTTCTTTTGTGTCTTACTCTTTAACTCCCCACACTCACACTACTTTTGGTTCTGTCTTTTAGATAGTTTTCCACCCCTCCTTCCTTTCCCCTCATGTCTGAAGAGTCAGCTGAACTGGTTTTTGAAGGATTTAGTTTATCCCTAATTTAGTTTGTGTGTTTGCACCTGAACAGCTAAGTTGAGTCCTAATAGGGGTGGTGTGCTTGTATTGCTGTCTGGTGTGTAACTGCTTCAGGATCTGTCATCAGTGGGGGATTCACATACATATAGGCACTCATAATACAGCAGTTTTTCATAACACAACTTTAATAGCAACTAGAATTCATAAGTTATACAAACATAGCCCCAATTCATCACAACATCATGGAGGAGCGGCCACTATTTGAGTAAATGCAGAGGGTCTATGTTCCAGGCTGCATGGATTATAAATTCTCTCTCTTCAGCCTCCTATGAATGTTTTGCATGGGTACAGCTGAATTTTGCTAGCTGTTGACCTTGTCAAAAAAATATAGTGACATATAACAATAAATGAAGAGGAATAACTAGAGGATACTAATTTCAGTATTTACATGTAATACATTTACAGTGAAAGCTGTTTTTTCTGGCATATTGGGAAACTGGTGGGTGCCAGTAAGTGAAAAATGCCAGTTAACTAAGAGGGGAGGGAGTTTGGGGTCAGAAAGAGGTGCAGGATGTGGGCTGCAGGAAGAGGCTTAGGGCAGTGGGTTGGGGCGTGGGAGGAGGTGCGGAGTGCTGGATCCAGGGGTGTTTACCTCAGATGGCTCCCTGCAAGTGGTGACCTGTCTCAGCTGCTCCTAGGCGGAGGAACCTTGCTCTGTCCCCACAGTTCCTGGCCAATGAGTGCTAGCTCTGCAGCTCCTGGGGTGGGGCAGGAGCAGCAGCGTGCGGACCTACCTGCTGCACCTACACCTAGGAGGAGCCGGGATAAGTCGCCACATGTGGGGAGCTGCCTGAGGTGTGTCCCCTGGATCTGGCACCTGCATCGCCTCCCAGGCCCCAACCTGCTGCCCTGAGCCCCCTTCCGCACCCAAACTCCCTCCCAGAGCACATGCCCCGCACCCCTTCCTTTGCCTTAACCCCCTGCCGTCCCTGCGCCAACTGGACTATAAACCGGAATTTCAATGAAGATCAGAAATGCCAGTTTATAGAGCTTTCTGTTTGGCGAAGTGCTGGATAAAACAGCTTTTACTATACAATGCCTTGCTCAACTTCTTCCCTTCAGCAGTACATCATTACAATTTATTGATTTGGAGAACTTTCTCTGGTGTGTCTCAATACCTCATTTAAAATGCTTATCATAAACCAGTTTCTGCCTGTCAGTGAACTAACAGATGGGGCAAATAAAAAGATCTGCATTTTAATTAAATTTGAGATGATGCGGCAAAATCTTTCTTGGGAAATCCAGTGGAAAGTCCCTTTGTGTTAATCTGTAGCTTTTTGGTTGTTTTATCAACCATTACTCTATATTACAAACCTGTCATGCAAACCTCATAGCGCAGGTACACCAGTAATAACCCTGACAGATCTGCAAGAGTAATAGCTCTAATCAATTTAGGGAACAACTTATCTACAGCATAAATCTATTGCACAGCACTGTGTGCTTATATTTAATTGGAATGGCACAGTGGCAGAATTGATCTGCTTTGAAAGAGTCAGGGAAAGAAAATGAAGATATGCATAATAAGGCCATGTCTACGCTTACAAACTTACAGTGGCACAGCTGTGCCACTTTAAGAACGCTTGTGTAGTTGTGTTATGCTGACAGGAGAGATCTCTCCTGTTAACATATAAACCAGCTCAAAGAGCGGCGGTTGCTACATTGGCAGGAGAGCATCTTCCACTGACAGAGCACTGTGCATGCCAGTGCGTATGCTTGCAAAAGTTACGTTGCTCAGGGGTGTGTTTTTTCACACCCCTAAGCGACAAAAGTTTTGCCAACGTAAGTGCTAATGTAGACATGGCCTTAATAACAAGGCTCTTGATGGAGATTTATTATTTTTGCTCCCTTTTCTGAGGTCTCCACTTTCCATGGATACTAATGTGTGACACTTGGAGGATTTGAGTCCTGATGTTGGCTCTTACTAGTGTCCCGATACTGGTGAAAATGGGAGAGGCAAAGGTAGCAACTCCTTAGCTGTTAAAAACTTTGAGGATATGTGTATTTAACTGAAAGGTGAATGCTTTCAGCAAATTGAGATACAATTAATAAAAGAGCTACTGGAGAAGCATGCAGCCATTCAATCCATTTCTCCTACTGCTTCCAATTTTTGTTCCGAGTGAAGTGTCATAGGTACTTTATAAAGAAAGTTAATCTGTAATCCAGAATGTTTTACTAAATGAAACAGTTTTTTAAGAAAATCAGTGCAAGACTAATTTGTTTTTGCCATCTCTGGTTTTTAAATTGTTTATGTAACTTGCAAAATGGAACCTGAAAAGCCAACTTAATACTAAGTTGTAGCTTCCTGCTCCTAATAGAAAATGTTTTGCACATTGGCTATAAAGGGACCTCACAAAACTAGGTGACTGGGCAACAAAATGTCAGATGAAATTCAGTGTTGATAAGTGCAAAGTAATGCACATTGGAAAATATAATCCCAATTATACATACAAAATGGTAGGGGTCTAAATTAGCTGTTACCACTCAAGAAAGAGATCTTGGAGTCATTGTGGATAGTTCTCTGAAAACATCTCATTGTGCAGCGGCAGTCTAAAAGGTTTGGAATCATTAGGTCAGTTTTAGATATAAGATGGAAAGTGTCATAATTCTGCATCTGGATTTCTGTCTGCAGTTCTGGTCGTCCCATCTCAAAAGAGATATGTTAGAATTGGGAAAAGTATAGAGAAGGGCAACAGAAACAATTAAGGATATGAAATAGCTTCCATATGAAGAGAGAGTAAAAAGACAGTGTTCAGCCTATAAAAGCGACAACTGAGTGGTGATATGATAGAGTTCTATAAAATCATTAATGGTGTGGCGAAAGTGAATCAGGAAGTGTTATTTACCCTTCTCATAATGCAAGAATTAGGCACCACTCAGTGAAATGAATAGGTGGCAGGTTCAAAACAAAAACATGAGGAAGTGCTTCTTCAGGCAGTGTACAGTCATATCGTGGAACTTGTTGCCAGGGGATGTTGTCAAAGCCAAAAGTGTAACTGGGTTCAAAAAACCAATTAGGTAAGTTCATGGACCCGTAAGAGGATAGGTCCATCAATGGCTGTTAGCCAAGATGGTCAGGGATGCAAACCTATGCTCTGGGTGACCCTAAACCTTTTGCTGCCAGAAGCTGATTCTGGACAACAGTGGATGATGGATCACTTGGTGAATTTCCATGTTCTGTTCCTTCCCTTTGAAGAATCTGGCACCAATCACTGTTAGAGGACAGGATGCTGTGCTGGATGGACCATTGTTCTGACCCAGTATAGGCATTCTTCTGTTCTTAAGTAACTTTCTTCGTTAGCGCACTGTTCCCTGTGGGCAACTAGCTACATAATAATAAAACATTTTTCTTAGGTATCTAATTTGCTCATCATGTGTAGACAAAATATTTTGAAACAACATTGGTTATTGGAATTTATTTATTTATCAGAGATGCTTTGAAAATGTCTTTCAGCTAGGAAAAAGGATTTAAAGGGGGTTCTTATTCATGAAATTAATACTTTTTATTACTGACCCTCTGAGCTGCATACAGCAATCTTCAGAAGTTTGAGAGCTGGGGCGGGCCTGCTGGGGCTCGGGGTTACAGCCCCATCGGAGGCACCTGATGGGGCTCTGGGCTTCAACCCTGCAGGGAGAGAAGTCTCAGGACTTCAGCTCTGCAGGAAGCGCCTACTGGGACTTGGGGCTTCAGCCTGCAGGGATGGGGTCTTGGGAGTTCAGCCTTGTAGGAGGCACCTGATGGCACTTGGGGCTTCAGCCCTGTGGGAAGTGCTTGTCTGGGCTCGGGGCTTCAGCCCCTCTCCTGCTGAAGCACAGAGTCTCAGAGGGCATGCCCTGAAGCACTGTAACCCTGAGACTACTCTGCTGGGCGGACAGAGGGAATGCATGGGGGCGGACAGAGGGAATGCATGGGGGGGGGTCATGTGCCCCTCTAGAGTTTTGCCAGGGTTTGGTGGCCCCACTTTGTCACATGGTGCCGTTGGGCCCCCTTCCTGCATGGCCGCTACTGAAGCCAACAAGCTGGGAGCTGCGACTGTGAGGAGAGGCAGCCGCAAACAGCTGGGAGCTGCAGGGAGAGCCACTGCTTTTGCTGCTGTCTCTCCCTATGGAGCTAAAGCAATAGTTCCTCCCTGCAGCTCCCAGCTGTTTGCTTCTGCCTCTCCACATGGAGCTGCAAGGACAGGTCACTGAGGCTAAGTTGGGGGCATGTGCCTATGAGAGCATGACTCAAGCTGTTGAGGGTGGTGGTGAACCTTTACATTGTGCCTCCCCCACTCTGAATAGGCACCAGTTGTCTCTGGCAGGAGCCCCTAGCGCCACCACCCCACCGCAGGGCAGAAACCCTCAGCTCCCTGTCCCCCCTGGTCTGGTAGGCAGAGAATTGAGGGGCTTTGAAGGGGTCTCCACGAGCTGCACTTTAAAAGTAAAAGAGCTGCGCTCATGAGCCGCAGTTTGGCCACCACTGCTTTATATGTATGTACATACATATGTTTGTTTGTTTGGAATTCACTTTTTTTTTTAATGTAGACAGGAAAAAAGGGAAAAGGAATGTTTCATGTACAAAACTTGAAAATTGGAGACTGTAAACGTGTGCTGTCGGGGTTCACCCCTCTCTGGGGCAGCTGGGAGCCCGGCCGCCTCACTACCTGGGGCAACAAACGACAGCTCAGGGCTCAGACCCTCAGGCAGGGCTGAGCAAACAGTTCAGTTTATTAAGCCCAGGCCCTAGGGCAGGGCGGGGAAACAAACGACAGCTCAGGCCCTCACGCAGGGGCTGAGCAAACGGTTCTGTAAGGTAGGCCCAGGCTCCTGGGCCTGAGTGTCGGGGCGAGGGGGAGACTGCCACCCGTGAGTGGGGTGGCAGGAGGGACACAGACCTGCCCACTCCTCTGCGTCCCAGCCTGGAGCCCTAACAGCGGCAGGCAGCCTGCTGCTGTGTCAGTGGGGATCCTGGCCGCAACACACTGACATTGGCTCTGGGTGTGCTGCAGCCAGACTAGGGTCGGTTGCCCCTGGGCTGCTTCCGACCTCCTCCTCTACCGGCACCTCTGTCTCGGTGGTGTCTTCTGCAGCGTCTAACACCATGGGCTCCTCAGGATACTGAGCCAGGGGTAAACTGGGCAGCTCCTCGGGGTCCCTTTGTACAGGCCGGCATAGGGGCTTTTCCAGCGCCTGGTCAGCGTCCAGACTCCGCAGGTACTGCCAGTCCTCAGGTCGGTCGCAGGCGACAGGAGGTCTCCCCAGTGGGAGCTAAGGCACCAGCGTCTGGCCTTGCCAGCAGCCAGGCAGCTTCTGAGCCCTGGGGCTGGGCTTTTATACTTTCTGCCCTGCGCCTTGACCTCTGGGGGACAGGCACAGGCTCCTCTGGCTCCGCCCACTTTGGCATCTGTAAGGGCTTGTCCCTCTCTGGGGCGCCTGGGAGCCAGGCCGCCTCACTACACACACCCCCCACTCAAGTCTGGCTCCAGTTCGGCAGGGCCAGACCCTTCTATGCCTCCCAAGCGGGACAGAAAGTCCGCATTTTGTGGTCCTTCCTGGCCCGGTGGTGAACTGTAAAGGCATAGGGCTGTAATGCCAGGTACCACCGCTATAGTCTCATATTATGGTCTTTTATTCGGGCCAGCCACTGGAGTGCGGCATGATCGGTAACCAACGTGAATGGGACTCCGAGGAGATAATATTGCAATGCATCACAAGCTCACTTTACTGCAAGGGCCTCCTTTTCCACTACCGCATAGTTCTTCTCCTGGGGGAATAGCTTCCAGCTGATATAGATGACCGGCTGCTCTTCCCCGTCAACATCTTGGAAGAGGACAGCCCCGAGCCCTACCTCCGAGGCGTCTGTCTGGAGGATGAACGCCCTGTCAAAATCAGGGCTATCTAGGACCGGTTCACAGCTGAGGCTTGCCTTGAGTGTCTGAAATGCATTATCGCACTCTCGGGTCCATACTACTTGCCGCTGGCTGTCCTTGGTCAACAGTCCAGTCAAGGGGGCTGCAATTGCCGCAAATTGGGGGATGAACCGCCGATAATAGCCGGCCAGTCCCAGGCACTGGCATACCTGGCATTTTGTGGCTGGCGGTGGGCAGGTTGCAATGGCCTGAACCTTTCCAAGGGGTTTTACTTGTCCATTCCCTATAGTATACCCCAGGTAGGTCGTTTCTTGCCAGCCAGTGCGGCACTTCTTTGGGTTGGCAGTTAACCCAGCTGCCCGCAGGGACCTCAGGACTGCTGCTACCCGCTCTAGGTGGTTCTCCCATTGGCGACTATAAATAATGACATCATCCAGGTAGGCTGCAGCGTAGTCCCCATGGGGCTGGAGGAGGCGGTCCATCAGCCTTTGAAACGTGGCCGGGGCCCCATGGAGGTCGAAGGGCATCCGCGTAAACTGATACAGACCCGTAGGGGTGGCAAAAGTGGTCTTCTCCCTGGAGGCCGGCTCGAGGGGGATCTGCCAATATCCCTTGCTCAGATCAAGGATGGTAATGTAGCGGTCCTCTCCCAACCGGCCGAGCAGCTCATCTACCCGGGGTATCAGATACGCGTTGAACTTTGAGATGGCATTGACGCGTCTGAAATCGATGCAGAACCGTTGGGTGCCATTGGGCTTCAGTACCAGCACCTCTGGACTGCGCCATTCGCTTTGTGATGGTTCAATGACTCCCAAGTCCAGCATGGCCTGTACTTCCTCTTCGACGACCTGTCGCGTGTGATATGGCAAGGGCCTGGTCGCGCCCCGGATCACCACCCCAGGCTCCGTCTGAATGGTGTGCTGGATGAGGGTGGTGTATCCCAGTTGAGTTGTGAAGGTGCGGGGGAATGCTTGTAGGAGACACTGAGTCTGTTTGAGTTGTTCCTCAGTCAGTGTCTCTCCAAGCTGGGGCCCTCCGGGGTCCTCTGAACGTGTTACCTGGGGACCCAGCTCGGGTTCCGGCGGGTATGGATTAATTAAGAGTCCCTCTCGCTCCCGCAAAGGTTTGAGAAGGTTCACATGATAGCATTGCCTTTTCTTGCGCCGGTCAGGCTGGTGGATCTCATACGTGACAGGCCCAATCTTTCGGACCACCTCATAAGGCCCTTGCCACCGGGCCAGAATCTTTGATTCGCTTGAGGGGAGGAGGAGTAAAACCCGATCTCCGGGTTGGAAGTCACAAGTCCGGGCATCCCGGTTGTAGGTCTGGGCCTGAGCTTCTTGGGCGGCCTTCAAATTCTCGCGCGCCAGGGCCCCACCCTGCGTAAGGTGCTCCTGGAGCTGGAGTATGTATTTTAAGAGGCCCTGGGTGGGTGACAGGGCTTGCTCCCATGTCTCCCTCATTAGGTCCAATAGGCTCCATGGGCGACGACCGTACAGTAATTCAAAAGGGGAAAATTTTGTAGATGATTGAGGAACGTCCCGAACCGCCAGGAGCAGAGGTGGAAGTAACTGGTCCCATCGGCGGAGATCTTCTTGGGGGAACTTGCACAGCATGTCCTTAAGGGTCCGGTTAAATGGTTCGACCAACCCGTCAGTCTGGGGATGGTAGACCGACATATGTAGCTGCTTGATCCCCAGGAGCTCACACACCTGCCGCAACAGTCGAGAAGTAAAGTTGGTGCCCTGGTCCGTGAGAATCTCCCGGGGCAGGCCTACGCAGGCGAAGATCTTCACGAGCTCACCTGTGATGCTGCGGGCCGTGATGTTTCGGAGGGGTATTGCCTCGGGGAACCGGGTAGCATAATCCACCATGACCAGTATATACTGAAACCCGGCAATGCTTTTGGGGAGAGGCCCCACTAGGTCCATGGCCACACGCTCGAAGGGGGTTTCGATCAAGGGCATGGGGACCAGGGGCACCTTGGGGGTCTGTGCAGGAGCAGCTAACTGGCAGTCTGGGCAGGACTTACAGTAGTTTCTTACCTCCTGGTGTATGCCTGGCCAGAAGAAGCGCATCAATATCCAGGACAGAGTCTTCTCGTGGCCCAGGTGTCCAGCCGCCGGGACGTCGTGGGCTAGTTTCATGACGGCTTGCCGATGGCATTGGGGCACGAGGAGTTGGGCCTGGGACTCCCCCGTGTGGGAATCCCTCTCCACCCGATAAAGGCGCTCCTGTCACAGTTCAAAGTGTGGCCACTGGGCCGCCCGGTATGGATCAATGACGGTGCCATTGACCGTGGCCAACTGTTTGTACACCCACTTGAGCGTGGGATTGGCCCTTTGATCACAGCAAAAGTCAGTGTGAAACGAGGGCTCCCCAACAGCTTCCAGGGGAAAGTCCTTCAATTCTTGCGTTGGTTCGGTAGGGTCGAGTGCTTCCCCTTCCCCGGTCTCGGGGGGGTCTCTTTCCAAGACTGGCATGACCCTCGGGCATTCCCCGGTATTGCAGTGGAGGACTTCTGGAGTTCCCAGAAGTCCAGCCAGTCCCGCACCAGGATCACTGGATATGCAAGGCGTGGGGCGAGACCCACCACCATTGGTTGGGTAACCCCGTCTACTGTTAGCTGGGCTCGAGTAGGGTAGGGCCATATGTCCCCATGGATACACTGCAGCTGGATCATCCCCAGACAGGCGTCGGCCTGAGGACCTAAGTTTTGGTGGATCAGCGTCTGGCTGCAGCCTGAATCAATGAGGGCCACCATTGGGTAACCCTCAACGACCACTGGCACTGTGATCTTGGCAGCTTGTGGACGTCGGGCACGGGCTTCCCCTGAGCAGACCTGGCCAAAGTTGCACTCTATCGCTGTGCAGTCCTGTTGTAAATGGCCATATTCCCTGCAGGAAAAGCAGGGCCCAAGGTCCGCCTGTCCCGGCCGTGGACGTGTTCCTGCAGCTCCCCGGGGAGAGCTGGAGGGCTCCAGTTGACTACTCGAGTGACTGGAGAAGGTGCTGGAGCTTGTCGCCCTGGGGCCTCCGCTGGATGGGTTCGGGGCTCTGGACCCGGGGAGGAAACTCGAGTGTCAATCTGGGCGGGCACCCCTCTCCTCTCTGGGTTAGCGCGCCCCCATCTGGGTGGGGCTGCTCGAATGGTCGGACCCACCGGTGCTTCAGCGGCTAGAAAGTCCTCCATCAGGGTGATGGCAGCGGCTAGCGCCACAGGCCGATGGCGGAGGACCCAGGCCCTTCCTCGCGGCGGGAGTATGTGGACGAATTGTTCCAGCATGATTTGTTCACTGAGCTCCTCCAGAGTTTGTCTTTCGGGCTGCAGCCACCGCTTGCATGCCTCCCTTAGCTCCTGAGCCACCATCCGGGGCTGGGCCCCTGTGGCGTAGGCCAGGCTCCAAAACCACTGCCGGAAGGTTTCCGGACTCACGTCCAGGGCATCTAAAATTGCCGCCTTTACTTGGCTGTAATCCCATGTCACATCTGTGGACAGGCCTCGATAGACCGTCTGAGTGGTCCCAGTCAGGTACGGGGCCAGGAGGGTAGCCCATTGGTCTGGGGCCCATCCAGCGATGACCGCCACCCATTCAGACATTATGAGAAAGGCCTCTGGGTCGTCATCGGGGCTCATCTTCGTTAGCCGGATAGGTGGGGCATTGCCGGGTGGTGCCGGGGTCCCCACCGGCTGGGGCTCGGCGGGACAGGGCAGTAATGTCACCAACTGCTGCAGGCATTGTTGCTGGTGGTCCTGGTGTCCCAGTTCCAGGATCAGCTGCTGCTGTTGCGTCCCAAACTGCTGGACCAGTTGCTGCTGGTGCTGGAGCTGGGCCACCTGCTGCTGCTGTTGATTCTCTGCCAAGAATTTAATAAGCTTGACAAGGTCCATGGCTGCCTCAGACAAGTCTCCTCAGATCCCTCCTCACAGGTATCAGGGTTCGAGACGGGGGTCCCCATTTCCGGTACCATGTGTAAACGTGTACTGTTGGGGTTCACCCCTCTCTGGGGCAGCTGGGAGCCCGGCCGCCTCACTACCTGGGGCAACAAATGACAGCTCAGGGCTCAGACCCTCAGGCAGGAGCTGAGCAAACAGTTCAGCATATTAAGCCCAGGCCTTAGGGCAGGGCGGGGCTACAAACTACAGTTCAGGGTTCAGACCCTCAGGCAGGGCTGAGCAAACAGTTCTGTAAGGTAAGCCCAGGCTCCTGGGCCTGAGTGTCGGGGTGAGGGGGAGACTGCCACCCGTGAGTGGGGTGGCAGGAGGGACACAGACCTGCCCACTCCTCTGCGTCCCAGCCTGGGGCCCTAACAGCAGCAGGCAGCCTGCTGCTGTGTCAGTGGGGATCCTGGCCGCAACACACTGACATTGGCTCTGGGTGTGCTGCAGCCAGACTATGGTCAGCTTCCCCCGGACTGCTTCCGACCTCCCCCTCTACCGGCACCTCTATCTCGGCGGCGTCTTCCACAGCATCCCGCACCATGGGCTTCTCAGGATACTGAGCCAGGGGTAAACTGGGCAGCTTCTCGGGGTCCCTTTGTACAGGCCGGCATAGGGGCTTATCCAGCGCCTGGTCAGCGTCCAGGCTCCGCAGGTACGACCAGTCCTCAGGTCGGTCGCAGGTGGCAGGAGTCTCCCCAGCAGGAGCTAAGGCACCAGCGTCTGGCCTCTCTGGCGGCCAGGCAGCTTCTGAGCCCTGGGGCTGGGCTTTTATACTTCCTGCCCTGCGCCTTGACCTCTGGGGGGCGGGCACAGGCTCCTGTGGCTCTTCCTACTTTGTTATCTGTAAGGGCTCGTGCCTCTCTGAGGCGGCTGGGAGCCAGGCCGCCTCACTACAGAGACCTTATTACTTTTAATATGAGAGCTTATAGGAGGGGTTCTCAAACTGGGGATCAGGACCCCTCGGGAGGTCACGAGGTTATTACGTGGGGAGTCATGAGCTGCCAACTCCATTCCAAACCCCGCTTTTCATCCAGCATTTATAATGGTGTTAAATATGTAAAAAAGTGTTTTTAATTTATAAGGGGGGGGTCACACTCTGAGGCTTGCTGTGTGAAAGGAGTCACCAGTACAAAAGTTTGAGAACCACTGGCTCATAGGATCTAAGGGCAGGATTGTGCCATTTATAGAGAGGAGCAGTTTGTAGATTTTCTTCTGGAGCTCTTAATTAATGACACTTTATGTGGCCCTCACTGTAGTAACTGGGCCTCAAAGTGCTAACCCGATGTATTTATTTTTATTGTCCTACTTGTGTTTTACTGTAAATACTGGATTATTTAAAATGTCACTAAAATGCAGAAATATATTTAGTTAATTAAATGTTTTTCTGTTTGTAGCAAGGGGCTGCTGCAAGGGCACCTAATTAGCTCCTGCTCAGCCAGCCCCAATCAGGGGAAATAGATTGGGGCTGGGGAGGAGTCTGGTGCCTGGCCTCTGGAACTGGCTGCACCTGTGGGCCTGCAGGTTGAAGGGCCATAAAGGCTGGCTGACAGCCAGAGAAAAGGGGGGAATAGCCAGAGAAAGGGCAATCTCCAGGCTGGGGTAGACTCCCTGTAAAAGAGGAGACAGTAAGACCTGTAAAGCTCTGTAAATAGTATCACTGGTGGTGGGAACTTTGTGTGAATAAAAGCCACGGGTGCTGCATCAAGAAGAGGCTCGTAGTGCTTTATTGGGACAGCAAAGAGCTTCAGCAAGGGAGGGCAGAGGAAAGGACCCGGTTACACTGTAACATGATGGGATTGTGACTTTAAGATTTCAATAGGTATTTCTTCATGCCTTCAGGAATAATTAATACACACACACAATATACAGGATTGATAGGAAGGAAACCAGGGCTTTGGAGCAGAGCCCAGAGCTGGAGTGCGGAGCAGCTCTGGAGCAATGGAGCTGCAGGTTTTTGCCTGGAGCTGGAGCGGAGCTGTAGCACAGCACCAAAGCCCTGAAGGAAACTAGTATTTTTTTTTTAATTAGCCATGCCTCAAACGTATGTCAACATATTTGTCTAGTGATTTGTCTTGGCAGTTTTCTGAAGAATTTATTGGGAATGCTTTGTTTTGCTTACTTTCTAAATGTACTTGTTAACATTCTGTTCATTGTTTCCCTGTGATGTAAAGGGCAGATATTCTGATCAGGTTTAATACAAACACACACGTTTCTAGATACAGAATAGTTGGTAAAAATTTCTGCTTCCTTTTTTGTGGTCTGTTTTCATTCCATAATTGCATTCCAGAAAAATTATCCTGTCCAGCCTCTAAATCTTCACTTCCATACAAGCCAAATGCTTTACTGTTGAATGCCAGAAGTTTGTCACTTCATTAATACAAGATTTATTCCACTACTCAAGACTTAAGTCTACATGTTCTTGTGCTACAGAATGGATTAGAATCTCTCAAAAGCTGAGGTGACTTCAGAAGTCTGTTTTTCTAAATTGACAGTTCTGTTCCACCTTGTATTTAGCTGTGACATTCTGAGTTAGTTTCCCAGACCAGGTGAAGTGCTGGGTACAAACACGAAAGCTTGTTTCTCTCACCATAAGTTGTCCAATAAAATATATTCACTCACCCACCTTGTTTCCTAACACTTGTAAAAGAAGTTTTGTTTGCTGTTTCTTCAAGCCTCTAATGCTGTGAGATAAGTGGAATGAGTGTAATGACAGAATAAAGTTGTAGCTTAGTTGTATAGTTTTATTGGTTACTGTCATAAATAAAGAGGAGAGAATAGCATAAAATCCCTCCTTGGCAGCTGTACTAAATTGCCTTACCTGCAAGGGGTTAAACAGTTCACTAACCTAGTTGGCACTTGACCAGAAGGACCAATGAGGAAAGAAGATACTTTCAAATGGGGGAGGGGGAGAGAAGGATTTGTTTGTTCTTTGTTCCCTCTCCCTAGGGACAGAGAAGCCAGCAGGTATAACGTCTCCTGAAAATATACCTGGAATAATCACAGAAATTCTAAGTAAGGCAATCAAAAGCACAGAAATTATAAGGCAAGGAAATGCATTATCTTTTGTTTTAGCTTGTGAATTTTCCTATGCTACAGAGGTAGGTTTATTCCTGTTTTTGTAACTGTGAAGCTGAGCCTAGAGGGGAATCCTCTGTGTTTTAATCTTTTTATTACCCTGTAAAGTTATCTTCCATCCTGATTTTGCAGGTATGATTCTTATACTTTTAATTTTAGTAAAGTTCTTTCAAGAACCTGATTGATTTTCAGTGTCCTGAACACAAAGGGTCTGGTCTGTGCTCACATTGCTAACCAGTTGGTTGGTATATTATTCTCAAGGCTCCCCAGAAAAGAGAGTGAAAGGGTTTGGAGGGGGGATATTTTGGGGGGATAGGGATTCCAGGTGACCCGTCCCTGAATTTTTGTATAAATCACTTTGTGGCAGCAATACCGTTCAAAGACAAGGAAAGGAATTTGTGCCTTAGAAGTTTTTAACCTAAGCTGGTGGAATATAAGATTAGGTGGCCTTTCATGCAGGTCCCCACATCTGTACCCCAGAGTACAGAGTGAGGGGGGGAACCCTGCCAGTTATTCATCTGAGTGGACCTCACCAGTTAAAGAAACAGGTGACAGCTGCATAAAAGAGAGAGGCAGCATATTTGCAGTTGACTTAAGAGGTTTGACTGCAGTCAGTAAAATAAGAGGAGAGTGTGTATATGAATCATAGAGTTTTCAAAGTATCATGTGAATTATACATGAAAAATAACATGACTTCCTGTCGAGACAGGAAATTAATATGTTGCTGGTAAGAGGAAAATGTCTAGAGCTACTTCAATTATTGTCCATTGCATTTTGTGTAACTACCATTGAATGTAGTTTTTCTGGATTTCCAGTTGAAGGGCTTATACACTTCTACCTTGATATAATACGACCCTATATAACACGAATTCAGATATAACACGGTAAAGCAGTGTTCCAGGGGCGTAGGGCTGCGCACTCTGGTGGATCAAACCAAGTTCGATATAATGTGGTAGGATTTTTTGGCTCCCGAGGACAGCGTTATATCGGGGTAGAGGTGTATTTGGAACTGATCCAAGTATTGTTTTACTAATTCATTAATATTTAAGCCATTTTCATCTTCTTGCCATGTGGTATTGTTCTGAATTTTAAAAAGTGTACCAGAAATACTGAAGAAAGTACCTAAAATCAGGTATGTGTTCCTTCATTCCACAGCTGCAGAATTTGTCAAGGAATTAATGCTTTGCCACAGAATTGTGCTTCAGAATCTGAGCTTTGTGGAGGAGGAGAAGCTGGTTGCCATAAATGTCCTAATGATCTGCAGGAGAAGAGTTCAATAATGTACATTATAGGAAGTGTGCAGGAGGGGAGGTCTGTTCTTGTGCATTTAGGGGAGTTGGAAGTATTGATGATCCTCTCTGTTTTAGGGGGTGGGCAGGAAGGCAAAAAGTCTTGCACTATAGACAATTATGTCCCGTAAATGTAAACAAACTTGTTTTTCTTAGCAATTGGCTGAACAAGAAGTAAGACTGAGTGGACTTGTATTTGAGTGCAGTTATGTAACAAAAATCTACATTTATAAGTTACACTTTCACAATAAAGAGATTGCACTACAGTACTTTTATGAGGTAAACTGAAAAATACTATTTCTTTTGTCAGTTTTACAGTGCAAATATTTGTAATAAAAATAATATAAAGTGAGCATGGTACACTTTGTATTCTGTATTGTAGTAGAAATTAATACATCTGAAAATGTAGGAAAAACATCCAAAAATATTTAATAAATTTCAGTTGGTATTCTGTTGTTTAACAGAACAATAAACTTTTAAAATCGCAGTTGAGTTAATTGCATGAGCTTAGTTTGATTAATCAACAGCCCTATTAAAAATCTTTTTAAAATCCTGTGGAAGTTTTACTACAAAGGTAGACCTGGAGTCTGCTGAGTGTACAGTGTGCGGGTGGAAAATTCTGAGAAGTTCTTCCTGAGAGCTGGTCCTGAGTCTAGGCCAGGGGTCAGCAACCTTTCAGAAGTGGTGTGCCAAGTCTTCATTTATTCACTTCGATTGAAGGTTTCGTGTGCCAGTAATACATTTTAACGTTTTTAGAAGGTCTCTTTCTATATGTCTATAATATATAACTAAACTATTGTATGTAAAGTAAATAAAGTTTTTTAAATGTTTAAGAAGTTTCATTTAAAATTAAATTAAAATGCAGAGCCCCGTGAGTACCACTGAAAATCAGCTTGCATGCTGCCTTCGGCACCTGTGCCATGGGTTGTCTACCCCTGGTCTAGGCTAAGACCAAGTTGCTTCGCCAGTTGCTATGGAGATGAGGAACACCCATTATGAAGACTGTCTGATGGGGAGAATACTGAGAACATACCTTTTTAAAATCAAAGTTAGATGCCTTTTTAAGACTTCAAGAGTTGGAGAATCCAACATATCCCTAGGTAAGGTGTTCCAATGGTTAATTACCTTCACTGGTAAAAATTTGCACCTTCTAGTCTGAATTTATTTAGCTTCAGTTTGTAGCCATTCGATCGGGTAATGCCTATGTCTGTTAGATTAAAGAGCACTGTGCATGCAGAAATCTTTACAGAGCCACTGGACAAACCAGTGGTCAAAGCTGAGGAAAAGAAGAAAATTGCATCACTATGAAATTTGAGCATGGTGCATAACCCTGGCTGCAGAAGCAGGACAGTATTTGCGGGAGTACCTCCACCTGATGTACCAGAAGAGTGACAACTTTTAAGTGGAGACAAACAAATACATTCAGAGGAGATGGAGGTAGGAGAAATTAAGCCAGTGGATCCTTCCTTAAAGCGTAATGCACAATTTGCCTAGTCTTTTTGTCCAGGGACTTGGATCCTCTAGGAAGACGACTAATTTGCAACAACCGTAGATTATTTTGTGCCAGAGCTAATATGGAATGGCTACTAGCTTTCAAAAGGATTGAGTCACCCACTCTCCTCATTCTAAGACCCAACAGACTAGGGCAGGGATTCTCAAACATCATTGCACCTTGACCACCTTCTGACAACAAAAATTACTACAGGACCCCAGGACGGGGGACTGAAGCCTGAGCCCACTCAGGCCTTGCAACCCAAGCAGGCAGCCTGTAACCTTAGTCCCAGTGCCTAGGGCTGAAGCGCTTGGGCTTGGGCTTTGGCCCTGGGCCCCGGGCCCCAGCAAGTCTAAGCCAGCCTTGGCGACTGTAGAGTGGATCTGTAGAGAAGAAACTATTGAGAATCTAGGAAATTTAACATACTGATCTGTTAGAATAAGGTATTGTGACAACTGTCTATACAATAAGGGAAATTCTAAACTATGCTCCTGTAAAGGAGGGAGCAGGAGTTCTAGGGGTGCTTTTTGACTGTAATTTGATATAAGTAGGGCAACATGTTTCCACAAAGCCAGATGGACCAGTTGAAGGAGTGATTCCTAAACTTTTTAGTAAGGTGAGCCACAAACTTCATTTTGTCTTTCTTGGGGCCCCCACCATTATCACTGTTCCTCCCTCCCTTTCCAAGCCCCCTGCTTGGCTCTTTCCAGCCCCCTTGCTCTCGCTTTCACGGCATTGCCTCTGCCTGCAGCCCCAACCAGCCCTTCTCTCCTCGTATCCGTGATCCCTACCAGGCTGTTGACTGCTGGCTGGCTTTGGCTGCTTCTGCCATGCTGCTGCTTGCATCCTGCTCCCCATTCCAATGCCTGTTGTCCTGGGGATGTGAGAGCAGGATCCGTGCAGCAGTGTCGAGAAAGCAGCCAGAGAGCAGACAGTCACCAGCCTATCCTTGCCTTGCATTTTCACATGAGGCTCTTCATGCTACCTGGATCCTGCTCCCCATATAGCTGCCTGCTGCAGAGGTGATGTGAGAGTGGGGAGGTAAAAGGGGGAGTGCCTCTGCAGTATGTGTGACCCACTGTTGGGTCTGGACCCAGCATTTGGGAAACACTGAGGTAAACTATAAGCTCGTCCAATGTATTCATAGAAATCTGAATTTTAATTTTCTCTTTTCTAAGTTCCCACATCTCAGACAGAGTCATAAGTGTCATCAATATAGTTCAATTTGCGGAACAGAAAATAGTCACAATTCAGGACAATTGCTTCTGTATTTCTCCTCAGTGATCCAGCAAGGGCACCCATTCTCAGGCTTCCAGCTCCCCAGCCCCTGCCTTTCTTGGATGGAGACCTGCTTCTCGCTTCCTTCTTACTGGGGTATTTCCAGGATAAAAAAATGCAGTTTCCTGCCTTGCGTGTGTAATTCCCAACAGAGACAGGCTGTCCAAGCACATTTGCCTGCTTTCTTTTCTGAGATTGTTAACAGTGTGACTGCCTACAGTTAAAGTTATCACACAGCTTTTTTATACAAACCTATTTTATTCTTAAGAGAAAACATACTAAAACCAATAAGAACCTACACACATACTCAAAGCTTACCAGAGATCACCATAACCCTAACATGGGCTCTAACAGGAATAGTCAGAGGCGAAAGTAAGCCGGTATGGCTTTCTAGTAAGAAAAGGTGCAGTAGCGTACCAGCAAGAAAGTGGAGCATTCAGTGCCGGCTTACTTTCACCTCCTTTGGCTGCATATCAAACAGCTTAAACTCAGAGCTAATAAAAGTTTGGAAAGAGAAAACTCACTGTCACATTTGCTTGTTGTTTCTGTCCCTCTCCCCCTCCAGCCAGGCCGCCAGACGCTGCTAGGCTCTGCATTCCCCTGAACCTCCCACTCAGCAGGGGCTGCAGCCTCTCCCCTCTCTAGCTTGCAGCAGGGAGCAGGGGAACTGGCTGAGGGAGAAGCCTGCCCAGGATGCCTGCTGCCTGCATAAAAACAGTTTAAACTCAGCTGTTCCCTCCACAATAATACATACACAGTTTAAGTTTAATGGAGTTCCAGCAGTATTAAACCTAATTCAGTAAGGTTTAATTTAACGCAAACTTTAATCTTAATTCCATAAGGTTTGTCCAGTATATGGTGGGATGTTGTCAGTCTGTCACACAAACTATTTTGTACTTCAGTTTTTGAAGAAGTAAACTAAATTATATGGAAAAACAAGATAATGAGTTCATTAGCTAGGCTACAGATAAAGCACTTTTGGTTTAGAGCAGCTAACTTTTTACCCAGTAGCATGGGTTGGTTATTCGTCCAACATATTCATCAACAACATATTTCAGTGTTAGCAATGCAAGTGAGCTAATTTCACTGGACAGAGAAGCAATGAAAGTAATATTTTGGTGTCAGAGTATTAGTTTGCCTTCTTGTCTATGGATCTTTAATGTTTTTTAATTAAACAGTTTTCCTTAGATAAACCCGGAGAATATCTAGTTAAAGTTACCCATCAAATGTTTGGATGTATTAATCTAAAATTTTGATTTATGTTTTTGAAATATCTAAAATCACATTTTTTCTGTATTTCCTTTCATCAAATGAAGTAGAAATACTAGTTCAAAAATTACTTTGACATTTATACAGTTTTTCTGCATTTGGGTGCATGAGACATATTCAGTTTCCAGGATAGTTGGACCTGAAGGGAGAAAAGAAGGAGGAGTCTGATATCTCTGGCTGGCAATAGGCAGAGCTTTGATTCAGCGGTTCAGACAGTGATACTTTTTGTTGTTTCCTTCCATAATTATCAGTGATACGGAAGTGAAAGAAGATGGAGAAATGTGGAGAAGAGAAATATAAAATTGGTTATAACACCCCTCTATGCCCTCCCGCCAAAAGAAAACCACAGCAAAATCCTAAAACAATATTACAGGTCTGTGTTTTGTGGCTTGCCATAGTGAATAACTACAGTGTAGAGAAAAATTCTGAATGATAATTATGATAGCTAAGCTTAAAACAACTAACAGTTTTTGGCACATAATTCAGTATCATATCTAAATTGTCAGCAGTGCATATATTTTATTTAGGGAGAATGAATCTTACTTAAGATCAGTCAAATAGCAGAGGAAAAAGATAGAAATTGGCCAGATAAACAATTGCTAGAATGTTATAAATAAAGCAATGAGAAGTACTAGTTTTCTTTAAGTGCTGACACAAATTGCTAACAAAAAAGGTAATTTGCCCCTTAGCTTAAATTTTCTCACCTTGTCTACATTAAGAAAAATTAGCTGCATAGTTTTCTATTAACAGTAACAGTGAGCACTGTGGTGGGTATTTCTACCACCATATCTTACCCAGCCTTGAGTATGATTAAATAACATGGTAAAAACATTTGCACTGGGACCACACTACAGTTGTTGGTAGTGTCAGAGGAGCTGCATCAATAAAAAAATCAGGAGTCTGAATTTTGCCAATATAGACACACCGCCTGAAGCTTTTAATCTTTTATATGAAAAACAAGTAACTATTGGCATTGTCAATGTAACTGTCTAATAAGCAGCAAAATAAAAATGAAGAACTCTGTTTAAATTGGATGTGGCTCAGATTGTCCAGACAAAAACTGGTTTCCCGATTTGTCCTTTAGTACAATTTTATACTCTTGCTAAAGACATGGGGATTCTCTCCCCACAGCTCTCCAGTGCTGCTGGCATGCTTTTCCTCTGACTCCTCTCATAGCTGTTCTCCTTGACAGTTCTCCTTTAGGAAAATAAGATGTCATCTTAGATTTACAGACACCTGGTATGACAGTCAAATTTGGCTTTGCCCAATTAGGGCTTGTCTACATTACCTGCTGGATCGATGGGCAGCGGTCGATCCAGCAGGAGTTGATTAGACACAATAAATTGACTGCTGAGTGCTCTCCCGTTGACTCCGGTACTTCACCAGGGCGAGACATGCGGGCAGAGTCGACGGGGGAGCATCAGCCATCGACTTACCACAGTGAAGACACTGCGGTAAGTAGATCTAAGTACATCGACTTAGATCGATTCTTCCGCGCCTCCCCCACAAGTGTAGACCAGGCCTTAAGTCTGGCTTTGCTAGCTTGAACTATGTTTTAAAGTTGTGTAACAGCTCTGCCTGTGCAGAAAGGAACAAAATGTTTGTATCTCTGAAAGATTAATTCCAAGTGCTTTGTGGAATGAAAACTCAAAATTCCACTTTACAGTCAGTGGTTTGGTTTTGTTTTTTTACCAATAGGTGCCAAGGAAAGTATGTTTGACCTGAGCTCCACAAATATTAGAGGATTTTTTTATAAAGGATAAACAGTGCCAGTTGAATCTTGGCCTGACAAAATTATTAACTTACTCTTTTGCAAAGCTCCTTTTTCATTAACTAGAGAATAGTAACACCAACTAGATGTGTGGAAAATCCATAAAAAATTAGGGAAGACTACAGTTCTTTAAGTCTCTGAGAGAATTTTACTTCATTTTAGATAGCATAATTCAAATACTAATATAACTGAGGCTTAATTTGATATAAAAATCAATATCACTTGTCTTTGCTACTATGTAAGAGCATATGGTGAGATGTGATGTGACATTTCAGAAGCATTATTTTCCATTTGGGAAAGGGTGTGTGTAAAAAATCAGGCTTATCCTGGAAAGCTAGCTTCTGCCTTAACTATTGAGCAACTATAGTCACTCCATAATATGCAGGGCATTCGTTGGTAGTAAAGACTAATATCTTATTTCAACCTAAGAGAATTCTTTTTCTAAAAGCTTATCAGGGAGTAAAATAAGAATTGAGAATAGAATGATTGTCTCGTTCTTAACACTAGTATTGTAACTGTGGAGCTATAATAAATTCTTCCTCTCTCGATGTAAGAACCATATATTCAAGAGGGATTCAGTAGTTGTGTGTGTCTTTGTCAAGTGAAGAAGAATGGTGCTGTAGTTATGGCACTAACCTGGGACTCGGGAAATGCAGGTTCAGCCATAGACTTTCTTGTAACCTTGGGCAAGTCATTTAGGGCTTGTCTATATGAAGAGTTAGTGCATGGCGAGTTGGGGTGTAAATCTACAGTAGCCTGCACCGCAATAACTGACTCTATGGATCCAGCTACCGTGCACAATAAGTTCCGAAGTGTACTTTGATCTACTTCACTTTGAAACGAGCTAACTGTTCACCTCTAGACAAGCCCTCTGTTTTTTCAAGTATGTCTGCACTACAGTAAAATACCCATGGCTGGCCTGTGTCAACTGACTCAGCTTGTGGGCTTGGGCTGCAGGGCTCTAAAATTGTGTAGACATTCAGGCTGGACCCTGGGCTTGGAGACACCCCCACCCCCCTTCCCTTGTGCAGTCTCAGAGCCTGGGCTCCAGCCCAAGCCCAAACGTCTACAAGGCAATTTTATAGCCCTGTAGCCCAAGCCCACAAGCCTGAGTCAGTTGACATGGGCTAGTCAAAAGGTGTTTGATTACAAGACATATCCCAAGTTCCCCATTTGTAACATGGTGATAGTACTTCCCTATGTCACAGGAGTGTGGCGAAGATGGATGAGCTCAGGTACTATTGCAATGGGGGCCATGCAAGTACCTCAGAGACATTTGGGCTTCCAAACTATCTCATAGACTCATAGACTCATAGGTCAGAAGGGACCAATCTGATCATCTAGTCTGACCTCCTGCACAAGGCAGGCCACAGAACCCCACCCATCCAATTTTATACAACCCCTATCCCAGGACCGAGTTATTGAAATCCTCAAAAATGGTTTGAAGACCTCAAGCTGCAGAGACACCACCAGCAAGCGACCCGTGCCCCACGCTGCAGGGGAAGGCGAAAAACCTCCAGGGCACCTGCCAATCCGCCCTGGAGGAAAATTCCTTCCCGACCCCAAATATGGCGATCAGCTAAACCCTGAGCATGTGGGCAAGAGTCACCAGCCAGCACCCAAGAAGGAGTTCTCCGCAGCAACTCAGTACCCATCGCATGCAACATCTCCCCGCAGACCATTGAGCAGACCTGTCTGGTGGTAATTCAAGATCAATTGCCCAAATTGACGATCCTATCATAACATCCCCTCCATATACTTATCAAGCTTTGTCTTAAAGCCAGGAAAGTCTTTTGCCCCTACTACTTCCCTCGGAAGGCTATTCCAGAACTTCACTCCCCTAATGGTCAGAAACCTTCGTCTAATTTCAAGTCTAAACTTCCTAATATCCAGTTTATACCCATTCGTCCTCGTGGCTACATTAGTACTAAACTTAAATAATTCCTCTCCCTCCCTAACGTTAACCCCCTTGATATATTTATATAGGGCGAGCATATCCCCCCTCAGCCTTCTTTTGGCCAGGCTAAACAAGCCAAGCTCTTTGAGTCTCCTTTCATAAGGCAGTTTTTCCATTCCTCGGATCATCCTCGTAGCCCGTCTCTGAACCTGTTCCAGTTTGAATTCATCCTTCTTGAACATGGGACACCAGAACTGCACACAGTATTCCAGATGGGGTCTCACCAACGCCGTATACAACGGTACTAACACCTCCTTATCCTTGCAGGAAATACCCCGCCTGATGCATCCCAAAATCGCATTTGCTTTTTTAACAGCCGTATCACATTGGCGACTCATAGTCATCCTGCTATCAACCAGTACCCCAAGGTCCTTCTCTTCCTCCGTCGCTTCCAACTGATGCGCCCCCAACGTATATCCAAAATTCTTATTATTAATTCCTAAATGCATGACCTTGCACTTTTCACTATTGTATTTCATCCTATTTCTATTACTCCAGTTTACAAGGTGGTTCAGATCTTCTTGAATAGTATCCCTGTCCTTCTCCGTGTTAGCAATACCCCCCAGCTTCGTGTCATCCGCGAACTTTAATAGCACATTCCCGCTCTTTGTGCCAAGGTCAGTAATAAAAAGGTTAAATAAGATCGGTCCCAAGACCGATCCTTGAGGGACTCCACTGGTGACCTCCTTCCAGTCCGACAGTTCACCTTTCAATACGACCCTCTGGAGTCTCCCCTTTAACCAGTTCCTTATCCACCTTACAACTTTCATATTCACTCCCAGCTTTTCCAATTTAACTAACAGCTCCCCGTGCGGAACCGTGTCGAACGCCTTACTGAAATCTAGGTAAATTATATCTACCGCATTTCCTTTATCTAAGTAATCCGTCACCTTCTCAAAGAAGGAGATCAGATTGGTTTGGCACGATCTACCTTTAGTAAATCCGTGTTGCAGTTCGTCCCAATTACCATTGACCTCTATGTCCTTAACTACTTTCTCCCTTAAAATTTTTTCCAAGACCTTACATACTACAGACGTCAAGCTAACAGGCCTATAATTACCCGGATCACTCTTTTTCCCTTTCTTAAAATAGGAACTACATTAGCAATCCTCCAGTCATACGGCACAACATCCGAGATTATCGATTGCTTAAAAATTCTCGCTAACGGGCTCACAATTTCACGCGCCAGTTCCTTTAATATCCTCGGGTGGAGATTGTCCGGGCCCTCCGACTTCGACCCATCAAGCTGTTCAAGTACGGCCTCTACCTCAGTTGCAGTAATATCCACTTCCATATCCACATTCCCGTTTATCATCCCTCCATCATCGCAAGGTTCCTCACTAGTCTTATTAAAAACTGAGGCAAAGTACTTGTTTAGATGTTGGGCCATGCCTAGGTTATCCTTAACCTCCATTCCATCCTCAGTGTATAGCGGCCCCACTTCTTCTTTCTTTGTTTTCTTCTTATTTATGTGGCTGTAGAACCTTTTACTATTGGTTTTGATTCCCTTTGCAAGTTCCAGTTCAATGCGGCTTTTAGCCTTCCTCACTTTATCCCTACATGTTCTGACCTCAGCAAGGTAGCTTTCTTTACTGATCCTGCCTTCCTTCCACTCCCTGTAAGCTTTCTGCTTTTGTCTAATCCCCTCTCTGAGTTGCTTGCTCATCCAGTTTGGCCTGCAACTCCTGCCCATGGTTCTTTTCCCCTTTCTCGGGATGCAGGCTTCCGACAGTCTCCGCAGCTGTGACTTAAAGTAATTCCAGGCCTCCTCCACATTTAAATCCACTAATTCCTCCGTCCAATCCACTTCCCTAACTAATTTCCTTAACTCTTTAAAATTAGCCCTCGAGAAGTCAAAAACCCTAATCGCAGATCTACATTTGTTTATCCTTCCATCTAGTTTGAACTGAATCAGCTCATGATCACTCGAACCAAGGTTGTCCCCTACCACCATTTCTTCTACGAGGTCCTCACTGCTCACCAACACCAAGTCTAGAATGGCATCCCCTCTCGTAGGTGCTTCAACTACTTGATGAAGAAATCCATCCGCTATCACATCCAGAAAAATCCGACCCCTATTATTCGTGCAAGTACTCGTCCTCCAGTCTATGTCCGGGAAGTTGAAGTCCCCCATAATCACACATTTCCCCTTTGTGTTTACTTCATTAAAGACATTAAAGAGGTCTCTATCCATATCCCAATCCGATCCCGGCGGTCTGTAGCACACCCCAAGCACTATCTCAGGGGAAGCTCTAGTTGCTTTTTTACCCAGCGTGATTTTTGCCCAGACGGACTCCGTGTTATCCATTCCATCGCATCTTATTTCGCTACATTTAATTTCATCATTGATGTACAAGGCTACTCCCCCACCTTTGCCTTTCTTCCTGTCTTTTCTGAACAGCACATAGCCTTCAATACCCGTGCTCCAGTCATGAGTACTATTCCACCAGGTTTCGGTAATCCCTATAATATCCGGCTTGACTTCCTGCACGAGTAACTCCAGTTCCTCCATCTTGTTACCTAGGCTCCTCGCATTAGTGTACAAACCTTTTAATTTTCGGCGTTTGGCGTCAGTGACATTCTTTCCCCCGTCGTGCACAAACTGTCTGCCACCAGCATCACCCGTTACTCTGGTTTCTACTCCACTATTCCTCCTTGGATCAAATCTTGGGGCCACAAGGGTATCCCCGCTCACTTTGTTTACTTCCCTCTCCAGGTTATGTTCTGGCGTGGAGATCTCCCGAACATTTCCCAACCATCTCCCCCAACTTTCTAGTTTAAAGCCCTCTTGATGAGGTCGGCGAGCCTCCATCCTAGAATCCTATTTCCCTCCTTGCTGAGATGAAGTCCATCCTGAGCAAACAGTCGTCTATCCGTAAATGCGTCCCAGTGACCGTACATACCAAAGCCCTCCTTATAACACCACTCCCTGAGCCATCTGTTGATCGCCATAATCTTGTCCCTCCTTCGTCGCCCCGCTATAGGAACCGGCAGAATCCCACTGAAGATCACCTGAGCCTCGATGTCTTTAAGCCTCTTCCCCAGTCTGAAATAGTCCTCCTTGATACTGTCCAGTGAGTAACTAGCTGTATCGTTCGTTCCCACATGAAGGATAATCAATGGATTTTTTCCCGCTCCCGCTAAGATCGTATTCAGGCTCAAGTCCACATCCTGTATCTTAGCCCCCGGCAGACAGCACACTCTTCTGTTCTCCCGATCCGGTTTAGTTACAGGCCTGTCTACTCTTCTCAGTAGAGAGTCTCCAATCACGTAGACTTGCCTTTTCCTGGTGACAATGCGATTCTCCGGTCTATCCCCCACAGCAGCTGGCCGTGATTCCTCCTGATTTGTATTCGACCTCACAATCCTCCTAGGGCTCGTACTTGATGTCGCCTCCACTGACTGCTCCCCTCCATCTGGAATTGGGGAAGACTTAGAATACCTCATGTGTGTGAAGTAGCTGCATTTTTTCATAAATTTAATTTTCTATGAAGAATCCAAATTAGCCACAGTGGTGTCAGAGTTTAACAGACATTCACTTCAGTAGAAGTAAATGTTGAGCACTTTTTTAAATTTCACCTGTTGTGCATGTGGGGCTTTCTTTTGCACATACAAACATGACTTTTCCATTTTGTGATTGATACTGCTGTCATTGCAGTTATTTGGTATCAGGATCCTTCAGTTAGAACATAGACGTTCAGACCAAAATTTAAATTCAATGAGAGTTGAGGGTGCTCAATTCCTCTGAAAACCAGGACTCTTAATTGTCTAGCTATAGGCAACCATTTCTGGATTTTGGTGCTTAACTTTAGATACCTACGTTTTTGTAAATTTTGGCCTCATTACGTAGAACAGTCTTGCTGAGCTAGCCCTTTATACACTACAGATGTACAGGTAAAAACAGATAATCTTTTAGTAGGTTTCTGCTCTCGTTTAGAACTGCTGCTTATATACTCTACAACAGGGGTTTTCAAACTGGGGATCGGGACCCCTCAGGGAATCGCAAGGTTATTACACGGGGGCGGGGGGTCGCGAGCTGTCAGCCTCCACCCCAAACCCCACTTTGCTGCCAGCATTTATAATGGTGTTAAATATATTAAATGTTTTTCATTTATAAGGGGGGGGGTCTCACTCAGAGGCTTGCTGTGTGAAAGGGGTCACCAGGACAAAAGTTTGAGAACCACTGCTCTACAAAAACTAATATAGAAAACAATTAGAAATTGATTTGGATCTACTGCAAAGAATTCTAACACAGAACTAGGTAAAATTACAAATGAGTGCAGACAAGAAATGGATTGGATGTGCCAAAACAAAAGGTAAATGAAGATTCTTTGCTATTCCGTATCTACAACCATTTTCAGAAATACCATTGTATGAAAACATGGTCTGTGTTCAAAGCACTAGGAGACAAGTTTCCTGTTAACTTGTGCATATCCTTCTTGTGACCCAGCAGAATGCCTGTTCACTATAAAAATGGCAAATTCAGGAACTCAGCTGTCCAGAGGGAACAAGCTACTGTATAGCTGATTTATGAAGCAGTGTGTGCCTGAGTGGAGGAAAAGGTCACAAGATAAAAATCATAATTGGATGTTTTTGTGCTTAATTAGAAATATTTATATTCTTTAAAGGTGGACTTGAAAAAATGATTTTTTTTTCTGTGAGGAGGTACTAGTGACTCAGCCAGGGTTTCACATTTCTTCAGTTAATTTTTCTTGCACAAATTACAATTTTATCTTAAAGAAGCCAGTATTTCTTTTTTTATAATTAAGTAGCTGTCCCAAAACAACAGAATGTGATTAAAGGAAGTGTATGTAGATATCCAAGGGAGGAAAAAGCCCCCTTAAGCTATAGCTCTTTAAAAGCTTGCATTGTGGATTGAGGAAATTATTGTTTTGTTTGGAAAGACTATGAACTAAGGAGAGAGAATTTCTGTAAAATGAATTGTTATAGAAAGTCCTGAAGGTTTGCTTTACAACAGTTTCATAAAACACAATATTCTTCTTTGAGCATCATAGATATTTAGGGACGGAAGAGACCTCAGGAGGTCATTTAGTTGGTTTTTTTTTGTCTGTCCACCCATGCTGAGGAAGGATTAAGTATATCTGGACCATCCATGGCATGTTTGTCTAACCTGTTCTTTAAACCCTTCAATGATGGGTGCCCCTATTCAAGGTAGCTGCATCTGTATTCTCCCTCGTGGTTCAGCAAGGGCACCCGCTTATAGGCTTCCGGCTCCCCAGCTGTCACCTCTCTTGGGTGGAGACAAGCGTATGTCTCCCTCCTGACCAGAGTATTTCCAGGCTCCACCATCCCCTGCCTACACTGTGAATTCCCTAGCAGGTCAGACTGTCTAAGCAGGCCTCCTTTGTTTTTTCTTCAGAAGTAGGGCAGTCAATTAACCACAGTTAACTCGTGATTAACTCAAAAAAATTAATCACAATTAAAACAATTAACTGCAGTTTTAATCGCACTGTTAAGCAATAGAATATCAAGTGAAATGTAATAAATATTTTTGGATGTTTTTCTATATTTTCAAATATATTGGTTTCAATTACAACACAGAATACAAAGTATACAGTGCTTACTTTATATTTTTTATTACAAATGTTCGCACTTTAAAAATTATAGAAGAAATACTATTTTTCAATTCACCTCTTACAAGTACTGCAGTGTAATGCCATCTTTATTGTGAAAGTGCAACTTACAAACGTAGATTTTTTATTACATAACTGCACTCAAAAACAAAACAATGTAAAACTTTAGAGTCTACAAATCCACTCAATCAGGAAGACAAACAAATTTCTTTACATTTATGGGACATAATGCTGCTTGCTTATTATTTACAATGTCATCTGAAAGTGAGAACAGGCATTCAAATGGCACTTTTGTAGCTAGCATTGCAAGGCATTTATGTGCCAGATATGCTAAACAGTCATATGCCCCTTCATGCTTTAGCCACCATTCCAGAGGACATGCAGATGACACCCGTTAAAAAAATAATGCATTAATTAACTTTGTGACTGAACTCCCTGGGGGAGAATTGTAAGTCCCTTGCCCTGTTTTACCAGCATTCTGCCATATATTTTGTGTTATAGCAGTCTCGAATGATGACCCTGCACATGTTGTTCATTTTTAAGAACACTTTCACAGCTGATTTCACAAAATGCAAAAAAAGGTACCAATGTGAGATTTCTAAAAATAGCCACAGCACTCGACCTAAGGTTTAAGAATCTGAAGTGCCTTCCAGAATCTGAGAGGGACGAGGTATGGAGCATGCTTTCAGAAGTCTTAAAAGAGCAACACTCCAATGTGGAAACTACAGAACCCAAATCACCAAAAAAAAAAAAAAAAAAAAATCAACCCTCTGCTAGTGGCATCTGATTCCAATGATGAAAATGAACATGTTGGTCTGCGCTGCTTTGAATTATTGACCAGAATCTGTCGTCAGCATGGATGCATGTCCCCTGGAATGGTGGCTGAAGCAGGAAGGGACATATGAATCTTTAGCGCATCTGGCATGTAAATATCTTGAGATGCAGGCTACAACAGTACCATGAGAACACCTGTTCTTACCTTTAGGCGACGTTGTAAACAAGAAGCGGGCAGCATTATCTCCTGCAAATATAAACAAACTTGTTTGAGCGATTGGCTGAACAAGAAGTAGGACTGAGTGGAGTCGCAGTCTCTAAAATTTTACTTTATTTTATTTTTGAGTACATTTTTCTTTGTACATAATTCTACATTTGTAAGTTCAATTTTCATGATTAAGAGATTGCACTACAGTACTTGTATTAGGTGTACTGAAAAATACTACAGTATTTCTTCTGTTTTTTACAGTGCAAATATTTGTAATAAAAAATAAATATAAAGTGAGCACTATATACTTTGTATTCTGTGTTGAAATAGAAATAAATATATTTGAAAATGTAGAAAACATCCAAAATATTTAAACAAATGGTATTTTATTTATTTAACAGCACAATTAATTGTTTAATTTTTTTAATTGCTTGACAGTCCTATTCAGAAGCTATAAACAGCATAATTGCCCATGATTTTAAGTTACCATACAGCTCTTTCTAATAGTGTGGTCAGGTGCCTAGTTTTCAACCTGAAAGTCTGGTCGAAAAGGGGACTTGACAGGGTCCAGTCAGATATACTGACTGGACACCCAATATCCGGTCACCTTGGGCAAGGAAGGCACTGGTCATCACCCGGGCCAGCCCCTACTCAGCTGAGGCCACCTCCTACTTGCGTCAGGCTGCTGCAGCCATACCATGCCACCTTGAGGTCTGTGCTGCTGGCGGCAGCTCTGCCTTCAGAGCTGGGATCCTGGCCAGCAGCCTCTGCTCTCCAGCTGTCCAGCTCTGAAGGCAGCACCATTGCCAGCAGAAGTGCAGAAGTAAGAGTAACAGTACCACAAACCACCCTACAATAACCTTGTGACCTCCCCCCTGACTCCTTTTTGGGTCAGGCCCCTACAATTACAACATGAAATTTCAGATTTAAATAGCATTCTCATGAAATTGAAATGGACTGTGAATTGGTAGGGCCCTACCAAGAAAAGATACTACCTCACCCATCTTGTCTCTCTAATATGACACTCCTGTTAGTTCATCCTAGAATGACATTTGCCGTATTTGCAAACATACATATGGTACGTTATTTTGAGAATTAATAAACTGAAACTGAGACTCTAACAAATTATATCAGGGATATAATATAGTAGATGCAGCGATGTAATGTTTTCTAATTCTTTTATATATTTCCTATGCATTTTAGAACTCAGATTCTTGTTTCTTCCTCCTAGGATAGCTGCATTTAGCAATCTTCCTTCAGATTTTAGGTAATGTTGTTTTGCAATATTGTTGCGTGAAAAACAGCCCAAACAAACAAAGCCACAAAATAATATAGGCACATCAGAAACTGCATGTGCTTAATCATTTCAAAGGAAGATATTGTTTGTTTAATGAATTTTGCTCTTGTATTATGTACTAAGGGCTGGATATTTTCCAAAATCAGTTTCTCCCCAGCAACTCCCCTGTGAGAAAATGGACACAGAAATATTTACATTTAAAAAAAATAATTTATTATTAAGATTTAATTGTAAATTGCAGGAGTCAGTGAGGGCAAACTTCTGAATTCTTGAGAAATGGCTGTAACTTTATTGATTCTATATTGGAAGCAGGGCAAAGGGGGAAGGCGACAGATGCTCCATATGTCACCTGCCTCCCCATTTTGAATTCTGAAATACAGGGCATCACAGTCCCAGGGCTTACAACTGCTTAAAGGCCCTATCAGAGCCTGCATTGCTCCCAAGACCTAGTCTGGCCTGCAATCCAGAAAAATCTACTGCCTGGGAAACCGTATGGCTTTGTTTTAGGGTGGATCAGACTTGCTTGTGGATCCAACTCCCTTTTCTAAGCCAGGTACGCTGATTCCTAATTTGCAGAAAAAGCTGTTGGTTTTTGTTTTTTGGCCCCAAACCCTACTGACTTCCTTTGGTTTGGGAGAACAAAACATAACTACTTTGCTGAACAGGAGGATCTGACACCCTTGCTGCTAGGATCTATAACCCAAAGCTACAATCCTGTAAAATTTATTGGTAATCCACTCCATGCCTATTCAGCAAACAGTACCACACAAACCAGTTGCACAAGTACTCAAAGTACCTGCCCCAGCACACTGTATACATCTGCAAAGTCCAAAGGCACATGTGCAATTCCATGGTGGAATGAAAAGCAAGAAGAGGGAAGCTCTTCTCTTCCTGGCTTGATCATTTTATCAATTGGTCTGCAGCCAATCCAAGAGCCTAATACAGGGACCCCATCGGTAGAGGAGCTCCCCAGTGACTGATGTCACAAGGAAGCCAGAGGTGTGCCTGTCCTCCTTGCCTCATTCTGCATTCCCACACTGTGTGAAAAGGCTAGTGTGCATTCTTGGAATACAGCTTTCTTACTGACAATATTTTAACTAACTCAATCACTTAGTGGAGATGTTTAGGAAACCTCAGCATTTTTCAAATAGATAAAACATCTTGCTAAATTTTGTTCTTTGTTTTCTGACCAGCTCTTTGCTGGTTATCCGTGGTGGTATAGGAACCTACAGAAAGGCAGCAAAAACAAAAAAAAGTGTTTTCTCTTTGGCTTGAATTCGTTGCTTTTATTAAGTATTGTGACATCAACGCATAGCTGTGGGAAATGGAGTTCTAGTAAAAACTTGCAGCTTAATTATAAATATGGTAATTATGAGCTAATATAAAGAGGCAGGTTTATTTAGTAAGTATAGGGAATGTGATTGCATAATGCTTTAAATTGGTACATACATAGATATTACTACATCTGCAGTAATTCAGTGTTAAGATTGTGGTTAATTGCAACATATCAGGAAATACAAAACTTAGTTTTTCCATAGGAACACGAAGTCAATTGCATATGTTATATCTTTCTGTGTTACACATATGCCAGCATAAAACGTAACCGTACTGCACAACTCCACTAAGAAAAACAATAACAGAAAGTGCTACGAGTGTGCAGCGTAGCTCAGTTCATGTCCATGTGAGAACTATAACTAGTATTTCATGTATCAGAGGGGTAGCCGTGTTAGCCTATAAGGTGCCACAGGACTCTTTGTCGCTTTTTACAGATCCAGACTAACAGAAGTATTGGAGCATAAGCTTTCGTGGTGAATACCCACTCCGTCAGATGCATGCAAATTAATTCCAATTCAGCAGTCTCTCATTGGAGTCTGGTTTTGAAGTTTTTTGTTGTAATATTGCGACTTTTAGGTCTGTAATTGAGTGACCAGGGAGATTGAAGTGTTCTCCGACTGGTTTTTGAATGTTACAATTCTTGACGTCTGATTTGTGTACATTTATTCTTTGACATAGAGACTTGGCCAATACACATGGCAGAGGGGCATTGTGATATATGCCATCATGTGAGATACTTCTGAATTAGAATTAATTTGCAAACTGGACACCATTAAATTAGGCTTGAATAAAGACCGGGAGTGGATGGGTCATTACACAAAGTAAAACTATTTCCTTCCATGTTTATTTTTCCCCCCTACTGCTCCTCACACCTTCTTGTCAATTGCTGGAAATGGGCCATTTTGATTACCACTACAAAAAGTTTTTTTTCCTTTCCTGCTGGTAATAGCTCACCCTAACAGATCACACTCACTATAGTGTGTATGGTAACACCCATTGTTTCATGTTCTCTGTGTGTGTGTGTGTGTGTGTGTGTATATATATATGTGTGTATATATATATATATGTCTTCCTACTGTATTTTCCACTGCATGCATCCAGTGAAGTGCGTTTTAGCCCACGAAAGCTTATGCTCAAATAAATTTGTTAGTCTCTAAGGTGCCACAAGTACTCCTGTTCTTTTTTCATGAAAAATAACATTCCAATAACAAAGCTATAAGTGTAATCTAAAGAAGTCTCTATTGGCAACCACTGTAGTCTAGTTATGATATGCATGCAAATATGTATATGGGACACTTTAAAGGTGTGTTTAGATTCTTTGTTTCTCAAGTCTGTAATGTTGAGTTAAAAAAATCTGAGAAGTTACTGAGTGTTCTAGAGATGGTTAATATTTCCTGAAGAAGGTTTACAAATCATCTCAAATTTAAAAGGTTTTTGTGTTAAAGAAGTTTGATTAGTTCAGAACTGTAAATGAGGCATTAATCTTCCAGATAGGAAGCTGATACCAGTGTTCCTCTATGCATTGGCCCTCAAGAGGTGCTCATACTCTTTTCTGTGAGCCCAAATGTATCACTTTTGTGACTTGCTTATAGCTAAGTGCATGCCTGGCTTCAGATCTCTAGCTTCTTTCGCCATGGGAGCTGGAGACCTGAAACTACTCATGAGCTGATTCTTCCATGTCAGTGGGTGGTCCCGTCTGTAATTTAAATAATGTAGAAGTATGAAAGATCAAAATAATTCATGAAACTATTTTTAAATGTCTGCAGACATGGCTGTTCATGAATCACTTGGTACGGTACTACAAAGAGGTTTTAACTTTGTTTCTGCAGTTTTGTTTATACTTTATCATCTCAGAGTCATTCTGTTATGGTGCAAGAATTCCATGATTGTTAATTGCATTCCCCCAAAACAGACAATTTTACATTTGTGCTCATTGTCTAAATTGCGACAGCTTCCTTCAGTCTCTTTTTTTCTCACCCTAAATCCTAAAACACAAAGTCCTTAAATATGTCTGTGGTAAGTCTGTTAGTGGATAAAGGAGTTAGTTTAAAGTAGTCAGTGAAGCTGAATGTTAAGCTTTTTCATTCACAAAAAATCCAAAACATTGAAATGTTATATGGTATGCATATATTTTATATATAATACACAACAAAATATGGATCTGATATCCATGTGACAATTTGCCTAACATTCTCCAGGTGAAGAAGTGACTACTTGACCCTTGGAGTGAGTTATTGTCTGCTAGTTTGTTTTCATGATTGTGTGTTTGCTGTGGGCCTGCTTGACTGAAGTTTATAGTGTGGTCTGCGTAAGTGTGGGGAGGCTGAGCCTAGTGGCCTCTTGGGAAGGCTGAGAACTTCTTAATGAGACTCTAGCCTGTCATCCTTTCATCCCTACTCCATTTAGAATACCTGGAGTAGGGGGCAGAGCTAACTCAGGGAGAATGGGCGTTTAAAAAGCCAACGTGTAACGGACTAGAGCAGGTAGCAAATAGGATTTTTGTGAGGGAATTTAGAGCGGGAGCCTGACAGCGAGACATATTTAATGAACCTTCTCTAAAATTAGGTCTATAATTGCCCCCTCCCAAAAACATACACGCAAAGAGCAAACAAACAAACAAAAAAACCCTGCAAGAGTAAAATAATAATACAGGCAGAGGTCCAGCCTCAGAGTGGAGTCTATCCAGTTTATTGCAGTGAATGCAGCCTGTGTGACTATCTTCCTTGAGGGCAGATAACATATATGTGCATTTGGTGCAAGCAATTCATGGCCCTCAGAGACGGTGTATGGGCTCTTGAGACAAAGCTGGCTGAACTGAAGGAACTAAAGGAGTGGGGGAGGACATAGCTGAGACTTTCTGGGACACAGTAGATCAGTCCCACTCCCAGTCTGACAGCCATTGCTGTCAAGGATGATGAAAGTCTTTGAGACGGAGCACATCAAGCTGGAGTGGAAGGAAATGATCCCGTAGTTGGGACTCTCCTTCCAAATGATGTCATGGTATCCTCTCACACTGAGGATATGCCAATCAGACAGGAAACCCAAGTTATTAGGAAGACATAGGTAGTAACGGGGGATTCGATTGTTGGAAAGAAAGTTGGTTTTGTTACAACTGGGAGAATTGCATTGTGAATTGCCTGCCAGGTGTGAAGGTTGCAGATCTCTTGAGACATCTAGACAGACTTATGTACAGTGCTGGGGAGGAGCCAGTTGTTGTGGTACATGTAGGTATCAGTGACCTGTAGGTATCAGTGACCTAGGGAAAGGTAGGAGGGAGGTCCAGAAGGCCACATTTAGGCTGCTCATTAAGAGACTAAAGTCCAGGACATCCATGGTAGCATTCCCTGAAATGCTTCCAGTTCCACACAGAGGATCAGTTCGATAGGTAGAACTACGGGATGTGAATGTATGGATAAGATAATGGTGTTGGGAGGGGGGATTTGGGTTTATTAGGGCTGGGTATTCTTTTGGGAAACAAGGAGCCTGTAAAGGAGGGATCCAGTCAAAGCTTATTGGCTTAGATTAAAAGAAAAATAAGTTTATTAAGCACAAAAGGTAGTTTTAAGTGATTGTAAGGGATAGCAAACAGATCAAAGCAGATTAGCTCACAAATAAAAATGCAAACTAAGCTTAATATACTAGATAGATTGGATATAAATTAGCAGATTCTCACCCTAAGAGATGATACAAGCAGGCTGCAGATTCTTAAGGAGCAAGCTGCACTTGCTTTACAGCTTGGAATCCCCAGGTGTTTCATTCGCAGGTTAGAAATCCCTTTAGCCTCAGTCCAGCACTTCCCCCAGTTCAGTCTTTTTTCCTCCGGTGTTTCCAGGAGTCCTCTTGTGTGGGGAGTGAAGAACCACATATGATGTCACTTCCTCCCTTATATAGCTTTCGCATATGGTGGGAACCCTTTATTCCAAAGCTTGGTTCCTAGACCAGTCTGTGGAAAAATGCTTACATGGAGTCCAGCAGCATGTGGCCTGGTCACATGACCTTGTAGAGTCATAGCAGCCATTAGTTACAGGCTGTTCGGAGTGTTCTCCGGAAGGCTCCCTAGCTGAGAGATAAGCTTCTCCTAAGGCCTATTGTTCTTTCTAATGGCTTGTTGCCCTGAATAGCCCCTTACGAACCAGCTATCTAGACTGAAAGCATCTTGTCTAGTGGGTGTTACCCAGGTATAACTATATTTGAAATACAGATACATAGTCAATATTCATAACTTCAGGTACAAAAATGATACGTGTAACCCTTCTGCCCCTCTGAGTTGGCAGCAACAAGGGCCGGGTTCAGTATCCAGGGGTTCCGTTTCAGTAACACAATGCATAACCGGCTCGAGCCCCCACCCAGTGACCTGGGACACTCACATATCACACCCCCCTGGGCCCCTCTAGGAGGCAATACTTCCCCTCTCGCAAGCACGGAGTCTGAGTGTGGCAAAATCTTTTTAATAAAGGAAGGAATCAATGCGGCATCCCATTGGAGAAACACCACAAACAGTCACCCCAAAGTCCAACAACCCAAAAGTCTCTGGTCAATGCCACCTCAGAGTTCGAGAGTTTATCTGTAGAGGTCCCCCCCCCAGCCTGGGTAGAAAGGGGCACCTTACGTGGTCCAGGGCCAACTGCCCTGCCTCTCTGTGGGTTCTGCTTCCGCCTTCTCCACGAACTGCTCCGCTCCTCCAGCCGTCCTCAGAAACTGCTCCGCTCCACCAGCTGCTCTGCTCCATGAGCTGCTCCAGTTCTCCCTGCCAACTGCTCAGCTCCGCTCTCTCTGTGGGCCGCTCCACCCGTCCCACAGCTACTCTGCTCTGCCAGCTGCTCCGCTGCCACCAGCTGTCCCGTGATCCGCTCCAGCCGTCCCCACAACTGCTCCACTCCGCCAGCGCTCTGTTCCACAGCATATCTTCAGGCTCCCCCACTAGTTAGCACAGTACTCAGTGCTCTCAGCTCAGTAATTTCAGCTCCTTAGTGATTTCAACTCTTAGTGATCTCAGCTCTTAGTGGGGAAGCCCCAGTGCTAGTGCACCATTAGCCCAAAGTGAATTCAGCTCAGTAACCTGTATTTAGATTCTTGAGGGAATAAAAAAAATCAACTCTGACGTTCCACAGTGGAGAGAGAGAGAAGGGGGTGGAACTGGTGCTTCTGGCTCCACAAGGACACTGCACCACCAGGCACAGATACCTGTCCCCAGCCTCTCTCAATTCACTGGGTTTGGAACCCATGTCCCTTGTCTAGCAAGTACCACCCAACTGAGGGTGAGTCATTTGTCACCGAGCAGTCCCACAGCTCAGCAGTCTGGGATAGGGTAGGCGTGCCTATGCAAATACACTCTCTGAAATTCTTTCCACCAGATGTCAGGGTAGAGCTTATCCTGACTCTGCTTACACATGCATACAAATAGGATAATCATATTCAGCAAATCATAAATTTTTAATGACACCTTGTCATAGCATTCCTTCTCAGATCTGAACCTTAGAGTTCAGAAAATGAGATACTAGCACCTGAATCCTCTAAGCTTAATTACCTGCTTAGATCTGATATCACTGCCACCACTCGAAAATATAGTGTTTTGGGGCACTCTGACCTCCCCAACCTTCCCTGGGGACCCCAAGAACCCAGATCCCTTGGATTCTTAAAACAAGGAGAAATAAACCATTCTCCCACCTTTCCCCCTCCCAGAATTTCCCTCCCTGGGCTATCCTGAGAAATACTGATCCAGCCTCTTAAATCACCATACAGAGAAGCATCTCCCTTCCCTTCCACAAAGAGGCAAACAGATTCAAGGAAAATAGAGAGAGATTCTCTGTCTCCCCCCTCCCGTCTCCCCCACCCGTCCTGGTGAGTTATCCCAATCCCCTGGAATAAAACAAGGGAGACAAGAAAAAAAAATCAATCAGGTTCTCTAAAAAGAAACCTTTTAATAAAAGAATGGAAAAAGTAAAGAATTATCTCTGTAACTTCAAGGTGTAAATATTACAGGGTCCTATAGCTTACAGACACCAGAAAGAGACTTTCCCGCCCAGTACCAATACAAATCAAAATATTCCCAGCAACTACACATATAAAAGTTAACCAGCTAGATCCACAATTGCAAATAGAGTAAAACAATCAAAAAACCTAAACCGCCTGTTTTTACTTACTATTAGAAAAGAAACTTAGAGAGCCTGTAGTAATGTCTGGTCTCTCTCAGACCCTCCGAGAGAAGAACACACAACGGACAAAGAACACACACACAAGCTTCCCTCTGCCCAATTTTAGAAGTATCTTGTCTTCTGATTGGTCTTCTGGTCAGGTGTCCCGTTCCCTGCTTGTAACCCTTTACAGGTACAAGAGACATTAACCCTTAACAATCTGTTTATGACACACCTCACATGACTTATCTTGCATAAAATACATCATAATTATGCTATAATCATATAATAATATCACTATAAAGAATATGGGGTGCAGTGTCATAGATCTGTTTCTTTATCTGGTGGTGGCGGGTACCATTAGGACAGGATTGTTTTCTTAACAGCCTGATATTACATTGTTTTAATATAATTTAGATGGAATGAGTGGATGTGATTTTCTGCTTCTTAGCTCATGGCTGCTGCTCTCCTAATATGACTACAGAAAAAGGCATCAGACCTTACGGTTAAAAGGTAGGAAAGAAACGGTAGGGATACATGGCCAGTTTTCACAATGGAGAGAGGTAAATAGTGGAGTTCCCCAATGATCTGTACTGGGACCAGCCCTATTCAACATATTCATAAATGAACTGGAAAAAGGGGTAAACAGTGAAGTGTCAAAATTTGCAGATGATACAAAATGACTCAAGATAGTTAAGGCCAAAGCAGACTATTAAGGGATCTTAAAAAAACTCGGTGACTAGGCAACAAAATGTCAGATGAAATTCACTGTTGATAAATGCAAAGTAATATACAATGGAAAACATAATCCCAACTATACATTCAAAATGATGGGGTCTAAATTAGGTGTTACTGCTCAAGAAAGAGATCTTGGAATCATTGTGAATAGTGTTCTGAAAACATCCACTCAATGTGCAACATCAGTCAAAAAAACTAACAATGTTTGGAATCATTAGGAAAGGGATAGATAGAATATATCACAGTTGTGTACTGCGTGCAGTTCTGATCCACATCTCAAAAAAAGAAATATTAGAATTGGAGAAAGTACAGAAGGGCAACAAAAATTATTAAGGGTACAGACCAGCACCCATATGACGAGAGATTTAAAAAACTGGGACTGTTCAGCTTTGAAAGGAGATAGCTGAGGAGGGCTATGATAGAGGTCTATAACATTTTGAATGTTGTGGAGAAATTGATATGAAAGTGTTATTTGCCCTTTCACATGAACAGGGGTCACCTAATGAAATTACAGTAGGACCCTCAGAGAAATTACAGTAGGACCCTCAGAGTTATGGACACCTTAGGAATGGAGGACATTCGTAACTCTGAAATGTTCGTAACTCTGAACAAGACATTATGGGATGCTCCTCGGGGCAGACTGCTTGAAATGGGAGCTCACAGCTGTGCCTGCAAACTTCAATGTCTTCACCTCCTGCCTGTAAGTGGCTGCCCGGTTAGTAGGGGTGAGGATAGGCAGCTGATCCCCTAGATGCAAGGGTGATGAGTGAGACAGCCTGGGGCACCACGGCAGGAGCTTGGAAATTTTATTTCCCGGGCTTGGACTGAGCATAATTGTCCCTTTCCCAGCCATTTGGGTGGGGTGGAGTGACACTACACCTGTCACTTCCAGGAAGGCGGCACAGACCTCACTGCTGCTCCTGCTCAGAGGCTAACAGCTGTACCTGTGAAACCCAGTGTCTTCACCTCCTACCTGTAAGAGACTGCCCCCTGCTTGGTGAATACGAGATGGGGTGGGGACAGGTAGCCCACAATACAGTATTTGCTGGGGTATTTTGGTCTCTGCTATTGCCTGATTTCTTTCTTCCGGTTCCATATGGTGTCCAGTTGACTGATCAGTGTGTAACTCTGTTGTTCATATCGTAGAGGTTCTACTGTAATAGGCAGCAAGTTTAAAATAAACATAAGGAAAAGCTTCTACGCACAACACTCAGTCAACCTGTGGAACTTGTTGCCAGGGCATGTTGTGAAGGCCAAAAGTATAACTAGGTTCAAAGAAGAATTAGATAAGTTCATGGAGGATAGGTCCATTTGAGGCTAATAGCCAAAAAGGCTAGGGGTGGAACCCCATGTAATTAGATGATAAGGAATGGATAACTCCATAGTTCTCCTGTTGTGATCATTCTCTCTGAAATTTATTGCTGGCCACTTTTGGAAGATAGGATATGGGGCTAGTTGGACCATTGGTGTGACCCAGAATGGCCATTCTGATGTTCCTATGTTGTGATAAATTGACCACTTTCTGCCCACTAACCTGCCTACTTTCTGCCCACTAATCTGTTGCCCCAGGAATTATTCTAACATCTCAACCTATGTCAACGGGAGAGCTTCTTCCACCGACATAGCTTCTGTCACTTGCGGAGATGATTTTGTTAAGCCAACTGGAGAGCTCTCCTCCGTCAGCATAGAGCATCTCTTCCGTCAGCATAGAGCGTCTTCACCAGACGCGCTGCAGTGCTGTACATGTAGATATGCCCTTAGTCAGAAGATCTTAAAATGAAGAGCAATTGGGACAGCCCAGGGACACACTTGTATATCACTGAAATGGAATAGAAACATGGAGTCAGTTGGATAAATATGCAGTCGGCAACAATGGTAATTCTCAGTATCGTCCATAATAGATTGGGAACTTCATTTACAGTTGTGAAGTGGTTTAGCTGTTTCTTAGTAATATTAGTTTTGTTGTTGTAAACATGTCTGTTTTTCTGGGATGGCAGTGATGCTGGTTCTGATGGAAAAACGATACAGTTAAATCTACATTCATTTTCTAAAGTACAATGCTCTAATTTATGAATAAGTTAATATTAAATGCAAATGCATAGTATTCTGTTATGTGTGTCTTCCTCTTTCTTAGAGACAAGATGTTGGAGGGGCCTCAAATGTCACTGCTTATGCAGCCCTTACTTGAAAGGCTAGATCTATTGTTTGTTTTAGTTGTTGTCAGTTAGGATCAACTGCTTAAATGGTTGAGCTGTCAGACTGCAGATCACCTTTAAAATACAATGAGAAAAATATTAGGTTTGCATCTTTCCTACTTATAATAAATAAAGAGGTACAAAAACATGTTTTTTAAAACTGCTCTCAATTTTTCATCCTCTCGTGTTTCACATTAGAAATTCAGGTTTTGCCTATTTTGTTTTTTCCCGAAAGACTTCAGGACAGGAGAGCTAGAAGGATTATAAGTACCAAGAAAGTGACTCCTGAGCAATTAAAAGAAGAAAGAAACTTAAGTCAGAGCTTTTAAAATTTTTTTTATGCCTATTCAATTCAGACATCTGACAAGCAGTTGGGAAAATAAAATCTTTTTTTGAAAGGGTCAGTGTCTACATCCCTTTATGTGACAGCTGAGAAAACTACCCCTCTAGCTGTTTGGTTTTCCAAGGAGGACTCCAGCAAAAACAGAGTTTATAACGTGATATTGCGAAAGTGTAAAAGAAGAGCGAAAAAAAGTAAAATCTCAGTGCTTTGGGTTGCTTTTATATATCATAAAGAAGTCAAAAGGAACATGCCCCATTTTGTCCCTTTGCAAGACATCTGTAAGTAATGTTGAATACTTCGAAAGTGTAGAGAGCAGCGGGGAGCCTGAATAGGTGCAGTAGTAATAGCAATATATCATCTGCCAGCACTCCCTTGCTATGACAGTTTGTTCCCGTTTGTGTAGGTTGTGTGATGATTGTTGTGGTCAGATTTATACTTTTGTTATACTTCTGTGCTTTTATGTCTCTCTCTTGGCCAAACAGATCCCAAAGAGGTAAGTGTGAGAAACAAGGCTGTGTTTGAGCTGGTAAACATGGATTGTGTATAATCTTATTGTTCCTTAGACGTTTGGGAGAGAGTTGAGTCATTCATCAAACAGGTTTGATTAAGACTGAGAATGGCCTCAAATGCTAACAGTAAAGTGAACATCTTCTGTCTCCTTCTTTCTTCTTTCTCCTCCTCCTCCTTTGTTTTATGTTATGATAGTGTCAAGAGGCTGCTGTCAGATTTGGGACTCTTCTGGCCTAAGCATTGTATGATATAGAGGTAGACTTGGTGCCTGCCCTAAAAGAGCTTTCAGTCTTAACAATATGAAAAGCTTAGATAGGGTGGGGGAAAGGAGGGTGTGTGTGTGTGTGAGAGAGAGAGAGATGGGGCAAGGGAGAAGAGAGAAGGGGGCGGTATGGAAGTGATAGGGGTAGCTATTTTAGTTTTGTAATTACATCAATAAATATTTATTGACTACCTTCATCTTGGCCACAAAACTCTACATGGCCAGAATGGCAAACAACCTATATGGGCCACTGAAAAGACATGCAGCTTTTTCCAAGTTAAGGAGCAAAGATAGCTCTCTGCTGCCATGCCATAGGTAGTGTTTCGTACTTGTAATTTAAAGTTTCTAGCCTACTGAATAATGTAATTACTAAAATTACATAGATATTTCTTACCTTTTAATTTGATATTCTTCCCCCCGCGCACGCCCGAAATAAACCTTTTAATCAAGAAAAACTGAATTGGGTTGTGATGGTGAGTTGAGGTTTAACTACTGTTTGGTATCCCTGAGCTTTGTTACAAAGTCAGGGGAAAGCAGGGATCCCCACTCCAAAAGATACTGCAGTGGAAGTAGCATAGGCCGCTGTGACAATGTGAGGCGGCAGCCTGGAAAAGGTTATGCCTGCATATGACATGGCTAGACCGGGTACATGAGAAAGAAGCTGGGTCACAGGGGGAAGGAGTCCTCTTTGGCATGGCTGGTGAGACACAGAAAAGTATTTGGAAATTGTGGCCAGCATTTTGCAGTTATTTTATTTAGTGTTGTTCATATCTTTTATAATAAAACAATAAACTGTTCCCAGAGGAACGGGCCTTAAAAATGACTTTTTTTGGGTGGAGTTTGCTTCCCTTTTCTGGTTAGTGAAAGAACACACTGCCAGCATAGTTCCAGGTATACCATAAAGATAAGTGTACTACCTGTACCTGAGAAGAACTTATTTTGTTGTCAGCAAGAGATTTTTGTTCTGAACTTGAAAGCTAAACTCTTTACTGAGCATCAGAATAACTTTTTGGAATGAATTAGCAAACTTTCATGGGCTCACTTAGACCACGATATGAAAAGGAAGTTGCTGTGGTTTGTGGATAGGAACTTGTTTACAAAGACTGTAAATGGTAATTATATTAGGATATTATAATTAGAAAATGACATGCTGCTCACACGCAAATGATGGATTTTCACACCTAAACACAGTACCCTAGTGTGACTCTAAGAAAGAGATTCTGCAGTTACAAGAGAGGGTTTGACAGAGGAAGCCATTAATTATGGGCTTTGAACTCTGTGATGTAGACTGAGGCTTTGTTGTCACTTCAAAAAAGAGTGTATTTTTTATCATAAGCAGCTGATGTGTGTGAGCTATCCTGAGCTAAAAGCACAATGAAGACAAGTCACTTCAGTTTTACAAGGTAAGCTCACCAAAGTTAGCACTATACCCTTGCCTGGTTTACCTTATGGTAAAGCTAAAGTGCCTTGTACATCGGGATAGCTCATATGCGTTAGTTACCTTGAGGTAAAAAATGCACCTTTTTTTTTTTTTTAACAAGAAAGACAAGACCGGACAGAGACTGAAAGCTTACTGCCATGTGGTCAGAAGCAAACTAATTCTCTAGGATGCAAGATTTTCTAATGTTGTTAATTTACTAGTTTGTAGCTAATAAGTAGAGCTGTCAAAAGATTAAAAAAATGAATTGTGATTCATCACACTGTTAATAATAGAATACCATTTATAAATATTTATGGATGTTTTCTACATTTTCAAATATATTGATTTCATTACAACACAGAATACAAAGTATACAATGCTCGCTTTATATTTATTACAAATATTTGCACTGTAAAAAACAAAAGAAATAGTATTTTTCAGTACACCTGATACAAGTACTGTAGTGCAGTCTCTGAATCATGAAAGTTGAACTTATAAATGTAGAATTATGTACAAAGAAAAATGTATTCAAAAATAAAACAAAGTAAAATTTTAGAGACTGCAAATCCACGCAGTCCTACTTCCTGTTCAGCCAATTGCTCAGACAAACAAGTTTGTTTACATTTGCAGGAGATAATGCTCCCCGCTTCTTGTTTACAATGTCACCTAAAAGAACAGGCATTCTCATGGCATTGTTGTAGCTGGCATCTCAAGATATTTACGTGCCAGATGTGCTAAAGATTCATATGTCCCTTCATGCTTCAGCCACCATTCCAGGGGACATGTGTCCATGCTAATGATGGGTTCTGCTCGATAACAGTTCAAAGCAGTGCGGACCGACGCACATTCGTTTTCATCATCGGAGTCAGATGCCACCAGCAAAAGGTTGATTTTCTTTTCTGGTGGTTCAGGTTCTGTAGTTTCTGCATCACGGTGTTACTCTTTTAAGACTTCTGAAAGCATGGTCTATACCTTGTCCCCCTCAGATTTTGGAAGACGCTTCTGATTCTTAAACCTTGGATTGAGTGCTGTGGCTGTATTCAGAAATCTCACATTGGTACTGTGATGGTGTACCCCCTAAGGCAGTGGTCCCCAACGTGGTGCCCGCGGGCACCATGGCACCCGCCAGGGCATTTATGTGTGCCCGCCTAGTGCCCAGCAGGAGAGAGAAGCCGCGGCCCTGCACCTGCTAGGGACAGAGAACTCAGGCTGTGGGCGCAGTGTTCTCTGTTCCCGGCAGGTGCGGGGCCTGCCTAATGCCCCACAGGGGAGAGAAGCTGCGGCCCCGTGTCTGCCAGGGACAGAGAGCTCTGAGGCTGCAGGCTTCAGGCACCAGTGTTCTCGGGCACCAGTGTTCTCGGTCCCCAGTAGGCGTGGGACCTGCCTAGTGCCCAGCAGGGGAGAGAATCCGGGCCTTTGCGCCTGCTGGGGACAGAGTACTCCGGGGCTGCAGGCACCGGTGTTCTCTGTCCTCACGGCTTCTCTGTGGCTTCTCTCTGGATTCATATATTATGTAATATTTAATATGATTTTTTTTGTATTATTTAATATACAAATACAAAATAAGCCTTGAAAAATTGTTGGTGCCCACCACACTCTTCTGAAAACATGAATGTGCTACTAGTCACAAAAAGGTTGGGGACCACTGCCCTAAGGCTTCATGAGAATATGCTTATGAATGTATGTATGATATAACTGGAATATGTTTTATGCTACATATACCTCAATATTTGGATCCCAGTCTTCCCCTGTACCTAATATATACAGAGTAGATATAGTTTGAGTTTGCACTGTTTTCACTGCACACAGAGTCCCTTTCTGATTACAGTGCAGAGTATAGTTGATCATGCATTCTGGCAACATGAAATGGTAAAATTTTCAAGAGCAATTAAGTCCTACTTTAAAATTGGACCTAGGCACTTAGAGTCCGAATTCCCACTAACTTTCTATGAGACGTAGGCTCCTAAGTGCTTAAGTTACTTTGCCAGAAACTTGAGTGTTAACCAAAAGAGAACAATATTAGTGTTAAGACAATCAGAGAATAATAGGACTGGAGGGGACCTTGAGAGGTCATCTAATCCAGTCCCCTGCACTCATGGCAGGACTAAATATTAGCTAGATCATCCCTGACAGGTGTTCATCTAATCTGGTCTTAAAAATCTCCAATGATGGAGGTTCCACAGCCTTCCTGGACAATTTATTCTAATGATTAACCACCCTGACAGGAAGTTTTTCCTAATGTCTAACCTAAACCTCCCTTGCCACAATTTAAGCCCATTGCTTCTTGTCCTATCCTCAGAGGTTAGGAAAAAAAATTTTCTCCCTCCTCCTTATAACAACCTTTTATGTACTTGAAAACTGTTATGTCACCCCTCAGTCTTCTCTTTTCCAGACTAAACAATTCCAATTTTTTCAATCTTCCCTCATAGGTCATGTTTTCTAGATCTTTAATCATTTTTGTCGCTCTTCTCTGGATTCTCTCCAATTTGTCCACGTCCTTCCTGAAATGTGGTGCCCAGAACTGGACACAATACTCCAGTTGAGGCCTAATCAGCGCAGAGTAGAGTGGAATAATTACTTCTTGTGTCTTGCTTACAACACTCCTGCTAATGCATCCCAGAATGGTGATTGCTTTTTTTGCAACAGCGCTACATTGTTGACTCATATTTAGCTTGTGGTCCACTGTGTCCCCCAGATCCCGTTCTGCAGTACTCATTCCTAAGCAGTCATTTCCCATTTTGTGTGTGTGCAACTGATTGTTCCTTCCTAAGTGGAGTACTTTGTGTTTGTCCTTACTGAATTTCATCTTATTTACTTCAGACCATTTCACCAGTTTGTCCAGATCATTTTGAATTTTAATCCTGTCCTCCAATGCACTTGCAACCCCTCTCAGCTTCGTATCATCCACAAACTTTGTAAGTGTAATCTCTATGCCATTATCTACATCATTGATGAAGATATTGAACAGAACCGGACCTAGACCTGATCCCTGCAGGACCCTACTTGTTGTGTTCTTTCAGCATGAATGTGAACTACTGATAACTACTCTCTGGGAACGGTTTTCCAACCAGTTTTGCACTCACCTTATAGTAGCTCCATCTAGGTTGCATTTCTTTAGTTTGTTTATGAGACGGTCATGTGAGACCGTATCAAAAGCTTTACTAAAGTCAAGGTATACTACATCTACTGCTTCTCCCCCGTTCACAAGGTTTGTTACCCTGTCAAAGAAACCTTTCAGTTTGGTTTGACACAATTTGTTTTTGACAAATCTATGCTGACTGTCATTTATCACCTTATTATCTTCTAGATGTTTGCAAATTGATTGCTTAATGATTTGCTCCATTATCTTTTTGGGTACAGAAGTTAAGCTGACTGGTCTGTAATTCCCTGGATTGTCCTTATTTCCCTTTTTATAGATTGATACCATATTTTCCCTTCTCCAGTCTTCTGGAATCTCTCCAGTCTTTTATGACTTTTCAAAGATAATCGCTAATGGCTCAGATAGCTCCTCAGTCAGCTCCTTGAGTATTCTAGGATGCATTTCATCAGGCCACCTGATGACTTGAAGACTTCTAATTTGTCTAAATAATTTTTAACTTTTTGTTTTCCTATTTTAGCCTCTTTTGATCCTACATCATTTTCACTGGCATTCACTGTGTTAGATGTCCAATCACCACCATCCTTCTTGGTGAAAACCAAAACAAAGAAGTCATTAAGCACCTCTTCCATTTCCACATTTTCTGTTGTTATTCAACCCCCTGGAGTAATGGCCTACCCTGTCCTTGGTCTTCCTCTTGCTTCTAATGTATTTGTAGAATATTTTCTTGTTACCCTTCATGTCTCTTGCTAGTTTGATCTTGTTTTGTGCCTGTGCCTTTGTAATTTTGTCCCTACATACTTGTGTTAGTAGTTCATATTCATGCTTTGTAATTTGACCTAGTTTCCACTTTTTGTAGGATTCATGTTGACCTGCCAGTTGGTGTTCTGGACTCCCCATCTTTTAATAGGGCTGCCAACTCTCCTGGATTGGCTTGGAGTCTCTCGGAATTGGGTGCAATCTCCCAGAGGCTACTGAAGCCAATCTGGGAGATTTTAGGCCGTTAAAAATCTGGTGGCGCAGCGGGGCAAAGACTGGCTTCTTACCTGTCCTTGGTCCATTCAGCTCCCGGAAGGGGCTGGCATGTCCGGCTCCTAGGCGCAGGGCTGGCCAGAGGGTCTCTGTGTGCTGCCCACCCCTGAGTGCCAGGGGTGGTGCTTGCAGGCAGGGGCAGTGCGCGGAGCTGCCTGGCCGCCCCTGAGCTTAGGAGCCGGACATGCCAGTCGCTTTGAGGAACCGAGGTAAGCACCACCTGGCTGGAGCCCGCACCCCTCACCCCCTCCTAAACCCCATTCCCTGCTGCAGCCATGAGCCCCCTCCCACACCCAAACTCTCTCTCCCAGAGCACACAGTCCCTCCTGTACCCCAACCCCCTGCCCCAGCCATGAGCCTCTTCCTGCACCCAAACTTGCTCCCAGAGCCCGCCCTCCCCACCCCAGCCCTGAATGCCCTCTTGCACCCAAACTTCCTCCCAGAACCTGCACCCCTGCCCCAGGCTCAGCCCCCTGTCCACACTGCGAATCTCTCGGCCCCAGCCCAGAGCCTGCACTCCCTCCTGCACCTCAAGCCCCTGCCCAGTCTAGTTAAAGTGAGTGAGGGTGAGGGGGAGTGAGCGATGGAGACGAAGTGATGGACTTAGTGGGGCCTTGGGGAAGGGGCAGTGCAGTGGGTGGGGCAAGGGTGTTTGGGTTTGTGCAATTAGACAGTTGACAGCCCTACTTCTGAAGCACCTTAGGACCTGATCACTATGTTTTGTAACTGTTTTAAGTTATCTAGGTTATAGCACAATTTGCACTGAAACTGACCTCTGTAATTAAAGTCTAACTGAGGCTCCACCTACTCTTCAGTGAGCTAGACCTAAATTCTGTGGGAAGAACTTTGCAATCTGTAGCACTTTGGTGTGGAAGATTGGAAAATCTGTGACACCTTCACTTAAATTACCCTACATTTATAAGTCATTGACAAAAGCCTCATGTTGCACACGTATGACTGACTTGTTACATTTCCGTACACATTTTTTATGCATGCTGGTTTTGGATCTATTGAAATCCTGATTAGTGGGGAGTGCAGTGCATTTCTGTTTGCCTCTAATACAGTACCATTCCTTATCTGTCAATGAAGTGTCATTTGACAGGGTTTTGAATTACTGTACTTCTCCGGAGTAATTCAACTCCAGGTCTGTCATCTTATTTTAGAATGTTCAGGTAAAATGTAATTAACTTTCAAATGACAACTGGTAACTTAAATCATGCTACAGTAAAAACATTATTTATACCAATTACCATTACAGTGAAGAAACTAATCCAGTGCCCCATTGGCAACATTAAACCCAATATGGAATTCAGCAGCAACATAATTTAAAATTAAATCACTGCTTATTTGCCAGCCACATTACCATAAATACTGCCTTTCATAATATAATACTTTACACTTTTATGCAGCCTTTCATCTAAAGATCTCAAAATGCTTTACAAACATACATAAATCCTTACAGTAGCCCTGTGAGTAAATTATTTTCTCCATTTATTGATGAGGAAACTAGCACAGAGAGTGACTTACCTAAGGTTACGCAGCAAGTCAATGGCAGATTTGGGAATAGAATCCATATCTTCCAGGTCCTAGTCCATTGTTGTAACTAGAAGGTCATGATTCCTTTCAAACAGTAGAATGTTACATGTCTAAATTAACATGGCATTCTAATCAAAGGTTCTGATTGGGGTGGAAATAAGTAGTAATACTCTACTCCAGCTCTGCTCACAATCCCAGAGTATCTGAATAGTCCTACTAAAATAACAGTGGAATAGTTAGCAGTGTTGACCAGTGAAGTCAATTGAAGTTTTGCCTTTGACTTAAATGGGGCTAAAATTGAACCTGTTGACTTTACATTGTCAGTATTATGCTCCATTAACACTCCATTCAGATGCAAGAGGCCAGTTCAATCTTTTATTAGGACCAAATATTGAACTTGCCAGTCATATATGAAGTAAATTGATTTTACATCAAAAACTTATGAAGAATTGTGGAGAAAGGAATGTCAGCCCCAGCCAGGTGGTTTGATGTGTAGCTGTTACTACAACCTGTGGGTCTTAATAAAAGCTCGGACCCCGACGAATCCTGTACATGGAGGAAGAAATTCTAGACATGTGAAGTCATATAATGTCAGATCTACTGACCTCTCAAAACTTTCTCATGTAGAGTTTCCTTCTGTGTCTGCCTTTCTTTTCCTAGTAGAACAGCAGCAGTTCTGCTTGAGAACCTGCCACACCAATGGAGGGGTTGGGTGGCATTTGGCCATTAGTCATTGTTCCATTTTGTTTGTGTGTAGATTCAGTCCTTCATCAGTTCAGGTAGAGAATGAAGGGCTAGAAACTTTTTTTAAATTGAAAGCTTAAATTTTTGTGGACTCTGATGGGGCTACCAAAGCAGTGCACTCAATATGACTCCTCTTTCATGTCTCTCTTTAGATTATAAACTCTTCATGGCAGACTTTTGCTTATGTGGATTATACAACATGAGCAGATTGTTAGCACCATATACATAAATAAATTGTTATACATGAAACTCCCATTTATCTGAAACCCTATTAGCCAAACCTCGGCGTTACTGGAATCCCCTCTTTGTACCCCAGCATGAGATACATCAGGGACAAAGAAGGGATTTGGATAATGAGGTTTGGATAATAAAGCAGAGATCCCCCGCCAGGACTTTGAGGAGGAGAGAGAGGAGGACAAGCCCCTGGCTGCAGGATAGGCCTTTCTGCTGCTGAATGACTCCTGCAGCGGTGTAGGGAGCCCTCTGTGGCTTGGCTCTCAGGGCTGTGAATGAGTGGGGTTGTGACAGCGGAGCTGAAGAGGGCTCCTTGAACTGCTGCAGGGCTAGTGACACCCAACCGCTGCAGGCACAAGGTTATGGGGGAGTCTGCAGTCCTGACAAGGTAGAGCAGAGTCCTGCTGGGGGTATCTGCTCTGCCCCGCCAGGACTGCAGCTTCCCCCCAGCACCTTGCGCCTGCAGGGATTGGCTGTTACTGTCCCTGCAGCAGTGCAAGGAACCCTCAGCAGCCCTGCTGTCATGGGAGCGAGTGAGCGAGCAGGGCAGAACAGAGACCCCTGACCAGGACTTCAAGGAGGTCCAAAAGGAGGATGAGCCCCCAGTCGCAGGAGAGGACACCCTGCTGCTGAATGGCTCCTGCCCTCTTGATTATCTGAACTCCTGATTATCCAAATAAAATCTGTGCCGCCTCCTGCTATTTGGATAATTGGGAATATACTGTATTTGTGAACATAATATATTTTGTAGTAATACAAAAAGAATGTCATTGAGAACCTAATTAGGTGAGAGTGGTTATATTTGGAGGGCGGGGGGAAAGCTTTGCTTTCATATCTTGTAGAGGACTGCATATTCCAATAAAGCTGCAGCCAGCCGTTTTCCATTAGAAATCATGTCTTTTCAGCTTTCTGTCATTTTGAAATATTAGGCTCCCACACATAAAAAGGTCATTGTGTTAACAAAAAAATCTTACATCTAGTAAGTTTTACATCATGGTATTTTAACCTTTGTTTTGTCTCTAAAACCATTTTCATTGAAATTCAATAAAAATAATGCCCGGTGCAAAGCCTTCTTAACGAGTACAATACTTACAGTAAGGGCTTGTGCACATTACCACTTAAAGCCACCCCTCTGAGCAATGTAAGTTACATCGACTTAAGTGCCGGTGTGGACGGCGCTATGATGTGGGAGACCTTCTCCCGCTGACAAAGCTACTGCCTCTCACGGAGGTGGTTTATTATGCCAACAGAGAGCTCTTTCCCATTGGCATAGAGAGTATTCACCAGATGCATTACAGCTACTGTAGCACTTCTAGTGTAGACTAACCCTAAATTAGTAAAAATGCTGCTTTGTACAGTGACATTTCAAAAAGACTTCTCTCCACCTATGCAGCAGTGAGGTTGAGGTGAATATGTGGACACTAGCATCTGTAATCACAGTATATTCTATATATTTCTGTATCAGTGAAAACATAGCTCCTATATATAAGACTAAAGTTTTGGAAGATAAAGCAAGCAGAAATACAAGGGGTTTCTGGGAGTCCTGGAAGGTATGTTGTATTTCTTAATCAACTAGGCTCTGATCCAGCAGAGCACTTAAGCATATGCTTAACTTTAAGCACATGCATAGTACCATTGGCGCTTACATGCTCCTACTGCAAGACAAACCCAAGAAAGAAACCAACAGGACTCCACTGGCCATCACATACAATCCCCAGCTAAAACCTCTCCAACGCATCATCAGGGATTTACAACCCATCCTGGACAATGATCCCACACTTTCACAGGTCTTGGGTGGCAGGCCAGTCCTCGCCCACAGACAACCTGCCAACCTGAAGCATATTCTCACCAGTAACTGCACACTGCACCATAGTAACTCTAGCTCAGGAACCAATCCATGCAACAAACCTCGATGCCAACTCTGCCCACATATCTACACCAGCTACACCATCACAGGACCTGACCAGATCAGCCATACCATCACCGGTTCATTCACCTGCACATCGACCAATGTAATATGTGCCAGCAATGCCCCTCTGCTATGTACATCGGCCAAACTGGACAGTCGCTACGGAAAAGGATAAATGGACACAAATCATATTAGGAATGGCAATATTCAAAAACCTGTAGGAGAACACTTCAACCTCCCTGGCCACACAGTAGCAGATCTTAAGGTGGCCATCCTGCAGCAAAAAAACTTCGGGACCAGACTTCAAAGAGAAACTGCTGAGCTTCAGTTCATCTGCAAATTTGACACCATCAGCTCAGGATTAAACAAAGACTGTGAATGGCTTGCCAATTACAGAACCAGTTTCTCCTCCCTTGGTTTTCACACCTCAGCTGCTCGAAGAGAGATTCATCCTCCCTGATTGAACTAACCTCATTATCTCTAGCCTGCTTCTTGCTTGCATATATATACCTGCCCCTGGAAATTTCCACTACATGCATCCGACGAAGTGGGTATTCACCCACAAAAGCTCATGCTCCAAAACGTCTGTTAGTCTGTAAGGTGCCACAGGACTCTTTGCTGCTTTTACAGATCCAGGCTAACATGGCTATCCCTCTGATATGTGCTCTGGTGGACTGGGCCACCATTACTTAAAGATCTCAAGATAAACACTGAAGCAGAGCTGGTTTTGGAAAGAGAGAGACTTCCAAGGAGAGCTTCAGTAGGCCATAGATGAAATTATCATATTATCGGTCTTTCCTGAAGAATTTGCTGAAAAAAAAGAAATTAGAAGGAAGTATATATCTTGACTTTAGCAAAGCTTTTGATACGGTCTCCTGCAGTATTCTTGCCAGCAAGTTAAAAAAGTATGAATTGGATGACTGGACTATCAGGTGGATAAAAAGGTGGCTAGATCATCAGGCTCAACGGGTAGTGATCAACAGCTCAGTGGCTAAGTGGCAGTTCTGCAGAAAAGGACCTGGGGATTACAGTGGACAAGAAGCTGGATATGAGTCAATAGTGTGCCCTTGTTGCCAAGAAGGCTAATGGCATTTTGGGCTGCATTTGTAGGAGCATGGCCAGCAGATCGAGGGAAGTGATTATTCCCCTATATTTGGCACTGGTGAGGCCACATCTGGAGTATTGTATCTAGTTTTGGGCCCCCCACTACAGGAAGGGTGTGGACAAATTGGAAAGAGTCCAGCGGAGGGCAATGAAAATGATTAGGGGGCTGGGGCACATGGCTTACGAGGAGAGGCTGAGGGAGCTGGGTTTATTTAGTCTGCAGAAGAGAGGGAATTTGATGGCAGCTTTCAATTACCTGAAAGGGGGTTCTAAAGAGGATGGAGCGCAGCTGTTCTCAGTGGTGGCAGATGACAGAACAAGAAGCAATAGTCTCAAGTTGCAGTGGGGGAAGTCTAGGTTGGCTATTAGGAAAAACTATTTCACTAGGAGTGTGGTGAAGCACTGGAATGGGTTACCTAGGGAGGTGGTAGAATCTCCATCCTTAGAAGTTTTTAAGGCCCGGCTTGACAAAGCCCTGGCTGGGATGATTTAGTCGGGGTTGGTCCTGCTTTGAGCAGGGGGTTGGATTAGATGATCACCTGAAGTCTCTTCCAACCCTAATCTTCTATGATTCTAAGTATAAAAAGGTGCAGATCTGTTTCTTTCTAGATTTAGGACCAATTAGCTAGGAAAAAAAGCAGGGACCTCTTACCAGTTTGAAAAAAACTTTTCATGAGCTGAATGTTGAGACAATCATATTACACTTGGGTTGGCTAAATTATAAATAAAAATACGAAGACAAAATCTATTCAACTGTGTCCCTGGTACAGTATGTTGAAGTGGGAAAGCACAAAAGAAGGCTGAATAATCTGGATATACCTTTTTTTTTAGTTCAACCGGTTTTGTCTGTTGATAAATTACTTTTCAGTTGTTTTGTGGTTTAAATTCTCTTAATACTGTAATTTAACAGAAAAAGTAAGTGGCTGAAATAAGTTAAATATATAAGCTATGAGTTAAAGATTGTAGCATGCTATATTGTTTGATATTGGGTTGTAGGATCATGTTGAATTTTACTAATGCATATATAAACCTCATTCCTCCATGCAGATATGCTAGCACAGGCCCTCATACTCACTGTGGAGTCTCATGTAAATCAGTTTAGATGGGGGCTATATATATATACCTAGATAAATATATTTCATTGAAGCGATGTTGATAACATTGTTAGAATAAAATAAAGTTTTTAAAAGGTCTTATCTGATTTGTGATGTATGAGATGTGGCTAAATTCCTTGTTTCCTTTTTTGTTCATTCCGATTTCTTAAATCCAAAGGAGGCTGTAAAGCACAAAGAGTGATGGATGATTTTCTCTCTTCCTGTTACTGGTAGTTTCATTTAAATGTTTGCTGTAAATTGGATGCTCAGACATTCCAAGCAACAGCTGAGATATTTCATGCTAGTCTTTTTATATACACGCTTAACAGTATTACTAATAATAGCATGGTTGATGTTTTTCCCTAATAAATTCGTTACTCTTAATATAGCTGGAGAATCCTGTCTTCAGAAGTTTTATAGTTTATAACTATATATTTTAATATCTTTTATTGGACCAATCTCTGTTGGTGGAAAGGACACTCTTTCCAATTTCTCAGAGCTCTTCCTAGGATTTGGGGAAGGTAACCAAGTATTCCCTCCTGAGACCTGAGGAAGAGCTCTGTGAACCTCAAAAGCATATTCTGGGACCAACAAGACAAGCAACTATATATATATTTTTTTCCTTCTTGCACACTAACTACTGGGCAGTAGCCTCTCAAGTAGAAACATTCAGACTCTTTCAGAACTTCGTAAACAATTAAAGGAGGAAGTTATTTTTGGCCAGAAGATGATTTAACATTGGGTTTTTTTGGAACCACAAAATAAATAGTTCATTTATGATTTTTTTTTAAACTGAAGACAGGGCAGAAGAGAAACATAATTTTACAATCCTCATGTTCATCTTCAGATATAGAAAAGTCTCTGGTTAGTTCATGTTTGTAAAATTCTTGGAATATGAATGGACTATGTACTAATGCAGTAAATGTTTATTTAATTTATTGATGAATTAGAATAAAAAAAAAATCACCTTGCAAAAATACTCATCACTAAAGGGTACCAGAGCTCAGTACCACACTGTAAAACAACAAATATGAAATTAAAAAAAAATTATATCAACTGGTGCTTAAGGATGATGCACTTGCATATTTTCATTATAAGATAGGGTTTTCCAAATATCTCTGGCCACTTCTGCTTTTTGTTCTGGTTATTGCACATGCTCAAAACTTCCTTTGGAAACTTTTAAAATACATGAGTTTCAGGTGCAATAAAGCACAATTAATTCATTAATTAAAATAGTTATTTTCCCAGAGCTAATAAGTGGGGAAATTACTACTTAATTGAGGCTGGGATGGGGACTGAGTTGTCCATCATGTTTTTAATTTTTTTTTCCATGCTCATTATATTAAGGCTGAATTTATTGGGCTGAGTATAATCTCTTTAGGAAAAAATCTTAGGGAACAGTAGTGTCACCTTGGCCCTCTGAGGGAGGGGGTTGATATCTTAGGAAGGTGAGTTGGGCGTGTAGTATTTTGAAAGCTACCATTTGGTGGTGACCCAGGAGCACTTCAACTAGGTGAAGGGTCTGCAAATCAACTCTAGTCAAGGCAAATTTGTTAGAAATCCAACTATGGATTTGACCTATGCATCAGAAGAAGAGAGGTTTGCATTGGTTTCTTTTTTATTTATCCCCTAGGAGAAATTAAGGGATAACCTGTTGATCCATATTCGTAATTTACTTATTTCTCCTATGTTTAAGATTTTCAGGGACTTTGTATGCATATATCTTTAAGGAGTGTTGCACTGTCAATATAAACTTCAGTAGACAAGGATTAACAGTAAAAATAATAGGTTAAATTTCCAAATCTAATTATTTTAACTTGGGATGTAATCATTGAGCAACATTGTAAAGGATTGATAGTTTGTCTTCATTTTATTTTGAGTTTGTTTATAACCCTATTTTCTCTGTCTAATTTTTTTAAAGTGCCAAAATGACTCATAGCATTTTTTTTTTAAAGCCACATTCACAATATAACTAAAGTAGTTCAGGATGTCTTAAAAAGGAGCAGTGTTGCACACAGACTAAAAACTGATGGAAGGACATGAACAAGAGCTAATGAGGAATGGCAACAGACTCTGTGGTTATCAAACCTTTCCAGTTGTGAAAGATTTGTGGCCTGTTTCTATTTTCACACAATGATGTAACTATTAGTATAATTGAGGACAACACTGCAGCTCTTGGGATAGTATATATCTGTTTCAGCAGAGCTAGAATGGGAAATTCATGTGCTTCTTTCCCTGCCATGTGGATCCTACAGAAAATATAAGTAGTTTTTAAAAACAGCTTGATGTTTGAGAGATTTATTTTTTGTAATAGTGGTCTAGATTTGGAAGCTATTATCCCCAGATTATAGCAATTTCTTAGAACTGTACTGATGGTAGTTCTGAGTTGCTGTAAAAAAGTGAAGACCAGAGAACAGCTGGGAAATGAGTACACCACGAACAAAAACCTCAGTCATTCACATATATGAGAATGCAGAAAAGATTTTAAAAATGTTGTCTGCTCCTGCTGGCAATAAATTCTCCTGTCGTCTGACTGGAAGTTGTGTGAGGTGACTCATTGATATGCACTGTGTTAACTTTAATTCATCCCCCACCCCCAAAGGAAGAGAAAAGTGATTGTTGCCTTATTTTCTGGCTTGCAGATACAAGCAGCCACTTCAAATGTCCATTCCTCTTTATTCATATTTATCATACAGTGACAGCTTTGTCATATACATTTAATCTTCCATGTATAATTGATGTTCCCTTGGAGCCATACCAAGAAGTGTTAGTGAAGGTGATACAATCTTGTGAGATATTCTTTCAAACTTACCTACTAGTAGCACTGAATTTATAAGGAAAGTACAAATGGCTTTTGGCTCTCTTCCAAAGCTATAAGAACAACTGTTACAACATTATCTAGGTAGCAAAGGAATTACAGCATTTAATATTTTATTTAGCTGCAGCACCAGTCAGTAGGCTGAAACTTGGCATACAAGAGAAATTATTGTCTTTTAAAGAAAATGAAAAACATTTCAGATGCTTAGGCTATAAAAATGGCCAAAAAAGTTTAGTGATTTCAGACTTTTGTGAATTCTTAGATCAGTCTCCTGTGACAGGTTTGTTTCCTGCTGATAAACTGTTAGTCAGCTGCTGAACTATATTTGAGGCTCATCACAAAATATGGATGCTTTATATTGTTTAAAGCTATACACTATATACCATCTATGTGGAGAAGGGAGATTACCTCAACTATTTTAGCCAAAATTTGTTGAAACTTCTAATAAAACTAATTTTTTCAAGTCCTCCTTATATACTGATGCACCTTACACTGTGCCTCTAAAGCCACCAACGTAGCAAACCATCAGAGAAAAATGCTCTGCTTCCAGCTGTAGAGAATTGTTTCTCAGCAACCAAACACAGAATGAGAGGGAAAGGTGATTTTCTGTAATAACTAGTTCCAGATTATTCACACAGCTTTAGAGATCATAGCCAGTACTGTTAAATACTCCTGGAGCCAAAGTGGTCAGTGTGCATTCTACAGCCAGAATGGCATGGGGGTAGGGTCTGATGGAAGAACTTGCATCTCAGGAGCAATTGTGAAACCATGCTCTCCCCTTCACTCCCATCCTCAGAAGATTTTATAACTTTTACAAAATCCACTCCAAAATTGGAGTCTGTATCATAGATCTAGCTGAATACCTTCTCTTGGCCAATCACCAGATTGCTCTGAGTTGACCCAACATACTAGGCCCGGTGTGCTTAAGCCTCTGGAGTCTGAAGCAGGTGCATACGCTGGCCCTAGTTAGGGGTCTCTAGGCATATTCTGTCTAGCACCCGTCCTGAGAACTGAAACCTCAGAGTTGAACTGCTGAGCCCCTGTTACCAGTGTTGACCCCTAAAGGCTAGTCTATACTATTGTGCTATACTGGTGCAATCTCCCATCAGCATAATTACTCCAGCTCAATGAGAAGTGGAAACTACGTTTGGCGGGAGAGCATCTTCCGCTGATATAGTGTGGTGTGGATGCCACTTTAAGTTGCTTAGGGGGTGGCTTTTTCAAACCTCTAAGCTATGTAAGTTACATCGACTTAAGCAGTAGTGTAGACAAGCCCTAAGAGTCCCTTGTAGTGTAACACACTGTTTCCCAGAACTCCAGCCATGTGGGTGTTCTGGGTCCATAGGTTAACCCTTTAAGAACATGTGATAGATATAACATATACATGCAGACAGATTTTGCACAGGATTCTAAGGGATTCTAGTCTAGACGCAATAAATTGACCGCCGAGCACTCTCCCGTTGACTCTGGTACTCCACCAGAGCGAGAGGCTCAGGCGGAGTCAATGGAGGAGCGTCAGCCGTCGATTTACCACAGTAAAAACACCGCGATAAGTAGATCTAAGTATGTCAACTTCAGCTACGTTAGTCACATAGCTGAAGTTATGTAACTTAGATCGATTGCCCTCCTCCCCCCAGTCTGGCCTGGAATCACCATTGCTCTTTACTTAATCACACAAGTACACAGATCTATACAAAAATAATAAACCCTATGCACATCTCCCTGCCTCAGTTTTCTCAGCATGCTGATTCCTTGGGATGGAATCAGAGTACTCTGGGCCACCCAGAGTCTTTCTGCTGCAGCACATAGCTGGTCTTAATCATGAAGTCTCTCTAGGTCAGCTTGCTTTCACCTTTGCTTGGTCCCCCAGTTATACCAGAACTCCTTGCTACATATTAGGTCCCTCTGTTCCCCAATTCTCTTGTCTCTCTCTCAAAGTGCCTTGAGTTTATATGTCCCATTACCACCATGTTCCTTTTTCCAATTGCTGGTAATTTTCCACTCTCCAAACCCAAGCTTCCTATAGACAAGCAGGAAGAAAGTGGCTTTTCCCAGCTCCAGCCAATCTCCTTGGCATACCTGTTGACTGGGTAGAGTATAGTGATTAACTACTTTCAAATATATCTAGTCTGGAAGAGACATGCTTAAAGTCTTGTCAGCAGTGGTGGATACACATAGATATAGAGCATGCAATGATACATCAGTTTCCATAAGAAAAAATTTCACAGTATCAATTAGAATTCATAAGCTGTATAGACGAATTCCTGAAATCAGAACACAGACAACCATCCCCTTTTCTCTCCATTTCTCAACAAAAATTCAGTAGCAGAGTGCTGAAGTGAGCTCACATCTTATGTAGATTTTATTACTCTTGAAAAACGTATAATATAAGCTATTGCCATAAATTAATAAATAAAACTGAAGATGTTATGTAATGTAGTCACCTCATCTCTTCTTTAATTACATTTCTTTGCTTGTTTTTGCCTTATATATATGTGTATATATATATTGTGTGTATGCATTCACATAATCACTAATATCCAATATTCGTAAAGTAACACAATTTTACTTCCTCTGTTATATTTGTTTTCTTGGTTATACTTAATTATACTTCAGACTTCATGCACTTTCTAGGTAATATAAAAGACCATTGAATTTGTAGTTTGAGAACACGATACTCACGCAATGTTTCCCAAAACATAACTGGAGTTGCCGAAGTTACATGGATAGTTTGTTATGGCCCTTCAGTATACAGCATAAAATAGAAATGTCTAGCACTTGCCAGTGTAAGCAACTGACATTCCAGGCACTCGAGTCTATGTTTTGTGTTGGCAGACTGCCATATAACTACACTACCCACATACGTGTTCAAAGTAAATTTAGTGTGCCTTTAACTATAGTTTAACATAGTAGTTTTGCTGTATAGGAAACTGGCAATGGGCTAAGTCAAAAGCAATAATAAAATAAATAAAAATAAAATAATTGTGCTGTCCTTCCTTCTAGTGGGCTAAGAGAAGAGTGGACCATGTTTTTCTGGTTGTTACAAGATACCTGACTTGTTAATTACTGGGAAAGAATGGAAGAAGCTATTTCCCCTTCAAACACTTTTGACAGAAACAGATCTAGGAAAATTCAGTAACAAAGGAAGATAAACATACCTTCCCAAGTAAACTTAAGAACATGATGAACTTGCTAACTATTTTGTTTATTTTATTACCAACTGAAACCCCTTACCTTTAGAATTTTATAGGCGAAGTGAGTAGCACAAGATAGTGATAGTGAGATAGCACAAGCTCGCCTAATATTTTACATGACAAGCTACTCTTTTCAGTTGCTTATGATTTTGCCAGACATTAACTATTTGGGGTGATATTTTCCATGCTTGCTGTCTGGTTAGATGGGGCAGGGGCCCAGGGGGGGCTGTCAGGAATGAGAGGAGAGGTTAGATGGTTTGGGGGCAGTCAGGGGACAGGGAACAGGGGTTTCTGCATGGGGCAGGGGTCCCAGAGGGTCCGTTAGGGAATGGGGAGGGTTGGATGGGGCAGGAGTCCCGAGGAGGGGGGCAGATAGGAGGTGGGGGCTGAGCTACAACCCCCGCCCCTAACCGACTCACCATCGAATTTACAAAACCCAATGGGGCCTTCAGGCCAAAAAGTTTGCCCGCCCCTGTGCTAAAACAATATTAGTGGATGACTTTGCCTGCCCATATGTTAACTGGTCAAATGTCACATTAAGATACAGTTTGAAAAAGCAGTTTTTTGATACATAACCAACTGAGTTTTGAATCAGCTTGTCTGCAGCTTGTAAGAATGATTACAGCTGATTTAGGGTCAAAATGCCGTGGGTAGTTGAGCCCACTAAGTAATAGCAACCATAGTATAGCTGGGTTCAATATCCTCACAGGAGGGTCATACCAAAAACTAGTATTGCAACACTGACCTTTAGGAATGATTTTTAAAATGAGTAAGCTAGTTAAAAAGAACCTTAAAATTAAAGTTAAGTACTTAAAATCTGTTTGATCATCCAGGGTTACAGTTCAGGATCAGCTGCATCTTTGATCCTTTCGGTGATCTCTCTTGGAGTGCACCCCTTCCAGGTTTTAGGCCATGAGTCTTTACCTCCCTTGGATGGAATCCTTCAGATCTTCCATTCTCAGACTGGGTGTGGGGTTGCAGCTCCTTATGTACCTGTTGTGGTTGCTCAGTAGGCCTGGCTGGGTTCAAGACCTGCAGATATACCCTTTGGGAGCTGTGACCATTGTGAATACAGTGATTTAAAACTGCTTTTTCAAAACAAAGTATTGTTTAATCTTAACGGCAGTAACAAAGTATAACAATAAAAGGGTTTTTAACACAATGAACAGTCTACCCACACCTCCAATTTGCAGCGTAGTTGGGCCTAGTTTATCCTAGCTATTCCAATCACTTGGGGATCAATCTACATGCCCAGGAGTCCCTGTCTTTCTCAGCCCTGTTCTTCCGGGGTTGCACTTTTATCCACCCCTAAGTTCTTCGACTTATTTGTCTCTTGAGCATAATTAAACAGGTTTACACGGCACACTGTTTGTGCATGAGAGAGAGACTTCAAATCAGTGGCTCCTCTATATAGTTTTTCAATTATTGGCAAATGGGAGGCTATCAGAAGTTTTCACTTTCTTGCCTACATGCAGCCTAACTACACCAATGAAAACTGTTAATGTAGGTGCACTTAAACGGGTAAAAGTGCAATTTAAGACAGTTTATATTAATTTGGTAAACTACAGGAGTGAGCAAAACTAATTTAAGTGGGGTTAAGTACTTGTATGTTAAGCATTTGCACAAGTGGAATTAAATAAATTTAAACACAATGGTATGTAAAAAAGCATATGTAAATCAGCCCTAAATGAAAAAAGGGAGCAGAAAAGCAAGAAGGAAAAGAAACCTACTATGGTTAAATCACAAAGTAAAATTTTAAGCCAAAAATGTATCCTCCAAAGTGGAAATCTATCCCAAATAGTGCTTATGGAAAGGAAGGTAAACTCAGGTTGGTAAAATGTAGAATGGAAATTAGGAAAGCGGGAAAGGGAATTTGAAGAGCAAATACCTAAGAACATAGAAATGAATAATAAGAAATTATGTATATCGGAAGCAGGAAACATGACAAAGTCTGTGGGTCCACTAAATAGGGAATAAAGGGAGCGATCAAGGAGGCCCAGGATATTGCTGCAATGCTATAGGGGTAAAATTCCAAGGATTCCAGCTAGTGGGCTTTTTAAAGATAGAGACAATATTGACTGCCTTTCAGTATCTAATTTAATGAAAAACTACATATTTGTATCAGTTCATCCATTTCATTCTTTAATTATTTTAGAACTCTTGATGAATACCATCTGGTCCTTGTTTGTTTGCAGTTTAAATTATCTATTTGTTTTAGAATTTTCTCTTTTGGAACTTCAGTGTTCAATAGTTTCTTCATAGTTATTATCTACAAAGAGTAGCTCTGAAGTTGGTATTTCCCCATTATTCTCTGTAATAAACAGATGGAAAGAAATCATTTAGCTAAATTAGCTGATATATAAATGTAAACATACTTATAAAACACTTGGAAGTGCTTAATATAATAGGCACAAAACAGAAAGCATGACTTCTGTGAAGAAAAAAATGATGCCTTTCCAATCTACTAGAATTCTTTGAACATGTCAACAAAATGGTGAACAGAGAACAGGTTGATATAATTTATATGGACTTTCAGAAAGCTTTTGAGAGGGTGAGAGAGAGAGGTTTCTTCTGGATTAGAAACTGCTTAAAAGAGGATGCAAACATCAGGAATAAATGGTCAGATTTCAGCACAGGAAGTAGTAGCGGGTTGCCCAAAAACCCAAACTATGCTTGATGGTGTTTGTACTATATTAGGAACCCCTGTTTTGATTAGATATTTAAATAATTTTTTAGCCTTGCCTTGTGCAGTAATTTGAGAGCGCTTTCTAATATCGTAGCTTACACGTAAATGCTATATGATTAGTTCACTGCTTATATAAATGCAAACTAGTTTTTAGTCATCTTTTTATGGCATTAATCAAATTTGTGTTGATGAACTGTTGCCATTATTTTGTATTGAGTTCAAGAACCTTACTGGAAGGAGAACATGAATAATTTATTACAACTCTGGCATCTGTGGAGATGCCCAAACAGAAAGGGAAGTGATTACAAAAGTAATATTCTGACTTTTCATGTCAGTGTAAATTAGCATCAGGTTGCTTTTTCATAGCTTTGCCAACATGCCTTCAACAGAGAACAAAGTTCAAATATACCTCTGTATTTTTCCTTGTTTATATCTTGTATTTTTATAGAATATGAAACAATATCCATTGTCACACATGTTAATGAAAAAAAGAACCTACTTGGATTTTACTTTGTTGAATGTGAGAAGATATAATAAGGCAGATAATAGCTGATATGAATAGGATTTTGGGCAGGCTTGCAGCTGAGCCAGGCTTGTTTGGAGCAGCAGGAAGACAAGTGAAGCAGCAGCTTTCTTGATTCTCTGTGTAGCCCATGTGAATTACTGATTTTTTTTTTCCTTTTTGGTAAACATTAAGTTTCTAAAACATTCATAATTACCTTGCCATTTGTAACTTTTGGCAAGAATACTTAAATTTAAATATGTATTGAGGCACATTTTATATTGACTAAAATACTAAAGGAAAGGATAATCCTATGGTTAAAGTAGTTGGAGCTAGATGTCATTTCTGGCTTTGTTAATTGGCTTGAATTGTGGCACTGGGCAGTTTCTTAGGGTTGCCAACTTTCTAATCACACAAAACCAAACACCCTTGCCCGCTGCCCCGCCCCTGCCCCTTCTGAGACCTCACCCCCACTCACTCCATCCTCCCCTTTCTCCATGGATCGCACTCCCCCACCCTCATTCACTTGCACCAGGCTGGGGTAGGGGGTTGGGTGAGGGATCCAGCTGGGAGTGTGGGCTCTGGGGTGGGGCTGGGATTGAGAGGTTTTGAGTGTAGGAGGGGCTCGAGGAAGGAGTTTGGGTGCAGGAGAGGGTTCCGACCTGGGGCAGAGGGTTTGGGGTGCAGGAGGAGGTTCAGGGTGCAGGCTCCAACCAGGTGGCGCTTACCTCAGGCAGCTCCTTGAGGTGGCCGGCATGTCCGGCTCCTAGGCGGAGGGGCCACGGGTCTCTGTGCCCTGGCCTCACCTACAGGCATCGGCCCTAGAGCTCCCATTGGCCATGGTTACCGGCCAATGGGAGCTGCAGAGCCAGCGCTCGGGATGAGGGTACTGCACGAAGCCCCTGTGGCCACCCCAGTGCTGGCATGTCCAGCTCCTTCTGGGAGCTGCACGGAGCCAGGGCAGGCAGAGAGCCTGCCTTAGCCCTGCTGCACCAATGACTGGACCTTTAGTGGCCCGGTCAGCAGTGCTGACTGGGGCCACCAGGGTCCTTTTTTCAGTGGGCATTCTAGTTGAAAACCAGATACCTGGCAACCCTACAGTTTCTCCATCCATAAAAAATGATCTCTTATCTTATGAGAGTATTGGGATGATTTACTTGTTAAAGTTGAAATGTCCCTGGTTGATTATCCATCCATGTCTATTTTTCTCTCCTCATATTAATCCCAGCAGTCAGCGGTGTAGGAAATACTACATAAAAATCTTGTTCATTTATGAATAACTGATGCTGGAAATACCCATGGTTTACACATGCCTTACCAGTATTGTAGTTACTGGTATTGTAGTTATTGTAGTTTAAAGGCAATTGCTTTATATTTCTTGTTTAATCCTTGGACACATCTTTCAGTACTACTGTAATCTAATTTGTGACATGAGATTAGAAACTGAGAAATTCCTTATGTATCTTAATTTATAAATAAAAAAATAAACACTGCATTTAAAAAACTAAGCAAATGTAAGGTAACATAGGGGTCTTGAATCTTGAAACGTGGCATTTGTTTTTCACCTTTAAAGCTCTCAGTGGGTTGGGACTTGCTATTTTTGAATATGCTACACTCAATCCTTGCATACAAATAGATCATCAGGGATATTGAAGTTGACAGTTCCCTAGGAGAGGCTTTTGGGGGCTGGAGCAAGGTATTCAGAATGGAAGTCTTTGGAATTCCCTGTCACTGGAGATTAGAATAAACCTGGGTGTTGCTAGCTTTAGTGAGGAATGTAACACATTTCTTGCCTATGATTTTCTTACCGCAGCAGTGACCACAAGATGATCTAGTGAGGTTTTTCTTGAGGAAGACAAACCACAAAAATAATCCCATTTGTGAAATCATTTTAAAATGAGGATTAAGTGGAAGATCATGTTTCCTTTTGTCAGAGAGACTGCTGCTTATATAGTATATGGTGTGTATATATATATATAGTATATGTTGCACTGATTGGTGCAATAGAAATAAGAAGAGAGATGTTGTTTATCCATAGGATAAGCCTCTATCAAATCAGTTGTAACTGTAAATTTGTTCTGGTGAGAGATGATTTTCTTTATTTGCCTTCTTTTCCCTCTCTTCCAGTTTCCTACCAGAACATCCCTTTTCTATATTGGAGGCTAAAATCTGCTCCTGAGTTCTGGAAACTTCCTTGCCCGACAGTCTCTGAGAAGACTCCTAATTTGACTGTGTTATTCCAGCAGCAATAGCCACTTCAGAGATGGCAATCACAGTAGTCAGCAAATTTCAGACTGATTTTTCTCATACACAAGGCTCAATGCTAATATTAGTTGCATGTCTTTTTCTTGGTAAAATCCAGTAATGCGTTTGAGCACCCAAACATTCTAGCAGATTTTGAAAGTAGTGTATGTGGTAAATGTGTAAGATAGTGTTGTAGGTGTGTTGTTCTTAGGATAATAGAGAGAGAAGGTGGATGAGGAAATATCTTTTATTGGACAATTTTTATTGAACCGTGAAGTTGGTCCAATAAAAGATTTTATCTTACCCACCTTGTCTCTCGTGAATATGTAAGACAGTGAAGCAAACTCATTGTCCCTGACAACCCAACTGAAAATTAAGACTCCATAAAGTCTGATTCTGAAAAAGGATATAAAATACTTTTTACGTGTTAACACAAAAATAAGCCTTTTCAACAATTTGCACTATAAATCTATTCTGTGTTAATAGGCTTCTTGAATGTGGTAAAATTGTTTCTGATTTAGTTGTATACCTGTGTACAGGCTGGTCCTATTTAGACTGTGGAAAACAATCCACTACGTCTCTAAACTTGTGCTTTTGGGAGCACTGTATGCATTGATGTGACTCTCTGTGACAGGGTCCACCTCACACAAGGCCTAAAGAGGTAAATTAGGCCAATTAACCTATGGGCTACACCTGGAAGAAAGACAGGAAGTACTAAGGTAGGGTTGCCACTCGTCTGAGTTTTACCTGGACTTCCTGTGTTTTGGCTTTAGTGTCCGGGTGCCGTTTATGGTTGCTAGGTGCCCGATTTTCAGGCACCTGAACTGAAAGCCTGGTTACTGAGGAATGGCAGGAGTTGCCATGTCTGTGCCAGACTCTGCTTATCTGGGGCTGCCTCCTGCTACAGGTAGACTCCTTGAGACGATCCAGTGAATGATGGGGAGAGGGAGCTATGGGATGGGGCATTGGAGAAAGAGTTGGCCCCGGGACCTTGAGGAAGAAGTAGAAAAGGGAGTGGGGCCTCAAGCGAAGAGTTGGAGAAGGGGCAGGGCTTTGGGGGAACAGGCAGGGAAGGGGATGGGGTCTCAAGGGGTCCAGCTACCAGCAATTAGAGAGATGGCAACCCTATGCTAAGCCTAATTGCTGATGAAGTCCAGCTGGGGGGGAGCTGGGCTAGGTTTATAAAGACAGGAAATTGGTCCCAGAAAGGGGGAAATAGTCTGTGGTTACTCTCCGGGAGAAGGGAGGTATGTTTGGGGTCTCCAGTGCCAAGTAGCCTACAGTTACGCCCTGGAGGAAGAAGCTTGGGCTGGTAAACCTAGAGAGGGTAGGAGCCAGAAGGTAGCGCTGAGAAATAGGAAGGAGTCCAGAAGTGCAACCTGGCCTGGGGAAAGCAGGCCACCATTGCTAGAGAGAGGTCCCCTGACTAGAACCTGGAGTAGAGAGCGGGCCTGTGTTCTCTTACCAATCCCAGGAGTAGTGGCATAGCCAGGGCTGTGAAGGGAAGACTGCTGTTTTTGTATGGAGGGACTTTGATACCCTGGAAGGGGAGTACTATAGTGACCGGGCTGGTGGGCTGGGTCACAAGAAGGAGAACCCTGAGTCCCAGCAAAAGATAGAGACCACAGGATGAGGAATTGACAGAGGGAGGCATCAAACCTGGAATCAGCTAACTCCCGAGCAAGCTGGAGAAGGCACTCTAGCGGCGAGTGGACCCTGTGATACGTTTTTAGGAATTTTTTTTTTCTGACCCCTGAATGCTACAATTTCATAATATAAAGCATTTATGGTAGAATTTAAATAGAGCTGTCTGTCTTAAGGTTTTATTCTGGTACTCATCACTGTAATATCTGAGCATTCTTATGTTGAAATAAATAGCAGTAACATAGTCCATCAAGGTTTTGGATCTACTTCCTTCCCAAGATAAAAATGTCATTTGGGCTATTGATTTATTTGTTGTTTGAGTTAGTTGATTTTTTTGTTACAGGCTTTTATTTTTAATTTTTGGGAGCGTGAGGAGTATACCTTTCTCCTTTTCTGAGCTTTCAACTGCTATGTATGCATGATGGCTAAAACATTGGGAATAATTTGAAAAATTATATGGCCTGTAACAAAAGAAACACAGTGCTTGTTAAAAACTTGCACCACAGATGATAAAGTTTTCATCTGAGTTATTTATGACATTCCACAGATTTGCTTTCTTTATTGTAAAATAGCTCATTTTATATCAATTTTTAACTCTTTTCCCTCTGGCTAATATAAGATGGAGGAAAATTCCCAGGACTTCCGATGATCAATTTTCTATGATTTAAGACATTGTAAACTCCTAATATACCTTGTAAATAAATTCAAAACTTATTTGTGTTTAAAAAAAAAAACTGTTTGCAATTGTACAAGTCACTGTTCCCATAGTGGGACTTACTATATATATCGCTATCACCAGAATGTCTTTATCAGTCCCATCTTGGCTGAATGCAAATTTTAAGACTTCAAGCGTAAGTAGATTCATAGCCAATTTACTCTTCATTCCTACTATGTTGAACTAAAAGAGGAAAATTGAGCAAGTTTTTTTTCCCGAAAAATTTGTCTGCAGAATTATATATGGTTTCATACACTGTATTGCAGACTGCCGATCTCTGCCTATTTGAGTATTTTGTTATGTTGCCACTTGTAACTGTAGCAACTGAACAACTTGTGAAAATTAATTTTAAAAAAATTCCTTTGCATCAGGTGGGAGCAAATTCTTGACTAGAACCATTCCATAGTCCTTAACAGCTCCTATGAAAATCCTACCTTGTGCTAAGTAGTCTCAGCAGTCTCCCCTTTAGTCAACAGTTTAATTACTCCCATGGAATATAATTTGTGGGATATCAGTGTCATGGAGGAAGTATGTCTCTCATGTAGCTAAAGCCAGTCCTATTGAATATCAGGACGAGAGACCTGGAATTGGACCATGTATTCACTAAGGAGCAAGTGGAGGTCTTAGTCTTCCTTGTGGTCAGCTTCAGCCAGCTCTCCTTCCGGGGCTGGTTTCAATGGTGCATTCAAAGCTTGGAGATGTTTTGATATAAGAGATGTAAAGCTGGATATTGTTTACATGTATTGTGGGCACTTCAGCCTGTGTTCTCATTACCTGCCTCAACATCTTAATAAAAGTGTTTAATAGGATGGGGCAGAAGTTTGAGCTTTGTGGGCCTCTACAGTTGATGGTTTGAAGATAGGAAATTACCCATAATGACCCACTGAGTTCAGTCTGAGAGGATGCTCTCAGTGCTTTAACTTGCTACAACAGCTAACTAACCCAACACTGGAGCAGTACATCTGTTTCTCCTGGGGAAATTCTGCCCTAAAAAATTCTGTAACAAAAAATTAAAAATTCTGCACACAATATTTTCAAATTCTGCAAAATTCTATATATTTTACTTGTCAAAATAATATAATCACACCAGTTCAATTACTTTTGGTCATTATTTCAAAATACCTGTCAGCAAGTATGTCTGTAAAAAAACCAGACAACAAAAAATATTCCGGAAAAGTTTTTTGACAAATAGATTCCTTACTAGGCATATTAATACAGAATGCAGAAGCAGTGCAAAGGCTTGGGGGAGTCAAGGGTAACAGAGGAGCTGATGGAGAGGGAAGTAAATTGCTGGGAAGGACCCTGCGTGTAAACTTGGAGGGTTGTTGGGTATGGGTGGGAAAGGTATGGAATAGGTTTTTTTGGAGGGTGGGGAGGAATTGTTAGGTAACTTACTCCAGGCCTCCCCCATTCAGTCAGGCACATCTGCCTCATCCTCATGTGTCCTTGCACCTCCTGTCCACATGTGTCCTTACACCCCCACTCAGACACCCACTCTTCCCCCTCCATGTGGCCCTGCAGGCCCTTTCCCTGTTCCCATGTGTCTCTGTTCCCCCACTCAGCCACCTCCCCGTCCCCATGTGGCCCTGCACCTCCCTCCCCCTCTGTGGCCTGTCCTCCCCCAGTAGCCGTTATGAGCCCCTTTCTGACCCCCCAGCAGCCCCACGCTGTCTGTCTCCCCGTATTCCTATCTCTTGACTTAACCCAACGGGCACTGTGAAGAAGGCAGGTTCCTTCTCTTCCCTAGCTGGCTGGGAGCTGCTGCTCTGTTTTATCGCCATAGCACCCTCTGATGGGCAAAGGCAGAACTTCAGTAACTTTCCAGCAGAAGCTTTTTTCTGCACAAAAATTAAAAATATGCATGGTTCATTAATTATGCATACGCACTGTGGTGCAGAATTCCCCCAGGAGTAATCTGTTAATCCCTTTATCAAAATTAATTTCTTACTAAGGAATGTAAAAGTTAAGAGGTCCTCTCATGCCTTCCCTGTGGGAAAAATGTCTGACAGTCAGTAAACTCGGTGAGTTTCATATCAGAAATTTCTAAAGATCATCAAATGGCAGGGTGCGTGATCTCCTAGTCTACTGATTCCTAGATATCTAGAGGAGGAAATCACATGGTTCTAAAGGGCATTTCTGTGAAGGCCCTGTGCTTCCACAACAGTTGCTACCCATGTTTTTTATGTCAACATAGCTCCCTCAGGAACCATGCTTCCGTGGGTTCTCTATCACCAGTTGCTCCAAACCATCTTACACTCATTCCTCTTGAGGGGGGAAGATAATGTGTAACATGCTAATATCTATGCTGCAGATTTCTCACAGGCGTATTTCTTTCCACCCAGCCAACCTAGACTTGTGTAGTAGTTCTTTTGGGCAGTGGGGCTTCCACGGGCTCCCAGAGAGTGGCTATATGGAGCATGCCATATAGCCACTCTCTCAGTACCTTTAGTGGCATCAGGGGCTTTTATGATGACCCCCTCCCATTCTGTTTTTGTTACCCTTCACTTCACAGAAGAAGGGAGCAATAGTACCTTAGTGATTTATGTTCAAACCAAATGCTTCCACTTGCTTAAATATTTGGCCTTTATCCAGGTGTCATAGGCCATCATGTTATTCATAATATTATTATTGCTGCATGCTTTGATTTTTGGGTGTAGTGTATTGCCTGAGAGGAAGTGTAGATTATACATCTGTTGTACTTGCTTTGGCAATTCTTGTTGGGGGTTACAGGGCAGTATGCAGTAGAAAAGCAGTGTGTTTAGCAGTTTTTAAAGTTTGATGAAATGAAGTATGGCACATGAGGTGGGTTTTAAGGTCAGGAAATAGGAGTGTGTAGAACAGTATATCAAGATGTTGGTAAAACATAAAGTTTTAGAATGTGCCAATTGTTTTAAATAGCTAGGGAATACCTCAATAGTGAATTTAAGTTCTCTAGCTATATTATCTAAGGCAATATTGGAAAACTTTTCAGCATGGCCACTGTACAGCAAAACTTTCAATAGGATTGTTATCTTAACAGAATTAGGTATATTAATTTGTTGCTTTAATAGTTATAAATACATGTATGTATAGTGTATGAAATAATAGGTTTGCAAAATGAGGTCTGTGTAGTTGAGTTTGACTTTGCATATGTTTTTAGCCCTTCTTCTGCCCTATCCCTCACTTCTTTAAAAACAAGTTGCATTGTTATATATTAGTGAATGGTGGTGTAACATACTAGTCTAGTGTGTGAGATCAGGACTCCCTCTAGCGGCTGGCTCTAGTGACTGATTATGCAGTCTGCACGTTTCAGAGCTCACTTTTCTTTTTTCTGAAGTGAAAGAGGCCTGTGGTTTTGGTGTTGAGGGTTCTGAGTTAGATCCCTACTGGTCACTGTTGTGGTTTGTTACATTGGTGAGTGGTAAATTAGGTTCATCAATATGAAGCCGAGCTTCACTGGGAAATTAGTATTAAGCTGTCCGAATATCACCTGTTAACTTAATCAGTCACCCTGGCCGTCCACACGACAGGATGTTGGATGGCGGCAGATGGAACAAGGAGGAGTGAAAGAACTCATTTTCTGTTTCCAGGGCCAGAGAGAGAGAGTACTGAGTTGTTAACATGCTAGTTCACAACATTATTGAGGGAAGGATGTGAAAATGAGGGTTGTCAAATGATTAAAAAAGAATCGTGATTAATTATGAGATTAAGTCATGATTTATCCCAGTTTTAATCGCACTGTTAATAATAGAATATCATTTATTTAAATATTTTGGGATGTTTTCTCCATTTTCAAATATTGATTTCAATTATTACACAGAGTGCAAAGTGTACAGTGCTCACCTTATATTATTATATTTTATTACAAGTATTTTCATTTGTGTGTGTATCGGAGGTGGGTGGGTATGTGTATGCATTGCGGGAGCACTGTCTCTTTAAGCAGAGCACTCAGGAATGGAACATTCTTCAGCCCGTGGCAGCTGCTGTCTGCAGCACTCACTCCTGACCCAGCAACAGACAGGGTCCCACTGTTCCCCAACCCCAGCTCAGCAGTGACTGGGTACACTAGACAGGGACACCCCAACAGCAGCCCCTCTGCCCCTGCTATGCGCAGCAGACAGGAGGCAGGCTTCTGGTCTGGAGCAGCTTGCCCAGGGGTAGCTCCATAGGGGAAGAGGCGGAAGCAGCAGTGGAGCAGGTAGTTGAGAGGAGGCATATCCCTACCCTGGAGGCACCTCTAAGGCAGGCCCTATCCACTGGGGAGGAGAGGGTGCAGGCAGTGGGGGTTCCTCTCTCCCCCCAGAAGGTGTTTTACTGGCTCTCTCAAATCGCCTGCAGTCTCTTGTCCCTGCTGTCTCCTGCTCATTGCCGCAGCCAATGCCTCCTTTCCTACCCGGCCAGCGCCACGTCCCATCTCCAGAGGCGTGCAATTTATGCTTGTTTCGTTTTTTTTTTAAAAAAAGCATTCATTTGTTTTGAGTTAATCGCATTTTGTTACCTTATTTTGGAGATTTAGCATTTTAATTTAATTTTAAATTAAGCTTCTTAATCATTTTAAAAATCTTATTTACTTGACATACAACAATAGTTTATATATTATAGACTTACAGAAAGATACCTTCTAAAAACGTTAAAATGTATTACTGGCACGTGAAACCTTAAATTAGAGTGCATAAATGAAGACTCAGCACACCACTTCTGAAAGGTTGCCGACCCCTGGTTTACAGTTTGGTTCAATGGCTCTCAGCACCCTCACTATAAATATTGTACCAGCAACCCTGACTACATGTATGGTCTTGGTAGCTATTAAATACACTTCTTTACTTTGGCAGCCATTGAATGAACCACAAATCATGGAACAATTTGTGTTTATTTTTCACCTTTTGACATCCTGTGCCCTGTAATATTCCAGTTGATTGCACACAGCTGCCTCTTGCTCCCCCTCCCATTAGTGAAAACTTGGATCCAGTAACTTTCTTTTTATTTTCACCCATCTGGAGACTTATTTGTCTAGCTGCTTTCTGGACTTCCACTAGCTAAGGAGTCCAGATGACCTTCAGATCATTGAGTGAGGGGTGTTCTGAGGGTAGTGATATTTGGAAGCAAGTGGGGTTTGGGAGTTGTAGACATAGAAGAGGTTTCTGAAATGGTTCCTTATTTCATTTCTTATACAGAAAAGCTGTTTTTGGAAATGGAGTGTTTAAAATTTTAAGGTGTACATTTTAAATCTTTTTTTTGCAGAAGTTTTCTGAAAAGTTTGTCAACTGTGGCATGAACAAAAAGACAAGTGTGCTATAACATTTTTATGACATTTATTTGAGGTGCCATGCAAATTCACTTGAGGCTGAGCCACTAATGGGTCCTGGAATCCTCTATTTAAGCCAGAATCTTTTGTTCCTGTCCAAGAAAAACTCTATTAACAGACCACATCATCATGGAATCTACATTTATAGATTATCCAAAGGATATAATAATAAAATAAACTGGTAGCACAGTACCACTAAATATAAAAGTAATTAAGCACTTTGCAAGAGTTTCTACACAGCCATAGATATTAAAACCTGTGTATTTGTTTATTGAGGAAGAGTGTTTGACTTGTACATATTATTTCTGTGTTCTTCCCACCATCAGCTTTAAGAGATGGGATTTTTTAATTTTCACATGGAAAATTTCCAAGGACAGGGAATGGAGGACCTGGTTTATTATTGTATCAGACTGGTACATATATAACAGAGCAGCACTCCTTAAATATTCCATTGTGGTGTCACAGTGACCAGACACAACTCTAAATTAGTGGACCCCTTCATCTAGTGACAAGACTCTTTGCATCCTATACACAATTGGGGCTAAAAAGAACTTGTATTCTGTAGGCAGGAGCTGTGCCTAATGAATCAATGGACATCTTTTTTGTCTACATGCATAAGTTTGCTAAACTACTTTCATGTGACAGTTGCTTTTGCTTGCCCATCTTGGGACTTGAACCTGGGTTCCAAGTCATGGGTGTTGGCAGCTGGGCCTGCTGACAGCAGTAACATTTACATCATTATTTCCTGTCAGTGTATGCTCCGTTGAGGTAAACAACAATAAAAACCATGCACCTTAACAATTAAGCAAATATACAGTTACATGATGATGACCACCCAGCAGCATGAAATTATCATGTGCAGATGTGAAACTTATTAGCTAATAAGTCCAAGTAATAATAAAGTTCCTTTCACTCTTGCAGAAACCTATATATCGTCAACGTTCCCCAAAACCCTGCCTAGTTTTGTCTGTAGGCATGCAACCCAAGAAGACAGAATGTTAGTAATTAAATACAACTGTCAGCTGAGCAGCACACTTCATCTCAAGAGAAGGACTTTCAGAATTTGTGCTGACAAGTTGAATTGCAATTGCAACTGTTAACAGATATTTCCTGAAGAAAGTCTGTAGGTTTAATACACTTATTCTGTGCTTTCTCCTTTTTACCATGTATGTGTATACACTCACATATGTCATTTAGTCCTTTCTTTTGTTTTGTGTTGTGGCCATGGTTCATTTAGGTGACAATAAAAGACATAAAAACACCAAAATGTTGAATGACCTTACCCTTCAGTTGTGATAACAGAATGGTATAATGAATGATTTCACTTCCTCTGTTGCATACAGGGCCGGCGCTTCCATTTAGGCTGCCTAGGCAATCGCCTAGGGCACCAGGATTATTGGGAGGCGGCATTTTGCTGCGGGGGGGGGGCAGGCGGCTCCGGTGGACCTGCCGCAATCGTGCCTGCGGAGGGTTCCCTGGTCCCGCGGCTCCAGTGGAGCTGCCGCAGGCATTCCTGCGGATGGTCCGCTGCTCCCGCGGCTCCGGTGGACCCTCCGCAGGCACTCCTGCGGCAGCTCCACCGGAGCCACAGACTGGTGGATCCTCCGCAGGCAAGACTGCGGCAGGTCTACCGGAGCCGCGGGACTACCGCGCAGGGCGGCGAAATGGCTGTTCACCTAGGTCGCTAAAAACACTAGCGCAGGTCCTGGTTGTATACATAATTCACCGTATACCTAATTATCCCAAGTACAACAGGAAGGCTTTTGTTTTAATTCTGTTGTCATCTGTGTTAGTATGAAGAATATTTCTTAGATTAATCCTTGTTCTTGGGAACTTTAACTTAGTTAAATCCATATAGAAAATAACGTTAATCAAAAGGTTAATTTCACTCTTAAGACAAAGTCTGAAATGTGTGGTAAGAATTTATTACTATTTACTAGAGTTATGTTTAGCTTATGGACTAATGAAAATATATTAAAAGAAGACAGTTACCTGCTCCATGCTAGCAAGTTAGTTTCATAACCACCTTAGTGAAATCTAGGTTAATTTTCTTTGACTGTCATGATTTTTTTTTAACAAATATTAGTTATAATTGAGCAGCATACATGATTAAATAGCCTCAAATAATCTGTTAACTTGTCAACATCCAGATCTAACACAGCTAAAACTAATATAAATTAAGTGTATATAAATTAAAATGAATTCTTAATGCAGTGATGCTCAGACCTCAGTGGTTCAGGAGCCAAATTAGGGATCAGCATTACCAAAAAGAGCCACAGTAGTGTGAATTCATTGTTTCATTTATGATAGTACTATTCATATTTAAACAGTATGACAGAAAATATTTAGTTCATATATCTATACAATTCTCACAGCAGATAAATTAAAAACTTGATAACTTCATTGGTTAATAACACAGCAAAAGCATCCTGATTGGTTAATAATTAAATCACACAGTATTTTAATATTATGTGCTGCAGAGAGCCGCAGGAGACATGTTAAAGAGCCACTTGCAGCTCATGAACCACAATCTGAGTATCACTGTCTTAATATCTAATTAAACAGCCAGGGTACAATGGTTGAGTCTAAAATGTTGATCTGTTTAAGTTGTTATAACTTTCTGTGGACTGTCCTCCACATTTGAAATATTTGGTTTTCCTACCTGTTGTCATGAAAGATGCTGATGAACAGATAAGAAAACAAGCGAAAGAGGCTCTTTTGTTACATCTGTTTCTCATGCAAATCTGTGATAAAGAGAATAGCGGATGGAGGAGGAGAATTTTTATTCATACTTCTCTAATGGTTCTTTGTCACTCTTAAAGTAGTTGTATCTTGTTGTATAATTATGCACAAAAGTCTTTTCAAAATAAAAAACAGTATTTCTTGCCTGTCAGATTTTTTTTCTTTTATTGGCACAAGGTGTGGATAATCACATTTCTAAATAGTGACAGAGCCTCGAATGACTTACCCCAGGACATCCCTAGCTAGTACAAGTTGCAGTGTTATACCACATCTCCACTTACTTTGTGTTTGCTACATTTTCTTTGGAAAGATTATTGTACAGATTTTGTTTTTCTTATTATATACTTCAGTTGTTCCACTTTATCACTAAATTTGGTTTGCTCTAGTAACCATGAGTTACATGCTCTGATTCTGCTACATGACATTTGAAGAGCAGTTTATTATGCAAGTAATCCCATTGATTTTCATGGTTGCAGAAATAAAGAAGTTATGTAATGGTTGTCATGACTACATAATGTAGATAATCTAAATACATTTTAACAAATGCATTATTTGGTGGGTCTAAATTGTGGCAGGAAATTTCATTTTAAAATATACTTTCATGGGTAGTTTCCTTATCAGTAAGAGAGTTTCTTCTGGCTAAATTATGTCCTCGATGCTTGTTGTGCTGATACATTCCATGTATTAAAATGTTAATAGTATAATGTTATGCATATCAATGATTTAAGGCCTGAATTGGAGACATGTCAAGTTGTGTGAGCCCTCTCACAAAGGAGTTTTTGGTCTTGTAGCAGCTAGGTAGTCAAGCTGACCATGAACGGCTGCTGAGTTTTGAGAACTAACTTTTCTATTACATGATTTGCTCAGTAATTCATATTATATATATCTTTGTCCCCCGGCATTCCATGATTCTGCAGTCACATAATTAGCCATGAAATTTAGTCTTTGCTGCAGAATTGTTCATTAGAATGTTGGCTTTAATTAAAATAAAATGTGTAGCCCTTATGGTTGTGGCGATCACCTTGAACATGTGGAGAGACTGTAAACAGATGCTGTTACACCTCTTTGAAAGTGCAGTGGCTGAACTGCTACATTCATCTTACACAGAGGCTTGAAGATTCCACAATTCTGTGGCTGCAAGACTTGGCTATTTTCTAAGATGCACAATTCTGTTATTTGGAACTGGAATTAGTACTTGGTTTCAACCAGGCACCCATCATTCTGCTTCCTGTCTCCCTGTCTGGCTAGCACATGCTTTCAGCTGCCTCTCACTCTCCAGCTTTTCTTACAAGAATAAATTGGATTGCAATGCATGTTCCCTACACTGTTCACTGAGCTGGAGCGCACAGGGTCAGGGAGTCAGACCTAGAGTCCAGATTGGAGGCAAGAAGCCTAGGCTGACCCGGTAGGCTGGCTGGAGAAGAATGGAACAACTGAGGCCTAGGGACAAGCTGATATAGGATGCAAGGTCCACTGTCCATGGCACATGGAGGGAAGGAGATTTTGTGCTGGGCCACTTGGACAGCGTTGTTCATGCAATTGTTTAGCACTTAGACCTATAAGTGGGGGGGGGGGATTAAAAAAAGTGTTACTCCTTTGGGAATTCTGTGCAATGCAGAATTTTGCAGAAATTAACATTGTGCACATAGAATTTCCTTTCTGCACACAGAAATGAGCTGCAGTGCTGCTAGATGCCACCTTCTGGAGCTGGAAGGGCCCAGCTCGCACATAGAAGACACTGTTGAGGAAGGGGGTGGGAGCTAGAAGGTTCCTGGCAGCTGCATTTCCCAGCATGCCCTGAGGGAAGCAGAGAGTGGCTCAGAGGAAACTCTGCAATCCTGGACTCAACATCAGGCTGTTTCTCCCTCTGGATCCCTGGCCTCTTGGGGAGAGGAGGATGGATATCTGGGCCAGGGGGGTGGGGGCTGCAGCCGGGCTCAGGGGGAGAGGGGGTGCAGGCATCTGGGCAAAGAGGGGCCCTATGGCTGGGCTCTGGGAGGGGACAAAAAAACAAGAACTAGGTTGTTGTAGGTTGTTTTTTTTAAACTCCAGGAATCATTAAGAAAGGGATAGATAATAAAACAGAAAATATTATATTGCCTTTATATGAATTTGTGGTACGCCCTCATCTGGAATGCTGCATGCAGATGTAGTCACCCCATCTCAAAAAAAGACATATTGGAATTGGAAAAGGTTCAGAAAAGGTCAAAAAAATGATTAGGGGTATAGAATGGCGTCTGTATGAGAAGAGATTAATAAGACTGGAACTTTTCAGCTTGGAAAACAGATGACTAAGGGGGATATGATTGAAGTCTATAAAATCATGACTGGTGTGGAAAAAATAAATAAGGAAGTGTTATTTACTCCTCATAACACACAAACTAGGGGTCAGCAAATTAATAAGCAGCAGGTTTAAAACAAATGAAAGGAAGTATTTTTAACACAATGCAGTTAGTCTGTAGAACTCTTTGCCAGAGAATATTGTGAAGGCCAAGACTAAAACAAGATTAAAAAAAGAACCAGATAAATTCATAAAGGATAGGCCCATCAATGGCTATTAGCTAGGATGGGCAGGAACGGTGTCCCAAGCCTCTATTTGCCAGAAGCTGGGGATGGGCGACAGGTGATGGATCACTGGATGATTATCTGTTCCGTTCATTCACTCTGGGGCACCTGGCATTGGCCACCGTTGGAAGACAGGATACTGGGCTAGCTGGACCTTTGTTTGGCCACTCTTATGTTCTACTCCTGGAGGGAATTTTTGTGTGTGTTTGTATTGTTACAGACTTACTTGCTGACAGGTATTTTGAAATAAATTAGCAAAATGATTGAAACTGGTGTGATTATGTAGTGTTATTTTGACAACTAAAATTTGCAGAATTTTGCAGAATTTTTACTTTTTTGTCTCAGAATGCCCCCAGGAGTAAAGTGTGCTGAAATTAAACCTAGGAACTGAAGACTGGGACCAGGAACCAGAAGACTGGGTTAATAGGTTGGATAATCAAGTTTCATCTTCCTTAATTGTGAAGAAATAGCTCTACACAAAAGATGATCCCTAAAAACGTGTTGACAAAATAATAAACTCAGTCAGAAGTAAAATCTGGTACTTGGAAGACCTTTGTGGCTACTCGCTTCAGAAATAAGAACTACTTTTCTTGAGGGGTTAAGCACAGTAGGTATTCAGCTGTGTAGGAGGGAGCGTATTTGTCATACTCTTAGTAGTGAAACATGAATGCTCTGAAATATGAGCAGCTGCAGTCTTGCTACTGTTACATTTATGCATCTCATTTTCTGTGAGGTACCAGAATTTGAAGCATATTCTGTTAGCAAGATGTAGGGGAAAAAGTCTATTTGTTCTAGAGTAGGATGGTGAATGTTGGTAGTTTTATCACACTGTTCAGTGAAGAGGGATATCATGTGAAGTGCCGCTCCTTTTTGTTTAACTAACGTGGCTGCATACATGCATGCATGATTCAGTACTCTATGAACTGGGCAAATATCAAATTTTGACATCATTTTGTGTATTTAAAGAGACTGTCAGGTTTGATAGGAATTAAGGTACCTTTATTATAAATTCCACCTATGTGTTCTTCGTGTGTTCTTAAACAAGAAACAAAACAAAAAAACCTGCTGACCTAATCTATTTTGTTCTTCAGGTTAACAGCAAAGGAGTTGTATATATAATTGCAATCTAGTTGGACTTCAAATAAATTAACTATAACATTATTTTTATTAATAATTAGAATTGCAGCAATACTATAGGTTTCAGAGTGGTTAGTCTGTATCAGCAAAAAACAACGAGGAGTACTTGTGGCACTTAGAGACTAACACATTTATTTGGGCATAAGCTTTCATGGGCTAAAACCCACTTCATCAGATGCATGGAGTAAATATACAGTAGGAAGATAGATAGATAGATATACATACACAGAACATGAAAAGATGGGAGTTGCCTTACCAAGGGTGGGAGGAGGAGTGTCAGTTCTAATGAGACAATACAAACGTACACACGCACATAGGAAGACAGTCCTTTCCCAGAAGAGTTAACATCTTTACCTATTGTATTATGTTACAATCAGTGCCTAAAAATTAGGAAACACGTAATCTTCCAAACTAAATAAGAGAATGAACTCAAATAGATGACCTGGTTTGTAATGGACATATTTTCGCATCCAAGGTTTGCAAGAAAAATAGAACATTCCTAGTTATTAGCTTCTCAGAAAACTACAATTCTGAGAACATATCTAGTCTAAGATGAGTATTCTTAATATTACCCTAGAGTCTCATCTGTTACAACTTCACATTTGATGTGTAATGATTGGCACTCTTGTAGTCTGTCATTTACAAACATAGGGCCTAATCTTGCAATCAGATCCATACAGGCAGACCTTTGCATCTGGGCACAACACCACTGACTTCAGTGGAGCTCTGCCTGGGCACAAGGTTCCACCTCTGGGTATGTGCTTGCAGGTTTGGGGCCATAAGGTAGTGAACAATTTGGGGAAATGCTTAGATTTTCCAGAAAGTGAAAAATGGGATGTAAATCTTTGATCTGTATCTTCACAGTATGCCTGTCATTTAGCCATCTTAGTACTTCACAAAACTATGTGGTTAAAGTGAAATTGTTTAAAGTAAGTCTGTCAGATGTGGACTTTTGCTTGAGGGCTCAGACAGTCCTTTTGTATACTTACTGTACTGCCTCTTCATTTGTTGTTCTTGAAAATGTTATACATCAGCCTCAGAAAACAAATAATCAAACAAACATTGATTGTGCCTTTAAATAATATTCATATTAGTTACTATTAAGGAATACATTTCTATAACTATTAGAAAGTGGATAGACTGGTTGATAGCTGCTAATCAGTATTTACACAGCTGGTATTAATCTTTGGCTACATTCTGTTGCTATGAAGTGCAAATTTCAGAAGTTATGTTTTCAAACCTAATAGATATTTTTTCTTAACATCTTGAGTCCAGTGAATAATTATTTTAATTAAATTGAATAACAGGCAATTTAATATTTGATATTTCACATTCAGTATGTAACAGACTTCAATTTCAAGCTTCTAGGGGTTATTAATAATTTTGTTCTGAATTATCAAATATTGATAATTCTCCGTTTTATGTCTATGATGGCAATATTTATTTTAGTAATGAAAAATAGCTGTTTAAAGTATATATTTTTGATGTTTCAGAAATGTGCTTTTTCTTTTTCTCTCCTCAGATCTGTCCAAGAATAGATTAACTGAAGTTCCTATGGAGCTGTGCCATTTTGTGTCACTGGAAACACTAAACCTATACCACAATTGTATTAAAATTATTCCAGATGCTATAGTGAATTTACAAATGCTGACTTACTTAAATTTGAGGTAAGTTAACATTATTGCTTTTTCTGTATGTTGTCAATTATGATGTCTCTTTTTCTCGCTACGTTTTCCATGCATCTCTTCGGAAACATCACCGGCTATGTTGCTCATTTTATTGACTTCTATAAGGCAGAAACCAATTGCCAGTAGGATTTTTCTGTCCTCTGTTAATTTTGTATATGACTACATCATAGGCTAAAATAAAAATAAGCTCTTACAGAAGATATGAAGAAGCATTGATTCTCTTTTGGATGATGGTCCCTACACATATTCCACATGTGGGTGTGCAGGTGTGCCTTGTGACTGAGTCTGTAAGCGTTTCTTAGCAGTGTCTGTTGACCTGCACATATGTAGTGCATCCACTCGTGCTCCGAACCGAGGATATAATAGGTAGTACAGGTTGATGCCTCTCCAGTTCCCTCTTATCACCACATGGCCTCAGTCAGAACCCTTGTTGCTTCGTGCTCTTAGTTTTCTATGGGAGTGGTGTACCTTTCATTCGGTGCATATAGTTGTAAATAGGGGTATCTGCATCAACGAGGAGAAGTCAGTGTTGATGCCTACACAGGCAGTCAGCTTTATTGGAGTGTGGCTTGACTCTGTCATGTGAAAGCCTTTGTCCTGGAAGACCATCTTCACAATGCTGACAGCCCTCATCAAAGACGTGCATCACAGACCATGCACCACTGTCTGCCGCTGTCTCCCCCTCCTTGGACGTATGGCAGCATGCACCTACGTGACACCACACGCACATCTCCATATGCATTGTTTTCAAACTTAGCTCCTTTCCAGCCAAGATCTCCGGACTGTGCTGGCCTTCGTCAGATGGTGGTCCAATCTTTCCCAGATTATGATTGATATTCCCTTCGCCGCTCCCACACTACAGGCCACCATCACAGTAGATGCCTCCCTCATGGGGTGGGAAGCCCACTTACACCAGCACACACCTCAGGGTGTGTGGTCACCATAGGAAGCCAGGATGTACATAAATGTGCTGGAACTGTGGGCAGACTGGCTAGCGTGCCAGGCCTTCCTCCCACTCATTCAGGCCCTCCATGTCCAAATGTTCTCCAACAACATTGTGGCAGTAGTATACATCAACAAGTAGCGTAGTGCCAGATCTCCTTCTTTCTGCTACGAGTTGGTCCAGCTTTGGAACTGGGGCTTGAAGAATGATGTGATGCTTCAAACCACACATCTACCTGGCACCTAGAATTCCCTATCCAACAGGTTCAGCAGGACGCTTTATCTCAGTCACAAGTGGGAGTTACATGACGCCATGTTCCGGTACTTCTTCGCAAAGTGGGGCACTCCCCAATGGGACCTCTTTGCCAATCACAAGAATTGAAAGCTGCCCTGCAATTGTTCCAGGGGAGCAACAGAGAACAGCTCTCAGAGTGACACTCTCCCGCTCCACTCCTTTCCCTTCCTACGACAGGTGCTACACAAGGTGCTACAAAGCCATCATCAGACTTGTAGCCCCATTCTGGCCTCATCAGTTCTGGTTCACAGACCTCTTCACTCTCTACCTGTACACCACTTTGCCTCTGCACACTCCCTGATTTACTCACACAAGATTGCAGGAATATTCGTCATCCCAGACTGGGCTCTCTTCACCTCACAACCTGATTTTTGGATGGGCGTCAAAGACTGCCCATGCGACAAATCCTTACCCAAAGCAGAGCCTGCTACTGACCTAAATGGAAATGCTTCACAGCATGGGCCCGCTACCCCCATCATTCACTAAACATGGTGTCTATTCCAGTTGTCCTCAACTACTGCCTAGCTCTCAGTTCTATATGAGTGCACCTGGCACCACTTAATGCCTTTCTCGCTCGTGTGGACAGCACCTTGGTCTTTACACACCCCAACACTATTCGCTTCATGAAGGGTTTACTTAACACCTTTCCACTGGTAGTCAAGCCCCCACCCCCGCTGGACCTTAATCTCGTTCTCTCCATACTCACGAAGCCACGCTTTGAATCGCTGGCAACGTGCTCCCTCTCCCACCTCTTGAAGAAAGTGACATTATTGGTAGCCATTACCTCAGCCAGATGGGTCAGTAAACTAGTGGCCATGATCGCGGACCCCACCTACCTGATATTCCACAGGGACAAAGTGTCCTTATGGTTCCAACCTAAATTCCTCCCAAAAGTGGTGTCAGAATTTCACTTAAATCAGAGCATCCACCTACTGGTTTTCCGCTTCAAACCACACACTTTCCCTGCTAACAGAGCTTTTCACTCCTTTGACATCTGCCATGCATTGGCATTCTACCTACGCAGGATATAACCCTTTTGCACATCACCAAAACTATTTGTGGCCATTGCCGAGCAGTCCAAGGGTCAAGCCCTTTCACACCAACGCATCTCCAAATCAGTGTTGGGGTGCATCTGCGAAAGCTACAACCAATCCAACACACCCCCATCTGATAGCATACTCTACGCGAGTACAAGCCACCAGGTCAGCCTCATGAGTGGCAGTGTCCTGGCAAGATATCTGCTATGCTGCAATGTGGCGCACTGTCCACACTTTCATGATGCATTGCGCCATCATGCAAGCAGAAGCTACAGATGCCACCACAGGCGAAACCGTACTGCATACCACACTTCCACTGGCATCCTTGAACCTACGTCCATGCTGATCACTGCGTGTGAGCCACCCATATGTGGAATACACCTAGGGACCATCAATCAAAGAACTGAAGGTTCTTTGAGATGTCTGGTCCTTATCTTTATTCCACTATCTGCCTTCCATCCCCTCTGCTTCGGGCTGGATTCCACAGCAGTAAGATTGAGACTAGAGAGATGTCGACCCACAATACCTATTAGCCCCTCGGCTAGGAGCATGAGGGGATGCACTATGCACGTGTGGGTCAACGGACACTGCTAAGAAACATACTTTTCTCTAATACCTTATTTGCCCCTATTTTACCACTCAGGAGTATTGTGAGGATTTATATCTGTAACTCACTCTGAATATATAAAGTGATAAGTATTAATACATTATTTATTTAGCATTATTTCAGAATGCTTTCTATTTTTAATACTGTAGAACTAGAATAAATTTGGTATCAATTATTCTGATTAAAGTCTTTTCAAAAGCTAAATATTTGATATTTCCACAAAGTATTTGCATAAATGCAGGATAATTACACAAGTATTATAAGTACTTTTTCCAAACCTGTAGTGTTTTAGACATAAATGCACAGAACTTGTTATTTAATGACCCAACAAGCAGAGTGGCAGTGAATTATGCAACTATAAACAAAAATAAAATGCATCAAAGTTCTTATTAGGCAATGTAAAATTCCCCTTCGTTTATTTTCCCTTGGAAGCCAGTTCCTCTACTATTTGGGTATAGTCTGCCTCCTTATTTGCCAGACTCAGTAAAATTCTGTAGGAGAGAGGAAAAAAAACAACATTTGACTGTCTCAAACATATTGATCCTGGCAAGAAAAGCAATATGATTTTCAGACCCATATTTCTCTTTCTACCTTTAATAAAAGTGTCTTCTAGTGCCAATAGAGAAGAGGACTGTACTCTGTATAGAATGTCCAGGAGGCTAGACTTAGATTTTGGATATCAGTTGTCAAATTGTTTCATTTCAAGATTTTCACATTGCACAAATACTCCAAATTTTTATTCATATACTGTTCTTGGGATGCAGCATCCCATATCTCTCTGCATGGGTGACCTCTGAATTTTGTAGGAGTTAAAAATTATCCACTGCTATAGGTTTCAGAGTAGCAACCGTGTTAGTCTGTATTTGCAAAACAGGAGTACTTGTGGCACCCTAGAGACTAACAAATTTATTTGAGCTAACACCCCTGCTCTACTTGTGCTACATTGATGACATCATCATCTGGACCCATGGAAAAGAAGCCCTTGAGGAATTCCATCATGATTTCAACAATTTCCACCCCACCATCAACCTCAGTCTGGACCAGTCCACACAAGAGATCCACTTCCTGGACACTACTGTGCTAATAAACACCACCCTATACCAGAAACCTACTGACCGCTATGCTTACCTACATGTCTCCAGCTGCCATCCAGACCACACCACACGATCCATTGTCTACAGCCAAGCTCTATGATATAATCGCATTTGCTCCAACCCCTCAGACAGAGACAAACACCTACAAGATCTTTATCAAGCATTCTTACAACTACAGTACCCACCCGCTGAAGTGACAGAGCCAGAAGAGTACCCAGAAGTCACCTACTACAGGACGGACCCAACAAAGAAAGTAACGGAATGCCAGTAGCCGTCACCTTCAGCCCCCTCACAGATCTTGGGACACAGGCCAGTCCTTGCTTACAGACAGCCCCCCAATCTGAAGCAAATACTCACCGGCAACCACACACCACACAACAAAAACACTAACCCAGGAACCTATCCTTGCAACAAAGCTCGTTGCCAACTCTGTCCACATATCTATTCAGGGGACACCATCATAGGACCTAATCACATCAGCCACACTATCAGAGGCTCGTTCACCTACACATCTACCAATGTGATATATGCCATCATGTGCCAGTAATGTCCCTCTGCCATGTACATTGGCCAAACCTGACAGTCTCTACATAAAAAAATAAATGGACACAAATCAGACATCAAGAATTACAACATTCAAAAACCAGTTGGAGAACACTTTAATCTCCCTGGTCACTCAATTACAGACCTAAAAATCGCAATATTACAACAACAAAAAAAAAACTTCAAAAACAGACTCCGACAAGAGACTGTTGAACTGGAATTAATTTGCAAAATGGACACCATTAAATTGGGCTTGAATAAAGACTGAGGCCATGTCTACATCTAAAATTTTGCAGCGCTGGTTGTTACAGCTGTATTAGTACAGCTGTATAGGGCCAGCGCTGCAGAGTGGCCACACTTACAGCAACCAGCGCTGCAAGTGGTGTTAGATGTGGCCACACTGCAGCGCTGTTGGGCGGCTTCAAGGGGTTTCGGGGAACGCGAGAGCAAACCGGGAAAGGAGACCAGCTTCGCCGCGGTTTGCTCTCGCGTTCCGCGAACCACCCTGCAAACCGCAGGGAAGGAGACCTGCTTGCTCGGCGGTTCGGGGACCGCGAGAGCAAAGCGGGGAAGGAGACCAGCTTCGCCGCGGTTTGCTCTCGCGTTCCGCGAACCACCCTGCAAACCGCAGGGAAGGAGACCTGCTTGCTCGGGGAACGCGAGAGCAAACCGCGGCGAAGCTGGTCTCCTTCCCCGCTTTGCTCTCGCGTTCCCGGAACCGCCGAGCAAGCAGGTCTCCTTCCCTGCGGTTTGCAGGGTGGTTCGCGGAACGCGAGAGCAAACCGCGGCGAAGCTGGTCTCCTTCCCCGCTTTGCTCTCGCGGTCCCCGAACCACCCTGCAAACCGCAGGGACGGAGACCGGCTTGCTCGGGGTTCGGGGAACGCGACAGCAAGCCGGGGAAGGAGACCAGCTTGATTACCGGAGGCTTCCTCAGGTATGCTGGGATACCTGCTTATTCCACGGAGGTCAAGAAAAGCGCTGGTAAGTGACTACACTTGATTACCAGCGCTGGATCACCAGCGCTGGATCCTCTACACCCGAGACAAAACGGGAGTACGGCCAGCGCTGCAAACAGGGAGTTGCAGCGCTGGTGGTGCCCTGCAGATGTGTACACCTCCTAAGTTGCAGCGCTGTAACTCCCTCACCAGCGCTGCAACTTTCTGATGTAGACAAGCCCTGAGAGTGGATGGGTCATTACACAAAGTAAAACTATTTCCCCATGTTTATAACCCCCCCGCCTCCGTTCCGCACACCTTCTTGTCAAGTGCTGCAAATGGACCATTTTGATTACCCTACAAAAAGTTTTTTTTTCTCTCCTGCTGGTAATAGCTCACCTTAACTGATCACTCTCGTTATTGGGTGTTACCATACACACGCACTTTCGTGTTCTCTGTGTGTGTGTGTGTCTGTGTGTATATATATATATCATATCTTCCTACTGTATTTTCCACTGCATGCATCCGATGAAGTGGGTTGTAGCCCATGAAAGCTTATGCTCAAATAAATTTGTTAGTCTCTAAGGTGCCACAAGTACTCCTGTTCTTTTTGCTATAGGTTTACTTCCTGATTTCATTTTTTTTCTGTAGAAGATCCACTGAACAGTGTGATTTTACTTTTAATGCTAGATTTTCTTTACTCTCAAGTGGTAAAATTAGTATCTTAAAATGTTGGCTCCATCTATTGAGCATGAGAGTAAGTTAGTATGCTGGATTTTTTTGCTTCAACAACATGCAAATGTGGTTCTGTTTTACTGGTTGAAAAAACTATTGGGCTGAAAGAAAGCATATTATTGTGTTCTCTGAGAGACTGATCAAAAGGCATATCTGTAGGATTTTACATTTATCGGACAGTGTCTGCTTCCTTATTCATTGTTGTAATGTGTTGTAACCACTTGGGGCCAAAAAAAACAAACAACCAAACCTGAGATGAAGATGAGTGTTTGTGTCATATAAATAGCTAGTGCAACACTGTGGCAGAAGGAAGGGAAGATCTTGTTGGGTTACCAGTATTGCCAACCTCAAGAGATCAAAAATCAGGAGTTAGATCCTCCAAAATCATGAGATTTGCCCCTGCCCTTCCCCTCTCCCCCCCAAAAAATTGAGCTTTTTTTTTCAAGAAAGATTATACTGTTTTTGGGTCTCTTGATTTTTAACTCTCCCTACCTATTCCCTGTGTGTCTGAGTGAGAGTGAGAGAGATGATACATTGCTCACTCTGCCAAATTTATTGAATATGGTGACTTTGGCTTCTGCTGCAGGAGCTCTCAACCCCATAACTGTCTGTCCTTTGCCCTTCAATTAATTCTGCCCCCATCAGCCCCAAATCAATCCTGTTCCCTCAGTTTCCACATCTGCCTGTCACACCAGTTCTGTCTGTCCTCCAACCTACCTATCAGTTTTGCCCCTCTCACTCATCTCCACCTCTGCTGCTATAGCTCTTGGGGTGTTCTTCAATCCCCTTTCAGGCAGTGGGTGGGTGTTGCAGCCAGGGAAAAAGAGGAAAGGGGTGAGGAACTGTCTGCATTGTGAAGGGAGAAGGAATGAGGGGCACTCTGCTCCCTCCTCACCTGTGAGAACTGCGAGCATGGATGGAATAGATGCTTCTAATTCCTTCAGGGCTGAACTTTGCAAAGGGACCAGAGAGTTTTGTGTCATCGTGAGACGAGCTCCAGCTCCCTCTGAAATTCTGTCACTCGGGAAAACAATCATGAGAGTTGGCAATACTGGGTTACACAGTTTTAGGAAAGCAACCCAGAATCGAAACTTTAAAAGGAATGTTTTAAAAATTATATATTGATTTTTATTCTGGATTCAGAAGAAATTCCTGAAGATGTTACCTTTCAGTTTGGAAATTCAGGAGTAGACTGACTCAGTCACAGACCAGGGTACTATTCTATAAACATAAGATCTCAGTTGCTGGTTCCACATAGTCAGGTTTGATGGCTGGAGCAGAGGTTGAAGCTAGGTGTAAGGTCAGGATTGGGACAAGGGAAGCACTGAAACTGGTGTCCAAGGGCAGGCTATGAGTCAGAACTGAGGTCAGCCAACCCAGTATTGTATCCAGAATCCAGATGTAGGCCAAAGCTGGTTGGGAGTGAGTCCAAGTGTTGGGAACAGGATGTGGGTGCAGGACTGGAGCAGCTCAATAATTGGGCTGGAGCAAGGTCAGAATAGGCCAGGAACAAGGGGGAAGAGTTAACTTGCAGTTCTGTGTTGGTGAAATACCAGTGCGTGGGGTCATCTGACCTGGGTTCTGCTTACGGATAGGCTGCTTCCACATGCCTGAGGGCTGAGTCACTGCAGGCTCTGTTGGAGGAATAAGTCAGTGTAACTGAGTTGCTGCTACATATCTGGGTGATGACTCAGTGTGTCATGGCAGCTGAGTGGGCAGCCCTGGTCTGGCTGAGGGTTTGCCTCATATGAGATACCGCAGATATGCAGATATAATTTAAATAATGTGGGTTACAAGATCCTATTATTTTGGTAATCACTAATGCTTGAAAAAAATGACTAAATCATAAATCATTGGAAGTCTTGAATTCTAAATTTTTCAGTAGAGTAGAGCCCTTGTTAGTTTACAAAGTATCATGCTTTGAATTGCTACTGGTTTCTCAAATGTGGTCTGTAATGGCTTGTATTTTTGCCTAATACCCTGAGCCAAGTTGCTGTTGCAAGGCAGTGGGGGAGGGATATCTCAGTGGTTTGAGCATTGGCCTGTTAAACCCAGGGTTGTGAGTTCAGTTCTTCAGGGGGACATTTAGAGGTTTGGGGATTGGTCCTGCTTTGAGCAGGGGGTAGGACTAGATGATCTCCTAAGGTCCCTTCCAACCCTAATAATCTATGATTCGAGTAGTTAATCTTGGGGAATTCTGTGCTATCAGTCAGTAGGACACTTTCCAGCACATCCCAGTATGGCCCATAAACAAGATGTACCTGACATTCTTTCTTGTCTACAAGGTCCATAGATCCATCAATGGCCTCTCATTCTGCATATAGCTACATAAGCAGAACTAGATCTATAAGTCAGTGATTGGGAAAGTCATGACATGACTGAAGAGCCCACCAGGTTTCTGTTCTGTCTCCATAGCTTCAGGAAGGTTTATTGGAATTCCTGATGGAGAGCAAAAGTGTCTTTAAAAAAGATTTTGCCATAAATTTGTTTCTGTAGCTGTGTTTCTGGTCCTTCCCTGCCTAGGGATTCAAGGGTCCAGTTCCTCTGTTGAGACACCATTAGAGGGGCCCCTGCCAGTGTGCCGGGGCCTGGTCAGAAAGAAGGGTGAAGCATGAATATATGCTGTCTGCTGCACCCCACTTGTGGAATGCCTGCATTGGAGATCTCTTTGTACCTCATGTACCTCAGCAGATCCAGGTCGGGCAGGGACCTTCATTGAGTAGGTCTCCTGAGCTAGGATCAGCAAATCCAGACCATCAGGAAATTGGGTCAGTAGAACCACTCCTGCTTCCTAAAAGGTGAGTGAGGAGGAAGGGGAAAGGTTTATACTCCATTTTCCCCTCTGATTAAGAAGAAATCATGAGGTGGCAGTGTTGTGCTGGACCTAAAGCATTTTCAGTTCCTGAGAGAGCCCAGATTCAACATGGAAACACTGAAGTTCAGCCTGATGACAATCAGCAAGGGGGAAGGGATAGCTCAGTGATTTGAGCATTGGCCTGCTAAACCCAGGGTTTTGAGTTTAATTCTTGAGGGGGCCACTTAAGGATCTAGGGCAAAAATCAGTACTTGGTCCTGCTAGTGAAGGCAGGGGGCTGGACTTGATGACCTTTCAAGGTCCCTTCCAGCTCTAGGAGATAGGTATATCTCCAATTATTATATTAATTAATTAAGTTATTAATTATTTGAGAGATGTGTACCTTCACATCCCTAGAATTTCACTGCAAATTTCTCTATTTTACCTTTTAGATCCCAGCACTTCAAATGCATTGTTGTCATTTAGCCTTGCCACCTCCCCTTCCCCAAGGTATTTACAAAGTTACCCATTGTTCTAGTAGCTACCGTCAGACAGGAAGCGGGAGGGGGTTTAACTCTGTCCATTCCTTGATGTCTTGAAAAGGGCTCTGTCCAAAGACAAATTGGTACAAAGCACTTCAAGGCTAATTGGGAACCTAGAGGACCACGGTTTTCGATTGAAATTGGGAAAAGAGCGAACTAGACCCTACACTCAGATAGCTCACCTAGGGTTGGAAATTGACACGCTTCCACAGATTGATTGTTTCTCGAGAGACAGAAAAAATGGCAGATGGTCAGCAGCCTCTGGGATATTTCAGTCCACTCCTTGATGTAATTAGTGGGGATGGTCTTGCCATATGTAGACACAACAATGAGCGTGAGTGCACATGAGACCTCTCCAGTCATTTCTGCTGTCCCTATTTCCTCACACCAGTTCATCCTACCAAGAGAGTCCAATTTCCTCAGAGTCTAATAACCTCTTTGAGGTGAAGGCTCACTCAAAATTTCAGGAAGGGATTTCCCTTACCTGAGTTGGCCAAGAATAATGCTACCACTGATACCTACCTCAGAGGATGGGGAGCTCATGTGAAGATGAGTTTAGTACCAGGCACTTGACAGAGCAAGAGGAGAAGCAGTCTATTATTGTTTTATTGTAGTGCTTAGAAGCCCCAGCCATGGACCAGAACCTGACTGTGCTAGGTACTGTACAAACTAAACTATGATTAGAGCTCAGAGCAATTCACTATAGACTAAGGATCCTCTCTTCATGGGTAGACAATGCCCATGTCCTAATCATGATTGACAAAACCAATACAGTGTTCTACATCAACAAACAGGGTAGGATAAGGTCACCAACCCTACAAAAGGAAACTGACCTTCTGACGTTCTGGGCAGGGGGAAACTCTAATCTCTTTTTGCTCTATATATTCAAGGCAGAAAAAAACAAACATTATGGCAAACTGGCTGGGCAGGGAACAGCTAGATCACGTGGAGTGGAGTCTTCATTTAGAAGTGTTTTAGTTACTAATGATGAAATTTGGGGTCCTGCTGGTAGACCTGTTTGCATCACATTTGAAGTGCAACATCCCTCCTCCTCTTTCTCCTGAAAGGGTGAGCCAAGAGTAGTAGGCACATGCTTTCTTCCATTTGACCCAAGAAAGCAGCTCTGGAATATATTGGATAAAGAAGCCCACTTGATCTTTATCTGTCTGTAAGAGACTCACCCCTGCAGTGCCTCCTGCTGGTCTCGTCCGGGAATTAGCTCATCCAGTGTCCAGAGCACCCTCTGAAGGCCTGCCACTTGGCCCCCATGTCCCTCCCAGACCCGTTATCTGGGGTGCTGCCCCCTGGCCATACACCCCTCAGTCTCATGGTCTCCCCTCTCCAGGGAACCCCCACCTACTATCCCCACCTCATCTCACTATAAAGCTACTGCCAGTCACTGTCTAGCCCCCGTACCCTGGGGCAGACTGCAGTATCAGCCTACTCATCACTGGCAAGGCTGGGTTTGGACCTTCTGCCTTGGCCTACCCCTGGGCTGCCCTCTGCAACCCTCAGTACCCGTTGGCCTTCTGCTGGACCACAGCCTGGGACTTTCCAGGCTGGAGCTCCCTGGCTTCTCCGCCTTTCTCCAACCCTGCTCCACTAAGGTACTCTGCTCAGGTCTCTCCCTCTCAGAGTTAGAGGGAGTCTGCTTGAGCTTCAACCTAAAAGCGCCTTTATAGGGCCAGCTGCAGCTGTTTCTCCAATCAGCCTAAAGTTTTCTCCCTCAGCCCCCACCCTCTCCAAGGGCTAGCTTTTAACCCCTTCTGAGCCGGAGCGGGGTGACCGCCCCGCTACACTGTCACATACAGGTTTTTCAGAAGTCTAATGCTCTATTCTTTTTCTACCATCCAGCAGTTAAAGGAAAGAACCTCAAAATCTTCCATTTCAGGGTGGTTGAAGTGGTGCACGCATGAAGCATGCAAGTCCAAGAGCCTCTCCCCCAGCTGGCCTCAAAGCCTACTTACTAAGAGCAGCAGGAGCCTCCAAATTTGCAGGGCAGACACCTGGTTATTCATACCTTCTCAACATTTTACTAGGAGGAAGCTGCCTTTGATAGCAGGTTGCTTGCAGAATAAGCGAAGGAACTTAAAACCTTGTATATAGTTCTGTTAGGTGAATCTTCCTTGAGACAGACTGCTATAAAAATTCCATTGGTTAATGGGTTTGTGGACCTTTTATATGAAAGAAAATAGGAACATTTATTTATTCCTTTCTCTGAGTTAAAGTCCACAGATCTGACCCTCCCTTTATAGGAAACATTTATTTGACCAGTAGGATAAAAATTCCTGCTAGGGTGGTTCAAATTTTGGTCAATAAAGTTATGCTGTGCAATAGGAATTCATTGTTTGTTGCTATAGAGCAGGGGTAGTCACCTATGGCACATGTGCCAAAGGCAGCACGTGAGCTGATTTTCAGCGGCACTCACAATGCCCAGGTCCTGGCCACTGGTCCAGGGGGCTCTGCATTTTAATTTAATTTTAAATGAAGTTTCTTAAATATTTTAAAAACCTTATTTACTTTACATACAACAGTAATTTAGTTATATATTATAGACTTATAGAAAGAGATCTTCTAAAAACATTAAAATGTATTACTGGCACGTGAAACCTTAAATCAGAGTGAATAAATGAAGACTCAGCACACCACTTCTGAAATGTTGCTGACCCCTGCTTTAGAGTGTATAAACTTACTAACAAGTTTTAATCCACATGGGGGATTATCCTTTTCTAAGGAAGCTGTGTTAGCTGGTGTGTTAGCCCTCCCTTATCAGTGAGTGACAGGTCTGATTCTGCCTATGTTGCTGCAGTCATGCTGAAAGGCAGTGGACCTTATAACTCAGATAAAGGAAATATTTGTTTAATCAAAATAAATTTTCCTGTTCCATATACTGGCGCCACTGATGGAACAGAGCCTCTTCTGTTTGGTGTGTCTATGCACCCTTCTCTGTTTCTGCACTTTCAGCAATAATGAGGGTATATTTTACCATCCATAATTTAATGGCGCTGTGATGAAAGTAAACTCTGCTTCCCATTCTGACTTTCCTATTATAGATCCTATTCTACCAACCTCTTGCTCTACTCACTGTTATTAAAATAATTGAGGGCAAATTCTCTAAGCTCATTTTGTAGTCACAGTAACCTTGCAAATTAAGTTTTAAATTTAATTATACAATTTGACCCTTTTACTCCTCTTCCCTCCCCTGCGGGGCCCCCCCCCGGTTGCTGAGTAGTTTTCGTTTCCTTGAGCTTACGGATACTGGAACTGAAACTTGGCTCTGTCATCCCAACTCAGATATATTTTCTCATATATATTTTCTATTTGTTTTTTATTTATTTAATTAATCACTCTCACCATCAATGTGTGCTCTGAAATATTAAATTTTAGACAGCCCTTACTGGACATGAATGTCATATCTTCAACTCCAGTTTGAAGAGGGAACTGAGGATATTTTATATAAGAAATTAATTATAGTTCCCAAGTATCATTTCAAAGTGCTGATGAAAAGAGTGAGGAGATGAAGAACTGACAGAAATACGATTGTTGTTGCCATTGTTGCCATGGTGTTGTTATACGTGTGCTCTAAATTTGTTGTTAGGTATTTGTGCTTGCAGCCTCTCAATGATTTAGTGTAAAACAAATGACTTTATTTATTTGTATTCTGGATAGCTGCATAGTATTTGTTTATTTGTATTCCCATTTGTATTATGGGAAAATAGTTGTTGGTTGGAACAGCCCAAATATAGTACAGATGTACGTAGTCAAAACTGCCATTATACTCTCCTCCCAATACACTTAAACCTGACTTTCTTAAGGGCAGTGGTATGCCTTTGCTATATTCTTCTTGTATTTATTCTTAGCCTTTCCAAAACAGAGAAACTGGCTGCTTTTTTATTTTATGTTGCTGGTGTTTGGTAATTTTGTTGGATCTGTGTTCAGCTGAAATCAAGCTTAGAAATCTCAGCCAAAGATGCTTTCTGAATAACTTTCAGTTTTAGATGTGGCTCTGGATATAAAAATCTTATATTCATTCTTTCAGAACATCAACACTCTGGAGACAGTTGGATTTAGGCATCATGATTTCATGAGAATGATTGTCTTCTGCTTTAAAGCATAGGATTAGATTCTGATTATGGCTACTACAGACTTTCTGTGTGATCTTGGACATCCCACTTAACATCTATGTCTGTTTCCTGACCTGTACAAGGGGGATAAAAGTATTTACCTACCTTCACAGAGTTTTTTGAAGCTAAAATATTTGTAAAGCATCTTGAAATTTTTGGATAGAAGACTATGTAGATACATAAATAATGATTTTAATATATAGCTTTTGGAGCAGATGTCAAGATTCAGAATTGGATAAAAGAAGCTGTGGAGATGAATGTGAGAGATCCATGTGGGAATTTGGGTCATTTAATGCAATGATAAATGAAATCTGTCTTGCGTTCTCAAAATACAGTCATGCATAAATTGTTCATTCTTTAGAGGCTTGAACAGTGTCATATATTGAGAGTGACTAAAATAGCTTTTAAGAGGGTGTGAATGTAAATTAAAGTTAATGGTAGTTGGTACAGGATTTTAACCTGTAAGGAAAAGAGAGCCAGGTGTTTTGAGTCAGAAAAATCTTCAGCTTCATGGGAAAACCAAGAGTTGAGAAGCAAACCACTCTGTTGATTTTTGTGACATACTTCATAGGAACTTTACCCAAGAAAAAACTCCAAACCACAATGTAAATTAACATTTTTACTTAGCACAATGTAAACTAAGAGTCACGTCTCCTCCTCCTGTCACTCCCAACTTCCAAACCTCCCCCAATATCTCTAAAATAGCTGAGGAGGGACAGGGAATTGAATCCTCCCAGGTGTCCCTGTCTAAATATGATTCCTTTTATTCTGTGTGCCAATCCCCCTACCCCCCCCCCCCCACTATCCACCAGGAGGCCAATCATTTTACTATGAAGAAGGAAATATGTTCCCTCTAAGGGCTTTGTTATTTCCTGAATTAATTTTTTGTAATTTTATTTCTAATGAACTTTCTCAGTGAATTTCTCAAGTTTCCATGTGATATAGAAATCAGTGAAATGGGGAACAGTGAGCAGCCTTACTCCAGTATAGTCACAACTTGTTTTCCAGCACTGGATTCATTATATTGCTGTCCTCTTCTCTAGCATCTTTTCATAAGCCATTTGTTAGTACTGAACACCTGCAGACCTCTTGGGCAGATACGGTTAGAACAGATGGGGTGTGGCTCCTGCTGCCTTGAAAGAAGTGAATGCTAGATGATTTGTGCCAATGTTCAGACATAACATATCCCTTTTAAGGGAAAGTTAATGATGATTGATCACAGGTTGAAATAAAATCATTGTGTTCACCACAAAAGAGGGCTTGCTGCTTTTACTCTGGGAAAGCATGTTTTGTCATCTTTTTTTCCAACAGCAGCCTTCGTTGACTCTTGATTTATCGTTTTATAGTATTTAAAAATAAATAAAGTCATATCTAAATTTAAAGAATAACCCACTGCAGGTGCACTTGTGCATTCTGGGTGAATAAACGTATGTAAGCTAGAGTATTAATGAGCATTTGTGGGAGAGAATTTAACTCGTGACATACAGAACCAGATCCAGGGCTATAATTCTACATTCCATCAGTCACTAGATAGATCAGCAGCCAGAGCTTGGAAATCATGTGATAGAAATAATGGGCACAATTATTAAGGACTTCATAACAAAATCTCCCCCCCCCGCCTCCCCTGCTCTCTTTTTAAAATGGATGATGGGTCAAGATTGAGAGCAAGCAACTACTTAAAATGAAAACTGAACATGCATTGGTGAATGTGCTGGCCCACCACACAATTTGTTAAAAAACATATTTTTTTAAATAGTGTTGATTCACTGGGTTAATGCACTAACCTTGTTGTTAAGTGTTACTGGATTTAAATCCTTGTTTATGATTTTAATTGAAATGATTCCAGTGGTTTTCCCTTGATAATAATGTAAAATTGTTCAGTTTGAAGTACTATACAATATATTACATACAATACAGTATGATGCCTATCTTTACTCCTTATGCTGGAAGGGCACTGGATATGAATTTGAAAATGAGATGTACCAAGGGATGCTGTAAAGTTGAGGGGGGGAGTCCCTTAACCATTTTTTTGTTGTTGTTAGTAAGATATTTTGAGTGTACAAGTACTCCTGTTCTTTTTAAGGTTCCTTTTGTTCTCCACCAAGAAAAAGTCCCAAAGAAACCAGTCTTGTATAACCCCAATTGTTTTTCTTTCTATGCTTTTTCCAGAGTCTTGGATTTATTCCTTTGATAAACCATTCAGCTACAGCCAACTATGTAATGCTGCAGCCCCTACTCATCTCTCCTTATCTAGATTGCTCAGTTAGTTCTTCATAGGAACAAAAAGCCTCCATTGGGTCTGAAACTGATATTTAAACCTCAAACTCAGAACTCATGAGAACTGGGTTTACCTGCTGAGAAATGTTTGTTCTGCAGTGTGGTTTGGAAGCTTAGTGAAGAAGATAGATTCAAAAGGTCTTCCAGAATTTCTGGTTAAAGAACAAGAAAAAGGGTTCTCATTGTTCACTCTTTAGCTCTCAGTGCTATGGAAACAGCCTGTCCCACCTTGAATCCTAAATCGGCATTCTAGTTCTAAAGACCCCCAGAATAATTTTCTGATAAATGCATCAGAGGGGTAGCTGTGTTAGTCTGGTTCTGTAAAAGCAGCGAAGAGTCCTGTGGCACCTTATAGACTAACAGACGTATTGGAGCACGAGCTTTCGTGGGTGAATACCCACTTCGTCATATGCATGTAGTGGAAATTTCCAGGGGCAGGTATATATATGCAAGCAAGAAGCAAGCTCATAGACTCATAGACTGGAAGGGACCTCGAGAGGTCATCGAGTCCAGTCCCCTGCCCTCATGGCAGGACCAAATACTGTCTAGACCATCCCTAATAGACATTTATCTAACCTACTCTTAAATATCTCCAGAGATGGAGATTCCACAACTTCCCTAGGCAATCTATTCCAGTGTTTAACTACCCTGACAGTTAGGAACTTTTTCCTAATGTCCAACCTAAATCTCCCTTGCTGCAGTTTAAGCCCATTGCTTCTTGTTCTATCATTGGATGCTAAGGTGAACAAGTTTTCTCCCTCCTCCTGATGACACCCTTTTAGATACCTGAAAACTGCTATCATGTCCCCTCTCTGTCTTCTCTTTTCCAAACTAAACAAACCCAATTCCTTCAGCCTTCCTTCATAGGTCATGTTCTCAAGACCTTTAATCATTCTCGTTGCTCTTCTCTGGACCCTCTCCAGTTTCTCCACATCTTTCTTGAGATCTAGAGATAACGAGGTTAGTTCACCTGCTTCTTGCTTGCATATATATATCTGTCCCTGGAAATGTCCACTTTGTGCATCCGACGAAGTGGGTATTAACCCACGAAAGCTCATGCTCCAATACGTCTATTAGTCTATAAGGTGCCACAGGACTCTTTGCTGCTTTTTCTGATAAATGGCTTTCTTCCATCAGGTGAACTTAACTCTTTTCTGTTTGACCTCCCTAAAAAACCTAATGCTTCTTTGAGGGGCCCACGGTAGACATAAGTTTGCAAGGAACTATCAAGAAAAAGCCTTCTGCTGTTAGGTTTTCAGATCAGCTATATCTGCTCAATAGTCTGAAATTCATCAGGATCCAGAATTCTCTGCTTTTTCACATTAAGAAAGTTTGAAGGAATTTCTGAAACACTGTGGTGGGAACTAAAAGTTGTAATGATATGACTTGGGTGTTTTCTGTGTGTAGCAGCTAATTTAGCACTTTTCTGGTAGCTTGCATAGCATTGTGGATCAGGCTGTTAGGCGGGAACCTTCCCTCCTCGCTTGGTGTGTTACCTAGTTGTGCGTATGTTTTTTGGGAGAATTTTTAGGCATTACTACCAGATATCCAGGTAACTCTAAAAAAGGAACAGGAGTACTTGTGGCACCTTAGAGACTAACAAATGTATTTGAGCATAAGCTTTTGTGGGCTACAGCCCACTTCATCGGTTGCATAGAATGGAACATATAGTGAGGAGATATATATATCTCCTCACTATATGTTCCACTATATATATACACACACACATACAGAGAACATGAAAAGGTGCGAGTTGCCCAAGCAACTCTAAGAGGCTAATTAATTAAGATGAACTGTTGTCAGCAGGATTAAAAAAAACTTGTAGTGATAATCAAGATAGCCCATTTAAGACAGTTTGACAAGAAGCTGTGAGGATACTTAACATGAGGAACTAGATTCAATGTGTAATGGCTCAGCTATTCCCAGTCTCTACTTAAGCCTAAATTGATTGTATCTAGTTTGCATATCAATTCAAGTTCAGCAGTTTCTCGTTGAAGTCTGTTTTTGAAGCTTTTCTGTTGCAAAATTGCCACCTTTAAATCTGTTACTGAATGGCCAGAGAGGTTGAAGTGTTCTACTGGTTTTCGAATGTTATGATTCCTGATGTCAGATTTGTGTCCATTTATTCTTTTGTGTAGAGACTGTCTGGTTTGGCCAATGTACATGGCACAGGGGCATTGCTGGTAACTCTGCTTCTTCCATCATCTCATGCCAAGAACCCTGAACTTTTCACTTCAGGAATGCACTGTGATTGCTCACTCCTTAACTGAAAAAGTTGGCCTGTTGAATTCTTAATAAAGATGTCCAATTATTTTTAAAGCAAAAAAAAAGAAAGAAAGAAACCACAAACCCTTTCAGCTCATATTTATACACCAGAAAGAAACTAAGATGAGCACAGACCTTTTAAAATTTTTTTTTGGGGGGTTGCTTTTAAAATTTCTCTGTGGGAACAGAGCCTTTACAAAGGTTAATTTACTGTTTATCCATTTTGAAGGAGTCAGATGGCCTTGAAGCTTCCTGATATGCCATTGTGCTTAAAGAATTGTATACAAGAATCACAGCAGCAGTGTCCTTCCTGATCAGGATCAGAGCATACACCAGGGGTTGGCAACCTCTGGCACGCGGCTCGCCAGAGTAAGCACCCTGGTGGGCTGGGCCAGTTTGTTTACCTAACGCATTGGCAGGTTTGGTGGACCGTGGTTCCCATTGACCGCGGTTCGCTGTCCCAGGCCAATGCAGGAGGCGAGAAGCCAGCACATTCCTCGGCCCACGGCCCTTGCCGCCACCCCCATTGGCCTGGGATGGCGAACCATGGCCAGTGGGAGCGGCAATCGGCCGAACCTGCCGATTGGTGACTGCTGCATTTGGGTGACAAAGGTTTGGAAACAGCCCTCCTTTGAGGTTTCTCTTTTAAGGGAAGAAATGATTGGGATCATAGTTGGTGTCTTCCCATTCAGATTAGCTTCTGCATTCTGAGAGTCCTGTCAGATACTGTTGTTTAGAACACTTGTCTATTCCGATCAAAGTCACAGAAAAATGAACTAACAGTTAACTTTGTGTGTAACTGAGTCGATTAATACACCAGCCCGGCCTGATGGACATTATCCTATGAGGTTTAGAAAAACGAAGTTTCTGTTAGGGATGAGGAGTGAAGGCTAACCTTCATTCTTTCACATAAAGATTGTCTCAAACTGGGGAGCAAAGAATGCGCAAAGGAGGAACAATGAAAGAGAATCTTTTCAAGGATGGGAGAATGATAGATTTGTGGTTTAATCACAGAATTAGAAATCAGAAGCCTTGAAGTATACTCTCCAGCTCTGCCACAGACTTCCTGTATGGCCTTGGGCAAGTAATTTAATTTCCTATCCCTTAGTTTTCCCATCTGCAAAGTAAGTATGATAACACATCCTTAACTCACAGGGAACTTTAATATGTGTGAGGTGTTCATATAATGTGGTGATGTGTTATAGTAAAGTTCATTAATAAATGTTGGATTTTGTTGGTTGCCATCTTTCCTATTGTTGCTACCAGAGAGGGAGAAAACACTATAGTCTATTTTGCAAAATCAAGTCACAGAAAATGAATGATCAGGAAAGAGAATAAACAATTTGGCTTTTCCAATATGAGATATGTGAAGAGTTTCAGACTGTAAAGAATTTTCAGTGCTGAGTTCCAAATACCTGGGGGAAAAACGGGTTGCAACAGACACAGACAGAAGTCTTTGCATGTAACTGTGTTTTTGAGAACCGGAAGCATGCCAGTATTTTTCCTATGATCAATTGTTGGCCTGTCTTTCAGTTATTTGGAAAAAAGTCTCATATTTATGCTTACTTCAGTAAAATCATAGGTTTTTTAAAAATGCTTGCAGCTTCTGCCCTCATTGAGTTTCCTGCATTTGTTGTGAAGGAAAACAGCTGTTGTAAGTTGATGTCACTTTGTTCGTGCAGTATATTCATGAGTAAACTGATAAAATTCATTCTTTTGTTTCAGGACGGTGATATTCCATAAAGCTGTTTTGTTCACTAAATGGAGATTTTTTTCTAATATTGCTTATGTTTGATGTTTTAATGCAGTTTTTTATTCCAAAACTTTCATTTACTTTTTTTTATGTGCAAGCAACTTGATATATCAAGATATCTCAATAACTGGACTTTTTAAATGGCACATTGTAATCTCAGATTTTCTAAGTGAGCATACAATAGAATAGTATCAGAGGGGTAGCCGTGTTAGTCTGGATTCGTAAAAGCAGCGAAGAATCCTGTGGCACCTTATAGACTAACAGATGTTTTGAAGCATGAGCTTTCGTGGGTGAATACCCACTTCGTCAGATGCAGGGTACATACAATACAATGTAATTTGTGTTTTTAATGTGTGTTTTTGTTTCTTTTGTTGCAGTCGAAATCAGCTTTCTTCTTTGCCAGCTTGCCTGTGTGGTCTTCCTCTAAAAGTCTTAATTGCAAGTAACAATAAGCTAGGTTCCCTTCCAGAAGAAATAGGTCAGCTAAAACAGTTAATGGAACTGGTATGTTACTGATTTGAATGTTTGGTTTTTGTTTGTTTTATTACTAGTTACAGTATAATCAATTTTGTAAAGAACGTCCTGCAAAAGCCTAATGATACGGTAATCACTGTTACACAGTCAGTGCTCCTTAATATGTGGTGAACTTCTTAATTGCATCAGATAGGAAAATGTTACAGTGTAACTGTCTCCTTTCCAGGTTCCCTGTCATCCACATCACCCTTCTTGGGTTCATATAAAACACATCAGTAAAGATCATCTTGCCTACTTGTTATTCTCACTGCATGATCAAATCACTCCTCTGTTCAAATCCCGCTACTGGCTCCCTGTTTTGCTAAAATGAGTTCAAGTTTCTTGTTCTGGTCTCCAAGTCCCTTCCTAGCTCTGCTCCTCTCAACTTGTCTTTTTTTTTTTTTTCTTTTCTTACCTCATTGTGTTTTACAAATTATGCTCATCTTTTCAGTCCCTTTTAGTTTCCTGTCACATATATTTCCATGCTGTCCATTATGCATGGAATGCCTTCTCTGAAGTGATCCATACAGACACTGTCCTCTTTCCGCAAAACCTACCCCTTCTGTAATGGCTATAAGCAATCAGCCAGTTATTGAGAGCACGGAGGGCAGGAATTAAATGGCACTTGAGAATTTTTTTTTTTAATTCCAAATGTATTTGGAAAGGTTATCTGTAAAAGACTGTATATATGTTAGTGTTTTCTCCTCCGTCACTTTCTTCCCCTGCACTGCAGCTCCCTCCCTCGGGCTGTGGCTCCCCCCTGCTCCCTGTCCTCTGACCACCCCCTGAGACCCTCTGCCCCTTATCCAACCCCTCGGCCCCAGCCTGGCACCTTTAACACGCCACTCAGAGCAGCGTGTTGGAGCTAGACACACTGACGTGCTGATCTGCCAGAGCGCGCAGGCCCGCCCCCCAGAGCGCTGCTTTACCACGTTATATCCAAATTCGTGTTATATTGGGTCACGTTATATCAGGGTAGAGGTATAGTTTACACCTGTCCTAAGGGGTGAATCTTCTCCCTGACCATGAAGAGATGCCTGTTAACGGCATTATTGTGGTTCTGTTGCTGAGGAGATGTGGCCCATGTATGGAAATGTGCATCCCTCAGTGCCAAGATGCTTAGCTGCATGAAGGCTACCTGCATGCTGCTGTAGAGCAGGACTTTGGAGGTAGCTCTAGTGTACAACTATACGCTACTGTAAAAACTGAGTATTTAGAACTCTTAACTTCAAACTTTTGATAGTGGTAACAGTACTAACTTGTTTGCACGCTATTTGACCTCCAAATTCCACTTGCCATAGAAATTTACTTAAATTGACTATTGTTCTCCAGTCTTATTTGAGAGAGCTTGTCCATGTTGTCAAACAGGGAGGCAACTGGTAAGAATAAAATGGAATTATTAGAAGAAGTCTGACCTTCACCAAATATTAACCTTTGGAATTTGAAAAGGCATTTGGAGTACATTATTTTAATTGTCTGCAGATGTCCTTGAAGCCAAGATGCAAAACAAAAGCAGGGTAATGTATTACATACTGGAATTAGGAGGAGTACACTGCTCTTGATTTGTCATACGTACCTAACCAGAAAGTAAAAGATGTTGTATGCAGTGTTGAGTCGGATAAAAGATACTATTATCTCTGGATATCTTGTGACTATGAACTAAAGAGATGAGTTTTATTCTTGGATTTCTTAAAAGGTCTCCAGCAGACTTTGTCCTTGCAGGTACTAAAAACCATAAAATTATTATACTTCCTTGAAAAATTCTCTTACACCCTGAAACCAAGGTCAGTTTTATTAAAGATTAATACACACATAGAAATATGCTTCTAGACACATCCTTACCATACAACTTTTCTGCAAGAGGGGCACTTTACCTTTTAAACTGTATGTTCTAAAAAGTAAATGCTTAATTATGAACTTGTTTCAAGTCTTTAGATAAAAATTAAGGCATTATATCCCTAAAAATATTTGGACTAATGCAATTAACCATAACTTTACAGTAATTTGGACAAGAGACAGTTTCCAGTGCACTCATTAACAAGGATTTTTTAATTTCCTTGTCTAAAACCTAAAACAATTCCCTGGCTCTGTTTTGAGAAGGGAAGGAAGTTTTGGCTCTAGTGGGATCCTGATAAGGAGACTTTTATCTCTCTGATACCCAATCCAATATTGTCAAATAGAGCTTCCTGCCCCTTCAGTTTTCTCACTAATTATTCTTTGAAGAAATTCTTGATTTGGAAATGACATTGACATAATATATTTGAATAGTATTAGAGAAACTCCCTTCAAAGGACTAAATTTGAAACCTGATTTGGGGAAACTGCAGAATCTTTGAGCTTATGGGTATTGTTCAACTTTGCCACTTGAAACAGTAACCGTGAAAGTAGGAGTTAATGTACTTAAGAAATTCCCTTATCTCTTTAGGAAAAAGTATTATCACTACGTAAATCATACTTTTGGAGATACAGTGTTTCCTTACTCTTCCTGATCTCCCTATTATACAGGGCATGAAATCTTGCAGGACCAGTCTAGTGAAATGACAATGCATCACAGGTTTAGGCAAAAGGTTCAGCATTCTTTTCAGTGTCATGTTGATTACATACTGGTGTGTTTGGTAGTATAAGCTAAAGCCTGTAAGTTAATTTGATCTTGTTTTAAAATGCCCTGATTATAGGAGTTTATCTTTGATTACCGATTTTAGGCTTTTCAGAATCTTGATTAATGAATCAACAGTATTAGTGTTATTAATGCATTTATTTTATATATGTATTACTAGTATTAATGCATTTCCTACTTTCCATTATACCTTGTGTTGGATCAACTCCATCTTGTACTGCATCTTAACTTTACAAATCTAAGTTTCTAGCAGTTGTTCTTTTAGAGATTTTGAGATGAACAGAAGCTTCATCTTGGTCCAGGTTGTTAAAACCCAAGATGAGGGGCCTAATTCAGCCCTCTACAAACTATCCACTGGGGCATTGAAATGTACAGGAATTGTTCTTTCTTTACCTTTGTAAATTTCAACAAACTCCCTGATCACAGGAACAAAGCACGCAGCTCTCAGTGCAGTGGGGCCTGCACACTTGTCATTGCGAATTAACCGGTGGAGTGCTCTCTGTTTTAAGTGTTTGAAGCCTGTGCTTTGGAGAACTTAACAGACATTTTGAGTTCACAGAGTACTCTGATTAAAAGTATGTATTATAATTATTAGGTGTGGTAAACTTGGGACCACTTAACCAAGAAAATAGGGTAAAGCACCTATATGATTTAGGAGTCTAAATTCCTTTACCTTTCAATGAGACTTATGCTTTTAGATCACTTAGGTGCTTTTGAAACTTTTTACCTAATGCTCTTTTAACAACCTCTATATTTCCCATCAAATACATTATGTTTTTTATAAAAGAGGAGAGTTGTTTCCCACCATCTTAAATTGGTACTGTCACATTGAATAGCCAGTTCTCTTTCTCTCTCTTTCAAATAGGTAACTTTTGTAAGAAGAGACTGTTTCTCCTTCTGTAGAGTTTAAAGTATGAATTGCATACCTACTGGTAATTGTGAGCCCCTTCCTATATTCAGTTCTTAAACTAGTGTGTAAAAATAACTGCAATTGTGTTATGTTTTTGTGTTGCTAGCATTTTGGTTTTAAAAAAGGAAAAATCCCTAAATTGATTTTTTTTAAATTGAAACCCAACTTCTAATATATCTCCAGTAATCTAATTTAGTGTTCCATCAAAAGAGAGCCACTTGATTTTGGAAAACTGTTCATTTCCTATCAGTGTTCTGCCGCTCCTCCCCTGCCCGACAAATTGCAAAGTCCTTCAGCAATTTACCGGAAAAATCAAAAACAGATGTAGGAAAATGAACAAGGAACCCAAATGGCACTCTGCATAACTTCACTAAGCAAATCTTAGTAAATGCTGTATTTTGGTTTTATGTGATGTGACACATCACATGGCTAGCTTTTCAGTGCAAAGATAAGACATGGCAGGTTACATGAATTTACATTTCATTAACCTGGAAAACATGTTTTAATGAATCAACAAAGTACTTCGAATTTCACACCCATAATAGTCAACTGTCTTGAGGGAAGACAGTTCATCATCTCCTTATTGCTTTTAATATAGGATGTCAGCTGCAATGAAATCACAGCTTTGCCACAGCAGATAGGCCAGTTGAAATCTCTAAGAGAACTGAATATCAGAAGAAATTACCTCAAGGTTTTACCACAAGGTAAAAAGACAAAAAATAAGACCTTTAAAATTACTTTCTAATTACAACTTAGAAAATATGCATGTGTTTAATTATGTACATAAGTAAGATTAAAAACCTCGCATTTCCTTGTGCTAAAATTTGTTTATTTTGGCAGATTTACCGTGCATCAGCAACCTTGTACAATACTTACTGCCAAACAGAAGCAGTATGTGGGTCTTTTTAAAATGAATTGTCTTTGTGATTCATGGTGGCTTGATACTTGTCTTCATATCATTGGTTTGAAGAATATTAATGAATGACCTATGCAGGCAGACCCTCCACTGATATAAAATGTTTTAGCTCTGTTGCGAAGTTATGACAATTTACACTAGCTGAGGATCAGCCCTGTGGAGTTCTAGAATATTTTAGGAATCTTGGAGAAAAGTGTATGATGTACTTAAAAGTACTGTGCTGTTTTTTTTTTCCTGAGGTCATTGTACTTGCATTAGAAGCCTAATCAAATTGGTACTGCTTCAGTGTGAGTAGAAGTTGCATATTAATAGGGCTGTCAAATGATTAATAAAATTAATCGTGATTAATCGTGCTGTTAAACTATAATAGAATACAATACCATTTAAATATTTCTGGATGTTTTCTACATTTTCAAATATATTGATTTCAGTTACAACACAGAATATAAGGTGTACAGTGATCACTTTATAGTTATTTTTTATTACAAATATTTGCACTGCTATAACATGAAATATACAGCAGAATGCGGGTAAACAGAGCAGGAGACATACAATTCTTCCCCAAGGAGTTCAGTCAGAAATGTAATTAATGTTATCAGTATGAACACATGTCCTCTGGAACAATGGCCGAAGCATGAAGAGGCATATGAGTCTTTAGCACACCTGGCAAGTAAATATCTTGCAATGACAGCTTCAGTAGTGCCATGCAAACACCTGTTCTCACTTTCAGGTGACATTGTAATTAAGAAGTGAGAAGCATTATCGCCCATAAATGTAAACAAGCTTGTTTCTCTTAGCAATTGGCTGAACAGGAAGTAGGACTGAGTGGACTTGTAGGCTCTAAAATTTTGCATTGTTTTGTTTTTGAGTTATGTAACCAAAAAAATAACATTTATAAGTTGCATTTTCACAATAAAGAGATTGCACTACACTACTTGTATGAGGTGAATTGAAAAATACTGTTTTTTATTTATCATTTTTACAGTGCAAATATATGTTATAAATAATATAAAGTGAGCACTGTACACTTTATATTCTGTGTTGTAATCAAAATGATATATTTGAAAATGTAGAAAAATATCCAAAAATATTTAATACATTTCAATTGATATTCTATTGTTTTACAGTGCAATTAATTACGATTAATTTTTTTGAGTTTATTACATGAGTTAACTGCAGTTAATCAACAGCCCTAAATATTATGCTGTTGTCCAAGTGATGATACCTTAGGAAATGCACCAGAAGAAATTCTGTATTGTCCACTCACCTCTTGGTCTCTGGTAATTGATTACCAATACCATTAAACTGTTGTGGGTCAGTTTTTACACACTGTTACACAGTACTGGCCTAAAACTGTGTGTATATTTGGGGGATATTAAAGCAATAAGACATTAAACAGGGAAGTGGTGCTTATTAACGTACACGTTAGGTATGTACATACCATAAAAAATGAGGTGAGTCTAGATATAGTGTTCATAAATTTACAGGACTCATGGGGATAAGATGCAATTATGAAAGCCAGCAATTTTTCTGGGATAAATCTTGAAGTTCTTACTCAAACAAATTTTTCTTTGAAGACAAGTAAGGACTAAACATTTGAATGATTCAATATTAGTAATGAAAAGCATCAGAAAAAGTTGAGTACACTAGTAATGTAGTCCTGCCCACAAAAGGGAACAGTTACTCTATTTGGCTTTGCTTTGATTCTTTATAGTCACCTAAATTAATATCAACATTGATAATGTGGTGGGGAAAGTGACTATATTTAGCTATTTTTCTTACTTAATCCAATTTCCATCCCTTATTGTGGCAGTATTGTTTATTCTGACAATGCCTTTGGAGAGATCCCATCAGGATTTCCAGAGTTTATGCCATCAATACTGACCATCCTTTAGTAATCTGAGATGCTGTGAGCTATGTTAGAGACCCAGCCTTCTTGCCTGGCTCTGCCTGATCAGCAATCCCAAAGAAGGTATCTTTGACAGAGTAACTCTAGGAAACTGCGTATACTCATTTGAAAGAATAGTACAATACATTGTACCCCAACTGAGAAACCATAGTTTATATTACTAGAAACAGAAGTTAGAGATTATTCTTTCTGCCCAATGTGGTACAGAATTTATTTTCAAAACCACTTGTTTTTATGGCTCCCTTTGCAGGATGAAAGGTATTTGATTTTATTTTAAGCAGCTGCCAACAGCCAAGTTGGCCTAGATACTTGAGAATGCCAAATGCTGTGATTATAGCACTGTGTGGACATTGTAAACAGAATATAAGTCTTCAAAATACATAAGTAAAGTAACAGGATCATCCATAACTTGTTTTTAGAAGAAAAATAAATTTAATTTATTATACTGTTGAATCCTTACTTTCTCCAATTACAAATAGAATCACATTCAGATATACTTAATTCATGTATTTTGTGACAAAAATAAATAAATATAATAACTACGATCCTTTCTGTTACTTTTAGAACTAATAGAGCTTCCCTTGGTAAAGTTTGACTTTTCCTGCAATAAAGTGCTCGTGATTCCAATTTGTTTTAGAAAGATGCTGCAGTTACAAGTATTATTGCTTGAGAACAATCCTCTGCAGTCCCCACCAGCACAAGTAAGTAATGTGTGTCACTTAAATTGTAATTTAGAATAAGAATAGGCTAGATGATATCAAGAACAGCCTGTGTTTAATTATTATTGTATAAAACTTCATTATCTCGTTTTTTTCCAAGCTTGCAAACCCAGCAATGCTATCTGTTGGGTCTTAATAATCGTAGTCCATTGATTTTAGCTAGAATTTTTTCTGAAATATAAACAAACGGGAGATGGTAGGTCTCCTCAAGCTCCTAACTTGTGCTCTTGAGCATACATAGCACCTGAACAGAGTCATTCTAGAATATTCCCCCTACTAAATTGCAGCTACCTTATAAATACATTGGTAAAATTTATTTCATTCGCCTGGCTTCCTTCAATGGTTACTGCTAATAAACAGGATATTTTCATGATGACGGAGGGGAAAATTGTAAGATAAACCTATATTCCGTAACTACTGTAAGTGAATGGGCAGACATTTTAGGAAGCTTTGGTGTGATTTTACCAATTAACAAGACACTAATATGTTCAGGCCAGGGAATAATCTAGTTAAAACATCTTTCTGTAAGCCTACTGTATGTGATGCACATAGAAACTATTAAATTCCATATTTGGATATAGCCTGCTTTGAAGAAATGTAATATATTGTGATAATGAATGTAGACGACATTTCCACCAGGAGACAGTGCTATATCTTATTGTTAAGTTGTTGCCTTGTATTTTATGTTGTTGATATGACCTGAGGGGTTAGCGGAAAGATCTGTCCTGCCTGTGTGTACTAAGTTGGTGTTCGCTGTGTCCCAGTGATTCTGTAAGCAAATATTACAATTGGTGGCTTCAAGATGGCAGAAGCACTTTTGCCTGAGAAGAAATTTACTGGTTATGCAGATGAGACTGGAATCTTTGAGTCTTCACAGACTTTGAGTGGACTGATGAGGAAGTAGCACAGTACCAAGTGGTATTTTTGAATAGTGATGCCAAGTGTTTTAGCAGCAGCTTCCCAATGCGGATCATGGTTCTTATAGACAGTTACACAAACACTTATATAACCTCTGTGAAAGGCCATTGGCCCTTTTGAAATACTGGAAGGAATGGCAAGCCAGAAGGCACCTGGAAGAGGAACCCCTGCAGAGTTATATGCATGCATTAAGGAGATTGTGCAGTAGGCCTTTGTCATACCCCTGTCCAGGAGATGACTCTAGTGAAGCAGAATCTGCTGTTCCACATCTTGAATTGGCAAGCCATGAGAGGATTCTGTGTGAAAAGTCAGTTTGTAAACAGTTTAAGAAGAGAGCTTTATAACCTGCTGGTGAAGGATAACATACTGGAAATATCTATGGACCTGATTATATGCAGAGTTCAAAAATGTGGAAGAAGAAATTCATGCTTCCCTTAAAGGTATTAGCTGCTAATTCGCAGCCTTAGGTTATTCCCTTATACCAGATGCTGCACTTCAAGAAATTATTGCTAGTGAAGTGGCTAAGTAGTTGGCAGCGCAACCTATTCACAGGCATCCCACAGGTCAGAAGAGAGAGACTGTTTCCCAAGTGGGTCCCATGACGGATGACATTTGCAGGTGTTATAGAAGCAAAGGCCATTGGAGACAGAATTGTCCCAAACAGAGATAAAGCCACACCAAGGGAAATGAGAAGTTGCTGATGCAGTAGGGTCACCATCAGCAACTCTTAGAATGGGCCAGTCAGGAGCTACACAGACACCTGTTACTTTGTGTCTGGAGACATCGCTGCCTGGAAAACTACAATGCTGTTGAACTCAGGATCTGAAATAAGTCTGATCTATGGTGAATACCTAGTGCTGAAAGGGAAGAAAATTTGTACTGCAGGAGTTAAACTGGTGAGTGTTAATCAATACTGCTGCCCCTGAACTTGAGGTCTTTGCATACTAAGTGGACTTTTGTTGTGGTGACCAGTATTTCTAGTGCTGTTTAGTTGGGAGAGGATTTCATCCGAGGGCATCACAAGAACTCTTGGGGTATTAATAGAAGAGTTTTGTCCCTGGATAACATTGAGATACTCCTGCTGGATGTTGGCAGGAGGAAGTGTGGACCTGGGGTTTTTAGAGATGCCTCTACCTTGCCTACAGGATGACAGAGAGGAACTGCATACTTCCTGTGAAGGCTGAGATAAAGTTTTGGTGAAGGCAGCTAATCATGCAGTAATACCCCTGATGATAAAGGACAGCTGCAGTGAATCTGTAGGAGTATTTGAAGCCACCAATATCTGGTCAGGGTTACTATTTAGCAGAACTCTCTTTTTCGAGCTGGACCAAAGGGTGTGGATAAGTGCAATTAGTGAAAAATCAGGCCATGGGGACCGTGTCCAATATAACTAGTGTCTCTAAGTCTCCCATAGGGGCAGAGATCAAGCGCTGTGTTGCAGCCCAGTCAGTAAAAGAGCTAGGGGTTGACTTGACAAAAGCAACTGTAGAAGGCAACAAAGGGAAGTGATTAGAACAGTTGCTTGTACAACATGCCACTATGTTCTCCAGGATTAAAATGAAGAGCTTGGGAAATATGATTGGATGCAATATTGGGTTGTGCTTAAGCCAGGGAATATTCCTCTAAGGCAGCCCTCACATCAGATTTCACTGGTGTAACAGTCACGGGTTATTTTTGGGTTCCGCAAACCCATGCTTCCCTGTGACTTGATGTTCAGGCAGCAAGAACTAGCAGGGCCCTCTGCACCTACACAGGGGGGTAACATGGTGGAATCTAATATCAGTGACCTGATGACAGCATTCCAGAGAGTGGAGGAGCAAATGAGCTGGAAATGAACATGTCAAGCACAAGATGCCAGGAAAAAAGGAAAATGATGTGCCCATCCAGGAAGGAGAGAGCTGTAGGTATGCAACTGGAAAAAAAAACCAAATTACTCCTTTTTGGAGGGGACATTACACAATAATTAAGAAACTAAACAACTTATCTTTCCTGATTTTTTTTTTAAAGTGAGAGCCCACCCTTTTGTATTGCATTGAGAATTGGTGCCCAGATTCACAGAAGAAAGAGGAGGGCAAACATTGAGGATGCTCAACAGCTATTCCAGAGGGCTTCAGTAGAGGATTTGGAGGTACTCAGCAGGTTCCTATGGCTCATAAAGGGAGTCTGATTGTGGACAAAGAATTGCTGGGGTGTTCTAGGAACCTCAACACTGTGCCATTTTCAGCAGACAGTCTGACCACAACAGATAGGCCTGATCTAGAGGACATGAATCCTTCATTCGCTGATCATCTAGATCCAACTATGAGTGATGCATACATGACTGAATACAGGACTTGAGGGGGAAGATGAACATGGAAATCTGCATGGATGGCAGACTACTTGGATTCCTAGGACTTAACTACTTTCTTAAAATAAAAACATATTTATTACTTATAAACTGAAGAAATATCTTTTTTTTGTCTTTCTCCATTGGGGAGGGAAAAGTATTTTTCTCCTGGATTTATAAGGTAGCATATGTTGATATGGCTGCTTCTTGTTTCTACTTTCTGTACACAGTTATGTTGTTCTTGATGTTAAGGGGGATGTCCATTATTTTTGGAATGTATTTATACTAGAAGACATAAAGTTGTGCATATCTTGCCCAAACCCACATAGGTCACAGTGGGCACGCTCCAATTGAAGTCATTGGTAAATTTCCCATTATCTCCATTGCTACTTCTTAACGTCGTCTCCAAAGCAGCAAAATGAGATCGCACACTGTTTTTGTTGTAATTTTTTAAAATGAAATAAACTGATGGAAAACATCCTGTCTACTATTTTTCTAGGAAGTTAATATTAGTAAGGTCAAATTTGGAGCAAATATTTTTTTTAAAATCCTTATGGTTTTAAATGTTTTTTTTTCTCATCCTAATAGATTTGTATAAAGGGTAAAGTGCACATATTCAAATATCTGAGCATACAGGCGTGCCAGATTAAAACAGCAGACTCACTTTATCTTAATGCCATAGAACGACCACACTTGCAGCAACCTGTGGAAGAGAGGTAAGTATAAAAGACTAACACTGCATTCTTTGTTCACATAAATTAGTTCTAGCGGTCTGGAAACAAAATGGAATATATTTTTTATTCTTTTACTTCAAGACTTTTCAATGTAGGTTTATGTCAGCTGTATCTTTTTGAATAAAACTCTCATCTGAATTAATAATCTTTATTCCAGAGAAACCCCTGTATTACTTCAGAATGATTATAACATAATTTAAATGTAATCTAGGTGATTATTAAATACTACCCTCCACCATAACCATATCATTTGATTAAGATGTTTTAGTTTTGATGGACTCAGATTAGATTAGATTGATTTTTAAATACACATTGGTGTTTTTCATGTTTTTCCCCATCATGTTATCACTACTGGGTTAAGGTTTTTGAGATGACTTAACTGTGCATTTCCAAAACTTAACATGTTTGGATTTCTTTTACATGTAATTTTAACTCTGAATTTCTTCGATTGGTAAAGCTGAGTTTTGGGATAATGTGATAAAATGTTGATCCTAATTACTGTTTTGTCTTTTTAACCTTAACTCAACATTAGTAAGTTTTTTGTCTAGGGATATCCTTGTTTTTTAAAAAACATTTCAGACACAAACAATAAACCCAAAAAAATGCAACCATAATATATTTCTAATGATCTGAGATAAGTAGTATCAACTTTAATATTTTTTAAAATTGTAATTGTTAAGAGCAAATTCACTGGTACACTAGAGCAGCACGAGCAGCCAGAACTGGGATTACAACTGCTTTGCATCACTAGAGCAGTGCAAGGCAGCCAAAGTGTATTGGTGGATTGTGCCTTTAATATTCAGTTAGTTTATTGGTTTATTGTTACAGGAACTAGCGCTATATGAAGGAAAAGATGTGCAGGGAGAACCCTGTTGATAACCTGTATAATGACATTAAATACAATCATTAATTATTTATCTTATTTGCAACCTAATTTCTTCAAACATGGTGTATGCACAGGACTTCAATGAATTTTAATTATCAGGATAGTTTAAAAAGTCTTTGTTGTTCCTTATTAAGATCATTTGGGACAAAGAAAAGACTGACAGGTGCTACATTTCTTAAAGAACCGATTCTTAAATTAATTTGAACTCATAAACTAATTGATAGATTTTTCAGGTAAATTCTCAACAATTCATCCTGTACTCAGAGAGTAACCCCTGTAAATTTGGGGTGGATATGCTATATTTATCCTATATAAAATAGTTTAATGCTTGGTTTTAGTCTAAAATGAAATTCAGCTTTAGCAATGGAGTTGTGGCCAGTGGTATAATGGTATAAAATGAGCATATAGTTTATTACGAGAGAGATCTACTTGGTCAAAGTTGAAAAGGCTTTCATTTAATTTATTCATGGGACGTAGTGGTATCTTTTTGTTGTATGTTCATCAGGGGTAAAAGTAACTTAAAGGACTTACCGGTACTCTAGAGTCTTGCGGAGGGGGAGGGGCCTCCACTGGAAGAGGCGTGGCCTCTATCAGAAGAGGTGAGGCCTTTAAATCTTGGGGCTTTTAAATCAGGATTTAAAGGGCTCAGGGATTCGGCTGAAGCTAGGAGCCAGGCCCTTTAAATTAACCCCAGAGCTACCAGCTGCAGAGGCGGCTGGGAGCCCTGGAGTTTGGGGGGGGTGAAAGTAATTTACATTTCTTACCCATATGGTCTAGTCGCAAGCAACCCAGCCACCTCTCCTACATACTTCATGGATCCCTCCCATTGCATGACTTAGATAGAGAAAATAAAGCTACTATTAATACTACCAGTACTGTCTGTAATAAAACTTTACTATTGGAATAAGCCTGAAAAAGTGAAAACTCGCTGTCATATTTTTCTCTGTGTCTTCACTCCTCCTCCTCCTCCAGCCAGGCTGCCGATGCTAGGCTCTGTGCTTTCTCCCTGCCTGGCACTCAGCAGCTGCCGCAGAGGCTTCCCTCTAGCTTGCAGCAGGGAGACTGCCTCCTGCATAAGAACAGTTTAAACTCAGTTGTTCCCTGATGGTTCAGCCCCCCGGGTTAAGAGAGGTTTCTGTCATCTTTGTTAATTTCACTCCCAGTTGTTGGGGGGCGGGGGTGGGGGGAAGCTGTGTATGACCATGGCAGGGGCAGTTCTTTTCTGCCCCCTGGATGAGGGGATCTCCAATACTACTAACATACAATAGTAGGGGCCGGTTGCTGGGGTCAAGGCAGTCAGCGGCAGGCTGCAACTGCATTGTTTGTGACACACATTCATACATACACACACATGCATACTGTATGTATGTGTATGTGTATGAATGTGTCACAAACAATGCAGCTGCAGCCTGCCACCGACCAGCAGTGACCCCAGCAACCGGCCCCTGTGGGCTGCTGCCTGCAGAGAGCCAGCAGGTGCTGCTGGGCTGGGTCTGCCAAGGAGTAAGTAACCAAGTCAAAAACCACAGCCAGCCAGGGAGGGAGCCCGGGGGGGGAGGAGGAGAGAAAGGGAAAGTCAGGGATGAATGAAAGACAACTGGGATAGCCTTCATGAAATATACAAGATATTTAAAGAAAATTTTATCAATTTCAGCCTCTACACTCTGCAGGCAGAACAAAACAAAGAGATCTGAGATTGCACCTGCTGTCCTTAGGACATTTCAGGTGTTTAAATCAATATTGGAAAAGGGTGGGTTGGAATGAAAACTACTATTTCTTTCAAAGGAGGCACAATAATTTCACTGAATATTCAGTTTTCCCCTCCAATCCATTTGTGGTTTTGTCTATGGGGGCTATTTGCTTTCTCTGTAAATCTTTAGTTGCTTTAGCAAAATTGCTTTGCCCAAAATAAATCCTGATCATCATGACACATCTTTCCACCATGTTCTCCATGTTTTTTGTGGTTTTTTTTTAAACAATAACATTTCAAAGAGGATCTGCAAGCAGTTTGGACATCACAACCATGATCCTCTGCTGGGGAGGGAATGGGATCGATTTGAACTTGGAAATGGTTCTTGATTTTGATTCTGTTTAGGAGATCCCCTCATCTCCGGGGACAGAAAAGAACTGCCCCGCCATGGTCTCTCACACACACCCAACAAGAACTGAGAGTGAAATTAACAAGGATGCCAGAAACGGCTCCTAACTCTGGGCACTGAACTGCACAGGGAACAGCTGAGTTTAAACTGTTCTTTTGCAGGCAGCAATAGCAGGCATCTCAGCCAGTCTACTGCAAGCTAGAGCCTAGAGGAAAACCCCTGCTGCGGGGGAATGGGAGGAATTCAGAGCCTTGTCTGCAGCCTCCCTGGAGCAGGGGGAGGGAGGAGCCGAGAAACCAATGTGACAGTGAGTTTTCCCCTTCCATCTGCTTTTATTAGCTCAGGATTTAAACTGTGCAGCCAAATGCTTGTATTTGTTGTGTATATTAGTTAGGAGAGATCCCCTCATCCCTGGAGGCAGACAGGGACTGTCCCTGCCATGGTCAAACACACCCTCCCCTCGACCCCCTCCCCCCAGCTACTGTGAGTTAAATTAACAAGGAGGCCAGAAACCTAGCCCTGGGGGCTGAACCATCAGAGAACAGCTGAGTTTAAACTATTCTTATGCAGGGAGCAGGCTTCTCTTTCCCTCCCTCAGTCAGTCTCCTTTTCGTACTGGTCTTCCGTACCGGCGCGTACCAGCTTACTTTCTCCTCTGATGGTCATACAAGTGACTAGAACAGTGGGGTCCTGGTCCATAACTGGGACTTCTGTGTGCTACCACATTAATAACGATATGTAATAAATACAATGCTTGAGGACCTATCAGGAATAGCAGCCTTTTTCTACATTCCTGTGTTATAATTTATTAATTTATCACATATAGTTTAGCACAAGTATATCCTTTGTATTCATTAGCTTTTTCACTAACGAATGAAAAACTGAAAATTAGGGAAAATACTGTTTTCATGTTTCTGAGAATAATCTTATAGTAACAGCTTCCAAAGAAACACAAAACTTCTGGGATTTCCACAGATTATTTCACACAAAGTTCCAGTATTTACGGACCTTAATCAGAGACCTGCTTTTACAAAGACTCTTAAAATTGCGTTTTTTCATTTTTATTGGGAAATATGTCTAGTTGCTGAGAAAGTAACGATGTGCAAAACAAATATGGTGAAATTGGGCAGGATTACAATTTAATTTTTTAGATCACAAACAAATGTGTGATGTAGAAAAATGAGATGGTCAATGTATTATTCTAGGAACGTGAGCATATGACTAATATTGTAATGTACAGTGAGTAAAGGTCATATATTAGGCAATGAAACCAGAGCAGAAGGTACCTGACATTATTATGGTTTACCAATTTAAATAAGTAAACCTCAAGGAGTTTTTAAATTAATGCATGTCACAAAGGTACCTATGTTATTAATTACTTCATGCTCTAGGGAGATCCAACGCCCTTTCCTCCAGCACTAATTAATTTTTAACACATTAATGCTCAGGTGTGATTCAGTTGACTACAGTCTGAGTTCAACTATTTTAGTTGATTTGAAAGTCAGTTTGGGGTTATGCTAAGCAATCAGAATGCTGCTAAGCTACTGGCAGTTTTTATCTTTGTGAACAAAAAAGGATGATTTAACAATAGATTATTTTTTCCTATTTTTAACCAGTAATCTTCCTGTCTTCTTAGAGGAACTTGTCGAGCTGTTTGTTTAATTCATTTTACTTGACATTGAACATTTGCACAATAATGTTACCAGTCTTACTTCACGTGTATTATATTATTGATTTGTTAAAGGACTGATCTTGGACCATAGATGCTAATGGAAGTTTTGGCATTGACTTCACTGAGATCAGGCTCAGGCTCTTAGTGCACACTGAAATAACTTTCTGTTTGCTTTTGTTTACATTTAGCATTGATGATATATATCCAAGTAAAAAGGATTCTGATTCAGGTGTTGGCAGTGATAACGGAGATAAACGTTTGTCAGCTACAGAGGTAACTTACCTGAATTTTTGCTTTTTCAGCCATTTTGGTTTATACTTCCAGTTGGATAGTTTTGTGGAGATACTTTCTGTGTATCAAAAATATGCAGCCAAACCCTGGACAGAAATTTCTACAAAAGTAAACAGTGAAATGATGAGGATAGAAGAGAAACTTTATTCTATATACCCTGTGGAGGGGGCTGTCAAAACACTTATTTCAAAAGTTTTAAGAATACATTACTTGAAGAACAAAGGTTCATCATGAGTGGATTGATGCCTTTGTGATTTTATTGCCTATGAGAATTAATCATTTATCTTGCTCTGATTGAAAGTTAATGGGGATTGGGCACCAAACTCCTTCAGGCACCTTTGAAAAGATCACTCTAAATTTACTATTATTTTGCTTGCACCACATAATCTTCTTTTCAAGTTCATGCTGTCTAAAGGACACTGGAAGACACAGACTCTCAGTGTTATAGCTGCTTTGTAATGTTCTTGCACTTGGCTCTTTTGTTCTCTAAATATTCATTAAAACAGATGCCAGGCTGGCACTCTACTTTGCCACTGAACCTGGCATTTTTTTGGAAGCACAAAATTGAAAATAGAGCCTTTTGAGGTGAGTCTCCCCAAAGGACTAATTTGGACTTGGTGCAGTTTTTAAAATATTTTACATTTAAAAGAAGAAAAAGAGAGAAGAGTAAACAGGACGGTAGGAGGCTGCTGAGAGAAAAGGGTACTGCAAAAAGAGAAAAGGATAGGTCAGGGTCGGCAACTTTTCAGAAGTGGTGTGCCGAGTCTTCATTTATTCACTCTAATTTAAGGCTTCGCGTGCCGGTAATACATTTTAACGTTTTTAAAAGGTCTCTTTCTATAAGTCTATATTATGTAACTAAACTATTGTATGTAAAATAAACAAGGTTTTCAAAATGTTTAAACGTCATTTAAAATTAAATTAAAATGCTGATCTTACGCCGCCAGCCTGCTCAGCTCGTTGCCAGCCTGTGGTTCTGTTCACCTAGGCCGGCAGTGGGCTGAGCAGGGCCTGTGGCCAAGACCTCACACCTGGGGCGGGGGGGCAGGTTTTAGGGGTCAGGGCAGAGGGCTGGGGGAGGGGGTTCAGGGCAAAAGGCTGGGTGGAGGCGGTTCAGGAGTCAGAGCAGAGGGCTGGGGGGGTGGGTGTAGGGCAGAAGGCTGGGTGTGTGGGGGGGTGCAAGGCAGAAGGCTGGGTGTGGGGGGAGTTCAAGGATCAGGGCAGAGGGCTGGGGACGTGGGGAGGTGCAGGTCAGGGATGGGACTGTGGGGGGTACAGGGCAGAAGGCTGGGTGTTGGGAGGGTTCAAGGATCAGAGCAGAAGGCTGAGTATGTGGGGGGCTCAGGGCAGAGGGATGGGGCTGTGGAGATGCAGGGCAGAAGGCTGGGTGTGTGTTGGGGTTGGGGGGTTCAGGGCAGAGAGCCTGAGGGTGTAGCGGTGCAGGGCAGAACGCTGTGTGTGTGTGGGGGGGGGTCAGGGTAGAAGGATGGGGCTGTGGGGGTGCAGGGCAGAGGGCTGGGTGTGTGTGGGGGGGTCAGGGTAGAAGGATGGGGCTGTGGGGGTGCAGGGCAGAGGGCTGGGTGTGTGGGGGATTCAGGGCAGAGGGATGGGGCTGTGGGGGTGCAGGGCAGAAGGCTGGGTATGTGTTGGGGTGGGATGGGGTTCAGGGCATCGGTGTGGGGGGTGCAGAGCAGAAGGCTGTGGGGGGTTCAGGGCAGAGGGCTGGGGGGTATAGGGGTGCAAAGCAGAATGCTGAGTGTGGGGGGTCAGGGCTGGGGAGTATGGGGGTGCAGGGCAGAATGCTGAGTGTGTGGGGGTCACAGCAGAGGGATGGTATGGAGAGGTGCAGGGCAGAATGCTGTGTGGGGGTCAGGGCTGGGGGGTATGGGGATGCAGGGCAGAATGCTGAGTGTGGGGGGGATCGGGGCAGAGGGCTGGGAGGTACAGGGGTGCAGGGCAGAATGCTGAGTGTGTGGGGGGTCAGGGCAGAGGGCTGGGGGTGTGGGGAGTGCAGGGCAGTATGCTGAGTGTTGGGGGGATCGGGGCAGAGGGCTGGGAGGTACAGGGGTGCAGGGCAGAATGCTGAGTGTGTGGGGGGGTCAGGGCAGAGGGCTGGGGTGCTCGGCTCGTAGGGGTGGTCCCAGCCCCCTGCCCTGAGCGGCTCAGGGCAGGAGGCTGGAAGGGATGTGCCTTGTTCCACCCCCTTCCCCAAGGCCCCGTCCCTACCTCTCTCTTTGTCTTCTCTACAGAGCTGCGTGCACGCTACCACTCTTCCCCCTCCCCCTTGCTAGGGCCAGCAGCTGATTGGCTCAGGGACGGAGAGAGAGCGGGGCAGGAAAGCACCACGCTGGGGGAAGAAGCGAGCCAGGAGGGAAGCTTGGGTGCTGCAGAACCAAGCTTCTGCCTCCTGCCCCCACAGAGGAGAGTGGTGGGGCTGAGTTAGGCTGGGGCAGGCGGCTGCGTGCCGCTCAAAATCGGCTCGCGTGCCATGTTTGGCACACATGCTGCAGGTTGCCGACCCCTGGGATAGGTAAATTGAATCTTCAGGGGAGTTGAGAAGAGCAAGTGAAAATGGATGAATGGAAAAGAGCATGGGAGGGAAACAGGAGAAAGAAGGGTGGGAGATAGTGGGGAAAATATGACAGGGAAAGTAATGGGGCATGGGAGAAAATGAAGGAAAGGAAAAGGATAAAGGTTAGCTGTGTAATACAACTCCCAGTGTATCATGACTTTTGGACTTTATTTGGTACATGCCTTTTTCTTTTTTTGTACAATACCTGCCATGTTCTTGATACTAACCAAAGGAACCATACCATCACATAGTGGCATGATGAAAGCTTTAACTTCTCCTTTTAATTTTTATAAAGAGAATGCTGCCGTTTTCTGTACTACTTGTAAAGTATGGATTCTCATGGGAAAGTGGGTGTTGGTGAGCCCGTGAGTGTGGCTTCCCTTGTCCTGGTCCCAGATAGGGGCTCCCCCGGGGAGCAGCAGTGGCTAAAGCTGCTTTGTTACTCAGATGTTGTAAATGTGAGAAGGACCAGAAGAGGCCATGTGTCCAGTCTGCACCCTTTCCTCCCACCCTCCTTTGTATACTTGATGCTTGAATATGAATTCTGTTTGATTGTTTTTCTTGTTATTCAGGCAGCCACAATTGTGAAATTCGGTGGTGAGGGTCAGCAAGACATGGGGCACACTTTTAGCCTCTATAAATAATAATGACAATGAATGGGGAGTAAATCTCCAAAGTAATTGAATGGTGAACTTGCAGAAACTTGTCCAAGCTGCCATAGAATTTTTGGTCTGATTGATGGGAGGAATTCATGTCACTTTAAAGGAATGCATATTTTGCGACTCTGAACATGTTTATGCTGATTTTCAGTGCTCAAATGCCTCTCAAATGGGTAGGAGAGAAGTTTTTTGGAAGTGGTGCAAGGAGAAAGATGGAAGTCTAGAAACTGAATTTATTGTTAAATACAAAAACAAATAGAAACTAATGAGCACTTGTCATAAAGGATATAAATTGGTTTGTTTTTTAAATTTTAGAACATTAAGAAGGATATCAATTGGAAAGTATTTTGACAAGTTTCCCCCTAGAAATGAAGCTGAATCGCTGCAATTTTAGGCCAGAGTTTTAATAGTTTCCCTATAGTCCTAGGAGCATATATTCCATTCAAGGAGTCAGAATTTCCTTATTGCCCTATTTCTCCATACTGCATTTCTCATATGTTTGCTTAAAGTGACTAAGCTTGTTAATGAAGCACTGTTATTCCAGAGCTTCCTGTGTGACTATAAATAATATTTTTAGAAAATGGGTTGTCCCTCCTGTAATTAAAATGTAGGAGGCCTACACTGGAAAAATTGTATTAAGAAAATAGCAGGAGTGAAACAACCCCTTTTTCATATAATAGCACAAAGATTAATTATGTAATATTCATGTATGTATTCTTTCCAATAATAGAGAAAATGGGAAGTAGGATCATGAATCCTAAACATGCATAGTGAACTTAACATGAGAGAAGTGAATGGTATCACATTGTTTTTGTACATCATACTTAGAGACCTCTATTGTACATGGACATTTTGCAAAAAGTTTATAGTACATTGTGATTTCAAGTCCACATTTTGTAACCAAATCCATCCATGATCTTTTCAAACAGAGCCTGTTAAATTGGATTATAATCACTTCCACTCCTTTAAAATGTGAATGCTTTTACAATGTACAAAAAGTTCATCTTTCTTACTGAGACTATCTTTACAAATACATCAAAACAAATTGACTCGTTAGTTCCCTAAGATTAATTATATTTCAGTTCATTCATAAAATGACACACAGAGCTCATTCTGTATTTACTGTTCTTTTTCCAAGTATATGTGAGATTTTTGTGTAATTTAAATAAAAAGGGGATTTTTTAAATTCAAATTAAGTGACGTTTTTGTTTCATTTAACACTGATGTACATTTTAGGAATTTTGTCAGATATGCAGTTGGGCACATACAAAAAGGAGGGAGAGGGGATAGTGAGCTAAATGAACAAATTACATATATTCTCTGTCTAGCTGGTCTGACACTGACAGCATCATAGAGTTCATTTCTTTATAGCTGAAGTGTAGTCCTGGATATTGCCAGTATCACATCTTCTCCAATCATGTATATTGATATGGCAATATATTGATTATGGCAACTGTGAAATAAATCCTTCTTTTCAATAGTATCTCCTTTACAGTATCTCGTTCATCTTTAGAAATAACGGATAACACTTTGATTCACCTTTTTTCTTTAAAACGTCTGTCTCAGTTAAAATTCACTAGGACAGCAGCATATTTTTATTCCTTTAACAGTAGTATTTGAGAATTGCATTAAATATGGCATGTGAAGGTCCATTTGCTTTCTCTGCACCATTACCCTGAAGGATATGGCATTGGTACTAGCACTGTAGGTTCTTCTTTGAGTGCTGGTCCCTGTGTGTTTTCCCCTGTGGGGACGCATGTGCTCCGTGCACCTGGAGCCGGAGAATTTTGAAAGCAGTGGCTGTTGATCCTCATATGTGCCGTGGCTCACCTCGTGCCTCTGACTGAGGAGATAAAAAGTGGGTGGACCAGCTGGCTCTCTGGTTCCTTCTCACCACCACATGGTCCTGGTCAGAACCTCCAGTGTCCAAAGCTTTGGATTTATTTCTTTATCTGTTAACGTATATTTAGATATCTGTAAATAATTTTTAGAAATTTTGGAATTTAGAAGTTTTATCTAATAGTTTATAGTATTTTATAATTAGTTAGTTAGTCTCCCGAATCTTCTTGCCTGTGATCCTTCTCAGTCAGTGATGACCATCAATGCTGCATGTACTGTTTTGGGAAAATCCGTGTCATGGCAAGGTGCAATATCTGCTGTTTGTTCCCCAGTCATACCCAGGAAGGGTGGGAATTTTGTCCAAGGGAACACCTATGGAAAAGGCCATGAGGCCGCAATTGGAACTAGGCTGGGAGCCCCTCTCAGGTATCCCCCCTCCCCGTTCATCCATGAGCTTGACTCAGCAAGGAGTGTGCCTTCTCTCATGAGGCTTTGCTCAGGACTTCAGCAGGGTTTTGTCAGGAGAACAGAAAGCGTTCTCATAAGCATGGAAATAAATCTTCTTCCAAATCCACTTTGAAGAAGTTGGATTCAACCCTGCCTAAACCAAGCATGTCTCTAAGTTCAGCCCAAAGAACTTAGTACATCCTAAATCTCAGCAGTGTGACGAGAAAGCCCACAAGTTTAGGGCTTCACTGGCACTAAATCATGATCTGCCAGCACCAATGCCTCTGGTAACTTCAAAACACAAACCCTGGGATCCGCCAGTACTGAGGAAGACCGATCACTGAGAGCATTGGTTACCCATGGGACAGTCTTTGTCTTCCATGACTGTGTCTCAGGCTATCTATACTGTGGCTCCAGCAGTTCGAATAGGCAGGACCCCTCTCCCTCTAGAACGAGCTGAGACGTGTGCTGCTCCTGAGTACATCTTTGCTCTTCCAGATCTGGAGTCTCCTACTCCCATCAGATCCCTCTCTCTCAAGAGAGGTTCTGACTCCACCAGAAGAGCCAACATTTGGGAGGAGTCTGTCTCCCATTCCATTTTGGGCTGTGACTTTCCTCCAGCGGCACCATCTGTATCACTGCTGGGCCCAGAATTCGCTTTCTCCTCATCAGTAGATTCTGAACCACCTGATGATTCATTATTCCCTCCTCCAAAACACACCTTCCTGGTCAGAAGGCCTGGAGCAGCTTGGGACCAACATTCGTCTCATCACCTCCTCAGAACCGTTGGTACCCCATGCAATGGGGACCTCTGAAATCCCCATTTGATCTATCTTATTGACCATACTGGGTGCCATGGGACCAATACCATCCTGCAGTATTTGTCCAGTATGCTAGGGAGTTGTCCCTTCTCTCCCTTGAGAGAGGGCAACCAGAACTGCCACCTGAGGAGAAGGAGTATGTGCCAAATCTGTCAGTTCCATTGGAACTGAGAAGATCGCCGTGTTTCCAATGTCTCCACCCCCACTCCTCATTACTATAAGCAATTCCAAGAACTTCCTCTTGTAGATTCCTCTTCAGGAGGTTTGGGATCCTCAACACAAGCTCCTAGACAGCCTCCAGTCCTCTGGCTCCACTCAAAGAGCACTCCCTGTTAATGAAGCCATCCTGGAGCCCTCTAGAGCAGTCTGGCATCCCCTGGCTACCTATGCCCCAACCCCTAACAGGACAGAAAGATGGTACTATGTCCCAGCCAAAGCTGTGGAATTTCTGTTCTCTCATTGGTCCAGGCCGTCACAGTGAAATCTAAGCTGCAAACCCCCTAACTGGCAAGGAGGGCAAGCTTCTCAATTTACTGAGAGAGAAGTTCTTTTCTTCTAGCCTCCAGTTCAGTATAACCAACTACCAGGCGCTGATGGCTAAGTACGAATTCTGTGAATTTTGAATAGTTCGGGACTTTGCTGACAGACTTCCGCAGCAGAACAGAGATCAATTCCAGGCTCTCATAGAGGAAGGCAAATTGGTTGCCAGAACTACTCTCAAATCAGTGGTAGAAACAGCTGTTACATCTTCCAGTGCAAGGACTACTGCCATTGTAATGTACAGGGAGTTGCGGCTCCAGGCCTTGGGGTTTTCCAGGGAGGTCCAGAACACTGTTGAAGATCAGGCTGTTTAATCAGAAGACGAAGAAGTCCTTACACACTCTAAAGGACTCCAGGGCTACCCTCTGCTCCCTGGGAATATATACACTTGCCCCAAAGAGAAAATTCCACCAGCAGCCATACAAGCCTAGACTGATGGCACAACACTTCTACCACCAGAGACCTTACAAGCCATACTGTAAGAGGCAGAGGTTTCAAAAGACCTGCTTTGCCCCACGCCTTTCACAGCAGGTTTCTCAGCCCAGTGCTAGCCCTCAGCAAAACGTTATTTGTGATGGGAGCTCAAGAGCTGCAGACTACTAAGTCCTACACCTCCTGACCCTCATGTATTCTTTAGGGGTTGTCTAGCCCTCTTTTTCAACACCTGGAGTTCAATGACAATGGACAAGTGGGTGCGGAATGCCATCCATTCTGGCTATATGATACAGTTTATGTCCCTACCCCATCCATAACCCCTGCCTTGCCCTCTTTTGGGGGCTACTCTCACAAGAAGATTCTCAAACAAGAAATGGAATCCCTCTTAGAGTGAGAAGTGATAGAGCAGGTTCCTCATTAGTACCAAGGGAGAGGTTTTTACTTGACATACTTCCTAGCATCCAAAAAGAAGGGTGGTTGGAGACCCATTCTCTATCTCTGCCATGTTTATTTTCAAATTCAAGTGTTGCATGGTCACATTGGCATCTATAATTCCTTCCCTGGAAAAGGACATGTGATTTACATCTCTCAACATGAAGGACACCTACAGTCATGTAGACATGACCCTCTCACATGGTGACGTTCTATTTCTTCCATGGTCAGACCCTTTGAGCCTTCCCTCCGCTACTACTCCTGCCTTGGGCTTTACACAAGATTCAGCAAGACAGGGCATAAGTCATCCTCATTGTCCTCAAGTGGCCCAGAAAGTTTTGATTCCCAGTCCATCTATGCATGCCGTCTCAGGCACCAATCATTATTCCAACATTTCCTGATCTTCTGACCCAGGGGAATGGCCAGATCAAATGTCCCAACCCCCCTCTGCTTCATCTCAGGGCTTGGTTTTTAGATGGGCATCATCCTTAGAGCTATCATGTTTTGAAGCTGTACAGAACATCTTTTCTAATATTAGGAAGGATTCCACTAGAAAATGTTACCTAGTTAAGTGGAAGCATTTTCTTTTTATCTGTGGGCATCAGATGTGTACCCCTGAAAGCTGCACCTAATCTTCTTTTTCTGGATATTATTTTTTTCCTTAAAGACATTGTTTGTCTATCAGCTCCTTACGGTCCACTTGGCAACAATCAGTGCATACCATCCACCTTTGCAGGGCCACTCTGTCTTCGTGCACCCATTGACTAGCAAATTCTGGAAAGGCCTAATCAAAATCTTTCTGCCTATAAAAAGGCCCACTCCTCAATGGAACCTGAATCTTGTTCTCTCCATATTAACTAAGCCTCCCTTTGAATCGTTAGCTCCATGTCTTCGTAGCTGTCACCTCACCCAGAAGGATTGGTGAGCTTGGAGCACTGATGGTGGATTCTCTTTACACTGTATTCCATAAGGACAAATTTTCATTATGTTTACACCCTAAATTCATCCAAAGTATTTTCAAAGTTTCACCTTAACCAGTCAGTTCACTTAGCTGTGTTTTTCCCAAACCCACCCTCACCCTCAGAAGAAAGGGGTATCGATGTCCTCGATGTTTGGTGAACTTTAGCCTTTTACCTCTAGAGAACAAAACCAATCAGAAAGTCTCCCAGACTATTTCTCATCAGACACTGTGCCTTGGTACAGGACTCCTCCACTGATGCATCTTTTAGAATGGTGGACTTTTGTTTGGCTCTGCCATCTATAACCTCGCACACTCCTCTTATTTGGGTTCTGCTGGTCAATCAACCAGCACTCGAAGAAGAGAAAGCTACCTACCTTATAATAACTGGAGATTCTTCAAGATATGTGTGGTCCCAGACTGTGCTACACTACCCTCCCTCCTTTCCCTTTGCTACAGATCTTTTTGTTATCTATAGAGAAAGAACTGGAGAGACTGTCAGTCCGGCCCGCCCTTTATCTCCTTGGTTGGAGGCACAAAGTGAGTCAGGGCACGTGTGCAGTCCTGCAGATGCTGCTTTCAAAATTCTCCAGCTCCTGGTGCATGGAGGACATATATATCCACAGTGCAATAAAAATAGGGGTCACACATCTCAAGAAACTTCCAGTTACTATGAAGTAAGTAAGTTTCTCTTGTGACATGTACTTGTCCCAGGATATTAAAGACAGAAGGTGGGAGAGGTAATATCTTTTATTGGACCAACTTCTTTCTGTTGGTGAGAGAGACAAGCTTTCAAGCCACAGTACCTTTCCCAGACTTGAAGAGCCCTGTGTGCCTTGAAAGCTTCTCTCTCACCAACAGAAATTGGTCCAATAAAAGATATTACCTTACTCACCTTGTCTTTCTCATAGGAAGGCAGAAGCATTCAAAATGGCTGCATCAGGCACTAACGTTGTTTGAAATTAATGCTACAGTAGCCTTAGATGAAAATTAGACTCTTCATCTTCTGTGGCTTTGATCTTTGTAAGTCTGTCAACGGCTTCCATTGCTAACTGAATAAAAATAAAAGTACAAATGAAGGAAATGAGATATAGTATTTCACCTGTGATAGAGCTATGACGACTTCATATAATTACAAAGTTGCTTTGGATAGTTCCTATTTGGCCCTATACTGTCAGGAAACACCTGGGAAAATCTGTTACATAGTTTAAAAAAACCAGCCACCCTGAATAGCCTGTGAAAGGAATGATTGCAAATGAGCAAGGCTGCATTTATTTTTCAACACTCTTTCTAAATTGTTTGCATAACTCCACTGATCAAAAAACCCTGCCCAAACCTTAATTATTAGAATTTGTGATCATGCCAATAGAAGATGCCACTGTACTGCACTATTTTCAGCAGATAGTTTCTAAATTAATAGGACCCGAATCTTTGGTCCAAAATAATCTTTCTGGATATGCTGCAAAAGCCATCTGCTTGACAGAATTTGTGGAAGTGTCGAGGAATGTTTCTGCAAAAGTGGGAAGGGACATTACTGCACCTCTGACTTAATGACCATCTGAATTTATTTATTTCCTATATATGATTATTTTTAAACTGCTGGATGGTCATCATTATGTGATTATAACTGTAATTATTAGGGTGCCTAGAGCTTTTTGTACAGTGACCTTTTTTTGTTTTAAATCTAAATAAATAAATGTTTGCATATATGTATGTATATAAATAATTGACAAATAGAAGCATTTGTGCAATACTAAGTTATTTCACTGTTGAGCGTTATCACTCATGGCAAAGGTTTTTCAGATCCCTGAATATATATGTTTGTGTGCACAGCATGATATAATTTTACTAAAAGCACTGAATTGTGAATGTAGAATTCATGAGTCAAAAGTATAGGATACATAGCTTTCCTCCTATAAGGTACTATTTAATCTTTTACATATTTGAAAGCTAATAAAATAATTAACACCAATTGACGTTTCAGTCTTGGTTTAATTTTTAAATTAATGTTTTTCTTGTTTCTTCTCAGCCCTCTGATGAAGATACTGTCTGCCTTAATGTACCAATGTCAAACATTATAGAAGAAGATCAGATTATAAAGGAAGATTCGGGTCACCACATCAACCTAGTCCAAGGTTTGAATGTAAAGAAGAGAACGTTAACAGTAACAGGAATTCTGCCCACTATTCTATATGTAATGCTGTATGAGTGCAATTCACAAAAAACTTCCCAACCCAAGTTTCTACTAACAACATGGTTAAAACCTACTCCATCAGTTTACCACTGTTTTTCTTGGAAAATTTATGAAGCATGTTTAGTTTTGTACTTCTAAGAATAATCACGTAGACCTGAAACTACAAAGGCACTTGGCACTTAAGCCCCAAACTTAGATGCCTGCTATCTCACTCGAGGTGCCTGGATGCCTGTCTCCTGCCTAAGCCTCAGAGTGACCTACGAACCAGAGGAAGGTAGGCGTTTGTCTACCTAACTCGCATGCATATCCTGATCTCTGTAGGCATGTTCCGAGGCTGCCTACTGGATCAGGTACCATTCAAAATCTGGGCACCAGAGCAGGAGGAGGACATGGAAGGTGGAGGTGGTGGTGCACCTTTAAATTTTAGCCTGGTGGTTAGAGCACTCACCTGGGATGTGGGGCAACCAGGTTCAGTTCAGTTCCCTCCTCAGGCAGAGGGGAAAAAGGAATTAAACACAGGTCTCCCACACCTCTCAGGAGAGTGCTCTAACCACTGAGCTATGGCATACAATAATTCCCCACTTAATGTCCTCTCGCTTAACATTGCTTCGATCTTACGTCCCTGCTCAATTACAGAACATGCTCCATTTAAAGTTGTGCAATGCTTCGCTATAATGTCCTGCTTTGTCCACAGCTGGCAGCCCCCCATCAGCTCCCTATGCCACCCCCCCGCACCTCTCGCCCGCCGGCAGACCCTGCAGATCAGTGCCTTCCCCTTCCTCCCCCCGCCTCCTACCCGCGGCAATCAACTGGCTTGTGGAGTTCAGGAGGGAGTGGGAAGGAGCGAGGACTCGGCGCACAGGGTCCCTCCTCCCTCCCCTGCCTCGGGCAGGAGGAAGGGGAGGGAGGAGGAGCCTGTGCGTCCCGAGTCCTCCCTCCTGCCCCCTGAACGTCGCAAGCCAGCTGATTGCCATGGGCAGGAGGGAGGGGGGAAGAGAGGGGAGGCAGCACACCTCCCCCCTGCCTCCTTCCCACAGCAATCAACTGACTTGTGGTGTTCAGGAGGTGGAGGGAGGGGGAGCCTGCGCACCATGTCCTCGTTCCTCCTTCCTGACTCCTGAACGCTGCAAGCCAGCTGATTGCTGCAGGCAGGAGGCAGGGGAGGGAGGGGGGAGGAGCAAGGATGTGGCATGCGGAGTAAAAGGGGGGGGGGGAGAAAAGGCAGGTTAAGGGTGGAGGCTTGAGGAAGGGGTGGCGTGGGCAGGCCAAAGGTTGAGCCTCCCACCCTGGTGCTTGCAGAGTAGGGGAAGCTGCCACCGCTGTTGCGCAACGTGCTCCTCCTAGCCTACAACATCTTCAGCCTCCTTGCCTGCCTCACTGTCTCCAGTGCCAGTGGGCTGTGCCTGTGTGGGGTAAGGCGGGTGCACCTCCCAACTATAGTACTGTACTGTACTGTATGGCCAAAAAGAATTGCCTGCAACCTAACCCCCACATTTACTTTCATTCTTATGGGGAAATTGGATTCGCTTAACATCGTTTCACTTAAAGTCGCATTTTTCAGGAACATAACTATAACGTTAAGTGAGGAGTTACTGTATTCTGATGTGGGGCTCCCTCAGTCTCTGCTATTGAAGCTTTCTACTATGTATACTTAGTTATTGGGCCAGTGAGAGAAAATGACTCTGTAGCCTGATGGGAAGTGGGAGTACAAGAAATAGATCAGGTATCTGTTTCCTAGACTGACCTAAAATGTACTCTAGTCTGTGTATCTTAATTTTTGTATTGTTAGTGACATTTGTTGCATTTACAATTGATTGATTGCTTTCCATGAGTCATATTCTTCTCTGTCTCACTGGTGTAATTTAGGAGTAACTCCATTGACATGAGTAGAATTGTTCCTGAATTTTACTTGTGAGAGATCAGAATCCAGTCGTGTCACAACATAAAATAAATTTGAATTAAAAGTAAAATGTCTACGCTTTATTAGTAGTGGTCCAGTGGACTTTTAGTCCAAAGTCTTATTCTCTGTTTTTATCATTCTTGTACCCTTTTGGATTTCATTTTTGGCTGTGTTGCTGGGCCCTACTAAATTTAAAAGATTCCTTAGGTGACTCTGATTTAAATGCAAAGTTGGAAAAACTCAGAAATATTTTTTGTATCTTTTTGGGTCTTTTGGTCTCATTTCTCATTGGTAGAATTTCATCAGGGACCTTCACTCATGATTCACATTGAGAAGGCAAGAGAAGCAGGAAACCAGTTTGCTGAAGGATCACATCCCCTCACGACTGAATTTATGAGCTACATCAAGGCAAGTTTGTGATCAATTTTACATGAAAAATATCTCATGACTACCTTCCTAGCAAGCAGAAATGATAAACTGTTGGCACCTTGCTATTAATAAGAGAAGTGCAATTGATATTCATCCTCATCAGTGCAGTGCCACAGAGTGCAAACATGAGCAGGCAGATTAATCATAACGTAATTTTAAAGCTGTATGGTCAGGTTACCGATAACTCTTATTCTAACCTCACCCTAATCCTTGAGATCTGTCATTTGTTTTGTTTTTTGTTTGTTTTGTCGTTTTTAATTAGCAGATGTGTTCACCAGTAAAAGTTTACATTTTTCTTCAAGTTCTGGTTCCTATGTATATTGCACATGTGGTACACATTTGCTTCATGTTCCTGAGACTGGAGAATTGGCAAGTAGTGCCTGTTGGTCCATGCCGGCACCCTGGCATTCCTCATGTCCAGTACCGAGGTTATAAGGGGAGGCGTGGACTGCCTGCCTCTCTAGTTTCTTCTTACCACCACGTGATCTGAGTAGAATCCTCTGTGTCCGTAACATATTTATCCTCTTTTTATCTGTAAATGTGTTGTAAATTCTTAGTGTTTACTGGTTTTGGTACTTTTCTAGTAGCTTTTCATAGTTAGTATAAAGAGGACTATGCCCAACGTTTTGCAGTTTAAGAGCTTAGTATCCTGCCTCCATTTCCTTTTGGTCAGCGATGACCATCACTGCTGCCTTCACTGCCTACAGGAGGCTCACATCTCCACCAAGTGTAGCGTCTACCACTCCTTTCCTTCCTGAACCTGAGAGGGAGGAGAGCTTCAACTGAGAACGTACCTCATGGAGAAAACCATGAGGCCCCAGTGGGATTCAGGCTGGCAGGACCCCTCGGTACGTTGGCCTCAGTCTGCGAGCAACATCCTTCTGAGCATGAGCTCTGGAGCAGAGGACAGATCTAGTGAGCCCAAGGACACGTTGTCTTGGGTCTCTCGTGAGAGTAACGGACACTGTCACGGACACAAGACCAGATCTCTTTTCAGATCCCCTCACAAAAGGAGGGATCCTTCCATGACTACTTCCAAATCAGATGTGTCTTAGACTTAGGCCAGCCTAAACCTCCTGACCATGCAGAATCAGGGATACATTGGTACTGACTCCTGTACCAATAGCAAGCCGAGAGATTGGCATCTGCCGGCACCAACCATCAGTCCCGACAAGAAGAATCTTCTTAGATGGTACTGGCCCACCTCCATAAGAATCCACCAAGCCTAAGCACATGGATACACCAAATCTGTCTTTACCAACTAGCAGGACATCTCACACTCCCGATCGGGCTGAGATTTATACCTCCTCAGAGGATATCTGTGCTCTATCTTATTCTCATTCTTCTCTTCTCTCAGGTCTAGCCCTGTTAAGGGATGTTTCGACATTAGAGGAGGATCCCACTTCGAGGAGAATAAGCTATTCCCCTACTCCATCCATTCACTGAGTCTCCCTTTATTGTTACCAATGGCACTGCCAGCGGAAACAGATCTTACCTTTTCATTGGCTCGTCTTGGGTGTCAGATTCAGTCTTCACCTTCACGTGGGGAGGTTAACCCAGATAGAGCCTCTATACTATCTTGGACCCATCTTCCACCCAGACATGATTACCAGCAGTCCCTTGAGTACCCAATACATTGGAATCCCCCTCAACCAGCATTTGGGGCCCTACTGGGGCCCATGGGATCCCTAAGCATGGCACCCTGGATCCTTGCAGGAGTCTGACTGACCCTGTTCCCCTAGAAACAGCAACCAGCTCTGCCAGGGCATGCAGAAGCGAAAAATGTTGAGCAGGATCCACTTATACCGGCAGTATCGACAAGCATAGGCTATCATGCCATTCTCACCATCCCTGCTTGATGACCACAGGCAATGCCAACAATTTTTGCAGAGGGTGGCAACTGAACTTCATATCCCACTTGAGGAGACCCATGGTACAGCATAAGCTCCTGGACATCCTGCCGTAAACAAGTTCCTCATGGAGCCAGCCAGGGTGATATAGCACACACCTGCATCTTGAAACCCTATCCCTAAAACTGCTGAGATATTTTGTAGCTGTGAAAGAGGCAGAAATTTTGTTCACCCACCTTAATCCCCAACTCCTTAGTAGTTCAAGCAACTACAGAAATGTCCAAGCAGCAACACGCTAAGACTACCCAGGCAGAGAAGGATACTGAACACGTCGACCTTCTAGAGAGGAAGATATTCTCATCTACCAGCCTTCAGTTTAGAATTGCTAAGTGTAATTTTACAAACTACTCCAAATTTCTGTAATTTAAAGACAAATTCCAATTTTTGATGAGGGTAAACTGGTAGCAAGGACCTCACTTCAAGACACAGTTGATACCATACCTAGAGCCATAACAACGGCACTAGTTATGCGGCACGAATCATGGCTTCTGTCTTCGGGGCTCCTGTCATAACATTTTTTCCCAGATCTGGACCTTAGCGTCCAAAATATGGGTGTTAGCATGAAAACCTCCAAGCTTAGTTACCAGCTTGGACCTGGTATTTGCTGCCACCAGCTAGGAATTATACAGTGCCTAGCTCACTGTGGTCTCCCCAAAACCTTCCCTGGGGGACCCCCAGACTCAGATGCCTTGAGTCTTACAACAAAGGGAAATAAACCATTTCCCTTCCCCCTCCTTCCCTCCAGGTGTTCCCTCCCTGGAGAGATATACAGAAGCAAGCTCCGTGAATCTAAACAAAGGGATTCTACCCTCCCTGTTTCAAGTCCTGGAAACACAAGTACCGAGAGAGCTAATCTCTCTTCCCCCTCACCCAGAGGGTATGCAAAGTCAGGCTTAGTAAATCTAAAACAAAGAGATTTTCCCCCTGACTTCTTCCTCCCACCAAGTCCCTGGTGAGCTGCAGACTCAATTCCCTGGAGTCCCCACTAAAGAAAAACTCCAACAGGTCTTAAAAAGAAAGCTTTATATAAAAAGAAAGAAAAAGGACATAAAATATCTCTGTATTAAGGTGACAATATACAGGGTCAATTGCTTAAAGGAAAAAAATGAATAAACAGCCTTATCCAAAAAGAATACAATTTAACACATTCCAGCAACTACACACATGCAAATACAAATAAACAATATAAACCTATTGTCTTACTATCCTTGTACTTACAACTTGGAAACAGAAGATTAGAAAGCCTGGAGATAGAAAAATCACTCTCATAGCCAAGAAAGAGAGCAGACGAAGACAAAGGACTCACACCCAAAACTTCCCTCCACCCAGATTTGAAAAAGTCTTGTTTCCTGATTGGTCCTCTGGTCAGGTGTTTGGTTCCCTGTGCTAACCCTTTACAGGTAAAAGAACAGTAACCCTTAGCTATCTGTTTATGACAGCTCCCCATTGAGGTTCGGAATACTACTGAGGATCTTCCCTTTGATGACTCTTACCTCTTTAACAAGAAGATGGATGAGTCTTTACACTCATTAAAAGGTTCCAAGACTATCCTCAGCTCCTTGTGCATGTATACTCTACCCCTGAAGAGGAGACACCATAAACAGATGTACAAATCAAGGCTTATTCCACAGCCTTTCTACCAACAGATCCCATATGAGCCACCATGCAAATGCCAGAAGGTGTGAAGACCAAGGTATCCAACCCCATCCACTTTGACATCAGCCACCCAAGCCTATCTGCCAATTAAAGGTTACTTTTGAAGGGATGCTTGAGAACTGAGAACCACCACTGATGCCATCCCCAACTACTCTCCGAAGCTTTGGTGGCATACTTCCTCCACAACTGGAGGGCTATAACAACAGACAAGTGAGTTCTAGATGTCATCCACTTTGGCTACATCATTGAGTAGAGAGGTGTCTCTCCCATTCCTGCCATAGCCCCGGGAATGGGGGAAAGGCATCTGTTCCCCACGCTGTAACCCTACATGCCCCAAGCTCTCCCAAAGCCCCATCACTGTCCCCCACCTCACCACACTGGCTCCACCCACCTTACACATCTTCCACACTCCCCTATGTGTGTGGCTGGTGCGCAGCCCTTGATGGTCTGCTGTGCGCACCTTAGAGGGAACACAGGTGAGAGTTTCACTATTCGGTCCTAAACGAAATCATCTCTGAATGGGGAATGACATCCTGGGACTTGTTCACCTCCCATATGAACAAGAACATCTTCTACTATCCTGGACAGACTACCTGAAGTATGCCTTTCCTTTATGTACCATTCCACTGGTCCCGCATGTTCTGTGGAAAATGTGCCATGACAAAATGTGCGTTATTCTCATTGCACCCAACTGGCCCAGGCAGTTTTGGTTTCTGGACCTACTGCAAATATCAGCCCGTCCTCCTCAGCATCCGCCCCCTCCCAGATCTGCTAGCTCAGGAGAATGGTAGAATCAGACATCCCAACCCAAACCCTCTTCACCTCATTGCCTGGTATTTGGATGGGCATCAGACTTGGAGTCTTGGCATGTACACCTTTAAAGAGTGTTCAAACTGTTCATAAGCACGACAGAAGACTCCATGAGAAAATGCTGTGTAGCTAAATGAAGGTGTTTCTGTACCTGGATGCAACAAAACTAGTTAGCTCCAGAGACAGTCTAGAAAATAGCCTGGATATCTGCTATCTTCTCACTCTCAGATATCAGCCTTTCTTTTAGCTTGCTGTGGGTACGCAGCAATCAGTGCCCTCCACCTTTGGGTAAAGGGCTATTCTATTTATGCTTACCTGATAACAGCCAGGTTCCTAAAGGGTCTCACTAAGACCTTCCCACCAGGAGCAAAGCCAGCACCACAATGAGACCTCAGTCTTTTTCTCTCAATACTTACCAGACCTTTAAATCACTGGCTACATGTTCAGCGTTCCACCTATCAATGAAGGTCACCACCTGCATCACCGTCACTTCAGTCAGGAGGGTGAGTGAACTGGTGGCACTCATGGCCAACCCACCATATTCCACATTCCATAAGGAAAAAGTTTCCCTTCGCCTCCATCTGAAATTCACCCCAAAGGTAGTCTCCTATTTTCACATAAATTAATCAGTTCACTTACTGGTATTCCTTCCAAAATCTCATGCTTCCAGTGAAGAGAGGAGACTTCATTCCCTCAACATCAGATCACCTTTAGCTTTTTATCTGCAAAGAATTAAACCTATTAGGAAAATGCTCTTATTTGTCTGTATGGCAGAGCGATCTTGGGGACAAGTGTGATCTTCTCATAGGCTGTCTAAGTGAATCTCTGGCTGCATCTTCTTTGCAATCAGTTAACACAGCTCCCTGGGCATTTATAGGGTGGCTACCTGGAGTTCTATCCACACCTACTTGAAGGATTATGCTTTAGTCCAAGACTCCTCTTCAAATGAAGTCGTTGGGAAAGTGGTATAACAGATCTCTAGACCACCAGCATCCTCTCACCGCCTCCTCTTTCCATGGTCACCCACCTGTAGAATACACACAGGGACCAGCACTTGAAGAAGAAATGGAGATTAGTTAGCAGTAAATGGAGGTTTGTGAAATGTGTGCTTCCTATCTGTATTCCACTACCTACCCTCCTTCCCCTCCACTTTGTGTCATGTCTGGGTTCGCGGTAGAGAAGGAACTGGAGAGGCAGTTGGTCCACACCTTCCCTTACGCCGTTGGTGCTGAGCACCAGAAACCCAGGGCACAGGCATGGACCAACAGACATTATTTCAAATTCTTCAGTCTCAGGCACATGGAGGGCATGCATACCACTCATGAAATACAGATAGGGACAACACATCTTGGAGAACCTCCAATTACAGGTAAGTAATTTCCATTTATATTTTTAATTGGGCATTTTTTTCGTGCATGTCCAGGCTACAGTGATGCTCAGGTGTCTAAAGTTATGAAAAGATGATGGGTTATAAATGTGCATTTAGTTTGTAAATATCTTGGTAGAAATGTCAAGATCTCCAAAGACAAAGGATATCATCTGCTTTTTGATAAGCTAAGTAAGGATGTACTTCTCTTGAAAAATACAGTGAATAAGATTCAGTGACTAGTTTTCTCAAAGGAGTCTGTTTGTAGCACTGTAGCAATAAGATGTGTGTGGTAGTGGGGAGTTAGAGCTATGGATAAGTTTAATGAATTATGTAGAAAGCTATGGGTTTTTCCTCAACAGAAACTTTGGAATTGTATTAATTGGTGTTTCTCTTATATACTGTAGCTATTTATGTCATTACTAGTGAAAACTAAGGATATGTCTACACTACCCACTGGATCGGCGGGTAGTGATCAATCTGTCGGGGATCAATGTATTGCGTCTCATCTAGATGCAATACATCGATCCCCGAACGCGCTCCCTGTCGACTCCAGAACTCCACCAGGGCGAGAGGCGGAAGCGGAGTCGACGGGGGAGCGGTGGCCGTCAATCCCGCGCCGTGAGACGCGAAGTAAGTCAATCTAAGTCGATCTAAGGTACTTCGACTTCAGCTACGCTATTCTCGTAGCTGAAGTTTCGTATCTTAAATCGATCCCCCTCCACCCATCCCCAGCGTAGACCAGGCCTTCGGTGGCTTTACAGTGTGCGTGAGAATGCACTCTGTCAGCCATTGTTCCTGCTTTGCCCCTTCGCTGCTTTCATGGGTAGTTGGTTAAACTTTGTGAAAATATTACTCTTGTATTGCTGGCATGGTTAGTGAATACTCTGGCTGTCAGCTATGTTGTGTCCAGCTGTGTAAATCACATCTGCCAAGGGAATGCTGTAGCTTACACTTCTGACAATTTTCAGAATTGATCTGTGACATCTCTTAGGTTGCTCCATTATACCTCTCTGTAGTTTTCTGAATTGCGCGTCTCCATTTTCATTATCCTCTGCCCCCTTTCTTATCGTGGAATTGGATCTTTTGCACCATTCCTGAATAATATCACTCTGAGAAAGTTGCAGTAAAATCCTTATAAACGATCCATAAATCATTCATGAATACAGCCACTTTGTAATTCATGAATTTCAGCTGGTTTGTTATGTAATGTAACATAACACGATTTTTGGACTGATTTCATCATATATCCCGTAATAGTAGGATTTGTATGAAACTTTTTATGCCAAGGTTTGAACAATGTTTATTTTCATATGAGAATTTATTTGCTGGCCAGCTTTGCCAGATTTTTTTTTTTAAGGACAAAGCAATCTGAAGAGGTCCTGTGTACTTGCCATCAAATTCCTTTCTGAGAGAAAAGTGCTAGAGAGGAGAGAACAGATGTGGTTTCCTGACCTCTTGGAAGTGGAGGGAAAGAAACTTCTAGATGTGCAAAAGGACTTGCCTTTTTGTAATCCTTCACCCTGTTTCCTCTAGCAGCACAACCCTTGCAGGTGTAATTCTACCAATCGAAGGGCCTCCCTAGTAGTTTTTCAGTAGCAGCCATAGAGCGCAAATACATTAAGAACAGTGTAAAATAAATCCCCAAACACTCTCAGCCCTCAGTGGCCTCTGCAAAAAAAATGTAAACTGCTTAATTTAAAAATGTTTTTGTAAAACAGCACATTTCAAATATATTTACTTGTATCAGATACCTACACTTCTAGGGTGAGTGAAGGTATCTGAAGAGTGCAGTTATCTAATACATCCATGTTGCTTATTGTTATTACTTACTGGATAGATAAACACATCCTACAGTATCTTTAAATGTGGCAAGTGTTTATTGCTGGGATATTCTCTGATAACTATTAGGAAGAGTTTTTTATCGATGTTGGATATGTGGGATGTAATATGTCAGCTCTGGGAAAAGGGTGAGGGTTAAAAAAAGAGGGTCATTGAAACTAAAATTTTTATTTTGGTTTGGTTTGCATTTTTCATTTAAAGATCCTGCCCATTTTTGAAAGAAATAACTTTCTTTTCATTTTGTTCAAAATTTTTCATGCAAAATTTTTTTCATCCACTCAGCTCTAATATACACCTATATAATGCTTTACATCTTCAAAGCACTTTACAAACATCACCTATTTAATTTTCACATCTCTTTTGTGAGGTAGGTGAGTAATGTTATCCCTGCCTGACATATGGACATGTAGGCATAGAGAGGTTAAGGGAGACGGTTTTCTCTTGAGGATCAACATGGTAGGGTAGAAGGAAATGGAAGACTTCTATCTACTCTCTCCTCCTCCAAACTGGATCTTCCATTAGAAGCTGCCATTAAATGCCTGTTGTGTATTAACACTTTCTCCCCTCTAAGGTGTGCTTTAGAACAATTGGCTAGTCCCTCAACAATGCCCTCAGCCTGGCTGTAATCTAGCATTTTCGGCACCTCATTGTAGAGTGTGTTGCAGAGCTTAGTTCAGGGATGCAGAGGTGCTCTTAAAGAATTTCAGAGTGGGAAAAATATTGCCTCAGATGTGCATTTTGATACCCTCTTGATGCTAATGACAGGTGAGATTAGCAAAAGTGCTTGAGCTAACTGTCCACAGGTTTTATGAGGGGGAGGGTTGAGGCAAGGCATTTTCCTTGTTGATCTGCAAGAGTGTGAATTTGTTGGGCTCTTTAGTTGACACTACAGATTTTATATATCTTTTTCTCAAGATGTATTTTAGGAATATGGGAGACTTTAAGGCTGGTATACATTATTGAAGCATATCCACATGAGAGTTTGAACCAGTTTAACTAATTAAACATAAAACATAACTTGTTAAAATGGTTCAACTTGCAGTATAGACAAGGCCTTAGTTTTAGTGGATTTGGGAGGACTTTATGAGAGATTGGTCCTAATTTGTGTGCTTTATTATTTAATTTGTGTACATAAGACCAAAGCTTCAGACGGTTATCTTTTAAAATAAATTAACATAAATAAGGTTTAATGCAGATTTGTGACACATATGGTGGGGGGCATAGTTATTTTTCATTGTATAAAATATCTATATATTCTGTTGGAGAGATCAAATGCTTCATTATTTACTTAATGAAAACTAATAGATGAAAAGAATGGCTTTATTCGTGTTATTGGAGACTGACTTGGAGAATAAAGCTATATTTTGTGATGAGGGATGTTAGAGATGCCAGTGCACAATTCAGTGATACATCTGGCAGAATCAGATGGCATTTATTGATACAGGGTTCCTGAGATGGATGTGCCAAACACATGGCATTGAAAATAGTTAGTCCTTTTGTCTGTTATTTATTCCCTGCCAGTGCAAGTGCTCATCCATTCAGACAGCTTCCGTCCTTACTGGCAGCTGAATTATTTCAGTGTTTCTGCATGTTGGAGATGAAAAAGAAAGCAAATGTATAAAGTTTCAAATGGAAATATAAGTATCGGATGCACCTTTACAAATATTAACCAGCAGTTCATAATTATGGATGCACCTGGTAGCAACTCCACAGTTGGAGATCTGTTTTAAAATGGGGTTAGAATGAGGCACAAATTCTTGTTTTTCCCCCTAAAAGTAGGTGACAAAATTGGTGTGCAATTTCCCACAATTAGTTTTTAAGATGTGAATTTTCTGTGAGGTTTATGTTTTGTTTCTTTTAATAATTTCTAACCGGAAGGCTTTGAATTAGGGCTCTGGCTGAAATGTATCATTCGCAGATCTCTTTTCATCATTAACTGATATTGCTTTAAAGCAGTGGTTCCCAGACTTGTTCCACCACTTGTGCAGGCAAAGCCCCTCGTGGGCCGGACTGGTTTGTCTACCTGCCGCGTCTGCAAGTTCAGCCGATCGCGGCTCCCAGTGGCCACGGTTTGCTGCTCCAGGCCAATGGGAGCTGCTGAAAGTGATGGCCAGTACATCCCTCGGCCCGCGCCACTTCCAGCAGCTCCCACTGCTTTAAAGTATTATCTAAATCGGGGAAAGCAACCTGTGGCACGTGTGCTGAAGGCGGCACGTGAGCTGATTTTCAGTGGCATTCACACTGCCTGGGTCCTGGTCACCAGTCTGGGGGGCTCTGCATTTTATTTTAATTTTAAATGAAGCTTCTTAAACATTTAAAAAAACCTTATTTACTTTACATATAACAATAGTTTAGTTATATATTATAGACCTATAGAAAGAGACCTTCTAAAAACATTAAAATGTGTTACTGGCATGCAAAACCTTAAATCAGAGGGAATAAATGAAGACTTGGCACACCACTTCTGAAAGATTGCCAACCCCTGATCTAAATGCACAAAACTTAGTAGAAAGGTGAACCTTTAGAAGATCTGTTTCTTTTTTAAAAAATGAATGTAAAGTGATTTGTAGCCATTATTCACATTATAACTACATTTGTCTGTAAGAGTGTATCTTTCATCATATAAATTAATATTTTCTTACTGTACTTCAAATGCCAACTGCAGTGGTCCACCCCTTCCTTCCTCATATATTACCAATCCCCAAGTACACATTAAAAAAAATCCTAGAAAAGTAATGCAGAAAAACTTTGTTATGAAGCACTCAGGATTGCTGTACACATGTCTGACACAAACCCATCGAAACAAGGAAATGAGAAGTGACCTAACAGTTATTCTCTTTCACCGCCCACAAGCACCCGTCTTTACATTATCACAGCTACAGTACAAAACAGATCATGCACCACTTAGCAACAAAGCTCTTTGTGTATTAATCTATCTTTAAATAGTGATGGAATAGTCTTGATTCTCCTCCCACATATGGGAGTTTAACACCAATGTAAGTCCATTGATTTCAGTGGAGTTACTCCTGATTTACTGTGGTGTAAATGAGAGGAGAATTAGGTTCATGCTTAATTGATGGATTATTTGCATACATCAAAAGGATATGAGAGAAAATGGGGGCATTCAGTACATAATTCTCATGTTGGTTGACTTATTTTTATATTTAAATGAGGTTAGGCTTTGCCCTCAATAGAATCTGACAATTTAATGAAAGTTGGTGTGATCAGTATCTTAGTTGGAGGTGGAGAAATAGCAATGAAGTACAGACCTTAGATTGCTTCAATTAACCACTCTAAACTGATAAATGAACTAGGTCAGTGCTTAGTCAGAAGAGGAAACTTTTTATGTCTACTTTAATGGCAAATTTCTGTCGTGATGTTCAGTGTAATGTCTGTTCACAGGGCAGAGCAGCAGAATGTGATGAATTATTGCGAATAGAAGAGGACACACATTGGCAAACAGAAGGAATGTAAGTATTCATTTATGTACATAATGAAATAATATCGGTTATAAATTTTAGGTGATCAAAATTTAATTTGCCTTTTGAGTATTTTCTTACCAAGTTATTATTTTGTATACAAGGAAGCATGACATTTATATAACAATACAATTTGTTTGCATTTTGCTATTTATAGTATATTGATTAACACAGTGAAAGTTTTATTAACATCAATATGTTTGTATGTACCTAGAGAATGCAAGTGGTGTTCAACTAGATACTGACGTTACATTTGCTAATATTATGTGTAAAAGGTCAAAAGGCCCATGTCAACATTTTTAAGGCCAAAGTTTGGCCTATGATAAAAATGTTATAATTTGATTGGAAAAATGCTGAAACTTTTGTATGTGTGCGTGTGTGTGTTTTAACATACTTTCCAGGCACTGTAATAATAGTTAATTCAAAAACACTATTTCAAGACTGGTGTTGACAAACATCAATCGATGAACATACGTGAAATAGATGGTTTACAATGAAACTGAACTGTTAATTGAAGTTTTTGTTAAGCAAAACAACAGTGTTCATTTCTGCTTTGCTATAAGTTCAGATGAAAAAAATCAGTAGTTGCCAAAATAATAAAGAAAAATTAGGTTCTTTTAAAGCTTTTAAAAGTATTACAAACATTTCAAACTAAAAGATAAAATACTATTTTTAAAATTGCCAGTGTCCTTATACTAGAACAATAAACTTCATTAATCAAGTAAAAAAATTGTTGGTAATTAAATTATTTCAGCATCAGACGTCAGGATGTTTAAATTGATTGAAATGATAGATGGGGGAATAACTATTTAGTCCATCGTCTTCTAAACTGACTTCCTAGTTTCCACATGAAAATTTCCAAATCCTACAGCTGCATATGAATATGCACAAATACAGGATTTTGCTATACAATTTAAACAGCCAATTTGAAAATATTGCCCATTGATTTAAATTCTAACTCCTTTGATACTCACTGTAGTGTCTTTGTTTCCTACTGTAGAACAAATACATCAAACAAGCAAAATATTGATATAGCTATGAAAGATAATTTAAAAGAAGCAGTAGATTTGCTACAAGATCCCAACAGGTATGTTCATATCAGAGGGTCTTCTGATGTAAATAATATGTTGTATAGGAAATTCTGTGAGGGTCAAAGTAAAAAAATGTTCTTTTTTTTTTTTTCTTTTTTTCCATGACTAAATGCCTTCTGCTCTGCATCAATGGGATATGGGATGTTAACTAGACAGCAGGGGATATGGCATGGTGCCTGGAAGGTCATGGGGGATGTGAGAATGCACAGTTGGCAAGATGGGTTTGGCTTCTCCCCCTCTTCAGATCCTTCACCTTTCTGTTGCCTGAGGCTGAGGGGACTGGGCTGGCTGATTGGCTCTTGCATACCCCTTCCACCATTTAAATTTTTCCAAGCTTTTCAATAGCTTCTTATATTGTTAGCTGCCTTGCCCTCCTTCCCTTTAGTTGTAGCATAGGAGTTGTATTTTCAGCATACTACTGGACTGGCTAATTGTCTGTTTTGGGAGGAGGGAGAATTTTTCCCATTGGATCAAATTGACTGAGTTGTTTTTTTAATCTTTCTCAGTGTGTTATGGAGGCTCAATTAGGTTGAAAGCAATTAGGAGTCGGCAACCTTTCAGAAGTGGTGTGCCGAGTCTTCATTTATTCACTCTGATTTAAGGTTTCACGTGCCAGTAATACATTTTAATGTTTTTAGAAGGTCTCTTTCTATGTCTATAATATATAACTAAACTATGGTTGTATGTAAAATAAATAAGGTTTTTAAAATGCTTAAGAAGCTTCATTTAAAATTAAATTAAAATGCAGAGCCTCCCAGACCGGTGGCCAGGACCCGGCCAGTGTGAGTGCCACTGAAAATCAGCTTGCATTCCGCCTTCAGCACGTGTGCCAGAGGTTGTCTACCCCTGCAATAGAACTCGAAAGTTTAACATTAGGAAAAGTACAGTTGTCTAATTTGCTGCAACTTGTAGGTAAATGCTACAAGGGTCAGCTCCCAGAGATAAATGAGACACGGGGTTTCGCTAGTTAGCCTCATGCCCATATGAGACGGGGCCACCTGGTCTTCAGGAAGCAGTAGAGAGGATTCCAAAGTGAGGAGAGTCCTAGGGGTAGTTTGAGGAGGGTCTAACCTGGCTTATTGGTTATAAGGTGGGAGTTTTATTACCCACAATGGAACCAGCTAAATGTCTGGTATGTGAAAGCAGGGGGTGGTGCATAGCGCCCCTATTCCATGTTAAATTAATAAAGTTGTGGCCTGACATTTAAATTCATCCCTGCATCTGTCGTTCTGTCACCTGAATGTTAAAGTATGTTTGGCTGTTAAAGTTATTTATTAGTATACAAGGTATTCTTCAGGAATGGGTTGTCAGATGTTCTTAACTTGACAAGTTCATAAAAAAGAAAATTAATTGTTATGTGACCTTTTGACTAAGAGTAGCTTAGATATAATCTCCCCTAGATAGTATGCACAGGATTCCCATTATTTTAACACAGTCATGTCCAAACTTTTCCTGTCGCCATCCCCCAACCCTCACCAGAAATGGAATCTGTCCATGCTCCCCCTCCCCCTTCGTTACTGCACAGTTGGTTCGACAGAGGAGCTTGGGGGAGGAGCTGGCCAGGGGGCGGGGAGGCAGATTGGAGCTGGGGCTGGCCTGGGGTCGGAGCAGGAAGTAGAGTGGAGCTGCAGGTGGGGCTGGAGCTGGGGGCAGAGTACAGTTGCGGCTGGGAGCAGGGGTGGAGGGGTGGGCTGGGACCAGAGCTGAGGGCAGAGCAGGGCTGTGTGGCACCACTATGGGGGTGCGCCCCACAGTTTGGGGAGCATTGGAATTATAGATGAAGAAACCTATTTAATCCAGCCATCTAGTTGCACAGAACTGTTCCCCACAATCCTTTTTCTGATGCTTTGTCTAGCCTAATTTAAACTTTTTCTAGGGATGCATCTGAAAAAGAATATAAGCCCCACTCTATACTTGCAGTTGCCCAGTGGCAGTAGGAGCAGGCCCTTTGTGAACGAACAAAGGATCCATTTTTTTAATTGTTCTAGTAAATGTACTGCTCACTTTGCAAATACTTCCCCTTTTAGTTCAGAAGATGAATTTACCTTAGCTCATGCTGGACAGTTGTCTCTAGAAGTGTTTGTTGGTTTGAATTAGGTAAGGCAGGTGTTTTTGCTTCATAAAAGAGAAATAACCTCACCAGTTAGAAAAGTTTCTTCATATTAGTTCTGAATTCAGTAATGCTACATTCCAGGTGGCATTGCTTCTGCACCTCACCTAAGACATGCTCTTTTAACTGGAACAAATGTTGCTATTTAAAAAACAACAACTTTAGTTTTAAAAATGTGTTAATTAGACATAACAATGAAAAGGTTTCAGTTCTCACTCTTGTAAATAATTCTATTTGTCATTAATAACTCAGTGCTTTAACTCATAACACTACACATCTTTCCCCTACCAAACAGAGAAGAGATGTTTAAAAATGTAAGGAAATGTTGTTTTAATATTTCAGTTTAACTAGGTTTCATATTCGGAATATATATTATGAAGCAAATGCATTTGCAGTGCTCACTTATCCGTGAATATTCAGATGGGCCGTTTATTTCAAATACTGCTGTTAAGAATAGCCAATCATGCTCTACACATATACAAAACCAGTAAAGAGAAATTTAGAGAATAAAATATGTAGAAGTGATTATTCTTTTTCTTTGTGATTTTAAGACGTGCTTAACTACATGGCTATCGTCTGAACAGTAAAGAGGAAATTGCATTAATTTCCCAGTTGGTATTTTGCTATTTGTGGCAATTCCAACCCACTTCTAAAGAATAATAGGAACTAGTATTCTGCTGGATTTGCATATATACAGTTGAATAAGAATTTGCATAATCTACTGATCAAATTTTAATATTGCAGTCTTGCATTTGGGTATTGAAGAGAGTGGTGTATAGATGGGGAGTTATAAGTAGTTGAACAAGCTAGAAGAAAACCATGATTTGATATATCCATTAACAAAAATTAAATATTTAATAGAATGTTCATCAAAGATATACCCCATTGCATTGTTTTTATTTCAAATCTTACAGATTAAGCATGGATATTACAGAGAGCAGTGGTGTGAATCTGTGTCCCATGGAATCAACAACAGATTTAGAATTACAGGAGTCTACAGTAAAGTGTGTTTATATTCCTTTTTCAGAAAAAATAATGGATTTGCTGAGTTTCATATTCAACCTTCTATACTTTAAAATGTAATGTGTTATGTTTTGTATATCCACATACAGTGGCCAAATGCAGATGGAGGAGGCACCTATCTATCAGGTAAGCTGTCACTATGTTACAAAATATCCAAGAGAGAGACAGAAAATGGATCACCAATTACATTAGCTATTGGACCAGTAAATGAACAAAATTTAGTGGTCTGCAAGAGAAAAATATTACTTTTGCAAGTTTTACATATCTTTTTGTAAAATTAATTTTTGCTTGTACAAATTTTTTAAATAGCTCATAAGGACTTTTGTAATGTACAGAGATTTAGTTATTTTTAATCTCTCTAGTCCTTTGCCTTCATTGTGAGGACTACACTTGTTGCTGCAATCATAGTTCTGCCTGCGATTGTCCCATAGAGCCAAATACTTCAAGTATTGTAATGACCATAAAAATACATGAATAGTCCGTAGCCCTTTGCTAAATGCACTCTTATTTGATTTTCTTCCTACCCCATTCTTTTTAGTGCTGGAAAACTATAATGTAGCCCAGGATCCTCAAACCTCATCTCTGGAGCAGGAGAAAGAGCTGTGTAATAATCTGTCCCCTTGACACTGTTGTTTTGTCTACACCATGAAAAAGTCTGCACTGGGAAACCATTTTAACCAGCACAACTTTTGCCCCCAATATGGGTATGGCACAAATGTATGTAAACTAATCAGAAGACTAGAAGAGAAGTCTCCAGAAACTATTTTATCCAAATTATCTCTGTCCACACTGAGGGCAAAACCATGCTAGCTAAAACCAGTCTCCTGATATGGTCTCTCTTCACTGTGCATGAGGGTTCAATGACCTACCATCACCATGAGAGTGCACTAAAATGTGGGTTGTAGAGCTGGCATCTAGATAAGAAAACTTTGTACATGAGGCTACTGAATCAGAATTTGTAATTCTCGATGTTTATTGCTATTGCAGAAGAGTAATAACTCCCTATACGTGTCCTAAGTTTTTGTATATGCTACTATGTGAGCAGGAGCACCAGAGAACACCCAATCAATAAGTTCTTACACCATTGTGTTCCTTACTTGATATGCATGCACACATTAATAATTATAAGAGTTAGTACTCATTTTATAGATCATATACTTAAAAATATGAATCTCTTCGGTGACTCTGTGCTATATATCTCCAAACTCACCAATGTTTCTCAACTGGTGTGAGCTGAAACTCAAGTCAATATTCAAAATTTGCTACTGTATATCTGGTGTCATATTTTGTGCCAGGATAGTACCAGTCTTTTGCAGACCTTTTAATGTACTGCTTTACACATAATCACACCAACCTGGCAACATGAAGATGAAGTGTTGTACTACATTTAACCTCCAGTAATAGCGTTTGAAACATTATATACATTAATGTGTTTTTAATATATTACACAGTATTTTATGTTTATAAAATACCATTCATCATTAACCATCTCAAAACACTATACAGCCTATTAAACCAAAAAAAATATTTCTACAAACCATTATCACGATAGTTATACAAAATTTTAATGTGACTTTGATTTGGAACTTAGTTTAATATTTGCTGCTTACTATTTGATTCATATCCAATCCAGTGAACTCTGAGGAACTCAGTATTATTTGTTAAATTATTTATTCAAGCATTCAGAATCATCTGTTGGTAAGCACTGGCACTGTCTATCTTCTTATTTTTATATGGTTCACTTCCACTCTTGTATTGCTTTTCACAGTATTTGTACAAAACTACTTGTAAGAATGTGTTAAGAAAAAGTTGGGTATTTGTTTCTGATCCCCAGTGCTGTGCATAAAGTCTCAACAGATGTGTACCTTGCAGAATGAAAATGCTGAGGAAGAACTAGAATTTCAGAAGAGGAGAGAATTGATTATAGAGAAAACCAAGACTGAAGCCAAAACAGCATGTAAGCAGGATGAGACGCAACTACTGAGTCAGGTATGGAGGAACCTGGGTACAACATATTTATCTAGTCATACGACCTCTTGAAAAGGGATTCCAAAGAATTTTATCCTATTCATTGGTGTGCAGATAGAAGTATTGTTTTATAGGCTAAAACCTGACTACTTTGGGGGTTTATGCCTTAGCATGAACATAAGAACGGCCATACTGGGTCAGGCCGGTGGTCGATCTAGCGCAGTATCCTGTCTCTGACAGTGGCCAGTGCCAGTTGCTTGAGGGAATGAAAGAGCAGGATAATTTCAAGTGACCCCTCCCCGGTCTTCCAGTCCCAACTTCTGTCATTTGGTGGTTTAGGGAAACTCATAGCATGGGGTTGCATCTCTGCCTTCTTGGCTAATAGCATTGATGGACCTGTCCTCCGTGAACTTCTCTAATTCATTTTTTAACCCAGTGATAGTTATGGCCTTCACAGCATCCCCTGGCAATGAATTCCATGGATTGACTGTGCGTTGTATGAAGAAATACTTCCTTTGTTTTGTTTTAAACCTGCTGCCTATTAATTTCATTTGGTGAAACCCTAGTTCTTATGTTATGTGAAGGGGTTAATAACACTTCCCTATTCACTTTCTCCATTACCATTCATGAACTTATAGAACTTTACCATATCCCCCTTAGTTATCTCTTTTTTAAGATGAATAGTCCCAGACATTTTTATCTCTCCTTGTGAAAAAGCTTTTCCATACCGTTAATCATTTTTGTTGCCTTTCTCTGCACCTCTTCAATTCTCATAGACTCATAGGTCAGAAGGGACCAATCTGATCATCTAGTCTGACCTCCTGCACAAGGCAGGCCACAGAACCCCACCCATCCAATTTTATAACAACCCCTATCCCAGGACCGAGTTATTGAAATCCACAAAAATGGTTTAAAGACCTCAAGCTGCAGAGAAACCACCAGCAAGTGACCCGTGCCCCACGCTGCAGGGGAAGGCGAAAAACCTCCCGGGCACCTGCCAATCCGCCCTGGAGGAAAATTCCTTCCCGACCCCAAATATGGCGATCAGCTAAACCCTGAGCATGTGGGCAAGAGTCACCAGCTAGCACCCAATTCTAATATATCTCTTTTGAGATGGGGCTATCAAAACTGTACTCAATATTCCAAGTGTGGGTGTATGGTGGATTTATGTAGTGACATTATTATAGTTTGTTTTATCATCTCTGTCTTTCCTAATGGTTCCTAGCATTCTGTTCACTTTTTTGGCTGCCTCTGCACATTGAGCAGTTTTCAGAGAACTATCCACAATGATTTCAAGATCTCTTTTTTGAGTGGTAACAGCTAATTTAGACTCCATGATTTTGTATGTATAGTTGGGATTGTGTATTCCAATGTGCATTACTTTGCATTTATCAACATTTAATTTTATCTGCCATTTTATCACCTAGTGATGTAGTTCGGTGAGATCCCCTTGTAACTCTTTGTAATTCTTCAGTCAGTGCTCCAGCGGACTCTGCTGCTCCTAGGGGTGGGGGACGACTGAGGCCCCGCCGCCACCATGCCGGGTCTGAGAGTGGCCTGGGGCGCCGCTGCTGCTCCCGGACCACTGCCCTGGGGCAATGCCCAGGACCAGTTGCATGGGGCTGCCCCAGCAGGGCGGCCCTGGGGTCAGCTGCTGCAGCTGCAGAAGTCACGGAGGAATCCATGACTTTCCGTGACCTCTGTGAAAGATTCACAAACTTACTCATGCACAGTTGTAGGAGATTTTCCCCTCAGCAATACTTGTCAGGGCTGCATGAGTACCGTTTGCTGCCTCATGCTACAAAGAGCAGGTATAAAGGGCAGAGCAGCCCCCGCCCCCGCCCCCCTAGTTCTTTCCTACTGCCAGTGATGATTGTTGGAACTGCTATCTTTGCATTTGCAAGTTCTACTCTCTTTTATGTAAATAGTATCTGTTCTATTAATTTTAGGCTACTTTCATGTTTTTCTACATTCCAAAGATCAATGATTAGACGTAAATGGGTCCCACTTCCATATCAGTGGCCCTTTTGGAATACTTGGGGCTTCCCTCCACAATTTAGGGTTCTCCATTCCCTTCCCACCCATCTATTTTGGCTAGGTGTAAAGAGCATCTACAACAGGTTCACCATCTGCCCACCCCCAGGATCGTTCATGTTCTGAGTTCCCCTGTGGAGGAATTGGAAGAGGATCCACCTCAACAACACTTGGCCTGCTTTTCTTTGTTGCCTGCTGTGGTGATAGGAATCTGCATCTCCCCCTCCTGATGAGTATAGAGCTCATCAGGACTTGTTGAGGAGAGTGGTTGCCGCTCTGGAAATCCAACTGGAAAAGGTACAGGAAAAGTTACACAGGCTGGTAGACATTTTGGCCTGCGGGGGTCCCTCTAGGGTAGCACTGCCTACTAATGAGGCTATTCTGGAGCCTGTCAGGGCATTTTGGCAGTCCCCATCTTGCCAGCATCCCACTGCAAAAAATGGTAGAGAGAAAATACTACATTGCTTTGCAAGGTTTTGATCATTTTTATAACTATCCTCCTCCATGCTCTTCAGTGGTCTCTGGTGCTAACAAAAGAGAGAAGCAGGGACACCAGGCCTTGACACTGAAAGGGAAAGAAGCAAAGCAATTGGACCTCTGTTAGAAGGAAACTTTATTTCACAGGAGATTTACAGATTAGAATTGCAAACCAGAAGGCTCTGATGGGTTGATACAAATTTAGACTGTGTGATAACGTCTTGAAATTTAAGGACAGGCTTCCAGATGAGGTGAAACAAGAGTTCACTGCAATGGTGGAGGAGGGCAAGTTAGTTGCCGGACAGCCTTGCAGGAAAGTCTGTATGATGGACTATGCAACTCAAGCTGTGGCTTTTGCCATCACTGCATGGTGCTCCTCTTCGCTGCAGTCATCAGGTCTTCCCCCAGAGGTTCAACAAACCATCCAAGACCTCCTGTGTCAGAGCTCTTCACTCTTTTCCAAAAAGAAGAAGGAGAGGCTACATAGTCTTGAGGCTTGAAGGGCGACCCTTAGATCTCTGGGGATTTATATGCCAGCGACAAAAAGAAAGGCATTCTGCCCACAGCAGCTGTTTCTGCCTTTCATGCCTTGTATCCAGGACTTCTCCAGAAAGAGGGGTAGAAGTTACAAGAGGCGTCCTCCTCCTCCCTACTCTTCTGCAGCTACTTATGCATCTAGGCAAGCTGGGCCCTGTAAATAAACATTTTGACCCATTTGTCAAGAGCAGTCTACCACCACCAAAGCTACTAGCTTTCTCCATCCTGCTACTTGCCAACTGACTGTCCCATTTCCTAAGTGCTTGATCCTGCATCACTACGGATCAGTATGTCCTAAGCACAGTGGACCTGGGATATACCCTTCAATGCTTTCTATCCCTCCTCCCCAGCCCCCATTCTCGTCCCTCTTCAGGGACCAGTCTCACAAGAATGCGCTAGTTCAGGAAGTCCAGTCTCCCCTTCTTGTGGTGGCCATACAGGAAGTTCCCATGTTTCTCACGAGGAAGGGATTTTATTCCTGATACTTCCTAATCCTGAAAGCAAAAAGGGGTCTCAGGCATAGCTTAGATCTAAGACAGCTAAACAAGTTCCTACAGAAAATATTATTATGATTATTATTCTTTGAGTGATTGCACAAGTCCATTCCATTTTTGGTAACTCACAGGCAGTTCATACTGTACTGGCAAGATGCACCTTTAGATCTAGAGCAATGACCTACATTGTTTGGAATCTCAACCCTGGCAGGAAAACGTTGGCCTCTGTAGAGTCCAGGTCTGCCCCAATAAATTCTATGCTCTGAACAAGAATCAGAGTAGATTTCTCCGTAGTCATTAGGAGCCCCAGTGTGTCGAAGGTGGACTGTATAGTGACCTTGCTGGACCATACCTGAGATCTGAACCAGTCTCTTACTAGCCAGTCTTCTAGGTAAGGGAATATGTGAACTTCTGGAGCTGTTTACAGGCCACTGTGAATTGGTAGTGGAAATGGCTGACCATGAAACTGAGGAGTTTTTGGTGTCTCTGGTGAATTGCCATGTGAAAATCAGCATCTTTTAAGTTGAGGGCAGCATACCAATCCCTGGGATCTAGGAAAAGGATAAGTGAAGCTTGAGTGATCATCCAGAACATATGGTTGCTAACCTTTTTCTGTAATTATTGTTCTCTAGTATGTGTTGCACATGCATTCCATGACCCTCCCTGCTTCCCCCCTCTATCAGATTCTATCTGGTAGGAAGGAACTAAGGGGAGTTAGGGGTGGCTCTGCTTTTTATACCTGAATGTAGTGGCACAAGCAGTAGAGGGCGCTCACACCATTCTGACAGGTACTGCTGAGGAAAATGTTTCCAACAGCTATGCATGAGGTACGCTCAGGCTACGTCCAGACTACCTGCCGTATCGGCGGGTTAAAATCGATTGCTCGGGGATCGATATATCGCGTCTAATCTAGACGCGATATATCGATCCCCGAGCGCGCTTATATCGATTCCGGAACTCCATCAACCCCAACGGAGTTCCGGAATCGACAGGGAGAGCCGCGAACATCGATCCCACGCGGTGTGGACGGGTGAGTAATCCGATCTTAGATATTCGACTTCAGCTGCGTTATTCACGTAGCTGAAGTTGCGTATCTAAGATCGATTTCCCCCCGGTAGTGTGGACCAGCCCTCACAGTGGGAATGGACATGGGCAATACATCTCAAAGAACAACAGTTGCATAAAAAGATTAGTAACTGTTTCTTTTCCAAGTATTTCCTTACCTATTCTTTACCAGTATCTGTTATTGTGAGGTCTTAATTACTTAATATTTTTCCGTATGTCTTTGTGCTTTCTGCTGAAGATATATTTTAAAGGAATTCAATATCACAACTTTATGCATGTTTCCACCAAGGCTGTCGATTAATCGCAGTTAACTCACATGATTAACTCAAAAAAAGTAATTGTGATTTAAAAAATTAATCGCGATTACTTGCATTTTAATTGGACTGTTAAACAATAGAATTTTATTAAATTGAAATTTATTAAATATTTTGGATGTTTTTCTACATTTTCAAATATATTGGTTTGAATTACAACACAGAACACAAGTGTACAACATTCACTTTATATTATTTTTATTACAAATATTTGCGCTGTAAAATGATAAAATATTATTTTTCAGTTTCCCTCATACAAGTACTATAGTGTGAATTCTTTATTGTGGAAGTACAACTTACAAATGTAGAATTTTTTGCACTCAAAAACAAAACAATGTAAAACTTCAGAGTCTGCAAGTCCACTCAGTCCTACTTCTTGTTCAGCCAATCGCTAAGACAAACAAGTTTGTTTACATTTATGGGAGATAATGCTACTCGCTTCTTATTTACAGTGTCACCTAAAAGTGAGAACAGGCGTTCACATGGCCCTGTTGTAGCCAGCATTGCAAGGTATATACGTGCGATACGCTAAACATTTGTATGCCCCTTCATGCTTTGGCCACCATTCCGGAGGACATGCTTCCATGTGGACGACGCTCATTTAAAAAAAAAGTGTTAATAAAATTTGTGACCGAACTACTTGGGGGAGAATTCTATGTCTTTTGCTCTGTGTTTTACCTGCATTCTGCCATATGTTTCAACTTATAGCAGTCTCGGATGATGACCCAGTATGTTGTTTGTTTTAAGAACACTTTCACTGCAGATTTGACAAAATGCAAAGAGGGTACTAATGTGAGATTTCTAAACATAGCTGCAGCACTCAATCCAAAGTTTAAGAGTCTGAAGTACCTTCCAAAATCTGAGAGGGACAGGGTGTGGAGCATGTTTTCGGAAGTGTTAAGAGAGGTACACTCCCATGCAGAACCTACAGAACTCGAACCACCAAAAAAGAAAATCAACCTTTTGCTGCGGTTATTTGACTCAGATGATGAAAATGAACATCCATTGGTCTGTACTGTTTTGGATCTTTACTGAGCAGAACCCGTCATCCGCATGGATGCATGTCTTCTGGTATGGTTGTTGAAGCATGAAGGGACATATGAATCTTTAGCGCATCTGGCACGTAAATATCTTGCAACGCCAGCTACAACAGTGCCATGTGAACGCGTGTTTTTACTTTCAGGTGACCTTGTAAATAAGCGGGCAGCATTGTGTCCTGCACATGTAAACAAACTAGTTTGTCTGAGCAATTGGCTGAACAAGAAGTAAGACTAAGTGGACTTGTATGCTCTAAAGTTTGACATTTTAAAATTTTTGAATGCAGTTCTTTTTGTGTGCATAATTCTACATTTGTAAGTTCAGCTTTCATAATAAAGAGATTGCACTACTGTACTTGTATTAAGCGAATTGAAAAATACTACTTTTTATTTTTACAGTGCAAATATTTATAACAAAAATAAAGTGAGCACTGTATACTTTGTATTTGCTGTTGGAATTGAAATCAATATATTTGAAAATGTGGAAAACATCCAAAATATTTAAATAAATGGTATTCTGTTATTGTTTAACAGCGCGATTAATCACGATTATTTTTTTTAATCGCTTGACTTAACTTAATATTCTTAGTCCTTGGGGTCACTAAGCTCTATCTCACATCTAATACCATTTTGAAACCTATTCTGAGTGCGTTATTAAGAGTGCACATAATGCTAGCTTAGAATCTAAATGTATTTTGGTTTTCTACTTTACTAAACAGTGAAAATTTCAATGGATTTTTAATGATTTTGACTTCCTCTGAATACTTATATAGAGCTGATTCTGGAAGTTGCTATTAACTTCCTGAAAAGTCCTGAGTTCCCTCAAATATCAGTTAAGTCAAATAGGAGTTGGAGACACTTGGGCCCAGATCTGCGAAGGTACTTAGGCACCTATGGACTGGGGTTTAGATGACGAAGTCCCAGTTTTAGGCTTCACTGTGATCTTCAACACCACGGCTTGGTTGGCACCTAACCCTGTAGTGAGCTAAACTCATTCAAAAGCTCCTACATTTTCACTGTAAAAGTTCCATAGCTGCCGGTGTTTCTGCCTCTCGGCATATGCACTGCCATTTCACTCTGGGCATTAGGATGCCTTTCTCATGCTTAAGCCCCCGGTGTGATCCATGAACTGGGGGATGAAAAGCAGTGGAGTACCTGTCTCACTATGGGGCTTGATCCAGTAGATGTACTCAGAGACCACCTACTGGGACAGACCCCATTCAAAATCAGGCCACTGGAGAAGATGGTGCTCCCGCCCATCTTCTGACTTTTAGCCCAGTTCCGTCAGCACTTGCATGGGATGTGGGAGACCTGGGTTCAGCTCCCCCCTCAGGTAGAGGTGGGAGAGAGGATTTGAATAGGGATCTCCCACATTTTTCAGGAGAGTGTTCTGTCCACTGGTCTATGGGATATTTTGCTGTGGGGCTCCCTCAATCTCTCCTGTTGAAGCTGTTCTGCTTTGGATAAATAATTAAATACTGATTGGAACAGAATATCAGAGCCTGGGTCTCCCACATGCCAGGCGAGTGCTGTAACCACTGGGCTAGAAGTTAGGTGGGCACCGCCAGCTCCTCCTCTGCCCGCTCTGCTGTTTTGTGTGAAGTAAACAAAACATATAACTCATTTGCAGAAGAAATGACTTAGGCACCTAAGCTACCTGACTCCAAGAGACAGGATTGCTAGCAGAGAGACCTGCCTCCCTATAGCCTGGACTTAGGTGCCAAACTCCTGAGAGGGACAGAGCTTAGGATGCACCTCTTGTCAGCATTTCCTGTCGGCTAGTTTATGGAGCTTCCCACCTAGCATGCTGGTTTTGTGTATCCCATTCTTAGCCGCCTATCTGTCCTCATTCATTATACGGGATGGGTAGGCCACGAATCCCAACATTGTCCATCCCTTCACTGCTTCTCTAATTTTCTAGGCACTTACAAGTTAGGCGATGCAATTCTGAGTGTCATAACGCTTCAGCCTTTTTGTGAATCTAGGACTTGGTACCATGCAGGTGGCACACCACATCTCACAAAGCAGATCCACAGTTACTGTAGGTTGGATCAGGCCTACAGTATGCTGCTGAAAGTTCTTGATATCAGTAGTGTTGTATACAAATTCAAACTTCTGACGGTATTAGTGATATTAACAGAGCATGTGTCACAACATATCAGTGTTATGAAAGTGACTTTTTTGATATAGCATGATTATTATATACTGTAGCAGATCTGGCCTGTTGAACAGGTAGTGCCAGGATGTCTGTTACAAGTACATAGACCCCTTTAGCCAGGGGGTTGCTGAAAGCTGTTATCTCCAGGCAGGATACATGATGAGGGGTCTATCGACTTAGAATGCTCTTATTCAGTCTAGAGAAGATAAGGGTTGATTGAAACTCTGAGGGAAGACCTTTCATGAAGACTTGACAAGAGGCCTAGGAGGTACACAGAAAGGGCTATGCAGGGAGGAAGGGTATGTCTTCTCCCATCCCAGCTTGCTGAAAGCTGGAAGCAGTCTTAGTGGTTGGGACCAAGTGTTCTGCATTGCTTTATGTTTGTTCCAAAACTTTTTTGCAATAATAAAACTGGCCCTGAGAAAAAGGTGTTGCATTGAACTGTGGTTTGGCCTTTATTTTACCTTCCATAGCTGGTGTATCTGCCCACTGGCTTACATATAAATGATACAATGTTAGTATTTGTAAGTCATGTTGTGAAATATGCAACATACATTGTCAGTCTGATTATGTTTAAAGAAGTGGCAAAAGGTAAGTTGTACCATTATTGTAGAACTGACTCTTGATAAATCTTTAAATCTATATTAAAATAGTTTTGTTTGGTGCTTGTTTAAATTATGAACTCCATAGAACACCCTGAAATATTGACCTCTCCACCCATGAACCATGAACTCTATTAAAATGTTATAACTTTTGAATCAAATATAACCATCAACTTATATAGTGCTAGATTATTTTTAAAAGTCTACAAATTACTTTTATTTCTGTTTTAAATGAGGAAAATTTAATAAACTCAAAGTTTCCTCTGTTTTAATGAGACTGTCACTAGCTTGTTTAAGAATAGAAATGTGTACATGTGTTCTTCAAGAAAAAGAATTGTTTCACTGAAAGGTTAACTAGTCTTTGAAGAAGAAGAGTATTATATAAATGCTAAATATTATTCCTATTCGTTTAGGATTGTACTGTAGTTTTTACTTTAAGTACCTATTCACTCTAATTCTCCTTGATGAAAGTGTGCGTAGGATGGCATAAGTTCCCTAAATCTCTCTCTATGGCAATGTAAAACTACTTGTGAACAAAATGCTCTTTAATGTATGATAAATTTACTTACTGAACCACTTTATTTCTATTCAAACATGCAGAATGATCTGATTGTCTGGAATATTGGAGGATGCAGTTCTCACAGTGAGGTGAGATACTATTGGTATTTGTGTGTGTCTATCTATAATGTACTATCTTTCTAGTTTAGCTCTCCATGGTGCAGACGTGTACAATGTTTATCCCCCATATTCTTCCACCCACTGCTATACTCCTTCCTTTCCTCCTGCATAGATCTGCAGACCCAATTAAAGATCCAGGGGGAGGTGGAAAGATGCTCTGAGGTGTCTAAGTAACATCGCCTTTTCTGGTTCTTGTTGCTTGGATTCGTGCTGGTTTTCCTTCTGCAGAATTTCACAATACATTAGACAAAGCAGTTAGGCAAGGAAGGGTATTGATGCAATGGAAGAACAGAATGTATGTAAGGAAGGAGTGTTTTTTTCTTATTCATTCTAAAATCCTGCACTATAGTGATGAATTATTGTTCATGTGAATTATTTGTGTAATATTAAAGTGATGATGTGAAAGAAAACTGAAAAATAATCAGAGGAAGTTAGAACAGTGGGAAAAACCCTCAGTTCATAGTCAATCAGAATCTCCTTTGTAGTCACCAGGAGATTTGATGGAATAAAGAGTGAATTAGGATTACAGGATTTAAGCCTATAATGTTAGTAGTTTGGGGGAAATAATTGTAATGCTGCATGATTGAACCTCTATATTTTGTGTAAACAATTGTGCTGAGATGTACAGTTTCTTACTCATATCTATCTTGAAACACACAGAGTAAGGAAAAGACTCCCACACAATCTCCTACTACAAACAACACAGCTCCTTTTGGCCTGAAGCCACGGTCAGGTAAGATTGTGAGAGAGAATAAATTACAATAGGACTTCTTTTCCAGCAAACTCACGGACCTTTGTTTTCTTATATCTTATCCCCATCCAACAGGAATCAGCAAGTCTCTTTTTAGTTTCTTAAGCCTGTGCTTACTGATGGTGACCGTTCACTTACAATAGATATATATTTAGTAAGAAAGGAGGCGAAAACGCTGTCCGAAAAACACTGAAAAAAAGTACAGTAGAAGTACTAACTTTTCAGCACATTTTATATGGATCAGTTTTCATCCCTCATTTTTTTTCATATATAAAAACGCCATATATCTGCCTGATGCACCAATTTAAATCCGATGTTCACCTTTTTGACACATAGAGATACATTTTAAAGCTGTGAATAAATAAATGTATATGATAAGGTTTATTTGGGTAATTATTGTGCATTGCTCTGAAAATATATTCATGAGTTTTTCCATAGGAGTATGTATAAATATCAAATTAGGTGTTAACATAGCTGCAGTCTGTAGTAGAATGAATTTGTGATGTGCTAAATGCATAATCATTGACATTTTAATTAGTGTGTTCAGATAAACCAATTTTAATTGCTAGGGTATTAAGAATTAACAATCTCTTTTTAAAATAGGATCAGATGTAGGATGACATTGTTTTTATCTTTTGTTTGCTGAAATATGCAATATTAGAAGTCATCTCATGTTGTCTTTGAAGTATATCATGGCTTAGATTTTTTTAAATATATTTCAGCTTCCTAAAAATGTAATTGTGGTTTCTTTCTTTCACCACTAATACCTTTAATCGAATGCCGGTAAACCACTACAAGCTTGTAGCTTTCGTAATGCAATATTTCAGCAACAGCAGCACATTTTCATATTTGAATGAATTATAAGAAATTGTACCCTTAGAATTTATTGAAACCAACAAAAGTGATAATGAAACAAAGAAATTGTTGTTGAACCAAAATGGTTTCATTATTGAGAGCATTTAAAATCACCGTTCAGTTGAGATTATGGGAAAGGTATGCAATTTAACTAGGATACCCAAAAGTTTTAGATTTGTTCAGAACCAAGCTTAAAAGCTTTGCGAATTGAAAAGTACAAGCATTCCTGTGTATCCTTCCTGCTTCAGTTAATTTTAAATATATGCCAATATATCAATGCCCTCCACTCCTGACTACTCAGTATGTAAAAAAAGGACCTCTTCTTTTGTATATATGTTAAGTAATTTAGCCCTTATATCTCTGTTGTTTTTCATATAATATTGAACAGACAATCTGAAAGTCATTATTGCATAGTGCTTTACTTAATAGGTCCGATCTTGCTCACACCAGTTTTGCAAGTGTCATTTCATGGGTTTCAACTGAATTACTCCTGATTTACAACAGTGTAAAACAATGGAATTATGCTGGTGTGAAATCAGAATCAGGCCCAATGTCTTTTCCCATGGTAAAACATTAGTGTGAGAGGCCTGGTCTACGCTAATGAGGTAAGTTGACCTAAGTTACACTTATTATTTAGGTAAAGATTCATAACTTAAGTCAACGTAGCTTAGATTGATTCACAGTGGTGTCTACATCATGCTATGTCGATGGGAGATTTTCTCCCATCGACTTACCGTGTCTTCAGCAGACCCACTAAATTGATGCCTGCTGGATCACTGCTTTAACCCATAGTGAAGACTTGCCCTTAGTTGATCATGCACTGTAACCCAGCGTGCTGTGATGAAACATTACAAGTGAAATTTGACTCCTTGGAAATTACCTCACCTATCCCATTCCCCCCAGAAAGAAAGTGCTTCGTAAAGGCATTAAATCTAGTCCTTTAATGTGGTTTATCCACACACTAGAGCTGAAAACAGTGTAGCTGTGAAGATATCTGCCCTATTGGTGAACCTTGTGTGTATTTATCTTGTGTGTATTTTGACTTGACACATCTGTAATTTCTGCAGGTAATGCCATCGTACTTTTCAAGCTTTTTTTCCTCCTTAAAGAATGTACAAATCTAAACTCTTCCACCAGTCAGTGTCTGCTTGTACAAATGTACAAATCTAAACTCTTCCAGACAGTGTTTGCTTCTTAATTACCTACATCCTTATTGCCGTAGAGGTGGTCTTGGAAGCCAAACTTGCTGTGTGCACCAGTAAAGTTAGTATTATAGATTTCAATTCAGTTTAGAGTTGAGGTTTAATAGCTTTTTTTATTTAAGTAACATGTGGCCTCATGGGAGAAAACAAAACAAAAAACTTGAAACTATTTTTTAGCCCTTTACTGCTACAATTTAAATGTTAAGGGAGCAGATCATTCAATGTTTTAAAATAACAGTGCAAGATTTGTTTTAAATGATTCTAACCAAAATTTATAAATATTGCTCTGGAAAACAAAAACGGAAATAAGAAAGATATGTAATAGAAAAGAAAATACCAGAGGGGAAAAATGAGAGGGCAGACTTTCAAGAAAAATATATTTAAACATGCCCTTCAGAGTTTACATTTTATTTTCTTAATTGATTCTACTTAAAATTAATGTTTTGCTTTCTATTTAATATTATTTCACTGTATCATAGTGATTTATGTCTCTAGGAAAGGTAAAAATAAACAGAGTACTAGACTTCTGGTAATGATTCCAGCTTTTTGAAGTACATACACAAAGCCTGCTTCCAGAGGATAAACCACAGTTACTTAGATTTCTCTGTCAGCACATACTAGATTTGTGTTCATGAGTAAAAGTTCTTTTTATAGCCACATTTTAAGGCTCGCCAAAACATGACGAAAAATCAATACATGATGCCTAATTAGGTATCCAAAGAAAATTTTTTTCGAAGGTAATGAATATGCTATCTTGACCTTTTGGTGTATACGTTTTTTTAAAAAGGGTCATACTGCTATACAGAAGTTAAAAGGAGAAACTCAGTGCATTTTGAATTAGTCTGTCTTATGTATACACTTTTGAAGAGTGGATCTCTCTAATTCACACTAATGATTGGAAAAACATTTGAACATGACTGAATATTGTAAAGAAATAAGTAATATGAATTTCCTTTTCACAATAATTCTGCTACTTGGAAACACTTTCATACTCTGAGCAAGAATATCTCAGAACAGTTCATGATTTACTCTTGATTTTCAAATAATTCAAAGCACTGTTAGTAATAGTGGTGCTATTGTAGATACATTTGAGAATTTCCTAAACCTTTTGCCATCTCATTCGTTATAAAACCTTAGTTTTACTCAGAACTACTTTGGATGTACCCACACCATCTAATACCCTTTGCAGTATTCAAAAGTATTCATTTCTACTTTTGTACCATTTTTACATAGTTTTTCTTTCATGACTTTTACTGAACAGAGCGGCTTGCAAGCCTGAGGAGCAAAAGCTATACTCAGTACTGAAAAAAAATCAAGATACAAGGCCTTTTGCAGTAGAAATTCCACAGAAAATGAAGACTCAACAGTTTATTATTTAATTGAAACAAAACTCTGAAATACACATCTGTTATCAAGTCCCTTCATTTTGTTAGCTCTAGCGCATTAAAGCAGGTTTAGTTTGCATGGACATGTGCTGGAAACTCATTTTTTTTATGTCAGTTGCAAAGAGAATCAATTAGTAATTATTTTTCTCTTATTCATTAGTTAGAAAAATAGTAACTCTATACCCTCTCATTTATTGTTACGTTTAATTTCTTCCCAGGAAGTGAATTGGCTGAGATATGTGTACTCTGGAAACTCATGAGAATCATTTTTGACAAATGAGACTGACGGTGCTGGCAATATTGCTTCAGACATGTACTGTTTTAGCAGATGTTGATCCTACTGGAAGTGTGTTAGGTAGGTTTTGCTGTCTCATTGATGCAGCTGGCTCCTTATCCTACAGGATATAAGTGAGCTTGGAATAGCTAGAGGCAGAGTGAACTGAGGTTTGTAACAGACAAGTTCTAAGGAACAGAACACTAAGAGTAGCCAAACCTAATGATTTAAAGAGGGTGGTGGTTGTGGTATTATTTTTAACTACTCTAGTTAATCTGTCAGATTCCAGAAAGGGTGAATTCTTTTTCTTTCAGTACCTGTAGCTTTATTTGGAGTGGACTGAGGCTTTTTACTGAGGCTTTATTTATTTTTTCCTTTTTTCCATTTTCATATTTAAAAAATAACTTTTCATTGAACTGGTATAGATCATTGCTAATTTTCATGTTTATAATGAATCCAGATTTCTATGAGATACTGTCAACTCATCTGTTTCAATTGAATTAAGATTACAATTTGGCATTCAAAAAGGCAACATGACAGTGATTGTAATAGCATCAAGACCTCATTCAGGATCAGGGCCTCAAGCTTAAATTGTACATGGTGGAAAGCAGGGAGCCAATAAAAGGTTTAAAGAGGGGGGTGAAGTGAGAGTGGTGGACAAAAGAAGATGATCATTAGCAGCTATGATTTGTAAGGACCATAGGGTAGGGAGGCAGTGTGGGTTTGGGGGAAGCTAGAGAAGAGGAACTTCTAGTAATCAAGATAGGAGAGAATAGGACAGTGTAGGTTGGAGGTGGAAAGCAGAGAGATTGCTGAGGTTAGTGGAGGGATTTGAAGCACAGGTGAGAAGTCTTGTTATAGATAACTGGAGGAAGAGAAACAGGGAGGAAGAAAAGTAGTAGCAAGGAAGATCATGTTGAGGAGAGAGGTTACATTGCCATTCTTCTCTTTGAAAGAATCTGCAAGATCTTGTGCAAAGAAGAAAAAGAGTGCAGAAGAGTGCAGTAGGGTTATCAAAGGTAGGCAAATAGATGGCTAGGATTGTGGATGAGGAGGTTAATGAGAGGGAAGAAACAGTGCTACTTGAGCTGGAAGATGACAGCTGAAGAAGGAAAGAATAAAGTCAGGAGGATCATGGGATTTTCTCCAGGACAGAAGGAAAACCAAAGGATTAATGAACTACTACTATATCCAGGACAGAAATGGATATTCTTGAAATAAAAACTTTCCCAGGAAAATCTTAACAATTTTGTTAAACTGTGTTTATTCCACTCTGTGGAAAAAGTGCTCTTCTAACACTGAAAACCTGAAATCTATAACATGTTTATTTCCTAATGTTTTTCTACTTGGTTTATGTTTTTACTTCTGCAACTGCACTTATGATAAATTTACCCATCAATTCACAGAGTCAGGACTTCCTTTCTTTAGCCTACAGTATGAAATCTGTGGGTACTTTTTCTTCATAGGAGTTGGTTGTAAACATAATTATGTAAAGTGCTATGTTGTAGTAATCTTTTTAAGATTAACAGCATTAACTGCACATATAATGTATGATTTACAAATACTAACATTTAATTTTTCATTCTTTTTATTCTGTACACCATCTTTCATTCTTTTCTTCCAAAATTATACATTTTATATTAATCTCATTTGAATGGCATCCTCTTCATTGCCATGCAATCTTCATACCATATATGAAATGCTGCTATCCCTGTGGTTTTTCCTGGTCTGTATGCTACTGTATCTGGACTGGCTCTCACTCCCCTGCAACAGACCCACCCCTCACTCTTCCTCCTATCTCCTTCAACAAACTTACACAGGCTCAAACATGGGACAACTATAGCTACAGTATCCCATCTGAAGGGGACAGTGACAATGGTAGGTGATCTGTACATATTTCATTTTATGTTTTCAGATAATTTGTATGTTTGGCTACATTTCCTACACAGCTAAAGATGCAGGACATTCAGCCATATGCTTGTCATAATGGGTAATAAAACTTATGGATTAGAAACCAGAAGACTCAGATGGTACATGTTAATTAGTGTATAAGAATGTTGAGTATGCAATCTAAGAAGTCCATGAGCAGAAAATGCAGGAAAACCAAATCTGATTATTATGTCACTATTAAGCCAACGAAAAGACATTTAACTGAACAGCATTCCTATCAGCATCCCCTTCTCCAACGAAGGGATTCCAACAGACGTGAAGGGAGAGCTAGAAATATTTTAGTAAATAAAGCAGTGTTTTCACAGTGTGAAATCAAAGTAAAAAAGATATATAGGTAGGTCAGTCGATCTTCCGTTAGTTTTAGTTTGTTTCCAGGCAAAATCTTTGGACTGTTTGAAAATAATAGCTGCTGTGCAGGCATTTTTCCAGTGTCACTTGAGCTGAATAAGAGAATTACATGGATTTTTTGTGCTGAACTTGATGCTGTATTTTTCAGATACTGAAAGTTATTAAGAGTTTTTTTTTCAGTTAGCATCACAGTATGCCAAGAAGACAATATCTCTCCACATTTGCAAGTACCTGAGATTTATGAAATATTCAAGAGCATATATGATAAATTTGTCACAATGCATAACAAACAAAGCACTGACCAAAAATGAACAGTTCTTAATTTTTATTTCTTCAACCAAAGAGCGGTCAAAATGTGATTTCCTAAGAATTTTCCAGATTACTGACCACAGAGAAGATACTTTCCCCTTCCGTCCCCTATCCGAGAATACTTCCCACATTTCAGTCTGAACCTGGTGTGTGCTGGAACAGGATTTGGGGAATTTAGCAAGTACACAGTGGATCCACTGCAGTGCAGACATCAGTAAAGTTCACAGCTATGTATATAGCTGTTGAGTCTGAGTGCTTTTGATTGAAGCAGCTCCCATAGCCTGGGACACAACACGAAAATGTTAATATGGCTTTTCTCCTGAGGACATTATAATACTGTCTGTCATGTCTGATAATGGATCCAATGCACTGAATGCTCTACATAATGGTAGCATAGAGTATTTTTTGTTTTGTCTGCTGTTTAGTTAAATCTAATATTACATGGCTTCCTTGAAAATGGAAAATTAGAAAAATCATCACTGGCGTTATTAAAAAAAAAAAAAGGCCATTCAGAAAGCTGTCACATTTTGAGACATTCAAAAGTATGATGGTCATTCAAAACTGTATCTTATACAACATGTGCCCATATGTTACAATTCAACATTTTTTTTTAATGAAAATGCTGTCACACCAAAAAAAAAAAAAATTGAACATGATGTAGCAAGTGTTGTTCTGAATGCTAAACAAGGGATATATATGAATAATTTGTTGTGCATGCTGAGCCCTTTGAAACTGGCTATAAGAAATCTGTTCTGACCATTCATCCATCAGCCAAGTACTCCCACTTGTCTGGCTTATAAAACTGAAACTTAAGAAATTAGGCTAAAGAATAAGACTTTTTTTGTTTTTTGAAAGAACACATTTGGTGGCACCATTTATGCACATAGCTGAAAAATTATCTTTAAGGGCAGTCTGTAAGCAAATATTCTTTACAGTTTGAAATCCTGCACTTCTGACTTAAATGGAGATGGGGCACTAAAAGGTGATCTGATAGCTTTTTAAACTAAAATATTTGCATCTTTAGCACCTTGCTAGCATTTTTTTTTCACTCTCTAAGAGTTGCAAGCTCAGTTAGTATGGATCATGAAGATAATGTCAGACAAAGCTTCCTGGTCCTTTCTAATATTGGAAAATCTATTCCATCATTACAAGTCCTCATCCATAGTTCACATGGTAGAGTGTGGGAAATGAAAAAAAGAGCTGGCCACCTTGACAGATGTGCAATACTTAAAACACATGAATTATCTACCAACAGATCTTTCTTTGCATGAGAAGGATGTACAGTTGGTATGTTATTGAAGAAAATCAGACTTGATGGTTCTTAGGAATAAAAGGAATTCTAGTAACAAGCAAAAGCCTATAAAGATTTTTCTCATTGGAAAAGAAATTTGCTAACTGTCTTAACCATTCTTCATAATTGTGATGGGGTGGACTAGGCCCTGAGACCGCCTGCTGGAGGCCTTGTGGCTCTGTCACACCCTGCCCCAGAAAAGGGCAGTAGAGAGGTCTTCCAAGCTGCCTAGAGCAGCTGTGTGGGAAGCAGCCAATCAGGGCCCAGAAGGTCAGTATAAGAACTACTGCAGGGTAAGAGCAAGTTCAGTTCCTTGCTAGAACTGGAGGAGCATGGATGGTGTGTGGCTGGCTGAGGGAGCTGCAGGACTTCGGATGAAGTAATGCTGCCAGAAGCCAGGGAGAGCAAAAAGGAGCCCTGAGTTGGTTGCTGGGACTCCCATCAGGACATGGTCCTGACGTAAGGGTGAAGATGGTGCAGGGCTGTAGGGAAGTGGCCTGAGGAATGAAAGCAGCAGAGTAGTGGGCGGGCCCGGGTCCAGGACTGGGGGAAGTAGCCTCGACATTGAGGTACCCCCAGAGGTGAGAATTGAACTACAACGGCCCAGCTGGAGAGTTGTGGCCAGAAGGCCCTAAGAAGGCAAAGATTTTGTCACCAGGGAAAGAGCCCTGGGACACTGCTCTATCCATGAGCAGGGACAACTTGTGGGAGACATTACAGAGGGAACTGAGACGCCTGTTGGACTTGTGCCCCGGAAAGGGTTTTGCTTTGCTTTCATCACACAGACAGACTGTGTGTGACTCTGCCTGAGGGCTGAGTCACCAAGGACACACCAGAAAGAGAGAGTGAGTGCAGGCGCACACACACTCATCCGGGGGCACTCGCAAGAGGTGAATGCGACCCTGTTACCATAACTTAGAATCTTGAGGCCTGTTGCCATTTTTTGCCTTATGTTGCACCCTTCCAGTCATACAGTGACATGTACAGCCAACAGTATTCATGGATGATTGCTCTATTTAGCTCATAAACTCTAGATTGTTTCCTTTTTCCAGACTAATTTATTGTGTATTTTTTAAAAATGAACAGCACTTGCTATCTGCTAGCTTGATCTCCTAAAGTATCCAAATCCTTTGAATTGACTTGCATTGTTCATTATGTTCAGTGCCTCCAATGTTCATGTCATTTACAGAATTCTGTGGTTTGAAGTCAAATTCAGATTTTTAAAACTCTAAGCTGCTGAACAGCATTACAATTCTAGTCTCCACATGCTTAATTAAAGTATAGAACATAATACCTCCCCATTTAACACAGTACTTCCTAAGTTAAAGATTACTTATTCAACTCTACTAGTCTTTCAATAAAGTACTAGAGATAATGAAAGATCTATAATTGCTTATAGACTCAGAGGTATAAATCATCCTGAAGCTGGCTTTTTTTTTGTGTATGCTTTCTTTTTTTAGCAAGAGAACTTAATTTCTTCCTGTTAATGATTCTAGACATAGGCACCGACTCCATGGGTTCTCCACCAGCAGCTCCCCACCCCGCCCTTGCTCCAGCTCACCTCTGCCTCCTCTGCAATCACACCGCTGTGTCCTGCTTCTCCTCCCTCCCTCCCAGCACTTGAGCCGGGAAACAGCTGATTCACTGGGCAGGGGAGGAGGGGGAACGCAGCGCTCTAGGGGAAGAGGCAGGGCTGGGGCGAGGATTTGGAGAAGGGATCCAATAGGGGCAGGGAGGGGGCAGAGTTAGGGCGGGGACTTTGGGGATGGGGTTGAAATGGGGGCGGAGCCAGGGGCAGGGAAAAGGTGGAGTTGGGGCAGAGCCAGGAGTGGGTGGGCACAGGCATCCACCGAAGCTGGAGAAAGATGGCCCCTATGATTCTGGAATCAAGTTCTGTACTTGGTTTCATGTGTGTGTCACCCACTGAAATGAATGGGCCAAGAATACAAAAGATAGAATTTTCACCTTGAAGCTGAACTAGAATCTTCTTAAAAATTGTCAATTTTTAACATTTTAGTGTATCTAAATGTTAACTTCTGTAAGACCTTTCTACAATAATTTTATTACAATACTTACAACATATGAAATGTTATTTACCTAGTCTCAGCCCTCTCTCCTTCCCACTAAGATAATTCAGTCTCTAAACATCTAAAAGACAATGATCAAACATTAAAAATATTGGCAATTACATAATATAAAACCTGATTAACAGATTGTGGTGAATTGCTCCATTGAAGAACATATGGATCATTGAAGAATCTGTGGATATTGGGGGAGAAATATATGTCCAAGTTCTTTCATAAAATGGGGGCAAGATGCTATAATTTTTATTTGGTTCTGTCATCAAAAGGCTATCATTCTGATTTGTGTGTAAAAATTACACCCACTTTGCACTCGTTTTCCTCAGGAGTAAAGGACCACAAAGACACAGGACAGTGGAGAATCCAGCTTGCTAACTTATATATCAAACTGGATAGGTGACATATTCAGGCATTGTAAATTGGCATAACTCAGTTGAGTTTAGTGGACTACCCCAGCTGGGGATCCAGCTCTAGATGTGTTTTTTTTAATCTTTGTTGATAGGAATTCATTAGGTAATGTGATCTGTGCTAACCTAGGTCTACCAGTGTAATTATACAGTCATAATAAAATGAGAACAGTGTAGGCAAGCTTAAGCATAATCATTTGAAACAATTTCAAATCGGATAGCTTTTTAGCCAACTGCAAATATTAGTATTAATGCTTAAAACTGTTAGAACAATATGTTTTTATTAAGACGTTTTTTATCTCCTGTGTTGATGTTTTTGAAAGTTTGCTGTACGGTATATCTGTCTTAGGTACTTATACAGTTTCCTTCTCCTCTCCCCTGCCCAAATCACCGTAGTATCTTGAGTGCTTCACAAAATGTGTTTATCCTCACAACATCCATATGAGGCAGGGAAGTGCTATTATCCCCATTTTACAGGTAGAGAACTAAGGCACAGAGAGACCAAGTGACTTGCCCAGAATCACACAGAAAGTCTGGAGAGGAGCAGGGACTTGAACTCAGGTCTCATAAGTTCTATGTTCCCTAACCACTGAATTGCCTCTTAATAGTATTCAGATGTGTCTTTAATACATAAGAAGCACATATTCCATATCCACTTGAAGCATATGTAGTTAAAGAAATCTGAGTAGAATTGATCACGAGAAATAGAATCTTATTTTCAAGTTTTCAGCCTTCCTTTATCTAGGCCTCTTACAAGCCCTGGTATTTTTGCAACCACAAGTATTTGCAGGTGCCCTTTTTGCTCATTCAGACATCTAGGTACTTGATTGGGCTGGCAAGTTAAGTACTTGCAATATTAAATGTCCTAAACTTTGCCTGCAAATAATTGCATGTACAAAACTGTTCCTACAATGTAATGAAGGTGCGAAAATGGAAATCATCAATTGGAAGTCTGACCTTTAACAAAGAGACTAAATACAAGTCACATATTGTGGATCAGACTAAGTATTATTGCTAATTTAATTTGTTTTCACTTACATTTTAAAAAATTGCCAACAAAGGCAACTACTGTACTTTGATCTGAAGAAATACTCTCTTCTGAGGCACACATTTGTGTGGTGTGGGCTCCCCTTGGTGGAACAAATGTATAATGCAGAATAACTAGCATATTCCATATTGTTGAAACATCCTGAATTAGAACACTTTACTTCTAATATTTCTACTATATAGTGAATATCTTATTCACTTGCTAATTTATTGTGCTTGTGTATGTTTTCCAGATTGACTAACCTGTTTATTTATTACACTTAGAAGGAATTTCCTGTATGTTTTCGTCTGTTTCCCATAGGTAGAACATATATCTTATGAATAAGTCAAACTGAATGAATAATTTTGACATTTACTTTCCATAAACAGATGTTTGCTATTCATGGATATTTTATTTAAAAAACTGCATAAATGTGAAGTACCTCACTGTGTTTAGGGTTTGTAATTTATAGCAAACCAGACAGTGGTCATATTCAGAAATAGTATCTAGAGTGGTGAGTCATTCCACAAAGACCAAACATGAGTATCCTCTCTCACAGGACTTGCATTCTACATTGCAATAACAGTACACAGACAGTAAACCGAGTCTTACCCATAACAGTATTTCCTTTCAGAACTTCTTCTGTTCTTGTCTAATACATCCTCATTACAATATGGGACTGGAGAAAGTTCAGTTTCTCTCTCATGCAGGTGCACGCCAGTTCAGCACAGCACATAAGCAAGATAAACAAGGCTAGAATGATTGAAGACCATGATAAAAATTTCCAAGATAGATGCAGACTCAAGCACAAAACATACGACAGTGGCCGTTGGCATGATTCTTTTTGTACAGAGTTCTTTGAAGTGTTGCTGCTGTTGAATCTGGAATGGAGATAACAGTTTTCAAGTCTGCTGTTACAGTGTGGGTGGGGGGTGCATGTTTATTTGGTTGTGTGTGTGTATTTACCTATTTTCCTTGGTATTATAGGGAACATACAACACATCTAAATAGTTTCCAGAATTTTAAGTATTGTTTATTCTAAGTTTACAGTAAGTTTACAAATTTAAAATGTAAATAATTACTTAACACTTTTAACTGATATTCTTAATAAATGTAGTAAGGTATTTTCATTTTTTTATTATAACATTAGGAACAATTTTAAAAATTGGCTCAATACAGGAATACCATATTTCATTTTAACTTACTGTTAAAAACACAATCTTCCTTTTCTTCATATCTCTTGTTCTGTTGTGGATATCTCATAGGGAGCACTTGATAACTAGCTTGTGATCTGTTATCCTTGGATTTTAAATATGATGCACATGAATTTATCCACAGAACAACCATGGAGTTTAATGAAAGCCATGTGGCTAAATCCCCCTGATATACTTTGAAAATATGGGAGCTTTGTTTTGCTATGCTGCTCTTTAAGTTATGGTGGTGGTATTTTTTTTAACAGATCTTTGAATGGGCTGGTTTTTATTGCTTAACTAGTAGGCTCTGCCACCATCTAGTTGCTGGCTTTTCCTGAAATAATTATTTTTAATAAAGCATTTTACTATTCAGTCACTGCAGTCATCTCATCTAGAACAGTGCAAGCTATTCCTTCAGCCATTGGGTCCAAGCAAAGATTTCATTTGGTCACTATAATATCATCATGACATATATGAACACAACTCATGAGCCCTTTCTGGGATTTCAAAGAAAGTATCTCACGCAGGAACCTCTTTTTTTCTTCTTCCAATATCTTAATGCAAATCCATAAGCAAATCTGTCAAGGACCGAGAAGATCCCAGGATACAGTTTAGTTTATTGATCCTTCAGTTTCATTGAGCTTCATGCAAGCATGCATTCATCTTGTGTTGAACTTATCTGAACTTTCCTTACACTCCATTTTTTCCTAGTGTGTGGCATAATTTGAAAATCGATATAAAAGTTAAAACATTTATCCAAAACAAACCTAAATAAAAATGATAGTGTTAGCATGAAATAATTAATTTGAGTAGTAAAGTAGTAACTACTATTTTTATTCTGTATTGTACCTTTCTTTTGTATTATGCAATTAGAAAGAATAATTTAATTCTTTATTCTTACCAATAGGTGTCACTGGCAGTTGCTGTATTTGGTTTAGAAGCACTCACTTGTAGTTTTCATTTCCCATTGGCATTGAAAGTAGTTTTAAATTGTTGGACTTCAAACAATTTTATTTTTAAAAATTACTAAACATATTTAGTTTAGAGCAGTGGTTTTCAGCCTGTGGTCCTTGGACCCCTGCGGATCCACAAACTATGTGTAAGATTTCCAAAGGGGTCCGCACCTCCATTTGAAATATATTAGGAGTTCACAAATGGAAAAAGTTTGAAAACCAGCAGTGGGTCTCAAATTTTTGTATTGGTGACCTCTTTCATACAGCAAGCCTCTGAGTGCAAACCATCTCCCCCCTTTATAAATTAAAAACATTTTTTTTATATTTAACACTATTATAAATGCTGCAAGCGAAGCAGGGTGTAGGGGTAGAGGCTGACAACTTGTGATACCTGTGTAATAACCTCACAATTCCCTGAGGGTCACGACCCCCAGTGTGAAAACCCCTAGTTTAGAGAAACATGAAATGGTAGGCCAGCTCTTACTAATAGTTTCTCTTCCTGCCGGCTCAAGGGTGTGGCTCCTACTGTTTGGTTGCAAATGTTCTTTAATATACCTTAGAGGACACCATTATCAAGAAAAGAACATACAACATAGTCACAATTACTAACCACAGCTATTTTGTTATTAAAGAAAGGAAAAGAAAACATTAAACAGAACATCAAATGGTTGAACACAGATTAAATTGGTTACTACTACTATGATCTCTTGTGTATGTCTCTCTGTGGAGAGAATTTAACAGCGATTACATCCTTGAGAGCGAACCGCCTCTGGAGAGGCCCCTTTCTCTTGGTAAGTTAAGACCAAAGTATATTATTTCCCAAAATTATTGTGAATTCAGATTTAGTATCTTACTAGATACTGGGCAAAATAGTTCAAGAGCAAATGAAGCTTGTCTACTACTTAATAACCTTAACAGTTTATAGTTGGGCAAAGTAAGCAACCTTAAGTAAATCCTATGAAAATTGAAAAAAAAACTTAAATGAGTTAGTTAAAAGAAGCCATTTAAGGAGCTGTCCCTAAGACAGTCCTGTTACGATTATTTATTATCATAAATCCAGTTAGATTCCACTATTTCTCTATTTTCCAACGTTTAGACCCCGTTTCCTCTCCAGGAATACATATCTAACTACTTGGTGACTAACAGAAGAAACTGTTCGTCATGGTCAGATCATGGGCAGCCAGACCTAATAGTGGGAGCGAGTCTGCACTTATGAGACAGAAGTCAAGGGTCAGCTGGGTCAGGATACCAGGAGATCAGAACCATGAGTCAGGAACCAGACTCAGGCCAGGTTAGGCTTCTAGGGGATCAGATGCAGGAAACAAAATGGAGGTCAGGAACCACAAGGCAAATGCCAAGGGTCAAGCTGGGTAAGGATGCCAGGAAAGCAAACATCAGAAAACATACAGTCCAGAGCCTGGGGGAGCCCAATTGTTTGGGACAGCTTCTTGTTGCTGCCACTGGCTTAAGTAGAGCCATTGGACCAATCAGACTTCAGGAGCAGAGCCTCACTCTGGGGCTGGACTTCATGGGTCCCAGGTAAGCCACTGTCACCAGGCTGCTAGGTTGAGGGCTGAAGTGTTGTTGCTCCCATGAAACCTGCAGACCTGGGTTTGAGATCTATGGGTCATGACACCACCCACACCTCTAGGAGTGCTCTCTTGACAACGTGGGTCCAGGTTTCTCAGGGTGGCTCCTATGGAAGGCCCAAACCAGGGCAAGAGTGTAAACATTTTCTGCATGCTCCCAAGTGCATTCCTCTGGGCTGTAACCTTCCCAGTCTATTGGGTACCATAATTTGCCCTACTTGATCTTAAAATTGAGGACTTCGTGAACAATGTATTCCTCCTGACCTTGTACTAGCACTGGTTGGGGTGGTGATTGGGGTCTTTGGGGAAATGTGTTATCAGTATAGGGCTTTAGAAGTGAGCTATGGAATATAGGGTAAACTTCAAGGGAGCTGGAGCTCAAAGTTGACCAAGTTGATTTGTTGCCAAATCCAGTACAGGCCAAAGAACAAAGTCCAGTTTCCAAGAGGGTTTGTCCATGTGGAAGTGTTCTGTAATAGCCATACCTTTTGTCCTACGGTGTACCTTTTTGTCTGTGTGTAGTCTTCCTTCACCTTTTCAAGATGTCTCTGCAACTTCTCTTGGATATGATGGATGTGTTGTACTAGATCTGATGGGTTGGGGGAGCATGGGGGTAGCTGTGGGTGAAATAAGGGATGGTACCCATAGTTGATAAAGGGGCTGTGGCCTGTGGATGCATGGCCTGCATTATTATAGGAGAACTCAGCATATCGTAACAGTGAAGGCCAGTCATCATGGTGATGGTTGATGTAGCATTGGGAGTACTGGTCTAGGTCCAGGATCTCGCTGATTCTTTCCATTTTGCCATTTGACTGAGGATGGTAGGCAGAGGACAGTTGTGTGTAGACTTCTTAATAGTCATTTGGCCTTGTGCCAGAAACAAGCAGTAACATATGGCCCTGGTCAGAGGTGATGTGATCCAAGAGCCCATGAAGACAGACTATTTTCTTTATCTAAAGCCCAGCAGTTTCCCTTGCAGAGGGTAAACTCAGGCAGGGAATGAAGTGAGCCGTTTTAGTAAAGCAGTCTACCACTGTCAGGATAGTTGTGAAACTACTTGATTCTAGTATTTCCACTCCAGAGTCTAAGGAAATGGTCTTCCAGGACCAAGATAAGGTGTCCAGAGGTTGGAACAGACTGGTCTAGGATCTTGGTGCAGGCACACCTGACAAGAAGCAACAAAGGTCTCTTCCGTGCAGCACATATGGTGCCCTCAGAAGAACCGGGATATTATTCATCAGGTTTTATATCACCCTAAGTGTCCTGCCATGGTGGAGTCATGGCATAGTTGAAGAGCAACTCTCACAGGTCCTGGGGAAACATAGATGCAGTCCCTTACGAACGTGATCCCCTGCCTGGTATTGTGTGGTTCTTGGTTGATAATGGCCAGCACATCAAGTGGAATTCCAGAGGCAGAGTGGATAAGCACAAACAGGTCCTGATGGTGAGTCGCACTGAGGAAATTATGGGACTTGATAACATGGGCTGGTTCCAGACTGGGGCCTTGTGTTGTGTTGGAGCCATATCTTTGGGACAAGGCATCAGCCTTGCCATTTCTAGTTCCAGGCTGGTGGGTCAAGGGAAATCTGATCAGGAGAAAACTAAGGCCCACCAGAGCTGCTGTTGGTTTAGGGCAGGGGTTCTCAGACTTTTATACTGGTGACCCCTTTCACACGGCAAGCCTCTGAGTGTGACCCCCCCCCTTATACATTAAAAACACCTTTTTTAATATATATATTATAAATGCTAGAGGCAACGCAGGGTTTGGGGTGGAGACTGTCAGCTTGCCAACCCCCCATGTAATAATCTCATGATCGCCTGAGGGGTCCCAACCCCCAGTTTGAGAACCCCTGGTTTAGGGCCTTGGTCCTGCACAGGTGCTCTAAGTTCTTATGATCAGTAAACACTTGAACTGGGTGACTTACCCCTTCCAAGTAATGTCACCACTCTTTGAAGGTGGTCTTAATTTCCAAGAGCTCCTTGTCCACAATCTCATAGCTTTGCTCAGCAGAGGTAAGTTTGCTTGATTAGTAGGAGATGGGGTGCAGTATTTGCTGGGAGAGGACTGCACTCATCGCTGTGCTAGAGGCGTCAAAAACTTGCGTCATGTCTGGGTGGGCCAATACTGGAGTAGTGGTGAAGGCAAGCTTTAGCTGTTCAAATATGTGCTGGGACTCAGGCAACCAGTGGAACTGGGTGATTTTCAGTAGTAGGGAAGTGAGGAGCTTGACTTGTTTTGAAAAATTTGAAATAACCCTCTGGTAAAAAGTTTGTGAAGCCTAAAAAACATTGTAGGTCATGCGCCTTGTGGGGGACTGCACAGTTGCGGACAGTCTGTACCTTGTGCAGATCCATCTTGAGTCTTTCCAGGCACAAGATGAAACCCAGGAACTCAGTTGAGGTCTGATCAAATGTGCACTTCTCAAGTTTAGCATAGAGACCAAGTCATTGTAGTCTCTCCTGGACTGTGTGGATGTGACTGGTGTTCAGATCATCTGAGAAGATCTACATATTATCTAAGTATATCACCATGAAATGGGCCAGTAGGTCTCATAGCACATCGTTAACAAAGTGCTGGAATGTTGCTGGGGCAGTAGTCCAAATGGCATAACTACATATTCAAAGTGGTCATAGTGGGTCCAAAAGTCAGTCTTCCATTTGTCCTCCTCTCAAATACGAATGAGACTGTAAGCTCCATGGAGATCCAGTTTAGTGACTATGTGGGCAACCCTGACCCAGTCCAACAACTCAGAGATTAAGGGTAGTGAGTAACAGTTCTGGATTGTTATCTGGTTTAGGACTTGGTAATCAACCCAGCAGCAGAAGCTGCTGGATGTTTTGTTGTTGTTTGTTGTTTGTTTTTTACTAAAAGGACTGGGGCACTGGCTGATGAAGCTGATTTGTGGATGACCACCACCTCGGGCCAAGTTCTCTTGGAGATATTCTCGCAACTCAGCCAGTTCAGGCTCTGACATTGTGAATATCTGCCCAAACAGTATCTTTGTCCCTGACTGGAGTTCTGTGAGACAATCATAGTTCCAGCGTTAGGGCAGGCTTTCTGCATTCTTCTCAAAGATGTTGGTATAGTCACAGTACTTGGAGGGGTGGGTGGGGGGACGGGAGTTCCATAATTGCCCCTCGGAAGTGTACCAGTGCAGGTAACCACACCTACTTGAACCTTCTTGGGTATGAGTGCAAGACTTACTGGACCTTGGCCGTGCCGTCGGCAGAATTCTTATAGGAAAGTGGCTTTTTGTTCTCTCCAGTGAATGATGGGATCTTGAAGTGTTAGCCAGGAGATGCCAAGGATCATGGGAAAATATGGGGAATGGATCATGCCAAACTGTGTTATTTATTTGTGTCCCTGAATAACAGGTTCCAGGGGAATAGTCTCCGCCACAGCTGGACCTGAAGACAGCAGGGAGCTGTCAATTGTTTCAGTCATGTCAGGCACAGCCTTGTGTAGCTGGTGAATTTGTAGGGCCTGAGTTGTAACTGCTTCCATAAAATTGTTCTCTGCTCCCAAATCCATTAAGGCCCATTGAATAGGAATCTATCAGGGGTCCCCAGGAGTGCGCAACTGGATAGGCACCTGCAAATGGAAAGCCCCAGGATGTGGCTCAGAGTGCGTCTCAGTGAGGACTTAGGGTACAGAGAAATGCTATTCTGTCAAGGCCCAGGCTGGTTCCCCCCATTATGCCTGAACTGGCTTGTTTCCGCATGCTTCTCAGCATTTGTAATGTGCAGACCAAGACAGCGTGGTCAGCTTCACTGCAGTAGAAGCACAGGTGGCGCTGTTGTCTACATTTCTTTTCTTCAAGTGTGAGCTGCTCATGAGCCAAATTATCTTGCGTAGGTTTGGCGAGTGATACAGAAGATGAAGTCAGTATGTGTGGGTAGGGGAACTGCAGGGAGCCTCCCTTCTCCTCTCTTCTCACAGTCCATCATCTGTGCAGATAATAAGGTCAACAAGGGCGTTTAGGTTCATAGGCATCTCTATATGAGCCAGTTCACCTCTTATTTCTTCTTACAAGCACCACCAAAACTGGTACAGATTTGCTGCTTCATTCCATGCTGCATCTACTCTGAGAGAGTAGAAGTGTGCTCCGAGGAGGCCACTGTGCCTTGCCCCTGGCAGAGTCTCCTCAGCCACCCTTGGCCATTCAGGCTTGGTGTGGGTCATCAAAGATGATTGATATCAACTGGAGAAAGGCATCCTGGTTTGATAGTACCCATGTACCCTGCAGGCAGGTTTGGGTCATGATACCATTAGTTTCTTACGTTACTACAGCTTTTAAACATTCCAACAAAGTCATTATAAGAGTTTTAAACCTAATCCTTTGGCAGTGTCCTTGTTAACTTTCTCTCATCAATCCATGTTAAAGTCTTGTGGAGGTTTTCCTTGGATTGGTTTCTTTTTGAGTCTTCCCTGCTTATATGTCTGTGGCAGTTTGCTTGTGAAGAGCTGTCTTTGAGCAGAGTAGCAGACTGGGTGTGTGACAGATACTCACTTAGAGTTTTTATACCTTTCTCCTTCCTGTTTTCTTTAAAGTACAGGAAAACACACCTCTTTCAGATCTCTTCAGATTGAAAGGCGGTTGCTGCCACTTCTATGTTGGCTTACATGACACTTTCAGCTCCTGAATATGCAGTCTGTTTAACGAATATATGCAGCATTTCTTTAATTGCCTTTGTTCTTCTTGTGGCAAGAAAGCATCAGATAACTTTCAAAGCTAGTCTTTATTCAGTCTAGTCTCTGAGAGTCTTTCAGTTTTATTAGAGCTTGTCAGGAAATTAAATTCTGCTTTCAGAAAGTCCAAACACTCCTGGTCTTTATATAAAAGTTTTTAGTTTTCAAAAGAGTCTCTTAAAATTAAATAACCTTTAGAAAGTCTTTAGCTTAAGTTGTTGATTCTTTGTGACCGTTTTTGGAATGATGATTTTCTTATCTTCCTGAATTGGGTGAGAGTTTGCTTGAACACTGCCAGTAATTTATTAATTCTCCATTAATATAAATATTCTATACTTAAATGGCTTCTTATGTTAGTAACTAGTTATAGCATCAGATGACCTTGCTATATTTCTACTTAAAACATCTTATTATTTCTGTAACAATATTAGGCAGTTATATAAAGACTTGCATTTTGATACAAAATATTTGCAAATACACATCTCAGAAGGTGTTTGCCATTTCAACGTTTAAGAAATAAAAGTTTAAAACATTTCCAGCTACACATGTTTATCCTGGAGTTTCAAAAACACAAGCAGAGATTTTTCCTTTGAAAAGAAATGGGGTTGGTGTAGCCACTTTCCAACCTAGATTTATTGCTCGCATAAAATACCTACATTCCTTTTTACAGTTAGGCCTTTACTTAAAACAGTAATGTTTTACATGTTTTGTCTTTTTGATGTTTGCTTGACTTTGGAAGATAGAAGCAGAAACCTTCTGGAACTTCTTGAATTAACTTTAACATTTTGTAACATGCTCAGCTAAAAATATGTACTGTTATATATCCAAGCATCCTGGTTGTAACATATTTGTAGCTATTTCTTGATGTTTAGTACAGGCATAAACAAGTCTGTGACAACTTAATGAAAAGAGTTATAATAATTTTATTAATATTTTACATAAATACTGAGGTCTCTCCCTTACATCACTAATGGCTATTAGCAATCTGTCCATTTGGGACATTTGCATTTACAAATATACACGACTTCTTTCTTCTCTACGTATCTTAATAACCAAAACATCATCCCCAACTTTTCTTCCCACATTTTGAACAAGCCCTGGCTCACCAAAACTCCCCCGCCCACTGCAGGAGATGAGGGAGAGGGAGAGTAACTAGCTGAGTCTTATGGAGGAGTCTGTGGATATATTCCTCTTCCTGCAGCAGGACCAGACCACTCCCATCTCAGAGGGAGACCAAAAAAAGGAAAGCATTAGTTCGGGGGGCAGGAAATAATCCTAACAAAAGAAACAAAGCAAAACAGCAATGCAACAAGATCTAAAAATCTGGAAATAACCATAACCATTGCTTACTCAGTGTGGCGCTATACCCTCCCACCACCACCACCATCCCTTTAGTGGCAGTACAATTCATAGAGGTGGTTGAGTCTGCTGCTGACTTCAATCTAACAGGTCTGGGTTGCATCCTACTGCCAATGGCTAACCCAGTGGTGCCAAATGACAAGTAGTGGCTGAACCACATAGAAGTTTGAGTCTGCTACAACCTTGAGCTAACAAAGTTTAGTTCAGACAGTTGAGATTTATGCTTTTAGAACCAGAGGACCTGGGTTTAACTCCCCATGTGGATGATCCACCTAAGGGTGTCAATTACATAAAAAGAAAAGTAATAAATACAAGTTACGTCCCTTGAGCACTTGTCACTTTTCATGATACATGAGCAAGCCTAGAGGCAGTCCAGCCACAAGAACTGGTGATCCTCTGCCATGGTATCTACAGTGTGGGTGGGCATCGGTGGGCATAGCCCTCATGATACATGTACACGAAAGAACCATTAAAAGCTGTCATTGGAACACAACAAAAATGTTTAAAAGTGCAAATATAAATTAGGTACCATAGCCTTTATGTCCCTTCTGTGCTCGAAGTTATGGGATGGATGAGATAATCCATAGCACCAGGAGTGGTTGTAGGAAAACTGTGTATGGACCTAGTTCAGTACTTCACATGAAATGGGAATCTCTAGTGAGGCAGGCCTTCAGAAGTAATATAATAGGCATTCAGTTTTTAGGAGTCAAACACATAATTTTATTTGATGAAGGGCGAGATGAAAAATAGTCATGAATAATTGGAGAGTGGTATGAATCTGATCTGGCAAGGTGCTGAATGCTCTCAGTTCCATTGGAGTCCTGCACCTTGTAGGATTGGGATCTAACTAAAAGACTGAGAGAGGAGTCCTAGGATAGAAGTAGCAAGACTTCTAACAACAGATCAAAAACTCCAAGGGACAAATGCTGTGCAAATTTGGTAAAACTCCCAGTCAAGACCATAGGATATGGCCCTGAATGATGTCTGTATATTCCACTTATATCAATAATGCATTAATTCTGTTATGAGCACCCTCCAAGCAAATGCACTTGATTGTAGTTCTAAATTAGATTTTCATTCTGTATGCTGTCATGGAAATCTTCCAACTGACATAATTGGAACTGTGAATAAGGATTTTGTTTAATCTGAAAATTAAAAGTTTTTGATGGCTTGTTTTTACTAAACATCTCTCTCTTTAAAATCGCAGTATTTTTAAGACCTCAGAGAAATTTGGAATCCATAGACCCTCAATTTACAATTCGGAGGAAAATGGAACAGATGAGAGAAGAGAAAGAACTTCTGGAGCAATTGCGTGAGGTATGTGACAAACAATGTGAAGGGCTGCAGATTTGCGGCTAAAGCATGTATTTCCTGTTTGCCCTTGGGAAAGCTACCTAATCTTAGGGGGAAAGGAATGCTTGGATGTGTAAGCAGGGGAATATCAGAGAGTGGGAAGGTGGCATTATTTCTGTATGCAGCATTAGTGAGACCATAACTGGAATACTTTATGCAGTTTTATGTCTATACTTCAAAAAGAACATTGACAAATTTTGAAAAGATTCAGGAAAGAGCCACAAGAATTATTTGAGGTCTGGACAAGAGATCTTACACTGAGAGACTTAAGAAGCTCTATCTATTTAGTTCATCTAAAAGAAGGTTAAGAGGTGACTTAATCACAGTGTACAAGTACCTGCATGGGGAAGAGGTTTCTGATGTTGGGCATGGCTCTTTAATCTGGCAGATAAAGGCATAATGAGATCCAATGGTTGGAATTTTAAGCTAAACAAATTCAGACCGAAATTATTGCTTTATTTCTAAAGTATAGATAATTAAGCATTGCAGCAATTTACCTAGCAATATGGTGGATTCTTCATCACTTGAGGTTTTTAAATCAAAACTGGGTATCTTTCTAAAAGATACACTATAGTTTAAACAGAAGTTATGGACTTGATGCAGAATTACTGGGTGAGGTTCTATGGCCTGTGTATTGCAGTTCAGTTTAGATGGTTGCTTGTGGCTTTAAAATCTGTAAACCTCTCTGTGCCTCATTTTCACCATCTATAAAATAGTGATGAGATAATTACTGTAAGGAGTGTTGAGTGTTAAGATCTTCAGCTGCAAATGGTACCAAATACAAAATGTTCTTATATGTGTCTGTAGCGTTAATTGCATTGCAACTGCTAAAGTTATATTAGATGATTTTACATTACTATTGGTTTAAAATACATTTGGTGTTACAAGTGAATAGTAACATCATCTGGCATTATTATAATCAACTTGAATTTTGTCCATTGACTAATTTAAAACATATATATTTTCTTGACAGAGCAACTTTTAAATATGTACTGAATTTTTTTTTTTAAAAACCCTATTCTAAAATAAGTAAGGGCTTATCTGCTCCCCAGCTAATGTTTAAAAGGTTTGTTTAGTTAAGCACACCAGCACCTCTTCTGCCTCCCTTACACTTTGCACATATGCCTATCTGGTGCCTGCATAATTCATTTCAGCCTTGCTGCTGCTGCTGCTGCTGCTGTTTATAATACAGTGGCACCTAGAGGCCTCAGAAGGGTGTGTGATAGGTGGAATACCACATATTGTAAATGCCTGTTCCTGCCCCAAAGCGTTTACAGTCTCAAAGACAAGATAGAAGAGTTGGGTGACATGTACAGACGGAGGAAGGAGGACAGAGGTAACTATTGTAGCATAGACTGGCAGTGTGCACAAATTTGTAGTTGTTACTGATTAGCTCATTACAGCAATCAGAGCTTGTTACGTATCACTGGTAAATACCTTTTGCAGCTAGTGAATTTTAGCAGACAGACAGAAGTGGGTAGGGAATGCAAGGGACAGGGATGATATATTTTTATCCGTTCTCTAAAGGACATAACATTGTTTGGGGTACTATATAAATAATAATAATGTGCTCTTCTGGGAAGGAGTATGAAAACTGCTGGCTAAGATAATGTGACTACTCATATCCATAAGGTTACACACATGCCAAAGTGTTTGCAAGATTGGAGCCCAAATCAATAAAAGTTACACGTTTGTAACAAAATACAGTGGTCTTTTTGCCAGAAAATGTGTAAACATTCTCAAAGTGCCCTACTTTGCTGAGTGTTTTGCAACATAAAGTTCATTTCATTAAAGTGCCCCTTTTGTCTGAGTAGAGAGTTTTCATATTTTTACCCAGTAGTGCACATTACAGATCCAACTTGTCCTCCCTTCTGCATTCTTTCCAATTTTTGTTACGCCCACTTGTTTCTTTTCAGCTGTTTGGGGAGTGGCCGTCTTTTACTCTGTGTTTGTACGGGGCTTAATGCAATGGGGTTCTGATCCTGACTCAGGATCCTGGGTGTTACTATAATAAAAAGAATAATTTTAGCTATGAGGCAACAAGTAAGAGTAGCAAAGTATGGTGCTGGCAGGGTGATGGAATGAGGAAGGACAAGAATTGCAGTACAGCTCTGTCGCATCTTAGGCGCATTTAACGTGTGATTTCAGCTTAACGCGGTCAGCAAAAACAAGAAAAAAAAAGAAAAATAACAATTTGAATACTGTTTCTGTAGTGCGGGCGATTCCACCCACCATTACACTCAATGTAATTTTGACTATACACGATTTTCGCTTTACGCGCTGACTGCGGAACGTAACCCCAGCGTAAGATGAGACAGACCTGTAATAAGATGATGTGGTTACTCGCTTCTGGCACCGTTAAAGTGATGGTTTTTTCATAAGTTACTTTTCCAGTGGGTGACCTGGAATGGGGCAGTGTGGTGTTTTGGAGTTTTTTTAGGAGCAATTTAAATGAAGATGTGGTTGCTTGACAAACTGGAATTGGGTGAGAAATCACTGCAGTAGTGGGTAGCATGGGAAAAGGCTTGGCAATGTGACAGAGAATATAGATATTTGCTTTAGGGGGAGGTGGTTCTTTCTAATTCTGTGTAAAAGTGCTGATGTTTGTTCTTCTTTTATAGAACATTGAAATGAGACTAAAGATTTGTTTGCCTGAAGACTTGGGGTCTGCTCTTATGGATGGGGTCGTTCTCTGTCATTTAGTCAATCACATTCGTCCTCGATCTGTGGGAAGTATCCATGTACCTTCACCAGCAGTAGTAAGTCAAATATTTAAAAAAAAAAAAAAAGAAAAACTAAAGCTTTATTATCAAATAAAATCTACTTCTGAAAAACAGGTCATTAGGTGGCGAGTAGTGTTCACTCCTACAAACATGTACTTTTTTTTTTTCCCAGTTCAGATTGGCAGTAACTCAAATCTTCATAAAAATGAAGTACTGGAGCTATTAAAAAAACCAATATACACTTCTCTTTTCTTATGAATAAACTGGTCTGTGACTGGCTAGAGCTCATGATAGGTTTGTTGTCTATACAATCTAGATTGCAGGTCGTCAGATTTTTCCATAAATGTAGCAGGTGATCATTATCCTCTGACAAGATTTTGTCCCAGTGGATACTTACCTCAAAATCAGTTCTCCACTTCCTGGTGCATTGTTAATGTGTTCTGTCATCGCATATGGTATGATTTATAATGTACTCTAATAAGCATGTGTAGATCCTGGGATGGATACAAAATTTGTATCCGCATCCATTCCGGAATCCATGAAAATGGTCCACGGGTATCCGCATCCACATCTGCAGAAGCATATATCCACAGATATAAAGTGGATATCTGCGGGTTTGCAGCACTCTAAGCATGAGGGAAACATTATGCTACAATGAGACTAACAATTTATTGAGTTAACAACAGTCCTACGTAACAAAGGTTATGGGTGTTGGGTTTTTTTTTGTTTGTTTGTTTGTTTTTAAGTATGGAAACAACTCATTTTTTGTCACAGATAGGACAGAAGAGAAGCATATGAACTAGTCCAACAATCTTTGACTCCCCAAAGGCACTAGGGCATATGGATCTGATTGCAGGACCAGGGCCATCAAGGATTTTTTGTACCAAAGCTACTTGCGTACACTTTTTTCAAACTTAATTTCCTTGTCTTTTCAACTTTCTTCTGGATTTTTCCTATATTTATGGAAGACTTGGTTTCCCTTAGTGGGGACATTTCTGTTCTAGATTTCTGATGTCACTTTGATTGTAAAGAGGTTTCCTGTATTTTCAAAATACAATGCATAAAGTTGTGCAGTTTTTCTGAGTGTACCTCTGGTTAAATATTTGTAAAATAAAGCCTTATTTTTAATTCTGAGAGAGTTATGCTGATTTTAAAAGTAATCTGCTAAGGCTTTCAAGAATATAGATTTTAACAAAAAACAAAGAGTTTTCAATCGTGGCTAAAAAAATGTATCTCTTTCATAAGAATGGCCATACTGGCTCAGACCAATGGTTCATCTTCCGACAGTAGCCAATGCAAGGTGCCCCAGAGGGAATGAACAGAACAGGTAATCATCAAGTGATCCATCCCCTGTCACCCCTTCCCAGCTGCTGGCAAACAGAGGCTAGGGACACTTCAGAGCTAATAGCCATTGATGAACCTATCTTCCGTGAATTTATCTAATTCTTTTTTGAACCCTGTTATAGTCTTGGTCTTCAGAATGTCCTCTGGCAAAGAGTTCCACAGGTTGACTGTGCATTGTGTGAAAAAATACTTTTTTGTTTGTTTTAAACCTGCTGCCTCTTAATTTCATTTGGTGACTCCTAGTTCTTGTGTTATGAGAAGGGGTAAATAACACTTCCTTATTTACTTTCTCCACATCAGGTATGATTTGATAGACCTCTAGCATATCTCCCCTTAGCCATCTCTTTTCCAAGCTGAAAAGTCCCAGTCTTATTAATCTCTCCTCATATGGATGCTGTTCCATACCCCTAGTCATTTTTGTTGCCCTTTGCTGTACCTTTTCCAATTCCACTATATCTTTTTTGAGATGGGGTGACCAGAACTGCATTCAGTATTTAAGATGTGGGCAATATGATATTTTATATAGAGACAGTATGCTATTTTCTGTCTTATTATAGATCCCTTGCCTAATGATTCCTAACATTCTGTTAGCTTTTTTGACTGCCACTGCACATTGAATGGATGTTTTCAGAGAACTATCCACAATGACTTCATTCTTGTGTGGTAACAGCTAATTGTGAGCCCATCATTTTATATTTTCAGTTGTTGGTTTGAAACCACTTGATTCTTGTCATGTCACATTTCATTGCAGAGACTCGCAGAGTAGACAAGACTTGAATTTCCAAGGCTAAAGGTTGTTCTTAGTGTTTTACAAAACACTTTCAGGCTTTGCTGACACATAGTTAACCTTGAGAAGAAATGTTCTGGAGAATGCTAGGCAGCTAATGTCTCTTTTGGTGCTGATAAATTTTCAGTTTAAAGGTCAGGAATATCATTATCACTTCTTTCTGTTAAAGTAGGGAAATAATGGATTGGCTTTGGTGACATAGAATGCCACTGTAAGAGATTTGATAGTCTTGAGTCAGATAAATAAGACAAAGAACGCATCATGTTATAGGAATCTTTGAAATTCTAAAATACTAAGGAAGTAATTGTAAAAATGAATTGGAAGGTTTTTAATTAAAAATTGATATGATAAAAGAACCAATGTAAAAAATATAGAAACAACATTATAGAGTTTGTACAACTCTTAATGTATGTTGAAATCATATATCAAGTTCTCATAATATCCAAAAATTAAGTGTGAAAGAACTATGATTCCCTTTATACACATCCTAAAACAGCCTGCGATGTTTGAGTTGTAAAATTCCCATTTGAGAAGTATTACCACTTCTTCCGGGTAAACCAGTCTTCTACTGCACATGATTATTAGAGGGGATAGATTTTCAGAATTTTGCAAGTCAGACTTTCATGTGCACAAACTGAGCCCGGTAGTGAGTTGGATGCACTCCCGATTTCAGAACTAGAGACTGGATATGCACAAAAGCAAGTGCACCCAAAAGCTGCACGTTTATAAAGTAGCCTCTTGAAAAATTAAGCAGCAGCAAACTAAGGCCACCTTAATTCCGAATGAGAGCATCCACATGAGGGTTTAATATGTTTTTATTTATGCATATTATCTTCATCACTTTAATTAATTCATTTTCACTTTCCTGAATGTCCTTGCATAAATGAGGCCTGATCTGAGTGTGTATCAGCTCAGTGGGCCAGTCACTACATGGTCATCCAGTGGAAGTTAAGAAATAGTGATTGACATGGGAGATTCTCAGTGCAGCTGAACCGGATGAGAGTGACACAGAGAGAGACAGGCTGATACTGAGAGGAAGAAAAGAGAGCATAGAAGGGAAATTTTATGGTATGTAGCACATTTCAGAAGAACATGGAAGCAAATTCCACTTCAGAGTCTGTAATGCAATGTGAACATCATTACTAAAAATTCCTACTACTAATATCGTGCATTAGTAAGGAGAACATATACCCAACTCAAAGAACTGCATTAACAACAGAATTGCAAAACACGGAGAAATAAAAATGAATGAAAACCAGGACAATTTTATGAATTTTAAAAAGCAGAAAAAACCCCTCAACTACAAAAATACAATGGGAAAGGAAAGGTTTCCACGCTCTTATTTCTTAGCATCTTTCTGGAGGTTTATAGACCATCTGAGAGTGTCCTCTGACTGGCTGCTGAGATAGGTCGCAGCATGAGTTGGCGTATATCTATACTGCAATTAAATAGCTTTGGCTGGCTCATGTTAGCTGACTTGGGTAGCGGGACTGTAAAATTGTAGTGCCGATGCTCGGGCCGGAACTCAGGCTTTGAGACCCTCCCCCTTTGTGGGGTCCCAGAGCTCAGGGTCCAGCCCAAGCATCTAGACTGCAGTTTTACAGTCCCGTAGCCGGAGCCGTATGAGACTGATTTAGTTGACACAGGCTAGCTGTGGATGTTTAATTGCAGTGTAGTCATACGCTTGGAGGCTTATAGAGTGCACTGGCCTCCTCCACTTTTGTTGTGCCCTTGCCAGTGCCATAGCGGTCACTGCCATAGTGGATGGGTGGTGACAGGGAGACATCGTGGCACTAAGAGACTAGTATGTTGGCGGTTCAGTATGTCAGTTACTAGATGTTGATCAATCTGCTGCTTACCATTTCCTAACTTATTTTTTCAGGAACAGCCTCACCTAAATATTGCATCAGCACTAGAAACGTTATTTAATAGACAGAATTTTGTGATGACTACTGTACATTATTAGCTTCTGTCACATTAATCTATGGTCTCTTGTTCTTGCAGCCTAAACTTAGCATGGCCAAATGCAGGAGAAATGTGGAAAACTTTCTGGATGCATGTAGGAAACTGGGTATACCAGAGGTAATTTTTAATTATGTCCATCAATATCATGTGACCTAAAACAAACCAAAAAGCATAAATTGTGTGTTATTTTACAGTTGAAGGCTCTTTATTTTATATATTGCTAAAATTATTCATGTCTTATTTTATGAAATATTACAATAGAACATTTACACCCTCATTCAACAATGCACTTATGTATACTCTTAGCTTTAAGCACATGAATTGTCCTATTAAGATATTCGTGTGAGATATTCACGAGTTTATAGTCCTACCATCTTTAGTGAGACTATTGTGATTAAAGGCATTGCTGGATTGGGGTCTAATTCCCCTCATGACTAAGAAATGACTGAATTTTGTGAGTTAGAAAACTCAGCAATAAAACTAGTATAATGTATAATAGTCATTTTTTAAAACGTCTGTTTTGCCATAGATAGGTAGATAAGAGTATTTTCAGTTATCTCAATGCCTCCTTATATTTCCTATAGAAAATAACTAGTAAATACATCAAGTAGATATTAGTATTATATAAGGAAAAAATAGCAAGTTTTTAAAGAATGATAACTGTGTTTTACTTGGTGCTTTTATTTTACAAGCTTAGTTTAGTTTTAAGTATTTATACTTTATACTATATTATTGCATATTTTGTAGTACATTTTGTCAAAGAAATTGGTAATATAAGATCTCAGCACTGTTACATTTTGCTGAGATGTAAGGAGAGGAATGTGCAGATTAGCAAAATGCAAATGAATGGGGTTCTACTGTGACGTTAAAATATCATTGTAGAAATGACAAAATAGAGTAAACTCAAGAAAGTTTAAGATTTTACATTTTCAGGTTTCTGTAGAGAATGCTGGCAGTACATATTCTGATAAAAATTACACTGGAGTAACTCATTCTGATACAATTTAGTTACTCTGGATTTACACTGATGCAGTTTAGATCAGAATCTGTTCCAATATCTAAAAATATGTCTGATATAATTAAAGACAATTTCGTTTCAAGCAATTGGCCTTCAGTATGAGGAATTAATTTGTGTACAAACTAATTTTGAATGCAGGAAAATATAAAACTACGAACATAAATCTGTACATTACTTAATGTTGTCATTGTATTTTTGCCAACAGTATAATTAAGGCTCAGAGAGCACTTTTATTTTAAGGTTTACTTTCAGGAGTCTAAAAACATGTTTAGTTTTGTTTTTACTTTGGGATGAGACTTGAATACAAAGTTCTTAAATTATGAAAGGATTTCTTTTTCAGAATAGTCTGACCTCTATTTGAAGGACAGGAAAACAAAGTGTTTTTTCCCGTTCTGCAATTTGAAGAGGGACTGGAAGGGAGGATTGTTCTTATAACTACAATGAATTTCTGTTAATATTAAATTTTGTAATCTGTAGTGTTATGAACTAGGTCTCTGTTTTAAAAATGATTATATTGACCAGCTGTTAGAGTTGTTTAATGCACAGTAACTTCTTTCATAAAGTTATGTAATGTAAAATATTCATGATAATATTAGAATGGCTGCATATTGTGGGCTAAAAGATTAGTTTCAGAAATCAGATGGCATATCTCCCTGTCATGAGAATATTGTGTCAAAATGTATGCAGTCTGTGTGTAGAATTTTTAGTGAGATGTGAGCCACCTTTGATGCCCTCATAATCAAGTGTTGCCAGGAAGTGGCCTTTTGGGGGAAAGGAGAGGAGGAAGGTGGCTGGTTTTAATTGGGTCTTTTAAAAAAAGAAAATCAGTTGCCATAAAAATATCCAAGGAGAGGTATATTAACATGAGATCCCTTGAATGCCACTGCACAGTGTGACAAGCTCAGATGAGGCAATAATCTTAAATCTGAATTTCCTTGTTAAATTGCAGTAAATCAGTTTACTCGGTAACAACAATTATTGTTGTTTTAATGTTAGTGAGTAAGCAGAGACAACACGTAACTGTTGATCGTGTTGGGGCACAATTTAAAGGTTCTGGTGGTATGCAGTGGGGTTCATGGCAAGGCATATAAACCCTGGGAGAAATCTAGGGGATGGGAGGCACATGACCCCACCCGTCCCCACCCCCCAAGCATCACCTCTGTGAGTAAGGGTTTACATTTGTTTTTGTCTTTGCAGCTTTCAATGAAATATAAATTTCCTCTGCTAATATTGCAGACTTGTTATAGATTTTTGGCGCCATTTGACTGTTTGTATACTGCATGTTTTCATAGAGGGTTAAACAAAGGGTTAGATCTCATAAATCTAAATAAACAAACATTAGTTCCTACCCATATAAAATATAATTAACTTAAATATCAAGTACATTTGTTTGAGGATTTAATTTATAAGAGATCTTGTGGAATTCTGTAAGAGAATTCAGGCTTACTAAGCATGGATGGCAATTGACAAATTTACTGCTATACTTTGTGGAAAATGCATTGTGTTTCAGAACTTAGATAAGTGAAAGTGTTTGGAGTTTGCTGTGTGTTAGTGAGTGAGTTAGTGAGTGTGTTAGTGAGATCAGTGGTAGGTAGATATGATTGTGTGAGTAGCTAGCAGGACGCCAAAGCCCAGATAGATCAAGAATCTATCTAGGAACAATATGCTGAAAAAGTGCCGAGAAAGACATTCTTCACTTTCTAACATTTGCATGTATGTTGATTGTTCCTATATAGCCTAACAGTCTCAGGAGAATCCAGCAATAGGAGTACAACATTTGCAGTGAATTGTTTTCTTTTCTGAACAGATTACCGTTAAGCTCCAGCCCTTTCTTGGCAGCACCTATGTCTACTAATCCACACCACAGAGTAGCATTTCTCATGTTATTCCAATCACATTATGCGAAGTCTCTGGAGGAAAAATGGATGATCTGGGATGGGCTGAATGCTGTTTCAGTACAAGAGGGTGATCAAAATGGAAGATTTTACATATGTTTAAACAGAAGGGGGCTTTCAGTGGACTAAGGCGGCGTGCTGTTTAGTGGTAGTGCTGAAGGGAACCCCAGAACCATATGCTCACTGAGCTTCATGACTGACCTTGAGACAAGTGTAGCATGAAGGTGCAAACATGCAATGTGATTTGGAGGATGATAATTTTACAGGAGAATGAGTCCTGGGTTTCAGCTTTTTCAGCCTCCAGTTGATGGTTAGAGATTGTTGAGTGCCACAAAAGGATTCTCCAAAGATCTTGCCAAGGTCCTTGAGCAAAACAAAGGAATTCAGAATATACAGTATTTTAAATCAGTGGCTCTCAACCTTTCCAGACTATTTTAGTGCTTGAACGAGTCTGATTTGTCTTGCGTACCCTCAACTTTCACCTCACTTAAAAACTACTTGCTTACAAAATCAGACATAAAAATGCAAGTGTCACAACACACTGTTACAGAAAAATTGCTGATTTTCTCATTTTTACCATATAATTTATAAAATTAAATCACTTGTAATATAAATATTGTACTCACATTTCAGTGTATAGTAGTATATGGAGCAGTATAACCAAGTCATTGTCTGTATAAAAATTTAGTTTGTACGGACTTTGCTAGTGCATTTTATGTAGCCTGTTGTAAAACTAGGCAAATAGCTAGACGAGTTGATGTACCCTCTGGAAGACCTCTGTGCACCCACAGGGGTACATGTACCCCTTCTTGAGAACCACTGTTTTAAATGAATAAACAGGCAGGGGAAAAAACAGAGTCCATCTTTGTATGTAAAAGCACACTTTTTTGCTTTGAAATTCACCTTTAATATTAATATATGTACAAACATACTGTTGAGGTACTCAGTCATCTGCCCACAGCATTTTGCCTGTCAGGAGTGCTCAGTGTTATAAGGACACTTACAGGTCAATGAATTTGGAAGTTTTGTCTTGACACAAAGTAAAATATGTCCAGGATTCGATGTATAATGTGATGATAGTATAATCATATCAGGGACAAAAGAGAGATACAGAGGGAATACAAGAGGAAATGCAGATGGGAAATGTAATGAATATCTTAGATGTGTGTGTATACTGATGCAGGAAATATGGGGAACATACAGGAAGAATTAGAACTATTAGTGAATAATCACAATTATGACATAACTGGCATCGCAGAGACTTGGTGAGATAATTCATATGACTGGAATATCAGTATAGAAGGGTAGAGCTTATTCAGGAAGGACAGGCTGAGAAAAAAGGAAGGTGGTGTAGCCATTTATATCAAAGATGTATGTGCTTGCACTGCGATTGAGATAGAAGTTGGAGGCAGACCTTTTGAAAGTCTCTGGGTAAGGATAAAAAAACTAGGGTGATGCCATGGTAGGGGTCTCCTACAGACCACCTAATCATGAAGAAGAGATGTATGAGGCTTTTTGGAACAACTAACAAACTCATCCAAAGGACAGGACTGGGTAGCGATAGGCGACTTCAACTATCAAGACATCTGTTTGGAAAATAACAGAGCAGGGCACAGATTATACAACAAATTCATGGAGTGCATAGAAGACAACTTTTTATGGCAGGAGATGTGGAGAAAGCAAGTAGGGGAGAACCTATTCTAGATTTGATTCTGACAAATAGGGAGGAACTGATTGAGATTTGAAGGTGAAAGGTAGCTTGTGTGAAAGTGAACATGAAATGGGAGATTTCATAATTCTAAGGAATGGTAGGAGGGAAAACAGTAGAATAAAGACAATGGATTTCAAGAAGGCAAACTTTAGCAAAAGGGGATTGCAGGCCTATTGTAGGGGGGTCCTAGTATTGGTATCATTAATTCGGCACTGCCTTCAGAGATGGGCACCCAGCCAGCAGATGCTGCTCTCTGGCTGCCCAGCTCTGAAGGCAGCGCCGTCAGCAGCAGCAGTAGCACAGAAATAAGGGTAGCAATACTGCAACCTCCCCTACAATAACCTTGCAACCCCCGCCCCATACACACACACACACACACACACACACACCCACCCCTCTCTCTCCTTTTTGGGACAGGATCCTTACACTTACAACACCATGGAAATTTCAGCTTTAAATAGCTGAAATCATGAAATTTATGATTTTTAAAATTCTATGACTGTGAAATTGACCAAAATGGACCATGAATTTGGTAGCGCCCTACCTATAGTAAAAGGTAAAAGTACACAAAATACCAGACTCCTATCAATGGTTCACAGTCAATCTTGAAAGGCATATTGAGTTGGATCCTGCAGGGATCTGTCCTGAGTCCAGTTCTATTCTATATCTTCATAAATTATTTGGATAATGGCATAGATGGTATGCTTATAAGGTTTGTGGAAGATGCCAAACTGGGAGGGGTTGCAAGAACTTTGGAGGACACTATTAGAATTCAAAATGATCTTGAGAAACTATAAAAATGATCTGAAATAAATAGGATGAAATTCAATAAGGACATGTGCAAAGTACTACACATAGGAAGGAACAATCATTTGCACACATACAAAATGAGAGATGACTGCCTGAGGAGAAGTACTACAGAAAAGCATCTGGGAGTTCTACTGCATCGCAAACTAAGTATGAGTTTACAGAGTAATACTGTTGCAAAAAAAGTGAACATCATTCTGGGATGTGTTGTCAGCAAGACACAAGAAATAATTCTTCCACTTTACTCTGCACTGACAAGGCCCGAGCACCACATTTTGGGAAAGATGTGGACAACGTGAAGAAAGTCCAAAGGAGAGCAACCAAAATGGTGAAAAGGTTTAGAAAACATGATATACGAGGGAAAAATTGAAAAAATTAGGTTTGTTTAGTCTGGAAAAGAGAAGACTGAGGGGGAACATAAGTCTTCAAATATGTAAAAGGTTGTTATAAAGAGAAGGGTGATAAATTGTTCTCCTTAAGTACTGAGGGCAGGACACGAAATGTTGGGTTTAAATTCCAGTGAGGGAGATTTAAGTTAGACATTAGGAAAACCTTCTTAACTGTAAGGGTATTAAAGCCCTGGAACAGATTACCTAGGGAGGTTGTAGAATCTCCATCATTGGTGGTTTTTAAGAAAAAGACAAACACCTGTCAGGTGGTAACTGAACTAGATGATCTGTCTAGGTCCCGTTCAGTCTTACATTTCTATGGTTCTGTTATTCAGTTTTGGATGTTCTTTTGGAATTGGTTGCATAAATATGCCCCAGAATGTAAGATGTCTTTAATACAAACAAAACAACATTAAGCCTATCTAGTGTCTTTACGACTGCAAAATAATCTTCAAAATATGAAGTGAATGTTAACCAATGCAGTAGTGGCTGTCAGTCTTCAGACAGTTTGAAACAGTAGCTTTGAGACAAGTATAAACTGTCCCAATTAGTCTCAATGGGATGTTAACTCTGATACCTAATGAAGGCAAATTGTTTACCATTTCACAGCTGATCATTTTAGCAGAATCAAGCAATTGTACTTTGCCATCACCGATGGATGTAGATAATGGAACAGGTGTCACGCAGCAGTTAGTTGCTGTTAAAGCTTGATCTTATAACCAATCTGTTAGTTGTTTTCACTGCTACAGCTATATTTGCACCCCCCAGTTTTCCACTCACACTCGTATTCTGACCAGTTGCCTCACCAGTTTGTTCCAGAGACTTTCATGGAGTTGCAATGCAATTATATCAGGTATGGATTTTTCCCACTGTGCTAGGCAATATATGCTATTTGGACTACAGTATGGTTGCAAGTGGTATAGTATGTTGTTAAAATCTTAACTCTGAGTTTCCTAGGTAGGTATTTATCATATAGTACATACACATAGGTATATGTTCTTTCGTGCAATTCTGAGTACGTACCATTGAGATTTTATTTTTAGGAATTAAAATATTGTGGGCTTGGTTTTCAAAACTGTGCACCTGATTTGTTTGCGCAATTTGCTGCAGTTGCATGAATAATCAGAGGAGCTTGTGCATGCAAACATCCAGTTATGTGATTAAGCTTCCATATCTATCTGGAAACTGCATGATCCATTTAGGCATGCAGCTGCACATATGTTTAAAAAATCACTAGTAGCTGGGACAATACCTGTGCTTAGATTTTTAGTTGTTACTACTACTAATTGTGCTTTTAATGAGGAGAGCAGAATGTTTGAAATTGTTGATTATCCAAGCTTAATTTTGTACCCTTTAGCTATATGATTGTTTTGTTTTAGTATTTTAGTTTCACATCAAATTCACATCAGAGTCACTAAAATTGTGATCACTTAGGTGGAAATACTATATTTAGTTATTGAAAAGAAAGAGAATATTGTATCCTGAGCTCCTGTTCAGAAGCACTAGATGGCATCTATAATAAGAAAGATTCTACCTAGTACCAGCAGGGGAAAATGGTCTATCCTGCTTGAAATATTTACTAATTTGAGAAGTATTTACTTTGCATATTCAAACACTTATAGAGCAAATAAATTTGCAGAATAGTCAGGCTCTTCTCAGGCTTGGTCTGATTTCACCAGTTTAAACACTAAACAGCAGTTCTTGTAGGAAATTCCCTTTGCATGCTTTGGCAACTTCTGCATGATTTCTTTTCTTGAATACTCTTCCATTGGCAAGTCTCTGGTCAGCACATTCCTCACTGTCTGTAAAAATTAGACCTATTACCAGCTGCTTTCATTCTTCAGTAACTCTGAAATTACTTCTCTCCAGTCTGCTCCAAAGGTGTCTATTGCCATTTAAAAAAAAAAAAAAAAGCAACATCCTTGTTTAAAATTATATGAAATTACATTAATTTAGCTTCAAAATATTTCGTAGTTTTTTTTAATTGAGTGTGTTTTTGACAAGTATGAAATTAGTCTGTTATACTCTATTAGAAAGCTAATACAATGTTTATTAGTTTTATTAGTGTCTTCGGTAAGACATATATTTCATATCTACGTTAGTGAGATTTTGGTTTTAACAGGTTCTGTGCTCAAAAATGAGCATTTCAAGTTCACAAGTCTGTGGATTTTATATTTCTTTAAATCTTATATTTTAATTCAGGTTTACAAATGAAACTTAGTATTGTTTTTAAACTCTCTGTGTGTCCCTCTTTTTTTCTAAATTCAAGTGCTGTTCCTTTGAGATTTATATGACATTTGAATCTGGAGTTAGAAGCATGCTTCTATTATGAAAAGTGACTGTGTAAAAATGGCTCCACCATCACTAATCAGATCTTTTCTTTGTGTATATTCAGTGTTGCATTGATCACTTGAGTAACAAAATTAAGTTTTTACAGCTTTCTACTCCTGTGAAAGTTAGAGCCAACAATGGTAAGAGAGAATGAAGTGAATTCTCTTCCTTCTTATATCTCATCACCACAGTTGCTTACTGAGGCCTGGTTTGCACATAAAATTTAGGTTGACATAGCTACATCTCTCAGGGGGTGTGAAAAATCCACACCCCTGAGCGATTTAGCTTTGTGTACCTAACCCTCAGTGTAGATGCAGCAAGGTCAACAGAAGAATGCTTCTGTCGACCTAACTACCATTGCTCAGCGAGATAGTGTTTCTGCTCTGTCTTTCCATCAACGTAGGCTGCATCTACACTATGAGCTTAGGCATAAGCCTACGGCACCAAAGCTATGCCAGTATTGTCCCCGTAGTGCAGACATGACCTAAGTTTCAATCAGTCACATCAGTGTAAACCTACTGATATTTACTGAGATGTCATAGGTGTAACTGAAGGCCTGAGCAAGACCTTTATTACTGATGATGATTTGCACAGAGGAAAGATCCCAGATTGACTTTATGATCCCAGGTTGAAAGTGCAAGCCTGAAGATTAGGAAAAAAACCAACTATCTACTAGCAAATTTGCTCTAGAAACTTTTGATACGCAATAACCATGGATTCTGTGGGGCAAGTTCTGTAGACAAGTTTCCCTACAGAAATTCTGCAGTCATTTCTCAGAGTAGAAGAGCTCTTCAATGCTTTTGAACATTTAATAATTAATTAAGTCTACATTGTGAAGCTTGATAGCATTAAAGTATTTTAGACCGCTAAGCCTGCAGATTTTTCATGTTTTATTATTATATAGTAGGAATTCTTTTCCTTTAATAACTGAGTATAGTTGGCCCAACTTCTGAAATGGGGTGCTGTCTTTCCTACATCTTACACAACTTAATTTTTTTTAACGATACTCTTACTTACATGTATACATTGAGTTGAGTATTGATAGTGAGTTTGTGTGTAAAGGAGATTGGAGTAAAAATACACATCATATTGTTTTCATCTTGCAAATTTTAAAATGATCAGTGTGCACTTTGGGTTTTATTTTGTGTAATGATAACCAAATATCATGCCTGCTTATCATGAATATCATTGCTCAGTACAAGCAGCAAAGAATCCTGTGGCACCTTATAGACTAACAGACGTTTTGGAGCATGACATGCATCTGAGGAAGTGGGTATTCACCCACGAAAGCTCATGCTCCAAAACGTCTGCTAGTCTATAAGGTGCCACAGGATTCTTTGCTGCTTTTACAGATCCAGACTAACACGGCTACCCCTCTGATCATTGCTCAGTACAATTTTCTTAATTCAACAAGTTGTTTGGATGTTTGTATTCCAATTTAAATAGCTACATATGGGCATTTATATCTTCCAAAAATGTCTGAATAGCCTAGGTTCACATGTTTTTAATTTTAAAATTTTAAATAAGGAGCCGTAAACTCCTCAGTTTGGAAATTGTCTTAAACTAATCAGTATCATTTCTGTTTCTTTCAATTTTCATCCCAGAGTACCAGCCAAAGTAAACAATTTAATCAACAGATTTTAAGCTGCATGTGATGTTAGGTGAACAATTGTATGTATATTCATAACAATTTATTTTTTTAGTGTGTTTTCCTGAGATTTCAGTATCATGGGTTGTCTCAACTGCTAAGAGAACTTCCTTGCTTTTATAGGAGCCTGTTCTTGCAAAATCTTAATCATGCAATTAGTCCCGTTTAAGTGATTAAGTGATTGAATGGGATTACATCTATAAAGGTTTGCAGGATTGAGCTCTTAGCTTGCACCGTATATTTGTGCTAGTGTTTCGATATTGTTTGATAGCTTAATTATTTAGAGGAAACAAAAGTAAGATGGTGCATGTAGTAAATTAAGGGAATAATTGAAAAAAACAATATATTCCTACATATTTGTACTCGTAATAGAATACTGTAATACTTTATCAAACTCTATCTTTTTGTATTTTTAATTTTATGCACTGTTTTTTTCTGTTCTAATGGCTGCCCTTCGGGATAGGCTGACCTCTGCTCTCCGTATGACATCCTGCAGTCGGATATTCGTCACATTCGAAAGACTGTTGACACTCTGCTGGCCCTCGGGGAGAAAACCCCACAATCAACTTCTACCTTTCGCTCCTGGGATCTAATAGGCTTTTGTCTTTTCCACATACTTTTTATAGTCTTGATGTACATAACTTATCACTGGAATGCGCTAACAGCATAACCTGTTTGCATGTGCATACAAACTTTCTGCTTTATCTCTGACACATTACAGGTACTTTAATTTCCTTCCTTTGTCTCACAAACTTTCACCCCCTGTAACCTCTCTATTAATCTCTTGACTAGAGGTAGCAGAAGCTTGAATTGATTGTAGAGGGAAATCCGCCCCTCACGTCCCCAACCCTAGCTTAAATGCATACATGTATCTTGATTTTGCAGCTTGTTTCCTTCCACACTGCCTGGGTTGCTCACAGATTGTGGAGATGCAGTAAACTGCATCTATACCATTTTGGGCTGTGGTCTCATCAGATCTTACAAACTAAGCAGCATTGAGCTTGGTCAGTGTTTGGAGGTGAGAAGCCAAGGAACACCTAGCTGCTGAAGGAAGTGATACTGGCATTTCAGAAGATGGCAGTATTCTCTTTGAGTATGTGTTATGTTTGTTAGAGGTGCCATCTTCCAAATGAAGAATAGAAACCATGGTCCTTAGCACTTGTTGTAAGAGTGAGTGTTTACTCTGATGTTTTGGTCAAAGTCCAGTTTGTGGTCATTACAATTCTCTTGCCTCCCCCCCCCCCGCCCTAAATTTTTTTCTCCAGTTTCTTTTGGAAACAGTAATCTTCTCTTTCCCTGTCAAACTGTGTAGTGTTGCTGTCCGTTTTTAAATACATGCCACGTTCCATGCCAAATTACAAAGAACTCAGAATTTGTAAGGGAACTTAAGGTCTTTCAGGATGAAGGTAATGGAGACAACATGGTGCAGAGAGTGGGTACTGGCAGACCTAGGTATTGTCACTGTCTCTGCCACTGATTCTTTCTGTGACATTGGGCAAGTTACATAATATTCTTGTCTGTTTCCTCATTTATAAAAACAGGGATGATAATATTTTGTAACACATCTGAGAAGACTTCTTTAACAATGTGTAGAGATGTTTATTTAGTTGTTTTCCCTTCACTTTGAGATCTACAGGTGAAAAGCTTTATATATATGCTAATTATTTCATATTATGAAATGTAAACATAAATTATGTCACTAAAATATCAGTGTGGCTAACCTAAGAATACCAATCCCCTGAATACATAAATATACTCATTTAGGAATTCCTCTTAGGCTTTGTAACTGTAACTAAGGCCAGCTCTGCACTAGAGAGGTAGGTCAACCCAGAAACGTTGCTCAGGGGTATGAAAAATCCACACTCCTGAGCGACATAGCTAAGCCCTAAACCCTGGTGTAGACTATGTTGACAGAAGGATTCTTCCCTTGACTTAGCTGTTGCCTCTTAAGAAGTGGATTAACTGCAGTCACAGAAGAACCCCTCCCATCACTGTAGTGAGTATCTACACTGAGGTATTACAGCAATGCAGCTGTAGCATTTCTAGTGAAGACAAAGCCTACATTGTTATTCTCCAGACATTCATTTGTTACACCTACAGTACCAGACTCCTCTTTCCACAGTTGTTAATGATGATAATATATAACATTGTTATAGACATTTGATCACTATACCTCAGGGCTGGGTAAAGTATACCTTCAACTTCCACATAATAAAGACCGTAATGTTTCTGTAGATTATAAATCTCAGCATAATGCAAAAGTGAAACAGAACTGCCTGCCCTTCTCGTACAAGTCAAGTATCCCCACCTGAATTGAGGAATAAAGGGTGAAAGTGACTTAAAGATACAATATCTTCAGAGTGCTTCAGAAGTCTGTCCCTATGCTATTCCTAATAGTATTGTACTCAGGATATCCACCACACCACACGTTGGAAATTTTTTTGTTTCCCCACCTTAGGGCTATTCTCCATAATGGGAATTCATCTACATTGACTTGGTGCACTCTGCTTTTTAGGTGCTGAATATCTGTCCCGTATGTTAAAAGTAGTGTGTGCTGTGATATGCCCACATATCCCATTTACAGATTGTGATTTTATATCTGCTCCTTCTATATGTTCTCCCCGTTGATACCAGGGGTTTTCCCATTGCAATGACAGGATGTTCATCAGGAAATTTCAAAACTCTTTGTAATCTGTTCGAAAGTTGCAGCTACTCAGATTTAGTATATATTAGGTCATCTGGTCTGTACCTCCATACAAATAATAGCGATTGCTTAATTTAACATACAGTTACAATCCAGTTCATAAATATTTTGTTTTTTTTCTGACAAGCCGAAAGTATGTAGATAGAATATGTGGCATTGTCCTAGCACTGAAAGTACTTAAAAGGCATCTGTTCGGGTAGCATGCAGTGTAATACCCTCTCAGCTGCATGTTCACTTCATAGAGGTATTCTCAAAGCTTTACTAGTTGGAGATGCTTTTGGACATGATCCAGCTCCTGTTGAGGTCATTGGTAAGATTGCCATTGATTTAATGGCAGCTGGATCAGGCCCTTAGCGAATAAAAGTGAAATCCTATTTTTCTGTTCCAAAAGCTATAATGACATCACTGCCTATCTCTGCAATATTGCCTGAAAAGGAAATGTCCTTGGCATTTTACTCATTAAAAACTAGCACCACTTCCATGTATAGAAATTAAGATCGCAGGAGTCAAGCGTAATTTTTTAGTAGACTCTTAGCAATTACTTCATTCCCTTAGATTTTAATACATGATCTGAGTGTTAGGAAGAAAGAAGAGAGTTGCACAATAGGGATTTTTTAATCCATTCCACTTTATGTACAATAAAAAATGCAATTCTTGTTCACTAGCTCTCATCTCACAAATCTGAATGCTGACATGTGAGATTCTGGTGTATTTGAATTTCTTTTGCTGTTTAATATACTTATCTATCATTATTAGGGTTTTGGAATTAACTCACCTTTTAACTTAAGGCTGTTGTGTTCTTAGAATATTAAAGTGAAATTGTCAAGTACTTAGGCAAAATATTTGATCTATTTTAAAATAATATGGAAAGGAATGTCTCTGGAATTTGAAGATCCCGATTTGTAAAAGGTCCCTGCCTGCCTTCTGAGTTGGAGATGTAAAATTTTGTTTCTGAAAATATTTGTGCCTACAATTAATTACAGGTGCAGTTCGTAACATTGAGGTTACTTATTGAAAGCAACTGCAAATGCTGTTAATAATGAATGTAATATTGCACATGCATGTGTGAAATCTGCTTCTTTAAATCAGGCCCTATGTATGTGAAAGGACACTAATCTGTCACTGTGACGTTTTTAAAAGCCACTTCTACACACACACCAAACCAATGATTTTAGTTCCTGTGCTCCATCTGTTGCAACACAAACAGTGTTCCCAGAGCTGTACAGATATTGTCAGTGATGCTGAGATATGAACAAGGAAAGGTATAAACGTGAAAAGTAATATCTAGAGCAGGAGTTCTCAGCCTTTTCCTTTCTGAGCCCCCCCAACATCGATGATCCCTCAAGGTCCCTTCCAGTCCTAGAATCTATGAATCCTATAAACACTTCAAAGCCCACTTGTGTCACAACAACGGGTTTTCTGCATATAAAATCCAGGGCTGGCATTAGGGTGGCAGCAAGCAGGGCACTTGCCTGCAGGGGCCCGTGCCACAGGAGCCCCCACAAAGCTAAATTGCTCAGGCTTCAGCTTTGGCTTCAGCCTCGGCTGGCAGGGCTCAGGCCCAAGGCTTCAACCCCATGTGACAGAGCTTCAGCTTTCTGCTCTGGGCCCTAGTGAGTCTAATGCTGGCCCTGCTTGGTGGCCCCCCTGAAACCTGCTTACGGCCCCCCCCAAGGGGCCTCGGACCCCTGGTTGAGAACCACTGATCTATAGTATATAAAACTGTAAAAAGTATTTGAAAGGTTTTTGTTTTAAACTCTTTTAGTCCTCTTTGTTGTAATGATGATTTACATTTGAAAATACTTGACTTCAATTATTTACGTGGAAAACATGAGATTAATTTTCTTATTTGGAGTCTCTAAGAAGCTACACCTTGCAACATTTTCAGAATATTTCAGTTTTTCTGAAATCCTATGTCTACAAATGTGGGGAAGAAACAAAAGGAGCAGAGAATAGCACTTGCAAAATTTCATTCACTCTTCATTTTTTGCTGGCAAATATAGCTGGGTCCTGAAGGTTAACATCTGCAAATCAAATCAAATCACTTTGATGATGTGCCTACCTGATTCAGTGGCCACAGTCACTCACTTAGTAACAGACACTTGTATTTTAATTGCCTTGAAGTTGTCGATTAGCCTGGATTACTCCAGTTCCCACAATAGCCTTGACTTTAAGGCAACTGTCAAAGAAAATAGAGATATGTTTAAGTGCCAAGTTCATACTGAATCCTCCTATTGTTGCTTCCTGTCATTTTCCTGTTTTTCCTTCACCCCGACTAAATCACTCATCTTGTTCCATGGCTAGAAGATTACTCTGAGGATAGCGTTTGCATTTGTGGCTATACCTACAATTTGTCTTCTTGTCTTACTTCACTGCTGGTAGCTGTGTGGTGCAGCCTACTGACTCAGACTCTCTTCTCTCTATACTGTTACATTTTGCCTCATTTTTTATTTCCTTCCTTTGACATAAATTTGAAAATAACAGTCAAAATTATATCTGTCTTTTTAAATTAATTTAAATTTAGAATGTGGTTAGCCTGTTTGCAATGATTAGGTGTCTCACTCATTCCATGGAGTTTATTAGAAGCAGAAGCAGACCTTAGATCCTGGGTAATTCATCAGGACATGTGTGGTGTTGTAGGAAGACCCATCCATGACCAAAGCAGAAATCGGTCCTTCCTCTGTATTGACTGACAGATTCTGCAGAGACTGTCACCTGGTGTTGGAAATGTAGTGCCCAACTCCATCTCTCTCTCACTGTTTTTGCATTGGCATAACTTCATTGACTTCAAAGAAGATCCTACTGAGAGATGAATCATACCCTGTGTTGAAGTTAGTGGAGTTACCCTGGTGTTATGATGCCAGTTTAAGATGGAGAGAACTCACTTCCAAAAGTGGGAAAGATGTTTGAAGAATGTGTCAGTTGCCTAAAGTCTTACTGTAGTGATGGGCGAGTTCCTCCATAGCTGAGGTCTAGTGCCTAGAAATGCTGAATTCTATAAAAGTTTTGCAATATTGTTATATAATATAGTGAGTTTCTCTCATCTGATTGTTTGACATCTGTAAGATAAGTGCATTCCTTGTGTCTTAGAGGTAGCACTTGTAGGCGTGGTGGGACAGAGGAGAAGAGGAAGTGTCCAAGTTTCAGGGAGAATGATTGAATGTGGGTAAGTGGGAGCGTTGGAATCTGATCTAAAGCCCATTGAAGTCTTTGGAAAGGCTCCCACTGACGTCCTTGGAGTTTGGATAATGCTCTTAGTAAGATTTGAGTCATCTCTTTAAAAAAAAGTTATAGAATGTTGTTGGGCTGTGATTTGAAAAAAACGGATTCAGAAAAGGATTTGGGTAGGAAGGTTGTGCTAGATAGTGGGAGAAATGTAAAAACCTGGCATGTAGAGCTCAGCACGAAAACTCTTTTTTGAGGTGAACAAGAGAATTGAGTTAACTGTGAAAACGATGAGGTGAAAGGAGTGTGTTCTTTGTATAGGATGCTACAGGATCCAATAACTGTTCTGGGATATTCATCAAAACACATAACCCTTGTGTGTGTTCATTGGTTTGTTCTTTATAACTTTGCATTGTCCATTGTTTTCTTGTTGGTAATGTAGAAACCTTCAAACATGTGAAAGAGATAAGGGAACTAAGCAAGAGCTTAGGGACAGGGAGACGTATTATGGGAAAAGTGAACATGCTGATTACAAAGTACTGTCTTCCTTTATATGACCTGTTTATGCTTTAAAAACTAGAAATTAAACCTAAAGTCTGCTCTTTTATGGGTTCTTAAAAAACTTCCTTTATTTGAGAATAGAGCTTGTAGGTACTGGTTTTATACTCGACTAGAAGATTATATTAGATTTTGGACTGGGTAATTCATTTTCTTTAAAGAGAAAGCAAAGTGATATTGGGGAGGTTTTTGTGGTTTAAAATGGATGACTGAACTCATTTACTCATTGTAATTACTCTTTGTGATTAATTGTAAGACAATCAACACTGTAGCCATGAAAAACCAATAAGTAAAACAAAAGCTCTGACTGATATAGGTGGCTAGATGAACAGTGAGTAAGTTTTGCAATAAAAATCTTTTAAGTGTGAGGTGTAAATCTCTTTAAACTGAACTGTGTTTGATACAGATTTGGCTTCAATAGAAGTGATTTGGGACAAACATAGTTTATTAATGCATTCAAACTTACAAATACCAGCAGTGATTTTTTTTAGTGATGTCCCTTAGTCTCTTATCAAAGGCTTGTAACTGTTTTCCTTTGGTTTTCGAATATTCACTTCAGTGTCCAATAATTTAATATACAGTAATTTCATATCTGAAAATGTAAGGATAATGAAATGATCAATATTCAGACAGGAAACTCATACATACCACCTTTTCGTTGGGTTTTCTTAGCCTAATCCCTATCTGGTGAGGGGAGGGCCATATCCAGCGGGAGTAGAAAAAACTTGAAAAAAAAATTCCATCTGACTTTAAAACATATTCAGTATAGAATGTAAAGACTTCTTTATCTGAAAATAACAGATCAGAATATTTTATTCCCAGAGAGTCTAAAACTGAGGACATTATGAGCAGGTGTGTCTTGAGACATTAAATTGACCACAGTTCCTTAACTATTAGACATATTTGAATAAACCTTATATTACCAGAAGTGAAGAAAACCTTTATTTTTGTCTTATGTTTGAAACTGAAAACATTTTTATTGTTTAGTTAGTCCACTACCAATCATACTTCAAGTTACATGACAGTTTGCATCTAAAGGAAGAACTTTAAGCCTTACAAGGTCTCTGTACATCTCTCCAGAAAGAAATGTCCCTTAATGAGGAAGCAGAAGTTAATGACAGTCTTGCCTGACCCTTTGTGAGTTTGCAGTACCTCATAGTCACACAGGATTGGCCCCACTGAGATTGTTTGTATGATTTCAGTTAAGTCTCTTTCACTCTCGTCAAAGATACACCTCCGCCCCAATATAACACTGTCCTCGGGAGCCAAAAAATCTTACTGCGTTATAGGTGAAACTGCATTATATTGAACTTGCTTTGATCCTCTGGAGTGCGTAGCCCCACGCCCCCAGAGCCCTGCTTTATCGCGTTATATCCAAATTCGTGTTATATCGGGTCGCGTTATATCGGGTAGAGGTGTATTCATAACATTAATATGCGCCAGGACTCTTGATTAGATATACTGTGCTTCATTACAGCAGTGAATTCAGTGATGAATTATAGTGTCAAAAGCTAACACATTGAAGAGAAGACGATAGCCAAAGTGGTGGAAAGCCACAAACTCCCTATGTAATATAAACCAGCTTGAGCAGACTGCCAGAACCTTGCAGCACCTTTGCTGTAGGACATGGGGTATATCTGTACCACAGACACACTCAACCTCACAATCTTGAAGCCTACATTTCTCAAATAATTTCAAGTGAATTTGATAAGAGAAACCAAAATATGGTATGCTCATAGATATGGAAGTATAACCACATGCCACAAGTAAGATAGAAGTTACAAGTAAAAAATACTTGCACTTCTATATTTAAAGATAAGTTGTAGTGCCAGTGGCAGATGTAATAATTTTGAACAGATTCTGTATCTCCCTTTTTGTCCAATATTTAACACGTAGAATGCAGAGTTTGATTTTTATCTTGTTTTAAACTAGACTATTAAATATATTTATATTGGGGTATTTATGGCCTGTAGATGCACAGCCTTATGCCATGATAAATCAATCTCAAGCTAAGCCAAGTCTGGCTGAGACACAGCTTGGACAGAAGGCCTTTAAGGAAAAACCTCTGTGTTACATGAAGTTGTATTGTGGGACATTTACCTCTGAAACAGTGTAGAACCAAGGCCTAGAGTATCTTATTACTTTTGGAGATGCCATTTTGATTATATAATTGAGGTCCTGACCTCTTGTGTTCATTGACAATCTGGTGGCATTTTCTGTAAGAGTTTAGGCCAAATTCCACACATGAGCATATTAAGGAAAGTAAGTGGTCTTAGAGTGAGAGAGTGTACTGTCATGGATTGGAAGCAGGCTATGACAGAAAAGGAAGGGTAGGAATAAATGGTCAGTGTTCATCGTGTCCAGAAGTTAACAGTGGGGTGTCACACAGACCCATACTAAGACCTGTGTGGTTTAATATATTTATCAGATATCTGAGAATAAACAGTGAGGTGGCAAAATTTGCAGATGAAACAGAATTAATTAGTCAAGGGTAGAGATAACCATGAGGAACTTTAGAGGGACCTATCCAAGCTAGGTAAAGCACAATGGCAGACGAAGTTCTCATGGTTAACATGGTCAGGGCCATGTGCATTAGAAGAAATATTTTCTACCACTTAGACAAATTATTGGGTTCTAACTGAACTATGACTTGGGAAAAAATCCAGTTATCACTGGGGGAAAAAAAATTAAAGGAAACAAAATTTAGAATGCATAAGTAGTGGGATAGAAAATATTACATCATCATTATTGTATAAGGTATGCCATATTCTATTAAGGATTAGAGAAGGAGAAAGACTACCATAAGAAGAGAGATTCAAAAGATTACGACTGTTTAAATTTAAGAGGTGATGAATATGGTGAGAGACGGCAGAGGCAGGCACAATAATGCATGGTATAGAGAAGATAAATCAGATGCTCCTTTTTACCTTATCTCACATTCTAAAAGAAAGAGGACATTCAAAAAAACTGCACATTTAGAGCTAATAAAAGGAAATTGTTTTTTGTATAATTAACCTATAGAACTCATAAACCAGCCACTAAGAGATGGGGATTACGAATAAACTTCCCCTTTGGCAGACTATTCCATAATGGTTCAATCTGGGGTTTCTTGCACCTCCTTCTGAAAGATCTGGTATTATCTACCATTAGAGTCAAAATAATAACCTAGCAGTTTGTTTGTTCTGATGTAGCGCTGGTAGGTTTCACCTCTGACAGCGGCTGCTCCGTTCCATTGTTGGACGAAGTGATCCCTTTGTACATCAACGTAAATTTGTAAAGAATTTTGGAATCATTTGGAAAATCATTCCATTAAATGTAAAATGTTGTTCATGTTTCAATCTGTTGATTGTAATCACTGCTGTTCGCAGTTTATATTCCAGGATGAAAACCTGACACTATTGAATTCAGTGGCAAAACTTCCTTTGATTTCAGTAGGGTTGGGATCTCACCCCACGAATTTTTTTAAAAAGTAATGGGTACATGTCACAGTATCTCACTATTGCCTGTAATGTTGATGTTTTTACAGTGATTACATGCTAAATGAATGTACCATCACACTGACTGCTGAAAACTAACTGTGAATCTTAATAGTGTTAAAATGTTTTGGGGTTTTTTAAATGTAAGAATAAGATGGTTTCCTGTTGGCCCTAGAGTCACCCAGAACACTTAAAAATCTCAAACTTGGCCAAGTGTGCCATCAGCAAAACAAGAGAATTATTTCTGTAAGAGGCATAGAAAATTTTTTATTTAAATGATTCCTGATTGTTGTGATAACTGCATTCTAGCTGTATTTGCATAAAGCAAGATTTTGCAATAAGAGCTTGGTGGTCTAATCTTTACGCTTTTGCTTTTCCTTGTAGGAGAAGCTCTGCCTACCACATCACATCCTAGAAGAAAAGGGCTTGGTAAAAGTGAGCATAACAGTTCAAGCATTACTCGATGTAACCACAATGAAGCAAGCTTTATTCACATGAAACTACTATTTCTGCTGTAATCAGCTCCAATGTGCCATACAAGTATCAAAACACTGCTCATCTTTTCAAAGTGCATTGAAAAATATCCTTCTGCTCCAAAAGAGTATTCCTACATTTCTGAACTAAAATCATCTTTCAGACTATCTGAATATATTGAACTGCAAACTAATAATCATTTTATAAAACAAACTGGCATTTCACTGCTTTTATAGCTCAGTTTGTACACCACCCATTAAAACAGCCACCTCTCTGCCACTTACATAAGTGTGGAGTACAGCTGCCTTGCCGCAAAATGTTCATCTTATTAAAGCAAGAGCATCTTCATTTTTTTTTAATTCGAATTTTAACATGTTTTGTTTTTCTGCAGTTGCTTCAGGCCATTGCCTTTTAAGAATATTCAGGCATAAAATATTTATATAAATATTATTTATTAGTGAGTTGTTATTCATCCTTTGGATGCAAAATATAAAGTAGGAAACTGTATTTTATTACTGCTTTTTTGTGGTTAAACACTTTATTTTAATATAAAATTTTAGTTATTTTTTATTCTACTTGGTGTGCAGTAATTCTAGATCTCCATAATCGTACTTTCTAATATGTATGATAAACAGGAAGCAAAACTAGGTGCTTTAATGAAAAGAACTGTTAGCTGGGATGGCATTCTATGGGTTGGGGTTTGTGGAAGATTAGTATAGTTTCTCTGCATTCCAGTTAGTTTCCAACATTCCAGCAGCACTTCCCCTCACCCGCCATTAGATGAAATTGGTTGAACTAAAGAGAAGCACACCTTTTTATTTGTATATAGCTGTTATTAAAAAAAAAAAAAGGAAAGATTAAACTTGAAAACATAAATGTGAACAAATATTTTTGATTGATACTTATTTTACTATGCACAAGACATTAAACTTTTATTACAACAAAATAACTGATGTGCATTAGCATCACGTGTCTTGAAATATAATTTTGCACTGTACTCGGGTAATCTTAAAAGGATACAGCACTATGGAACAAATAAAAAATAGCACAAGAAATGTGAAAATAGAAAGTTTTCTAGTGTCAAATATATGTTTGGTATTTTTTAAAAAGAGAAAATATAATTTCATTACAGTTGTTTTAGGCAGTTGTAAAGGCCTGATCCTTCAAATATGGACTGCAGATTGCAGGGCTTACTACTGTGAGTGGTCTCATTGTAGCTAATGTACTTCCGTGGGATTTCTCATCTTACTACACACACTGCCCTGTAGCGAGTGTTTGCAGGATCAGACCCCTCTCGTCCCAATTCAGCAGTAGGAAATAGGGGTTTTTTTGTTACTTTTCATTTCAAAAGGATGTTTTAAAGCTGAAGTTATTGTTCAGTCCTTGTCAGACAAGTATTTTAGGTAGAGAAGTTCTAGCACAGTGATTTTCACAACCTTTTAAACATCCATTTTTTTGGTATGGAAATCTAGTGATGTAAGTAATTTAGGCAAACAAGACAGGGAAGTTGCATGTGGTAAAAAGGATGGCTGTTAGGGGTCCATGTTACATTTAAGGAAGGAGAGTTTGAAATGCATTACAGCAAAAGTGAGACAATGTAGATAGAGAGCAAATTAAATAGAGAAAGAGGCTATGGAGAGAGAAATAATCTGTTTGAAAGAATGTGGACACAGAAAGACACTGCATTTAAAAAACCACCAGTATTCCAATGAATTATATTTTTAATCCTGAATATATACGGTGTTTGAATGCAGACCTTTTATTTTTGACATCACAGATTATGGTAGACATCGACAACAATCTGTTGAGGGGGGGAATGTGAACTCAAGGACAATATAATGACACATACAGTATGCATGGACTATTCAGTTATTCCAGCCAAAGCAAAAGCTTTTGTTCTATAGAGGGAACATTGACTTACATTGCAATTTTGACTGGCAGCTAGCATATGATTTCCTATAAAATGTATTGTGCACTTTAACACTAAATTAAAATGTATTTTAATATTTTACAGAGCTGCACAAATACCTGTTTTGTCAAATAGCATGAACAATGTAAAGAAAATAGGTTTTCAACTCAGAGTATATCAAACTTTAAAAGCATTCAAAAATTGACTATATAAATGATTGCTGCATCGAGGGGTAAAATGCAGGTTCCTGAGTATTTTTTTTTTACAATGTATATATGGCAACATGAAGCTTTGTAATTATTATTTTGACAAATCCTGTTTTTTTTTCCATCATTAAAATTTGGTTTTCTCCTAGTAGTGACTTTCAGTATTTGCTTAAAGTTGGCTGTAAATAGCGCTTAAATATTTTGTAATACGGCTTTTTTTATGCAGTCTTAACCTGTATGGCTAAAAAGAGAATTTCATGAATCTTTGTACACTTTATATGTGCAATAAAAAATGCATGGCCTCCTGACAATATCATAAACAATGAACATTGTGTATATAGTGCAAACTTTACTGTAGCTGCAATTAAATCATTTTATTTGTATTCATTTACTATCCCGCGACTGAGAATTTGTACAATAAATCTATAGTTGCTGGAGGAAATCAGAAGCAAGTAAAAGAAGCAAAGTGCCCTTTTTTTTTTTTTTTTTTTAAGAAACCAAAGTTCAAGCCAGACCTAACTGAAGGCCCTTTGCTCTTGCAGAATCTGTTTCTCCAGACAAGTTGCTAGAAACCCTCACCATACACACATGCAAATAGACAGTTGTAATGTTTGGGTTGTTCTGGGTGTGTTCTTATAGCATAGCTGTATTTCACTGTAAAAGCTTTCTTTGATGCATTCTGTGCTGAGAGACCAGCAAAAGCTAGGTAGCTATCTTACTGCTCTGCTTAAATCAGTCAACACCTTAACTGGATTATTTTATGATCCTCCTCCAGTTTCTAGTTTATTTGCCCACAGTTGGGAGCTGTGGGGAAAAAAAAATAGGAATCTCTCTCTGATGTGGGATTAAAGGCAGAAACCTATTTGATTGTGATTACAGTCCTGCAACTAGCCCCTAAAAAGAAAGTGTCTGGTAAGGAAAATAATTTTACCTTTTGTCTTCCAAATTCAAATAGCCTCTACAGCTGCATGTGTTTTATTGTAGCGCGTGTGTTGCTCTGTACAGCAGGGTAAAGCAGGTGTCTTTCCTGAACACTTTACAATCCAAGGCCTGAGTCCCTAAAACTACCCCAAGTAGTGCCCTTGATTTTGGTGGTAAGCACTGTGTCCAAGTAGTAAGTGAAGCACTGGGCTCTAAATTGGACGGAAAAGACAGTGAATATTGACACCCCAGTCAGTGGCTAGAGAAAGGAGGAGGATGTAAACAACAGGAAGGCAGGGCTCCAGGGAAGCAGAATATCTCCATTGTTCTACAAACAGAGACAAAGGTACAGAGTAATGTGTTACAGCAGCTGCATTGAGGAGAAATGGGCAGTGTATAAGCCTGGAGGCCTGCAGAGGTGAATTGCTGCGGGATCAGTCTTAAAGCTAAACAACCTTTTTGCTGAACTAGCTGTTCAGCTTCATTGCTGAATCAAGGCTTCTGTATTTCTGCTGCAGGAGTTGATGGCATCACAAATGGTAGCGCCACAATGCCATTTGTCATGTCAGTTATTGCAAGGTAACCAAATCTTGACAGGAAGAAGTGAGGCCAGCTGAAGAATAGGTTTCAGCTGCAGTGTGAGACAGATCCAATTCCCCCAAACCTGCCTTCCCAATGGGTAGCCAAAGGAGCAAGGCATTTTATTGCTGTCATGGAGCTGGGACTTGTGTACGAATCCAGCTTCTTTCAGAGTTAATTTTATAAAACCTCCTCCACTGTGCAGTGCTCTGAAACAATACCTCACAGAAACGAGCCCCACTAAAACGTAATCATTCACTTGCACTGCCTCTGAAAATCAGCTTTAAAAGAAAGTATCAGACTCACCACTGCTGCGAAGTTTTGTCAGCAAAGCAAACTTGCTCTAGGATAGTAAGTGATTCCACATTCTTAATAGAAAAGGCAACAGGTATTTTCTGTATCCAAACTTGTATATGGGCTGGTGTTTCAACATGGACGCAGTTATTGTAATAGATCTCTTGCTGGAAAGTAAATTAAGACCCAACCAGGGGCTGCATTTCCTTATCACCCACAGAACTATGAGAGATTTTAAAAACAGACCTTGTAAATGTAACAAATATGAGCCTGCTTTTCTCAGAGGCTGGTGGTGATCTGCATTTGCTACCACTAACCTTACCATTGTTAAATGATCCTGTTTAATATTTTATTATATTTAGGATACATTAATGTCGTCATCTTTGAAAAAGCATACAGGGAGTAAAATCTTAAATTTTACTTCAAAGGAAATGCCACAACTTTTCACACATGCTTTTAATACCTTATAGCACCCAAATGCCTGGCACTTGTTACTATAGAAAGATAAATGTCTGCTGAGATACTAGTAGGAATTCTGTACTTGTAGTTAAAATGGTTTCTGCTTAGTTGCATTCATAGAGAGGTTGTAATGGAAATCCCCTCTGGATGACACATTCTGATTTGAAGCTCTCTAGCTCTCATTGAGATGAACATGGTACAAATTTCAAAAGAGGTTAAATTAACTGTTTGCAAAGTCCCATGGCAGTGCTATCATTCCTTTTGTACAGATATGGAAACTGCAACAAAGAGGCTGTGTGATTTACCCCTGCAATAGTCATTGGCAGGATCAGGCCTGAAGAGTCCTGGCTCCCAGCGCCACAAGGGTACAGATAAAATACAGGCAGTCCTCAAACTTACGACACAGTGGGTTCCTGAAAAATCGCATCTTAAGTTGAAAACATCAGAACTTGAATTTCCCATAGGAACATCAGATTGAGTGTTAAGTCAAAACGTGACAATTTATAAACATTGTGCTGTTTGTCATAAGTCGAGGGCTGCCTGTAATGCCCAAAAGATAATCTTTCAGCCTTTAAGATACTTCAAACTACATGCTCTAGGCACTAATCTCAGCACCAGCTTCTGCTGTTTTAAGTTAACTGGCTATTTCAGAATGAATTAGGAAAGATACTTTTTACATACTTTGCTACATATAGTAAAATCGAAGTGTTTATCACAACATACCCATGCTGAATGAAATGGCTGGTAAGAGTTGTTACCATGCCATAGTTGTCAGTAGCTACCGGTGTGGTGCTCTGATCTTGTTCAATGATAACGGTCGGCTGCGTGCATGTTCCCTCTGTGTGCTGTCCCAGCTCTGCGCAGATAGCTGACACAGCAAACCCAAGAGAACCCCCAAAGACCACAGACTCTAGTAAGGTACGAAGGCACGTCGGCCAGGTTTATTGTCAAAACAAAGCACAGCAATAGTTTCCTATAGACTCTACAGGACATACTACGAATATGTGCCCCCTGGCAATAGACACAGCTCAGTCAGTGGCGGGACACTCCACTGCCCCGTAGGCTGGACAAAGATGCTGTCATAAACAGATAGTTAAGGGTTAATGTCTCTTTTACTTGTAAAGGGTTAACAAGCTCAGTGAACCTGGCTGACACTTGACCCAAGGACCAATCGGGAGACAAGATACTTTCAAATCTTGGTGGAGGGAAGTCTTTGTGCTTTTGGGGTTTTTCTTTGTTCTCTCTTGGGATTAAGAGAAGCCAGTCATGTAACGAGATTTCTCCAATCTTACTGAAACAGAGTCTCAGGTTCCAGATAGTAAGTAATAGCTAGAAAGCGGATTAGATTTGTTTGTTTTCTTTATTTGCAAGTGTGTATTTTGCTGGAAGGATATTTCACTTCTGTTTGCTGTAACTTATACTTAGGCTGGGAGGGGAAATCCCTCTGGTCTAGGTGAAGCTGAGACCCTGTAAACATTTTTCCATCTTGATTTTACAGAGATCATTTTTTACTTTTTCTTTAATTAAAAGCTTTTCTTTTTAAGAACTTGATTGATTTTTTTATTCTTGTGTAGGCCTAAGGGGAGTGGGTCTAAACTCACCAGGGAATTGGTGGGGGAAAGGAGAGAAGGGGGAGGAAAAGCTTGATTTCTCTCTGTGTTAGGATCCAAGGAGTGTGATCAGAGTCTCTCTCTCAGGGAGAGTCTGGGAGGGGGAGAGAAGGCGGGGGAAGGTGAATTTCCTCTCTGTTTTAAGATTCAAGGAGTTTGAATCACAGTGATCTCCCAGTGTAACCCAGGGAGGGGAAAATCTGAGAGGAAGAAAGGAGAGGGGAATGGTTTATTTCCCTTTGTTTTAAGGCCCAAGGGGTTTGGGTCTTGGGTCCCCCAGGGAAGGTTTTGGGGGACAGGGAGTGTAACCAAACACTATATTTTGGGTTGGTGGCAGCATGATAAGATCTAAGCTAGGAATTAAGCTTAGAAGGGAAAAGGTAGGTCCCCACTTTCTGGACGCTAAAGTTCAAAGTAGGAAAGAGACCCTGACAGATGCACACTCCGGGACCTACTTTTATACAGTTACAGGACAGATTACTCATCCCTCCTGACGTACTGCGGTACAGTTCCTTGGCTCATTAGGGTGCTGTCTCCTCCTTCGATCATGTTGTTCCAGACAAACAGATTTATCCATCATGCTGTCCTGTCTTTAAGATGTACCTGCCTGTGCCTTGTTATGTCTGTGGAGTGTCCTGATGTCATCTTGGCACAAGTTGTTCGCTCCACTTCTGTGAGTGAGGCCTGCTTCTGACTCACAGCCCGGCTTTTGCTTAGCAATGCCTGGAAGTACTTTGGTTCAGGCTTCAGGCCTCTGACACAAGAGATTATGTTTCAGGGCCTCATCTTACTCCAGCCATCTCAGGTGTCATATAATATGGCATGTAACAGCAATACAAGGTTGAGATCTTCTCTTAGAACATTTGAGCTGGCCAAACACCGCATTTGCCAAGGGTGCCAGTGTGCTGAGATCAGACCTTTGTCTTAATGTACATTTTTTTTTTAAACAGTGCAGCTTTTCTAATAGCCCCTTGTAGCAGTCACTTAAACTTTGTACGATCATGTACCCGCACAGGACTTGCTGTGTCAACTAGGTGAAAGGAAAGGAACTATTTTTTTTTCAGCTACTTGAAAACTTACTGACTTGCAACAGTCTGAACTACTAAGCTGTCCCCATACAGAGAGCAGGGGGTGTGGAGGCTAGCTTGCCATTAAATAAGAGCAGAATTGTTTCTGAGTCTTTGAGGAAAATCACATTTATGTGTTTCCCAAAATCATAGCTTTGAATTTTGGTTGCAGGATACAAACTGATATTTCATGTCCTCTCTCAGGCTAGGAGTTCTACCACTACGTTTTCAACATGGAAAATAGCCTGCTTGGTGGGGAGTTGTTTTACGTGTTGTAGAGAATTAGAGCACTACAGTCACTGCTTTAGTGACCACACAGTCAACATCTTGCCCTCCCCTGCCTTAACTATCAACGTGTAACTAAAGAGTTATTAAGCTCTCTGGGTAGTTTTTAAGCCAGCACTCACTAAATATAGAGATATTATGTAGCATCAGTCTCCCTAACACTGCAGTCAGTGGAGTCTGTCAAAGCAGAAAGGAGGTCAAGTGATGTGTTGGTTCTAGAAACAAACATTTCCTGTACAAGCCCAACTACTAACCTTTGTCCAGAAGAGGGGGAAAAAAAAAATCAAGATTTGAGCAGCGGATTCTGGAGTATGGATGGTTGGATGAAAGCTTGTTCCTAGGTCCTCTATTTGATTGGAAACATGAAATTACATTAATGACCTACTACTTGTTCATGTAGGCAACCGCAATGTGTTACATGAAGATGTTATCTGATCACAAACAGGAGGAGACTGTCCATATGCTCTCTTAAGATGTGGGCCACAGTTAGGTTTGAGAACTGCAAGTATTTTCAGGGACTTGCTGTAGGTAAAAAATTCTCCCCCCGAAGCCGTTGTATAGCAGTCAAGCTATTACTCCAGCTCCAGGCTGAAATAGCCGGTACCAGTATTGGAGGAGGGAAGAGAAGGACTGGCTGTTGGATCCAGACAGTGCATGGTGAACAGCCAGAGTAGGTTGGCTAAATCCTGTCCTACCACATAAGCCTTTTTAAGTGGAGACACACATGTTCACTAGGATTTTAGAGTGTTTAGGCAGACTGTATTCCCTCCCCCCCACCCATATATCAGCAGGCAGAGTTACACACCATGGGGAATTATTTTAAATCTGGTTCAGCGGAGTCAGATTCTGCTACCTTTACTCATGTAAAATAGCTCCCCTTTTCTCCTCAGACAGTAAGGTACTAAAGGTGGCAGAATCTGCTCCCCAATGCTCTCCTTGTTAATTTCTTTATGTCTATCCCACTGCGTATCCATCTCTCAGAAACTAATTAGGCCACAGACAGTTATTCCTCTCTTAGAAGAATCTCTAGCCTTTGCCACTGAGTAAGTTTCTGGGGAACCTTAAGGTCAGAACTGCTCCCTTTAATACCTGATTTCAGCTAGCTGCCTTCAGAGTGTCTGTCGCAGAAGCCCCTTCCCTTCACACTCCCAGTTACAGGTTAAAGGTTAGCAAGGGGGAATGGTTGATCACAGTGCAGTGTAAGTTTGTCTGCATTGTCCATTAACAGCTGCAGATTTTGGCCTGGAAATACATTTCAATAGGCAGGAGAAAAACACAAAGTGTAAATCCATTTAATTTGCTATTGTTTTCAGCCATGTATTCAAAATTGTCCAGTTATTCTGTTCAGTGCTGAATGAGTGACAAATTGGAAGTTAGTGTGGTACGAGTGCTCCTCTCACCCACATACCCTCCTGCTGCAGTCTGCACCATATTGAGACCACAGACATTCTACGTCAATATGCTGTTTAAAAACAAAAACACTTAAATGATCATTTCTATTCTGAGCCATACCCTCAGGATGCTCTTCCCAATATGGTTAAACAAGTTTCAAAGCAAATAAACACATTCAAAATATTTATTTTGAAGTACACAGAGAGAATTAAGGATTTTTTAGCAGTACTATCAGCACAATTCCGTTTTATAGGCACTAATTCAGCAAGTGATTTTTGTTAACATTTGTGTACATATTGACTTGTACTGGACAGAAGAGAGTCTTACGCTTCAAGCATTGAGGTATTTTGCATGGTGTCTGATATGATCATTAACAAATGTAGCGATGAAGAAGTAGCTGTGATCGTAGCCCTAGCAAAGAGAAAAACATTCAGCAATTCAAGGTACTTAATGATACGGCGTTGTAACTGTATTTTTGAGCATTGTTAATGACGGCTCATTCAATGTCTGTGTGCTCATTTTAAGAAGGCAGTAAGGAGGTTGTTTCAGATTTATGCATGGCCTGTCCTAGCCCTAGGAGGCTACATAAACTGGCTGTGCCCTAGGCTGTTCTATCCCGATGAAGATGGGCACACTCCATAAAGAAATGGAGGGAAAGTAGTAAATACACCAGCTGTGCAGGCAGTAGCTATCTGGGAAGGACATGGCAGATAGGAGGAAGTCATTTCAAAAACCCTGAAGAATTTCAGGCTACTGCTACTCTGCGCCATAATGCTACAGGAAACGGAAGGCTCTTTCTTTGCCCCCTGACTGATCCTGTCAGCCAAAACCAACAATGTACCACTTTGCTGATACACATCATATATAAACACTACTACATTGTTTAAATGTATATAGATGATAAATCAGATAAGCACACACTTTCTTCATGATGATTTTGTGATGGGTTACTGCAATATTATATTTAAAACAGAGCAAGATACTTATCTTCAACAACAAAATGCATGTATTTTCTTCCTCATGAGCATGTTGCCGATAGATTGGATGGCACTCAAAATACCCTATAATGTTTAAGCTAAAAATTGGCTCCCCCTGTAGTTGTCAAAGTAATTAAGTCAGTGGGGTTTAGTGGATACACCACTGCACTGAGTCAAGAGAGCTGCTCTCTGTTCTCACCCGTCATTGATCTGCTGTGTGACCTTGGTCAAAACACTTTACCTTTGTGTACCCTTTGCCTGTCTTGTCTATGTCAGGACTGGGCCTGTCTCTGGCTAGCTGCTTCACCTTTTAGGCACACACAGAGTCAACCCAGTAATTATGGGACGGATGCATCAGACACCCCCACCCTGCTTCCCCTAAAAAAGGTACTTTTTGGTACTTGCCTGTTGCAATCTAAAGACTACAGGGATTTTCCGCTCTGTGCAGGCTGCAATAAAGTTGTCAGGCAGTAACTGCCCTGCTGAAAGGAACTGGTCATCTTTGCCTTGATCAATTAAGATGTCGAGATGGGAATCTGGATAAGACTTCACAAGATGGGTAGCATCATATGCCTGTAGAAATAAAATTAAACTAATTAAAAGTGTAACAACATTTTTGAGAATTTTCTTCGCCTAGTAACTATACTACCCAATTGAGTTAGAATTATTGTTTAGGATAGGATAGGGACATGGAATGCAACAAACGGGTCTAAGACAATGTTTACACTAAAAGGCTGTCCAAACTCTGGAGTAAGCTCAAAGTTAGGGCTCTCAGGGCAAAACCTTAAATCTTTCTCACTGACTTGAATCCTGTTCTATCAGTATCAATGCCCATAGTATTTAATCACGATTAAAGAACTGAACGTTTTGCCAGCCTGCTCCTACAGAACTCAAGACTTACCGATCTCTGACCAACACATTTTCCCTCTTTTGCCTGCCACTATAAGAAGCAATTCCTTTGTGCACAGAGAATACAGGAATATACACTTTGGGTACGTCGACTCTGCAATCGAATGTAGCTCAGGCATACTGTGCCAGCTTACTCTAAATGTACAGGAAACAATAGCCGTGGTGATGTGGTGGCATGGCCTTTAGCATGGGCAAGCAGTTGGCATATAAGCCCTCCAGGTAGTCTAGCCACATATTCTGGTTGCCAGCCTGTCCTGAAGCCCATGCCACCACATCTACACTGCTATTGTTACCTGTGCTAGCTCAATTAAAGCTAGCCTACCCATCTTATGATCACACTTCACTTGTAGTGTAGACATACCTTAAGGGGAGCCTTCAGAGCATTTCATCACCCTAAAAAAGGGATCAGATTTTCATCTGTTCAGTGTTTCCAGGAAGCAGATGAAGAGTCAGAGCTTGCTCCTATTTCTATTTATCTCAATTTAAAATCTTCAAAAGTGAGGAGACAATTTACTGTCTCTATGTGGTAAGAACAGCCTCCTGTTCAAGTCTGTTTTTGTAGAGTGCCAGCCAGCAATATGATGGTGATCAGTATCCACACAAGTACTGTACAGTCGGAGTCAATGTTTGGTGATGGGATAACACAGTGTTATTCAAAACAGAAGTCACCACTTCATGTTTTGCTTCCCTACTATGTGTGCAGTCACAATCACTTTTACAGTTCATTAAATGACTGGACTCTCCAACACATACCTCCCATTTAGTTAGATCTGATCCCAGATATCCACCAAAGGCTTTCTTCCCCCAGGGACACTGAACTGGGTTGCAGATAGGAGCAAATGCTGATACAGACTGTTTAGAAACACAAATATATGGATTAAGAAAAGTCATTTTGATAAGCAAGGTATGAGTGGAAAGCGTATTCAAAAGCTGTTCTGCCTAGTTACAACTGCAGCACGTTGGGGAGCAAGTGCTCTGTTCTCACCTTTACACAGCAGTCAATCTCAGTCTTGTGACATAATTAGAATTAAAAAAAAAAAAAAATGTATAAAGGAACCAACCCACAAATAAGTGCTCAAAGAGACCACAAAAGAGACGAGGTACAATTAGTTCCCCTCCACACACACAAGACACTAATGGCTCTCATCTAACAATAAAGAGCTAAATGATTTGCTAACCAAAAATGCAAGGGGTTACTTTAGATTTTGAAAGCGATAAAATGGGGGCATTTATTGAAGATGCCAAGGAAGGCAGAACAGCTTAAAAATGTTATGAATTGTAATGTGCATGTATTGGGAATTAACTCAATACAAACTTTCAGCCCTTTTATAACAATCTTAAGAATATAAGAACTACCATACCAGCTCAGACAATCGTCCATCTAGCCTAGTATCCTGTCTTCGACAGTGGCCAATGCCAGATGTTTGACAGGGAATGAACAGAACAGATAATCATCAAGTGAAGCATTCCCAGTTTCTGGCAAACAGAGACTTGGGACACTTCAGAGCATGGTTTTGCATCCCTGTCCATCCTGGCTTATAGCCATTAATGGACGTATCCATCCACCCATGAATTTATCTAGTTCTTTTTTGAACCTTACAGTTCTAAGGCTTTAAATTCCTCTGAAATTTCTCCTTAATCAGCTGTTGCACAGAAATCTTTTTTCACAAGATCATACACTTTGTGAAATTTAATTTTTGTTGACAAAAGATAGAAATAATTTAGTAGTATGAAAGATTAAAGTTATTTTTCTGAGCAGAGATTCCATATCTTCCTTAAATTGGCCCTTTGCCATGCTTTCAAAATTTTTGTTTAAGGGAGACTTTCTGGATCAGAGACGTGACATAATAATTCTCTTCCTCATTATTTGAATTTTTTTAAATTAAATGTAATTAAGGTTTTGATTATGTTTTATCCTTGTTTCAGTTAAGACTAAGAGAATGAACTGAGATGTATTATTTTGGTGATAGCTACAGTCAATCTGTTCAACTGTGAATTTTATACTCATTTATTCTCTTGATGTATGAACTAACCACTGTGACCTTCTTTGCACACATGAATTATGGTCTCCTGCATGTGGTTCTGAATGTGGGCTTGTAGAGACAAGCTACTGAAGCTCTAACTGAGCAGACATGTCATGACTTTGCATAGCAACATGAAAAAGGTCACATGAGGAAAAAAAATCCTCTAAAGATGAATTTTTAAATTTCACATCTCGTACTTGGGCCTACAGCATCTTTGTCATCACATAGTCCATTAGAAATAACAGAGAGAATGCAGCCCTGGGGTACTCCTGGATCTCAGTCCAATACCACCATCGACCTACATACAATTATATGCATCACTGGGAACACTAAATCCTCAAAAAAAATATTTCAGAATCTATGGGACTTAAGATCAATGGTGACAAAAATTATGTGTATGACAACTATGATACGAGTGTTCAACACAGTGGTGATGACTGCCCTGTTATATAGAGCAGAAACAAGGCCATTAAAACAGCTGAGGACAGAAAACTAAGCAGTTTTCCATGTCAAAAGTAATAGTCTATTCTTAACATCTATTGGTTTGATTTTGCCACAAATGAGGAGATACTTGGATGATTCTGGCAAGTTGAAGTTCTGCCCACATGAAAACAAAGTGACTGCAATCATGGGATCCTGTCCAATGGGCAGAAAATGGTACATTTCTATAGAAGATTTACAGAGCTGAGGTAAAAGGAAAGAGAGCATGAGATCGGCCACAAATGAGATTGGAAGATGTGATTTTTGAAGGAGTTAAGAAGCCCAAATCCTCCCATACTGACTCATCATGAAGGAAGAAGACCTGCAAGAGACTATTCAAGATGGAAGCCCATTCTAGGTGATGCCACAGCTACACTACAGCCACATAAAGGTGCTGCTGCTGCTTAACTACAATAGTCTGGATAGAATAGCAATAAGGCTTTTTTAATACTCTCCACTGGAGAGGATATTTAACGCAGTTTTTAACTCTGTAGTTGGTATTTCGCTAATGCATTTTACAGTAGCATTCAGTACTAGTACCAAGTACCTGTAGACTATTAGTATTAAAATTAAAGTTATTTATAATCTTAAAGGTTGCAACAGAGTTTAACTTGAATTTGATTTTTAAATGTTTTCTCTCTAGAAGACTGTATAAAACTTAATATCTTACTTTGTATTTTCCAGGATTCTTCAAAGCAAGGATAAGAGCTCCATGACCCCCCATTGAGTGCCCAAAAATAGACATCCTTTCTGAGTCAGCTGGGAAATTGGCTTTTATTAATTTAGGCAGCTGAAAAAAATCAAGTATGACAAAAAAAAGGAAGACTGTAATATATTTAGACTTTGGGAGTCACGCAACTTAATGTGATCTACTACTGTGTTTTAATCCAGATAAAATTATTGTGAGATTAAATGTGCAAGTTAGTTTTCAGACTGTGACCTCAACTGTTAAATTAACCACAAGTGCAAAACAATCTCAACTACTGAATAACACTAAAGACAAAAGGACACATGTCAAACATCTGTAGACATTTCATGGTCTACAAGATGTTAATCTACTAGACATATTACATGTAAATGTACATGCATAACAAGATTGAGGTTTCATTATAACCCTGTTCTCATTTTAACTAAATCCCTAAATATGTTCTCACAAAATGAGCAGAATGCCAGCTTGATCTGGAGAGGCCTTTTGTATTTCATGTCCCCGTCAACATTAGTTTTTAATCTGGACCACTCATGCTGCAAATTAACAGACTTCTATGTATTGTTATTCATCATCTTAATAGATTTGGTCAAGCATTCTATTTTGAAAATGACGACATCTGACTGCTAATGAAAATGGTCCAACTTTGATATGCATGATAAGCAGCCATCTCACTACAATAGTCCAATTAAGAGAAGATCAGTCCCTCTAGTCAAGGCAAAACAATGAGATTCAATTTAACACATTTAGCAACATTAATTTCATTGAGGAAAAAAGTCACCTCATCCTTTATGTATGAGTACATTCTATAGTTGGTTTTCCATGGTTCCTCAGTGGCGTCTACATAAAAACCAGCACCTGTGCCGAAATCCCAGCTCTCCTCTTCTCCTTCAATATTGCAGCCACCTATCATGGAAAAGTGATTCTGTGTTTATTGTCCCATCTTTATCAGATGTTTAATGTTAGAGTATTCTTTTCCATGATAAGCCACACCCTTCTAGATGGACCTGGATAAATTTAAACATCTGTGCCTCAGTTTCCCAAAAAACATAGAATGAGGATGATGTTATGCAGTAATACAGTGTTTTGAGGGTTAATTCATTAATGTTTCAAAAATGCTTTGAGATTCACAAGTAGAAAGTGCAAAGTTTTCTTAATTTTCACTTTTCTTCATCCCTTCAATCCCAAAATTTGTCTCTGATGTACGATCAGATATTAATTTAACTGAATCTTACTACACTATGAATTTCTTATCAATAAATCAAGGACATGTTAGAAACAGAAAATCCAGCCTATTCTCCTGCCAATACAAGATACCCTCTCCTGCCAATACAAGATACCCTATACTACCATATGTATTTGATCGCTTTGTCCAGTCTAGTTTTGAATTATTCAAATTATATGTTCCACTTCTTCCCCTGGGAGTTTCCAGTCTAGTATCTCCCTCCATCAGGAACATCTTCTGTATATTAATTCTGAATTCACTTTTTCTGTTTCATGTCAATAATAAATTAGAACCCCGTATAAAACCTAAGTCATTCCTCTTTTGAATAACTGTAGACATCCTTCACCAAGGCTATACTGTAAGTACTCATTTTTTATATTTTTCCTTAAATTCAATCCACCCGGCCATCTCTTATCCCTCTTCAGTTTGCCCATGACTTGACAATAGAATCAAATGAAGTAAAAGTCTTAAATGAACCAAACAGTACAATAGAATCTTTATGGATAGTAATTCCATGCTCTAGAAATAAGAATATAGCAGTAGAGATATATTACCAACCACCTGACCTGGATGGTAATAGTGACTGTGAAGTGCTCAGGGAGATTAAAGAGCCTATTAAAATAAAACTCAATAATAATGCAGGATTTCAACTATCCCCATATTTACTGGGTACATGTCACCTCAGGACGGGATGCAGAGACAAAGTTTCTTGACACCTGTCATAACCTATTCCCAGATTTGGACCTTAGCGTCCAAAATATGGGGGTTCGCATGAAAACCTCCAAGCTTAGTTACCAGCTTGGACCTGGTAAAGCTGCCACCACCCAAAAAATTAGAGTGTTTTGGGGCACTCTGGTCCCCCCAACAACCTTCCCTGGCGACCCCAAGACCCAAATTCCTTGAGTCTCACAACAAAGGGGAATAAACCATTTCCCTTCCCTTCTCCCTTCCAGGTGTTCCCTCCCTGGGTTCCTGGAGAGAGACACAGAAGCAAGCTCCGTGAATCTAAACAGAGCGACTCCACCCTCTCTATTTCCAGTCCTGGAAACACAAGGAGAGAGAGCCAATCTCTCCCCCACCCCCCTCCTTCACCCAGAGGGAATGCAAAGTCAGGCTAGTAAATCTAACACACACAGATTTCCCCCTGACTTCTTCCTCCCACCAATTCCCCGGTGAGCACAGACTCAGTTCCCTGGAGTTCCCCACTAAAGAAAAACTCCAACAGGTCTTAAAAAGAAAGCTTTATGTAAAAAGAAAGAAAAATACATAAAAATGGTCTCTCTGTATTAAGGTGACAAATACAGGGTCAATTGCTTAAAAGAAATATGAATAAACAGCCTTATCCAAAAAGAATACAATTCAAAACACTCCAGCAGCTACACACACGTAAATACAAAAAAAAAAAAACAAAAAACCAATCTCTTTGTACTTACAACTAGGAAACAGGAGATTAGAAAGGCAGGAAACAAATCCTCTCATAGCCGAGAGAGAGACAGGCACAAGACAAGAACTAAGGACTCACACACAAACTTCCCTCCACCCAGATTTGAAAAAGTCTTGTTTCCTGATTGGTCCTCTGGTCAGGTGTTTCAGGTTACTCCTTTCCAGGTAAAAGAACATTAACCCTTAGCTATCTGTTTATGACAACACCTTAAATGACTGCTTCTTGGAGAAGCTAGTCCTGGAACAAGAGAAGAGGCAAATCTTCATTTAGTCCTAGTAGAGCACAGGATCTGGTCCAAGAGGTGAATACAGCTGGACCACTTGGTAATAGTGACCATAATATAATTAAATTTAACTTTCCTGTGGCAGGGAAAACACCACAGCAGCCCAACACTCTAGCATTTAGTTTCAGAAAGGGGAACTACACAAAATGAGGAGGCACAGCACCAAAAGGGAAATCCCTGCAATCTACACAGAAACTTTTTAAATACACCATCATAGAGGCTCACCTTAAATGTATGCCCCAAAATAAAGAACATAGTAAGCAAAGCAAAAAAGAGCCACCACGGCTAAACAACAAAGTAAAAGAAGCAATAAGAGGCAAAAAGACATCCTTTAAAAAGTAGAAGTTAAATCCTAGTGAGGAAAATAGAAAGGAGCATAAAATCTGGCAAATGAAATGTAAACACAGAATTAGGAAGGCCAAAAAAGAATCTGAAAAACAACTAGCCAAAAACTCAAAAAATAATACCAAAAAAAAAAATTTAAGTACATCAGAAACAGGAAGTCTGCTAAACAACCAGTGGGGCCTCTGGACAATCGAGATGCTAAAGGAGGATGTGAGGGAGATTCTCAAACCTGACCCATTCTTTTTAGGTGACAAATCTGAGGAACTGTCCCAGATTGAGGTGCCATTAGAGGAGGTTTTGGAACAAATTCATAAACTACAGGGAGTCCTTAAAGTTATGACACCCAGCTTACATCGGAGGCCACTTACAATGTTTTTCAACTGACTGCCCGTTTCGCCCCTATGATGCTTGATTTGCATAAAGTTCGCTTGAAATCACTTCCCGGTTGCGTTATACTGGCCCAGAACTGAAAGGGACACTTCTGATTGGCTTTGAGGCAGCAGGGTAGCTTGCTGCCTGGTAGGGATGCCGCTTGTTTTTGATTGGCTGAGTCTGGGACCAAGAGCCAAACAGAAAGCTTGAACAGTGATTGGCTGTGGCTCAGCATGTGTGCCATTCTCCCTGGCTTTTTTGAGCCTGTGTTGCCAGCATTCTGAGCAGCATATGTGAGTTTATATGTTTATTTGAATGCTGTTTACAAAATACAGTGTACAGTAAATACATTGTTGTTCCAACATTAGTCATCTATAATTCATTTAGCACAAAATTCTAGGTTATTGTGGTGAAAATAGTGTAACAAGATTTGGTTCGAGAACCAATTCCCCGTTCATATCATTGATTCCTATGGGAAAAGTGGTTTCAACTTATAACACAATTCTGAGGAACGAATTGTGTCATAAGTCTGAGTACTCCCTGTATACAGTAATAAGTCATCAGGACGAGATGATATTCACCCAAAAGTTCTGAAGGAACTCAGATGTGAAATTGCAGAACTACTAACTGTAGTCTGTAACCTATCATTTAAATCAGCTTCTGTACCACATGACTGGAGGGTAGCTAATGTGATGCCAATTTTTAAAAAGGGCTCCAGAGGTGATCCCAGCAATTACAGGACAGTAAGCCTGACTTCAGTACTGAGCAAACTGGTTGAAACTATAGTAAAGAACAAAGATGTCAGACACACAGCTGAACATAATTTATTGGGGAAGAGTCAACATGGTTTTGTAAAGGGAAATCATGCTTCACCAATCTACTAGAATTCTTTGAAAGGGTCAACAAGCATGTGGACAAAGGGGATCCAGTGGATATAGTATACTTGGATTTTCAAAGCCTTTGATAAGGTCCCTCACCAAAGGCTCTTAAGCAAGTAAGCTGTCATGGGATAAGAGCGAAGGTCCTCTCATGGACTGGTAACTGGTTAAAAGATAGGAAACAAATGGTATGAATAAATGGTCAGTTTTCAGAATGGAAAGAGGTAAATAGTAGTATCCCCCAGGGGTCTGTACTGGGTCCAGTCCTATTCAACATTCATAAATGATCTGGAAAAAGGGGTAAACAGTGAGGTGGCAAAAATTGCAGACAATACAAAATTGCTCAAGATAGTTAAGTCCCAGACAGACTGTGAAGAGCTAAAAAAGGATCTCTCAAAATTGGGTGATTGGGCAACAAAATGGCAGATGAAATTCAATGCTGATAAATGCAAAGTAATGCACATTGGAAAACATAATCCCAACTATACATATAAAATGATGGGGTCTACATTGGCTGTTCCCACTCAAGAAGGTGATCTTGGAGTCATTGTGGATAGTTCTCTGAAAACATCCACTCAATGTGCAGCAGCAGTCAAAAAAAGTGAACAGTATGTTAGGAATCATTAAGAAAGGGCTAGATAATAAGACAAAAAATATCATATTGCCTCTAAATAAATCCATGCTACGCCCACATCTTGAATACTGCGTGTAGATATGGTCACCCCATCTCAAAAAGGATATATTGGAATTGGAAAAGGTTCAGAAAAGGGCAACAAAAATGATTAGGGGTGTGGAACAGCTGCCATAAAAGGAGAGATTAATAAGACCAGGAAAAGAGATGACTAACGGAGCATGTAATAGGAGGTCTATCAAATCATGACTGGTGTGGAGAAAGTAAATAAGAAAGTGTTATTTACTCCTTCTCACAACACAAAAACTAGGAGGTCACCAAATGAAATTAATAGGTAGCAGGTTTAAAACAAACAAAATGAAGTATTTTTTCCACACAACGCATAGCCAATCTGTGGACCTCCTTGCCAGAGAATGTTGTGAAGGCCAAGACTAAAGCAGTGTTCAAGAAAGAACTAGGTAAGTTCATGGAGGATAGGTCCATCAATGGCTATTAGCCAGAATGGATGGGGATGGTGCCCTAGCCTCTGTTTGCCAGAAGCTGGGAATGGGCAACAGGGGATGAATCACTTGGTGATTACCTGTTCTGTTCATTCCCTCTGGGACAACTGGCATTGGCCACTGTCAGAAAACAGGATACTGGGCTAGAGGAACTTTTGGGCTGACCCAGTATGGCCGTTCTTATGTTCTTAATAGCAGGTCCCAGAACTCTTCTTCTTAGTATATGCACAATGTGCCTCCAGGTGGCATGTGACCAGGATTCATCATCAAATTTGGTCCGCTGAGAACTGAACGTAGTATTTAAGGTGCCACTAGCACAGGGACCATTACTTTCTTCCTTGCTAACATGTCCCTGTTTACTAAAACCAGAATTACAAGGGACTTTTTTGCTCCCATATTAAATTGTAAACTCTTACCTAATTTGACACAACTGTTGGAACAATTTATGAGTACACACCTTTTTGCTTATCACAGGCTGAGCCAGGGGCTTTTAAGAGGATCAAAGTTTAGCTCACTTCTGTGACGCAGATTCTGCCAAAAACTGAGGGATTTCTGGAACTTGTAGCCCAGGAATCATGGGAACTGTAGGCTGTAAATCAAGTATATTGGGTATAAAAGGGTTGGTTGCCTCTGTCTGAGACAGATGGTAGGACTTGCTGTGAATCTTTCTGTTAAGGAAGAAACTAGGGAAGGACCAGCATGATAATCTTGCTAAAGGAAAGGGCTTAAGGAAAAAACGTGGAAAAGCAGCCTGGGAAGAAGCCTCAATGGAGATGAACAAAGGATTGTTTGGGACATTCCATCAAGAGGGGCAAATGCCTGCAGTAAAGGGAAGAAATGTTCACTTATATCCTCACGAAGAGGCTTTAAAACCATGTTTTATGTTTTCCTGTTTATTTCTGTTTACCATGAAAGAGAGTTTTTCATTCAGCTGGAGGGCAAAATCACCAAGAGGGGAAATTGAGGGACTGGACAAATTTGATGACAAAAAGGTAAGCTGCACCATCACAGTACTATAACTTGATTCTCCCTCTCTTCTTGGCTTCTAAGTTTATTCAGCTGTTGCATTTTGTCCAAATCTTAGATAATGAGCTCTCTAGGGCAGAGACTGTCTTGATTGTGTTTGTTTATATAGTGCTTGGAAAAACAGGGCCCTGACTCCTAACTCCATTTCTTAGACACTACCACAGAAGAAGTGAGAAGTGTCTAATACTGCTATGTCTCTTTGCTTCCCACGTTTTGTTTCCAGGAGAGTCTCTACTGGGTGTGCACTTACAGACACCTGCACGTGCAAACTCCACTCTGAATATTTTCTCCACGCTATGTTCGGACCACTTACTTTAATATGTGATTACATTTAGTCTGCTGCAAACACAATGTTCCAGATAACTTAAAGATGTTAGAGATTTGGGCCCTGTGAACAGTGAACTGAGGCTGTCTGGAACACAATGGACATCAGAGGTGCACTAGAAAATCCATTAACACAGCGGAGCTTGCAGTCATCTGCTTTGATTTATTCCAGTTATGGGAAGTTATAAAGGCAGGAGACAGGCCAAGCGGTTAGTGCAAAAGAGAATGTGTGATCCTATCAATGGACAGGCATGCAAAGAGCAAACGGCCAGAGGTAGCACAAAAGCAAGTCCAAGCAACCAAGGGCGGTTACAGCCCCAAACCCTTAATCTGATGTTATCTGAATGACATAATGAAGATTTGGCCATCCCTACTCTGCAGTACATAATAGCTATGAATGCATGTTACAACAATGCTTGTTTCAAAATACTTTCTGCATATGAATTAAAAATGCACTAAACACAGGAAGACCTAGGATAAAATATGGAAGAATATATGTTGCTCCCCTAGCAGTTCAGCAAAATATTTTGCAGTATTTTTTCTTAGTACAAAAAAGAGATTAAAGAATAGAACTTTCAGAAAGTTGAAATTCTGTCCTTAAGTCATTGTTGTGATCAACGGCTCTCAAGTATTCAATGATCTTACATTCCATGTCCGGATAACTGGAATACCTAGCCACGACAATTAATTTCTGGAAGGAACTTGTTAGGAAGTTGTTTTGGGGGAATTAAATCAAGCATTTTTGTTGAGATTCAATCCCATCAAATGCTGGAAAACATCAGAAAGGCTCCTCCGATATGTATAGCATAAGTATCACTGTAGAAGGAAATACCAAGAGCATTCAGAAAGCTGTAGTGTAATTTACAGAACTCTCCAGAGAACTGTGACAAACGTGGGTACAGAATTTCCCCTTTTCAGGTTCCCCAATTTCTATACTAATCAATGCCTTATACAGGGAACATTACACCAGCCAAGGAACCCTACCACAGCCAGACTTCTGCATTGGGGGAAGAGAGGTGTGTGCTTTTTTTAAACTGTTTTAGCTTTATAAGTACTGAGTACAGTAAATATTAAAAGGCTCTGAAAAATCATGCAACACAGTAAAAACAAAACACTAGCTCCATGTTCCAACAGGGTTGCAGGGATGATGTAAGGTACCAGCACAGTATATACCAGTAATACTCAGATCTCTGTGATTCAGGAGCCAAATTAGCAATCAACACTACCCAAAAAAGCCAGAGTACCGTGAATTCATTGTTTCATTTACTATTTATATTATATATAAATTCTCACAGCTAAAGGACTATTATTTTATCAACTACAATTGGTTAATACAGGGGTTGGCAACCTTGCAGAAGTGGTGTGCCAAGTCTTCATTTATTCACTCTGATTTAAGGTTTCGCATGACAGTAATACATTTTAACATTTTTAGAAGGTCTCTCTGTAAGTCTATAATATATAACTAAATGTTTGTTGTATGTAAAGTAAATAAAGTTTTTGAAATGTTTAAGAAGCTTCATTTAAAATGAAATTAAAACGCAGAGGCCCCAGACCGATGGCCAGGACCTGGGTAGTGTGAGTGCCACTGAAAATCAGCTTGCATGCCACCTTTGGCACACGTGCCATAGGTTGCCTACCCCTGGGTTAATATCATAGTAAAAACATCCTGCTTGGTTAAATAGCTTAGGTTAGTTAATAATTAAATCACACCGTGTTTTAATATCATGTGCTGCAAAGAGGCGCAAGAGACACATTAGAGAGCCACTTGCAGCTCTCGAGTCTCTGTCTGAGTATCAGTGATATACACCAAGGAGTGATATACACGGAGTGTAAGCCAGGGACTTTGGAGAACGAGAAGAAAAATGGAGGGGAACGAGAGTTTTGCATTGCCCATGTGTCATCTGAACTGCCCCCTTATCTTAATTTTAGGGTATTTGTATTAAAATGGCTTTAATAGTGGAGTTCTAAAGTTACAATTCATTTGGTATATATTAAATAAATAATCCAGCAAAGTGGTATAAACTACAGAACCTACAGATATGGAACATTCCAAATTCAGATACAATTACACCAATATATTTAGTGGTAACATGAATCATTCTATTCTTTGCGGATAAACAGCAGAAAACATTTACATGCTGAAGGCTCATCATGAAACCTGAAGACACTTACGTGGGCTGGTATCTGGTGCAACTACAATGAGGCCATGTTCAGCTGCAGCTTGATGAAAACCAGATTTGGTAATAAAGTTCTGTTCTGTGCAAGTTAATCCTAGAGATAAAAATACGACTGGTTATATACTACTCACAGCATTCCAGCTTCCAACATATACTAGAGAAGTTTAAAAATAAATGGGATTCATGCCTTAAGAATGAATGTAATTGCTAACAGTTCACAGAAACAGACTCAGTTACATTTACACATTTTCACAGAAGAAAAGATTTGATCATACTAACTTTTTCATTTCCCACTTGTATCAACCACCATTCCTTTTAAAGATCTTTTGGATTTTGCCCATGATTAGGTATTGACCATAATTAGATTACTGAATGTTTCATCCACAGAGCCACAGAAGTGCCTGTTCATTTACTATAAGCAGAGTTCTCAAATACTGCATAAGATGTCATTTGAGAAGATATTAAGTGACAAATAAAGTCCTGTATTTCATTAGTTAGCAATTATAATAAGCATGGTGAATCCCTATACCTCAGGATCCATAGCAATCTGTGCTTATGACAGAGCAGGTTTCAAACTGAAGTCGAATTACAAGTCTACAATAACGTAGATCAGTATTTTAAGGAGTCTTCACAGTGCCACATAAGAAGAGTTACAGATTGTAGTTTTAACCTTCACCTGTGGTGAGTTTTAGATAGCTTCAACTGATTGACTTATTAGCAAAGGCAGCTTGCTTGTAGTTTTAACCTTCACCTGTGGTGAGTTTTAGATAGCTTCAACTGATTGACTTATTAGCAAAGGCGGCTTGCTTGTAATTAGTTATTTTACTGTAAGTGCTGTATAAGAGTTGTGGTACCTCCTCAGACAATTTCTTCTAACCTACAAACAGCTCCAATATTAGATGTTAACATTCTTATGCAATCTGTCATCATTCTGCATGCACAACACTCAACTATAGTGGAAGTCAAGTACAGGTTAGGGCTTAGAATCACACCTCTACTGGCCTATTCTACCCTTACAATTACATTAAAGCTAGTGGAAGTACAACTGCCTCTAATTTTAGTGACTTATGCTTGTACATTGAATTGAGACATTTACTAATTTTGCCAACCATCAATAATATACATTTGCTATTTTTTGACAATTCATACAAAATATTAACAGTTAAAGAAGGTAATTGGGGAAAAATATCAAAAGTAACACAAGTAAACTTTACCATAGCTACATATATCAGACTACTGGTAAAATTACAATAGGCTGCGAAACATTGCTTTCAACAACTACTGCTTAAATTGGTAGAGCATATATTAGGACAAGGTTTTCAGTTTGGTTTTGTTTTTTAACTAAATTCTTCTACATCTTATAAATACACCATGTACCTCTGGCAAAATCCATATTTCAAACTTGGTCTGATTTGTTTATACAATCAAACTGGTAGTCCCTATTAAAATTTGTTTTAGAACTGAAATGTCATTCTTCCACTGTTACGCCATGCATTAAGATTAACATTTTACACTATATCCAGTCCCTGAGATCTAAATAGTACCATATCCTACAGCATGGATACAGGATGAAACAATTTTCATATAGCAAATTTACTTAAATAGGACAGTTTTCCCCTTTGTGGATTCCACCCTACTGGTTTAGTTCTGATCATTTTTTCTTCCAGAAACAGGTCCAGAGAGTAAAATATCTACTGAGTGTGCAAACACCAGCTTATCACAAGCTGTTTAGGCACTGCTTTTTATTAATTACACAGAATATCCTAAATCTATTTGAAGATTTAATCAACATGAGCTAAAGGCCCATCAACAATATATAGGTTCTAGATTTTTTTGCATGTGCAGGGCCAGATCCTTCAAGTTTCTCTGCACTGCTCCAGCGGCACAGAAAAGAAAAAAAAGCCATAAATCTGGCAGCCTGCACCCCCTAAGGCTGGTTGATTCATATGCGAGTACAATACCACATTGCAGGGGAGTGTTTAAACCCAAACTAAAGCAGTCTTCAACGCAGGGTTGCCAGGGGTCCGGTTTTCAACCTGAATGCCCAATTGAAAAGGGATCCTGGCAGCTCCGGCCACTGACCAGGACATTAGAAGTGTGGTCAGAGGCGCAATGGGGCTAAGGTAGGCTCTCTGCCTGCCCTGACTCTGCACAGCTCCCAGAAGCCTCCGGCATTTCCCTGCAACCCCTAGGTGCAGGGGCGATTAGGGAAACTCTGCACGCTGTCCCCACTCCCAGAGCCAGCTCCACAGCTCCCATTGGCCAGGAACCATGGCCAATGAGAGTTGCGGGGGCAATGCCTGCACCACGCAAAACTGTCTGGTCACGCCTCCACTCAGGGGCTGGACATGCTGGCTGCTTCTGGGAGCAGCACGGAGCCAGGGCACCTGCCTTAGCCCTGCTGCACGGGCGACCGGGAGCTGCCTGAAGTAAGCGCCGCCCAGCCAGAGCCCACACCCCAAACCACCTCCTCCATCACAACCCCCTGCCCCAGGTCAGAACCCCCTCCCGCACCTTAACTCCCTCCAAGAGCCCATACCCAGCACTCTCAGCCCTGAGCCCTATCCTGGAGGCCGAACCACACTCCCTCCCAGGCTACGTCTACACTACAGCATAAAATCGAAATAACTAAAACCGGTTTTATAAAACCGATATTATAAAATCGATTTTATGCGTCCACACTAGGGCACGTTAATTCGGTGGTGTGCGTCCATGGTCCGAGGCTAGCGTCGATTTCTGGAGCGGTGCACTGTGGGTAGCTACTGTAAAATGATGAGGCCAATAACTTCGATTTCCGTCCACACTAACCCTAAATCGATATAGTAATATCGATTTTAGCGTTACTCCTCTTGTTGGGGAAGAGTACAGAAATCGATTTTAAGAGCCCTTAAAATCAATTTAAAGTGTGTTATAGTGTGGGCGGGTACAGCGTTAAATCGATTTAACTGCGTAGTGTGGACCAGGCCCCAGAGTCTGCACCCTTCCCTACACTCCAAACCCCTCAGCCTCAGCCTGGAGCCCCCTCCTGTACCCCAAGCCCTTCCTCCCCGGCACTACCCCAAAGCCCACACCCCCAGCTGAAGCCCAACCCCCCTCCCACACTCCAACCTCCTGCTCCAGCAGCCCAATGAAAGTGAGTAAGGGAAGGGGGCTGGAGTGAGTGGGAGGGCGTGGCCTCAAAGAAGGGCCAGGGCAGGGGGCACAGCCTTGGGGATGGGGCAGGGCAAGGGTTTTCCATTTTGTGCAATTAGAAAGTTGGCAACTCTACTATAATGGAATCAATGCATCTCCTTTTTTACATACTGTACATTTTGGGTCTTAAATTAACCTAATAGTATCTTTTAAAAATACCAAAGTTCACATTACTCACCTGAGAGCCAGTACAACACAGGACACTTTCCAATTTCTGCTTTTGGTGGCAAATAGATTCCAAACCTCATTTTGCATTTTAACTCTATACTGTAGCAACAAAATACATTTGATTAACAGTATCTAACAGACAAGCCCAGGACAATCATTTTAAAAAAAACCCACTCATTATCTAGAGCAGGGATGGGCAATCTTTGGCACGCAGTCTGCCAGGGTAAGAGCCTTGGCGGGCCAGGCCGGTTTGTTTACCTGCCGCGTCTGCAGGTTCGCCGTTCCAGGCCAATAGGGGCAGCAGGAAGCAGCGGTCAGAATATCCGTCAGCCCGCGCAGGTAAACTCTAGCAGGCCGCAGGCCAAAGGTTGCTAATCTCCGATCTAGAGTTTATCTATGCATTTCTAGAATACTAATCAGAATATCTAAACCTAGCCATTATTGATTCAATGGATAATAGTATTTTAAAGAGTGCAAATGAAATAAGTATGAAGTGAATAACAATATAAAATAAGCCACAACATTAGCCTATTGAGTAACACTGACTGCAGTTCTACTATGTTTTAAATACATTTTAAAAAGAAAGAAAAATAAACCAAATCCTTACAGTCTGGCTGGTAGTGAATATTTTTAAAATTAGCATTTGGAATTCAAGACCTAACAATGTTCAGCCTAACTCGTCTATTAAATTGGAGAGAGATATTTTAAGAATATATACAGATAGCTCACACAATTTACAGTGCAGTACATATAGAAGCAAAAGTCAAGTTGTTTCTGTCTCCCAGACTGATACACTAATCAACTGCCCAATTTTTATTCAATGTTAAAACTGCCACTAGAAAGCATGTTTTCTTCAGAAGCTACTTTCTTTAGATGCAAGATCTTCCAGCAGCAGTACTATATAAAGGAATATATACACTCTAATTCGAAAGATGGACAAGCACCTAATTAATATTATAATACGTTTTAATTATACTCTATTTCATGCCACAAGCAAACAGGCTGAAAAGACTTACGTAAGCAACTGGAGTTTGACCTTTATCTAAAAGAGAGTCTCTCCCCTTCACAGAAAAGAACTGCTGATTCATGACTAATGGGTGTCTTTTAGAGACCAGAAATGAAAACTACATGCTCATATATAGTTGTATAGGTAATTCCTCCTCACTAAAAGATTGTTTCTACTTCTATTTTAGTTTGTTTGATGCATCTGGTAATGTGACAAACACTTACTGCTTCATTCACACGGAGTTAATATATATTCATATCTCCATATTACAAATACAGCAGCCCAAGGTGATGAGACCAATTCTCAGGACATAGTAAATTTACTATTAATGTTTTCCCTCTGCAGAACTTAGTAATAAGTGTTTAAAAATGTAGAATAAAGCAACTAGTAAGCTGAAGACAATATAAAAATGAAGCTTCTAAAACACTAATATTAGAATCAGGGAAATGCATATTTTGTCTTTTTCTTTTGACTATGGAAATATTGGAAGTAATACGATACTGCCATTGCTCTCCATGTGCTAAAATTTTAGGTTGCCTTTGTAATGTTTACCTGTCATGTTCAAACACCTTCTGGAAACCCTCAAAGCATTTGTTGCTGGAAATCTGTTTCAGTGCCATAATTTCAGCTGTTAAAAACAAAACAACCCACTATCAATTTGTATCTCCAGGCTGTAGGTTTTTTAAAAACAGAAAACAAAACACAACAACTTTGAATGGCCACTTTTTTCACATTTCAGAGTGGTAGCCGTGTTAGTCTGTATCAGCAAAAAGAATGAGGAGTACTTATGGCACCTCAGAGACTAACAAATGTATTTGAGCATAAGTTTTGATGGGGTAAAACCCACTTCGTCGGATGCATGCAGTGGAAAATACAGTAGGAAGACATATACACAGAACATGAGAAAATGGGTGTTGCCATACCAACTATAATGAGTAATCAATTAAGGTGGGCTATTATCAGCAGGAGAAAAAAAAAACTTTTGTAGTGATAATCAGGATGGCCCATTTTTTTCATGTGACTGCAGAACAGCTGACTTTTACAAAGAAGATACCTTCCAGTTACACAATTTCTTTCCATGTTTTAGAAACAAAATTTCAGTTGCTTTATATGAACATTTCAGGTTTAATAACTGTGGTCTATAATAGGGTACCAAACTTTTTTTGTTTTTTGGGGTGGTAACTTTTAATAGAGGAGAGAACAGTAATGGTGTGAAGAGAATGGATCAAGTTACCAAGACACTTCTTCATATGTTCTTTTGTGGTACACAGGTTTGAACATCTTTTTTCTTAAGAAATCATTCTACCTCTGGCAATCTATAGTATTTTATTCTCTAGCTTCTACTCCTACATTACACGTTTAAAATGAATTTACATTTCAATCCACCATTTTCGGATCATTGTGTTATTCTGCCTTTGCAAAAACTACTTTCCAAGCCTGGCAAAGAACAGAACAGTACAAAACAGAAATTATCCTATCCTTTGCCTTCATTTTGTTCATAAATTAACTCTAGAAGTATATGTTTTCTCACCATACTCTCTGTGCTTGGGAGTTTTAACTCCTTAATAAATACTTACTACCCAAATACCTTCACTTTTGCTAGTAAATAGAACCTTTTAAACTATCGACATCTGCATCTTGAAGAAACTGGTGCTAATACTTATATCTTTACATTAAGACAGTAAGAGCATGACTATACATTTGGGCCCTAATTCAATTACTACAATTTTACTGTTACTGGTGTAACTTCCCAGGACTATGATGGTATTACACTAGCATAAAACTGGAGTAACACAGCAGTGAACTAGACTCTTAGCATCTTTGATAGGCAAGGTCTTTAGAAGGCTCCAAATCTTTTTTACGTTTATTCTCAAAACCACTTATTACATAATTATTATTGCTACTTCTAGGCAGTCAACATTAACATTAGTTTGTATTTTAGGGCTTCACTGTACAATATCAGAGGATTCCATCTTACCAGGATGACTTCTCTCGATCTTTAAACAAAAATAAGGAACCTGAAAAATATAAAAACATACTTTTGCAATCTTCTCTGGAAAAGCAGGTACCATTCAAACCTATTAAAATATTTCTGCTGAAACCCACCCAGAATACTTGCAATAATCAACACACCTGCAGTGAACAGGGAGATGACCTAGAAGAACTAAGCGATTCACTCTCTACATTCTAAGACTCCAAAAACAATATTTCTCTAATAAAGAATCCCACTGCTACTAAGTTAATGTCATCCTAAGAAGCCCAATGCATTTGTAGCTTCTTCCAATTTCACACTGTGGCCTTCATGCATTTCCTCTGCCTCTTTTACCTTCCTCTCTTCCTGCCAACTTTTTCTACACAAAAATATCCTTAATATTTTTTTATTCTCCTCTTTAAAACTTTTTTGAGCAGACTAAACAGTTCGATCACATGCATTTCTTCCTTAGACTCTACACCAGCTTTATATGGTTTAATCAAATGTTGTGAAGTGATTGGAAGGCATTAGATGAGCAGTGCTGTACAACATAACCACATGGTTTTGGTTTATACCAGTTAAAAGCTAACCGGTACTTCAGGTTGAACTGAGGGCCTCCTACAAAGCTCTAAGAATACATAGCTTCATCATGCTCATTTTACCCTACCCTTTAAAAGAAACCCTCATTGACCGATACACAGCATCTTAAATACCCACGGTACTATCGAATAATAAGTCAGTGTCAAAAAGTTAACAGGGTCCCACATCTAAGGATTTACAATCTAAAGGTACAAGCAAAGAATGTCAGACAAAACCAAACAGAAAATGCAGCATGGCCATTTCATGTTAAACACTTAACTGAACAGTTGGGTTTTCAGTAGCTTCTTGAAGATGTTTTTTTCCAGTAATTCTTTGGCACTCACTGAGGAATGGCTGAGCCAGGAACAAGCAGAGACAAATGATGTATTGAGGTAGGAGACTGGACAGAACATATGGGAATATGTGAGCAGAGGACAGAGACTGAGAGGGGACAGAATTATGAGAACTAACTTTCCATTCCAGTACTTCTACCGTACTTCATACTCCACTTTTCCTAAATAAGTCAAGATGGTGTATCTACTAATCTCACTATCAGCCCTCAGCTACCATGGAGAATATCCTCTATAACAGTAGTTCCCAAAGTTTTTAGTAAGGTGACCCACCAACTCCATGTTCTCTTTTTTTAGGGGGAAAGGGAGAAGGGTAGGAGGAGGAGAAAAGGTGGAACACTGCTCTGGAAGAATGAGGAAGGGAAATGGGATTTTTTTTTATTCAGGATGCTAACATAGCCAAATATCATGCAACAGGAACAGTTCACTAGGGATGTGTTTAAACTCTCATTTTTTTTTTAAATCGGAGACAGCATTGTCTGTTTAAACACAGTATGATTAGCCAGGAAATTTAGTTCTAATCCAAGTTCTGTCACTGGTTTGCTTGTGCTTTGTATTTCCTGTATTCATCTACTCTCTCTTGCCTTACAGGAAGACTGTAAATTTCTGAGGGAAAAGATTGTCTTTTTCATATGTTTGTAAAGCAACTAGCACAGTAGGGATGTAAAAAGAACAGGAGTACTTGTGGCACCTTAGAGACTAACACATTTATTTGAGCATAAGCTTTAGTGGGCTACAGCCCACTTCATCAGATGCATAGAATGGAACATATAGTGAGGAGATAAATATACACATACAGAGAACATGAAAAGGTCGGAGCTGTCCTATCAACTCTAAGAAGCTAATTAAGAGAAAAAACTTCTGTAGCAATAATCAAGATAGCCCATTACAGACAGTTTGACAAGAGGTGTGAGAATACTTAACATGGGGAAATAGATTCAATGTGTATAACAGCTCAGCCATTCCCAGTCTCTATTCAAGCCTAAATTGATAGTGTTTAATTTGCATATTAATTCAAGTTCAGTAGTTTCTCGTTGGAGTCTGTTTTTGAAGCTTTTCTGTTACAAAATTGCCACATTTAGGTCTGTTACTAAGTGGCCAGAGAGGTTGAAGGTTCTCCTACTGGTTTTTGAATGTTATGATTCCTGATGTCAGATTTGTGTCTATTTATTCTTTTACCTAGAGACTGGCAGGTTTGGCCAATGTACATGGCAGCGGGACATTGCTGGCACATGATAGCATATATCACATTGGTAGATGTGCAGGTGAACGAGCCCCTGATGGTGTGGCTGATGTGATTAGGTCCTATGATGATGCCACTTGAATAGATATGTGGACAGAGTTGGCATTGGGCTTTGTTGCAATGATAGGTCCCTGAGTTAGTGTTTGTGTTCAGTGGTGTGTGGTTGCTGGTGAGTATTTACTTCAGGTTGGGGGGCTGTCTGTAAGTGAGGACAGGTCTGTCTCCCAAGATCTGTGAGAGTGAGGGATCATTTTTCAGGATATGTTGTAGATCTTTGATGATGCACTGAAAAGGTTTTAGTTGGGGGCTGAAGGTGATGGCTAGTCGCCTAAGCACTACCACAATACAAATAATAAATATATCTACCAGCCATACATTTACCATGCAATTTTTTTTAAAAGCTGCAGAAAGTTAAAAAGGACTATCCTACTGTTATGAAATATTAGCCTAATGTAGTTTTCTATCTTACTGTGAAACCCTATCATAACAGAAATATGTCCACCCATCCCTGACTTGCTAAGAAAGTAACATCACAAATTAATTGTGATGCCTATTACCTTCCTTTTCTCCTCATTCTGAAACCATAAAAGTTTAAATTCTAACCAGGAAAACGCCAATAAAAATGCAGCTGTCTTCTTTAGCAACATTCAAAAACTATAAATATCAGGAGAAAATTACTACATTTAACTTAAGTGAGAGCTTCTAAATAAAGCCATATGGTCATTGTTAATTAAAAGAGACCTTCAGTTAAATATTCTTTTATCAGCAAAGAGACAACGGCTGTTTCTTATTGCCTTCGGGTTGTTAGATTTTTAATCTAATTTCAGTGTTAAATGTAAATGGTAGTATTTGTGTTTATCTGTTCTACTGACTGTATTTTTGTTCAAGCCCAAAATGTGATGAATTAAAAGCATGTCATCCTCCAGAAGAATCATTTTTTTAACAGAACAATTCCACAGCTATACAAATCTTTACACTAGATTTTTATATATACAAAATTAATATTTCCTTGTGGTCACGTCTAACTCTTTTTTCTATAATCACATTAGAATTTGATTATATCAGTGCTGATTCACATAACAAAAATCAAGCCACTGTTTAAAGTTCAAATTTTTCAAATCCAGGCCTAAAACTAAGCTCCTAAATTCACACTCTGACATCCAGCTTTGAAAGCTTTAGTCAAAAAGAAATATATGCAGTAGACCAAATTCATTTTTATTGTATCTTCAGTGAAATCAATGCATTTTCAATATGTTGAAAAAGGCAACTAAAAGGAAAGGAAATATAACAGATTAAGTCTTTGCAGAAGCAGGATCACCAATGGAATGAATGAGGCAATGCAATTTTAGTCTGGTAGGCAATTCTTCCTGATCCTCTATGAGCTCTATTTATCTACTGAGTAATCTCACTGCATAAAAGTTATTTAAAAGTGAAGCAAAACAAAGGAGAAAATATATTGCAGGAAACAATTCAACAGCTGGAGGGGAATTTACCAGTTAGTATAATACTGGTTTGTCTCACCTAACTTCCAATAGTTTTAATAGTATGCCCTGTTGTTGTAGCCATGTAGGTCCCACGGCCTACAGTAACATTCCATAAGAGGAAAAGATGAATTTTCAGTGTTAAAGCAAAGAAGCTCAAAGTGCATAGGCGATCATTCCCTTTACTTTGAGAGGGACTGCATTTGTCTCTACCATGAGAACTATTGCACAGAAGATTTTCTTGATACTCTGTTAATTTCCATTACCATCAGACTGGAACTTTTTGTAAATACAGGAGTCAGGCAAGGCGATTCCAAGGAGTCCCCCATTTACCTTTTCCTTATTGTTTTATCATATCTCTTTTCTCAAATAAACTATTCAATCTTCAGAGTTTCTCTTCACATGGGATATTCCATGCCCTTAAGGCTTCTCTGAATGTCCTCTAGTTCTGCAGTAGCCTTAGGAGATAGGGTGACCAATACTGCACACAGTACAGACCACACCATGGGCTGATATATAGGCATTATCATATTCTTTGCATTATTCTCCATTCCTCTCCATCACAGCGAAACATCGTTTGCTATTCTGCCTGCAGATGTCCACTGAGAAGCGGTATACATGGCGCTGTCTACAATGATGCCCAGGTCCTCTCTGAGGAGCTCCTTGTAGGAACCGGGAGATTTGCATGAAATCACTGCCTCGCTCCCCCACCCAGCACAGAGCAATAGGCTGGTGTCTCATTACAACACACACACACTTTACTCATTTGCAAGCTTTACCTGCGCAATTTGATTTCTTTCTACAGGACTCGTGCACCCGAGAACACAGGGCCCCGCTGCCCGGACCAAGCGTCAACTCGGGGGGCCGTGGCACCCGTTTGGCTGAAGCGATGCGAGGTTGGACGCTGGGTTGGCGGCGCTGACAGGGCGAAACTCAGCCCGTGCGGAGAGCCCGGCTCAGTCTCACGTTGCAGGGGCCCCAGGGTTAGGAGAAGCCGCGCTACCTCCCGCCGGGCCCGCAGCGAGTCCCGCCACCCCCGAGTCCCGGCTGCGCTCAGCGCGGCGGGGCCTGGCCATGGCTGTGCCCGCCGGGGCGGGGAGCGCTACTGGGGCCTGTCGGCGGAGCCCGCCTCTGCCGCCTTCCCGCAGCCCCGGGGCAGGGCCCGCCCCGGGCACCGGCAGGGCGAGCGCGGCCCTGCACCCCACCCTCGCGGGAACAGGGAGCCGCGTGACGGCCCGCGCCGCCGCTTACCTCGGGCGCAGGCCGGGGGCTCGGAGGCGCTGGCGGGCGGCGGAGCCGGAGCAGCCGGAAGCGCGGGAGGGCAGAGGAGGGCGGCTCTTAACATGGCGCCGCCCCGACTGCCTCCCACAGCGCCGCCCCGGGGACACCGCCAGGGACCTGCCTCCTCCGCCTCAGTGTCCCCTCAAGGGCTGCCCTCCCCCCACTGCCAAGGCCCCCCCTTCCAGGCCTGCCCGCCCCCATCCAGGCCTGCCCGCCCCCAATGTCCACAACCCAGAGACCCACCCCCCGCCTATGCTAGGGCTGCCTGCTCCCCACCCCCACACACAATCTCTTTCAGAGCGCCAGGAGTGCCTCCCCCCCACCTCAACAGTGTCACTGCCCCCTTCCCCAGGGGCGGCTCCAGGCACCAGCACACCAAGCGCCTGCCTGGGGCGGCAAGCCGCATGGGGCACTCTGCCGGTCGCCGCAAGGGTGGCAGGCTGCCTTCCGCTGCTTGCCTACGGAGGGTACGCTGGTCCCACGGGACCGGAGACCTCCTGCAGGCAAACCGCCGAAGGCAGCCTGCCTGCCGTGCTTGGGGCGACAAAATACCTAGAGCTGCCCCTGCCCTCCACACACTTCCTGTCACCACTCCCGCCAGGGTCCCACTGCTCCCCACATCTACATAGTGTCCGGGGATGGCAGGTTTGTAGAAATTTGATGGTACCAGAACCTGCCCCCGCCCAAACTCAGCCCAAACTCTGCCCCCTCACCTGCCCAAGGCTCTGGGAGGGTGTTTGTGGGGGGGAGGAGGTCTTGGGTGCAGGCCCTAGGCTGGGGCAGAGGATTGGAGTGTAGGGTGCAGGCTCTGGGAGGGAGTTTGGGGATGGGAGGGGTGCAGAGGGATGGGGTGCAGGGGTGAAGGCTGTGGGGTGTGGCTGTAGATGAGGGGTTTGGGATGTGGAAGGGGCTTAGGGCAAGAGTAAGGGTGTAGGAGGTGAGGGCTCTGGGGCTGGGAATGAGGGGTTTGGGGTGTGGGAGGGACTCAGGGCGAAAGTAGGAGTATGGGGGGGTGAGAGTTCTGTCTGGGGCTGGGGGAGTTGGGGTCAGGGCCGTCTCCAGGGGTTTTGCTGCCCCAAGCAGCAAAAAAAAAAAAAAAAGGCCATCGAGATCTGCAGCTCTACCGCCACCGCTTCAGTCTTCGGCGGCAATTCAGTGGCGGTTCCTTCAATCCAAGAGGGACTGAGGGACCCGCCGCCAAATTGCCACCAAAGACCCAAATGTGCCACCCCTCACTGTTGGTGGCCCCAAGCAGCTGCTTGCTGGGCTGGTGCCTGGAGCCGGCCCTGTTTGCGGTGTTAGAGAGGCTCAGGGCTGGGGCAGAGGGTTGGAGTGCAGGGGGATGAGGGCTCTGTCTGGGGCTGGAGAGGAGGGGTTTGTGGTGTTGGAGAGGCTCAGGGCTAGGGAAGAGGGATGGCGTGCAGGGGAATGGGTTAAGGTGCGAGGGTGTGAAAGCTCTGGCTGGGGTGATGGGCTCTGGGTTGGGGCAAGGTTGGGGATGAGTTTGGCGTGAAGGCAGGCTGCTCCAGGACAGGGCCAGAGAGGAGGATTCCCCCCAGCCCTTTCCCTGCCGGCAGCTAGCTCTGGGGGAGCAGCCTCCCCTTTCCTATCTCCCCAGTAACACACTCATCTTCACCACTGTCACTGCATGTGCTTCTAGGGCCCCTCTCAGGTCCAGAAATATCCCTCGGCTCCCCGTGGTGGGTTCCGTGAGGTACTGCGTGCGTCTCCTCCCCTGCTGTTGCCCCGACTGTAGCTTCACTGGGGGTGAGGGATGGTGCTGCCTCCTTGTCCAGCATGGGGCAGGAGCGGTGACTGCGGGTGGGTGGAGGGTCCCACCAGAAAAGGGAAGGGTCTGAGGTGGAAGAGCAGGCTCAGAGTCAGTCTGCCCTGGCAGTCGAGATGGGGGCATTAGTACCCTGCGGCAACAGTTGCTGCAGGGCAGCATGGAGCTGCACGGAAGAGAGAGGGACTCTCTGCTCCGGGACCCAGAAAGGCAAGAGGGGACTGGAGGGGGGCGGCAGGTGGGGTCGGGGGGGGGGGCGGACACCCGGCCCCAAATATTGGTGGAACTGGGCCACTGGGCTCTGAATATTGCTGGTGCCTGGGCACCACGTGGGAATATACAGGGGTGGATCCAGGCACCAGTGCAGCAAGCGCATGCCTGGGGCAGCAAGCTGGGGGCAGGAGGTGGCGTGCTGGTCGCCATGAGGGCGGCAGTAAGGCAGCCTTCGGCGGCGTTTCTGTGGGAGGTTCTTCAGTCCTGTGGCTTCAGCGGCAATTCGGCAGCAGGTACACCAAAGGCGCAGGACTGGTAGATCACCCGCAGAATTGCTGCCGAATCCGCGGGACCGGTAGATCACCCGCAGAAACGCTGCCGAAGACTTTGCGGCCCATTGCCACCCTTACTTCTGCGCTGCTGCTGCCACCCCAGGGCTGACAGATGGAGCCTTGCCACCTCCAGATGATGGATTGTGGGAGAAGGAGATTCTGAGCCCAGGCTTCCTCCCAATGAGGGATGGCTCGGGGGAGGAGAGCCCGGGCCTGGGTGGTGGGACTCCAGCTGTCCCTTTTATTCCCACCACTCGTGTGCACGTCTCTTGTGCATGAGCCCCAGCCACCCAGGGCTGACAGCCAGAACTCTGCAAAAAAAGAGAAAAAAGCATGCAGTTCTCATCTTCCTTGAAACAATCCCGCTTCTCCCTTGGGAGGCCCACCCCATAGTTTGAGAAGCGCTGATTTAGATGGAAAATAGAGACCAAAGGGTGTTAACATAACCCAGTCACTGTCCACATTAAACAGTGTTAAACAAGGTTTGGGATTTGGACAGAGATTTCAGTCTGCTTAGTATCATGATGAACATCATTAAACATCCATTTATTAAAGATAAAGAAAAGAAGGAAAAACACTGAAAACATTTGAAATATAAAGTATTAAATAAAGCTTTCATTTTAACAACATTCCACATTCCTTTTCCCTTTATTGAGGGAGAGTTTTTAGAAGGAAAATCCCCTAGTTTGATGGTGTCTTAAATGGTGTCAAAGATGGTAATAACAGTCCTTTTGGATTAAAGAGAAGTTAGTTGAGATGAGCTGTTATTGTTAAAGTCCATTCCGATTTCATCTTAGATGGTGTTTGGGATTCAACTGGCGCTGGTGGGGTGGTGATGTCATCTGGATCATTCTCTCTGGCCTGGTCTCGTCAGGACATTTCTCAGGATCAGCATGACAAAGGCCTGGGGTCCCAGGAAATAGTAGGGGTGGAACCCATGGCGGTGAAGTTCTCTAGTAGCTTCTGACTGGTCATGCACAAGATTTCCTTAAGGACTCCAAAAAGGAGTGATGGTTGGAATAGCCATTCCCCTCATTAGTTTGCCCATCAATTAGGTCTAGATTCTTGTCATAAACAGATAGCTAAGGGTTAATGTCTCTTTCACCTGAAGCACCTGACCAGAGGACCAATCAGGAAACCGGATTTTTTCAACTTTGGGTGGAGGGAATTGAGTGTCTAAGTCTTTTGGGAGTCTGCCTGCTTTCTCTGAGCTTTGGAGAAGTACTTTCTACTTTCTAGTCTTCTGTTTCTAAGTGTAAGGACAAAGAGATCAGATAGTAAGTTCTATGGTTTCTTTTCTTTGGTATTTGCATGAATATAAGTGCTGGAGTGCTTTGATTTGTATTCTTTTTGAATAAGGCTGTTTATTCAATATTCTTTTAAGCAATTGACCCTGTATTGTATCATCTTAATACAGAGAGACATTTGGATGTATTTTTCTTTCTTTTTATATAAAGCTTTCTTTTAAGACCTGTTGGAGTTTTTCTTTACTTCAGGGAAATTAAGTCTGTACTCACCAGGGAATTGGTGGGAGGAAGAAATCAAGGGGAGATCTGTGTGTTGGATTGCTAGCCTAATTTTGCATTCCCTCTGGGGGAATAGGAAAGTACTTTTTGTTTTCAGGATTGGGAACAGAGAGGGGGAGTCTCTCTGTGTAGTTTCACAGAGCTTGTGTCTGTGTATCTCTCCAGGAGCACCTGGAGGGGGGAAGGGAAAAAGGATTATTTCCCTTTGTTGTGAGACTCAAGGGATTTGGGTCTTGGGGTCCCCAGGGAAGGTTTTTCAGAGGGACCAGAGTGCCCCAAAACACTCTAATTTTTTGGGTGGTGGCAGCAGGTACCAGGTCCAGGCTGGTGGCTAAGCTTGGAGGTTTTCATGCTAACCCCCATATTTTGGACGCTAAGGTCCAAATCTGGGACTAAGGTTATGATATGAGTGGCAGCAGGTGGGATATAGACAGAATCCAGAAGCCAGTAGGAATATTATATTTTTCTTTTCTCTGCTAAGGGCTTTTTAGCAGAGAGAAACAGTTGGTTTTAAAAGGGAACCAGAGAGAATTTTTTTTTCTGCTCTCTCTGGCAGTTTGTGGCTTGCATGTTAAGCGAGAAGCCATTAAGAGACTGTTGAGGGTCTTTTGTCATGCAATAGCCCTCCCATTAGGAGGCAAGTACCAGCACTTATATGCATGCAAATAAAGTGGTTTTTCTGGTTTACTTTCATTGAACATTAGCTAGAGAGAGAAAGGGAAACAAGCACTGTTGCTAGGCAGACTTCAGGAGGCAACAGAGAACCTGCAGTTCAGAAGATAAACACCGGAGGGCACCCCAACACAAGAAAACAGGAACCATGACTTCTAAGGCAAAAATTGAGGCCGAAGAACAAATCAAAGAAGCTGAACACAGGCGACAGATGGAGATGAAAGAAAAGGAAGAAAGCATGAAACTGGCAGCCTTCCAAAGAGAACAGGCAGCCCAAGAGGCAGCACACAAAAGAAAACTAGAAGAAGAAGAGGTGGCCCACCGCCGAGAAATGGAAAAACAACAAAAAGAAATGGAAAAACAACAAAAAGAGAATGAAGAGAAGGAAAAACAGAGAAAACATGAACTGGAGTTGGCAAAAGCTGGGCTGCATGTGCCAGCCAACCCTAACAACCCGGCGCCCATTATTGCTCCACAGCACAGGAAATTTCCCACCTACAAGGCAGGTGATGACACCGAGGCCTTCTTGGAAAATTTTGAAAGAGCCTGTCTTGGGTACAGCATTCCCGAAGACCAGTACATGGTAGAATTGAGGTCACAGCTCAGTGGACCTTTAGCAGAGGTGGCAGCTGAAATGCCTAAGCAGCAAATGAATGACTATAAACTTTTTCAAACCAAGGCCAGATACAGAATGGGGATAACCCCAGATCATGCCCGTCGGCGCTTCAGAACCCAAAAGTGGAAACCAGAGGTGTCATTTCCCAAACACGCCTACTACATTGCAAAAAACTATGAGGCCTGGCTAACAGGAAACAACATTCAAACCTTGGAAGAACTGAACCTCCTCATACAAATGGAGCAGTTCTTGGATGGTGTTCCTGAAGACATCACACGGTACATACAAGATGGAAATCCCAAAGATATCGCTGAGGCGGGGGAGATTGGAGCCAAATGGATGGAACTGGCAGAAAGCAAGAAAGCTACTGTCAAGGGGAACGATTACCCCAGGGGGCACACAGACCATAAACCCTACAACCGAGGACAGCCAAAGACCCCACATACCACCCAAGTAAAGCCACAGATACCCTACCCTTCAACCTCACCAGTCTCCAGTAACTCACCTCGGCCCAGTGACCCATCAGATGGAAGATGCTTTAAGTGTAATGAACTGGGACATATCAAGGCCAACTGTCCCAAGAACACCATGCGAGTGCAATTCATTACACCACCATCACCTCAAAGATCCCCAGGCCCGGATGCCTCTCAAATACCCTTGGAGCGAAGGGAAAATTTGAGAGTGGGCGGAAAGAAGGTTACTGCGTGGAGAGACACGGGGGCACAAGTGTCAGCTATCCACCAATCCTTCGTTGACCCCAAATTCATCAACCCAAAGGCCAAAGTTACAATTTACCCCTTCATGTCACAAGCTGTAGACTTGCCTACAGCTCAACTGCCTGTCCAGTACAAAGGCTGGTCAGGAATGTGGACTTTTGCAGTCTATGACAATTATCCTATCCCCATGCTACTGGGGGAAGACTTGGCCAACCAGGTGAGGCGGGCCAAGAGAGTGGGAATGGTTACACGTAGCCAAACCAGGCAAGCTTCCAGACCCATTCCTGTTCCTGAACCGTCCACAGAGGCCCCGTCTGTGTTACCGGAGACCCAGACAGAGGTAGTGGACCCGGATTCCATGCCTACCACTGAAACAGCCACAGCATCTCCAGTCCCAGGCCCGGAACTGGAACAGCAACCAGCACCAGCAAGTGCAACCACATCTTCAAACTCAACGCCAGAGGGCGCCAGCGAGCCAGAACTGGCAGAAGCAAAAGACAGCCATACCCAAAAGGCTCAGCCAGAGCCTGAAATACCCTCAGGTGCACCAGCGGAGAGCGGTTCACCAGCAACGGAAACAACCCCATCACCTACATCGCTTCCAGAGGGACCAAGCCCAAGTCCACAGTCTGAGGAAGAACTGGTGACCCCAGCCTCAAGGGAACAGTTCCAGACTGAGCAGGAAGCGGATGACAGCCTTCAGAAAGCTTGGGCGGCGGCACGGAGCACCCCACCGCCTCTCAGCTCTTCTAATCGATCCCGGTTTGTTATAGACCAAGGACTTTTATACAAGGAAATTCTTTCTGGTGGACACCGGGAAGAATGGCAGCCGCAAAAACAGTTAGTGGTTCCAACTAAGTACCGGGGGAAGCTCTTAAGCTTAGCCCATGATCATCCCAGTGGCCATGCTGGGGTGAACAGAACCAAGGACCGGTTGGGGAAGTCCTTCCACTGGGAGGGGATGGGCAAGGATGTTGCCAATTATGTCCGGTCTTGTGAGGTATGCCAAAGAGTGGGAAAGCCTCAAGACCAGGTCAAGGCCCCTCTCCAGCCACTCCCCATAATTGAGGTCCCATTTCAGCGAGTAGCTGTGGATATTCTGGGCCCTTTCCCAAAAAAGACGCCCAGAGGAAAGCAGTACGTACTGACTTTAGTGGACTTTGCTACCCGATGGCCAGAAGCAGTCGCTCTAGGCAACACCAGGGCTAACACTGTGTGCCTGGCCCTAACAGACATCTTTGCCAGGGTAGGTTGGCCCTCTGACATAATTCTGATACACCAAATTTGGTTAATGATTTCCAGACACACAATTTCTTGTTTACCAAGCAAGCATGATCTCAATACAGTCCTTGAGTTATATCACTAGGCCCCTTTCTTGGGGCTAATTCAGTGTTTTTTTGTCTGGTTTTCTTGCATCTGTTTATAACATTATTAAAAATAACTTGACCTACTTTTCATGGTTAATTCCCAAGCAGGCAAAAATTAATAGGCCCAACTGTCACTCCTAAAGGTACATTAGACACATTTGCAGTATTGTTTATTATAGAATATTATGTTTCTGTGATGGGGTAGACTAGACCCAGAGGCCTCAGGGTCCTGCAATGCCCATTCCAGGAAAGGAGATGTAGAGAGGTCCTCCTAGCAGGCTAGAGTGACTGCAGAAGAAGCAGCCAATGAGAGAGGCTGCAGGGAACAGCCAATCAGGTCCCAGCAGGGCTAGATAAAAGGAGCTATAAGGCTGGACAGAGTGAGTAGTGGGGATTGGAGGGGATGAGAGGTGCTGCTGGTTGGTTGTAAGAGCTAAAGCAGGTAATTACTGGTAGGGACCAGGGGAGCAAGGACTGAGCTGGCTGCTGGGACTCAACTAAGGTGGGCTGTAGGGAAGTGGCCCAAGGAATCATAAAGCAGCAATTAATAAAGGGGTGCAGTGTGAGGCTGCTATACTTAAAGGTCTCTGGATTGGGACCCAGAGAAGTGGGTGGGACCAGGTCTCCCCCTGCTCCCCAGCCATTGTGGGGAAGTGGCTGGGGGGGAATTAGAATTGTGGCACCCCACGGAAGGAGGCTGCAGTGGAACTGACTCATTGGGGGGCTGTGATCAGTGAACGGAGTCCAAAAGGGATGGAAGGCTGGGGTCACTGAGGACTCAAGTAGAGGCAAAGAATCCCTAGGAAAGAAGCCCTTGGGATTCTGCTCAATTCCAGAATAGGAGCCTTGCAACCTGGCTGGACCAAGTGGGGGAACTGTGATGGGCCCTGTTGGACTATTTTAGAAGACTAACCCCTGGGATAGCTGCTGGACATTGAGACACTTTGGATTGTGTGCCCTGGAATGGGTTTGTTTGTTTTGTACATGAACTGAGTGTGACTTGGCTGAAGGACTGTCACCAAAGACCTGCTTGACAAGTGCAATGGCTGATGGGGCACCATGAGTGAAAGAAATTGAGAAAAAACTACAGGCACATGGACAACTTAATGAATGCATCCCATTACAGCCTCTAAAACAGCTTTTCCGATTCACCTCCAATTTGGCAAGAGAAACAAGTCTCCTATGAGAAGAGACTGCAAGGAGAAACTAAAAAAAATTTTTTAAAGAAAATACAAAAATAAAGTGCACATTTCAATCTTTTGTATAAGAATGGCCATACTGGGTCACACCAGAGGTCTATCTATCCTAGTATTCTGTCTTCTAACAGTGGCCAATGCCAGGTGCTACAGAGAGAATGAACAGAACAGGTTATCTTCAAATGATCCATACCCTGTTGCCCATTCCCACCTTCTGGCAAACAGAGGCTAGGGACACTATCTTTGCCCATCCTGGTTAATAGCCATTGATGGACCTATCCTCCATGAATTTATCTAGTTCTTTTTTGAACCCTGTTATAATCGTGGCCTTCATAATGAGCTCTGACAAAGAGTTCCATAGGTTGACTGTGGGTTGTGTGAAGAAATACTTCCTTTTGTTGCTTTTAAACCTGCTGACTACTAATTTCATTTGATGACCCCTAGTTCTTGTGTTATGAGAAGGAGTAAATAACACCTACACAAGTGGTGACCCCAGTTTGAGAAACACTTATAGACCATAAAATGGTGTTTGCAAGTAGCATGACTTTGCAAGATTAAGATAAAACTGAAACCTGCAGAGCCAAACCAGCTGAGAATTAAAGAGTTGCAGATTCTATTCTATTTTATGCATTATCAAAAGAATTGTTTATTAAGTACCAGTCAGTGAAATCTGTGCAAATCCATCGGAGATAATGGGCTTTCACAGATGTTAGAGTCTAACTTGGCTTGCAAAATCTTTATAACAGTGATGGTGTCTAAAATGGAATCAGCGAGTTTTTATTCTCATAGTTCAAGCTGAGTTTGCAGGGCTGACAGAAAAAAATATTGTAAACTGAGCAGATTTGACAGATGCTAAACATGGAACCCCACAATAGCATTTTAAAAATTCACTTTCCAGAGTACAACTGCACTTTAATAGTGATGTATTTGTTATGGAATCACACAGGAAAAGTAAAGAATAATGCAAAATTACAAGATATGATGCTTCCATTTCATATTTTTAAAATAGAGTAAATATTTTTTGAAGAGTAGGATTTTGAACAGTGTAGAAAACTGAGGAAATCTGTCAACTTCATGAAAGTTGTTTGTTTGATTTATTAATTAACTGAATCTGTCACAGATTTTTTTGTCTGTGTTGTAAGAAAGTACTTTAAATGATCCAAACTAGACATATGAAAACAGCATCCCTTTTGTTGTTGTCAAAGATCAAGTATGGTAACATGTCTAGATGGCTTTTGGAACATCTGATACCCTGAAAGAATAACATTTATTTCTGTGATTCATGTAGGTCCTGAGGGGAGTCTAGATAATAAAAGAATTGAAATATTTCTGAATAAATTAAAGGTTCCAACCATAATTTAAAATGAGAAGGTGACACCAGATGTTGATACTGCCCCCAGGGAAACTAAGAAGCCTGGAATGATTTGAATTTAAGAAAAGCTGCTGCTGTAGATGGCCTCCTACATGAAAGCAAGGAACCGAATTACAGGAAGAAATACAGCCTTTCAATGTAAAGATACCCCTACAAGGAAGAATTGTTTACTCACTGAGTTGAGATTAATTCAGATTATTCCCATGAGATTTACAGTAGGTTAATGTAATAATAGTTTACTTGAAAGTTAATAGTAATGCTATGTCTCAAAGATGAGTTTTTTAAAGTTAGAAGGGACCATTATCATATCTGACCTGCTGCATAATGCAGGTCAATGAATCTGACCCAATAATTTCTGCATCAAGCCCATAACTTCTGGCAGACCTACAATATATCTGTTTTGGAAGACATCCAATCTTGTTTGACAGACTTCAAGTGATGGAGAATCTGCCACATCCTAGGTAAATTGTTCCAATGGCTAATAAATTTTCTAGAGAAAATTTCAAATCCCTTTTTTTCTAGTCTGAATTTAGTTAGCTTTAATCTCTAACCATTGGATCCTGTTATCTCTTTTTCTGCTAGATTGAAGAGTTTTCTGCTATCAGAAATCTTCTGCATGTTGGTATTTGCTATTACATTATTTTCTAGATAGGTCCTTACAGTATCCTCATCTGAATGCCTTTATAGATTTGTAGAGATTAAGACCAGATGGGGCCATCTAGTTTGACCTTCTGTATAAGACCACAGGCCATAGAATTTCACCCACTTATCTCTGTGAACCAATAACTTGTATTTGACTTAAGATGCCTTTCTGGAAGATATGCTTATCTTGATATCAAGACTTGGAGATAGTAGTTTGTTCCAATAGTTAATTGCCTTCATTATTAAAAAATTGTGCCTTATTTCCAATTTGAATGTATCTGGCTTTAAATTCCAGCCATTGGTTCTTGTTGTGCCTTTATTTGCTAGGTTAAAGAGCCCTTTAGTTCCTGCCATTTTCTCCCTATGAGAGTACTTTGAACAGTGATTCACTATGGCAGGGGTCAGCAACCTTTCAGAGGTGGTGTGCCGAGTCCTCATTTATTCACTCTAATTTAAGGTTTCGCGAGCCGGTAATACATTTTAATGTTTTTAGAAGGTCCTTTTCTATAAGTCTATAATATATAACTAAACTATTGTTGTATGTAAAATAAATAAGGTTTTTAAAATGCTTAAGAAGCTTCATTTAAAATTAAATTAAAATGCAGAGCCTCCCCAGATCAGTGGCCAGGACCCAGGTAGTGTGAGTGCCACTGAAAATCAGCTTGCATGCTGCCTTCAGCACATGTGCCATAGGTTGCCTACCCCTGCACTATGGTCTATCTTCTTTTTGATAAACTAAACAGATTGAGCTTCTTAAGCCTTTTACCATAGGCCATTTTATCTAGGCCATGAATAATTTTTGTAACTCTTCATTGCATCCTCTCCAGTTTTTTAACTCTACCTTTTTAAAATGTAGACACCAGAGCTGAATGCAGTACTCAAGTTTCTGTCACACCAATGCTATGTACAGAGGTAAAATCACCTCCCCACTCCCCTGTTTAGAAATCTAAGGATCCCATTAGTCCTTTTTGTCACAACATCAGACTGGGAGCCCATGTTCATTTATTTGTCCACTATTACCCCTAAATCCTTTTCAGAGTTACTGCTTTCCAGGATACAGGACCCCATTTTGTAGGTGTGATCAACATGCCTTGTCTTAGATGTCTGACCTTGTATTTGGCTATATTAAAATACATTCTGGTTGGCTGAGCCCAGTTTACCAGGCAATCCAGATTGTTTTGTATGACTGCTGTGCCCTCATCATTATTTACTACTCTGCCAATCTTTGGTCATCTGTGAATTTTATCAACATTGATTTTATGTTTTACTGCGAGATCATTGATAAAAATGTTTAAGAGATTCAGGCCTAGAGCTGATTTCTGTGCAATCCAATCAGGAATATCACATTCAGTAATGATTCCACATTGACAACTACTTTCTGGGATCTGTCAAGGCCAGTTCTGAATCTATTTAATATGTACTTTATTGATATTGTATAGTGCTATTTTTTTAAACATGTTTGACAAGACCTATTTTCCATAAAGTCATGTTGACTGGCTTTTAATTCTTATTGATTCTTTGTTTGAATCCTGTATCAGTTGTTGAATTGATTTGTCCAGAATTATTGTCAGGCTAGCAATGGCCCAGATTCTCTGTGGCATGCAATGGAGATTGGATGCAGAGTGGACAGATGGGGCATAATAAGCAGCCAGTTACAGATCCCCGATTCTTAGGAAAAATCTATGCATGTCTTGGTGGGGTTCTGTAAACCAAGGATTCTGTAAACTCTGCCATTTGGTATTTAGAACTTTCTAAACATTTTTAACTATGGGCCAGATTCTAATCTGTTATAACTGTGTAAATGAAGAGTAACTTCATTACTGCAATAAAACATTTTTATATAATCATACCCTACAAAGAGAACATTTTCATTTCCTGAAATATAAAATTAATGTAGATTTTCACATGAATCTTTATCATGTTCACCTACTAATTGTTTGTTTAAAATGAACAACTAATATCTGTATATCATTATTTAGCCCACAACTGGGTACTGATATCCGAATACAGCCCTTTGTTTTCTTCCATCTTGGGCTCTCTGAATTAAATCTATATGAAGAAAACAATTTTAGAATAAATGTAAAAGTTTATCATCTTTCCCCTAAATAAACTTCATTAACCCTATCTTTAAAAAGTTTATTTTATTAATGAAGGTATTTTCCTTTTTCTTTAATTTAAAGCAAGAGTTTTATACTCAGTATAAAACTATATAACAGTTTTTTGGTTTTTTTTAATTACATCCCACTTACAAAAAATGCTGATACACATTTTTCAGCATAGAATGCTACCTTTATGCTCAGATTATGCATTAATAGTTCATTTAAAAACTGGTCAAATTTTTTTGAAGAACAGACACCCCCCAGAGTGGGTACCTATGAAGGAAGAGTTTGCTCAGCCAAGCACAGGTTATTATCTAGACCTCAACCTCCTCCCAAATGAAGTATTGGAAATCCTGCTTTATAAACTACATTAAATACAGTGGGAAAAAGTTCAAGTGTCCAATGTTATAAAATAGTTTACAATAGGAAATAATCAAAAAGGCTTTTGTTTTTAAATTACATTTTTAATGTTTCAGGGAGAAGGGATGAAATATTTTGAGCAATGACTACTAGACTTTCTCTCCAGCATTTTCATGTTAAGAATTGAAGAGCTTTTGGAATATTGAGATGTAAGTATCAAACTTGAACTAACAGCTTTACTCATAGTATTCTGAAGGCATTAGTCCAGTTAAAGTCAATGGAAAATTCCAAGGCATTGAGGAAAGATGACAGCATGATGATCTCTGCTCATTTATTTATTTATTTGGTTGTGAGATATTTAAATGTTATTTTCAAGCATTAGGTAGTCTCACTTCAGACCATATTTCTCAAACTTCTTAATCTCACCCCAAAAGAAGATTGTTTTCACTCTCCCACTGTCAACAGTAAAGCAACTATACTTCGGGACAGATATAATAAATTAGCTGTCAAGAAATCTACCAGTATTACCCTTGGCAGCGTAGACCTTGAGCTGTTCTTTATATTGTGCTTCAAACAACAAACTGGTCTTGGGCAATGTTTATTGGTAATGACGAGAATATAAGAAAAAAATGTTGAGACCCAGATGACATTTAACTGTCAACAAGAACAATAAGTCTGTTACTTCAAGCTTACTGTGAAGTTTACATATGGTGTTTCAGTGGAAACAATAGAACTGTCTTTTGTAGTTTCTCAGTTTATGCTGAAATCCATGCTTTTTCTTTTGTATTTTATCACTATGCTTTTGACTATTATCTGTAAAACTGTGTTCTTGACTTGGTTTTTCTATAGCCATTTCCTTGAATGAACTAATCTTCAGAATTAAATGAAAAAACTTCTTGGGAAATATGTCTGAAGAACCAGAGCAATAAAACTAAAATATAAACTGAAATTTCTCAATTCATTAGAGCTATGGCTGGCCCTTGAGCAAATGGCGCCCTAGGCGAGGAGAGTCTTAAGCACCCCCTCTCCATTTATTAAACTTATGAAATACCTTATTCTTTATTGCATTTGTAGCCCATTTCACAACTTTGATGCACGATTTGCATGCATGGTTTATCCCTGGCTCATCAGATGATAAATTTTCATGCTAGGATCTGTAAATCTATATTTATTCATGCAATATAAAAGTAAATAAGTCTGTTTCCTCTAAGGTTAAAGAACCTTTTTAATTTTAAGAATAACTGAAATGTACTAATATCAAGAAATTAAACTGTGCACTAACATTGGTTGGAACAGTATTAAGTAGTGTTAGAGTAGGTGACAGTGTCACACCTTAACAGCCCCCTCCCTCCCGTAGATCCCCTGAGGAGGCAAAATAGCATTGTATATTGCTGTTGCAAGCATCGCAAGGCATTTGGGGGAAGGATTGAAGGTGTGAGTGTGGAATGAAAGATTCCTTTGCAGGTTTCAGAGGCCAGAGGGAAAAAGAGGAAAACAGCAGAGAATGGGTTAATTTGACACTCCAGCTCACTCAGTCAAAAGATAAGGCACTGACTCCAGCCCAGGGCCGCAGCTCACAGCTGGTGCTTGGCTGCCTGCTGAGAAAGACAGGACCTGAAATCCACCAACCAGCTGTGAAAAAGGAAGATGTGGCTGAACAGACCTGCAGAGGCAGTCCATAATGAGCGAGACAAGCGAAGGCCAGCATGGAGGAAAACAAAGAGGACAACAAAGTCTAGCCGGTGTGTTTTGGAAAAGTTGAGAAGACCACAGAAAGCCAGTTTTGACTGGTACAAAAAGCATCAGGAGCAGAGGTCCCTGAATGAAACACTTCCCCAAACCCCCAAAACTTAAAACCCTCCTGGAAACTAAAGCACCTCAAAAATCACAGCAAATCCCGATCAACCTGGGCCCAGAACAAAAACTCCTGCCCACCCCTCCCCCTCTTATGTTATACTCAGGCTTGGCCACCCTCGGGTAGTAGGGATATAAGTGTAAAAGTGGGTTAGGGCTTGGGCACTAACACTTTCTTCCTTCCTCTAAGTAACATAACCCACCCCCCCATCACTCTCTGCTGTTGTTGTATTTTTATTAGCAAAGCTTTAAAACCTAAACACTTGGTGTGCTCCTTCATCCCCTCCCCGAACAATCCTGTGGCTTCAGCGTAATCACCTGATGTCTCAGGCAGATTGGTAACAAAAATCTGTCACAACAGCCTTAGAATATGAACCCTAGTCCAGTATTTCTCAAACTGGGGCCACCACTTGTGTAGGGAAAGCCCCTGGTGGGCCAGGCCAGTTTGTTTACCTGCCCTGTCCACAGGTCTGGCTGATCATGGCTCCCACTGGCTGTGAATCGCTGCTCCAGGCCAATGGGGGCTGCTGGAAGCGATGCGGGCCCAGGGACTTACTGACCGCTGCTTCCAGCAGCCCCATTGGCCAGCAGCGGTGAACCACAGCCAGTCGGAGCTGCAGTAGTCCAGACCTGCGGATGTGGCAGGTAAACAAACCTTCCTGGCTCGCCAGGGGCTTTTCCTACACAAGTGGCAACCCCAGTTTGAGAAACACTGCCTTAGTCCAAACATTCCCCATGTGTCAGCATCCGGCGAAGGTTCTAACAATTGTTCAAGAGAGTTTTTCTCTCCACTAGCAGCTTACTAAGGTCATACAAAACCTAGCAGGTCTTTTTGTGTTACTTCATTTGTCCAAAACTTTCTTTGATCAACACTAGAGCAGTGTCAAATGAGAAAGCAAAAAAGAGCTCCTCCTTGACTTTTTATTCCGAGCTTGCCATGACCTCATCTCTACCCTCGTAACCAAACTGTCTCTTCTTGAAATGAATAAATTTCCTTGAAGTTTCCTCCACTCCTACATTTTTTGCCATTTCTTTGACTGCAGTGATAGCGTCTTCAAATCCGTTGTCTCTGTAGGCCGCAACAAAATCAGGCAGCTTCTCATCAAAGTAGTAGCAGTTGTGATGTTAATCGACTGAGTTTATAATGCCTTGCTTATAGTGTTTACTTGGAACAGGATATCATGCCAAACCACAACTGAGACCAGAAATTTGAAATCAATGATCTGGTTTGCCAAGCCTTGTGCTTGATTCCAGCCTCAGCTTTACTTGACTGTGCCAGTTCTATCAGGGCATCTTAAACCTCAATCATTTGGTACCTCACTGGCCTTATGCTGTCAATGCAGCTCTCCTAGTGAGTGTCAGCGGCTTCACGGTCAGATTTGTAACATTGTCTGTGAGGATCTTCCACCTGATAGTTGATGCTGAAAAATAGGACGTATGTCCTTTGCAGTACTCAGATACTGAATCCAAAGTAGGTGAGGATGCATCTGACACAACCACGTTGAGGGAATGGCAGCCACAAGGCATGAAGAAAGCTCTTGCATTCAGCACAAGGATCCTTGCCTGGACGCCACTGTTTCTTACCCTCATGTTTGCGCCATTGTCATAGGTTTGGCCACAGCAGTCCTGAAGCTTTATTTTATTGTAATTCAAAATGTTCATAAACAGTTTTGTAGACCTTTTCTAGTAGAGTCCTCCACAGAGCAGAAACAGTGTTCCTTTACTTGGATATAGCCATCCATGTCATTTACAGTAAGATTTGTTGACATCTTTTCACTCTGACTAACGTCAGGAGTGCAGTCCATTATTATGGTGTAGTACTTCACTTTGCTGAGCCACATCAATATGTTATCAAGTACCTTCGTTGCCATAAAGTCAGTCAATTCGTTTTGAATTATTATGGTGCAGTAATTGTCCACAGCTTCTTTATGAACTACTTGACGTAGTTGTTCATGCATGACATCCTCATATATCCCAAGAAACTCTGCCAAAACAAGAAAATTACTATTAATTGTTCACTGAACAGCTTACCCAATGAGCCCTGGAAAGCCAAAGTATTCTTTGCAAGGAAGCAGGTAATTACAATACAGATGCTCGAGCACACTCCCAGTGCTGGGTTTCTACATTAATAACATGCTGGTTTTCTGCATCTGTGCATTTATTAGCATGATCCTGAACTTGACCTCCATCCATTTGGAGGAGGTTGTAAAATGACTGGATGACTTTTCATGTTGCTTCAGAGCATCAGCTAATTTATACCAGTAATTGTAGCCAGAAAGCGCAATGATTTGGCATTCTTATCAAATATTTTGCAACAAAAACAGAATACTTTATCAGTTGATCTTGAATAAACTACCCAACGCCCATTCAGTTTCTCACCATTCTTAGGCACTCTTTTGCAGTGACTTTGAGAAGTGTCGCTTCTGCTCATTTATTGGAAACGTCATATCCTTGATTTTGCCTGACTCATTCAAAATTGTACAATCAATATTGACAAAGTTTATGATTGCTAGCCCGAATGCAGGATCTGCTATATCAGTCTGTGGTGTGCAGTTTTTCTCACTGCTGTCTTCTGTCATCATGCATGGCTCATTCTTCTTTGTCATTTCTCTCCTGTTCATGTAAACCAGATTCTTCTTTATCATTACTCTCCTTTACACCACCAGGAAAACTGGACTATTCTCCATCACTTTTCTCACATTTCCCTTCCTTATCTTCAGGTAAATCGGCTAATTCCTTAGTAATAGGACTTCAGTCATTTACACTTCACTCCTCAATTTCTTCTGCACGGGGACGATCGCTACTGCCTAAAACCTGGTCTGTTTCAGATATTTTGCACTAAAATTTGCCACTTGTTGCAAACTAGATACAATTACGCTTTTTGCTTACTATACTGTGCTCCTGAAGACTTCTTCAGGGGCATCTTTTGTTTCCTTCTAGGAAAAAATAGACAGTATTAGGGAGAGCAAAAGTCTATGTTCCGCAGTCTTAGAAAGATATCAAACATTACATATTAAGCATGGCAAAAGAAGTAACGGTATTTCTTTCATGCTGTTGCATAGATAAAGGTTTGACAGATCTCTCTGGCATCTAATTAAATATGTCCTTTATTGGTTGCTACTTACACTCTTCAAGTCTTAAAACACAAATACACTTTCACAATTACACAATAAGATAAGGTTCACAATATTGCAACTGGGCTCTCACTTTGTTCTTATAGCTCAGTGACTGGTGATGCCCTGCCAAATACCTGCAAGGGCATGGCTAACAATACTCTAGGAGGTTCAAGGAAAATATAGTTCTCAAAGTCTGGAATGTTCCATGAGATTCTACAAAGGTTTAGAACATTCTAGGACGTTAATGAAAATGAGTCCACATACAGAATACCTGAAACATTTTACTTCAAACATTCTATTTTCCCCTTTTGTTGCTAACAATGAAAACAGCACCCTGCGCCCAGCATTCCCAAAGCCTGGCACCCCAGGCAGTCATCTGGGTTGCCTGCTCCTAAATTCAGCCCTGACTAGTGCCCTGGGCTGCAAGGGGCACTCAAGGACTCTCAGAAGCTTTCTTAAAATTCTGCTAAATTCTGTAAAATGAAGAGGATTACGAGGATTTGCTTGCCTCTTATTCAGCAAGATTTCTTTTTGAAACTGCTAAAACATCCCTGCCTAAGAAGATTTATCCCTGGAGTTCATAAATAATTCTGAAGAGCAAATGCCATTGGAATGGACCAGATTGTACCAAATGCCAGGCATTTAAAAAATTTTTTTCCCAGGGCAGAGTGTATTCACAGACCTCCCTAATCAAGTTTTCATATTCAACATAACTTCCCAATATCTAACCGAATAATGTTGTCCATCATTATTATAACAGTTGCTCTGATTGCTGATGTTAAGATTCTACCTGGCCTTTTTACCCTACTCCTAATGTGCCCATTCTAAGGTCAGACACAATGTAACCCTGAGTATGTTGTCCATCTAGCTCCCAAGGGCAATCTCTTAATTTTATTATCAGTATGTAATGTTCTTAGCATGCACAGATACTGTACAATCAGTAAATAAATACTGAGAGGAAAAAGCCCTATCTCCCACTTGAAGCCTGAGAACCAAAATGGAGCATATGTGGGAGTTGCTACTTTGCAGTAAACACAGGAAAATTGGCTGCTAATGCCTGTGAACTGAGAAATTTAAGTATTCTGTTGTAGGTCAGAGTTGCTGGTTTTGGATTTTGTTTTCTCTATCTGTATCTTTTGTATAAAAATTTTTGTAAGGGTTTTTGTCTGCTTTTTTAGCAAAAAATAAAGGTGAACTCTAGATTGATATAAGACGATTAAAAATTGTGGAGGAGGAGGGAAAACCTACTTATTCAGATACCCTTTTCTGAAAACATTTTACAATGTCCAGGAGCACCACCTACAAAAGTTTTTCAAAGTTCTTCTTGTGGATCAGTTTTCATTTTCAGTTACATTTTGTTCCCTGAATTTTCTCCAGTTTCCCTGTACTTGATGCAAATAAAATTGTTGAAATTCAGGCCTTTCGTTTATGTAATAAGATTCCAGGAGTGTCACTCTGAAGCCTAGAATGTCTGTCAGTGTGAAACAAAGGAAACAACTGCAAGCATGGTTGAGAGCTCTTTTTGTTTAGAATATCACCAGCATACTGAAGCTACTGGGATTCAGTCTGTTACTGTTCAATTTTTAAGAGCTTTGCCATTTTGACTTTATGAATAACATCTGTACAACACAAGCTTTCAGCTACTAGTTCACTTACAAGTTCAAAGCTGGCCAAGTGCTTCTGGGGTTATGTTGTAATATTAATTACATGTGAGGATGCCTAGAACCTCATATCCTCATCTTTTTATTACTTAATTTGAAATAAATAAGTGTGGCCTTATTCCTAACCCTACCCTGTGAATCTTTTTTTACTTAGGACTCAAGTAGAGCCAATTTGTGCTGGACTGGCCTCTTCTCTGAGTGCTTTCTTCTCCTTTAGAATCTCCGATTTCATCTTTTGAAGAGTTAATCTCTAGTCTGCAGGCTTGCAAAGAAAACCTTCAAAATGTGACTGATGCAGCAACACCTCCCTGAGTCTGCAGAGAGTCTGAAACAATAGAGCGGAGACCTGTGAACTGCTTCATTCATCTTAATGGACACTAACTTACATGCCCAGTGGTGATAAATGTCAGCATTATTAGCTATTTTGTTCTTCCTCAAAGCATGTGAGAAATAAGAGGGACATCCTATAATGAAAGATGAACACAATCTGCTTTGAGTGGCATCTCAATTTGGAGTTTGGAGGAGTCTTATAACTTATTTTTCCTCAATCTGACCTATGGCACCAAAAGACCAGTGGGTAGGTGTGGAGTTCAGTGGAACTTCTAAGCCCTACCAATCCACGGAGTCCAGCAGGACGTAAATTGCAAGGTGGAATCTACATGCAGCAAAGCTCATAACGTAGAGGTTCAAGTAACAATCATTGAATGCAAGTCTTCTGGGTCATGATTCACTTTCTATGGCACTAAACAAACTGCTAGTAAATAACACTGAAGAGTTTACAAATAAGTCTTATATCAACAGTGTTTATTAGAAAAATTAAATAGGCTATTTGGCCTGCAGACCTCTAAAAACATGTTATTTGTAAAATGTATGGCTCATTAGATTCTATCCCAACGTAAACTTCATTCTTCCCTCCATCTGTAGGAGTTATTATCCTTGGTCTTTCCACTGTTTCTTCACACTCCCTTTTAGCTTTGTTTCTCCTTTCTTTTTACTCCTTTAAACCCTCTCCTTCACTTTATTCCCCACCCATGATTTTTGGCACATGGCTCTTGTCTTGTTTTAAAGTGCTAACATGGCTACACCTGCATTCAGCTCTGACCACCATTTACGTATGTCACAGAAGGCCAGATACCCACGCTCTCTGGTATCTTGTATAGTCCCTTATACATGGGCAAAATGGGTTTAAAATGGTACTGAATCAGAATGGTAGTGTTTGACACCCAATTTGTACATGTATAAATGACTACACAATTGGAGAAGCAGACTTGCGGATCGCACCATTGTGATCCATCACTTTAAAACAAACTCTGAACAGGAAATCTCAGAATGAGGGTGTAACAAGGGGTTTGGAGGGCCTGGCAGCTTAGTAGTTGGCATGCCTGACTTCAGGCCCCTTGCTTCCTTGGTTGAGGTGCCTCAATATTTTAGGTGGTGGGTTGGGGAACCAAAGCCCTCCAGGTCCCAGCCCAGGCCCTGTGGTGAGTCCAGGGCCAGATTAACTCTCCTATGGGCCTGGGGCTATCAGATTTTGTGAGGCCCCTGTTTACAAGTCTTTTTCCTAATTTAAAACAAAATGATCACAATTACGGCATTGAGGCTATTAACACTATACTAAACTTGCCTTTTAATTAACATAAAGCCATTCTGTGTTTACATCTCAGTCTTAAAAAATATAGACTATAGTTAAGTTAATTCAAAATAGCCTACTTCTTACCTTAAAACAGTTGTTATATTAGTTTCTTTCTGGGAAGGAGTTTGGGTGCAGGAGTGGGTTCCAGGCTCGGGCAGAGTTTTGGGGTGCAGGAGAGGGTGAGGGGTGTGGGATCTGGGAGGGAGTTTGCAGAAGGGGATTCTGACCTGAGGTAGGAGGTTGGAGTGCAGGAGGGGGTGTGGGGTCTGGGAGGGAGTTTGGGTACAGGAGGGGATTCTGACCTGGTGCAAGAAGGGGTGCAAGGTACAGGCTCCAGCCTGGAGGCACTTACCACATGTGGCTCCCAGCTGGCCGGCAGGCAGTGCAGCAGGGCTCAGGCATGCTTCCTGCCTGCCAAAGCCGCATGCTGCTCCCAGAACCAGCTGGCTCCTAGCACGCCTCTGCGGCCCCTGGAGTACAGTGTGTCTGCATGCACTCCCCTCACCTGCAAGTGCCATCCCTGCAGCTTCCATTGGCCAGTTCCCGGGCAATGGGAGCTGCAGGGATGGTGCTGGGGGTGGGGGCAGCACACAGAGCTACCTTCCCCCCAACCCTTGCCAGGGGCCCCAGAGATGTGCCAGCAGCCGGCCACTTCCGGGAGCGGCATGGGGCCACGGCATTCAGGCAGTCTGCCTGAACCCTGCTGTGCCAGAGCCCCCTTACCCCGGGACCTTAGGCTGCAGCCCTTAAAGCCCCTACATTAATCCAGCCCTGGGTGAGTCGACCTCTGAACAGGGGACACTCACAGCCAGGAGTATAAGGCCTGATCTACGCTACATGGTTAGGTCAACTTAAGCTGTAGAAGAGTCTTCACTTAAATTTGACTCCCCCAACATAAGTGCCTCTCTACACCAATTTAATAACACCATATCCCCGAGTGTCATAAACTCATGGTCCATGTAATTAGGTTGGTACAGTGTCAGTGCAGACACAGTGTTGCTTACACTGATTGTTACTGGCCTTCATAAGCTGTCCCACAATGCCCCACACCATCAATACAATCAATACATGTGCATCAAGTGAAGATGTGCACCACTGACACTGGGAGCCAAGTGTGCATGCACCAAAGCAATTTAATTACTGCAATGGCTGTATGCCGATGTAAGTTAGGTCGACATTGTTTTGTTGTGTAGACATGGCCTAAATCCACTGCCCTGGGTTACTTCCTACCACTGTCCCATTGGCTTGGGGTGTGGACCCTATAATCCAATTCACTGGAGTGGCTTGCCCCCAGTAGCACCCCCTTGTGGAGCTTGGGTGGCACCCTGCAAGTCCCAGGTTTCTTCAGGCAGGACAGCCAGACATTTTGTGAAGCCAAACCCCACAATGTCTCTGTGCTTCAGTCACCCAGTTACCAGAGGCTTCTAGGTCTCCTCCCCAGTCTCCCTTGGTGGGGAGACAGTGCTTATTCCTTGGTGGCTACCTTGGCAGCCAGGCTAGTGACCTGTCCCCTCAGGTGGGAAGACAGCTAGCTCCTGCCTTTTCACCAGTCAGCCCTGAACTGAGTTAGACTTTCTCCTTTTTTCCACGCTCCAGGCTTAGCATTGGCTACAGATATAACAGGGTGGGGCTAGCTGGGTCCAAAAGCTCTCTAACCCCTGCTGCGCTGGTGGGCAGTTTCTCCACTTCATCACAGCGGGGTTTCCTTGAAGCCAGGAATGATGTGATGGAGGGTATGTCTACACTATGGAACCTGTGCCAGCGTAGCCATGTTGGCATAGCTATATCAGCATAGCCCCCCCAGAGTAGAGGCAGCCTACACCAACAGCAGTTTTTCTGTTGGTGTAGGAGCACCATCTCCTTGAACAACATTAGCTACATTGACAGAATACCTCTTCCTTTGATATAGCTGCATCTATATTGAGGGTTTTGTTAGCATAGGTATGCCAATCAGAGGTGTGGGTTTTTTTTCACCTCCTGACCAATATAGCTATGTTAACATAACTGTTAAATGTAGCAAGCCAAAATAGTTATTTTTTTTGTCCTATATGGATTTGTTTTTGTCTGTTGGATATAGCAGTTAACTTTTTTTTTTCCTTCTTCTTCTCTAGAACAAGTATAAATGATTTCAGACAGAATAATTAATACCAAATACAGAGTAAAGAAAACCCTTCAGATACTGGGCCAGAGCATGAGCAAGTTGAAGTAGGAATTTCCAGTTGGAATTTGCCTCAGTAACTCTTGGAAGAGGTCCTTAGCTCATCCGTCACAGTGGCTCTAAAACAGTTGTAATTCCAATCAAATGAATCATCCAGGGCACGCTAAGTGATCTTGATTTTGTCTATCTAAAAATGTGCTATATCTTTTTAACCCACAGAACTGATGTGATGATCTACCCACTTGCTCCTAGGTCTACTCAGGGTCCATCTTGTGTAGTAGGAGGTTCGGATTGACAGTTAATTGAATAGAGCTAGCAAACCTCTAGAGCATTAACTCCTGCAATCGTTACCAGTGTTGAAATGAAATGCACAGCTACAAAATGGGGAATCTAGGCTAGGTGGTGATCTTACTGGAAAGGATCTGGGGGTTATAGTAGATCACAAATTGAATATGAGTCAACAATGTGGTGGTTGCAAAAGAGGCTAATATCATCCTGGGGTGTATTAACAGGACAGTAATATGTAAGACACAGGAGATAATTGTACTGCTCTCCTCTGCACTGGTGAGGCCTCAGCTGAAGTATTGTGTCCCATTGTGGCTACCACACTTTAAGAACAATGTGGACAAATTAAAGATAGTCCGGAGGAGAGCAACAGAAATGATAGCGAGTTCAAAAAATCTGACCCATGAGGAAAAGTTTAAAAAAACTGGGCATGTTTTGTCTTGAGAAAAGAAGACCTGAGGAAGGGACCTGATAACTCTTCAAATACAATAAGGGCTGTTTGTGACATACCAGGGTGAAATCCAGACCAAGGAGTAGCTGTCACCCCTGTACTGTGACCTGGAGTGCCCTTTAAAATGCCTTGCTGTTGTGCAACCAACCTGGACTGCTCAAAAACAGCATGTAAGTCACTCCTACCTATGTGTGTGCTGCACCCAGCTCATCACACCTTGGCTCTTAACAGCCTTAAAGATTATCATAGGATGACCCCAACACACTCCCAGTCCCAGATTTCCCCCCAAAACATATGTCCTGTACTGCCCACCCCGTCCTGGATAGTGCAAATATATTGTCAGTTCTTCCTTTAAGGGAAGAATATGCACACAACTTGTTACCCCAAATGGAGTTACTCCAACTTGAACACGCTGGATTAGATAAAACAACAAAAATAGTTTATTACCTACAAAGAGATTGATTTTAAGTGAATATAAATAATGAAGCATAACAGTCAGAAATGGTTACAAGAAAAATAAAAATAAAATGCTTATTGGTGCCTAACTTCATTAGATTCAAAGCAAAGTTTTCTCACTACACTCCTTCAGCAGTCCTGCCGACCAAACTCTTTAGGTCAGGACTCCTCCCTCAGAATCCAACAGCTGCTTCCTTTGTCTCTTCCAGTGCAGTGAATGTGATGGGCAGGGAGAGAGAAGGTGTCTTGGTATCTGCACCTTCTTTTCATAGTCTTATCCTTCCTTTGAGAAGCATTTTGAGCTGGGAGCAAGACCTTTGCCTCTAAGGAACTGGTTTGGCCACGCCTCATACTTATCTGGAAAATGTGTTTAGTCATGACTAAGGCAATGATTTTGATAGGCAGTGGGTGCCTCAGCAGCTCCTCATTTTGCCACACATATTTTTCATAATGCTCATGAACAGGTCACAGGCTGCTTATTTTTCTTTATTGGCCGTGACCTGTCCATGACTTTTACTAAAAATACGCATGACAAAATCTTAGCCTTAGTCATGATTTCATCTTATGTTTATAACTTCATATGTAGTGCTGCTACATGCAATGTGCCATATTATTGATCAGCAAATTATGAGTTTTTAAATGATATCTCACCAGGTATACCTTGTACAAACACTATTACAACAATGTGTACGGTGTGAACATAAATATATACTGTCACACTGTTATAAAGAGGACAGTGACCAATTGATAGGATTAGAAGTAATCGGGCTTAATCTGCAGCAAGGGAGATTTAGATTAGGTATTAGGAAAACTGTTCTAACTTTAGGAATAAGTAAATTTGGGTATAAGCTTTCAAGGGAGGTTGTGGAATCCCTGTCATTGGAGATTTTTAAGAACAGGTTAGACAAAACACCTGTCAAGGATGGTCTAGATTTGCTTGGTCCTGCCTCAGCACAGGGGGCTGGACTTGATGTGGTCTTGAGGTCTCTTCCAGCCTTCATTTCTATGATCCTATGTGCATTCCTTCTTAATTAGTATCAGTTATGGTCCCTGCCAGAGCTGGTGTGTAGATAAATGGGTTGAAACTACTTACTGTATGTGGATTACATCACTGAAAAGCGGCTGTAGTAGTGAAGTACTGAACATAAATGCAACTAACTAAAATTAAGCACTGACCAAAGGTTGGATAGACTGTAGCACTATTTCTTTCCCTTGCCTGTCTGGCACACTTCCTGGGTACAACCTGTTTGTGTGTTACTCCTTTGTGATGCTGGCAGACCAGGTGCCAGGTCCTGCCAAAACCCTAGACTAATTGTGTATTAGTATATATCAAAGTGATTGTTAAATGCATGAGAGTGTATTTGATGTTTAAACTTCATGAAAGCTAATGGGATGTTGCATGCATTGTTAAGGGTCCTGTCTTGGGGAGCATGGCTTAGTGGTCATGGCTACAACTCCTGACTGCCAAAGGGGTTGTGGGGAGGGGAGCCTGGGCCCTCCCACTTTATCAGGATCCAGTACAGGGCCCTTTGGGCCAGGGCCGGCTTTAGGAAGTGTGGGGCCCAATTCAAACAGTTTAGATGGGGCCCCGGCAGGGATGACTAAAAAACACATGTAAAAAACACATGGGGCTTGTACTCACCGGGTGGTGCTCGAGTCTTTGGTGGCACTTCGGCGGCAGGTCCTTCACTCGCTCCAGGTCTTTGGCGGCACTGAAAGACCCGCCGCCAAAGCGTTGCCAAAGACCCAGAGCAAGCGAAGGACCAGCCACTAAAGTGCCGCCGAAAACGCTGAGTGCTGCCAGGTAAGTAAAAATTAAAAAGGCGCCTCTAGCCAGGGAAGGGATTCTCACTGGGTGCGGGACCCTCTTAGGTGCGGGGCCCGATTCGGGGGAATTGGTGGAATAGACCTAAAGCCGGCCCTGCTTTGGGCTACCAGTAGTCTATCAAGCAAGACTGCTTAAGATTGTCCTCCCTGGGTCTCTTCCTCTCACCCCTCCCACCACTTCCCTCCCAGGTCAGCTTAGTCCAAGGCTTTCCTCTGGTGCAGAAACCCAAACCACAATAAGTAAAGGGGATTACCAACATCCAAGTTCCACAGGATACTTCCCTCTCAGGTTGCCTCTGGGGTGGGTGCTTCCTTCTCTCCTGGAGGGCCCCTTTGGACAGGTGTGTCAGAGTCTTAGGCCTGGTTTACACTACACATTTATACCGATTTAAGCAGAGTTAAACCGATTTAACGCTGCACCCGTCCACACAACGAGGCCCTTTATATAGATATAAAAGACTCTTTAAACCAGTTTCTGTACTCCTCCCCGACGAGAGGAGTAGCCCTGAAATCGGTATTACCATATTGGATTAGGGTTAGTGTGGCCGCAAATCAACGGTATTGGTCTCCAGGCCGTATCCCACAGTGCGCCACTGTGACCACTCTGGAAAGCAATCTGAACTCGGATGCACTGGCCAGGTAGACAGGAAAAGCCCCGCGAACTTTTGAATTTCATTTCCTGTTTGCCCCGCGTGGAGCTCTGATCATCACAGGTGTTGATGCAGTCCCAAATGCAAAAAGAGCTCCAGCATGGATCGTACGGGAGATACTGGATCTCATCGCTGTATGGGGAGACAAATCTGTTCTATCAGAGCTCCATTAGAGAAGACGAGAGCCAAAGCATTTGGAAAAAATCTCCAGGCTATGATGCAGAATCCACAGCACAGTGCTGCGTGACAAGCATAACGGAAAGCCAAAGAATCAAATGGACGCTCATGGAGGAAGGGAGGGGAGACTGAGGACTCCAGTTATCCCACAGTCCCTGCAGTCTCTGAAAAGCATTTGCATTCTTGGCTGAGCTCCCGATGCCTGTAGGGTCAAACACGTCCAGGGTGGTTCAGGGTATATCTCGTCAATTTACTCCCCCTCCCCCCCGTGAAAGAAAAGGGAAAAAAATCGTTTGTTGACTTTTATTCAATGTCACCGTATGTCTACTGCATGCTGCTGGTAGACACGGTGCTGGGGCAATGAACAGCAGCATCCTCTCCACTCCCTTCCCAGGTGGCAGGCGGTACAGTTCAGTAGGACTGATAACCGTCCTTGTCATCAGCTCGTGAGTACTCATGGCTGGCCTCAGGTGAGGTTGGCCAGGGGAGCTTGGGTAAAAATAGGAATGACTCCTGGTTATTCCCGGCAGATGGTACAGAATGGCTGGTAACTGTCATATCATCGCCAATTTACAATGGCACAGCAGATGGTACAGAATGACTGGTAACCGTCTCTACTACCTTGCAAAGGCAAATGAATGCTGCTGTGTAGCGCTGCAGTACCGCTTCTGTCAGCGGCATCCAGTACACATACGGTGACAGTGACAAAAGGCAAAACGGGCTCCATGGTTGCCATGCTATGGAGTATGCCAGGGCAATCCAGGGAAAAAGGGCGCGAAATGATTGTCTGCTGTTGCTTTCCCGGAGGAAGGAATGAGTGATGACATTTACCCAGAATCACCCGCGACACTGTTTTTGCACCATCATGCACTGGGATCTCAACCCAGAATTCCAATGGGCTGGGGAGACTGCAGGAACTATGGGATAGCTACGGGATAGCTACCCACAGTGCAACGCTCCAGAAATTGACGTTAGCCTTGGTACATGGACGCACACCACCGAATTATTGTGCTTTGTGTGGCCGCGTGCATTCGACTTGATACAATCTGTTTTACAAAACCGGTTTATGTAAAATCGGAATAATCCTGTAGTGTAGACGTACCCTTAGGCTTCCCTCTGCTGTGCTCTGCTGGAACTGTGGGCTGCAGGTCTGCTAACCTCCAACTCTGCTACCATTTGGACTGTGACTCACCTGTATGCTGGGGCGCTGGAACAATCTGTAAATGGGGGTGTTGAGAGCTAGTGAATAAAACCGTAAACCCTGTATGTAATGGAATCCACTTCAAGTGAGGGGATGCGGCAACACCCTCAGTACCCCTAGTTGTGGCACCTATGCCTCTGTGTATATTTTACCTGCTTTTAACCTCTCACAACCCTCAGCCCTTTTTCTTAGCTGATAAACCTTTAGTTAGTTTATTATAGAAGTGGCTATCAGCATTGTCTTGGATGTAAGATCTAGGGTACCAATTGACCTGGAGTAAGTGACTGGTCTCTTGGGACTGGGAGCAACCTGAATGTAGTGTGATTTTTAGTGTAAGTGTCTATTTATCACAAAGTCCAGTTTGTGTGGGAGGCAAGATAGACTGGACAGTCTAAGGGGACTGTCTGTGACTCTGTGGTGAAACTGGAATTGTGATCTAGGAGTTAACATTTGTTACTGGCTTGGTAAAATGTCATTATAGAGCACACCACTAGTTTGGGGTGTCTGCCCTGTTTTCTGACATTCTGTCCTGAGGTAGGCACTCACAGTCTTGAGCTTCTTCAAACAACATGACACCCTTCACGAGAATGGGTCTGCATGGCCCAGCTGCCCTAGGCCCACAGGACCAGTGCTGCGTCCCCAGACTCTCCAACAGTATAAGCGCACCATTTCTCAGTGCTCCAACCTTGTGGGCACTCTGGGTTTGCAGTTCACCTCTTCAGGGACATGTGACAGTGGAAGCAAACGGACATTGGAGTTTTGTAAGGGTTCCAAAACCAATCATCTCTACTTTAGTTTAGCTAGCACAAGAAATATACATATCTACACAAAACAATAAAACACCTGTATACATCGCCTTGCATCAGTTTCCTCACTATTCTTGAGCATTCTTTGGGCTTAGAGTCCTCCAGTGAATCCAGGATCCCCCTTTCCTGCACATGACTTCTCCCCCAAATCATGGAATCTCCCTGAGGCATTCAATAGTATAGCAATTTCATAAGGTTAACCAGAATCCATAAGTTGTACATAGATTCCCTAAAGCATTACAATATGTGTATCAGGATCTGGCCCATGACAAAGTTGCCAATCACTTACACTCTGTTCTCATTACCGGGATGTATGGCTTATATGACTAGGGGAGAAATTAGCTGACATTTGTAAATGTTTTACTGTTTTGAAGAGTACCTAAGGTTTAAAAATAAACCCTTACACTTTTCTTTGAAGATGGTCTTATTTTTAAATCTTTCAGGAGAAAATTAACGTATAGTCATATAAAATAGCTGGAAAAGTACAAAATCATTAAATATTGTCAACGAACTGCAGAAAAGGAAGGTCATGCCCCACTACTTAAATTTCTTTAAAACTGTACTCTTGAGGTCCAATTTTTATTTTGGTACCCAAGTTTACCCTGTCCGTTTTGACTTGGAGGTCATATTATTTGATCACAATCTAAGTTTCAAGAGGATACCAAATTGTGAAGAACAACAAATAAAAAGAAGAATCATAGATACAAGAATATAAGTGTTAGATTGTCTAACTGCTTGTAAGAATTGGAAACAAAATTTCACTGCACTGAAAAATGTCAAATGGAGACTTTTGTCTTGGAAAGATATTTTGGAGCAGGGTTCGGCAACCTTTGGCACACAGCTCACCAGGGTGAGCACCCTGGTGGGCCAGGCCAATTTGTTTACCTGCCGTGTCGGCAGGTTCGGCCGATCGCGGCTCCCACTGGCCATGGTTTGCCACTCCAGGCCAATGGGGGTGGCGGGAAACAGCGTGGGTGAGGGATGTGCTAGCTGTGGCTTCCTGCCACCCCCATTGGCCTGGAGCCCCTATGTGAAAATGCGGACAATAACACTTCCCTATTTCACCTGAGTGCTGTGAGTATAAATACATTAATGGCATCTCACCAAGATCACTTATAATACATTTATTAAATATTACGGCTGTCAAGTGATTAAAAATATTAGTCATGATTAACCGTGCGATTAATTGCACTGTTAATAATAGCATTTATTTAAATATTTTGGATGCTTTCTACATTTTCAAATATATTGATTTCAATTACACCATAGAATACAAAGTATACATTGCTCATTTTATATTTTTGATTACAAATATTTGCACTGTAAAAAGGAAACAAAAGAAATAGTGACAAAGGGTCCTGTGGCGCCTTATAGACTAACAGACGTATTGGAGCATAAGCTTTCGTGGGTGAATACCCACTTCGTCAGATGCAAGCTTATGCTCCAATACGTCTGTTCATCTATAAGGTGCCACAAGACTCTTTGTCGCTTTTTACAGATCCAGACTAACCTGGCTACCCCTCTGATAAAAGAAACAGTATTTTTCAATTTACCTCATACAAGTAATATAGTGCAATCTCTATCATGAAAGTTGAACTTACAAATGTAGAATTATGTACAAAAAAAACTGCATTCAAAAATAAAACAATGTAAGACTTTATAATCTACAAGTCCACTCAATCCTACATCTTATTCAGCCAATTGCTCATACAGTGAGAACAGGCATTCGCATGGCATTGTTTAGCCAGTGTTGCAAAATATTTACATGCCAGATGTGCTAAAGATTCATATGTCCCTTCATGCTTCAACCACCATTCCAGAGGACATGCGTCCATGCTGCTAACTATCCAAAGCAGAACAGACCCACGCATGTTCATTTTCATCCGCTGAGGCAGGTGCCACCAGCGGAAGGTTGATTTTCTTTTTTGGTGGTTTAGGTTCTGTAGTTTCCACATCGGAGCGTTGCTCTTTTAAGACTTGAAAGCATGCTGTATACCTCATCCTTCTCAGATTTTGGAAGGCACTTCAGATTCTTAAACCTTAGGTCAAGTGCTGTAGCTATCTTTAGAAATCTCAAATTGGTACTGCCTTTGCGTTTTGTTAAATCTGCAGTGAAAATGTTCTTAAAATGAACAATGTGCTGGGTCATCATCCGAGACTGCTCTAACATGAAATATATGGCAGAATGTGGTTAAAACAGAACAAGGAACATACAATTCTTCCCCAAGGAGTTTAGTCATAAATTTAATTAGTGCATTATTTTTTTAATGAGTATCATCAGCATGGAAGCATGTCCTGTGGAATGGTGGCTGAAGCATGAAGGGATATATGAATGTTTAGCATGTCTGGCACATGAGCCAGTGAGAGAACCACCAGCTCGGAGAGGCTAGACCCTGGCCTGGCCCACCCCTTCCACCTGAGGCCCCACTCCTCTCTTCCCCTTCTTCCCCAAGCCCAGATCCCTCCCCCCCCCCCCGCAGCCACCAGCCCCCCCGCCCCCAACCCCAGAGCACCTGACAGGAGGTGCGCAGCCCCCCGGAGAACCAGGCTGGTGGGTGGCACCCTGGAGCACTGGTTGGGCAGGCAGCGTGCAGCCCAGTCCCCCAGAGCGTCGGGCAGGTGTGCATTCCTCCTCCCTCCAGAGCACAGGGTGACGCATGGCCCCCAACCCCAGAGTACTGAGTGATCAGGTGGCATGTGGCCTCCCAGAGCACCGTGCAGGCAGGCAGCCCCCCCTACACCCTAGAGCACCAGGCAGGTGCGCAGCCCCAGGAGCACTAGGTGGATGGGCAGCACACGGCCTAGCCCCCCAGAGCACGTGACAGGTGTGTGGCCTCCCCCCCAACCCCAGAGCACTGGGCAGCGCGCACTCCCCCACCCCAAAGCACTTGCAATGCTGGCTACAACAGGGCCATGTGAACGCCTGTTCTCACTTTCAGGTGATGTAAATAAGAAGCAGGCAGCATTATCTCCCCTAAATGTAAATAAACTTGTTTGTCTTAGTGATTGGCTGAACAAGAAGTAGGACTGAGTGGACCTTGTAGGCGCTAACATTTTACATTGTTTTGTTTTTGAGTGCAGTTATGTAACCAAAAAAATTTACATTTCTAAGTTACACTTTCATGATAAAGAGATTGCACACAAGTTCTGTCACCTGGTGTGGAGGGGAGACAGGGTCATGTCCCACTTCCTTTTCATCCCTCCTTGCCTCCTTTGGGTGATTATTGCCCCAAAGGGCACATGCAGAGTACTTCCCATACTCCCCTGATTACCTCTATTAGTATTACAAAATTGCTAGTTAAAACATTGTTGTTTGTAGTGTTGTTGGAGGCATGTTGGTTCCAGGATATGAGAGAGACAAGGTGGCTGAGGTAATATCTTTTACTGGACTAACTTCTGTTGGTGAAAGAGACAAGCTTTCGAGCTTCCCCAGGTCTTGGAAGAAGAGCTCTGTGTAAGCTCGAAAGCTTGTCTCTTTCACCACCAGCAGCTGGTCAGCTAAAAGATAATACCTCAATCACCTTATCTAATTAAAACATGTTAATTAACACATTTTTAAACATGATGCAATTTCCTAGTCCAGAAATAGTTTTACACTGATGTAACCCCAATGACTTAAATGGAGTTACTCCTGACTTTCACAAGTGAAAGGCTCCAACCCTACAAATACTTAAGCACGTGAATAACTTCACATGCGAGCGGTCCCATTGAGTTCAAATGAAAGAATCTGGCCCCTCAACTTTTCATTATATTTGGTCCCTTCTGGCCTTAGAATCTATGAATTTAAGGTTCCTGGTCATAATGAAGTATGTGAAGACTTTATTGAATTAATAAATTTTTGGACATAATTTATCATACTGTGTTAGAATCATTGTTATAACAGTTTACAGTTTCAGGTGAAATAAAGGCCTTTCTGATAAAATGGCTGTGACTAAAGTAGCAATATCAGTGTCAAATAGAATGAGGTTAAAGCACACCTTCAAGTGGTTGTTCCCGGAATCTTGTTCTGTTTGGAAGATCTATAATGCCAATAGTAAAGTCATCTACAGTTATGTGCCATGTGGTAAGTATATAACAAATTGGTTATACACCCCAAAGAACATAACCGCAGCACAGAAACCTGCCAAATATATCCCACATTTTCAGCAGTTCAAGAATTCAATTGTCCCCTCAAATCATGCAGTGATAAACTTGCAGACCAGACATCTTCTCTTGTTTTACAGCTGGAACTGCCAGATGGATGAACCAGATGAATTCTCTTTTAACAATTAGGGCAAACTACATAATAAGTGTTAACTCAATGAAGGTGCTTTCAGAAAAACACAGAGGAATTCTGGTACCATGACTACTACTTACAGTAAAGCAGTCTTTATCTCACTCCTCCCACACTGCCACAGAACTACATAACTATATGTAAACATTCACTGATACTGGTGTTGCAATATGTACTTTGCATGTCATTGAAACAGTCTGGGACTTTTACTTAATTCTAAATGGAATTTAACTACATCTGAGTTCATTATAATGAACCCATGCTGCTGAACTGTAAAAGCTGATTTTTATTAGTGACTGAAAAAGCCAAATACCTGTATTCTTGTCCATTTGTTACATTATAGAATACTATGCATATGATTTTTTCAGTGATGGATTAGTTGCAAAATAATACCTGGGGATTGTACTTATTGAAGAGTAAACACCTTATCCACACAGAAAGCAACTATTCAAGACTGCAATCTTCATTCAGATTTTGGATTCTATTATTTTGAACTACTACTGCTTATTGAATGGTCTACTTTAGTTTCCTTCTGTTCAGAGGTGGTGCTACCCCACTGGGGGCCCTAAGCAAGAATATTTTGCCCCCCCAACACATAATAAAAAGTGAATGGGGAGCTCCCTTGAGCTGCTCACAGGCCCCTATGCAATTGCTTAGTCTGGTTATGCCTAATGCTGGCTCTATTTCTGTTAAACCAGAATCCTTTTGTTTCACAAAACTGCAGACAGTTTATAGTGCGAACAAGCAGGATTTATTTAAGACCTTGGTCCCAATTGACATTTCTAGGCACAATTGTAACATACATAATGAAGAGGATGATACGGCTGGCTTGAAAGACTTTGAAATTGAGCTTCAGCAATGGAAATCAGAATGGATATGTGAACATACAGGTACTGGGTCTGATTCTTGACTCGCTTACAGCAGTGTAAATCAGGAGTAATGCCACTGAGGTCAATGGAGTTACACTGGTGTGAAACAGGAATAAGTGAAAGTAGAATCTGTCCAACATAGAGATGCTATAATATCTTAGTACAAACAAATAGGATTGTATGGCATGATTTTTGAAATCGGGGTTTTCATCAGATACGGTTAGCCCAGTGGTGCCTCACTGGTCAATGAGTAAAGGAGCCTTTTTTCCTTAATTTGATAATTTGTGAACAATATGAGGGTACATATTTTTAGCTGTATATTACAAAGCCTGATGAAGCTCATGTGATTACCACTGGGTTTTGAGAGGGCACTTTATTAATAACCATCCTACTTTAACACACATTACAGTTGTTAATAAAATCATATGTACTGTACAGAACAATTAACAGTTTAATGTTTTAGGAAGTTATTTTATGCAAATAGCAGGAAAACAAAGCATTAAATAAGACAACACATTTTGATTTCTTCTTATGATAATAGTCACTTTAAAAAAAGTACCAAGAGATGGCGCTGTGGTCATGCAGTTGAAGTAAAATTTATATTGTATTTTATTTTATTATGGCACTTAGTAATCTTACCTTTATAACACTCCCCTGAGTCAAATGAATTTGATAGGCTGATTAATATTGTAAGTAGCTTGTTGCTAGAACTGAGATATTTACAGTTAGATATATATTGCTCATCTAAACAAAATACATTTTTGTTGTAGAGAAATACATTCATTGGAAAGGTAGAATGATCATAATTTCCATGTGTTTATTAAGGTCATAAAGTTCCTTAAGGTGCTGTTCTGCTTTGTTTGACTCTAACAAGATGTTTAATATTTTTTAACCTTCAGCAAATATAGTTCTCTTAAAATTTACCAAAACAAACAAACAACCCCCCCAATAACTTAAGACAAACTTCTAGTTTATAAAGGAACTGATGGCATTTGAGTGCTTTAATCTGCTTGGCTAGCAGTGGGATTTAAGAAAACAACTAAACATTAGAGCACAATTTCACATTTAAAGTTTTCAAAATACAACAAATATTTTTCTCTTGTGTGTGTTTACATAAACATATATGTTATGTATTCAAAATAGAATGCATCTTACCATTAGGCACCAATTACATACATACAGTACACAATTGCATGAATGGGATAGAAATGGAGGATTTTTTGCCCTACTGTATATAAAAATGTGCACAGTAGCCACAAACTAGGAAAATATTCTATAACAGAAGCTTAAAGTCACTGGACATTTTTCAGATGCTGTTGAAAAGTTATAAACAGCAGAGGCCGGTTGAAACATTTTAGATTAAAGGTTTTTTCCATCAAAAATGCTATTAGATTGTAAATCAGGGGTAGGCAACCTATGCCACAGGTGCCGGAGGCAGCACACGAGCTGATTTTCAGTGGCACTCACACTGCCTGGGTCCTGGCTACCAGCCCGGTGGGCTTTGAATTTTAAATTTAATTTTAAATAAAGCCTCTTAAATATTTTGAAACCTTATTTACTTTACATAAAACAATAGTTTAGTTATTTATTATAGATTTCTAGAAAGAGACACGAAACCTTAAGTTAGAGAGTGAATAAATGAAGACTCGGCACATCGCTTCTGAAAGGTTGCTGACGCCTGCTGTAAATGTTTCTCTGATTCAGGGTGGAAGAGAGAGAGAGAGAGAGAGAGAGAGAGAGACCCCACCCCAGAATAGCCAACAGCCTGCTGATTCAGAGGACAGAGACTTTAAATTGGGTCTCCCACATCCCAGATGAGAGCCCTAGCAGCTGAGTTATGTTGGGGTGGGATCTAATTTTTTTTTTCACAAAAAATGCCACAAGGTCTCATTTTTCTCTGATGTGGAACCAAAACAAATGTCAAAATTTCAATTTTTTTCATGAAGTGGAATAATTTTCCCCCACCAGCCCTAGTAAGCAGTATTGTATTTCAGTTCAAACAGTGGCCAGATATCAGCAGGACGCTATTAATTCTGGTTTTGAAATTGCTAAACCCTGACGTCTACCAATAATAAAATTTATCTCTTAGTTGATATCTATTTATTAACTGTCTCGCAAATCTATTACTGCAAAGTAGAGGGCTGTGGTCCTTATTCAGGTAAAGCTCATTGACATCTATGGGAATGTTGCCAGAATAAGGCAACCTATGGGAAACCTATGGGAAACCTATGGGAGCTGTAAATAGAAATGTCAACAGGATTAAAGCTGAAATTATTTAGTGGTGTTGGTCCTGATTTTCCACCCTGTTACCTCACTTACACTGTTGTAAAAACAGTATAATGTAGTAGAGAACCAAGCTCAATAGAGGCTTTTTGTAACAGTATGTTTTAAAGTCTGAACCAGTGCATGTGAAACATTCAGAATAGAGGTAAAATGAAATAGAAAATATAGGTCAATAATGATTGTAGTGACAAAGGAACATTCAAATTTAGTTTACTTTTGAAGAGAACTAACTTGAAGAACAGAACAAATGGCAGAACATTTCAAAATTGTAATTGGAAAGGAAAAATATCCATAAAAACACCAATTTTTTCACATAGTTGATCTACACAGGTTTTCATAGCATTTTCTTTAATATTTATTTTCTTTTAAATATATATCTATAAATTAACTGATGTTTTCTTTTCCTGTAAAATCCTGTAAAGTGCTCATTCAGTTAATGATAATAAAATTACATTGTAACAAGACAAATTAATTCAAAGGTAACCAGCAAGTAAACCAAACAATAGCTTTGTTTTCATTTGCAGAAGGAAAAGAAACGCATTAATTTCTTCACAGCCCATGGTATAATAATACAATAAATTGCATTTTTCTTTAAGAAATATATTATTTAGGATACTAAAAAAATAAGTTTAATAACGCCTGTGCTTAAAACAGCTGAAATACTGTATGAATAAATGCACATTTGATAGCTTTTTAACCCTGTTTGTCATTAATTGGATAACATGAGTATGTGATGCTATTGAAGTTCTCTTAGACAGGGCTAATGTTCCTAAGCTATCAAAGCTTCTCAGAGTTAGATGAAGTTTTCTGAGTACATACCACTGGTTGCCATGGCAGCTGTTGACAGGCTAGCAGAGTCACACACCACTAACCTTTTCACTGACTGGGCTAATACTGCCCTTTGAGGTACTATCTAAAGGATGTATTCCAATTGTAACCATAGAATAATCCTTGGCCATCATTTTAGCCTCTTTTTTTAAACTCTTCATTTTTGCTAGCTGGAGTTGGCTGGAGTTATATGCTAAAGCAGGTATGGTGTTCACTAAAATCAGCTGTAAAGGCTTCTTCTCCTCCTTGTATCGACACTGAATATAACGTGAGAAAGCAGAACGATAGGTTTTATTGAACAGTGTGTATACTAATGGGTTGACAGCTGAAGAAAGGTAGCCAATCCAGACAAATACATTAAGCAGTCCTCCAATGACTTCTTCATTGCAGGATTTCTTGCAAATGACTGCCATCACATTGGTGATGAAAAACGGGCACCACATCACAACAAACAGAAAGAAGACAATACCAAGAACCTTGGAAGCTTTTTGTTCATTACTGATTGACTGCATAGTCCTCCTTCCTGAATTCCCCAGCTCTCTGTTCAAAGAGCGTTGAAAGAGTTTCTCTGATGACAGAGAACTTTGAGGGAGAAAACTAAATGAAGCAAACTTGGTCTTTGTGCCAAGGTCATTAATGCATAAGGTAGCTTCTTTCTGAAGTGATTTTATAGTTAAAAAATAGGTGACCACCATGATGGTTAAAGGAATGAAGAACGCCACAAAAGAGCCTATTAAGACAAAGCTTTCATCAGCCAGCAGGCAGCTACCTTTCTTGAACACTTTGGAATCATCTTGTAGTCCAAGCACAGGTACTGGCATTGAGATACCTGAAGATTGGTTAGAAAAAAGAAATAGAGAATTTCATGCACATTAATGATAAATAAATACCAAAAAATACACATCATTTGACGAAACATGAAGTGTGGTATACAGTTACTGGGCATAACCTATAACTGATACAAAGTGGTTAGATTAAAAGACATTCCAAAACTAATTCAAAGTACCTAGAAACCACTCCCCAGTGCCTCCAACTCATGTGCAACAGTCTGCTGGTTCCATTCCTGTCTCACCCTTTGAGCTAGGACTACAGTGGAAGCACAGGGAAAGAATGCTGTTTGTAGGTTTTGTCTTGGAGCATCAGCATGTAGTTATTAGGAGAGAAGCTTCTGTTTGGAGTGTTACTATTGTCACAGCCCTAGTAGAGCTCCGCCGAGCCAGACACTCACCAGATTGCTGGGTTTGGGTCCCATCACACAGTGTATTCTTAAGCTTCCCATGGTCTAAGTAGGCTGCAGCACTGTCTCTTTCCCTGGCCTGCCTGGCACAATTTATAGGCACAGGCTGTCTGTCTGGTACCCTTTTGTGGAAATAGGGCCTCACAGCCCAGCTGGCTTAGGCCACCAGGGCCAGTGCTGATCCGCTAATCTCCCCAGTAGTTTCAGCACATGCTTACTCAGAATGCCAGGTCTGTGAGCACTCTGAGTTTACAGTTCACCACTTCAGGGGCATGGGACACAAACAGACCCAGAGGCTTTGTAAGGGTTTCAAAAACTAATCAAGTTTTTTACTTTAGCTAGCACAAGAAATATACAGATCTAGACAAAACAATAAAATGCCTGTACACATTTCCCTGCCTAGTTTCCTCACTACTTTAGAGCATACTTTGGGCTTAGGTCAAGTCCTCTAAGGAGTCCAGGATACCCCTCCAGCATGTGGCTTCTCTGACACTTGCTCACTCATTCACTCTCTCCCCTCGCTGCAGTCAGGTTTCTTCTTCTGTGGCTGGTTTTGCAGTTAAAAGGACTCCTCTGCTACAAAAGCATACGCCCCTGTTCCTCTCACCTGTCCCTGCTTCTATTGTCTCTGAATGTCCTTCTGGATTCCTTCCAGGTCTCTCAGGCTGTGTCTACACAGGGCTAAAAGTCCTGTGCCTGGCCTGGGTCAGCTGACTTGGGCTCACAGGGGTTTGAGGTGCAGGGCTAAAAATTGTGTAGACATCTGGGCATGGCCTGGTGCTTGAATTTTGGGACCCTCACTGGCCAGAGCTCAGTTTGGATCCTGAGCCCCAGCTTCTTCACAGCACAGGGCAGGTTCTAGGTTTTTTGCCACCCCAAGCAAAAAAATGTGGCTGCCCTTGCCCCCCCACCTTTTTTTGGCTTTTACATGTTTGCACTTTTCAATTTTTTTGTTTGTTTTGTCTTGTTTTTGGCTGTTTAAAATTTTTAAAAAATGAAAAACAGAGAATTTTTAGTTAGTTTATAAAATCAAACTGGAATTCATAGATTGTACATAGACAGATTCCCCAAATTGTCACAACTATCCTAGAAAGGGGCTGCAGTTACTCTTGCAGAGGCCCGGTTGAGAGGGGTGAGAGAGAGAACAGGACCCTAAGGGGATTTTTGCTGTGCTTGCTGTGACTTTTAAATGCCGAGCTGGAGGTGATCTTTGGCCAGGTAGAGCCACATCCTCTCTTCCTGGCTGACAGATCCAGTTTGGTTGTCTTTGTACCACACAACCCCCTTTACAAAACCTGTTCTTGGTGCAGGACTGCATATTGCTTCTCCTATAGAGCTGTGGTCTAATGGGCTTGATGGAGGTGAAGCGGTCCAAGGTGAATGGAGTTTACCACTTGGCTCTGCATTTTATTACATGAATGTAACTCCGCGTATATTTCAAGGAAAGACAGCTAATGTTTGCACTGCTGTCCTTTCTCCTCGGGTTCTGCTGGGAGAGAGCAACTTTAAGTTGCTCATAGTGCTTCAAAGGAGCCCCATTGGCCTAGGGGTCTGGAGAATGCACGAATCCCAGGCTGCCTTATTGCTGGTGAACCAGTGGAGCCCAGTGCTCAGTGTTACCCATATACACTTCTACCTTGTTATAACTCTGTCCTCAGGAGCCAAAAAATCGTACCGCACCGGAGTGCTGCTTTACCGAGTTATATCTGAATTCGTGTTATATCGGGTCGCGTTATATCGAGGTAGAGGTGTAGTTAACCCCTTCTCTGATTACTACTGTCATCCCTGCCAAGGTTGACTTGACTTGAACTTGAACTGTACCAAAAACTGCAGGCATTTCAATAAAAAGACCGTGGGAGGTTACCCTCAAGTCTCCTACAAAAGATTTATCCTTCCCCCTACACATCACTCAGTATTTTTAGCCTAGTTAGAAGCTCTTAGCCAGAGCGCTTTAAATGTCCGACTGAAAAAGGCTGCGCTGCAGCCTTAACTCTCCACAGCAGCCCCAGAAGGAAGGGAAGAAGCAATGTGGATTACAACTGAGAAAAGCATTTCAGAGAGCAGCAGGAAGTGGAGGGCAATTTTGAAAATAATGACAAGAGGGCCCAGGTTTCAGAGGCGAGATCACTACTATCCTTGTTGATGTAAAGACTTTTATGATACAATTTCACACATGCAAACTTACCCTACTGGGCAAGAAAACCTGGGTTTTCTGAAGGAGTCTAGGGCTTGTCTACACTACTCGCCAAATCGGTGGGCAGCAATCAGTCCAGTGGGGGGTTGATTTATCATGTCTATAAATCGACTGCTGAGTGCTCTCCCATCGACTCTGGTACTCCACCAGAATGAGAAGCGCAAGTGGAGTCAACAGGGAAGCTTCAGCTGTCAATTTACCACAGTTAAGACACTGCAGTAAGTAGAGCTAAGTACGTCGACTTCAGCTACGCTATTCATGTAGCTGAAGTTGCGTATCTTAGATTGACCCCGCGGGGTAGTGTAGACAAGCCCTGAGGGGATGAAGCACCCAACTGCTAGTGGGTTTCAATGGGAGCTGTGCATCTAACTCCCCTGAAAGAAAATCCCAGTCTCTGTGTTCAACTTCTTCAAGTAGAAAAACTGAGGTGAAGAAGAATTGTCCAGTATTTTGGGACAAATTCTGCCCTAGTGTTCACCCCTCCCTTCCTAGGAAAGTTCTTCTTGGCTAGCAGGTAGTGTGCTCTGTCTGCTGCTGGTCAGTCCCTTGATTGTTACATTGTCCTCCCTTTTGTTTGTTCTTGTCCATCTATTGTCTGTCATCCTGTGCTTAGACTGTGAGCTCCTTAGGGTAAGGACCATCTCTTTAGTTCATGTGTGTATAGTGCCTAGCACAGTGGAGCTCTGATGAGTGATTTGAGCCCCAAGCCTCTACCACAGTCCACACTGATAATAGTAATTTATAACATAATGTTACATTAACATTAATGCCATTGCTTGGAATGATCAATGCCTGTAATAATACAAGAAGGCTCTTTATTCTGTTAATACTATGATTATTTATTTATCTTCACAGCTCAAAATTGAGAGTCACAGTGACGGCATCCACCATGTTACAAAAAAAGTGTCACTCTTATCTGTGCAGAACAGAATTTGATAGCAGGCTAGTGGTGTTGTCCCAACTGTTTCTGTTGTATTGTTGCAGAAACCTAATAACTCAAAAGGAACCTACACTGAGTTATTGTAAGAAGCATCAACCTCATGGAGAATTTTACAGCAAGGGACCAAAATGACTAGTACCCTATGCAACCCAATGGAAGTTACAGGGTATGTAACTCAGAACATACTTCTGATTCACAGCCTAGTCAATTCTACATGAATAGCAAAGAATCCTGTGGCACCTTATAGACTAACAGACGTTTTGGAGCAACATCCTGCATCTGAGGAAGTGGGTATTCACCCACGAAAGCTCATGCTCCAAAACGTCTGTTAGTCTATAAGGTGCCACAGGATTCTTTGCTGCTTTTACAGTTCCAGACTAACATGGCTACCCTCTGATACTCTACATGAATAGGCATCTACTAGAAATATATTTGTATGTGATTTTTGAGTAATTAGAGGCCCAACTGTGTGAGGTGCTGAGTACCTATTGTGAGATGCTGAGCTTTCTCAATTCCAAATGACTTCATTGGCAAACTGAATGAGAGTTGAGGGCACTCAACAGCTCACTATTAGGCTTTAGGCACGTACAAAAATACACCAATCAGAGCAATACCATACCAGTTCTGCCTTGTATAGATAACAGCAGTTCTCTTTTTCTCATTTGATTCAAGGAACTACTGGGAGCTGTGCAGATAAAATACAAAACGGTATCGACAGAATAGAGTCCTTGCACTGCTACAGAGCATAATGATTCAAAAGAGCAGGAGTGCTATTAAGATGGTTAATAGTCCTAGAAAGTTGAAAATTCTCAGCATAACTGCAGGCTTTTTCAAATACAAAGCCAGAGACAAACTTGAGAAAAGGTAAAACATCATGAACAAATAATTCAATCATTCCAGGCTACCTTAAATGGGCATCATAAAATGTCAAAGATTCATTCATGAGAACTGGGATAAAGGCATTGGCAGATTTTCAGTGTCACAGTTTACTGCTTCAGTGATTGGTAAGGAGCTTTATTATCCATCTGTTTTGTTTGCTGTTGGCAATTTCTGGAGAATTGACAACTTCTTAATTTCAGATTTCTTGCTTTTAAATAACCTCATCACTGTGACTGAGTGGACACTATCTTCAGTTTTTAACTGCAGTTATCCCATTCCATTGCAGTTCCCTTACCAAATATAATAAATAAGATTCACAATCTAGATTTGGGATTGCCAAATATAGCTGTTATATCTGTGTTGTGCAAAATTGATCTTCAATTTAAATGATGCTCCAGCCATGTGGCTAATGACTGCTATGTTCTATTGTATGGGAGACCCCAAATTTGATTCCCAGTGCTGTTATTTCTTTTCCTGCATTGCCAGAGGCTGGAAATACTGCCAGATATTAAGAGGCAGGAAATCTTACATTGTTCAACAGCAAGCTTTCTGGTTAATTAAAGTGTGGGAATGACAGAATCTAATTAGGCAAAGGAAGTAAATTCAACAAATTTAAAATGTGTTAAAAAAGCATTTCCTTTTATTAATCAATACATAATTAACCTGTGAAACTCACAGCTAAGGCTATTATTTTAGTAGGTGTTTTAAACAGGATCACACATTTATATGATTAAGAATGCCATCCACATTTATACTAACTGGGATACAACTATAAAGGACATCCAAACTCATGCTTCAGGAGTGCATAAAGGAACAGCTCTGGTCTAAATTTTAATCATTCGTTTATTGATTGATTTATAAAATATGCATGTGTTTATCAGGGGTGGCTCTAGGTATTTTGCGCCCCAAGCACAGCAGGCAGGCTGCTTCTGCAGCTTGCCTGCGGGAGGTCCCCGGTCCCGCGGATTTGACGGCAGCCTGCGGGAGGTCTGCTGAAGCCGTGGTACCAGCGGACCCTCTGCAGGCATGCCACTGAAGGCAACCTGCCTGCCGCCCTTGCGGCGACTGGCAGAGAGCCCCCCGTGGCTTGCCGCCCCAGGCACTTGCGTGGTGTGCTGGTGCCTGGAGCCGCCCCTGGTGTATATAGAAGTTAACAATCATAAATTAAAAACAGAATTGACAAAAGTTAACTCAAAAAATAATCCCCTCTCCCACCAATCTACTCTGTGCAGGATGCATACTATGAAAAGCCTGAACAAATAGATAGGTGTGGTGTTTAGACGTGCTTGTAATTATTAGAACTGGGAGCACTGGCTGTTGGGAGTCTGAAAGGACAGGAAACAGGAAGGAGGGGGGAGGAGCTGAGGAGTGAGAGTTACAGAGGGTGCAGCAGCAGCTTGGTACAGAGGATTCCACTGTAAAAATAAAGTCCTGTTGAAGTTGTTAGGACCTTGCTTGGTTGATACAGCAATGGACAATGCAGCATTTCCTAAAGGACAACAAATGTAAGCTTTTTGGAAACAATGGTGAAGCAAATTCCAGTCTTTAGGCTCCCCCTTTGAGAATGTCTTGCTCCTTGCCCTCTGGGGGACTTCCAGCTAGGGTTTTCCAGTGCATGTTTGGACAGGTGGTCTCTAGGGTTGCATCTTACTCACTGAAACTAATGGCAATACTTCCATTGACTTAAATGGTGCAAGGTCAAGCCCTGAGGTCACCAAAAGCCAAACTACCCAAGACTTTATAAAACTGGACTTTACACAGAGCTTTATAGGATTTTGCCCTCAGAAACAAATGGGCAACCAGTGCAGTATACAAAGCACAGGTGTGTTATGCTCCATATGAAGAACACCATTGAGTAAGGGCCTGATCCAAAGCCCATTGAAGCCAGTGGAAAGATTCCTAGTGATGAATTTTGAATCAGGCCTTAACTGGGTGACCTCATTCCATATAAACCATGGGTTCTCCAAGGATAACTTCCTGACATTACAGTAATCCAGACTTAGCACTGACCAAACACCTTACATGAATCTGTATTTGATAACAAAGACTCAACTTTTATAATTCATTACAGGAACTCGCTGAGTTTATCCTGTAGGATGCAGACCAATTCATTTATTTATGCTTGATGATCCAGACGTGAAGTGTCTCACTCCTTACAATATTCTTGCTCCCATATCCTTGCTCTTGGTGACTCTGTGGATTTATGTTTAGAAGGCATAGGGAACGTCCTGAATCTTCACATCTCAAGATCAGGGAAATCAGTTTCAAAGCTCAAGATGTAATCACTGATGCAGAAGCTCACCCAATACTACCAGCTGACAATGAGCGGGGAAGGCAATATTTTGAAAACAGAATATGTATTATAAATAAGAGATGCTAAATATTCTACTTCCTGTGGTTTAAGGGAATTTATTTATGATTTAAACACAAATAAAAAGTGACTGTCCAAAACTTTAGGTGCTTTTAACAAACCATAGAACATAATGCATACAAAAGCAGTAAGTGATAAATCCTCAACCACATGGCACAACTAGATCAACAAAAAGGCTATCTCAATATATCAAATCTCAACTACTCCAAATCAAAACAATACTAACCATCATGCCTTTCGCCCTAAAAGCCTGAACCAATTGATAAAGGGCATGGTTTACTGGTATTCTCTGGTTGCTTTGCAGACACCTAGCAATCATAAACCAAATTTAACCGGACAAGTAAACTTGAGTTTACAGCTGCTTTGCAAAACCAGCATAGCACAAAACAGCTGGAATGTACCAGTAAATCTGAGCTGGAGTTTGCCACATGTTCTGAAGATCAACAGATTTGAGCTATAAAGGAGTGGAGAATGGAGTGAATTCTAAAGTCAAGACCCTGCCATCAGTTCCCTCTCATTTAAATCTGGGGGCACCAACTCAAGGTTCATCACGGCAGCAGTGTTCATTTAAATTGGCTTTTATACTGTGTGAGCACTGTTACATACATTTAAGGATTGTCTGACGTACTATAAAAACATTTTTAAATTTTGTTAAATTTTATCTGTAGCAAAATTCTGCCCCTATGCTCACCCCAAATTAAAAAAAAATGATCACCTGCCTAAATCTTGGCCATCACCATATTTCAGACATATTCAAGCAATGGGCCAAATTGTGGCCAGCGTTGGGGACCCTGCAGAGTTGCACTGCCTGGAGGGAGCTCAGGGAGGGATTGTTACTCAGGGAAGTGCAATCTGTCCTTCAAGCAGCTCAGTGTGCCCAGGCACTGCCCAGGTTGCCCCATTTTTTGGAATGGTGTAATTTGCATCCTGCAAAACACTTGGCCTCCTCTGCCAGCTGGTGCCTCTTTTGGAGTGATGTGTACCCACAGGATGCCCTCAGAAAGTATCCTCTGTCCTCCTTTGAGTGCAGCGTCTGCAACTGTGATTGGGCCTTGCATTGGGAGCACATGTGTGGGGAAAGCTGCTTGTGCACTTTCCTTTACACACCCACACAGGGGCCACTCACAGTCTGGCTCTGGCTCTCTCCTGGACATGTGCAAGTTACACAACACAAGTTACACCATTATATGAGCATTTTTTATATGTTTATCTGACTTTTGTATGAATCCAAATGTTTTCTCTGAAATCCTGCCCAGCTTTAGTAATGACAAACCTCTCTCTTGTATGTTATAATTTCATCTCTGCCCAAATGCTGCCAGCCTAATATTAACTAGTTCCAGCAATGCATTTCTCTTTCTTAGAACAAAAGCATCCGGTCTAGCCTGAGACAGCAGGGCTGCGCTTCCATTCTGCTCCTCTGTTACACTGCACCAAATCCCATTCTTCACCCACTAATTACAGCTTAATGTTGGTAATCAGAGAGGGGCGGTTTGGCATACCTTTGCTCTTGGTTGGCAGTATCTTGGGATCACAGGTTCTAATCCTATCCAGGCCACTTCATCCCTCCCTTGTAAAGGATGAGTTCTATGAAGTTCATGTTTGGTTTGGACCATGAAAACGGAGGTGAAGATTTTCAAAGCTGCCTACGGGATTCCCATGGGAATAGAGTATCCAAAATCTCTAGGTGGTTTGAAACTCTCCACCAAAGGTTCTGTTTGCTCTGTGTGAACCTTAAACATCTCATGGCTCTTTTAGTAAGTGTAGGGTAAATTTCCTCTCACTCATTCTTGGACAGTGCATAATATGCCAGCTAGCTGCCACTCTGTACTCTAGGAAGTGGCTGCATTTCAACGTGTGTGTGTTTATTATTATTTCTTCCACAAATCCACAGAAAATATCATCTTACAAATGGATTTCATATACAGCTAGTAGGACACAATGCCTGATACTATTTCCTTTTAATATTTCAATATTCCCTACAAAGACATAGGACAGTATTCCCTAACATCTTCCCCTAAGGCGCCATCTACACAGGAGAGTGTACAATAAATAAAGAAGTTGTTCCTAAATTTTTCATATTACTCCCTGTAGTCATAACTTACTTTTCTATAAAAGTACACATGGCTTGATTTATCTAACTCTGACCTGGAACATTTTATGAATTCATATAAATCATTTAACGCTATTAGTGGGGCAAATTACTTAAGACTTTTCTCACCCCTTTAACTTTTACCTATGGTAACCTGATTCCAGATGGAATATTATATCATATAACTACTGAAGTGACTGTTTCCGGCTGTCCATGAGAATTTTCAGAAAGCATATTGTTTAGCCCAGCAAGAGATATATACATTTACTTTTTTTTGTGGGGCTTGAAGAAATTATTGTAAATTATTGCAAAATAATGCTAGATGTTGTGCACTATGGAACAAGCAAAGCCTGAGGTGCGTCTACACTGCAATCAGGAAGTGTGATTGGTGCACATGAGTGAAACTAGCCCATTCCACAGCCGATGCTGCCAGCTGCTTCCCTGCTATTGTTACCCAGTCTACCTCAACTATGTTTACATGTGTTACAGTTACACTTTCTGATTGTACTGTAGACATAGCCCAGGGGTCAGCAACCTCTGGCACGTGGCTCACCAGGGTAAGCACTCTGGCGGGCCAGGCCAGTTTGTTTACCTGCCGCGTTGGCAGGTTCAGCTGATCGCAGCTCCCACTGGCTGTGGTTCACCGTTCCAGGCTGATGGGGGTGGCAGGAAGCGGCACGGGCGAGGGATGTGCTGGCCGCAGCTTCCCACCGCCCACATTGGCCTGGGACGGCGAACCGTGGCCAGTGGGAGCCATGATCGGCCGAACCTGCTGACGCAGCAGGTAAACAAACTAGCCTGGCCTGCCAGGGTGCTTACCCTGGCGAGCCGCGTGCCAGAGGTTACCGACCCCTGATATAGCCTGAGTCTCTGCCCCAAAATGTTTACAGTCTATATCCTTAGATCTGCAGTCTGTTTCATGCAGGTACAGAGGCACCTGCCTGGAGTAGTTTGTAGGACTGGGACATGTGTTAAACAAGAACAAAGCAGGAAAAGATGAATCCTATAGTAAGTGGTTAGATAAGAATGAAGGTGATATGATTACCCAGTCACTGGGATGACTAATGCATGCATCTTGAGGTTTACAATTTTTAAATATCCACAAAAAGACTAAAGTTTATAAGTCTCTTAAAGAAGATTTGAGAAGAGGTTTAAAGGATAAGGGTTCTCTGTGAAATGGAAATAAAAGCATGGCATAAACGGGTTTGGGATCTGAACCAAACCCCAGTGAAGTAATTGGAAAGACTCCTGTAGCCTTAGGGAGTTGAAATATAGAGTGCAAATATCTTCTGATATGGGCACATTAGGATTTGAGTTGATCACATCTCATAAACTTAGCAGAATTTGCCTTAGTCAGTGTTTGGAAGAGAAACTTTCAAGGGAATAAGAGAGTTGCAGGAAGTTGTGCTGTCTAGTCATTAAAGTGCAGGACAGGGAAGTAGGAGATCGGAAGTGCTGATTGGTTGGTGCTGTGCCACTGTTCCTAGTAGTACTACTTTTTGGAGCAGTATTGCTAATGTCATGTCTACACTGGAGCTGGAAGGCAAAATTTCCAGCCTGAGTACACATAGAACCATAGAAATGTAGGGCTGGAAGCAGGGCTGGCGCTTCCATTAGGTGACCCTAGGTGGTCGCCTAGGGCACCAGGATTCGGGGGGTGGCATTTTGTGTGCTCGCCATGGGGCGCGCGGGAGGTTCTGGTTCCACTCCAGTCGTGCTGCCGAAAAAGGACCTTCTGCCAACGTGCTGCGGAAAACAGCGGCAGGCAATTGAGCAGCTCAATGGCTGCCTCTGTCGCATGCGGCATTTTGGCGAAGGGTCTTTCTTTGGCAGCGCGATGGGAGTGGAACCAGAAGCTCCCACGTGCCCCATGGGCAGCGTACAAAATGCCACCCCCCGAATTCTTCCTAGGGTGCCAGAAACCCTGGCACCGCTCCTGGCTGGAAGAGACCTTGAGAAGTCATCTACTCCATCCCCCTGCACTGAGGCAGGACCAAATATATCTAAACCATCCCAGAACTGGACACAATACTCTAGCTGAGGCCTTACTAGTGCTGAGGAAAGCAGAACAATGACTTCGGTGTCTTACATATGACACTCCTGTTAATATACTCCATAATGATATTAACTTTTTTTGCAAATGCATCACATTGTCGACTCATGTTCAATTTGTGATCCACTACAACCTGCAGACCCTTTTCAGCAGTACTGCTACCTAGCCAGTTATTCCCCATGTTGTAGCTGTGCCTTGACTTTTCCTTTCTAAGTAAAGCACTTTGCACTTTTCTTTATTGAATTTAATATTATTGATTTCAAACAAATTCTCCAATTTGTCAAGGTCAGTTTTAATTCTAATCCTGTGTTTCCAAATGCTTGCAACCCCTCCCAGCTTGGTGCCATTAGCTAGAACTTTTCAGCTTGGAAAAGAAGAGACTAAGGGGGGATATGATAGAGGTCTATAAAATCATGAGTCATGTGGAGAAAGTGAATAAGGAAAAGTTATTTACTTGTTCCCATAATACAAGAATTAGGGGCCACCAAATGAAATTAATGGGCAGCAGGTTTAAAACAAATAAAAGGAAGTTTTTCCTCACACAGCACACAGTCAACCTGTGGAACTCCTTGCCTGAGGAGGTTGTGAAGGCTAGGACTACAACACGGTTTAAAAGAGAATTAGATAAATTCATGGAGGTTAAGGCCATTAATGGCTATTAGACAGGATGAGTAAGGAAGGGTGCCTCTAGCCTCTGTTTGTTAGAGGGTGGAGATGGAGATGAATGGCAGGAGAGAGATCACTTGATCATTATCTGTTAGGGTCACTCCCTCTGGCACACCTGGCATTGGTCACTGTCAGCAGACAGGATACTGGGCTGGATGGACCTTTGGTCTGACCCAGTATGGCCATTCTTATGTAATTTTATAGGCATACTCTCCACACCATTATCCAAGTCATTCATTGTGACTAGTACTGGACTCAGGACTGACCCCACTAGATACAGCCTCCCAGTTTGACAGTGAAGTATTGATATCTACTCTTTAAGCATGTTTTTTCTGTCATGCCTCCTCCTTATAGTAATTTCATCTAGACCACATTTCTCTTGTTTCCTTGTGCTAATGTCATGTGGCACAGTATCTGATCGAGCTAGCACGCTAAGACTGAAGTGTAGCCACCGCAGCGGGAGCAGCTGGATAGACTAGCTGCCCTGCGGATGATACCACGTGAGACCCTGGGTACGTAGTCAGGTGGCTTGTCTCTCCCACTACTTGTGCTGCTGCAGTTACACTTCTCTTTTAGCACACTAGCTCGATCAGAGCTAGCGAAGGTACGTCTGCTCAAGCAGGAGATTACTCCTTCGGCTCAAAGTGTAGACAAACCCTAAGAAGGGAATAGCTACAGCATCTTTTTTAAAAAAAAATACAGAATGGGATAACTTAATACCCAGTGTAATGCCACTGAACTCAATGTAGTTACCTCACGGTTGAATTTAGTCCAAAGTGTGTACTCATAGGCCCTCACTAATGGTGTATTGTGATGAATTTCCCAGGTAACGCTTGGTGAACCCCTTATAAGTCTTTATTTTGATGTAATACTTCTAGTTATGCTCCGATACGTTTCAAGATATTCACAGACACTAGCAATTTGCTCTATAGCCTTTGCTTCCTGGCAGCATCCTTTTGAAAACTGAAGCCCTAAAGCGCTTCAGTCTCTGAAGGTAAAAAAAAAATACTGCTTGGAATTAGCAATATGGTGACTTGAACACCTGTGGTCCTGGTTTACCAGTTGCATGTCCCAAGCCAGAGAAATAGAAACAACAGTTTCCCCTTGATAAGCTGCAACTGCTGAGAAAGTAGAAGATTCCATCCAGGAGAAGGACTGGCCTTACAATTTGCATTCTAAGTGACATGCATCCTTGATTTTCTGATGCTTGTTTACTACGGCACGTATATCTGCTGACACATAGTACTTTTTCTGCATAGATATGAAGTAATGACCTATCTAACAGATAAAATTCATCCATGGTTCCTTTAAAGAATAAAATCATGTATATTACATTTAAGGATTCATACCTCCCTGTTATAGTAGGAGGTACATGGATAGTTTAAATTCTGTCTCCTCTAAATCCAACTCATTTGGGTGAGTGAGCATATGCGTAAAATTCCTGTATGAAAAATTTCCTTCCATAAATATTTCCTTTATATTCCACTCTCTGAACATGTCTATACAAATTTGGAGATTTCTATGTAACAGCTTTTACTAGCTGGTACAAGTGGATTAATACTCTAGAGACTGTGGGAACTTCTTGCTCTAAGACATTAAAGTTAATAAAATGCCTACATTTTTCTCAGGATATACTTATCTAATCTGTATCAAGACAGTATTATATGGTCCCCAGACAGAGTGACTAATCTAATGGAAGATTATAATGAAGTGCAGTTAAATCTTTTATCATAAATATAATTTTTTTGCAATGTTTCACAGAATCATAGAAGTGTAGGACTGAAAGGGACCTCAGAAGGTCACCTAGTCCAGTCCCCTGCACTCAAGACAGGACTAAGTAACGACTAATGAGGCAGCTTTTATGATTTAAGCAATTTACAATAATAACAGCAGGGCAAGACGTAGTGTGTGTGTGGCTGAGGTACATTTGAGCTTAGAATAAGAGAGTTGAGAGTAAAGATAAGAAAACCAGGCACCTGGCCACCCTAGTCTGAACATATTTTCACACAGCGGTCACTGCAGGAAAACAATGAGAAAGGTGTTTCTTTACAGACTGCTGTTAAAGGAAGGCCCTGTAAGGTATATTCAAGATTGAATGGTATGAAATAAGTTTTGATTAATACTATATCACAAAGGTCTACAGGCCTCAGGCATGTAAGGTATTTAGCTTAACCAGACAATGCCTCAGGCCTAAAAATAGGCTGACATGAATAGCTAACCAATGAGTGATCCTATGTCATAAGATGAAACAGTTACAGTAATAGATGTGTTAACTGCTGATATTCAAGGAATATATATTGCAATGCATCAGTTAAAGCTGGTGAAAATATTTTGGGAATTTTTGGAGATACAGGGTGTCAGCAGTGTGCTAACTACAAGTTCCTATGGTGACTGAGTGATGTAAATGTTAATGAGTATAAGGGGAATAACAAGTTAGCACATTTAAAACAAGACACCCCAAATTTAGTGGGGTGTGAAAGCATAGATAAGGAAAAGGAGTTGAAACCTTCATAAATATGTCTGAACCTCAGTGGATGTCAGCATGAAACATTGTAAAAGTTCTATCTTGGCCTGTGTGCTTTAGAAGATGCCAGGATGACAGCCACTGGTGATAATGGACACGATAAAGTTGATGAGGAGGAGGAGAAGGAGGAGGAGGAAAATAATAGCTGGCACTCTGGGGTTCCCCAGAAGGAGATATGAGTGATGTGAGTAATAGGGTAAACATTTTGCACTATCTTTCTATCTGCTATTGTATTTCAGTCTTTGTGGGATTGTGTATTTATTTAGTGGATTTGTTAATAAGGGATTTGTGATAAATTGCAATTGTTTCTCATGTGCTCTTTAGGTCTCAGATTCTAATGATACTGGAAATAATTTTCCTGATGTTGTAGTACTCAGGAGACTGAACCCTTATTGACCACTGCAGTCTAAGAAATTAATCAATACACCAGTCCACTACTATGTTGATCAATACCCCCCACAAAATAACTTTCAAGATTCAGGGGTCCTACATATGTGGTGTACCTTATCCAGTGCATCAAATGCCTCAAAAACAACTATGTGGGTGAAACCAGATAATCACTACCATCTCAAATGAAAAATCACACAGAAAAATGATAAAAGACAAAAACACCACACCACCCATAGGCAAACACTTTCCACAAAACAATTACTCCATGTCTGACCTCTCAGTCCTCATCCTCAAAGGAAACCTGTGCAACATCTTTGAAAGACGAGCCTAGCAGCTTAATTTCAGAACTCTGCTAGACACCCAAAATCATGGACTCAATAGAGTCACTGGTTGTATGTCTTATATTTACATTCTGTAACCCATTACCAGTTTGTGATCCAAACAGAAACTGGGGACACCATCCCTGCCCATCTTGGCTAAGAGCCATTGATGAACCTATTCTCCGTTAATGTATCTCATTCTTTTTGAACACTGCTATAGTCTTGGCCTTCACAACATCCTCTGGCAAGGAGTTCCACAGGTTGACTGTGCATTGTGTGAAAAAATACTTCCTTTTGCTTGTTTTAAACTTCCTGCCTATTAATTTCATTTGGTGACCCCTAGTTCTTGTGTTATGAGAAGGAGTAACTAACACTTCCTTATTTACTTTCTCCACACCAGTTATGACTTGATAGACCTCTATCATGTTCGCCCAAGTCATCTCTTTTCCAAGCTGAAAAGTCCCAGTCTTATTAATCTCTTCTCATACGGAAGCTGTTCCATAACCCTAAACATTTTTGTTGCCCTTTTCTGAATCTTTTCCAATTCAAATGTATATCTTCTTTTTTGAGATGGGGCGACCATATCTGCATGCAGTATTCCAGATGTGGGCGTACCATGGCTTTATATAGAGGCAATATGATACTTTTGGTTTTATTATCAACCCTTTTCTTAAAGATTCCCAACATTCTGTTCACTTTTCTGACTGCCGCTGCACATTGAGTGGATATGTTCAGAGGACTATCCACAATGACTCCAAGATCTGTTTCTTGAGTGGGAACAACTAATTTAGACCCCATCATGTTATATCGATAGTTGGGATTACGTTTTCCAATGTGCATTACTTTGCATGTATCAGCATTGAATTTCATCTGCTATTTTGTTGCCCAGTCACCTTGTGTTTAGCTGTGACACTCTGATTACTAGACGTGAAGAAGAGCTCTGAGGAGCTTGTAGAATTGTCTCTTTCACCAACAGAAAATAGTACAATAAAAACTATTACCTCGCCTACCTTGTCTCATACACTAACACAGACAGCCTGGCATGCAGTAAGACTTAGGCCATGTCTATATGTACAGTACTGCAGCGGCACAGCTCTACTGTTACAGCTGCACCACTTCAGCATGTCTGGTGTAGACGCTCTATGCCGACGGAGAGAGCTCTACCATTGGCATAAAAAACCCACACCGGTGAGCAGCATAAGCTTTGTCGGTGGGAGAAGCTAGTGCTTATGTTGGTGTAACTTACGTCACTCAAGGAGGTGGAATGTCCATACCTGTGAGTGACAATAATAGGGCCCTACCAAATTCACAATCCATTATGGTCAATTTCACGGCCATAGGATTTGAAAATTGATAAATTTCATGTTTTCACATGTTTAAATCTGAAATTTCACCGTGTAACTGTGAAACTGTGGCGGTCCTGACCCAAAAGGGGATGGGGTGAAGTTGCAAATCTGTTGTAGGGGGGTCATGGAATTGCCACCCTCATTTCTGTGCTGCCTTCAGAGCTGGACAGAGTGGGGATGAGGTGATGAGGAGCTATCTGCTGCCAGGAGAGATACCCAAGAGCAGCCCTGCAGGGAAAGAGCAAGTGCTGTCCCTCCCCAGCCAAGCAGGAGCTAGGAGCCCCCTTTTCTCAGGTGCTCGTAGGAACGAGGGGAGATCAGATTTCCTGGGGAAGGACATGTTTCATAGTCTGTGTCATGTTTTTCATGGCTGTGAAATTGGTAGGTCCCTAGACATAAGTTTTGCTGACATAGGTGGTAATGTAGACATAGCCTTAGTAGTCCAAATTCAGAGGTAATGGGGGTGTATGTGTTACACATTGGTATTTAGATGTGAGTCTAAGGAGTCTATATCGATGTAAGCAAATGTAAGGTAACCAACTTAGACCCTCTTTACACTCACCTGTAAATATGGACCTCTTTCTGTGTAACAGCTGCAACAGAGGCAGAAACAATGCAAATTTCCCTACACTCTTCCATTATGGTGCGGCAGCCATATCCTGGAAATACCACCCTCACTGATGAACTAGAGTGGACTCTTAGCAGGACCAGTCACTGGACCTTATGGAGGAGAGTCTCAGCTTTCATTTTAGAAAAAATAAATCTCTAGCCCTTTGCCCTGTGAAGGTAGCCTGGGAAAACAGAAAGCAAAGTAAACCTATCAGTAGGGTGGAAAACAATCAGCCATCTGGGCTCTACTGTTGTAGCAGAAGGCTGGGTGTAAGACACGCCTTTCGGCCTGTCTAGCCCCAGTCTGGAGACTGAAGAGCCAGTATTGGGAGGGAGGGCAGTCTGTTTCTCTCCCTTCCCTTTTCATCAGTCATAGGTGACTCACTCCTACACCAAAAACCTGCCTGATAAAAGCTTCCCTACTTGACCTCTGATACCAACTAGGGGATGCTGGCAGCAGTCAGAGGTGACCTGCTCACCTGAAAAACCACAGTGACCCATTCCCCAGCTGCCTGTTCAGCCCATGACAAGAGAGGGTGTCCCACCGACTAACATGGAATAGTTCTGAGGGAGCAGCTTGTTAGTATTTTTGGCAGCATGTTACTGTATCACCCATGGTGTGAGAAGGTCTCCTTGTCTTCTCAACTGAATTTGTCAGCTTGTTTCCAATTAGTGGAACTGTGAAGGTGTTTTTTGTTACACGGACATATGTCTATTGGGAACTGGACTAATGATACTTCACATAGGCCATCACATAACTATCACATGGTAAAAACTTTCAGCCAATACTGGCCAGCGCTGGATTAGATTTGATTTGGGCTGGATTAGATATGAAGTGGTGACAGGCTCTGTCTTCTATTACCAATCCCTTCAGCCAGCTAGGTGCACTATTATTTCTTTTTAAATTGCTTGAAGAAACAAAGCGGGGTGGGGTAGGGGGTGGGGGACCTGCCTGAGAAAAGCTGTCTTCATTTTGACATCAGAAACATTTAAAAATCTGACAGGATAAAATACAACTCAAAGAGGATCTGTACAGACATGCTACAGGCTAGTTAGCTCCAGGGGTGGCTCTAGGCATTTTGCCGCCCCAAGCACGGCAGGCAGGCTGCCTTCGGCGGACCCTCCGCAGGCAGGCCACCAAAGGCAGCCTGCCTGCTGCCCTCGCAGTGCCGGCAGAGCGCCCCCCGCGGCTTGCCGCCACAAGTTAGCTCGGAAGAACATGGGTTCAAATAGCATTGTCACTCCCTGTAGTGAAGTACTCCGAAAGATACATGGAGCTGAAAATAAACAGACATTTTAAACACACACACACACACACACACACTAAACAAAAGTTGCAGATACACTCGGATTCTTTTTAATAATTGAGCTACAGATACTGTATTCTTGATTAGTAGTCATCTTTGGCTCTTTCACTACTTAAATCAGACTTTTTCCCGAAAACGGCCCTTGAGATAATTAAAAATAATTGGCTTTCCCTTATGGTCCACCTAAGTCAGAGTTTGGCAAACTTTAGCCTTCAGTTTGGCAATGGTCCAAGATACATCTGCCCAACCAATACTTTTAGCCAGCAGGAAATTGCTGGTTGATGGAAATTAGAGGTGACGGTTGGTGTAGTTTAGTAACCTGATTGTTTATCTACTAGTATTTAATTTTCATTTGAGTGCAACAATGAGCCTGCTACTAGCACTTTCCACTGTGATGGCAGCACTGCATCCGCTAGCAGTTGCTTCTGACCCTCTCCATGCTCCAGCCCTCTTACCTGCAACCTCCCATGCATGTGTGTTCCTGCACCCTGCTTCCTACCCTGTAAGGTCTGTGTGGCAGGTCAAGGGCAGCCTGTAGTGGAGATCAAAATTATAGGTTCAAAATCTACACGTGGAAACATTTCAAACTTTAATTTTTATAATAATTAAAACAAACTTTAATCATTTTGCATAAAGAGTTTGTTATCAGATTGGAAGTAACCACCTCCCTTGAACCTTGGGGAAATAAGGGATAGTAGGATTCCCTTTGAAGCCTGAAATGAGGCCCAGAAGCTTGCTTTTATGTGGTTGAGTGGGAAAGAATTTCAGGGCAGTCAGAAAGCAACTACAGTTCTGGTCTCTTTGCAGAGATTTGACCAGAGCTGGGCTGCTATCAAAAATCTACCACACAGATAGACACATGCTTTTAATTTTTGCTCTCAAAGCCAGATATTGTGTAATGATGGCCACATAATCAATCAATTAGTAAATCAATGGTTCTTTATCTGGTTCCTTTAAAATTAAATGTTAACCTTAAAATTGAGAGATTGTTGATTAGTTTGAAATCCTTCAAGAAATACACATATTTTATAGCTGTTAATTAATGATGATGAATCCAGTAACATTTATTGCTAAGCAAAAGGTTAGATAGAAGGCTTTATGCAGCTTCAACAACAGCAAGAAAAACTGTGCATTCAGCTAATGCTATTTAACTTGCTTAGGTGTTTGCATGTTCCTGGCAGCAATGGTTTAGTTTCTGCTTAGAAGTAGTTATAGTTTTTCAGGTGTCATTAGTTTACGTAAAACAGCTGTTTGCAATAGTCCTACTACTCTAGCAATTTATTTTAACTGAGTTTTAAATTTTACTAGGATTTTTCTATCTTCTTTGCATGCCGGCTGCTTTTCGGCAGAGCGCGTGCGCGCGCACACACACGCGCAAAATGGGATCTAAAACAATTAACAGTGACAGTGTCTTCCACTGGGTTTCCCTGTACATCCTACTTTATGTGTCTGCCTTTTAGCCTTTAGACGAGGGGTAGGCAACCTATGGCACGGGTGCTGAAGGCGGCACGCAAGCTGATTTTCAGTGGCACTCATACTGCCCGGGTCCTGGCCACCAGTTCGGGGGTTTCTGCATTTTAATTTAATTTTAAATGAAGCTTCTTAAACATTTTAAAAACCTTATTTCCTTACATACAACAATAGCTTAGTTATATATTATAGACATAGAAAGAGACCTTCTAAAAGCATTCAAATGTATTACTGGCATGCGAAACCTTAAATTAGAGTGAATAAATGAAGACTTGGCACACCACTTCTGAAAAGTTGCCGACCCCTGCTATAGACTCTTTAGGGCTGGGACAGTCTTTATGTGTGCATTGTACAATGCTGAATACACAGTCAAGGTTTTATAAATAATAACAACCTAACAAATTACTAGAAGTCCCTAGATATTCCGGTAACATTAGCAATTAATGATTTGACTCCCACAGGCAGTCTAAACCACAATATCCCCTGCTATGTCAGTTTTCCCTCTCCTGGTCTTATAATTATTATAATTTATTATGAGTTAAATGCTGGCAGTGTACTTAACTCAGGTTTAATGCTCCATTGAAGTGAATAGTGGTTTCCAAGGGGCTAGATTTTTCTGAATTTCTCCAGCAGTATATCTGGGTTCCTTGTGTGATACTGCAGTTTAATAGTTATTCTCAGTCCACTATTAGACTACATTGATACACACTGAAATCAGTATTTCACTGCTGCAGAAATTTCCAGTGATGCATTTAATAGCCTTATTGGTATACTCATCCTCAGTAAATTGCATGACTTAAAAATTGAGATACCGACTGGATCTGTTCTAATCTTGGGCACATGGCTCTCCCATGCTCCCAACCACTGGTCAGTGGTAGAGAAAAGACAGAACTTGGTTGTAACGATTACAAAAGGGGCTTTGTATTGAAACTGTGGGACACAGACAGACCCTGTAATTCTTTCAGACTTCTAGATCAATGGCAAACACACACAGCTTGTGCTGCTCAGTGTCTCTCTAGGTCCTGAAGTGGACTAAGAAGTCATGGAATGGCATCTGATCACACTATTTGGTTCATAGTTCATGTTCCATTCTCTTATAGTACCTTCCTCACCATTTCCTTGCATTGTTCTGTCCCCATTGTGGCTGTTTGAAGAAGCATGTACTTAAGCTAGTGACCAGCTTATTATGACGAGAGTGAAAATGGTCTAAGCCTGTGGATGGTTAGTTATTGTGGCAGAAGTCTCACCACAATATATTGTTTTGAGGAGAAAATATGATGAGAAGCAGGAGACTGAGTTTTGCTGCTGCACACCTGATGGTCCATGCTACCTACCTTGTTCACCACCAGTTACATAAGGGATAATGCTTGTAGTACAGATTAAACGGCCTTTGTATCCAGGCTACCTTTACCACAGTGACATGTCAAACATGAAAGAGTTAAGAGTGGCAGGAAAAAAACAATAGACTATCTCTACCTAAAGTTGTAGTGAGGCGACCTGGCTCCCAGCCGCCCCAGAGGACGAAGAGCCCAGCTGGAGGCCGGACTAGGCGGAGCTAAAGAGCTCTGAGCCCGCCCCGCAAAGGGTCAGGCACCGACATGAACTATAAAGGCGGACTCTCAGAGCTCAGTCAAGCTCCAGCAGCCGGAGCGAGCAGACGTCCCTCAGGGAGCTCGGGACTGGGAGACTCCTGCGACCCAGGGCAGCCGCCCATAGTGGCCCGAGCTCCCCCGCGCCTGCTACCTAGAAGAGCTACCGGAGCTCCCCTGCACCTGCTACCCGGAGGAGCTGCCGGAGCTACCCTGGGCCGACTTTCCGGAGGAGTTGCCAAACCTACCACCCAGCCCTGGCCGTGACGAACCCATGCACCTGGACCCTGTGAAGGACGACCCCAGGATCCAGGTAAGCCCCAAGAAGGAGACTGGAAGTAGCCCGGGGGCAGCCGACCCTAGTCTGGCTGCAGCACAAGCAGAGCCAATGTGAGTGTGTTGTGGCCAGGATCCCCACTAATATAGCAGCAGGCTGCCTGCCGCTGTTAGGGCCCCGGGCTGGGACGCAGAGGAGTGGGCGGGCTTGCGTCCCCCCTGCCACCCCACTCACAGGTGGCAGTCTCCCCCTCGCCCTGATGCTCAGGCCCAGGAGCCTGGGCTTCTTACCTTGCAGAGCTGTTTGCTCAGCCCCTGCCTGAGGGTCTGAGCCCTGAACTATTGTTTGTTGCCCCGCCCTGACCCAGGGCCTGGGCCTAATAAACTGCACTGTTTGCTCAGCCCCTGCCTGAGAGTCTGAGCCCTGCATTGTTGTTTGCAGCCCCGCCCTGACCCAGGGCCTGGGCTTAATAGACTGAACCGGCTGCTCAGCCCCTGCTTGAGGGTCTGAGCCTTGCATTGTTGTTTGTAGCCCTGCCCTGACCGAGGGCCTGGGCCTAATAGACTGAACTGGTTGCTCAGCCCCTGCCTGAGGGTCTGGGCCCTGAGCTGTCATTGTTGCCCCAGGTAGTGAGGCGGCCTGGCTCCTAGCCACCCCCAGAGAGGGGTGAACCCCAACAGCGGACACCTACACGAGTTCACATCAATGTGTTGTTATTTAGGTTGTGCATCATAATCTCTAGGCTCATCTATTTTGCTAAACTGCACAAACCAGTCAGGAACTGAAAAACTTCGTTGTCCTTGGAAAAAGCAAATGGGTACAATGTTTGCTGAAAGGACCTCCCCCATGACACACTAGTTCTACAAATGCATGCAAGGCAAGGCTAAGTGTTCAAGAAAGACAGCAGGTTCGGCACAAGTTTGGACACATTGAATGAAACGTAATCTTCTTTGGTGAGAGCTGTAATATTTACCCAACACACCTGCAGTATAAAGCTGCACAAAAACTTTTTGGGAGGTGTTTTTCCCCCCAACATAAAGTAAATCAGTCCTTGATCATGGAAGTGATTCCCAACTTGAAAGAACATTACGAGGCTCAGGTTAGATACAAATTCATAACAAGAGGTATTTTGCTGCTGCTGCAAAAAATGAAAATAAATAAATAAATAAATAAACCTTCTAATAACTGTGTAGTGGATGTGATTTAATTGCTCTTTAAAACTGAGTACTGTGAAAGTTACAGCTTTAAAGGGCTGTTACAGAAAAGCTTCTTGTGTTAGTGTAGAATCCAGTTCTGAGCCAAGAAGAACTGTCTATATGGAGGCAGAAGAGTTTGTTGGTCTTATTTCCACTGATGGTGCCAAAGAACTTTGTAAGGAGCAGCTGACGAGTATTTCTTAATTTGTCATAGGTAACTGGAAAGATGTTACAATAACTTTGGAAAAATAATGACTTTTATTAGCTGGTTTGTCTTGGGAATGTCTCATCATTAGACTAAAATCTTATCACAGATATCTCCCCTCGCCCTATGCAGTATATATAAAATGGAAATGGAACCAGCTACGCAGACCAGCAAACGAACAGGGAAAAGTTTAGATGAAGTATGAGTGTTTGACAGCTTGCAGTATTCATGCTAAATAGAGTAAAATCACTGATTTAATTCTATAACATAAATGTTAAGATTAACTTCCTAATTTTTAATGACTTAAAATTTAAAATGTGAGTGTAACGACGTATAGTTCTTTAAAGTGCATAAGAGAAGCTATGAAATTGCTCTATGCAGTTTTAAATTTACTTTAAAAATTCTGTGTTCTTGAAATTGTTACTTCATACAAAAGAGTCACTTCATACAGCTTTAATGACACTATTTTTAATTTCTAGGGCAATTAAAGTGCAATTACAAGGTACAGATGACAGAATTTATAAACCTCAAAAGAGTTTCTTGTGATTTTCTTTTTGTTCATTTATATTTCATGAGGCTTCTGCTCTGTAAAAATCCCAACTTCTCCTATTGTAGACATTCACATAATTGGTACATTTCTTTGTCCATAGAGTCTCACTTCACTATATACTATTGTATAGATCTACTGGTACAGTTTCAGGGTAGACTGTTCACCCGTTCTGCATTTCATACACTATATATAAAAAACTTTCTGTACTGGGGCCTCCACTCACTATTCCAACTCCAGCGAAGTCCGTTTTGGACTCTCCTATGTAACACACATCTTGCTATATCACACAGTATCGTCTTTCAGAGAGGGGAATAATTACTAGTACATGGCACAATACTATGACTGGATTTTGCCTTAAAACATGTTTATCTTAACTGATTACTGTGAATTATTGCACAAAGAAAATCTGGATGATTCTGGGGCTTACTGCAAACCAAAAGCAGTTATCAATTTTTGCCCAGACAATGGTGGTTCAGGCATTTTTTTGCTCTCCCTTTGTCCGTGGCTTTGAAGATTTGGCCTTAAGGATTTTTTATGATGTTTTGTAATGATTAGTATAGATGGCACTTCTCTCAATAGGTGATGTTGTATTTGTCTTAGTGCTAAGTTGCATGTATATTTTTGATGTTACATTCTTGTATATGATCATAAGTTTTAGTCCCTCCTGTGGTGCCGGAGTAGTTACAATAGTTAATGTCCCAATAAATCCTTTGATTTCTTTATACATGAATATTACAGTTTCTTTACCTCCATGTTGTCAAATTTAAAGACTCTGGAAAGAATTTCAATCAATATAATTTCTCTGTGCAGTTTTTAAAAGGGACAATACGCAGGATGGGATTTATTTTAAGTCAGTAAAACTACCTCTTAGTATAACTGAAAACTACTTACAATATTAAAATGAAAAATGTTTTATACTGCACACTCTTGTGGAGGGGGGAGATATTTGTGATAGGATTTTAGTCTAGTGGATGAGACATGCATATGTTCTTCTGGGCTGAAAGAAATCAACCACTTCTAAGCAAAGACATCTCTTAAGTGGAAAATGGGAAATAATTTATTTTCAAAGCAGATTTACGTGTGATCTTGATGTGCCTGTTTTACAGACCTCTCTCTCAAATTGGACACCCCATATTAGTGGATACTTTTGACATTAAACTCTGTCTCTTAATATATATGCTTACTCTATACAGAAACAGACACTATTTCAGTTAATAATTTTGACTTTCCCCAGGATCATTTATGAATTAAGTGGGCATTAATTCATCAGTAGCCAATTTTGGTGAGGTCTGCTACTATAGTAATGAATTTTATATTGGTATAATTATTATTGATTAATGGGCCCTGCACATTAGGGAGCTGGGGCACATGACTTACAAAGAGAAGCTAAGGGAACTGGGGTTATTTAGTCTGCAGAAGAGAAGAGTGAGGGAGGGATCTGATAGCAGCCTTCAACTACCTGAAGGGGGGTTCCAAAGATGATGGAAATGGGCTGTTCTCAGTGGTGGCAGATGACAGAACAAATAGCAATGGCTTCAAGTTGCAGTGGGGGAGGTCTAGGTTGGATATCAGGAAACACTATTTCACTAGGAGGGTGGTGAAGCACTGGAATGGGTTACCTAGGGAGGATGTGGAATCTCCAGCCTTACAGGTTTTTAAGGCCCAGCATGACAAAGCCCTGGCTAGGATGATTTAGTTGGTGTTGGTCCTGCTTTGAGCAGGGGATTGGACTAGATGGCCTCCTGAGGTCTCTTCCAACCCTCATATTCTATGATTCAGTACTGTAGGGGAGGGACAGGGCTGGGGGGGTCCTACCATGCGCCAGGCTTCAGCTGCTGGTCCTGGCTGGGCTGGGGAGCGATGAGACTTCCTCTTCCCCTGCAAGGGCCACTCCCGGGGCTGGGTCAGACCCACCTCTGGGAGCCTCCCCGGGCTGCAGGAAGCTCTGCCTCAGTGCTACCTTCAGAGCCCAGCTGGGTGAAGCTTCCTGCAGCCGGAGGAGGTTCTCAGAGGTGGGTCTGACCCATCCCTGGAGCAGCCTGTGCGGGGGAATAGGAAGTCCCAGCCCTTCCCAGCCCTATTGGGACTAGAAGCAGGAGCCTGATGCATAGTGGAAGCGCCCGGCTGCGGTGTCCGTCAGCCCTGCCCCTCCCTGGCTGTGGGCCCAGCGCTCAGGGGTTAAAAAAGCCTTGCGCTGGCTGGGAGTGGCAGACCATGACACCCCCTGACCTTGGGGCTTTGGGCAGTCGTCCACCTGTAAAGTCCAGCCCTGCCCCTCCCCCCAGTGATGACCCTCCCCATGCCTTCTTATCCTCACATCTGCACTGCTGCTGGTGGTGGCACTAACTTTAGAGCTGGGTGCAGAAGTAAGGGTGGCAGTCCTGCGACCCCCCCTCACCCCCCACCTATAATAGCTTTATGACCGCCCACAACCATCTTTTGGGTCAGAACCCCCATTGTTACAACACTCTGAAATTTCAGATGTAAACATCTTAAACTATGAGATTGACTATTTTAAAATCTCATGACTGTGAAATTCACTAAAATGGACCATAAATTTGGTAGGGCCCTAATCGTAATTCTTATACACATAGGGGGCTGAGTTTAGGTTGAATGGGCAGCTTTAATTCTGACTAACCAAACTCTTGAGTGTTCACTGTTCAACCTTAACAATGGTCTTTTAACATACCTTGTTTATGTAATTATATACAAATTTAGGAACTTTTAACAATATACTAAATTAATCAATGCTCTTAGATTATGCCCAGCTGCCCTTTAATGTGCCTTTAATTAGTTGGCTGAGTACTTGTAGGCATCATGGAAGTAGTAGTATTGAGAAAGGATCTGAAAAATAAGAGGGTAGATAATGCCCTGCTTGCATCTGCCAGTTCTTCAGGTTGGCTCTCTACTATGGGGTGCAGGATCTTGGGGTAAAGCTCCTGATCCAGATGCTTGTGTCAGCTCCACAGGTGGAATGAGGTGACAATGCTTCTCTGTCTGCTTCCATTCCCACCTGATCCAGTGTGTATAATACATCACTGACATGTGTGCCGCTGTTTAGCACTGCTCTATTCCTCAAAAAGAGCTGCTATGGTACTTGGCACAAAAATTTCAAAAGAGGAGTGGATTATGTAGCAAGGTCCAAGAAAAATTGTGAGCCTTTACATCAGCCCTTCCCTAGCTTTTGAGAGCTGAGTCTCTCCCTTACAGGAAAATAAAACCAATCACACTTCCCTTCAGCCCTGCCATATTGGCTAGGCAGCACAGAGGAAAGTTACAATACCGCCATTCCATGCCCCCTAGGCTGTTCCTTCCTGTAGCCATCTCCGCTCTCGGTGTTGGGGCCGACCCCTCTCAGTGAGGCAAATGGCCATAGGTCTGGGCTTTGGCCCCTTGTTGGGGCAATCAATAGTCATTTGGGCTCTGGCCCCGTGGGTGGGGCAGAGCCAGGAAACAGTTTCCCAGTCCCTGGTATAGGCCTTCTGGCTTAGGTTGAGTTGGCGGACACCTCAGGTGTGGGGTGGTAGTAGGGAGTAGGGAGACCCAGGCCCACCCTACTCCACCAGGTCCCAGCTCATGCCCCTAAAAGTGGTGGATGGTCCTGCCACTGGGTCTGCAGGAGCATAACAAAATGGCTGGAGCATGCTGCCTCACTTCCCAGCAGCACAACTGGAACAAGATCTGTTTTCCCTGGACTAATTCCCACCACTCTTGGTGAGAGAATGCTCCATCACTGTGGAGATCGGCTTTTTAATCTAGTGGCAAAGCAACACTTCCTCTGGTTGCTCCCTGGGCTCCTCAGTCTCCAGTGACCGAGGTGTGCATTCACTTCCAGCAGCCATGTGATGGTTCTGCAGGGGGCTTGGAGAGATGTCTGCTTCTTTCCCTGGTCCAGCCACATCTGAACTCCAGGACACTGCTCTTCTACTTCTGGCCGTGCCCTTGCACTTCCTGTAAGGGGAAGGGCGGGGTGGGTTTGGCTGTGCCCACCAGGGGGCATTAACTCCTTCAATACTGGAGGGAGGTCCTTTGGCCTTACTAGACTTCCGCTTTGGGAAATGCTCATCTACATTTTGCAGTAATCACAAATTTGAAGTCTCCAAAACTATGGAAAAGGAATTGGCAAAAGTTTTGAGAGAAATGTTTCAAAAGTTTTTTTCATCATTTTTCCCCAGCCCTATTTGGGATCCTTCTGGAGGAAAATTACTTTATAAATCTATGTGGCTACTGACTAGGGAGAGCTGAGAGTGCCTGAAGGCAGTGAACAGATGTGTAGGCTGAGGAAGGAAGGATAAGAGAAGAGACAAACTCAGCTAAGAGGATTTGGCCTTCATCAAACTTCACATGACTTAGATCACAATAGGAAGGCGAATCCTATAATAAAGAGGGCTAAGAACTGAGGAATGATATGAGTGAAACCTTAACATTTATTACTCTAATTTTTATTTTATGTACTGTTTTCAAAGTTCTGCTAAAAGGAGAGAAGGCTGGTTTTTAGCCCTTTTACAGGGGATTGTGTTTCTTAGGCTTAGATTCCAAAATTTTGCTCAAAAGAAGTGAACTAGATTAATTTTATTGAGCTTCTGTGGAGTTTTTCAGTGCAGGCTTTATTTATAGTACCACATATGCTAGCTGAATGTTATCAAACTGGGTTTCACCTAGACCACTGTAATATATTTCAAGAAGTGATAATGTCTAGTTTTTGACACCTATATTCAGATATCACCTCTATGCTCTAAAATAAATTGAATCATTTTCAGGGTTTAGACATTTAAGGTTTCTAGAATAAAAGGCCTGCCCCTGCAATAGCCACACATAACCTAATTATGCAGCCACTTTGGGTACTGTTTGAATTAAGAATTAAAGCCAGAATTAGAATCTGTTACAGTAAATAGATTCTATCTTAAACCAATTGCCCTTGGCACTTCATGGTCTAGAGAAATAAAGGTTGTTGGCTTAATGTTATTCTGCTGTTAAATATAAAAATTTAGGCTGAGAACATCAAGATTTTCAGTCAAGTAAGTCACATTTCCTGTCCCATATTGTTATGTAATACATTATGAGCTCAGTCCAAAGCTCACTGAAGTTAATGGAAAGACTGTAATTAACGTCAGTGTTGTTTGGATCAGACCCTAATAAAACTAGAGTTCACTGAGGTTCATATTTAAACAGGAAATCAGGAACAAAAATATTATATAATGGTGATAAAAACTTCCAGAATTTTATGACTGAAATGCTTGATTTCTCAACCTCATTGTTGAATTAGTTTTAATATTTAATTTCCTTGGCCAAGATTTTCATAAGTATCAAGTGATTTTGACTGCATTCATTTTTTGGGTGCCCAATTTGAGACACCTTAAAGGAATCTGGTTGCAGGTGCTCATCAGTTTCTGAAAATCTGCCCATGTCCCCTGCCCCTACACTCAAACTTTTTAAAATAGAAAAGAAAAAGGAACAAAAATCCAGAGTTATTCATCTTGCAGAGCTGATCAGCAAGTCAGGAAGCTCCTGGCACCTTCTCTTCCTTGGCTCGTACTATAGTGACCACTCTATTGAGTTCTCCAGGAAAAGAGGAGAGTTTGTGCCTCATTACACAACTTTTTGTTATAATTCCACACACTACAGTTCAATTCACAAATAGCTCAGGTTTTGTTTTATTAATAAAACACATCATTACACCACTCATCAACCAACACTGTAGCTTCCTAGCTGTCCCTCTTCAACAGCCCCTCATCTTGCCCTCCAATCTAGCCTGCACCTTCCTCTCCTAAGGAAAAACAGTGTCCAAGCTATTAAAAGAGGCAGAACTATAGAACTGACATAAAACAACAATACTACTCCTGATTTCAGGTTACAGCAAGTGGCAGAGAGACACCTTGGGCCTGATTCTCTCCCGTTACTCCTGCCACTCTGTACCATTCAGGTGATGCAAAGAGGTTGGAATCTGGCTTTAGCTGGCCTGCTGAGAATTTCCTTGGCATGATTAAGGTCTATGTTGGCATACAGCCAGCACGGCCAACTCCTACACCAGCTGCACCCCCAGCATAGAGGGCATGGCACCTGAGCTTTGTCAATTCTTATCTGATGTATGGTGCCTTGGGGCGCATAGTCAGCTGGCATAAATAAGAACAGCCACTAATTTATGCCAGAGCTGTTGGTCTAGTTTATCCTGGGGCAGGGGCCAGGGGCCAGAGTAACTTGACAATCAGGAAGCTGTAACCTGCTCTCTGATTGGCATGACCCCCATCTAACCTGTGCTGAGCAAAGGTCAGTGAAGGAGAGTATCAAGGCCTTTATCTCTTTCCTTTACCCATATACCCTACAGCTCATCCATAACAGAGATAACAAAAACTCTCCAAAGCAACAGAAGTCATGGCCTAACTGCAAGCCACAGGAATAGGGGTACAGCAGACTGACAAACAAAATGGGACCCAGAAGGCAGAGTCTCAGGGGACATGATAAATCCATTCTCTCCTGACAGAATCCCTTGAAGTTACATTATGCTGCATTTTTAGGTCTGCCTGTGCTAATTGTATCTGCGTGGAACTGCAAAGAGTTAAATAATGTATAGACTAAGTCCTATAAGTAGCACGGGGCACCTGGCAATTGGTAAATGATAAAGCATCTCTTTGTTCATAAGCCATTTCCTAACTTTGCTGCAGCAGATTTTTGCGGCAAGGGAGTGCTGGAGGAGGACAGAGTTACATTGCATTGACAATTGATTGACAGTTAGTTGTACTGAAGGGCTGAGACCATTAAGATTTCTTATGGGGCTGGCATTTTTCTTTGTCCCTTTTATGTGGCAATCTGCCATGGTGCACACTCACTCTACTTTGGATATGAGGGATAACCAGATGCCACGCTGCCGCTCCACTGCTTATTGTGCAGCTTCCTCCTTCCCTCTTTCCCAGAGCACATCACATTCAAGAGATATTCACCATCTCGGGGGTTTGAATCTTCTTCCTTCAGCTTGTTTCTCTATGCCTCATTTTAGCACAGTACTGACAAGGCAACTGAGCACCATTCTATTCCTCTCACTGCTCAGTCTGTTAACTGGATTTTTGTATGCATATATTTAATTTAACAGCTGTTATGATTAGGTACGATATGTAAATGAGATAGACAGGTTGCACCATATCATCCCACTAGACTTCCAGGATTACATCACAGGTTTTGTTATCAAAACATAACAGAGTTTTGATTCTAGAGAGACAAGATGGGTAAGGTAATATCTTTTGTTGAACCAATTTGTGTTGGAGAGAGAGACAAGCTTTTGAACTACACAGAGCTCTTCTTCAAGTCTGGGAAAGGTACTTGGAGCATCACAGCTAAATACAATGTGGAACAGATTGCTTTGCATAGGAAGTTAGCACATATTCTAAGGGACCGTTCAAGGTGCAGTGGCCTGTTAAAACCTCTGCAGTCATAGGACCAAAAAGGAAGGGTTAGTGGGTTACAGATTGTTGTAATAAGCTATAAATCCAGTGTTTCTGTTCAGTCCATGATTTTTAGTGTCTAGCAGAGTTATGAATTTAAGCTCCCAGGCTCATGTTTTGAAAATATTGTGCAGATTTCCTTTGAAGATGAGGCCTAATAAGTCAGATAGAGAGTGATTGCTTTGTGAGGGGTGATAGGTTGTTTTTGTCTTTAATCATTTTCTGATGTGACTTCATTCAAAAACAGAGTGATTGTCTGGTTTCACCCACATAGTTGTTATTGAAGGATTTGGTGCACTGGATGAGGTACACCACATGTTGTGATAGGTCTGTGTAGGATGCAATATTTACAAATATTTTCAAGACACTGTACAACCTTCAGATATCCACCCCAAATACATTGTCATCCCATTTCATCCTCACCCATAACAATTGTACATTCAATAAAAAACACATTGTCCAAACCATGGGAACAGCCATTGGTACTGGGATGGCTCCCCAATATGCTAACTTCTTCACCTTGAAGAAGAATTTTTGAACAAATGCACCATGAGGCCAGTGACATGCCGGGGATATATCAATTATATTTTCATTCTCTGGACAGGTGACTTAAACTCCCTCATAGATTTCCACCATAAGTTCAACAAACATCTACCACCCATTAAACTCTCTCTGGAACATTCCCACACTAGCATCAACTTCCTAGATACCATGATCAGTGTCATCACTGGAACCCTACAGACAGCCATATACAAGATCATGATACCTACCTGCACTGATCCAGTAACGACCCCAAACAGACTAAGAAATCTGTTATCTACAGCCAGGCACTCAGATCCCATAGAATATGCTTTGAGGAGGAAGTCTGGGATATACACCGTAACACACTCAAAAATGCCTTCTCCAAACAAAGACACTCCACCAGAGAAATAGATCACATCATGGAATGGGCCACTCAGATACCCTGAGAGAACCTGCTTCAATATAGAAATAAAATCCACTCCTATCCCACATCCCTAGTTGTCACTTACCATCCCATACTGGAACCCATATGGGTATCATAAAAAAACTACAACCCATACTCGATGGAGACACCATCCTGAAAGAAATTTTTCTTGAACCCCCTCTTCTGGACTGCAAACAACCCCCCAACCTCTCCAAACTCATCATCAGAAGCAAGCTCCCCACAGACCAGGACACACCTACTCAAAGCAGCACCAGACCTTGCCAGAACAACAAATGCAAAACTGCAGACCTATGTCAACTGCCGCAATGATCAACACCCCCATAACACACCTTTCAAGATCTACGGGTCCTACAAATGCCTATCATAACTTGTAGTGTACCTCATCCTAGTGCACTAAATGCCCCAATAACAATTATATGGGTGAAACCAGGCTATCACTATGCTCTCAGATGAACTCACACAGGAAAATGAAAAAGACAAAAACACCACATCGCTTGTGGGTGATCACTTTTCACAAAGCAATCACTATATATCTAATCTATCAGACCTCATCCTCAAAGGAACCCTGCACAACACTTTCAAAAGACGAGCCTGGGAGTTTAAATTCATAACTAAAAATTATGGACTGAACAGAAACACTGGATTTATGGCTTATTACAACAATCTGTAACCCATTAATTCCTCCCCCCCAGCATTTGGTCCTGTGACTGCAGAGGTTTTAACAGGCCACTCGATCTTGAAAGGTCCCTTAGAATATGTGCTACCTACCTGTGAAAAACAATCTGTTCCACCTTGTACTTAGCTGTGATGCTCCAAGTACCTTTCCCAGACTTGAAGAAAAGCCCTGTGTAGCTCAAAAGCTTGTCTCTCTCTCCAACAGAAGTTGGTCCAATAAAGATATCACCTTACCCATCTTGTCTTTCTAATATCCTGGGACCAACACAGCTACAACACTGCATAAAGCAAGATTCTGTCATTTTCAATCATGCCACACTTCATTGCTTTCTAATAAACATAGGCATCATGTTATACAGAGAATAAGGACCATGGTATTATTAGTACGCTATCATAACACAGAAAATGTGTGGATCAAATGTTCATTGGTGGGAGAAAAAACTCTAGATGGTTAAATGCTACTGAATTTTTTATTTGTATAATGCTTCCTATTACCACGATGGGTGTTTATAACTCTTGAAACGGCATGATAGAAAGTAAACAAACAAACAAAAAACCCTCCAAGGGTTTTGAAAGGGAACATAATCCCTTGTGTTTCAGGGCATAAACCAACCTCTAACTAATGGGGATTGAGAAGAAGCTTTCCGTGTGAGCAGTTTATTCCATAATTGCTTTCTTTGTGAAGCAACTAGTATTGGCCACTGTCAGTCAGAATACTGGACTAGATAGATCACTGGCCTGAACCAGGCTGGCAATTTTGTGATTAACATAGTTTAAACTATACACTTTTCTGTGCAGTCTGTACACAGGTGTAGGTGTATAGGTGACATCCAAGATCCAGGAGGAAATCCTTCTTACTGCTAGGCACAAAGGCCCAGATCCTGCTCACTCAGTATGCAATGGCAAGGCACTGGATCCATGTGTTTCGGGCCCTTGGTGGCCATGGAGGAGCAGATAGGCTTTGCCTCAAAAACAAACGAAAAACAAACCAAAAAAAAGCAACCCAGCTGTAAACAAGTCATAATGGTAAGGTGTCAGGAACAACTGAATTACAGCAAAATCAGATAGTTCTTTTTTCAGTCCTGATCATTTGCTCTTTCATGGTGTCAAGGTAGTAGGAGATATCAGTACTTGAAAACAAGCTCATCTATAGGAGAAACTTGAATACAATAGTTTTGACTTTGTTGTGTGTTCATTCACTGCAGAGTGCTGCTCAATATTTCTCCACTTGCCATTGTCACTGGTGATTTTTATCATATAATTACTATATTACACCATATCTAATATTATGGCAAACAAAATCTTGCAGCCTGAGATACAATTTTAATCTGTAATGTATGTATCAAGTCTCTCAAACCAGGAATCTATAATTATGTGTTGAAATGTTGCCTCACTTACCAACAGATATGGTCCAAACAGCAATTATTTTTGTGAAAGCCTTAGTTCTGGAGTTAAAGCGGCTGTGATGGATGGGATTTCGTATGGCAATATAGCGATCCAGAGAAATGGCACAGAGGTGCATGATGGAGGCAGTGGAGAAAAGCACATCCAAATAGATCCAGACAGCACAGAGTTTTGTAGGCAGAGGCCATGTATATCCTGCAAAGGAGAAAGTTAGCATCAGCTAAGCAGAGTATAAATAGATGGATGAATTTTACTATTGCTTATAACTTTACCAAACTTAACCTTTGGGGCTGATACGTTGTTGGCCTGCTTTCTGCCTCAGGCTGATTCTATATACACAGGCATTTCTGAGAAAGATGTTAGGGGAAAATAGGCACTTTTGTCAATGTAAACCCATTTCTCCAGTTTTCTCTGAAGAGCTCTAGCACCTGCAGTGTTTGGAGCAAATTTAGCAGGGGGACGGTCCTAGGAGCAGAGAAGTGCATTTTGTTTTTGCTGTGAAAATACATACCAATTAGACCAAGTTATAAGAAAATTACCACTTACTCATGCTCAGTAGATCTTATCAGAAGCCTGCTGCTAAAATCTCTGAAAGTTCCATTTGCACTAAGCATGCTCCAGTCCCACAGTGCTAACCACACTGAAGGTCCCAGGCAGAGAACTAGAGTGCCAGATGGGGATGATGTGGAAGCTACAGCAGCAGCTGCTGCTACCCCTTTGGCACAGGGCAGAGTTTCCTAAAGTGTGTGTGGCATTTGAAGGACTAGCTGGAAGTGTGTGGAATAGGGGCAGTGCAAGTTTCCGCATGGTATCCTGCTAACATGACAGGGTGGAAGGGGAATGTGATTGGTTTAATTTTTCTGAAGTGTATCTCAGTTTTCAGTCTGAGAAATACTGGTCAAAGAGCATAAAGTGAGCGGAAGCTGAAGGGAGTACAGCTCTCCCTTCCACTAAAACCATAGGAAGAACTCCTCTGCTCTCCCTCTTTCTTGGCTGGAGCAGTGAGAGCTCCCCTTCCTGTTTCAATGTGCTCTGCCCACCAGGGAAGGTGTGCTGAGTTCTAGGGGGAGACAGTGAGTTCTAGTCTCAGCTCTTCCACTGTACACTTCATGGTCCTTATTATTAAGCAAGGCCTTCCCCAACCTGAGGAGGCAGGCAGTATCATTCCTCCATATTACAGATGGGATAACTGAGAAGTACCACAAGGTCTTTTGTGACAGTGTTGGGAATAGAACCAAGACACCAGATTCTATGCTGTGCTTCTCAGTAAGTGTTGTACAGAGAAATGACGAGGAAAGTTAGTTTCAAATCACCTTTGTACTGCCCAGAGTCTGGGCTATTCTAAGAGCTGGGTCCATCCCCAGCATAAATTAGGGGTCCCATAGACTACTCTAATTTACAGCCCATGGGATTCCTCAGAGCTCAGAACTGCTGCAGCACAGAGCTTTGCCTCCTTCCACTGGCATGTCCCTATGCGGAGGGCTGCAAGAATGTGAAGTGTAGGGCCAGGGGCCCGGCACTGGAGGAATTTCCCAAGTGGCCACTCTATATCCTTTACAGCCCCTATATACCATACTGAGGACCAGAATTTGCCTATATGGTAGACTCAAGTTTCAGCCACAATGCTTTTCTGAAGGGATGTGCCAAACTTATGTGTTTGGCTGTGCACATTCCCCTTCAGAGCCAGGAATATAACCCCAGGTTCTGGATTCCCAGTATTCCCTGCTGTCCAGTAAACAGTTATAACATTGGTGAAACATGTGTCACAGTCTTCTCTAGTGGCTGGTCCTCATAAAGAGTAACATCCTCCTCCTCCTACTACCAGTTACTCCTTCAGCAGAAGCAGTAGAGATCTGTGCAGTGAATTGAAAGGTCCTGGGCTCCAACTCTGCTAATGATACATGTAGAGGAACAAGTTTCCACATGAAGGAATATCCCTTTGTCTTGTGTTCATGGCACTGGACTGCTATGTAGGAGAGCTGCGTTCTGCTCGTGCTTCTGCTACAGACTTCCCAAGGGATGTTAGACAAAATGTTATTGTAATGACTACACACAAGGAGGTTGAGTTAAAGCTGCCTGGGCAGAATTTATTTTTGTCACTTCTTATCTTTTTAATCTTTGACTTTGCAATCTTAGCAGTCTTTTTTAATGGATTTTTTTGGTACGTATTTTTAGAAAATCAGAGAAGGGCCATTTTTTTTATGATGGTAGTTGTATAGCACAAATACAAAAGGGACTCAATCTCTGTTTGAGTCCTGGCCAGTATTGAAATACAAATAATATTGTATGTATATTAATACACACCCACATACACACTTCAAATTGAGGCCCAAGCCACATTCAGATCTGCATTTCAACCATTTCTCCAACACTCTAAAGTTTAGAGTGTTCCTATCCAGGCTTCTGATCTGGGGTGCTAGTAATTTATACGTAGAGGGGGAATTCAGACCTAAGGGATAATTTCTGTTCCCACTTAAACCAATGGCCAAACTCTTCGTGACTTAATCTGGAATTAGATGGGACTCTAAAAGTCTGAAATAGTGCTGAGCAACTCTCCAGGTGCTGAGTGCCCTGATGATGAGAGTTTAAGGTTCTGGCTCCTTATAGGATTGAGCTCATAAAGCCAGATTATCAAAGGTATTTAGGTGCCCAACTCCTATTGATTTTGAGGATCTGGGCCATAATGACTTCTGGTTTGAGTTCAGTGCAAATAGCACCAGAAACGCTTTGGTGTCTGGGATAATATGTTCACAGGTTATTGGGAGTCTGGAAACTGGCTGATTCCTGGCCTTTTGCCTCTGGTAGTTGGGGTGAAGTTCTTAGTTCTGGTGGGGGAGGGAGATTCTCTAGAATAAACAGTTTCCTGGTCACTGTGATGCTGATAATGTATCATGCTGATGCTGCATTTCTAGGAAAGCTCATGCCAGAATGATGGAGTGATTTTTCAAAGGCATGTATCCTGGAAAGGGATCTTTCCTCTGGCAAAAGACATCACACTGAAAAGGAGAAAAAAGAGAGGAAAAAATAGAGAAGAAGCAAAGCGAGAGTCCTGCCTCTGGCAAATGGAGGGGATGGAGTTTTTCCCCTTTGCAGTGATCATGCAGCTGCCCTCCTATTGCTGTGTGTGTATTAAGGGTGCATTTGACCATGTAAATATTGCAATTAAAATAAATGAATGGTCACAATTTAATATGGATTTCTGAGCAGAGGCAGGGATTAGCTTCCTCAGTGGCAGGCACTGGCCAGCAGGAGTCTCTGTTGCATGTGTCAGTGAACCATCCAGGGCCTGAGTCTCACTTATCTCACAAATCAAGCAATTACTGCTTCTCTGGCACTATTTTTCATTTGCTTCCCCACTACCAAAGGTAATGATACTACTGATACAATCAGTCACGGACCCATGCCAATTCCAAACCTAATTTGATAATACTATTTAGGGTCGTTTGTCTAGATCACAGGGAAAGTGAAAGAGGGAGATTTGGAAATAAACTCTTATATTGCTGTTTCCTAATAAAATCTTCCTAAAGTTACAGTTTAGTGGCTGATGATTTAGCTTATTGAAACAAGCCTAGAAGCTATTTCATCTCATGACTCTTCTCTTCTTGTATAGAGTATTTTTCTAAGTTTTGAAGGAAAATTACACAAAAATAGGAACATATTTTTATTTAACACTTAGGCTGCTGCTTTTTAACCTTCTCTGCTGTGTAACAGAGGCTGCTGAGGATTTTGGTCAAAATGACAAACTTCCGTTACCAATCTCAATAAACTGTGTCACAGTTCAATTTACACTTTCACATTATTCATTAGAATAGATAGAAAAGATCTTGATGTTTGATTATTTATTTGTAAATATTACTAACAATTGGGCACAACTAAGTCTGTCTACTTTTTAGCCTCCTTCAAAGCACTTATTCCAACATTTCGTGGTAGCTAATGAAATTTAAAGGTAGACATGTAAATAAGGATCTCAATGGAAAGATAAATATTTAGAATTGCAATGCTTGATTAAAAAGTGAAATGAAATAAAATAAAAAATAGAGGCAGGCTATTTTAACTCTGAGGTCACCAAGTCATTAATGCTTCTGTGCCTATTTGCAGAGCAAAGTAATTGTCAGGACATTACTTATTTGTTAGTAACACTGAAAATTATGTGTCAAAGATAAAACTGATACAACAAAAGGACACAATATCTGATAGAAATTACAAGACAATTCTATCAGAATCAAACTGGCAAAGTGGCAAATTGATATTTTGGACTGTGTTTAAAATGTCCATACTTAGAAGTTAAAACTAAATACACGGGTAAATATTGCATCTGTTCTTTACATACATTTACCCCTTATAGTTATTTTTCATCTTGCACAGGGAGGTGGCAAGAATATACCTTAAAACTAGCTTGTATTTACATTTTCCTTATCAAGCTGAAATAATAACAGTGTGTGCATGCAATTTGTATAAAGCTACTCAATGCATGCAATAGGTTAGACAAGTGATACTCACCATACAGTATGGTTAACATTGACACAGGCATGACAAGGAAACCCAAGAGCATATCAGCTATTGCAAGTGACATTAGAAAATAATTAGTGGCATTCTGTAGCTTTTTCTCCAGTGACACGGCCATGATAACAAGAATATTTCCAGCAATGGTTAGAACAATCACTATAACGGTCAGCAGAGCTGGCCAGTTTTTCTCTGGAAAATGAAATAGTGATGAATAACACGGCGGAGTCAGGCTACCTTCACATGAAAGATTAGTTAGGTTTTCAGAGTCCATGGTCAAGTTAAACAGATGAGATGCGTTAACCTCTCCAGGCACAAAAACATTTTTGTAGAGTCTTCTCTCATGATTTAATTGGATTAAGGAGTTTGCAGTTGGGTTCTCCTCGTCACAAAGAATATCCATTGCTAAATCTGAAACCGGGGAGGATGTACAGTGAAAAAACAAAGTTATAACCCTTTGTCACCATCAGGCTTTATATTCCTCTGTTGTTCAAAGCTGATGCTGGTGGAAAGAAGAGATTCTTATTTTGTTGATTGTTTTTTCATCATTAATATGACTGAGAAAACCGATGGAGTTATTCTGGTTGCTCAAATACTTTTGTTTTCAGTTTCATGTAGTCCAATATCAGCATCTGTTAAAAATCCAGTTGAAAAGCAAAACTAACTTACAGGGTAGAAAATGTGGACTCGAGGCTTCAGAGAGCAAAAACATTGGCCAAAAAACTTTTGCAACCACCAGGACTCCCTTCTGTAGCTACATCCTAATTGCTATTGGTAACTGTAATCACACAGTTTTAAACACAGCAGTATGAAAATAGCTTGCCATACAAAATAGCAGAGCTCTCTGTGCTCTGCATTAAGAAAGTTGATTAAAGATTCCATTCAGCATCTTACTCTCACAATAATTAGATATGCTCTTATTTATAGTTCATCTTCAATATTATGGCTGATAGTCTCTGTCTTTTGTCATATTACAATATCATTTTAAGTCTCATACCAAAATTACAAGTAATGTTCCATATTGATTTTAATATGTAATTGTAATGATTACTTTTTAGTCCAGCGTGGCTTCAAAATAGAAATAAAATGACTTAAGTACTACAAGTATAAAAAAAAATACAAGATAAGGTAAGACTTACATTGTACTTCAGAGCCCACACTCAAAGTGCATTAGTCACTTTATACCCTGCTTTATTGTATCCTTCACTGTGTTCTCCACTTTTGTGTCCTTTCTCTTCAGTCTGTACAAAAATGATTGTATTTGATTGTATGTTTTGTTGACTTCTACACTATACATTAGAATGAAGCCAGTTCCTGTGCTGCCAGTCTTGTTCTTTTCTTCTGAGAGATGGGCAGCTTGCTGTCTCTTTCCTTGTCCATTCCACCCCACCCTTCCCAAAGGCAAACTACATTTAAAATAATAATATTAGAGCCCTTTTCAAAGTGACACAAAAGAAATCACACCAATAGAAGGAGCAGTCTCCACAAAGAGATCACTGATTTCAGCAGGAATGTAATTTCTTGCTCACTGCCTTGTTCAGTTTGTCAGACCTCCCACTAGCTAGATGTCATAAACTGCAAGGTAGCAACAGCAAAGGAGGGCAGACCAAATAGGGTCTTTTTAAAAATAAATACTAGCTTTCTCATTTTATTATTTGGAGGGCTTAGTTTAAAAAAATTACATTTTTCATTTGTATAGGATGCTGAGTAAAGCAGCTGCATGTGCTGATAATATTTTACAGGGTGAAGTTTTTAGGAAGACAAGTCTCGTAATGGTACATGCTGGTAAAATCGTAAACATACAGCTTTTTCCATCCTAAAGGTTTTAGCTTTTATGCTAACCCTAAACTGAATTAGTAACTTTTAGATTTTTATAAGTTTATTTCCAGGTCTTCACTGATGTCATAACCAACACGCCAACAGATATTTATTATATATATGTAATATGTGTATATATATCTTGATAATAAATATAATACATATAACATATATATCCTGATGACAACACTGCATATATACCCTGATGTCATTTTTATTTATCAAATGCTGGAAGCTCCAATTATCCTCAATAACTTCTTTGAAAGAAAAGTATCCCAAGTAAAGTAATCCAATCAGGTAAACACTGTCTAGATTAAATAGTGAAAATAAATGCTCTTCCAGGATTATGGCCTATTCCTTTGTAACGTTTGTACCAGGATGCCTGTGGGGAAACTAGCTAACTGATAATGATACGTTTGAGGGTAACTGAGAATAATTTATGTGTTATGTTGAAAATAAAACAAGCTACCTACTTGATGTGGCCAATTACCACCCCACTAACATATAGCATCCCTTCCTTTCTATTATCTGTCTGTAGATTGAGCTCCTCCATCCAGGGCTTGTACCTTCTTCTACCTAGGTTCTTATATGGCCCTTATCACCATAGTATGTGAATACCTTGCAATCACTGGTTAATTTTATCCTCACTGCACTCCATTTTCCAGAAGGGAGACTGAGGCACAGAGTAGATTAAGTATTTTGTTCAAGGTTGCACAAGAAGCCTGTAGCTGAGCCCAGCTTTGCACTCAGTTCTTCTAAGTCATATCCCAGTACTCTAGCCCCAAGATAATCCTTCATTCTTCCTTCCCTGTTTGGAAGTGCCACTGGAAACAGATTATGCATCATAATTTTTTGTTTATCTAAAGATAAATTAGATTATTTATCTAAAGACCTCTGGCTTCCTTTGCATTTGTTAAAATCATGGGAACTGATCCAATGAGGTGATAGGGAGCCTTTAAACCATGTGGTGCAGCAGCAGCACCCTTAGTTCTAGCACCTATGCCTCCACTCAGATAAAAGTAGAGCACTTCCTTCTTTAAATCTGTGTAACAAACTTAGACAGTATTGACTACAGCTGCAAAGCCCATCTGTTTTCTTTGATATTTAGGTATAGTGTGGGTGGCATTTGGAGGATTTTTTTTTAACCTTGATCCGGGTTGTTACTAGTTGGCATTCTTTATTATTTTTATTAGTGATTGTTGGAGCAGTCTATTCCAACTGTTGTGGAGGACTGATAGCTGTGAATGGTTGGCTAAGAGATGGGGGAAAGCCGACTGCTGCAGAGGAGCATGTGGATCGGTCAGAGACTTCTCTTAGAGGAGAGTCTATTGATAGAGATTCTCTAGGTTTTAGTCAAGAGGAGAGATGGAAGAGGATAATCTAGGGGCCAGATCAGACAAGAAATATTCACATAAAAAAGAATCGGACACATCAGAAAAGGGCAGACAAATAAACAGTGACAGTTTTTTAAAGTGCTTGTATATAAATCCTAGAAGTCTAAATAATAAGATGAGTGAATTAGAGTCCCTCGTGATAAAGGAGGATATTGATATAATAGGCATCACAGAAACCTGGTGGACTGAGGACAATCAATGGGACACAATCATTCCAGGGTACAAAATATATCGGAAGGACAGAACACGTTGTGTGGTGAGGGGGTAGGAGTAGGGGGGTTAGTGGCAATATATGTGAAAGAAAATGTAGAATCAAATGAAGTAAAAATCTTAAGTGAATCCACATGTTCCATAGAATCTATATGGATAGTAATTTTATGTTCTAACAAGAATATAACATTAGGGATCTATTATCGACCACCTGACCAGGACAGTGATAGTGACGATGAAATGCTAAGGGAAATTAGAGAGGCTATCAAAATTAAGAACTCAGTAATAGTGGGGGATTTCAATTATCCCCATATTGACTGGGAACACGTCACCTCAGGATGAAATGCAGAGACAAAAATTCTCGATACTTTAAATGACTGCTTCTTGGAGCAGCTGGTATGGGAACCCACAAGGGGAGAGGCAACTCTCGATTTAGTCCTGAGTGGAGCACAGGAACTGGTCAAAGAGGTAACTATAACAGGACCACTTGGAAATAGTGACCATAATATAATAACATTTAACATCCCTGTGGTGGGAAGAACACCTCAACAGCCCAACACTGTGGCATTTAATTTCAGAAAGCGGAACTATGCAAAAATGAGGCGGTTAGTTAAACAGAAATTAAAAGGTACAATGTCTACAGTGAAATCCCTGCAAGCTGCATGGATACTTTTCAAAGACATCCTAATAGAGGCCCAACTTAAATGTATACCCCAAATTAAAAAACACAGTAAAAGAACTAAAAAAGAGCCACCGTGGCTTAACAACCATGTAAAAGAAGCAGTGAGAGATAAAAAGGCATCTTTTAAAAAGTGGAAGTCAAATTCTAATGAGGTAAATAGAAAGGAACATAAACACTGCCTAATTAAGTGTGAAAATGTAATAAGAAAAGCCAAAAAGTAATTTGAAGGAAGGCTAGCCAAAAACTCAAAAGGTAATAACAAAATGTTTTTTAAGTACATCAGAAGCAGGAAGCTTGCTAAACAACCAGTGGGGCCCTTGGATGATCGAGATACAAAAGGAGCGCTTAAAGACGATAAAGTCATTGTGGAGAAACTAAATGGATTCTTTGCTTCAGTCTTCACGGCTGAGGATGTTAGGGAGATTCCCAAACCTGAGCTGGCTTTTGTAGGTGACAAATGGGAGGAATTGTCACAGATTGAGGTGTCACTAGAGGAGATTTTGGAATTAACTGAAGAACTTAACAGTAACAAGTCACTGGGACCAGATGGCATTCACCCAAGAGTTCTGAAAGAACTCAAATATAAAGTTGTGGAACTATTAACTATGGTTTGTAACCTGTCCTTTAAATCAGCTTCTGTACCCAATGACTGGAAGATAGCTAATGTAACACCAGTATTTAAAAAGGCTCTAAAGGTGATCCCAGCAATTACAGACCAGTAAGTCTAATGTCAGTACTGAGCAAATTAGTTGAAACAATAGTAAAGAGTAAAATTGTCAGACACATAGAAGAACATAAATTGTTGGACAAAAATCAACATGGTTTCTATAAAGGGAAATCATGTCTTACTAATCTATTAGAGTTCTTTGAAGGGGTCAACAAACATGTGGACCAGGGGGATCCAGTGGACATAGTGTACTTAGATTTGCAGAAAGCCTTTGACAAGGTCCCTCACCAAAGGCTCTTAAGTAAATTAAGTTGTCATGGGATAAGAGAGAAGGTCCTTTCATGGATTGAGAACTGGTTAAAAGACAGGGAACAAAGGGTAGGAATAAATGGTAAATGGAGAGGGGTAACAAGTGGTGTCCCCCAAGCGTCAGTCCTAGGACCAATCCTATTCAACTTATTCATAAATGATCTGGAGAAAGGGGTAAACAGTGAGGTGGCAAAGTTTGCAGATGGTACTAACCTGCTCAAGATAGTTAAGTCCAAAGCAGACTGTGAAGAACTTCAAAAAGATCTCACAAAACTAAGTGTTTGGGCAACAAAAAGGCAAATGAAATTTAATGTGGATAAATGTAAAGTAATGCACACTGGAAGAAATAACCCCAACTATACATACAATATGATGGGGGCTAATTTAGCTACAACTAATCAGGAAAAAGATCTTGGAGTCATCGTGGATAGTTCTCTGAAGACGTCCATACAGTGTGCAGCGGTGGTCAAAAAAGCAAACAGGATGTTAGGAATCATTAAAAAAGGGATAGAAAATAAGACGGAGAGTATCTTATTGTCCTTGTATAAATCCATGGTATGCCCACATCTTGAATGCTGCGTGCAGATGTGATCTCCTCATCTCAAAAAAGATATACTGGCATTCGAAAAGGTTCAGAGAAGGGCAACTAAAATGATTAGGGGGTTGGAACGGGTCCCATATGAGGAGAGATTAAAGAGGCTAGGACTTTTCAGCTTGGAAAAGAGGAGACTAAGGGGGGATATGATAGAGGTATATAAAATCATGAGTGATGTAGAGAAAGTAAATAAGGAAAAGTTATTTACTTGTTCCCATAATACAAGAACTAGGGGCCACCGAATGAAATTAATGGGCAGCAGATTTAAAACAAATAAAAAGAAGTTCTTCTTCACACAGCGCACAGTCAACTTGTGGGACTCCTTGCCTGAGGAGGTTGTCAAGGCTAGGACTATAACAGTGTTTAAAAGAGAACTGGATAAATTCATGGCGGTTAAGTCCATTAATGGCTATTAGCCAGGATAGGTAAGGAAGGGAGTCCCTAGCCTCTGTTTGTCAGAGAGTGGAGTTCATATGAAAATATTTTAATGAGATTTTTGGCCTGTCACATTTCCAGCAGGGCATTGCTGGTGTAGGTCTTCTTTAGGTATAGTGAGGAGTTTTGGAATATCATACAACGTTCCAAATATACTGTTGTGTTCCTTGAACTGCATGAAGTGTTCTTCAACTGATTGTATTGCACAATCTAGCACCTGGTTAAGGAATTCAACTTTGAATTGTTGTTTGGAGTCTCTCATGGGATTATCCCGTGCCTTGTAATCAAAATGTGTTCTTCAGTGACTCTTGTATTCTTGAATGCGTGGGAAAATAGCTTCAGTGTGAAGTTCCTCTGCCAACTTCTGTGCACTCTTCAGAATGTTTTGAAATCCCTCATCTGACCGGTTAGACTGTAGGTATGACTTTGCTTTCTACAGTTGTTCCATTGCTCCAGATATATCAAGGTTAACACCTCGGAGTCTCTTGCTTACAACATTTATTTCAAACAATATGTCATGCCACTACACTAAGCCACACAGAAATTTGAAATTATGTATGTTTCTGGTGATTCCATTTCCCTCTGCCATTGTTCTCCAACGAACAGTTCCTGTCATAGTATTCTCCTCCATAATGGCAACTATGCATCATCTATCTTCCCAATTTGGTGTTTGATAGGCTTTATTGCCTCCACTCAACTTTCCCATCGTGTGGCACTCAGTGATTTCAGTGTCAGAAAGGATGTTCCCAGATGTTGCTTCAAAATTTGCCATTGATGAGTTGATGCAGAGAAAAATACATAGATGCTTTGAATTACATTAAAAAATTCAGCAGCCTCACTCGAAGCTGATGCTGCATCACTGCTCCCCAAGTTGAATGAATGAGAACTGCATGGGACAAAAAAATCTTGAGGGTTTAACTCTCAGATCCGTGTGTGCACTCCTGTGTTCTTTCCTCTCATGTTGGCACCATTATCGTAGCCCTGACCTCTCATGTCAGCTATCGCAATTCCCGTATCTTCCAGCTTTTGATGAAGCACACTTGTCATACCAGCTCCTGTAGTATCATCAATGTCAATAAATTATAGAAAATGCTCTCTGACAGTCACCATTCCAGAGACATTTTCACTAGGTTCTGTTGTTTTACAAAAAGCACCATTAAAGTCATTTGTTCCATATGACTGATGTCAGGTGTGCAGTCCAGAATAACAGAGTAGTATCTTGCTGACTTCAGATCTGCCACAATCTTCTGTTTGACTTTTGTTGCCAGTAACTGTATGATCTCATTTTGAATTGTTTTTCCAAGGTAGCAGTGTGTGTACATTTCTTGGATGGTGACTCTTCTTGGATGCTCCTGGAGTACAGCATCAAACTCAGCCATCAGCTCCACAATTTTAAGGATGTTTCCATTGTTTGGCACATACAGCTGATCTGAAGTGCCATGCAGTGCTAGGTTTTGAGTAGCAAGCATTCTCACAATGGCAGTGAGGCTGTTCAAAACATTTTGCCAGTGAAGAGACTCTGATGCAATCTTCTCTTGATGCTAATCATCTATGGTAGCCTTTAACCTTAGTCTCATCTCAAGCTCTTTCCACCTACGGAATGCTCTCTGGTGATTTGCTGCCTTCTCATGTCATGCCAGATTTCTAGCCAGATTTTTCCAGTCCTTTGTTCCTGTAGACCCCAATGTGGCTGGAACATTAGACTGGAAGAGTTTGCAGCAAAAACAGTATGCAGCATTCTGGGTTTTTGAGTACATAAGCCATGACCTCTCTACTTTGTCACCATTGGGGATTTCACGCCAGTAATGTGTTGGATGGAAACTTCTATTTTCATTGTCTTTGGGGAACATGAAGTTTTTCACTTGCTGTGGCCCATGTAGTACAAGGAAGTCCCTCAGGCTACTGCTCAAGTGAGTCCACAGTCCTGGATCATCTAGACTTAAGGAACTAAGCTCTGCAGCAGCTATTTTTTGTGCCTCCACCACACTCTTCTCTGATCTACACTTTTCTTCAGGAATGTGCATGGCTACATCCATTTGAGATGGAAATATGGATGCTGCAGTAGCTGCCAGGTCACCTGCACTCTGACTAACTGGAAGATCAGGCATCTCACATCCTCACTGGGGCCGGAAGGCTCACCGTGAACATTTGTGTCTGTGTATCTCAGGAGAGCTCCTTCCTGCTTAGATAGGAAAGCTTCCTTTGCTTTCTTTCTTTTTCTGAATGTTGCCCCAGAGGGATGTTTTCTTCTTTCACTCATGACTGCTGTTCTGTGCCAGCTATAGTGGCTATCAACACTCAGTTGAAGAGGACAAATAAACAGGCTAGTAGCAGGGCCTGAGTGAGGGAAACTATCAGCATCTTAAGGGCCTAACTGGCTCCTAATACTTCAGTTGACTGCCTGTTCTCCTCAAGCGGGTTCAGGGAAGCAGCAAGAAACAAAAAGCTCCCTGAGAAGTTGATGTTAATCAGTCCAGGCTCCTGGGGGTGCTAGTGAGGTACATAGGAAGAGGAGCCTCTTCTCTCTTCCTGCAGCTCCTGCTGCTTTCTGTTACTTTCTCTCACCTTTTCTTCTGCCTGCCTGTTATGTTTCTTGTGCCTTCCTTCCTCCAGCCCAGCAGAACTCCACCATCTCTGTGCATCTAGAGCAGAGAGAATACATATGCACCAGCAGCAGACACTATTTTCTACACTTTGGGCACTAGGGGCGCCCCCCCACAGTCTGGCACCAGAGGCAGCTGCCTCAGTTTGCCTCATGGTAAGGCCAGCCCTGGGTTTGCCTAATCACTGACTGCACCTGCCAGCCTCATTAGGCAGGAGCTAAAAGGCTTGGAGGAAGTGGAAGAAGAGTAGGTGGGTAGAGACCAGGAAGCTTAGGGAGAGGTAGGAGCCAGCTACTCTGTTGTTGATCAGCCCTGTGTTAGGCGAAGCCATTGTAAATAGCCTGTTTATAGTAGGAAACTGGTGCTGGGAAACAGACACAAATAAAGAGTATGGGAGTTGTACTAGCTCAGGGTGTCCCTGAGTCTGTGAGGAGCAGGGCAAAGGGGCTGGATATGCAGGGGTGTGGTGGAGACTTTGTTACAGACATTGAGACCCAGTTGGGTCTCAAAACTTTGCTGAGCATGTAAAATCCAAACAAGGGATAAATGTGAGTGATATAATATAACACTGTAATATGCATATCTTGTTTAGAATTGTATGTATGTGCTGGGACAAGTTCTCCTCTGTTACATCAGATTTAATCTGCAGTAACTTGACTTAGTGGAGTTGCATTGTCATAAAACTGGGATAAATATCTCTGGGGCAGAGTACAGCTGAACAAAAAGTTGGAATTTCTCTTCTGCAGGAAATTCTAGTACCTCAACATTTGGTTTTGTCCCAAATTGAGATGAAAAGTTAAAATACCAATTTTTTTTCACAGGATGAAAAATGTCTTAATGTTATTTTGCCTTTTAAAAAAATCTAAATTCAACACTTTAATATTCCTCAACTGAAATGTTTCATTTGGAGTTAAATTCATATTCAACTGCACCTGCCTACAATGCTGTAGTACCTCATGGAAATTGTCATTCCCACACAACTTGTCCCCATTCTACTCTGTGCCCTGGACTCCAGAGCTGGATTACATCTCCTCTGATGCACCACAGCACCGTGGCAAGATATAGTTCAGTGTTGAACTGACTTAAAATAAAATGTTTGAGATCAGGTGAATAAACCAAATGTTTGGATTCTGGTGAAACAAAATACTTTGTTTAGATTTTCCCAAACAAGAAATTGAATAATTTCAGCAAAATCAAAATTTTTCCACAGAAAATTTGATTTTACAGACACTGCATTTTCTGTCAAACATCATTTTTATGAAAATTTCCTGACCAGCTCAGGGCTGAGGCATTGTATGCTCTCTCACTTACTGCTGTAGGGACTAATCCTGCATCCTTTATTTAGAGGAAAAGTCGCTTAAAAATCCACGTTAGTTTTGCCATAGTGAAGACTGGAGGATCAGTCTCTTTGCCATGTCTTTCTCTCAGGCTCCAAATATTAAATATCTATCTAAAGATAGTTTTCATATGACCAGGGGCCTCTGCATACATTTGATTTACTAAAACACATTTTGCTGTAGCCAGTCTCATTTTAATTTAGGAAGAAATGGGTTGGCAGCTTGGCTGGTTCACAGAAAATGCAGTGATATATTCTTATAATCTGAGTTACAAATCTGTCAGTTTGCCTGAAGGAAACATTTTATTTTATTCAGACATATATCTCTGTCAGTACTGTGACATAAAGTCCCATGCTTCAGTATTGGTATCAGAATGTGTTGTGCTAATGTCTCTCTTGTTTCTTAAACAACCTTTTTTAGCCTCAGACAGAATTAATCATTCTCTATTTGATTTGCTCCAGTCTATTGTCTAAAGATGTAGCAGCTCCTTTACCTGCCCCAAATTAACACTAGTCCTTCTCCCATCCCTGAATCATCTGGGCAGTGCTCTAGTAAACAATGTTCTTTCAATGTGATGATCAGAATTACATGTATTATTGCAAATGTAGCATCATTAGTTTTCTACTGTTGAAATAATTTGTGGGGATTCAGACTTAGCATTTCTGAGGTGTGTATGTAGTTAGTTTTCCCCCCGCTGCTATCCATTATGGAGAAGGGTTAGTGCACATCCACAATCACCCCTCATCTTTTACTGATCGGTGAAAACTACCTAAATGGTTTTGAATTTTTCTTCAACTCCTTTTAATATGCTGATGCTCCTTTGAAATTTGTCTCACTAATACATTTTGCCAGTATTAAAATGTTGCCCTTTTCAAAGTTGATGAATACTTACCATAGTCAAACAAAAGTAGTTGTAATATTTCTACTCACTGTTACCAATCTGTAGCCTATAGTTCTCTGATTTTCCGGTAGTGTAAACATATCCTTCGTTAATCAAAGCACATCCCACAAGGAATGTTGCACCTGGAACTCCAATGCCTGCAAAAGAGCTGAAAGTAAAAATCACTTTAGAGTTCTGGGGTTTGGTTAACCCCTGCTGATTTAGGAAGGCTGCAAAATGGCAGGTAGAAACACAGGTGGTGGTTGCACCTCTGCTGGGGGAAGTCAGTCTGTCAAACCTTAGTCCCAGATTTGGACCTTAGCGTCCAAAATATGGGGGTTAGCATGAAAACCTCCAAGCTTAGTTACCAGCTTGGACCTGGTACTTGCTGCCACCACCCAAAAAATTAGAGTGTTTTGGGGCACTCTGGTCCCCCTGAAAAACCTTCCCTGGGGACCCCAAGACCCAAATCCCTTGAGTCTCATAACAAAGAGAAATAATCCTTTTTCCCTTCCCCCCTCCAGGTGCTCCTAGAGAGATACACAGACACAAGCTCTGTGAATCCAAACAGAGTGACTCCCCCTCTCCGTTCCCAGTCCTGGAAACAAAAGCACTTTCCTCTTCACCCAGAGGGAATGCAAAATCAGGCTAGCAAATCCAACACACACAGATCTCCCCCTGATTTCTTCCTCCCACCAATTCCCTGGTGAGTACAGACTCAATTTCCCTGAAGTAAAGAAAAACTCCAACAGGTCTTAAAAGAAAGCTTTATATAAAAAGAAAGAAAAATACATACAAATGGTCTCTCTGTATTAAGGTGACAAAATACAGGGTCAATTGCTTAAAAGAATATTGAATAAACAGCCTTATTCAAAAAGAAAACAAATCAAAGCACTCCAGCACTTATATTCATGCAAATACCAAAGAAAAGAAACCATATAACTTACTATCTGATCTCTTTGTCCTTACACTTAGAAACAGAAGATTAGAAAGCAGAAACTACTTCTCCAAAGCTCAGAGAAAGCAGGCAGACAGACAACAAAGACTCAGACACAAACTTCCCTCCACCCAGAGTTGAAAAAATCCGGTTTCCTGATTGGTCCTCTGGTCAGGTGCTTCAGGTGAAAGAGACATTAACCCTTAGCTATCTGTTTATGACACAGCCTAACAGCTATATTTCCCAAACTGGTGCCAATGACTTTTATGGCTGTGCTGGCCAGCTGTGGGCCCACCAGCAGAGCAGGTGTTCAAGTTGCTTCAATCATTTGTAATTAAACTTCTCTTACAACTTTGTTTCATTTCTTTGAGAGGAAATATGCAAATACCAAGAATGGGGAGGAATTGTTTAGCAAGGCAAAAAGGGGATATACGGAACAGTAATGTGATGAAATTAAGAAGGGGAAGGCTTAAACTGAATGGGGGGGAATTCCTGACAGTGAGCCCTACCTAGCTTTAAAATAATTTCCTAAGGAAACTGTTGAAACATATATTGCTTAGAAAAATTAAAACTAGATTGAACAAAACACTAGCTGAGATACTGCAAGAAACAATCCTGTACTGATAAGCAGATGAATTAGATCAGAGGTTCTCAACCTTTTTCTTTCTGAGGCCCACCGAACCTGCTGTAAAATCTCTGCAGCCCATCTGCCACAATAACTGGTTTTCTGCATGTAAAAGCCTGAGCTGGCATGGGGGGTAGCAAGCAGGGCAATTGCCTGGGGGCCTGCAAAGCTACATTGCTCAGGCTTTGGTTTCTGCCCTGGGTGGTGGGGCTTTGGCTTTCTGCCTTGGTCCCAAATTAGTCTAAGGCTGGCCCTGCTTGGTGGACCCCCTGAAACCTGCTTGCAGCCTCCTAGTGGGCCCCAGACCTCTGGCTGAGAACCACTGAATTAGATAGCTTAAAAGCCCTTTTCTGTGGCAAATTTTTATGACAATGATGCTGAAATTTGACTCTTCTCGTGATTCAGGTGTGGTATGCAACACATAGAAAGAGCCCCTCCAGGATGCTTTTTTAGCTTCCAGGTTCCTATTCTAACTCTCCTCTGTCGGGTTATCCTTTTGTAGGAATTTTTATCCCAGCTTGCTTTTCTCGCCCTTTAAATATGGCAAAGGCAAACGGCTGCAGCCCTGAAGTGGGTATCTTAAAAATGTCTGTGGGTATATCTACACTACGGGATTTTTCCGATTTTACACCGGTTTTGTAAAAGAGATTGTATAAAGTCGAGTGCACGCGGCCACACTAAGCACATTAATTTGGTGGTGTGCGAGCATGGTCTGAGGCTAGCGTCGATTTCTGGAGCGTTGCATTGTGGGTAGCTATCCCATAGCTATCCCATAGTTCCCGCAGTCTCCCCGGCCCATTGGAATTCTGGGTTGAGACCCCAATGCACGATGGTGCAAAAACAGTGTCATGGGTGATTCTGGGTAAATGTTGTCACTCATTCCTTCCTCTGTGAAAGCAACGGCAGACAATCATTTCGCGCCCTTTTTTCCTGGATTGCCCTGGCAGACGCCATAGCATGGCAACCATGGAGCCCGTTCAGATTTTTTTTACTGTCACTGTATGTCTACTGGATGTTGCTAACAGATGCAGTACTGCAGCGCTACACAGCAGCATTCATTTGCCTTTGCAAGATAGCAGAGATGGTTATCAGTCGTTCTGTACCGTCTGCTGTGCCATTGTAAATTGGCGATGCGATGACGGTTATCAGTTGTTCTGCACTGTCTGCTGCTGTCATGGGTGCCCCTGCCTGAGGTCGGCCAGGGGCGCAAAGTAAAAAATGGGAATGACTCCCCGAGTCAATCCCTCCTTTATGGTATCTAAAAATAGTCAGTCCTGTCTAGAATATGGGGCAAGTGTACCAGAGAACCAGGGAGCACAGCTGCTCTATGTCAGATCCCGCAGAAATGATGAGCTACATGCCATTCTAGGGGGTGCTCCTGCAACAACCCCACCTATTGCTTCCCTCCTCCCCCAACCCTCCTGGGCTACCATTGCAGTGTCCCCCCATTTGTGTGATGAAGTAATAAAGAAGGCAGGAATAAGAAACACTGACTTGTTAGTGAGATAAAATGAGGGAGAGGCAGCCTCCAGCTGCTATGATAGTCCAGGCAGGACATTAAACGGTGCGGGGGGGAGAGGAGCCCAGCATCCCACTGCTATGATAGTCCAGGCAGTACAGAATCTTTTCTTTACACATGAAAGGGAGGGGGCTGATGGAGCTCAGCCCCCAGTTGCTATGATGAAGATGGTTACCAGCCGTTCTGTACCATCTACTGGGAATGACCGGGAGTCATTCCTATTTTTACCCAGGCGCCCCCAGCTGACCTCACCTGAGGCCAGCCAGGAACACTCACAGGCTGATGACAAGGACAGTTACCAGTCCTACTGCACTGTACTGTCTGCCACTGGGGAAGGGAGGAGAGAGCATGCTGCTGTTCATTGCCCCAGCACCGTGTCTACCAGCAGCATGCAGTAGACATATGGTGACATTGAAAAAAGTCAACAAACAATTTTTTTCCCTTTTCTTTCACGGGGGGGAGGGCGGAGAGTAAATTGACGAGCTATATCCTGAACCACCCTGGACAATGTGTTTGACTCTACAGGCACTGGGAGCTCAGCCAAGAATGCAAATACTTTTCGGAGACTGCTGGGGACTGTGGGATAGCTGGAGTCCTCAGTCCCCCCTCCCTCCCTCCATGAGCGTCCATTTGATTCTTTGGCTTTCCGTTACGCTTGTCACGCAGCACTGTGCTGTGGACTCTGTATCATAGCCTGGAGATTTTTTTTAAAATGCTTTGGCATTTCGTCATCTTTAACAGAGCTCTGATAGAACAGGTTTGTCTCTCCATACAGCGGTCAGACCCAGTATCTCCCGTACGGTCCATGCTGGAGCTCTTTTTGGATTTGGGACTGTATTGCCACCCGTGCTGATCAGAGCTCCATGCTGGGCAAACAGGAAATGCAATTCAAAAGTTCGCGGGGCTTTTCCTGTCTACCTGGCCACTGCATCAGAGTTCAGATTGCTGTCCAGAGCGGTCACAATGGTGCACTGTGGGATACCGCCTGGAGGCCAATACCGTTGATTTGCGACCACACTAACCCTAATCCGATATGGTAATACCGATTTCAGGGCTACTCCTCTTGTCGGGGAGGAGTACAGAAACTGGTTTAAAGAGCCCTTTATATTGATATAAAGGGCCTCGTTGTGTGGACAGGTGCAGCATTAAATCGGTTTAACGCTGCTAAAATCAGTTTAAAGGTGTAGTGTAGACCAGGCCTGTTACATATATCTCACTCACTCCAACCTGGTAGGTAATGCAGTTATATTTTCTCTTTCTTATTGCTGAGGCGTTTTCCCTATATTTTAAATACTGTGTTCTTTATATCTACTGAGATTGAAAATAGTGTACACTGTATATCAATATAAATGTCTGTTACTGGATGTTATATTTCCAGAGACTTGGTGTTAGAGTCACTGCTAGCTTGTGAAGGTAGCATTCATGCCATCAGTTTTCATTTAATTAAATTTATTCAAGATTACTGTAGCAGCCTATCTACAATGGGCCTGATCCTGTGGGGAACTAAATAAGATTGTGGATTTCTTCTTACAAATCACTTCCAGTGATTTGCAGACTAACATGGGAACTGTGTATTGGGAGGAAGGCACAAATCTAGCACAAATGGGGATTTACCCAACGTTATGCCTGAATTATGCTGAATTTACTTATGTGAATGAGATTTTGTACCATGCCACATAATCTGTAAATGTGGTGCTTGACATAACATGATGCCTTTTGGCACTTATGTTAAACTATACCTGTTTCTTAAAATAACTCAAATGGGGGTTGTTGGAACTGCAAAAGATATTAAAACATTGTGCTACCAGCATGTAGGCTGGGACAGTGTGAACTGGAAGGAGGGAAAAAAACACCTGAGCAGCTGACTACCACTGACCACGCCTCTTAGAGGCTTCTGGGAGTAGGAGGAGTCTGGACATTATATAAGGGTAACCCAGCTCACTTGAAATGAGGGGTGTGTGTGTGTGTATCCATCCATCCATCCAACCAAGAAGATTGTGGGTGGGAGTAGGAATAGTCACAGCTGCCATCATCATTGCCTTCTTGAAGGGAAGAATGTACTGACTTTGGGGAGAGCTAGGCATTGATTGGAGCCTGCTCTCTGTGGAAACTTTGGCCTTCTTTAAGGGATAAGACAGATTATAGGGAAATGGGACTAAGACTTTAGGTGTAGATAATAAGCTGAATATTGGTATATGCCTTTTATAAAAGCATCTATGTTTTCTCTGGTGTCTTTTCTCCCCTGGCCTTTATGTGGTCAGGTAATCCTGTCCCACTAGGCATAGGCTTGGTGATTTTTGGAGCTATGGGATTTGAAGCTTAGCCAGGGGAACAGATCAGTTTAGTGCTCATCTGCTGAGCTCCATAGAGCTGGCAAGACTCCACCAGTTGATACTAGGGTTGCCAGGTGTGCAGTTTTTGACTGGAACACCCGGTCAAAAAGGGACCCTGGTGGCTCTGGTGACACCGGTGACCAGGCTGTTAAAGGTCAAGTCGTGGCGCTAAGGCAGGCTTCCTCTCTGCTCTGGCTCTGTGCAGCTCCCTGGAAGTGGCCAACATGTCAAGCCCCTGGGCACAGGGGCGATCAGGGAAGCACTGCGTGCTGTCCCCACCCCCCAGTGCTGGCTCCGCAGCTCCTGTTGGTCTGGAACCGTGGTCCATGGAAGCTGTGGGGGTAGTGTCTGTGGGCACCATATAGAGCTGCCTGGCATATGCCTCTGCCTAGTGGCCAGACATGCTGGCCGCTTCCAGGAGCAGTGTGAAGTCAGGGCAGGCAGGGAGCCTGCCTTAGCCCTGCTGGGCCGCTGACCTCAGGCGGCTTCAAGTAAGTGCTGACCAGCTGGAGCCTGAACCTCATGCCCCAGATCGGAACCCCCTTCTGCACTCTAACTCCCTCCCAGACCTTGCACCCCAACCCCATGACTCAGGTCGGAATCTCCTCCTGCACCCAAACTCCCTCCCAGAGCCCACACCCCAATCCCTTACCTGAGCCCCCTCCTACATGCCAAATCCCTTGTCTCCTCCTGCACCCCAATCCCCTCATCCCCAGCCCAACCCTAGAGCCCTCACTGCCTCCCACACTTCAACCCCCTGCCTTGAACCTGCTCCCATACCCCAAACACCTCATCCCTGGCCCCACCCCCAAGCCTGCACCCCCAGCTGGAGCCCTCACCCCCTCCTGAACCCCAGCTCCCTGCCCCAGCCCAGTGAAAGTGAATGAGAATGAGGAGAGAGTGAGAAGGGGCGGGGCCTCAGAAGGGGCAGGAAGGGGGTGGGGCAAGGGTATTCAGTTTTGTGCAATTAGAAAATTGGCAACCCTAGCTGATAAGGCAAATACAAGAGTATGTGATGTAGCTGTAGCAGTCTCTGAATTACCTGCACTTGTTGAACTCCTCTCTACTCATTAGCAATATTCTAATAGAATACTAATGTTGTACTTCAAGAACAATAGTTACACTTCAAAGTATCTAAGGATAATACATTTATTCTTCTGTTTAGCAGTGAAATCCCTTAATAGTCCTATCTTTTAGTTTGGAAATAGGTTTTTTTTATAGTGCAAATGAAAGCCCTTATAGACTCCTACTATGATTTTTTTCCTCCTGGGAAAGCAATAATAGCTAACAACTTCAGTCATGAAATAATTATTTATTATCTAGTTTCAAATATAGTGCTTTCTCTGTATTTTAGTTCTTGAATACAGCTGGAATCCAAATGTTTTCTTTGGAATAACTGAAGCAATCAGTCTAGCTATTTAAAACTCTGAATGACTGTAGGAAAAAGTAGGGAACCACTAAAATATTGTTCATTGACTTTTATGATATCCATGAAAACATTTGACTTTACTGTATCATTCATCCCTGCCTCTCACAACCTTCTTTCTCTCCAGCAGGTGACATGATGCTCCCCTACACAGCCCCCTCTCCAGCTTCCTCAACAGTTTTTGACTACCCTTTATGAGAAGAGGTGGTGACCTATCATCGTTGTGCATTAGAGAAAGCAAGTGAGAGGCTTTATTTGTATCATCATGGGTTATATCCCTCTTCCTCCTCTTATGATGTTCTCCATTTTCCATAGCTTCCTATTTCTGGTGCACCAACCACCCAAAAACATCAACATTTTATTGGCTTCCACTCTGCATGCTGGAACTGTGTACGGAGGTCAAAATGAAGAGGTCAGTAGCTCTAACAACCTTCCAAAATTCTACTGATCTAGGGTGGGCTTCCCCTCTGTGCAGAGGGCCCATACAAGGCCTATGCGCCATTTAAATCCCACTCAAACCATATTTTAGTGGTCTGAGTAGTGACTGGACGTTGCGTAGGTTCCTTGAACTGGTATGAATTTGACTCATAAGCTGAGTAACCTTCTTTTTATGAGCAAGCTAAATTGTCATTAGATTTCCCATTTTCATCAAAAATCCTGGTGAAAGGCAAATAGTCTTTCCACTTGGGATGGTAAAGTGGTAATGACATTTTCAATGCACTGTGGGGGAAACATTAAACCAGGCTTGTGCGGTATCTCCATTAAAGTGAACTGAGCCTGCGGTCTCTTTCAGTTGTGGCGGCTCAAAAGTTTACAGTTGTTTGGTGTAAAGTGGGATTAAAAGAATTGGCTTCCCTATTTAAAAGTATCAGAAGTCTGAGAGTTAAGTCTTCTGATTTCTTTTAAACATACCTTTTTGATATCGCCTATCAATGCATTATCATGTACAGCAAATCTTACTTTGGGCTGGTCCACACTAGGGGGGGGGGGAAATCTATCTTAGATACGCAACTTCAGCTACGTGAATAATGTAGCTGAAGTCGAATATCTAAGATCGGATTACTCACCCGTCCAGACGGCGCGGGATTGATGTTTGCGGCTCTCCGTGTCGATTCCGGAACTCCGTTGGGGTTGATGGAGTTCCGGAATCGATATAAGCACGCTCGGGGATCGATATATCGCGTCTAGATTAGACGCGATATATCGATCCCCGAGCAATCGATTTTAACCCGCCGATGCGGCGGGTAGTCTGGACGTACCCTCAGTATAGTGTTTCTTTCATACTTTATCCATTATCGCTTCTTACAGAATTAAATAAGAAAATAGGGAGAGAGGGGACAAAGGAGAAGGTGTTTTCAACTGGGATTTGAAAACAGATGAACAGAGTTCTCTCTGCTTCATCAACCAAGCTAAGGAGGCTGATCCAAATGGCAGGAACTGCGGAATAGAAGGCTTTTGCAAGCAAAAATATGTGGCAGGATGGAGAAGTGGCAGAGGCTGGATGAGTGAAGAGAGAAAAAGAATGAAGCAAAGTCTGTCAAGTTAGGGTTGGCTGGGCAAATATTTGATGTAGTCAGTGATTACACTGTCACTTAGTTTTACATGGAAACATAGGGCGGTCCTCATGTGCCCCAGGGGTTTTTCACGCTTCCACTAGCTCTGTAACCTATTGGCTACAGAGAGAGCTCCTTCTTAAACCTAACCACCCTCTAGCACTTATTGTTGTCTCTGCTCTCTCCGAGCATTCACCTGGATTATTTAATTCTCCTGGAGATGTTGTGTGACAGGGGAAATACTACCTCTGTCCTCCAGGGGACTTAGGGCTATATTCCAGTTTGAGGATAAAGTCCCAGAGTTTGGCAAGCGACTACAATATCCCTCAAACTACATGAATTCTACTTTTTTTTCCCTTTAGAGGATATTGCTTGTGTGATATACCCAGGTAATTTGGGTACAACAAAGTAGTTGAAGGCAGATATACTGGCCACTGGATTAGCAGTTTTCTGTTCTCTGACTGAACAGAGCAGGGGCTGCTCCAGATTAATGAGAACACCTGACTCCAATTAACCTTCAAAGAGTCAGGTAAGTCCATTAAGGTAATGTGAACACCTGACTCTAATGAAGACCCTTTTGATACTATAAAAGGGCACACTCCAGTCAGGCCGAGAAGAGCCAGGGAGCCAGAGGAGAGGAAGTGTGCCTGAAGGGTTGGTTAATGAAGACACCCTCAAGCCATCGGTAAGGGAGTCCTAAGGTAAGGGTGAAGAAGGGAGAAGCAGGAGAGCTGTGGGGAAGTGGCCCAGGGAAATGTAGCAACTCTGGCAGTGAAAGGTTGGCTGCCAACAGCTGCTACCATTAGGGTCCTTGGGCTGGAACCCGGAGTAGAGGGCGGGCCCGGGTTCCCCCTCCCCCAACCTGCCACTACAGAAACACCTCCTGGGAAGGGAAGACAAGCCCCTGTCAGGACAGGAGGCTAAACTGTTCTGAAATGAGCCCTAGGACAACAGAGACTGCGGGAGTTCTCTCTTAACCTCCTTGCTGGCTTATGATGAAAAGGTCTCAGTAAACTGTAACCCTGGCCCTAGAGAGAGAAGGGCTATGTGGAGGGTCACAGTGAGTCACTGAGGCTAGCATAAACCGCCTAGAAGCGCGGGACCCACAGGGTCGGAGCTCTGCCACACTGAGTATGGAACTAAAATGCCAATTTTGGAGCAGGTTCTGCTCTCCTTAACCTTGATATGACTGAGGGCAGAATCTGGCCCTGAGAGGAACGGCCGAGATTTCCTGCTGTTTCTACTGCTGCCATGTAGTGAGTGCTCTGAGTGATTCTCAGTACCTCTGATACTGGAAAACTAATAGAGACCAGAGCTGAAACGGAAGAGTGAAGGAAGTTACTAATGTATAAAAGAAGGCTTGGAACAAAGAGATGTCTCTGGAGGAACTACGGGTGGGATAGAATCATGATGACTGGTAACTATAGATTAAAATGAGTGTGGTGATAGCAGAAATTTGCTATCTACTGCCTGTAGAGCCAGCCTTCTGGCACCCCAAGTAGGGCTGGATTAGAATGCTCCATGTGGGTTAGGAGCTGATGTTTTAAGTGGCTTTCTTACTATATTTCTATTTCATTTCTCATCTCCAAGTGGGTAAGTGTGCATCCTCTCTTTGTTGCCTTGGTAGGCAGAGTTATTATTAGTTTAACTGACTCACAAGCCTCCTGTGAGATATCTAAGGCCCAGAGCTGAGATTAGTGGCAGGTTTAAATTTAAAGGGACTGCAGTAAATAAAGACTTTCTGAAAGAGATGGTGGTGCCAGTAGCTCATGCACCTGTGAGAGCTACTTCCAGTCTAGTGTCTTCTACAACCATTTGTCTGCTGCCTGTCAAAAGAGACAATACACTGTGCGCAGAACAGAAACCAAACACTTCTGTGAAAACTAAAACTCTAGTGCTGGAAGATTTCAACTATCTGGGCCATAACTGGTGCACACTAAGTGGAATCAATAAATCAAACAGGAAGTTTGTGAGCATTATACAGGCCTGCTTCTCTGATGCTACTTCAGGTTATGTGGCATATTAAACACTGCACCTACATTCATTTGGTATTAGAAAGGAAAATCCAAGTAAAAAATCCTCTCTAAAATGTAGTAAAACTTCCGGGCAAAAATCTGACAGATGAGCCTTGCACCTTGCCTTGAATAGGAATGAAGCTGGACTCCGCTAGGCTTGTGGAAGCTAATTCCAGTGTCAACGGCTATTCACTGGGAATGCTGTCTGTCAGCCTCAGGGTATTAAAATAGCAGGAAGCGTAGGTGGAGTACTCAAGCTGATCTCCATTGCCGTGGTGGTACGTGAATAGAGAGACTGTTCTTGAGGTTGATGTAATCTTGAACCAAATAAAAGCCTGTGGTTGTTGACTAGTAACACAGGTCACACCTTTCTTCCATTTCCATCAGTGCAGTACAAAGAGTAAATCCATAGAAACTAACGAGTTTTACCAGTTTAAACCCATCTGCTTGAGTGGAAAATTATGGCTACAGAATGTGAGCAGTGGTGGTGATGGAGGCCGGTAATGCTTTTTCCAAGTGTATTAAATACACTTGTGAGGTGAACACAGAAAATAAATATGAGGGACTCCATTCTATGACTTGGACTTCTGGGTACTACCACAAAACACACAAATGCTAATAATTCCGATATTCAGCTAGAGGGGAGATGAGTGAGACAGCGTTAAATGACTTGCTCAAAGCCATAAAGGGAGTCTCTGTCTGAGGTGGGACTAGAACTCTGTTGTTCCTGGATCTTAATTCTGTGCTCAGACCACTAGATCTCAAAGCTCACTTGTCAGCATCCCTGAAAACCTCAAATGGCCTGGTGGGCTCCTGCAGACTTCAGGCTTGGGAATGGACAAAGGGACTAGCTGAGCCTCAGATATGTTGGGAAGAGAGGTAGGGATGTGAGTGTGCAAACCAGGAGGAGGGGATTGTTAAAGAAGGAAAAACGTCTGTTTAAGCAGTAGGTGTTACACTTTAAAACAAGACTTAGATGGCTCTAAATTCCAAGGAAGAGATGTATATGCTACAATTTAGGGTATTCTGCCATCCACTCCAGGCTGTGGTTTGAGTCTCTGATTTCCAAATCCTGCTGTTACTGAATGAGTGAGAGTGAAGACAAACAGCCCTGTGCCCCTTACTGAATTGTGTGAGAGGGAGGTTTGTTACCAGCTCCTCTGGAAATGTCCCACGAAAGACATGTCATGTTAAGGGAGATCTTGTTAGGGTGAGAAGGGAAAGGAAATGGTCAGGGCCGGCACTTCCATTTAGGCAGCCAAGGCAATCCTCTAGGGCGCCAGGATTATTGAGGGGCAGTATTTTGCAGGGGGGGGGCAGCAGGCGGCTCTGGTGGACCTGCCGCAGTCATGCCTGTGGAGGGTCCCCTGGTCCCGCGGCTCCGGTGGACCTCCTGCAGGCACGCCTGTGGCAGCTCCACCGGAGCCACGGACCAGCAGACCCTCCGCAGGCACGACTGTGGCAGGTCCACCGGAGCCGCAGGACCAGCGCGTGGGGTGGCGAAATGGCTGTGCGCCTAGGTCGCTAAAAACACTAGCGCCGGTCCTGCAAATGGTCAGCAAGTTTGAGGCAGGATTGCTTGAAAGCTTCACTTCATCTTTTGACCGATGATAGTAGTTAGCCCAGATGTTTAAATATGGCATGCCAAGTTCCTGCAATGTCTTTGACTTCAATGGGACTGCATACTAGTAACAGAGTAGTTTGTCCTAGAACATCCAAACAAATGTACAAATTATGGCCTGATTGCTGCCTTCACGACAGGGAAGTGTATCACCCAGTGTCTTGTAGTATGAACTGCTGTTTTGGGGCCTTGTAAAACCAGCTGCTGCCAATACGTGTACAAGATAAGCAGCTTTGTGTTCTCACAGGCACATGCTGTCTGCTGGAGAACAGCATTGATCTATTCAATTTGAAAATCAGAAGCACTCCAGTCTATACATCATCAGCCAGAGAAAATATCGTCATTAAACTGATTCCACAGAGTGCACCTTATTTGTGCTTCCAACTAGAGCATGTTCAACTTCTACCCAGTAGTACAACTCCAGTACTGATTTGCCACACAGGGTTGGCAACAACTTTATAAAACAGTCTTTCATTAATAATTGAAATTGATACTTATAAAGAAAATAAAGCAATGCCACCTTGCAGAAAACAGTATCACCAAGCAGTCTGAATTGGTTTAGTAAACACACACAAGTCCTACATTCTTGGTTAGCTTGGTGAACCCTGCTGTGTTCCCGCACCTCACCATGGTGCTGCTGGCCATTGGCATGTTCTTCACTGCCTGGTTCTTCGTCTATGAAGTGACTTCTACTAAGTACACAAGGGACAGAGTCTGGAAGCTATAGCTAGAAAAACCCCAATATTTCATCTATCCCATCCCTCAAGAAGTGCAAGACTGCCATTTCATCAGTTATGTATTGTAAGCAATCTAATTTTAAATATTCCATGCTGTGGAATACGTACATCTTAATAGCCTTCACTGTGAAAAGATGTTTTCCCCAATAGTCAGCCTAAGTTTACCTCTTTTTATAATTTCATCCTATTATTCCTAGTTGTAGCTCCTTCACTCTACCTCTACAAGTAGGGGAGCTGGAACAATTTTTATAGTGGGGGTGTTGAGAGCCATTGAACCAAACTGTAAACCTTGAATATAATGGAAATCACTTCAACCCAGGGGGTGTGGCAGCACCCTTAGTTCCAGCACCGATGTCCACAATTCCTTTCCCATGTGCTATTCACATCCTTCCAATACTGATAAAACAATTACATCCCTCCCTTGCAGTCCTGGGTTAAGCTCAGCTATGTATATATTCAGCTTTTATAATCTTCCTTCAGAAATCACTCCCTTCAGCCCACTCATTACTCTTCATAGATTCTAAGTCTAGGAGGGACCAGTCTTGATTTAAAAATTGTCAGTGATGGAGACTGCAAGACAGCCCTCTTGGTAAATTGTTCCATGGTCAAAAATGTACATCACCTTTCTGATCTGAATTTGTCTACCAGCAGCTTCCAGCCATTGGCTCGTGTTAAACCTTTCCCTGCTAGATTGAAGAGCACATCATTAAATATTTATTCCCCATTTTTTATTATGAACCCACTCATTCCTGAAATTATTTTGGAAGATTCAGCAATGGAGGGAACTAGAGATTGAAATGAGTGGAGCTGTGGAGTTTGGGCAGGTAGTGATTGGGAGAAAGGGTATCATTGAGCAGGATGGGGGCAAGAGGAGTAGTGGGGAGTTAGCGGATAGGAAGAAAAGTGTAGCAAGAAGCTGGGAGGGCAAAGTACAGATGGGACAGAACAAATTGGCTGGGGAATGGGTATTGGAAGAGGGAGAAGTAGATGGCAACTGATGGAAAGAGGGGATGCTATTGGAACTGTAGATGCAGCCAACAGGAAAGAAAGAAGCCGTGTAGTCTAATGCCATCAGTTGGTAAGCTCCATGCCAGCCCAGTACTGTAGGAATCCTGGGTACACTGGCAGATGATATAGAGGAGCTGCTGCTCCCCAGCTGGATTTGTAATCTAGAAGGGAACAATGCTCAAGGAACACAGCAAACCCTTTGAAATTAGAACAGGTCACTAACACACCCCTTCTAACATACCACATGAAAGAATGAGTCATTATGTACCTCTATACATTTGCACTAGTATATGTAGTAGAGTGACTGAACATAAAAAGTTCAGTAGGGATAAAGCTCTAATTGCAAAATTCCCACCAGTGGAGTTGGCAGACCCACAAGAATCCCTGTTCAAAGAGTCCTATACACAACTTACAGTATTGCAAAGGTAATCTTATAGCACTATCACAATTACTCCTGGGGGGATTCTACACCACTGCACATGTGCAGAATTTGTGTCCCCACTCAGATTTCTTTGCTTCCCTCTGTGCATCCAGATCCCCCACCCCTAGACGCCCCACTAAGCTGCCTGCACTCAGATTGTCCCGCATGGAATCCTCTCACTCCATACCTGGATCCCTCCACACTTGAATCCTACCCGGTTGAGCCTGCCTGCCCCACATTGGGTGCACCTGGCGCAGAGGGGCAGAGCCTCAGGGTGTTTCTGGGGCAGGCCCAGGCCTTGTGCTATGTCAGGGTCACGTGCAGCCTCACCACTGAGTCCGTGTCCCGGGGGTGGGGAGGCTACAGAGTGATCTCCCACCGTTGTACAGCCAATGGCCCGGGCTCCTCACTGCCATGCTGGAGCCTCTGCATTTATTTATTGACAAATAAAACTTGCAGAATTTTAAAATACTGTGTACAGAATTTTAATTTTTTTTGGTGCAGAATGCCCTGAGGAATACGCAATGCAGAGCCCCAGGGAAAGTTTTGGAGGTTTGCACTTAATGTGAGGCAGGCACCCAAGGAACCATACTGTTCTAGACCTGGTTTCTTGTGTTAAGGTTGTTTTCACAAACATGAGCTGCATTTTAATTGATCCTGCTTGTTACTCCTGATGTTACAAGCATTCTGTAAATATTTAGAGTGTTGCATTAGCTCGAGTTTGTGACAAGTGTTAACTGGTTTTTTTTTATTTTGCCGTAGGTAGCACAGCATTTTTTAAAACTGATATTGCCCATAAGACAGCAGCAGCCAGAAACAACCCACTAGGTTTTCAAGGCCAGGTTACCACAGAAAAATGTGTATTTGTTTTTCTGAGCATTTTAGCATTTCACCAGCAGCTCTTATCACTCTTAGTACTTTGGCCAAGAGTCTGTATGTTTTCTTTGTAATGCATAATTCAGATTTTCCTGATGGAAATGTTCCATAATAAATACAACTTAGTTGTGCATTCTTGGTTGAGTAATCTGGCTGTACCATGCTCACTAACATTTAGAAGCCTCTTAAATTTTTTTTCAGAACATTAAGCGCATATGAAACTGAGCTAGAATATCACCCGTGAAGTAACCAAGAGAAAAGGCTTTCTAGCATCAAGTCTATACAAGTAACAAACCCTTTCCCCAATTGGACATTCTGGGCCAAATGTTCAAATTGCCTCCATGTTAATTTGTTAGCAAAGAACCTGATTCTGCATGGTGTTCAGTGTCAAAACCTGCTGATGAGTTTATTTGTATATACCCTTGTATTTGCATACTTGGTAGCTGCACATCTACTTGGTTTAATGCTTAAGAGGTGCGCGTGTGGGCTTGCACACAGATCCTCAGCTTGTGTAAATCAGCATAACTACATTGAAGTCAATGGGTATGTCTAAAATTAGAAATGTAAGTTGACCTACAGTAATTACTGCGGTGGTGCATATCCACAATACTTTCCTTGTGTTGGTGGTGAGTGTCCTCACCAGGATTGCTTCCACTGACCTAAGAAAGGTGGTGTAAGGAGCTGAGAACCCAGTCTCCTGGGCTCCCAGTGAGCTGCCCCCTCTCCCAGTTCCCCACCAGGAATGGGGAAAGTCAGCTGGAGCTTGTCCCCTCACTGTTCCCTGGACCGGAGGGAAGCTGCCCAGGGCTTCTTGCCCCTGGGGAGTGGGGTCCAGCTGCCCTGGCTTCTCAGCCCTTCTGCCTTCTGTGCACAGGGAGATGGGCAGCCTTGTCAATTTCATGACTCATCCAGCTAGCTCCCTGGGGCTTCTTGTCCCAGCTGGCGGGCAGGGGACGAGGTGCTGGGGCTTCTCACTCTGACTCCCAGCTGGGAGCAGGATTCCATTATCCCCCTGGTTCCCAGCCAGGAGCAGGGTCCCGCTGCACAGCTCTTCAGGGATATGAGGGTCAGCTGGGCTCTAGAGGGCTGGCTTTCTTGTCAGTTTCATGGCTCCTGAGAGGAAATAGCACAGGGAAAAGGCCAGGAGAGGTACTGATGCTGCTGTGGGTGAAGGGCATGAAAACATTAGCCTCAAGCTTCCTGGTAGCACAGCTGCAGCTGTCTTGAGGGAAAGCTCAGTGGCCTAACCTGATCCCCTCTCTAGAGCAGGGCTGAATAAGGGTAGCAGCTGGCTGGCCTGTTAACCTCACAGTTGCTGAGGCTGTGGACTAACTTTAGCTTGTGGGAGAATTGGAGCAGAGAAGTAGAGATTCTCTTCGCAGTCTCCCTGCAGGGCAAGTGAGATCATGTCACCCACAGCCCGACATGCTGGGTTCCATTTTTGGCCCACATCATGGCTAGGCTAGGCCCCTCCCAGACCCTTCTCTCAATCTGGAAGTGAGAGCAAGGTGCCATTAACGCAGTTGGTGAGTGGTGGGTTGGTGTGTTTTTACTTCTGTTTGGGTGAAGTGGCCCTGTGTAATGGGGCTGGTTTCTCTTTACCCCTGATCAAGTGATATTGTAAGGAGATTCATCTTTCCCCACTCGTTCAGAGATGTAGTGCCAGAGTGGGAGGGGGGAGACTTTTTCTGGCAGATGTAGATATGCTGGAAGAAATTCAGAGAAGGGCAACAAAAACAATTAGGGCATGGAGGGATTGACTTGAAAGATTAAAACAGCTAAATAGTTTTTCTTAGTCAAAATAGCTAAGTGGGGACAAAACAGATTAGAAATGTGTATAGAACGCTAATACCAAGGAGGAAAAGGAAGTATTAGGAGTGATGAGTGGGGAGGGAATTAACTAGGAGAACTGTGATGAAACTAAAAATAAATAAATATAGGGAAATGCTTCCTGACAGGAATGGAGAGAGTAGGCTGTGGAATAGACATTTGGGGAAAGCTGGAAGCCTCATGATTTGGGACTTTCCAAACTAGATGGACGCTGGAAAATATAGTTCATAGAATTAGAGCAGATGATCTGTGAGGTATTTTCCATCTCTTACTTCTGCATGGAATTATAGAATCACAGATGATAGTAATGAAAACATAGAGGGCTAAATCCTGCTTCCAGTTATATCTCTGCAACCACAGTGAAGCCTACGTGGGCAGGATTTGGCTCAGCAAGCACACACATCAAACTGAGTTCTGGTATTTCTGGTCTTGTCGTAGTTAGAATTTTGAAATGCTGAATTCAAGATAAAATGCACCAATTATAATGTTACAGTGTGCATTGTAAACTTGCAACTCTCAGAGTACTGTCATGTTGATTTGAGAAAGTACCAAAATGTGTCTGTATTTCACACAACTCATTGGCCTCTTTTTATCCAGCAGGGAAAAGAAAAAAAAAAAGCTTTCTGTAGTTTGGGGCATTTCCAACTAAATGTGTTGTCTTTTGTTTATCATATGAAGTTTAATCTCATCTCATGGCAATAGCCTCACATTGTATCTTACTGCTGCTGTTGCCAAACGATTTCACAATGTTTCATTTTCAGTTTAAACTAAATTAGTGAAAGAAGCCAAGAAGCCACTCGCTGAAGTTACAATAGGAATCATCATGATGTAGTAGAAAACTGATAAATTGAAACAAGTTCCTCTTTAGCCAGCATGGCTACATCTACGCTATGAGCAAAGGGCGTGATTCCCCGGCTCGTGTACACACACTTGTGTTAGTGCTCATCAAGCTAGTGTGAGTATAAATAGCAGCAGAGCCATGGTAGCACAGGTAGCGGAGGCATGGCTTTGCCATGCCAAGTACATAGCTGCCTGAAATCAGGGGGGTCTGTATTTGGCATGGCTAACCTGTCCTCTGTTGTTGCGACAATGCTATTACAGACATAGGAAGCAGGGGAAGCCGGCAAGCCGGGGAATCACACCCCCAGCTCATAGTGTAGATGGTCTATGGATAGTTCCTTAGCTGCCTACAGCTTCGCAGATGGGAACAGAACCGACATAGGAACAAAATCAGGGCCAGAGCCTCAGCTGGTGTATATTGCTGTAACTCCATTGAAGTCAATACAACTAACCTGATTTTACACCACTTGAGGATCTGGCCTTCAGTGTTGCACTCAAATATGCAAGTATACAAGGCATGATTTTAAAATGCCTATGAGATGCTGGGTAGGGGAAGAAGACATCATTGACTTTGACTTTTTCTTGGAGGGGTTAAAAATGGTTTTTGTAACCAAAATAATTTTTTTGGCCAAACCCAATTTGTTTGCTCTGATTTTCCAACCACCACCCCCCCCGCCACATTTTTGAGCAAGGCTGATACTTCCCCCAGGAACTTTTGTTTGGTCAAAAATCCAATTTTTAGTGAATAAAAAGTGTAGATGGAAAACTTGTGGGGAGCCTGCAGAGTAGGGGGGTGGATGAGCCCAACAAATCCTATTTCAGGTGCATCACAAGAACCAGACCTAGGGAGGTAATGGTCAAACCTCAGCAGAGGAATTTAGATTCTGCAGAACATGAACATCCTAGAGGAACTCTCTCCAACCACTTAGGACAATCTTTGCACTCCAATTTACCATGAATGTGCCTTGGTTTATATGGCTTAAAATTGGCTTGGCTCTTTTGTTCTTTTTGCAGCCATACAGTAGTACAAACACTATGGCTAATTTGCTTTTTCTTTTAGCGGAGAGAACATATTATATTCCCCAGGGGGAATATCCTGGAGAGTGTAAAATGGGCAGCAATGTCTATGCTGTAGAAAGGGGTTATGTCCTCCTGTACTGTATTTATGTGCTTAAGAGCACATACAATAATGCATATATAAATGTTACAAAACCAAACAGAATACTCCTACTTTTCACCATATATAACCCCAGCTGACATTTTGTATAACTTATATGTATTGTTGTCAACAATACAATGCTTACTGTGTGCAGGCAGATTCACAATGAAGAAAGGATACCAATTAGCTGTTGCACTTGGTATATCTTCATTGCAAGTGTCAACTTAAAAAAAAATTCACAATTGAAATTAAATATTGTTAACCACTTTTTAATATTACTCACTTTTCTCAACAAATGCTGGAAAGCAATTAAGTACCACATTATACCTCTATGTATTGGATGTATAATTCATCCCAGGACTATAAAATATGAGGAAAAGTAGATTTCAACAGCCACACTGCTCTTTACACGTGACGTTGAATAATGTAAATGCTTCTTTCTGTTCTGAATTTCAACTATGTGTTTCTTTTGCCTTTAGCCTGGGAATTTTTTAAGGAGCTCAAATGTCATTCAAATGCAATGGAGTTCAACAGTCCAGTTCCCTTTAGCCCCATTGACTGTCCGAGTCTTACTTCAACACCGTTCAAAGCAGACATAATAGAAACACGGCTTGAGAGCAGTTTATATATCTTTAAGAACAGCATGGCCCAGGTGATAGGATACTGGATTCTGACTTGGGAGACCTGGGTTTTATTCCCAGTCCTGCCACTGATTTGCTGTGTGATTGAACAAGTCACTTCGCCTCTCTCTGCAGTGTAGACATACCCCCAATTAGACATCTGTGGCTGGCCCTGCCAGCTGACTCTGGCTAAGGAGCTGTTTAATTGCAGTGTAGATGTTTGCGCTTGGGCTGGAGCCCAGGTTCTAAGATCCTGTGAGTTGACAGTGTCCCAGAGCTCTAGTTGCAACCCAAGCATCTACACCACAGTTAAACAGCCCCTTAGTCCAAGCCCGTGGCCTGAATTAGCTGGCACAGGCCAGCTGTGGGTATCTAATTGAAGTGTCGACATACCCTGACTGTCTCCAGTCCTGTCCCTTTCTCTGTCATCTCTATTTAGACTGTGAGCTCTGCAGTGCAGGGACTGTATCCTATTATTTTTTTTGTACAGTGCCTAGCACCTGGAGCCTGATCTCATTCCCGGTCTCAGTTGGTGCAACCTTAATATAAATTTACCCCTCTCATTCCCATCTCCATGTCTCTTCCCATGCTTCTCCCTATGCATGGAGTAGTTTTCCAGTTCCAGTTTATGCAGCCATCATCTCTCTCCTAAAGATTCCTTTCATGAGTTGTGAGTTCAGAAAATAGAACACGTGGATATCATTCCCCATGCTGGATTCACATCCTAAGTTATGGATCTTGTTGGTGTTGAATCTCAGGCCATGGTATTTCTCAGACTGAACAACATACCATACATGGTCTTGGATTTGGCTTTTACCTAGCCATATGACATCATCTCAGCTGCGAGAGGATGAAACGTTTTCCGGTCACTCTATTTCACTATGTTCAGGCTCTTACACCGCACTCATCACTGTTGTAGCTAAGCACCTTCCAGTAGTGCAGTGGTTTTCAAACTTTTTGTATTGGTGACCCCTTTTACACAGCAAGCCTCTGACTGTGACCCCCATTATAATATAATATAATTTTTATATATTATATATATATACACACATAGATGTGGTCTCCTCATCTCAAAAAATATATACTGGCACTAGAAAAGGGCAACTAAAATTATTAGGGGTTTGGAACGGGTCCCATATGAGGAGAGATTAAAGAGGCTAGGACTTTTCAGCTTGGAAAAGAGGAGACTAAGGGGGTATATGATAGAGGTCTATAAAATCATGAGTGGTGTGAAGAAAGTGGATAAGGAAAAGTTATTTACTTATTCCCATAATACAAGAACTAGGGCTCACCAAATGAAATTAAGAGGCAGCAGGTTTTAAACAAATACAAGGAAGTTCTTCTTCACCAGCACACAGTCAGCTTGTGGAACTCCTTGCCTGAGGAGGTTGTGAAGGCTGGGACTATAACAGCGTTTACAAGAGAACTGGGTAAATTCATGGTGGTTAAGTCCATTAATGGCTATTAGCCAGGATAGGTAAGGAATGGTATCCCTATCCTCTGTTTGTCAGAGGATGGAGATGGATGGCAGGAGAGAAATCACTTGATCATTGCCTGTTGAGTTCACTCCCTCTGGGGCACCTGATATTGGCCACTGTCGGTAGACAGATACTGGGCTAGATGGACCTTTGGTCTGACCCAGTACGGCCGTTCTTATATTCTTATGTATGTTTTAGGGGTGTAATTTAATGGGGGCTCAGGGCTGTCAGCGCCACGGAGGATGCTTTGGTGGTAACCCAATTAACATTTTCATCGCTTAAAAAATGTTAAAGGAAAAGCAGGTTTTGTAACGTATAATTTTCCTGCATTCTTAAGTTAATAGAATAGGAAGATTGCATTATGTGTGTGATTTGTCTAAAGCTTTAAATCATTAATAAAGAAAGAGAACCCTGCATTTAGCACTAGCCATGGGGTGTACAAAGTAATAGCATCTAAGTAATAATCCAGAAATCATGACAGGGCCCTCCTCCCCTGAGCTTTGGGAAAGGCTTATTCAAACTCTGCAGCTTGGTCCCCTATCTAGTTAAAGGTGTACATTTGTGACCAGAATAAGATTGGAAATTTTCCATGTATTAAAGTTTGGGGTTGAAAAGGTTGCCACAGTTTAGTAGAAAAGCCAAACGTCATTTTCTGTGTTTAAAAAAAACAGGGGGGAGGGGGGTATACTGCCACGACGCTCTACCTATAGGCTTAGGGCCTGATCCTGCAAAGCCCTTTTCAGGATCTGGCTTATTATTTGATACTGCCAGATTCTTGCCACTCTACTTGCTAATCTGGCAGAATAGTTCCGTATGTCTCATCAGTAGGTTCGTAAGTATTTTCTCCAGTGGGCTGATTGTCTTACTCATCACTCACAGCAAACCCCACAGCACTAGCTGAAATTTGAGCAGCTGAGTCTTTACATCAACGTTGTGCACTTATTTTTTGGTTGTGATTTCTGAGAGGGAAAATGTCTCTTACCAGAGGGTTTTCTAATGGCTAGATTATTAACTGGCACAAATCTGCATAGCTCCACTGAGTTCAACTGAGTGATGCTCATGTATATCAGTTGACAATCTGTCTCTAAGAGGGTAACAGTTAAGAGACTATTTACGAGAGTAGGGAGAGTATGTTTAAAAAAAAATGCTAGTTGTATGGTTGCTTTGAACAGCCAATAGGAAGCAAAATTATTTACTTGTTGTAGGTTAAGTATAAAATTAAAGAATTAGCTTAAGGTTGGTTAAGGAAATACATAGTGTTGTCAAGAGAGATCCTTACAGCAAATAGAAGGAAGGCCTTGAAAATAAGTGATAAGTCTAGATGGAATAAAGTAGGGAGGAAGTCTGATTTAAAGAATATCTAATGAGATAAGAGGAAATTTCTAAAAAGAAGGATTCTGACCGATGAGGTTGACTGCATGTGGTTTTAAATACAAAAAGAGAATCTGTCATAAAATGAACCAACATGGCCCTTTCCCTACCTACCCACCAGTGTTAAAGCCTCCGTGAACCCAGGTGCAAAGGAAAAACTGTTGGCAGCACGAAGGAAGGGAGGAAAGACCTTGGGAAGAAAGGCTATAAATCTTTTCTGGATTAAGACTGGAAATAAGGATGAACTGTCTCAAATTGATTTTTGCTGAAGTCAGTAATTGGCAGTGACATCACTTGTTTGTTAAAGGGTATACATATGAACTCAATATCTGCCTAACCATCTTGGAACTGACCAATCTGGGTCTGAGCACCCTTGGGTTTAGCCTGCTTGTAAGTACAGTAAAAGCTGTTTTATCCGGCACTCCACCAACCGGAGAGATCTATAAACTGGCATTTCTGATCTTCATTGAAAGTCTGGTTTATAGTCTGGTTGGCGCAGGGCCAGCAGGGGGTTGGGCATGGGAGGGGGTGCAGGCTCTGGGAGGGAGTTTTGGTGTGGAAGGAGGTGCGGGGTGCATGAGGGAGTGCAGGTTGCCAGATCCAGGGAGCTGTCACCTTTGGTGACTCCCTGCAAGTGTCGACTTGTCCCCGCTGCTCCTAGGCAAAGGCACGGCAGGTGGCTCTGCACGCTGCCTGTGCCCACAGGCACTGCCCCTGCAGCTCCCATTGGCCGTGGTTCCTGGCCAATGGGAGCTGTGGAGCCATCGCCTGGTGCGGGGCTGGGGCAGCACTCAGAACTGCCTGCCACGTCGTTGCCTAGGAGCAGCCGGGACAAGTTGCCTCTTGCAGGGAGCTGCCTGAGGTGAGTGCCCCCTGGATCTGGCACCCCGAGCCCCCTCCCACACCCCGGCCCCACACTCCCTCCTGCACCCAAACTCCCTCCCTCTTAGTTAATTGGCATTTTTCACTTACCAGCACCCCTCATTCCCCCAACATGCCAGATAAAACAGCTTTTATTATATCTTGATCAAATACTGATAAATATTTTGTTACTATTTGGATGTAGCCAGTTGCTTATGTGTTAAGCTTTTAATGCATGTTTAGAGTAATTGTATAAGGAATTTGTGGTTAAATTAGTATTTGTTGGTTTCCTGTATTAATATTAATAATTTCAAATATTAATTCCAACATTTCTTGCAAAATTAGGGCTCTGATATTGCATACACTGATGTGCTTAACTTTAAGCATGTTAGTTGTCCCAGCTTGCAGAATCAAGGCCTTGGTCTGGCCTCAGCAATGCTGTTCAGAGGTGGGCAATCACTTTCATAGTCTGTGACAATGTCTTTGTTATGTAACACAAAACTGCATTTGTTTTTGCTACCGTATCACTCTGCAAACATATGCTTAATTTGACACCCATAACACTCCACTGAACTGACTGCTTTCCAAGTATCCCCTTCCCATGGGCTATTTGTTGTAGGGGGCTATTCACCCTATATTAGTTTAATATAGTAGATTTCCTAATGGTACAGTTCTCTAGATACCTATCAAAACTAACTTGAAAAAAAAATGAAAAAGTCAACGTGGCTTCAAAAGTTCCCGTCTAGTGTAAATCCCTCAATGTGATCAGCAACATACAGTTACCGAAACCATCAACAAAACATAAAACTGAAGAAAAGGCAAAAAATATCTTGGCTCTTAGTTGGAAGTCTCATTGCTCTGTTGGCTAAATTAACCATCCCTAAAGAGAGGTAACATAAGAGTTCCAATCCTGCTGATCTCAACAGGACATAAAGCAGCAGATGGTCCCTCAGGTAGACTGGTCCTGCATAATTTAAACCTTTAGCTACTAACAGTAAGATGCTATATGATGCCATTTCATCGTATCTTAAGAAGTAACATTAGATGGAAATTTCCTATTGGGATAAAGGAGACACCCTCTTCTAGCTTTAATATTCTTCTGTTAGATGCTAATGAATATTATATAACAGGCTTTTGAAGCCTCTGTCAAAAACTGATGATTTAATAGAAATATGCCCGTGTGCCAATATGTCGTTCTCTGTTCAAAGAACTATGCTATAATTAACTGTATCCAACACAATTTAGAGCTTCACTGTTGCTAAAAACAAAAAATAGTTATGCATTTTATGCTGGTTTACATATTTTGCATAATAGCTACTGCAACTGCAATGCCTCTTATGCTAAAAGCCAAAGGTGCTTTGTATTTAGTTTTTCTCTCTGATTACCAATTAATTTCTAATGGTGGTTAATGTGCTAACCAGGCTGCTGTGGAGCAGGTGCTGATTCAGGTAAAAGTTGATAAACCAAGGTATTAGTTGTTTATTAGCTAAAGAAAATTATTATTTTTAAAATATGAATGCTGAATTATTTGTTGTAAATCAATATGCACATTTGTATGGAGTCTGACAAAGCAAAGCGTGTTGGTGCAGAGGACTTTAGTAAAACGTAGACATTGCAGAGACAGCAAATTAAACGTTTCTTCACATAATCACTAAGCAGCAAATCCAGTTTGGAGAATGAAGCACAGAAAAGATGATTGAACCACAGCAAAAGCCCAGCATAGAATTCAATGTGCAATGAAATGGCGGAGTCAAATCTCTTTTTAAATTTCCTGTCATACTGCAAATTTCCTCTATGCATAAAGCTTTGGGTTGTAAATTTCCTAATTTCATGTCAAGTAAGGGCTCTCATTTTTCTCAGTGCTCTCCTTTGGAGTGTGTAGTGTTGGAGTTAGTCACTCTAAATCTTATCTCTATTATTGTAGCACCTAGGAACCCTAATCATGATCCAGTACCCGACTGTGTTAGGTGCTGTAAAAACATGGAATATGAAGATGATCCCCGCCCCCAAAGGCTTGCAGTCTGCATAATATAAGGGGTCTCCTGCCACTCCTGTTTCAGGAATTAAAGTGGGTTAATAGGCTCACACCAGTAATACAGGATCTCAAAGACATTATGAACATTAATAAAGTAACCTCATTTAGGAATTTAGGTAGGCAGAATGTAATTACTGGAGACAGAGTTTGGCTAGAACTGGAGGGATAATTCCCACAACTCCTACCAGAATGCCATAGGATCTTTAATGATCACAAGTGAGCAAGACTGTTTATTTTAGAGCAGTAATGTGACCCCTAAAATTTTGCTAGGGTATTGGCTCGTCTCTTGACTATGAGGGAAAACTCACCTAGTGAATCACAATGCAGGTGAACAGTTCTTGGAACTGTCCAAAGAGTGAATGAACACATCTTATAACTGCTGAATAAGAATGAAAGGGGAGCTTTAAAAAATATATTATGAAGCTATTTGCAGTTAAAAACAGAAGCGTACCAAAGAGCATGTAGCAACTGTGGCTTGGTGGGGAGACTATAGCAGATATGGAACTAAAGAGTAGATGCTCCAGGTATACAATGCTGTTGGGAGCTTCAGCCATCTAAACTGGGGAGGTGGGAGTCATGGGGTCAAATTGCTTCTCTTCACAGTGTTTGAGAAGTCCGACCAGCAGCTGATAATGGGAGATAAGGAAATTTGCAGTGGTTTTTTCCCATCAACAAAGAGACCTGGCAAATATCTCTGTATTCAGGAGGTCAGAGTCTGGTAACAGAAGTGGAAACTATGGACAACTGAATTCTGCATTGTATAGCATCAAGTGATATCTCTAGGAAAACACATTATTTAGCATTATATAGCATCTAGGATATCTCTAGGTTCTTGGAATCTTGGCATTTTATGAGATGAGTTACTGTCCTTAATAATATCCTTGGTAATAAATCACTCATATCATGCTGGGATATCACAGAGAGCCTCATAGCTGAGAACATTAACTGTATTATGTACATATATTGCTATTTGATAGGTTCGCTGTTACCTATGCGATACCAGGAACTCATGCATGAGCCTGACTCAAATGGCATTTTCACTATATTAGATATACAATAGAACCTCAGAGTTACAAACACCTCAGGAATGGAGGTTGTTCGTAACTCTGAACAAAACATTATGGATGTTCTTTCAAAAGTTTATAATGGAACATTGAAACTTTGCTATGCAGAAAAAAAATGCTGCTTTTAATCCTCTTAATTTAAATGAAACAAGCACAGAAACAGTTTCTTTACCTTGTCAAATCTTTTTTAGCTTTCTTTTTGTTTTTTAGTAGTTTACATTTAACACAGTAATGTACTTTACAGTATTTGCTGTAAGGTTCTACTATAGGTGGTTTTTGTTAGGGACTTCAAGGAAAATAGCACAATGATATTACACAGCATGGATCTAAATTTATCTGCTTGTTTTGAACATTCATCAGAAAAGAATCAAGATGTGACCATTGTTTTTAATCTTGTCATCTTCATGGGAAAGTAATGGGAAGATGTGACTTCTTTTATAGTGAGTGCTGCCACCTTAAAGGTGTGACACGTATTGGTTCCACGAGATGGTACCATGTGAAATTTGTGACATCTGATTGACTGATCTTCATTTAGGATCTTTGCCATTTAGGATTCACCTCTGATAAGAACCAGGTCCATAGTCAACTTAATCTTTAAGAACAATGTCTTTATTTGAAAATGAAAACTCATGTTAAAATATGAAAGATGAAAACTTGAAAGATTAAACTTAAATATGTAATTGAATCCAAAATGGCATGTGCTATTTAGTGCTGTTCCACAAAAAGGCTAGATAAAATTGGCTTTTAAAAAATCATTAAAATTTGCAAAAAATTGGCTATTCACTCTTTTGTTCTCCATGGAGTATCAAGGACCCAATAATTTCCTTCAAAAATATCACAGATTTGCTTATGAAATTCACTTTGAGTTCAAAATTAAACAAATTTTCAGTTATGTGGATTGAGAATTTTGTGGACTGAGAATTTTGCACAGTAGTTCTACAGCAGCTGACGTTGGCAATTTTGGATAAAGCAGTGAAGACAAGAAAGGATACTGTAGTGCCTAGGCAATACATGTACACCTCTACCCCGATATAACGCTGTACTTGGGAGCCAAAAAATCTTACCGTGTTATAGGTGAAACCGCGTTATATTGAACTTGCTTTGGTCCGCTGGAGCATGCAGTTGTGTGCCCCCCTTCCCCGGAGCACTGCTTTACTGCGTTATATCTGAATTTGTGTTATATTGGGTCGCATTATATCAGGGTAGAGGTGTATTAGAGATGCACACTAGGTCAAGCTGGCTTGGAAGTGGTCAGTTATGAAGGCATTCTTGTTTGATGTACTGGAAGTGGCACAGAGATCTGAAACAACCCAGATCAAATATGAAAGGAAGAGGAGGGAAAAAATAAAAAATATGAAACATGACTCTCTTTTTTTAACATCTTCAGTAACATTTGAAAATTCAGTTTTCATTGAAAATTTTTGAAGCTGTGCTTCCCCTACACAAAAAAACTGACAACCTCCAAAAAGAGCAAATTTTTATAACTATTTTGCTCAGCTTGATTGTACTCCTGTGTTTTGTCCCAACTGAAGAAAAATCACTTCATTTTTTTTTCTTTAAGGAAATGCTATAGAAGTTCAAACTTGGAGAGAATTTTTCAGGCAGAATAGAACTGAATCTCAGATTTTACTTTAGTACCTTAGTAATATATTCTGGCAAACTCCTGTATTCTGTAGGAAAAATCTGATAAACATCATTCTGTCTGCTGACACTTGCTAAAAGGACCATATGCTTCTGTTTTGACTGAGTGTTGTCAGATGTCAGCTTGCTGGAGGTAGAGTAGGGGAGAAATGGAGTCAGTCTGATCTCAAGCAGCAACATTTCTTTCTTCACTGAGTCTGGAAGTGCAAACTTGTTCATGTATTTTATTGTACCTAATCTCTGTATTAATCTTAGAGGGAAGATATTAACATAACCCAGGCACTGTCCAACATTAAACAGTGTTAAACAAGATTCAGGGTTTGGTATACAGAGACGTCAGCCAATTTAGTACCATGGCAGATATGCCATTAAAAATCCTTTAAACCTCTTCTTAAAGAGAAATAAAAACAGTTAAAGAATTTGAAATGTTAAGGATTGGATAAGACTTTCATTTTAGCAACATCCCTGGTTCCCTTTTCCCTTAGTTGGAGAGAGTTTTTAGAACACAATCTTTGAGTTATATCAGGAGGCCTTTTTGTTTGGACTAATGCACTCTTTCAGGCCAGGTCTACACTACAGACCTATGTCAGTATAACTATGTTGCTTGCACTGCAAGAAATCCACATCCCCGAATGACGTAGTTCTATGGACCTAACCCCGTGTAGACAGTGCTGACAGTGCTATGTTGATGGGAAGATGCTATTTTCGCCCACTGACACAGCTGCTGCAGCTTGCGAAGGTGAATTAACTATGTTGATGGGAGAATCGTCAGCATAGTAGTGTCTACACTAAAGTGCTACTGTGGCACAGCTGCAGGGCTGTACATGAAGAAAAGCCCTCAGTCTGCCTTTGCATCTTTCCCCATCAACACTGGTGATAGGTTATTGTGATATCTTATGAATTCACACTCCAATCTTTACAGCTGAACTCACAATTATGATAAACTTGTAGGCCCAATTATCATGCTATCTCTGCCTGGGATTACATGGAATACAGGAGGGTTAACATGGAATGTGAATATCCAGGGGCTGATTTTTCAGAGGTGCTGAGCACTCACAACTCCTTGTTGGCATTTTAGGTACCCAACACCTCTGAAATTAGGTGCTTGCATTTTAAATCACATTCGCTGCACATTCAAAACTCAATGGCTTTAGAAGTTTTGGGTGTGCCACTAATGATTACAGAATCAGCACCCTTATGGCCAAAGTCAGTCCCCTTCCATAGGGACAGAGGTCCACCCATGCAGCAGAAGGGGTACAGTTTTCATGACAGAAATGGGGGCAGCATTAAGGAAGTTTTATATACTTCTGCAGTACAAAGATCTGTTCTGCAGGGGGCAGTCATGCTGTGAAGAACTGAGGGCCGGTTAATATCAGGAAGGGAGTCAGGGCAGAGGTCAAGGACCCATGAATGTGTGAATAGGAGGCATTTAAGCTGCAGAAGCTACTGCAGCCTCAGGGAAGTAGCAATTGTGGAGCAGCTCCACAGCAGCCATTAGCTTTGTTGGGGTTAAAGATTCTTTCCCCACCAGACAACCCAGCCCAGAGGCTGACCCTGGGGCATGAGATGTGGAAACTCAAACTGTGCACTGCTTTCCACTATTTCAATCTGGGTGGAAGTAGTTTCCTGAAGTGATCATCTCATGGACTCCTAATGTCAGAGTTGATATGTTTGGTCTTTTAAAATGTTTTTTTGAATTTTTAAAAAATTATCTTTGAAACTGTGGAAAAACACGACTTCTTCTGTGTTTCTTTCTGCACCTCTCTTCCCTTGGAAAAGGAGAAGGGAAGGTAAAGTGAGAGTTGGGTTTTTCCTCCTCTTTTTTCACACTTGTAACTTTCCACTTAAAGCGTGTGGTGTTTTTTCAGAATGAGAGTCTGAGGGAAAGAGTTGTGATTTTCCCCACTTGCTCCTCTATTTTCAGTGTCTTCCCTATTCCTTTTCAGTGTGTGTGAGGAGCTGGAAGGGGAAGTAAATGAAAGAGGGGGAAGCAGGAACTTCAAAAATTCCTTTTGTTTTTGAAAAAGAAAACAAACATTTGTTTGAATTTTTTGTGATTTTTTTTTACGGGGTGGGTGGGGGGAAGAGGTGACTGACTTTTTTTTTTAACCAGTTCTATTTATTACCCATAGACTACTGTTCATGTATATGGTGCTCTTCAGACATGAGAGAAGTCAAAGTAACTGTTCTGAGGTATTCATGACCCAAAATAGGCAGATACGGCAAGGTGTCCAGCTTTAGGATGCTTTGTGTATAGGTCCAGAGATATTCTGCTGACTCTCCCTGACTATTAGATGAGCCTGTCGCTGACATAAGGAGAGAGTTAGAGAGACGTTATTCCCAAATAATCTGGGAGCAAGATGGAGCTAAAGTGAATATTTCTCAGGGTAGGTTTCCAAGACTGCAGAATAAAAACAGTCTCAAGGATGGGTGTGTGTGTGTGTGAACACGTGCAGTGTAGAGAATAGTGCATGAGTCCTTAACTATTTATGCTAGATAATTCATCAACGTATTGATTACAGAGCTGACATCCGCAAAGTTGGAGCATGGACACCTGATGACGAACCTGCCAGTTTGCTAAGAAGTTTGTTGCACATCTTAACTTTATATGCTGTCATCTTCAGGTGGGCATGGTAACTCAGTGTGCGGTCTAAGGTCACACCTAGATAGACCAGTTCAACTTCATGCTTCACCTTCGGACCATTCAGATAAACATTCAGTTCTTGGGTTGTGATGGTGTGATGAAGATAGAACAAAATGGAGACTTTTTATAACGCTTGGCTGGAGGCACCAAGTCTTACAGTAGTCAGCTAACTTTATCATGTCCCGGTTTAAGGTGGCATCAAGCTCGTGAAACATCTGGGAATGTGTACCATAACAGATGTTGTCTGCGTAAATGAACTTTCATGACTCTGTTGTTGCCAAGTCACTAATGTGGTGATTGAACAGGGTTGGAGAAAGCACAGAGCCCTGGGGTAACCCATTGCTCTGTCGTCTGCAAGCAGTCGTCTTCTCCCCCATACGGACTCTGAACTGCCTATTGCAGAGAAACAGTTCAACGATGCCTGTGACCCAAGGTAGCAGGACCCGTGATACCTTCATGAGCAGGCCAGTGTGCCATGCCGTATCATACGCCACTGTGAGATCGATGAAAACAGCGCCTGTTTTCAAGTTTCTCTGGAGGACAACAATCTTCTTAGCAAACTGGCAGGTTCATTATGGGGTGCTTGTGTTCCAACTTTGCAGATGTCAGCTCTTGCCACCTCATATTTGATAGCAGAGAACTGCGCACCTGTTTGGAGTCAATTGTCACACACCACACTGGTGGATACACAGATACATGTCGCCATGCGTATGATCTCCAGCACCCTGCATCCAACTCCACCCATGGCTTCAAGTTCTGAGCAATATTGCTGCTCCTCATATCAGATGAGAGGTTGCCACTGGCAAGTTACTGGAGAAAGTGCACCCCAACCCAAGCCTGCCACTGCACAATGACCTTTTTAAACCACCAGCTTCACGTTTGCCGTCACATCGCCCATTATGGTATCATCCGCCACACCAGGATGTTAGGGCGGAAACACTCTGGTGAGAGGAATGGATATCTGTTATAATCCCCAACCAGACCCTTGTCGCCGACTCCACAATTTGCCCGCCTGGTTTTGACCTGCTCCTACCCCTGTTGAACAGGTTCCAGGCCGGGCAAGGTCTCTGTACATCCAACCAGTATCTCTGGGGTCCCCGTGACAGCTCTTTGTGCAGCTGCAGCACAACACAGATGATGACGCATATTGTCGATGAATGCCTGCTGAGTAGGTTCAGCAGTGACCTGGAAGAACTGCATCACACCACTGAAGATGCCATCGCTTGGCTAGACAACTCTGCACACTCTAAATAAAATAATATCGATTACAGATAAGGATTAGGGATGTGAAAGGGACAGACCTAGAAAAAAGCTAAAGAGAATTCAGATTCTGGGGGACGTTATCTTTCAAAGGCAGAAATTCAGATTGGGTAGGGAGGTGTGGGCCTCTGAGTCTTTTTACTGCAAGCTCAGCTGCTGGAACACAAGAAGGCAGCCTCCAGAAAAAAGTACTGGCTCATTGAGCTGCTATGAGCCCTCAGTGGTGAAAGAACAGGTTAAGGACTATTTAGAAAAGCTGGACATGCACAGGTCCATGGGGGCGGATGCAATTGGCCATCATCTTTGAAAACTTCTGGTGATCAGGGGAGGTCCTAGATGATTGGATAAAAGACAAGTATTGTGCCCATCTTTAAAAAAGGGAAGAAGGAGAATCCAGGGAACTACAGACCTGTCAGCCTCACCTCAGTCCCCAGAAAAATCATGGAACAGGTCCTCAAGGAATCCATTTTGAAGCACTTGGAGGAGAGAAAGGTGATCAGAAACAGTCAACGTGGATGATTAGAGTGCTGGGGCACATGACTTATGAGGAAAGGCTGAGGGAACTGGGCTTATTTAGTCTGCAGAAGAGAAGAGTGAGGGGAGATTTGATAGCAGCCTTCAACTATCTGAAGGAGGGTTCCAAAAAGGATGGAGCTAGGCTGTTCTCAGTGGTGGCAGATGACAGAATAAGGAGCAATGATCTCAAGTTGCAGTGGGGGAGGTCTAGGTTGGATATTAGGAAAAACTGTTTCACTAGGAGGGTGGTGAAGCACTGGAATGGATTACCTAGGGAGGTGGTGGAATCTACATCCTTAGAGGTTTTTAAGGCCAGGCTTGACAAAGCCCTGGCTGGGATGATTTAGTGAGGGTTGGTCCTGCTTCGAGTACGGGGTTGGACTAAATGACCTCCTGAGGTCTCTTCCAACCCTAATCTTCTATGATTCTATGAGCAATTTGATGCCTGGTTTTCAGTAATGTAGCTACTCAATAGCCTTTGCATAACAAACCAATAAGATCTACAACCTATCCGGAAGGATGATCCCTCACTCTCACAGATCTTGGGAGACAGACCTGTCCTCACTTACAGACAGTCCCCCAACCTGAAGCAAATACTCACCAGCAACAACACACCACAGAACATAAACACTAACCCAGGAACCTATTCTTGCAACAAAGCCCGATGCTAACTCTGTCCACATATCTATTCAAGTGACATCATCATAGGACCTAATCACATCACATCAGCCATGCCATCAGGGGCTTATTCACCTTCACATCTACCAATGTGATATATGCCATCATATGCCAGCAATGCCCCTCTGCCTCGTACATTGGCCAAACCGGACAGTCTCTAGGCAAAAGAATAAATGGACCCAAATCTGACATCAGGAATCATACATTCAAAAACCAGTAGGAGAACACTTCAACCTCTCTGGTCACTCAGTAACAGACCTAAAGATAGCAATTTTGCAACAGAAAAGCTTCAAAAACAGACTCCAATGAGAAACTGCTGAACTTGAATTAATATGCAAACTAGATACCATCAATTTAGGCTTGAATAGAGACTGGGAATGGCTGAGTCATTACATACATTGAATCTATTTCCCCATGTTAAGTATCCTCACACCTTCTTGTCAAACTGTCCGAAACGGGCTATCTTGATTATCACTACAAAAGTTTTTCTCTCTAAATTAATTAGCCTCTTAGAGTTGGTAGGGCAACTCCCATCTTTTCATGCTCTGTGTGTGTGTATATATATCTCCTTAGTATATGTTCCATTCTGTGCATCCGATGAAGTGGGCTGTAGCCCACGAAAGCTTATGCTCAAATAAATTTGTTAGTTTCTAAGGTGCCACAAGTACTCCTGTTCTTTTTGCAGATACAGACTAACATAACTGCTACTCTGAAACCTGTCAATATGGTATGGATACTTTTAAAAATAAAGAAACAATTCAGATTCAAGCTTCCAAGAGATTATACTATAACTGACAGTGGGATAAAATTCTAACATTTATAGAACCCATGGATATTTTATAACTGAGGTTAATGAGAATTACATTGCTAAATTCCCATGCTCCGCTTTGTAAATGTTTCCTTTTATCTCTATTTCTAATTCCAAAACTGAAGGGAAACACTGGCAATTTTTGGATCCGTGTTTCTGATGAAAGGTGTCAGGTTATTAACCCTGTATCAAACTATCCTTCAGATGCTATGCTTTGCTTCTTCAGAGATCCTGCTGCACCAGATACTGTGATCCTCTTCACCAGAACCTCTAAAGCTTCAGAGTTAAAGTTCATTGGGATTTATGAAGTTAGGGAAGAATTATAATTTATATCAGAATCTTAGAGTTGATAAGGCTTTTTAGATGGTAGCTACAGATCCCAGCTGAGCTCTGGTACCACAGTTTGACAGTATAAATAATTAGGAGTATATGCACACATCATTCTTCCATTTCATCTTATTTCCATGAATAGGGCTCAGGACAGGGAACATATTATGTATGTGACAGAACTTTGTGATCATTATCTATTAAAATCAGGGTTTGGGTTTGAATTGGCTGTTGGACAGCTTTTGTGTAATTCACACTTCCTAGGCAGTCATGGTTACTAAACGTCACCTCACAGCTTTGATGTCAGTGCTACTGTTCTCTTAACAGCTAGATCATCGGGCATCATGGCTTGACTTGTGCTCCGCTGACTATTCACTGGGAAATTTTGTTAGATGAACTATAAAACTTCTTTAATAAGTGCACTTGAGAGATGTGCCTATGTTACACCCCTAAAGCCAAGACAACAGTTCCATTGAAAAAGTCTGTTTATAGTGGGGTTCATAATGTTTGTGACGTTGTTTGTGAATCAGTGTGAAAGGCATTTTGAAGACTGAAATCACAAAGTGGTAATGGGCAGAAATAGGAGACAGAAGATGGATTACACTTGGGATACGAGCAGCAGGGGATATTATGGGGCATGGATGAAGAGATGAAATAGCAAACTGTGCAGGATGCTACTAGATCCTGTAGGACACTGCAAAATACTTGACAGTTGACGTCTTTGATTTCCTCTGGGAAGGATCTTAATGGATGTTACTGGTAACGAGGGAGAGGAGGGGGAGTTGTACTTGGCATGTAGTTTCTGTATAGGAGACAATTTGGTTGTAAAATCTAATTGTGTAGGATGTTGAAGGAGTGTGTGTCTTTGTTAAATGTAGTTTCCCGACAGTAAATCAAGATGTACTGTTATAATAAAATGACATCATATATTACAACATGTAATATTTTTTTGAAATCATTTTATAATTTACTTTAAAATTTGTCAGACTAATTCTAAACAAGTTGTGGTGATAAGGGTATTGAACTTCAGTATACTTTGTATTGCACGTTTGGTGTCTCATAAGATTGCATTTTTCAACGTCCAAAGGATATCTTTAGTGTCCCCAGTTGGTTGTTGGAGATGGAGACCTCTAACGTAGACACAGTCCAGGAGCATCCAACAAACAGACCTATTGCAGCCTGGGCAGAACTCACTCTGTAAGTACCAGACCTAGTCAGCTGCAACTTCCAGGACTCCTAAGGCATAGTCTATTACAATATCTCTTGAGTGGGATATTGGTTTATAACAGAAAATTGTTTCTCTAAAAACTGCAAAGTAACGAACAGTGAGAGATAATTCTAGCACAAACTGTTTAAACCCAAAGGGTAATAGGTTGCCTGATCATGCCTTTTTTTAAAAAAACAGAAGAACAGCAGTTATATTTAAGATAATTTAGCAACAGGTCTGGTACATATGGTCAATGTGGTGGCAGTGATTTTTGGAGGCTGTGCAAGTTGTTTATAACACTTCAGTCAACCTCACTCCCACAGCTGTGCAGAAATAGCTAAAAGGTGTTTGTAGACACAACTATTTCTGCACAGCTGTGGGAGTGGCGTTGGTGGGGAATATCATGCGCAGAGACAGTGCCGTCCCTTATTTGTAACTTTGGATGTTTTTATTCCAGTTCTTACATGAACCTCAAGATGCCAGAATATTATGGCTGTGACTAATCAGTTTAACTTGGTGTCCTGCGATGTCAAGAAGCTTCAGGGTCATATGAAAAGGAAGCAAATTTTGAGGCATTTAAGACAAGAAAAAGCCAATGTGACTTTTTAAAATGAGAAATACATCTTCCAGAAGAGGAAACAGACACTTTAGACAAAACTGTGCATCTTAATTGTTCCCCTCTAAAGACTGTATCAGTCTATACTTCTATTTAATTAATAGTGCTATCAACCCATGCCAGAAACACACCTTCCTCTGAGCTTAATTTCCTCACACCACTGCAGTCTGTGTACCCTCTCACTTATGCCTCATATACTGTATTTTCCCTTCAGCTACACAGTCTGCTTGCATAAACTAAGCACTAACCCTAGTCTAACTCCTACATATTTTTTTCCAAACCAGGTTCCCTTCCAAAGCTACTTTTTTACTCTTGCTGCTTGAAGTGAATCACCATCTTGAATGTTTCCATTCCTTTCTAACCCCAGTCTTTCACCCTCCTGACTACTTTTGGCCATCTCTTCACCTTCCATCCCTTCCAATAGCTACACTTAAAACACTACTGCTGTAGCACTTTGGTGTAGATACTCACTACAGTGATGTGTGGGGTTCTCCTGTGACTGTAGGTATTCCCCCCACCCCCATCCCTGAGAGGCGGTAGCTAGGACTAGGGGAGAATTCTTCTCTTGAACTAGCATTGTCTACACTAGGGTTTAGGTCAGTTTAACTACTTCACTCAGGGGTGTGAATTTTTTCACACCTTTGAGCGACATAGCTGGGTTGACCTAACTTTTCAGTGTCTACCTGTAGCCACCACCTTGCTAATAAACATTCTTCAGCCAAATGATATTTTTTAGGGCATTTGGCACAGCCAAGAGGTCAATATGAATGTAGATGAGAGGTTCTCACTGGGAAGACATTACCCACTGGGGGTGATCAACACTCTGCCTTCTTCGTTTCTAAATGGAAAGGATGTCCCAGCTAACTCCTGGCTAGATAGGAGTGGAGAGGCCATTCCTCTGTGGCAGTGGTCCTGCTCTCAACCTACTGCATGCTCTAATGGGAGGTTAGCCTGGCTAGGGGTGATAGTTTCAGCTTTCCTAGCTCTCCCTACTGTGATTATCTGGTCTCCACACAAGGGGAGTGGTGGAAAGGTTCCCTGCTCTTTGGGCACTCACCCAGGGCATGCCGCAGAACGTTTTAAGCATCTGGCTCTATTCACAGCAGTCTCTGTAATTCAGTGCTGCTGCTAGTTAAAATGAACCTGTTAGCAATTTGTGAGACACTAGGGTCTCCCAGAGAATGAATATAAATCTTTGCTTTTGTTGGTGTCTTCTCTCTGAAAAACAGTATTCTTACCTTGTTTGTTGTCACATTTTTCATAGGTATACTTAATTTTCTTCCTATTTTTTCTACATTGGATTTTTTTATGCATATGCATTGCAGGTTTAACACTGACAATTTGATAGTGCTTTTAATAAATGGAAGCTTGGTCATCATAAAGAATGATTAAATGTCATAGCACATATACAGGTGATTTTGTGTACAGCTAATTGAAGTGTGCTTACACTCTTTCAAGCCATGTGCTATCAAAATAAGCACATGTTTGAGGGCAACTTTCAATTAACATTTGTTTGCTTTTATGCCTGCACATGTCACAGCTCACTAGCAGTCAATACTTACTATGGCTTTTTAATATTAAAAAGGCTTTACAGCTGTCATGAAGAGCTGAGGTGGTTGCATTATGGAGCTAATGGGAGAGAGATAAAATCTTCTAAAAATGCTCAGAGGCTGAAAGTTTCCTGCGTCTCCCTAGTGAATGAAGTACTGATAACTGAACAGGAAAGAGAGACCTGGAGAACAGTCTGCGAAAGTGGATGCTGAGAATGAAAAGCAAAATATTTGTCAGGCAGTTCTGAAACTTTTATCTAAGAAACAAAGAGAAAACCGCCCATCTGAAAAATGTAAACAAACCAAAAACCTGGAGAACTGCCCCAACTGCACAATATGAGCCTCCTCCTACATTATGGGAGCACAGGAGATGTTGAGAGGTTCTTAGCATCAGGCCATGTCAGAGTAAAACAAACCAAAACTGCAGCTGAACTAACAGATTGTTCTTCAAGTGGCTCTCCCATTGACTTCAACAGCAGTTCTCCGCATAGGTCACTATTTATCTATCTAAGGTACTTCCAAGATACAGAGTTACCCGTCTTTTGACCTGACATGGCATCCCAGGAGGTGTGTTGCCTGCCAGGGGCTCATACTTGAGATGTTATGGAGGGCTTGTCGAGGATCATCCGGCCCTCTGACTACTATCCCATGCTGCTCATCTATGTGGGCCCTAAGGGATATTGCAAGGTATGACGCTGAGGAGATCAGAAGTGACTACTGGGCTCTGGGAGTAAGGGTGAAGGAGTTGGGGGTGCAAGTGGTGGTATCTTTGATCCTTCCGGTCAAGGGTAGGAGTCCAGACAGAGAGAGCTGCATCCTGGAGGCGAATGGATGGCTGTGCAGATGATGTTGACAGGAAGGCTTTGGCTTCTGTGACCATGGGATGCTGTTCTGGGAAAGAGGACTGCTGAGCAGAGATGGGGGTCCACCTATTGAGGAAAGGGATGAGTATTTTGGATACAGACTGGTTAACCTAGTGAGGAGAGCTTTAAACTAGGTTCAACTGGGGCAGGAGACAAAAGCCCTTGGGTAAGTCAAAAACGTGGAGTTCTGGATGAAGGGTTGGAACTGGTGAGAGGAATTATAGCAGGGACAAAGGAAAGAGAAAAGAGAATATAGAGGGACATCCAATGAACATCTTAGATATCTGTACACTAATACAAGAAGTATGAGGAATATACAGGAGGAACTAGAAATACTAGTGAATATACACAACTATGACATAGTTGGCATCATAGAGACTTGGTGGGATAATATCCATCAGTGAATATTGGTACAGAAGGGTGGAGTTTGCTCAGGAGGCACCGGCAGGGAAAAAGGAGGAGGTGTTACCTTGTATATCAAAGATGTGTATATATTTGAATTGAGATGGAAATAGGAGATAAACTTGTTGGAAGTCTCTGGGTAAGGATACAAGGGGTAAAAAACAAGGGTGATGTCATGGTAGGAGTCTACTATAGACCACCTAACCAGGAAGAAGAAGTGGATGAGGCTTTTTTTAAAACAACAAAATCATCCAAAGCACAGGCCTTGGTGGTAATGGGGCACTTCAACTACACAGACATCTGTTGGAAAAATAACACAGGAGGACACAGATTAACCAACAAGTCATTGGAATGTATTGGAGACATTTTTTTATTTCAGAAGGTGGAGAAAGCAACTGGGGAGAGGCTGTTCTAGATTTGATTTTTGACACTTAGGGAGGAACTGGTTGAGAATTTGAAGGTGAAAGGCAGCTTGGGTGAAAGTGATTATGAAATTGATAGTTTGTGATTCTAAGGAATGATAAGGAAAACATTAGCATAATGATAATGGATTTCAAGAAAGCAGACTTCTGCAAACTCAGGAAGTTAGTAGGTAAGATCCCATAGAAGTAAGTATAAACAGAAAAATAGTTCAAGAGTTGGCAGTTTCTCAAAGACACATTATTAAGGGCACAAGAGCAAACTATCCCACTGCATAGGAAAGATAGGAAGTATGGCAAGAGATTACCCTGGTTTAACCAGGAGATCTTCAATGATCTAAAACTCAGAATCCTACAAAAAGTAGAAATTAGGTCAAATTACAAAGGATAAATATAAAAAAATCATGTAGGGACAAAATTAGAAAGGACAAGGCAAAAATGGGATTAAACTAGATAAACACAAAAGGGTAATAAGAATTTTTTTAATAAATACATTAAAAGCAAGAGGAAGACCAAGGACAGCATAGGCCTGTTACTCAATGAGTGGGGGAAGACAATAACAGAAAATGTGGAAATGGTAGAAGTGCTAAATGAGTTTTTTGTTCGTTTGTTTCAGTTTTCACCAAAAAGGTTAGTAGTGATTGGGCATCTAACATAGTGAATGCCAGTGGAAATGAGGTAGGATCAGAGGCTAAAATAGGCAAAGAACAAGTTAGGAATGACTAGACAAGTTAGATGCCTTCAAGTGTGCAGGGCCTGATGAAACACATCCTAGAATACTCAAGGAGCTGATTGAGGAGATCTTTGGCACTATATTTGCCCTTTTCCGGTCCTCTGGAATCTGTCCCATTCTCCATGAGTTCTTAAAGATAATCGCTATTGACTCAATCTATAAAAAGGGGAATAAGGACAACCTGCGGAATTATAGACCAGTCAGTTTAATGTCAGTCACTGGAAAGATAATGGAGCAAATAATCAAGCAATCAATTCGCAAACACCTAAAAGATAATGCAGTGATAAGTAACAGTCAGCATGGATTTGTCAGGAACAAATCATATCAAGCCAACCTAATAGCTTTCTTTGACAGAGTAACAAGCCTTGTGGATAGCAGGAAACAGTATATGTTTTATATCTTGACTTTAGTAAGGTTTTTGATACTGTCTCACATGACCTTATAAACCAGAGATCGGCAACCTTTCAGAAGTGTTGTGCCAAATCTTCATTTATTCACTCTAATTTAAGGTTTCGCATGCCAGTAATATATTTTAATATTTTTAGAAGGTCTCTTTCTAAAAGTCTATAATATATAACTAAACTATTGTTGTATGTAAAGTAAATAAGATTTTTAAAATGTTTAAGAAGCTTCATTTAAAATTAAATTAAAATGCAGAGCCCCCAGGATCGGTGGCCAGGACTTAGGTAGTGTGAGTGCCACTGAAAATCAGCTCGGGTGCCGCCTTCGGCACCTGTGCCATAGGTTGCCTACCCCTGTTATAAGCAAACTAGGGAAATATAGTCTAGATGTTGCTTCTATAAGGTGAGTGCATAACTGGTTGGAAAACAATTCCCAGGGAGTAGCTATCAGTGGTCACAGTCATGCTGGAAGGGCATATCAAGTGGGGTCCTGCAGGGATCAGTCCTGGATCCAGTGCTGTTCAATATCTTCATCAATGAATTAGGTAATGGCACAGGGAGTACACTCAAAGCATGCAGATGATACCAGGCGGGGCGGGTTGCAAGTGCTTTGGAGATAGGATTAAAATTCAAAATGATCTGGACACACTGGAGAAAAGGTCCGAAGTAAATAGGATGAAATTCAATAAGGACAAATGCAAAGTACTTTACTTAGGAAGGAACATTCAGTTGCACACATACAAAATGGGAAATGACTGCCTGCGAAGGACTACTACGGAAAGAGATTTGGGGATCATAATGGATCACAAGCTAAATATGAATCTACAGTGTAACACAGTTGCAATAAAAACAACATAATTCTAGGATGTATTAGCAGGAGTGTTGTAAGCAAGACACACAATGCTATTCTTCCATTCTACTCTGTGCTGACAAGGCGTCAACTGGAGTATTGTATCCAGTTCTGAGTGCCACATTTCAGGAAAGGTGTGGACAAACTGAAGAAAGTCCAGAGAAGAGCCACAAAAATGATTAAATGTCTAGAAAACATGACCCTTGAGGGAAGATTAAAAAATCTGGGTTTGTTTAATCTGGAGAAGACTGAGGGGGACATGATAGCAGTTTTCAAGTACATAAAAGGTTGTTACAAGGTGGAGGGTGGGAAATTGTTCTTGTTAACCTCTGAAGATAGGGCAAGAAGCAATGGCCTTAAATTGCCGCAGGGGAGATTTAGGTTGGACATTAGGAAAAACTTCTTAGGGCAGTTAAGGACTGGAACAAATTGCTAGGGAGGTTGTGAATTGTCATTGGAGGTTTTTAAGAACAGGTCAGACAAACACCTGTCACAAATGGTCTAGTTATTAAATAGTTCTGCCTTAAGTGCAGGGGACCAGACTAGATGACCTATTGAGGTCCCTTCCAGTCCTACACTTCTCATTCTAGCTCCCCTATTAGGACAGTATCTGAGCACCTCCCAGCCTTTAATTTACTTGTGCTGAATTCCCTTGTGAGGGAAGGAAGTGCTATTATCCCCATTTTACAGATGGGAAACCGAGGCAGAGAGAGGTGAAGTGATTTCTCCCAGATCACACAGGATGCCTATGGCAGAGCAGGGAATTGAACTCTCTTTTCTATATTCTAGGCTTGCACCCTAACCACTGGACTGTACTTTCTCTGATGGAAAATAACCTTGTAGAATGGCCCCTAAATCCTCTCTGTATACCCGGTTCAGCAATGTAACTACGCACATGCTTAAATGCCTTGCTAAATGAGGCCCTAAGGCTCAGATCCTCAAAAGTGCTTAACTCCTGTTGATTTCAGTGGGAATTAAGTTCCTAAATACTATTGAGGATGTGAGCCTAAATGTTCAGCTGCAAGCTGGAAAGATAATGGAGCAAATAATTAAGAAATCAGTTTGCAAACACCTAGAAGATAATGAGGTGATAAGTAACAGTCAGCATGGATTTGTCAATAACAAATTGTGTGAAACCAACCTGAGAGCTTTGTTTGACATGGTAACAAGCCTTGTGGATAGACGGGAAGCAGTAGACGTGGTATATCTTGACTCTAGTAAGGCTTTTAATACTGTCTTGCATGACCTTCTCATAAACAAGCTAGGGAAATACAACCTATATGAAGCTACTTATAAAGTGGGTGGGTGCAAAATAGTTCCCAGAGAGTAGTTGTGGTTCACAGTCATGCTGGAAGGGCATAACGAGTGGGGTCCCGCAGGGGTCGGTTCTCGGTCTGGTTCTGTTCAATATCTTCATCAATGATTTAGATAATGGCATAGAGAGTATACTTATAAAGTTTGTGTATGATACCAACCTGGGAGGGGTTGCAAATGCTTTGGAGATAGCATTAAAATTCAAAATGATCTGGACAAACTGGAGAAATGGTCTGCAGTAAATAGGATGAAATTAAATAAGGACAAATGCAAAGTACTTCACTTAGGGAGGAGCAATCAGTTGCACACATACAAAATGGGAAATGACTGCCTAAGAAGGAGAACTGCAGAAAGGCATTTGGGGGTCATAGTGGATCACAAGCTAAGTATGAGTCAACAGTGTAACACTGTTGCAAAAAAGCAAACATTCTGGGATGAATTAGCAGGAGTATTGTAAGCAAGACACGAGAAGTAATTCTTTCTCTCTACTCCGTGCTGATTAGGCCTCAAGTAGAATATTGCATCCAATTCTGGGCACCTCATTTCAGGAAGGATGTCGACAAATTGGAGAAAGTCCACAGAAGAGCAACAAAAATAATTAAAGCTCTAGAAACCATGACCTATGAGGGAAGATTGAAAAAAATGGGCTTGTTTAGTCTGGAGAAAAGACTGAGAAGGAGACATAACAGTTTTCAAGTACATAAAAGGTTGTTACAAGGAGGAGGGAGAAAAATTGTTCTTCTTAACCTGTGAGGATAGGACAAGAAGCAATGGGCTTAAATTGCAGCAAGGGAGGTTTGGGTTGGACATTAGGAAAAACTTCATGTCAGGGTAGTTAAGCACTGGAATAAATTGCCTAGGGAGGTTGTGGAATCTCCATCATTGGGGATTTTTAAGAGCAGGTTAGAGAAACCCCTGTCAGGGATGGTCTAGATAATACTTAGTCCTGCTTTGAATGCAGGGGACTGGACTAGATGCTCGAGATCCCTTCCAGTTCTATGATTCTATGATAAGTTTGAAGGCATGCTCTGGGCTTTTCGGGAAGTGCTCAGCACTTTGCAGGATAAGGCCACTTGAGAGTGGGGTTTATGAGATAGTCACCTCCCTTCAGCAGTCGTAATTTTGGAAACAGGTAAATTGCTAGATTTGAATGGTAGTCTCCATTTTCCTGTGTGCGTTCTTCCTAATTCTTAGTTTAAAAGCTTTGCTGTTTATATGGGTGGGGAGAAAGGGGGTGCTCTTCAATATGAACTAAGTTTTGCAAACATATTATTGGTGAAACATAAAGTTAACTCAGGGATCTTTTTTTTGGAAGCTTCTGAGAGCTCAGCACTTTTAGAAAATCAGGCACATCTTAAGCATAGCTTTGGGGTATAGTAACAGGGCCCAAGAGCCTAAATGACTTAAAGTCACTTTTCAGAATGGGAATCACCTGAGTGACTTAAGAGCTTTTGAAAATTTTTACTCTGAGGCTCCTGTTTTTGAAAACTTTGGCTCAAACATATGAATCAAAACTTTTGAACCTACAGTAATTTTTGCCCCCATCTAACTGCTTTATGAACATCACCATTAAAAGAGATACAATCTCTGAAACCCATCTGCCCTTTCTTCCACTATTATTCCTCAGCCCTACCCATAAATTCTTTGGCTATGAACCCTCTGTGGCCTCTGGCTCCATCATTACCTTTAAAAGATGAGTTATTGGACACAACTGCATGTCTGCCAGGTTCCAGCACCATCTAATGAATCTTCACAGGCTCTGGTATGTGAGGCCTTCTAGGACAGTGGTTTTCAAACTTTTTTTCTGGTGACCTAGTTGAAGAAAATTGTTGATGCCTGCGACCCAATGGAGCTGGGCATGAGAGGTTTGGGGTGTGGGAGGGGCTCAGGGCTGGGTCAGAGAGTTGGGGTGACAGGGTGAGGGCTGCAGGGTGGGGCCTGGAATGAGGGGTTCAGGGTGTGGGAGGGGACTCTGGGCTTGGGCAGGGGGTTGGGGTACAGGAGGGGGTCAGGGCTCTGGGCTGGGGGGTTCAGGCTCAGGGGTGGGGCTGGGGATGAGGGGTTTGGGGTGCAGGAGGGGGCTCTGGGTTTGAGGGGGCTCAGGGTTGGGGCAGGGGGTTGGGGTATGGTGTTGAGGTGCAGGCTTACATCAGGTGGCTCCTAGTCAGCGGCAAAGTTGGAGTGCTAAGGCAGGCTTCCTGCCTGTCCTGGCACCATGGACTGCTCTGTGCCCTGGAAGCAGCCAGCAGCAGGTCCAGCTCCTAGGTGGAGGTGTGCAAGTGGCTGCATGTGGCTCTCACCCGCAGGCACCGCCCCACCCAAGCTCCCATTGGCCAGAAATGGCCCATTGGCCAATGGGATTGCGGAGCTGGTGCTTGGCACGGCGGCAGCATATGGAGCCCCGTGCCCCCTCCCACCTAGGAGCTGGACCTGCTGCTGTCTGCTTCCGGAGCACAGCTCAGTGTTAGAACAGGCAGGGACTAGCCTGCCTTAGCCAGGCAGCACTGCCAGACCCAGTGCCTTATATTTCGCGACCCAGTACTGGGTCATGACCTGCAGTTTGAAAACCACAGAACTAGGACACCACACTGTACAGCATGAGATCATTCAAAGTGGAGATACCTAGTCCCAGCATTGTTATTTTAACTTAAATAAGAGAGCATCAAAATGACACATACCAATGGGGATATTATTCTTTTATCTTAGACCTACTGTTGTCTGTGTTTTGCATATCCTTTGCATCATTTTAGCAGTGAAATTTACTTAGCATAGGGAAGCCTTATGGAGATTTCCTGTTAGAAGGCTAAAAGACAACTCTCCTACTATGGTACTCATACTGCCTTTCCCCACTATCTTTTCTGTCATCTCTTCCTCCAGTCTAATTAGGCTGTCTCTGAACAAGCGGCATTTTGAAAAGGAAAATAAGTTCTATGTTGGCACTGGTGATCTTTCCTGACTCCCTATCTCAGTGTTGCAGAATGTAGGGGGGGTGAACAAATTGCTTGATCCCATGGAGATATTTGCTAGGGATGTAGGGGACAGTGATCCAACCAGGCATTTTCCTGAAGAAAAAAGATAGCTCAGTAGGCTAGATATCCACTCTTCAAAGATCATAGTCCTTATGGAAAAGTCCCATAAAGAGTGACACAAGCTACTAGGGGTCTGCAGAAATTTATTCTAAAACATATGTACTGGAGAATGACATTCCTGCTCTAGAATTATAGAAGCTGGTTTAAAACACTATTCATTTGGGCTTGAATAGGGACTGGGAGTGGCTGGCTCACTACAAGCTGCCCTGTTAGCTTGTTGATAACAGTATTGTAAACAGGTGATTTGCACAGCAGTTAAATATGCCATGGACTTCATTTAACCAGGATCAAATTTAATCTAAGTTTTGGCTCAGTGTCTATTTTCCCCCTCAATATTTTCCTTTCAGAATCAGGCAAAATAATGCCATGTTAGCAGGCATCATTTAAAAACCCTTAATGTTAAAAATCGGAAAGTGCCATTTCTTAAACAAAAATAGGAGAATATTTCTTTTGGCTATTTAGCTGTTTGGTTCAGCTCCCTAGAGCTGATGATTCTGCTGACATTTAAAAGCTTCTTGCCTATATTCCAGATTGAATGGAAAGCACCTTTTAAGGGGGTGTTAAGATATAAAACTGCTAAACTTTATGCTCATCTATTTTCCTGTTTGTTAGTTCTTTAATTTCAGTGACAATTGATCAGGCATTTTGATCACTGGGCTCTTTGTATCTGCAATGGTTACCTTTCCATGTTTATTGACAGCATGGAATACTCTCTCTCTCTTTATATTTGTATATATCCTGTCTATATCAATCACATGAGATGGAACTCTGATGTTTGTTTCTGAACCACCCACAGTGCCACCACCTAGATTTTCTTACCAGTTTAGTTTCACATTAATTTTTTCTGACTTTGGAGTTTATCTGGCTATGTGTGAATCTCTTGCACCAAAGTCAGAAATCAGTGAGTTTTTGGCCTACTTTCAGGTTGCAGTGAGAAACCCAAACTATGATGTTCTGTGATTTGAGAAGGAGACCTGCCCCAGCCCTAGATCCTCCTTCCAGAAAGATCTCAGGACCATCTGTATAAATGGCAGTCTCTCTCCTTCTAGTATATTCAGAGGGAATTTTTGTTGGCAGTTAGTTGTTTCTACATTTGCTCTAATAAAAGATGAAAAAACACAAAAGGTTTCAGCACAAACTTTCCTTCTTACAAAGCTTCCCCTTCCAAACAAGCAACAGGTTGAGGGATCCTCAGTGCCTCCTTCTATCCCAACAATATCCCTCCCCAACCACAACTGCATCCCTCACATTATGGAAAAAATGTCCTATAGAGAATTTCCTATAGAATTTTTAAACTAGCTTTTTTTTTTAACCAATACAATTATAATGGTACAACCCCAAATATGAATTAAGCTATATTGATATGAAGGTCCATTATATTATTATAGCTTTGTGATGGATTGGGGTGAACTGCACCTGTGAGCTCTCCCACAGTTTCTCTAGTGTCACTCTGAATTCTCCAGTTAGACTAGCTCACCAGGCTCCAACACTCCTAATCCACCATGCTTCCATGGTTACAGTGAAAGTCCCTCATGAGTGCACCGCTCAGACTACTACCTTCATCTCTGGTCGAGTGAAACTTGGTGGCTTTACAACAATGAATTATCCATGAGACCAGTTACCTTCTCCACCTTTGAAGCTCCTACAGGTCTAGCACTTTCTACTGGGACACAGGCACAAATGAATACAGATTCTTGTGTGCACAGGGCTATACTAAGTGACTCAGAATTCATTGTTCATTCCAGGGTGCCTACATTTTAATTCAGCAGAGTCCGTGACTGTGGTAATGAGATTGCCAGAACTGCTGGTACTCATGAGAGAATTTTAAGAGATCTTCAAATATCTTAGATAAGTGATGACTAGGGCCGTACCAAATTCACGGATGTAAAAAATGTGTCATGAACCATGAAATTTGGTCTCCCCTGTGAAATCTGGTCTTTTTTTTTCCCCCCACTTTTATCCTATACTGTACAGATTTCACGGGAGAGACCAGATTTCGTGGTCCATGACATATTTTTTATGGAGATTTCTCAAACTAGGGGTTCTGGTCCAAAATGGACTCGTTGGGGGTTGCAAGGTTATTTTAAGGGAGGAGTCATGGTATTGCCACACTTACTTCTGCCCTGCCTTTAGAGCCGGGTGGCCGGAGAGCAGTGGCTGCTGGCCAAGGGCCCAGCCCTACCAGCAGCAGCACAGAAGTAAAGGTGACAATACCACACCGTGCCACCCTTATTTCTGTGCTGCTGCCTTCAGAGCTGGGCAGCCAGAGAGTGGCAGATGCTGTCTGAGAGCCCAGCTCTGAAGGTGGCGTCCAACCAGCAGCAACTCAGAAGAAAGGGTGGCAGTGCCATATCATGCCATCCTTACTTCTGCGCTGTTGCTGGCGGTGGCTCTGTCTTCAGAGTTGGGCTCCTGGCCAGCAGCTGTTGCTCTCCAGCTATCCCACTCTGAAGGCAGCACCTTCGCGGCAGCAACAGCAGTCCAGATGTAACAGTTGCAATACCGAGACCCTCCTAAATAACCTTGTGATCCCTCCCTCCCCACAATGCCCTTTTGGATCAGGACCTCTACAGTTACAGCACCATGAAATTTCAAATTTAAATATCTAAAATCATTACATTTATGATTTTTAAAATCCTATGACTGTGAAATTGACCAAAATGGACCATGAATTTGGTAGGGCCCTAGTGTTGACAAAATGGAGACACAAAGTCCTACAAGTATTTGGACTTTCTAGGCATGAAGAATGGTGAAAAATTCTTTTAGGTGGCAAAAAGAGTCATCTCTAGGAGCAATAGGTTGAAATTCTGAAAGGGAAAATATAGATGGCATGTCAGGCAAAATTTCCTAATAGTGAAATCTGTGAGATTGTGGAACAGTCTCCCCCCAAAAATGTACAAGCCACATCATTGAGACACCTGGAACTACTCTAGATTGGATTAAATAACAGATATCAAATTGTATTTGTTAGATAACACACTAACTAACATGAGGTTAGATCAAGGTGAACACTACAGGAGAGATTAGAATTTACCTCAACAGGCTAACACATTAATACTGCAACTGCCTTATCACTAGGATTTTACCTCATGTTAGTTAGTGTGTTATCTAACAAATACATGTTAGTTATTGTATTGTAGGAATCAGTTCTGTGCCTACAGGGGTATAGATTAAATGGTTGAAAGCTCATGCTCCAAAACGTCTGTTAGTCTATAAGGTGCCACAGGATTCTTTGCTGCTTTTACAGATCCAGACTAACACGGCTACCCCTCTGATACTGGTTTAATAGGCTTTCTGATTCTAGTACTGCATCTAGAAAAAAAGAAAAACAACCTTTCTTTGCGTTAAATAGAGATATAAAAAAGCAACTCTGTGGCAACATTAAGGTTGAGAAATTAAGCAAAATCATGAAATAAAAAAGTAATTGTTATCAAAGCCACACCCTCCCACCCACGTTCCACCTATTATATGTAGTCGTTACGTTTAGGGAAAAGATCCTCCATTAAGAGAACATATGGGTTGCAAAGACAAGGACTCAAAAAGTAGGAAGTGCCCCCTTGTGTTTCCAACCTGTGGGCTGCATGAATCAGGGGTCCTGTGGTGGTGGTGGGGGAAATAGTCTAATGTAATTAGACTGTATCATAATGTATATGTACAAGGCCGAATTAAGAAGGCATCTGTAAATTTGACCTTTCCTAACATTCAAGCACTTGCCTATGGAACCTGGATAACGTTCTTTTAATGTAAAGTTTTTTTATGTAATTTTCTAGAGTTTTTTTTTTAAGAATGCCCCATCAATCTTCATAAGTAGGGTGTGAAACCTGAACTTCTGTCATTTGAGTTACAGGACTAATTACATTAGCTGGCACTAGGGGAAGGCTGTTATCCAAGAATGGAGACGAACTGCTGATATCATGTGCTGGATCTAATAGGATAGTCTGGGGAACCTGGCCTGTCACTTCTGTTCTCCACTCCCCAACACACCCATAGAGATGGAGAGCTCCTGTGTTGGGGTTTGAGCCATGCACTAGGTGTGGGGAGGATTGTTGCTGGAGTGGGGGAATTCCACACCTTACCCTGAACCTGCTGCTATGGAGGCCCCAGTGCGGTGTGGTGTGGTAGTGGAGCTCTTACTTTGGGGGCAGCATGAATCCAACCTTAGAATGCTCTCTTTCACATATTGTGGCACACTGCCAAATTTTTCTGAGGAATGTAAGCTACACCAGGGAGCTGGTGGATTTTTAATAACTCAGCCAAAACTAAATAGAATTTGACAGGACAAAGACAAGACATTTCTCTAGCCGGAGGGGTTTTTCCCTGATGGATTTTAAGGCTTTCTGCAAGCCATGGATGTGCTAGTGCTTCTTTTAAAAAGTCACAAGAATCTTTTAATAATGGAATGTGTTAGGCACCCTAAATATTGGGGGAGCTGGTAGTGACATTGACAACCATTGACAACTATAAAAGGACTTTTATCTCTGCAGTCTTTGGGCTTTTCCCATGCATCACGTTGACTGGAGCGCTAGCATAAATTGCACTGAAAGAGGGCCATTTGGTCTGTGCCTTTGACCAAGAATTCAAAGAGGCCTTAGGTTCTAGCCTGCGCCTTCTCCTACCTCTCTTCACATGCCAAGAAGTAGATGGCTTTTGAGTGAATTCAGGCTAAAACCACAAAGATTTGAATTAAAATAATTAAATTTGAATTAAAATAATCTTAAGAAAATGCCATATGAAAACATCACTAGCTTTAAACTGGGTAACAGCTTAGCCTAAATAAGGTTCAGTTTTGTGCACTTACTGTGTAGCAAGTATTCACTCACATCTAAAGGGCAGATGGTCATCTATGCCTCCCGCACTTTTGCCCTCTCTTGCTACCTGTCAGAAATTATCTTGTAAAACCTTCTGGAATCACTAACCCTTTAGTTCTGCTGGCTTGTGCTCTGTAGACATTGAACTCCCTAGGGTGAGTAGGTGTGAGATATTAATATACTTCCTGTTAGCCCATGGAACATCAGTTATAATGTTTGCACAGATGGCCTTTTCTGAGAAAGTGCATCTACAATGCAATAGGCATACTCTGTTTCTGTTTTTTCCCACAATAGTTACACCCATTTTCCTGAAGTAAACTGGATGTCCTCCATCTCCTGGATAATCCCAGGATAATTATAAACACTTTTTTGAGGTTTGGGAGATTTCAATTCACTATGCATATCTTCTCAACTTTTCCTTGGTCAGATTTCTACATGCTTCCCTGCTCAGGTTCCCTTCTCGGGTTCATTTCAATCATATCTTCAAATATAGAGCAACCATATACTGTTTAAGTATTTCATCCTTTTTCATCTATGTCCATTATCAGTTCTTGACAGCTGGAGCCCAGTCTGTCTCAGTAGTTTCATTACTTGCTAGACTGTTTTATATATATCTATCTATCTATCTATCTATCTATCTATCTATCTATCTATCTATATCCAGGGCCAAATCCATCCCTGGTGTAACTTCACTGCCTTTTGGTCAGGTAAACATTGCTAAAATAATAACTTTGCATTTTCATATAATTTACTATGTTTAAGTTTGCAACCTTAATGTAACTTTGTAAATATAATTTTGCATTAGATACTATATATAATACAAGATGGATGAAATTGCAGATTTTATGGAACAGCTAATGTACTATTGATTTTTTTTCTAAAAACCTTCTCAGCCGCCTATATAATATTCATTACTATATGAAATCAGCACTTTCTTATCAGATTCATAAATCAATGTCTTATCAGATTTATGAATTTATCAAATATCAGAGGGGTAGCCATATTAGTCTGGATCTGTAAAAGCAGCAAGGATTCCTGTGGTACCTTATAGACCAACAGATGTTTTGGAGCATGAGCTTTCACCGGTGAATACCCACTTCGTCAGATGCATGTAGTGGAAATTTTCAGGGGCAGGTATATATATGCAAGCAAGCTAGAGATGACGAGGTTAGTTCAATCAGGAAGGATGAGGCCCTGTTCTAGCAGTTGAGGTGTGAAAACCAAGGGAGGAGAAACTGGTTTTGTAGTTGGCAAGCCATTCACAGTCTTTGTTTAATCCTGAGCTGATGATGTCAAATTTGCAGATGAACTGAAGCTCAGCAGTTTCTCTTTGAAGTCTGATCCTGAAGTTTTTTTGCTGCACGATGGCCACCTTAAGGTCTGCTATAGTGTGGCCTGGGAGGTTGAAGTGTTCTCCTACAGGTTTTTGTATATTGCCATTCCTAATATCTGATTTGTGTCCATTTATCCTTTTCCGTAGAGACTGTCCAGTTTGGCCGATGTACATAGCAGAGCGGCATTGCTGGCATATGATGGCGTATATTACATTGGTGGAGGTGCAGGTGAATGAACCAGTGATGGCGTGGCTGATCTGGTTAGGTCCTGTGATGGTGTCGCTGGTGTAGATATGTGGGCAGAGTTGGCATCGAGGTTTGTTGCATGGATTGGTTCCTGAGCTAGAGTTACTATGGTGCGGTGTGCAGTTACTGGTGAGAATATGTTTCAGGTTGGCAGGTTGTCTGTGGGCGAGGACTGGCCTGCCACCCAAGGCCTGTGAAAGTGTGGGATCATTGTCCAGGATGGGTTGTAGATCCCTGATGATGCGTTGGAGGGGTTTTAGCTGGGGACTGTATGTGATGGCCAGTGGAGTCCTGTTGGTTTCTTTCTTGGGTTTGTCTTGCAGTAGGAGGCTTCTGGGTTCACTGCACACCGCACCATAGTAACTCTAGCTCAGGAACCAATCCATGCAACAAACTTCGATGCCAGCTCTGCCCACATATCTACACCAGCGACACCATCACAGGGCCTAACCAGATCAGCCACGCCATCACCGGTTCATTCACCTGCACGTCCGCCAACGTAAATACACCATCATATGCCAGCAATGCCCCTCTGCTATGTACATCGGCCAAACTGGACAGTCTCTACGGAAAAGGATAAACGGACACAAATCAGATATTAGGAATGGCAATATACAAAAACCTGTAGGAGAACACTTCAACCTCCCAGGCCACACTATAGCAGACCTTAAGGTGGCCATCGTGCAGCAAAAAAACTTCAGGATCAGATTTCAAAGAGAAACGGCTGAGCTTCAGTTCATCTGCAAATTTGACACCATCAGTTCAGGATTAAACAGAGACTGTGAACGACTTGCCAACTACAAAACCAGTTTCTCCTCCCTTGGTTTTCACACCTCAACTGCTAGAACAGGGCCTCATCCTTCCTGATTGAACTAACCTCGTCATCTCTAGCTTGCTTGCATATATATACCTGCCCCTGAAAATTTCCACTACATGCATCTGACGAAGTGGGTATTCACCGGTGAAAGCTCATGCTCCAAAACATCTGTTAGTCTATAAGGTGTCACAGGATTCCTTGCTGCTTTTACATGAATTTATCAGATATTCAGAAGATTCATGGAATGGACAGCATCTGATACTATCTGAAACCAATAAGAAAAAGAAAGGAAGGATTAACAATTCTCTTCCCATAAAGACTGCTTTGTGCTGACCTCCGGCATATTTATTGTAAGATATTCATCATATCATATGAGTGACTAAACATCTTTGGAAAAACATTATGTATAACTTGGGGATGTCAGCTCAGTGGTGACTGCAATATGCCATAGTACGCTGGCATAGAGAGCTGTATTGCACTAGAAGGTTGGAATAAGAACATAAGAATGGCTGTACCGGCTCAGACCAAATGTCCATCTAGCCCAGTATCTGTCTACCGACAGTGGCCAATCCCAGGTGCCCCAGAGGGAGTGAACCCAACAGGCAATGATCAAGTGATCTCTCTCCTTCCATCCATCTCCATCCTCTGACAAACAGAGGCTAGGGACACCATTCCTTACCCAGGGTGTGTCCACAATAAGAAATAAGGTACCAGCTAAAATCCTAGTGAAGACAAGGCAATTTGTAGTTTTCATGTGTGTTAACAGATCAAGGTGAACACTACAGGAGAGATTAGAATTTACCTCAACAGGCTAACACATTAATATTGCAACTGCCTTATCACTAGGATTTTACCTCATGTTAGTTAGTGTATTATCTAACACAAAGTAGGAACTAGCGGAGGTCAGAAATTTCCCCATTGGAAAGACTCTTTGATAGAAAACTCAACTTCTACAAAATCTCAATTTTGCACGGGGGGGAGAAATCTGATTTTTCCCTTGGAAAATCTTTCCCAGCCCCACGGGTGCTGACTTTCTTCTTTTCTGGTGGGTGCTCCATGCCTGCTCTGCCCTGAGGCCCCACCCCCACTCCATCTCTGTCCCCAAGGCCCCACCTTCACTCTGTCTCTTCTTGTCCCCTCTCTGCCCCCTCCTGCCAGCTCCTACCATCCACCACCAAGTAGCTGATTGGCAAGTGAGTAGTGGGTGCTGAGCACACATTTTTTCTGTGGGTGCTCCAGCCCAAAAGCACCCACAGAGTCAGCACCTGTGTCTAGTCCCATGATTCCCCCACTCTCTGGCAAGCTTCTGGGGAGCCTGGGCTTCTAGCCTTCTTGCTCAGGGACAGCCTGCCAGGTGGTTGTCTCAGAGTTGGGGCCCTCAGGCTCCCCAAGCTGACCAGCTCTCCTCAGCATGGTTCAGGGCAGTTTGAGAGGTCTCAGAACTGTTGTGAAAAGGTTGTAAAGGAAAATTTAAGAATTCCGGTTCTGTGGGAAATTTGAAAGTTTTTCTATTTTTCATTCTGTTTCAGAATTAATTTGTTTTTGAAATGTCTGAATTTCGTGAATTTCCCCTGGACAGGATTTCCAGTGTCTGGCCAGTTCTAGTAAGAATACATTTTTTCCTCTAGTCAAGACAAGGCCTTTGGGCTAGATGGAGCCACAAGGCTCAGCCCTCAATAAAGTGAGCTAGATAGTTATAGTATCCTGGTAGCAGCCCCAGGAAGGAATTGTGACTCAAAAATCACAACTTCCCCCTCTGCTCCCCTCTAGCTACAGGAGGCAGGGGAAATTGCAGCCCTTGAGAGAGGGGACATCTTAGGGCTTGTCTACACAGAGAAATTTACTGGAATTATTACATCAATATAATTATATCTGTATAGTTATACCACTGTAAGGCCAAACTTTGGCTGACGGAAGTTACACTGGCATTATGCCGCTGCAGTTAGTATATCATTTGTGCACATGCATACTTGTCTCCTTGTGTCTGTGTTGCATGTACTCACCAAGAATATTTCTACTGATACACAGTACAGAACATGGTGGGGAGATATCCCAGTATGCAACCTGCCACACTTCAGTGCACTCTTTTTGGAAGATTTTGCAATGCGTGGTGGAGCGAAATGAGTCATGAAGGGGTGATTGGGAGCTGAGGGTGCAGCTGTCTCCATCCCATAATGTCCCCTATATCCCATAATTTTCATTCCTTTTTTCAAAATCCCACAAACCCCCACGGACCTCCTCACAGTCCACCTTCTCTGACAGAAACATAGAGCCTGCACAGCTGCATTACTTTACTTCAAAGCATTGCAGACACAGGATGCATGATCCTCCAATATTTGCAGAGCCAGAAAAATAACCTAATCAGTGGGAACATGATTTCTTGGCAGGTAGATTGCTGTGGGACTTAGCAAGAACCAATTCAATGTTGTTGGTGGCATTCATGGAGCAGCTGCAGATTGTGGAGCACCATTTATAAACCTCAGAAATGAGCTCTGACTGGTGGAATCACATTGTAATGCAGGCTTGGGATGATGTGCAGTGGCTGCAAGACTTTTGGATGTACAAAGTCACATTCCTAGGTCTGTGACTGAGGTTGCTCCAGCCCTCCAGTGCAGAGACACCAGAATGAGAAATGCACTGACAGCAATGAAGTGAGTGGTGATTGCACTGTGGAAACTTGCAAGGCTGGATTGCTACCCATCAGCTGGAAATAACTTTGGAGTTGGAAAATCCATTGTGGGGGCTGTTGTCCTGCGAGTATGCAAGGCCATTAATAGCCTCTTGAGACACGTCACTGTGACTCTTGGCAATGTGCAGGATATAGTGGATGGATTCACAGCAATGATCTTCCTGATCTGCGATGGAGCAATAAACAGCATGCACATCACTGTTTTGGCAGACCACCTTACCACAAAGTACATCAACAGAAAGGGCTACTTTTTGATAATTATGCAAATACTGGTGGATCATGGGGACACTTCACCAACATGAGTGTGGGCTGGTCAAGGAAGGTGTATGACGTTCATATCTTTAAGAACCCAGGACTGTTCAGAAAGCTTCAAGCAGTAATGTTTTTTCCTGACTAGCTGTTTGCCATTGGTGATGTTGAAATGCCAATAGGGATCCTGGAGGACCCACGCTATCCTTGCTCCCCTGGCTCCTGGAGCTGTACACCAGCCACCTCAACAGCACTAAGGAAGGATTCAACTATCGGCTGAGCAGCTGCAGAATGAAAGTTGAAAGTGTTTTTGGTAGATTGAAGAGATGCTGACGGTGTTTACTCACAAGATTGGATCTAGTGAAAATAACACCCCAATAGTTATAAATGCCTGCTGTGTCCTGCATAATATCTGTGAAGCAAAGGGGGAAAAGTTGCTGCCATGGTGGAGGGCAAAGGTGGAGTGGCTGTCTGCAGAGTTGGAACAGCCAGACACAAGGGCTATTTGCCAAGCTCAGTGTGGAGCTATATAGCTCAGGGAGGCTTTGAAAGAGCACTTTAAGAGTGAGCCATTGTAATGTGGTGTGGTGGACTGTGTTCCATCTGGCTCTGCTGTTTTGGGGCCTGCTAGGAACTGTATGGTGCTTGGTGTACCTGTATGAATATAACATTGTCAGTGCACCTATTAATTCTGCAGAGCTTGCTGTACATTTATGAATACTACAATGTGTGTGTGTGTCACTGATCCGGTGAGTGGTGTCACACTGTACAGTAATCAGTAAGTGGGTGCTTTCAGAACTGCTAGGCACTCAGCAGGATATGTTGTAAACTAATGAAGATGAATTATGTTCCAAATAATAGAATTTTATTCAGTAACAAAAGCAGTGAAAAGAAAAATCCTTGCAATTTAAAAGCAAATACATTAAAAATGTAAGAAATTAATAGAACAGAACTAAACTAGGGGAAATAATATTCATGTCCATTTTAGCTATCCACACAGGATTTCACAGGCTGATGTATGTGAAACTGTGGTTGTCCTTAATATCCTCCAGGGTGTGGTGATAGGGGTAGGTGATGTGGCACTTGGTCACACATGAAATGTTGGGGGGAAGAGCTGTAGGGAAGTGCTGCAGTTTTCACATGTTAGCAGGTCAAGATGAACACTACAAGACAGATTAGAATTTACTTCAACAGGACTGCAGAGAGAGGTGAGCCCAGGGTTGCTGAACCTATAGGTCCACAAGAGTCAGTAGCATCTATGTTTGCTGCTGGAGAAGCCCCATTATGTCCTGGTGCATCTCCCTCTCCTTTTCCTGATGGGACTCCTGGGCCTGCCTTCTGTCCGTTCTTTCCTTCTCCAGGCTGTTTGCAGTGCTCACCCTCCAAGCCCAGTGCTCGCAGTCTGGTGCAGGACTGGCTTACAGGATCTAATGGAACAGGTCATCCAGAGTTGTCCTCTTTCTCCTTATCTGGCTCAGGTGTTCTGTGAGTGGGGATGCAGAAGTCCTCCAGGCTGCAACAGCAGCAACTACAACTCACAGAGATATTGCTGTCAGTACCCCCATCCCTTGCTCCCTCAAAGTTTTAACCCAGACATGCTTCTTGATGCTTCTGAGTGCTTGTGCATGGCACCACTCACAGCATCAGCCATGGTGAGTGTGGTCTGCCAGGGGTGAGGGAAATGAGAAGGGAATAGCTTGGGTGCATAAAACTGTGAGTATATGGCAGTGTCACTGAACACTGGCACCAGTGTCCCCAGGTGGTGGTGATTTTAGCTGATATCTCGCTCCTGAGTGTAGCAAAGACACAGAGAGCATAGCTGCTGCTGGAGTCCCAAAGCTGCTCAGGCCCATATGATGCTAGTCTGTTTACAGCAGTGGTGCATGCCAAGATTATCGCTGACCGGCATGGGAAAATGTCCTATTGTGGAGGAATAAATAAGGCTGCCATCCCTAGATACCTTCGGGAGAGGATCACAGAGTAGTTTCATGAAATCTTCATCAAGATCTCTCAGGAGGATTCAAGAGATATCCCTGTGTACATAAACAAACAGTTCCGCATGCCCCTCTTGCCTAACTCCACAGGGGAATGAAAAAGCAAATAATAATGCTACCTCTCGTTGTGCCACTACCTCTTCTAGTACAAATAAATTAATGAAAAGTCAATAGCTGTGTCCTGTTAAGTTGGGGTGCCGTCGCTGTAATGGGAAATAGTTACACACTTCTCTGAGGATCCTTACCCTGAATCAGGCTCATCCCTGCTCAACTGACTAGAGTGTGGTAGATTTTCAAACAGGTCCTAGCTTATGGCATAGCTGGATTCCCCGGTTGCATGTTCCCATTCTCCTCCTCTTCTTCCTCCTCCACTTCCTCCTGGTCCTTCCTGTTCATGCCAGGGACCTGTGACTCAAGGTCCCTCAAAAATATCCACAGTAGTGTGTGAGGTAGTGGTGGGGTCTCCCTCAAATATGGCATGCAGCTCTTTGTAAAAGGAGCAGGTCTGCAGCTTGGTGCCAGATCAACTGTTGGCCTCCATGGCCTTCTGGTATGCCTGCCATAGTTCCTTCGTTTTCATGTGGCACTGCTGCTTGTCCCTGTCATACCCATCTGCATCAGGCAATCTGCTTGATGGTGTTCACATTTCTGCTGCTGGTCCATAGTTGTGCTTGCACAGCCTCATCTCCATACAGGCCCAGGAGGTCCAATATCTTCTGTTTATTCCAAGCTGGAGCATGTAACCAGCATGGTCAGCTGGGCAGTTGTGCACAAAAATGGAGAGCTGCTAGGTATCATCTCCAAGCTGGGCAATCAGGAACAGGCATTTCAAAATTTCACGAGCCTTTAAAGGGATGGGGAGCCTTCTGGTCTCTGTGACCCCTTGGTAGTGGAGTTCACAACTGCGACCAAAGCTGTCAGTCTTGGGCATTTTGGAACAGCTGCTGCAGGACTGTTAGGATAGATAACACAGTGTCTACACTTGGGCTTCATCAACCTCAGTACATTGACCATGGCTCAGTGCTTCTTCAGGGTGGCAGGAGGTGTTACTATGTTGGTACACCTCCAACTCTTGGGTTTAACAAAATGCTAACTTTTTCTTTAACCAGAGTAAACCTAACTTAAACATAACAATAGCATTCATCAGCTCTTTTACTTCTTACTTGTGGGGAGCAATCCTAATCTTATAAAAACCTGTCAGTGCCTCCCTTCTGGATCACAGTCTAGCTTCCTAATTCCCTCTGTAATCCTGTTCCCTTTCACCTCAGGAGCTAACTGACCACCCTTCATGTTCAATCCTCACGAAGTTCCAAATGAGCAGTGTGGGTGGAGCTTCCATCCAGGAGTCCTAGCATCTGCATCTCTGCACCTAGCAACAAATGTTCTTTTTGGTCTTCTTCCCACAACATACCCCATTATGCAGTTTCACTTATCCTATAACGTCATTTCATATCAGACAATTTCAAGTTAATATAGTCCCTACTCCATCCCCTTCCCCCATCTATTTGTTTACGGGAAAGGAGTCTTACAGCCAGTCCTTCGGGAAGCATCTTAGCAACTCTGCCTTCTCATACATTACATCCCACATATTAGCAACAGAACCATCTGCAATCTCATAATGCTCTATATTAAAACATCTTTCTTTATCCAGTGTTTCTATTAGAAGCTTTAACCATTCATCTTGTATGGTATTTCTTTGATGTAATTATAATATATCTGACTGTAGTTAACTGAAGATTTAATAACATCTCATTTTGTTTCCTCAGAAGAATATTAAAGATACTGGATCTCCAGTAAGGAAGAACTAGCTCTGGAATAGCCTTAAATTGCCTTTGAATATACTTCTTTTGGATAGATATAAAATGCAAACGTTTTTCAACTTTGATTGTGGCCAATCCATCATTTTGTGGCTTTTAAAAATATGTTTGGCTGGTAAATTTGCAGTGGCATAAAACAACATCATTTGCATGGTTCTACTTGGAAGCGCTAGCTGATTGCAGCATGTGGCTGCCCATATTTTAGTTAGGGTAGACCAATGACAGTACATTACTCTTGATCTGGAGTCTTCTCTGGGTGAAATACAGGAGGATCTTCATGAACTCCAAAGCTTTAAATGGTCAGGGCCCCAGCTGTTTTAGAGACTGCCTTCTCATCCAAATTCCACCATTACATCTATTCTTGGAGAGCCCTCTTCTTCATCTACATCCTACCAGAGTGAAGCTCAAGGAGGTTGGAAATAGAGTGTCCTTGGAGGTAGAATTTCTAGAATATGGTCCCTGGCTTGGCCACATCCAAGGATTCTGCTGAGATTTAATCTTCTGGATTCTGTCTGCTATCTTAGATCTCATCAAGGAACCTGAGTCAGCTGTTATTGAGGGTCATAGAGCATCTTGTTGCTGATTTTTGTGGTAACTGCCTCTTTTCAAGCAGCACATCGAGACATAGTGAAAGGTGCTGTGCCTTAAAAATACTTGTAATAATAATCTGACTTGTCTCCTGGGGCCTCTATCCATTTTCTATAATGGATTTTGGATCCGACTTCTGGTGTTGAGTATAATATTGATCTACCTCTAGCAAAATGAATTAAGTCCTGTCTCCACAAGGTCTTATCCATGCCACTAGTTTTTTCTCTTAACTACAGTGTTGTTTCTCTGAACATAATCCTGTGATTGGGAGTGCTGTGGCAGTCACTGACTGGAACTAATCCCTTCCATGATGCAGAAAGTTCATAAATGTTAACAGTAAGTTCTCTTTTGTTTTCTGTAAACTATTATATGCTCCAAGGGCAGTGAAGGTACGTAAGAGTGGATGGGGCAACTTCCGCAATGTGCTAGATGGCAAAGGATGCACAAAAATGTTTTGTCAGATGCTGTTGGTAATGGGAAGTAAATTGTCAGGGACCATCTGCTGTGATTTGTGTATCTGTGAACCGACTTGGCCATGATTATTCAGATGCATGTCAGAAGTTTGGTAACAATCTTACAAGTAGTTTCCTTTTGCTTTGTCTTTTCCAGTTGTCATTCATATTTTCATCCTTCTTTCTACTGAATTCCACATGTATTTATATAACACATGAATGAAATCAATTCAAAATTGACTCTTTAGTTTTATAATAGTAATATCTTGCCACTGAATATGATTTGTAATTATTCTAACACAGATGACAACCTCACAGCAGCCATTCGAAATATATTGTGTGTATATATAATTATAAACATAAATAAAGAGTGTGTTCCTTGGAGGATCATTGAATTATATTCCAGTTTTGTGAATTGCAGAGACGTTAAGCCTAAATTTTAGAGCTGGTTCTGTTACATACTAGCTGTGTGATCTTAGGCAAAGGACTAAAACCTCTCTACCTTAATTTTCTCCACCTGTATAATGGGTGTGATGCCAATGTTACTTGTTTGTAAACTTTGGAAAGAAAGGTGTTAGGGACAGAACAAACTAGTTTGAAAAACATCAGGTACTTTGTCCAATCATTGCCACTCTTTTAGGGAGGGTTAGGGAGACAACTTTCTATTTCAGCTCTGGTTCCTTCCTTGCTAGTGGATGTAGTGGCTACCACATTCTGCGAACTCAATCTTGTGTGCCGTACAATGTGTACAGTCCTGTTACTACTGCATGTGATGGTGGGAATTTACATTTTGTGAAGCATTCAAAAGCTGTGGAGGTTCTAAAAAAGCCCCCTTAACATGCACATTAACTCAAGGTGACATGATTTGGGGCTAGATTGTAGCTGGCCTCTGTGCAAGGATGAAATGAGCTTTCCAACTCACATGTTCACATATCTTGTTCAAGGACCAGCTGCAATTGCTAACTACCCCAGAAAGGGTAGTAGGGGTGGGCACCAGAAAGTGCCATTGTCCTGACCAGTACAGAGTGGTTCAGCAGGCTGGTCTTCTGGTACACCAGAGATTCAAGATACCTGGGTGCAATTACTGACTCTGCCACTGACCTGCTGGGTGACTGTGGGTAAGTCACTTCACTGCTATGTGCCTCAGTTTCTGGATCTGTAAAGTGGGGATAATGACATTGACCTCCTTTGTAAAGCACTTTGAGATTTAGTGATGAAAAACACTATATAAGAGCTAGGTGTTACTATTATTAATGAAGCGCATACCTTCTCAGAGCTCCCCCTGCTGGTGCTAAGGATTTGTTCCAAGTCTTTATTTGGAGTGAAATGTTAATGAGACAAATCTGACAATAAAGCTTTCCCAAATAGTGTTTTACTTCTGGAGCTAGATGTAAACCAGAGTGTTCAGTTTACTCAGAATTAGTGGAATTCATTTTAATCTCTTTTTTAAAAAATTGCTACAGCAAGCGAATTGGATTTTTTGCTTTTGCACATGACTGGAGTCTTAATAATGTTTTCTGAATTTGCTTTACTCAGCCTGACCAGTCCAAGGAATTTAAGTCAAACATTATGAATGAATAATGGTAATGTTGCCAGAGAAGATGTTTTCCTTAGTTCATTTTTGTGTTTGTAGATTAGAATGCAACATAATTCCTATTCAGCCTGTCTCAGTGGTCTGTTGTAATTGATAACCTGTTTATGGGCCATTAATGTCGATGTACATCCTAATTTAGAAAGAAGTTGAAATAAATTCAGTTATCTGTAGTATTTTTCTTCCTTCAAATATTCACTGCCTGAAATGTAATTCAATCTGGCATGTGTGGGATGGAGCAAAATAATCGGTTAATTTCTCTAAAGTGATAGCATAATTTTCTACTAGTGATTTAGCAGTAGCAAAGAACATTACTGATAGGGTTTGTCTACACTTGAAATGCTACAGTGGCACAGCTGAAGTACTGCCGTTGTGCTGCTATAGTACTTCAGTGTAGACATTATCTGTGCTGATAGGAGAGGTTCTCCTGTGAGCATAGATAATCCACCTCCCCGAGAGGTGGTAGTTAAATCAATGGATGAAATCTTCTGTCTGCCTTGGGCTGTCTACACCATTGGTTAGGTCGGCTTAAGTATGACACTCGGGTATGGATTTTTCACACCCCTGAGCAAGGTAGCTGGATCAATCTCCTCACTTTTTAATGTAAATCAAGCTTTAGAAAAGAACTCTGAGCTACTGTAGTTAGAGTTGAGTAGCAAGACTCCTCTCATCAACATGTGGAATAGTTATAATAATCAGTGTTTATTCATGAGTCTGTAGTAGTCTGTCTTGTGGGCCAGAAGGCTACATTTTCAGGTGTCACGTGAAGACTTAGGTTTTATAATTAGTGGTAACACTGTAGTGCTTACTAGGGGAGAGCTTCATTGTAAAATATGTTATATCCATAGTGCATCCCTCATCCACTGCCTCAGCTGTGAGAGGCTTTGTCTGGGCCAGCAGTGGCAAGAGGACCTTTGGCCTCTTTAAGAATCACCCCCTCTGGCCTTTCTCCTCCTTTTCTCATGTGCACTCAGCCTCCTGGTGGTCTTGAGGAGGAGAAGGCGGGGCACTTGGCTGATTGGTTGGACAGAGGGGTAGCATAAGCCTTTTGGCTCTTGCACAACCAAGGGAAGGGCTTATAAACCCTTTCCCCTGCTTGGGGACACCATTCTGCACTGGGAAGAAAAACTTCTCCCCCCACTCACAAGCCCGTGGGATTAGAGTAGGACCAGTGTTTTGGTCGTTGCTATGGGCTCATGCTAGTCATGGGTCTGGGAAGGAATTTTTCCCTCACTGCCAGATTGGCCAAGAAAATGCAAGGTTTTTGCCTTCCTCTCAGCAGCCCAGGAACCAGATGGGTAGGCTAGACTGTAGTAATTAAGTGTGGGTCTGGGTCCCTGATAACTCAGAAGTGGGTGCCAATTAGGAGAAGGCATCTCCTAATGGAGGTGGGAAATGGGGTTGGGACTCTCAGTGTCTGGTATGGCCAGGAGACCATCTTCTCTCCTCCACCCCCTTAGCCCTCACACAGGGAGAGTGCAGGTCCCCATAATGGGGTCAAAGTTCCCTCAAAAATTTCCAACCAGAGCATCATCTTCCCATAAACAAGAAAGGAAGCAGCAACACCAGAGGGCAAACTGATATTAAATGCCTTAAGTGAGAATTGTTGTACTCTGTTTAAAAAAAAATTATAACATTGTATAACCAGAAAGAGGGTGGGAACTGGAGGCTAAACACCTAATTTCCCCCACTCCCCCACCAACTAGCCTCCCATGTGACCTTTTTGTTTTGTTTTGTTAAACCTGCCACTGGAACACTGCAAAAGAAAACAGCTTTGCTCTTAGCAGAATTTTTACTTAAATCACCTGCTAGAGATCATTTTAGCAATAACTAGCAATGGTGTGAAATCACCCTCAGGCAGGGAACTCATGTCAACCATTCCTACACTTTGGTGACATAATTTTAACCAGGAAGTCCTGTGAGCCGCATTGAGGGTTGTTCAGAGCACCACTTCATATTACAATGTGACTTTCTTATTTAAACTATGGGAAAATGGAACTCACTGTCTGGATTTGGGTATGTAGTATTTACACCCGTATGCGGATGGGGGTAACCAAGAAAGACAGTAAGGAAACTACCTGTGAATGTAATTAACATTAGGGAACATGGGGTTTGAGGTGATTTCCTCTAATGAACAGGTTAGTAATTTCTTTTCTTTCTCCAAAGTATAAAACTTATTACCCAACATTCAGTGATTGTTGCCCTGTTTTCTGTTCAAGAATTATACATGAAGTGACTCTAGTTTTATGGAATTGTTCCTTATTCAAAACAATGTGATGCATCATTTCTATGTCCATATTTCAGCATAGGGGTTGTTCTTTGTTTCATATTTGCTTCAACTATTCCCTGTTTGTTTAAAAAAAAACAGCCCTAATTTGCAGTTTTTAATCTGAATAAATGTGCATGAATACTTTATTCTGTGGTTCTGGTTGCCCAAAGACATTGAGCGTATTACAGTACGTGTTGAAAACTACAACCAGCTGAAAGAGCCAGTGATAACAGAAACAGAAGCTACTGAATAGCCATAGGAAAAAATAGTTTTAGAATATTCTTAACTGTAAGGAAAATAATTATTTGTTAATGCTTTACTGTGGCATCAGCTCTCTGTGGAGATGCACAAGCTGTCCAGGACACCAGCTTCTTTAATACTACTCAAAATATCCCCACTTTCTAGACAGGGAGATACAAAAGCAGTTATGGATCAATGTCCTTCCACTGAATTTAAAACTACTGTCTCAGGCTGTGAGATCAAATATGCTGCTGGTTTATATATCAACTTGTTCCACTCTGGCCCCAGGCAAAAAGTGAGACAGGAGAGGGAATGAAGATCATTTCCCTGGCCTATGCTCTGACCATGTAGCCCTTTGCTTTGAGTCCTTCTTCTGGCACCTTGTTTTCTACTGGACTGAATTCAAGCTCCTTGTCTTTCCCCTTCAAGTTCCTTTGCAGCTTTGCCCCTTTCTGCTTAACTGCTCTTCTCTCTTATCTCCACCTCAGTCCTGTCTCCTTGGCCAGTGATGCCACTTTTGAGCACACTGATTTCCCCCTCCACCTGCCTCCTCAAGACTTGTTTCTGCTGTGATGTCTTATAAGTAATCAGCCAACCAGTGACAGCTAGGATGGGGATAGCTGATTTTTATTAAAAATATGTTTTTCAGAGGATTTGGAGCCATTGAATTTTGTGATATCTAAGCTATGTAGCCATGTAAACTTATTACTGTTGCCTTCCCCCACCCCACCCCACCTGCTATTTGTCATACTTATTTGTTGCATCTTGCCTCAAATTAAATTGTGTGGCATTTAGGACTGGGGCCATGTTTACCTGGGGGGTTTTGTACAGCACCTAGCACAATGGAGTGCTGATCCCAGTTGGGGCCTTCGAGTGCTTCATTAATATTAATAATAATACTAAAAAAGCTAGCAGATGCCAATGAAACTAAATACAATTCAGTTTGTCTTCTGCACTACTGTTAACGGAATCCAAATTTCAGTGTTTCCCTGAGTCAACAGAGAGCAATGAAGTCAAGCATAAAATCAGATCTTTAATAATTCAGTGCAATATCCATCATCGTCAGGAGTATGCTGGTTTGGCCTGATGGGTAAGAGGCTGGACATGTGCTCAAGGAGGCATGACTCAGCCACAAACTTACTGTGTGACCATGGGCAAGTCACTTTAATCTGCCATGTGCCTTGATATTTGATCTGTAAAATGAGGATACTAGCTCCCTGCCTTACAAAAGTGTTGTGAGGATAAAGTCAATTAATGGTTATGAGGAGCTCAGATATTACCGTGATGATGATCAGATAAGTATTTAGATTGCCTCAGTCCTGTGAAACCCTCCTGAAACGCCATTTTCAGAATTACTGACTCCAAGTGATATTTCCAAAACTATAACTTTATTGGCAATGAATTAACATCACTGAAGCTTCATTTCTGAAATCTGTCTTCATGGAGGCCACATTTCCAGGTGTAACACAATGCTGTCTTTGAGGGGAGTGCAAAATTGTCACTTTTAGTACTACTTTAGCAACTGTAGATTGATTTTTGCAGTCGGGTTATTGAAGAAGGTCTATGTAAACCAGAGTTCCAATAATCAATGAATTTGTTTAATTATTAAAGAGACCACAAATAACTCAGCTTGACTGATTTTTTGAGATAATTAATAGTCAGTACATAACAGTGGTGTATTACCAGGTCTATGAGGACTGATCCTTGCAGCCTGATGCAGGTTATCTTGCACTATTTGTCTGGTTCAAATTTTTTGCTTATAACTTGGGCTATTTTATTCAATTGTTTACAAGTTCACTTTCATTATTTCCTCTTTTGCACAGATAGTCATCTTATTTTTAGCATATTTCCTAGTTTTCTGATAGGAGTTCTAACTACATGCTCACACATCTGTTATTTACTTATATCTTTTCAGTAAGTACATCAATTTTTGCTAACCTAAGTGTCTGTCACTTGTAGTTTAATACAGCACATAGCTAAAAATGTTTTTCCTTATTTATCAATTCTTGAGCTGATAATTTCTAGAAAACTTACAGTGTTACTCTTCTTAGCATGACTGTAGTGCATTATGGGTACTCTTCCTCACAAATAAGCTAACAGGCCTTATGAAAGTCTGGCCTATAGGTCAACATGTGGTACAGATCATTACCTGAAAACACTAGGGAATTATCCATATTTGAAATGGTCTTCCAGTTTCAGAAATACATTTCTCATGGTGTGATATGTCGGTTGAGACCTTTAGCCTCAAATGAAGACAAATTTAAATAACAGCAGAAGGCAGAACAGGCCGTAGCATTCTTGCATCAATTCATTGCAGCCCAATTCCAAAATGTAACTGTTTTCTGGACATCACTGTGGAGGGCAGGCCAAATGATTGTGAAGAGACTTAGTGAGCTAAGAATCTTACAGGAAGAGTGCAGAAGAAGAGTGTTGCAACTTCTTGTATCTTTGTGATTGGTTTTATATTCGTTTACATTTTCAAAGCAATCTTATGCAGAAAAGGACCAGAAATGTTGAAAAACAAGCCAAAAAACCTAAACACACTCATACCAAGTTGACACAGGTATGCACAAGTGTCACACATAAAAAGAAAACCTACACTTCCCAGGAGTTACCACAAGTCAAATGAGGGCACCATTTTTCACTCTGCTTACAATCAGAAATAACCGATAATATCTGTGGATATGTGGCAACATCTTAAAGGTGACTATTGTAATTGAGGTGGCAATAATAGAGTGTCCCTAAACAATTACAGCTTCCCACACTGGAATTCTAGGCACATCTGATTTCCAAGAATAGAATGCATTCTGAAGAGGCAGTGATTCTCAGGCCCAGCCAGTAATGAGGCTCTATTTTTTCGGACGTATGTCCTCCAGTAGATTTTGAAAATTCTTCTAGAATGTTTTGATGCAACAGCTTTGATCTTCATAATATTAACAATATTGGTGAAGTCTTTCTAATGTAGTGGTACTCAACCTATTTATCATTGTGGGCCACATATGCAGCCCACAAAGTGTTACCTGGGCCGCAGGTTGAGAACCACAGTGCCCTCCACCTATCCCCCACCCTCCATATATACACACAGGCCCCTATGCCTAGCACCCTCTCCTCAGAGACCCCTCCATGGATTGAGGCCAGAAGCAGAGAGCCGGGTGTGGGGCAGGGACCCAGACCCCGGATCCTACTGGATGGGGCCAAGTGGTAGCTGGCTGCCTGGAGCCTGCGGCCTTTAGCACACAGCTGAGCTTGGCTGCAGCTGTGTGCTAATTGGGCTGCATGCGGCCTGTGGGCCATGGATTGAGAACTACTGCTCTAATGTTTACTTTGGAATTCCTATAATTTTGTTATTGAAAGTTCCACAATATTATCTATAGCTGATAATATGGTTAGGAGTTTATCAGGGTATCACAGCACCTCTCTACATATGAAAGGAAATCAGCTTTTTTGAGATAACTTGTTTATTTTTCTTTCACAAGCATAAGAAAAAACAACACTGAAATTTGAAGTAATAAAAAAAAATCACTCAAAGTTGCAAGCAAATGAAAGTACAATAACAGTGGAATACAAACATTCCACTAAACTAAAGAAGTTTCATAAAACTACCTTGATATTTCTGTGGTGTCTGGTCTTTATACACATCAGAGAGAACAAGAGAAAAGACATAACTTGATGATACAGAAGCAAAACATTTCATTTTCAAACCAACCAATATACATCAGACCGTGCCTCCTTTTATAATTTTCCCCAAGAAAAGGAAAAAGGTATAAGCACGAAGGACCAGATGCTGAGTGATTTCACAGATGGAAATAGGAGTTGAAGGGGGTTTGCAGTTTGCAAAGAAGGTGCTCTCCACCTTCAGAGTCAGGCCTAATATTTCTCGTATTTAAAATAATATTGCATCCCCTGAAGACTGTGGGCCTGGTTCTCCTCTCATCTATGAGAATGTAAATCGGGAGTAGCTCCACTGAAATCAGAGATATGGCACTGGTGCACAATGAGTGTAAGCAAGAAGAGAATCAGGCCTAATGGAGTGCCATCAACTTTAATGGAGAAACATGAGGGTGAGAAATATGAATGTAAAAACACTCATGCAAGGGCAGTCCATGCTTTGAGAAAGTGCATCTGAGCTAAAGGACTTAAAGAAATGCATGAAATCTCAGGCGCAGCCCATCTGTTCTCAGCATTCTTGCATGTCTGCTCCCACCACCCAGTTGACATAAGTATGGTTGTTTTTTACGTCCAGCCTTATTGTTATGCATTGAAAAGTCATATGGAAATGTAGTGTTTCATATAGTGTATGTACTTTTATTAACATTTAGAAAGCTGTCACGATTTTAGCCAGCTCGTGAAATGTAAAGAATAAACCGTCTTTTACAGAGTCGAAAACCTCACATACAAATAAATGGGTGCTTTTATACTTGTATATCTATTTTTGATTGCATTAGAGATCAAAATGTTGCATTAATCCTTTTAGTGAAGGGGAAAAATATAGAGACTCTTTTACAGCACATTAAATGATTTTTTTTCGAAAGGAAGCAGTAGCTTTTCTAAAATAGCTGCTAATAGTGCTAAATATAAGAGAACACTGCAGTGAATTGGTGTACTATTGTGTTACATGGTCATCTACAGTCTGTTACATAAGTAAATGACAAAGAAGGCAATTGTAGGTTTCTTTGTTAATTGACTTAAATGGTGCACAACCTTCATTTAAAGTCAGAATGGCAATTGGTTGTCAGCTGTTATGTTAGGGCCCTGTGCAGCCAAATTAGCCTTTGTGTTTGCTGGCCCAGCCAAGCTCCTTTGGGCTTCGTGAGCTTGACAGCAGCAAAGGCTAATTCTGATTCTGATTCTGAAGGGACAATCTCTCCATTTGACTTATCTTTGACAATCTCATTAAACATGTCAAGCTGCCACTGCCCTCCATACTGGCTTCCTAAGAATTGATTGTTTGGGCCTGATTCTGATCTCACTCTGATGTAAACTGGAAATGATTCCACTAAAGTCGGTGACTTACACTGGAATAAAAGTGATGTGAGATCAATACCCAGTCCAGTACATCTCCATTCTATTGGGAATGGTGTTGGTGAAGTTCACTAGACACTCGTGGGGTCTCACTAGCCAAATATAGCAGAAGCAGGGAAAGTTAAAGGAATCCACAGCCCAAAACTCTTGGGATCTGTGATGCTGGTAGCTCTGGTGCCAGCTCTTGCCAAGTCTGTAGGTATCTGCTGAGCACTGACAAATTCATAGCTGGAAACGAGACCAGCTCACCTATTCAAGATAGATGTTGAACTTGTCAAAATGTGTTTAGTCTCTATGAAATGCCTATAAGTTGCTGCCAGGACTGGCACTAGGGTTTTGAGCTCCCTAGGCGGACGGCAATTTCGCCACCCCGCTCGCTGGTCCTGTGGCTCCGGTGGAGCTGCCGCAGTGGTGCCTGTGGAGGTTCACCAGAGCCGCGTGAGCAGCCAACTGTCCGCAGACACGACTGCGGCAGCTCCACCGGAGCCGTGGACCAGCGGACCCTCTTCAGGCACCACTGTGGCAGCTCCACTGGAGCCGCCTGCCGCCCCCTCCAGCAAAACGGCGCCCACCAATTATTCTGGCGCCCTAGGCAATTGCCTAGGCTGCCTAAATGGTAGTGCCGGCCCTGGTTGCTGCATGTATTCATCTTACTTGTCATGTCTGTATCCTGTGCTATAGGGTAATGTGTACGTTTTTTGCTTTATAATTGTAAAAATGCCTGCTCTGAACTTGTGACCCTAGGCAGGAAAAGTTGTTCCCCTGCCCATCCAGAAAAGCTATCAAGTCTAAGTGGGCCATTGTGGAACATCACAAGACAAAGGCTGGTTTAATGGCCCTCTTCTACCCAGGAAGGTGCTATGTGGGGCTATGTCTACACAGCCTATGCCAGCAAAACTTATGTCACTCAGGGGTGCGAATATTCCGCCCCCTGAGCAACGCTGGCATAAGTGCTCATGAACACAGGGCTATGTCAGTGGGAGCTTCTCTCATTGACATAGCTTATGCTGCTCATGGAGATAGGGTTTTTTTTATGTTGACATAAAGCTGTACTGGTGCAGTTGTGCTGCTGCTGCACTGTACGTTTAGACATAGCCTGAGGGAAAGCGCATCCTGTCAACTTGAATTCTGGAAGAGGGAAATAGAGAGAGCGGACATGAAACATTTTCATCTCTGTGCTGTTTGGACTCTTACAAGGGCTGGAGCTAAGAAACAAAAAGGCAGAAGTCCCCAGGCCCAACCTGGGTTAGCCCTAAAAAGACATTCAGTGCTGAGAGATTGCTACATCTCTGTCATCTTTTGGAACCATAAACTGAACACATTTGTGTCTATATGTTGCTTGCTTTAACCTGTAAATAACCCTCTCATTTCTTTTTCTTAGTTAATAAATCCTTAATTAGTTTACTTTAAGATTAGCTACCAACATTGTCTTTGGTGTGAGATCTAAGGTACAAATTGATCTGGGGTAAGTGACTAGTCTCTTGGGACTGAGAGCAACCTGAATTTAGTATGATTTTATTTATTTATTTATTTATTTTTTAATGGAATTGATCATTTATCACTAAGCCCAGCTTGCTTGGGTGGTAAGATAGTCCCCTTGAGCTCTCCAGTCTACCTGTGACTCCATGGTAAAACAGTGATCCAGGAGTGCACATTTGCTACTGAGTTGGTGAAATCCAATTATAGAACATACCAGCAGTTTGGGGTGTCTGCCCTGCTGCTGAAAGTCTGCCCTCAGGCTGGCACTCTTGGTTGTGAGCCACTCCAGACAGCATGACAAGATCATTTTGGAAGTCAGCTGAGGGAGGGGGAGAGAAGAGGTCCTGTACAGTACAGTAAAGACTGCCACCCCTGTGAAAAATGAAAGCTCACACTGCTGTGAATGGGTTGAAAAAGAGTCCTTGCTCCCTCTATTGGTGAAAATGGAAAAGTGCTGCTATAGAGCTTCATTTGCATAGGCTACCTACACACAATATCTCCAGTGAAACTTGTGAAGTCGCCATAACCAGATATGAACTTGGGTTTTGGAAGGTAATGAGCTCCCAAAGAAAAGGAGAAAGATTTTTACCTTGGGACTTGGAGTGGAATTGGAGTCAGGGGGCCTCCGGTCACTGGAAGGACTATTATTAAGCGGATACCAGGAAAACAGGGAATTTGAGAAGTGGGGCTGGAAGCAACTCAGCCACATGGACAGAGCAGTACAGAGGGTTTAATAAACATTTTACTTTTTCAACTTACCCCACATTCAACTTTGCTCTTTGCTAATGAAACAGGACTGATTCTAGGGAGAAGGGCTCACTCTTATTCTAGGTTGGGGTTGACAACCTCTGGCATGCAGCTCACCAGGGTAAGCATCCTGGCAGGCTGGGCCAGTTTGTTTACCGTCTGCATCGGAAGATTCAGCTGACCATGGATCCCACTGGCCACGGTTTGCCGTCCCAGGGTTCTTATCCTGGCAAGCCGCGTGCCAGAGGTTGCTGACCCCTACTCTAGGTGGTCATTCCTTTTAATTGTATGTGAGATTTCCCTGAGAAGCTAAACAGGATTTTGCATCTTATTATTTTCATTGGCACCAGATAGATGCAGAAGAGAAACCATAATAAATCAGTAGTTCAGTGGAGCTACAGGATAACCAGGTTTTTACGTTTTCATTTGGCAAGAGACATATATTAATTAATCAATTAATAACAGCTTTTAACTTTGCATGAAAAACCCCAAAAAGTTTGTTGCAAAAGGTACCAGTGCAAATCCAATCAATGTTATCGTTGTTAAATTATACAAAATTGTCAGGATTCAATTTTTTGTACTTAAGGGATGTAGGCATGCCATATAATGACTTTGGAGAGAGTACAACCATGTATGTTTCAGGTGGCTGAAAGCAAAGTGGTAAGTGTTTCTTTTGTAATGTCTGTCTTAGTCTGTAAACTCTTCTAGGCAGAGAGTGACTTTGTATGAGTTCATACAATGCTTGGCACAATCAGGCCTGATCCTGATTGAATACCCTGGGCATTATTGCAGTATGAAATTAAAAAAAATGAGTTGCTAATAAAAATACCTCACTCTGATAATACAGCCTAAGAATAGATAGAAAATATTGCAACAAACCATGATAAATGTAATTTCCAGCTCCTCTGCTCTCCTTCATGGGATTATGTTGGAGGATTTCTGTAAAAATATCCTCACAGACATAATAGTAGAGATTTCTTTCCCCAGATCCCCCTTCCTTAGAATTTTCCCTAAAAAAGAGGTGGTCCAGCTCACTGCTTTCTGTTGTGCTTCATCGGCTGGCTCTGGGACAAACCCTTAAAATGAAGATTGTATTATTTATCTTCTGAGGAGATTGAAAGCAGTTTACATAGGAAAAGTCATTCCAGTGGAGAAATGCAACAATTATACTCAACATATGAGAATAAATGTTAGCACAAGGTCAGGCAGGTAGAAAGGTCAAATTCAAGAGAGTAAGCTGAAGAAAGGAGAAACAACACATGTAAGCAGTAGGAGAATAAAGAATGAGAAGGTGGAATTAATTTGTTTAGCTCTTCTTCATTTGAGGAAAAGTTTTAGTTTTAATCTTCTTTTTAAAAATGGTGCTGACAGGGTTGAAACCAGCATTAATTAATTGCAGAAAGTTAGTGTTCTCTAAGAAGCATTATGGCAGCTGGAATAGAGAGAGGTGTAAATAGTGAGCAGAAACTGTTGTGATCTACACAGACACAATTTTGAAAGGTTTAGTAACCTGGGACCAGAAGGGGGAAGGATGGGGCCCAGTCAGGACTCATAGACTCATAGACTCTAGGACTGGAAGGGACCTCGAGAGGTCTTCGAGTCCAGTCCCCTGCCCTCATGGCGGGACCAAATACTGTCTAGACCATCCCTAATAGACATTTATTTAACCTACTCTTAAATATCTCCAGAGATGGAGATTCCACAACTTCCCTAGGCAATCTATTCCAGTGTTTAACTACCCTGACAGTTAGGAACTTTTTCCTAATGTCCAACCTAAATCTCCCTTGCTGCAGTTTAAGCCCATTGCTTCTTGTTCTATCATTGGAGGCTAAGGTGAACAAGTTTTCTCCCTCTTCTCTTCCCACCTTCTCTTCCCAGATACTAGGACACATTTGATATTCTTCCACCCCCTATTGCCAGTCACTCAGGCTGGGCCAAGAGAAATATTTAAGGGGATGGGAGGCAGAGACACTCTCAAGCTGGCAGAGCAGATGCAGAAGCAGCCTTGGCTGTTCTTACAGCAGGGACTGATGGACACTTCCTTATTTCTACGGTTTTCATTAAGGACATTCTCTCCCCTTTGCCGATTTCCTGTGAGGGAAGGGACAGGGCTTGGTGGGAGCAGGTAGCTGTTCACCTCCGCCCCACCCCCACCCCCCGGCCTTTATATCCTTCTCTCTCTCTCTCTTCCTCTCTATCCTTTCCCCTTTCTCCCCATTCCTTCAGCACCCTCCCTCCCTTCCCTTGTCTTAGCTAATCTCTTCTCAACTAAGCCACACCCAAAGAATGGGGGGAGAGGGGGAAGTAAAGTCCTGGTGGGAACACTAAAATGACATTTGCAAACCATCACTCTGTCTCTGCTTGTGTGTCAGATCCTTTTCCCCACCCTGTGTCTGTTTCGTCTGTGAGGATTGTAAGCTTTTTGGGACAGGGACCGCCTCTCACTGTGTGTGCATACAGCTCCTAGCACAGTGGGCCCCTGGGGCACATTATAAAGAATTCTCAGATGAAAAGCAATTTAATCCTTTAGTCTTTTTCAGAAGAGCCAGAAAATTCAGTGGTGATAAAAGTTTTTGCCAGATCCTCAGCTCCTGTGAATGCACACATGTCAGGAGAACAGGTCATAGGCAGTCAGGCCTAGTGGTCAGAGCCAGAGGCACCGACTTTCTAAAGTGCTGGGAGATGCTTCTCTGACTCCACCCCCAACCCACCTGTTTCCCCAAACTGCGCCCCTGCTCCAGCCCACTCCACCCCTTCCTGCCCCTGCTCTGCTCCCTCCCCCAAGCATTCCCTGTCCTCACTCCTTTCCCCTCCCTTCCAGCACCTCCTGCAAGTTGCTGAACAGCTGATCACTGGCGCATAGGAGGTGCTGATCAGTGGGGCTACTAGGGAGAGGGAGAGGAGGTGGTGCTGCTGCAGCCCAGCTGCACTCGTTAGCTGCCTGGCGACTAAGCAGATCTGGGATGTGGATATGTTCCCAAGATCATTCATCAGGGCTGTAAGCTTCCTGGCCTACCAAGTTCTGGAGTTCCCCCACTCCATTGTGAACCAGGTACTCTTCCTGTTGATGGACAGTGATAGACGGGGTTGGAAGAGTGGGATGGGAATGGGTTCTCAGTGAAGGGCTTAAGGAGACACATGTGGAACCTGAGGGATTCAGGTAACTGCGACTTGCATGCCATCAGGTTAATTCCAGAATCCTAAACAGGCATAGATACTGGTGGTCTAACTTAGAATCATAGAAGATTGGGGTGGAAGACACCTCAGGAGGTCATCTAGTCCAACCCCCTGCTCAAAGCAGAACCAACACCAACTAAATTATCCCAGCCAGAGCTTTGTCAAGCCGGGCCCTGAAAACCTGTAAGATGGAGATTCCACCACCTCCCTAGGTAACCCATTGCAGTGCTTCACCACCCTCCTAGTGAAATAGTTTTTACTAATATCCAACCTAAACCTCCCCCACTACAACTTGAGACCATTGCTCCTTGTTCTGTCAACTGCCACCACTGAGAACAGTCTAGCTCCATCCTCTTTGGAACCCCTTTCAGGCAGTTGAAGGCTGCTATCAAATTCCCACCCGCAACACACTCTTCTCTTCTGCAGACTAAATAAGCCCAGTTCCCTCAGCCTTTCTTCATAAGCCATGTGCTTTAGCCCCCTAATCATTTTTTGTTGTCCTCTGCTGGACTCTCTCAAATTTGTCCACATCCTTTCTAGTGGGGCTCTCAAAACTGGATGCAGTACTCCAGATGTGGCCTCATTAGTGCCGAATAGAAGGGAATAATCATTTCCGTTGATCAGCTGGCAATGCTCCTTCTAATACAGCCCAATATGTCATTAGCCTTCTTGGCAAGAAGGGCACACTGTTGACTCATATCCAACTTCTCGTCCACTTTAATGCCCAGGTCCTTTTCTGCAGAGCTGCCATCTAGCCAGTCGATCCCCAGCCTGTAGCAGTGCATGGGATTCTTCCATCCTAAGTGGAAGACTCTGCACTTGTACTTGTTGAACCTTATCATATTTCTTTTGGCCCAATACTCCAATTTGTCTAGGTCACTCTGTACACTATCCCTACCCTCCAGCATATCTACCTCTCCCCCCAGCTTAGTGTCATCCCCAAACTTGCTCAGGGTGCAATTCATCCCATCATCCAGATCATTAATGAAGATATTGAACAAAACTGGCTCCGGGACCAACCGGTGGGGCACTCCGCTTGATACTGGCTGCCAACTAGACACTGAGCCATTGATCACTACCCATTGAACCTGATGATCTAGCCATGTTTCTGTCCACCTTAAATTCTGTTCATCCAGTTCATACTACTTTAACTTGCTGGCAAGAATACTGTGGGAAACGATATCAAAAGTTTTGCTAAAGTCAAGATATATCACATCCACCGTGTTCTCCATAACCACAGAGCCATTTATCTCATGATAGAAGGCAATCAGATTGGTCAGGTATGACTTACCCTTGGTGAATCCATGTTGACTGTTCCTGATCACTTTCCTCTCCTCCAAGTGCTTCAAAATGGATTCCTTGAGGACCTGCTCCATGATTTTTCCAGGGACTGAGGTGAGGCTGACTGGCTGGTAGTTCCCTGAATCCTCCTCCTTCCCTTTTTTTAAAAAATGGGCACTATATTTGCCTTTTTCCAATCGTTTGGGACTTCCCCCAATCGCCACGAGTTTTCAAAGATAATGGCCAATGGTTCTGAAATCACATCAGCCAACTCTCTCAGCACCCTCAGATGCATTAGATCTGGCCTTGTGGACTTGTGCATGTCCAGCTTTTCTAAATAGTCCTTAACCTGTTCTTTCGTCACTGAGGGCTGCTCACCTCCTCCCCATACTGTCTGGTCAGTCTGGTAGCTGACCTTGTCTGTGAAGAGCAAGGCAAAAAAAGCATTGAGTACTTCATCTTTTTCAACATCATCTGTCACTAGGTTGCCTCCCCCATTTGGTAAGGGTCCAACACTTTCCCCAACCACCTTCTTGTTTCTAACATACCCGTAGAAACCCTTCTTGTTACCCTTCACATCCCTTGCTAGCTGCAACTCCAGTTGTGCTTTGGCCTTCCTGATTACACCCCTCAATGCTTGAGCAATATTTGTATACTCATCCCTAGTCATCTACCCAAATTTCCACTTCTTGTAAGCTTCCTTTTTGTGTTTAAGCTCACCAAAGATTTCTCTGTTAAGCCAAGCTGGTCGCTTGCCATATTTGCTATTCTTTCTGTACATCGGGATGGTTAGCCAACAGGCGAGTTGACCTAAGATTCCAAAACTTGTCCCCGAGAGCAAGATCACAGGTGGCTTGGTGTCCCTGATTGGTATGATACTTGTACGCTTCCTTGGCAGATGCTAGGTGTTCCTTCAATTCTAGATGTACTTGGCAGAGGTGAGCAGTCAAGTCTGTGAAAGTGGGTACCAGAGATCCCATGGGGATGTTTGGGTGAAACCTGTAGTTGGAGAATAAAGGGCTTTGGGAGATAGTGGCATGGGTGGCGCTATTATTTGAAAACTCCAGGTGGGGAAGCAGTGAAACCCAGTCATCTGGGTGGTAGTTCTTGAAACAGTAAAGATATTGCTCAAAGACCTAGTTAACTCTCTGTTTCATTCCTGACAGCATAGTTGCATTTAAATCAATGGAGCTACACTGGTTTACACCAGCTGAGGATCCTGACCCACGTTTTTCACCTAGAATCCTGCAACCTGATGAGCTTTTTTTTTTAAACTTAACTTAATTTCTCTGTTACTTGGCTCTTAGTGTATAAAGTTTCTGCCTGAGAAAATCCACCGGATGAACGTCATATTTAAGAGTACAACACCTGCACCAACAGACATAATTGCCTCTATTTCTGACATCCTCAAAGGCGCTGGTGAACAAGCAAAGATATAAAAAGAAAGTGTATATGTTAATTTCAAGCTCAGTGAGAAATGGAGAGAAATTTCAGTGTTTACCCAGTGGAAAGTAATATCAGTAAAGAAAGAGATTGTAAAGACAGGCTTCGTACAGGGTCCTGCAAATAATGAATAAAAGATTAAAAAGTACTCAGCAGAATACTTGTATTATTCAAAGTCTTCTCATCTGGGCATCTTTCTTCTAGAAATCCTGTAAATTTTCATTTTGTGTAAATGTGTGGTTAAAGTCCTCCTAATCAGCATCCACTTGTCTGGAAATGTAGCACCTAGTTTGCAATCATAAAGGTAAAGGGTTTTTGAAGTGCTGCTAATCATAGGATACTTTCTCTACTTAAAGCAAAATCAAGCACAGAGCCAAATCAAACCTCAGAACCCTTAGTTATGCCAATATGAAAGGAAAGGTTATAAGAGTCTATTTTATAACCATCTCTGTTATTATGCAAAAGTTATTAAAATGGAAGTGTTAAGTCAGTGGTCAAATGTTTCTGTTTAATGTATCATTCCATAAACAGGGGCACCTGCATCCCTGATGTAACAACACTAACTTAGCTGGAGAGAAATTATGCAAGAGGATCCTTTAAACAAAGCTGCTAAAGTGGAAGGGTTGGGGAATAATGGTCAGAATGCCATTACTCCCAGAAGAGCCACCCAAAACTCTTATAGCAGGTGATCAAGGTTCCTACTTGTAACATAGTTTCTGTTTTGTTTTTCTTCAGCTTCTGGTAACGGAAGACACGATTCGTGTTCTGATTTGGAGATGGATCCTGAAAAATCAGCTTGCTGAATAAATGTTAGGGCTAAGCTCACTGAGGCAGCACCAGGTAGAGCCAGATTTACCAGCATTTCTTCCACATTACTCAGCATATCACTAGGTGGCTCTGGCTTCTGTATGTTAAAAGTTTCTGATCATATTGGGTCTTAGATTTTCATAGATTTCTCTTACCTGAAGCATCGATGTAGGTGTTTAAAGCAATCAAATGGGATTATTTTCTCTCTCTTGTATTATATCAGTGTCTGCACTCTCGACATCTATATTATGAAGACAGGATCAGATACTCTTTGTAGAGCCTCTGTTGGATATAGGGTTACTTATTAAGGCTTCCAGTATTAAACATGTGTCGTTTGTGAGATGAACAACTGAAACTTGAACACAGAAAAACTATGCATTAAAGAACTGCCAATCAGCAGCTGTACTGATAGATACAGTCTTAGGCAATATTCACAGATCTATTTTGTCCAGGAATGAAATCTAAATTATATTGGCAAACCACTTCTTTTAAGAAGGGGAGGAGTGGCATGGGGGAGGGTGGGAAGGGAGGTGGGAATGGACATAATCTTCACTGTCAGTGGTACCATACGGGAAGGCTATTTAGAATCCTTTCAACAGCAAGATTGCTCTCATGTGTGCTTGACTAACACAATCCATATTATTGAAGAATCTATTGCCTGATGCAGTTGTAAATGAAAAGATAATTTTACACCTTAGTTTACATGAGCAGCAATAAGTTGTCCCTAGCCTCTGTTTGCCAAAAGCTGGGAATGGGTGACAGGGGATGGGTCATTTGATGATTACCTGTTTTGTTAATTCCCTCTGGGGCACCTGGCATTGGCCACTGTCGGAAGACAGGATACTGGGCTAGATGGACCTTTGGGCTGACCCAGTATGGCCATTCTTGTGTTCTTAAGATGGCAGGATCTGTTTTTCATCTAAATGAACAATGACCTGCTTCAGTAATATATGCCTCAATTACAGCAGTGTATTTTATCCAGACCTGAAACCATCAGCCCTTAGGAAACTACAATTAGCACAAAATGCAGCAGTGTGTCTTTTCACCAATATTGGCTACCACAAGCACATTAAACCTGACATCTGCTCTCTGGCTCCCATAATATATCCCATCACATTCAAGGTCTGAGACCAGATGTAAGAAAATCCAACCTCTTCTTTAATGTCAATTGCCTTTTTGCCTCATGTGCTGCTCAGTGGTGCAAAGACACAACCAAAGTTCTAAAATCACATACTTCCTTGTAGACCTCTGTAAAACTATCTGGTAGTAATTGAGTAAAACTTTAAGGAATACTTTAATTTTGGAAATAAAACTGTTAATGTTTTTGAAGCACAATGGAATGAGATGTCTTAGTCAAAAAAGAAAGCATGTTGTTGATGTGGAATGGGGGATATTTTGGGGTTATGGAGACTTATCTAATGTGTGTCTAGGCATTGATTATATAATTAAAATTATAGTTTATGTCTCCATCCTGGGACATAGCTAGAGCACCCAGAGGGCAAAGTTCTAAAATAAACAAATAAAACACCCCCAAAACTCATAGACACCATGCAGGAGTTACTAATTCCATCACCAATGCAGTTCTTTTAATCTCTAACCAGTTTATTGAGGAAGCATCATCCAGTGGTGAGAGCATTTGCTTGGGATCCAAGACTCCTATTCTCTTTCCATCTGAACCATTAAAGATCTATGCAACCTGGGGTAAACCACTTCGTCCCTTTGCACCAAAGGCAATTAGAGCTAGAAGTGACCTGTTCAATCAAACAGTTCATTACTCTGCCAGTGAATAATTTTATTGTAATTATTATAATTATTCATTGCAATTATATTTCATTGTAATAATTATAATTCTTCATTATAATAATTTCATTGCTCTGCCAGTGAATAATTTTTCAGTGCTTAGTCCAAGTCTACTTTTAAATTTTTCTACTACTTCCCTTTAGATTCTTTCACTGTCTGATTAATCAAACAGAGCTAGATAATGGCTGGGTCTAATATGGCTTTGGAGAAGAGTAGCAGGGAGAATAAGGATTCCCTTATGCCTACAAGGTTAGACCCTGACAATGGGGGTATTAGAAGGGGGACCATGCACCCGGTTCTCCTTTCTGTGGACAACTGGCCAGGTAATGGCAGAACCCTGGCTCTGTTCCCCCCCGCTCCGCCCATCTCTGATACTTGAGCTGGATATGTCGGAGTAAATATACCATACCCTGCAAAGGGCTATTGCGGATGACTTCTGTAAACACCCCTCAATGCAAGAAGGGGAGAAGAAGAAGAACAGTGCCTCAGAGGGGAATATCTGTGGCACATTGCCTGCTGGGATTGCATCTTGTGCTGGGGTGTGCCTAAATGTTTATTGACTTCCAGCCTTTTTTTCTTTTTTTTTTTCTTTTTTCTTTTCTTTTAATTGGAAATATACCTATCTCCTAGAACTGGAAGGGACCTTGAAAGGTCATCGAGTCCAGCCCCCTGCCTTCACTAGCAGGACCAAGTCTTTTCATTTCCTCAATATGCCACCACACTTATCAGAAAAATGAAGCTAATGATACCTACCTCACAGGGATATTGGGAAGCCTCCACTAAAGGGGCTAAAATTGTAATGTAAAAAAACTAGGAGTAATTCAATAAATAAAACTAATCATATGATGATGGTGATGACTTAATACTCTGCAAGAAGAGGAGCCCAGAATTCTTTTGTGTCATTGTCTCATGTCAAGTGACATAGGTTGAGAATTTGAAAGTGGAAGGCAGCTTGGGTGAAAGTGATCGTGAAATGGAATGGTAGGAGGGAGAACAGCAAAATAAAGACAATGGATTTCAAGAAGGAAAACTTTAGCAATCTCAGGGAGTTGGTAGATAAGATCCCATGGGAAGCAAGTCTAAAGGGAAAAACAGTTCAAGAGAGTTGACAGTTTTTCAAAGACACATTATTAAGGGCACAACAGCAAACTATCCCACTGCATAGGAAAGATAGGAAGTATGGCAAGAGATCACCATGGCATAACCAGGAGATCTTCAATGATCTAAAACTCAGAAAAGAGTCCCACAAAAAGTGGAAACTAGGTCAAATTACAAAGAATGAATATAAACAAATAACACAAGTATGTAGGGAGAAAATTAGAAAGGCCAAGACACAAAAAGAGATTAAGCTAGCTAGAGACAGAAAGGGTAACAAGAAAACATTCACAAATACATTAGAAGCAAGAGGAAGACCAAGGACACGGTAGGCCCATTACTCAATTGGGGGGGGGAACAATAACAGAAAATGTGGAAATGACAAAAGTACTAAATGACTTTTTTGTTTCAGTTTTCATCAAAAAGATTAGTAGCAATTGGTTGTCTAACATAGTGAATGCCAGTAAAAATGAAGTGTAGGATCAGAGGCTAAAATAGGGAAAGAACAAGTTAAAAATTACTTTGACAAGTTACATGTCTTCAAGTCACCAGGGCCTGATGAAATACATCCTAGAATACTCAAGGAGCTGACTAAAGAGATATCTGAATCATTAGCAATTAATTTTGAAAAGTCATGGAAGACAGGAGAGATTCCAGAAGACTGGAAAAGGACAAATATAGTGCCAATCTATTAAAAAGGGAAATAAGGACAACCCGGGAAATTGCAGACTAGTCAGCTTAATTTCTGCTCCGGAAACATCATGAAGCAAATCATTAAGCAATCAATTTGCAAACACCTAGAAGATAATACAGTGATAAGCAACAGTCAGCATGGATTTGTCAGGAACAAATCATGTCAAACCAACCTAATAGCCTTCTTTGACAGGATAACAAATCTTGTGGATGGGTTAAGTGATAAATGTGGTATATCTTGACTTTAGTAAGGCTTTTGATACTTCTCATATGGCCTTCTCATAAACAAACTAGGGAAATATAGCCTAGATGGAGCTTCTATAAGGTGGGTACATCAGTGGTTGGAAAACAATTCCCAGAGTGTAGTGGTTCACAATCAAACTGGAAGGGCATATTGAATGAGGTCCTGGGTCCAGTTCTGTTCAATATCTTCATCAATGATTTTGATAATTTGATAATAGCAAAGAGTATATTTATAATATTTGTGGACAATACCAAGCTGGGAGGGGTTGCAAGTGCTTTAGGATGAAATTAAATAAGGACAAATGCAAAGTACTCCACCTAGGAAGGAAAAATCTGTTGCACCCATACAAACTGAGAAATGACTGCCTAGGAAGAAGTACTGTGCAAAGGAATTTGGGGGGTCATAATGGATCACAAAATAAATATGAATCAACAGTGTAACATTGTTGCAAAAAAAGCAAACATCATTCTGGGATGTATTAGCAGGAGTGTTATAAGCAAGACAAGAGAAGTAATTCTTCCACTCTACTCCACGCTGATTAGGCCTCAGCTGGAGTATTGTGTCCAGTTCTGGGTGCCACATTTCAGGAAAGATGTAGATGAATTGGAGAAAAGGATGACCTATGAGGGAATATTGAAAAAATGGAGTTTGTTTAGTCTGGATTTTTTGGGGGGTGGGGCATGATAATGGTTTTCAAGTACATAAAAGGTTGTTGCAGGGAGGAGGGATAAAAATTGTTCTTAACATCTGAGGATAGGACAAGAAGCAATGGGCTTAAACTGCTACAAGTGCAGTTTAGGTTGGACATTAAGAAAAACTTCCTAACTAGGAGGGTGGTTAAGCACTGGAATAAATTGCCTAGGGAGGTTGTGGAATCTCCATTGTTGGCAATTTTTAAGAACAGGCTAGACAATCACCTGTCAGGGATGGTCTAGATCAGTGGTGGGCCACCTGCGGCCCGTCAAGGTAATCCACTGGCATGTCATGAGACAGTTTGTTTACACTGACCATCTGCAGGCATGGCCGCCCGTAGCTCCCAGTGGCCGCAGTTTGCCATTCCCACTACTGGTCTAGACAGGATGGCGCTAGGGGTTTGAGCGCCCTAAGTGCACGGCAATTTCGCCGCCTCGCGCACTGGTCCCGTGGCTCCTGTGGAGCTGCCGCAGTAGTGCCTGCGGAGGGTCCGGTGCTCTGCGACTCCGGTGGTGCTGCCACAGTCATGCCTACGGGCAGTCCACTGGAGCCGCGCGAGCAGCCGACTGTCCGCAGGCACGACTGTGGCAGCTCCACCAGAGCCGCAGACCAGCGGACCCGCCGCAGGCACCACTGCGGCAGCTCCACCGGAGCCGCCTGCCGCCTCCTCTGGCAAAACGGCACCCACCAATTGTTCTGGCGCCCTAGGCGATTGCCTATGCTGCCTAAATGGTAGTGCCGACCCTGTGTCTAGATAAGTCCTATGATTCCATGAATTAACTTGGGGGAAGATTCTGCCACTTTACTCATGTTAAGTAGTACCCTACTCTGTAAACAGTTCAACAAAATGAAGGGGAATGTTTGCAGAATATGGTGCTACTCAATGCAATGGTAGCAGAATCTGACCATAAATTAATTTGCTTATCTTGTCCCAAACTATTTCTGCAGCCTCTAAATGTTATTAATATCTGTATTTAAAGTTGACAAGAAGGCCAATGTGATAATCCAATAAAAGGTATCACATTTATTATGTTCCCTAACTTTTTTTAAGAGCCAATAGCCCTAGAAATATTGTTCTGATTAATGTAATGATTATTGTCTTCTATTCTTCATACAGCATTTGTGTACTAAAACCACTGAAGGACCATGCACATTTTTTACATTTTTGAAATGGATGAAGACTTGCTACCCCAGGCTACTGAACTTCATAACAGAAAGTACTACTGAATGTAGGTGTATGATATCAGATCCAATATGTAATCTCAATCTGGAATACTCTTTAATTAAACAAGAAACAGTGTTTCAATTTCCAGGGGTGATTTCTGATCTCTTTATTCAGAATTTAAACTTTGGAAATTAATCTCAGTCATGGGCTATTGCCACAAGTTTTCCACAAATTCTTGGCACCTTGATGACATTTTTGTTGATTCTTCTCCACAGCAACACATAATTTCAATCTGTGTTGGATAAAATTCACAAGGTAAGAGGACAACAGATGTGCCAAGTCAGCTAAGGCACAATGCACAGATAGGGAGGGCAGCAGTTGGCCTGTATGTGTATATAACATTTCTTAAATATACTTTCTAGGCACTGCTTGTATGCAAAATTAATATATTCTCAAGACACTGCCTCTATGATTAGAATCTATCACTAGAATTGCTTAACGCTGCAAAATCACAGTTTAGTGGTTTTGTGGCTCTGTTTTGAAGCAATTATTTAGCAGCTTCACATTCTTATAATAAAAATGTAATGCAAATAAGGATTATTTTCCTCAGGGCACACTTAAAAGTTTTCTCACTAATATAATACCTGCTATACTGTAAATACGTTTAAATCTCAGAGGCATAAACAATGTTGACAGTAAAAGCAGCAAAGAGTCCTGTGGCACTTTATAGACTAACAGACGTATTGGAGCATGAGCTTTCGTGGGCGAATACCCACTTCGTCGGATGCATGAAGTGGGTATTCATCCATGAAAGCTCATGCTCCAATACGTCAGTTAGTCTATAAGGTGCCACAGGACTCTTTGCTGCCTTTACAGATCCAGACTAAAACGGCTACCCCCTCTGAATGTTGACAGTGTTATTTGATATTAGTTAATCGAAGCAGAAGAGGCTGTAGGAATTTCCCAGGCTCAATATTAAATGCTTATGTGGTGTCATATAGGGCCTGATCCGACACAACATACATGTTCTCAGTGGTAGCAGGTGACAGAACAAGGAGTAATGGTCTCAAGTTGCAGTGCGGGAGGTTTAGCTTGGATATTAGGAAAAACTTTTTCACTAGGAGGGGTGGTGAAGCACTGGAATGGGTTACCTAAGGAGGTGGTAGAATCTCCTTCCTTAGATGTTTTTAAGGTCAGGCTTGACAAAGGCCTGGCTGGGATGATTTAGTTGGGGATTGGTCCTGCTTTGAGCAGGGGGTTGGACTAGATGACCTCCTGAGGTATCTTCCAACCCTAATCTTCTATGATTCTATGTTTTGCTGGAATGGGGCCATAGAAATCACAGAAACCAGGGAATAGAAAGATATCATGCTATCAGATTCACACAATCCCCTTTGTCCCTGGCAGTGCAAAGGAGGGAGAGTAGCTCACAATTATTCTCTATCATATATTTTTCCAGTATTTTGTCCAGGCCAGTTTTAAATTATTCAACTAATAGAGCTCCCACCATGTCCCTTGGGAGAGTTTTCCTCAGTTTAATAAACTTCACTATTAGGGCATTTTTCCTGATATTCACTTTGTTATAATTTTTTAAATTTCATGTTCTAGCACCTATATTGCAATGATACAATAATGAACACCAGCCAGACATTAATAAGGATTAATTAGGGCTACATTTGCAATGCACAGGGCTCTGTTTTCTCTAGCACTTAGTAACAGCGGTGGGAATTTTGAAAATTTCCATATGGCAATAAAGTAGATGTGTTGATTTACTGATTGGTGAAAGCAAAAGTACCTCAATGGGCTGAGCTAGCAGATTCCAGTGAGAAGAGGTCACTAGAACATCTGCTTTGTCTTTCTTGCAGTTGTATATTTATTCATGCACAGGGCTCTGTTGTCCAGGATTAGCTCAAGCATGTAATGAATAGACTTCCAATAAACTGAAAACTTCTCTTCCTGATGAGGGTTCTGCAGGTTGTTTTTGCTGTGCTTTAGCCAAGATTTCTTAATTTTCCCCATCCCCATCTTATTTTAAGAGGTTTCTGTCAAGTCAGATTCACTGAAAAGATTCTCCAGTATAATTACAGTATTTTTTATAAAAGTACAGAATCTTTTTTTATTTTCTATAAATGACCAGTTATAATGAATTGGTTGATGGCTGCTACTTAAGTTGTACGTAGAGATGGACCTGAATCAAAGCCCAAATTGGGCACTCCTAAATTATGAGAGTTTGAAGCTAGAACTTTGCAACTGGCCCCTCTCTGTATAATAGGTTTCAGAGTAGCAGCTGTGTTAGTCTGTATCCGCAAAAAGAACAGGAGTACTTGTGGCACCTTAGAGACTAACAAATTTATTGGGGCATAAGCTTTCATGGGCTACAGCCCACTGCTTCGGATGCATCCCAAGAAGCTGGCTGTAGCCCACAAAAGTTTATGCTGAAATAAATTTGTTAGTCTCTAAGGTACCACAAGTACTCCTGTTCTTTTCTCTGTATAATAGTTCATGATGGCATGTACAAACCCCACACTGGGCCTGAAGGGGTCAAAGGACAATACTGGGCACAGGTAGCCCTGCCCCTCCAGATCTGCAGAACATATTCCAGCTGGAGAGGAAGTTGAAAAAGGAACAATCCAGTTCAGTCTGAAAGAAGACCACCTTAGCCTGGACCAGGGTGCTGAGGAAGCCAAGTAGGACTGAACCCAGTTGGGGCTGAAGATTAGGTTGTCTTTTCTTTTTCTTTGGTGGCTTTATATTGGACTTGGTGCTGTGGGAAAGCGAGAGATGGCAGGAAGTGACTCAGGGAGGGTAACTCTGAGGATACACCGGTGTGCTGGACACTGTTGAGTCTCATAGGGCCTAGGTTGGAGCCCAGTGGAGTGGAAAGGCCTGGGCTCCCAGGTCAACTGTCCCCACTGCAGGAAGGGCATAAGCCACATTCCAGTCTCACTCCCGCTCTGATAAGAAGAGGGTGAGGACACTGCAACCTGGGGTTAAGCTAAACTCATCCTCGAGTGAGGGACTGTACTGAAAGGCCTTCCCCGCTGAGGAGAGATGCTGGGCTTGCTACTCACCAGACCATCTGGCCCTCCAAAGGTTCCATTACAAGGTCAAACAACTGCCCTTCAGATTCAAATGCCCCCAAACGCTGGGAAAGTTCCTATCTGGATCACAACTTTTCAGTTCTGGTCCATCTGTATGTGTAATAATAACATAGATGGTCTATTACAGCTGTAATAAAGGACTGTGAAACACATGAAATGCTGTTCTGGATCAGACCCATGGTCCATCTGGTCCAGTATCTGGTCTGTGACAGTGATGAGTAACAGATGCTTCAGAGGAATGTGAAAGCAGTGCTGAAGAGGACAGTTCAGGAAAATTTCTTTCTAACTTTCACTACTTAGAGGTTTACTGATGCCCTGGATTTTGAGGTTTTATATTTCTACCAAACTGTGTGTATTTTTAAAATAATACTTATGTAGGTTCTTGCTACCCATCTAAATCTTCAATGTTCAATCTTTTATCAAACCCTCCTAAAATTAATTTTCTATATAATAACATATTTCACCTTGAGTGATCTCAAAGAGTTTTTTAGACTTCCTAGAGAGGAATCATTCACCCACCACTGAAGTGCAGCCATCTCTGAAGTGGATTGCACGTAGCTATTCTGCACCAGTAACACTTGGTGTCTGTGTGTGTGTGTGTTTTTTCTCTTTAGGATGGAAAGTGACAAAGGTTGAAATTGCAAAGAGGTTAAGAAGGCAGAATGTAATTGCCAAGTTAACACTTGGCCAAGACAGTGAGGATAACAACTCTACTGTTGACAAGTCCCACTGGAATCCTATATTACAGGTGTTTCAGGTGTCTGTCTGTAGTGCATCTCATTCAATAGATTCTGAGCCAAATGCTCTGCTGATGTAAATGGATGCAGGTCCACTGAGTTCTGTCCACTTGCCCTAGCAGAGATTTTTGGCTTGCATCTCCAGCAGTGGGGGGACTCTTCTCCCTGTATAATGCTGCCCTACTGGTTCAGCACAGGCTCAGAAAGAAGCATACCTTTTACAGCACACCTCTTCCTACAGTCCATAGGTTTTCTTGGTAGGACTTCTGTGCAAATATAGAGTAGGTTGAGCTCTGCTCAATTTGAGATCAGATGAGAACACAACCCAAAGTACTGTGACTTAGTTCAATATTGTGGGTGCTGATAAGTTGCAAAACCTCCCAGACTTTACTTCAGTGGGTTAATATATCGTCATGAACCTTGACTTAGTTGCAGCTGTCTCAACTTGGCTATCTACCCAGGTAGTATTGTGCTGTTTATAATCCATTCTTTGACAACTATCGATTTATTTGTTTGAAAACAAAGTGATGTGTTCTTTAAAGATGATAAATTATTCTTGGCACCCAAAGTCAAGGTTGCTCAGTCTGACACATTAGCATCAAAGACATGGGCAAGGAGAAAGAGATCTAGACCTGCGGTCACCAAAGATTAATAAGAGGCATTGCATATTGAAAGTTGTATCCTCTGAAAATATTTTCTTTTGATGCTTATGTATACTTAATAGTGACAGCATCAATCAAAAGATTACTATATTTTATAAATTGAAAGTGATCCTAATGAATCATTGGCAGTAAAGTAAAACAGATATCCCAGGATTCCTATGCACATACCTAATAAGGAAACTTTATTTCCCCACATGACGTCATGCAAGAGATCCCTGATCCTGCTCTCCTTAGTAGGGTTATGGCTGCAGAAGCCTCTGGGCAGAGCATGGGGACTGGGATCTGGAGAGAATCCTCATTTTAACTCCACTGGCATGGATAAGTGGAAAGCCTGTGGACTTCCTTTCATTGCTGAACATCAGTTGGGTTAATAGGGGCCAGTGTACATGGAAGTAGGGGCTTCTATGCCTTGTTTCATCACTGACTGGGAAATCAAATTCAGGATTTGACCCATAATATTTCATACAAACTCTCTGAAATTCTGAACATTCAGGCAGACAGCCAGTGTAAGACGAGTTCTCTTCTATACACCTTTCTTTTCTAACTGTGAAATCTTCCCAGGGACTTCAGAACAATCAACCAATTCACAGGAAATTCAACTTGACTGTGAAGACTTGTTGTGGCATGTTACATGCAACTCAAAATTTGGGGTAGGCTTCATTATAACAAGCACTCCTTTGTAATTAAAACAAGCCTAAACTTGCTTTATGCCACTACAAAAATGAAAGCTAATCCTGCTCAGTGATGGATTATTTAATTCTCATTCCCTACACCACCACCACCAAAGTACAGCCACACAATTTTAAAACCAACGTGTCTGTTTCCTTGGCTTGGAATCAGGCTTTTCATGCACGCTGAGCATAATGAGGTGCCTGAGCAATTAAACACTCATGTCCTACATGTTAAGCTGGCACGATGCCTAGACAATATGTGTCAGTCAGGTTGAAGCTGAATTATAGTTTGGAAGAATGTCCAAATTGCTTTTTAGTTTCCTGAGTCAGAAACCCCAAACTGAAAAGAACTTTTCATTGTTGAAGCACTGAGGAACTTGTGGGGACAGGTAAGTGGTAAACTGCTCTCACTTCAGGGGAGCACATGCTGACAATGGGAGTGGGTCATGTAGGCTAGAAATCAGCAGTCTTTAGTTTTAAAAAAACCCAAACCCTTAAAGTCAAGTGGCTCAACTATATCTGAGCCGCACTGAAGCATGGTCAGGGACATTTGAGGAACGAACTGTGGAGGGAAACATCCCTGTGCAGAAAGTCTAAATAGAAAAGCCAGGACTGATGTTGGGTTCTATCAGAAACAACTCAAACCCAAGTTACTACCCTGCACTAGATGTGGCAGTGGAAGAGGCAAAAGGTGTGTGTTTGTTTTTCCTTGACAGTGGGAAGGGTTATTGAGAAAGGGCTGAGAGAGAGGAAGCTTGATGGTCCACAAGCATCCATCTGAGATGAGGGCAGACTTTCCACCTATGTAAACTGTTAGTATCAGTTTGTAAAGGACCTTAAGGTCCCAGCAGCAGTGGTACAGTGTAGGGTTGTCACTTTGATTCATGTATAGAACAAAGGATAAACAGACAGAATATTTTTCTAAAGCCCTGTTGACAAATATTTTTATTTTTATTTTCTGCTAAAAGATATCTTGACAAGGCCCAGAGAGCTGTGTGCGCACAGACTATACAGAAACACAATAAAATAAAGGAATACTACGGGTAAAATTCTCACCTAAACCCTTAAAAAAAGGTTTAAATGGAACTTAAGTGGTGAAAAATCCCTTTGCTGATTCTTACAGGGGTCACCTTAAATATAAAGTTTTTTGTTTGTTTGTTTTTTACAATTTTCGTACAGGCTGCTATATTCGCAGCCCCTCTCTCACACATCTGATCTATGGAACCATTAATAAGACTGAAGAAGAGAACACAAGTTGTACCAAAAACCTTCTTTCTGTTAGACCCAATCCTGCTCTCATTGAAGTCACTGGCAACAGTCCTGTTGACTTTAGCAGGAATAGGATCACATCTGTAATGGGGTATACTGGCCCAGTAAGGTCAGAGGGTGAATTTTTCGTGGCCAGGCTATCAGTTGCAGGAATTCTGATGTAGACAGTGATCCAGGGAATGACAGAGACAGATATTGACAGAGAGGAAGTGGGCGTGGTATAATAACTGGTGTCTGGGAAAATACCAAGGCTTGGGACCAGGAGTCTTGTCGGGTATGTCTGTGTAACAGGCAGGATCCTGTGGCAGTGAGTCTAAGAGCCTCAGTCTACAGACTTGGGCTTCTTGGGCTCATACTATGGTGCTAAAAATGGCTGTGTAGACATTTTGGCTTGGGCTGACTCCTGGGCTCTGTTACTCAGTGTTGTGGGATCCTGCTTGCTGTGTAGGTGTACCTGTAGTGTACAGCAGAGCAGAGGAAGTTCTCAGAAGGAGGGCAGAATATAACCAGTCTCTTCCCTCCAAACAGGGAGGAGATACTGGTAAGAAGAGGATTGTTGGCTCACCTTTCCCAGAGCAAAGAGAATGAGACTGAATTGTTTTGACTTTTCCTCCAAAGCATGGTTCTCTATTAGAAAATCAACAATCCAGCAGAGATTCCTGTGGAGAAAAGGTTGGGGTTTTTTTTTGTGTTTGTTTATCTGAGCGGCTTTGCAGCAAGTCTGAGTGGAAAAGTCAAAGGCTGGCTGGGAGAAGCCTTCTCAGGGTTCAACCTGCTAAAGGATCCATGAAGTAAAATTAGGTTGTGCAGTTTTCTACAACCACTGATAGAAATCACGTTCTTCCTTTATAGCTTCCTCCTCTTTCCATGTAATAAGAACGTCCTGCATTTGTGGTACTGGAGAAAAGCGCTCAGGGTCAAGAGTTAATTCCATTTGCTGTGGCACATTTTCATAATCTAAATTGAATTCCCATCATCATGAGTGGTCTGGTTCACAACAAGGAGGTTCTGAAGAATACAAGAACTTGATTAGGATTGATTAGAGAACTGGTAAGAGAAGTCATTGGTCATAATTAGTTTTAAGTAGTGTTATACTATTTTGTATTTACACCTCATATATTTTATAGTACCTGTTCATTTAATTTAAATATTCTGCCAGTGTTCACAGCTGTGTGGAGGCTTTCTGGTTCCAAATCCTTACATTTTTATTTCTCCAAACAACAATTTCCTCTACTATTTAGAATTTGAGTGGCAGATATTCACTGCAGCCATCAACACTAAGTAGAAATTTAATATTCATTGAAATGTTACTCTGGGATTCCTGTATGTTTGCAATTGCTATAATATAAATAGGGCTTCCCTGGAGTACCCTTAATGCAAGGATCAGTATGATGGGGTTTACAGAACTCACGCTAAGACTAAAGGAGTCATGCAGCAGTACTGGGCAAAGAACATCCTGGCCTGGTGCAGCTTCAGAGCATGGTCCAAATGGAGGACATGCTTAAAATAGGACTTTTGCAAACAAGCAGGGAGAGAGTGAAGGAGAAGCTGTCTACAGGAATGAAGCAAACCAGTTAGTACCTTCTGGGACAAAGGGAAGAGGCTGGACTGTGGGTAAAGCCTGACTAGGTGGCCAGGGTCCTGATCCTTTTTTCTCTCTGCTCTTTCCTGAAAAGGGAAATCACTGAACATGGAGAAGAGAGATGGGAAGCCCCTACTAACTATCTGAATTGTTGAGACTGCTTGAGCAGCTCTCTGTCGGGAGGGAAACAGAGTGCTGCCACCATGCCCCAAACTGAGGAGAGCCAAGGGGAGGTTGAAAGTGGCCCGGGAGGGTGGTCTTGGGTATCAGCTAGAGGAGACTGAAACTCTCCTCACCTCTTCCCCCTTGGGCCTTGGGCTGGGACCCACTGGAAAGGGAGGGCCTGGGTCCCCTGAGCCTTCCCTTTGCTCCCTTGTCCAGCTTAGGGAACCTAGATAAGGACAGATTGTAACTTGGCCACCAGGTCCTCAGATTGCCTGACAAGGCCCTACAGGACTGTTGAACCATGGCTAGCCCACTAGGCTTGCTGGCCCCAAGGGTACATCTACACACCAGGGTCAGCTGGCTTGGGCTCATGAGGCTTGGGCTGTAAAATTGCTGTGTAGAAAGCTGAGCTAGGGCTAGATCCCAAGCTCTGGGACCTTGCGTCGGGGGTAGAGGGCGGATGTCCCAGAGCCTAGGCTCCAGCTTGAGCCCAAACATCTACACTGCAATTTTTAGCCCTACAGCCTGAGCTCCATGAGCATGTCAGCTGACCCGAGCCAGCTGTGACTGTGCTATGGATCTTTTATTCCAGTGTCGATGTAACCTAAGTGAACCCTGCCACAATCACCCTGCCACATGCTATGGTTCTGTATAAATTTCCATTAATACCGGGACTGGCAACAAGCTCTCTCCTTTCTGTTGAAAATCCCCATAGTCTGGCTTCTCTAGATATTTGCATCACTGTTATGTTAGTGATTGCAGAAATGATAAAATACTTCTTTAGTGGCCAGTAAATGAAATGTTGCAATTCTATGAAGCTCTACAACTCTGACACCTTATGGAATGCTGCATTCTTGCGAGGCAATTTACTGAACCCAACCTAAATTTCCTGGAGTTTTGGAACAATTAACGGAATCGCTGCCTCAAAATAGCCAATATGTCAGACAACTCATTGAAGTTGATAGAAATCCTTCCACTGACTTTAATAGGCCTTGGACCAGGATCTTAATGAATAACCCAAACATAAACCTACTCCATAACTAACCCCAGAGTATCACCTTGTGCACGTATTTACTCCTTTTCTTCCCCTGTTCCTCTTTTTCTTGCCTGTTGTATATGTGTACTCCACCTACATCAATTATACATTGTTAATATGACCTAGTAGGTAAAAAATATAAAAACTCTTCAGCGCTCCTCATATACCATGGGTGGAGTGGTCAGGGGAAAAAAAACCAGAGATGAGCTAGCTGTCAAGGGATCCTAGTTTCCCAGTGAAAATTACCAGAAGCCCCGCTCATTAAATGAAGACACCAGTGAATCATCACTCTAATCTACAGTTGTGGCTATAGTTACAAACATGTGGAACTGGACACAAAATCAAAATGAGTGCAAAATAAACCACACCTGGATTAAGGTGGAAAGAAGCGATCAGAAATATGTACACCTTTCTAGCACCCCATTGCAAATAAATGCACCTCCCTGCCATCGTATCTGTCCCTTTGAACCTAATTCTGCTCCTCTTGAAGTGGTAGGGAGTTTTGGCATTGAATTCAATGGCTGTATGGAGTCCCTTTTGGGTGTAGTTATGTTGTTCAGCTATACCTCTGGGTTGATTTTTTTTAAAAATAATATTTGTAATGTATGAGAGAAATTTCCTCAAACCTAGGCTCTGATTCTGTAATAAGTTCTATGCGAGCAGATGCTTTTGACCCATGCAAAACCTTGTTGAATTGAAAGCCACTCCCCCAACCCCCACCCCTTTGTCTTAGAAAGCAATAGATACATTACAAGAGAAAAGCCTTAAAAACAAGGCAGCAGAAAGCAGGGGAAAAGCATATGGCCAAAGCTCATGGACAGTCTGTACTTAGCTTATTTTCCATTAATGGATGAAAGACACAAGCATACATGAGCTTGATTCTGCTCTCACTTATAGTGATGTAATGCCATTAACTTCAGAGACATTACTCCTGACTTATCCCTATGTAAGTGAAGGGGAAAATCAGGACTTTTGTGATTATAGCGTTTCTTTACGTATAAATACAGGAATGCACCCTTTGTGATAAATAGGAAATTAATGATACAGTGGACTGGTAAGCAGATTTTATCACAGCATTTGGGGATGACTACATTATTCATTAGTGGTGATTCATGTCCCTACCAGTGACATTAATGGGAATTCTCTGTGGTGAGATCAGAATATTGGAGTTTAAGATTCACTATGCTGGTCAGATAGAAGAAATTTGTACTTACAGGGTGTATTTCCACCTTAATGCATGCAGGTATTTTCTACCTATGATAACAGGAGTTACAGGAAACATTTGTAGATTTACCTCTCCTGGAGAGAAGGTGAACAATGCAGACAATCAGGCCAGATCCTCTGCTATAAATTGGCATAGATTCGTTTTATTATTTATTATTTGTATAATTGCCACCTCCAGGAGTCCCAGTCATGGACCAGAACCCCACTGTGCAAGATGCTTTACAGACACAGAATGAAAAGACATTCCCTGCCCCAAAAAGCTGATTATTTAAATAGAAGACAAGAGACAATGTATGGATACTGACAGACCAATGGGGTGCACGAGGAAACAATGAGACCAATTGTGTCACTAGAGCTACGCCTACTTATACTAGCTGAGGCTCTGCCCTTACTTTCGTATGAACAACAAATACATTATGTAATTCTCATGTTCTCACTTGAGTAAGGCCTGCAAAGTTTGGCCCAAGACTTTATGGCCCAAAAATCTAGTTTCCAGGATACTGCATATATTTGCAGTGGAGAATAAACTGAATAATTAATATGGAGTATTACTGCAAAATGATACCTTAAGTGACATATTGCAAGGTGCTGTCTGGCATTAAAATTATGAAATTAGGGGGAATAGACAGCCCCTGTCCAAAAGCACCAGTGTGTTTAACTTCATGTTATGCCAACAAACAATTAGTTAAAATGAACTGAATGTGAGTAATACAAAATATTTTGCATTTATGCTGAATCTGACAGTTAAAATATCTATAATTGGAGTAGGGCTCCCTGGGGAAACCATTAGGAAACCACTTTTCTTTAATCTACAGCATTTTGAGCATTTTCTTTACATTTTAAGAGTATCTCATGAGTAATGTGAAAGCCTCTGCTCATCTCTCCTACATTAGTAATAAAGGAGTCATGAAAGATATTTGCTCTCAGGTCCCTCTTTGGAGACAGATCAGCAGTTGATATCCTTTGTTTGTTCTGTTCTTAACATTAAAAATAAACTCTCTGATGGGCTCTTGTGATGCTGCAGGATTGTCTGGTTACTATAGTGATTCCATTCTGCCATACACCTATAATTATTTTGTCAATGGCATTCTAAAATGAATTTAATTGTTTACCGACAAGCCTTCTGTTGACAAAATAAATTTTGCCAAAAATTAAGAGAGCCATTAGATATTCCTGTTGCATGTATGTCAGACAAAATATTGACAGAGGAAAGGTAGGTGAGGTAATATCTTTTACTGGACCAACTCCCGTTGGTGGAAGGGACAAGCTTTTGAGCTTCACAGAGCAATTCCTCAGGTCTGGAGAAAGAAACTAGAAGCCAAGCTAAATAGTCTGTCAAGCATAAGGGGTTCACAGATGTTGTACGAAACCTCTTAAATGAAATGGGCAATTAGCACCTCTGCAGTAGTAGAGCAATGGAGGGTTGGTAGGCAGCAGGGTGTGTTACAGGTTGTTGTAATAGGCCATAAAATAACCATCTCTGTTAAGTCCATGTTCTTTTAGTGTTCACCAGAGTCATGAATTTTAGTTCTCAGGCTCATCTTTTGAAGGTGTTGTGCAGGTTTCCTCTGAGAATGATACCATACTGAGATCTTGACCTTGTTTTTAGCTTTAGTTTTCTTCTCTAGACCTAAGTGAGATCGCTGGGAAGCATGAAAGCTTGTCCCTACCACCATCAGAAGTTAGTCCAATAAAAGATATGGCCTTATCCACCTTGTGTCTCCCGTGTTCTGGGATCAACCTGCCTACAACAACACTGTAGACAGAATATTAATGTGTATTGGGCAAATATGCAAAGAGGTGTCTTTCTCATGAAGAACAAAAGCTGGAAAGGGCACTGTTGCAGCAGATTGCCTGATCTATAAAAGCATGTTGAGATAACAAAGAGCAAATAAAGCCTTCAGTTTTAGTAACGCAATCAGAGACAATTATGTGTAAGAAGTTTTGGCACAGATCAGACTATATTCGTATTCCTACCCACATTAAGCTAATAAAGTATTATTTAGATCCAAAAGGCCATAAGGTCCTTACTCATACTTTGCATATATCAAATTTTTGCATAGTTTTAACTAAAAGTAGTTCTCTGTCACTCTCCTATTCCCATTACATTAAGTTAACATTCATGAGAGAACTTTATTCTTCTCAATTCTAATGATTTAGATCAAGAGTGACTCCAGTAAAGTTAGTGGAGTAAAATAATTGTCAAGGAGATCGAAAATGGCTTAAAGTTTTTCTAAGGGGTAGAGCACATAACTGGGAACTAAGATTCCTGGGAAGTATTCCCAGCAATGTCACAGATTCATTGTGCAGTCTTGAATAAGGCACTTCACCTGCCTTTGAGCCTTGGTTTATCCATGCATAAATTGGAGCTACTGTAGCACTCAATGCACCTATATCACATTCTTGTGAGGCTTCATCTGTGTATTTAAACTTCTTTGATGTCCTTGGATGAAAACGTATTACAGGGTAGTAATAAATTACTCCTGAATTTGAGGTGGATCTTCGGAAATTTACAAAAATGTGTCTACATCCACAAAAGGGGGTGAAAAAAAATAGAAGAGTAGACAAATTAGCAAACTGCACATTCAGAAAGTTTTAAAATCCATGGAAAAATATTTGCATTCCATGGAAAAATATTGGTATGAACATTAAACCTGGTCCAGATGGCATGGACTAAGTTAGGCAGCATTTTTTGGTAGAGCCACAATTTGACATTTAAGTCTCTCTTGCCAATGGCAACTTAAATGACTGTGTTCTGGAATACAGAGCTTCTGAAGTACTGGTATAATTATTTTCTCTAGTGTACCACAATTGACATTACATGTTGCCACACTTCCTCCCAAACCAATAGAGAAGATGCGTAGTAGAGCAGTGGTTTTCAAACCTTTTTTTTTCTTATGACTCAGTGGAAGAAAATACTTATCCCCATGACCCAAAACAATAATATCTTCTGCCTAGAATTTTCATTAAATCGCAATAAAGGGCAATATGTGTTGGCTTTAACTGCTTCACTTCAAGTAATAACTAAAATTAGCCATCGACATTACTTGTAAAACATTTTTAAACACAGTATAAATACAGTAAAAAAGACAATCAGGTTTAGTTTCACTTATTTAATGTGATGGGTGAGCCTGCCTGCTGTTCATAATGTCATTCTAATCTTCATCACAAGATGAAAGCACTACCCGCATATCAGGTGCACTGTTGAGTTTCTGTTTTGGTTTGTTTTTAACTGCCCATGTAGGTTGTTGTGAACCATAGCAACAACAGAACACTAATCTTACTTAATAGTGGCTTTGACAACTCGTATGCAAAATGATGACAATTTTAATGACTTGTGGTGTGCTTTCAGTGCTCTAGCACAGGTGAGTTGCGGCAGGTTTTTTACCCAATGCTTTTCCTTCAAATTTTCAAACCCCTTTGCGTGGAAGCAGAGACTAAACAAGTCACACAGCGCAGCAAGATGTAACTGTATGACACTTCATTTCATTCGCTTTTACTTCACTGATGCTGTTCTCAGTGTGTTTTAACAGCATTGGGAACATGTTGTAGCTTGGATGATTACTTTTCAGTCATGCTTGTCACGGTGGTAATGACTTTTGGAATGCTTGTATTGGTTCACAGGACTGAAACAAATCACTGCCTCTTTCTTGTAATTTCAAATTCAGTTCATTTAAAGTTGAGAAAATGTCAGCCAGATATGACAACTTTATTAACCAATTGTCATCATCAAACAAATTTGCCGAGTTAGGCTATTTCTCTATCAGAAGATTGTGAACCTCATCCCTGAGTTCAGAGGGGTAGCCGTGTTAGTCTGTATCAGCAAAAACAATGAGGAGTCCTTGTGGCACCTTAGAGACTAACATTTATTTGTGCATAAGCTTTCAAGAGCTATAACCCACTTAATCAGATGCATGGAGTTCATACACCCTTGTAAGCACCCTGCCCCATGATAGCCACCGTACCTCAGTGTGAAACAATAAATGAGCATGCTCCGCTCCCATTTCTGGCCATAATGCTTCAAAAAGACTGCTGCTCAGTGAACTTCCTTTAATGAAACTAACAATTTTCACTACTTCCTTCAGTGCTGCCATAAGATCAGAGGAAATACCCTTGTACACCAAAGTTTCGTGGTGAATGAAACAGTGATTCCAAACAACATCATTACCAGCTGCCTCAGATATTTTTTTCACCACTTCACTATTTCTACCTGTTGTATTTGCTGCACCATCATTTGTAATTCATTTACAATGAGCTCAGTCCAGTTAGTGTTTTCCAACTACACAGTTATGCAGTGCTTTGAATATCTGTGCTCCTGTTGTATTTGTTGGTAAAGTCAGACAACACAGAAAATCTTCCATAAAGTCATACTACCATACATACCTCATATAAACTAATGGCGTTGCACAAATTTGAAATATCAGTACTCTTGTCAAGTTGGATAGCAAAATCCCTGACTGACAGTAACCGAGTAATAAGATGGGCTTCCAAATGCTCTGCAATATCAGATATTCGCTGAGACATTGCGTTATCCTTGAGAGGAATAATTCTCAATTTTTCAACAGACTTCTTGTTGAAAATTTGTACGCATCATATCCAGAGATGCTGAAATAATACATTTTTCGGCAACTGTATGGGCGATTTTCTCTTTTGCCACATGGTATGCAACCAAACATGATGCCAGTTGTGCCTTATCAGTCAAAGTAGTTGACCGACTAAGAACTTGTGCTGATAACTTTTATTCCCGTTGCTTCCTTTGAAAATATTCAAGAGGCTTATCAACAAGTTCCCCATGTTTTGTTTCTAAATGTCTTTTTAACTTTGATGGTTTTAAACTCTCATTTGCAAGCACCTCACTGCAAATAACACACTAGGTCTTTGCGTTAGCACAACTGATGAAACCATATTTTTTTTAAAAAGCAGCACTGTAGTGCCTCATCCACTATATGGTTTTCTTTTAACTAGGTGGTTCAGATGAGGTTGACATGGCAGAAATCTGTCCCTTCTGAGGAGAACTTTCTGTTGCAGACAACATACTTATACTTGTATTTTCATTTGCAGATGTGGATGGATTTGATGATTGTGTTTCCGACCTTCTTTTTCTTCTTACAAAACTATCAATTTTTCAGGAGGAAGCTTTGTTGATTAAGCCTCGTAACTCAAGTCTTCACAGCATTAACAAACTACCAGTGTTCAGAAAGCAGTCTTGTTAGGTGATTACATTCAAAACAGCTATGTTGTATACGCGTGTAGAGCATAGTACATAAGAAACTCTCTACAAACAAATAAGTCTTACTGGAAATAAGTAAAATGTCCAACATTTAAATGATTTTAATGTTATTTTAAAACTATAATGAAAGATATTTTAAGAGATCATGATATTTGAAATTTGCAAGTGACTCAGTGCCTAAAATTCCTTGACCCAATACTGGGTCGCACCCCATACTTTGAAAACCACTGTACTAAAGCATTTTGAGGATGTGCAAGAGCATGGAGTTTACTATGCTTGTCCTTTGGGTGACAATTAAAATCAAGGTCTTGACCATTTGTGATCACTAATTATCCCACGGCATTTTTCGTTACACTAAGTGACTGATCCTGGCCAAACTCCAACTCCTTCTGCCTGCCTAAATGTTCTTCAGCAGTTCCAGCTGGTAACAAGTATATTTTTCCCAGTCTACATTAAACTAATGGGTATTGTTCCTATGCACTGATTGTGTAAGTGGGGAAGAGGGAGGCATTGCCCCACGAGCAGCAATAAAATAATCTTATGAAAATTCTGCTAGGAGAACCAACCGCTTGGGATTATTTTCAGGATGGAGGTGGTTTGGCCAAATATAAGGGTGTTTCTGAAATGAAGTTTTAGAATTACTTTAAAATAACCTGTTATTTCCTCCAAATTAAATACTAACTCTGGACTTGGGAGAACACATTTATTCAGAGGCAACATAGATAAGATTTCTCCATTTCTAATGCATTCGTCACTATAATATCTAGGCATTCGATACATAAGATTCAGATTGATTTCTGTATGAAATAGGAACTAAATTCTCTACTCACTCCTTGCTTTAGCTGCTTGCCTGGTAGAATAATCATAGTTTTCTGTTAGAAAAATCCTGAGTTCTCGGTTGTTAATTGAAATACAGATTGAAGACTAAATTTTTGTTGGCAAATGTTCCATTTGGTCTAGATAATACTTAGTCCTACCATGAGTGCAGGAGACTGGACTAGATGACCTCTCGAAGTCCCTTCTAGTCCTATGACGCTACGATTTAGAATGTCTTTCATTATATCTACACAGTTATGTCAAAGTTTTTACTGATCAGCTTTACAGTGCATTTTCAGCTAAATGATGATTGCCTTGAAAAATGAAAAATGCATTTTACTGTAAGTGAATTTTAGAATTTTGTCTGCAACTCATAAATCTTAATAGAATTTTCAAATAATATTTATTTCCATCTGTTTAAATCAGACTCATTCAGTTGCCTCCCAAGTTTATCATTTTTCCCCAACTTGCTTTTAGTTTGATGAAAGTATTTATCTTTTGATGTGTCATATAATGTGAATTTTCTGTTATCAGTGTTTGCTTGATTTGTAATGGCTAGGGGATCTGCCTTTCTTCGTCATTGGCCTGGTCCTATGTGAGCAACTATAAATCAGCTTTAAATAGACAGCACAGGAGAAAAGTGTAAGCAGTTTTTATATTTACTGAACTTCATCATTATGTAAATCAGGGGTCAGCAACTTCTGTCATGCGGCTTGCCAGGGTAAGCACCCTGGTGGGCTGGGCCAGTTTGTTTACCTGCCACGGCGGCAGATTCGGCCAATTGCGGCTCCCAATGGCCACGGTTCGCCATCCCAGGCCAAACAGGGCTGCGGGAAGTGACGTGGGTGAGGGATGTACTGGCCGTGGCTTCCCACTTTCCCTATTGGCCTGGGACAGCAAACCGCAGCCAGTGGGAGCCACGATCGGCTGAACCTGCTGACGCAGCAAGTAAACAAACTGGCCCGGCCCGCCAGGGTGCTTACTCTGGCGAGCCGCGTGCCAGAGGTTGCTGACCCCTGATGTAAATATTTAGGGTCTGAGTCACCACTGTCTTAATTCAGCTTACAATAATTTAGCTTCATTGAAACCAGTGGAGTTACATCAATAAAAAGCTGGAGCAATGCAGTGCTAAGTTATGATATTTGAGAAGGATGGTCTAGGGCTTAGGTTATTCACCCACAAATTTGAAAACCCAGGTTCAAATCCCAGCTCTGCCATAGAGTTCTGTGCAACTTTGAACAAGTTACTCAATCTCCCACCTATAGAACAGGGATAATAGCACTTCCTTACCTTCCAAAGAGGTTTTGAGGCTAAATAGGTAAAGGAATGTGAGATGCTCAGATATCATGGTAATGGTGGCCATGTATACTTAAGGTTAGGCTTAATTTAGAAATTGCTCAAAGATTTTTCCCACATCAGATGGAAACATTTTGTAATGTGAAAACTGCTTTTTGTAAAGCAGGACTTAATTAAAAATGCAAGTTATTGGGTCCTTAGCACACAGTTAGTTTATTTTTAAAGTACAATCATATGAACTTTGAAACAAAATTTTGTGAAGTATCTGTTCAGTGCTAGTTCTAGAGATATGTGACCAGACTGGTGATCCCTAGACCCAATAGGCTACTGAGCAGGAATAGCAGTAATTCAGTACATTTTTGTTTAAGCATGAAAAGTAAGGGAAGGGAGTCTTTTAGGGAGAATGGTAGAAGAAGGAACTTCCTGGTGGAGGGAAGAGAAGAGGGGATTAAAGAAACCAGTATCTCCATGGTTAGTCTCGCAAACCCTCTGAATCGAGGGTGGTGGGGAGTGGTGTCTCTTTTGGAACTAAAGCTGCAGATGTAGTATCCAGCTAAAGTAGACATACCTGTGCTAGCTCTGACTGAGTGAGCATGCTAAAAATAGCAGTGTAGCCATGGTGATGCAAGTGGTGGGACAGTCTAGCCACCACAACTACATACCAAGGGTCTCAGATGGGATTGTATTTGGCTGATTAGCCCCACCCACCACTCACACTGCAACAGATACGCTTCTGTTTTTAGTACACTAGCTCAATCAGAGCTAGTGCAGGTATGTCTACCCAACTTGGAAATTACGTCTCCAGCTCCTGTGTCAACATACCCTAAGATAGTATATGTTATAGACTTTTCATGTAAATGAGAAATTCTGCATGCTTCCTAAATCATTAATTGAAAGCTATTCATTAAATTTAGTCACCAAAAAATCAACACAAAAAGGCTTTTAGTTTTGCAAAAAAAAAATTTTTTTAAAATTATGGATTCATTTTTTCCTCAATATTTTTATCAAAAACAGTTAAAATGTTTATCTTTCCAAAATGTGGTTTTGATGATTGCTACAACTGTTTTTAAAACACTTTGGATAATTATTTTGGAAAAAAAAGTTCATGGGAAAAATTATGACTTTTTTTGGGGAAAAACCCCTTTCAAAACAAAAACAACGTTGAAATTTCAAATCTGGGGGGTAAAATAGCTTTTATTTTTTGATCAGCTCTCCCAGTCATTTAAAGGGCATTCCCTTGGCCGTACTTATGTGGTTACAAAGAGTAAAGGAACATAAGTCTTATGAGAATACTTTTAATATATCATTTTTCTACTGAGGATCCTAAATTGTTTCACAAACTGAATCACACTTACCCTTGTATAACCCTCAGTGAGTTTCAACCTCCCTCCTCCCCCATTTATGTAGTAGATATTTACAGATGGGTAAAGTGAGGCTTAGGGAAGTTGTGACTTTCCCAAAGTCAGATAGCAAGGTCAATAATTAGAATAAAGCAACATAACTATTATGTCTTGTTCCTGTGGGAAAAGATTGTCACTGTCATTTTTTGAAAGATTAATCATTGTCATCAATGATTGTCACAAAATTTAATCTTGAGTAGAAGAAATTCAACAAAGATATAATTCTTGTGACAAGGATTGTCACTCAAAATATATTTCTTTCAGTGGTAAAATTATTAACGGTGAGTCTGGGAAGACCAACACAAAATTAACTTGAGGCAGCCTGATGATGGTTATTTCATGTCAAACTTTCTGCTGAGAAGTTGGATAGGAGGAGTATTTTACAACTGTGGAAAGTTTGGGGTCATTAAGCTTTCTTGGGCTATGACACTCTGTACGAGAAATCCAGCCTCTAAATCTGGAACAGGAGTCGGCAACCTTTCAGAAGTGGTGTGCCGAGTCTTCATTTATTCACTCTAATTTAAGGTTTTGCGTGCCAGTAATACATTTTAACGTTTTTAGAAGGTCTTTTTCTATGTCTATAATATATAATTAAACTATTGTTGTATGTAAAGTAAATAAGGTTTTTAAAATGTTTAAGAAGCGTCATTTAAAATTAAATTAAAATGCAGAGCCCCCAGGACCAGTGGCCAGGACCTGGGCAGTGTGAGTGCCACTGAAAATCAGCTCGTGTGCCACCTTCGGCACACCTGCCATAGGTTGCCTACCCCTGATCTGGACTATTCCTTCCTCCATTCACTTAGAGTATCTCATTAATTCAGGCCAGTCTGTGCAGGATCCAGTTGTTTTTTCATCCTATATGCACTATAGCTGCTATCCGTGCTTTCTACTGAAGAAATGCTGCACATCCTGGGTCTGGTCCAAAGCCCACTGAAGCCAATGGAAAGACTCACTTTGGCGTCAGTGAGCTTTGGATCGGGCTCTCTGTGTCTATTATAGCCTCCAGATGTATGATAATTCTCCAGATTTATTAGCTGTAGTGTGTTGGAGAGAGAATACTGACTGCTGCCACTAATCCTGCCTCTGAACGTTGGAGTATTTCCCTCAGGATAGCCCCAGCCTTCTCTGGGCATAAAAATGAAAGGAGGGTGGCCCTAAATCTGGATTCCCTGTATGGTAGTGTACTTTGGGACAAATGTCTTGTACTAAATAAATTCCTTTGAAAACTTATTCTGTGACTACAAAAAACACGTCATTTAAAGTAAAACATTAAACAGCAGCTAAAATATAACTCTTGACATATGTTTCATCTGTATCAGCCAATCATATCACTTCTAGCCCAGATGACAATACAGTGTGACAAATGCAGCCTATGGAGAGGCATCTTGGGAAGGAGCATGAGACCAAACACAGAGTATGGTTTTTCCTCACTCAAATTCCTCATTTTCTCAGATTAGAGCAAAATTCTGTAGCCCTTACTCAGGAAAAATTCCCACTGATGGATGTGGGAGTTTTGCCTGAGTAAAGATGCATCTTTAGCCCATAAATTAGTATGTCCTTTCCCTCATCAGGAGGCTGGTAATATAATCTTCCTAGTACATTTGTATTGTTGGGATTTATAGCTATAGCAATTTATAGTGTATGATGGTCTGAACTCAGAAATTTTACTCTAGATTCTGTGGAATCTTTTAGGTGTAATGCTGCTGCTCCTCATCTCTAAGCCCTAATCCATAAGCGTTTAGCCGAGTATTAAGGAATACTGTTGGCTTGTCATGTCATCATGTTTCAGTGATGCCTTGTTTCTCAACATCATCTTCTATTTCTCAACATCATCTATCACCTGTTCTTGCTTTTCAGCTTCTCACATTACTGTATATGTATATTTTAATATTTATTATGGCCATGTGCTGACCTTTATCTGTCTAGTCTGATATCCTGCTACCTTTCCATAACTTACCACTGTGATATCAACCTATCCCTCCTTCAGTTCAGCTGTAAGCTTGGTCCTACCCTTTGTCAGATACAGAGTTACCGTTGTATTTACTGACATCCTTAGTAGATGGTTTTATCCAACCAGACTGCTTCTCAGCACCTACCAGCTTTCTACCTGCTCCTAGTTTAAATAGTACGTCTGAGACTTGTAAGTTTTCTGTGACAGCCATTTGGTTCCACGATGGAAGTCATCCTTTCTGTACAGATGCTTTCTTCCTCAAAAAAATTTCTTGTTGAGCTGATCAGGAATTTTTCAACAAAAAGATTATTTGCTGGAAAATGCTGATTCCTCAAAACCAAAATTTTGTGAAAAAAGATTGTTTTTGATAGATTTGCCAATTTGGAAAAAGTTTTTAAAAAATCAGCATTGTTGACATCCCATTTTGACACATTTGAAATAAAAAAAGTGCTTTTTTTCAAATCAAAATAATTTTTTGTTTTGGTATTTAAGTTAATCTATAGTAAAAAAAAAGTAAAAAAAGTAAAAGGTCAAAAATAGCAATGAAATATTTTCAAATGGTTAAAATGTGATGTTTTGATTGACCCACTGTGCATTTAATTTTTTAAAATTTTCCATTTGCAAAAATTGTGAACTTTTTGACTTTTTTTGGTGATTTGGGACAGGAAAATACTTGTGAGATTAGAAAACTATTTCCTTCCCAGTTCTAGTCCCCAGTGCCTAATAAATGGTTTATCTTCTTAAACCATCTTTCTGTCCACACAATGAACCTCTGAAATTCCCCCTAGTTATGCTTGTGCAGGTAACCAGAAGCACTTCAGAGAAAAAAAAACATTGAAAACAACCTTTGCCCTAGTACTCAGTGGAAATTGCAGAACATCTGCCTTACACTTCCTTATATTGCTGGTACTGCCACATAATACTACGATGGACGAGTGGTGTTGGAACAAATTTTATAGTGCTGAAAGCCATTGAACAAAACTGTAATTCCTGTATATGATGGAAAGCTCTCCAAGCCAGGAGGTGCTACAGCAGCCCCAGTTCCCCTAGTTCCAGCACGTCTGCAATAGGCTCCTCTCAGCAAGCACTAGAAAGTTGTCTAGATGCTGAAAGCCATCATCTTTGCATCTAATAGGTGCATCACTGAGCACTTCTCAGCCAGTGCATATGCAGCTACCAGCCAAATAAATAAAACACTTGAATGTTATTTATACTCTTCCTAGAGTTGTCTCAACTATAGTGAGGATGAATATGCTGCTACTCAGTAAAGTTTTTTCTCATGTGATTGATTAAATGTTTTTTTCCCTAAAGGCAATTTCCATTAATTCTTTGCTTTGATCTGGCCAAGTAATGAACTGGAAAAAAATACCGCCCCTGCTAACCTTCAAGATGATAAAGGCAGAATGGCGTATACACACTGGCAATTTACTATGGGGCATAGAAGAACAACCCATGTTCCTGATGGAGAGAATAAAAGGTGATGTCTCCTACTATATCAGGCTTATATAGGAAGAAATAGTTCAAACTCAGTCACTATTTCAGACAAATTTGGCTATTTTCTGTTTCTGTCCTTCCCTTTGCTTATGTTATTGCTCAGTGCTCAGCTATCTAAACAAATGGCATTTATCAGATGGCAGCAATGTACTATATATGTTTCTGACAGGTGCCATTACACTGACTTATTGTGCAGCCTCATGTCAAACATCACAGAGATGCAGATAACTTTTAACAAAATAATAAAAATATGATGTGTCCATCTGTTAGCACAGTGTTTCTCAAACTGGGGGCGCCGCTTGTGTAGGGAAAGCCTCTGGCGGGCTGGGCCTGTTTGTTTACCTGTCCCATCCGCAGGTCTGGCCAATCGCGGCTCCCACTGGCTGCAGTTCGCTGCTCCAGGCCAATGGGAGCTGCTGGAAGCGGTGCGGGCCAAGGGACTTACTGGCTGCCGCTTCTAGCAGCTCCCATTGGTCTGCAGAGGCGAACCCCAGCCAGTGGGAGCCATGATTGGCCAGACCTGCCAGAGGCAGGACGGGACAGGTAAACAAACTGGCCTGGCCTGCCAGAGGCTTTCCCTATACAAGCGGTGACCCCAGTTTGGAAAACACTGTGTTAGCATCTGTTAGCCCAAAAAGCTTTGGAAACCGGCCAATGGGAGCTGCGGGGACGGTGCTCGCAGGCACAGGAAGCACACAGAGACCTGCTGCCCTCCTCCCCCCAAGGAGCATACAGAGATGTGCCAGCAGCAGCCGGCTGCAGCTGCTTCTGGGAGTTGTGTGGGGCCATGGCATGCAGGCAGCCTTCCTGAGCTCTGCTGCGCCGCTGGCCAGGAGCCACCTGTGGTAAGCACCTCCCGGTCAGAGCCTGCATCTTGCACTTCCTCCCACACTCCAACACAGATCAAAGACCTGCTTGCTGGGAACAACCCTACCTCCAGCTTAACAATACCTTCTTTCCTCTGCTGTTCCCTAAATAAGGCATGGCTCTTCCTCTCTTCATTAAAGGTAATTCTTTTTCACTATAAAATTTTATTTAATATCTGGGAATAGTTATGGTAGTTAGAAGTGATGTTGTGAGCATGTTGATTGGGAATTCTGAGGGTAGTGGCCAAATACAACCAAGGGATTTAAAGTGGCTGTCAAAACAGAGAGGTTTACACAATCTTTGTGTGGTTATTGCACAATAGCCATGTCTATATTGAAAAATAACCAGCTAGTGATTATATAAATGCTGGTGCTTGGTTATCCGACAGCCACTGTTAGGAAATCAGGGCCTTTGAATACTGGAATTTGAATGCTGTAATGTTATTGAGGAATACTGTAACTGTTCAGTTATTATGCAAATCAGACACCCACATCAAAGTGAAGGGAATTACAGAACTGAGAAATAAGTCTGTAGTTCTGGGTCAGTAACTTCCATCCTAATAAGCTGAGGGAATTCATTGTAATGGACAGTGCATAGATTTTCTTAACATTATATAGAGGGGTGGCAGAAGGTGTGAAACAAAATGTTTTGTTGGCTGATACTATCGTAGAAATACTTTTATCTTCATTCATAATACAAGATATCTTCAACCTTGCCCTGCTGAGTACAGTGGCCTTTACTGGGATAGGGAGGATTCCCACTATGGTAGTGTGTGGATCTATCCCATAAACCACCTTTGTTAGAGATATTCACCAACTCTCATTCTGACTCTGTTGTGACACAAAGGAGTGAATACAAAAGTGCTCAACTAGCATTAGTAATCCTTGTATAGTGAATACATGAGCTCCAGAACTGCTTATTATTGGCATGCTGCAGCAACAGATTTGACAGTAACATTGTAGTTGTTGCTGTTAATCACTGTTTATATTCTGGAACAGAAAACTAAGTTTCTGATATGGGATGTCTTGTCAGATGAAGAGGGGAAATATGTTACTGTGCACATATTGTGTGTGAGGTCCTATTAATAGGGCAGGACAAACTTGTTTGGATACAATGAGAACAGATTTGAATTGTCATTCAAACTTGATCTAAATCTCTGAATGCTGAAACTCACCCATTGCTCATTATTATATACAGCTCCATTCTGTGTGATGAAAGTGCTCCCCAAAGGTATCATTTGATAGAGTCCTGGAACCTGATGTCCTTGATTTAAACACACAGCAAGTGAAATGCAGGCAGTGAGAGTGGAGGCCTCCCTACCTAGCACTGACTAGGTGTCTCTACCCTAAGCAGCAAGGCCCACCTCTCAGGTGGCAGGAAAATGTAGTTTCTGTTCCCATTCTAATTCCAGTCTTTGGGCCTGGATGAGCAGTGCAAAGTGTGAGATCTGAGGGGGGCAAACTGCCTTTACTCCCACTGATCTGCATGGATCGCTGAGTTGTTCAGCTCCTGGAGCAACCTAGAATCATCTCAAGACTGCTCTAAAATATACCCTGCTGCAGCAGTTCCCCAGGGACCATTGCAGTATCCAGAGACTGATGAAATTTACCTAATTCTGCCCCAGTGCAGGAGGATCGACCAGATGACCTCTTGAGGTCCCTACCAGCCCTACATTTCTATGATTCTATAGGAGGACCCTCTTGCATCATCCTTTTTATGTTGAGGGCTGGGAGAGAGAACAGTGTGAGGTTTGCTACACTGGCTTTATGCTACTGCACCAAGATTCCCCTGCTCAGAAGGAAAGACCGCTAATGCCCAGAGATATGCAGATTTCAAGTCTACCATTTCTACATGAAAAATTAATTCTCAGTAGAGAGCAATCACTTAAAATATGTCAGCCATTCACATAAACCCACATACAGAACTACACACAGTGTAACATGAAAGCTACACTAGCCATATACCAAGCATTGAAACACATGAACACATAACAAATTGCCATGGTTGGTGCTAAGGCTGTGCATTAGTTGTTCACCAGGAGGGTAGGAATTTGTCAGCTGTGAGTAGCTGGGAGGTAGATAGCTGGGGTTGAAAGGAGAACCGTTGAATGGAGTATCAATGGGGTGTTGAATAAGTGCATTGCTTAGTTCTTTGCTTATTATCATTTACCTTGGTGGGCTATGCAATTTTTCATCCTTCACTCTACATGAACAAAGGGCTTTGTCTATGTTGTTATTGGAAAAGACAGGCAAACCAGTTTTTATGGTTTGAGAAATTTAAATTGCCTATTATTGACTTTTCTGTCTCTAATTGCCTATTAATTTTTTGAAATTATATTTTATTTTCTCACATCCTTGCACTTGCTGGCTTTGGCCAGAAGTAGAAGTGCTGAAACTACCCTGAACCAAGTTGTTCTTTGGGAAATCTCCAAGTAAGACAAAGAGCAATTTCTTTTTTGTTCTAGGTGCACAAAATCTGTCTTACTTCCTCCCTATTTTATCTTTCCGTTACTTCTTCTGCCCTGCATGTTTTCTTTGTCAGAAAGTAAGGGATGACTAATGCCTGCTTTAGATTTACTCAGGACTTTGTATGAATTAAGATGTGTGGGCCCCTAGGCACTGTCTCAACACACTTTGTGGGAAGGAGGTGGCAGCCAGGCAGGGGAGAGGGAGAGGAAGCTGTCAGAGCTGCTGGGAGGTTTGAATTGAGGTACTTGTCATTGATAGGCCATGGAGAGTTGGATCCTGAATCTGACCTTTCATGATATGGGCAGTCCACAGCAGGGAGGGAGAGGTTGTGTCCAGTGGGAGGGGAAATTGAATGAGCAGAACCCTCAAAAAGTGCAAGGCCCCACTGAGAGGTTGCACACTTAGCATATGCTTAGGGCTAGCCCTATGGATGGGCAAACTGGTTCAGATGAAGCACAAAACAAAAAGTGCCTAGCCATTGTTATTATCGGAGAAGTTCCATGGAGGCCGAATGTGTGCAAGCCAGGAAAGCATGTGTGGGTATCTTGAGAGGCATCTTTACAAGATGAAGATGCTGGAGCCTGCAGTCACTTCAGTCCTGTGATAGCTTTGATTAAAAGACCAAAATGCAATGACTAATATGTTGAATGAAGATGATAAAGATAATTATAAACTTCAAGGACAAGAGTGTTGTTTTCTATTAGTACCTAGCAGTATCTTACCCACCCACGGTTATAATGTTGAAGTTGATCAGACCTTTAAATGACTGTACCTAGTGGAAAATCGTGAGAGATTAACACACTGTAGGTGTTCATTTTCTAGGTTTTTTGCTCCATTTTTTAAAAAAAATTGCTATTTTCTTTAAAAGTAAGAAGCTTTTCTATTTTGTGCCTTTCTTCGGGGTTTTTTTTTTTTTTACAGATGTCTCATTGTTTTATGTACATATTTATAAGCCACAAAAGTGCACTAGTACCAGAACAGGTCTGGCCTCTAATTTCCCTGCAGATCCTGGAAGGTAATTAGCAGCTGCGATGACAATAGCTCCAGTCCTGAAAGGCTCTGAGCACACTCAACGCCCATTGAAACCAGAGGAACTGGATCCTTAAAAAAGCAGTGTTTTTTACATTACCTTAGATGGCTATCCAGCTAGTCATCCATCATTTCTCTCATTTTGTCATTAGAAATTATTCACAACTAACCTCCAGCCGACCTCACTGCCCTCAGCCTTTGTATATATTCATCCAACTCCTGTTAGCCTTGCTGTCTGACTACTTTGCAGGCTTCTCCATTCTACTATAAGATACATCCATTTTCCTCAGCTCAGCTGCGGCTAGATAGTCTAGGGTTCTCAATGTGTCCTGTGAAGTGCTCACAGACTTTAAGGCCAGCAGGGACAATCGTGATCATTTGACTTCCTGCACATTGCAGGCCACAGAACCTCACTCACTCACTCCTGTAATAGACCCCTAACCTCTGGCTGAGTTACTAAAGTCCTCAAATCATGATTTAAAGTCAAGAATCCACCCTTTACTCTAGTTTAAACCTGCAAATGACCTTCGGAGGAAGGTGAAAGCCCCCTGAATCTCTGCCACCTAACCTGGGGTAAAATTCCTTCTTGACCACAAATATGGTGATCAGTTGGACTCTGAACCTGTGGACAAGACCCTCTAGCCATACATGTGGGAAAGAATTCTATGTAGTAACACAGAGTCCTCCCCAACTAGTATCCTGTCTCTGGCCTGTGGGGATATTTGCTACCAGCAGTTGCAGATGGGCCACCTGCCATTGTAGGCAGTCTCATCATACCATCCCCTCCATAAACTTATCAAGCTCAGTCTTGAAGGCAGTTAGGTTTTTGCCCCCACTGCTCCCCTTGAAAGGCTGTTCTAGAACTTCACTCCTCTGATGGTTACAAAACTTCATCCAATTTCAAGCCTAAACTTGATGATGGCTAGTTTATAGCCATTTGTTCTTGTGTCAAATTTGGCGCTTAACTTAAATAATTCCTCTTCATTCCTGGTATTTATCTCTCTGATGTATTTATAGATAGCAATCCTCTCTCCCTTCACCTTTCATTTGGTTTGGCTAAACAAGTCAAGCTCTTTGAGTCTCATTTCATAAGGTAGGTTTTCCATTCCCAGGATCATCCTAGTAGCATCTGCAAATTTTACTTGTGCACTCCCACTTTTTGTGCCAAAGTCATTAATGAAAATATTAAATAAGATTGGCCTCAAGACTAATCACTGAAGAACTCCACTAGTAGCCTCCCTCCATCCTGACAGTGCACACCTCCGTATGACCAGTTCATTACCTGCCTTTCAATTCTCATATTAATCCCCATCTTCTCCAATTTAACTAAGAATTTCCCATATTTACTGAAATCCAGGTAGATTAGATGTACTGCATTTCCTTTGTCTAGTTATCGTCTCAAAGAAAGAGATCAGGTTGGTCTGGCACAATCTACCTTTTGTAAACTATGTTGTATTTTATCGCAATTACCATTACCTCTATATTTTTAACTACTTTTTCTTTCAAAGTTTGTTCCAAGACCTTGCTTGCATACAACTGAGGACAAACTAACAGGCCTGTAGTTTCCAGGATCAATCCCTCCCCCTCTTTTAATATTAGCAATTTGCCAGTCATAGGGTATGACTCCAAAGTTTATGGATTCATTAAAAATCCTTGTGATTGGGCTTCCAATTTCATGTGCCAGTTCCTTTAATATTCTTGGATGGAGATTATCCAGGCCTTCTAAGCTTGGACCCACTAAGTTGTTTGACTTCCACCTCAGATGTGGTAATTTCTACTTCTCTATCCTTGTTTCCAGTAGCCACCCTGCCACTATCCCTAAGCTCCTCATTACCCTTGTTAAAAACTGAGGCAAAGTATTTGTTTAATTGTGGGGCCATGCCTAGATTATCTTTCATTTCCACCTCATTCTCTGTGTTTAGTGGTCCCACTTCTTCTTTCCTTGTTTTCTTCATATTTATATGGCTATAGAACTTTTTACTATTGGTTTTAGTTTCCTTTGCAAGATCCAACTCAGTTTGGCTTTTGGCAGTTGTGACATTTTCCCTATGCTTTCTGATCTCCATGAGATAGCTTTCCTTGTTGATCCATTCCATCTTCCATTCCTTGTAGGCTTTCTGTTTTCTCTTAAAGATCTGTTTGAGAGGTTTGCTCATCCAGCTTGGTCTGCAACCATTCCCTATGAATATTTTTCCTTGTTTGGGATGATGGCTTCAGACAGCTTCTGCAACTTTGACTTGAAGTAATTCCAAATGTCTTCCACATTCAGATCCTCGAGTTCTTCAGTCCAGTCCACTTCTCTAACTAACTCCCTTAATGTTTGTTGCCCTTTTGAAATCAAGGACCTAGTTGCAGACCTATTTTTGCTTATCCTTCCATTTAGCTCATAATCACTCAAACCAAGGTTGTCTCCTCCAACCCATTCTTCTATGAGGTCCTCACTACTTACCAATACCAAATCTAAAATGGCATTACATCTTGTTAGTTTGCTGATTATTTGGTGAAGAAAACTGTCAGCTATCACATCCAGGAAAATCTGGGCCCTACCATTATTAATACCATTTGTCCTCCAATCTGTATCTGGGAAATTAAAGTCTCCCATAGTCACACAATTCCCAGTAAGTATTCCCATTAAAAATATTAAAGAGGTCTCTATCCAGATTCAAATAGAATCCTTGGGGGTCTGTAGCATATGTCAAAGCACTATCCCAAGGGAGCCTCTAGTAACTTTCTTTCTCAAAGTGATTTTGACTCAAACAGATGCTTTTTTGTCCTTTCCATCACTTCTAATTTCTTTATGGTCTACTTCATCATTGATATGCAATGATACTCTACCACCTTTACCTTTATTTCTGTCTTTCCTGAACAGCACACATCCTTCAATATCCATACTCCAGTCATGACTACTATTCCATCATGTTTCTGTTATCTTTATAATATCTGCTTTCACTTCCTGCACCAGTAGTTCTAGTTCCTCCATTTTGTTACCCAGGCTCCTTGCCTTGGTGTACAGATATCTTAGTTGATTTCTCCTTGGCTTCACCCAGATTACTTACTCGATTAAGTACAGTCATTCTACTGCCAGTATCACCTACCTGACTGTTCGCTTCATTAGTATCAGCACTATTTTTCCTCCTGATGTGCTTTCTACTACTCTTGGCTATTCCTTTCTCCATTTCTGTATCCTCTCTTTCATGATTTTCCTTCCATTCAATACTGGAATCAGTTATGGAGATTACATGAGCATCTCCCAACCATCTCCAGTGAGTTCCTAATTTAAGGCTCTTCAATTGTGCCAACCTCCATCTCAGAAATCTATTTCCCTCCCTATTCAGATGGAGTCCATCCCATGAGAACAGTCCTCTGTTTGTGAATGACCCCCAGTGTTCAAACATCCCAAAACCCTCCTTATAGCACAACTACCTGAGATATCTGTTGATCATCATACTCTTGTTTCGTCACAGGCAACTGGCAACTCCTGATGGGAGAGGGGAAGTGGCAATGGCAGCTCCCCCACCTCCCATCACGGTCAACTTCCTGGTGAGTGCCAACACTTTCGACCATGGCGTCACCCTAAGCACAGCACCTTGGGCAGTTGCCCACGTCGCACACCCTTAAGGCTGACCGTGACAGGGTTGGCCTTAGGAAAAATGGCCCCTGGGTGAACTTGTATTTTGGTGCTCTGACCCATGCTGCCTCCCCCACCCCCTCACCCATCCCAATTGCCCATGCCCCCGCCTGCCTCCCCAAGCTCCCCTCATCGCTTCTGGACCCTGCTGCCTCTCCCAGGATCCCATCCACCACCCTGACCATGACTGTCTCCCTGGGCTCCCCACCCCCAGCTCCCCTGGGCCTCACTGCCTCCTCCTCATTGCCCCAACTGGCTCCCTGAGTTCCCTTCTGCGCACCCCAGGCATGCTAGTCCAGACACATACTCGAGCAGGTAACTGCAGCTGCCGGCCTGCAAGGAAGGGATGTAACTCAGGAGGCTTCCCTGTGCTCCCTCTTGCAGGAAGCTGTGCTTCCAGCCTGGTCTCATTTCCCTGCTCTAGGCGATACCTAGTGGAGCTCAGCAGGAGCACTCGCTGCTGGTGCCTTTCCCAGGCATGTCTCTTCATCTGCGCATCACCTGTGTGTCTTGCCTTCATTCTTCTCCTCTAGGGACAGGTAGAATCCTACTGAAGATCACGTGAGCCTCCATTTCTTTAAGTGTCTTCTCCAACCTGACATAGCCTCCCTTAATACACTCCAGTGAGATTCTAGCAGTATCATTCATTCCCACATGAAGGACAATTAGTGAATTCTTTCCTGCTCCCATTTGGATCCTCTTTAGTCTCAGCACCACATCCTGTATCATAGCTCCTGGCAGACAACACACCTTTCTGTTCCTTAGATCAGTTCTGGTGACAGGCCTGTCCATTCTTCTTAGGGAGTCTCCAGTCACTCAGACTTGCCTCTTCCTGGTGCTAGTGTGATTCTCCAGTCTTCCTCTTGTTCTTTCTGGCTGTAAATCCTCGTCTTAGTTCTCCTTTGCAATCTTCTTTGAGTCATTCTCTATCCTCCTGGGGCTCCAAACTCTGTCTCTCTCCCCTCGTCATGTAGGACTAGGCTAGGGGTCGGCAACCTCTGGCACGCAGCTCACCAGGGTAAGCACCCTGGTGGGCTGGGCCAGTTTGTTTACCTGCCGCGTCGGCAGGTTCGGCCGATCGCGGCTCCCACTGGCCGTGGTTTGCCGTCCCAGGCCAATGGGGGTGGCAGGAAGCCGTGGCCAGCACATCCCTCGCCCGTGCCACTTCCTGCCACCCCCATTGGCCTGGGACAGCGAACTGCGGCCAGTGGGAGCCGTGGTCGGCCAAACCTGCCGACACAACAGGTAAACAAACTGGCCCGGCCCTCCAGGGTGCTTACCCTGGTGAGCCGTGTGCCAGAGATTGCCGACCTCTGGACTAGCCACTCTTCTCTTCCTTCTTGCCCTCCCACCTTCTGTTACTGCCTGCTGTGCCCCTTCCTCATTTTCCAACTCAGCAAACCTGTTCCTGAGCTCTATTTCTCCTTTACTACCTGGTCTTTTCCTCAACCTAGTTTGAGTAGTCACTTTTCTCACCCTGCAGTCTGCCCTCACAGTTCGCCAGTTCAGCTTGCATTTGTGAGTCTTGAGATTTCCCTTCAGCCTCCTCTTGCCTTCCCTCCATCATCTACTTGAATTCCCTTTTAAAGTCAACCTGCATCTCTAAACCTCAGATCTTCTCTTCCATAATCTCTATCAAGGGGCACTTTATACAAACAAAGCCCTTTTCAGGTACCCAAAGGTGGGAACTTCCAAGGAAGCTGAAGCCCTCAGCACTTTGTTAGATTGAATAATTAGTGCTCTATCTCTTCCAGACTGTTTTCAACTTCTCTTTCTTTCTCATGTTTACACTCTCATGCTCAATGATGCATGAGTAAAATCATTTTTTCCAGAATTTTTAAATGTATCTATTTTAATAATATGTGTTGTATATTCAGATGTTGAGACACCTACCTAGTGCCTAATTAAATTACTTTATTGCACCTCTGTACATTACACAAATGCTAATGTTTCACTTTTTATAGTACAAATTACACCTAAAGGATGTAAATCACAAGCAAATTATATGAAACATGACTCATGTACGTCATGCAACTTCCCATAATACCCAGATGTATGTGGTTAAAGTTTAATGAATGGGTAATTTATTTCTGTGTTATTGCCATAATCCTTTATCTTGCAATTATAATCATATATTGCAACCATAACTGGAACTATTTGGTGTGTGGGATGCACATTTTCCAAGCCTGACCCTTTCTTTATTGTGGATGATTTCTGTTTATTAAATCATGAAGTTTTTGTTGAGGTAAATATTATGTACCTAGTCCATAAAGAAATACAATAGGAAGATGTCTGTCTGGCCATATATCTGAGGAATCTCCCAAAGGATTTTCTCTCAGTTGCATGGATGGGGAAGGTGAATAAAGTGATCAAAACTCTAGCCTAATTCAAATGTACAGAGAGGAGCTGATTGATTTGTACAGCTCTAAGGATGCATTTGTGTATACATTATTAATATGAAAAGTCAGAGGAGTTCCTTTTGCCATGATTATGCTTTTAGAATACAGTAATAACCCACAACAGAAAATACATTAGAAGGCTATTTGTGCAACCTTTGAATTTAGCCAAGTGTCCTCAGCCACCTGGGAAGTGCACTGGCTAAAGTACATCCTGTACAGAAACCCACTGCTATTTTTGCATGGCTCGTCCATCTACAATTTAATTTAAAAAAAAACACCAACTCAATAGCTTACAACAAAAATGTAGAGGGGTTTATGCAAGTATTCTTCCACTAGGGTAAAAAAGGTCCTCATAGCAGGATACAAAAAAATTGGACAGGAATGTTTATACAAATCTCATCTTTACAGCTACATTAATTGTTTCAAACACACTCTCGTTAGCTTACCTGGATTTGCATTCCTGTTCCCAGGAGCTCGGCTACATTTCACTTACCATTTGTGCAACATTTAACCACTTTTGAGTCAGCTCTTTTTGGAAAAAAAATTAAATGCATCCTTAATTCAGTTTTTTTTCCAATATAAAATTAAAGTTGAATGTGAGCTCTCAGCAAAAATCTGCTGTTAATAGAGCAGCTGGGTTCATGAAGGACAAGAGGATGGGGACAGTTTACTTTTCCCTCCAGCCCCTAGTCTTGCCTCCTATCACTGGAGTCTTTTGTTATCCCTCTACTGCTTCCCAGCACCTCCTATTAACCATTTCCACACTCCTTCCTTTCTTCTAAATTTCTTAGAAACTGACCCCGGAGTCTAAAACCAGTTTCCAGTTCAGGTCCTTCCACTTCTCCAGTGCACCAGTTAGATTGGGAGTAGGGTGACTAGACAGCAAGTGTGAAAAATCAGACAGGGGGTGCGGAGTATATGGCGCCTGTATAAGACAGAGTCCCGAATATCGGGAGTGTCCCTATAAAATTGGGATATCTGGTCATCCTAGTTGGGAGTGCTGTATAAAACATATAAATATAAATAAGGGGTCAGCAGATGTGCTCAAACTTTCTGGGTTTTGTAGACCAACAGAAGTTCTGTTGCTGTGCCAATGGCTGTCTCTGGGCAGCTCTTTAACTCAGGTCTTGACACATGCAACAAGACTTCAAGGGATGTATGCAGTATTGTGGTAGGCATATTGGTCCTATTAAAGAGATAAGGTGGGTGAGGTAAAATCTTTTATTGGACCAGCTTCTGTTGAAGAAAGAGACAAGCTTTTGAGCTTACACGGAGCTCTTACCAGACCTGAAGAAGACCTCTGTGTAAGTTCAAAACCTTGCCTTTCTGACCAACAGAAGTTGGTCCAATAAAAGATATTGCCTCACTCACCTTGTCTTCAAAGGGGTGTGGTACTTCAGTTCTGAGCTAATCAGTGTGTTGGAGAAGAGGTCGGGCAGCATTGAAGGTTTAATTTAGTAAAGGGACATGAATTCAAAGCTGTTCTAAGGCTCCCAACTCAAATTCTGAGGAATGTGAGAGCTGAGGGCAGAAGAGAAGGGCAAGGGGGATGGAGAAAGATAGCTAAAGGCTGAGGCAGGAGTGAAGTGGTAAGTCTATACAGTAGGTTCTGGCTGCCATTGAGGTGAAGTCTGTGAATCCTGGGCAAAAGGGAAAGGTGGCAAAATACATATCTTCTATTTCCTTTTTTTTGTAACAAAATGGGAATAGTAGAGCTTGTTTAAAAACATTTTTGTTTTTGTGTAATTTTTTTTTAGATATTGTGGGAAATACTGATGTAAAACTAAACCTTTTTTGAAATTTTCCACTGAAAAATGTAATAAGTGATATTTTTTCCACAAAAAGACCTCATTTTAATCAAACCCTCATATTTTTGGAGGGAAAAAAATAGAACGTTTTGGCTATGTCTAGGGAAGAAGAAATCTCCTCTTTTTGGCAGTGAGGTCCCAGTTTTGCATGTCTGCAAATCAGTGCATGACTCAGATCATCTAATGACCATATGCACCAATCAGTTTCCACAGACAGGTTCTTTAGATTCCTTTGGCTTTATTCTTTGGGACGCTCTGCTCTCTTTCAGTGGTTTGGGTAGTGTTGAGGGAGCAAAGACTGCATGTAAATCCTTTAGTGGGGATACCATATCCTCAGATGGCACACCTCCAGCCTAGTTGCTTCCTAAGCCCCCTTCTGTGTAGCCCCGAGGGCAGGGAAGGGCATGTCAGGTTAGGGAAGATCAGTGGCCAGAGTGCAATGCACTCAGCTATTGCTACTTCATAGTTGGTTGCTTAGTAACAGTTACCAGTTGGTGCAAACTTGATTAGACTACAGGCTGCTTTAGCCTGAGCAAGGGCTGAGTTTTAGACAGAGTTAGGGAGCCCTCACGGGATAAAGGCCCTTTAAGGTAATCTGAGAAGCCAGTTATCCCATTCCAGGTGTCTGGAATAACCATTGGAAGAGAATCAGCTGGTCCTGGGGACAGTCAGGCCTGGATCCACAAAGGGACATATGCATTGTGATGCTCATCATTGGATTGCCTAATTTGTAGGTTCCTAGGAAATCACTGGAACAACAATGCGATCCACAAAAGTTAAGTGCCTAGACTTCCTATACAATGAATGGGCAGAGAGAAGCACTTTATAGGGTGGTATGCAAAAGCTATCCTGGTAGGTGGGAAACTGCCTAAGCCAGCCAATGGGAAATGCCAAAGAGAAGGGTGTGCCCTAAGCCCCGCTCTCTACAGAGATGGTTGCCTAAATCCAGACTGCCTCTGAGCACGCCTATTGGATTGGGCCCTGCATGTGAGATAGGCAGGCAAATGCCTATCTTCCCCGCGTTTGTGGATCACTCCGGGCTTAGGAGGGAGATAGGTATCAGGACACCTAGAGTGAGGCAGCCTTGGGCATGGTCAGAGGCAGAAACACAGGTGCCCAGGGAAATTTAGACACCGAATGAGTTTAAGTGACTACAGGATTAGGCAGGAGTTTTGTGGATTGCAGTGGAGCCTAAACCCCAGATTTAGGCACCAAGTCTATAGTTTAGGCACTAAAGTACAGTACTTTTGTGAATCCCACCAGTGTCTGGGAGAGGGAAGGCGTAGGGAAATACCCAGACCACTACTGCTCTAAGGGCCTGGGACTGGAAGCCTTGTAAAGTGGGTGGGGCAAGACTCTCTTCTCTCCCAACCAAGCACACATAGGTGTCTGGCATTACTGAACCCAACTGGGAAAGAGTAAGAAACTGATGACATAACTGGGAAGGTGGGTCAAAATCAATCAAGGGAAAGCTGCTGCAGGGAACTGGGGGCCCGGGGGGAATGTCAGCCACTACACAGTTCCAGGAAGATAGGGCTATGCAACTGCTAACTTGAGGGGGTAGTTTGCAGGCCAGAACTTAAAAGGACATAGCTTTGAGGTGCTGTGAAACCCCCCTGAATTTAAGCCATGAAGACTATGCAGATTGGGAGTAAGGATTTCAAGAAGGACTCCATTCCAAAAGTGAGTCTGTGAAAATCCTACACTTAATGGGGTTGGGGGTGGGAAAGCAAAATGGGTTTTCAGGGAGCTGGAAGGCTGTTTAATGAACTAGACTCCAAGAGAGGGAAATATTGCTTTAAAGACTTCCCTGTTGTGAGTAAATTTCTTCAGGGGATTCATAGAGAAACTGAAGCAGGATGTATCCAGGGCTACCCCAGGCCACGGATGGGTGCCCTGGGATGGCACCATCTACTGACCCATATCTGGTTCCCTCAGAGCCCGCCCTGCCCATCAGGGAATTTGGCTTTTAGTCTACATTTCCTTTCTGTGACTTGATTCCTTACTTAATTTAAGGACTTCTTATGGTCAGAAATGAAGCATGCTCGTACCATTGTAAAGAGACTTGCCTTGTTCCAATGAAAGTACACTGGGAAAAGTGCACATTTTTCAAAATTAAAGAGGTGAGTAGTAGCATTTATCAAGAATATGTCCAAGGAACAGATAATTAATAGAACTGAAGTAGCACACAGCCTTAGAATTATATCTGTATAGTCAAATTATAGTAGGTGACTCCCACTTAATTACTATAGAATTTCAGTTGCCTGATTTAGTGGAAATTTTTAAAGGGGAGTTATTAACTATATAAAAAGAATTCAGAGCTCTTTTCCCTTAAAGATAGGCTCAGCCACTTTGGAGAAGTGTAGGTGCTTCTGAACAGAGATGTATTTGCCATCAGCTGCAAACATTTCACTATGCCCTATTGACAGGTCACAGAGTTCAGGTTACTTTTCTAAATGTATTAACAAAATTCCATTGTAATGTATTGGCTCATTTCAGTGACAAACACAGAAAATGACAAAATTTCAATAATGTTGACTTTTTCCTGCAGATAATTGTTTTTGAGAAAGGGCCATCTTTTTAATGATTTTTTTAAAGTTAGACTGCCTTCAACCAATTCTAGTGATCAGACCTGTGTGAACTCTGTTTTCATTAAGATGTTCACAAGTCAAGCTTTGCAGTGAAGCTAGCAGGCGGCAAAACTCTTCAGGTTTGTATTTAGGTTCAAGTTCAACAGCTCAAACCTCCTAGCAAATGTCCCATCTCCATTCTAGGTATCCCTGTAACCTCCCCAAGGGCTTTTACAGAGGTACCAGCAAACTTCTCCTCCATCATCTGTTTTTGCATAGGTCACCATTCAGGGCCACTATCATCATCTCAGAAATCCTCAGGGTATTCCATCAGGTCAACACATGATCTGGGATTCACCTGCACACATGGCAACAGGAGAGAAAAACTCACTCTCTCCAACTGTAGCATGCTCTGCATTGAGCCCAGGGAGAGATAGCACCCTCTAAGGCAGGGTCCTCAAATGTATGGCCTTCAGGCTAGATCTGGAGCACAGAACAGTTTCATTTGGCCTGCGGGATTCCTGTAAACCTTTGGCCTTGCCTGCATGTCCCTGAAGCCTGCACAGGATTGTGATTTGTAGAGGATGCCAGTCTGCTGTGCTCTAACTCCCCCTGTAGTCCCTGCTAAGGTGTATTGATGTCCTATTTCAAACAGGCCTACATCACTGCACAATAAGGAACATTTAGTGTGAGCTAGCAGGATCTGTATGGGGGAGTTAGAGAGCAACATATTGGTGCACTCTACAGATCACATCCCCATAGTCCAGACTCGAGCACAGCAATCCAGCAAAACTTCGTGTGCAGGTGTAGAACCATTTTGGTTGTATTTAAGAGGTGCTGGAGTGGTATAAATCTGGAAGGAGCTGGTATGTGTCTGGGTGAGCGTAAATGGCACTAAAGAGCACTTAACTGCCAGCAGAAGAGTAGATACCCCAACATGGCAAGTCAGAGAAAAGGAAACTTCAAGATAAGTCAAAGGACAAATGTAAGTAATTACCAATGTGGTTTATCTTTATCTATTTTAATAACTTTTGCTGAATGTGGCCTGCACGGAGTGGCAGGGTATCAGATTAGGCCCACCATATGAAATGAATTTGACATCCCTGCTCCAAGGTCTAGTGCAGTAGTTAGGATTCCATATCACCAGTGTAGGAAAAGGAGAGCGGCCCATAATTTTTAGCACGTAGTTGCTAGAGAATCCCATTGCATTTCATAGCTGCCACTTTAAGCCTAATGGGAGCTTCCCGCTCCTGGGCTCAGAGAAAAGCTGAGTATGGTAGGGGGAACAGAATTTCCCACTCCCCTAGCTCACGTAGCCTTGAAAAACAGAAGATGTCTCTCAATGTCCCTGAAGACTTCAGGAAGGAACCACCCAGGAGGCTGCAGGAGGGGAGAGGAAGCCAGCAGGACCTTTCTGCTGAAATCCTATGGTGCTTAGAGGTGTTACAAGGTTTCTTGGGGGGGTCAACTCAGGAGAGAGATGGAAATCAGATGAGCAGAGAAGTCATGGATTTCATTACTTCTTCCTGTCTCAGAATCATAGTGAGCTCCACATCCAGGCTCATTTTGAGAAAATTTAAGATTCCTGATGAACAGTTCATCCAGCTCTATCTAACATTAATAAGTGAGTGATACATTCTTATTAGGAAATGAGTTAACAGTTAAATCTTTTGATACTAAGAGATAGGAATAAAATAAGCGTGGATTAACCAGGCCTGATTGTAATCTGTATTTAATTGACTCACGTTTTAAATATTTGCACAGATTAAGCAGCAGGCGCACTGCGGCGACATTTTTTGTTCTCATCTATGGAAGCATGTAAAATCCCTATGATGCTCAGGTCTTAACTTCTGGATGCCATCCAACCTATACTGACAATATTTAGTGTGCATAAATGTTGAGGAACAAACATCTTACTTAAAATCACTGTTGCAGGCTTTATTTACTGTACTTTCTGTCATCAAAGGCTGAAACATTTTGAAAGACGTCAAAGCAGAAGACCTTTTAGCATTTTATTCTTGTGATTTTTTTCATCTGGTGGTGTTGGTGCAACATATTGGCTTCATTTATATAAGGGAGTGTGCAATGTATGTTACCAGATAATAGCTGGCTCATGGAGGATGTTAAGAAACCAGTTTTTGCTACCTCTCCTTGAGCTCAAGCTTAGAGTCCGTGCTTTAGGACCAGAAGTAGTAGTCCCAGCTCCTGCCGTGTGTGCCTGTGAGTTAAATACAGTGATCGTGTTTGTCTGACAGTAAATCCTTCTAGTTCTCTCAGCACATCATCTCAAAATATCCAGCCATTTCCCTTCTTGCTCCTTATGACTTAAACGTCTATTTGTTTATCTCCTACCTCAGTTAGTACAACTATTTCTTCTCTGTCCTCCCTGATTCCCATCTTGTCCTTTGGCACTCTATAACAATCTTCTTCACCTGTTCATACCATGTCACTTTCTTCTTTCAATTTCTCCATTGGTTTCTTCTCACGCATTGCATACAGCACAAGCTTCTCATCCTTGTCATCAAGGTTGTCATCAACAGGACAAGAAGCAATGGGCTTAAATTGCAGCAAGGGAGGTTTAGGTTGCACCTTAGGAAAAACTTCCTGTCAGGGTGGTTAAGTACTGGTATAAATTGCCTAGGGAGGCTGTGGAATCTCCATCATTAGAGATTTTTAAGACCAGGTTAGACAAACACCTGCCAGAGATGATCTAGATTGTATAATCCTGCCATAAGTGCAGGGTACTGGACTAGATGACCTCTCAAGGTCCCCTCCAGTCCTAAATGATTCTAAGCTTCTATAGAAATCTACTCTCTATATCTCTGCTTTTAATCTCTAGCACGATCTCCAACTCTTACCCCCTCCCTAGCCAGTTTCACTCTACAAATGTATCTTTCCTTGAATTTCACTTTTTGTCTCCCCTTACTCCTATCTACAATCTTTTTTCCATGCTTTCCTTATTCCTAGACCACCTACCTACCCCAGTACAAAAGGCAACCACTACCTCTTCTTTCAAATCTCTCTTCAAAGATTACTTTTTCCTCAGACCTCACAAACATTAACTCATGCCAGTGAAAATGCTGTTATCCTCCCCCCCACACACTAATACAGATAAATGAAAAATATGCCCTCACACCAAGACAGAACCTTTCTGTGAATCTCCCAGGGCATTTTGTGACATTGGCCTATGTAGGCTGTTGCTCCTCAGGGCAGGAACTGTGGGTCCAATCCTGCTGCCATTGACTTCAAAGCTATAGGCTTCGTTCCTGAGTCGCTTTGTATGGCTATGTCTATACTGGAGCTGGAGGTGTGATTTGCAGCTCAGGTAGATGTATATCTGCCAGCACTGACCAAGCTAGCATGCTAAAAGTAGCAGTGTAGTCACAGTGGCATGAGCAGTGGGACAGGATAGCTGCTGTGGGTACGCTACTACCTGGGACCCTAGGTAATCAAGGCAGCTTGTCTGTGTAGCTGCAGCTATGCTTCTATTTTTAGCACTCTAGTTCGATCAGCACCTCCAGCGTTGACATGTCTTGAACAGCACTGAGTGGACAGTCAGTGTTTAACAAATAATAGTAATTATCCCCTCCTCCCAGCTTCTTCTTTTGTGGACATTGCCTAGCACTTCCTGCAACTGTGTACTATTCAAAGGCCAAATACACCGTGCTTGCAGCTTCTGTAGATTGGACAATATACTAAATATAGAGGGTGAGTTCACAAAACAGAAGGCTCCCACCATCACTGACAGTTTTTAAATCAAGACTGGATGCTTTTCTAAAATGATCTGCTCTAGGAATTATTTTGGGGGAGTTATGTGTGGCCTGTGTTACACAGGAGGTCAGACTAGATGATCACAGTGGTCCCTTCTGGCCTTAGACTCTATGAATTGTGAATCATAAAGGAAGGGAAGGGAGCTCCTGAGAGAGAAATGTTACCCCAGCACACGTTATTTTCTTGCATCAGCTTTCAGACTTCAAAAGCTCACTGGCCTGAATTGTTTCATTAGTGCTCTGATGAATATCTGCTAATAGGATCCTAGGACTCAGAGATGGAAAAGACCAACTCTATCACTGAGTCCACCCCCATACAAATAGAGGTTATGATCCCATGGAATTTCAGATATTAAAATTATCTTATGTTTGATCTTCCTTCTCTGAAAAACTCAGAATTGCTTATCATGGTAAAATGTGAATTATGTAGATAGAATAGCTGGATTTTCTACAACTAGAATGATGATTTTTTTTTAATTACTGCGGGGGATTTCTGTGATCATCTCACTGCCTGTGTGCACTTTTCTTTTCTTCTTAGATGATAAACTTCCCTTCTGTTAAAGGTGTGAAAAATATGTTGAAATTTGAAAAATAAAGATTCTGGCAGTCTTTGAAATGTCTGGAAGCCTTCCAGCCAAAAAATCAGGCTGAGACTTTTCTGCAGGCTAGTTTGGCTGTTGGAATGAAACAACACAATTAAAAATATAATGTTTTAGACAGTTTTTAATAAAAGTTAATTTCCAGCACATGGGGCCAGGCAGCAGGCCCCAAGCAGTAAAGTACTCTTTGATCAGTGATAAATTAAAGCATGATCTGGGCTCCACATATCCCAGCAGGCTCCCACAGAATGAGATTAAGGCAATACATGGCTATAGGCATTTCACCATAGGAGGTCCCTGAGGCTTGCCACTGCTTGCAGTGCTGTTGGCAGAGGCCACCTACATGAACCATTTTCTGGTTTAGTATAAAAAAAAATTTAAAAAGCCTTCCCTGTCATATTGAGTCCACTGGAAAGCTGTTTTTAAGAGTGTACATTGCTTTTAATTTACATCTGTTTCCTACTACCTGTTTAAAAAAAATAGAAAAAGAATAAAGAAAGGAAAGGAAAACCTTCTCTGGGAATCTTGTGCACCTCTCTGAGTCTATCTGCACCCATTCCTTTTGTCTGTCTCCAATAGAGTTCCATGGTATCACTTGTAGAAACATAGGGGTTTACTCATTTTCTGCAATGGCGGGAATTGAGGCCCAAACTGACTAATGTCACTGACAGTATAGGTGACTGCTGAGTGTAGTATGCCTTGGAAAAATAGCTTCCTGGAGGCTCCCAATTGGACACCAGCTGAGACTGCTGGGAAGCTAGAGAGCTGTGTTTGTAGCATCTCTTCAGCCAGTCGTTTGAAAGGAGAAGGAATTCTCATTGGCCACCAGAGCTGCCATGAGTTTCAAAAACATTCACTGAAACACAATTTGAATTTCAAAGCATCACCAGTGGCTGCTGCATATTGTGGTGCACTGCAACTCTGTCCTGGCTACCTCAATAGATGAAAGGATACCATGGAATAATATCCCTCTGGTATACCAGTTAATCAGGAACCTGTCACGTGGGCAAGGTGGAGCCTAGTGTTGAAGGTGGAGCCTAGTGTTGAATGAGACACCCTCTCAGAATGAAATAAGTCACTCAGTAACCTCGTTTGGGCCTACATATTTATCTGCCTTTCTGTCTGATTACATAGCATGCATCACTGTGGTACCTGAGTATAACATGTAGAGCCTTGGGATGAAATCCTGAAGTCAACGGCAAAACTCCCATTGACGTCAATAGGTCCAGGATTTCACATTTGGCCTGCAAGGGAAACAGGGCTATAGCCTTGAGTAACTTTGCGGCAGCAGTCAAGGAAACAAAACATAATCATTTCCTTCCCCCCCAAATATATTATTTTCACAAATCAAACTACAGAATAGGGATTGTGCGTGTTACCTTGCATCACAACTAACAGAGTGAACATTCATTTTCATCAAGTGTATGGTTAAAAATCTTGCCTGAATATTCTAAACCTTCCAGCAAAGCGTGTGCGTCCCTTTCCCATCCAGTGTCACAGACCAGTTTAAATTGTGACAAACAACAACAATGTACCTGACTTCATATTCCTCCATGGTCTCTTTCCATCACTCTTTCTTCCTCTCACTTTCACTTTGGATTAGAAGAGAGACTTTGCAGTACTCCCTACTGACCCATCTTTTAAGCTTATGTGATTCCTTTAGTTCTTCAGGGGAAAAACACAGTCAGTTTAATCAGTGCATGAAGACAAAAGTGTTAAATTGATGAGATTTTGACAGTATACTGTAGCAAATGTATTCTAAAAATGTTCACAGTGAATAAACCACTCAGTGACCCTTACTAACTCCTGATCTTCTTTTCACCTACCCTCATCCCTTCACTTACTCTTCTCTTTAACTTCCTACTGTCCTCTGGCTTTTTCCCTCACAATACAAACATGCTTTAGTCTCTCCCATCTTAGAAATCCTACACTTAACCTCACATGCATCTCCAGCTACTGTCACATTTCCCCTTTGTCTCTAAGCTCATTGAATGAACTGTTTACAATTGCTGTCTGGAATTCCTCTCCTCATCCTCCTCTACCTCCAACACTGTCAATCATGCTTGTATTGAAATCTTGTTCTCCCTTGGTTTCTGTGACTGTCCTTTCCTGGTTCTCCTCCTACCTTTCAATACATTCCTTCAGCATGTCCTTGGAGGATCCTCCTTATTCCACCTCCAACTTTCTGTGAGGGTTCTACAGGACTCTGTTCTTGGTCCTCTTCTCTTCTCCCTCCACCCCTTATCTCTGGGTAATCTCATCTGCAGACACACATTCAACTACCATCTCTATGCTGACAACTCACAGACCTACCTCTCTACTCCAGATCTGTTTCCTTCTGCCCAAACAAAAACCTCAGCCCATCTCTCTGACATCTATTTATGGCTATCTTACCATCAACTTAAGTTCTAGATGGCTGAAATAAAGCTCTTAGGGGAAAATTAAGCTGTCCCCACTACCCTTTTTTCTTGATCACTGTGGACACCATCACCATCCTTCCTGGACTCAGGCCCATAACATGGGCATCATCTTTGATTTGGATCTCTCCCTGGGTTCTCACATTCAGATTATTTCTAAATCTTGCAGATTCTTTCTTTATAACATCTCTAAGATATGCCTTTCCTCCCTCCACACTGCTAAAACTCTCCTCATCTTACGTCTTGATTACTGCAACATTCTTCTCGCTAGCCTTGAAAAAATTCAGTCTTGTCCTTATATCCATTCGGAATGCTCCTGTAAAGATCATTCTCTTTTTCTGCTGCTTGACCATGTCACTCCTCTGTTTGCATACCTCCACCCCAACTTCTATACAGCGTCCAACATAAACTACTTGTTTTCACTTTCAAGGCCAATCCTCGCCCTATGTCTCATTCACTATAGAGATGTTGACTCCTGCCTTTTATTGACCCATGATGCCAGCCTCCATCACCTGCTTGTTAAATTTTCCAACAAACAGCTTCATGCTTTCTCCCATGCTGCCTCTCACCTTTGGGAGGAGTCCCTCGTAAACAATCACAAAGCAACCTCATTATTCTCCTTAGAACTTCCCTTTTCCATGATGCCTATTGTGGTTAGATGTTGATAGATGTTTGCAAGGTAAAGGTAATATTAAGAAAATGTCAATTTCTTATTTGGGTTTTTACAAACTTGTTTGCATTTTTAAGTATAGTTATAAAAATGTCCTAATAAAAATATTTAAAAATAACCAAACAATTTCAACAGGTTTCCACCTTTGGCTCCCAAACACAACCAAGTGTCATAAAAGTGTAATACCCTCAAAGTATTTGCATAAACCTGTATTTAAAATTCATTTTGGTTTAATTTTTATTCTCTTTTAAGTTATGACCTTACCTTTTAGGAGGGAGTCAGTGTGTTCCTGTTATCCCTGGGAATGTTTCTGTACCATTCTTAATATCAGGTACCACTTAATATCAGGATGTGTTTGCATGAGCACTCTGTGACTAGAACTTCTTAGGAATGTATATTTCTGCAATTTCAGCTCTATTCTTGCCAAATTATGTGAGCAGGTCCTGCCTCATACCAGCCTCTAATACAAGGGCTTATGTCTCAGGCTCTCTTCCTACTACACCTACAAGAAACTTGACAATGGTTAGGTCACTGATGGGCTGTTACAACTGTCCTTTGTGCTGGCAAGTGTTTTCTCATTGTTTCTTTGTCCTCCCCCATCTAGTTGTCTGTACCCATTAGATGTCTCTTGACTTATGCTTAGATTATAAACTCTTTGGGATAAGGACTGTCCTTTTGTTCTATGTTTTGTACAGTGCATAGCATTATGTTGTCCTGGCTATGATTGAGGCCCTTAGGCACTATAATAATCCTAATAATCATAATAGTTAATAAACTGTATCTGTGACATGTATACAGTCCGAATGTAAATAGTCTTCAGAACTGACTTTGTTTTTTAAAACTGTGGTGAGGATGCCATCCACCTATATTTTTGACTATAGCTTGTTTGCTGCTATCTTTGGTTGTAAAACAAACATTATCTGTAGAGCTCTGTAAAGTGTGTTTGGTGCTGTAAAATCATAAAGGAGAACATGATTCATTTTAAGTAGGTTTAGTCTCAATTTTATCACATTTTTCTGGGAGAAAAAGATTTAAGAGCACTCTTTTAAAAATGTTAATTTCTCGTGTTTCCATTCACCTGCCGACTTATTAGCATTGTCCGCAAGATGCCCCATCCAGCTGCTCTGTTCTTAACGTTATCTCTTCCTCCATTCCCTTCTCCCATTTGATGGTATTTTCCTTCCAGATAACGTCTATATGATCACTGCCTTGTTTTACCCTCCTATTACATGATCCACTTGTTACCAGACAGTTTTCTTTATCTGAGCACTTTATTTGAAAATTACATTTTAACTGCTCCATTGTGCACCTGAGATCACTAATAGTGACTGCTGTAGAACGTGATGTGCACCAGTTAGGTGTCACCTTCCACATAAATGTTATGCTCATAGCATACACACAGATGGTCAATAAAAGTATAAAATACTCCTGCTGGAAGGCTGCACTATAATACTATTTTATTTCTTAGAATTCAGAATGATAATACACAAGAACCTCAAACCAGAGAGACAAACCAGGCTGCTCATTAAAACTGAGAGGTACCACTCACCTCAACCTTACTCTAGGTTGTCTATCAGCAGAACTGACTGCTTCTAGACCTGGACCACAGACTTCCCTGCAGAGGTCCCTAGCCTGCAAGCAGGAATAGAAAATGATCTGAGCCTTTAAAGTGACAGTTTACTGCGATTTACTGAAAACTATTACAATTGTAAATATGTTTACATTTCAATGATTGTGTATGTATTTCATTTTTAAAGCCCAGTGGAATTATGCAGAATGAAAAGGGCTATACAAATATTAATATTGATAATATTTTAATATCCTTGAAATCATCAAACTTGGTTCATTCCAGACATTGGGGAAACAGTGCATCTTTTTATAAAGAACTAAAATATATAAAGATACAGGGCCAAATTCTGCTCTTCTTTACAATGATGCAAACCCCACTGAAATTCCTAGGGTTGAAAAGGCATAACTGAGAGCAGAGTTTAGCTTATTATATTTATAAATTATATTCATAAATGCTAGATGGTTGAGTAAGGTATCAGTTCATAATTCCTCCTGAAGCTATAGTATCTACCATAAATGCAATATACTACTTGTGCATATTATCTAAAATATAGAATATGTATATAGAAAAACTCAAAAGACATTGTTAAGGGAATGAATCCAATTACAACCATCTCTGGTAGTCACTCTTCTTACATTCCAGTCACAAATCAGCAAGGACTACATTTTCATAGCCTCTGCAGAGAGTGTTAAAATGTGAGATCTTACTTTTTCTGGTCTTCATTTTATTTATTTTTCAGAGTTAGATTGAGTTTAATATTGTTTATATAGCAGTTTTCTTATGGCAGTGCAAAGAACACAGGAGACCATATGACAGTCAGCCAGAGGCTGCTTTTTTCCTGATGGGCATACAAAATCACACTGTCATAAACAGATAAGTAAGAGTTAATAGAACAGAAGTACTTTATATCTCTTTTGCCTGTAAAGGGTTAACAAGATCAGTGAGCCTGCTGCACCTGACCAGAGGACCAATCAGGGGACAGGATACTTTCACATCTTGAGGGAGGGAAGTTTTTGTGTGTGCTGTTAGAATTTGGTTGTTGTTCACTCTGGGGGCTCAGAGGAACCAGACGTGCAACCAGGTTTCTCTCCAATCTCTTTGATACAGTCTCTTATATGTCCAGAATAGTGAGTACTAGGTAGATAAGGCGAGTTAGGCTTATGTTTGTTTTCTTTATTTGCAAATGTGTATTTGGCTGGAAGGAGTTCAAATTTGTATTTTACTGAAAAGAATTTTAATTTGTACTTGTATACTTAGGCTGGGAGGGTATTCCCAGTGTCTGTAGCTGTAATATATTCTATCTTAAATTTGCAAAGATAACTTTTACTGTTTTTTCTTTCTTTAATTAAAAGCTTTTCTTGTTAAGAACCTGATTGTTTTTTTAATTCTGGTGAGACCCCAGGGGACTGGGCCTGGATCCACCAGGGACTTGGTGGGGAGAAAGGAGGGAAGTGGGAGAGAAAGGTTAATTTTCTTTCTGTGTTAGGATTACTTTCTCTGTCAGGGAGAGTCTGGGAGGGGGAGAGAGAAGGAGGAGGGAAGGTGAATTTTCCTCTCTGTTTCAAGATTCAAGGAGTTTGAATCACAGTGATCTTCCAGGGTAACCCAGGGAGGGGAAGTCTGGGAGAGGCAACGGTGAGGGAAAGGGTTTACTTTCCTTGTGTTAAGATCCAGAGGGACTGGGTCTTGGGGGCCCCGGGCAAGGTTTTTGGGAGGACCGGAGTGTACCAGGCACTGGAATTCCTGGTTAGTGGCAGCGCTACAAGTTCTAAGCTGGTAATTGAGCTAAGAGGAATTCATGCTGGTACCCCATCTTTTGGACGCTAAGGTTCAGAGTGGGGAATTATACCATGACACGCACAAAAATCAGTTCATTTCTGTATAGCAGAGAGGTGTGGAGTCTGCCTGAGTGATTGTATAGTGTGACATGTGGATGTTGTTGCATATGAAATAAGGTTGATGATCTTGCTTTTCAGAGATTATATTGGTGGGCTTTGCACCAAAGCAACCTCACCTGTATTCTAACTAGGTTTTTGGTTAATGGGGATTTGTATACTGCAACTGCATCACATCCTAGTAAGTCATCCAATGAATCCTACTGCAGCTGATCTAGTGCAACTCCACAAATGTGCAGTATGTGCATTTTGTTTATAAAATTCTGACTGAAAAGAATCCAGACTCCAAAACCCGGTTGCCTCCATCGGATACGATCTTCTTGTGCTTTTCTGTTGCTCTGTTTGGACAATTACAATCAAGATTCTGTGTAGCTGTGAGTGACACTGGTGTGGGGGGGTGCCAGAGGGGAAATGTGAAGATTTGTGAGAAATGTTTTGCCAGTCCATTTCTGGAGATTTGAAATCCACAAATTTCATTTTCTGAAACATTTGTGAAGAGACTTTTTCCCCCAGGGAAATTTAAACTCAAAAGACATTTTGGGTGAGTGGTTTTTTTGCACATGTGAAAATCCAGGAAATCATTTGGGTCAAAATGTGTGAATTTTGAATAAACTCAGGTGGTGATTACCCATGTCCGTATGGTCTAGTGGATGCAACACTGGCATGGAATCCTAGAGCTTCCTTTGAGGGTTCTACAGGATTTTTTATTTTTCCCCTCTGCTCATGACTAGCTTTTTTTTACAAAGATTACTTAGTAGGCTAATTTCACTTAAGAGCTGCCATAGTATGAGAGTAAGTCAATACTGCAATTAACACACACACACCTGAGTCTCAAAGCCCAGGTCAATTGGCTTGGGCTTCAGAGTTAAACTGTGAATGTCTACACTGCAGTTTTTAGCCCCATTAGCCCAAGTCAGCTGACTCTGGCCAGCATGGCCATGACACGGGTCTTTTATTCCCATGAAGATGTACCTTTAGAGGTCTCCATGAGACTGATCTTTATGTCAGCTGAGATGGGAGATATTTGTGATTGCCACTTGAAGGGCTCAGGTGATAGCACCTAGTAAGGAATTGTACTATATGCAGAAAGGGGGTTCATAGCCACCAAAATTAGGAGCAGTTTGGAAGCAGGTGTTTGGTGATCTGGGTCTGGGATTGAGTCAGGTCCCAAACTGTAAAAGGGAACTAAGAAGTAATAGTAGAAAAGCTTCTTGTGTTGTCTCTTTATTTATTACTCACTCAAGATAGCCTTTGGTATTTGTTTCTTTGCTGAGGGAAAGCTACAAAAAATGAAATTACCCATGTATTAAAAAGATTAAATTTGCAACAGTCTATTTTTCAATCCAGAATTGTCGTAAAAGTGAGATATGGTAATGACCTAACAAGTCACCTAATCCATCTTCCTGCTGATTCAGGGTTGTTCACTGAGGCATAGCTTCTTCTGGTGGTTTGTTCAGTCTAGTTTTAAATGTCCTAAGTGACCAGATTTCAATCCTTTCCTTTGGGAGATTATGACGCAACATAATAGATCTCACTGAGAAGATTTTCCTGATACTCTTTATTTCATTCCATTATTACTAATTATACCTCCTTTTTACAACTCTACATTTCTCTCCATCCTTGGTTTTGGCACCCTTCAAACTTGTGTAGTATTAACCATATCCCTTTTTTGATGTCTTTTAGCTAAATTATTTCGCTTGCAATATCTTTCCTCATGCATGAGTCCATCTAGCCTCCTAATCTTTGTTGCTCTTCTTTAAACTCCCCTCCAACTTGTCAATAACTTTCTGGTAATGTGGTTCCTGGAAAAGAAAACTCTATTCCAGATGTGTTCCCAAGAGAGCTAAGTAAAGCAGGACAATAATCTTCCTGCTCAGAGACATGATGCCCCTGCAGATGTAAGCAGAGTCAGGATGAGCGCTACCCTGACATCTGATGGTGAATTGTAGAGAGTGTGGAAAGAATTTCAAGAATTTCAGAGTGTGGAAAGAGATTTCGAGTATTTGCATTGGCATCCACCCCCCCACTTAGCATAACCCCACAGCAGTGGGATGGTTATTTTAACAGCTCTGGGATCCTCAATTTCTTTGTTATTGAGGCAGGAGGAAAAAAAGTTTGTCACTCTGATTGTGTGAATGGGGAGCTGTGGGACTGCTTTGTGACAGAAATGACTCAACCTCAGTTGGGTGGTACTTGCTAAACATGGGACATGGGTTCCAAAACCCCATGAATTGAGAGAGGTTGGGGGACTGGTGTGTGTACCTAATGGTATGGGCCCCTTTTGAAGGCCTGGAACACCAATTGCACAGTCTTCTCTCTCCCCTGTTAAAGAGTAGAGCTAATTTTTGATTCTGTTAGGAGTCTATCTAGAGACTGCTGAGCTGAGTTCATGTTGCGCCAATGGTGCACCAGGACCAGGGCTCCCCTACTAAGAGCTGAAATCATTGAGTGCTGTGTTAACTAGTGGGGGAGCCTGAAGACCTATTGTTAAGTGGCTGGCAGAGCGGAGCAGTTTGCAGCGTGTTGGAGCAGCTCATGGAACAGTGAGTGAAGTGAAGCGGTTTGCAGGGACAGCTGGAGGAGCAGCACAGCTGGCTTGTGGAGCTGGTTGTGGTGAAGGTGGCAGCAGAAGTCCATGGAGAGGCGGAGCAGTTGGCCCTGGCCCACGTAAGGTGCCCCTTAACACTCTGTGTGGACTCCCCCCCCCCCCATTTCCACCCAAGCAGGGGGGGGGTAAAACTCTGCAGATAAACTCTTGAATTCTGGGGTGGCACTGACCAGAGACTTTTGGGTTGTTGGACTTTGGGGTGATTGGACTTAAGACCCTAAAGGGAAAAGGACATTGCCAAACGTACCTGGGGGTGGGTTTTTTTGTTTATGGTTTGTGTTATAATCCTGTTTGTGGTGTTTCTCCAGTGGGATGCCTCATTGTTTCCTTCCTTTATTAAAAAGATTTTGCTATACTCAGACTCCGTGCTTGCGAGAGGGGAAGTATTGCCTCCTAGAGGCGCCAAGGGGGGGTGGTATATAAGTGTCCCAGGTCACTGGATGGGGGCTCGAGCCGGTTATGCATTGTGTTATTGAAACGGAACCACTGGATACTGAACCCGGCCCTTGTTGCTGCCAATTCAGAGGGGCAGAAGGGTTACATATATATAGACCAAACTTGCATTGGCCTTTTTTTGCCATCCCACTTTGCAAAACATGTCTGATTTGCTACACCAAGATCACTTGCAGAAGGGCCGTCCTTAGCCATAGGCAGAACAGGCAGCTGCCTAGGGCACCACTAGGTCTGGGGGCACTGCTCTGCTGGGAGCCCGGACAGATGGGAAGCAGTGGAGCATGTAAGATCAGGGCTGCTGGGTCCTAGAGAGAGCCAAATGCAACACAGTCTGAGGGAGGGGATTGGCTGCTGGGAAGGGGTGGGGGAAGGAACTCCCCTGTGAGTGTGACTCTTTCACCTGGCATGAGGTGAGGCAGGCTCAGTGGCTCTGGCAGTATCCTTTGTTGTCCCCCATAACATCCATTCTTCTCCCCCCTGCCCCACGGAGCACCCCCCCATTTCTCCCTCCCCCCCACGGAGCACCTCTTTCTCCCCCCTCCCCTCAGTCAGGGCTGGGTTAGGTGAGGTGCTGGGGTGGGGGTGCTGTCTGGCTGCCTGCTGAGGAATGAAAGTGAAAGTAACTCACTTCCTCGGCAGGCAACCAGGATTGGAATTGTCGCACAAGGCTGGGCTGGGGGTAGCCAGATATCATGTGTGAAAAATCAGGACGGGGGTTGGGGTAGGGTGAGCAGATGTCCCACTTTTATAGGGATAGTCCCAATTTTTGGATCTTTTTTTATATAGGCTCCTATTTCCCCTCTATCCCCCGTCCTGATTTTTCACACTTGCTGTCTGGTCACCCTAGGTGGGGGTAATTGGTGCCTATATAAGACAAAGCCCCAAATATCGGGACTGGCCCTATAAAATCAGGACATCTGGATCTGGTCACCCTAGCTGGCAAGCACGTCTCTCTCCTAGGCTGGCAGTGATCCATCTCATCCAGGGGGAGCTGCACAGGGCAGGATGAGCTGCTGTGGCTCCATGGGTGCCCTGTCCCTGAGATCAGATGCTGTGCTAACTTCACCATGGTCCATTGGTCTGGCGGTAGTGCCCATTGGTCTGTGATCAGACCTGAGGGTTTGCTGCTGCTGTTGCCACTCTGCACCCCAAGAGGTGGATTTTGGGGTCTTGCAGTTTTCCACCTATCTCCTCCTCTACTGCAGCTGTTAAACCAGCAGGCTGGGGGATGGGTCAAGCAGTGCTGTGTTGCCATTTAGATTATCATTTAACAAATTTGTTTGCCAAAAATGCTTGCTAACAATCCTGAATTCAATTTCAATATTTTTTTTAAAAAATCAATATCTTAGCCAAAACCAGAAAATTAAGTTGTTGACAATTATTTGTGACAAGTTTGGTATGGGGAAGGGAGTGGGCCAGTTTTCATCAGAGAAACAAAAAATGTTGACTGAGTTTCCTATAGCCCTGTTACTGCTAAATAGAGCCCTCCAACAACTGTAATATGCTCATCTCCTTATGAGTGTATAGAGCAAGGGTCAGCAACCTACGGCACATATGCCAAAGGTGGCACGCGAGCTGATTTTTGATGGCACACAGCGGCGGGCTCAGCAGCTCAGCCTGCAACTGCTCTGGGGTTCCAGTTACTGCCCCATTGCCACCCGGGGTCCCGTCTGCCAGCCCCACTCAGCACCCACTGCTGGTCTGGGGACCCCCAAGGAACCCCAGGCCGGCAGCGGGCTGAGCAGGCCGAAGGCTGAGACCCTGTCTGAGCCACTCAACTCACTGTCGGCCTGGAGTTCCATTCACTCATCTGGCAGCAGGCTGAGCGGGACTAAATTCAATGAAATAGGAAAACAAGAGCAACTAATGACAAAGTGCAAGAACCTAGAGCAGTGGTCCCCAACCTTTTTCATCTGATGGGCGCCAGATGAAGGACCGTGGTGGTGGACGAGTATCCGCCGAAATGTTGCCGAAATTCAGCGGCATTTCGGTGGCAACACCTCTGGATGACGCTGCTTGTCGGTGGCAAGCAGTGTCATCGAGAGGCATCGGCATCGAAATGCCACTGAATTTCGGCGGCATTTTGGCAGATGCTCATCCTCCGGCCAGTACACAGGTGCACTGAGAGGCTCCTGTGGGCGCCATAGCACCATGGGCACCGCATTGGGGACCCCTGACCTAGAGAGCCTTCTGAAGCACAGTGATCATTTTGATTTAAATGGACTTGAACTGTACAAAGAATTAAGTTGTTGCCGCATGCAAAATTGATGATGGACATTGTACAGTTTATTCATACCAGCAAACTTGTTGACATATATCCTAATGTGTAAGTTGGCACTCGTACTCTACTGACAATTCCTGTAACAGGAGCATCAGGAGAATGGAGTTTCTCAAAACTAAAGCTCATTTAAAACTATCTCCACTCTACAATGAGTCAGGAACACTTGACTGGTCTTGCTATTCTTGCAGTCGAGCAAGGCATCACTTTGTCTTTGTTATATGATGGTATTATTACTGATTTTGCAGCCAAAAAAGCCAGAAAGATTGCTTTTAATTAAAAACTAATCCTTGTTTCAATACCTCTTCATATAAATTTCCAATAAAATATTGACAAATTTGCATCATTCTGTCAAATCAGAATTTTTTCTATAGTGCTACTTCTTTAGTGTTAGTCCATCAGCATTACAGTGTGCTTAATTAAATTAAACTGGTTTTAATAACCAATGTGGTAAGTTTTCCAATACTGTAAACTTATGTTTGTGTTGCTAAGAGCAAGACAGGCACAGGTGCACCAGTTTAATAATCCTGCCTAGGGCACCATAAATCCTAAGGACGGCCCTGATTTGCAGCATTGTTGCTTTGCTCTTTCTCTCAGGGAGTGTATATAGAACTATTTCACCTCCAGTATACCAGCCAGCATTCTTCCAGAATGAATCTGTCTGCTTTTTTCTGCTCAGTTTCTAATCTCACAAGGTACCTATGTAATATGTCTCTGTCCTCAGTGGTAAATGCAACTCCTCCTGTGCATGCTATTAGCATGCCAATTACTCCTTTTCCCACATTCATGAAGATGTTAGAAACACCAGACAATACAGATCCCTGCAGTATTGCAGGAGACAATTCCCCAGTTAATTGTCATATTGACATAGAGTATTCCTGTTTGTTTGGGTCTCTCAGGCAATTTTTAGTCCATGTAACTGTGGCCCTATCCAACTCAATTATGTAAGACACACTACTAATTGCTTTACAGATTTCTAAATATATTACATATACTGTTTTCTTCATCCACTCGTTTTTGTTGTTTTATCCCAAAAGAAGCATTTTTCAGGCCAGATTTTTTTCTTTATAAAACTGTTCTGATTATTGGTCAAGGTTCTAACAAAACAGTAGCCATACTATGGCACTTGCTAGTCTCATTGCGATCTTGGTGATGAGAATGAGGTTTGTAATCTCATACCTTTCCAGATAAACAGAAGAATGTTGCATTACTTTGAGCTTTCTAATGTTTTATAATTTGATTGCCTGCTCACTGCATCTCCACTAGAAAACAAAACCTTATTAAAAAGAGAACTTTTACATAAAAATGAATGCAAGTTGATATTTTTCTGTATTCCCTTTGCTATTACTAGAGAGATGTGTCTTTAGGAAAGGCTTTCTCCTGTCTGACCTGTGTCTAGTTCTGGAGTAAAGTCAGGAGTCCTTTTCTTATGACATCATAATCTGTCCTCTGAGAAATTATTGGATTGTTGCAAATTCAGCATTATGACTTTACTATGTCCTTCCCTTGCTGTTGGAGACAGGGCCGGCTCCAGGCACCAGCAAAGAAAGCAGGTGCCTGGGGCAGCCAATAGAAAGGGGCGGCACTCCGTCTGGTGTTGGGGCTGCACGTCTGGGTCTTTGGTGTCACTTCAGCAGCTGATCAAGCACTCCGCATTAGTCTTCGGCAGCAATTCGGTGGCAGGTCCTTCACTCTGTCTGTTCTTTCTCGGCGGCACTTCAGTGGGAGTTCAACCGTTTTTTTTTCCCCTGCTGTTTGGGGCGGCAAAAAAGCTGGACCTGGCCCTAGGTGGAGAATGTTTGTGCTGTGGGAGGTTTAGTAGCTCTGCTAGACAGAAACTGACTGTTGTCCTGCTCCTGTAGGTTTTCTATGCTCTGCAGAAATTCCAGCCCCTAACCTATCTATGCATTTCTAATATATCCATCCCCATAGGTACAGGAAGAGCCTTACCAAGCTACAAAAGTCCCAGTCCTCTCTCATGTCTATGCAGATTATATAAGAACTCCATGGTCTCTAGTTCTACAGAGTTTATATTCCTCAGAAGGAGCTGCTGGGTCTTTGATTCTCTCTTCCTTTGCTCCTACAGATCTTATAATGGGGTTACAGAACCTATAGATTTTAGTTCTGTGAAACTATTAATTGCTTGGTCCCCAGTGGTACTCTGCTTCTGCAGAATTTATAAATTTTGCAGACACTTGGACCCAGTAGATGTTTCTGACCATAAACTGAAACTCAGAGCAGAGCTCATAAACTAGATGCGAGTTCCATTGAGAGAGTCTGCAGAATTTGTGGAATCACTAGGGAGCCTGCCCATTGACAGGAAAGTATAAAGCACTTGAGGCTCCTGTACAGGAAGGCAAAAGACTAGAACAGTCACTTGGGAGGGATTATCATATGTGCCTGTGTCATTACATTTTTTCCCAGATCTGGACCTTAGCGTCCAAAATATGGGTGTTAGCATGAAAACCTCCAAGCTTAGTTACCAGCTTGGACCTGGTATCGCTGCCACCAGCTAAGAATTATACAGTGCCTAACTCACTGTGGTCTCCCCAAAACCTTCCCTGGGGGATCCCCAGACTTAGTTGCCTTGAGTCTTACAACAAAGGGAAATAACCCCCTCCCCTTGTTTCCTTGTTACTTCCTCCCAGGCTCCCCTCCCTGGACGACCCTAGGAGATTCCCTGCTTCCAGTCCTGGAAACACAAGTACCGAGAGATCTAATCTCTCCCCCTCACCCAGAGGGTATGCAAAGTCAGGCTTAGTAAATCTAACACAAAGAGATTTTCCCCTTGACTTTTTCCTTCCACCAATTCCCTGATGAGCTGCAGACTCAATTCCCTGGAGTCCCCACTAAAGAAAAACTCCAACAGGTCTTAAAAAGAAAGCTTTATATAAAAAAAGAAAGAAAAAGACATTAAAAATAGTCTCTGTAATAAGATGACAATATACAGGGTCAATTGCTTAAAGGAAAAAAATGAATAAACAGCCTTATCCAAAAAGAATACAGTTTAACACATTCCAGCAACTACACACATGTAAATACAAAAGAAAACAATATAAACCTATTGTCTTACTATCCTTGTACTTACAACTTGGAAACAGAAGATTAGAAAGCCAGGAGATAGAAAAATCACTCTCAGAGCCGAGAGGGTCAGACCCAAGACAAAGAACAAAGAACTCACACCCAAACTTCCCTCCACCCAGATTTGAAAAAGTCTTGTTTCCTGATTGGTCCTCTGGTCAGGTGTTTGGTTCCCTGTGTTAACCCTTTACAGGTAAAAGAACATTAACCCTTAGCTATCTGTTTATGACAGCCTGTCATAAACATACAGCTAAGAGTAGCATAAAATCCCTCCTTTGCCTGTAAGGGGTTAAGAAGGGGTTGGCAAAAGGACCAGTAAGGGAAGAAGATCCTTTCAAATCTGTAGGGGGAGGTTTTTGTTTGTGCTCTTTGTTGTTCTCTCCCAGCCAGAGAGGGACCAGGGCAGGGAAAAAACATCTCCTAAACCCCTACCTGAAATAAACATCTAAGAGTACAAAAATTGTAAGTAAAGCAAGAAAATGCATTAGATTTTCTTTTGGTTTAGCTTGTGAATTTTCCCTATGCTAAGAGGGAGGTTTACTTCTGGATTTTTATAACTTTGAAGTTTTGCATAGAGGGGAATCCTCTGAGTTTTAAATCTTATTTTCCTGTAAAATTACCTTCCATCCTGATTTTACAGAGGTGCTTCTTTTACTGCTTTCTCTATTATAAAGTTCTTCTTTTAAGAACCAGATTGGTTTTTAGTGTCCTAAAAACCCAGGAGTCTGGTCTGTGCTCACCTTGTTTACCTATTTGGTTGGTATATTATTCTCAAGTCTCCCCAGGAAAGGGGGTGAAGGGACTTGAGGGAGCATATTTTGGGGAAACAGGAGCTCCAAGTGGTCCTTTTCCTGAATCTTTGTTTAACTCATTTGGTGGTGGCAGCAGTACTCATCCAAGGACAAGGAAGAATTTGTACCTTGGGAAAGTTTTTAACCTAAGCTGGTAGAAATAAGCTTAGGGGGTCTTTCATGCAGGTCCCCAAATCTGTACCCCAGAGTTCAGAGTGGGAAGGGAACCCTGACAGTGCCCGTTCTAGGACTAGCTGGATTGGATGCTGACAAGGATTCCCAGTACAGGGTAGGAAGTGGCTCACAACCCTCACCACAATGCTGCTGGCTTTTTTGTCCAATGGGTTGCCAGGTGAGGGTCATGGCAAGGAGACAGTAGAAACCATGGAGGATGTCCTGGAGGATGAGGAGCATGTTATTTTGCACCTCTACCCAGAGGAGCCAGTTGAGCAAAACCCCCCACCCCCAATGAACGGCTGTACTGGGTCAGACCAAAGGTCCATCTAGCCCAGTATCCTGTCACCCAACAGTGGCCAATCCCAGGTGCCCCAGAGGGAATGAACAGAACAGGTAATCATCAAGTGATCCATCCCATTGCCCATTCTGAACTTCTGGCAAACAGAGCTAGTGACATCATCCCTGCACATCCTGGCTAATTGCCATTGATGGACCTATCCTCCATGAATTTATCTAGTTCTATTTTTGGACCCTGTTATAGTCTTGGCCTTCACAACATCCTCTAGCAAGGAGTTCCATGGGCGGACTGTGAGTTGTGTGAAAAAAATACTTCCTTATGTTTGTTTTAAACCTGCTGCCTATTAATTTCATTTGGTGGCCCCTTGTTCTTGTATTATGAGAAGAAGTAAATAACACTTCCTTCTTTACTTTCTTTACACCAGTCATGATTTGATAGACCTCTATCATAACCTCCCTTAGTCATCTCTTTTCCAAGCTGAAAAGTCCCAGTCTTATTAATCTCTCCTCATATGGCAGCTGTTCCATACCCCTAATCATTTTTGTTGCCCTTTTCCTGAACCTTTTCCAAGTCTAATGTATCTTTTAATGAGATGGGGCGACCACATCTGCATGCAGCACTCCAGATGTGGGCATACGATGAATTTATATAGAGGCAATATGATATTTTCTGTCTTATTATCTATCCCTTTCTTAATGATTTTCAACATTCTGTTTGCTTTTTGGACTGTCACTGCACATTGAGCGGATGTTTTCAGAGAACTATCCACAATGACTCCAAAATCTTTCTTGAGTGGTAACAGCTAATTTAGATCCTATCGTTTTATATGTATAGTTGGGATCATGTTTTCCAATGTGCATTACTTTGCATTTATCAACATTGAATTTCGTCTGCCATTTTGTTGCCCAGTCACCCAGTTTTGAGAGATGCTGTTGTAGCTTTTTGCAGTCTGCCTGGGACTTAACTATCTTGAGTAGTTTTTTATCATCTGCAAATTTTGCCACCTCACTGTTTACCCCTTTTTCCAGATCATTTATGAACGCTGAATAGCACCGAGCCCAGTACAGACCCCTGGGGAACACCACTATTTACCTCTCTCCACTATGAAAACTGACCATTTATACCTACCCTTTGTTTCCTATCTTTTAATCAGTTACCAAACCCGGAGAGAACCTTCCCTCTTATCCCATGACAGCTTACTTTGCTTAAGAGCCTTTGATGAGGGACCTTGTCAAAGGCTTTCTGAAAATCTAAATACACTATATCCACTGGATTCCCTTTGTCCACATGCTTGTTGACCCCTCACCTCAAAGAATTCTAGGAGATTGGTGAGGCATGATTTCCCTTTACAAATACCATGTTGACTGTTCCCCAACAAATTCGTCAGACACATAGATGAATATATTTTGTTCTTTACTATAGTTTCAACCAGTTTGCCCAGTACTTAAGTCAGGCTTACTGGCCTGTAATTCTGGGGTAACCTCTAAAGCCCTTTTAAAAAAATTGGCAACACATTAGCTATCCTCCAGTCATTTGGTCCAGAAGCTGATTTAAATGATAGGTTGCAGACTACAGTTAGTAGTCCTGCAATTTCACATTTGCGTTTCTTCAGAACTCTTGGGTGAATACCATCTGGTCCTGGTGACTTATTACTGTTTAATTATCAATTTCTTCCAAGCCACCTCTAATGACACCTCAATCTGTGACAGTTTCTCAGATGTGTCAACTAAAAAGAATGGCTCAGGTTTGGGGATCTTCCTCACATCCTCAACCATGAAGACCGATGCAAAGAATCCAAGGAGGACAACAAGCCATGGCAGGAATAATAACCCAAGGCTTCTAAATTGCACTGGATCCCCACCCTCTCCACCAATATCTCCTCTTGCTCTGATGCTACATTCCTGATTTTTAAGCCCAGTCCCCACCCCAAAACAGTCCCTGAGCAACACTTTGCCATAAACCAATGATTTTGTTAATTTCATATGAACCACTATTATGCATTTGGCAGAAGTTATAAAACAGATCATTAAAAAACAATCATTGCACCCCTATGTCTGCATTTCTTGGTCAGCATGCAGGAAGCAAAGGTGTGTGACTTTGTACTCCATATGATGATGTGAAAATATGCTAATGAGCGTGAATATAATGTAACTGGAATATTCTTCATGCAAAAGGTCTCTTGTAAGGTATCATTACAAAGCTTATAATCTACTGAGTGTGTTCATCCTGTTTGTATGAATGTATCATTCTTGTATCTGAAACTAGGAATATAAAACTTAACTCTGAGATCCTATTGTAGTTATGCAAAGTGCAGGTCATTAATGGTGGTTTTTTGTTTTGTTTTTTAAAATCAATCTAGTTACATTTCAACATGGGTGAAACAACATATTTTTCCCTAATCTTGGTCTTGGAAATGACTGAACCATCTTAGTTGAAACTTTTCAAAAAAAATTATAGCTTGCAGAAAACAGTCATGATAGAAAATCTGAGCCTAATGGTTAGTTTGGCAAAGTTGTAACTAAAACCAGGGTCTTATAACAAAATTTTGAATTTTTCTCACCAAAATGGAAAACCAAAGAAATTTAATTTTGTGTCAAATGAAACATTTTGCTTAACCTGAAATTAAATGTTTTGCTTCATTTTCAGGTGACTTTTATCCTTTTTTGTTTTGTTTTTTAAAATCAATCTAGTTACATTTCAAAACAAAATATCATTTAAAAATGAAACGTCAAAACATTTTGTTTAGAATATGTCAATGAAACATTTCAACTTTTTATTAAAAACCTTTTTTTCTATTTCAGCTGAAGCTATTCACTGAATTTGACCCTGGTGACCTGAAACTGCATTTTAAATGAATTAGCTAGTTGTCTAAAAAAATTTCACTGAGCTCTACTTATGTAGGGGACCCCGGAAGACATTGTTACGGTTTAAGCTAGGGCCTGCGCTTTCTCAAGGAGAGGTTATTAGCGGACAGAAGTTGCTAGCAGCTGCTGCTTCTAACCGGTTAGAACTGCCCTGTGTGGGAAGCCCCGGTGTTTTGGGGAACTGCAGAAAGTCCCTGGCCCAAGGCCAGGGGAGGCGGCCATTGCTGATGGAAAGTCCCCCATTGCATATGTAAAGGCTGCTTTGCATGCTATTAGCATGATGCTATAATTGCTAAGGGTTAGAGCTTGCGCGTTGAACTTCGCACCTGACCGAACTGTTCAGACGTTGGACTCCCCAAGCCAGTGGCAGCAACGCGTGGAGTTCCCGTTGCGGGTGTGTCACTTAACCTTCATTAAAGCCAATTAACTCACCTGTGTGTGTGGGCCTCGTCCTTGCAGAGCATCCAGACACGCAACAACTTATAATGGAAAGTGTCTGGCAATAGAAAGTATATTGTAATAAAGAACTGGATGGCAGCTTGATTTTTAAGAATGAAGCTGCCATTTTATTTTTGGTACCAGGAGAAAAACATCATTGTATCTTGTTTGAAAAATGTGAATGGTTCTTTCTTGAAGCCAATAGAGAATATCATTTGTGTCTGTAGACCTACAAATTTCTTCATTGTGTCCTATCTGGAAAACTGTCTGGCTTCAGCTATTTCCAGTTATTTGTATAGTCAAAATAATGGCCTCATTATTCTTTTAGTGAAGGCTGCTCAAGGTAAAAATAAACACTTCCCAGTAATTCCTGGGATACATGATCATCCAGCTGTTGTATTTTATCCAATATAAGCATTATGACATTTGTAATAGCTAAATGTAACTAACTGATCATATTTAAAGTTTGCTTAATTCAATGTATTTGTTTTTTAAATTTTGTTGGCCTTCTAATGATTGCTTGCATTGTTTTGACTTTTTGTATTTGTTTGCTTCAAGATATTCATGCAAATGAGTTCTCCAGATGTACTATTAGAATCTGAGTTTAAATTATTCATCTCTCACCCCCAATTCTATGGCCTTCAGAGGGAGAGGAGCCTTCTTTTTACCGTCTCATCCTCTTTCCATATAGCCAGGAAGAAGGAGATGTCTTGGCAGCTCCCACCTAGCTTGGTCTTTTGCAGGAAAAAGGAAATACATTGAGCTGTCTATAAGCAGTGAGATGTTACACCTCCATATTCTTCATAGAAATATTATTATAATATGAATTTGGCATAACTAAGATGTTTTATGCAAGATGGGTCATGGGAGGTATCATTGAAAATGTTATAATTTACTAAATGTAATTATCCAATTTGTATGCATGTATCATTTCTGTATCTGAAGGTAGATTTAAGATACAATCAGTGCAGTTTACCGTCAAGAAACACTACAACCTACTTGAAACAACATTCAGGGTAAGAAATTATTATTTGTAGCCAGGATCGCTTAGTGTATTAAGTTTAGTTTGTGTGTTTTATTTGCTCAGTAATCTGCTCTGTTCTGTTTGCTATCTCTTATACGCACTTAAAATTTACCTTTTGTAGTTAATAAACTTGCTCATTGTTTATCTTGTTCTTTGTTTATTTCAAAACCCAATTTGTGCAATTCATAACTGGGGGCTGTGGCAAAAGCTGTGCATATCGCTCTCCACATTGAGGAAAGGGGGCAAATTTCATGAGCTTGCGCTGTATACAAAGTTATACAACGCAAGACAATATAATTTTGGGTTTACACTCCAGAGAGTATGTGCATCAAAGTGCTGGGAAATTCCTTGAGCCTGAGTCCTCCCACACAGAGCTGATTGCAGACTGTGTGATTCTACACCTGGACATGTCTCTACCTGTGTGTGTGCTGGAAGGGGGCTTGACAGCCTGACACAGCAGCACAGAGTGGGGGGGATGGGACCCAGGCTGGTGGGACAGGCGGGCTCAGTGGACCCCAGCACATCAGGTGGCACTCTGGAAGTGTGGTCCAACCTGTCACAAGCAGATTTTTTTCAGTGTTGATGAGGCCCATCAGTTGCAATCTCTGTGGTAGTTTATAGGACAGGAAGTTCTTTCCAAAGGATCCAACAGGCCCTTCAGGCATGCACATTCTCCTCCCACCCCCTGGCGAAAACTCACATTACACCAGGATGTGATTTTTTTTTCTTGTGAATTTTTTTTCTGTTATGGAAAAATGGCCTTTTCCTTAAATTGAAACTTGTTGTGAAAAACAGTTGACATTAACAACATTTGCCATTTCTTTGGATGATTCCATGATATTTTTTTATCACTACTTGTATCAAAATTTAATCAAAATCATTTTCAGAAGCATTATTGGCATTTTTCATTCCCTGGTTTTCTTTTTAAAAAATTATAATGATTTGGATAAAAATGGTGATACAATTTTCTTAAACATTTCAGTAAACAAAATGCTTCAGAAATATTGGTGAAAATGCCTCTATTTTGAACCTTATGGAATGGTAACAACTTAGATTTTTTTTTTCAAAATAGTTTTCTTATTTGTCAGCTACCTCTGCTCTTCAGTGATATTGAGGCTTAGACTTTATTCTTAAGTGTCAGAATATTTGTGAATTTAAATGTTTGCTCATTCCTCTAAGATTTACTTCTTATTACCTTCTTTGTATTTCACAGCCTTTAGCAATATTTCATTCCCCAATGTGATGAAGGATGCATCTGAATTTTGACTGAAACAGATTTTATTGCTGAACTCTGAAGTATCCATAGTTCTTCCTTGTTCTCATTTTAAGTTGACCCAACTTGTGTAACCCCAAAGTCTTGTTGGGAGATTTTTTGATGATGATTCATTTTTTAGTTATTTATGATTCTCTTAGCTAGTCAACATAATTAATCGTCATAGCTATGTAAATTTTCTGCTACTGAAATGCTGGTTCACACTAGTTTTCTATCATTGATAATTTAATTATCTTTTTGCTAGACTTCTTGATTCCACAGTCTTTTCTTTACAGGCTCTTCAGAATTATGCAGCTTTACTTATTTTTGATTGGTTTTGTTACTCATTTAGTCATTCTTCTATGTTGAGAATTAGACTAAAAGTTTGTGCTATTGATTTTTAACTTCACACTGATATTTCTCTGGCAGGCCAGAAAACAAGTGTTTATGCATGCCCTGGCTCAAAGTTTCAGTTGACCACCAAACATATATCCACAAACTTTGCAGCCATGTCTGCTAGTGAGCATAAAAATCTGTTTCCCTGCAGAAAATGAGTAATTTTGTGTGGAAATCAGAGCATTTGCAAACCTAGATCGGTAAATCCAGCAATCTAGAACACAAATTTGTACACACTAGTTAAATTTTTCTCTCTGCCTCAGAAGAAGATCAATCTCTTTATCTTTGGCAGCTGAATCATGCATCCATATGGATGTCCATTTCTAGCTTGGCCTGTCTCTATTTTGCACACTCAGAAGTATCAAACTTTTCCTCTCTTGTGCATTCAGATACTAGCGTATAGTGATGGAAGCCTATGAAACCTGAACTGACAGAAAGGGGAGGAGCAAAGTCTGTGCCAATGAGTTTTGCTTTGTGAGTGGAAACTCTGGGACTGAAGGATGGGGGATTCTTCATATCCACAAACCATGCTGCATCTATAACTGAGCTGCTGGGACTAATACAGACCACGTGGAAATGTGGGAGGTAACCCTCTGTTCCTTAATTTTCCCCCACATGCAGGATTTTGGGTCAGTAGATTGATATGCTGCATGGACCCAATGACTATGCCCCTGGCCCACACGCAATCCTCCTCTCCTTCTTCGGGAGCTATGGTGATCCACAACATCCAGAGGCTCTACCCTTTACATTTTTAGAACTATAAAGCCCAATTCTGCAGCCTTCCCACTGAGTGGTACTTACTGACACAAGTCATTCCATCAAGTGTAGTGAGAGTTTAGTGTGGCTAGTAATTTCAGTACTACCCAACATGTGTAATGGGTGCAGAATTGGAAACCTGGTGAATAACAGTAGGAAAAAATAATCTTTCATGTTATTGTATCTATCAAGGATTACAAATTTTAGCCCTTTTATTAATTTGCAATCTATAAACTAGTTATTCATTAGTAGTGCTATAGACAATGAAACTTCCAAAGCCCATTTATGCATTGTTAGGGACCTTGTCCATTGCTATGAGATATAAAACAATGTACAACAGCAAGAGAATGCAGAAATTTGTGAGCTGAGATAGTTATCTTCTGCAATACTATCCAATAGACGCAGAATACACTCAGCCTTGGCTCAACAGAATCTTCCTCCAGTTCATTCACTCGTTGTGTACTCTCTCTGTGCAAGTGTGTAGAATTACAATCAGTACATTTGGTCAGAGAATGAAATCCTGGCTCCACTGAAGGCAATGGCAAAAAATCTATGATTTGCAATGGAGCCAGGATTTCACCCACAGTTTTTCTGAGTTGTGTCTCTAACATTAGTCTATCACTGATGCGTATGTGCCTGGCTTTTCAAAAAATAAATGATCTATTATTTGTGATCCTTGTCCTCCTTGATTTTGTCTAGACTTGGAAAACGAGTAGTATTTTAACATATGTTAGTGAACATGCGAACCTAATGTAGACCAAAGGTTGACATGACTGTTGTGTATTTGGTTGTCATGGGAATAGAATCTTATGTTGCTATGGCAACTGAGTCGGATTATTAGGGGATAGCCCAGCCTGTTTGGCTGGCTATTGGTTAGTTCTGTGGTAGCAGGGAGTAGGTCTTAGCCCCTACAACACTTAAGAATATTGGCACCTTCTTTGCTTCTGTAATGTCATTTGCAATAACAAAAAGCTCAAAATATACATGCCATTGCACTATAGTCTCCTCCAAAGGTTCCAGTGGCTCTGTAAGTGTAGCCATGGTTTTAGTCTCAGTTTCACAGTCAGTGCAAACAAGCCAGTTCTCACCCCCTTCCAGCAGCAAACAAGGTTTGTTTGTTTGTTTTCTTACCTTAACTTCTACTTCCTTCTGTTGCTGGGGCAGCACAGAGATCCCATCCTCGTTGCCATCCTTGGGGGCAGCAACTTTAGGAGGAAATCACTGGAGACACAGAGAGCTGTAAACTTTGGAGCAGCCATGTATTGCTACCACAGAACTAACCAACAGCCAGTCAAACAGGCTGGGCTATCCGCTAATAATCCGATTCAGTTGCATTAGTAACACAAGATTCTATTCCCATGACAACCAAATACACAACAATGACTAGCTAAAATATTGTTAAAGATGTTAAACTCTCTTTACTCCAGTTATTAAACGGTATTTAAAACTTTTTAATTAAAATGTACTAATGCATTATTAATGTTATTAATCAATTAAAACATCTATTTTTAAAATCACTGTGGACATATGATGGCCCTATACAATTCATGGGGCATGAAGAGAGTTTGAGGTTTGGCGTATTTACTTTTTTTGGCAGGTAACTATTGGTATGTCAGATTGGCAGATCCTAATGGCATTCCATGAATAATGAAAATTTCAAAAGTGATCAGAACCCAACATCTCCCAGTAAGGCACCTAAGTTACTGGCTAGATACTAAAGAGAGCTCAACTCCCCTTTGGAGAACAATGGGAGCTACCGGTGCTGACTACCTTTGAAAATCCGGTTCATAGTTCCCCACGATGTGCTATACTGCCACACTCCCATGCAGTTGGTAAGTACAGACAGTATGGAGCATAATGTCTGGTTGTTGGTTTTGTTTTCCCCTTCTTTCTAGCAACAGGGCATCTGGTGCAGTGGCCAACATTTTTCATACTGGATGTTAATATTTTCAGTTTAAGGTTAATTGAACAAGCAGTCCAAGATGCACTGCAGTGATTTTTGAAGTTGTTCTAATCTCTTTTAATTTATAGTGGTGGATGGGAAGAAAATTAGCCCAGTGAGCTCCCTCTGTTTCTATCTCTTCTCGTTAAACTAATGACAAGCTATTGCTGTGACTCATTCTGTCTCTTTTGCTCTGTCTCTCTCCTCTAATAACCTGGCAGCAAATAGTTGACGGACTATTGGAGGAAAAATAGAACAGTGTCTGTCTCTTTTCACTCTTGGAATCACAATGTGAGAGGCAATTAGTCTCATTTTGTGGATGGAAACCAGAGCACAGTGAGGAGAGTTAGTCCATTTGCCCGTAAAGGAAAAAGGCTCAACACCTTGTATGTTTTTAATCACATTAAGCCCAATTCATCATTGCCCTTCACTTTGGGTAGTCATATACACTAGTGCAAAGTGGATATAAAATGCTACCAATTGGTATGTAATGCTTTACACCCAGGAGTACTGGAACAATTTCTATAGTGTGCGTGCTGATGATGGAAACCATGTATTTGGTGCTTGTTATTACATCTTCAGGCAGGGATGCAGCAGCACCTCCATAACCCCCCTAGTTCCAGCACCACTGTTTACACCCGCTTTTCACTCATATAAATGACTATGGCAAGTACAGGACAATGGTGATCAGACACATTGTCTTCCCCAAGGAGATAGATTCCTTACATGCTCTTCAACTCCCTTAAATCCCCAGCACAGGTTGAATATTACATAGTCTAAGTGCCATGAACCTGATTCTAACCTCACTCCTGGTGTAACTCCATTGACCTTCAGAGAATTATTGCAGGCTTACTCTGTTGTAACACAATCTGAATTCCATCCAAAAAATTCAGACCCAACAAATGGAAATACTTGATTTTGTACAGTGGAATTCACTGACCCATGTGGCTGAATGGGGGTTTTTTTGGTAAAGGGATGCATTATTTTATGACCTCTAATGGCATTTGTAGTTACACAAGACAAGTCCCATGTCCTGTTATCAATTTCTACCCAAATCTTCCATTGACTTTGAGAGTTATGGAAATGGAATGGGGGTGGGATATAGCCCATAATAAGATTCCATCCTTCAGGACATAAGCTGATTGCCCGTAGGAGCAAGGAAGGATTTTCAGTCCCTCATTGAGCATTATACAATTGGTGAGATGAATCCGCTCTGGAGGTTCATGAGGTAGCAAACTTAAATCACACTATTCAGACTGTATTCTTGCATGTTCACTGGGCTGTGTACTTGTTAAATAGCACTCTGACCTGTCACCCCGCCAGTCTGACCCTGTTTATTGCAAATCTATTCGAGTGGACACATGTATGATAGAGCTGGAGTTTTAATTTGTTTTCTCCTTTGTTGGAAAAGAGTCTACTGTGTTTTTCTGGATTTAGTTTATAAATAGCGTAAATGGAATTGTATAAATATTTGGGGGTAAGATGAAGTGTGAAATTCGGATATTACTGCCATATCATTTAACTATTACAAACAAGTTTGTTATCCTCTGTTTCAGATGATCAACCAGGAACCTGAGCTGATGATTCAAGTTTATGGCATGTGCCACCACACAATCTGAGTGTTTCTTACTCAAACAATGCAAACTAAATTTGTAAGGATAGCAAACAAAGCCGCATAGTTTGTAAACTGTCACAAAGCCTCCAGAATCTGTGAAATATCTGACAGGAAAGAATATTTATGGCAGTTTTGCTTGATCCACATTTTTTAAATGTTTAAGAACTAAAAGGAACACTCAGACAGAAAGTATTCCCTTCCAGCTGGTGTATCTTGAAACCAGTAGCCATAGTGAACTGTTGCACATGTAACATCACACAGCACTAATCACAGTGTATTTCTGGTGCTGGAGTGTTGTAGTGAGGATGGAGTACCACAGCAAAGGTGATGGTATTTGTGGGTTTTCTCACCCCATCGCTCAATGACTTTAGTGATCCTATGCATTAATCTGTCCCTGATGACAGCAAAAAGATATCTCCCAAACAGGATCTACTGCACCTTTACATTGGTAAAACTGAAAGGAGAATTTGGCCCACCGTTTGTCAGATTTTACACCGAATATGTAGACAGACTAGAATATACCCACATCCTGAATCCCTAGTTCAAATATCCTAAACTTCTGTGTAGCAATCTGATTACATTTATCCAAAAGAAGGGAACTATAAACACCCTTCTTGAATAGAAAGTATTCTATTCCCCATTACAAATCAAATGTAAGGGTAAAATGTTGGCCCTGTATAACACAGTTGATCCCATTGGGCTCACGTGTGTAAATTAGGGCAATATTTGGCCTCAGCTTTCTGGCTTCTTGCTTAGCTGTGATTTATATTGTCTATTTTCCTATTTGGGCTTTTGCACTAAATCCATCACCACAGTAGCTGAAAGTTGCACAAAACATTAAAAACTAAAAATAGACCAATAGGCTTAATGCTTGGCATAACTCAAGTAGCTCTTTTATTATCTGAGCAATGAAAAATCCCAGTGAGTCAATTTCTAAATGTTTTCATTGTACTAACATGAGCACTGACAATTATAGAATCCATTAAAAAAATTAAAACAGAAAAATGTTTGCTTACAGATTTTACTCCTCTTCCCATGTGCTAAATTTAATCTAGTTCTGCCGGAGTGGATTTTTGAAAACCTTGTGAAAACAGGGCTTCTGTGCGAACAAGCAGACAGCCCCATGACGATGGGAGTGGGACCAAGTGCAGCTGAAACAGAGTGCACAAATAGTGCTTTCAGTGATGAAAATACAATTAATAATGAGTAGTGTCTGGAAAACCTCCTAGATTATTCAGCTGTCTTTAATTTACCTTTCAAAGCAAACCAGGGGAAATGACAGTTGCTATGCAGTTTTTAAGAAGTGGCTGCTGTGACATTAGCTAATTATTTTCATGATCTCTTCCACTGTTCACAGCTGATATCATTTGTAATATACACTGACTGATATTGCTGCACTGAGAGGCATTGTCTCATGTTAATTCTATTGGATGCCATGGTATTTTCCTCATAACCTGTAGTATATCATCTCTTGGGACAAAATTCCACTCTATCCCTGAGGGGCCATCATAAGACCTATGTGTCACTTAAGCTCTATTTGAGTACAACTGTAAAAATAAAATATACTCTCAATCTCATCTGCACCACTGCTACAAAGCTCAAAATGACAATTGGCAGAGGAGGAAAGCTACCAGCAAAGAAATAGTTATAATGCACTGGATTTCTGCCTTATGTGTTATGTCCTCAATTTATTCAGTAGTATGTCAGTAACTGGCGTATATTACATTGCATTTTCTGAACAGAAGGTAAGTTAGGGGAAAATTAGGCCCAAGACATTCAATCCAGATCAGCAGGTAATATGGCCCTGATCTGCAAATATTCATGTGAGCACTCCTATATATACAGCTAACACTGGAGGACTGAGATATATCCTTACCTGCTTTATTTAATGAATTGATCCAATATTGTAAACAAAAATTTAAAAAACGATGACTCTTCTTTTGGATTTTTAAACAAATTCACATCTGCTGTGTTCATGCCCTACCTGTGTTTGCTTTTCACGAGTACTCTAGCAAATGAGTTTACTGGCAGGAATATGCTCCAACGCACTTTCAATGTCACGGCATCTGATGACAACAAAGTCTCATTTGCCTTTCCTTATCTCGCTGCTCAATTGTTATCCCCTCTCCTGCTTGTTCCTTTGGCTTTTTATTTTTACTTTCTTCTTCAGAGCCAATAGTCCTGAATGTTGACAAGATAAAATGAAGAGGAGCTCGGTGCTGTCATTTCTAAGTGCTACAGTGGATAGTGAACACCCGATCTACACTGTTTTGGTAACTAAGCGTTTGGGTTTGTTTTTGGAATGGTTGCTGCAGCTACCAAAGCAGGCTCCCATCTCTTGTGTGTGTTACTTTTCTTCCAAATATACTGTAAACGTATCCTTCAAACACATTTTAGTGATGTGTTTGCATGTAAATGCCTTTGTTCCAGAATAAATAAGTTATTGCATGTTCCCATGGAATGTGTGCTTTTACGTAATTGGATTTTAATGACGGTGAAGCATACTAAAATGTTGATTCTGAAGGGTGCTCTATAAATATGTGACTGATTGTGCTACATTTTTCTTCTAATTGTCAGTGTTGGTGGATGTACTAGTGCCAAAGCAGCAGGAAGTGAAATGACTGCAAGAGCTGAAGAATATGAATTTAGCATTATTATTTGAATACATACCTGACAAAGCACTGTATAATCAAAGCATTCTTAACATCCCCAGTGTGACTAGGAAGATATGATAAAAGTCTAAATAGCACATAAATGCCACTGCCAAAGATTATACTGGTTTTGAAAAAGCAAAATTTCTTCCTTTTACCACCTGTGGACAATGGTCTTGAGTGTTCTATTGAGTGCCTGCCATTCGTGAACCTTCGATGAATCCTGTCTCCGAAGTGCCCATGCTGCCAGCAGTTATTGCCCACATGTTACAGTTTCAAACAACCACCTTCATGCTTTCTCCTATTCTAGCCCCTTGTGCTTGGGCGGAGCTCCCTATAAACCTCCACAAAACTCATTCGTTATGCACCTTCAAAACCCTCCTTTAAGCTCCTATGTGTTTCCTTGACAATAGTTGGGTTGCTGGTGTGCTGAGAGTGCTGTCTACTGTGCTGACCAGTACTGTCACGTTGTTTTCTTGTGCTCCCCCATCTGTCTGGGGCAGGGACTGTCTTGTTTTATCACAGGTGGGCAAACTATGGCTCACGGGCCACATCCAGCCTGCAGGACCCTCCCAGCCCTTGAGCTCCTGCCCTGGGTGGCTAGCCCCCGGCTCCTCCCCTGCTGTTCCCCCTCCCCCGCAGCCTCAGCTCACTCCGCTGCCAGCACAATGCTCTGGGCAGTGGGGCTGCGAGCTCCTGGGGCAGTGCAGCTGAGAGCCCGGCCTGACCCGGTGCTCTGTGCTGCACAGTGGCGTGGCTGGCTCCAAATGGGAAACGTCTGCCTGTCCTGGTGCTCTGAGTGGTGCAGCTGTAGCACCGCCAGCCACCGGTGCTCCAGGAAATGCAGTAAGGGGGCAGGGAGTGGCGGAGGGGGGCTTGGATAGTAGGAAGGGGATTTTGGGGTGGTGGTCAGGGGATGGGGTGTGAATAGGGATTTTGGGGTGGTGGTCAGAGGACGGGGAGCAGGGAGGTTGAATGGGGGCAGGGATCCAGGGGAGGGGCAGTCAGGAATGAGGGGGGATTGGATGGGGCAGGGGTTCTGGGGGCAGTCAGGGAGAAGGTGTGGTTAGGCAGTCAGGAATGAGAGGAGGGGTTGGATGTGGTGGCAGGGAGCAGTCTGGGGCGGGGGTTCTGGGGGCTGTCAGGAGACCAGAGGGGTTGGATGGAGCAGGAATCCTGGGGGGGGCCATCAGGGGATGAGAAGCAGGAGGGGTCGGATGGGTGTGGGGACAGGCCATGCCTGGCTGTTTGGGGAGGCACAGCCTCCTCTAACTGGCCCTCCATACAATTTTGGAAACCCGATGCGGCCCTCAGGCCAAAAAGTTTGCCCACTTCTGTGTTATATATTTGCACAGTATTTAGCACAATGGGAACTGGGGCTTGTAGGTGCCATGACAATAGAAATAATAATAAATAAAGATGGTGGGGGGAAATAGAGTTAAAACATCGATGTGAAAGACTGTTGCATTACTTTGATCGACAATACATCCTCTTTCTTTCAAAAAGAAAGAAAGAAAGACTAGTGAATGCAATACTGATCTATGCGTGTTGTTGGCCAAAGTTTCACCCACCTACACCAATAGAATCAAGTTACTCTTTGGAAGCTCAGTTGCTACGTGGCAAGATTAAATAACTCTAAATGTTATCAAAAGTCTTTTCACATTCAGTTCTTCTAAATGCTAAAGGTATCATGGAGTGAAATCTGAAAATAAAATCAGAATTTATCTAATTTGCATTATAGTAACTGCAAAGGCCCTAACCAAGCTCTGAGGCCCATTGTTCTTGACAGTGTAATCACACGTAGTAACAGACAGCCTTTGCATGGAAGACCTTACACTCGAAGGGCACCAGTCCTGCAACTGATTACATGTAAGCACATCCCCACAAACAAGCACAGCCCCATTGAAGTCAATGAGGCTGTGTGTGGACACAAAGATATGCCTGCAAACAGTGGTTTGAAGGACTGGAGCCAAAATAGACAAGACACACAAATGGAGAGAAAAAATAAGTATTAGTCACATTTTACAGAAGGGGAACTGAGGCCCAGAAAGATTGTGTCCTGCCCAAGGATATGTGACAAAATGGGGAACTGAATCCCAGTCTCCTGAATCCTAGCCTAGTGCCTTAACCACAGGCCAATCCTTCCATTAAATGAGAAAACAGTTATATTGCAAAGGAAAGCATGTGTGGCTTTAGCTCACACTCAGGCCCGGTCTACACTACAATTTTAGGTCAAATTTAGCAGCGTTACCTTGATTTAGCCCTGCACCTGTCCATACGACAAAGCCCCTTTTTTCGACTTAAAGGGCTCTTAACATTGATTTCTTTACTCCACCTCTGACGAGAGGATTAGTGCTGAAATAGGCCTTTCCGGGTCAAATCTGGGGAAGTGTGGACACAATTTGAGGCATTGGCTATAACAGGGACTTGCGGCAGTGCCGCATGAAAGTTAAGGAGCTCAGGCAAGCCTACCAAAAAACCAGAGAAGTAAATGTCCGCTCGGGGTCACAGCCCCAAACATGCCGCTTCTATGATGAGCTGCACGCCATTCTAGAGGGTGCAGCCACCAGTACCCAAACCCTGTGCTTTGACTCCATCCGTGGAGTAGGACGCAGCATTGAAGCAGGTTTTGGGGATGAGGAGGAGGTTGAAGATAGCTCATAGCAAGGAAGCGGAGAAACTGGTTTCCCCAACAGCCAGGATCTGTTTCTCACCCTGGACCTGGAGCCAGTAACCCCCAAACCAACCCAAGGCAGGATCCCAGACCCTGTAGGTGGAGAAGGGACCTCTGGTGAGTGTAACTTTGTAAATATTAGACATGGTTTAAAAGCAAGTGTATTTAATGATTAATTTGCCCTGGCATTCGCGGCCAATACAGCTACTGGAAAAGTCTGTTAACGTGTCTGGGAATGGAGCAGAAATCCTCCAGGGACATCTCCAGAAAGCTCTCCTGGATGTACCTGCCCCATTAACACCATGATGTGCATATTGCCGGGGCCTGTACTTTGTGAGAAGTCTATGTCCATGTTTATGTCCTCATCACTCTCGTCACCGCGCTGCCGTCGCCTCCTCGCCTGGTTTCGCTTTTGCAGGTTCTGGTTCTGCATATACTGAATGATAATGTTTGTGGTGTTTACAGTGCTCATAATTCCCGCAGTGATCTGAGTGGGCTCCATGTTCCCAGTGCTATGGCGTCTGCACTGAAAAAAGGCGTGAAACGATTGTCTGCTGTTGCTCTGACGGAAGGAGGGACAACTGATGACATGGCTTACAGGGAATTAAAATCAGTAAAAGGGAGTGGCTTTGTATCAAGGAGAAACACAAATAACTGTCACGCAGAATTGTCTCCTCAGGGATTGTACTCAAAACCCTGGGTTTAGCAGGCTGTTGATTAGGGAGTGGGGAGCAAATGAATACAAACCAGATCTAGTCTATTTCTTGTTTTGATCCACTCCATCTATCCTATACATCTTAGGCTGGCAGCAAACCGTGCAGTACGACTGCTCGCCATTGTCATCTCCTGGATGCTTGGCAGAAGAAGCTGCATTACGATTGCTAGCCATTGTCATCTCCTGGGAGCTCACCAGAAGACAGTGCAGTACGACTGCTAGCCATCATCATCTCCTGGGTGCTCACCAGAAGACGGTGCAGTATGACCGGGGAACAGGGCCGGTGTAAGGATGTTTCACTCCCTAGGCGAAACTTACACCTTGCGCCCCCCCAGACCCCCACCCTGTTGCAGCTCCCCATCCTTCGCTCTGAGGCACCCCTCTCCCCACCCCAGCTCACCCCTGCTCCATGCACGAGCACCCCAAGCATGCTGTGGCCGCGTCACTTCTCCCGCCTCCCAGGCTTGCAGCACCTAAACTGATTGGAGCCGCAAGCCTGGGAGGTAGGAGAAGTGAAGTGGCCACGGCATGCTCGGGGAGGAGGTGGCGCAGCGATGAGCTGGGGCGGGGAGCTCCCTTGCGTGCTGCCCTCCCCAACTTGCTGCAGGCGGCCCTCCCCATGCTCCCTTGCCCCAGCTCTCTCTGCCTAAATGCCGGCGGCAACCAGGGCGGCAGAAGATCTGGCTGCTGCGGTCACTGCTGAAGAAAATGGCGCTCCCCAAATGCCAGTGCCCTAGGCAACTGCCTAGGTCACCTAAATGGTTGCACCTGCCCTGCTGGGGAATGACCTGGCTGAGTCACTCTCATGTTTGCCCAGGTGCCCGGATGAACCTTACTGAGGTCGGCTAAAAGAGCACCCAGGAGTACTACGATGATGGCTACCAGTCATAATGCACTGTTTGCTGCCAAAAAGCAATGATCTTCTGCGGTGTAGCAATGCAGTCCCACGTCTGCCAGCACCCGGAAGAAGTACAGTGATGGTGAGCTAACCGGGCTCCATGCTTGCCATGGTATGGCATCTGCCAGGTAACCTAGGCAAAAAGGCACAAAATGATTGCCTGCCACTGCTTACATGGAGGGAGGGAGAAAGAGGGGGGCTTAACATGTACCCAGATATGTACCCAGAATCACCTGCGACACTGTTTTTGCCCCATCAGGCATTGGGATCTCAACCCAGAATTCCAATGTGCGACGGAGACTGCGGGAGCTGTGGGATAGCTACCCACAGTGCAACGCTCCAGAAGTCGATGCTAGCCTCAGTACTGTGGACGCAGTCCACTCAGTTAATGCATTTAGAGCATTTTGTGTGGGGGGACACACAATCAACTGTGTAAAAACGATGTCTAAAAAACCAACTTCTATAAATTCGACCTCATTTCGTAGTGTAGACATACCCTCAGTGAACAATGCGGACTCGATTTGCATTTTCCTTTTGGGATGCAAAACTAAAAATATGTTCAAGTGTTAGCTGTATGGCTCTGCAGTTTGCATTTATCTGTTGAACAGGGCCTAGCATTTACAGTTTCCGATGTGCAGGACACCAGCTGGTAAAATGTTAAGAATTTAATTTCTTCCATTTTTTTGCTTTTTCAAACATCTGTTCTGTTTGTAGAAATCTGTACGTCAGAGAGTTAAATTCTTTTATGTATATGAAATAATGATAGTGTCAGTTTCTATTTATTTGATTTGCATGTTATTTTTTTATCATTTCAAATCCCAACACTAACAGTGATGAGTCACTTGGAAGGTAGCATAAGAAATAATTTTGTTATGTTTTCCCTGTATTGTGATGATGCAGTGTCATATTGGATTGTACACATTGTAATGGTGGAAGGTGAAAATAATGTGAAAATATGACATCTCCTATTGCATTTGAAACCTCTGAGTTTGAAAAAGCTTTAGAGTTTAGGACCAGCTTCTATTCTTAGTTATACCAGGGTAAATCCAGCACAACTCCCTTGAAATCAAGGGAATTATTCTCAATTAATACTAGTGTAACTGAGGTCAGAATCTGGCCAACTGTCTCCACATGGCCAAAGTGTACCCTGATGTCATAGATCCTAGTATGCACCCCCTTCCAGCTGTCCATTAGAACTGATCTGGGGGCAATCCAAGCCTCTGTGTTCTGGATCCCCTGCGTGTTTCAAGCTTCTAGAGCCTCAGAAGGCTGCCCCACTGGATCCTGCTTTGGCCCATTTCCCAAGAACTGCCTCACAGTCTGTAACCCCTTCTCTGAACTAGAGCTCCTCAGCCCAATTGTCCTAGGCCTCAGGAACACTGAAGTCCCAAGATACCCCAGTTACTTAAACATGCCCCTTTCCCAGAACTCCACCCTCAAAGCTCTGAAGCTTCTGGTTAATAGTTTAACGCTATGGGCACACAGTAGTTGTGAAGCATATACATGCCTACACTTTGTACAGTCTAACACCGTTTATGCTCTTTTATACTTAATCATGCAAAGTTCAAGTGAACACAGATCATCCAAAACAATAAACATCTGAAACTGCAATTGTACTTCACTTCCTAGCTCATCCTTCCTTTGTGAGTCCATGGGGAACCACCTGGGCCCAGGAAGAAAGGCAGGCAGCAGGGTATCCTCATGCAGGCTGCTGCCTATTAGCTGGCCTTTCTCCCTCCTGGTTCTCCTTAACCAGCTTCTGTGACCACAGTCTCTCCTGCCTCAGTGTCCTCTTTCTGTCTGGCTCGCTGTTCCTGTGTGTTTCTTTATTTGAACCCCTCCTGGTCACCTGGCCTCTTTTGCTTTTCTCCTGGTAACCTTCTATTGCTCCGACCTTCTCTCTCTCCCTTTTGGAGTCAGCAGAAACTGGTTTTCACAGGATGCAGCTCACCCATTGTCCCAGATGTTTGTACCTTAATAGGATTGTTAAGTCTTAAATACCTTCTGACTGTATCTGTCTGGTTCATGTGTGCTATAGGACCTGTCTACAATGTTGGACCTGCATACATATAGGCATTCATGACACAGCAGATTTTCATTATGCAACTTCTCAATATTAATCAGAATTCATAAATTGTACATATATAGCCCCAAATCTGGATTAATACCAGCGGAACTGAGATCTGAATCTGGCCAACTGTCTCCACATGGAAAAAGTTTACTCTGCTTCTAAAGTTAAGTTATAATCATTTTTTCTGTAGCACCATAGTTATGCATGTTTTATGGATAGATTAACCAAAAAGACAAGTCCCTGCCTTGAGGAATTACAGTATGAGGCTTCCATCTTGCAGGGTGTCCTGCTCGGCAACCCTGTGGTCATTGACCTCAGTGAGCTCCATGAAGGTCCAGGGGTCTGGCAGCATAAAGCAGCTTGCAAGATAGGGCCTATGGATCCAAACTGGTGCTCTTATTTTTGTAATTATCCTTATTAACTTTAATGGAACTACTTGTATGTAAGGATTGCGTGATCTGGCGCTATGTTAGGACAGCAAGGTGTAAGAAAAGAAAAAGGGGAAGAGTATAGGAAGAAAAACAGGGATGATTAATGCAAGTGGGAGGGATAAGGGAGGAGTGAAGGTTACTCCTTCACATTTAATTAACATTTAATTGTTTTCTCTTTGTGTAAACTGCTTTTTAAATGATTTGTGGAGCTATTTCTGTTGTTAATATACCATCTGAATGGGAGGAGGCACCATAGTCATGCAGCACTGGAAGTTAGGTTTTTTTCTATATACAAGGAGAATAATATGTACTTCTAGTTCAAACTGACTTTTACTTGTAGATTAAGGGAAGAAAAATGAAGAAGGAAGAACACTGACGTCTCCATGGGAGCAGAGTTCTGTCTTCTCTGCAGTAAGCTGTAGGTTTTTAAAAACAAAATGGCTGCTGTCTCTGCACCATACATATGCAGAATTCTTAAATGTAATGGTGTAGAACACATGAGAAAGAAAAGCCTAACAATTAGGAAATACAAAGATCATAGAATCATAGAAGATTAAGGTTGGAAGAGACCTCAGGAGGTCATCTAGTCCAGCCACCTGCTCAAAGCAGGACCAATCCCAACTAAATCATCTCAGGCAGGGCTTTGTCAAGCTAGGCCTTAAAAACCTATGTACAAGATCACAGAGGACATTGTTGGATGGGTACCCAGAAAAGATGAGTCTTGAGGAAGAATTTGAAATGGTTGGGGGGATGCAGGGAGATTTTGTTTCACTTTAAAATAGATGGATGTCCATTGCAATTGTCTTTGGTGTAAAGAACAATTTGTAGCTGTCCTGATAATTACAATAGATATAATTATAACTACTTAGTAGCTACTATTTGGTTCCTAATTGATATAGACCAGGAGATCTCAGCTTTCAAGGGACCGCTAGCAGTCTGTGTGATTATAGCTAGGCTTTTAATATACTTTTCTATTCTGAAAGAAAGGAAAAAAGAAATCTGGCTCAGATCCAGCCTTTAATTTATTGTATGATTTACTGGAGAAGTCAGGAAAATAGCAACATCAATTCACATATCAACTCAGCACAGTTTTCATTAGAAGTCTGGGTGGATGTATATACACTATATATTTAGTTTTTATTGCCACCCTTTCTGGCCTCTGTCAGTCGGCTTATGCCAAATGACTCATGTAATCATTGTTACTGTTCAAACTACAGCCAAATTGCCACCTGACTGACAGACCTGACCAGGAAAATACAACCAAATGCAGTTCAGTGCACTGAAAAGTGTCAGAAAGCCTTTAACCAGCTTAAGGAGGCCCTTACGTCTGACCCTGTACAGAGAGCCCCAGACTTCAACCAACCGTTCGTCATAACCACAGATGCATCCGACCATGATGTGGGAGCAGTTTTAATGCAGGAAGGACCAGATCAATAATTCCATCGTCGTGTTTCTCAGCAAAAAACTTTCTGAGAGGTCAGTCTCAGAAAAAGAATTCTACGCCATTGTGTATGCTCTGGACAAACTACCCCCATACATTTGGGGACGGTGTTTCCACCTGCTGGCTGACCATGCTGCACTGATGTGGCTTCACACAGTCAAAGAAACTTCTTTGGAGGAGTTTAGCTCTTCAAGACTTTGATTTTGATTTAGAGGAGTCTCTAACAAAGTGGCTGATGCACTCTCCCAGAATCAGCCAGGTAAAAATGTCCCTGCATTCTAAGTCATTGTATTCCTTGAAATGTAAAAAGTACTGTTTAGTTCTTCATGTAATTATTAGTAAAATTAGAGGTTCATGTATCTTATTAACTCTATTTCCTAAATCTCCAGGAAGAAATCCTAGCTGGTGTGGACCTGACCTGAACCAGGCTGGCCAACACCATCTGTGATTTGGGGTGTGTGTGATACCTGAAGCGGGTAGGGGACAGTAGCTCCTTTTGACGGACACCCAGCCAGCCAGTTAGCAGTAAAATCCCTCTTGGTCTGTTCTCTGCTTGCTTTACCTGTAAAGGGTTAACAAGCCCACAAGTAAAAGAAAAGGAGTGGGCACCTGACCAAAAGAGCCAATGGGAAGGTAGAACTTTTTAAAATTGGGAAAGAAACTGTCCCATTGTCTGTTGTTCTCCGGAGAAGGAGCTACAATGCTGTGTAAGGCTTGAACCAGATATGAAAATTCATCAGCTCATACCTAGTATTACTTATTTGAACCCCCCCCCCCAAATCTGTAAGTAATTAGGGATGTTTAGCTAGGTTTATTTTCTTTATTTGGGCTTGTGGACTCCTCTGTGCTAACCCCAGATGCTTTTGTTTGCTTGTAGCCTTTAAGCTGAACCTCCAAGAAAGCTATTTTGGGTGCCTCATTTTTGTAATTGTTTCTTTTAAGAGCTAGCAAAAAGCCTAAGTTCCAGTTGTATTATTTTCCTTTTTCTTTTTAATAAAATTTACCTTTTTTTAAAGAACAGGATTGGATTTTTGGTGTCCTAAGAGGTTTATGCATGTTGTTTGATTAGCTGGTGGTCACAGCTAATTCCCTTTGTTTTCTTTCTCAGCTCTTCCCCGGGGTGGGGAGGTGAGGGGGAGTATGTGAAAGGGCTTGAGGGTACCCCACAGGAAGGAATTCCCAAGTGCGCCTTCCTCGGTTCAAAGGGTTTTTTTTGCATTTGGGTGATGGCAGGGTTTACCAAGCCAAGGTCAGAAAAAAGTTGTAACCTTAGGAGTTTAATACAAGCCTGAAGTAGCAAGTATTAATTTTTAGAATCCTTGCAGGCCCCCAACTTCTGCACTCGGAGTGACAGAGCTGGGATTCAGCCTTGACACCACCCTTTCTAGTCTCTGTCAGTTGACTTATGCCAAATGACCCATGTAATTATTATTACTGTTGTCCAGTTACATTGCACAGTTTTTTCACTTTACTTCTTTGCATGGGGATTGGGAGTGTGCTGAGACTGTCTATCCCAGGTGGGCAATATAATCTCAGTTATGTTGAGAGCTCCAGGTTCAGAGGTGCAGAGAGGAACTTATTTGCAGGCCACAGCAACAAGTTTCATTGGTCCCAGGGCTTTGGAGCTGTGCTCTGGCTCCACTCCAGCTCCAGGCAAAAACCTGCAGCTCCACTGCTCCGGAGCTGCTCCGCGCTCCAGCTCTGGGCTCCACTCCAAAGCCCTGATTGGTCTGATCAAACCCAGAACTATGCTAAATATTCTTAAGCACCATATACTGGCGCCCTAGCTATTAATTATTTATACGTATCTGGAGATAGAGCACTGTTGTAGTGAACTGACCCACTGCGTTTCTGAGAATAAGAAGAATATTCAGATAGCCAATGCCTCAAAACCATGAGACAGTACCCAATTTTCCACTTTTTTGTGGTGCTTTGAAGGAGCTCAGTATGTTAAAATTATTGCACTGTACTCAAAAAACAACCCAGTGAGTCAGAACAAACCCACTCTAATCTACCTTGTAGTGCTTCCGTAAAACTTTGGCAGGGGGTGAGGCGGAAAGATAATTCTTGTGTATTTCCCCCTTTTTTACACCTATTCTCTAGTCTCAACTAACCAGGACTATTACTGCGCAAATCCAGTTAGAGTGAAATTCAAGCCACTGGCTGCAAACATAAACATGTGCTTGAAAAACCACAGCTGGGAGGGGAATTCTGAAGTGCAAATATTCTACCCGACACTCCCCCTAAAACCTGCGTAGTCACACTGCAACTTCCTGACTGTTTGAGCCGCAGAGGGGAGTTTGGGGTGAAGACGATTATCAAGATTATGTTTTGTGCGAGTCTACTCTTAGTACCTGTGATAAGGTGTACAAACCCCATATTGGGCAACAAGGGTTAATTAATTACTTTGGGCCAAGCCAGCCCCACCCCAACACACCTGCAGCAAAGGCTCTATCTGGTGGAGGAATTAAAAGTCAGGGAAAGAACTCATTTGGGGGACCTGGAAGACAGCAGACTTGCAATCTGTGGCTCCAACAGCGCAGAGTGGCAGGAAGGCTGCAATCTGTAAGATAACTGCCCCAAAGGGCCCTCCCTCAGATAAGGGACGACCCACCCCAGAAACAGGGAAGCATTCTCCTCTTCCCTTCATATGGACCCTGGTCATTGGTAATCCCTTTTCGTTTTCTTGGTTTGGACTATTGCAGCAGGGGAAAGCCTTGGACTGAGGTGACTGAGGGATGATTGGGAGGAGATCTAGGAAGTGGCCCAGAAAGGGCAGCATTAAGCAACTTCAGTTGCCAGGCCACTGGTAGCCCCAAAGGAAGCCTGGTAGCGTGGGAGGGCCCACACCACCTCACTACAGGATCCATGACTAAATTGCTGTGCACTGATTGTGTGCGCCAGCCTCTGAGGACCATTATAGTACCATGTAGCATTTCAGGGAGGGATTTTCAAAAGTATCCAAGTCATTTACTCACTTTTGAAGATATCATCCTCAATGATGACTGGGGCAGCTTTTGGGATCATTTATCTATTTAATTAGTAACTAGTTATAATTTATGAAGACAATACACTTCTACCCCGATAGAACGTGATCTGATATAACACAAATTTGGATATAATGGGGTAAAGCAGCAGGGAGCCCCAGGCCCTTTAAAGCGCCACCCGAGCCCCGCAGCTTTATCATGTTATATCTGAATTCATGTGGAGCTCTGGGCCCACCCAAGCCCCGCTGCCAGAGCTCTTGCAGGAATTTGAAGGGCCCGGGGCTCTGGCTGCTGCAGGGAGCCCCAGGCTCTTTAAATCCCCACCTGAGCCCCACTGCCGGAGCTCCGGCAGTGATTTAAAATGCCCCGGGCTCCCCACAGCAGCTGGAGCACTGGGCCCTTTAAATCCTCACCGGGGCTCTAGCAGCCAGGCTCAGGCGGTGATTTAAAGGGCCAGAGGCTCCAGCTGCTACGGGGAGCACCTGGCCCTTTAAATCCTCGCCCAAGCCCCGCTGTCAGAGCTCCGGTGGTGATTTAAAGGGCCCGGGGCTCCCCGCAATAGCTGGAGCACCAGGCTATTTAAATCACCACTGGGGAAGCTGGTCCAGTCCGGCACGGCATACCAGCTCTTGCTGGTACACCGTACCGGACCAAACCCGATATAACGCGGTCTCACCTATAAGGCGGTAAGATTTTTTGGCTCCCAAGGACCATGTTATATCGGGGTAGAGGTATACTTATGCTCCTGAAATCTAGCTTGACTGTATCTCTGTCTCAGCCATTGTAACTGGTTCCCATGTCAGTATGTAAGAGTCAACCAAAAGTGTGGCACTAGAGCATGTGTGGCAGAATATTTGGTAACACTCAATCATCTCCTGTAAAGCTTAATCCTTTATAATCCAGAAAGCCTGATCTCATCCTTTGTGCATACGGGTCCCTGTGTCCATTGGTCATAAGGTGGGTCACCATGCCCCTGAAGAAGACATAAAAAGAGGGTCTATGACCCCTTGTGGATCAGGAGTGCCCCAGCAGGGGGCTACCCAAGTGTGAATCTCCTGAAGAATTTCAGTCAGAGCCTACTTTGTTCTTTACTCTAATGTGGCCTGTGAAACTAATTTTGTTTATACCTGCCTTGCATTTTTGTTATTATTTTCCATTGTATTTGATAGTGAGTGTGATGTTATTGACATGAACTGTGATCGTATAGATCATTGTTGCAACCAAGGTCCTACAGTTGCACCAAAACTTGTACAAAGGAGGTCAAATTAGGTGTCTATGGAAAGGCTGTAATTTGCTGGTTATTATGCTGTCTGTATGTGTGTATCATTTTTGTATTCAAAGTTATGAATATTGGCTATGTACTTGGATCTCAATGTGTTTGATTCTAAGTAGCCAAAGGGTATGTCTACATCTACAATTTTGCAGTGCTGGTTGTTACAGCTGTATTAGTACAGCTGTATAGGGCCAGCGCTGCAGAGTGGCCACACTTACAGCAACCAGCGCTGCAAGTGGTGTTAGATGTGGCCACACTGCAGCGCTGTTGGGCGGCTTCAAGGTGGGTTCGGGGAACGCGAGAGCAAACCGGGAAAGGAGACCAGCTTCGCCGTGGTTTGCTCTTGCGTTCCCCGAACCACCCTGCAAACCGCAGGGAAGGAGACCTGCTTGCTCAGGGGTTCGGGGAACGCGAGAGCAAGCCGGGGAAGGAGACCAGCTTGATTACCAGAGGCTTCCTCAGGTATGCTGGGATACCTGCTTATTCCACGGAGGTCAAGAAAAGCGCTGGTAAGTGTCTATACTTGATTACCAGCGCTGGATCACCAGCGCTGGATCCTCTACACCCGAGACAAAACGGGAGTACGGCCAGCGCTGCAAACAGGGAGTTGCAGCGCTGGTGGTGCCCTGCAGATGTGTACACCTCCTAAGTTGCAGCGCTGTAACCCCCTCACCAGCGCTGCAACTTTGTGATGTAGACAAGCCCTCAGTTAAACATTTGGTCAGCTTACTGAGAATACTCCTTTCTCAAGAAGTGCCCAATCAAGAAACACTTAACTGACAATGGACTTTGGGAGATGCCAATCCACATCGGAGCTTTCCTGGGAATGTTCAAACTAACATGTAAACAATGGCATCAGCCTGCAAAAAACTGACTCATTCATGGACATGTGACTTGCCCAGGTGGCTACAAACTCCAGCTTGTTGCTGTGATTTTGCACAGAATAACAAAGGGATTTCCTCCCACAAGAAAGAGAATATAAAAGACCCCAGGAAGCCCCTCAATTTTGTCTTCAGCTGGCTCAAGAGGTGGCCTGTCCACCCCAAAGAGATGCCTGAAAGAAACTGGAACAAAGGACAGTAACTACCAGGTGTTAGGGGGCTTATTCCTTCATCCCCTCACTTCCCTGGTCCTTCTTGCATGAACAGAGAGCAACAATACCCGAAGTCCAAAGGTGCAAACAATTCGATGTTTATTGGGGTGAACTTCCAGCAAGCACAATTCCAGTTTCCTTCCTTAGTGTCCCCCTTCCCAGCTCTGACACCACAGAGCCTTGCCTGTGTCCCTGTTCCTGTTCCCATTCCTGTTCCCATTTTCCCCTTTAGCAAAACATGATCCCAATTATCCCATCCACAGTCCCTGTTCCCATTTCCCCCCCACACACACTTCCTGATTGACTTCAGATTATATAGCAAAACCTGAGTTTTGCTTAGCTATTCCTTAACCAATCATTTTACTGAAATTTAACTAACCAATCCTGACATATTGTAACATGGTTATTTAACCAATTATACCCCACCACCTTAAATGGTTTACACCCAACAAAATTAATTATACAGTAGACAGAAACAATTACAGAACCAGACAGAGACTATGCAAATAAACATACAAAACAATACAGAAGTGAGGATTTCACAACTACATCTATACAGACATAAGGGTTCTCCAGCTGTGTCTATTGATAAGTGAGTTCTTGCCAGACAGGATGCGATCAAACTAAGTTTCCTTTTACATCTTCTAGGCTCTTCCCTTTCTCTGGAGGTGATAGGAATATCAGGACAGGACTGTATTCCTAATAGCCCAATAGCACCTTATTTCAATGTGACTAGTTTGGAATGTGAGGATGTGACCATACACTTCCCAGCTTATGGCTGCCTAACTACATCTTAGCTGAAGGCCTTATCCTGTCACAGTAAGAGAGGGCCATTACACAGACAGTGATCTTTGATTCTTTCTTTTATACCTCTATAACTAGCTAAGTGATAAGAATACACCTAAATTCTTAAAGGATAGGCCTTTGCAGACAGGCCTGAATATCTATATCCTAACACCGGGGTGTGAGTAATTGCTGGACCCAGACTAGGAAGGAGTCCAGTGTGTGAAAGAAGCTTATTGGAACATCTCTGGGTGTGAGATTTAATCTGTAATCAGTTTCTTAATGTATTAGGCTTAGACTTGCATGTTTTGTTTTGTTTTATTTTGCTTGGTAACTTATTTTGTTCTGTCTGTTATTACTTGGAGCCACTTAAATCCTACTTTTTATATTAATAAAATCACTTTTGCTTATTAATTAACCCAGAGTAAGTAATTAATACCTGGGGGAGCAAAAGCTGTGCATATCTCTCTCTATAAGTGCTATAGAGGGTGAACAATTTGTGAGTTTACCCTGTATAAGCTTTATACAGAGTAAAATGGATTTATTTGGGGATTGGATTCCATTGGGAACTAGGTGCTGGAGACAGGAGCACTTCTTAAGCTGTTTTCTGTTAAGTCTGCAGCTTTGGGGCATGTGGTTCAGACCTGGGTCTGTGTTGCAGCAGATTAGCATTTCGGGGTCAACAAAACAGGGTTCTGGAGGCCCAAACTGACAGAGAAAACAGGCTCAGAGGTAATCTCAGCACATCAGGTGACAGTCCTAAGGGAATTTCTGTGACCGAACCTGTCACAGTGAGACATATTCAAAGTGGACTTTCCAATGTTTGTTTTGAGTCATATGTGGTTCTTACATAATTATAAAATGATATACCATTGCCTCACCACCTTCATTTTTTGTTTGTCTTTTATTACTGTATCACATGATATATACACTTCTTACTAGAGTCAGTTGAAAACACTGGCCCTTTTTGTTGAAAAATTTCAAAATTCTCCAACCAACTCTATAGGTAGTGAAAAAGACAGGGAAATTTTTAATGAAAATTCTCATGGGAAATTTTGAATTTTTTCAGTCATCTCTACTTCTTACATTAACCACAGTCCTCTATATCCTGTCTGACCAGACATTTTTTCCATCTTCTCAAAGAGCTCTGTAATCACACAGTACTTGTCTTCATCACCTAATCGAATATCCTACTTTGATATTTTTTCCTCTGCACCCTCTTGTAAGGGCATTTCACATTTTATGACAATGTTGTGAAGCACATAACTTACCAGCAATGTCCCATTGACTTTAAATAATAAAACAGTATACCACAAGAATTATCAAGGTATGTGAACTGGAAAGTGAGGCTATCAAAGGTTCTCTTTAATCGGATGAGCCAAAAGTAATTGTAAATTTCCATTGAGGAAGTTACGTGACTTGGAACAGGCATCCTTAACCAGAAAGAATCTGCCTTCTGGAAAATAAAGAGTTAACAGATTCTCTGCCAAGAGCAGGGAGATCGCAGACTCCGAAAGCAGCCGGACTCCCTGCTAGGAGACTAGGCCACAGCTCAGTGGGGAACCTGGGCAGCAGATGTGCTGGGAGCAGGGAGCCTGCGGGGGCAGTTGGGCTCCAGTTATAAACTCCTGATGTAAGTAACCTGCAATGTCTGTATGGACTCTGTGTCATCCTAACTACACCAACATAAGCCCTATGCCTCTCATGGAGGTGGAGCTGTTATGTCAGCATAGTATAGCACTTACATTGGTGGGAGCAAGTCTGTAGTGGGTAAGCTGACATAATTAGGTTGCCATACGCTGCTTTATGCCAACCTAACTCTAGTATAGCCCTGGCCTTAGAACTGGAACACATGAGACATTGGTGCTGAACTGAATTAATTTTATTCCACCTAAATGTACTTAAAAGTCAGCCTCCCATATTGGGATCAGCTCCACGGATTTGCCAGACCAGATTATCTGGGTATGAAGGAATTGTGAAATCACTTTGGGTACTTGGCAAATACATCCATGATGCCTAGTTTTACATTGCGCATGATAACTGTGCTCATGTGGAATGTGTGGGTTTACTATTCTTGTAAAGACTTAGATATGGTAGTATCAAAGGATTTGTGTGCAGTGTACAATACACAGAGATGGAAAATAAGCTTTTCATGGTTGACTACTGAGGCTGTCTTTCTTTGAGAAAGTGACTATATTAACTTGTCCTCTGAAGAATAGCATTTACTTGCTGAGCTATAAAATGGGAGGTGTACTGATTTAAAACCAATGGTGTCCCCATGTTTGGAAAAATCCCGTGGCTAGTGAATTTGACCTCCATTGGCAGAGCAATTCTATGCTACTTGTAACTCTCCAAGTCCTCTTTTACATCCTCAGACATGATGCGTTCTTTCTCAGGCCTGTATCTGAGAAATATCTGTGCCTCTGTCAGATCTGAGACATTTACAAAATGCCTGTAAATCCCATACTCGGGTTACTGGCATCTTCTCTCTCTTCCTCTACTTTCTCTCCTTGAAATCCTAGCTAGGGCTAGCCCTAGACCAAATGGAGCCCCAGGTGAGGAGTGTCTTTGGTGCCCCTTCCCCCCCATTTGTAACTTCTGAATACCTTATTTTTATTGCATTTGTAGCCCATTCCATGACTTTGATGCCCAATTTGCATGAATGATTTATCCTTGCCATATAAGATAACAAATGTGCACATTAGGATCTATAAATCTGTATTTATTCATGCCATATAGAAGCAAATAAAAAAATTAGTTTCCTCTAAGCTTATAAAAACTTTTTAATTTTAAGAATACCTGAAATGTACTAACATCAAGAAATTGAACTGTCCATCAACTCTGGGTGAACCGGTATTAAATAGTGTTACAGTAGATGGCAGCCTTATAGTGTTAACCCGAGTTCTTTAGTTCAAAAGGTCATTTTTCTCACTGTTGCCCTCACTAACTGATACGGAGTGTCAGAGAGAGCCAAAGACTAGCCAGGAATTGTACCCGGAAATCACAATCAACGATTTAGCATTCTTGTCAAATATTTTGCAACTAAAATGGAACACTTTGTCAGTTGATTTTGAGTAAACTAGCCAACACTGATTCAGTTTCTCACAATTCTTGAGTACTCTTTCGCAATGTGATTTTTGAGAAGTGTCATTTCTGCTCATTTACTGGAAACGTCATATCCTCGATTTTGCCCGGCCTGTTCAAAAATGTACGATCAATATCAGCAGAGTTTAGGATGGCTGGCTACAAAGCAGGATCTGATGTATTGATTCGTAGTGTGCAGTTTTTCTCATGGCTATTTCTGTCATCATGCAAGGCTGATTCTTCTTTATCACTTCTCTCCTTTTTGTGTAAACCAGATTTTTCTTTATCATTACTCTCCTTTTCATGAGAGACACATTCTTCTTTATCACCACTTTCCTGTATGCCACCAGGAAAATTGGAGGTTTCTCCATCACTTTTCTCACAGTTCCATTCCTTATCTTCAGGTAAATCTGCCAATTCCTTAGTAATAGGACTTCCAACATTTATGATGTTCCTCAATTTCTTCTGCACTGGGACGATCACTACTACCTAAAGCCCAGTCTGTTGTTCTGTTTCAGATATATTTCCATCAAATTTGCCCCTTGCTGAAAACTACATTGCAATTGAGCTTTTCACTTCCTTTGCTGAGCTCCTGAAGGCTTCTTCAGGGGCATCATTTATTTTCTACAGGGGAAAACAGACAGTATTAGGAAGAGCAAAAGTCTATGTTCTGCAGTCTTAAAAAGTAAAAAACATTACGTGTTAAGTATGGCAAAAGAAGTAACAGTATTTCTTTTGTATTGTTTATTTCTTTTGTACTATAGGGGTTCAATATCTCTCTGGCATCTCATTAAATATGTACTTTATTAGTTTCTGCTTATGTTCTTCAAGTCTTAAAACACAAGTACACTTTCACAATAGCACAATAAAACAAGGTTCACAATATTGCACCTGGCCTCTCACTTCACTTTGTTCTTATATCTCACTGACTGACTGGTGATGCCCCACCCTTTATATACCCACAAGGACATGGCTGACAACATTCTAGGAGGTTCAAGGAAAATGTAGTTCTCACGAAGTCCGGAAGGTGAAACAAGAGACTACAAAGGTCCAGAATATTCTAGGAGGTTAGTAAAAATTAATTCACATACCAGATACCTGAAACATTTTACTTCAAACATTCTATTTTCCCTTTTGTCGCTAACAACAAAAACAGCCCCCTGAGCTAGGCACTCCCCAAACCTGACATCCCAGGCAATTGCCTGGGTCGCCTGCTGACCATAGCAAACAGGTTGAACAATCTCTTCTTTGTGGTTATAGTTACTAGACACCCACCTGACACCCAATTGTCAAGTGATATATCTTCGTCCTTGTGTTCTGTCTTATGACAAGGGGCTGACTTTTGTAGGGGAGAGACTGATTGAACAGCCAGCTGAGAATGGACTGTAAACTATTTCTGACTGAGCTCATTGCTGTCCATGTGAAAAGATCATGGTTAAACAATGAAGTCCATTGCTCTGTAATAGCGGCTCTGCTTTGGAAATTTTACGTGCACACTTCTCTAATTTCCCACATCCACAGGCTGGTGCACACAATCAGTCTACAGCAATTTAGTCATGGATCCTGTAGTGAGATGGTTTGGGTCTCTGCCACCCCAGGAAGAGACGAGCCCCTCCGGACACCAAAGTGGGTGGAGCCAGGAAGCCCTGAGCCCGCCCCCCAGAGGGTCAGACATGGCACAGGAAATATAAAGGCCTGACCCCAGAGCTCACTGGGAGGGCAGCCACCGGGGAGGCTAGATGCCTCCAGCCTATTTCCCAACTGGGAAACCCCAGCGACCTGTGGTGGACACAAGGGCTGGCTGGGTCTGTCCCGGGCCAGCTATGCAGAGGAGTTGCCGAGCCTGCCCCAGGCCTACTACCTGGAGGAGTTGCTGAGCCTGCCCTGCGTTAGCAGTCCCGAAGAACCCATGGTGCTGGACCCCCCTGAGGACACCACCCTGACCCAAGTACCTCAAGAAGCAGAGTCCGGAAGTAGCCCTGGTCTGGCTGCAGCACATCCAGAGCCGATAGGGTTAAACACTGGAATAGATTGCCTAGGGAAGTTGTGGAATCTCCATCTCTGGAGATATTTAAGAGTAGGTTAGATAAATGTCTATTAGGGATGGTCTAGACAGTATTTGGTCCTGCCATGAGGGCAGGGGACTGGACTCGATGACCTCTCGAGGTCCCTTCCAGTCCTAGAGTCTATGAGTCTATGAGGGTGCCGTGATAGGGTGACCAGATGTCCCGATATTTCATGGTATTCTTTTTTTTTTTTTCCTCCACCAGCAGCACTCGGCTTTTTTTTTCCTCTGCCAGTGACCCCCCCACCCCACCCCCCAATGTGTCCCGATGTTTTCTTCCTCTCATCTGGTCACCCTAGGCCAGGATCCCCACTGATGCAGCAGTGGATCCTCTGCCACTGCTAGGGGCCTGGACTGGGACACTGTGGAGTGGGAGGTCCTGTGTCCCCCCTGCCACCCAACTCATGTACAGGCCCCCTCTCCCAGGTCTTCGGACCTAGGGCCTGGGCTCCCTGTGGATATACGGTTGTTGCTCAGCCCCCAGTCTGAGTGCCTGAGCCCCTGATTCATCATTGCCCCGCCCTGACCTAGGGCCTGGACTTACGACTAACTGTGTTTATTTCTGCCCTCACAAAATCCTCTGAGGAAGATTCCTGTGGCTGGACTAATTCCCTGCTAGGCCTCCTCCTGAACTTAGTGAGGTGGTAGGGGTTCCCGCCGCCCCAGAGAGAGACAAGCCCTGGCTAATCTCTCTACAGATCCCAAGCCGCTTTTAACAGTGCTGCGCCCATTTAGGATCCTCTTGTATCCTCTGTTATGCACACACTTGTAGCTTTTCTGCTATCAACTGGCCTGCTTTCTTTTTAAAAAGTGGCCTTTTAACTCCTTCTGCTCAGCTCCTGGTGTACTGGCCAATGTATCCAGGGCTGGCTTTGGGATCTGTGGGGCCCAATTCAAATACCCGGTGGCAGTCCAGGTCTTCAGCAGCACTTCGGCGGCAGGGCGTCCTTCACTTGCTCTGGGTCTTCCGTGGCACTGAAGGAGCCCCCTGCTGCCAAAATGCTGCCGAAGACCCGGACCGCCGCCGGGTGAGTTAAAAAAACATTTGAAAGGTGCCTAAGGCATGTGGCCTCCTAAGCGTGGGGCTCGGGGGAATTGGCCTAAAGCCGGCCCTTAATTATCCTCATTTAATACAAATCATTCCAATGTCAAAAGCTGAATAGGAGGTATTGCTGAGCCAGTATTCTTGCATTTTAAAACTGTGCCAAACTGTTCCCTGGTGAAACTCCTTTCACTTCAGTGGAGGGATGAACTTGACCCATATTGCCGGGTTTTAGCCTTGTATATCCCATTAGCCAATGGGAGTCTCACAAATACAATTGTGCTATAAGTTTTGAAAATATAACTGTGATGGCTTCTGTTTTCCTGCCATGTACCTGAACTATAGTACTGAAGTAAGTACAAGTACTGGTTCTTGGTGTTTCATAAGTCATATTCTATTTTCCTGTAGGACTGTGTGTATGAGTAAAAATCACTGAGGTACCAGGAGTGCTAGAGCTCAGAAGTGGTTCCAAGAAAATATGCCAGTTTCTAATTCTTTCAGCTAGGGAATGCCACTTGGAACGATAAACCTTTAGGTAAATGCTAATGTACAGTAGAATTAGATATCATTCCAAATATAGGGCAAGATCTTCAGGGACAAAACTCCACTGAATTGTCTTCAGCGAAGCTATGCTACTTGATGATAGCTGAGGATCTGATCCACAGGATAATGACTTTTACATGTGTACCTATTGTCATTTTTGTTCCCGTGTGTTGTGCCTGTGCAGTTTTTGCACACACATGGAAATCAGATTGAGGCCTTGGAAAATTGTTTACTGTATGTTGGGGGACAATGGGCACTCTTAAGCATGGACAACAGTGGACTTTACAAGATACATAGTAAAAGGTGCCCCTATGGCTGAGAGCAGAGTTCGGCTATTTGTAACTTCTATTGCTTTGTGCAAGCTTAGTTTTGTCAAAGCTGGTCACTTTATTGGTAGTGAATTGATCCTTTAAGGGATCAGTCTATGTGACATCGGAAGTTTGTTTTAGAAACCGATTATGCAAATCGCTGACTTTAGTGGCCAATGTCTAGAGCTGTGGGAACGGGAGATTTTATTCCTCAAAAAACCTAAAAACTTTTTAAAAAAAATATTTTGTTCATAATCAGAACACTTGGCGCGCTGCTGGGGACCTGGGATCCCACTAACCAGGAAGCCAGGTGTGCTTCCAAAGAGCCTGTGAGCCCAAGCAGCAGCCCAGCTAGGGAGCTCTGGGAGCCCAGGAGAAGCCAGATAGATGGAAAACTTAAGAACCCTGGGCAAGGGGGAGACAGACGGCTTCCAGCTCCTCGGCAGAGTGCCAGGCAGGCTGCTGAAGAGCCTGGAACCCTGAAGAGTCAGGAGGAAGGGGCCAGTGGGCAGGAAATGTCCAGCCTGCTGACCTGGTTTCCTTGGAAAGTTTTTTTGATGGAATGGACATGCACCCACAGCATGTTTCAGTTCCATCAAATCTTTGTTTTCTGTCAGAAAACTGTTCTGTCAGAAAACATTGTCAGCTTGACTCGTTTCAAAGCTATGTTCATTTTGACTGAGTCATATTTTATTGGGGGGGAGGGGTAGGAAGATCGGAGGAAATAAGAAGAGAAAGGAAGTCTGAAGGAGCACTATCTGTTATACCAGAAAAAGAAATCTCAATTAAGAGAGCCTGTAATTTTAGGGAAGGGAGTGTGGCTAATAAATAATATGAAATGACAACTGTGAACTAGAGTTGCTGTTGTTCTCAATGCCAGTGTCTTTCATATCAAAGCTCTCAAGAACAGCATGGAAAAATGATTCTTTTTTCTGCTCCTCCTCTTAGGAACAGCCTGAGTACAAGTACTGCATCCTTCCTGTCCAAGCCAACAAGAAAGGCTAAGTAGAAGGTAATAGTCCAAGAGCTCATTGGCTCTTTATAATGCTCACTGCTTCACAACTAACGGCTTTCTATTTCTTAGGGATCTTCTGAACTCTGCTGAAAATAAGATGCATGTATTACCCTGGAAATACCTATATGGTTGTTCAGTCTTCTGGTATTTTCAATGCACTATATAATCATCATTATTAACCTGATGCCTTTGTGATATCTGGGTACTACATTTTTATCTTCTGAATACAAAGTACAGCTGATAAACTGGGAGTTCTGTGCTTCATCAGCATATTCTCTTCAGCATCTACTATTTATTGATTGTTTCAGGTCTTTGAAGGAGTTTTTTTCATTTAACCCATTTTTTTATTTTAAAGAAATCATATTAGTCCTTAGTTTTGTTATTACATATCACCTTAAAACATGAAAACTGAAATCTAATTTCAAAGCATCCACTTCTGCAGCTTTATTTTCTTGCTAGTCTTTTTAAAGATGGAGGCACACTTTGCTGAAGCTTGTGTATTCAATATGGGTTTGATCCTATGAGGTGCTGAGTACCGTCAACACCTCAAAAAAGTGCTCCCCATCTTGAAGACTCAAGCCCTAATTACATGACAAAGGCCTTATTCCTTGTACTTCCAATTGCTTGTGGAAGAAGCAGTGCTTGAAATTCCATATCCAGAAAATAGATCTGGCTATCCACCCTTCTCATTCTGGTGCAGTTCCTTCTTGGCATTTTGTCAGACGCTGTTCTATTTTCAATTTGACTAAGGAAACTCACTTTAAGATATGTATATAGTATGTACTCTACTCCAAGAATACTTTGTGCTACTGGTCACGCTTTATCTCATATGTGCTGGAATGAATGTAGCCTTTATAGATCCCTTGCCTACTTGACTTCTGTGTCACCATATATATTATTTTTGGACACAGATGCAAGTTTCACAAATGTGGCATTTAGTGCATTTTTGTCCAGTCCAAAAGCAAGAAAATGTACTCTTTGCATATATTTTTATGAGGGATATATTTTTGGCAACTTGGAGGAAGCATTTTAACAAGGGACTCCCAGATCTGGAGTCTTTGGGACTATGCAATGTAGTGTAGCAAAAGTAGATTGTTTTCACCCTCCAGATCCTCTGGCAGATAGAAAACTGAGCTAGGATCCTCCGGTGGTAGAAATTGGCATAAGCGCCATTAGCTTCAGTGAAGTTACACTGACTGATCAGTCCAGTGGTGTGAGGTGCCCACTGTATTCTATGTTTCATTGGCTGTGTGTGTCACAACCTGGCCCTCTGTACTGTCACCAGTCTGTTGCAAATTGATCCATTTGCAGGGACTTCCTGAGGCCCCCTCCCAGTGACTTATACACTCCCTCAGAGTTCCACCTAGACCTTGGTCACTCTGGGCTTCTACTTTAACTTCTTAGGGGACAACATAGCAGGAAAGCAGGTTCAGCAAAGGAATTTTTTAAGCAGTGTCACTTTATTTGTAAAAGTACTAGAGAGTTACAGATCCTTGATGGCTTCTCTTTGATGCTCTTTGATGGCTTCTCAGTCATCGTCCTTCAATGCGACATCAAGCAGCTTTCTTGGGCAGAGTAGCTATCTGGAATCAGTCATAATAGATCCACACTGAGCAAGGTTATACACATTATCATGGATCCGTTGTCATTGTCGGTGCTATGCCCTAGCTTTTAAGCAGCCTGTTGGAGGAACCCTTTTTGTGTGGCAAACCGCCAAGGCAGGTCTCACTTTTCCTAAAGAGGAGGCCATGTGGCCTCCACATCTGTGAGGCTGAATTTCTGAACTCTAGCACTCCTGTCTTACACCATGAGCTCTGCCCATAAGTCCAACTGAGACAGACTCCTGATCAGAGACTTTTACAGTTTTCAGGGACCAGTGCACCTCAGCAAGTATTTGCAGTGACACCAGGCAGGCATCTCTCTCGGTTAGTTCCAGAGGAGAGCTCCTGAGTTTGTCCAAAAGCTAACTCTTACCCCTACCACCTGATACCTTTTAGTCCATTGTCCAACTCCAGCAGACCCATGCTGAGTTCACATGTTCCACCTGCTGGAAATTGCCCTGGATAGGTGTCAACTGTTAAGACATTGGGTCTCCCGTTGTCTCCTCCATTGATATGGGCTGATTCCAGCAAGTCCTTTAATGACCTATTCATCCCACCCCAGACAATTAAGTGGCACAAACCTCAGGTCCCCTTCTCTCCCACAAGAGCAGCTTTTTAACCCTTTTGTACCCACTAGATAGTAATGCAAAGTACATAGGGGAACTGAAGCATGCATAGGAATAATAAAAATATTACACACAATTCCCATTTTGTCACACATATTGAGCATATAGCACAAAATGGAAGTTACAATACAAAATGGACTTCCCAGTTTGGTGCAGACCCATCCCATTATGTCATGAATTGTGTTACTACTATCTCCAGCTGACAGTGGAGTTCTCTGTAAAGCCACAGACTAAATTCTGCCATCTGTGCTCAATCCTTACCATTAAGTCAACGGGAGTTTTGTTTAAAGAAGAACTGAAAAATTGATTTGGTCTTTAGTTAATATATTATGTTCACTGTGTGTTTGAGTTATACAGTAATAAACAGTTGTCATTTTCCTAATTAGCGTCTGAACTCTAAAACAATCCCAAATACAACAATGTCACCACCTATGAAGTCTTAAAAAACCTGTGTGACTGTGTTGCAATTATTGACCCACCTAGGAAAAACTGGGGCAGGCACAAGACACTTCCTGATATGACGGCTCCCTGCATTGTAAATTTCACAGTTGCACATGACCTGGTTTTAGATTAATGGTGGGATAAAGTCAGATTCCCCTGACATGAAACTTTTAGAAGTGTTTAAGGGCTGCCTAAACATTCACACTCTGTCTATAGGACTTTTCGATTAGTCTCCAGAATTTGGTCATAATGAGTTAATGTACAATTCATTTGGATAATTTAATGCCCATAACTCATTATAACTAATATCAGCAGGAGTTAGAGTAAGGAGATGTTCTAAAACCAGTGAGAAAACACTTTCTCTTCCCACCTCCTCCATTTCTGGTAAAATGAGGATTCACCAGGAAGGGAAATGTGAAATGGGAGCAGCCAGAGTTGCTGGTGCTTGGCTGGGAAGTTATTTGGGTTCCCAGTCTTCCTACCAGTAGTAGCCATCTCCTTGGGCTTGTTAGTGTATGACAACCCAGAGTGTGAAATTACAGCAGGTTAGCTTGCTGTGAACTTACTCACCATGTGGGCATTGTTACAGGGCACTGAAAGTTCTGCAGTGCACTTTGATATACTCCTATTTAAAGCAGGATTATGTCAAAGTGCACTGCAGAACTTTCAGCACGCTGTAGGACAGACTGCACAATGAGTTAGTGCTCAGAAAGCTAGTGTGCTGTAGATTCACACTCTGGCTTGTATACACTAACTCACCATGTACACAGGCCCTTCTTCTCTCTTCTGGTGAAGGAGCATCAGTAACTATCTGCCTTTTCTACATGAAGATTTATCCCTTCCCTTTAGGGACAGAGGAGAAGAAGATGGAGTACATGGGGATGACTGAATTTAGGAGCTATACAGAGAAGAATACTGGAGCATGTCGGAGTGAATGAGGAAGGCTGGAAGCGGATGGAAGGGAGGAAAGATTGAGAGAATAAGAGGAAGGAGGAAAATAGAGAGAAGGAGGACAAAGAAGTGAGTGCTTTAGATATTGGAAGGGGAACAAAGGTTAATCCACACAAAAAAAACTGAGAAAGGAGAAAGAGTCAAACAATCAAGGAGAATAGTCGAGTTTAAGAGGAAGACCAGAAAAAAATTGGGAAACAAGTCAAAAGTTAAATTGTTCTATAGAAAATCCAGCGCTGAGATATTGCAATAAAATATGCTTTAGGGGTTGATACAGATGGTGTGTGTGTGTGTGTGCACCTGTGCACACACATGCAGATGATGGGGACTTGAGAGACCTGGGTTTAGGTGGGAGATGTGTATAGTATCCCATATGAATGGGTAAGATAGAGGATAGCCTGCTTGTATGGTGGGGCCAGCCAATTTTGGTGGCCTTGGTGCATAATTTAATAAACAAAACTTACCTGTGGAAAATTACAGTTGAATACTAGAAAAACCAACTTTTTTCCTTCCACATAAGCTTTCTTCTGAACTACAGGTCTAGTCCCTGAGGCCAGTGATCTCAATGGCAAAACTCCCCTGCACCTCAATGGTGAAGAATTGAGCCCTATCTTAAGATCTTCTAAAATGCAAGAAATTTGATTTTGAAGAGTTTCTAGGGGAAGAATCCACAGCTCCACCATGTTTAACTGGTGTATTTACATAAAGATGGATTTTCCTTCTTGGTCAGATCTAGAGGACAACATTCTAAAGGAGTAATAGGGATGGGGACAACCAGAGATTTACTTCCCCAGCCCTTCCAAACTCCTAACATTGTGTGCATGCACACCTATATATATGCTGTTGTTTAGCTGACTAGATTCCTCAGTGGGGATGGGTCCACCTTTCAGATACATACCTTCTTTTGTCCCTGTTCTCTCTTTCCATGATGCATCCCATGATCAGAAGATGAGGCCATACCGTTTTGTCATATGACTTTATCACCTATCACCAAAGCTTCACTTCTCATCTTGATGTACTTAAACTCTTCCTGCAAACCCAGAATTTGTACATGACCTACTAGTTTGGAATGCGACTGAGTGATCATTAACTTTGGAAATACAGTAGTTACAATATCAGTACAACCCCATTATTCTTATTCTTCTTAAATACATTTTGGTAGTATATCTGGTCATCAGAGCATGGATAATTGCCTACCATTTGAGTTAAACATTCCAAACCAAAGGGAAGAATTTGCAACAGAAGTCAGTGCAAGATAATTGACTTTATCACAGCAAAGCTTTAGAGGACTGTTGCAACTACAATACGCACACACATTGTGTGTATGTGTGTATAATTGTTCACTCATCCATTTCTCTTGTTCATTAAATCTGGGAATTCTTGGACATTTCTCTTTTTTGATATTTCTGGCTGTGCTTTGACATTAGCTAATTTTCTTATTACAGGATCGCTTATATGCTATCTCCTTTCCCATCAGTTTCTAACATGAGTTAAAGCCCTCTAGAAATGGCTTGCAGTTGGTTGAACATGATGCATAGTAGTCTAAGTGGGAGTAAACAGTTCTTGTACAAAATAACAGCAATAACTTCTGGTTAGGACAGTTAAAATGCTAGGACAAGCTCTGAACCAAGATTATTTGTTTTTGCAGACTCTGAGCAATGCCTGCAGCTGTGGAATCTGCAACTAGACGCAGATGCAGTGTTCCCCCCCACACACCTGAGTCATTTTTGCATGATGAAGTGATTGGTTGCTCTAGAAGTTGAGAGCTGTACAACAAAATCTACACCTCATTATCGTCAGAGTGTGAAGAAATGCAGGTTATTGGAGACTCCAATATTGTTCTCACCATGTCCTTCATAATAAGGATGAAGAGAGAAGGGGAAAGATGTTCCTAGGTAGAACACAGGCTTTATATGTGTACAAAGAAAAAAATATCCATCACAATTTCTGTGGCTATCTCTAGGCTAGAATTTTGTGATCTTCTTCTAATTCAAATTTAATGTATTGCCAATTACCTCCTATTAACATTTGCCTTTGGAAATTCTAACCTAGACATTCTGTGACCCTAAGAGCATCCCAGTGCCAGAGGACAAGGGGTTCACTGGTATCAGGTAGTGAGTTGCAGCTCACCTGAGCAGTTCAGTGTACTCCAATTCATGTATGTTATAATCTGTTTCTAATAGGTATCATCTAAGGTATCATTGGAAAATCATTGGAAATAATACACTGATCATAAGAATGGCCATACTGGGTCAGACCAAAGGTCCATCCTGACTAGTATCCTGTCTGCCAACAATGGCTAATGCCAGGTGCCCCAGAGGGAATGAACCTAACAGGTAATGATCAAGTGATCTCTCTCCTACCATCCATCTCCACCCTCTGACAAACAGAGGCTAGGGATGCCATTCCTTACCTATCCTGGCTGATAGCCATTAATGGACTTAACCTCAATGAATTTAACTAGTTCTCTTTTAAACCCTGCTATAGTCCCAGCCTTCACAACCTCCTCCGGCAAGGAGTTCCACAGGTTGACTGTGTGCTGTGTGAAGAAGGACTTCCTTTTATTTGTTTTAAACCTACTGCCCATTAATTTCATTTGGTGACCCCTAGTTCTTATATTATGGGAACAAATAAATAACTTTTCCTTATTCACTTTCTCCACATCACTCATGATTTTATATACCTCTATCATATCCCCCTCTTAGTCTCCTCTTTTCCAAGCTGAAAAGTCTTAGTCTCTTTAATCTCTCATCATATGGGACCCATTCCAAACCCCTAATCATTTTAGTTGCCCTTCTCTGAACTTTTTCTAATGCCAGTATATCTTTTTTGCAATGAGGAGACCACATCTGTATGCAGTATTCAAGATGTGGGGGTACCATGGATTTATATAAGGGCAGTAAGATATTCTCCATCTTATTCTCTGTTCCTTTTTTAATGATTCCTAACATCTTGTTTGCTTGTTTGACTGCTGCTGCATACTGCATGGACGTCTTCACAGAACTATCCATAATGACTCCAAGATCTTTTCCGATTAGCTAAATTAGTCCCCATCATATTGTATGTATAGTTGGGGTTATTTTTTCCAATGTGCATTACTTTACATTTATCCACATTAAATTTCATTTGCCATTTTGTTGCCCAATCACTTAGTTTTGTGAGACCTTTTTGAAGTTCTTCACAGTCTGCTTTGGTCTTAACTATCTTGAGCAGTTTAGTATCGTCTGCAAACTTTGCCACCTCACTGTTTTCCCCTTTCTCTAGATAATTTATGAATAAGTTGACTAGGATTGGTCGTAGGACTGACCCTTGGGGAACACCACTAGTTACGCCTCTCCATGCTGAAAATTTACCATTTATTCCTACCCTTTGTTCTCTGTCTTTTAACCAGTTCTCAATCCATAAAAGGATCTTCCCTCTTATCTCACGACAACTTAATTTATGTAAGAGCCTTTGGTGAGGGACCTTGTCAAAGGCTTTCTGGAAATCTAAGTACTCTATGTCCACTGGATCCCCCTTGTCCACATGTTTGTTGACCCCTTCAGAGAACTCTAACAGATTAGTAAGACATGATTTCCCTTTACAGAAACCATATTGACTTTTGCCCAACAATTTATATTCTCCTGTGTGTCTTACAATTTTATTCCTTACTATTGTTTCAACTAATTTGCCTGATACTGACATTAGACTTAATATTTTTGCATGCTGTATGTATGGTAAAAGCCCAATGGACTATACAAATGTGAAGAAAATGTGGGATTAAATTGTGTTTGGAAGCAGACACGTCTAGGGAGTGGGTAAGCAGTTTTTTTCCAGACAAAGGAAAGGCCAATAACTCCATCCAAGTGCAATCAAGGACAACTGGTTATCACAGTCAAGTGGCCATTTATTGGCATAGTGGAGACTGAAGGGACAGATCAATTTGCATAGTAGAAAGCACCAACAGGGAAAAAAGAAAGCAGCATGGAACCTTCTCCATCAGACTCCATGGCACTTTTCCTCACAGCGGGACCACTGGATTCCAAGAGGGATGCATTTCAAAAGTCCACTGGACTACAAAAGAGAAGCAAAGAATTCCAAGTTATCTTTTGCCTAATAAGACAAAGAAAGTGAGAACATTGGACTTTGTGGAAGGTCCTGACCAAAGGGGTGGCCAGAAATCTTGCTGGAAGGAGGTGTGGTAAGAATCCTACCTTAAACCAAGACTGTAGTTTTTGTTAAGGCTTAGTCACTAGAAAGGGCTTTTCACTTTTATTTGCTTCTAACCATTTCTGACTGTATTCTTTACAGTTGAACTCACTTAAAATCCCCTCTCTTTCTGTTAATAAACTTGTTTTACTTTTAATCTAAACCAATCCCATGCTGTGATTGTTGAAGTAATTGTTAATTAAAGTTAAAGCAACAAACCGATGTGTTTTTGTCTCTTTAAAGGAGCAATGGACCTTACTACTTACTTAAGTGTTCCAGCAGAAGGCTGGACACTTCAGGGCAGATAGTTTTGAGAAAATTCAGGACTGGAGTTGTGTTGGGGTCACTTGACTAGCAGTAACCAAGGTTGGTGGCGACCAGAGTGTGGCTATAGTATAACAAGCAGGCTGCTGGAGTCTGAGTTGCTGAACCAGGGCTGCTTATTGCAGACACTTGTAGCTGTCTGGAAGCATCCAAAAGGGATCTATAGCAGCAGAGCATTTTAAGGCACTCAGGGTCACGGGACAAGTGATGAAACAACCTCTCACCGATCTGGGTTGCCCCCCAAAATGTGACACACTCCATAAACAACTGTGTTTTAACCTCAGGACTCTGCCACAAAGGTTTGTGTTGTAGAATAAACATTTGTGGAATGACTAGTTTAGCATTCCCAAAATATGTGTTACCAGGCAGCAAATTAACTCAAGTTAAAAGGGAAGCAAAAAATCTAATTTACATAGACCCTTTAGGAGAAACTCTCATCTAGCAAAACACTTATGTATATGCCTAACTTTAAGCATATGAGAAGTCCCTTTGAAATCAAAGGGCTTAAGGTTATGAGCTTAAGTGTTTTGCTAGATGGGAGTCAGAGAGCACATTTCTCATTCAAGGTCAAATTGCCAGTTCTTATCAAGCAATCTTTTGTAGGTGGACCAAATGGACAGGAAAACAGTGAAGCTCACTTTGCAGAATTGTGTTGCATTAAATTAAGCATGGATCTGTCTAGATTTTAAGAAGTCCTCTTTTTATAGCTACACCATTTTGGACTTCAGGTGTTTTGCAAAATGAGTTAGAGCCATGGGGAGCTTGGGGCAAAAAGGAATGCAGGAACCAGCCCCTTAAAAAGTGGTACTAAGTAGCGGTATTTTTTTCAACCCACTGCATAAAAGAATCCCAAATGACAAAAATATGCACATGTGTTTTAACTGGATAATGGTTAAACAGAATGACTGTGAAGAGGAGTTACAGTTGGGTATTCAGCTTTAGTTGCTATTGTAAATTGTTAGATTGGCAGTATACAATTTGGTTTTGACTCAAAATATTGTCTAAGGGCAGACCTCTGTTTTGACCAGTTGTGTCTCTTCCCTGTGGTCTCAGAGCCAGAACATTCCAGATAAACAGTATGATGTTACTTTAGTCAAAGCAGTTTTCCTCCTGCTGCTGACAGTCTGTGCCCCTCACTGAAGGGAAAATTGACACTGTCATCTGTAAGGGTTTATTTCTCTGCATGCTATAATTTTCTTTCATGAAAGACTTGGAGGAGAACTAATTAGAGATATAGTGAGAGCAAAATAGCATCATTTTATCTCCTGAAGAATATTCCAAATCCGAGCATTCACAGGCTCAGCACTAGGCTTCGATCTCGGATGTGAATTATTTAAAGTGACAGAGCAAATCTGATTCAATGTTCCAGTGACTTTTATTCTTTGTAAAATCAAGATGTTAATAAACGGGGGACTTTTGTCCTATTTGCAAATGCTATGGAAGTTGTAGATAATATCTACCTGGCCATTTACGGATGCATAAATATTTATACAGTAACAAGGACATCTGACAAGAGCTGGGGATCCTTAGGAAATGTTGTGGTCTGATAGCCAGAAGATCTCATTCCTATGACTGGCAGGTACCTTAGCTTTTTCCTCTGTTGAGGTTGTTTTAAACTTCTCAGTTCTGTCTGTTATCTTTTGCTCAGCAAGTTCATATAATTCACTCAGCACCCTGGCGGTCAGAAGTTCAGAGGGTGTCAGGCAGCAGCTTCTGTTAAATAACTCTTCCCAACACAAAATAAACTGCTGCACAGCACACACCAGCAAACATGACTATTAAGTATTTGTGACCACAGAAATCTATCCACACCTATGTGCCACAGATTCTGTGAAATGAACAAAAAATGGTCCCTTACTACTTCATCTTTAGCTAGTATTTATTTGTAGTGTTGATAGTGAAGCGAATGAGATGTTTTCTAGACCTGTGGTTCCCAAACTTTTTAGTACTGTGGCTTCCTTACAGATATTTTCAAACTTGGTGGCTCTCCTCCACCAAATAACATTTTTTTTAACCACCCCAGTACCTAGAAAAGAGTTCAGGACATAGATTCAAGAGGGATACTGGTGTTTGGATGGTTTTCAGATTGTATTCGGTTACATATAGTTTGTTTAACTATATACTATGATCTAATCTGGTTTGTTAAGCTATATAGTTTGAAAATATGGATTTGGGGTGTGTTCAGACACAGCCTAAGATTTTAGTAAGAAGAATGGGCCCAGTTTGAACTGCATAGTTGCACAGCATTTGGTTGACCCTCTGGTAGTGCCAGACATAAGTCATTTTCAAAGTTTAAATGATTTGTACATTTAGTTAAGAACATACCAGGGCCATACTGGGTCAGGCCAATGTAGCCCACTAACCTGTCTTCGGATAGTAGCCAATGTCATGTGCTTCAGAAAGAATTTTAAAAAACAAGCAATCATCGAGAGATCCATCCCCTGTCATCAACTCCCAGCTTCAGGCATTCAGAGGCTAGACATACCCAGAGCATGAGGTTGGATCCCTGACCATCTTGGCTAATAGCCATTGATGAACCAATCTTCCATGAACTAATCTAGCTCTGTTTTGAACCCCATTATAGTTTTGGCCTTCACAACATCCCCTGGCAATGAGTTCAACAGGTTTGCTGTGTGTTGTATGAAGAAATACTTTCTTTTGTTTATGTTAAACCTGCTACCTATTAATTTCATTGAGTGACCCCTAGTTCTTGTGTTATGTGAAGGAGTAAATAACACTTTCTTATTCACTTTCTCCGTACTAGTCATGATTGTATAGACCTCTATCATATCTCCTCTTAATCCTCTCTTTTCAAATGGAAAAATCCCAATTTTTTAAAACTCTCCTCATACAGAAGCTGTTCTATACCCTTAATTTTTGTTGCTCTTCTCTGTACTGTTTCCAATTCTAATATATCTTTTTTGAGGTGGAATGACCATAACTACATGCAATATTCAAGGTGTGAGTGTACCATGCATTTATATAGTGAGTATTATGATATATTCTATCTTATCCTTTTCTTAATGCTTCCTAACATTGGTAGCTTTTTTGACTACTGATGCACACTGAATGATGTTTTTTAAGAGAACTATCCACAATGATTCCAAGATCTCTTTCTTAAGTGCTAATGGCTAATTTAGATTTAATCATTTTGTATATATATTTGGGATTGTTTTCCATTGTGCATTACTTTGCATTTATCAACATTATCTGTGGTTTCCACAGACATCATTGCTGAATACCTGGTCAGAGAAATAACTAGAAGTGAACGGAAGCAGCACTTTCATAGTTCATCACTGAGTTCTTTGTACCATCCTTTAAAATAAATCCAAAATTCCTGGTTTGTTAGATTTGAAAATTTAAGGCATTTTGAATTTGATATCTGGAAATTCATGTTTAACTCCAGGAAAATATTCATCAGAATGGGAAGACAATTCAGACAAATAAGTTAATATTTGGTCTTTAATAGCATTTTGATCTCTTTCACTTTATGCTTTTAAAAAAATCTAATAACACTGGAAACATCTCAGTACTTCCTTTTCAATGAGTCGTTTCCAAAGACAAAGCTTCTACATGAATCTCTCTGATTTTCTTTTTCAGATATAGTATATTGGTATTCGAACCTTGAAGTGTTAGGTTCAGTGCACTGAATTTGCCAAATGTACACGCTAATGTAGTCTGGAAGTCCACGTTACACATGTAATAGGCAAGGTCTGTTTTCATAAGGAGGAAAATTCTGATTTTTGTCATGCAATTCAAAGACCTGTTGTAACACTTTCCCATGTGAAAATCACCTGACTTCACCATGAAACAGAGCTGGTCTCTTCACACAGCATACAAAACTTTATGTTCATTGCCCAGGATTTATTAAAATTGTTAATTTTATAAACCATGTTGAGGGCCTCATGTACCTCAGGATGCAACTTATTTGATGCCAAAGTTGGTGATAAATTGCTGCTGGTGCCACTTTCTATACATGTGCTACAACTCCACTCTTCCTTCTGCTCTGGCTGCTTCCCCATCTGCCCCTCCCACACATACCCCTTTAAGACCTTCACCCACTATGAATTTATTGAGGATCTTGAATAGTTCCTCACTGATTGTTTGGGTTGGGATTTCTTTGCAAAATAAAAGTTATTTGTCTGCTTTGACAAATCTCATATAACACAGAAGCTGATGCTATGCCTGTGGATTCCTCAAGCTGCAGTGCAAAATACTGACTCGTCTTAACTTGTTCTACCAACTGGTCCTGGGCATTTTCTGCAAGGTCATCAGGGCATAGATGGATAGTATTGTTTGACATAGGAATGGTTTTCAGTGCCATGGCTGCTTGTTCCTCAGTCCTAATTCTACACATCTATGGCTGCTGGAAATAGAAGGGTCTAACCAAAGGTGTGTGCTTGTTTGCATTTTGCAGTTCACATGGCAACAATATATGATGCTTCTCAGGCTTTTTGAGGAACAGTTGCTTCTTTAGACGTTTTTTTTTCCTGCTTAAATTATCCTTGTTTCTAAAGGGAAAAGAATCTCAGCTCTTGTTTATGAACTCAAGGGGCTTGGTTACTAAATGTCCCTGTAGTTTCCATGGCCTCAGCCTTACATTTACTAATAATTGAAAACAAATGACTCATTTTGGCTGTGGACTTCCTGCAGTAATATCGAGACATGAAAATGCAAACATAATGTGACTATCATTGCATTGACTACTTTTCTTCCTTTTCTGATTTAATTTTATTAAAATCACCATCTTCAGCAGAAACTTTGCTACATGTAGGCTTAGCACTTGGTAAAAACAGTTCCATTATATAGACAAGATGTACCTGTCTCTCCCTCAGCCCCTTTTCTGTCTGCCACCATTGCTGCTGGCACTGAGAGCCCTCCAGTAGGGATCTTTCAGCCAAGAAACATCCTGCTGAATGCTTCCCCTAGTGGGACGTCTCTGTGTGGAAGGCCCCTTGCAGGTGTGGGGGGCACATAGAGACTTCCAGCCTTGGCAGCTGCAGCGGCACAGATCCATAGATAAGATGTAGGTGATTGTTAAGCTAGTTTAATAGTCTCTTAATTAGAAAAAACAACAGGCATATCAATTTAAAAAAATTTCCCAAACATCCGTGTCTCCCCATGCATCCTTGGCTCACAGTTTGGGAAGCACTGTTCTAGCAAAAGAAGTAGAAAATGGCCAACCAATGATTGAAATGATTTTGTGCTCTCTGTGTTGCTTTGCCATTTAAAGATGGAGCTCACACGCTGTTGTATTGTGCTGTTAATGATACTGACAGACTGCACAGCTACTCTGGGTTGCATTACCACTGAAGCAGAGCCTTGCATGAGCCAGGAAGAAAGAGTAGCAGCATATATCCTTGAAAAAGCTGAGAAGCCTGCTTCTCTCTCCACTTCCCCCCTCCTTTTGACTGATGCTGTGCCTCTTTTTGAAGCAACATGTCAGCCTAGGCCCTGAAAATGAGTAGTTCACTACCTCCACAGTACTTTCAATTCTCTTGACTAAAGACAGCCCCAGGACTGAGTACACACTCATCACACACACTGGCATTTTGAGTTGCTAATGCAGCATTTCCAGCATGTTCTACATAAGCCATGCTTAAATTGCTCTGTTTTGCATATTATGTTTTCCGTGCATAAAAGTGCAACCATTTACTTTCAGTCTGAATGAGTTTAATTTGTAGATTAATAAAACAGAAAATCAAATAAAACCTTCATGAGAGCACAGTGGGTGCCTCCTCTATAACGAGGCTGCATCTGAATTCAGCGCAAAATGGCAATTAGCTCTGCAGACAGTGGATTTGTAGATATTTAAAGGTGCAAGACTGAAAAAAAATAATCAGTATATAGTTGCATACAGCAAATTTAAGAAAAGCTATCCATAAAATGCTGTGGTTAGAAAGCATTTCAGGATGATAATATTCTAGTGCTCACAGGTTAGCCTATATGTGGAAATTAATACTAAAACCCCGTATATAACAGCGACAGACCCTGGTCGTCATCAGGCAGGATGGAACCTGGGAACCTCCTGAAGCTAAATGCTCAAGCCTCTACATTGCATGAGCTAAAAGCCACACTGCCCTTAGCTAAGGCTGTAGCAGACTCATTAATCTCTCTCTCAGTGGTCTCGGTGCCACTAGATGGGACAGAACACCCCACCCAGGAGGTGTGTGGGGTACACATGCTTCATTGTTTCTGACAAACTTAAGGCTGACTTTATAGGCACAAACAATGCAGGTGACTGTCTGGAACACTGCCTTTTTCGACTGCTCAATGGTCTTCCATTGATTTAACAACTCATGGGTTGGGCAGCTTTTTCCATTCTGACAGTGGGACTAACAGAGGAGGAAATGTCTTGCCACCACTCCTCCTTCTCCTCCTCCAGCTGTGGTAATCAAGGAGAAGGAATCTCAGTCGAATTTCACAGTCTTCTTCAGCAACTTGGAGTCCCACAGCCAAAAGAACAGCTGTGAAAAACTGAACTATCACATGCCATGAAAGAGGCATTTAGCTAGTTGCTTCAGGAATAAAATCTTTTGGCTAATTTCACTGATAAGCTCTGGCAGCATTGTCCTTCTCCAGCAATGCAGAGAAGCCATAAATCCAGGTTAAGCGGCTGGTTAAAGTGGATTTACAGCTGCTTTGTGTAACTGGAGTTGTGCAAAACAGTCAACGGGTACTGGTAAATTGAGCTCTATCATTTTAGATCATTTTCTATAAAGAACATAATTTAGTTCTGTAGAAGCATGCTGTAAGGTGGTAGAAAGACATAACAGAAGAGCAAACAGACAGTTGCAGTCAGGAAGGTCTTTTCTATGCAAAGTAAAATCAGCAGACATCAAAAGTAAAGAACTTCCCAGCTTGGGATTTGTCCCAATGGTAAGACACTGGGGGTGGGTCTGTGCCTTCCCGAAGGCATTCTCTCCCACTATCTCTTCAGGAGCTACTTTTATAGCCCTTCCCTTTAGGGCCCTTCTACAAAGGGAGAGGGAAGCTGAGTTGACATTTAACTGCTTGTTCACCAAGGACAAGGTTGTACCTCAGTTTCCTGTCACACTAATTTATCAACGTGGACCTCTTACTCAGACTTTGGCAAAATAGAGTTTTATTACAGGAAATGTGTACTCTCTATTTTGGGATAGAATCTCCATCGATGTAGAGAGGCAGACTGTATGATAGCTTTTGTCACATGGAGATCATTAATCTTTTTTATTTCCTTAGGCAAAATAAAACAGTAATCTTTACCTAGTTAAACAGTGGCTTCAGTTTTAAGAAGATCTTTAAACCGCATAGGTGACTTTTAAATCAGGAGGTAGCATATGAAAAATTATTGCAGAGTACAATTCCACACTCAGCTGTATTCATCTCAAGAAGTTTAGATGTGGAGAGTAGGTTTACCTCAACTGCTTTACCTACTCCATACTGTAAAACTACCTATTCCTATATGTAGCAAACCCACATATCTGAGAGGGCTTAATGGATCAGGTTTGATGTACCAATGATACATTTTAAAATATGGACCCTGTATCTTTTATGAATCTTCTCAAGGAATCTGCATTCCCTTGTGACTACACTGTAAATTAAAAGGAAGATTCTGTTTTACTTAGGACCTTTTTTGTGGATGAAAAAACAACAGGAGTAAATCCTGACTAGGAAGCCGTTGCCTCAATCAGGGCCTGATCAGCGAAGAGCTTTGGCACATGCTTAACTTAAATAACTTCAATGGGATTACTCAGATGCTTAAGGTTAAACACATGGTTAACTACTTTGCTTGATCAGAACCCCAGTGCATGTCTTGTAATGTGTGTGGTGTCCCTACACAATTTTTGTACAACTTTTGATACTTATGCACAGCATCTTCTAGAACTGTTGACTCCTTTGTGTGTTTCTAGCAGAATCCATGCAAATACATAATAATAGTAAACCATGGTTATTCAGCCTCCATTGCAGATTAAGTATGACACAGGGTAAGAGAGGAAAAAAAATCCAGGCATATATTTATATGTGGGCCACCTAATTCAGCTGCTAAATTAACTTCATAGATAACTAATCCATCACCTAAACTGCACCTAGGGAAGTCCATGTTACTGGTTGAAAAGTATTGAATGAAATAATACTCCAACATGTATATAAGCGTGTATGATATTAGATTATAGTATGTCTCAAATAACACATATGATCATGTAATTAAAGTAAGTCAGATCCACCAGCTGAGGAGCCTAAATACCTTTGTGGATCTGGGCCTTAGTGCTTATGCACCAAGACAAAAGTTAAGGTGGTGGGTGCATAAAATCTTAACTATCATTTCCTGATGTTTGGGTGGATACCTGTATAAACTTTGCTCTTAATTAGAACATAAGAACGGCCATACTGGGTCAGACCAAAGGTCCATCTATCCAGTATCCTGTCTTATGACAGTGGCCAATGCCAGGTGCCCTATAGGGAATGAACAGAACAGGTTATCATAAAGTGATCCATCCCCTGTTGCCCATTCCCAGCTTTTGGCAAACAGAGGCTAGGGACCCCATCCCTGCCCATCCTGGCTAAGAGCCATTGATGGACCTATCCTCCATGAACTTATCTAGTTTTTTTTTGAACCCTGTTATAGTCTTGGTTTTCACAACATCCTCTGGTAAGGAGTTCTGCAGGTTGACTGTGCATTGTGTGAAAAAATACTTCTTTTGTTTTAAACCTGCTACCGATTAATTTCATTTGGTGACCCCTAGTTCTTGAGTTATGAGAAGGAGTAAATAGCACTTCCGTATTTACTTTCTCCACACCAGTCATGATTTTATAGACCTTTATCATATCCCCCTTCTTCGTCTCTTTTCCAAGCTGAAAAGTCCCAGTCTGATAATGTTATTTGTTTGGCATTATAAGAATTTGAGTAAACTGTTCACTAGAGAGGCATTTAGCTGCAAATCTATAGTTACCTTATTCTAGCACCAATACAGCGCTGAGTGATTCCTATGTAAATCCTTTACAATGAAAATTGATGGTAATTCTGTGAATATGATGCTAAAATATGAGATTAAAAAACAAGAGCAAAGCCACCCTAATTTATGTTAATTTCATGTTAGTCTTGATATCTCAAGAAGGCTATTTCCCACATTAAAAAATTCTGCATGTCTGGATGCAATTATTTCCAGTAGGGAAAAAAGGCTCATAAAGACTGAAAGCCATCAAGGAATCCTGAGGAGACACAGAGGAAACCACATAAAAATCTTACAGTGGGTATGAAATTAATCCATATCAGCTCAGTAGTTTCATGTCAGTGAAAGTCAAAGGAGGTCTCACTACTGTTTGGTACGTTTTATATATATAAAACAGTAACATTGCAACATTGCAAATTATTCCACTTCAAAGACTATAAAAATTAAGTATTTTAAAACTCTTCTAATTAGTATTTTCTTTGAGATAAATTAGTACAGTCTAAGGCCATGATTTTCAAAATTGACTAATGATTTTGCATTACTTAATTTTTGGATACTCAGCTTGAGATGCCATAAAAGGGGCTGATTTTCAAAGGGTGTGGACATGGGCCTTTCTGAAAAGAAAGTCCTTTTAAAGAATCTCAGGTTAGTCACTCAAAATCACCAATCACTTTTGAAAATCTTAACCTAATTCTTTAGTTGGAAACGTGCTTATGTTCTAGTTGTGATAATATTCTCTCCTTCTTAGGTACACAATTACCACAATGATGTGCATGGTGTAAATATGTGGATACGTTTGTAAAATATCCTGTTTGTAACATAATCCTTAGGATATGGACCATTGCCCAGCATAAGCCTTAGAATATGAACCAGCTAGCGAACAGGGGACCACAAATGGGAGTGGGGGAGTTTGTAAGAGGGAGACATAATATAGTCACTACGGTTAGGAAGGGCTGCATTGCCAGTGCCAACACTGCTCCTGTCTCTTCCACCTACACCTGTATCCAGACAGAGAACCTAACCACGGATGCCTCTACCCAGATCTCAGTGCAGATTTGCAGAGACTGTGGCCTGCATTTTCCACTCACAGAAAGACAGGCTGGGGGGACCATCCAGTATGAAAGATGACTGCTGGTGGAAGCTCTCAGGAAGCAGGTGGACGAGATACAAGAGGAAGTGGCTAGGCTGAGGAGCATCTGTGCCCATGAGGAATTCCTTGAGCGTATTCGTATGGAGAGGTCTAAGACTGAGGAAGCTATCCAGCTGCAGAGGACTGCTGTCACACCACCAGGGGAGGAGGATACGGCTTTGTCACAGGGAGGACACTGTCTGCTGGTTACTTCTGTCAGCAGGCAGTGTTCCACCCCTACTCCCAACCCACCCACCATGGTGATAGAAAACTGTTAGGCTGCCCTGGCAGAGCGCAATGAGGAATCACCCCCAAAGGTGGAGGAGGAGAAGCCTTGTACCCAAAAGGCTGGAAGAAATGCAGCCACCACTCCCAGGAGGAAATGTAGGATAGTGGTGGTTGGTGACTCTCTTCTGAGAGGGACAGAGGCACCTGTTACCTGAAATTGGGCCAGCTAATACGCTTAGGGAGGACTAATGACCCACCAAAGTTTGGCAGAAAGCAGCACGTTCATTATACTGATAGATAAGCTCAAAAGAAGTGTATGTGTGGGGGGGGTCACATTTACACTTGCATACTCACACTCCCAGGACAGGCATGGCACTGGAGATGTTAGGATCCTTCAAGGTAAGTCTAGTGCCCAGGTGTCTTCCCTCTCTGTAGCCGCAGTACAGGTGGCGGCAGCAGAGGAGGGGCGGGAGCGGGAAGAAGTAGAGAATGCCTCCCTGAGCCAGGCAATTACCTGCCTGAAGGATTTGGTTCTGGGGGGTTCTGCCCAGGAGAACAGGATCCGGGAAGCTTATTCAGCCTGGGTCACCACTGTTGGGGTGAAAGCCCAGGGGCTTGAGGGACCATATGATGATTGGGTCGGGGATATCTGGTATGATCTGGATCCCCCGGATCCTGATCCCAGATGGCCGGACCCCAGACACTGTGTTGCGGCAGTCTGGAGAGTGGTCCGAAACTATGGGGCTGTGCCTGCAGGGGGCGGGGCAGCCCCAAGTACCGGACACACTGTAACAGAGACCGAGTTGACTCCTGTGCAAGCAATAGAGTTAGCAAAAACCCTGGGTAGCATAGCTAACACCCCTGTGGGAAAATGGGTACACCACGAACAACTCAAACGAGCAGGGTCTGCCGTGGTGGGAGCACTGTGCTAATTTGTTTCTAAGCTTCTATCTTTCAGCCTCTGAACCAGAACATCAGGAGAGCTGGTACCAGCTAAAAAGTTACATAAATACCATAGTTATAATGTCGCAACAAAGTCTGTGTTCAGTGTTCTGTGTTGCATGTTCTGTTTCATGTTCTGTGTCTGTCTCTGGTGGGTGTCCTGTGCTAGCACTGGGTCCAGAGAAAGAGGGGATACTACACTACATAGGGTAAATGCCTCTTCCTCTCTCTACTTCCTCCATCTCCAACCAAATTGCCAATCACATCCACCTCTGTTCAAAAGACTTTGGTCCCCAATACATCAGGTTTATTTTTTGTTAGGTTTTCTATAGTTCAGGAATTATACTCCCAGGTGGAAGCGCCCCTGGCATCCAGGGTCTGCCTCTTTCTTTTGGAGCCATTCTAACAACATCCCGGGCAACAGTGCCACTCCCCAAGGGGAGGGGGTGTCTTCTCACTCATGTTGCTTTGCCTTTTCCTTCCCCTTATCCCACAGTGGCATATTTAGCAGCAGCGTCCTTTTCTCCCTGCAGTGGGTTGCTAGCCTACCACTTTTTCACACAGGCTTGAGCCGGACCCACTCAAGAGGCTACCGGGGGGCAACAAGGGACCTACTCTTGGGTCAAATCCTCCACTAAGATGCCTGCATTCTCCACCAGTAAGGTTACTTGAAATTGGACCAGCTAGTAAGCTTAGGGGAGAATAATGATCCACCAGAGTATGGCAGAAAGCAGAAAAGCTCAAAAGAAGGGGTCACACTTACACTTGCATACTCACACTCCCAGGGCAGGCACGGCACTGGAGATGTCAGAATCCTTCAAGGTAAGTGTCTCACAGTGCAGCGATGGACGGTGCAATGAAGGTAAGTCTTCCTGAGGCACGATGAAACGCAACGTGGCGAACCACTGGCCAGGGAGTTCAGGCGAAGGGCCTTTATGGGAGGTACAATCTTGTGAGTGCACGCCTGAGCACATGGTCTCTTCCCCTTTTAAGGACCTGCTCCTCATGGCCTGTGACTAGAGATGACTTGGCCACGCCTGATTGGTCACACTCTACCTCGGGCAGTCTCCATGCATTGTGTGTATGATTGCTGCCTAATTAGAGTTCCAGACACCTTGTCTACCTGGGAGCTCTTCTGATCTTCCAGCTGTTCAAGCAGCCCATTCATCCCACAAGCATTCCAGGAGGGAGGGAGTAGGGGTAAAGCCACTTCACAGGTATTCAAAGAGGGAGAGGAGACAAAAGTGGGGGGGGAGTGTAACAGACCTTTTGAGCACACAGGTTATACATAGCATACAGATCATTGCTGCTCCTACAACAGCTGTTGCCCTGGCATGGCATCCTGGGAGGTATGCTGCCTGCCAGGGACCCATATCTGAGACATTACAGAATGATTGTTGAGGATCACCCAGCCCTCTGACAACTACCCCATATTACTCATCCATGTGGGCACTCATGATACTGTGAGGTATGACCCTCAGCAGATCAGAAGTGACGACACGGCTCTGGGAATAAGGGTGAAGGAGTTGGGAGTGCAGGTGGTGTTCTTTTCAATCCTTCTGGTCAAAGGTAGGGCTCAGGCAGAGACAGGTGCATCCTGGAGGTGAATGCCTGGCTACAAGGATGGTGTTGACAGGAAGGCTTCAGTTTCTTTGACCACGAGATGCTGTTCAAGGAAGAAGGACACCTAAGCAGAGATGTTATCCCCCTATAGAGGAAGGGGAAAAGTACATTTGGATACAGACTGGCTAACCTAGTGAGGAGGGCTTTAAACTAGGTTTAAAGGGGACAGGTGACTAAAGCCCCCAGGTAAGTCAAAAACATTGAGACCTGGGAGAAGGGTCAGAATTTGCAGGAAGCATGGGCTGTTATAGCAGGGATAAAGGAGAGACAAGACAGAACTGTGGGCAGGGGGAATCAAATAAGTATCTTAGGCCTGGTCTACACTGGGGAGGGAGGCGGGAATCAATCTAAGTTACGCAACTTCAGCTACGTGAATAACGTAGCTGAAGTCGATGTACTTAGATCTACTTACCACTGTGTCTTCACTGTGGTAGGTCGACTGCTGCCGCTCCCCCGTTGACTCTGCCTATGCTTCTCGCTCCGGTGGAGTACCAGAGTCAACGGGAGAGCACTCAGCGGTCGATTTATCGCATCTTCACTAGACGCAATAAATCAACCCCCGCTGGATCGATCGCTCTGGAGGTAAGTGTAGACATGCCCTTAGATGTCTGTATACTAATGTGAGAAGTATGGGGAATAAGCAGGAAGAACTCAAAATGCTAGTAAATTAACACAACTATGACATAGTTGGCATCACAGAGACTTGGTGGGATAATATGCATGACTGGAATATTGGTATGGAAGGATACAACTTGCTCAGGAAGAACAGGCAGGGAAAAAAGGAGGAGGTGTTGCCTTATATAAAAATGTACACACTTGGACTGAGGTTGAGATGGAAATAGGAGACAAACTTGTTGAAAGTCTCCAGGTAAGGATAAAAGGGGTAAAAAACAAAGGTGATGTCATGATAGGGGTCTACTACAGACCACCTAACAAAGAAGAAGAGGTGGATGAGGCTTTTTTTTAAACAACTAACAAAATCATCCAAAGCGCAGGACTTGGGGGTGATGGGGGACTTCAACTACCCAGACATCTGTTGGGAAAATAACACAGCAGGGTACAGATTATCCAACAAGTTCTTGGAATGTATAGGAGACATTTTTTTATTTCAGAAGGTGGAGAAGGCAACTACAGGAGAGGCTGTTCTAGATTTGATTTTGACAAATAGGTAGAAACTGATTGAGAATTTGAAAGTGGAAGGCACCTTGGGTGAAAGTGATCATGAAATGGTAGAGTTCATGGTTCTAAGGAATGATAGGAGGGAGAACAGAAAAATAAAGACAAAGGATTTCAAGAAGGCAGACTTTAGCAAACTCAGGGAGTTGGTGGGTAAGGTCCCATGAGAAGCAAGTCTAAGGGGAAAAACAATTGAAGACAGTTGGCAGTTTTTCAAAGAGACATTATTAAGGGCACAAGAGCAAACTATCCCATTGTGTAGGAAAGATTAGAAAGTATGACAAGAGACCACCTCCTTGCTTAAGCAGGAAATCTTCAATGATCTAAAAATCAAAAAAGAGTCCTACAAAAAGTGGAAACTAGGTCAAAATGTGAAGGCTGAATATAAATAAATAACACAAGTATGTAGGGACAAAATTTGAAAGGCCAAGGCACAAAATGAGATCAAACTAGCTAGAGACATAAAGGGTAACAAGAAAACATTCTACAAATACATTAGAAGCAGGAGGAAGACCAAAGACAGGGTAGGCCCATTACTCAATGAGGAAGAGGAAACAATAACAGAAAATGTGGAAATGGAAGAGGTGCTTAATGACTTCTTTGTTTCAGTTTTCACCAAGAAGTTTGGTGGTGATTGGATGTCTAACATAGTGAATGCCAGTGAAAATGAGGTATGATCAGAGGTTAAAACGGAAGGAACAAGTTAAAAATTACTTGAACAAGTTAGATGTCTTCAGTTCACCAGGGCCTGATGAAATGTATCCTAGAATACTCAAGGAGCTGACTGAGGAGATATTTGAACTGTTAGTGATTATCTTTGAAAAGTCATGAAAGACAGGAAAGATTCCAAAGAACTGGAAAATGGCACTATATTTACCCATCTATAAAAAGCGAAATAAGGACAACCCAGGGAATTACAGACTAGTCAGCTTCACTTCAGTACCTGGAAAGATAATGGAGCAAATCATTAAGCAATCAATTTGCAAACATCTAGAAGATAATAAGGTAATGAGTAACAGTCAGGATGGAATTGTCAAGAACAAATCATGTCAAACCAACCTGATAACTTTCTTTGACAGAGTAACAAGGCTTGTGGATGGGGGGGAAGTGGTAAACGTGGTATATCTTGACTTTAGTAAAGCTTTTGCTACTGTCTCACATGACCTTCTCATAAACAATCTAGGGAAATGCAACCTAGATGGAGCTACTATAAGGTGGGTGCATAACTGGTTGGAAAACCATTCCCAGAGAGTAGTTATCAATGGTTCATAGTCATGCTGGAAGGGCATAACGCAGGTATCAGTTCTGGGTCTGGTTCTGTTCAATATCTTCATCAATGATTTAGATAATAGCATAGAGAGTACAGTCATAATGTGCAAATGATACCAAGCTGAGAGGGGTTGCAAGTGCTTTGGACAAACTGGAGAAATGATCTGAAGTAAATAGGATGAAATTCAATACGGAAAAATGCAAAGTACTCCACTTAGGAAGGAACAATCAGTTGCACACGTACAAAATGGGAAATGACTGCCTAGGAAGGAGTACTGCAGAAAGGGATCTGGGGGTCATAGTGGATCACAAGCTAAATATGAGTCAACAGTGTAACACTGGTGCAAAAAAAGTGAACATCATTCTGGGATGGACTAGTAGGAGTGTTGTTAGCAAGACATGTGAAGTAATTCTTCTTCTCTACTCAGCGCTGATTAGGCCTCAGCTGGAGTATAATGTCCAGTTCTGGGCATCACTTTTCAGGAAAGATGTGGACAAATTGGAGAAAGTCAAGAGAAGAACAAAAAAAATTATTAAAGGTCTAGAAAACATGACCTATGAGGGAAAATTGAAAAAATTGGGTTTGTTTAATCTGGAGAAGACTGAGATGGGACTAGATAACAGTTTTCAAGTACATAAAAGGTTGTTACAAGGAGGAGGGAGAAAAATTGTTGTTCTTAACCTGTGAGGATAGGACAAGAAGCAATGGACTGAAATTGCAGCAAGGGAGGTTTAAGTTGGACATTAGGAAAAACTTCCTAACTGTCAGGGTGGTTAAGCACTGGAATAAATTGCCTAGGGAGGGTTGTGGAATCTCCATCGTTGGAGGTTTTTAAGAGCAGATTAGACAAACACCTGTCAGGGATGGTGTAGATAATACTTAGTCCTGCCATGAGTGCAGGGGACTGGATTAGACGACCTCTCAAGGTCCCTCCAGTCCTATGATTCTATGATTATGAAATCTCCTGGTAAGCCACATCTGTTGCAATGCCTAGAACAAATAGGCCTAAGGTAAATTTGCTGCACAACATCCAGTCAGAATTTCCTTGGTTTTATAAGCTTATATTTTAAGTAAGGATGGACACAGAGCCATGAAGTTTGGATTGATATCTGCATTCCCCCAACATTCTGAGCAGTTAAGATCTTCTAGGATCCTGGTTCAGGTGAATTTTGAATCTCAACATTTTTATTTTCACAGTTGGCTCTTACTTTGATTCTTAATGTTGCTGGCAATTGGGCATGGTGCATTACATTGATGTTGTATAGTATAATGAAATAAGACTGGCAGAGCCTGATGTGAGAATAACCTCGTGTCAAGCAAAAAACTCTAAAACAACAACAAAATAAAATCCTTTGTCTTAATAAACTGGGAGAACTAACTGTAACTCTAACTGCTGGCATTCAGAGTTCAAAAGGAACTTGTTTTCAAAGAAAGCCACCTACTTAATGAGCTCTCAGGTTTCTCCTACTTTTCTACAAGTTCTTTGTAATTAATGAGCACAAATACAGCACACTCAATTAATGGCTAATATTCTTCCACTCCCAATGGATACAACTATAGTAAGAAACTATTCCAGCAAATAGGTTCCAGCAAAACCCTTAACACTTCAGTAAGTGGATGCGTGAGAAATACGCTGATTTCTCATCCTGATTTCAGGTTGGGAGAGGGAGGAAGTTACACACAGATTTTATTTGCTGAAATAAGCTGTCTAGACAACATGTAAGAGGTCTTTTTTTTTCCTGTCTGCATGCAGATACATTTGGTCATCAGTTTGCGCTATTTCCAAATTAAGATAATTTAAGATAGATTGAAATACTCCTGTGTTTTATTTTTCTGTCTTTTTCTTTCTTTCTTTCTTTCTTTCTTTCTTTCTTTCTTTCTTTTCGCTAGGACAAATTAAGTATGTTTCCAGCATATTTTTTAAAGTGGAAGATAAATCAGAATGTTGGCCCTCCTCATTAGCTCTCAGGTGGAGCAAGCCACAGACATGAGACTGTTCCATTTCATTAAAACCCGAGAAATAACCTGGGGCCAGACAAGTTAAAATTATGGCTCTTTATTACCAATTGTTCTTTCGAATTGTCACATTTGCTATGACATTGGCACTTCCTGGTGACTGATGACTGTTTGTTATTGTAGCAATCCAGCCCTGAGCAGCCTTTAACAAAAAACGGGTTCTCTTAAACGGAGGTGGTGGGAACTCAGTTTGAATGGAGGGGCATAGTGAAACCTAAATGTACTAAACACCCTACTAAGCATGAGGCATCGAGAAAGAGGGGAGGAGTCAAGGGAAGGGGTGTATGCTCGGTATGGTGACTGAGGGGAACTACTACCACACAGCAGGCTGAATGGGGCAGCTGGCTCCAGGCTGGGAAAGAGGGTCCCAGTGGTTTGTGTCTCTCTTGCCGGGGACAGCTACTCCCAGACCTGGCCCAATCACCCCAGTTCCTACCTGCTCCCTGGTCCAATCCTGGGTTTCCCAGCAGCCACTTTTGCACCTCGGGGTCCTGCTCTCCCGTTTTTTCCCAGCAGCTACAGAGCTCCACCCGGCCTGAGCATGCACAGTATATGGAAGGTGAGGTGTGTGCATGCAGTTACAGGGAAAGTTGATTCCCAGCATGTGTAGCAAACAAACTCTCTTAAGAACAAGGCACAGGGGCGGAATCATAGGTCAGCCCTCGCACTATTTCCATTTCAGGGGCACTAGCTCCCACCACCTCTCTAGCTCTGCTGCCCCTGTGCTGAAATAAGGCTTTTTTTCATATCAAGCCAGCTCCTTAGCTGATGGAAATCACTGCAACTTCCATTGAAATCAGTGGAGCTATGCTGATTGCCATCAGTTGAGGATCTGGCCCATTGATTAAGAGACAAAAGTGATTAGGGCTGTTCCCCCAGATAATCACCTCACTCTTAAGAAACATATCTCAGTAATTCTGAAACTTAGCACTTGGTAAAAAGGTTAGTGATATTGTTAACCCTCTATCAGGCAAGCATGGGCAATGGTAATTATAGCATGGAGAAATTGGGAGGGAAACATAACTTCTATTTTAATTGTATGCTTTGAATGTTGTTTTGATTTTAGCCAAACTGTTCTAGCTAAATTGTCTTAACTAATGTGATTCACCAATTTTTCTTTAACTGTAGTAATGGGGAAAGAATCGTTTATATTTTGCTATTCTCTGTTTTTTGTATTTTCTTGTAACGGAGTTTTCTTTAAATCTATACCCTTAACTGAGTGATTGGTTAATCAGTCAGCTGACTGGCTAACAGTGATTTCAGAGGAGGAAGAGTCTTCCAACTGAAGATTCCTACAAGCAAGTGGAGGGAAGATATTGTTTTAGACCCAGCAGACTATATAGATTTGGTGATCAAAAACTCTGACTGAGACTTAGGTGAACTAAACCTAAGCTTTTGAGAACTTTCAGTTTCTTCTCACTGTATTTCTGTGAGGACTCAGCTATTCAGATTTTAATCTGTTTTCTTTATTTATGTTTATGTATAACTGTGAAGGTAATGTCTGTATTATAAAATAACCATGTCATGCAGTAAAAATTATATTATTTGTTTCTTTATCATAAAATTTTATAAAGTTACTTAATTAAATTCATTTCTTTTGGGACTTGAATGTGGGAAGGTTGACCCTGTGCAATCCTTGCTGAAAATCCTTAGAGACTGAACTCTGGGTCTCCAGCCACTTTCTATGGGAGTTGCTTTTTTTGTTTGTTTTGTTTTCTTTTTCTTTTTCTTTTTTAAGGCACTGGAGATGGGAAATGAAATGAACTCTATCTCATCCAAAGGTTACACCAGGGGTCGGCAACCTATGGCATGCGTGCCGAAGACAGCATGTGAGCCAATTTTTAATGGCACGCTGCTGCCTGCCAGCGTCTCAGTGTGCCATTAAAAATCCTGCCCAGCCTGGCCTGGCCCACTCTTCTCCGCCCTCCACTCCCCCTTCCCCCGCAGGGGAAGTGGGCAGAAGCATAGGCATGCACATGGCACACCCTAAAGCAGGGGTGGGCAAATGGCCTCAGTCTCCCGGTGCGGCAAGCTGCGGTTCTGCGCTCCCAGGCCGGAGCACTTGGCTGAGAGCAGCAAGCCGCTGGCCCCTTCCCCACCCTCTCCCCTCACCTGGAGCCCTGCCGCTGCGCGTGCAGCACTCTGAGGGGTGGGGCTGCATGCTCCCATGGGGCAGCGTGTCTGGCTCTGCATGGAGCAGAACATGCTGCTAGGAGCCTCATGGTAAGGGGTCTGGGGCCGGGGGGGGTTGGATAAGGGGTGGGGTCAGTCAGGGGACAGGGAGCAGGGTGGGTTGGATGGGGGGTGGGCTCCCAAGCGGGGCGGTTAGGGTTGTGGGGGTCTCTGGAGGGGGTGGCCAGGGGACAAGGATCTGAGGGGGCTGGATGAGTCAGGAGTTCTGGGGGGGGCTGTCAGGAGGCAGGGGTGTGGAGAGGGATTGGGGTAGGCAGGGATCGGGGGGGTTGTATGGGTCAGGAGTTCTGGGGATCCTGTCAGAGGGCGGGGAGTGGTTGGATAGGGCATGGGAGTCCCAGGGATCTGTCTGGGGGCGGAGTGTGGATAAGGGTCGGGGCAGTCAGGGGACAGGTAGGGGGTAGGGTCCTAGGGGGGTCAGTCAGGGGACAAAGAGCAGGGAGACTTAGATAGGGGGTGAGGTCCTGGGGGGCAGTTAGGGGCAGGGGTACCAGGAGGGGGTAGTCAGGGGACAAGGAGCAGAGGTTGGGGGGTTCTGAAGGGGACAGTCACGGGGCAGGAAGTAGGAGGGAGTGGATGGGGGCAGGGCTAGGGCATAGCGGGGGTGGGGCTAGGGCAGGGCTCCCTGGGTGCACACCCTAATGAAATGTGCTGCGCTTGCCTATGGGCAGAATCTTGGTCCTGCCAGTTCCCCTGCCTCTTCCTATAGTGTGCTGGGTTCCTGCCCCTCCTCCGCCTCTCCATCCCTCCCTCCCTCCCTGCCGGCTGATCAGCTGATGGCACTTGTGAGGTTGGGGGTAGGGAAGGATCAGAGTCAGTGTGCTTGCTGCTCCTGGCAGAGGCAGAGAAGAAGCAGGGGCAGGGCCTTGGGGCAGGGGGGTGGAATAGGGGCATATCCCCTCCAGCCCCCTGCCCTGAACCCCCGCCCCCCACACAGCCCTCTGCCCTGAGCCCCATAGCCCCGCACACCCCCCAGGCTGCTGTCCTGAGCCCTGTACCCCCCTCATACACACCCAGCCCTCTGCCTGACTCCTTCACACGCCCCCCCATGACCCCAGCCCTGACTCTTGCACTCCCCACATCCCCACCCTGAGCACCAAACGGGAGCTGCCCAGGTAAGTGCCCCACACCTAAACCTCCTGCCTCAACCCTGAGCCCCCTCCCTCATTCTAGCTCCTAGCCAGACCCTTCATCCCCAGCCCCGTGCTCAGTGCACTCCCACCATCAGCTCAGTGCAGAGAGAGGAAGAGAATGGGCCAGAACTAGGGAGAAGGTAGGTACCCACTGTATGTGGGCAGGGCTGGGACCCCGGCAGCTCAGACCGGCAGCGGGCTGAGCGGATCTGGCAGCTGGGATCCCAGCTGGCAGGAGCTGGCAGATGGAACCCCTGCGCAGCAGTGGGCTGAGCCGCTGAGCCCACTGCCGGTCTGGAGTCCCGGCTGTCGGCCCCACAGAAGCCACTGCCAGTCTGTGTTCTGGCTGCCGGACCCTTGCCAGCTGGGGTCCCAGCTATAGGCCCCACTCAGCCCGCTGCCAGCCCAGGTGAACAGAACCCCAGACCAGCAGCAGGCTGAGTGGGCTGGCAGATCAACATTTTAATTTAATTTTAAATGAAACTTCTTAAACATTTTGAAAACCTTGTTTATTTTACAATACAACACTAGTTTAGTTATATAATATATAGACTTGTAGGGAGAGACCTTCTAAAAGACATTAAAATGTATTACAGGCGTGCAAAACCTTAAATTAAAGTGAATAAATGAAGACTCGGCACACCACTTCTGAAAGGCTGATGACCCTTGGGTTAAACTATTACCACTAGATTTGTTTTAATTTCCCTGAAGCTTGACTTGCATGGGGAAAATTCCTAGAATTTGATAACTACCACTAACATTTTGTTCTGCTGCTATGGGAATTGCTCATTGGCAGCTGGTAAGATCCATACAATTCATCATCAACACGTCCTTGAATCATATTTTGGAACACCAAAAACACTATGTAGCATAACTGCTGGAGCTTGATTGGCTGCTTTGCAACAGAGGGTGTTGTACATACAGGGCTCAGTCCTGCAAAAATGCTGAGCACTCCATCCCCAGTTCAGCAAATATTTACTTAACTTTAATCTGGTAAATAGTTGTACTGACCTCACAACCTGAGTATGACGAGGATTTCATGTAAGTTCATGTCTACTCTAGCATGCCCTTTCTTTTAACACACCATACTTCACTTTTACTCTGCACATCTGTGACCGAGGAAGGAGGCTTAGACGGGATCTGAGACTTTGAATTGCTCAGAACGGGGGGCCCACACCTTGTGCAAACTTCATCGCACATGTGGACTCTATGTATAGAGACTACAGGGCAAAAACCTTATCTGACCTGATGCACACTGCACAAGACCAGTGTTTCCTTAGCAACTCATTTGTAATGCCTTACACATGTGGACATGTTTGATCTTCTGTTTTTCTGAAAATAATCAAATATACTTACCTGAATTACAAAGTAGGGCCAAGATTTTCAGAAATGGGTCTCTGAAGCTATGCTCCTTAAACCATATAAAGACATCTAAATAAGTGGCCTGATTCTTCCAAAATACTGAGCCCCCATTAGCTTCAGTGGGAGCTGCTGATGCTCATCATCTCTGAAATCTAGGCCAAATATAACCATTTATCTGATTGTATCTCTCTGCTCCTCTATGGCCCTTATTATGCAAACAATATGCATGCAAGTTAAATTCAACAGGATTACTTGCATGTGTTTAGAGTTTGGTCTTTCTAGTATAAGCTTTCTATAACAAGGATTGTGTCTTGCTGTGTGGAGGACAGCTCCTCATACATTGCTGACAATACAGAATAAGAACTAATTTATTCTGAACCCATATTGCTCAGAATGCCTGTGACATGTTTCAGTTCAGATGTGGGCTGGGCTCTCATTCTCACTGGCTGCAATCTAGTTCATGTAAAATCAGCTGGCAGAAACCCCATGTTGTTATTATAAATCAGTGGTGGTCATCCTCTGGGTGCATCTGTTATCATTACCCTGCAATACCCTGTGCAGCCAAGACTTACTCCTTGGATCCACCAGATGTCAGACAGTGACCTACAGGTAACTGCCAAGGTTAGCTGTTCCCCCCCAGGAATTTAGTTGAGGAAGTGAAGGTTCATGGAAGAGAATGATGGTGGAAGTGTTTCAATTTGGCAGCAGAGATTTGGTGGTGAAAAACATTTTAGACATTAGTTCTGTTTTTAGGGCATTTTTATTCATGTTTTTTACATGTGCCCAGAGTTTAGGATGGGTTTATTTTAGATCTGTTAAAATAGAAAGGGCTAAAACAGGGCAATGAAAGTAATTTAAGCTCAGGAATTAAGCTCTTAAAAAACTTTGATGGTGGCTGATCATATTTGAGAGACCCCTGACTGGTGACTGTCTGTAGACCAGCAGTGATGTGAGAGTTAAGCTATGGTCATATGGATTCATCAGATTCATCTCTGATATCATAGAATCATAGAATATCAGGGTTGGAAGGGACCTCAGGAGGTCATCTAGTCCAATCCCCTGCTCAAAGCAGGACCAATTCCCAACTAAATCATCCCAGCCAGGGCTTTGTCAAGCCTAACCTTAAAAACCTCTAAGGAAGGAGAGTCCACCACCTCCCTAGGTAAGCCATTCCAGTGCTTCACCACTCTCTGAGTAAAAAAGTTTTTCCTAATATCCAAGCTAAACCTCCCCCACTGCAACTTGAGACCATTACTCCTTGTTCTGTCATCAGGTATCACTGAGAACAGTCTAGATCCATCCTCTTTGGAACTCCCTTTCAGGTAGTTGAAAGCAGCTATCAAATCCCACCTCATTCTTCTCTTCTGCAGACCAAACAATCCCAGTTCCCTCAGCCTCTCCTCATAAGTCATGTGCTCCAGACCCCTAATCATTTGTTTTGCCCTCCGCTGGACTCTTTCCAATTTTTCCACACCCATCTTGTAGTGTGGGGCTCAAAACTGGACACAGTACGCCAGATGAGGCCTCACCAATGTCAAATAGAGAGGATCCCTCGATCACGTCCCTCGATCTGCTGGCAATGCCCCTACTTATACAGCTCAAAATGCCATTAGCCTTCTTGGCAACAAGGGCACACTGTTGACTCATATCCAGCTTCTCGTCCACTATAACCCCTAGGTCCTTTTCTGCAGATCTGCTTCCTAGCCATTCGGTCCCTAGTCTGTAACAGTTAATGGGATTCTTCTGTCCTATGTGCAGGATTCTGCACTTGTCCTTGTTGAACCTCATCAGGTTTCTTTTGGCCCAGTCCTCTAATTTGTCTAGGTCCCTCTGAATCCTATCCCTACCCTCCAGCGTATCTATCACTCCTCCAAGTTTAGTGTCATCTGCAAACTTGCTGAGAGCGCAGTCCACGCCATCCTCCAGATCATTAATGAAGATATTAAACAAAACCGGCCCCAGGACTGACCCTTGGGGCACTCCACTTGAAACCAACTACCAACTAGACATGGAGCCGTTGATCACTACCCGTTGAGCCCGACGATCTAGCCAGCTTTCTATTCACCTTGTAGTCCAATCATCCAGCCCATACTTCTTTAACTTGCTCGCAAGAATACTGTGGGAGACGATATCAAAAGCTTTGCTAAAGTCAAGGAATAACACATCCACTGCTTTCCCCTCATCCACAGACCCAGTTATCTCCTCATAGAAGGCAATTAGGTTAGTCAGGCATGACTTGCCCTTGGTGAATCCATGCTGACTGTTCCTGATCACTTTCCTCTCCTCTAAGTGCTTCAGAATTGATTCCTTGAGGACCTGCTCCATGATTTTTCCAGGGAATGAGGTGAGGCTGACTGGCCTGTAGTTCCCCAGATCCTCCTTCTTCTCTTTTTTAAAGATGGGCACTACAGTAGCCTTTTACCAGTCATCCAGGACCTGCCCCGTTCACCATGAGTTTTCAGAGATAATGGCCAATGTCTCTGCAATCACATCTGCCAACTCCTTTAGCACCCTTGGATGCAGCGCATCTGGCCCCATGGACTTGTGCTCGTCCAGTTTTTCTAAATAGTCCCGAACCACTTCTTTCTCCACAGAGGGCTGGTCACCTTCTCCCCATACTATGCTGCCCAGTGCAGCAGACTGGGAGATGACCTTGTTTGTGAAGACAGAGGCAAAAAAATCATTGAGTATGTTAGCAACAAGAAGAAAGTCAAGGAAAGCGTGGGCCCCTAGTGACAGAGAATGTGGAAAAAGCTAACATACCTGAAGAAACCCTTCTTGTTACTCTTAACATCTCTTGCTAGCTGCAACTCCAAGTGTGATTTGGCCTTCCTGATTTCACTCCTGCATGCCTGAGCAATATTTTTATACTCCTCCCTGGTCATTTGTCCAGTCTTCCACTTCTTGTAAGCTTCTTTTTTGCGTTTAAGATCAGCAAAGATTTTACTGTTAAGCCAAGCTGGTCGCCTGCCATATTTACTATTCTTCCTACACATCGGGATGTTTTTTTCCTGCAACCTCAATAAGGATTCTTTAAAATACAGCAGCCAGCTCTCCTGGACTCCTTTTCTCCTCATTATTTTCCCAGGGGATCCTGCCCATCAGCTCCCTGAGTCAGTGGAGTTGCACCAGGGATTAATTTGTCTTTTTAGACATAAGAAATAACCATCTGGCTCTACATGCCTGCTCTAGTTTATATTTATGAGCCACATAGCGACAATCTTTATAGAAGATGGATGATTAGTGCCCAAGAGACACACAATGATGTTTGAGATCAGGCTTTACCAAGAAGTAGAAATGCATGTACCTTTGTCACAGCTACTGTGATTTTTTCCTTTACAATTGCGGATTGTTTATATTATTGGGGATGATAGAAGGAAAATCCCGCCCCTCATCATCATTCCAAGGCAGTGATGTAGTGCAGGTCCTGGTCCAAACTCATAAAAAAACCTTCCTTCCAGGCTCCCATGGGTACTTTGTTTACTGACTTTCTGCCCCAGTAGTTTCCCCAGTTTGGGCAACTGAAACTGATTTGCCTAATCTTGGCATATGACAGGAGTGCATTTTCAGTGCAAGGGGATTAGCAGCATAAATTTACATGGACATGAGTAGGAGCTGTGTAGTGCAATCCCTGAATAAAACACTGGAACTTTTCTCTAAAATGTGCTCTTACACTATTTCTGGAGAATGTCCATTGGCACCAATAGCCAAAAGGGGTGAAATCAATAGCTTTAGGCCAAGAAAAGTAGCAATATCAGATGACTTTACAGAAGCAGTCTTCTCTATTCTTCAATCCATCATATCATCCAGATGTGCACAAAAAGCTTAAGAGAGACACTCATGTAATCTCTACACAAACAGATAGAAGCTAAAAAGAGGCCTCTTTCAAGTTGAATCTCATCTAATGGGTACACAGTTACGACTTACTCTGTTGCCTTAAATGGTCAGCAGCATGAAGAATATGGTTGGTGAAATACTGCTCGGTTGCTAGACCTTCTTGCTGAAAACTGTAACGGACGCACTCTCCCTCCCCACAAAAAAGACCTCTCAGCTTATTGCGGGGATGAGACACTACCGTTCAGATAAGGACAAAAGCTGTGATTAGATAAGAGAACCGTCATATTCACGTCAGCTAATTCAGCGATTCTCTAAGAAGAACGAGCAGCCATGCTGTTTTCCTCTGCTTCTTCATATATAAACTGCATTTGGGAACATCATTAAGTATTCTAGGAAATTGAACCATTCAAATAGAAAGAACTCCAAGAAAGGCTGACAGCTTGACCCTGCTATATTGCTGTTAATGGCTTTGTTGACACTGCCTCTGCTGCTCTGGTTTAGATCCTATGCTTTCATGTACTGCCAGAATAAAACCAATTCCAGCCCACAAGAGGCAGAAATACCAGGTTCCACAGAATGACTACATTTGTTCTGTGTTGATGGCAGTGTGGAAGCTTTATGCTAAAAAGTATGCAGGTGGCAGGGGGCCATGGCAGGCACATTTGGTTAAATACAATAAGAGCAAACAAAAGGAAATGAAACTAGGTCAGATGATTGCACCCTGCATTCAACATAACTGCCAACATTTAGGACAGTCCTTCAGATAAGCATAGACTTGTCTCCCAGTTCTCCCCACCCCACTGGAAGGTTTTATTTGGACTCTAGTGAATCTGAGCTGATTTTAAGTGATTCATTAATATGCATGTGATGGTGCTCGCTCATTTACATGCAGGGGTAAAACCCACATACTCACTAGCAAAGACAATACATTCAAACTACCAATTGAGCAATCAAAATACGCACCAATCTGGCACAAAAGATCAAAAGCTGCTTGCTCTCCACAAAAATCAGCGCAACTATGGCCTCTTGAACATATTTTCCCTTTGATGTCCTTGACCAGTAAAATTGCCTGGCGTGTAATTAAAAAATAAAATAATGTTTGTGGCAAAAAGCAAGAACATTCCAATTCTTCATTAGGACCCAGAAAAAAAAGCTACATTCAAAAAGCCTGTCTACTGTTGTAGCACGTTAAGTTAGTTATTGCTTTCAATCATAATGATTTGTTATTTGTATTATATTAGTGCTTGGAGGCCTCACACCCATTATGCTGGGCACTGTACATGCACATAACAAAGAGATGGTCACTGCCTTGGGGACTTACACAGGGATGAGTAACTTTATTGAAGTCAATGAGGTTTTGCCAGTATAAAACCTTTGTCAGTTCAGAAGCAGGCCATATATAGCTATATACTTGGTATGGGATAGGAATAATATTTACCAATGAACATATTACCACACTGTATGCAGTCAGTCTAAGAGTAAAAGTGACAGTGTTGTTCTTTTGGTTTGGTTTGGTTTTTTTGTAGATGTTTATTTACTGCTATATCTTCTCTCTTACAAAAATGATAGGATGTTTTTCCTGTCTCAGAAAATAACTTGAATATGGTGTCCATGCCTGTACTTACTATCATTTTGCAAATGGTATATGGAGACTCTCTTTTCTCTGGAGCAGGAGCCTTCCTAGGGCTTCATTCTAGTTTACACACAGCCAGAATTAGCCATGGTTCTTCTTCGAGTGATTGCTCATATCCATTCCAGTTAGGTGTGCATGCTCGTTGGAAGATTTTTACCTCAGCAACCCCGGTGGGTCGGCAGGGTCGCCCCCTGGAGTGGTGCCACCATGGCGCCGGATATATACCCCTGCTGACCTGACCGCTCCTCAGTTCCTTCTTACCACCTGTGTCGGTCATTGGAACAGTGGAGCGCGGCTTAGCTCTCCTCCACTTCCCTAGCTTCTCCTTGTTCATTCAATATCTCATTGTACATAGTTGACTTAGTCTATATGTAATTAGTTTTATAGTTATTAGATAGTTAGTATACATAGTTTAGTGGGGTTTGGGCATTAACCCTTCCCCGCACCCGGTGCCGGGGCCCATACCCGGTTCACCGGGGTTCAAACTGTGCTCGGCCTGTAAAAAGCCGATGTCCACGAGCGATCCCCAGGACTCTTGCCTAAAGTGCCTCGGGGAATTGCACATCTCAGATAAGTACTGCATTTGTAAGGATTTTAAGCAGCAGACAAAAAAGGAGAGGGACTTTCGCTTGAAGACTCTCCTTATGGAGGCAGCCCTGAACCCTCCGTCCTCGGCACCGAACGCTGACAGCGCTCCTCCGGCACCGGACAGCGCCTGCTCCGCCAAGACACCTCGGCACCTGCCTTCTCCGGCACAGGGACCTGATCGGAGGCCCTCCGCTTCCTCCATGCCTTCGACACAGACTCACCCTCATTCGGACCGCCCGGCACCTACTCCAGCTGTGGCACCGATGACTGTGGTACCGTCTACTCCGGTTCCGAGAGGGCCGTCGAGTCCAGTCCTTGAGAGCTCCCCGCTGAGGCCTGCAGTTGAGCTTACAGTCCCTTCCACACTGGAGACATTCTCCTCAGCCAGGGACCTTATAGCGATGACTGAGTCTACCCTGCCTCAGCCCCTGGCACCGCCGATGCGGGTACTACATTCCAGAGGCAAGCCAGCAGCTATGAGACCTCCTTCACTGGAATTGGCAAGCCAGCACCTATCTCGATCCAGGTCCCAGCACTGCTCGTGGTCTCATGGACGGTCCCGGTCTAGACACCGCTCGCAGTCCCGGCACCGCTCACCTAGGCGGTACCAGTCGTACTCAAGGCACAGATCCACTTCTCGTCCTGCCCGGTACTCTTGGTACCGCTCCGGTTCTAGGCACCACTCCCAGCACCAAGACTCTCGCAGCTGGTCCCGTCGCAGACCGTCAAGATCCAGGTCGACCTCCTGGCACCGCGCTGGTTTCAGGTCCCGGTCTCGTTCTCGGCACCGATATGACTCCTGGTACTGATCCCCGGCACCGAGGATATCTCCAGCGATGACAGCGAAGGACTCAGACCAGGCTTGCTCGGCTCCTTCCTGGCCGTCCCGACACCCGTCCATGTCTTCTCAGGTGGATAGTGCATACGCCCCAGACACCGACTTGCCTGCTGCATTATTCCATGAGCCTCAGCCTCAAGATCATGGGCAGTAACACTGGGGTTTCTGGATGCCTTGGGCATACCATCAGGCCCAAGGCTCTCATCCAGGTCCATCGTGCTCAGCCACCTCAGAACACCGGGTACCGGAAGCCATGATCGCTCGCCCTCCTCCTCCTCCTATGGAGGAAGGGTTGACCCAGCCTCAGGACTCCCAGCTCCCCAGGGAGACAGAGACGATCCACCAGGAGGAGCCATCGTCAGACCCGCTTGTTTCAGGTCTCTCCTCTTCATTCTCCCCTGATGAGGCTGTAGCTGGAAACTCGTCTGTTGGCCCTCCACCAATCGACCTCAGGGCCCACCAAGACCTCCTCAGGTGCGTTGCACAAAATATGAACTTGCGGGCCGAGGAGGTCCCGGAGGTACAGGACCCAGTGATGGACATTTTGTCATCAGATGCTCCCACTAGAGTGGCTCTTCCCTTCATTAGGACCATACAGGCCAATGCCACTACGATCTGGCAGTCCCCAGCCTCTGTCCCACCTGCTGTGCGAGGTGTAGAGCATAAATACATGGTACCCTCCAAGGGCTATGAATATCTCTATGCCCACCCTCCTCCTTGCTCCCTCGTTGTCCAGTCGGTTAACAAGAGCGAGTGTCATGGCCAGCAGGCTCCAGCCCCTAAATCAAAGGACGTGAGACTCATGGACTTGTTAGGGCGCAAAGTCTATTCCGCAGGGGCACTCCAACTCCGTATGTCCAATCAGCAAGCCCTCCTTAGCTGCTATAGTTATAACACCTGGCAACAGCAGACAAATTTAAGGAGTTGCTTCGGCAGGATGCACAATAGGAGTTCTCGGCGATCCTCGATGAAGGAAAGAAGGTGGCAAGAACTTCCCTCCAGGCTTCCCTGGATGCCACGGACTCAGCTGCCAGGACTATGGCCTCTGGCGTGACTATGCGGCGTATCTCGTGGCTGCAGGTCTCCAGCCTCCCCCCAGAGCTCCAATGCACTATTCAGGATCTTCCCTTTGAGGGCCAAGGGCTGTTCTCGGATAAAACTGACCCTAGGCTGCATAGCCTAAAAGACAACAGGGTCATTATGCGCTCGTTAGGCATGCACAAGCCAGTGACTCAGCGCAGGCCCTTCCGACCCCAACCGCACTGCCCTTACCCTCAGCCCCGGCAGAGGCAAGACTTCGCCAGATGGCGAGGCAGAATCGGTCGCCGAAGGCAATCGTGCAATCAAGGGGGCCAAAACCAAGGCTCCTCCAAGCCTTCCTCAGGGCCAAAACCTTCCTTTTGAAGGTGCGCCCGAGGGCGTTGTACCAGTTTCTTTAAAGGATCCATCCCCTCCTTTCTCCAACCGTCTTTCCTTTTTCCTCCCTGCGTGGTCCCAGCTAACGTCAGATTGCTGGGTCTTACACAAGCTGGAATTTGGATACCACCTCCAATTTATTTCAACTCCCCCTTCTACCTCCCTCCTTCATCCCTCTTCAGGGAGCCCTCTCATGAACATCTCCTCCCCCAGGAGGTGCAAACGCTCCTCGCCAAAGGAGCCATAGAGGAGGTACCGGAGCACGAATGGGGCAAGGGATTTTATTCCCGCTACTTCCTAATCCCCAAGGCAAAGGGAGGTCTCAGACCTATCCTCAATTTGCGGGAACTCGATAGATACATGATAAAATTGAAGTTCCGTACGGTATCCCTGGGGACCATTATCCCATCCCTGGATCCTGGAGACTGGTATGCCGCCCTCGACATGAAAGATGCCTACTTCCACATAGCCATCTTCCCACCTCACAGGAGGTTCCTCCGGTTCGTGGCCAACCGCCAACATTTTCAGTTCGCTGTCTTCCCGTTCGGCCTCTCTACAGCCCCAAGAGTATTCACCAAATGTATGGCTGTAGTCGCCGCCCACCTCCGCTGAAGTCGGATACACGTGTTTCCGTATCTAGACGACTGGCTCATCCGAGGGACCTCCAAGGCACAAGTTCTCCTTCACATCTGCATTGCCAAGGACCTTTTCCTACATCTAGGCCTAATGATCAATGCGGAAAAATCGACTCTGATCCCCACTCAGAGAATAGAATTTATTGGCGCCACCCTGGGCTCCAACCTTGCCAGAGCCTGTCTACCACTGCCACGGTTCCAGACTATGGTAACCATCATCCAGAGTCTGCGAGCTGCGCCGTTGACTTCGGTACGCACTTGCCTTGCTCTCCTGGGCCACATGGCGGCCTGTACATTCGTAACAAAATAAGCCAGACTGCGCCTCCAGCCCCTCCAGTCGTGGCTCAACTCACGATACTGACCAGCCAGGGATGTTATGGACATGGTCATCACCATTTCCCCGACCGTTCTAGACTCCTTAGAGTGGTGGCTGGATCCCTCCATGGTGTGTGCAGGGCTCCCGTTCCGTCCACCCCAGCCTTCAGCGTCCCTGACAATGGACGCATCATCCCTGGGTTGGGGGGCTCACCTCAGGCACCTGCACACCTAGGGCCTTTGGTCATCTCAAGAGCTGACCCTGCACATCAACATCCAGGAACAGAGAGCAGTCCGCCTCGCGTGCCAGATGTTCCAACAGCACTTATAGGGCCGTTGTGTGTCAGTATTCACCGACAACACAACGGCCATGCACTATATAAACAAGCAAGGTGGCACGAGGTCTTCGCCCCTGTGTCAAGATGCCTTACGACTCTGGGACTTTTGCATAGCCCACTCTATACACCTCATCGCTTCCTTTCTCCAGGGAGTTCGGAACATGCTGGCGGATCGCCTCAGCAGATACTTCCTTTCCCACGAATGATCACTTCACCCAGACGTTACTCTTTCGCTCTTCTGGAGGTGGGGGTTTCCGAGGATAGACCTCTTCGCGTCCCGCGGGAACAGGAAATGCCAGATGTTCTGCTCCTTTCAAGGCCTCTCACAGGGTTCAGTGGTGGACGCCTTCCTTATACTGTGGACGACGCACCTGCTCTACACCTTTCCACCATTTCCGCTCATCCACAGGGTCCTACTGAAAGTACGCAGGGACAAAGCCCGCTTAATCATGATAGCTCCAGTGTGGCCTCGGCAACACTGGTACAACCATGTTGCTAGACCTATCCATAGCCGACCCTGTCCCCTGCCTCTTCACCTCGACCTGATCACTCAGGACCACGGCAAACTGCATCACTCGGACCTTCAGTGCCTCCACCTCATGGCATGGATCCTGAGTGGCTGACCCAGTCTGAGCTGTGTTGCTTTGCCCCAGTGCAACAGGTGCTCCTGGGTAGCAGGAAGCCTTCCACTAGAGCGACATATTTGGCCAAGTGGAAGCGTTTCACATGCTGGTGCGTGGAGCGGAACTTCCTTCCCACTGAGGTCTCCATCCCTAACATCTTGGATTACCTCTGGTCTCTCAAACAACAGGGCCTAGCGGTATCATCTTTGAGGGTCCATTTGGTGGCCATCTCTACCTTCCACCCAGGGGAGAATGGCTGCTCGGTATTCTCACACCCAATGGTGTCTAGATTCCTTAAGGGCCTAGAGCGCCTCTACCCCCAGGTACACCGCCCCACCCCAACATAGGACCTTAACCTGGTTCTTGCCAGACTCATGTCTGCCCCATTCGAGCCATTAGCAACTTGCTCCCTTCTCTACCTCTCATGGAAAACCACTTTCCTAGTGGCCATCACATCAGCGAGATGAGTTTCCGAGCTTCGGGCCCTCACGGTAGATCCCCTATATACTGTATTCCACAGGGACAAGGTGCAGTTGCGACCACATCCGGCCTTTCTCCCCAAGGTGGTATCGGCCTTCCATGTTAACCAGGAGATCTTCCTACCTGTCTTCTTCCCAAAGCCACATTCGTCTCGCAGGGAGCAGCAGCTACACTCCCTAGACATCCGTAGAGAGCTCGCTTTTTATATCGAGCGAACAAAACCATTTCGCAGACCCCTCCAACTCTTTGTTGCGGTGGCTGAGCATATCAAGGGCCTACCAGTTTCCTCGCAGCAGATTTCCTCCTGGGTGACTTCGTGCATCAGCACCTGTTATGACTTGGCTCATGTTCCATCGAGCCATGTGACTGTGCACTCTACCAGGGCTCAGGCTTCATCGGCTGCTTTCCTCTCTCACGTACCCATTCATGAGATTTGTCGCGCAGCTACCTGGTCCTTGATCCATACCTTCACCTCCCACTATGCCCTGGTTCAGCAGTCTAGGGATGATGCAGCCTTCGGCTCCGCAGTATTACACTCTGCGACATCTCACTCCGATCCCACCGCCTAGGTAAGGCTTGGGATCACCTAACTGGAATGGATATGAGCAATCACTCGAAGAAGAAAAGACGGTTATTCACCTTTGTAACTGTTGTTCTTCGAGATGTGTTGCTCATATCCATTCCAAACCCGCCCTCCATCCCCACTGTCGGAGTAGCTGGCAAGAAGGAACTGAGGAGCAGTCGGGTCAGCAGGGGTATATATCTGGCTCCATGGCGGCGCCACTCCAGGGGGCGACCCTGCCGACCCACCAGGGTTGCTATGTTAAAAATCTTCCGACGAGAGTGCACATGCGGCGCGCACACCTAACTGGAATGGATATGAGCAACACATCTCAAAGAACAACATTACAAAGGTGAGTAACTGTCTTTTCTGTTAATTGTCTACTTTGTTTTTGCATGATTATAACTTTTATTGATAAATTATTAGTCTAGTCCTGTCATGTCCATCACATCTAGTTCTCATCAGAAATTATGCTTCTACCTCTAGTTATTTGACTCATGATGCATTCTTATTTGAAAGCTGCTATTAAATCTCTAAACCTGAGTGCTAAAAGTTTTACAGCCTATTTGCCATATTAAATATTTTAGTACTGTAATTTCTCTGTGTAGAGTCAGTCATGATTTTTTTTCATAACCATTAAGCTACAAGCATATTATACCAGAAGTGTTCCTTTAACCAGCATCCCTAATATAAATTAATAGCTCTCATATTCTGTTCATTTGTATCTGGCATTCATAGAATCATTAGAACTGTAGGGCTCAAAGGGATCTTGAGAAATCCTCAAGTCCAGCCCCCTGCACTGAAGCAGGACCAAGTCAACCTAGGCCATCCCTGACAGGTGTTGGTCCAAATTTTTTTCTAATATCTAACCTAAATCTCCCTTGCTGCAGATTAAGCCCATTACTCTTGAGCTACTTTGATCATAGTCCTCTTTATAGCAGCCCTTAAGGCTTACTCTATTTGAAGATTGTTATCAGATTCCCCCCTCTCAGTCTTCAGACTAAAGTTGCTCATTTTTTAAACTTTTCCTCTTAGGTCAGGTTTTCTAAACCATTTATCATTTTTGTTGTTCCCCTCTGGATTCGCTCCAATTTGTCCACATCTTTCCTAAAGTACTGCACCCAGAATGGGACACAATACTCTGGCTGAGGCCTCACCTGTAACAAATAGAGCAGAACAATTACCTTCTTTGGCTTGCATATGACACTCCTGTTAATACACCCCAGAATGATATTAGTGTTTGTCACAACTGCATCACAGGGTTGACTCATATTCAGTTTGAGACCCCTATAACCCTCAGATTGTTTTCGGCAGTACTACCATCTACCAAATTATTCCCCATTTTGTAGTTGTGCATTTGACTATTCCTTCCTAAGTGAAGTACTTTGCACTCGTAGTTATTTTGTTGTTCTGTCTTTTGACCTCTGTGTCAAAGGATGTGCATTACACCTAATGCCATTAATCACTAAATAATTAGCATTTTAATTGGCAAGATCATCTATGTACGGTACCATCTTTATAGTCTATACTACAAACACAACCATGTCATGGTCCTAGCAAACCAGGATTTTCCCAAAACCTGGTCACAACATAGTTCCAGTTATAATGTAGCAGGTACTTTAACAAAGCATGTTGCCTTTGATTTCTCCTTATTGGCTGGATATGCGTGGAAAAAGTGGAGACTTGCCAGTTGTTCCCAGAATCCATGGGAGAAGGGTGAAGCTTCCCCTGGGGGAGGCTAGCTCCCCACCCTGCCTCTTCCACCTGAGGTCCCACCCACACTCCACCCCAGACCCTGCCCCCACTCAGCCCTCTCCCCACTCTGCCCCCCCACTGCTCGACACATCCCTCTTCTTCTCCCTCCATCCCCTTTGAGGCCCCCACTACCTGCCATGTCCCTCCTTTCCTCCATCCCACCCCTCCAAGGCCATCTTTGGGAAGGAAGGCCAAGAGGACAACTGAAGGAACTGGTGGCTTTCAGCATTCTCTACAAATACACAAGACTGGCAACTGTGCACAGAATATATGGACTAGTGAAAAGGAGCACGAGCCCCAGCTAGCCTATGCCCTTCCCATACTCTGTGGGAAGCTAAAGGTTTGACAGTATGCTCCTTGGCTGGCACACCAAGATTCTTGGAGTAAAGAGGTGGCCTTTAGAGGTCTGCATAGTCTTTGTCAGTTTTTTTAGCTCCTTTTCAATTGGAGAATGTAGTAAACTAGTTTTTTTCACAGTGACAATTGGTTTTACTTACTGGTGGTGCTTCTGTTGTGTTGCCGACAGTGCACAGTTAATATGGCTGCTTCAGGTCTCACCTGAGTATTTTGTATGATTAATTATCTTAATTTCTTCTGCAAATATTTTAATAGTATTGCATGGTGGATCAAAGTGAGCAGAATGCTAACATCTCACTGATTCTTCTTCTACAAGGACAAGGACTGAATTTAGCTTTAAACTTAGAGCTTTGTTTCTCTTTGCCAAAGCCCAGCTAGCTGCTTTGCTCATTTACATGGTTTATGCCAATCTAGTATTATTCGGTCACAAAGTTTAGACCAGCTGAGTTGTGACAGCTAACAGAGCTTTACTGAAAACTCTCTGGACTTAGATTAAATGCTGGGTTCTTCACTTTGAAATATGAGCGAACATCACTGCTTACCTACTGAAGATTGGAATATGGCACAGCACAACCCCAATTTTCAAAACAGATATTTGACTCAGTAACAGGGACAAATTAAGGCGTGGGCAAAGTAGGCAAATGCCCATTGGGTCCTCACTGTGCTGGGCTTCCTGGGAGCCTCTTTCATTTCAGCCACTTTGCAGCTCCACTTCGAGAAGGGTTGCAGGGCTGTAGTCAGCACTGCAGCCCTTTGATACATTAAGTACCATGCCAAGTTGTTAGGAAATTTGCGGGTTTTGTTATGGACACCAAGAGGCTTAGCACTGCTGCTCCTAGTGTGGCCTGCTTAATGCCTAGCCTCGCCCTGCATGCCCATTCGTATGTCACTCTGCATGGATTGGGTACAAAATGGCTGCCAGTTGCACAAAGATGGGTTGGGCTCAGGGGAGCTATGCTGTGAAGCCATCACATACCTTTTGTGCCCTGTATCTTTGGCCAATATTTATATGCATTTCCTCCTCCCTTCTCTCCCCCCGCCCCCTGCCCTTTGCCATGGAATGGGGATAGTCATCTGGTACAACTGAAACACTTTGATTAATGGTCAACCAAGTTTAGGCTTTTCCCATTTATTGGTCATCCTGGAAGCTATGCATTGTGTCTCACTTGTATTTGTTACAACAAGCAGTTTTGCTTTACTGGGGAACCTAAGCTCCCCTGTCTTTTCTTTTCCAAGCAAAAATGTGAATTCTAAAGTGACTCCTCCATTCAGCACTTTGATATTTGAGAGTGGGGTCAGTTGCCACCGGAATGTCAGCATTTACTCACACCAACATGTCTGAAACACCATGGTGCAGTCAGACACAGACATAGCTGCCATGCCCCTGACACCATGGTGGGGTGACTAGTATTAAATTTTGACTTCATATTGGCAGCCACAGTACTCTCTAAAGCACAGTTCTGTAGGTGGCTACTCACAGAGATAGTTCGAACAGGGCTTATTGCTTAAGGTTTGGTTTTGCAAAACCCAAGCCCTGGGTTGGCTCGGATCTGTTTCTGTTTTATCTGAACTACTGAAACTCAGGGAGGAAGAGTTGTGAATAAAAATATCCTGTTGGGCTTATCTTTACATTTCCCTTGTGGGTTTACTCATTATGCAAATGATAGAAAAGTGATGCCTTCCTACCCTAAATATTTCAGTGTTTCTTTTGATTAGGCAGCTTTCTTCAAAGTTTAGGCAACCAACTCTATCATCTGGGAACAACTGGAGAACTATAGTCCTATTCCAGCTACTACCCTTCCATTCCTAGAACTCTCCATCCACTGAAGAAGAAAATCTATGTAGAAGACATTTCTGTTTTTAAGATTAGCAGCTTGTTAAAGAAAATAGTAATATTATAGCATCTGAGAACACATCTTCTCCTGTCATATATAAAGTTCATGTGTAATGAATACATTTACTCTACAGTACCAGCTGAATTGCATGGCTTCTTAATGATCTTATCTCGTACTGTGTCTGCAAGTCAAGCTATGCTTTGACATTTACCTTGAGCTTTCTGTGGTGTACACAAATTGACAGGACATAAACCATGTGACAAGGGCTGAAGCAGTCTCTACACCTGTGAGACCTGCATGCTACTCTTCATTCAGAAAACTTCACCTACAGAACTATCACAGTACTACCTATTCAAAAACCATGAGTCAGGCTCCAAAAATCAAGAGGTGTTGGAAAATAATTTCCTTCTTTTTATTTGTTTACCAGTTTTTGAGCCTTTAGGTTTCATATTTTTAAGCTTTCCCTCGCAGCTATAAGGGCTAGAAAGTTACTTAAAAAAAAAAAAAGCTGAGATTCTCATGGAATCACCTGATTCCAGGAGCTGGGACTTTAAGAAAAACAACAAATGTTGTGAGACTCATGATAAAATTGCAAAAGTTAGAAACACTGTAATCATATCTCTGTGCTTCTAGTTAAACTTCTGATATCGGGTGTGACAGCAACACACAGAAAGGGCATCCATATCTGATGGATTTGGTTTTATACAAGCTTTATCAAGTAAAATGGAATGATAATCTTGATTCTTCATAAAAGGAACAGACTGCAATTCCACAACTTCACTGGGGCTCAGACTCTAAAGAGAAATAGACTTTAGAAATTAGGGACTGATTCTACAACCCTCACTCAGGATCCCTTTGTGAGGTAGTCCCTCTGAAACCAATGACACTACACACTGTTAAATGCTCCTCGTTGTGAGTTAGGGTTGCAGAATCAGGTCTGTAATGTAGTAAGAGACATAGGATTTGTCCTTCACTATATAATTAATCAGTTTTAGTCTTGTATAAAGGAGGCATTAAGCCAAAACTCCAGATCTAGACACTCTCAAACATTGGGGATAATAGAATTTCACTCCTGTCTCTATAATGGGTTGAACCAAAACACCAGATCCAAACAGCCCTTCCTGCCCAGAAATGTAGGGCAAGGCCTGATCCGGGCTTGATTCCAAACTTTGCAGCTGTGCAGCTTACCACACACACATCACTGTTTGAAAGACCTGGGGAAACTATTCCTCCTGTACCCGTAACAAGTTGTGGGGACAGGCAAACCAACAGTTTACAGCTCTGGTTCAGTTTATCTGAACTAGCCAAACTTGGAAGTCTTTTGCTTCTCTCTGCCCCTTACCTCCTCCATCACCCTTATTGATTGATTGATTGATTGTGGTGTATTAAAACTGTATTAAAATTGTAGGCTGTAATTTTATATTTCAGGGGTCCTGCTTGCAAGCTCTGCTGGGAAGCCTGTGATCTAGGCCAAGCAGAGTCAGTTTGCAGACATCCAGGCTAGAGTAAGGTGGGGCAAATTGTACCTCTCTGCCTTAAAGAGCAGCCTGCTTTGTCTCTCTCTGTTTTGGAGTTCTGATGTGTCATTGGTCTGAATTCTAAGAAATAAATTAGTGTTATGCAACCTTTCAGCAAGGGTATTTATGTTTTTATCTAACTTTTCTGTGTGTATGTTGTGGACATAACATTTTCCACCTCTCCTTTTAAAGGTTCTGCAGCTCTTCCTCTACATAACTCCCTGCTTCTAGTCCCTTCTCTACCCATCCTCACTTGATGCTGTCTCACTGGGGAATCTCAACAGCTTGTGAAACCTGTCTTCTGGTGCAACTGAACGCTCATCTTCTTCTTGCTGGCCCTTCAGGTCATGCCCTAGGGGCTTGATCCTCATTCCACCTCTTCCAGGGGCCCACTTTTGGGCCAGATCCTCCCCAATTCAAGATGCTGGTGGCATCTGAAGGACTGTGGATAGAGGGAAAACATTGCACCTCCCCCATGTCAAGTTACCTGTAGTCTTCAACGTCAGTACATGGAAATGGCTTGGCAGGTCCCACTACAGTCTATAGCACTTTAGCAGAGGGTTTTTTCCCCCCTCTGTGGTAGAAATGAGGCTGATATTACAGGTCTAGCATGTCTCAATATACACGGGTTACTACAGTGAGGCCTCTGATCCTTTATCCCATTTAACAGAGGCAGTTTATGTAAGTTTGTTTCTTTTAGGTTCCACTTTTGAGTTTTTTCAAGTTATTATTCCATTCTCTGCCTGCTTCCCTCTTGAGCATCTTTGAGTTTATATAAATCACCCTGGAGAGCACCAGGATTGAAGACAAGATGATTCCCAGTTCTTACTCACAGACTGTGGATAGTCACTGGAGGGGCTTGTGAAGAAGATATCATTAGAGGATTAGTAACTGCTCTCCAGAGTGATTCTGAACTGACAGGCAGTTTTCTTGCTTAGCTATTTAACAGCTGGGTGCAAGATGAAAATCAGCTGCAGAAAATTGAATCTGTTACTCACCTTCACTCCTGATGTTGTCTGGCATGTGTTTTCCGGGTACCATAGCAGCCCACTTCATCTGTCTCTTTATAATGTGAAACAGAAAACCTTCCCTAACACAACAAACTGATTAATAAGTTCTTTAATTCTGTCCCATTCATTTTCTTCATCATTGATTCATTGAATGTGAAGAGCAGTATTTATGTAAACGTGGCTTATTCTGGTATGCCTGGGGTACCATGTAGTTGAGGCACAATATACAGTATCTAATAATAGCACAAAAGCGGATATTTTCTGACAAATTTGGTGACATTCCAAAAAAAGTATTTCCACCTTTTTCCAAATTACCTCAAGTATAATTAACCCATTAAGTACCACATTGATTGCAAATTCAGGCACTGTGTTAAATCACGCCATCCTTATTGAACTGTCTAAAGTTTTACTAGAGTGTAAGGTTGCATGCTGTATCATTAAATTTTGCATGTGTCGCCTCTATCCATGTATGTTAGAAGTCCTGCAGGGGGACCTTCTGCAGGCTCAAGTGAACTGTTTTATCTGTTGCAAAGAAAGACAGCCTCTGTCTTTGCATTGTACAAAAGTAACAGTAGCACTTCTTGGCTGAACCCTGGGCTTTTCACTCAGACTCAGCTTCCCACTTGTGTTATTTTAAAGTGAGAGGTACTCTGCTGGAATACAGAAAGGCGTATGCCACAGGACCTCCTTTCCATGTCCCACTGCAGACATTTGCCAGCTTTTGCTCCTCTCTGACAATGCATCAGCATTCAATGTTCACTGCAAACAACACTGTTGTACTTTATATAGAGCCTTAGTAATTCCTTGAAATGAATAGAATTATAAATTGATTAATGTGATGGTGCTGTCCAAAGACCCTATCCAGAATCAGGGCTGCATTGTGTTAGAAGCTGTCCAAACACACTGGAAAACACAGTCCTGCCCTGAAGAGCTGGCAGTGTAGAAACACAAAGGGGGAAAAGCATACAACATAGCAGGTTAGTGCTTCATCTTTTTCCAGATTTGTTTAGAGACCTGTTTGTTTTATTTATATTACAGAATTTGCTTGTAGAGTCTTTTTCAGGGGCTCTGGGGTTGATGTGAAGCAGAGGAAGGGATGGAGGGAACAGGAGAGGGGGATGGGTAAAGGAAGAAGGGACTGAGGAGGAGAGATGGAGGATGGGGGAAAGGAGAGAAAGATGAGGGAAGCGAAGCGGGTGAGAAGCACAGTGGGGAGAGAGAGGGAGGATGGGCAGCTGATAGAGCTGGGATGAGCAATGATAATTCAGCAAACAAGGAAAAAATATCCAAAGTCCAAGCTTGAGAGGTGAGTGAATAACATCTCAGGAGGCTGGCAAGGATTCTCCTGGCTGCTTCCTGCTGTTCCTCAGCTGGAAGGTCTTGGCTGAAATCAGTGGGAGTGTGGCATATATAGGCACTTTTGAAAACCCTACTAATCACCTGTTTGCCTATTGAAGTGCCTAAATACCCTTCAGTCGGGCCTTTAGTCTAGCTCTGTGCCTCTGTTTCCCATCTGTAATATGTAATGGTTCATCCCTTTTCCTCAGGGGTGCTGTGAAAGGAAACACATTTGAAGACTCTGAGCTGCTCAGACGTTGCAGTAATGGGGCCCAAGATAAAGCAGGAGAATTTATATCCTCTAAGTTTTGGATAAAACAAAACAAAAAAACCCAACAGAACAGCCGTCCTCCACAAGTTATTCCCACCCTTGACTTTGTCCTGTCTGTTCTGAGGGCAAGGATTGTCTGTACTCTTATGTACTGTGCAGTGCTGAGCACATTGTCAGTGCGAAACAAAAAATAAGCATAATAATTCTGCTTGCAAATTTGATCCATGTATTGACATAGTGTGACACAACATTCCTTCACTAGCTTGTTTCTTGAAAGGCTGTCAAAGGGCCAGACCCAGATAAACCTTGAACACTTGTTTAATTTTTAGTGGCTATACCCATTCTGGTCCTCTCTGGAATCAGCTAGCGCTCTTCAGAGATGTGAAGGGGAAAACTGCTTCAGAAAATGAGGCATCATCATCACAGTGTAGTTTTCTCCCTAAAAATACATGCTTTGTATCTATTAAGCAGAATTTGAAATCAATAGGTTAGCGCAGGTGTAACTGAGAATGGATTTTGCCCCTTGGTGAGCTTTTTTTTGCAGTAAATCAAGAGAGAGTTTCCTGTAGAGTTATCTTTCAAGGAATCTGCAGAAATCCTCAGCATCTTCCCCACGTACACAGTATACTTTTAAGTAAACATCCATAGAAGATACAGTTTAATTTATTTTGGCAAGTAAATAACTGGCAAGAAGGAAAATACTTCTTATTCCTATGTGCGGATGTGATTGCAAAAGGAGCTATCTCCCTCAGATGTTCCTAAATGCATGAAGTACTACAAGTGATTAATTATGGAAAGGACTTTTTTATCTCCTTTTCCACCTTTGAATATTTTCCTTGTGTAATTAATAAACTGGGCTACTTTCTAATAAGTAGACAACATGATTGTGTTGCTATGAGCACACATTTTGCACAGGAGCCATATTTTTTAAACCAGTGATTCAGTAGGCAGGTAGGATTGAACAGTTATAAGGTTACATCTCATCAGAGCCAGATATAAGTCCAATGTAAAGTGACATGTATTTCTTCATGGGTGCGATACCTCGAATTAGCAAGTATGCCATGAATCATAGGAGCTATTATTACTCACAAATACTTCACACAATCTTATTTTAAAACTCTGTAAAGATGATTAACATTACAAAATGGAAATGTATGACAGTAAAAAACAAAAGCCGCTCCTAAAATGCATCAACGGTTGTTGTTCTGTTTTTGTTTTCTTGCTGACTTGAGTGCATTTCCTGGCATTATTGGCTGTTACACTCTTTCTTCATGAATAGCCTCAGTTCTGCTGTAAATCATTTTTTTCTTAAAGGTGTCAGAATCCTTAGCGTTCTTTCTGTCCCTCTCTCTCTCTCTTCTCCCAAGATCAGACATTTAAAGCCAGGTCATTGCCTGCTGGTCAGAGATATGCTAAACTGTGAATGGTATAGAAAAGGTAAAGTGGGTGGTTCCACATCTCCACTCAGAATACAAAGGCAGAAATGTTCAATGAAATTAAAAGGCAACACATTTAAAACAGATAAAAAGAAATACTTTCATACACAATTAACCAAATTCATTCCACTCCAACTATATCAGGGAGGTCCAAGATTTTATTAAACTGATGAGCTATGTAGATAAAAAACAACAGCCACAAATATATAACGAGGGAGCTAGAGATAGAGATAACGGTGTGACCCAGGAGGCCCATTGTTGCCAACTGGCAGAGGGTACAAGGGGTTCATTGGGTTTTACAGAGATCCCCTAGATCAGATATTTCCATAATAATTCAGTGAAGAATGCCATATGAGGTCGCTACCAAAAGCCAGTAGCCCACTGGTCATCATAATCAGGCAGTAGGTTGCAAACACCTATTTCTGTGTCTGAAGATTTGTATACTGTGTATTGGCTGCCTAGCTGCAAACTAAGCCACGCAAAAGAAGAGAGTGCAAAATTTACAAGAGGAGAGAGATACAAGATGAAAAAATCAGAGAGAGAGAGAGAGAGAGAGAGTGAGAGTGTGTGTGTGTGTGTTTCCTACTTATGACTAAAGCTAAAGGATTGATCTGGTATATCTCAAAGTGCAAAAGCAACATGCTGAATCCTTCACTAAGGAGGCAAGATGACAGTGCACTTGCCTCATGAAAGGAGGATCAGAGCCAGTCTATCTGTAAAGTGCCACAATACTTGGTTAGACATAAGAGTACAGTATCTTGTTAATTAAGTCTAGACTTTAGAATGTGTTATGATTTTATTTTATACGTAACCCTTTGTTTCGCATTCTTATATTTGCTGCTATTTGAATCTCTATGCTTTGTTGAATAAACTTACACTTGACTTCACTGCAAATATATCCAAGTGCTGTGAGTTATGCAGAGCGGTGATCTGAGGTATAACTGGTAAGCTGGACTGTACTGCTTCTTTGGGAGCATCGAATTGGTGACTATACGAGTGTCCAGTGACGAGGAGCTAGACACTCCAGGGAGAAGGTCGGAGGGCTCCAGGGTTGAGGTATGCCTATCACTAACCTGTAGAGTGACAGTGGGGCCTGTGAGACATGGAGGGGAGTGCTTGTGTTGACTGTGGTTAGCAGAGTTGGGGAGCTGACCCACAGCAGGCACAAACAAGACTTCTTCACACTAAGGGCAGGTGGTAGCAACCCTGAGAACTCCCAAGAAACATCACAAAGGTATATAAACTCTAAGGCTGGTTAGGAAGAAACTTTCACTATGTGTAGGTTATTCAGCAATTGTGCATTACAGGGTTCACGTAGTTTCTTCTGAAGTATCTGGTACAGGTCGTTGCCATTGTGTATAAGATACTGGACTAGATGAACCTCTGGTCTGATCCAGTATGGCAATTCCTATTCTCTGCATGTGCAGAATACCTGAGTAAACATCTGCTAAGCCCATCTGTGAGGAGAATTGTCCTCAACACATATAGAAATCCCATCCCAGAGTTTTCTTGGAGGGTGGTATAAATGAAACACAAGCAGCATTTTCAAATTAGAAAATGTTGAAGAAAATCTATACAATGTTGTAGCCTTGGAGCCAGCATTGTGCACCATGCAATAAGAATTCCCTGGTTCCCTGCAAGAATACCTGAATGGAGAAATGGACCAGCTCTTCTAAATTCTTCCTCAACTCTGCCACTGTCCAATTAGCACTTGGTTATTGCTCAGAAATATGTACAGGTGCAAAATACACCAAAGCCCTTCAGAATAAAAAATGAAAAAATCCTGTAAATTGCACCCACCGGTAATGGCATTAACTACTAATGATGCCAGATGCAGTATGACTGATTGTCTTTCTGTTCAAATTTCTCTAAAGGGAATATTTGGGAGATGATATGCTAATTTGCTGTGTGGCTCTTCTAGTATAATGTCATGGCACTGTAGCATGAAGATTTTCAACACAAGACACAGAGGGGGCCTCAAAGCAGAAAAGCTTTACATTTTAAAGTCACACAAAATATTTCCCATGGGTATGCTCTCTCATGAATGGTTTACATTGAGTAGGTCCACTTAGAACCAAATACAGCCATGTGGCAGGGTGTATAGACCCCCTCACTGGCAAGGAGGGTACCAGAAAGGCCCTAGGGACTGCAGTGGCCTCATCCCTTTGGTCCTGTCAGTCATGTATGGTAGGGAGGAGGTCTTTAAAAGGGAGGAAAGGAGCAGGCATGTCCTTAAGCAAGACACTGCTGGAGGGACTTCTGAAGCCACAGAGGGAACTTCCAGCCAGGAGCACTTCACTCCAACGCCATGGGGAGTGCAGCAAACTCCCAAGCTAAGCCAGAGCACCTTATGAAGGCCCACAAAGGGCAAGGGCCCCTTGTAAGTTGTAAGGAGCTGGGGCCTGGGCTGAAGCCACCCAGTGTAAATAACTGAGTGTGATCAGGTTCCCCCACCATCTGGGCAAAAAGCCTCAGGGAACCCTTTTACAAGCCCCCTCTGTGATGGGTTACCCCTCAATCTGGGGTGCCACTTGATATAATGGGGTCTCACTGAGCCCACCCGTTACACCAGCCTGGGCTCCCTCACTCTGTCCTATCAAGCCAGGTCCTCAAGCCCCCTCCAGCACCCACACACAGATAGGGGGACACCCAGCTGCAGAAGGACACAGACACTGAGATCAGCTCTGTGTGGGAAGACTCAGCTCGGGGATTGCCCTGGACTCAAGTGCACACCTCTCCCACCCCCGGAGTGTAAACCCAAAATTGTATAGTCTTGTGCTGCACAGAAAACTGTGTAGCTCAAGCTCATGAAATTTGCTCCCTCCCTCAGTGTGGAGGAAAATATGCACAGCTTCCCCTCCCCCACAAGTTATGAATTCCATAAACTGGATTTTAGAAAACAAAACAAGTTTCTAACTGCAAAGGATAGATTTTAAGTAATTATTAAGGGATAAAAAACAGATCAAAGTAGATTATGGAGCAAACATGCAACTTAAGCTTAATGCACTAAAGAAATTGGCTATAAGTAGTAATTTCTCACCCTAAATGTTGTTTTAAGTAGATTGCAGAGATTCTTGAAGACCAACTTCTTTTGCTTGTAGCTTAGAATTCCATATATTCCCTTCACAGGCCACACACTTTCTAGCTGTGAATTCCAGGGATTTCCTTCACAAACCAGACATGTTCTGGGGTTCAGCTCGTCCCCAGTACAGTCTGAGGTGTTTTTTAGCAGTCATCTGGGATGGGGATTCAGTGAAGAACTGATCCTGATTAACTCACTCTCCAGCCTTAAATAGGATTTACATATGGCAGGAATCCCTTGTTTCCCAGTTTGACCGCCATCTCCTCCTAGTGGAAAGATACCTTCAGTCCAAAATGGTGTCCAGTGCCAGACGACATGATCACATAACCCTGTGGTGTCAAAGCAGCACCCCCAGGAGCTTCTCAGGAAGATGGGAAATTAGCATTTTCAAAGACCTATTGTTCTCCCTAATTGTTTATTGACTAACCAGCCAGACTGATTGCATTTTGTCTGGTGAGTGTTCCCTGGGTGCAATCACTTTTTCAATTGTTACGTAGTCAATATTCTTAACTTCAGATACAGAAATGATACATGCATACAAATAGGATAACCACATTCCATAAATCATAACCTTTCCAATGACCCCTCACATAACGTACCTTGTATAAAACATATTTTAGTTATGCCATATTCATATCATGACAATATCTTTATGGAGAATATGGGGTGAAGTGTCACACCCTCTTATAGGCAAATCTACTTGTCCAATTATCAGTGTATACTAGTGTGTCACCTGTTGTATTTGTAATATGCTAAAAGACATGCAATAAAGAGCAATTCCATCCTCTCCTCCACCTCAGGTATCTTTATAAGCATGAGAATGGAGAATATGGAAGAAAAAGGACAATGGGTGATGGGCTTTGGAAACAAAATATGCCTGGCTTAATTCCTTTTGGGAAGAATTTCACAAAAGCTCTTTAGAACAAATTGCCTATAAACAAATGAGAGGAAAAAAGTTGAGCCTATCACACGATCTTCAGGTCATGCTGCAAGACATGCCTGGGAACAGGGCTTAAATGCGATCTATGTCTTCTGCTGGCCCTCTGCACAGGAGTGCACCTTGACAATTCATTCTCCTCTTTCTCCAGCAATGGGAAAATAGCATTCTAAAATATAGAGCGAAATGTGGAAAGTGGCTTTTTCCATCCTAAAATCTTCAGCCCAACCCCTGCCAAGTGACTCCTCTGTGGTGCTGAGCACCTCAGCTCCCACTGAAGTGAAAGGCAGTTGAGAACACCCTTGAAGATTCAGGTCGATAGAATCTCTCTCCTTGGGGCTAAAGTTTTTATATGTGTGCTTAAGCTGCACACAGAAGTCCATATAATGTGCAATTGTGCTGTACACTGCATGCACAACTCTAAATAAAAGGATGGGAAATTGCATGCAATTACCCATTCTGTGCATACGACTTAGGTGCCCATTATTGCAAAGTTATCCCTTTCAGTGCAGACCTAAAACTGAAAAAGCTAATTCCCCAAGAGTTTTCCCAAAGTGTGGGATGTAAATCATTCTTCCTTTTAACAGTTATGAAAACTGGAACAAGATGAGGCTGATGACTGGTCTGTTATTTCTCTTAATTGGATCCGCTCCTTATGTTCCTGACTGACATATTCAAATTCCACATTCGCAGCTGGCAGCTCAGACCATCCCTATTGTGTGGCTTCCCAGCCTTCAAGAAGAACATCAGGTTTTATTTTAATTATTTTTGCATATCCGCCCCTTCTCTCTGCTGGGCCATTGCCATGAGTCTTTGCTTTGCTTCTCCCAGCTTCCAACCAGTCAGCCAGCCTGCGACATTGGCAAAACCCACGAAACAGTTTGCTATTCAAAGACTGTTTGATACTTTGTTTCCTTATGACCGGTGATGTCATGAGCACAAAGCAATGAGTGATAACAGTCAAACTGGCTGGCCCTAACCAAAACTGCCTCACAACAAATGCTAAGGGGCGGGGGCTGGGAGGAATCATGTTTTTATATTCTGAATAAGCCACAATCTTGTGAGCTCTCATGCCTCATGCTCATTCCAACTCTTACTTATCTCAGATCTCATAGACTCATAGACTCATAGACTTTAGGGTCAGAAGGGACCAATCTGATCATCTAGTCTGACCTCCTGCACAAAGCAGGCCACAGAACCCTACCCATCTACTTCTATAACAAACCTCTAACCTATGTCTGAGTTATTGAAGTCTTCAAACTGTGGTTTGAAGACCTCAAGCTGCAGAGAATCCACCAGCAAGTGATCCATGCCCCACGTTGCAGAGGAAGGCGAAAAACCTCCAGGGCCTCTGCCAATCTGCCCCAGAGGAAAATTCCTTCCCGACCCCAAATATGGCGATCAGCTAAACCCTGAGCATGTGGGCAAGACTCACCAGCCAGCACTCAGGAAAGAATTCTCTGTAGTAACTCAGATCCCATCCCATCTAACATCCCATCACAGACCACTGGGCATATTTACCTGCTGATAATCAAAGATCAATTGCCAAAATTAAGCTATCCCATCATACCATCCCTTCCATAAACTTATCAAGCTTAGTCTTAAAGCCAGATATGTCTTTTGCCCCCACTACTCCCCTTGGAAGGCTGTTCCAGAATGTCACTCCTCTAATGGTTAGAAATCTAAACTTTCTCCGTGGCAGGACAGGTTACAAACTTTAGTTAATAGTTCTGCAACTTCACATTTGAGTTCTTTCAGAACTCTCGGGTGAATGCCATCTGGTCCCAGTGACTTGTTAATGTTGAGTTTATCAATTAATTCCAAAACCTCCTCTAGTGACACTTCAATCTGTGACAGTTCCTCAGGTTTGTCACTACAAATAGGGGTGTATTTGCCTAGTTAGTGTTCCTGAAGGCCCTGGAGTAAAGACCATTCTGTCCTATTTTGATACACAACTGCCTCAACCCTAGATTTAAACATTTAATGTGTTCATTTCAAGAGAGAGAGGTCCCACTGTACTTTTGGTTTGAGATGAAGGACAGGAATTGGCCTGGGCCAATCCAATTTTGGAATTACCCTGACAAAACTAAAACAGTTCAGCCTGTCTTGGGAAGCAGAAGTTGCTATTTTCTTTCAAGACTCTTCTACTACCAAAGCCAGGAAATAACAAGATTTTAATCCTGTTTAGGTACCATTTAGACAATGTGAACTATACCCAGCAACCAGAAAACCTTCCTTAAGGTCTTTGCCTACTCTGACAAAGACAAAACCATTCTGAAGCAGTTTAGCATGAGCGCCTGCTAAATCAACTAGCTGATGCTGGGCCTGATCCAACGACTATTGAAGTAAATGTATGTCTTTCCATTGGCTTCAATGGACGTTGGATACATATTACTTCTAGTCACTGCCACCATGCAGGAAACTGCAGTATTTGTCGTGTCATGTTTTTTTTTCTTATCCATCCTTCCACTCACCTTTTCCAGCCAGTTTGAAAAACAGCCCCTAAAATGTGAGACCTATGGATTTCCCCTTATTTTATTTGTCATTTTAAATGCACTTGAGAGTGAGGACAGAACTGGATTCTATCAGATTCTTCTGTAACCGATCTTTCGCTTAAATGCTGTAAATGGAATGTTTTACTCTGTGTGGCTGTGACCTGCTGCCAGACAGTTTACTCTTTCTCTTAGGAAATTATTTTAGAAAAGGGATTCTATTAATTTCTCTCTGGAAAGAAGGTCAGATTTTCATTGATGTAGTCTGCATGTTGAGGTATCACACACATTTTGCATCACGCTCATCACTGTGGTATCTGATTGCCAATCTCATCATAGTCATTAAATATATTCTTTTCTTTGAATACATTTAATTTCCTTGTGGACAATACCAAGGTTTGAAAACTTATGACTGGTTTCTGCTCCCATCTCTCACATTCAATAGCATCTTACTGCATGAGTAGCCTCAGTGAAGTCAATGAGACTTCTCCATAAAGCAAGGTGCTACTAACTTCATTGGATATGAGCAGAGTGAAAAAATATCCTGAAATTCTTTTACTGAGGAGTTACAGATTCATTTTCTGTTTTCTGTCACACTATGATGTCAAAGTAACTATGGATGTAGGGTGACCAGACACTTGTGAAAAATCGGGACGGGGGTGGGTGGTAATAGGAGACTATATAAGCAAAAGACTCAAAAATCGGGACTGTCCCTATAAAATTGGGATATATGGTCTCCCAATATGGATGTTCTTGTAGCTAAATAAGTTAGGGAAATATGAACAGTAAAAGAATTTTAAAATGTATCTGATACAATTTTGCAGATGAAAACCTGTAAGAATATATCTGTGCATTCATCTGTCTATCTAATTTTAAAATTTCAGAAATTCCAAGTGTATTAACATTTGTTGACTTTATAAAGTTTTTCTTTAAGGTATGATATACCAGAACATTCTCCTTAATCGGAACCCCAGTTGGAGTCTTTTTATTCATAAAACTCATTGGTTTGCTTGTCAAAATATTTCACTCCTTCTGCAGTTAAATATGTTGTTACAGAGCTGCTCTTTTATTAGAGACCAAATCAGAAATTAGACTCAAAGGACTCATGCTTGAATAGTTGCAGGCTTTATTACAGAAAAAATATATCTCTCTAGTGATACACTAGGAGCTAAATGAGATACAGGTTTAGAAACAGATTGCTGGTCTGCATCTTTAACTTCCTCTAGAGGTGAAGATCTCTGTGCAGAGGCCCTACAAAAGCCCTATGCACTACTTATCTCCCACATAAACTCTCAAAATAGCGTTCATGTGGGGGATAGGTTTTGTGCTGTCTCCTTGTGCAGTGGTGAAGTTCATCCCTAGAGCAGGAACCACTAATAAAGACCATTGAGAGAGGAGCATTTATGCCTCGTGTCATCACTTGGAGTCACAGCTAAGTTTTCTATAGCTTCCCATTCTCTTTCCTTCTGCTTCCTTTAGGGAGTATAGTGGGAAAGGGACCAAGATAAGAAGTCTCCTGAAATCCAACACCCTCTTCCAAAATCCTGATACTATAACTAGGGGAACACCTTCATCCTCACCCAAAGAAATAAACATGGGAATGAACAGGAATGATCCTCTTTCTCAAATAAGTGATGGGCTTCCCACAAGGTGAGCAGAAAGCAACAAAAAATTAAACAAAATCCCTTGTATACTATTGAACAGAACACTAGCAAGCTATAATCTATCTACTATATAACAATGGCAATAATAGGAATAAGAGCAAAATTTTGATTTACATCCTCCTCTTTTCTAATGTCATCCCATTTGGGAAACCCACAAAGAGCACTACCTTCTGAAATTTAGATTTTTAAAAAGGGAAAGGGGGTGGTATTAAATGAATGTCCTTTCCACCGGATGGGGTGTGTCATAGATGCAGGGCCGGCTCCAAATTTTTTGCCACCTCAAGCAAAAAAATTTTCCCGCACCCCCCCAGCCCCACCCCAACTCCGCCCCTTCCCCACTCCATTCCAACCCTTTCCCTAAATCCCCAGCCCTGCCTCCTCCCCTGGGCACGCCACATTTCCCCTCCTACCCTTCCCTCCCTCCTGAGAGGGAGGGGGGAGAAGCAGAGTGGCAGCACACTCGGGGGAGCAGGTGACAATGGAGCGGAGGTGGACTTGAGGGGGAACGGTTCCTCTGCCCCCCCAGGGTTACTTCCTGCGGCCCTCCCCACGCCCACCACCACCACAGCTCACCTCCACTCAGGGCTGGCTCCTGGCTTTTTGCACCCCAAGCAAAAAAAAAAAAAAAAAAGAAAAAAAGGACACAGAGTGCTGCCCCTTGGAAAGTACCGCCCCAAGCACATGCTTGGAGCACTGGTGCCTAGAGCTGGCCCTGCATAGATGCCTGAGCTGGTGCCTGCTTATTTGTTTGTCAATGGCTGACTAATTTCATTTTCTTTCTAGCACTGCCGTTCAAAGCATAGCAAATTCCCAGTAACCGCCCCTCCCTCCCCAGTATGGCTTCAGATACTGCCAAACTCTCCTCCAGATCGTTGTGTATCCAGCTACTGATGTCATACTAGAGAAGCAGTATGTGTGTTCTCCCTTCTTTCACTGCAATTTTTCTTTAATTAACATTATACTTAAGTATAATGTGTTCTTCCCACTTATTCTATTTTTCTTCAAACTTATTTTTCAATAACATATGATTGTTCCTTCTCTAACCTCCTTTTCTCCCTCCTACTCCCTCCTGTTCTAATTATGTTATGTTTTTTCCCACTTTCACCCATTTCCTTTCAATCTGTGTCATCTCAGTTGTCCTCTCCAACAAACTTTCCCTCCTTTCTCCTTTCGTCCTTCACATCTCTTGTGCACTTCCTGAATTTTAAGGTTGTTCTCTCTTTTCACCCATCTCTTCAATCTCTGTATTTTCTGTCTCCTCTCCCCACTCCCAAATCACTCAAAAGCTCTCGTCTCTCAAAAGCATCATGTCTGCTCACACTCACTGATCCCCAGACACACCAAAATTAGTCCTCACTGCTCCAACATAACGTACCTACTCACACTCTGTCCTCTCCTACATCACAGTCACTTGGAGGGTGTGTCTTGAGACTAAGCAGGGTATCAGTCCCTGCTGCCCCTTGAAGATCATCCTGGACTGGTGGATAATGGCTTTGTGAGGTGGACCTCATGAAGACATTGGAAGGAGTAGCAGACCATGAGACCTTTCCTAAGAAGAAGATACCACCAGCTGGGGTGATGTGGGTCACTGGAAGAGCCTCTGATGCAGGTTCTGATGCATGAGGAATCAAGAACGTAACAGAATGCTAAACTGTATTACACTGTTCAGCCACTAAGTGGCACTGTGTGTAACATACCTTGTTTAAGCTAACCTCAGCCATATATGTTAGCATTAAAGGATTTTATGGAAGACACATTTCGGATGGTGTTCTCTGAGAAGAAGCCCTGTGGCCATGTCATGTCTGGTACAGAAGCATAACCTGCTAGTAGCAGCCTTGCAACCTACTGTATACAAGATATACATGACACAGAGGAAGATGATATGGAGAACAGGGGTACTAGGCCTGGTGGGAACTTTCTAAGATTTGGATACTTTGGATAAACCTCTACACTTCTGCAACACTCCCACCACCAGATTTGTGGGTGGTTTTGCTATGCCAAGACTAGTTTGCTACAGACTTCTATGTATAGATTTGTTATGGTGAGGCTAGTTTACTTGCTGCTGTTAGTATTACTACTACACAATTACAATGGTAATGAAGGATCCTTATTGGGGATGGCACCAGAATGCCTGTCTAGTATTACTGCTCCTGCTTGACTTTATTTTGTTTTACTATTTTATGGATTGTCCTCACTTCTTTGACTGACTGTGTGCAGCACTTTGGGCATCCTCTGGGATTCTGACTGGTTTATCTGCTGCTACTGAATATTCTTTTCTGAGGGGCATGGCTGTGCATATATTTTCCCCATCTAAATTCTGACTCTTCTTTCAATTATACTGCTATTTACTGGTGATCTCTGTCCTATCTGGCCTAAACTCCATTGTCCATAACCCATGTCCCTCATGCCTAATACAAAGCAGGAAATAATTCTGACAATCTATTTAGTGATTATTATTTGTTGAATTGGAAAGCTGAATGGGTATAATGTGGACTACTGATTATATATGTATGCGTTCTCAGTGGGTCATCTTTGGGGGCAGAAACTTGGAAAGGGAAAAGGAGGTCATTCAGCAACAAAATAAATATCAGTCTTTCTCACTAGGTCTCCATGCCTATAAATCACATAAGAAAAATTTCAAAGAGATCACGAGAAATTCTCATTTGCTAGAGCAATGACATGTAAGCAAAATTGATGTGACGTGTTACAGAAAAGAGACCCAGCTTAGCAGGTGCACATGTCTCAAATCCTCCATCTTAAGAAACTAGATGAATGTGACCTTCCATGCAGAAAATACACAGAAAGTATGGTGCAGGTGAAGACTAAAACTCAAAACCAGAAAAGATCACTCTTCAAACCACTGTATTCTCCTTCTGCATTTTCTCTGAACTGAAGCCTTAAAGGTGAAGACTGTTATCATGTCATCCCCTCAGTCATCTCTTCTTTAGATTAATCAAACCTATTTTTTTCAATTTTCCCTTGTGGGTCATGTTTTCTAGCCCTTTAATCATTTTTGTTTCTATCCTTTGGACTTTCTCCAATTTGTCCACATTTCCCTAAGTGTGGACTCAATACTCGAGCTGGGACCTTATCAGTGCTGAGAAGACTGAAATAATTACTTATGTCTTGCTTACATCACACCTGCTAATATATCCAAGAATGATGTTCACTTTTTTTGCAACAGTGTTACATTGTTTCATATTTAGTTTGTGATCCACTGTGACTCCCAGATCCTTTTCTGCAGTGGTCCTCCCTATGCAGCCATTTCCCATTTTGTATTTATGTAATTGATTATTCCTTCTGAAGTATAATACTTTGCACTGGTCCTAACTGAATTTCATTCTACTTATTTCAGACCCTTTCTTCAGTTTGTCAGGATCATTTTAAATGCTATTCTCATCCTCCAAAGTGCTTGCAAACCCTCCGAGCTTGGTATCTTCCACAGAATTTATGTGTGCGCTCATTATGCCATTATCCAAATCATTTATGAATATATTGAATAGAACTGGACCCAGGACAGATCTCTGTGGGACCCTACACAATATGCCCTTCCAGCTTGACTGTGAACCATTGATAAATATTCTCTGAGTGTAGTTTTCCAACTAGCTGTGTCCCTACCTTTATAGTAGGTTTGACTAGGCTATATTTCTCTAGTTTGTCTATGAGAAGGTTATGTGAGACAGTATCAAAAGCCTTACTAAAGCAGAGATATGACATCTACTGCTTATCTCCTATCCACAAGGCTTGTTATCCTGTCAGAGAAGTATATTAAGTTGGTTTGACATGATCTTGACAAATCCACTTTGACTGTTACTTATCACCATATTATCTTCTAGGTGCTTACAAATTGATTGCTTGATTATTTGCACCATTAACTTTCTAGGTACCAAAGTTAAGCTGACTGGTTTATAATGCCCTCTTTATCCTTAGTCTCCTTTTTATATATAGGCACTATATTTGCCTTTTTCCAGTTCTCTGAGATCTCTCCTGCACTCCACGATTTCTCAGAGATAATCACTGATGGCTCAGAGATCTCTTCAGCCAGTTCCTGAAGTATTGTAGGATGTTTTATTCTAGGCCCTGCCAGCTTGAAGACATCTAACTTGTCTAAGTAATTCTTAACTTGTTCTTTCCCTATTTTTGACTCAGATCCTTCCCCATTTACCCTGATATTCAGTATGTTATTCCTCCAATCACTGGTCTCCTCTTTATTACATATGTTATTCCTCCAATCACTGGTCTCCTCTTTATTCCTCGGACACTAATGTACTAAGTATTGCGGGGGGGTGTTGTGCAGTGAGGGAATAGTAGTTGTTTTAAGGGACGGTGCTACTCTCATTGATCAGTGGGCCCAAGGTGCACAAACTGACTTAAAGTGTATCAGTCACATGATTTGAAACTACTGTACCAATGAATGAAAAATATCCATGGAAACAGAAAGTAGAGCAATTAGCAATTTTTTTTTTCATTTTTCTTAGGTTTTCCTACTGCTTCTAATAGAAAACAAGCAAAGTCAGATGGCAATGGACAGAACCACATATGATATTGTATATGAGATGCTGTAAGACTTATTACAATTAAATACTTATTTGTATTTTGCTTTTAAAATATCACATAATAAAATAGACATGTACAAAGCACTCATGTAACAACTACAAAACTTTAAAAAAAATCCGTTGCAGCGGACTAACTTCAATCTCATGATGGGTTGGGGTGACAAAGCAGGGGAGAATTTTAAAACCTACTGTGCTTGTAACTTCATAGTTATCGAGACTGTCCTCGCTCATAAGGTAAAAATCAGACTTCATGCCAATGAGTGATTTATTCCTTCTATCGTCATAAATATTTATATTTTATGTAAAAGTGTTACCCGTGGCAAAGTATGAAGAAATTGTAAAGAGTTTAGGCTTTTCTCCTTATTCAGGAATTGTGTCTAAGCAAAAATTCAGGATCAAGCTCAAAATAAAAAGCAATTGGGGAGCAAAAGTACCCTTTTAAAAGTGGCAGTTGTCCTGTCACATACATTTGGATTGTACTGTTTAAAATTGTTAGAGGATGAGAGATACAAAAGAAATCAACTGGATGGTGGCCTCTATGCATGGGAACAGATGAATCTAAATGTCCTGTTCACTTCCTTCATTTCCTCATTTTATCTCTTCACCTTGTGTTTTTATGAGCTATTTTTCTTTTGCATGCTGTGGCAGCCTTAGGAGCACATTAGTGAATGCTGATGAGAAAATACTCATTAAAGCTCCAGATTTTGGATAGTAAATCTGGGTCCTCAATGGGGACACACAAAGGTGTGGGGAGAGGGGCCAGGAGTGGGTTGTTACACAATTACCAAGGTTTGTTTTTGTGGTGCCTGTGAATAAACAGCTGTGTCAGCTAACCATTAACTATTTAGTTGTAGTAACAAATAAAACCGCTAATATTCTCCCATCCATCTATGTTAGGTTCATGACATATACATGGAAGTTAGATTGAAAATATAAATACTCTTGCTGACAGGTTGTAGCGTAACACTACTTTATTTATTAGGATTCAGAATAACAACACACCAGAACTGAAAAGTTGACAGACAAAGCAGGCTGTTCCCTAAAGCATAGAGACACAACTCACCCCACCTTGCTCAAGGCTGTTTATCTGCAAACCGGCTGCTGCTAACCCCAAGTTGCACACTGCCCTACAGAGCTCCCTAGTCTGCAAGCAGGACAAGGGAAACCCCTGAAATGTTAAAGTGATCACAGTTTTAACACAGGTTTTAATACACCACAATCTACTTATGGGTTTTACCTCTCTAAGTATCATGTCTTTATAGTTTCCAAAAGCAAGAGACACAGTCTATGCCTAATATATTTTTTAAAAGAGGTAAGCCATGGTCTGTGCATAGTTTGGTTAATATTTGCATGTGCAATTACTGAAATTGTGTATGCAAATTGGGTATTTTTATTTGAAAATAGCCAATTTGCATATACAATTGCAATAATTGCATATTAAAATGTATTATGCCCAGAAGGTTTGTCGCTGTTTTTGAACCTATGTATATATGACACTTAGCAGTACAACCCACAAGTATATTATGGTGTATTGAAAACTGTTAATTCTCAGGGGGTTTCTAGTCCTGCACACAGGTGGAGGGCTCTGGAGAGAACTGTAATCTCAACCTAGCAGCAGCAGTCAGTCTGCAGATAGACTGCCTAGAGTAAGAAGGGGTGAGTTGTGCCTCTATGGTTTTTAGGGAGCAGCTTGCTTCGTCTCTCTCTGTTTTGCATATGCAGTTTTGGTATCTATGGCCATAATCCTGCAAAGATTTAAGCATGTGTGGAACTTCATTTTCTTTAAGGTCCACCACTGATTTCACCATTGTTTCTTTCCCCTGTTGTCTCACCCTTTTAGGGTATGTTTATGCAGAAAGAAAAACCTGCAACTGGCCCATCCTTTAATGACTCTCAGGTTATGTCTACACTGCAGCTGGGAGTGTGCATCCCAGTGCCAGTAGATAGACATGCACTAGCTCTGCTTGAGCTAATTCACTGAAACTAGTAGTGTGGCCAGGTGTAGCATGTGCAGTGGGTTGGACTAGCTGCCCAAGACTATACCCAGAGGGTGCGGGTCCGGCAGCTGTATAGACGTACTCTTAAGGGTGAAATCCTGGCCCCACTGAAGTCTATTGGAGTTTTGCCAGTGATTTCATTAAAGAGCCAAGGTTTCATCCCATATCCTTGATTATTGCTGATAAGAGTTACAATCTAACATCACTTTTCACCCAAGAAGTACAAAGGCCTGAACCTGCAAGGTGCTGATTGCTTCTTAGGAGGTGCTGAGAACTATCAATTCCCAAGGAGGCTCAGCACTTTTCAGAAGGAGTTCAGCTTCTCACAAGGTCAGACCCAAAACAGTAAGGGACAGAGTCTGCCACCTTCTTATTAAGTTCTACCTTAGTCCATGGAACATTGGGACTACTCATGGAGTATGATACTTGGTGTGAGCACAGTTGGCAGAACCCTGGCATAAGTGCCAAATTCTGCCCTCAGTTAACCTCCGTAACCTGCTGGTGGCAGAATTTGGCCCTGAAAATTATCTGCCTTCCCTGATTGATACATTGCTGTTTTCAGGGCAATGTTGTACATCTTCAAGTCATGTGGCTGGACGATTGTGTGCAGTTCTTACCTCTAAAAAGTGCAAGAAGGAAATGGCAGGTTGAGAAAGTGTTTACCCTCTCTGCCAAGCAAAACACATGCCAAATGGGAAAAAAACACAGAATCATATAAGGCTGCTTGTGCCTGTGTTTGATAGTGTAGGAAGGAAAGAAGGATTACCTGCAAACTGTTAATTGTGTCAGAGGTTTGCTGAAAATAACTGACTGTTTAGTTATTAGGAATATTACCAGACTGCCTGCTGACAGCTCTTGTGATGATAAACTTTATGCTTCTGTTTGTCGAAGGCTCACACAGACTTTATCCAGAATCCTAAAGCAACAGCTGAGGAGATTTCACTCATTTAGAGCCTACTCTTCCTCCCCTTGGCTTCAGTGGGAATGGAATCCAGCCCTTAGGGAATTTTAACAAATAGCCAATGTACATTTTCACCCATTTGATGAAAATGCAAATGCTTCAGTATTTTGTTAATATGATGTCAGAAAATTCACTTCCATAACTCATTACCTTCCTGCAAACTGTAGCTGTCTGCAGTCTGCTACTATATATAAACAGGCAGTTTGTTACTTAAGTAAGTGCCATGAATATGTGGAGTCCTTGGATGTAATTTCACTTCTCCCAAAGCAAATACAAAAACATCCTGTTTAAACTAATGAAACCTAGTGAAGAAGAGAACCATGCACAATGCCCCATCATTCTAGTTGTTCTTTTCCCTAGACCTGTTCACTGTAGAGCTGGTCAGGAATTTTTTGAGAAGCGTTTTGTAGGAAAATGCTGATTTGTTGAACCCAAAATGTTTCACAGAGACTCTCAGGTTTGATGGCTTTATCAAATCACCGGCAGGTCTCCAGTGACACCTGCCTGGTTTCCTGGAGGGCTGCTGGGGAGCTCAGGGTTCCAGAGGCTGCAGCTCCAGGAGTAACCCTGCCATGCAGACTGCCCCAGGACTGGGGACCCCAGAGCTTCCAGGGTCTGTGGCTCTGAGGCAGCTCTGCTGTGCAAACTGGGGAGCCCTGACAGCCCCAGTTCTAATCATGGACTGACTCAGTGGCAGGGTGTCTGGAAGCCCTGAGAACCTCAGCTAAAGATAGGACTCTCAGGGCTTCTAGGCTCCCAGCTGTGAAGCTGGAAGCCCTGGAAGCCTCAGCTCTAATTGGGGTCCAGCTCTGGGCTCTGTGTCAGGAACCCTGGAGGACCTGAGAACCCTGGTTCAAGCTTGGGCTATTGGGGCTTCCAGGTTCCCTGCTGTGGAGCTGGAAACATGGGAGCTCTGGCTCTAGGCTCTGGACCAGGCAGTGTAGGAGTCCTGGGAGCCCAGGACTGTCAGAGTCTAGGCTCCCAGCTCCACCACCAGAAATTCTGTGTTTCAGCCAAAGTGTCATCTGAGAGACAACAACCTGGTAGTCTTCATTCTTCAGGCATATTTTACTCATGGCCTTTCCACTATACCATGAAACTTTCCTGCATTACTGGTGAACCCAAAATGTGACCACTGGGATTTGCTTGCCTTTCTGAATGAGAATGAAAGCAGAATCTTCCACTGTAGAGAATCCAGCCCTCTGATCTATGCTGCCCCCAACTTCTTCCATAATCAAAATCTTCAACAAATATTAGCAGTTGAGAGTAGGAGAAGAAAGGGAGAAGAGACTTCAAAGGATTTAGATACGTTTGAGAAGCATCCAGCCTCCCCGGGGCTCATCCTGAGTGAACTGAATCTCTAAACTTTTTGACATTCACATGTCAATAGTTATTTAGTCCTTTGATGTCTTTAAAATCTTCTGACATGGGAGCTATATACTATAACGACTTTTTCTCATTTCTTACTAGTACCCTTAAATGGCTATATTCTCATCCTTGCTTTACATACTGTTCATTATACAGTACAGGATGCGGCATTTTATAACCTTGTCAACTGTCTGTCAATGGAGTCTATTGCGCACAAGAGATTCAGCTTGTTAAACGCTATCAGTGTTAATTGCAATATTTCCCCTGTTGGATTTGCTTAAAACATTGACTTTGTAGTGAAGCCCATGTTTGCCCATTAAATATTCATGATGCATTTCTGTGGCTCATCATTCTGTATATTACATGTCACTGTGACTAGTCAGCCTGCAAATTTATTTTTTGTTTTGGCTTTAAAAAAGAACCACAAAAATAGTTCTGTGACACTTTATTCCTAGAAGAGCTGTACAGGTATTAAAACAACCACTGCCTGTGTCAGTCAGCAATATTTCCTACAATATTGTGATATCATTGCCAGAGGGTGATATTTCTTAGACAATTTCATTAATGAGTCAGTGAGTTACAATACCTGGAAGTATAATTTTTGGCGCTAATTGAATATACAGTGACTATTAGTGAACCTCACCCCTCTATCTTTCACATCCACACAAAGGTGCAGTGATTGCTGTTACAGGGCCTGATTCTTGGTTGGTGTAAATCAGCATCGTTCCATTGACTTCCATGAGGTTGTAGCATCTTGTACCATCTAACATATGGGCCATAATGTTTACATTTAACTGTTTGAAAGTACTTAGCATTACCATAGTATTATAGATATTTTCAGTATTAGGGGTAAGTCGAGTAATATCATCTGTAATATTAAAGTATCACTAATCACTTTCAGATATTAAATGCCAGCGTTTAATGGCAACAACTCGCCTGTAAATGGAAGTGTATTTATCAAAGCGGGGTAGGTGCCACTATGTTCAGAGCTGCACACTTCTTCACTCAGACAAAACAAATGGCATTTAAACAGGTTTGGCTCTATTTGCCACCTTGGATGCTCCTTCAGGCTGCTGACAGAGCTGTATTGTTCACACTATGTAGGTGGTGATGTGTAAGTGGTTTGGGTCTTGGCTCTCCTGGAGTCTTGGAAAATTACCCATTACTGTCAACTGCTGCAGCTGTACCTGTGCCAAATATAGTTTAACTGACAACGTATATCAGAACAAGCCGTGCTCAGCACCATCTCAGAAGATGTCATTAAAGCTTGGTTTTAATCTGGGTTGAAACCTTCACTGTTAACACTAGTTTCTGAAATGGTGCTTTATCCTGGTCTAGGTTGCCAGTTAAATTTTATTCAGCATGGAATAGCTACACTTGCTACTAAGTACTGAATTTTTTACAGCAGCCAGAAACTTGGGTCATGGATGCTTTTGTAGACTGAAAAAATAACATATGACTTGCTACATCAAGATGTGTAGCTGCTGAATGCAAGTTACTGCTGTCTAAGACAGCGCTAATTTGAACTGTTTCCTGTACAAAGTTATTCAACTATTCAAAAAGATAATAGAGTGCAATTCCCCCCCCCGGACTTATCACACCTTCCCATGCTACACCCCCACTCCTCCTTTCCGCATCTCCATTGTAGGTGTTTGGATGAGATCGTATTATGTGGCCATTTTGTTCTAGAATTTGAGCTTTTCTTGTGATTGTTGTTTTTGGATCTGTGGCATTCTAGGCATGATCTTTAAATGGAAAACAGTCTCATCACATGGGATATTTAAAAGAAGACTGAACTAGATTAAAAAACAAGACTAGAAGATATATAATTGGTATCATTCCTGCACTGGCACAAAGATGGGCTAGTGATGAGCTAATAAATATTTTCCATCTCTAATTTCTATTATTAAAGACCCAGTCACATGACCATTGAGGTCAATGAAAGGTTTTCTATTGACTTTAATGAGTCTGTATTACCAGTTCAATCCCATTATTAAATCTAGACACATGCTGGCTGGGATGCTGCAGCAATACGTTTGTTAACTTTTAAAGAGTACAAGTTCAAAACTACTTTTTGTTATCAAGATAAACCTAACCAATCTACCCTCCTCTTTCCTTACTTCAAAGCACCAAGATTCAAGATCAGCTGTAACGTTCTTTGTGTCAGACACAGAGAAAATCAGACACAGGGAAATCAATAGTTACATCGGGGATTAATTTGACTTTTTGTCTTTTATCTCTTGCTAGATACATTTCCTTATCTCTGTCATTTCAGAATCATTTGAAGACCAGAATACTATACATGTGGTGTTTCAGTTTGCCCTTAAGGAATGCTTCTCACTTAAACAGCTAAAAAATATTACATACTTTTGATCCTTCTGTAGTGAAACCGTCATGGCTCTTAAATGTTTAATCTTTCAATCACAAATATCAGCAAAAAACAAATAAAAAATTCCTAGGAGAGCTTCTTGAAACTGGGAAGAACAGAACCCTCAACAAAGTCCCCTTAGGGCAGATCTAACCTCTCTATGCACCACTTAGCTAGATATTAAAGAACAACCTTAGAAGGATATCTCAGGAGGTAGGATCTTCAAGGCAGGATCTGCTCCAGGTTTACCCTTCCATCCTCTTGCCCTCATGAGCCTCCTCCTCATTCTCAGTTTTAAAACAATGTAATTTTTCTGTGTTTATGTCCTCCCTGTCAGATGTTTAGTTCCTACCACAGTCCTGCTTCTAAAATCCAGATAGAAAAGGCAAATACAGTAGATTCTGCTTAATACCTCTTGGTTCCCAACGAAAAGTTTCTATTATCTGGAAGTTTCCAATACATAGAAGGCACTGTTTTCATGGGGAAAATTCTACAGTACTGTATAAAGAAAAAAACACTTTTTAAACTCCCTGAAGAAAACTTACAAAACACTTGCAGTGCAATATGTCAGTATGCTGAACAGTACTTTGCTTATATTAGTGCTCCTTATGAGTCACATAAGTGAAAGCAGCACAAGATTTTACAACAAATAAAGAATAAATAAAAATAAAAAATGTTTAATAACATAATTTGTCCAATATTGTCTGCTTTCTACATTTGGTCACTTCCCCCCGTAAATCTTTCTCAGTTTTGTGTGCCGCTTCGTAACTGTTCTCAAAGCCATGACTCTGGCATATCCTGCGAAAAGTGTCCACCACATGTAGCTGCTCTGTGAGTGAAAGCTCTTCAGATTTGTCATCAGATGCACTATCCTCTTGTGCTTCTTCAGCCTATTGGTGCTTTATAGCTGCTACTGTGTCCAGAAGTTTGGCATCAGAAAGCTCACCTTCCATCTCCAAAGGACTGTCAGACTCAACGGCAGCCTCAGATTCCTCTGCAGTTAGATTTTTTAAGGCATCAGCCTGCACAATAATGCCCACACCAGGCCATCATTTTCTACTGATGATAAAGTCCACCTTTCTGAAGCTGTTTGGAATAGTCCATGGAAGAACAGCGACCTTAGACTCCTTAGCAAGATGAAGTGCATCACTCACAGCAGCTTTTCTGGCAACATTCACCACTCAGAGGCGTGGGTTAGCATCCAAAGAGGCAATAATGCGCTCATTCAGACAAGTGGCCTTTGAAGTTTTTAATGGCACCTATGTCCATTGACTGCATGACTTAGGTTGTGTTCTGAGGCAAGAATTTTAACACATTATGTGATAGCTCTACCTTAGCAGAATGAGCTGGGCAGGGCTGGCACTTCCATTAGGCGACGCTAGGTGCCAGGATTCGGGGGGAAGCATGTCCAAGGGAATGCAAAGAGCTAATTAAATAAAATGATCTCCTCCCAGTTGGAGCTCTCAGAAGCTGAGAGAAAGAAAAGCAGTAACTTAATTTAATGATTTATGGCTAGATTAGGTGCAGTGAGAAAAGAGAGTAAGGAGCCTCACCCCTAGTACCTGCTGCCAAAGAACTGGGCAGAATTGCAGCCCTTCTTCTCAGGGGTGCACAGGAATTTTACTGCCCTAGGGGTATATGGCACCCCAAAGAGAACTTGAAGGAACCAAAATTGGGTAGTGATATGGCATTTCCCCTGCACTACCTGATAGAGCTGGCCAGGCAGATAGGGGAGAGACTATTACACCCCTTACAGAGGTGCATCAATTTGTGTGCCCCACTGCTTGTATATTGTGTATGTTCTGCTCACAGAGGCAAAATGCTTCCAATGCTTCCTCTGGGGCAACATTCCTCTGCCCTCTGCTTCTCTTCCCCAGTGTACTGCTTGGTGTGTGCAGAAATAGTGTGATGAAACCCTTGATGACTGAAATCCTAAAGAGCTGACATTGGTTTCTGATGCAGGTTAAAACCCAAAGGCACAGAAAAGAAGAAGGAAAAGGCAAATTCATAAATTGCTACAGGTTGGAACCAGACTGGAGAATTATATATGAATTTAGAAAGCAATTTTAAAACCACTCGTTGTATATGTTTGGGGTTTGGGATGTATCCATCTAGATTTGCCCATGTGTGCAGTAAAACTTGCCTGGGGTTTGTTTTGAAGTGTGATTTAAATAACAAAGTCATTGTTCAAATGATTAGAATGTCTAGCTTTACAGTACATTTTGATAAGTGTCACTGATAGCCATCAAAACAAATCATCAAAAGCTTAATTGACCTTAATAGGATTGGTATTAAGATTCATGTTTGGACAAAATATGTCTCCTAGAATAGTGGAACAGAGTTGATATTTGCAATTATACTTGTTTGATATAACAGGTTTTTTTTGCTACATCTGTACCTCTCCCAGCTTGCTCTTTCAGTGACCAATTAGGGTGAAATTCATACCTCTGCGAATACCCATACAAGGCCAAGGCACCTCTGCCACTGCATATTGAGGTTGTGTACTGAGGATGAATAGATTTTCAATATTGCATAGAATTTGTGCTGGCCCTCTGCACAGAAGGAATTTCGTCAATTCGTGACAGCAATCCTTACAGTCGCACCAATAGTGTCAGTTCTTGAGGACTCTGAACTAACCACACAAGAAAGGGTTACAGGCTTAGATTCTAAGAATGGATTGACTTTAGCATTTTATATGGTAAAATAAAGGTAAATTGTGCTGACCGTTTACATAGGGGTGAATTTCACTCTGTATACATAAAAAATAGCTTAATTCAGGTCAAAGGTTTAGGCTAATGAAATTTAAACCCCTTAAATCAGGATTTATAAAGGGACGCCTCACTAATCACTAAACACAATGCTGTATTTATTGGTTAATTTGTTCATTTGCCAGTTTTAGACACTCTCATCTCCTCTTGAAATTGAATTTTTCCCCCTTTCTCATTCTGCTGCAATTTAGCAGACATTTCAGGAGAGTTTTCTTTACAGAACATCAGCCAAGCACAAGAGTCTGAGTGTGCTATTGATGATGGCATATTCTGCTCTCCTGAAAGCCAACAGAGGACCTGTTTTCCAAGTAATGTTTCTAAGTTTTGGCAGAAGTATGTTATACTAAGTCCCTAACAATCCAGTTCAGAGAAGTATTTACCAGACTTACTATCCAATTGGCTGCTCTCCCCTGACAGCTAGCTGGGAGGGGGAGAGACTTCCAGAGAAAACTGAATTTACAGGAACACATCTACTCTGCTTAGATATCCAGCAGCTGGAACACTGTTGGTCAAAATAATCAACTTTGGCTGGCGTTGAGTTACAAATCACTTTAATATTGAATGAAGAGGTAGTGAAATGCTGTTACCAATGTTGTTGGCATTATTGTATGAATACAGGGAAGCAGGACTGTGCTTAACCTGTCCCAAATGAGGCAGTCACCCTCAGATGAAAGGATCTTGTTAAGCCAGGGGCTCGAATGCCAGAGCCCTGTGAAAGTAAGAGATGTGAGGACCTTCCCCAAGCATTCCCTGGTCTTTGTTATTTTAAATGCTCAATCAGAGCTAAAATCAGTTGTGGTGGGACTGTGTTTCTACCCAACCTCCTAAATGCTAAAAATCACTTAGAGCAGAAATCACTTGTGGTAGGACTATATCTGACCTGCTAAGAGCTAAAAATCACTAAGAGACTGACCTGCAGAGGTCACGGTAGAGAGACATGTGGCAGCAGGTAGTGACTAACAGGCAGCTGGAGAGAGTGAGCAGGCAACCAGCAGACGCAGCCGGCGGGAGAGGAACTGCGATTGGCGGGCCAGCCAGGAGGCGAGGAGCAGCAGCTGGCAGGGTTGCCAGCCAGAACAAGCGCTCAGAGACAGAGCAAGCAAGGTGCCTCCTTCCTCAGGTGGAAGGTGAACTCACACAGATGCATCTCTGAACCCGGTGTCCTCTCTGATCAAGGACAACCACTGTGAGTGGGGCATGGTGAGGGAGCAAAGAGGGGCTCAGAAAAGGAACTGTTGGTTGTTAGACTCAAGAACATGAGGCAGAAGGCACTGCCCCACCCATTGTGGGGTGGGTGTCCTGCTCACAGTTTTATGTTTATGAATTCCACTTGTGGCATTTTCCTTAAATTAATGTTGGGTGACTTCCCTCCTTTCTTTAAAAGTTTCTTTTTCCATACTTAGACTCTGTGCTTACAAGAGGGGAAGTATTCCCTCTCACAGGCGCGCAGGGGTGGTGTATAATTTTCCCAGGTTACTGGGTGAAGGATTGAGCCAGGGCTGTGTTGTATTGCTGGAAAGGAAACCCTAGATATTGAACCCAGCCCTGGTTGCTGCTGGCTTCACCTAGCGAAGGGTTACATTAGCATGAATTGTACTTACATTGAAAACTGATTGTTTTGCTGTTTTATGCAAACATTATTAGTGCATGACTTTATTTTTTTTTTAATTTAAAGAGCTGCTGAAAAAGAGAGACACTAAGGTCAAAAAGTTTCACAGATGTTTAATGCCAGATGGGAATCCCTGTGATCATCTGTTCTGCCCTCTTGTGTAACACAGGCCATAGAATGATTCCTGAATATAGCTCTGCAGTTGGTGGTTACACTTATGGTAGTCTGTGTACACCAGTGTGAGCAGCCTGTGGCCCATCTGGGTAATCCACTGGCAGGCCACCAGACGGTTTGTTTATGTTTGCACGGCTGCCCGCAGCTCCCAGTGGCTGCGTTTCACCATTCCTGGCCAATGGGAGCTGCGGGAAGTGGCATGGGCTGCAGGGGACATGTTGACTGCTTCTTCCTGCAGTTCGTGTTGACCGGGAGTGGAGAACTGTGGCCACTAGAAGCTGCGGGTGGCCATGCAAATGTAACCAACTGTCTGGTGGCCCAGCAGCAGATTGCCCTGACCGGGGGCCGCGTACGGTCCGCAGGCTGCAGGTTTCCCACCACTCTGTAATTCAGGATCAACTATTTGATGTCTTGTCTAAATCCTACAAAACATGTTAATGATTCTTGTGTGTGTAATCTTTTTTTCACAGTAGGATTCCTGTTGGTTTCTTTATTGCAGGCAATAAGGTTCAAGGTCTCAGCATCCTTAACAAGCAGTTAGGAATAATTCTCAGACTCTGTGGACCTGGCATAAAACTTGTTGTTCAAACACAATGGGAGCTCTTCAATAGAAAGGATAACCAAGGTCAAGGCTGCAAAATCAGGCCCTCGATGCTGTGGTTGTAAATGAAGGTGCAATAGCCAATGGCTTCTGTATTTGAGTGAACTAAATTATAGGGTATTTCCAGGTCCTGACAGGCTTTATGGGGAAGATTTTCAAAGAGATCTAATCGTCTTTATAGTGGCTGAGTAGCTTAAGTAAGGAGTCTATGAACATCTTGTTAATTTCCCATTGCTTTGAAAGATGCAGCTTTCTTCTTAAATATTATTTTTTTCTTCCTGTGGGTTGAACCACATCTTCCATAGGTCATATAATAAGCAATCTTTCCGTAGCTCTGTAAAGCTACTTTGTTGTTATCTGCTCAGGATATATTCACAATGGAAGTTAGGGCTGTTTTATGAATATGTTCCTGTGCTGCCCCCATATGGTTCAAGACTTCAGTTCAGTGCTTGCTTTGGGAACATGTAAATATTCTGAAGAAAGAAATTGACCTTAGTATAACTGAAAACCTGAACTTCTTGCTCTCTCTCTCTGATTCTAAAGACCATAGAGCTATTTCTTCACTGCCCTGCACTTACTCCTGTGAAAGTGAATGCAACATAGATGTCAAATGCTACCATTCAGATTGGGTAGTATTTTACAGCCACTTTGCACTAATGTAAATGGCTACACAAGATGCAAAGCAGTGGAGAATCTGGTCTGTAATATACCTTTGTAGCATTGTTAAGAGAAAATAACTTTACTGACATATAACCTGCTACAAAAGAAGCTAATCATAACTATTGTAGACCATCTGGGTATTTGATCATGTGAGGCTTTATCCATCATTTCATACCATCCAAAACATATCACAATGCATCTCTATTTTACTTTGGCTTTCCAGCCTTGGACAGCGAAGTGTCAGAGTCTCGTGTATCACAGAAAAGGCTTATGAAGGTTTACCCTCAGCTCCTATCTATGTCTGACATGCAATTGTTTCTTCCCAAAAATCTGCCCTAAGAAACATCTGCAGGACCCTGATGGATTTCATTTGGAGCACTATGCAAGAGAAGAATTTGATTCTTATAGCTGGTATTTTCAACAGGAGCCTTAGGGAGTTGTGGGATTTAGATACCTAATTTCTTGGGGTTTCTTTGAGAATCTCAACTGCAATTTTTGTCTTCTTTAATGGTGACTATCTGCAAAGACACAAATTCTACCATGAGACATGCACAGATGTATCTCTCAAAAGCAGCATAAGTGTGATCTAATTAAATTACAGCATCCTACCCTCTCTGCTAACTACCAGCAAAGGTGCTAATTAGCCTAGCTTCGCTTATAATGGGTCCTTCCTTTGTACAGAATACATATTGCAATGGCAGATTTCAGTGGGACTGCCAGGTAGGTACATCTGAAGAACAAGAGGTGACTGGCAAAGTGCTGCATCACCAGTCTCTGACCTGCTACAATGCTTCTGTCATGTACTTAATTCAAAGTAGCACTGAGCAAGGACTGGAATTGTGCTGCATTATGCCTACCACAGTGGTTCTCAAACTTTTGTAGTGGTGACCCCTTTCACATAGCAAACCTCTGAGTGACACCCCTCTCGTAAATTAAAAACACTTTTTAATATATTTAACACCATTATAAATGCTAGAGGCAAAGGAGGGTTTGGGCTGGAGGCTGACAGCTCGTGGCCCCCCATGTAATAACCTCATAACCCCCATTTTGAGAACCCTGCCCTAGCAGCATATGTGCTCTTCCTCACTGACGATTTGAGGCCTGAAACAGTACACAAAACAGTGCTACTACTGCCACTCATTACAGACTCCTCAAAGTGACAGAGCTACTGCTTGGCTCCCCACAAACCAATGCCAGAGAAAAACATTTTTTGTTGGAATAAAGGCACTGATTTACTATTACAGTAGCACGTGCATCACAAGTAAGACGCATGGCGATTCATACGACATAAGTTCCATCAAGACTGCTGGTATATTATTAAGTAATTTTTAAAATGTTCTGCCAGTACTGGATTTTGTCAGAGACTTCCAGATGTGTATATTAAACACAAGTGGACCTGGTACTTACTGTTTTTAACACTACCTACATTGTTTAAATAGGAGCAGAGTATGGGCAAAATTCTCCTCTGAGATCCAGACTGTTATTCTGCTCTCCTTAGAAGTGTAGGTCTCCCACTGCCTTCAGAGCAGAACATCTGTTGATTTCCACAGTGTGGCTGTGAGTTTTGATTTTTGCTCTGTGTGCTGTTCCGCTTGGAACACAGTTTCAGTCTGACTTGCGGCTGTACGGGAACTAACAGGGAGTTAAGGCCTGCTCCTGAGATTTGCTGAACACTCTCAACAACCACTGAGCAGGCAGCACATCAAACCTATGGCTAAGGAGGCCTCTTTTGGGTGAAGTATAGGATCTGTTCTGCTGCCACTGTGACTCAGAGGAAACATACCTCCCTGTTTCTATGGTAAGAACCTTTGGTCTCTTACCAAGGCTAGATAATAAATGGATTTTGTGTCCCCCCTCAAAAAATAGTGATAAATTATCTGTGAGCAGTTCATGCCTATAAAAGAAATGATTTATCTTTCTCTGTTGACTAAGACAAGTAATTGGTAATGTCTCAGGTTCTCTCTCTACCAGATAAAATATTACACAATCATGAGTAAAATATCAGGAAATAGAACTTAAAGGGCCGTTTAATGATCAAGGGAAAAATAGCTTTTGTCCTCGGAAAATTATTGCATATCTTGGAAATTTATGACTCAACTGTTCAGCCAATTTCATTTTCTTTATGGTATAATGAATATTTGTGATAGAGCAGTTTCAAAGGTGCAGAGTTTGGGTTTCATTGAGCTATGCATCCAAAAGTTCCGATGGTTATCCTTGCATCTTGAGAATGCACAACTGGTCTGCAAACCTCAGGAAAAAAAAAAACTTTCTCCTTGCTTTGGGTAATTTGCTTTCAGATCCTCACTAGTACATAGGTGCCCAAAGATGAAAAGTAGTTAAACAATTATTTACTGTAACAATGCTTTATAATCTCAAATGAGGTTTGGTTTCAGTAAAGGGTTAGAAAGGTTTTCATTTTATCTGACGGCATTTGCCTAGCCATGGTTAATATGAACCTTAAAAATAACTACAGTATTCAGAGTTTCCTTAACTGTCATTCAGCACTTTGATGGGAAAGACTTACATTTCAAATACACTATTATCTCAGCCTCTTCACAGAAAACTCTCTCTCATTACTGAACATTCCATTAATATGACTGAACAAAATATGCATTCAGGCCCCACTTCAGCAGTGCATTCAAGCACGTGTTCAACTTTAAGCATATTCATGGGCTTTGCTGAACAAGGGCCAAAGTGAAGACTTTCTTATCACTTAGATGTAGACAACTTCCATCAGCAAATATTGTGCAGTGCCGGTGCTTGTACAGTACTGATTTATCATTTACTGCCACTGCCAGACTTCAGTATCTCTATTATAAAGTGTAATGGGTTTGGATCATTACTGTAGAAACTTCAGTACATTGTATAAGGACAAAATATTATAAAATGATATAGCTAAGATTTTCAAAACTGGGTGCCTAAAGTTAGGCGTCTAGGACCTATAAAAGTGTCCTGACATTCAAACGTGCTGAGCACCCAGCAGCAGCCTTCATTCAAGTCACAATTTTGAAAATCTTGGCCTCTCACTATTTTGTAGATCTGTTAGAAAATCAGAATTTCTATCCAACAGGAATTCAGATATTTTGACATTTGTTTTCACCCACAATCAAGATAAAAAAATCAAAATATCAATTATTTTCCCTAAAACAAACATTTTCAATTTAGAAATGTTGAAACATGTCCTTTAGAGTTGGGTTGACACTAAATTGTGTCTGCCTAAGCTGCCACATTGCCTAATGGGAACCGTAGTATGGGTGCCTCCTGACCCAGTTCTGCCTAGGGGCCCAGGCTTTCCAGACTAGACAGACTATGACGCCTATGATCATTGTGAGGGCTCAGGTAGATGAGAGACTGCAGTGCATTATGGGAGATGTAGCCTAGCCAAGGAGCTTTGTCCATAAAAAAAGAAAGGGGACATGAGGCACCCAACTTACAGCTCCCATGAGGCACCACAGCATCTCAAGCAGATGAAGATTACTGTCAAATTGAACCAAAAATCAGCTCCACAACTGTAACTGTTTCAATTTGGGTAGAACCAACCTCAAATGAAATATTTTGTTTTGATTTTCTGGATGGAAGATTAAACAGTCTACAAAATTCATATTTCCCAAAGAACATTTCAATTTGTGGAAATCACATTTCCCATATAAAAAAGAGTTAATGGGAAATTTCCAACCAGCTCTACTATTTTATGTGGGCACAAAGTTTCAGTTGTACTTACACATGCAAATATCTCAAAGAACTGCATCCAGAGACAACTTTCAAGTATGCTGCATAGCGCAAGTGACTATTGGAGCCTACCTCTTGTCTCAAAAACTCCTCAAAAAAAAGTTATAATGCAAACAGATCAAAGAAACTTCCCATTCAATCTCTCTGAAAGCTTTGGTTAAAAATTGCTGGAATCTTGTGCTGGCTGTGACCTGACCATACTTATAGCTTTATTGTACCAAAGAGGCTTCCAAATTGAAATATGATGTCACCGTATATTTACTGTTAGACCTTGTCATATCAATATTGAACGCAGAGGTAATTATGAGGAGCTATGCACTGGTTATTAGCTCCAGTAGTTTTTCAAAGAGGAAAAATCCATTTGGATGACATTTTTACTTTGTTTTCTTGAGCAAAGGTTTGCCTTACAATTAGGAAAAGCTTTTAAGCCTCAAATGTTTTCTGCATATGACTGATTTTGTGCTGCATTTTGGGTGAGTGGCTATTGGGCTTTGTTTGGTTTCTGAAGTGAACTATTTTGCAGCAAACTAAAAAAAAAAAAAAAAAAAAAAAAAAAAAGGTACTTGGAAATATATCATGCTATGCATCACTACAGCCAGAAAAAGGCCTGAGAAATACTAGAGGAGCATGTCACCCCTAATTTATTTTGCCAAAGAGACAAAAAGAGGTAGGCGACCTCCGCAAATGAGAAAATCCATTCATAGAAACATACACAGAATCTTTCTCTCTCTGCAAAAATTGTATCTAGGGACTAAGAGGCTTCATTTTTGTGCAAAACCAAGAGAAAAGAACATTGAGAGGAAATCAGGATCCTGCAAGTAGCAGCATAAGCTCTGTCATCTCCTGGCTAGGGAAGCATGACTTATCCTCAATCACAGAATAAACACACAATGAGCAAAACAAGTCACCAGAGAAAAACAGAATCTGCAACATGAAGAAGAAGCAGCTGTGTATGTGTGTCTGGCAGGAAATCCATTGAGCAAAAACAGACTCCAACTCATCAGCTGGGCAGTGCCAGTCTTCTGTCAGGAAAATAACAACCTGTTCCTCAACAAGAGGTGATGCTAGCTGGACTCTGACTCAGAACAATTGCAGCCAAGCCACAAATACATGCATATGTTTTCCATAGGAGAGTCGTTATAAACAAGGAAAACAACATAACTAAATTTAAATCAAGAAAAATGAAGTCGTGAGACAAATGTAATTTTACATTCAAGACCAGACAAAAAGCAAAGTCCTTACTGCCTCACACCCTACATCAGAAATGATATCTTGGATATCACTTCATTAACACTTCCAAACACAGATGACAAAAAGAAATGAAGCCCCAAAGAGTAGACATAATGGAGAAGAGAGACTTCTGCAGGATGGGAAAACATATCTTATTTTAATTTATCTGTGTTGGTAACTCTTATATTCCATTCATAACTACTCCATTGTATGGTAGGAATTGGAGTTGGAGAGGGGAGAAGTATGCATTGCATATTTACAGATATTAGGGTTGGGAATAGGGCTGAACCAATAGTTCTTTGTGAATATATTATTTGATTAAATTAGCCCTTGTTTCCTTTCATTAGGCATTCATTAACTGATTATTTGTGAGAATGTATTGGCTAAATAGTTTATTGAAGTAAATTTCATCCTCTGGGGTGTTTGTGAATAATTCACATTGCTTATTTACTATTTGTTGATTATTTCAAGTGTCTGATTGATTATGTAGGTTACATAAGATTGTTTCTGCTGCCCAACTGGATGACTTTAAAAAAAAACAAAACAGGAGAACAACAAATGGTGATTAGTAAATAGCAAATAGCTAATGAAAGACCACTTTGTGCTAGTGGAGTTTACCCCTTCCTGAAACTCTGAGTAAGTCCCATGTGGGAAAACTGCAGCTTTGCCTGTCTATACTAAAGGTTGCATTGGTAGTGTTACACTAATAACTGTGATTAGTGCAAATGACCAGTGTAGACTTTGCAGTGATTTATTCTAGTTGAAAATCCATTTGTTTTTTGCCTGGAGATGCTGGCAGTTATGTAATAATGAACAGGGAATATTCTTGTTTGTACACAAATACCTTTGTTTGTATCTTAATATAGAGGGAGCCTGAAAGATTGTGTGTGATCACTGGGTTATGGAACCATATTTGGTAAAATAGAATTTTTTCTTATTTAACTGTGACACAACTCACAGATCAGAGTCATGTGAGAGACCAGGAGGGTGAGGTAATATCTTTTACTGGACCAGTTTCTGTTGGTGAAAGAGACACCTGGGCACTGTCAAACTTACAAAACTTGAAGGCTTGTCTCTTTCACCAACAGAGGTTGGTTCAGTAAGAGATATTACCTCACCTACCTTGTCTTTCTAATATACTGGGACCAACTCAGCTACAACAACAATGCAATCATGATCTGACACTGTAATTACATAATTGTACTGTAATTACATAACATATTTGAAAATGCAAGCACAGCGTACTCAGTTTTCAATCTACCTGCTTTCTGTCCCCATCACCGTGCAAGTGTAACTTATACTGAAGGCTAAGCCATTTAGTGCTCTAATATGAGTGTGTAAATCCAAGATTCTAAATAACCCCAAATTTGGGGATGAAAATTTCCAAGTTGCTTGGAGCCCAATAACAACTGGACACAGAATCCAAATCCATCTCTACTCGCCATGTATGCTACAGTTTTTATCCACATCTTAACCTAGAAGCCAGTGATTTCAAAAGTGTGGGGAGAGGCCATTTCTGATTTGACCATTGTTTTGTACCATCAGGGTGTGTGATATAGACAAATGACAGAAATACAGATTCATTGTGGAAGTAAAACAAGGTCCAGTTTTACCTTCTTTCACAAAGTTTATTACAACCATAATTTTAGCATATATATTTGACAGGAAAGAGAACAATGTACAGAAATAGCAAAGGGAGTGATCTTTTTCTTTTCCTTACTTGAACTGCACATTGGCTTCCACCCAGCTGAAAAAAATCCACACCTTTCCAAACTGCACAAGGAATGCACAGATGATGGCTCCAGAGCTGGCTCAGCTTCTGTAAAACCCAACACATCCTGCCACCTGCAGCCTGGAGAGTTGAATAACTTGGTCAGGGTGGCTCCTTCAAACCTATCCCCATTTGGTTTGGGAGTTTCAGGATTAAATTTCAAGCCATTCAACCCATTTCTTCTCCATGATTAACCTCCAACATGGATCTCTCAGGCAAGGAAAACCAATATTAATTTTAGGATATGGCCCCTTTAAAAATTACTTTAGAGTTGTTTATATGCCAGTCTGCTGTGACATAAGATATGCAAGAGTGAATCTGCAAAGTATTGTTGAGAACTGTGGATTTCTACAAGTGCTCACAGGTACTGTAATAAGGGGCACTTGCTACATGCAGAGTGGGGCAAGCCAAAACCAATTAGCTGTCTTCACTGCTCCTCTGACTAACACAGCCGATGTATGTGGTGTTCTGGGTAGCTCTTTCACAATTCATTTAAATTGTGAAAACACAGAGGGCCTTCATTTTTATTATTACGTTTGATGTTAGCAAATGTCTCAGGAGCAGCAGCTGAGTTAACATAGGTATGAACAAGTTTTCTGATACACTGTACTAAGAAAAAAACTAATTGCTACACATGCATTGGAGGCATGTTTCTTTCTGCACTGCGTAATTCCAATGTTATGCTGTCAGGGTTCCTTCCTCATTCTGAACTCTAGGTACAGATGTGGGGACCCACATGAAAGCCTCCTAGGCTTATTTCTACCAGCTTAGGTTAAAACCTGGTACACTGCCACCACCAAGTGATTTAACAAGAAACAGGGAAAGGACTACTTGGAGTTCCTCTTCCCTCAAAATATCCCCCTCCAAGCCCTTACACACCCTTTTCTGGGGAGGCTTGAGAATAATATCCTAACCAGCTGGTTACAATGTGAACAAAGACTCAAACCCCTGGGTCTTTAGACAATGGAAATATCAGTCAGGTTCTTAAAAGAAGGATTTTATTAAAAGGAACATGTAAAAATCTTCTCTGTAAAATCAGGATGGAAAATAACTTTACAGGGTAATCAGATTCAAAGAGCCCAGAGGAACCCCCTCTAGCCTTAGTTTCAAAGTTACAACAAAACAGGGATAAACTTCCCTCTAGCAAAGGTAAAATTCACAAGTTGAGAAAACAAAGATTAACAGCCAGGCAAGATGTATTAGTTTCTTACAAGTTTGAAATATGAGAGACTTGTTCAGAAAGATTTGGAGAACATGGGTTGATGTCCGGTCCCTCTTAGTCCCAAGAGCAAACACACTCCAAAACAAAGAGCACAAACAAAAGCCTCTCCCCTCCGCCAAGATTTGAAAGTATCTTGTCCCCTTATTGGTCCTTTGGGTCAGGTGTCAGCCAGGTTACCTGAGCTTCTTAACCCTTTACAGGTAAAAGGATCTTGGTGGGATTTTATAGTATTGTATACAGGAGAGTTGTTACCCTTCCCTTTATAATTATGACATATGCATATTTCTTACTCGTAATTATAGTGTAGCATGTGTGTCTGTATACAGCTGTACACACATGTATTTTAAACCGTTCAATGATCAAACAATCTGATTGGCTGAGACAGAGTCATGGGATTAAATATAGTTTAGTACTGTTGTTCTGCTAAGCCCTTCCCCTGTGTTTGCCTCCATAAAAATAAATAAATAATAAAATTGTTGTCTCTATTGACTTCACTAACCCAATTCCTCAAACATTTACTCTCCTTCACTGAGGCTAGTAGCCAGCACTAGAGGTTCTTGACCATCACGCGAAGAAGGAGGAGCTTCAAAGGATCCTGGAGCACAGAGCCAGCTCTAGGATCCCATTCCTTGAGTGGGGGAAGTGGGTATTTTGGGGCACCTGAAGCCCCAGCCTTCCCCTCTGCCAGACTCCCCGGATATCCCTGCTTCACAGCCTCACAGCCTTACTTTCCCAGAGCCCCTGCCTTCCCCCCATCCCCAGTCCATCTCTCTGGGAGCCCCTGGTTCCCCTCCCCCTGTCATAGTCCAGCTCTCCCAGAGCTGCTGTCTCCCCCGCAGCTCCTTGCCCTCCCAGCTTGTGAGCCCAAGGCCTTTGACTAATGGAGCCATCCTGCTTCCTGGACCCTGTTGGTGCCCAGTGCAGAGAGAAGCTGTGGCTGTGGTTTCAGCAGCTGGCAGCAGATGAGGACTTGGCAGCATGCCACATGCAAAACACAGTGCAATTGGCACACTGCACATGGGACATGGGTCCCAGCAGAGTGGGACCCCCCCAGCCAGCATCTTGCACATGCAGCAGAGTGGGACTCGAGTGCTGGCCAAGCTGCAGTGTACCTCCTCCCAGCCATGTTCAGCAGTCAGGACCTGAAGGTCAGTTTTTAATAGGAGCTGGGTATGACCCTTTGCCCTCCATCCCCCATCTCCAGCACCTATGCATTTGGTGCCCTTGAAGATTTGGGGGCGGGGTTCAAATGTCCCCTTGGTAGCCCCAGCACAGCTGGAACATATCTGAGCCCTGATGGTAGCAACTCAGCAATGGAAAGACGCTTTAAACAGGCATAACTGTAAGGGTGAGCGAGGCAAAATGAAGCTGGGTTAAAAGAAAAAATTGGAGAAAGTCAAAGAGAAAAGGCCTAGAAAGGGAGGCCTTGTCAAAGGTGGGAGAGAAAAGGAGAGAATAGATCCTCTCTAGCTCAGTTCTTGCTTGTTTGATTGTTTTGTTTTAAAATACATTTTAAGAGACATATTGAATAGGAGATTCAGAATCTATGTGTATAACGTACCACATGGGGGTATTCTTGAGAGCCTGTCCTAAGAAATGTTTGGTTCTCTGACTATCATTTGTTGCAAGGCAACTGCACCTGCCGTGCTTTTTATGTGCACTAACTGGTTGATTTAAACCAGCTACTCTACCCTCAATGCTCATGTGGCACCCAGGCTCAATTTTTAATCACTATCCGATACAACAAGAAAAACAGAATGCTTTTATGATCATTTTTCTCAATCAGTGATCAGAACCAACTATCGTTGAATATTAGTTATGTAAAGCTTAAATTCCTCAAGGGAGTGTTGTGTTTGTACACTGAACACCAGCTGTGAGAAAGCAGAATGACAAGGCATTTGAAAGTTTATAAATGTAGCATGGTAACTGTTAACAAGAGACACCATTTGTTCAGACTTTCAGTCCATCCACAAACACTAAAAGACTCACTGTACATAGAGATTAGGACAGTGTGGAGCCTAGCAGAGACTATGGAAGTTCTAGCTGTAATTGGCCTGGGGATGCTATACCAGTTGAAAACCAGGCCCTTTCTTTTTCAGGAGATTTGGGCTTTCCAAGGCATGGCAATTGGGGAAGCTGTCTGGAAAACTCATGAATTCTGTGTGAGATTATGAGATCTCTGGGTGACTGGACAACAAAGTGGAAGATGAAATTAAATGTTGATAAATGCAAAGTAAAGCACATTGGAAAACTTAATTCCAACTATACATATAAAATGATGGGGTCTAAATTGGCTGTTACCACTCAAGAAAGAGATCTTGGAGTCATTGTGGATAGTTCTCTGAAAACAATCACTCAATGTGCAGCGGCAGTCAAACAAGCAAACAGAATGTTGGGAATCAAAGGGATAACTAATAAGACAGAAAATATCAGATTGCCTCTATATAAATCCATAGTACGCCCACATCTTGAGTACTGCGTGCACATGTGGTCACCCCATCTCAAAAGAGATATTTTGGAATTGGAAAAAGTTCAGGAAAGGGAAACAAAAATGATTAGGGGTATGGAACGGCTTCCGTATGAGGAGAGATTATTAAGGTTGGGACTTTTCAGTAGATGAAAAGTCCCAACCTTAATGAGTAAGGGGGATACGATAGATGGCTATTTCTACAAGTATAAAGGAAGTGTTATTTACTCCTTCTCATAACACAAGAACTAGGGGTCACCAAATGAAATTAATAGGCAGCAGGTTTAAAACAAATAAAAGGAAGTATTTTTTCCTCACACTTCACAGTCAACCCTGTGGAACTCTTTGCCAGAGGATGTTGTGAAGGCCAAGACTATAACAGGCTTCATAAAAGAACTAGGTAAGTTCATGGAAGATAGGTCCATCAGCAGCTATTAGCCAAGATGGGCAGGGATAGTGTCCCTCGCCTTTGTTTGCCAGAAGCTGGGAATGGGCAACAAGCAATGGATCACTTGATGATTGCCTGTTCTTTTCATTCCCTCTGAAGCACCTGGCATTGGCCACTGTCGGAAAACAGGATAGTGAGCTAGATGGACCTTTGGTGTGACCCAGTATAGCCATTCTTATGCTCTCTGTATGTATCTTTACCAAACTGCAAACTCCATTTGAATGTGGGGGCTAGTTGCCTTCTCTGTGATTTTACTTGCACCTTAGACTGAAATTCCAAGGCAGAGTGACAACAGACGGTCATTCCATCGCTATGGTCCTCTATTCCAACGCAAATATCCTAGGCAATAAGATAGCTCTGACTCAAAGAAATGGCTCGTGGGAGAGGCTTCCTGGCAGAGAAGTCACCTGTTAGGAGGTCGCTGATCACCTAAGGAGGCTAAGCAGGAGGTCCCCTGATAGTGCGACTGGAAGGTTGTAAAAGGGCAGAAGCTGCTCTATTTGGAATTCTTCAGCTATTTTTCACTAGCACATGCAGAGAGGAGAGCTGCATGAGGCAGGGGAAACCCTGCCTGAACACAGATGGTTTTCCAAAGGAAGGCTGATGGTTTTCCAAAGGCATAGGCATCATCTTTCTTAGATGCCAGGGGGTGCTCGACCTCTGCTCCACCCCAGGCCCAACCCTCACTCCCACCCCTTCCTCCAAGTCCCCACCCCTGCCCCATTTTTCCCATCCCATTCTGCACCCTCCCCTGAGCATGACCCACCCTCACTCTGCCCCTTCCCCACCAGTGTCTCCCGCATGCCTCAGAACAGCTGATCACAGCAGGTCAGAAGCACTGAGAGGGAGTGGGAGGTATTGATCAGCAGGGCTGCCGGAGCATGGGAGGCACTCGGAGAAGGGGAGGCGCTGATGGGGGGGGCTTCCGCTGGGTGCTTCAGCCCAGGAGCACCCATGGAGTCAGCACCTATGATCAAGTGCATTGCATTTAGGATGTTTGCTGTTTTCTAAATGATCTGTACTCTCTGTGCTTTATCTGTTAGTAAAGAACGAGGATGTTAGAATCCTGTGCAAAGCGGGTATGTTTCAGCTACAGTGGGATTCTTAGGGCTCACCACTGGTTCCAGGGTCTGGGCAGGGGATCATAAGGTTGCAGCTCTCCTAATGGGGTGCTAGATAGAGAATCTGACACCCAAGAGTGGTGCCTGGGGACCCAAAGACCAGGCCAATGACTGGATGCAGTTCAGACTCCAGAGCAGGGGTGGCCAACCTGTGGCTCTGGAGCCACACGAGGCTCTTCAGAAGTTAATATATGGCTCCTTGTATAGGCACCGACTCTGGGGCTGGAGCTACAGGCACCAACCTTCCAATGTGCCATGGGGTGCTCAGTGCTCAACCCCTGGCTCTGCCACAAGTCCTGCCCCCACTCCACCCCTTCCCGCCCCCTCCCCTCAGCCTGCTGTGTCATCGCTCCTCGCCCTCCCCCCCAAAGCCTCCTGCACACCACAAGACAGCTAATCAGGAAGTGCGGGGAGAGAGTGGGAGGCGCTGATCATTGGGGCTGCCAGTGAGTGGGAGACTCTAGGGGGCTGTGGACATATTATTGTGGCTCTTTGACAATGTACATTGGTAAATTCTGGCTCCTTCTCAGGCTCAGGTTGACCACTCCGGCTCCAGAGGGAGGTGGGGAGGCTTAAGATAGCTGGGGATTCAACGGCTGAATCCCACACAGAAATCTGGTGAGCTGCCAGTGGTAGAACCTGGCAACAGGCAAATGAGACTGACAGAAACTTATCTCCTTTCCCACCATTTTTCTATAAACACCATAACACCAGCTATGTGAGCAAGTTTGCATGAAAGTACTATTGACGCTAGAGACCCCATCTGTTGCTCATTCACAGCACATACTGCCAGTGGACCCAGAGTGCCACCCTCCAGTCTTTCCACAGTCTTCCGGAACTCTGGATTGATAAACCTTTCAAAAGAACATTTGTGGTTCTGCACTATCTGACACTTTTCTCATGCTTTCCCATCTCTGAAACGCCTTCAGATTGTTCTGCTCCTGCCTGTCTAAAAAGAGGAAAATCCCATGTGAATACCTTTTCTTTTCCAGCTGCTTAGCTATGGGTTTTCAGAGTCATGTCTTCTTTCTTTGACCTGTTCCTCCTCAGGGTCACCATTCTGTACCTCTGACAAAAGGTTTTCCTAGTTTGTTTTCTTTAGTCCTGCATTTTTATTGGCATCTTTGTTCTTCCTGGCTTTTGGTTTAATTTTGCTATCACTTGCCTCTCTCTCTGCTTCTTTTGGGCCTGATCCTGCTGAGCAACATATGGCAAGTATTCAGTGCCTTCCACTACTGCTGACTTTAATTGAAGTTGAAGGAGCAGAACACCTTCCACAAAGCACACAGGTTCAAGAATGACCAGTGATTTTGGATGCTTCTCCCAACCTGAGGCCCCCATGTACAGTGGTCACTATGACAAAGACAACCTGTTGTTTAAAGCAGGGGTCGGCAACCTTTCAGCAGTGGTGTGCCGAGTCTTCATTTATTCTCTCTGATTTAAGGTTCCGCATGCCAGTAATACATTTTAACGTTTAGAAGGTCTCTTTCTATAAGTCTATAATATATAACTAAACTATTGTTGTATGTAAAGTAAATAAGGTTTTTAAAATGTTTAAGAAGCTTCATTTAAAATTAAATTAAAATGCAGGGTCCCCCGGACTGGTGGCCTGGACCCAGGCAGTGTGAGTGCCACTGAAAATCAGCTCGCGTGCCGCCTTCAGCATGTGTATCATAGGTTGCCTACCCCTGGTTTAAAGGCTTGAGCTGTGCAATTCAAAATAAAGCATGGTCGTAATCCATGTATGTCAAAAGCCAAACTCACCTAGAAAGTGGATTTTTGGTGGAGGAGCTTTGTGACATCCATGCAACGTATGGATGCAGGATTTGCACAATATTGCAAGGGTTCTGTATTGTATATGGTTATATTGTGAAATCCTCTTAAATAATGAAGTTATTTATTTCAGAAGACTCCTCCTTCATGAGGGGAGGTTTAATAAAACCAGGATTGCAGTTTGCACATGGCCATGAATTGAAACACTTTTGTGGCTTTTGTTTTACTTTGAGATCTTGGATGAAAGATTTGGTGTAAACGCAAGATATTACTGTCGCACCTCTACTTTCATAAAGAAGTGTCTACTTTTTTTATTTTTAAATAACTTTTTATGTGACAGTCTAGAATAGTGGTGGGCAACCTGCGGCCCATCAGGGTAATGTGCTGGTGGGCTGCAAGACAGTGTTTACGTTGACCATCCACAGCCATGGCCACCCGCAACTCCCAGTGGCCGTGGTTCACCATTCCCAGCCAATGGGAGTTGCAGGAAGCAGTGGGCAGCACGTCCCTGCAGCCCACGCCACTTCCCACATATCCCATTGGCCAGCAATGGCAAATCACAGCTACTGGGAGCTCTGGATGGTCAATGTAAACACTGTTTCATGGCCCATCAGCAGATTACCCCGATGGGCCGCAGTTTTCCACCACTAGTCTAGAACATTCTGTTTCCTGAAAGTGCAATTCATCTCTGTGCAGCACAGGACTCTGTACCATTTACATCCTACTTAATCCGTCAAACTATGCCTTAAATGGAACTGAGGTGGTGCATAGCCCTTGCTCTGGTACTCTGAGCTTTCCCTCCCCCCACACTAAATATGTTACTAGTCAGAGCTAGTTTAATTAAAAGCAGTTGTCTTGTCAGTTACTGCAGAGCACTTGTAAATTAGGCCTGGTCTATCCTAGAAAATTAAGTCAGCTTAACTACATTGCCTAGGGGTGTGAAAAATCCACACCCCTGAGTGGCATAGTTAAACTGACCTAACTTCCAATGCAGATAGTGCTAGGTCTAGGTCAATGGAAGACCTGGCTATTGTCTGTCAGGGAGGTGGATTATGTACACCAACTGCAGAACCCCTCCTGTCAGCATAGGTAGTGTCTACACGGGCATAGCTATGTTGCTGTAGCCTTTCAGGTGTAGACAAGCCCTGAAATACCTAGTGAAAGGAAATACAAATCAATTAAGGAGCATTTTGGGGACGTGTTTATGTAATGGAATGATGGTAGAGCATAAATAAAATACTAAAATGACTTCCAGTTCTGAATATAGCAGCAAAGAGTCCTGTGGCACCTTATAGACTAACAGATGTATTGGAGCATAAGCTTTCGTGGGTGAATACCCACTTCATCAGTTGCAATCTTATATTCCAATACGTCTGTTAGTCTATAGGTGCCACAGGACTCTGTCGCTTTTTACAGATCCAGACTAACATGGCTAACCCCTGATACTTGAGTTCTGAATATGTATCTCAAAAAATGCCATTAAAGCAAAAAAAGTATAGATTAGTCCAAGACAGCTACTTTAGGCACAAAGTGCAGATTCTTCCTGAAATGACCGCAAAGTAGATGTTACAGTAATATGGCAATATTTCTGATTTACGTAATTGTCCATAATGTATAAATGCTTTAAAAGGATTCCAGTTCTGTACAAATTTACAGCAGAATTGAATATACATATTTGTATGTTAACTTCAAAAAGCTTATCTGAAAGGTTAATGAGACTTTTCAGGACCTGCATATTAAGAAGTTACCACTGTAACAAACAGAAGTGCATTCTTTTTAGTATTCTTTTTAGCCTTCTCAGTGGAGAAAAGCTCCATTGCAATGTCATTCTGCATGACGAATTCGGTTCATGTTGCTGTGGGTGTAATGCTGTATGTCTAGCAATGCCTTAGGAACTGCATAGCACAATAATTAATTTACTGTGATTTTCAAGTGTTACCAAGGTATTTTCTATCCTTCAGTGGATTTACCCCAGGATAATAGGAAATGCACTAATCGTGATTTTCCTAAATGCCTATGCAATAAGACAAGGCATACAGCAAGGGAAGCAATTTCTTGTCAGATGGAGTTTGTAAATAAGAATTCACACTGTGTTTCTTCGTAAGAGGGGTTGTGATGTCCTAAAACAAATTAGGAACATGAAGGTTAAGGGGTGACTTGATTGCAGTCTTTAGTACTTACATGAGGAACAAAATTTGATAATGGGCTTTTCAATCTAGCAGAGAAAAATGTAACATTATTCAGTGTCTGGAAGTTGAAGCTAGACACATTCACACTGGAAATAAGGTATAAATATTTAATAGCGAGGGTAATTAACTATTGCAACAATTTACCATGAGTAATTTAAAATTGCAGTCAAGTTTAAAAATCAATATTGGATGTTTTTCTAACAAATATGCTCTTGGACTTATTTGGAGGAAGTTCTCCGGTATGTGTTATACAGGAGCTTAGACTAGATGATCACAGTGGCCCCTTCTGGTCTTGGAATTGATAAATCTATGATAGTGGGATCCTTGTGCTCATGGCTATGACATGGAATTGAGAGTCAGAAAAAAGTTTGTTGTGTTAGAAAGTTGTGAAGAAAGAGCTAAAGAATTTACACAGGAACTTTTGGTTCTGACCTTGTAAATGTCATCAGATTAGGGCCATGTTCATTGATGTTTTTATTTTTATTTTTTTTGTGGCTAAGGCTCAAATCCAAATGTGAAGGGTGTAACATCAAGGAGGGAATTGTTTCAGGCTCATAAAGGATACAGTTAGAAGTAATGGGATGAAGTTTAAGCAATCAAAAATTTAGAAGGAATATCAAAGGGGGAAAAAATCACTAATGGTATGATCTATGAGGCTGAGAAATAATCTGCCAAAGGAAATGGTGGAAACCCTATTGCCTAAGTAATTGACAAAGCATGAGAGTATATACCGCAGAGAATAACTCTGTGCTGACTGGCAGAGAGGAATTGGATTAGGTGACCTAACAGATTTTTCTATCTTTAATTTATATGGTAGAATTCAGCCTTTTGGCTGTTTACCAATCCATAATGAAAACATGTTTTATTTAACACTACTTCTAGTTCCAATATTCAGGACAGCAGTGGCTGGAAGTGTGATTGAAATAATCTGCTTTCAAAGTGGGGGTGAGTAGAGCTAGACAGAACACAAACATTTTTGAGATATAGAAAAATATTTTCATTACAAATCAGGAGGAAAAGTCAGTCACAAAAATTATCAACCTAAAAATCTGGAAAGGGGGGTGGGGAAATGTTCAGTTTTGGCCAGTTGAAAAGTTTCATTTAGATTTTTTTTTAAATTGTTTAAATTTACAAACAAACAAAAGGTAGTTCCAACTCAAAAAATCTGAAACCTTCTGGGTTGAAAGTGTCAACATAACTTCAAAACGTTTTTCACCAAAATTTTTGAGTCAAGAGGTTTGTAAAACCTACCCTGTTTCATGAACAGTTTCAGTTCAGCATGGGAGGAGTGGGGAGGGGGTCATTGAAAAATTCCTAACCGCTCTCATAGTAAAGTAGGTGAGTTCATGCTGCAATTCATGCAGAGCTTTTGCCACCAGTGTAGCATGGTATTACAGCCTGTATGAATGCTACACTTGCAGGCTAAACCTGATTAGGATGGGAGGCAAAATGAGCATTTGTTGATGGTAATATTGACCTAAAGTGAAAAGGAAAGGTGCATGACACTTCCATGACCCTCCTTCTGATGACTGATCCTAAAACCCCTGGCTCAAGTAGGGAAAAATTCCATTTCATATTCACATAGAATACAGGAATATACACACTTAACTGCCACTTATCAACAGCCCAGACCAGGACAAAGAAAACAAATGGATGGAAATATTATGTGAGATAATGCCTAGTTGAATCAGCACTGATTGTAAAAATCAGGATTTATTTAAGAAACCTACTTTCTTGTGCTGAAAGAAAGAAAGAAAGAGAAAGAAAGAGTAATCCCATTTGAAATCTGTCCAGTACTGATAGTTACATAGGGCATGCTGTCAATAGTCTGAAAAATGACAGGCAAGGCAGAAAGACAGATAGACGAATTGTAAGACTTTCTTCAAAGTCTAGGTTGTTACAATAACAGCCTTGTGCAAATTGTTAGTCAGATAGAAGATGACAACAATGAAAGTCAGGATGTGAAGATCCAGTGAAGTTGGGCTGTTGTCTGAGTTAATGGAAAATTAATTCAATGAAAGCAATTCCTCTTAAAAGCAAACAAACAAAAAAACCACCTGTGTAAACTGTGTCATGAAAAATGTCAGAAAGCAAAGTAAAACAAAGTCTTCCAGCCCGCTTGGAAAGCAGTGGGAGAGGCAGATCTGCAGAGGATGAACCAATGGGCAATGTTCATGGTTTTTTAACCTTTCTTTTCAGGGGAAAGGAAATATTCAGAATGTATCCGTGTGTGTGTGTGTATGTGTATATGAGTTAGGCACCTAACTACCTTTGAGGATCGGGCCTCTGTTCTGTCTAGTTATGTATATGGCCAATCTCTCACATTTTACCACTGTCCTCAAGATTAGTTATTTTGTAGTGCTCACAGATGCCAGGCCCATCACAGAACACAGAGCCTGGTAAAAGATATGTCCCTGCCCCACTGACAGTTCAAACTAAAGGCCTGATCTTACCAAGCAATCCACACAGGAGCTGGGTAGTTACTTGGACCCTTATAGCCACATGGAGTCCTACTGGAGAGGTGCTCAGTACCTTTGAAAAAGAGCACACTTATTTAGTTATCTAACTGAATTTAGGAGCCTAGCATTTGGCACAATGTTTTAAAATTGTAGCCAAAAATCTGCAAAATAATTGAGATAAGAGACATTGCTTCTGCCCATGCAAATTTCATGAGCTACTCCAACCAGCTAAACTTTCCTTCAGTCTCCATAAATCTGTTCAAGGTAAACTTGAGCTCTAGAGCACATCTAAGGGCTTTGTCTGCATTTGAAGTGCTACAGCAGCACAACTGCAGCACTGCACTGTAGACACTACCTATTCCAGTGGGAGGGATTCTGCCATCAGCTTAGATAGTCCACCTCTCTGGGAAGCGGTAGCTAGGTTGATGGAAGAATTCTTTCCTTGACCTAGCACTGCCTATGCCAGGGGAGAGGTCAGCTTAACTACGTCACTCAGGGAGATGGATTTTTCACACCCAAGTGAAGTAGCTGAGCTGACCTAACTTTTTAGTGTAGCCCAGGCTTCAGGATTTCTCTTCCAGGTTCAATGCCTTATTCTGGCTGTGACGTTGCACCCCATAATGCTTTATGGAAATATGCTTATGAATGTACATATGATAAGTGAAATATGTTTTATGCTACATATACCATGTAACATCTCTGCAAAGGGTGTGATCTACTGAATATATTCATCCTATTTGTATGCATGTGTCATTTTTGTATTCAATGTTATGAATATTGGCTGGGTACTTAGTAAAGCATTTGGTCAGCTTCTTGAGAAAAGAATGTGCAAATTAAATGCCCAATCAAGAAACATTTAACTGTCAATGGATCTTGGAAGACTCCAATCCACATAAGAAGTCTTCCTGGAGGAGACATTCAAGAGAGCATGTGGGCAATGGCTGCCACCTGTAAAAACTGAGTCATGCATGGACATGTGACTTGCCCATGTGACTCAAACTCCATCTTGGAGCTGGATTCTGCATAGGAGAGAGGAGGAGGTCTCCACCCACAAGAGAAAGTCTGTTTAAGCCCCTAGGAGACCCGTTCATTTTGTCTTCAGCTGGCTCAAGAAATAGCCTTTCCACCCCCAAAGGAAACCTGAAAGAACCTGGAACAAAGGACAGTAACCACAGGGGTGTGAGTGATTGCTGGACCCAGACTAAAAGGGAGGTTAGTGTTAAAAGCAGCTTACTGGAACATTTCTGAGGGTGAGATTTCATCTGTAATCACTTTCTTACTGTATTAGGCATAGGCTTGCGTGTTTTATTTTGTTTTGCTTGGTAATTCACTTTGTTCTGTTATTACCTGGAACCACATAAATCTACTTTTTCTATTTAATAAAAATCACTTTTTACTTATTAATTAACCCAGAGTATGTATTAATACCTGGGAGTGGGGCAAACAGCTGTGCATCTCTCTCTCTCTATCGGTGTTATAGAGGGTGAACAATTTGAGTTTACCCTGTATAAGCTTTATACAGGGTAAAACAGATTTATTTGGGGTTTAGACCCCATTGGGAGTTGGGCATCTGAGTGTTAGAGACAGGAGCACTTCTTAACTTGCTTTCAATTAAGTCTGCAACTTTGAGGCATGTGGTTCAGACCCTGGGTCTGTGTTGGAGCAGACTGGCATGTCTGGCTCAACAAGACAGAGTGCTGGAGTCCCAAGCTGGCAGGGAAAGCAGGGACAGAAATAGTCTTGGCACATCAGTTGGTAGTTCCCAAGGGGGTTTCTGTGATCTAACCCATCACAATGACCACCTAGCAGTAGAAGTTTCTGCAGATATATTAGAAGCAAGGTTGGAAAACATGACAGAAAAACAACAAAAAAAGTCTATAAAGTCCCAGCAAAACATTAAGCTCACACGGAGATCACCAAGGAGACATCAGTCCGTCTGTGCAGCTCCATAAATCCGAAGCTGAAACCAGGCACTGAAGAAAATGCAAGTTTATATTGCTGCTAAAAAAAAAAAAAGGAAAAAAAAGAGAACTATGATCCCCTTCGGAGACACAAAACCAAACTTCAGATCATAATGACTAGCAGAAAGAGGGTGTAAACTGAAACACTTTGCAAGACCTGGACAGTGTGAACAACATGTCTAAAGAGATAAACAAGCCATGCCAGTGAAAATGTAGGTAGAGAAATACTGCTATCTCAGTAATTGCAGCAAAAAGGCAGCTAGCCAGCAAGCAGTGTGAAAACATTCACATGAGCTGAAAGAGGAGGAAGGGAAGAGTCTCCAGTCACAGTAGCCATCCTGAGAAACACAGTAATTTCTGTTGCATGTTTATGAAAGGTGACATTCTTTCATTCAGAGTTTAAGGCCTGAAAGGACCATTATATCATCTAGACTGACCGTCTATATCACAGGCCATTACATTTCACCCAGTTATCCCTGCATTGAGCCCAGTAATTTTTGTTGGACTAAAGTATATCTTCCAAAAAGGCATCCAGCCTTGAGTTGAAGGCATCAAGAAATGGAAAATCCACCACATCCCTTGGAATATTGGTCCACTTGACAATCCTCCTCACTGTTAAAAAATTGCAAATTTGAATTTGTCCAGCTTCAGTTTCCAGTCATGGACTGAAATTGCCTTTAAATATATGAAACACTGCAGCAAGCATGGAATTTTTCAAAAGACACCATGCACTTTCATGTTCCCAACTTGTGTGTGTGCAAACTCCAATACACAAGCACACCTTCATCAGCCACAGTTACATTAGGTTAGATTAACATTTGAAGAAAAAAAAAAGAAAAAGAGGGATGTAAACTGTCTTGCTGCAAGGCATATGCCAAGCACTAAGACCCTGACACAGCAAAGCACCTAAGCATGTGAGGCATCCCACTGAAGTCAATGGAAATATTTACATGCATAAAAGTACAGTATGTGCTTAAATGCTATGCTGGATCAGAGTAGACCTGACTAGCATTAGGGAGAAGTTCCCCTATTGTCAGTTTAGGCCCTAAATATTTATTATGGGGCTTAAGAACATAGTGGCCATACTTGGTAAGACCAGTGGTCCATCTAGCCCAGTATCCTGTCTTCTGACAGTAGCTAGTGCCAGATGCTTCACAGGGAATGAACAGAACAGGGTGATCCATCCCCTGTAGTCCAGTTGCCATCTTCTGGCAGTCAGAGGGTTAGGGACACTCAGAGCATGGGGTTGCGTCCCTGACCATCTTGGCTAATAGCGATTGATAAACCTAGCCTCCATGAACTTATCTAAATTTTTTTGAATGCAGGTATACTTCTTGCACTGTCCCCTGAAACATATAGAATTAGCCATCATAAGAGATGGGATATTGTAATTAGTGGGGTTATTCTGCACCTCAAGCCCTTTGGGTGCCAGTAGTGTGCTACGTTTTGAAGGCAAGCACTGTAGGTGCTTCAGCAGCTAGTCCTTGTAGGCACTAGCCCCGCTGGGTCCCAATAACCACTCAGACACATGGCTAAGGGAAAGGTTTTTACTCGGGCTGGTAGGCAGAGCCATCCCTTGGACACAACAAATCAGAGCGACCGCTCTGGGCCCCACACTTTGGGGGGCCCCAGAGGCCACTGGTGCAATTGGCCAGCACCATGTGTGGTCGGTCCCAGAAGTGATGGGTCAGTCCTGCAATTGACAGATTCGTCATTTCCACCCCAGGCCCTGCACCCACTAGGGACGGCCCTGCTGGTAGGAAAGTGGAAAGGTTGCAAATATCCTAGGTACAGAGGCTTATGCAATTCCAGTTCCAGGTAAGCAATAGTGCCTCTGTTTGGGTCCCTGGGGGAGTCCAATCAACAGTCAGGGTTCTTCAGGCCTAGTGCCTGGGGTGCCCTCTCAAGTCCAGTCTCTATTCAAGCAAATAAGCATTTGTGAGTTTCCAAGCCAGGTTCATTGTTTCTCACTGGGCACCTTTGCACTGGTTTTCTGTCCAGCCACTGCTGTTCCCCCTTAAGTCCCACACAGAGCTTCACCCAGCTCTGATGTCTGGCAGTCAAAGCCTGTTCCGTGCATGGCTCTGTCCACAGTTCCTACTGTTTCTCTGCAGCTTCTCTTCCTACCATGTGGCTTCCACTCCCCAATAGAGCCACTTCCTGGGTCAGGACCTTTCTCCTTACCTGGCCAGAGGATGGGAAAGGGCAATGGGGAGGGGTCTGACGGGAAACAGTCCTTGTTTTGCAGCACTATCACAATATTAAACTAGGTGACTCACTGGTCTGATCAAGCATGGCAGTCCCTATGTATAAGACAGAACTCTACAACCTTGTGAAGCATAGAAAGCAACAAGACATGCTTTAGTATGTTATTGACGGATGAATGTTTATATCACAGAAAATCTACTAGGGTTCCCAACCCTCCAGGATTGGCCTGGAGTCTCCAGGAATTAAAGATTAATCTTTTTAATTAAAGACTGTCATGTGATTAAATCTCCAGGAACATGTCCAGCCAAAACTGGCAACCCTAAATCTACCGACAAAGAACTCCCTGCATTGGATTGAGCTGACATTATGCTAAGGACAGACATGAGGCAGTAAGTTTAAAACCTAGTATTGCTGTCAAAAGCTATGGGAGAGGTGTGCAAATAGAGCTATTTAACACAGAGAATTTTCTGTACGGGAAGAGGGAGAGTTCAAAATCAGTCAATACAAAAGAAAGGTACAAGACTATTTAGAATAAATGTTTCAACTTCAGTGAGTGGCTGTGAGCATCAGATGATTATACACAGCTGTTGTCCATTGTATCTACAGGTGGTGTGAAAATTCCCAGTCCTTGTAGAACAATAACAAAATCATTGATTTTATTGTAATCCTTCTGCCAGGTGGAGCCAGCGACAACAAGGGCTGGGTTAAGTATCTAGGGGTTGCTTTTCAACAAACACAACACAAAACCGGCTTGAGCCCCCACCCGGGGACCTGGGACAATTACACACCACCCCCTAGGCACCTCTAAGAGGCAATACTTCCCTGCTCACAAGCACAGAGTCTGAGTGTAGCAAAAACTTTTAATAAAAGGAGGGAAGTAACTCAGCATTAATCTGAAAACACTGCAACTAGGGTCCATAAACATAAACCATGAGCAAAAAACCCACCCCCAAGTAAGTTGGGCAGTGCCTTTTCCCCTCAGGTTTTTTAGTCCACCAACCCAACAGTCCCTTTAACATGCCTGTCCCTTCTCTGCACTCCACTCACAGTTGCTGTCCTTGGCCAGTGCAGCCCCAGAGTTCAAAGGTCTTTTTGCAGAGTTCACCTCCCACCCTGTATCCTCTCTTCTGCCAGCTATTTGGAGACTTTGTGGTAGAACCGCTGGTTTCAGATACTTCTCCACAAATTATGGGTCTTTCTGACCTCACACAAGAACTTCACCAGAAGGCAGGAGCTAGCTTCAGGCCAGCTGACAGCACCCTTGGAGTAGGATTTCTCACACAGCATGTCTGTTCAAATGCTGCGGAAGCACAGCAGAAATGTAGCAAGCAAATGAGTGGTTTAAATGTCAAACCAGGGTAGATGACTTATGCTGCAGGGGGGAAAAAGAGAAGGTAGAGAGAGCTAGAAAATCTAGCCCTGTGGAATTGTGGGAAGACATTGAAGGTCTATCACCACCTGGGCATGATTCTCGCTGCAAAGCAGGTGAATTGCCAGTCCAATCTGAAGAGAAATTCAGGCTCAAACCTATACCTTTAGCTGTTTCTGCTAGCACAGGCTTAAAGCACCCGCAAGACTGCGAGGACACCAGCAGAGTTGGGGGCAGTACCCAAGAGCCTGGGGCTATTTCTGTGGTGATGACATATCCTAAAAGAAGGAATCCTGCTCAACTTTAAGTTCCTGCATGAAAATGGTGTCCCTCATTTTAAGTCTGCGTTACATATTGCGTCCCACATTTTGACATTGGTAGGTTGAGAGATGAGACGTGTAGAGATCTGCCAGTATCGTTTCTATGCTGAGGGAGCCAGTAGTGGCACAGAATGGACCAGCACTAACTCAGATGGGGGATTTTAACTCTTCCATTTCCCTCCTCCTCCCCCACATTTGTACACTCCCCACCAAATGGAACAGAAAGTAGAGCACCAGTGTAGACAGCCAAAGAGTAGCTATGCAAATTCTTAAATCTGTTTTCAACCTACATGTAGTCTATAAATAGGTATGAGTCACACACCCCAAGGAGCAGTTGCAGAGGAAAAAAATTGAGTGCAAGAATAAATGCCTTTTAAAGTCTTTGTGTAAAATGAATGCGTATTTGTGGAAATCAATGTCACTGAATCCAATACACTACATGCAGAAATAGCATATTGATTTGAAACTAAAATCCTTCATCTTAAACAGGCATATCTCAACTTAAGCCAAATGTAGCCTGAATCAAGACCTTTTTTAAAACTGACAACACGCTCTCCTCCCAGTCTATATAGTTTCACTGAAACCGGTATACACATTGGGTTAACTACACTTACCCAGCTATACTTGTAAGAAAATTGCTGTAAAGTAATGTAGCAAGGTCTAGTAGACTGAGCACTGGCTGGGAACCAGAAATTCCTGATCACTACCATGAGCATTGCCAAGAACACCTATATTGACTTAAGCAAGTTACATAGGACTTGATTTTCAAAAAACGCATAGGCACGATTTGTGCCTAATTTGCACAGGCAGTTACCAGGATTCCACACACAAATGGCTAGTCAGACATTGTCTGAGCTGTGACTTGCATTAACAACAGCTCCTCATCCTGAGTGGGATCCATGCCTTGCAAGCAACTAGCAGTTTAATCTTCTGAGTTGGTGGGTGAAGAGCACATCCACACAGGAAGAACAGACAAGTTCTCCCACAGTACATTACAAATGAATCCACAGAGTAGTACAGCACTAAGAACCACCGGCTATCCTGCCAGAAGTCCACCCCAGCACACAGGCTAGCATAGCACCGGTGTGGACGCAGTCATATGGGTCTGGCATGGGTAGATCTTTGCATTGGGGATACTCCACTTGGACTAGGCAAGCCTGGGCTCTTTCTGTACAGAAGACATACCCTTAGTGTAAACAGTGTTTTGTATAATCTTGGTTATGTGGTTATTTCTGATGGAAATAGTTTTCAGCACTAAAAATCAGGGAAACCAAATTTGTATGGATTGTAGATAACTTTGGGACTAAAATGAATGACCTTGAAATGCAGATGTCATGGTATAATTCCCCACTCTGAACCTTAGCGTCCAAAAGATGGGGTGCCAGCATGAATTCCTCTAAGCTCAATTACCAGCTTAGTACTTGTAGCGCTGCCACCAACCAGGAATTCCAGTGCCTGGTACACTCTGGTCCCCCCAAAACCTTGCCCGGGGACCCCCAAGACCCAGACCCTCTGGATCTTAACACAAGGAAAGTAAATCCTTTCCCTCACTGTTGCCTCTCCCAGGCTTCCCCTCCCTGGGTTACCCTGGAAGATCACTGTGTGATTCAAACTCCTTGAATCTTAAAGCAGAGAGAAAAATCCACCTTCCCCCCCTCCTTCTCTCTCCCCCTCCCGGACTCCCTGAGAGAGAAAGTAATCCTAACACAGAGAGAAAATTAACCTCTCTCTCCCGCTTTCCCCCCACCAATTCCCTGGTGAATCCAGACCCAGTCCCCTGAGGTCTCACCAGAATAAAAAAAATCAGGTTCTTAAACAAGAAAAGCTTTAATTAAAGAAAGAAAACAGTAAAAATTATCTTTGTAAATTTAAGATGGAATATGTTACAGAGTCTTTCAGCTGTAGACACTGGGAATACCCTCCCAGCCTAAGTATACAAGTACAAATTAAAATCCTTTCAGCAAAATACAAATTTGAACTCCTTCCAGCCAAATACATATTTGCAAATAAAGAAAACAAACATAAGCGTAACCCACCTTATCTACCTAGTACTTACTATTCTGGACATATAAGAGCCTGTATCAAAGAGATTGGAGAGAAACCTGATTGCACATCTGGTCCCTCTGAGTCCACAGAGTGAACAACCACCAAAAACTAACAGCACACACAAAAACTTCCCTCCTTCAAGATTTGAAAGTATCCTGTCCCCCGATTGGTCCTCTGGTCAGGTGACAGCCAGGCTCATTGATTTTGTTAACCCTTTACAGGCAAAAGAGACATGAAGTACTTCTGTTCTATTAACCCTTGATTATCTGTTTATGACAGCAGCACATTTGAAAAGTATGCAGCTCTGTAACAGAGCCATTATACAAATGGGATTGTACTGTCATTTGTCTTGGGCCATTTATGGCAAAGGTATATGTTGCTGTTATTTCTGCACATGACTCCAAATGCTATGGTTGGGGCATTATCTAAAAGTAAGTAATCTTTAGCTGTAGTCTAGATTGGGAGGGAGGGGGAAAGCTGGCAAAGCAAAGGTTCTGGGATTTCTACTTTAACAACTATGCTTAGATTGATACCAGTGGGCTGCTGTTCTCCAAAACCTGTAGAAAATCAGGGTAAACTGGTCATCTCACCTTGCTGTGTTGCTATCTATGCACATTCCAGTTCTTACAACACTAATAACTGATTAGATAGATGAGACAAGAAAATCAAAACCGATAAACTCACCACAACTTATGAGGGGATGACAAACATCCCCTCAAAACTGTAATATCAAGTGGGCAGTAATGTGTAATGTTGCACTCCAACATTTGGGTCATTACATTTCATTCTTTTTTCTCTGATAGAGAAGAAAATGAACACTCCACTGTTTCCAAACAGGGTTTGCAAATGTGTGAGCCAAAGGGGAAATTTTGGGGTTTGTCCTATGATAATAAACAAGATATGCAGGAACCTGCATGATAGTCTGGTTCTCAACTGATGGTAACTGTGCTTTGGTGATACCTCAGTCATGCTTTGTGTTCCCAAAACCAAAACCAAGCATGTCTTTGTTTTGGGATTCGCTATGGAGGATTTTACAGTTTCCAGGTTTCCCCCGCTCATATATGATTGACTTTTCCCCTTTAAATAATTTGTACCTTGATTTTCAGACTCTGAGCAAAATAAAATAAAATCCTTCAAATCCCAGGTAGCAGGATACTCACCTCTCATCAATGCATCCTGTCAGCTGAGTGTGATGCTGCAACCTCTTTTGCCCATGCTCCTGGTGCCCTCTGTAGGTTGTTGGCCTCACTAGGTGGGTTTTCATTGGCTCAGCCCTCCAAGTGTCACAGTCAACAGATGAAGGAGGGATATCTCAGTGGTCTGAGCATTGGCCTGCTAAACCCAAGGTTGTGAGGTCAATCCTTGAGGGGGCCATTTAGGGAACTGGGATAAAGATTTGTCTGGGGATTAGTCCTGCTTTGAGCAAGAGGTTGAACTAGATGACCTCCTGAGGTCCCTTCCAACCGTGATATTCTATGAATGGATGAACCCCTTCCAGAATAACAAAGCTCAACAACTAGTTAGCCCTCACCAGGGTCTTCAGTCCTATCTCTGTACTTGTTTAAATTCCAGACCTTTTCTTGAGCTTTTAGTAAAGAGCCTTATCCTTTTTATGGGACCCACTGGCTTGTAGGGGGGAGTCGGGCCCACCCACTACTCCAGGTCCCAGCCCAGGACCCTACACACGGAAGCCCCATACTACTTCCCTCAGTTTGCTGCTGGTATTCCCTGGGTCTTTTCCCCTGTAGCCCCTTTCTCCTCATCCTGACCTCAGTGCTGAAGTTTTCAAATCGTCTTCCTCCTTGCTGAATGCCAGTATCATCAAAACCTGTCTTCTGGGTCTCTTCTCAAGTTCCTGTGACCAGCAGCAAGCACCCTTCTTTGCTCCTCTAACCCTAACCAGGAACTGGCCCTCTAAGGCCCAGTAGCTCCTTTAAACTGAGTCTGCTGGCTTCTGATTGGCTGTTTCCCTGCAGTCTTCGTAGACAAGCCTGAAGAACCCCTCTCTGCTGCTCCTTTCCTGAGGCAGGGTGTAGTAGGACAGCGAGGCCTCCCACAAAGGCCTGCTACACCCCATCACGCCCCAGATTCATCAAAACCACAACACACACACTTTATAGGAACAAGCAGGAACCTAGCCCTCAGCAATGCCCAACAGCACCAAGTGTTATGAAATTATTCAGCCCTAAACATAGCCCGAGCACTTTGTGAAGCAACTCCATCATTTGCCCAAATACAGGAAAGAGCATTTAGTGAATCAGCCCCCAGCATTGCCAGGAGTATGCTCAGCCCTATATAAAACCCAAAGGAGAGATGGGCTCATCCCCCAACCAATTTAGGGCCAAATTCTCTTCTTGAGGAAACTGAGTGCACCCCCATTGATTTCAGTGGAGCTGCATCAATTTACACCAAAGAATCTGGCCTTAAGAATCCCAGGACAACGGTATAATAGTCTTTTGGAGCTCTGGGAGCTGGCCATGCCAGCATAAGAGGCGAGTATTAAGTGACTTTGGGCCTATTTTGCTCCGCAGTGCACCCAAAGAATGAGTCAAGAAAAGACAACTATTAAGTAAGAGGATGTGAATATGAGGGAATTTAGCTGAGAGGGAAAATTGGATTCCGTTACGTCAATATGAAGCCCCTTGCAAATTCACTTCATCCATTCATCACAGAAACACTCCTGATCTTAAAGTATTGGGACAAAAAATAAATCTGATTAAAAAAAAGGTTTTTTTTAAAAAAAATGCAGAGATTGGAGCTTATAGTAGATTATGGCTTCAGTGGCTACTGTGAACTTGATCTGTCACCCTATAACGTGTTAGAAGACTAAGAAATGGATACCTTTCTCATCAGCAGCCATGCACAGAAATAGCCAAGGCCAGGGGGTGGCAGAGAAAACAGAGCATCACTGGATATGCCTGGTATGCACAGGTGGAAGTTATCCATGAAAAATGACAGACTATCCTGGTATAGTATTGCAGTACCCACTTGACATTAATCTCCAGTGACTAGTCTGGAAAGATTCCCATTTACTCTGGATTAGCCCTACATCATAAGCAGGTTGGGGAGAATTAGATTTTTATTTTTAAAATCATTTCAATGACTAATATTTATGGTTATTGTAAGCTTTTTTTTTTCAATTCTTTAATCAGTTTACATATTCACAGTTGCAGGAAATTATGAGGGGAATCAGACAATGGGGAGATGTCAGACAATTATGTAATGACAGTAGATGCTAAGATTCAAAAAGTTGAGATTTATAACTGACCAGTGATGTTAACAATTTGTGTATTAACAAAGTATACAAAGGATCCTTGACTCATACTCTAGTTCCCAAGCAGCATTTTTCTTACTTTGCCTATCTATACATTTCAATGATCATCGATGGAAATATTTTTTCATTGATTTGTGTGTACACAGTGGAATCAATGTTTACCAATAAAAATCTAATCTTATCTAGCCTGCATATAACAATACCTGGTTCTTACATAGCACTGTTCATCAGTAGATCTCAAAGCACTTTATACAGGAGGTCAGTATTATTATGCCCATTTTACAGATGGGAAAACTGAGTTGCTGAGAATTGACATTACTTAACCAATGTCATCCAACAGGCAGGCGCCCAAGTGAGGACTAGAACCCAGAACACCTGAATCCCATCTAGTGCACTATCCACTGAGCCAGACTACCTCACATGTTTACTAATAAGGAGTGAATGCAAAGGAAGCACAAGCCACCTCCACTGTTAGTAAAAGTTGCTAAAAACAAAAACAAAAAAAACTCATAGTACTTATGTGAGGGACTAAGAAAGATTTCTTGGTTCTGTAATCACTGCCAAAGCCACTAACCAACAGGCTCCCCCAGAGCAGCTACTTAACATCTGTACCATAGCTAATGCATGTGAAATATATGGCTACTGATAAGCAAACTGAGACTTTTCTGTGGGAAGTGAAAACCAAGAGGTTATTAGTTTTCATGTTTTTTTTTTTAATTCTTATGATCTAAAACCAGCTTTGTTTTTAAACTGAAATTGAGGATGGTTCATGACAGCCAGAACAGCAGGTGGCCAAAGATCATTTCATTTTAAAGGGAGTTGACTAATTCTGTCCTGTCACACTTGAAAGCTATTTCAATATCAAACAGAGTGTAATTTTGAGCACTTGAACCCTGAGAGCTCTGCTCTTCATTTCAGGCAAAGTTCTCTTTACCCCGCATGCACAACTTTCATATCATGCTTCTTAGGAGTTTCTGAAACAATCTTGCCCATTTGTATTATAGGAATTAATCTAGTTGCAAATACAAATGTATCAATTGTCATTTATTCTGCTGAGGGAAATGCAATAGTATTTCACAGAGATGTGTGAAAATAAAAACATGCCACCTAAAGGAAAATGGGAGACATTTGCCATTTTGGCCGTGTTGCAGAAAGGGACAATATCAGATCAAGTTTTGTAAAATGTGAAGAAAGTTGAGTAGACTTTGTTTAAATATACAGGGCCAGAGCCCCAGCCCCACTCTGGCTGCTTAGCAGTGTTATGGCAAAAACAAACAAACCTAAAGCCTGTTTAGCTGGCCCTTTGAAGCTTCTTCCCATATAGCCATCACCAGAGCATTCTCTCCCTGCTCTCTTCATGGCCCTCTTAGACAAGCTGCATTTCCAGGAGAGATATGACATAGGGAATCTCTATATCCCAGAAATCCCTGGGTGCCAGAGTGGCCTCTGGGGGTTGTGAGCACCCAACATATGTTACAGTAGCCATAAAACTGCTTTAGTTTACACCAAGGAAGGTGTAAACAGTTCCTGTGGTCAGAAGGCCTCAGGAACTGAGAGCCACACAGTTGATTTGAAGCCACCTTTGCTCCTGCCATCCACCAGTCTTGTATCAAGCACAGCTTGGCTGGACCAGAAGATCTGGCCACTCCAGTAAGTCAGTTAAATTCCACTGCTGCTTAAAAAAAAAAAAAAAAAAGTAAGTAACGGAATGAGTCCCCAAAAGTCTAGTTTGAAGGAAGTGTATTGTCTTGGAGAAGGAGATTCAGTGAGAGACAGAAACCCATGAAAATCATGGAGAGAGACAAAGAGTGGTGCACAGGTCCACTGCTCTATCTTGGTGTTTACCTTTCTGCCACCAACCTTCCCCACTGGAGAACTGGATTGATCCAAAAACCAGGGTGTCTGAGGAAATGAATGAGGCTTCCGTGGTGGCTTTTTGCTTGGGGGAAGGACATTGACAGTCAACCATGGTCCTGTCCCATGCTCTGGCACTGGTTCAACACTCTGAGCCTGCCCATGGGTACCCTGGCCAACCTCCAGAGGAAGATCCTAGAGTTCTTTTGGCAGGGGAAGCACTAATTCTCTGGGCCTGTCCAGAGCATCCCTCTGAGACAGGGCAGACAGGACCTGATTTGCATTTGCAGCCAGGTCCAAATATTGCACCTTCAGGCCCTGCAGAGACTCCTTATGGTGCTCACTAGCCAGCATGGAGTATGCTGGCACATGCCTTCCTCTGCCATCTCCAAGCACTCTGATAAAACTGTTGCTGGCTGTATCTCCACCTGAGATGTCTCTCCTAAGACTCTCTGAGCTACCAATTTTTCCATCAGGACCTCCTTAGGACCTGGAAGCTACTCTCTGGGAAGCGGCGCGGACTGAGGGATGTGCTTGCCGTGGCTTCCCACCGCCCCCATTGGCCTGGAGCGGCAAACCGCAGCCAGTGGGAGCCGCAATTGGCCAAACCTGCAGACGCAGCAGATAAACAAGCTGGCCCAGCCCGCCAGGGTGCTTACCCTGGTGAGCTGCGTGCCAGAGGTTGCCAACCCCTTCTCTATTCATTTAGATATCTTCCTAACAAATCTTTACAGTTCAACCCTGGGTCAGGTCAGTCTGTGAGTTAATTAACTCTTTCTGGCCCTATGTCACCTTTCAATGGGACACTCATAACGTCACAGATGGCCTAAGCTCAACTGTCCCAGTACCCTCTATAGGTACACACTTTCCAACTTCAGGAACAGATGAAGTAGAGCTCTTCCTGACAACAATCTCCTTCATTCCACAGTTTTATTCATCCCCAGAGCAGATCCATCATTGCAGTGATTGAAGCAGCAGTTCTGTAGAAAAAAATAGTGTGTGATCATGTAACGAAAGACTGCATCATAATGCAGTAACAGGATAGGGTCAAATTAAGATTGCACAGACCATCTTAATTCTAGCATTTCTTAACTTTTGGGTGCTTGACTGTGCAGCCTTAAGGATGCTTTGTTAATGTAGGTTTGTGAGTAATTTCCTAAATTTTTAAAGAATCAAACTGATAAAACATAAAATCCATCACATGGCATCATTTTGACACCCACATGGGTCCTCAGCAGAGTTAGAAGCTTTAGGTCCATGGCCCACACCGCTACCATTTTCTGCATTTTCATCAATAGTTAGTGCTGAGCACTTCTTATAAGAATTTTGCATAAGCCCCAAGTAGTCTAAGGAAACGTGTATATTTTCAGCTACATCATACTCTAAGTCTTGTAAAGAACCAAGAGGAAATATATTCATATGCTACCAATGGAAATCAATAGATGCTCTCAACTTAAAGGACAGACTGTATCTACCTACAAAACAACAATGTGGTGCTTAAGGAAACCCTGCAGTGACAGAGGGGCTAAATGGGCCTATAAATGTCAAAAGCAGATAAACACTGTGCATTTAGCTTAAAAGCAGCTTCTCTCTGAACCATATGGCCATGGGTAGAGTACTGCTAACAACAGCTCTACGGGAGGTATGTTCAGAACTGAAGTCAACATCCTTCAAGGCCAAACCCTGTGGTCTAAAGCTGAATTAGACTGACAATGGTCTTGAAGCGAATGGCGATGTAAATGGAATAGAAATGGCAATGTGAAGAAATGAGTTAATGCACTCCGGCTAGCCCATTTCCTACGCTCTGCCTTGTGCTATGTAGTGCACTCACCACAAGTTAAGGCCCTTGTATCAGTGTGTGAATATTGCCCGTAGCTTCAGCTCTGTGGCCTCCTGCAGGCCATCTGCCTACCACTGGTCTTCCATGGCTCATCCCTCCAGCCAAGTGACACCCTTCCAGGATCACAAAAAAGTCCAACAAAGTTCAAGTAAACCTCTAAACTAGTAAGTCTTCCATCCCTCTCAGTCCCCAGTGAAGTGTTCTAACTGGGCCTATCTCAGGGCCTCCTCACTCAGAGCCTGACCTGTTCCTGCAGAGTTCATCCTCTGTCACGTCTTGTGTAGCAGGTTTTTCTTCCACTGCCTCTCCTCCATGGGGCTCCAGCAGCTTCCCCTAGGGCTCTCCCTACTCCTTCTATGCCTTAGCTCAAGCTTGCCCTCTCCCCTGAACGTACCCTCCTCCTGGGGATTCCCTCCTATAGGAGAGTCCAGGCTTCTCTGCAGTCTCCCCCTGTACTGAACTCAGTCTGCTTAGGTCCCAGGTGACTAATGGCCCATCACCAAGCTCTTCCTCCTGTGGCCAGAAGCAATCAATTACCCCACAGGTGTGGAGCATTCCACTAATTGATTTTTTTTCTTTCTCTAGCAGGTGATGATGATTCACCCCATCACACCTAGGTAATACAAACATTTCAGAGCAGCAAGTGATAGGGACTGCATTACAGAGACATAGGGAATGTCTACCTTTTCAGGAGAAGTGTGATTGCAACATGCACAGACATATCTGATCTGGCTTTGACCTAGCTAGTGAAAGTACTAACAGCACTGAATCCATGGCAGCACAGGTTTCAGTGTGGGTTATACAAGCCCACCCAGGACACTGGGTGCTCTGCTTACTGAGGCAGCTAGCTCATGCTGAAATCTATGCTGCTGCAGTTTCTCTGCTACTGGTAGTCACACTAGCTAGATCAAAGCCAGCTTGATTATGTCTGCAATCACACCTCCAATGGCAGCATACACATACCCTTAATGGAATGGGGTAAGCTAAGGGTAACATGGCAACTTTGATGGAGAGACTGACAGTGTTGTGAAACTGTTTCATATTTTATTTCCTTTTACATTTTTTAACAGCAGCAGACTTTTGAATGAAGAAGAAGCCCATAATAATACATGAAGTATCATGCGAGACCTAATATAATGTATGAATGGAACAATTACATAAAATTACACTATACAAAGTAGCCACTGCCCTCAGCCATTTCAAATGAATAAAAATGCCAACAGGGACCTAATCCTCATTACATAGTAATGACCTGCTAAATTACACTGCAAAAGCACATGCAATCTAGTCATTGACAGGCTTATTCTAACCTGCCATTAAGGAGTGCTGAGAGATCAGCAAAACCAAAAGCAGCTGGCAAGAGTCATGAAACTGAAGAGTTCTACAGGCAATTGTTGGAGCCCAGTGATAGTGCACCAGAGGTTTCACATTTCATTGCTTATCTCTGGAGAGAGGTTGCTAATAAGAATGTAATAGATGGATTGAGAGAGACCAAATGAGCACACTGACCCATTAAGTTCTTCTGTGAGAATCTGTTCTTACAAACATTTCACTTCAAGGTTAAAGCAGGAAGAAATACCAGACCTGCTCATCACACTGCTGAAAGTTTCATCTAGTGGTTAGAAGAGGGGACTGGAAGTACCCCTTTTCTGCTCTGCCTCTGCCTCACTTTGTGACTTGGGGCAAATCTCTTAACCTCTCTCTGTCACATATAAAATGGGATAATAATACACACCTACCTCAGCAGGGTGTGGTGGTGTCCTATGAATTACTGCACTAGCAGGTGGCATTTAGCCTGTTGTCTGGAGTAGGGACATCATAGAGTGCAGTGCCCCAAATGGAACTCCAGAAAGATGTGCAAGCAGAGTGTGTGCATGCTGTCCTGTCCCTTGGGTTGCTAGGGAGTAGTCTTTGTGTCTCCTTGAGCTCAAGAACACATAATCAAGTGGAAAAGGCTCCTTGCACCTCCCCTTTGCTGAGAACCCACACTAGACCCACAGACAAGCTAGCTTTCATGCACTTTGAGGTGCTTACATGAGAGTTGGTGCAGAAAAGTATTGTACATATTAACAAGTAAACTGTGCCAATTTAGCTGAGATCAGTAGCTCCAATGCTTATTTCAAAGCTGAAAATTCACCTCATTGATGTATAATATAATCATTTTAGCTATTCAGAGAGAACTTGGATACTCAGATGAAGGTATGAAATGAAAACCAGAGTCCTGCATAAAACACAGAGCAAATATATTAAAAATAATATACTTTTTGGTGTTTTAAAACACCTCTTTGGCTTAGACTAAATTAGTTGCAGAAAGAGACAAGATGAGCATTTGCTGAGGTTTTAGATACTATTACCAGGAAGAAAAAACAGCAGCACGGTCACTGGGAGTCTGAAGGTGTGTCTGTTCTTGCAAGTGTACACAGTTGCATGTGTGTTCTTATGCCATAACCCTCTACTATCCACATCTGAAGCTCTAAAGCATGTTCCTGAAGGACAATCCGTTGCATGAAAGCTAGAATGCATAAGGGGTGTGGGTATGTGCCTGCCTCCTTTGTGGCATTGCCCGACCCGCTCTGCAGTGTCGTGTGGATGGGGTAAGAGGTATACACCAGGTCAAAGATATCAATAGTCTGGAAGGGCCATTCCCAAAATGCATTGATCCCTTTGTTGCCTGACCCTTGCCCATAGGTATAAAGATTCCTGACCCCCTCTTCCAGAGTAGCAGTGACCTGCCCTAAGCACTGCAGAATAGTTTTCTGCTGAAATCTATTGATCAGTACAAGTGATCATGGTCTGAGAGCAGCCACCTGGACTCTGGAGCACACACGAGTGCTGATCAATGTTTGGTCAGAGTATACCATCCTCCATGACTTTGCCCAAATCAACCGGAACACTCACCTGTACCAGGAGAGTTCAGAAGACTGGAGATGGCAGGCATTCACCAGACTCCATACCAGTGCTGGGAATGCATAAAGCACCTCAGGCTCCTGTACTGGAGGAGGAAGAACTAGAATAGTTGCTTTGGCAGGGGCACATGACCTAGCACATGACCCCACTACAGTGAGCTGGACTGGGTCTCTCCAGGGCTGAGAATATAGAACCCAAAGTCACTCGCAACCCCCTCCTCAACTCCATTGACTTCATCTTATGTTGGGATGCTGAGGAGGGGCAGGGTGAGGATGCGGCAAGAACCTTTGAGGAAGTCCTAGAGGAAGTCCCGGGAAACTCACAGGAAGAAGAACACATGACTCTGTGCCTCTGCCTGGTAGACCTCATTGAGTAAGCCCCCTCCAAGGAGCCTGAGGACAACCCTGAGCTGGAATGGGAACCAGAATCTGAGGCTGGTATATTAAAATACACTCTCTGGAAATATGCCCTCTTCCTCTGGTAATACATGCCTGAAGCTGAAAATTCTTTATATATTTGCTGATAACTAAGTGAGATTACAGACAAAGAAAACAAAAATAACAGTGAGGATACCTGACACCAAGCGTGGCTAAGGACTCCCCCAAACTTACCAGTTACCACTAGCAACCATCAAGGCTTAGGGACAATCATGCACAGCACCTGCTAAGAGCTGTAAGGTACAGTGTCAGACAGAATGGTAAGAAAGGAATGTGTGGCATCCCTATTAAAACCTTACAGAACTCTTTTAATTATTATAATAATTCTTAAGCACTCCCCACAAACTAACCCAAAACAGAGCAGTTATCATGAAACAAAAACATTGTTCAGTGATGACATTACAGAGCATTAAAAGTCTCCACCACACAAAACCAGGGCCAAAGGTGTTATTGTCCCCCAGTTGTCTGCCTTCAGTTAGTACATTCATTGCAGGGGATCAAAACCTACTGAAGTATCTCACAACACAAGTATGCGGCAATGCTCTGTTGAGCTTGTCAAACAACACCATAAGGTAACGTATCTTGTCACGGTCCCAGTTCACCATTGGCTCTCTGCTGTTCCATTATGTCCAAGCACACTGCATCATGAATTTCCCTGGCGTGCCGGGAACCAGGAGCTGTGTGGACACAGGTGGGATCAGGTTGCCTATAAAGACTTTGGAAAGCGCTTCTGTCTTGTGCCCACTCACTGTGGAACTATTCCCCTTTAGCTTCACATATGTTTGGCAAAGCACAGCATACCGTTCAATGCTTTCATGAGTCATAGCAGGGGCCATTACCCATATTCTGGTGGTAGTGTCCACAGGAAAGTCCATCAGGTGGGGATAAGCTTTATCCATGGCCCATTGTGTTCGTTGATGGGCCATTAACTTGAATAGTCCATTTACAATGTGCTGGCTAGACTGGATGTAAACTACTTTGTTGGTGCTACCCAGGAACAAGCACATTTTAAATACAGGCACATAGTCAATATTCAAAACTTCGAATATAAAAATGATACATGCATACAAATAGGATAGTCATATTCAGCAAACCATAACTTTTCTGTTGACACCTTACATGACATACTTTTTAAAAGATTTGTTGCAATTATATAACAGTGGTAGCAACAATGATCTCCATGATCATATTTTACTCATACAATGTCACACCCCAATCACCTGAGCACACTGGCATCAAGGACCTTTTCCATGTGTCCAACATTTTTGTTCATGCATTGACCCCTAGTGTCCATTAAATCTTGGAGAACCAGGGAATAGTAACCTTTGGGTTCACATATTCACAGATCTCTTTCAGTGGTGAAGTATAGGGATATGTGTTCTATTGATGGCCCCAGCACAGCTTGGAAAACCTGTGCTCTGAAAACCTGCTATAATTTCAGGCACTTGACTAATGCCAACCACTCATGGGTAGATTACAATATTGATGATCTGGCAACCACCGTCCCGACACTTGACTTCCCAGCCCTGAATGTGTTGGCAACAAATCAGTAGCTGTCAAGTGTTGCCAGTTTCCAAAAGGCAATAACCACCCGCTTCTGTACTGTTATAGGTTTCCAAAATTGAGTGGTTTGGCACTGAAGGATTGGTGCAAGTTCCATGCATAACTCAGTTAAGGTCTGCTTCCTCATTCTGATTTTCTGCAGCCAGTGGTCATCATCGTAAGTTTCTAGGATGATGTGGTCCTACCACACCGTGCTCATTCACCAGGACCAGAAGTGGAGGTCCACCCATGGACATACCACTGCAATCCTGGCATTCAGAACATCTGTTCCATGGGTCCCAAGTGGATTGACATTGCCCCCTCTAGGTCAGCCATCTTTGCCATCTGACAGCTCTCTGGACCAATTCTGTCCTGTATCTGTTACTGCATCACATGGACATTTGTCCTATGAGCAGGAGCAGAACCACGTCTTCATGGGCTTGCTCCAGGACTCCAACACAGTTTGGAAGAAGAGAAAGAGAAGTGGGAGCTGCCATCATCATATGCATGGAGGCAGCGCACAGTTCCAGCAACATGCAGTAAGGTGGTTCCTAGAGGGTCTCTGGTGTTGCACAGGACCCTGAGGTATTGCCTCTGAAATTTTACTTTGAACATTGCATACTGAAAAGGGGCAATGTGGACACAAGTATATGCCTGCGCGCAGCATAAACACATGCCTAGCACGGCATATGTGGACACTCAGCATGGATACAGGGTACACGCTCCAGCAGTACATGCAATGTAACTGTATACACTTGCAAGTGTAGCCGTAGCCTGAGGATGAAAAGCATATGATGAGGGCAAACAGCTAACTAACTCTGACACAATGAAAAAGTATGTGGCAGTGCAGAGCAATGTGTAGAAATTGGTAAGAGAAAAAAGCCATACTGACTGAGCAGCATGATGATTAGCAGTGGAAGCAACCCCTGAGTCTCAATGGGATGTCAAAGCTTATTACAGGCTTCCTGTCAAATATAGTGGAATACTGCACAGTACCAGCACCTGGAAACCCTGTAGACCATTGAGGAGTGAGTCCCCCATGGCCTTGTTGGAAAATTGAAAATTGGAGTCTGAGTTTTAAAAGGTCTCTAGGGGGATTGCATAGGCTTCAAATAGCATTTTAAAAATAAAATAACACTTTTAAGTGTTCATATATGGCCAGAAAGAACTCAAAATGTCATTTGCAAAGCTAGGGGAACAATGGAGCGCTGCAAAGTTCCTGCCGTTCCTCTTCAAGATAGACACACTATTAAAGTAACAGTAGTTGTACCATCAAGCAGCAAAGTCAAGATTCAGCACAGGAGATGAAAAAATGGTGAATGGGGGATTTTTCATGTGACAATTTTTCATAGCGGGATGCTGGATTTTCTCAAATAGAAGACATTCTAGCTCCTAATATAAAGGAAACTTCTACCTTAATAACTGGGACATAAAGGATCCATGCCTTTGTGTTTCTGTGTAGGAAAAGTGTCTGAATGCTCACAGACCCATAGATAATATTAACATATGTGAGCAGAAAGGCATGGCAAAATTTGTTGTTCACCAACTGTAACGCTCACCTAACTCTAGGTGTTCCAGGGCATGGCTAATTAGGTACATTCATTTTCCTAAAATTTTCAAGCCCGTATAGCTATACAAACAAGCCGAGTAAGGTGCCTAATCTTAATTGTGCACAGACAGCAATGAGTGAAGTGGGAGCAGGTTTGTAAATCACTACTAAAGGAACATTAAAAAGCTGCTCCAAAACAGGATGTACAGATATGACAGCTGGGATAGGGGAGCTGGTAGCTGCAAGCAAAGGGAGAAATGCTGAATTTGTTTGTCTCTAAACAAAAGAAAAAGAAAAGGGAGATGTCAGTATCAGAACAGAATAAATAAGCAATTTTGACTGAATGAACCTCTATATTGATACCCTAAACACTATTGTAATCCCCTTTCTACAAAATATGCCATGTGAGTTATCATTTGAAAACTAACAATTCACTGGTCACTAATATCATGGTGAAATGTATGTAGCAACCTTATATATAAAGTTATGAACATAAGCTGAAATTATGATGGAAAGACAAGTCTAAGGCATATACAAGCCTGTTTCTCAAAGACAAAGGACATACTGACACCTCTAACCAGGTGTCATCAAAGTTGATGGGCAAGCACCTGTCTGAGAGGCAACCAAGTAGCCTTCTTTGGCAAAGAAGTGGCGGCAGAAACAGGTTGAGCTACATTTTAGCAAGCAGACATTTGAATTTGGGAGAGATCCTGACCTGAAATTTGGTCAGCCTTGTTGTGGGCAGCATGTGGTAAGAATTTGATCTTGAACCAAGTCTAAGTTTTTGTTAAGTTTTTGCACTAGAAAGTGTTTTATCTTTATTTCTTTTGAGACCATATGTGCCTTATACTTGTACTCACTTAAAATCTCTCTCTGTAGCTAAATAAACTTGATTTATTCTTTAATTAAAACTAATCAACTGTTGCATTCAAACGGAATTGTTTGGATAACTCTATTTAAAGTAACAAACTGTTGGATATTGTTCCCTTACTGGGGCAATGGGTTTTTAATATCTGAACTATCCTATCTACACCTAGTCCCAATTTTCCTCCCAAAAATGGACACAACTGCAGAACACAATAATTGCAGGGCACCATTTTTGGGAGGAAAATTGGGACTAGGTGTAGATATTTTGCCGCTATCCTTAGGACTATCAAGTATACTGGTTTTCCAAGGTAATGACAGGACCAACAGTAAACTCTGAGAGTTTTATACCCATCTGTCTTGGGTATTGTAAACTGCACATTCATGCCCTTGGGGCCATCCAAAAAAAGTAAGGCTACTTGCAAAAAATGTCAATCCCTCACTCCACCAATATGATGCTAGTTTGCTATGTTAAACTATTTCAGTGAGTGGTGTTGCGCTTTGGCATGCCAGCTTGCAATATTTGTTTGGGGGCCCACTAAAATGGGCCCCCCCATGAAAACTATCCCTCTTGCCTCCCCTGCCCACAGGTGTCTGTGCCCCTGCCATCAGTATACACAGGGCATAATGTGCATACGACTGCAGGCACCACTGTCACTGTGAGTGGGTTTATTTCTGGCACACCAGACCCACCTAAATATCTGGTAGCATGCTGTGTACCACAAACTTGGAGGCAAGCAGTGTTGATGCTCCAAAAACTAGATTGTCCAGGCTCTAGCCCAGTGGGTGCCCATTAATCTTCACAGAATCCAAACAACAGGATTATCTTCCTATGGCTTCCAGATAGTAAAAGATGCAAATAGTCTCAGCACAATTACTTTAACAGTTATAATAAAAGATCAGCTCAACCATTCCTGATTTAGCCTCTAGGGGCGGGCCCCATAGTCGAGTATAAAGGTAACAATGTCTCATTGTGAACCCTCTAGACTGTCCTCCTGCCATGCACATGCATATTTGTCACACACCTACATGCAGGCCCTAACCCTGCATCCCAACCACCACTGGCACCTAACAGCAGGTTGCTTCCCTGCCTGGGTTTTAGCTTCTGAGTCCCTACTCTGAGGTTGCATGGCCTTCTTTCTGCAGCTCTCTCTCTCACACTGCTATCTCCAGTCAGCTCTTTCCTGCTTGCATAGAGGGTCTGGCATAATACCTGGCCTGATGTACCCTAGGGATTATGGAGTCCTCATTGGATAGATATTGAATTGGGTAATGCTTGTCCTCTACTGGTTAGGCTTTGTCAGCAGAGTTTGATACCGTTTCCCTTAAGATTTTGTTGAGCTGTTTGCAACCACTATTGGAGTGGATGAAGTGTCATTACCTGGCTCCATTCAGGGGCAGCTCCATTTCAAGTGCGTGCCTGGGGCAGCAAGCCGCAGGGGGCAGCCTGCTGGTCGCCGTGAGGGTGGCAGTGAGGCTGCCTTCGGCAGCATGCCTGTGGGAGGTCTTCCAGTCCCATGGCTTCAGCGGCAATTCGGCAGTGGGTACGCTGAAGGCGTGGCACCAGCAGACCTCCCACAGGCATGCTGCTGAATCCAGGTTACCAGCAGACCTCCCGCAGGCACGCCGCCAAAAGCTGCCTGATTGCCATGCTTGGGGTGGCAAAATACATAGAGCTGCCTCCCGGCTCCATTCCTGTTTTTCTGAGAGAACCCAAACGGTATTTATAGCACAAATGTTCCTATGCCCCCAAGGGCTCTCTCTTGTGGCATGTCGTAGGGAATCTATCTGGTCACTTTTCTTGTTCCATGTGTATACAAGGCTGCTAGGAGAGTTCTTGAGGAGACTTTGGATTCAGTCAGGGCTTAATTTATGCTGGGGCTTGGCAGTTCCTAGCCCCAGCCCCTCTGTGCTTGACAGTTCATAGCCCTGGCACCTCCGGGCTTGGCGGTTCCTAGCCCCAGCCTCTCTGTGCTTGGCAGTTCATAGCCCCAACTCCTCTGGGCTTGGCAGTTCATAGCCCCGACACCTCTGGGCTTGCTGCATCAGTTATGAAAGTAAAAAAAATTGCTTGAGCTCCAGCACCTAATTGCTTGAGCCTCGGCACTTCTTTCATTATGAATTAAGCACTGGATTCGGTTTGTTTGTTTGTTATGCTGATGACACCTGGTTCTACATCTGTCATAAACAGATAGCTAAGGGTTAATGTCTCTTTCACCTGAAGCACCTGACCAGAGGACCAATCAGGAAACCGGATTTTTCAACTTTGGGTGGAGGGAATTGTGTGGCTGAGTCTTTTGTCTGCCTGCCTGCTTTCTCTGAGCTTTGGAGAAGTAGTTCTACTTTCTAGTCTTCTGTTTCTAAGTGTAAGGACAAAGAGATCAGATAGTAAGTTCTATGGTTTCTTTTCTTTGGTATTTGCATGAATATAAGTGCTGGAGTGCTTTGATTTGTATTCTTTTTGAATAAGGCTGTTTATTCAATATTCTTTTAAGCAATTGACCCTGTGTTGTGTCATCTAAATACAGAGAGATCATTTGTATGTATTTTTCTTTCTTTTTATATAAAGCTTTCTTTTAAGACCTGTTGGAGTTTTTCTTTACTTCAGGAAAATTGAGTCTGTACTCACCAGGGAATTGGTGGGAGGAAGAAATCAGGGGAGATCTGTGTGTTGGATTGCTAGCCTGATTTTGCATTCCCTCTGGGGGAATAGGAAAGTACTTTTGTTTCCAGGACTGGGAACAGAGAGGGGGGAAGGGAAAAAGGATTATTTCCCTTTGTTGTGAGACTCAAGGGATTTGGGTCTTGGGGTCCCCAGGGAAGGTTTTTCAGGGGGACCAGAGTGCCCCAAAACACTCTAATTTTTTGGGTGGTGGCAGCAAGTACCAGGTCCAAGCTGGTAACTAAGCTTGGAGGTTTTCATGCTAACCCCCATATTTTGGACGCTAAGGTCCAAATCTGGGACTAAGGTTATGATAACATCTCCAGTCATGTCTGACACAGCCAGAACAGCGGAATGAATTACCCAGCAGAGATGCTTGAACTGGAGCTCTCTCGATATAAATGAGAATGATCTTCTCGCAGGATGTCCTGTGGAAGAAACCCTAGGTTTAGGAACTGGTTCTCCAGCTTCATCTATCAGAGACCAGATTTGTTAACCTTCCAGTCAGGAGTAGCACTAGCATTTTGCCAGCCAGGGCAGAAAATGTTTTCAACACACACACACACACACACACACACACACACACGGCTGCCCCATTGGGAGTGGACAAAAATAATAAAGCCAGACAATCAGGAGCAGAGCGACTTCCCCGCTTGCTCACCCCTAGGACCAGTCCTGCTTCCCTCCAGGCTGCAAAGCCCATCTATTTTCTCTGTTCTTGAGGAGGATATGGGCTGAGATGGAAATATTTATGGGTACTTCTATTTTTGGTTTGTGATTTATTAGTTAAAGGGACAGGCTTCTAGAGCACAGGATGAGCACCTATAATAACGTTCTAGAAATGTGAAGAAATAAGAATTAAATAAAGTGTAGGAGAATTATCTGTACTGTATAAAGCAGTGGTGCCCAAACTATTCCTTTTATACCTCCCTCCCTATCAGTAATGGTATGTGTCCACACCCCCCGCATCCCAGGCTGGGAGTGGAGTGATGGCTGGCCCAGGGCCCATGGCTGGGAACGGAACTGCGGCCAGGAAGCGGAGTTTGGGAGGGCATGGTCCAATGGCCGAGATAGGGCCAGAGCAGAGCTAGGAGCAGAGCAGGGCTGGATGGCACTCCCAGGCCCCGCTGCACATCTCCCTCCGGATGTTCCTCCGCACCCCCCTAAGGGGATGTGCCACACACTTTGGGCACTACTGGTATAAAGCATTTCCAGTATGAGATACTGATAGTCCCAGCTTTCTTGTGAAGTCACTACCCTCTCAGCAACTTGTCACAGGCTGGATAACATTTCAAGCTGGATAGCGGGTGGAATGGAATTTCAGAACAAGCTTTTCGTATCAAGTCCCTTACCAATTTACTGACACTCATTTTTAGAAATTCAGTTAGAAGGACTGTCTTATTAGAGCATCACTACTCTGAGAGCCAAGATTTATCAAATCCCAGTTGCTCTGGTTGAAGGTGAAAGGTTGATAAATTAGGCTGTCACATAGCAGCTTCATGATATTTCCTGACATAGAAGAAGAAACTTTTACACAAGGACTTAATTCCAAGAGATTCATTTACACCATGCCTAGTGCTGCAGCCTTCCTCTTACATGAACATGACCTCAACAATCAATCAGTACAGCTTCATGTAATTTTTGTCCTTGTGTAAAAGTTTGTTATTCCAAGAGGACTATTCCTTCTCCCAGAGAGCTTTCTCTTCCTTACAGATAGCCTCACCTTGTTCCCTATAGCCTTTTCCTTCTCCCTGACATCTCCAAACTTTTTGCTGCAGCTACCATCTCCCTCTTGGAAGAACATTTGCTTCTCACTAAAAACCTAGTTCTCCTACCAGGAAGGTATCTTCCTTTTTGTGAAAGCATCTTCTGCCTCCTGGAAGGCTCCTTCATCTTTCTTAAAAGTTCTTTGCTCCTTTGGCTGTATTTCCGGAAGGTTTTGATATTGTCCTGGAGAGGTTTCATTTCCCTCCAGAAGCTCTTTTTCTTCTTACAAAAGGCTTTGGTCTTTTCTGGGAAAGCTGTAGACTTTCCCCAAAAAACTTTCATTTTTTCGTGGAAATTTTTCATTCTTTCCTGGAAAATGTTCATCTTCTCCTGGAAAGCCTTAATCTTAGGGTTACCAGACGGCAACAGTGAAAAAACAGGACAGGAGGTGGTGGGTAATAGGCTCCTATATAAGAAAAAGTCCCAAAAACCGGGACTGTACCTTTAAAAATGGGACATCTGGTCACCCTACTTAATCTCCTCCTGGAACGACATAATTTCCTCATGCATCTTCTTGTTGGCCTGTTTCTTGCAGGAGACAGAAGCCAGCAGAAGCCAAAAGTAGCTTATCTTTCTCTCTTACTTGTAGATAAGTATCTTTATCCTTAGCTGGGCAATGCATGGAGTCATAAACCAAGTTTTCCCAGTTCAGTCTTGGGGTCTAGCAGTTAGAAAGAGGATATGAAAGTTATTTGTGAAGAAATCACAATCAAACTCCTGCATACAAATTTGCAGAAAGATTTTTCCACTAGAAACACACTATATACATAGGAAGGCGGTAAATATGGTGGGGTGGAGTTTACAGAGATGCTCACTCAGGGCCACTAGCTAGATGTCACAGAACACAAATCAAACATACACAGCTTTAGTTATGAATTTCAGAGGAAAGAACACAACTTTATTCGACATTTAAAACAGCAGGAATAAATCTAAGTTAGCCCACGAATATGGTACATTCTGAATTAAAATCTGTATAAAGCAAAGTAATGCTATAGTAAGACAGTAAGTTTATATTATTATTCATTCTCTTTTTATAAAAAAACACTATCACTAGATTGTCATATTTCAATTTCTATGCGCCAAACATGGCTGTATGCTTACAATATAGACGCTAATTCTTACTCTGTCCTTTACTGTGGCTCTAAAACAATGTAAATAAAGATTGCATTTCTTTTGACATTTTGTCTTTAGCTTCAAAATGCACGATATCATTAAAATGTAGTAACATATTTAGGCAGCATCAAAACTATTAAATTTGTGGCAAATTAAAGGGAGAAAAACTCTCTCAGACCTACACAAGTGACGCCCTAGAAATAATCTAGAGGACATCTGATATACCTTAGTGATAGGTGTTATTTCATGAAGTGTAACATCAGTGTCACTTCACGAAGTGTAACATCAGTGGTACTATAAAGCATGACTTCTGTAGTGGTGGTGATAAGGGCGCTGATCCAGCAAAGAATTTAAGAGTATGTTGATTTCAGGCAAACTAGTAGGCCCAAGCATGTGCTTAAGCGCTGTGCTGGATTGAGGCTTAGAGTGGGATGAATATGTGTGCAGGGGAGCAAGTTCAAGGTGAGCAGCCCAGAATGGCTTTTTGATCACTCAACCTCATTCCTGGTGCTGAATGAAAGGCTTCTTTTGATGGCAACCTGGGACAGGCTCCAGAGCTAAAATGGACCCTTTGACCACAATCCCTGCTGAAGCACTCAAGGCCTGATCCAAAACCCACTGAAGTCAATAAGAATTGTTCCTTTGAATTTAAAGGATTTTGCTTCAAGCCCTCAGTTTGCATTTTGGATTAAGACTCCTTGGTAAGGAATATTACATTACTGAGGCCTAGATCTTTCTGGTTGACATTTTGCTGTAATTATTTCCATTTTTAAGCAAAATTTTAACATTTTCAGCTTTGTAATTAGATACATTAAATTAAACACTCCTGATTAAACAAACTTAATTACTTTTATATTTCCATAAATAAAATAATGAGCTAATTTTTCATCACCACTCACCCTCTGAAGTCATTACAATTTATGTCAGCCCTGTGTTTTTGAATGATGACTTTGCCACAGTCAGTATGAAACCATAATTAATAGCAATTTAATCAAGACAACTTTGGAAAATGTAGAAAATTCTGGCACAAAGTTGTGTCATCAGATGAAACACAAATTATTATATTCTATTTGGATAGTATGTGGCAGAGAAAGTGATGCCATAAGAGATGAGATCCTTGTTCCTATTGTTCACAGGGATGACTAAAGATGTCGACGAGATCTCTTTCAGTCATGGCATTGGGCTTATTTTTTAACTTTGGCGTGGCCCTGAGCAAGGGGCAATGCTTATGTTGCAGTAGTTCACGACACAGTACTCACTTACTTTTGTGGCATGGACTCAAATTCGCCCATGTGAAGGGAGTCTTAGGCTATGTCTACACTGGCACCAATACTCGGTTACTGGACCATGTACATGCTTGTTCATGCTCCCATACCTGCACCAAGAGTCCACATTATGCTGTGCTGGCCATCGGTATAATGTTGTTACGTGAAGTTAGAGTACCTTTTAAGGGCAGTAGCCCAGGGATCGGTGCATCACAGGGAGACACTCTAGAATTTGCTTTGCTCTATGTTGTTGATACTGTCCCTGCCTTCACACTTTGCCACTGGCATTTCCTAATCATGCCCCCTTCGCTTTTATTCCCTGTCAAACTGAGTGGAAGACATGGAGTGATGGGATGATGATCTTGTTCTGGTCCTGCTCCTTATTGTGAGCTAAATGGTTATGCAGTGAAATAACCAATTGGCGAGATGCTGGATGAAATTTGGGCAGAACATTAAAGACAGCTGACCTGGAGTGTCAATGACAGGGCACCTCAACTGAGTTCTCTCTGTAGGGTTGTGTCTGTGCTGTAGTGGGTGGCAGACAAGTAGTAATGCAGTCATTGTGCAATGCTTTTGTCTTCACTGTTTACATTTCTTTACTTCTCTGCTAACGACAGCACTCAATCTCTGTTAACAACCTTATCAACATTTTCTTGGGAATGGAGTATGCAGCCATTCTTTTTTATTTTAAACCATTCACTGTCAGTGGTGCTAACTGCATTTAGCAGCTGATATGGAGCACTAGTCCCTGATATGGTTGAAACTGGTCAGGGTTTGTGGGGGGAGGGTCGTTTAAATACAGAGTAGTTTGCAGATGCAGTCATTGTCTGCATTGTTATTGGAATTTCAATTTTCTATATGTGAACTAAGCCATAAAGACGTTCACCTACCGCTTTTCTGTGTTGCACAGTTTTGCTGTGTTGTAAACCAGTAGTGCTTTCTGTAAGCACATAACTCTAACTGCACTTTCCCCATCCCTCCTGTGTACCCTTGGGATTGGGATATTTCTGAATCTGAGCTGGTGATACAGGAGCAGGGGGAGGAACAGACAGAAAAGTGTTTTTGGTATCATGGCACCAGACAATGATACACCATTCAATTTCATGTGCTATAAATTATGGGGCCTAATCCCAAACCTGAAAACAGCTTCACTTCATTATACTTCGGATGTAGTGTCCACACACAAGTCAAGGAAACAATAACATTTATTAAAAGTACTTGATGGAACATGTAATTAAAACTCTTTAAAAAATAAACGTAAACCAACAATATTTAAAACATCAAGTGAACGAATCTGTGAACACTGGCCAAATGTTAATGTCTCAGCATCCATCTCCTTGTCCTCCCTCTGACAAAGGAGAATGGGGGGGGGATGCTTATGGGAACAACAGGGGACATCTCCAGCAATGGATTGGGGCGGGCACTTGGTGGGTTTCCAGGACTTTTGCAGACTCATCATTCCCCTCCTGGATGCTCAGGAGGATCCCCCGTGACAGATTTTGGGTACCAGTGGAGGATGTGGTCCTAGGAATTGTGCAGGGTCCATGTCCCCCACCCGGTCCCTTGGAGGGAGGAGTACCAAAAAGAAGATCCTCTGGCTCAGCACTACCCTGGATGGCAGCCGGAGGAAGAGATGGTGATGGTTCATGGGCAGGATCAGTGTCACCTGAATTCATTTGGCCACTTGTTCTATCAGCTTTCCCCTTAGGGAATGCTCTCATTGCCTAAGGCCTGCCCTTTGCTCCATGAACCAGTTCACCAGTGTCTCTTCCTGCTGAAGAGTCCACTCCCTCCATGCTCTGAGGAACTCAAACTTTTCCTTGTTCCTCCTGTCCATGCCAATGAGAAGCTCTTCCAGTGTCCTTCTCTATCTGCCTCTGCTGTCTCTGGGGGGCAGCTCCTGCCCTCCTCGTGGAATAGTTTTCTTTTCAGGAGCAGAAGATCCTGCCAATTCAAAGAGAAGAGTAGCATTATATATTTTATCCTTTAGAAGAAATTTTCCCACATAACTTAACTGTGCTGTAGAAGGCCACAACTTTTATACTTTTCAGCATTCCACAAATGCAACTGCTAGACTATCCTTAGTCCTCAGGACAACTTTTCCAATTCACGAGGAAGGAGCAGAGGCTAATAGTCAGAAAAATGTATTAATATTTTCAGAAAATTTAAATATTCATAGTGTTTTGGGAGCAAGGGGGAGAGGAGAGAGGTGGCAGTTCCTTCCAAGAGTTATGTTGCCAATTTGCAATTTTCTCTTTAAAGGCCAGCCAACATTTGGAGAACATAGTGCTTTTCAAAGTACCAGAATGGAAAAAGGGGTGGCTTTCCAGTCTTTTGCAGGAGATCCAGAAATCTAGTTAGAGAGATGTCTCTCATAATGATCACGGCTCTATGTATTGCTGAATGGAGGGATCTAGTCAGATATGAAGGTGGACCAAGCAGATTTGCAGTGTCATTGAACTTCAAGGCCCAGATGGAATTACTGCTATACCAGAAATTTGCTGAAATAAACTTACAGGGCTGGGAGGCAATTCAACTGGAAATTGACACTATTCTCCCCACACAGAGTTTCTGTGCAAACACATACCATGGCATCCTGCTGCTGGGCCTGCCTAACAATCATGAAAAAGACAGGGAAAGAAAGAGATACACCACAGTTTGATTTGGTTCCTTGATGTTTCAGATCAGCACCACAAGTCCCTTGCCTCTCTACTACAAAGGGACCCCACACAGTGTTTACCCAATCACCAGACCAATCCTTCTTCCACCGTCATTTCCTCCAAATTGTGCAGCACGGGGAGAGGCAGAACAGTATTGCAATCTTCCAAAGAAGGAAGGACCACTGCAGTTAACTTCCCCTCAGATAACCAAACTGTTCTAACACTGTGCCCTTCCCATTCCCTCACTTAAACCCCTCTCCACTTCGATCCACAGATACAGGGGGCACAATGATTTTTCAGGAATAATCTGTTTTTAAAACATAGCTTTAGCCACATGCATAATACTTGTTCATAGGAAATCAATAAAATCATTGCTTTATAACCATGTCTTGCTCAGGGACCATTTTGGGGTGGAGCAGAGCGAGGGCTCAATGGAGGGAGAAAGCTGGAGGCCTTCAGTAAAGGGATGGGGCATGACAATGCCCTGGCTTCAATACTGCAGTTCAAACTCACAGTCACAAAGCAATGCATGGCATATTACTTCAGACAACACACAGTCAACCTGTGGAACTCTTTGCCAGATGATCTTGTGAAGGCCAAAACTATAACAGGGTTCAAAAAAGAACTAGATAAATTCATGGAGGATAGGTCCATCAAGGGCTATTAGCCAGAATGGGCAGGGATGGTGTCCATAGCCTGTTTGTCAGAAGCTGGGAATGGGCGACAGGGGATGGATCACTTCATGATTACCGGTTCTGTTCATTCCCTCTGGAGCCCCGGCATTGGTCACTGTCGGAAGACAGGATATTGGGCTAGCTGGACCTTTGGTCTGACCCAGTATGGCCGTTCTTATGTTCTTATGTACTGGAAGCCCTTGACAACACCTGCTCCAGCTCATCATAGACTGGGCATATGTGATGGGCATGTGTCACATTCCAGGGTGCAGTCCATACCTGTGAGGGGATGTGACACTGCCTGCCCTATAATCCTGGGTGCCTTGCAACCATTTGCTGTTGTAGTTCCCAATCTAGGCTGCTCACAAACGGCCTAACAATATACAGGTCACACCCTGAGTGTCCTTTTAAAGCTGAAGCCTGTCAGCAACACTCCAGTCACACTGAGGGGACACATGGGGGCAGGGTGTGCAGAGTGAAATGCCCCCCCCCCCCCCCCCCACACACACATTTGCTGCTTGGCTTGTACTGAGCATGCTCAAATGGACTGAGCATGCTCAGTAACACTGCTGAAGCCGGCTGCCCTCACTCCACTCCCCGACTATCGGCCAACCCCAATACGCTCCCAGTGCCAAACTTTCCCCAAAACGTTTGTTCTGAACTGTCCAGCCCTCTCCTGGGCAGATCAGATATTAGAGGTCCATTACCTCTATGAGAGGTCAATATGTAACAGTTTGCTATTTTAACTGGAGTTACCAAATAGTTCAGTTTAAACACAACATTGGATTCATTTTGATTAAAAAATAAAACACATTTATTTAACTACAAAGAGATAGATTTTAAGTCAGTACAAGTATAAGATATTAACGGCAGAAATGGTTACAAGAGAAATAAAGATAGACCACTCTCTAGTAGCTAAAATATAACAAACTAGACTTGGTTCTAGGTAAAATCCTTGCCACAGGAACACTGCTGACCAAATGAGCCTCAAGTGCTTTATACTTTCCTGGCACTGGGCCGGAGTCTGCTAAATGCCCGCCTGCTTCTGCCTCCATGAAATGTCCTGGTACCGGTGTACACTTCTGATGCTCCAGGTAAAGTCGTACTCTGACCACCCATTGATCAGCTCTCAGATGTGGTTGGCAAGCCAGGCAGCTGCTCTCGGACCAGGATCTATGTTCACGTGTATCGATCAAAATAGCACAACGGAAAATTGTTCTGATGTGGTTAGCACAGATCACTACGACCAGTGAAAATAGGGGGTGGGGGGAACAGGCACCTTTTATAGATTAGGGTAAGGGTCAGGGTTCAGTGCATTTTGGGGAATAGGGTGGCGAACTACTGAAACTCAAGACTTGGTACACACCTCTTATCTCTGTCTGCACAGCACCCTTTGGTCATGTGACAGCCTGAGATATGTACTTACCGATATGCCAGAGGTGTGCTAGCTTACTTGCCCTGTACTCACCTTCAGCCACGTGCTTCTGGGGTTTAGGTGTGGACAATAGGAACAATAAAGGGGTTATGGTGCATCTAAGTGCCTGGATACATGTACAGTCACTATTGTAGAAATACCCTTACTCTCTCTCAGTCCTCAGCACAGACACGTAGGCGAAGTTGCAGTCTAGCCCAGAAAGAGCAATGCTGTATCTGAAGGGACAGGAACATCATAAATGGAAGGAGATGAAATTCGGAATTTCTATCCTGCTGGAAATTTCAAGGTTTTTAAATGTGGTTTCGTCTCAAACTAAGATGAACAGTCAAAAGCTCTGAATTTTTTGCCAAATGAAATACTCAGAAAATATTTAGTTTTGATCTTATTGAAACATTTGTTTTGACTTTAATAATATAATATAATTAATATAACAGTTGACATGAAATTAACCATTTCAAACATTTTCTGGGAAAATGTTGACAAAATTGATACATCCCCACAAAACATTGCTTTCATTGAATCAGAATTTTTTGATAGAAAACTGTTCCTTCAGAAATTTTTCTATGAGCTAATCATAAATCATGTGGAGGGAAGAGGACATATTTGTCACAAGAATCAATGACCTGGGCCAAGTGTATCTCGAAGACCACTTAATGGTCTAAGACCATGGTTAACAAATCTACTCCTCAGGCACAAATGAGCTTTCTAACAAAGCTCAGCTGTGCAGCAGATAGAGCTTTCTTGGGGGGAGTGGAGTCTGAGCCCTCGTCCAGACTAACCCGCGGCATCGGCGGGTTAAAATCGATTGCTCGGGGATCGATATATCGCGTCTAGTCTGGACGCGATGTATCGATCCCCGAGCGCGCTTACATCGATTCCGGAACTCCATCAACCCGAACGGAGTTCCGGAATCGACACGGAGAGCAGCGGACATCGATGCAGCGCCGTCCAGACGGGTGAGTAACTCGATTTTAGAAATTCGACTTCAGCTACATTATTCCCGTAGCTGAAGTTGCGTATCTAAAATCGATTTTAATTCCTAGTCTGGACGTGGCCTCAGACTGTGGAGCAAACACCAGGAGAATTAAGGACCATGATAAATCTCAACATCTTTCACTCCTAGTGAAGGCACACTTCTTTCACCTGCCTTCCCTAACAAAGACATAGTAGCATGTACATTAAAAAAAGTACCAAAAAAAGACCCTCCCATAACCAAATACTGCTGCACACAAGCAACATAAGAAAGATGTCAGCCACATGGCTTAATGCACTACTGGAAGGTGCTCAGATACTGTGATGATGAGTATGGCAATATAAACCTAAACAGGATAGAAGAGGAGAATAAAGATTTAGCATCTTGGGTTTACTCATCTCTTTGCTTCCCCCTCTTGCCAGTCTTTCCTCCTTTTTGTTAATTTTGTATCTGATCAGTCTGAATCCTAGACTGAATCTTCCATCCCTGGCATTAAAATATATTTGCATATTTAATTCAAAACTGACCACCTGTGCTGTTGCCTTCTGTGTTAGGGATGCTGTTACCATGGCAACTAACACCTGTATCTTAACTAAATCTGTGAAGGCTCTATAAAGACAAAGAGCCTTAATTCTTCTACTGCATAATACTGGGCCCTTGAACACTTAAAATGCATATAAGACCGAGAGAAAATGTATGTGCTCTGAGATGAATTACAGCCCCAGCCTAATGGTGGGAGAAAGCCAGAAGCTTCTACATGAAGCGGGGAGGGGGGAACAGGAGCATACACACAAATAATAGAATGTTGAGGCACTAAGGGAGACTGCAAATAAAAAGGGGTCAATCAGCCTGCCTGCCTGCATAGCAGTTTCGAAACATTTTCTCCCCTCTATTATTGTTTTTGTTGAAGGGAGACAGAAGATGGGTGAGGGGGGTCCAGGAGGAGACAAGGAATCAGGTGGTGGCCCAAGTAGAGGAGAAAATAGAGATACAAACAAGGAGAAAGGGGTGTGGATGAAAAGAGTGAATATGAGAGAGAGTTTGTGGTGGAGGTCGGGGGGTGGCTCCAATGAGGATGATAAGAGGTAGAGGGGACCAAGGAGGAAGGGAAAAGATTGATGGAGGCCATTAGAGTGTCTCAAAAGAAGGGGGCAACTGGAGGAAAATGGGAAGGACAAGAGGTAAGGGGTAAGAGAACCTGAAAGAAGGGGGAAGAGATTTGGAGGCCAGCAATGGCATTCTGTGACAGTTGTAGTAAGGCATGCAACAACTCCCTTGCATGCCTTTGGCTGTCCAAAATAGTGTTTTCCATGCAGACTGACCTCACATATATGGTGCATGCAAGGTCATGCTATGCAGAGGTTTGTTCTATGAAAAGGCATCCTCCATAGGGGCCACATGGAATCATCCATGGGCTGCCAGTTGAACAACACACAATTAGTCAGGCTTGTGTCAGGAACTCAGTTGACTCACCTAGCAACCCATCGAGTTTGTCTGGGCCCAGTAAACTTTCACTGCGTGACTGTGCTCCCTGATTGGACAGAAGGGACAACAGCTCACCATTCCACAGCAGCAGAGTGGCTGCTTGGTGCATTCCACACCTGCAGCTGCACCAAACCTGCTTCCAATACCGGCCCTTGCTCCAACCCATGCTTGCTCCCACTCCAGCCATAGTCCCTACCTTCTGCTGAACTTCTGGCTCCAACCACCAGCTTGTCTCCTAACCACAACTCCAGTTTTGCTTTTTGGTTCTCATAGACTCATAGACTTTAAGTCCAGAAGGGACCATCATAATTAAAGCTAAGATTTTGTCATGGCTGTTTTTAGTAAAAGTCATGGACAGGTCACGGGCAATAAACAAAAATTCACGGAAGTGGTGACTTTTCTGTGACTTTTGCTGCTGTGGTTCCATGGTTTCCCCCACCACTGTGGTGGCTAGGAGCTGTGGGGCTGGTTTCCCCTCCACCCACAACAGCAAGGAGCTGCAGGGTGACCATATTTCCCAAAGAGAAAATGGGACACGCCAGCTGCTCGCCCTAGGTGTCCCCATCTCCCTCCCTTCTTCCCCGTGCGAAGCTGTCATCTTTTGCAGGAACGCTGAGGAGGGCTGGAACATTGCAGGGGGCCCCCTGTTGACTGTCACTGGAACCCTGCCAGGGCCCTGCTGGCTGCCAGCTCCAGAATCCCACAGCCCATGGGGCTGAAGCAGAGAATGTTGCGGAGGTCTCTGGAAATCACGGATTCCGTGACTTCCATGATCTCTGTGACATAAACATAGCCTTAATTATAATCATCTAGTCTGACCTCCTTCACGTTGCTGCCACAGAACCTCACTCACCCAGTCCTGTAGTAGGCCCATCAACTCTGGCTGAGTTACAGAAGGCCTTAAATTTTGATTTAAAGACTTTAAATTACAGTGAATCCATCATTTACTCTAGTTCAAACCAACAAGTGATGAATGCCCTACGCTACCAAGGAAGGCAAAAAATCCCTAGGGTCTCTGCCAATCTGAGCTGAGGGAAAATCCTTCCCAACCCCAAATATGATGATCAGTTAGACCCTGAGCTTGTAGGCAAGAGCCACCGGCCAGACACCTGAGAGTATTCTCTGTAGTAACTCAGAGCCCACGCCATCTTGTGTCCCATCTCTGGCCATTGGAGATATTTGCTAAAAGCAGACGCAGATGGGCCATATGCCATTGTAGGCAGTTTCAACATACCATCCCCTCCATAAACTTATCAAGCTCAGTGTTAAAACTAATTTTTTTTTGCCCCCACTGCTCCCCTTGGAAGGCTGTTCCAGACTTCACTCCTCTGATGGTTAGAAACTTTCATCTAATTTCAAGCCTAAACTTATTGATGGCCAGTTTATATCCATCTGTCCTTGTGCCAACATTGGCGCTTGACTAAATACCTCCTCTCCCTCCCTGGTCTTACCTCTGATGTATTTATATGGAGCAATCATATCTCCCCTCATCCTTCATTTTGTTAGGCTAAACAAGTCACGCTCCTTAAGTCTCCTCTTGCAAGGCAGGTCCTCCATTCCTCTGATCCTCCTAGTAGCTCTTCTCCGCATATGTTACAATATGAATTCATCTTTCTTAAACAGGGAAGACCAGAATTGCACACGGTATTCCAGATAAGGTCTCAAAAGTGCCTTCTATAATGGTAATAATACATCCTTTGCTCTATTGGAAGTATCTCATCCTGGAATTGCATTAATCTTTTTCACAACCATATCACACTGGCAGCTCATAGTTCTGTTATGCCTCCTGACTTCTAGCTCCAACCATTGGCTTGTCTCCTGACCATGCCTCTGGATCTACCCTCTATTCTGCACCAACCACTAGGCCAGACTCCTGTTCTAACCACTAGATAACACCACTTACACCCCAGTGTATGACAGTTTGAGCAGCCCAGAAGATAAGAGGGGACTTTTCCCCATGGCATGGAGCTTCCCCTCCAAAAGAACCCCAGCAGGAGCCCATCCCACCTTCTTGGACACTGTTGCAGTCCTGCAGGAACCGCAGACTCAGGTCACCATATTACATAACCAGATGGCCGCCCTCCAAGCCCAGGTACAAGCCCAGGCAGCATCCTTGGTACCCACATGCACATCTCTCACATGCACATTCCATGAACCCAAGCTGCCCCTACTCAATGAGTTCAACAGAGATTGTGCCAAGTTTCATGGGCTCCTTAATCAATGTTGTCTCCTGTTCATGTTGCGGCCACAGTCGCACCCCATGGGTCGGTTCTGAGTGGGCTTAGCACTCAGTCTGCCCACTGGAGAGGCCCTAAAGTGGACTACCCCACTCCTGAAGGTATCCAATCCTCTCCTCACACACTTCAAGCACTTCGTACAGGCAACGGTGGGCATCTTTGACAGCTCTAATCAAGAACATACCACAGAAGCTGCTCTCCATGCCCTCCGGCTTGGTCCCAGGTCTGCTGCCAAATATACCACAGAATTTTAATGCCTGGCCACAGACTCTGATAGAATGAGGCTGTGCAGTATCACTACTTCAGGCAGGGATTCAATAACTCTATAAAAGATTAACTAGCACAGGTAGAACCTCCACCTAGCCTAGGAGACTTAATTGTACTGTATTGATCTACGTATTAGGATTGACAATCAGTTATCAGAACGACCCAAGAAAAACAACACACCACCTGACCCTTGCCAGTCCAAACTCTTCCATTTCCTGGCGCCCAAGTTGCCCTAGTAAACCCTGAACTGATACAACTCGACCAAGCCTGATCCCACCTCTCTGCTGACAAAAATAATTGTCATTTGGCATTGGGGTTGTGCCTGTATTGTGGGATGCCTGGGCACATTGCAGCAGGTTGCCCAGCCAAAGTTCAACCCACCCCCAGGTTGGGAAACACCAGAGCCCAACACCAATAGGGGGTCTTGGATTGGGTCAGTGCTCCACTCCTCCCTACAGCAAATAACACTGCCGCCTATTATCCAGAATCTTGGCAACCCACAGCCCCCAGAGTACTCTGCTCCGTCTCCCTCTCTGACTCCGGCATTCTGCCATGCCCAATGTCCACTTAGAAGCATTGGTCGACTCATGCACATCTGGCAAACTCACTTTCCAGGACTTTGTTAAGATGCAACGAATTCATGGCCTTTGCAAAGACTACCCCGTGCTTGTCAAGGCTATTGATGTGTCACTACTCTCTTCAGGCCCATTGCACATCAGACAGCCCTCCTGGAGGTAGTACATGGGAGGTCACTAAAAGATCTTGTATTTTGGGGCCATGTGTGCTCTGCACTTGCTGGTTGTCCATGGTGTCCCCTGGTTCATCACTCATGATCCCCAAATCAGTCATTACTTTTCTGTTTCCTGCCAGCAAGCATGCCTGCCTGGCTTCAGCCAATGGTCAGGTGTATTCTGTGGCACACTCTATCTCCCAAAGGATCCAGAGTTGTGAACTGAAGATTTGTCTGCAGTGTCCAGAAATCCTGCCAAGCATCCAGAAAATGCCAAACTTTTCCACAAATAGAAGATGGATACTTTACCTCCTCACTGCAGTTATGATTGTCCAATTGACCTTCAACCAGGAACAAAGGTCCTTTTCAGACATATTTAGCCCCTATCTGAACACAAACTGCAGGCCCTCCAGGAGTACCTTGAGCAGAATCTGTAGAAGGGGTTCATCTGCCCTTCAGCTCCCCAGCAGGAGCAGCTATTTTCTTCATAGCTAAGAAGGATGGCTCCCTCCAACCTTGTATCAATTATCAAACCCTAAACAAGATCACTGTCTGTAGTCAATACCCCCTTCCTGTCACAAATGAACTACTGGAAAGATTCCATTTGACTGAAGTCTTAACGAAGCTAGATTTGTGTGGAGCATACAAACTGACAGGGGGATGAATGAAAAACAGCATTTTGAACCAGACATGGCCATTTTGAATACTTGGTCATGCTGTTTGGTCTATGTAATGCTCCTATTATATTCCAGCATTTCACCAATGATGTCTTCAGAGATATCTTCTAAAGATCTGTCTGGGGATTGGTCCTGCTTTGAGCAGGGAGTTGGACTAGATGACCTCCTGAGGTCCCCTCCAACCCTGATATTCTATGAATTTATGATCATCTACCTAAGACAATATTCTTATTTTTTCAAATACTCAAGAACTCCATGACCACCACATGCATGCTGTTATTGACTGGCTTTGCAAAAATCAACTGTACATGAAGCCTGAGATCTGTGAATTTCACTAGGGTACCATAGAGCTTCTGGGCTGTCATCTCTCCAGTAAGACTTGGTATGGACCCCTGCAAGTTTACAGCCATCACTGAGTGGAAGGTATCCTCAAATATGTATAAAGTGCAGCAATTCCTCAGATTTGCAAATTTTTACTGGATTCTCTAACCTGGTAGCTCAAACAATATCCCTCCTCAAGAAGACGACTCAGTTCACCTAGTCCATGGACACACAGGCGACTTTTGGCAGCTTAAAAGAAGAAGTTTTTGTCTGCCCCCATTTTGACTCATCTGGACCTCACAAAGGCTTTCACAGAAACCAGTGCCTTGGACTTTGCAATAGGCATGGTTGTCTTGCAATTTACAGGTCCTCACCAGTTGTTTCATCCCTGTACCTTTTTCTCTCAGAAACTGACTCCCACTGAGAGAAATTATGCTGTATGAGACAAAAAGCTCTTGGCCAAGTCTGGACAGATCACAAAAATTTGGAACATCTGCTGGCAACACGACAACTCAACCAACATCAAATTTACTGGGCCCTTTTCCTCTCCTGATTTGACTTTATGCTTACATAACCTCCAGGAACTAAGAATGGGAAGGCAGATGCTTTTTCTCACAAGGGCAAGTACCGAGAAGAGGAGCAGAAAGCTTGCAACACCGTGCTTAAACCCTCCCACTTAGTCTGCGGAACCATCATTGGTCACATGATGCCCACTATCCATTCTTTGCTTCCAAGCAACCCATTTGTGTCCCCAATCTGCCAGACTCAAAGAACAACCAGTGCTTCTCCAGATTCAAGGTTTCATCTGCAACAAGACCTCTTTTATCATGGGGGTCATCTCTACATTTGCAAGGGGAGCTCCTGGCTTCAGATGATAAGTTTGTGCCATTACTTGCCTATGGCAGGATATTTTGGCCAATTTGGAACCTGATTGCTAGATACTTCTGGTGGCTGACTGTACAAACTGATATCAGAAACTGTGTTAGATCATGAGACCTCTGCAGCCACATGAAGAGACTGTGAACAAGGCCTGTGGGCCTCCATCAGCCCCTCTCCACAACTCTGCATGTTTGGTGGTCCACCCTCTTAATGGATGTTATTGTGGAGTTACCTTACTCCCAAGGGCACTCAGTTACCCTGACTATAGTAGACCCAGGGCCGTCCTTAGGCATAGGCAACATAGGCAGCTGCGTAGGGCACCTGAAAATTTGGGGCACCACTGGGTCTTAGTGTCCACCGCTTGTTTTCCTATCCCTGTTCTGACCCTTCCTGCAGGCTCCCACAGATGGCTGCTCTAGCCTGGTGAGTCTTCCTTGGGAGGGAATCTAGTAGTTAAAAGTGAAAAAACCTCCAGCCTGCCAGACCTATTAGCACAACATTGAAACTGTTAAAGAGACATTCAAGGGGTAATAAAGCCATTTAACAGGCATTTGCCCACCCCAAGGTATATACTGACAGGTTTCAGAGTGGTAGTCCTGTTAGTCTGTATCAGCAAAAACAAAGACGAGTCCTTGTGTCACCTCAAAGACTAACAAATTATTTGGGCATAAGCTTTTGTGGACTAGAACCCATTTCATCAGATGTCCACGAAAGCTTATGCCCAAATAAATTTTATACTGTCAGTTTCTGACTTTACTGACAAAAACAGTTGTGCATTAATGTAATATTTACACAGAACATGTCAGTCTACAGGACCTTAGTTTAAAATTTGCTTTAAAAATATTTCATTAGTGAGCTGGTGAAGATTATAAAATCACATTTCTAAAAAATGCTTGCATAGAGTTTTAGATGCACAATCATCTTTAGCCTTAAATGTGTGGATCTTCAGACATAGTTTTTTAAATAAATCCTTCAAAAGACCTCCCTTATCTAAAATACACATTTTAATTACTATAGTTAAAAAAAAAGTGCTTCCAAGTCTTCCTGTCCTTTCTGTCCATCCCTTCACCACCTCTCTCCCCACTCCCCACTGAAGAGAGCCCTTAAAGGGACTACAGTCCTTCCCTTCCAGATAGCTGGACAAAGAGTTCTCTTTCTTTACTTCTGACTATCTGACAAACTAGTTTTAAAAGAACCCTCCAGCAAAATCAGTACCTTAGTAAGACAAAATCCTTGTTATACCTAAAATCTTTGGAAACATATTTTTTTAAAGTTGGTGAAATTTCATAACCATGTCTCTTGTTATGGAGATCACACAAAGTAAATTACTGTTCCCTTTTTCTAAAAGCAATGAACATTGTTATGAACACACTAAACCTCTCTGATTAATTTAAAAGAATGTCTTTGTTTCATTGAGTTAAATATGTAGTAATCTGGAATGCTGGCTTAAGATTTGAGTACATTTAAAATATAAATTCAACTTAGAAATACTGATGAAGAAAATATAAAACAGAGAAGAGCTGCATCATGTATTCCATTATATGTAATGTTGTATTCAGCAGGACAGCTGACTCACCCTTACTATGAAGTTTTTGCAAATAAATCTCTGACAAACTTCAGGGCATATCAAAAAACCTGTGACTGACATTTTTTATTCCCAAATTTTAGTGCTTTTAATTAGGTACTTTCTTCATGTCCATTCTGCATGAGGGAGAGGGCATGGAAGACTCTGCGGGGAACTGTGACTCTCCGCCACCATGAGGCAGGCTGGGCATCCCATTATCCTTTGCTGTCAAGTCCCTCCTCCCCCTCCCCCACCAGGCTGTGAGCTTGGGCTGCCATCCGGCATAGGGGCACCAGTTTAATAATACTGTGTAGGGCCCCATAAATCCTAAGGACGGCCCTGAGTAGACCTCCTGATCAAGATGACCCATTTTATTCCCTGCCACACCACACCTTGCATGTGAAACTGTGCAAGCTTTCCTGGAGAAGGTCTTTTGTTACCATAGCATGCTGACATGCATCATTTCAGATCAAGGCCCTCAATTTGTTTCTTCATTCTGACAGGAATTTCTCTCTGCCTTCTTGGCACCTTACCTCAACAACCTATTATCCACAGATAGATGGCCACACTGAAAGTATGTCCCAGAGCTTGGAGCAGTATCTTTGCTGTTGTTTGAATTTCCATCAGAATGATTGGCTCCCACTGCTGTGTTTTTTGCCAAATTTGCATACTACACTTTGACCCACATTTTAATCCAACAGACCCCATTCTTCACACATTTTGGTTTTCACCCCCAATTTCCCAATTCCAGATCTGCTGCCTGAAGTCTCTGCTATCCCAGCATCCATGGTCCTCCACCTCCAGCAAACACACCAGGAACTCAAAAAGCATTGATTTTCCTCTAACGAAAATTATAAACCTTATGCTAACTGAAAGCCACAGGCCACCCCTAACCTTGCTCCCAGCTAGGAACCTGAGAAAGAACAATCCTTTGGCCAAGCCTGACCACCAATAGTTGGGTCCTTTTCAGATCATCAGATAAATAAACTAACTAGCCTTCAAGCTTCAATTACCAAAATCCCTCAAGATTCACCCCATCTTTCATGTATCAGAGGGGTAGCCGTGTTAGTCTGAATCTGTAAAAGCAGCAAAGAGTTCTGTGGCACCTTATAGACTAACAGACGTATTGGAGCATGAGCTTTCGTGGGTGAATACTCACTTCGTCGGACACATGTAGTGGAAATTTCCAGAGGCAGGTATAAATATGCAAGCAAGAGTCAGGCTAGAGATAACGAGGTTAGTTCAATCAGGGAGGATCAGGCCCTCTTCTAGCAGTTGAGGTGTGAACACCAAGGGACAAGAAGTTGTTTTCATTTTTCTCTCTTCAAGCTATTCATTGATAACCCCTTCCCCAACTGGGTAGACCCTCCACTATCCCCCAGTAATTGTCAATGGGCAGGAGGAATACAAAGTCTATTAGGTCTTTGACTCCTGAAGGATCAGAGGAAGGTGCAGTATCTGATCAACCAGAAGGCATACAGTCCAGAAGAGAGGTCCTGGGAAACAGAAAAAACAGTTCACACTCCTGATCTCCTGCAGGAATTTCACCAAAGATACTATGTCAAGCCAGGACCAAGGGTTTCTAAGAGAAGCCCTCAAGGGGAGTGATACTGTCAGGATCTCAGCTGACTCTGAGATTGGACACCTAGCAATCCAATGAGCCCAGCTAGGTCCAATAAACCCTCACTAAGTGCCTGTGCTCCCTTATTGGACAGAAGGGCCAACAGATCACCATGTAAGCCTTGTAGAAACAACTGTACGGTGGCTGCTCAACGCATTTCACACCTGCAGCTGCACCAGATGTGCCTTCTGTACTGGCCCTTACGTCAACTCATGTCTGCTCTCTTTTCAGCTCTAGTCCCTACCTTCCTCTGAATTCATGACTCCTGTCTCCCGACCCCACACCTCTGGTTCTGTCCCCTGATTCTTCTCCAACCACTTGGTGCAACTCTTGTTCCAACCACTAGGATGCACCGCCTACACCTTAGTGTGTGACACCTTGCATACATAAATGGCACACCACTGGAGGCCAGTGGGAAAAAATAAGGGAAGATAAATGGATAGGCCAAAGAGAAAAGGATGGAGGAAGACTGAGGCAAGGAGAAAAAGTGTTAAAATCAGTGTTTATAACCTATTTAGGAATACTCAAGCGAGCAAAAGAGATGGGGGCATGGAAGTATATGTCAAAAAGTCATTACCTATTTCCAAGTCACTGACAGCTTGGAAGCAAATGATCTTGTGTGCGTATGGATCAATGTTCTAAGACACCTCTACCCCGATATAACGTGACTAGATATAACATAAATTTGGATATAATGCGGTAAAGCAGTGCTCCGGGGGAGGGGGGCGGGGCTGCACACTCCGGTGGATCAAAGCAAATTCAATATAATACAATAAGATTTTTTGGCTCCCAAGGACAGTGTTATATTAGGGTAGAGGTGTAGGTAAAACACAGATGAGGTACTAGTTGGTGTCTGCTAAAGACCACCAAATCCCACTAGTGAACAGGTCGACTGGTTACTGGAACACTATTCTATAGTATGTACAGAAAAAAAAGTGTTATCATGGAGGACTTCAGTCTGAGTGACAAATGCTCTAGATCTTATGCTGCTAGTTCCAAAATACCCTTGGATTTTTTTAAAAATATAGATGACAATTTCCTAACTCAAAAAGTGTTGTATCTAATATGGGGGAGTCTGTAATAGACCTTATCTTGATGATTAAAGAGGAATTTCTTACAGAACTAAAAATTAGTGGTTGCTTAGGTGCAAGTAATCATAACTTGATTGCATTTATTATGTGCAACCAGACTAAAATCCCAACCAAGAATAGATATGCTTAATGCTTTAATAAGGACAGTTTCACAAAGTCAAAATCAATTATGAGATATATCAACTGGGAAAAACAATTTAAACCAAAAATTGTGAATGATAATTGAGAATTCTTTAATAACATTTTAGTAGATGTTCAAAAGGCCACAATCCCATAATTCAGAAAGAAGTTTATGCTGATTAAAAACAGCTTGGCTTAGAGGGGAAGTGAAGGCGGCAATAAAAAAAATAAAAAGCAATATGTATAAAATGAAAAAATGGAATTTGATAGCAATAAATATACATTAGATGTTTGAAATTGTAGAAAATTGATAAGGGAAGCAAAAAGACTCAAGGAGAAATCTGTGGCCAGCAGTGTTATGGACAATAAGATTTTTTTAAAATCAGGAACAAAAGGAACCTAGCAATAGTATTAGCCCATTACTAGATGGAAATGGTAGAACTGTCAATAATAATGCAGAAATGGCATAAATTTTCAATAAATATTTCTATTCTGTAGTTGGGAAAAAGCCAGATGATGTATTCATATCTGATGATGACCATGATGAAATACTTTCCATTCCTACAGTAACTAAGGAGGATGTTAAAAAGCAGCTACTAAAGTTAGATATTTTTAAATCAGCAGGCTTGTAGGTTCATAGTAATGTAGACATTATGTATAAAGTTTAATTTTCCATATTTCTGTCACAGTGATGGGGCAGCCAGGCCAAACAAGTAACTTTTGAAGCAGTTTGGCCTTGAGGGTTGATAAAGCAAAATAACCTATCGCAAAGTTCCTCAGTTTCCCAGACTGTTCTGTACTGGCTTACTGTGGTCATGAGGTCTCATAGGCCTTAAGAAAGTGTACTCATGAAATGTGTAAATGAGTAAGAAATAACTTTTCTAAGTCAAAGGACAATGGGTCATAAATTATAACCAGGAAACAAGACAGGCCTTAATGGTCAAGGAGTTATTTAGGAGCCCAAACTGTTGACCTAGATAAGGGGAGTCAAAATCATTTTGAGGAGTCATCATCTCCTGTTATTCCCCTATTATTGCTTGCTTAGGAAAAACACATGGATCTGTTGATGTGACCAAGAACCAGTACCCTAGGAAGCAGGGTCGTAGAGTATACCAAAGGTCAGGCTGATTCCCCTTGACCAAGAACTGGACAATGCAGTTGGAGGGGGAAACCAATGATACCCTGATTCAATTAGACGATTGCCAGAGAGGTCCTGTGGGTTGATACCAGTTTGAGTTTCAACCTTAAAAGACCAGACAAATGAAGAAGTGTGCTTCTCCTGAGATCACCACAATGACAACCACAGGGCTCACACTCTTGCTTTCCCCCCTACCCACCCCCAAGGAAAATAGAGATATCACAGACCAGTCAGTCGACCAGAGGACAATGCCCGCTAGCATGCCGGTGTCTGAGCAAGAAGACATCTCCTGGTTCCCCACCGTGCAGTTCCCGACTGACTCGAGGCTCCACAGACCAGCCAAGCTGAAAAGCAGATCCCCTTTCTATTTCTAAGTAACTTCTTCCTCTTTTTGTTTCCTTAACGGAATGTCTGTGCAGTGACACCTGGCAGGAAAGACTTGTCCTCACCTTTTTAGGCATGAGTGGTGGCAGTAATAATGTGTGGGTATAAGCTTATAGTGCAAGTTACCATTTGGCATCCATTAAGCCAGGTTCAAAGCAAAGCTTATCACAGATCACTAGAGATCACCTGGAGTATGTAAAGATTCCAACCTTAACCCATTATTGCCATAGAGGAAAGCATAAGCTGCTAAATAAACTGCATAGGGATAATAAGACATGGTAAGCCATTCAGTCTTGGTGTTAACTTTGTGATTTGATTATTAATTGTTCTCATGCAATGATTTGCCCAGTTGTTGGTCAAATTGTTTTCTTTTAGTTAACCAATTTTAATTTGTATTTCTTGATTTGACTAACTTGATTTATGTGGTAACCTCAATCTAATTTTCACATTGCTTAGTACTTTAGGGAAGTATAATAAATTAACTAACATTATAATTGCTTATGCTCTTGATTAAAAGCCAATAAACCACACCAAATTCATTTTCCCTGATCAAATGACGATGAGGTAAAAACAATCTTAATTAAAAGGGTCTTTAATTAAACATTAATAAAACATTTGACTCTGGTCCTGAAAAAACCCTACTGTTACTACAATAGGCTCCAGTTTAGACATAGGCATTGGATTTGAAGCAGGAATTAATTCAGGGAATTTCTATGGCCTGTGTTATACAAAAGGTCAGACTAGATGATCACAATGCTCCCTTCTGGCCATAAAATGCCTGAATCTATGAAAAATAAGAAAGTAGGGAAAGGAAGGAGAGAGTGAGAGAGAAAGAGAGAGAGGGAGGGTGGCACGGATATAAAGATGAGGGACCCAGATGAACGAGAGAAGACATGGATGCAGCCTATAGCAGAAGAGACATAAGCTGTGTCCTCTCATGGAACTTTATTTTGTTCTGGTTTTCCCCCCTTATATCAAATTTAAGTAATTCCAACAGAAAGTATATGATTTAAAAGAAAGAGAGAGAAAGAGAGAGCACACACTTCCATTCTATTTTTCAAAAATTAGGTTCTTAAAGCCAGTGTCCTTGCCAAATTCTCACTCAGGCCTGGTCTACACTATGCGTTTTAACCGAATTTAGCAGCGTTAAACCAAATTAACCCTGCACCCGTCCACACAACAAAGCCCTTTATATCGATATAAAGTGTTCTTTAAACTGATTTCTGTACTCCTCCCTGACGAGGGGCGTAGGGCTGAAATCAGTATTGCCATGTTGGATTAGGGTTAGTGTGGCCGCAATTCGATGGTATTGGCCTCCAGGCGGTATCCCACAGTGCACCATTGTGACCGCTCTGGAAAGCAATCTTAACTCGGATGCACTGGCCAGGTAGACAGTAAAAGCCCTCGAACTTTTCAGTTTCATTTCCTGTTTGCCCAGCGTGGAGCTCTGATCAGCACAGGTGGCGAAGCAGTTCCAAATCCAAAAAGAGCTCCAGCATGGACCGTACGGGACATACCGGATCTGATCGCTGTATAGGGAGACAAATCTGTTCTATCAGAGCTCCGTTACAGAAGACAAAATGACAAAGCATTTGAAAAAATCTCCAGGCTATGATAGACAGAGTCCACAGCAGGGACTCAGCACAGTGCTGCATGACAAGCGTAACAGAAAGCCAAAGAATCAAATGGACGCTTATGGAGGGAGGGAGGGGGTACTGAGGACTCCAGCTATCCCACAGTCCCTGCAGTCTCCAAAAAGCATTTGCATTCTTGGCTGAGCTCCCAATGCCTGAAGGGACAAAAATATTTTCCCGGGTGTTTCAGGGTATATGTCGTCAATTTACACCCTTCCCCCTCCCAAAAAGAAAAGAGAAAAAAATTGTTTCTCACCTTTTTTCAATGTCACCCATGTCTACTGCATGCTGCTGGTAGAAGGAGTGCTGCAGCACTGAACACCAGCATCCCCTTCCCAGTGGCAGATGGTGCAAAATGACTTGTATCCATCGTCATCATCAGCCGTGAGTGCTCCTGGCTGGCCTCGGTAAGGTCGGCTTGGGGAGCCTGGGTAAAAATGGGAATGATTCCCGGTCATTCCCAGCAGACGGTACTGAAGGCTTGGTAACTGTCCTCATCATAGCAGCTGGAGGCTGAGCTCCATCAGCCCCTCGCTTTCATGTCTAAAGAAGATTCTGTACCCCCTGTACTATCATAGCAGCTGAAGGCTGCACTGCTCTCCCCCCTACCTTTTAATGTCCTGCCTGGATTATCATAGCAGCAGGAGGCTGCCTCCCCCTCATTTTATCTCACTAAAAACTCAGTGTTTCTTATTCCTGCATTCTTTATTACTTCATCACACAAATGGGGGGACACTGCCACAGTAGCCCAGGAGGGTTGGGGGAGGAGGGAAGCAACGAGTGGGGTTGTTGCAGGGGCACCCCCTAGAATGACATGCAGCTCATCATTTCTGCAGGATCTCTGGGGCTTTGCCCCAGAGCAGCTGTGCTCTCTGGTTCTCCAGTACACTTGCCCCATATTCTAGGCAGAACTGATTCCATTTTTAGACAAAACATAAAGAAGGGAATGACCCAGGAAGTCATTCCCATTTTTGTCCATGCGCCCCTGGCTGACCTCAGTGAGGCCATCCAGGAGCACCTGTGACAGCAGCAGATGGCATAAAAGGATTGATAACCATCATCGCCAATTTCCAAATGCAAACGGTGCAAAATGACTGCTAACCATTATCTCATTACCAATTTATAATGGCAGATGGTGCAATAGGGATGGTAAAAGTCTCTGCTACCTTGCAAAGGCAAATGAATGCTGCTGTGTAGCGCTGCAGTACTGCCTCTGTCAGCAGCATCCAGTACACATACGGTGACAGTGACAAAAGGCAAAACAGGCTCCATGGTTGCCATGCGATGGCATCTGCCAGGGCAATCCAGGGGAAAAGGGCATGAAATGATTGTCTACCGTTGCTTTCACGGAAGAAGGATTGAGTGACGACATTTACCCAGAATCACCCGCGACACTGTTTTTGCCCCGTCATGCATTGGGATCTCAACCCAGAATTCCAATGGGCGGGGGAGACTGCGGGAACTATGGGATAGCTACGGGATAGCTACCCACAGTGCAACGTTCCGGAAATTGACGCTAGCCTTGGTACATGGACGCACATTGCCGAATTAATGTGCTTAGTGTGGCCGCATGCACTCGACTTTATGCAATCTGTTCTAAAAAAACGGTTTCTGTAAAATCGGAATAATCCCGTAGTGTAGACATACCCTCAGATAATTGCGTCTTGTCTGCCTGCTATTCCAAATGTACTCTTCCAGTCCCAGATGGTTCTGCAGTGTTTGTGTGAATTGTTAAATGGCTGTTTACACCAAAGGCAGCAGCAGTTCAGCAGTGGGTAAAGTGATCTGTCTATTTAGTTTGTCTATCATTTTGTAAAATGCTCTGGGCCCCTCTGGGATGAAAGTCACTGAATAAATGTAAGGCTATTATTATTAGGTTACCATTTCTGTCTCAATGTTCTCCCTAATTTTCCATGGATTCCTTTGCTTCATTAAATGTCCTATTCACCTTCTTAGCAAAGTTCTGACTTCAATTTCTAACCCTGCCTATGTCTTCTTATTATCATTCTACCTATATTCATAGGTTATAACTTCCTGATCTTAAACTATTATTTTATCAAAACTAAATTCTGTCCTACAGTGTTCTACGATAAATAATTAATGGTAGGATAGAACAGATGCATTCTCCTTCTGTGAGTCGCCAAATCTGTTCTGCTTCTCTGCTTTTTGGATTCCTTTGACTATGATCTTTAGTCTTTTGAGAATCTTAAAATAATTCTCCTAAGTGGCCTATTTCTACTTTGATCTTTTTACAGCGAGGCATTGAATATGCTTTGATAACATGGAAACATCCAGGACTTAATTTCTCGTTTAGTTACACTAGTGTAATTCCATGGAAGACAGTGGAATCAGGCTCTTTGTATTGAGGACATCTGTCAGGGATAATACAGATTTTTCTAGTGTACTTAGCAATTTGCTGCTGTTTAAACCTGAGCAATACTTAACTTGTCCTGTAAATTGTATGATGACACACAGGGGCTACTCAGCAAAGCGTTAATATTATTATTAGTACAATTGGCTCATATTTATATAGTGGCAGCACACAGAATCCCCAGTTAGGATTAGGGCTCCGTGGTGCAAGGTGCTGCACTAAAACAAAGTAAGACACGATCTCTGCTCTAAAGAGTTACTTCTTTCTTCCTTTATCCTCCTGCACCCTCAGGTGCATAAGGTGTCCACCATTTTCTGCCATTTATTTTGGTCTTGTGCTGTCTGTTCAGGCTCCCGAGTGTCATGTTGATGGATTTGGCTTCTTTTCCATGTGTTCTAGGTTATGTTTCTCTTGCTCACCCTCTTTTTCACCTTCCATGTGGTGTGCATAGTGTCACTTGATGCGAAGGTTGTTTTGGTGGCATTGGTATAGCTAGGCCTGGATTAATCAATGTGCTTGCACAGGGACCCCATTTCAGGAGGGCCCCTGGCCACTGGGAGAAATAAAATTAAAACCTGAGCAGCGCTTTGACCTCATGCGCCAGATCGCAATGCCACTCATTCAAATTAGGGCCTGCCCCCCTCCGTCACAGTGATGGGGCAGCCAGGCCAAACGTAAGTGGCCAAGGGCCATGTGAGTGAGTGGCAGGGCAGGAGATGGGAGTGAGCAGAGCTGGGCAGCTGGGATTGGAAGGAGCTGCCTCAGCCCAGCACCAGCGTGGATCACTGAGGCAGGGCATGTGAGTCCCTGGGAAGGTCCTGGGGGCGATGGGTGAGAGGCTGAGCGTGTTGGGTTAGGGCAAGTGGGAGATGTAGGCCTGCAGTGGGGTGAGTTGTGGTGGCGTTAGGAGGCAGTGAGGTTGGGGGCTGGGATGTTGGGGCTATGGCCAGTGGGGCTGAGCTGTTGGGGGCTGCATTGAGCAGGGTGTATAGCAGGATTGCTGTGATGGGGAGGGCAGGTTGTCAGGACAAGTGGGGGCTGGTAGAGGGTTATTGTGGTATATGTGGGTCAGCATCAGACATGCCAAATCTGCAAAAAAAAATGCAGAAATTGGGCTTGTTTTTAGCTTAATTGGCTTGTAAGTTGCTTGTTGACTAGTTTTTGGCTTGTAGCTTGTTTGGCTTGTAGCTTGTTGCATCTTTTTTTTTTTTTTTTATCAGCTCCCAGCGAGTAAGGGGAAGGGGGCACGGGTGGGGAGAGAGTCAAGGGTGCACAGCGGGCCCACCACAGTCCCAGACTGCACACCTGGGGGATTTAGTCACATAGAGTGTTGGGGTTCTTAGGGATTGGCTTGTTTTGGCCTTGTTTTGAAATGGGATTAGCTTGATTTTTGGCTTATTGTGAAAGTCGAGCTGCTTATTTACCGCGTGACAGTTGGCAACTGTGGTGATAGTGGCATTCAGGAGCCTGTGTGGCATGGGGTGGAGTGGGAGGTGCATTCTGGGATCAGTGAGAGGTGGAGTTGCTATGTATGGGGCAAAGGTGAATTGCTGAGAAGCCCCAGCACAGGAACTCAGCATGCTGTGCAGCGCTGGCAGCAGCTGGAGCAGAGCTCTACTTTAAGGAAGGTGGGAAACCCCCAATTTCCATCATGTACAGGGCCCCAAAGTTCTTTAATCTGGTCCTGCATAAAGCATGACCTAAATACATCCAGCATCATCTTCTTACACTATCTGATGCTTTAGATAGGTTTGTTTTACTTACAATTTGCTTTACTTACTTTACTAATGTTGCAAGAAGCTCTTCAATCTATATATCTAAATTGTTTTTAATGAATGCTTCATTCACCTATATCATACATGTCTGTATTTCTTTAATGAGAGTTTGTGTTCTAGAAGCATAAGGTAAAATCCTTAGACAAGATGTCTGAACCTAGAAATTATTTGTTTGCACATTTGAAGCTTTTTCTAACCTTCTGTACTTGAGGCTCTGGATATCCTAAGGGACGTGGCTGTGATGTGTGATCCCAGTTAGGGATTAGAAGCAGTATGCGTAGCTCCATCATCACGCTGACAAAAGAAATTCCAAGGCTCTGCTCTTTTTGATTTAAAAGGAACTCTTGGAGCTTCCATTCCAGAGTGCTCCACCAGAAACACCCAGTTGTACAACATCCCTTCTTCCTTCCTTCCAGGGGACCTGATTGAGTTGAAGACTATTCTCAAAGAGGATTTTTCAATGATTCGCTGTCATACTGCAAGGATATATCTAGTGAGGTCCCCTTGGGGGTTGCCCTGGGTACTGTACTATTCAGTATTTTCATTAACAACCTATATGAGTGGAGGGTATGCACATAACATTTCCAGATAACACAAAGCTGGTGGGGGAGAGTTGCAAACACTTCTGAAGAGAGGATTAGAATTCAAAATGATCTTGATAGATTGGAGAATTGGTCTGAAATCAACAAGATGAAATTCGGTAAAGACAAGTGCAAAGTTCTATGTTTAGGAAGGAAAAGTCAAATGCACTAATACAAATAAGGAAATAACTGGTGAGACAGTAGTACTGCTGAAAAGGATCTGGAGCTATAGGGAATCACAAACTGAATGAGTCTAGGGCGATGCTGTTGCAAAAAAGGTAAATATCATTCTAGATTGTATTAACAGGACTGCTTAAACTGAGGTAAATTACATCGCTCAGAGGTGTGAAAAAACCACCCCCTTGAGCAATGTAAGTTACATTAACTTAAAGTGGTGTCCCCCACTGACAGCGCCTGCCTCTCATTGAGGTGGAGTGATTACATCTAGGGGAGAGCACTGTCCTGTCAACGTAATGCGGTTTCAGCAGATGCAATAGAGCAGTGCCACTGCATTGATGCATCAGCGCCAATTTAGCACAGTAGTGAAAACAAGCCCTAAGAAAGATGTAACAAACTGGAGAGAGTCCAGAGGACAGCAACAAAATGATAAGAGGTTTAGAAAAAATGGTGTGTGAGGAAAGGTTGAAAGAATTGGGCATGTTTAGGCTATGGAAGAAAAGGCTGAGGAGGGGACATGATAACAGTCTTCAGATATGTTAAAGGTTATTATAAAGAAGGTGTTCTCCATGTCCACGGCGATTAGGGCAAGAAGCAACCCACTTAGTCTGTGACAAGGGAGATTTCAATTGAATATTAGGTAAAACTTTCTAACTATAAGGACAGTTAAGCACAGGAACACGTTACCTTGGGAGGTTGTTGAATCCCTGTCCTTGTAGGTTTAAGAACAAGTTAGATAAACACCTGTCAAGGATGGTCTCGGCATACTTAATCCTGCTTCAGTCTGAGGGGAGGGATTAGATGACCTCTTGAAGTCCCTTACAGCCCTACAAAAGAATTTTGAACAGGAATTTAAGAAGAACCACAGTCCCTAAGCCTTAGACACCTGATCCAAACCTCACTGAAGTCACCTTTCACGTCAACCAGCTTTGGATCAGGCCTAAACTGAATAAAGACCATCAATTAATCTCAGTGTACTGTATATGCAAAACATGCTTCAAGAAGTAGGAATATCTGCCTCTTTCCAAAGCCCTCTAGACATACATATCAGAAAATATTGCTTTCTATCTTCCATAGTTACTAATAGTGCAGTTTGTCAAACACACTCATAAAAATGCATTTCTCATACTTGTTTAAGTAGGAATGTTTGATGAAAGAAGCACTGTCTAGTGTTTAGAGCAAAGATCAGCGTGTCGCCACTTCAGTTTTTCTACTTATTTGTCATATGACCTTGAATATTTCACTTAACCTCTCTCTGCCACAGTTGATCCAATTGTAAAATGTGGATAATACTCACCTAACAAAGGTGAAGTGAGAATTAATCAATGCTTTAAATGATTTAAGAGCTTTGGAACTTTAAAGAAATTACTCATTTCTTAGAAGTTTCCCCAAACTTTATTTCGATATTAATATTTTCTCCAACCTTTACCTTTATTAAGAATGTCAATGCAGATTCATAATACAAAGTGTAGCACATACATAACTGCTATTCACAACTTTAATAAGAAGCAAAAATGATCATAATTATTCCTCTAAAGTAATCTGTTCTGAAGATGAAAGAGGCAGACTTTTTTGATTTTCTGCAAACTCTTTCCAAAAACTCAAACTATGTTTAAACTCTGGATTTCATTTTCATTTACAATAGTAAAAAGCCTTTACCAGATGAAAAACGCGTGTGTTAAAGAAAAAAGATATTGTTCCTTCAGTTGAATTATCTCTGCCAGTGGCACTGATGAAATTTAATGAAGTAATTACATGTAAAGTCATATGAGAGTTGAGTAAAATTCAGTAAGACCGTGTGATGAGGAACAATAAAATATAGACGCCAATCAAGAGCCAGTATTATGGACATCTCGGCAGCACCTTCTAAATGTCCTTAACACAGATTTCAAAATAGATTCATGCACTTCATGAACAAAACACCAGAACTATCCTGAACTGGTGATTTACGTTCACTAGGTTTACATCATCTAGGTTTTGTTGTGAAGTTAAGGACTGAATGAACCCAGACTCCCATTTCCTTGATGAGTCAAAGCCTCTGAGTTTTCCCTGATTTTATGAAAAATCGTAAATCCCTTGCTCCCCAGAAATGCCACCTCACCATCCCCTTCACTTCCTTCTCACACTTTCTCCTCAGTGCTATTAGCATGACACTTTAATAATAATTTTCTTTCAAGAGTGCTTCACATGCTTTCATTAATCAGTTATGCCTCACAATGCCCCTGTGAGGGAGGTAAGCATTATTTATTCTATTTTACAGATGGTGAAAGTGAAGTACAGAGCAATTAAGGCCTGGATCCAAAAAAATGACTTAGGCATTGCAAAGCCTAACCTTTAAGGTGCTTAGAAAATCACCAGAACAACAACGGGACCACAGACCCTGACTTAAGCATGTAGGCTCCCTATACAATGAATGGGAAGATGTATGCCTAAGACTGGGATCCACAACAGCCAGTATGCTAGGCACAGAGCCACCTAAACTAGCCAACAGGGGATGCTGATAAGAGGGATGGGTTCTGAATCCCACCCCCTCACAGAGTTAGTTGCCTAAGTACAGGCAGCAGGTGGTCTCAAAGTCAGTATACTCAGCCTCTAGGGAAGAGCTTGCCCTGCGTCATGCTACAGCAGTTTCAGCATCACATGGATGGAGTCTAGGGTGAGTCCCCAGTTGTCTTACTCAGCTGGAATTACTATAACACTGAAGTCTTGAGAGAAAATGGGAGCTCCTCAGAGCTCCATCAGGGATGGGAATGACCAATTTGGGGTGAGAGCAAAGGAGGCAAAAGCAGCCACAGACTTCAGAGAGAAAAATAAAAGCCAAATACAGAACAAAGATAATGAATTTCATGATAATTTAAAGAGGGAGAGAATGGTCCGGTAGTTAGAATTCTAGCTGAGGCTGAAAGTTTAATTCCTTCTCTGTCACAAATATCTTGTGTGTTTCTTGCCAAGTCTCATAGCTAGGGCCCTACCAAATTCACAGCCATGAAAAATGCACCACAGACTGTGAAATCTGGTTTTCCCCCATGAAATCTGGTCTTTTGTGTGCTTTTACCTTACCCTTTTACACAGAGGGAGTTGCAGGGGGGTCACAAGGTTATTTTAGGGGGGGTTGCAGTATTGCCACCCTTACTTCTGTGCTGCCTTCAGAGCTGGGTGGCCAGAGAGTGCCAGATGTTGGCTGGGCACCCAGTTCTGAAGGCAGCTCCTCACCAGCAGCAGTACAGAAGTAAGGGGTGGCAATACCATACCATGCCATCCTTACTTCTGCACTGCTGCTGGCGGCAGCTCTGCCGTCAGAACTGGGCTCCCAGCCAACAGCTGCCACTCTCCAGCTGCCCAGCTCTAAAGGCAGCCCCACCAGCAGCAGCAGCACAGAAGTAACAGTAGCAGTACCACAATCCCCCTACAATAACCTTGTGACCACCACCACCCCCAACTCCTTTTTGGGTCAGGACCCCTACGATTATGACAGTGAAATTTCAGATTTAAATAGCTGAAATCATGAAATTTACTATTTTAAAAATCCTATGACAGTGAAATTGACCAAAATGGACGGTGAATTTGGTAGGGCCCTACCCATAGCCTCTCTGTGCCTCAGTTCTCCAGCTGTGAAATGAAGATACCAGTGGTCCTCTATCTCACAGAGATGTTGTGTCTGTGAGGTAGGGGAGCACTGTGAGGCACTTAGCATTACAACATCTATGACACTTTGTGGATCTGGGCCAAAACTCACTCAATTCTTTGGTGCTCATGGCAAAAGCTGGGAGCTACCTATTCCATGGTCAAGACTGGGTTAAATTGAATTGTGTGTGGCTCAGTCAGAATAGCCAAACAGAATTGAATAGCCTAACAGAGCTGTAATATGACACTTGAAAGAAGCTACTCTCCTCCTTTCTTAAGACTGCGTGTCTTTCTAAAAGATGTGCTGTAGCTCAAACAGAAGGTAGGAGGTTGGCAGAGTTCACTAAGTGAGACTCTGTGTTACACAGAAGGTTAGATGGAATGATCATAATAATCTGGTTGTAAAATCTATGAATCTTCAATTCCATTCCATAATCCCCCAGAACTTCCTCCAAAGGTGGCCTTTCCTGGCAGCTACCAAGCCAAGCGATGATCCTGGTTGGCAGCCACCAACCCATTCATATTGCCCTGCACAGTAATGCAATCCCCAGCTGCATGTTCTTTCTGCTTCAAGCAACTTCTTTGGGTTTAGATCCACAGTTTAATAATGGCTGCTGAGAGAGCAACTCCCATACCGTGGTGTTTTGGGACCTCTGACAGATTATCTCTTATAATCACCAGGCTGCTGCCCAGAAGACCTTTAATTTTTGGCAATGGTTGCCAAGTTCATCTTTGATTGATGGATCAGCTTCTTTATAATGTAAATATTGGTAATAAAATCTTAGCGCATAAACCAAGAGATACAGCAATGTATGTACTTCACTTAATGTATATTAGTCTTCCAAAAGATTTTTGGAAGTAAACTTGGTGAAAGACAATCTCTATAATTCACCCACCCCCTGTTTTTTAAACCCAGGAAGGATACCTCCATTGAAAAGATATTAGCATGCATATTTCTTGGAACCAAAGTGACAGATTATATTCCAAATATTTCCAAATAGAGAAGACCTTGGTTCAGTGTATCAGTGGAATATTACTAGGGGAGGAAATATTGCAATATTTATTCAGATTCTACAAATACATTAAGTACATTTGCTTCCCTAGCATTGATACTACTTAGATGTTAATCTTGTAATGATATCCATGTGTGCCAACATTTCTTGTAGTCTGTGGCTACATCTGCACTACACTGGTGGCAGTGTATAGTGTCCATGTATACACAGAAGTGAAAAGCGGGCTGCATCCACATCGGAGTGTGTAGCTACGTGTCAGTGAAAGGCTCCGGCAGCAGGAAGCTGCTGAAGTCTCTCCTCACCTCAGGGTAAGGCTCTGGCAACGGGGAGGCAGTGGGGAAAGGCTCAGCCTTTCCCTGCCACCAGAGCCTTTCCCCACTGCAGTGGGGAAGGGCTCCAACAGCAGGGAGGCAGTGGGACACTACACTGCTAAAAATAGAAGTATAGGCAGGGAGGCAGGTCTTGGGCATGTAGAGAGCCACGTAGAGTATGTACATACCCACACTCTTCAGGCATGTCTTTACTTGCCTAAGCCACCCCTCATGACCTACATTGCTATTTATACCCTTGCTAATGGGCACTATGGCTTTATGTACACTATATGCCACTGAAAGAAGTGTGCAGTGTGGATGTGCCCTACATGTCCATGTCAAATCAATGAGTTATAATTAGAGAGGTACTAACATTTGAAAATATCCAACTTAGCAGACAGCATAGTGAAGAACATGAAGACAATACTGCATGGTTTGTGTTCTGGATTTTATGTCCAAGCTCTAGATTCTCTTTTCAGACACATGGGTTTTCCACCAGAGTAGCTCCATTTTCTTCAATGGAGTTAATCCTGATTTACACCAGTATGACAGGAGAATCACGCCCTAGAAGAATATGACTTTCTGTATAAAACAAATACTGGGCCTAATTCTGGAATTGCACTGGTAGAAACCCATTGTAACAATGGAGAAAGCAGCCTATTATCTTCAATTCTCCTTATTTTTTTCACTCTTAATATTCTTTTAAAAATTAGCATCTAGCTGTGAGTTAGTTAAAGGCACACAACCATACCCCCATTTGTGAAGACACTGGAGCAAAACTAATTTACAGCAGCTATGGATCTTATCCAAAAACTGTATTGTCCCTTAGGCAAACATTATGGGCCAGATTTACTCACACTGAGTAGTATCTTACTCCACAAGTACCCCTCTGGACTTTAACGGGAGATTACCCATGGTGTAAAGAACTATTCAATTTCAGTAATAGTATCAGTCTGACCCTAAAGGATGATCATAATTGTGGAAATGACCTATTAGATCAACAACTGTTCCCCTACGAAGAGATTTTCAGATATTATGATGATTGTCCACTGTATATCAGCAAAAAGGCAGCAAAAGAGTGTACATTTCTAATTATTCACTAAGTTAAGAAGGTCCCAGCAGACCAACAACTATCAGGTCAAGTAAACTTGGTATCTCCTCCATTACCTGAGCTTGACATTTCTGTTCTTGCCATCAGAGTTGGTGGTATTAGTGGCATACAATATAAGCTTGCTGTCACCGCTGCAGGAAAGTTCCTGAGGAGAAATGTATTATTATAGATTATTTTCAAATATTAAATAGTCCAGAACACCTGTTTCTATGGAAATTCCCCTGTAAGGGAACAGAAAACCATGCAAGGATCCTTGTGTGGTTTTCCTAGGATTTCCCACTGCATGGGTCAATCAAAGTAATCTTCATAGATATTGGGTGATCCTCAGCAAGCTAGGGTCACCGTGCTAATTACACTGGTCTACAATTTTTGAGAAGTCGTCTGCTTCAGAGATAAAATGTGATATTATTATGTATTTTGATGTGCTGAATTCAAATATGACAATTAAAACAACTGATTGGCTACTGTTTCTAAGATATTTAAGTTTTTACATTTTATGTCTATGTATATTGTGTAGATAGTAGAGTTTTAATCACAAATTGTAAACCTAGGTCTTTTCATGTGTTTATGGTTGCTTTACATGATAATATTTCACCTGTCCTGTTTATGTAACACTTTAAAAATCAGCAAAAGGGTTATATAAATAAAATGTATTATGAAACAAAAGGCAAAAAACTATTATGTACATAGTTTAGTCCTATTCAGTGTCTACTCGGCACTTCTTGGCTTGTCTCTTGTATTCATTAAATGGAGCATCTCTTGTCACTGTCCAGCAATAGTCTGCAAGCATTGATGGGCTCCATTTGCCCTGACAGCCTGTAGTCTGGAGCGCAACAGCTCCGCCTTACTCTTGGGTAGTTCCAAATCCCTGACAAGGTCATTAAGTTCACCTTGTGTTAGGAGGTGTGGTTCAGAGGAGGAGGATGGGAGAAAATGTGGGTCCTGTGACATTGATGGTTCAGGACCAGAAGTTTCATCCTCTTCCTCTTCCTCGTCTGACTCAAGTGAGAATGATTCTGGTGCATCAGAAACAGGCAGGCCTTCTCTGTGGGGTACTGGGTGTATAGCTGATGGAATGTTTGGATAATGCACAGTCCACTTTTTCTTCTTTGACACACCTTTCCCAACTGGAGGCACCGTGCAGAAGTAACAATTGCTGATATGATCTGTTGGCTCTCTCCAAATCATTGGCACTGCAAAAGGCACAGATTTCCTTTTCCTGTTCAACCACTGGTGAAGATTTGTTGCACAAGTGTTGCAGCATATGTGTGGGGCCCACCTCTTGTCCTGATCTCCAATTTTGCAGCCAAAATAAAGGTGATAGGCTTTCTTAACCATAGTGGTTACACTGCGTTCTTGGGATGCAAAAGTCACTTCACCACAAACATAGCAGAACTTATCTGCACTGTTCACACAAGTATGAGGCATCTCTGCTCACTTTGGCTAAACAGAAATGTGTCCCTTTGCAAAATCAAACACTGACAAATAAGAAAGCAGGACACTGTATGATTTCTAGAGCTGATATAGGGCAATTTGTTCAGCAGAGTGATGTAAGCTTCGTTATGATTGCATCATCCATGACTTCTAGGAATAACATGATGCAATTCATATCCTGTATGATGCAATACCAGCTTCAGATTGCATCATTCATTGTTTTGCCTCAAAAGCAAGTACTGTCCAAACCCAGTCATAGATTTATTCATAGATCCAGTCAAAGATGTATTTTAGTCATTTCTGGTTTAAATTGAGATCCCTTCCCTTTATAAGTCACTTATCCTCTGCCATTCCTAAGTCAAGGGTCGTATATACTGACCCAATAGCATATCTTGAAAACTAGAGCCAATCAACAATTTTAAGCATCATTTTCATTCTCAGTGACCCAGAATTAGTAAAGTTGGACTACATTTATTTCAGAAGCATTTTGGCTGTAGAGCAGTGTTACAGGACCTCCAACCCAGTCCCTTCTCTGGATCCCTGCCAGTATAGCTGAGTGACTTCAGGCCCCCTACAGCTTTCCTCATTTCCTTGGCAATGAACATGGCCTACATGTCAGCAGGAGGCTGACAGCACACTAAAAGTTATACAGCCTGAGGCAGTTAACTTTCCTGAAGTTGCAGAATCTCTGTAACAACTTTCCCAGGGGAAAATGAAATACAGTCATCTTCCTTTGCTGGCTTTTTTCCTCATCACAGGAAGGTTCCTAGACATGCTGTTGCCAACTCTCACAATTTTAGTGCAAATTTTGTGATATATGGTGCCCTTCTTAAAGCCTCAGCTCCTGCATTTATGTGATTACATGAAAATCTCAGCTTTCATTTAAAAAAAAAGTTTCTAGTAGGGCTGTCAATTAATTGCAGTTAACTCACGTAATTAACTCAAAACAAATTAACAATTTAAAAAATTAATTATGATCACAGTTTTAATCATACTGTTAAACAATAATAGAATGCCAATTTATATTTTGTTACAAATATTTAGGATATTTTTCTACATTTTCAAATATATTAATTTAAATTACAACACAGAATACAAAGTGTACAGTGCTCACTTTATATTATTATTTTTATTACAGATATTTGAATTGTAAAAAAGAAACAAAACAAAGTATTTTTTAATTCACCTCATACAAGTACTGTAGTGCAATCTCTTATTGTGAAAGTGCAACTTACAAATGCAGATTTTTTTTGTAACATAACTGCACTCCAAAACAAACAATATAAAATTTTAGTGCCTAGAAATCCACTCAGTCCTACTTCTTGTTCCACCAATTGCTAAGGCAAACAAGTTTGTTTACATTTAGGGGAGATACTGCTACCCACTTCTTATTTACAAAGTCATCTTATTTTTGAGTGCAGTCATATAAAAAAAAGTTCTACATTTGTAAGTTGTACTTTCACAATAAAGGGATTGCACTACAGTACTTGTATGAGGTGAATTGAAAAATACTATTTCTTTTTTACAGTGTAAATATTTGTAATAAAAATAATAATATAAAGTGAGCAGTGTACACTTTGTATTCTGTGTTGTAATTGAAATCAATATATTTGAAAATGTAGAAAACATCCAAAAATATTTAAATACATGGTATTCTATTGTTTAACAGTGAGATTAAAACTGTGATTAATCGCCTTTTTTTAAATCATGTGATTAATCACAATTACTTTTTTTAATCATTTGATAGCCCTACTTTCTAGACTTTGTGGTTGTGGATAAAATCTTGAAAATCTGAGCCCGAAAGGCTACAACACCATAAGGAAAATAGATAAGGCCCCCAAATTTATAATTTCAGACAATCTCATGATTTTTGAGGACCTGACTCATGATTTTTGAACAGTGGTGGCTAGCATTACTGTTACAACCTTCAATTGACACCCTCTGTGTAAGCTCAAATGCTTGTCTCTCTCACCAACAGAAGTTGGTCCAATAAAATATAATATCTCACCCACCTTGTCTCTCTCCTATCCTGGGACCAGCATGGCTACAACAACATGGCATCTCTCTTCCATGTGGCAGTTTATTCCCATCAGCTCCCACACAGTTACTGACCCAGCTTCCACCTGGCTAGAGTCCCCTCCTTGGATGGTTCTATGGGGCATGATTTAGTCACTGATTTCTAAGAGGCACTGCAGGAGGATAGATCACCACAATAATTTCACTGTGTTAATTTAAAAAGAAAAAAAATGAATGAAAGACTTATGACAAACAATTGTTTTATATCCTCAGGAAAGAATAGATTGTTAGCTTTCTTACATTCAGTTCTAAATCATAGCACTATTGAAGGCAGATAAAATATAATATTGTAAACTTCACCAATACAGCAAAAGGACTGAAATGTGAATAACCTTCCTTTGCTGAAATAACACATTTACAGTCAAGCTATGGGTTTTCTTAGAATCATGGAATCATAGAACCGTAGGACTGGAAGGGACCTTGAGAGGCCATCTAGCCCAGTTCCCTGCACACATGGCAGGACTAAGTATTATCTATTCTAGACCATCCCTGAGAGGTGTTTGTCTAACCTGCTCTTAGAAACCTCCAATGACAGAGATTCCATAACCTCCCTCGGCAATTTATTCCAGTGCTTAACAACCCTGACAGTTAGGAAGTTTTTCCTAATTACACCTAAACCATCCTTGATGCAATTTAAGCCCATTACATAAGAATGGCCATATTGAGTCAGATCAAAGATTCATCTAGCCCAGTATCCTGTCTCCTGACACTGGCCAATGCCAGCTGCCCCAGAGGGAATGAACAGAACAGGTAATCATCAAGTGATCCACCCCCTGTTGCCCATTCCCAGCTTCTGGCAAACAGAGGCTGGGGACACCATCCCTGCCCATCCTGGCTAATAGCCATTGATGGACCTATCCTCCATAAATGTATCTAGTTCTTTTTTTGAACACTTCTGGCAAGGAGTTCCACAAGTTGACTGTGTGTTGTGTGAAGAAATACTTCCTTTTGTATGTTTTAAATCTGCTGCCTATTAATTTCATTTGGTGACCCCTAGTTCTTGTGCTATGAAAAGGAGTAACTGACACTTTCTTATTTTCTTTCTCCACACTAGTCATGCTTTTGTAGATCTCTATCATATTCCTCCTTAATTGTCTCTTTTCCAAGCTGAGAAGTCCCAGTCTTTCCTCATACAGAAGCTGTTCCATACTCCTAATCATTTTTGTTGCCCTTTTCTGAACCTTTTCTAATTCCACTGTATCTTTAACTCCCACCACTGTATTATTGACACACTTTCTAGATAAATTAGATTACATGGCAAAGTTCCTAGCTGACTTCCTTGAGTCTTCTTCTCTTCTCCCTTTCCAGGTTACATGAGGATCTACTTGTGTATTTATTTATCTCAAGCACTTGCTGTGCAGTTTTCATAAAATCATAGTAATGTAGTGCTGGCTGGGGTCTTGAGAAATCATCAATTCTAACCCCCTGCACTGACAAAGGGCCAAGTAAACCAAAACCATCCCTGACGGGTGTTTGTCCAACCTGTTCTTAAAGTTCTCCAGTGATGGGGATTCCATGACTCCTTTGGAAGCCTATTCCAGTATTTAACTATACTTATAGTCAGATAGTTTTTTCCTAATATCTAACCTAAATCTCCCTTGCTGCAGAATAAGCTCATTACTTCTTGTCTCACCTTCAGCAAACATGGAGAAAAATTGATTACAATCTCTTATTAACAGGCCATAACATATTTGCAGACTAACAGGTTCCCTCTTCAATCTTTTTTTTTTCCAAGACTAGACGTACAAAAGAAATTAATTTTTCCTTATAGGTCAGGTTTTCTAAACTTTATATCATTTTTGTTGCTCTTTCTGGACTCTCCAGTTTACCCACATCTTTCTTAAAGCATGGCGCCCTGAGTGGGACACAGTACTCCAGCAGAGGCTTCACCAGTGCCAAGAAGGGTGGGCAATTACCTCCAGTGTCTTGCATATGATACTCTTGTTAATACACCCAAGAATAATATTAGTCTTTGTTGCAACTCCATCACATTGTTGACTCATATTTAATTAGTGATCCACTATAACCCCAGATCCTTTTCAGCAGTACTACTATCTAGCCAGTTATTACCCATTTTGTAGTTGTGCATTTGATTTTCCTTCCTAAGTTAAGTACTTTGCACTTATTTTTGTTGAATTTTATCTTCTTGAATTCAGACCAATTCTCAAATTTGTTATAGTCATTTTGAATTCTAATCTTGTCCTCTCAAAAAGTGCTTGCAACCCCAACAAGAATGGTGTAGTGATCTACACAAATTTTTATGTAGATCAGCATAACAAACAACACATAAGCAAATATCTTGCCCTTTTAACTGAACCCAAATTTCAGAACTGAATATAAACCAAAGAGTTCAACAGAAGAACATAAGTAGTGCCAAGAAAAAGGTTTCTTGCTGGCAAATGACTAGTTTTTCACCTGAATTACTTTCCTTCTTTTCCTGGACACCTGGTGAGCAATATGTAATTTAAATAAGAAAGGAGCAGGGAGATGCTTTAAAATTTCAAATGAGTATTAAAAAAAACACTTATGAATAATACAATTTTCTACAAAGAGATCAGGTGACTGGTGCAAAGAATAAATGGAAAGGCTGACATTTTAATAGAACTTCTCTTCCGTATCACAGCTGTGGCTTTGGAATTATAGTTCATATAGGCACCAACTCCTTGGGTGCTCTGGGGCTCAAGCACCCACTGAAAAAAGTAGGGAGTACTCAGCACCCAGAAGCCACAATCATAGGCAATGTGAGACTCTTGTGTTTGGGGAGGCTGGACAGGAGCGCTGGAAGCTCCCAAGAAACGGGGGGGCCACTGGCTCCCAGACCAGTTGTCCACCCTACCCCCATGCTGCCCAGAAGCCCTGCCCCTACTTGGTCTCCTCCCCCTGAGGTCCTGCCAGCGCTCCGCTTCTGCTCCACCCCAAGGCCTGGCTTCCACTCCACCTCTTCCTCCAAGACCCTGGCCCTAATGAGCCTCTTCCTGCCCTGGCCCACCTCTTTCCCTGATGCCCCCTCCCCTGCCGCTGCTTTCCACCCTCTCCTCAAGTCCTTTTCCCCACTCACGAAGATATAATGATAGACACATATACAATAACCTCACTCCTCTGCACTCACTCCCCTGAGCCCTCACCTCTCGCTCCTCTCTGCCCCCTCCCCCAAAGCCCCTTCTCCACCCACTATGATACCAATGATAAACACATATTCAATACCTAGAATATGAAAGAAGCGTATACATATGCTGAAAATAGCCTCCTCCCCCCAGCATACACACTTCTTCAAAAGCACCCACCGGCAAACAGGGGCGGCTCCAGGCACCAGCACACCAAGTGCGTGCCTGGGGCAACAACCCATGGGGGAGCGGCGTGCCGGTCACCATGAGGGTGGCAGTCAGGCAGCGTTCATCCTGCGGGAGGTCCACCGATCCCACGGCTTCATCAGTAATTCGGCGGCGGGTATGCTGAAAGCGTGGGAACGGCAGATCACCCACAGAAATGCCACTGAATCTGCGTGACCAGCGGACCGTCTGCAGGCGTGCCGCCGAAGGCCGCCTGGCTGCCATGCTTGGGGCAGCAAGAAATATAGAACTGCCCCTGGCGGCAAAAACCAAAGTCAGCACCTGCGATAGCTTGAAATAGAAACTGAAAAGGTATTGAACTGACTGTTTCCAACAGCCCAGAGGCCTGGGATTGATAGTCAAACCCAGGCGATTTCTTTTTCTTTATATTTCTTTGCAGGTTGGTCATTTTCTTTGCATACACAATGCTCTTGAGAACCTGCAATACAGAAGCCTAATCAACAGCATTTGGCATATAAAGGGTGTTTTCATTCTTTAAGCAGGAGGTCTCTTTCCCTTGTCAAAGGGGCATTTCATATCTCATTCTGACAGCAGATTAATAGAACAGGTCTCATCCAGGCTATTTCCTTCAGCTGAAGATCTGTACTGATCACACCTGTTTCTTTCATCAGATTTCTCCCCCACTATAAATACAAGTCTACACTGTGCTTTTAAAAACCGGAGCCACAAAGGTACATAGAAAGCTAAACCACAAACTTAGCTACCTACTTTTCGGGTGTAGGCAGTGATGAGCTACCAAAATCCTTAGAACCGGTTCCCTACCGGGTCCTCGGCGGCACTTTGGCGGCGGGGGAGGAGGGGAGGTATTTATTCACTCCAGGTTTTCGGTGGCATTTCGGCGGCAGGTTCTTCACCTGAAGTGAGTGAAGACCCCCCCACCGCCGAAGTGCCACCAAACACCCTGTAGGGAACTGTGTGGTGAGTACAGTACAAGCCCCACGTACCTGTCTTTCCTCCACACACACACTCATCCGATCCCAACCCATGTCCTGCCCCCAACTGCCCCCTCAGAACCCGCAAGTTTCTCCTTCCCCTGCCCCCACTGGGTAGCAGCAGTAGGGGGGGATAGCAGGGGATTCCGGGGGCTATTTAAAGGGTCAGGGCTCCCCTGCTTGGGGAAGCAGCAGGGCTCTGGTGGCTATTTAAAGGACCAAGGCAGCAGAGGCAGCTGGAGCCCCGGCCCTTTAAATAGCCCATGGAGCCCCGACTACCCCTGGGCTCTGGGGGCTATTTAAAGGGCCCCAAGGGGAAGTGGCGGGACTCTGGCAGCTGCCAGAGCCCTGGGGAAGTGGCGGGACTCTGGCAGCTATTTAAAGGACCGGGGCGGCAGAGGCAGCTGGAGCCTTGGTCCTTTAAATAGCCTCTGGAGCCCCCCACTATCCCAAGGCTCTGGGGGCTATTTAAAGGGTCTGGGACTCCCCTGCTTCTACCGCCCCGGTCCTTTAAATAGCCGCCGGAGCCCTGGAGTAGTAGCAGGCCTCTGGCAGCTATTTAAAGGGCCAGGGCGGTAGAAGCAGCAGGAGTGCCAGACTTTTTAAATAACCCCCAGAGCCCCACAGCCCTATCCCAGGGCACCAGCAGCGGGGTCTGGTGGCAATTTAAAGGGCCTGGGGCTCCATCCCCTGCTGGGAGCCCCAGGCCTTTTAAATTGCCCCCTGGGGAAGCCGGGCCACCCCTTTAACAAAAGGTTCTACACCGGCTTCTAAATTTAACAACCGGTTCTTGAGAACCAGTGCGAACCGGTTCCAGCTCACCACTGAGTGTAGGCACCTAAGTTCCAGTTTTGGCTCCACTGCAGTCAGGGCCAGCTCCAGCTTTTTTGCTGCCCCAAGCAGCGAAGAAAAAAAAAGAAAAAAGGAAAACCCAACTAAGCTGCCGCCAAAGTGTCACCAAAGAAAACAAGAGGAAGTGAAGGACTTGCCGCCAAATTGCAGCCCAAGACTGAAGCGGAGTTGAGCTGCCGCCGAATTCCGGCTGCAGACCGGACGTGCCGCCCCAGTAACAGATGGACTGCCACCAGGCACCTGGCCTGCTTCCTTCGCTGGTGCCTGGAGCCGGCCCTGACTGCAATCCACAAACCTACCACTGAACCCGATAGGCATCTCAACTTACTTGATGCTTAAGTTTTCAAGATCATTGCTTTCTAGGTGCCTAAGATTCTGCCTCTGAGCATGCACAATGCTGTCGCCCCACCTCAGCCCCAGGGCAATTCATAAATCAGGGGAAGACAAGCACTCAAGTGCCTAAGTTGCACATGGCGCCCAATTCGATAGGCATGCTCAGAGGCTGCCTGCTGGATCGGGTCCCATTCAAAATCCAGCAGGAGGAGATGATCACCTTATAACTTTTATCCCAATGGGTAGAGCATTTACCTAGGAGGTAGGAGAGCTAGGTTCAATTCCTGCCTCTGCCAGAACGGAATGAAGGTTCTGAACAGGGGGTCTCCAACCTCTCAGGAGAGTGCTCTAACCACTAACTTATGGGATAGTCTGATCCTTCAGGCTGTCCAGTTGAAGCTGTTCCACTGTGGATAAATAAGAAAAGAGTGGTTGAAGCGGGGGACTAGACCCAGAGTCTCCCACCTTTTGGTGGGTGCCCTAAACACTGAGTCGCAGTGCAGCATCACTTCCACTGCAGATAAATAATTAATAGACTCCTCGGGCCATTTTGTGTGGAGTAAGGCAGGTGTCTCACCCATTCCCACTAGAAAAAATTTTGATGCCTAAGGTGCCTGGCACCAGGTGGCTGGTTCCCATTCATGGATTGCTAGCAGAGACAGAGGTTCAGGGCTTAGCATGTGCCCTCTGTCACTGGTATTTCCCATTGGCTAGTTTAGACCATTTGTCATTATGTGTGCCTATGGCCTTTTTGCCATTTAGCATTTTCTGTGCTAGTACTCACACTCAAGGCAATTTAAACTGATTTTTCACAAAATCAATTTTTTACTGTATTAAATTCCATTCTATCACTCACTCAACTCTCCCAGAATGGATTGTAGCACCAGAGTGTGTCAGGATGAAGTTATTTTTCAGTACACTTAATGAAGTCGCAGCAAAGGATCTGTATTTCTTTATGAATTCCCATTTTCCAGCCACTGCATGATTATTGATTCTGCAAAACGCTGTTCATTCGTTTATGTATTTGGATTAAGAAAATGGCTTCTCAAATCATTTGAAGGTAACTAAAAATGTTCTCAGTGGCAAATGACACATTTATTAAGATAAATTACTTTGCACCCTCGGGGACATAAAACTAACACTGTAACATTTCATGCAAAAGGTTACAACGCAAGGCTGCCATCCCATCATCATTTAAGATTACTCCTGACACTTCATCATCCCTTGGGCTAATTCACCCAACCAGAATTAATTTTCTAGTCAGCAAAGTAAACTGAAACATGAAATGTGCTATGCTGAGATCTATCAGAGAGTTTAACGATTCCTTATCTCTTAACTTATCCAGAAAAGAAAATGAAAATATCTGGGGCGTGCGGTAAGAATGAAACCAGACTTTCTGTCATGGCAAGCATGCCATTGGACAGTTGGAAGAACATGCTAAAAGGGCCAACCAAAAGAATCCGTATGTTGAACACTACTGAAGAGAGAGAACTTATGGGACTTATGGTCTACACTAGACCATATGGTCTACACTACAAATTTAAGTCAGTATAATTAAGTTGCTCAGGGATATATGTAAGTGGGGGAATGGTCCCACTATTGTGGGGAACTTTCCTGGCTTCTGCACTACCCTGGTGAAGTGGGCTAGCGAAAGGATCTGAGTCCTTGCTCCCACTTCCTTTACTCAGAGGCCTCCCTGCCCTTGAGGACTTCCTTTCCACTCTCCTGTCTGGCAGAGTCCTCGTAACCCCAACAAGGCTGGGCCCAGGATTCCTGGGGGGCTCAACCTCCAACCCTGCTGTGGTCACCCAGGACAGGGACTAGGGTGTCCCCATTCCAGGGTACTCTCTTTGCACTGTGCACTTCCCTGACACACTGATCACATCATACAATTTAAAGCAAATACAAGCTATTTAATTAACAATTAATTTTTAAAAAAGAATAAGGAAAAATGGGAAAGGTTAAAGGAAAACACATCACCCCACTCTGTGGCAGGGACCGTCACAAACAGTGTCTCTGGACATCAGGGCACTGTTCCTTGTAGGTCCCAGGCCTCCTTCTCAGGCCCTAGCTGTGCTGCAGGGATGCTGCGGGTCAGACAGTTGCTCTGGTGGTGGCCACACACTCTCAGGCTCTGGGTGGCAAGATCCTTTTCCCCAGTGTCACCCCTACTCTGTCAGGGTTATGATCCCCCTCCAAGTCTGGCCTGCAGAGCCTCTTGGCTGAGGCATCTCCCTGTGCTGGGCCCACTGCCCAGGGTCCCCCTCGCTCTCCCCAGCTGCTCACCGCACCCAGCTCCACACTGCCTCAGCACGGCTGCTGCTGCTGCTTTGCCTTCAGCTCCCTGGGCTGCTTCTCTGGCCTCCCTGGCTCCAGTTGCTACAGCTGTGCTCCCAGGGCAGGTCTGCTCTGCAGGCTGCTTCTGTGTGTCTCTCTCAGCTCTCACCTGCTTCCTGGGCTGCTTGTCTAGCCCCTCTGGTTCTGGTTGCTGCAGCTCTCCTCCCAGTACAGGTCTGCTCTCTCTGGGCTGTGCTCTGGCTTTTTGGGTTGCAGTTCTGCTCCCAGCAGCTTAGCTTGGGCCCCTGCTCTCTTCTTAGCTTGGCCCCACTCTGTCTGACCCAGGCAATTTCAGCTCACAGGGAGGACGGGACCCACCCTGGCCTTCTCTCTTTCATTAGCCTGCCCGCCTTGTCAATCAGGCTGATCTGGAGCATTGGCCTCTCGCCATTGTTCCTGGGGACTGTCAGTCTCAGGGTCCTGATTTGCCATCGATCCTTCCCCTTTTAGTGCTGGGAGCTAGCAACCAAAACACCCCCACTGAATGTTAGTAAGGGGATAACAGTCCCCTTACATATGCAAAATCCACTCCCCAAGCGACACAGTTATACCCACCTAACTCCTGCTGTAGACAGTGCTATGTCAATGGGAGGGCTTCTCCCATCAACATAGCTAACGCCTCTCGTGGTGGCAGAGTACTTATGCCGATGGAAGCGCTCTCCCATTGGCACTGGTGCAGCTGAGCCATAGCAGCTCAGTAAGTATTGACAAGCCCTTAATGTAGAGAACATACAGACCAGTCCAGGAGAGACAGGGCGCTGGAGCCTTGTTTGTGCACTAAGCAACTTCTGTCGATGCAGGAAGGATTCAAATTCACACTGGACTATCACTTAAGTTGACAAAACCAACCTGTATTCTAATTTCTTCTGCAAAGATTTGCCTTGCAGGTTGTTGGAAATTCTCAAGCCTGTCAGTGCTCTGAGAATGGATTATTGATGCTGCAAATTGCAACACAAGTAAAAAAATAAAAATAGTATGTATGAATAGCATTAAAACCATGCGGAAATGTGGGATTCTTGGAATGACCAAATATTATATTCCATTTTTATCTGTGTATAAAACAAACATTCTTGGGATACTGTAGCAGGGTGCTGCTGCAATGGCACCTAATTAGCCCCTGCTCAGCCAGCCCCAATCTGGGGAAATAGATTGGGGCTGGGAAGAAGTCTGGTGCCTGGCCTCTGGAATTGGCTGCACCTGTGGGCCTGCAGGTTGAAGGGCCATAAAGGCTGGCTGACAGCCAGAGAACAGGGAGGGAATGGCCAGAGAAAGGGTGGTCTCCAGGCTGGGGTAGACTCCCTGTAAAAGAGGAGACAGTAAGACCTGTAAAGCTCTGTAAATAGTATCACTGGTGGTGGGAACTTCGTGTGAATAAAAGCCACAGGTGCTGCATCAAGAAGAGGCTCCTAGTGCTTTATTGGGACAGCAAAGAGCTTCAGCAAGGGGGGGCCGAGGAAAGGTCCCAGTTACAGATACAAATCTCCTTCTAATTCTGTATATGTAGGCAGATACACAGTAACACAATAGAGCACTACCTTTCTTACTTCTTTATTCTTGATTCTCTAATTTTCCTTTTAATTCTTGCATCAGCCCTCAAACCAGTTCAAATGGAAATTTCAGTGTGAGGTTCAATATATTTATGAACCCCAGCCCATATTTACTAACCTAGGGTGAGTGTGTTTGTACAGCTAGGAAACCTACCTGCCCCCAAACCAGCCCCACTTATTCCCACAATATACTCCGAGTGCTTCCAAGAAGACATCTAAAAGTGAGACAAAGGGTCCCTCAGAGCATTTGGAGAGATTATAATGGTGAACTTAAGTGAATTTAGCCTGTTCTTCTGTTGGCAAGTTGTCCCATTATCTGATTATGATTTTCTTGAAGGTATTTCCTATTCAAGATGTAGTACATCATTTCTAAGACTGACTCACGATATGAAGACTGATTGCAGACATTTTCTAGAAGATTCAAGTTGCCAGTGTGAATCCACATATTTGCAAAATTTCAAAATCTGCTTTAGGGCACCTATGGCAAGGTCCTCAGTTGATGCAAAATAGTGCAGCTTTGCTGGGGTCTACGGAGCTCTGCTCGCTCATTCTCTATTATTCACTTAAAATTCACTACTTCTGAGAACATTCTGGACAGTCAAATCATTCGCTAGAATCTTTGCAGAAAGACAATGCAGCAAAAGTGAATCCATGTTTTAGTTGAATAAAATGGAAATATGATGGAGATGTTTGCCCAGCAATAAGTATAACGAGGCTTCTAGTGGATAGAGGGGGCTGGTAGCTGGGGTGGAGTGGGTGAGTTGGGAATACCCAGGAGTGCTGGAACAATTTTCATAGTGGAGGTGCTGAGAGTCATTGAACCAAATTGTAAATCCTGTATGTAATGGAAACCACTTCAAACCAGGGGGTGCAGCAGCATCTTCAGCACCCTTAGTTCCAGCACCTCTGGGAATACCATTGAAGGCTGGAGTATGTCCCAAACTCAAGCTGGAACCAGTTCATTTCCAACCCTTTCAAACCAAATTGCAGTATTAAATCAGAGTGTAATCCCTGTAGGATTCACACAAAACTACGAACTATCCTCCTTAGCATCATAAAGATAACATCATTCCATTTCATACCATGCATGGGATGGTATCATGGGGACTTCTTTAATGACACTGACTGTCCTTTGTAAAGATCTTTAAGATCTATGGAAGGAAAAAGCTATGTAAGTGCTTAATACATTTTACAAGGTGCCACGTGCTCATCCCTCAGTCTCCCACTCATGTGTGCTTTCCTTCATTGAGATCAAGTATTTTTTCCTATTGAGATGACCCTTCCGTAAACAATATTTCACATGACAACCAGTTCCACATGGCTCAGATGAAGCTTGTTTTGCATGGGTAGAGAGTTATACTGAAATCTCATATGAGAGTGTTTTCAAAGTTTGAAATATTCCTCACTGGCAGCAGGTAACCAATATGTTCAACATGCCAGTTCTGACTTTCTACAAATCATTTCTCAATCAAGACATCACACTTCAAGTCAAATTCCATTCTAAGGACATGTCTATACTTATGGCTAGATAGGCACTACTGTGATTGATGCAGCAATGTTGATTTAGCAGGTCTGGTGAAGACCCACTAAGCTCTCCCATCAACTCCTGCACTCCACCTCCATGAGAAGCATAAGATAAGTCAGCGGAAGAGCATTTCCCATCGCCACAGCACAGTGTAGACATCGCTGTAAGTCGACCTAAGTTATGTTGACTTCAGTTACTTAACTAACTTATGTAACAGAAGTAGTGTAACGTAGGTGGACTTACAGCTGTAGTGTAGACCAGCCCTCAGTTATACCAGTACTGCCCCAATGAAGTCAAGTAGGTTGCACATATGTGACTGAAAGCAGGATTACTCTCTCTCTGCCCTTTCCCTATCAGTTACAGAAGCTCACAGGAGTCCCAGTTTATTTATAAGGCCAGGGCAAGCTGAGAAGAGAGAGAGTCCCTCTTTTACTCAATTCAAACAAACTTAAGAGAGCTGAGCACAGAATGAGGAGATTCTAGTCAGTCCCAGAAGGATCAAAAAATTCAGACTGATCTTCTGTCCTAAAAGCATATCCTACTTATTTAGCTAACAATAAAGCTGTCTTCTGATAATCAAGGGAAAATATTACCCAGAATAAGGCAGAAAAATAAGGGCTTTATTCAATAATACTTTGCTAGCTCTCAAGCTGTCAATTCTCAAGTGCTTGGTATAAATTAATTTGTTAAAGATTTTAGTTTTTAAAAGTAACTTGACATCCTTCCTAGGGACTCTGCAGTAATGAATAATGAGCTGAGCCAAACCTGAGGACAAGATCTGACAAAGAGCTAGACTACATGTATTGAGAAAGTTCCTTTTCTAGTCTTTAGTTCATATCTTGCTTTCCATGACTTTCCATAAATTTCTAATACATGGCTACGTAAGGTTAACGAGGTTATGTGCTGAAATGGGAACCTGAGTTCACGAATAGACCACATATGACTTGACCATCAGGGGTCAATTTCCCTGTGCCCCCTGATCAGCAGAATAAACAATGTGCTTGATTATGGGTATGTCTACCCTGGACCTGGAAAATGCAATCTCTATCCTGAGGAGACATACCTGTTCTGGCATGCCAAAAATAGATGTGTAACTGTGGCAGTACAAGCAGCTAGCCGACCTGAGCACTATCCCATCCAAGGCTCTCCGTCAGGGATGGGCAAATTTTTTGGCCTGAGGGCTACATCTGGGTATGGAAATTGTATGGTAGGCCATTAATGCTCAAGAAATTGGGGGTTGGGGTGTGGGAGAGGGTGAGGGTGAGGGCTCTAGAGCGGGGCCAGAAATGAGGTTCCCAGATAATGGGAGCTGTGGGGGAGGCACTTGGGGTGGGGGGAACATGCAGAGCCTCTGGCTGCCCCTATACGTAGGAGCTGGAGGGGGGACATGCCGCTGCTTTCAGGAGCCATGCGGAGCCACAGCACACATGGAGTGGGGCAAGCCCTGGATCCTGCTCCCTGACGGAAGCTCAAGGGCCAGATTAAAATGTCTGTAGGGCCAGATGTGGTCCCCAGGGCATAGTTTGCCCACTCCTGCTCTAGGTACATAAGAACATAAGAACGGCTGCACCGGGTCAGACCAAAGGTCCATCTAGCCCAGTATCTGTCTACCAACAGTGGCCAATGCCAGGTGCCCTAGAGGGAGTGAAGCTAACAGGCAATGATCAAGTGATCTCTCTCCTGCCATCCATCTCCACCCTCTGACAAACAGAGGCTAGGGACACCATTCTTTACCCTTCCTGGCTAATAGCCATTTATGGACTTAGCCACCATGAATTTATCCAGTTCCTTTTTAAACATTGTTATAGTCCCAGTCTTCACAACCTCCTCAGGTAAGGAGTTCCACAAGTTGACTGTGCGCTGTGTGAAGAAGAACTTCCTTTTATCTGTTTTAAACCTGCTACCTATTAATTTCATTTGGTGACCCCTAGTTCTTGTATTATGGGAAAAAGTAAATAACTTTTCCTTATCCACTTTCTCCACATCACTCATGATTTTATATACCTCTATCATATCCCCCCTTAGTCTCCTCTTTTCCAAGCTGAAGAGGCCTAGCCTCTTTAATCTTTCCTCGTGTGGGACCCTCTCCAAACCCCTAATCATTTTAGTTGCCTTTTTCTGAACCTTTTCTAGTGCTAGAATATCTTTTTTGAGGTGAGGAGACCACATCTGTACACAGTATTTGAGATGTGGGCGTACCATGGATTTATATAAGGGCAATAATATATTCTCAGTCTTATTTTCTGTCCCCTTTTTAATTATTCCTAACATCTTGTTTGCTTTTTTGACCGCCTCTGCACACTGCATGGACATCGTCAGAGAACTATCCATGATGACGCCAAGATCTTTTTCCTGATTCGTTGTAGCTAAATTAGCCCCTATCATATTGTATGTATAGTTGGGGTTATTTTTTCCAATGTGCATTACTTTACATTTATCCACATTAAATTTCATTTGCCATTTTGTTGCCCAATCACTTAGTTTTGTGAGATCTTTTTGAAGTTCTTCACAATCTGCTTTGTCTTGAGTAGTTTAGTATCATCTGCAAACTTTGCCACCTCACTGTTTACTCCTCTCTCCAGATCATTTATGAATAAATTGAATAGGATTGGTCCTAGGACTGACCCTTGGGGAACACCACTAGTTACCCTTCTCCATTCTGAGAATTTACCATTAATTCCTACCCTTTGTTCCCTGTCTTTTAGCGAGTTCTCAATCCATGAAAGGACCTTCCCTTTTATCCCATGACAGCTTAATTTACATGAGAGCCTTTGGTGAGGGACCTTGTCAAAGGCTTTCTGGAAATCTAAGTACACTATGTCCACTGGATCCCCCTTGTCCACATGTTTGTTGACCCCTTCAAAGAACTCTAATAGATTAGTAAGACATGATTTCCCTTTACAGAAACCATGTTGACTATTGCTCAAAAGTTTATGTTATTCTATGTGTCTGACAATTTTATTCTTAACTATTGTTTCGACTAATTTGCTCGGTACCGATGTTAGACTTACTGGTCTGTAATTGCTGGGATTACCTCTAGAGCCCTTTTTTAATATTGGCGTTACATTAGCTAACTTCCAGTCATTGGGTTCTGAAACCGATTTAAAGGACAGGTTACAAACCTTAGTTAATAGTTCTGCAACTTCATATTTGAGTACTTTCAGAACTCTTGGGTGAATGCCATCTGGTCCCGGTGACTTGTTAATGTTGAGTTTATCAATTAATTCCAAAACCTCCTCTAGTGACACTTCAATCTGTGACAGTTCCTCAGATTTGTCACCTACAAAAGCCAGTTCAGGTTTGGGAATCTCCCTAACATCCTCAGCCGTGAAGACTGAAGCAAAGAATCCATTTAGTTTCTCCGCAATGACTTTATCGTCTTTAAGCGCACCTTTTTAATTTCGATCATCAAGGGATGGTTGTTTAGCAGGCTTCCTGCTTCTGATGTACTTAAAAACATTTTGTTATTACCTTTGGAGTTTTTGGCTAGCTGTTCTTCAAACTTCTCTTTGGCTTTTCTTATTACACTCTTGCACTTAAGCTGGTAGTGTTTGTGCTCCTTTCCATTTGCCTCACTAAGATTTCACTTCCACTTTTTAAAGGAAGTCTTTATCTCTCATTGCTTCTTTTACATGGTTGTTAAGCCACGGTCGCTCTTTTTTAGTTCTTTTACTGTGTTTCTTAATTTGGGGTATACATTGAAGTTGGGACTCTATTATAGCGTCTTTAAAAAGGGACCATGCAACTTGCAGGGATTTCACTTTAGTCACTGTACCTTTTAACTTTTGTTTAACTAACCTCCTCATTTTTGTATAGTTCCCCCTTTTGAAAATAAATGCCACAGTGTTGGGCTGTTGAGGTGTTCTTCCCACCACAGGGATGTTGAATGTTGTTGTATTATGGTCACTATTTCCAAGCGGTCCTGCTATAGTTACCTCTTGGACCAGCTCCTGCGCTCCACTCAGGATTAAATCTAGAGTTACCTCTCCCCTTGTGGGTTCCCATACCAGCTGGTCCATGAAGCAGTCATTTAAAGTATTGAGAAATTTCATCTCTGCATTTCGTCCTGAAGTGAAATGTTCCAAGTCAATATGGGGATAATTGAAATCCCCCACTATTATTGGGCTCTTAATTTTGATAGCCTCTCTAATTTCCCTTAGCATTTCAACATCACTATTACTGTCCTAGTCAGGTGGTCGATAATAGATCCCTAATGTTATATTTTTATTAGAGCATGAAATGTCTATCCATAGCGATTCTATGGAACATGTGGATTCGCTTAAGATTTTTACTTCATTTGAATCTACATTTTCTTTCACATACAGTGCCACTCCTCCCCCTGCACGACCTGTTCTGTTCTTCCGATATATTTTGTACCCCAGAATGATTGTGTCCCATTGATTGCTCTCAGTCCACCAGGTTTCTGTGATGCCTATTATATCAATATCCTCCTTTATCACGAGGCACTCTAGTTCACTTATGTTAGGTACATATTCAGGATAGCTAGTGGCTTCTGCCATTCATACTGCCATAGCTATACTTCTATTTTCAGCATGCTAGCTTGATCAGAGATAGAACAGGTATGTCTCCTCGAGCTGGAAATTATACTCTTCAGCTCAGTATAGACATATCCTCAATCTCTTGGTTTCCATTCCATAGCCTTTCCAGTTCTCTCAGATAACAACCAAACTAGCTCATGGCACGGAACCATAGGACCAAATTATGCTGTTGGATATTGAACACAAGTCCTTTAATCATTTGAAAGTCTCTTTTCTGAGCTTCCTCCATTTTGTTTACACATTTCTGTAACTCAAGAACTGAACACAGTATTCCAGGTGGAACCTCCAGAGTCCTACAGAGAAGGATTGCCATCTCCTTACTCTGTGACATGTGTCAGTAGCTCAAAACCCACATTTTATTTCAAACCAAGCTCTTTGGGGGCATGGACTATTGTTTTGTTACATGTATACATCACACAGTACAAATGGGGTCTGATCTCAGTGGGGCTTCAAGGTGCCATCATAATAAAAACAAATTCCTGTATTTCTAACTACTCTGCAATCAGTACTTTTGTATCATTTGTCTGTCCTTGCTGGTGTTCTCAGCACTTCTTAGTTTTATTTGTGAATGTAATTCTTCCATATCATTCAGTAAGATGAAAACCAAGACCATATCTAACCCCAGTTCCTGAAGCCTTCTTTTAGGGCGTGTCTACACTGCAACCAGGATCCTGCTGCCCAGCTTGAGTAGACAGATATGCGCTAGCTGTGCTCAAGCTAGCATGGTAAAAATAGCAGCGTACCTGGGGGTAGCATGGACAGCACCTCAGGATAGCTATCCAAGAATGTGCCCAGCAGGTCCAGGTGGGTTATACTCCAGTAGCTAGCCCGAGCTTCTGCCCGTGCTAATGTTGGCTACACTGCTATTTTTAGCATGCGAGCTCTAGCAGAGTTATTGTGTGTCTGTCTACCTGCACTAGGAAGAAGGCTCCCAGCTGCCAGGGAGACATAACCTTAGACATTTCCCTCCAGCTCAATACATTGCCCATTGTTTGCCATCTTCCAGCCAGTCTGGGATCCATGTTGTGGTGCTCATATCCAAGCCACCTAGGATGCCTCTCAGAAGCCAGGTCTGCTCTAGGAGCACTTTGCCTGCACAGCTATACCAGTATACTAGCAAAGTGCTAGTAGTCTGGAGGCAACTTTTGCTGGTATAACTTATTCCAGCAGTTTAGCTTCCCACTGAAACAAGCTACACCGGCAAAAGTGCTACACTAGGAGTGTTTCCTGGCACAACCATGTTGTTCAGAGATCACATCTCATCGCACCCGATTGACACAGCTATGCCAGCAAAAGTCTGTAGTGCAGACCTGGCCAGACACATGTGCTTTAGTGATACTCCTGGAGCCCTAGAATTCTAGACACCTGCAGGGGAAATTCTACTGGATAACACTGAGTTATGGTAACAAGACAATTTTCAGACTGAACAAATAGAATTTTAAGCCTTCAAGACTGTACCTGCAGCAAGTTCTGACTTTATATACCATTAAGGCCACTTCCTGTAATTACAGAGGCAAATGTCTCAAGAGATTACTGACATGTGGACACAAAATTCTGGGTTGCACCTGCTACAGAGCACTCTCTGCGCAGACATGAGACACTATTTTGTGGCTTAAAGTTAGGAGAGTGTGCCTTCCTGCACACATCTGTATGGCACAGACTGGTGCGGTAATGGCTCTGCTTGTTTCCCTCCAGGTCTTCCCAATGACTCATAATTTCTGGAGTATCCCAATTCCAAAATAAAAATAACATAGTCAAAATTTTCTACTTCTGCTAACCCAGCCATGGATCTAATCAGTGTAGCTAAGTGTAAACAGGTCTAGAAGATTTGCGTGCAGATCTGGTTGCCCTATCTCAAAAAAGTTATATTAGAATTTGAAAAAGTACAGTGAAGGGCAACAAAAATTATTACGGGTATGGAACAGTTTCTGTATGAGGAGAGACTGAAAAGACTGACTTTTCAGCTTTCAAAAGAGATGATCTAAGAAGGGATATCATAGAGGTCTATAAAATCTTGACGGATGTCGAGACAGTAAGTAAGAAAGTGCTATTTACTCCTTCACATAACACAAGAACCAGGGGTCACCAAATGAAATTAAATAGGCAGCAAGTTTAAAACAAACAAAAGAAAGTACTTCTTCACCCAACACCGTCAACCTGTGGAACTCATTGCCAGAGGATGTTCTGAAAGCCAAAATTATAACAGGGTTCAAAAAAGAACTAGATAGTTCATGGAGGATAGGTCCATCCATACCTATTAGCCAGACAGGCAGGAATGCTCTGAGTGTCCCTAGTTTCTATTTGCCAGAAACTGGGAGTGGACAACAGGGGATGGATCACTTGATGAATGCCTGTTCTGTTCATTCCCTTTGAAGCACCTGGCATCGGCCACTGTCAGAAGACAGGATACTGGGCTAAATGAACCCTTGATCTGATCCCGTATGGTCATTCTTATGTTCTTAAGAGCAATTGAAGCCCGATTCTTCACTGTTTTGCCTGTATTTTACATGTGCCAAGAACATGTAGAATGATACCAAATAGAGTGGAAATATTTTACATCAACTACCACAGGTATAAATAACTACATGAGATGCAAGGAAGTGGAAAATCAGAGGTGTCGATTCTGAGCTGCAGCCTGAGGCTTGGTGGAGAACAGAGGACATTATTTCAAGACAGCACAAAAGGGAGGTGCTTGGGATTCTGAGAAAGGAGTGAAGGGCCCCCTCTCAGGATCCATGGAAGAAAGAGAAGGTCAAAGGGAATTCTTTTGTAATTAAATTTTGTGTTCCCCTGTGTGAGCAGATGTTTATATTTGCAGTTTGGTAGAAAGGTTGCCAGTGAAAGTGTATTTTCTTGAGTACAATTTTTGCAGTGTAGAATGAAAGAGCATTTTAATCAACTCTTGTCACTTTCCAGCCATCTTGTTTCATTAAACTTTTTTCCTCTGATCACCTTATCTTTCTTCCTACTCCTGAAATAACATTACTTTTTATGGCAAATTAACCCCATTTGACAGAAGCCATTTGTCTTTCATTATAATAATTTCGTTGATTATTTCAAGAATTCTAAAAAGAGAGACGCTCTACGGTCAGAGGCATCTGATATTCAATACACGCTCTCGATTTTAAAGTTAAAGTCACTTGCACAGCAAGTTAATGTTTCCTGAAGAAATTCAGATTGATTTCCTTTTATCTCTCTCCTATTAAATCTAGTGCTTTATTACGCTTTACCGTATATGATCTCTTTTCTAGGGATCTCTTTTCTAGATCAGATAAATTAACTTATTTGATGCAAAGATTTGTTTTGCTCAGCTAATACTTTTTTTAGGATTCATTACATTCATGTTCAGCTGTGGAAATTCTGTCATCCGCTTTGTTTACCACATCATTATATCACTTACTGATACCACTTTGAAAGTGATGGATAGTTTAATTTGCAAAATGTTACCAGATCTCTTTTGTGAAATTTTCATCTCTGTTAAATCCTTTACCCAGTTGATCTACACCTAATACACCAACTAATATTCTGGATACGGAGTATTTAGGGATTCTTAACAGAGTGTAAAAACATCATTTCTATCCAAGATTCCAGTTTCTGTTGGACACTCTCACAGAATATAAGTATTCAAAATATATAGAGTAGGATATCCCACTATTATCTGTCATGTGAATTGTGTCATTTTTCAATGGTGGCCGCATTGCTCCAGCTGCTCTCTGAGAGGTCGTGCTACCCTGCACTGCCCCCTACAAAAGACTGTGTGTAAAGCACACAGTCTAGCCCTTAATGAGGACTCTCCTGAAACAATACAGAGATTGGCTGAATAGAACATACTTAACTGGCTAAGTTCTGAACTACCTCATCTACCTACCCATGACTGCTCCAAACGGGTTAGAACTGCCATGTTGCCACACCATTTCAGGAAGCAGGGCAAATCAAAAGTGGTACATCTGGGAATAACTATGCCACTATAGCTAAACAAGAAAAGAAAACAGTCAAAACTCTTAACCTAAACAAGTCATCTTTCCAAAACTGTGCATTTCCTCTAAACTCAAGTTTCACTCTTTCCCACGTACTCCAATCGCAGACTAGGGCAGAGGTCCTTGAAGAGCAATTGAATTTAATTGGAGTTATATTTACCACTGCCTTTTCCTTTATGCCAGAGAGTCACCTTCCATTTTGCACATGGGAGATGTATGTTCCAGATTGTAGGGAAGGAGCAGATAAATAAGGCAATGTTCTGCACTCTAAATGACAAAGTAGACTATTAGCTGAGAAAGCTTTTCTTCAGAAATGGGAATGGATGTTATACTATTTTTATAGTGGTATTAATGAAAGCACTGGCAGAAAAAAAGTGTCTGTACAATGCTGAAAAGAAACAAGAGTAGGCTTTTACACTAAAAAGGCCAGATCCAATTCCCCAAGAAGTTAAAGAAACCTCTTCAAGGACCAAATGTCAGGCTACAAGACAAGAAACAACCACAAATCCATATCTCTGCAAAAGAGTCTCTTTAACTGTCTCAGGACAGCCCAGTGGAAATCTGTGAACTGATTCGGACTCCCATGGCAAACTAAATTCTGCCATGTTGGTGGTGGGTGATCACAAAGTACGAAAATCACCCTTGCGCATTAGGCCAGCACAAGGTCTGTGCACATGTAGATCCCACTTAAACCATCTGCACAGAGGTGAATTACACCTAGGGTGACCAGATGTCCCAATTTTATAGGTACAGTCCTGATATTTGGGAATTTTTCTTATATAGGTACCTATTATTCCTCCCCTCCCCCTGGTCCTGATTTTTCACACTTTCTATCTGGGGTCACCCTAATTACATCCTTTGTGACCATCTAAAGATGCTTGGAAAGCAAAAGAGCCACATGGCAAGAGGTAACTTCCAGTGTGCAACCTTACAAGAAACTATTTATAAGCCAACAGTTTTTCTCACTAAGAAGCAGCAGTCCAGTCTAGAGGTAACATAAGGAAGAATCATCTGAAAGGAGAGATCTTACACAATTTTGTCTTCAAGAGCTACAAGATGATGGGGCACATCCTCCATATGTCCCTGTGCTTCAGTCCACTGTGGATGTTCTATATGCGTGTAGTGCAGTTCTTAGCATGCAAAACTTAATTTTCCACAGGCTGCTTAATGGACTTGAGGGTCAGTCTGTACCACTAGCACCAAAATGAAATAGCAAAGACTTAGCAAGCAGCTGGAAAAATGCCTGCCAGGATGGGTGAGATAGAGAGAAAAAGAAAAGACTGTTACTAGGGAGTACAGCGTAGTCACTTAAAAAATATATAGGACTCAACAGTGAGCTCAGTTACGGGCCAAGCCAGCAAATCTCCCCAGGGAATTCACAGGTGAGGCATTGTCATCTCCTATGCTGCACCCCTAGGGGTCTGTTCCTGGAGGGAAGAAGGACCGCTAGAGAACCACTGTGCTCTGGTGATCCCTGTCTGACACAGAGCCCCTTAGGGTCCATAGCCAGCCCGGTGTTGTTTAGAGTGCAGCCAGCCCAAAACTATGCCAGAGGGATAAACCAGCCCCAGGACTGGGGATTTGCAAACAGATTCTTTGTGGTTCACCCCAGGCAGACACTGGGTACAGCTGAGGATTTGAACCTATAATCTATACTAGATATAGGAACACAAGGCCTGGGCTTTGGATCATCTTTAAAGGCAAGCATGAGCACCACTGAAAAAAAGAAGGAAGAGAGGTTAAAAAGTGAAAGACAGTATGTTGATTTGCATCCTTTCATTCATCTCGTGCTCCACCTGTCACTCATGGATGCAGCCAGTAGCTCTTGCAGCAGTTGCTGACCACTCTGTAGATTTACCCTCAGGACTATAGACTGACAACTTTTCATTTCAGTTTTAGATTTCAGCAGGGTTCTCAAACTTTTCCAGCAACTGGAGCTCATTCTAATGCAGAGAATATCTCACGGACCACTTGCCACCGACCGTTCACAATTCTCTAGGCCACTTGCTCCCTTCGGTGTTGAAGCGACATCCCTTTGGCCACTGCAGCAAATTGCCTGCATACAAAAGTAACATCAGGAGAGAATTGAATTTTAATATTTTTAGCATTTTTAATGCAATTTAACATCTAGAAACAAGGAGGACAAGCCAGCATCATGTGAGCAGCCAATTCCCTACAGACCACTATTTGCCCACAGGTTATAGTGTGAAAACCTCTGCACTACAGTAGCATCATCTCCATAGATTTGCACTATTGTATTTTGACAGAGTATCCCTGGTTTTGTATTCATACTGCTCTGACATCACAATGTTGTCACCAGAGATGTATTTTATAGCATCATTTCTCTTTTTTAAAAAAGCAAGCAATATTTGCAGAGCATGGCATGTATTAAAATTCATATGGTTTTTGGTTTGATCTATAAACTAACAACAAAATTGCCTGAAAATAAGCACCATTTAATGGCTTGCCAAACAGGTAGCTCCTGCTCTACAAACCCGTTTTATAAGACAATGGCACTGAGCTGAAAGTCGATGAGTGAAATAATTTTGGAGGATCTATTTGCCAGCTCACCGAAGTGTTTTCTAACTGAGTAAAGTGGAAGCAAATGATATTTAGGCTTACTTTATACTCTGCAACAGCTCCTGAGTAATGCAGTCAGGACTTAAGTACAGTACTGGCTTTATCCAGTGGGAGGAGAGAGAATCCTAGGGAGGTGTGTCTCATTCATTCACAGGCCTGGTCTACACTACAAAGTTAGGTTGACGTAAACCACCTAGCCTCAACCTTGTTGTGCATGTGTTTACACTTAAATTTGTCTCCTACCAGTGTAAGCGCCCCAATACGACAGCAAGTACACCACTTTTCCAAGCAGCATTGAGCCATGATCGATGGCCCGAGGTCGATGCAGCCCAAGTGTAGACACTATGTTACCTATGTTGACCTTAACAGTCTTCCAGTAGCTGTCCCACAATGCCCAACACTGTCCGCTCTGGTCACAATTGTCAACTCCACTGCCAAGGGGTCACAGAAACTAGAAGCACTCTCCTCCCTTTAAAATACCATGAGTTTTTTAAATGTCTTTTCCTGATTGTCCAGCTTGGCAAGCACATCTACTAATGTGATATATGCCATCATGTGCCAGCAATGCCCCTCTGCCATGTACGTTGGTCAATCTGGACAGTCTCTACGCAAAAGAATAAATGAACATAAATCTAACATCAGGAATCATACATTCAAAAACCAGTAGGAGAACACTTCAACCTCTCTGGTCACTCAGTAACAAACTTAAAGGTGGCAATTTTGCAACAGAAAAGCTTCAAAAATAGACTCCAATGAGAAACTGATGAACTAGAATTAATTTGCAAACTACATACCATTAATTTGGGTTTGAATAGAGACTGGGAGTGGCTGGGTCACTACACAAATTGAATCTATATCCTCATGTTAAGTATCCTCACACCTTCTTGTCAACTGTCTGGAATGGGCTATGTGGATTATCACTACAAAAGTTTTTTTTCTCGTGCTGATAATAGCTCATCTCAATTAATTAGCCTCTTAGAGTTAGTATGGCAACTTCCACCTTTTCATCTTCTCTGTATGTGTGTGTATATATATATCTTCTTACTATATGTTCCAGTCTATGCATCTGATGAAGTGGGCTGTAGCCCACGAAAGCTTATGCTCAAATACATTTGTTAGTCTCTAAGGTGTCACAAGTACTCCTGTTCTCTGTCACTGTGTGTAAATGCCCATTGGACCATGCCGGATAAATACGCCAGATGCCCACTAGCTTGGAGTAGACAAGAAATATTGAATCTCCTGGGCCTGTGGAAAGAGAAGGCTGTACAGGTACAGCTGCAGACCAGCCCTAGATGTGGAGATCTCTGAACAGTTTGAACAGGAAGATGCAGGAGGAGGAATATGACAGGATCAGCAGCAGTGCTGAGTGAAAGAGAAGGAACTGCAGCAGACATATCAGGCCACAGAAGCCAATGGTAGATCCAATGCCGAACTGCAGACCTGTTGCTTTTAGAAAGCGCTACAGGCCATATTTGGCGAGACCCCAACAGCACTCTGCAGACTACCATAGATACATGCAAGGAGCCCAAGACACAGATTTCTATGGTGAACAGTGAGGATGGAGGAGGAGGAGAAAGACTTGAAGGCTGGGGAACATGTGACTGAGGGGGTCCAGCTATACCACAAACCAGGATGTGTTTGAGACTCCATCACAGTCCAGTCAAACCTGGCAGTTGAGCACGGGTGAACACAATGCAGGGTAAAGAACTGGGGTAAATGTGTAAATTTACTTCCTATTACAGTGATGTACTGATGCAGCCCCCAACTTAACTGGACACACCTATCGACTTTTTCATTAATTTACTAGTACTAGAAGGGTTAGCAGTACAACAAAGAGGTAGAGTGTTACCTGCTTTTCATTTCCTTGTGCAATTGGGCAGGGAGAAGGGATGCGGAGAAGTTTATTTATGTACACAGGGATGTCCCTTGAATACTCCTGAGAGATCTTTTATGGAGGTACTCCGCAATCCTCAACCAAAGCTTTCTAGGGATGGCAGACTTATTTCTTTCTCTGTGGTAGGAGACTTTGCCAGGACAGTCAGTGATAACTTTAGGTGGCACCATTGTGCTAAAGGTGGCATACAGGCCTGGGCAGCTGCAGCTATGCTCGCCATGCTTTTGACACCCTCGGGAGTGAGATATGCCTGAAGCTAAAAATCACACTCATCTGTGGAAAATGGTGCCAGCATTGGGCTGACATGTTCAGCAAGTCCTATAGGGCACATTTGGGTTTTAAATGCTCTATACAATTCCCTGGGCATTCTGAAGGAAACATTACTGTGGTCACTTTGCAAACATGAACCCTTCATAGCCCTGATGAATCCACAGAAAAACCTCTGAGCTTCCCAGGAAGTATAACCTTGGGCTGGATAAGGCAGTAAGGCAGTGCTGCATCAGACCATGAACACAGGGCCTAGAGGTTGAATATTGCAGACTATATGAAGAAGGAAAAAGCAGACAGGAGAAAGGCCCAAGAGTCCCATAAGGAAAAGGAGAGGGAGCAGAATATAATGGGGCTTCTCCAGCAACAAACACAGACTCTTGCAGACCTACAGGTTCAACAATCCCAGGCTTGCCATGAAGTCCATGGAGAACTCCATTGCCGAACCTCTCTACACACTCCCTCCACATTCCACGTAGCATTAGAGGCCACATCCCTTCACCTACCACCCCACACTGGGAGACACTGAAGACAACCACAGATCCACATACACTGACCTGAGAGACACAGTTACTGTATGTGCAGCTAAAATGGATATGAATGTTCTTTCCCCTTCTTAAGCTCTGTTCCTTTAGTATAATACATTTTAAAATGTATCTGCTTTTAACTTGTACCAATTTTTTTTGCAGTGTTTTCATTACTCATTAAAATTCTATACTTGTGAAAAAGTTCAACTTTACTAGTTCACAACATGTGCTGCAGAGTGCTTAGCAATACTGAAAGCATCCACTTACTTGTTATTGTGCGGTGTGACAGAGCTAATAGGATCAGTGACAAACTGTAGTAACTATGAATGTGCAGCAAGCACTACAAAATTAATAGGTGCATTGACAGGGTTATATTCATAGAGGTACACCAACTCCAAGGTGATTGCCCACTGAGCGGTAGAAATCTGGTGTTGCAAGTTCCCACAGTGTAATCTCCACTTGCTGCTCCAGTGTCAGTATAGCTCTCATTTTGGTCTCCCTGTGCTAGGAGGCTGGGGTGTGTGGCCTAGCACATAATGAACATTCTGCAGCCACTGCTCATCAACCCAAGCCTGCACTATGATGTGATCCCAGCAATCAGTGCTCGTTTCTTGAGCCCAGAAAAATCGCTCCACCATGTGCAGCTGTTCCGTGAATGCTGACAGCCACCTTGAACAGGTTCTCACTATTTGTCCATGAAATTATGATGTTCCCTGCTGATTTAGTTCTTCTTTCAGCTCTGCAAATACAGGAGGATCATGTGTTCTGGGCTTGCAACACTCATGACAATAATGCAGAGCAGTGCAGGCTCCATGCTTCTGTCAGAGATGGCATAAAGCGAGGAGAGCCGTGCAAGTTTGTGGGATTTTTTGAAAAGGTGTGAAAATTATGAGCTTTAGATGACATTATAGGATGGAGACAGTTACATGGTAGGAACTTGGACCCTTCCTCCCAGTCACACCTGTGTGACTCATTTCTGCCCCACCATATGTTGCTAAAACTTCCCAAAAGACAGAGCGCTGGACAGTGGTAAGTTACACACTGGGATACCTACCCATCATGCACTATGATGTGCATTGACACTACCACTCTGTGATGCTATATGATTGAAATACAACTATGTGAATCATTGATATTGCTACTGGTAGAGAATTGAAACAAATCTTATGCAAAATGTATCATGTAAGGTATCAATGGAAAAAAATTAAGATTTGCTAAATAAGATTATCCGGTTTATATAAATATATCATGTTTGTATGTGAAGTTATGAATATTGAGTATATACCTGTATCACAATTGTGTTTGTTCCTGGAGTAACACTCACAAGGTAGTTTAGTCAGTCTAGCCAGCACACTGTGACTGGAATATTCAAGTTGATGGCTCATCAAAGACACTTAACTCTCACAATCTGCCATAGAAGAAACTCATGCCACCCAAATGGCTCTTCCTGCAGACACTTTAGCCTCCATGTGGCCAATGGCTGCCCCCCAGAGTTATCAAGCCAAGATATGTGACATGCTCATGTAACCCTGGGCTCCATCTTGTGTCAATACTTTTGCAAAAACTGTGCTGTGGGTTTTGTTTGGGACAGTAAAATTCCAGAATCTCTCTCCTGCAGCACAGGACTTTTCTTCTAAACCAGGGAGCCTCTCTCTTCAGGACAGCTTGCTTTGACCTTAGTTGGTCCCACAGCTAAACTGCCTTCCCCCTATGAGTCCTGCAGCAGCCTTCTTCCAGAGCCCCAGAGGTGGGGATGATGGAGGCGGTGGCTCCTCCCAGGAGCAAGGAGTAGCAGCAGAGGTGATGCAGGCTCAGATTGGGTAGGCTAGGGGCTAACTGGCCCACCCCTGGCTGTGGCTGTGCCAGAGACATTCAAAAAAATACAGCATTTCATAACAACTTCATAACCATCACCTAGAATTCATAAGCTGTATACCCAGATACCCCTATATAGTACATAACACACAATTTTAGCCAAATCTGTATTAGTATCAGGCACACTTCTGAGCATAACAATTTAATGGAGATTTTGAAGGAAACTGATTGTTCATGCCTGTGCATACAGTCTTTTAGAACTAACTTATTAATAGTTTCTGTGACTGCCTTACAAGAAACATTGGTCAAACTTCGCCTCACATACTCTGCTCAGCTGACAAAGTGGGTTTGTTTGATATTAAATATAGGAAGGCCTGCATCAAAATGTCACCAGTGTTTTGCTAGAATAGCATGAAGTGTGACAGTGGGGGAGAGTGTTACTTGGCGTTCTTTCAACCCAAAGCTCTTGGTAACTTTTACTCTGTGCGAGGTGGTGTCAGGAAATAAATCAGGGGAGACACGGCCGTCCAACTGATAGACGGCTGGCACAAACAGGACAACACAAGAGTGCTTTCACTTAAAGCTAAACTTTACTGAGTCTCAAGCACTTACACACCATCTGCAACAGGTTAATAAAATACCCCCAACCCTTGATAATTACCAAAGCTGAGCGTGGCTCTCAAGTGACACAGTGGCAGGCTTCTGGTGGCCAAATCTTCTGTCTGCCAGTGGGGACCACAAGATGTATCCAGAGGGAGAATCCAAAAAGAGTCCCAAAAGAGTCCAACTATCTCCAACTTTTCCCCTTATTTATACATTAGTAATAGAATGACATGTCCCTTAAAGAAAACGTGTTAAGTAAGCAGTTCCAATGGGCAAACAAGAGGTCCTTCTGATTATTGATTAACCAGGTCTGGGTTTTTCCAGACTTGGCAGACTTAAGACCCCAATAGACATTTCTGGGGCACATCCTGCTCTTTTAAAATACATGTATCAGCAACTTCAACACAATTCTTATCGGGAAGGACGTGGGGTCAAGCTGCTCTTTCTGTGTCACCTCAAACCCCCCTCCCCTCCTGCCTTGGTCAAGCTGAGACTGCTGAATGGCCAATTTACAGCTTCATGACTATGCTGCCTTTAACAATAAGCCATAGTGGTTTCAGGAACTTTACTGGTTTGCCAAAATATCCCCGCACAAGGGAAAATGTGGATAATAATTAGATGGCAAGTTATCTGAGTAATATAAATTGCTGTTTGCATGTTGTCCTGAGATGCACTTGCTGGAGGAGAAAAACATGCTCAGTAAGTCTTTGAAGAATTAATATTTTGTCTCTCTCTGAAGGAGGGACATTCTATCCTGGACCTTAATCTCAGGGGAGTTTTTATTCAACCTCTTTTGAATGTTGCTGCTGGCAATTTATTAATAACTATTTATGAAGAAAAATGACCTACATGATTTTACTGTGTTCAGCTTAAGTAAAAGCTTGTGATGAGATAAACCCTTCAAACGAGTAATCCTGATTTTATTTAATCCCCTTTATAAACCCTCACAAATCCTTGACATAAAGTTGAAAGTCCTAATCCTGTTTCCATTGAAGTCAATGTCAAAAACTTCCATTGACTTCCCTAGGAGTATGATCAGGTTCTGAATTTGGGCAAAAAGCATTGTTCATTCACCCATGCGAAAAGTTGCTCTTTTGTATAGCTCAAAAACCGTCATCCAAAGCAGATGTTTTGCCTTTTGTATGTCAAATAGCAATGTAATTCAGACACAGTTGAACGTTGCCAACTATGATCTAAATTATAGCCCCAATAATGAACCTTTTAATACATCCCATTGTACAATCAGTTCTACACTGGCAATGGTTTCAAAGTAATGAATGAATGTTGTTATACAATTTATCACCCTTTCTGGATTTTTTTAAAATTAAAAGTATTTTTTAACAAGAGGAGGATTACAACTGAGTTTTGTAAGAGTGGCACAAAAGAGATTTCTCCTTGTAAAGATACACTGAAGCACTCCAGGGGGCAAGGCATCTACAATCCTGTCCTAGCAGCAAAGAATCCTGTGGCACCTTATAGACTAACAGACGTTGTGGAGCATGAGCTTTCATGGGTGAATACCCACTTCGTCAGATGCATGTCACCCATGAAAGCTCATGCTCCAAAACGTCTGTTAGTCTATAAGGTGCCACGGGATTCTTTGCTGCTTTTACAGATCCAGACTAACATGGCTACCCTTCTGATACTTGAATCCTGTCCTACTAATCAACTTCCTTGTCAGTCACTACAGTCACCTTTTCTCAAACACATACCTATTGCATCAGAGCAACACGGAGAGAGTTGCTCCTGAATGCTTATTCAAATCTTTGGTGCTCTCCCTCCTGCCTTCCCAGCCCAACCAGATTCTATTTTCTCCCCCTGCCCCGCTTGGCCCTACAGAGACAATTTACCTTTGATGATATTGATTTGGAATGGTGGGTTCTCAGCAGGGGCGGATCCAGGCACCAGCAAGCCAAGTGTGTGTCTGCGGTGGCAAGCCATGGGGGGTGCTCTGCCGGTCGCCACGGGGGGCGGCAGGCAGGTTGCCTTCGGCAGCATGCCTACGGAGGATCTGCTGGTCCCGCGGCTTCAGCGGACCTCCAACAGGCAAACCCCTGAAGGCAGTCTGCCTGCTGTGCTTGGGGCGGCCAAATACCTAGAGCCGCCCCTGGTTCTCAGTTTGACATTGCTCAAGAGTCAAACAAAAGCAAGATCTTCTGGAGTGCTCCTGATCCAGGGTGATTTGAGAACAGCAGCCAATGCTGCAAACATTGAGAGACCTTTCAAGATCCTGGAATGAATTAAAGCAACCGTGAGAGGCCTGGTCAGGGCTGAGATGAGAGGGATTCTCATCCACAATGGGTTCTCTCTGTAGTATTCCATCCAACACATTCAATGCTTCTAAATGCATCGCTGTCAGTGTCAAGACAGAGATTTCTGGGCTTGCACTTTGATTCGTCTTTCATAAGACTCAGACATTCACTCTCAGAAGAATTGAAACTTTGTTACTTTCTCTGAAAATTTTAAAAGAGAAAAGGGAGAAGACAGAAGAGACAAGAACACACTTGGTCATTTTATGAATCCTTTAAGCTCTTTTAAAGCCAAGATAATATAACCTATGATATCATATTCCTCAGTGATGGATACAATTTGCAAAAACCACATTGTGAGTTATGCAACATATTAATACTAGCATCAGAGGGGTAGCCGTGTTAGTCTGGATTTATAAAAAGCAACAAGGAGTCCTGTGACACCTTATAGACTAACAGATGTGGGCATGCATCTGACGAAGTGGGTATTCACCCACGAAAGCTTATGCTCCAATACATCTGTCCGTCTATAAGGTGCCACAGGACTCTTTGTTGATATTAATACTAGCAATGCGAGAAGTAGTTTGGAACTGACCCAAAATCTCAGCTCAAACATTTCATCAACCAAATCTTTTTGAAGGTGTTTCCATTGATTTGGACAAATAACTTCCATACCTGATCTAAAGTCTGCTCCAACTAGACAAACTAGTGCTGCTGATAGACCACCAGAGGGGATCACAGTCTCGGTAAGTCTGATAATATCTGCACAACTCACAGTTCTTGCCACATGTATGTGCTTAATTGATGACCTGGGGCAAAACCTCCCTGACCTCACTTGAAGTCAGAGAATTTTCTAATTGACTTCAGTGGGGCCAGTTTCATCCCAGGTGTCTCTCTGTATTTATGCATGCAGCCACAAGTCATCACAACCTGCTGACGTACAATAGATTCAACCTTGGCAGCTCTTTAAGCAGAGTAGGGCAGATAGATGCCGGCACTGATAGAAGATTGGATACTTACACATCATAAACTTTGAACAGTACTGCAAGCAGAAGACTCGATTGGCCTGACAGTGCTGACACAAGGTCTGGACACCCTGGTGCAGTCCTCCAGCTTGCATAGCCTATTCATGGGACTGAGTCAGTGCTTTTTCTTGTTTCTCACTGAATTGGAAGAAAACTGTAAACCTTTCATGCACAATTAGATCAGCGAATGTGAGCTCTATTGTAAGAGTAGGACTCAAAGAGGTTGAAATTTCCAAAGAACGTGTTTCATAACTGCCTTATGTTTTGATGAAATTTACATTTCATTTTCAAATTACATGGTACCAATTAAACTGAACATTCTCTGTTTTATAAAAGGGACCTCAAGATTCTGAGGTTTTTCCCCTTCAGGAACAGGAGAAAACAAACCAAGCCAGCATGTTTATCTTTTTCAGCCCCAAATATATTGCTGAGTAGATTTACAGGGTGTTTGCTTTTTGGTTCATTGATCTTATCCTTCAAGGAATGAACATTCTCTCTGTAAAATGAATGGACAAAACTGAGGCACAACTAAAAAAAAAAATTCTCCTCTGAGGTGTTTGCCAACCAACTCTCAGTTTCCCTTTCAAATTTTAACTAATTGTCATCCATTAGGTTCTTTGTCCTTCTTTTCTGAACAGATGCATATGTTGCCCTAGAAATGTTTTTTACAGACAGCCTCTTCACTGATACCAATGGACCTATGCTGGTTTACACTGGCTGAGGATCTGGCCCATAACTTTTATCTCCAGGATTTTACCAGACTAATTTGGTACCAAGCATTCTGAGTGAAAGGACAAAGGGCACTTTACCTCCAGTGGGGAAAGAAAGAGTAATTATCCCAGTAAGTTCATGTCTTCTATATGCCTCTTTGTACTCCCACTTAATAGGCCTTTATAGGTTAGACGCCAAAATGGTTCATTTTGTTATGCTGATGGATAAATAAAAGGATTTTGCTGATTCCATTAAAGTGTTTTTTATTGCAAAGCTGGATATCTTTATTCTTCTTCGATAAGTCTATGTCCTATTGTTTAGCTGTTATCACAACAGTGATGTAATTGTTTCATTTTCTGAACAATTAATAGTAAAGTTCTTATATAGTATTTTTCATCAGTAGATCTCAAGCATTTTATAAATCAGGTTAGCATCATTATCCATATTTTACACATGGTGAAACTGAGGCACAGAGAAATGATGCAACTTGCCTAAATTCACCCAGCAAACTAGTAGTAGTGTCAGGAATAAAACTCAGGTCTCCCGAGCCCCAGTCCACTGCACTATCCACTAGGAAACACTATTTTGAAGAGAACCCGGAGTATATATATATTAATTGTACATTTGACTATGCATTTATTGCAGGAAGGAAAAGAGGGCGGTAATTCCAAAATCAGAGAAAAACTGTAGAGAGATATTTATGAAACTAATTTATAAAAACTGTGCAATATAGTCATTCTGAATTGTTGAACAACAGGACGACGTGGGGCAAATTCCATGCCCTACTGAAGCCAATGGAAGAGGTGCCATTGACTTCAGTCAGCTCAGGATTTCACCCTTGATTCATATTTCTCTAGAAAAATGGAACTGAGATTTCAGTACAGACTGCTTGTACTGCATGAGGCTGTTGGTCAGAGCTGGCTTTAAAAAAGACGTACTTTTTGTGGAATTTTTAAAAAGAAACCAAGAATATTATTTTTGGTGTGTGCGTGAGGGAGGCAGGGGTTCTTTTTTAAATGAAGTGAATTTGATTTAAAATGAAACATTTTGTTTCAAATTTTTCAGTTTTCTTTGTTTTGTTTTTTATTTTGTTTCCCTTTCTTTCCTTTATTCCCTCTGGAAAAATCGGAGCGAGAGAAAAGGGGGAAAAAATAAAATTGAAACCCAGGAATGATTCATTTTGCTGGCTTTGGATAAAAAAAAAATCAAGAAAAATTTGAACAACGTGAAAATTTTCCACAAAAATATATGTATGATTCAAAAAGCTATTTTGTCAAAAACTTTCCAATAAAAAGATTTTAACCGCTCTACCAAGATGGTGAGAAAATTAAATAAATATCACTAAGGTAAAACAAAAAGTTTGTCACAAAGTTATTTTTAGTGGTCAGACAGCATAAAATATGGAAAGGTAAATTAGTCAAAATGAAACAAGTTGGGGCCACCAAAAACATCCCAGAAACTGCTCTCTCTCATGTGTAGAATATTGAGTGTGTATTTGCAGCAGAAACTTGATTAGCTGGGCACACGAATCCCACAGAGGAAGAGAAACACATAATTCGCTCTGCATACCCATCTGAATATCAAAATTATGAATTCTTGAATCAACACTCACAGTGATCAGCCCAGAAGCTGACTACAGGATAAAATATAATTGCATAAACATTCATTTGCTATGTTCAAAGAACAAATCCATGGAAATTACGACCTCGTCAAGGAGAATTCTTAAACAGAAAAAAGGGCTATAATTGACAAATGAATTGTTCTCTGCAAATTGATTGCCAGCCCTACTAATATAGTTTTAGAATAATGTATTTAATCATACCTTTCAAATGAATATATTCTAAATATGAAAAAAATGCAGCAATTCTGTCTTGGAGTTTTAATAATAAACCTCTCCAGCTCCACTCACGTTGTGGTATTTTATTTTATTAGAGATTTAGACCACACCATTGAGGCACTGTTAATAAATGAAACACTGATGTCAGTGCAAAAAGTAGTTTAGTAAAGCCAATGTCCTCATTTATTCAGACCCTTACAAATTAAAACAAACTAAATTAATAAAAAGCCCTGATGAGAAAAAACAAAGAGTCTTGTTCTGTGGTCTAAAGAGAAACAGACTCTTATGTATAATGTAGTTGATATATAGACAACCCCTTGACAGAATACTTTGTATTGCCTAGCTGAGTACTTGTTTTGCTCCAAACTTTATAAAGTATTAAAAGTCAGATTGGCCCCTCCTTGGTAAAACCCATGGGAAGCAGCTAAGTGGAAAGAAGTCTCTTCTTAGAAAGGAGCAGGTATCAGATTCCTATAATCATCTACAGGAAAAGCTGCCTTGTGCTACAGATAAGACTGAAGCAGTGGTTCTCAAACTTTTTTACTGGTGACCTCTTTCACATAGCAAGCCTCTCAGTGCAATTGCAACCCCTCCCCCCTTTATAAATTAAAAACATTTTTTATATATTTAACATCATTATAAATCCTGGAGGCAAAGTGGAGTTGGGGCAGAGGTTGACAGCTCACGACCCCCCTTTGTAATAACTTCATGACCCCCTGAGGGATCCCAACCCCCAGTTTGAGAACCCCTGGGCTAAAGTCACAGAATGTCAGGAATAAGATTTAAAGGCAGACCACTCCTCTCTTGAGCTACCTGACAGTAAGTCACCCTGTTAACATACAGAAGAACCAGTCAGGTCCTGCTTTACTGCTCACCAAGGGCCTATTTCTGCTTCCACTGAAATCAGTGCCAAAAATCCCACTGATTTGAGTGGGCAAAATGTTGCTCTCTAACATTAATGTAAATCCAGAGTAATCTACACTTCAGAGTTACCCCATATTTATCAGTACAGTGCCTCAGTCCAACAAAATTAAGCATGTGCTTAAGCACTTTAAGGTGCGGGTAGTCCCTTTGTCTTCAGAGGGGCTGTTCATGTGCTTAAGTGTTTCACTAGCTCAGGACCTAAAGGAGAACCAAATTTGATGGCATGGGACAGATTTGGGCTCTAAGCTTTTTACCACAAAGAAAGGGTCCTTTTACTTTCTGAAATCCCACATCAAATGAAGTTATGTCACTGTAGTTGGTATTACTGTGAAAAGTCATCAATAATTAACTAGTCAAGAGATCTATGTGTATGTGTCAATGTATAAGCCCTGACTGAATAAACAATTGAGGGGCAAACAAAAAACCCAAAGGAGAGAACTATCACTATACAAATAAGGATGGCATGCTGGGTCAAACCAAGGCTCCCTCTAGCCTTGTATCCCGTCTTCTGACAGTAGCCAGTGCCAGATGCTTCAGAGAGAATGTACAGAACAGGGCAATTATTGCATGATCCATCCCCTGTTGTCCAGTCCCATCTTCTGGCAGTCAGAGGTTTAGGGACACCCAGAGAATGGGACTGTGTCCCTGATCATCTTGGCTTATAGCCATTGATGGACTGATACTCCACAAACTTATCTAATTCTTTTTTTTTACTCCAATCATGCTTTTGTCCTTTACAACATCCCCTGGCAACATGTTCTCCAGGTTGACTGTGTGTTACATGAAATAGTACTTCCTTATATTTATTTTAAGCCTACTGCCCATTAATTTCATTTAAGTGACCCCTGGTTCTTGTCTTATGTGAAGAGATATAACACTTTTTTATTCAATTTCTTCACACCATTCATGATTTTATAGACTTCGGACATATTCCCCCTCTTAGACTTGGGTGATACTACTACATTTTTATAAGGTGTGATGTGAAGTGGTATCCAGAATGGTTATGTATAATCTGTCAAAGTTTTAAAGAGATTCAAAGGATTCCTTTGTACTACTACAAATTAAATGACAAGAAACAGAGAGGAAAACACTCTTTGGGTAAAATCCTGACCACACTGAAGTCAATGGGCACATTGACACTAAGTCGGGATTTCACCCTGTCATAAACAGATAGCTAAGGGTTAATGTCTCTTTCACCTGAAGCACCTGACCAGAGGACCAATCAGGAAACCGGATTTTTTTCAACTTTGGGTGGAGGGAATTGAGTGTCTAAGTCTTTTGTGAGTCTGCCTGCTTTCTCTGAGCTTTGGAGAAGTACTTTCTACTTTCTAGTCTTCTGTTTCTAAGTGTAAGGACAAAGAGATCAGATAGTAAGTTCTATGGTTTCTTTTCTTTGGTATTTGCATGAATATAAGTGCTGGAGTGCTTTGATTTGTATTCTTTTTGAATAAGGCTGTTTATTCAATATTCTTTTAAGCAATCGACCCTGTATTGTATCATCTTAATACAGAGAGACCATTTGTATGTATTTTTCTTTCTTTTTATATAAAGCTTTCTTTTAAGACCTGTTGGAGTTTTTCTTTACTTCAGGGAAATTGAGTCTGTACTCACCAGGGAATTGGTGGGAGGAAGAAATCAAGGGGAGATCTGTGTGTTGGATTGCTAGCCTGATTTTGCATTCCCTCTGGGGGAATAGGAAAGTACTTTTGGTTTCCAGGACTGGAAACAGAGAGGGGAGTCTCTCTGTGTAGTTTCACAGAGCTTGTGTCTGTGTATCTCTCCAGGAGCACCTGGAGGGAGGAAGGGAAAAAGGATTATTTCCCTTTGTTGTGAGACTCAAGGGATTTGGCTCTTGGGGTCCCAGGGAAGGTTTTTCAGGGGGACCAGAGTGCCCCAAAACACTCTAATTTTTTGGGTGGTGGCAGCAGGTACCAGGTCCAAGCAGGTAACTAAGCTTGGAGGTTTTCATGCTAACCTCCATATTTTGGACGCTAAGGTCCAAATCTGGGACTAAGGTTATGTCACACCCCTTATATCTCTAAGAATGCTGAGTTTCATTACATTTTGGGTCAGTAATAAGAAAAAAATTGCAGAAAATTCTAAAACTTTCTGTTTTGCAGGCTTCAAGAAGGGTTCATTTTCTACATTTTGTGAAATTTTCTGTGAAGTTTTTACTGAAAATGTTATCAATCATTTCCAAAACAATTGTGATTACTAAGACCCTGATTTTTCAGTGAGAATACAAAGCTTCCAGTAAGTGAGACATTTCAGTAATTTCAAATATTACATAAAAGGTGGGGTTGCAGAAATCACAGGAAATGTTGTGCAAAACATAACACTTTGATTATCCCCACAAATCTTTGTAAAAAGATCAAGGGGAGACTATTCTTTGAAAAATGGGGGGAAAACCACTACAGGCTCTGAAACTTAATCAAAAAAAGTGTCTACATACTCATTCAGAAAATGTCTTCATGTCCAAAATGGTAATAAGGGTAGTCAACCCTTTAATTAAAGGCTTTCAAACATATGAACAAGGAAGATGCAAATGAAAGGAGAGGGTTTCACTGACACAAGGATGATTTACTCAGACCTATCAACAATGGTGAAGGAACAGACATATTGTAAGTCAGTTATAACTGCCAGATGTATCCTACCAAGTGAAGCTTTGCATGGTCTTAGAATTCATGATGTTGCTTATTTCATTTAATTTTCTCTCTCGTTTTCTAGTTGGAATAATCCTGACTTTATTTAACATCATTATGGAATTAGACTGTTATTTTAGGAAACATGCTCTGGGCTGTTCTCAATGATGAGGAAAATTGAAGATCTGATCTCAAAGGCCTGAGACAAAAGGAAGACTATTGCCAATACATGCTGCCAAAGTTATGATTTTAAGCTCTCATAACTTTGCTAGACACTAAAAATCATGGACTGAATAGAGACACTGGATTTATGGCTCGTGATAACAATCCATAAACCCACTAACAGCTTTTTTCTCTTCCCTCCTCCCCATGATTACTGAGGTGTGAATGGACCACATCACCTTGAATGGTCTCTTTGAAATGTGTGTTAACTGCTTTATGCTGAACAATCTGTTCCACCATGTATTTATCTGTGACACTCTGGGTATGTCTACACTGCAATGTAAGCCCAACTCTGGCTCAAGCTTAGCCCCCGCTTCTGGTCTATGCTCAAATCGTGCTAACCCAGGGCTCGAACCCAAAGTGCTAGGACCTGATGGGGTGGAGGGTCCCAGCTTGAGTCAACCAGGATTCAACACCTATTGCTTTACAGTGAAGACACAGCCCGCTGGACTCTTGCTGTGGGTGTCTGACAAAAGTATTCCACAATCCCATGGGCCAACCTTCTTTGCCCTCTGGACAGTCACGTTTGGTGGATAGTCAAGTTTTCCCACACTGCACCACGAAAAAAGGGCTAGAGCAACCACAGTTTGGGAGCGTACTAGGAAGTCGGGGATATGGGTGGTTGGACGCAAGTCCAACTAAGGTAGTATAGACTTTGGAACCCAAGGTTGGGAACCAGTGTTCAACCATTGTTAACCTAGAGTTACAAATGAGTGTAAATGCACAAGCCATAGGTTAACAAACATAAGGTCTGCTAGCTCAAGTTCTGCTAACCCTGTGTTTACCCTGCAGTGTAGACATACCCTCTGAGTACATTTCCCAGACTTGAAGAAGAGCCTTGTCTCTCTCACCAACAGAAGTTGGTGCAATAAGAGATATTACCTTATCCGCCTTGTCTTTCTAATATCCTGGGATCAACATGACTGCAACACAGCATTGCACATCCACAGACAACTCCTGAAAGCTGTGTCTCCGCCAACATGGGAAACCCCCCGACTCAGGAAGTAACCCTGAGAAGATCAGATGGGGGATGGGTACTTCCTGTCCATGAAACAGGAAAAGTCTTTTTGGAGTCTGCAGAAGGGGAGCTGCTTCTGTTCCGTCTTCCAACAGTAAATACATGTTCTGTTGTTACTGAGCTCATGTGTGTGTTATCAGTCCATGGGCTTTGCTTGTTTGAGCTAACCCACAAAGGAGGAGAATTCAAGGACACACAAGACTGGTGGCAGCAGGTGGGATCAACATACAACAGGAGAAGGAAGGAAAATAGCAGATGACAGCAATGAAGAGGGTGACATGCAGCCTCAGGAATGGGAAGACACAGACCAAAATGACTGGTTTTTATGTTTAACCATTTACAGGAGCTGAGGCTCAGTGGAGCTCCTTGATAGGACACTTTGGATGAGCTGCAAGGGTGAACCAGTGATCTGAGGGAGAGAAGATGGATTCTTTTTGTGTGCTACTGTTGAAAGGCAGGTTCCAGCATATTTGCACATGCCTGCCCCCCACCCCCGAGTACAGGCAGATTAGAAAGCCCTGAAAATGGCATTGGCACTGCAGTTTGATCTTCTCTTAGAGAGGGGAGGAATAGCTCAGTAGTGTGAGCGTTAACCTACTAAACCCAGGGTTGAGAGTTCAGTTCTTGAGGAGGCCATTTAGGGATCTGGGGCAAAAATCTGTCAGGGGATTGGTCCTGCTTTGAGCAGAGGGTTGGACTAGATGATCTCCTGAGGTCCCTTCTAATCCTGATATTCTATGAAGGTTGTTCAGCCTATGGAAATCAGCTCAAGAGGCTAGCAGCAAAAGCTGGCTGGGATGAGATGCAACAGTACTGTATGAGATGACTTCATTGCAAATGGGGCCAAGAGAATGTCTGTATGCAACTGAGGAGTGCAAAACTGCAGCTGCTCAATGAAGCCATTGCACTAGCAAGTGATCTGGAACAGATCCACAAGTTGGAAAGGTGTAAGGAAGCAACACTGAGGATTTGGGACCATGGAGCTTAGACACCAGCAGTGAGAGCAAAGAAATCAACAATACAATTAAAGTTTGCAGCAAGTGGTGGAAATAGCAACCAGGGAAGTTGGACAACTTCAGATAGAAAGGCAGCAAGTAATTCCATAGTAACAAAACGGTACTGAGATTGAGGCATGCAGGTTTTCAGTCAAGAGGAATGAGCCAACCCCCTGATCAGGGGCCCTGCAGTAAATTAATAAATGCCACAGGGGATTGGGCCTGCTGTAAATGTGGAAAATCTGGACATTTTAATGAGATTGTCCATTGATTAAAACTGATATTGGAAGACTAGTGCAGGAAGTACAGCCACAAGCTGTCCATCAGTAAATTCTAGGCAACCATAGTATTTATATGTTACTGTGGAGAGTGGCACCTGCCTTGGAGTCTTGGGGGAGTCTCATGTGAGATTCTAATTGATTCTGGGGCACACGTTTCCGTGTTATTTGACCAGCTTTCTGTTTAAAATGCCACTGCTCTAAGTGCTCTAAAATCGGCACAGCTAATCAGATTGCCTTGAAATTTGGTGTGCCTCGTGGGAGCATTGGGAACAGTCAGTGATCCAGATTTGGGGCCATTTGACCAATGGGGTTCCTGAGATACACCCCCAAAAATCTATTTTTTAAAGCTGACACAAACTGGCAATGTTTTTTTGCTCACAGATAAAGCTCAAACCAGGGCTCAGATCAAAGCACCAGGGTCTCAGATGCTCTACGGTTTCCTCAGAGTGTGTGGCACCCACCAGCCCTTTGAGGGAAATAAAATTAAAATGTTATTTGAAAAAGTTTTTGCTTCTCCAGTTAGGCATACTAAGACTCATGTACCTAATAAATTACAGTGACCATGGGCACAAACTGAGGCTAATTATCTGGAAAACTGTTTGTATACCGGGGGACTGAGCATCAAGGGTATGTTATGGTTAAGGTTAAGATTCTGTTACGGGTAATTTAAGTAAAAGTCAGGGACAAGTCATGGGCAATAAGCAAAAATTCACAGAGTGTTGCGGGCTTGCTGCTGCTCCAGATCCGCCATTGCTCTTGCAGCAGGGGCTGACTGCTGCTGCTCCAGCCCTGGGGGTCTTGACCCAACCTCAACCACTGCTCCAGTGGGCTGGCCCCTGTTCAGCAGCTCCAGGGTTGACAGCAGGCCAGCTGTTCTGGGAGCCATTACTCCAGGTGCTGGCCACTGTTCCAGCAGCCCTGGGTCTAACTGTGGCCATTGTTCTGGTGGCTGCTGCTCCAGGTCCTGGGCTGGAAACCATACAGCTGTTCTGCAGCCCTGGGGCTGGCCACGGCAGCTGCTCCGGCAGCCGCTGCTCTATCTCTGCTGCAGAAGTAGTCACAAAGGTCCTGGAAAGTGACAGAATCATATCCTTAGTTATGGTCCTTAATGCTAAGTGCCACCCCAGGCACTGAGAGTTCAAATCCAACCTGGGATGGAAATTGGAAATTTAAAAAGCCAGTCTTATTAGAGAGTCTTATTCCGATCTGCCTCCATCAAAAAGGATTTTTTTATTCTGGGAAAATGAAAACTGAGTACAGCAGAATATTCAGAAGGTGCCGAAACAATTTTTTAAAAAAGAAAATAAACTACACAAGCAAATGCTTCCTGGGAGGGGTGGGAACTGGGACATGAAGGAGAGTAGAGGCAGGGCACCTGTGAGCCCCACATTCACCTCCTATATGTATGTGTCCCAGTCTAGGGGCCCCCAACCCAACTAAAGGGATGCAAACCCCCCCTTTCATGGGGGACAGGGTTTAGAAGGGGCCTTCCTTATATGGGGGTCTGAGTCCCTCTCCATGCCCTCTCATGTGAGCTGGGAGGTTCCTGGCAAACTAGAAATGTATGAGCCCCACTCTCAGCACTCTGTGAGCCAGGATCTGAGTGGCATGCCTTTTCTGAGGTGTTTGAGCCCCTCTCCTTAACCCAACCCCTTCATAAAATATCATGGCCAGGAAGTCATCTAGTCCAACCCCCTGCTCAAAGCAGGGCCAATCCTCAAGCAGATTTTTAGCCCTCTTCCCTAAATGGCCCCCCCTCAAGCATTGAACTCACAACCCTAGGTTTAGGGAGCCAATGCTCAAACCACTGAGCTCTCCCTCCCCCCAATGTGAACCAGGATCAGGGGAAGCCTTTCCCTTCTGGGTGGGGAGCTTAGAACAGGCATGCCTGACATGCAGCAAGAACATAATGCTAAGACTGGGGTTAGGATGGAGCTGAGATTGGGTATGCTCGACACACATCAGAAACTCCCACACTCTCCTACTGGGCCAAATGGAGCAGTTCACAGAGCTATTATTTCAGGGCTGTATTCATCTCCACTGGGTATTCTCTTTCATCTGAGACCATCATATTGAGATTAATGGGCCACTTCTCACCTTTCTGAGCCTGCTATGCTGCTTCTGGATAAGATAAAATATATGATCTGCAACAGGGGCCCTTGATTTCAAAAGGGCTAACTTTAAAAATTAAGGGAACTAGTTAGGGAAATGGACTGATTGAAGAACTCAAGGATCTGAATGTGGAGAAAGCTTGGGATCACTTTAAGTCAAAGTTGCAGAAACTATCTGAAGCCTGCATCCCCAACAAGGGGTATGGGTGGGGTGGGGGAGAAATCATAGGGAACAGTTGCAGACCCAGCATCTCAAACAGGTTATTAACAGAAAGCAGAAAGTCTACAAGGAATGGAAGATGGGATGAATCAGCAAGAAAAACTACCTCTTGGAAGTCAGAAAGCATAGGAATAAAGCGAGAACTGCCAAAAGCCAAACACAGCTGGACTTTGCAAAGTGAATTTAAACCAACAATAAAAGGTTCTATAGCCATATAAATAAGGAAACAAGGAAAGAAGAAGTGGTACTGCTAAGCACTGAAGATGGCGTGTAGATTAAAGTAAACTAGGCATGGCTCAAGGCCTAAACAAATACTTTGCCCCATTTTTTAATGAGACTAATGCCTAGGGGTAGTGGCAAGGTGGCTAATGAGAATGAGGCAATGGAGGTAGAAATTACCATGTCCAGGTTGGACGTGAAACTCAAACAGTTTAATGGGACTAAATGGGGGGTCCCAGATAATCTCCATCTGAGAATATTAAAGGAACTGGCACATGAAATTGGAAACCCAAAAGCAAGACATTTTAATGAATCTGTAAACTTGAGGGTCATACTCTATGACTGCAGAATTGCTAATATAGTTTCTATTTTTAAGAAAGGGGGGAAGTAATCAAGGAATCTACAGAGAATTCTTTCCCAAGTGTCTGGCTGTTGGGTCTTGCCCACATGCTCAGGGTCTAACTGATCACTATATTTGGTGTCAGGAAGGAATTTTCCCCCAGGTCAGATTGGCAGAGACCGTGGGGGGGTTTCACCTTCCTCTGCAGCATGTGGCACAGGACACTTGCAGGTTTAAACTGGTATAAATGGTGGATTCTCTGTAACTTGAAGTCTTTAAATCATGATTTGAGGAATTCAGTAACTCAGCCAGAGGTTAGGAGTCTATTACAGGAGTGGGTGGGTGAGGTTCTGTGGTCTGCAATGTGCAAGAGGTCAGACTATATTACCATGATGATCCCTTTGGAGTCCATGAACTCCCCTTGCTCCATTCTCCCCCTGATTTCATACAGTATTATAATGGAGTGCCAGCTCTGCTTCTTAAAGGATAACTCTTCAGATAGGTCAGAGTAGCTTTGCTAGCATAACCCTGTAGTGCAGACACAGCCTACAGAAGGGATTTTTTCATTAGTGTAGGAACACACCTCCTCCCTGAATAGGGTGACCAGATGTCCCAATTTGATAAGGACAGTCCTGATTTTTGGGTCTTTTTCTTATATAGGATCCTATTATCCCCTACCCCCTGTCCCAATTTTTCACATTTGCTGTCTGGTCACCCTATCCCCAAACAAAAGGCTTGTCTACATACAGTGCTGTAGCATTTAGTGAAGACACTAGCACCACCTCTCCAAGAAGCACTAGATATGTCAATGAGAGAAGCTCTCCCATTGACATAGTGCTGTCTCCACCAGGGTTTAGGTCGGCATAACTGCATTGCTCAAGGGTGTGGACTGGAGTAGGGGGGAGAAGAAATTGAAAGTAAAACAAATGTAAACATCTGAAATCCAGAAAATGAATAAATAAGACACATTATTCCTGAGTGAGGTGCCATGGGGGCCTGGCCAGAGTGTGTGGGGGAGGGTCCAGTTTGGAGGCGGCACAGACTGGGTGGACTTGAAGTCTGACTAGGGAAACCTGGCTAAAGCAGAAGCAGGAGTCCTAGCCACAGCAGATAGTGAGAGTGAGGAGCCCAGCTCAGTGTACAGCTCAGGCTACATAAACGAAGTTGCATGCAGCCCCTCCAGTAAGCTGCTGCCTGTGATGCATACTCAGCAGCATAGGGCAGGAGACAATAAGAAGCAACTTCTTACATGTAAATGGCTTCTACAGTGCCAAATAATGGTTTAATGGGATGGGAAAAGGAGTGGGAGCTAGAAATGTTTGTGGGAGCTACATGCTGCAGGGAATTGTGGGGCAGGAGGTGGCACACAAAGTTACCGTAACAACCATGTAATAAAACACTCAAGGTTTTGAGACATAGACCATGGAACAGATTTCTCTCACCAGTCCTGTTAGCAACTATCCATTGCAAACATTTCAAAGCAGGACCATTATCCCCATTCCACTATAACAAAATGTACAGGATGGGGAAGGAGCACTGAGGATTCATATAGCAACCATATGGCCTAGTGGAAAGACTGCTGGATTGGAATGATTTCTAGTTCTGCCAGTGGCTTGCTTGGTGACCTTGGAAAAAAGTCACTTCCACCCTCTGTGTCTCAGTTTCCCATATGTTAAAAGGGGATAATGATATAAAGATCTACTGATGAGCAGCACTATATCAAAGCTAGGCCTTTTGATCATTACCTAGCCACAGTAAAATATTAACTGCAAACCTAGGTGAGAACTACAATCTCTAGACGATCACTAGCTGTTACCAAACATACACGTCTCTTCCTGTTTAAAAAAAAAAAGTTAAATGGCAAAAAAAAAATATTCTTTACCACACTGTTAATGTTGCCTGGAGAGAGCTTGTGCCCTTCAAGAAAACTGAGTTCAGCAAAACTCAAATGTCAGAAAACCAGCAAATACAGAAATAAGGTAAATGCACAAACAACCTTAACACTGCCCTCTTTGAGCAATGCCACAATATGCCCTTAACACAAACATACACACCTACCCTGCCTTTTCACTGTAATGGACAAGCACAACCAGCATGTGCCCTACATTCAAATGCTGAGCCCACACCCCTGACCACACCTGTCAGATTTAACAACCACTTCATACTCTTTTGAAACCCATTTCACAGCCACTTGCACAGAGGATACCATCTGAACTTATACCTTCCCCTATCCATCGTTTAATCCACACACTGCTCTCATATCCTACCTCACTACTGACAATATCCATAACAAGAAGATCCCAATGCTCTGCTACTGACACAACCTACACAATTTTGTATTAAAATGATGCCAGCTGGAACCTCAGCCTGGCCCCTCTTTCTTTTGATAGCACATATGGGGTATTCAGACCCAGATCTCCACATATCACAATCACAGGTCCTCAAACTAATCCCCAAATCTCCTCAAATCACAATTACAGTTCTTCCAAGCTGCTCTAGTTTATTCCTCCAGCTGGGATGCATGCAGATAATTCCAGAGGATGAGTTAAGCTTTTGTGAGCATTTACCTTAACTCTGTATTTTCTGGTTTTCAGAAGTTTGAGTTTTGCTGAACTCAGCATCCTGGAAGGTCATGAGCAATCACTGGCAGGGCCATCCTTAGCCATAGGCAGAGCAGACAGCCGCCTAGGGCACCACTAGGTCTGGGAGCACCGCTCTGCTGGGAGCCCGGACAGATGGGAAGCAGTGGAGCATGTAAGAGCAGGGCTGCTGGGTCCTAGATAGAGATGAATGCAGCACAGTCTGAGGGAGGGGATTGGCTGCTGGGGTCTCTGGGAAGGGGTGAGGGAAGGAACTCACCAGTGGGGTGACCAGATGTCCCGATTTTATAGGGACGTCCTGATTTTTGGGTTTTTCCTTATATAGGCTCCTATCCCCCCCCCTCCACTCCCATCTCAATTTTTCACATTTGCTGTCTGGTCACCCTAGGTGTGGGTAATTGGTACCTATATAAGACAAAGCCCCAAATATCAGGACTGGCCCTATAAAATCGGGACATCTGGATCTGGTCACCCTAGCTGGGGAGCGTGTCTCTCCCCCGGGCTGGCAGCAATCCATCTCATCCAGGGGGAGCTGCACAGGGTAGGATGAGCTGCTGTGGCTTCATGGGTGCCCCGTCCCTGAGATCAGATGCTGTGCTAACTTCACCAGGGTCTGTTGGGCTGGCAGTGGTGCCCATTGGCGTGTGATCAGACCTGAGGGTTTGCTGCTGCTGTTGCCACTCTGCACCCGAAGAGGTGGATTTTGGGGTTCTGCAGTTTTCCACCTATCTCCTCCTCTACTGCAGCTGTTGGACCAGCAGGCTTGGGGGTGAGCCAAGCATGAAAGCAGTACTGTGTTGCCATTTAGATTGTCATTTAACCTGGTTTGCCAAAAATGCTTGCTAACAATCCTGAATTCAATTTCAATATTTTTTTAAAAAAAATCAATATCTTAGCCAAAAACAGAAAATTAAGTTGTTGACAATTATTTGTGACAAGTTTGGTATGGGAAAGGGAGTGGGCCAGTTTTCATCAGAGAAACAAAAAATGTTGACTGACTTTGCTATAGCCCTGTTACTGCTAAATAGAGTCCTCCAACAACTGTAATATGCTCATCTCCTTACCAATGTATAGAGCAGAGGTCGGCAACCTACGGCACACATGCCAAAGGTGACACGTGAGCTGATTTTTGATGGCATGCAGCAGTGGGCTGAGCAACTCAGCCTGCCACTGCTTTGGGGTTCCAGCTGCTGCCCCATTGCCACCCGGGGTCCCGGCCACCGGCCCCACTCAGCACTCACTGCTGGCCTGGGGACCCCCAAGGAATCCCAGGCTGGCAGCAGGCTGAGCAGGCCAGCGGCTGATACCCTGAGTGAGCCACTCAACCCGCTGTCAGCCTGGAGTTCCATTCACTCAGCTGGTAGGTGGGCTGAGCAGGACTAAATTGAACAAAATAGGAAAACAAGAGCAACTAATGACAAAGTTCAAGAACCTAGAGCTGTGGTCCCCAACCTTTTTCGTCTGGCAGTCAGACGAAGGACCGTGACAGTGGACGAGCATCCGCCGAAATGCTGCCGAAATTCGGCGGCATTTCAGTGGCGACACCTCTGGATGACGCTGCTTATTGGCAGCAAGTGGCATCATCCAGAGGCGTAGCCGCCAAATTTCGGTGGCATTTTGGTGGATGCTTGTCCGCTGGCCAGTACGCAGGTGCACTGAGAGGCCCCTGCAGGTGCCATGGCACCTGCGGGCACTGCGTTGGGGACCCCTGACCAAGAGAGCCTCCTGAAGCACGGTGATCGTTTTGATTTAAATGGACTTGAACTGTATGAAAAATTGAGTACACTATCCTCAATGTTGCCACATGCAAAATCGATAATGGACATTGTACAGTTTACTCATACCAGCAAACTTGTTGACATATATCCTAATGTGTACATTGTCACTCGTATTCTACTGACAATTCTTGTAACAGTAGCATCAGGAGAACAGAGTTTCTCAAAACTAAAGCTCATTAAAAACTATCTTCGCTCTACATGGAGTCAGGAACACTTGACTGGTCTTGCTATTCTTGCAATCAAACAAGACATCACTTTGTCTTCATTATACAATGACATTCTTACTGATTTTGCAGCCAAAAAAGCCAGAAAGATTGCTTTTAATTAAAAACAAATCCTTGTTTCAATACTCTTCATATAAATTTCCAATAAAATGTTGACAAATTTAAAAAATTATATTATTTGCATCATTCTGTCAAATCAGAATTTTTTCTATGGTGCTGCTTCTTTAGTGCTAGTCCATCAGCATTACTGTGTGCTTCATTAAGTTAAACTGGTTTTAATAACATGCATGTGGCAAGTTTTCCAATAGTGTAAGCTTATGTTTGTGTTGCTAAGAGCAAGACAGGCTCAGGGGCACCAGTTAAATAATCCCGCCTAGGGTACCATAAATCCTAAGGACGGCCCTGATCACTGGGCAATCTTAACTCTACATTAATGATTTTTTTGCCTTTTAATCATATGTAAAGTTATAAATATGCCAGCTAAGTAATAGCAAGGGATGAAATGTTCATTAATGCCAACCTATTTCAAAATGTTTTCTTGAATCAAAATTAGTTCAGTCTCAACAGCTTTCCTTGTTTTTGAAAAAAAAGACACTGTTGCACTGAATGCAGAAGCTGTTTCATTTAATTTGTTTTAATTGTGTTTTGTGCTTCTGAAGGAAACAGGACTATGTAAATTGACAATCCATGGAAGGCAGTTCTTTAAACCAAGATTAATATACTAAAAGGATTTAACATGAAAAATGCAAAAACTGCTGCAAATCTTTAGTGAAAGAAAAAGAGGATTTTACTTGTTTAATTTAAAAAAATTATGCAAAAGAAAACAAAATTAAATGCCTTTAAAGAGGCTAAATTTTAGATTAGATAGATAGATAGATAAGATAGATATAATTCTATGCACTAGCTCAACCCAAAGTTATGGGCTGAGTGCATTAATCACTTGGGGAAATTCTATGGCTTGTGTTATGCCAGAGGTTAGACTAAATCATCCTAATGGTCTCTTCTGGCCTTTTACTCTTATTTTGCTTTAGACTTAGAAGACCACTAGAGGTGACTATGTCACACTAGGCACCACTGCTAATTAAGAACCCAGTAAATGGAAACCATAGAAAACCAAGAGCAACCCCACAAAATAGAGAGCTACAGAAGCCATACAACATAAATAAAGATATCCCACTTATCCTACACATCTCCACTCAATTTTCCCCTTCAAAGGCTCCCTTGAAGTATAAAACCTAAAATCGTAGACCTACAAATTCCAAATAAAATAGACATAACTTACATTTTGTTAGAATTTTAGTATACTGCAGAATTTGCAAAAACTGAATCAGTTAACAGATTTCTGGGGCCAAATTCTGCAGTATCTTACAGATTCTCTGGCCCAGTCTACATCATTGGTCAGACTCTGGTGGTGCAAAAGTCCCAGAGAGCTATCAGATAATCCAACCAGGCATAACGCGAGCGTTACCAAGCTCACAGCATAGGTGGAATACTACGGCCAGGAAGGGGACATAGAATGTGGCACATTCCAGAAATCCCCAGCTGATGGACAGCCCAAAGAAGGCCATTACCAGATGGTGCAGTTTAGATCAGCACTGAGGCTGCTCAAAACTGTGTCAGGGCCAGTGTGGAGTAGACCTTGTGGATCAGAGAGCTTCAGCTGCCTCCCTTGCACAGACTGGATGCAACAGGAAATGCGTACCTATGTATCCACACTGAGTTCAGTAGAGTTACAAAGGGTGTAGAGAGGCCCGCACTAAAAACTGGACAGTGACTGCAATATTTGTAGCATGTCACTGGGGTATTCACAGTAGTTCATATTTTAATATGTTCTAAGTATAGAGCACCACAAGTAAGTCAACAATAAAATTAATTTTTCCTGAAGGTGGTAATTAGGGTGTCAGGGTTTTAGCAATGACCTTGGTAAGTCAGCAAAGAACATGCTTCATGCAAAACACAAAAAAAGCACAAACATTTAAACAAAACTGACTTTTTTAGCCATTACAGCAGAGGCTATCTCCATTCCAAGCTAAACACAGACCCTGGCACACTGACATGGGAAACAAGTCTCCCAAAATGTTTATTAGCCAGCCAAAGAAGAAAGCAGAGCTGGATATACATTTAAGATCTGACAATCTATCTGTGCACACCTGTTGAGAGCAGGGATTCATCTGCAAAAGAAAGGGCAGGGACTAAGTTGATCTACAGTTATCTCAGTTCGTCACATTTATCTGATTGTAGAACTAATGAGCTCTGAAGTGCTGAGCCACAATACAGAAAATACCACGGCACAGTAGCCCTCCTTATTTCTTTGAGCTTATCTAAATGCTTCTTCTAATCATAATCAAAGACTTTTTGTCCCTGTTTTTCCTGATTTTTGTTATATTGAAGACCTTACATTTTGTCAAAAAAAAATAAAAAGCAAATCCATATCCGCTTTCATAAGGTCTGACAGCTGCTGCCAGCGGGGAAAAGAAGGCATGGATAGAATTAAATATTGCTTTTCTCCACAATGGTAAGGATTATCTACAAAGAAGGCATTAGATTTGATTTGTGATCAAGCAAACTGAGCTCACACTGCAGAATCAAAGAAGCTAGGGAAGGAAAAGGCTCATTGTTATCTAGTCCATCCCTCTGTCAGTGCAGGTATGTTCCCTATTATTTCAAGCATGATTTGGCAGTCATTTGTTCAAATTTTGGGATGCAATTTTTATCATCTGCAATCTTCACAATTATGTACCACTGGGTACTATATGTACTGAAATATCCTAGGTGACTTTCAAAAACTATGAGAGAGAAACAGTCACATCAAAGCTTAGTAACTCAGAATCCTTTAATCTTCCACGCTTATGGAGTATGCAGATTTACATAAAGGAATTATTGATAATTCTGAAGTGTGTGTTTACTTTTGTAAATGCCAGAGTTTAGCATTACTGATTGATCATAATATACATACAAGATATACATCGGTGTGTGTAATGTGTTAAGTAAAATGGAGCAGTAGAATAGCTATGGAAAGAAGCAGACAGATTTCTAGAAAAATAACTATGGGAAATGAAAGCTTTTCCTCAACTATATGCATATCTAGTGCCAATTACCACATTTGTTTGCTGATTTTTTTCTAAAAAAAATCATTAAGTTGATATGAACCAACAGTGCAAACCTTAGAAATATTTACCTCCATTTCCTCAGAATCCTAGACTCCAACAGGGTGAATTTCATTCCTCAGACAAAAGGAGGAACTGTAGTATGAAGATTCTAAAACTTGTGAAAATGTTTGGGAAATTCAGTAGTGGTATTGAGCTATTTTAGGTGTTGTGGCTGAGAAACTTGTGACTTTAGATCCTTTATAAATGATCTTACTTCCCTCTTTTCAGCAGATATACTGTATAGTAGATGCTCAGTTTGCTCCGTCGCCATCCATACTGTATAAAATCACAGTATTACGAAGGGCCAAATTCTCCTTTCCAATACATTAAACTCCCACTTAAGCCAGTGGGGGTTGTCTATTTTTGGGCAGAATTTCTCCCTACTCTTTTTTTCTTCCACTCTACTTCTGTTCTGCACCCATCACCAAGGTATCTGATCACCTTTGTGCTCAGAGGGTGCTTTACAACTTCAGCACACTACACAAATATCAACAACTCAACTGATTTTGAGATCTGAAATCTTATGTCACCCCAACAATAAAAAAAAAGGATAAATCTCTCCTATTTTAAGTTTTCAAGTAGACAATTGTCAGACACAATCCTGAGTGAAAGCTGCAATTCAGTGTAAATAATCAATTCTTAGGTGAACGGTTTGAATAAATAGAGCCACTGAAATGGAAAAGGACATGATATTTCTAGTGTCAAAGGAATCCAGATATTTCAGAGAAGCATTTGAAAATCTTTGGGGCAATTAGTTTCATCCACAATATTCTTCTTTACAATTTAACTGAAACCACAAAGAACTGAATGTACCTGACACAAAAAATAAACAGTTTTTGATGAAGGCTTTTATTAATCCAATGCCATGTTAGCCGCAGGTATTTCTTCACAAAGAGCATGACAGACCTTGTGCATGCACACCTTCTCTGCACACCAGGCTGAGAGATCGTGCTTCCGTGAGCTCACCAAGGAGAAATGTGGATCTGCCCTGCCCTCTGGTCAGGTCAGTGACTAAAGGGCATGGTTTGGCCCCACATTATTATAAGCAATGGAACAAGATAAGTTCGTGGCCAGGTAGAATCATCAACAGCATTGACTCTTTACATATCCACACAACGTTTAAGCCATGTCTGCCCTCTATTCTGCAAATACTATTTCCTGTGGGTCTAATGCGCAGCTGCGGTGCTTCTTGTCCTCTGAGTTTGCCACACAACCCTGCTAACTTTGTCATCTTCAGTCCCTTTTACTAGAGAAGAGCATTGTCACCTTGGATTCCTAAAAATAGCAGGAAAACTCTTCCTCTTCTGGTAGCAACAACAAGAGAGAGAGAGTGACAGGGAGAGAGAGAGAGAGAGACCTGCCACATTAGGATGTGGGCTGCTAATGGAATAAGAGGGTGTTAATTTGTGAACTAATATTAAGAATCCTAGGGATTCCCTGTTGGAAAGAAAATACCAAAAAACTGCTGCATCTAAGCTCTTTGTGCAAAACACACAGACCAAGTCCTGCAAGCCTTTACTCATGTGAGTAGTCCGACTGGCTTCAGTAGGACCATTTTTTCAGGACTAAGCTTTCGTAGGGTCTTGCCTTGTTAAAAGTAAGAATTCTGGGGAAAATCCTCAACAGCTGAGGAGACAAGAGAAGACTGTCAAGCAGCTGCATTTTGCATTCATAAAACATTGTCTAAGCTTACTTTTTACACAAATGTTTGCAGCTTGAAATTCATGAAAATAGTTCTTAGACTAGACGGCTTCTCTAGCAGATGGATTCACACAGAAACCCTATTTAGATAGTGTTGTCTGCTCTGCTAAGTACTGTAAGTGCATTCTGGTTTTGAGAATTTATAAATACTATGAAATCAGAAGTTATCTGGCACTGTCTTACAGTCCACTTTCCTTTCCTCTTCAGACTTCAGAGATAGAAAAGTGTATAGCTGAAATGAATGCAGAAACTACTGTAATGAGTTCTGTTCTTTGCAAATGGCTAGCTGATATTTAAACAAAAAAAATTTGTCTTTACTACAAATGAGATACATTGTAGAAATGTTTCTAGGAAGAAGTACCAGTCAAGTCTTTTAAGCTAACACCCTTTATATGACTATGGTATCTTCATTCTCTTCACATCAGTCCTTTCCATTCTTTCATATCAGACAGAGTTGTCCTTCTGATAGTTTGATGTGTGCAGTCCCAGAGTATCAGAAAGATGCCCTAGGAGCTTTGTCATTGAGAAGGGATGGAAGCCAGCTGGAGATATACTGGAAAGGGTAGATGTCAACTTGGGACATATGGCAGATGGCACTCAATCAGAAAGCATCCTCTCATTACCAGCTAAAGAAATGGCATCTTACAAAATAACTACATGGCTTTGCAGTTGCTTGAACATAACACAGTGACAGCCCTGCTGGCACAGATGGATGATCTTTTCTTAGCTATGCAGAGAGGCCAAACATCCATGCTAACACTATTAGGCCTCTGTGTCCTTCAGCACCATTAATCATAAGGGTTGTCAAGGTCTCTTCCCCACTCTGAACTTTAGGGTACAGATGTGGGGACCTGCATAGACACTTCTAAGCTTAATTACTAGCTTAAATCTGGTATCGCTGCCACCATCCAGAATTTTCAGTGTCTGGATCACTCTCTTCCCCCCAAAACCTCCCCCTTCCTGGGTAGCCTTGAGAGACTCCTTCACCAATTCCCTGGTGAGTCCAGATCCAATCCCTTGGATGTTAAAACAAGGAGAAATTAACTATCCCCCCTCCTTTCTCCCACCAACTCTGGTGGATCCAGATCCAACCCCCTTGGATCTAAAAACAAGGAAAAAATCAATCAAGTATTAAGAAAAAGGCTTTTAATTAAAGAAAAGAAAGGTAAAAGAAAACCCTCTGGGAGAGATTAGCATACCAGCTACTCTCACAGACAACAGATTCAAAACACAGAGGATGTTCCCCTGGGCACAAAATTTAGTTACACACAAAAAAAAAAACCCCAAATATCCAATCTGATTCTACCTCTAATTGCATAAGACAGATTACAAAAAAATAAACATAAACCTATTTATTCCTTTCTAAAACTTACTACTCTGATACGAGGCTGGTTCCTTGATCTTTTTCACTCCGGCTGAAACTGAAACTCTAAACAAAGGAAAAACGTCCCTCCTTCCTTTTGAAACATCTTGTTCCCCCATTGGTTCCTCTGGTCAGGTGTTAGCTAAGCTAGGTGAACTTTTTAACCCTTTACAGGTAAAAGAGGCATTAACCCTTAACCATCTGTTTATGACAAGGGTCTGTTGAGATACGGGGCAGAGGTAGATGGAATTGCATTAATATGACTCTGCTTTTCCCTCGCCAAGTGATCCGAAAGGGAGGTATTGAATAATTGTGCAACCTCTAACAATCTACAGAGACTCACAGTCCTCATTCCTGCCACAACTCTTATCCACTCTTAAATGTGACTGCTAAGAAAGATCATAAAATTGTGTAGGTTCTAATACCACCGATAAATTGATGAAATGCAGTTCTGTCTCAATCATTAAGTGAGGACAGTATGGTCTCCTGTATGGCTCAGTGGCTGGGTGAAATAGGGACATGGCTAAACCAGGGACAGCTGGTCCAGGTTCAAACCAGTAGAGGAAGAGGATAACATTTTGAGGGACTGAAGAATTGACATGCAACCTAGGGAGTCTTTCTAGACTCCTTGTAGCTCCTGAACTCCTGGGAAGCAGCAGTAACTAAGAATGACTTATATTATCGATGAATAACCAGGGGTTTGTACCCTTTAGTGTCAGTCAAGGACCTAGCTCTGCTGATCTCTGCCTTTGGCACCTCCAAACTAGAGTACTGTAATGTACTACATCAGAGATTGGCCATGAAGCCCACCCTGAAATAAACTGGTATAGAACCTTCTTTCCTCGAAGAAGAAGAAGAAGAAGAAGAAGAGTATCACAAATACCTCACACTAGTATTTTATGCTCTACATTGATCACCTATCCAGTTAAATTAAATTAAAGGGGCTGGTCTTAATTTTCAAAGCCTGTAATGGTCTGAAGCCTCACTACTGCATACTTTTGCTTTGCATCCAAAAAGGCAAATGAGTTCAGTTGGTGAATTTTGGCTGACAGTGGCAAGGTTACACCTCACAGGCACTGGAAACAAAACTTTCTCAGTGAAGAAAGCAATGCTGTGAAACTGGCTAAAATCTGTTCATGGACTGAATTTAAACTGTGGACCAAGAGTTTCTAAATCCTGTTAGCAACTCCCTGAGCCATCGGACTAAGAATAGAGCTGTTTATATATATATATATATATATATATATATATATATATATATACACACACACACTTAACATTTCAAAGCTCAAAATATCTTTTTTCCATTAGATCTACATCTGGTCCAAAAATGTCTTGAAAACTTCCTTTTTTTTTTAATTTCAACATTTTAACTGTTCTACTGAAAACAGTGGTTTTCCACTGACACACCTTTCTGAGCGTAAGAGTTCTGAGGAGGTAAGAGATTGAGCCATCTCTATTTGAAACAATATAATAATATTCCAGCACTTAGACAGTGTTTTGGAGATGCAATGCAATGTCAATTAATGAATCATTGCTATTTTTATCATCTGCATCATCATAAGAAATAACATACTGTCATTGCTTTATCAATTACATGGCAGACAGTTCACTACTAGATTTTACAAGAGCTTGTTCAGTTCAAATATATGTTGATTTAGGATTTATACTAGATAATGTACAATATTTACATTTTCCTACAGAAAAATCTGTCTTCTGTATATAGATTTATTATTCATCAATCTACTGAGAAATCATATGAACAGCATGAGACAGAAATAAATCATAAGCACAAAAAGTATGGAGAGAGATATACAGATAGACAAATAACAGCCTAGAAACCTCCTGCCATCTCAGAAACAGATGACTTAGAAAAAAGATAAAAGTTGTCAAGCATATATACCAGCAGTAAGGTTCCAAAGGGAAATGAGAATGGAAGAAATGTAAATGAATTCATTATAGGTTCACTTCATACTGCTCTGACAGATTGGGAAGATAAACAAATAAATCAGGAAGTCAGATCAGGAGGGAAACTCACAAAAATAGGGGAGGGGAATACAAAAGTAAAGTGAAAATGAGACATGTTGCTGCAGTTACATTAAGGGCTAGCTTTTCAAATGAGCCTTTTGTTTTTTAACCACCTCTAATACTTATAGATTATACAACAACTTATATAAGTGTACACTGCACAGTCAAAGAACCAGCCTTAACCCTGCCCTATGTGCCAATCATCTATCTATTAAGGATATTTTAGTTCACAACAAGAAGCTAAGGCCTTGTCTACACTGCAGTTTTGTTGCCAAATGGCAGCTTTTGGCAATGAAACAATGGAAGTTTACACACTGCAATGCCACTTGTGGCAACAAAAATCTTCAGTTTCGGTGACAGAATAAAATTACCTCAAGGGAAGGCATAAAGCTTTTTGCAGCAAACTTAAAGCGATAAAGCCTTAGTATAGACACTACCGTTCATTTTATCTCCACAACTGGCCTCCCCCAGTATCCCACGATGCCCTCCGTGACTGCTCTGCTTACTGTTTTGAGCTCTGCTTCCCTGTATTCCTGTTACAAAGGCATGCGTCCCTCCCCCCTTCAACGCTCTGTGAAATTCTGACAGCTGAGCATGCTGCTCAGGTCAGACAAGGAAGAGTAAATCATTAACATGGAATCCTACTCTCTCCAGCATTAGAAACGCAGTGTGTGTGTGTGTGTGTGCACGCTGTGCAGAGCCAGGGAGGGAGGCAGAGGCTGATGTCAAGGTGTCCCTCTCCCCCAGCCTAAGAACTGGTTGTTTCCAGCGGCTGTCTGAATTTAAAGACAGTATGCCGACACACTCTCTCTCCCCAACACACATTGTCTCTCACATACACATTCCCGTCCCACATATTCCCCCAACACACACTATGTCTGTCTCTCCACCCACACATGCACCAGCTCCCCGTCACATACTCCCCCCAACACATTTAGTTGAAAAGCAGCTGGCAATCTAGTCGGATGCCTATGTAACCATGGGAATGAGAAACCTGCATCATGTGATGCTGTACCTGCCCCATGAGACATTGCAAACCCTTCCCAAAGCACCTCGCAGACAGTTGCACAGTGGGGTAGCTACCACAGTGCACTGCTCTCTGTGTCGATACAAAATCTGCTAGTGTGAGTGCGCTCTGCTGACACAAGGAGCATAGTGTGGACATGCCACAATGATTTAATTAAAGTACTTTAATTAGAGTGGCATAACTTTGGGGGACAAAACTCTGCTGTGTAGACATAGCCTTAGGAAAGTAAAGCTGAATATGTGTTTTGATAGTGTCTCGCTCACATCCAAAATGGTATCGTTCAAGTCCTTCTCTGATTGTTAGCTCTTTTGGACAAGGACTGTTTCCACTTCTGTGTTTTCACAGTGCCCAGCAAAATTGTTTTTAAGTTCGCTTTCTAAATGGGATTTTTTGTTTTTCTAAATTTTCCTCAGAATGTAATCACTTTTTATTTTGAAATTGAAAATGTTTAACTTTGAATGAATTCCTGTGTTGGGACAAACTGCCTGATCCAATATGGCAATGCAGGAAAAAAAAACCCAAACCAAACAAAAACAGAAAAGAAAAAAAAGGAACCTCTCATGAAAGTTACTGTGAAACAAAAACGAACAAAGAAATGAAAAATGGACCACATGGGCCAGCCACTCTCCCCCGGACCAGCAGGCACCCTGAAACCACACTGCTTCCCTTGAGCACATGGGCTAATTGTTCTTTGTGATCCTCCCCCAACATAGGAGGAAAGACAATTGAACATAAAAGAGGACAACACTGACAATGTCAGATAAAAGCAGCAAAGAATCCTGTGGCACCTTATAGACTAACAGACGTTTTGGAGCATGAGCTTTCGTGGGTGAATACCCACTTCTTCAGATATTTACCCACGAAAGCTCATGCTCCAAAACGTCTGTTAGTCTATAAGGTGCCCCAGGATTCTTTGCTGCTTTTACAGATCCCGACTAACACAGCTACCCCTCTGATAAGTGTCAGATAACTGAACTAAAGGAAAATGGCCAAAAAGTCAAAATATATATATATATATTTTAAAGTCATTTTTGTGAACATTTTCATTTTTGTTAAAAGAAAGCCATTGTTGGACAGCCAACATTTTCATGAAAAACGCTGACTGTCTTTAAATAATAAGTAATGTCATTTCAGGCTTTAATCTCTCCTTTTTTAAAAGTTTAATGAAAGCACTACATATTATTTCTCTGCGGGCTGATTTCTTCTTGCCATTGATGGTTTTTTCCCCTGGATGAATTCAAGGGAATGCTAAGAAACATTTTTGTCAGCACCTGTTTTTTGTTTTTTCATCTAAATCTGTTAATTTTCTTCTACAGATTGTAAATAACTCCTTCCACTGAGCAGTTCACTGTTCAGCAGGGTTCAAATACTGTAAATCTTCCTTGCAGATTGGTGTGACAAATCTCTTTGCCACCTGTGTGTTAATTTGCATGTAGATTGGGGATTCTTGCTACTTTGCAGGAGTTAACAATCCTTTAGTCACTTCTCACTGTTTTTCCTTCACCCTGTCTGCTTTGATTCCCCTTCTTATTTTCTTGCTTAATCACTTGGTAATTTTGTTATTCTTCACAAGCCTCTGAAGAAGTGAATGAAGAAGTTCCAGGCTTCTGTTTAATTTAACTTAAAGAGAAATGGATTAAAACAGACCAGAAGCGTTTTCTCCTAGAAACCATGGTGAGATATTCTCTCTTGCAGACTGCAGTGCTATGTGAGAGCTGTGGGGCTGGGCAGAAAGCTTCTCCCCACTTTCCACCCATCCCTGGTACTCTGTACAAATCTGATTGGCTAGGAAGGGAGGGAGTTCCACTCCAAAACAAGGACACAGAATTAACTCTGATCCCTAACTCTGATCCCTAGGAGGATTTGAGCGAATGAGCAGATGGGGGATGGGACAGGAGACCAGCCTGGCTGATTTGGAGAGGAAACAAAGGAAGAAGCATGTGGAGGAAGGGGGAGAAGCCCTGATCTAAAGCAAAAGGAGACCGATCTAGGAGCTTTTTGGAGAAGAGTCCTGTGCTTGCAAAAGGGGACTGGTATCAGTGCCCAGCCTGGAGCTGACAGCATACACCATTCTGAGCTCACACTGCATGCCAGCCTCAGAAAGCACAGACAAGTTGGACTGACCCAAAGAGGGGGATGCATTGGAACAGAGTAGAGAGACTGTGTTTGGCCAGGTGTTGGGGGCCAGGGAAGGCTGTGTGGTGTATCAGGGCAAGAGAGTTGGTGTAACTCCTGCTAGAGATCCTGGCTTAGGTCTGTTCCTGGCTCTGCCTGGGTTAGATAAAAGTGTCATATGGTTTAAGTGCGGTGCTTGTTCCAGGGGTAACTCCAACCCCTCTAGGAGGGAGGGTTGGTGTTTGTGCACCTCTGCACAAACAGGACCTGGGACCCTTCTCAAGACCCTCAGAATCCCGCATCTGACAAGTGGTGTCCCAAACAAGATTTGAGGATTTTAGGTAGGGATCTGTGAGGACCATATCTGAGGCTCCAGGAACATTTTTGAATCATTATGGACTCACACAACCCCCTCAAGCTCAGCCCCCATCCTGCCAGCCTGCCCAACCTCAATGACTTTGACATACCAAATGTTGTAGTTACCCAGTTTTACAGGAGATGGCCAGACCAGCTACCCAGGCAGACCTGGAATCCACATGTACAGCTTCCCTGAGTAGCAGAAGGCAGGGATCCTGTTGGGCCAGCTGCGGGGAGCTGCCATGGTGGAAGTGAAGACCTGGCCCCATGACCAGAAGAGTACCACCCAAAATATTTGTAAGCAGCTGGATTGGATTGATAAACCCCCATAAATGTTACCTGAAATTGGGCCAACTAGTATACGTAGGGAGGACTATTGACCCACTAGAGTTTGGCAAAAAGCAGCACATTTATTATACTGATAGCTAAGCTCAAAAGAAGAGAGTGGGGAGGGTCACACTAGCATACTCATGCTCCCAGGACAGGCACAGCACTGGAGATGTCAGGATCCTTCAAGGTAAGTGTCCCACAGCACAGTGATGAACAGTGCAAAGAAGGTAAGTCTTCCCGAGGCAGGATTGAATGCAACGTGGTGGACCACTGACCAGGCAGTCCGGGAGAAGGGCCTTCACGGGAGGTACAATCTTAGTGCACTCCTGAGCACATGGCCCCTTCCCCTTTTAAAGGACCTGCACCTCATGGCCTGCGACTAAAGATGACTTGGCCACATCTGGTTGGTCACACTCCACCTCAGGCAGTGTCCATGCAGTGTCCATGCACTGAGTGTGTGATCGCTGCCTAATTAGAGTTCCAGACACCTTGTCTACCTGGGAGCTCTTCTGATCTTCCAGCTGTTCAAGCAGCCCATTCATCCCACAAGCATTCCAGGAGGGATGGGGAGGGGGAAAGCCACTTCACAGGTCTTCAGAGAGGGAGAGGAAACAAGGCCGGGGGCTGAGGGGAGAGAAAGTGTAACAGACGTTTTGAGGGTACAGGTTATACATAGCTCCTACAACAATAAACAGATTAAAAAAGTTCTTTGCTCAGGCCTAAAAACCTACTGAGGCATGCACGAACTTGGCCAATAGCTTTCAAGTGATCCTCTGTTCCATCAAAAACATGACACCCTCCCTAGCCCAGGACCTTGAAAAGGACCTGGAGCAATGATTGGCAGAAGGGGCCTGTGATCCTCTTGCTTTGCACTCCCTATGGATCCAGAACCCCAATATGGACTTTGAGAACTTTAAAGAAAAGGCTATGGATGCAGTTGGGTCACAAATACCTGAGAGCCAGGGCCGGACTCATACCCACATGCTGGACTTGGATTACCCATACCCAACACTCAGAGCCCAGCCAGGGGTGAACCAACGTTTCCCAGACAGCAGGGAAACCCATAACATCACCCCTCAAGACATGGAGGCAGTCTGGCAGCAAGCGGGGCAGTCTGTGTATCTAGAGGGAAGAAGGCTGCGTGTTCTGTCAGGGACAAGGGTATCTATGTAGTCCCTGCTAGAGATCCTGACCTAGGTCTACTCCTGATTTTGCCTGGATTAGATAAAAGTATTGTTCTAGGATTAAATGTGGTGCTTGTTCCAGGGGTTAACTCTGATCTCTCTATGAGGGAGGGTTGGTGTTTGTGGAGAGGTGCATGGATGGGACCTGGGAACCTTCATCAGATCCTGGGAATCCCCCACCTGACACAGTCATGGCAGTACTTCATAAATACGTGCACAAACATCAAAGCCCACCATGTTCAATGGAATTGTCAAGCCTCTTGCTGTAGAAATTCTGATTAAATCATTGGCATAAAAAATAATGTCTGCTCCCTCCACACCCCCAGATCTAAAACTCAAGAGTCAGGATGCAAAAGATCAGGAGATTGGTTTAAAAATCATTAAAATTACAGTTCCTTTTATGTTGCTGGTTGTTAAGCCTCCAGGTTACATTCAGATCATGTTTTCAAGATTCCCTCTGCAATCAGGAGGACTAGAAAAATATTACTACTTTTTTTTAAATGAAAGCAAAGATTCTCACCTAATCATATGCCGGCAGGAGCTGTGGCTTTAAGAAACACAGAACATTTTTGCTAGTCTGGGGATAAAATCACAAGAGATGACAACACTGTTGCATAGCAGCAGTTAGAACTTCCAGTCTCTGGATCCACTGCCAAAAGAAGTTATTGTGTCTGGCACCACACTCTGTGGCCAGTCTCAGATTTATTGAACTGTCATGTGCTACTGTGCCTGGCAATAGCACAGAAGTTGATTGAGTCATTGGAGTGTGACTTGTGTTCTTTTTGCCTAAAAAGAATTTGCAAAAGGGTTTTATGCCCTAAAATGAGCTATAGCTAAATCCAGAAGACATTCTCCCAATTTCCATCAGAATGATGGAATTCATATTAAACCAAATCCTGAAATCCTTCCTTAGGTCCTGATTCAGAAGAGCATCCCTATTAAAGGAAATCACATAAGCATGTGCTTAAAATTAAGCATATGTTTGAATGCTTTTCTGAATACAGATGGACGTAAGCCTTGAACTGGGACCTTAGGTTTTATTCATTCAAAAATGCCATTGGCCTTAGTGAAAGCTTTAGTGGACAAGGACTTCAAGTCTTGTCAAGTTATATGGTAGACAACAGTAGTATGGTTTCTCCAAGATCACTGCATTTCCAACACAACATGGCCTGGGGAGCTCATAGAAAGCGTGTGTGTCGTTACAACCTTATGTATAAATTTATCAACATGATCATTTGTACTAAAAAGATGTCTGAAGTTGAAATGTACACAAGGGTGCGGGTATTCTGACTATCTAGATGGCATTTTTCAAAGTACCTGAAGATGCATTTTTACCTAGCATTTATTCGTGAAGCCTTTTCTTATTTAAATTTGGAAGCATCTCAAGTGACTTTAATTTTCTAAATCTTGCATCTGATTATAATCTTTATCACTAAAATCATTCCATTGAAATTTTATATAGAATACTATATTCCCCTTATTCTTTATCAGGAGACTTAGCATGCTACAGAGTTTAGTAGAAACTGCATATTATTGTGCATTTCCTTTCTATATTGTTTAACATAGCCATGTAAAAAAGTTAAAAAAAATATAACCATACTCTTCCCAACATCACCATGACAATAAGGAGCAATCTTTTTTCAGCACACCTTTAGATCCTAGTTTGCACTTCATATATCATGTATTTTCTGGACTTACTTGTATTAAATGTTGTTATAAAGATGCCACAATTAAGAATGCAGTAAGTTATAAAATATATAGGTACAACAGCTTTGACAGGTGAATTGATGCAAAAGACAAATACACAAAATAATAATTCATTTGTATCTGAACAGTAAACACCCTATTTATTAGAAGTCCAATCCAACTCTCACTGGAGGGAATGGAAATCTTTCCACAGATTTCAATGGAAATTAGACTGGGCCTTTAGTTTACAGATTTTGAGCCAGATCTTAGGCTGGTATAAAATTGGCATAGCTCTGGCCCTTTAAATTTTTTAAGAAGTTTTTTTTGCATGTGCCGTTTATATGAAGAATTTATCGTGTCATTTCCTTTAAATGTGGTTTGTTACTTAAAATACACCAATCACCCATTCAACAATAATCCTTAAAAGAGAGGTTTCAGAGTAGCAGTTGTGTTAGTTTGTCTCCGCAAAAACAGGGGCACTTGTGGCACCTTAGAGACTAAAAAATGTATTTGAGCATAAGTTTTCGTGGGCTAAAACCCACTTCAGATGCAGTGGAAAATACAGTAGGAAGATATATATGAAGTTTTTTTGTTGCAATATTGCGACTTTTAGGTCTCTAATCAAGTAACTCTTCAAAACTTCAGAAACAGACTCCAATGAGAGACTGCTGAATTGGAAATAATTTGCAAAATGGACACCATTAAATTAGGCTTGGATAAAGACTGGGAGTGGATGGGCCATTACACAAAGTAAAACTATTTCCCCATCTTTATTTCCCCTCCCCTACTGTTCCTCTCACCTTCTTGTCAACTGCTGGAAATGGGCCATTTTGATTACCATTACAAAAAGTTTCTCTCTCCTGCTGGTAATAGCTCACCTTAACTGATCACTCATTATATTGTGTATGGTAACACTCATTGTTTCATGTTGTGTGTGTGTTTGTGTGTGTGTGTGTGTAATCTTTCTACTGTATTTTCCACTGCATGTATCTGATGAAGTGGATTTTAGCCCATGAAAGCTAATGCTCAAATAAATTTGTTAGTCTCTAAGGAGCCACAAGTACTCCTTAAAAGAGAGTGACACAAAACTTCCCCAATAAATCAGAAGTCTAGACCATGATTTATTTAGCCAGGAGAATCCAAATAATTTAAGTACACAAAAGGAGGCCTTCATGATAATAGATAACAGCCACTGACTTGGATGGATTACACCACGAGCCCTGTGATAGCCCACCTCCTCCCCACAGGATACTTAATACATCACAGATCCAGGCAGGACAAGAAAGCAGGCAGCACAGCATTCAGCTTCTCTACAAACATCAATCCAAGTCTCAGGTATGACTACTTAATTCAAATTCATTCATCTGAGAATAGAAACCAGTGCCAAAGCTAATATAAATGTTATCCTCATTTACAGACCACCATAGACTAAGGGATTCATAAGGGAGCTCAAAGATACCTTCGCAGAAATGGTGGTGAAATACCCCAGACATGTCCTCCTAGGAGAGTTCAACACTCATTGACAAAGCCACAGATGTAAAAGCCCAAAAACTCATCTCCTCACTTGCTTCCCTAGAGCTTTCACAGGCCATCTCTGGCCCAGCCCATGCAGCTGGTCACACTGTTATCATAACCTTAGTCCCAGATTTGGACCTTAGCGTCCAAAATATGGGGGTTAGCATGAAAACCTCCAAGCTTAGTTACCAGCTTGGACCTGGTACCTGCTGCCACCACCCAAAAAATTAGAGTGTTTTGGGGCACTCTGGTCCCCCTGAAAAACCTTCCCTGGGGACCCCAAGACCCAAATCCCTTGAGTCTCAAAACAGAGGGAAATAATCCTTTTTCCCTTCCCCCCTCCAGGTGCTCCTGGAGAGATACACAGACACAAGCTCTGTGAATCCAAACAGAGTGACCCCCCCTCTCTGTTCCCAATCCTGGAAACAAAAAGTACTTTCCTATTCCCCCAGAGGGAATGCAAAATCAGGCTAGCAAATCCAACACACAGATCTCCCCGATTTCTTCCTCCCACCAATTCCCTGATGAGTACAGACTCAATTTTCCTGAAGTAAAGAAAAACTCCAACAGGTCTTAAAAGAAAGCTTTATATAAAAAGAAAGAAAAATACATACAAATGGTCTCTCTGTATTAAGATGATACAATACAGGGTCAATTGCTTAAAAGAATATTGAATAAACAGCCTTATTCAAAAAGAATACAAATCAAAGCACTCCAGCACTTATATTCATGCAAATACCAAAGAAAAGAAACCATATAACTTACTATCTGATCTCTTTGTCCTTACACTTAGAAACAGAAGACTAGAAAGTAGAAACTACTTCTCCAAAGCTCAGAGAAAGCAGGCAGACAGACAAAGACTCAGACACTAACTTCCCTCCACCCAAAGTTGAAAAAATCCGGTTTCCTGATTGGTCCTCTGGTCAGGTGCTTCAGGTGAAAGAGACATTAACCCTTAGCTATCTGTTTATGACAACTGTAGACCCAGTCTTCAGCCTAGATGTCAAGACTGAGGACAGCATAATACAGCTGCCATCTTGAACAGACCGTTGCCTCATTAAGGTAGTGCACAGAGTTCTTCTAGTACCCAGACAACAAGACAGATCAATGGACTCCGCTGAATTCCCAAACAATTTAACAATAGCAGTACCCCACGCACAGGGCAAGGAGTCAAGGACCTGGTGAATCATTATTATTTTACATTAGCCTTGACCATTAACACACTGGCCTCCCAATAAACCTTCTTTCCCATTGCTCACACAAGTCTCCTTAATTATCTGACACCTTGCACCAGATGAGGGCAGAAACTTGAGCACCAATTGTGGAAAATAAAGGCTCATACAGACAGGATGAAGCATAATGAATTCCTCTAAGACTATGCTGAAGTGGTATAACAGACTAAGAAATTCTTCTTATCACCTTCCACTGAAACTGCCAAATCCTGCCCCAAGGACCTATTGCTTCACCAATCCTAGGTGTCTACAACCTGCATACCGAGAGTTTAGTACATTTACTCCTCAAGAAGTTCTGGACACCCTAAAGGATTTTCAGCCAAAGATGTGTGAATCTGACACAGGCCCTTCCTGGTTTGTGAAAGAGTCGTGAACTGGTGCTACTCCTGACTGAAACAGACATCTCATTTTATAGAAGGAATCTTCCCTTCTGTGGTATATTGAAAACTATGACCTATCACTTCACATTCTCAGGAGTTTTCCTGGTCCTGCTCGCAGACAGGGAACTCTGTAGGAAACTTGTCATCAGAATCACTTCTGCAGACAGACAGCCTAGAGTAAGGTGGGGTGAGTTGTACCTCTGTTTTACGGAGCCAACTGCTTTGTCTTTCTCTGATTTTGGTGTGCTATTCTAAATTTTAAGAAATAAAATAGTGTTACATTGCAACCTGCCAGCAGGAATATTTTTATGTATCTTCTTTGTGACTATGCCATGAAACAGAACACCTTCCTTCTTCAAACACGCTATAGTCTGACCAACACTGAAACACACCTAGGTACATTGGTTCTAGCCAGCTACCGCCCAATGTCCAACCTCTCATTCCAGAAAGAGTGCATTGAGAAGCTAGCCAAAGGCCAACTACAAGTTCATCTAAATTGAAGCTAATATACTAGGAGCTGGCACAATCTGAATTCAGGCCACAACAGGGTAGTGAAACCCCTTTGGTAGCACAGATGTATGATCTCCTCCTGTCAAGGGATGGTAAGCAGACATCCAGTCTCATTCTCCTGAACCTTTCTGCAGCATTCAATATTTTTGACCATTAGATACTGTTGTCTCACTTGAGAGAAGTAGCAAGGGTTTAGGGTAATGTGTTAAAATGGTTTGAGTTGTTCCTGGAAAGATGCACCCAATGAGTAGCGATGAGAAACTGCACCTCCACCAATAGACTCCTCACTTGTGGAGTCCCACAAGGATCAAGTCACTCTCCGGTCCTATTCATCATCTACATACAGCCAACTAGGTGAACAGATCACCAGACAATATGGACTCAAGTGCCAGCAACAAGCAGATGACACACAACTCTGTCTATCCTTCATCACATAGAGCCACAACACTACCACTGATATGGACTAGCGCTTGGGTTAAATCAGCTCATGGATGAAGAACAGCTGGCTGAAACTGAACTTGAGCAAGACAGAGATAATGATGGTGGGCAGAGGAAAGCATTTTGAAGAGTTTTGAGCTACAATACAGTCCTCTGTTGGTTGAAGATACATATCCATAATTGGTCAATTCAGTCTGTAGTCTAGGAGTACTCTTGGATTCCTCGCTGATGCTGAGCTCTTACATAGCAACATTCGAGTAATGCTTTCTACTATCTGCAGTTGGCTAGGAGAGTCTGTCCCATTCTTGGGGACAAAGATCTGGCTCAGTTATTCATGCTTTAGACACCTCTTGGCTGGAGTACAGCAATGTTATATACCTGAGCCTGAAGACTTCAGCACTTAGGAAACTCCAAATAGTACACAACACTGCAGCATGTCTCCTCAGCAACACAGACTATCATGAGGCTACCATCACACCTGTCCTCCAATCTCTACACTGGCTTCCCATAGAATATTGACTCAAGTCTTTGTCCTTATCTTTAAGGCATTCCAGGGATTGGACCAAATGATATCTAAAAGGTCTCCTAAAGGTCTGGGATAAGGACTGTGGTTGACCAGTCCACTTCTCCACACAACAGATCTTTCTACAATAAGGGTAAAACTTGTCTGTGCAGGAGACAGAACTTTCTCTGGGCCAGCCAAAGACTGTGGAATGAACTTCATGAACTAAGCAGCATCACAACCCTCACCATCTTGCTCTGCAAGTGCAAGGCACACTACTTTGACCTTGCTTTCTCTAATATAAATACACAGCAACTTGTATATTAATACAAAAACACACACACGCACCCCTAAAACACTCCCAAAGAAGGAACCCTACTGCACACACACCTCCTTCTCGGGAGAAGATCAGAGAACAAACATTTTACAGATGTATAGTCACATTGTTGCATGGCATAAAACCTCTATAGTATTGCCATGGTATAATTCCCCACTCTGAACCTTAGCATCCAAAAGATGGGGTACCAGCATGAATTCCTCTTAGCTCAATTACCAGCTTAGTACTTGTAGCACTGCCACCAACTAGGAATTCCAGTGCCTGGTACACTCCGGTCCCCCCAAAACCTTGCCCGGGGACCCCCAAGACCCAGTCCCTCTGGATCTTAGCACAAGGAAAGTAAACCCTTTCCTCCCGTTGCCTCTCCCAGGTTTCCCATCTCTGGGTTACCTTGGAAGATCACTGTGATTCAAACTCCTTGAATCTTAAAACAGAGGAAAATTCACCTTCCCCCCTCCTTCTCAATCCCCCTCCCAGACTCTCCCTGAGAGAGAAAGTAATCCTAACAGAGAGAAAATTAATCTCTCTCTCCCCCTTCCCTCCCTTCTCCCCACCAATTCCCTGGTGGATCCAGACCCCGTCCCCTGGGGTCTCACCAGAATAAAAAAACAATCAGGTTCTTAAACAAGAAAAGCTTTTAATTAGAGAAAGAAAAACAGTAAAAATTATCTCTGTAAATTTAAGATGGAATATGTTACAGGGTCTTTCAGCTATAGACACTGGGAATACCCTCCCAGCCTAAGTATACAAGTACAACTAAAAGCAGCAAAGAATCCTGTGGCACCTTATAGACTAACAGACGTTTTGGAGCATGAGCTTTCGTGGGTGAATACCCATTTCCTCAGATGCATGCATCTGAGGAAGTGGGTATTCACCCACGAAAGCTCATGCTCCAAAACATCTGTTAGTCTATAAGGTGCCACAGGATTCTTTGCTGCTTTTACAGATCCAGACTAACACGGCTACTCCTCTGATATAAGTACAACTAACTCGCCTTATCTACCTAGTACTCACTATTCTGGACATAAGAGACTGTATCAAAGATTGGAGAGAAACCTGGTTGCATGTCTGGTCCCTCTGAGCCCCCAGAGTGAACAACAACCAAAATCTAACAGCACACACAAACTTCCCTCGCTCAAGATTTGAATGTATCCTGTCCCCTGATTGGTCCTCTGGTCAGGAGACAGCCTGGCTCTCTGAACTTGTTAACCCTTTACAGGCAAAAGAGACATGAAGTACTCGTGTTCTATTAACCCTTAACTATCTGTTTATGACAAGTATAGAATAGGAACATGTTTTCTACAAGCCAGAACATGAGTTTCAGTCAGGCATTCTAAATCTTTGTTTCTCTGCTCTCATCCCAAGTAGAGCTCATTTGCTGCTAAAAGGAATATTGTATATCACATAAGCTTTGACATGAATACTAATACTTTCCTAGCCAGGTGGCCCTACCAATTTGAAGTCTGGCAAGCATCCACCTTAAAAGAAATTGAAATTCTGCTGCATGGCAACCCAACTCAATTCATAAGAACAAGCTGATGATGCGACTCAAGACAATACATAGAAGTTTGCCAAATGAAGAAAGCATTTCTTATCAACTGTGTGCTTGCTAGCAATTCAGACAGTCTGCAGCTTGAAGTTTTTAGTTTATTCCATTTTATCTTTGGTTCACAGGATTAACCTGTGTACTTTTCTATGAGAAAAGTTTGCTTCTCCCTCTCCCCCACCCATTCAGCTCACTAGTACTTAATTAAAAAAAAATACGCAGGCAGAAAAATATCCTATTTAATAATATCATTTGCATAATTGCACAGCCAAAGCAATTACATTCTTTGAAAACACAGCAATGGTCATGAAGTGGATGCACCAAAAAAAAAAAAAAATCTGTTACCAATTTTTGCAATCAGCTATTCTAACAATCAGGTATTGTATGTTGTGGATGCCTAGCCCTTTGGCTGCAGGCAGCTTCTCTTACATAGTCTATCAGCTCTTAGCTATGTTCTTCCTATAGGAATGTAATTACTGTCTTTAAAAAAAAACACCTTCTTTAGCGAATGCTTACTGTATTGAGGTACTAAGAACCCCAAAAACTAAACAGAAATCAATACGAGTTTGAAAATTAAGATATTTAGGAGATTTTCTGTACATATTAAGAGCCTTTCAAATATTTGTGTCTATATACATACCCATCCATGTTCCTACTACATACGGGACCTGATTATTAAGTGCCCTCATGTGCAGCACGCGGTTAGTGTGCATACAAACATCGGTGCATGCTCCTTTCAGCACTAACTCCTGCACGCACAGCTGAAAGAACTGAGAATCTATCAACCACTGGTTGATGTTTGTGCTCAAAAATGAGTGCCCAGCTGTTTAATGCTTGCAAAGTTGCATAGGCACAGATGGAGCTATTAGTCCCTTAATTGAAGATTTAGTTCATACTGTGTACAGTAGAAAAAAAATAGACTCAAACAGTTTATCATGGATGTCCGAGGCAATATTATCTGTCCAAAATATAGCAGTTAAATCATAATCCCTTTTAAATTTAAGGTAAAAAAATCACTGGTATATAGCACACTAATTTCTAGGATTCACTCTATAGCTCATAGAATTGATAAAATATTGTGTCTTCTATAATCATGCATCGTGATTTGCTATATCAAAAGGGAAAGACTACGTCACACCAGAAAGGAACTGGTAGTAGAATCTCTCAGATGACGTGGTATTCAATAAATGTATTGTATGTGGGTGTTATTGCTACTATATGATTTAAATGTATTTGAATTCTGTTACCCAACTTGTTTGACAGTTGGGTCTAGAGCTGGTTAAAATTTGTCCATGGAATGTTTTCCCATCAGAAAATGCTGTTTTGTCAAAATCAAAACTTTCCAGGGTCACAGGTAACTTTTGACAAAATTTTATTTAGGAAAAAAAGCCCAAAACATTTCAATGGTGTTGAAATATTCTGTTTTGATATTTTCTGCATGGAATGCTTTGATTTTTCATTTTGAAATAACTATTTGTTTTGAAATTTATTTGATAGTATCAAAAAATAAAAAGTCAAACATTTTGACTGATCCAAAAATGAAATTTAAAAATATATATATATTATGGGAAGTTTTAAAATTCAACAGTTCATCCCAATTCGGAGCACAACCCAATTGTAACATCATGGAATTTCCTGAAAAATGGAAATTCCAGTTCCTGCACAGTTCTAGTTGGCACTATCTCTGAAATAATGTCAGCTGAGATGAGTTGAAAAATAATACTAATTTAATTCTACCATTTCAACCCCTTCTGCGGGACAGTGCTCTCCATCTCAGATGCTGACATTTTAGAATGCATTCTTTACAATTTTGCCATAGGAGGCAAATCATGATCTGACCCTGTAGAACAACTTCCCTTACAACACAGAATCTCAAGGAAGTATTTAATGTCCTTTGTCTTCCAAAAGGTATTCTACAGTCAGATTTTTCAGCAGATGAATGTTGTGATCAGCAGATAAACAATGTGTATGTTCACTCACATTTGCAAGCATAAGTCAGGTACCGGGGTGCTCAAAGAGAGTTTTCATATCCAGTTACTCATCTTCCTCATCTGAGAGAGGTAGCTGCACATGCAAGGTAGAAGCACACATGCTGAGGCTTGAACAACAAACCTTGGGTACATCATGGATACTCTACATACTGCCATTTGTTCACTTATGAGTCTATAAATATTTTCAGGTATTAGATACATCCACAGTTAGACTGCTTCACAAAGCCAAAATAAATTCAGCAAAGTTTGGCTTTATGTTGGTGAATATTATCCTAACAGCTTTAACCTAAACCTCATTCTTGTTCCTTGGCAGTACTTTAAATGATTTCATATTAAACCATAAACAGTATTTGTTTTCTTTTATTTTGCACAGTGTGAATGGCAGCACTTTTTTAAAGGGCAAAGATTAAAGCACATTTGATTTCCTGTTTCAAGTGGTTGGAATTAATGTTTCATCTAAAATGCTTTCCATTCATAGTCTAATTAAATATATTTACTGCTATTACATTTACAAATGGATTCATTTCCATGCAGTTAGTATTGACACTGACTTATGACGCCTGCATGGGATAAATCATAAATATAGCTTCAAATAAGCTTTCACATTCTAGGTGTGGAAAAATAAGCCTGTGACTGCACATGTAACTAATCAGGTTAGCTGTTAAAAGTACAGAAAATACAGAGTTACTGCAGATAATATTTTATCAAAAAGAAAAACTCTGTAGACCTTCAAGTTTTGATGATTGCTAAAACACTTCATGGAGCACTTGATTTTCCTTTGTTCCAGTCTCTGTACAATAGAGATCCCTGATGCTGATGACTCACTAGCATTTTGCTTTCCCATTCGAAAGTTCACTGCTTCACAGTTGAGCAGCTTGCCTGAGTGTGACATAGCAAAAGAATGTTATTTATATAGACACGGTACCACCTAAGAGACCATATCAACTGAGTTGTCACTTTTTAAAATATATTGTTTCCAGCATATAGAAGCCTTTAGAGTTTGATGACTATATTTTCCAAAAGTTTCCATGTATCGTGTCTAACATATATTCATAGTGAGTAAGAAAAATTTGCTTCAGTTTCATGGGTTATAACAGTTTGCACAAAAGGTTGTAAGAAGACCATTACAGTATGTGCCTGATCCAGTGCCCACTGAAGTGACTTTCCACTGACTTAAGTGGTTATAGGATCAGACCCTATGGCTCAGTTTCTCTCCTGCTGCTCAGATAGCAACAGAGAAGGGACAGTTAATAAGCTGATTAGGACACTCTGATCCTTAAGCTATCTTTGTCAGTATTGAGCTTAGAGCAGATTCTTGGCTAGTGTAGCTTACAGCAACTGGCTATAATCCCTGACAGACAATACAGCAGCTGAGAATTGGCAGAGCATGCATCAAGATGGCCTGAACAGTGCAAAGTAGGCTGAACATGAGGGGTTCTGTTTAATAGTCAGTGGCATTGCATGGCTCCCCCATCCTTAAATCACTTGATGTGTAAACACTCCCTTTCAAGAGTGGTTTGAAAACTGAGCTCATCTGAATATAGGTTCTTTTCAAGGCTTAATAAGCTGTCACTGAACAGCATTTAATTACTACAATAATAAAAGAACATGCGGCCAACTAACTAAAAGGTCTCTCTTGCTGCTCTGCCTGCTCATAGTGTTTGCCAAAAGATGGAAGAGTGGCTCTGAAGATGTGATCAGTCAAGTGGGTGAGTAGAGCAGGGGCGTGGTTAAGGGCTTGGCCAAAGACATCACATTTTCCAAAGCCCTAACAAGGATCCTATGCATCCAGGCAGGTGCATACGCCTGTGGGTGCAAGATGCGTGACCTCTGCCTTCCATACCCACCCATGGCAATCTAGAGAGTACACAATGCAGTGCACATACGATTTCAGCTGAGCCCTCCATTTCCTGCCCTGCCCTTATGCCCTGGTACAGCTTGCAGTGGCATATTTCGGACTTTCTGAGTCAAACAGGATGGCTAAACTAATGTTATATAACCAGTAGAGAAATCCACAGACTAGTAAATATGCATGTGTGTAAGTAAAATGAATGGGACTCTCAAAGTAGGCATAGATCCTAATAATCTCACTGACAACATAATGTAAAAGCTTTACAAAATGAGGACAAGATACTTCACAGGATGACAGGGGCATAATATTATACTAAACTGGATGCTGCATTCAAATTGTGGTAGCTCTAGTTAGATAAAGTGATAAAATGTGCACCATTAGAGCACTCCTTGGGAGATGTTCAAACACTCTCAGTTTCTGTAGACCATTCTTATATCCCCCTTAGCCATCATCTATTTATCTATCTTAGAATTTTATACTGCCACCCATCACCATAGTGTCTGGGTGCCTTCTGTGTAAAATCAATAGCAAAGTCTCTGGTGGACTTCATGGCATTTCTCCCTTTATAGGATCAGAACTCTGCTTGGAGTCATTTTTTGGGGGAGTTAGAAAAGGTTTGGGAGTATGTTTGAATTGTGAGCATCACCTAGAATGGAAAGGCTTTCTCAAGAGGAAGGTTTTGCAACATCTCCTGAAGATGGAAAGACTCAGGATTTGCCTTATCTCCTCTGGAAGATTGTTCACAGATTCCCTAGACGGAGAATGCTTTGTCCCCAGCTTTTGCATGCTTTGTCTTGGGCTTTACGAGCTGCATCAGCCTTGAGGAGCACAGCTGTCAAACTCTGGTTTTTGAGGAAGCTAGGATTTTGATCCGTTAATTGCTTTGAAAATTAAAACCAAGACCTTAAATTGGCATTGGAAACTGACTTCAACCCAGTAAAGGGCCTTAGCACAGGCCTGAAGTGCTTATGGCAGCCTGTGATTAATGGTCCACATTCAGGAAAGCACTTAAGGAAGTGCTTAACTTTCAGCTTAAATACTATCCTAACAGGGATGCTTTCCAGAATCAGTGTTTAAGGGCCACTCAGCTGCAGTTTTCACTCACTAAATGTTTTGCTGCCCCAAGTCCCTGCACATCTGTGTGATACAGCTGGTCATTTCAGTAAATGGGAATGGGTCCTTTGGAAAGATAATGAACTTTTTATTAAACTTCTTAAAATAAGAGCATCATAATAGAAGCTGATTAGTATGCAGGCATTGCAGGAGGGCATCCACAAGAACCTTGAAGCCTTGATGAGTTGACTGCTCATGGACTTTGAATAAATTACCCATAAAACTAGCCTTAACATAGTTAATGAGCAGAAGCATTATTTGAAACAAATGTTATATGGGCAAATACCCATAACAGAAACATGTTTAAACAAACCTGTTTGATCCTGCTGATCTGACATTTCCTATTTCCCATCATTGTGATTCTTCACTGGAGTTGCCGTAGCTCATTAATTCCATGCCATTTATACAGAACAATTTGTACAGTGCAGCCCAAAAAGATACCACTGAATTGGAGCCATCTGTCTTTCTAAACAGTACAACACCAATTACTGTAATTGACTGAGGTGTTCTTTGACATGTTCCTTTGCTCTGATTGAAAGTATCTTATGCAATTTTGCAAACACTTGATTTAATGGTTTAGTTGTCCTCATTAGAGAGACGCTGAAACACCTTGAATTCAGGAACACCTTGAATTTTACGGAAGTTTGGATTCATCTAAACTTTGCCCTTTGCTTGTCTTTACTTTTAATCAGTGAGACAGGCTCAGAAGTTATCTGAGTATGATGTTTAATTTCCTGCATAATTACCTATTATGCATGGCCCAGTGGTGTTTCCATCACCAGCCTCCCAAGACGAGGCAGATTTAATACCTACCAGAGGTTCAATAACAACTGAATAAGCACTTCTGATTGTCCTAACTGTGCCCCTTCAGTATCAGAGGGGTAGCCATGTTAGTCTGGATCTGTAAAAGCAGCAAACAATCCTGTGGCACCTTATAGACTAACATGCATCCGATGAAGTGGGTATTCACCCACAAAAGCTCATGCTCCAGAACGTGTTAGTCTATAAGGTGCCACAGGATTCTTTGCTGCTTGTGCCCCTTCAGTGAGTGCTGCCCACTTTTTGAGATACACTATTCTACAACAGGTCCCTGGGCAGAAGGGAAGTTGCCACTACTATCTGATACTGCCAACTGGGGCCAGGATTACAGTGTCCAAAAGTTCATGCAGTATCCCTTCCACAAGAAGTCCTATGGTGTGTCAATGCAGCATTAAAGGAAGGGCCTGGGACTATTGTGAGGTGGGCAGGAGACTAAGCAGCTAAAAATACATGTATATGTACCCTGACAAATATGTCACAGAAATTCATAGAATCATAGGGATGAGAACAACCAAATCAGAATGGCAGTACCGTACATCTACTTTGTACTCATATAAATGACTGCACAAGGCAGTGAAGACAAAGCCTGTGCCTCTATTATGGGAAATATGGCCTTCCACTGCAATTAAGCATGTGCTGAAATCTTAAACACAATCAAGTCCCATTGATTTAATGCTTAAGTGCTTTCCTGCATAAGGAAGGATTTAAACACATACTTAAGTGTTTTGCTGAACTGGAGCCTAAAAAGGAAACATTATCTTTAGAATTCATTTACCAGAAAAGCATTAACAAGTTTGCTGCAAATAGCGGTCATGAAAAAAATCCACTAAAAATCTCTCAAATAAGCCAGACTTCTGGCTCTAAGTTTGTAATTATTTTTCTCAAATCGCTTTCTTTGCATTCTCCAGGAACTTGCTTGCATGACAGAGAGCCACACAAATGCCATAGCCACATATAATTTCCTCTCAAAAATGGTCATTTTTGTTCCATTTATCCTTTTGCTAATGGTATAACCCTTCAGAGGTCATTTTCCATTTGTTGACTAGGAGGTTATTTTGCAACGCTAAACACCCTGAACCTCAACCTTGAGCTGGTGTGCTGATTTCACATATGAGGGCGCACAGCTTCAGCATGAGTAAAGCTGTAGAACTCTGCTCAGAAATGGTGCCTACCTATTTCATTGCTGGCCCGTTCCTCCAGCTTTGTTACTGTGGTTTTTTGCTATCCCACAGAAAGCAGCGTCAAAATATAGATAGGGCATGTCACAATCGGTTAACCAAACTGCATGGCAAAAATTACAGACACCTTAGAGAGAATTTGTTTCAATAATCTACTATCGTGCTTCCCACCCAGCCCCCATAGCTGAGCAAGAATCAAGCACATTCCTAATTCCAAACAAGGTGGAGATGGGGTGCTAGCTTTTCATGTGATTTCTCCAAGTTGTCTATAATATGGATGTACTTTAAAGAGCCACTGAGTAAGCCTCAGGCTTTACACTGCAGTTTACATTAAGCCTAAAGAAAAAGCAAAGAGCAGTGAGGAGGAAGAATGGATTTGTTTCAATCAGCTGTGTTTTAGCACATATTTAGAGAGAAGAGGCCGGGAACTTGGGCTTTGTGTCCATTAACACTTTTGGCGGAAAAACTATTGTTGGTTGGGAGTGTGAAAAAAACCACACCCCAGACCGACCTAAGTTTCACTGACAAAAGTGCTGGTATGGACAATGCTATGTTGGCAGGAGAGGCTCTGCCGACATAGCTAACGCCATTCATTTCAGAGCTCTCCTGCCGGCAAGAGTGGCTATGCAGGAGACCTTACAGTGGCACAGCTGTAGTGGTACAGCTATGCCACTGTGCAGGCCCTAGCGTAGACATAGCCTTAGCTGGAAACATCCACTGGCATCCAAAAAAAAGGGTGGATAGCTGCTAGACATAGTACTTATTCTTGAAGCTGTATGTAAGCCACTGTAATGGGCAGGCAGTTGTGCATGTATTACACCACCTGCAGCCTGAAAGCTGAACCAATCAGAATTCAAGGGGGGGGGGGATTTTGACTGGAGGAGTTAGTTAATAGTTGAGTGGATTAATGGAAGAATAGCAGTGCAAGATCAGGAAGACTGTTTGCTTTTGGGCTTGGCTTCAAAACTTTTGTACCACATGGGTGAGATTTCCTATCTCACTACAGAATTGGAGAAGAGTCATCTATTAGCAAAGGGTGGAAATACTTCTAGCTAGAAACTAGCTGAAACTGTTAGGTGAACAGATACCCAGAACTACTATGGAGACAGATCCTACTAGAAAACGTTTGGAACCTCCAGACATCTAGATCAAAATTCAGAGGTGATGTAAATGGAGGTGCAGGTTACATATTGGTAAATTAGCTCAAACGCACGTGTTCTTAGGATGTGAGAAGAAAAGCAAAGCACTGGATGCGTCTTTCTCTAACGAATTCTCAAACATTGCTTGCGACATTGAGAGATCATATTAATAACTCATTTTACCAGATAATATATTTCTCCTGAGTCTATAACCAATATTGTAGATGAGGTTATAAGAAAAAGCATTACTTTCTTTGAAGTTATGTACCTGCAAAGATATAGATAATTGAGCAAGAGAACAATTCCCAGCTTGAATTTTTACAGTTTAAGACTAAAAACAGACATCATCACCCAAGTACCTGGTAAGTGTCACTGCTCTTGTCCAAGCCCTTTCCTACGTATCTAAATCTTGGCCCTCGACTGTTGATGTGACAATCTCTTTCTCCAGTACACCAGTCCCCTTTACTCTGCTAACAATACCAGCAAGACCTGATATCTTGTTTGTCTGCTTCTCCTACCATGGCTACTGTGCCTTCTTCCCTGTTATCCCTTACGCCTGCAACCACCAATCCAGTCACCTCTCTTCATTCAAATTCCTCCTTAACACTCTGTTCTTCTGGGATACCCACAGGACTTAATCTGGTCATCTGTGAAGAAAGACCAGCTGCACTGTGGGGAAGGGAATAGTATAGAACGTTCAGAAGTTAAAAACAAGTGGCATGAAATTTAACCTCCAGCCTCTCCAGATAAAAGAAAATCTCTTCTTACGATTTTAAAGTAACAGCCAAACCCACCCTTCCATCTCACCCTCCTGGCTTTCAATAGAAGGAGGAAGCTTGAAGTAGTAGCCAAGAGCCAAAGATAAGGGTAATTATGGCTATGCCATGTTTCAGCAAGACACAGAAAATCAATACAGCTGTCATAGATTTGTTAAGATAGGGAAAGGGGAAAAAATCCCTTTAAACAAAGAAGATGTTAAAGTAGCTACATCAATAGAAACCATAAAAAGAAAGAGCCATAGCAATCAAGTTACAAGTTGAAGCACAGGGATTTAGTAGTACTCTGGGTGAAAGTTGCTGGAAAAGTGCAAAGAGCTCAAAATGCCTTACAGTGATGTTGTGAAGTTCAATGTAAGAGTTAAATATTATTATCCCCATTTCACAGATGGTGAAAATGATGGAGGTTAAGTGACTTGTGCCCAATGTCATAGTGACTCTGCAGCATATATGGCAGTAGAATTTGAATCTGACTCCCACTCTTGTGTTCTAACCATCAAGCCTGAAATAATAATGCAGAGGTATGAACTCTCCTGCCTTCCTGTTTATACCCTTAGTACAATGTGATGTGTTCCGAAAGCCTAATAATTGTTATGCATTAAGTGTCAACATTATCCATTTCATTTGTGGCTATTTTAGCAGATGGGTTGGGAAGGGGGCAGGAGTGAATCCCAGAAAGGAGAACTAACTAGGAGTTACTGCAAGAAGAAAAATACAGAGAGAGGAAGAAGAGGGATGGCATAATGGCAGGTAAGGAGGAGAGAAAGGAGGTAAGTAAAATAGGGAAGAAAAAGAAATAAAGGGCAAAAATAGCAGTAGTATTAAAGATGAATATTTTCCCACTGAGTGTTGCTGGGTGATGTGAAAATGAGGCACTGAAATAATAAATTCATGGCAACAGGGGTGATTTTCAAAGGCAGGAATGGCAAAATCTCCCCCAATACCTACAAGTTTTGCCTTGATGGTTGCGCAAACCATTCACTGACATCAATGGGAGATGCCCCAAGAATTGAGGGGAGTGTGTCATCCTAAATTTATAACTCATACCTTTATTAAATCTGGAAGTCAGCCCCTCCACGGAGTAAGTGTGGCACACCTGCACTAAGCCATCCTCCTCAAATGTTCTGATGAGAGTAGGAAGAGAAGTGGTGATCTAAGCCACTGGGACTGGAGAGGGGGTCATTACTAGAAACAGCATATGTTGGTACATTTCACCTGTCTCATCAAGATCAGAGCTATTACCCTGGCATAGACTAAAGAAACTGTATCATCAGGGAAAATGGGGAGAAAGACACTGAAATAAATGAACAGATGCAGCATAATGGCCATAACACATTATTAATCAATAGGAAATAAAGAATAAATTAATATTAACATAATTAACAGCAGTGTACTCAATGAGAAACACAGGATAAATCCACAACTTTATATGCATCACATGTAAACTAGCGCAATGCCAGAAATTACAGTTTCCTAACAAGACTAATGTTGAGTTTCACCTGAAGAGTTAACCATGCTATGTACAACATCTTACATGCTGTATCTAAAGCATTCATTAAAACTAAAAATTGAAGAGAACAACACATAGTAAAAATCCCCAACCATAGCCTGCAATCAATTCAGGATAATCTTTAAAAGTAAATATGGCTTCTCCTTGCAGCAAGGAAAAGAAAGTTCTTGACCTAGTGCCAGTCAACTAGGGATAAAATATCAAAGGTCAAAAGTCAACTCTGAAGTCCCAGACCAATCAGCAATCACCAGCCCAAGCATTTGCAGACTGTATACAATGCTCACTCACCACCTGCCCATTCGAGCATCCCACAGCCAATGATGGGAAAACAACCTACACAGAACCAGCTCTCTGCTCAGCTACAGTGTCACACTCCAATCCTACAGAGCAATCCACAAGCATGAATCCTCACGGACAATCTGAATCCTATTGACTTCTCTGACCCTTTCCACCCACCCACTCACTCTGGGAAGGTGGGGAAGCATGAAAGTCCAGGGATGAAAAGGGAGACCACTCCCCCTAACCTCCCCTGTGTGGGCATGTGGTCCAAGTCACTTTCTAGCCCAAGCTTTTCAAGAGGGATAAATCCATGTGGATTCTATATTGGGCTCCAGCCATCACATTTGGATCCAGATCTGAACTTCTCCAAGGTTTGTTTGTGGGATTTGGATTTGGGCCCTGTGATAGGGTGTACCAGGCCCTTTGAGGCCCTCTAGAAGGCCTTGGAGTCCTACCATATCTCACCCCAGAAAAAAGGCAGAGCAGGATCCTCCGCGTGGCCTAGAGAGGCTGCAGGGGAGGCAGCCAATCAGCACCTAGCACACTCATATAAAAGGAATTGCAGATAAGGTGACCAGATGTCCAGTTTTTTACCAGAAAGTCCAGTCAAAAAAGGGACCTGGTGGTGTCTGGTCAGATCTACTGAATGGACATCCAAAGTCTGGTTACTGTGGAAGGGGGAGGCTCTGAGTCATCACCCGCAATAGCGCCTACTTGGCCACAGTACCAGATTTACCATGGCACCAGTGGCACCATAGCATCAGGCCCAAGCTCAGAAGGGGGCTCATAACACTCACTTCCTCCCCTCTGCAGAAATGGAGCCTCAGAGCAGCCCGGATCCAGCATGGGAACTGAAACCCCATGGGGCCCTGGGAGATGTAGTTCCTTGGCCAGCTCGTTGCCTAGAGACACTGCCCTGGAGCATTCCCTTGGCTGCTATCAACAGGAAAGGGAAGGGGGAAGCTGAGAGACTCCATGCCCTGCAGCTTGCAGTGAATGGAGAGCTGGCTGCTAGAAGGGGATGGCTCTGTGAATGGGGAACACATGTGCCCAAGGAGTAGAAGGCTTTGGCCCAGATAGTACCCTCAGAAGACTTCCCCAGACTGGCTTAGGGATGCTGGTGTGACCTTGCCTGGCAGCCCCCAAAGAAGGAACTGGGTGGACTAAATTGACAGTGCACCCCTCTATCTGAAGCCTAGCAAGGAAGGTATGTGGATCCCACTAGAAGTTAAAATGAAAAGTAAGGGAGGGGAGGCTCCACTAGAGGACCTGAGCAACTTCAGATACAGTACAGGAGGATTTCCACTTCTGAGCCATGAAAATAGAAATTGACTTTTTCCTTTCCAGATTTATCTAATATTCAGAAAGGGAATCTAGCACCTGCCTTCCAGATTTGAACACTCTCAAAATTCAACAAATGCTGGGGTCTTCCCAGTGTTAACTAGGACTGGAATTGCTATTTTCAACAGCCGTTACCATTTTTTTTAGTTTTGTTTGTTTAAAAGGAAGACAGTAATACTGCACTGGCAAATTCCCCATAAAAACAAAGAATGGAACAAAAGAATAATAAAGGCACCTCAGCTTTTCCTCATTTATGTAGAACAGTCTTATAATATGGATCCAGATGTCTTCCAATCACACAAGCTGAAAATTGTTCCACTTTACTGCAGTTCTGTAACCATGCGGGAACCAGTTCTGTCTGTGTTCTGTGCACATCCAAAATTCCTGCTGAATTCAGATGTGCCTTGCTTTTGTAACCATACTACCTGATATTTTCAGCACTTGTAAGCGAAGCAGGTTTACATTTAGTAATTGGGTGGGAAGTCTCTCATAATAAGTTAGGTGCTGTAGGAGGTGTTGCTTATTCACTAGGTAATGTGAGACTTTTCTATTACAATAGTAAACCAGTGCCGCATAGAATGCACTTTGCTCCTAGAGTCTAGAATGGGGTCCTTTGCTTCTATACATAACCCATTAAAGACAATGAAAAGACTCCCACTCACTTCAACAGGCTTTGGATAGAACTGATTATACGCAGGGTAACTCCACTGTCTTCACATGGTCCTGGTCTCACAGCGGAGGTGGGGCATGTGAGCTTGTTGCAGAGCTGCTGCTCAGGGATGGGAACCTCCTGGCACCCCAGCCTCCAAAATCATTCAGGCTGTATTTTCTGCAAGACTGTGTGCTAGCTGAGGGGTGTGTGGGAATTGGTGGCCTCTGCTGCAGATGATGGGAATCTCAGGTACTTAAAGCCAAGGCCTAGAGGAGGGAAGTGCCTAACTCCAGAATCTGCAGCTGCCTAGAGCCAGCGCTGAGGATTTAGAATCCCTAGTGCTGCCGTTGCAAGGTTCAAGCATGCTCAGCCTTGGGATTGTCACCCCTCCTGTGGCTAGTAACTGCAGCTGTCTAAGTCTGGCCTCTGGCAATTGGCCCCATGGCTATAGCCAGAGAAGCTACAAGTAGTTCTGTGACTACTGGGGGCCATTAAGCTAGAGCAGATAAAGAAACTGGAGTTAACCTCAAGGAACAGAGGTCACTAGTAGGAAAGGAATGCCAAGGAGATCAGGGAAAGAGGAAACAGGTCAGGCTTGCAGCAGGAGAATAGCCCCAGCTGGTTGGGGAGCATGTCCAAAGTAGAAAGAAAACAAGTATGGGGAGAGGTAGTGGTGATCAGGTAGAACACTAGCCTATAGATGGGAGCAGAGGGAGAAAAGCTGGTATCTTCAGATTCCCAAAGGCTAAGTCCTCACTTTGGGGAAATGGTGTTTGCAGGTGGCTTGCTCAAATGGCAGGATGGGTGCTGAGGGAGGAATTTGTCAGAATTGATCAGGTATCTGCTGGCTTTAGAACTCTGAGCTGAGACTAGGACCACACCATACTGGTGACATAGGGTGATACTGGAGACATAGCTATAGAAGGTCTGAATGAGAAAGAAGATAAATCTGTGATGAGTTTCCTTGATTACTATGAAAGTTCTACACACTGTGAACACTGGTAAATCCACATGGGAGTACAGCTCAATAAGAAAAACGGGGGGCTGAGGGAGCTGTGTATGGCAATGCATATAGTCATGTAGAGGTGTGTGATCAAAATGAAAAATGTCTCTGAGATTCAGTACCGGGTATACTATGGCACCAAAGGCACTGCTACACCAGGCCCACACTTGGAGCCCACAGTGACTACATAGGGACCCACAAATATGTTTGGCGCAGGGGCCCACAAAAGGTTAATCCGGCCCTGCTCAGCCAGGTTCACCTCCTGCCTGCATCGAGTGGGTGCAGCTCCCAGCCCCAGCTCTGCAATTGAGTCCCTCTCAACCCACACAGGGAGTGGGGAGAGGGAAAAAGCAGTGAGTGATGAAGGAAGGGGGAAAGAGGAGCAAATGGGGGCAGGGCCTCAGAGGGAAGTGGCATGGTAGGAGCAGGGCCTCAGGGGAAGAGGCAGGAAAGGGGAAGTTCCAGCACTCCTGCTGGAGTGTCCGGTTTTTAAATATTACAAAGTTGGCAACCCCTAGTTGCAGACGCTGGACAGTTCGGGTGCTGGCTGGAGCCAGAGGAGGAAGAACACTGTTCCTGGCTGCTGAGGAAGCTGTAGCAGCTGGACAGAGCAGTTGCTGGCTAAGACCAGAAGGAATTGAAGTCTGGGAGACTCCACAGGTACAGAGACTGGGGAGAAACCCTGCTTAAGCAGGGATAAGTACTGTGAAACTCTCGAGGTATAGAGGTCTGAGAGAGAGAGAGCCTTGACAAAAGGGGCCAGAGACTGTTACAGGGTGAAGGAGCTGTGAAAGAGAACCCTGATAGAATAGGTCAGAGACCGTTACAGACTCTTTAGGAAAGGAGGCCATGGAGAGACCTTGCTTGAACAAGAAACAGGCTGAAGACCCAGGAAGCAGATGAACCATAGTGGGAAGCAGCCCAGGGAATGCGGCAATAGACTCTAGTGATGGATGCAGCAGGTGGATGCTAGTCATAGGGTCCCTGGGTTGGGACCCGGAGTAGTGGGCAGACCCAGGTTTCCCCACCAGCCACAGGCAGAGTGGTCAAGGGCAGAGGAGGCAACAAGTTTTGTTTGGCGCCCAAGAAAGGGACAAGTGCTTAAACAGGCCCAGAGACAGGACTGAGAACTTTGGGTAGGGGCCAACCATTCATTGTACTATGTTAGCTAAGAAGGGGGTTGTTTTCCATTTGTTTCACATACTGACTGTGTGTGACTCAGCCCGAGGGCTAAGTCACTGAAACCCCAGCTGAAAGTGAAACTGCTGGCAGAGAGCACCACAAAAGCAGAGAGTGCAGGCATGCACCTGGCCAGCAGGAGGCACTCATGAGAGGCGAGTGGCCACACTTTTACAGGCCCATCTCAGACTTTTAAAATATCTAACATATTTTCACAATATTGTAAGGGCTAAAGTTATTAAAAGAATGAATTGTGGAAGGTTTAAGTATTTTAACAGCTAGTAATAACATGGATGCCCAGTTGTCGTACAACAACTCTTACATTAACATGGGAGTGAGACTAGAGCGGACAAATAGTAATTTGAGGATGATACCACATTATCCCAGCAGGATGCAACTGTCTTCTGAGCACAGTCAGCTAGAGTCCCAAGACCCCCAGGAACACAGAGGGGCAGCCAATGGTCTGTTCCTGTAAAGTGAAGCGAGTCTGATCTAAGACCTGTTAGAGTCAATGACTTCAGTGGTCTTGGGCTCAGGCCCTGCACACACTAAACTCCTCCTGAAGCCACTGGGTGTTGAGGTGCTGAGCACCTCAAGTCACCAAGAGTATTTTAGTTGAGTTTCTGAAGTAATTTGTACTGAAAACAAATCCACTTCTGAAAAAGTGTTTATATCCAAACAAATCCATATTCCTTAAGCTGTGGTTACATCAACTGGGAAAAAGCACTAAGCAAAATAATCACTTTTCTTCAACTTGCAGCGGAATTAATCTGCTGAGATTTACCAATAGCATGTTGTGGACAGAGCGTCTCATTTGTATACTAATAATTTCAAAACATGATTTTCTTCAGCAGCCAAAGGAGGGAAGAAACCTGTAGATTTATGCCCTTTAAAAATTGACTAGGCAGTGTTCACTAAACAGTGCTAAAATCCTTCTCATATTTTAATTCAGTTTCTATGATAATCTTTGGGATTTTCATTTTTCAGAGTCTAAGTCACACTGTTGATGAAAACTTTAGCAAAAACAGCTGGAGTGAGTCACCTTGCTACTGGCTATTTCACATACCATCACTGACAGAAGGATATTCAGAAGGGAAAAAATGTAAAGGCAAAAAGAGGGACTTCAGTGCTTTGACAAAACAGAGGAGGACTCAAATGGGGTGTTTAACATGATCTGTTTCACTCCCTCACTACACTGGTGCAGTTCACTTCTGATAGCAACACCTTACAGCACAGAGCACAACAAGGAGGTGAAGCAGTGATTAGATGAACTTACCTTATATAAGTTGGTAAGGGTTTAAGTCTATCAAATGGATCGTATATTGGCTAGTAATATACAAGTAAATGCAAAAGTCATATATATATATAAGCAATATAAATGTTGGCTTAATTTAGTGTGGTCATTAAGACCTTTGAAAAATCCTTTTGGGAAAGAGTGCAAACAAAGTCTTCTTGGCTTTCTAAATATCCTGTTACTCATTTTTGGAATGCCCTTGACTTGGGTACAGAATAAAGATAAGGTCACTGCCAAACATGTTCAGGGAAAATAAGGGAAGTCTCTATCACATAAGAAGATTAAATTAATAGCTTTGTTATTGTTAATAAATAGATAAATAAGTAATATAATATAGTGTATAATGTGGAATTTTATATATCATCATAAATATTAATGATCATACAATGAATCAGAGGAGAGGGTTGATGAAAGTAGCATGTCATGCTGGGCATAAGGAGAGTACTGAGACTTAAGCCTTTGCCTTTGCGTACATTCAGCCAACTCAGTGGCCTGTTAGACCCCAGTTGATCACTGGGGTGTCGCATTCTGTACTTGTGCTAAAATAAACCTGTTCCTTGGATTTGAACTCCAAGTAAGCAGTAGTTTGTGTCTGCCACAGCAAGCAGCGGTTGTCTGCTTTGCTAGGTTCATAAACTAATCTGTGGGCCTGACTGGTGCTCCTGAAATATCCTTACAAGTGCAATTATGATAAAGTCAAATTGTTGTCCCTTTTTAGCAGTCATCTATTTTTAAGACTGAGAAACTGACCACCACAATGTAAATTTGAGACAAAATGAAATAGACAGCTGAACTGAAGAAGCTCTCATACTATGACTCAACACATCTCCAATCATGTGGCTAAGACTGAGTAAATGAACAAGTGTCCCAAGTAGAGTTTATCCCTCTAGCTTGTAACTTTCACTTCTAGAAAGCACTCTTCCATGTTGCATGTCATACTGCCCATGTTTTATTGAGGAACTGTCACAGATTGAAGTGTCACTAGAGGAGGTTTTGGAATTAATTGATAAACTCAACATTAACAAGTCACCGGGACCAGATGGCATTCACCCAAGAGTTCTGAAAGAACTCAAATGTGAAGTTGCGGAACTATTAACTAAGGTTTGTAACCTGTCCTTTAAATCAGCTTCGGTACCCAGTGACTGGAAGTTAGCTAATGTAACACCAATATTTAAAAAGGGCTCTAGAGGTGATCCCGGCAATTACAGACTGGTAAGTCTAACGTCAGTACCGGGCAAATTAGTTGAAACAATAGTTAAGAATAAAATTGTCAGACACATAGAAAAACATAAACTGTTGAGCAACAGTCAACATGGTTTCTGTAAAGGGAAATCATGTCTTACTAATCTATTAGAGTTCTTTGAAGGGGTCAACAAACATGTGGATAAGGGGGATCCAGTGGACATAGTGTACTTAGATTTCCAGAAAGCCTTTGACAAGGTCCCTCACCAAAGGCTCTTATGTAAATTAAGTTGTCGTGTGATAAAAGGGAAGGTCCTTTCATGGATTGAGAACTGGTTAAAAGACAGGGAACAAAGAGTAGGAATTAATGGTAAATTCTCAGAATGGAGAAGGGTAACTAGTGGTGTTCCCCAAAGGTCAGTCCTAGGACCAATCCTATTCAATTTATTCATAAATGATCTGGAGAAAGGGGTAAACGGTGAGGTGGTAAAGTTTGCAGATGATACTAAACTACTCAAGATAGTTAAGACCAAAGCAGATTGTGAAGAACTTCAAAAAGATCTCACAAAACTAAGTGATTGGCCAACAAAATGGCAAATGAAATTTAATGTGGATAAATGTAAAGTAATGCACATTGGAAAAAATAACCCCAACTATACATACAATATGATGGGGGCTAATTTAGCTACAACTAATCAGGAAAAAGATCTTGGAGTCATCATGGATAGTTCTGTGAAGATGTCCACGCAGTGTGCAGAGGCGGTCAAAAAAGCAAACAAGATGTTAGGAATAATTAAAAAGGGGATAGAAAATAAGACTGAGAATATATTATTGCCCTTATATAAATCCATGGTACGCCCACATCTCGAATACTGTGTACAGATGTGGTCTCCTCACCTCAAAAAAGATATTCTAGCACTAGAAAAGGTTCAGAAAAAGGCAACTAAAATGATTAGGGGTTTGGAGAGGGTCCCATACGAGGAAAGATTAAAGAGGCTAGGCCTCTTCAACTTGGAAAAGAGGAGACTAAGGGGGGATATGATAGAGGTACATAAAATCATGAGTGATGTGGAGAAAGTGGATAGGGAAAAGTTATTTACTTATTCCCATAATACAAGAACTAGGGGTCACCAAATGAAATTAATAGGTAGCAGGTTTAAAACAAATAAAAGGAAGTTCTTCTTCACACAGCGCACAGTCAACTTGTGGAACTCCTTACCTGAGGAGGTTGTGAAGGCTGGGACTATAACAATGTTTAAAAGGGAACTGGATAAATTCATGGTGGTTAAGTCCATAAATGGCTATTAGCCAGGAAGAGTAAAGAATGGTGTCCCTAGCCTCTGTTCATCAGAGGATGGAGATGGATGGCAGGAGAGAGATCACTTGATCATTGCCTATTAGCTTCACTCCCTCTGGGGCACCTGGCATTGGCCACTGTCGGTAGACAGATACTGGGCAAGATGGACCTTTGGTCTGACCCGGTACGTCTGTTCTTATGTTCTTATTATTTGCAATATTGTATCATTCATGCCTGGAGGGCCTAACCTAGATCAAGACCCCTTCGCTCTAGCCACCATACTACATACACATAGAAAGAAAGAGTTCCTGCTCCACAGAGCTTAAGGTCTTAATAGATATCACAGACAAAGGGTTGGGGAAAGGAAGTATTATTATCTTAACATACAGATGGAGAACTGAGACACAGAAATATTAAGTCACTTTTTTGATGCCACATGGAAAGCTTGTGGCCAAGGTAGGATTAAACCCATGTTTCCTAAGGCACAGTCTAACATCTTAAACATATGCCCTGAGAGAGACAAGCTTTCAAGCTACACAGAGCTCTTCTTCAGGTCTCGGAAAGGTACTAAGAGTGTCACAGCTAAAGACAAAATTGAACAGATAGTTTAGCATAAGTAGTTGCACATATTGTAAGGGATTGTGCAGGGTGCTCTACGCACCGCAGGTATGGCACTTCCTCCTGGCTGCTCTGCAGAATTGCTCACCAGGTTGACACTTCTCCCCAGGGTTAGAAGACATCCCTCCACCTCTGTCTTTGTCTGTGACCCCTCTCTTGCTCCATGAGCTGCTACAGCCTCTTTGTGATTCAGCCCTCCTGCTACGAGATTTCCCCTTCTGGGCGAGGCCAGAAGTCTCTTCTCTCAAATAGGCTCAGACACTCTTCCTATGTACTGCCCCACCAGTGCCACTTCCCCAATGGCTGGTTGGGGAACCCAGGCCCATGCTTTACTGCAGGTTCCAGCTCAGGGACCTTTTAGTCAGCAGTCAAGGTCTGTTCCACCCCATATCTTGCTTCGTTTCCCTGAGCCCTTTCCTAACCTTCTGGCTCTCCCTTCCTTCTTTGGGTCTGCCAGCTTCACCACTCCTTCCTCCAAAGAGGTAACTCCAGCCTACACATCTCCTCAGCCTTCAAACACTCCTCTCTATTCCCTGGGAATAACTGCAGCCTTCGTTGCCAGCTTCCTGGCTTATATAGGCCTCACCTATTCCTGCATAGGTGAGCCTCTTCTAATTAAGGCTTCTCCCACAGTTTTATATTCTCCCCAACTTGTCACCTAATAGTCTAATTGGCTCCTCTGGCCTGCCTTAACCCTTTCAGAGCAAGTGTGGGGAGGAGACTCTGTCACGGGACCATTCAAGGTGAAGTGGCCTGTTAGCACAAAGAGGGGAGTTAATGGGTTACAGATTGTTGCAATAAGCCATAACTCCAGTTTCTTTATTTAGACCATGATTTTTAGTGTCTAGTGAAGTTATGAATTTAAGCTCCCATTCTCATCTTTTGAAAGTGTTGTGCAGGTTTCCTTTGAGACTGAGGATTGATAAGTCAGACATAGAGTTTGGAGAGGTTGGAGGTGGTCTGAAGGCCAGAAGAGGGAGTTCAGGAAAGATTTCTGTCAGGATAGGGTCCCCATCGAGGTTGTAATTGTTTGATGATACTCCATATGGATTCCAGTGTGGGTTTCTAGGTGACAACTAGGGATGTGCAGTCAGAGGGGAATTTATTTCTGTATTGAAGCAGGATCTCTCAGGGTATTTGGGTGGCCCATTCAGTGATTCAATCTACTTTGCTGGTGGAGTGTCCTTGTTTAATGAAGACAGTTTTGTGTGTGTTAAGGAGGGGTGAAAGTAACTTAAAGGACTTGCTGGTACTCCAGAGTCCTGTGGAAGGAGAGGGGTCTCAACTGGAAGAGACATGGCCTCTATCAGAAGAGGTGGGGCCTTTAAATCCTGGGGCTTTTAAATCAGGATTTAAAGGGCTCGGGGATTCAGCTGAAGCTAGGGGCTGGGCCCTTTAAATCTATTTGGGATAGATTTGAACTTGGAAATGGTTCCTGATTTTGATTGTGTTTTTTGTGTATAGGAGATCCCCTCATCCCAGGGGCAGAAAAGAACTGCCCCTGCCATGGTCACACACACCCTCCCCCCGCTCCCTCCCAACCAGGGCCGGCTCTACAGTTTTCGCCCCCACAAGCAGCACACCGAATTGCCGCCATGGACGGCGGGGGCAGTCTGTGTGCCCTTAGGGTGACAGGCATGTTTCTGCGGCAGTGGCAATTCAGCAGCAGCTTCTATGTTTAGCTGAAGCCACCACGGACAGCTAAACATGGAAGCTGCTACCGAATTGCCGCCACCGCGGAAACGTGCCTACCACCCTAAGGGCACATAGACTGCCCCCACCATCCGCAACAGCAATAAGGTGCGCTGCTTGGGGCAAAACAACAGGGACTGCCGCCCCTTGCAGATTGCCACCCCAAGCACCAGCTTGGAATGCTGGTGCCTGGAGCCGGCCCTGCCTCCAACAACAACAACTGGGAGTGAAATTTAATAAGGATGCCAGAAACGGCTTCTAACCTGGGTACTGAACTGCGCAGGGAACAGCTGAGTTTAAACTGTTCTTATGCAGGCAGCAGCAGCAGGCATCTCAGCCAGTGTCCCTACTGCAAGCTAGAGCCTAGAGGAGAACCCCTGCTGGGGAGCCGGGGGGAGGGGGAAGGAGGAATGCAGAGCCTTGTCTGCAGCCTGGCTGGAGGAAGGGGAGCTTAAATCCAAATGCTTGTATTTGTTGTGTATATTAGTATTGGAGAGATCCCCTCATCCCCAGGGACAGACAAGGACTGCCCCTGCCATGGTCAAACACACCCTCCCCACTCCCCCCAGCTACTGTGAGTGAAATTAACAAGGATGCCAGAAACCACTCCTAATCCAGAGGGCTGAACCACTCAGGGAACAGCTGAGTTTAAACTATTCTTATGCAGGGGGCAGGCTTCTCCCCCCCTCAACCAGTCTCCTTTTCTTACCGGTCCTCCGTGCTAGCTTACTTTCACCTCTGGTATTAAGGTATACCTCATCAGACTTTCTCCTCAGAGTATATTCTGTGGTATCTGAGTGCCTGGCTGTAGATAATAGATTTCTTGGTGTGTTCAGGGTGGTTACTGGATCTATGAAGGTAGATGTGGTGATCTATGGGTTTCATGTATACAGTTATCTGTATCAGAGGGGTAGCCGTGTTAGTCTGGATCTGTAAAAAGCAACAAAGAGTCCTGTGGCACCTTGTAGACTAACAGAAGTATTGGAGCATGAGCTTTCATGGGTGAACACCCACATCTTGCAACTGACAAAGTGGGTATTCACCAAGTTGTCTGTAGGGTTCTATTGTTGAAGTTGATTGTGTTGTGCTCTTTCTGGAATACTCCTACACTAGCATCAACTTCCTGGACATCTTAACCACAACACCATCTTAATTTTCACTGAAAAAGCCATCTTACAGCAAAAACAATGGCAAAAGATTTTTCCTCCACCATAATAGAGGCTCAAACTAAATGTATACTCCACATAAAAAAACAAAAACAGCAAGAGGACCAAAAAGATGCCACCATGGCTAAAAAGAGTCAAAGAGGAAGAGAGAAAAAGACATCCTTTAAAAATAGGAAGTAATATCTTACTAAGGAAATGTCAAGGTTCCTTCCCCACTCTGAACTTTAGGGTACAGATGTGTGGACCTGCATGGACACTTCTAAGCTTAATTACTACCTTAGATCTGGTATCACCACCACCATCCAGAATTTTCAGTGTCTTACAGTTTTGGGCTTCCCATCTAGGATGTACCTTTCTATTTCCTCAGGAACACCCTCTAAGAACTGCTCCATTTGCATTAGGAGGGACAGCTCTTCCAGAGAGTTAGCACTTGCTCCTGATATCCAGGCATCCCAATTCTTTCCAATGTAGTAGGCGTGTCGGGTAAATGACACATCTGGTTTCCACCTTAGGGCTCTGAACTGCTGACGGGCATGCTTAGGTGTTAGCCCCATTCTGATTCTGGCCTTGGTTTGAAAAAGTTTATAATCGTTCTTGTGTTCCTTAGGCTTTTCAGCCGCCACTTCTGCTAAGGGTCCACTGAGCTGTGGCCTCAGCTCTATCATGTACTGGTCTGCAGAGATGCTGTACCCATGGCAGGCCCTTTAGAAATTTTCTAAGAAGGCCTCAGTATCATCACCTGCCATGTAGGTGGGGAATTTTCTGGGATGGGAAACAGTACCTGGAGAAGGGTTGTTAGGGTTGGCTGGTAACTCCTGCTTAGCCCTTACTAATTCCAGGGCATGCTTGTGGGCCTCCCTCTGGATCTGCATCTCTTTTTCTTTTGCCTCCATAGCTCTTTTGTGGGCAGCCTCTTCTCTGGCCATCTGTCTGTCATGTTCCTTTTGGCGCTCCTCAGCCTGGAGTTTGGCCAATTCTAGTTGTTGCTGTATGGTTTTTTTCTCCTTGCCTGACATTTTTTCCTTCTCTGCCTGAGCTTTCTTGGTTTGCGAGGCAAAAAAAAAAACAAAACCCACAGTTTTTAACTGGACTTCTCAGAATGAGAAGAAACCAGAAAAACTGGTTTGTAACTTGTCTTTTGCAGACTGTTAATTACCCTCCAGTTAAGCCCAGCTGGAAATCTTTTCTAACAAAGCCTTGTTAGAAAAACCTTTATCTGTTTGCCTTCAGGATATCTCTCCTTCACTGCTTCCTCAGCATCTCAAAGGAGGAAAAAAAAATCTGGCTTTTGGTTCCTAAAATATCCCTCACCGCTGCTCACCATTTCAAGGTTCCTTCCCCACTCTGAACTTTAGGGTACAGATGTGGGGACCTGCATGGACACTTCTAAGCTTAATTATTAGCTAAGATCTGGTATCACTGCCACCATCCAGAATTTTCAGTGTCTGGATCAGTCCCTGTCCCCCCAAAACTTTCCCCTCCCTGGGTAGCCTTGAGAGACTCCTTCACCAATTCCCTGCTGAGTCCAGATCCAATCCTTTGGATCTTAAAACAAGGAGAAATTAACCACCCTCCCTCCTTTCTCCCACCCATCTCTGGTGAGTCCAGATCCAATCCCCTTGGATCTTAAAACAAGGAGAAATTAACCATCCCCCCTCCTTTCTCCCACTAATCTCTGGTGAGTCCAGATCCAATCCCCTTGGATCTAAAAACAAGGAAAAATCAATCAGGTATTAAGAAAAAGGCTTTTAAGTAAAGAAAAGAAAGGTAAAAGAAAACCCTCTGGGAGAGATTAGCATACCAGCTACTCTCACAGACAACGGATTTCAAACACAAAGGATGTTCCCCTGGGCACAAATTTAGTTACACAAAAAAAATAATACCCAAATACCCAATTTGATTCTACCTCTAATTGCATAAGACAGGTTACAAAGAAATAAACATAAACCTTTTATTTATTCCTTTCTAAAACTTACTACTCTGATAAGAGGCTGGTTCCTTGATCTTTTTCACTCCGGCTGAAACTGAAACTCTAAACAAAGGAAAAACTTCCCTCCTTCCTTTTGAAACATCTTGTTCCCCCATTGGTCCCTCTGGTCAGGTGTTAGCTAGGCTAGGTGAACTTTTTAACCCTTTACAGGTAAAAGAGGCATTAACCCTTAATCATCTGTTTATGACAGGAAAATAGAAAGGAGCATTAACTCTAGCCAGGCAGGTGTAAAATTATAATTAAGCAGGCCAAAAAATAATTTGAAGAGCAATTAGCAAAGACACAAACTAACCGTAACCATTTTTGAAGTACATCAGAAGCAGGAAACCTGCCAAATAATCAGTGGGGCCACTGGAAGATCCAGACCCTAAAGGAGCACTCAAGGAAGACAAGACTGTTGCAGAGGAGCTAAACTAATTATTTGCATCAGTTTTCACTATAAAAGAAATGAGGGAGATTCCCACACCTCACCCATTCTATTTAGTTGACAAATCTGAGGAATTGTCTCAGACTGAAATGTCGGTAGAGGAGATTTTTGGAACAAATTGATAAATTAAACACTAATAAGTCACCAGGGCCAGATGGTATTCATCCAAGCATTCTGAAGGAATTCAGATATGAAACTGCAGAACTACTATTTGTGGTATGTAACCTATTGCTTAAATCAGCCTCTGTACCAGATGACTGGAGAGTAGCAAATGTAACACCAATTTTTAAAAGAGGCTGCAGAGGAAATCCTAGCAATTACAAGCGGTAAGCCTACTTCAGTATCTGCAAACTGGATGAAACTATAGAATTATCAAACACATAGATGAACACAATATGTTGGAAGAGTCAACATGGTTTTTGTAAAGAGAAATCATGCATCACCAATCTATTAAAGCAGCAAAGAGTCCTGTGGCACCTTATAGACTAAGAGACGTATTGGAGCATGAGCGTTCGTGGATGAATCTATTAGAATTCTTTGAAGCTGTCAACAAACACATGGACAAAGGTGATCCAGTAGATATAGTGTACTTGGACTTTCAGAAAGCTTTTGCCAAGGTCCCTCAACAAATGTTCTTGAACCAAATAAACTGTCATGGGATAGGAGGCAAGGTCCTCTTATGGATCAGTAACTGGTTAAAAGATAGGAAACAAAAGGTAGGAGTAAATGGCCAGTTTTCACAGTGGAGAGAGGTAAATAGAGAGGTCCTCCATAAATCTGCACTGGGACCAATGCTGTCCAACATAATCATAAATGATCTAAAAAGGGGTATGCAGTGAGGTGGCAAAGTTTTCAGATGATACAATATTACACAAGATAGTTAAGTACAAAGCTGACTGCGAAGAGTTACAAAGGAATCTCACAAAACTGTGTGATTGGGCAACAAAATGGCAGATGAAATTCAATGTTGATAAATACAAAGTAATGCACATTAGAAAACATAATTCCAATTATACATACAAAATGAGAGGGTCTAAATTAGCTGTTACCACTCAAGAAAGAGATCTTGGAGTCATCATGGCTTGTTCTCTGAAAACATCTGCTCAAATGTGCAGGAGCAGTCAAAAAAGAAAACTGAATGTTAACCATTAGGAAGGGAATAGATAAGAAGACAGAAAATATCATAATGCCGTTATATAAATCCATGCTATGCCCACACTGTGAATACTGCATGCAGTTCTGGTTGCCCCATCTCCAAAAAGGTCTATTAGAATTGGAAAAAGCACAGAGAAGGGCAACAAAAATTATTCGGGGTATGGAACAGCTTCCATATGAGGAGAGACTAAAAAGACTGGGATCTTAGAAAAGAAGTGACTAGGGGGCATATGGCAGAGGTCTGTAAAATAATAAATGGTGTGGAGAAAATGAATTAAAAAATTTATTAAAATGATGTTAAAAAAAGTGAACAGTACAGAGTTTAAGCATAGAAGTTTCTGGTTATCAGGGAACAACATACAGATTATCCAGGGTGCAAAGTTTGGTTTAAGATCAGGTGGCATAAGGAATACATAATCTGTAATATCCCCAATTGGGGGTAAAAGGTTGATAGGTCATAAGTACAGACATTGAGATATGAGGGTATGAAGTTCATAAGGTGGCTATGTTCGGGTGTGGATATGATGATGAGGATGGATTGACCCTCATTTGGTGAGATTTAATGTTCAGGGAGTTTATGGTTCCAGTTCATATGATCCAATGGAGAAAGTGTTTTGGTCCCTTTCTTGTAGTCGAAGAACGGTGTCACTCTGGCTCACGCCTCCTGGTACTGTTGGTAGCCAGTGATACTCTCAATGTACATGTCCCTGGACCATCAGATGGTGTCTGAGACCATGAGGTGCCGCATGAGCCCACAGGTCTGCAGCACTCACTCGTTGCAGGGGTCCCAGGCTCCCAGGGCTCCAACAGTAAAGTGTTATTTACCCCTTCACATTACACAAGTAACCCAATGAAACTAATGGGCAGCAGGTTTAAAACAAACAAAAGGAGGTACTTTTCTACACAATGCACAGTCAACCTGTGTAACTCGTTGCCAGGGCATGTTGTGAAGGCTAAAAGTATATCTGGTATCAAAAAAGAATTAGATAAGTTCAGAGGAAGGGTCCATCAATGGCTATTAACCAAGATGTTCAGGGATGCAACCTCATGCTTTGAGTCTCTACGTTTCTGATTGCCAGAAGCTGAGACTATACAAGAGGGATGGATCACAAGATAATTGCCCTATTTTGTTCATTCCCTCTGAAACATCTGGCACCGGCCACCATCTCAAGACAGGATACTGGGCTAGATGGACCATTGGTCTGAGCAAGCATTGCCATTCTTAGGTTCTTCCCGTTCCCTCCTCAGATCCTTTCATGAAAACAGCAAATAAATACACTTTTAAAATCTACGTTTAGCAGTTTCACTTTACATGCAACATTTCACAGGGCTCTGCTGCTAACAACACAAGCAAGGTTTCATACGTGATTGATTTAAAAAATGTTATAGACACATTAAATGATTGATGAAGCTAAAGTATGATAAATAGCAGTGGAGTGATTTATGTAGCTGTTCAATTATTTAATGCTCTAAGCTGAAAGCCACAGTCCAGTATCTTTACCTCTTTAACTCACCCATCTGAACAGATCTTCAAATGCTTCTCTGAAGACATTAAAGATTTTCACCTTACACATGTGATTTATGCTTGTATATCTTCTTACTTCAGACATTTTGTTAAAATACATTTTTGACATCACATAGTTCTGTTGCCAGAAAAGGGACTCTAAAAGCCTGTTTCTGCTCCTGTGGTAGTCCAAGGGCTGGACCCACAAAGTGACTCAGCTGTTGGAATACGTGGTGTTACAATGCCTTTTAGGTGCCCCACTACCCAGTGGAAACTTCAGCCCAGAGTTCAATGCCTGCACAGTCATGGGTGGCAGGTGAAACTCCATTTCAGGGAGGCTAGCCCCCTAGCCCTGCCCCTTCTTTCCACCAGAGCCCTGAGGGCCCCCCTACCGTGGCCAAAGGATCCCCTTGGCCGAGCCCCCAGGCCGGCCCAAGGCCCAAGACCTGAGATGTAGGCTGCCAGCTAGAGCTGGGCCCCCACTGGCTTCCAGGGATAGAGGGATGGCCCTCCCCATTCCACTCCTGTGGCAAGAGGTGGGTGGGGAAGGTCTCGCATTGGAGGTGGGTCAGGAGGGATGCAGCAGGTAGTGTGGGTCTTGTGGGGTCGGGGAGGGATAAGAGGGACATGGGGAATGGGGACCTCTGGAGATGGGGAGTGGAATGGAGAAGGAGAGGAGAAACTCACCAGGCAGCGGCTGAAGCGGAGCACCTCGGGGAAGGGATAAAGCAGGGAGGGGAAGATGTAGAGTGCAGGTGGGGCTACCATACATACCTATTATGCCCACCACCCATATGCACAGTCCATTGGGAGAGCTAGGTGCCTAAGAAAGGGATTCACAGAACCCAGCAAGGTGAGTAGGGAGCCACCTAAGTTAGCCAGTAGGAAACATTGAGGATAGGAGTGTGGCTTAATCCCTGTTCCTCAAAGGTGGATACCCATTAACTGGTGGACAGAGCACATACCTTAGAGGTGGGAGACCAAAATTCAAGCACTTGCTCCATACCAGGCTGAGTAGGGAGTTGAAAATAGGTCCCCCTGGTCCCACATCAATGCCTGAACCACTAGACTATTGGGTACCTGACCTCATCTAGTCACCCCCAGCTGTCCTATGTGCAGGTAGGTGTTCCCAGAGCACATTTACCGGATCAGGCCCCAGAGGTGAGATAGTCAGGGGACTGCCTATTTTGAGAATCCTGCCAGGGCTTAAGTGTGAGCTAGGGCACAAAGCTGCTTAACAGTGACTTACGGTGGTTTTGTACATTCACAGCGGTGGAAACTTTAGGTACCTAGCAAATTTAGGGACCTACTGTATTAGGAGGCTGCTGAGTGGGAGTTTTGAGGATCTCAGTGACATATAAATGTTGGACTTTGACACCAAACTTGTCAGTTAGGCATATTAAGTCCCTTCACTGCATGCAGAAACAGGCCCTACAAGTCAAATTTAGATATTACCTTTGACTGCATTCAGCAATCTGTATCCCCACAGGGTCTGATCCTGTATATTTGCTGTATGCTGTGGACTTATCAGTTGGAAGTGACAGTGGAGGAGAAAGACCTGGGTGTATTGGTTAATCACAGGATGACTATGACCAATGTGACGCAGCCGTAAAAAAGGCTAATGCTGTCCTAGGATGCATCAGGAGATGTATTTCCAGTAGAGATAGGGAAGTGCTATTGCCATTATGCAAGGCACTGGTGAGACCTCCTCTGGAATAGTGTGTGCAATCCTGATCTCCTATGTAAAAGGAAGTTGAATTCAAACTGGATCAGGTGCAGAGAAGGTCTACTAGGATGATCAGGAGAATGGAAAACGGACCTTATGAGACAGGACTCAAAGAGTTTGGCTTGTGTAGCCTAACCAATAGAAGACTGAGGAGAGATATAATTACACTCTCTGAGTACATCAAAGGGATAAATACCAGGGAGGGAGAGGCGTTATTTTAGTTAAGCACCAAATTTGACATAACAAATGGATATAAACTGATCATCAACAAGTTTAGGCTTGAAATTAAATGACGGTTTCTGACCATCAGAGGAATGAAATTGTGGAACAGCCTTTCAAGGGGAGCAGTAGGGGCAAAAAGCCTAACTGGCTTCAAGACTAAGCTTGGTAAGTTTCTGGAGGGGATGGTATGATGAGATTGCCTAGAATGGCACATATCTGATCTGTAACTGCTAGCAGTAAATGTCTCCAATGGCCAGCGATGGGACACTAGATGGGGAGGGTTCTGAGTTACTACAGAGAATTCTTTCCCCCACTTCCCAGATGGAGGGTTTTGCCCACATGCTCAGGATCTAACTCTTCGCCAGTTTTGGGGCTGGGAAGAAATTTTTCCCTGGATCAGAGTGGCAGAGAACCTGTTTTGTTTTTTTCACCTTCCTCTGCAGCATGGGGCACAGGTCACTCGCAGGTTTAAACCAGTGTAAATGGTGAATTCTCTGTAACTTGGAGTCTTCAGATCATGATTTGAGGACTTCAGTAACTCAGCCAGTGATTATGGGTCTATTATAGGAGTGAGTGGGTGAGCTTCTGGGTCTGCAGCATGCAGGAGGTTAGATTAAATGATCATGATGGCCCCTTGTGATCTTAAAGTCTATGCGTCTATGAGCAAATTACTCAATGAATTTAGCCCTCTCTCGTTTGCAAATTGTCCATGACAAGACTTTGACTTTTACAAATGGTGCACTAATTCTTCAGATGTTTTCTGTGAACTAATTCCAGACTATGGGTTTCCCCGAGCAGTGGTGGCTGTGAGTTTGATATTTGAGGTTTTATAGTGTATTTGATCTTTTACGTCATTTGATAGACTAAGTCACTTTGTTTCCTCAGATCAAGTTTTATGAACAGGTGGCTTTTTAAGATAGCCACTGAATCAATTTGTTTAATCACAAGACAAAATTTCCTGTAGTCATAAAGAATTTGTGCTATCAGCATCAAATTTCCCTTTCTATGAACGTCAATATGAACAAAACTCTGTTTGCATGAATATTTGGGGGGATAAAAAGTGTGGACACAATGGCCTAAAAATTCTAATAAGAGGTGACAAATATTCAGACCATAGGCATTACTTCTGGAATAGTTCATGGATAAGGTCTAAAGAAAGGAAATCCCTGGAATAATATTCCCAGTTAATTACGCTGATATTTCATCCATGTAGCATGTCTCCGTGTTTCCCATCATGTACAATTTTCTTTCCTTTTATAATTATTCAGGTCTGTTGAAAGGGTGCAGGTCTCTTTTCTCATGTGTGGTTTTTTAGTCTGCATTTTCTATACTTTATAACGGACTATCTCTGTAATTATCAACTCAGCAACGAGCCTTTCTATTTGACTATCATAGCATGGAAAATATCAAAGCACCAAAGGGTCACATTAAGCTCTAGACTGATAAAATATCAGGTGGACCTGGTATTTCATGTACAGGCTGATGTTGCCTTATTGGCATCATACAAAGGACAACCCACTCCACCCACAGTTTGCTTCTTGCTCACAGGCTTTTTTGATTACCAACCCACACTGCTCATCACCATCAGGGTCTGCTGCGTCAGAGAAATCAGCACGAAGAGATTAGAGGTGCTGTGGCACAAAAAAGACGCATTTGAGATCTTTATGGAGCATGAATCATTCAGCACTGTCTGTAATCAGCTATTTTGTTGTGATTTTAGCAACGATGCCACAAACTGTCATAAAAATAAGAAGCCAGAATAACAGGCAACAATTCTTCAATGCCCTTGTAGGAATGCTAATATATAATCCAGCAAGACTTAGTGATGGAGTAGAAGATGATCAAATAAGGAGGCATCTATCAGACATTTTATATGCAGCCCAATCCATTTTTATGGAGCTACCCCTTTAGAATTAACTACAGACATTGAAATATAAGTCCAACAAGCATATTCCTCAAATTCTGTTGAGAGGAACTGGCCAACATCTGTTTGCTAAAGCAGTAGCATGTGGTAAGCAATCCATCTGCATCATACAGAGGTTGTTGGATGCAGTTATACAGAAAGACTTAAAGATGAAGGCTACCTAAGATTCAGAATGAAGTTAATGGAGCTACACAGATCTGGCCCCATATATCTGTTACCATGGTGCTGTCCATCATCCATGCTGCAGTTGTTTCATAACAATGGACCTGATCAACCATCTGTGGAAATCACTATTGAAGCAACAGATGAATGGACTGTGATCTAGAATTCTGACGGAGTCACTGCTACCCTCAACCAAACTAAAATCCAGAAGGAATGTGATGCATGCTGGAGCTTTCATTCTGAGAGTTTGACATTCAAGTCTGTTGGAAGAAATGTATTCAAGGCTGAGTCAGAACAACTTTGATAGTCTTTTCATGGACTGGAAAACTATAAAACCGAGAGTTATCCAGAATAGGATGGTCTTTTCTTTTTCTCTGTATCTTTCTCCCCTCCAAGTAACATGTATAATAGGTGTGAAGGTTATTGCAACTCAGGCCATGGTATTTCTGAAGGCTAAAAATGAATCCTGGATGGCCCTCATCTGTTCACCAGACACTGTTTCTGCCAGACCCAACACCTACAGCGAGAACTCCATCCTATTCAGAAAAAATGCCTCTTCTCCTGATCCTTCCAGAGGGAACACAGGTACACTGCCTACTTGAAAGAGGAGCCATATCTTAGCTTCAAGCCAATAACTGTCATCACCACCTAACTGTGAAAAAGAAGTTTCTTATTGTTCCTCTGCCCATCTCCTGTCTTCTCTCTCATCTGTGCCTATAGAAATTGACTTGACAAAACTAACAGCTTCATAAACAAACTGGGAATGGTTAGTTGCAACCCAGTTAATATTTCCATCAATCAGGAAAACCATTAAGGAAGTCAAGCAAGTTTTGGTACTTGCCTTTTTCCCAAAGTAAACGAACAGGCCAGAAACTCAGCCCTGTGTGCAACTGCTTTGTATAAAAGGAAGGCCAATATGGGGACATGCAGGCTATTGCCATGAGGGGACATAGTCTCTCTTTTTTAATGTTTTGTTCCTTAATTCCATGAAAAGGGTGCTCTGAAAATATCTGTTAATTTCAATGAAATTGTTTTGAACTTGTTTTTTTCTTACTTGCTCTTTTGAGAGAGGGGCTCAATAATTGTCACTTAAAGAGGAACTTCTGCAGTCAGAACTATAGCAGGCAACAAACGTGGAACCAAACTCAGGTCCATCTTTAGTTTCTTATTAATGCTGGGCTTTCGGTTGCATGAATCTGCCTCGGAAAGAGCATACTGCCACCTATGCAGGGCTGTCTATGAACCCAGGCTACATCTGTCTAAAGAACAAAATCACCAGAGGCTAAGAAGTGCCCTTGACGCACATTAAGCTCTTTCTTGCAAAAGTAAGCCCTGAAGCTCAGGAAGGTTTCTGCTCTCATCTGTTAGTGAACAGGCCAATGAATGGCCACCGAACTGCTTCGTTTACATGTTTTCTATCCAGACTTCCTCCAGTGACACTTTGGGGGTCACTGTAACTGACAAGCTCAGAACTAATCAGGGAGAGGAATTGAACTGCGGGGGGGGAAGGCTCCTTTCTTTGTGGCAAAGATGCTGCTTGAGGGTACTGTATGCTACTGATTCCTTTCCACTGAGGACCTGTGCTGGGGGAGGCTTCTTTGGTGGGCTACAATGCAGAGAGAGCTCTTTGCTGAAGCTACAGAGGACAGTAGCCCAGCTTAGTGTCTCCCTGTGAGGGTCTCCGACTCACCCACTAAATAAAGCTGAAATCACTATTGCTGGGCTAGGTGGCGGAGCCTCAGGGAAGGACCAGGCAGAACTTCCCAAGACGCTGAAGACAGGCTGCCAGAGTGCACCTGAGACTAAGCTACCCACTGACATCACACCATGAGTGGAAGGGGGAAGTGATGTGGTAAAGAGCACTGGCAATTGGACATTCATAGTGGTGCATGAGGAATAGAATTAACAGATTGCTGCCAACGGTCCCCTGGGGGCGTGTTTTATTTATATCCTTCATATAGATGTTTTGTTGCTGTGTTTTCCCAAGTTGAGGCTTTGTTCCCTTATCCTCAAATAAAGTTTTTCTTGTTTCAGATGCAGGCTCAGTGCTTGTGAGTGGGAAAGTATTGCCTGTTAAGGGTACCTAGAGAAGGCACTTAGTGATCTCAAAAACACTGATAATGTTTGCTAATTTTAAGAGGGAACTTTAGTTATTTGAACCCAGCCCTGGTTACTGCCAGCATCACCTCCCAGAAGGATTATACATATCGCTACTAATGGAAAGCTAAGATCCTGTCATTTGCCTCTTTTCTTCACCTTCAGTCCTCCCAGAGCCGGCTCCAGGCACCAGCCCAGCAAGCAGCCCAGCAAGCAGCTGGTCCTTCGGAGCGAAGGACCAGCCCCCGAATTGCCGCCGAAGACTGAAGCGACAGTAGAACTGCAGATTGCAATCGTGGCTTTTTTTTTTTTTTTTTTTTTTTTTTTTTGCTGCTTGGGGTGGCAAAAACCCTGGAGCTGGCCCTGAGTCCTTCTCAGCAAGGATTTCAGCACTTGAGTGCACTACATTAATAAGCTACTCCATTGTTTTCCCTTAGCAGCAGCAGTGTCGTTGTGTACAGTCATTCAGCGCTGCCAGTGCACCTCCCCAAATGTCCTTCCAGCTATACTGGTTTTCACTGCTATTGGTGTAACTTTGTCAAGCCTCCCTCAGATGATGATTCGTAGTTCCTGGAAGATTGTTTTATTTATGGAGAATACATAATGGCCACATGGTTTCCTGAATGTGGTGTGCTGTGTTCCAGTAATTACTTTATTTCAGTTTAGCAGAGTTCCTAATATCAAGATTAATAAGGCATTGGCTCTCAGCAAAGACTCATTAGAAGAGGTCAGATACTTCTTTCAATTCAGCCTAAAATATTGATTAGATAGCTCTATTTGACTCCTTATGTTCGTTAAAATAATTAATGGCTATTTTTTCTACCCTTTGCTTAGTCTAGACAATTGTCATGTTTATAATAGTATAGCTAAATATTTTAACTCAGACAACACAGAGCATAAACTAGAAGTGGCCTTATCGAGTGATCATAGCAGGCCAGCAGTGTAATCTGAGTTTACCCTCTTCTCACTGGGGAATATGGAGTTCAGTTTGGGCTAATTTACCCGTTTCTTTTTTATCACTGTAATGCTGACAGCAGTGGGGATTGAACCTGACAACTCTGTATCTTAATGCATGATCCTCTACTCCCTGAGCTAAAAGACAACTCAGCCAAACCTATAGCTGGTTTAGCAACCAACTGGCCTAGCCACCATTAGTGGGCGACAGACCACCACTCCAAGCAGATCTGGTTTACACTGCTACACCATTGTAGCAGGGGACTGGAAGTCAAGATTCCTCCAGCGGTCTATATTCCTGGTATAGGAAATAAACAATTCCTCTGTTTTGCCTGAAGTCAACAAGGGTATTTGTATATTTTAAGAAATGACTGTCTGCCCAGAAGGGGTAGACCTCTGTTTTTTTTTTTGTCTTTCAAATAATCAGAAAAAACTAATGCCAGTTAAACAGCATTCAATGTATCATGCATTTACTGGCACAATAAAAATTATGTTTTGTGTTCTATGTTCTGTCTTGTGGTGTTTGTCTTGTGGCCGAAATTGTTGTGTTTAATATTTTTATAAAATAGTCTAGTTTAAAATCAAACAAAAAGGTTAAATTAAAATGCAAATACTTGTCTTGTTCAACTTGAAATACAAAGTGTTTAAATAAATCAGGAAAATGTAATATACTAAAGTCTAATGCATTTCCTTAAGTAAAAAAAAAAAACCTTAATTGGCTGAATTGTTAATTGCAAAAATTGTTGTTAAAATTTGTATACCAACAGTCTTTAAAAGCAAAAACATAAAAAGTTAACCCACTCCCCATATTGTACATAAAATCTTTCTGGCTACCTCAAATTTCTAGCCAGGGGGCTGGGAATGGTGAAAAGCTATTAAACTAAAGGTTAAATTAAATAAACTCCTCAAAGTGGGTGTGCTTGTTCTAGCTTGTTGCTCCAAAGTTCTGTAATAAGGTTATTTTAGTAAAAGGGTATGTGTGGCAAATATTACATAATAAGACTAATGTACTGTATAATAACAATGTTTGTGTGTTCATTGTTGGAAAAAAGGTGTATAAGTAAAAAGTGAAAGTTTCCTTTGCAGGTTAAAAAAAGCCCCCCCAAAAAAAGAACAAAAAACAAAAAAAGTTAACAAAAAAAAATTTAGCTAGCAAGCTCAGGCTATAAATAAAACACTAACTCCATTCAAAAACATTGCTCACAGTTAAAACTTGGTTAACAACCAGAAAAAGAAGGGCTTAAATTTGCCCAAGCAGCTATAAGGTTTGCAAAACACTGCCAGGCACTAATAAAATGTGTTAGGTTTCTTTTCTCACAGGTAAGAAAGTGCTACCCGAAAACCCTAGCAGCCCTGCCACTCCTTAAAACCAGGAAACTGAATTAATGTAAAGGTCCATCAACAAAAAACTGCTTTGGCTCCATGCTAAAAAGGCCCTTATTAAGCCCTGCTAACTACCAACACCGCTGTAAAGTGCCAAAAGCTGACTGCTTGGACCCATGATTCTCACTGCAAAAAAAACCCCTCCACCTCGAAAAAATTCTCCTATTAATGCTCAGCCTATTTCTCCTTCTAACTCCACTGTGCCTTCTGGACTGTAGGAAAAAAGTACAAAGTAAAGTGCTAGTAACCTCTCCCTTGTCCACTAACAGATCTACTGTGCCTTTAAATTTTTCTAAAAAAAATCAAAACCATTACAGGGTAATGTGCTGGTAACCTCTCCCCTGTAAAATGCTAAACCACAACTGTTTTTAAAAAAACAAAAACACTCAAAAATTGCCAAAGTCCAGAAATTCCTAACTAAAAAGAACATTAAAAACTAACCCTGGTAAAAAAAACAAAAAATTATACACTGGTGGAAAAACATTTGTAAAACCCGTGCTTGGAAATGTGGTATTAATTGGAGCTTGGGGTTTATTCTACAGGCTGTGCCCTGTGTCCTGAAAAGTAACTAATAATGTAAACCCCCCCCCATGCTATTAATGTCAATGCCTTTTTAAAGTACCTAAAAATAGTTAAATAACAGGTGTATTATAGTACTACACCAAGAAAAAATGGTATTAAATATAACTAAGGCTGGAAAGGCAATGCAGTGAAATCTAGTGTGTTTCGGAATTTCCTAAATAACCAGCTAATGGCCATTCAAAGTAATCTTAAGTACCAAACTTGGCCCACTGCCCTTACAGACGCATCAAAAATATCATCTAATCTGTAATCATGAAAACATACGTGGACACTTCCTGGGTGGAAGTGTGGCTTCCCAGGGCAAGGTGTGCACACTTATAGGGAATAAATGCTGTACTTATGTCCCAAAAAATGCACAGAATATTAACAAGCACATCCTGTCAACCAAACCGGCTTTTAAACAGTGAAAGGCCTAAAAAGGGGAACCCACTATTTCTAATTCCCTCTGGAACTGGTTACCCAACCTGGGGGAACTAGGGGAAGGCATTGTTCGCCTCCTGCTCACTGGTGTGGTGTTGTGTATCGTTACTCTCCTTTTGATTGCTTGCTGTAAAGCACTCCTACATAAAATTTGTACCTCCCGTTCCCCAGAAAATCCCGCTATACTCCCTCATTAATGACCCCAGCTCCCTAAAGCTTAATCACTTTTTGTCCTCAAAGTATAAAAAAAACTCAGCCAAAAGTTTGTTAAGTATTCTCAAAGAAGGGAGTTGTTGGTGTCACTAGGCATAAATCTAGGCCTCAGTGAACCAAAGCTCCTCCATGTTGAACTCTACTTAATCTAGAAAGCTAGCAGCTGTGAAATTAAATGTGTAACAGTAAGTTATCAGTTGCAGCACAGCTAAAACCGGTGTAAAGCAGTAGTGATAAGGCCTGTGCACCTTTAGCAGAAGGACAAGATAACTTGCAGAAGGAAAACTTACTAACGAGCTGCCACGGCCAAAATTACTTAATGCACCTGCGCTTACGTAACTGCTACGAGGGGGAGGAAGGAGGAGGAGGAAGGGGGGGGGAAGAAAGAAGAAAGAGAAAAAAAGCTTACAAAAAGGGAAAAGCCGCTTGTGAAGTGGTGCATAATTTAAGGCATTCGTCTCCTTGCACCGCTTTAAAATCTCAAATAAACTTTGCTTGCTTCTCCACCCTGGTGTGTTTATTGGCGCTACGCACTCTGGGCAACGAACCACTGTTACTTGCCTCAGGCACCCTCTGTGCCTGCAACACAGATCTGCTCATGCAATAGGACGAGAACATCAAGGGATTAAACCTGCTACTTCATCTTACAGAGGAACAAGGCAGAGATGTCTGCAGCACTCTGAAACTCATCACTGCCTCAAGCCTCACAGGAGTCCTGGGCCCCCAAAAGCAGAATGAAACTGTGGAGGGACAGTTTTTTCACGAGAAACCAATCCCAAGGCGAGGGGTCGCTAGATAGATTGCTATGTCACAGCCATAAGCAAGCTGACTGCTGCATGCTATTTTAGGGACTTGACAGACTCCCTGATTTGGGACAGGATATTTGGCAGCACTTTGGATCACCACCTGCAGGAACAGCTGCTCCAGAAAGGCAATCTCACCTTAGACAGATGCTTAGACATGGGGCATGCAGTAGAAGCCTCAAGAGAAAGGACGAGCGCCCTAAGAGGCACAGCGCCCCCAGAAGTAGATGCAGAGACACAACAGCAAAGAAGACAAGGTGGCCAGGGTTCCATACCCATAGAGAGATACATGTACTGTGGCAAAGAGCAAGAGCAGGCAAAGGAGACATGCCCTGCACCAGCACAGAATTGCAAGGAATGTGGCAAGTTGAACCATATTAGCAGTGTGTGCGAGAGCAGAAGAAGGTCCCAGAAAGATTAATTCAGACTTGTACAAGAGGAGGAAAGCACATCAGACAGCCATCATGACTCCTCTTGAGTCCAAGAGCACATTAGGTACAGGCTGTTGGGACAGGAAAGCAACAAGGGACAATACCAATCTTCACGCATGTAACCATGTTAACAGGGTTTGTCCCGTGTGATTTCAGCAGGACAACAGGACCTTCTGCAATATGATTTCTTGGGGTGAATTGAACACACCTATTACAAATACCAGCCACAATATAATGATGAACAATGAGAGCATAATGCAGCCCACAGGAAGGTGTGACTTCATAGTAATCAATCAAAAAAATAAGACAGTATCAACTGAATTTGGTGGTGGTGGCAAGCACCACAGAACCCTCTGGGGGAATACAAACCATGGATCGAATCAGGGTGCAGCATCAGAATTTTATAGCTGCTATGCAAGAAGTAAAAGGGGATTCCCATGGACAATGGAGACCATTTTAAAAGCATATGGGGATGTTTTCAAAGGCAACAGGTGCATTGAAGAAAACCTGCATCTGGAAGACCACCCTACAGTGCCCTCTGTGTGGTTACCATGAAGGAAAATTGCAATGGCACTTTGTAATCCAGGATGGAAGGAGTTTGAATGTCTGCAGAGCAGAGGTATCAGAGCACCTGTAGAGCCAGCACAGCCAGTGAAAACAGCATGCTGGTACTAAAGAAGCAATCAGGCAAATTATGCATCTGTATAGAACAAAAAACACTGAAACAAGCATTGAAAAGATGCAACTATACACTGTCCACAACTGATGACATCTTGCCAGAACTTTGCAAAAGACAGCATCTTTATGGGTCTGTGATGTGAGTAATGGGTTTTGGCACATAAACCTGGATAAAGAGTCCAGCATGAAAACCTTTGCAACACCATTTGATCACCATAGGTGGCTGTGCTTGCCAATGGGCATAAACCAAGCACCAGAAGTATTTCAGAGAAGACTCATTCAGGTGCCAGAAGGACTGCTTGGGATGAAAATAATTGCAGGTGATATCCTCATGGTACATGAAGGGAGCAATGGTGAAGGGAGCAATGGTACAGAAGCTGAATGAGACCATGACAGAAAACTACAAGCTCTTCTGCAGCAGTGCAGGAACAAGGACACAAAACTGACACAGAAAAAATGTGACTCAAAACATACACCGGACGGCTGCTTACAGCAGAGGGACTGAAAGCAGATCCCAATGAGATCAAATCAGTGAGAGCTCTAGTGGATGTGAAAGGACAGTGCTTCATAGAAATGATAACTTTTCTGTCCAACCTCTGTCCACACCTGGCTGCAGTAGTAGAACCAATGTCAGAATACAAGGCAGGATGTTGAGTTTGGGCAGGTCCCAAACATCAAGCATTTGAGACACTGAAACAAATGATAATGGATATCTCTGTCCCAAAGTACTACCAGCCAGGAGAGCCATTGACGGTCCAGTGTGACACATCAGAGAAAGGATTTGGTGTAGCTCTTTTGTAAGAGCAGCCAGCCGCCTGTGCTTGAAAGACTCTGTCAGAGACTGACCAGGGATACATCCAAATGAAAAAAAGAATTTCTGTCAAACTCTTACAAAGTCAACATGGTTTTTGCAAAGGGAAATCATGCCTCATCAATCTGCTAGAATTCTTTGAGGGGAGTCAACAAGCATGTGGACAAGAGGGATTCAGTGGATATAGTCTACTTAGATTTTCAGAAAGCCTTTGACAAGGTCCCTCACCAAAGGCTCTTAAGCAAAGTAAGCTGTCATGGGATAAGAGGGAAAGTCCTCTCGGGGATCAGTAATTGGTTAAAATATAGGAAACAAAGGGTAAGGATAAATGGTCAGTTTTCAGAATGGAGAGAGGTAAATAGTGGTGCCCCTCAAGGGTTTGTACTGGGCCCAGTCCTATTCAACATATTCATAACTTATCTGGAAAATGGGGTAAACAGTGAGGTGGCAAAATTTGCAGATAATACAAAACTACTCAAATAGTTAAGTCCAAAGCAGACTGCAAAGAGCTACAAAAGGATCTCACAAAACAGGTGACTGGGCAACAAAATGGCAGACGAAATTCAATGTTGAGAAGTGCAAAACAGGTCACATTAGAAAACATAATCACAACTATATATATCAAATAATGGTGTCTAAATTAGCTGTTACCACTCAAAAAAGAGATCTTGGAGTCATTGTGGATAGTTCTCTCTCCACTCAATGTGCAGCGGCAGTCAAAAAAGCAAACAGAATGTTGGGAATCATTAAGAAAGGGATAGAAAATAAGACAGAAAATATCATATTTCCTCTATATAAATCCATGGTACGCCCACATCTTGAATACTTTGTGCAGATGTGGTCACCCAATCTCAAAAAAGATATATTCGACATGGAAAAGGTTCAGAAAAGGGCTATAAAATGATTAAGGGTATGGAACAGCTGACATGTGAGGAGAGTTTAATAAGACTGGGACGTTTCAGCTTGGAAAACAGACAGCTAAGGGGGGATATGCTTGAAGTCTATAAAATCATGACTGATGTGGAGAAAGTAAATAAGGAAGTGTTATTTAACTCCTTCTCATAATACAAGAACTGGGGGTCACCAAATGAAATTAATGGGCAGCAGATTTAAAACAAACAAAAGGAAGTATTTTTTCACACAACACACAGTCAACTGTGGAACTCCTTGCCAGAGGATGTTGTGAAGGTCATGACTATAACAGGGTTCAAAAAAGAACTAGATAAGTTCATGGAGGATAGGTCCACCAACGGCTAAGAGCCAGGATGGGCAGGGATGGTGTCCCTAGCTTTGTTTGCCAGAAACTTGGAATGTGCCACAGGGAGTGAATCACTTGATGATTACCTGTTCTGTTCATTCCCTCTGGGGTACCTGGAATTGTTCACTGTTGGAAGACAAGATACTGGCTAGATGGACCTTTGGTCTGACCCAGTATGGCTATTGTTATGTTATGTTCTTATGGCTGAGGTACTTGGAATGGAGCAATCCCACCAATAAACCTAGGGCCACCCAGTAATAGTGTAGTCAGACCACAAACCCCTAGAGACAATCATGGCAAAGCCCTTTCTTAGTTTTTCAAAGAGATTGTAGTACAAATTGATTCACCTCCAGTCCTATCAGGTAGAGATCAGAGGGCTTTGGGATGTACAGTCACTGGGAAGCATTTACGGATAGACAACTGTTCGCTCAGGATGGACTTCATCTCAGCAAGGAGGGAAATAGAATTCTAGGATGGAGGCTCGCCGACCTCATCAAGAGGGCTTTAAACTAGGAAGTTGGCGGAGATGGTTGGGAGATGTTCGGGAGATCTCCACGCCAGAATATAACCTGGAGAGGGAAGTAAACAAAGTGAGCGGGGATACCCTTGCGACCCCAAGATTTGATCCAAGGAGGAATAGTGGAGTAGAAACCAGAGTAACGGGTGATGCTGGTGGTAGAAAGTTTGTGCACGACGGGGGAAAGAATGTCACTGACGCCAAACGCCGAAAATTAAAAGGTCTGTACACTAATGCGAGGAGCCTAGGTAACAAGATGGAGGAACTGGAGTTACTAGTGCAGGAAGTGAAGCCGGATATTATAGGGATTACCGAAACCTGGTGGAATAGTACTCATGACTGGAGCACGGGTATTGAAGGCTATGTGCTGTTTAGAAAAGACAGGAAGAAAGGCAAAGGTGGTGGAGTAGCCTTGTACATCAATGATGAAGTTAAATGTAGCGAAATAAGAAGCGATGGAATGGATAAGACAGAGTCTGTCTGGGCAAAAATCACACTGGGTAAAAAAAGCAACTAGAGCTTCCCCTGAGATAGTGCTTGGGGTGTGCTACAGACCGCCGGGATCGGATTGGGATATGGATAGAGACCTCTTTAATGTCTTTAATGAAGTAAACACTAAGGGGAAATGTGTGATTATGGGGGACTTCAACTTCCCGGATATAGACTGGAGGATGAATTCTTGCAAGAATAATAGGGGTCAGATTTTTCTGGATGCGATAGCGGATGGATTTCTTCATCAAGTAGTTGAAGCACCTACGAGAGGGGATGCCATTTTAGATTTGGTGTTGGTGAGCAGTGAGGACCTCGTAGAAGAAATGGTGGTAGGGGACAACCTTGGTTCGAGTGATCATGAGCTGATTCAGTTCAAACTAGATGGAAGGATAAACAAATGTAGATCTGGGATTAGGGTTTTTGACTTCTCGAGGGCTAATTTTAAAGAGTTAAGGAAATTAGTTAGGGAAGTGGATTGGATGGAGGAATTAGTGGATTTAAATGTGGAGGAGGCCTGGAATTACTTTAAGTCACAGCTGCGGAGACTGTCGGAAGCCTGCATCCCGAGAAAGGGGAAAAAAACCATGGGCAGGAGTTGTAGGCCAAACTGGATGAGCAAACAACTCAGAGAGGGGATTAGACAAAAGCAGAAAGCTTACAGGGAGTGGAAGGAAGGCAGGATCAGTAAGGAAAGCTACCTTGCTGAGGTCAGAACATGTAGGGATAAAGTGAGGAAGGCTAAAAGCCACATTGAACTGGAACTTGCAAAGGGAATCAAAACTAATAGTAAAAGGTTCTACAGCCACATAAATAAGAAGAATACAAAGAAAGAAGAAGTGGGGCCGCTATACACTGAGGATGGAATGGAGGTTAAGGATAACCTAGGCATGGCCCAACATCTAAACAAGTACTTTGCCTCAGTTTTTAATAAGACTAGTGAGGAACCTTGCGATGATGGAGGGATGATAAACGGGAATGTGGATATGGAAGTGGATATTACCGCAACTGAGGTAGAGGCCGTACTTGAACAGCTCGATGGGACGAAGTCGGAGGGCCCGGACAATCTCCATCCTAGGATATTAAAGGAACTGGCGCGTGAAATTGCGAGCCCGTTAGCGAGAATTTTTAAGCAATCGATAAACTCGGGGGTTGTGCCATATGACTGGAGGATTGCTAATGTAGTTCCTATTTTTAAGAAAGGGAATAAGAGTGATCCGGGTAATTATAGGCCTGTTAGCTTGACGTCTGTAGTATGTAAGGTCTTGGAAAAAATTTTAAGGGAGAAAGTAGTTAAGGACATAGAGGTCAATGGTAATTGTGACGAATTGCAACACGGATTTACTAAAGGTAGATCGTGCCAAACCAATCTGATCTCCTTCTTTGAGAAGGTGACGGATTACTTAGATAAAGGAAATGCGGTAGATATAATTTACCTAGATTTCAGTAAGGCGTTCGACACGGTTCCACACAGGGAGCTGTTAGTTAAATTGGAAAAGATGGGAGTGAATATGAAAGTTGTAAGGTGGATAAGGAACTGGTTAAAGGGGAGACTCCAGAGGGTCGTATTGAAAGGTGAACTGTCGGGCTGGAAGGAGGTCACCAGTGGAGTCCCTCAAGGATCGGTTTTGGGACCGATCTTATTTAACCTTTTTATTACTGACCTTGGCACAAAGAGCGGGAATGTGCTAATAAAGTTTGCGGATGACACGAAGCTGGGGAGTATTGCTAACACGGAGAAGGACAGGGATACTATTCAGGAAGATCTGAACCACCTTGTAAACTGGAGTAATAGAAATAGGATGAAATACAACAGTGAAAAGTGCAAGGTCATGCATTAGGAATTAATAATAAGAATTTTGGATATACGTTGGGGGCGCATCAGTTGGAAGCGACGGAGGAGGAGAAGGACCTTGGGGTACTGGTTGATAGCAGGATGACTATGAGTCGCCAATGTGATACGGCTGTTAAAAAAGCAAATGAGATTTTGGGATGCATCAGGCGGGGTATTTCCTGCAAGGATAAGGAGGTGTTAGTACCGTTATATAAGGCGTTGGTGAGACCCCATCTGGAATACTGTGTGCAGTTCTGGTGTCCCATGTTCAAGAAGGATGAATTCAAACTGGAACAGGTTCAGAGACGGGCTACAAGGATGATCCGAGGAATGGAAAAACTGCCTTATGAAAGGAGACTCAAAGAGCTTGGCTTGTTTAGCCTGGCCAAAAGAAGGCTGAGGGGGGATATGCTCGCTCTATATAAATATATCAAGGGGGTTAACGTTAGGGAGGGAGAGGAATTATTTAAGTTTAGTACTAATGTAGACACGAGGACGAATGGGTATAAACTGGATATTAGGAAGTTTAGACTTGAAATTAGATGAAGGTTTCTGACCATTAGGGGAGTGAAGTTCTGGAATAGCCTTCCGAGGGAAGTAGTAGGGGCAAAACACTTTCCTGGCTTTAAGACAAAGCTTGATAAGTATATGGAGGGGATGTTATGATAGGATCGTTAATTTGGGCAATTGATCTTGAATTACCACCAGACAGGTCTGCTCAATGGTCTGCGGGGAGATGTTGGATGCGATGGGTACTGAGTTGCTGCAGAGAATTCCTTCTTGGGTACTAGCTGGTGACTCTTGCCCACATGCTCAGGGTTTAGCTGATCGCCATATTTTGGGGTCGGGAAGGAATTTTCCTCCAGGGCGGATTGGCAGGTGCCCTGGAGGTTTTTCGCCTTCCCCTGCAGCGTGGGGCACGGGTCGCTTGCTGGTGGTTTCTCTGCAGCTTGAGGTCTTCAAACCATTTTTGAGGATTTCAATAACTCGGTCCTGGGATAGGGGTTGTTATAAAATTGGATGGGTGGGGTTCTGTGGCCTGCCTTGTGCAGGAGGTCAGACTAGATGATCAGATTGGTCCCTTCTGACCTATGAGTCTATGAGTCTATATGGTCCAGGCTGACTATTGGTGCTAGCTAACACCTTCTGCAAGGTACATATATCCAGCATCAGCAAGCTGGGGGAAAGGGATCAGAACACTGACTCTATTAACATGCTGCGCTATCTCCCAGTTTCAACCGTGAAGCTGATGGAAATCAGAGAGGCTAAGGAAAAGGACATCTAAAGACAGGGAGCCAAGAGAGTGATACTAGCAGGGTGACCAAAAGATAAAAGCCAAGAGCCAGTAGGAGCAGAACCATAATTTCAAATTATAGATGAGCTGGATGTGCAGGATGGAATCATATTTCAAGGACAGAGAGCTGTTGTCCCTACTTCATTATGTAAGGCTCTCATGGAAAAACTACACACTTTGTGTCTATTGACAGCTGTCTTAGTCGCAAGCATGTTTATTGGCCAAGAATTAATGCACAACTCTGCTCCTTGATAGAAGAGTATTACTCTTGCCAGTCATGATAATTGCCAACAGAAAGACACTCTGTTACCACAAGAGCTTCCAGAAAGGAAAAGAAGTACTTGATTACAGTGGACTACTATTTATATTTCTGGGAGGTCGATGACCTGCCTTATACAAGAAGCAAATCGGTGATTGGCAACTTGCAGGTCCACTTTTTGAGATATGACCTTGCAGATGCTGTATTCACCAACAACAGATCCCAATTTGTCTTGGAAGAATTCAAGGAATTTGCACACAAATGGAAATTTACACACCCAACATACCCCCCAGAGTAATTGTAAGATGGAATGAGTCATGAAAACAACTAAAAAACAGGTACACATGACTTTTTCTTCGGATTCAGACCTCTTGTTAGCACTTCTGGCACACAGAAATATCCCATGACATCAAATATCAAATATGCACAGGCACTGATGGACAAGGGGCATTATTAGCTATAGGGAAATGTGGGCATCAGTTTATATACTCCAGTTTTCATCGGTTTATATACTCCATTATGTCTTCCACTTTTGAGGGAGAAAAATAAACTTTGCAGGATTTCATATGATGTTCTATATCCTGACACAACTTTGCCCCCCGCCCTGAATTTTTATGAGATGATGCCCCTGGATGCCATGAAGGCCCAAAACTCTGCTACCAATGAGGAGAGAAATGTTTCAGCCAGAAGACTGGAGATATTGCTGAGAGGAGATGGCCAACAATGAGAGAAAGGAGGCACTAGAGTATAACAGGTCAGCCAAGGACCTACCAACCCTGGAGGCAGGCATTCCTGTGAAGATCCAGCCATTAGAGAGATACAACAGCCAGATAGAGCCTACAGAAATCATTACAGAATGGAAAGCCAGAGAACCATCCAGAGACCAGCCCTACCACGCGGGAAGAGACTTCACAGAGAAAGCGTTTGCTAGACTTGAGGACAGGTAACTGAGAAACAGAGATAAGTCACTCCTGGTGTGGTGTCCTGTAGAGGAGACCAAACTATTACAAAGACAGGGAACATGAGAGTTAGGCTAGAATCAACTCAGTCACATGGATCCAGAGTTTAAATGAAGTTTCAGTTGTTCAACTGAATTTACATTCAGGTTCACTCATTGTGAAGGAAACAAGGTGAGCAAGATCATCTGTGCAATACACACTGGATGTCATAGAAGGAGATGAAAATAGGAAGGAGGAACCAGCACCAAGAAGCAAGCCAGCTCTCTGCAGACAAGGAATCTCTGATATTGACAACATATGTTTTATGCAGCAAAATAAAAATAAAACTATTATATTCTTGTCAAGTAATGCAGAGCTTATAGAAAGTGTGGTACCATAGGTGGCTAGAAGCTTTTACTATTTTTTTTCTGTTGTAAACAAAATACATTTAATACCCTATTGTAAAGTCACAGGTTAGTGGAGAGCTCCCTAAATTAGACAGCTGAGATTTGACAGGGCAGGTGAGCATGATAAGTATTCACTCTGCACTAACTAAATTCGAAGTCCTGCCCCAGCTTGCAATCAGTTCAGGGTAAAACTGGGATGGATTCTCTGGGGAGGAAACTCTATTTTGGTTGTCCTAAAGTCATGATCAGGAAGGTGAAGGGTAATATCCTACACCAATTTTTCACTTGGCTTACTCAAAATTCTAAAAAGAGTGAAGAAAAACTTAGTTATTGTCTAGCTAGAGACCAGCACACACCCTCTGAATACCATCTTGGCCTTTTCACCCCCAGCTTCCTTAAACAGAATTAAGACACAATCTCATTTCAGTTCACTTCCCAGCATTTTTTGCCTGTGTATAGTTTGGGGGAAGGGGGGGTTACAAAACTATATTAGAGGAAGAAAAGTGTCTTGATTATTGCATTGGAATACTTGGTTCAGGACCATATTGTATTTTCTAGTACCACTGACAGGACCAGGCAATCAGCTGAACCCATAGACGGCAATTTGATTGGCCCTGAGACTAATCCCACTTGTTTCTCCTCTTGTGTAATTTCCTGTAGTAACTGAAGATGCACTTTCACCAGATCATCAATTTCTATCTCAGGAGGAACTGAAGTTTTTTCTACCCTTCTCTCAGGCCTTTGTTAACTTGCACACTTTGATTAAAAGTGGTCATATAGTTTCCAATTCTTTTTACATCAGCTAAATTCAGAAAAGGCACAAGACATCAAGCTCACATAGCACAAAGTTTACCAGGGGTTCCCAACGCAGTGCCCCCGGGCACCATGGCGCCTGCAGGGACATATAAATGTGCCCGCGTCCTGGCCGGCGGTGGAGCATCCACCAAAATGCTGCTGAATTTCTGCGGCGTTTCAGCATCGAGAGGCGTCGCCGCCGAAATGCCGCAGAAATTCGGCAGCATTTCAGTGGGTGCTCCACAGCTGCCATGGTCCTTCATCTGGCGCCCACCAGATGAAAAGGTTGGGAACCCCTGGTTTATACAGTAATATTCCATTATCTCATACCATAAATGCACAAGGTTGGAGACAAAGAGCACTTTCCTCAGGAAAAACTGTTAAAATGTCACCTGCTCTGCTCTGTGATCTAGTTCAAAGTGAGGATTAAAATCTCGCCTAATTGTGGAATTAGCCTTGTTGGCATTTTTTTAAAAAGATGGCACAATGGACAGTGGGGCAACCAGCAGTTTGACCCAAGTTCAGTTAGGTTGTGGGTCATACCATACCCTGCACTGCCAAGGACTCACCTTTCCTGCTTGTTCTCAGGTATTGGTTGCATTGCTGTATAGCATTCTCTGATTTATGAAGCTGTAACAGCAGAAGGTTGGAAGGAAACCATATATTCCATTCCTCTTGCCAGATTTCAGATATCCTAAAATGACAACTTGCTAGTTGTGGATTGTGGTAGTAAGGCAGAAATAATCAGGGCACAATATGTCCAAAATGCTACATCATATGGAAATATTACCACCACTCTATATTCCTAACAAAATATCTGAGAGGTACACGATAATAGGAAAACATGTATTAACACAACGAGACCACAATAATTTTTTTATTTTGATGTTTTCCCCCAAGGTAATACATTTGATTTGGGTAAAAAGTATACAGAAGACAGTATAAGTATTCTTGCTTACTGTCTTCCCTGTACTTTTTTATATCTTATTTTGTATGTGTAGCACTTAGCCAATTAATATTTGAGTTTGTTAATGCAATGGGCTTGTGCCACAAAAGTCAGAGTTACACCAAGGATTAATTTGGCCCATTGTCTTTATAATCACTTTGAAGTGATTTTAATAGCATAAAGAGGACTGAACACTTCAGATACCCTAAAACCTGGGACAATGGAGACTTCATCCCATGAACCATCTCCAGGAGACTATTGTCAGTGGGAAATTACAGAGCCAGCAAGTCCAGTGAACAACATACGTCATCATCATGGCACATCCCAAAGGGACATGGCTTCCTTGCAAATCAAGGACCACTTGGATCAATCTGTGGCATGGTGCTTAAAGTGGTCTGATTGCATATTCAGTTTATGTCCATCACTGGCAATCATGTCATGCCACCAAAGTTTTTGGTGCCTACGCGATCACTGGCTGTGTGGCAGCATTCCTTGGTACACACATTTCAGAATTGCACCAAGAAAGCTGCCAAAACCAAATCAGTGTTGATGGAGGTAGTTGCTGGGTTCGGCTTTGAATATCCTTGTTTGTGATCTTGTCCTACCATTTGATTTGACTGACAGAGACAACAAGAATAGAAAATACCAGTCCAAAGTTCTTCAGCTTTCCTCAGCACCCACGCATCACTTCCAAACAATAGAGCTGGTATTAACTGTGGTTCTGTAGATCTGCAGCTTTGGGGCAATGTCTGCTCAGAAGCCACCAAAGGGTCCAAAACATAGCAACAGCTACTGCTATACAAACATCCACATCTTTGAGCATCCTCCAGCACTGTCTATGATGCTGCCCAAGTATTTGACAGCTGCCATCTGCTTGATGCCCTGTCCAGACAGGCTAATATTGAGCTGGTTGTAATCTGGAACTGGAGGCTGTTCGATGGTAATAGCCAGGGTCTTAGTTTTATCCAGATTAAATTGTAGCCTTGCTTTTTTCTTAGCTTCAACTGCTGTGATCTCTGGATGACATTTGAAAGGCTGAGGCTCCAGCGCTGAGCTGGCAGCAGTCAACACTGATGACTTGAAACAGAGAAAGAGGGGGAATAAGACCTTAGCTTCTAATATGTCAGTGGCCTTTTGCAGTTTATAACTGAAAGCCATCTGACAGCTTGGTTGTAAGAAGAGCTTTTGGTTGAACTAGTTTAATTTTGGCCCATTAGCTGGTTATCTTCAAAGTCAGGGGAAGTCACTTTTGTCAGCAGAAGCTGATGATCAAATTCAGCACCTCTGTGAGCTCATACATCCATGACTGTTGACTGCCAATGATTGTTAACAAGGACATGATCAATAACAGCCTGGTGAAACCATCTGGATTGTACCAACTCTGCTTGTGAATCTTTGAATGATGGCAGAGTGAGGCAGCAATCACCATGTCATTGGCAGCCACAAATTCTAGCAGTCTCTGCCCATTTCTGTTCTTCTGCCCAATACCAACGCTACCAGACATACTTGCCAAGGTGTCATTATCCTTTCCTTTCTGTGCATTAAAGTCACCCATGATCACAATGACATCTCTTCTCAGTGTTTCATTAAAGACTGACTGGAGTAGCTAGTAAAAATTATCTGCAGCTGCATCAGTGGCATTGGTGGGATCATACATGGTGAAGACGTTAAGATTCCCACAGCCAGTATGGAATTGGATGTTCATAAATCACTCTTTAATCTTCTGCCAATTCTGCAATGCCTGTTGGGCATTGGGTGAAAGTACAATGGATATTTCTTGCTGGAGCAATCCATTGGCAAAACGTAGAGTCCTTAACTTTCTTTGCACCACTTCCTAGCCAGCACACTTAGATAAAGCTCAGGGCTCAATGTTCATGTTTTTCAGCTTGACGAGGAGGACAGCTTTAGCTGTTTCAGACAATCTTTCCAGACACCAATTTTACATTTGCCACCAACACACAAGATACTATAATTGCCCTTTTTCATTGGTCATTTTTGCCTCAGCAGCAGAAAAACTTGCCCATTTCAGCTACAAGGGCAACTGACCAGATTGCAGCAGGTTGTCAGCTTCAGTATAAATGCCCCCACAACGTGACCTTGCTGACCCTGGAAGGCCTGACAACATACAAAAGAACTACAAAAAAATCTTAGTTTCCTTTAGCTCACGCTTTAATATCAGATTGTCTCAATCCACTGAGTTCCTTCTTACATGACAAAATAATTGTGGATTTATATTCAAAACAAATTCTGCGCTGTCAGGACTATGACTGGGACTGTGAGCGAAAGCATAGCTGAGTCTCTTTCTGAATCAGATTAACAGCATAAATGTTTATGCTTTCAGTCTTAATGCTATCAATTTTCATTTGCCTCTTCCTCGTACACAGACCAATTTCCTTTCATTCATCCTATTTTCTATTTGGATTGAGTCACAGGATAGGAAAAGCACAAGTGCTTTTGCTTTAGAAAGGATTGAGGTAGATTAACCCTTGCAAAAGGTCAAAGCCAGAGGCATGGCCAGAGGAAAGAAGGGTTGACTGGAATATGAGCCCTCACTTGTGAATATATTGACTAGGTTTCCCTCACACCACCATATTTTTAGGGTTTAAAACGTAAACTAAAGCTAGAACAGTGACCTCTTTGAGGCAGGGAAAGTCTTTTTGTTCTGTTTTTGCATAGCACCTAGCACAATGGGGTCTTGGTCCACAACTAAGGCTCCTGGGCTCTGTGGTAATACAAATAATAAACAACTAGACTTAATACAAAGGAAAGGTAAGCCAGACATGCACACTCCTCAAAGACATGCACACTCCTCAAAGACTCCCAGTCCACCTCTGTCGGGCTCCATCCAGCACCCACTGAAGTTAGTAGGAGTCCTTCCATTGACTTGAAAGGGCCTGATTCAGCACCCAAGGTAAGCACAGACGTTAACAGACAGGGCTGCACCTGATATTTTCTCAAACATCTCTTTTTTATTAATTATTATTATTATTATTGTAACCCTTCTGCTCCTCTGAGTTGGCAGCAACAAGGGCCGGGTTCAGTATCCAAGGATTCTGTTTCAATAATGCAAATGCAAAACCGGCTCAAGCCCCCACCCAGTGACCTGGGACAATTACATAGCACCCCCCGAGCGCCTCTGAGAGGCAATACTTCTCCTCTTGCAAGCACAGAGTCTGAGTGTAGCAAAATCCTTTTAATAAAGGGGGGAAACAATGTGGCATCATATTGGGGGAACACCACAAACAGGATTCATAACGTAAACCATGAGCAAAAGACCCACCAAGTAAGTTTTGGCAATGTCCTTTTCCCCTTAGGGTCTTAAGTCCAATCACCCCAAAGTCCAACAACCCAAAAGTCTTTGTCTCTGGTCAGTGCCGCCTCAGAGTTCAAAAGTTTATCTGCAGAGCTTTACCCCACCCCCCAGCCTGGGTGGAAATGGGGGGGCACACAGGATATTAAGGGGCACCTTACGTGGGCCGGGGCTGACTGCTCCGTCTCTCCATGGAGTTCTGCTGCAGCCTTCCCCACGACTGGCTCCACTCCACCAGCGGTGCCGCTCCTCCAGCCGATCCGTATGCCGCTCCAGCCGTCCCTGCAAACTGCTCCACTCCTTTCACTGTTCCGTGGGCTGCTCCAACATGCTGCAAACTGCTCCGCTCTGCCAGCCACTTAGCGATAGATCTTCAGGCTCCCCCACTAGTTAACACAGCACTCAGTGATCTCAGCTCAGTAAGCTTAGCTCTTTTAAAAGCAGCAAAGAATCCTGTGGCACCTTATGGACTAATAGACGTTTTGGAGCATGAGCTTTCGTGGGTGAATACCCACTTCGTCAGATGCATGTCACCTTATGCAACCCAATGTATAAGGTGCCACAGGATTCTTTGCTGCTTTTACAGATTCAAACTAACACGACTACCCCTCTGATACTTAGCTCTTTTAGTGATTTCAGTTCTTAGTGATTTCAGCTTGTATTAGGGGAGCACTGGTGCTGGTGCACCATTAGCCCAAATTGAATTCAGCTCAGCAGCCTCTAGATGGACTCCTAATGGAATCAAAATTAGCTCTGCTCTTCAACAGTAGAGAGCGGATATGCAATTGGTGTTTCAGGCCCTCAAAAGGGGCCCATACTATCAGGTACACAACCTTGTCCCCAACCTCTCTCAATTCACTGGGTTTTGGCACCCATGTCCCTTGTGTAGCGAGTGCTACTTAACTGAAAGTGAGACTCTCTGTCATAAAGCAGTCGCATAGTTCCTCATTCACATAATCATGGTGACAACACTTTATTCCTCCTGCCCCAATAACAAATAAATTGGAGATCCCAGAGTTGTCAAAATCACCATCCCAGGCTGCCATGGACTATGCTAGGTGGGGTGAGTGTGCCAGTGCAAATACCTGAAATTCCTTTCCACGCTCCCCATAATTCACCACCAGATGTCAGGGTAGAGCTCATCCTGACTCTGCTTACATTATTATTGTCTATTACATGACTACAACCCAATGACTGATAGGAATAGTCGAAAAAGGAGGAAGAAGGACTTCTGCAAAAGGCAAGGAGTGAGGGGCTGGAAGCAGGACTTGAACCTATAAATTCTCATTTAGCAGTGCAAACTCCTAACTACTGGACAGGACTGTGAATTACATAATGCATGCATCTATCAAATACTTATGAAGAATTATGGAAATTAGAAATGGAAGAAACCAATTACATTGTTACCCACCCTCCTAATCAGTGCAAGACATATTGTTTTATTATAATTAATAGTTTACGAGGAAAGAGTTTTGATTCTTGAGAAGACTGATTGCATAGCTGGATCTTAAATTGAATCTGGAAAGGAAAATCTCATCAAAGAAACATGATGGACCAAGTGTTTCCTTAATGAAACTTCAGTGACTTAAACACAATTTTTGCCAGAGATTAAAATGGTCCAAGCAACTTTCACATAGTGGGCCCAGCTTGGCCCTTACATTTTATCTTGCTACAAGCTGAGTTCTGATCCAACAGTTAAAAGTTGAAGTGTTTTGCCAACATCCGTATTGTAGCATCTTTGAGGTAAAACTGGATTGTAATTTCACAGCACAGGCACACTTGGAACATTTAGGACATTTATTTTAATCTATATGATCCACAAATAAATGTATATATGAAACACAAAAAATACTGACATCAACAAGACCGGTATTTGACCCACATCAGTGCATCGGAGACATGAACAAGTAGTGACAATCCATTAGCAGGACAGATGTTTGGCTCCTAGCTCTGTATCATGCTGTCTACAGCTGGTTTATACCTTTTTTAGACTGCCTTTTTTAGAGTTAGATAAAGTATCTGTATGTTTATTAACAAATATTATTTTCAGGAGTTGTCAAGGTCTTTTCCCCCACTTTGAACTTTAGAGTACAAGCAGTGGGGACCTGCATGAACACTTCTAAGCTTTATTACTAGCTTAGGTCTGGTATGCTGCCACTAGCCTGAATTTAGTGTCTGGCACACTTTCTGTTCCCCAAAAACCTTCCCTGGGGAACCCAGACCCAAACCCCTTGGGTCTTGAAACAAGGAGAAATTAACCATCCCCCTCCTTTTCCCCCCAGAATTTCCCTTCCCTGGGTTGCCTTGAGAGACTTCACACAGAGCCAAATTCCTTGAATCTTAAAACAAAGAGGAATTAACCATTCCCCTTCTTTTCCCCCCAGACTTTCCCCTCCCTGGGTTGCCTTGAGAGGCTTCACACCGATCCAAACTCCTTGGATCTTAAAACAAGGAAAAATCAATCAGGTTCTTAAAAAGAAAGTTTTTAATTAAAGGAAGAAAAAGTAAAAATTATTTCTGTAAAATCAGGATGGAAAATGCTTTTACAGAGTACTCAGATTCATATAGACTAGAGGGACCCCGCCCCCCAGCCTTAGATTCAAAGTTACAGCAAACAGAGGTAAAAAATCCTTCCAGCAAAAGAAACCTTTACATGTTGAGAAAACAAACATTTAAGACTAATCTGCCTTGCCTGGCTATTACTTACAATTTTAAAACATGAAAAACTGATTCAAAAAGATAGGAAAAGCCTGGAATGATGTCCCATCCCTCTCAGTCCTGAGAGCGAACAACGAACAAAAAAAAAAAGCACAAACAAAGACTTTCCTCCACCAAGATTTGAAAGTATCTTGTCCCCCTATTGGTCCTCTGGTCAGGTGTCAGTCAGGTTTACGGAGCTTCTTAACCCTTTACAGGTAAAAGAGACATTAACCCTTAACCATCTGTTTATGACAGGAGTAAATTCTTCTCTCATTGCTAGCATGACCATTAGTCAGAATTCAATGAGTATTATTTAGATGGAACCAGTGGCATGCTGTGACATTTTCAGTAAGGCATTCAACAACATTTTTGCATGCAAGCCATGAGCTTATGCATATGGTGTGTGTGAACTCACACTGTGAGGACACCAATTTGTTCTATGTGTGCGTTCAGGGACTGGATGGAATTGTCCTTGGACTACCCTGAACAATGCACAGCCAGTCGGGCATGCATAGCATACACAGATGGCACCCCACTGAATGAAACCATAAGTGTGCATGATGATTTCCAGAACAGATAAAGATGGACTCCTTGTCGAGAACAGTGGTTCTCAAGTAGGGGTACACACACCCGGGGGGGACTCGGAGTTCTTCCAGGGGGTACATCAACTCATCTATATATTTGCCTAGTTTTACAACAGGCTACTGTGACAAAGTTCTGCCTCTATCTTGGCAGGTCCTGTGCTTATTGGTGGATTTGTTCGCCTCAGTGATTCACCATGTGAGTCAGGGAACAGCCCAGGGACCTTCCCCTCTGGTAGAACCCACAGTCCAGGTCAATTCCTCTTGTGTCTGATCAGGAGTTGGGAGGTTTGGGGGGAACCTGGGTCCACCCTTTACTCTAAGTTCCAGCCCAGGGCCCTGTGGACTGCAGCTGTCTAGAGTGCCTCCTGGAACAGCTGTATGACAGCTACAACTCCCTGGGCTACTTCCCCATGGCCTCCTCCCAACACCTTCTTTACCCTCACCACAGGACCTTTCTCCTGGTGTCTGATAATGTTTGTACTCTTCAATCCTCCAGCAATACACCTTCCCACTCTCAGCTCCTAGTGCCTCTTGCTCCCAGTTCCTCACATGCACGCTACAAACTGAAGTGAGGTCCTTTTTAACTCAGGTGCCCTGATTAGCCAGCCTGTCCTAATTGATTCTAGCAGTTTCTTCTTAATTGGCTCCAGGTGTCCTAATTAGTCTGCCTGCCTTAGTTGGCTCCAGCAAGTTCCTGCTTGTTCTGGAACTGCCCCTGTTACCTTACCCAGGGGAAAGGGATCTACTTAATCTGGGACTAATATCTGCCTTCAAACACTCTCCTGTAGCCATCTGACCTGACCCTGTCACACTACATATGTACTGGTAAAGTCAGTGCAAACTAAAATGGCAGAGACAAAATGAGAAAGTTAACAATATTTCAGTAACAGTGTGCTGTGACACTTTTTTATTTTTATGTCTGATTTTGTAAGCAAGTAGTTTTTAAGTGAGGTAAAACTTGGGGTATGCAAGGCAAATCTGACCCCTGAAAGGGTACAGTAGTCTAGAAAGGTTGAGAACCACTGGTCTAGAGGAGCTACAGTTGAAAACCTCGATCCTGAAACTATAGGACAACTGCTGGGCTCACACTGAATTCAAGCGGGCTCCACTGGCACAGCAGTCTACCCACACGCTATCAGTTGCAGGTTCTGAGCCTAAATTAAGGCATCTGCAGCAACAGCAGACTGGGTAGGGCTGAGGGAGCCAGAGCTAGTTCTGATAAGCTGCAGAACCTGCCATCACTGGGGCCTGAATCCACCAATGGATTTAAGCATTGCAACGCTGAGAGTCATACCATCTAACTTTTAGACACCAAGAAAAATCACAGGAACAACAATGGCATCCACAAAGCCTGAGTGAGGTACCTAGGGTCCCTAAACAGTGCATGAGGACAAATATGTGTCTAAGACTGGGATTCACAGAAGCCAGTGTGCTAGGTGGGGAGCTGCCTAAAATAGCCAATGAGAGATGCTGAAGAAAGGGGTGTGTTCTAAGCCCTGCCCCTCTCATAGAGTTAAGTGCCTAAATCTGGGCTGCAGGACTTCTTTCTGCTTATGATCCAGAACCAGGAATCTTTTCCTGGAGTCAGGAGGTTTAGGTAATGATGCAGTTTCTTGTAAGAAATGAGTTAGGCACCTTCCTAACTCCACGCAGAAAAAAAGGTAGTAGGAGGTGGTGCCAACCTTTTAACTTTTAGTCCAGTGGTTAGAGCACTTACCTGGGATGTGGGAGACACAGGTTCATTTCCTCTTTCTGTTGGATAGAGAGAAAGAATTTGAACAGTGATTTTCCACCTCTCAGAAGAGTTCTCTAACCACTGAGCTGTGAGATATTCTGACTGCAGGGCCTGCGGGTGGTTCCACTGGTTATAATACTTAAAGAGTCACTGGGCCAGACAGAGAGAATGACTCTGTAGCAGGGGTCAGCAACCTTTCAGCAGTGGTGTGCCGAGTCTTCATGTATACACTCTAATTTAAGGCTTTGCGTGCCGGTAATACATTTTAACATTTTTTAGAAGGTCTCTCTGTAAGTCTATAATATATAACCAAATTACTGTTACATGTAAAGTAAACAAGGTTTTCAAAACGTTTCAAAAGCTTTATTTAAAATTAAATTAAAATGCAGATCTTATTAGTTTAGTGTGATCCTTGCCCTTGCTTTTCCTTGCTGAGTTTTCCAATATCTGGTGGCACGTATTTGGATACTTTAAGCTGCACACAGGCTTCTGAGTTATCAGTTGATAACCAGCTGGCAGGAGGTCAGTGGCTGGAACCCCAGATCAGCAGCTGAGGTGAGTGGAGCTGGTGGCTCATAGGGCTGAGCAGGGCCAGAAGCCTGGACCCTGTCTGGCAGGGGACCTGTGCTGGAACTCCAACCGGAAGCAAGTTGAGTGGAGCTATGGCGGGGACCCCGGCTGGCAAGGGGCCAGCAGCCGGAACCCCAGAGCAGCAGTGGGCTGAGCGGGTCACCCCACCCAGCTCTGGGGTTTCAGGGGTGGGCTGAGCATCTCTACCAGCCCCACTCTGGGGTTTCAGCCACCAATTCCTGCCAGCTGGGGGTCCCAGCCCACTGCCAGCCTGGGGTTCCTTCCCCCAGGCCAACAGCAGGTGCTGAGTGGGACAGGCGGCGAGACCCCAGCTGGCAAGGGGCCAGCAGCGGGAACCCCAGAACGGCGGTGGGCTGAGTGGCTCAGCCTGCCCTGCATGCCATCAAAAAATCGGCTCACATGCCACATTTGGCACATGTGCCGTAGGTTGCCAACCTCTGCTCTATAACCTAGTAATTATAGTACCCACTGGGGAAGCAGGAGACCCAGGCTCCAATCTTCCTGCTCCAATGACTAATTATTTATCCAAAATGGAATAACTTCAACAGGAAAGACTGAGGCAGCTTCCCATTAGAATATCCCATTGCTCAGTGGTTAGCACGCTCTCCTCACGTGGGAGACCCCTATTCAAATCGTGTCTTCATGTCAGGCAGTGATGAGAATTGAACCTGAATCTTCTACATCTCACGTGAGTACTAAAAGGCAGGTACCATCACTAGCAGCTGCCAGATTTTGAATGAGGCCTAATCTGGTAGGCATGCTCCATCTTCCCTCTTTTTGTTGATCGCAGAGGTTTTGGTGAGTGATAGGCATCCAGGTGCTTAGCATGAGGCAACAATGCACATGACCGAGGTAAAAAAAATTAGGTGCCTAGAGAACTTTTACTCTGAATATGTAGGTGCTGAGTGAGTTGAGGTGCCTACAGGGTTAGGCGCCAGCCAAGCGGAAGTTTTCTCAGGTAGTTCCTCAGCCACAGCATGCAATGATTCATCCCACAGCCTGTGATGACTCATCCTTCATGTGTGTTGCAGCAGCCAATCCACAAACCAGGACTGGGTCAGATGAACCCCCAGGGCAGCTATTTAATCTGACAGAAAGAGCAGCAAGCCAATCTGTGCAACATCACTACTTGGCTGAGAAATCTCCTTCAGCTTCATGGTGTTACAGACTGCCTGGGCTTCCAGCCTACCCCTGCTCCAGGCTTCTTGCCTGCTCACCCCACACAAGCATCCACTGGAATTGGCTCTAACCCACCTGAGTGAGTCACACAGTAACCCCCTGACAGTTTTGTGGATTGCAGTAATATATACTTCGTAAGTCTGTGATTTAGGAACCTAAATTTCAGTTTAGGCATCTAAGTCTCTGTGGATTGAGCCTGGGTGTCCCATCAGAAATCTCTTATCAGGGGCAGAGAGTAAGAGTTCTGCCTTTCCTTGCTCTTCACTCATCACTCCATACAAAGAGTAAGTGTGCGAAAATGGAGTCAAACCTGTGCTGTGTCTCATGGACCCAAAAGCTTCCAGGCCTTGTCAAGACTTTAGAAATGCTTGGGGCTGAAAGACTCCTCTCTGTATATGCACCCATTCTCCCCTTTCCCTCCATCACATACACACGTAATGAAACTTGAGACACATAGGAGAGGGGATATTTGATGTCTGGGGATGGATAGGTCAATGTCCTTTCCTCCCCGTCTCCTGCTTTCTTTATATTTTGTTCCCAGAAGGAAGCAAGCAAATGAGATCTCAAGACTGGCCTCATTGGTGGAGTGGAGGGGATGAAGGGGCAACAACAAAAGAAACTACAGTAGAAAAAAAGAGACTAGGCAGAACCAAGAAAGCAAGGACAAGATTTGCTACCATGGATGAATGGAGCCAATGGAGACATTAAAAGAAAGCGGGATGACAGTCAGATCATAGTCAAGGCAGATATTTTGAGTGGCTGTGTGTTGTATTGTCTGAAATGAGGCGAAGGGGGTATGAGGCAGTACAGAGTGGAAGAGCTTATAGTGATTAAGGTAGATGAGAGCCTAGGTAAGAGTTTTAGCTGTGGGAATAGGCAGGGGAAAGACAGAACTTGGAAATGGTTTGGAGGGTAAAGTGGCAGGATCTGGACCTCTGAAGACAGTGCTCTAACCACTGAGCGATGAAATATTCTGATGGGAAGCTGCCTCAGTTTTCCGTATTGAGGCGCAAGAGATGGGAGGAGCCCAGGTGAAGGGCATGAGTGACAGGGAGGATGACTGGCTTCTCACTGGGCTTAGAGACAGCAGGGAGCAGGAAGGGCTTGGGAAGAAAAATATTTATAAAATAAATGAATGAACTGACAATAATTTAATTATAAGTGTGTGAGGGGGACTCCACCCAATCAAATGGTTCCCCACGGGGCCCAGCTATGGTTCCCACCCAGCCCTGGAAGGAAGAGAAGACCAGAGTGATAATAAGATCATATGGTTGCGTGTGTATGTGTGATGTGTGGATCTTAAGAAACACATGCAGTTATTTATTTTTAGGCTGTTTCTTTGAAGAAGTACATTTTGGGAGGGCAGGGGGGCATGTTGTCTTTAAGGAGAAGAGTGATTCATCTGAAACCTTTGGTAGCAGTTAAGAGCAGCAAGAATTTTTATCTTCGTAAAGGTAGGATAATTTGAGAAAGCAAGCAGCCAAGTATGATCATACTCACTGTGGGATGGCCCACGGGGCTGGCTTCGACAAACTCATCTGTCTCTAAGGGAAGCTGTCTTTTTGTTTCTGTTATGCAGACCACCGCAGTGACTTTCTATAAACATCAGGGGCTTTCTTGGAGTTCAGATCTTAGCTGATGTCACAGAAACAACAATTCTTATTAGATGCTTGAAAATTACAGCCCACAGTATGGGGGGGGGCAGTGATTTCCCTACACCCCCCCCCCTCCGAATTTCCCCAACACCTCCCCCCCCAGTTTTGTGAGCTAGATACATACCAATTTAGTGACTGTCTGGAAATCTGAATTTAAACTGAAACATTAATGCACACTTTAAAAGCTTATACAGTGTATGATAAAATATGTGTAACTGAAAAAGTATAATAGATTTTAAAAGTATGGACATAGACTAGCTTCCTTGCTTCCTTATGCAGATGTTGTTTTTTATGATATCAGTGCATTCTTTTTGGTGATGTTGGCCAACTTAATAATTTCAAATGATGATTTGTAAGCAAAGTCTAAATGAGCTCTCCCTGACAGCTAGTGATGAGCTGGGGCTGCGGGGAAAGGCTTCAGGGCCAGATCATATTTACATTCACACCTAATCTACCTAGGTATCCAGCAAACAGCGCTGTGTTGTCCAAGTGATAGATTTTGCCTGGGGTTGGATTATAAACCACTTGAATGTGGGGGGAATGAGGGATGAAATGTTGTTCTTGTTGTATGAGTAAAGGGCAGTAGAACTGTACTTAGCCTGTGATGATTTGAAGGCATCAAGAGAGAGGGTGGGGACCTGTCCCTCTCTACTGTTTAAAGACAGAGCTGATTAGGCTCCATAGATAGTCTTTTGTTCTGTTAAGTGACCACTGCAGCTGAAATCACTGACAATCAGGTCTAAGTGCTTAGTCCTGTTGTGGGGACAGTGTTCCTGTGGGTACAGTGTTTTTGTGTAAGAGACAACCCAGGCTGCACTAGCAGTGAGCGAGGTGCCTGCACTGAGAGCTCAGCTGAAATCACTGAGAGCTGGTAGAACCTCAAGAGACCAACTCGCAGAGGTCACAGTGGCAGGTGGCAGCAGAAGGTGACTGCGCAGGGCCATTGGTAACAGAGCAGTGGAGTGAACAGTGGCACAACGAACACACGTGGCCAGAGCGAACAGTGAACAGCTGGAGGAACAAGCAAGGTGCCTTCGTGTCCCCCACCTGGAAGGTGTGCTCACGTGAAAGCACCTCTGAACTCTGAGTCTCCACTGACCAAGGACAACACCTGTGAGTGGAGTGCAGTGGAGGGAAAAGTGAGGGGCATGTTAAATAAACATTTGTTTGTTGGACTATATTTCAGTCACTTTGCTCCAGAATGCTAGATTTGTGACTGGGAATGGAAACTTATATAAATATGTTTCCTAGTAGGCCAAGATTTTTAAAATGCATTATTTGCCAAGGTTGTGATCTCACATTGTTGCTATCTTGAGAGGTCATTATGTTGGGGAGTTTCTGTACTAAACATTTTTATTATTATAATTAATTTTTTACATAAGAATGGTCATATTGGGTCAGACCAATGGTCCACATAGCCCAGTACTCTGTCTTACAACAATGGTCAAGGCCAGGTGCTTCAGAGAGAATGAACAGAACAGGTAATCATCAAGTGACCATCCCTTGTTGCCCATTCCCAGCTCTGGCAAACAGGCTAGGGACACTCAGAGCATGGTGTTGCATCCCTCCCCATCCTGGCTAATAGCCACAGATGGACCAGTTCTCCAGGAATTTATCTAGTTCTTTTTATAATCCTGTTATAGTTTTGGTCTTCACAGCATCCCTTGGCAAAGAGTTCCCTGGGTTGACTTTATATTGTGTGAAGAAGTACTTCCTTTTGTTTTTTTAAAACCTGCTGCCTATTAATTTCATTGGGTGACTGCTAGTTCTTCTGTTATGTGAAGGATTAAATAAAATTTCCTTATTCACTTTCTTTGCACCAGTCAAGATTTTGTAGACCTCTATCTTATCCCCATTAGTCCTGACCAATGGGGATATGGTGCTTGATGCAGTCCTACTCTGTATCAGTGGCACCAGGCCAGGCAGGACTGCATCGCTCATTTCTGAGGTGGTTTGTTAGTCACACAGAGCCCAGGAAAAAATAATTACAAGTGTCTTTCCCACCAGAAGCAAGTTTCAGTAGTGCACAAAGTTCTGTCTGAAATGCGGACAGGCAGGTTAAAAGGGTTCCATTAGTCATCTCTTTTCTAAGCTGAAAATTCCCAGTCACTTTAATCTCTCCTCCTGTATCATACCCCTGATCATTTTAGTTGCCTGATCATTTTAGTTGCCCATCTCTGTACCTTTTCCAATTCCAATATATATATTTTTAGGATGGGTGACCAGATCTGCACACACTATTCAAGGTGTGCACGTACCATGGATTTATATAGAGGCAATATAATATTTTCTGTCTTATTATCTATCCCTTTCTTAGTGATTCCCAATATTGTTTGCTTTTGTGACTGCTGCTGCACATTGAGTGGATGTTTTCAGAGAACTATCCACAATGACTCCAAGATCTCTTTCTTGAGTGGTAACAGCTAATTCAGACTCCTTCATTTTGTATGTATAGTTGAGATTGTTTTCCAATGTGCATTACTTTGCATTTATCAACATTGAATTTCATCTGCCATTTTGTTGCCCAGTCACCCAGTTTTGTGAGATCCCTTTGTAATTCTTCGCAGTCTGCCTGGGACTTAACTATCTTGAATAGTTTTGTATCATCTACAAATTTTGCCACCTCACTGTTTACCCATTTTTCCAGATCATTTATGAGTATGTTGAACAGTAATAGTCCCAGTACTGACCCCTCAAGGATACCACTATTTATCTCTCTCCATTCTGACAACTGATGATTTATTCCTACTCTTTGTTTCCCATCTTTTAACCGGTTACTGATCCATGAGAGGACTTTCCTCTTACCCCATAATGGCTTACTTTTCAAAAGTCAATTTAAATTAAATCCTTTTTTTTAAAATGCATATTTTTTTAGAAATCTAGACCTGTTATGTGTTTTGGTGTAAATTGCATTATTCTTATGTTAAATTTGCATAATCCTAACAAAACATTTACTTTATTCATATCTCTTTTATATATCTCATTGGTCCTGACATCCCCCCTGTAAATTCGAACACCCCCCCTAATTTCAATTCCCAGGGAAACCACTGGTGGGGGGATGCAATCATGGGTGAAAACTGGGCAGATTCCACAGGCTTTTAGTTTTGAACTCCGTAATTGCTTAAAGGTTTTTTGAATTGCAATATTTGAAGATTAAATTGATGCTTGTTTTATTATACCTTGAACAACAACATTAATTAAATAATCCTCATTAGAGTAAAGCTCTTCAAGATACCATAAAACCTGACAGTGTCACTCCAGATTATTAAAATAAAAAAAATCAAGAACCTGCATCTATAGAATTTTATCAGCTAGTAACTCAGTTTTGAAAATACATCTTAAAATCACATATAAGAAAACTATACCATCTATTAATGCTTATAGATAAGACCCTACCTGAACTGCGGGATAATTTTCAAATAATTGCAGCTGAGTTGCAGAGAAGACATAGAAAATTGTGGGAAAGTAATAATTTACCATTATTCATTGCAGTAATTTGGAAAAGTCATAGCAGACCTATTTGTTTAACAAAAATTTGCTAGAACAATATAAACACTCAACTATTACGTTATGCATGTGAATTTTTTTTTGATAACCAGACAATTTGGTACAATTAGAGGGCTGTAACCATAGCAGGGCGAGCGGGGCAGCGGCTGAGGGGTGCAAAGCTGGGTACAGTGGAGAAAAATGGGGCAGAAAAATGGTGGCAGCACTGCCTGCAAAGCTGAGCACCCAGTCAGCAGCCACCTCTGAAGGTAGTGCCGATGCCAGCAGCAGTGGAGAACTAAGAGTGGTAATACCATACCCACTGCACGGCTATACCCCCTACCATTTTTTTCCCTCATCCTTCTTCCCCTACTCCCCTGGCTTTGTTCCCTAGTTATGGCCCTGCCCAAAACTCTTCAAGATCATTTAAATGTACTATTGGGGGCAAAAGTGTGTGTTGGAAACCTTAAAATGTATGGAAAATTCTGGACTGTGCCAAGTAAGCTAATTTAAAACAAAATTGTGGAGGAAACCTAATATTATGGAATCCGCAGTTTCCACAATATCATGAATCAAGTAGGACCTTATTTATATCTCTTTACTGTGTGATCACTATTTTGCAAACACATACCTATTAGACACAGTTATGTATTCCTGGCGCAAACAAACTAATTATTATACATTGCAATACCAGTTAACAGAATTATGTAATAATCCACCCTTACTTTCCAGGGATCAGGCAATATTATTATTATTTGTATTGTGGTAGCACACAACATGGTCCTGATCCAACAAACCACATGCAACTCCCATTGAAATCAGCACATGCTTAAGATAAATATTTAGATGGATCAAGATCTCTACCATCAGCCTGAATATGAGATTAAAAAAATTCTCTGTGCCATATTTTAAGATGTTCTATTAGATCCTCCAACAGCATGATTTTTTTTAAAGGCTGAAAAAGCTCTGCTGCTGTGGTTGTATGCTCATAGCAGTTACTGTCTATAATTTTCCCCAAAAAATATAGTGAGGAAATTACCCGAGATGCCTAAATCTCCTAATGGGAACAAGAGTATCTGCAAGCTCTTTGACTGTGACAGCTTTTATCCAACATTTATCTAAGTAAAGACTTTTATCTGACACTCTGATCTATTTACTTAATCTTTTTCCTACAAAATGATTATTTTTATTGAAGCAATTAGGAAAATTAAAGTAATTACCACAAGATTATTATACCTTCTGAAAAATGCGTGCAATGTCATGGAATGCTCCAGAAATGTAATTAAAGCAGCAGAATTTCAATTTTCCCCCTAGATCAGGGGTCGGCAACCTTTCAGAAGTGGTGTGCCGAGTCTTCATTTATTCACTCTAATTTAAGGTTCTGCATGCCAGTAATACATTTTAACGTTTTTAAAAGGTCTCTTTCTATAAGTCTATATTATATAACTAAACTATTGTATGTAAAGTAAACAAGGTTTTCAAATGTTTAAGAAGCTTCATTTAAAATTAAATTAAAATGCTGATCTTACGCCACCAGCCTGCTCAGCTCACTGCCACCCTGGGGTTTTGTTCACCTAGGCGGGCAGTGGGCTGAACAGAGCCTGCGGCCGGGACCCCAGACCTGGGGTGGGGGTTCAAGGGTCAGGACAGAGGCTGGGGTGTGGAGGGGTGCAGGGCAGAAGGCTGTGGGGGGGGGTTCAAGAGTCAGGGCAGAGGGCTGGGGTGCTCGGCTCGTGGGGGTGCTCCCAGCCCCCTGCCCTGAGCTGCTCAGGGCAGGGGGCTGGAAGGGATGTGCCTTGTTCCACCCCCTTCCCCCAGGCTGCGTCCCTACCTCTCTGCGTCCTGCAGGGAGCTGCCTGCACACTGCCGCTGTTTACCCTTCCCCTCACAAGCACCATCAACTGATTGGCACAGAGACAGAGAGGGGACAGGGCAGGAAAGCACCACGCTGGGGGAAGAAGCAGGAGAGGGGGAAGCTTGGGTGCCGCCGAACCAAGCTTCTGCCTCCTGCCCCCGCAGGGGAGAGTGGTGGGCGGAGGGGCTGAGTGGGGCTGGGGGCCGGGACCACGGCAGGCAGCCGCGTGCCGCTCAGAATCGGCTCGCGTGCCATGTTTGGCACGTGTGCTGTAGGTTGCCAACCCCTAGTCTATCATATCCCCCCTTAGTCATCTCTTTTCCAAGCTGAAAAGTCCCAGTCATGTTAGTATCTCCTCATATGGCAGCTGTTCCATACCTCTAATCATTTTTGTTGCTCTTTTCTGTACCTTTTCCAACTCCAATATTTTTTTTTGAGATGGTGCGGCCACATCTGCACACAGTATTCAAGATGTGGGCGTACCATGAATTTATTTAGAGGCAATATGGTATTTTCTGTCTTATTATCTATCGCTTTCTTAATGATTCCCAAAATTCTGTTAGCTTTTTTGACTGCTGCTGCATATTCAGTGGATGTTTTCAAAGAACTATCCACAATGACTCCAAGATCTCTTTCTTGATTGGTAACAGTTAATTTAGACTCCATCATTTTATATGTATAGTTGGCATTATGTGTTCCAGTGTGCATTACTTTGCATTTATCAACATTGAATTTCATCAGCCATTTTGTTGCCCAGTCACCCAGTTTTGTGAGATCTCTTTGTAAGTCTTTGCAGTCTGCTTTGGACTTAACTGTCATGAGTAGTTTGTATTATCTGCAGATTTTGTCATCTCACTATTTACCCCTTTTTCCAGATCATTTATGAATATGTTGAACAGTACTCATCCTAGTACAGACCCCTGGGGGACACCACTATTTACCTCTCTCCATTTGGAAAAATGACCATATAGTCTTACCATTTGTTCCCTATCCTTTAACCAGTTACTGATCCATGAGAGGACCTTCCCTCTTATCCCATGACAGCTTACTTTGCATCACAGCCTTTGGTGAGTGACCTTGTCAAAGACTTTTGAAAATCTAAGTACATTATATCCCTTTTATCCACATGCTTGTTGACCCCCTCAAAGAAAACTAGTAGATTAGTGAGCCATGATTTCCCTTTATAAAAACCATGTTGACTCTTCCCCAACAAACTGTGTTCATCTATGTATCTGCAGAGGCTCAGAGACACAGTTGTGCATGGCACTCTGGGGCCTTAGATCCCATATCAATGGAGCTCTTGAGAATACAATGGCAGATCCAATTGCCTGGACATGGACACCTACCAACCAACAACCCAGAGAGATATAGACTTCCCTGCATTTCAGTGGGGGCCCAAGCTGCATTTTCTCAGGTCAAGGAATAAAGGGCTGGGGGAGGAGATGAGGTGGAAGTTATGTGTTGGCTGCAACAAACAGTCGAGGGACATCTGAACTGGGACAAAGAGAGGTCAGAGGAACAGGGCTTTTGGGCTGTGTGCTGACCAGGATGGACTAAACTGTAACTTTCTTTTCTCTATGCTCAGGACTTCTTATGTTGTGTTCCAATCCTGTATGCTTCTGTTTTACAATACTGGCTGAGTGTCATTGCAAATGCTGATGGAGAAAGAGCATTGCTCCCTAAGATTATACAAGAGGGGGAGGGATAGCTCAGTGGTTTGAGCATTGGCTTGCTAAACCCAGGGTTGTGAGTTCAATCCTTAAGGGGGCCACTTAGGGATCTGGGGCAAAAATCAGTACTTGGTCCTGCTAGTGAAGGCAGGGGGCTGGACTTGATGACCTTTCCAGTTCTAGGAGAATGGTATATCTCCTATTATTATAAATTTCCTTCAGTGGGACTCACTGAATGGAGCTCATGGTGTGAAACAGAGGTGCAGAAGGACCAGAGGTCCAGCCTAAGGAAGTAGTGAAGCCATATGGCTTGTGCTGGAGGAAGAATGAAACCTCTAGCAGGTCTGGTACACAGAAGGGTCCTCCCAGAGATTGTTCCAAATCTTGGGCCATAAAACTGATCTTGTGGATCTGTGACACAATAGACCTAGAAGGAGCCCTGCCATCATCTCCTGGCTACCAGATTGCTTGGTGGCCTTAAGCCTGAGTGCTCATGTAGGCCATAGGAGGTTTACAGAACTCCTCCACATTGAACTTCTCAGCTTGTAAAATTTCCTTTTAAGTGTTTAAAGCCTATAGCAGGGCAACAAATCACCCTGCGGCACCTCCTGCTGGTCGTGCAGGGAATTAGCTCACCAGCCTCTGGCACACCCTCTGCAGGCCAGTGTCTTGCCTTGCCACTGGCCTCAGTGTCCCTCCTGGACCCTGGTGCCCCTTCTTTCATGGTTCTGCCTCCTGAAGTACCCTGCAGTCTTGATGGGTCTCCCCTCCCTGGGGAACCCCCAATCTCCACCTCATCTCAGTCTTGGGCTATTGCCAGTCACCATCTAGCCGCTGCTCACTGGAGCAGACTGCAGTATAATTGCCACTCATCATTGGCAAAGAGGGTTTCGACCTGCTGCCTCTGTCTACCCTTGGGCTGCCCTCTCTGCAACCCCAGTACCTTCTCAGCCTTTAACAAGGCCTGCAGCCTGGGGGCATTTCCAGGCTGGAGCTCCTCTGGACTATCCCCAGCCCTGCTCCACTTTAGGTACCCTGCTTGGCTTCCAGCAGCCAGGCGCATCTCTCTCAACAGCTAGAGAGAGACTCTCTGTTTAGCTTCTGGTCCCAGCCCTCTTATAAGGGCCAGCTGGGCCCTGATTAAACTGGCCACAGCTGTGGTCAGCTACCCACTCAGCTTCACCAGCCATTCTTAATCCCTCTTACACTGCTTTCACCCTCTCCAGGGCTGCTTTCACCCTTCCAGGGTCGGAGCAGGGTGATTACCCCGCTACAAAGACTTAGCATGAAAAAATTGATTTTTTTTTTTTGGAAAGGCAAAGTTGGTCCCTTTATAGATCTATAGCTGGGAAACTCTTAGTGATTTCTAGCTTTTGCAACATTTGCTGTAACAAAATGCTTACTTTGAGGCTGCTATGAAAACAGCCCAAAGCAAACAGTAAGTGAACATTGTGTTCACAGTGCATGTGCAATGTAGCAAACCCAGCATCTATCTCAGAAGGATACTGGGCTGCAAATGAACTGCAGCCTGGAATTATTGTACTGCAAGTGAAACACTTTATACAGAGAAGTGTTCACACGTTTTATTGTGTATGATCACATTTTGATTGAAAGCAAGATGCCATTTACAAATGCACATTTACAAAGCAACGTTGAAGAGGGCTTTTGTTTTGTAGGTTATGTATTAACTTTTTGGTGACCATCTGCTGTCTTACACATCTATTTATACATTCATTCAGGTGCCACTCTGGAAAACCCAACTTTCTCAGGTTAAGAGTTGTCCTACTTTTATGATTGAAAATATTTTTAGGCCCAAAATTACTTTAAAATATTTGGTGCTTAAATCCTGTGGACTTCCAGGTGAAAAGCTACTTGAGAGATGGGAGTAAATATTGTTCATTACAGCATTTACTTTCCGCCAGTTACTGGGGAGAGGCGTCCATAGTAGGATGACTGAGTGGCCATGCTGCTAGTGGGTGGAAAGATCTGGAAAGCAATTTGTAGCGAGATTGGCACTTTGCTCAGATGCCCCAGCATCTCAACTTGGGAAGTAATTTCCACACAAATGTTTGGCTTCTATGGAGTTTGAGTGCAAGAGGAACTACCTGGGTTTAAACAAGTGCTCTTTAGAAGGACTTTCCTTCCTCCAGGGGTTTCTCTGTTGAAGGGGAATTACTAATACTTACTAAACAATTACAATTACAGAAGCTGCTCCAAAAAAAAAAATTCACCTTGTCTCTCCAATTACTAATCCGATATCTTGCATAGTGGAAGTCCTGAAAAAGCTGAAGATAACCCTCTGACTTTGAGGTGTGGAACTTCCTCAACTGCCATTAACCTCATTTGGAGTTTGGTTTGAGTAAAAGTGGAGTTCTGGAACTGACCATGTACTTCTGTTTATGGTGCTCAACACCTCACCAAGAGCATTCAGCACTTGGCAAGATTTGGACCCTATAAGCCTGGTCTTGCTTGCCATGGACTTTAATAGAAACTGGATCAGACTTTAGATGAGCTGTCTTCCTTTATTCTCTTGTCCAATTAGATTGTATAAAATGTTACTGTAAATTGTTCATTTTATTCTAGGGTCCTGAGTCTGTACGAAGCTTGGGTATCCAAAATGATGGCTCCGCTTGTTACTACTCTTTTCAAAGTAGCTAACTCAAAGTTTGGAAAAAGCTTTCACATAGAGGTATTGACAATGCTTACTTCACATTAAATGTAGTTACAGTTACTGTATAACGGATTAGCTATTGTGCAAGTGCTAACGTCAAGAAATGTAAGTATTTAAAAATTCCTTTGGATTCTCAAAGCTTTAGGTTAATATTTGTTAATGGCAATAGATTGTCTATTGATCTAAGACTGAGGATGTTACAGCTAAATATTTTATATACAGTGGTTTTACTTCCTGGATCTCAGAATGAATGGCAAAACCTGGAGTAAATGGAGAAATGTAATTTATTGGAAATGCAAGATAGTTAGTGAGAGAACAGTTTGCTACATTTTTGAATTTTCCAGTCTTACAACATGTTTGAGTTCAATACTGATTAATTACAGGGCTGGATTAAAGCAATCCAGGGGTCTAGGTATGCTATGCCCTGGCACCCTACCACCACAGCTCTGCCTTCAGCCCATGGCCTTGTCTCCATACCTGGCATGGCAGTGGGACCTCAGCCATCCCAGAAAGATGGAATAATGGCATGAGGCTGTCATAAACAGATAGCTAAGGGTTAATGTCTCTTTCACCTGAAGCACCTGACCAGAGGACCAATCAGGAAACCGGATTTTTTTCAACTCTGGGTGGAGGGAAGTTTGTGTCTGAGTCTTTTGTCTGTCTGCCTGCTTTCTCTGAGCTTTGGAGAAGTAGTTTCTACTTTCTAGTCTTCTGTTTCTAAGTGTAAGGACAAAGAGATCAGATAGTAAGTTATATGGTTTCTTTTCTTTGGTATTTGCATGAATATAAGTGCTGGAGTGCTTTGATTTGTATTCTTTTTGAATAAGGCTGTTTATTCAATATTCTTTTAAGCAATTGACCCTGTATTGTATCATCTTAATACAGAGAGACCATTTGTATGTATTTTTCTTTCTTTTTATATAAAGCTTTCTTTTAAGACCGGTTGGAGTTTTTCTATACTTCAGGGAAATTGAGTCTGTACTCACCAGGGAATTGGTGGGAGGAAGAAATCAGGGGAGATCTGTGTGTTGGATTTGCTAGCCTGATTTTGCATTCCCTCTGGGGGAATAGGAAAGTACTTTTTGTTTCCAGGATTGGGAACAGAAAGGGGGAGTCACTCTGTTTGGATTCACAGAGCTTGTGTCTGTGTATCTCTCCAGGAGCACCTGGAGGGGGGAAGGGAAAAGGATTATTTCCCTCTGTTTTGAGACTCAAGGGATTTGGGTCTTGGGGTCCCCAGGGAAGGTTTTCAGGGGGACCAGAGTGCCCCAAAACACTCTAATTTTTTTGGGTGGTGGCAGCAGGTACCAGGTCCAAGCTGGTAACTAAGCTTGGAGGTTTTCATGCTAACCCCCATATTTTGGACGCTAAGGTCCAAATCTGGGACTAAGTAGGCTCCTCAGCACAGACCTTGTTAAGGGCTTGCTGCTGCTAAAATTAATGGGAATTTTGTCTTTGACTTAAAATCAGGATTTATCACCAAGTGTTCTGGGTTCTTTTTGGGAGAAATGGACATAGTAGAGGTCCCCTCCTCCATTTTATTCTGAGCTATTTTAATGGCCAAGAAAGATATGATTCCACAAAACAGACATTGCTTTGTTTAATCTTTGGATTCCTCCTGCTAAGTTTATGAAAGCCCTTACATTTGTTTAATTAATGATTGGGTCCCAGGTACAGCAGACGAAATACGCCCTTTAAAAGAAGGGGATGAAAATGATTCTCTAATGACTGAGCAATTATTGAACTGGTTTCGGACAATTAGGAATTAATGAATGCACTGTAAATATCGCTGCTGAGCATACTTTGAGAAATAGGATAGGTGCAGTTAAAGCAGTGGATCTGGATGATACACACTGTTGGGTTTTAGTGGAAGTAGCTACAGTATTTTCTAGGAACAATTTTTCAAAGAAAAGAACTGAGAAAGGCACAAGAGGCTTCAGAAGCAAATGTTGTAACCGTATTACATTAAAAAATCCCCATCACTAACTAACTGTTAATTCCACATTACTGTCAGCACTAAGTGCTGATATGGAATTGTTATATTTGCCTGTGGGTTCCTTCAGTGTATGCATTAGTTACACTGAAATAAAGGCAACATTAATATTAGGACTATTTACAGTACAGTAGAACTTAACAATTACAAACACCAGAGTTACAAACTGACCAGTTAACCACACACCTCATTTGGAAACAGAGGTACACGATCAGGCAGCAAGAGACAAAAAAAGAAAGAAAGGGACTCGCTAGGCAGGGACTCTCCAATTCAAATGCTCCCCTGCTTCTCTTTGTTTATGAGAACGAACAGGTCCACTAGTAACAGATGCACATTAGTAACATGACTAAGAGATGTATACAAGGAGTGAACTCCCTTTACATATTGTTCAGTCAAACGGAATTAGACCCATAGGCACTGACTCTGAGCTGTGCCCTGGACACTTTCTGTTGCTCTCATGGCACAAATAAGATCTAAACCTACTCAATCCAGCTCCTAGAGAATTTCTCCTGCATTGCACAATCCTTGGGTGAGATAGTCTGGCACAGGGAGTGCTGCCAGGGCTCCCTTATCCTCTGGCAATCCCTGGCTGCTGTTGGCTGCCCTTCAGGCTGTTGACAGCTGGTGCATGTTTGAGCAACCTTTAGGGAGCTTTTAGGAGCGCCCTGAAGGATTAACTCGATGCAGAGCAGCCCCAGGGCAGGGCAAACTTAATTTGCCCTTTAATAAATTCAGTCTGAGTGAATGAAGGACGCAGCAATTAACTCACTTCAGCTCAGCTTGCTCCTATGCAGCACCCTGAATGATTATCCCTAAATACTATGAAGATGGGTGCCTAGAATAGATAGACTGAGGACAGTGAAATACAATCATTGGGACACTGAAAGCGGAACACTTTTCACCTGAATGCACCTGGTGAACAAAGCTCCCCACACACACAAAAAAAAGAGAGAACAAGTCTCCACCCCAGAACAAACAGATCCCATTGCCTCTTTGTCAGACCTCTTCATCTGGTAGCTGGCTCTTTACTTACCAGCTGGAGAAATGAAACCTAAACCAAATAAATCTGAATATCACACTCACAAGAACAAACTCACATGCCAGACCTGTGCATAGCCCCACTATGTAGCTTTGTTTGTGAGAGGCTGGATTGTCCTTAGTCCTTTCATGATTTCACAGACACAAAAGCCACCCTATCCCATCCCTTGTGTGCCTCATCCAGGGGTTCCCTCACAGGAGCAGTCCCTGTACTCAGCAGAATGCAGGACTTCCCCAAAAGGTGCATGGTGGGGGAATGAATTACTCCAAAAGGGAAGGAGAAGGAAGCAGGTCCATAGTCTGCCCCCGTATCCTAGCCTGCAGGGATGGCCAGGCACTCTGCATGGAGCAGGCCACATCACACTGAATGAATGTTGTTGCATCCTGCATACAGGGGAGCTGTGGGAATGTGAGGCAAGGTGTACAAACCTTGCGCCAGTCAGGAAGGGGTTAAGAAGTTGCTGTGGGTTTCTGTAGCTCTGCCTCACCATACCTGTAAGGCATGGCAGGATTGGAGGAAGAAGAGGAGAAGCACAGCTCAGAAGAAGGCAACTGTGGATGGAGGAGAGACCTTTAGCCCCCACAGCTGCTGGGAAGAGGCCAGACAGAGGGCAGAGCCAGCTTCCAGGCCTTTGAGCTGTCTGAGCACTCTGAGAGAAAGGTGTTCTGGACTCTAAACAATTACCTCTGGTGGCTGACCAAAGGATATTGAGCCAGACTGCAGCTAGCTCGAGGCTCCCTGCAGGAAGACAGCCCCATGGCTCATTTGTTCCTTTTTTTCTTTTATTCTTTCTGTTTCCTAGGAATCCTGCAACTCCAGAGGAACTCAGGTGGAGCGTTGAGTTTCCATTCCCAACCACTCAAACCCAGATGATGAGAGCCTGAGTGAGAACATGACCCCTTCCTGCTCTAAGAGATTTTGCAGAAGGACAGAATGTGGAGTTATGTGACAGAATGACTGTGGCCTGTGAGGCACAATCACTCCTGGAGTGTCATGACTAGGTCTTGGGCAATCAGACTTAATGGTCCACACCAGAGTCAGAATTGAGTCAAGCCAAGGGTGAGAACTGGAGTCAGATTCCAGGGGCAGAAAGCAGGAGGAAGACAGGAACAGATCAGGAAAGCAGGAACTAGGAGGAAGACAGGGAAACAGAATGGAGGGACAAGTCAGGAAAACAGGGGTCAGGAGTCGGGCAAGAAGGCAGGGTCTGACATAGTGGTCATCCAGGACTTCACCCACTTGTACAGACAATTTTCTGTGCTCCTCTCTGGTTTCATAGACAACCCTGACCAATCAGAGGTCCCAATGTTCCTCCAGTCAGGGACCAAGAGAAGCCTCCCTGATGTAGCTTCAAGTTTCAGGGTCTCTCTGCTCAGTTAGTGAGTAGCAACCTGCTGGATGTGAGCAGGGAGAAATCAGTTAACTAGGAACCTTGCAGACCCAGGTTTGAGACCTGTGGGGTTAAGTGACAGTAAGATTCACCTGGGGTACTCCCCCAATGCAGAGCCCAGGGCCAGCTCCAGGAGTTTTGCTGCCCCAAGCAGCCAAAAAAAAAATCCACGATCACAATCTGCAGCAATTCAGCAGGAGGTCCTTCACTCCAAGCGGGAGTGAGTGACTTGCCGCTGAATACCTGAAAGTGCCGCCCAGCTCCAGAGTTGCCACCCCAAGCACCTGCTTGATAAGCTGGTTCCTGGAGCCAGCCCTGGCAGAGCCATAGGCAATCTTCAGAATCTTGCCCTTCTTGCTGAAGACAGCTTGACATCTTAGCAAGAAGTGCCCAGGCACAGTGGGATTGTCCCCTTTGACTATTAACAGTAAATATGCCCAATGGCCTGTGATGGGACACTAGACAGGGTGGGATCTGAGTTACTACAGAGAATTCTTTCCTGGGTGTCTGGCTGGTGAGTCTTGCCCACATGCTCAGGGTTTAGCTGATCGCCATATTTGGGGCTGGGAAGGAATTTTCCTTCAGGGTAGATTGGCAGAGGCCCTGTGGGGGGGTTCGCCTTCCTCTGCAGCGTGGGGCACGGGTCACTTGCTGGAGGATTCTCTGCAGTTTGAAGTCTTTAAACCACAAGATGAGGACTTCAATAGCTTAGACATAGGTCAGAGGTTTGTTACAGGAATGGGTGGGTGAGATTCTGTGGCCTGCGTTGTGCAGGAGGTCTAGGCTGACCAGACAAGTGTGAAAAATCCAGACAGGGGGTGGGGGGTAATAGGACCCTATATAAGAAAAAGACCCCAAAATCGAGACTGTCCCTATAAAATCGGGACATCTGGTCACCCTAAGGAGGTCAGACTAGAAGCTCATAAAGGTCCCTTCTAACCTTCAAGTCTACGAGTCTATGTGTACCATTTTCAGGGTGAACTGTAAGCCTTGAGTGGGAAAAACCAAACCTCTTTCAGAGAAGTAGTTTGTCTACTCAAAGGTTGCTGACATGCCGAAATGGACTGTCCTTCTTATGAGTGATGTCTCAGAAAACACGTGTGAGCCATAATCAGGTACCTCTAAGGACACATTAAACAGAAAATACTATAGTATCACTACCAGAATCACTTGCTATTACTACTATCTTTAGTTGTCATTATTAGCCATTAAGACATGTTAATATGGTTGGGATGTCTTCCTTTCAAAGATTTAAACTTGCTAAATGAAACCTATCTAATATGCATACAACAATTTTTAATTTTAAAGTGTCTGGGGAATTCTCAAGTACTGTGCTAATTACATCTTGCGCCAGACAGGTGTTGTAAGCTCAATTTAAGATATTGAAGAACATCAAACAAGATGTAAAGTCTTTGTGGTTTGCAATGTATTCAATTAGTACCATTTGCAAAATGGTCAACAGCGCCATAAACTCCCATTGTAGAACTAGAATTGCCTGTTTTTCTAGGATCGTCCTGTTTTTGATGCAGCAGTCCAGGGAGATCTGTAAGGCTGCTCAGAACACACTGCCAGCTGTCCAGTTTTGTGGGCTCAGGGTATCCCAGGTTTTTTGTACTTCAGAGGTGGCAACCCTATTTAGAACTAATGTTAATCTGCTCTAAGTTTAGACCACTATCTACTAAAATATCAACAAACATTTAGGCCTAGATCATCAGAGAGATTTAGGTGCCTAACTCCTGTTGATTTCAATGTGAGTTAGGCACCTAAATGCCTTTGATCTGGGCCTTAGCTACTAGTTCCTTGTGATCGAGTGCAGGGACAATATCCGCTCACCTTCCAACTCCCTTTATACAGGTGCTCTGGGGAAGGACCATAAACGAGCTGTATGAGAGAACGTGTTTAGGAGGGTTTCCTATCCAGGGCCAAAAGGGAGTGGGTCGAACTGCAAAGTTTGGTGCTTATGTTAGCTCATTTTGTTTTTTTCTTTGTTGTTGTTGCCTTTTCAGGAAAAAGACATTACAGTCTGCAACCCGCAGTTATTCCATCCAGCTTAGATTCTTGTTATAAAGGCTCAGCTGTGATATCACTCTAGTCATGTGCATAGAGAGAATGGATGGGTCTCAGTGGCGAAGTAACTTGGTTATCTACAATTCAGTTATTCTTTGTCTTTGTACATCATACTGTGCAGCAGGTAGCCTAGCAACAGTGGAATCCCTGTGCCTCCCAAGCTACAGACACATGAAAAGTATTTTTTTCCCCGTTAACAAATATAAGATGACTTAAAAAATCATGGAATAATTTTTATAGAAATAGTCTTCTCCCTTCATGTTAAGTTATCAACACTAATCCATTCAAACAAGGAACCACTGAAAGCAATCAAAACTCCAATATTTATGATTAATAGAAAATGTAACTGCATCTTAGCTTGTTCAAAAAAAAAAAAGTCTAGGAAACATGCAGACACTTTGCCAATAATGGTGTAGTTACATTTAATCAATAACAAGAAAGTCTAGGAAAGGAGGGGACTCTTTTGTTGTAACGGTGGCTCCTTGTAGAAAGAGGCAATCTGCATTTTTAGTTTTAAAAACAACGCCTCTCTGCTGTACAGTAATATCTAGCCAGTAAAAGCCACTGTGTATGTTTTGAGCTCTTGAAGTCATTGAACAGAAACACTAAGGAAAGCTCTATGGGAAAACGATGGGAAGTTATGTTGCTATTGAACAACTTCTTGGCACAAAAGAAAAACAAGAACACAACACATGAAGGTAATTAGAAAACTGTGTTTAAGAAAGATAGGATGAAAACTCTTGAGGTGCATAAGCTGTGAAAGCTGCTGCCATTATTTTTTGTTGTTGTGTATAATGCAATTGTTAGTTGCAGCAAATACATCATATGCAGTGTTCACGATTACAATATACAGAAAATAAAATAAAGTTTCCTTTAATATTTTTTTAATTCCTTAGTTATGTGAGTGAGGTCTGCAGTCACTGCAATTATGTTCCCCAAGATTTTAAACACTGAGGGATATACTGTGGGTTACCTTTGCGCTCAATGCAGAGCTACACGCTTATGCTGTTGGAAAGCTTGTGTGCACAATGACCATACCCCAAGATTTGAACTTGGGAAATCTTCTACAATTAAGTATCACTGAAACAAATAAATAATAGGAGGAGGGAAAAAAATTGTCTTTGACCATCTGACCTACAAGTCAAGTTTCCTCAACAATTTAAGCTAGGGTTTCTGATATGGAATATTACGGTTGGATGATAATTTGATATTTATAGTTGAATGGACACTGTCAAGGCAACTAGACCTAAAAACAGACCTACCTTGAAAGTGGTTTCATTTAGAAAACCTATCTCTGGAATCTATGTTGAAGAGCACATTAACAATAATGACATCTGAGCACCAATATAAACTTGGCAGTTGACTTAGATAACATTCACAGCATCTGCTAGGTACTAAGTAGAGAGGACATCCAAGGAGGCCAGTATTTTGACCTAACTCCTTGACAATAGCACTTTAAATATCTGGTGTAATTTTTACTTGATATGCAGCAAAACTCAGCTAGTTATAAAGTTTATCATGTCTCTTTGGCTCATTGGGCAGATAGTAATTTCAATAAAATATCACAACCATTCACCCAAATAGTTGCATGCAAAACTGTTCAATTACACAAAACAGGTTAATAGCTGGGAATCATCGCAAAGCTTTCAGAAATGATTGGACTCCTTTGCTGCCACTTAGTTCCATAGACCACCAGCAAAGTTAAATGCAAGTTTGCAACCTGCCCCACTTTCCTCCTTCTTAGGCTGCATACTTCTCCCCTTTCCCACTCTATTTCCCAAGGCTTTTTTTCTGTGTAAGTAATCAGGTTTTAATGGAAATTAAAATCTAGGGCCCACCGCTCTCCCCTGCGGGGGCAGGAGGCAGAAGCTTGGTTCTGCGGCACCCAAGCTTCCCCCTCCCCCACTTCTTCCCCCAGCGTGGTGCTTTCCTGCCCCGCCCCCCCCTGTCCCTGCGCCAATCAGTTGATGGCGCATGCGAGGGGGAGGGGAAAGAGCGGCAGTGTGCAGGCAGCTCGCTGCAGGACGCAGAGAGGTAGGGACGGAGCTTGGGGGAAGGGGGTGGAAAAAGGCACATCCCTTCCAGCCTCCTGCCCTGACCCACCCCTCAGCATTCTGCCCTGCACCCCCCTCTGCCCTGACCCCCCCCACACACACACTCATCATTCTGCCCTGCATCCCACACCCCTAGCCCTCTGCCCTGACCCCCCCCCACTCAGCATTCTGCCCTGCACCCCCCATAGCCCCCAGCCCTCTGCCCTGACCCCCCCACTCAGCATTCTGCCCTGCACCCCCCCATAGCCCCCAGCCCTCTGCCCTGACCCCCCCCACTCAGCATTCTGCCCTGCACCCCCCCATAGCCCCCAGCCCTCTGCCCTGACCCCCCCACTCAGCACTCTGCCCTGCACCCCCCCCATAGCCCCCAGCCCTCTGCCCTGACCCCCCCACTCAGCACTCTGCCCTGCAACCCCCCATAGCCCCCAGCCCTCTGCCCTGATCCCGCACACACAGGCAGCATTCTGCCCTGCACCCCACACCCCTAGCCCTCTGCCCTGACCCCCCCCACTCAGCATTCTGCCCTGCACCCCCCCATAGCCCCCAGCCCTCTGCCCTGACCCCCCCACTCAGCATTCTGCCCTGCACCTCCCCATAGCCCCCAGCCCTCTGCCCTGATCCCGCACACACTTAGCATTTTGCCCTGCACCCCCATACCCCCCAACCCTTTGCTGACCCTTGAACCTCCACACCACCCAGCCTTCTGCCCTGAACACCCCCACCCCAACACACACCCAGCCTTCTGCCCTGCATCCCCACAGTCCCATCCCTCTGCCCTGCACCTCCGCACACCCCCAGCCCTCTGCCCTGACCCTTGAACCCCCTCCATACAGCCTTCTGCCTTGCACCCCTCCACACCCCCAGCCCTCTGCCCTGACCCTTGAACGCCCCACACACCCAGGCTTCTGCCCTGATCCCTGGACCCCCCCCCAGCCTTCTGCCTTGAACCCCCTCCCTCTGCCCTGACCCCTGAACCCTCCCCGAGGTCTGCTGTCCCGGCTGCAGGCTCTACTCAGCCCGCTGCCAGCCTAGGTGAACAGAACCCCAGGCTAGCAGCGTAAGATCAGCATTTTAATTTATTTTTAAATGAAGCTTCTTAAACATTTTGAAAACCTTGTTTGCTTTACATAGAATAGTTTAGTTATATAATATAGACTTATAGAAAGAGACCTTCTAAAAATGTTAAAATCTATTACCGGCACGAGGAACCTTAAATTAGAGTGAATAAATGAAGAATTGGCACACCACTTCTGAAAGGTTGCTGACCCCTGTGATAGAGGTCTATCAAATCATGAATAGGGTGCAGAAAATGAATAAGAACATATTATTTATTCCTTTGCACAACACAAGAACCAGGGGTCACCCAATGAAATGAATAAGCAGCAGGTTTAAAACCAACAAAAAGAAGTATTTCTTCACACGATGCACAGTAAACATGTGGAACTCTTCCCAGAGGATGTTGTGAAGGCCAAGACTATAACAGGGTTTCTAAAAGGAACTAGATATGTTCATGGAGGATAGTTCCATCAATGGCTATTAGCCAGGATGGGCAGGGATGATGTCCATAGCCTCTATTTGCCAGAAGCTGGGAATGTGTGATGGGATGGATCACTTGATTATTGCCTGTTCTGTTCATTCCTTCTGAAGCACCTGGCATTGGCCACTGTTGGAAGACAGGATACTGGGCTAGATGGACCTTTAGTCCGACCCAGTATGGCTGTTCTGATGATCTACTCCCCACATATTGACACATCTGTATAAATCTACTAAGCACAGTGAGGTGACAATAGAGACAACCCTACTAACCCCAGGGGACCAAAAGCTCAAGAGACTGGTTGGGAAGGTAAGGAGAATAGGTATCTCTAGGGCGTATGAGCAGAATCTATTGACATTTTAACCACACTATGGAATTTCTACCAGAATATAAAGAATTGTGCTACTGAAGTATTTATTGTATTTCCTCTACTACAGTGGCTGACTCAGTTTTATTTATTATGGGAATGATGATGATTAGAACGAACATTTATGGAGATACAAACACTGTAGTGCTTGAGTGGACTTTGCAAGATGTGGATATGATAGCCAGGAACCTTTCTCCCCAAAAAAGGATCATATATTCCACAACCCACTGCAGATCCAAACAGTCTCACTTTAGACACAGAGGAATGTGATAGATCTTCTAAGAGGGGACTACAAATCCCGGCAGCCTTCCTCCCACAGCACATGCCCTTTCGCCTGGCCAGGTAACAGGAAAGATCCTGAACCAGGAAATGTCTAGGTTCTGTTTGAAGTGGCGGCAGCGGCCACATGGCTAGCCAGGAGCTGTACATAGGGCTGAGTGTGGAACAGGCTGCGATTGGTGGTCATTACAGCGGGTACAGGTCTATATGGGACTTATGGGAGAGCAGCAGTGACAGGGCAGGGAGACAGTGCAAAGGCTTTTGAATGAGAGACACTAAATGAGCCTAGCATAGAAACCTGCAAGTGCCTATTTCCTGGAATAGAGACTGGGCTGGAGAGGGCACTAGGCCCAAAGAGTCCCGACACTTGATAGGATTGCCCCAGAGAGCCAAAACAGAAACTGCTATTGCTCACTCTCAACTGTAATTGTTTATACCTCTGTACTTAGGGTATTTGCAATCTTTCTCCTTTCCTGCCAGCCCTAGTAAATTACCTTTTCACTGAGCCATGTTTCTGAGTGGCTGCCGGGGCTAGTGCCTACAAGGCCTAAGTGCTGAAGCACCTTCAGTGCCTGACTCCAAGTTAAAGTACACCTGGTACACTAATGTTTAGGGGGTTGGTGCGCTCCACTGCTGAGCAGCCTCAATATTTACAAGCAATTTAAAGGTGTCAGAAAGGCTAGAGACTCACAACCACAAGGGCTAGAAACACTTCATTTTTTAACTTAAATCTTAGATTCTAGTCATGAGTACTTACAGATTTTACACAAACACAAATGGATTTCTGCTGTCCCCACCCAATGGGATATGAAGGCTTTTGCCTCTAGGTCCCTGATTCAAAACCAGTCCAGAATAGTAGTCATGATGGAAAGCTGTTAGCATCTGATGGCTCTTCCGAGGCCTGTGTGCCCCTGTAGTAAGCTGGGACCCTCAGTCAACTCCTAAAGGACAAGTATCCATGTCACAAACTCCCCTCACAACTGGCACAAATTGACCCCCTTGTAGCAGCCTCAGTACAGAACCCAAGACTAAAGAAACTGTGGTGACACAGCTGTCATATCACCCCTATGCAGGGCAGCGTGTTACAGATTGTGGGGCCATCACCCATGCTGAACTTACTCTGTGGATAAATATAGAATCTCACTGACACCTCCCCCCCCACACTAATGTCACTTTTTAAAAGCTAATAAATTACTCTTCACTTCTGCAACATATGCATATGATCCACGGCATCTAAAGCCTGAGAAAATAGAGCCCCAAACTATGTTTATGGAATTTTTATTTATGCTCTTTTCCATAAATATAGATAAAACCATACTGTGTGATATCTCATTTCTAAAATCACACTGTATTACAGCACATGGGAAAAGAGGAGACATCTGTGTCTATCTATAAGCCTGGAAGTGCTAATGGCTGCTAAATCCACCCTGACAAATGTAGACAACTTCTCACCACCAACACACAAACACACACACACACAGAGTATATATTATCCCGAGGTAATGGCTTACTACGAATCAGGATGTCCAGGTCCACTTGCCTCATCAAGCTGTTGTCCATATTGATTAGGTAACCTAGAAAGACAATTACACAAATATAGCTCCTCTTACTTTGCACATTCCCCTGTGATAATTTTTCAGAAGTGCTTTAAAAGGATCCCTCAGGTAATCTGTAAATTCAGGTACTCCTAAATAAAGAATCAGATATTTAAAAAGCTACTGCGGGTTTGACTTTCTGTGTTCCTATCAGTAAAGGCCAAAGACTTGTCTACTGTGTGAGCTTTTCTTCAGCAATGACCTGTAACCAAAACTTGAAGTGAAGTTCTATCCTGAAAAGTAAAACGGATCAGCCCCTCTGTGTATTTAAAGTCAGCTGATATGACTCTGATGACTAAAGTCAGCTTTCACCAATTTTTATCCCTGTTAGCCCTGCCGCAGAGCAAACTAAGTTAGAGTAAGAGAAGCTGCATTCTACTTCTGCTTGTGTGTCATCAACAGAATTGTTTATTAAATTCCAAATGTTTACAGTTCTGCAAACCCAGTGAAGGCATAAGGATTTCACAGGGCCACAAAGGGGAATGATGAGAACAAAATTTGGCCTGCGGAGCAAGCCATGATGCATGATGAAGAAAGAACTCATTTTCACTGTCAGAACCTGGGCTGAGTTTGCGGGACTGCTAGTTTAGAACATCCTCTTTTTTACTTGTAAACTGAGCACATCTGATCTGAAGCCATTGAGACACAACATAGAAACCAGGATGCCATTTTTACAGTCACTTTTCAGAGTAGAACTACACTTTAAGGCGAATGTGCTCTGATGCCGTGGGGATAGGCACAATATACAAACAAGATATTCTGCATGCCCATCCAGTTCCCCTATATTGTGGGGAAAATTTATTCCAGATCTTCTCTGGGCACAAGCTTATACCATGACACACAAGAATCAGAATCACCCTAATGCTCTCTTGAATCACTATGAGGCACTCAGCCCTAAATTGTTCATATCAAGACACTCCTGGAGCTAATGTGTTAATTTTTTCCTCTAGAGGGAAAAGTGCAGAAGATTCTAAAAGAATGTTGATGGTACTACGAAGATCAAGATTTTTGTATTTACCTATGAATATGGCCATGACCCTGTTTAAAAAATCCTGTTTGCACTTGAGGTATCTCATACTTCTGTAGATATATTCTAGCAGGTTGTGTCTCTTGTATTTTTCCACCTAGGATAAAATGCAAATAAATGTATGTGGTATTAAAGACATCTCCTTCCTGGAGCTCAGGATGGAGGGGAATGAGAGGAGCACACATCACATCTCTACATCATAGATGAGGTGGCTCTATCACATTACACATCAGCCACCCCATCCAGATCCCCTGGTCCCCTGTACTTTCCATCACCCACCTTCCCATTGCATTATCCTAATTCTCCTTATCCACTATACTACCCTTCATCCAGTCTCCACATTCCAAATCAAATGACAGCATGAATGTTTTGTAAACCAGCCAGTGGTCACTTACAAGATGCTTGGAAGTTTTCCTCAGGACCAGCTGAAGGTTATAATAGGTCTTGTTTGTGATCACCTTTTTCTTCATGGTCCATTTGAAATACGGAGCTAAGCATCTTAACACATATTTACAAGCCTGTAAGACATGGCAAGAGCAGGAGGGTTAAATGCAAAGGATATAAGAGCCTTAGAAAAAACAAAGATAGGTATGGTTTCCCTATGTAAAAGGGCAGGAAATGGGTGCTTTTTATCAAACTATTTGTTTTCTTCAATGACAATCAAACTCAGCTGATTCACTACTGCAGGGTCTTGAAATATCAGGCAGTCTTGTTTTGACCTTTAATATTCCCCTGTGCCCACTGATAAACCCTCTTCTAGTTTTCTCATCAGATGGGACATACTATAGGGTTTGTTCAGTGAATGGAACTAGAAAGCATTCCCACTGGTCAGCAATGCTGGTCTGGAAAAGCATTAGCATGACAGGGTATGGAGCAGACTGCACTGGAAAGTGCTCTGCAGGCTAATGGAAGAAAAGATCCTGAAAACGCTCCAGAATGGTAACAGTTATGGGGACTTACCTCAACTACAGCCTCATTCTCATCTTGGAGATGGAGGAGCAAGGGTACCAAGCTGTTGGCAGCTTCATCCATTGGATTAGCCTTTTCCTTTTTGTTGGTTCTGCATAGCAGGTCGCCAAATGGGTGAATGATAGGACATATATTGGTCTCCTCCTGTGAATGACAGAAGATAGGATGGCAATAGTACAACTACAAGTTATTGGGGCCAATGCAGAAATTATTGGGAGAAATGTTATGGCCCGTTTATGCAAGAGGTCAGACTAGATAATCATAATGGTCTCCTCTGGCCCTATAATCAACAAATTTCAAGGGGTGGGATGTCTCAGTCCATGACACTTTCAGTTCATTCTGTCAAAATTGGCATCCACTTACAAAAATCCTGACCAAGGATTCTGGTAGTTTATCATCTGTCTGTTTATCTATCTATCTATCATACTTATATGGCTCCATTACTCTAGTATCTGAGCATCTCACAATCTTTGATGTATTTGGCCTAACATCTCCCCTGTGAGGCAGAGAAGTGCTATTATCCCCACTTCACAGATCGGGACCTGAGGCGCAAAAAGATTAGGGAGTAAATTAAAATCTGAATATGCTGCCATCAGGTTAACCTTTATATTGTTTCTATGTTCTCTCTGGACAGAGGGCTTATCTCCTGGTCCACCTAAGATGTTGTGGTGTGGTGTTTTGAGGGCAGTTGTACTGGAGTCCTTTCTTTTCCCCACTACTCCTTCTAAGATTAAAGACAGTAAACAAATATTAAATTACCTTTTTTGTTATCCTTGTCAATTATCAAATCTCTGGGCTAAGGCCAAAATTTTCAAACCTGTGAGCCTCCTAAATCTACCTATTTCTTGTGTTCCAATCACCACATGCCCTGTACGCAAGAGTCCTGTTCAGACTAGTTGTGATCTAGTAGGTCTTGTCCATTCCTAATCTACATGAATGTATGTGGCTATGTCGGGATCTATGATACTGGCTGCCTGCACCAGTGCTTATCAGTTTGTAAACGTTTGCACACACCAGTTGCCTACTTCTATGATCAAATAATCGGTGATAGCCCCCGGCAATGGTGATGAACGCTGAGCAGGTCTTTTGGTCATTCACATCCAGTTTGCAGGCTATCAATGGCCTGCACTACAACCTGGCTGTCTGATCAGTGCAAGCCACTCAGCAGGGTTGACAGCAGGTCTCTAGGGTTTCTGTTCTGCAAACAGAGGGAGCTCATTAAAAAAAAATGTCAGATGCCAGTCACCACACACTACACAACTCTAGTCTTATTTATTGCAAGCTCTGGCTTTTGCAATGTGACCCTCTTTGCTTCAGTGCTACAGGCACTCATTCTCCCTCAGGGGCATTTCTTGAGAGAAAGGACCTTTCCTGAGGCTTCAGTGACTCCTGATCAAGCCATTCCAAGTGTTGTTTATTGAACTCTGCCCTAATTGGTGGTTCAAGTCCAGCTTCAGGATGGGATTTACGTGCCACCAGCACCAGTTTCTCAGTTCAGAGATTGTTATTAGTTTCTATAGGGCTCTATCTGTGCACCCCCTATATGACAGGGGCTGCAAATAGGAGGCATAAAGCAAGTTTTATGCCACCCAGGGATTCCTCTATACCAAGGGAATCCCCAGCTACCCCACTAGGGAAGGCTTCTAGATGTTTTGTGATGCCTGCTCAGCAAAAACAGCTAGAAGCAGGGCTGAGGATTTGGCCATGAGTCAGGAGCAGGAAAAGGGAGTTCTAAGGGGAAAGAATTGGAAGAAGGCTAGGGTGGGCTAGGGATTATGATGGAAATAAGACAGGAAGTGTTGTAGATGAGAGGCAGGGAGGCCCAGGAGGAGGAGATCAGTCACTGTATCTGTGGTGAGAGATAACTAAAACATGAACCAAGATTTTAGCAGGTAGGGCCAAGAAGAAAGGGTGGATCTTAGAGATACTGGGGAGAAAGAAGTGACAGGAATTATAAAAGGCCTGGGCATGAGCAGCAGAAGAACAGTGACAAGTCTAAGCTGATGCTAATGCTGAAGGTTGTGGGTGGCATGGAAAATAGTTGAGTTATCCTGACAGAGAGAGAGGGTTTGGCAGGAAAGTTAAGAAACTCCATTTCGGAGCTAAATTATATCCCCATTTACACCCAGTTAGCCCCTCTAAAACCAATGGCCTTGAATGGATATAGCTGAAGGCAGAATGAGTTTGAATTAGTGATGAGATGTCAGCGGCACATAGAGATGTATATTTACTATAGGTTTTGTGCACTGCTGGCATTTCTGGAGAACTTCTCAGCAATTTGTGTTATACCTATGTGATCCTTGTCATAGGAAGACAAGTATTGCCGGAGTGGATCAGACCCAAGGTTCATCTACTCCAGCATCCTATCTCCAACTGTGGCCAGCAACAGATGCTTCACAGGAAGGTGTCAGAACTCTGTAGTGGGCAGATGTGAGATAATCTACCCCCACATTAGGTCTCATTCTGATCATTTTAAACCCTGAAGCTGAGATTAAACATTCCTGCAAAAATTTGTTAGCATTAACTATTATAACTCTGGGTAGTCTTGATAGCCATATAAATATCCAATCCCTTATTTGATCTGTCTAATTTTCTGGCCTCAACAACTTCTTGTGGCAATGAGTTTCACAGTCTAATTACATGTCATGTGTCAGATTTAAATTTGCCACCTTTTAATGTCATTGCCACCTTCCCTGGAATCGTCTCTTACCATCACAACATAGGATGCCATGTAAGAAAGCCCCTTTAGACTCAGCATATGGACTTTGGGTGCTCTAGCCACTGCTCAAGGAGGTTCAAGGATTGTGATGGTAACGCAGGCATGGCATTGTTCATGGAAAGCTACAAAAATCCAAACCTGTCATTAATAACAGACAAGAAAATAGAACCAGTTTTCAGAAGCTCTGTTATGTGAATAGATGCTGTGGGGTAAATACCTGCATATCTGCTCACCTAATCTGAATATAGAATTACTGTGATTGTATATGCAATTTTAATAATTGCTCCAGCTAGGGATGAAAGCTCTGGGATGGGGCCGTGGATGAGGCATTTGGGATGTGGGTGAGGGCTGTGGTTGGGGCCAAAAATGCGGGGTTCAGGGTGTGGGAGAGAGCTCTGGGCTGGGGTGGGATATGGGGGGTGAGGACTCCAGCTGAGGGTGTGGGCTCTGGGGTGGGGCTGAAGGGTTGAGGATGCAGGAGGGGGCTGGGGCAGGGGTTGGGGTGTGGGTGGGGTGTGGGATGGAATTTGGATGTGGGAAGGGATTCCAGGTTGTGGCAGGCAGTGGGGGTTTGGGTTCCCAGTGTTGCTTACCGTGGCTCCCAGGAAGCAGCCACCAGGTCCTTGCAGCCCCTAGACGCATGGGTGGCCAGGGAGGCTCTGCATGCTGCCCTTGCACACTCAGGTGCTGCCCCCGCAGCTCCCATTGGTCACAGTTTCCGGCCAATGGGAGCTGTGGAGCCAGTTCTCAGGGCAGGGGCAGGCTGCAGAGCCTCCCTGGCTGCCCATGTGTCTAGGGGCTGCAGAGACCTGGCGGCCACTTCCGGAAGCCACACAGAGCTAGGGAACACAGGGAGCTTGCCTTAGCTCCGGGCCGCCACTGCACAGCCAAACAGACTTTTAATGACCCAGTTGGCAGTGCCAACCAGAGCCACCAAGTTTCCTTTCTGACCAGGTGTTCCAGGTGTAAACTGGACACCTGGCAACCCTACCTAACACACTGTGGCAAGATTTCCTGGGGAAAACTCAGCACCAGTCAACAGCTGGTCACAAGCCATCTAGCTGGCTATATAGCTTTAAACAACTGGGCATTCCATGAAAGTGGAGCACTGGGAGCTTAACATGTGGCTCAAGCCTGCAACCACTGGTACACAAAAGCACTGCTGGCCTCTCCCACACTAAATAGCACCTGGCAGATAATGTAGAGATATGGGCCCTGAGGAGCTTGCATTCTAAACTGAGCATAACAAAGACATGTACAGGATGACAGGGAGAAAGCATCAGGGAAGGCAGAGGGAGTGGGGATAAAGGACTGCACTCTCAACAAGTTTGCAGATGACACTAAACGGTGAGGAGTGGTAGATACGCTGGAGAGTAGGGATAGGATACAGAGGGACCTAGACAAATTAGAGGATTGGGCCAAAAGAAATCTGATGAGGTTCAACAAGGACAAGTGCAGAGTCCTGCACTTAGGACAGAAGAATCCAATGCACTGCTACAGACTAGGAACCGAATGGCAACAAAAATGTTTAAAGGTCTGGAGCACATGACTTACGAGGAAAGGCTGAGGGAACTGGGATTGTTTAGTCTGCAGAAGAGAAAAATGAGGGGGGATTTGATAGCTGCTTTCAACTACCTGAAGGGGGGTTCCAAAGAGGATGGATCTAGACTGTTCTCAGTGGTACCAGATGACAGAACAAGGAGTAATGGTCTCAAGTTGCAGTGGGGGAGGTTTAGGTTGGATATTAGGAAAAGCTTTTCCACTAGGAGGGTGGTGAAGCACTAGAATGGGTTGCCTGGGGCGGGGGTGGAATCTCCTTCCTTAGAGATTTTTAAGGTCAAGCTGGGATAATTTAGTTGGGGATTGGTCCTGCTTTGAGCAGGAGGTTGGACTAGATGACCTCCTGAGGTCCCTTCCAACTCTGATATTCTATGATTCTATGAAAGGTGTCTGAGGAAGCAGTGAGACAGGATCACTTTCTGAAGGGAAAGAGTGTAGAGTGGTGCACAATGCAAGGAGACACCTAACCCTCCATGGCACACATGTTCTGTAGTCACAAGTGCAGCAGAAGAGAGTGAAACTGAGATCAAAGGGGAATATTAGGGTATAAAGTTACTTCATCAGACTGCAAGTGGGGAAAGAGTATAAATAGCTTTCCTGTTGGGTACACCAGACCCATTACTGCGCATATAAGGTACTTATTTGGGCATCATTAGCACAGTATCTGAGCTCCTCACAATCTTCAATGTATTTACCCTCATAATGCCCCTATGAAGTAGAAAAGTACTATCCTAATTTTACTGATGGGGAACTGAGGCACAGAAAAGCTAAATCACTTGCCTAAGGTGTCACAGAAAGTCTGTGGTGGGGCAGAAATTGAATCCAGGTCTCCGTCTGTTTCCCCAGTCACTAGACCATCCCTCCCTCTGCAGCCATCCTTCTGGGATAGTTCATTTAGGTTAAGGATTTGCATCGTGTCACATCACAGCCAATCACTGGCCAGACAGGCAGAGGCAAGTCCTGCAGGATGATTTCACCCAGGCAGGGATGAGAAAGGCTACAATGGCCACGTTACAGGGAAACTGATTGAACTCTGGAGAGATTCAAGATGAGGAAAGTCACCCAATTCTCATGGACACTGTAGGAATAGTGGACTCAGCCTGGCCATGATGCAACAGAAGACACTAGATACTTCACTAGAAAAGTCTTTTCTGACCCAAATGAGCCTGTATAAAGAAATGCTATGGGAACAGAAATGACCATCTGTTACTAAGGCTATATCTTCACTACAGAGTTAACCCAGGTTCTCACCTGGGGTTTAGCCCTAACCCCTCTGCTGTTCGCACATAAAAACCTCTCACCCAGATTTGGAAGTACATTATGTCTGGGCTAGCTGACCTGACTGGGGGTGTGGGTTTGAGCCTCAAGCTCTGCTTTAATTTGGACTGAAACCCACCCACTTTGCAGTGAAGACAGACTAAATCACTTAAGTGCTGATAGTTCTCCAATGCCCTTCCCACAATTCCCTTGGAAGGGCAGACCAGTTCTCCCAGAGTTGTGTCAATTGACTGGGAAAAACCATCTCAGCACAAAGAACCATGGGATATGCACATGGGTGAGTGCAGAAACAGTGAGGACACAGTAACGCAGGTAAGTCCTGGCAGTGTGAATCTCATAGCTAGGCTAGGCTAATGTTGGTGTTCAGACCCAGGTGCCAATCACCTGAGTTAACTAGCAGGATAGACATAGCTAGTATAAGAAATTACTACCAATTATCATGTTATCGTCACTGCTTCTAATAGCATTATCACAGGGTAGGTCTACACTGCAATTAGAGACCCGTGGCTCGCCCGTGCCAGCTGACTCAGGCTCGTGGTGCTCAGGCTAAGGGGCTGTTTAATTGTGATGTAGACATTTGGTCTTGGGCTGGAGCGTGTGAGGTGAGAAAGTCCTACAGCCCGACCAGTCCGAACTTGAACATCTACACCACAATTAAACAGCCCCTTAGCCCAAGCCCAAGTCAGCTGGCTTGAGCCATCCGCAGGTGTCCAACTGCAGTGTAGACATACCCACAGAGTAGCCATGAAATGACCACAAAATATCACACAGTGGGCTGAATATTCCAACTGATTTAGGTAGGTTTGCAGGTGGCATGAACAGAATAAAACAGCTGTTGTCTGTGATGTTCATGAGGAGAGTGGCTGCTTGCCAAGAGGGTTTTATTACATGCTAGCTAACTGCGCACACTTGAGGCAGTGGAGACAGACTGTGGAAAGATCAGCTAAACACACATTGCCATACAAAGACAAGCCCCCATAAAGTGTGTGGGAAATTGCTGTACTGAAAGCAGCGGGCACAACATTTCTTAGCAGTTGGAGCCTTCTCTCACTCAGAATGATCAATTATCTACATGGAAAGAAAGTCTGGGCTCAGAGACACCTCCCCAGCTCCAGCCTGTGTCCAAGTAGAGAGCTGAAGGGTCCAGCTCCACAATGCCAGCAGTGACACCTCCATGCACGTTTAATGGTACTGCAGACTCCAGAAGGATCACGTTCACTGCATTCCAGCTGGCCCCCAAACATACGATTCTCAGGAGCCTCTGCCTGGTGCCTCTGCACCTGCTGCTTTTTTGCAGTTGATACACATCATACATTATCTCTGTCACCAGAGAGAAAAAACAACATCAACATGCCACCCCTTGGGTAGTCACTTGGAGTACAGAACAGCTATTCATAAACACAGCATAAGCATACAGTTAAGATCCACTCTCTCAGACTGAGAGGCCAGGAGACAATCAGAGGAGCAAGTTTATGGGGAGTTCCCTGCAGGGCAGGGAAGTTGCTCTTTCTCTTCCTGTCAACAACTGGCAAAGTTTAAGGCCCAGTTTTGAGAGCCAGGCTTCCCTTCTTGGGCCTACTATTATCACATGTACATTATGCACATGTGCAAATCGGTACATACAAACTAACTCTGTCTGTACCTTTAGATCAAGGAATTAGATGTTTAAATCTCCACATTTTAGCTTCTGTTGGTTCTAAAAAGGAGGCCATGTTATAAGATTCCTTTCCAAATCAGCCTTGCGTCTGGGATGATGCTGAATTATCTTTGTGACCCTAGGTGCCTAGAGTAACCCACACCAAAAATGCCAAGGTCATGGCAGGCTGCAAAAAGGAGAGCAGATTCTCCCAAAATTGGTGGTTAATACTGTAGTTAGATTCACCAACCAGTCACAAAACTGCCCCTGGGATCTACGTGACTTAAGGCACTGATTGGTGGGACCAAAGACAAAGTAGGGGGCAGAATGGGTTACGCTCTTTACCTAATTCCCCGGCAACAATTGGACATTCTCTTAAACTGTTTCATCCAAGAAATATAAACATGGGAGTCTCTTTAGGAGCTAAAGAATGGAGTCCAAAGTCTTGAGTGAATCATAGCAGTAAAATCAAAGCAGAGCCTACTATACTATTAGCTAGTAGGAGATGGCTAGTAGGAGATATATTTAAGTTTTCATTTATTTTATGTTTGACATGAGGCAATAAAAAAAACTTTGTGTTTGGAATATTATGCCCCTCTGTTTTTACTATTTTTCACGAGACACCATGGTGATTGGTACTGTAAAAAACCTGCCAAAGAGATTTGGCTTATGCTGAGGCAGTTAATGGGGGGTTTAAAGTTTGGAAGATGAGAGCAGAGCTCTCATCAGCTGGACATTGAATCAGCTGGGTTCCTACTTCTCTTAACTATGAATAAAATTTGATTCTCTCTCAAAAGTACTATTTTCGTTGAGGTTACTGTTCCTTTCAAATATATCCTCCTACTTCTTCCTCCCACTACCAGCCAGCCGTATTACCTTTATTCTTTGCAGTGTCTTCAGAGTCTAATGTAAGGTTTCTTTAATAAGTCCCCACCTGCTGGAAGGACCATGAACTTGAATTTAGCAAAAAGCTCACTTGACCAGGAACACAGCCTATGGCAGGAGTGGCCAACCTGAGCCTGAGAAGGAGCCAGAATTTACCAACATACATTGCCAAAGAGCCACAGTAATACATCAGCAGCCCCCCTCCAGCTCCCTGCTCCCCATTCCCAGTGCCTCCTGCCCACGGCAGGCCCACCGATCAGCACCTCCCCCTCCTTCCGCACGCCTCCCAATCAGCTGTTTCATGGTGTGCAGGAGGCTCGGGGTGGGGGAGGAGCGAGGGCTCTGCAGGCTCAGGGGAGGGGGTAGAGTGGGGGGCAGGGCTTGTGGCAGAGCCAGGGGTTGAGCAGTGAGCACCCCCCAGCACATTGGAAAGTTGGCACCTGTAGCTCCAGAGTCGGTGCCCATACAAGGAGCCGCATATTAACTTCTGAAGAGCTACATGTGGCTCCGGAGCCACAGGTTGGCCACCCCTGGCCTAAGGTCTCTTCTGTATCATTGCCTAAGGTTCTAAGAGAATTTTTGGCCACTTCATGGGGTAAGAGGAGACTAGATCACAGAGGGCTGACACCTTCCTGGAGGACAAAGATGGTTACAAAGGGCCAACATTTCTTCCAACGTTTCTGCTAGAGACCAACATAGCAGATGGAAATAGAGAACTGTGTAGGAACAAAACTCATAAGATCTCTGAAGGGCCACATCAACTTTATTTTGCCAGGGACCCAGTGGCATTCATTTCAGTATAGTTACTGAATCAGTGTGACTGACTCGTGAGACCCTGGGAAAAGAAAGTAAGAAAGGGAGAAGTAATGGTGAGAAAGGGGATTTGAGGAAATGTCAAGATGAAGAAAGAGGTGAGGAAAAAAATCACCATCATCTTACCAGAACAAAATACTCCACTGCACACACAATTCTCCCCCTTGGAAGAAGATGAGAAAAAGAACAAATCACAAATGACATAATTTGTCATATCACTCAATGCACTACTGGAAGGTGTTCAGATACTATGGAGATGAGGCAGTATAAGAACCTATATAGAACAGAACAGAACAGAACAGAGAGCAGGGTTAAAGGGTGAGATTTAATAACAACCCTGGTAAAGAAAGATGTTTGGGGGGTTTTGGGTTCATAATGTCCCCTTGAACAGCATTTCCTGCACTGTTTGCAGTTCCATGATGTCTCTTATGCAAGTCCTCTGTGATCTGATCTGTAAGGCCACTAATCTTTCTTCCTCTGAATCCCTCCTCTAAACTCACTTCTGCTCTGTTGCTTATAAGACATCAGCCAGTTAATGATGGCTAGGGGAGAGGCAATCAGCCACTTATATTTATATAACTATAAATATATATGAGTAAAGTATATAAAAGCTTGTACATATTTTGATTGTATGTCTGTCACATCCTTTGTATGTTGCCTGTCTTCTTTGTTTTAAGGATTTTTGAGGTAGGGACTGTATCTTCATGTGTTTCATACAACCAAACACATAGAATCATAGAATATCAGGGTTGGAAGAGACCTCAGGAGGTCATCTAGTCCAATCCCCTGCTCAAAGCAGGACCAATTCCCAACTAAATCATCCCAGCCAGGGCTTTGTCAAGCTTGACTTTAAAAACCTCTAAGGAAGGAGATTCCACCATCTCCCTAGGTAACCCATTCCAGGCTTCACCACCCTCCTAGTGAAAAAGTTTTTCATAATATCCAACCTAAACCTCCCCCACTGCAACTTGAGACCATTGCTCCTTGTTTTGTCATCTGGTACCACTGAGAACAGTCTAGATCCAGTCTATGCCCATGATTCTCACTGGGGCCCCTGGGCACTCACTACTATAGTTTATTAATAATAATAGATGTAAGCAGAGTCTGAATGAACTCTCCCATAACATCTAGTGGTGAGCTGTGGAAAAAGACTTCAGAAGCTGATCTCATTTGCATGGATACACCCACTCTGCCTAGGTGCTCAGCTTGATGGGATTGCTTGCCCAAATGATCACTTGTGGCTGGTGCTGGATCCCCAGTCTCCTTGTTATTGGGGCAGGAGTAATAAAGGGTTGTTATCCTTGTTGTGGGAACCGAGGGCAGCAGAACTGTACCTGGCATACCCTGATGGAGGGACTAACCCTCAACAGAACAGCACTCACTAGGCAGGGGACATAAGTTCCAAAGCCCAATGAGTAGAGAGAGGGTGTGGGTTTGTTTTTAGGGTCTGAGATGCTATTTGACCCTGCCTCTCTCCATGGTATAATAAAAAAGCTAATTTAGATTCAATTAAGTCTTGTTACATGCTGCACAACTAAAATCACTGGTACCTAGATCTAAGTATTAGATCTACTTTGTCTCTATTGCAAGAAACTTCCCAGTATGCACCAGCAGTGAGGGTCCCCCACTAACATCTGAAATCACTGAGAGCTGTGTTAAGTGTGGGGGCCATGAAGACATCTTGGCAAGCGGCCAGCAGGGATGCTGGTGGAGAGGCTTAGTAAGTGGCCAGCAGGGAGGCTGGCAGAGAGGGCCAGAGCAGAGCCCTGCAGAATCACAGCAATTGGCCATTGGGGCTACAAGCGAGTGCCCAAGCAGTGGAGCATGCAAGGTGCCTCCTTACACAGAGTGGGAGGTGAACTCTGAGGATGAACCTCTGAACTCTGGGGCTGCACTGGCCAAGGACAGGAACTGTGAGTGGGGTGCAGAGAAGGGACGGGCATGTTAAAGGGACTTTTGGGTTGCTGGACTTAAGACCTTGAGGGGAAAGGAACACTGCCCAACTTACTTGGGAGTGGGTTTTTTGCTCATGGTTTAGGTTTAAGAACCCTAGTTGCAGTGTTTTCCCACATTAATGCTGTTACTTCCCTCCTTTTATTAAAAGTTTTTGCTACACTCAGACTCTGTGCTTGTGAGAGGGGAAGTTTTGCCTCTTAGAGGTGCCCAGGGGTAGTGTGTAATTGTCCCAGGTCAGTGGGTGTGGGCTCAAGCTGGTTTTGTGTTGTATTGTTGAAAAGGAACCCCTGGATACTGAACCCGGCCCTTGTTGCTGCTGGCTCCACCTAGCAGAAGGGTTACATAAATAAAGTGGATTGTGATGTCAGGAAGTCTTGCTGAAGGGAATATATCATTGATCTCAGCCTTGGCAGTAAGTGTATATATTCTGTTTAAAAATATAACTGTGTTGCTAATCTGTAAGTCTTCACCTTCTGTTAATGATTTGCAACCTTGAGCAATTTTTTAGAGAAGCTTTGCATTTCACTTTTAACAGTTTCCCACGCCCAGGAACATGCAGCCACAGAATGCAGAAAATAAATATACCTTCTGGGGGGTTTGCTTTCAGAAAAAAGCACAAATGTAAAGAAATGGCAAGTCATTAGCTTGAACAAAGCTGGCTGCAATGAAAGCCGGAGAAAGCCTACCAGGATAAGCTTGATATTCTATATATGACAAATTACACCTTTTGGTTCTTTGCTGCTGTTCTTGTAGCTCGAACATCACTCGTTTGCCCCTGGCAAACCATGACCTGTGTTCCAAAAGGCATTTTCATTTTGTGTTTATTGCTGAGCTGAGAATGTCAGCTGAGTTTATGAAAAAGGAAAAAATAAATACCAGTTCATGTCTTTTACATCACTCAATCATGCCCATTCTTGAAAGCTATACATGAAAATCTGTCAAGCGGAAGATGGAATAAACTTTGCTGTGGCACAGCACTCACTGAAGTTTCAGTCTCCTTTTGGGATCCTCATTGGGAAGGTTGCAAGAAAGACCTATTGTCAATCTTATTTCAGCATCAATCTAGAAATTAGACTAGCTGATGAAGAGGAGACATTCATTACAAAAGCAGCTGAAATCTGAAACAACACTGCATCCTTTCTCCCTTTTACAGTAATATTGTGCATGTATACAGCACCTTTCCTCTCCAAGTAACTCATATCTTTTGGTTTTGGTAGTGCCAACAGTGATCTAGATATTGTACAAAACAGAAAGGTAAAAGAAAGCATTGCTCTGATGGACTTACAGAATATAAAAGAAATATTTGTATGAGTATGTAAAATGTATATCTATATACATGCAGACAAGTGTATCTAAATAGATACAAACTATACATGAATATACATATATATATAAAAGCACCTACGTAATCTTTATGCACATACATTCACACACAAAGGTTTCATTTAGCCCACCATTTCTGGACTGGAATTCATCACACAGCCATTTAAGAGCACACAGCTGTTGTGAAGAATACCATATGTGACTGGGTCCATCTTGGGAACTTAGGGAGGCAAAATATACTTACTTTAGTTGGGATTTATCTAGAACACCTGAGTTACCACTCCTCCTCTTACAAAAAGAGCCATGGGAGTTTTATTGACCATTAGCAGCAAGGGCCTCAGTTTTATATCTCATCTGAAACATAGTACCTCCAGCATCCTAGTGACCTACTGCCTGATGGATCAGCAGCTGAGTACAAATTCAGAGGGAGATGTGCCACCTACTGAATCACCACTCAAGCATATCCCTGTAATAAACTCAGAAGGCCAGATTCAGGTCTGATATAAGCAGGTGTCTTTAGTGGAAGGACACCCTGCTTACAAAATGGCTGAATTTGGCTCAGAAAATCATTTGTAAGGTAAAAGCAGCAAAGAGTCCTGTGGCACCTTATAGACTAACGGATGTATTGGAGCATGAGCTTTCGTGGGTGTATATTCACAAAATATCCAATGAAGAGCATATTCACCCACAAAAGCTCATGCTCCAATACATCTGTTAGTCTATAAGGTGCCACAGGACTCTTTGTCACTTTTACAGATCCAGACTAACATGGCTACCCTTCTGATATTTGTAAGATAATGTCACTAGGATTGGCCAAAAGCCAATGAGATTCTTAACTCAAGCTGCTTTCATCATTCAACACTTTGTCAGGCAGATATGATAAGAAAAGTGCTACTTGCATCTTGACAGATTTTCTTTATAACTTCCTTAAGAGGTGAGCGATGTCAGAAATACAGAGTATTGTCTTACCTCTAGTCTCTTGTATTTCTTTGATTCCACATGCAGAGAAAACTTTGGAAACTTCTAGTTTGCAGATGATTCATGGCACTGAATTTTAAAGTTACTTTCAGGAAAGGTTGTGGGGAAGAGAGAAAAAGATAATGCTCCTCTTGTGCTTAGAAGCAGAATATCATATTTTGAAGTAATCTGGTAGCTATAATGAAAAATAACTAATAAGGAAGGTACAAATGAGCCCACTAGATTAGAATGCTGTCATCTTAGGTTAATCGTCTCAGGAATGCTCCCCAACTCTCATATGCTGACAAGTTTCCCTAGGATTTTGTGACAGTTATTTGCAGAAGTGACAGAGTTATATACTTGTAGATGACTGATTACACTGATGGCTTTGGACTATGAAAACAATGAGGGGCCACCTAGAAACCATACCATACTTCAGGACTGCTTTTTATGTGACATTGTTCATGACCACATATTCTCATAAAGCTTCTGATCCTAATAAGTTTTGTAGGGGGCCTTCAGTTAGCCTATTATGGCTTATAAAGATTCATCTCCAGAATCTAATCAGTAAATAATTGTTACCATATATGATCTGTAGTCAGCAAACCCATACCACTGGATTTCCCTTCACCCGTTAGCACTGTAAGATAATACAGCTATTGTCTACAGTTACAAGAAATGAAAGACAACACAAAATGCAGCAGTTTTGCTTCAGTCGCTCTTGGGACAGATTTGAAAGCTATGGCAGGGGATGTATTTTTAGAGAGATAAAGCCAAAAATTTTGAGAGTGACTAATGATTTTGGGTGCCTTGATTTTTGAATGCTCAGTTTGACATACCTTACAGAGCCTAATTTTCAGTGGGTGGATGAGTACTCATCATTTTTTGAAAGGCAGAGACCCCCTTAAGATATGCAAGGCTGGACACCTTAAGATCAAATCACCCAAAATAACTAGTCACTTTTGAAAATATTGGCCATAAAACTTGCAGAGCTAGCACCACGAATTCTTCCTTGTGCCCAGTCAAATGGAGGAGAAGGTGCAAGACAACTGTCATGGAGAGTTTCTATTAAGTAATGGTTAGAGGTGTTTAAAGAGTAAGCCAAACAGTATGTGCGTTACTTGGCTCTCACTGATGCCCACTATACACATGCCTGGTGAGGCACAAGGCTGAGGGAAGAGAGCTTCAAACCAACCCAGAACAGCACCAATAATTTACTAACTTACAGCCCGACATGGCTTACTGCTATTAGAATAGGTGCAAAAGATTAGACAAGAGAGATTAGAACATTAATAGTTGTCTAAGTATGCCAGAAAAAATGAGTGCATAGATAGAAAGAGTCAGGGTGAGATTCTGTGCTGCACCACTAAGAGGCAAGCACAGAACTCTAAGACCAAGGGGAAGGAGGGCTAAAGCAGCTTTAAGCCAACTGTAGGGTCCCCCCCAATCCTCGGCTGCTGCAGAAACTGGAAGGACTCCCCCAGCAAAACTCAGACAGCCCTGGGGACCTGCCTAAGCTAGAGCAGCCTCCATAGGTCTCAGCACAGTCTGGAATCTCCACAGCACTGGGTGATATAGCCCTGTCGCACCCCTAGTACACCCTCTATAACAGGATTTATGAGGGGGGTTCCTCAGAAGGCACTAGCCTTACGGCCATCTTCCACAGTGCCTGCACCAGGGGAAATCTTCCCCTGGTGACAACTAGTGCTTTTAGCAGTTCTTCATACCTTTCCATCCCTTTGACTCGACCTATGGGGGCTGGAGCAAGGGTGAGGACCTTACGCCAGATGTTTTAGGAGAAGGGATAGTTTGCAATATAATAAGTGGCATAGAAATATTAAAGGTCCATCCATACTAGGAAGATAACTATTAGCTATCCTTTGACTCCCTCCTAACTGCAGTGAGGTGGGGGTTGGAGGGAGGGGCAGGAAGGGTGATGAGAATTATTTAGCTGCTAGTGTAGATGAGACAAGCACTGTTACAGAAAGCTGGCAAGAGATTGTCTCACACTTTCTGCAAAGGTGCTGAAAATAATTTTGTCCTGTCCACAACAGCAGCTAAGTTGTTCTCACCAGTTGAGGAGAGAGACACTATCAGCAATGAAGCATTTTCCTATCAAGGATGGACACTGGGACACTGAAAAGAGATAGAGCCCCTCGTTTTTTGTAAGGTTGATGCTGATATTCTCCATTACAGATGGCAGTGAGACACAACCGGGGGGTCCTGTTGGGCATTAGATAATGACACAGTGATTTCCAGTTCAGAGACATCTCTGTGATGGCAATGTTCTCCCTTGGCACCGTTAGAAGCTCATCATGAAAAACTGCAGAAAGTCTTTCACAACATAATCAGTGCTTAATTTACAAAACTAACTGCCTGCACTGTGACTGCAAGACAACTATGCATCCAAATACAGTCAATTGCATATGTCATTTCCTGTTTTGTGCTCACAAATTCCTATTTGACCACAGTGAGATGTGCATTTTTCAGGAACAGTTTAGACAGTTATCAATTCAGTTTCCAAGAGTCTAAGGCCCTTTTCTACCATGCTCTAGAACCACCAAGGGCTGCCATAACACCATCAGAGCTAAAGTACTAAGGAATTGTGTTAAGTGAAAAAGGGTCAAGCTGTCACAGGAATGCTAGTGTTTAAAAACAAGTCTTTCCATTGAGTGGTTGTGCACTTTTCCCAGATTCTTGCCACATGTGCACAGTAGCTATGCCACTTAGATTGTTACTGCAGAAAAACTGAGAGACACACTAAAGCAGTGCAAAATCTAAAGAAACTGGTTTGAGGGGCAGGAATCTTTCCCCTGAGCTAGATGGAATTACTCAGAGCACACCACAGTTCTTCCAGCTCTGTACTGGGAACATGATTTGACCCAATGAGATCAGAATTTAGGCCCTATCTGTAGGTATATGTAGTCCCAGCTTTGAAAGGTGATAAACATCCACTGCTGTGTGTTACAGCTTTAGTCTCACTCCTTTGAAGTTATCGTGGAGATTTAGGAAACGTTAGAAATTAGATGGACAAAATAATACCACGTAGCCCATCAGCATCTCATCCTTTGAAACACACATCTGCCTTCAGTGTTTGCTTCCTCTGTTTTAGACTTGTCTATCTCCTTTTAAAAAATAAATAAATCAATCAATCTAACATTAGTTCCTCCTTAGCTTTGCTTTTTTGTTCCATATGTTAACTAAGCAAAAATATTCTACCTAAGATTATTTGTGGAGGCAACCCCTCCTTGGCTTTAGTCAACACCCACTTGCTTATTAAAATTGTCACAACCTCAGCCAGTCAGAAGCCAATAAGGAGCCGGTGTAATTCATGAAGTATGTGCTCATAATGAGACTTGTGGATTCACAAGTAAGTTGCCTCATTCTGCACTGAATTCTGTTCCTGGGTGGATTTCAGGAGCAACCCCATGTGGAAAGTATTGTAAAAGATGGTGATAGGACAGTGAAGGTTTCAGTGGAATGAATGAGATAGCCAGTAACAAGTTATGCTATCACAGGCTGTGGCATATGGTTGTTCAGCCACTGTTTAGAATGTTGGCTCTTTTTAGCTGTACAAGTCATAGATCAGAGGTCCCCCACCCCCTTCAGAGATTCATGTCCTGTGTGCATCCCCCTCACGGGGGCTGGTTGCAGGGGAAAGAGGTGTCTGGTGCACACAGGGCCCAGGGGTTGGAGGGCACTCACCATCTGGCAATTGAGAACGTTTTCTTATCCCTGCACCAGTCAGATGGTCTCAGCTGCCGGGATCCAGATCCGTGCCCTTCTTACTCCCCCAGGCCGGAGAAGTGAACAAGGCCATTCTGAAAGGCCATGGTCAGGAGGGAAGTGGAAGGCTGCACTCCACGAGTACTGGACCCCCTGCTGGACACATCCCCCTCCTGACCCTTTAGTGGGGTCCTGTCTGCTTACCCTTGTCATAAACAGATAGCTAAGGGTTAACGTCTCTTTCACCTGGAAAGAAGTAATCTGAAACACCTGACCAGAGGACCAATCAGGAAACAGGACTTTTTCAAATCTGGGGGCAGGGAAGTTTGTGTCTGAGTCCTTTGTTCTGGGGTCTTCTGCCTGCACTCTCTCAGCTATGAGAAGTGATTTCTGTTTCCTGCTTTCTAATCTTCTATTTCCAAGTTGTAAGTACCATATAGTAAGGCAGTAAGGTTTCTATCGCTTTCTTTTGTATTTACACGGTATAGTTGCTGGAGTGCTTTGAATTGTATTCTTTTTGAATAAGGCTGTTTATTCAATATTCTTTTAAGCAAATGACCCTGTATTTGTCACCTTAATACAGAGAGACCATTTTTATGTATTTTTCTTTCTTTTTACATAAAGCTTTCTTTTTAAGACCTGTTGGAGTTTTTCTTTAGTGGGGAACTCCAGGGAATTGAGTCTGCAGCTCACCAGGGAATTGGTGGGAGGAAGAAGTCAGGGGGAAATCTGTGTGTGTTAGATTTACTAGCCTGACTTTGCATTCCCTCTGGGTGAAGAGGGAAGTGCTTGTGTTTCCAGGACTGGAAATAAAGAGGGTGGAATCCCTCTGTTTAGATCCACGGAGTTTACTTCTGTGTCTCTCTCCAGGAACACCTAGAGGGGGGAAGGGAAAAGGTTTATTTCCCTTTGTTGTGAGACTCAAGGAATTTGGGTCTTGGGGTCCCCAGGGAAGGTTTTTGGGGGGACCAGAGTGCCCCAAAACACTCTAATTTTTTGGGTGTTGGCAGCTTTACCAGGTCCAAGCTGGTAACTAAGCTTGGAGGTTTTCATGCTAACCCCCATATTTTGGACGCTAAGGTCCAAATCTGGGACTAGGTTTATGATAACCCCGCACAGGCCCTGTCTGGCAGGGGAAGTAGATGGGTCTCTGTGCCCTTGGTCTGCGATCAGCAAGAGGCTGCGTCCAGCAGCGAGGGCACAACTCCTATGGGTACGTCTACACTACAGGATAAATTCGAATTAGTTTAAACCGATTTTATAAAACAGATATTATAAAGTCGATTGTGCGCGTCCACACTAGGCACACTAATTCGGTGGTGTGCGTCCGTGGTCCAAGGCTAGTGTCGATTTCTGGAGCGGTGCACTGTGGGTAGCTACTGTAAAATAATGAGGCCAATAACGTCGATTTGCGTCCACACTAACCCTAAATCGATATAGTAATATCGATTTTAGCGTTACTCCTCTCGTTTTGTAGGAGTACAGAAATCGATTTAAAGAGCCCTTTAAATCGATATAAAGAGCAGTGTAGTGTGGACGGGTGCAGCATTAAATCGATTTAACGCTGTTAAAATCAGTTTAACAGCGTAGTGTGGACCAGGCCTATGGTGCAGCATTCCACTACCCACTGGCAGAGTCCCCGTCAGCCTCCCCTGCAGAGGCGAGTAACTTCCAGTTGGTAGCTGCTGCAGTGGGGAAGCGAAACAGGCAGAGAGACAGGTGCTGGAAGTGGAGAGTACCCACACGGAGCCCCATCCGCTTTCCCTCTCAGACTGAGCCCTCTCCTGATCCCAGCCCTTCAGTGAAGTCCTATTAGGTCCTCATGGCCCCCGACAACCTCCTCATGCACCTCAGTTTAGGAAACTCGGTCACAGATGATCAAGTGTGTGTATTAGAGATTGTTTCTCTGATTACATTTCTGTGCATTTATTGATAGAATTTTAAGGCCAGAAGGGACTGTTATGATCATTTAGTCCGTTCTTCTGCATAACACAATTTCACACAGGTAACACAATTTCACCAAGGGTTTCCTACATCAAGCTCTGAACATCTGGCTGAGCTGACGTGTATCTTTTGGAAAAACATCCTGTCTTGATCTAAAGATGTCAAGAGACTGAGAATCCACCACATCCCTCTATAAGTTGATCTAGTGATAAATTACCCTCACTGCTAAAAAAACTGGAGTCTTATTTCTAGTTAGAATTTGCCTAACTTTAGCTTCCAGCCATTGGATCATTATGCCTTTGTCTACTAAATTAATGAGCTCTCTGCTATCAGAAATCTCCCCATGCAGGTTCTTATTAACTGTAATCAAGTCACCTCTTTATGTTCTCTAGCACAGTAGTTCTCAACCAGGGGTCCAAGGCCCCCTGGGCGGGCTGCGAGCAGGGTTTGGGGAGGCCACTAAGCCGGGCCAGCGTTAGACTCACTGGACCCAGGGCAAAAAGCCAAAACCCTGATGCATGGAGTTGAAGCCCGGGCCCGGAGCCCCACCACCCAAGGCTGAAGCCAGAGCCTGAGCAATGTTGCTTTGCAGAGGGCCCCTGTGGCATGAGGCCTCAGGCAAGTGCCCTGCTTTCTGCCCCCTAACACTGACCCTGGCTTTTATATGCAGAAAACCACTTATTGTGGCACAGGTGGGCCAAGGAGTTTTTATAGCATATTGTGAGGGGCCTCAGAAAGAAAAAGGTTCAGAACCCCTGCTCTAGCATACATTAAATAGATTGAGCTGCTTTAGTCTCTCACTGTCAGGCAGGTTTTCCAGACCTCAAATCACTGTTGTACCTCTCGTAGCAATGTGTAGGATCGTACTGGTTCTCTAAGCACCCATATTGAATTGGAAGCCCATGTTCAGCTCATTATCCACCATGATTCTTCAGTCCCTTTCAAAGTCACTGCTTTCCTAAATACCATTCCCCCACCTATACGTGTGGCCTAAATTCTTCATTCGTAGATGTCTGACTTTGCATTTATCTACCTGTTTTTAAATTCTGTTAAAGTGAGCCCTGTTTAGCAAGCAATCCAGATTGCTCCATATAACTAACCTAGCCTTATTATTTACCACTCACATATTGCTGTGACAGCTTCTCACTTGACTTCTGCTGAGGTCTTCTACCAGGAGCTCCAACATCAGGTCAGAAACGGAAATGGGGGTCATACCCACACCTCAAGCCCTCTCATCTCCTTTCCCCCACGGTCGCTTTCTTCCAGGATAAAGGGTAGCTAATTGAGGAGTTTAACACAGTAAGAACATAAGAACGGCCGTACCAGGTCGGACCAAAGGTCCATCAAGCCCAGTATCTGTCTACTGACAGTGGCCAATGCCAGGTGCCCCAGAGGGAGTGAAGCTAACAGGCAATGATCAAGTGATCTCTCTCCTGCCATCCACCTCCACCCTCTGACAAACAGAGGCTAGGGACACCATTCTTTACCCTTCTTGGCTAATAGCCATTTATGGACTTAGCCACCATGAATTTATCCAGTTCCCTTTTAAACATTGTTGTAGTCCCAGCCGTCACGACCTCTTCAGGTAAGGAGTTCCACAAGTTGACTGTGCGCTGTGTGAAGAAGAACTTCCTTTTATTTGTTTTAAACCTGCTACCTATTAATTTCATTTGGTGATCCCTAGTTCTTGTATTATGGGAATAAGTAAATAAAAGACGGTTACTCACCTTTGTAACTGTTGTTCTTCGAGATGTGTTGCTCATATCCATTCCAATTAGGTGTGCGCGCGCCACGTGCACGTTCGTCGGAGACTTTTTACCCTAGCAACACTCGGTGGGCCAGCAGGTCGCCCCCTGGAGTGGCGCCATACTGGAGTGGCGCCGGTATGGCGCCTGATATATACCCCTGCTGGCCCGCCTGCTCCTCAGTTCCTTCTTGCCGGCTACTCCGACAGTGGGGAAGGAGGGCGGGTGTGGAATGGATATGAGCAACACATCTCGAAGAACAACAGTTACAAAGGTGAGTAACCGTCTTTTCTTCTTCGAGTGCTTGCTCATATCCATTCCAATTAGGTGATTCCCAAGCCTTACCTAGGCGGTGGGGTCGGAGCGAGATGTTGCGGACTGTAAAACCGCTGTGCCGAAAGCGGCATCGTCTCTAGCTTGCTGGACCAGTGCATAGTGTGATGCAAAGGTGTGCACGGAAGACCATGTGGCCGCACGGCAGATTTCCTGTATGGGGACATGAGCCAAAAATGCGGCCAAGGAAGCCTGAGCCCTGGTAGAATGGGCGGTCAGGGGTCCCGTTGGCACACTGGCCAAGTCGTAACATGCCCTGATGCAGGACGTGACCCAGGATGCGATACGCTGGGAGGAGATTGCCATGCCTCTCATGCGTTCTGCTACTGCCACAAACAATTGTGGTGAACGCCGGAAGGGTCTAGTTCTCTCAATGTAGAACGCGAGAGCTCTTCGGACATCCAAGGAGTGGAGCTGTTGCTCTCTTCGGGATGAGTGCGGCTTTGGGTAAAAGACTGGCAGGAAGACGTCTTGGTTAATATGGAAGGCGGAGACGAACTTCGGGAGGAACGCCGGGTGCGGTCGCAGCTGTACCTTGTCCTTATGGAACACCGTATACGGAGGGTCCACGGTCAGAGCCCGAAGCTCCGAGACTCGCCGGGCCGACGTAATCGCGACTAGGAAGGCCACCTTCCAGGATAGGTACAGCAGCGAGCATGTGGCTAAAGGTTCGAAGGGGTGTGCTATGAGCCTGGTTAGAACCAGGTTCAGGTCCCAAGTAGGGGTAGGCCATTTGACCTGAGAGTAGAGTCGCTCCAGGCCCTTGATAAATCTTGACACCATTGGGTGAGAAAATACGGACTTGCCAGCCTCGCCTGGGTGGAAGGTGGATATAGCCGCAAGGTGGACGCGTAGAGAGGAGATCGCCAGGCCCTGCTGCTTGAGAGACCACACGTAGTCCAAAATGGTGGGGACTAGGACGGCGAGTGGGTCGTGGCCGTGCTGACTGCACCAGCAGCAGAAGCGTTTCCATTTCGCTAGGTAGGTTAAACGCGTGGAGGGCTTCCTGCTGCCCAACAACACTTGTTGTACTGCATAGGAACAGCGCAACTCGGACTGGCTTAACCAGCCAGGAGCCATGCAGACAGATGGAGGGACTGTAGATCCGGATGGTGCATCCTGCCGAAGTCCTGCGTGATCAGGTCCGGCCAAAGAAGTGAGGTAGGACAATCGGATTCGCCAGGGACAGATCGAGCAGCATGGTGTACCAAGGCTGCCGGGGCCACGCCAGAGCGATCAGGCTGAGGCGGGCCTTGTCTCTCCGGACCTTGATCAGGACTCGATGGACGAGAGGGAAGGGTGGAAAGGCGTAGCAAAGACGACCCGTCCACTGTATGAGGAACGCGTCCGACAGGGAGCCCGGGGAGCGACCCTGTAGGGAGCAGAACACCTGGCATTTCCTGTTCGATCTGGAGGCAAACAGGTCTATCTGGGGAAACCCCCACCTCTGGAAAATGACATAGAGGACGTCCGGACGGATGGACCATTCGTGGGACAGAAAGGATCTGCTCAGGTGATCCGCCAGGGTGTTCCGTACTCCCGGGAGAAAGGAGGCCACTAGATGAATAGAGTGGGCTATGCAAAAGTCCCACAGACGTATTGCTTCCTGACACAGCGGGGAGGACCGGGTCCCGCCCTGCTTGTTGATGTAATACATGGCCGTTGTGTTGTCCGTGAATACCGCAACACAACGACCGTGCAAATGGCATTGGAATGTCTGGCATGCTAGGCGAACGGCCCATAGCTCCCGCACATTGATGTAAAGAGTCAACTCTCTCTGTGACCACAGACCCTGTGTACGCAGGGTCCCCAGGTGCGCACCCCAGCCCAGCGATGATGCGTCCGTTGTCAGGGACACTGAGGGCTGTGGGGCGTGAAACGGTAGGCCTGCACACACTTGGGAGTGCGTTGTCCACCAGCCTAGGGAGCCTAGAACATTCGGTGGAATCGTTACGATTATGTCTATGGCATCCCTGCCTGGTCAATAGACCGATGCGAGCCAGGTCTGCAACAGGCGCATGCGGAGTCTCGCATGTCTGGTGACGAAGGTGCATGCGGCCATGTGCCCCAGGAAAGTGAGGCACGTTCGGGCAGATGTGGTCGGGAAGGCCCGCAGGCTTGTGACCATGGACACTATGGCTTGGAATCGGTGCCGGGGGAGGCTGGCCGTCGCGAGGTTGCAGTCCAGCACTGCCCCTATGAATTCTATGCTCCACGTAGGCACCAGAGTGGACTTGTCCGGATTGATGGTCAGGCCTAGGCTCGCAAACAGCTCCGTAATGATAGTGATGTGCCCGGTCACCTGCGCTTCCGACGTGCCTCGAATGAGCCAGTCGTCGAGGTAAGGGAAGACACGGATACGACGACGTCGCAGGGCAGCAGCGACGACCGCCATACACTTGGTGAATACCCGGGGGGCCGAGAAGAGCCCAAAGGGGAGGACCGTGAACTGCTAGTGGTCCTGATTCACCACAAAGCGGAGATACTGTCTGTGCGGGGGGAAGATCGCAATGTGGAAGTACGCATCCTTCATGTCGAGAGCGGCGTACCAATCTCCGGGATCCAGGGAAGGGATGATGGTTCCTAAGGTTACCATGCAGAACTTGAACTTTTTGATGAATTTGTTCAGGCCTCGCAGGTCCAGGATGGGTCGTAGGCCCCCTTTTGACTTGGGGATTAAGAAGTACCGGGAATAAAACTGTCATAAACAGATAGCTAAGGGTTAATGTGTCTTTCACCTGGAAAAAAAGTAACCTGAAGCACCTGACCAGAGGACCAATCAGGAAACAAGACTTTTTCAAATCTGGGTGGAGGGTTTTTTGTATGTGAGTCCTTTGTTCTTGGTCTTCTGCCTGCACTCTCTCGGCTATGAGGGGGTTTTTATTTCCTGCTTTCTAATCTTCTGTTTCCAAGTTGTGAGTACAGAGATCATAAAAACAATAGGGGTTCTTGGTTTTTTCTTTTGTATTTACATGTCTATAGTTGCTGGAGTGCTTTGAATTGTATTCTTTTTGAATAAGGCTGTTTATTCAATATTCTTTTAAGCAAATGACCCTGTATTTGTCACCTTAATACAGAGAGACCATTTTTATGTACTTTTTCTTTCTTTTTATATAAAGCTTTCTTTTTAAGACCTGTTGGAGTTTTTTCTTTAGTGGGGGACTTCAGGGAATTGAGTCTGTGCTCACCAGGGAATTGGTGGGAGGAAGAAGTCAGGGGGAAATCTGTGTGTGTTAGATTTACTAGCCTGACTTTGCATTCCCTCTGGGTGAAGAGGGAAGTGCTTGTGTTTCCAGGACTGGAAATAGAGAGGGTGGACTTCCTCTGTTTAGATTCACGGAGTTTGCTTCTGTGTATCTCTCCAGGAACACCTAGAGGGGGGAAGGAAAAAGGTTTATTTCCCTTTGTTGTGAGACTCAAGGGATTTGGGTCTTGGGGTCCTAAGGGAAGGTTTTTGGGGGGACCAGAGTGCCCCAAAACACTCTAATTTTTTGGGTGTTGGCAGCTTTACCAGGTCCAAGCTGGTAACTAAGCTTGGAGGTTTTCATGCTAACCCCCATATTTTGGACGCTAAGGTCCAAATCTGGGACTAGGTTTATGACAAAAACCCCTTGCCCCTTAGCTCCCTTGGCACCTCCTCTATAGCCCCAATGGACAGGAGCTTGCGGACCTCCTGGACGATAAGTTGCTCGTGAGAGGGGTCCCTGAAGAGGGACGAGGAGGGAGGATGGGAGGGGGGTGGAGAAACAAACTGAAGATGGTAACCAAACTGCACCGTGCTCAGGACCCAACGATCCGAAGTCAGCTGGGACCATGACGGTAGGAAGTGGCGGAGGCAGTTGAGGAAATGAAGTGGATCCAGAGAGGGGATTGGTAAGCTGCTCTCGGGCGCACCTTCAAAAGTTCGCCTTGGGTCCCTGCGGTGGCTTTTCGGACCCGGAAGTGTTACCCCTTTGAGGACCTGACTGTCGTCTACGATTTGGCCGGCCTCGCCTCCGGTTGAAATCTTGTCTGAGGCGAGGCGGGGGGTAAGTGCGCTGATGGTAGGGGCGGAATGGCCTTCTCTGAGTCTGGGGCGTGTGCATTCCCAGTGAGCGCATGATGACCCGGTTATCCTTCAGGCTCTGTAGCCTGGGATCCATCTTTTCAGAGAAGAGGCCCTGCCCGTCGAATGGCAGGTCCTGGATCGTGTATTGTAGCTCCGGCGGTAGTCCGGAAGACTGCAGCCACGTATACGGCGCATGGCTACTCCCGACGCCAGAGTCCTCGCTGCTGAATCTGCGGCATCTAAGGACGCCTGTAGCGAGGTTCTGGAGACCCTCCTGCCCTCTTCTAAGAGAGGTGCAAATTCCTGGCATGAGTCCTGAGGGAGCAGCTCTGTAAACTTGCCGACAGCCTCCCAGGTGTTGTGGCTGTTACGGCTCAGGAGGGCCTGCTGGTTCGCCACACAGAGCTGAAGGCCTCCAGCAGAATAAATTTTATGGCCCAGCAAGTCCATGCACCTGGCTTCCCTGGATTTCGGTGCAGGAGCCTGTTGGCCGTGGCGTTCCCACTCGTAGACTGACTGTACCACCAAGGAGCAGGGAGCGGGGTGTACGTAGAGGTACTCATACCCCTTGGATGGTACCATATACTTCCTTTCCACACCACGGGCAGTGGGTGGAATGGAGGCCGGAGACTGCCAGATGGTGTCCGCCTTTGCCTGGATCGACTTAATGAAGGGGAGGGCTACCCTGGTCGGTGCCTCCGCCGAGAGGATGCTTACTACCGGGTCCTCTACTTCCGGGACTTCCTCTACAGGAAGGTTTATGTTCTGGGCCACTCGCCTCAGCAGGTCCTGATGCGCCCGGAGAGCAATCGGCGGGGGCCCTGATGAAGATGTGCCCGCTACCGCCTCATCCGGGGACGAGGACGAAGACACCCTAGGGAGGAGTGGTTCTTGCACGGAAGCCTCGTCCAGAGGGGCCTCCGTTTCCCGGGCATCCTGCTGCCCCAGGGTATCCATGGGGTCTTCCTCCATACCTGAGGGAGGGGGCCGACTGATTGTGGCCTCTGGTGCACGACGCTCCAATGGGTTGGAGCGAGCTTGTCCCGAAGGTTCGCCCTGGGCTTGGTGGTATGCCCAGGGCGTCCAAAAGGACCATTGGGGTGGACCCTGGTCCGTGCGGGCGTGCACATCCGAACCCCCGTAAGAGGCGCTGTCCATATGGGAGGAAGCGGACGAGTGCCTTGAAGGCCATGGAGGAGCCGCCGAAAACTGTGGCAGGCCTCTGCGCATCCCGACGTTGCTGCGCGGTGCCGGTGAACGGTACTGGGAGTCATGGCGGTACCGTGATCTAGACCGGGACCTGCTACCGGCTCGGTGCCAGGAGGTCGACCGGTGTCATCCACTGCCGTGCCGGGATCTGCTGCGGTATGAACGTCGGTGCCGTGATCTAGACCGGTGCCGAGAATAGTACGACGGTGACCAGGATCTTGAAAGGTGCCGCAGGTAGCGGTCCCAGGACTGCGAGCGGCGTCTAGATCTCGAGCGGCGATGCTGGGAGTGGTCCCTCAATTTGAAACGGGACCGATGCCCGGTAGTACCCAGCGAATGCGGCCATACCATGGCGGGCTTGCCCAGCGATTGGATAACCCGCACTAGCGGTGCCGGGGGTTGGGGCAGCTCGGGCTCTGTCAATGCGATGATGTCGCGTGCCGCTGAGAAGGTCTCCGGCGTGGAGGGCGCGACAAGCTTGACCCCTGTCCTCACTGGGGAGCTGAAGGGCACCGGACTCAACGGTCTCTGAGGGGCCGGTGTCGACGGTGCGATGACGCTCGGTGCCGCGGCGGATGACGGTGCCGGGCGGTCAGGTTTTGAGGCACGCTCTGACTGTGGTGCAGTTGCAGGCACCGCAGGAGCCCTGTGCTTTTTGCTCCTCGGGGAAAGGGAGCGGTGCCGGCTAGGGTGCCGGGCCGGTGCCAAGCGGGAAGTTGGAGCCTTCGCCGGCGCCGGGCGGTCCGGAGCGGAGGCGACACTTGGTCCCAGTGCCGGAGTCGGTGCCGATGGTGGGGAAGTCAGCGCTGCCTCCATCAGGATCTGCTTCAGGCGACTGTCCCGCTCCTTCTTCGTTCGGGGCTTGAACGCCTTGCAGATCCGACACTTGTCCACAAGGTGGGACTCGCCTAAGCACCTCAGGCAGGAGTCGTGCGGATCTCCTGTTGGCATCGGCCGATGACAGGCCGCACAAGGCTTAAAGCCGGGTGAACCGGGCCTGGGCCCCGGCCCCGCGGGGAGGAAAAAGGGGCGAACCCCCGATCCTCAGATTACTATTTACAACTATACTTACTTAACTTTATAACTACAACTATTACTATAATAACTGAACTATATACACTAGACTGCAGAAGAGTGAAACGCTAGGGAGGTGGAGAACGGCTAGCCGTGCTCCACAGTTCCAACGACCGACACGGGCGGTAAGAAGGAACTGAGGAGCGGGCGGGCCAGCAGGGGTATATATCAGGAGCCACCGAGTGTTGCTAGGGTAAAAAGTCTCCGACGAACGTGCACGCGGCGCACGCACACCTAATTGGAATGGATATGAGCAAGCACTCGAAGAAGAACTTTTCCTTATCCATTTTTTCCACATCATTCATGATTTTATATACTTCTATCATAACCCCCCTTAGTCTCCTCTTTTCCAAGCTGAAGAGGCCTAGCCTCTTTAATCTTTCCTCGTATGGGATCCTCTCCTGATCATTTTAGTTGCCCTTTTCTGAACCTTTTCTAGTGGTAGAATATCTTTTTTGAGATGAGGAGACCACATCTGTACACAGTATTTGAGATGTGGGCGTACCATGGATTTATATAAGGGCAATAATATATTCTCAGTCTTACTCTCTATCCTCTTTTTAATGATTCCTAACATCCTGTTTGCTTTTTTGACCACCTCTGCGCACTGCGTGGACATCTTCAGAGAACTATCCATGATGACGCCAAGATCTTTTTCCTGACTCGTTGTAGCTAAATTAGCCCCCATCATATTGTATGTATAGTTGGGGTTATTTTTTCCAATGTGCATTACTTTACATTTATGCACATTAAATTTCATTTGCCATTTTGTTGCCCAATCACTTAGTTTTGTGAGATCTTTTTGCAGTTCTTCACAATCTGCTTTGATCTTAACTATCTTGAGCAGTTTAGTCTCCTGGATTTTTTTCTCTCTTGTGACTTGTTCAGGTCTGGCTCTCCAGCCAGTCTAAACCACCCTTTCTCAGGATATGTTCTCTTCATTCAAATAAACACAAAAGTTCCAAATAAACCACAAAGGCCCAAAATAAACAATTTTTTTCTCCTCATAAGAATGGCCATACTGGATCAGACCTTAGGGTTTCTTCTTCTCAGTCATCCAGCTCTTTTCAACAAAACGACTATCAGCAACTCTACACTTGTCAATTTTAACGTCAGGTTTTTGCACAAAAAACACGCTAGTGTCTTCACAGGAAATCTATATTTTGTGCTGAAACTGCTGAACTTCAGTGCAAAAATAAAACCTCCCCAACGAGAGTCTTTTTGCTTTTTGCGCTGATGCTTTTGCACTGATGTGCCAGTGAAGACTCGTGATTGCTTTTTCCGGTATAATTACCCTCCAGAGCTGTCCCATAATGCAGAGCAGGAGCGGCCGCTCTTTGAAACTCAGCAGTCCTGCCTGCAGGTATGCACCTCTTCCCTTTAGCTCCATTCTGACAGCCGGTGCTGTCACTGCTCCTGGAGACAAAACAAATCATTATTGTGGAATACTCCTGCTGCCTCCCACAATGCAAACAGAGGCAGGCAGAGTGTGCTGTGCAGTCAGGGAGGGTGGCGGGGGCTGAGGTCTCCCTCCCCATGTCTCTGGACTGGTAGCTTCCAGCGGCTGTCGCACACACATATCCACCCCTACCACAATAATGATTTGCTTTGTGTCCCAGAGCAGTGCACGGTGGGATAGGTACCACAGTACGCTCCTCTCATCTGTAATGCAAGTGCTGCATATGTAAACATGCTCTGACACCTGTGGAAAACAATGTGAACACAAACCAGTGCTTTGCATTTAGCGCTTTTCTATCACCGACAAAACTGTCAGTGAAAAAACTCTGCAAGTGTAGACACAGCGCTACTCCTTCCCAGTCTTTCGCTGCTCTGAAGAAAGATGGAAGCTGTTTATGTATGGTAGCTCCCTTTCCCAGGATGACTTGCTTCAGTTGCCTACAATTCCTAACTCTTCCCTAGACTACAGCTGCCAGCACGCCCCAGTATTGGGATAAAACCAGGAACAAGATTATTTTCCGCTTTAAGGGTCTAATAGTAAGTCCTTCAGCCCACACCGCTTCCAGCAGCCCCCATTGGCCTGCAGCAGTGAACTGCGGCCAGTGGGAGCTGCCATCGCCAGGACCTGCAGACGGGGCAGGTAAACAAACCAGTCCGGCCCACCAGGGGCTTTCCCTACACAAGCGGCAACCCCAGTTTGAGAAACACTGGTCTAATACAACCTGTTAAAGTTGCTGTATCTTTTCTTTTCTTTTCTTGGTATTTTTCAATGCTACTAATGTAAATTTAAAAAAAAATTAAAACAGTGCTAAAAATACAGCCAGAAAGAACTTGCAATTTGTAAAATGAGCAAACTAGTAAAAGATAACTTGAAATTTCACAGCAACATTTTCAGAATGAAAACAATGAATACACAGGGACCAAAACCTGAGGCCTCGACTCAGTTTTTACTCATCCCTTATGCAACACAAAAGCTTCAAGTTTTTCTGAAACAAAATCTGCATCTCTTTTTCCCTCCCTCCTTAAAAAGGCACTTCAACCAACTAACCTTCTCACTCTCCATACCGAATCACTGGTACATTTGTCAAACGATGTTATGGAGCAAGTTGGAACATGTACTAAGCGGCCATTTCAGTGAGCAGTTTCACAATGGAAAAAGACAAAGATTCAAACTCTCTATCTTTCTTAGAGCCCAACAAGCCAATTACAAAAATGTCTCAGTGACCTGCTGTGCAATACAAAGAACTAAGGAAACTGTAGGTGTTAGGGCCTATATAGATAATTGTGAACGAGGAAATAGTGACAGAGATCACTAGTGAGAGGACAAATTAAATTATTTTCTTTTACTTATAGAAATTCTTCCTTAAATCTTACAAAAATCAGACAAAACACTTAGTGACTTGTCAAAGGTATGCAGCTACATGAAAACATCATGTTTGTCTTTTTGAAAATAATGAGAAGTCACATCCATTCCATAAAAGCCAAGTAAACACTGGTAAAGTTGACACAATGTAAAGAAACATAAGATACCTTTTAAGGATGTACTCGCTTTTCTCAGCTGTCCTTTGCTGCCCTTGGGCAGAATACCAAAGAAATCTGCAACAACATGGTGGCTACCTGGGCCACATTCTATTCTGTTCAGGGTCTTATGCTGCCTTCATCTCCACAGTATCTAAGCACCTTCCAGTAGTACATTAAATAACATATCTAACATCTGTCACTTATGGTTCATTCTCTCTCTCTCTCTCTCTCTCTCTCTCACACACAATTCTCCCCCTGAGAAGAGGATAGTTGGAGTGTTCAGTTCTGAGGAGGGGAGGGTGTTAAATATTTCTATACACTGGTACTATATACTTGTTAGAGAGAGCAGGTTGAAGAAATGTTCCTTGTACTGGAGTGGAAGATTTGTGATGGTCTTTGGTTCCTGAGGAAGTTCATTCCACAATCTCAGATTGGCCCCCAGAAAAGCTCTGTCTCCTTTACATTACACTGCTCTACAGCCAAAATGCTTCTGAAATAAATGTAGTCCAACTTTACTAATTCTGGGTCACTGAGAACGAAAATGATGCTTAAAATTGTTGATTGGCTCTAGTTTTCAAGATATGCTATTGGGTAAGTATATACGACCCTTGACTTGGGAATGGCGGAGGATAAGTGAGTTATAAAGGGAAGGGATCTCAATTTAAACCAGAAAGGACTAAAATACATCTTTGACTGGATCTATGAATAAATCTGTGACTGGGTTTGGACAGTACTTGCTTTTGAGGCAAAACAATGAATAATGCAATATGAAGCTGGTATTGTGTCATACAGGATATGAATTGCATCATGTTATTCCTAGAAGTCATGGATGATGCAATCATAACGAAGCTTACATCATTCTGCTGAACAAATTGCCCTATATCAGCTCTAGAAATCATACAGTGTCGTGCTCTCTTATTTGACAGTGTTTGATTTTGCAAAGGGACACATTTCTGTTTAGCCAAAGTGAGCAGAGATGCCTGGTACTTGTGTGAACAGTGCAGATAACTTCTGCTATGTTTGTGGTGAAGTGACTTTTGCATCACAAAAGTGCAGTATAACCACTATGGTTAAGAAAGCCTATCACCTTTCTTTTGGCTGCAAAATTGGAGATCAGGACAAGAGGTGGACCCCACACATATGCTGCAACACTTGTGCAACAAATCTTTGCCAGTGGTTGAACAGGAAAAGGAAATCTATGCCTTTTGCAGTGCCAATGATTTGGAGAGAGCCAACAGATCATAGCAGCAATTGTTACTTTTGCATGGTGCCTCCAGTTGGGAAAGGTGTGTCAAAGAAGAAAAAGTGAACTGTGCATTATCCAAACATTCCATCAGCTATACGCCCAGTACCCCACGGAGAAGGACTGCCGGTTCCTAATGCACCAGAATCATTCTCACTTGAGTCAGATGAGGAAGAGGAAGAGGATGAAACTTCTGGTCCTGAACCATCAATGTCACAGGACCCACATTTTCTCCCATCCTCCTCCTCTGAACCACACCTCCTAACACAAGGTGAACTATATGACCTTGTCAGGGATTTGGAACTACCCAAGAGTAAGGCAGAGCTGTTGGGCTCCAGACTACAGCAGTGGAATCTCCTGGCAGGCTATCAGGGCAAATGGAGCCCATCAATGCTTGCAGACTATTGCTGGACAGTGACAAGAGATGCTCCATTTAATGAATCCAAGAGACAAGCCAAGAAGCGCTGAGTAGACACTGAATAGGACTAAACTATGTACATAATAGTTTTTTGCCTTTTGTTTCATAATAAATTTTATTTATATAACCCTTTTGCTGATTTTTAAAGTGTTACATAAACAGAACATGTGAAATATTATCATGTAAAGCAACCATAAACACATGAAAAGACCTAGGTTTACAATTTATGATTAAAACTCTACTATCTACACACTATACATAGACATAAAATGTAAAAACTTAAATATCTTAGAAACAGTAGCCAATCAGTGTTTTAATTGTCATATTTGAATTCAGCACATCAAAATACATAATAAATATCACATTTTATCTCTGAAGCAGACGACTTCTCAAAAATTGTAGACCAGTGTTATCAATCCTGTCCCATTTCAGTTAAATATGAACTGAGGCTAAGAGGGATCATAGCAAGATCATTCTTAATGCTCACAGGACAAATGCATGGGACATAAAGGAAACACAGGGATAAATGAGAAAAGCAGAGAGAAGACTGAAGTACAAGAGAGAAAAGACAGCCTATGAATTGATTGGAAGAAATGCTTTCAATCTAACTTCCTGTATTTAGTGTTGATGTGCTTTCTCAAATGTCCCTCCAGTCATCTTGGTTACTTGATTAGAGAGCTGAAAACTCTCCTGTCCATAAAATACTTTGACATCTGAGTGAGGCTGGTCTAAAATGTAAATGCAAACCAGAAATGTTTCCCAGAAAAAGATGGCTGTGTCTACCTAAAGAAGTGTGCATGAAACCCTAGTACAGGGGTCTCAAACTCCTGGCCCACAGGCCATCTGCAGCCCGCAAGCCTCCCCAATGTGGCCCGTGGTTCTCCAGCAGTTTTGGGGCCGGGTCTCTCCACTGACCCCCACCTGCCACCCCCAGGTGCTCCCCTCTCAGGGTCCCCGGCAGCACAGCAGAGCTGAGCAGTGTCTGCCTGCTTGCTCCAGTGGCTGCAGGCCCCTCCCTGAGGCCCAGGGACGGGGTGGGGCGGGGCGGGGCGAGGCAGAGCTGTGCCTCCACGCGCTGCCCCCGCCCCAGCCCCCCTACGGCCAATGGGATGCTGCCGGGGTGGTGCCTGGGGGGCAAAAGCACGCAGAGGCCCCCCCTGCCTTGGAGCACCAGATAACACCACACCCACAATCCTCTCCCAGAGCCTGCACCCTTCCCCACATACCTCCTCCTGCCCCCAAACTCCCTTCCAGAGCCTGCACCCCAAACCCCTACCCCAGATCTCCTCCCCCACCCAAACTCCATCCCACAGCCTTAGGAAGGTGAGGGGCGGAGTTTTTGGGGGGCAGGTTCTGGGTGGCATGAGTGACATTGGCCCGCTGGGAGGATTTAAGGACTGGCACTGGCTCTAAGGTAAATTGAGTTTGAGACCCCTGCTCTAGTGTGTTCCCAAACCACTGAGCTGCCCAGTTTTAGAGAAAAGTAAATATTGTGGAGCAATAGGTTGCCTGAGCAACCTTAAATTTGGCCCCTTGATCATATGTATTATGATAGTCTTAAATTACAGGATTACATACTATTTTTTCCATAGGACCCTATAACATTTATTTCACTCTGTTTGGGCATCATAACCAAAACCATGACATTTTCTCTCTTTATTTCTTCATATCCTAATAACTGGCAACCCCATCAAGTATAAACCCAGGAGGTTACATCTCTAGCTCCCCTGCTGATTGTAACTAAAATGGTATGGGGGGGAGGAGGAGGTGGCAACCTCTGAAATAACTAGTTTTCAGATGGCCTGCTACTGCGACCCTAACTCACCTAGATTACTATCTTACTTCTCAAGTAGGCCTCTTGATTTGAGTTGGACTGTTCAAGAAATAAGCTCCTACTGAGCTTGACTGAGGCCCAGACCATTTAGGCTTTCTAAATTAAAACCAACTTGGAATCCACTCAGTGCCTTACTTCAAACAGTGTGATTGACTGTAGGGATCTCTGCGAAAGAACACGAGCCAGTGCTTCCTTGTCATTCCGGCAAGGAATGCATTGATGCCACAGCACTCCCAGCCCAAGAAGCAAGAGACTTGTCCAATGATTTACGCCTTGGCTTCCTTTTAACAATGGCGAGCAGAACCATCAGACCAGCCCTTACTGATAAATACAAACAATGCATTAGAGTAAGTATGGTGGATTTACCCTCACTTGTGGTCAGTATGTGGATCACTTATTTGTTCATCATTTTATATGAATAATGCACTCTTAAGTTCCACATGCCAGAATGAAAGCACTGCCATTACAGCCCACTGATTGGGTTTTCAGTGTCATTCTAGCAGCCCAAACAATACAAAAAAAGCTTACAACAACTTGGAACGCCTCTCCTGCTTGCTTCTCAGAATCATTGCTGATATTTATTATTATCACAAAAGCAGCAAAGAGCCCTGTGGCACCTTATAGACTAACAGACGTATTGGAGCATGAGTTTTCGTGGGTGAATACCCACTTCATCGGATGCAAGTGGGATGTTGCATCCGACGAAGTGCGTATTCACCCATGAAAGGTCATGCTGCAATACATCTGTTTGACTATAGGGTGCCACAGGACTCTTTGCTGCTTTTACAGATCCAGACTAACACAGCTACCTTTCTGATTATTATCATAGTACTTTTCTCTGAAAGCCCTTGTCCACAGCCAGGCCGTAGTCACCTGAATGCTTTTTGTGATCTTTTATGATTCACACAATTCATTAGTAATCAGCATCCTCAGATATAATTGTCTGAACTTTGCCTTTAAAAGCATCTATTTATCCAGCCCACTCGGGTACGGGGCATGTGCTCCACTTTCTCTGTTTGCAATAAAAAAAAAAAAGACACCTGAGAGCTGCTATGAACTGTCAGCCTTGGATTTCCATGCCTTTGAAAAAGCTGCAGTAGGGCTACTGATGTGAAAGGGAGATTATATTATTCATGGCCATGAGCTGTTTCCACTTAAAATTCTCTCCAGGGGACATAAGTCACACAATGCGGCCAACTGTAATACTATGATTATTGCAACATCCATGTCTTATCTTGGGGCTGATCTGGCCAGGTGCTGAGCACCCACACTTTCCACTGAGGTCATGTTCAACAGTTTGTTTGAAATTGAGACCACTTTGCTCTTGCAGGAGACAATCAGCACCTTCCCCAACCAGGCCCTTTGGTTGGATATGTAGTTATTACCAGAAAAAGATAAGCATTTACTTTCAATCTGTACAATTTCTCACCCTCTTTCTGCTGCTCCATGCTGTCAAAATTAGTTATACTTGTAAGCAAGATTGGTAGCAGAGGATGTATGCTGTAAACAGGCTACATTCCACATCCTGGTATTCAAAATACCATTATCCTTAACTGAGGGTCAGACACACTGTGACGTTCCCCTGGTGTTATCTGGACCAGTGATCTGCTAGATCACTCCAATCCTCGACTCTGGGAGCCAGCCTTACCCTGCTCTGTGTGAGAACCCCCACTCCTGGACTGTTCACACACAGCCTCTAGCATGTAAGCTGCTCCCAGCTACATGAGAGCACTTTTGGCCAGCTGCTGCTTGGATTGTGCAACTGAACGACACTAGCCAGAATCTCCGGTCCCAGACACAACCCTAGGAACCTCCGTCTTGCAGTGTCCAGTTATGCCCGCTGGATGCTGCAAGCTTATATGAGTTCATCAATTTAACAAAGAAATTGATATGTACCAGGCTTGTTATCCCCAGGGGAGTCTCTGACACACTTCAAACCAAATGCACTGCTTCAGTTAGAATAAACAAACAAGTTTATTAATACAAGAGAGAGATTTTAAATGATTATAAGTCAAAGCACAAGTCAGATTTGGTCAAATGAAATAAAAGCAAAACACATTCTAAGCTGCTCTTAACACTTTCAGTGCCCTTATAAACTTAGATGCTTCTCACCATAGGCTGGCTGGTTGCCCTTCAACCAGGCTCTCCCTTTTGATCAGCGCTACAGTCACTTGATGGCAGTGTCTGTAGATGGAGGTGGAAGAGAGAGAGCATGGCAAACGTCTCTCCCTTTTATCATGTTTGTTCTTCCCTCATGGCTTTGCCCCCCCCCCCCCCAGTCAGGTGAGCATTACCTCTTCTTAGTCCCAAACTGACCAAGGGAAGGGGGGTGACTCACTCGAGAGTCCAACAGATCCTTTATTGCTGCCTAGGCCAGTGTCCTTTGTTCTTGTGAGGCTGGGTGCTCTGATGAGGTGTGAACTGCCCTTTTGCTCCTGGACAGTTTTGCCTGGGCTTGTTTTAAGCCATGAGGACACATTTTCAGCCTCATAACTATTACATGTGTCATAAACAGATAGCTAAGGGTTAATGTCTCTTTCACCTGAAGCACCTGACCAGAGGACCAATCAGGAAACCGGATTTTTTCAACTCTGGGTGGAGGGAAGTTTGTGTCTGAGTCTTTGTTGTCTGTCTGCCTGCTTTCTCTGAGCTTTGGAGAAGTAGTTTCTGTTTTCTAATCTTCTGTTTCTAAGTGTAAGGACAAAGAGATCAGATAGTAAGTTATATGGTTTCTTTTCTTTGGTATTTGCATGAATATAAGTGCTGGAGTGCTTTGATTTGTATTCTTTTTGAATAAGGCTGTTTATTCAATATTCTTTTAAGCAATCGACCCTGTATTTTGTCACCTTAATACAGAGAGACCATTTGTATGTATTTTTTCTTTCTTTTTTATATAAAGCTTTCTTTTAAGACCTGTTGGAGTTTTCTTTTCTGGGAAATTTCAGGGAAATTGAGTCTATACTCACCAGGGAATTGGTGGGAGGAAGAAATCAGGGGGAGATCTGTGTGTGTTGAATTTGCTAGCCTGATTTTGCATTCCCTCTGGGTGAAGAGGAAAGTGCTTTTGGTTTCCAGGACTGGGAACGGAGAGGGGAGTCACTCTGTTTGGATTCACAGAGCTTGTGTCTGTGTATCTCTCCAGGAGCACCTGGAGGGGGGAAGGGAAAAAGGATTATTTCCCTTTGTTGTGAGACTCAAGGGATTTGGGTCTTGGGGTCCCCAGGGAAGGTTTTTCAGGGGGGACCAGAGTGCCCCAAAACACTCTAATTTTTTGGGTGGTGGCAGCAAGTACCAGGTCCAAGTTGGTAACTAAGCTTGGAGGTTTTCATGCTAACCCCCATATTTTGGACGCTAAGGTCCAAATCTGGGACTAAGGTTATGATAACATGAAATTACAACCTATAACATTACTATAACAACAATGCTCAGTGCATCATGAGCCTTCCAAAGACACCAGACTTGGCAAACTTTGCATTGGATACCACACAATCATATTATAAGGATGAACATGGGGGTGCAGGATGTTCTCCCCAGGTACAGTGTCACACCTACACATCAGGATGGTAATCCAGGCCCTACATCACAGTTCAAAATGAAGAGGATCATTTGGTAAAGATCAGATGCCTTCAAATACAGGCTGCTTAGAAGTCCTTGATTCCAGATCTCTATTCTGTTTCCTAGGCCCATATTACTTTTCACAGCAAATTCCCTGTCTTGAGAAGCATGCAGTACTATAATCCCAGGACTACATGTTTATGAGACAGGTTTCAGTAGCTACATTATTAGTGGCCAGAAACAGGAGTTGTTTGGACATTTGGGAGAAAAAAATATTCATGTGGAAAGATAAAATGAGCCAGATTCTGTTCTCATTTACACTGGTGTAATCAGGAGTAACTCCAGTGAAGTCAATAGAGTAACACCAGGCAATATCAAGGTCAGATCTCAATCTGTTTGTTCATAGTTAAGGTTGCCAAACACTTCCCAGTATAAGACCCTGTTTTCAGTTGTTTGTAACATTACCCAGATCTAACCATTTGGGCTGTCATTTTCCAAGCTGGGCGTCTGCCTCAGGCTAAAAATTTTTTATTTTTTTTAAAGTTTTAGCAAAAACAGTGGAACTTTTTCCAAAAATGTAATGACGGGAAAATACATTATTTTGCATGTTAAAAATATTCTTTCAGATATTTAACTGAGAAGCTCCAGAGCAAGGACTTAACATTGGCTGAGAGTGTTGCCCTGTAGACAGCGTTTTGCTGTTTCCCTGAAAAAACACCCCCTTTTTGCTACGTTCTAAACCTTTGAAAAACTTTAGTTTGCACATGCTCAGTAGAGATTTGTTAGAGTTTGGCAGCTAAATTCTCTGAAGCTTCCATGTGTATGAGCACAGTCCAACCCAGGGCTGCAGGGGCTGAGCAGGACTTTCCTTGCAATTGTTCCTCTTGGCTGTCAGGGACCACGGTGGTGCCAGGAATGGAAACTGAGAGCAGGGAAACACTCTTTCCTGTTCTTCCAATGCTCCCTCTGCTGGTACCCAGGCAGTGTGCAGGAGGAGGAAGCTTCCTGGCTTAAATGCAGAGAGGTCAAGAGCCAGACCGGGAGATGGAAGACATAGGTTGGGGAAAGGAGCCAAGTTGGGGGAAAATTGGCACTGGCTGGGCAAGGAACCTGAAGAAGAGTCTGGGATGAGGTACTCAGGGAGGAGGAGTGGAGAAAGACTGAGACTTCTATGGAGAGGCCCCCTTGTGCGCATGCATTATGACAGTCTGTAGTTACATGGTCATCATACACTATGTTTTTTCTGGGGTGGACCATGCTCTGGGGATAAAGCAGAGTTGTGTAATGAAGTGGACTATTGTCTGTAGGGCCCTTTTTTCTTTTTCTTTGTGGGGGGGAAGGCGGAAGTTGGAAGATGTGTAGTGAATGGGGCAGGGGATTACAGGAAAAGAATAGGTGGGCTAATTGTTAAGGCAGTTCAATGCTGCCCTGAGGAACTGGATTTATCCCTGATTCTGCCACAAAGTTCTTATGTGATGCTAAGGAAATTGCTTAAACAAAACTTTTCCCAGGGGATCACTAATCAGGTGTTCCTCATTTTCTGAGTGCCCAACCTGAGATACTAGGCCTGATTTGCAGAAGTGCTGAGCACTCACAGCGGCAACTGCAGTCAAGAGGAGTTGTGCTTTGGACTTGTAAAATGCTATATAACGCTAAGTACATAGAAAAAAAAAATCAGATCCCAGGAGTTTCAAATTGAGCACCCAAAATTAGTGGATACTTTTCACCTTAATCTCTCTGTGCTTCAGTTCCCTGTATGTACAATGGGGATAATAATATCCCCTCACCTCACAGGAGTGTTATGAACATAAATCAGTATTTGTGAAGCTCTCAACTACTCCAGCGATAAGCACCATAGAATAGCCCATGAGGAAATCAATAATGCTATCTGCAGAGCAGGGTTTGAATAGCACACAATAAATACGCCTAGGGTCACACATTGAACAATGAGGAGAAATCAAAATGTTGAATAGCTGCTCATTAAATGAGCACTTTCCATCCTGTGCACAGTAAGGCAGAGGTCGTGTGGAAAAAATAGTAGGTGATCGTATAATTAAAGACTGTATCATAACACATACACAAAGGGGGCACAGGCAGCCTTAATTCTGATGTTTCCTAACTTTTGTAAACTTACCATTCCTTTAACATTGTTGGGGTTTTTTGTATGTAATATTATTACAGAGTCTCAAAACAATTGGTAAACTGATTCTGCAATCTTATTTGGTCTCCTGAAAAACATTAACTGACAACCTTTACATGCACCGTTTAAGTTTTTGAAAGTTTTGCAATTGATTTCAGTGGGATTAGGAGTGGTGCCATAGTTGCACTGAAATCAATGGCACTACTCACATGAGTAACAGCTACTTTCAAGAATAAGGATTACAGAACTGAGTCCTTACCCTACTAAGATGATATATTTGGAAGTCAACAGAAACCTAATCATATACTTTGGGTATTTTTCCTTCCTCAGAGAATGTTGAGGATTGAATGAACATGGAAAGTGAATCACACTCTTTGTTCTTTTTCTGAAATTGCTTTTTTGCTATTGATTGTGACTCAGACAGTAACAGAACCTCAGTGACCACCATAATATACAAGGCCTCAAGAATACTGTGGCAAGGAGCCTGGATTCTGTGAAACTCCAGGAAAGCAGATTGGAAATTCCTCAGCAGCATCAAGTGCATTAAAAAATTAAGGTTTTATTGAATTAAACATTAACATGAATAATATAATCAATACAGTATTACCTGTGTTATTAATTTGATATTACATTTAATTGAATTCATGCTGTCCAACATTTCTAATGTTCAATGTGCTGCAGAATTTGGTACAGAAAATGCAAAAGTCCAGTGAAAGTTCTTAAGGAGAAAGCTGGATGTTTTGGCAAATAAGTAGTGAATAGTTGGGGCTTTGAAATTGTAGAGTATGTATGTTAGCTGGCTGTTTCTGCTAAAATGATCAGCAGTGAAACAGCTAATGCTGTTGACATTAAATTGTCATTATTTTTCAAAGCAGACCCCACACACTGAGATGAATGGGATAGTGCACATCTTTCTAAGAGTTCTCATTTCAGGCTGGTTGCAGACTCCGGCAGACATCAATTCATCAAATGGCATATGGTTCATAGAATTTTTTTAATGAAAGGTTAGACTCTTGAGCACAGTTCTCTTGCAAGAGGTGGATTCTGTACCTAAATCCAGGGCCAAGAAATGAGTGAACACAGGGCCCTGGCTCCATAGTGACCTCATTACAATTGTTGTTGGATAAGATTTTTGTATTTTTATAGGAGAATAATCTAGAAAAGAAAGCTCTCATCCAGTGACAGAGGCCTATCGTGAACAAGACAGTGTCCTGACAGGTGGTGGTGATGTACTCATGTGAGCCTGGAGGTTTCCAGAGTTTAGAACAATGCACTGACTTTCCTGGAGTTATCTCAAGGATGAATCTGGACCCATATTCCTGCACATGGCTTTGGTTACTTCCCATACATATGTCCAGATCCTAAAGATCTGCTGATCCTAAAGATCTTTCCCTCAACTTGCCTGAGCAGAGAGATGCACCCCAGGCAGATACAGCTAGAAAATTAATTACTCTTTACCTATTTTATGGTGCTCCATGAGGGCCAGATCTGGCTTACAAAGTGAATAAAAGACAAAAGGTGAAATGACCCTAATGAAGTCAATAGGAATTTTGCCATTGCCTTCACTGGGGCCAGAATTTCATTAAAAGTCAAAGGAGTTTGAATCTAGAAGGAGAGGTGAGCCAAAGGGTGAGGGTAAATGCAAACTAAAAGGCAGTGGGGTGAGGGATGATAGAGTCCCCATAAAAATTTCATTTTGTCCATTTCATCATGGGCACATCTTGAAGAGTTAAGTGCGTCTCTCTGTATAATGTATATATGTTCTACATAGTCCTAATTCTACCCAGATATTCCACATAATCCTACTTTTACTCAGATATTCCAATGTACGTAGGGAAAAAAACAGGGTGGTCTGGTTACAAGACAGACTTGCTTTCTAGCAAACTTTCCATGTTCCTGAAAGTTTTCATTGATCAATTAGGCAGTTGGGTTGCTGGCCTGCAGCCAAGCAGCTCCTTTAGTTCGCATCTACAAAATGGCAGCTTTCCAAATACGAGCCATCAAAGACAGCAGAGCAAACACAGCTCCGAAAACAGCGCTGTTTGTACTTCAGGGAACCATCACACTGCCCTTGGCTTCCACTTGAGAGGGCTACAATTCCCCCACCTGGGCAGAACTCGGGTTCTGTGGCTCTTGATTGCCAGTGCATGCTGTTTCACACACACAACAAAACAAAGGCTCTTGTCCCCCTTCTGAACTCAGATCACAGAGGGTGGTTCCCACAAGGACTAGCTTCTTCAGACTTTAGACACCCCTGGGTCTCTCACAGCAGCCATTGCATACATGCATTCTGCGCTGAAGTGCTCTTTCTGCTTGTTTTCTTCCTGCACCAGAATCAGAGGTACTAAGTGGGCTGGAAATGCAAGGGTGAGACAAATTCTTTCCAAAGCACTTGTCAGTAAAGACAATGTTCTGGGCAGCCTACATTCATTACCTTGCGTGCTGCTCCTTTCACTGGCTCAGCCCCACTAAACACTAAATTAGGAAAAAATGCAGTTGAGTGCTGCTTTTTTTCCCAGTAATAAATTCCCAAAGGAACATAGGGCCTGATGCTGCTCCTAATGAAGTCTCTGAGACTTATATATATTCTGTTGACTTCAATGGATGCAGGAGCAGGCCCCCCAATGTTTACCAGTTTTCTTTAGTGACTAGATAGTTTTTTTTTTAAGCTGAACCAAGAAGGAACAGAAGGACAGCATTTAAGGGATATTTAGGCTCCTACAGCAGATAGGTGCTTTTAAAAATTCCACTAGGCATCTAAGTACCTAACTTCCATTTGAAATCACTGGGAGTTAGGCACCTATGGGATTTTTAAAAGCATTTAGGTGCCTAACTCCCACTGATTTCTAATGAAAGTTGGGCATCTCTAGGTGCCTGCCTGCATCTTTTGGCACCAAAGTACCTTTAAAAATCTGGGTCAAAGCCACCACCGAACAGTGCTTCCCAATCTACATGGAGCACATTTTAACAGAGCATTATCAAGCTTGCTTTAACATTTACTCTTTCCTGTGCAGAGTAAAATTCACTTACAGCAACTTGTATTTTATGTGCTTCAAAAAGTTCTCTTGTAGCTTTCCACTACCACCAGTTTTTCTCTGTTTCTAATTAGCTTTCTTTCTTCATTGGTTTCTATTCAGAATGCTGTCTGATATTCCTCCTCCTCCTCCTCCTCTCTGGGAAGGTGAACAGATCCCACATGAGCACCATTCAGTTGCTCATCTGGCCCAGGTTAGCAGACACCATTGTAGAGCAGTGGTTTTCAACCTGTGGTCAGTGGACGCCTGGGGGTCCACAGATTATGTCTAAGATTTCCAAAGGGAGTTGCACCTCCATCTGAAAATTATTAGTGGTCCACAAATGGAAAGGAAAAAAAAAGGTTGAAAACCATTGCTCTAGAGAATCAATTTATATACTCTGCAGTTCATTTTTCTCCTCCTGATCCAGTCGCTGGAGTATAAATCCAGGGCTGAACCCAGGAGTGCAATTATGAGCCAAGCAATTGGCTGCCCATCAAACCAACTGCACTTCAGTGTAACAAAGATGGAAAGAATTTGCTCACTACAACAATATGAAAGTGCACAGGGGGAAAGACTCACGTACTGAGCAAAAACTAAGAATTATGTTTGAAAAAGGTTCTCAGTAGAAGAGTCTCATTTTGGAAGCCTTCAGGTTGCTGAAAACTGACAGTTGTGACACATCAACAGTACAGGGATCCCATGTTTTAAGCCAGTTCCTGTCTTGCTTTAAGATAAATTTAACACTCAAAAGAAGAGCTTTACAGTTAACGTGTTATTGGAACGTTTACGCAATGATGACCTCCAGCTCAGACATCGGTTGGCAATTAATGATCAGCTGGCCATTGACTGCAAAGGAAATGTCTGACCTGGCAATCATTATGCAGGGCTGGGGTCGTGGGCAAGGTGGTGCAGGTGGCTTTGGGTCCCCAGAAGGGGCGGGGCCTCAAGCAGAAGGGGCTAGGGTCAGACTCCCCCAGCCAGCCCTTCAGCGCTGCCTGGCCTGCGCCACCCAGGGCTCCGGCAGCGAATTAAAGGACCCAAGGCTCTGGACACTGCTGGGAACCCCAGACCCTTTTAAATCACCGGGCCTATGGGCAGCTGCCCCTTTTGCACCGCACCGCACCACCCCACCCCTCAGCGGCCCTGCCGGTACAGACAGCGTCTCTTACCGGTACACTATGCCAAACCATACTGGCTTACTCTCACTCCTGTATGAGGTGCTGATCCTGGGGATGGATCACTTGATGATTACCTGTTCTGTTAATTCTCTCTGAGGCACCTGGCATTGCCCACTGTCGGCAAACAGGATACTGGGCTAGATGGACCTTTGCTCTGACCCAGTATGGCTGTTCGTATGTTCAAAAGCAGGACCGCGTCTATTAAAAAAACAAGCTGCTGGTCTCTCATTGCTCCTTCTTGTTAATTTTACACCCTCAGAGAAATCAAGATGTTCATTTGAACTTGAAAAACTTTCAGCCCACATCGTCAAGACTAACAGAAAGCACACTCAGTCCTGGGAGCCAGACATCTAAAATCAACAGAAAACTTGGGTCTGAGTCAGCATTTTAGACATGAGACAGCAGAGAGAGAAAAGAGAACTATTTGCTGCAAAAGGTGGAGTTCAGCCTGCTCTGTTACAAACACAATTGATTTCAAAGCCTAGCCCATTTAAACAGAGCTATATCCTGCTTCAAGTGAAATTAACCAAATAGCTAAAAAAAAATTTGAATAAACTAATTAAGAAATAAGGCCTTTCACTGTCAGCCTGAAGGTCACTACGGGACTTCCAATAACAATCTAAAGATCAATTAGAAATTTACTTCAAGAAATGGATGCAATCAAATGGGGACATCCATTTCCTATAAACAGGGATAAAAGTAACAGAAGGAATTGAAATTACATACAATTAAAGGCATGCTGTTAATTGGATGGCTCACTATGCCAATTTCTGACTGTAAAACAAAAGAAAAGAAGAAAAATAGTACTAGATCATTTCTAATGATAGCCTTTGATTAAAAGATATCCAGTTCTTTTTAGTCTGACGGCTAGTTACGAGAGTCCACTCTCCATCACTGCTTCAGGTATTTATGCAAGTAATTCTTCCTGGTGGAAGAATTCTCTTCTTACACTGGTGTAAGTGAGAAGCAGCACTATTGAATTCAATACAGTTACAATGCCGTTAAACCAATGTTGTGAGAAGAATCTGGCTTGAATTCCAGACACGGTGATGGAAGAATAAACCCCAGGAGATTCTTCCACTTGTACAATAGAAGATTAAAAATACAATAAAATAATTAGCCCTTCCACCTGCAGATGTCAACATATTATCTAAATGTTAATTTAGGAAGAGATTGTGAACTCCTGGCTCCCACTGGTGAGCTGTTACTGACACGAGTGGTCCCATTGACTTCATAGATATTGCTAGTGGAGCAGCTACTCATCGGGGCGGCTCCAGGCACGAGCACGCCAAGAGCGTGCTTGGGGCGGCAAGCCGCGGGGGGCGCTCTGCTGGTTGGCACGAGGGCGGCATGCCTGTGGAGGGTCCGCTGGTCCCACGGCTTCAGTGGACCTGCCGCAGGCTGCCGCCGAATCCACGGGACTGGGGACCTTCTGCAGGCAAGCCACCGAAGGCAACCTGCCTGCCATGCTTAGGGCGGCAAAATGCCTGGAGCCACCCATGCTACTCAATGTGGGGATGGGGATTACCGTGTGGACCTAATCTTTAAATCACCACTGTGAGGCCAGCAAGATTATCCCCCTCTCACAGATGGGGAAATTGTAACAGTGACATTAAGTGAATTGCCAAAGGTCATACAGTAAAAGTTGGGATCAAAATCTGGGTCTTCTGCCTCCTGCCACTGAGCTCTATTCACCAGACCACACTTCATCCATGGTACATACAGTATACTGCATCTCTCCTAGACAAAAGAATAGGTACCTCAGAGGTGGAAGACGATCCTGAAAGCATTCACTGTATGTAATTTGAAATGTGTGTGAAGATCTCATATGGGGATAAAAGTTTCCCTCTCAGGGAAATTAATGCAATCTAGTGTACACCAAAGGGAAAACATTTGCTCCTCAGAAGTGTTTTGTGATACTCAGAGATTAACCAACCTTAATGGAGATTGTATAGCAGTGCTCACAACAGGTTCTGGCAATTCCCCTCCAGCAGTAACTCACATTAAAAAAAATTCACATTCCAATGACTGCATGTGTGGTTTGTCAGCTATGAGCAGCCAATCTCCAGCTCTCATTAATCCCTCCGCTGCTCTCATTTTTATTAATATTAATGACCCATTACAATGTTCAAGAGGAAACCTCTGACACTATGGGGATAAAAAGAGCTGACATTCAGTCCTAGACAAGGCTACTGGGGAAAAGATCAAAAGAAAGGTGTGATGAGAGCTAGGATTTTCTTCACTGTGCACTAGGCTGTGAGCACAGGAGAGGAACAAATCCCCATGGAACAAGGGCAAATTAAGTAGGGGAAAGAGGCAGATAGAGATTTGAGTCGTGATGATTCATGCTGTTCTAGCTTTCTTCTCCACTAACTTAAGTTATAGAGCATCATCGGTGTGTACACAGTACTATGTAATTAATAAACTGTGCAAAACAGGTAATAGGATCCCTACCCCAGGCATCAGTAGTTAGATCAAGCCCTAGTTTTAGGCACAAGTATGTATAATATGATATATGATGATGCAACACAAAGAGAGTAGTTTCCAGTGCCAACTAACTGAACCTGTGATGACCCTTGTATTAACAACTTCCAGATCCTGGGCTGACTGGACTTGTCGAATATGGATGAGTGTGCACACAGGGGGGCTATACACTTACAAACATTGGATCTGAATTAGCTTCACAAATTTCCATTCCCCCTGCCCTCCTTAGCCCCCAAGCCAATAGTTTTAGTTAGGCTGAAATATATTAATTGTGGTTGATATGACTTATGCTCTCCTAAGATGTTATGTACTTCAACTGACTCCTCTCTGAAGATTTATCCACCATGCTGTGTAGATTTGAAAGGTGGTGGTTGTCTTGTAGCTCAGATTTATCCCCTATAAACTCCCTGCAGTCTTTGAAAAGTATAGTTGAAATACATGAGCAAAGTGTGGAGGCTGAGTTTTACACTGCAACTGCACAATGTCAGCCTGACATTTTGATCCTATTGTTCTGGGGTTCTAGCAACTTGTGGCCTTTTCAAATCTTTTATTTTTTGTACAAATGTTTTTTTTAAACTACAGTTGCAACCAGGTGCTTTTAAAATGTCCTCATGCAGTTCAATTCAATGCCAGGCCTTTTGTAAAAAAGAAGGTGACCAGGTCATATGTTTCATGTTGGTATTTCCCAACAATTCATCTCAAGTGCAATCCTTTAGTCTGTTTTCTAAACACCAGGGCCCTTTCCCAGAAAACGTACATGCTGTTCTTTACTCATTACTACACCTTTTATGCAAGCAGTGGCAGCAGCTTTGAACACATGGCAACAGGACTTTAGATTTTCCAAGAAAAAGCTGACATCAGATGTCACTATGTTCACAGTATACAGTTTAGTTGTAGCTGTGTTAGTCCAGAGATACTAGGGAGAGAAGGTGGGTGAGGTAATATCTTTTATTGGACAATCTTCTGTTGGTTAAAGAAACAAGCTTTCGAGCCACACATAGCTCTTCTCTGGTCTGGGAAGGGTACTCCCAGTGTCCCAGCAAATTGCAGGCTGAAAAGAAGAGGATATACACCTTAACATACTCAAACCCGCCTTTACCAAACAAAGACACTCCACCATAGAAATAGATCACGTCATGGAACCGGTCACCCAAATACCCTAAGAAAACCTGCTCTAATACAGAAATAAAACCCCCTCTGACTGCACACCCTTAGTTATCACCTACCACCCCATACTGAAACACATACGGGGCATCAAACAACTACAACTCATACCCAGTGAGGACCCCATCCTGAAAAAAATTGTTCCTGAACCCCCAGCCTTCAAACACCACCCCAACTCATGGGCAGAAGGTGGAGCCCCACTTCAGGGAGGCTAGCCCCCAGCTCCACCCGTTCCACCCACCCCCTCCGCGGCCAGAGCCCCCCGCCTCCGCCTCCCATGGCCAGAGGAGTGCCAGGCCAGCCAGAGCCTTGAGCCTCCTCCCCCCCCCCCCCACCCACAACCTACTCAGAGGAGCTGTGGGCTGGCTGGAGCTGCCGCAGATGCACCTCCGCTCCACAGATCCCCAAGCCACCCCATGGGAAAATTCAAAAGTTTTGTCTTCCCTGTTCCAGAAGAAGAATCTGAGCTTTTGATATGCCATATGCAGGGTCCAGGGCAGCTGAGGAGGCAATATGTGCTACTCAACTTCCTGGGTTCATTACTAATCTCCCTGGAATTCAGGAAGCAACCTAGGAAGCTGAGTAGCAAATACCATCTCCTCAGCTGCCCTGGATCCTGCATGGGACATAATAAAAAGCAAAAATTCCCCCCACCAAACCCACAACTGGGATCCGGTGGCAGCAGCTGTACTAGGGGAGGCTGCGGACCTATTATACCCAACGCCCATGCCCCAATTTCTCCACACTCATCATCAGACGCAAGCTCCCCACAGACCAGGACACATGAATGCAAAGCAGCACTGATCAGCCAGAACAATAGATGCAAAACCTGCAGACATATCTCCTCTGCTACAATAGTCAGCACTCCCCACAATACACCTTTCAAGATCCATGGGTCTTACACATGCCTCTCACAATGTGTGGTGTACTTCACCCAGTGCACTAAATGCCCCAACAATTATGTAGGTGAAACCAGACGATCACTATGCTCTTGAATGAACTCACCCAGGAAAATGATAGAAGACAAAACAGCCTATCACCTGTGGGTGAACACTTCTCACAAAGCGATCACTCTGTATCTGAGGATGAGGACTGATGGGTCAAAGGAAACCTGCACAATACTTCTAAAAGATGAGCTGGGAGCTTAAATTCATTACTATTAGACACTAAAAATCATGGACTGAACAGATACACTAATTTATGGCTTATTACAAAAATCTGTAACCAACTATCCCCCCCCCCCCCTTTTTTGGTCTTATGATTGCAAAGGTGTTAATGGGCCACTCTACCTTGAATAATCTCTTACAACATGTGCTAACTACTTATGCTAATCAAACTGTTCCACCTTGTATTTGCTCTGACACTGGGAGAACCCTTCCTGGACCTGAAGAGAGTTGTGTGTGGCTTGAAAGCTTGTGTCTCTCACCAACAGAAGTTGGTCCAATAAATGACATTACTGCAATATGCTTCTTAATAAGGAACGAAGCTAAAGTGTGGAGGTTGCCACTGTGAACATAAGGATGTGTGTGAGGTAATGGTCCTAAATGCTGCAGGAATAGCCTTGCAAACTGTACTGTTTGGAATTAATGGAAGTGCTGTACTTTGGAGTTATTTTAATTAGGGTTACCTCTGGGATCACCGAGAAAGTCAATCTTTGACACAGACATGCCGTTTACCTGTGCATTTTAAATGTCATACAGCTACCCAAGGCTAGACACAGAGAGGAGAGGAAAGTAAGCTGGTTCTCTCTAGGAGCAGAGTGCCAGTCACAAACAAGGCTCCCAGAAAGCCTGTTGTGGATTTTTCCCAGGCAACCCAATTCCTGGCATGACTGCAGATGCCACTCCCTGCTCAGTGCTCTCTAGACCTTGTATTACACTGTATGGCCATGTTTTCCTGTGAATTAGAATGAGTTGTCTCCAGGTCACATACACTACGTTGTAGGACGCTGATGAATTTTGTATTGCCTGATCCAAATGCTCTAGATCAGGGTTTTCTGCATATAAAAGCCAGGGCTGGCATTACGGGGTAGCAAGCAGGGCATTGCCTAGGGCCCCACACCACAGGAGTCTCCGCAAAGCTACATTGCTCAGGCTTCGGCTTCAGCCTTGGCTGGCAGGGTTCAGGCCCAGGCTTCAACCCCATGTGGCAGGGCTTCAGCTTTCTGCCCTGGGCCCCAGTGAGTTTAATGCTGGCCCTGCTTGGTGGCCTCCCTGAAACCTGCTCGCAGCCCCACCTCCAGGGGGCCCCAGACCACTAGTTGAGAACCACTGCTCTAGATCAGCAGTTCTCAAACTTCATTGTCCTGCAATCCCCTTCTGACAACAATTGCTACATGAACCCAGTGCCCTGTATTACTCTACAGCCCCACACAGGGGGCTATAGCCTGGGGCCAAAGCCCTCGGGCTTCCGCTTCAGCCCCAGACAGTGGGACTCTGGCTTCAGCTTTCTGCCTGGGGCCCCAGCAAGTCCAACACTGGCCCTAGCAACCCACATTAAAAGGAACTCATGACCCACTTTGTGGTCATGTCCCACAGTTTGAGACCCGCTACTCTAGATCAAAAGAGAGAAGAAAAAAGATACAAGGAAAGGAAGGATTTTCTTGTGGACAACCCACAAGACTGGGAGTTGGGGTTCTTAGTCCTGGCTCTGTTACTGACTTACGTGCCCTGGCACCAGTCACCCAGCTTTCTAATTTTCAGAAGACCTGAACAGAGTCACCTCTAAATGAAGTCAGTGGCAGCTGAGCATACTCAGAACTTCTGGAAATTGAGCCCTAATCATGTACTGATGTGCATAATATTTTAAAGCCAGAAATGACCATTGTGGTCATCTTATCTGCCCTCCTACCCTCACAGCCCATAAGACTTCTCCCAATTAATTCCTGTTTGAACTAGAGCATCTTTTAGAAAAAACATCCAATCTTGATTTAAAAATTTCCAATGACTGAGAATTGACCACAACCCCTTGGTAAACTCTTCCAATGCTAATTATCCTCCCTGTTGAAAATTTGCCCCTTATTTCCAGTCTGAATTTTTCTACCTTCAACTTCCTGCCACTGGCTCTTGCTATATCTTTGTCTGCTAAATTAAAGAGCCCATTATTAAAGTTCTGTTCCCTATATAGATACTGTGAGTAAGTCTCCCCACAACCTTCTCTTTACCAAGCTAAACAGACACAAGGAGCTCAATCACTATAAGGCATGTTTTCCAGTCCTTTTATCACGGGCTTTTCTCTGACCCTTCTCCAATCAGCACCCTTAAATTGTTCACATCAGGGCCAATCAAAGAGGTAACATGAACTCTATACTCTTACTTGATAGTCTCCTGTTTATACATCCTAGGATCATATTAGTCCTTTAGGCCACAGCACTAGACAGAGAGCTCATGTTCAGCTGATTATCCACTATGACCTCCAAGTCTTTCAGAGTCACAGCTTCCCAAGAGAGAAACCCCAGTCCTGCACATATGGCCTATGTTCTTTATTCCAAGGTGCAACACTTCACTTTTAGTTGTATTCCAGGGCATATTGTTTGCTTGCACCCAGCTTACCAAGTGATCCAAGCTGCTCTGTATCAGGGACATCATTATTATTTACCACTTTTACCGTGGTAGGATTTTGTTTGCCATGCGTACATAGAACTAGAAAGATTTACTACTGAAAACATCATACATTATGCTCAATGCAATAAATGATATTCTCTGTATTTAATCATTTGCTTAACCCTAATTTGTTTGTCTATCTAGGTTCATATGCCACATTCACCTTCATAGTATCGGAGTAAGGGATAAAAAGATATCACAGCAACAGTAGTTTTGTGAAGAGTTACCCCCACAAACAGCTGCACTGAGGTAATCAGGGCGTCCCATGTTCAATGTCCATTCAGTCAGCTAACTTCCTCATTTTTCCCCTACCTGCCCATGTGAATTTGCAGAAAATAGCAGCTATTGGAATGGTGGACAGTGGAAGTGGAGCATGAATGGCTGGTGCCTGATAGAGACGTCCTGAAAGAGCAAAGGGAGGACCCACTCTGAGGTGTGCATGGGAGCAATTGACCCAACTGAGAAGGAAGTGGACTTCAACCCACAACCACCCCAAAGGCCCCGCTTTGAGGGGCACAATGAGCGCCTACACAAGATGACCAAGGACCCACAAACCCCAGAAGTGATCCAACAACTGCTAGTGCCATGTAAGTTCTGGCAGGACTTGCTGTGGCTGGCACACTCGGTGCCCTGGTCCAGACACCTGGGATAAGAGAAGACTCTACAGTGGGTGGCCCTTAAATTTTTCTGGGCCAGTATCCATAAGGAAGTAAGTGACTTCTGTGCTTCCTGCCCAAAGTGTCAACGCACTAGTCCCAAAGGAATACCCAAAGCATCCGTGATACCCCTCCCAGTGGTAGGAGTGCCATTTGAAAGGATAGGTATGGACTTAATTGGGCCCTTAGAAAAAAAAAGAGTAGTTCTGGGTTCTGCTACATATTGGTGGTGGTAAACTATGCCACCCAATACCCCGAGGCTGTCCCCTTGCATTCAACAATGGCAGCCGCCATAGCAAAGGAACTCTTAGAAGAAATGTTTGCTCGAGTTAGGATACCAAAAGAGATTCTGACAGACCAGAGCGCCAACTTTTCATCCCAACTAATAGCGGAGCTATGTAAGCTACTAAACACGCAGGTCTTGAAGACTTCAGTCTAACATATCCAGACTGACAGCTTAGTCAAGAGATTTAATAGGACCTTGAAATTGATGTTCCATAAAATCATAGAGGATGATCCACAGCATTGGGATAAACTGTTACCTGCCTTGCTGTTTGCAATATGAGAGATAACCCCATGGATGCTTGAGGTCTCCCTATTTGAACTGTTGTATGGAAGGCAACCCAGGGAGATCCTGGACCTTCTTCATAAGAGCTGCAAGGAATGAGAGTCCTGAGTTACCAGGTCCATCCCAGATATACTACAACTGCAAGAGCGCCTTAAGAGGCTTGGAGGATTTGCCCACAAGAACTGAATGAAAGCATAACAGACCCAGGAGCAGAGGTACAATCAGGGCACCTGTCTGCAAACCTTCAAACCCAGTGATCATGTCTTGTTGCTACTCCTGTCATCTGAGTCCAAACTGTTAGCCAAATGGCAGGGACCATTTGAAGTAGTCCAAAGGGTGGACCGGTAGATTACGAGGTCTGGTTGCCCAGATGGTGGCATGCAGTGAAATTGAAAGTGCTCTCCTTACCACTGCAGCAACATTCCCTAGTAATGCAAACAATCAATCTTCACTGGTCATAAATGAGCAGACAAAAAAATATTCAAACCAATTTGTTAATGAAAAACTTATGACGTATATGCACACAGGTCTATTCTCTCTCACTTTCATAGACGCCTCCAGAGACACTTAACATTGGGGAAAATGCACCATCAGACTGTAGTTTTAAATTATACTGATTTATAAAGTAAAATTAAAGAAACCTATGAAACATTTCTGTTGGACCCCCAAGTTGGGCCCTAGGGCCAGGCAGCTGGTGCTCCGGCCTCCACCCCCAACGGATTTTTCCCCCAGCCCCCATAGCTGCCACTGATCACGTAGCTGCTCGGAAAGCAGAACTTGTAACAGGAAAAGCAGCCTTGTGGTCGGCCGGCCTGAAGGGACGAAGTTCCCCTCACGACGGTTGCTTCCTGGGTAAGGATGTAGGGGCCCGACTGCCTCCCTTGTATGGGCATAAGCCACTCGCGACCCCACAATTGGCTTATCACAAATTATGACGAAAAATTTGCTATATATTCCTGACCCCCTCCCGGGGACGGGGGGAGAGAGAGAACTCGAATTCCCGTCGAACCGTATCCAGGATTGATCAACCTGGCTCTCTCCTGGCTCACGCATTCCCCAGAGCCTGACTGCTTGCCGGCCGTAATGAAACTTTTGTGGTTTGTATGTGTAAGTATAATTAGTTGTTAAGGATATCTGTATATCTGTGTTGCTAGATAAGAGGCAGAGACTGGTTCCAGCCGCCCCAAGGCTCCTGCTAGGGGAAACCCGTTGACCAGGAAACCTTGAACACAAGGGGGACCAGTTGAGCCTAGCAATTTGTGTCTACTAAGATTAGTTGCTGCATTTATGAGTACTAACAGCACCAATATCACTTTTATTAACCCCTGGGACGACCTGAATAATTACTGGGACTTAGAAAAATACCAGGGCCAACTTCTATTTGTAATTGTAGTGTTTGTGTTATTTGTTCTAGTATTATATTGTAAGCCCAAGCTGTAACTAATTGTGTTATCCCTTATCCTTATCTGTGACTCATTTAATAAATCCTTAATTTTTAACACTACGCCTGATTGCTTGCGTTATCCCCGTCACTGCCCTTGGGCACTCGTCACCCCCCCCCGGGGCATCCAGTGATCGAACCTCCGCCCTATTCCAACGCTCATTACCCGGTAGATAACGGGCACCTGGTGGCCATATCGGTGGAGCAAGGGGCGAGAGCAATCTGTAATCAACAATTTCAATTGACAGAAACAAGTTTTTCAGAATTTTGTTTTGTAGAAAACTGTTTTTTCTTATTTGGAATAAAATCTATGTCAAGCTGTCAGGCTACTACACACTATTCATCAGCCTGCAGCACTGATCAAAACTCAGAAACTGACTCAGCCATATTTGCCTGTTAAGATAAATAGTAATATCACCACATTGAGTCTAACATATCTGATTAAGAAGTTTTACCTGGAACTCCTGGATACTAAAAATACCCTCACCTGCTGCCCTCCCCCCAGCTCCTTGCTTTATTGCTGTTTGTACAACCTGCCATCCAACTTGCCTTATTGGGGGAAAAAGTGGGCCATTTGATTTCCTTGCCCCACTCATAGACTCAGACTCCAGGACTGGAAGGGACCTCGATAGGTCATCGAGTCCAGTCCCCTGCCCTCATGGCAGGACCAAATATTGTCTAGACCATCCCTAATAGACATTTATCTAACCTACTCTTAAATATCTCCAGAGATGGAGATTCTACAACTTCCCCCATTTGCCCAATCAATTCAGGTCTCCTCAGCTGGAAGAGGCTCACATCTTACTCTCTTCCCCTCCACCAAGACGGAAGAGAGGTTAGGCACAGATCTTTTGCTCCTTTTTCATCAGGAGGCAAGACCCTGCCACACATCTTCAAATGCTGGCAGATATGTAGGATGTACTATCTTAAGCTCTCATACCCTTTCCTCTTAACATGAAGAGTTGTTGAGGCACATAGTAATGATAGTCAGCCACTCAGGCAGGAGTAGTGGATGAGGTTGGATTTTCCTCTCAGTAGTGGGGCCTGGTTCATATGGTCATGTACCCACTCCATCCCCCTAAAACTTCTTGGAGAAACATGACCAAGTGTCTTTTATTTTGATCCATACTTTGATCAGGCAGCAGAGTAGAATTTTTTCCTCTGCTCTCTCAGTCCTACACATACCTTCCTTTAGAATCATAGAATATCAGGGTTGAGGGGTACCTCAGGAGCTCATCTAGTCCAACCCCCTGCTCAAAGCAGGACCAATCCCCAACTAAAAATAATAATAATAATAATAATAAAAAGAATTGACTGATGGGACTTAAAATTCTCCACTCATTACTTTGAAATGAACTCCCACTACATACACAACTGATCTTTCATCTACTAAACTACACTCAAATGTCTTGCTATTACTCTTCTGAAAGAGGAATTTTAATCATTCTCTAGCTCCAGGGACCATAACATCTGCTCTCCAAACAGTGCTTAAGTGAAAGTCTATATAGTATCTCCCCACATAAAAGTAATAAGCATATTTATAGTCTGACATTTAGCAAATGCTTCTGCTCCAGCTTTTTTCACAGTTTCTTCAGCATCTCATTTCATCCCCCTTTCCATGAGCAGTTCCAGGGATTTCCATAACATGAAAAGTAGTTTTGCCAAAGATTTAGTGATCTGTCTTAATCTGTATTTAAGTAATGCTCTTTGTACAAGTTCCTCTTATATAAAAGCACACTGGTCTGGCTGGTACTATTAAAAAAATTGATATATCCTGTATGAAGACATATTTTTGTACCGTTTGCAGGCAGTCAACAGCAGCCTTCTATCACCATAGATACTCCAGAGTCAGAATGGGAGGGTAAAATGTATTTCACACAATTCCGCAATTGGTATGGTAGATGCCAAATATTTTGGTCTTCATAAAACATCTGACCATTTTACTTAAAATCTACAGTGCACAAAATTCATCCCTTTCAAGTCATTGGCTTCCCAGTAGTACTACTTGCCAATAATAAATTAGCAGTATACTTAAATATGAGTTTTTAGTCAGTGCTAGATGCTTTGTGGGACATAACGCAACTGAGATTTTTCATTTTATTAATATTTGTCTAAGTTCCTAGGGTAGAATGCTTGCACAGCTCTTACAAAAGCCATTTGCTTTTAAGATGCATTTGGACAGCTGCAAAACTCAGCACATTGTGCAGATTTCATGAGAAGACATCCTACGCATGCTAGTATAAGCTTCTTTTACTTCCACGTAAGGAGCTTCTAATATTTAATCATGTTTATATGTTTCATATTCCTCTGTACTACATTTACAGATGGGCCTACACAAACTCCATCTGAACTTTTTTGAAGTCAATCATTTTGGTTATCTTTACATTTAAAGTTACAACTCCTTCTTACCCTCTTCTTTGTTGCAATATTGACCTCTCCTAGCCTCCCAGACTCATGTAGGCTATGTAATCTAGCAAACTGCGTATAAAACTACCAATTCTGTGTTTAGCATGGAGTAAAGAGGAAATACTTCTCTTGCAACAAAATTTAAAATCTCTGCAAAATAAGCTAAAGGATCACAACTCAATACACCAAACTGAAGTGTACAATGCAGTCCTAGTACCTTGTTAAATGAATCAAATACTATGTTCTCCATGTACTTAACATGCCATCGCATGCAGCTGGTGCTATTTGAATAGTAATTAGCATGCAGCCAAAAAAAATCTAAAGTTCACAATTTTTTACAAGACTAAATTACAACATATGATTATAAATCTGCAAGCTTGACAATACTGAAGTGACTTAAAGAACTGTCTGACCTTCTCAGGGCATATCACTATTTAAAATACATACATACATACACACACACACACACACACACACCACTGACATGGCTCTCACCTCTGTTTTTCAAGTGTGTGGTCAAATATTTGTATGCAGCTCTCCTCTAATAGCTTTGTCGCTTCCATGTCTCCACTGAAGTTTTCATGCAGATATTCCTGATTCAAGACTTCCACAGTATTTTAATGTTAAAGGGCCTTTATACTCCACCTGAAGTCAATCTACTTGTGAATCAAGATTACCAGCTAAAAATGTGTAATAAGTCACCTGGGTTTGTTAATATTTTAATGGCTATATAACTATCTTTTGACAAAGTGCCGACTTAAATTACTCTCCTCACTGATTTTAACTATGTTTAAATCTTTATAATTGCCATGAACAACTGAGATTAAGTTCTGGCTATCAGACAACCAGATTCATGCAGTGTTATAGTCATGTTAGTCCTAGAATATTAAAGAGACAAGATGGGTGAGGTAATACCTTATATTGGACCAACTTCTGTTAGTCAGAGAGAGAAGCTTTCAGGATGAAGAGCTGTGTGTAAGCTCAAAAGCGCTCTCTCTCCCACCAACAGAAGCTTGTCCAATAAAAATTAAAGATCATACTTCACCCATCTTGAAACTAATAAGATCCATGAGTTGTATTCCAAAGCATTTGCATGGTTTCCCAATTTTCATACAACATTTGACTACATCGAAGTATTTCTGCCCTCCACTTTCATCTCTTCATTTTAAAGTGAAGTTTTACTCTAAAAAACTCACTATACACAAGTGACATCTTAAACACATGGAACAGTTTTATTGGGTATTTAGTTGTATATGATTTTAGTGGCAGACATTTTGATTGCTTTTTAGTTCTGTTAGCTCTACAAGCTAATAGTGAGCTGGATTCTATGCGTTCTTATGCATCAACAGAAATGTAATAAACTCAAACCAGTTACCTGTGGAAATCCTTTGACAGCAGTGCGGCCGAACAGGTATTACCAAGGATCTAATTTGCCCTTAAAAACTTTGTTATTGCAATTTTGAGAGAAAGCACACAAACTAAACCTGAGTGTGCAAGGCTGGCTGGAAACACACATAGAATCATAGAATATTAGGGCTGGAAGAGACTTCAGGAGGTCATCTAGTCCAACCCCCTGCTCAAAGCAGGACCAATCCCCAGACAGATTTGTATCCCAGTTCCCTAAATGGCCCCCTGAGGGACTGAACTCTCAACCCTGGGTTTGGCAGGCCAATGCTCAACTTGACAAATTAAAACAAAAAAGTGAAAAGTAAATTAGATTTTTTTTTTAATTTAATGTGTGTGTTAGTACCAGAGGCAAGAGAAGTATTATATTATATTCCTTTAGTTTTGTCACTTAAAACTGAAAAATGCTGCAAGGGTAAGCAAAATAGCACACAACGAGATATACCATTGGTCAGTTTGTGTTGAATTTCTCACAACAGATGCTTTCCAGTGCCTTTCAATACAGAGAAGCCAGACTGGGAAGATCCATATGTTCACTTTTAGTATAATACTGTACACTAGATGATATGAAAGCATCATTGTATCACATATATCAAGTTCCCATAAGTTTATGTGCTGCAATGCAATTCATGAAGAAGTGCCAGAACAGACATGCTGTTTTACAGATTTATTTACAATACCTCTTCACCTGTTGGTTTAAACCCTACCATTTCCTTTATGGGCTCACTTACCCGTGCGACTTAGTCATCAAAGTGGACAAAATAAAAATGTAATACTGATATCTTGGGAGAGATTTTATTAACTTACAATTGACATTCTAATTCTCTGTATGTCAAGTCTGCCACACTTTAGGAAATATGCGTTATTGTTCATATACAAAGCTACACGATGCTTTTTAATAAGCACCAGAAACCATGAAGACTTAAGTGCTACAGTATATTTTGTAGTGATTGTTACATTGTCCCGATACTTAGCTGGTCAAATCCGCAAAGCACTTCTAGAAAGCTGCTGGGTTTGTTCAAATGCACTATTTATGCATTATGATTGGTATGCTCAAATCCATTCATTATACTGCAGATTAAAAGTCTCCAATAAAAAATACCATTTCAATACATTCCTCCATATGATGAGTGCTAGAACGTCTAGCTGTCATATTTATCTTTACATGAAGCTAATATGAATATACAATTAAAGTAACTTCAGATTTTATTCAGAAGAATCTATTTTCCAACAAAAACCTTGTTTTTGACAATAATGAATGAATATTGCAAGGGACATTCTGCAGCAGAAGCTAGAGTGTTGGGACAGCAACTAAAAGTCTACATATCAGCAATACAGACACTTTTACATGAACTCTGACCATTTTTAATATTAACATTAAGAATCAGGTGCTTTAAAGTTTGTGCACCTGTCAAGCAATTAAAACCTCCACACAGGAAAAAAAAGAGGAAAAAAAACCACAGAACACAGTATTTCAGAGAATATAACACTTTAGACACTTCCATGACAACTCAGATCAGATTGGCAACTGAAACTTAACATCCACCTGAGCTTGCTTCGCTAAGGTCACTATTTCTGAAAGTTTCACAACCTGTGGGGGGGAAGGAAATAAAGTTAAGGAGATAATTAAAGAAATATTAACAGTTTAACAAATGACACTACTACATTTTAGGAGTTCAACTAGACAGTCTATTTGAGAAAGTGATGTTAGAAAGAGCTTGCCATAAGATTCATAGATTTAAAGGCCAGAAGAGACCATTGTGATCATTTAGTATGCATGACACAGGCTACAGACTTTCCTGAATTTAATTTCTGCTTCAAGTCCAATACCTTTGGTTGAACTAGAGCACCTCTTTTAGAAAATGAGTTTTCCCCTACTGTTACTCACACCTTCTTGTCAACTGTTTGAAATGAGCCATCCTGATTATCACTACAAGTTTTTTTTCTCCTGTTGATAATAGCCCAACTTAATTGATTAGTTTCATTAGAGTTGGTATGGCAACACCCATTTTTTCATGTTCTCTGTGTATATACACATCTTCATATTGTATTTTCCACTGCATGCATCCAATAAAGTGGGTTTTATCCCACGAAAGCTTATGCCCAAATAAATTTGTTAGTCTATAAGGTGCCACAATGTACTCCTCATTCTTTTTGGATTTAAGAAGTTTCCTGTGATGAAGAATTCACCACAACTCTTAAGTTGTTCCAATTGTTAATTACTCTCACTGTTAAAAATATGCACCTTATTTCTAGCCCACATTTGTCTAGTTTAGATGACAAGTGGCCAGCATGGATTACTAACAGATGCTACTGATGTTGTTTGTTCATAACTTTATAAAATCAGCAAATTGTGCAAAAGTAATCTACACAAGCATGTGATCCTATTACTGTCACCCTCATTTTTACCTCTTCCTTTTGTTTGTTACACCTACTTTCTGCATTATCTTAAAACAAAGCTCTTCAGGGAGTTAAGACTTGTCTACAAAGAGTTAACTTGGAAGCTTGTTCCTCTTTAGTTTAAGCCATGTTGAAAGGGGGTTAAACTAAACAGGAACAAGCCACTCCCATTACAGAACAAGAAAATGCCCACACATTGCACTTTAAAATTAATCCATGTTAACTTTCAAGTGTAGTCAAACCCTTATATTTTAATATACATTTATATAGTGCTCAGAACAACAGGCCTCAATCCAACTGGGGCCTCAGGGTGCTTTTTTAACACAAGTAAATATTCTCTGGAGAAATTTGTGTTATTTTTAAACTACTAGTACCTTTTAAAGTGATTTACCTGTTGGCATATAGGATATAAATTTTAGATTAACAAAACAAATTAATTTGGGTCATGATAACCTTGACAAACTTATTTCTTTGTTTATAAAATGGTACCAGTAGCTTTGGATGGTGGGCACCTTATAAAAATGCAATATAGGTCTAAAACCCAAATTCACTGCTGCAGAAGCATTATAATGATCAACCAAGGGCTTGATCAGCTTAAGAAGATTTCCACTGTGCCTTTAAACTCAGTTTTGTGGATCAGGGTAAATAGGGTCTTCCACGCAACGCAGCTAGTTCTGGAGAGTTCAACCCCAGGAGCTAACATTACAAATGATTCAGATTACACACTGGTAGCACCCTTGCCTATTAAGGAGTTCAAATACTTACCTTGGCCTTAAACTACTACAAGTGTTGACCTAAAAGTACACTACCAAGGAGGGGTGCACCACTAGAAGTGCAGCCTTTCAGATGAGATTTTCACTTGAGGTCCCCCTGCCCATCTACAACATTAAAGATCTCTTGGCTCTTTTATAAAAATAGGTAATCTGGTCAATTCCTCTCTAGCAATATAGAGCAGGTTCCTAGTTTGGGGTAAAACAGATTCTGCCTATGAAGTCACCACCCAACCAGTTAGTTACTGCTCTGTAAAATACTTTGGATACATAGTGTCAGTGATCTTCAAGGCTTCAAATATTTTATCCTAGACTACTGTTTTAAGTTGACTGGGGGAAGATGCAACTTTATTAAGACTTCATATTAAAGCATAGCATCTGTTATGAAGAGTTATGCAAAAAAGCTCTTTCTTGCCCACCATTTTAGCAGCTTCATCCAAGTCATCACAAGCAAGGATTTTCAGGCCACTAGCGGTTATTAAAGCCTTGGCATCATCAACTCGTGTACCTGAAGAAAGAGAAGTAGTTTTAAACAAAAGAATTCAGTACTGAATGAAATGATCTACTACCTACCAGCTTCAGTCAGAGACTGTGTGAGCTGGTGAGGATCAAGTTTTCCAGGACAGATCTACCAAGACATCTCAAAATTGAGATAAGTACAGTATACACTAGAAGGCATTTACAGTAGCAAGTTAGATTTGCTGTTCTAAAATGTCAACTAAACAGTTATCAAAAACACAATATGGTAAGAAATATTTAATAGAGTCATCAAGAAACACACTGGATTTTAGATGTTAGTATATATTTCTCTTTACAAAATATTCTTCTGTATACAAGCAATTTTGCTACGCATTAAATGAACTGATAAACACGGTGATCACTATTAGTATTACTCCAGCACCTAAGAGCACTAATGATGAACATAAATCCAAAGACTGAGATTTACACAGTATTGAAGAGTGCTCACCTTGTAACCGTACAACAATAGGTATTTTTAGGTCCAAATCCTTTACTGCCATAATGATACCTTGTGCAATAACATCACATCGCATAATGCCTCCAAAAATATTCACCAGAATAGCCAGTACCTACATACAGAAAGTAGCACGTAGGGTTATACATTTAATGATAGAACACACATCAAGTCCACCATCCTACTAGACTATTATGAAGAATTTTAACAAGCAGCAAATAGCCCATCGAATCAGATAAAAGGGATTCAGCCCACTCAGATGGGCAAAAATCAGTTCTAAAAATTCAAGATCCAGAAATTCAATGCTAAGCACATGGTTTAAGAAATCCTTCACTCATATTCTAGAAGAATTCAGCAGAAAAAAGTTACTCGTCTCTAAAATAATGTACATCAGAATCCTGCTTATCCGATCTAACTGGGACTGGGAGAAAGATAATCAAAGATTCAGATAATCTGGAATATGGGACAGTGTGAGGCTGCAGCATCATCTAGTGACCAACATGAGAGATTGCCCACTTCTGGACCAGTGCGCACTGTTAGGTTTATATGGAGAGTCAGATAATGGATGATCGGATAAACAGGGTTCTACCGTACTGCACGACAATTATTGCAGGACTAAGTATTATCTAGATCATTCCTGACAGGTGTTTGTCTAACCTGTTCTTAAAAATCTCCACTGATGGAGATTCCACAACCTCCCTGGGCAATTTATTCCAGTGCTTAACCACCAGGCAGATTTTCCTAAAGTCCAACCTAAACTGCCCTTGCTGCAATTTAAGCTCATTGCTTCTTGTCCTACCCTCAGAGATTAAGTAGAGCAAATTTTCTCCCTCCCCCTTGTAATAACCTTTTATGTACTTGAAAATGGTTATGATGTCCCCTCAGTCTTTTCTTTTCCAGACTAAACAAAACCAGTTTTTCCAATCTTCCCTCATACGTCATGTTTTCTAGACCTTTAAATCATTTTTGTTACTGTCTTCTGGACTTTCTCCAATTTGTCCACATCTTTTCTTAAGTGTACCACCCAGAACTGTACACAATACTCCAGTAGAGGCCTAATCAGCATAGAGTAGAGTGGAAGAATTACTTCGAGTCTTGTTTACAACACTCCTGCTAATATATCCCAGAATGATGTTTGCCACTTAAACTTCAAAGATGCTCTGTGATTTATTTTTGTTTTTGAAAGGTTCTATATTTTCCCTTTAAGACACCAAGAGTCGCAGGCACTAATAACCATTCCTGATTTGTAACAAGTTAACTGAAATAAGATGCAAACCAAAGACAAACCTTTTGATCTCTAGTAAAAATGGCTGCACCATGACTTTTCCTGATAGTCTTGCTCAACCAATTTTCTGGAGAAAGCAATTACTTGTATTCAAAGAAACAAAAAAGAATTAAACCTCAGATATTAAAATCAATGTCATAACTGTTCCATTTGTCAACAGTTTGGCCTTCCAGTTTAAGATAATCCTGCTAGAAGTATTCCCCAAACTAATACTTAGGCCTGTCACCTGTAACATGAACTCTGTTGAAGGATCTACATTAGAAGAGAGAATGAGCATGCTTTTTTAGACTGAAGGTCATTAACTTTACCACCACGTCTTTGCAGATTACATTTAATGTTAGAAGTTAGATTATGAGTAAGAGGGCTGGGGCACAGGAAAATGACAATAATTCTTCTTGAGCAGTATTATACAGTCCGTATTAAGCTACTACAAATGACCAATTCAACAGGACAAAATACCCACTCAGTATAGTGTGTGTTAAAATAAGTTCTCTAAAATAAGTTCTTTAACATAAGAAATAGTCATTTTCAAATACTTCCGCACATTGCAATGTTCATTCTTTTACATTCCTAGATAAGAGATATAGCAGCTACCATACTGATGTCTTCAGCACCAGAAAAATATGCTTTAACACAATATATAGGTGGTAGGGAAAGCAACTAAACAGGCAAACAAACTCAGCTTAGAACAAAGAAAAACTACATTTTAAAAAGGTAGTTAGTTCTTCAGCATTTTAGTCCCCCTTAAACAAAGTCAAGTTTATTGAAACAGTCTTGAATTATTTTCGTCAAAAGGAAAAAGTTATGATCTTCTCTCCTCAAATAAGCCTAGATGGCAAAGAGCCCAAGGCTACAGGACTGAGGTTAAAAGTACTTTCAGAACTTGCCTGTCTCAGAAGACGACAAGGTGGGTGAGGTAACATCTGTTATTGGACCAACTTCTGTTGGGGAGAGAGAAGAAGCTTTCAAGCCATACAGATCTCTTCAGACGAGATCTGAAGGAAAGCCCTCTGTGGCTTCTCTCTCCAACAGAAGTTGGTACAACAACAGATACTACTTCATCCACCTCGTCTCTCTACTATTGTGGGACCAACACACCTACAACATGTCTGAGGGAGTGATTTGATCATTTCTGTAGCTGCCAGGTAGGCAATGCCTCTGTGTTGGTACACCATGGCATGAAAAAAGGTTTATGGAGGGAGGTGGAGAAAAATCAGAAAGAAAGTAGAAGGTTGAGGCTCTACAGAAGGGTGCAAGGAGCTTGGCTGGAAAGCAAGCAGATAGAAAGCATAGTTTTTTGGTTAGAGCATGTGGGCTGGGATTCAGGATCCTGGGTTCTATTCCTGACTGAGTCTCCACAACATTTCAGTGTGAATAAAAAAGATTTTTAATAAAGATTTACTTAAAACTTAAGTTTCCCACCAGCTGTCAAACACACAAACTGGTGAAAAGTTGTTAGGGGCCCTCACCTAGTTCGATACAACCTTCAGGGCACAGTACAAGGCTCATCTGCAGAAATTTGGTAAGGGTGGACGGGGAAGGGATTAACTAGATCACTGTCCTGCTCTCACCTCAGGCAACCAATACCAAAGAGATGGGAAAGATCATCAACAGTGCTTCAGAAGATTTCAACAATTGTTATGCTAAGATATTCAGTGCATAAGGCATCAGGGAAATCATTGTGAATGCCAGTACCTCATGAACCAAATGAGCCAAGTCAGAACACATGAGAGCATGATGCACAAGGAGGGCTTTGATTGCAATAAGTGCTCTGACATTTCTCAAGGCAAGGTCTGCAGCAAGCGCTAAAAGGAAATACTATGGCCTCCAAGATGAAAAGGAACAATCTGCATATGTCCTCAAACTCCACTTCAGATCAGTCTCCCAGTCCTGAATCTATAGGGAAAGGACACTAGAGGCTTTTATGTAGCTCCACCTCGAGTTCAGGCTTCAGAACGGCAGAATGCCAAGAAAGCAAATTGCTCTCTGCACTTTCTGCTGATACTTCCCCTGGAGAGGTAAAGTGTCATCCAGTGAGCTGGAACTCAGTACCACTGATATCAGGCACACGGCCTGCAGTGAAGCCCAAGGCTTTGTAGAATGACAATGTCTCAACACTGGGCCCAGAGGGAAGCACAGTCTTGCTATTCAGTAGCTGAACCCAACTCAGGCTACTACCAGAAGCTCTTCTTCACAGCATTTTGTGCTAGCTTTGTGCTGATCTTAAGGGGGTTTTCTACCTGCAGAAAAGACTGGAGGCATTCGCCAAATGCTTGAATGAGACAAATACAACAAACCCTTCATAGATGCCTGATCCCAGGCAAATGACACAGCAAGCATGCTTATCTGTGTACATGATTCATCAGGTGACATTTTCTGTACTTTTTCTAAATGCATTCAATCATTTTAAGATCTTAAACGCTGCTTTATACTGGAGAGAGGTGTTCACTGAGCTACCCCAATGACTCAGGGGAGTCATATATTCTGAGGATGCTACAAATTCAGAGCCATTGTTCACCCATCACCTTAAAATGTATCCAAGTCAAGTCATCTATCGTTGTGCTGTCAACCTCCTTTAAGGTGACGAACACAACCCAGTTTAAAACCCATCTGTTGCCAGAACTACCTTGATGGCATATCTGAGGACATCCCCATGCATGCATTTTTAAAATGTATTTACAGCCTGCTGTGAAGAGATTCCACAGAACACCATAATTTTAATCTGCATACATTTAAGTTAAATTTTAAAACCCTTGAAATGCTATGATCATAGAGAACAAAATTAACAAGGAAAAATGGTAACTGTGACCTTATATGCAGTTAAATGGCAATCATTTAACAATTATTTTAACACATGAAAATCTTTCTTCACAAAATTAAATGTACATTAAAGCCACTTTAAGCTATACATGCAAGCATAATTTCTCAGTCAACCAGCCAAATGACTAAAATTGGAATATTCTTTTGTTCTTAAAATTAATACCTGAAAAATATTTTGGTCTTTACATTAAATACTTGAAACTGGATTCCAAATAAATATCCTTCACAGGGACTATTATGTCATGATTTCTTGGTCCTTGACCAGACATTATGTCAACATGTGTAGAACATGCTCCATGGGGAGGTTATGCCAGGGGGTTACCAAATACTGTTGATGACATCACTCCATTGCTACTGGCCAACTTGTATCAAGACTGTAGTCTCAATAGTTTTCATCAGGCAAAGTGTTTTTAGGGTTTAAGAGGAGACGGGCTTCAGCCAAGTTTACTATAGTTCAGTATGGTTCCTATCAATTCCTGTTGTGGGGTGCTTGAACAAACATGAAATCTTGGGATCCCAGCACCCAGTGGTAACAAGCCACTCAGCTTCTTGCAAAAAGCTGTTTTGTCAGCAAGCCATCCAAGCATTCACTCTGTGTATTTACACAGCAGCAGATAAGCCAGCCTGAAAGAAAGTAGATGGTCCTAGCTCACCACACAGTGAACATGCATTCCTACTACTACCTAAGAGAGTTTACAGCTTTAAGCAGGCTCTCAATGCACTTTCATACCTAGAATGCTGACGGAAAACACTGAAGAATCTTTCACCTGAAGAGCTATGCAGAAGTAACATTACCTACTTTATCTTGATTTATAACCTCAAAAAGGAATAGAAGTGTTTTATCCTAATTCTTCATCTTAACATGACAGTGCACCAAGGTCACTATGTGAACTAGGAGTCAGTACTCCTATCATGCTGCAACCCTTTGGTTACACAAAGCTGATCAGCTCTCTCTCTCCACAGCTAACTTAGCATTTCCTCCCCTACTAACTCACAGCCACCTCAGACTTTTTTTGCAGCACGTATCGCTGTATTAGTCATCTGTTTCCTACCATCAGCCTCTGCACCTCTGCTTCCTGTCCACCTCACCTATTGCCCAGGGACACATCTACCTTTTTCCCAGCTCCCACCAACCTCCATCCCTCTGGAATCACTCACTTATCACCTACAACCCACATAACTGTCACTACCCACCTGATTTCTTCTTCACTCAGCATTCCATAAAAAATAATGGTATTGTTCTTAATTGTACTAATCTCTCCCCTCATCCGCTAAATGCCCCACTGTTATACAGAACCACAACTTACATCTATTGTATCTGCCAGCCTGCCCTTTTCACTGTAGCCTTAACTCTCAATGGAGGTGGAATACAAGCAAGCAGGGATGCCATGGATACCAAGTTCTATTTGACAGCGTGACTGATAATACAAAGTCAAAGGGGTACTTCATATGCAAATCCAGAATTGAACTAGTGACTCACTTCAAGCTCTTCTCCATTCTGCAGGAAGAGATGAAATACTCCAAAAAGATACTGATGAGTACTCATGGGCAATATTGCTTTGTGATGTGCTTTGAAATTGAATACACTGAAGGAATGATTTAATTCCAGAGGGAAAAAAACAGGATTGGGGGTTCATGGAAAGAAGTTTGGAAGGAGAGGGATGGGAAGAGGGAACAGTAACCTTTTTAAAACTGTCACTGGATGATGGTGGGTGAAGGCCTCAAACTTAAACTGAAACGTTGTTAGTGCAGAGTACCAAATAAACTCAGCTTTCCATCAGTAAATGTATGTCACTAGGGAAGCCCTAGAGTTCTTCCTTCTGTTGCCCAAAATTATACTCAGTTAATCTTTAATTAACATTCAAATAAAATTTATATATTATTCCAACATAGGTACAAAGATCCTGGAGCTCTTCAAAATAGTACTGGGACATTTGTATCCTTCCAGGCAAGTTATCAAAATAATTTTATCTTGCAATGTCACTATGTTACCAAACAGCACCTTAAAATCTTAAAGTTTATGCACAAATCAGACAATACTCGTTAAAATCTAAGTCTGGAATACTGCAGCTGGATCTGCATAAATATACATGTGCACCAGCATGAATCTAGTTGCAGGTTTGGTACTCAAGTCAGAGATGGACAAGAGAGTCTCTAACATGACACCAACATACATACAGTTTCAAATTCCTTTTCAAACTAGAAAAGGACATGCTTAGGATATTCTAGGAAACCCCATATTAGCCTATAGGGCCACTGATCTAAGGACAAATAATTTTGGTATTGCTAAAGAAATTCTGCTTTATCTAGTGTAAAATAAGACAGCCTGGTTTGAAATCACTGATTTATTCAGCAAGGACAGTTAAACAGATATAAGGATTTTTAAAAGGGTAATAACAGCACCTCTGTACTTGCTTACAGTACTACTGATTCGATTTTTGAAACTGGGGATCAAGTTACTGTGTTGTTCATTTGAGTCTGCTAAGTGTATTTGCGCTTTAAAAAAAAAAGTACACCAGAGCTGAAGCTGCGAAGATAATTAAAAGGTAAGTTGTTTACTATTTATTCTGAATATATGTAACAATGCATCTTCTCTATGTTTATACTGCATCTAAATGATTTTCATCAGCTCTTAGAGAATAACTGTTTCTATTTAATTTGCCGCTATCTTTAACCTCCCTTCAAATTACATAGGAAAGTGTTACTTTATTTATTCCCTTTTCTCATGCTAATTCTATTAGAAAATTCTAGTTTTATTTTTAAAAGGACTATTTTAAATTCCCACTAAAAAAATGACTTGCAAAGACGGGAGTTTGGTAGCCTCCTCCTTTTAATATTAAAAAAAAAAAAACTTTATACAAAAAAATTGAAAGTTTTCTTCAGAACAGCATTTACTACTTCTCCCCTCTTCCCCTCTCACATACATTACAAGTATTAGATACCCGCTACTAATTTTGCAAGTTAACTGCTTTGGAAAAAGTAGAGAACTACTGTGAATTACATCACAACTGTCTGAAATCTGTGCAATTGACAGACATTTTGAGAAAAGGCTCTGTGGGAGATTCAAATACTCATGTTTGTCCCTTCAACTGAGCGCTGAGAGACTTTCTACTTCAGTTCTCCTTTCCTGTTCTTTGCTGAAGGACTGAAGACTGATATTCCTGACAAGTAAGAAACATATAGAAAAAAACCTTAACATGTTTTTCAGGCACATCGTAAAGTAGCAAAGACAGCACAGTTCTCCCTTCTTTGTAGCTCACCTTTAAAATCCATGTCTACTAGTAGAAACATACAATACATACTATGCATCGCCATATGACGTTTTAAAATAATTATTCAACAGCACAGAACTTTGAAATACTAATCCTTGTTTTACCTTTTTATCTGAAGTAATAAGTTTAAAGGCTTCCGTTACTTGATGTACTGTAGCGCCACCGCCAACATCAAGGAAATTTGCTGGAGTGCCTCCGTGAAGTTTAATTATATCCATTGTGGCCATAGCCAAACCAGCACCATTCACTGTAACAAAAAAGTTACAATTAAGAACTCCATTAGCAGCAAGTACATCAAAGGATTCTAAACATCTATTATGTAGAACATACATACCTAGACACCCTATGTTTCCATCTAGTCCTATGTAGTTGAGGTCTGCTTTAGCGGCCTCCTTGTCTCTCTCGTCCTCCTGTGTCCAGTCCTGCAGATCAAAGATTTTCTGCTGACGATAGAACGCATTGCTATCAAAGTTTATCTTTGCGTCCATACACATCACTTGGGAAAAACAAAAAAATTGTTAATGCCTTTATCTTTAAAAAGGTCAAATACTTCTCTGAAATACTTAGTTTATTGTATATTAGGGCACCAAATAATTCTTTTTTGGGCTTACATCCTAACTCATGCAGCCTTCATTCCATAAATTCCAAGGCCAGAAGGGACCATTGCAATCATCTAGTCTGGCCTTCTGAATAATACAGGCCATAGAACTTCCCCAAAATAATTTCTAGAGCACATATTATAGAAAACATCCTATCTGGATTTTAAAATTGCCGGTAGCTAAGAATCCACATGACCCTTGGTAAATTGTTTCAATTATGCCTTACCATTATTACTACATTCTTCATTTCCAGTCTGAATTGTTTAGTTTCAACTTCCAGCCACTGGATCATATTACATCTCTGTCTGCTAGACTACAGAGCAGTTTATCATCAAATTTCTGTTCCTCACTTCGTTATTTATAGACTAATCAAGACACTCCTTAATCTTCTCTTTGTTAAGCTAAACCAGGGATTGGCAACCTTTGGCATGTGGCTCGCCAGGGTAAGCACCTTTGCGGGCCGGGCCTGCAGCGACTTGCAGCTGCAGGCCAATGGGGGCTGCGGGAAGCTGCGGCCAGCACATCCCTCAGCCTGCGCTGCTTCCTGCAGCCCCCATTGGCCTGGGACTGAACTGCAGCCAGTGGGAGCCACAATCGGCTGAACCTGCGGATGCAGCAGGTAAACAAACTGGCCTGGCCTGCCACGGTAAGCACCCTGACAAGCCATGTGCCAAAGGTTGCTGACCTCTGAGCTAAACTGACTGAGCTCCTTCAGTCTACTCACGATTGAGGCACATTTTCTAATCTTTCAATCATTCCCATGGTGCATCTCTGAACCCTCTCCAATTTATCAACACCTTTCCTGAACTGTAGGCACCAGAACTGGACACAGTATTCCAGCAGTGGTCCCACCAGTGCCAAATACAGAGGTAAAATAACCTCTCTACTCAGATTCTCTTATGTATGCAAGCAAGGATCATGATAGCCTGTTAGGAAACAGCATCGCACGGGAAGCTCATGTTCAATTGAATACTCATCACAAGCCCCAAATCTTTTCCAGAGGCCATGATTCCCACCACAGAGTTCCACATCTTGTAAGAATGGCTTATACAGTGGAGTCACATCTTACACGGGGGTTAGGTTCTAAAGTCAGCGCGTCAGGTGAAAATTGCATAGAGTCAAAATTACCCTTGAAAATCCCTCAAATTGCTCATGAAGTACAATATACTTGCATGGTTTTGTGTATACAACCCTGTACAGTACTATGTATAAAAGTATATATGCAAAATATAATTTTACACTACTGTATTTTTAATTACAGGGGTCGTCTGGGCTTGATGTTGATCCAGGAGACGGAGGTTACTGAGAGCTTGGGTGACGGGGGGTGAGTTGTAGATTAAGTGGTTGGCTCTGGTTCAGCTCAAAAAGTTGATTGCGCAAGCTCATCTGCTGCTGGTTGTTTTTCATGGAAAAACAGTGATCGGCAACCATCACTGTTGTCTCTTGAGCTGCTCAAACATTTCTTATACAGTCTCAAATCGTCCATAATACGATGTGTGATTTTGAGGCTTTGTTCCACAGAGGAATCATATTCAGAAATTAAATCATTCAAGTGTTTCACTGCTTAGAACACTTCAGAAAATTTATGAAAATTCCAACTTGCTGGCTCTTCCTGTTCGTAGTCATCTTCATCTTCTGTAGACGATTTTAATCAGTTCCTCTAAATCAGGGGTAGGCAACCTATGGCACACGTGCTGATGGCGGCACGCAAGCTGATTTTCAGTGGCACATTCACTACCTGGGTCCTAGCCACCAATCTGGGGGGCTTTGCATTTTAAATTTAAATTTTAAATGAAGCTTCTTAAACGTTTTAAAAAATTTACTTTACATACAATAGTTTAGTTATATATTATAGAATTATAGAAAGAGACCTTCTAAAAACATTAAAATGTATTACTGGCACGCGAAAGCTTAAATTAGAGTGAATAAATGAAGACTTGGCTCACTACTTCTGAAAGGCTGCCGACCCCTGCTCTAACTCTTCGTTAGTCAATGTTTATCTATGGCTCTCAATCTTCTTCCTCAAGGATGTTGATGAAGAATTATTGAAGCCATCACCACCTACTTGCCTGGCCACCTGAACAATTCATTTCACTTTTTTGGCAATGGTCGGGAAACCTTTAAAATCATTCACACATTCTTTCCATAGGTTTCACCAACATGCATTGACTGTTTCAGGCTTGATTGCATCCATTGCCTGTTTAATATAAGTGATGCAATTGGCAATGTTGAAGGAATTCCAACACTCAATCACATTAAGATTGGGATCAGCATCCACAGCGCTACATATCCGTGAGAACTTGTGTACATGGCCTTGAAACAGCAAATCACGCCTTGGTGAAGAGCATGGAGGTGGCATTGGGGGGGGAAAAGATGACTTCAACATTGTTATGTGCAAACTGGAGTGCCGCAGGGTGGCCAGGAGTGTTGTTTATGATCAGAAACACTTTAAAGTCAAGTCCTTTCTCTTCGAGGTACCGCTTGACCTCTGGAATGAAACACTTGTGGAACCAATCCAGAAATAAATGCTGCCATCACCCAAGCCTTTTTATTTGATTGCCAGAACACAGGCAGGAGATTTTTGTTCTTGCCTTTTAGGGCACAGGAATTTGCAGCCCCATAGAGCAAGCCCGGCTTTATTAAATGCCCAGCCGCATTGCCAAAAAACAATACAGTCACATGGTCTTTAGGTGCTTTGAAGTCAGAGGCTTGTCTTTCTGATTTCAAAATGTAAGTGCAGTTGGGCATTTTTTTCCAGAACCACCCAGCCTTGTCAGTATTAAAAACTCGTTCCCGAAGATAGCCCTTTTCTTCTATGATTTTCTTTAATTGTTCGGGGTAGGCTTTTGCTGCCTCTTCATTGGCAGATGTAGCTTCACCAGTAGTCTGCACATTTGAGGTTGAAGCGGTTCCTAAAACTGTTAAGCCAATCTTGGCTGCCTTTGAATTCCCTCTAATCAGAAGGCTATCCTTCCTCAGCAGGAGGTTTAAACAGTGTGTAGAAGCTAAAAGCCTTTTCTCGCAATGTGTTGCCATCAGTAGGCACACGTTTACGGTTCATGTCTTCCAGCTGTAAGTTTAATGGCTTTTCAGTCTTCATTAAAGTCTTATCACGCACCTGGTTCATCACCTTAGCAGTTACTGGAGCACTTGATGCCACGGCTTGATGAATTTCTCTCTCTCGAATCTTTACGGCACAAATGCTAGATTTGTTGCAACCATATTTACGTGCCATGTTGGAGACTGACATACCATTTCTCAATAAGTCCAACACAGCCAGTTTTTCCTCCAGTGTTGGAACAGATTGCTGTTACTTTGGCTGAGCACCAGATGAAGTAGTTGGCTTGGGTTTAGGGGCCATGTTGTATGAAAAATACGTATCTTTAAACACTAGAATCTTACTCAGCGCGGCGAGATGCTCACACTATGAGAGGCACACAGGAACTAAGACCGACTGAGAGAAGAGCAGATTCATGTCTCCCATCTCATGCTCACTCCAGGGCACATGCTCATTGAGTGGAATGGTGGGTGGAATCGCCCGCACTATTTAAAGGTATCTTGTTTTTCTTTTTTTTGCTGAGCACATATAGTTGAATTCACACAAGTTGAATGCACGTATGATGCGACTCACCCGTACTCTTTTCTCCTAGATGTATACATTTATCCATATTAAAATGCACGCAGTTTGCTTTTGCCCAATTTACCAAGTGATCCAGATTACTAGCAATAACCTGTCCTCTTTACCACTCCTCCAATTTGTGTGTCATCTGTGAACTTTATCAGCGATGATTTCGTGTTTTCATTCAGATCACTGATCGAGGTGTTAAAAAGCATCAGGCCAAAATCAATCAATCCCTGTGGGACCTTACTAGAAACAACTGCTTGCATATGGCTCCCCATATACAATTGTATTTTGAAATCCATCAGATAATCAGTTTTTAAACTATTTGATGTGCCATATTAATTTCGTAATGTTCTAATTTTTCAGTCAAAATGTCTTGTGGTACCAAGTCATATACCTTACAGAAGAGTTTTAAGTATATTACATCAACACTATTACATTTATCAAACTTATAATCTCATCAAAAAAATTACGTTAATTTGACAGGGTCTATTTTCCATAAAAATAAATATGTTGATTGTTAATCAACCCAATTAAGTTCCTTCAATTCTTGATTAATTGAGTCCTCTATCAGTTGCTCCATTATCTTGCCCAGGATCAATGTTATACTGACAAGCCTATAACTACCCAGATCATCCTGTTCACCCTTTTAAATATTAGCACAACACTAGTTTTCTTCCAGTCTTCTGGAATTTCCCAAATCTTACTGCAAATCAACATTAATGGTTGAACAAACTCCTCAGCATGCTCTTTTAAAACCCCAGGATTCAAAGTTCTGCTAAAAATACTTCAGATAAATATCACAGGACTAGCTAATACCAGATTACCACACATTAGAAGCATTACCTGATCTCTTGCCTCCTAACTTGCAAGTACCTTTACATATATAAATGTGTTTTTTGAAGAGTGATTTTTACAATGTTTGTTGCATTTTTAGTAGTAATGTGTCCAGAACAGTTAACACAAAACTCACCTAAATAAGGGCACGTCTACACTTACATCCGGAGCAATCGATCCAGCAAGGGTCGATTTATCACATCTAAAGAAGACACAATAAGTCGACCACCAAGCACTCTCCCGTCAACTCCGGTACTCCATTGGAGTGAGAGGTGCAGGCGGAGTCGACAGGGGAGCAGTCTATTAACCGCAGTTGAAGACACCATGGTAAGTAGATCTAAGTACATCAATTTCAGCTACGTTATTCATATAGCTGAACTGCCTAACTTAGACTGATCCACCACCCAAGGTAGACTAGGCCTAAGAAACTGTGCAGACTAATCCTTCCACCATGCCCTTTGTATATCTTTAAAAGCGCCACCCACTTAGGTTTCTGCTTTTAAATTAAACCTATGTGCTTCATAAAGCGAGCACATAACTAAGTCAAAAGAAATGCAGAAAGTCTCAGCAGAACACCAAGGAAGTTTTTCCCACAGATACTGGAGGGACATTGCTTAGGATTTTAATATCTTCCCCAGACTCCTCGCACTGATGAAATGCCATATTTAAAGGTTAAGATTTTGTCACAGTTATTTTTAGTAAAAGTCACGTACAGGTTACGGGCAAGAAACAAATTCATGAAGCCCACAGAATTATTGGGTGGGGAGCTCGCTGAGGGGGGACAACTGAAGCCCAGGCCCAAAGGGGGAAGAAGAGATCCCAAACCCCAGTCCGTGGGGGACGGTGAGGAGTCGTCCAGTTAGAAGCTCCGCCCTCCTTCTCTCCCCTCATAAAGCAGCTGGGACCTCCAGGCACCCTTTCCTCAACCTCCCGCAGCACGGAGAGAAGCTAAAAATGCCATGGAGGTCTCTGAAAGTTACAGAATCTGTTACTTCCTCGACCTCTGACAATCTTAACCATGTACTAAGGAAGCTGACAAAAAGGAGACCCAATTACACTAGGTCTAAGTTGAGACTATGAAGCATAGTTTCACTACAAAAAAAAAAAAAAAAAGTGTGACATTCTACAGTCTTTATCCTAACACTCTTGTATAAAAAGTGCACTGAACTTCCTGCACAAAGCTAGATGTGCAAATCTGATCAGCAAGGATCAAGCTGAGACTAATACTGAAAACGTTTAAAGAGGAACAGTAGAGATGTGCCGATTCCTACAACATTCCGGCAGATTTAAAAAGAAATACCTACTAACAACAAAATAAACCTGTGGCGGCTGAAAGATACTTCAAGCGCGTAGCTGTACTTTCACCCCACCATCACAGATACAAGGGAAGTTAAGACAAATGAGAAACAAGAGAAGGTGCAAGTACCCAATCTAACCATAGAACTCTACTGAAAGGACTATAGTTGCTTGTTATTTAAACTACATTTCCAAATTAAGATAGTGTTTTCGTTATAACTTAACTACACACCAAGAAACTGCATGAAATGCTGTAAGACACTTTGGGTGAAGGAAGTATAGCTTTAATTTAACCTTTCTTGTATCTGAATACAGGTTGTCTGAACAAGTCTTCCAAGGGTATGTCTATACTACCCACCGGATCAGCGGGTAGTAATCAATCTATCAGGGATCGATTTATCATGTCTCGTCTAGACACGATCAATCGATCTGTGAATTGACACTCGTACTCCGCCTTGGCAGGAGGGGTAAGCAGCATCAACGGGGGAGCCGCAGTAGTCGACTTGCCGCCGTGAGGACGGCCAGGTAAGTCAAACTAAGATATGCAGTAGCTGAAGTCAAAGTATCTTAGTTCGATCACCCCCCAGTGTAGACCAGCCCTAAGACTATCAGTTGCTTTTAAGGCAGCTATTCTTAATTGCTGCAAAGTCAAAACTGAAGAAAAGAAATATCCTCTAAAGAAGCAATACTTTTTATACACAGACTTTTGAGATAGTTTTATTTCAGAGAGGAGAATTTAAAATAATCCACATCTGATTAAAAACTGCATTTCTTGGGTATCCTGTAGTCATAGGCATAGTTTGAGTTCTATATTGGGGGGGGGGGGGGCGCACGCTCCAGTCAGGCCAACGCAGCTGCACATGGGGGAGAGGGGGCACAAATTCTACACCTGCCTGAGGCTTGCAGTTTCAGGGGCCAACACCCAGTGTTCCCCCAAACTACACTCATGTCTGTAGTCTCTTCAGAGTAGGACATCTAAATTAAGGAACAAACCCAACTCAGACAAGAAACAATCTTTTGGATTTAGTTATCTGCGTTTGGGCATCGAGAGAGTATCTACTGCTGGCAATGTAAGAGGTAGGCAACTAACCCTAAAGAGCAAAATGTCTGTCAAGCACTTACAGTACCTTTGGTAAGGAAGTAGGGTTAAGACATTACACTTCCTTCAGTGTCTAAGATGAAGAGTCAGAAGTCACTAATATTTTGGGTTGCTCAGTTTGGGTGCCAGCTTGAAAAAAAAATCAGACGGACCCAATTTTCAGAAAGGGCCTAATGTCTGAAAATTGCACTTTCAAAGTGCTTCAGGCTGGGCACACAAAAGTGCAGTCACTTCTTAAAACCTTATCTAAAGAGTTCAACATCAAAGCCAAAGAGAATAAGATAAATTTGTAGTTAAAAAATTACAAGAGCTTGGATTCTGTCCAAGAGGAAAAGCTATTATTGCACACAACTGAATGCAACTTCATTCTTGTTCTTCTCTCAGGAAAAAATACTTACTCTTATAGGACTACACTATCAAAGCTTGTTATACCACCAGTGTCAATCTCCATCTGAATATTAAACCTTAGCTGCCTTTATGGATTACCATGCATGCAGTATTAGGATGCATTCAGTAGTAGCAGCATGGTCCACTAGTTTTGTATGCTCTGAGCATATATGTTTACAGCACAAATATTTCACATAAACTAGTTTAAGTCCCACCTTAACTACTATTCAAAAACTGATTTGAACATCTAACTATATTCGGCATTAGCATGAATACTGCAGTCCACGTTTACAATGAAAGAAAACTCCAAAAAGCATTAGAGAAATTTGAAGCCAGCCCCCAGTAATTTGCATAGAATTCACACCATGTAGAGGGCTCCCAGATCCAGTGCTGAATATTAGGGCTGTCGATTAATCAGAGTTTTAATCGCATTGTTAAAGAACAAAATATCAATTGAAGTGTATTACATATTTTTTGATTTTTTTCTACATTTTCATATATATTATATTCTGCACTGTAACTCAAATCAGGAGACACTGTAAACAAGGAGCAGGCAGGATCTCCTGCAAACAAACAAATTTGTTTGTCTGAGCAATTGGCTGAACAAGAAGTAGGACTGAGTGGACTTGCAGTCTCTAAAATGTTACGTTGTTTTGTTTTTGAATGCTTTTTTTTGGTACATAGTTCTACATTTGTAAGTTCAACTTCCATGATAAAGAAAGTGCACTACAATACTTATATCAGGTGAACTGAAAAATACTTTTTTTTTTTTTTTTTTTTTTTTTTTTACAGTGTAGCTACTTGTAATAAAAAATAAATATGAAGTGAGCAGTGCACACTTTATATTGTGTTGTAACTGAAATCAATATATTTGAAAATGTAGAAAAAATCCTAAAATAATTAAATAAATGGTATTCTATCATTGTTTAAGCAGCAAAGACTCCTGTGGCACCTTACAGGCCAACAGACGTTTTGGAGCATGAGCTTTCGTGGGTGAATACCCACTTCGTCGGATGCATGCACCCACGAAAGCTCATGCTCCAAAACGTCTGTTAGTCTATAAGGTGCCACAGGATTCTTTGCTGCTTTTACAGATTCAGACTAACACGGCTACCCCTCTGATACTATTGTTTAATCACGATTAATCTTTTTCATCGCTTCACAGTCCTGCTGAATATGCTTGCAGATGTTTAGGTGCCACAGTCAGTTTTTACTACATTTTTCAACATACCATGTTAGTGCTAGATCCTCTTACTGTATACAGTTGGAGAAACTTTAGCAGAACCCCTAAAACAGACAACATGTTCTATGCAGATTCAAACTACCCATCTAAAAAAATCTGTAAAGAAGGTACTTTACCAACTCCTGATGCATCTTCTACCATAGGGTTTATTTCTACCATAGTGGCATCATATTTCATGAAGAGATTATATATCTTGATCATATTATCTGCTGCTTCATCCACCAGGTTAGGGGGAAATCCCATTTTCTGGGCCAACTGAAAGTAAAAAACAAAGTATTCTGGTACTCAGTTTATAACATTAGGCATTGCAATCTTTTATAAATAATTATATATTACTTATATATAATATTTTTATATATAAGTATTATTATATATATATATTACTTGATAGCTGTGTTTAAAATATATAAAAGTCTAGCCTGTAGCTACAGAACTTCACCTACCCTGCAAGGAGTGGCTCCTGACTTTTGTTTTTTTTAAAAAACAGTCAATTGCATTTATCCTACAAGGGACAGTGAAATTAAGGTTCTCAGGCTATACACTAGGCTAATTTAAAGTACCCACACCTGGAGCTAGATTTACATTCTTTATTGTAAACTAAACACTACATTAAAATATCTAGTAATAACTTACTAATAATGTTTGGAAGTATCAGTTTTCTTTAATCAGCCAAAAGGCTGTATAAAATTTACTAAGTATATTTACAAAACCAAAACTCCCTCTAAGTACGATTGTGTGGAAATGTACTCTTTAGTACCCTGACAGCTTGTTCCTTTTTGATGCCTTCCACAATATCAATGGGTTCCTTAATTATCGCATCAGGAGTCTCTGCAGCAACATCTTCAATGTTAACACCACCATGAGAGCTGCCTATAAGTACAGGACCCTAAAGACAGACAAAATTTCAATGTAAGACTTTTGTATCATTCACTATGTTAATTCTTTCTACAAATATTTTAAATAAACCACTTGTTCTCAGTATGAGATTCTTGGCTTTTGGCAATCCATTAAAGTTGTCTTTTATTCTCTTACTTTTGCTACCTTTTCATTCAAGATACTTATACAACACTTGATATACAATCAAAGAAGTTTTCCAACTCTAAACCCTTATATCAAAAGGAAGCTTTTCCTATCTTAATATCACTATTTATACTGTGGGAAGAACATACCATATTGGCTTAAAGTTAGGAGAAAAAGGCAGTTATACAATGGTACATCTTCTGGTTACGCTGTCAGTGAACCTGAGAACAACCTTCATTTTCTTCATAGTTTACCACACTCCAGCCTCTGAAAGTAATCGAGGTCTGCACAGCCATTTGCAATAGTTGTTGCACTCTATTCCTATTCACAGTGGATCATAAGCCTTGATAACTATAACCACCTCTGAAAACCTGTCACACAGTGCTTGACTGTTCAGTGACATGAGTTAAGTGATGTCAATACCATTTCACGATGCATAAAATGTGTCAAAAAAGCAGATTTCACAATTAATCCCAGAGGCACCAAAAACCCAATAGGCATGGAGACTGAACAATCCTATGACTCTGGAAATGATCCATCATCAAGTTCAGGGTTGAGGTATGTTTGCTCATATGAGTAAACCAACATTCGCTGTCTCTACACGTGCAGTACTTGTTGCATGCATAATGAGAGACTTCTACTAGCTAGACTATTAAGTCAGTATTTCCAATGAGCACCTAAGTAGGGTTAAAAAAAAAAAAACAACCAAAAAAAACAACATACTTCACAAGTGTAACTTCAATTACAGTTGTAGAGAGCATGGTTGTTGCTGCATTGGACAGGTTTGTTTCTTTTTTTTTTTTTTAAATAAAAAGAAAATCATGTTGGATGCCCTTCTCCCAAAAGGAAGTTTCTAGAACCATTTCTTAATATTTTCACAACTACATACCAAATGCAGCTGCAAGGAGAGCTACAAGTGCGTTTGAAAACTTTCTGGCATAATTACAACTCAGTATCATTAGAGCGTAGAAGTATTAGTTTTGCTTAAGACATGACAAGTACATTTCACTCCTTCAGCTGTTTCTGCCCGCAAGGGTTTTATTTTTTGAAGCAAGACTTGACACTATCAGAATGCATGATAGACACCACAGATTCTTCATATTAGGGGTGGATTTTTTAAAAAAACTGACAAGTCTAGGAAAATATGTATGGTATTAATTGGGTGCTGATAATCACCCATCACTAGGAGAATTCTTGTCCAAAAAAAACAAGAGGCCCCAAATTTATAAGCAATGAACTAATTACCAATACAACCCTGTGAACATAGTTCTGTTTTACAAAGTCAATCATGAAAAAGGCCATCTACTTTGGTTAAACTTATCATGGCTGAAACTTGCGAGATAAATATCCTTGCTTGAACAATGTGAAATTTTTAGAGCATAAAATATAGGTATGTGTGTTATTTTAATGCCACCTTGTGGCATAAATGAGGTAAACATTTTTAGCCACCCCTTGGTACTCTTATATAGAAGTCAGACAGCTCTGGATATCATGATAAACCAGTTTAGAGATTTTTAGGTGTTTAAGACTGAAATGTTGGACAGTTTCCTATGAAAAGGAAGAGGCCCCTGAACCTAAGAGGAAGAGTAGGGGGAAAAGGAGTAGAGAGAATACAAGTTAGACTTTTACCAGTTCACTGACTATGCCTGATTTGTGTACAAGTTCTAAATCAGAGAACAGGTATCGTTTCCAAAAGAGTTCTTATAACATTGTAAGTGAGAGTGATCTACAGAATTTACTGAACCGTTCGCTCTGCAGCCTTTCTAGCATTATTGCACCAACCAAGGAAGCTGGCAGGGGCCATCTGCTCCAGGTCTGAGCTTTAATGGTGTAGTTGTACTTTGTACTCTCAACAGAAATAAGCCTAGCAGAAAGGAGTAACCTGGTGAGAACGTAGTTCTGGTGTACACATCACCACCACCAACTGGACAGTTCCACAGTTTGTGCAGGACTCAGCTGCAACCCCACCCACACACACACTCACCTACCCCTGACATCTCCAGGAGGCATCAGTATCCGTAAGAAAAAAATAAGAAGCTTTGTTTGACATTAGAGTAAATAACTTCTTATAAATGCTGCAATGGATCACCACCACTGAATTACACATCACCCTCATTGGGCTAGTGTAATTTTAAGTTAAATGCTCATTCTGTATCTATGGTGCTTGTAAATTTGATTCAGCCCTCTATTGACCAGAAGGCATCTTCTTTCCCGGGGTGTTTCCTGGAGTGAAGCCATGATGATTTATTAATTTTGTTCATATATCAGGTAACTTACAAATTTTATTTCATGAAATGTGAGGTACTTAATAGACAAATCAACTAACTCAAAGAAAATCTGCTGCACACATTCCCTCTATAAAATTAAGAATTGGGTACCTATGCAACCAGAATCACACAGATGACTTCAAGGAATGCTTCTAAGTGTTCCTGTTTAATTCAGATCTGAACAGCCTAAACATCTGTTGTATAGTAAAGAAGAGGGAGAAAGGCAAGACAAAACATGCAATAATCTGTGCAAACATATTAAGTAAAAACTTACTGAACTAAGCTTGTGGGCTTGCAGGTGTCCATTGTATTAAAAATGGAAACATTTATACAGTGGTCACCAACCGGTAGATTACGATTGACTGGTTGATCCTGGAGCCTCTGCCAGTCGATCACGATCACCAGCTCCAGCGAGTCTAAGATAGGCTCCCTGACTGCCCTAGCCCCATTCCCCTCCCGGAGGCAGCCGGCATGTCTCTGCAGCCCTGGGTGGAGAGGGAGAGGCGGCTCCATTGCGCTACCACTGCCCGCACCCTCTCCATGAGCTGCCACTGTCCTCGCCCCCCGGCACGGACTCCACAGCTCCTACTGGCTGGGAACTGCAGCCCGGGGAGGAGGACAGCAGGTCTCCGCGCGCTGACCATGCCCACAAGCACCACCTCCACAGCTCCCATTGGCTGCAGTTCCTGGCCAATAGGTGCTGCAGAGTCGGAGGGCAGGGGCAGCGGTGGCTCACGGAGGGGCCGCACAGCCATGCCAGCCACTTCCGGGAGCAGCGTGGGGCCAGGGCAGGCAGGGAGCCTGCCTTAGCCCCACTGAGACGCTGATCAGGAGTCGCCAGTGGTAAAACGCCTCCCCGTCAGAGCCTGCATCTTGCATCCCATCCCACACCCCACCCTCTGCCCTAGTGCAGAGCACCCTCCTGCGTCTAAACTGCCTCCGACCCCACACCCCTGCCCTAGTCCTGGGCCTGCACCCAAACTCCTTCCTAGAGCTTGCACCCTTCACCACCTCCTGCACCCTAGCCCCCCTGCCCCAGGCTCAGCCCAGAGCCCTCTCCCACACTCTGAACCCCTGGGCCCCAGCCCAGAACCTGCTCCCCCCTCCTGCACCCCAACCCCAAGAAAGTGAGCAAGGGTGGGGGAGAGCAAGTGATGGAGGGAGGGGCGAAAATGGAGTGGGCAGATCTTAAATTCAAAAAGTGATCTTGTGCATAGAAAGATTGGAGACCACTGGTTTATATACTATTTTTGGATTGTATGTAACTTCTCTAGAAGGAGGAGACATGCTAATATAATTTCTTCTGTTATCAGCGGCTTAAGAGTCAGGTCACTTACATGTCTAAACAGACAGATACAACTTTGGACACCCATTTTTTAAAATCTTGGTCATCTTTTTGCTCTGCACCTCTTTAGACAGATATGGCTGCATGTTTAAAATTAATCCCCAGCACTTAATTTTAAGTGCGGTCAAGGAGATAAATTGGATCATTTCTCTATCCAACTGCAATCATCAACTCTGCAGTTCAGAAGTGTCAGTACTACAGATATCCAGTTATGTAGCATTCATTTAAATTGCACTGTGCCACAGCAAATTGCTTTGGTAGATGAAGTGTTTAAAAAGCACGCAATCCAAGGTCATGCTACCAAACAGAAGGTTAAGTTCACATACAACTCTATAAGTCAGTTTCAAATACAAATGTGACCCATATGAAGAACAGCAGTAATATTCTTTCAATTCCAGATATACCAAATTCATTTTAAAAGCACTATTTCTATAGTTACTCACTTGAAATGACCTTTCCATAGTTATTGCAAAATAGTATTCTCTCCTGGGATATCTGCGCTCACAGATAAATACTTGATTGCATATCCTGCCCTTTTCTCCTGTCTGCTTGGTAAACAACTTCTTTCCAATCATTTTGGAGGAAATCTCTTTTGCTTCTTCTGGACTAGAATAAGAGAGGCTCAGAATGTGACAAGGAAAATGCTGGAGTAAAGAGAGTAGAATGAATTAATTTAAGTTCTGTATATTAGTCTACAGTAAAAATATGTTCTTACCTAGTTTATATCTTCATAGTTCACAAGGCATTTTAATCAAATCAAAATTCCAAGCCATATAAATGGATTGACGATATTTTCAAATTTATCTGATAATTTAGAAATACAACTTACGAAAAAACTATTTTCACTCCGCCTTTGAGGCCACCTTCAAAGGTTCCTTTTCCTCTACCACCAGCTAAAACCTGAGCTTTTACCACAAGGTCCTTTGAACCTAGAATTAAAAAAAACAAAAACAAAACAAAAAATACATATGCCAGAATTTGTCAATCATGTCTCCTAAATTAGTCAGTAGCATATCCAAGGCTATTTTCAGTTTTTTTTCCCCTCTCACAAGATAGAGCACAGATTATTGAGATTAAGATGGCAGAACTCTCACTTATGTTACTCAGTGTTTTCCCTTGACAAAAAAATAAATCAGGCTGATGTGCAAACAAATCTAGGAGAGCTCCAGCTCAAGAAAGAATGCTGGATTTTGGAATCTAAGTCTGTACTTATAAAATGTATGACTTGACTTTTAGTTTAACTAGTCATTCAATTATTCATATACATAATCTAACTGATTAACATTCTCTCAGATCTCAGTACTATTTACATCCTTAAATGTCAACACAACTTTTCAAGCCATCATTAGCCAGTATTTTCTTCTATGTGCAAGAATCAGTAGCCGCACGCATCCACCCTATGCACTATCTTGCCCGTTCGTATACAACTGAGACACTTTCTCAAGTTAGCTTCTAAATGAGTAGCGTTCATACAATCAACTAAGGCCCCAATCCAGCAGACCACTTAAGCACATGCTGGAATGCTTGGCAGAAGTCAGAGCCTAAATGAATCTACCAGTTTGAGAAAAACTGGAGAACGAGTAGTATAACTCTTAGGCTGTCAGGCTTCTTAATTCAGCCTAAATCAATTACATGTCTACACTACAGACTTCTGTAGGCCAGGAGTGCAAAAAGAGGTGACTCCTGACTGACATACTTCTGCAAAAAGAAGCCATCGGTATAGATTAGGGGTCTCAAACACACAGCCCCAGCCCGTCAAGTTATTTTCTGCAGCCCGCAAGCTGCGCACAACTCCCTACCCTTCGCCCTCCCCCAGCATTTACCTAGAGCACCTAGAGCAGCTCCAGCCAGGTGCGCAGCGGAGGCAGGGCAGGCTCCCCGCGCTGCTCCGGGAAGTGGAAAGAACATGGGGGAAAAGAGGCGCAGGGGCGTGTATTGATGTTGCTTCAGGCACCGCCCCCAGCAGCTCCCATTGGCCAACGGGAGATGCTAAGGGTGGTGCCTGAAGCAACAGCAACACAAGCCCCTGTGCCCTTGCTCCCCCATGTTGCAGCCACTTCCCAGAGCAGCACGGGGGCAGGGTGGGCAGGGAGCCTGCCCTGCCCCCAGTGCGCGCCGGGCCAGAGCCTACCCCCCAAGCCCCTCCTGCAGTCGAACCCCCTGCCCCAAGTCCCTTGCTGCACCCTGCACCCCGACTCTGCCACACATCCCTCCTGTACCCCAACCCACTGCCCTGAGCCCCCTGCTGCACCCCAACCCCTTCCCTGAGCCGCCTGCCACACCCTGCACCCGACCCCCTGCCCTGAACCCCCTGCTGCACCTTGTACCCCTCCTGCACCCCCGTCCCCTGCCCTGAGCCCCCTGCCACATCCTGACCCCCTCCTGCACCCCAACCCCCTTCCCTGACCCCCTGCCGCACCCCTCATCCCTCCTGCACCCTCTGGGGACAGGGAGGGGACGGAGTTGGGGTGAGGATTTCGGGGAAGGGGTTGGAAGGGGGCAGGGAAGGGGTGAGGCAGGGCCTCATGGAAGGGTGGAGTGGGGGCAGGACTGAGGGCAGTGGGGGGGAGGAGGTGGTGTCAGTAATGCGGCCCTCGGGCCAATGTACTAATCCTCATGTGGCCCTCCTGGTCACTTGAGTTTGAGACCCCTGGTATAGATGCAGTTACTTGGGCAAAACTGTACTGGCAAATCCATGTTCTTACAATTCTAACTTGTTTTGTTCAGAGGGTGGACACACTAGAAAAAGCTATACAAGTACAGCTTTGCCAGTATAAGCAGCACCCATACTTGGAGCATTTTGCTAGTATGTTATATAAAGTATAGCATCCCTAGTGTAGACTCAGCCGTAACCTTTAGGAAGATACTTTAAGCAGTTTCCACCCTACCCCCAGAGATAACATAAAAGGCCTTATCTACACTACACATGCTTTGCTGGTATAGCTACACTGCAGACACCCCCAGTATAGATGCAATGTATACAGACAGAGCAACCTTTTCTGCTGGCATAGTAACACCATCTCCCAAATTACAAGCTATGTTGACAAGAGTGCCTCCACTGGGGCTTTTGCTGGCATAGCTATGTTGGCTAGGTTGTGTGTTTTTTCCCCACCCTCACAGCCCTCGCCAGCACAGCTAAGCCAACAGAACTTTGTAATATAAACCTGGCCTTCTGGGGTCCTGTTCCATGGTTCTTTGTGCTGCCATAAGTTAAGCTCATCTATGAATTTCCTCCCCTCTCCCCCCAGTGAATATTGGGAGAACCTGTCTACGCTTTCTGGGAACACAGGGTTGTGATGGGGGAAATTTTGGAAAGGCAGTGGAGGACTAGCAACACTCTAATTGAACTAGTCTACTATCATACATTAGCCATGGCAGCTGTTCAGTTGTGCTCACCTGACCTTTAGCCTATATCCAACAGGGCAGCCAACTCGAATTAAGTCATTATCAAGTTGAGTTTGTGCACGGTATGTGGACAGGACTCAAGTTAGGGGCAATACTCTAGTTATAATCTGAGTTAACTATGCAGTGAAAGAAGTATTAGTAGCCAATCCCCAGTACTTTAATCCCCATATAACGTGGTCCTTGTGAGACAAAAAATTCTCACCGCCTTATAGATGAGACCGTGTTATATTGGGTTTGGTCCAGTACAGCATACCAGCAAGAACCAGTACGCTGTGCCGGACTGGACCAGCTTCCCTGGCAGTGATTTAAAGGGCCTGGTGCTCCAGCCACTACGGGGAGCCTCGGGCCCTTTAAATCACCACCAGAGCTCTGGCAGCGGGGCTTGGGCGGGGATTTAAAGGGCCTAGGGATCCCTACAACGGCTGGAGACTCTAACCCTTTAAATCCATGCCAGGGCTCTGGCAGCCAGGCTTGGGTGGTGATTTAAAGGGCCCGAGGTTCCCTTCAGTGGCTGGAGCAGTGGGCTCTTTAAATCACCGCCAGAGCTCTGGCAGTGGGGCTCGGCTGGTGATTTATAGGGCCCAGGGCTCCACATGAATTCGGACATAACGTGGTAAAGCAGCGGGGCTCAGGCAGTGCTTTAAAGGGCCCAGGGCTCCCCACTGCTTTACCGTGTTATACCCGATTTGTGTAATATCGGGTCACGTTCTATTGGGGTAGAGGTGTATAAGTAGCTCTCTTTAAATTACCTGTCACTACCAATCTCTTTGGTATAAAATATTTGAAGACAGTTTGTGAGTTAAGATGTAAGTACACGTAGACTTACTATGACCTTTACATCCAAGATAATTATCTTCACAATCCTATTCCATTGTTCTACTGAATGTCATGTAGATTAGACCAGGGGTTCTCAAACTTCATTGCCGTGACCCCCTTCTGACAACAAAAATTACTACATGACCTCGGGAGGAGGGGGACCAAAGGCTGTGCCTGTTCGAGTCCCACCACCTGGGGGTGGGGAGCCAAAGCCCAAGGGCTTCAGCCTCGGGTGGGGGGCCGGTAATCTGAGCCTTGCTGTTCAGGGCTGAAGCCAAAGCTTGAGCCCTGCCACCCAGGGTTGAAAGCCTGGCTATGGGGCTCGGGCTTCAGCTTCCGCCCTGTGTAGTGGGGGTCAGGCTTCGGCTGCAGGCCCCAACAAGTCTAACATCAGCCCTGGTGATCCCATTAAAACAGGGTCACAACTCATTTTGGGGTCCCGACCCACAGTTTGAGAATCACTGGATTAGACTCATTTTCACAGAAGTCATGAAAGAAATATTTGGACCCATTATTCATGTTACTCTTCCATGAGACTATTCTGTCTTCATGTAGCTGTACAAGCCTTATGTTTAGCATCAAGCATAAGGACCAGCCACCAGATATAAACAAGATTAGTGTTCATTGGCCAATGATATTGCTGTAAACTCTGATCTGCAAACAAAACAGACCTATCCAGTGGCCGATTAGCTACTGGGCTAATGGGGCCCCAGCCAATTGGGGGGCCCACACAAAAATGGGCACCCTGCCCAGCACTTGTGCCAGGGAGCAGGGTCAGGGGCTTGCCCCGCTCTGCGTGCCTGGTGTTCCTGCCAGGGGACTGCAAACAGATGGCGGAGAAGCTCCCCCACCCCACCTGCTCTGGCCCAGGGCCCCACAAACTCTTAATCCACCTCTGGACTCAAACACTGCAACATATAATCTGTTACAAGGAACACATTAATGGAGAACTGACCAAACAAGTTAATATGCAACATGGGTAAAAGAAAAATAGAAACACATACAAAGGCAGGACAAAAAACAAAACAAAACAAAACACAGACATCCTTCCATGATGGATAGAATCCACTCGGATGGCTTTATGAAGATCAGAAGTTATACTTATTTCACTATGAATTTTTCACAATGATGTATATTTGCTATTTTGATAACAGAGAAATACTGCTATACATCAAAGCTCTTCAGATACTCAGTAACTAGAAGAGAGGATAATTTGTCAAACGTCACAGGGCAACCCAGTGGCAATGTTGGGAAGAGAATCCAGTTTTCTGGACTTCCAGTCCTGGGCTAAATCTGCAAAGCAATAGGTGCCTCCCTATAGATCAGGGATGGACAAATTTACTGACCCTCCAAGCCACATATGACAAATCTTCAGAAGTTCAAGAGCCGGGGGGCACCTGCCAGGGCTGGGGGCTTCAGCGCCAAACCTGCGTGAGGTGTGGCTGAAGCACCATGACACCCCTGCCCCGCAGGGTTGAAGCCCCGAGACACCCCTGCATCCCGCAAGGCAGAAGCCTCTGTCCCATCACCCTGCTGCAAGGCAGAGGTCCTGAGCTCCTCCGGTAGACTGATAGGTTAAGAATGGAGGTTAAGAATGGAGGTGAATGTGGGGGGCTCCATGAGCTGCACTTTAATGGTAAAGCCACACGAGCCACAGTTTTGCCACCCCTGCTATAGATGTTTTCAAGCATTGTTTTTGATTGACACCAATATTTATTAGCTTAATTTCTCTAAGCCACTACGTTTACCCAAAGATTTCTGCATATAAGCAGACAAATCCTGAATATCTAGAATTCTATTGTAACCCCTCTTTTTCTAGTCATCATCATACTTACTAGAACAAAAGCCAATATCCTACCACAGCAGAGCCTGGTGCCAGCCAGAGAAAGTAGGAGGAGCAGGTCCAGATAGAAACATGCAAACAATCTTTTTGTCCTCCCTTAAGAAGTTGAAAGGGACAGGTTTGGAGAACAAGAAATAGACACAGAAGAGTTTGTATGTTCCACTTTACAGGTATAAGCAGAAAAAGAACCGTTCAAACTTAAGCAACAGTGTTGTGGGCAGCTGCGGAGAGCACCAGAAGTATTTTCCCTTCTGAAATGCTGGCTAAAGGGGGATTCTTTATTAAAGCGGGTTTTGTAGTTTTGGATTTTTGTTATTGTTGTTGGGTTTTATTTAAGTCTCTCTCCACTTGAGTAGGATTAGACTCTGGAAAGCTGTCAGCCTTGGATTCAATACATTTCCAACAAATGAGCAGAGAATAAGTAGTGAGGAATCTGAGTTTATTTTTCATTAAAGTTTAAAGAAAACTGTAGACAGTGCAATTATAATACATATATAAATTGAGATGTGTGTTATTGGTACATACAACCGTTCTGTCCACTCCTTAAGTATAACGAGCCATTTCAAAATTCAACACACCACAGAGGAGATTTTCAAAGCAATTCAAAGGATTCAGTAGTGATGTGAAACTCAGGCCATGTCTACATCTAAAATTTTGCAGCGCTGGTTGTTACAGCTGTATTTGTACAGCTGTATAGGGCCAGCGCTGCAGAGTGGCCACACTTACAGCAACCAGCGCTGCAAGTGGTGGTAGATGTGGCCACACTGCAGCGCTGTTGGGCGGCTTCAAGGGGTTTCGGGGAACGCGAGAGCAAACCGGGAAAGGAGACCAGCTTCGCCGCGGTTTGCTCTCGCGTTCCGCGAACCACCGTGCAAACCGCAGGGAAGGAGACCTGCTTGTTCGGGGAACGCGAGAGCAAACCGCGGCGAAGCTGGTCTCCTTCCCCGCTTTGCTCTCGCGTTCCCGGAACCACCCTGCAAACCGCAGGGACGGAGACCTGCTTGCTCGGGGTTCGGGGAACGCGAGAGCAAGCCGGGGAAGGAGACCAGCTTCGCCGCGGTTTGCTCTCGCGTTCCGCGAACCACCCTGCAAACCGGAGGGAAGGAGACCTGCTTGCTCGGGTTCGGGGAACGCGAGAGCAAAACCGGGAAAGGAGACCAGCTTCGCCGCGGTTTGCTCTCGCGTTCCGCGAACCACCGTGCAAACCGCAGGGAAGGAGACCTGCTTGTTCGGGGAACGCGAGAGCAAACCGCGGCGAAGCTGGTCTCCTTCCCCGCTTTGCTCTCGCGTTCCCCGAACCGCCGAGCAAGCAGGTCTCCTTCCCTGCGGTTTGCAGGGTGGTTCGCGGAACGCGAGAGCAAACCGCGGCGAAGCTGGTCTCCTTTCCCGGTTTGCTCTCGCGTTCCCGGAACCACCCTGCAAACCGCAGGGACGGAGACCTGCTTGCTCGGGGTTCGGGGAACGCGAGAGCAAGCCGGGGAAGGAGACCAGCTTGATTACCGGAGGCTTCCTCAGGTATGCTGGGATACCTGCTTATTCCACGGAGGTCAAGAAAAGCGCTGGTAAGTGACTATACTTGATTACCAGCGCTGGATCACCAGCGCTGGATCCTCTACACCCGAGACAAAACGGGAGTACGGCCAGCGCTGCAAACAGGGAGTTGCAGCGCTGGTGGTGCCCTGCAGATGTGTACACCTCCTAAGTTGCAGCGCTGTAACTCCCTCACCAGCGCTGCAACTTTCTGATGTAGACAAGCCCTCAGCTACTACACAAAATGAGAAATATACAGCAGACTTTAGCTCTACCTTCTCTTGCCATGAAACATGAAATATCCTAATTCACTTAAACAACCAATCTGTTAGACTATTTCCAAGAAGCAGCAAGAAATCCAAAGTATGAGAATATAATTATAAGCTTCAACATTTTCTGTTCATCTAAGACGTGCAAACATCACTGCATGTAAAATGATGAGATTTTGCTATGTGATTGTTACTGAAATATGTTGCAGATTGTGTAAAACCCAAAAATTATTTTTTCAGGGCTTGTTTACACTGGCAAGTTTTGTCACCAAAAACTGCCTTTTGGCAACAAAACAGCAATGGAACTTTTGTCATGAAAAACACAGTTCTGGCAACAAAAAACTTCCACCCCAGGAGAAACTTTTGTCTTTTCCCCTCCCTTTACTGTCAACAAAGAGCCAGTGTAGATACTGCTAATTGTTTTGATGGCAGAACTGGCTTCTGCCAGTATCCCACAATGCCTGCCCCGATTGCTTTGCTCAGTATTTTAATCTCTGCTGCCCTGCAGGCATACACCCCTCTCCTTTCAAAGCTGCAGGAAGTATCTGTGTGCTGCTTTGTTTGAAGAACAAACAAAGAGCAAATGATTAGAAGGCTCCTGATCTGCCTTGCACTAGGAACACAGCAGCAAGCAGACTGCTGCTGCAGGAGGAGGGGGACAATCTGCTGTGCTGCTTTGCCATTCCCCAGCACAGAGAGCTCACAGAGCTACTTGTGATGCTGCTCTCGGCAGCTGGGGGGGCTGTGGGAGAACTGGGAGAGAATCCCAAGGTGCACAGCCATCAACTCTTCTTTCCCACAACACTGCACAGTGGGATACATACCCATGATGCATTGCTCACCCTGTCGATGATGGTGTCCCCAATGTGGACATGATCTGACAGAGGGAGCAAGTGTGAACACTCTCTGGGTATGGCTACACTTGAAATTTCAAAGCACTGCCGCAGCAGCGCTTTGAAGTGTGAGCGTAGTCACACCACATCCCTTACGGGTGTAGCTTGCAGCGCTGGGAGCCACGCTCCCAGCGCTGCAGCACTGATTACACTGAGGCTTTACAGCGCTGTATCTTGCAGCGCTCAGGGGGGTGTTTTTTCACTCCCCTGAGCGCGAAAGTGGCAGCGCTATAAAGTGCCAGTGTAGCCATGGCCTCTGGTGATTTTTGTTTTGTCCACTTTTGGGTGTCAACATGAAGACAAGCCCTCAGGCCAGGTCCACACTACAGCGTTAAATCGATTTAAACAGCGTTAAATCGATTTAATGCTGTACCCGTCCACACTACAAGGCACTTAAAATCGATTTTAAGGGGTCTTAAAATCGATTTCTGTACTCCAGCTAAACGAAAGGAGTAACCCTAAAATCGATATTACTAAATCGATTTAGGGTTAGTGTGGACGGAAATCGAAGTTATTGGTCCCATTCTTTTACTGAGCTACCCAGAGTGCACCGCTCCGGAAATCGATGGTAGCCTGGGACCATGGATGCACACCACTGAAGTAATGTGCCCTAGTGTGGACGCGTAAAATCGATTTTATAAAATCTGTTTTATAAAATCAATTTTATTAATTTCGATTTTACTCTGTAGTGTGGACGTGGCCTCAGAGACAAAGGCACATTAGCAAGGTGCTAAAGGGCCATTCCTTGTCCCTTAACTGGCCTACCATACTTCACTGGCCATCCACCAGCAATGGAGATGGTATAAACAAGAAATTTACAGTTCATCCCAGAGACTGAATCTCATGCACACAGATAACTGTTTGTCTACAACCAAAAGGGGGAGGGATAATCCTCAAAGAGAGGAGAAGAGTATAAAAAGAAGAGACAGTGACCTCCACATCACCCCTTTCCTCCTCTCATCCCTCTACTCAGGGCATCAACAAATACTTAAAGCACACTGAAGTGCGGGTCCCTGGTTGAAAGAAAATCCAGCCTGTTAACTGTTACAGCTCATGGTGAGAGAGATATTGGTCTTAAGTTCATTTAGGTAGTAGCTTGTGTTTCTCTTCTCATTTCTTTTGTAACCAGTTCTGACTTTTACACTTTATTACTAGGAATCTGAAAATCTATTTTTCTATACATGAAAAACTTGTTTTATTTAAACCATTGTGTTTAGGAACCTCTACTTAGAATGACAAGGCTGGTGCAGAATCATTACCCAGTGTTGGAATGACAGACTTACTATGAGCTTACACTGTCCAGAAGAATACAGAGCAGAGCAAGATTCAAATTTCTGGGGAACAAGAAGAGTGGGTTTTTGGGGGGCTGAGACCATGTCAGCATGCTGTCTTGTAAGTTCAAGCAGCAGCAGACCTGCCTTCCCCTGCCTCTCTTACACACAGCATTCAACAGTAACGGTTGCTTTGTCTCAGAGCTAACTGTCAGAAATGGAGCTTTCAAAGGCCATATCCGCATTCCTAGGTGAGTTCAAAACAATGACAAGAGTGGCCATTTGATTTAAGGGGATAATGGGACGTTTCCGGAGGCCAATCAGAGTACAGTAACACAACACCTCGTTCACACTGACGCCAGGGTGCTGTAGCCAAGGTGCAGCAAATGTTATTCTTCTCACTGAGGGCTTGTCTACATCAGAAAGTTGCAGCGCTGGTGAGGGAGTTACAGCGCTGCAACTTAGGAGGTGTACACATCTGCAGGGCACCACCAGCGCTGCAACTCCCTGTTTGCAGCGCTGGCCGTACTCCCGTTTTGTCTCGGGTGTAGAGGATCCAGCGCTGGTGATCCAGCGCTGGTAATCAAGTATAGACACTTACCAGCGCTTTTCTTGACCTCCGTGGAATAAGCAGATATCCCAGCATACCTGAGGAAGCCTCTGGTAATCAAGCTGGTCTCCTTCCCCGGCTTGCTCTCGCGTTCCCCAAACCCCGAGCAAGCAGGTCTCCTTCCCTGCGGTTTGCAGGGTGGTTCGGGGAACGCGAGAGCAAACCGCGGCGAAGCTGGTCTCCTTTCCCGGTTTGCTCTCTCGTTCCCCGAACCCCCCTTGAAGCCGCCCAACAGCCCTGCAGTGTGGCCACATCTAACACCACTTGCAGCGCTGGTTGCTGTAAGTGTGGCCACTCTGCAGCGCTGGCCCTATACAGCTGTACTAATACAGCTGTAACAACCAGCGCTGCAAAATTTTAGATGTAGACATGGCCTGAGATGGAGTACCAGCAGCGCTCTAGCCGCGGAGTCAGAGCGCTCTACGCGCCTTGCCAGTGTGGACAGGTAGGCAGCTAGTGCGGCCGGAGCTCCTTTATTGTGCTGTAACTTGCAAGCGTAGCCAAGCCCATAGTTCCATAACATTTTTGGGCTCTAAAGCAGGTAAACTCCATAACACCAAACTTTTGAAGAAATGTCAGAACCACCACTCAAGCCTACTAGTTTCAGCGTTCCAAGTGATTTTCAAGTTCGTGGAAAAATTATTTCAGCCAGAAGGGCCACAAGTGAGCCAGATGCTGGTTGTTAGTTCGGGCACCAGAATGAGGTGAGGTGTTTTAGGGAGCATAGTCCCAGTGATAAGTGCTCTGCAAGGCTTGGATGTATGATAATGTGATCGGTAAAGAGCAACAACAGTTAGCATCTACACAATAAGGAGTGCAACTGTACATATGCTAAAGTATTGCACCTCCACTCAAGGAAATTGTGAACCTGTAGCTCATATTACAGTGAACAGGAAATATCAGTGCAATGCCTCTCTACCCCGATATAACAGGACCCGATATAACATGAATTCGGATATAACGCAGTAAAGAAGTGCTCCGGGGGGGCAGGGCTGCGCACTCCGGCGAATCAAAGAAAGTTTGATATAATGCGGTTTCACCTGTAATGCAGTAAGATAGTTTGGCTCCTGAGGACAGTGTTATATTGGGGTAGAGGTGTATCAAGAAACCATTTGACACAGCCACTGCTTATATTAAGTTCTAATTTTATTATTACTTTGTCCTATTCCATTCCCCACTTATTTGCTGAATCCACCTGTCGTCTCCCATCAGATGCTAAGATTATGAATTTTCTGGGGCAGTTCTCGGCCTATTTACTATGAGTGTATATAACACCTAGAACAAGGCCTTGATAGGGGCCTTCAGGCACTAAATTATAAAATAAAGTGAGCATCTACTTTTACTACTAAAATTTTATGCCTCAAGTAGTAGTTCTCTTAGCGCTTGTCTACATGGGAAATTTTTTTCTAGTTATACAGGTATAGTTAAAGCATTGTAGTTGTAGCAGTGAAACTCCCAATGTGGACACACTTACAAAACAAAAAACACATTTACTCTAGGATCCCTTCCATTCATCTTATGCCATTTCCAAAGTGACATAAGTTAATATATGGAAAACACACTCATACTGGAATAATATCTATAAAACAGTCATATCTATACAACTACAGTGGTTTACATTTACACCCTACCTCATACTGGTATACCTTTCCATTTAAACAAGTACTCAAGCACAGGAAAAGCCACATATGCAACCTACAAATTTCAAAGTGAACAGACACTTTCATTAGTAGTTATAACATTTCTGTCCAAGAATCTCTCTAGAATTTTATCAACATTAAAAAAGATACTTAAATACAATGGACTTAAGATCAGAAATTGTTAAGACAGTTGGTACAATGAACACAGACGAAGAGTGGCTGCCTGAAAGTTAATTATACTTAGATGCAGCATCTGTTCAGGACATCAAAATCTATGAGGTGCCAGTACTGTTATATATGAATACCCACAGTTTATTAATGGGGAAAAGTATCAGAGGGGTAGCCGTGTTAGTCTGGATCTGTAAAAGCAGCAAAGAATCCTGTGGCACCTTATAGACTAACAGACGTTTTGGATCATGAGCTTTCGTGGGTGAATACCCACTTTGTCACATGCACGTAGTGAAAATTTCCAGGGGCAGGTATATATACGCAGGCATATATAACTCTAGCTCAGGAACCAATCCATGCAACAAACCTCGATGCCAACTCTGCCCAAATATCTACACCAGCGACACCATCACAGGACCTAACCAGATCAGCCACACCATCACTGGTTCATTCACCTGCACGTCCACCAATGTAATATATGCCATCATATGCCAGCATGCCTCTGCTATGTACATCGGCCAGACTGGACAGTCGCTATGGAAAAGGATAAACGGACACAAATCAGATACTAGGAATGGCAATATACAAAAACCTGTAGGAGAACACTTCAACCTCCCTGGCCACACTATAGCAGACCTTAAGGTGGCCATCCTGCAGCAAAAAAAACTTCAGGACCAGACTTCAAAGAGAAACTGCTGAGCTTCAGTTCATCTGCAAATTTGACACCATCAGCTCAGAATTAAACAAAGACTGTGAATGGCTTGCCAATTACAAAACCAGTTTCTCCTCCCTTCGTTTTCACACCTCAACTGCCAGAACAGGGCCTCATCCTCCCTGATTGAACTACCTCATTATCTTTAGCTTGCCTGCATATATATACCTGCCCCTGGAAATTTCCACTACATGCATCTGAGGAAGTGGGTATTCACCCACGAAAGTTCATGCTCCAAAACGTCTGTTAGTCTATAAGGTGCTACAGGATTCTTTGCTGCTTTAACGGGGAAAAAACCTCAGACAGGGACCAGCCCTGTCTTTATGTCTTAGAACGTTAATTTATTTGCTTATTTAGGAGGAATGAGGGAATTTCTAGAAAGACAAACATAATAAAATTACTGGAGAAATGTTTTTCAATGGAGATGTTTCACATATTGCCTCAATGATTCTGTATCAGGTTAGGTTAGTTTGAAAGTGAAGAGATTTTTTTTGTCTGAATTCAAGCTGAGTTCTTTTCTGTTCGAAACAATGCTAATAACAGATCCTGCAGGCCAAGTTCTGCCCTAAAATAAGCCTGGGCAACCCCATTGTCTTTACTGGAATTGCACTGGCTTGAGGGGGCGAATGGGTGGGGGGGGGGGAGAGAATTGGTCCTGCAAATCAAACTTAATTTTGTACACATATGAACCAAAGTAGAATTCAGCTTGTACTTCGCACATCAGTTGGTTTTGCATTGTTAGATGAAGTAAAGTCGCACTGCTATCTCTAGTAAATAGTAAGAAAATCTGACTCCCAATACACAGGGAGATCTTAAAAGTTACTTTAAATGAGAACTGATTTTTTAAATTAAAGTTTTCTCTAACACACCGCAAGATTTGGAAAGTGTGTTTATACATTCTTCCTAACCTGCAGTTCAGAAATTTGCTCTGATTGCAACATACCATATGCATAGCCCTGAGCACAATGATGTCCTGATTCCTGACTACGGCTTTTAGGTGCTACAATAATATAAATGACGACTCTTCATCCTTCCTTTGAAAAATTACACTGGATACAAAACGAGAGTATGCAGCATCATGCTCAAGGTACATGAACCTAGAAAAAAAGTTTATATTACATAGCTGTTAATCACATTATTGGATCAGGTTACCTGTCAACTGACAAAAGACAACTATTGCCCAAACAAACGTGGTGTAAGTGGGAAAGAGAAATACTGTATAACCTTAAAAAAAGGTCTCAACATAGTAAAACTGCTGGTAATGGAATAAATAAAATATTTTCCTAACTCTTAACTAAACTAATTCCTCTTCCATAACACTCCATTTTATTATACAGGTGAGCAATTGACTTATTGAATTCTGTGAAGTGCAAAAAAATCTTATTGTAACGATCAAATTTATCAGATGTACTAAACAGTTTCTCAAGTACTGTCAATTTAAAGGGCCTAAATTCCCAAAAATTCTACCACCACCACCCCCCCCCCTCTTGTCATGAGCTGATGTTTGTCGGCTTGATTCCCATAGAGCAGGGGTCAGCAACCTTTCAGAAGTGGTGTGCCAAGTCTTCATTTATTGACTCTAATTTAAGGTTTCACGTGCCAGTAATATATTTGAACGTTTTCAGAAGGTCTCTTTCTATTAGTCTATAATATATAACTAAACTATTGTTGTATGTTAAGTAAATAAGGTTTTTAAAATGTTTAAGAAGCTTCATTTAAAATTAAATTAAAATACAGAGCCCCCCAGACCGATGGCCAGGACCCAGGCAGTGTGAGTGCCACTGAAAAAATCAGCTCGCGTGCCTTTGGTTGCCTACCCCTGCCATAGAGGCTAATTTCGGGTTTAAAGATTATGTCCTATCTTCAGCTCCTTCACAGAATTCAATGAGCCTGTCAGTCAGTTTAAGGGAAGCAAACACATTAACACAATGTCAGCAGGACTGTTTGGAGTCAGATCTTGTGGGAGATCTATGTGCAGCAGCAGACAGGTGAACACAGAAAAACAGTGTTGTGATAAGGGAATGATCAGGTTGATGGAAGAGGAAAAAGTAACCTAGTGAGTGCAGAGATCCATGTTAGGCCCAGTCTTTCTTAAGATTTTCAGTAGTGTTATAAAAGAGGTACAGGCAGCTTGTTAATGAAATATGAACATTATATAACTGAAAGGCAGTGTGAACACCAGCCCAGAGGGAAATACAAAAGGCTTATCTACAATAAACCTCAAGCCATGGGAATGAATCTGGTTATATAACACTTATCCCTTACCCCAGGTAGAAACTGGGCTGTAAACAGGTTCTCCAACAGTTGTATGTGTAGCATAGACTAGGACTTTGAGATTTAAGGTGTGGGCAGAAAACATGTGACTCCGCTGGGGGGGGTGGGGGTGCTAATACATCTGAGGAATTCAGATAACTCAGAGAGAGAAGTGGTAATGATGAAATTCTTGAGTGATAATAGATAGCAAGTTAGACATAAATTTTCAATTTGATATAGCAGTAAGAGAAGCCCAGTCCTGGGCCTTGTAAAAAGTGACACATTCAGTATTAGTTTAATTATACCTCAAGCATCCTAGATTTTGCAGCACGTTTTGCATTTTGGGTAATGATGCCTTCCTGTTCCACAACACTAAGCTGAGCAATAGTCTATAAATGAGAAAACAGACTCCCCCCATTCTGCTTTTTGGCTAAAAAGGAAGGTGTATGAGTTCTAAGCTCCCTTCCCTGCCTCACATCCTTACCTGAGGAGGGATGCAAACATTCTCCTCATCTCTGAGAGGCTGAACAAAGTCACTTCTGGAAGAACTAAACCCAGGTCTACTATTAAAGACTCAAGTCTCATTTACACTGATTTAGACAAAAGGTTTCAGAACTACGTACTTGTAATCACTGCTATAACTAACTACTAGATCTCACACACCTCTCCCAGAGCCAGATATATAACCAAGAAATCCTGACCACCAATATTCTACTGCTATATAGCAAGCAGCTGTATAACCACCGGCAAAGTTTCACATCGCTAGTAGCAACTGGTCCACACAGAGATTAGCCCTTTAGTGCAAAAGTGAGAGATCTATACTTGGAATCTGATCATACAGGTGAGCTCTGACAGCCCTTAAATGGGGGCACTGCATTTTTAAATAAAATTTCTCGTCCAACTGTTTTGTAAGGCTTTGAATTATAATAGGTATTTACGGTGGGGGTTTCTTTTCATAGACTGTAAGGTCAGAAACGACCACCACGATCATCTAGTGTCTGACCTCCTGCACATTACAGTTAAGAGAATCTTACCCACCCACTCCTGTAATAGACCCCTAACCTCTGGCTCAGTGTGAGTTTACTTGACATTTGTCATCTTCCTACTAGTTCTCCAACCAGTCTCAGGAAAACAACAGGATAGAAAAGACCTGAATTTCCAGTATATCAGACCTACGGCGGCAGCGGCCAGAGGGAGAGAAGAGGAAGGGAGAGGCCTTTCAATACCTTCATACATCTTAACAACACACCACTTGCTCTGAAAAAACAAGTTCTTTGTAGATCTTATTGCCTGAAATAAACCTAAGCACCACAGCAGAGATCAGTGTCCAGACACAGGCAGTTATTTTTGTCACAGAAATATAGATTGAGGAACCATCTCTGCCGCAACAAGATATATCTAGGCCTCCTACATACGGTAATGGAATCAGCAAATCCTTTTCTGCATTCAACCCTGACTGATGCAAGTCTACAACATGATCTTTCAAATCAGAGAGCTTATTTCATGCAAATTTATAAAGAGTCATTGCTGAAACAATACAGAAGGGAGATCAAAATCAAATCAGAAATACACACACAAACACACACACACTTAACAAGAGACATGAGTAGATTAAAGTGGCAAGTCAATGTGACACGAACGTCAAATCAACTCAGAAAGAGCAAGCCTACAGAAAGTTACCTTTAGAACAATGTATTGGCATAGTTTTTTGACACCTAGTAGCCTAGAAAGAGCTTAACTTTTGACTACTCTCACATAATGAGTGACCATATTGTACTACGAGAAAGGTTGCAAACAGAAAAGTAACTGAGCTGTGGAGTTCAAATAAATTGGTTCTCTTCAAACCAGGGGAATTCAGCACACCCTCCACTACAACACTACATACAGAGGCCCCTTCTGCAACAAAAGCAGTTGAAGGGGACTTTTGCAAGGAAAACTGAGAAGAACTCAAGGAACCCATTGCCCCATTGGAAGGATAGGTTTTTGCCCTTACTCCCATCACAAAAATGTTGCATGCAAACCTAGTAATGCCTCATGATCAATGAGAGGCTTGGACCATCCATGTAAAGGCCAATTTCACCTTCAGTGGCTTTTGCCCCCAACAGCCACCCCCAGCCATTTCTTTCCCTGGATCTATTGGGGGGGGGAGAGGGGTGAGAGAAGAGTTATGACACATTAGCTCTCTCAAGAGAAATTATGAAGGGCGCAGGGGAAAATGACGGACAAACGTATTCCCTTGTTACCAACCCCACCCTAATCCATTCCAGCCACGGATGTTAAACTGTGTGAAGAGCCTTCCCAGAGAGTCGGGGGCAAGAAACAGGAGTGCCAATGAGCCCCCTTTCCATAAATAAGGACTAAGATCCTCCCCATGTGAGTCTCAGGCACATGATTTGATCCAGCAACGCATCTCTATCTCTAAGCCACCTGGCTGATGTCACCGTTTCCGCAGTTGCATTGTAGAATCTCAGGCTTTAGAAAGCTTCAATGAATAAAACAAGATTTCAGCTACAAAATAATATTCAAGCAAGTTTTTTCCGTGGGGAGGAAGCTCTCCTTAAGAGAAGATATGTAGAATTAAAGTGTCTTACTAGGAAAGTAAGAAACAAAAGTAGTTACACCTTGTATCAGAAATTCCATGTCTAAACTATGTATGTTCTCTTTAATATTATACCTATTTCTTTTGCAATTTTGTAAGCTTCTTCTGGTGTCTTTGCAACTAGTCCATGTGGAACAGAAATACCAGCCTCCTGCAACAGTTCCATGCTCAGGTATTCATGCAGTGACAGGCTCCTTTGTTGCTGCTGTTGCACCTGAAACCCATGGCTATTGAATAGTCCTGGACCTCCAGCAAGCACCTAAGAAAGTTAAAGAAAGTGATTGTTTTTCAAACAGGGTGCCCTCTATTTAACCACAAATTCTATGTTAAACACATAAGAACTATGGAATTTGAAGAATGGATTTATGTGAGATGGTACATTCTAGTACAATAAGATTGACAATGATAATGTCATAGCACTAGGAAATATAACATGAAAGTGGAAGAGTCACTTACAGTTTTCTTAAAACAAAATCCTGTGCACTCAGTTTAACACTTAGCATTTTACATAAAAAGTAAACATTGACAGATTAGATACAGACAACAAAATGTATGGTAAAAGCTAAACTATTTATCTTTAAAACACTTTTCTGTGTAACAGATATATAAATTGAGAGGCATAAGCAGTGGCTAAAAAGGGGCATTGTACACCAGTTCCAGTAATTAAACGAATGGGTTATACTGAGTTTAATCAATCTAGCAAAGTGACTGTTGACAGGATTTAGCATTGCTATCTTGGGCTCCAGACTGTCATAAAAGCAGAAAAATCCAGATTTAACTTTCTCTATCAATACTTGATGTAAAGTGCCAGCAATTAATCAGAGGGTTGCATAGATAGCAAGCCAGTATCAAAAATATTTAAGTAGAGAGAAAATATGCTCCAGACTGAAACCAGGACATTTCACTATCAACAGTCACTTCTTCATGGAAACTGACACACAGTGAGTGCTCCAGGAGTTTCTGGATAGACATTAGCCAGAAGTAAGAGGGTGAATGGAGCAAATGAGGGTAGAATTCTGATCTTACTATACAACCGTGTAATGTGAACAAGACTATGAAAAGCTATTACTGGCCACAATGCAGTAGTTTTCCCAGATTTTAAAGAAAACGCTACTAGGTAGCATAAGCCAAGAATTTGTGTTTATAACACAAAAGAGAATGATTGCCAACAATATTAGAAAAAGGCATTTTTGTTTTCTAAATGAAAGTGTAGAAGAGCACATTGCTTAACTTTTTGCACATAATTTGTTTTATTGAAGTCAATGGGTTTAATTTATATACACATTTGCAAGACTGGAACCAAAGGTATTTCACTGTTCAAGCTGACTGAAGTACAAGAAATGTTTAACTTCTACGATTCTCTTAGTTTAGGCAACGGTGTTATTAGCAAGAGTGACATATAAATACATTGATTTTCAACTGGACACTGATCTTTAAATATCCTGGGATTTGAGGAAATTCTTTTTATATTTCTGTGATGCATGGCGAGAAAGAGTTAAACATCCTTCAAAATAAATAACCTACAGAAGACAGTGTGGAGATAATGTTTGTGGTTTTGTGTATTTACATATGTATGAGTAGGGTGGACAATGTAATCAACAGTCCCTGTCTATGCTGTATTCGGATAATTCAGAGGTCAAAAGAACATCCTGTCATGTAAGTGAATTGTAAACACAGAGTATCTCCCTATTCATCTCTCTTTGAAATGTACTGCAAATGGTGGAGGAACAAGCAAATGGCCTTATGTTAATACATATAGCTAAGCACCAGTGATGGACCTCCTTCAAAGTCATCCTAATTACCTTTTGTTCCCTGAGGAATTTCAACTTGTCAAAAAAGACATGAAATTGTTTAAAAGATTCTTGGGTCCTGATTCTGTTATCTCAGATATGCTTATGTTTCAACAGGGAAAGTTTGAGTCAACAGGGAAAGACTGAGATCCCAGTTATGCTGGTACACCCTGAATATAATATTTGGACACTGGACTATGACCTATGAACTAAATTCTAAAGGAACTCTCTGCAATTACAAAGCTCAGCATCTCTGCTATGAATCTGAACCTCAAAGGACTGAACTCATGTCTGTATGTATAGTGATATTTCAACCATATTCCCTCTCTTTTGTTTTCTAATAAATTTTAGTTTAGTTAATAAGAATTGATTGTAACATGTATTTGGGTAAGATCTGAAACATTCATTAACCTGGGAGGTAATGTGTCCAATCCTTTGGGATTGGTAGAACCTTTTATTCCATATGATGAAATAAGATTTACAAAAATATTCATCATATTTGATGTGGGTACCTGGATGGAGGCTTGAGGCTGGATCACTTTAAGGGGACTGTATTGTTTGGACTTCTGAGTAACCAGTAAGGTAATAAAGAAGCTGTTTTATGCTGGCTTGGTGAATTTAAGTATTGGAATATCCACCAGCTTTTGGGGGTCTGTCTGCCCCATTCTTTGCAGTTCACCCTAATTGAGTGACATAGCCGGCCCCTAACTGGGACCCTGGTCACAATTTCAAATGCCCTAAAATAAGCAAACAAGAGTTTGACTGGGAAATTCAAACTTTACAATGGAGAGCAAAGCCTATTTAAATCTCAGGAGAATCACTACTGCAAAATGTACACTGATCAAACTCTACACTCTTTACTTTGCTTCCTGTTCAAATGAAAGGGGTTTGTTGCAGAAGCTGCTGTTTCTCAAACTGACCAGCAGTGCCCCTCAAAGACTCTGCAGCCTTCCACCATCTGTAGCAGGGAGAAGCGCAGCCACACCGAATCTGTTTGCCTCACTAGCCCGTGTTTTGGTTTATATTAAATTCCCTGTAGTTATGCTAACGGAAGCAAGGAGAACAGGCTGAAAACAAACGTTCATATGAGCCAGCACCCAGGGGAGGGGAGGGGAGGGGGCGGGAGGACGGCACTGGTACCTCTGAAGCAACCAGCCCGCCGGACCTCAGGTGGCCCGTGTTACTACAGGGCTTGGGGTCGGCGGGGGCTTTCCACTGCCACCACGATAGGGGCAGACAGAAGCCAGCAGTCACGGCGCGGTGGGAACGGCCAAAGGCCAGAAGTCAACATCCCCCTCCCCCACCGCCGCCCAGCCCGACACACGCACTTGGGCGCTCCCGGCCCGGGGTAACCGAAGGGCCGTTCTCGGCCGCCCGCCCCAGCCCAGCTGCTCCCGCCGCCTGCTGACCCGAACCAGACACTGAGAAGCCCGTCACGTTAACAGCCCCCCGGCCGGCCCGAGCGCTGCTCCCCCTCCCCAGGGGGCTGGCGGGCCCGGCCACAGGCGGGGCCGGAATGTCACAGCGGGTGACCCCGAGCCGGACCCAGAGCCGAGCCCTCACCCCAGCCAGGCCCCGCCCAAGCCGCGGGGGTCACCTTGGCGGCGGCGGCACCGAACGACGCCCGGCAGCCGTTGTGCCTCAGCCCGGCCGACACTCGGCTGCAAATCATGGACGCCGCCATGACCGAACCTCGTCGGCTTCCCACTCGCCCCTCGCGCACGCACGCGCCGCTGCTACCATAGCGCGCGGGAGGGTAGAAAAGGCCTCGGCTCCGCCTCTCCTGACGCGGCGGTCCCAGCGGGGGTCTCTGGGCTCTCGCGGTGCCTCGGGGCGCAGCGCTGCCCTCTAGCGAGGAGAACCAGCGAGGGCAGGAGCCCGGCCGGCAGCGAGACGCGCGGTCCTGGGAGGAGCCTCGCCCCAGGCCCGAGGCTCATTGAAGCGCGTGGAAAGCGCCCCAGTGACTGCAGGGAGCAGTGGTTCTTGGCACCCTTGAGGGCTGTGGGGCTGGGTCAGGCCCGCAGGTGACTCGGCGCTGCCTCCAGCCGCAGGGGCTGTGAACCAGCTCAGGCGCCAGACTCAGCCCCTGGCCCAGTCAGGCTGCCCTCCCACCGGTAACCCACCAGCCAGGAGTCCCCAGGGCTGAAACTGCTAAAGCCCCCCCGTGCTGAGTGTGCCCCAAACCCCTGTCCTCCCCTGCTGATCCCAGAGCAATCAGCCCAGGAGCTTGTGTTAATCAACCCCAGGGGTACAAGGGTTGGAGCCAGGGTGACCAGATGTCCCAATTTTATAGAGACAGGCCTGATTTTGGGGGCTTTTTCTTATATAGGCTCCTATTACCTCCCACCCCCATCCCAATTTTTTACACTTGCTATCTGGTCACCCTAGTTGGAGCAAGAAACCTGTGGCTTTGTGTAAGGGGCCTGTAGTTCTGGAACTGGACCCCACCATTGGCCTGTTACAGGACAGACTTCTGCTGCCATCACTACATCAATCAAGGGCGAGACAAAGTGTCCTCTTTGCACAACATAGCTCTGCTGGCTAATGTCCCTTGTGTAGATGTAGCTATACCTGAAAAACTGCTTTGACCAGTACAGCTTGTTTCACTCGGGTGGGGTGGAATAACCTACAGTAGTAAAAGCACAGCTTTGCTGGTCCTTTTGGCATCCACATTAGGAGCGCTTCGCCAGTGTAGTATACCAGTATCGCTATACTAATAAAGTGCTCCTTGTGTAGACATGGCCTATTATCATTATTTTATTATGATTCATTATTTATTAGATAACCTAAAGTGTGAGAGGATCTTTATTGAGGACTGTTTATGTACAAAAATTACACTGCTTTAACTATAGTGGAATAGTTAAAGCAGTGCAACACACACACACAGGGCTTGTCTACTCTTAGATTGGCATGGGCAGCTGCAGTGCTTAGTGAAACCACTGCCCATGCCAATGGGAGAGCTTTGCCCATCAGAATAGGTACTCCACCTCCTCAAGAGGCCGTGGCTATGTCAACAGGAAAAGCCTTCCTGTCAGTATCCCACCACTACCCCTAGTTATGCTAGGTCAGCATAACTACGTTGCTCAGGAGTGTGGAAAATAAGTTGCAAGTGTAAAGTAAAGAGTTATTTTATAACAGTATAGCTATTCCTGTAAGTGAAGGAGAAAAAGCAGTAGCAGTACTCTTTTATACCAGTATAACTGCATTCATACTAGGTGATGAACCAGTATAACTAATTTGGTAAAACATCACACCTCTTAACCTAAATATTATTGTTGTTGTTTATTATTTGTATTACCATAGTGCCTAGGAGCTCTAGGAATGGACTAGGCCACCATTATGCTACATGCCCTACAAACAGAGAACAAACAGATGGTGTGTCGTTATACTGGCACAGAAACAATGGGTTGACCAGGCCTAAATGACAAGATGTATTCAGTGTTCCTAGGAAATTACAGTCCCAACTTGTTTTTCTTTTTTTTTTCTCTTTTGTCCTCTGTGCAAGCTGTAAGGCCCATCTGTTTAAGCAGGCTTCAGCTTGAAATATTATTAGAGAAAATAACAGACATCCCTTTGTTTATATATTTTTCTTGTAGGGGAGTTGAAATGCTTTATGAATATTGAGCGAAAACGTAAAATTGGTGGGTTTAATTTTTAAATATTATGCATATGCTAAAAGACTGCTCTGATTAATGCATGTTGCAAATATTTTCATTCATTTGACTGATATCAAATGAAATAGCTGCAGCTATTATTATGTTTAATTACAGAGACAACTGCCTGATGTGGCACTAGGTCTCCACTGGCACTCAGATCAAGTTGTAACATCAATAATTATTTTTAGTCTTAGCATAATTTTTCCATTATTTCTAGATAGTCTTAATTCACTATATCACATATGTCAATAGCTAGATTTATACTGAAAGTCCCTTATTTCTATTTTTTAAAATGATTTGTTTAACACCACCAGATTACTCGACCATGAACTTTGTACGATACACAAAAATAAAGAAAATCTCTGATTCAAGTTTACGATCTAGGCACTTGATCCTGCAAACACTTGTGTGTTTAACTTTATGCCTATGAGTAGTTCCATTGACATAGCTATGCAAAAGACGGAATGCACTAGGAAATTCAGAACTGAAAATAGTGTGCAAGTCACTTGGGAGAAGTATTTTGCTTTTAAAGAAAATGTTAAAGAAAGGGAGGTGCCTTGGCAAATTGTGATGAGAAGGGCATTCTGCACATAGTGAGCACCAAGGAAAAATGCACATGGATCAACTTGTTTCCATAAATTATGTATGTAAACGGTAGATATAAACTGAAGGAAAGCAGTATTGGAGCTGTAACTATCTGATGTGGTTAACGCTTGAAAATGCACAATAGTAAAATAACAGGAGGAATTGCATTTTTTGCCAAAAACTAGTCTAATGTGGATTAAAGCAGCTTTTGCTACAGGAACTAGTTTAGGGGACACTGTGACTGTTGCTTAATTGCTTTGCAGCTGGCCATCTACTGTACCTGATGTGCTGTCATTATCCATTAACATTTTGTTGAAGTCAGTGGATGCTAGGATGCAGCTGGTACTTTCAGAAGCTCAAAGAATGGTCCTATATAGATGTACTTGTTCCTGTGACACTAATGTGTTGCCAAAATTTCAGCAAGGGACCATCAAAAATTTTCCACCTGATGAGGCCATGGCTACACTGGCGCTTTACAGCGCTGCAACTTTCGCGCTCAGGGGTGTGAAAAAAACACTCCCCCGAAGCGCTGCAAGATATAGCGCTGTAAAGCCTCAGTGTAAACAGTGCCGCAGCGCTGGAAGCGTGGCTCCCAGCGCTGCAAGCTACACTCGTAGAGGATGTGGAGTACGTGCAGCGCTGGGAGAGCTCTCTCCCAGCGCTGGCACTGCGACTACACTCGAAACTTCAAAGCACTGCCGTGGCAGCACTTTGAAGTGCAAGTGTAGCCATACCCTCATCAGTAATACATATGATATTTCTTTGGTAAAACACTCTTCATCCCTGCAAAAACCAATCAGTTCCATACTCTTTCCCTACCATAATCCATCAATCCTTCCAAAGCTCCTCCTTCCATATCTATCAACTCTTCCACCATCACCCCTCTCTATGCACCATGCTTCCCCATCACCAATCTCTTGTAAGTCACTCCCCATCTGGCATCTGTTCCTTACAGCTTCAAGAAGTCTTATCTCAGAATCTGTTGGTTATGGTAGCCTCTTATAAGGAGAGGCAAGGAATAAAAGAGGGCTGTCCAGTAATTAATCATGTGATTAATCGCACTGTTAAACAATAATAGAATAAAATTTAAATATTTTGGGATGTTTTCCACATTTTTAAATATATTGATTTCAATTATAACAAAGAATGAAAAGTGTACAGTGCTTACTTTATATCAGGGATTGGCAACCTTTGGAACATGGCTTGCCTGGCTAGCCAGGCCAGTTTGTTAACCTGCCACGTCTGCAGGTTCGGCCGATTGTGGCTCCCACTAGCCGTGGTTTGTTGCTCCAGGCCAATGAGGGTGGCGGGAAGCGGTGGCCAGCACATCCCTCAGCCCGTGCCACTTCCCACAGCCCCCATTAGCATTAGTGACAGTGATTAGTAACAGTGGTCAGCATGGATTTGTCGAGAACAAACTGTGTCAAGCCAACCTAATGGCTTTCTTCAACAGAGTAACAAGCCTTGTGGATGGAGGAAATTGGTAGATATGGTATATCTTGACTTTAGTAAAGTTTTTGATACTGTCTCGCATGACCTCATAACCAAACTAAGGAAGTACAACCTAGATAGAGTTATTATAACTGGTTGGAAAACCACTCACAGAGAGTAATCAGTGGTTCACAGTCAGGCTGGAAGGGCATAACAGGTGGAGACCTGCAGAGATCAGTTCTGGGTCCGATTTTGTTCAATATCTTTATGAATGATTTAGATAATGGTATGGAGAGTACACTTATAAAGTTTGCGGCCATTAAATGGGTATTAAATTAAGTTTTCAAATGATACCTCACAAGGTACACTTTGTACAAAATATAGGCATATAAAAGTGGCTAACATGGGGTACAGGATGTTAGATGGGGTACAGTGTGTCAGTGTCACATGAGGGCAGTACATGGAGAAAAGAAAAGAAGGAGTGAAAGAGCAGCCCTAAAACCAAGGAGGAGGAGGAAAAAACCAAGCCACAAGTCACACAGATGGAAAAAATAAAAGAAAATGGAGATATAGAGAAGACAGAAATACTGCACATTAATAGACAGCCAACTGGATATGAGATGGAATAAACCTCTTAACAGGCTCAGAGGTTCACATTTGCAAGAGAGAATAGCAATAGCTGAAGTGTGCAGCATTATATGACAGTGACATTCTGAAAATCCCAGTGTTCAGGCACCCACTTGAACTCAGATATTCAGGTATCTTGGGAAAGGAATACTAAAAACATATTTTCAAAGTCCAAGCACTGCCCACATTCTGCTTCAAAAATTCCCCTTCAGTGAGCACACAAAAATTCAGCAGTTCTGTCTCCCAGCCCAAGCTCATTCTGACCATACAATTACAGCACAGCATTCCTCTTTAACGCTGTACAGCTGCAGTGCTGCTATCAGTCAGTCTATGGGAGCTCTCCACTGTGTGTGCACATCATTATACTCAAGGAACAATCATCAGGTTTGACCACTTTGGGGGTCAGAGGACATTTTGCTGCAAGGCAGTCCTGAGAGTGTAACCAGAGGCAGAAATTCAAACAAATCCATACAAATGGATTATTCTGGTCCTTGGAAGAGGATTGGCGTTTGTGAGAGTCAATGAAGGTTATAAAAGTCAAACTTTTTGCTTAACTGGGCCCTTTGTAAATTACTGTATTAAAGGAAAGGATTTTCTATAATAAGTATGTGACGTAGGAATTCTCACAGCTTTCTGGTGTGAAAAGGATATGAACAACTATTGCCTGAACTCTTAATATAAAACTAGGATTGTAGAGAATTACATAGAACATAAAATTGTAATAAAGCTAAAGTCAGGGCATAAGGAAAGGTAAAATAACTAGGCTAACTTCTGTAAAGTTTCTTTTGCACTATATGGAGACTCTTCGGCATAAGTGATTCATACATTATTGGGATTCCCTCCAAGACCTTTTTCCATTCAGCTTATCCAGAACACCTTGTCCAGTTCTGGGAGTACACTTCATCAAGTTCTCTAGGATCCAAAACACTCAGTTTGACTCTGGATTTCATCATTCAGGTTCCCTTATTTGGCATACAGCCAAGCTACGGTAAGTTGATCACACTCGAGCATAGGGGGTGGTTATTGGGCATACCACATATCCAAAGTTAAACAGACCTCTTCCTTTAAATACATTTACATATTTCATTGCATTTGTTATGCATTACACCACACATTTTTTGATTGGATTGGTTATTTTGCAGGAACCAATCCCTGTACAGCATGCTCTATCCAGATGCTGTTTACATGGAACCTGATCTTTACATTCCAGGTTTTTCTTGTCCATAGTCTCTAGCATCAAGGTGTTGCTGCTTATCTTAACTAGTACACTGAAATAGGGACAGTTATATAGGCCTGGCTTGACATAAGCAACTTGCCTCATTTCTTAGTGGACATAACTGGGAAGGAGGATGGAAGGTTAAGTTGTAAACAGGGGCTTGACAAACAGTATGCTGGAGTCCAGATGTCTGTACTAGCTAAGTTAAGCAGCAACACCTTGATGCTAAAGATGGACAGTCTTTTCCTTATATTTTCTTGATGCCCTCCATAATCTGAGCATTGGTTTCTCTGTCAACACACCAAACTTCCAAAACATGGACAATTTTCAGACTGAAAGCTGCTTTATTATATACCATGATGTACAGACACTCTTTTCTCAACCTATGAATTGCATAATTTTTTAACATTAGCTTTAATAATTTTTTAAAAATCCATTTACTCTAGGGACCAGCAATTTTACCATGACCTGTCTCCTTGCTTTTCATCCATGAATCCCAAAGCACTTTACAAAGGACAGCACTCTGATTATCCCCATTTTAGAGATGGGGAAACTAAGGCATGGAACAGGAAAATGACTAAAACCTCTATCCGCTACTACCAAGCGACAGACACAGCAATATAATAAAGATTGAAATATTTAATTTTACTTTTGTGGTTTTTGAAAAAGTTGGGGCAAAATGTGTTTTCCCATTGTTTTTTCCTTTATTATTGCAAAAATTTATAAATGGCATAAACTCTAAAAAATGATAGCTGGTAGCCCAAATAGTTAATGTTTCCTTCTTGCCTTTTGTCATCCCATTCCATCCCAGCCCCCACCAGGTTGTGATAATTGATGTGTTCACTGTCTAAATTAGGGCCCACTCCTTTAAGGCCTGGCATAAGCACAAGGAGACCAAACTATAGGGCATAAGCAACCTTAAATATTGGCATTTTGTAAATACCGAGTTATGACTTTGTAAATTTAATGTTCTTTTAACCTATATTTTCAATGTAATTCTGTAGTTTTTTTAAAAAAGCAAACTGAAAAAAACAGAGATTCCTTAATGTGGAATCATATTGACGCGCATTAACAGAATGGGAAATTGCACCTTCCCAGCTTCCCCTTACTTTAAACATTGTCTTACCCTAAGCCAAAGGAGTAGCAGAGGCAACTTTACTGTTACTTTGTCTCCTCAATCTGGAATTCTAGCTCTGTGCCTGGGCACAGGCTGTGACTGGTGTATTATAGAGCTCTGTGCTACGGCGCAGTCTTTGCTGGAAATGGAATGCTCAGACATTTTAGTGAACAGTTTCTCAAAACCTCTAACGAACATGTGCATATAGTGAGTTTCAGAGTTTTATACAGCAAATCTGGGTGGATTTTCATTCAGGACTCCAGCACCACCTCCTTGCCCAATTTAAAGTTCCCACTCCAAACCCTGGAGTCACTAAAGCAAAATGATCTATCTTTCCTGAATTTTATTTTTGAAAACAGCTGAATTGTTTCCAAAACAATTCAGCCTGAGGCAGAGAGTAAACATGGAAAAATATTATACTCATAGAATATCAGGAACTCCACCAGAGAGGTCCTTTGGGGCCATCTGCCTGTCCCAAGTCAGGATAAAGGAGGAGGGTTGGGTGTGGGGCTAGCAACTCCACCTTGTAAAAAACCAACCTGCTACAGAAACGCCAACAATAGAGACAATAGAGAATTTTACCCTGGAAAAATAACGGTCTTCAACTCGAAGATGCATGACGCTGAGTGGTAAAAGCCATGAGGAAGCCACTAAGCCGATTACTCTTCTTGCAACCAGGAGGATTACCATAGGCACATGGAACGTGAGGACCATGTACGAGTCAGGAAAGACGGCGCAGGTTGCAGCAGAGATGAGGAGCAACAACTTGACCCTATTAGGCATTAGCGAGACAAGATGGACGCAAGCGGGACAGAGAAGACTGTTGACAGGAGAGCTTTTGCTGTATTCAGGACATGAAGAGAGCAACGCACCCCACACACAGGGAGTAGGCTTCATGTTGTCCAAGCAGGCACAGAGAGCACTGATTGGTTGGGAGGCACATGGTCCCAGGATCATCACAGCATCCTTCAGAACTAAAATGAAGAGGATTAAGATGAATGTTGTTCAGTGCTACGCTCCAACTAATGACAGCGAAGAAGAGGACAAAGATTATTTTTACAACAGACTCCAGAAAATATTAGAGATTCTCCCAGATAAAGAAATTATCGTCCTTATGGGAGACTTTAATGCCAAAATTGGACCTGACAACACAGGACACGAACAAGTCATGGGGACCCACGCTCTGGGAGAGATGAGTGAGAATGGAGAGAGATTTGTGGATCTGTGTGCACTTAACAACCTGGTCATAGGAGGTAGCATCTTTCCTCACAAGCGGATCCACAAGAGTACCTGGGTATCACCAGCAGGCATGACAGAAAATCAGATCGATCATGTCTGCATTAGCAAGAAGTTCAGAAGATCCTTGCAGGACGTTAGAGTTAGAAGAGGAGCAGACGCGGCGTCCGACCATCACTTAGTGGTGGCCAGATTGAAGCTGAAGCTGAAAAAGAACTGGATAGACGTGTCAGGCAGAAGAGTGAAGTACAACGTCAGCCTTCTGAAGGACCATAAGACCAAGGAAGATTTTGGACTGATGCTGAAGAATAAGTTTTCAGTACTACAGGAGCGGTCTGAGGAAGAAGAAGACAGTGTACTAAACAGATGGCAGAAAGTGAGAGACACACTTAAGTCAGTATGCCAGGAAGTGCTTGGAATTAAGAAACACCAACAGAAAGAGTGGATCACAGCAGAGACCTTGATCAAGATAGAAGACAGAAAGAAGAAGAAGGCAGCAGTCAATAACAGCAGGACTAGAACAGCAAAGGCCAAAGCTCAAAAAGAGTATGCTGAAGCCCATAGAGCAGTGAAGAGGAATATCAGGAAGGACAAGAGAGAGTATGTGGATGAACTGGCAGCAGAAGCGAAGCAGGCAGCATACAGCGGTAATATGAAACCGCTGTATGATACTACCAAGCGACTGTCTGGAAAGTTCAACTAGCCAGAACGTCCCGTTAAAGACAAGCAGGGAAAGTCTATAACAGGAATAGAACAACAGATGAACAGATGGGATGAGCACTTTGAGGAACTCCTGAACAGACCAGCACCACCAAATCCACCAGATATCAACCCAGCCAACGAGGACCTCCCAATTAATTGCGATAAACCAACCAGAGATGAGATCAGAAGAGCCATCACCATGATGAAGAATAGGAAGGCGGCTGGACCTGATGACATCCCAGCAGAGTCCCTGAAAGCAGACCTGGATGCTTCAGTGGAAATGCTGTACACCCTCTTTGAGAAGAAGAAGTGATTCCGGTAGACTGGAAAGAGGGATATCTCATCAAAATCCCCAAGAAAGGAGATCTTAGCAACTGTGCCAATTATAGAGGAATCACACTCCTGTCGGTGCCAGGGAAGGTCTTCAACCGAGTCCTCTTAGAGAGAATGAAGGATGCCGTCGATCCACAGCTACGAGATGAACAGGCAGGTTTCTGGCAGAATAGATCATGCACGGACCAGATAGCAACGCTTCGCATCATAGTCGAGCAGTCTATGGAGTGGAACTCCTCGTTGTACATCAACTTTGTTGATTATGAGAAAGCGTTCGATAGCGTGGATCGAGAGACCCTCTGGAAGCTCCTTCAGCACTATGGCATCCCAGCAAAGTTGGTCAACCTGATCAAGAACTCATATGACGGTATACACTGTAGAGTGATCCATGGAGGGCAGCTTACTAACAGCTTCCAGGTGCAAACTGGAGTCAGGCAAGGATGCTTGTTGTCACCACTTCTCTTTCTCCTCATCATTGATTGGATTATGAAGACATCCACTTACGAGCGTAGGAATGGAATCCAGTGGACGCTGTGGACCCAGCTTGATGACCTGGACTTTGTTGACGACCTTGCACTCCTTTTGCACAGTAAACAGCAGATGCAAGAGAAGACCAACATAGTGGCAGCCACGTCATCACAGGTTGGCCTCAACATTCACAAGGACAAGACCAAGATCTTTAGGATTAACTCCACTAGCAATGACCCAGTCACACTGAATGGAAGCCCCCTGGAAGAAGTGCAGTCCTTCACCTACCTAGGTAGCATCATCGACCAGCAGGGTGGCACAGAAGCAGACATCAAAGTAAGGATTGGTAAGGCAAGAGCAGCCTTCTTACAGATCAAGAACATCTGGAGCTCCAGAGAGCTGTCTTTGGCAATAAAAATTCGACTGTTCAACTCCAATGTGAAATCAGTCCTACTGTATGGAGCTGAAACCTGGAGGACAACCAAAACAACCATCAGGAAGATCCAGACCTTAATTAATAGCTGCCTCAGTAGGATTCTCCAGATCCGCTGGCCAGACACCATCAGTAACATCCACCTCTTGGAGAGGACCTGTCAACTCCCAGCAGAGGAAGAAATCAGAAGGAGAAGGTGGGGTTGGATAGGACATACACTACATAAGCAGCCAACTAACATCACCAGACAGGCACTGCGGTGGAACCCCCAAGGCAAGCAGAAAAGAGGCCGTCCAAGAAACACCTGGCGACGTGACCTTCAGGCTGATAGCAAAAAAATGGGCTATACCTGGAACCAGCTAGAGCGAATGGCCTAGGATAGAGGACTCTGGAGATCTGTGGTTGGCGGCCCATACCCCGATTGGGGTGACGGGCATGAGTGAGTAAGTGAGAATATCAGGGTTAGAAGGGACCTCAGGAGGTCAGCTAGTCCAACCCTCTACTCAAAGCCAGACCAATCCCCAGACAGATTTTTGCCCCAGATCCCTAAATGGCCCCTTCAAGGACTGAACTCTCAACTCTGGGTTTAGTAGGCCAATGCTCAAACCACTGAGCTTTGTGCAAATGGTTATAGTGTGCTAAAGTTATAAGCAACTCAAAACAGGGACTTATAATAGAAAGTAGTAGGCAACCTTAATTATATGGAAGACAGGATACTGGGCTAGATGGACCATTGGTCTGACCCAGTATGGCCAGTCTTATATTTTTATGTTCTTACTTTTCTCAAAGCTCTGTGCAAAACCCATAAAATAACTAGACAAAAAAACAGAAGAGAGCAGATTCAACCAATAAAATATTTTTTATTTTCATATGGTATCCTTCACACACACAATCACAAGACATTTTACAGACAGTAACTCGTAAAGAGAAAAAAAAGGTTTCATAGATAGATTTAATGTCTTGGAGGAGAGAAAGAGTTTTATATACCTATGTGCAATAGGAAACGGAGGTTTTCCTCTTGGTTGACATGCATGACACTCATATGGACATATCTGTTCAATATTAATAAATATTCCTACTGTGCAGAAGAGAAGGTCTGAAGCAATGTCTTTTTTGTGGTTTGCCTGGACTCTATATTTACCCTCTACTAGTTTATCCAGTTCACTTTCACAGTTGTACTGCTTGCAACCATGGAACCAGTAACATTCAAGGCTTCTAAACCATCAAAAGTATAGAGGTTTTAGAATCAGTCCTTAGGGCTTCAAAAATCTCCCAAAAGCTTGAGGTTAGGGAAGAAGAAGTTTTAAATGGAGAGAGCTACACAAGTGAACAGATCACAAAGAGGGGCTGAGGCCTTGGCTACACTGGAGAGTTGCAGCGCTGGTGGTGGCTTTACAGCGCTGCAACTTACTCACCGTCCACACTTGCAAGGCACATTCAGTGCTGTATCTCCCTGGCTACAGCGCTGCATGTACTCCACCTCTGCCTGGGGAATGACGACTGCAGCGCTGGTGATGCAGCGCTGCTCTGCCAGTTTGGCCACCAAAAGCGCTGTTATTGGCCTCCAGAGGTATTCGGAGGTATCCCAGAATGCCTGCTCAGCCACTCTGCTCATCAGTTCAAACTCTACTGCCCTGGCCTCAGGTGACCCGCCCTTTAAATGCCCCAGGAATTTTAAAAATCCCCTTCCTGTTTGCTCAGCCAGGTGTGGAGTGCAATCAGTGAATCTTTCCAGGTGACCATGCCTCCACGCCCCAAACGAGCCCCAGCATGGAGCAATGGCGAGTTGCTGTACCTCATCAGTGTTTGCGGGGAGGAAGCTGTGCAGTCACAGCTGAGCTCCAACCATAGGAATTACGATACCTATGGGCAGATATCAAGGGCCATGCTGGAAAGGGGCCATGACTGGGACGCGGTGCAGTGCAGGATTAAAGTGAAGGAGCTGCGGAGTGCCTATTGCAAAGCCCAGGAGGGAAACCTCCGCTCTGGTGCTGCACCCACGACCTGCCGTTTTTACAAAGAGCTGGACGCGATACTTGGGGGTGACCCCACAGCCAATCTGAGGACCATGATGGACACTTCGGGGGCGGGGACAGGTGGAGGCGGAGGAGGAGGGGGAGGAGAAAACCAAGAGTGAGGGTACTGGGGTGAGGGGCGACACCCCAGAGTCCCAGGAGGCATGCAGCCAGGAGCTCTTCTCAAGCCAGGAGGAAGGTAGCCAGTCGCAGCAGCCGGTACTTGGTGAAGGGCAAGCAGAGGAGTGAGTTCCCAGTAAGCGGCTTTTATTTTCAGGATGGAAATGTTTCGGGAGAGGAGGGAGGGATAGGGCTGCATGCATGCATGCCTGCCTAGATGTGGAATAGCGCATTGATGTGGTCTATCACGTCACGGTAATCGGCCTCGGTAATTTCTTCAAAAGTTTCAGCCAGAGCGTGGGCAATGTGCTTGCGCAAGTTTATAGGGAGAGCCACTGTGGTCCTTGTCCCAGTCAGGCTAAAGCGTCCACGCCACTGTGCTGCGAGGGGTGGGGGGACAATTGCTGCACACAGGCAAGCTACATAGGGGCCAGGTCAGAATCCGCATTGCTGTAGAAGACCCTCCCACTCTTCCCAGATGACCTGCAGCAGCGAGATATCTTCCAGGATTAACTCCTGTGGAAAATGTTGGGAGAGTGTTTAGTGTAGGTGCCCCCTGCAGCTGTTTGCTTTCCCCAATGCACAGAAACCCCAGCACAGCCCTGAAGCAATCATTCCCCCTTCCCAGGTGACCCGCAGCAGCAAGATAGCTTCCAGGATTAACTCCTGTGGAAAATGTTGGGAGAGTGTTCAGTGTAGGTGCCCCCTGCAGCTGTTTGCTTTCCCCAATGCACAGAAACCCCAGCACAGCCCTGAAGCAATCATTCCCCCTTCCCAGGTGACCCGCAGCAGCAAGATAGCTTCCAGGATTAACTCCTGTGGAAAATGTTGGGAGAGTGTTCAGTGTAGGTGCCCCCTGCAGCTGTTTGCTTTCCCCAATGCACAGAAACCCCAGCACAGCCCTGAAGCAATCATTCCCCCTTCCCAGGTGACCCACGGCAGCAAGATAGCTTCCAGGATTAACTCCTGCGGAAAATGTTGGGAAAGTGTTCAGTGTACATGCCCCCTGCAGCTGTTTGCTTTCCCCAGTGCACAGAAACCCCAGTACAGCCCTGAAGCAATCAGTCCCCCTTACTCACCATTTTGGGGCTCCTGTGGGTTATGTGCACTCCCTTTGGTATGGGAAAATTATGCTGAAGTGAAGACTATAAACTCCTTCACTGTGTGGGAATAACTGTCCAAGATATAAACAATGCTGCCTCTGTTAACTGTTGCCTTTTTTTCCTTTCCACAAGCGACCTTGAGTTCTCAGCTGCCCGTGTTAACAGCAGCTCAAAGAATCCAAAACCTGCGGAAGAAGCCACGAAAAAGCAAAGACGACCTGCTGCAAACAGTTATGGATCACTCTGCCAGAGAGAATAAAAAACTGCAGGACTGAAGGGTGTTAGTGTCACAGACCTAAGCAGCTTTTGCCCTGGCCTCCATGTTCAGGAAACGAGCCTGCACGTACTCTCAAGCGAGAAACATTTCCGAAAGTTACCGTTGGGGCTAGGCAAATTTTGTGGTCAGCCATTTCCAGGAAACGCCCCCCTCCCTGAGGGTGGTAACGAGGCACCTGTAAATCTCCTAATTAGGAGAAACCTGGCCAAAAAATTGGACACATCATTACCCTTATAAATTGCCCACCGTCCAAGAGTGGGCAGGGAGAGACGCAGAAAGCTGTACTCAAAACCGAGCCTGATCAACTCAAGGTCTCCCTCAGCTACGTGTTCTAAGAAGCCTACCCGTCTGCCGGTGATGATGAAACTTTTGTGGTTTGTGTGTGTGAGTATGCCTAACTGCTGATTTTGTTACTTCTGCTATTTTTGCTAGCTAACTGAGTCTGTAATCGTGTTGTAAGCTGGAGTCTCACGGCAAGCTTTAGTTGTCTTATTGCATTTTGCTTTTATTTAGATGAGTAATTGCATTTATGCTTAATAATAGCACCAATAGCACCCTTGCTAACCCTTGGAAGGACCTGAATAACTACTGGGACCTAGAGCGGTACCAGGGTCAGCTTCTGTTTGTAATTGCAGTATTTTTATTATTTGTTCTGGTATTATATTGTAAGCCCAAGTTCTAACTAGTATTAAGTTGTTCCTCATCCTCACCTGTGACCCATTCAATAAACCCTCAATTTTAACCCCACGACTGATTGTTTGCGTTATCCCCATTGCTACCTTCGGGGCACTTGTCACCCCTCCCGAGGGCATCCAGTGATCGAACCTCCGCCCTATCCCAACGCTCATTACCCGGTAGATAACGGGCACCTTGTGACCATATCGGTGGAGCGAGGGGCGAGAGTAATCAGTAATCAACAAAAGGAAAGGGAAAGCAGGATCCACCAGAGAAACGCCGCAGCCAGGAAGAAAAGCACAAAGCAGCTGATAAGCATCCTGGCGTGCCAAGCGGACTCTATCCAGGCGCTAGTAGCCATGCAGGCAGAGCACTACCGTGCCGGCCCCCCACCTCGTCCCAAAGCTCTTTCCCTCGTGCCCCAATGTCAGCTCCAAAACCTCTTCCCCAGCATCCAGGTTCTTACCTCCACCAGCTGCCTCCAACACCTGTACGTTCACCAACCATCCCTGAAAACTACGACCCTTACCCTCTGCACTCAGCCCCCATCACCATACAGTATAGGCATCCTGAAGTGCAGCAGTCATTGCACAGCACTCCAGACAGGACATATTCAAACCTGTGACTGTACAGTTCCCCACCGCACCCCCCTGCCCTTTTAGGTTCCCAAAATGTTGTGTGTCTGTCAATAAAGTTATTTTCTTTTCAATAAATGAATTCTTGGCTTTGAAAACAGTCTTTATTATTGCAGAAAGTCAAAGATACCTTAGCCCAGGAAAGAAACAGGCACTGCAAATCAGCTTAGGAAAAACAGATTCCTACTAACATTGTAACCACTGCACTTCACTCCCGTGCAAGGCACCAAACATTACTGTTGGTTTTCAGCCTCAAACTTCTCCCTCAAGGCATCCCTGATCCTTGAAGCCCTGTGCTGGGCCTCTCTAGTAGCCCTGCTCTCTGGCTGTGCAAATTCAGCCTCCAGGCGTTGAACCTCAGAGGTCCATGCCTGACTGAATGTTTCATCCTTCCCTTCACAAATATTATGGAGGGTACAGCACGCGGATATAACCGCAGGGATGCTACTTTCCCTCAAGTCTAGCTTCCCATACAGAGATTGCCAGCACCCTTTTAAACAGCCAAAAGCACACTCCACAGTCATTTGGCACCGGCTCAGCCTGCAGTTGAACCGGTCCTTGCTCCTGTCAAGCTTCCCTGTATACAGTTTCATGAGCCAAGGCATTAACGGGTAAGCGGGGTCTCCAAGGATCACAATGGGCATTTCAACGTCCCCTACTGTGATCTTCCAGTCTGGGAAAAAAGTCCCTGCCTGCAGTTTCCTGACCAGGCCAGTGTTCCGAAAGATGCGTGCATCATGCACCTTTCCAGGCCAGCCTGTGTTAATGTCAATGAAATGCCCACGGTGATCCACAAGCGCCTGGAGAACCATTGAGAAATACCCCTTCCGATTAACGTACTCGGATGCTAGGTGGGGTGGTGCCAGAATAGGAATATGCATCCCATCTATCGCCCCTCCACAGTTAGGGAAACCCATTTGTGCAAAGCCATCCACAATGTCCTGCACGTTCCCCAGAGTCATGGTTCTTCTTAGCAGGATGAAATTAATGGCCTTGCAAACTTGCATCAAAACGACTCCAACGGTCGACTTTCCCACTCCAGACTGGCTCCCGACCGATCGGTAGCTGTCTGGAGTTGCCAGCTTCCAGACTGCAATAGCCATCCACTTCTCCAACGGCAGGGCAGCTCTCAATCTCGTGTCCTTGCGCCGCAGGGTGGGGGCGAGCTCAGCACACAGTCCCATGAAAGTGGCTTTTCTCATCCGAAAGTTCTGCAACCACTGCTCGTCATCCCAGACTTCCATGATGATATGATCCCACTCAGTGCTTGTTTCCCGAGCCCAAAAGCGGCGTTCCACGGTGCTGAGCATTTCCGTGAAAGCCACAAACAATGTCGTGTCATACGCGTCAGGCGACTCGCAATCATCGTCGGACTCCTCATCACTTTGGAGCTTAATGAATAGCTCAACTGCCAAACGTGATGTGCTGGCGAGACTCGTCAGCATACTCCTCAGCAATTCAGGCTCCATTTCCCACAGAAATCGCGCTGCACAGAAACCGTTGGGAGAGTCACAATGGCGCCAAACGTGGACGGAAAAACAGGGACTGCTGAGATGTAAAGCGATGCATCACGGGGCGTTGGGACAGGAAGCAGAATGACCCGCACTCTTTCGTCCCCTTCCTACAACCCACAGCGCCAAAATGGGACAAGGTGCTCTGTGGGATAGCTGCCCAGAATGCACCACTCCCAACAGCGCTGCAAATGCTGCAAATGTAGCCACACTGCAGCGCTGGTAGCTGTCAGTGTGGCTACACTCCAGCGCTTTCCCTACACAGCTGTATGAAGACAACTGTAACTCCCAGCGCTGCAGACCTCCAAGTGTAGCCAAGGCCTAAGAGCAGGTCTAAATTAGTAGTGAAGAGGAGTAGATGGATGTATACATGGCTGAAATGATCCTACATAAAGTTTTGCAAAACAAAGAAAGAAAATGTTAATTGGATTCTGAGCAGCTCAGAAGCCAGTAAAAAAAGAACAGAGGATGGAGATTATATTTCCAAGAGCAAGAAAGCAGTGCTGAGACAGCATTCAGGATCCTTGTAGTGAGAACATAGAGATTTATGAAGTCTATAAAAGGTACTGCAACAGCAAAGATGGGAAATGACTAATGCAGGGATAAAGATTTTAGCAGAGACTGGGTCAAGGTACGGGCAAATTTTGGGAATATTCTCAAGAGGGTTACAGACAGACTTAAAAAACAGAAAGAATATGAAAGATAAAAATAAATTTGAGGCATATTTCCAAGAACTTCAACATGATCTACTTTAAAGGGAACAACTGAATACATTGTTAAACGAAATCTGTGTAAAAGTACATTTCAGAATCATCCTAACAAGATATTTTCTTACTTTCTTATTACTCCTCATTATGATCTATACCTTGGTGTGGGGAAAAATCCGAATCCACTTGCAATCATAGGTTTCCTGAAGAATAAGAAACTATCCTGTTACCATCCCAACTAACGGCCATCCTTTAAACTATAAAGAATAGTGGATTGGGAGTTCGGAATCCTCCTGCCAGGAATTCACTGTATTCCCTTGAACATGTCATTGGATGCCTGATTATTTTCTCGAGTGGCCTTTAACACTGGGTGCATTCACAGCTCCTGTTGACTTCAATTGGGCGTAGTTATATAAGGGTATGGCTACACTTACAGCTGTACAGTGCTGGGAGTTACAGCTGTCTTCATACAGGTGTGTAGGGAAAGCGCTGCAGTGTGGCCACACTGACAGCTACCAGCGCTGCAGTGTGGTCACATTTGCAGCATTTGCAGCGCTGTTGAGAGTGATGCATTATGGGCAGCTATCCCAGCATTCAAGTGGCTGCAACGTGCTTTTCAAAAGAGGGGGATGGGGTGGAGTGTGACAGAGAGCGTGGGGGAAACAGAGAGAGTGGATTTTTGGAGCTGACCCTCTGTCAGCTCCCTGCCGTGCAAGTTCTAAGGACTGGAAGATACACAGCACCAACCTTCAATCATTTTAAAAGTTTCAACCCCTTCCCCCACCCCTCTCTTATTCACTAAATGCAAATAGCCTTCAGACCAGATAAGCAGCTGCTCCAAAACAGACTCCCCCTCCCTCCGCGCCATGTTGCTTCTCTCCTCAAGCAAACTGTGAACATTCCAAGGAATCCCCCTGCCTGCCTCTGCTCGAGCAAATGAGCTGTGTTTGTTTTTTAGATAAGCAGCTCCGGGAGCCTGGAGTTCACAACAAAACAGCAGAGTGACTGAACAGGCATTCTGGGATACCTCTGAATACCTCGGAGGCCAATTACAGCGCTTTTGGTGGCCACACTTGCGGAGCAGTGCTGCATCACCAGCGCTGCAATCCTTATACCCCAGGCAGAGCAGGAGTACAGCCAGCGCTGCAGCCAGGGAGATGCAGCTCTGTGTGTGCCTTGCAAGTGTGGACGGTGAGAAAGTTGCAGCACTGTAAACCCACCACCAGCGCTGCAACTCTCCAGTGTAGCCAAGCCCAGAAGTGACCACCCAAATATCTAAGGCCATGGCTACACTGGCGCTTTACAGCGCTGCAACTTTCGCACTCAGGGGTGTGAAAAAACACCCCCCTGAGCGCTGCAAGATACAGCGCTGTAAAGCCTCAGTGTAATCAATGCCGCAGCACTGGGAGCGCGGCTCCCAGCGCTGCATGCTACACCCATAAGGGATGTGGTTTACGTGCAGCACTGGGAGAGCTCTCTCCCAGCGCTGGCGTTCCGACCACACTCACACTTCAAAGCGCTGCCACAGCCGCGCTTTGAAATGTCAAGTGTAGCCATACCCACAGGGTTTGGCTACACTTGCAGCTGTACAGGGCTGGGAGTTAAAGCTGTCTTCGTACAGCTGTGTACGGAAAGCACTGCAGTGTGGCCACACTGACAGCTACCAGCGCTGCAGTGTGGCCACATTTGCAGCCAGAGGTGTAGCGACCGCCCTCCGTACCCTCCGACCGGAGGGGGCCCCGCAAGGAAGGGGGCCCCTAAAAGTGGCAAAAAAAATGTAAGGTATAAATAGGTAAGTGACATTTATTGACGCTATTGCACAATCCATGTCTGTTTTACTGACAAAACCGTGAAGTCATTATGATACATCATAATGCTATTTGCTAAATCAGTTGTCTGTCGGTCAGTTTCGAATTTTAATTGGACCCATTCAAAGAACGTGTATTTGCGTTCATAATGGCGGTCGGCGGATAAATGTTATTAATTTAGTTGTTTAGTTTTTTATCGTTTCCAACGCAAAAGCTTGCTTTCTGATGTCTAAGAGAATGTATAAGAGCGGAGCTAGTAAACGAAAGGCAGCAAAAGATGCCGAGAAGGAACTTGAGAAAATTCCAAAGTTGTCAACATATTTTGCGCTGCAATCCAACGTACAGGTACAGGCACATGAAACGGACAGCGCTAGCAGCAACGAATCGTATCCAGAAGTGCTTCAAGTGAGGTCGAAGATGAAGCCAGTTGTTCTACCAAACAAACTGTGACAGATATTCCAGCTGCTGCCGGGAAAGAAGTATCTGAATCTGAACCACTGACTGATGATCCAGGAGATTGGCCGTCTATAATATCGGACAGGTAAGTGTGTGACATTGTTGCACGTGGCCCACCGCAGCAGAATGAAAGTTACGAATTTCCATTTAACGAGGAAAGACGGAGGTTCACAAGTACTCATTTCTATCAAACCATGGCAAATGGCGAGAAAATAAGACGTTCATGGTTAATGTACTCAGTTCAGAAAGATGCCATTTTTTGTTTTTGTTGTAAAGTATTTGGCACTGGCGACATACCGCTACGTCATGGAACCTCTACTTGGAAAGCACTGTCAAAAAGACTTCAGCAGCATGAAACAGGCAAAGGTCATCAAGTCTGTATGGTGAAAAGGTTTGACCTTCGGTCAGGCATAGTAAACTGTACATCTATTGACCAACTCGAATTGCAGGCTTTTCTGAAAGAAAGAGATTTCTGGAGAAATGTTGTCAAAATGCATGGCTGATGTCGTTATTTTCTTGTCCGAAAGAAACTTGGCATTTCGAGGAAGTAATGAAAAGCTCGGCGATCCTTTGAATGGCAACTTTTTGGGACTGTTTGAATTGCTTGCAAAGTATGATACTGTCCTCAGCAAACTTTTACAGAGGATTAAGAAGGCAGAGACACATGTTCAGTACCTCAGTCCACAGATCCAAAACGAGCTGATTCAACTTGTTGCCAGTAACATTCAAGAGACCAACATAGCACAGCTTAAAAAAGCAAAATATTATTCAGTTATTTTGGACTGTACTCCCGACGTGTCACATGAAGAACAGATGTCTGTGGTGTTATGCTTTGTTGAATGCAACGGTGAAGATGGTGTCAATATTCGTGAAGCGTTTGTTGGTTTTCTTAATGTTCATGATACAACTGGCAAGGGCTTATTGGAAGCATTTCTTGAAAAGGCAAACAACTTAGGAGTAGACATTGCTGACATGAGAGGCTAAGCTTATGATAACAGCGCAAATATGAGAGGAAAGAATAAAGGAGTTCAAGCCCGCATGCTAGAAATAAATGACCGTGCCTTGTATGTACCATGTGGAGCTCACACTTGGAATCTTGTGATCTCAGACGCGGCAAAGTCATCGAAATATGCCGTTGACTTTTTCGGTTTGATTAACAGAATATACGTTATCTTTTCTTCTTCACCTTCACGTTGGGATATACTTCAAGAACATATGCCAATATCTGTTAAAGGGTTATCGGACACTCGTTGGGAGTCGAGAATTAATGCTGTGAAGCCATTGCGTTATCACCTTGAAGAATTGCGCAATGCTTTGTCATCTTTGCGAGAATATGCGCTTGAAAAGGAAGATGGCAATACAGCAACAGAAGCCGGTGCGCTTTTAGACCATGTTACTACGTGGCCTTTTGTTCTGACTGTGTACACGTGGTACGGTATACTATTTCACGTCAATAAAACCAGCAAATTAATTCAGTCACCAGATGTGTCAATTGACATACTGCAGGCAGAAGTCGGTGCTACAATGAAGTTTTTGGAAGACTATCGAAATACAGGATATAACTCTGTGGTCACAAATGCACGTGAAATAGCAGAGCATATGGGTATTGAGCAGGTGTTTTCAGAAACCAGGGTGCGACGTAAGAAGAGAATGTTTGATTACGAATGTGCTGATGATTCGAGTCATCTTTCTGCCGAAGAAAAATTCAAATCGCAGTTCTTTCTTGTTCTCGCTGATCAGGCCATATCTTCTGTTTCGTCGCGATTTGACCAACTCGTGGAGTGGTATAAGTTGTTTGGATTTCTGTACAACGCTAACAGCCTGAAGCAGTGTCACAGAGAAAATGAACTGGAGAATCACAGCAAAAATTTTGAAAGAAAAATGGGAGACATTGATGCTAACGAACTCATAATGGAATTGAATCGTTTTATTTATGTCATCGAGAAAGAGAGAGGACTTGTCACGGCAAACAATTTTTTAACGTACATATACAAGAATAGCTTTCAGGAGATATATCCGAATCTTTGCATTTGCATCAGAATTCTTCTGACCACACCAGTTACTGTTGCTGGTGCTGAAAGGAGCTTCAGCAGAATGAAACTGATCAAGAATATCCTGCGCTCAACCATGACAGATGACAGGCTTTCTGCGCTTGCAGTTATCTCGATCAAAAACAAGATTGCCAGATCTCTGGACTATGACGCATTGATTAACCGATTTGCGGAGAACAAGGCTCGAAAGAAGCGCTTTGCGTAAATACGGAATACATGTACACTGTAGGCCTATGTATACATAATATGAACCCTGTATATTGTATAAAATAAATACCGCATTCCAGTTTCTGCATTGTAAGGGGCCCCGGACATATGTTCGGAGGGGGCCACGTTCTTTGTTGCTACGGCCCTGTTTGCAGCGGTGTTGGGAGTGGTGCATTATGGGCAGCTATCCCAGCGTTCAAGTGACTGCAACGTGCTTTTCAAAAGAAGGGGGTGGGGTGGAGTGTGACAGAGAGCGTGGGGGAGACAGAGAGAGTGGATTTTTGGAGCTGACACTGTGTCAGCTCCCTGCTTTGCAAGTTCTAAGGACTTGAAGACACACAGCAACAACCTTCAATCATTTTAAAAGTTTCAACCCCTTCCCCCACCCCTCACTCATTCACTAAATGCAAATAGCCTTCAGACCAGATAAGCAGCTGCTCCAAAACGGACCCCCCTGCCCCCAGCTGCTTCTCTCCTCAAGCAAACACTAGCTGTGGACATTCATCCCCCTGCCTGCCTCTACTCGAGCAAACAGTAGCTGTGTTTGTTTTTTAGATAAGCAGCTCTGGGAACCTCGAGTTCACAACTAAACAAAGAGAGGCATCACAACAAAACAAAGAGTGTTATCTTTACTTAAAAAGCATTATGGGAAGGTTCCGGAGGTCAGTTACAGGGTAGTAAGATTAATCGCTGTTTACACTGGCACCCTAGCGCTGCAAGAGCAGCATTGTTCTCTTTATTCCTCTTGTGGAGGTGGAGTACAGCCAGTGCTGTAGCCAGGGAGATACAGCGCTGTATGTGCCTTGCCAGTGTGGACGGGGAATAAGTTACAACTCTGTAAAGCCACCACCAGTGCTGTAACTCTCAAGTGTAGCCAAGCCTTAAGTATCCAAGGCTAGTGCCACAAAGAAATTTAGGCCTTGGCTACACTTGCAAGTTAAGAGTGCATTAAATCTACCCTGGGTGCCTTAACTCCTGAGGTGTCTACACTGGCAAGGCACGTAGAGTGCCTGGACTCTGCAGCTAGAGTGCTCTTGGTAATCCACCTCCATGAGTAGCATAAAGGTTGCTGCACCCCAGCTGAAACACCCAGGTGTTAGTGTGGATGATGTGTTGCATTACTGCACTGTGACTGGCCTTTGGAAACATCCCATAATCCCTTGAAGTCAAGTGGCCACACTCATCATTGTTTTGAACTCAGCTGCAGGCATGAGGATATCCCCTTTCAAAGCTCCATTTCTGACAGCTGGCATGCTTATCTGCTCCAGGATAAAGCAAACCATTTCTTTGGAATGTTCCTGCTGCAGAGGTAGAGACAGGGTCTGTGTGTGTGAGAGAGAGAGTGAGAGAGGTGGTGGTGGGGTGTCTGCTGCTGTCTGAACTTACAAGACAGCATGATGACACTCTCTGCCCCCCAAAACATAGTCTCTCCTCCCACATACACACAACACACTTCCTGTCACACTCCACCCCCAATCTGAAAAGCATACTGCAGCCACTTGCACACTGGGATAGCTACCACAATGCACTGCTCTCTGTGGCGTTGCAAGAGCTGCTAATGTGGCCATGCCACTGTGCTTGCAGCTGATAGTGTGCACATTGCAGCGTTTTCCCTGCTGTGGTCTCCGAGGGCTGGTCTAACTCCCGGCACTCTACATCTGCAAGTGTAGCCATCCCTTAGACTCCTAACAATTGCCACTTAAAAAGCCTAAGTCCAAAATTTAGACTCTCAAAACCCCTGCTCAGCTGCCACTTAAACCTGTAGGTGCCTAAATTTATGCCTGTGGGCAAGTGCAAAGCTACTTAAGTCCTGATGCTGCCAAGCAGCTCAGAACCTAAAGCTCTGTTGGAATTCTCCAAATAGGCATTCCCCTGCCTATCTTGCCTGTGGGCCCTGATCTCATAGGCATTCTCAGATGCCACCTAAGGGCATGCCTATCAAATTAGTCCCCCTACAAAACACAGCTGAGGAGCAGGTGGTGATGGATATTTTATACAAAGTGGAACAACTTCAATAGGAGAGTCTGTGAAAGACTTACCCCAAAATAATTAAAGGGATTGGAGTCAGTGACGCCAGCAGTAGGAGGGGAGCTGCTGCCATCTCCTCTTCCAATAATAAATACATATTCTCAAGGGCACTGGAACAATTTTTATAGTGGGGCTGCTGAAACCCTGTATATAATAGAAGCCATGCATTCAGCTACTATTATTACTTCAAGCCAGAGGGTGCTACTGCACCCCCAGGACTCCTAGTTCCAGTGACCTTACAAGTTCTGCAGTTTACTGAGCTTGTGCCTGTGTCATCATTGCAATTTGCAAGAACTCTCCCTGCCTGTTTGCTAACCAGGAGGAGGAGACCAAGAGGTCACACAATATTAGTAGCAGCTAGTGGGATCAGCAAGTAGCAGGCAAAAGAAGGAAAATGGCAGATGACAGCAGTGAAGTGAGTGATATGCAGCACAGAGCCTCCGGAATGGGAAGACACAGATCAAAATGCTTGTTTTTATGCCTGAACCATTTACAGAGGCTGAGGATAATTAGAACTCTAGATAGGACACTCTGAACAGGTTGGGAGGGTGAATCAGTGATCTGAGGCTGAGTGATCTGAGGCTGAGGTTTTTAAGGTCAGGCTTGACAAAGCCCTGGCTTGGATGATTTAGTTGGGGATTGGTCCTGCTTTGAGCAGGGGGTTGGACTAGATGACCTCCTGAGGTCCCTTCCAACCCTGATATTCTATGATTCTAAGGTAGATATTTTGGTATTGCTGTTGAAAGCACAGCAGCTTTGCATATACATTCTTTAGAAATATTTTTTATTCATATAGCACATTTTATCAGACTCTAATGTAGCGCTTTATCATTCCCTGAACAAAAAGTGACCCAGGAGATGCAATTTTTCAGACTAAAGTTGTTAAATAAGGACTTGTTAAACTGAGATTAGTTTTTATAATTTTCAGCAAAATGACTCTTTTTCTGCAGTCAATTAGATACTCACATCTTTTCAAAATCCAGTGCAAAACAAAAAACAAGTAAAGAATGCTTTGGGTCCATGCTGTATCTCAGGTACTGTGCAATGTAACAAAATTATTATGCAGTTATATTGGGTTCTTCTCTCATACTGCTTATCAAAATACTAGCACAGTAAGTAAAAAATAAATAAATAAAATAAAGCATCAATAAGACTAAACCAATGGATTTTTTGTTAACATAAAGTCTGTTTAAATTCCAAGATCGAAACAGAGGAACACCAGCTTCTTCAGTTTGTGCTCTGAAAGAGAATGCCTCCAACCAGAGAGAATAAGATTATAAAGCAAGTTGCTGCACTCAGCATCAGCTGTGTTTATTACAGCAATTATGTATCTGAAAGCGAATGTTTTCAAATTTGGAAGACAGTGGGCTGTTGATAACCAAAATATGGCAGTGTCAATTTCCCCTGACTGTAGAGTGCTCTGGATCACATTGGGTGCCACCTTCCCGGTATACAAAGCAGACTCCTCTGCTGAAATGTCACTGAAGTCAGGATTTGAAGCATAATCCTCCTTGTGACTGGTGCCTAGAATGGACCACACTGAGCATGCCACACTCAGGGCAGACTGCAAGAAACATGTCAGGCACACACCAAAAACTGGTGGTTTAGTCTATAAATAGATACATCAAACCAGTAACAAAAGAGCTTCTGTAGCACTACACTGGTTAACAAGAAGCCAAACTCATCCCCTTTTAGGCATTCCAGCCTTTGGTTCCCATCCAGACAAACTGATCTTATATGATGAGAGGTTACTGAAAACGCAATTCACCATACATGAGGTTCTACCAATCCCAGAGGATCAAACACTTACTCCTAACTCAATATATATTTCAGATCTTGCCCAAATATCATGCTGTCAGTCAATCCTTAGTAACTAACTAAAGATTTGTTAATAAAAGAAAATAAGATAGTTATTGAGTGGTTAAGAGACCATATACTTTACAAATGATTGCAAAGTCCTTAGATTAGATTCGTAGCATTGTTGGTGAGTTTGCTGGTTTGCACAAAAGTCTCTCTGGAATCATTCCAAAGGGTATAATCCAAATGGCAGCTTAGATGTAGAGTCTTTCCAATTCCATGCATTTTCCAGGCTATTCCAAGTAACTACTTGGAAGATCTCAGTCACAGGGCTTAAACTTTCCCTGTTTAAAGTTCAGCAGACTAGAGATGGCAGGATCAGGCCTGAGGTTTCTCTTTTACAGCTGAAACAAGCTGTCAAATGTTTTGAGCACAGCATATGACTGCATATGTTTCTTTGTTGAGTACACACTGACCCATCCTTTGAAGTTTACATTTCCTCCTATGCATACACAGGTAATCCAGTTGTACTGATTTACATAAGGGAACTGCTGATCATCCAGTATAACAGGGATAGATAAACTAAAGACAATATTGGTAATAGTACCATTTTTCTGCAATGTCTCACATCTTTGATCTTCAGGTTAACTGAAGACAGTCACATACATAATATAAAGGCAATTAAGACATGAATGAGACTTAGCATCTACAAACCAATTTGGATATATTGGTAAACATCTAACAGGATATAGGTACACAGTCAAACACATTTAGCATTTCCCTTGATTCCTATTACTACACATGAACGGGTTAGTGATTGCTGGTCTACATCTCTTTGAAATTCACACACGTGAATTGTCTGATTACAAATGCAGTGCCTTTAGTTAACTTGTTATGGGTCATACATAGTTTAGCTGGTTTGCCAGTGTAACACTCCTTGACATGAGACATTAAGGAACTCTTGTAGGATTGAAAATCCTTGTGCATTTCAGGAAATTAATGGCGGGCTGTGCACCCTCAGTATTACTGATGTGCTTCTTCAGCTTTTCCACTGAATTGTCAACAACCGAACAAAACCGGTGCACCAACTTGCTAATTTGATCTGTTACATTGTTGACATCTTCAGCCCTCAGAAACCTTTGACTGGTTTCCTCTGAAAACTGAGTACGAATCTCAAATAGCAGTCCTTCCATTTTCTTAAAAGCAAAGAGACTGCATGGTTTCTTGCTTTCAAATGTAGCCATTAGGTCAATGACTGGCTAGCACATTTCATTGACAAAATGCAACACCATCTTCAGTATTAAACATTGCATTTCATCTGACAGCTCTTTCAAGTTCCCACAATGAATGTGGTGCCAAGTTGCCACACACACACACACACACACACACACACACACAAACACACACACTTCGTCTTCAGCAAAACTGTGATAATCTTGAAAGTGCTTTTCATGGTACTTGTCATGGTACAATTCCCCACTCTGAACCTTAGCGTCCACAAGATGGGGTACCAGCATGAATTCCTCTAAGCTCAATTACCAGCTTAGAACCTGTAGCGCTGCCACCAACCAGGAATTCCAGTGCCTGGTACACTCTGGTCCCCCCAAAAACTTGCCCGGGGAACCCCAAGACCCAGACCCTCTGGATCTTAACACAAGGAAAGAAAACCCTTTCCCCTACCGTTGCCTCTCCCAGGCTTCCCCTCCCTGGGTTACCCTGGAAGATCACTGTGATTCAAACTCCTTGAATCTTTAAACAAAGAGGAAAATGCACCTTCACCCCTCCTTCTCTCTTCCCCTCCCAGCTTCTCCCAGAGAGACAGTAATCCTAACACAGAGAGAATTTAGCCTCTCTCTCCCCCTTCCCTCCTTTCTCCCCACCAATTCCCTGGTGAATCCGGACCCAGTCCCTTCGGGTCTCACCAGAATAAAAAAACAATCAGGTTCTTAAACAAGAAAAGTTTTTAATTAAAGAGAGAAAAACAGTAAAAATTAGCTTTGTAAATTTAAAATGGAATAGGTACAGGGTCTTTCAGCTATAGACACTGGGAATACCCTCCCAGTCTAAGCATACAAGTACAAATTCGAATCTTTTCAGCAAAATACCAGTTTGAACTCCTTCCAACCAAATACACATTTGCAAATAAAGAAAACAACCATAAGCCTAACTCGCTTTATCTACCTAGTACTCACTATTTTGAATCTATAAGAACCGATATCAGGGAGATTGGAGAGAAACCTGGTTGCACATCTGATCCCTCTGAGCCCCCAGAGTGAACAACCACCAAAACTAACAGCACAGCACACAAACTTCCCTCCCTCAAGATTTGAAAGTATCCTGTCCTCTGATTGGTCCTCTGGTCAGGTGACAGCCAGGCTCACTGTTCTTGTTAACCCTTTCCAGGCAAAGAGATATGAAGCACTTCTGTTCTATTAACTCTTACTTATCTGTTTATGACAGTACTGAACAGCAACCAACCAGCTGTTCCCTAGATGCTACTGGGTGTGGTGCCACTGTTGCACTGGGAACTTCTTGCCTGACATTTAAGTGCCTCATCTTCCTGCCCCTTGCCATACAGAACATTTGTGAGAATGACTTTACCAGTGCATTGACATCCTTGAATGGCTCATGAAAATTTCCCCCCACCAGATTGATTATGTGAGCAAGGCATGTTATGTGAATGCTATTGGGAAACAGTCCAGACAGTTTTGTAAGCTTTTTTCATGTACGCGATATTATTCACATCAAAACCATCCACATTGTTCTAAGCAATTTCATAATTTTGCACAGTCTGAACAACTGCTTGAGACAGATTTGTTTTCTGCATGAAGTGTATATCAGCAAGATAGGAGGACACCTTCCCATTCTCTCTCTTACTAGTGGTGCAAGTGTAATGTTAAGTACATAGTGCGGCCCTTGTCATCAGTCATTTAATCAAATATAACTGACACATAGTTATCCTTCACTTTGTACTTAAGTTTATCTCTCTCAGTGATGTAGACAACTTTAAGATTTAGAATTGCAGCACCATTCTTGACTCAGGTGTTTAGAAACTGACATATGAAATGATGGTTCGTTTCAGATAACCGTATATTTACAGCGGCACAAATTAAGACCAAATCACAGACAATAGCCAAGTGTTCACAATATGCTATTGTTGGTGTCACTAAGCATAACCCTACGTAACTCGGGAGGGTGGAAGGCCACAAGAGTATGGAGCCTTCCTGGTTTTAGGCCTCAGCAGACAAGAGTCCCTCCATGTTTGAACTTTAATCGACCTAAAAGGCCAGGTGTAACAGCCGTTATCAGTTGCAACAGTTCTAACTGGTCTAAAGCAGAAATAATGAGGCCTGTGCACCTTTAGCAGGACAAGATAACTTGCAGAAGGAAAACTTACTAACGAGCTGCCGCGGCCAAGATTACTTAATGCACCTGCGCTTACGTAATTGCTACAGGGGGAGGAAGGAGAAGGAGGGAGGGGGAAGACGAAGTGTGTGTGAGAAAAGAATGCTGCAGCCGGACAGAAGAGGGAGGGGAAACGGGGGATTGCTAGTCAGTGAGAAAAGTTCTCATGGATATAAAGGAACAGACTGCTTGTTTTAGGTGTGCTTGATCTGAGTCAATCTCCCTGCACCGCTTTGAGATCTCAAATAAACTTGGTTTGCTTCTCCACCCTGGTGTGTTTATTGGTGCGGCACACCAGGCGACGGACCCCCCCGCTGTTGCTTGGCCTCAGGCAGTTATCTGCCGGCAACAGTTCTTGGCGCCCAACGTGGGGCATTGAGGCTAAAATTAGCCTTGCCTGGATCCCTTCTGGTGGTCGACGGATTGCGGCGACGACCGACGCCCAGCGCGCACCGGTGACTTCACCGGGGGCCTCGGCGGAGACGCGGTATGAGCCACCCCAGAGGGCACAACGGTGCAACGCGCTCGAGTAGTGGAGAAGCAGTTGAGGGCGACGGTGAGGAACCGGTCCCTTGGATAAGGTAGGAACAGTCCAGTGGTCTGGATTTTTGCCTGTTATGACCTGGGGACGCCCAGTGTCACCCTAGGATATGGGGCAGGGACAGAGTACAGGCAGGGCACAGTGTACACCCTTAGAATGCATTCTAGCGAATTGGGAAGTGCTTGGATCAGATCCACTAACTAAAAGCAAACTAAAAAGTTCTGTATAGTAGACTGGCCTCAATATCAACTAGAGGACCAGAAAGGTGGCCACCGGAAGAATCACTTAATTATAACATGATCCTCCAATTACTCCTGTTTTGTCTGTAAATGGGTAGCTTCTGAAGCTGTTTGTATGGAGAGCTCTTGTAAAAATACCCCACTGTAGCTCCAGTTCTTCCCTCTGTCTGGCAGAGTGCAAGGATCCAAAAAGCAGGTTAGGGATAGTGCAGGGACAAAGGAAGGACCTGTCTAGAAAGGGGAGACCCTATGTCCTAGTGCACTCTCTCCCTGTTGTAGCTAAAAAGCAAGATCAGATGCAGAATGGTACTGGGGGCCAGTGTGAGTGACTGTTACCGGAAGATGCCCAGAGTACCCTGTGAAGCAAAAGCTCGTGACCAGGACTACTCTAACGCAAGCCCGGTAACTAGTGGATCTTTAGGAGGTCCGACCCATGGTGGGCTGACTTGGCCTGGCATCGTCCGGTGAGGAAGCTGCCTGGGTCTAGGAGTGTTTGTACCCATCTTCCCTTCCCCTTTCCTTTCCGTGTGGGCTACTGACAGTCTGATCATCTCACTGGATGCAATCAGAGTAAGCGGCACCGTCTCCCAGAGACTAGCCGACGCTCTTTGCTGAAGGGAGGTGTAGGAGGGTCATGGCTATCCTCGTTAGCCTCTCCTGAGTGAGTACCCTGTAGGGAAAAATCCTTAGTTTATGAGCCGCTAGCGCGGACAGGGCACCCTCCCTGTGTGTGTAAGTGGAAAATGGGGGGGGGGGGCAGTCTAAACATTCCACCTCACCCCCTAGGGTACCCCAGCATATTACATGTACGTACATTATGGTTCAACAACCTGCAGGTATTTAGAGAAATGGAATATTTACATGCATGAAAATCCATCTAAACAATGCCCACTAGAAGGTACTTCAATCTAGATAAGATCATACATCTAAGAGGAGCGTTTAATCACCAAAAAGCCCTGACACAGGGTGAGCAAATTTGTCTATTGAGGAAAGGAATGGGTTAATTTAAAAATCATCTTGGCCCAGGGATGGAAGGGGGGGATTGCTCTGCGTTCAAGGTCCAGAATCAAAGCAGACTATGCTAAGTACAAAGAAAAACTGCTTTCGGCCCCAGCTGGCTGTGAAGGAAAAAATATAGACAGAGGCGAACCAAAGGCAATACAAGTTACAGAACTAAGATTACATTTGAAGAGCTTAACTGTCCAGTAAGATCCAACAGTGTGCCTTTGTGACCCCGGAGCCGGTGTGGCTTGGTGACACTGAAGAAGCCGCAGGCAGCTGACCTGGACTGGAATCTCTGAAAGAGACGCTGCAGAAGATTCCAGGGTGCAAGAGAACAGCCCTCCAAAGAGCGGAAGCATGTTAGAAATTCTGGACAAGCTGTATACAGGATAATCTCCAGTCCACCTCTGCCCCCTTCTCTGAACATTATACACAGAAGTGGCCAGTCTGGACGTACGTGTGTGGGTATGAAAGGGGCTTGGGGCATTAATGTTTTCCTGAGTGATGAGGGAGCGTTCCCAACACTCTCCGTTGTTGTTTTATTATTTTATTAATGGAGCTTTAAAATACAGTTATATGGTGTGTTTTCTTTATCTTCCCCCAACGATCCTGTAGTGTCAGCCTGATCACCTGACACGAGGGATAGATTGGTAACAGAAATTTGTCACAGTTTGGTGAGCAATTAAGAAGGGGGGAGCCCTGCAGAATTTACACCATCTATTTGTTTTACCCTTGTTATTTTGTGTTTGCTTTGCTTGGTACTGTTGGTGTTATATGTTGAGAACTGCATGAGTAAAAGTGAGTCCTAATAGGATAAGAAAACACTATCTGGTTCTGGTTCTATTCTGTTTAACCGGTTACTGTTGTTTTCCTGCTCTGTTCATTTGGGCGTTAGGAGTGTGGGCGGAACTGAACCTCTCGTTCGTAATTCCTCGGAGTGGAAGCCATGCGTGCGAGGAAGCTCTGAGGTCGAATTGAGATCCTTCTGTCCCGTCCCCTGTAGCGGTCAGTGTATAGAAGTGGGAAAGTCTGGCTTAGACTGTAATTCCCTCTGCTCTCTGTGTAATTCTCTTTTCTGTTTAAGTGTCAAACAGATGAATGAGTCTCTGGGTAAACCCTCTAAGAATAGTCCTTTAAATTATATGTTAAGTAAATGGCCTTTGCCCAATAGGCCATGTGTTTTTGTCCAGGTGGCAAGCCTCATGAAGGAGGACTCGGGTAGTCTTGTGAGTAAAAATGTTTAAGGGAAGAGACCAGGAGGGGTGGGGGCTAGATTAGAAGCCCACCCTCCTAGCTAAACTGGTAGTGAAACAAGTTGGTGCCCATGGAAGGGATGGTTCAGCAAGAAAAGCAGGATCGGGCCCAGGCAGGCAGGCAACAGAGAGAGAGAGATTGGAAAGCAGGTTGGAAAACTTTAAGGGTGTAGTGGAAGGAAGGAATCAGTAAGTGTAAGCATGGAGATTTCAAATACCCAGGACTTACTTGGAATGGTGATTTAAGTTGATAAAAGTGGCTGTTGGGAGACAAGCAAGTGATTTAAGGGAGAGTGAGAAGTTAACTCTGTAGTTGCTGAACGAAACAGCAGTTGAACTTTGTAAAAATGCTAAAGAAAAAAAAGTTTTTGGTGTCTGTGAAATGTAAATAAATTCAGGCAAAGAAGTTATTGGATTGCAATCATTTGGTTTGGCTATGAACAATTTAGTTGAATTAGCTGAAGAATGTATACAGTGTTATGTAATTCAAAACCTGGGCTGCCTATGAAACAAATACAAGAAACTATGGGGTAATTCCTCTGTTTTGCCTGAAGCCAACAAGAGTATCTGTATATTTCAAGCAATGATTGTCTGCCCAGAAGGGGTGGGTAGACCTCTCTTTTTTTGTCTTTCAGATAATCAGAGAAAACTGATGCCAGCTGAACAGCATTCAATGTACCATGCATTTACTGGCACAATAGGAATCATGTTTTGTGTTCTATGTTCTGTCCTGTGGTGTTTGTCTTGTGGCCGGAATTTTTGTGTTTAATATTTTTATAAAATAGCCTAGTTTAAAATCAAACAAAAAGGTTAAATTAAAATACAGATATTTGTTTTGTTCAACTTGGAATACAAAGTGTTTGGATAAATCAGGAGAATGTGATATACTAAAGTCTAATGCATTTCCTCAAGAAAAAGAAATTTCATTGGCCAAACTGTTAATTGCAAAAATTGTTGTTAAAATTTGCATACCAACAGTCTTTGAAAGCAAAGACGTGAAAAGTTAACCCACTCCCCATATTGTACATGGGATTTTTCTGGCTACCTCAGATTTCTAGCCAGAGGGCTGGGGATGGTGGAAGGCTATTGGACTAGAGGTTGTATTGAGTGAACTCCTCAAAGTGGGTGTGCTTATCCTGGCTTGTTGCTCCAAAGCTCTGTAATAAGGTTATTTTAGTAAAAGGGTATGTGTGGCATATATTAAATAATAAGACTAATGTACTGTATAATGACAATGTTTATGTCTTCATTGTTGGGAAGAAGGTGTATAAGTAAAAAGTGAAAGTTTCCTTTGCAGGTTAAAAGAAGCCAAGAAGGGAAGAAGGACAAAGAACAGAATGAATTAACTGAAAAAATAAAATAAAATAGCAAGCTCAGGCTATAGATAAGACACTGACTCCATTCAAGGACACTGCTCACAGTTAAGACTTGGCTAACAACCAGGAAAAGGAGGGCTTGAATTTGCCCACGCAGCTATGAGATTTGCAAAACATTGCCAGGCACTAATGAAATGTGTTAAGTTTCTTTTCTCACAGGTAAAGAAGCGCTACCCAAAGACCCTAGCAGCCCTGCCACTCTTTGGAACCAGGAGAAGGGATTGATGTAAAGGTCCACCGACGAAAGTCTGCTCTGGCTCCACCCTGGAAAGGCCCTTAAGTCCCGGTGACTACCAACATCGCTGTAAAATGTCAAAGACTGACTGCATGGACCCAAGATTCTCACTGCAAAAAGACCCCTCCACATCGGGAGAATTCTCCTACTGACGATTAGCCTATTTCACCTTCTAGCTCCACTGTGCCTTCTGGACAGTAGGGAAAAAGTACAAGGATGCTGCACCACGACTGTTTTGGGAAAGAAGAAGGAACACTCGCTCCACTGAAATTGCCAAAGTCCAGGAATTCCTGACTAGAAAGGACATTAAGAACTGACCCTGGTGAAGAAACAAAGAATTATACATTGGTGGGAGGACATTTGTGGGACCCATGTTTGGGAATGTGGTATTAATTGGATTTTGGGGTTTATTCTACAGGCTGCGCCCTGTGTTTTGGATAAATCCTTCAGCATATATATGTCTCTCTAATTGGATTTTAAATAACAAGTACCCAAAGAGTTTGTTCTGCTACTAGAAATTTTACCCGTATTGAAACCATTCCAGTGACTAATAATGTATGCTATTAATGGAAATGCCTTTTGACAGTACCTGAAAATAGTTAAATAACAGGTGTATTATAGTACTACACCAAGAAAAGATGGTATTAAATATAACAGGCTGGGAAGGCATTGCAGTGGGATCTAGTATGTTTAGGAATTCGCGATTTCCTAAATGACCAGCTGATGGCCATTCGGAGTGATCTTGAGTACCAGACTTGGCCCACTGCCCTTACAGACGCATCAGGAATACCATCTGATCTGTGATCATGGAGACATACTTGGACACTTCCTGGGTGGAAGTGTGGCTTCCCAGGGCTGGGTGTGCGCCCTTATAGGGGATGAATGCTGTACTTATGTCCCAGAAAGCGCACAGGATATTAACAAGCACATCCTGTCAGCCAAACAGGCTTTTGAACAGTGGAAGGCCCAGGAAAGGAAACCTACTCTTTCTGATTCCCTCTGGGGCTGGTTACTCAACCTGGGAGAACTAGGGGAAGGTATTGTTCACCTCCTGCTCACTGGTGTGGTGTTGTGTATCGTTACTCTTCTCTTGCTTGCTTGCTGTAAAGCACTCCAGCTCCCTAGAGCTTAATCACATGTTATCCTTTAAATGTGAGAACACTCAACCAAAAGTTTGTTGAGTATTCTCAAAGGAGGGAGTTGTTGGTGTCACTAAGCATAACCCTACGTAACTCGGGAGGGTGGAAGGCCACAAGAGTATGGAGCCTTCCTGGTTTTAGGCCTCAGCAGACAAGAGTCCCTCCATGTTTGAACTTTAATCGACCTAAAAGGCCAGGTGTAACAGCCGTTATCAGTTGCAACAGTTCTAACTGGTCTAAAGCAGAAATAATGAGGCCTGTGCACCTTTAGCAGAAGGACAAGATAACTTGCAGAAGGAAAACTTACTAACGAGCTGCCGTGGCCAAGATTACTTAATGCACCTGCGCTTACGTAATTGCTACAGGGGGAGGAAGGAGAAGGAGGGAGGGGGAAGACGAAGTGTGTGTGAGAAAAGAATGCTGCAGCCGGACAGAAGAGGGAGGGGAAACGGGGGATTGCTAGTCAGTGAGAAAAGTTCTCATGGATATAAAGGAACAGACTGCTTGTTTTAGGTGTGCTTGATCTGAGTCAATCTCCCTGCACCGCTTTGAGATCTCAAATAAACTTGGTTTGCTTCTCCACCCTGGTGTGTTTATTGGCGCGGCACACCAGGCGACGGACCCCCCCGCTGTTGCTTGGCCTCAGGCAGTTATCTGCCGGCAACACTATTGTGGTTGTGTTGAAACACGTTGAAAGTGTACACTGCATTTTTTGTGACTCTCCCTGCAGTGCAGCTTTTCCATTTAAATACTTCTGTGCTTTGGTGAGGTGGTTTGCAATTGTCAATTTCCTCTGATGGTCCAGAACAACATTGCACATTTTGCAAGAGTTTTCCACCATCTTCAAACACCTGTCCAAGAAAATATTTTACTCTCTGTTTTGCTGGTGTATGTGGGACCTTTCTCTTGGCATTTTCTAACAAAATTGATGAATGCTCCCTTGAGCATTGATCCAACATTTTTCATGGTCTTTCTCTGTTAAGCGACATTATGCAATATTATGTGACAATACATTTTATGTGTAAAATTACATGCGTGCACAATTGCACAATTCAACAGGGTGTACCAGATGTTGACAATGCTGCATATGACCAGATGGGAGACACCTTGGAATCGAGCAGCTCACACCTAGGATTGACAGCAACTGTGGAGGCAATGGTGCCCAACCTGCACCGACTGTAGTACCAGAAAACTGATTGACTCCACTCTTGATTATGACAGGTGACATATTCTTTCAAAGCATAGCAATCGGGAAACCAGTTTGGTGTAAGGTTTTCATAGTTTGTTCTTTTGATTATTTTGTTTGATATGTATCCCAAAAGATGTGTCTTTTTCAAAAGGGGGAGAAGTGTAACCAAGTTACTGTGCTGACTGGGTCTATGACTGTTTGTGGCAGACATCCAGACAGACAGCAACCCTTTAAAGACAGTTCTTCCCAGAGGGGAAGAAGGACCCCTGACCCAGGAAGTAACGTGGAGAGGTAGGTCAGGGGACAGCAGAGAGGCACTTGGGTCCTGCTCAGGGTGAGCAAAAGCACTTGGGGTCAGCAGTGTCAAGAGTAGAGCTGCCTTATCCCTTTTTCCAGTAATAAATACATGTTCTGTTGTTACTGAACTCACATCTGTGTCATCAGTCCATGGACTCTGTCTGATTGGACCAACCTACCAAAAGGAGATTGTGAGGTCATGAAACAAGGACACTCAACTGAGAGGTGGGAGATCTGAGTTCAAGAGTCAATTGAGAGGTAGGAGACTTGGGTTCAAGTTAGGGTGGCCACTGACGTGTTCCTGCAGTACCAGACAGTCCAACACTTTCAAGAATGGCGTGGGCCTGCCCCTGCCAACATGACTTCCTATGAATGGTGCACACAAGCTCATGCCACTTGGGGGATGCTATTTTCATAAGTGCACTGTTGCCCCAACCACCAGCCTGACCTTGCATGCACCATGTGAATGAAGTCATGCTGGTGGGGGCAGAGTGGCGTGTTGTTCAAAATGGCTCCCACGCACACACACCCTACCATTTAGTGTGTTAACAATAGCTCATGATTTGAAGCCAACCTCATGACGTGGGGAGCCTGGTTTCCCCCTTGGGGCTGGCAGCCCTGCAGCAGGGGCCGGCAGCCCTGCAGCAGGGGCCGCCCTAGCACTCTCTTCTCCAGTTTGCACCATAAGACATCTAGTCACTGAGCAAGTAGGGCTGCCACCTTTCTAATAGCTGGTAACTGGATCCCAGAGGCCTCACTCCTTTCTCTTCTTCTTTCCCCAGTACCCAGCCTGTTGTCTGTCATTTTCCCTCAAGGCCCCTGCTCCTGCTCTGCCTGTTCCCCCCCCCAAGACCACACCCCTATCGCTGGCTCCTCTCCCTGTCTCTCACTGGATTTCCTCCACCTCCCTCGCCCGTCCCAGCTGGGCTCCCTCTGCTCCAGGGCTGGGACAGGAGCAGCTGACAAGAAGCCTCCTGCAGGTAGGAGGTGGCCCCAGATGAGCAGGGGCTGGTGTGGGTTAATGACCTGGGATCTTCCCTCACCCCGCAGCAACCAGACTTTTGGTGACTGGTCAGTACATCTGACTTTCCGGTTGAAAACCGGGCACCTGGCAATCCTATGAGCACTGGGCCGGCACCTGTACTCGCTCAATGGCAGAGGGGGACTGCATTGGGAGTGGCTGAGTGGAAGATTCTGACCTGGGCGCTAGTTGGGTCCTGCCCCACTGACCTCAGTAACAGTAGGCCTTGCACCACCTCCTACAGTTGCCAACTTTCTAATCGCACGAACTCAAACACACTTGCCCCTCTCCTTCCCCGAGGCCATGCCCCCGTCCTGCTCTTCTGTGAGACCCCACCCCCCACTCACTCCATCCCCCCTCCCTCCATCTCTTGCTCTTCCCCACCCTCACTCACTTTCACTTGGTTGGAGAAGGGGGTTGGGGGTGCAGGAGGGGGCGAGAGCTCCAGCAGGGAGTACAGGCTCCAGGGTGGGGGCCAGAAAAGAGGTTTTCTGGGTGTGGGAGGGGGGTTCTGGGCTGGGGCAGGGCTTGGGGTGCAGGTGTGGCTCCTGGAAGTGGCCAGCGTGTTCAGCTCCCAGACGGAGGCATGACCAGGGGTCTGCACACTGCCCCTACTTTCAGGCACCACCCTCACAGCTATAGGCGCTGACTCCATGGGTGTCCGGGGGTGGAGCACCCATGGGGAGAAATTAGTGGGTCCTCTGCACCCACCGGCAACCAACTCACCTCACCTCCTCCTCCCCGAGCGTACTGTGTCCCAGCTCCTCAGCCTATCTTCCAGTGCTTTCCGCCACGGATCAGCTGTTTGGCAGCACTTAGGACTTTCCAGGATGGAGCGGGGAGGAGCAGGGACATGGCACAGTCAAAGGAGGAGGCAGAGAAGAGGTGGTGCAGGGGTGGGGCCGAACACCCACCAGGAACAGTGGAAGTCGGTGCCTATGCCTGCAGCTCCCACTGACTGCGGTTCCTGGCCAATGGGAGCTGCAGACTTGGTGCTTGGGGCAGGAATGTGCATGCAGAGACCCACCTGGCCATGCCTCCACCTGGGAGCTGGACACGCCAGTCACCTCCTGTAGGCACAGGGAGCCTGCCTTATCCCCCCTGCGCCGCCCACCGGACTTTTACCGGACTATTAAAATCTCCCGGATTGGTTTGATTAGCCACCAGGAGATCGACACCGACACTGGGAGACTCCAGGCCAATCCGGGAGGCTTGGCAACCTTACCCTGTCCCGCACCCACACAGCCCTCGCCAGTGGCTTCACGCTGCCACTACTGCGCATGCACTAGGACACAGCCGCCACGAGCGCTTCAATAATTGACTGCCGAACTCGTTCTCCGCGCATGCGCACCTTCGAAGGTGCCGGCAAATTCCTACGGCGGCATCGGGGCCTTCTGGATTGGATGCGTCTCGCTGTAGGTCACTTCCTGACTGCTCGCCATAGGCTCCGAGTGGGGAACCGCCGGGGGGTGTGTCCCTCCGGTCACGTGGTCGTGACTCGCCGGCGACAGCATGGAGGGTGTCCCGGGGTCGGAGTGGGGGTGGTGATTACCAGCCCCGCCCACCCCGACTGCGTCCTCCTGGGCAAGAGGAAAGGCGCCGTCGGGGCCGGCACCTACCAGCTTCCCGGAGGACACCTGGAATTCGGGTAGGAGCCGCGCGCCGTCCCGCCCTTCGCGCTTCCCGGCGTCCCGCAGCGTCGGCGGTCGCGCGCCAGGCGAGCGGCGAAATGAGCGCGACGCTGCGGGGAGGGAGGGTCTGTTCAGTCCGCGCTCACCGCCCCTCCCCCCCGCCCGCAGGGAGAGCCTGGCGCAGTGCGCGCGGAGGGAGACCCTGGAGGAGGCCGCGCTGCACCTGAAGAACGTGCGCTTCGCCTCGGCGGTGAACGCGGTCAGCGCCCCGGACCGGTACCACTACGTCACCATCCTCATGAAGGGGGAGGTGGACACGGAGCGCGAGCCCGAGCCCAGGAACCGCGAGCCCGAGAAAAACGAGAGTAAGCGGGGCCAGGCCGGGAGCCGGGCAGCGCCACACACACCCCCGCCGCGCTCCCCACAGCAGTAGGGGAAACGCTCCGCGCACCCGCCGTTAGCATCCCCGGGGAGACCCTTACACCGCGTCCTTCCCGCGCAGCCTCCTCTGCTCCGTTTCCACCGCAGACACCAGAGCCAAGGCGCAGTCGCGTACATAAATAGATCCAGAAACGGATACTCCCAGGTGCCTGAGATCCTGAGCAGGAGGGAGCTCATCAGCTGAAAGGAAAATAAAGTCTCCTGCTGTGATCCAGCTCAGCAGCTTCCCTGCCACTGGAGAATGCGATTCTGTCAGCTGAAGTAGGAGCACTGCAGCCTGGCTGGGCAGGCTGCCTGCTGAGAGAGTCCCCATCTTCGTCCCAAGATCTGTGTACAAATCGCAGCTCTAGTTTTAGGAGATCTGCATTTAAGATCATATCCAAAGCAAGGCTTTGTGTTAAAGTATAAGCCCTAACAGAGAACTGTGCCAACATAGGCCCTGCAGGAGGGAGAGTGGGTAAATTATGTCCACCCTGAATCACTTTCTTTGAATAAAGGACTAGGTACACATCTCAGAAAATTTTGTGGATTTCTTGTGCCATTTTTTTCTGATTGTTATAGTGCAGGATGTTACATTTATGTTGCAGATGTAATTTCTGCTCTAGTACTGTCCTTGTAAATGTATTGGGACGGTATTGCCCCTCTCTAGTTGTTTTACAGGCTCTGACACTTTTTCCTCTTTCTTTTGTACAGGTTGGGAATGGGTTAAATGGGAAGAATTTCCTCCACTAGATCAACTATTCTGGTCTTTACGCTGTTTAAAGGAACAAGGTTACAGTCCTTTTACAGAAGACTTTAATCATCTCAGGGGATACACAGGAAATCACCACTAGATGGCATAGTAAATTCATTGTATAGTGTGTAAAAGACAGGGATATCTTGTGCCCTCCCCCAGCATTCTGTCAATGCCAAAGTCAGAAAGCTGTTGCAGTGCTTTACAGTCTTTAACATCTGGAGTCTCTGTCACAGTCACCATCCTTGTATCCCAGGAATAGATGGGACTCCTTTTGGAGCCATTCAATGTTAAACATGTTCTCAAAGTAAAAAGATTAAATGTGCTATCTTATTTTACAGGATCCTATGTATTTGTTAGCACTCTAGTGTCTTACCCCATAAACTTTTATATATGTCCCATTGATGTCTGTGGAACTACTCATATAAAACTATTCCTGAGGGAAGGGTTTGCAGGAGCAAGCCCAGGAGAAACTTAGTTTCCCTTTCATTCAGCTTCTTGTTTTTCGTTTTAAAGTAAAGAAGGCTTGTTTGCTGCCACTCTGCAGTCATAGTTGTGAGAACAACTTCTAGACCTTGACTGTAGCCTCACATCAGCCTGTATTATTTTAGTTGATGCCACTGGCTGCCACATGGAAGGTTTTTTTGTTGGCGGGGGGGAGAGTGTCATACTGAGTGTGTCTTGTACTGGCTGCAGAAGCATGCTAAGTGCTGAAGAGAAAAGCAGAAATAGAGTGGGTGGGGAAAAGATATCCTAGCTTACAGGAATGGGGAAAAGTTCTAGGACCCCACATGGTGGGAAGTCTTTTTGGTATGAAACCTGATTTGTTAGTAAGCATTCACTCTGCTATAAAATGTTAACACACAAACAAATCTTATATCCTGCTAATCTCCCTTTGATGCCCATGCATAATATCTTTCTCACAAAGGAAAGTTGTGTGTATAAAAAGGCAAATAGCATATGTTAATGTTGCGAAACACGTTGACCTCAAAATAGTTATCACGTTTAGCATGAGAATAAAATAAGCAAGGCGTAGTGGCAGCAGACATGACTTTCTTTTGAGTCTTAATTATGGTTCTAACATGGGAACTTTTCAGCACAGCGCGCTTAGTGTTTGTTGTGAATTATGTTGCTGTATATTTTAATTTTTTGAAGTGCTTGAATGCTATAGCCTACTGACACCGTAAAACTTCTAAATCTTGTTCATGATCACTCCTACTGGGCAGACTATTACTAATTCACTCTTCAGATAAGGAGTGCAGCCACCATTAAACTGGACAGAAAGCTGTGGTCCCTGTGATTACACAGTGGTCAGATAACTCCTAATCACCAAACCATTTGAGACTGAAAATTTAAATGAATTGGCAGCATGTAACACTGCAGAAGGCAAAGATTTCATATGCACTGAGTTAAAGATTTCCATTCTATTTTACTCATAAATAAGAATTCAGGCTGGGCCAAATCCTGATCCCACTGAAGTCAGTGGGAGTTTTTCCATTGACTGTGCATTTTTGAGAATTATGATTTTAAATATCTGTTGGATAAAACTTCATAGAACTAGTTCAGTTTTTCCTCTTCAAGCGTCGTCTTTAACAGTATATTTTGTAGCCACAAAATACATTCAGAAAGAGGGGTGGGGAAAGTGCGATAATATTGGTTGTACCACTTGCATAGAGAGGAAGAATGACAAATGCATTGATAATCATTTTCAGGTAAAACTCAATTTTAAAATGAACAGTATTAAAGTATGTGAATCACTTGCATACTTTATATGCAAAGCAAAGTCAGCTCCATTTACTTAGAAGATTCGTACTGCTTCTGCTACTAAGTTGATGGCATGTGATTGGAAGGTGTTAAGGCACAATGGATTATAACTAATCCCACTGGGAAATATTTTTTTTAATGTGCTGCTTAACTATATGTAACCTCTTGTAGAAAAAATGTTCATTTCATAAAGTGGTAAGATTATTTATTGCTAAAAATAGTTTTGCAATTTAAGACTCACTGAAACTTACCTTACTGTAGTGTATTTGTGTATGAGTTATTTTCCTTTGCAAAAAATTATTTAAGGTTATCTTCCTGACAGCAACACTTCATGTACACTGTGTAGGCAGTTTGAAATTATCTCATCTAGATGTTAAAAAACAAGGCTGTCAGAAGAGGTGACGGATCTCCTGTCCATCAATCTAAAGGGTAATAAAGGAAGAGATTAAATTAAATTATTCAGTACTAACTTAGTTTCTGGATGACACTGATCACTAATGTGAAGGGACAGGCCTAATTTAAAAATTATTTTATGTTGCAATAAATGTTTTATACCTCTGAATTAATTCATCATGGATTAATTTTTTGTCTGCATTGCTAATGAGCAGGAGAGCTACATGGTAAAATGTTGGGCACAAAATAACACATGTCCAGTTGAAATGTGTCAAAACTGTCCTATTGCATTCAGACTCACACAATATACAGAGTATGTAGACCAGGGGTCCCCAACGTGGTGCCCACGGAGGCATCTAAATGCACCTGTGTCTTGGCTGGCGGTGGAGCATCTGCCAAAATGCTGCCTATTTTCTGCGGTGTTTCTGCGGCGACATCTCTTGATGACATCACTTGTTAGTGACAAGTGACTTCATCGAGAGGCGTCACAGCCGAAATGCTGCAGAAATTCGTCAGCATTTCAGGGGATGCTCCACCGCCGCCATGGTCCTTTGTCTGAAGAGGTTGCGGACCACTGATGTAGACCATCTAGTTCAGGGACTCTCAGGACAAAATTTTGGTGGCCTAAGAGTGCGGCCCCCAATGCTTTCTGGTGGCTCCTTTCACACTTTTTCCTAAAATATTTCATTAGCTTTAGGAAAAACAAATAAATATGCACATATACATGTCCAAATCATTGTAATTTATTTATTGCTAGCTAGTAAGTCTGTTAAAAGTGATATAAACAAACGTACAACTCTCACTTTTCACAGCATACTTACTCAGTCCAAGGAAAGCTGGGGACAAGTTAAGCCCTGCATGGGTGGGTCAGGGGAGACAGTAGGAGCCAGGGATGATTGGGGTGGGGGGTCCAGGGAAGACAGTGAGGAGCTGGAGCCTGATGTCCAAAGCCTCATGGCCAGGAGATAGAGCCTGAAACTGCATGGCCAGATGCAGGGGCCTGCCGCTATGCAGCCAGACCCCAGGGCTGGAGCCTAAAGCCCAACAGCCAGAGCTTGCCACCTCAGGGGGGAAACCCAAAGCCTGAGACTCATCACCCCTCGAAGGTGAGGAACTCACCAGCTGCCTGCTCTTCCAGCGTTGTACCCCAGCTGTCTCCAGAGAGGTTAGGGTCTGACCCAGATCTTGGCAAACTATGGCCTGCAGGACCATCCTGCCCGGCCCCTGAGCTCCTGGCCAGGGAGGCTAGCCCCTGGCCCCTCCCTCACTGTTCCCTTTCCCCTGCAGAGTCACACTGCCGTGTGGGCAGAAGCACTCTGGGCAGCGGAGTTGTGCGCTCCTGCAAAGCAGAGCGGCAGCGTGTCTGGCTCCGGCCAGCACGGCAGCCAGACATGCTGCTCTGCATGCTCTGCTCGGCGTGGTTGGGGGGTTGTATAAAGGGTAGGGTGCCCTGGGGGGCAGTCAGGAGACAGGGAGCAGGGGACAGTTGGATGGGGTGGAAGTTTGTGGTGGGGGGGCGGTCAGGGGACAGGGAAGGTTTGGATAGGTGTGGGATCCCAGGGGGCTTATGAGGGGGTGGGGACAGTCAGGGGACTGGGAGTGGGGCAGGACAAGGAGCAGGGGGTGTTGGCTGGGTCAAGGGTTCTGAGGGGGGTGGCTGGGGGCCAGGCTGTTTTGGGAAGCACAGCCTTCCCTAGCCAGCCCTCCATCCAGTTCTGCAATGCCAATGTGGCCCTCGGGCCAAAAAGTTTGCCCACCCCTGGCCTGACCCCTGCTTGCAGCCCTAGTAGCCAACACCTCCAGGAGCATCAGGGAAGGGCTGCTGCTTTGCGCCCCCCCCGCCCCCATATCAGAGCCCAGGAGGCTGTGGCTGCAAGAAAAGCCCCTGGTGTATTTGAGGAATGCTGATCTAGTTCCTTCTTTGCCTAGTTTTACTCTACCTTTCGCTGGCTAAACAGGTGTCTATCTCCCACCTTAGTCTTGGAGCACGTGCAAATCTGTGGGTAAGTTAATGATAGAAAGGTAAGGCAATCGTTATTAGTTTAGTAAAAATCTACTGAATCATAACTTCAGTAGTATCACTCTCTGCAGCATGGCAGGGGGGAATCATTGCACCCCCTGGCTCCCAGCTCCATGTCATCTGGTTGGTGGAAATTTTGATAATAAAGTGTCATTGGAAGTGGGTCAAGGTGGATATAATTCAGAAGCCCTTTCTTCCACAAACACAGTGGTACGAACATGACAAACTTAGAACAATTATGTAAATATATATATTTGAGAATGTTTAAAAGTTGTTTTTAATTATATTCAACAAAGGCATGTCAAACATGCTGCCCTTACAAAGTTAAATTTAGCCCTCAACTGACAGTACTTTATCAGTTAGTGATCAGAGCGTGATACTGGATTAATTTTTTTAATGTTATACATTTCTATAAAGGGAAGGGGGTGCTTCAAGTTGATTTGCCATCACTGACAAAAAAAAAAAAGTAGCTGTTGAGTGGTATTATCACCTTTGTTTATTTAGCCAAAAGAGTTTTAATGAGGTGCTGGTTGAGACATTTTTCAGTTAGAAATTACTGGAATCCACCCCCAAATGGTAAGCCTATAGGTACACAATATACCTTACAGAACAATTAATTACATTCCCCAAGTAACTTATTACAACATCCTTATTCTACTCGGGGGACTTCTGCACCACTACGCAGTGCAGAATTTGCACAGAATTCCATGTTTCCCCTACAGAATTGGGGCTGCAGAACTTCATGGCCACTAGTAGGGGCCACTGGACTCTGCAGAGCCCAGCTTGCAGTGAGTGGAATGCTCAGCCCAGCTGAGATAGGGGCTCTGCACATTCTGGGCTGCTGGGCTTCATCATTTTCCCGGGGACAGGAGAGGGCTGGGGAGATCCTGCTCTGGCAAAGGTTGAGAAAGGGCATGGCCAGGCCGCACCACACCATGTTCCCCAACAGGACAGCAAGGAAGCTGGGTGAAGTAAAGGCTCTGGGGTTGCAGGTGTCTGGGCTGGGGGGATGGAGGCGTCCGGCAACTGGGCTCTGGGGGGGCTGCCCTGTAGCTGGGTTCTGGGAGGACAGGTGTGGGTGTCTGGGGTGTTCTGTGGCTGGTCTCTGGACATGCCCTGTGGCTGGGCCAGGGGATGCCTCACAGCTGGGCTGGGGGGGTCGAGGGGAGTGCAGGTGTCTGGGGGCCCCATGAAGCACCCCCCCCCCAACTGGAACTGGTTGCATAGAGGATACCCTAACTCTCTACTCCTGGAGGAATCTTTGTTGTTGTGTGTATTGTTTACATACTTGTTGACAGGTATTTTAAAATAAATTACTCAAAATGATTGAAACTGGTGTGATTATACTGTTATTTTGACAAAATATAAAGGATTTTAAAATATCGTGTGCAGAACTTTTAATTTTTTGGTGCAGAATTCCTCCACGAATATTATTTTTACTTTGGTCTTCATTTTTAAGCATCAACGGGGAATGAAGATACACACTAGCAGCAACTGAATCTTTGGAGAATACCACAGAGGACCGGCACCTTACATGCTCTAAGAAGTGCACCCATAAACTGAATTTGGCAAGGTTGGAGATATCAGTAAAAAACTGATGCTGGGACAAGTGCCAGCTGTGAGCAAGACCCCCACGTATACTACACTGTGTATCACATTGAATGCTACAGCAAGAATGTATGTAATGTGTCAAAATGTAAAAGCAATGGAAACAAATACTGATTTTACTCCTACAAGCTGTGCAAGTCAGCTGGAGTTCGTTCATAAATTGCCTTGCAGAGGCTCTAATGCAGGGGTCAGCAACCTTTCAGAAGTGGTGTGCCGAGTCTTCATTTACTCACTCTAATTTAAGGTTCCACGTGCTAGTAATACATTTTAATGTTTTTAGAAGGTCTCTTTCTATAAGTCTATAATATATAACTAAACTATTGTTGTATGTAAAGTGAATAAGGCTTTTAAAATGTTTAAGAAGCTTAATTTAAAATTAAATTAAAATGCAGAGCCCATTGGACCGATGGCCAGGACCCAGGCAGTGTGAGTGCCACTGAAAATCAACTTGCATGCCGCCTTCAGCACACGTGCCATATGTTGCCTACCCCTGCTCTAATGGATGGGAAAACAGTAGCAATGGCTGATGCAGAGGCTAAGTACAGAGAAATATGTGCTTTGGATTGGACTGAAGAACAACATATGCTTAGCAGAAAGGCTCTCAAAGCACATGATTACTACGGGATATGGATGTAGTTTTTAGCAATCCTAGCTGCAGAAAAATGGCAAAAGATGTGATGCTATCCAATGCTGAAGAAAGTGCTGACATCAACAGCAATATAAAGACCTTGCAGCTGCTACATTTTTAGGGTAAAACATTTTGTCCAGCAGTACATGAGTGTTTCAGGGATCCACAGCTGATGCCTAACCTGAAAAAACGTACCTCATAACTGTACTACTGCTTTAAGTAGTGCATTGGTGGTTGCAGTGACTTTAGCACCAGAAAGTGAGACAGTAAGCAAATGGTGCACAAGGCTGCCATTTTATCAGAAAGCCTCATGTACAAATATGTGAATGAAAGGCAGGTTTCCAACACATACGTGACAACTGTAGGGCATATACTTAATGTACCATTACCAGTAGCTGTTTAACAGTTCATTCCAAAACCTGCAGTAAATGCCTCATGCAGATTATGCATAGCATTGGCTTCTCCACAGATTACAACAAAGTACTCCCGCTGGAGACTGCAGTTGCCACTGTGGTTCTCCACCACATAGAACGGATTTCCCCCAATCCTCCTCAAGGGTAGGTTTATAGTTTGTGCTGCCAATATCTTAAAAGAGTTCTCTGAAGAAACAGCAGGCGGCAAAAGTACCTAAAGTTACAGCCTGCTATTATGACAAGGATTAGTGTGATATGTCTAGTAGTGGTGCCCAAGACAGAGACTACACTAATGGTGACGCTGATGAATAAATATTTTCAGTTCTACATGTCAAGGCTAGCTTTCCTAGGATTACTAAAGCTGTCTTTTATGTAAGCAATGCATTTGTGCAGGGGTGACTAGACATTTTGCCGCCCCAAGCACGGCGTCATGGTGCGGGGCACGCTCTGCCGCTCGCCGGTCCCGCGGCTCCGGTGGACCTCCCACAGGCATGCCTGCAGAGGGTCCTCTGGTCCCGCGGCTCCGGTGGACCTCCCACAGGCATGCCTGAGAAGGGTCCACTGGTCCCATGGCTTTGGTGGTCCTGGCGACCGGCAGAACACCCCCCGCGGCATGCCGCCCCAAGCACGCGCTTGCGTTCTGGGGCCTGGAGCCGCCCTTGCATCTGTGTTAAATTATAAAAAGTTAATTTTTAAACATTTTCTCAAATTTATATGTACGTAACTGTTCTAGGTTTGTCAAATTTGATACCACTGCAGTGATGGGAGAAAGTGGCTTTCAAATGATACATAACTTGACCCATTTCTGATGCCACTGCATTATTAAAAGACTGAGCTGGGAGCCAGTGAGTCCCTGCTTACAAGATAGTTCAGCTGGTCTTAGTTACGCTAGCAGCCCGCATAGAAACCAGCCCCTCAAATAGTCAGCTGTTCTACATTTTCCCTACTCTGTGTTACCCAGACAGTAACACAGTATATGCGGTAATTGTCCCGGGATGACCAAGGGAAGCTTTTGTTAACTGCATAAGTGATTGCCTACTTAAGTTCTTTACCCCATATTCACATTTTCTATTGAAACCTTCAGATTCTGGCCCAGACAGCCTACCATAGGTGAAGTTAGCTCTCTGGGAAGAAGTCTGAAAAGGTCAGCAATATTATTTCCAGAGACCTGTTATAGCCATTGTTTACTAGATGATTTGGAAGTAGTGGGTAGTGTAATTTCTGGGCATGTTCCCATCAATAAATTATTAGGATTTTCTGCTCAAGGAATGTGATACACTATCCAGGTTACATGCAACACTATATGACAAGTTTATGCTTCTATCCTCACTTAGAAGGCCTTTATTTAATAGTCCCCGGCTTATGTCTCTACTCTCATTTCCCCCTCCTATATGCCACCAAAGGGTATGTCTTCACTGCTAAGTTAGCTCAGGTGATCAGCACTCAGGTTAGCCTACCTCTGCTGTGAGCATTCCCCACTGCAAAACTGTACCTGGATAAATGCACTCACTGTTTCTGCATTCACTCGTGTGTCTGGGGACATATTCCCTGGTTCTCTGTGCTGAGATGCTCTAGGATTCTTTCCCAAAGGGTGGGAGAATTTGAGAGACAAGGTGGATCAGGTAATCTCTTTTATTGGACCAACTTGTGTTGGTGGGCGAGACAAGATTTCAAGCTACAGAGCTCTTCTTCAGGTCTGGGAAAAGTACTCACAGGTAAACACAAGATTAAACAGTTTAGTGCAGGGGTTCTCAAACTGGGGGTCATGAAGTTATTACATGGGGGGGTTGCAAGCTGTCAACCTCCACCCCAAACCCCGCTTTGCCTCCAGCATTTATAATGGTGTTAAATATATTTAAAAGTGTGTTTATTAGGGGGGTCGCACTCAAAAGCTTGCTGTGTGAAAGGGGTTGCCAGTAAAAAAGTTTGAGACCCACTGGTTTAGCATAAGGAGTTAGAATATGTGCTAAGGGACCATTCACCTTGCTAACTACTATTCTAAACTATCTGTTTGATCTTGTATTTAGCTGTGAGACTCTGAGGCTATGTCTACACTAGTACTTTTGTCAGTATAACTTGTCACTCAGCGGTGTGAAAAAAAACCACCCTCCCAAGCAACATAAGTTACACTGACAGAAGAACTGGTGTGGACAGCACTATGTTGGTGGGAGATGCTCTCTCACTGACACAGCTACTGCCAGTTATTGGAGGTGGTTTATGTCAACGGGAGAGCTCTCTCCCATCAGCATAGAGCGGCTACATTAGAGATCTTACAGCAGTGCAGCTGAATCGGTACAGTGGTGCCACTGTAAAATCTCTAGTGTAGACGTGGCCTGATTTTCCCAGACCTGAAGATGAGCTCTGTGTTGCCCATAAGCTTCTCTCTCACCAAGAGAAGTTGGTTCAATAAAAGATACTACTTTACCCACCTTGTCTAATATCTTGGGACAGACAGCTACAACAACATTGCAAATGGAGAACTTGTTTGTCCTTCAGGGAGAATTACAGGAAGGGCACTGGAGGACTGTCAGCACTCGAGTGATTTAGCCTGCATCTTCACTGAGAAGTGGGCAGATTCAGCCTGAGTTAAAGCGGAGCTGAGGCTCTAATCTACACTCCCAGCCAAGTCAGCTATCATTGGCTGAAATCACCTTTAAACAGGGGGTGGGGTAGGCTAAAACTCATGTTAAGAGCTCAGCCTAAATGTGCAGTGAAGATATATCCTAAGTATGTTTGTCCTGGTTGCTCCCTGCGTCTTTTTCCCATTCTCAGCTTCACACCTCTTCAAGCAAGCCTTTAAAGTCTTGTCTGTGCTATTTTCCCTGGAGAATGTTTTGGAAAACTAGAAAGGACTGACATAAGTATCAAGAAAATTAAACCTGGGCAGCTGAAGGCAGGGAAATTGTAGTCAGGATGTTGAAATAGAGAAATAGGTACCTCTTTCTGGGCAAGGAGTTGTTTGGGCTTCAAAGTCACTTCTACTTCCCTCCCACAATACATCAGCTGCTGAGAGCATTCTAAAAGCAAGATGTTCAGTCTCTGGAATACAAGCAGCAAATAACTTAATAATCAAGACATTAGAGCACCCTGCAGGCTCAGGTGGGAGGAATAAGTGAAAACCTCTACCAGGGCTGGCTTTCCTCATGAAATTAGTGATTTGAGTCTGAGAATCAGATGATGAAGTTATATTCGTGACAGAGAATGAAGAAGAGGAAACTTTTTTTAAATTGTACCTAAATACTTTAAGAATGACTTTCATTTAATACACTCATGCCAGTAAAAGAAAATTTTGTACTTCTTGGCTTATTTTTTGCACCTCTACCATTGCTTTACTTTACCTTCCTATTTCCCTAGTGCCTATTGTAAAATTGAATGAGGGAAGAGGAAAGTGGATTACAAATATGCTTAAAATGATCATTGTCAAAATTACATCATATTTCATAGTGAGTAGTCTAAGTCACTCAGACTAGGGTCTGGGGAGTATCAGTTTTCAGCCCTGAAATGTTTTGAGATGCCTAAATATTGGGGAGGAGTGACTGAGCAAAGGGGAATTCTAACAGGAATATGCAGAATAGGGCAGATTTAGTCAAAACTTTAGAAAACCATGAGTGAGGGTGAATGGAAACTGCAGAAACTACTTGGTCTGTGGTAACAACTGCACGGGGGTTTCCTACTGTGGAGACATGGTAGGCAGAGAAGTTAGTCAGTCCAAAATTAAATTCTGCAAATTGAAAAGTAAAAGTACATCAAAGTTGAGTTTTTTATTTGTAACAACAAATTCACTATATATTACAATAATTACAAAAATATTTTTATATAACAGCTTATGGTCACATCACATTTTTGTTCTCATAACACATAAGATGATCAAACACTTGAGCTTTGGCAGTAGCTAACAAAGCAGCCAACTTTTAAAATCTACACAGCTGTACACATTTTTTGTGCCTTAATAGAAAGGCTATTATCAAAAGAGTGAAGTTATTAACAAACATCCAAGGGGATTCCCCTTACAGTTTCTTTTCCAGAAACTTATTTTGTCTAATGCATAGTAAAAAAATATACAGTTTACAAAAAACAATCACTGGAAAGCTGGCAACGCTCTCCCCAGCAGAAACTTATCACTAATTTTTGCTTGTTTTAATTGAGCATCTTGTGGATAATAGCTAGAGCAACGAAGAGTTCACCATTTTAAAATCACCATTCTAGATCTAAACAGGCTGTGTCTTTTCACTGCACAGTGAGGCCAATGTATCGGGCTGTTATTGCAGCTTTTGATGAACAGTGTCCAACCTGCCTTCACCAGGGGAAATAAAAGTCTATTTGGTTGGGATGTTGTCCCTTTTCGGTACTTAATCTGAGTCACTACTGCTGCTTGAGGAGTCTGTTGACATAACTTCTACATCATCTTCATTTTCTTTATTGTGCCCTGGAGGCTCCAGCATAAAGTCATTGCTATGATTAGGAGGTAGCATGTTCATTGAGATATCACTTGATTGCCAGGGATATTGAGGAGCAAGCACATCTGAAAAATAAATACAATGCTTTGGTAGCATAATCATTAGCTGAATATCTGCCTTTTAAATGGAGAAGCCCATGCATCTGAAAACAGGCACAGCTGCATGTCCTGTTAAAAACATTTTCAAAAGTTTTGTTTTCAGCGCCAAACTATTCTCCCAATCCTCATTCTTGAATTTTTAAACAAGTTAGCTGAAACAGTTTAGTTGGCAGCTGAAGTCTCTTATAAATGAGCCATTCTAACACTGTAAGGCCTGTTCCATCAGAGGTATTACTTTGATAGAGAGAACAGAATCCACCCTTCTCTTCTGTGATCACACTAATTTAAAAATATCAAAATAATGTTTGTACAGTGCTTTATAGCTTCACAGCCTGTTCGAACATTAACTAACCTTCACAAGACTGCTGAGAAATGAGTGAATGTTATCACCTGCATTTCACCTTTCACAACACAGGCCAAGTGACTTGCCCAAGACTTCACAGCCAGAAGCAGAACTGAATTTCTGGTTTCCAGCCCAGTATTTATACAAACACAGTTTCTTTAGAACAGCTACAATAATACTATTGGTTTTAGATGTGTCCCACGGTAACAATCTTAACTTTTGAAAACAAACTATTCATAACTACAAATGGTTAGACAGACAGGAACCAAAAGATCTTTTTAACTTCAATATAGACATTTTGTTCTTTAGTCAATTCCTGGAAAAGTAAAAACCACCGATCACCTAGCATAACTACTCCACTGTATTCTTGGTTCACTAGTAGTATTTTTAAACCAGAATATAGTTTAGCAATCATGACCGAATCCAAGTAAGATCACTGTTACTGGCCATTTCAATAATCAAATATTAAGGAATTAATCCTTAATTCATACACTCAAAACACCACAGTATTTAAATTGGTTTTGTCAATAAGAATTTATCTTAAGTGGTAAATATTAGTTCACCAGTTCTAGATCTGGAACTTCTAAACACATTCGTTATTCTATTGATACAGACTACAAATTAAAGAAGGGGAAAAAGTCTTCTGACTTCATACATATCTGAACTTCCCTTCCATGACTCAAGACAATATATTTGTTTTATCTGCTAAGAAAGTAGTAATTTGCTCTGAAAGTTTTCCATATTTTAATGTGTGATTTTAAAATAATCAGTTTACTAGAAATGGATCGGAAGCTGAAAGCCTACATATTTTTCCTTTCATGAGTGAAATTTTTTCCACTGGTTTGCCAAAATGATCCAGTTATCTCAATTTGATTTAGCAGTGGGACAAATAGAATACATTTTCTCTTGCTCTTCTATATCACCGTGCCAGCTTTTCAAACTGCTTACTTTGTTAATAATCCCTTACTGCCAGGGAACTAATCCACTGCAGCGTCAGCCAGAATTTGTAGCTGTTTTAGTTCTGTCTTGCCAACACTGAGGGACACTTTGGAGGTGAATTAAATTCATAATTGCTATGATTATGGCATTTCTTTTATTCATTGCATAAACATCTGAGTAGTTCCATTACCTGGCAATCTGCCTGCTGCAAGTGCATCCCCTGGCAAGTGTCCATTAACTCCATTAGTGGATGGGTTGTTCATCTGACCCAAAAGGCCACTCCTCATCTCCAAATCTGTAGGATATGGCCTGCGTGGGTCCCCTTAAAAACAAATAGTTTTTTATATGATTAAAACAAAGCTAACATCTGCAAAATAACTACCAGCTATTTAGCGCTAGTCTTTTTCTTCAATGTTTTTTAACAGAAAACTGTGTTGACTGTTCATATCAGCAATGGGAAGCACACCTGTTCTGTGAGAAATTAAACCCAAATACATTCTCCATTTACAATCTTTGTTTATTCAAGCTTGGCAAAAAGAAGTATACAAAAAACTCACTGTAGCAGAAAATATATCTCTGTTCTCATTGCTACTATTAGCAAGACTTCATTACAGTTCTTCGCCTTGCTCTTTAGCTAAGTACACATTCTGATCTGCTGCAGGAGGGCAGGGAAAGGATCTGCTGCAGGGAGGCTAGGACCCATCACTGAACATTCCTTGTCCCTGGCTCCCAATAATTTCTATTCACATAGTTTCCAAATCCCTGATAAGTGCAGTGGTGTCAGAGGAATGTGAATGAAGAGACAGTCCTTAATATAACCTGGTTCTGACCCATTAATGGCTTTAATTAGGACCAAGACCTTGAATTGGACCCCACAGAAAACAAGGATTCAATGGAGGACATATAGTACCAACTTATTAATGGAGTCCAGGAGCTGTGAGTTGTGTAGCTATTTAAAGCCACGTATAAAATTTCCACAACATTTTACTCCAAGGTATTCAACTAGGAAAAAAATAAGATAAGTATCTTAAGAGGAAAAAAACTTTTTTAATATTGGAAAGCTTTATAAAATCCAAGCAAAATACCATTTGTCATGACACAAATACTAAATGGTGGTGTTTAATTATTGCACCTATATTAAAATGAAAGGACATTTCCATGTCATGCCATCAATGAAAGTACAACAAACTCATATAGTTTATTTGTCAAACATGAAATTTACCTGGTACCCATGTCAGAGGAGCACAAACAGCGTTGCTGGCACTAATCCTGTGGGCATATTTAATTATTTCTTCAGATGAAATAGCACCTGTGAAAGAGGAAAAGAAGTTAACAAAGGAAATGCACCCTGATTGGCATACTCTCAAGAGATTGCCTGATTTGATAGTTTTAGATTATTTAACACTTTGATATTCCAAATAGAGATCAACGATGTAACATTTTAACAGAACCTCAAGGGTATCCCCAATATGCAGGCACTGCAGAGGACAGTGTCACAGTTCAGGACAACTGCACCTGTATTTCCCCTCTATGGCCCAGCAAGGGCAACCAACTCAAGGCTTCATGCTCCTCTGGCCATCACCTCTTGAGTGGATCACCTCTTGAGTGGAGATACTCAACTCTCTCCCTTCTGACCAGGGTATGTCCAGGATGAACAGTTCCCTGCCTTTACTGTATTATTCCCAGCAGAGAGACAGGTTGCCTAAGCTGGCCTGCTGGCTTTCTTTTCAGATACTAACAGAGTAATTGCACACAGTTTTAAGGTATCACAGAGTTCTTCCTATGCAAGCCTATTGTATTCTTGTTAAAAGTACTACAGAGAAAACATTAACAACCATAAAAGAACCTACGCACATGGCTATAAGCTTACCAGATCACCCCAACCCTAACAAGGGCTCTGATAGGAGCAGTCCTTCAGTACCCAACCCAAGGGGTTTCCTTGTGGTTTCAAGTTCATCAGGGCTTCAGCTCAGAACAAGCACACTGTCTTATGGGGCCTCAGCAGCTAAGTCTTTTCAATCCATCCCTAAGGACTGGGACCCTCCATACAGCAGAGGTTATGTCCATCTGCTGGCTCAGGAAGAAGGCTATAAGCCTATTTTAAACGAGGCTCTTTATCCAAAAACCCTTTCTTTGTCTGTTGGTCCCCAGAGAATCCAGTTTGAGCTAGTATATGTGCACCTCTCCAAGGGGTGGCTTCATAGGGCTGATAAGCTGAAGAACTGCATTATCATCCCCCTCCTCCTCCTAGAGGAGCTACATACAATTCCACAATAACACACACAGTTGCGTTTTTAATACAATGGATCCCAAAGGTATTAAACCTAACTCAGTAAGGTTTAACCTAATTCAATAAAGTTTATCTTAATTCCAGGAAGTTTGTCCAGGACATTACAGGATACTGTCAGTCTGTCACAAACAGCTTAACAGAAGGACCTGGTTTGCAATATATTGACTCCAAAACTACAGATTCAAATATCACAAAAGTCAGCTAAGTTTTTCAGCCTTGTGAGGTAGACTGATTTCCATGCAGTCTACTCTGTAAAGTACACTGAGATCTTCTGATTAAAAAAGTCTGTATAAGAGCTAGGTGGATCTTTCATAGGAGACTTTTAGTACCCATACAGAAGCTGGTTGTAAGATGCCATAGCATTTTTTGTTATAGTAGGGACTTGCCCCCTAGTATACTTATTAAACTTCTCTCTCCTTTTCTCCTACTATCATGCAGTGTACACGTTCCAGATGGCAGTCACTCTCCACTCCATAAGTGACTACATTTCAAGCAATGTATAATTTGTGAAATGCCCTGAGATCATTTTAAATGAAAAAGTCACACATAACTATAAAGATATTATAAATAACTATAAAATACCTTCCCACCTATTTTGTAAAAATGACTAGCTTAGCTGTGCAAGTACTACAGTTTTACTGCAAGTACTATGCAAGTACTGAGGCAAGACACAGATTTTAGTAAGTAATATTGTTCACATTTATTTAAAAAAAAACAAAAAACGCCATGCTCTCCCCTCCCCCTCCAAAAAAAGACTGGATACAAACTGTAGACCAGCATATTAGGGGAAGTGCCTTGTGTGACAAACTAAGCTAATCATATGCATTACTACTAAAGCAAAACCAGCACAGAAATTTATACTACGTGGAAATGTATTTGGAGCTATACCTTAAAACTATGATATAATGTTTCCACCACACACACCCACCCCCTTCCAAAATAAAACCCCACTCAACTCCAGCCTTTCAAAGTCCTCTAAGGGCTTGTCTACATCAGAAAGTTGCAGCGCTGGTGAGGGAGTTACAGCGCTGCAACTTAGGAGGTGTACACATCTGCAGGGCACCACCAGCGCTGCAACTCCCTGTTTGCAGCGCTGGCCGTACTCCCGTTTTGTCTCGGGTGTAGAGGATCCAGCGCTGGTGATCCAGCGCTGGTAATCAAGTATAGACACTTACCAGCGCTTTTCTTGACCTCCGTGGAATAAGCAGGTATCCCAGCATACCTGAGGAAGCCTCTGGTAATCAAGCTGGTCTCCTTCCCCGGCTTGCTCTCGCGTTCCCCGAACCCCGAGCAAGCAGGTCTCCTTCCCTGCGGTTTGCAGGGTGGTTCCGGGAACGCGAGAGCAAACCGGGGAAGGAGACCAGCTTCGCCGCGGTTTGCTCTCGCGTTCCGCGAACCACCCTGCAAACCGCAGGGAAGGAGACCTGCTTGCTCGGCGGTTCGGGGAACGCGAGAGCAAACCGGGGAAGGAGACCAGCTTCGCCGCGGTTTGCTCTCGCGTTCCCCGAACAAGCAGGTCTCCTTCCCTGCGGTTTGCACGGTGGTTCGCAGAACGCGAGAGCAAACCGCGGCGAAGCTGGTCTCCTTTCCCGGTTTGCTCTCGCGTTCCCCGAACCCGAGCAAGCAGGTCTCCTTCCCTGCGGTTTGCAGGGTGGTTCGCGGAACGCGAGAGCAAACCGCGGCGAAGCTGGTCTCCTTCCCCGGTTTGCTCTCGCGTTCCCCGAACCCCCGAGCAAGCAGGTCTCCTTTCCTGCGGTTTGCAGGGTGGTTCGCGGAACGCGAGAGCAAACCGCGGCGAAGCTGGTCTCCTTTCCCGGTTTGCTCTCGCGTTCCCCGAAACCCCTTGAAGCCGCCCAACAGCGCTGCAGTGTGGCCACATCTAACACCACTTGCAGCGCTGGTTGCTGTAAGTGTGGCCACTCTGCAGCGCTGGCCCTATACAGCTGTACTAATACAGCTGTAACAACCAGCGCTGCAAAATTTTAGATGTAGACATGGCCTAAGATTTAAAGGTTCCAAACTGAATGGAAAACTCTTACACACATGCAACATTTTACACAGATTTTAAGTCTTAAACTATTATGTGATACAATTAAAAGAAATCAACCTACATGCTTACATAGAACTCTAGATAAATTACTTAAAGCTATATCGTTTTCAAAGCCTCAGAATATTGTAACAAACTATTGATACTCACCCTTTCTTGCTTTTTCTATTGATTTTAGTTTTTCCTTTGCTTGATAAACAGCTGTTGCCTAGTTATTAAAGAAAAAATGCTTCATTAATTTGTAACCTTAGGCTCAAAGGGGCCCTGTGAATTTGTCCACTTATCTTATTAAGAACCACCTCTAAAATAAAGATCAGATCAACATCTTATTATACAGTGAATGTTTTCAAAATATAACAGTGTCTTAAGGTTCTTCTTACTATGCGAGCAAATAGCACAGTAATGCCTCTAGAATGTCAGATAAATTAAATAACTACCCTCCTCTATCAGTTGTTATGCCCACAGATATCCAGGAAGGGCTCCTATTGCTTTCACTAGTCCAAGTTGCTCAAAGGGTTGCCTATTTTCTCAAGGGATTAGGCCAAAATGTGAAGTCCAAAATTCATCTGCTCCTTTTATTCTTTCCTCATTTAACCAGCACCCATCTTCAGTGGTTTGATTTTCCACACTTCACCTATTATTTACAATAGCTGTTATTTTCACTACAAATCTTTCAAATTGTGAAAACAGACTGAGTGGGGTGTAAAATTATTATGAAGGAAGAGCAATATAGGTTGAATGAAAATTACCATTACAGCCTTTCCAAAAAGCAGGTAACTTTAATTAACTCTGGCTACTGAAAGCATAATTTCCAAGCTTTCAAGAAGAATTCATATACTTAATCTTCTTAAACTAAAATTTTTGTTTTTTCCAGAACTGCGTGTTATGCACAACCACTCCCAACCAGCAACTCTCAAAAGAAAACACTTCACCTATAGACTTACCAGTATATGCTCTGCTTCTTTCAGTTGTTTTTGTAGCTGCTGAATATCACTGTCCCTCTTTTCGACTACTTTTTCTAATAGCTGCATTTCATGATGAATTTTCCCCTGATCAAGTGCCAGTTTCATTAATTCCTGAAACTCTCCATCTCTCTGAATGAGCAACTCCAGGATCTGTCCGATAAAAGTATTTATGTAACTTATTTAGCTTGATTAATTACAAAATCCACAACTGCACTATGAGGAGGAATCCAATAGTAGGAGGGACAGCAGAAGTCAGTTTTGGGGTATTCACACTGATTTTGTTGTATTCTCCAAAACAAAACATTTTTAAAATAAAATGAAGTTTCCAACTCTTCTACTTGGGAAGATAACCTACAATTCAGATAGCCCAAGTTGCAACTTGAGGGTAGGTCAAGTATGCCATGTGCTAACAAGTATCTAATAAGATATTTATTTGTACCAAAGCTGGTATGCTGGAGGATTTTATTGAGGAATGCAAACAAGAACTTTCCATTCATCTATCAAGGAAGATACAAGTTTCAATATTAAATCTGAACATGCAGATCTGAAAAGTATGTGTGTTTCTTGGATTCCAGAGAAGCTACCAATTTGGCTCTCAGTTTAGCAAAATTAGGGCACCACAACCCATGCAATTGATGGACTTATCTTGATGCGACTGCTGCCAAAAACATGGAAACAAGAGTACTAAGAAAGATGCCAATTTTCCTCATTCATCTAATAAATCATTAATTCTTAATACTGGTTATGAACATTTCAGCCCCAGCACTGTTAATTATGCCACTGCTGAATATATGAAACGCAGCCCTGGATGTACTAGCTCATCACCTATTAACTAGAACACCCTAAATGTACTACATTCCTTAGAAAAAATATTTTACCTCTAGCAAACTGACATGACAGGTACACTCCAGTCACAGTGAAGCTGATAATTCTAGACATTTAGATTTAAAAAGGTGTATTAAGTAGAAGTGCAGTCTGAAACAGTTTGTGCCAAGTGCATCACTTTTAAAAGTGGAGGAATCTGTGTTTTAAGCAGTAAAATCTCTGCAGATCTGGAACGTGCTCATTTCATCACTACTAGCACAACTGTTAGTAGGTTTCACACATATGTAGATTAGTGATTCCTAAACCAAAGCTAGCAAACTTAATACATTTATTTTTGGCCCAAAACCATAAGGTTTATTTTAGAAGTACAAGGAAATGCCAACTGAAAATAATGGTTCTTTTGGGTGGACTAGGGGAGTCCTTGACTTATGTTACATCAAGCCCACATCTCTTCCAGAGCTTATCAACAGTGTTCCTTCAGTCAGCGTGAGTACTGTGTCTATTCCCACGGAGAGCTTCCTGTGCTCTCTGTGGCACTCCAAATTCTGCTGATTCAGAAGCTGAGATCTAGACCTCTGATTCCTTGTGCCACTCTAGATTGACTAAGTCAGGGGTCTCAAACTCAAATGACCACGAGGGCAACATGAGGACTAGTACAATGGCCTGAGGGCCGCATCACTGACACCTCCCGCACGCATCGCCCTCAGCCTCACCCCCACCCCACCCCTTCCATGAGGCACCACCCCTGCCGCGCCTCTTCCCACCCCTTCCCTGCCCCATTCCAATCCCTTCCCCGAAATCTCCACCCCTTCCCTACCCCAGGTGGTGCAGGAGGGGTGTGGCAGGAGCTCAGGGCAGGGAGTTGGGGTGGGTGGTGCAGGAGGGATGAGGGGTGTGGCAGGGGGTCAGGGCAAGGGGTCGGGGTGGAGCAGGGGTGCAGCAGGGGGCTCAGGGCAGGAAGCTGGTGTGGGGTGCAGGAGGTGTGAGGGGTGTGGCAGGGGAGCAGGGGAACGAGGTGCAGGAAGAGTACGGCGGGGCTCAGGGTAGTGGGTTTGGGTTAAGGAGAGGTGCAGGGTGTGGCAGTGGGTTCAGGGCAGGGGGTCGGGTGCAGGGAAGGGGGTTGGGGTGCAGGAGGGGTGTGGGGTGCAGCGGGGGTTCAGGACGGGACTCAGGTGCAGGGTGCGGCAAGCAGCTAAGGGAAGGGGACTGGGGTGCAGGAGGGGTACGGGGTGCAGCAGAGGGCTCAGGGAAGGGGGTCAGGGTGTGGCATGGGGCTCAGGGCAGTGGGTTAGTGTGCAGGAGGGGTGTGGCAGGGGGCGGGGTGCAGGGTGCGGCGGGGGGTCAGGGCAGGGGGTTTGACTGCAGGAGGGACTCGGGGGGGCGGGCTCTGGCCCGGCGTGCACTGGGAGCAGGGCAGGTTCCCTGCCTGCCTGCCCGCCCTCCCCCTGTGCTGCTCTGGGAAGCAGCTGGAATGTGGAGGAGCAAGGGCACAGGGGCATGTGTTGCTGTTGCTTCAGGCACCGCCCCCAGCATCTCCCATTGGCCAGGAACGGGGAACCACAGCCAATGGGAGCTGCTGGGGGCGGTACCTGAAGCAACATCAACACATGCCCCTGCACCTCTCTTCCCCCAGGTTCTTTCCTCTTCCTGGAGCGGCGCGGGGGCAGGGCAGTCAGGAAGGGAGCCTGCCCTGCCCCTGATGCACGCTGGGCCAGAGCCACTCTAGGTAAATGCTGGAGGATGGGGGGGGGGGGCCTGTGAGGAGATCACGGGCCGCAGAAAATAACTTTGCGGGCTGCGTGTTTGAGACCTCTGGATTAAGTATTTCTGTTGCCAACAAAGAAAGTAGGAAGCTTCTGGTGAACGGTAAGAATGACCCACTGTGTTGTGTGATTATGAGTGGGAACCAAGCTCCCTTATACTATGGGCACTGACTGTCCAAAGCTAAATGCCCACCAATAGGCTGTTAACACAAGCAGCCCAAGCTTGCACCAACTCCAGCAGTGCACAGCCATCAACTCACTACTAAAAAAGATTTACAACCAAACTAGAAGTTACTATGCCCTCAAATGACTAGCCCTCTCACTAAATATGCTGGAACTCAGAGCCACCTTCCTTCGTTTTCAGAAGGGTTACTTTGCAAGACATAGTAGTGAGGGCAGTTCGCAGCAGGGCCATTGGTTCCATCTAAATCTTAGCTGTAATCCACAAACTATACAGAAGTATCCCTTTAGTCAAGGTATGTTCTTTGTGAGTCCTCTAGCTGTGTCTGTTTACTCTTTTGATAAAGTCTTTACTTCTGTTCAGCACCACAGAGCCAATGCAATGGAGTTTATTCTGCTTCATACATCTACACAATTTTCAGTTAAACTCTGCTTACAAAATCTTTATTACAACCAAGGATGTACAATCCTTAGAGAACACAGCTTGATTTTTCAAAGCACAAATTGGATTCATAGCATCTCCCATTACAAATACACCTTTGGATTTGTAAAAGTTTGATCTGGAAGCTATTGTGACAGAATAAATTACAGTAGATAATAAGGGAAAGATTAATTGTATGTAAATTACTGAAACTAGTACTGCATGTATTCACATATTTAATCTTTGCTGTTTTCAATCTCAATGTCCCCTTCGAGAAAAATCTTCTGATACTGTCAGCTACCTTAGGTGGCCTGTTTTAAGTGGCCAGGAAAGGTATAATTAAGTCTCCTTCCTCTATGTACCAGGGGTTTATTTCCATAAAGATATCAAATAATTGGACAGTCCATCACACACAAAAATCCACCCTCAAACTGCAGAGGGACAGAACTGGCTGAGATTTTGACGAAGTGCCAGACCAAGAGTGAATGAAGATCATCAGGACTAAGGATCACAAAAGGAAATAGTCTAGCTACAATTTTCTTCAGAACTCTACAGACCAGCACTTGACAAACCATCTAATAAGCTCCTTATCCAGAATATTTATGCTGCTTGCCGCCAGTGCTCAAGGCACATGCAGTGTTTATGGAGTGTACATGGACTGGGACAGGGGTTAGCAAGAAGCTGCTCTTCAGCCCTTGAAGTACTTACAAGCACAGCAGGAGACTGAATCAAACCCTGGAAACGCAACATACTGAACAGTCTGTTAAACCACTGCTCTCACATTTCATAGGATTTCAGTCCTATTGAACACAACTAGCATTTACAAACTCAGGGCAAAGTCCTTGGCTCACTGGGTGGGAGAGGGAAGGGGCACTGTCACTGACTTCCCTGGAAGCAGGATTGGGCCCTCACCACTAAACTTTTCAAATATTAGTGTTGCTAAAAATTTCATACCACACAGTTAGCCAGAATGCTAGGCCTCGTAGGGAGAAAAAGGCTGAATATGGAGGTTAACTACCTAGAGAAATATTTAAGAAAAGTTGTTTACCTGGCTCTCCTCTCCTGGTTGTGGGAGTTTCTGGTTTCTCGAAATTGCCAAAATTTCAATCAGTTCCCTGAAATGAAATTTGCATTGTAAACAATATTCTAAACTACTGTTTAGAAATTAGGTGAGATTGTCCCCAATGAGTTTCAAAAGTATACTAGTGACATTGTATTTTTATTAGGGCTGCCGATTAATTACAGTTAACTCAGGCAATTAACTAAAAAAAATTAATCTTGATTAAAAAAATTAATCACGATTAATCACACTTTTAATGGCACTGTTAAACAATAGAATACCAATTGTAATTTACTAAATATTTGTGGATGTTTTTCTACATTTTCAAATATATTGATTTGAATTACAACACAGAATAAAAATGTACAGTGCTCACTTTATATTATTTTTAATACAAATATTTGCACTATAAAAATGATAAACAGTATTTTTCAATTCATCTCATACAAGTACTGTAGTGCAATCTCTTTATGGTGAAAGTGCAACTTACAAATGTAGATTTTCCTACTTCTTGTTCAGCTAATTGCTCAGACAAACAAGTTTGTTCACATTTACGGGACATAATGCTGCCTGTTTCTTCACAGACTCAGAGAAGATTAGGGTTGGAAAAGACCTCAGGAGGTCACCTAGTCCAACCGCCTGCTTACAGGAGGACCAACCCCAATTAAATCATCCCAGCCAGGGATTTGTCAAGCCAGGACTTAAAAACCTCTAAGGACGGAGATTCCACCACCTTCCTAGGTAACCCATTCCAGTGCTTCACCACCCTCCCAGTGAAAGTTCTTCCTAATATCCAAGCTAGACTGCCCCCACTGCAACTTGAGACCATTACTCCTTGTTCTGTCATCTGATACCACTGAGAACAGCCTAGCTCCCTCTTCTTTGGAGTCCCCCTTAAGGTTGTTGAAGGCTGCTATCACATCCACCATCACTCTTCTTTTCTGAAGACTAAATAAGCCTAGTTCCCTCAGCCTCTCCTCATAAGTCATGTGCCCCAACCCCCTTATCATTTTCATTGCCCTCTGCTGGACTCTCTCCAATTTGTTCACATCCTTTCTGCAGCAGGAGGCCCAAAACTGGATGCAATACTCCAGATGTGGCCTCACTAGCACCGAATAGAGGGAAATAATCACTTCCGCGATCTGCTGGCAATGCTCACTAATGCAGCCCAATATTAGCCTTCCTGGCAACAAGGGCACACTGTTGACTCATATCCAGCTTCTCGTTCACTGTAATCCCAGGTCCTTTTCTGTAGGACTGTCACTTAGTCAGTCGGTCCCAGCTTGTAGCAGTGCATGGGATTCTTCCATCCTAAGTGCAGGACTCTGCACTTGTCCTTGTTGAACCTCAACAGATTTCTTTTGGCCCAATCTTCTAATTTGTCTAGATCCCTCTGTATCCTATCCCTACCCTCCAGCGTATCTACCACTCCTCCCAGTTTAGTGTCATCTGCAAACTTGCTGAGGGTGCAATCCATCTCATCATCCAGATCATGAGTGAAATTATTTACAATGTCACCTGAAAGTGAGAACAGGCATTCGCATGACACTTTTGAAGCTGGCATTGCAAGGTATTTACGTACAAAATATGCTAAATATTCGTATACCCCTTCATGCTTCGTCCACCATTCCAGAGAACATGCTTCCATGCTGATGATGCTCTTTAAAAAAAAAATGCGTTAATTAAATTTGTGACTGAACTCCTTGGGAGAGAACTGTATGTCTCCTGCTCTATTTAACCTGCATTCTGCCGTATATTTTATAGTATAGCAGTCTCAGATGATGACCGAGTACATCAGGGCCGGCTCCATGGTTTTTGCTGTCTCAAGCAGTGAAAAAAAAAAAAAAAAGCTGCAACTGCGATTGGCGGCACCTCCACCATGCCACTTTTTTCTTCTGCAGCAATTCGGCGGCAGGTCCTTCCCTCCGAGAGGGACCGAGGGACCTGCCGCCGAAGAGCCTGACTTGCCACCCCTTCCCCTTGGCAGCCCCAAGCACCTGCTTGCTGAGCTGGTGCCTGAAGCTGGCCCTGCAGTACATGTTATTTATTTTAAGAACACTTTCACTGCAGATTTGACAAAAAGCAGATGAGGTATCAATGTGAGATTTCCAAAGATAGCTACAGCACTTGACCCAAGGTTTGAGAATCTGAAGTGCCTTCCAAAGTCTGAGAGGGTCAAGGTGTGGAGCATGCTTTCAGAACTTAGTAATTAAGCTTAAAAGTGATCATGCAGGTCCCCACTTTTTGGACGCTAAAGTTCAAAGTGGGGAAAAAACCTTGACAAGCTGACATTGTAATCAAGATGCGGGCAGCATTATCTCCTGCAAATGTAAACAAACTTGTTTGTCTGACCGATTGGCTGAACAAGTAGAAGGAGTGAGGGGACTCCAGTTTTACATTGTTTTATTTTTTAGTGCAGTTATTATTTTGTACATAATTCCACATTTGTAAGTTCAACTTTCATGGTAAAGAGATTGTACTACAGTACTTGTATTAGGTGAACTGAAATATATTATTTCTTTTGTTTTTTACTGTGCAAATATTTGTAATCAAAAATAACAAATATAAAGTGAGCACTGTACACTTTGTATTCTGTGTGGTAACTGAAATCAATATATTTGAAAATGTAGAAAACATCCAAAAATATTTAAATAAATGGATTCCATTATTCTTTAAAAGTGTGATTAATCACGCGACAGCCCTAATTTTTATCTTAAGTATTTAAGACAACCCCTTGAAAAACCTAAAAGTATCAAAGTCTTTATTTTTGAGTAAAAAAACTAATTAGATTTTACAAACACATGAGGAAAGATCGATGTAAATTTGGACTTCAAAACTTTGGCACAGGGCTTTCAATTTAAGAATGTGAATAAGACAATTTCTAAAGTACTTTCTGTTATTTAAGTGACATTTGTATTTATGAAAGGTGCCAGGCTGACATCCTCTCGGCATAAGTATGACACCAGCAGAAAGAGTTCCAAGGGACATCATCAACCTTAAAAATCATAAATTGTAACACAGGTAAAGAAATGTGTTTACAAACACCATGTCAAATCCAAAGCCCAATTAAATCAATGAAAGACTTTTCATTGATTTCCATGGACTCTGGATAAGATTCTCAGTTCTTAGCATCTCCAAGTCTGCCAAGCCACATGCCAATTGTTATGGTGGTTTTCAAGACATGGGTATGAATTCAATAAGAACTGACCTGCCATCAATTAATTTCTCAGATCACTAAATAGCCAAAATGGCAGTTAATTCCAGTCTACCATCATGGGTTCAATTTGAGCCGGATTGAGTAATGGAGTCTCAGCTCTAAGAGTATGTCTACACTGGCAGAGTTACGTCACCACTCAGAGAGCGCAGAAGGGAAACTGCTGTTGTGTGTTCACACTGTCAGCTGCCTGCGAAATAGCATGTTCACACTTGCGTCACTTGCATTGGTATTGGGAGCAGTGCACTCTGGGCAGCTATCCCACAGAGCATCTCTTCCTCTTCTGCCATTAAGAGTTGTGGGAAGGTGGAGGAGGTCCCAATGCCCTGTGATGCAGTGCTTCGCATCCCAGCAATCCCTGTGCTTCTGTCTGCATTTGGCGCCATCTTTCAATGGTTTGTGTACAGTGTACTCTGCCTCTTCGATCTACAGGAATGGATCCCGCATTGCTGACCAATATGCTGCTCGCTCTTACTAACATATCACAAGTGGCAGTGGAGGTGCTCCTTAAACTACAAAGGCAAGAGGAGTGCAACACTGATCTCACCACATATAGTAGCTATGACAAGAGATTGCTTGTGGCATTCACAAACATGCTGACCACAGTGGAATGCTGCTTTTGGGCTCAGGTAACAAGCACTGACTAGTGGGATCACATTATCATGCACACCTAGGATGACAAGCAGCGGCTGCAGAACTTTCGGATGAGGAAAGCCACGTTCATGGGACTGTGTGATGAGCTTGCCCCAGCCCTGCAGCGCAAGAACACAAGAATGAGAGTTGCTGTGTTGTTTGAGAAGTGCATGGCGACTGCATTGTGGAAGCTGGCTACTCCAGACTGCTACCAATCGGTCGCTAACCAGTTCGGAGTGGGTAAGTCGACCATTGGATTCGTGTTGACAGAAGTGTGCAGAGCCATTAATCACATCCTGCTCCGAAAGACCATGATTCTGGGCAACATGTGTGACATTGTGGATGGCTGTGCACAAATGGGTTTCCCTAACTGTGGGCAGCCAGGAGGGGAAAGGGGGAGGATAGATGGCACACATATTCCAATTCTGGCACCAGTTCACCTAGCCACTGAGTACATTAATCGGAAAGGGTATTTCTCTATGGTTCTTCAAGCGCTTGTGGATCAACGTGGACATTTCATGGCCATTAATGGAGGTGGGTCCCGAAAGATGCATGACACATGCATCTTTCAGAACACTGGCCTGTTCAAGGAGCTACAAGCAGGGACTTTCTTCCCGGGCCAGAAGATCACTGTAGGGGAAGTCAAAATGCCCATTCTGATCCTGGGAGACCCTGCCTACCCTTTAATGCCGTAGCTTAAGAAGCCATACACGAGGAACCTCAACAGCAGCAAGGAGTGGTTCAACAACAGGCTGAGCAAGTGCAGAATGGCTGTTGAGTGTGCTTTTGACCATTTAAAGACCCACTGATGCTGCCTATATGGAAGGTTGGACCTGGCCGATGAAAATATTCCTATGCTTATAGCCACGTGCTGTATGCATCATAATATTTGTGAAGGGAAGGGTGAAAGCTTCACTCAGGGGCTGGACCACTGAGGCTCAGCGCCTGGAGGCTGAATTTGACCAGGGCTATTAGAAGGATGCAGCACTGGACCACAGGGATCTGGGATGCCTTCAGGCAGCAATCTGAAGCGGAAAGCCACTAATATTTGTTACTATGCTCGGGAGTGCAGTGCTTGTAATGCTAGGAGGTGACTGTGATTGCACAGTGAAGCTTTAAGAAAATTGCCTGTTGCTTTGCAGGGCTCTGTTTGCTTTCAGTTAATGGAATAAACGTTGCTTTCAAACCAAAGCAATTATTTTATTAAAAAACAACTGGAGGAGAGAGACAAACAAAAATTACACATCGGCACAGGGTGGGAGGGCAGTGTCCCCAGGAGGAGGTTGGATCCCGGGACAGTTAAAGATTTGTGTATGTTCAAGTATCATATGCAACCTTGTCCTTTCAAGTACAGTGCAGCAGGTACTGTACTTCAGCAGGGCTAAACTGCAGAAGGTTGAGTGTTGAGTGCAATAGGTACTGGGAGTCCACAGGGCTGGACTGTGATGAGGCAAGAGTGGAATGCGGCGGGTACAGACTGGAGCCAGGAGATTGATAAGAGTGTGTTGGCCGTGTCTGGCGGGCACATGGGAGAATTTTGCAACAGTGGCTGCAGGAGGGCGGGCGCAGAGCTGCTCAGTTTGAAGAGCTAGTATCGCCTGGATCATGTCTGCTTGGCGCTCCATAACATTTAAGAGCCACTCTGTGGCTTCATTCTGGCGTGCCACGTTCTCCTTTCAGTCCCTCTTCTCACTGTCCCGCCGCTCCTTCAATTCTTGTTTTTCAGCCACAGAGTGCATCATGGTATCACACAGAAAGTCCTCTTTAGTTCTTCATGGCTGCTTTCTAATTCTGCGCAGCTGTTCAGCTGGCAATAACTAAGAGGGAGGCTGGGCTCCCAAGGTCGTATTTGTGAAGCCAAAATGCAACAATTTACAGAAGCAGTACTGTCTGCAACACACAGACCACTGATTCAGTGATTTAAAACGCAGCCACTATTCACATACATGTCACTAACTGGCTGACCCCAGGCAAGTACATGTGAGCCACAAGATCCTCAAAATGGTGAGTAACCACAAGGGCAGGGGAAATCAGTGTTCTGGGACCATACTGTACACTAGACAGGTGGCTCTTGGGGAGAACCAGCACTGTATTGGTGGGGGGGAAGCTTATAATCATTACTGTCCCCACATTTTCCACAGGCTTTGTTCATTATGGAAGATATCTCACTGCTGAAGGTGAACAGGGAATCAAGGGAGGGTCTTCTCCAAGACTATGGTTTCTGTCTTGGGTCTTATGTGGCTCGCCTGTGTGCAGCAATGGTCTCCCCACACCCACCCCCAATGATGGCACCGTGGCATGGGAAAGTTACCCTTAATGGAGAAAGAAACAAAAAGTAGCTCTGCCAAAGAACTTGCAGCAGCGGATTGCCTAGTATCTCCATGAGAGTGTCATGGAGATTTCTGAGGCAGATTCCCGTGAAGTATGGGAGTCAGTCAACACCCTGTTCTGCCACTCAGACTAGGTATGTGGTGGTATGTGGTGGTATGTGCATCATACAGACACAAACCCGCTTTCTGCAACCCTCCTGCCCCCAACAACTCGCTTCAGCAATTCCCAAAATCAAAACCACTTATCTGGGGCCTCCTTTCCTGTTTGTACTTTGCGAAGCTCCAACAACTGAGACTGTCTGGCCTCCTCCGGGGTAGAGAAGAGCTCCTGGCTGTAAGCATCTCTGACCTCCGAGTAGTCCTCTGCCTCTGGATCCCCCTCCCTGTTCACATCCTCATCCAAGAATTCCTCCTCCTGGCTCCGTCCACTCTTGACTAGCACACGAGCCACCAAAGTATCCACAGTGGCCTTTGCAGTGGACGTGTGGTCACCACTGAGTACTGTGTCCAGCTCTTTGTAGAACCGGCAGATCGTGGGTGCAGCCCCAGAGCAGCGGTCTGCCTCCCACGCCTTGCGGTAAACATTCTGCAGATCCTTCACTTTGACCCTGCAATGCAGTGTGTCCTGATCATGGCCGCTTTCTGTCATGCATCATGAAATCTGTCCTTAGGTATCATAATTCCTATGGCTGGAGCGCAGGTGGGACTGGACAGCCTTCTCTCCACAAATGCTGATGAGGTCCAGCAGCCTGACATTGCTCCAACTGGGGGAACACCTGGTGCATGGAGCAGGAATGGTCATCTGGAAAAATGCGCTGAGACCACTGCACGTGTCACCGAGCAAACAGGAAGGAGACTTTCAAAATTCTCAAAGCATTTAAGGGGTGGGACTCACAGTTGGGTCACCTGAAGGCAGGACAGTAGAGTTCAAACCGATGACCAGAGAGGAGAGAACAGGCATTGTGAGACACCTCCCAGAGGCCAATTGCAGCACTGTAATCAACAAGGGATCTACACTGGTACTGGGGCACTGTAGCCCCGGCACAGAAAGCTGTACGCCTCTCATCAGGGTGGGTTTTATTTATTTATTTATTCTTTTAACAGTGCTGCAACTGCACAGTTTATATGCACTAAGTGGCTTGGCAGTGTGCACACCTTGGGAGTTACAGAGGAGAAAGCTGCTTTACTGCACAGAAACTTGCCAGAGTAGACAAGGCCTAAGTCTCCCAATCCAGACAGACCCCTTTCCAACCAAATCAGCTCTTCCATTACTGATCTGTAGCGCTTTCACATGGAGGGATTTTTTTGTTGTTTTCGGTTCATTTTGGCTCTCATCTAATATTCCAATACCAGACTTCACTGCTGCAAAGATGACCATTTAATTTCTCTTCCTTCACTGCTGCTGTTCCAAGTTTCATAGAAACCCAGCACAAATTGTGCAAGTCATAGGAGTTCAGCCCTTTTAACCAGGCAGCCACATGAACAATTTTACCTTGATTTTTTTTAATAAAGAATAGATGTATATGTATGTGTGTGTATCTATATCTATCTATACATAAACAAAATACTATCTGCAAATTCAAAATCTGCACTCATTCCTATGGTACATCTTTTCAAAGAGAAAAATCAGAAAAGACCAACATATTCAGCAACTCTAAAGTTGGATGGTAGCTGGATGTTTCTGGTAAAATAATCAGCAGCATGTTTAACAACGTTTGTATTTAAGGTGAAATCCATGTTTAATAGCTCTCTATTTTCATACCAAAGGTCCTCGGTCCGTGACTGAGACTACCAAGTCTACACAATCAACCTAAATTCAGGGTCAAACTGAGTGTCAGAAGAAAGGAACCCAGGTTCTGTCAGTCAAATCTGTGCAACCCCATTTCCTTCAATGAATTTACACAAGTGTGTTGATGGAACCTTTAAAAGCTTTGAAGTAACCTTGAAAGAAGGCCAAATTCTATACTATTTATACATCCTACCTCCAATGGATTTGCATAGGGTAAGTCAACAAAGAACTTGGCAATAAAGTTTCTCTTAAACAAACCGTACCAAAATCAAAAAGTTTAATAAACTGAACAAAAAATTGACTCCTCATCTCACAGATCTACGTAGAAAGTTTGTCAATCTATTCTGTGAATAAATCCCTTGAATAAATGTTGTCACCTTTACTTAACAAAAAGAAATGTGCAAGATGAAGAACTGGTAACATTACATTTCCAGTAAAAAAACGACTCTGGAGACTAACTCTCTTGATTATTTGAATTGAATTAAAAAATCAGAAATCAGCTTATTTATAAAAATAAAGGATTCTACATTCAAAGAACTAGTAGCTCTGAATGGCTAAAAGAACAAACATATTTTATACTTCAGCCCCCCCCAGACTGCAGCAGATCAACAGCAGTATATAAAAGGTAGGTAGGACGGACTTAAAAGCTGAGTAACTAGTTGGATGGCATATTAGCAGGAGATGTTATAGATCCATGTCTCACTTATTTGTAAGTGTTTTTTAACTCCAAGCCAAACTACATGGACTCCCTCTGTTCCTAGCTGGCAGAGAAGTGTCCTAATCTGATTTACTATGCCACTTGGAGAGATGAAAGACTTTCAGAAAATACATTAAGAGGCACATATGAATTCACTAAAAAAAAAAAAAAAAAGGTTAATTGAAGGAAAAATAAAGAACACCACAGTACCCAAAATCATAGCACAGGACCATCTCAACAGAGAAGAGTCCTATTACCAATTTGTTACCAAGCTCAGTGATGATGACAACATATTAAGGAGAAACAAACATTCTTGGTGTTCCTGGAAAAAGGACAGAGGAGAGTTAGAGCAGTCTAAATGTCACTAACAAATCCTGCTGAACAGAGAAAATGGGAGAGAGATTTTAAAGATTCTGAGCTTCTAAAGGAAAGCTTAAGTGAATTCTCTATTTGCATGGATAAATACTCGTCATCACATATGAAATGTTACCTTTTACATTTAGACTTGAAATTAACACAATACACAACATCTGAAGCTCTTCATGAAGCATATGCAGGCATATCAAGTTTGGGTACTAACAGAAATCCTGCAGGACCACAGACAAAGGCCAGAGACAGTCCAGTGTCCAAACAAACCGGAAGTGGGACCTCAAGAGATATGAGCAATAAAGCTATATTGATAAGTGGTGGCAGGCTCAGGAACAGAGAAGCAAGGGGAGTAATAAGACCAGAAACTATCATATGCAATGATTCTTGCACTAGCACTACCCTTAATTTTACACAAGATAGGGAAGTGCAAGAAAGAATTACATCTGTACAATTCCATAGGAATAGAACAATAAGTTACCCACTGAGGAGGGTAAGCAAGAGAGTAGCTATTCAAAGATTAAGATCCATTCAAAACTATTCACCATTACAGAGCCAGGAGAGTGCTATATCTGAAGGCCATAGTCACAAAGGTCATTACAACAGACCTATGGAAGGACCAGGGGAAAAACAAGGCATGGGCTCATATCTCAGCTTTCTTCAGAGAAAAGATGAACGAACAGCAACCAGGCTCCAAAATTTTCAAATTAGTCATCTTAAAGAACAACGGTGGAAGACAAGAAATCAAATGGACTCCACACTATTGTTCACAGAATATCAGGGTTGGAAGGGACCTCAGGAAGTCATCTAGTCCAACCCCCTGCTCAAAGCAGGACCAATCCCCAGATGGATTTTTGCCCCAAATCCCTAAATGCCCCCCTCAAGGACTGAACTCACAACCCTGGGTTTAGCAGGCCAATGCTCAAACCACTGAGCTATGAACAAGCTTAAACTGAGAAGAAATAATAGACTGGGACAGTATTTCTAGCACAACTAGTTTTAAACTAATAGTGACAGATAATATCAGTCCTTCTGAAAGTTATGGAGGCACTTCAGTTAACTATTTCATGTTCAGATACACATTTATTTCAAAACCATTTGGTAACACTTCTCGGGCTTTCAGAGACTGGGTTATTCTAAGGGTATGTCTACACTGCCCACATTACAGTGCAGCCGCGGGGGCAGTGTAGACACGCTTTATTTCTGGGGGAGAGCTCTCCTGGCAATAAAAAAAAAACACCCACCCCAAATAAGCAGTGCTAGCTTTATTGCCGGGAGCATGGCTCCCAGCAATAAACGCTGTCTATATTGGCACTTTTCAGTGCGAAAACTTTTGTCCCTCGGGGGGGCGTTTTTTCACAGCCCTAAATGACTAAAGTTTTAGTGCTGAAAGTGGCAGTGTAGACACAGCCTAAGTCAGTTCTTCAGCAGATCACTGAGAAGCAAGATTTTCAAGAGACACACAATTCTATTTGGAAATGATCTGGGGTTGCAGCTCACATTTATGAGATGTCAATTCAGATGTAAATAACTTGCACACAGGTAATGTTAGCAGTGAACTAACTGACCCTTCAATTAGAAATACATAGGATGAAAATTTCAGCAATGAAACAAATGAAGAAAGAACCCAGCCTTTCATCTACAGTAATAGAAATCAAGAGAGTAAATGTAACAATCAGTATCTCAAAATAGCACCCTGGAATCCCCGTATTCACCACTGTGATATGATTATAGTATGCTTTGTACAATGCACGGCTTTGTGAGGTATCATTTAAAAAGTCTTGATCTACTGAACATTAATATCCTGTTGAATTGCATGTTCTATCATTGTATGTGAAGTTATGCAGTATTGCTATATGCTTCTTACTGAAGTATGTGATGAGCTGAAAACGCTCACAGCTAGTCTTTCAGTGGCAACAAAAGAGCAATTAACACTGACAAGACAGATTTGCATGAGGCCAGCCTGATGTGTTGATGGCCCATCAAGAATCCACTCTCTCAGACACTCTTCAGAGAGGGTATGTACACAACAGGTGCTACTGAACCCCCACATCACAGTAAGTATCTTTCTAGCAGATGGGTGGGCAAACTTTCTGAGGGCCACATCTGGGTATAGAAATTGTATGGCAAGCCATGAAGGCTTACAAAATTGGGAGTTGGGGTGCGGAAGGGGGTTGAGAGCTCTGGTGTGGAGCCAGAAATGAGGAGTTCAAAGTGTGGGAGGAGGGCTCCAGCTGGTGGTGCAGGCTCTGGGGTGGGGTTGAGGATGAGGTGTTTGGGGTGTAGGAGGGTGCTCCGGGCTGGGATTGAGGGGTTTGGAGGGGGATCAGGGCTAGAGCAGGGGCACGGGGGGGTTGAGGGCTCCAGTTGGCGGTGCAGGCTCTGGGGTGGAGCTGAGGATGAGGTGTTTGGGGTGCAGGAGGGTGCTCTGGGCTGAGACCGAGACGTTCAGAGGGTGGGAGGGGGATCAGAGCTGGGGCAGAGGGTTGGGGTGCTGGCTCCAGGTGGCACTTTCTGGAAGCAGCAGCATGTCCTCCCTCTGGCTCCTACATGGAGGCATAGCCTGGTAGCTCTGTGTGCTGCCCTGTCCGCAGGCACCGTCCCTGGAGCTCCCATGGGCCACGGTTCCCAGCCAATGGGAGTTGTGGGGGGTGGGGTTTGGGGTGGAGGCTGCGTGCAGAGCTCCCTGACCCTGGCTGCCCCTATGCTTAGGAGCCAGAGGGGAAACATGCTGCTACTTCCAGGAGCCACGCAGAAAGCCCCCAACCCCCCGCTGGAGCACAGCAAACCCACGACCCTGCTCCCTGGCGGGAACTCAAGGGACAAATTAGAAGGTCTGATGGGCCGGACGTGGCTTGTGGGCTGTAGTTTGCCCACCCCTGTTCTAGCACCTGGCAAGAAAGTATAAATGAGGGTCAATGACATCACCATTTGGCCTTCCTCCTCCCCCATCTCAACACCTGGAAGAGCATTTAGAGGACAAAGACTTTGAACTGAGGAGATTGGTCCCAGGCTGAAAAGCAAATTCAGGCTGTGTATTAAGAACTGTAAACTGCCTGGAACACCCAATGGGCTGAGAAAAGCTGTTTAATTCAAATCTTGCTTAGTCTGTTACAGTTAGAATTTAGATTGTGATTCTATTTTTATTTCTTATTAACCAACCTTTGTGCCTAACACTTATAATCACTTACAATCTATCTTTCTGTAGTTAATAAACTTATTTTAATGTTTTATCCTTATCAGTGACTTTGTCTAAAGCACTTGGGGGAATCTGCTCGTATTACAAAGGCTGGTGCATGTCCACTATTCTTTGACGAAGAGGCAAATTAATTAAACAGCATGTCTTGAGCAGTGTAAGATGGGACATCACTGGGGTGCAAGGCTGGGGAGATTTACTGGTCTCTCTCTCTGTATAATTCATGAGTGGCTTATAAACCATTCATGCAAATTAGCTGGGTGTGTTCCTGCATGTTGCTGGCTCAGTGATCCCAGCACCTGGAGGGGTTTTGCTGCTTGTCACTAGCATAGCATTTTAAGAGACAGCCCAGGGAGGAGAATTAAGGGGGCACAGCAGTCCCACAGTTCCAAATTGCATCCCAGGGGTATGTCACAGTCAGTTTTAAAGATATACAAATTTTGACTGGAAATGTAATGTTGCCAGTTCTCCATCTTGCATGTTTCTTTATGTTAAGTGAAAGTGACAACATTTATTCAAAGAGTTTAACCACAGAACCGACAATCTTTCTATATGTATCTATGGGAAAACAAAGGTCAAGAATGTGTAGTATTTGCATCAATGCATATGAACCAAGGATCAGACTAAAGCGGTTATCTTGCATGTGAGCATTTCACATTCACTGTATCAATCATTGGCTGATTTAAAACTCCACTTTGACTATTTGCCATCAACCTGAATTTGAATTTCCACACAGTTCCCAACAGATAAATATTAGCTTATTCAGATTCTTTGTATTGGATAGTACTTTTTTTTTAAAAATAGCAACTTAAATTTGGTTTACATTTTAAGAGTGTGAATAATTACGCTGTAATTACATCTTTACAGAACCTACTCATTATCTGATCTTGGTAGGAATCATTTTTAAATGTTTAGTATAACTTTTCCATAAAGGGCATGAGGCAGTAGTTAAAGATAAGCAGGCTGGAAATTTCTGTATAATAGTTTCATGTAGACTCTGATCCTACAATCTGATCCATGTTGGCAGACCCTTATTCCCATAAAGTGTGCAGCTGATGGCATGTGTTTCACATGGTTGCTAGGATGTGTCCAGACAGATCACAGATTGCAGCATGGGGGCCTTGTTACTTCAAATAAATGTTTGCAGGAAGTGAACAAGTTCAGAATGGTCTGTCTTGATATAAAAAAAAGTATCTTTTGCTTGAAATGTTTGCTAAATTATTCTGAAACAATTATCTCAGGTCAAATTTTTGCCCAAAATTTAGGTTTGTAAAAGCAAGCAATTATAGAACCTGAGGCCAAAATAAGTGTTTAAATACAAAATGAAAAGCATAGTTTTATACAAGGACATTCCCTGTAATACTTTCAACCCAGATATTGTGACAGAATATGATAAACTGAAAAAGAAACTGACTAAAAACAAAAGTGAAACTGACCCGTGTATTTTCATACCCCTAGCAACTGAGAAATATGCAAAGATTAAATCATCCACATAAACAGGAAAATACATTAGGTTACCAATTTACTTTGAGGAGGCAATCTAGAGAAAGCCCCGGCTTCTCTGGAAGGAAAGAAACTAAATCAAAGGACACTACTTGCAACCCTTTGGCATCAGCAAACTTTCAATTAATAATTAATCTCTCAAGAAGTGGGAAAAATTTCTGTGGCATGGAAGAGGGATGTGGATAGAAGAAAAATAAAGAACTTCAAGAGTATATGGGTGAGTTAATGGAGGAAAGAGTTGCTGAGGGTTTGTTTCAAATTGTACTTCATTAAGTACATTAGGGAAACTTTAGTGCAGACCAGCAGGGTCTACATAGACCAATTAATGCGCACACTACTCCAAAGAATAGACAAGCCACAGGAAGGCAAAACAGAAAAGGAGACAGTTGTATTTTGAACACTAAAACAAACAAACAAAAAGGCTTTGGACAAGGATCAATAAAATAGACAAGATGTTAAAAAAAAGTTTGTTCTATCCCTTCCTCTCAGTCCTTAGTCTACATCTTGTCTATATATTGTAAGTGCTACAAATCAAAGAAATGTCTTAGGCCATGTCTACATCTAAAATTTTGCAGCGCTGGTTGTTACAGCTGTATTAGTACAGCTGTATAGGGCCAGCGCTGCAGAGTGGCCACACTTACAGCAACCAGCGCTGCAAGTGGTGTTAGATGTGGCCACACTGCAGCGCTGTTGGGCGGCTTCAAGGGGTTTCGGGGAACGCGAGAGCAAACCGGGGAAGGAGACCAGCTTCGCCGCGGTTTGCTCTCGCGTTCCGCGAACCACCCTGCAAACCGGAGGGACTGAGACCTGCTTGCTCGGGGGTTCGGGGAACGCGAGAGCAAACCGGGAAAGGAGACCAGCTTCGCCGCGGTTGCTCTCGCGTTCCGCGAACCACCCTGCAAACCGGAGGGAAGGAGACCTGCTTGCTCGGGGGTTCGGGGAACGCGAGAGCAAACCGGGAAAGGAGACCAGCTTCGCCGCGGTTGCTCTCGCGTTCCGCGAACCACCCTGCAAACCGCAGGGAAGGAGACCTGCTTGTTCGGGGAACGCGAGAGCAAACCGCGGCGAAGCTGGTCTCCTTCCCCGCTTTGCTCTCGCGTTCCCCGAACCGCCGAGCAAGCAGGTCTCCTTCCCTGCGGTTTGCAGGGTGGTTCGCGGAACGCGAGAGCAAACCGCGGCGAAGCTGGTCTCCTTCCCCGGTTTGCTCTCGCGTTCCCGGAACCACCCTGCAAACCGCAGGGAAGGAGACCTGCTTGCTCGGGGTTCGCGGAACGCGAGAGCAAACCGTGGCGAAGCTGGTCTCCTTCCCCGGTTTGCTCTCGCGTTCCCGCAACCACCCTGCAAACCGCAGGGACGGAGACCTTCTTGCTCGGGGTTCGGGGAACGCGAGAGCAAACCGGGGAAGGAGACCAGCTTCGCCGCGGTTTGCTCTCGCGTTCCGCGAACCACCCTTCAAACCGGAGGGAAGGAGACCTGCTTGCTCGGGTTCGGGGAACGCGAGAGCAAACCGGGGAAGGAGACCAGCTTCGCCGCGGTTTGCTCTCGCGTTCCGCGAACCACCCTGCAAACCGGAGGGAAGGAGACCTGCTTGCTCGGGTTCGGGGAACGCGAGAGCAAACCGGGAAAGGAGACCAGCTTCGCCGCGGTTTGCTCTCGCGTTCCGCGAACCACCGTGCAAACCGCAGGGAAGGAGACCTGCTTGTTCGGGGAACGCGAGAGCAAACCGCGGCGAAGCTGGTCTCCTTCCCCGGTTTGCTCTCGCGTTCCCGGAACCACCCTGCAAACCGCAGGGACTGAGACCTGCTTGCTCGGGGTTCGGGGAACGCGAGAGCAAGCCGGGGAAGGAGACCAGCTTGATTACCGGAGGCTTCCTCAGGTATGCTGGGATACCTGCTTATTCCACGGAGGTCAAGAAAAGCGCTGGTAAGTGTCTATACTTGATTACCAGCGCTGGATCACCAGCGCTGGATCCTCTACACCCGAGACAAAACGGGAGTACGGCCAGCGCTGCAAACAGGGAGTTGCAGCGCTGGTGGTGCCCTGCAGATGTGTACACCTCCTAAGTTGCAGCGCTGTAACTCCCTCACCAGCGCTGCAACTTTCTGATGTAGACAAGCCCTTAGATGCCTGTAAAGTGTCTAACATACTTTGGAGTATTATATGAGCAACACGTTTAAAATTTTCATTTTTAACTAGCTACCTTACTAGTAATTTGGGTAATAACATATCTGTATTCCAATCCCCCCCCCCCAAAAAAGTCATAGTTTAACATTTGTTTGCATACAGACGCTCATGTGACACTGACTTCATTCTATGTCAGGGGTTCTCAAACTGGGGATCGGGACCCCCTCAGGGGGGTAACGAAGTTATTACATGGGAGGTCACAAGCTGGCAGCCTCCACCCCAAACCCTGCTTTGCCTCCAGCATTTATAATGATGTTAAAAATATTTAAAAGTGTTTTTCATTGGGGGGGGGGGGTTGCACTCAGAGACTTGGTATGTGAAAGGGGTCACCAGTACAAAAGTTTGAGAACCCCTGTTGGAGGCAGACCTGACAGAGAATTCTGCATGTTAGTTTTAGGCACAGGAAGCAGATAAAGAAACATTTCAAGCCCATGCCCCGGGAAAGGGCTTTCAGTTACCCGCACCCTTCCTCTGGCTGATCTAGTTGGATTGCTGGCTCTGTGGGGCAGTGCCCCCCGCCCTCGGGACAGAGCCCCCATCCCTGGGGCTCCCCCCACCTCTATCTGCACCGGGGCCTATCGGCGCTGCCCTGCCGCACAGGAACCACCGGCCCCTGCACGCGGCGGCGCGAGTCCGACCCTAACGAGTCCGGCCGGCCCGGGGCGCGCGGGTACCTGGCCAGCAGCTCCAGATCCTCCAGCGCCGCCAGCAGCCTGTCCCGCGTGCTGCTCCGCTCCCCGCCCGCCGCCATCGCCGCGCCCGAGCAGCCACCCGCCCCGGCCAGCAGCAGCGAGAGGGCAGCAGGCCCCGCGCCGAACTGCAGAGGCGGGCGACAGCGCCGTCTGGCGGCGGAGGTCTGAACCGCAGCGCCTGCCCCGGGGCTTCCGCACCTCCCGCGGTGTCCCCGCTGTCCGGGCCCCTCGCTCCCCTCCCGGCTCCCAGCCTTGGGGTGGGGGCGCTGGGGCCGCCTGACAGGAGCGCGAGACAGCGAGGATGGGGGCGGGAGACGGCAGAGCAGGCGGGAAGAAGCGTTGAGCTGCCCAGTGTGAGGGGAGGTGGCAGAGCCACGGCCCCTTGGCTTGGGGGCAGGGGCGGCTTTAGGAAGTGGGGGGCCCAATGTGAACATTTTCAGGGGGACCCTGGCAGGGTTGACTTAAAAAAAAAAGTGTGAAAAAGGCCTTTCATTTTTTCCATGTATTATTTACTTTCCATAACTATATAAATAATAAAATTATGTATTATGTACAGTGCATCATATATGCTGTTGATTGCTTATTAATGACTGCCGGTTCATGTGTGGGTCCCCGCCACTCCCGGGGGTGTGCACATGTGTGGGTCCCCGCCACTCCCTGGGGGTGTGCACATGTGGGGTCCCAGCTGCTCCCTGCCCCCTCATTGAAGCAGGTGTGCAGGGTTACAGTGGACATGGGGCTGGTTGGTGGCAGGGCAGGGGCTGACTGAAGGTAGGGTCTGGCTGCAGGCAGGGCAAGGGGTTTGGGCCGGGACAGCGGTGCCGCGGGCTTGCCGTGCTCTGGCAGGAGCTGCAGCTGGGAGAGCGGGGCTGTGGGGCAGCTGCGCTCCCGCCAGCGCTTTGGTCAGGGGAGCAGGCCCACGGAAGACCCCGGAGTAGACCGCAGCAGGGGTAAGTAAAAAAAGTTAAAAAGGCACCTAAGGCGCGGGGCCCGATTCCCAGGAATCGGGCGAATTGGCCTGAAGCCGGCCCTGCTTGTAGGGCTGCTCCCCTGGGCTTTGCCGCTTTCACCCAGCGACTGGAGAGAGAAAAATGATTGTAGATGCGTGCTGTTGGCTTCGTGCCAGCCGCTGGATTTGCAGGACCCAGCCCTTGGGGTCTGCTGAGGAGATGCTCCGCTTCCATCTTTTCAAAAAGTGCCTTTCTAACCCTGGCAGTCGTACAGAAAAGCCTGAGAACATGGCTCAGCTGGCCCATGAAGACTTGTGCCAGGCCTGGGCTACGCCACAGAGTTACGGTGATGGAAGCTGCCTTGCATCAACCTGAGTGGGCAAGTGTCTGTGCCCAAATTTGTCTTCAGCGGTGTAAGCGCCCCGCTATGGCAGTGCAGTAAAAAATCTCCTTGGACAGCATAGAACCATGGTCAATCTATTGAGGTCGCTGCAGAATGAGTATAGACCTCATGAACTGTGTCAACCTAACCGTCATCCAGTAGCTGCAATAGTGTCCGCTCTGCTCACAACTTTAAATTTCACTGCACAGAAGTCACAGAGGTGGCAAGTCACCATCCCCCTACATGTATTTTTTAAATGCCTTTTCCTTATTGCACACCTAGCAGCACTCCCTTGTTATGTGCAGCTGCCCAACCAACCACGCTGATGTCACACATTAATCGCATTCTTACCTGAAGTAGACAGAAGATACTGGATCTCCTAAGCCTATGCAGAGAAGTAGCACAAACACAAATACAGACCATTTACAGACACATGGACAGCTATGAAAAAATTGCACAGGGAATACAGGTGAAGGGGAATTACAGGGATCAACAGCAGTGCCATGTGGAATCATAGTAACTGTGCCAGGAATCCCACAAGACCAGGGAAGCCTACAATTGATCTGGTGCTGAGCTGCAAAGCTATCACTTTGACAACAAGATGCATGCTATAGTTGGTGGCGACTCCTCAGACCACCATGGATACCACAGAGGAGCTAAGATAGAGATCAATGCTGTGAACAACAAAAAGGAAGGAGGGGACACGCAGCAAGGAGCTCCAGCCATTTCCCAAGCCAGGACCTATTGAGACTCCACCACTTTCTAGCCAGTTGCACCATCCAAGCACAGATGGACCTGATGAGGTAAAGGGACCTCAACTAAATGTGTGCACACATTTTTCCTTACAGTGCTCAAATTCAAGAATGGCACCTGGCTCTGTGTCAAGACACTGGTTTAGACTTTTCATTATTTTACTCAAACAAGGAGAAGCAGACCTGACATGTACTTTTCATTTCCCTGTTGGGTTAAGCAGAGGAGGAGGGCATGCAGAAGAGTTTGTTTATGGACATAGGATGCCCCTTTTATCCTCTATAAAACATTTGTGGAGATATGCTGCAATCCTTTCACAGAACGTTCTAGGAATGGCTGCCTTATTTCTTCCTCCGCAGTAGGACAGTTTCTCACGCCACTCTGCAATGAGTTCGGCTGGAACTATTGCAGTAAATAGGTTAGTGGTGTTTGTTCCGAGGCAGCTTCATGACACTAGTAGCAGCTGAGCTCTCTGTGCCTTTATTACCCTCAGGAATGAGATGTCAGCTACAGTCATAACCCCCATAGCATAATAGTGCTAATATTCAGTGCCATGCCCAATACCCATAGAAAATGGACCGAAATTTTATTGTTTCATGCAACTGAAATTCCTTCCCCCCCGCCCAGGCCATACTCACCAGGGCTAGGGCTGGAGATCGGTGCTGTGCTAAAGTATTCCAAAGTTGAAGTGTCAATAAGTATGTCTTGTTACAAGTTTTTAAGGGAATAAGAGAAGGGAGTTTTGAAACGTATCTTTCCCTTTGTGACTGTAAATCAATAATATATGCGTTTTTTAACAGCAGCTGCTGCCGTTGCAGCCTTGAGGGGTGCCCTATCCACACCTGGAGCCTGAGGAGGAGGAGAAAGAAGAGAACTATAGAGGACATGTTCACTGAGATCATGTAAGCCAATGCTGCATCAGACTATGAATAAAGGACCTGGAGGGCCAATATGGCAGATAGCATAGAGAAGAAAAAGGTGAGCAGGAGAAAGGCCCAGGAATCCCAGCAGGAAAACAAGAGGGAGATGCACCAGGACGTAATGGGTCTTCTCAGGCAACAAACCTAAATGTCACAGGCCTCGGTTGACTTTTCTATCCAGAAATCCCAGATTCACCACCTTTTGCAGTTCTTGGAGAACTCCGTGCTACTAGCTCCCTACACTGCTTCCCCATCCCCCAAAATTCCATGTGGTATCACAGGCCATATCCTCAGGGCCGGCGCTACCATTTAGGCAGCCTAGGCAATCGCCTAGGGAACCAGGATTATTTGGGGGGGCGGCATTTTGCCGGGGAGGGGGCGGCAGGCTGCTCCGATTGACCTGCCGCAGGCATTTCTGCGGAGGGTCCATTGGTCCACGGCTCCAGTGGAGCTGCCGCAGTCATGCCTGCAGACGGTCGGCTGCTCCTGCGGCTCCGGTGGACCTCCTGCAGGCATGCCTGCAGCAGCTCCACCAGAGCCACGGACCAACGGACCCTCCACAGGCATGCCTGCGGCAGCTCCACCGGAGCCGCAGGATCAGCGCGGGGGGCGGTGAAATGGCCGTGCGCCTAGGGCACGAGAAACCCTGGCGCTGGTCCTGCATATCCTTACCCCAGCCACTCCATGCCAGGGACAACAAGGACAACCACAGCTTTACGTACATTCACCGACATAAGCACTCGTGTGCTCAGCGCTGTGTTCGTGGGAGAGTTTCTCCCACTGACAGAGCTTATGCCACTTGCAGAGGTGGGTTTTTTTAAGCCGATGGGAGAGCTTTCCCCCATTGGCATAGAGTGTCTTCACCACAGGCAGTAACACAGTTGTATTGGTACAGCTGCCCTGCTGCAGCACTGTACACATGGACATACCCTTATTTTTATATCATCTTCCTCCTCCTCTCTTTGAGAATTACCCTTCGCCATGGTGTAGGCAAACAGGCGCCTGTGTATCTGAGGTTCCAACAGGATCTGGGATGCAGGGCCATCCTTAGGCATACGCGGCTGTGTAGGGCACCTGAAAATTTGGGGCACCCCTGGGTCTTAGTGTCCCCCCTTCCACTTCTTCCTATCCCTGTTCTGACCCTTCCTGCAGGCTCCCATCACAGCTGGCTGCTGCAGCCTGGTGAGTCTTCCTCTGGAGGGGATCTAGTACTTAAAAGTGAAAAAGCTTCCCAGCCTGTCAGACCTATTAGCGTAACATTGAAACTGTTAAAGAGCCATTCAAGTGGTAATGAAGCAATTTGACAGGCATTTGCCAACCCCGAGGTATATACTATCAATTTCTGAATTTACTGACAGAAACAGTTGTGCATTACTGTAATATTTACTCAGAACATGTTAGTCTACTGGACCTTAGTTTAAAATTTGCTTTAAAAATATTTAATTAGTGTGTTGCTGAAGATTATAAAATCACATCTCTAAAAAATCCTTGCACAGATTTTTAGATGCACAATCTGAGTATTAATCTTTAGCCTTAAATGTTTGGATTTTCAGATATATAGTTTTTTTAAATAAATCCTTCAAAAGACTATCCTTATCTAAAATACATATGTGAACCCCAGCTGCAGTAGGACATAGGGGCACTAGTTTAATAATACTGCATAAGGCCTCATAAATCCTAAGAAAGGCCCTGCTGGGATGAAATGTAAATTTCTTGTTTACATCTCCCCATTGCTGAAGAATGGCTGCTTAAGTAAGTGCCCACTTGACTTTGTCACTTGTCTGGGATTACCAGTGTGTCTTTGTCTCAAAAACTGGTTTGTTGGCTTTACCCAGACTTACAAAATATTTCAGTAACAGTTATCTAGAAGAATCTCATAACTTCACATATAATGTTGATACACCCATTTCAACAGGATAGTATTCAGCAGATTATGAGTTTTGCAAATGATACCTCTCAAGGCATACTTTGTACAAACTATATCAAAATCATATAAAAGTGGTGAACAGGGTGTCACACATAGCTACATTGATCGGGGGTGAAAAATTCATACCCCTGAGTGCCATAGCAACATAACCCCTAGGGTAGATGCAGTTATGGTCAATGGAAGAATGCTTCCATCAAACTAGCTACCACTTCTCAGGGAGGAGGATTACCTACAGTGACGGAAAAGATCATTCAGTAACATAGCTGTAGCATCCATAGTGCAGATATGGCCCAAGTTTTAAACCTAAAAGTAACGTATTTATTCAGGGTTCCAAACAAAAGTATCTTTCAAGGTTTATCACAGAAGGAAACTAAAACAACAGGCACTGCAAAGTTCTTTATAGATAAGGTTACCATATTTCAAGTTCCCAAATAGAGGTCCCTGCTGGGGGGAGGGGAAGCAGGAGAGGGAGATAAAGTGGGAGGGCTGCTGGAGGTGGTATTTGGGGAGTGTTGGAGGGATGTGTGTGTACTGGGAAGGCGTATTTGGTAGGGGTGCTGGTGGCGTATGTGCATACAGGGAGGGTTATTTGGGCAGGTGCTAAAGGGGGTATTTGCAGGGTGATGGAGGGGGTACCTGCAGCCTCACTCGAGGTCGGGGGCAATTTCATGTTCCCTGTCATAGTGGCAGGGTGAGTGGTGCAGGTACAGGATGCAGCACCAGCCCATCTGTCAGGGCATCCCTCCTCAGGGTGGGGAGCTGAGGCTTGGCCCTGTCACCTCTCCCAGCAAAGCTCTGAGGCCCCACAGGCAGGGCAGGCAGTCTGGCTAAGAGGTGGTTGGAGGCTCCACTTATCTGATGGGGTGGGCCGGACCAGCTGAGATCCAGTAGCTGTGGATGCAGGAACCAAGCAATGGAGAAGGCTCTTTTTGAGCTGCAATGTCTTCTTCACAAGGAAAATCCAGGACATCTCCTCTTATTTGAAAAATCTGCCCGGATGGAAATCAGGAGACCAAAAAAGAGGTCGTGTCCAGGGAAACCCGGATGTATGGTAACCCTATTTATAGACTGTCTAGAAACTCTGAATTTTCTCCTTCCACATAATAGTTTAGATGAAACTTGTATCTTGGAAAACATTTTTCTTAACAAAGGTATTTTAAAGAGTCTTGTTCCTCTCTCAGTGCAAAGTCCATCCCACTCTCTGCACTCCTGACACATTCCCAGCATCTGACTTCGTCTTCTCCTAGGACATCAGATGCCTGTTGAGAAAGTCCCATGTAGACATCCTCCCATACAAGTTTTTTCTCTCCTCCTTTGGTTCTGTCATCTTCCTGGTCAAGCAGCACTCCTCCTTCTGCCTCACTGACACCCATAATCCTCATTGCCTCGCACCTGTAAACTCTCTCCGCCCAGGATCTTGCCAACTTCTGTAAAGACAAAGTTAACAAGATCTGCTTTGACTTCTCTTCTCCTCCTTCCCCACATTCTTCTGACTTCAACACTGGTGTAAGTGAAGGCATGAAGTGGCCCGGAGTTATGGTGCAAAGGTGCTAAATTAAATGGTAGCATAATTCATCAAAAGAAATATGTTTTCTAAAAATATGAGGGGTAAGAAGGAAACCAGGAAAGGAGTTAAGCCTACTACAAAATAGGCAGAGTAGCTAAGTAATCTAATTGACATATTTAACCACCATTTTGCCTCAATGACTGAAACAAATTGAAGTTCACATACCAAGCTGACAATAGGGTTGCACTTATCAGCTTTAACTGTGCATCTCTAAAATATGAACAGCTATTCTACAATGTGGGCTGTAACACTGAACTGATTATTCTTCCATATTCCCAAACATGAGACTGGGGCAGCATGCAGGTAACCGAAAGCAGACTTTGGGGCTTATTGGCCCTAAATCTTGCTGATTCCCTGTTTTTTCTAAATAGCACTCCCTTTTAGTCTTTAGTACTTAGCGTACCTTTTTATATGGCTATGCTTGTTTCTTATTCCTCTTTGGCCATAGAAGAGCTATCCTTTGTGCATCAATTATGTCCCATAGTATCTGCCTGTGAGGAATTAGGGCTAGATCTGTACAATTTATGAATTCTGACTGATATTGTGAAGTTGATTGTGCAAACCTGCTGTATTATGAATGCCTTTCTATAAGTGACAGGTTTCAGAGTAGCAGCCGTGTTAGTCTGTATCCGCAAAAAGAACAGGATTACTTGTGGCACCTTTGAGACTAACAAATTTATTTTAGCATAAGCTTTCATGGGCTACAGCCCACTTCATCAGATGCATAGAATGGAAAATATAGTAAGAAGATATATATGCATACAGAGAACATGAGAAGGTGGAAGTTGCCATACCAACTCTAAGAGGCTAATTAATTAAGCTGAGCTATTATCAGCAAGAGAAAAAAATACTTTTGTAGTGATAATCAAGATGGCCCATTCCGGACAGTTGACACGAAGGTGTGAGGATACTTAACATGGGGAAATAGATTCTATTTGTGTAATGACCCAGCCAGTTCCAGTCTCTGTTCAAGCCCAAGTTAATGGTATCTAGTTTGTAAATTAATTCTAGTTCAGCAGTTTCTTGTTGCAGTCTGTTTTTGAAGCTTTACTGTTGCAAAATTGCCACCTTTAAGTTTGTTACTGAGTGACCAGAGAGGTTGTAGTGTTCTCTTACAGTTTTTTGAATGTTATGATTCCTGATGTCTATTTATTCTTTTGCATAGAGACTGTCCAGTTTGGCCATGGCAGAGGGCACAGCTATGGGTACCCACATGGCCCCAAAGTATGCCAACATCTTTATGGCTGACTTAGAACAACGCTTCCTTAGCTCTCATCCCTTAACTCCCCTAGTATACTTGCTACATTGATGACATCTTCATAGAATATCAGGGTTGGAAGGGACCTCAGGAGGTCATCTAGTCCAACTCCCTGCTCAAAGCAGGACAAATCCCCTCACAGATTTTTACCCCAGTCCCCTAAATGGCCCCCACAAGGATTGAACTCACAACCCTGGGTTTAGCAGGCCAATGCTCAAACCACTGAGCTATCCCGCCTATCATCATCTGGGCTTATGGAAAAGAAGCTCTTGAGGAATTCCACCATGATTTCAACAATTTCCATCCTACCATCAACCTCAGCCTGGACCAATCCACACAAGCGGTCCATTTCCTGGACACTACTGTGCTAATAAGCGATGGTCACATAAACACCACCCTATACCGGAAACCTACTGACCGCTATACTTACCTACATGCCTCCAGCTTCCATCCAGGACATACCACACGATCATTGTCTACAGACAAGCTCTAAGATACAACCGCATTTGCTCCAATCCCTCAGACAGAGAGAAACACCTACAAGATCTCTATCAAGCATTCTTAAAACTACAATACCCACCTGCTGAAGTGGAAAAAAAAACAAACAGATTGACAGAGCCAGAAGTCACCTACTACAGGACAGGCCCAACACAGAAAATAACAGAATGCCACTAGCCCAGAGAATGCCCTGAAGCACTGAAGAATATGAGTTTAGTATTCATGGTTTTGTATGATTTGCGCTCTCCTGTGCTCTACATGATTAAGAATAAAAGTGTATTAATGTGTTAGACTCCGAGGAAGGTGTCTCGTTCTTCACAACTTTTGCATGCCCCTGAGGGGTTAAATGTTAAAACTGAAGCATCACACCTTTTGGAGTTCTGGGAGAGAGGTGTGTTTAAATATCACAAAGTCAGAGGGGTCAGGGATGCAACCAGAGGGACTAGGTAGCTGTATAGCAGCTTCCAACATGCACCAAGGTCTGTGCCCTACGTGTGGGCCTAGGGATACCGAGACTGGGGCAGTGTCTAGATTCTGTTCAGGTCCCAGAAGCTTAACACATCCCATGGATAAAAAGCTCATAGGCTTGAATGCCCCTCACAGCAATCTTAGTGAGTGGCCAGCAGAGGGCACTTACAAGGATATGACACAGGTCCTTCATCATAGAACTTTGTACTCATGCTTCTCTCTGAGCATCTTGAAGCATTTCAGAAATATTACTGACGTAAGCTTCACAATACCACTGTGAGATGGTATTAATTCTCCCTGCCTGCTAATTCACTTGGCATGTTTCAAAACAGAATATATTTGCACAGCTGTTAATAATAATGTGGTATAACTGCACAGCATTACTGAGCAAGGAGATGGGAGGAAACCCCTGTAATTCTTAGAAAATACGTGTGTAATCATAACAAAGAAGGCTGCAAGCATTTATGTCTAAGTGTCAATTACTTCAATTTCACCAGCACAGGTATTCACATTGGTGGAGGTGCAGACTGTAACAGTCCTTTGTTCATAACTGGCTTAGTCAGATGATTTTATAGTTAAAGTTGCATTCAGAAGCTTTGTTTGACTAGAACCTGGGAAATTACTTTGATGAAATTGGTCATTCATGCAAATATGTGAAATTTCAGACTGGCAGGGACTTGTCCAAACCCTCCTCCAGTTAGGGCTAGTCTACACTGGCAATGTTAAAGCACTGCCACGGTCGCACTTTAACATGGCTTGTGTGGAATGCTCTAAAAATGGCTTGTGTGGAATGCGGTGGAATGCTCTAAAAAAGCACTTCCACTAGGGGCGCAGCTTCCAGCGCTGGTACGCTGTTTACTCAGACGCTTTAAAGTGCTGAAACTTGCTGCACTCGGGGTGTGTGTGTGTCTTTTTTCACACGCCTGAGTGAGAAAGTTGCAGCGCTGTAAAGTGCCAGTGTAGACAAGCCCTTAGTAAATGGGTAAATGTTTTACCCACCCGGGTAAAAGAAGCAATAGGACATAACTAAGGCGTACAGGATGAATAGCAAATATTTGAATTAATAGTTTCAACAAACAATCCATGAGCCAAGCTAGTCCTTAAAGATCTTTTACTTGTGGGGAAAATAAACTAAAAATGGAAGAAAGAACCTTGGCTTTCACTTTTGAAAAGGGAAGTCAGAATTTATCTTTGACTTACACCTTACATTACCCATACAAGTCAGATCAGAATTTCTAGGCCTTTTCCTTTCAAAAATAGCATTGAGAACATAAATCTACACAAACCAATTACTAGGGCTGAACAAAATGTGCTGCTTTACTCTCCCTTTGTTGCCAGCTTTTGCAGTCTTCTCATGAGTCTAGCAATTACTGGTGTTTTTCTTATTCTCTTGGAGCCAAGTGATTGGGTGAGAATCTCAGCTTTAATTTCTAGGAAAATGTTTAGGCATAGCAGCCAGGTACACAGGAAACAACTCCTCCCCTCTTAAAGCCCCAGGAAGTTTAGAATTCTCATTTCCTATTGGATCAGCAAGGGGAGCTCGCTAGCCCAGCTCATGGCAACTCTATGCCCCAAACGTGCTCCAGCCTGGAGTACGTGGGAGGTGGTGGACCTTATTGGTCTGTGGGGAGAAAAGCTGTCCAGGCATAACTCCAATGCAGCAGAAGAAATGTAGACATCTACGAGGAGATTGCACGGGAAATGGTGGAGAAGGGCTACAGCAGCAACTCGCAGCAGGGACACATGAAAATCAAAGAACTTCTACAGATGTACCAGAAGACAAGGGAGACAAACAGTCACTCTGGTTCTGCACCACAGATATGCCACTTCTGCAATGACCTGCATGCAGTTCTTGGTGGACACCCCACCACTACCCCCGAAACACAGTGTGGATATCTCCCAGGAGTCTCCCAGGGCCACCTCAGGCAACAACAAGGAGGACATTCTGGAGGAGGAGGAGGGGCAGGAGAATTGGAGCCAGGTGAACGGTGGATCCATTCTCCCTGAGAGCCAGGAGCTGTTTTTAAGCCCAGAGCCCAGCTGGTTGCAGAACAGCATGATTGCCAAGTGTGATGCCAGGGAAGGTAAGTATGCAATTCCAATCAAAGTGCTCTTATGAATAATTTGAAAAAAAAAAAGTGAGGTGCAGTGGGTGTTTGCTTTCCAGTGGGTGCTCCAGCTACACAGAGGGTGCCCCCTGGAAAAGACTGTTTATGTACACAAGGATATCTGGGAATCCTCCATGGAGATCTCTAGGAAACTTTCATGGAGATACCCTGCAATCTTTTGGGAAGGGCTGCCTTATTTCTTATACAGCATAAGGATCAGGTCTGTACCCAGACACCAGCATCTGCTCTCTTGCCACTTTTGTTGCCCTCAGGAGACTGATATCACATAGCGTCACCTAGGGGAAACGGGGGAAATTTTCATTACGAGCGCTCATATCACAAACAATAGAGCATGTGATCCACACCCCATGGTGACTTCCGGATCCCCCAACCAGGCTTTCCCTAACACGGAGGTGGTTTGGTTGGCAGGGATCACCATTGACTCCAGATTCTGCAAGTCTAAGGTGACTATTGCCAGCAGCATTAAGGGAAGACAGTGGGTGGGCTTCTTGTGTTCTCTCGTGGACCCAACCCCATGCTGGAGCTGCCTGGGACAAACACATCAAGTTGGGAGTCTTGACGCTGGTCCCTAGTCTCAAAGCAATGTCCATGTTGCTAGCGGGAGGGGGCATTGTCCTCCTGCCCGCCTGTGCTCCCAACATGGTTTTGCCATAATTTGTTGCACAGCCATACTCACCATGGCTGGAACAGCATACCAGTTCATTGAATAGCTAGGGATTCTGATTATGTTCTGGCTTGCACTTTAGTGTAATAAGGGGAGTGTTTTTCTAAATAGCAACATTTGCATTAGACTCAGGGTATGCTCTGACAATGGCTGCCTTGTGCTTTCATGCCTTACAGCAGAAAGCTTTTCCTTCTGCATATTCTCCACAACACCACAGAGGCTTTTACAGATTAGAAGACAGAAAAAGAGGACGCGTGATGACATGTTCAGTGAGATAATGAAGCCTCCAGAACAGTTGAAATGGGGCTAAGAGCTGGAGGATTTAATTGTCTGAAAAACTGGACACGGACATGGAGAGCAGGAGAGCATCCCAGGAGCATGAGCATGCCATGCAGGACGAGATGGTGCAGATTTTGAAGGATCAATCAGACATGTTGAGGCATCTGGTTGACCTTCAAGAAAAGCAGCTGGAGGCTAGACTTCCTCTACAGCCCCTCTGGAACTGCCTGCTGCAAGCATCACGTTGTTTCCAATCCTCTTCATCCAGACTTTCCAGAAGGCAAGGCAGAAAGTTCAGTATCCCTTCCACTCAACGCTCAGGAGAGGGTACCAAAAACAAAAGGCAGCCATTCGAAGACCTTTGATTGGCAAGACTACTGTGCTTTCACAGATAAGCTGACTTGGTTTCTCCTCTCCCAATTTTATCATACCGTTTGCCCAAGTTTAAATTATTTTACTGTTCTTCAAGTGTCTTCATAGGTGTGTAATAAAAGTAAAAGTTTTGAGAATGAAATGCTCTCTATTTTTTCCAAACATGAGGGCTTGGGGGGAAGATGGGTGGGGGGGTACAGGAAAACTGATGCAATGGAGGGGATGGAATGGGAAGGCACAAGGTAGATAAGCAACACACATTACTGTGGCTCGTTACTGAAATGGGTTTGAAATGGGTTTTCAAAGCCTCCCGGAGATGTATAGCTCCTCGCTGGATTACTCTTATTGGCCTGGTATCTGGCTGCTCAAAATTAGCTGCCAGTCTCTTTGTCTCCACACCCCACCCCTGCAGAAACTTCTCTCCCTTTGCCTCACAGATATTATGGTCCACACAGCAGGCAGTGATAACAGTGGAGATATTGCTTTCACTGAGGTCTAACTTAGTAGGCAAACTGTGCCAGTGACCCTTCAAACATCCAAAGGCGCATTCCACCACCATGCTGCACTTGCTCAGCCTATTGTTGAACTGCTGTCTAGGTGGCTGGTATACGGCTTCATAAACCATGGGGTCAAGGGGTAGGCTGGGTCTCCCAGGATCATGATTGGCATTTCAACATCACCAACAGTTATTTTGCAGTCTGGAAAGAAAGCCGCTGACTCCAGCTTTCTGAACAAACCTGTGTTCCTAAAGATATGAGCGTCATATTCCTTTCCTGACTATCCCATGTTATGTTGGTGAAATGTTCCCTGTGATCCACCAGCATTTGCAACACCATTAAGAAGTACCCTTTTTAGTTTATGTACTCTTTGGCAAGGTGATTTGGTGCCAAGATAGGGATATGTGTGCTATCTATCGCCCCACCATAGCTAGAGAACCCCATTGTGGCAAAACTATCCACTATGTCCTGCACATTGCTCAGAGTCACTACCCTTCTTAGCAGAAGTAAATTAATGGCCCTGCACACTTGGATCACAACAGCTGCCACAGTAGATCTTCCAATTCTGAATTGATTCCCTGCTGATTGGTAGCAATCTGGCATTGTAAGCTTCCACAGTGATAGCCACCTGCTTCTCTGCTGTCAGAACAGGTCTCATTTTACTGTTGCTGTACTTCAGGGCTGGGGAAAGCTCTGCACAACGTTCCTGGAAAATGGCCTTGTGCATTCAAAAGTTCTGCAGTCACTGCTCGTCATCCCATAGCTGCATAACAATGTTATCCCACCAGTCAGTACTTGTTTCCCAGGACCAGGTGTTCCACCATGTTCAGCTATTGCGCAACTGCCAGCAGCAAACAGGAATTGCTTTGTTCTGCAACTTGTAGCAGGGCTGCTTGCATGACATCTCAGTGTTCTGCTTGGCGACTCCTGTCTTGGCTCTCGAAATGCTGCAGGATAAAGCATGATATGATTGTAATGCTCACAACAAGAATGCACAGCTGAGAGGGATCCATGCTTCTCAGGCTATGGCATATATGTGGCTAAGCCAGGCTTTTGAAAAAAGGCATAAGAAAGTATGGGTTGTTTGCCGTTCATATCAGAGGAGAGAGGGAGGGAAGAAACTGCATCATGGGAGGATAAAGCCATGTTCCTATTCCACCTTGCGACAGTGTTTTGGTCCCACGAGACGTTGTAAACCCTACCCAAAACACCCAGTGGCTAGTTGCATTGTGGGATAGCTACCCACAGTGCACTGTTCTGTGCATTGATGCAAGTGCTGTTAGTGAGTATACACTCCACCAACTCAATAAGCATGCTGTAGAGACATGCATGACCAACTTAATTACTTAAGCAGCTGGATGTCGACTTGACTTAACTTTAGTGAGGACATGGCCCGGTCCTTATGGTTGCAGAAATGAGCTTGAAAGTGGGACTCAAGTGCACCTCAAAAGGCCAGATACCAGAAGGCAAAGAAAATGAACCCTGAATTAATTTTTTTAAATCTCATGATTTTTTGAGACCTGGATTCAGTTTTTGAATGCTTGAGGTTGGCTCTACTGCTCTCCTTCTGCTGCAGGAGGCTGAAGAAGAATCCTATCTCTACGACAAGCTGGAAAGGTGCTCTTTTCGTCTCAGCATGTAATGGGTTACAAGTAGAATCCAGGTTTCCTATCTATCTCATGATGGATCTGGTGATCGGGCTTAAAAACAAAGTAGCAGCTGCTAGGATGCTAATTACGTGGAAAGGTGTTTCTTTTCCCCTACTAAGGGCATGTCTATAGCATAAACGCTACAGAGGCTCAGCTGTAGCTACGCCACTGTAGCATAGACAGTGACAGAAACACCCAAATCCATCCCCTTGAAAGGCAGTAGGTAGGTCGATAGAAATTTTTTTCCATCCATCTAGCTACATCTATAGTGAGAGTTAGGTTGAGCTAACTATCTCTCGCAGGGCATGGCATTTTTCACAGCCCTGAGTAATATAACTAGGTCAACCTAAGTTTTAGGTCTAGATGAGGTCTAACTTTCTGAAAGCTGGAAAGGTCTCCGGTGGTTGTTACCGAGCATTCCTGACTTGTTTTAGATCTTCTTTGTATTTATAAAAACATGCCAGAGGAAAAGGAGTTGAACTGGGATTTTATCTGCCCACTGACTTGCACTCATTCCCACTTTATGTAAAATAAGTCTGTTTAAAGTTGTGGTATGTTCTAAACAATTTTCGCTAAGATCTCATCTACACTAGGGTTTTCATTGGTGTAAAAAACAGTAGTATAAACAGGGCATAACTATCCTAAGGCCATGTCTACAGTATGGGTGCTTCAGCAGCATAGCTATGGCACCATACCGATGCTGCTATAACAGCGGTACTCAAACTTTTTCAGTTGTACCACCCCTTACCAGTAACAGCATCTGTGCATGTCTCCCTCCATTACTGCCCAGCCAAGGCTTCCTCAGCAGGGGATCTTGGGCTGAAGGCAAAACTGGGAGTGGAACTGGGGATGGGGGAGGAGACGGGACTAGAGGGGGAGTTGGTCTGGGAGCAGAGAGGGAATGAGGGCAGAGCCAAGCAGGAGGCAGAGCTGGAGGTGAAGTAGAGCTGCAGTTGCGGTTGGAGCTGGTTTGGGGGCAGAGAAGGAGTGATGGTGGAGCAGGGCCTGGAGGCAGAACAGGGTTAGGAGGAGGAGTGAGGCTGGGGAGTGGAGCAGGGTCTGGAAGCATAGCACTCCCCTGAGCGTCATAGCTATGGCAACCTTGGCTTTTAGTGTAGACCAGGCCTAAGACATAGTTTTGTAAAACTGTCCCATCACAAATTACGTGTGATGTTATTGACAGAATCTGTTATATATTTGCCGCAAATATTGTACAAAGGTTGTCATGTGAGGTGTCTATGGGAAGGTTACAATTTGCTGCTTATGATTATGCTATCTGTAGATGTGTATCATTTTTGTGGTTGAAGTTATGAATATTGCAAGGCCAGCTCTAGCCATTTTCCGCCCCAAGCATGGCGGCACACCGCGGGGGGCACTCTGCTGCTTGCCGGTCCCGCGGCTCTGGTGGATCTCCCACCGACGTGGCTGCGGAGGGTCCTCTGGTCCCATGGCTCTGGTGGACCTCCCGCAGGCGTGCCTGCGGATGCTCCACCTGAGCCGCGGGACCAGCGAACCCTCCGCAGGGATGCCTGCGGGAGGTCCACCGGAGCCGCGGGACCCACGGACCATCCACAGGCACACCTGCGGGAGGTCCACCGGAGCCGCCTGCTGGCCTCCCGGCAACCGGCAGCGCATCCCCCGCAGCGCTTGGCGTGCTGGGGCCTGGAGCCGGCCCTGAATATTATCTCTGTACTGTCTGTATTTCAAACGTATGCTATGCTTCTGGGTGACACCCCGGGACAATTTGGTGTCAGCAATGCCTAGCCTGCTTGATGGCCCCTTAAGGACCATCAGCTATACAATTGGCCCATTGAGAGAAGGCAGACACACCTTGTGATTCAGCAAGATATGCAGGGACCTGCCTATGACAGAACTCTTAAGGCTTTTCTATGCCATGTGTTGGATAGCATGTCCTTGGGGCAAAGAAAGCAGAGACCATATGGCAAGAGACTATACAAGGTTAATGCCTCATCTCCATCTTGTCTTCAATCCTGCTTCTTACCCCTGGAGGGACTTTGCTACAAACTGAAGCTCTGAACAAAGGACTGAATGACCCATCGCAGCTGTGGATGTACTCCAGACACTTGATTTAAGCCTGCAGTTTCATCACTGCTACAAGCCTGAACCAAGAACGTTGCCATTACTGTATGTAATTTATTCCATTTAACCAATTCTAGCTCTCATCTATATCTTTTTCCTTTTCTGAATAAATCTTTAGATTTTAGATTCTAAAGGATTGGCAACAGTGTGATTTGTGAGTAAGATCTGATTTGTATATTGACCTGGTTCTGGGGCTTGGTCCTTTGGGATCGAGAGAACCTTTTTTCTTTTATTGGGATATTGGTTTTCATAAGCATTTGTCCCCATAACAAGTGGCACTAGTGGTGATACTGGGAAACTGGAGTGTCTGAGAGAATTGCTTGTATGACTTATAGTTAGCCAGTGGGGTAAAACCGAAGTCTTCTCTGTTCAGCTGGTTTGGTTTGCCTTGGTGTGCATAGGAACCTCAGCTTGGTGCTGTAACTGCCCTGCTTTAAGCAATTTGTCCTAAATTGGCAATCCCAGTTGGGTCCCACCAGAACCAGCATCGTTACAACATGTAACTCATGTGCTGAAGCCTCTGCTAATCAGTGATTATTGCACCAGCAGATTATGGGCCAAATTAATTCCTAACTTCATTAACCCATCTTCCCACACAAAGCATTAGAGACTACAACATTCTGTGATCTGAATATCTGAGAGATGAAAAGAATGTCATACAGCTGCTTTTAGCTCAGGGCTTGTCTACATCAGAAAGTTGCAGCGCTGGTGAGGGAGTTACAGCGCTGCAACTTAGGAGGTGTACACATCTGCAGGGCACCACCAGCGCTGCAACTCCCTGTTTGCAGCGCTGGCCGTACTCCCGTTTTGTCTCGGGTGTAGAGGATCCAGCGCTGGTGATCCAGCGCTGGTAATCAAGTATAGACACTTACCAGCGCTTTTCTTGACCTCCGTGGAATAAGCAGGTATCCCAGCATACCCGAGGAAGCCTCTGGTAATCAAGCTGGTCTCCTTCCCCGGCTTGCTCTTGCGTTCCCCGAACCCCGAGCAAGCAGGTCTCCTTCCCTGCGGTTTGCAGGGTGGTTCCGGGAACGCGAGAGCAAACCGGGGAAGGAGACCAGCTTCGCCGCGGTTTGCTCTCGCGTTCCGCGAACCACCCTGCAAACCGCAGGGAAGGAGACCTGCTTGCTCGGGTTCGGGGAACGCGAGAACAAACCGGGGAAGGAGACCAGCTTCGCCGCGGTTTGCTCTCGCGTTCCCCGAACAAGCAGGTCTCCTTCCCTGCGGTTTGCACGGTGGTTCGCGGAACGCGAGAGCAAACTGCAGCGAAGCTGGTCTCCTTTCCCGGTTTGCTCTCGCGTTCCCCGAAACCCCTTGAAGCCGCCCAACAGCGCTGCAGTGTGGCCACATCTAACACCACTTGCAGCGCTGGTTGCTGTAAGTGTGGCCACTCTGCAGCGCTGGCCCTATACAGCTGTACTAATACAGCTGTAACAACCAGCGCTGCAAAATTTTAGATGTAGACATGGCCTCAGGCATTTCTGAGAACATTTAAACCAGGGGACTATTAACGTAAGTGCCTCAGAATCTCTCAAATCCTGTGGTATAAAATATCACGGGGCAGTGAGAGCTCTCAGGTAGCCAGGACTCAACTCAATCAGGTCAAAGGCAAAGGCCCTGCAGAAAGAAATACCATTGTTCAAGCTGATGAGAGCCATTCACTGCTGATGACTCCTGGCCCCTGTCACACCTTTCCAGACAGGGTCTGTTCACTGCGTGCCAGGACACTGCTGACAATTGAATGATCTAATTCACAACTGTTACAATGATAAATGATATTTCACAAAACAAAAAGGAATTAATAAATTGCTACAGATAAATTTCTCAGACTGTCATAATTAGCACCCTCAGTTCCCACTGAAGTCAGTAGGGATTTTAAGATGATGAGCGCCTCCCAGGAGGCACTCAGCACTTTGCAAGGGTGGGCCCTGTGGGCCAGATGCTGCATCTATTGAAGCTGATGGCAAAGCTCCCATTGACATCAATGGTGTAGCATCAGGCCCAAAGTCATAAGGGCGGTCCATGGCAAAGATGGGCACAGAAGGCAGATACTCTGACTTCCAGTTCTGTGATTAACTACAAGAGCATTCTTTTTCACATTCCTGTTTATTCCTCATTCTATAGCAGAAAATACAATATATAGTATTAAGTATTCACTGTCTAACCACACTTAAAATTATATTCATAACGCCATTATCCTGAATTGAATTAAAGGAGCAAAGGCATTATAAAGAAGTGAAATTGTAAGAGGTGTCTAAGGAGGTATAATTATACAAATAAAATTACTTTTGAAGCTCTTGTAGCGTAAGTACATGAGAAAGAAATTGGTGTTAATAGGAGATGAGGCAGACAAACATATCAATTAATCTTGTCTTTGCAGATTATTTTGGATGATAATTTATGCTGTTAGATATACAGATGTCCAGCTAATTGCTCTTTTTGGTAAATTCCTCTTATTTTCTGTTAATTAAAGCCCTTTTTTGTAACCACATCTCTCTCTTCCTGTTATTGTTTCTACAGATCTTAGCTTGTTCAGTGTTTTTTCAAATGAAGTATTTGCATGTGGTATAATTTACATGAGTGAATTTATAGAAGCTAAATCAAGCATATTACAACAAAGTTCACAGATTCAGTATGTGCTACATACATGTTTTGTGTAATTGCATTTGCAGCTTGATCACCACCCCCCTTTTGTTTACCTATATCTCTCCTATTTGTGTACCCTTTGCATAAGTGGGAGTGGCCTACCACATATGGGATTTATGTAATGGGGAATTACATCAGGGGATGTAATAAAATGTGCATAGCTTTCCTGACATCCAAAGAAAAGGTAGTTTCCTCCCTGAGTGACTGGCAGTTACTGATGGAGAGAGTAAAACAGTTTCAGAGTTGACAAGCCTGAGCTTTCAGATGGGAAAAGAACTGTGGAACCAAATCGGCTGAGTTTTCCACCCAAAGTATTTAGGAGGGGAACCTCCAGTACCCACTTCCCAAAGTCAAAAACTGTGTTTTAGGTAAAGAACATAAGACCGGCCATACTGGGTCAGACCAAATGTCCATCTAGCCTAGTATCTTGTCTTCCAACAGTGGCCAATGCCAGGTGCCCCAGAGGGAACGAACAGAGCAGGCAATCATCAAATGATCCATCCCGTCGCTCATTCCCAGCTTCTGGTAAACAGAGGCTAGGGACACCATCCCTGTCCATCCTGGACAGGCCGGATTAACTTTTTGTGGGCTCGGCGCCAAACATATTTGTGGGGCCCCCTGGGGAATGATTGTAAAAGGGGCCAAGGGTAAAAGCACAGTGGGGCAGGAGCTGGGGTTGGTCTCTTTAGCAAGGGAGGGATCGGGGTAAACTGCAAGCGCAGCAGGGCTGGGGAAGGGGTAAACAGCCACTCCCTCCCCTACCCCTGCCCACATAGAGGGGGTTCTAGCCCATTCTCTTTGTCTCTCTCTGCACTAAGCTGCCCCTCCTCCCACAGCAGCAGGACAGGTTCTCTTCCAGCCCTCTGGGATGGGCGTTGGGCATGGGAGGAGCGGAGACTAATGTGGTTACTCCTATAACTGGACATTTAGTTTCCAGTCAGCACTGCTAACCAGACACTCAGGTCCCATTTTCTACTGGAGTTTCCAGTCTAAAACTGGATACCTAGCAATAGAGCTGCCGGAAAAGCCTGAGGGCGGGAGAGGGGCAAGCAATCATTTTTAAAAGTAAGAGGTCTAAGCCTTAAGGGGGGCAAGTGGTGTGGGCTAGGGAGTGGAGAGGAGCTAGTGGGCAGGGCCACATCTGCTGTACTGCCCAGGTAGGTTGGAGACTGTGGGGATCAGCTGACACAGTATCCAGGGCCGGTGCAAGGATATTTTACACCCTAGGTGAAACTTCCACCTTGTGCGCGCGCGCACGCACACACACACACACAAATGGAGCATTGCTTATTATAAATTTTCAAAAATGAATACAGGGGGTTAGGTTCTAACGTCAGCATGTAAAAGGAAAATCAAATATAGTGAAAATTACCATAAAGGGCAGTACACACAGTATACACTAGATCAGGGGTCCTCAACCTACGGCATGCTTGCCAAAGGTGGCATGCGAGCTGATTTTTTATTTAATGGCAGGCTGGGGGTCCCAGCCACCGCTGAACCTGCTGCCAGACTGGAGTTCCGTTGACGGAACGGAACCCCAGACCAGCAGGAGGCTGAGCAGGGCCGGGGGCCGGGACCCCAACTGGCAAGGGACCAGCAGCAGGAACCGCAGACCAGCAGTGGGCTGAGCGGGGCTGGCGGCTGGGACTTCAGCCCGCTGCCAGCCACGGTCCTAGCCACTGGCTCCGCTCAGCCTCCTGCCGGCCTGGGTGAACAGAACCCCAGGCCAGTGGACGGAACCCTGGGTGAACGGAACCCCAGACCATTCACCCAGGCCGGCAGGAGGCTGAGCAGAGCTGGCTGGGACCTGAGTGGGCCTGGCAGCTGGGACGCGGCTGGCAGGAACTGGCCCACTGCCAGCCCTGCTCAGCCCGCTGACAGTAAAGTGAACAGAACCCCAGTTTGGCAGCAGGTTCAGCGGTGGCCGGGACCCACAGCCTGCCATTAAAAAAAAATCGGCTTGCGTGCCACCTTTGGCATGCATACTGTAGGTTGAGGATCCCTGTTCTATTGTATACTGTACTTTATGGTAATTTTCACTATACGCGATTTTCCTATTACACAGTGGCTTTAGAACCTAACCCCTGTGTAAGATGTGACTCCACTGTAGCGTAAAAAAAAAATTTGGGGCACTGCTTTTTGGCACCCCTAAATCTTGGTGCCCTAGGCAGCTGCCTAGTTGGCCTAGTGGTTACACCAGCCCTGACAGTATCCCCAGCCCAGATGATGCGACACCCAGTGGTGGATTTAGAGTTAGTGGGGTCCCCCAGCCCTGTGCTCAACTTCAGTTTTGGGGCTTCTCCTTGGGACACAGCCAAGAAAAAGAACATTCTCTCTTATCTCCCCCTACCCCCATTTTTCATTCTTTTTTCCTTCATCCTCCTCCTATAAGTAATAGCAAGTAAATGTAAATAAAGTGAGGTACCTTTATTGTTCTTGTAATCTAACTTATTTTTCCACAGACCACTTGAAAATCACGGAGAGTCTTGACAGGCCACTTAATGATCTTTCCAAATATTGTAAAAAAATGTTCGGGTGTGGGGTCTGGCCAGGAACTAGGGTGAGAGAGGGAGCTCAGGGTTGGGGCAGGAGGTTGGGGTGTGGAGCACTTACCTGGGGCAGCTCCTGTTTGGTTCTCAGGATGGGGGTGGGGATGTGGGGGTGTGTGCAGGAGTCAGGACAGGAGGCTGAGAGTGTGAGGGGGGGTGCAGGTTTCAGGGCAGGAGCTAGGGGGGCGTGAGGGGGGATTCAGGAGTCAGGGCTGGGGAGGTGTGGGGGATGCAGGGGTCAGGGCTGGAGAGGTGTGAGGGAAGTGCAGGGGTCAGGACAGGGGGCTGGATGTGTGTGGGGGGGGTGCAGGAGTTAGGGCAGGGGGATCAGGGTATGTGAGGGGGTGCAGGGGGCTGGGGGTGTGTGATGGGGTGCAGCGGTCAGGGTGGGGAGAGGTCTATGGGTGTGGACTTGAGTCATGGGGTTGCTCATGCAGGGGGCTGGAGGGGGTATGCCCCAATTCCAGCCCCTTCCCCTAGGCCTCACCCCTGCCTCTTCTCCTCCTCCTCCCCGGAGCGGCATGCTGCAGCTCAGACCTCTTCCCACCTCCTGCTGGCAAGCAGCTGATCAGTGGCAGGGATGGAGGGGGAGGGAATGTAGCATGCTGGGGAAAGAGGCGGGGGAGGAGCCAGGCTGCCGGCAGAGGCTTCCATGGAGCCCCAGCAGCCGGCAGCATCAAGCGTCTGACCCCACAAGAGAGAACGTGGGGTGGAGAAGAGCAGGTCTGGGCCCCTTTCGACCATGGGCCCGGCACCAGTAGCACCAGTGGCGCCACTGTAAATCCGGTACTGATCCTGGAAAATAGAAATCTGAGCCATGTATATCTTTGCCTCCACTCCCATCATAGAATCATAGAATATCAGGGTTGGAAGGGACCTCAGGAAGTCATCTTGTCCAACCCCCTGCTCAAAGCAGGGCCAATCCCCAACTAAATCATCCCAGCCAGGGCTTTCTCAAGCCTGACCTTAAAAACCTTTAAGGAAGGAGATTCCACCACCTCCCTAGGTAACCCATTCCAGTGTTTCACCGCCTTCCTAGTGAAAAAGTTTTTCCTAATATCCAACCTAAACCTCCCACACTGCAACTTGAGACCATTACTCCTTGTTCTGTCATCTGCCACCACTGAGAGCAGTCTAGACCCATCCTCTTTGGAACCCCCTTTTAAGTAGTTGAAAGCAGCTATCATATCACCCCTCATTCTTCTCTTCTGCAGACTAAACAATCCCAGTTCCCTCAGCGTCTCCTCATAAGTCATGTGCAACAGCCCCCCATCTGGAATTGCACAGAGGTTCAGCTACCACAGAGCCACTCAATACCATGCTGGTGGGTGCAGTATGACAACTTGAATAGAATAATATGTCCTCAGCAGAGGAAGTTGGTTGTGATATGTAGGGCTGCTTTGGCATGGGGAGTGGAGAACTCATTGACATATGTTTTTCTTCCCAAAATCAGCTCCGCACCTCTGAATTACACAGTACAGCTTCTCTTCTTCCCTCTTTCCGCCATTGTGGGTAACAGATGGACCTCCTCTTGGATTCGAAGGCCCACTGTGGGGCAGTTCAATAAAGCTTTCTGGAGCTTATGCACCTGAGATCAATGTATAGGTTGAGGGGACTGGGACTTGTAATTTACTAGGGACGCCATCCCTGCCCATCCTGGATAATGGAAGTCTGGGCCATGTATGTCTTTGCCTCCACTCCCATCATAGAATCTCAGGGTTGGAAGGGACCTCAGGAGGTCATCTAGTCCAACCCCCTGCTCATTTTCATTGCTTTATGCCTAACTGTTCATTTTTTTAATGGATTATGTCATAGTTTGGAAGCTTTTAAAATTTTTTCTCAACTTTATAATAATTTCAGACAACAGATATTTGGGGAAAAAGACAAAATGAAATGTCATTCATCTGAATGGATGCTGTCAGTGCACCCCTCGTCACTATTTGTATGGGAAAGTCAGGGAAAAGTTATTCATTATGCATGATACCATCCTCCATCACCAACTTGTTACATTTTCAAACAAGCACCTTTGTACTTTCTCCCATGCTGCCTCTCACACTTGGGAGAAGCTCCCTATAAACATCCATAAATCTAACTTATTATTCTCCTTCAAAACACTCCTTAAAGCTCTCCTTTCCCATGATGCCTATAAAAAGCTTCACAACAGTTAGGCTTATGGTGTGTAGAGACCAGTGCCCACCAGGCTGACCAATATTGTCCCACAGTTTTCTTACCTATCTCACAGAAGTAGAAGGGACCCTGACAAGTCATCAAGCCAAGCCCCCTACCTTCACTAGCAGGACCAGCTACTGATTTTTGACCCACATCCCTAAGTGGCCCCCTCAAGGATTGAACTCACAACCCTGGGTTTAGTAGTCCAATGCTCAAACCACTGAGCTATTCCTTCCTTGTACTTCTTGCTTTCTCTGAATCTTTCTGTGTCTCTCACTTTACTTTTAAATGTTATCACTTTGGGACATAGAATGTCTTTTTGTTCTAGGTCTGTAGAGTGTCTAGCACAATGGGGTCCTGGTCCCAGCTTGAGGCCCCAGCATGCCAAGCACGTGCTTGGGGCGGCATGCCTCGGGGGGCACTCTGCCGGTTGCCAGGAGGGCGGCAGATGGCTCCGGTGGACCTCCCGCAGGCATCCCTGCAGAGGGTCCGCTGGTCCCGCGGCTCCTGTGGAGCATCCGCAGGCACACCTGCAGGAGGTCCACCGGAGCTGCGGGACCAGCGGACCCTCCACAGCCACAGTCTGCGGGAGATCCACAGGAGCCGAAGGACCAGAGAGCTTCAGGTGGCGAAATGGCTAGAGCCGGCCCTGCCTGGTTCATGACAGGTTTCTTAGGGTATATCTACACTGCACACTAAGTACAGGTCTCTGGGACTCAGGCTTGTGAAATCGGTGTCTCCAAGCCTGTGCTGGAGCATCCACACTGCATTGTAAACACAGGTTTAAAATTGCTGGACCCGGGTCTCACAGCCTTGCTAACACATCCATACTGCACTACAGAGAACTTCTGATTTGGGTCTGCGGCTTGCGCTGCATCCACACTGCCAGATGACAGGGCTCAGATCCAAGTCAAAGCAGGACTTCGGTTCTGATCCACCTCCCTAGCAGGATCCTAGGATTCAGCATAGGCACCGAGTTACTAATTTACCAGGGGGTGTTCCTTCCCCCTGGCTCTGCCTAGGCCCAGCCCCCACTCCATCCCATCCCCCCAGTGCTCCACCCCGACCTGTTTCTTCCCACTCCTGCTCCGCCCCCACCCCACCTCTTCCCTACCTGGTTCTGCCCCTTCCCCAGAGCACGCTGCACCCTTGCTCTTCCCATCCCTCCCATGTTTCACAGCAGGCGGGCGGGTGGTGCTGGGAGGGAGGTGGTGGTGCTGATCAATAGGGTCCACCGGGGGGGGGGGAGGCAGGTGGTGCTGGAGAGAGGGAGAGCCGTTGATAGGGGGTTGCTGGTGGGTGCTCAGTATCCACCATTTTTTTCCATGGGTGCTCCAGCCCCGGAGCACCCACAGAGTCGACGCCTATGCGATTCAGGTTCTGAGTGTGTACTGATCCAAGTCAGACTGATATGTGTGTGGATGATAGAGGAGCATGGGCTCAAACCTGAATCAGACTTAGGGTGTAGTGTAGCCATAACCTTAGGCACTATGGTAATACAAATAATAATGCAACAACACACAGCAACATTGCAGGGTTTAAGTGGTGTGGAGGACATAGCATAGCCCCTCAACTCCACGGTGAATTACACACTATGTTCTAAGATTCAGAGCCAAGCATAGACACCTCTGTCAGACAAATAGATAGATAAGGCAATGGAGATGTAACCACCATGAAAAAAAAGGATCGACATATTGCTGCATATTTGAAAAATTACTCAGTAGTCCAGTTAGAGCTGTCTGAAACCGTGCAGTTCAAGACATGTTTCAGTAACAAAGCAAATACAGACACAAGTTGGGCGTGTTACCATAGAAAAATCCAGGAAAAGATGTATATAGATAATATGGTAAAAGGAAAAGATGCAGTTGTTAATGTCTTCAGATAGGAACAGATGCAAAAAATAGTGTATTGATTCTGTTGTTCTGGAATTTGGAGGGATAATGCATATGTGAAGGAGTGATGATTTGTAAGGATACTCATAAACAGCAGCCTTTAAACTGTATTTAAATATCTGTTGTTGTAGTGTTAGTGAAAGGTGCTAGATTGAGTGCACTGGAAACTACCTTGACCCCTCCCATTGCCATGCCATGACCTAGAGAGAGCACCTCCAGAAGATGAGTACTTCTGTCTCTTAGCCCAGTTAATCCTTGGCTTCTCTGCAGAGCTTGCCATCAGGGAGGTAAATTAATGTCAATTGTGGTGGTGGTGGTAATAGAGTTTGGGGATGTGGGCATTTCCCTACTAGGGATGAGACTGGAACTAACTCATTTCACACAGGTCACTGAAGAGACATCAGATGGTAATAGCTTTCTGCTGTATCCCATCAATCAAATAATGGAAGCAGGGACTAATTAATGGTAAATCATATTGGAATATGTTGTAATGGGCTGAGCTGGCACTAAAACGGAAGTGTAAAACACTATTACACAGGGCATCACAGGTCAAGGTTCAGATTCAATATCTCGGCTTGCAGGAGCTGGAATGAAGCACCTTGCATGGTCTCCAACCCTTCCAATTACTCAAGAGCAGCACTGAGAGATTCCAAAGAACGTCACAGCCAGCCTTCATCAGCTGGAAAGGAGGATAGTATGGCATGATGTTGAGGGCAGCACTTAAGTGGGGACAATCATGGGGGCTGAGAGGAATCTCTTAATTAAGTTTCATATTTTTCTTTCTCCATAATACAAAATATTGAATTTTATTTTGTAAAACTGTTCCCCCTCAAGAACCAACCAAGTGAATCACAATGCAGACATAATTGAGTCAGTTTGCTTCTCAGACTTTGAGCTTCCATTGCCAAGTATGAAAAACTAGAGGGAGAAACAAACCAGCAGCCTAGCAAGTAAGAATGTGATTTATTCAGAGATGTTTTCACTTCACAGAGGGACTCTTTAGGCCACATTAGAGCAAAACCAGGCAATGTCATCCTGTGGGTGTTGATGAAAGTGCAAGATGACAAAACAGATCTGCCCATTTTACTTCTTATAAAACGGTTATTCATTTTATGCCTAATTTGGCTTTCAGAATAGCAAGGAACTTGACTTGATCTCTATTCTCACCATCTCATTAAGCTGTCTGCCTCCCTTGCTTGTTTTCTTTTAAACTATTTTTGGTGATGGCTCTTTTATTTCTGGTTCCCAATATTTATTTTCACAGTTTTGTTTTTTTAAATATGGGACCTACTTCTACAATTCTGAGTCAAAACTTCCACTGAAAGTAAATGGTTTTGCTTGAGAAAGGACTGCAGGATTGGGACCATCATTGTCATTTTAAAGCCTCAGTCCTGCAACTGGCCCCAGGGTGGTGTAGCAAACTGTCCAAACACAACACGATGCAAGATTTGGGCCTAAAAGACTGATTAAATAACTGTTTCCAGACATTTACAATCTTTATACTGTATTTGCTGTTTATATATACTAAGTTTTGCCTTTTTAGATTTTTTTTTTAAACGGCCTCCAATTTAATACTAGACACAACATTATTTAGATGTTTAAATGCCTTATACTCAGTTATTAGTGAATGTAAAGACTGAAGTAAGACAGAAAGGCTGGTTTTCAGGCCAGGCATGTACAGCAATAGTCTCTTGTCAATCAGCTTAGCGAGGCACACCCATTACCTTGGGATTAGTCATTTTATCTGACAAATTTGCATCATCCTGTACTTCCTCTAAGTAAAGCTGGGTGTTTCTTGGCATGCACGTTTTCCTGTTTTTTTTAGTGCAGACTGGGAACTGCTTTTTCAGCATAGTGGTGGTGAATGGTACAGAGATCACTTTCTGGTACAAAACAAGAGCTTATTGGCTTTGGGCCTAGCATGAGGTGAAGTATGTTTCCAGAGCATTTAAGGTCCATCCTGCACCACTGAAGTCAATGGGAGTTGCATCACTGACTAGAACAAATGCAGAACCAAGCCCACAGGCAGGAGGTGAGACTGCATCCTTTACCTTGCAGTCACCACTAGAGTATCTGGGATGTTGCTGAGACTGGCACTGATCCAGCTGTTTTCTCTCCAAGTCTTTGAGCTTCCTGACAGACATCTTTGTTTTTCCTTTCCTTAAATTTCTTTTTCCTTGGTGCAGTGTCCAAGCCTGTCTTGAAGGTGTTTGGCAGTCACTTTTCTACAGCATTGTTATTTTATCATTTGTTGGTACTGATGCCACAATGAGGTGTTCTGTTGGAGACATTCTCCAATCCTTGACTTTGGGAGCCAGCCATACCCTGCTCTGCTGTGAGAACCCCCACTCCTGAGCTGTTCACACACAGCCTCTGGCATGTAAGCTGCTCCCAACTACTTGCAAGCAAATAACACTAGACAGTATCTCTGATCCTGGACACAACCCTATGAACCTCCATCTTGCAGTGTTCAGTAATGCCTGCTGGACACTGCAAGTTTATTTGTTCATCAATTTAACAAAGAAATTGATATGTACCAGGCTTGTTATCCCAAGGGGAGTCTCTGACACACTTCAAACCAAATGCACTGCTTCAGGTAGAATAAACTAACAGATGTATTAACTGTAAAGATAGAATTTAAGTGATTATAAGTTAAAGCATAACAAGTCAGATTCGGTCAAATGAAATAAAAGCAAAATAAAAGTATTCTAAGCTGATCTAAACACTTTCAAAGTCCTTCAAAACTTAGATGCTTCTCACCACAGGCTGGCTGGTTACTTTTCAGTCAGGCTCTCCCGTTTGATCAGCATTTCAGTTGCTTGGTGGTGGTGGTGTCTGTAGATGTAGGCGGAAGAGAGAGAGCATGGCAAAACGTCTCTCCCCTGTATCGTGTCCTTTTTTTTCCTCTTGGCTTTGTCCCCCCCTCACCTCCCCTTCAGAGTCAGGTGAGCATTACCTCCCTCGAGGGTCTAACAGATTCATTTGTTGCTGCCTAAGCTGGTGTCCATTGTTCCTGTGAGGCTGGGCTGGGTTTGCCCCATCCATGCCCTGACGAGATGTGAACTGCCTCTCTGTTCTTGGAGAGTTTTTGCATGGTCTTGCTTTAAGCCATGAAAATACATTTTCAGCCTCATAACTATATACATGAAATTATAACCTATGACCTGACTATAACATTACTGTAACAATTACTATAACATCACTATAACAACTATGCTCAGTGAATTAGACTTCCGAAGACACCCAACATGACAAACTTTGTATTGGATACTACAGAATCATTTTATAAAGATGAACATGGGGGTGAAGGGTGTTTCCCTGAGGTGCAGAGCATCACAGATACAAAACTACTCAAGATAGTTAAGTCCCAAGCAGACTGCGAAGAGCTACAAAAGAATCTCACAAAACTGGGTGACTGGGCAACAAAATGGCAGATGAAAGTCAATGTTGATAAATGCAAAGTAATGCACATTGGAAAACATAATTCCAACTATATATATAAAACAATTGGTAAATTAGCTGTTACCACCCAAGAAAGAGATCTTGGAGTCATTGTGGATAGTTCTCTGAAAACATTCACTCAATATGCAGCAGCAGTCAAAAAAGCGAACAGAATGTTGGGAATCATTAAGAAAGGGATAGATAATAAGACAAAATATCAGATTGCATCTATATAAATCCATGGTATGCCAACATCTTGAATATTGTGTGCAGATATGGTCACCCCATCTCAAAAAAGTTATATTGGAATTGGAAAAGGTTCAGAAAAGGGCAACAAAAATGATTAGGGGTATGGAATGTTTTCCATATGAGGAAAGATTAGTAAGATTGGGACTTTTCAACTTGGAAAAGAGATGACTAAGGGGGATATGATAGAGGTCTATCAAATCATGACTGGTGTAGAGAAAGTAAATAAGGAAGTGTTATTTACTCATTCTCATAACACAAGAACCAAAGGTCACCAAATGAAATTAATAAGCAGCAAGTTTAAAACAAAAGGAAGTATTTTTTCCACACAACACAGTCAACCTGTGGAACTCCTTGCCAGAGGATGTGGTGAACACCAAGCCTATGACAGGGTTCAAAAAAGAACTAGATAAGTTAATTGAGGATAGGTCCATCAATGGCTATCAGCCAGGGTGGGCAGGGAAGATTTTCCTAGCCTCTGTTTGCAAGAAGCTGGGAATGGCCACTGTCAGAAGACAGAATACTGGGCTAGATGGACCTTTGGTCTGACACAGTCTGGCTGTCTTATGTTCTTACACTATCCAGGATGTGTGGTTTCTGGGGAATTCTGTCTTTGCTCATTTTTACAAAACCAGGCAAAGTCTATCAAACTTAATATTAAAGAAAAAAATCAAATCTGAGATGGCACTTTTTTTTTTGTAACCTGAGTATTAAATAAATGGTAATCAAATATCCAAATATCTTAAAATTTTATTTTATCCTGAAAGTCGGAGGCAAGGGAGCTCTCACTCCTGATTGTTAAGGAGAGCTGGCTGGGACGGTCTCAGACCTGATCATAGGCAATCGTCTCCAATCTCTAGTATTTTTACATGGTTTCTCCTTTACCTTCTCTCCAGATCCCTAATCTCTCCTCTGAGTTACCATTTGGCTTGGGATGAGAGAGGAAAACAGAGCCACCAGCCAAGGAGATTTTATGATTGGGCCACTAAGGCCCAGATCCTGAGATATATAGGTACCTACCTCTCAATAGGAGTTTAGCACCTAAATACATTTGAGGATCTGGGTCCAAGCCCCTTTAAAATTCTTCCCTGTCTGGCTGACAATCTGTTAGTCACTCCCACATGAGGCCCTCAGGTGATGCATAAACCAGGCATAGTGCATCTCCTAATAGCTGGGTGAGTCCCACTATCTGGGAAGGAGGTAGCCTTGGGCAGCCACATAGTGCTAATTTGGGTACTAAGCAGCTGCTAGCAGCGGAATTAACCCTCAAAACAGGGTTCTGTTGCTATGTAAGCAGTGTTGCATGGGCCAGCAGTTAAGGAGCCTATTTAAATAGGATAGAGTTCTTAATGCTTTCTATTGTGTAACGAATGCAGCTTTGCAAAGTTTATCCTGAAAAAACAATAGTTGCTAGGTAGAGTAGGATTTAAGGCTTCAAGCTAGAAAGGTCAGTTCACTGTCTCTCTGCCAAATACTGCTAAGCACAGAAGAACTCAGAGGAGTGTGGAACAAAGGCTTTAAAAAAGAATTGGACATTTAAAATTGAACAAATTTGCTACTTAGGAATTGTATTCCTGACATCATGGTGCCTTCTCAACTGGCCTAGAACTCTGGATTCTCTCACCCTGACTAGAATGCTATGTAAATGATATGCATAAGACGGTGCCTAGAGGCCTCTACTGTTACACATACAACAAAAAAGACAGGCTCTGCCCCAAAGAGCTTACAGTGTAAATATAAGATGAGAGAGAACAGATGGCTACAATGAACAGATGGGGGAGCACAAGGAAACAGTGAGGATATTCTGATTAGTAGCCATGGTCACAACACACCAGCTGCCTAGCCATTACTGAGTGTTGTGTAGGCATTACATCACAAGCATTTGAAGGAGGCTTTGTGGATTTTCACAGGGAGATCCTCCGATGGATAAGGGTCAGCACATCAGAAAGTGGGAAGATGTTTATAAGGAAGTTGGACTAGTGGATGATAAAGGCTGGAAGCACTAGCAGAGTAGAGGTCAAGGCCAACAGCTTTATACCATATAATGCCATGAAGTTACATCATTTGTATTCGATGTGGTGGAAAACGGAGAGCCAGTGGAAGATTGCAAAGAAATAGGCAGTTTCCAGGGTTGGTGCAAGGATCCTAGAAGATGACCTTTGCAGTAATTAAAGACAAGTTAAAAATGACATCCATATGGCAGGGATGATTATGGTGTTTTCCATAGTAACTGAAGAAGAAGAGTTTGAGGGAAAAGAGAAAAATCCCTCCAAGTTATTCCCTCTTCTGAGACTTCTCTTCCCTGAGAGTTCCCTTCCATTTGCCCTTGTTGTACTGAGAGTTGCGCAATCACAACCACGTCTTTCAAGCTGCTGGGCATCACAGCCATCTTCTGTGTGTGTCAGAGAGAAGTAGCAGAACACCAGGGATGGCAGATGGAAGCCAAGACACAGCTAGAGATGCAACTGTCCAGTAACCCTGAGAAAAGTTGAGAGAGAACTTTTGGGTACAGCTCTGGCTAGAAAGAGGCTTGGGACAGGACAAAGAAACTATTTCCTACATTTTGAGTCCTACTGAGTTTAGAGTTTAGAGAAACAGGACTTTGTGTACGTTCTTTGTAAATAAACAGGATTGCATCAAAGAAATACTTGACTCCATCATTAATTTCTTTTCCTAATGGAAACAACCAGCAAGACCCCAAAATTTGGCTAACCACTTGGCTCAAAAAGGGCAACACTATAAAAGTAAGAGTGAAAACATGTCTATGACAAGTCTATATAATTTATTTTTGTATGTGTTTTTTCAAGAGGTTGACAAGGAATACTTGACTTTGAAGGGTGTTAAATGTAGGGGAGCAAGATTTTCTTTGCTTTTGACTGTATTAAAATTGTCAGTGCCTTTTCATGACTACTCCTTAACTGCAAAAATGACCCATCAGTTGAGAAATACCGATCTAGAGCACCCAGTCTAAACGTTGAGACTCATAAAATCACTCACTGAGTCAGGAGAATTTTTGTCTAAAAAGAACTTTGGTCACAGAGGAGAACTGTAACCTTTGAAATGTTTTATTTTTGGACCCTGATTCTGTATTAAGAACTGCCTGGGCAGGCCCCTGCACCTGCGTTGAGCCCCAAAGGAGAAGGAACGTGGTCCACCAATGTGTAGGATTGGGGTTTTAGTTTTCCCTTATCGAAGCATACTCCAGTTATGGCCCTTCACACTGTAGCTTAGAATAGCCTTACTATAGTATTTCATGGTATTAATGTGGAATATTGTAATGATTTTTATGGCTATTGCCACTTGAGTGAAGCAACATTTTCATAATGAAATCAGGTAATATTTATCTGGTTCCATTACAGACTCAACTCAGGTTTTCTGAAACATCTGCAAATCGTTCAGTGAAAATTGGCTGAGTTTCAAATGGACCCAGATCACGTTTTGAGCAAGCCTGGGGCAAGTAATGGTTTTAGGTGTCTTCTTCTTAGCCTATGCACAACGTGCCTCAGGCGGCACATGCCCAAGATTCATCACCAAATTAGTGCGAAGCATGTGAACGGTTATTTTATCCTGAAATTACGAACAACTTGGTGGTTTTGAGCAGAGTTTTGCTTTGAGGTCTTTACTTCATTGGAAAAAAGAAACCATCTAGGCAAACCAAGTAAACTCCACTCACGTGAGTTGCCAAAATGAGATGCTGCTCACAGTAGATTATAGAAGATAAATTAAAAATGTAATGGCGTATGCCACTTAGTTCCACTGGGTTCCTTGAATTTCGCACTTCTTAGTAGGGTGTGAACATGCCCATGGGTTCTGCTAAGTTTCTTGGATTTGGCTACTTCTTGGTTGGGGGAAAAAAAGTGATGGTATCTCGTAAATATCACCTGCTTGTGGCATCAAAATGAGAACTTACTCACAGAAACCTGTGTACATCTATAACCTTTCCTCTCATTTCTTACAGGAGCAATGACACTTGTTAGCACTGTTGAATTTTAAATTATCATTATTTAGCATCTGAGTTATCACCTTAACAGTGATGTAACAAGATCCCAGAGTGCCCTGGTGCAAGAATAGGATAGAGGCCTCCTTCCTGATTCCGAAAACTAAAATTTTGCTTACCTTACAGAGTAAAGAGATTAATTCTGATCAGGGGCTGCCCAACAAAGTGCTCCTGTCCGACACATACCCCATCCCAAACAGACCCCAGAATGCCCCTCTCCTCCTCACATAGACCCCCTAGCAACTCTTGAACAGTCCCCACACACATCCCAGCAGCCCTGACATACATCCTGCTCACCTCAGCCCTACCAGCCACAGCCCCAATATCAACCACTCACTCACAACATCTTGGCTCCTAATCTCCCCACAACTCACTCCATTACTCCCCAACATCCTCCAACCGTCCCCAATCCCTCAGCTTCCAACACTCCCCATTCACTCTATAGCCCACCAATGATTCATCCCCAGCCCCTCAACTGCTGCTCTCAGGACTTTCCTGGCCATTCACTAGCGCCCTCTGGCTCAGCCCTCCACTGTCATCGGACTAGGGAAGCTCCTCCTGATTCCAGCCACTGAGTGACTTCATTTGCTCCCATTGCCCACCCCACACTCACACTGCACAAGCCAAATGTGAGTGATAAGTTACATTGCAACCTGGTTCATGGGTTCACAGTACCACTTTGGTTTTGACCCATGATCCTGCATGCCAAGTTGCAACACCATTCACTCAACTTTGGCCTATCTGCCATAATGGAGGGGTGACTGGGCCACACTTGAGTTATGCTGCAACCCCTCCACACATGGTCACAAGACAACTGAAATTTGGCCAAATGGATGGGCAGCAGGGCTAAATTTGAATGAGTGGTGTTGAGACCCCATATGCCACTTGAAGTGCTAGAGCACTGCTCCATCTGGTTGATCCTCCAGAAGCTCATGGGCCCTACCATGACAGCACCATAGCTCTGTAGCTATATCACCACACCTCAGTGAGATGAATGGGGCAGTTCACATCCCTCAGAGCTATTGTTGCAGGCTTCTGCAGACCCATTTCCACATGGTTTACAGTTTTACACTCACATTTTTGAGGTTTTCTTCCCATCCATGACACCTAGAGGCTTACCTTTACTCTTAAATCTTTTTCATGAGAGCTGAGATTCTGGAAACTAAAATAACAGTTTGAGATTGCTATTAATACAACGCACAGGCTGCTTAGCTCTTTGAAGTTCAGGGGCTCCAGACTGCTGGCCCCGGAGTAGCCAGGGGCAGCTCTGTCTGCCATTAGCGATTTCCCCCCGCCCCCCGAACCCCCTGTGAACGCCCAGGGGTTCACGCATCCCAGTTTGTGAACCACTGACCCATTAGTTATCTGTATCACAGTTGTGCCTAGAGACCTTGACCAACCCAGGCACTACACCTAGTAACTGAACAGTCTCTGCCCTAGAATCTAGGGCTGCAGCTTGTAAACACATCTCCGTCGTAGCCCCCCTGCCCGACTTAAACGGGCTTTGTGCAGACTCGGGCCCCCACCCCGCCCTGCAGGTCCATGGCCTGAAAGACGAGATTTAACAAGCGGATGGGGTGAGGGGGAGAGACAGCAATAAAGGGGCTGCCCGAAGCAGCAAGAAGCCTGGCGGTAGCAGGACTCCCACCCAGGGCCCCTGAAGCGGGATTTGCTCCCCTGAAGCGAGGTTCCCAGCCCCGTGCAGGGCTGCCAGATCTGGGGGAGCAGGACGGCGGCGCCCCGCTGACCGTGCCCGCACTTTGGGGCCGGCAGCAGAGGACGCCGCTGCGCCCCCACACAGGCAGCGCCCCCGCCCACCGCAGCGGCTGGGCCCAGCCTGTCCCGTCCCCCCGCCAGGCCCCGCCTCCTTTCTCCGCCCCCACGGGAGGCTCCGGCAGTGCCCCGCACCTCAGCGCTCGGACCGGACCGCGAGGGGAGCTGGTCCCAGCCTGAGGCGCAGCAGCCCCGAGCCTTGAACCCCTTTAACCCGCCGCCGCCGCCGCCCAGGCTCGCTTTCCCCTCCCCCCCGGTCCTGTCCCTCCAGCAGCTGGGGCCGCCGCCGCCAACATGGTGAAAGTGTCGTTTAACTCCGCCTTGGCGCAGAAGGAGGCAGCCAAGAAGGACGAGGAGAACAACCAGGTGCTCATCCTGGGCCCGGACCCCAAGGTGAGCCGCGGGGCGGGGGAGGCCGCGGCCTGCTCCAGCTGCACGCGGGGGTGTGTGTGTGGACGGGCTGGGGAGCGGGGGATCCCGCTTAGAGGGGGAGGCGAGTGATCAGTAATCACATTGGTCAGATCCGGGGGTGGGGGGCGAGGGGCTTTGTCCCGCGGGGGGTTAGCTAAAGCCCCGCTGAGAGCTGGAAGTGAAAACGGGGGGAGGAGAGGGAGTGTTGAACGGGAGCTTTGCAGCCTGGACACTTTGCAAACACATCCGCCTCTGATTTATTGATGGGAGACGCGAGGCCTCCTGGGGAAAGACAAATAAGGTGCCTGCTAACGATACATGTCCAAATGCAGGGCGAGGGGAACAGCAGGAGCTGCGATGCTGGGGCCAGCAAGCCCCTTGCCAGATCAGGCTTCTAAAATGGCTGACGTGAGAACAAGCTTTACAGCTCTGTTTCCCTGTACTTTGGGGTTTTTTTGTAGCCCGACAGCGCTTGGATTACGGCCAACTTGGCTTTTTTATGTTACGTTCTTCTCCTTTTGTGGTGGCCGGTCCGGATCCGTCGTTGAAGTTCGCTAGGGGGTAGGACAGCAAGGGGCTGCTGGTTTCTTGTTTAGGAACCGCGTAGTTAGTCGTAGGAAAAGATATATTAGATTGAGTCCGTCCCTCTGCAAATACAACATATACTAGCTCAAGGATAGAGAACGAATCCGATATTAAACTGTATTTGATCGTAGCCAAACGTCTCTTCTGCAGTAGGGCAAAAGTGACAAGGTTAGAGCGTCCTGTGTGTGTTTAATCAGTTACAAAATATTAACAAGTTGGATGGAAAAAACGCAAAGTGTCCAGCAAGACACAGGATGAGACATTAATCCACCTGATGACAATCAGATGAACAGTGTTGGAGTGCATTGATACATGTGGGAAATTGCTTTAGATATTTATTCCTTTTTTATGACAGTGGATCTGTTATTGGAAATCTGATTATATTTCTGCTGTATCTTAATTTCAGAGGTGGAGTTTGTGTCTGTCTGGGATGAAACTTTGCACATTAAAAAAACCACAATAACCAAAACTGACAGAGAGACTTTTAAAATTGCATAATGCACTTAATCATAAACATCTTTCAGTTTTCATATGCTTTTATAATCTTTTATGCATTGCACATCTGAATTGTGTAATTGGGTCTGTTGGAAATATACTGTTTGTCAGTTTTCTAAACCTATAGCTGTTTAAGAAAATATTTGTGGTACAAATTAAGGGCCAGTCTTTCTCAGGCAAAACTTCTGAGCTGAAACTCTACCTTATTGAAGTCAAGGGGAGTTTTCATGTTGACATGAATGGGACTAAGAGCTCATTCCTGTAGAGTTTAGTAGTTTCAGCTGAGTAAGGTACAGGATTAGAAATTAATTTTGCTCTGTTTATCACTGTTTTGCTTGTCTGGAAACAGAAATGTCAGACATTTACTAGACAGATTAAAAGGTTGTCTAGTTTCACTGTAGCTACTTATAAGTTCCTCTGCTTGTTACCAGATGTACTGGCCAAAACCTGTCTGACAAGAGCTTAAAAAACAGTTTTAAAAAAAGTGCTTGGAAAGGATGCTGTCCAGGCAATAATTCCAGCAGCAGATGAGCATTCTTCAGGGATGGTGGCACTTCGGCCACGTCCAGACTAGGGGAGGAAAATCGATCTTAGATACGCAACTTCAGCTACGTGAATAACATAGCTGAAGTCGAATTTCTAAGATAGAGTTACTCACCCGTCCAGACGGCGCGGGATCGATATCCGCGGCTCTCCGTGTCGATTCCGGAACTCCGTTCGGGTTGATGGAGTTCCGGAATCGATGTAAGCGCGCTCGGGGATCGATACATCGCGTCCAGACTAGACGCGATATATCGATCCCCGAGCAATCGATTTTAACCCGCCGATACAGCGGGTTAGTCTGGACGTGGGCTTTGAATCTGCCCTGGACCACACTTCTGTTAGTTGTCAGAACTGGTCCCCATTCTCAATGGCATGCCTCAAGGAATTTTCCTGAAATGGCCTCTTCAAGCATGTGTGAAAGCAGGAATAAAAGAAATTCTAAGTAAAGTATGTTTAATCTGAGGTTTTGGGAGAGGAAGTTGCCCAAGACCCACCTGTGGACTTGTCAGAATTGAGATAAATGCTGTTTTGTAATTGAACTCTCACAGGATCTAAGAACCACCAGAAATCTCCCTTCCACTTTCACTTCTTCAACCTTGTCATCTTTACTAGAAACACAGCAACATGCACATTAAAACATTACCAACCCAAACCATACCAAAACAAAAAACTATATTGCACACACAATTCTCTCTAGGGAGAGGATGAGAGAGAGAATAAACCACACATGACAGATGTTAGTCACATTGTTTAATGCAGTGCTGGAAGGTGCTTAGTTACTAAGGAGATGAAGGTGTTATGAGAACATGTATATTAAGCTAGTTTTTTGTAACATATTGAGCTTATATTGCAGGATAACAATAGGTCTAGAACCCAAGTACAGACCTAAAATATACACGGCTGTAATTTTTAAAATTTTATTTATTTATTTATTTGAAAAAGTCCTGGGAGACATTCTGGTCTCAGGTTTAAAAAAAAAAAAAAAAGGAAAGGGAAAGTGGAAGAAGATTGGCAGAGGTAAGCATATGTAATTGCATGGTGAGCATTTACCCCCAGACTCCAAGGAGAGAGGATAACAAACCAGATGGTCTTCAAGTACAAAGGTAGATCCTCTGGTATGACCAAAAGAGACAGAAGCTGAAGCCAGGAGGAGTGGTAGTACACAAAGGTGGCATAAAACTCCTTTTGCATTGCCTTGCTCTGCTGCATGCCATCTTCATTGCATTGTACTGGAGCAGCTCTCTACCTCAGCTGTATTTTATTGCAAGATCACCTGGGGGGTAATCCTCCCTGGGCTGGTTAAACAGGGTTTACAGCCAAAGTGTGCTGGCGATGTGGCACAGAACAGCCAAGGCACACCTGAGGACCTAGCCAATAACCTGTGAAGAAGGGAATGATGAAAAATGTAGTTGCAGGAGGTGGCAGAGGGGAGAGAGATATTTTAAATAGAAATTTATGCTAACGTTTTGTTGAACTTCTCTTACAGAAGAGATCCCACAGTGTAATACTTTTACAATAATGTGTTTGAACCAGTTACATCAATAAATAAATAATTTTTTTAACAAGTTAGAAGTCCTAATCTCTGTGTCTGCATAGTTAGCTATCAAGATATTATTTTGGAATTGCAAAATACTTACAGTTGCTGGAGGCATTCCATTCGGAACCTCTGATTTAAGTTTTATGGAGATGCCTGAAACCTTCTGATATTTGACAGAGCTTGCTCAGTGGAATAAGTCCCCACTAAAGTGTTCTGGATCCTCAGCAAACTTCAAAGTCTGTTGGTCAGTTCTTTCAGTACACCAGCCTGACTTATTCAAGGCTGTAGGTCTTCATAACTTCACCACATCAAGCCATATTTGATGAAGTCACACCTTGGTGGGTTATAGCCAGTCTTTGGTTACCTTAGATTTGGATAAGCGTGTCTTTGATCTTAGGCCACTGTACTTCTAAGATTACAGGTAAAGGTGCAGTGGCATTGTATACTATGTCATGGTGCTTGTTTTGGTGTCAGGAAAACTTAATTTACTCATTTTAAATATATAGGGCAGTTTACGTAGCTACTTTTTATTCCACAGATATTTCCTTCTTTTCCCTGGTAGCATCATTTTTTGGTGGAGGTCTGGCAACTCTATCCCTGTCGGCAGAAGTTTTCTCTGTAGGGACTCTTTTGACCTCTCTCCAAAGGGAGGGAGAAGCCTTTGATAGGCAATTCTGCCAGCCTTCCTCTGACAATGTAGATGGCTAAACTGGACAGTTTGTGCCTGCCTCGGGAGTATGATAGATTTGTCTGCTGTGTATTTTAGGGTGCCAGTACTAAAGAGACATAAGAGAGAGAATTGGAGCAGGCTGACTTCTCTCTTCCTCTCCCACTGTTTTGGTGGGGGTGTTACTGAATTTGTCCCAGACCTCAAAAGAAAATAACTAACCTTCCAGTTCAGGTCCAAAGGATGTGCAAATGTCTTGGTTCCTTGTTTGGCCGTCCGGTTCAGCCGTCCTGGAATGAGTGCAGGAGGGAGAGGGGCAAGGTTGTTGACTTTTACATTAGCAAAGTTTTTCTGCATGAGGAATCTTAGATTTATTTTAACTTTGAGATTCTTGGGAAAGGGAGTAAAGGGAAATGAGTGGCTGGTTTCCACCCTTTGAGGTAAATTCTTGCATGGTCATCTGTACTACTGATTAAATAATATACCTGCTTAAAAACATCATCATGATGGTCTTTGCACAATTGGCTTTAAAGCTCCTTTGAGGATGTTGCCAACAATTGAGTGAACAATATACACAAAGTAATTACAAATTAAAAAAGAACAAAAAAACAAAAAAAAACCTTGTTTCACTGGAACGCTACCAAAAACAATTGCTGTTAATGGTATAGCTTGGAAACTTCGGATTCATTTCTTGAACTTTCTGATCTTGAGCTGGGAACATTGGTTGCAAATCTTTCTTCAAGCAGTAGAAATGAACATATTGGAGCAGAGGAGCTCTTGGAAATGGTCCATATCTGACTTCCTTTTGTGTTTCTCTTGTTTTAAATCTCTTCCTGACTTGAATGATAAATATGAAACTTTGCGATGGTGAAATACAGTTTCCCTCATTTCCAGTACACTTATATTATATTTTAAACAAGATATTTGTACTACACTACCACAATAACTACCTTGGCAGTTGTTTGTCTTACCAGCCACAAAATGATGTTGATGTCCATGAATGCCATTTCAGGATAAATCAATTCAGTGCATGGAAGGGAGGATACATGGGCACACAGAAGATTGTTTTACATAAACTATTTCTAAGTATCTTCTCTGTTGTCAGATTAACAAACCTGATACTTGGGTAAGTTTTTTTTTTTTTCAAATGTATTTGGAGGACTGTCTTTTGCATAAAATTATGTTATATAAATAGTATTCCCATAAGTAGATATGCCCTTACAGTATGCAGTGCTTAGAAAAATAACATGCATTGTACTATAATGTGCCATTACAGGTGATGACATAAAATAATTTTGAAATGCATGTTTCTACAAACATTCACATATGTTCTATCACAGCGGTTTCAGCCTATGGTCCGCAGACCCCTGAGGGTCCGCTGACTGTTTTAAGATTATCAAAGGGGTCTGCACCTCCATTTGAAATTTTGTAGGGATCTGAAAATTAAAAAAAGGTTGAAAACCACCGATCTATCATATCCCTAAGTACACTTTTTGGTGTGTGTGTGTGTGTGTGTGTATATATATTTTCCTAATAAGCTTTAAAGAACTTCGCTTCAATGTAAACATTATACAACTATATAATGTACTCTGTAAATAGTAGAGCTGTTTAGAATCTGCAGTTGCTGTTCTGTGAGAAATTCTAACACTTGAAACTTTGTTTTTGTTTTGAATCAGAGTGAAAAGCTGAAATTTCCTGCAAAACAAAAGTTCCAGAAAACTTCAGTTTGAAACTATCAAATCATATCATTCTGATAAAGTCAAAAGTATAACATTATAAATTATAATTAATATGTATATGTAGAGTATAATAAAATTACTAGTTTAATATATAAAAGTTGAAACAAATAAAAATGAAATTGAAACTTTTACCATGTCATTATGAAACATTTTTTACTGTCTTGAAATTAGAGTGTCAAAATTATTTGTTTTGACTTTTCCTGTTGAAAAAATTCTTCAAAATTGACATGTTCCTGTGAAATGCTTTGATTTCAAAGAAACTTAATTTTCCAGTGGAAAACTGCTCTATAAAATTTTTTTTTCAACCAAATCTTATAAACAGGTAAATATTTCACTATTTTTATGATTTTTTTTTTCCCCCTTTCCAATAGCACATCATTTGTTTGATATATTCTGGTGGTGCTTACTTAGCATTTGGCTTTTCTGAGGAATGCTGTTGATATTTATTTTGGATCCAATAATGTTTTTGATTACTCTTTGGAAATTTAATAAAGTAGCATTAATGGTATACTTGCTGGCTCTGTATATAATTGAAATATAGTAGACAAACACTACAGACACTTAAATGTGTACAAAAACACTTTCTCTCCATATTTCTCCATTACTTGAGTATAAATTATAAAAGCAGTGTTACAGGAGGTTCTCGGGGGAAAAAATTTCCCAATGGTGGACAGAGCTGTCCCTAGGGACTCCAGGCAGCTCAGGGCCAGCAGCCTGGAGCCCCTGGACTTCCAAGAGCTAAGCAGATCAAAGCAAAGCAACCGTGAGGAGATTTAAACTTCAAGACTCCTTATAAGAAATGGAAAGGGAGGTGGATATTTTTTGCTGTTTTAAAAATTAAATAAGCAGCTAGTATTGTTTTTAAAATTATTATGAACAACAAGTTTAGGCTTTGTTATAACATGCGTTGTTTGTCTGGACTGCTCAAGACCTGAATGCCTGTTTAAGGAGGAACTCTTTGAGTTGGCTTTTTAAATACCTTCATGCTGTTTCAAATCTGATACTCCTTGATGAAACATAGGAGCCTTGTCTTATAACAGACTTATTCAAAGTGATACAAGCTTGAAAGTGAGATCTTGGAAGTGTTGCCATTTTCATAACGTAATAAAAATACCGCAGTGATTAATAATAATAAATACTATGTAATAATCATGTCAAAAAATTATATTTCCAAGATGACTGCTTTTATAATTTATACTCAAGTAAAGGAGAAAATCCCTGGAAATATTTATTTTTAGGAGGGGATTCATGAGACTTGACATTTTAGTGAAAGGGGTTCACAGGTTGTTAAAGTTTGGGAACCACTGCTCTAAATGAATGCTTTCCTTTCAAAGCAGGAACCACCCTAACAGAGGGTAGGCATCAACAACACCATTTCGTATTCAAGGTGTATTGATCCTGAGGTGCAGGGGTCTATTCCGGAATAGGGAGATGCAGTTTGCTCTTGGGTCATTCTAGTTTAGCATAAACGGTATTGTGTTCCAGGAAATTCACTTTGTCATAGGGCAGCAAGCAATTAGTAGTAATATAATCTAGCATTGTGGGATTAATGAAATTATACATAACCAAAACTATAAATATTAAGTGCTTCCATTTAATACCTAATTGATGTATGTAATTATTCACTTCAAAAAGGGAAATTAGATCAATATTATTCATTAATTTAACAGAGAGTGTTTTTCAGTGTTGCCTGATACTTGTGGTTTAGCTCTACTGAGATGTGATAATCTCATGTGCTATCCTAAATAATAAGCAAACTGTACTTGAAACTGTGCACTAAAATTGGCAACAGATTGTGAGCAAATTAGTGCTACAAATCAATTCATACATGTGAAATATCTCAGTACAGCATTGCTAGGCATGTATTCACAAATGATAATACTTACCGTATATACTCGTTCACATGCTGAATATTTTTGGTAAAAAAGTGATGCATCAAAGAGCGAGGGTCGGCTTATAAATGGGTCTACACCAAAATTTGATGATTTTAAACTCTATGGAGTCATTGAATTTAATATCTGATACACTGTTGTTTTGTTTACCTGGAGCATCTGCAGGCATGGAGCCCCTCAGCTCCCATTGGCAAACCGCGGCCACAGGGAGCTGAGGGGCACCATGCCTGCAAACGCTCCAAGTAAACAAAACGTTCCTACCCGCCAGCGGCTTACCCTGATGGCCAAGAGCCAAAGTTTGCCAACCCCTGAAATATAGGGTCGGCTTATGAAAAAGTCATACAGTTTCTGCTATTTTTACCTAACCATCTTGGGGGGTCGGCTTATAAACAAACAGGCTAATGAACGAGTGTATATGGTAGCGATTATACATTGAAGGATTATGGGAATGTATTGACTGTTAAGTTCACATCTATCATTCATACATCAAAGCAAAAATATTTAGGTTAGGAATATTAATAACTTCACACTATCTTGGAAGAAGTTTGAAAGTAATTTGAATCTATTTGGAGGTTCTTTTGGTGTATGAGAAATTAGTTTGTGGTGTAAGTCCAATTCCGAGGGGTTTCTTAGGTGTACATAATGGAAAATCCTCCACAGTTTTTTCATTGTTATGTCAATTGAATTGAATAGCTATTTTGGAATATTCTTTGTTTTCTATAAACAAGTGACTTTTCTCTCTCAGTGCTGTTTGGATTTCCCCCCTACTCTCTTTAAAACAAAGTTAAGTATCAGTTTGTTTTGAGATAACTTAAAAATCAGGATATGCTATATTTTTTATGTAATATCCCTCTCTCCTGAGTGTTGAAGCCTCATTTGCTGTCTATTTTCCTCATTAATCTACAGCAATTTCAATGGCAGCATTTAAAAAAAAAGTTGTGTATAGATGTCCTTCATAGTTTGAAAAGTCTTAGAATATGAAATTTACCTGCTAGTACAGGGACAATATAAAAATAATAAAAATCCTTGCTTTACCTGACTTAGAGTTATAATTGAACACACTTGACTGAAGAATCCACAGTGAATCAGAAACTGACCTGAAACTTAATACCCATGGTAATTCACTTGTATTAAACTTCATCCCCGGCCTTTCACTTGAAGGAACAATGTCCGTTTAAAAACCATGTAGCTAATGAAAAAATCCTTAGATAAGTAACAATTAAAACTGAGAGGATTTTTAAAATTGCTACCTACATTTCACTGTTTATGCTGTGGTGAGTCAGTTTCATTTTTAATACTGTTTTCTAGCCATTTTCACTTTCAGAATCTTCTGTATTAGCACAGAGGTTACACCTTGCAAATGCTGCAGGGGAATTTTTATCAGTTAAAAACTCTGCTTCAGTTAGAATTTGTTTATGCTTGCCATAGAAACATTTGTATTGGTCTAGAAGGTTTGATTATAGCTTATGTTTATAACACCTACATTTCAGGTCAAGAGAATGCATCTTCCAGGAGCTCACAGTGTTCTGTCTTTGGAACAGAAACCACTGAGATATCTAGCTGTAATAAATGGAAAACCTGCCAGAAGAAAGATACACTTAATTTGCTTCTTGCAGCACTCTGCAAGTTAATATAAAAAGCTTTTTTATTAATGAAGCATAAGCTGTGAATTTATTTTTGAAAAGTTTTGATCCTGTTAATGCTTCTAACCTGCTGTTGACAGCTGTCACCTTGCAGAAAAGTAGGTATGGAAGCTTGCTATATATTGCGAGTGACTGATTTGTACACTACTATTAAAGCAACATAGAGAATATTTTACAATTAGAATTTTGATATTTAAAAATTCAACATTTTATTTAGTTATTAAATGCTATAACAGCTTGTTATAATAATTGCCTGGGGTCCTCTGAAAACAAACCCAAAAGCCATGAAAAGTATCTGTTGAAATATGAGTATATATCCATCACTCTGAAACAAAACTTTTTCTTCCTCTTAGCAAACGGGGTGTCTAGAGTTTTTCCACTTTTATTTTGCACTACTATTTTTGGTCTTCCTGATTGTCATGATTTCTTGTTATCTCCAGTAGGAATGGTATAATGAATTGCATTCTGCTGGTGCAAACTCTAACATTTATCTGTCAGTGTTATGGATTGGAAGGGGTTAGACTCTGAGTACACCTACACTGCAGAAAACCCCACCTCCCCAGCAGAGTCTCTCGGGTCACACTGTGGTACTACAAATAGCTGTGTAGATGTTCCTGCTTAGCTGGAGCTTGGGCTCTAAAACCTGAGGAGGTGGATGTTTCAGAGCCCAAGCTCCAGACTGAGTGGGAACATCTACACAGCTATTTGTAGTGCCATAGTGCGAGCCCGAACCTGTAAACCCGAGTTCTGAGACTTGCTGCTACAGATGTTTTTTGGCAGTGTAGATGTACCCTAAGAAACCAAGGGCAAAATCCTGCTGTCATTTACTGAATTATGCAGAAATGAGAGAAGTGAAAGGTGTTAAAATAAAATAAGGTATATCTCCAATTTATTTATTTATCTCCTAGAACTGGAAGGGACCTGGAAAGGTCATTGAGTCCATCCCCCTGCCTTCACTAGCAGGACCAAGTACTGATTTTTGCCCTAGATCCTTAAGTGGCTCCCTCAAGGATTGAACTGTCAACCCTGGGTTTAGCAGGCCAACACTCAGACCACTGAGTTATTCCTCCCCCCAAATGCAAATGGCTGAATGTATAGCTTTTTCAGAAATTATTTTCAGTCCTCATCCTTTGATAGGTCATTTGGGAATTCATGACGAGTGATGTCTTTGGCAGTTTCACTTTGGGATAAAGTACTCTCCTCCACATATGACCAGATGTTGATCATGTGATATAGACATAGGCGTCCTCCTGCAAGCACCAGCTCCAGATGGCTTGAGGAGGAAATGCATGATATGGTACTCCTTACTACTGCTCCAAAGAGGAGCATTGTGCATCCCTCACATGTAGCACAGTATGTACAAAGTGGGGCCTAACAATGCTCAGTTGTGCTGGTAGTATAGGGAACTGGCTACTGCCTTAGTTGGCAATCTGTTGCTCAAAAGAGTTCTAGTATGCATTTCCCTCTTCTTCACCTATCACAGTCGTATATCACGGGGCCAGATTTTGCCCTAAGCTTCTTATTCCTCAAATCTCTTAAATTGTACCATACTGAAGTGTGTCCTAATGCTTCATCTGAATCCAGGTCTCTTACATGCTATTGTTTCACAAAAATTAACCTAAAAATGGATACTTTTCTGGACACAACCTGTGAAAAGCTCAGCTGTGAGAGAAATGATGCATCGAATGACTTCACCATTCCTGAACTCTCCCCATGACTCCTCAGCTTGTATGCTTTTGACGTTAGTAACCAGTTGATGGGTCAGCCCAAGAAGATGTCAGTAAGAGATTGCAGCATTTATGGTTGTTTTTATCTCATCATAACCTCACCATAGGTGGTGTTGCTGTAAACCTTAACATGGAATAAGTTTAAAGTATTTTTTTCCGAATATGAAATAAAATTACCCAAGATTTTCTAATGATGTTGGAAATGTTTACACTAAATAGACAGGTACAGCCGCAATCTTTTGTGTCTTTTGGAATATTATGTTGACAATTTCCCTTTGATACGTTTCTAGGACCCTGAAGCTGTGGTGCCTGTTGGACAGAGGAGGGCTTGGTGTTGGTGTATGTGCTTTGGAGTGGCTTTTATGCTTGCTGGTGTGATACTTGGTGGTGCCTATCTGTACAAATATTTTGCATTCCAGGTAAGCTACATACATTTTGTGTAGTAAAGGACTGTATGCACTGCGTTTAGTAGAGAGTGAGCGAGAGAGTGCTACTGGTTCTCTCTCTTCACATTTACTCTTCTCTAGGTTTAAGGGCTGGATGTATAGTTTTTTCAGAAATTATTTTCAATCCTCCTCCTTTGATAGGCCATTTGGGAATTCAAGAAGAGTGGTATCTTTGGCAGTTTCACTCTGGGATAAATTACTCTCCTCCACGTATGACCAGATTCAGAGGGAATGTGTAAGGTGGTATAAGACTCCTTGGGCCACATTATTGCTCCCACAGGAAACACTCAGAGAGACTTCTGGGGCAGGAAATTCCACAAAATTCTCCCCTATTGTTCAGTTGGGAAGAGCGGTTTGCCCGCATCCCCCTGTGAAGTAGGCTGTAGAGCAAGCCCCTGAACCTGGGATCTGCAGGACTCCAGAGCTATCTCTACAGAAGCCTTACACCCTGCATTGGCTCTGACTCCCTGGCAGTGCAGTTCCATTGGAGCTCTGCTACAAGGGACGCCCCTGTGACTTCATGGGGATTCTGTGAGAATTATGATAATACAGACCCTGAATTTCATGGGGCTGGTGGGGTAGCTAATATGTCTGTCTGCCTAACATCCAATCCCTCCCCACCCCCGAAACAGACTCCAGCCATGTGGAACACACTGTGTTTGGCCAAGGGTGGGAAACAGTGCCATGGCGGCAGCTGACACTCTTACTTTCTCTTTGTGGGAGGAGCAAGATCTGTGCATGGAGGGTTCCCAGGAAAATCCCATTCCCTAACAGCCTGATTTCCAGACACTTGATCCTTTTGGACCTATTTACGTCCATTTGCTAATGTCTACAGAAGTCTAAACTGATCAAACAGCACAGAGGAGCTGGAGGAGTCTAATTTAACTTGCATCTTCTTATATCTTTCTGTTCTGTTCTTACTGTTCTGTTCTGGATCCTGGCTTTCTCTGTGAATTGTACCAATTTAGACTTTATCAGATTCAGTAGATGAAATTCAGAGTGATGTAAGCTATATTGTGGTTACCAGGAGCAAGTCTAAGAGCTTGTCTGCACTACAGTGTTAGCCTGAGGCCTGGTCTACACTACACATTTAAACTGAATTTAGCAGCGTTAAACCGATTTAACCCTGCACCCGTCCACACAATGAGGCCCTTAAATCGATATAAAGGGCTCTTTAAACTGATTTCTGTACTCCTCCCCGACGAGAGGAGTAGCGCTGAAATCGGTATTGCCATGTCGGATTAGGGTTAGCATGGCCGCAAATCGACGGTATTGGCCTCTGAGCAGTATCCCACAGTGCACCATTGTGACCGCTCTGGAAAGCAATCTGAACTCGGATGCACTGGCCAGGTAGACAGGAAAAGCCCCGCAAACTTTTGAATTTCATTTCCTGTTTGCCCAGCGCGGAGCTCTGATCAGTACGGGTGGCCATGCAGTCTCAAATGCAAAAAGAGCTCCAGCATGGACCTACAGGAGATACTGGATCTGACCGCTGTATGGGGAGACACATCTGTTCTATTAGACCTTCGTTACAGAAGACGAAATGACAAAGCATTTGAAAAAATCTCCAGGCTATGATACAGAGTCCACAGCACGGTGCTGTGTGACAAGCGTAACGGAAAGCCAAAGAATCAAATGGACGCTCATGGAGGGAGGGAGGGGGTACTGAGGACTCCAGCTATCCCACAGTCCCCACAGTCTCCGAAAAGCATTTGCATTCTTGGCTGAGCTCCCAATGCCTGTAGGGTCAAAAACATTGTCCAGGGTGGTTCAGGGTGTATATCGTCATTTTAGCCCCCACCCCCCCCAATGAAAGAAAAGGGAAAAAAATAATTTCTTGTCATTTTTTAATGTCGCCGTATATCTACTGCATGCTGGTGGTCGCGATGCTGCGGCGCTGAACAGCAGCATCCCCTCCCCTTCCTTTCCTGATGTCAGACAGTACAAAATGGGGGAAAACCATCATCATCCTGTGAGTGCTCCTGGCTGGCCTTGGTGAGGTCGGCCAGGGGCGCCTGGGTAAAAATGGGAATGACTTCTTGGCAGACAGTACAAAATGCTTGGTAACCGTCCTCATCATAGCAGCTGGAGCCTGAGCTCCATCAGCTCCCCCCCCCCCCCCCCCCGCGTTCATGTCTAAAGAAAAGATTCTGTACCCCCTGGACGATCATAGCAGCGTGAGGCTGCGCTCCTCTCCCCCCCACCCTTTAATGTCTTGCCTGGACTATCACAGCAGCTGGAGGCTGCCTCCCCCTCATTTTATCTCGCTAAAAAGTCAATGTTTCTTATTCCTGCATTCTTTATTACTTCATCACACAAATGGGGGGACATTGCAATGGTAGCCCAGGAGGGTTGGGGGAGGAGGGAAGCAATGGGTGGGGTTGTTGCAGGGGCACCCTCTAGAATGGCATGCAGCTCATCATTTCTGTGGGATCTCTGGGACTCTGACCCGAAGCGGCTGTGCTCTCTGGCTCTCTAGTAGACTTGCCCCATATTCTAGGGAGGACTGACTCTATTTTTAGACAAAACATAAAGAAGGGAATGACCCGGGGAGTCATTCCCATTTTTGTCCATGCGCCCCCGGCCGACCTCAGCGAGGCCAGCCAGGAGCACCCATGACAGCAGCAGATGGTACAAAATGATTGATAACCATCATCGCCAATTTCTAATTACAGACGGTACAAAATGATTGATAACCGTCATCACCAATTTCCAGTTGTATATGGTACAGAATGATTGATAACCATCATCTCATCGCCAATTTACAATGGCAGATGGTGCAATAGGGATGGTAACCATCTTTGCTACCTTGCAAAGGCAAATGAATGCTGCTGTGTAGCACTGCAGTACTGCCTCCGTCAGCAGCATTGAGTACACATACAGTGACAAAAGGCAAAACAGGCTCCATGGTTGCCATTCTATGGCATCTGCCAGGGCAATCCAGGGGAAAAAGGGCGCGAAATGATTGTCTGCCACTGCTTTCACGGAGGAAGGATTGAGTGACGACATTTACCCAGAATCACCCGCGACACTGTTTTTGCACCATCATGCACTGGGATCTCAACCCAGAATTTCAGTGGGCAGGGGAGATTGCGGGAACTATGGGATAGCTACGGGATAGCTACCCACAGTGCAATGCTCCAGAAATCGACGCTAGCCTCAGTACATGGACGCACACCACCAAATTAATATGCTTAGTGTGATCACATGCACTCGACTTTATACAATCTGTTTTACAAAACCAGTTTATGTAAAATCGGAATAATCCCGTAGTGTAGACGTATCCTGAGTTATCTACACCCAAGTTAACTCCTCTGGAGTTAGTGTAGCTCAGGTGAGAGTGGTCCTGCTGCAAATAATGTATACAGCTGACAGGCTACAGCTTGTGAGTGAAGACAGCTGTAGTTTAAAACATCAGAAATGAATTCATTTATAAACAAACTTAAAAAGTCTTAAATTTAGGAAACTTTCAAGATTATAAAGGACTTCCTGAACATGTTTTGGATAGTCAGAATAAATGAATTAGAAAGGATTTAGGCTAGAACATAAAACGTAATCAAATATAATATTTAAGGACCTGATTATTTAATACTACAATTTTAGCACAAGTTTAGGCATGAAAACTTTTAAGTACCTTATTCTGCTCACAAATAATGTAATTAGAGGTATGCATGTCTTATTTGCACCTGTAGTAATTTGTTAGTGCAAATGTAAGGCCAGGTTAAAAACCAGGTATGAAATCCTGGCTTCCCTGAAGTCAATGGCAAAATTCTGATTGACTTCAGAGGGGCCAGGATTTCACTTTAGGCCCTTAATCTCTTACTCAAGCTATCTAGAAGACCTGTGCTGTCTAAAATTGATCCAGTGTAGGCTTATGAACTAAATAAATTGGCATAATGATGGCTTGATTGGCTTGATGATGGGCAGTGTCTGCTCAGGAGAAGTTTGAGAATGGAAGAGCCGTGTGAGTGTAGAGTAGTGTTTAAGGTGCAGTGACATCGCTATCTGAGGAAGTTTGCATAGCCGTTGATCACATTTACAATTTTTTATAAACCTGCTGAAATGTTGTTTGTTTTGGATTATTTTATTTATTTTTTAGCAAAGTGGTGTGTATTTCTGTGGAATAAAATATATTGAAGATGACTTAACTCTGACTGAGCCTGATGGACGTGCTCCAGCAGCTCTCTACCAGACAATTGAGCAAAACATTCAGATACTTGAAGAGGAGGATGTTGAATTCATCAGTGTGCCTGTCCCGGAATTTGCTGACAGTGATCCAGCAGACATTGTTCATGATTTCCACCGGGTAAGGAACGTCTGCCGAGAATCCTTGAAAGCATTTAAAAACGAAACAAAAAAAATTTCAAAATGCTTTTTTTTATCAACTTAATCTGTGTGGTTTCTAACTATTTCAGTTATTTTACTGGTGTGAAAGTGTGAGCTCTGCAATATTTTGGTATTCAGAAACTGGAAGTAATTATTAAACCTTGTGTACAGAGTGCACATTTTATGATCTTGCTGTTCTCCTGGTCTGTAAGCCACCATTTATAAAGTGTTCTTGTTCATGAAAAGAGAGGGGGAAAAAAACCAAACACATCCATTTCCTTGTCATAATACAAGAACGTGAAGAAAATTTTAATCTTATTGCTGAAAATAAATGAAGCCATATTGTGATCAGCAACAGTAGTGATGAATGTAGGGTAGAAGAAGCCTTCATTCCATGTGCAGGGGCTGGTCATATTCACAGTCGTATTCACCTAAGCTCAAACACTATCATCCAGTAGTGCTTTCAATGAAGCTAACTATTCCAAAGGGGACCGTGAAAAGCAAGGATACGGCTGATGGGCTGTGAAGGGCAGTACATTCTGTATTGACTTTAAGATGCATGGCAGCAGCCAGACCCCAGCCTGGGCATTTGGGAGCTCTCGGGAAGCACTCTGCTTCCACCACAGGCCACCCACTGCTTTTAAAGGCATGACTGAGCACTACTGAAGTACTTTTAGTCTATCTTTTGTCAATAAGTATCTTTGTTGCACATCGTAGGAGTAAAATTTTTGCAAGACATCTGTGTAATGCTACAGCTTTCTCTCAGTGATCATAGTTAGTTGGAAAAACCCATTTTCTTTCTTTCCGCTTTCTGAAAATTATCCCATTATGCTTAAATAGTCCACGCCTGGTTTCACTGAAATGTGACTCTTGCTGCTGCTGCTCAAGGCTTGAGGAAAAACTGTTGAGCTATTTTTGCGTTGTGCAAGGCTGAAAAAAAGAACACTTTCCTACTGTGTAAAATCATTGCCATGGTTTTTTTGTAGGAACTCAAACATGTCTAAACATGAATTTAATAGTTAGTGCTCATTTTGCCTAACATTTGTAAGTAAGTTTGGGAAAAACATTGGTTAAATAATCATGTGATTAGAAAAATTTATTTCTAAATATGTTCAGTAAATATTTAAGATTTGCAGCAGAGCTTCTTTCACATCACACTTCACACTTTCTCTACTTGGCATGACAGAAATAAAGGCTGGCACCTCATATACCAAAGTGAGATCTGACCTTCAACGCCCATTTCAATTCTGTATAATAGTAATGTTGCATAAGTAAAATAAAAATAGGAAAGACAAAGGTATTTCCCACAGCAATGATAACTTGGCATAATGCAAATCCTACACAGATATGCTACCATGGTGAGAGGAGCCGTAGAAATATATAATAGGTGATAAAATATATTTTGTAGTATGCATTTAAGGCCTAATCAAATGTGCACTGAAGATAATAGAAAGATTCCTATTGATTTCATTAGGCATTGGATCAGGCAATAAGAAATGTGAAGCTGTGTGAGGAAAAATAGCAATAGAAAATAAAATGTAATGTGACTGTAAGAACCTCACATTTTATACTTCATTATTCTTAAGCCTTAATGCTTTGTTAACTTAAAGTCCAATGCTACAAACTTTTGCTATAAGTACTTTGACAGATAGACTAGACATAGTAGTAATCCATTATGCTGAACAGTGTTTGCAGGATTGGGGCCCTTAGTTCTTTGTATTTAATACATGACTCACAAAAAATGTTGGATGTTGCAAGACTGAACTCTTGAACATAATATATTGCCCTTCCTTAGCAAAAACAATTTTAGTTAATGGTGCCTCAAGACCTTCTAGTTCAAGAATCTGTTAGCCTTATAGTTTAATAAACTATTGCAAATATTACCCTTTGGATAATCCAGAGACCATAAATTACTGGTTTAAAATGTAGATTCTGCAAGTTTGACACCTTTTTTTTTTTTTTGTATTTTTGAGGTTGCTAGTATTTCCCAAATATATCAGTAAACTAGCATTTTAACTACACAGTATTTTGGAAGAATAAAATATTTGTATGTATAGCATCTGGTATTTTCTATTGTGTGTTCTCTTCCAGTCATGTTTCACTGAACTCTGAAAGGGAGATTTGTACTTTAAGATTTCTCCCTCATATTTTAAAATACAAGCAACAAGACTAAATAAATACCGCACTTAACCTCGGACAGCTCAGATGCACTGAAAAGTCTGAACTACCTTGTACCTATTGACTTGCAGAAATTTGTATTCTAGCTAACCTGATATTGGGATTGCCTTTTTCTTTCTATCCCACCACCAAACTCAATAAATTAGAACACACTTTATAACTAACAGTACTGCAACTTACAGGAAGAACAAGTATATGACAGTAATTGAGCATATTAACACTGTGTTGCTAACCCTAGAATTATTTAAATGATTTTGATTAGAATATGCATTTCTTCACCAGAGACTGACAGCCTACCTCGACCTTAGCTTGGATAAGTGCTATGTGATTCCTCTGAACACTTCAGTTGTTATGCCACCAAAAAATTTCATGGAGTTGCTGATCAACATAAAGGTATGGTTGAACTGCAGGTGGTTTTGTTATATATAATAAAGAGAAACATGTTTATATTATTTTCACAAGCACTGGAGTTCACATATCAGAAGTGCTTTTGAAAAATTAACTCCCCATTAAAGAACTTAAATCTTCAGAGGAGTTCAGTTTAAAGGATTTACAGATTTGGGAATAGAGTGTCATTCTTTGAGATTACATATTTGGTTGATTAAAGGTAACTGCAGAGATGTAGTGTACTTAGACTTTTATGAGGCATTTGACTTAATACTGCATGACAGTCTGATTAAAAAAATAGCACTATACAGTATTGATAAAGCACATGTTAAATGGAGTAAGAGTAGGCTAACAGACAGATCTCAAAAAGTAGTTGTCAATGGGAAATCTTTGAATGAGGGTATTTCAAGGGGATTTCTGCAAAGATTGGTACTAGGTCTGATGCTAATCAACATTTTCATCCATGATCTGGAAATAAATATAAAGTCATCTCTAATAAAATCTGCGGATGACATAAAGATTGGCAGACTGGTAAATAACGATGAGGGCAAGGCAGTCATACAAAGCGATCTGGTCCGCTTGGTACGCTGGGCCCATTCAAACAAAAAGTGTTTATTTTAATACAGCTAAATGCAGTTATACATTTAGAACAAGGAATGCAATCTAGACCTACAGAATGGGGGACTGCATCCCTGGAAAGCAACTCAATATAAGATCCTAGTGTGAAGATGTGGGGTAAAAGGGCTAATGCAATCCTTGTATGTATAAACGGAGGAGTAGAAGCAGAGAGATGATTTTATTTCTGTACATGGCATTGGTGAGGCTCATACTGGGATACTCTATAGAGTTCTAGTCTTCACAAAAAAATTTCTTCAAGGGCTGGAGAAAAGTGCCCTCCATTGAAAGAAGTAAGGAACTCAATATGTTTAGTTTATCAGAAAGAAGACTGAGAGGTGACTTGATTACAGTTAAACTTGGGAGGATTAGATTTTTATCAGTAAACATCAATTTCAGCACGCACACAAACCAACAAAAATATTTCCATCAATGATAAAATTTTCAGATAGGCAACGTAAAAAAAATACTTCTTGAAAACATATTAGAATCTGATTTTAAGGATATTTACTTTGTATATTTTACATGTGATGTTGACAATTTGTGTTTTAACAGGTAAAAAGCTTTAAATATTTGAATCAACACTTATTGTCATTAAATAATTATTGTTGGACACTCCCATAATTTCCCAGGACTGTGAAAATTTAAATAGATAAAAATAAAAACTTAAAAAAAACCTTAGATACTGTCTGTTCAAATTATAAATAGAATTCTGCTAAGCCTTGGGTCTTTAACTTAATGGAGAAAACCTAATGAGAACCAATGGCTGGAAGTTAAAGCCAGAAAAAGTCAAAATAAGACACACACTTTTAACAGTGAGAGTGACTGACTATTGGAACAAAATACCAAGGGAGGGATTCTTCATCTTTTGATCTCTTCAAGGGAAGACTAGATGCCTTTCTGAAAGATCTACTTTAGCCAACTCCAAATTGGTGGGATCAGTACGGGGATAAAACTGCATGAAACTTAATGGCTTGTGATATACAGGAGGTCTAATTAAATGATCCAGTGGTCCCTTTTGGCATTAAACTCTGTACATCTATGTATATGGACAAATATGCTGCAGGAATAATTTATAGCTATGATATTCCCTGATCTGTAGTATGCAGTTAAAGCACTTAAGTGAGAATGTAGAATTTCCTTCAACTACAGTAGAGAGTAATCTGTTTTTCTTATGTTCTATATTATTTTAGATTGCAGTTTACGATATGGTGTACTTTTAATATGCAGTGTCTCTACTGTAACAATCTTTATTTTCTTTCTGTGGAAAACAAACTTTTTTTTTCACCTGAACTTATAAATTATTTGTTTAAATAACAAGGCTGTTCATTGTTTAATGAACTACAAGGTCAGCTAAAAAAAACAATTCACTTATGTTTGCCTCTTCAGATGGGGTCAGGAATATTTTTACATTTCAAAGTAAATATTATATAATCACTACCCTGGTGCTAAAAAGAACAGCTCTTAATCAGCTTGTTTAAACATGCTGCTTGGACTGAAAAAATATTGTTGTCCTTAATCTCTGGTTTGTAATAGAAACTCGTAAGTGGCTTATCGACAATAAAAATAAAAATCTTTAGCCAGCTACACTATATTCTATGCTAATGTAATTTTCTGGATGCAGTGCAGCTGTTTCTTCGGATTCCAAGGTGCTTTTTTAAAAGTAACTTAAGTGTTTGAACTCACAAGTGAAAAATAGATTAAAAACTCCCTCTTCATTAATGTCAGAAATAGGAATTATACTAAATGGAATCTCTTTCCACTCAGTCACATTTTAGAAAGACCGATTGATTTATTTGTGGATAACGTTTTAATAAAGTCAACTTTTAAAAGAGTTGCCAATTTTTGTTCCTGTGAATATTCTGCTCTGACAGAAACATGCAATAGAGCCTGATTGTACTCTCTCTTTTAAATCAATGGCAAAACTCTTTTGGACTCCAGATGGACGAGGAATGGGGCCCTAGTTCTGTTTTCTGAACCAGCTTTCTGAACTGTTGTCTGCAGAGTTTTTGCTGGTGGTCTCTGGAGAGCTCAATAGTCACATTATTTGGGCTTTCCTTACTTTCTGGTAATAGCTGACCTTAAAGCAAACATACAGGAAAAAATACTTTCGAATATATTTTTATTTAAACAATTGGTAAAGTTGCCACAAGGATGTTATGTGATTGTCTTATGGACCATCTATCCTCCCATTCACAGTCCATTAAGTTGTGGCCTGTGCTATGAAAATGTTTGGGATCCGCCTATTTTAAACTTAACAGAATGCAGAAGGATAGTAGTAAACTACTGATCCCTGGGGCCTCCGTCAGTCAGCAAGATAGTACTAACCTCATGCATGTTTCTGCAGTCTTTACTTGGACAAAGCTTGTATTGGAAACAGTTGACTCCCTAGTAAGTGATTGTGTGTGGTCAGTAAAGACTGCAAGATTTGACCCACAGTAATGAACCTTAATTGGAGATAATTTGCTTCTCTTGTGTGGAAAAAAATGATATAGATTTAATTATTGTAATGGAAGACACTATACGTCAATGTTTCCTGTTGTGAAAATGTTGTGATATTTTATATGATTATTTTATTCTCTCTTAAATATCTGCACTAAAATGCAGTCACATTCCTGATGTTTAAAAGAAAATTCTGTATGTACTACGTATTTTGAAAGTCTGCAAATCCTCGTTTGCATAGAACTGCTGCTGTTTGAGAGTATATAAAATTGATTTGAATTATCTTGTGTGTACTTAGCAGAAGAATGATGATTGCACTTCTAATAATGAACTGTTGCCTTTTTGTTAATGTAGGCTGGAACATACTTGCCTCAGTCCTATCTGATTCATGAACAGATGATTGTTACTGATCGCATTGAAAATGTGGATCAGTTGGGGTTCTTTATTTATCGTCTGTGCCGTGGCAAGGAAACCTATAAACTACAGCGCAAAGAAATCATGAAAGGTAAAGTCTCTTGAGAATGTTATCTTGTGTTGATGGAAAAGTTAATGTTTCTAGTCAATAAATAGCCAGATATGTTGAAGACAATACCTCTCAGATTAAAATTTAGAGTGGTCTTGCTGTCATTGACTCTTTGAAGTTCCTGTTTACACAGAGATTAGCATGATGGGGTATTAATCCTGAATCATAGAATATCAGGGTTGGAAGGGACCTCAGGAGGTCATCCAGTCCAACCCCCTGCTCAAAGCAGGACCAATTCCCAGCTAAATCATCCCAGCCAGGGCTTTGTCAAGCCTGACCTTAAAAAATTTGAAGACTTGAAACATGAATGCAATATAAAATGATCTTTTTCCCCATTAATTTTTCTTTACATTTTCCTTGAATCCTCCGCCCTCAAAGTTGAAAAGGATTTTTAAGAAAATGAAAATTTTCTCAGTTTGTTTAGTTGAAAAAACATTTTGTGTTGGAAAAAGTATTTTGGCAGAAGATTTTCAGTCAGCTGCAATATAAATAACACAAAGCTAATAATAGTGGCTTTTACCATCAGTAATTATAACTGTCAGAATAGTTAAACATGTACACACTTTATGGTTCAATTTTTCATGTATCGAAAGGATGGTCTTATGGTCTGATTAATTTGTCCTAGATGTTTTGTGTAAATTTGGCCATGTCACTTAACTGCTCTGTACCTCCTAATCTGCATCTGTGAAATAGGAATAATACTTGTCTACCTTACAGGGATCTTGTAAAACTTATATTATTTGTCTGTGGAAAGCTCTTTGAAAATCTCAGATTCAAGAGCCTAGAGAAATGAAGTATTATAATTGTTAGGTATCAGAGGGGTAGTCGTGTTAGTCTATAAGGTGCCACAGGACTCTGTCGCTTTTTACAGATCCAGACTAACAGACGTATTGGAGCATAAGCTTTTGTGGGTGAATACCCACTTTGTCAGACGCATAGTTGTTCAGCATTTGTTTAATGTGGAAGGAGAAGTTTACAAGCATACACTGAACTAAATTAATTGAGTAACTTAGTCAGATTGCTGACTGTGTTTGGGAAGGTGGCAGATGGGGAAAAATTAACTATTTTGTAAAAATGATTACAAACAATCCTTTTTAAAAAACATGAACACTTTAATTGATCCCATGATAAATAAGGGACACAAGTAAATAATAGATCCCTAAAGTGTTGATAAATTTGATATTCCTCTGTTTGCTTCTGATTTGAAAGTGAATTGAGAGGAACCTCTGGTACCTTCTTATTACAGTAAATGGACTAATACTTTAATTCTTCCTAATATGCATCACTCTATCTCATTTGTCATCCCTCCCTCCCCCTTTTCTCCAAACTCTAAACAGGAATTCAAAAGCGTGAAGCCACCAATTGCCGAAAGATTCGACACTTTGAGAATAGGTTTGCTATAGAAACACTCATTTGTGAACAGTAATGGAGAATATTACTGTAACAGAAGACTGAAAGATTACAGTATGATCCCACTTTGTATTGTGTGCAGTGATTATTTTTTAAAATCTTTGACGTAAGTAGTGGACAGGGCTTTATTGCTGAACATCTTAAACTTTTCATCTCATAAATTTTAAATATGTTTTAGGGTTTTTTCTTATTTTCAAGTGTGGTGCCCTTTTTATATTTGAATAGCAATTGCGTAATGTCTTAGTTACTAGTGCATTTCATGTGATGAATCTTGAATACTGCGAGGAAGATAAAGTCTCTGAAATATCTGCCAGTTTTAATTAAGTAAAATTGAAAAGAATTATTAATCTGGAGAAAAATATGTACAAACGGACTGAAAGAACTATTTCTAACTGTAATATTCTAAGCTATATAGTTTGTTACAGCATATAGATAAACATATATTTGAATTTCCCCTTACTAAAATGTGCAATTCGTTTTTTTTTTAAATATTGTCATATTTACCTTTTTCAAATTGATTTCTAACTTGATGTTTTAATATGGCAAGTGTCTGCTGTACCTATCTTTAGAAAATGTAAGGAAATTAAGCAGTAACTTGTTACTAACTTTTATATAATCCATGTATGTGCAATGGAAAATAAATCTTACAAACCTGTTTGTCTAAAAGTCTTCTTGGGTTCTCTTTTGCTATAATTAATTTAGGGAAAAATTAATGCTTGTTCCACATGAATGAAGCCATATATTCTCCAGAAATTTGACAGAATTAGATGATTTGTTCCACCAATAGCTTTCTTAAATGAGTGGTGAATTTAAATCAAAATACAGTACATTATTGTAATATGGAAGGTCAATAAGAAGCACACTGTTCATTTTGGCTGTTCATTTAAAATGAGTATTGTGCTACCCATTTAAATTGTGTTTTTTACACTGCACATACCATAATAAGAGAAGACCTAAGGTTGGCTTACTCATCATAGTTGGTTAATTTTTAATAAACTCTTGTTCTATCACCATAATTTACTGTCATTGTATATTTGTAAATCTGCATATTGCATTCAATAGCTGTATAATACAAAGCATTCATACTAACTTTGGAGATAGGATTGTGTCAGCCATGGCAAAGGTATGCAAATATATTAGCAAAGTTGTTGGTCATCAGTGTGAAACTGCTTTATATAATCAGTTTTTAATAAAGCACATTAAGCCTTGATATGTTTGCAGCTTTGATAAAATACAAATACAAAGATTCCCTGCAAAAGAAGCTCTGATGACATTTCCCTCATATAAAAACATCTTAGTATAAGATTACCTAAGATGTTAACATTTTCTAAAGCTGTTTTTTAAAAACTGTTTTTTATGTATGTATATATTATATTTATCACAGACAAACAAAACACTTGAATTCTAAAAACTAAGAATAAAACTTCTAACTTTAGGAGCCCAAAGTTAGACACCTAAGCCCACGTCCTCAACTGGTGTAAATTGGCTTAGCTCCATTAAGGTCATTGGAGATAGACTGATGTATGCCAGCTGAGGACTTGGTCCTTAAATTCATAATTAGTCACCTACAGTAAAAGTGGCCTAATTTTCTCTTCCCTTCTCCATGAGTGTTGCACTCACAATTCCCAGAGAAACTGATAGAAACTGTAGGTTCTCATAATCCTTAAAAATCAGGTCACTTTTATTTAGGTGCTCAAATATGAACTCTAAGCATGTAAGTTTCAAATTTCTGGCCCAAGACTTTTATTTGTTTTCCTTGCTGCTATTTCAAGGCTGGATTAAAGTTAAAAAAGTATGCGACCTCCCGTACAAAAGGTCATTAGGAGAACCTCCAGAGATCCATTTTTGAGGGCAAGGGAACTGGACCCTATTTACTATATTGATTTTTGGACATTGATATATTAGAAAGCAGGAATACTTAGGGAAAATATGCCAATGTTTAGCTGCTTGATGTATGCCTATTTTTAAAAATAATGTAATATTATCGGAGTCTGTATCTTACATTAATATAAAGTTTCTTAACTGAACTGAGTTCTCTCTTACTTTCTATCTCTTAAATGATCTTTTATTAATGCTGTGGGAGGATACATTATGTGGATTCAGAACAGCTTCCTGCTATTGTAAACACTCTGCAAGCAAGGTTCCTGCTATTGTGACTGCTTTGGGTCAGGGAAAAATATTTGCTGCAGAGGAAGGTTATCTTAAGTATACAATGTAATCTGTTCATTCTACAGTTGGTTTAATTGACAGTTTATTTTTAGAATGGATATGTTCATATGTGGTAGGAAATCTAAATAATAATGACATCTGAAAAGAAATTTTGCCTGTTTTTGATGTTATAAGGCAAACATGAAAATTAGTAAAAAACCCAGTAAGGATAATTTAACTTAAAATCTTTCAGGATGTTGTATTTTGTGCATTTACAAAAAAAAATTAAATAAATGCCAGGAAACGGCTAATGGTTCATTCTTGGAACTGTTTTTTTCATGAGTCATGTTGATGTGCTTGGAAGCATGTCTCGTGCTGATTCACGTGCATATTGTTTCCATTTTCCACAAAAGATAATGGTTAACCTTGTAAGAACATAAGAACAGACATACTGCATCAGATCTATGGTCCATCTTACCCAGTATCCTGTCTTCTAGCAGTGGCCAATGTCAGTTGCTTCAGAGCAAATAAACAGAACTGTTAATCATTGAGTGAGCCATCCCATCATTCGGCATCTGGAAGTCCGAGGTTTAGGGACACCGAGAGCATGATGTTGCGTCCCTTGACCACCTTGGCGAATAGTCATTGATGGATCTGTCCTCCATGAATTTATCTAATATTTTTTTTAACCTAGTTATAGTTTTGGCCATCACAACATCCCCTGGCAACAAGTCCCTCAGGTTGACTGTGCGTTGTGTGAAGAAATACTTCCTTTTGTTTGTTTTAAATCTGCTGCCTATTTATTTAATTGGGTGACCACTGGTTCTTGTGTTACGTGAAGGAGTAAATAACTTATTTCCTTATTAATTTTCTCCACCCTATTCATGATTTTATAGATTCATAGACTCTAGGACTGGAAGGGACCTCGAGAGGTCATCGAGTCCAGTCCCCTGCCCTCATGGCAGGACCAAATATTGTCTAGACCATCCCTAATAGACATTTATCTAACCTACTCTTAAATATCTCCAGAGATGGAGATTCCACAACTTCCCTAGGCAATCTATTCCAGTGTTTAACTACCCTGACAGTTAGAAACTTTTTCCTAATGTCCAACCTAAATCTCCCTTGCTGCAGTTTAAGCCCATTGCTTCTTGTTCTATCATTGGAGGCTAAGGTGAACAAGTTTTCTCCCTCCTCCTGATGACACCCGTTTAGATACCTGAAAACTGCTATCATGTCCCCTCTGTCTTCTCTTTTCCAAACTAAACAAACCCAATTCCTTCAGCCTTCCTTCATAGGTCATGTTCTCAAGACCTTTAATCATTCTTGTTGCTCTTCTCTGGACCCTCTCCAATTTCTCCACATCTTTCTTGAAATGCGGTGCCCAGAACTGGACACAATACTCCAGCTGAGGCCTGACCAGCGCAGAGTAAAGTGGAAGAATGACTTCTCGTGTCTTGTTTACAACACACCTGTTAATGCATCCCAGAATCACGTTGGCTTTTTTTGCAACAGTATCACACTGTTGACTCATATTAAGCTTGTGGTCTACTATGACCCCTAGATCTCTTTCTGCCATACTCCTTCCTAGACAGTCTCTTCCCATTCTGTATGTGTGAAACTGATTGTTCCTTCCTAAGCGGAGCACTTTGCATTTATCTTTATTGAACTTCATCCTGTTTACCTCAGACCATTTCTCCAATTTGTCCAGATCATTTTGAATTTTGACCCTGTCCTCCAAAGCAGTTGCAATCCCTCCCAGTTTGGTATCGTCCGCAAACTTAATAAGCGTACTTTCTATGCCAACATCTAAATCGTTGATGAAGATATTGAACAGAACCGGTCCCAAAACAGACCCCTGCGGAACCCCACTTGTTATACCTTTCTGGCAGGATTGGGAGCCATTAACAACTACTCTCTGAGTACGGTTATCCAGCCAGTTATGCACCCACCTTATAGTAGCCCCATCTAAATTGTACTTTCCTAGTTTATCTATAAGAATATCATGCAAGACCGTATCAAATGCCTTACTAAAGTCTAGGTATATCACATCCACCGCTTCTCCCTTATCCACAAGGCTCGTTATCCTATCAAAGAACGCTATCAGATTAGTTTGACACGATTTGTTCTTTACAAATCCATGCTGGCTATTCCCTATCACCTTATCACCTTCCAAGTGTTTGCAGATGATTTCTTTAATTACTTGCTCCATTATCTTCCCTGGCACAGAAGTTAAACTAACTGGTCTGTAGTTTCCTGGGTTGTTTTTATTTCCCTTTTTATAGATGGGCACTGTATTTGCCCCCTTCCAGTCTTCTGGAATATCCCCCGTCTCCCATGATTTCCCAAAAATAATAGCTAGAGGCTCAGATACCTCTTTTATTAACTCCTTGAGTATTCTGGGATGCATTTCATCAGGCCCTGGTGACTTGCAGGCATCTAGCTTTTCTAAGTGATTTTTTACTTGCTCTTTTTTTATTTTATCTTCTAAACCTACCCTCTTCCCGTAAGCATTCACTATATTAGACATTCCTTCAGACTTCTCAGTGAAGACCGAAACAAAGAAGTCATTAAGCATCTCTGCCATTTCCAAGTCTCCCGTTACTGTTTCCCCCTCCTCACTGAGCAGTGGGCCTACCCTGTCCTTGGTCTTCCTCTTGCTTTTAATGTATTGATAAAAAGTCTTCTTGTTTCCCTTTATTCCCATAGCTAGTTTGAGCTCATTTTGTGCCTTTGCCTTTCTAATCTTGCCTCTGCATTCCTATGTTATTTGCCTATATTCATCCTTTGTAACCTGACCTAGTTTCCATTTTTTATATGACGCCTTTTTATTTTGTAGGTCACGCAAGATCTCATGATTAAGCCAAGGTGGTCTTTTGCCACATTTTCTATCTTTCTTAACCATCGGAATAGCTTGCTTTTGGGCCCTTAATAGTGTTCCTTTGAAAAACTGCCAACTCTCCTCAGTTGTTTTTCCCCTTTATAGACTTCTATCATATTTCCCCTTAGTCATCTCTTTTCCAAACTGAAAAGACCCAGCCTTTTTAATCTCTCCTCATATGGAAGCTGTTCCATACCCTTAATCATTTTTGTTGCCCTTCTTGGTAACTTTTCCAATTCTTTTTTTGAAATGGGGTGACTAGAACTGCATGCAGTTTTCTAGGTGTTGGCATATCATGAATTTATATAGTAGAATTATGATATTTATTGTATTATTTATCCCTTTCCTAATGGTTCCTAACATTATTAGTCTGTTTGATTGCCACTGCACAGTGAGTGGATGTTTTCAGAGAACTAGCCACAATGACTTCAAGATCTCTATTGAGCGGTAACAGCTAATTTAGATCCCATCATGTATAGTTATCCCATTATATATAGTTGGAATTATGATTTCAATGTGCATTACTTTGCATTTATCAACATTGAATTTCATCTGCCATTTTGTTGTCCAGTCACCCAGTTTTGTGAAATCCCTTTGTAATGCCTTTCAGTGTGCTTTGGACATAATTTTGTGTCATCTGCAAATTTTGCCACTCCACTCTTTACGCCTTTTCCAGATGATTTATGATTATGTTGAACAGCACATGTCCCAGTACAGCTTCTTGGTTGTTATTCAATGTCTGGAGCTTTCTTTTGACTTCAGATTTTGGGGATGATATGTTATAAATTTTGATTCCTGATGTCACCTTGAATAGACCCATCGGTGCACAATGCCTCTAATCAAATATGTTTTGTTTTTGTTTTAACTAAGCAAAACTATAGCCAGAACAGTAGGAACCACAGTTGCTGTTTTCTAAGGATGAGCATGAATGCTGTGCTATACTGAGCAAAACACATTTATTTCAAAATTATTCCCAGGAAAATGAGAGTAAAACCGACCATTTTTACTGTAACTTCTAATTATATACCTGAAGCATGCAACACTTTCACTTATGTAATGTGTACATGTAATACTCTTAAGCGAATATCAGGTCTAGGTTTACCTGCACCCTGTGCCTCTAAGGGTTGAAGATCTGCTGAGGGGATCGAAAGGGTCAGCTTTGGTTGCAGCAGCAGAGTTTGCTTCACTCTGAAAGGACTGAGAAGCAATGGGGCTTGTGCAAGCTGTGCTTGGTTAGCTGGTTATGTATTTTTTTAATACTAAGTTTATTAAAACTCTAGTTTTTAAAACTGTCCCGAGACTGAACTCACCATTCTTGTCCACCAACCACCCCTCTCTGGCTTAACGTGGGTTTGATTTTCTTACTAAAAGTTGGAAACATACCTGAATATTTTGAAAGCTTCCGTTTTAACCAAAAATAATCCCATTGTCATGACATACTTTGAGATTAATATATTAGGACCACAGAAGTATTACCATGGCTAAGTGCTGTAGTGTTTATTTTGTGGTGAGGCCTGCATTACACTCTAGTATGTTCCATTCAACTTCCTGATGTCCAATAACTATTCACACCAGGTAATTTATTGGCAGCAATTAAATACCGCACTGGATTTGTAAATAGCTTCAAATCTTCCTCCAACCTATAATTCAAATTTTGCAACTTTGAAGAAAGCCATGAGATATCTTAAGTTTTGTCTATAGTTATACTAACATAGTTAAAGGAGTATATAAAGTGGTTCAACTCCCCCTAGTGTGGGTGATGATGTTTGTCCTTCGCATTCAAAGATGACCATGACATGGCTGGTTAGTTTGGTTTCTGTGAGCACGTGAATGGCTGATCAGGCCAATTTCAGCTTTGAACTGTCTGTAGCACACTGAACAAGAGATGCCGCCATGGATTACTTGATTAACAGCGGACATGCTGCTTTTGCGTGATTTACATTGCTGGCGCTTCTGCTCTGCCTCAGTAGTTCTCCTCAGAGACTGTAGCTCCAGCAATGATGAGGCTTTGCCAGGTAGAACAATCATGAGTGAGATCTCTCCAAAACTCTGTGTCAGTGTTGAAATGCCTCAAGGATAACTTGAGAGAATCCTTGAAACATTTCTTCTGGCCTCCTTAAGAGCCCTTTTCCTCACCATAAAAGATCATAGAATATCAAGGTTGGAAGGGACCTCAGGAGGTCAACTAGTCCAACCCCCTGCTCCCAGCAGGACCAATCCCCAGACAGTTTTTTACCCCAGTTCCCTAAATGGCCTCCTTGAGGATTGAGCTCACAACCCTGGGTTTAGCAGGCCAATGCTTAAACCACTGAGCTGTCTCTCCCACCCGCGAAGAGATCACTCTAATGTTTCCATAGTTGGCAGGATTCAAACCTGCGCAGGGAGACCCTAATCAATTGCTAGTCCCATCACCTTAACCACTTGGCCACAACTATTTAATATGGAACGCTTCACGAATTTGCGTGTCATCTTTGCACAAGGGCAATGCTCATCATCTCTGTATCATTTCAATTTTAGTATATGTCTCTGTCAGTTGTTCATTTGACATTCTGGTGTTATGGCCTGCCCATCTCATCTGTGATTTCATCAACAAAGTATGGATGCTTTGAATACCTGCCTATAGGAGAACCTCAGTATCTGGAACCTTGTCTTGCCATCTTATCAGGTTCCTCAGACAGTCCATGTGAAAACTTATACCCAATATAACTGCATCCTACTGAATCAATGGTATAGCTATTCCCATACAGGCAAGGGAGTAGGATACACTGGTATATGGCACCTTTATGCCAATATAACTCTCCATACCAAGGGGGTCTACTAGTATAACTATTTCAGTGTTTAAAAACAAAACAACCCCCACCTCCAATCAAAATAGTAATACTGGTACAAAAACTGTATAGATGAGGTCTGAGAGAAGAGACCTGGCTGTGGCAAAGTAATGGACTGGCTTGTGCATATGTGTACCACTGTTCCAGTGGATGGAGTATACATGTATGTGAGTTGCTTACTTGCAGAGCTAGTTGTGATGTTATTCCAGCTCTCTGGGTTGAATGATGATCAGTGCACATGAGAATGGTGAGTAAATGGCTAAGCTTTACTTCAGATGTGTCAATAATAGAGTTAAAAAAACAAAACCTATATTTCTTATCACCATAGCTGTTAGTCACTTAGAAGCTACAGACGCTATCATTTGCTTTTGTTCTCATACTTTCCCAAGGGGTAAAATGTACAGTACAGTATCTTGTTTTAGAATGTTTATAAATCTATAACAGTTAATATATAATGGCTATTGCTATGTGTTTGTTAGAGAAGACAAGTCTAAGAAATGCACCTTCTACCTGGAACGGAAAGTGGTGAGGTTTGTGATGGTCCTTAGTTCTTAAGGAAGTTCCTTCCACAGTCTTGGCCCAGCCCCCAAGAAATTCTGTCTCCTGCAGATTAGCTTTATTCTTACTCTAGAAAATTCCATTATTAGGACCTGTCCATATCCCACCTATTTTGAATAGCTATGTGGGAGACTTTAGCATAAAGGGCCAAATTTAGCTCTGGTGTAAGCAAGTGTAACTCTCAAAGTCAAGGCATCAGGGCTGAATCTGAACTATCCTGCTCTGCATCTTAGAAATACGTGCTGCTGCTACTTCCTTCTTCCCCCATCCCAAGATCTAGGATATCAGGGTACCATATGCAGCGTCATCACTAGCAATACAGAAATAACAAACAGCTTTATAACACAAATCAAAGTCGTCTCAGTGTATTATTATCAAAGCAATATGCTAGCAATCTTAAAATTAAGAATAGTACACTGGAGAGGTAAAACAGCATTACTTCACTGCTCCGGCATGAAACACACACTATGAGGGGAGCTTTGTCAAGAACTTCAGTGAGATCAGGATCAGGACCTTTATTTGTCAACAGCCAAACAAAACATTCATCTTTAGCTTGTTTCTGCTTCACCTAGATTCACCCCCAGTGAGATTTTATGATTGTCTGCTAATTCACAGCCTAACTACAGTGGGGGCTAGAAACTCCAAATCTGATTGGTCATTGTGCTTGGAGCTATACAGACACATGAAGTCATCATCCCTGGCTTAAGGAGCTGACAATCTAAGACCAAAGGCCAGAAAGCTGGTCTATGCAGATGGAACCTTACCGCTCACTGCACTGCTATAGTGCTTCTACAGAAGTTTTTTTTCAAATTCTCCGGTGTGGAATGTAAGGCACTGGGTTGCAGTGGCTCTGGTCAGCACTGCCGACCGGGCCATTAAAAGTCTCGTTACCTGTGCTGCCCAGCTACGGCAGGCTAGTCCCTACCTGTTCTGACACCATGCTGTGCCCCAGAAGCAGCCAGCAGCAGGTCCAGCTCCTGGGGGGTGGAAGCCCACAGGGCTCCGTGCGCTGCCCCTGCCCCAAACACTGGCCGGGGGGAAGGAGGGAGGGAGGGAAGGACAACAGTGATTGCAGTCAAAAGCCACACAGAGCCACGTGCACATTTCTGCCTAAGAGCTGGGCCTGCTGCTGGCTGCTTCTGAGTGTAGCACTGTCCATGGTGCCAGGACAGGGAGGAAGCTTGCCTTAGTACCCCCACTGCGCCACTGACCAGGAGACACCTGAGTTAAGCTCGTGCCACAATCCCCAGCCCTGAGCACCCCCCCAAACCCAGAGCCACCTCCTGCATCCCAAATCCCTCATCCCCAGAGCCTGCACTGAGCCCTGACCCTCTCCCACACCACAACTCCCTGTCCTAGCCCACAGCCCCCTCCCACACCCTGAACCCCTCATTCCCAACTCCAGTCTTCACCCCTGCACCCCAACCTCTCATTCCCAGCTCCATTGGTTAAAGGGTATCAACAATTTTCTTCAACGGGGTCACCAGAAAAAGTTTGCAAGGCATGTTTTCTAATCCTTTAATTGTTCTTGTGGCTCATCTGAACCTTCTCCAATTTATCAACATTTTTGAACTGTGGGCACCAGAACAGGACACCGTATTCCAGCAGTGGTCACACCAGTGCCAAATACAGAGGTAAAATAAACTCTCTACTCCTACTTGAGATTTCTCTCTTTATACATCTTTGGAGCAGGGACTTGAAATTTAGCACTGGGGCACTCTAGTGTCTAGTGCCTTTGGTGTCCCCATGAAACACTTCCCAAATCTGGCCAGATTTAAATTGTATTCATAGATGCGCAGTAGAGGCTTGTTAAAGTTTCAAGTATCAGAGGGGTAGCTGTGTTAGTCTGGATCTGTAAAAGCAGCGAAGAGTGCCGTGGCAGCTTATAGACTAAGACATATTGGAGCATGAGCTTTCGTGGGTGAATACCCCCTTCGTTGGATGCATGCATCTGACGAAGTGGATATTCACCCACGGAAGCTGATGCTCCAATATGTCTGTTAATCTATAAGGTGCCACAGGACTCTTTGCTGCTTTTGTTAAAGTTTGGCAGCTAAAATTCTGGAGCATGCTTAATACAAATATAATCAAGTCTCTGAGTATGTGAAAACTGCACTTTTTCTCACCGGGAATAGAACACAGGCCTTCTACATCACAATATTCTGCACTATGTAGCAAACAGCTGTGTATCACAGTAGCAAACTCCTCATCCCCCTCTGTGAACCAGTCACTATGGAGGCTAAGAGCCTACTTCTGCTGTCTTTTAGACCTGGTCTATACTACGAGTTTAGGTCGAATTTAGCAGTGCTAAACTGAATTAACCCTGCACTCATCCACACAACAAAGCCATTTACTTCGATAAAATCGATTTCTGTACTCCTATTACACAGTGCACCATTGTGACCTCTCTGGACAGCAATCTGAACTCGGATGCACTGGCCAGGTAGACAGGAAAAGCCCTGGAAACTTTTGAATTTCATTTCCTGTTTTCCCAGCCTGGACAGTTGATCAGCACAGGTAACTATGCAGTCCAATAATTGAAAAAGAGGTTCAGCGTGGACTGTACGGGAGATACTTGATCTGATCGCTGTATGGGGAGAGGATTCTATGCTAGCAGAACTATGTTCCAAAAGACGGAATGTCAAAACATTTGAAAAAGTCTCCAAGGGCATGATGGAGAGAGGACACAATAGAGACTCACTACAGTGCTGCATGAAAGTTAAGGAGCTCAGACAAGCATACCAGAAAACCAAAGAAGCATATGTCCAGTGCAGAGCCGCAGACATGCCGCTTCTACGCTGAGCTGCATGCAATTCTAGGGGGCACCACCACCACTACCCCACCCCTGACCATGGATTCCAAGGTGAGGGTAACCTCAGCCACGCCTGAGGATTTTGTGGACAGGGAAGATGAGGAGGAGGAGGACAAGCTTGCAGAGAGCACACAGCACATCATTCTCCCCAACAGCCAGACTCTTTTTCTCAGCCTGACTGAAGTAGCCTCCCAACCCTCTCAAGGCGGTATCCCGTACCATGGAGCCATAGAAGGGACCTTTGTAAATATAAAACATGGTTTAAAAGCAAATGTTTTTTAATGATTAATTTGCCCTGAGGACTTGGGATGCATTCGCAGCCAATACAGCTACTGGAAAAGTCTGTTAACGTGTCTGGGGATGGAGCGGAAATCCACCAGGGACATCTCCATGAAGCTCTCCTGGAGGTACTCCAAAAGCCTTTGCAGAAGGTTTCTGGGCAGGGCAGCCTTATTCCGTTCTCTGTGGTAGAACACTTTACCAAGTCATGCTAGTAGCAAGTAATCTGGTATCATTGCATGACAAAACCTGGCAGCGTATGGTCCCGTGTTTGCTGGCATTCAAGCAACATCTGTTCTTTATCTCGCTGTGTTATCCTCAGGAGAGTGATATAGTTCACGGTAACCTGGTTGAAATATGGGAATTTAATTAAGAGGACAGAGATAGCCGTTCCTACAGGGCTGTTTGCCTGTGGCTGAAAAGAAATCAGCCCCGCAGTTAGCCAAACAGTGTGTGGGTGTGTGATGTGATTGGCACTGAGCTGTTCGTGTTTGGCTAGCAGGGATCTTCCCTGATACCAGTCACGTGGTTGGGGAGGGGCAAAGTGATCATCTCAGATAATTGGAAGGAGGGGTTAGTTTGGTTTCTGCTGCTGCACGTTAACATGGAAACCGCAGCACTCAACAGGCTTTGCTTGGTCTGGCAAAGGAGGGCGCTGCTTTTATGAAGGTTGCAGAAGCCAAAAAACAATGGCTTACCATGGCCACATACAAGCCGAATTCTGTTGCTCGGCCTTGCATCTGTGATCTCTAAGACCAAAGCTGCAGGCACTCAATATTAAGATGCAAAATGCGACCTTGTACCGAAATCACATGTGCTATGTAATGTGAATAGTGTTGTTCACCGTGAAAGAGTATGATCATTGTTCTCTAAAATGTATCTTTTTAAAAATACTTCTCTCCCTTTTTTCCCTCCCGCAGCTGCAAATTTTTCAAGCCTCCCTCCTCCATTGGGAAGGTGATCTTAGATAAGGTGGCAAAAAAATGCAAGCAAGATGAAATGTTCTCTGAGATCATGCAGTCGACCCGCAGTGAAAGCTAATTTGAATGATTGGAAGGACACAGTATCACAGTACAGGAAAGCGGCCAAAGAATGTGAGGACAGGAGGGACGCTCGAGATGAGAAGTGGCGGCAGGAAGATCAGAGGAGGCAGGATGCAATGCTGCAGCTACTGCAGGATCAAATGGACATGCTCCGGCATCTGGTGGAGCTTCAGAATGGCAACAGGATCACAGAGTGCTGCTGAAGCCCCTGTATAACCGCCCTCCCCCTTGCCCACTCCCCCCTCCCCATGTTCCATAGCCTCCTCACCCAGATGACCAAGAACGTGAGGGGGAGGCTCCGTGCACCCTGCCACTCTACCCCAGTGGACAGCCCAAGCAAAAGGCTATCATTCAACAAGTTTTGAAGTGGCCTTTTCCTTCCCTCCCTCCTCCTACACCCCACCTGGGCTACCTTGTCAGTTCTCTCCCTCTTTTTATAATCAAATGATAAAGAATACATGGTTTTTAAACAATAGTGACTTTATTTCCTTTGAAAGCAAGCTGTGGTCAAAGGGGGGAGGGTGGGTGGCTTAAATGGAATGAGTCAATCAAGGGGCAGGTTTTCATCAAGGAGAAACAAACAGAACTCTCACACTGTAGCCTGGCCAGTCATGAAACTGGTTTTCAAAGCTTCTCTGATGCGCAGTGCTTCCTGGTATGCTCTTCTAATCACCCTGGTGTTTGGCTGCGTGTAATCAGTGGCCAGGCGATTTGCCTCAACCTCCCACCCCGCCATAAATGTCTCCCCCTTACTCTCACAGAGATTGTGGAGCACACAGCAAGCAGCAATAACAATGGGAATATTGGTTTGGCTGAGGTCTGAGTGAGTCAGTAAAGTGCACCAGTGTCCCTTTAAATGTTCAAATGCACATTCTACCACTATTGTGCACTTGCTTAGCCTATAGTTGAACAGCTCCTGACTACTGTCCAGACTGCCAGTGTATGGCTTCATGAAAAATGGCATTAAGGGGTTGGCTAGGTCCCCAAGGATAATTATAGGCATTTCAACACCCAACAGGTATATTCTGGTCTGGGAAGTAAATCCCTTGCTGCAGCCATTTAAACAGATTAATGTTCCTGAAGATGTGAGCGTCATGAACCCTTCCCCGCAATCCCATGTTGACGTTGGTGAAACGTCCCTTGTGATCCACCAGTGCTTGCAGAACCATTGAAAAGTACCCCTTGTGGTTTATGTACTGGCTGCCCTGGTGCTCCGGTGCCAAGATAGGGATATGGGTTCCATCTATCGCCCCACCACACTTAGGGAATCCCATTGCAGCAAAGCCATTCACTATGACCTCTACATGTCCCAGAGTCACTACCTTTGGTAGCAGCAGCTCAGTGACTGCTTTGGCTACTTGCATAACAGCAGCCCCCACAGTAGATTTGCCCACTCCAAATTGATTCCCAACTGACTGGTAGCTGTCTGGTGTTGCAAGCTTCCACAGGGCTATCACCACTCGCTTCTCAACTGTGAGGGCTGCTCTCATCTTGGTATTCTGGCGCTTCAGGGCAGGGGAAAGCAAGTCACAAAGTTCCATGAAAGTGGCCCTATGCATACGAAAGTTGCAGCCACTAGGAATCATCCCACACGTGCAACATTGTGTGGTCCCACCAATCTGTGCTTGTTTCCTGGGCCCAGAATTGGCATTCCACAGCATGAACCTGCCCCATTAACACCATGATCTCCAAAGCACCGGGACCCATGGTTTGAGAGAATTCTGTGTTCATTTCCTCATCACTCTTGTCGCCATGCTGCTACCTCCTCCTTGCCTGGTTTTGCAGGTTCTGGTTCAGCATAAACTGCACAATAATGCGCGAGGTGTTTATAATGTTCATGACTGCTGTGTTGAGCTGAGCGGGCTCCATGCTTGCCATGGTATGGCGTCTACACAGGTAACCCAGGAAAAAAGGTGCAAAACGGTTGTCTGCTGTTGCTTTCATGGAGGGAGGAAGAGGGGGGACTGACAACATGTACCCAGAACCACCCGCGACAATGTTTTTGGCCCCATCAGGCATTGAGATCTCAATCCAGAATTCCAATGGGCGGGAACTATGTGATAGCTATGGGATAGCTACCCACAGTGCAACACTCTGGAAGTTGACACTAGCCTCAGTACTATGGACGCACACCGCCGAATTAATGTGCTGAGTGTGGCCGCATGCACTTGATTTTATACAATCTGTTTCCAAAAATCAAATTCTGTAAAATTGGAGTAATCCCGTACTGTAGACATTCCCTTACTCAATTAGCTTTTAGGCAAAGATCTCCACAGCAGGAACATCTTAGCCATACCAAGGTTTTGTGGCCTCACTTCCTATTCTGGTGGCACTATGCCAACCGAGGATTCCTCTCTGCTAGGGACTCCTCCAATGGTCAGATCTTCTAGCTCTGAGGTATCAGTCTCTGTCACCAGAGCAGTGAAAGCAGCCACAGGCGCACACAGGTGAACGGAGGCTTATGTCGTTGATGCTATATTTACAGTCAATATAAGACATTGCTCTCATGAAGATCAGGGGCTGGGAGGGGAAATTCAATTATAATATATAATGAAGACCTGTACAAGTTTTTAAAATTTGTTGTTTTCCCGCTTGTTATTTACGTCCAAAATAGCATGAATATAAAGCCAGGTCTCCTTTGGGTCTGCTGGAGGACTTCTTGGCCTCTTAGTGGAGTGTATTGTGAGCACAATTCCCTTATTTGAAGAGCTGTCAGTGTCAAACCTTGGACAAAGATGTCACTTCTTCCACAGGGCCAGTAACCACTGGTGTCACATGACAATAAAAAACCCGTGTCTCACGAAATGGGTCTCCGCCCACGAACGCTCATGCTCCAATACGTCTGTTAGTCTATAAGGTGCCCCAGGACTCTCTGTTGCTTTTTACAGATCCAGACTAACACAGCTACCCCTCTGCCAACCGAACCCCAGACCCCTTCAGCGGTTTGACTCTGGTGCCCTTCTCCACGCCACCTCTCTGCTTTCTGTCTCATTTCGCCGTCGCCTGCCGCAGCAGATGAGATTTACATTTCTAATGCTCCAAACTGGCAGGAAAAACTAACTGACCAAAAGGACTAACGCCTGCTGCGCCTCGCCCGGGCGGCAGCAGCCAGGAGAGCCCCAGCCCACACAGGAGGAGGAGTCGCCGTTAAGGCGACAGTCAGGGCGAGGCCCAGCTCCTAGTTAGCAGCAGGGGGTCAGGCTCAAGCTCAGGCAGCCACTCCACCTGCTGGGACGCCCAGAAAACACAGAGACGGCGGCAGCTCCTCTATTGGCTAAGAAAAGCGGGTGAGCTTATTGGCTGAACGGCTCGCGCTGGAACTTCTGTTGCCAAGACTCTGAATTCCTCTTCCGGGTTCTCAGCCTCATTCTTGTACGCAGGCTCCGCCCCCTTTTGAATACGCTCTGGCTCTCCCTGCTCTGAAACGAGCGAGGGCTGGGAAGTGACGCGAGCGCTCCCCCCGCGAGCGGGTCGGACGTGACGTTTTTCCCGCGGTTTGAGCGGTTGCGGCTGGGACGGGGAACTGGTTTGTCCGTTTCCCTTCTCCCCGCCTCGGTGGACGTTTAAACTTCTGACCCAACAGTTGCGGTGGCTCCGCGCGCGGGCCCGACATGCCGCCCAAGCCCCCCCGGAAGGGGGGAGCCGCCGCCAAGGGCCAGCGAGCCAGCCCGGACCGCGGCACCGGCGGCACCTCACCACCTGCCGCCGCCAGGTGAGAGTCGCAGCGCCCCTCTCTCGGCCAGCCGCCTCCGCCGCCTCTTCCCAGCCCGGCACCTCGGCGCCCCGCTGCCTGCCCGGGGCTCTAGCACCGGCGGCGCTGCCACCTCCTCCTGCTGCTCCGGGCAGCTCCGCTCGGGCGGACGCGGAAGCGTGTCCTGTCCCGGGCGTGATGGCTCAGGCGGCGCTCCCGTGCCAGAGGTTTCCCTGGCTGTGTAAACGCAGCGGGCGCCGCTGTCCGCCAAACGTACAGTGTCATCCAGGTGGGAGGCTCCCTTAGCCTCGCTGGTGCTGCAGGTGTCAGCTGTGGGCAGCTAAACACCCACCTCACCGGAGTGAAACGTAACGGCTGCAGACCTGGCTCTGACTGGAGACACGTGCAGTGACGAGTGTCAAGCAATTAATGCTGATGTAACCTTAAGTGTTGACTTGTTAACAGCTCAAAGAGTCAGGCAGTGCAAACCCAGAATGTAGGGCTGGGGCCTACCTGGGTTCCTGATCACTTCCAGCTCTTTGGCCCCCATGCTTCCCAAGGACAGCTCCAGCCTGGATAGTCTGAAAAACTGCCATCTGTCTTAATTTGCTACCAGTAATACATAAGGTATTACAAACAACCCTGCTATCTAGTGTAATTTGCTTCCAGTAGCAAGTTATTGATATTGAACTATTATCTGATCAAATCTTCTAAGGGAACACGGATAGCAAATTGTTACAAGTAATAGTTACTGATGTGTAAGATTGTTCTTATTTGCAGACTTGTCCTAATTTGCTGCCTCTTGCCTTTCCCGTCTTCTGGTACAGAAGAAAAAGTGAGAATGAAAAATTCCAAATTAGAAATAATGGTAAAAGTCATTGCTAGTGCAGTACTAGAAACACAGATATTAATGCTAAAACTACTAGCAAGTACTTATACATATTTTCAATGAGTATTTGTTATTAAAATATAAATTTAATATCACAATTACATGCATCTGCACAATAGCAAAGGTAAATGATGAGGTGCTAAAAGTAACTTAGGGAATCCCAGCAGCAGATAAGACAAATTTGTGAACTGCTATGAGACTTTGTGGTCATATATACTGATAAGTGAATCTTAGTTTCTGAGGGGGTATAGGTAAAATACTTCACTGATTCAAGTCTCCTGCAGCACCTCAGTAGGTTACATCAGACAGAGGAGCTGCAATGACTAGGCATTGGGATGCCTGTGCCTTTAAGAACCCAGCCCTGGGAAGCCCATGCTGAGACATACTGTCCCATGGGAGAGGAAATAAAAAAGCCCTTCTGACTCCCCCATTCCCCCCCTGTATTTTTGCAAACACTTGTGTCTCAGTCCACCCGGGTAACTGTTACGCCCTCTGACTGTGCCAGGGTTTTGCCCTCTGTTACCTTCTGGCAGCACCTCATTGGTGGGCTTAACCCCTGGCTCCTATTACCCCTTCTCCCTGTCTCTGATTTTGCTCTTCAGCCCTTATCCTAACCCTGCCTCCAGCTGCTTGAACCCCCCACCCAGTCAATTTCTGACCCCTGCTCACACCCTGGCCACCCTCTCCTCCAGTTTGCCCCCTTTGCCCCTGTTTAACTCCTGCAAAAAGCAGTCCGCAGACTCTGATGCCAAGGAAGGGCAGTGACTTTAGCAGATGTTACTGAGCATTCTCAGTACTCCCTAAATAGCAAATTAAGACAGAGCAGTTTTTCACACTACAAAAGGATTTACCTCTATCTCTGCTACAGGTAGCTGATGTACATGTATCAAGAATTTCAGGATTAGATTAGAAGTTCTAATGTAAGGCTGGTTCCCGAGTCTTAATTCTGATTTTTGTTAGGGCTATTCCAATCCTGGTACTCTGTTAGTTACTAGTTTTAGGCTATGACCTTCCTTCAACCCATTCCTGGGCTTTTGGTGTTATAAGTAAAGCCCTGCAAATCTGCAGATATCAGCTTTATATCATGGACTGTGTTTGTGGGTCAGATGCGGATACAAATTCTATATCTGCACAGGGCTCTAATTATAAGTGACTTCCAGGTTTTAGTTATGTAAATATTGTACATTAAAATGGCTAAATATTATCTTCTGTATGTACAAGCTAACTTTTCCAGCTTTTTTGCAGGATGCTCAACAGAATGGGCTTTGTATCTAGTGAAGTGTCAGATGATATCTAATGTTTTATACTTTATAACCATGTCAGAGATACATTTTCATTTAAAATAACCTGTTACTTATAGACCAGACTAATAGTCTTTTTCACCCTCTCTCCTAGGCTTGAGTTTGGAGAAACTGACTTTGTTGCACTTTGTGACACTTTACGAGTGTCAGACACTGTAAGAGCAAATGCTTGGAAGACATATGAAAAAGTGTCATCTGCTGATGGAACTCTAGTGAGTACTCGGTATAGTTAATGCTTGCAGTTATATTTGATTCCAAATACTGAGCTCTGTAGCAGTGCTTAGCCTGACGTGTTGCCTTAGCCCATTCAAGAAGGAAATTGATAAAAATTGCACATTATTTTAAAATAAAATGCTATAGTGCCATCATTCTTATGCAGGTTTATATCAAGATCAAAAAGTACAAAGGTTGCTGTGTGTACATATCGGTATAAATTAACTTGCATAACCTCATCTTTGTTCTATATAGTTCAATAAATATACTGATTTAAAAAAAACAAATCTGATTTCACATTTACTGTGAATGATAGTAAAACCAGCACTATGTGAACAGTCAACTCTCCAGACCACCGATTACTACTTATAAGCATTATAATAGTCAGTTTTTTATGGCTTCTGTCTTGTGACCCTTTTTTATCAACCATAGTATGTGAGGGCATCGGTAGAGGATAAAAACAGTAAGAGTAGTCCTCATAAAAATAAAAACAGTAGGAATAGTACTAATAAAAACAAACTACTTTTTGTTGTTAAAACACAGCTTTTCAGATTTCATTATACATTAATGTTGGTTCTGTGTCTAGTCATGGCTGAGGCGGCACTTTCATTCCAAGTGCCTGCTGTCTTCCGGCTTTTCTAAGTAGGAGTTAAAAATCTTAGACCTCTGAGAGCCAGAATTAAATTCTGCTGGTCCAAGGTATTGAATTAGTGTCCTTTCTCAAATTACCAGGGCTATTTCCTATTTGCCACTGAAGATCTGGTAAATCCATTTTTCCAGAGAATAGCATGTAGTTTGAATAGATTGAGAGACTTAAAACTGAAGTCACAGACTTCTGTGAGTGGAGACGGGTATTGAAACCATTTATCAAAAAAGTTCTTTGGATAGAAGGATGGAATAGCAGAGACTGCTTCTAGTCTAGGTGGGCGGGGAGGAGGAGGAAGGGGCTCTCTAAAGTTCATACATGTCAGTAGCTTCTCTTTTCTAGGAGCTGCTATGTATGGTCCAGGGACAACATTCTGGTAGGAATGTTAGCACCTTTCTCTTCATAGTAGTGGGGAGTTCAGAAACTGGGTTGACTTTACACAGGGTGATGTTCCTGGGCCCTGCCGTTCTATATGACTAGTGTTTTTACTATTCATGTCAAATTTTAGAACCCTGACATAATTAAAAATCAATCTGTCTGTCTTTTTGTTAACATTTAGCAGCTTAAAATAAAAACCCCTCTCCCAGCAAAGCCCGAGACTGCCTTTTTTTTGTGTGTGTGGGGCCAGGATTGAAGTCTTAAGCAGTTCCTCTGCCTACACTTAAGAACCACAAATATCAAGTGGAAAGGATAAAAGTTTTCTGTCCTTGTTATATATTGTTAAGTGGAGATGGTTTAGTCTTTCAATATGACATCCAGCCTTTGTAGAAGACAAACGTCTAAAAACTAAGTTTCTGGTTATAAAATATTCCAATTATGAACCAGTGCAGTACTGTTCCTGAGTCTGTATACTGGATGAAACAATAGAATTGATATAAACACCTGTGCTGTAGCACAAGCTTGCCACCCAAGTACCATACCATCTGAGATTATAGATATGTATTGGGCCGCAAACTTGTGTCACCAGAATTGCACCATTTTTTAGCACTCTTGCTTGACTAAGGTTAGCATGTGTATATCTACCTGAGGTGGTAATTACACCTCCAGCTGCAGTGTAGATGTACCTTTACTGTGTCCAAGGTCATAATAGGATTAAAAATAGGACTAGACATTTATATGAATAATAATTCTATCTACAATTAAACTGGCTAGGATAAAAGCATTTAGGGAGTACAAGCCCTCATTCTCTAGGGCATAAACCAACCACTAACTCAGTGAGGTTAGGACAAAATTTCACCCATAGACATGGTACTGCATAATTATCCACTGTGGAGACTTTACATCTTCCTCTGAAACATGTGGTATAGCCCACTGTCAGAAATATAATGCTTGGCTAAATGGGCCAGTGGTCTGGTCCAGCGTGGACATTTTTACGCGCTAGATTATGCCTTCCTATTGGAAAGCCCATTGGATTGGCCCAGAGGGAGAAACAGTCTGTCAGGTTTCTCCTCTCATACTTTCCCCTGAATTCCTCCATCATGTTCTTGCTGTGACACAGATGAAGTTGGGGATTCAGAACCCAAACCCCTCAGACCTCAGGGAATCTGGCAGAGGCAAAGGGATATACATGTAGAGGCTGTGAGCCTCTACGCTGGCTCTAGGACCCTGCAGAGCCATCGTCTGCTCCCTGCCAGCATGGCTGGCCATGAAATCATATTGCCTGGTCCACTTTTGGGAGTGGTTGCTTTGGGATCCCCGTGATAGGGGTTCCATTGGTGCTGACGAGTACAGAAGGAAACTCTACAGATTCTGTAGGAATGGTGCTATGCAGGTGACCAACTTCAGCCCTCCACACATGGATATTCAAGGGATGATTCCCCAATGTTACTCCTTTGCTAATGTCTGCATTGCCTATACATGAATATCATAGCTAAAATTTCATTAATTTTCAGGGGCAGACCCTAGTCTCTTATTCCAACTGGTTTGCTCAAGCAAGATAAAGTCTGATTAAACAGCCAGTTGTGGACTCCCTTTCAAAAGAGGAATCTCAGCATGGCAGTATCAAAGAGGCAGCAGAAGTGCCTCATCTCTCTGATCCAGCATTAAGGGTGCATTAGAGAAAAGACAGTGTTCTGAGCACAGCTTATACCAGGTAGATTCCTAGCTGGTAGAATGGCCCCTTGGAAGACATTGCCAGCCAGTTCAACTGACTTTTTTCTGGTTTGCACCAGGGGCCTCATTCTCAACTGGAGCTAGGATCCAGGAGCATAAGAGGGAGTAATTCCCTGTCCCGTCCCCCCCCCCCCCCCCCAGCCCCTAACACAGCTGCAGAATTCAGCCTTCACTGTGGGTAAAACAGAACCAATCATAATAAATTTTATTAGATTCAAGCATTTAAGTAGCAATAGTTCTAAATAAGAATCCAAATGAAAAATGAATTTTTGTTTGCAATAGAAAATGCCAAAGAATTTCAGTATTATGTGAACCATCTTAGGACATCCCTTGTATTGCTAGTTTCCTATAAAATAGAAACATTTAAAAAAAAAAAAAGAGTAGAAAAAATATCCTGTGCCCTTGAAAGTTAAATATTAATTTGCCCCATGACAACCATAAACAGAGCGTGTTTGGTCTTACACTTTTGAATAACCTCTTCAGACTTTGTCACATTCATCTGACGAAGTGGGTATTCACCCATGAAAGCTTATGCTCCAATACGTCTGTTGGTCTATAAGGTGCCACAGGACTCTTTGTTGCTTTTTACAGATCCAGACTAACACGGCTACCTCTCTGATACTATAACCATAGTGAAAAATTCTTCAGAAGAATTCACCTTCATTATTTTAGTCTATTCCACAATTTTTTCCTACTACGTCCTTTTAATGGTAGTCACACTTAGACCATATCTACACTACCACTTATGTCAGCAAAATTTGTCACTCAAGTATGAAAACACCCCATCACCCCAAGTGACATAATTTTCATCGGCGTAAGTGGTAGTGTGCACAGAGCTATGTTGGCGGGAGAGCTTCTCTCGCTGACATAGCTCCTGCCACTCCTTGGGGTTGGCTTAATTATGCCAATGGGAGAGCTCACTCCTGTTAACAGAGTGGCTATATGAGAGATTTTGCACTGATGCAGCTGCATCTGTTTAGCTGTGCCGCTGTAAACTCTTGTAGACATAGCCTTAGACATAAATTCAAACACTGGTAATCGCTGAGCACTAATCATCCATTTGAAACATTGATCAGTAGCTTCCAAATTTCAACTAGTGAGAAACAGCCCATTAATAAAGCCTAATATGAAAACTGAAAAATAGAGAATCTATTTTATAGAGAATCTTAGATATTATATTCACTTTCCAGTTTCTGCATTCCAGCAAACCAAACCCCTTAACAGTTTCCAACCCCACCCACTCCCATGTTATCACCTCCTTATCCCCTTTCCTCAAATCACCAATAATTCTATCCAATTTCCTTTCTCTGCTAGAAAGCTTCATAGCTATGGTAGACACTAAAAATCATGGTCTTAATAAAGACACTGGATTTATGGGCACAATCTGTAACCCACTAGCCCCCTTTTTTGTCCTATGACTACAAGAGTGTTAATGAGCCATTTCACCTTGAATGGTTTCTTAGCTTAGAATATGTACTGTCTGTTCAATCTTATATTTAGCTGTGACACTCTTAGTACCTTTCCCAGACCTGAAGAAGAGTTGTGTAGCTCAGAAAGCTTGTCTCTTTCACCAACAGAAGTTGGACCAATAAAAGAGATTACCGCATCCACCTTGTCTCTCTAGGCTTCTAGACAGTTCTATAACTTGCTTATTACTAGGTAAGATGGTCCAAACAAGTTCCAAATCTTCCTTTAAATGTTGATGAGGTTACTTTAAAAGTATGGCAGCTAGTACCCCAGTTTTATTTCATTGCTAGTTTTAGTTTGTCTTCCCATCTGGGTTTGCCTTGAGACAGCTGGAAGCATGCACATTTTGATATAGATGTTTATTTTTAATAAAAACTTGGTTGCAGTCAAACTGCAAAGAAGTAATTGTATAAAGTTTGTGAGTAGATTTTAGTTTGATCTAAGTTTAGGCATTTTGCCATCTACCTACTAGAACTTGTTCATGTGTACTGGATCAGATATAGTTCTGGCCAGTTTCAAGGAGATTCCTCATCCTGGTTCAACTTCCTCCTTTGATGCCATGAGATCTTAAATTACTGCTTTTGGTTTACTTTTTTCCTGGTTTTACTCTGCTTGAAACTATTCTCCTTAACTCTAAATGACTAAGTAAATTTTCAGTATTACCCAAACCAAGGTTCAGATTGCTAGTTACTTTCTCATTGTCTTATCTGATTCACCATTCTGAAAACTCATGAGTAAGGCTAGGTTTATGTCACAGAGGTCATGGAAGTCACGGAATCTGTGACTTCCAGAGACCTCCTTGACATTCTCTTCTTCAGCCCCAGGGGCTGCAGGACTCTGGAGCTGACAGCCAGTGTGACTCTGGCAGGATTCCAGCAACAGGGCCCCCCATGCAAAGTTCCAGCGACAGGTGACAGACTCCTGAGGGGGCCCTTAAGGTTCCAGCAACAGGCAATAGCCCTGCCCTGCATGGGGAGAGGGGGACGCGTCAGGTGAGCGGCTGGGATGTCCCATTTTCTCTCTGGGAAATGTCACCCTGCAGCTCCCAGCCGCTGTGGGCAGAGGGGCAACCCCACAGCTCCCATGTGGTGGGGGAAACCATGCAGCTGCAGCAGCAAAAGTCACAGATCACGGCTTCCATGAATATTTTGTTTATTGCCCATGACCTGTCCATGACTCTTACTAAAAAATAACCATGACACAATCTTAGCCTTACTCATGAGGCAGAGTATCCAGGGCTTTTTGTCTGCTATTTAAGTGCCTTAATGGCCTGCAAAACTGTGTGGGGAGAACAGTGACAGTGATCCCACTTCATGATAGGTCCAGTTACTAGGTGCAGTAGCAAAGAACCAACAAGGAGAAAGATGTGCTATTTATTTATATTCTAAAACAGCCTGTTTTAGACTCCATGTGACTTTCTTTCTGGTACTCTAATTTAGTAAGGATTTTCTCCATATAGGGAGCCATCTTCGCTAAATAGCAATAAAACCTAAATAAGGGATATCAATTAAAATTTTCTGAGTTTCTCTCCTTAAAATGAGTTTACAGTAATGTGCTCTGAGAAAGTCTAAACGAGAAGCCGATGCTGAACAGAGTTTGTATGCTGAAGCCCCACTTAGTAAACAGGGACCCCATTCTGCTCCAGTCTGGCAACTTCCACCTTTTCATGTTCTCTGTATGTGTATATATATCTTCTTACTATATGTTCCATTATGTGCATCTGATGAAATGGGCTGTAGCCCACAAAAGCTTATGCTCAAATAAATTTGTTGGTCTCTAAGGTGTCACAAGTACTCCTGTTCTAATCCCAATAAAGTTGTTGAGTTGTGGCTTTTGTTTTTTTTTTTTTTTTTTTTTTTGAGAGTCTAGGGTGGTTTGTTCTCTTACAGAACAGGAACCTTAGTCTGTCAACTTCACTCTCAACTTTTGCTTAGATGCATAACTGATCTTGATTTGAAGGTACTAGTAGTGCTAACTGCATGCTGATTTGTTTTTTTAAATGCAGATCATGGAAACAGTGGGGATGAGAGGAAATAACTCCTTGAGAATGAGTATTTGATATGTTAAATGAAATAAATTAAGAACCTCTTCATTAACAGTCATCTTTGCACATCTTTTATGCTGCCCCTTGTGCAAGGACCACTTGCCTCCTTCCCCTCCCCCCCATAAAAACTCTTTCTATACTTCAACTTTCTTCTTAAGAATCTCTTGCCATGATGTCTACAGTACACTGCCAGCTAATGATGGCTAGTCAGGGGTTGAGTGGAAGACTACTGCTATTGAGCTGCTTATTTATCTCCATTAACCAATCAAGAGTCTGTGCTTACAAATTGTACAACTGGCTAATGTATGTAAAACATGCTTATTACTTTTATCCCTTTTCCCTTTAGTTCTTCCCTCTTGCTTCACCCAACTGTTATGTCGTGTCTTAAATGAAGACCTGTCCCCCTCCAGTTACTTGCAGCTCTCTTCTTCTGTATCTGTAAAGTACATAACACAACCTGGCTATGACTCGGTTTCAGCTTACTTGATTTTAAAAATCAGTTATCTTCAATTTGTATTATAGACTTTGTTAAACTTCTTTTGGAAGGGGAAAAGAAAACTAAAACTTACCATTTTTATATTTAAAAGTTGTGACTCTTTTTAAGCTGTCACAGTGTAAATGTCTTGTAGGTCTTTTTCCTGACATCTAGGCCATATGATTTTCATGTTTTTTATTCGTTAAATTTGTATTTTGAAAGTAGACAAAGCAATGCAATAACAATTGTTTGGGATTAAAATTCTTGTTTGTAGGACTAAGATTTCTTATGGAAATGTTGATTTTTATGTAGAATTTCTTTTAAAAAGAATTAAAGTAAATTACTAACTCAAACTAACATGCATTTTGAGTAGTAACTTAAGGGTAGCTTCAGTAACACTGCTTCAGTGCTACATTAATTTTTAATATATGTGTAGAGTATCATGTGCTAAAGTATCTTTAGGTTGGCAGTTGATGTTCAATTACTAGTTGAAGTCAGTTTTTGAGTTGACTAACAGCCACGAATTGAAATGTCAAGCCCTCATCCTTCAGATTTCCCAGATGCTATCATCGAACAGCTTAGGTCAGACTGGCCAACGTGTAGAAAACTTTTTTAAACTCAGTTTTCTGTGGGAAGTTTAACACTAAATTTGAGGTTCCGGGAATGGTATATATTGGGATTTTTTGGCTTTAACACTACATGAACCTTTAGTTGCATGCTGGTTGCAAAAGGACTAGCTCCACTGACAAAATGACACTTAACAAACATTGAATTTAGATGGCACTGCTTCTTCAGGTTTGCTTGTCACTGGGAGTTATGTTGCATAGGGAATGACATGAGAATTTGTCAATAGGCCTAATAAAAAGTACAATGGGAAGAATATTCGGGAACGTCCAATGGACAGTAGGCAGATCCCAAGAAACTGTATTGAGTATCAGCATTGCCAAAAACAATTTTAAGGTTTTAAACATCCAACTACTAAGCAGAATTGGCTGTATAACAACATTGTGAACCCTCTTTTCACACAAGTCTAATTGTACATTTCCTTCCTTTGTGAATTTGTGCCAACCTTTAAGACTTTTTTTTTTAAAAAAGCTGAAAGGTGTGATCTGTCTTGTCTGCAAAGTTTGATGCACTTACAGTATTAATGTACCTTCATGAAAATGTATTGCTTATGCATGACCGAAGCACATCACTGTGTTTTTCAGTGGAAAGAAACATCATTCCCATTCTAAGGCTATTTTGACATTTACAGGGAAAATTAAGCTTGCACTGCAGGAATGAGTATTGGAGTGTCTTTGCACTTTCATCTAAAAGATGTAAATATTTGGAACTCTTGACTTGTCCAGTAATTAGAAATCATAGCTTTGGGTGTTTGCTGGCATTTGTTTAACAGAGTAGTGTTCTATATATAATACTCAGGTGATAACTCAAAAGCAAGCTAAAACTGTGTTCTCTCTTCCACTAGGTGGGGTACAGTGAAAAGAAAAAGGACATGTGGGGGATCTGTATCTTTATTGCAGCAGTTGACTTGGATGAGATGACATTCACTTTTACGGAGCTTCTGAAAAGTATAGGTATGAGGTAGGTTTTGTGTGAATTGAAACGCCTGCAATAAGCTGGGGGCAGGTAAGATTACCAAGATTCTTGTTTTTATTCAACTCAAGCCTTTGTATATATGACTTACCAAACAAAGGCAGCCATTCAAAGGTTTATCATTTTGATCCAGGCATAAACTGCACTGAACCTCTAGCTCTCCCCTTTTCACCAACAAAGTGAAATTCAAATTTTAAATGCATAAATCTGAAATCTCATTTAAGCTTTTTAACAGCTTCCCAACACACTGCTCATTTTTAATGATCTAGCCTCAGTTTAAACTCTGCACCTTTCTACCTGCTTTACAGCAGAGGATAGGTGAACTGTAACATTGGTACTATGACTCCTCAACAAATCTTTAATTGTATTTGAAACCCCATGTCATAAACAGATAAGAAAAGTTAATAGCACAGGAGTACTTTATATCTCTTTGACTATAAAGGGTTAACAAGTTCAGTAAGCCTGGCTGTCACCTGACCAGAGGACCAATCAGGAGACAGGATACTTTCAAATCTTGAGGGAGGGAAGTTTCTGTGTGTGCTGTTAGAATTTGGTGGTTGTTCACTCTGGGGGCTCAGAGTGACCAGATGTGCAACCAGGTTTCTCTCCAATCTCTCTGATACAGGCTCTTATAAGTTCAAAATAGTGAGTACTAGGTAGATAAAGCGAGTTAGGCTTATGTTTGTTTTCTTTATTTGCAAATGTGCATTTGGCTGAAAGGAGTTTAATTGTGTATTTGGCTGGAAGGAGTTCAAATTTGTATTTTTGCTGAAAGGATTTTAATTTGTACTTGAATACTTAGGCTGGGAGGGTATTCCCAGTGCCTATAGCTAAAAAACCCTGTACCTATTCCATTTTTTTTAAATTTACAAAGATAATTTTTACTGTTTTTTTTTCTTTTTTTAATTAAGAAATTAAAAGCTTTTCTTGTTTAAGAACCTAATTGTTTTTTTATTCTAGTGAGACCCCAGGGAACTGGGTCTGGATTCACCAGGGAGTTGGTGGGGAGAAAGGAGGGAAGAGGGAGAGAGAGGCTGATTTCTCTCTGTTAGGATTACTGTCTCTCTCAGGGAGAATCTGGGAGGGGAAGAGAGAAGGAGGGGGGGAAGGTGCATTTTCCTCTCAGTTTCAGGATTCAAGGAGTTTGAATCACAGTGATCTTCCAGGGTAACCCATTGAGGGGAAGCCTGGGAGAGGCAACGGTGAGGGAAAGGGTTTACTTTCCCTGTGTTTAGATCCAGAGGGTCTGGGCCTTGGGGGTCCCCGGGCAAGGTTTTGGGGGGGACCAGAGCGTACCAGGCACTGGAATTCTTGGTTGGTGGCAGCGCTACAGGTTCTAAGCTGGTAATTGAGCTTAGAGAAATTCATGCTGGTACCCCATCTTTTGGACGCTAAGGTTCAGAGTGGGGAATTGTACCATGACACCCGCTTAACTTCTTTAGGGCCTGTGGCTTATGAAATTAAGATAAAAGCAAAAAATTATTTTAATCATCCAGATAATTGTAGAGTTTGCATGATTGTCGTCTTTTGGTGGATGAACTAGTTTTGTAGTAATTTTTGTCTAATCACTTTTCCATAGGTAGAGCATGCGTATGTATTACTAGACTAGTGGATTGTTCTTGCACTCTGGAGCATTGTATTTACCGTCGTTCTGCTCTCCTGAGATCTGCAGTCATCTTTTATAGACAAAGTGTATAATATGGCTAAAATCAAGGGGAAATATATTAACATTTTTCTTATAAATATTGTAACCATCCTGTGTCATTGTCTTTAGTTGAAATATTTTGGACCACATGAGAAATACTTGAAAAACAAACAACAAAAAATAAAACAACAAAAAAAAACAACTTAAACTTAAATTCTTCTCTGGGTAATTGTCCACACAAATTCCACTCATGATATGCACAAAATGAGATTGTTTTTTGGCTAGCAGTGTCTGTTGGGTCTATGCCTGTGCTCTTATGCCCTCAGGTGGAGGGCATAAAGAATGGAGTGGGGTCTCTCCTGCTCTTCAGTTTTTCTTACTGCCCAGGGGTGCAGGACAGAGCCCTTGGCAGTGTCTGCTTTTCTTGCTCATTGTGTGATTTAGCTTAACTTATAAGAATTAATATAATTAAGTTTGTTTAGGGTTCCTTATGTCCACTGGTTTATGTGGTGTTTTTTTTAAGTATCTTGTCTAGGCTAACAAAGAAAGCTTCTACTCTCCACTCCCCGCAGGGACTTAGGATCATAGCAGAAGCTAAATCATTTGGGTTTAATTCCTGTTCCTTATGTGGCCCTGCTATACCAATGAACATATGTCATGGGGGAAGGACATGGAGAGGGTCCAGAGAAGAGCAGCAAGAATGAGTAAAGGTCTTGAGAATGTGACCTATATAGGAAGGCTGAAATAATTGGGTTTGTTTAGTTTGGAAAAGAGAAGACTGAGAGGGGACATGATAGCCGTTTTCGGGTATCTAAAAGAGTGTCATAAGGAGGAGGAAGAAAACTTGTTCACTTTAGCCTCTAAGGATAGAACAAGAAGCAATGGGCTTAAACTGCAGCAAGGGAGTTTAGATTGGACATTAGGAAAAAGTTCTTAACTGTGTCAGGGTGGTTAAACACTGGAACAAATTGCCTAGGGCGGCTGTGGAATCTCCGTCTCTGGAGATATTTAAGAGTAGGTTAGATAAATGTCTATCTGGGATGGTCTAGACAGTATTTGGTCCTGCCATGAGGGCAGGGGACTGGACTCGATGATCGCTCAAGGTCCCTTCCAGTCCTAGAAGCTATGAATCTATTACAGGATGTTGTGTGTTTTCTCCAAGTGTGTCCAGACAGGGAGGGAGGCGATGCTGAAACTTTCCTGCTGCAGAAGTTGATGCAGGCCTCCTCAAATGGAGATCTTCAGCAAAACCTCAACCAGAAGGTCAGTCCCCTTGTTCAGCACCCTGGTACTGCAAGATACCTTGAAGTGATTCTAGTCTGTAACCTCACATAGTGCCAATATCTGACACAGACCACTTGTGGAGAAGACACTTCTAACCTTGCAGACAGCCGTCCTGAGCTTCGGCTGCTGAATATTGTATGTCAGTATGGGCAGGTAACATACATATGAAAATTGTTGATATGCAGTTGAACACTGCTATGAGAATTGTCACAGTAGTTCTGAAGTCAACCTATATGGACAGTCTGGTTTCCTATCTTTGTGCATATCTTGCCAACATTCTTCCAAAGAGATTCAGCCAGCAATAATATGAGAATATGACTGCACAATAAATGAACTCACTTGCAGAGTTATGAAGATCTCCATATCCCCCTGAGCTGCCACCTTAAGTCTGGGTCTGGTTAGCAGCCAAAACCCACAAAAACTCAAGACTGTCACCAAACAGCAGTGTGAAGGCTGTGAGAAAATAAGCAGGGTCAAGAATCAAGACATGGTCACCTGGCTAAACCGTGCATCATATGATATGGATCACAGCAAACCACATTAGAACATCAGACAGGTATTGCAGTCATTTACTGCACTAATGGAAAACTAAGGATGGTCTGATATACAAATCTGGCGAAGACATCCAAACCGTAGAATATCTAGTGAACTGCTTTAAGATCCTTCTCTCAAGGGACAGTTTTGATTGTTTCCATATCAGTGGAAGCCATTAACTTTTAATGCTGCTTTTCAAGTTGCCATCTGAAACAAGTGGCCTAGTGAGATACGAATCTGTTCAGAGCTACTTCCATTCAGAGACCTCACTCATCCACTGTCTGTGGTTCAGGTACCAAAGTCACTTTTACTGGAGAGAGGCTTAGGGAGGCCAATACAAACCCCCTTACTCTTAGAACAGTGGTTTTCAAACTGAGGTGTGAATATCACTAGGTTATGTGAGGCCTCATCGGGGGTATGTGAGAGAAATCCTGTAATGGCAGACAATGTATTTTATTTAGTAAGACTTGGTAATGTAATCATAGGCATATTATGTCCCTATCTCAGATCAGGGTACACAGAAGACTATATTATTTGGAAAGGGGTACTCACCCTAAATAATTTGAAAACCACTGCTTTAGAATATCCACATCTGGCCAAAGAGGTGTCATGTATCACAGTCCTTGGTTTGCAGGCAGGGTTCTCTTGATACAACTGTCTCTTTCCCTAGAGAGGGAACATTTCTTTTTCTTCTCTTCCTCTTAACTCAGCAGGGAATCATCTCCTAGTTGTCCTTCATCTCACCATGGGGTAGCTCAGTAGGAGTCAGGGAGAGATTTCAGGGACCAGTCAGTGAAGGGAGTTACAAAAAGATCAGGACCATACAGAGATACTCCATCTGCTATTCCCCAAGGCACCTTCCACAGCATTACCCATATATGCCCTGGCAATATTGGGCTCCCTGGCGCATTCAGCCCTACTCCAGGAAGCCAGCATCCTCTGTGTCCTAGGTCTCCTTCTCTGAAGAGGTAACAAGGTTAGTCTGCATAGAATATCTTTCATCCATGGCTGCTGGAGGGGCAAAAAGAGGAGAGTCAAGAGGAACAACATTCTCCAGAGTAGAAGCACCCTGTCCTGGCTTTAATAATCTTTTCTTTGTGGGAGGTGGTGAACCCACGTACATCAGCTTCTGCAGATGAATTTGCAGTTTTCTAAGACTTTATAAAACACATGGCAGAATCTTAGATATTCCCCTTGACACTGTACAAGAAACACACATTATTGGACATAGTTCAATCTGCAACTCCGGGGAGATTAATCATGCTGATAAATGACAGTCTGCTGGAACCTGTAATTTGACACACATCTGCATTGACTCTGCCTCTGAGAGTGGACAAAAGAAGTCCTTGCAAAGGGGTTTGAATATTTTTATCAGCATCTTTCCCCTGGCTTGCTCTGGTTGAGCAAGCTGTATAGTAGAGGACAAAGCAGCAAGGTCCTCTGGAATCCACCGCCGAAGAGGATCCTCAAACGGATCTCTTTTGCTGGAAGGTCTGTTTATCTGCTGTCCTCCAAATGTGGGTTGCAAATTACGAAGCTCTGCTGTCAGTGATTTCTTCAGCTGGGACAAACTAATTTTGTGGATAAGCTATTCAAGGAGCATCAAGAAGAATTGAAGCCCTCCTGGCTGAGGTCCAATTGACTGCTAGAATATCCTTGCAGGCTGCACTGGACACATCTGACAAGGCAGTGCACGCAATTGCCAGAAGAAGACTGTCATGGCTTCAGTCTGCAGGAATCTATTGGAAGGCCTACGCAACAACCAAGAACCTTACATTTCAGAGCTACAACCTCTTTAGCAGTGGCACTGGTGAGGCAGATCATAATCTGAAAAATTCCAGGGCAACTTTGCATTCCTTGGGGCTGTCTCCGAACTCCAAAAAAGAAAGCAGACAACACAACAGCTGTATTTCAAGTGGTGTTCCTTGTCTCAGTGTTATGGTCAGCCATCGAAGATCCTCTGAGCCACTGAGGAAGAGGCAGATATTTCACTGGAGACAACCCTCTGCCATCACTTGAGTCTGGAGCTTTGAATGGGCAGCACATTTGACACCAACATTGGGAACTTGGCTGGCACCTCACAGAATCTTTTTTTTTTTTTATTTTGTTCTACCATGGCAACTGTCTCCCATTTTCAAAAAGCTTGGGGTATGATTACCCTGAACCAGTGGGCCCTCGATCGTAAACAGGGACTATACATCCAGTTTTAGTCCCTTCCAATCACCTTCCCCTCTGCCCATATTCTTCTTCAGGAACCCTTTTCACAGGAGACTGTTGAAACAGGAGGTAGACTCTTTTTTCAGGTGGGAGTAGTGAAGAAAGTGCCACTGGGGTACAGGCCCAGGGTCCTTGTTGTTCCCACTCCCACTTTTTTCACAAAGTAAGAGAATGGGTCTCCAACCCCCTGTCTTCATCACCTCACCACCTTCAACCTCTGTTTCAAATTCAGAATGGCAGTCTCAGTTTCTACAGTCTGTTTACTAGATCCTGTGGACTGGTTTGTAGCTTTTGACCTGCCAGATGCCTGTTTTAACATTTCCTTACATCCAGCTCACAGAAAATACCTGAAATTCATGGTATGAACATCATGCTATCTGTATAGAGGCCTTCCTTTTGACCTCTTCATCCGAAAGTTTTCATCACCAAGAAGCTGAATGGCTAATTCAAGGAGAACAGCCACAACAGGTGAGTAACTTGGTACAATCAATCCTAAAACTTCTTATGTTACTGGGTTTCAATGTCAGAAACGAAAACTGAATCCAGCTCAGAGCATAGAATTCAGAGCTGCAGGATGAGACTTCAGATCAGTGAGGGCCTAACTTCCACAGTGATGGTGTCAGACTGTGACAGATCTCATCAGTCAACTTCATGCCTATCTAAGAACTGTCTTATACTTGTATGCTTTGCAGTATACACTTATATCACACAGCACGCCACACTTCACCTTTGATCCATGCAAAAGGGGTTGAGATCAGTATATCTACCTACCAGATGCTACATGCAGACATGTAATGCCCAGGGATCAAGTGAGTTAGAGTGGTCCAGATCAGTAGTCAGAGTTCATGCAAGATGTTGGAATTATTATTTATACAGGTATTACCACAACACTAATTTAAACATAAATTCCTTTATTAAAACTAAAGGCTGAATGGTATTTATACAATTGCTCTAAACATGCCACAAAAGCCTAAATAATAATCAATTTATTGTGTAATGACAGTAATAAAACATTTATAAGTATTTGATAAAGATAGATGCAAATAGACTACACCCAGGAGTGCTTAGACCCATATTAATTGGCTCCAACTTGGCCAGGCAAGGTATTAGCAATGAACCCTTTAAGAGTTTACTTTTTGAATCCTTTAACAAACAAGTGATGTCATTGCCAATTACTGACTTCAGCTAAAAACCAATTTGAGACAGATTACTCTTATTTCCAGTTTTAATCCAGATAAGATTTACCAAGGCTTTTCCTCCCTATTTCTTCCCCTTTCTTTGCTGACCAACGGTTCTTTGTTTGCATCTGGGTTCACATAGGCCCTAACTTTTGAGATAACAAGGAAGTATATGGGGTGCCAAGGTTCATGTTGGCTCATTCTAAAATAGATTATCTGTCTTATTTAAAACCATCTGCAATAACCTTTATCAGTCAGGGGCCTTCTTTTTAGAAACTTCTCGTTTTTTTTTTTTTTAATCAGGAATTCTTTCTACTGCATTCCTTCTGGCCTTAACTCATTATTTTCAAGTCTTTTCTTTATAACACACTACTTTAACCAAACTCAAGCAAAATTTAATTCTTTGATTTTTTTTTTATATTTATTCTACACACGGGATATGATAGCCAAGAAAGCTAATCTAAGGGGAAGGTACACTGAGGTATCTGGTGGGGTTGCGTGAGGCAGCAAGGCAGGATCAGGTGGGGTGTCAAGACAGGGTCCAAGTAGCAGGTAATGGCTTGTTGCTCAGACAAGGCCAGAAAGGAAGCAGGGAGTTTGTGTTGGTTACAAGCAAGTCAGGAAGCTGATCATGAAATCCTGGAAGCTGACCCACTGAAGTCTGTGAATACACTGATAATTTGAGTTGGTGTGGCATGACGGCCAAGGCTGCTTCTCAGGAACGCAGTGGGCCTGGGTTTGAGACTGGGGTTTCCTGACAACATGTTGGTCATAATCCCACTAGAAGCCCTCTTTGTTAAACTGGGTGGACAGAGCAACTTCAGATGTGGAGAGGAATTTCCCTAATCCATGTCTCTACTTCCAAAAACCTTGGTAACAGATTCCTCTGTGTGGGGGTGAGTGGGCTTATCTGGATCAACTGGCAATTCAGGGTTTGTGGTCTCCTTAAGAAGCCTGCTTGCGCATAAACACTTTAGACGTTAATACAATTGGCGTGGCATGAAAAGGCTTTGCTACACCTTCAGGAATCAGCAAGTTAAGTGCTGGCTGACAACACTACAGTAGTGCACTATATTTACAGGCAAGTGGGAGCTAGATCATTCCCATTCTGTCAGGAAGTCAGACATCTGTGTGGTGCATCCTGAACCAGAGCACATTGCTAACTGATACCTGCTGCAATGGAGACACAAGTCCAGGCTCCCTTTCAACACCTTCCTCATCCGCTGGACACTAGGACTCATGTATGCCCTTCCATAGATACTTATGACAGTGAGGGTAAACAATTAGTTTTGAGAGAGCTGGACAAATATATGAATGTGATTGTATGATAGGGTTGCTTGTGATTGTAAAGGGCAGGGCTCAGCAGCCTTGGGCCTTGCTTCTGGTTTGTGTTTGAAACATGCTTCTGGGGATACCCAGACCTGTGAGCCACTGTGTTCTCTCTGACTCAGCAAGAGTAAGTTTTGCTGGCGATTAAACTGTCAGTTTTCTTCCATACCAGTCTTTTCCTCAGCAGTGAACTCCTCAAGGCTCTCCAGAACCAGACCTTGCCTAGCAGGTGACCGTTGGTGAACTTCAGCTCCTCAGAGATGTTTCTGTGTAGTGCACAGTCCCTACCACTGTGCATTCACAGATGTTGAGTTTGCTGATCTATTAATAAACTGTCATGAACTTTAACTGGGGTAAATACACCCTTCCCTTCAAACACAGCACTGAATTGGTTTATGGTAAAATTAATATAAGTTTATTAACAAAATAGCATGGATTAAATAATACCCAGTAAAGGAGATAAAGGGTAGATGGTTACAAGCAACAGTGAAAACATGCATCTAAGCATGTAAAATGTTATTTAGCACAATAGTCTTTATTCAAGATGGTTTCCATGGTGGGGATGGGGGCACTCTGCATCTCCTTTCTAGCTTTTTCCTGGCCAGGAGCCATCGCAGAAATTAAATTATTTGGTTTCTTTGTCTCATTAATGTGAAGGATCAGGATGGATTCTCTCTCTGTGTTCATTATATTCCTAAGGGGCTGTCTTTGTCTTACAAGTCTGAAAGGCCTCCTGGGGATTAAATCTCCTTGGGAGTGCTGGAGCCATTTTAACTCTACATCTCTCAGTCTCTCATCAGACTCAGGATAACCCCTGCTGGTTTAGCTTGATAGCTTTGTTTATAGCTAATACGTAAATTGAGGTAAACCCACAGTCCTTGGCTAGGACAGACCTGTTTATCACTTTTTACCCAGGCTAGACTTTCTGATCTTAAACTTTGTTTTAGTAACATCATATAGAGAGAATCCACAGCTTCCTATATAACATTAACACACACATTTAACAATTATATCAATAACAAGCATGTTAGCTTCCATATACCTCATAAGGCCTATTTTATACAAATATTGCACTAGTGTGTATATGGGGGTGTATCTAGGGCAGGGATTGGCAACCTCTGGCACACGGCTCACCAGGGTAAGCACCCTGGCAGCCGGGCCAGTTTGTTTACCTGCTGTGCAAATAGGTCTGTCCGACCGTGGCTCCCACTAGCCGCAGTTCACCATCCCAGGCCTATGGGGGTGATGAGAAGTTGCAGCCAGCACATCCCTCGGCCTGCACCACTTTGTGCAGCCCCCATTGGCCTGGGACAGCAAACCTTGGCCAGTGGGAGTCATGGTTGGCCAAACATGCCGATGCGGCAGGTAAACAAACTGGCCCGGCCTGCCAGGGTGCTTTCCCTGGTGGGCCGCATGCCAGAGGTTGCTGACCCCTTGTCATAACATTTCTTCCCAGATCTGGACCTTAGCGTCCAAAATATGGGTGTTAGCATGAAAACCTCCAAGCTTAGTTACCAGCTTGGACCTGGTAATTGCTGCCGCCAGCTAAGAATTATATAGTGCCTAGCTCACTGTGATCTCCCCAAAACCTTCCCTGGGGGACCCCAAGACTCAGATTCCTTGAGTCTCACGACAAAGGGGAATAAACCATTTCCCTTCCCCCTCCTCCCCTCCAGGTGTTCCCTCCCTGGGTTCCTGGAGAGATATACAGAAGCAAGCTCCGTGAATCTAAACAAAGGGATTCTACCCTCCCTGTTTCAAGTCCTGGAAACACAAGTACCGAGAGAGCTAATCTCTCTTCCCCCGTCACCCAGAGGGTATGCAAAGTCAGGCTTAGTAAATCTAATACAAAGAGATTTCCCCCCCGACTTCTTCCTCCCACCAATTCCCTGGTGAACTGCAGACTCAATTCCCTGGAGTCCCCACTAAAGAAAAACTCCAACAGGTCTTAAAAAGAAAGAAAAATACATTAAAAATAGTCTCTTTATAAGGTGACAATATACAGGGTCAATTGCTTAAGAAAAAAAAAGTGAATAAACAGCCTTATTCAAAAAGAATACAATTTAACACATTCCAGCAACTACACACATGTAAATACAAAAGAAAACAATATAAACCTATTGTTTTACTATCCTTGTACTTACAACTTGGAAACAGAAGATTAGGAAGCCAGGAGATAGAAAAATCACTCTCAGAGCCGAAAGGGTCAGACCTAAGACAAAGAACAAAGAACTCACACCCAAAACTTCCTTCCACCCAGATTTGAAAAAGTCTTGTTTCCTGATTGGTCCTCTGGTCAGGTGTTTGGTTCCCTGTGTTAACCCTTTACAGGTAAAAGAACATTAACCCTTAGCTATCTGTTTATGACACCCCTGATCTAGGGTATCTGGGATGTCTTCCGTTCCTAAATGCTTATACTTCAGGGTTTCAGCGAGCCACATGCGGGGTTTAGAAAGGATTTCCATCCCTCTCTGTATTCTGTTTTTGAATATCCTTCCTTTTAGACTCATAGGTCAGAAGGGACCAATATGATCATCTAGTCTGACCTCCTGCACAAGGCAGGCCACAGAACCCTACCCATCCACTTTTATAACAACCCCTAACCCAGGACTGAGTTATTGAAATCCTCAAAATTGGTTTGAAGACCTCAAGCTGCAGAGAATCCACCAGCAAGCGACCCATGCCCCACGCTGCAGGGGAAAGCTAAAAACCTCCAGGGCCCCTGCCAATCCACCCTGGAGGAAAATTCCTTCCCGACCCCAAATATGGCGATCAGCTAAACCCTGAGCATGTGGGCAAGACTCACCAGCCAGCACCCAAGAAGGAATTCTCTGCAGTAACTCAGTTCCCATCCCATCCAACATCTCCCCGCAGACCATTGAGCAGACTTATCTGGTGATAATCCAAGCATCAGGGATGGCCCCAGCTAGAGATAGGACATGGAATGAGGAGGGCCAGTGTTCTGAGATTGTACTGAGCTTATTCTCTGTCTCAGGGACTTGGCTGGCTGGTTTTTGCTCATATGCTTAGTGTCTAACTGATGACAATATGTGGGGTTGGGAAGGAATTTTTGCAATGACTTTAGAGGTTTTTGCCTTCCTCTGCAGCTGATGCAGGTTGCTTGCAGGATCATCTGGATATATATAACTTAATTTCCCTGCTGTTATGGAGGCCTCACTTACTTACTGGTGCTCCTTGGCCCCTCCTGTTCTCTGCCTGTGGCAGATAATAGTTCAGTCTCCTGTGGGCTGTAATATTGTGTAATTTTGGTTGTTGGGTTTAGTGTGCAGGTGCTGAGTAGTGTTGGTAGCCTGTGGTATACAGGAGGTCAGATTAGATTAGTGGTTCTCAACTTTTCCAGACTACTGTCCCCCTTTCAGGAGTCTGCTATGTCTTGCATACCACAAGTTTCACATCACTTAAACTACTTGCTTAGAAAATCAGACATAAAAATACGAAGAGTCACAGCACACTATTACTGAAAAATTGCTAATTTTCTCATTTTTACCACATATTTGTATTCCAAATCGATTTATTTTATAATTAATATTTACATTTCAGTATGATACTTGAAATTGTTTTTCACTTGTGAGCCTTGTCTGAAGCCTGAACCCCAGATGGCAGGGCTGAAATATGTAACTTAGCTTTGCAGGGCTCCCTGAGGTCTGGGGGTCTGGGCAGTTGCCCTGCTTGCCACCCCTAATGCCAACCCTGTACTTAGAATCACCCTAAACCTGTCCCATGACCCCCTGAGGGCTGTGACCCACAAGTTAAGAAACACGGATCTAGATGAGCTGAGTCCCCGCCAGAAGACCTCTGTGTACCTCCATGGGTATGTGTACCCATTGTTGAGAGCCACTGGACTAGATGGGCTGGTGGTTCCTTCTAGCCTTACCCTCTGAGGGTCCTGATGCAGGGTGTATCATGATAGCCCCAGCATGAGCCAGGCAATTCTGGTATTAGATTTATCTGATCAACACAGACCCCCGTCACCTTACCCATTCCACCTGACAGTCTCTTAGAACAATGACCCAGCATCTTTACACCTGATAGCCTGGTTGCTGGCTGAATGAAGTATACTGAAAGACGCTGTACAGCTGAGGTTCAGAACATTCTACTCCAGAACAGGAAACCTTTTAATCAAATTGACTTACTGAACTAAACTGAGATTTTTTCCATCAAGATATCTCAGCAACAGCTTTCACCACTGACATCTCCAGTTTCAACAGTACTGGGCAACTTGCTTGAAAACAATCTGGACTCTTCTTCAACTGAAAATAAGAGTTCATTTTGCAGAACTATCTGTAAGCCATGCTGTCTTCACATCCTCCAGTAACAAAATTCCTGAGGGATTCATGCATGTATTTTCCCCCTGCCTCCTGGTTTGGGTACTGCCTCCCTTCTTTAATCTGAATATAGGACTAGCAGTGGTGATGGGTCCCTTCTTTGAGCCCTTAGTAACCTGCTCCCTTTACCACCTCTCAATGAAAACAGATTTTCTAGTGGATGTTACATCAGCTAGGAGGGTAGGAGAGATACAGGCTTGTATGTCAGGTCCCCTGTCTATGGTATTTCAGAATGATGAGGTTACCCTTAGACCTCACCCAAAGTTTCTGCTCAAGGTAGTCTCAAAATTCTATATAAACTGGTCTGTTCAGCAACTGACTTTCTTTCCAAAGCTTTGCATGCTAGACAGTGTCATTTTATTTAGATAAACTAAAATTGTTCAGGAACACACCTAGGCTATTAATGATATTTGACAGTCAATGGGCACCACCATTTGCTCAGAGGTTATCCAGGTGGTTTTTTGACTGCATAAGAACTTATCAATTAGTGAGGAAAAATTCCCTGCCATACTAGTGCTCGTTCCATTAAGGCTCAAGCTGCCTTGGCTGCCTGTTTGGGTAGTTTCCATGCTGTTCTACTCATCTCAGGCAATGTGGAGCTTGGTCCACACATTTACTACTCACTTCTTCTATTATCAGAGTACCAAGAAGCCCTAGCGCAGACCAGATGTTTGGATACCATTTCTGTGGAGCTGTCCTGCATCACTAGTTAAAAAAGACTGTCACAGGGTGACTGACCCCTTTAAGTGGAAGGGGGTGTCTAGTACATGTGTGACTCATCAGCTGCCTCCTATATGTGCTTAAAAGAGGGTACCTGGGCCTAGTAAGTGGGAGAGCAGCTAGCAGGGGTCACTCAGGAAAGGAGCAGGTGAGAGCTGCTTGGTTCAGGCAGGAAAAGGGCAAGTGTGAGGGTTCTCTGGGAGTCAGGAGACTGGAGGAGGTTGGGGAAAGTTGCAGAGAACAAAGCTTTCTGCTGGCCCTCCCTGGAAAGAGGGAGAAATTGCAAGAAATCACTGGATGAGCTAGCTTGCTGGCCTTCCTGAGCCAGAGAGCCATGGCTAAAGAAGGCAGGAGAGGGCTTGAAGGCTGAGAGCATCAGAGGGAGAGCCTGCTGGCTCTCTGAGCTGGAGAGCTGAAACCATAGGGCCAACGAAGGCTGAAGGCTTGGGTGAAACATGGTTAATGACCCCAGAACAATACCTGGGAGTGAGGCATGGTGTGGGATGCTGGAGATGTACTGAGATTCAGATTGTGGTGAGACACATTGGGACTGTTTGATGGAATGTTGGTGAGTTGGTTTATAGCATGGAGTTTGCTTTTGTAATAAATTAACCCTGTAAGGGAGCATATGTATACTTGGAATGCTTTTGTATATTTTTGGGAACCACTGAAAGGGAAATGGAGGCAGAAGCCTAGGTTGTGCTGTGACATGCCATAGGATAGCACTCCAGGCAGGGCTGCCTTCTGATAGACTTCTTATACCCACCTGCAGGTAAATAGACAACTGTTTGTTAATCACAAAGAGTTGAATCTGTGTGAGCAATCGTTCAGAGAGCAGATGCTTGCCCTATAGCAGGGGTCAGCAACCTTTCAGAAGTGGTGTGCCGAGTCATCATTTATTCACTCTAATTTAAGGTTTCGCATGCTGGTAATACATTTAAAACTTTTTAGAAGGTCTCTTTCTATAAGTCTATATATGGGGTGCGGGGGGGTTCAGGGCTGGGGGTATGGGGCTGCAGGGCAGAAGGCTGACTGTGTGTGAGGGGTCAGGGCTGAGGTGCTCGGCTTGTAGGGGTGAGCCTCTCATGACAGGGGGCTGGAAGGGATATGCCCTGTTCACCCCCCTCCCCAGGGCCCCCTCCCTACCTCTCTGTGTCCTCTACGAGCTGTGTGCCCACTGCTGCTCTTTCCCCTTCCCCTTACTAGGGCCATCAGCTGATTGGCGCAGGGAAGGAGAGGGGGCGGGGCAGGAAAGCACTACGCTGAGGGAAGAAGTGGGGAAGGGGAAGCTTGGCTGCCACAGAACCAAACTTCTGCCTCCTGCCCCCACGAGGAGAGCGGTGGGCGGGGGGCTGGGACTGCAGCAGGCAGCTGTGTGCCGCTTAAAATTGGCTTGTGTGCTGTAAGTTGCCGACCCCTGCCCTACAGTAACACTGGTTCTTCAAGATATGTTACCTACACTGATTCCACACCTGCTCTCCGTCTCTACTCTGAGAGTCTGTATTTGAAAAGAAACTGAGGCAAGGTTAGGCCCACTCTGTTCTTTATATTCTGGGGGAGAGGGAGATATGAGGTGCAATCCTGGTCCCATTAGACACTGCTAGCTAAAAAGAACTTCTTGAGCATATGAAAAGTATGTACACCAGAAGTGAAATGTGTGTACACAACATCTCTTAAAGAACCAGTAACTGTAAGGTAAATATTATTTTTTTCATTTTAAAGAAACAAGATCGCATAATCTCTGAACTGTCTTCTTCCTTGCAGGGTGTGCACATGTTTTCAGTTGCTGAGAGAGATGGATGTTAACATGGATACCATAAGCACTAAAGTTGATAGTAATGTATCACGACTGAATAAGAAGTATGATGTATTATCTGCACTATATCACAAATTTGAAAGGTAAAATGCACAATTTTTTTTGTTTGAATTGATGGATTCATTTTTAGCTGACAACATTTATTTTGATTTCTAAAATATATGTACTAGAAGTGCCCATCCTAAACTTTAGGCATTTTCCCCAGTATCTTAAAATTGGTTATACAGAAACACTACAATGTTTACACCATAACTATTATACTGTATTATAAGGCCATCCTGTTGTTGCTTCTGTTGCTACTATGGTAACACCAGGGGCCTCCAGCCTCCTATTTTAGGCATGGTACAGATAAACTGCCCCTGAAAACCTCACCACCCAAGTAATCCCATTCAGTTCACATCCCATCCTCTCCCCAAATGCCTGAGAAAAATGTTGAGATTTGAGGGTCTTGAGGCAAGGATGCAAGGTGTATCATGATAGCTCCAGCATGAGCCAGGCAATTCTGGTATTAGATTTACTGGTCAACGCAGACCCCAGTCACCTTACCCATTCCACCTGACAGTCTCTTAGAATAATGACCCAGCGTCTTTACACCTGATAGCCTGGTTGCTGGCTGAATGAAGTATAGGCAACTATTCCTTTCATATAAACAAATTATTTTCAGTGCTTAGCAACACTCCATCAGGTTTTGCTGCTGCATGTCCTAGTGATACTCCCCATTGCCTAAAGGGACATGATAGATTTGCTTTCCTAAATGGGTTTGTTCTTTAAATCTAATCCAGTTTATCATTGCATTGATGATCAGTATAGAAGATGGAAAGTCGTAAAAAATTTTTTTCTCAGACCTACTATAGGTAGGGTTGCCAACCATCCTGGTTTGGCCAGGAGTCACCAAGAATCGGGCTTGATCTCCTGGAGGCTACTGAAGCCAATCCGGGAGATTTTAAGCCACTAAAAGTCTGATGGTGCAGCGGGGTTAAGGCAGGCTCCCTACCTGCCCTGGCTCCACGCCACTCCCGGAAGTGGTGACGTGTCCGGCAGCGCCTCCTAGGAGGAGGCACTGCCTGTCATCTCTGCACGCTGAGCCTAGGAGCTGCTTGTCGGACATGCCGCCGCTTCTGGGAGCCGCCCGAGGTAAGCACTCCCGGCTGGAGCCTGCATCCCGAAGCCCCTTCTGCACCCTGAACCCCTTCTGCACCCCAACCTTCTCCCCCAACCCTAAGCCCCCTCCTGTACCCAAGCCCCCTCCCAGAGTCCATACCCCAAACCCCCTCCCACACCCAAACTCCCTCCTGGAGCCTGCACCCTGAATCCTCCCCCGTAGCTCAATGCTCTACCCTAGGCTCAGTCCAGAGGCCTCCCCCTCCAACAATCTGAACCCTTCAGCCCCAGCCCAGAGCCCGCACCCCGGCCCCAGTCCCATGAAAATGAATGAGGGTGGGGGAGAGTAAGCGACTGAAGGAGGGGGGCTGGAGTAAGTGGAGTGGTGGGGCAAGGGTGTGGCCTTGGGGAAGGGGCAAGACAGAGCAGGGTAAGGGTGCTTGCATTTGTGCAATTAAACAGTTGGCAACCCTAACCATAAGTCTTTTGTGAAGTATAAAAATGTCACTTTATCTGCATATTCCCTTTTTCCTTTTAAATCTTGCCCCTGTATATTTGTCAGATGTCTTTCCCCACCCATTCCCCATTTTTTCCTTTTTTTCCCCTCTGACCTTTTTTCTGTAAAATGTTCGTACAGTGATATTACAGAAGAAGAGACTGTGAGGCAAATTACAAAGATAAAATTTAAAACAGTACTGCCAACCTCAAGCATTCAAAAACTTGAGTCTGACGCAGTCATAAGGCTTTACAATTTTTTTTTTTTAAAGTTTTTGACTTCTGATTCCTGAGCCTTTAGGTTGCACATTGGGTCATGTTTTAGTGGTTTCTATTCTGTCCCTCAACCATGAGGGCTCGGGCAACTTATTTTTAAAATTAGAGTTGTGAGTCTCTTTCAATTGCTTAACTCCAAGAGCCTGTGGTTTTAAGAAGAAATTGATATGGTAAGACACTTTCAACAGATTCCTGAGATAACACTGATGCAATAAAGGCTGTGAAACAGTCTCATGACACATGTCATCCAATGGTTTGAGAGTGTATTACAGACTCTCAATTCTGTCTTATTTACAAGACATTGGAAAATAACGTGCATGTAAATCTTGGCTTTCTGGAAAATATGATTACTCAATAGATCACATTTTTAAATTGCTTTATTATGTGAGGTTTGATATACGCATTCCAACAAGAGCTGCTCCTTGTAGAGGTACTAGTTATAACCAGCCCATTGTATCTGTTTGTGACACTTGTAAAATGGATTGTTTAATTACGATAACTGACATTTTCTGAAGTGGCGTGTATTTCTGCTGTATTTAGCTGAAACAAAGAATGCTACACACTTGTTTTGCATTGAGAAAGGTATGTGAAGTAAGGAACTGAATTTTTTTTCTAGGACTTGTGCACTTATCTACATGATACAAGCCAGCAGTCAGTAAGTTGGACTTTTATATATATAAAATTTAGGAGGCGATCCAAAACATATGTTAGTATTTTACTTTTCTAACTACTTGTTTCTAAAGTGTATACACCCCTCCCCCCCATCTATTGATGGCACCAACATGTCATATGACTAGTTTAGATTTAGCAGGCACTTGGGGAGTTTCAGTGGGAAATGAAGAAAGTTGCAGAAGTGATATACTTGGTCAGTGTATTGATGGTGCCACTTGCACCATGAATATCTCCACCTGCTGGTTTATGAATCAGTGTGGAAGAAACTAACAGTGGCAGGATGAGCTTCATAAACATAGTATTAGATGAGAGGAAATATTGGGTGCTCTCAAAATTAGATTGAGTTAAGTAGGACTGGAGAATAGGACCTTTTTTGTCAAAGACATGAGCAAGAGAAAACTACTTACAATAATTTGAGTAAATTATCAATGTTCTCTTCCTTCACCCAGACATTAATGCTTAGAATTTCTTGAATGGAATAAGAACAATTAGCCTTTCCATTTCAAAATTTGTTTGTAGTTTTAATTCCATTCAGAATGTATTGTGATAACTAATAAACCTTAAAGTGTGTGGGGAAACTTTCTGCGTTGCCCTAAATTAATGAGTCCACAGACTCAAGTGATTCTCCAGAGACTATATTCAGAATTATTGTAGAACTGTTGCTGTGAAATTTTTACTACTTTGTTGTCTGTGTATAGGACTTCTGCTGAATTGAGTTTGCCATTAGTTCTGAAAACTTCCTGGATCACTTTTTTGTTGGCGAAAGGTAAATTATGTTTATAGTAGAATTATTTCCATTTCTTTTAATGGAGTGAATTTATAAACTTTTTGTTTCATATCTCCAATACAAGAAGCAAGACCTTGTTTAACTGTTCTCTCAGCTGGTATTATGGACTGGGAAGTTTGAATATGGTATGTGATATCTTTCCTGCCACTTAAGAGGCTGTTGCTGTTCTGGCCACTTGGATTTAAGGGTGGAATGTGTGGGGTTTTTGTTTTTTAAATAATGCCCCTATTTCATGGAAGTAGCTGCCTGAAAGTGACCAGTATTTTTTTTATTTTATATTTTTAATGGACCTGGAGAAGTTTGTAAGATTGTTTCTTCACTGTGGTAAGACTCACTCTGTGAAGGGCTTGGGCCTTAGTTAAGGATAGGAGGCCAACACCATATTGTTATAGCAGTATAATCAGCATCTAAAGCCTCTTCTACACTAAGGAATTTATTTAAAAAATCCTCATTGGTTCAGAATTAGTTCATTTGCACCAGTGGGAGCCCTAGTGTATACAAAGCTCCTGTGTTTACAACTGTCAATAAAACCTGCTTAGGAGCAGCTGAAACAATGGAGTTTTTGTTTCCTCCTAAAATTCTTGAGTATAGTCATAAAGTAAGGCTAGGGGAGGTTTTATGCTTGCCTTTTTGAGAGTCACGAGGAAGGGGTAAAATTCTACCAGGTATAGGAAGGTCAATAAAAAAGTTCTGTAAGAGGCTGGAAGTAGATGAACTCAGTCAAACTGAGGCTGGAAACGAGCCTAGGTGATAACCTAGTCCTAGTGGTAAGGATAACCGTTAAACTGTATGCACCATCTACTGTTAATTTTCAAGTGCTGATAATTCTTCTACTTCTATGACTTGTCAGTATATCATCTATCACAAAGACTGTTTGGACAGCCTGACTAACCTGAGCTTGGAATATAACAATTGTTGTGCTTTTTAACTGACTGTATAAATGAAGAGAAATTGTGTATTTTTTGTAAAACCAAGTTTTAGTAGTAATTGGAGAACAGAAAAGGGGGAAAAATTACATAAATAGAAAATAGTGATGCATGAAGGCAAAGTAGTTGTTTACGGTGTCGTTCTTGAGTAAAAAGTGTGTTGCGGGGGGGAAGTCATGTGCTGGAAAATAAGAACTTCATTCAGAGTTTAAGGAAAAAAATATGAATTAGTGATGTATGTTCTTTCCAGAGTGATAAATCCTTACAAATCATGCATGGCTAAATACATCAAACTTCAGACATGGTCACATCCTAGGTTATGTTTTCTAGAATCCATTAACTGTGGTTTTGAGGTGAAACATCCAAATATTCTTTCTGTCAGGAATAATTTTATTTTAAACTCCAAGTATTGACTCAGTCCTTCTTTTTTTTACATTTTCAGGAAAAGTATTGCAGATGGAAGATGACCTGGTGATCTCTTTCCAGTTACTGTTATGTGTCCTTGATTATTTTATCAAACTATCACCACCTTCAATGCTCAAAGAGCCATACAGTAAGGATTTTAATTTTGTGTTCAGAAGCTTTTAAGTTCATAAAGAAGTCAACTTCAGTCTCCTTAGGGCCTTCAACAGTGTCCACACTGAATGCAATAAATTCTCTGTTCTATCTTAACGTACTTCACAATTGTGTTTAGATTTTGGGTTATTGAATGAAACAGAACATGGCAATATATTTAATGTATTAAAAGTCTTTCATTATTACTATCCCTGCCCTCCTTTTACTGCCTCCCCACCCACACAGGAATATTGTAATGGCTTGGTAGTATATCAGCAATACTGCTACCGAATATACAAAGGACTTGAGAAAATGGATTGGAAAGCATTATTTAAATTTTGATTGGGATATTACATAAGTGAAAGAAAGGTGGACAGTGACATGAATTTACAGAGCTTTCTTGATGTATAGTAATGTGATGGCATCACCTCACCGCAGAATTTTCAACTACGGTCCAGTCTAAGAGCATAGGGGACAGAATATGCAGCCATGAAGAGGAGAAGGAAAGAGAGGTGGCTAGATGGAGTAAACGGTGGTTGGAATCGTAACTCAGAATGACAAGGTGTATACAGAATGTTGCTATATAGGTACCATTGTTGTTCTTCGAGTGATGGTCCCAATTGTAGTCCACTGAGGATTTACACATGTGCACCATGCATCTGTAGCTGGAGAATTTGAAAGTAGTAGTGTCCATTGGTCCGTGCATGTGCCCTTGGCTTTACCTCATGGTTTCGTCTGAGGTGATGGTGGGATGGACCAGCCGCATCTCCAATTCCTTTTCACCACATTGCATTCAGGTGCAGTCTTTCCCCAGCCTTACCCGAGAAGGCTGGGCTGTCCACTTCTGGAAGCACCTCATGGAAGTTGCCATGAGACCTCATTCTGACCTAGGCTGGGCAGCTCCCCGGTTCATTGGCCTGAGAGGGAGCTAGGAGTGTGTGTCCAGCTACAGAATCTGAGTCTGGCCCCCACAGACCACCCCTGTGGACCCTGTGCTGGGGCCTAGTCGGGAGGTAGGGAAGCATGCACATAAGGATGGCAGTAAGTTTTCCCCCAAACCTAAGAGGGGACAACTCCTTCCATGAATTCCAGTCACGGGGAGGGAGCGTGCTCTAAAACACAAGAAGAGACAGCACAAGCTGATGGATCTGCCAGTATCAGATACCAAACAGCATATCCTGTCAGTATCAGCGCCCCGTAGATTGCGAGAACTGTCGGCTCTGGGGAAACCCTCGGCTCTGGGGAAAACCACCGTTCTGGTTCCTGCTGAAGAAAGAGTACCCTTAATACCAGGGAGGTCAGGAAAAGTACCAGCACCCCCAGGAAGTATTTGTTCTAGGAAAGCTGAGGTCTCCACGCCGTCTGGAGCCTTCTACATTTAGGGAGACTATATCTCCCACTCATGACATGCCACAGCTGAGGCACCCCATGCTCCGATGGCCTATATGCTTCTACCAGCTCCAGTGGTACTGCTGATGGAACAGATGTCCAAGTCTTCATCTTCGGAAGAGTAAGATGGGGGCAGGGACTGTCCATCCATTACCAGCACTATGAATATCCGAAGAGCCTTCGATTTTGTGGCAATATCCCACTAGAGAACTTTGCTGCAAAATTGCCGCAGCAAGACGGGACCCTCTTCTAGGCAATAGAGGAAGGGAAACTGGTAGCAAGGACATCCCTTCAATCAGCTGTGGATGTGGTAGATACTTCATCGCACTCTGTGGCTTCAGGCATAGTCATGTGGAGGGAATTGTGGCTCCGTTCCTCTGGTTTCCTCAGGGAATTGCAAAATACCACTGAAAACCTGCCTTTCAATGAATCCCATCTTTTTAACCAGAAAATGGATGATTGCACGCCCTCAAAGATTAGAAGGCTACACTTCGTACCTTGGGTATTTCTACACCTGCTCCCAAGCATAAATTCTACTGTCCACCGCCCACACAATGTTACAGGACCTCCAGTTTTTCAATCAGAGGCTGTATGAATCACCACGGAAGTGTCAAAAGACTCAGATATTGTTCTCCAGGACCACCTTCCTACTAGATGCAATTCCTACGGAAAAGATCTTTCTGAGGAACTCTAGAGCAGGGGTTCTCAAACTTTTGCTTTCTTGTCCCCTCCAGCCCCATCTGCCTAACATGCTCTAAAAAATCCATGGCCTACTTGTGCTACAACAGCTGTTTTTCTGCATATAAAAGCCAGGTCCAGCGTTAAGGGGTAGCAAGCAGAGCAATTGCCAGGGGCCCCATGCCACAGGGAGCCCTGCAAAGTTAATTTGCTCAGGCTTCGGCTTCAGCCCCGGGTGGCAGGGCTTGGAGCCCTGGGCTTCAGCTCCAGGCGGTGCAGCTTAGGCTTTCTGCCCTGGACCCCAGCAAGTCTAATGGCGGCCCTGTATGGCTGACCCCCTGAAACCTGTTCATGGCCCCCTCAGTGGGCCCCAGACCTCTGGTTGAGAACCACTACTTTAGAGAGCCTCACTTACTGCCATATAACCATCCCACTCCTTTCAGGGGTCATCTAGCACTCTTTCTATCAGCTTGGAGTGCAATAACAATGGACAAATGGGTGCAAAATGTCATACACATGGCTCAACAATCTAGTTCATCATGCTATCTCATCCATAGCTTCTCCCCCATCCCTCCTCAGAGATCACTCTCAGGACAACATCCTCACCCTACAGCTGAATTCCTTACTACAAAGAGGAGCTACATACTGGGTTTCTCTGGAATACCAAGGGATGGGGTTCGTATTCAACTTCCTAATATCCAAAAAGAAAGGTGGATGGAGACCTGTTCTGTACCTGTACCTTTTCAGTCACTTCATCCTCATGTCCAAGTTTTGTATGATCAAGCTAGCAGCGATCATCCCATCATTAGAAAAAGGCATATAGTTAACAGCTCTCAGTATGCAAGATGCCCACTTTCACATAGACTTTCATGCAGCCCACAGACAGTACCTGAAGTTCAGCTCGCACCATTTTCAGTACAGAGTCCTTGCATGAGGCCTCACCACTGCTCTCAGGGTCTTCACCAAGGTTTTCTCAGTCATGGTGGCATACCTCAGGCATTATGGGGTCCTTGTGTTCCCTTATCTTGACAATTGGCTCCTGGCAGCACGATCCAGATGCTAAGCCCAAGTTTCATCCTCCATGTAGCTCAGCGTCCTTTCCTCCCTTGGAGTGAGCATCAGTGTTGAAAAATCAACCTGGGACCAAACAACCCCTAGACCAGTGGTCCTCAATCTTTTCCATCTGGTAGGCACCAGACGATGAGCCATGGAGGACTGTGGCAGCAGATGAGCATCTGCTGAAATGCCGCTGACAAGCGGCAACGTCAATAGGCGTCAATGCTTCCGACAAGCAGCGTCATCCAGAGGTATCGATGGCGTTTTGGCAGCGATACCTCTAGAAGACACTGCTTCTTGGTGGCATTTTGGCAGATGCTTGTTCACCAGCCAGTACATGGGTGCATTTAGATGCCCTGCAGGTGCCATGGTGCCTACGGGCACTGTTTTGGGGACCCCTGCCCTAGACTTTATGGGGCCTTTGTTAACTCAGTCACAGCATGAGTCTGCCTACCAGTGGACAGGTTCCAGACTCTGCACGAACTCACAGCCCATGTTGTCAACTATTCTGTCCCAGCCAGGACCTACCTATCCCTCCTTGGCCACATGGCTTTGTGCACATACATCACTGCCCTCACTTGCCTCTACCTTCACTGCTTTCAGATGTCGCTCCAGAAGATTTACTCATCCATGCATCATACCATCGACCTCATGTCCTATCCTGGGTACTCTCTTCCCTCCACTGGTGGACAGAACCATGATAGGTTTGCATAGGGGTTCCCTTTCTCCCCTGTTCCCTGGACAAGATGATCATTACCATCTCATCCCTTGTAGGTTGAGGAGCGCATATGGGCAGTGACATGATACAGGGAGCATGGACTCCATGGGAATCCAGGATGCACATCAACGTTCTGGAGCTCAAGGCTATAAGCAAGGCATGCCAAGTATTTCTCCCGTTCATCTGTTCCCATTTTGTTCTTATGTTGGACAACACTGCCAGTGTTTACTATGGCAACTGTGAACAGACACAGTCACCTCTGGAATTGGTGCATCACCCACTAGATTCTCTTATCTGCAGTCTATCTCCTGGGGACACAGTGTGATTGCAGACTTGCTCAGCAGACATTTTGTGATCGACCATGAGTGGGAACTCCATGACACGGTGGTATATGACATCTTTGACCAATGGGAGACTCTGACCAGAGACCTTTTTGCCTCCCCCCATCGTCAACAAATGTAAGCACATGCTATTGCGGGGACGGAGGATATCTTGATCTCCCTTTTCAGGGTGATGCTCTCATACTCCCCTGGTCAGACCAGATCAACTATGCCTTACCTCTTCCGCTCCTACCATAAGTACACCACAAGATCAGATGAGACAGAGTGACAGTCATCCTGATCGCCCCTTGATGGCCCAGACAATTCTGGCTTCCCAACCTCCTCTGCATGACTGCCCATCCCCCAGTTTCCATTCCTATTTTCCTAATCTACTGACGCAGCACAAGATCAGACATCCCAGTTCACAAGTGCTTCTCAGAGCATTGTATTTGTATGAACAGCTTCTCTAGAACTGGCATGTTCATCAGAGGTGCAAAACATCCTCTCTAGCAGCAAGAAAGAGTCCACTAGACATTGTTACCAGGCCAAGTGGAAACACTTTGCCTTCTGGGCCCAACAAAAGGGGCTTTCCCCATAAGTGATGGGAATTTCCCTTCTTCTGGACTACCTCCTGTCCTTGAGGATCTTGAGAGAGTTGAGAGTGAGACCCAAGATCCACTAAGCAGCAGATAGCACTGTCCACCCCCTGTGGAAGAAAATTCCATCTTTCCACTTCCGTTGACTGCTAGGTTTTGGAAAGGCCTCATGAGAATCTCCCCACTTGTCACTCTCCAGTGGGACCTCAGCCTAATGTAATCACCCTTCGAACTGCTGACATTGTGCTCTGTGTCCCTCCTTTTCATGAAAGTCATTTTCATTTTTGGAAACCCTGCCTGCCCTTTGGCAAGAAGGGTTGGTGAATTTGAGATCATGATGGCGGACCTTCCTTTCACGACTTTCCGTAAAGATTGTCTTCCTGCACCTGCATCCCAAATTTTGGCTTAAGGTTATCTCCTAGTTTTGTGTTTAATCAATCCATTTGCTTGCTTTCTTTCTTTCTGAAGCCTCACTCCTCGGAAAAGGAATGGCAACTCCACTCCCTCGATGTCCATTGGTCCTTGGTCTTGTCTTCTGCAGGTGGAAAGCCAAGCCGGAAATCCCCCCACCCCCAACTGTCATAATAGCTGAAAGAGTTAAAGGGCAGGCAATCTCCACGCAGAGAATCTCCAAGTGGATTTCGGGGTTCATTACACTCTCTGTTATCAGACCTGCTTTGGATGCAGGCCCATTTCACACGAGCCCAGGCTTTGACTCTAGCCTCCTTCCATGATGTGCCACTCTGGGACATATATAGAGCAGCCACTTGGAGTTCAGTCCACACCTTTTGCTATGCATTGCGCCTTGGTGCAGGACTCAGTGATGGACAAGAACGGCCATACCAGGTCAGACCAAAGGTCCATCTAGCCCAGTATCTATCTACCGACAGTGGCCAATGCCAGGTGCCCCCGAGGGAGTGAACCTAACAGGCAATGATCAAGTGATCACTCTCCTGCCATCCATCTCCATCCTCTGATGAACAGAGGCTAGGGGCACTATTCCTTACCCATCCTGGCTAATAGCCACGTATGGACTTAGCCACCATGAATTTATCCAGTTTCCTTTTAAACGCTGTTATAGTCCCTGCCTTCACAATCTCCTCAGGTAAAGGGTTCCACAGGTTGACTGTGCGCTGTGTGAAGAAGAACTTCCTTTTATTTGTTTTAAACCTGCTGCCTATTAATTTCATTTGATGACCCCTAGTTCTTGTATTATGGGAATAAGTAAATAACTTTTTTCCTTATCCACTTTCTCCACATCACTCATGATTTTATATATCTCTATCATACCCCCCCTTAGTCTCCTCTTTTCCAAGCTGAAGAGTCCTAGCCTCTTTAATCTTTCCTCATATGGGACCCTCTCCAAACCACTAATCATTTTAGTTTAGTCCTTTTCTGAACCTTTTCTAGTGCCAGTATATCTTTTTTGAGGTGAGGAGACCACATCTGTACACAGTATTCGAGATGTGGGCGTTCCATGGATTTATATAAGGGCAATAATATATTCTCAGTCTTATTCTCTGTCCCCTTTTTAATGATGCCTCCTTTGATGTGGCTGTCCTCTGTTCAACCATTCCATCTTCATCCTCGCAACCTCCTCTGACTTAGGTAGTGCTTGTTAATCACACTCAGTGAAATACAATAAGTAACATCACATGAAGAAGAACAGGATGTTATTTACCTGTAATTGGAGGTTCTTTGAGATGTGTGTTCCCTATCAGTATTCTACTCCCCTCCCCTCCTCCTCTGGTATGGATCTGTTGGATATGTGGTGGAGAAGTAACTGGAGATGCAGTCAGTCCTCCCCACCTTTTATTACCTCTGACAAAACCATGAGGCGAGCCAAGTGTGCATGTGTGGACCAACGGACACTACTGCTTTCAAATTCTTTGGCTCTGGACATGTGTGCATGCATAAACTCTCAGTGGAATACAGATAGAGACCGCACATCTCGAAGACCTTCCAGTTACAAGTAAGTAACCTCCTCTTTCCTTGCTTTGACTTTTAGCTGACTTACTCTTACATAAGTAAATGTTCATTTCTGTTTGAAAATCATAAACTTCTCTAAACAGTAACTTTTAGTATGTACTCCTTGTACATTTAAAACTTGGGATATGTTGCTAAGAACACTAAAAGTGGTGTCACAAATAAGTCTTGTGTAACTTTGGATAGTACTTCATTTTTATGTTGGGTATCTTCCACCAGGGGAATATATTTTAATGATATATTGAACAAAGAAAAAAGCTGGAGTTAATTGGGTTTTTCCTTTAACAGGATTGGGGAAGGATATCATCAGTAATGTCCTTGGCTTTTTTTTTTCTTCTTGATCCATAACTCATATGGATAACCTGAATTTATCTGATTATTCATTGATGAATAGCTTCAAATGGATAGATTATTGGTGGTCTTGTTGTTGATCCTACTCCATTTGAACTTTAATTGTCAAAAATACTATTTCTCTCCCTTTTTATTCTAAAATGAGGACAATTTTAACTTCCATGTAAATAACTACTGGAGAAAGAATAGCCTTGGGGTTAAGATATGGCTCCCCAAAACTGATAGGAGTTTAATTTAATCTTTTGTAAAGTGTACTGCTGTAGGATAGACACTATACATAGTACTGCCAAGCTCAAACATTCAGAAATCCTGAGTCTGGCCCCAAAAGTCGAGATTGAAAAAACAAACAAACAGTGCCACCTTTGAATCTTAAGAGTTCACATTTTCTGTTTTTTGTAATGCAACTATGAGAACTAGAAACTTGTTTTAATATGAAAGGTGAGATTCTGATATCACCTGACTCCAGAAGCTGGACCTTTAAGAAAAATAGTGAGTTGACAATATGCAAGGTATTACATTAATATTCCAGATGAGTGCCAGCCACAGTTTGCACAGGCACAGCTTAAGCTCTCTCACAAATCTGGCAGAGCTTCTCAATTCTGATCAGTAACACACTGTAGTATTCAAGTCCTGATGACAGTGGAAAGACTTTAAATTGTGCTAAATTATTATGTGAATAAAACAAAAGAGGACTAAGATGAGACTTCCAAAGTAGAACAGCTGGGCAAAAACTTTGAACAGTTACCAATCACCAAACTGACAATTACCAATCTACCAATTTGAAAATGTAAAATTTTATATTTTATTTTTTAATTTATAGTATAATACTTTATATATTGCATTATATCAATATATAAACTATAAAAGAGAATTCAGTAAAGATTAAATTAAACTACTTTGACCTTTATTAGAAAAAACATGGTTTTGACCTATATGAAACAAAAATCTAATTTTCCTCTGTGGAAAATTTCATGTCAGGTTTTTTGTTCCAAATTGTGTAAAATAAATAAAATTAAATAAATTTTAAATTGTCCTTTGAATGGAAATTCCAGGTTCTTCTTTGAGCATCTTCTGCATATTCCCACTCTTAGGGTGCGCCGAAGGCTTCAGTATGTCGTCTACAATTGGAGGTTAAACTGGGTCCTATGATTGTCAAAGGCCATGTCCACACTACAGAATAAAATCGAAATTATTAAAATCGATTTTATAAAACAGGTTTTATAAAATCGATTTTACGTGTCCACACTAGGCCCACGTCCAGACTAACCCGCGGCATCGGCGGGTTAAAATCGATTGCTCGGGGATCGATATATTGCGTCTAGTCTGGACGCGGTGTATCGATCCCCGAGCGCGCTTACATCGATTCCGGAACTCCATCAATCCGAACGGAGTTCCGGAATCGACACGGAGAGCCGCGGACATCGATGCCGCACCGTCCAGACTGGTGAGTACCTCGATTTTAGAAATTCGACTTCAGCTATGTTATTCCCGTAGCTGAAGTTGCGTATCTAAAATCGATTTTAATACCTAGTCTGGACGTGGCCTGAGGCACATTACTTCGGTGGTGTGTGTCCATGGTCCCAGGCTACCATCGATTTCCGGAGCGTTGCACTGTGGGTACCTATCCCATAGTTCCTGCAGTCTTCCCTGACCCTTGGAATTATGGGTTACTACCCCAATGCCTGATGGGGCAAAAATCACTGTCGTGGGTGGTTCTGGGTACAGCCTCACCCCCTCCCTTCCTGAAAGCAGCAGACAGCCATTTCGCGCCTTTTTTACTGGGTGAACTGAGAGCAAACGCCATAGCACAGCAAGCATGGACCCTGCTCTGATCAGTAGCGCGATCGTGGACGTTGTAAACAGCTCACACATTCTCGTGCTGTCTATGGTGAACCATGAACTGCAAACGCAGGAGAGGAGGAGGCAGCTACGGCAGCGCGGCGACGAGAGTGATGAGGACCTGGAGACTGATTTCTCCCTAACCGCAGGCCCCCGCGCTTCGGAGCTCCTGATGGTAATGGGGGAGGTTCTACCCATTGCTCGCCGATTTTGGGCCCGGGAAACAAGCACAGACTGGTGGGACCGCATAGTTTTGCAGGTGTGGGACGATTCGCAGTGGCTGCGGAACTTTCGCATGTGTAAGAGCACTTTGAACTTTGTGACTTGCTTTCCCCTGTCCTGAAACGCCATAATACCAAGATGAGAGCAGCACTCACAGTGGAGAAGCGAGTGGCAATAGCCCTCTGGAAGCTTGCAATGCCAGACAGCTACTGGTCAGTCGGGAATCAATTTGGAGTGGGAAAATCTACTGTGGGGGCTGCTGTGTTGCAAGTAGCCAAAGCAATCATTAAGCTGCTGCTACGAAAGGTTGTGACTCTGGGAAACGTGCAGGTCATAGTGGATGGCTTTGCTGCAATGGGATTCCCTAACTGTGGGGGGGCCATAGATGGAACCCATATCCCTATCTTGGCACCAGAGCACCCAGTACATAAACCGCAAGGGGTACTTTTCAATGGTGCTGCAGGCACTGGTGGATCACAAGGGACGTTTCACCAACATCCACGTGGGATGGCCAGGAAAGGTTCATGACGCTCGTGTCTTCAGAAGCACTACTCTGTTTAAACGGCTGCAGCAAGGGACTTACTTCCCAGACCAGAAAATAACAGTTGGGGATGTTGAAATGCCTGTAGTTATCCTGGGGGACCTAGCTTACCCCTTGATGCCATGGCTCATGAAGCCATACACAGGCAGCCTGGACAGTGGTCAGGAGCTGTTTAACTACAGGCTGAGCAAGTGCAGAATGGTGGTAGAATGTGCATTTGGCCATCTAAAAGGGCGCTGGAGAACTTTACTTACTCGCTCAGACCTCAGCCAAACCAATGTCCCCTTTGTTATTGCTGCTTGCTGTGTGCTCCACAATCTCTGTGAGAGTAAGGGGGAGACCTTTATGGCGGGGTGGGAGGCTGAGGCAAATCACCTGGCCACTGATTACGCGCAGCCAGACACCAGGGCGATTAGAAGATCACACCAGGAAGCGGTGCGCATCAGAGAAGCCTTGAAAACGAGTTTCATCATGGGCCAGGGTACGGTGTGACTGCTGTGTTTGTTTCCCCTTCATGAACCTCCCCCCTGTATTGACTCCTTCTGCAAGCAACCTACCCCCGCCCCCTTCCATTACAGCTTGCTTATGGAAATAAAGTTACTATCGTTTAAAAACCATGTATTCTTTATTAAAAGTCATTCCCTGTAAGCAACCCACCCTCCCACTTGCTTTAAAAAGCATGTACTTATAAAAAGAGTAAAGAGAAATAACAAGGTACCCCGGGAGTGGTTTGGGAGGAGGATAGGAGGGAAGAAAAAGGCCATTAAGGAATCCTTGAAAACGAGTTTCATCATGGGCCAGGGTACGGTGTGACTGCTGTGTTTGTTTCCCCTTCATGAACCTCCCCCCTGTATTGACTCCTGCTGCAAGCAACCTACCCTCCCCCCTTCCATTACAGCTTGCTTATGGGAATAGTCATTCCCTCTAACCAACCCACCCTCCTACTTGCTTTGAAAAGCATGTAATTATAAGAAGAGTAAGAGAAATAAAAAGGTACCCCGGGAGTGGTTTGGGAGGAGGATAGGAGGGAAGAAAAAGGCCATTAAGGACATTTCAATGTAATGACAGCCTTTTGGTTGGACTGTCCACGGGGGTGGAGTGGGTGGGTGCAGAAAGGCTTCCCCCACGCGTTCTTACACGTCTGGGTGTGGAAGATATGGAACATGGTGAGTACTGAGGGAGGTTAAACATGGGCTGGAGTGGCACTCTGTGACCCCGCAGCTCTTCCACCAGACTTCGGAGGATGTCAGTTTGATCGCTCAGCAGCTGCAGCATTGCATCCCGCCACCGCTGATCTTCCTGCCTACACCTCCAATCTTCCTGCCACCACATCTCATCTCGAGCGTCCCTCCTGTCCTCACGTTCACTGGCATCTTTCCTGTAGTTTGCTACCACGTCCTTCCACTCCCCCAGATGAGCTCTTTCATTGTGGGTTACTGCCATGATTTCTGTGAACATTTCATCCCGTGTCCTCGTCTTCCTCCTCCTTATCTGAGCTAGCCTTCGGGCTGGAGTAGGGAGGCTTGAAAAATTTGCAGCTGCATGTGTGGGGGAAAAGAGTGATAGAAGGATCATAAGAGAGACATTTCACAGAACAATGGTTATACTCTTTCACAGTGAACTACACTATTCACCGTACGTAGCACATGTCACTTCACTACAAGGTCGCCTTTGGATTCTTTTAGTATTTAGTGCCTGCGGCTGTGGTGTAACAGATCAACACAGACGCAGGTCCGGGGATTACAATTCAGCTCGCAGGCGGTCATGGTAGGGCCTACATCTAAAATGGCAGATCACCCTCTCCCTTCTCCCTGCACCACCCCCCCGTGTGGCTATTAGCAGGTAAGATTCGTGCTGGCCAGCCAACTGCTAAAAAGCACATCTTTTGCTTTTTTTCTTATGCCTTCAGAAGGAGCAGCAGAGGAAATACTGTGAATTGTGTTCCTCCCCACTCCGCATGTCTGCTATAATGGCAGATCAATGAAACCCTATCCCCTCCCCCGCCCCCCCCCCCCCCTTTGTGGCTATTAGCAGGGAAAATTCCTGCTGGCCAAATGCTAAAAAGCTCAGCGCCATTAAAGACACCTCCCCATAGGAATGGGCAGCTTTTTCCCTTCCCCCCACATGGCTAACTGCAAGGGAAGGATTTCTTTTAAGCCGCAGGAAAGCATCACCGTAGGAATGGTCATCTCTGTCCCCTTAATAAAATACATTAATTTTTACCAGGTGACCATGAACGATATCACTCTCCTGAGGATTACAGATAGAGAAAAAGAAATTATGCTTCTTGAATGCCAGCAATCCCCGGGACCATACGCAGCTAGGCTTTGTCATGCAATGATACCCGATTACGTGCTCCAGGCATGGCATGGTAAAGTTTCGTACCATGGTGGACGGAATAAGGCTGCCCTGCCCAGAAACCTTCTGAAAAGGCTTTTGGGGTACCTCCAGGAGTGCTTCATAGAGATGTCCCTGGAGGATTTCCGCTCCATCCCCAGACATGTTAACAGACTTTTCCAGTAACTTTAATGTCAGCTAATGCATGCAAACCCTCATGGCAAATCAATCATTAAAAAACGCTTGCTTTTAAACTATGTTTTATATTTACAAAGGTACACTCACCAGAGGTCGCTTCCATGGCTTCAGTGTCTGGGCTAGTGGCTTGGGAGGGCTGGGAGTTTAATTCTGTCTGGGTCACGAAAAGCTCCTGGCTGTTGGGGAGAATGGAGTGCTGTGTGCTTTCAGCAAGGTCGTCGTCCTCTTCCTCCTCGTAATCTTCCCCCTCTGCTGAATCCTCAGCCATGGGTGAGATTATTACCTCCACCTCGGAATCCACAGACAAGGGGGGGCTTGTCATGGCGCAGCCCCCTAAAATTGTATGCAGCTCAGCGTAGAAGCGGCATGTTTTTGGCCCAGATCCGGATCTGCCATTTGCTGCTTTGGTTTTCTGGTAGGCTTGTCTGAGCTCCTGCACTTTAACTCTGCACTGCACTGAGTCCCTGGTATGGCCTCTCTGCCTCATGGCATTAGAAATTTTTTCAAAAGTTTTTTCATTTCGTCTTCTGGAACGCAGTTCTGATAGCACAGAATCTTCTCCCCATACAGCGATCAGATCCAATAACTCCTGTGTGGTCCACGCTGGAGCTCTTTTCCTATTCTCAGGAGACTGCATTGTTATCTGTGCTGCTGAGAGCTCCACGCTGGCCAAACAGGAAATGCAATTCAAAAGTTTGCGGGGCTTTTCCTGTATACCTGGCCAGTGCAGTAGAGTTCATTTACCTGTCCAGAGCGGCCACTGGTGCACTGTGGGATACCTCCTGGAGGCCAATAACTTCGATTTCCGTCCACACTAACCCTAAATCGATTTAGTAATATCGATTTTAGGGTTACTCCTCTCGTTGGGCAGGAGTACAGAAATCGATTTTAAGAGCCCTTAAAATCGATTTAAAGTGCCTTGTAGTGTGGACAGGTACAGCGTTAAATCGATTTAACGCTGTAGTGTGGACCAGGCCAAAGAGAGCCTTCTCCCAGCAAAGTTGTTATGCATGAGGTAATGCCAGATTCCTGCTCTATCCTTCAGGAGAATATGATACCAGCTTGGAGAACTTGGCAGGACTGGTCTGTGCCTCTTTGGATGTTTTCTTCTCCTTCCCCTTACCAATCTAGAATGTTGAATTCTCTGGTGCCAGAGCATCTTCCAACACAATCTGTGGATATGAGTTACAGAATGCCTCCTCTCCCCACCCGCATTAGAACAGGACATATTCTTAGAAGAGGATGGCTTTCATCAATATGTCACAGAGATACAGAGTGGCTCATCTTCTGATGACATCAGGGTAGCAACAGCATCTTCTCCCTCTGAGGATTCAGTTCAGTTTCATGAATCGGTTGATAGGATGGCATCAGCTTAAAAATTGTCATCAGTAGGTTTAGAGAAGAACTCACATCCATTTTTTTCATATTCTGGGGTCTACTGCCAATGCTAAATTCTCCTTGCCTGTATTAGAATGGCTGTGGCAACTGCAAAATCCGTTGTTCCAAATCATCTTTGTGTCATCCAGTCTCTAAAAAGGCAGACAAATTATGTCTGATACCACAGGATGGATTTTACTGTTTTCATGTGTACCCTCAGCCAAACTCATTATAGCAGCAACACAGCAAAATTCTGGACCAGCTTTTCAACTTTCCACCCACATGGATAAAGAAGGGGAAAAATGGATTCTCTGGCAGAAAATAAGTTTTCTTCCTTCTTCTTTAAACACGTGCATAGCTAGCTACTAAGCAGTTATGGATAGATATCAGTTTGCTATGGGAGACAATGTCTGTCTTTACTAAACATTTTATCAGAAGAGCAAAAGAAATTAATATCAGACCTTGATAAAGAGGGCCAAAACGTGGCCAAGCACGCTCTTAAGGCATCATCAGATGTTCCTGCTACTGCCTCAAGATCATGGGCATCTGCAATAGCTCTGCAGAGACATATTTGGTTATGTTTACCTTCTCTCCCATTGAATACCGGATTTAAAATAGAAGACGTACACTTTGAAGGGGATGATTTACTTAATGCAAAAATGGAGCAGACACTGGGAAAACTGAAAGATGTGATCCACAGCAAGATCTTTGAGGCAGAATTCCTATAGGAGGAGGATGTAAACACCTGTGTTCAGGAATCAGAGGCAATATCCCATCTTCATCTTTCTCTTATTATAATCAGAGAAGATAACCTTACATCACATGAAGGCAGACCATTTTAAATATAAAAATTTTTGTAAGAACTTGTATAAAAATGCAAGAAGTCAAAATACTGATATCTGGGAAGTTGAGTGCCTGGTATAAAATTAAGATATTGATATAATAGGCATCACAGAAACCTGGTGCTATGTTGATAATCCATGAGACATAGTAATACCAGGGTACAGAATATGTAGGAATGACAGAGTAGGTCTCACTGGTCAGGGAGTGGCACTATATGTGAAAGAGAGCCTAGTCGAATATAAATAAAATCTTAAATGAATCAAACAGTATTATAGAATCTCCATGGGTAGAAATTCCATGTTTCATTAATAAGAGTATAGCAGTAGGATTATGCTACCGACCACCTGACCAGGATGGTGATAGCAATTGTGAAATTCTCAGGGCAAAGTGAAATGTTCCCAGTCAACATGAGGATAGTTTAAATAACATAAGAACGACCATACTGGGTCAGACCAAAGGTCCATTTAGCCTAGTATCCTGTCTTCCATCAGTGGCCAATGCCAGGTGCCCCAGAGGGAATGAACAGAACTGTGATGGTACTACTAATCAGGAATTCTATTGCCTGATACACTCTGGTCCCCCCAAAACCTTCCCTGGGGACCCCCAAGACCCAGACCCCGTGGATCTCAACACAAGGAAAGTAAACTCTTTCCTTCACCAGTGCCTTTCCTAGGCTTCCCTCCCTGGGTTACCCTGGAAGATTACTGTGATTCAAACCCCTTGAATCTTAAAACAGGGAGGGATGTTCCTTCCCCCCTCCCCTTCTCCGTCACCCAGAGGCAATACAGATTCAAGCTCCGTGAACCTAAAACAAAGGGATTCCACCCCTCTCCCCTCCCTTCTCTTTCTTCCCTGTTAAGTACAGACTCAATTCCCTTGAGCCTCAACAGGAAAAAAAAATCATACAGGTCTTAAAAACAAAACTTTTAATAAAAAGAAAAGAGAATTAAAAAAATCACTGTAAATTCAAGATGGAATATTACAGGGTCTTTCAGCTTAAACTGGAGAAAAAAGCCTCTCCAACAGAAATACAATTTAAAATACTTTCAGCCAAATACACGTTAAAACTCTACCAGCCAGATACACATTTGCAAATAAAGGAAAAAACAATCAAAAGACTAAAGCCGCCTTCCTTACTAAATACTTACTATTCTGAATATATAAGAGACTGTAGCAGGGAGATTGGCAAGAAACCTGGTTGCATGTCTAGTCTGTTCCAGGACTCAGAGAGAACAACACCAAACCCAAAAACACAAACAAAGGTTTCCCTCCACCAAGGTTTGAAAGTATCTTGTCTCCTTATTGGTCCTCTGGTCAGGTGTTGCAGGTCACTGTTTGTTAACCCTTTACAGGTGAAAGAGACATTAACCCTTAGCTATCTGTTTATGACAAGAACAGGTAATCATCAAGTGATCCATCCCCTGTGCCCATTCCCAGCTTCTGGCAAACAGAGGCTAGGGACACCATCCCTGCCCATCCTGGCTAATGGCCATTGATGGACCTATCCTCCATGAATTTATCTAGTTTTTTTGAACCCTATTAGTGTCTTGGCCTTCACAATGTCCTCTGGCAAGGAGTTCCACAGTTTGACTGTGCATTGTGTGAAGAAATACTTCCTTTTGTTTGTTTTAAATTTGTTTGGTGACCCCTATTTCTTGTTTTATGAGAAGGAGTAAATAACACTTTTCCCACACCGGTCATGATTTTATAGACCTCAGTTATATCCCCCTTAGTCATCTGTTTTCCAAGCTGAAAAGTCCCAATCGTATTAATCTCTCCTCATACGGATGCTGTTCCATACCTCTAATTTTGTTTCCCTTTTCTAAATCTTTTCCAATTCCAATATCTTTTTTGAGATGGGTTGACCATATCTGCCTGCAGTATTCAAGTTGTGGGTGTACCATGGATTTATAGAGAGACAATCTGATATTTTCTGTCTTCTTATCTATTCCTTTCTTAATGATTCCCAATATTCTCTTAGCTTTTTTTGACTGCCGCTGCACATTGAGTGGATGTTTTCAGAGACTATCCACAATGACTCCCAAGATCTTTCTTGAATGGTAACAGCCAATTTAGACCCCATCATTTTGTATGCATAGTTGGGATTATGTTTTCCAATGTGCATTAGTTGGCATTTATCAACACTGAATTTCATCTCCCATTTTATTACCCAGTCACCCAGTTTTGTGAGATTCTTTTGTAGCTCTTCTCAGTCTGCTTTGGACTTAACCATCTTGATTAGTTTTGTATCATCTGCAAATTTTGCCACCTCACTGTTTTCTCCTTTTTCCAGATGATTTACGAATATACTGAATAGGACTGGTCCCAGAACAGACCCCTGGGGAACACCACTATTTACCTCTCCCCCTTCTGACCATTTATTCCTATCCTTGGTTTTGTATATTCTAACCGTAATCTCAAATTTTTATTGTGTTTTCTGTGTTTGTAGCCAGGATTGGATGCCGAGATGAAATTTTTAGACACCACTAATGACTCCTTCATGGATCAGATAGCCCTGGAACCCTCAAGGGGAGAGGCAATTCTTGACTTAGTCCTTAGTGGCACACAGAATCTGGTCCAAGAGGTGAATATAGCTGAACCTCTTGGTAATAGTGATCATAATGTTAAATACTAAAGAAACCCAGTACAGTAGTATTTAACTTAAAAAAGGTGAATTACACAAAAATGAGGAGGCTAGTTAAATGGAAATTAAAAGGAACAGCGAAATGCCTACAGACTACATGGAAACTATTTAAAAACACCATAATAGAGTATCTAACTAAATGTATATCCCTAATAATAATTAATAAAAAAAACAGCACCAGGGCCAAAAAAATGCCACCATGGCTAACTAGAGTGAAAGAGGTGGTTAGAGACAAAAGACATCTTTTTAAAACTGGACCTCAAATCCTAGTGAGGAAAATAAAAAGGAGCATAAACTATGGCAAATTAAGTGTAAATATCTTTAGGTAGGCCTATATATAAATCTAAGGTACACCCCCACCTTGAATACTGTGTGCCATTCTGGTTGCTCCCTCTCAGAAAAGGTATATTAGCATTGAAAAAGGTACAGAGAAGGGCAACAAAAATGATTAAGGGTATGGAACAGCTTCCATATGGGGAGAAATTAAAAAGACTGGGTCGTTTCAGCTTGGAAAAGAGATGAGTAAGTGGGAATATAATAGAGGTCTATAAAATGATTAATAGGGTGGAGAAAATGAATAAGGAAATGTTATTTACTACTTCATATAACACAAAAACCAAGGGTCACCCACTGAAATGAATAGGCAGCATGTTTAAAACAACCAAAAGAAAGTACTGCTTCACACAACACATAGTCAACATGTGGAACTTGTTGCCAGGGGCTGTTGTGAAGGCTAAAACTATAATTGGGCTCAAAAAAGAATGAGGTAAGTTCATGGAAGATAGGTCCATCAGTGGTTATTAGCCAAGATGGTCATGGACGCAAAGCCATGCTGTGGGTGTCCCTAAACCTTTGATTGCTAGAAGCTGGGACTGGATAACAGGGAATGGATCTCTTAATAATTGCCCTGTTCTGTTAATTCCTTCTGAAGCATCTGGCATTGGCCACTGGTGGAAGATAGGATACTGAGCTAGATGGACCATTGATCTCACCCTGTATGGCTGTTCTTAACAGTATTCTAAACAGCAAATATCTTTGCAGACACAAGACAGGTCAAAGAATTCCTCAGTCACATCTTCCTAACTGAATGTCAGGCCACAGGTTTGACATGTTAGTCAACAGCTTCAAACCAATCTTGGAAGATCCTATCTGTGGTTTTGGAGACTGTCCAAGTTTTACAGTGCATGGAAACTAATAGGGTATTACAGATGGGTTTTAGATACAGTAAAGAGAGGCTATACATCAAAGTTAAAGTCCTTCCTCCATGCAACTCCCATGTCCCCCTCCCTTTTCAGGAGGTGCTATTAACAAAGGGAGTACAGGCTCATCTGAGTGCTATAGAACAAGTACCTCTGAACTCCGGAAACAAAGAGTTGTAATCCTGTTAATTTCTAATCCCCAACGGCTTCAGAGCTCTAAACAGATGAATCAACCAACTTCAGAAGGCAGTCTTTGGTGTTAATCATTTTATCTCTGTCTGCTCTAGATAAGTTTGCTGCTCTTGACCTCAAAGGGGCATATTTCCATATCTCTATAAGGATATCCCACTGCAAATATCTACCTTTTGGCCTTGATTCAGACCACTTCAATACAGCGTCTTACCTTTTGGCCTCTCTGCTGTGTCCTGAGTTTTTACCATATGTTTGGCTCTGCTAGCATCTCATCTGAGGAAGCAAGGGTTTTATCTTCTCTTACTTAGACAATTGACTACTGAAGGGCCCGTCCAAAGAAGGATTAGAAGAAGCCATTGAGGTGACTTGCTCTCATTTCAAAATCTTGTGTCTTTATAAACCAGAAGTCCCTTTTTCAGTCAGTCTTCAACTCTGTGAAAGAAAAGCTTTTTTTCTTGAGAGGTTTTTGAAAATAACCATTTCCATACAGATGCTGGGGCTACAGCCCATTCAAATGTATTTTCTGAAGTTATTGGGTCTCATGGCCTCTGCAACATAACGTAATTCTATGTACCAGGCTCAGAATGAGGCAGCAGCAAAAGTGGCTTAAAATAGAGTTCTGAACGACATTCGGCTTTCTGTAATGTGGTGGTTACATCCACAGAATGTCCTCGGAGAATTGAGGGTGATCCATCTGGCTCTCAAGGTATTTCTTTCGCACATAAGTAATACCGTTAATCGGGTGGCCTTGGCAAGCCCTGGCACAAATTAAGTACTGGATCTTGATCCAGATCTGAAGTTCATTTTGACAGAGTTCTTCGATCATTATTCAATTAAGACTCTGCTTTCTCCTGCCTTTATTGATGTACTGCTTGTCAAACTATCCCAAGAGTAGAAATATGCAGAGGACACTGAAAGAACAAATGAAGGTTGGTTACTTGTAGCTGGAGTTCTCTGAGATGCATTCTGCATATTCACACACCCTGCCTGTCTTTTCTGCTCCTGTTGAGTCCTAATTCTGTATTTACTTGGTATTGCACTTTAGAAGTTGGAAGGAACTGAGGTGGCCATGCAATGCCCCTTAAGTCTACACGAGTGTTGCTGGTGGGAGGAGACAGGGAGGGGTGAGCCACTCCCTAACAGGCACCACAACTAAAAGGTACCACTGTCTTGCTACACTCAGTGGGTACATTCCAGGAGTGTGAATATGCAAAGTCCATCTCGAAGAACTCTGGTTACAAATAAGTTACCTTCTTTGTGGAGCTTTGAGGAAGTGTAGTCTTCACTTGTAGCCTAACTCTGGATGTTACAGGAAACTAATGCTTACTCCTCATTTGCAAAATGATTTGGAAGTTGTGGATGAAAAGTGCTGAGTAGTGTTAAATTCCATACATAAGTAGCTTTAAACACATAATGTCCAAAGACTTATACAGACAGTCTCATTAGTTTTCTGTTCATGTGGATTTTGTATGATGCATTTCCCCTTTCTTGGCATATAAATCATAAATATGCTTCCTGTTCTACTGTATAGCATATGTAGACTCTCTTCTTAAAACCACATCATCCTCTTTTGTGGCTTAAATGTAAAGGTCAGAAGTATTCTTTGCTTTTTAGTTACTTGTTCGTGTGTTTTAAATCCTGTGGTAATGCTGACTGTCTTTTACAGAATCTCATGTGAGTGCAATGTCTGTTAATGGCTCAACTCGAGCTCCAAGGCGAGGTCAGAGCAGGAGTACACGTACATCAAAACAAACTGACACAGATACAAAAGTTATTGAAGTCCTTTGTAAAGAATATGGTTGTAACTTAGATGAGGTAAGATTTGTGCTTTTTGAAAAACTCACTATATTGGGTCTTGGTGTAATGTCCATCAAGCAAGGCGATATCCAAAAGTATGATTAAAACCTGATCTTATTCGTTGAGGCAGTAGTAAACAATTTTTTTTAATTTTTTTTTTACCTGATCATCAGTCTGCTTAAATGGTCGGTAGTGTTATCCCTTTCTCAATATTTCAGCCTCTGTTTAAACATCTCACTTTTGATATGGGAGACTAAACTGGGAAATAAAGCATCGAACTTAGTTTTTCTTCGAGTATTTGACATGTGGATTCTACTCATGGTGTGCCCCAGTGCAGCCGCTTGCAATGTTTTTTCATTAGTAGATTCCAGTAAGGGTTGTGTTCTCCTTCCCTAGGGTATAACAAGCTCAACAACCCCAACTGCCATTCAATTCCTTCAGACCACCCTAAGTCTAGCAAATGGAACAACGTTGATGTCCTATTTATAGTTACTTGTTAGGATAGTTTAATACTGAGTTACTGTGGCTTTAGTGTTTACTAGTGTGTGTTGCCTCTAATAAAAAAAATATTTTTTTTTGTTCCCAGTCAATTAGTAGGTGTTTAGTCACATGAACAGTTGAACCCTCAGGCTTCTAAATTATGTGGGGGTGGGGGAGGGGCTATTCCCCCAACAGATGCTCATGACAGGTCTCTTTACATCCCAGGAGAAGAGCATGTTGTTAAGTATATGATCTTCAAATTTACTGAGAAGCTTATGCTCAGATAAATATATTAGTCTTTAAGGTGCCACCAGACTCCTCCTTTTTGTGGATACAGACTAACACGGTTACCCCTCAGAGATTACACATTTTCCTTCATCTGGGTATGAGGAAAATCTCAGGAACAGGTGACCTTGGAAGTGAAGAAGATCCTTTTTTCATCCCTAGGTTTGAAAATCAATTAAAAAAGATAGAATCTGGTTCAGGTCTAGCTGATGGAATTTGTAGGGGCTCCACTAGATTCAATAGCAACAGGTGCATTTCTTCCACAGATTTCAGACCATAAGGCACTTTATCCTCTATTTTCACAATCACACTCAGGCATCAGTGAAGATATTTCTCAAACTTCTAGACTGTATGGTGTCATGTAGCTTTGACTACTTTGCCCATCTGTGATTGACCTTTTAAAGCTTGAATCAAGTCACATACAAACCAAAAATGCACAACATGATTTGGACTCCTCACTTTCAGTGACCAGTTTTAAACTCTTTGAAGTGATGGGACAACAAAAGAAAATGTACACGTGGGAATACCATGTGCTGTTCCAATACCATCCACAATTCTGGTGTATCCGAGAAGCACTGGGGAGTGCATATTGGTCTGGTGCCAACTCAGCATCTGACCTCATGAGGAGTAGTACATACACATAAATGTTTGAGTCTAGCTAGCAAGGCATTTTTACCACTGATCAAAAATTTTCTCATCCAAATTCTCATTAACAACTGCCCAACAGCCCACTACGTAAACAGAGAGGTGCCAGATCAGATCTATGTCAAGAAGTCACAGATCTGCAAGAATGGTGTATCCAGAATTCTATCAATCTGATAACTCTCCACCTTGCAGGGGAGAACAGTGGCTTGGCTTAGACTCACTAAGCAGAAAAGTGACTGTCTCGTGAGTGGAGTTAAATTATTCATTATTTGCCAAATCATCTAAAGGTGAGAGGTTTTCTCCAGATAGACCTGTTGCTTCAAAGCATCTGTTTTGTTCTCAAGCAGGAGAAAGTCTGGGATCTGTAGTGGAAGCTTTCGTGATTTGCCAGTCACTCCATTTGATGTATGCCTTTCCTCCATTTTCTCTAACTGCAGGCGTGTTAAGAAAGATAAGGCAAGGAAGCTTGAGCTTATACTGATAGCTCCCACTTGTCCTAGCCAGTTCTGGTTTTTGTAACTTCTGATTTTGTCCGATCATCAGTTTACCATGCTTCTGTTTCAGTACATCATCATATTGCAGAACCACAACTTAGTTTTCACCCAAATCCAGCATTACTACATCTCATGTCTTGGGTGGTTTCTGGATGTCTTCATTAGGTAGAGAATATTCTTCAGAAGTACAGAATAACTTACTTCAGAGCAGGAAATAGTCTGCAAGAATTACATATGCTTCAGAATGGAAGCATATCTCCTTATGGGTATTATTGAAGGGTCACATTATTTCTCAGTGTTCTAGTCCAAAAATCTTAGGTGTTATGTTATATTTAAAACATTCCAGTTTGATTCTTCAATTAAGGTAGGTTTGGCAGTGCTAGCAACTTTTCATCTGCTTAGAGAAGGTTTTGGTTTTCTCTCATCAATGAGCAGATTTCTGAGAGGCCCTTTTTTTTTATAGAAGGGGAAAAAAAAAAAGATTGCTCCAACATGAGATTTAAATCTAGTGCTTCCTCCCTCTAATGGAACTCCCTTTTGAATATTTATCAATCTGTCCAATTCACTTTTAATCAATGAAGGTGGCATTATTAGCGGCAATTACCATAGCACGTAGGATAAATGAATTACAGGCATTAATGATTAACCTTCCTTACACATTTTCATATGGACAGGGTAACTGAGATGTCATCCATCTTTTATTCCAAAAATATTGTTGGACTGTCATATCAATTTCTTCTTTTACCAATTTTCTTTCCAAGACTTCGTTAGTCTCCAGCTGAAGCTAAATTACATACCTTGGCTGTGAAAAGATTCATTGTTCTACTCTCTGGATAGAACTAAATCTTCTTGTAAAACTTCAAGATTTTTTATTGCTTATGGTAGTAAATCCCAGGGAATGGCTGCTTCATCTCAAAGACTTCATCTCAAAATGAGTATCTGATTGTATTTGATGTCTAAATATTAAGTCCCCTTTCAAACATTTGAACTCATTCTACCAGAGCAGAAGAGACCTCAATAGCATGTCTAAGTCAGGTACCAATACTGGAGACTTGCAGAGCAGTTATCTGAACTTTTTAGCTCAGATGTTTACAAAACATTATTTATTAGTGAATGCTTCTACTACAGGTGCCCATTTTGGAAGGATGATTCTGTAATCTTTTCCCCCCTCCTCCCCAAATAACTCTGAGCTCCCACCTCCATTTGAGGTTACTTCTAGCTGATCACCAACATTGGGATCCACATGTGAAGTACAAAGGAGGAACATCACTTTTATCTAATAGTAACTGATTCTTCAAGACGTCTGCATGTGTGGATCCCAAATCGTTCCCCTCCCTTTCCTGGAGCTTGGAGTCTTGGATTCTGAGCGATGAAGAAACTGGGTGGCAGTTGGGGTCGTTGTTCATTTTATGCCCTCAGGAGAGGGAGTGCAAGGACTTGAAGTGTGAGCATGACTCTTACAAGATGCTGATAGTGGAAATACCAAGCTACTCTGCTGGGGCACTCACACGCTGTGAATAGGATGTACATGTGAAGACATCTTAAAGAGCCACAGACACTATAAGGTAATTGCTCTTTTAATCAGCATATAAGCATGTAAGAGAGAGAGAGGATAAATATCTGCAGTCTAGTGTGAGCAGAAACTGAAGAGACTGGAGCTTGAAAGAGTACCTTTTATTTTATTTTATTTCCCAGTTTGACCCTTCAATTTTTTTAGCAGTGGATGTAGATGTTCACACACAGTTTAGTAATTTAACTTAAATCTTCAGCTGTGTGGATAGTTCTTTATTTCTGACTGAATGTTTGAAAGTATGTACTATCTGAGGTAATTTAAGAATAGTTTATAATAAGCTTAACAGAGTCAATTTGTTTTGCTGTCTTGTTTGTAAAAATAATGTATGTTTAGTACTTTGGTAATGTTATGTCATTTTACTTTTTCCAGGTCAAAAATGTATATTTCACAAGCTTTATTCCATTCTTGAATTCTGTTGGTATTGTAACTTCAAATGGACTTCCAGAGGTAATTAGAGTAATTAATTAAAAATATTTGTTAAATATACTGTGGTTCATTCTAAAATGTTTAAGATCACTTAAGTGTCCTTTCACTGTACTGCAGTTCCAGTGACAACTTTAGAAGAAGCCTATAATGGATTAAGGTGTGTTTCACAAGGAGTGACTTAATGGGATTTGCAAGATTCACAACATACCTTTTGTTTAAAAGTGTTTTCTTAATATAGGATATACAGTTGTTTCTTAAAGTTTAAATAAAATTTAAAAAATGAACTTCCTGGGGATGAACTTATTACTCTTCTCAAAATGAAGTAGAATTTTAAACCGTGCTTCATCCCTCTGATTTCAATAGGTTATTTACTTGTATTAATGCTGCAGCAATATAAAGGCTGCAAAATCAAGCAAATCTTAAAATTAGTACTACACCTTCTCAATTTTAAATTTAATTCAGCTTGGTTAATCTGCTCTTGGATATATAAATATCCTCAAGATTTAGGCTGTACTCTTGCAATTGACTAAACAGTGGACTGTTGTACCTCTCAGAGAGCCCTCTTCACTTCACTGGAGCTCAGTGTGGGTGTAGCAGTCTATCTACATGTATTACAGTTGCTGGACTAGCAGCAAAGAATCCTGTGGCACTTTATAGACTAACAGATGTTTTGGAGCATGAGCTTTCGTGGGTGAATACCCACTTCCTCAGATGCATATAATGGAAATATCCAGGGGCAGGTATATATATGTGTGCTAGCAAGCAAGCTAGAGATAAGGAGGTCAGTTCAATCAGGGAGGATGAGGCCCTGTTCTAGCAGCTGAGGTGTGAAAACCAAGAGAGGAGAAACTGGTTTTGTAATTGGCAAGCCATTCACAGTCTTTGTTCAATCCTGAGCTGATGGTGTCCCTGGATATTTCCATTACATGCATCTGAGGAAGTGGGTATTCACCCACGAAAGCTCATGCTCCAAAACATCTGTTAGTCTGTAAGGTGCCACAGGATTCTTTGCTGCTTTTACAGATCCAGACTAACACGGCTACCCTCTGATAGTTGCTGGACTGAGGCCTTAAGCAGTAAGCATTTATGAAGCATAAAATGGATTAACTTTTTTTTTTAAATTGGATTAAAAATGGCCTTTATGCAATTAAACCTACTGTGAATCAATCTGTATTCATGGAAAAGCTGGTAACTGGAAAAATTTTTATTGAAGCTGTTGTGTAAATCAGAATCTCCACACTTCCTGGAGAGCTAAATTTTATTCAGGTTCTTAACAAGAATAAACAAAGCAAAAACATAAGACCCACTACAGACCTTTTCTGTCTTGAGTTTCAAGCCCACTATTACTTTGATAGTCTTTACCAACAGTAAACTTACAAGAAAAACAGTCCCTGAGTATAGGAGACTCATGCCTTCCAGGTCTGGCTGAACTTCCAGTCACACTCAGGCAAAGTTAGCACACTACATAGTTCCTAACTGACAGATTAATGCAGCCTACCTACAAAACAAATCCAGTTGTTAACTATTGCTAGTTCTATATAAACCTCTCTCACACAGAATTTTAACATTGAAACCACCTGAAAAACATATCTCCCAAACTATGTGGATGGGAATCATATGAGATGGTACCTTCAAATTACTGCAAGATTATAAATTCTGCCTTCTTTAAAAATACCATCGTCACTGGATTCTCTCTTCCAGAGTGAGAAACTTCAGAGAGACCCCAAAATAAAGGACTATACACAGTGCAATAGGCAGTGATCAAATGAAGGCCTGTACAAAACTCGCAACAAATATTTCTCTCAGAATTTTCAGCCTTAGTTGTGATCAGTGGTCTAGGACCTAGTAGCCTGTGTCATTTGCACAAATAGCCATTAGCACTGTATATAAATATATTTAGACTAAAATTCTTGTTTCAGAAGAAAGCAAAACTGCCTGGGCTGCTTAACGTTAATGTTTAAATCCCCCTATAGGTGTGCATGTGACATTCATACTTGTGGTAAATATCGGCGTTGGAGGTGAATTCACACTTACAGCTGCTGGTTTTGGTAAAGATTTGTGCTAGGTGAACAAGGTGACAGCAGTAGCAGCAGCTGACTGGTTTATGTTGCAAGGCTGATTTCTGAAATGGAAAAGAAATCTATTTTAAAAAACCTTAATTTTCAGAAAATTGTGGGGTAGAAAATGCTTTCCTGCCAAAAGACACATGTTGAACAAGTTATTAACATACTGTATGAAAAGAGGGGGTTATAATGGGACTTTGAAGATAATCTGACTAGAGTAAAACGTATAATTATATAATCATGGGGATAAATGATGTGTTACAGCTGAGATTTGCATGGAGCAGCTAAGAGTGGAGAATTTAAAAGTGGCTCTAAGCATCCCAATCTTGGGACTGGCTGGGCGTATCTCAGCCTTATGTGCAGCTTAAGTTTGGTCTCCACTCAAATTATATTGCTATAGCTACATTGGTCAGAGGTGTGCAAAAAACACACCTTTGACTGACATAGCTATGCTGATAAAACCCCCAGCATACAAGCCACTATGTTGATGAAAGAATGCTTCTATGGACATAGCTGTGTTACTCAGGGAGATGGTGTCCCTACAGCAACAGGAAAAGCTACTGATGTAAGCTCTGTCTACACTAGGAGGCTATGTTGTCATTGACATTGTCTACACTATGGAGCCTTAGCCTTAGAGTGGTCCATCTTCTATGCTACCTTGGGATTGGTAGAGCATGGCAGCAGTCTGGGCACACATCCTGCCTCCAGCATGCTGAAGCATATGATGGGGGTAGGTGGCATAGAGCCAGTTGAGCTGACTGTATGCCACCTGGGAGCATCCTCTGATAGCTGCCTAAGCTGTGTTTATAGCTATATAGGAGCAGTGCAAAAACAGGAGTGGGGGCTAGTATCTGGCCAGTAAGTTTAATCCCTCCTCCCCCAACTCCTATGTTCATGTTCGGTTAAAAAAAATGCAAAAAAACCCCTCTGCAGTCTTTGGAACTTCATAAACATACTGCATATAATTGCCTAGGGATTTTTTAACAGAAATAAGACAAGGTCATGCAGTGGAGAGATCTAATAGCTGCCAGAAAACTTGCTTTTGGGTCATGGATTTCAAACTTCCTGACCTCTGAGGCACCAGTGTATTTTGGAGCTCCAAACCTAAGTGCTTTGGAGATTTGAATTGAATCTGTGATTGCCTCTTTCTCTATCCAGCCAGACCCTGCTCTCACAGCACAAAGCGCCGTATAAGTAGAAAAGTCTTCCCAGGAGTCAATGTATTTAAAAAATTCCACACCACTCTTGCTCTCTAAAAGACTTGGCCCATTTTAATGAAATTTCAGCTATTTTCAGGGCTCCAGGAGAAATTTCTGAGGAAATGTGAGCACCAAACTTGAATATTTCCATCTCGTAATAGGCTGCTGTGGGGGCTAGGGCCAATAACATCAGCTGCCAAAGCCCAGCTGCCTGGGGACCCGCCGCCGGAGCAGCGGCTGCTCCAGATGCCCCGGGGGCTGCTGCTCAGGCAGTCCCTGGGACCAACTGCACCAGCCGCTGCTCTGGCAGTCCCTGGGGCCAGCTGCCCAGGGCGGCCTGAATAGTGGCCGGTGTTGTGGTTCCTGGGGCCAACTGAGCAGCTGACCCCGAGTCAGCCACACTGGCCGCTGCACAAGTCACGGAATCCGTGACTTCTGCGACTTCCATGACAGACACGGAGCCCTAATTATATGTATGGTGAAATGACTTTGGGAATTGAGAGATTTGTGTCAAAATAAATTAAATATCTATATTAAAATACAGAATGAAACCTTCCTCTCCCTAGTTCATGAATACAATATTCAATACATTGTCAGAATTGATCCTGTAAGAATACAACTTTCACATTTTTTAGGTTGAGGATCTCTCGAAACAATATGAAGAGCTTTACCTGAAAAATAAAGATATAGATGCACGATTATTTCTGGATAATGATGAAACTTTACAGCGTAATCACATAGAATGGTAACACTCTCTTCTTAATTATTTTTACTTCTATATGATATATAAAGGTAGCCTAAAAGTTTTTACTGTTCTGTCTGGTCACTTTTTACACTGGAAATTCAGATCCTGTCTAATCTGAAAGCCTTTTTTTAAGGTTTGTTAGTCTGGTAACACATTTTTAATCACTGTTCTGGCCGGTCTAAACTAGGTGCTAACTGATATTTAAAAACATGTTAACATATTCACTAACATATTTTAACATTTTCCAATTCTACACAAGTCCCTGGAGTCATGAGTGCAAGTTGAGCAATTGAGAGAGGAATGGGTTCTCAGGGCTTGTCTACATTGCCCCACAGTTTTGGCCTGCGGGACTGAGTGCACACCAAAGTGCTGCCCTGTCTCCTCCATGTGGACTCTGAAGGCATGAGTTTTAGTTCATGCTCACAGTGCCCACAACCGGGAGTTATAGTGCAGCACTTGGGTGTGCCCTGTTATTTACACCCCCCCAAGCTGAACTGCATGACTGTGTATACAAAACCTTTAGTTACACTGTCTCAGACTTTGTTAGTTAACTCCTGTCGAACTTCTATGGTTAATGTTTTGAAGAAAGGACGTCTTTACGAGTTCAGCACTCTTCCTTCAATGAAGGTGTGAGAGCTTGCAATATGCATCCTCTAAAGCAGTGGGTGTGCCTAAAGAATGCCTTGGTTTAACTAAATGGACTAAATTGACATAGTTAAACCAGGGAAAACCCTTAATACAGCTGCACATAAATAGATTAAAAAACAGGTTTAAACTATTTAGCTTAAATCAGTAATTTACAGACAATGAAAAATGGGAGCTGCGCAGTACTGAGCTCTCCTGAAAATCTGGCGCACACATTTTTTTTTTCCAGCAGCTTAAAGTTATTTTAGAAAACCTCTTTTTAATTGAGACTTGCTATATTCAAAGATCAGTACTCCATAAAGTTTTTGCTTTTTCCCCTTCTACAGCTTGCAGTTGGAACGAACACCAAGGAAAAACAACCCAGATGAGGAGCTTAATCTTATACTTCCACAGACTCCAGTTAGGTATGAAGCATTTAAAAAAAGTTGCATCCATTTGTTTTTACTTGAATTGGAATTTTCTAAAAATTGTTGAACTGAAGAATTTAGCAATTCTGATTTTAAGATCACTTTAAAATAAGGATTGGCAACCTTTGGTTTGCCAGGGTAAATCCTCTGGCAGGCCAGGCCGGTTTGTTTACCTGCTGTGTCCGCAGGTTTGGCCGATTGTGGCTCCCACTGGCCGCAGTTCGCTGCTCCAGGCCAATGGGGGCGGTGGGAAGTGGCAGCCAGCATATCCCTCGACCTGGGCCACTTCCCGCAGCAGATAAACAAACTGGCCCGGCCCACCTGGGGGCTTATGCTGGCAAGCCGTGTGCCAAAGGTTGCCGATCCCTGCTTTAAAACAAAGGTCCCATTCCTGTAAGGTGCTGACAGCCTCCTGAGAAGTGCCGAGTGCCTTCAACTTCCATTTCCCTTGAAATCCATGGGAGTAGAGAGCACTTGGGCAGCTCTGAGTACATTGCAGATTTGATACCCTAAATATAAAGGGAGCATGAGTTGTGTGTAAAACAGATCAGTGTGCCTGAAAGTATGAAAATGAACTTCCTTAAATGTGCTGCTCATTATCTCATTCTGTGCATCACTGAAGTGCATTTTAATTAAACATTTTCTTCCATGCTTGCTGTGTAAAGATTTATGATTCTTTAGTATTCTGTGGGGAGAGAATTTAAAGTATCATACACTACTTCATACTTACTAGTTTCATTTTCACATGCTAGTAAAGATACAACACTGACAAGAAATAAATTCTTGCTACTCTTTACTGTTGCAGAAGCTATATAGTTGTGGGAGAGAAACTGGAGGCTCTAGATTTGCACATCTGGAATAAAATGCAACTAAAAGCAAATTGAAGAATCTTTATTACTTGTTATGATTTTCTAACCAGAAAGAACTCAGCTTGACTTTCAGTTCCCAGGTCTAGTTTTGCAGTTTTGTGAGTTAGACTGTCTCTTAATTTATAAACTCAGCATATTTTGTAAAGAAGTCGTTGACAGACACTCTTCATGGTGCCATTTGTGTCATCACTTTTCAAATTACAACAGCATTTTAAAACAAAGTACAGGGCTTGTGAAAGGTTAAGATTCACATCCATGAAGCCTGGAACCTTTTTATCCCCAGAAACAGATAGAAGATAGGCAGCAGTAGCAGTCCAAGCTTGCACAAAGCTTTGCTGGTGTGCCTGTACTCTGACCTGCTAAGAGCCATTCTAGGAGCAAAGGGGGAAGTTGAGACTTTATGCCTGTTCAGTCCTTTGCCTCTCTTCTCCAACTACCAGATGGGTGCCAGCTGACAGTTACACAAACCTAGGCACCTGTCCACTAGGAACTGGACTGGGACCAGCAACTCATTTTGCATAGACTACCAAACTGCCAGCAGATGGCAGTAAACTTTTGGTCCCTTATGACCCAGAGGTGATTGTATGCAACTAGCTGATGGCTCATAAGGTTTATTATGAAAACTTGGTGTTTACTTTTAAGCTTACCATAGATTCTCCCTATTTGACAGTTTGTGTTTGAGCCAAAGCCCATTAAGGTCAGGGGGAGTCTTTCCATTAACTTTAATGGCTTTTGGATCAGGCCCTTTGGGTAGTGTTTTGAAAAATAGCTTTACAACAAATGATAATGGGAAAAAAAATACCAGAGATGGGAACTGTAGCCTAGGGCTAGTGCTCTAACTTCTTAGCCACTCTGATGCCTATATAAATGTAATAGCTGGGCATACCCAATCCTCTTTCAGTCCCTGTTTTATAAACAATGAGACTACAAACTTTCAATTAAAGAACCGTAAGACTGTCTGGCAGGTTTAAAAAGGCTTTGATAAATAAAGGTAAATTATTAACCAAATATTCCACTTATTAATAGGTATTTTATATATGGCTAGTTTTATTTAGCATACTTTAAGTCATGAACAAGCTTCAGTTCTGATTACTAATCTTACCTTAGCACATATATGGCATAACATCTGTACAAATTATCTATACATTATTGGATTATAATTTGACTACACTAGTCTGTCATTCATCAGAAGGTTGCACATACCCAGATGCCTATTTATACCATTCTGAGTGAGTGTGCTTATCTTAGATCTCTAATGTGCTTTTTACAGCATAATCGTTTTTTACTCAGTGCCCGAACACCTACCACAGTGATTGTTAGTACTGGCAACAATTTGATGATGCTGTATGTTTAATATATTTACATTTAAACACTGAGGAGAAAACAAACTTTACAATTCATTCACTTCAGAACCTAATCATTTCTCAGGAACATAGTGAGGTGGAAATATAAACTACTGACACTTGTCAAGCTGCTCAATAGAGCTTGAGGATAAATAGCTAAATCAATCATACATTTGTTCTCTTTAAAAGTTTTTTTTAATACATCACCTGTAAAACCATAAATAGAAAATACAAGCTACATAAAGACATTTTCCTGAAATATGGCATGATGTAGAAGGTTTGCATGTCAGTGCTCTTAGGTTTAATTCATGTTGGCTATGTGCCCAGATCTATATGTATATTCATATGTTATCAGGCAGGAGGATGTATGTAACAGCTCAATAATCTGGAAATGTGAAATGGTCAGGCATTGACGCACAGAAACAAGCACCTGTCTTGATTTTACAGGATAATTTTTTAATAATTAAAAAAAAAAAGGCAGTTCCATCACCATCCCTGCAACTACACGTTATCTGAGAGGAGTCCTTCTTCTCGCATTAGGGCTGGGCTTCCCGAAGGGAAATTTTTTTTAGTTTAGTGTAACAAGAAGTAGCCTCTTGGGCTGCTTTTAATTTCATCATTTTTCTGGGAGGAGCAGGACCCAGGTATTTTCACTGCCTTTTAAACATTATCAGTCTTCAAAGAAAAAAGGCCTCGTAGTTACAGGGGATACCTTTTTTGACAGCTTTCTAAGTTACGGCATTGGACTTAAACCTACACAGATGCTGTCCATTGGTTCAAAATCCATTTTTGGCAAGAAACCTGTAGGCTTGAGTATAAGAACCTAAATAGATGGTGGAGTTATTGCTTTCACATTTTGTGTCTGTAGAAACAGTTCTAACAAGACAGTTCCTGGAGAATTTTTTATTATGTAAAGTGTCTGAAAAGGAGGAAAATGTGTGAACTTGTAAATAACTCGGATAGTATTTTAAACATTTTAATCAAAATAGTGAGTGACAAGGGATTCTGCTCACTTTGCCTAATAAGAAAACAAACTTAAATATCAGTAGAGCTGTACATCCCAATATTTAGTATCTTCATGTAATTTAATCAGCTCTTCTTCATGACCCATTTTATGTAATAGTACAAATCCTAACTTGTGAATTATCTTAAAATGCATCTGGTCTAGCTAGAGCGATGGAAGGTGGGAGTGGGACTTCCAGACACATACAGCCTTCTCAATAAAACAGGAAGGGGGAGTGGTTTCAGGTTTAACATGGCCACTTTCTGATTTTGAGTCTGTAGAATGAAAAGACATGTATTTAATGCACTTTACTGGCTATTGGCAGACCTAGGGGAGTGGTGGTGGTGGTCATAATATGGAAACAAATATTCTCCTTCAAAATATCTGCATCAAAATTCTGTAATTTCTTATGACACTGCAAGCCTGACAGTACAGTGCAGAATTAATTTTAGTTCCTGGATCTATAGATGATGCGACAGCATCTACTTTTGTAGATAAGAGTAAAGAGAAAAATGTTTTAATTTACAGAACCTCAGTTTTAATTATAATATGGTGCTATTTGCACATCTTGTTTGTCAGATACTAATGTTAACTTGTTACCGTTCTGTTGTTACTTCACTTTGTTGATGTTGAATATTCATAACTTAAGTCAAAGAAGTATAGTTAATTTCTCCACCAGTTTGTTTTATTACGCAGTTAGTTATGTGTTGATTTGTTAATCTGTTTATAGATTTGCTGTGTGCCCGTCAGGAAATTGAGTCGGGGAACAATTAGAAAATTCTTGCCTGATATTGAAGGTATACAAAATAAATGTTTTAACATATATCTTTTTGCATTTTTTTTCAGGGCTGCAATGAATACTATCCAGCAGTTAATGATGATTTTAAATTCAGCAAGTGATAAACCATCAGATAATCTCCTCTCATATTTTAATGTAAGTGACTAGGGTTTTTTTAAACTAGAGTAAGCATTTATGAGGAAGTACCTATGAAATTATATCCTTCGGATTATCAACCAAATAAATAGCATGTATCCTTTACTAAAAGAGACCTAGAAAGGACTTCTTAAAAATAGTGGGGATTGTGCCCTCTTTTTCTTTATGGTTTATAAAGGTGTGAAAGAAATTTCTTTTCTGCTTATTTTTTACCTTAGAAATATCAAGAATGTCAACTCTGATCTTCATAGTTTTTGATGGAGGATCAGTTCAAGATTTATGTTTAAAATATCCTGACGTTCAGTGCATTGTAAAACCAACAAAGACACAGGAATGCAACAGCACTTGTACCTACCATAAGTTTTATAAAAATAAGATTTTTAGTACACACCTTGTGAAGGACTCATGACAGTTTAAACATGATTAGTACTGTTCTTTGAAAGAGCACTTGTCTGTGTGTGAATTTTACAAGCATTTAACAAATGGTTGATATTTTGCTGGAAATCTTAAGGTCCTTCAACTCTACTAAGATTACTTTGTTTAGGAGGAAAAAGCCAAATGTATTGCTAGAGGCTGTATTATGAATCAGGACCTAACTGTCTCCTGTTCAGCAAGATATTTAGGGTTCGTGTACATGGGAGGGAAGGCGAAGCCAGGAATAGCTAATGGTAAATAGCTACTATTCACTAACTCCCCATGTGGACACACTTATTCTGCGGTAAGAGGGCCTTTGTGCAATTTAAATGAGGAAGTAGATTAAGCTAAAGCACACAAAGGCATGCTTTTTGTGGAATAAGTGTCCACATGAGGAGTTACTGCAGAATGGCTCTTGTGCTTTTAAATTCATACCCTAGTTACTTTGCACTAATTTCACCTTGAATTCCCCTTATGGACAAGCTGTTAAGCATGTACCTATCTTAAAGCACTTAAGTAGTCGCATTAACTTTGTGTGAGTAGTTCCAATGTTTAGAATTAAGTGCGTGCTAAGAGGCTGTCAGAGCGCACTCACCTTCAGACTGGCATCTCCTTGTTGTTCTGGGAATTGGGAAGAGGCTGATGTCCCAGTCCGTGGTCTGCACACTGTCACTCCTTCTTGGCAATCTGCCTGCAACCCCTCTCACAGCATCAGGAACCACAGCATCCTCTTCATGGCTCGGCTCTCCAGCTGTGTTACTATCCATGTTCCCCCCCATCTGTTCTAGGGGAGTTTCGGCTCCTAGTACAGCCAGTTCCCCAGCAGTCACTGCAGTCAGTTGTCCCGCCAGTGTGTGGCAGATGCCCTATCACAGATGCTTTTTGCTGAATCAGGCTTTAGCTAGTGGATATTGCTGAGCATAAGAATATGACCACCTCCTAATCTCTCTCTTAAAGACTCAGAACTAATTCTTTGTGTAGTGACCCTACGGATTCTCCACTGTAGGCGTGCTTACATCACTGCACTGCTGATCAGAGAACTTCAATAGCAGTGTCCATTATGCCTGCACATGTGCTCTCTCTCTCTGTGCCGTTCCACGAGGCTAGTCAGTGTGCGTGGGCTAACCCCACTCAGTTCCTTCTCAACCATCCCTGGCTAGAGATGGAGCTATTAGCATTCTGTTAGCGACTATTACCTTGTGCTTTCTTTGTAGCCTAGAGCCTAGTTTTTAGTAGTAGTTAGTCTAGCGTCTTTTATTTTTGATATTATGTCCCCCCCCAAAATAGTTTTTTCTTCCTGCCCTTTCCATTGGGGGCCCATCCCCCACAAGGGGTATGCCTGATCCTCTGGGATTCAAGAAGTGCCTTCCTTGCAACAAGGCTATCCCTGTTGCAGACATGCACTCACAGTACATTCGTTGCCTCGGGAAAGGACACATTCCTCAAAAGTGCACTCTGTCACCAGCTTAGACCTCAGTCTTGTAAGGACAGAGAGCTAGAGCAGAAAATCATATTTATGAAGGCAGCTCTCAAACGATCTCCGGACCTGCACCAAGACTCTCCATGCAGATGTAAGTCTTCCCCAGAGCCCTCAACATCCAAGAGCCATTGGGTGAAGAAATCAGCTGCTGACCCTGCTCTCTTTTTCAACTTATGAGAGGGAAGTCCCCACAGAGTGCTGCAAGCTAGCCACAAACAATCCCCAGCATGCTTAATATCCTGGGTACCGTCGGCACTGAGATAGACCAAGCCCGGTACCCACGGCCCAAGGAAGACTATAGTGGCAGGTACTGTTGACGCACCTACAGACCCATTGGGCACAGACACCAAGTCAACGGCACGTAAGAAGAGGAGGAGCAAACATTCAACGACACACTGGTATGTGATGTCCCATCAGTACAGATGCTTCCTCCAGTACCTGAATGGCCAGTGCAGACAAGAGTGTCCTCTCCTGGGCCCTGGGACCTCTGCACTGAGTCCCTGCCCAGCACAGGAGTCTTCCCTTCTGCCTTGCCACATCCCCGCACTCTCCAGTGCAGATTCAAATAGTGAATTGGAGGAGGGAATATCTCAGTATTCCACCCAAGCCCCTAACAGTGTCTGATACCAGCAGGGCCCCAGACATAACCCCAGATGGCCCCACCGCTGCCATTCTTGTATGACCATCCCCTGGGCTGCCGGCCATCCCTAGGACTCTCGGACTTCTTGTCCCACCCATGAGCTCCCAAGACACACTTCCTCGACCATGGCATCCAGGGCTTTGTAGCTCCCAGAAGTAGTCTTGGAGTGTGAGAATGATGTCAAGGAGGAGGTGACCCCAAAAACCATATCAGCCTCGTCTGGGGAGGAGGAAGTCTTGCCTCCCTACCATCCCTGTTCCAGGACTTCACAAGGAGAGTGGTTGACTTTCTCCAGATACCTCTGGAGGAAGTCAAGGACATGCACCATAAGTTCCTGGACATCCTGCAGTCATCTTCTTCCTCCAAAGTGGCCCTCCCTATCAATGAAGCCCTTCTCGGTCTCGCAAGAACCATATGGCAGACCCCAGCATCGGTCGCACTGACTTGCAAGTGAGCAGACAAAAAGTACTGTGTCCTGGCAAGTGAAACAGAGTCTCTTTTCTTCAGCCCTCCACCTAACTCTGTTGTGGTGGATGCTGTCAGTTCTCATGGCCATCAACACCACATGAAGTCCACGTCCTATGATAGGGACTGGAAGCGTCTGGACCTATTTGGGAGGAAGGCATACTCCTCTGTCATGGATCAGTTTTGAATTGCCAGTTACCAAGTGCTTGTAGTGAAATATGAGTATGGGAATTACTCAAAACTGAACAATTTTGTTGAGCAGCTGCCCAAGTCTCATCACAAACAATTTAAGTCCATCATCCAAGAAGAGAAACTAGTAGCAAAGACATCGCTACAATCTACCATTGATGCAGCCAGCTCCATTTTCATGGTGGTGGTGATGAAATATGCCTCTTGAGTTTCCTGAAGGAGGTGCAGGTAACCATGAAAGATCTTCCCTTTGAGGGCACTAAGCTCTTCGTGGAGAAAACTGATAGGTAAGGTAATAATTGGAGATATGTCAATCTCCTAGAACTGGAAGGGATCTCGAAAGGTCATCAAGTCCAGCCCCCTGCCTTCACTAGCAGGATCAATTTTTGCCCCAGATCCCTAAGTAGCCCCCTCAAGGATTGAACTCACAACCCTGGGTTTAGCAGGCCAATGCTTAAGCCACTGAGCTATGCCTCACTTCACCCTCTGAAGGATTCGCAAGCACTCTCCATTTGCTGGGCATCTACACACTGGGACAAAAGAGAAAATTTAGTCCACAGCCGCAGCATAAGCCATGCACTTCCCAATACCCAGCTCAACAATACTAAGAGCCACAGAGGAAAAAGACTAAATTCTCCAGATGTAAACATCCAGCCAGCAATCTTTCTTGTCCTAGCCTTCCACATCCAAATATCAATTTTGTCATGTTGGTTAAGGTTCCAATAGACCATACCCTACAATTGCTACATCTGTCCATTGCTAATCCACCTATTTTGCCACCGTCTAGCAGCATTGTGCAGTACCTGGGGTGCATAACATTGGACCAATGAGTCCTAGAGATTGTTTGTTTGCCTGGCCCCCTCCACAACACCCCTTATTTTACTCGCTGCCCCCTCCACAGCACTGTTCCATGTCCCTCTTCAGGGATCCTTCTCATGAGGTTCCAGTTAGGAGCCATAGAACCAGTATCTCAGCATCTATGAGGCAAAGCGTTCTACCCTTGGTATTTCCTGAGACCCATATTAGACCGCAGCGCTCTCAAAATGTTTGTCAAAGCTCAGAAATTCAAGATGGTCATTTTAGCAATGATCATTCTGGTGTTGGAACAGGGAGACTTGTTTTTGGCCCTTGACCTCTAGGGCATGTATTTTCACATCTCAATCTTACCAACTCACAGATGACTTCTCAGATTTATCCTGGGACAAGATCATGACCAGGACAGGTTACTCCCCTTCACGTCGTCTTCAGAATGTTTTCCAATGTTCTCTCAGTAGTGGCCACCCACTTATGCTCTCAAGGAATCATGATTTACCTTTGCCTGGATGGGCAGAACCTGATCTCTCCAAGAGGCTCAACTAGTCATCAAAATCGTGTTGTACTTGTTTACAGAGCTTGTTTACACATCAACCCTTACTCCTATACCTTGCCTGGAGTTTATGGGCACCAGCCTTGACTCTGTGTCAGGGCCCTCGTACTTCAGCACAAATTTCTCTCTGGCCTCACTAACAGAGACCATCGAAAACAGCCCACAAATATCAGCCAGATATTGCTTACAAACGCTTGAGACATATGGCAGTGGGCACAACGGTAATATCACACACCGGACTTCTCATGCGGTGCCTTCATATGTGATTCAGCTCAATTTACAGACCAAACAGGGACAAACTAGACAAATCCCTGTCACTGCTCACCAGGATAGAAACCTCCCTAGACTGGTAGAAAGACTCAGCCAACATTTGCAAAGGGATCCCCTTTGCGCATAATCCTCCATTGTTGCTTCTCACCACTGTTGCATTACTTAGGGGGTGGGATGCGCATCTAAATGGCCTTTATGATACATGGGAAATGGTCACCCACAGAGAGTTCCCTCTACATCAACCTCTTTGAGCTAAGGGCAGTCTGGAATGCCTGTACCCATTTCTTCCCACTGATCAAAGGGTCAAACATGAAAGTTCTAACAGACAACGTTGCCTGTATGTTCTACATAAACCAACAAGGGGGAGCCTGATTTCCTTTCCTTGGTGGGAAAGTGATGAGACTATGGAACTGGTATATCTTCCACGTCGTCAGTGGCCTAACTCCCAGGTACACAGAACTTGATGGAGGACAGTCTGTTGCAAATTCCCTCATGACTACGAGTGAGAGCTAGAACCAGCAGTACTTCATAATCTATTCAGGTGGTGGGGGACACTGACCACAGACTTATTTGTCACTTACCTGAACAAGAAATGTCCATGCTGCTGCTCCAGAGTGGGGATATAGCATCACTCCTTAAGTGATGCTCTTCTCCCCCCCAGGACAAGTATGCCTTCCTTTACGCCTTCCCTTCCTTTCAACTAATATCAAAGGTCCTACCGAAGATAGAGCTGGAGTACATGTCCTTCTGATTGCCCCAGCGTGACCAAGACAGACATAGCATCCCTATCTGTCACAGCTCACAATGTGCCCACCAATCTCTCACCTCCACATCTCCTCTCACAGAACAGAGGACACAGCCTACATCCCAACCTGGCAAGTCTTCACCTCAAGGTATGGCTCCTTCTTGGTTCCAGTCCCTAGAGAGCTCCTGTTCAATGGTGATGCAAGAGGTGGTATTATACAACAGCAAATTCTTGATATTTTTGTAGGTAAGTACATCATGGTCCAGATTTTGGATTTGGTGTATGTCCCAACAAATCTCCATGACTCTTCTGTTACACACACAAAATTCTCTGTTACACACACCCTAAGGCACCCAACTTTACCCTCAATTTGTTGCCAGTACACTCTTGGACAGCTCACCTCTACCTAGTTCCTAGGGTTCCAGGGTTCCAACTCTACCTAGTTCCTAGGGCTCAAGGCGTAGCCCAGTTGATTTCGGCACCCCCAATCTTTCCCAGTTCCTAGAGCTCCAGGCAAAAGGCACCTAACTTTACCCTTCCGTGGGCTCCAGGCTCTACTTCTCTGTGGACTCACTGCAAACATCCATTCCCTGTGGACTCAGGGCTTGATCCTTTGCAAGTTTATGGGGCCTGACCAGTAATATCTTATTTAACCTCTATTTATTAACAATCACCAAAACAGAATGCACACACTAAGCATACAGTGCTCACCACTCTCAGTCAGTCAGATGAACTTTTCCTAATGGCCAGTCAGGATCAGGTCATCTGGGGATTCCACCTTCTGCACGATTATGATTGGCAAAGTGTTGACGTCTGCAGCTCTGATCTTGGGGCTGTGTCCTGGAGTTGGTTCCAAATAACTTCCTTTTGGAACCCAGTTTATATAGTGAAACTTGAGTCTTGCTTAGCTGTACCTTAGCCAATCATTTTACTGAAATATTGCTAAACAATTTTCTAACCAATCCTAACACATTGTAAAACAATTCTTTAACCAATTATACCCTGCCCCCTTCCTTGATTTACACCTAGCAAAATTAGTTAAGTAACAGACAGAAACAATCCAAGAACCAGACAGAGACCATATAGATGAACAGTAGAAAAGTGGGGACCATAAAGACAAAACAATAAGTAGAGATCTCACAACCACAACTGTTGATAAGTGATTTCTTGCCAGACAGAATGCTATCAAAGTTTTCTTTAATCATCTTAAGATCTGTTTCTTTATCCGGTGATGATGGGTATCATTAGGATAAGATTGCCTTCTTAACAGCCCGATATTACATTGTTTTAATGTAATTTAGATGGAATGTGAGGGTGTGACTTTCTGCTTCTGGGCTCATGGCTGCTGCTTTCCTAATATGGCTGCAGAAAAAGGCCTCAGACCTTACAATATGGCCGCAGAAAAAGGCCTCAGCCTTATACTTCCACACATCCTCGACTATGCACTGGCACTGAAAAGATCGTGGCAGTCCATAAACCCTTTTAGAGTCTACCTAGTGGCAATAACAGCCTTCCATCATCCAGTGGAGGGGTACTCGGTGCTGTCACACCTGACCACCAAAAGTTTCCTCCAGGGTATTGTAAACCTCTTCCCACAGGCTCGGCCTCCTACTCCCACTTAAACCTAGTACTGAAAGGGCTGACTGGGCTCCCTTTGAACCCAGACCAACTCTTTGCTTACTTACCTCTTCATGAAAATGGCCTTCCTGATAATGATTACTTTGGCCGGTAGAATAGGGGAAATAGTGGCTCTGAATGTACATTCCCCATATTCAGTATTCTTTGGGACAAAGTTACCCTCGGACAAAATCCAAAGTTCGTTCCCAAGGTAACCTCCCCGTTTCACATGAATCAATTGATTCACCTTCCAGTCTGACGAAGTGGGTATTCACCCATGAAAGCTCATGCTCCAAAACGTCTGTCTATAAGGTGCCACAGGATTCTTTGCTGCTTTTACAGATCCAGACTAACACGGCTACCCCTCTGATACTCCCTTCCAACCTTCTATCCCAAGCCTCACCGAGACAACAGACACTATATTACCCTAGATGTCAAAAGAGCCCTAGTCTTCTACCTGGACAGGACAAAGGCCTTCAGGAAGTCCCCCAAACTTTTACCTTCCATTGCAGAATGATCCAAGGGTTTGGCAATATCAGTCAAAAGACTTCCCGTGCAGTCTCGTAACATTGTCTGATACATTTCAATGTTTGCAGTATGACCCCTTTGGATACATTCCACAAGGTCAAACTTCTCATCCATCGCCGCCTTCAAGAGTGTCCCTATCTTAGAGGTCTGTAGAGCAGCAACATGAGCGTCAGTCCACACTTTTGCAGAACATTATGCGATTGCTGGGGATGCCGCCTGCAGCTCCACAATGCTGTCATCTGTAACTGACCCAGCTTTGACGTCCCAGCCCTCCAGAGGGAAGATGTGGAATGTATGCTGCTTGGTAGTCGGCTGTAGTGGAGCACGCATAGGGACACTACTTGAAGTAGTAGTTACCTTCTGCAGTAACAATGTTTCTTCAAAATGTGTGTGTCTATGGGTGCTCCACAACCCACCCTCGTCTCCTCTACTTCAGAGTTTCTGTCAATCTCTCTATGGGAGAGAAGGAACTGAGGGGGGTTAGCCCACACCCGCTGGCTAGCCTTGTGGTAGGGCATGAGGAGAGAGAGCACATGCGCAGGCTTAACAGACACTGCTACCAAAGTTCTCCAGTCAGCAGCACAGGGACACAAGCACACCTACACTGGAGCACATCTAGGGATACACATCTTCAGGAACCACCGTTACCGGGCAAGGTGAGTAACTTCTTCCGTAACCATACTGATGACCTAATTAATATAATGGTGTGCTACAAAGCTGAAGTGGAAAAATATTCTTGGTTAACTTGTAAAAACATGTTTCAATATACCTAGTTAAACAAAATATCCTTTTTGTCTAATATGTTTTAGAACTGTACAGTGAACCCTAAAGAAGGTATCCTGGCAAGAGTGGAAAATCTTGGGAACATCTTCAAAGAGAAATTTGCTGAAGCAGTTGGACAGGGATGTGCTGAAATTGGCTCACAGGCAACTAATATTTTGATTTCATATTATTCATTTGAATGCTATCAACATTAGCTAATGTGAGACAAAATGTACTTACCAGCCTTTTACTGTGGAGATTGGGAGTGATAAAGTAATATTTTCTCAACCTGGGAAACTGGGCATGTAACTCTGGCAAGGCTCTAAGATGCTATTTGACAAACAATTTAGCATACATAGGAAGGTCTAGAAAGAAAAAAAAAATACACTTAAATATTTTAAAATAACATTTTTTAATGAAGCATAGGAAAATTACCACAAAGTATTTTAATATAGTTGAAATTGTACTTGTATAGTTACCCATTAATCTGCCCTCATGAATAGGATTACTGAACCTTTAAATGGAGCTGGTGGCCTGTTTTCTCATCCAGTCATGAGGCCACTTGTATTTCCCTACAGTGACTTGCATAGCAAGTTCACCCAACTTAGAAGCTCAATATCTTCCAGCTGTCAGCTCTGCTATCTCATCTTGGCAACTTCAGTCAGTCACAGTCCCCAGTAATCCTCGGAGACCACCGTAGCACCACTGGCCAACTTCGCTGGGACAAATCAGATTTTTTTTAAGTGGTCCCAGCATGCAGTTTCTTTCCAAAGGATGAAAGTGTATTTTGGCTTTGTCATTGAAATCTTACACATCTTTTATTTTGACTTGCATTAACTTTGTGTAATGTTCTTGACTTTCTTCATTTTTAGAGATATAAGCTTGGTGTAAGGCTATACTACAGAGTAATGGAATCCATGTTAAAGTCGGTAAGTTTAATGAGGATGCATTACTCTTAATATTTTGCTTCTTTTTGAGCAGTATTTCATAACCTTGTGTTTGTTCATCTATTTCAGGAGGAAGAGCGCCTGTCAGTTCACAATTTTAGGTATATGTTCCTAACTCATAATAGAAAACCATTATTCGTGTGCTAAGACTAGAATTAAAGTCTGCATTTTTTTTCCCCCCCCAGCAAACTTCTGAACAATAATATCTTCCACACATCTCTTCTGGCCTGTGCTGTTGAGGTTGTCATGGCTACATATGGCAGTAAGTTGAATCTAGAAGTGCAAGATACCATTGCTGCTGTTTATTAGTAGTAATAGCTATACAGAATTCATTTCATTAGTAATTATGTATGCACTTTAAATTTAAATATCTGAAACTGACAAGCAGCAGTAAATCAGTAAATACAGAAGGAAAAATTGACAGGAGATCATATCACTTTAGTATTGAATAACTAGCTCTGGTCTTTTTTACTTCAGGGAATGCTTCACAAAGTGATGGCACCAGTACTGAAACAGATTTGTCTTTTCCATGGATTCTCAATGTACTTGATTTAAAAGCCTTTGACTTCTACAAGGTGATTGAAAGCTTTATTAAAGCAGAACCAAGCTTGACAAGAGAGATGATAAAACATCTAGAACGCTGTGAACATCGAATTATGGAATCCCTTGCATGGCAATCAGTAAGTAATGTTTTAAAATAAGTAAAAATGTGTTTGTCCACTTAGTGTGCCTGTATAGAGAAAAATAATTATACCCAACTCCATTAGATTATATATAAAATTGTATTATTTAGAGTTATTAGTAATAAAATAAATCACAAAACCAAAATCATCTTGATTTATACATGTCATAAATGATAAACAGAGGGCCAAATTCTCACTGGTATAAATCAGTTTAGCTTAATTGACTTCAATGAACATATGCTGGTTTACAAATATCTGAGGAGCTGGCTCAGAATATTTTAAATGCACTACTCAAAAACTATACATAATATTTTGGTGCCAATAGAAACAGACAAAAAATAAAAGCATAACATCTATTAATTCCTGTTTTTCTTTCTTGACACTGGTTGCTCCTATTCAGAGCAAGAGTGTTAGTACAGTACTTGGATATTAGTGTTGCTGAATACTGAGTTTCCTTGTCCCCGCACTTGGATCAGTTTAGATTTCTTGGTAGCTCTGTGCTGACCTGATCCTGAGCAAACTGGTCAGTGGTAATAAACTTGTGATATTTGGTACATGTTTCAGGCTTGTAATGAAGAGTCAGCTTAATATGTCAAGGGATGAGGACCACTATGGAGGAGTCTGTTCACTGAAAGTTAATGTCTGATGAACAACTTTGTGTAGCTTGTTTTAAATGAATCATAAACCTGCAGCTCTTTCCTTTACAGTGTTGCAGAATTTGCCCCTTACAATGAATATTATCCTTGGATGTGTAACTGAAGGAGTATAGAGTAGAAGTAGGGAGGTGTTACTTCCACTGTATAAGAAATCAGTGAGAACTGTACTGAAATATTGCATTAAATTCTGATAACACTTTAAAAGGATGTTGAGAAACTGGGAGGGATTCAGAAAAGAGTGAGGCGAATGCTTTGAAGTCTTGAAAACCTGCTTTACAGTGAGAGACTAAAGAAACTTAATTTATTTAAGAGAAAGTTTAAAAGGCGATGACTTAGAGGGCTCTTCAGTCTATTAGACAAAAGCATGACAATGGCTAGAAGCTGAAGTCAGATAAATTCAAATTAGAAATAAGGAGCAGATTTGTAAATGATGGTGATTCGCCATTGGAACAGACTACCAAGGGAAATGTTGGATTCTCCACCTCCTAGTGTCTTCAGATCAAGACTGGATACTTTTCTAGAAGATATGCTTTAACAGACTAGATACCTTTTAGTTTGTGCTAGCAGGGTTTACATGGGGCAGTTAGAGCGCAACGCATTAGAACGATCTACAATCAAATCCCTGCAGTCTGGGCTGCAGTGCCATGTGACAAGCTATGAGTGAAATGTAATGGCCTGTGATGTACAGATGGTCAAACTAGATGATCCACTGGTCAATCCTTTCTGGCGTTAAACTCCTTTGAGTTTTTGAACTTCCAAAGTCTGAAAGATGAAGCTAGATAAATTCAGAGTAGGAGTATGATGCAGGTTTTTAGCAAATTAACAGTTGGAACAATTTATCTAGAGGGATGTTGTGGATTCTCATTTGAAGTCTTTAAATCAAGGTTGGATGTTTTTCTAGAAGATATGCTCTAGCTCAGGGGTAGGCAACCTGTGGCATGCGTGCCGAAGGCGGTAGCGAGCTGATTTTCAGCGGCCCTCTCACTGCCCGGGTCCTGGCCACTGGTCTGGGGGCTCTGCATTTTAATTTAATTTTAAATGAAGCTTTTTAAACATTTTAAAAATCTTATTTACTTTACATATAACAATAGTTTAGTTATATATTATTGACTTATAGAAAGAGACCTTCTGAAAACATTAAAATATATTACTGGCACGCAAAACCTTAAATTAGAGTGAATAAATGAAGACTCGGCACGCCACTTCTGAAAGGTTGCCGACCCCTGCTCTAATTCAACCAGAAGTTACTGCTTTGATACAGGAATCACTTGGTGACATTCTGTGAGCAGTATTATGCAGGAGGTGGTATATTAGTTTAGATGGAATAAAGTGGCTCAAAGAATTAAAGGTGTTAACATGACCCAGTCACTGTCCAACATTAAACTAGTTTTTAACAAGGTTTTGATATACAAAGAGCTCAGCCTGCTTAGTATCATGGCGCAAACACCATTAAAAATCCTTTTAACTTTTTATGAAAGAAAGAACAGTTAAAGCATTATTATTAAATAAGGCTTTCATTTTAACTACATCCCTTGTTCTTTTTCTCTGCATCTGGAGAGAGTTTTGTGAATGAAAAATTATCTTGCTTTGACAGTCTTTTAGATGATATCAAAGATGGTAATAACTGTCCTCTTGAGGAATAGATAAAAAGATAGTTGAGGTGGACTGGAACTACTGCTGTTAAAATCCAAGGTTATTTCAAAGAAGACAAACACAGACACAAAAGGGAAGAGAGAAGAATGGCAAAGACAGAAAATGCAGCTTCTGTCTCTGTTTACTCACTTGCAACCTTGCTGCTAAAAAACACGGGCATGCACATGGTGTTATCAGCCACTCTGAGATCTGGCAAACGTGTACCTGTATTTGGCAGTTCAGGGCATTGCTTTTAGCTGCCTCTTTCTGGTCACAGGTTTACAGCCATGTTGCAAAATATGCAGTCTTGGCTGGCTAAGCCAGACTCTTATTAGACAGAAGGAAAAAAAGAGAAGGATAGGAAAGAGAATAATTAAGGTGAGGAAGAAAGAGAACATACAAAGGGGAGGAGGAGGAGACAGTCTCACATCCAGGTGATATTTGGCATTTAGCCAAAGCTGATGGAGGTGGCGATGTCATCTGGCTTCTTTGCTCTGGTCGGGTCAGGTCAGTACATTTTTCAGGATTAGAATGAAGAAGGTCCAGGGTCCCGGGAGACAGTGGGGATGGCAGCCATGATGATAAAGCTTGTTCTTCTTCGAGTGATTGCTCATATCCATTCCAGTTAGGTGTGCGCGTGCCGCGTGCACGTTCGTCAGAGAAACTTTTACCCTAGCAACCCAGGCGGGTCAGCTGGGCGCCCCCTGGAGTGGCGCCGCTATGGCGCCCAATATATATCCCAGCCGACCCGGCCACCCTTCAGTTCCTTCTTACCGCCCGTGTCGGTCGTTGGAACTGTGGAGCGCGGCTTCGCTGGCCTCCACACTCCCTACCAGCTCATTTCGCTATCGTTGTATATAGTAGTTATAGTTTATTGTTGTATATATATAATTATTAGTCAGTCAGTTATCTAGTGTTATTAGTGTAGTTATTAGTTGTAGTTTGAGGGGATCGGGGACCCCCCCCTCCCCGCACCGGGAGCCGGAGCTCATGCCCGGCTCATCGGGTTTCAAGCAGTGCTCGGCTTGTCACAAGCCCATGCCAGTTGGAGACCCCCATGACTCCTGCTTGAAGTGCCTCGGGGAGTCGCACTTATCGGCCAAGTGCTCAATCTGCAAGTCTTTCAAGCCGAGAACCAAGAAGCAGCGTGACATTAGATTAAGACAGCTCCTTATGGAAGCGGCCCTGACATCTCCGCCCTCGGCATGGAGCACAAGTCAGCTGGTAAGCAAGGGCACCGCCACGGCACCGAGCGCTGCCACCAAGAAGCCGCCACCGAAACCGACTCCGAGCCGCTCCCTCTCCCCGAGGCCGAAGGCGGCGAAGGCGCAGATCATCCCACCACCAGCTGCCTCGCAGTCAGAGCCTGCGCCAAAGACGGATCGCCCGGCACCGATACCTGCTGCGGCACCGTCTAAGCCGGTACCGTTGACTCCGACCCCACGAGGGCCGTCGAGTCCGGCACCTGGCGGCTGCCCAGTGCACACCGTGGTAGAGCCTGCTTCGCCTTCTACCCCGGAGACGTTTGCCGCAGCGAGGGATCTGATCGCGATCACCGAGGCACCGTTGCCCTTACCCCTGGCACCGCCGGTGTGGGTACTACACTCCATGGGCAAACCGACCCTGACCAGACCAGCTTCGGTCAGCGTAGCAGACCAGCACCGCTCCAGATCGCGGTCCCGCGGACGCTCTGCATCGAGGCGTCGCTCATGCTCTCGACGTCGATCTCGGTCCCGGCACTGGTCAGACTCCTGGCACTGATCACTTCGGCACCGGTCAGGCTCCCGGCACCGATCACCTCGGTACCGCTCACGCTCCCGGCACTGGTCAAGCTCCTGGCACCGGTCGACGTCCCGAGCGTCAACCCGGTACTCCCGGTACCGCTCCAGCTCATGGCACCGTGGTGGGCGCCGCTCCTCCAGGAGCAGATCGAGACAGAGGCACTCGGGATCCCGGTCGACCTCCCAGCACCAAACCGGTCGCAGGTCCCGGTCTCGCTCTCAACACCGTCACCAATACCGACACCGGTCACCACTACCCAGAGGTGTAAGGTCTGTCGGTACCTCGGCGCCAACTTTCGCCGCTCCACCTTAGCCATCTAGAGGCACTTCGGCATCCTCCCAGGCGGGTAGCTACTACGAATGGGACCAGGATCCCGAAGTACCGCTGGGAGTGTTCCAGGACCCCCGCCCCCAGGACGCGGGTGCCCAACAGTGGGGTTTTTGGACACCCTGGGCATATCATCAGACCCAGGGTGCCCCCGTGCCCCAGACACGTTCTACCGCCTCAGAGCATCGGGTGCCAGAGGCCACTGTTTCCCGCTCCCCCGTGGTTGAGTCGGATAAACAGCCGCCACCAGACTCCCTGGGTCAACTCGAGCAGGAACCAGTCCAGGAGCAGGAGACCGCACAGGATGCCCTCATCCCCGGAGTATCCTCCTCCTCCTCCTCGCCAGATGAGGCCGTGGCTGGGTCTTCAGTGTCAGGACCCCCCACCGATAGACCTCAGAGCCCACCAGGACCTCCTCCGTAGAGTGGCCCTTAATATCAACCTACCTGTAGAGGAGGTCCCAGAGGTTGAGGACCCGGTAGTGAGCATCCTCTCGGCTGATGCACCTACCCGGGTAGCCCTCCCATTCATAAAGACTATCCAGTCTACCGCCAATAACCTGTGGCAGTCACCAGCCTCCATCCCGCCGACAGCTAAGGGAGTGGAAAGGAAGTACATGGTACCCTCTCGGGGGTACGAGTACCTATATGTCCACCCTCCTCCTTCCTCCCTAGTTGTCCAGTCTGTCAACGAAAGGGAACGGCACGGCCAACAGGCTCCGACCCCCAAGGCCAAGGAAGCTAGGTGAATGGACCTCATGGGGCGCAAGGTGTATTCAGCTGGGGCCTTGCAACTCCGTGTGGCCAACCAACAGGCCCTACTGGGCCGTTATAACTATAATATATGGGCGGAGGTGGGTAAGTTCTCCGAACTTCTACCCCGGGACTCACGCCCGGAATTTAATGCGTTCCTGGAGGAGGGTAAGAAGGTGGCCAGGACCTCTCTCCAGGCCTCCCTCGACGCGGCTGACTCAGCAGCCAGAACCCTGGCCTCGGGAATAACCATGAGGCGCATTTCATGGCTTCAGGCCTCCACACTACCTCCGGAACTCCAATATACCATCCAGGACTTACCCTTTGACGGGAAAGGGTTGTTCTCGGACAAGACGGACTCCAAATTGCAAAACCTGAAGGACAATCGAGTCATCATACGCTCGCTGGGGATGCATACACCTTCTACCCAGCGTAGACCCTTCAGGCCCCAAGCATGATGCCCATACTTCCCACCTCGTCAGAGGCAGGACCTCAGTAGACGGCGTGGCCGGGGGGGGGCCGCAGATGCCAATCCGGCTCCTAGGGAGGCCAAAGCCAAGGGCCCTCCAAGGCACCACCGGGCTCCAAGTCCGGCTTTTGAAGGTGCGCCCGGGGACGGCGTACCAGACGCAAGACAGGATCCTTCCCCTACCTTCTCCAACCGCCTCTCCCACTTCCTCCCGGCGTGGTCCCGGTTAACTTCAGACCGTTGGGTGCTACGCACAGTGAAGCACGGATACCACCTGCAATTTGCTTCCTCACCCTCCTCCTGCCCCCCTTTCCGGTCCCTCTTCAGGGACCCCTCTCACGAGCAAACCCTTCTGCAGGAGGTTCGTTCTCTCCTCGCAGCGGGAGCTATAGAAGAGGTACCTCTAGGCGAGAGAGGCAAGGGGTTCTACTCCCGATATTTTCTGATCCCCAAGTCCAAGGGAGGTCTCAGACCCATCCTAGACCTGCGGGGCCTCAACAAATGGATGCTCAAGTTGAAGTTCCGCATGATCTCCCTGGGAAGACTGGTATGCCGCCCTCAACATGAAGGACGCATACTTCCATATCGCCATCTTTCCACCGCACAGGAAGTACCTTCGCTTCACGGTCAGACATCAGCACTTCCAGTTCGCAGTCCTACCCTTCGGCCTCTCCACGGCCCCGAGGGTGTTTACCAAGTGCATGGCCATTGTGGCCGCCCACCTCCGTCGGCGGAAAATCCACGTCTTTCCGTACCTCGACGACTGGCTCCTAAAGGGGTCCTCCCAGTCGCAGGTGCGGCGACATGTCGAGGCCGTTACGGACCTCTTCTCCCAGCTAGGCCTGCTTCTGAATGCCGAGAAATCCAGCCTGGTCCCCACACAGAGGTTGGACTTCATAGGCCGCGACCCTGGACTCTACTCAAGCCAGGGCTTACTTACCTCAGCCCCGCTTCCAGACTATCGTCTTGATCATACGGAGCTTGCAGGCCTCCCCAATCACCTCGGCTCGCACCTGCCTCACACTACTAGGGCATATGGCCGCATGTACTTACGTGACGAAGTACGCCAGGCTCCCAATGAGGCCTTTCCAAACGTGGCTTCATTCCGTATTCCGCCCGGGCAGGGACTACCTAGATGTATTGGTGACGGTCCCCCCCGACCCTCTCCGCTCCCTCGACTGGTGCTGACCCCATTCCTAGTATGCGCGGGGATGCCGTTCCATCCACAGCAACCGTTGATGACTCTAACAACCGATGCATCATCCCTGGGGTGGGGGGCCCACCTAGGGCACCTGCGTACCCAGGGCCTCTGGTCGTCCCAAGAGCTGTCACTCCACATAAATGTCCGGGAGTTGAGGGCAGTCCGCCTCGCCTGCCAGGCGTTTCAATGACGCCTACACGGCCGTTGTGTTTCCATACTCACGGACAACACAACGGCCATGTACTATATCAATAAACAGGGGGGAACCCGTTCGTCTCCCCTATGTCAGGAAGCCATTCGACTCTGGGACTTCTGCATAGCCCAGTCGATAGATCTGGTGGCATCCTTCCTCCCAGGGGTCAAGAACACACTGGCGGACAGACTCAGCCGATCCTTCCTATGCCACGAATGGTCGATCAGACCGGATGTCATCCATTCCATCTTCCATAGGTGGGGATTTCCCCGCATAGACCTCTTCGCGACCAAGTCCAACAGGAAGTGCCAGGAATTTTGCTCCTTTCAGGGTCTCTCTCCCGGGTCGATCACGGACGCATTCCTCCTGCCATGGACCCACCACCTCCTGTATGCCTTCCCTCCGTTCCCTCTGGTGCACAAAGTCCTGTTGAAGCTACGCAGGGACAAAGCGCATCTAATCCTGATCGCACCTGCGTGGCCCAGACAGCACTGGTTCACCGCCTTGCTGGACCTGTCTGTGGACCCTCCAATCCCCCTTCCTCTCCACCCAGACCTGATTACGCAGGATCACGGCAGGCTCTGTCACCGGGACCTACGAGCCCTGCACCTCACGGTGTGGATCCTGCGTGGCTGAACGCGGCGGAGCTCAGCTGCTCCGCACCGGTCCAGCATATCCTCCTTAACAGCAGGAAGCCTTCCACTCGCTCAACGTACAGGGCAAGTGGAAGCGCTTCTCTTGCTGGTGCGCTTGTCAGGGGGTGAACCCTACGCAGGCCCCGATTCCCATGGTCCTAGACTACCTCTGGTACCTTAAGCAGCAGGGTCTGGCGACATCCTCCTTAAAGGTGCACTTCGCGGCCATATCCGCCTTTCAATCAGGAGAGGGTGGCCGCTCCGTATTCTCCCACCCCTTAGTCGCCAGATTTGTTAAAGGCCTGGAGCGTCTCTACCCCCCCCGCACGCCGCCCTGCTCCTATCTGGGACCTTAACTTGGTCCTGAACAGGCTCACGCTCCCGCCATTTGAGCCACTGGCGACTTGCTCGCTCACGTACCTGTCATGGAAGACGGCCTTCTTGGTGGTCATTACATCGGCCAGACGGGTCTCCGAGCTGAGAGCTCTCACAGTGGATCCACCCTACACCGTCTTCCATAAGGACAAAGTGCACCTGCGACCCCACCCGCCGTTCCTCCCTAAGGTTGTGTCTGCCTTCCATACCAACCAGGACATCTTCCTCCCCGTCTTCTTCCCGAAGCCACACTCTTCTTGGAGAGAACAGCAGCTACACTCCTTAGATGTACGCAGAGCGCTCGCTTTCTACGTGGAGCAAACAAAGCCATTCTGGAAGTCCCCTCAGCTGTTTGTGGCGGTCGCAGAACGGATGAGGGGTCAACCAATCTCCTCTCAGAGGATTTCCTCCTGGGTGACTGCATGCATTCGCGCATGCTATGACCTAGCTCGTGTCCCCTCTAGCCACCTCACGCACATTCCACGAGAGCTCAGGCGTCGTCGGCAGCCTTCCTGGCGCACGTGCCTATCCAGGAGATATGCTGTGCAGCGACCTGGTCATCGGTCCACACATTCACCACACACTATGCGCTAGTCAGACAATCAAGAGATGATGCGGCCTTTGGCGTAGCAGTTCTAAATACCGCCACATCTCACTCCGACCCCAACGCCTAGGTAAGGCTTGGGAATCACCTAACTGGAATGGATATGAGCAATCACTCGAAGAAGAAAAGACGGTTACTCACCTTTGTAACTGTTGTTCTTCGAGATGTGTTGCTCATATCCATTCCAAACCCACCCTCCTTCCCCACTGTCGGAGTAACCGGCAAGAAGGAACTGAAGGGTGGCCGGGTCGGCTGGGATATATATTGGGCACCATAGTGGCGCCACTCCAGAGGGCGCCCAGCCGACCCGCCTGGGTTGGTAGGGTAAAAGTTTCTCCGACGAACGTGCACGCGGCGCGCGCACACCTAACTGGAATGGATATGAGCAACACATCTCGAAGAACAACAGTTACAAAGGTGAGTAACCGTCTTTTCCCTCCCCTTCTTTTAGTTAACTGGCGTAGTGGTGGCCTCTGTCCATTCATCCATATTTTCCTATCAAAGTTTGTCTGTCTGTCTCTCTCTTTTATGGACCCAACAGGGAGTTATGGGCAGGTTATTCCATCCTCTTATTATTTTGTGCATTAATAGGCCTAATTTCCAACACTAGTTTTGGTTCTTTGTTTTTTTTGGTTTTAAACTGTCTTGTTTACCAGGCATACTCTTAACACAGTCCTTGAATTACATTAATTAACCCTTTTGTTTGTACCAATTTAGTCTTTTTCTTTGCACCTTTTCCCATTGGCATTTGTTGTTGTAGGTTGTGACATTTTATGAACTTTTATTCGCTTTTTACAGTTGAGCTCACAATTAGGGTAAATTGTAGACCCAGTTATGACAGCAGACCTTAAAGTGAGTAATCTATGAACCTTGTATATTTTAAAGAAAAAAAAAAGACATGTCAGTTGAGATGAGGAACAAAGAAATGGCTGACCTTTGAAGATGCTATTTGGGGCTGAGGTTACCGAACACTGAGAAGAGTAGTAATTTCATTAGTTATGTGGTAAAGATAGAAAATTCAGAAGTGCTGATCATTGGCTTAACTGTTTACATTGGAGATGATTACTATTAACTTCAATTGTAGCAAAGATAGGCAAGTATTGAGATACCACACTTCCTTTTGTAATGAAAACTTTAGATCCAGTAGTTTACATTTTATACAATACCAACCCGTGTTGTCAATTTTATAGCAAATCCAAATCATTGTCTTCCATTTTGTGTAATTTTTCCTTTAACTCTCTCAAATTTGTCTCTTGCCCCAAACTGACTAGAGTAGTCCAGGTGCAATTGCAGTGTCTGGAAAAGAGAACACTAGTCCACAATGCTGTACATACAAATCTGAATTTAGTTGCAATATGCTAAAATTGAGTATGCAGCAAGTGTATATTCTAACTATATATAGTACCTTGACAGTTCTGTTCTTCATAGGGATGTAAATATAGTTTAAAAAGTTAACCTTTTAAATGATTAAAATTATATTGTTTAAATGGCTAACTGATTAAAGGGAGAGGGGCTGGGGTTGCTCTGGCTGGGCGAGGTGGGGGCCGGGGCCTGGTGGGCCCAGTGGGGCCAGGGCTGGCCGGTGGGAGTTAACTGTTAAGGTTGGTTAACCTGTAAGCCTAATGTTCACAAGTTAACCCAGTAGTGGGCAGGGTAGTCCGCTGGCTGGCTGCCAGACAGCTTGTTTATATTTGCACAGCCCCCCACAGCTTGCAGGGGGCGTGGTTCACTGTTCCTGGCCTAGCAGCCAGACCTGCTGGCCACTTCTGAGACACAAACTGTTTGAAGATAATTTTGGAAACCATTGTTATGGCTTCTTAACTCCTTATTAAGACAAAGGGATCACTGATATGCCCCATGATACTCTTTTTCTAAGATTTGTTCATGCTACACTTCACTGACATATTTTTGATGTATGTATAGACTGATTTCAATCTGATAAATGTGTTCAGATTGAATGGCATGAAGATTTAATTTTAATTTGTATTTAGATTTGATCTAAGAAATACACCTATCCAAGAATCTAGGAGCCCTAACGTGATTACATTAAATCTCAACGGCATTGAAATCAGTTCCATAGGAACCTGGCTGGCCAGCTGGGCCCTGTTCCCTTCTTCACCTCAGAAGCACACTTAGTATTCTTCAGAGACCCTTTCAATTGCATCTTTTGCATTGTGCCTGGAAAATCACCAAATTTGGGCTATTTCAGATCCAGGGTAGGGGAATAAGTTCCAGAGTCTCAGAGCCCTGGCAAAGAGCATCCTGCCTGCTGCCCCCTTTCTGGTAATGAGGGGGATCTAGTTTGAGTGCCTCTGCTTACCACAGCTGTGGCAGTATGGCACTCAGAGAGGCATTCTTACCACACCGTTAAACGCTTGAAAGTTTGATAAAACCTACATGTGATCTGGCATAAAAATTACATGTATTTCTATTTTTCTCACTTCCTAATAACTGAAAATGCATTTCCTTCTGGATACAAGGGTTACCAGGTGATTTAGAGCAAGGGTTACTTTGAGTGATTCTACAGAAAGAAACCGAAGGCACTTGGATTCTCTGCAGGTATGTGCAAGCACACACAGTAGCATTTCCTGTCTCTTAACCTGCACTTTGTGCCTGCTTACTTAGTGCTTATGATCAGACAGGTTATTGAAATCTGCATGATTCCTGTTTACAGGAACCCTACAGAGTAGGGTGATCTAAACCACTTTCAGCAGATTTTTAATCCATCTGACATGACAGAACTTTTTTGGGGAGAGAAAGCGGGTAGTTTGTGGATAGCTTGTGACTAATTCTGTATAGTGTTTAATTACTAACTTCTTTTAAATATGTTGTGTTTTTATTTTGACACTTGCTATTCTGATTGATTTAAGAAAGTTTAAAAAAAAAGTTGTATTTTGACAAGTGTCATGAGTAAGGCTACGATTTAATCATGGGTATTTTTAGTAGAAGTCATGAACAGGTCTCATGGTCAATAAATAAAAATTCATGGCCCTTGACCTGTCCATGACTTGTATTATAAATACACCCTGACTAAATCTTAGCTTGGGGCTCGCTACCTAAAGAGGGGTTCTGGGTGTGTGTGTGTGTGCGCGTGCGCGTGCCCCTGGGACCGCTGCCAAGGGCCGACGACCTGCGGCTACTCCTGCTGCCCCCAGGACTGCTGCTTAGCCGATCTGAGGAGCCAGTCATGCTGGCTGCTGCTTGGGCAGTCGCCGATCCCGGGAGCCAACTGCACCGGTCACTGCTTGGGCAGTCCGTGGGCCCAGCTGCGTAGGGCTGCCTGAGCAGCGGCCAGTGCGGCTGGCTCTGGGGCTGCCTGAGCAGCGGCCGGCTGTGGAGCTGCTCCAGCAGTGGCCAGTGTGTCTGTCGAGACCAGCTGCTTGGGTGGCCCTGGGGTCAGCCACATTGGCTGCTGCAGATGTCACAGAGGTTAGAATGGAAATACTTATATATAATCTTAATTGTAGTGTAGTGATTGCATCCACTCCTGCTATCAGATAATTCATTGAAAGGAATGTTTTTAACAATTAAAAATAGTATAACTGTATGTAAAGCTTAGTTACAATCATCATGTTTCCAGAAATCGGTCTTTAGTACTTAGTTGTTAAATATATTGCTAATATTCAAAATCCAGGCTGTGGAAACAGGCTGTCAAGTTCAAGTGAAACCGCATTGTTTCCCCAGGAAGTTTGACATGTATTAAGCCAAAGGTGTTAAGCTTTGTCTAGAATTGTTCACATGCCAAAAACAAAATTGAGGAAAGCCTTCCAAACTGAAAAATTGCCTGCTCATGAAAATGAATCATTAGGGTCCTGATTCAACAAGGTACTTAAGCAAGTTCCTAACTTCAAGCATGTGAGTAGACCCACTGGCCTCAGTGGGGCCAGACAGAGGGTTAAAGTTAAGTACTTTGTGAACTGGAGTCTAAGGGGCAGATTGTAAATCTCTTGTTCACAATGGAATTACTCATGTAACTGTTCACGATTGTGAATAAGGGGTACATGATGTGGGACTTAACGCTTTGATACCGGTCACATTGAGCCTGATCCAACTCCCGGAGAAATCAGCACAGTGCCCCAGGACAGGTAGGGACTAGTCTGCCTTAGCTCCGCAGCACTGCTGACCGGACCTTTAACAGCCCAGTAGGCAGTGCTGGCCGAAGCCACCAGGGTCCCTTTTCTACTAGGTGTTCCGGTCGAAAACCGGACACCTGGTCATCCTATTCTTGGGGCACAGCAATCCTCCCACACAATATTGATTGCAGAATCAGACTTTAGTTACTTTGAGTCCAACTGTGCAGGCCTCCAAGAGAGGAAAAAACTAATGTTAAACACCTCCTAAAAATGACCTAATACAGCTTTTTTTTTCCATGTTCCAAATTTCAAGTCTGATATGTTGGGCTTTTCAAGGGCTAGGAAGTGAGTGGTGGGTTCCATTGGGAACTTGGGAGTCTCCTCTTTCTAGTACTGTAAAGCTCCTATTTCTGATTTTGTAGGGCAACAGAATTTAAAGCTATGGCATTTTTAGATACCGAAAACTTGTCACAAGCTTAAATCTAAATCTTGCTTGTCCTGGGCTCTGAGCAAGTGTAATTTGTGGGGCGAAGGAAACATTTCTGTATCATACGGATTTAAAATAAGAAATGGGTTCAAAGTTGTTGAGGTGTTTAAATATTTCAGTAGTAGTGGGGAAACTGATTTGTGATCAAGGGTAGGTAATGAGGTCAAAGGTGAGTGATAAATATCACGCTCCTGTGCAGTTCATTACCTGGGTAGCGCCTCCACACAAGAGTCCTGTGTATGTATACAGATTTCAGAGTGATAGCCATGTTAGTCTGTATCAGCCAAAACAACGAGGAGCCCTTGTGGCTATAATATATATACTGCTTACTATATTTTTCACTCCATGCATCTGATGAAGTGAGTTTTAGCCCACGAAAGCTTATGCCCAAATAAATTTGTTAGTCTCTAAGGTGCCAAAAGGACTCCTAGTTGTTTTTGCTGTGTATGTATGAGATAGATAAATTATGCACATCACTAGAAGGTCTCTTCAGAAAGGGTGGATAACGTGAAAGATCTAGTTCAGACCTGTAAATATTTTTTAAGTTTTAAATACTTTGCAAAAGCAGTACAAAGCCATTTGACTTGTGGTTTGTCATAAAGAGCACACCATGTTAAATGCTAGGTTACTCTTAATTTTAACAAACCACTTGATTTGCCTTTTGATTCCACATCAGCCACACAGGAAATAGTTCGATTTCCTTACTCTCATCTTAAAGACTCTCTTAAACAAAATGTATGAAGTGTTAGAATGTACTGATTATTCAGAACTTGGTGTGGTGGAAAATTTGAGCCAACCATCATTATTAAATCATTATGCATGTGTAGCTACCATAAATGTTAATGGAAGTTTCACAGGGGGCATTACATGATGGAGGAATAGATTCCATGAACTAGAGAGAAGGACATTAGGGAGTACTGATGTTGGTTTACATAAGCATTCTTTTCTTTAAGTTTACCTATTTCATTCATAATCCTTTAAGCTGTGCATTAGCTAACCTCAGTAACCACATGGGTTTTATTACTGTTACCTTGGTCCTTTCCCTCCACTGAAGTCGGTGGAGTTTCACTAGTGTAAAACTGGTGTAAGGATAATTGAGCACAAGTGTGACCATGCTTTTCTGGAAGTCAGTGTAATGGCTAGCAAGAAAGCAATCTTCTCTTAAACACCTCTTCATACTGGTTAATTTTTTTTTTAATCCATAGAAAATGGAATCTCGGGACACTGAAATATTTCTTTGTGCTAAAAGCAAAAATTTCTTTATTAGCGGTACAATGTACTCTGCTACTATGAAAGAAACTTGAGTGAAAGTAAACTATTACAGATTAGGTTTTAAAAATAATAGAAAAAGTTTTTTACAAATCCTTACATCATCTTTTATATTCGGTAATTTGGAGTGAAACTCTGCTTAGTTTCTACTTCACTGAATGGCCAAACCTAGTCAGTAGTTGGCTTTCTTTAGCTATTTATAGTAAATAGTCTTACTTTATCCTGGCTTTTCTTTTTGGTTCAGGCTTTTTACTCATCCCATTGTCTACTTTTGAAAATTGATTCATAAGGGTCAATTTCAAAGAGGAGTCTGGTAAAATTTATTTTTTGGTGACAAACTGGGTACAGAATAACTAAATAGCTTCATTGTCTGAAGTTAGTTAACTTCCCGAGATGCACAATTAAAGGCATCTTGCAGAATTTTACAGAGGGAAAAATATGAAGTGTGTATCTGATCTCTCTCATATTTTTCATGCAGTGTAAAAATGTTTAAATTAGAGTTTTGTTTCTATCTTATTGGGAGATAATATATATATCCTGTTATACACCAGTCTCATGATTAGTCCTAGTAAAAGTGTTTATCACTTTCACAGTTATCTAATTTAGCCATCTGTACTTAGGAAGGACATGTAGGTCATCTCCTGTTTGAACATCAGAGGGTTGTCTGCCAGAAGAGAGGAGTGAAAAGCTTGCAGGGTTGCTTTCAGAACTAAGTTTTGAAAAGGTGTCCTGCTCTACATTTGATTCATTCATGATGAGAATATTTTCCCTCCTCTGTGTTATATCCTTACCAAAGTGCTAAAGGATACCCTTGTTTTACTTACTTGAAACCCCTCCTATGTTGAGACCAGGATCCTTCTAGATGCAAACTGTTTGGAAATAATTTTGGAAACCATTAATGTGGCTTCTTAATTCCTTATTAAGACAATGGGATCACTGATGTGGCCCACAATACTCTTTTTATAAGGTTTGTTCGTGCTACATCAAAAATGCCAGTGAAGTGTATGTATAGACTGATTTCAATTTGATAAATGTGTTCAGACTGAATGGCATGAAGATCTAATTTTAATTTTTTATTTTGATTTAAACTAAGAAATACACCTATCCAAGATTCTAGGAGTCCTAACATAAAATTAAATTAAATCTCAACAGCATTAAAATCAGCTCTATAGGAACCTGGCTGGCCAGCTGGGCCCTGTTCCCTTCTTCATCTCGGAAGCACACTCTTAGCATTCTTCAGAGACCCTTTCAAATGCATCTTTTGCATTGTACCTGGAAAATCACCAAATTTGGGCTATTTCAGATCCAGGGTAGGGGAGTAAGTTCCAGAGTCTCAGAGCCCTGGCAAAGAGCATCCTGTCTGCTGCCCCCTTTCTGGTAATGAGGGGGATCTAGTTTGAGTGCCTCTGCTTACCACAGCTGTGGCAGTATGGCACTCAGAGAGGCATTCTTACCACACTGTTAAACGCTTGAAAGTTTGATAAAACCCGTATTTGAGCTGGCATAAAAATTACATGTATTTCTTTTTTTCTCACTTCCTAATAACTGAAAATGTATTTCCTTCTGGATACAAGGGTTACCAGGTGATTTAGAGCAAGGGTTACTTTGAGTGAGTGATTCTACAAAAAAGCTACGTCTACACTACAGCATAAAATCAAAATTACTAAAACCGGTTTTATAAAACCGATATTATAAAATCGATTTTATGCGTCCACACTAGGGCACATTAAATCGGTGGTGTGCGTCCATGGTCCTAGGCTACCATTGATTTCCGGAGCGGTGCACTCTGGGTAGCTACATTAAAGGAATGAGACCAATAACTTTGATTTCCGTCCACACTAACCCTAAATCGATATAGTAATATCGATTTTAGGGTTACTCCTCTCGTTGGGGAGGAGTAGAGAAATCGATTTTAAGAGCCCTTAAAATCGATTTAAAGTGCCTTGTAGTGTGAACGGGTACAGAGTTAAATTGATTTAACGCTGTTTAAATCGATTTAACTGTGTAGTGTGGACCAGGCCAAAGAAACTGAAGGCACTGGGATTCTCTGCAGGTATGCGCAAGCACACACAGTAGCATTTCCTGTCTCTTAACCTGCACTTTGTGCCTGCTTACTTAGTGCTTATGATCAGATAGGTTATTGAAATCTGCGTGATTTATTTGCTACAGAATAGGGTTTCTGTAAATGCTAGTGCTCTGCTTGAGTACAGCAGGAGACGAGCGTGGCATGCACATGTGATCTAAACCACTTTCATCAGATTTTTAATCCATCTGACATGACAGACCTTTTTTGGGGGGAGAGAGTGGATAGTTTGTGGATCGCTTGTGACTAAAGGAAGTCAGTAATTAAACACTGTACAGAATTAAATATGTTGCTTTTTAGTTTGACACTCTACCCTGATTTATTTAGGAATGTGAAAAATTGTTGTATTTTGACAAGTGTCATGAGTAAGGCTACGATTTAATCATGGGTATTTAAGTCATGGACAGGTCTCACGGTCAGTAAACAAAAATTCATGGCCCTTGACCTGTCCATGACTTGTACTGTAAATACCCCCTGACTAAATCTTAGTTGGGGGCTCGCTGCCTTAGGAAGGGTTTGGGGAGCACCCTGGGACCGCTGCCGGAGGCCAGTGAGCTACAGCAGCTCTCGCCACCCCCCCGGGACTGCTGCTTAGCCAATCCTGGGAACCAGGCACACTGGCAGCTGGTTGGGCAGTCCCCAGCCCATCTGTGTGGGGTTGTCTGAGCAGCGGTTGGTGCAGCTGGCCCTGGGGCCACCTTGGCAGCTGTCTGTAGAGCCACTCCAGCAGAGGCCAGTGTGGCTGTCTGGACCAGCTGCTTGGGTGGCCTTGGGGTCAGCCACACTGGCTGCTGCAGATGTCACGGTGGTTGCGGAAAGTCACGGAATCCATGATTTCTGAGACAGACACGGAGCCCTAGTCAAGAGTAAGGTAAAATGTCCATAAGATAGAGTTGGTTTACTAGAATATTGTTCTTATGGGGATGAGTACCCTTACCAGGTCTCTAACTTCTTTCATGCAGCTATGCCTAGAACCCCTTATGCAATGTCTTCTCTTCTCCTCCTTCAAATCTCACGCTTCTTTCCATAACTTCTGATTAACATATAGTGATTGCAGTCTGTGTGTATACCAGATATTCCATTAAAGCCATTTAATTGAAGTGTATTCCTCTTTTTACACAGCATACTACAGATTAATGTACTAGTGAATATTTGCTGGCACATTACATGTATATTTAGCTGTCTTAAAACTAGTTTAGTAGTTAACTGCCGCACCCTTTAAAAGAAGGCTGTACTGTGGGTAAAATGTAATTGCATAGTAAATTGCTGCTGAATACATTATTAAAATACCCCGAGAGAAAAGGATTTCTTCACTGAGCATAGACTTGACCAGTATGTCAGTGAAACCAATTTAAGCACAGACGCGTATATCAATATTTTTGGATTATAGGAAGGTTGAAGTAAAAAAACTATATGAAATAGTATGTAATTTTAAAGACCATGGTAATGCATGAGGGAGCAGACTTAAAGTTGTTTTTGCAATCTTAACATTATTGCTTTCAGACTTTACTATGTGCTAAGTATACAACTGAAACATTCTCAATATTGTTTTTCTTAAACTAGGATGGGGTGGTAGTAATTCCATGATGTTGCACTATTGGGCTAAATGCTGCCAGAATATATTGTTCCACACACCTTAGATGCTTCTCTCTCCTGGAGACCTCAGGAGCTGTACAACTTTAACCGTACAAAAGAAACACTGAGTAAAGGCTGCTGTCATTGTATGCACTTAGTACGTGTTTAATTATACGGTTAGGCAGCCATACGCTTTTGGAGCAATGGAAGGCAGTGCTGCATAAGTCGCTACAAATATTATACCAGTTATACTGCACATGCTCAGTTTTCAGAGGTTCAGAACTAAGCTGATCAATATCAATTTTTACTGGTACACTCAGGGACGGCTCTAGGCATTTTGCCGCCCCAAGCACGGCAGGCAGGCTGCCTTCAGTGGCTTGCCTGCGGAGGGTCCGCTGGTCCCGCGGCTTCGGTGGACCTCCCGCAGGTGTGCGGGCGGAGGGTCTGCTGGTCCCGCGGCTTCGGTGGACCTCCCACAGGTGTGCCTGCGGAGGGTCTGCTGGTCCCGTGGCTTCGGCAGAAGCCGCAGGACCAGCGGACCCGCCGCAGGCACACCTGCGGGAGGACCGCCGAAGCCGCGGGACCAGTGGACCCTCCACAGGCAAACCACCGAAGGCAGCCTACCTGCCACCCTCATGGAACCGGCAGAGCGCCCCCCACAGTTTGCTGCCCCAAGCACGTGCTTGGCGTGCTGGGGCCTGGAGCCGCCTCTGGGTACACTGAAAAGCTCTGTCAAATTACAAGTATTTCCATGCCAAATTTCAGCTTTCTGTCCTCAGCAATTGTGGTCCCACAGAAGAGTCTGGAAGATATTTTTATTATGGAAAGAGATTTTTTTCACCTGCTTAGTACTCCAAAACAGCCACATTTTTCTCTGTTTGACCCCCAAATGCTCTCTTCCCCCCTGGCATCCTTCCCCCCAAAAGAGGCACAGACTGAGCCTAGAAAACTTGAACCCCATAGCTGAAAGTTTTGGAAGGTTATTAGCAACTGAATACATAGTTAGAATGGAAATAATTATATATTATAATGTTGTGATTGCATTCACTTCTGCTATTACATAATTCATTGAAAGATATCAGATAATTAATTAATTGAATTAAAATAGTATAACTATGTGTCAAACTTAGTTAAAATCATCATGTTTCCAGAAATTAGTCTTTGGAACTTAGTTGTTAAATATATTTCTAACTTTCAAAATCCAGTCTATGGAAAGAAGCTGTCAAGTGCAAATGAAACCCTATTGTTTCCCCAGGAAGTTTGACATGCATTAAGCCAGAAGTGGAATTGGTCATGTTAACATTAACACAACATTCATATATTGCAGTAATAATGAATCATCTCAGCCCAACCCTGTTAAAAGGTGCAGCCATCATGATATAATTTTGATTCAAGTACAAACACAACCAGAAATGAGTACTGAATAGCCATCAGCAACTGTACAGTGCAGCACTTCATAATGTATGATGATTGTTCAGTTTTTTACCTAATTGTACTGCTTTTTGTATGCACAAGTTCAGAATTCGTTTGCCTCTGAGTAAAAGAATTTCAGCTAGTCATGAAAAGACAAATTAAGGGGTTTGTTAGCATGATAAAATTAATCAATAAGTGTTGTCAGATTTCCTTTACGCTACTTCTTGGAAGCAATTCTCACTGGACTCGCTTCTGATTTTTAACCTAACTCTTCCCCTTAAAGAGAGATTATCTGCAATGCAAACATTAAAACAGAATTTTAAGAATTTATTGTGTTCTGTGTATTTACTATTTTGTGTTTCTTGCAGCTTGTAAAATGGACATGAAAAAGCTTAACTTTAATTTCTGGTCTGTTTCTGGTCAGTTTCAGCTTTTTATATACTACCACAGATTTTGAAATATGTTCTGCAGATGCTTTAGGGGAATGTTTTTAAAGTTGCTACTGGAATTCTTTTTTAAATTTCATGGAAACAAATTTGTTGCCCTTAAGTCTTGTAAAAGTTTGGTTTTGCAAATCCTCAATTTTGACTAAGGGCTTGTCTACACTGGCAAGTTTATGCACAGTAAAGCAGCTGTTTGTGCTCAACCTGCAGATGTGTACACACTGCCAAGCCACTTTGTGTGCAGAAACTCTTCAGTTGCAGTGCTGCAAAAAAACCCACCTCAATGAGAGTTGTAAAGCTATTTGTGCAGAGGTTCCAGTGCTCCATTGCCAGTGTGAACACTTGATTGCTTTCTGCACTGTAATTGGCCTCCGGAGCTGGACCATAATGCCTCAAGTGACTGCTCTGCTCATTGTTTTGAAGTCAGCTGCCCTGGAGACATGCAGCCCACCCCTTTCAAAGCACCTTTTCTAACAGCTATTGTGTGCTGTGCTGATCTGCTCCGGGACACACAGCAAACCATTAATGTGGAATGCTTGTGCTGTTGAACACAGGAGAGAGAGAGAGAGATTGCTGTGCAAAGAGCCCCAGGGAGGGAGGCGGGGGCTGATGTCCGGGTTCCTCTCCCTGCCTCAGAACTGGTTGCTTCCTGACGCTGCCTGAAATTGCAAGACAGCATGCAGACACACTCTCTGTCCCCCAAAACACACTCTCTCCTCTCCCACACACACACACACACACTCTTTTCAGTTGAAAAAGTAGCTGGCAAGGTAGTAGGATGCCCATGGAACAATGAGATTGGGAAACCTGCATTATGTGACACTGTGCCTGCCCCATGAGGTATTGCAAACCCTTCCAAAAGCACCCTGTAGCCAGTTGCATAGTAGGATAGCTACCACAATGCACTGCTGTCTTTGCCATTGCAAGAGCTGCTAATGTGGATGCACTCCAGTGTCACAAGCAGCACAGTGTGGATGCGCAACAGCGGTTTAATCCAGCATTTTAATAAAAGTGGTATAATTTATGGCACATAAACTTGCCAGTGTAGACATATCTTAAGTTTGATGTGACTGTCTCTTTAAATATGAAAGTTAAATAACACCTGGACCAAATTCTATTAGTGCAGCTCCACTAGGTGAAATTATGCTCAGTTACACAGCTTATCTAATAAAAGCAGCAAATCAGGGAGGATGAGGCCCTCTTCTACTCCCTTGGTTTTCACACCTCAGCTGCTAGAACTAACCTCGTTATCTCTAGCCTGCTTATTGCTTGCATATATATACCTGCCCCTGGCAATTTCCACTACATGCACCCATGAAAGCTCATGCTCCAAAATGTCTGTTAGTCTATAAGGTGCCACAGGATTCTTTGCTGCTTTTACAGATCCAGACTAATACGGCTACCCCTCTGATACAGGTTATCTATAGATCTGAACCACAGCCCCAAATAACTGTCTCAGAAGTTGACACTATTTATTGCTGCATTGTGATCTGAGCCATTTTGTGCTTTACTTTCCTATGGAAGTCAAAAAGAAATTCCCACTAGTCAGCAAGGCAGGAGTCCAAATTAACTTTTTTTAGTATGCTTTTTATTCAGCCATATTCATTCTTTTCTAGCACTCAAGGTGTAAGCGGGTCAGAATTTCCAGTGGAAATTTCACCATTTTGAATTTTGGTTCTGTTCTGATTCAGAATGGAAATAAATATTTTCAGAATTTCCTGCAAATGGAACTTTTGTAAACTTTTTTCATTTTGAAAACACTGCAACATGTTCTCTAAAACTGTGTGTTCCCCAGGTTCCCTAGCAGCTCCTGACTTGAATAGCAGCAGTGAAACTGACAATTATTTGCATTGTTGTTGTTGCCATGTTGGTCGCAGGATATCAGAGACACAAGGTCTGAAATAGACCTGCTCTGTGTAGCTCAAAAGCTTGGCTCTTACATCAGCAGGAGCTGATCCAATAAAAGATATTACCTCACCCACTTTGTCTCTGAGAAGAATAATATCAGTTTCAGTCAGCAACTGCCAGGGTTTCCTGGGCCCTTGGCTTCAGGACAGCCCAGTGACCCTAGATCTTCCATATTCCTGGGCCAGCTGGCTTACTGAACTGCTTAACTCACAGGCCAGCTGGCTCTCTAGGCTGCAGGAGTTGCCCCAGGAATCTGATGGCCTGGGCTCCCAACTCCACATCAGTCCTTTTGGTGGGCCGCTGAGGAGTTGGGCAGGTGAGCTTGCAGGCAAGTTTTGAACCTGGCCTGTGTTCCATTGGAGGGTTAGTCAAAATTGGCATTTCCACAAAATGGTTAGTTTTCAGCAAATTCGCAGTTCCTAATGGAAAACCATTCAGTTGGAAAATTTCTGACAAGCTCTATTCAGTGGGAATGCAGTACCTGATTGTCCAACTGAAATGTTACCACTTGTTGCTTGAATTTGGGTTTCCTTCTTGATGGGTATTTTCTTTCTTTCCCTGGGTACCCAGACATGTAATGCCGTAGTCATAAAGTGCACGTGTTTCAAAATTTGTGGCATTGCTGTGTTTACCCTATTAAGTGCATTACTAATAATATTTCATGTATAGGTGGTATTGTTTCAATGTATGTTGTGGTAACCTTTGGATAATTGTTTTGAAATTGCTTATATTTTTTCGTTCTCCGTTATATGAATTACTTATCCTTTTTGTACCAATTAAGCTGATAATTATAAATTAAAAATATCAAATGTTTTACTATTTTAAAATACTGTGGTAGTGTCCAGAGGCCCCCAGTTAGGAATCAGGACCCCATTATGGTAGGCTCTTTATATACATTGTTTCTAATAATGTATTACACATGGAAAGTAATCATAACCACACTGTGTTTATTTCAGCTATTCATTTTTTTTCTCCCTTCCTCCATCCCCCACTCTGAATAGCCCGAACACCACTCGGTGTTTCCTGTATCTTCCCTCACATGTCTGATCCAAACAAAGTGAGACCACGATTTCTACCCCGCCCATGTAAATATCAGCAGTGTTAATAGCATGTGAAACTTTGCCTGTGTGTCGGGGGGAAAAAGCTTACAAGAGACATGTCTATGGGCTGATGCAAAAGGAAAATTCAGTACTGCGGTTGCTCACAATACTCTGACAACTGTTTCGTTTCATCATAATATAATTCCTATGTACAGTACCATGGAAGCTTTAAAGGAACTCTTAAATTATTCTTATTAGAGGAAGACAAAAATCCTATTGTGTTGAACAAACGTTTATTCAGCTGCTTTAGGAGGACATTATATTTAGAACCAGCATTTATTGATACCCATAATATACATTAAATATAAAGTATTATGGGCTAAATTGAGCCTTTAGATTCCTCCCTGAATATAGGGCAGTGTATAGTTGGGTTCCCCAGTCTAGAAAATAGTTCTGGACTAGGACACCTTCCACGGAGAATTTGCTGCATCATAATTTTAAACGATGCAGCATAATAAGATGCAGCATATTTCTTCCTTTTGTGTCCAGCCAACTCCATTGTTTGCTACTTTAACTATTTCAGCTAACAGAATTCTTAAATTCCCTTTTATTTTTATAACGTTAAGAAATGAAAATCTGAACAATTTGCATTAGATTTACATGGAAGTATAAATATTTCTAAACAAAAACCCCTGTGTAAGATGGTAGGTCTGTCATTACCTACCTTTCAATGGAGGAGAGTCAGAGTGCAAAATTTTATTTGCAAAAATCCACTTGTCGTCATCCCACACCGGTAATAGTTATATTATTAAACTAAATCTTGCATTTCTAAATGTTGCAAAATGAAAAGTAGTTTAAAAAAAAACACAAAAAATCCTTCTGACCACAATAAATAGAAATTCTGAAGGGCTTTGAGCCACATAGTCAAAGCTGTTCCTCATCTTCGGATGTGGGAGTGCAAAGGCTTCCACACTCGGTCTTTGCCACCATTACTCTCATTTTATTGCCAAGCCCCGCTACACTGAAATAACAAGGTCTGCAACATACTGCTGTTACAGCTAGCAGATATCTGCACTGCAATCACTGTTTTCTTTATTTTTAGAAAAGTAAAGCATCACAACTGCAGCATTTGTTATAGCTAAAGGTACTTACAATTTAAGGCTAACGAAATTCATTGTTAACTACAGGATCACAGGAGCTGTTGCTCTTCATATTTCAGTAGCTCTCGACTCACTCACTGGCCTGGATTTGCTTACTCTTTGCTGCGCTTTTTGTGTAAATCTAGAGCAGTGGTTCTCAGTCTGCAGCCCTATCAGCACACAGCTGCGGTCCATGTGACATCCGCAGGGCCAGGCAGATAGTATTGGATGCAGCCCACAATGGCCAATAGGTTGAGAACCACTGATCTAGAGTAATAGATGCTGTGTGTTAGAGTCCCTGCCAAAAACAAACAAAAGACTGTAAGGTATGGAACCAGTAGGCTCAATGTTGCATTTTTTCACTGGAGGATAGCAACTGCTGCATATGAAATGGAGTTAGCATTGTATTCCCAATGGATGTGGTCTCCTCATCTCAAAAAAGATATACTGACATTAGAAAAAGTTCAGAAAAGGGCAACTAAAATGATTAGGGGTTTGGAATGGGTCCCATATGAGGAGAGATTAAAGAGGCTAGGACTTCTCAGCTTGGAAAAGAGGAGACTAAAGGGGGATATGATAGAGGTCTATAAAATCATGAGTGGTGTGGAGAAGGTGAATAAGGAAAAGTTATTTACTTGTTCCCATAATCAGAGGGGTAGCTGTGTTTAGTCTGGATCTGTAAAAAGTGGGACAGAGAGTCCTGTGGCGCCTTATAGACTAACAGATGGATTGGAGCATAAGCTTTCATGGGTGAATACCCACTTCGTCAGATATATGCATCTGATGAAGTGGGTATTTACCCACGAAAGCTTATGCTCCAATCCGTCTGTTAGTCAATAAAATGCCACAGGACTCTTTATCGCTTGTTCCCATAATGTAAGAACTAGGGGCCACCAAATGAAATTAACGGGCAGAAGGTTTAAAACAAATAAAAGGAAGTTCTTCACGTAGTGCACAGTCAACTTGTGGAACTTCTTGCCTGAGGAGGTTGTGAAGGCTAGGACTGTAACAGGGTTTAAAAGAAAACTAGATAAATTCATGGAGGTTAAGTCTATTAATGGCTATTAGCCAGGATGGGTAAGGAATGGTGTCCCTAGCCTCTGTTTGTCAGAGGGTGGAGGTGGATGGCAGGAGAGAGATCACTTGATCATTGCCTGTTAGCTTCACTCCCTCTGGGGCACCTGGCATTGGCCACTGTCAGTAGACAGGATACTGGGCTGGATGGACCTTTGGTCTGACCCAAACTGGCTGTTCTTATGTAACCCAGGCTTGCTCTCTACTCCACATTCTGCCTCATGGACCTATAGCCAGCAGTCAAGGTCTGTTCCCGTCTAGACCTTACTGCTTTTCCCTGAGTCCTATCCTACCTACCTGGCCTCCTCCCTCTCTGGATTGGTGAGCCCAAATGCACCTCCCCTTCTCCCAGGGAGTGACTGTAGACTTTCCCAGCAGTCCCTTTCGCTCTCAGCTTCTGGGCTTTCTGCAGGCCTCTCCACCTGAACCTGCTTCCAATGAATTCCCTGCTCCCTGGCTTCTCCTCCAGGTGCAGCCTATGGAGTTAATTGGTTCACCTGGCCATCTTAACCCCTTCCAGTCCTGTATGAGGTGGACACACTATGACACAGAGATTTTCATGTTCAAAGTACTTAACATATCTAATCCAACTCACAGCTGTGTGAGGTGCATAGATGCATATCAGAGCTAGCCAGAAAATGTTTTTTGTTTTCCCCTATGTAAAATTAAAAACCATTCAGGTTTTGGCTTTTCAGTTTTCCAACAACAACAAAAAAATCTAATCTGAGTAAAGCAGATTTTTTTCTGCAAAATATTTCTTTTAGGCAAAAACTCAATTTTCAGTCACAGTTCTGATGGAATTTTTTTGACCAGTTCTATCTGTAATCCCCATTATAGAAGGGGAACTGCAAAAAAAGAGGTGAAATTACTAGTTTGAGGCCACAGAAGGTTTCAGTGTCAAAGCATGGATTAGAATTCTGAACTTCCTCATTCTTTGTTATTTGTGACTAAGGTCATATGTCTGAAATGGAAGGAAGACTGTCCAGTCTCTCCCAAAAATGTCCTTTTACAGACAAGGCTCTGTTCTCAAAGTTTCATCCATGTTTGATGTACTACATTGAACATATTACAAAAGTTTACTGATCCTACAGAGAAAGAGGTAAGGGAAGGTGTGGTTCAAATTGAAGCAGCCTTCATACCACTCACATATGCATTGTCTTGTCTTCAGCTGAGAAGCATTTTAAATCCCCCATACATACAATTTGAAATATTAAATGGTTATTGTCAAGATAAAAATCAAACTCAAAACAAATCATTGTACTGATCCTTGCTTCTGACCAAACCTTAGACTGCGAAAGCAAAATTAAAAAAAAGTTTAATTGATTTTCAAGCAAAGTTAATTTACTTTCAAATTTGTCATTTTTACTTCAGATTCTCAATGCTGCAATGTTTGGGGGTAGCAAACTCAGCACAGCTGTGCTAATAATTTCTAAACAGTTTCCATTTCATTCTAAATCAACTACAGAAACATTTCTATTGATCTTGGCTTTTTAAATGTGGGGAGAGTGTTGTCCTTAGATTTCCATTCCAACACTCAAATGCTAGTACCCTAAGGTACAAATTATTAGATCTAACAAAATTAGAACTTGTCTAATTTTTCAGATCTATAGAGGTGTATAGACCTTAAGATATATTGACCATTGGGAATTCAATGAACAAATTAAATTTCAGCTGTAAAATTACTATAGAAAATAATTTTGATGACAAGATGGTAGATTGGGTTAATACAATATGGTGCGATTTTCAAAAGCAACATAGGCTCAAATGTCGTATTGACTTTTTTGTTGGAGTTTTGCTCCAAAATCACTTTGGGATTTTTGAAAGCACCTAAGTAATCAATATGCAGGTTTGGGTCACAAGTGAAAAATATTTTTTTAATTCTAAAGGCTTTGCACATTGCAGAACCACTATATATTCTTACCTGAATGGGGAAGGGGGGTGGAGGGGAAGAGATAAAACAGGCCAAGAGTATAAACCTTGCTTTAACTTTCAAAATGCTTTTTGAGCATTGAAAAATAACTCTTAAAATGCCCTTGTGAGCTTCTATATTTATTGCCTTTTAATTGGTCCGTATAAGCTTATTCGTTTACAAATAAAAATGTTTTTCTAACTCCTTGTCCTGCAAATTCAGCCTGGAATCTGAAACTCAAGTTGATTTATCTCTGGATCACAATTAATCACTCAAAAACATTCTTCATTCAATGAATGTTTGATGTATGAGCCAGAATAGTGTCTAGTACTGTCTCTTAGCTTTTTGGCTGTGCGGTACTCCTAGGAGGAAAGTAATTTAAAACTTACTTTTGTCATTAAAGAAAGCATCTGACTCTGAATTAGCCCAGGAAGAAGTTGTCTTAGCTAACTATTGTTTTTATTCACAAATCTGACCATAAGGACACCACTTTTACATGTTAAGACTGCATTTGAGCAACTTCCTCTGTTCTTTTCTGCTGTATTTTAGCCGCTGTGAGTTTTGGCATTCATTAAACTATAAAAGTGATCATGCAGATCCTTGAAAAGCAATGGCAACATTTTCCAAAATAGGAACTTTTGGCAACCCCCCTCATAGGTGACTAAATATGGACTTAAGAGCTCAAGTTAGGCTCTTATTTTGGAAAACTTTGGCCAATGTACCTATAAATCTGCACTTATTCTAGCTGTGTTTGAGATGTGATAACTCTGCTGACGGTAGATTTCGCCTCATCTGAGATCTAAATAATAGACACTTTATCTATATCTATACACACACAATACTTTCTTTATTACTATTCTAATTCTTACAATACCTAGAAAGCTAAAGTCTCTTCCTTGTGAAATGACTGTGGCATCTAATATTCATATTTTCTAAAAGTTTAAATTATGGCCAGAGCTAAAGATTTTCTTGCCATTGTGAAGCACAGGTAACAAAAATGAATATTTTCTTGTTTTTAGTCCCATGTGCAAATTTTTAAGACAATCAAGTAAAGGTATTGATATGAAGTTAAAATGACTGTAAGCTTGCTAGGGTAGATATGGCCTAAATCTGTGCTTAGGTGTCTAAATTTTAAAAATTGCTGAGCACTCACAAATGGGAGCAGCAGATGAACAGCACTTCTAAAAATCAGGTAACTTTATTTAGGTGGCTAAGTACGATTTTAGTAAGCTAACTTTTTTTGCACACTGGTTTAAAACTTTTGGCCTAAGAATCTTGCCTCGGGGACACAGTGAGGAGTTGGTGCCAAGGTCAGGATTGGAATTCAAGAGCTCCTAGTCCTGTGCTTAGGCGTACGGTTCTTGCAACAAATTTTTTAGTGGCCTCAGAGTGTGGCCAGCAATTCTTGCTGGTGGCTGTTCTGACCAATTTTTCTAAAATAATTAACTTTTAGAAAAAAACAAACATGCACATATACATGTCCCAATTGTAATTTATTTATGTAGGGTTTCTTTGCAGACTCAATAATAAAAATAATATACAGTTGTCTTTTAGTCTTTACTGGACCTAAACACAACAGAAACATCCCCTATGGCCCCTGCTGCCTCCCCCATTCCTCACTGCCTCACTGGGCTTCCCACCCCCCTATTGCGGCCAGGCCCTGCTTTATTGTCCCCCAACCCCCCATTGCCCTGAGCTGCCTTCCATGGCCTCACACCCTGGGCCCACCACACTCCTTGCCTCTTGACCACATCTCACCTATAAGGCTGGTCCTGCTGAAGCTCCTTTGTCCTGGGATTGAAGCCCAGAGCCAGAGCCCTGTGGCTGAAGCCCCAAAGGTGGGTTGGGAAATCACCAGCTGCCTGTGGAGTCCAAGTTTCTTCCTGTCTTGTGCACACCAGCCCCATGTGTATGCAGAGGCACTGCCCAGAGCCCACAGGGGGCTGTGCAGTGCAGGGCACCGATCCCCTGCTGGTGACACCAGCAAACACCAAGGCAATGCATCTAGGAGCAACAGCTGGTTACTGCAGGGAGGGGCTGCTGTTCCTTTCCAGCCATTTCCACCCAGGACTCCTGGGCCAGGAGGCTGTTGTGGCTTCAGAAAAATCTGCTGGTGGCTACATTTGGGAAACACTGGCTTAGACCATGCTGCAATGAAAATCCTGAGAGTACAATGTGGGAGAATGTACAGTTAGGGTATGTGTACATGCAGTCAGAGATGTGACTGCAGTACTCTTAGATCCAGCTAACTTGGATAACAATAGCAGTGAAGCCTCAGTTATTAGCTGCTCCTGTGTCTACTCAAGAGTCCTGGGTGGAGCTGTACAGCTCATGGTACCTGGAGTACACAGACCTTGGGTCCTAGGCAGGGTTGTGCAACTAGTGCTGCCATTGCTTCACAGCTATTGTTGTTTGAGCTAGCTAGATCAAAGCTAGCTTGGCTATGTCCACAGTTGCTGCAGTCACACTTCTGATTGCAATGTAGCTACTCCCTTAGTGTTTGGCTTTGTTTTTTAAATGATGCCTTGGAAAGCCTGTTTTAAAGGGCAGTACCCTTTGTGCAATTTTATCTCCTCAGCCTGTTCTGGCCTCTGGGCCAGTGATTCTGTATTTATGTAATCTTTGAAAAAGCTACCCCACTTCACCCTACCAAATTCTGGGAGGAATTGGGAGTGGGTTCATTGTGCTTAACTTCTATGATGTAGGGGTGTCGTACCACAGTTCACCTTCCAGTGAATTGAATAGCTTTGCCTAGCTGAGAACCTCAGCCATCATTTTCTTTTCGTGGAAGGATGGTGGCTGATGACAGGCTGGTAAGTGTGTGCACATATGCAAACACCAAGAATGAGACTCTCAGAACATCATTTTAAGCATCTTGTGAGGAGAGCAAGAAAAAAACAAAATTAAAGGTCTTTCAATTAAAAAAGTAACAAAGCTACTGCACTAACAAGTAATTTTAAATTTTACTCCTCTAGCCTTGTTCTTTTTTTGTGTGCTTGTGCAGTGAGGAACTAACTTTGAAAGTTATCTGTGCATCTGCTAGTAGGCAGACAGTTATGTAAAATAACTTAGAACAACTAAAAAAAATCTGAGTTTACAAGCTAAAGTGAAATAAGTGATTTAGATTATTCATCATAAGTATAATTGATTATAAATTTCAGTTAAATTATATTTTAAATGCTATTTTATAGTTGCCATTATTATATCATTAAGTTAAAAAGCTCTTTGAATAGCTGCAGTGAAACAAGATGTATAACTAGTTTTAACTGCACAGATTTGCCAGTGACTTTATTAATCTGAATAGCATATGTAAAACTGTTGAGTGCATTTCTAAAACAAGGTCGGTAAAGCAATATCTTTTACTGGACCAGCTTCTGTTGGTGAATATAAGTTGGCCGAGTAAAAGTTACTGTTTCACCCACCTTGTGTGTGTCATATCCTGGGACCATCACGGCTACAACACTGCAAACAGATATATTCCAATAACTTTCTGGGTTTTATCTTTTTCTAAAGTCTGGTATGAACCAAAGAAATATTTCAAGGTTGCCCGCTGAGATCTTTTATAGCACTTGATGTAAGCCGTGCCTGTACTGTAAGGCACAAGTTTTAAAATTTTGTTTTGCAGAGTCAAACTCTGCTGTAAATAAGAATTTACTATGAAACTGTATGTTATACGGTGCTTTTTAGGAGTTCGAGTTAATGTCAAGGGTGACATACAAGTTCTGATTGTATTTGTTACAGTATTTGTATTTCGCTTTTATTTTTCTCTGGATCCCCCATTTCATTTTATAAACTCACCCTTAGCATTTATGTTTATGGCAAACTTTTCTTGTGAGAATGCATTCAAGCTTTCCTCTCATCATGGAGGATTACCCAGGCCATTATCCACTGAATTCTATCCCACATTTGTAGTATTTCAGTTTGTGATACTTTTGAGTTTTCCTTTCTATATGACTGTGGGATAGAATCATAGAATATCAGGGTTGGAAGGGATCTCAGGAGACCATCTAGTCCAAGCCCTGCTCAAAGCAGGACAAATCCCCAGACTTTTTTTTTTAAAACCCCAGTTCTCTAAATGGCCCCCTCAAGGATTGAACTCACAACACTGGGTTTAGCAGGCTAAACCACTGAGCTATCCTCCCCCAGGAGACTTTTGAGCGCATCGTTGTAATATGGGCTTCCACCAGCCCTTAACATTCCCAGCCAGTCCAGCCCTTTCCCCGCTGGCTGGGAATGTTATGTTAGTAATATTGCAGTATGGTTAGGCTGCCAAAGTCGTTCAGAATCAAATTCTGATAAGGTAAGCTCTTTAAGTAGCACAAATGTACATTTTCAATAACAGTAACCAATATGCATTTCTATCCTAAAGTGAAATTTGAATAACACTTACATAGTGATAGACACAATTGGACGATATAGTTGAACATCAAACTGCAAGTGTAGTACATGCTTTCTGTAACATGAACTCGGCCTTCCTCAGATTGCCCAGAAGTAAGAGTGCTTGAATTGCTAGTCACATATCTACATATTATAACTGAACAGAGAAATCCAGAACACAAGTATACTTTAGTTCAATTTTTATTCCAGACTTTATCATCTTTGGGAGAACCACCACTTGACACTTCCTTAACTTTCTAAATATTTATTATTTTACAGTAAAGGTAAATTCTGAGCAAAATATGCACAATACTCCAGCTTCTGAAGAATGTATGAAACACATGGCACTTTTAAACAAAGTTGCATCTTGCTTCATATAAACTCTTAATTCTTAAAAATTCCTGGATTTATTGCAGCAGTTTTCAGGCATCTCAAATAAATAAATATTTTTAGTATCTCTAAATGTGTAAGGCACTCACATTTAAAAATCTGGACAACAAAATTATGGCGCTTATGTGACGTACAGAACATCTAGGAGAGGGTACTTTACAATAAACAGATAACTGCCATTTCTTGTCTTCTTGGAAAAGAATATGTAATATGTCACCCAGGATATCTTTGACATGCATCTGAGGAAGTGGGTATTGACCCACGAAAGCTCATGCTCCAAAACCTCTGTTAGTCTATAAGGTGCCACAGGATTCTTTGCTGCTTTTACAGGATATCTTTGTTCATGTGAGGAATACTTGATGTTTTTTCAATAGCAAAGCAGCACTTTTGAAGTTAAATTACACAACCCAAACAGAACACTTATTTTAAGATTTTAGTCTTTGTTTTAGTCTTATTTGCTATAGTTTCTTAGGAACAGCTTTGAGTTTGTTTTGTCAGCAATATTCTTATCAAATAACTGACAAATCTTGTTTCAGTAACTTTACAGATGGATTAAAAAGTATGTAAATTTGTTTTTACAAAGGAATAGCTTAACTTTTGTCAACAAATCCTACAAAAAATGATGGGTGTGGAATCTGTGGAACTGACACCAGAGTTGCAATAACTTGATCAATGCTTTGAAGAATCCAGACATTAAGAAATCAGCATGTAAACAAAATAGTTGCAGCCTAAAATAATGTCTTCACAATTTAATTTTTTAATTTAAAGTGTTTTAACCTGTTAACACAAACAATGTGAAGACTTGCTCTTCTAACTTCATAATATGTTGAATTGTAAAACACTTTTGGGCTGTGTTAGTATCAACTTCAGTTTCCAAATATCAGGTTTTTTTGTGTGGTTCAAAATTGTAAGGAGACACAGGAGGGACTCTGTAATAAGTCCATGGAATCTGTGACATAAAGGCAGAAGAGAGAAAACTTCGACAACTATAAAAATATTTGTAATTCTTGCAGGAACTACATTTTTCTATAAAGTATGTTTAGAAGTGACATTTAACTTTTTCCCATTTTTAATCATTATGTAAACAGTTTTCTAAGTGAAGAAAGTTTATTCAGTGTACAAGAAAACATTTTCACAGCTGAAGAAAGATGCATTTCAGTCCCAGTATTTTCTCTCTATTTATATTGTAGATTCATTGTCAAATATTTTAGCTTTTAAAGTCTGGAGGCTGTGTTGAATAAAATTTTCAGTAACTTGAATTTCAGAGAATCGGGAATTGTGTGTTCTAGCTGATCTGTTCCTTATTGAGTTTTGAATAGTGTCTGATGTAAAATAGTATATTATAGGGTCAAAACAACAATTTGAAACTGCAATGCATAGTGTGATAGGATACATAGTCCTCACAGCAGTTACTAATGAACAATTAATCCATATTTGTGTTCTCATAAGAGAATAAAGTATTAGGGTAACGTTATATGGCACAAAACAGAAACAGAATATCACCAAATGGACAAAAATCATTTTGAGTACCTTCTTTTTGCTTAACTTGTTCCGACTTAAAGTAACTGGTTTATTCAAAGTCCTTAAAACCATTGTAGAACAGGTCACATTTAAGATTAGTGGAATAAAAAATCCCACAATTTCAATGAAGATAACAATCCTTGATATATAGGTTTTCCATGTGGTATCAGGAAAGTTTTCAAAACATGTGTTTTGTCCAGTGTCATTTCGAGTGCCAGTAGAGGGAAAAAAGCTTGCTGGCATGCTTCCTGCTAGTACAGTTATCCATACTGCAACACAGACAATTTTTGCATTTCTTTTGGTTCTAAGAGTCTTAGACCAAAAAGGGTGCACTATGGCTAAAAAGCGATCTATGCTTATACAAGTTAAGAATAAAATGCTTCCATACATGTTTGTATAAAACATGGTGACAGAAATCTTGCAAAGTATATCTCCAAATGGCCAGTTTCTTATTGCAAAGTAATAAATCCTGAATGGTAATGTAAGTACAAAAAGCAGATCAGATATTGCTAAATTAAGCATGTAAGTTGTTGTTTCATTTCGCATTTTTAATGTGAATGTAAAAATGTATATAGCAACGCAATTTGATATTAGACCAAGGACAAACACCATGCTAAACGTACATCCGTATAAAATATACTTAAAGGAGTCCTCAGTGGAACAATTAGCGCTTACCATTATAATAGCAATTTAAATTTACAATGTTGAATTCCTTTCGTTGTTAGCAGCCCTTCTGCAGTAACTGCTTTAAAATCTCTGGGTAGCTTGCAGATGAATTTGGTCTATGAATGATTTCATAGGTTTTCCATTTTACTTTAAAACTTCCAAGTTGAAACATGAATGTTGCAGTAGGAAGATACTGCTCTGGGAATCACCCGGAGATCATTCTTTTCTTCCAAATGCCACAATAGTCACACATCCAGTCCTGGGCGATAATAAACACAGGCTTACAGGCAACGGATGAGGTCATCCTTATATTTAATTCCACGCTCTTGTTTTCCCAGTTGTTAATGAAGCTGATACAGAACTTGCTGCTTTATGTTCAACTACAAGTCAAAAAGCAGAGAAGTACTTTAAATGCACACTTTCCAAAGTTGTTTAACTGGGAATGTGTAACTGAGGTTCCTTAGGAAGAGATTTCCTGGGCTCTGTAAGATGTAGGAGTTTCCACCTCTTTCACTGCCGCCTTGCTGTGAAACAAGCTTTTCAACTTGTCTGCATGCTAACCCCACAGGGCGGAGTGCAGGCTGCTTAGAAATTCAGACATACAATTCCAAAGCGTGTTTGTTCTTGCTGAATTTAGATCTCCCCCTCAGATGCTGAGTGTGTAGTATGCCTTGAATATCTGAAGAGAGAGGGGGGAAAAAAAAGCTCGATCAATTTGTAATATGACATCATAGGAAGAAGAGGCTGGACTTAAAGACAGAATGGTTTCAATTCAGTTTGTTTGCCTTTCTTTAATCAGATAATGTGTCTGCAGGAAATATACCTCTGAGGCATGCAAATGCTCAGAATGGTGGAGCAGTCTGCCATTAACTCTTTATGTAGCAGGAAAAAGGCCCTTGTCATCAAAAGTGCTTTTAATTTTTTTTAATTATTTGACAAATTCAGTACAAAATCTTTTTTTTTCTCAATTTTAGTTGTGAAAGACATTTGGGCTGGCAGAATAACTCCCACCTCTTAAACGTTTCATTTTCTTAGTAAAATTATTATTTATATTTTGAAATTCTTAATGGCTACCTCTGAAATTTTCTTAAAGATGTATTTTTGTAAAAAGTATCCTTCCTTGTGATGGTACATAATGCTCATCAAGAAACAGAGACTAGCTGATCTTAATTCTCTAACCACTTCAGCAGATGTGTGACTTTCCTCATGTGAGCAGCCCTTTTTGAAGTCAGAGAAAGTCAATGGGGCATATTTTATTTATTTTTCCCATGAGAACTGTTAATTTATGTGAAGGGAAGATTATAAACACAGTGGAATTGAATCTGGGGATTACTGGGAGGAAAAGGGGGAAGCAAAGGGGAGAATAAAGCAATATGTTGTGGGATTGGGAAGGAGAATTTAGTGAGCCTAACAATCAAAATCACAGACTGCTAAATTTCTAACTAATAAGACATGCCTATTATCACCTCGATCACTGTGCATGTATATTATATTCCTTTTCACTTGCCTTTGTCTTTTTAAATTGTACATTCTGTGGGGCAGGGAAATCATTTTCCTCTGTTGGTAAAGCACCTAATACATTTTCGGTTGTACCGCAATATAAGTAATATACCTGTTCTGATAATTTTATGAAGTGAATCACTTATTTGTACTTTCTGTAATTATTCCTACTAGTCACCGCCTAATACAATAAATAAATTTCTGCTTATTAAAATACTTTGTAAATTTTAAAGAGAACTCCTTTACAGGATCGCATGAGGAGACCCTCAGTTTAGATAGGCTAGTCTCTTCCTAGTGCCAAAAATGTGTATTTCACAGTCTTAAAAGAGGAAATCCTTGTGCATATGTATGACTGATGCAGTTCTTTCAAGCTAAATGTTAAGCAATCACACCTAAGACATGGCTTGGTTAGCAAATAGTGTATAGTCTATTCCCATTGTAAATGATGGTAGGTATTAGAGAACTTTATTCACAGGGGTGTGGCCTGGTTTTGCAATGTGAAGCTTAGCAAGCAGAAGTCAGAAATGCATCGGATAAGGCTTATTGGCAAATTTCTCTTTCCCTCCAAACAGTTTTACCCTGATTTCATGATGGAAGTGAAGCAGTTGAGCTCTACTTCCTCACATTTATGACCTGCTAAATGTCCACACTTGGAGACTCCTGTTAAACCAAGAAACACACTCAGTTTTCAATTTCTAAATATATTGGAGCTGAAAAGGTGAACTGAGCAGAGTGTGGCTATGTGTGCGCTGTTAACTTTCAGTCACAGCATAGATTTTACTTCATATTGTTGCTAAAAGCAACCACTTGTCTTGCTTACTGTAAGCACTACTATATATAGTTATATTTGTGTTGTCACTTTCTTATGCCTTAGGGGACTGATCCACAGCCCACTGAAGTAAATGGAAGTCTTTGCATTGGCTTCAACGGTTCAGGCCCTAGGAGTCCTGAGCTCACTTCTCTACTAAGGGGTTAGGTCCTCTTCTTAGTATGGACTGTGATTAAGTCACTTTCTTAGTAAAAGAAAACTATGGCACAAATATGTAACCCAAAACTTACAAACTTGGGTGTCTTAAGTTAAGCCCCTAGATCAGGGACGGGAAAACCATTTAGCCTGAGGGCCAGGGTGGGAAATTGCATGCAGGGCCATGAATGTAGGGCTGGGGCAGGGGGTTGGGTGTGGGAGGGAGTGTGATGTGAGGGAGGGGATGTGATGTGCAGGAAGGGGCTCAGGGCAAGGAGTTGGGGTGCAGGGTGCACGAGGGGGCTCAGGGAAGGGGGTTGAGGTGCAGGAGGCATGGGGCAGGGGGCTCGGGGCAGGGGTTTGAGGTGCAGCAGGGGGCTTAGGGCAGAGGATTGGAGTGCAAGATGGTTGCGGGATGTGGCAGGAGGCTCAAGGCAGGGGGTTGGGGCCTTAGGGCAGGGAGCTGAGGTGCAGGAGGGGTGCGGCAGGGGGCATAGGGCAGGGAGTTGGGGTGCAGGATAGGGACAGGGTGCAGCAGGTGGCTCAAGGTAGGGGGTTGGGGTGTGGGCTCCGGCCCAGCATCGCTTATATTGAGTGGCTCTAGGGTGGCAGCAGCATGTAGCAGGGCTAAGGCAGGCTTCCTGCCTGGCCCTGTGCCATTCCTGGAAGTGGCCGGCACCACATCCCTGCAGCCCCAGGAGGCAGAGGGCTCCACACACTGCCCTTGCCTGTGGGTACCTCCTCTGAAGCTCCTGTTGGCCACGGTTCCCTGTTCCCAGCCTATGGGAGCTGCAGGGGAGGGGGTGCCTGCAAGCAAGGGCAGTGCACAGAGCCCTCTGCCCCCGCCTCCCCCAGGGACCTCAGGGATATGGTGCTGGGAGCGACGTGGGGTCAGGGCAGGCAGGGAGCCCACGGGCCGTAGTTTGCCCACCCCTGCTCTAGATCCACATTTTAAGCACCTAAATAAATTTACTAACGGAAACCAACTCATCTATGAGATTAAGCACCAATGATGTAAATGCGTAACTGTGGATTTAGATGCATCACAAAGGCACGTAAGTCTGACAGTTTTTGCATAAATGACTTGTCAAAGATCACTCAGGAAGTAACAGATCTCTGGTCACCTGATTTCTAGACCTGTGTTTTATTCAGCTAGGATGTCAGTGTATAGGCAGTAAGACCTAGTGCATAGAGCACTGGACTGGGGTTTGGAAGGCCTAGGTTCTGTTCCTGGCTCGGCCAGTGACCTGCTGGGTGACCTTGGGCAAATCATGTCACCTCTCTGTGCCTCAATTTCTCCATCTTGTAAAGCAGTTTCAGATCTGTGGCTGAAAAGGCATGATCCAAAGCCCACTGAAGACCAAGATAAATCTTACACTTACTTCACTGGGCTTTGAAGCAGACCCCAAATCAGCATAGTCACTAACTCTCTGCACTTCACTTTACCGACAGAAAAGTGCTAAAAATTGTCCTGTTGCAGAAAGCACTGACTACACTGTGGTCCTATCTTGTGCTCCCTAGTTAGTGTATGAAATTAACACATTGGTGATAGCAGTGTTGAATTTGGAGAGGTTCAACTGTCTGACTACAAAGAGTTTGTGTTCAAATATTCTAGTCTCTCTTTATTTTGGAATGTTTTTAATTTTTCCATTCCCAAGTGCATCTTGTAATGAACAGTTGCAATCTGCTTTATATTTACTTCCAGAAAGGTTATGTTACTTACATGGACTTTTGTACTTTCTGGTTATGAAAGCTCTTGATTAGAAAACCCAAACATCTTTCTCCTTCAACTCACATTTTGTTTTGTTGATCTGAGTTTCTTTGTAGAGTTTAATAGCCAAATTGGAATTCAATTAGCAACTGTTGGCACCAATTTGATGTTCATGTTTAGATGATTTAAATTTGCATTTTAGAAGTGTTTAAAAATGGACTGCAGAATATTCTATTTGTAGAATAATAAATGCTGAGTAAGTTAAGTAACAAGCTTCTGTTAATTCTGGATGCCTTTTGATTAACTTATTTTCTGCTTCTCATCAGACACTAATTATAGATTTTAGGCCTGGTCTACACTACAAGTTTATCTCGATTTTAGCAGCATCAAACCGAATTAACTCTGCATCTGTCCACACAACGAAGCCTTTTATTTTGATATAAAGGGCTCTTAATATCGATATCTGTACTCCACCCCGACGAGGGGAGTAGTGCTGAAATTGGTATTGCCATTTCGAATTAGGGTTAGTGTGGCCGCAATTCGATGGTATTGGCCTCCGGGAGCTATCCCACAGTGCACCATCATGACCGCTCTGGACAGCAATCTGAACCCAGATGCACTGGCCGGGTAGACAGGAAAAGCCCTGCGAACTTTTGAATTTCATTTCCTGTTTGCCCAGCATAGAGTGCTGATCAGCACCGGAGACCATGCAGTCCCGGAATCAAAAAAGAGCTCCATTATGGACTGTGTGGGAGATACTGAATCTGATCTCTGTATGGGGAGATGAATCTGTTCTATCAGAACTCCATTCCAATAGACGAAATGCCAAAACATTTGAAAAAATCTCCAAGGCTATGATGGACAGAGGCCACAACAGGGACTCAACACAGTGCTGAAACTTAAGGAGCTGAGACAAGTGTACCAGAAAGCCAAAGAATGAAATGGATGCTCATGGAGGGAGGGGCGACTGATGACTGTAGCTATCCCACAGTTCTCGCACTCTCTGAAAACCATTTGAATTCGTGGCTCGGCTCCCAAAGCCTGAAGGGTCAAAAACATTGTCGCGAGTGGTTCAGGGTATATGTCGTGTGAAAGCAAAGGGAAAAAAATCGTTTCTCGCCTTTTTTCAGTGTCACCCTGTGTCTACTGGATGCTGCTGGCAGACACAGTGCTGCAGCGCTATACAGCAGCATCCCTTTCCCATGCCTTGTGGATTGCAGACAGTACAGTAGGATTGACAGCCATCATCATCGTCCTGTGAGTGCTCCTGGCTGGCCTCGGTGAGGGCGGCTTGGGGCACCTGGGCAAAAATGGGAATGACTTCCAGGTCATTCTCTTCTTTAAACTTTGTCTAATGGAGATTCACTCCTGCCTGGAATATTATAGCAGCTGGAAGCTGCCCTCCTCTCCTCTCTTTGATCTCTGCTTGCAGAGGCAATAAAGTCAGTGTTGTTTCTTATTCATGCATTCTTTATTACTTCATCACACAAATGGGGAATAAGTGCCATGGTAGCCTGGTGGGCGGGGGGGAGGAGGGAATCAACGGATGGCACTGTTGCAGGGGTACCCCCTAGAATGGCATGCAGCTCATCATTTCTGCAGGATGTCTGGGGCTCTGACCTGGAGTGGCTGTTTGCCTCTCTGGTTCTTTAGTAGGCTTGTCTGATATTCTAGGCAGGACTGACTCTCCATTCGACAAAACTTAAAGAAGAGAATGACCTGGGGCGTCATTCCTATTTTTGTCCAGGCGCCCCCGGCCAACCTCACCGAGGTCGGCCAGGAGCACCCAGGACTGCAGCAAACGGTACAGTGTGACTGGTAACCATCATTGTCAACTTGCAAAGCAGCAGTCGGTACAGTAGGGCTGGTAACCGTCTTTGCTAACTTGCAAAAGGCAAAGGGATGCCGCTGTGTAGCACTGCAGTACCGTATCTGTTAGCAACATCCAGTAGACATAGGGTGACATTGAAAAAAGGCTGAATGGGCTCCATGATTGCCGTGCCTGGGCAATCCAGGGAAAATGGCGCAAAATGATTGTCTGCCGTTGCTTTCACGGAGGGAGGATTGACTGACAACATTTACCCAGAATCACCTGTTTTTGCCCCATCATGCATTGGGTTCTCAACCTAGAATTCCAATGGGCGGGGGAGACTGCGGGAACTATGGGATAGCTACCCACAGTGCAACACTCCGGAAATCGACACTAGCCTCGGTACATGGACGCACATCGCTGAATTAATGTGCTTAGTATGGCCGCGTGCACTTGACTTCATACTTTCTGTGTCCAAAAACTGGTTTCTGTAAAATCGGAATAATCTTGTAGTGTAGACATACTGTTAGTGTGGTGTTTTCTCTGAGGCATTTCTTAGTGACACAAAGGGTTCCGAGTGCCAGAAAACAAGTACTGGAAGTGCCGCATGATTCCATTCCAGCGCCCCCAAAAAGTTGCGGAACAGTGTTCTGGACTGTTCCAGCAGTACTTGAGCACTGCAATCACCTATTTTTATGATTGCATCCTTATAAAATGTGTCCAAGAGACACACATCATCCACCAAAAGTCTCTCTTGAATGTGATTTTTCAAACCTTAAAAACCATTGAAACATTTTTCTCTTAGACACTGGCTCGCAAAACGTAGTTGTGGTACAAATGCAATTCTATTGCATAACTGCTTCTGTAAAAGACCAGTGTGAATCCATAGGTTTTTAGGCCAGAAGTGACCCACCCTTTGAACATCTAGTCCAGAGGTGGGCAAACTACGGTCCATGAGCCGTTTTAAGCTGGCCCACAAGCTCCCACTGGGGAGCAGAGTCTGGAGCTTGCCCCGCTCCGGCGCTCCTGCTGGGGCAGTGGGTCAAGGGCCGCACCATGTGGCTCAGCCCTGTTTCTGTACTCCAGCCATTGCACTGAATCAGGGAGGGGCCGCACCACACAACTCAACCCTGCTCCTGTGCTCCAGCTGGGGCACTGGGTTGAGGGGGGCGCACCATGCGGCTCCCGGAAGCCACGGCATGGCCCCGTTCCAGCTCCTACATGCTCCAATGGCCTCCTCCGGCGCTCCAATGGGAGCTGCAGGGGCAGTGCCTGCGGCCGGGGCAGCATGCAGAGCCACCTGGCTGTGCCTCCATGTAGGAGATGGAGAAGGGACATGCCACTGCTTCCGGGAGATGCTTGAGGTAAACGCTGCTTGGAGCCTGCACCCCTGAGCCTCTCCCCATGCCCCCAACCCCCTGCCCCAGCCCTGATCCCCCTCCCACTCTTCAAACACCCTCGATCCCAGCCCAGAGCACCTTCCTGCACCCCAAAGTCCTCATCCCCAGCTCCACCCCAGAGCCCGCACCCCCAACCAAAACCCTCATCCCCTCCTGGACCCCAACCCCAATTTTGTGAGCATTTATGGCCTGCCATACAATTTATATTCCCCAATGTGGCCCTCAGGCCAAAGAGTTTGCCCACCCCTGATCTAGTCTGATCTCTTGATATCATTGTATACTTCTGATATCCCAGGCATTTAAATTTCACGCAGTTAGCCAAACACAAGCTATTAGGCTTGATACAGGACTAAGTCATATATTCCAGAAAGGATTCAGTCTTGATCTGAAGACACTGAAAGATAGAGAATCCACCACTTCCCTTGGTAGTTTATTCCAACAGTTAATCACCCTTGTTAAAAATGTGTGCCTAATTTCTAATCTGAATTTGTCTAGCTTCAGCTTCCAGCTGTTGGTTCTTGTTATGCCTTTTTCTTCTAGATTAAAGCGCCATTGAGCACCTAGTGTTTTTTTCCCACATGAAAATACTTATACACTGTAAACAATCACCTCTCAGTCTTCTTTCTGATAAACTAAACAGATGAGCTCCTTAAATCTCTCACCGTAAGGCATTTTCTCCAACCTCAGATATTTTTTTAACTCTTTTTCTGCGTGCTCTCCCATTTTTCAACATTCCTTTTTTGAATGTGGACTCCAGAACTGGAGGTGGTATTCCAGTATCTGTCTCATCCACACTGTATACAGAAGTAAAATCATTTCTCTACTCCTACTTTAATACTCCTTTCTTCATACGCCCAAGAATGGCATTAGTCCTTTTGGCGATACCATTGCAGTGGAAGCTCATATTGAATTGTTTGTCCACTATGACCACTAAATAGTCTTCACTCTCTGCTTTTCAGGGTACAGTCCCCCAGTCTGTAAGTATGGCCTGCATTCCTTGTTCCTAGATAACTTTCCATCTGGCTGTATTTAAACACATACTGTTTGAATGGATGTAGTTTACCAAGTGATCCAGTTTGTTCTGTATGACAGCCCTGTCCTCATCACTGTTTACCATTCTGCCAGTCTTTGTGTCATCCTCAGATTTTTTAGCAGTAATTTGATATTTACTTCCAGATCACTGATGAAATCAAGCCCAGAACTGATCTCTGTGCAATCCCACTGGAAACACCCTCATTGGATGATGATTGAGAACTAGATTGGTCAGTTAGCAAGTTCTTAATGTGTATTTAGTTGGTATTGTATATGCTAATTTTTAAATCAGAATGTTGAGTGGTACTGAGTCAAATGTCTTACAAAAATCAAAATATATTATATCTAGTTACATTTATCAACAAATCTTGTAATCTCATCAAAGAATGATCTCAGGTATTTATTTTTTATAAAACCATGTTGACAATAATATTCCTATTCTTTAATCCTTTATTAAATGAATCCTGTATCAGCTCTTCCATTATTTTGCTTGGAATTGATGTCAGACTAACAGACCTATAGTTCCCCAAGTCATCTCTCTTGCCTTTTTGAACAGTGGCACAACATTACCACTCTTTCAGTCTTCTGGAATTTCACTGGTATTCCAAGTTCTATTAAAAATTAACATCAGCTGTCCAAAGATATCCTCAGCCAACTCTTTTAGGACTCTTGTGTACAAGTTATTTGGGCATGCCTATTTAAAAATGTTTATCTCTGGAAGATGATGTTTAAAGTAGTGCTTCTCAAAGCTGGTCCGCCGCTTGTGCAGGAAAAGCCCCTGGCGTCCAGGCCGGTTTGTTTACCTGCCACGTCCACAGGTTTCGCCGATCGCAGCTCCCACTGGCTGTGGTTCGCTGTTTCAGGCCAATGGGGGCTGTGAGAAGCGGCATGGATCGAGGGATGTACTGGCTGCCCTTCCCACAGCCCCCATTGGCCTGGAACAGCGAACCATGGCCAGTGGGAGCAGCAATCGCCTGAACCCACAGATGCGGCAGGTAAACAAACCGGCCTGGACCGCCAGAGGCTTTCCCTGCATGAGCGGCAGACTGGCTTTGAGAAGCATTGGTTTAAAGTAATCTATCATCATGTAATACAAGCACATCTTTGTTTCTTTCCAAATACAGAACAGAAATATTTATTGACAACTTCTATCTTTTCTGCATCATTAACAGTTTTGCCCTCTCCATCTAGTAATGGGCATATACCATTGACAGAATTTCTTCTGTTCCTAATAGACTTTAAAAAAAATCCTTTGTATTATCCCTAGTCCCGCTGTCCATCCATTTTTCCCAATGTCTTAAGTTTCTCTTAAATTTTCTATACTTCTTAACTTCTAATGTATATTGTTTGCTATTTCCCTCTTTTTCCATTTTTTATATATTGCTTTTTAAAATTTTTAATTGCTATCTTCACTACTAAACCAGGATGGGTTTCTTGCCAAAGTTGTCCTCTGTCTTGATTCTGGCTTTTTGGCCATCTAATAAATTCCTCTTAAAGAACTCCCAAATTTCATTCTCCTTTTTTATCCAAATTTTACCTCCTAATATTTTTTCTCATAATTTTCCTAATCTTTGGGAAACTAGCCTTTTTGAATCACTGTTTTCTCAGATTGAATGTAATCAGGTCATGATCATTGGTCCCTGGGCAGCCACCACCAACTTCCAGTCCAGTGATTGATTCATTTGCATCCACAAAGAGGTTCAAAATAGTTACCTTGTATTTGGTTCAATACCTTTTTGTGTTAGAAAATCGTCATCTATAATTATTGGAAACTAATGATGTTTTACTACTGGCTGAATGAGACTTCCAGCATATGTCTCCCAAACTGAAGTACCCAAAACACTTTTCTTTCCTCACAGAGACAGTTGCTTAATGAATATTTCATCCTGTGTCTGACTTAATTCAGTGGTCTGTAATAGACTTCCACTGATATCTCCTCCTGGACTTCGTTAGCGAGCATATTGATCCATATGCAGTCAGGATCCTGTGGTTCTGAGTTATCAGTAACTCTGAAATAGGTAATAGAGGCTTTAGCATAGAGTACCCTCCCCCACCTCTTTTTCACACACTATCCTTCCTAAACAAGTTATAACTACCAATTTTAACATGGCAATCATGCCAGTTACAGTAATACCAATTATATCAAATTTCTTTTAATCAATCAGCATTTCCAATTCCTCTGCATTGATACCCTGACTCCTAGCATTGGTATATAAGCAGCTGAAAAAATTCTCTTCACGTCTGTCACATTGGTTCAATTCCTTTGTGACATACTGTGTTTGCATTTGTACTGCATTTTCCACTTTAGCTTAAGTGATATACTTTGGTAAAGCACAGAGTTGGCAGCCTTTCAGAAGTGGTGTGCCGAGTCTTCATTTATTCACTCTAATTTAAGGTTCCACGTGCCAGTAATACATTTTAACGTTTTTAGAAGGTCTCTTTTTATAAATCTATAATATACAACTAAACTATTGTTGTATGCAAAGTAAATAAGGTTTTTAAAATTAAGACACTGCATTTTAAATTAAATTAAAATGCAGAGACCCTGGACCAGTGGCCAGGACCTGAGCAGTGTGAGTGCCACTGAAAATCAGCTTATGTGCCGCCTTTGGCACGCTTGCCATAAGTTGCCTACCCCGGCATAGCATTTTGCTTCTCATTTTTGAAAAATAAATCGTGTAATAGATTTGCCTCAACTGTCATAGCTAGACTAATTTCTCTAAACTTAAATAGACGGTAAATGTTGATTTAAGGCAGTCAGGACCCTAGCCATACCCTACTGTGGTCCTCACACCTGCTTGAAAGGTACTGATGGCTACCCACATGAGTTGTCCTCTGGTGGGTTGGGATGGATGCTACTGTTGCTGTTGGGGCAAGCTAAGGGTCTCTGTCTGGCCTCATCCACTGCTCCTTCTCTTTACATGGCTTTGAGGCCCATCCAGGATTGTATGTAGAGGACAAACTGGAGGACTTCCAGAAGAAGATACTCCAGTGTATAAGGTATCAAGTGAGGATAGTGTTTGATGCATATGAGTCATGTTGCTATCTTTGATGGTGAGAGGACTCATCCAGCAGCTCGGGTATCTGATCTATAGCAAGACATCTAAGACCTCTGGTTTCTTTTTGTATGTTTCATAAGTGGGAGATAAACAGCAATGTGGCATGAATTTTCCTTTCCTTACCTCCATGAAACTTTTTATTTCCCACTGGGATCACTGCTCTACTGGTTGTGCCTGACCCCAAGTAGACCCTGCAGACAGACAACTAATAAGTTTCTCCTGTCTGGCAGTGCAAGAAGTCCTTACACAATTGGGCTGAGCAGATAAACAATTTTTAGGGTCCCCTGAACTTCAGAACTGAAACAAATTTCTTAGCCACTTCCATCTACACAGTCACCGGAAAGCCCTCACTTTTAACCCAGGCAATTCACATAGTTGAAATGGGGCATTTCGTACCACACTAGAAGCAGTGTCTTTATCTTACGCTGCAGAAGGTGACTTCCTGTAGAAACAATAGTTGGAAAGCCCCAATTTTAAATGTGCTGTCAAGTTTTCAGTTTATATATAAACTTCACTGACTTGCTATGTGAATATCTCCATCCTGTTCAGGCAGACTGACATGATCTTGGATCTTAAGGGAGAAATAATGAACATTTTTCTTCCTTATATTTAACACAATTTCTTTTAGCCCTTGTCATTTTCATAGTGTTATTTATATTTCCTCAGCTAGGGCATCCAGACTAGACCAGTGGTTTTCAAACTTTTTTTCTGGTGACCCAGTTGAAGAAAATTGTTGATGCCCACAACCCAATGGAGCTGAGGATGAGGGGTTTATGGTGTGGAAGGGGCTCAGGGCTGCGTCAGAGGGTTGGGGTGTGAGGGTGAGGGCTGTGAGGGCCTGGGGATGATGGGTTTGGGTGCAGGAGGGGGCTCTGGGTTTGGGGGGGAGTCAGGTCTGGGGCAGGGGGTTGGGGTGTGGGAGGAGGTGCAGGCTCTGGGGTGGGGCTGGGGATGAGGGGTTTGGGGTGTGGGGGAGGGCTCAGGGCTGTGGCAGAGAGTTAGGGTGTGGGAGGGGGTAGGGCTCTGGGCTGGGGATGCAGACTCTGGGATGGGGCTGGGGATAAGGGGGGTTTGGGGTGCAGGAAGGGGCTTCAGGTTGGGGGGGCTCAGGGCTAGGGCAGGGGATTGGGGCACGGGGTTGGGGCACGGGCTTACTTCAGGTGGCTCCCAGGCAGCAGTGCAGTGAGAGTGCTAAGGCAGGCTTCCTTCCTGTCCTGGCACTGCGGACCGTGCTGCACCCTGGAAGCAGCCAGCAGCAGGTCCAGCTCCTAGTCGGAAGTGTGCAAGTGGCTCCACACAGTTCTTGCCTGCACACACGGTCCTCTCATGGTTCCCGGCCAATGGGAGTGTGGAGCCGATGCTTGGGGCAGGGGCCAGCATATGGAGCCCCTAGGCTCCTCTGCCTAGAAGCCAGACCTTCTGCTGGCTGCTTCCAGAGAGCAGCTCAGTGTCAGAACAGTTAGGGACTAGCCTGCCTTAGCCAAGCAGCACCACCAATGGGACTTTTAACGGCCCGGTCAGGGGTGCTGACCAAAGCCGCTGCGACCCAGTGCCTTACATTCTGCAACTCAGTACTGGGTTGCGACTGCAGTTTGAAAACCACAGAACTAGAATGTCAGTTATTCTTGGAGTCCTCATGATTCAGCACTTTGCCAATCTTCCAGTGTTTTCCTCTTTCCTTTTTTATTGTATTAAGTTTCAAAAAGTGTTGGTCCAAACAGCTTTTCAAATGTGGAAAGCCATTAAATAAGCCCCATTTTAAAAAAATGTTTCTTTACCAGTTAATTTGTGGAAAGAGTTTGTCTTTTAATGACCTTGCCTCCACTTCCTTAGTGAGGGCAAGTTTTTCTTGGGCATACTTTGATGTCTGGGGCAGGAGGAAACAGCTGCTGGGAGGCTGATATAGTTATAAGAGATTTTTCTCTCAATCTGTATCCTGGCTTCAAGACTGAAGGTAGGCTGGAGCATACATGTGTAACCTAGTCTTCTGCTAGAGTGAGGGTTGAGTTTGGGCCCTTGAGCAACTGCCAGTACTAGCAAAGATTAAACTTCCATCAGCAAGCCTCTTGATGTCTCCAGATGGGGAGGAGGCAGAGGGGAGGAATTAGGGGGAGCCCATCCCTGCTTTTACCAACATCAGATTAAAGACTATGAATCATCCCATGGTTTAGCAGAGAATGGATTTGCACATCTCTTTAGCTGGCTTCTACCTTAGTGGCAGCACTGCTTCTGTCAGTCTCACTTGTACTTAATGTACACTGACCTGTTGATAGCCACTTGTGGGTGGAACATGTATGCCAGCTACAGTAATGGAGCAGGGAGACAGGTGGGAAATTTCTATCTGTAACAGGCTCCCAGTATCACAGCTGGGAGACTGCCTGCCAGCCACAGCTGCTACAGCTTCTGCTTCCTCCTACCCCAGAGGGCACCTTGCCCTCTATAAGGAAATGAATAGGGTCATTAAATCCTAATGTCCACCTAAAAGTGAATGGGTAATTAAACATTTTATTGAAATAAAACAATGTAGGGCTTTCATTACTTGAAAGCTTTCCAAATTTTCGAAGTTGTTTTGGCCATAAGAGCAACAGCATAAATATGTGTAATAGTCTTTGTTGTGGTAAGTAGCAAACCAGTTGCCAGAAAGCCCTGGTTTACACTGAGGAGGGGAATCGACCTATGATATGCAACTTCAGCTACGAGAATAGTGTAGCTTAAGTTGATGTATTTAGGTCTACTTACCGCAGCGCATGCATGGTGCTGAGTCGACTGCTGCTGCTCCCCCATTGACTCCGCTTGCACCTCTTGCGGCGGTGGAGTACCGGAGTTGACGGGAGAGCACTCGGGGATCGATTGTATTGCATCTACACTAGATGCGATAAATCGATCCCCGATAAAGTGATCATTACCTGCTGATAGCAGATAGTGTAGATGTACACTTAGTATCAAATATAAATAAATTGAATCCTAGACATGTTTTTTTAATCTTATTTATTCTGATAGTGACAACACTACTGTAACGCTCTCTGTCCTTTAAGACTATTTAAGCCAATAGAATTCAACATGCTGTTATAACAAACTTAATTTGCTGATAGGTGACTCACCGCCATGGGAATCTGTGTACCCTAGGTGCCTTAAACTGTGTCATTAAAATTTCATGTAGTGTTTTATGTATTTGCTACTTAGCTGGTCATCAACCATGGCTGCCACAGACTCAGAATGAGATGCTTTTATAGACGTTTAAATCTTTACTATTAAGTTGATGTCTTTGGTGATGAATAGTGATTTCAGCTGTATTCTGGCTACTCTACTAAATAGTTTTATTGTGAAATTAATTTATTTCAAAGTTTAATAGCCCTTTGAAACTATGCTCAAGAACTTTGATTAGTTAGAGCAATGATGTGGTTTTGTACTGAAGTTTTCTTTATATCAAAATACATTGCCATCATGCGATATGATTTGGCATGTTTGAAGTAATTCCTGTTTCCTGTATTATGAAATTTCCCAAATATTGGAGGAGAGAAAGGAAGATGAATATGTTACTGCTGAGAAATAATTATTAAACCATGATTCTGGAATATACCTGTTTGCATGTAGACTTGTTTGAAAAAACTAATAGTCCACCAGGTTCTTCACATAGGAATTTCTTGCAAGCATTTATCGTCTAGTTATTTTCCACAGATGAGATGGCAGTAGGAAGTATTGTATCTATAGTTAAACACAAATTATATAAATGTTTCTTTTTAATATATAGATATGTAAAAAGAGGAAGGCATTTGTTATGGTTAAGACATGAGACTGTGAGTCACTAGAACTATTCCTGTGCCATAAACTTCCTATAATAACCTTGAACAATCTGCGTACACTTTCTTTGCCTTAGTTTCTCTGAATGAAATGGGGATTATATGGTTATCACAAAGATATATTAGGCAACCTTAATAATTGTTGTAAAGTGCTTTGAGATGCCTGGATGGAGGCCACTAAATAATTGCTAATTAGTATGATCATTAAAATGCAGAGTGAGCAGGAAAATGTTTTTAAGGAAAATTCGAAGTTTGCACATTTGGAAGCATAGATTATTGACAAGAGGAGAGGAATTGTTAAAGGATTTCAGTTAATTTAGCTAAATAAAATGGACAATTCTAAAGGTCAAAGTATGTAGTTAAATAAATTGCTAGGTAAACGTGTTTTACGAATAGATTTTTATATAAAATAGCAAAAAAAAAATCTTCATGGAATTGTACCAGTTTATATTTGTGTGCTGTATTTAGTACAGAAAAAATCTTAATTAGCTGTGCGCATTGTTCACCACTGAGTTATGATCTTTGATTCATAGAGATGGACGTGGAATCAAACTGAGTGACTGGCAATCATCAGGAATTATCGCCAATCTCTGAAAGCCTCCAAAACATTCTATTTTGAAAACCAGGATGTTAGAATAACTTTTTAGATCTCTAGTTCAGATAAATTTCAGACAGCTTTGGGTATGTTCCTTTATTTCCTAATATCCTCTGGTTTCCGCCCCACTCCTCCCCACCCCTTGGGGTGAACTGCTTAATTGCAAAGATAAAAAGTGCTTTTCCCATAGCTAAACCACACAGTGGAACAACTTTCAGCAGAGCTTTAAAGATTGAAGAGAAAGGGCTTCGGCAAAAGGGCAACACTATAAAATGTTGCTCTTTGATTTAAAAAAACAATAGGCAGTGTTAAGAACTAGATAAGTTCCTGGAGGATAGGTCCATCAATGGCTGTTAGCCAGGATGGGCAGGGATGGCTTCTGTTTGCCAGACGCTGGGAATGGGAGACAGGGGATGAATCACTTGATGATTGCCCTTCTGTTCATTCCCTCTGGGGCATCTGGCATTGGCCACTGTCGGAAGACAGGATACTGGGCTAGATGAACTTTTGGTCTGACCCAGTATGGCCTTTCTTATGTTATGTTCATATCTAAAGTTTGGGATATTTTTAGAGTTTACAGATGAATAGTTTCCTTTATTAATTTGAAAGATTTGCTAGAAGTTGCAGAGCAAGTGGAGATAACTAATAAAGCTACAGAGAACAGTGCTGCACATCAAAAACTAATGATGAAAATGGTTATCCACCAGTTCCATGCAGGGTTTTAGTCTGCCATCGTTTTTTAAGTAGCACTCGTCACTGATTTAGAGTTCTGCTTAAAAATTGATTTTACAATGTGGTTGTCATGGTATAAACCCCCACTCTGAACCTTAGCGTCCAAAAGATGGACTACCAGCATGAATTCCTCTAAGCTCAATTACCAGCTTAGTACTTGTAGCGCTGCCACCAACCAGGAATTCTAGTGCCTGGTACACTCTGGTCCCCCCAAAACCTTGCCCGGGGACCCCCAGGACCCAGTCCCTCTGGATCTTAACACAAGGAAAGTAAATCCTTTCCCTCACCGTTGCCTCTCCCAGGCTTTCCCTCCCTGAGTTACCCTGGAAGATTACTGTGATTCAAACTCCTTGAATCTTAAAGCAGAGAGGAAAATTCACCTTCCCCCCTCCTTCTCTCTCCCCCTCCCAGACTCTCCCTGAGAGAGAAAGTAATCTTAACACAGAGAGAAAATTAACCTCTCTCTCCCCCTTCCCTCCTTTCTCCCTACCAATTTCCTGGTGGATCCAGACCCAGGCCCCCTGGGGTCTCACCAGAATAAAAAAACAATCAGGTTCTTAAACAAGAAAAGCTTTTAATTAAAGAAAGAGAAAACAGTAAAAATTATCTTTGTAAATTTAAGATGGAATATGTTACAGGGTCTTTCAGCTATAGACACTGGGAATACCCTCCCAGCCTAAGTATACAAGTACAAATAAAAATCCTTTCAGCAAAGTACAAATTTGAACTCCTTCCAGCCAAATACACATTTGCAAATAAAGAAAACAAACATAAGCCTAACTCGCTTTATCTACCTAGTACTTACTATTCTGGACGTATAAGAGACTGTATCAGAGAGATTGGAGAGAAACCTGGTTGCACATCTGGTCCCTCTGAGAACCCAGAGAGAACAACAACCAAACACTGACAGCACACACAAAAACTTCCCTCCCTCAAGATTTGAAAGTATTCTGTCCCCTGATTGGTCCTCTGGTCAGGTGACAGCCAGGCTCACTGAACTTGTTAACCCTTTACAGTCAAAAGAGACATGAAGTACTCCTGTTTTATTAACCCTTAACTATCTGTTTATGACAGGGGTCTACTTGTAGTGACATTTTAAAGTGAATAACTGTTAAAGAAGTCATTATTGTTAGTAGGAAAATGGAAGCATGAAGGATCCTTCAGAACCTGCAAGATTGTAAGATATTGATGGTATGCTAACAAAAGAGCATCTAAAAATATTAAATTAATTAGTAGGTTGGGAATAGCAAAGGCAAGAACTCAGCATAAACAAAGTAGTTTTTACTCATGGTCAAATAGAAAAAGGGAGAGAAGAAAAATCCAAATATTGCAAAAAATTATAAAGAATATCTTTTATTCAAAGGAGTTCTGAAAGAAGGAGAGATGCAGAATCCGGAAAAATAGATGGAATCTCTAGATTTGTTTGGCACAGTGGTGAAAAGAGTGATTAAAATAATAGATTTAGAACTATAGGAAGAAAAAGTTAAAATCTGCATGTGACTGTTTCCTCATATCTTCAGACAAGGACATAGTGGCACCATTAATTCAGTTTTAGGAATACATAATCACAGATTAATGAGAAAAATCCATTAATACTTGCATACCCAATCAGCAGTTTGAGGTTTTAGAAACTTCAGAATTCATTGTATGGATCTGTTTGCAAAACAAGCAAAAAAACCTAACTCCATTATTACTTTACAAAATTCATCACTTTTGTAGCTTTTGGGAACTAAACAGTTCCCACTGACAGTAATCTAACAATAAAACAAATATAGCACCGAGGAAAAGTAAAGCAAAGGGTGCTCTTTTATAAGTATTTGCATCAGCTGCTACTTCTCAAAGGGACTGGAGAAGGGAAAATATAGTACCTATCTTTAAAAAGGGAAACAAAGAGGAACCAGAGAATTATAGACTAGTCAATGTAACTTTGATATCTGGAAAGTTACTGGAACAAATTGTTAAACTATCAATATGTAAGCACGTAGAGCAGGCCTGCACAACTCAAAGTGGCGAGGGCCATATTATTCCAAAGAAAACAGCTGAGGGCCAATGCCCCCCCCCCGTGCTGTCAAAACACCAGCACCCCCCGAACACAACACTGCCCTGCTCAGCGCCGCCCGCCCGCTTGGTTCATCATCCCCCCATGAAATAAGGGGAGGGGAAAAGGGGGACACTTTGAAGGGATTTTCTGGGGCTATGAACTAATGAGGGGAAGGGAGTGGGGGGCAGTGTGAAGGGATTGGATGTGACTGTCCAACACACAAACACAGGGGCCACAGGGAGCCCTGGGAGAGGGAGGTCCCTGGACCAGGGAAGGGGGCAGCAGTTGGGACAGGGCGTGTGCAACACACACACACACGTCTCTCCCTCGGGGATTTCCTGGCTGCCCACAGACAGTTCAGCCCCGCCCCCTGCACCCATCATTATGGAAGCCACCCTGGGAGCAACCAGCGCAGCAGCTGCCCTGCCCCCCACAAAGAGGGGTCTTGGCCCAGCCCTCCCACTCCCCCGAGCTGCAGCTCGAGCTCAGGCCAGGTGCCCCTCTCCTCTCTTGGCACTTACCGGCTCTGCTCCTTGTCCCTTGACTGCTCTGATGCCTGTCCACACCCCTGCCCCCTGACAGCCCATCCAGAACTCCCAACTCATCCAACCCTCCCACTTCCCCCTAACAGCCCCCCTCAGAACTTCCGACCCATCCAACCCTCTCCCTGCTCCCTATCCTCTGACTGCTCAGATCTGTCTCCATACCCTCGCCCCCTGACATCTCCCCCAGAACTCCTGACCCATCCAACCCTTCCTCTGCTCCCTATCCCCTGACTGCTCTGATCTGTCTCCACACCCTTGCCCCCTGACAGTCCCCCCAGAACTCCCGACCCATCCAACCCTCCTCCTGCTCCCTGACTGCCCCCCGGGACTCCCCTTACCACCACGCCGCTCCAGCTGCTGGCTCCACGTGGAGCCAACCAAACAAGCTGCCGAGCACACAACCCCTCCCTTGCAGAGTGCTGCGACGCAATGCTGAGGCAGGGGGAGAGGAGTAGGGGAGGGACTCTGCCTGCTGGAGGCCAATGGGAGCAGCTAAATCAGGACCAGGCACCCAATCAGCCGCGCTGCACTCCATGTGAGGGGAAGGGAGAGGAGGGAGGAAAAATCCCGGACGGTTGCAGCGGCCCTGGGTGAACCCAACAGTCCCACGCCGCCGCTTGCCTGCGGGCTGCACATTGTGCGGGCTTGACCTAAGGTTAATAGTGAAGCACCTGGAAATTAATAGCGTGATAAGTAATAGGTACTGTGGGTTTGTCAAGAACAAGTAACTAACCGAATTTCCTTCTTCGACAAGGTTACTTGCCTAGTGGCTGGCCAGAAGCAGTAGATGTGATGTATCCTGATTTTAGTGAGGCTTTTGACACAAGCGTGCATGACATTCTCATAAGCAACTAGGGAACTAGTTGTCTAGGGAACTGTGGTCTATGAAATTACTATAAGGTGGGTGCACAACTGGTTGAAAAACCATACTCAAAGAATAGAGATCAATGATTCTTCTTTCAGTTGTGTCCCTGTGTTGGTTCCACTTCAGGTGCACATGCACCTCTTGATCCTTTGATCAGAGATTTCCATTCTCAGCGTCCATTTGGCCTGTGCCATACACTCTGTACAATCTCATGCTGTACATACAGGGTATATAGAGGTGCATGGGAGATCCATGAGAGGATCTTCCCTCTTATCCCATCACTGCTTACTTTGTGACCCTTTTGTGAGGCTTTATCAGTCTTTATCAAGTCAAAGGCTTTATCAAAGTCCAAGTACACTCTATCAATTGAATCACCCATGTTCACATACTTGTTGAGAACCTCACGGAATTCCAAAGTTCCTTCTCTGTGGTCTCGGCCTGAGACAGCACTCTAGTATTGTCCGCCTGGTTGAATTGAAGCTTCTGATGATGGCGCATTCCCTTCGAGCCATTTCCAAGTCAGGTAAGGAGACTGCCCCTTGTACATGTATCTCTAGACAGATCCAGTGCTCCTTGAGCCTCAACTGAGGTCTCCGCTAAAAGATGGAAGACTTCAGAGTACTCAGGAAAGGCTCCAAAGAAGATGGGCTTTGTCTCCCACCACAAGAAGATTGTTCCCAGAAGGCCCCAATCTCCCACTAAGTCTATGGTGTCAGATACCTTGATGTCTAGACTCAGTACCATGGAAGTGACAGACTCTTCCTTTGGTACTGGCAGGGCTGGGAGATCCCAGAGCACTTCAGAGAAGTTTGGCTCCAGCAGGGCCCTGGTACCATTGGTGAAGGACAGGGAGACCCAGGACAGATGCTCCTCTAAAAAAGTACCAGCTACTTCAGACTTGGTGCCTTCATATTTGGCTCCATTGGTACTTGCAAAATTGAAGTGCCAGACAGACACCTTTGGGCCCACCACCTGCATGCTCAAATCAATAGTACCATCCACTTCAACTGTTGCATTGGTACTGACACCTCAGTACCAGAGGAATTCTGTTCCTCCAGGGACTTGTCAGTGTTAGAAAAGTGGGAGTTCCTACTGCTTATGGTTACTGAATAACTCTCAATACCGAGACCCTGGTCTTTGGTTTACTATTGCTTCCTGGTACCACAGGATTCTCTAGCCTTTTCTACTCTCCTCTCCCCCCACCCCATTGGAGGACATTGAGGAGGATGAAGGAGACGTTCAGTCAGTCTCCTGCTTATCAGTGTGGTGTTCCCCTTCACATCATTAAAGAAACCCATACTTTGATTCTTATTCACATCAGGGATGGTGGGATCAGTTCTGGATACCAACCCTTTTCCCATATGAGCCCTCCCAATGGCCATGCTGGGATCTTTGGGCACTGTAGTGGAAGCAGTTTGCCAGACCTCCAGCTCCATTGTACCAGGAGACTAGGGTTACATAGTCTCCTTCACCAAACTCTCAACATGTGGAGAACTTTGAGGAACAGGAGGCTAGGGGAGACAAAGAGGTCACCCCTCAAACTTCTATTTCATTCTCATATCTGGATGAGGCAGTCATGCCTCCACCACTATCTACAGTTTCCACCAATTCTTGGAACTTGTGAAGAGGATGGCTGACACCCTCCAGATACCTCTTGATGAGGTTGAAGACTCACAACACAAGCTCCTGGAAGTTCTGCCATTGGCAACATCCATCAGGATTGCACTCCTGGATCAAGCAAAGACTGTGTGGCAAACTCCTGCCACCAGCCTGCCAATTTGTAAAAAGTGTTCCCCAGCAATTCAGAATTTTTGTTTCCTCACCCTGCACTTAATTCCTTGGTGATGGATGCCATAAATAAGCATTGTAAACAGCATTACTTACCAGAAGAGGTTAGATCTTTTTGGCCGAAAGGCATACTCATCCACAACCCTACAATTTCAGATTGCAAATTCATCAGGCAATCATGGCCAAGTCTGATTTCACAAATTGCAACAAGTTTGTAACTCTTATAGACCATCTTTCACAGGAGCAAGAGAGCATTTCCAGGCCATCATTAAGGAGGGTTGATGATTAGCTAGAATCCCTCTCCAAGCATCCTCAGATGTCCTGGACATGGCTGCTAATCCATCTCCACAGCAGTTAGCATTATGGCTCCAGCTGTTATGGTTCCTAGAGAGGTTCAGAATACTTTTGAAGACCTCCTATTTGATGGTCAGAAGCTCTTCTTGGGGACTACAGATGAGTCCCAGCACACGCTGAAGGACTCTGGGACCACATTGTGGTCTCTGGGTATATACAATTCTATGAATAAGAGAAGATTTATCAGGTCTCAAACTGCCCAGAGATCACTCCCAGCCCAGTTCTCTGAATTTCACAGACCCATTGAACCCACTATAAAGAGACAAAAATTCCAGAGGAAAAGAGCTTCTCACCCTCCTTCAGCGACACCCAGTCATCATCAAAACAACAATTTTGATGGATTAGTCAAGGGCTTGACACCTTTCTCACTTCTAGTTTGCAAGTTGCAACCTTTTGCACACCTTCTCTCTTTTGGAAACCACCTTTCCCATTTCCAGCAGGTCTGGTGGTATATTACAGCAGACAGGTGGGTTATGGAAGTTATAATATTGGACTACACTAGCCACTTTACATCCCTGCCTCCCTCTCTCCCACCTGTATTCTCCATCTCTCTTCAGGGACCCCATCTCATGAGACTATGCTGAGTCAAGAGATACACTCTCTCCTTCATTTAGGAGTGACAGGACTGGTCCCATTCCTTCACAGGTGGAAAGGGTTTTACTCAAAGTATTTTCTCATGCCAAAGAAGGATGGAGGGTGGAGACTGATTTTAAGTCTAAGACAACTGAATGAATTTTTTAGAGTCTCAGAAGTTTAGGATGGTGACTTTGGCAGCTATATTCCCTTCCCTAGAGGCAGGAGATTGTTTTTTGGTCCTTGACCTATAGGAGGACTATTTCTATTGTAGCAATATGTATCCTCCCTTGCACATTCCCCATCCCACGAAATACTCATGTTTCACTTTGGGCTAGAATCATTTTCAATATCCCATTGTGCCACCTAGTAACTGAAACTGGCTTGGAGATTAATCAGGCTTGTTGTACAAAACATAATGCATGGTGCCTGTGTGAATGTTATGCTACAGTCGATACCAACAACACAAAAAGAGGCTGGCCCTAATTGATACAAAAATAATTAGTCAATGAGATGGTATGAATACAAGATGTGGTATGCGCCCTAGGATATTCCAATTTTTCTATACATGGAACAGCTTGCCCTAGAAACAATACAGGATTTTTTGTGAAAGTCACTGGCACAGTCCAAACTGGAACTCAGGCCTTTTGGCAAACAAGTAGTGTCAGCACTGCCACTCAAATTATTACTGCTCCTGGAAACCCCTTACTGGAGCAATTATAATTGGACATACACGATTTGATGGCAGGAAGCAGGGAAGTCTTAATATCCATAGCTCATCTTATCCAACAACAAATAGAAGAAGTAGAATGCGCACAAAGAGAGGTGGAAACACTTTGGTGGGCAATCCCAGAGGCTGTTACTCTGCACCCAATAGTCACATTACTTAGTGTAATATTGATGGGAATACAACCTATAACAGTAATTGCTGTGATGGTAGTGTGTTGCTACATGCAACGTCAAACCAAAAAAGCCACAGTACAACACCGGGTTGAGAAAGGAACGGAACTAGCTATCAACACTGCTGTAGTTATGAATAATCATTATAAGGAATAATCAAATGCTTATCAGTGTTTTAAATGTAAATGTTGGTACATATATCGTTCATGAGGGTGGCTGGATATCTGTATACTTTGATACTTTGTGAGGTGTGTTGAACCAAATGTGTCCTATAAGGAATGTTTAAGGTACAAGCATATATATATACACATATACAATGATATACATATATGTATATTATCTACATATGTATACCAACTATTCACATTTCTCATATATTATCATTGATCGCAAGTTATATTGGGAATGTATATGGTATTCATCTATTCAAGGAAGTGATCATGTAATCCCTCATATATATAGCCCTATATTACTCTATAAAATATAAGCATAATACATTTATAATCCTGACCAAAGCCCTTCTCATCGATGACCAACTAAGTATAAAGGCCTCAGGCCGCCCAAAAAGTTATCAGAGAACAACTCTAGACCCCACATATCAGTCATGGTCATGGACCTAACATTCCCAGGCTCACCATAAGGGACTAGACAATACTGGAAAATAAAATCTGTCCATCAGTAGTATGAGGGAATGTGCAGACTAAGAGACAGATGGAGCATGAATGTGTGGATGGTAAAGTGACCACATACGTGTTTAGCCCACTGGGTCATCTTGAGTCCATGCATTATGCTTTTCCGGGACAACGGGTAAACATCCTCCCCATAAAAAGACAAAAACTGGGAGAATGTAGTAGAAAGAGAACCTGAAACATAAGGCCTTGTATCAGAGGCTTGGTATGAGGCCTGAGGCCTGGACTAGAAGTAGTGGTCAAAGCTTTGTTCATATAAAACAAAGTTAAGTTATGAGCAAGAGGCAGGCCCTGCTCACAGAATCTGGCAAGAACAGGGCTGATATTGGAGAAATATACATTCCTAAGTAGTGCTAGTCACTCACACAAAGACATTCCAGAAGGGTGGTACCAGAACACCTTGAGACCAAACACATTCCCCAAAGATAACAGTAACACATTGACCTTTCCTAAAGATGAAGTCAGGATGACAATATGATGGATAAAGATATTTTGACTGAACCAACAAGTACAAGGTAATGGATGGTGGTTTGCTATGTAAGACGGTGGCACCTAGCTATGTCAGTGGGGCAATGTATAAGTTGTTTGCATTGGGGTATAAAGAGGTTTCTTAGAGGGAGTGTCTCTGTCCGGCCTAGGGAGGAACTAAAAGTCCCGCCTTTCACTGAGCTGGTCCATTGTTACGGGCATACATGTATTAGTGATCTGGTAGAGTCTATGGGATACTAGTACCATGCTTTGTCGACACTAAACTTTGCTGGGTGCCTTCGTATTGTAACGGATCTTGTGGTCATTGGGCGCTTCACTCAAGGTCTGCTGGACCAGTTACCTGTGCAGAGCTGGGACAGCATACAGAGGGAACACACGCAGCCAAACCTCTGTCTACACCGAGTACTTCCCTTCTGCCTCTCCTTAGCCCCAAGGATGTTCACAAAGGTTCTAGGAATAGTAGCTGCTTACTTTCAATGAGAAGCAATTTTTGTCTTTCTATATCTTGATGACTACTCAAGGGCCAGTCTTAGGAAGCAGTACTAACTTCCACCTAGACATAATCTCTCTTTCAGGAATTGGATCTCCAGCTAAATGATATTAGGAAAAACTTTCTAACTATAAGGCTAGTTAAGCACTGCAATAGGTTACTAAGCGGGGCTGTGGAATCCCTTTCATTCATGGCTTTTAGAACAAGTTAGACAGACACCTGTCAGGGATGTTCTAGGTATATTTGGCCCAGACTTAGTGCAAAGGAATGGACTAGATAACCTTTTATGGACCCTTTCAGTCCTACATTTCTGTGACTCTATGGCTCTCCAATATCATTGTTGCCTGGACCAATGAGCTAAATTACTTTATAAAGCAAAGATTGCTTCAATTAGGAGCCCTCACATACAAGATGTCATTGGCCTTATCCTTTTATGCTGACACCTCAGTAGACCTACAACCTGTGGTTTTCAGATTGACCTCTAATGTAGTGGCATGCAGATATTTATGGAAAAGTAGTGGAAGAAGGACCCTCTAGCCAACCACATGCTAGTTATGGCAAAATATTCCTGAGGCAAGTTGTTTGACAGTCTAGAAAGGTTTAGCAGATAAGGAAAAGCAATCTTTGCCATCAGACAGTTAGAAAGAGGAGGAGATAGGAGAAGACATTCTTTTATCCCTTCTCTCATAACAAACCCTATAGGAACGGTCAGTTTTATAGGGCTTTCTGTCCTAGGGTAACTTGGGGAAAAAGTAGTTCTTTCCCATAAATGACATCTAAAGATTCAGCGGAAGTGTATGATCACTTGTTTTGACTTTGTGGTAGGGTAGCCTTGGTCTGAGGAAAGACTATACTAGTAATCCTAGAGTATTGTCAGGTAACTAAATACATAGAAAGATTAGGTCTAGGTAGAAACTAAACATTCATTATTTCAAGAGGAAGCCTGTCCAAGAGAACTTGTAGAATAGGATGGAAATTAATTTTTATGGAGCGGCAACCGAAATCAAATTAGGACAGATGAGTCTTGAAATGATCAAAGAATAGGATATGCATCTGACAAAGTGGGTATTCACCCATGAAAGCTCATGCTCCAATGCATCTGTTAGTATTTAAGGTGCCACAGGACTCATTGTTGCTTTTTAAAGAATAGGATGTGCAGCAAGCTGGTAAAATAATGAAAACCAACATATATTCAGTTGCCATTCCCACCAGCTATAGAAAAGCAGGTGGCAGTGAAGCCATACTCTCCAGTACTTACTATTGTGACAGGTTCCCCCCAGGGTGCCACCTGGAACTGGGGTACCAGTGAGACCTGTGGCTCACCACCCAAGGCTCCCTGTCACACTACGCTGCTGTGGCAAGCTGCAGACCCGCTCCTGATCCTATACATCCTCTGGCAGTCACACAGTTAGGGACACACCCAGCTGCAGTTACTTTCAGGCTCTCTGACCAACCACTGCATGAACCAACAACAGAGAGGTTACACAGACAAAATAACCACCAGTTCCCCAACCTAGGACCCTGAGCTGTACCATCCTGCCCTGGTCAAAACACCGACCAGTATGAATGTATTACCCGGTTCACCCCTCCCTCAATGTGCAGAGAAATATGCAACAAGCCTGTGTTAAACCAAGCTGAGATTTTTCCCCAGACACTTCACTTAACTGCACACTTGGTTTAGACTGAAACATAAAACAAGTTTATTAACTACAAAAGATAGATTTTAAGTGATTATAAGGAATAGCAAACAGATCAAAGCAGATTACCTAGCAAATAAACAAAAATGCAAACTAATCTTAGCATACTCGATTGATTGGATATGAATTAGCAGTCTCTCACCCTGAGTTATGGTATAAGCAGACTTGCAGATTCTTAAGGTACAAGCTGCACTTGCTTTGCAGCTTGGGTTTCCCAGGTTTTAATACACAGGATAGAAATCCCTTTAGCCTGGGTCCAGCACTTTCCCCAGTTTAGTCTTTGTTCCTCATGTGTTTCCAGGAGTCCTCTTGTGTGGGGAGTGAAGAAACACTCTCTGCCTTATATAACTTTAGCATTTGTTTCAAAACTTTGTGGAAAAATAGTTTATCTCAAGATGGAGTCCAGAGTCATGTGCCCTGGTCACATTCCCTTGCAAACCTTACTGAGTCATAGCAGCCATTACTTACAGGCTATCTGGAATGTTTATAGGAAGGTTAAGTTCTTCCAGGGTCCGTTGTCTTTGCTAACGGGTTATCAGCACTGTTTAGCTTCTTCATTGTTGTACCAGAAAGGCTAGTTGTGGGTGTCACATAGAGTAAGCACATTTGAGATACAGATACATAGTCAATATTCATAGCTTTAGATAAAAAAATGATACATGCATACAAATAGGATAATCATATTCAGCAAATCATAACTTTTCCAGTGACACCTCACATGATCCATCTTGTGCAAAATGCATAATTATGCAATACTCATGTCATAATATCACTGTGAAGAATATGAGGTGCAGTGTCACAACTACTATATATGATTTTGGATAAAATGGGACCAGAGTTATGCAAATCTAAAGGCCCTGAACAAGTATGCATGTTCAGAATGGAGACTGATGTCTGCACAAGCACAGTATTTAGTCATCTCTGGGCTTGAAGAACTCACTCACATCAGTAGACTTGATGGCAGCATATCTTTACTTTCTGATCTCTAATCAGTACAGGAATAATAGCTGCTACCAGTGCAGATTTCTCGTATGATTTACAAGGATATCCAGAGTGTTTGCAGAAGTGCTAACTGCAACTCTGAGAATAGAAAAATGTCAGTCTTTTTCCTCTCTTCATTGTCATCCCAGTAAGTTCAAGAAACTGCTGTTGACAGCCACAAGTCCCATTACAGACAAATTTGTATTGAAGTTGGACACAGTAACTTAGTTTACACACAGGACCATGTAAAACTCAGGCTAATCATAGATTTCAAAGTGGCCTTATTGTTTTTTATAATGGAAAGTTTGACTTAATACAGTTCTGTAGTATAATCTGTTGTTCTTTGTTTATATGTGGGGAAGAGGAAATTTGGATGATTAGGATCTGTTGAACCAGCCAGTATTTCATTAATTATGCCTAGAAATGCTGAGTCCCCAGATTCCCATCCATTGTACAGCATTACCATTGCCAACCCCTAACATTTTAAATAGTCAGGGTTCCTCTCTTAACCCTCTGCGAAAATCATGATGATTGCCTTAAAAGTCATGAGACTTTAAAAATAATATTTTTAGGTTCCTTGTATTTGCCTTCTGGTTTTTTGATCCCTTAAAATTTTCAAGCTTTTTTCTGAAACCATGAGAGCTAGAAACTTTTTAAACAAAAATGAGAGAGCACTTGATTCTCTCAAGCTGGGCTTTAAGAAAAACACCAAATCACAAACCTTGTGATAAAATTGTGAGAGTTGGCAACGCTGATCATTTCTGAGTGATTGTAGCCTCTATTACTTCCTTTGACATCCTGTTCCATAGCTCAAAACTTGGATTAAAAGTCTTGTGTGTAGAACTTGTAAGATTCTAAATATTTCCTATAGAATACTTACCTCCGTGGGCTATAATCACATCTTACTAGCTATGTTCTAATACGTATATTCCCCAAAATATTTCAAATGTAAAACATTGACGTTGGAAGCACAAGTACTTGGGCTGGGAATCTTTTAGTGCCAGTAAATTTAATAGAAGTTTAAGCAAAGTTATTTAAAAATAAAAAGGAAGTTTAGATTGAAATTAGAGTGTTTCAGCCCTCTGTTTGGTGCTTATAGTTGTGTGACTTTGATGCTACTTCTCTTTTGTCCTTTCTGGAATGACTTGAATCGTCATAAAAAAACCACAATTATTTCTCAACTTCTCATGGAAAGAGGAACCGATTTCTCTTTTCTCTTGCCTAACTATAGAGTGATATAACGTTTTTGCTAACAGGATCCTCATGTTTTTGATCCAGGGATATACAAATAAAGGTCTTCTAGCACTGTAGCAAATATGTGTTAAGCCAGGGGTTGGCAAACTTTTTGGCCCAAAGACCACATCTGGGTATGGAAATTGTATGGTAGGCCTTGAATGCCTACCATACAATGAAAATCATGAAATCAGAGTTGGGATGCTAGAGGGAGTGAGGGCTCTGGCTAGGGGTGCGGGCTCTGGGGTGGGGCTCAAGATGACGGGTTTGGGGTGTAGGAGGGTGCTCCAGGCTGGGACTGAGGGGTTTGGAATGTGGGAGGGGGCTCAGGGCTAGGACAGGGGATTAGGGTACGGGGGGAAGGGGAGATGAGGTCTCTGGCTGGGGGTGAAGGCTCTGGGCTGGACTGGGGATGAGGGACTTGGGGTACAGGAGGATGCTTTGGCCTGGGGCCAGGGGTTTCGGAGGGTGGGAGAGGGATTAGGGCAGGGGCGCAGGAGGTTGGGCCTGGGAAGGGGTCAGGGGTGCAGACTCCAGGTGTCGCTTACCTCAGGCAGCTCCCAGAAGCAGCAGCATGTCCCTCCTTCAGCTCCTAAGCAGAGGTGTGGCCAGCCGGCTCTGTGTGCTGTCCCTTCAGCAGACGCTGCCCCTGCAGTCCCATTGGCGTGGGGGAAGCGCTTGGGGTAGGGGCAGCACGCGAAGCCCCCTGACTACCCCTACACATAGGAGCCAGAGGGGGGACATGCTGCTGCTTCCGGGAACCACGCGGAGCGGTGGCATGTGTACACGGAGCGGCCTCTGACCCTGCTCCCCTGTGGAAGCTCGAGGACTGGATTAAATTGGAGGGTGGGCCGGATGTGGCCCATGGGCCGTAGTTTGCCCACCCTTGTGTTATGCCGTATTTGGACTGCTATGCCTAATTTTGGACAATTTACCCTAAACAACTAAAGCAGAGTCGTGTTTGTGGGTTTTTAAAAAGTTTTAATTCAAAAGACTTTTACAAGGGACTCAATCAACTGGAAATCTGGTCATTTAAGAAAAAAATTAGGACCACAAATGCTGTGTACAGGTGACATTTTAGGAATTTTAAGAAGGAAGTGGAAGAGACTTAATTAAGTAATTGGGAGGCTATTCCAAACATAGTTGGTGAGAGGGAAAAAAACACTGTATAGAAAAAAGGAGCTGTCAGAAGAGGGGCTTGGGTAGAAGAAATAGTGTTAGAAAGATATCAGATGAATTGTAGGTAGAGGTGGAGTTGTGTAGACTTTTAAATATCAGGGTGTGGGAAGTTTAGACCTGGATGAAGGGTGACTGAGATTAGGACAGACAATGCAATTAACTAGGAAAGGAGAAGGTGTTCTTACAACTACAAATGCTCCTAGGTGCTATGGTAACACGATAAAAAAATGTAGAAAATATGAAGTTGATTGTCACCTAATGCTGTGCTCAGGCAGCATTTCATTTTAGAGATTAGGTAGCTGTGGAGAAGAGGAAATAAAATCTGTTTCCCAAATGCCATCTTTCCAGAGTGCTTGAGGCATAGTGCACAACAAAGTAAGTACAATCACAATTAAAACCATATAATTGAAAATTCCTTCAAATACCAGAGTTTCTGATGGGCAGGGTCAGCCCCAAGCATCAGCGTAGCAAGCAGGTGCCTGGGGTGGCCAATGAAGAGGCGGGTGGCGCATCCGGCTTTTTGGCGGCAATTTGGCAGTAGGGCTGTCACTCCCTCTCGGAGCAAAGGACCTGCCGTCAAATTGCTGCCGATCCCGATCGCAGCTATTTTTTCTTTTTTTTTGTGCTTGGGGGCGGCAAAAACGCTAGAGCCGGCCCTGCTGTTGGGAATGGGAAAGTAATTTAAATAAGGAGTCAAGAATAAGTTTGCAGTATCCAAAGGTTTTAATACTAGTTAGCATGGCTTCCTTGCCAATGTAAAGTGTTTTGTGATAGTCTTGCAAATGCGGTGGTGGCTAAAACAGGGATGCTGCTGTACCTGGGTTTGAAGTGTAGTTTATTCCAATACAGGATATGGAGCAAAAGAGTTTCCTGCAGCAGAAACTGAAATATACTGGGGAAAGCTTCCGGTAGCCATAGTCAAAAGGACAAGGGTGCCAAGGTAATTGCTTGCTGGTTCTCAAATCTTCATTCTGCCTAAGCTTCTTTTCAGCATCTGTTTCAACTCTTGTGAGGACTAGCTACTTGCTGGCTGCTTGTTAGCATCATTGATATTCTTCCATATAGTTCTTACTAAGCTATTAGGTCTTCCTACCTGGTTACTTGCAGTCACTGAATTAAGTGCTTGCAGCCTCTTGCAATCCTGACAGCACTTGCAGGAGCCTCTGATTTAACATTAGAGGGTTTTAACTCCTGCTTACCAGTTATAGTATAAAGTGCACACAGTCATATTCCTATACTGTGTTTTTCTTAAAATACAGTATTATGAAATTGTTCTACAACTTCATCACTGCTGCATTTTAGTTCTCCATCTATTGTCCCTTTTCCAAGATACAGCCACTTTGTCTTCTTGGCATTTATTAAAATCTTGTGTGTACACAGGAAGCTGGATCGGTGCAAAAGAATGAGGTTAAAAGACGTGCTTCAACTATAAGTGCTGCAAAGAAGTTGATGGAATCAGGGACTGATGAAAAGATTGTGTTTGGTACCAAAGTGCAAACTGTATCAAACTAGTGTACTTACAGTATTACTGTATGGTCTGGAAGCAGATGCACTAAATGAAACAGACATCAGGCTAGAGGCACTAGAGAGGAGAGTTGCTCTTTGGAAGAGGACAGGTATAAAGTGGAATGAAAGCAGAACTTGACTTTCACTTTCATAAAAAAAAAAAAGCTATGCAACATTACTTTCTAAAATGTAAAAAAAAACAGTTAAATTCTACATTACAAGGTAAGTGTCCAGCTACATGATGAACAGCTGCAGTCAAATTAATTGTTGTTATTAGTAAAAGTAAAAACAAAGGAAGAACGTATACTGCACTCAGGGCTGGCTCTAGGTTTTTTACTGCCCCAAGCAAAAAAAAAACCAAAAACTTCTGAGAGCGCAAAAACCCCCCCATCCAAATGCCGCCCCTGGAATTGTGCCATCCCAAGCATGTGCTTGGTTTGCTGGTGCCTAGAGCCAGCCCTGACAGCCCTAAAAGCACAGCAGCTGATTTTTTTTTTCCCCTACCCATATTCTGAACATTTTTGGGAGCACATTTTTTGGTGTATCCAGGTTTTGTTGCTGACTGTAGCTTACATCAGAAGTTATGTTTCCAGTGTCTGGCAATCATCTGCCTAACAGCAGGCAAAAAAAAAAAAAGGCTGGGGGGAGGTGGGAGGACTAGGATGATGCTTTCCCAACTCTCACATTTTTCCCTCATAGAATCCTGGATTCTTGACTAGAGCAGGCATACTTCTGGAGGGGGGGTAGGGGAGAAAGGGGTCAAAACAGGGAAATGGGAGAATGTGTAGTACTGATCAGGCTAATACCAAAGACAGCCTACTACATACAATTGTTTTGTAAGGTACTTATGAAAAGCATTATTACAGGAAACATCAATTTTATTCCTGTCCCAGGACCTTCAGGGCTGCACAGCACAGGGACTGTCAGGCCTGTACAACACCTCAATCTTAGAAGGGCTGAAACCAAGCTTCTGCAGTGCAACTCTGCAAAAGGACCTCTGTTCTTGAAAGACCTTAGCTCAGCCATGTGGTGTTTAGTAGCTTTTGTGGAGCTGCGAAGCTCAGCCTGATATACATTTCAGCCAGTGCAATCCTGAAGGAAACCCATTCCGGCAGATGGAGCTCTCATTAATTTACCCATAAATGAGGATGAAAATGAGCAGAGTAGTGATAAATTATGCACTGGCGCTGCTTTTCTGTGGGAAAGGTTTGGATGACAGAAGCTGGGAAAATGAGCACTAAGGTGAAATCTTGGCCTTAGTGAAGTCAATGGAAATTTTACCATTGACTTCAATTTTAGATATCCACCCTGTTCTCTGTTCCTGTTTCATGTGTTGTGCTGTGGCCTGCCAGTGAGACCTTTTACGTGTTAAGGACAAATATGAAATCTCCACAAGATCTCTGTAGCCTGGAGCTGACCAACTCAACTGGAGGAACTGAAAGAGTGCTATCAGGAAGATAAAATATACTGTAAATCAAGAAAGTTCTGAAGTCCCATAGATAGTAGCTGATATGAAATCTCCTAGCTCAGATTTTTCTCATTGGTGTTAATGGCAAAACATCCATTGACTTCATTGTGAACAGAACAGGGCATATCGTTGGTTTGTGTGCTTTATGGTGACTATGGAAAATCGAGATTGAAGGACAGAGGACGAAGTCTTCACTATTTAAACTTAAAAACCAATCAGACTGCCAGATTTACAACTAGAAAATTGTCTCATCTGAATTGCTATGAATAGTATAAGTGTATTTTCTAGAAAGGATACAGCGCACTAGGGATCCCAGTTTCTCCTGGCTGTCGGCACTGAGCATGTACATATACACATCCTCCTTCAGAGCCCACAAAGAGTGCTCTGGGTTCTGAAAAATACAGAAATAATAGATTTACAGTAACTTAATATTCCGCCCCAATTATGATTTTGTATCAGTTTTACACTGGTATTTCCATTGACTTCAATATGGTTACTCATGATGTATACCGGCATAACTGAAGAACACAACTGGAATAAAAAGAACACAACTCCACTTGGAACCTAAAGTCATTTCTCTGCTACTTCATTTCAAAGGAATGGTATCTTGTGGCTTTTTTGGCCTATTTTGCTTTGAGATGGTGAGGTGTTAGAATATGCAGAAGTGAAGAATATTTTTATTCCATATACCTGAAATTGAGTCAATTTGGAAATGGTCTGTTTTTCCTTACCACTTACCAGTGGCATTGCATGTTGAAATTTGAAGGTCATCTTGGGTTTCATTTGCTGCTTGTCCAGTTATTTAAAATTCTTGGAGTATCTGAAGAAAATATAAATATTTAAATATTCTCCACACAGTATTAGGGTATCTATGTATTTTAGATTTATTTAGGTTTCACTTTTAACTTTAAGGTTTTTGAGAGATTCTTTTTGAATATAGAATTAGTAGTAACTTTGGTAATAGGATCTTTAGATCCTGGAAACAAATGGTAAAAGTTTCATGTATACAGGAAAGATGTGAAGTTACTTTTGCCAAACTTACTTTCTATGAGACAAGAGTTTTACCTGTTACTCCATGTGGATGTTATCTCTGGATGTTGATCATCAGTATTGGACACCACATTTATGGCAGGAAAATATCAAAATAGAACACAACTGAAAAATAGGATTAAGAGAAATATATAATTTACAACTTATCTAAAATGTATTGGCCCATTTCAAATACTAAGGGATATACTCTCTATATTTCTTACATTCACAGAGCTCTTTACACAGTATTCCCTACTCATTTTGAGAATTTTATACTCTGGGTTTTGGCATACTACAGTGAGAGATTAAAAAGAGTGTACTCCAGTGTTAAAGATCTTTTACTAAGTGAGATAAACACTTTCAACATATGCAAGTCTTAAAGCCCACACCCATGACCTACTTATTCAGTGGAATGTAAACAGTACTGACCGAGTTTGACATAATTGCATGTAAAAACATCATAATTACAACATATATATTGTACTATATAGTACAGTGTTGATGGGATTTTATCAAAATCATGGCTTTTTAAAAACACTAATCAGTATCCTTTTAATTAAAAAGGACAGTATTAAAAAGGACATTGTAAACTTGAAAACTAGAGTTGGTTGAAAAATTTCTGACAGAAAGCTTTTCCATCAGAAAATGCCATTTCATCGAAATCTAAACCTTCCGTGGGATGAAATTTTGTTAAGAAAAAAATTGAAGAAAAGCATTTTCATATGGTCAAACAGAATGTTTTGATTTTTTTATTTTGAAACCACTTTTCATTTTGAAATGTTTTATTATAAAATAAAATACAAAAAGTCAAGAATGAAACATTTCCGTGGATCCCAAACAATTTTTATTACATTTGTTCATAGACAATTTTTGGTTTTGTTCCTATTTGGAATGAAAATTAATTTTGAAATATCAGTATTTCCTGTGGAACATAAATTCCTAGTTTCAGTCAGCTCTATTGAAAATTACATTGCCAGTTGCAAATGATGTATTTTTTTTACAACCAGAACCTACACTAACTGAAAGAGATTAGAAGAAAAAAGATATATTCTGTTCTTCTTCGAGTGATTGCTCATATGCATTCCAGTTAGGTGTGTGTGCGCCGCGTGCACGTTCGTCGGAGAAACTTTTACCCTAGCAACCCAGGCGGGTCGGCTGGGCGCCCCCTGGAGTGGCGCCGCTATGGCGCCCAATATATATCCCAGCCGACCCGGCCACCCTTCAGTTCCTTCTTACCGCCCGTGTCCGTCGTTGGAACTGTGGAGAGCGGCTTCGCTGACCTCCACACTCCCTAGCAGCTCGTTTCGCTATCATTGTATATAGTAGTTATAGATGTTATTGTACATATATAGATATATAGTTGTTAGTTAGTCAGTTATCTAGTGTTGTTAGTGTAGTTATTAGTTGTAGTGAGGGGATCGGGGGTACCCCCCCCCCTTCCCCGCACCGGGAGCCGGAGCTCATGCCCGGCTCATCGGGCTTCAAGCAGTGCTCGGCTTGTCACAAGCCCATGCCAGTTGGAGACCCCCATGACTCCTGCTTGAAGTGCCTCGGGGAATCGCACTTATCTGCCAAGTGCCCGATCTGTAAGTCCTTCAAGCCGAGGACCAAGAAGGAGCGGGACATTAGATTGAGACAGCTCCTGATGGAAGCGGCCCTGACACCTTCGCCCTCGGCACCGAGCGCAAGCCAACCGGTGAGCAAGGGCACCGCGGCACTGAGTGCTACCACCAAGAAGCCGGCACCGAAACCGGCCCAGAGCCACTCCCTCTCCCCGAGGCCGAAGGCGGCGAAGGCACAGATCATCTCGCCACCAGCCACCCCACAATCAGATCCTGAGCAAAAGGCGGATCGCCCGGCACCGATACCTGCCGCGGCACCGTCTAAGCCAGTACCGTTAACTCCGACCCCGCGGGGGCCGTCGAGTCCAGCACCTGGCAGCTCCCCGGTACGCACCGTGGTAGAGCTCGCTTCACCCTCTACCCCGGAGACGTTCGCCGCAGCGAGAGAGCTAATCGCCATCACCGAGGCACCGATGCCCTTGCCCCCGGCACCGCCGGTGCGGGTACTATGCTCTATGGGCAAACCGACCCTGAGCAGACCAGCTTCGGTCAGTGTAGCAGACCGGCACCGCTCCAGATCGCGGTCCCACGGACGCTCGGCATCGAGGCGCCACTCAGACTCGCGACGTCAATCCCGATCCCGGCACCGGTCGGACTCCCGGCACCGATCGCCTCGGCACCGCTCAGGCTCCCGGCACCACTCAGGCTCCCGGCACCGATCACCACGGTTCCGATCGCGCTCTCGGCACCGGTCGGGCTCCTGGCACCGGTCGATGTCCCGAGCGTCAACTAGGTACTCCCAGCACCGCTCCAGCTCACGGCACCGCGGTGGGCACCGCACCTCCAGGAGCAGATCTAGACAACGACACTCGCGATACCCGTCGACCTCCCGGCACCGAGCCGGCCGCAGGTCCTGGTCTCGCTCTCAACACCGATACAGACACCGGTCACTGCTATCCAGAGGTGTGAGGTCGGTCGGTACCGCGACACCAGCTTTCGCCGCTCCACCGTGGCCATCCAGGGGCACGTCGGCATCCTCCCAGGCGGGTAGCTATTATGAACGGGACCAGGACACCGAAGCACCGCTGGGAGTGTTCCAAGACCCCCACCCGCAGGACACAGGGGCCCAACAGTGGGGATTTTGGACACCCTGGGCTTACCATCAGGCCCAGGGTGCCCCCATGCCTCAGGCACGTTCCACCGCCTCAGAGCATCGGGGGCCAGAAGCTACTGTTTCCCGCCCCCCCCGTGGTCGAGTCGGACAAACAGCCGCCAGACTCCCCGGGGCAACACGAACAGGAACCAGGCCAAGAACAAGAGACCGCGCAGGATACCCTCATCCCCGGAGTATCCTCCTCCTCCTCCTCGCCGGATGAGGCAGTAGCTGGGTCGTCAGCGTCGGGACCCCCACCTATAGACCTCAGGGCCCACCAGGACCTCCTCCGTAGAGTGGCCCTTAATATCAACCTCCCGGTGGAGGAGGTCTCAGAGGTTGAGGACCCGGTAGTGAGCATCCTCTCGGCCGATGCTCCTACCCGGGTAGCCCTCCCATTCATAAAGACTATCCAGTCTACCGCCGACAACCTCTGGCAGTCACCAGCCTCCATCCCGCCGACAGCTAAGGGAGTGGAAAGGAAGTACATGGTACCCTCTCGGGGGTACGAGTACCTGTATGTCCACCCTCCTCCTTCCTCCCTAGTGGTGCAGTCGGTCAACGACAGGGAGCGGCATGGTCAGCAGGCACCGGCCCCCAAATCCAAGGAGGCTAAGCGGATGGACCTCATGGGTCGCAAGGTGTACTCAGCTGAGGCCTTGCAACTCCGTGTGGCCAACCAGCAGGCCCTACTGGGGCGCTATAACTACAACATATGGGCGGAGGTGGGTAAGTTCGCCGAACTGCTACCCCAGGACTCGCGCACGGAATTTAATGCGTTCACGGAGGAGGGTAAGAAGGTGGCCAGGACCTCCCTCCAGGCCTCGCTCGACGCTGCAGACTCGGCAGCCAGAACCCTGGCGTCCGGCATTACCATGAGGCGCATTTCATGGCCTCAAGCCTCTACACTACCCCCGGAACTACAATATACAGTCCAGGACCTACCCTTTGACGGGAAAGGGTTGTTCTCGGACAAGACGGACTCCAAATTACAAAACCTGAAGGACAATCGAGTCATCATTCGCTCGCTGGGGATGCATACACCTTCCACCCAGCGTAGACCCTTCAGGCCCCAAGCACGGCGCCCATACTTCCCACCCCGTCAGAGGCAGGATCTCAACAGACGGCGTGGCCGGAGGGGACGCAGACGCCAACCCAGCTCCAAGGGAGGCCAAAACCAAGGGCCTTCCAAGGCACAGCCGGGCCCAAAGTCTGGCTTTTGAAGGTGCGCCCGGGGACGACATACCAGACTCAAGACAGGATCCTTCCCCTTCCTTCTCCAACCGCCTCTCCCACTTCCTCCCGCCGTGGTCCCGGTTAACATCAGACCGTTGGGTGCTACGCACAGTGAAGCACGGATACCATCTACAATTTGCTTCCTCACCCCCTTCCCGCCCCCCTTCCCGGTCCCTCTTCAGGGACCCCTCTCACGAGCAAACCCTCCTGCAGGAGGTTCGTTCCCTTCTGGCGGCGGGAGCTATAGAGGAAGTACCTCTAGGCGAGAGAGGCAAGGGATTCTACTCCCAATATTTTCTGACCCCCAAATCCAAGGGAGGTCTCAGACCCATCGTAGACCTGCGGGGCCTCAACAAGTGGATGCTAAAGTTAAAGTTCCGCATGATCTACCTGGGAACCATTATCCCATCCCTGGATCCTGGAGACTGGTATGCTGCCCTCGACATGAAGGACGCGTACTTCCATATTGCCATCTTTCCACCACACAGGAAGTACCTCCGCTTCACGGTCAGACATCAGCACTTCCAGTTTGCAGTTCTGCCCTTCGGCCTCTCTACAGCCGTGAGGGTGTTCACCAAGTGCATGGCCGTCGTGGCTGCCCACCTCCGTCGGCGGAAAATCCACGTCTTCCCGTACCTCGACGACTGGCTCCTGAAAAGGTCCTCCCAGTCGCAGGTGCGACGACATGTCGAGGCCGTCATGGACCTCTTCTCCCGGCTAGGCCTGCTTATCAATGCCGAGAAATCCAGCCTGGTCCCCACACAGAGGTTAGACTTCATAGGCGCGACCCTGGACTCTACTCATGCCAGGGCCTACTTACCTCAACCTCGCTTCCAGACGATCGGTGTGATCATTCGGAGCTTGCAGGCATCCCCAATCACCTCGGCTCGCACCTGCCTCACACTTCTAGGGCATATGGCCGCATGCACTTACGTGACAAAGCATGCCAGACTCCGAATGAGGCCCTTCCAGACGTGGCTTCATTCCGTATTCCGCCCGAGCAGGGACCACCTAGATGTATTGGTGATGGTCCCCCCCGACCCTCTCCGCTCCCTCGACTGGTGGCTGACCCCATCCCTAGTATGTGCGGGGATGCCCTTCCATTCTCAGCAACCATTGGTGACTCTAACAACCGATGCATCATTCCTGGGGTGGGGGGCCCACTTAGGGGACCTGCGCACCCAGGGTCTCTGGTCGTCCCAAGAGCTGTCCCTCCACATAAATGTCCGGGAGCTGAGGGCAGTCCGCCTCGCCTGCCAGGTATTTCAACGACACCTACAAGGCCGTTGTGTTTCCGTACGCACGGACAACACAACTGCCATGTATTATATCAACAAGCAGGGGGGAACCCGTTCGTCTCCCCTATGTCAGGAAGCCATTCGACTCTGGGACTTCTGCATAGCCCAGTCGATAGACCTGGTGGCATCCTTCCTCCCAGGGGTCAAGAACACGCTGGCGGACAGACTCAGCCGATCCTTCCTCTGCCACGAATGGTTGATCAGACCGGATGTCATCCATTCCAGCTTCCAGAGGTGGGGAATTCCCCGCATAGACCTCTTCGCAACCAAGTCCAACAGGAAGTGTCAGGAGTTTTGCTCCTTTCGGGGTCTCTCTCCCGGGTCGATCACGGACGCATTTCTCCTGCCATGGACCCACCACCTCCTGTATGCCTTCCCTCCGTTCCCTCTGGTGCACAAGGTCCTGTTAAAGCTGCGCAGGGACAAAGCGCGTCTAATCCTGATCGCACCTGTGTGGCCCAGACAGCACTGGTTCACCGCCTTGCTGGACCTGTCTGTGGACCCCCCAATTCCCCTTCCTTTCCACCTGGACCTGATTACGCAGGATCACGGCACGCTTCGTCACCCGGACCTACGAGCCCTGCACCTCACGGCGTGGCTCCTGCATGGCTGAACACGGCAGAGCTCAGCTGCTCCGCACCGGTCCAACATATACTCCTTAACAGCAGGAAGCCTTCCACTCGCTCAACATACAGAGCAAAGTGGACACGTTTCTCTTGCTGGTGCGCTTCTCAAGGGGTGAACCCTACGCAGGCCCCAATTCCCACGGTCCTAGACTACCTCTGGTACCTTAAGCAGCAGGGCATGGCGACATCCTACTTAAAGGTACACTTAGCGGCCATATCCGCTTTTCGGCCAGGAGAGGGTGGCCGATCCGTATTCTCCCACCCCTTAGTCGCCAGGTTTGTTAAAGGCCTGGAGCGTCTCTACCCCCCCGTACGCCGCCCTGCTCCTACCTGGAACCTTAACCTGGTCCTGAACAGGCTCACGCTCCCGCCATTCGAACCACTGGCGACTTGCTCGCTCACGTACCTGTCGTGGAAGACGGCCTTCGTGGTGGCCATTACATCGGCCAGACGGGTCTCAGAGCTGAGAGCTCTCACAGTGGATCCACCCTACACCGTCTTCCATAAGGACAAAGTGCACCTGCGACCCCACCCGGCGTTCCTCCCTAAGGTTGTTTCTGCCTTCCATACCAACCAGGACATCTTCCTCCCCGTCTTCTTCCCGAAGCCACACTCTTCTTGGCGGGAACAGCAACTGCATTCCTTAGATGTACGTAGAGCACTCGCTTTCTACATCGAGCGAACAAAGCCATTTCGGAAATCCCCTCAGCTGTTTGTGGCGATCGCAGAACGGATGAGAGGTCAACCAATCTCCTCTCAGAGGATTTCCTCCTGGGTAACCGCATGCATTCGCGCATGCTACGACTTAGCTCGTGCCCCCTCTAGCCACTTCACGGCACACTCCACGAGAGCTCAGGCGACGTCGGCAGCCTTCCTGGCGCACGTGCCTATCCAGGAGATATGCCGTGCAGCGACCTGGTCATCGGTCCACACATTCACCGCACACTATGCGCTAGTCAGGCAATCAAGAGATGATGTGGCCTTTGGCGTAGCAGTTTTAAATACCGCCACATCTCACTCCGACCCCAACGCCTAGGTAAGGCTTGGGAATCACCTAACTGGAATGGATATGAGCAATCACTCGAAGAAGAAAAGACGGTTACTTACCTTTGTAACTGTTGTTCTTCGAGATGTGTTGCTCATATCCATTCCAAACCCACCCTCCTTCCCCACTGTCGGAGTAGCCGGCAAGAAGGAACTGAAGGGTGGCCGGGTCGGCTGGGATATATATTGGGCGCCAATGCGGCGCCACTCCAGGGGGCGCCCAGCCGACCCACCTGGGTTGCTAGGGTAAAAGTTTCTCCGACGAACGTGCACGCGGCGCGCACACACCTAACTGGAATGGATATGAGCAACACATCTCGAAGAACAACAGTTACAAAGGTAAGTAACCGTCTTTTTTTTCAGTTTCATATCACTTATTCGTTGCTTTCAGGGAAGCTCACATGGTCTTTTCGAGGTGCTGCTATATTTGATTGTTAGTAGCAGCATTACTGAAGCTGAACATTTGCTGGGTAGCAGGCACGTGTTTGCACAGAGGAAGGAGTGAAGGGAGGAGGCCCAAGTATGGTGGTTTTACATTCAGGTCTGTGCCTTCCCCCCACCCCATTTAAAAACAACAAAGAACAAAAAAGCCTGTAAAAGTATTAACTTTTTTTAGGAAATGCTGTTTAAAAGGTGCTCCATCCAGAAATTCACTTGTTTAATTAGTCAATTAAAATAAAAAATCAAGTTGACAGTGTCTATGGGGACACTGACAACTCAATTTAGGCCAAAAAAGGAGGAGGATTTGTAAAAACCATTTAAAAAAAATTCATTGGAAATATTTCTGTGATGTCTTCAGACTGACCAATTACAAACAAATTTTTGTGTGGATGTGAGCATTTCCCTTTAGTTTTTAAACCCAAATGCAGGGGTCGGCAACTTCTGGCACGCAGCTCACCAGGGTAAGCACCCTGGTGGGCCGGACCAGTTTGTTTACCTGCTGCCTCCACAGGTTCAGTCGATTACGGCTCCCACTGGCCACTGTTCGCCGCTCCAGGCCAATGGGGGCAGCAGGAAGTGGCTTGGGCCGAAGGATGTGCTGACCGTCGCTTCCCGCAGCCCCCATTGGCCCGGAGCAGCGAACTGCGGCCAGTGGGAGCCGCAATTGGCTGAACCAGCGGAGGCGGCAGGTAACCAAACTGATCTAGCCCGCCAGGGTGCTTACCCTAGCGAGCCGTGTGCCAGAGGTTGCCGACCCCTGTACTAGTGCATGACAACTGGAGAGAAACAAAACTGAAACTGACTAGTCTATTTTCATTGTCCAAATTGAATGAAATGCCAAAAGTAAACAACATAAATAGCAAAAAGCATATTAGCACAGATTTTTAAAAATGCAATTTTGATAATTAGAAGATGGTGCTAGTAACATAATAAGGAATATCTGCAAAACATTTTGGACTTGAATCAGTATTTCATTGGGAAATTCTGACCAGCCTACTCAGGAGGATAAATGCAAAAGTGGGAAATCTCATGTGATATCTTCAGAAACCATAGTTACAATAACTCTGTTTTCTCTCTTCCTTATGGCCAAAATTTACAAACTTGGGTAAGCTAAAATCAGATTCCAAAATCCATATTTGGGCACCTGAATAGAAGTGGCCAAACTTCGAAAAATAGTAAGCACCTGCAGCTTCAGTGGGATTCACAAGTACTTGGCACTTCCAGAAATCAGGCTATTTTCATTTAGGAGTTTAACTTCAGGCATTCTGTATTTGAACATTTTTTACCTTTAAATTCAGCATCATAGACATCCTAATTTTCAGGCAACTAGCGAAATTTACTAATAGCCGGATCAAATCTTTAAGAAGCTAAGAGGAGACTAAAATGGGATAAAGTTCAGCTATAAACAATAAGGATCAGTTATGGCATAGTTGTGCAGCAACATTCCACAGCTTTGGAATCACTATTCTCTCCTCTTCATTTATCAGATAATTCAGAATGACAATGCTTAATTATTTGCAGGCATTTTTTCTAATGTCTTCCTGAAAGTTGAAGCTAACTAGAATTATATGAGCAAATATCCCATTTAAATAGGTCATTACTTCTAAGATAACATTTAATAATTGTTCTTTGTGCCTTCAAGGTAACCAATATTTGTGTATTAGTTTAGTTCATTCACTCACTTAAGAAGGTATATACACTCACTGCTGTTTTAAAGAAAAATCAGCGAAGAATCCTGTGGCACCTTATAGACTAACAGACGTTTTGGAGCATGAGCTTTCGTGGGTGAATACCCACTTCACCCATGAAAGCTTATGCTCCAAAACGTCTGTTAGTCTATAAGGTGCCACAGGATTCTTTGCTGCTTTTACAGATCCAGACTAACACCACTACCCCTCTGATACTTAAAGAAAAATGTTATATGCAGTGTTGTAGCCATGTCAGTCCCAGGATATTAGAGAAACAGGGTGGGTGAGGTAATATCCTTTATTGGACCAACTTCTGTGGGTGAGAGAGACAAGCTTTCAGGCTTATGCAGAGCTCTTTTTCACCAAGAGAAGTTATTAGCTCACCCACCTTGTCCCTTTAAAGAAAAATAGCATTTTTAAAGGTACCTGCCAATTGGACGTTCTCAAACTTCTGTGGATAAAGAGAAATATCCTCCCATAGAACTACCTCTTGTTCCAGTACTACTGCTCTATTGTTTGCTTCTCAAAAGACGTATTTGTGTGGACTACCAAGAAGGGCTTTGCAGATGTAATTTAAGAACCACTATTTTAAATCTTTTTCTGAAAAATATTCAAGATTGCTGGAGGAAATATTGCATGAAGCCTGTTGCCGGTGGTATGGAGGTTCAGATAAAGATTAGGGTTGCCAACCTTCCCAAATTGGCAGGAAATCTCCTGGGATCATGCTGATCTCCTGGAGGCTACTGAAGCCAATCTGGGAGATTTTAGGCTGCCAAAAATCCAGTGGCACAGTGGGGCTAAGGCAGGCTCCCTGCCTGCCCTGGCTCCACATGGCTTCCGGAAGTGGCTGGTATGTCCGGCTTTTAGGCGCAGGGATGGCCAGGGGTCTCTGCATGCTGCCCCCCCAAGCACTGACTCCAAAGCTCCCATTGGCCAGGATCCGTGGCTGCTTCTGGGAGCTGCCCGAGGTAAGTGCTTCCTGGCTGGAGACTGCACCTTCTCTTGCATCCATTGCAGCCCCCTACCCCAGCCCTGAGTCCCCTCCTGCACCCAAACTCCTTCCTGGAGCCTGCACTGCTCACCCCCTCCCAAACCCCACCTCCCTGCCTCAGGCTCAGCCCGAAGCCCGCTCCGGCATTCCATATCCCTCGGCCCCACCTCCCAGCCCAGAGCCTGCACCCCCACCCTCTGCCTCAGCCTGGTAAAAGTGAGTGAGGGTGGGGGGGAGTGAGCAACAGAGGGAGAGGGGATGGAGTGAATGGGGCCATGTTCTCAGGGAAGGGTTGGGTTGGGGAGCAGGGCAAGGGTGTTTGGGTTTGTGCGATTAGACAGTTGGCAACCCTAATAAAGATGTGTACTGCTAGGTTACAACTTCATCATAATTCAGGTTATATAGATAAATTATGATGATCGGGTGGACTTCTTGACCTTGCTTGTAGCTGAATATCTTAATTCTATCATCAAAAAGTAACACGTAAGCATTGCACAGCATGCTTCAGTAATTAACAAGATTCCTTTAGCCTCTTTGAGAATCCAGGATGCCCTAACTCATATTTCAATATATCATATTTTTTGACTCCATCACTTACTTGGGCAAATCCATACTATATAAAGAATGAAGATTAGTATGTTCCTTCCGTTCTGTGGTATTTCTCAAATCTCTGTAAGATATAAACAGTTAATGCAGATTCATGATGAAACACTAATTCTAGCATGACTCTAGGGTTGCGTTACAGAATTACAGTTTGTGTTTGACCCAGCAGATTAAAAGAGTAGATTGGTTGTTAGTGAGTTTGCCTTCAAGAGTTGGAGGGAGTGAAGTTGTAGCTGGGAGAAAGGTTGACAGATCAGCTTTTTGCAGCATTGTGTAAAGAGTAGCAACAGTAACATCCCCGAGAAAATGATAAATTGGGAGTACAATGGAGAAAAATATATTTAGTAGATGTTAGAAAATGTTAACTAAAATATATTTTAATATAAATCAAATTGGTATGAAATGAGAAAATATTAAGAAATTAATTTCAGTATGTCAAGATAAAGTGTATTTATTGTTTTCCAATTCTTTGAGCTTTACTCTGTAATTTTAAGAATACACAGTTCTGTGTATAGAATCTCTCTGCCTGTATCTTGAAATGTCTTGTTCTTCTTCAGAGAAAACAGACTAACATTGTCACCGGCCAAAACATTTTTTTCATGCCTTTTTGGTTAACCTAATTCTGACTGAATTACCACCTCCAGCTCTCATGGAGTATTTTATCTTGATTGTTGAATAACTGCTTGTAAAATAAAATTGATTAGCTGTAGACATCTTGTTAAACTCTGTCAGCAAACTGCTCAGAAGCCACACAGATGTTTCTGTTTTGAAAGCTAGTCAGAATATGATTATCAGATTTTTGCCTGCCATAAGCGAATATTAGGTGGAAATAAGTAAGCTTGACACACTCAATAATATGTCAGACACAAAAGTGTCAAAATCAGAACCCAGGCCTTGCAGAAAGAATGAAGTAGAGGTATAAAATGTATTACTACACTGGAAACGTTGCCAGTATCTTTAATTTTTCTTGTTTCTCTCAATTCCACACAATTTTTAGACTCAAATACTTTTTTAAAGCAAATAACCATAATAAAGATTTGCATAAAACGCTTTGTGCATTTTTCCTTCCAAGCCTTGATATAATACCATGCCAACAACGTATTTCCTATAGGCCGAACTTCACTCTAATATTTTTTTGTTTTAGAAAATATGACGCATTTTTAGGATGTATTTATATTCTGGGCTCTAGAGTCAGGAAGTGTTGGAGGAGTTAGATAATGCTAGTATTTAAATAGTGTAATTTTTGACATCCTTGCTTATGTTAGGAAATCAGATCGCTTTCTTGTCTCTAGAATTGAGCCCTCCCTCTGCCTCCCATATGTGCAATGCAGCCTGGAAATTCATGTTGGCACCTTGTTCCTTTGTAGGCGTACTGGGTATGTGTTTTTGGGTTTTGCGTGTTTCCAGAATAATCAAGGCTTTTCAGAGAACTTAGAAACAGACTGTGACTGCCTTGTTTCTAAAAACTGCTGACTGCAAAGTTTCCAAGAATAACAATTTCCTTACATATGCAATATGTACAGGGTGACCAGATGTCCCAATTTTATAGGGACAGTCCCAATTTTTGGGTCTTTTACTTATATAGGCTCCTACTACCCTCTCCCTCCCCCCCGTCCCAATTTTTCACACTTGCTGTCTGGTCACCCTAAATGTGTAGGCTTGCTCTTCCAAGAAATTAAAAACACCTGAGACTTGAAATGGCGTTACACAGCAGGAAGCTTTAACCAAAAATCTAAACAGAAAGAGGTGTCATATCTAGCCAACAGCTGAAGAAAAAGACTATCCTAAGTGCTTTTTAATTTGAAGGATACACACAGTCTCAATTTTTTAAACAGTCAAAATTAGAATTTTCTAGTATAATAGCAGTGTTCTTTGGGTATGTGTGTGGTTCAAAAAATGAGCTCAAGTTTTGTTATTTATCTCCCAACTTAGGCTGCAGAGAAATATACTTGAAAATAGGGTTGCCAATTTTCTACTTACACAAAACTGAACAACCATGCCCCATCCCTGCCCCACTGCTTCTCTGAAGCCCTACCCCTGCTCACTCCATTCCCCCCTTCCTCTGTCACTTGCTCTGCCCATCCTCACTCACTCGCTCATGTTCACTGGGCTGGCTCAGGTGGTTAGGGTGCAGGAGGGGGTGAGGGCTCTGTCTGGGGATGTGGGCTCTGGGGTGGGGCCTGGGGATTGGGTTGCAGGAGTGGGCTCCAGGATGGGGGTGAAGCCGAGGGGTTTGGAGTATGGGAGAGGGCTCCGGGCTGAGGCAGAGGGTTGGGGTGTGGGAGGAGGTATGGGCTCTGGGTTGGGAATGCGGGTTCTTGGGTGGGGCCAGAAATGAGGCGTTCAGGGTGTGGGAGGGGACTCCAGGCAGGGGGGGAGGGTTGGGGAGTGAGGTGTGTGCGAGGGCTCTAGCTGGGGTGCAGACTGGGGTGGGGCTGGGGATGAGGGGTTTGGGGTGTAGGATAGTGCTCCGGGCTGGGACTGAGGGGCTCAGAGGGTGGGAAGGGGATCAGGGCTGGGGCAGGGGGTTGGGGCATGGGAGGGGGTGAGAGCTACGTCTGGGGATGTGGGCTCTGATATGGGGCTGGGAATGAGGGGTTTAAGGTGTAGGGAGGGCTCTGGGCTGGGACCGAGGGGTTTGGAGCATGGGGAGGGGCTTCAGGGGTACAGGATCTGGGTGGCGCTTACCTCAAGCAACTCCAGAAGCAGTGGTATGTTCCCCCTCTGGCTCCTATGTGGAGGCACAGCCAGGCAGCTATGTGTGCTGCCCCATCCACAGGCATTGCCCCCGCAGCTCACATTGGCCGCAGTTCCCAGCCAATGGGAGCTGTGGGGGTGGCACTTGGGGCTGAGGCAGAATGCGGAGCCTCCTGGCTACCCCTATGTGTAGGAGCCAGAGGGGGGATATGCTGGCTCCAGGAGCTGTGTGGCGTGGAGACTAGCAGAGAGCCTGCCAGTCTTGCTGCATGGCACCGCCAAATGGACAGTCAATGGCCACCAGGACCCCTTTTTGACTTGGTGTTCCAGTTGAAAACCAGACACCTGGTCACCCTATTTGAAAATAGAGGAACATACTGAATCTTTAAGAATTTATTTTCTCCTGTAACTTAATTGGTTCATTCTTTAAAAACTATAATTGTTACTGTATGTTGCTTTTTTAAAATCTATTTTAAAGTCTGTTTCATTATTATCATTTCCAAGAGGCATGGTTCAGACTGGGTAAGGCACAGTGTACTTACTGAGCTGGATTTTTCACTTTGAGAAATTACTGATAGGAAATCAGGTTGTTTCTTCTGAAGTCTGGGGCCTCTTGCCTTTAATTTAAAAAAGAAAGTAATACTGCATGAGACTTGCACAAATACTGTACAGTCACACTGAAATATAAATACTGTGGAGATCCAGATGACAAATCTTAATTATTTCAGGTACAAACGTTTCTCTCTGATGATAGTAGGAACACATCTATTTTTTTCTGAATTTCATTTACTCGTAGGCACTGAATATTAACCCTTTAGTTCCTGGGAATGATTTTTCTTTGTGCTGTAAAGACTCTTATAAAATGTGTTGAGTCCTACACAGAAAAACTTCTGCATAACTGCTATGGGGACATTCTGAGCCATTTATTAGAACATGTACAGAAGTAATCTTGAATGGCTTTTAAAAACGGGTTTAACACAGTTAGGTTAAATACACAATTGATGCAACTATGTTAGCTTGAAATTGTTTTTTAAAAAGATGTTTGGGGCTTGGATTTTAGTCAGGGCAAACTAGTCTAGAAAGAGCTACAACTGACCATTGCTATTCTTTTAATTATTCATGTGGAAGGTTGGCTTACATGTCGAGAGCTACAGGGCAGCTGAATCATTATCTAAATTGTTTGCAGAATGCTATCACCGGTTTGCTTAATATCTTTGAGCTAGCCCCATTAGTGCTTACCACTTAGAACTAAGGTCACTATCCTTTAGGTAAAGGTCTACAACATACCTTTGTGGTTAAACTTTAAATGTGCAAAAAAATGGTTTGCAAGGTGGCTAGTGAAATGAGTTTGGATTCCCTATTCCATGAATGTCAGGAAAAGCACATAGTATTTTATAGATCCCCTTTTTTTAGTTGTAGCAACTATGACTTTTCTCATCAATTGCTGCCTACAAATGTTTGCCTTCATTGTGCTAATGCTGCTAGCCTTTTGTCTCGTTTCTCAGATGTCTTCAGGCTAGATACATGCAAGGTGCACCTTGCACATTCCCTTGTTCAGGAGCTGCTGGTGTCCCCAGCGTAGGCGAGGGCAGCTTGGTGGTAGCACTAACTTGCACCCTGTTGCAGTGGCCCCTATTTATGGGTGCAGAACAGCTGAGACATACCAGCCCGGCTATACCACCTCTCATTTCCAAACTGCATTCCCCTCCTCTGGCCCACCCCCAGTTCTAGGGCTATTCCTAAGAAATGGTGAGGTGATTATTAGACCTGCCTACAGCCCCTTTGCATCAGTCTAGCTGCTAAAAATCACATAGGGCAACTATGAATTTGAGCATCTTGCTTCTGTAGTTCCCATTATACTTGGAATGCCTTCTCCAGAGCTCTTCATCAATCTTCCTTTCTTTATATCCACCCTAAAAATCACTCTGTTATCTCACCTACAAGACATGAATATGAAGAAAAGAAAACAAGTGAAACAAGAACAATTTCTGTATTACAACATTCTCTGATAGGTATTGTCTCCTTCCTTTGTTGTTTGACCTTTACTTCTAGTGCCATATTGAATTTAGACTGTAAGCTTTTTGGGACGTTGATCATATTTTATTGGGAGATGTCTAGTACAGTTTTTGATACTTGAAAATAACTGAAAAATAAATTGTATTTAGTGCTTACATACGTACCAAATAGATAGATAGCACTTACTGTGGTGTCATTGGTTTAACATGTCTGCTGATCTTCAAGTGTAGTTTAGCAACTCTGTATTCACATTTGAGAAAAGTAAGGAGGTTAATGAAAAGTTATGGGCAGCCAAATTCAGCACTGGTAAAAGCAGGTATTGCTATGCTGGAGTTAAACTGGGGATGTAGCGCAAATTAGCCATTTTTCACTTTTGCATAACAAATATGTGATACTGGTATTTGGAATAAAATCTCATCAAAAAGACTTCTCTCATCTAGTCTGAGCTGATGAGCAATCATAATTATTATATTCTTCTGCTTCTTTGTCTCCTGTTTTTATTTTTTAACCCATCTGCCATGGTCTTAGCTTCTAGCCGAAGGGATTAAAATTCTTTACAGGACAGGCTCCCACACAGCTTTATAGTGGTGTTCTGTTTTTGAAATTAATGTTGTGTTAATGTTAAACAGAGGAAATCAAGTTATAGTATTATTCCAACACATCAGTAAAGTACAAAAAAACTTGTCCTGTTAAATAAATAAGCAATATGCACATTTTGAGTTAAAGAATTAAAACAAATCAGACTGTATTAACATCTGAATGAAATCCTCAGCATTGCTTTTGTTATTGTTCCTTTGCCTGAAACCATACAGAAAGCAAGCCCAAATTGGGTCATATTTTGCATGCATCCAACTTCTATTCACTCTGTTCACTCCCAGTTGTGTGTAGAGTCACTAAACTAGAGTTGAAGATAGGCAGACATTTAAATCAATGAAACCATGATAAGGTCTATCCAATCGGTTGGAAATTATGATCTGTAATCTTCAATTCTTTTATGGAATATGTGGTTTGGAGAATTAAGTTATCATTGAGTTAGTCAGGATTTTGTTTTAGCAGGCCTAAATTGTTTCATTGTTCTGAATGCTAGTGATTTTTTTCTTTATTTAATATACAGTCCTCAAATAAAGGACATATCAGATATTAAACTGATAAGAACAGATAATGTTTTGACTTCAAGGTCCCAGAGACACAGACAAGGTTTTCATCTTGAGGCTAAAAGACCAAAAACATCAAGACACTTAATCACGGCCTTGGAGAAGCCAAAAGACTATTCACGCTTGATCTTAGCTCACAGAGAGCCGAGAAGGGTGTTAGGCTTTTCGAAGCGCCTTTGCAAATGAAAGTGAAGCTTCCACCAGTGCTGGGCAACCTACGGGCCTCATGTGACCTGTCAAGGTAATCTGCTGGTGGCCGCAAGACAATTTGTTTACATTGGCTGCCCACAGCTCCCAGTGGCTGTGGTTCACCGTTCCTGGCCAATGGGAGCTCCAGCAAGCAGCAGCTGGCCTTCACTGCTTCACGCAGCTCCCATTGTTTGGGAATGGCGAACCGCGGCCACTGAGAGCTGCAGGTGGCCGTGCCTGTGGACGGTCGATGTAAACAGACTCTCTCGTGGCCTGCCAGCAGACTACCCTGATGGGCCGCAGGTTGCCCATCTCTGTTCTAAACCCTTACAACTGCCTCAGGGATTTCCACCTCTGGCAGAGTGAATACAAAATGGTAGCTAGAAGCAAGTTCTTGCAGCTTCTTTTTAAAGCTGTTAATTTCAGATCTATTCTTGCTTTGGATGAAAGGAACACATCCAATTATTGAATATTTTCTAAAGATTTCATAGCTTCTTAATATTAAAATATCTGATTTAATTTATCAATTTCATAATTATTTTTTGGTGCTTAAAAGTTTGGTTACACTATGTATTTCAGATAGTTTAGCAACAGCCATAGTACTAAGGTGCATTATGGAGTCAAACCTTGAAAGTGTGTTAGGAAATCATTTAAATGTTAAGAAATCTAAAACAAAGATAAAAGTAGTACCTAAAGAATTGGAAACTTTTTTTTAAGGTGAAAGATCTCACAGATTTACTTGTTCTTACTCTGAGCCTCACAGAGACTCAAAAATATTTGATTTCTTTGTCAAATTACCTAAAAGAAGATTAAGCATTGTTGTTGTAATTGGTGGACTCTGAAACCAAAACAAGATGATACCAAACTGGGAGGGATTGCAACTGCTTTGGAGGATAGGGTCAAAATTCAAAATGATCTGGACAAATTGGAGAAATAGTCTGAGGTAAACAGGATGAAATTTAATAAAGACAAATGCAAAGTGCTCCACTTAGGAAGGAACAATCAGTTTCACACATACAGAATGGGAAGAGACTGTCAAGGAAGGAGTACGGCAGAACGGGATCGAGGGATCATAGTGGACCACAAGCCAAATATGAGTCAACAGTGTGATACTGTTGTAAAAAAAGCAAACGTGATTCTGGGATGCATTAACAAGTATGTTGTAAACAAGACACGAGAAGTCATTCTTCCACTTTACTCTGCGCTGGTCAGGCCTCAGCTGGAGTATTGTGTCCAGTTCTGGGCACCGCATTTCAAGAAAGATGTGGAGAAATTGGAGAGGGTCCAGAGAAGAGCAACAAGAATGATTAAAGGTCTTGAGAACATGATCTATGAAGGAAGGCTGAAAGAATTGGGTTTGTTTAGTTTGGAAAAGAGAAGACTGAGAGGGGACATGATAGCAGTTTTCAGGTATCTAAAAGGGTGTCATAAGGAGGTGGGAGAAAACTTGTTCATCTTAACCTCTAAGGATAGAACAAGACGCAATGGGCTTAAACTGCAGCAAGGGAGTTTTAGGTTGGACATTAGGAAAAAGTTCCTAACTGTCAGGGTGGTTAAACACTGGAATAAATTGCCTAGGGAGGTTGTGGAATCTCCATCTCTGGAGATATTTAAGAGTAAGTTAGATAAATGTCTATCAGGGATGGTCTAGACAGTATTTGGTCCTGCCATGAGGGCAGGGGACTGGACTCGATGACCTCTCGAAGTCCCTTCCAGTCCTAGAGTCTATGAATCTATGAAAACCCAGTCCTCATGAATGCAATTCTAAGTTGTGTACATCTGGTTCAGAAAGCTACTGATACTTAAAGGCTATTTGAATTTTGGCTGGGTGCATATGTTAAACTTTTTTTCTTAAAACTCAGTTTCTGAACTCAGTAAAGTGGTATTACCATGACAGCATGGTCTAATGGTTAGAGTCAGGGGAGGACAACTGAGAATCAAACTTCGGCTCTATTCCTGACTCTGTCGTGGATTGCTGTGTCTTCTTGGACAAGTTAGTGGTACTAGATCATGTCTCCATTTCCAGCTTAATAAAATGGGGCGGTATTATCTATCTTAGTTAGCACTTTAAGATCCCCAAAAGAAAGGCAATGTTATTATTTTGTTATTTGAATTTGTACTATGTATCCAGTGACATCACTCAGATTCTTGAGCAATAAATTTATGTGGGCATTTTAAAAAATGTGTGCACTAAAACTGTTCCTGTGAAGAGTATTCATGGGTGGAGAGGCTACTGATCTGAAATACTGTTTAAAAGATTTGAGAAGCAATATAACATCTCAGATAATGTGAGTAAAGTTACTTTACAAACGAAAGTCACTTAGATAAACCTTATCAATAGATAAAACTGAGTTTTGGGTACAAAGTTCTTTTTTTAAGCATTGATTACTCCAACTGGAACTCGTGGATAATGACCTCAGTTTTTGCACATTCAAGAAAAGTCCCTAGTTTTAGAATATTATTGTACTCTAAGTCTCAGTGCTTGCACTATTAACCCCTGTATTCAGTGGCTCATATCTTGTCTCAAAAAATTAGCGTTCAAGAGATCAGGTTCCCCAAAGAAATAATTTGATAAATATTTCATTTTTTGAAAATAGAGAAAAACATAGGCAAATACATAACTTGAGTCTTTCTATAACCAAAGTCAATTCAAATACATTTAAAGGGATGGAAAACTAGTAGAGAAGCAGCCTACTTGGAAAGAACCCAGAACTCCTGTTTTCATGTGCTTAACCACTAGAAAGGAGTACTTGTGGTACCTAAGGCCTGGTCTACACTACGCGTTCAAACCAATTTTAGCCATGTTAAACCAATTTAACGCTGTACTCGTCCACACAATGAGGCCCTTTATATCGATATAAAGGGCTCTTTAAATCGGTTTCTGTACTCCTTCCCAACGAGAGGAGTAGCGCTAAAATCGGTATTACCATATCGGATTAGGGTTAGTGTGGCTGCAAATCGACGGTATTGGCCTCCGGGCAGTATCCCACAGTGCACCATTGTGACCGCTCTGGACAGCAATCTGAACTCGGATGCAGTGGCCAGGTAGACAGGAAAAGCCCCACGAACTTGTGAATTTCATTTCCTGTTTGCCCAGCGTGGAGCTCTGATCAGCACGGGTGGCGATGCAGTCCCAAATCCAAAAAGAGCTCCAGCATGGACCGTACAGGAGATACTGGATCTGATCGCTGTATGGGGAGACAAATCTGTTCTATCAGAGCTCCGTTACAGAAGACGAAATGCCAAAGCATTTGAAAAAAATCTCCAGGCTATGCGTGACAAGCATAACGGAAAGCCAAAGAATCAAATGGACGCTCATGGAGGGAGGGAGGGGGTACTGAGGATTCCAGCTATCCCACAGTCCCCAGCAGTCTCCGAAAAGCATTTGCATTCTTGGCTGAGCTCCCAATGCCTGTAGGGTCAAACACTTTGTCCGGGGTGGTTCAGGGTATAGCTCGTCAATTTACCCCCTCCCCCCCCCCGTGAAAGAAAAGGGAAAAAAATTGTTTCTTAACTTTTTTCAATGTCAGCCTATGTCTACTGAATGCTGCTGGTAGACGCAATGCTGCGGCAGTGAAGAGCAGTATCCGCTCCCCTCCTCTCCCCGGTGGCAGACGGTACAATATGACTGCTATCTGTAGTCATCATCAGCCTGTGAGTGCTCCTGGCTGGCCTCAGGTGAGGCTGGCCGGGGGCGCCTGGGTAAAAATAGGAATGATTCCTGGTCATTCCCAGTAGATGGTACAGAACGGTTGGTAACCGTCTTCATCATAGCAACTGGGGGCTGAGCTCCATCAGCCCCCTCCCTTTCATGTGAAAAGAAAAGATTCTGTACTGCCTGGACTATCATAGCAGCAGGATGCTGGGCTCCTCTCTCCCGCACCGTTTAATGTCCTGCCTGGACTAATAGCAGCTGGAGGCTGCCTCCCCCTCATTTTATCTCACTAACAAGTCAGTGTTTCTTATTGCATTCTTTATTATTTCATCACACAAATGGGGGGACACTGCAACGGTAGCCCAGGAGGGTTGGGGGAGCAGGGAAGCAATGGGTGCGGTTGTTGCAGGGACACCCCCTAGAATGGCATGTAGCTCATCATTTCTGCGGGATCTGACACGGAGCGGCTGTGCTCTCTGGTTCTCTAGTACGCTTGCCCCATATTCTAGGCAGGACTGACTCTATTTTTAGATACACCATAAAGGAGGGAATGACCCGGTGAGTCATTCCCATTTTTGTCTTTGCACCCCCGGCCGACCTCAGCCAGGGGCACCCATGACAGCAGCAGACAGTACAGAACGACAGATAACCGTCATCTCATTGCCAATTTACAATGGCACAGCAGACGGTACAGAACGACCGATAACCATCTCTGCTATCATGCAAAGGCAAATGAATGCTGCTGTGTAGCGCTGCAGTACCGCCTCTGTCAGCGGCATCCAGTACACATACGGTGACAGTGACAAAAGGCAAAACAGCCTCCATGGTTGCCATGCTATGGCATCTGTCAGGGCAATCCAGAGAAAAAGGGCGCGAAATGATTGTCTGCCGTTGCTTTCCCGGAGGAAGGAATGACTGACGACATTTACCCAGAACCACCAGCGACAATGATTTTTGCCCCATCAGCCACTGGGATCTCGACCCAGAATTCCAAGGGGTGGAGGAGACTGCGGGAACTATGGGATAGCTATAGAATAGCTACCAACAGTGCAACGCTCCGGAAATCGACGCTAGCCTCGGACCATGGACGCACACCGCTGAATTAATGTGCTTAGTGTAGCCGCGTGCACTCGACTTTATACAATCTGTTTTACAAAACTGGTTTATGTAAAATCAGAATAATCCCGTAGTGTAGATTTACCGTTAGAGACTAACAAATTTATTTGAGCATAAGCTTTCGTGAGCTACAGCCCACTTCTTCGGATGCACAGCACTAGACACTCTCATTATGCTGAAATTTGGTCTTCTGTTTTTCTGTTTTCCTTCCATCTCTCACACCTCTCCACCCCCAGACTAGCTATTTGCATTAATACATTTTTCTTACTTCTTTTTCATCAGGAAGAGTATTTTCCTCATCATAGATATTTAAAATCTGAATTGAATGGGTACAGTAATCTCTCATCCCCCTTGCTAGTGGAGCTGTTACTCATGTCAAGGGAAGAGGGGCTTGAAAAATGAGTGATTTAGCCTTCTTTAGGAGACAGGAGCAGCATTGACAGCAGGAGCGGCTGTTGAGAGGAAGTGAGGCGTGATGTAGATGGGAGAGTGAGAAGCTGAGGTAACAGTTGTCTGTTTGGACGTGTGGGAGTTCTGAAGGTGTAATAGGCAAGCAAATCATACATTCATGTACATACTTGTAGTTACTGAGAAAAGTCATGCAAACCAGCCCCTGTCACCTGGTTGGCCTGCAGGTACTTGTATAACTGAGAAATAACTGCGGTCGTGAGCCAGTAACTGTACATCATTTCTCTGCTGTGGCTTAGATAGTGCCGGTACTGCCAAAAATCATGGCTTGGAAATTATGAGATTGTAAGAAAAATATATGCTTGGTTCTTTTTGTCTTCTGGTTTTTGAACCTGCAGGATTCATGTTTTCAATCTCCTCTCCACAATGATGAGGACTAGAATTTTTTGTTTGTTTGTTTAATGAAAATTGAGATTCCATTGGGGTCACCTCATTCCAGATGCTAGGGTTTGAGAAAATCCCCCAACTATCCTGAGATTTACAATACAATCTCAAGAGTTTGCAACGCTGCAATTCCATTCAGAATAATAGAGCTGTAGGGAAAAAACTGAATACCAGTGTTTGACGTTTTTTGCCTTTATGCGAGACTGGTGCAGCTGGGATGACCAGTTTACTTTACATTTGCTTGTGAACTTACAATTCAGTGCTGTGTTCATGTTACAGACTCCTTTGTCAATTTTGCTATTATAAATATGTTTACAGTCTTTTCATGTATATTTGTAAGTAACACATTCATCCACAGAATCTGATGGACCTTGAACAGACAAACACCACATTCATTATATGTAAAATGTTCGGTCCAACAGTGTTGATGCTCTCTGCTTCAGATTGGGGTAGGAAAATGCCGACTTTCCACTTTTTGCTCATCCATATCTGCCCCTGTTTACTATCTGACTAATAATGCCTTTTTACTCCCAATACAAAGCTTAACACCACATAAATAGATACATCTCTCTTCTCCCCATTATTCCTGACTTAATATTGGTGGCTAGGTTTTGGTGTCACATTACTGAAAGAGTATTATTGCTAAGCAGGAGCCCCCTGCTGAAGTAGACATAAACAAAAAATCCAGCAATTCTGTATTTTCAAGACTAGTTTAGTGCTATGGTGTGAAGCAAGAATATGTTTTTCATGCATTTCTATATAGTTCTACCAACAACTTCACAGATGAGCTGCAAGGAACCTGAGGTTCTGCTATTGATGATGACAATGTGAGATCCTTGCTTCATCCATCTTCTCCACTCCACTTGTAACCGTCTCCCACTGCCCTTCCCCATCACTTCTCTGTTATCTTTGATCTTAGCAGGATTCCGTAGCCAAAAGTTCCAGTAATCAACCTACAATCCAAAAGGAGATCTTAAGTGCCTGTGAACTGCAACTTGATGCTCTTGAGTCTTCCTGTATTTAACACATAGCAGCTGAAGTAAGCCAGGAAGCACTTGAACTGGAACAGGATTAGTCAAAAAAGGAGGAGGAGCACAGGTCCATCACACTGGCCTTTTCAAATTCCAACTGAGGGTTATGGAGGAGGCAGAATGTCCTTGAACTGGCTAACTGAAGCCATTGCCAGAAGAAGTGCAGAGTGAACACTAGAAATAAACAGAAACACAGAGCACTTGAGCAGTGCCCCAATTGTTGATGTGACTCTTGTCAGATAGTCAGTTTCCTTTGCTAATGTTCTGTTACTATGATTTTCTCTTTTAGGATTCATCCCTATTTGATCTTATAAAGCAATCCAAGGAACGAGAAGGCCAAGTTGATCAACCTGAGCCCACCTGCACTCTTAACTTTCCTCTCCAGCATAATCACACTGCAGCAGATCTGTAAGTAAAGTGCATGCATGGAGATAAGTGCTGTGTGGAGTTAATTCCTTCCGCAATGTTTTTTAACTATTTATTTATATAGTGCATTTTTCCTTGTTGGACTTGGTACTAAAGATATGCTGAATTGTGCATTACATTTGCTGGGACTCATACTAAAAACAGGCTATCCTCAACCAAATTTTAAAATATCTTTTCTCAAAGTCCATCAACTTATACTTCTAATGTCATTTTTGTTTACCAGGATTTCCCTGCAAATTGCTGTGTTACATGGCATGACTTCATCTGTGTAGGGACAGATATACTCTTTTTACTTAAATACATTGACAAAACTTCTTAGTATGCCCATATTTTCAAAAAGGTTTGTGATGCCATAAGCCAGCATGTGTGATTACAGCTGCTACTCAATGCCACAACCAGCATTTCTTCCCAACTCCCTTGATCTGGTCTGCCAGCAGCAGCTCCTCATTGGCCCCACCAGACATGGGCAAGTAGGGTAATCTCCACACCCAGTAGTGCCAGAGGGGGAAAAAAATGCCTGCAGCCAACAATGTGGCAGAGCAGAGAGAAGCTTTGTTTCTTCCTTGAGTGATGGTCTCTATTGTATTCCACTGAGGGTTATGCGCATGTATTATGCTCCCAACGCCAGAGTTTTTCAAAGTAGTATTGCTTGGTGGTCCATGCATGCACCTTTTTATTGCCTTGTAGTTTTGCCCGAGGCAATAAAAGGCGGCTCAGACAGACCAGGTCCCCAGTTCTTCTCACCACCACCTGCTCTTGTGTCTGGTGACTGGATTATGCAGATGATGCTGGGATTCCTACCCTTGCTCATTCTCCACCAGCGATGAACACCAACACTGTTTGTACTGTTTGGGGACAGCCCACATCACCTCCAGGTGCAGCATCTGCCTCTCCTTCCCTGCCCATACACGGGAAGGCTGAGCTCTCCACCTCAAGAAGCAGCTCTTTGAGGTAGTCATGGGCTTAAAATGGATCCTGGCTGGGGAACCCCCCTGCACGTTGGCCTGAGCAATCCAAGAGCACTCCTCCTATTGCAGAGCCTCTATCTGGACCCATCAGTACCAGTGCTGTGGACCCTGCGTTCATTCCTAGCCATGAACCATGGAAACATGTGCATTAGCATGGCAGTACATTTTCCTCCAAATCCAAGAAGGACACTGAACTGTCCATGAGTTCTGGCCATACATGAGCTATGCACTACAAGGCACATGAGCAGTCAGAGGCCGCACTGCATGCCGGATCCGCATATCCCTCCTGCTTCAACTCTGCTGGCATCCCTTGAATTGTTGGTCCTGAAACAGATGCCTTTACGGGTTCTGGTCCCATTAATAGACTGGATACCGTTGACTCCGTGGAGACTTGGAAGTGCTTCTAGACCTCACAAACTGTCCTGATAGGACAAAGTTCTCTGCAAGTTCCGGTGCACTTACTAGGGGAGGACTCGTGCCCACTCACTGGGCAATGCTCTGGTCAACAATTGGTCAGACTGGATGAACTATGCCTTCCTCCTCCTACTGCTTCAACCTCATGTCCTCTGCAAACTCCAGAGGGAGATAGTGATGGCCATTCTGATTGCTTCATTATGGCCTTGCCAATTCTGGTTCCCTCTTCTTCTCCGCATGTCAAAACTACCTCCACTCCTGCTCCATACATTTCCAGAACTGCTGACACAAAACAACGGCAGATTCAGGCATCAAGATCCATGGACATTACACCTGACAGCATGGTTTTTGCATGGACACCTCCATTAGCATGAGAATGCTCATTGGCAGTACAAGACATCCTGTCCAGTAGCAAAAAGGATTCCCCAAGGTGATCCTGTCAGGCCAAATGGGCTCTTTTTACCTCCTGGACCCAACAGCAAGGTCTTACTCCTGAAGCTGTGGGCATCCCCGTGCTCTTAGACTATTTCCTCCACCTGAAAACCTGGGAACTTGCTTTCAGCTCTATCAGAGTGCATGCAGTTGCCACCAGTGCTTTCCATCCTCCAGTGGAAGGGCATTCAATTTTTGATAGAATTGTAGGACTGCAAGGGGCTTACATGGCAGGACTGAGTATTATCTAGACCTGTGAACTTTAACAACCTGTGAACCCCTTTTACTAAAACGTCAAGTCTCGCGAACTCCTACTAAAAATTAATATTTCCAGGGATTTTCTCCTTTACCTGAGTATAAATGATAATCTTGGAAATGTAAAATTTGTTTTATGACATGCTTATTACACACTATTTATTATTATTATTTAATTACAGTATTTTTATTACATTATGAAAACGGCACTTTTACAGGATCTCACTTTCATAGCTTGTATCACTTTGAATAAGCCTGTTATAAGACAAGGCTCCTATGTTTCATCAAGGAGTATCAGATGTGAAACAGCATGAAGGTATTTAAGAAGCCAACTCAAGTGTTCTTCCTATACAAGCATTCTGGTCTTGAGCAGTCCAGGCAAACAACACACATTACCACAAAGCTTAAACTTGTTCTTCATAATAATTTAAAAAACAATACTAGCTGCCTATTTAATTTTAAAAACAGCAAAAAATATCCACCTCCCTTTCCATTTCTTATAAGGAGTCTTGAAGTTTAAATCTCTTCACGATAACAGATATGCTTGTTTTGATCTGCTTAGCTCTTGGAAGTCCAGGGACTCCAGGCTGCTGGCCCCAGGCTGCTCAGAGTGCCTAGGGACAGCTCTGTCCGCCATTAGGGAATTTTTTCCTGAGAACCCCTTGTAACATTTTGTGAACCCCCAGGGGTTCACGAACCCCAGTTTGGAAACCACTAACCTAGTCGTTAATGAACTCTCCCTTCAAACTGCTGTCCTCCTGCCCTCTCTCTCTTCTCTGCTTTCCTTCTTGCTATTTCCTCAGTGAGGAGGATTGGGGAGCTGGCAAACACCCCTCCCCACCCCCCGCCCGCTCAATAGGTTCCATAAGCACAAGGTCTCGCTGCGACAGCATCCCAAGTTTCTGCCAAAGATGGATTCCCAATTTCACTTCAACCAACGTATACATCTGCCTACCTTTTTTTTTCAAAACTGTATGTCTCAAATGAGGAAGGGTGGCTTTATTCCTTCAACATGTGTAGGCCTTTGTTCTTTTACCTACAAAGGAGAAAGCCGTTCCAGTAGTCTTCTAGGCTATTTATCACCATAGTGGCGAGAATAAAAGGAAAGGTCATTTCTACGCAGAGAATCTCCAAGTGGGTCTCAGAGTGCATTATGTGTTGCTATCAATTGTCAGGGCACTGTCCACCAGATGGGACAGAAGCCCATTCCCAGGGCCGCCGAGAGCAGGTTTGGGCCCTGGTAAAAAAAATTTTTCGGGCCCCCCCAGCAAGGGCGGACCAGCTAAACAGGGCGGAGGAAGCTGGGCCCGGGACCCCTTCCGGACCGCCAGGCTCCGGTAATTTGTACCAGCTTCCCCCCCCCTCTTGTTGGCCCTGCCTGTTCCACAAGAAGGCAAGCATCAATCCTAGCCGCACTTCATGACATGCCTCTCATGGTCATATGTAAGGCGGCCACATGGAGTTCCGTACACACCTTTTCCTCTGACTGTGGTCTAGTACATGATTCTGCAACAAATGCCTCATTTGGCATAGTGATCCTCTGTTATATGGTTTTGCCATCTTCCTCGCACCCTCCTCCTATCTAGGTACTGCTTGTCAATCACCCTCAGTGAAATACAATAGGGACCATCACTCGAAGAAGAAGAGGTTACTCACCTGTAACTGGAAGTTCTTCAAGATGTGTGGTCCCTATCTGTATTCCAATACAACCTTCCTTCCCCTCTGCCGCAGCTCTGTAGGTCGGCAGTGAAGAATGTAGTGGAGATGCAGTCGGTCTGCTGTACCCTTTATCACCTCAGGTGAAACCACAAGGCAATACAAGGGCACCTGCATGGACTGCCGAGCAATACTACTTTGAAAAGCTCTGGCTCTGGGCGCATAGTGAATGCACATAACCCTCAGTGAAATACAGATAGGGACTACACATATTGAAGAACCTTCCATTACAGGTAAGTAACCTCCTCTTATATGCTGTGATTGTCTAGACTTTTGGGAAAGATGCTAGTTTCACCAGTCCCTGGTCCTGAGGTGGAGAAGAGGAGAAATATGGATGAGCTTCAATACCTCTGATTTTCAGTTCTCAATTTTAGGAATGACTTGTTTCAATGAAGGCTCTTCCCGTCTAGCAAGGGGAATGGAAAAGTATGCATGTGTATTGTATATTTACCTTTGTTCACTTTTTTTTTATTTTGAAGTGTCATTTTTGTTTTTATTTTAATATTTTTGTTTATGCTGTATATGCAGGTATCTTTCTCCTGTGAGATCTCCTAAGAAGAAAGGCTCCATAGCTTCTTTAAACCCCACTCCTATAATAGATGCTCAGCCTGTTTTGGCACCCCAAACTCAGAAACCACAGAAATCTACCTCCCTTTCACTATTTTACAAAAAAGGTTTGTAGATCATGTTAACAAGAGAGAGCATTTATATGTAGAACACATATATGTAGAAACTGCAAAGTAACCTATCATCATCTATCCCTTGTTTTAATGGAGGTCATAAAAATATATCAGGAAACTGTAATAAACACACTGTACGAACTGTCAGCTGTCATTCTTTCATTAGGGAAAGCATTAAAGCACTCTGAGCAAGTTAGTATTAGGAAAGTCTTAGTACAATACCAGTAGATTAATACGTGTGCTCTACACATATTGTAGCCTAAAGGTAAAAACTAATTTACAAGCAGGCGGACTTGTGCAGTCTCACATTGATTTAGGCTTTGAGCTATTGTAATATGATGCTTGCAAAATTTAGTCTAATTAAGTGTAGTTGCCAGAATGTTAATTTGGATTGAAAATTCCTATAAACCAACCAACAGGAAATATTGGTGCATATACCACATGTTCTATACAGACACATACTAATCTCATCAGACATAATATGCAAGCAAATACAAGGAAAATCCCAACCCCCTCAATGAAATAACCTTGTCTACCAAATCGGTTTTGTTCTTAATGTGTGATGGTCATGAATAATGCCAGTGTATTGAAACCTTCAGTGTAGCAGCAATACAATGACAGATCATGTGCTTTGCAAATGGAAATCATCTCCACCATGTGTCTTCTTCTGGCATATGCTTCTGACATCATGGCTCATTACTGGAGATTAAATCTGCACCTCCTTTGCTAAAAGCATGAGCCATCCCTACTTGAGCTAAAAGAGAAACTCTACCTGCTAGAGAAGTCACTCATCCTCTGATACAGCAATTAAAGGCAGGCATTCTGAACAGTGGCCAGTACAAGTTTCTCTATTACTAATGTGATTAATTTTTCTTCTCTTCTCTCAAGTGTATCGGCTGGCATATCTTCGATTAAATACCCTCTGCTTACGGCTTCTGTTTGACCACCCTGAACTAGAACACTTGATCTGGACCCTTTTTCAGCACACATTGCAAAATGAATATGAACTTATGAAAGACAGGCACTTAGACCAGGTACTATAAATCAATGAGATTTATGTTTGCTTTTCGGCAAAACGTTGCTTTTCAGTTTTTCAACTGTTAAATTCTGGTATGAGATTTTTATTTCCCACAGGAGGCAGATTATTCAAAGCAGAAATTAGTTTAAGACAATGAACTGGTGTATTTAAGAAGGCCTCAATTTACTTTTAACTACTGAAAGTTATTTATGCTGTAACATCAAAGGCATAGCATATGTCATTAAAAAATCTTTGAAAAGTAGTTTGTAACGCCTGAAGCTTACTGTGAATACATTAATTTTGCCTAGGGCAGTCAATAGTAACTAATCCACATTTTGTCTTTCTACCCTAACATTTCAGCTTTATACTGTATCTAAATATGAACTTGAAAAATATTACCATTTTTGTTTAGTGAACTTTTTTGCAAAAAGAAGGGGACATTGGTTTGCCATTTTGGTTTTTGTTGTCTCCTCCAAGGATTGGTATGGGTTGGAATGGCATGTAGATAATTGATTTAGCTCAGTATAGGAATCCTAGAGCTACTGATCTTCACCTTCATTTCCTAGTAACCAATCCTGACTTCACTGAAGTCAATTGCAAAACTCTCATTGACCTCCATGCAGCTGGACTGCACCCCATGTAAATAGAAAAACATGTTAGAATATAGGGGAGGAGGGATAGGTGCTTTCTCAATCTGAAGTATAACAATTGCTGCATTTCTGATTCTTCTTCTTGTTTCTTTAATAGATCATGATGTGTTCCATGTATGGCATATGCAAAGTAAAGAATGTAGATCTTAGGTTTAAAATCATTGTTACAGCATACAAGGAGCTAACCAATACAAATCAAGAGGTATGTAAAATCTTTAAGTATTAGTCATCCATGAATATTGTAACAACGGCGTTTTTAAAGTCAGGTGGAATTTCTTCGCAGGTCCAGGTTTTGTTGAGGAGTGGGCAAAGTTTGTCCTGGAGCATTGTTCCACCAGCTTTAAAAACCTCAGCTGGGATGCTGTCTGGGCCTGGTGCCTTGTGATTTTTTTTCTGGGTGATGGCACGCCAGACTTCCTCAGAAGATGAGGGATCAGCAAGGTGTTCCATTGCTGAGCATTGTGGAATATAGACTATGGCAGTGGTGGGCAATCTATGGCCCAGCAGGGTAAGCTGATTGCGGGCCACAAGACATTTTGCAGCTCCCAGTGGCCGTGGTTTGCTGTTCCTGGCCAATGGGAGCTGCAGTAAGTGGCAGCCAGAACGTCCCTGCGGCCTGCCGCTTCCTGCAGCTCCCACTGGCTGGGAACAGCAAACTGTGGCCACTGGTTGCCGCAGGGGGGCCATGCCTGCAGACAGTCCATGTCCGCAAAATGTCTCGCAGGCCGCAATCAATTTACCCTGATGGGCCACAGGTTGCCCACCACTGCTCTGTGGTGTCTTCAGATACCATGGATTCACGGTTTAGTAGGCTCTCAAAGTGCTCCTTCCAGTGTTGTTTAATGGCTGCATAGTCCTTGAGGAGGGTGAAGCCATACTGGGAACGTAAAGGGGCTGGGCCTTTGGATCCTGGCCTTTGTTGCTTGGAAGAAGCTTTTCATGTCATCCTGGTCTACGAAATCCTGAATCTCAGAGGTCTTCTCTTGCCACCACTTATTTTTGATGTCACATAGCTTGGACTTCAGCTTCAAGCAGGTGATAAGCCTCATGTTTTCATTGTTTAGAGGAATTATTTTCCAGTTACAAAATGCAGTTCTTTTCTGTTGAATTAATGCTAGGATTTTCTCATTGTTTTCATCAAACTAGTCTTGGTGCTGATGAGTAGAATATCCTATAGTTTCAGCACATGCACTGTGAATGGTATTTTTAAGTTGATTCCAGTGCTCTTGAATGTCAATGATGTTACCAGGCAAGTTAGAGAGTTTCTCAGACAGGTGTTGCTAGAACATCTCACAACTGGCTTGGTCTTGAAGTGCTTTGACGTTGTACCACTTTTGCTTAGTCTTTGGGTGTTTGCGGTGTGGTGGAGTGAGCTGCAGGTAAATGATTGATCTTACTAATCGATGGTCTGTCCAACAGTCATCTGTACCTCTCATGGCTTGTGTGATATAGATATTGGCATAATTTCGGGTTCTGACTATAACATAGTCAAGGAAGTGCCAATGTTTGGACCGAGGATGTTTCCAGGTGGTATATTTGTTACTCTGCCTAAAGATTGTATTTACGATGAGCAGGTCATGTTCCACGCATTTGCTGGGGGAGGAAAATACCATTGGGGTTTACATTTGCCAGCCCTTCTTTGCCTATTGTGCTGCTCCAGAGTTGGGAGTCCTGTCTGACTCGGGCATTGAAATCTTCCAGGAGGATGAGTTTGTCTGACTTAGGTGTGGCTGTGAGGATTGCATTGAGAGCACTATAAAACTGCTCCTTGTTGTCTTCCTCATCATCAAGTGTTGGGACATATGCACTGATGACTGTGGCATATTGATGTTGCTGAGCTTAAGCCAAGTCATGAGATGCTCGTTGATCCCCATGTGAAGCTCCAAAAGCTGACTGGTGATCTTATTTTTGATGACAAAGCCAATCCCATGAACGTGTCTCTCTTCAGGTGGCTTTTCTTTCCAAAAAAAGGTGTAGCGACGACCATCCTCTTTAAATTGGTTCTCATCACCCCAGCAAGTCTCACTAAGAGTTGCAATGTCAATGTTGAGTCTTGCCAGTTCTCTAGCAATTATGGAAGTTCTTCTTTCTGGCATTCACTGGGCTGAGATCTTTGTGCAGGAACTACAGAGATATTGTCCTCCTCTCCGTTGCACAGAAGATCCTTGTCTGGATCCTATTAAACCACTTTCTCCTCCTTGCTTAGGAATTCCTCCCTGAATCACAGTATGGCTTCAGGCCATCCTGAGGCACAATTGACATGATCTTCGTGGTATGACAGATTCAGGAGAAATGTAGAGAGCAACACCAGGAACTGTTCATGGCATTCGTTTATCTAACCGCGGCCTTTGACTCTACCAATTGTAATGCCCTATGGAAGGTGCTGTGTAGGTTTTCGTGTCCACAGAAATTAATTTCCATCATCAGACTACTCCATGATGGGATGATTGCCACCATTCTGTGCAACGGCTCAGAGACCGAACCATTCATCATTCACACTGGTGTCAAGCAAGGCTGTGTCATTGCACCAACACTCTCCATTTACCTTGCTGTGATCCTGATTCTCATCTGTGATTGCTTTCCTGGTGGAATTGGGATTGAGTATCATATGGATGGTCAACTCCTTAATCTCTGACATCTCCAAACAAACTCTAAGATCACAAGAATCAGCATCACTGACCTTCAGTGTGCAGATGACTGTGTCATTCTCACACACACAGAGGCCGACCTGCAAAGTACCCTAAATCTTTTTGCAGATGCCTATCTGGATCTCCCTCTCTCTCTCTCTCTCTCAACGTTGGGAAAACCAAGGTACTCTACCAGCCCTCATCTGCACAAACTACTATTCGTACTACACAAATCACCATCAGCGGAGAACCCCTGGAAAATGTGGACCATCTTCCATACCTTGGCAGCCACATCTCCCAAACAGCCAGCATTGACATAGAAATTGTATACCTAATTCGCTGTGCCAGTACATCCTTTGGAAGACTACTCAAACAAGTTTTCAGTGATAGGGATCTCTAAACAGGCACCAAGATCTTGGTTTACAAAGCATTTGTCATCCCCACTCTTCTCTATATGTGTGAGACCTGGGTAACCTATAGATGACATCTTAAGTGGCTGAATTGGTTCCAGCAGCGCTGCCTCAGGAGGATTTCCAGGATCAGCTGGGAAGACCGATGCACTAACATCAGCGTTCTCTCTGCAGTCAATGTCAGCAGTGTAGAAGGGCAGGTCATGAAACACCAGCTCTGCTGGGCTGATCACTGTGTACGTAGGCTTGACACTCACCTCCTGAAGCAAGTACTCTTCTCTCAGTTAAGTTAGGGAAGAAGGGCTTGCAGAGGGCAGCAGAAGCATTTCAAAGACATACTGAAAGTACACCTAAAAAAGGGTGGCATCAACCCAACAAACTGGAAGGACTCAACACAGAACAGAACACAGTGGCACCACTGCTCACTTAGAGGAGAACAGATGTGCTTATGAGACAGAGAAGTGACAAAGGAGGCGAAAAAAGGGCACAACTGTCCAGCCAACAACTGTTGTCTTCAAGATTACATCTGTCACTTCTGTGGGAAAATCTGCAGGGCACGAATTGGGCTCTTCAGCCACTTAAAAACCCATCAATGAACCCCCTTGGCAGACATCATCCTCGCATCAAGGGATAGCTGAAGAAGAGTCATCCATAAAAATTTTGTTACAATGTTGTGCATGTTCCTCCAAGGATCTCCAAGTCCAGCGTGTCATCTTCATTTTACCTGTGAGGGAACTGACACTCGGAGATTAAATGACTTGTAACCCTTCTGCCCCTCTAAGTTGGCAGCAACAAGGGCCGGGTTCAGTATCCAGAGGTTCCGTTTCAATAACCCAATGCCAAACCAGCTCGAGCCCCCACCCAGTGACCTGGGAAAATCTTACACACACCCCTAGGCGCCTCAAAGAGGCAATGCTTCCCCTCTCGCAAGCACAGAGTCTCGGTGTAGCAGAAAAGATTTAATACATGAGATAAACAACAAACACTAAATTGGGAAAAACACCTCTACTAGAGTTCATAGACCAAACCGTGAGCAAAGACCCACCCCAGGAAATTGGGCTGTGTCCTCTTTCCTGGGCTCTTGAGACCAGCAACCCCCAAATCACCCACAGTCCCAAAAGTCTCTATCCTGGGTCAGTGCAGCCCAAAGTTCGAGAGTCTATCTGCAGGTCTCCCCCCCCAGCCTGGTAGAAAGGGGCACCTTACGTGGTCCGGGGCCAACTGCCCTGCCTCTCCGTGGATTCTGCTCCCGCCTTCTCCACGAACTGCTCCGCTTTACCAGCCACTCCACTCTGCTCCTCCAGCCGTTCTCAGAAACTGCTCCGCTCCGCCAGCTGCTCTGCTCCACCAGCTGTCCTGTGAGCTGCTCCAGTTGTCCCTGCAAACTGCTCAGCTCTGCGGGCCGCTCACAGCTACTCCGCTCTGCCAGTCGCTCCGCTGCCACCAGCTGTCCCGTGATCCGCTCCAGCCGTCCCCACAAACTGCTCCACTCCGCCAGCAGCTCTGTTCCACAGTATAGCTTTGGGCTCCCCACTAGTTAGCACAGTACTCAGTGCTCTCAGCTCTTAGTGATTTTCAGCTCTTAGTGATTCCAGCTCATAGTAGGGGAGCCCCAGTGCTAGTGCACCATTAGCCCAAAGTGATTTCAGCTCAGTAACCTGTAATTAAATTCTTAAGAGAATAAAAAAAACAACTCTGACATTCCACAGTGGAGAGAGGAGGGGGTGCAACTGGTGCTTCTGGCTCCACAAGGAGACTGCACCACCAGGCACAGATACCTGTCCCCAGCCTCTCTCAGTTCTCTGGGTTTTGGAACCCATGTCCCATGTCTAGCCAGTACCACCCAACTGAGGGTGAGCAATTTGTCACCAAGCAGTCCCACAGCTTGGCAGTCTGGGATAGGGTGGGCGTGCCTATGCAAATACACTCTCTCACATTCTTTCCACCAGATGTCAGGGTAGAGCTTATTCTGACTCTGCTTACAGACTTACCAGGGTCACACAAAGTATGTGGCAAACACATTTATTTTGATAACTCTCCTCAAAGAAGCAAACCATAATTTTTATTAAAGATACTCCTCCCGTGGAAAAAATAGAAGATTAGCACCTAGCATGTTGAAGTGCTTTTGAAAATCTCATTAGGTGTCTATATGTAACTTTAGATAGATACTAAGTATATTTGTAAATCTGGTCCTGTGTTCACAATACACATGCACATGAGGGCCTAAATAAGGATGCTTGGGCAAACTTAATTCTAACATTTCCTACCTTTTGAATTCAATCTTGACAGTGCTTTAGTGTAGTTTTAGGCTGTAATCATAAGTACTTATGCAGTGCTTTACATCTTCAAAGTGTTGAAACAAACAGGTGAAGAGGCTTGTCCACATTAACAGTCAGTGGTGAAACTGTGATTAGAACTCAGAGGATCCTGCAGCTTTCTCCTGTGCTCTAGCCACTAGATTACATTGCATCTCAAAGAGCAAATGTTTGCCTAAATTAGCTGATGCTATCAGCTGTCATTTGATAGCACAAATCCAAGTATGGTGACTGTTATATTTTTTCTTACAAAAGAGTGAACTATTTTTGCAATATTTTCAGTTTTAAAATCTTTGTTTTCTGTACGTACTCTGTTCTGTTTAGTGGCCACATCTTGCTCTTCTTACTTCTGGAAAAAATTCCATCGAGGTCCATGGGACTACTGCTGTGAACAGAGCAGCATTTGGCCCCAAATAAACAATATTGCTCAAAATGTGTCTGTGTCTTCTTTAACAAAACAGCAGTATGGTTAAACCTGTCTAAATGACTACTTGAGTAACCAACAAAGGGGTGTTTTAGGGGAGGTGATTCTTTCACTAAAATGTGATTGAGAACCTTACTTGAACAGCCAAAGAGAATCCAATACATTAAATCATACTTACCTGATAGCAAAGATTATTTCATTGGTTCAAAGAGTTTAAAATATAAATGTTTAAAGATTTTTTTATTTATGAAAAGTCATTTATAGCCAAGGCAGTTGTCCACTAATTGCCTTCGATGTAGATGAAGTAAAAATGTAAGGTTTGTTATATTAAGCTGCTGGATGTTTCAGTGGAAAACTTAAAAGAATGCACAGAACTATGCAAGGCATACTGTTTCCTGTTCATGAACTGGGTGTATGCATCATGTGGCCTTATAAGCACTGATGTTAAGAGCAGATAAATTGGTCTTTTAGAATAGGGTGTTGCTGTAGGTGAGAACCAGTTGGTGAGGTTGGGAAGATGATTATTTAAGTTCTGATTATTCTAATAGTTTATGCATGTGCTTAAGTCCCATTGATTTCAGTCAGAATTATAGCAAGTGGGATGTGAGCACATATGTTTTGCTGAATTGGGGCTGTAACACGCTAAGGGTTACCTTTGGGTAGTTGCTGTGGCCAAGTGGGCTATCGCACGGGTTTCACTGTAAATTTATTTTAAAAACCTGATTGTCTAAAAAAAGTCTTTATATTTTAAAATACAGATGAAAAGTTCTTTAACAATATCATACAGAGAAGATTCTCATACTTGGGTTTCATGGTTCCAGCATCAGACATAAAGGAATTCCCTTTGCCTTCATGGGGTAGTCTGCGCTGAGGGTACTTGGAGCTAGATGTGTGATTCACAGCTCACATACACATTTTCACACTACCTGTCATCAAGATAGTATGCTTAAAATAATAGTGTCACCACAGTAGCACAGGCAGTGGCAAGCCGCAGTACGGGCTAGCCATCCTGAGTACAAACTGTGGGTATATACTCTGGGTGGCTATCCTGTGCCGCCACTGCTCGCCGCTGCCTGTGCTACCATGACTGCACTACTATTTTTAGCATGCTGACTTGACCAGAGCTAGTGTATGTGTTCATGAGTTGGGAATAGCACCTCTTGCTCCAAGTAAAGACAAAGCCTAAAATGTTGCACTGACGTAACTAAATTGGTAGAAAAGCCAATTCAGTTAAATTGGTACAGCTTGTGACTGTGAATGCAGTTCTTCTGATACAAACACATTAATATTGGTATAGCTGTGTCTGATTAGGGGGTTGCACCAAGGTAACTAAGTCAGTTTTTCAACCGATTTACTTAAATCTGCAAAAACTGAGTGTAGAAAAGCCCTGAGCGGCAGTGCTGACAGCTAGCACACAAGACACAAACACCCTTAAATATTGGCCAGTGCTGATTTAAATAAATGCTGCATGCTGTGGGAACTGGACTGAAATTCAAATTTAAGATTACTTTTAATATATAATTTTTAACCCTTTGTAGACTTTCAAACGAGTGCTGATCAGGGAAGGACAATACGACTCCATTATAGTCTTCTACAACTTAGTGTTTATGCAGAAACTGAAAACTAACATTTTGCAGTATGCCTCCAATAGGGTGAGTTGTTGATTTCCTATATATTTGTTGTGCTGAAAGTTAATCAGTTAACTGACTTCAAATATTATATTGTAATTATTAAATATCCTACTTACTCTTTTGTCATAGCCTCCCACCTTGTCACCCATCCCCCACATTCCTCGAAGTCCGTACAAGTTTTCTAATTCTCCCTTACGTGTCCCTGCTGGAAATAACATCTACATCTCACCCTTGAAGAGTCCATACAAATTCTCTGAAGGGATGTTGTCACCCACAAAGATGACTCCAAGATCCAGGTTGGTAATAAACAATTCTCTGAACTGGTGACAGTAACAAATAAGTATTTAATTCAAGCAAGTTAGGAAATTATACACTGTGATTGTGTTAGATATCAATGGCTATAGCTCTTTCTTTTGGTCCAAAGTCTGAGCTCTATTTTGCAACCTTTACTTAGAATGAGGCCTTTTACTTTGTAACCATCCACTGGAAGATGGATTTGGTATGAAATAGAAACATCGCTTCTTAGATGTGCCTTATTTGATGTTATATTTTCGCTGTCTATGTATATCATATTCATGTAAAATGTGAACTACTTGAGTGCAAGCAGCATGTGCACTGATGGCTCAGAGGACTTGTAATGGGTCAGCAGTCTAGCTTTATGCTACTACACCTCTACCCCGATATAATGCGACCTGATATAACACAAATTCGGATATAACACGGTAAAGCAGCACTCTGGGGTGGTGGGGCTGCACATGCCAGCAGATCAAAGCAAGTTTGATATAACACGGTTTCACCTATAACACAGTAAGATTTTTTGGCTCCCAAGGACAGCGTTATATCGGGGTAGAGGTGTAGGTTTTGATTCCGCCAAGGATGGTAGCAATTGAACATCATTCGTTGCCACACTCTGGCTGTTTGGCCTATGCAAAATAAGTTTGTTGTCTTAGTCTAGTGCCTAGTGAACACCATCACAACAGGCCTCCTTGAGGGCAGGCTCAGCACAGCGGCCAAGGATTGCATGGGCATGGACATCGAAAAAGTTACAAATATCATTGTATGTTTTAGGTTAAACTCCTGCTATGATTTTGGTTAGCAAACATCTAAAGGTAACGCTCAAAGGAAGGGCATGTCGGGGCTATCCACCTACTGAAAAGGTGGGTGTTCCTGTCAAAAAGCATGGGAGTGACTAAGCGGGCCTCTAATTCTCTCCAATTCCACAATTTCTCTTCCATGTTCACTTCAAGGTGATTCTAATTTGGTGATTCAGCACTTCCTCATTCTGTCTAGAATTGTAAATATTTCAGAAGAAATTGTTAAGGCTGTGGTGAATGTTTTGCCCTTATTGAATGCTTAGCATATTTTTATGCTAAGAGATAAGGGAGATATTTCTTTAGTTGAATATGCCAATGTCTTAGAAAGCATATGTTCTCTTCACTAGTCTTCATGCCAAATTGTGCAAGTTTGTGAGTGTTTCTGTCTTTTCACTGATAAATAAGGCTTTATCTTTAAAGGTCGTCTTCTTGTTTGTCTTGACAGAATCCTGGTGTCAATTGGTGAATCATTTGGGGTGAGCGTAAGTTTTTGAATGTCAATTCTTGTATATGTAAAAAAAACATTTGGAAGGAAAGTGCAGTTTTCTGTTATGTAGAACTGGTCAGTGTCACTGCTTTAGTTGAGTGTGTTGTGGAATTTGTAAACACAAAGATTGCTGGGGCACTTGCTAGCATCTCTGAAATAGCCTGAATTTATAAAAAAAATCTTCCATGTTATTATTAGAGTAGTTTGGGAAAGTTTTAAAGAGCTCTTAAAAGACAGCAGATATATAGAACACTGAAAAATTGATTTTTGCCTAGTAGTCTGGAAAATGTACATAGGTAACTGGGAATGTTTTTTATGATCTTCTTGTAACCCCAGACTTCTGAGAAGTTTCAGAAAATAAACCAAATGGTTGGTAGCAGTGATCATCAGCTGAAACGCAGTGCTGAAGTAAGCACTGCCCCTAAACCGCTGAAGAGACTTCGCTTTGATATAGAAGGACAGGATGAGGCAGATGGAAGGTAGGCTATAGTCCTTAACTTGTCATGAAGCTACATGTACTTTATTTCTGGAGGCCTATAACATAAGGTTTAGCAAAATAATAACAAAGGAATCAAGCTACTATCATAGAGAGGTACTATGTCTTAGCTAATGTAAGTATGCAGTGTTGTTGTCGCTGTGTTGTCAAAATTCAGTATTTTCCACTGTTTTGTTTCTCAGACCTGAAGTAGAGCTCTGCGTAAGCATGAAAGTGTGTCTCTCTCACTAACAGAAGTTGGTCCAATAAAATATATTACCTCTGTTACCTAATATATGGAATAATATAACATCTTTAGTGACAGATTTTAGCCTAGTGCTTCTTGAACCTGAACCTCTCTAGTGTCAGGAGCAAGTCTCTCCTGCTGACAGCAAGTACAGTACTGGGTGGTAGACCAGAACTGGACATTAAACTACTGTCTCATACTTAGCAAAATTGAAGATAAAATTGAATATCAGAAAGCTAATAACTCTTGAATCAGCTTTAGTATGCAGAAAAAAATACTAGGGCTAGGTTTGCATTTTTTACAAGAAACCAGAAAGAGGTGGTGACGGTGCTGACGTGAACTAACCACAGTTAGTAACTTGCTTTATTTAGACAAAAATAAAAAGAACATGCTACTTGCTTCAATGAAATGTTTTCTGTCCGCAGCAAACACCTACCTGGGGAGTCCAAATTCCAGCAGAAGCTTGCAGAAATGAGTAAGTATTGTCTACTGTAGTAAATGAGTAGAAATGATAGTCTTGGATAAAAAAGGTCATTTCCCTGCATGCCAACTTCTCTGAATAAAAACCTTGGTAAACAAATACATAATTTCAGTAACAGCAGAAATTACTGGGTACATTTATTATGTTACTCAGTTTTACAGAGTTTCCATCCGATCTTGAAAATGTAGTTTAAAACAGAAATACTGGGCCATCATTTCAAGTGTGCTAACTGACATAGATGTCATGTAAGATAGACATTTCCCATAGATAAGTGTATGAACATGACACATTTTTCTTAAAATTGGAATTCTTAGACTGAAGCTTTCTGAATAAATACTGGTCTTAATACAGTTTCAAGTAATATGCAAAAGCTTTGTTGTAGTAAATTTATCATTTGCTTCTGGATAGAAAGGGGATCTTAAGAGATGTATAGTATGTGCTCAGTCTGTAGTTGGGATCTAGCATATGGAGTTGTATGGTACATTTTTGAAGAGGATAGGCGGAATCATACCATATACTGCCCTGGACGTACAACAGAACTCTCATGGTAGATGTCTGGGGGATTTGGTGAGGCTTGAGGGCAAGACATAACTGTGTTACAGCCGAATTAGTGCTAACTTTCTTTTCAGACCTTCAGATGTTGTTTGTGACAACTTGTGTGAGTCTGACCTATAAAAGAGTATTAAACTGAAAGCTTTATACTGAATATGAAAATGGATGTTTAGCCTCTCCTCTTAAATTATTTAACTGTAAGCATGGTTTACCGGTTATAAAAATTGCACTTAACCTCAAAAGAGTTGCATTTAAATTGATTTGGTAACTGATCTAATCTTTCTAAGTTAGTTACAGAAATAAACTGCCCAGTACAGTGAATGTTAAACAGTGGTGTTTGTAGTGCTTAAGCAGTTTTTGTAGTCTGGTAAATAAGTGTTGCTGTGCTAGTTTCTTTTGGAACTGTTGGTTTTGCCGATAAATGCTGTAATACACAAAAATAAAAATAAAATACATGTACAAAACCCAAAATACAATCCACCAGAGGTGCTCTGGTAAACAAGTGTTTCCAGCTGCCTGATGGTTCAGTAGCAATGCTGTCTCAGAAACAACTGCAGTTACCATGCTAGGGTGGAAAAAGTTTTAGTATGGAGGCAGATTTGGGGGAAATTCTTGAGTACCACTGCTCCCTACTACTGCCTCCCTTCCAGGCCCCCTACAACACACACAAAAAAGCCTAAGACCATCCATGACATCATTTTTGTGTAAGGAAAGCTGCCACTCCTACCCCCCACTCCTCTAAAAATTACTACAGTTTACATAGGATATGTCCAGTGATCCCTATACGTGGTCTGGCTCCCCTTTCATTTGGTCAGTGGAGGCAGGGAGACCCTTTCATTTGAGAGCTACCCCCATCTATGTTCCTTCAAGTGTCTGGATCCATTGTAGAGACTGGAGCTCAAAACATCTTTCCATCTGCTAAATTCTATCTTGGAATTTCACCAGCAGTAGCTCTACTTTAATTCGTCTTCTGTCCCCCCTTGCTTCCCAGTACAGACTTGCATGTTTTCTAGCTGGAGTATTGGAGCAAATGTTTGCAGAAAGTATGGAGACAATCTGCAGTTCGGGGCCCTCCTCTTCTACAGGACCATGATGCCTCTTCTGCTCACAGATTTCTCAATTGGACTGGGAACTGAATGAGCTAAATGAAGAAAGAGCAGAAGTTTAGGAAGTGACTGGGCCCCTTGAGAGACCAGAAGCAGCAGGAGACCCACCAAAATATTAAAAAACCCACTGCCCAGCAGTGCTGTCACATCAGAGAGAGACAGAGCTACTGTAGTGGTAGTCCACTAATCACAGAAATACCTTCCAAGGGAAAGTTGGGGGGGAGGAGGCTCCCTTGCCTAAGATAAACTCAGTCCTCCTTTCACTAGCTGAATTTTGCCCATATTCAGTTTCTCATTGATCATCTTCTCTCAGACATGCCCACTGAAGTTCTCTGCTGGATATTTGAAGACGAGTTGGAATCATCCCTTAATACCCTTCTGAAAATAATTAAAAAAAAGAAAAAAAAAGAAAGCTGGGGTCAGTCCAAAGAGAACTGGACCCAGAATTATACAGATCTTGTGACTGAAGCTCCTTGCAACCACGAAAATACAAGATAGCCAAAAAACCCAAGTGGGGACCCTGGAAATTCCATCTCTCAAAGGGTCACAGTAAGGACTATACTACTATGGTTCAAAGAGACCTACTGTCACTGAGTTTAGAAACAGCCCCATTAAAAGACCAAGCCAGAACCATCCTTGCTGATATATAAGTGTTTCTGAACCACTAACAAAAGAAATTCTAAATTCACAATCAACATAGCCATAAGAAATTTAATCAACTCAGCATTGGGCCAACTTTCCAAGGGCAGATATCAAAACAGGTAGATCACGAAACTTTACAACTAATAGCCAAGCTACCAACAGATGGTACAAATACCTAAAAAAAAATCAGGCAGCAGTGGCAGCTGAGACAAAGAAATCTGTCATCCCAACAGAGGGGGATTCACCTTCCCAGAATTGGGTGGAAAGTAAAAGGCTGTTAGATGCTGAAATTATAAACTTCGATAGAAAGCAGCCTGAGGATCCATCTCAACAATTCACTTCAACAAAGCCAACCTTGACAAAATACTTAAGAAACTCCACTCCACAAGTGACCTGTGAGCACAAGCACTGTTGAACAAGATCTTGATATCATCTTTCTTCATGCTACCATGGAGATCATCATATTCTCAATAAAGGTCCACGGTAGTTATCAGTATAGCAGAAAGATAGTGTGCATGCAAAACTAAGCACCAACCCATGCTCTTGGTAGCCTCAGCTCGCTTCCAAGAGAGAGATCCTTCGGAGGATTTTTTTAGTAATGTGGCTGCCAAGCACATAACTGTATGCTACTCATTCACCATTTCAAGCAAGTAGGCATACACACACTTAAAGTTGCCCCTCCTTTTAGGCTTTTAGTTACAACAGGTTTAAAGGAACATCCAGAGGTTCATTTGGAAACAGAACCTTCAGAAGATGAGGACCTGAAACACCCACCTTTGAAATTCACAAATTGAACTGCATAAAATACGCTCTTGAGCAAGAGGTATACTCTCTATGTAGTGGGCATATAACGTTTTTTTTTTTCCCACATACAAAAGTTCTCAGATCAATAAGTCTTTAAAAATTACTAAAATTTTAGTTGGAGGAATCCCTACATTTGCTTCATACAACTAAGGACAGCAAAGAACCCTGAGAAACTGACAATGCAGGCAGCATCAGACAGTGTCCTCTTGATAAGGCCAGCCAAACCAATGCTCTTTAAAGAGAGATTCTCTGGAACATAATCCATCCTTATCCTGGGCCTAAAGAGACTTAGAAAAAATCAGAATTGTTTTGAATCTCATGGCACTCAACAAATGCACAAAATATGGAAATCTAAAAAGAGAGACTGATTTTGGCATCATCCCCGTCTATGAAGAGACATTCTCTCATCATTAGTTCATACAGGGGCAGACAGTGAAGCGTCTTCAGTTTGACTCAGGATCTGTGGAGACCAGAGATCCCAAGAAATGGAGTCTGCACCCTGAGTTTTCAAACTAATAACATCCTAGATAACCTTTCACCTTTGCAGAAAACCAGCATACCACTGTAGTGCCAGATTTTTCACCCTTTACTCAATCAAATGGTACTTACTTACACAAATCGTCCCTTTTGGTTTAGTAAATAGTATTCAGTGTCAGCAAAGGTTGCAAAACCTCTCCAGAGAAAGGACCTCCAGAAAGTGGCAACAGTGGATCTCTGTCCTTGGACTGGTCATCCCAATTCCCTATTATACCTTCTGTCCAATTCCACTACTGTCCAGAGTGGTATAGAAGATCAAACAGGACAGTATGATGTCGATTGCTCTCCACTGGATCATGAGTCAGAAGTTGTCAGAGCTGATGTATCTGACATCCCAGGCTATATTGCATTTGTCATCAAGGACGAATAACCTACTCTCTCAACGTTCTTGCAGAAGCTGAACACAAAGTCCATGATGCTTCTGAATAGGAAGAGCTAAAGAAAACAGGCTGTGCAGGAAAAGAGAACACTCCTATTGGCCAGGAAGGAATCATCCTTTAAGGCTTACATTTTTATTTGGAACCTTTTTCAGTTTTTGGTGGAGAGAGAGGTTGCAGGTATAAAACAATTCACATCCCATTAGTTCTTTCATCTCATAGTCACGGAAACTGGTGCATAGTTCTTAAAGTGCAGATTTCATTAGTATTCAGTCCTTTGTTCCCAGAGGGCCTCTTTGGCAGATCATATTCACATACCTGTTGAAAGCATTAGACCTAAAATGAGATGTCTGACGGGATTTGAGTGGGATTTTCAAAAGTGCTTAGAGTTGGCCTAACTCTGTTCCCATTGAAGTGAATGGTACAATTCCTCAAGTTCAAGAGGAACAGTTAGGCCAATGTGGGACACTTTTGAAGATCCTACCCTTATTTTAGTGCTGCAGGCACTCAACGGTATTACCTTCTGTGACAAAGTTCCTCTTCTTCTCTGCTGGGTCCTGCACTTATTGGCAGATTTGCTCACCTCAGTGATCTTCCCCACAGTCTGGGTCAACTCCTCCTGTGTCTGATCAGGAGTTGAGAGGTTTAGGGAGAACCCGGGCCCGCCCTCTACTCCAGGTACCAGCCCAGAGCCCTGTAGATTGCAGCTGTCTATAGTGCCTCTTGTAACAGCTGCATGACAGCTACAACTCCCTGGGCTACTTCCCCATGGCCTCCTCCAAACACCTTCTTTATTCTCACCGCAGGACCTTCCTCCTGGTGTCTGATAACACTTGTACTCCTTAGTCCTCCAGCAGCTCACTCTCAGCGCCTTGTGCCTCTTGCTCCCAGCTCCTCACACACACTTCCTCTCCTCTGACTCCCTCCAGCCTGACTGGAGTGAGCTCCTTTTTAACCCAGGTGCCTTGATTAGCCTGCCTTGATTGGCTGCAGGTGTTCTAATCAGCCTATCTGCCTTAACTGATTCTAGCAGGTTCCTGATTACTCTAGTGCAGCCCCTGCTCTGGTCACTCAGGGAACAGAAAACTAATCATCCAGTGACCAGTATATTTGCCCTCTACCAGACTCCTGTATCCCACTGGTCTGGGTCTGTCACACTTCTTAACCATCAGTGACCTGTTATCTTGGCAGGATTGGGGCTGTATAGCATGCTCCAGCAAGCCACTATACTGCATATTCCACAGGGACAAAATAATACAGAGGAAGAATTCATCCTAGAAAGTAGCTGTTTTTTTTAAATATGACTTCAAGTATGAAAAGAAAAAATCAGCTATGCACACTGGATTTCAAGAGAAGATTCATGATACCCAAGAACAGTTGATAAAATGCTTGTGTCTCATCCTGTTTCAATCCCAGACTCAGCAGCAAAAAAGCCTATAAAGACTCCATTTCCAAATGGCTTTAACTACATTAAAAATGCATACGGAGGACTCACACCTCAGAAGATAAAGGAGGACACTCAAGATCAGAAGGCTTCCTGGGCTGAGAAGTTATGTGGCTACATATGACATTCGATGGCGGGTCTCAGATGCAGTTGTTGGTAGAGTGGTACTCTTTAGGCTACACCTTAATGTGCTTTATCTTTTCACCGTCTTCTATCTCTGCTTGTTTCATATAGCCATGCGGTGAAATCTGTATTAAAGTCCACCTTTTAAAGCAGTCACACCGAGGTATATTTCTAAACATTTTCCAGTGGAAAGTCACCTGTACTAAATTACTATGAATTAAAAGAGACCAGGTGAACTGCTTTGGATTTCAGTACAAGGAAGGCATGTGCTCCATTAACTGTATATGCACAGAAGACTGCATTTTGCATAGTTTTGTACATTGCCTTGTTTTAATACTGAAACACCACAGATCATCTATAATAAACATTTTATGTTCCCTTGGATGTGGTTACAGGCAGTCAGATCAACATTTCTTTCTTCTTTTACAGGGTTCCCTTCAGCTTTTCAAGTAAAATTTTCACCTACCAAAATTAAAAAAACCTCCCTCTTGAGACCACATCTTGTCAGTCCTCTAAGCCAGTCATTCTCAGCCAGTACCTCTGGTTATACAGAGGTCTTCCAGGGGGTACATTTACTCATCTACATCAGGCGCTCTCAAACTTCATTACACCCATGATCCCTTTCTGACAACAAAAATTACTACATGACCCCAGGAGGGGAGGAGGTGGTCAAAGCCTGAGTGCTGCCACCCTGGGTAGGGGGATTAAAGCCCAAGCACTGCCACCCTGGGTGGGGATCCCGAAGCCCAAGCCCCACCGCCCCAGGTAGTGGAACTGTAACCTGAGCCCCGCCACCCAGGCTTCGGCTTCAGCCCTGAGCCCTGGCAACCCCATTAAAATGGGATTGTGACCCACTTTGAGGTCCCAACCCACAGTTTGAGAGCTGCTGATCTAGATCAGTGTTTCTGGGGGGCGCAAGTGCAGGGCCAGCATTAAGAGGTGGCAAGCAGGGAAATTGCCTGGGGCCCCGTGAAGCTAAGTTACATGCTTCGGCCCCAGGCAGTGGGACTTGGGCTTCAGACTCCAGAAAGAGGTAAAGTAACCGGGAAAGGTTGAGAACACTGCTCTCAGCATTGGTTTAACTGTATAGTTTTTCACTGCTTGTCACATCTTGTGTATAAATCAGTGGCTACGCCCACCCCTATCCCCACCAAAAACAGTTGTGTTCTTCTCTAAGACAGGCATGTCTGCTGAAACAAACACCTCTACATATCTCTTTGTTAAATTAGGGTAGGGAACTAAAATTTGGTTCAGTCCTGTTTGTAGTTTACTAGTTGCAAAGTTTAAGAGTTGATGTTCTAGTATTATATCTAGTTACTTTTTATTACTGTGTGGTTATTTAGCTACTGATGTTTTCGAAAAATTCCTTTTAGAGGAAGTTGGTGAGTCAGGCTTCCGATAATGAGCTCTTTTCTGATCGAGGTATTAGCTATCTCTGAGCAACAAAAGGATTTAACCCACATATAGGGCTCAGTTGACCTGCCTTATCTCAGGAAAGAGATAGATAAAGAGTTTGAATATTACAGTAATGGGAGCCAATGTAAGTACAGTTCTTCAAGGCTGTAAAATAAACTGGCAAGTCAGAATTATCCAAGTAATTCAGAAGTAAATATTTGAGTACTTGTGGTTCAAATTAGGGTTTAACTTTTTTAGAAAAGTTGTTAGGCTAAAAGTTAAATTCTTTGTATCATGAATAAATACACCCTTAAATTGTTTTGCACAAGTTGATTTACTATAAAAGGTGGTAAAGTTACTGTAACTTTTCTCTAGCGTCTACTCGAACAAGAATGCAAAAGCAAAAACTAAATGATGGAACTGATACATCAGCCACTGAAGAAAAGTGAACATCTTCTCAGGACCATGCGTTGCCATGCATGCTTCTCTGCATTTGTCTTTCTTTTTCAGCCACCATGTTAATTACTTTTTTATGATCAATTGCTAGTTTAAAATGTTTGGCCTTTTTTTTTTTTTACTTCAGTGTTTTTCATTATATTATGCCATATGATGTAGCATGTACACAGTGTAAGCCACTGAGTTTATTAATTTATATATTTTTGAGGATTTGGAAGAGTTTTTCAGTTTCCTATTGCAACATTGTTCATTTAATGCCAATTCATTCGACTTATTTTGAACTTTTCTATCAAAAATAAAGTTAGATAGAATGATTTGAAATGCACTAATTCTTTTGTTCATTAGATTTCATTTTAATGTTGGAATTTTATGCACTATTTGCATATTTTGTGAATTAGGGGCCAGATACTGCAACGACTTCAGACTACAGAATTACCATGCTAAGGCCCATTAACTTTACTATACATGCAGTCATCACTGTTGCAGGATTAGGCCTGGCCATTGTAAGTACAACATGCAAACAAAGTGTAAAGTAAACTCACATAGCCATACTACTGAAACAAATAACAGATACCTCAGATTCTTAACATCTTCTAGTACTTTTTCCCCCTCACACAGTTTGAGTGGACAGTTACACCGCTGGTCATCTGTTAGCCAGTTTGAACCTGAGTATGAATTAGTCAGAGAGTAAGTGTGTTCCAGGGACATCGTTTTTTCCCCCAGATACAAAACACTCAAAGTGCACTTTCTGATATTTCTGGATCCTGAAAAATAAGAAAAATGCACATGAAATGGAATCATACTGTTACCAATCTGGAGTTTCTTGCAATGACCTCTGCAACTACTGATTTGCTTGAAGTCAATGATTTAGCTTACTCAGTTTTGCCAAGAAATGGGAACAGAACCCTACTTTTAGTAACTTAAACCTGTGTGCCTCAAGTTGGCCTCCTAAGAATGAATAGCCTGACTTCCAAAGTACATCCAAATTCATATTTAGATCAAGTTTAACATGTGAAGCATCCAGATCTGAAAATTTGGTCAAAGTCCTCCCTCTCTCCATAAAAAGGCACAACTTTTAAGGCTACTTGAATTATTGCTAAACAAATACATTTTTAAATTAGGTACTCAGTTGTGGATGTTTTGCTAGTATAAAGGTATAAACATTTTTTTACTTCTAGCAGTCTAAAAAGCAGCTCTAGCAGAGCTTTCTGATGACTGCTGCCTTTAGAATTATCCATTCATTTTTATGAAGATTTAGTTTTGTGCAACTGCTTAAATTAAAGTAGATACAGTAGAAAAAAAGCACCTGGGTTTTATTACACAGAAACATGTTTTTTTAAAAAAAATCTTGTGTGGGTAACTTATTTAGAAATCTCTTAGTTGAAAATAGAAAAGACTTTTGGTAGTGTCATCTGATTTTTTTAAAGATCAGTTTTTGTCAGTCAAAATCTAATCATAGAGCAATTTTTAAAAACTGTACAACAGTATATTGATTTGGAAATATTTTGATGAACTTTGAAGCAAAACAGTTACCTTAAGTTTTAAGTCTGAATATGGTTTCAACTTCCTGAAGGATGTACAGAAGTGTTAGTATCTTAGGTTTCTTTGCTTATTATTATTATTATTATTTTTTGCAGAGTTTACAGATGAAATATCCTACAAATAATGAGATACACTGACTTTAAGCTCCACAGTTGCAGTTCGAATAGTACCCAGATATTAACTTTGCTGCCTAGAGAACTGCAAGGAGTAGTATGCTGCAGAGTTCAGTACTTAGACAGGCTATCCTTTCTCTACTGTGACAATGTACTTTTTTTGTTCAGGTAGACTGAAGACTACATTTAAAAGTGTATGGTTGCATATTGTACAACTAATGGATTTCATTCCTTTCAAGATAAATAAAACAGCTTTAAAAAGATTTATTGGTGATCATTGTAACTTCCTTTTTTATTAGCTATAAAGTTAATAAGAAAGTATTATGTCGAAATAACATGCTTCTGTTTATGCTTAGCCTGCAATCCTACAACTGGTGTGAGCAGAGCCCCATCGATTTCAGTGAAGCTCTGTACATGTGCAGGATCTAGATCTAAATACACAATTGGGCCCTTAGCCATCTACAAAATTTCCATTAGTTCCCTCAGTCTGAGTTCATTTTAGATTTTTCTAACTATATTTTCTACCAGCATTATCATTATTTGTATTACAGTAGCACACAAGGCCCCAGTGAAGATCAGGACTCCCTTGTATTAAACACTGTACAAACATATACAGTTGCTGCTTTGAGGAACTTACAATCTAAATAGACAATGGGCAGGAGGGGACCATCAGGCACAGGGGTGAAATAAAATTGGTTACTGGCAGGGACAGAGATGGGAAGAGAACTCAAGTCTCCAGCTACTCAGTCTAGGCCTACCCGAGAGGTTTTACTGGATACAAAGTTTGTTGCTATGTTAGCTTTGCAGTGCTGACCAGAATGTTTGTAAAATCAGTACATATGACTTTAAATTGCACCTGGGTGCTATAAACAAAATTTGTCCCTTTTCTTCTTACTGCTTTAACCCAAACCTTCACCTAACAACATAAACGTTTTCAGCAAAATATCTTATCTCCAGTTTACAGAAACGAGCATATTAACTGTCAGAATACAATTTCCAAGCAGTACATTTGATATTTCCGGTGAGTTACAGTAAACGCTGCAATTGCCATTAGAGGATTTTGAAAGTTTGACATTTGAGATTAGTACTTTTGTTACTGCCTCACACACAGCTCTTCAAAATGATCTAGTGTTTTTGAAATTTTATTCCAGAAAAGGGAAATCCAGCTGCCTTAAGGATCCAAAGTTGGACAAACAATAGTACTAGAGACCTTTTCTCCCTGCAGTTTTAACCATGTCTGGGTCCCTTCCTTATGTCCTCTTATTTCCTGATATGATGTATTTTAAAGGTCAGAGTAAACTTCTCTGATTAACGATTACTGAAACAGAATATAAAAAAACCTGTATTCAGTTATTTATGCTCCTCTTCAACAGTGCAACTTCAGCTCTTTCATGTAGATGTATACATGAAGAATTTTGTATTTCCAAAGCACTGGTACTCTAGACAAGTCTAAGTAAACAGCATGTGCACCCGCTAGAGGATGTGAGAGTTACTGCAGTTATTTGCAGGGCAAGAAAGAAGCCAATTATAAAAGTGCACGAAACGATGTGAAATCTGTAGAAGGTTGTGTTGTTGTAAGAAACCAGCACACGATACAATTTGAATAGTTTAAAATGTAACAAGTTTAGTTTATACAGTTTTGAAAAAAACAAACAAACCGTCTTTACCAAGTAGAAGTGGTATGTCAAAAACACAGAAGGCATTTCATCTAGTTGCAATCACTCTTTTTCACTACTGCATTAACTTCTTTGAAAGGCTTGAAATCTGTTTTCATATCAAATTCCCCCCATTTTTGTGCAGACATTGGTTTTATTGCTGCTTATGAGTCTAACAGTCATTTCTTTAAAGGCTTGTCTATACAAACACTTAGTCATTTCCCTCCCTCCTGCCCCCCTGGAAGCTGGGCTATAAATCTACCCCTCCCTAGCCTGCTGCTGGGCACTAAAGTTCTGTAGTACTCAGTGATCCTACCCTGCTTTGAAAGAGGAGTCGTTCAAAGGGCACTATGGAACTTCTAGTGCATAACAGCAGGGTCTGCACCGATACCTAGTGTGCAGCAGGCTAGTGCACGGGTAGATTTTCACCCAGCTTGCCGCATGTAAATGAGCCCTTAGAAAAAGACTGTGGTCTTTAAACTATAATCTTTATCCTGTAGGTTACCTATTTCTCTCCCCTCATCCCCACAACGTGCTGATAAAGAAGTAATAAACAGCTGTTTAAGAATGGTCGAAGCAATTCAATGTAGGCTTTAGATTGTAATAAAAAGTAAATAGGTCAAAAGCGAAGATCCTAAATATAACCGTTTTATTAGTTGTCTATTAAGCCATATGAGTTTTTACAAAAATCTGAAGTTGGCTGGATATATTATGATAGGGCTACAAATATTATACATCCTTAGGGGTCAAGCAAAATTTGTCATGCTAATGGATAAAGGTTTTATTTTACAAAGTAATCCCAAGGAAACAATTATCTTCAGTTTATATAAAAAGCATTTATATACTACAGCAATTTACACAGTGAACAAGCTTTGTAATAAAGCTCCATCATTCCAAAGGTGGGTCACAGAAAACACCATGAGGCTGAACCTACTAACATCAATCACTGTGATAGCCCCTTTATTGTAGTAGTTTATTTTTATTCCTTTTATGTTCCATTTAATTCAAGAAATATTTATTTGCCTGTTTTCCCCAGTGATTAGTTGGAGGAGTCTCTTGTTTAGCTCTCCAAGGATATTTTAGGCCATCAGTCAAGTTTTTGAATGAATACCTCACCTGTGTAGGATTACAGTCCAAAATGTCTACAAATATTTTTTCATTGCTGTCTGAACTGGAGTCTCCGGAAACAAATTTAATACTGGCTAACAATGGATCCCATTCCAAGGTCAAGAGGAGTGGTGGTGGCAGCATCCTCAATCATCAAAAACAAAAAAATATAAAACCGTTACCGCCCAGGCTCGATTCAGTGTCCTCACATTGCTGTTGAAGCACACACCTGTATAAACACACATGCATTTTGATTTCCAAGCATCAGGTCAGTACACTTCTGAACGCTGGACCCTTAAGTGCAAAGGAAAGTAACTTGTTTAATGAGTAATGTGAATGAAAGCTAAATAAATATATTTTTACTACATGTGCATATAGCAGTGTATAAAAAATACTATTAAATTGTCCAGGTCAAGAATTAAATGCATAAAATCCTCATTGAATGAACAAAACAAAATGTCTGCATTTTATCCTCAAAACAGACCTCATTGCAGAGAAGTTCTCTCCAAGAGTTAGTCCCCCAGGGTCACTACTACAAAAATAAAAAGCTGCCTGAAAGAAAACAGCCCAATCTTTGGTGTGCATAGTATGACCTGAAATAATGCTCATGGCAAAGAGACTAAAGGGTGATAAACACTGCTCAGAATTGGTTTTCCTGTCAGACTCATCTACAAACGCATCCTTGTTTCCTTAGTCATTCCATGCAGACTATTTAGTAGAATACAGATGCTTAAATTTTCATTTCACAGGAAATTGTAATTTTGAAGTTTCTTGCAAACTGAGCTTTATGAAAACCTGTTTTATCTCAGCTGAAAATGTTTCATTTACTGTTTCAAAATTTCGTACGAACCAGTGGTCCGAAAACCAAAAGTTGAAATATTTTGTTCCAAACGTGTCAAAATAATGTTTTGGCCTCATCAAAATGCGTTTTCAACAATTTCTAAATGAAACTGGTGTGTTTGTTTTTACAAAAGGGCATTTTCCATTCCATTAAAAAGTCCCATCAGAAAAACTTTTGACCAGCTCTACTAGTTAGACAATAGTAATACAGCAGATTAAAGAATATTTCTAGTGGTGGGTTGAATCTGGTCTATCTACCATCATTTCTAAGCACCTCACAAGTTAATAGACTTACCCTCACAAACCCCCTGGAAGGTAGGGAAGTGCTATTATCCCCTCCTAACAGAGGCAGAACTGAGACATAGGCTAAAGGTACCTGTACCCAGCAGCTGGGAGATGTTATTTCCAGCTTGGGTAACTGTACATGCACTAGCTCTGCGCGAGCTAGTGCCTAAAAATAACTGTGGCCACAGCAGCTCAGGCTAGCTATCCAAGCATACCCAGGGGCATGGGCAGGCTTATTCTCAGATGACTAGCCCAAGCCACTGCTCAGTCCAGTGATACTAGAGATTTTGGAGCAGCTCACTTCTGTTTCCTAAGCACAGCACTAAAAACATCACTTTGCCACCATTAGCTAAAAATTGGGCAAGAATTAAAATAAAAGTAAGGTAGGGAAGTGCTCTTATCCCCTCCTAACAGAGGCAGAACTGAGACATAGGCTAAAGGTACCTGTACCCAGCAGCTGGGAGATGTTATTTCCAGCTTGGGTAGCTGTACATGCACTAGCTCTGCGCAATTTTGCAGGGCACGAGTTTGCAGGGTGCAACACTTAATACTGTTCTAATTGTATAACATTGCAGTTGGGATATTTTTAAATCTGTATTAAGAAATTGTGTTAAGGGATTTATTTCCAGAGCTTTATGCTTAGATTACATTGTAGCAGGGATCATCAGTGTGCTACTGTAATAAAAGATACTTTCTTTTGGAAAAGTACTGCCCATGTATCTTCCAATTCTATTGGAAGGCTGTATCCGAGTCCTCCCAAGGGTAACTGGTCTAAGATATTCTGGGGAGTTTTTCTAAAAAGAAACTTCTAGTAAACCTGAATAATTCCTCTAGAACGGGTCCCCTTTCACTCTGCAGAAACAAAGTAATAAGTTAGGAGGCTACCTGGAAGGGAACCTCTGCTAAACCCAGGAGGGGGCAATAGATAAGCTATTCTGGTGGTACCATAGGTCTGGTTTTGGGGTAACACCAGGATGGTCACGCTGCAGTTTTTAGGTGCTAACTGGAACAGAGCTAGCAGATGTATGGAACCAGAACTAGGAATTACATCTCCCAGCTGCTGTGTAGACGTGCCCAAGGGTACAAAGGATGTCTATGACAGAGCAAGGCTAGTGTGGTGTCCTAACCACTAGCCCATCAGTTTTTGAAGCCAGTTCACCTATTCTTTTAACAGAAATTAGATTAAGTAATTTACATGCAAATTAGTCTTCTGTATCATAACAGAAACCAAAACTGATAAATATTTTATAATCTCAACATCCTGTGTCACAGTGCAAAAGTCTTTCCATGCAAGCATAGCATACTGAAACCTCCTCCACCTATTGCTTTAGCAAGTGTTTGAATGGCACGTGGTTACCACTTGAAAAGACTGATTTTAACTGCCATGATTTAATCATTGAATTGATTTATAACTTCCCCTATCCCTCCTCCCACACACATAATTCATGTCAAGCACCTGTCTTATCTGTAAACACTGGCAGAAAAGTCAACGGATAATTCCTTTTTGTTGAGTTTCTTTTTCATGGCAGGTGAAGAGGTGCATTTCTGAGCAGCAAAACTAACCGTGAAATAACTCATTACGTGACAAAACCAATTAGAAGTTACTGTCCACTGGAAAGGTGAGGTAAAGTCCTTGGAAAAAAGAACCAAGTGTTTTTTGTCTGAGAAAATGACTTTAAGAGCCAAGAACTAAAAACTGGCCCTTTAAAATAAGTCCTTCATATTTATATAAATTCAGCATGGTCTTCTCTTGAGCCTTTGCTGCTCCTAATTTACGAAGTATCCATTCTGTGGCTTTTCCTTTATATTACTAGTTCTTTTAAGAGGGATTTTTATGATGTATTCCTTTATCCTATATTTAGCAAAACAAGCTTCTATCTCAACACTTCTCTAGAGGGTGTGATAAATTAACCAGAAAGGAACCTTCCTTTAGTACATTTACTTTCATTGACCTTAAAGATGCATAATGAAGCTTTAGCAACAGCCAGCTTCATGTTATCCAGTAAACTCAGATGAAGATGTTAAAGAGCTGTTTTTGAAAATATTTCATGGAAAAAAAAACAAGGACTACAAATGGAAAACAGTGACCATTCCACTTGATTTTAACAGAAAACAATTATTCCATTAGGATTTTTTTTTAAACCTAAGTTGTTGGCAGATTGTTTATATCTATTGTTTATTCTATATTATACCCATCTTCACAAAGCTTGTGCATTACTTGGAAGCTTACTAAATCTGCCCATTGACAGTGATACTGACTTTAATGGATGTTGTCCTCTTTTCTTTCAGGCATTCTGAGTGCTGATAAGTTTTTCAAAGGGGAACTGTTCCCATGATGAAAGAATCTTCCTTTGCAGCAAGCATTCTTCAGTTTTTAAATGCTCCTACTTTGCTTGCTTTGCTAATGAAGTTCTTCAAGAGGTCATGGTCCATTTCTGCAAAGCCTGTAGTTTGTGTAACTACAGTCAAGTGGTTTATACAAAACCTGAAGCAAAATTCTTCTAAGTCCTAGGAACAAAATAAGGTTATGAGTTATTCAATAAGATATTACAAATTTAAGTGAGCATTCACATCTTGGCTGTCTTTCATCCCAACAATATCCACATGGATGTTTACAAATGCTAAATAATACCTAGAACACAACATTACAATAGCAAGGCCAGAAACTTGTCAAGGCAGCTGCCACTGTTTTGAGTGGTTACGGAGCTGACATCCGGCTATCTTTCTTCTTAAAACTCAACTCAAGGCCATGCTTCCTGAAAACCTCAGTTAACTATCAAAAGAGGAGGCTGCCCATATCAACCCTAATCTACTGAAAACAGCAAGATGATTGAAGCAATAGTAGCACAGTAAAAGTATGTTGGAGAAGGGGTAGAGTGAAGGGGTGCCCGACCTAGGACACAAGATGGATGGGAAGGGAAGAGTTGGTGAAGGGAAGGAAGGCACTCCTACTCTTAGATTTCAAAGTAGAAAGACAAATATGAAAATATTTGCAAATGATGTCATGCTTAAACTTGGAGTTCTTCTTAGAGTAGCTGCAGTGATGTATCCCACTTAGGTGTGAGTGTGCCAAGGCCACTGGAACTGGAGATTTTTGCCTAGCAGGAGCCGTACAGGGGCACCACTTGCGCCTTGCAGCCATAGTCCCTTATCTGGTTATGTGTGGCGGCACCATTCCAACCCGCCTTAGAGCCTTCTTACTACCAATGGCTGGAGTTAGAGCTGTGTGTGCTCTTAACCTCACATTCTGCCACTAATTTAGTGTTTTTTCTGGTTATACATAATTAGTCATACCATTAGTTTAATGTTAGTTGTATGTAGTTAAGTATTTCCCTGTGATGCCTTCACCAGGGTTTACACATTGCCTGTTGTGTAGGGGAGCAATTCCTAATAATGATCCCCACATACAGTCTTTGCTGTGCTTGGGTGAGGCCCATGTCAAGGAGCAGTGTTCAGTCTGTAAATTTTTCATGAAATGGACTAAGGTGGACAGGGAACTGCGAACATGTGCTGTTTTAAGCAAACAGGCCATGCGGCCTGCTTCAGCACTGGGGCCTTGTCAGATCAGAGGTTGTTGCTCTTGGTTCCAAGAGTGCTACTGCCTCGTGCTCTGAAGTACAGGGTGGAGGGAGGAAGGAGCCTCGTGCTCTGAAGTACAGGGTGTTGAGTGTGCTGAGGAAAAAGTTCACATAAGACCAACTGAGACTGTTCCAGGTCTTGTGGACTCTCCTGCCTCCCCCAGGAAGAGCGTGGATTGGCATGGAGTTAGTGCTGGCGCATGGGATGGTGTGGGTGCCTCTAACTGCTCCCTGGCACTGAGCAGGGGCATTAGAGACCTGTATTGTCAACTCTAGTTCTGGCCCCAAGGTATCTATTGAGTTCGGTACTGATGACGGAGATACCAGCACGGACTGTTTTCATGTTAGCATCGTACCAAGTGGTTACCGTCCTCCCCTGACTTTCCATCCTGACCTCTTCTTTGGTCCAGGACTTGGCGAGGACTGCATTGTTTATAGCTCCATTGACTGGATGGGCCACTGAACCCTTGGGGCTATTGGCACTGCAGCCTGAAATTTCCCCTTCCACAGTCTGTGGAAACAGGGCCAGTACCGGGCTTATTGCAAGAGTCCTGGGTACCAGGAAACTTCTCAGCACCATTGCAGCTGGCACTGCAGATGTTACCAGGGTGACTTTCACCATCTTCCACCTCAGCACCATCAGCTGTTTTGGTACTGCTGTAGACTTTGGGGTCCACACCACTTCTGGCACTGGCATACTTGGTGCCCGGAATGTATATGTGAGCAGGCAAAGGGTAGCACACTCCAGGGTACTCTGCCAAGAGGCAATCAGCTTGTGGCAGTTCTGCATTGACAGGAGTAGAACTCCAATAGCCGATCACTTGCCTGGGGTCCAGAATCATCTTGCAGACCATCTCAGCAGGAACTTTTCCCTCAACAAGTGGACTTTGAAGCCCAGTGTTCTGTGAGTCATATTTTCAGGGTGGTGCTTCCCATCGAGCGACCTGTTTGCTACAAGGGTCAACAGGAAATGCTAGCTGTTCTGCTCTCAAGGGAGCCTCAGTCCAGGCTTTGCGACCAATGCCTTCCACCTCAGCTGCAGTCGGCTCTTCTATGAGCTTTTCCTCCAACTCCAACCATTCCATAGGTCATCTTCAAGCTGAAAGCAGAAGGATCCAAGCTCATCCTCATTGCCTCGGCATGGCCAAAGCAGTGCTGATTTTCCAACCTCCTCATACTGTTGATTCAGCCTCCCATATCCTTTCCTGTCCATTCTGACCTGCTCATGCAGAATCACAGTCACACTGCATCCCACGCTCAGCTCTCTACATCTCATGGTGTGGCTGCTCTGTGGTTGAATAAGGAAGAGAAATGCTCAGTGGTTGGTTGACAGGGTCCTACTCAGTAGTGGAAAACCCTTTACTAGGATAGCCTATTTGACAAAGTGGCAATGTTTCTCAATATAGTCATCTTGGAGTATTTGCTGCATCTTCAGTGGTTGGGCCTTTTGCTTAGCTCATTGAGGGAGCATCTATCGGCACTCTCAGTCTTTCATCCATCCATTCATGTGTCTAAAGTGGTTTCCCCATTTAACCGAAACGAGGTGGTATATTTACTTGTATATTTTCCTAAGCTGCATTCATCGCCAGAGAAGGAACAGTGTCTTCACACACTGGACATTAGACAATTCTGGCCTTCTATCTGATAGGATTAAACCCCTTCTGGTTTCACCTCATCTGTTTATGTCACATGCAAATGGTATGAAGGGACAGGCAGTCTCCTCCCAGAGGATTTCTAAGTGGATAACTTCCTGCATCGAGACTGCATATGAATAGCTTTGGCTACACACCCACTCCGGGAGTGAGAACATTCTAGAAGAGCACAAGCTATGTCAATAGTGTTTTTAAGTGACATCTTGCTGTTGGATATTTGCAGGACTGATCCATGGTTGTCGATACATATGTTAACAAACCATGACGGCATTACCGTGGCATCCAGAGCAGATGCAAACTTTGGGAAGGCGGTCCTTTGGTCCTTGTTTACCTAGACTCTGAGCCCAATGCTGTGGGAGTACTGCTTGTGAGTCACCTAAAGGGAATACGTGGCTGCATCTATTTGAAGAAGCTGTTACTTACTGTAACTGTGGTTCTTCAAGATTTGATGCAGCTGTTATTCCACGACCCACCCTCTGTCTCCTCTGTATCAGAGTCTACTCTCTGGCTGTTCAGTGTGAACGAACTGAGGAGGGTCGGATGGTGCTGCCTCATATAGCCAGGGGAGGGCTCCTCCCCTGGCTATATGAGGCAGCACCATCCGACCCTCCTCAGTTAGAAGGTAACTGAGATAAGATAGAAGCTTAAGAAGCTGCTTGGCAAAATTCTCCAGCTCTGGTGCACAGAATGTGCACATGCCTAAGTGGAATATACATCTGCATCACATCTCAAAAAATCACAATTAAAGTAAGTAACTTTCTCTTCACTCCACTGTTGTTCATGGGGTTGCTTTTAGAATATGTGGAAGACTGCAAAAATGTTTATGAATTTGGAAAGTTTCTGAATTTTAGTAGAAATGATTGATACTGAAAATGTCATTCATTATTCTCCTGTTTAAAAAGTTTCAGTCATCCAACCAGATAGCATACCCTGTGGCTCACTAGTCTGCATGGGTTTGGTAATCTAAGTGACCCCCTCAAAAACAACAGGATGAAATTTATTCATATGAACTATATGATGAATCCTTATGCATGACCAGAAATCAGGATCACGTCACAAACGTGAACAGGAGACAGCTAACATAATTTGATCAGCTCTGTATTTCAACTTGAAGGTAGACACAATATAAAAATGCAAAAGGTGAAACCATATGCAATTACTCTTAAAATTATTTGTACAGTCAAAAATAAATAAATGCATCATATAACAATAGAGCCTTCAATTTTCCTAGTGTATGCCTGGAAAAAGGCTAATGATTCCTTCCCTTCTTTACCCACATTAACTTCAAAAGTGGCCATCTGCAAAATTTGTCAAAAATACAATTTATTTTCTAGCCATTGTGGAACCCCAAATTAACTGCCTCCACTACCCTGAATATTTAACTTAATTAAAGGACATGTTCGCCTCACAAGGATGTAGATATACATGTTGACATCTGAATGTGTGTTTTGCAACATGTGCAGCAGCTAGATTAGACATGATGGTAAAAATAACTGTCTTGTTCTAGACTTTCTAGTACAAGCGTTAGATCAATAGTGAGATTTTCTGAAAATTCTCAGCATAGGTCCGGTGTGGATGACTGTCATATGTTCTGTAGACCATGCAATCAGTCTTGCCCAGTCAACCTTCTAGCAGCATTCCCTTTCTTTATGCACTGAGACCTGTCCCTTTTGCAGCTTGTTCCTGTGTAAACAACTTCTGCAGAAGGAAAAGGAATTAGCCTGTCCTTTGCAGCAAGCACATTACAGACAGAGTTAGCTGCAAGGCAATATTTTGACATCATGATTCACAATCTGAAACCTCTTTGAAGCTTGCTGCAAAAAGAAATGTACTAATCCTAGTCAGTTTCCCTCTGTGTGAAGTATACAAGTATTGCACACTGGGCAGGAGGGAAGAGGGGAACTTCAGAAGATGCTAGTTCATTTCCCTTTGTAGTCCCTTCCATGGTTAAAGGCTTCTAGCCTGCTGCCTCTGCAGAGATGCAATTAAAGCCAAAAAAGGAAACCAACAGCTATAAAAATGGCCTTAACAAGAAAAAGGGAATAAAATGAAAAAAATGCCCAGAGGGAAAAGGCATGGAACCACAAAAAAGTATGTGTGTGGTGGGGGACACAACAACTAAAAAGGAAATGCCAAAAATACAGAAGAAAGTGGCACAGATAGGGGGTAAAAGTGCATGGGAAATGTAATGACATCTTAATTTTCATTCCAGATTCCAGGAATCCTAGGAGTACTACAATCTTTGTCTAAAAGAAAATTAAGGGAGGTTGCTTCTCTGCTATACTGAAAAAAAATTCTCTTCACTGGCCAGTCGGGGAACGATGTTTAATAATTTTGCTAGTAAGGAAATCGTAAGTTTTAATTTGTAGTATAAATAACAGCTAATTAATCTTCAATCCAGCCCACAGTACATTAGAAATGTGCTATAAAAATAGCAATTGCATAGAACTACTCCTACAAACAGACAATACCTCAGCAAGCATTTCCACAGAATTTTCGAAGGTGTGCTATTTGTGACTATTACTTCTGGATGAATTTATCTTTGGTAAAGTCAATTGAGTCAATTTATTTTTCATATTAGGGCTGAGAACTGCAGCATATTCACATCTTTTACTTGTGTTGATTACATAAAGTGAAAATAAATTAGAAACTGAACATTGGTACCTTTTCCAACTGCTACATATAGACTTATTTTATGAAGTGATGATTTCTAGAGAGAAATTTCATGTTTTACATTTCTGCACCTTGTAGTCTTACAAAGCGTTTGCAGCTAAGGTGCTGACACACTATCCTATACTTTCACTATTTCTGCAGTTTTAACAGTGCTTTCCTCCTTCAGTTTATAATCAATGGCTGTGCTAAAGGACAATACAAAATTTCTGAAAGAATATTACAGTTGCTAATTAAAACTGAATCATAGAAGGTAGAGCTGGAAAACATGCATGAGGTTATCCAGTCCATCCCCATCACCAACTGTTTCCTACAATATATTCACAGGCGCTTTGTCCAGGCTAGTTTTACGTGTTGCATGACACATAATTTCACTTGTAATAGTTCCAAGTGAAACAGGTTGATCAAAGCCTTTTCTGGTGTTGACAAGTAGAATTAAAGGTGTAGAATATTTTTAAGGTGAGGCAATCTATTTTGAAGTTTCTATAACAAACTTCAAATGAAAACCTATCCTATTAAGAGTAAAAGTTGCTGCGCTTCCCCACACCACAGTATCTTTCACTTCAGTGTCCACAACACTAAAAATCTGACCTTTCTTTTCTGTCCCTAATGTTACAATTATTAACGCCCTGGTCATCTTCTGCTTTTATTACTTAGTGAGGTTGGTGGAGATGCCATTATCTCCCCACATTGCTCAGCCTCTAGCCAAAATTATCTTTTTGTCAATCCGACCATGTCACCCCCACCCGCATCTTCCAACCCCTCCATATTGAATGTACACTTCTTGTCTCCTCATCTTCAAGCTCTGCACAAATGCATCCCAATTTATAGCTCATTTTTTATCCTGTCATACTTATATCATCAATGATGACAGTTTCAACACTCCCTTCTTCTACTTCCATTTTTGCCCCTTCTCTCTCACTGCCCTCTATGCATGGAACATACTACCAGTCCAGCCTTGCCAGACATGTTCATTCTTCTCATTTAAATCCCTCCCTTCAGGCTTCTTTAGAAAGGCAAAACGAAACAAAAGAAATAATAAACATTTTAAAAAGTTCTCAGTTCAGTGCCATCCTTTGGGTCTCCCAGTGTGACTTGATTTCTTAATAAGGGGGAAGCTGTACATTACAAAAACCTGCCAAGCTGACAGATTTAACTGGTTTTGCAAGTAATTAATAAACCAAGATATTAGCACTACTGAATATTTTTGCTGTTCAGTCAGCACACCCATTTACTCACATATGTGGTTCCCTACCAACCAGATGGGTTAAATTCACCACTGGATTACACAGACTGCTATTATACTGGAATCAATGAATTGGCAATGTTTTGGCCCGTAACAAATTTAGTCTCAATGCACATATTTAACTTGTGTTAGTATCTGTGGGAGTTTGATGTATTCATGAAGGGACCTTCCTTAACTAGGTTGAAATGATATATTAAATCTAAAATTAATATTCAAATCTCTTGTAAATACCAAACTACAGATATTTTGCAGACCGAATAGTACTGAAAAATTAAGAAAAGGCAAACTTCTTTCACAAAATAAAATGTTAGCATAACTGCAAATAAAATGTTTTTTTAAAGTAGAGCCCATTACACTATTGGTGCTTTCCAGACATTCTAGAATGACGTTCCCTGCTCGCAATCCAAGAATAGACAGATGAGAAGACACAGGCTGGGGAAAAGGAACAACGGGCAATTGGTTTACATGTAAACATGATTGACTGTAAGCAGCATAGGAAAAGTCAATCTTTGAGAGAGGAACAAATGCATACAGAGAAGGGCCTTACAAGACAGCCCAAGGAGGTCATATCCTGTGTAGGGGACCATGTGGAAGGTAGACAGAGGATTGTGCAAAAAAGCTGACAAATGGACAGTGAAGGTACATTGGAAGAACATGGTCAGAAGGTGATGCAAAACTCAAAGGTGAATAAGTGGCATTGGCAGAGTTATGTACTAAGTGGTGATGAGAAGCTTAAATGTCATGTCAGAGCGGATGAGACAATGAAAGAATTCAAAAGAGGAGACTGACACAATCGAGTCAGCGGGGAAGGAGGATGACATTAGCATCCTGATTTTGTAGGGACCGAAAGGGGAAATGTCCATGCTTAGGGAAGCCAGAGAAGCTGATTACAATATTCATGTGTGATGGTTCATTAATTGCAAAAAATAGTTACCATAAATAGTTCCATGTCCTGAAAAATAATTCTCTCACTAAAGAACTTCTAGTACAAATAAAAGTTTTCCATACCTCAGCTTTATATTTGACTGCAGCTGAAAGAAGAGCAATTGCATTCTCCTCACAAATGCTTTGTTTGATAGTTTGCTGGCAAAGCTTTTTCAATCTATTTTCTCTATAGAATGTTGCCAAATCTAGCAGCCCTGTTGAGAATTAGGTAGAAAATTCACAGATATTTGGTTGTCTTTATGCAAGCCATATAAACTTGTATTTCAGATTTATCCGTTTGTTTCTCTATGATTCCATGATCCACTTATACATAAAGCCTCCAAAAAGGCTTTATGCGGATTGAAGATTTCACACTTATTAAGACACAAGTTCTCCACCTTTTTTGCAGTTTGCATCACATTTTAACAGAGATTATTTAGTGAACCATCTCCCCTCTCTTCAGTGATGATCTGGGCCAGCTCCCTTCCCATTTGTGGTCAAATAATGTCTGTGGCAACTACATCAAATGGAAAGATAATATTAGGAAGGTATCAGGGTCTTTTTAAAACTGTTTTAAATATGAGAAATGATGGTCCTTTTTGAATACAGTGTACATTTGCTATTCATTTCATCCTCCCCTCCCATTCATTCTGTCCCTTTCTTCCACTGCATCTTTGTCATCCTCCTTCTCCTGCACGATTCTCTGCTGCATGGGCCACCTCATTCATGTACATGCGATGGAGCATAAAAGAAGGTTTAAAGAATAGTAAAATAACGATGAACATGATCAACTTTATCTTTCTAGAACCCGTTAAAACAAACTTTAAGTTCTCTCCTAACAGTAACTTGACATTATTTGAATTTATGCCAATTACCTATTGCATCCTCAGGAGGGAGACTGATGCTGTCTGTGTACAGATATTCCAAGAAGGCTCGGTAAACTTGATAAGAGAATTCACTCATTTCTATAACATCATCATCATTGTTATTTAATATGGAACGAAAATGCTCACACCTAATGAACAAAAATAAGACACACGGTGAATAGTTAAGTTTGGTAAATTAACACAAGTAAAGTGTCTATATCAATCATAAAGATGGAGAATAAAATATATAGTGATATGATAACATCAAATTTTTTTTGATGAGGTAGGGAGGAGTCCATTAAACTCATTGTAATTCTTTTAGGTGATTTATATATTAAATATTATACTGATTCTATTCCCTGCCTCCTTTTGCAAATACGTTTTAGGATTAAGACAATTCTTATTTCTGAAGATCTGTTTTTCCATAACTTCTGTACCCTCTAGCTACATCATATTATCAGTACTGTAGATTACATTTATTCTGATGTCATCATCTAGCCCTTGCTTCTAAATTTAATTTAAACCCCTCATTCTCCATGTTTAAAATATTAAAACCAGTCTTAGACAGATCCTTAATCATCTTTTCGTTACAATAACCAGCCTTAATACTTACATTTAAAAATCCAGATCAGAGGTGGGCCACCTATGGCACGCTTGCCAAAGATGGCACATGAGCCAATTTTTAATGGCACGCTGCTGCCTGCCGGGACTTCAGCGTGCCATTAAAAATCCTGCCCAGCCCAGCCCGCTCTCCTCTGCCCTCCGCTCCCCCCATAGGGGCAGGGAGCAGAAGCATAGGCGTGCGCATGGGGTGGGCAAATGGCCCCACTCTCCTGACACGGCAAGTCACGGGGTCCGCACTCCCGGGCCGGAGCACCCAGCCAAGCGGAGCAAGCCACTGGCCCCTCCCCTGAAGCCCTGCCGCTGCATGCGCAGCGCTCTGGGGGCCGGGGCTGCGCAGTCCTGCGGGGCAGTGTTTGGCTCTGCGGGGAGGCAGACATGCTCCCTGGTCAACTGGAGCCCTGTCGCCGTGCGCACAGTGCTCTGAGGGGCGAGGCTGCGCTCTCCCACAGGACAGCATATCTGGCTCTGCTTGGAGCTTCATGATAAGGGGTCTGGGGTTGGATAAAGGGTGGGGGCAGTCAGGGGACAGGGAGCAGGGTGAGTTGGATGGGGGTGGGATCCCAGGCGGGGTGGTTAGGGGCAGGGGGTCTCTGGAGGGGGCAGTCAGGGAGCAGGGAGGTGTTGGATGAGGCATGAGAGTCCCGGGGTCTGTCAGGGGGTGGGGGGTGGATAGGGGTCAGAGGGGCAGGGAGCAAGGAGGGTCCTGGGGGAGGCAGTTAGGGTGTGTGGGGGGTCTCTGGAGGGGGTGGTCAGGAGACAAGAAGCTGGGGGGGTTGGATGAGTCGGGAGTTCTGGGGGTCCTGTCAGGAGGCAGGGGTGTGGAGAGGCATTGGGGCAGGCAGGGAGCAGGGGGAGTTGTATGGGTCGGGAGTTCTGGGGTTCCTGTCAGGAGGCGGGGAATGGTTGGATAGGCATGGGAGTCCCAGGGGTCTGGCTGGGGGCAGGGGTATGGATAAGGGTCAGGGCAGTCAAGGGACAGGTAGGGGGTAGAGTCCTGGGGGGGCAGTCAGGGGACAAGGATCAGGGAGGCTTAGATAGGGGGTTGGGTCTTGGGGGGCAGTTAGGGGCAGGGATCCCAGGAGGAGGTAGTCAGGGGACAATGAGCGGGGGGGGGGGCTTGAGGGCTCTGAGGGGGGCAGTCACCCAGCCCTCTGCCCTTAGCCATGATCCAAGCCCCACACACACCCAGCCCTCTGCCCTGAGCCCTGTACCTCCCTCATACATACCCAGACCTCTGCTTGACTCCTTCACCCCCACCCCATTACCCCAGCCCTGACTCCGGCACCCCCACACATACCCAGCCCCCACTCTGCCCTGACACCTGCACCCCCTCATGTGCCCCCAGCCATCTGCCCTCACTCTTGCACCCCCTCACATACCCAGCCCCTCCCACACCCCATACACTCCCCATCCCAACCCCCACTCTGAGCACCAAACAAGAGCTCCTTCATGCCCCCCCCCACATTCCCACCTGCACCCCTCCCATCAAATGGGAGTAGCTCAGGTAAGTGCCCCACACCCAAATCTCCTGTCCCAACCCTGAGCCCCCTCCCTCATTCTAGTTCCTGGCCAGATCCTTCACCTCCAGCCCTGTGCTCAGTGCACTCCCACTTCAGCTCAGTACAGAGAGAGGAAGAGAATGGGCCAGAACCAGGGAGAAGGTAGGTACCCACTGTATGTGGGCAGGATCGGGAACCCAGACCGGCAGCGGGCTGAGCGAATCCAGCAGCCGGGATCCCAGCTGGCAGGAGCTGACAGATGGAACCCGTGAGTGGCAGTGGGCTGAGCCCACTGCTGGTCTGGGGTCCTGGCCGCCGGCCCTGCACAGTCTGCTGCCTGTCTGGGGTTCTGGCTGCCGGATCCTTGCCAACTGGGGTCCCAGCCGTAGGCCCTGCTCAGGCTGCTGCCGGCCTAGTGAACAGAACCCCAGACTAGCAGCGGGCTGAGCGGGCCGGTGGCGTAAGATCAGCATTTTAATTTAATTTTAAATGAAGCTTCTTAAACATTTTGAAAACCTTGTTTATTTTACAATACTACACTAGTTTAGTTATATAATATAAAGACTTATAGAGAGAGACCTTCTAAAAAATGTTAAAATGTATTACCGGCATGCGAAACCTTAAATTAGAGTGAATAAATGAAGACTCGGCACATCACTTCTGAAAGGTTGCCGACCATTGACCCAGATTATGCCTGTAATATCTGTATTATACATTTTAACTGAATTATAATCCCCAATTCTGCCATACAACAGTATCAACATATTTGGAAAGCAGGTTCTTTTTCCAATTTCTAAAAGTATGTTATTACAATACTGCAGTCAAATACTCAACCACTGAGCCATGGCTCCAACAATACTGGAAAGACAGTGCCCAAATGAATCAGTTGTTAAATCTGTTGGACTGTATTGAAGATTCTTGAGTAACCAAGCATTTTATCCATCCCTCGTTAAAAACTTGTCCTAGAATAAACACAATTTAATTTGACTTTTTTCCTCCATCATCTTGTCTATATGCCCCATCTTAGAATTTGCTTTTCTTTTAGTCAGAAGATTTTACAAGTAAGCCTGCTATACTTGTTATATCTTCAGAGGTAGGCACATTATCTGGTCATAAGTCTACATGGTACAGAGAGCACTACTACCATATAAATGAAAAACAAAAATCTACTTATTTATCAATGATTTTACCTTCCTTTTATATTGGTCTAAATTGTTGTCTATATATATTTTGCTTTGTATGTTATGCATTTTTCATGTCATAAAATAAATAAACATAAAATCACAAATCAATAAAATACTCAGGAGTTATAATTTGGTTTCTCTCGTGCTGTTGTGCAGGGATGTGGGACTTGAAGGGGCAGCCAAAATCCTGTACCTTTGTTTTCGGAGCACAAGGTAAGGGGGTCATAGCAATGGTAGTAACCTTCGATAGAGCAGAATACAGATAGAGCCCATTAGCTCTTCTGCATTTGTGGTCAGGAATTTGAAAAGGGGGGAGTGTACGCTGCATCTTTTAAAGGGAATAGCAGTTGCTTCTCATCCACACAATCCCCAAGTGCCCATGGATACTTTTTCTGTAGGCAGAATGCCTCTGGCCTCTCCCACTTGAACAGGGCCTGCCCACCATTCCACCACTACCACCACATGCTAGTAGCCATCAATCTCACAATTTAGTTTTAGGAGTACTTACAGAACAAGGCAAAAAAAAATCCCACTGAGTTATAAAAATTCAGCAATAAAAAGGATCTCTTAAAAGTAAGGCAAAGGGAAGCATTCAGCAATGGTGTGTTTAATGCATATTATCCTCTTAGCCAAGTGTGATAATAGTTATACCTTGAGTTAATATGGCTTAATGAAGCTACTAATCTGATGTTCCATTGTCTTGTAGCCAAATGTATGGATCTGTGGATTACTTACCTGTAAAGAAGTTGATGTTTATTTTATGAACAAGCAATAATTAGTAGGAGGAAAATATTTAACTTAGGAAGGAAGACACCACTTTCAGCAGAAAGGCCGGATGGGGTTACAGTTGGATTTTGTCCTTGTAGTACACCATATATGTACTACATAACTGATGTCAAGCTTTAATCTCCGACACTTGTCTCGCCAATGTTATCGCCACAAGGAAAGCGACATCCCATGACAGGTGAGAAAGGGAGCAGGAGCCCATAGGCTCAAAGGGTTAGCCCATGAGTCTAGAAAGAACCAGCAGAATTATTACAGCTCTGTCTCTGAGGATTTTCAGCAGTACTCTGTGCACGAGTGGGAATGGTGGAAAGGCATACATGAGATGGTCTTCCCAAGGGAGCAGGAACACATCTGAGATCGAACCCGGGTTGTGTTTCTGAAAGGAGCAGAAGATTGGGCACCTCCCATTGTTCCTGGTGGCAAACTGATTGACCTGGGGAAATCTCCACTTTTGGAAGATGGAATATATGACATCCAGATGCATGGCCCACTCTGACTGTGAAACAATCTGCTGAGATGGTCCACTAGTTCATTCTGCACACCTGGGAGATAGAATGCCTCCAGGTGAATGGAATGGAATGCAGAACTCCCATAGCTGAAGGCCTCTCGACATAGGGTGGAGGAGCAGGCTCCACCATACTTGTTGATGTAAAACATGGCCATGGTGTTGTCTGTTATTACCTGCACACACTGGCCTTGGAGCCGGGATAGGAAGGTTTGGCATGTTAGCCATACTGCTCTGGGCTCTCTGATGTTGATATGCAGGGAGAGCTCATCTTGCGACCATAATCCTTGTGTCTGGAGCTCTCCCAGATGTGCCCCCCAACCCAGAGCTGACATGTCCGTTACTAGAGACAAGAAGAGCTGGGGGCTGTTGAAGGGGACTCCCTTGTAGACTGTGAGCCACCATTGGAGGGGCTCAAATACTTGTTCTGGCACCATGACCACTGATTCCAGGCTGTTGCGCCCCAGGTGGTATATAGACACGAGCCATGCTTGAAGTGGTCTGAGCCTCACTCTGGCATGCCTCAGTCTGGCATGCCGTGCCACATAAGTGCAGGCTGCCATGTGACCAAGGAGACTTAGGCATCCCCTCGTGGTAGTGGTCAGGTACCTCTTGAGGTTTTGGATAATGTCTGTCATAGCCTGAAATCAGGTCTCTGGCAGGAGCGCCCTGGTGTGCACCGAGTCCAGCACCACACAATTCTATTCTTTGAGTCAGTGACAACTTGTTCATGTTGACTTGTTCATGTTGAGCAGGAGACCCAGCCTCTCGAAAGTCGCTCTGACTAGTCAGACTTGAGACTCCACCTGCTCCTGGTGTGTCCCCTAAGCAGCCAGTCATCGAGGTAAGGGTATACCTGCACCTGCCTCCTGCAGAGGAAGGCTGCTATGAATGACATACACTTGGTGAATGCTCAGGGGGCTGTTGACCATGAACTGATTGTATTTGTGGCTGGCGCAGAAATCGTCTGGGCGCGGGCTGAATAGCTTTGTGAAAGTAAGCGTCTTTCATGTCAAGGGCGGCATACCAGTCTTCCGGATCCAGGGAAGGAATAATCGTGCTCAGGGAAACGATGCGGAACTTCAACTTCACCATGAATCTGTTGAGGATGCGCAGGTCTAGAATGTGTCTGAGACCCCCCTTTGCCTTGGGTATTAGGAAATAGCGGGAGTAGAATCCCTTCCCCTTTAGCTCCTGAGGAACTTCCTCCACTGCTTCTATGGTGAGGAGTAATTGCACTTCCTGGATAAGGAGCTGCTCGTGAGAAAGGTCCCTGAAGAAGGATGGGAAAGTGGAATGGGAGGGAGGGGAAGAGCAGAACTGGAGAGAATATCCCACTTGTACCATGCAGAGAACCCAGTGATCCGATGTTATTTGGGACCATGCACAGTAGAAGTGGGATAGACAATTCTGAAAGCAGGGTTGAGGTTCAGGTATACAGTCTGGCACATCAGTCCCGGGCACACCTTGAAAATGTCCACTTGGAGGCCAACGAGGTGCTTGCCTGGCCCTGTGATGGTGAGGGCTGGGACGGCTTATGCCTCCCGTTCCAACCTTGTCTTCTAGAATAGTCTTGCCTAGGGTGAGGTTGAGGTTTAAAGTGTTTTCACTGAATAGCTGGGGTATGCATTTCCAGTGACTTCATCATTACCCTCGAATCCTTTAGGTTGTGTAGCCTGGAGTCTGTTTGCTCCGCAAATAATCCTGTCCCATCAAAGGGCAGGTCCTGCAGGATCTGTTGGACCTCAGGACGCAGACCCGAAACTTGAAGCCATGAGGTCTCCTCATGGCTATGCCAGAGGCCAAGGCACTCACCGCTGAGTCAGCAGCTTCCAGTGAGGCCTGTAAAGAGGTCCGTTCCACTGTCCTGCCCTCCTCCACAATGGCCCCAAACTCATCCCTGGATTCTGATGGTATTAGCTCCTTAAATTTGAGCATGGAGTTCCATGAGTTAAAATTATATCTGCTCAGGACTGCCAGCTGATTAGCAATCCTGAGCTGTAGGCCCCCCCAAGGAGTAGACCTTTTTACCAAAAAGGTCAAGTTTTTTAGAGTCCTTGGACTTAGTCATGGGTCCCTGCTGTCCCTGCCTTTCACATTCATTAACCGCAAACACAACCAAGGAGCAGGGCTGTGGGTGGGTGTATAGATACTTGTAACTCTTAGAGGGAATGAAGTATTTGCGTTGTACTCCCTTGACCACTGGGGGGATGGAGGCCTGGGTCTGCCACATAAGTTTTGGTGTTGTTTTGAATGGTCCTAATGAGTTGCAGCGCCACTCGAGATGGACCTTGTGGGGCCAAAATGTCGACCATTGGGTCCTTGTGTTCCACCACCTCCTCAGCTTGCAAGCCCATGTTGCGCGCCACCTTGCACAGTAGGTCCTGGTGGGCGCGATTATCTATGGATGGTCATCCTGAGACTGAAGTTTCTGCTACTGCCTCATCCGGGGAAGAGGATGAGGATTCAGGCAGGGGAACTGGGTCATCCTGGGCCTGTTGATCCATGGGGACCTCCTGCTCGACCTGCTGTTCTGGGTCAATGATCCCCTGTTCCACTGTAGGGGCAGGGGTCTATGCTGGTGAAGGTGCTGTAACCAGAATCCCTTCAGCACTTCTGGGTGTGGGGCAGTGGCTATGGCCATTGGCAGCTTGGGCTTGGATGCCAACTACCAGGAGCCCTTGGACAAGGTACCTTGGGACTGGTGATATGCCCAGGAGGTCCAAAAAGACCATTGTGCCAGTCCTTGCCATTGAGGTGACCATGGCATCGTACCCGTGTTGGGCTGTCAATGTGTTGAATGGTGCTGGCTCTGGCGTGAGTACCTAGACTCCGCGTTCTGAGGACAGGGACCGGGATCTAGAGGACCAGGTGGTGCCAACTGGAGTTAAGCAGGTGAGTGGTGCTGTGAGGAAGGGGAGCGGTGCTGAGACCTCAGTCTGTATCGACAGGATCAGAGACATGATGATGATCAGCGCCGGGAGCGGGACCTCCAACGATCATGGGACCAGTGCCGCGAGTTTGATTGGTGCTGGGGATCGGTGGCTTGGAGATACAGGTGGGCGCACCATTGTTGCTTGTCGCGGGACAGTAGCACCCTCGGCAGCGCAGGGGACTTATCACGGAGACTCGGAGACCACAGTGCTGTCATGGCAATGAGGTCCTGCGGGGCCTCGAAGGTGTCCGGAGTGGCCCCACCTCCTCTACCATATGGACTGAGGAATCCAACTGTCCCGAGCACAATGGTACACCTTGCGTGTCTGAAGTCCCCAAAGCCAACTTCACAGGTCTTGGGGCCAGGTGTTCCTCTCTGGGACGTGCCCCATTGACCGAGACTGCAGGGGAGGGTCTCTCAGGAGATCCGCCTCTACCCTGCTTGGCATGCTTCTTATGCAGTGCCAGAGAGTGGGACAAGTGCCAGGCAGTTCCCACAGTCTTAGGTACAAGGGTTGACAGTGCTGTGAGTCTCTGTGCTCAGTGTCGGGTTTTGTTGCGCTGAGGTTGGCTGTGGTTTAAGAGCCGCCTCCATAGGGAGCTGTTTCAACCTGATATCCTGCTCCGTTCTGGTCCTTGGTCGAAAAACCTTGCAAATCCTGCACCTAATGGCTTGGTGAGCCTCCCCTGGACACTTTACACAAGCATTGTGGGGGTCGCCCATTGGCATGGGCTTATTGCAGGACTTGCAGGCCTTGAACCCCAGGGATCAAGGCATGCCTCGAGGTCCCCAAGGGGAAAGGTCGGGGTGGAAGGGAAATCCTCCACTCCTAACAGAACTACTGCTAACTAATAAAAACCAGAACAACTATAAATTACTAACATACCCTACACTAGAAAGCTAGGGGAAGCGAGTAGAACTTGTAAGCAAGCCACTCGCGGTTCCAACAACCGTCACAGGTGGTAAGAAGGAACTGAGGAGACGCTGGGTCAGCAGGGTCATATATTGAGTGCCATGAAGGCGCCACTCCAGGAGGCTCCACAGCTGACCTGATAGGAGCTGCTGGGGGAAAAATTTCCGGCAACTGTGCACGTGGTGTGCGCACATCTGACTGGAATCAACATGAACAAGCACTCGAAAAAGAACCACAGTTACTGCAGGTTAACTGTTCTTTCTCATTTAAGTGATTGTCCACACAGATTCCACTCTAGGCGATTAACAAGCAGTTATCTTGAGCCTGAAGGTGAGAAAGAAAAGGCAATTATTTACAAAAATCTACAAAGAATTCAGAAAGGTTCTAACACTTTTATCTTTGACAAAACTCTAAACTCTTAACCAACTACTTTTCATGAAAACACTTCCTAAAGCAAGGTGCATCAAATAGTCAAGAGGCATGGGCACCAAAGGCTTTCCATCTCACAGTCACAGGTGGTAAGATGGAAGTGAATGGCGGCTGAGCACATACCCTTGGCTTTGGTGGATGCAAGGGCATGCTGGGATGCAGCCCCAGCAGACATGGCTTTCAAAAGAATCTGATCCCACATGCATACCTAGAGTGGAATCTGTGTGGACAACATTCCTCCAAGAAGAACAAGTCATTTCAAGCAAAGATGGCAGAATGAAGGTGTGTATCAGAGTGCAGGAGATGAAGGGAGTACATGGAGAAAAGATAACAACGTACGGAAGTAGTGGAGTACTAGGAAATGAGAGCAGAGACGTAAATTGAGGCAAGATTAATTAAGGTGAAGCCAAGGAGCTTGAATCTGATGCAGTAACATCCAGGAAATCAGTGAAAGGATTCAAGATGAGGAAAAGGAAGATGGAGAAGCGATGATGGCAATCAAGGCAAGAAGCAGGTTTTGGCCTAGGAGGTACATTAGTCGGGAAGGGGCAAATTATTGTAAAATTAAAGAGGATGAAGCAAAAAAGAGTTAGCAAGAGAGTGGAGATGGGATGAGAAATAGTATGGTTATGGGAGAGGGATAGCTCTGTGGTTTGAGCATTGGCCTGCTAAACCCAGGGTTGTGAGCTCAATCCTTGAGGGGGCCATTTAGGGATCTGGGGCAAAAATATGTCTGGGGATTGGTCCTGCTTTGAGCAGGGGGTTGGACTAGATGACCTCCTGAGATCCCTTCCAACCCTGGTGTCAAGGTTTCTTCCTCACTCTGAACTTTAGGGTACAGATGTGGGGACCTGCATGGACACTTCTAAGCTTAATTACCAGCTTAGATCTGGTATCGCTGCCACCATCCCCCAAGCACTACTTTTTTCCCTGGGTAGTTTTGAGGGACTTCACCAATTCCCTGGTGAACACAGATCCAAACCCCTTGGATCTTAAAACAAGGAGAAATTAACCATCCCCCTTCCCTTCCCCCACCAATCCCTGGTGAGTCCAGATCCAATCCCCTTGGATCTAAAAAACAAGGAAAAAATCAATCAAGTATTAAGAAAAAGGCTTTTAATTAAAGAAAAGAAAGGTAAAAGAAAACCCTCTGGGAGAGATTAGCATACCAGCTACTCTCACAGACAACAGATTCAAAACACAGAGGAGGTTCCCCTGGGCACAAATTTAGTTACACAAAAAAAAATACCCAAATACCCAATTCAATTCTACCTCTAATTGCATAAGACAGGTTACAAAGAAATAAACATAAACCTACTTATTCCTTTCTAAAACTTACTACTCTGATAAGAGGCTGGTTCCTTGATCTTTTTCACTCTGGCTGAAACTGAAACTCTAAACAAAGGAAAAACTTCCCCCCTTCCTTTTGAAATATCTTGTTCTCCCATTGATTCCTCTGGTCAGGTGTTAGCTAGGCCAGGTGAACTTTTTAACCCTTTACAGGTAAAAGAGGCATTAATCCTTAACCATCTGTTTATGACACTTGGTATTCTAAGTGAACCGGACACTGGGGTGGGAGTCAGGAGACCTGGATTTTATTTCCAGTTTTGCCACTAACTTACTGTGTGACCAGTTTTGGAGATATTCTGAAAATTTGCTATGCTTTTTGCTTCCACAAATAACATCATATGAAAATCTGTTCTAACAATAACATGCAGACTCATTTAATGGAATTTACACAACTTAATAACAACATCTGCATATCAATCAGTTAGCTTGGAACCTGCAGATAGTTGTGAACACAAAAAGGGAGGTCAGTTTGAAATTCAGGCCCACCAAGTTAGTCAAAGAAATAACTAACATATACAGGATGTGAGATTGGACAGAAGGGGATAGGTTGGAAGTAGAAATGTACATTTGGGAAGCATCCAGAGAAGAAGCACTTGAAACAATTGGAGGTGATGATGTTGCCAGGTGGAAATAGAGGATAGAAGGGACCAAGGACAGAAACCTGAAAAACATGAACTCTTGGGTGAGAAGGGAGGATGCAGAGCTACCAATGAAGGTGGCAAAGAAGAGATAAAGGAAGACAGAATCAGAGGGCCCCAAGTGCCGAAGCCAAGAAAGGAAAGAGGAGAAAGTGATCAACTAAGGAGAAGGCAGCAGAGAAAGAAGACAGATAAGTGCTCCTTTTTCCTAGCAAGGAAAAGGTCTTAACAAGCTTGATCAGGACAGTTTAGATGCGGTGAAGAGAGTGGAAGCCAGACTGGAGGAGAGCAAGTAAAGAATATAGGCAACAGGATTAGGCAGTGTGCTATGAAATTTTTGGATCTAAAGGAACAGGAGGAGGAAATTAGGCTAATACTTAGAAAAGCAGGTGGTTTTCAGCATAAGGCCTGCTCACAATCAGACAGGAAAGAACAACAGCATTAAACAGTATTACTCAGCATGAGTAAAGTGTTGATGTTATTCCTTACCTAATTTTGAGAAGGACTTTATGAACATGAATATATTTTCCATCCACTAGAAACTTTAAGTCTGCAGTGTCAGGGTTGTCAAATTCCTTCTTCAGTGATTGGGCTACTGTTAGGTGGTCATCAGGTTCTAAGATAACAATGGTATTTAAGAGTTATTGATGAATAAATAACTACGTTCCATATCTCATGATTCCTGGCTTTAAGGCAGCATATCAATGAAACCAATTCTGTTCATAAACACAACCTTCCACTCAAGACTGGTAACACAACAATAATGTTAGAGCAGGGGTTGGCAACCTTTCAGAAGTGGTGTGCCAAATTCACTGTAATTTAAGGTTTTCCGTGCCTTAACATTTGTAGAAGGTCTCACTCTGTCTATATTATATCAATAAACTATTGTTGTGTTTAAAGTAAATAAGGTTATAAAAATATTTAACAAGCTTCATTTAAAATAAAATTAAAATGATCTTATCAATTTAGTGTGATCCTTCCCTGGGATCCTTGTCTGGGGTTCCAGCCACCAACCCCGCTGCCAGTCTGGGGTTCCATTTACTCAGCCAGCAGCGGGCTGAGCGGGCTGGTGGCAGACTGAGCAGGGCCGCTAGGGGGGCTGAGTGGCTCAGTCTGCTGCCAGTCTGGGATGCCAGTAGCATTCAGCCTGCTGCCAGCCTGGGGTTCTGGCTGCCGGCCCCTTGCCAGTTGGGGTCCCAGCATCTGGTCCCGCTCAGCCTCCTGCCAGCCTCGGTGAGCAGAACCTCAGGCCGGTAGCGGGCTGAGGGGGGCTGGCAGCCGGGACCCCGGCTGGCAACGGGCCAGCAGCCAGAACCCCAGAGCAGCACGTACCATCAAAAATCGGCTTGCGTGCCACCTTTGGCACGTATGCCGTAGGTTGCCGACCCCTGTGTTAGATTATGGACCTCTAGAACAGGGAGTAAAGGCTATGTCACTACAATTCCTACATGACTATCCACTCCAAATAAATACGTATCTCAACCTAAAAAGAGGTTCACCTAGTATCTCTCAGATAAGTTTCACCATACCATAGGAATATTTCCTACCATCCAGAAAAACACTCAACAGTCTTAGAAGTTTAATGTTACAATCGGTAGTACATATTACCAGTTACTTTTACTTGTTTAAAATATTATTTTATCAGAAAAATGTTTATTTTTCAAATTATTTATTATTTTTATGTACCAGCTACATAAAATCATATTGGGATCTGCTAAAAAAGAAAAAAAATCACTGTTTTAAATACTTCCACTATGAGAGATGCCATTTCACATCAAGAGTAGCAAAACAAGTGAATACATCCATAAGTGCAGGTAAAGTGTCCTCAATATAACAGCCTTACAGATAAACGTTAACAATTCTATACAGCTATTGGAACAATGAGCTTGCTTCTGTGATTGTATTTAAAGCATTGCATATATTAAATTCTGTATGTCTATGCATGTGTGTGTGTGTACACACACACACACACACACACACACACACACACACACACACACTACAGTCCTCTGTGATACCTCTGTGACAAGTCTATCATATAGCCTTGATATCCTCATCTGCTGTCTGTCCACAAACCTATTTCTCATGGACTAACTCTAATACTTCAGCCCTTCAGCAGCCTCAAATAGCCATTTAAAAAAAAAAACCCAAACAAACCTGTCATAAAAATATTTCCTCCTCTTCCCAGGGATAGTAACAGCTTTTCTCTACATAAATGTCACAGATTTAAAGTCTGATATCTTGCAGCCTACAAGGCAAGTAGGAATTTTATATTTTTGGAAATGGGAGATACCCAGTTTCCCCAATGGGACCTAAAGACTTAATATTAGCTCTGGAAGGGCCTGAGACACAGGATTTGATATTATGATATTATTAGGACATTTTGATATCTAGAAGTAGTATTCTAGGTTATTTTTAAAGGATGTTATGGCAACCTCTGGATTTATACAGTTGGACTTCAAGGTAACTAAGGCACCTGGATTTACAAGTAGAAAAATAAATAAAAAATTCCAAATGATGTTTTTAAAATAAAACATTTCTAAAATAGTTTTTCTGTAATGTGGCATATATATTATATGACAGTGTGATTAAAAGTTTTACTGGCTCTCATTTAGGATGGCCTGCATAGTTCACTCAGGTCTCTACTACTTGTGAGCAAATACCATCAGCTAAAACTCATACAAATAAAAACTTTACACTTCCTCACCTTTTCCTAGAATATATGCCAGTAATATATGAAAAAATACAGTGTATACTTTCTTTGCAAGATTAAAATAAAATAATTGCTCAACTTTTTACAGCTGGTATCTGCATATGTTTATTTTTGAAAAGAACTGACAAGCTGAAAGTAGATGTTTATTGGTAAAGGAAAACTCAAATGGTTTTAGAAGATTGAGTTTAAAATTCATATAACTTAGTGCATTAAGCAGATTTATCACAACATTTAAAAATACCACACACTTTGCCTGCTTTGCTATTTCCTCATCAACTTAGTGAATAGGACAAAACACACCTTCACTGTTGTCTGATGTAACAAGTACATCCCCTTGGAAGGGCTGATGTTCAACTGATATGTTACAGATCAAAACAATGCCTGCAGCATTCAGTTGTGGAAGCCAGAATAACAGAGTTATTTGCAAATATAAATGTGTGTCATTAAAATATTACCTGCTGACCTCTATAGAATTGGTCAGCCAGAGGAAGCAACGGTAGGGTTAAGTTATGAAGCATTTTAAAGATAAAGACAAGAATCTTGTATTTGATGCACAGGTGAAGAGGGAGTCAGTGGAAGGACACAAAGAGGGGGATGACGTGGTCACAGAAATGAGCCAGAAAAATTATTTTAGCAGCAGCATTTTGAAAAAGAGTTGAAGGGAGCAAGTTTGCAGCATTCAAAAGAGGAGGCTGCAATAGTCAAGATGTGAAATGATGAGGGCTCGGACAAGAGTTTAGTTGTGTGAGCAGAGGAAAAGCCATGAAATGTCATGAAAGAAAAAGCAGCAAGCTTTAGAGATGATCTGAATATGTGGATCTAGGTGAGAGGGCTAAGCCAAAATTGACACTCAAGGTACATGCCCAAGTGAAAAGGACTGTGGTGTTGTCCACAATGATGGCAAAAGTGCAGATAGAAGAGAGATTGAAAAAAGATTAATAACTCAGTTTTGGACACGTTTCACTTAAGAGAATGACTGAACATCCAAAAAGATGTCAGAAAGACAGGCTAGGGAGATAATTCATCAGTAGAACTGAAGATCTGCATGTCATCACACAAAGATGGTAGTTAAGAACAGATAAAGATGGGAAGAAGAGAAAGAGACTAAGGACAGAGCTTTGAGGGTCACCCACAGATAGAGCACGGGGAAGGGTAGGAGAATGACTCATCAAATGAGACTCTGAAAGAGTAATCAGAGAGGTAAAAGGAGAACTATGAGAGGACAGAACCACAAAAGTCAATAGAGGACAACATTTCAAGACGTAGGGAGCAGTCGATGGTGTCAAAAGCCACGGAGAGGTCAAGGAAGATAAAGGGCTGGTCTACACTAATGCTGTAAGTAGACCTAAGTCACACTACTTCAGTTATGTAAGTTACCTAACTGAAGTCAATGTAACTTAGGTTGACGTACAGCGGTGTCTACACTACACTATGTCAACGGAAGACGCTCTCCCACTGACTTACCTTCTGCCTCTTGGGGAGGTGGAGTACAGACGTTGACAGGAGAGTGCACTGCCATTGACTTAGCTTGACTTCACGAGACCCACTAAATCAACACTACTGCATCAATCGCAACAGTGCCAATTTAGCCGGAATTGTAGACAAACCCAAAGACAGAACACAATCCATGAGATTTGACCAGAAAGAGGTCATGAGAGACTTTAGTGAGAGTTTCAGTGGAGTATAGAGGATAGAAGGCAGACTATAGATGGTCAAGATGGAAATTAAAAAACTCCAGACAGTGGTTGCAGAAAGCATGTTCAATTAGTGTGATGATGAATAGGAGAAGAGACACTGAGTATTAGCAGGGGAAGAGTCCAGAGTGGTTGTTTTTGTTTTTTTAAAATAGGGAAGACCAAAGTATGTTTGTACTGGGAGAAAAAGGAACTGGATGAGAAAGAGAAGATGAGGACAACACCAAAAGAGGGAGTGAGAGCAGAGCTGGGAAAGTTACAAGAGGAGAAGAGATGGGGTCACCTGGGCAGAAAGAGGGGTTGGAGGAGCAGGGCAACAGTGACAGAGGTGAGTGAATTATGGATATAGTGGAAAAAGTGGAGTGGAGAGATTCCTCTGTATCTTACTGATTTTTTTCTTTGAAGATATCCCCAAGATTTTTTCCTAAAAGTGAGCAGGAAACAGAAGGGTGGAGGTTTAAAGAAGGAGTCAAATGTGGTGAAAAAGTATTTGGGATTGTAAGTGCAAGACTCAATAAGAGGAGAAAGAAAGCTGTTTGGCTAAGAAGGTGGCAGAACTAGAAGAGGAAAAAGAGTGAATCTGTAGTGAAGAAAGTCAGTGTGACTGCAGGACTTTTGTCAGAGATACTCAGCAACAGGAGAACAAGAGTATAGAAAATAGCTATTTAGATATAAGGCAGGGCTGAGGGATGGCTGTGTTGTGTGTGCTATACTTCTGATATGAGTAAATTAAGGAGCCAAGCAAGATATTCTGGTAATTTCCATAATGAAGACTATGATACACATGCTTTAAAAAGTCAGAGATTTTATATATAGACACAAAAACCTATTTTACACATATCTTAAAATATGGCCTCTCTCAAAAGAACTGCGGCATCTGTATTTAATAGTAATGTGGACACATGAGGTATTACAGCATAATGCAGTTTTCAAGTATAAACTAATTTTACATTTAAACTTGGCCTTGATACTTCAAGGTAGAGGGCATGAGCATAAAAATTTAAAGCTAGCACATTAGGGAGAGTTTGTTTTCCTCTGAATTGTGATTGTGTAAAGACAAGTATCTTCTATAGTTCTGCAGACTAAAAGACTACACAGTTACGCTTTTTAAAAAAGGAAGTAATGCATACAAATATACTAAAATGTAATGTTCTCAATTAAAAAATAAGGTGTTTTCACTGTCAATAAGTGCTTACCCTGATCCATGTCAAATGTGCGCTAACTACTTATGCTAAACAATCTGTTTCACCTTGCATTTAGCTGTGATGCTCAGAGTATCTTTACCAGACCTGAAGAAGAGCCCTGTGCGGTTCGAAAGCTTGTCTCTCTCACCAGCGGAGGTTGGTCTAACAAAAGATGTTACCTCACCCATCTGGCCTCTCTAAATTCATTGTTTAGGCAATGCTCTAATGAACACCTAAGGTTGCCCCCTTACGGTACAGGCTGTAAGACAAAGGTTATACACCTAGATCTGTGCTTGATCAGCTCTGCTAGCAGGAATTAGATGCATCTTTCTGTATCATATCTATTCTCTCTAGGGCCACATCCCAGTGCTGAGAGGATGTACCCTTAAGTATGATACAGTCAGAATTTAATATTTGTTCATAATTTATAAACACAAAAATCACAGAGCAAAGGATTCATTTTATGGTTTCTACCTTCTTGCATGCTTAAGAGCAATCAAATGCACTGATATTCCCAGCAAATAAATTAAGACCTATTCAGAACACCCTCTCTGTGGTCAAACCCACTGTGGAGGTATTATGAAACCATTAAGTGTACTTAAATCATTGACTCCTGGGCATCATGTAGACTCCATACAACTAAGTTCTTGTCTACATTACAGATGCTACAGCAGCACAGCTATGGCACTGCAGCTGTGCCACTGCATTGCTGTAGTGTAGATGCTTGCTACAGAGACGGAAAGGGTATTTCCGCCGCTGTAGTCAATCAACCCCCTTGACAGGCAATAGCTAGGTTGACAGTGAGATTTTTTATCTGTACCTTGATTTCCTCAAGATGTTTTGTCCCTGTGGGTGCTCCACCATGGGATGAGCATGCTCCCATGTACTCTCGAATGGAGACTGTAAAAAAATGTCCGTGGGCCCATGCCTGGGCAGAGCAGTTCTTCATGCTCCCATACAAGGGCATATAGGGAGGTGCAGACCTGCCATCACTCAGTTCCTTCTCAATTGCGAAACTAGAGGCTCCTCAGCAGAGAGGAAAGAGGGCAGGAGGTGGAGCACCCATAAGGACAAAACATCTTGAAAAACAGAAATTACTGTATAGGTAAGTAACCTCTCCCTTTCCCTCAAGTATATGTCCCTATGGATGCTACACTGTAGGAGAATCCCAAACAGAAACTTAACGTGAAGGTGGGTGCCGATGAGGCAGATCCAAGACCATTCAGAGGACCACATCATGTCAGCTCTGGAAGCAGGTAAGAAAGTGTAGTTCTTGGTAAGCGTATGGACGGAGGACCAAATTGAAGTCCTGCAGATTTCAGCTATGGGAACATCTTTTAAGAGAGCTATAGATGTGGAGTGTGCTGTCACTCAATAAGGGGGATTCCAGCAATCTCACAGCATATTAGGATGCAAACCCAAGACCCACTTCGACAGTCTTTGCGTGGAAATGGGCTGTCCCTTCATCCTTTCTGCAAAAGATAAAGTGAGAGCCCTCCTGACAACTAGTGTCTGTAGGCTGGTTTCCTCCCTGGAGGTATGAGGCTTTGGACAGAACACTGGTAGATGGATCTCCTGATTAATATGTTATTCCAAAGAGACTATACGGAGAAAGCAAGGATGGGGATGTAGTAAACCTTATATCTGTAGAAGATGGTGGGTTTGCAATGAGAGCACCCAGTTTTCCCATTCACCTAGCCGAACAATGGCTATAGGGAATGAAGTATTGAGGAAGAGGTGAAGGAGAGAGCAGGTAGCCATTGGTTTGGAGGGGGATTTCCTCAGAACACTGAGAAACAAATTAAGGTCCCACTGGAGGGCTGGGTTCCATACAGGAAGAAATATGTTGTGTAAGCCTTCAAGGAATCTGGTCATAGTAGGGTAAGCAAAAACTGAGACACTTTTGATGAATGAGTGGAAGGCTGTGATACAGGCAAAATGTAGTCTGACTGAGCCCACTGAGAGACCTTGTGTCTTTAAATCCAACAGATAGTCTAGGATCTTGGAAAACAAAGCTTATGATGCCTGAGAAGAGTGAAGAGAACACCAGGAATGGAAGTGATTCCAATTTTGAAGGTAAGATCTGTGAGTAGTGGGTTTCCTATTAGATAGGAGAACTGACTGGACACTATCTGAACAGGTTAACTCCACACTTGCGAACCATGCTCTTGGGTTCAAAGATGAGGGACTGGGATGGATGCAGGTCCCTGGTTTCCCCTCAGGAGGGATCTCCTGTCAAAGTAAAGAGGTGCTGCCACAGAGCGGTGAAGGAGGTCTGAGTGGCACACTTGTTTTGGCCAAGTGTTAAGAGGATAACCCTTATACTTTCTTGTCACAGTTGAGCAAGGTCTTAAGAATTAGAGGAAGAGGCAGGTAAGCACATAGCAGGGTATGGGGCTAATGTGTTATCAGGGCATATCCCAGTGAGTTGAGGCCATATCGTTTTTTGGAGCAGAAAAGGTAACATTTCATGTTGATTAGGGTAGCAAAGAGGTCTGCTTCTGGGAGACCCCATGTCAGATGACATGAAGACAGAATCGTTGAGCTCCCATTCATTGCCCTGACAGAAATTCCTGCTCAAGGAGTCTGCAGCTGTACTCTGGAGGCCTGGTAGACAGACTGCTGAGATTTCTGTCTGATGGAAAATGCATCAGTTCCAGAGTTATAGCAATTCTACACATAAGGACTGGGATCTTGGTCCACCCTGGTGGTTGATATAATACATTGTTGCCCTTTTGTCCAGCATTACCATGAAGGAAGTGTTGACAAGCATATCGAACTGCTCATAGCTCTAAGATGTTGATGTGGAATGTGGCCTCTTGTGTGGACCATCTGTCCTGGGCTGTGGCGCCTTGGAGGTGAGCCCCCAATCCCAAAAAGGGAGTATTTATTGTGCGGATATTTGAGTGGGTAATGTGAAAATGGAGTTCCCACACAGACTTTCCATCACCTGAGAGAGGCCAGAAGTACTGTGATGCATTTTGAGAGACTCTCTGTTTGGGGTGCACACAGTCCTTAGTCACATCTGAAGACACTGGAGGTGCAGTTTCACATAAGAAGTGACAAACAGCCAACATATGGCCCAGGAGTTGTAAGCAGGCCCTTGCGGTTATCCGCTGGCTCCACTGTATTGTGGAGATTAGGTTGGACATACTATGGAATCTCTTCATGGGCAGGTAGGCTCTGGCAGTTAGGGAGTCCACAGTAGCTCTGATGAAGTCTATCCTCTTTTTTGCAGTGCAAATATTTGTAATAAAAATAATAATATAAAGTGAGCACTGTACACTTTGTATTCTGTGTTGAAATATGTATCTGAAAATGTAAAAAAAAAATCCAAAATATTTATAATAAAATTAAACTCGTATTCTATTATTGGTTTCAGAGTAGCAGCTGTGTTAGTCTGTATCTGCAAAAAGCACAGGAGTACTTGTGGCACCTTAGAGACTAACAAATTTATTTGAGCATAAGCATAAGCCCATTTCATTGGATGCATACCATTATTGTTTAACAGTGAGATTAAAACTGCAATTAACCACAGCTATTTTTTTAAATCTCACAACTGTAATTATCTTTTTAATAGTTTGACAACCTATAAATAATGGCTTGGCATACTACTGTGCAGAGGTAACAAATTCTTTATTTCCCACACCTCAGGGTCCTTGTATGTGTCCCTTGTATGAGGAACACTCCTCATTCCTTTAAGCTCTAAAGGGTATGTGGATGGAGTATAACCTACACATGGACCACTTAGGCTGAAAGATCCAGGAAAAGGGAATGCAGTAGATATGTAGAGAGAGCTCCTGATTGATCCTCAACCTGCTCCTGCAATGCTGCCCTCTGCTAGTCCAGTGGAAGGCGGTGAGGGAGAGAGAAGGCAAACAGAGTCGTGTAAAGAACAAACTTTTTTCACTGGGAGCAAGCTTGCCAATGTGGAGAGTCCTATCAGCCTAGGTCCATCCAAAGAGACAGAGAGAAGCTTCTTTCTGACCTGGCTTCTGACAAGGCTAAATTCATGAGCCTGACAAGAAGTTCGGGTAGGGCTGGATGGGGGAACTATCTCCTAGCCCCTCTTATTATACCTCCATGTCGCTACCTCCAGCCCTCAGGATCAGATGGAGCTCAGCAGTACCCTCCGGTAAACCCCACTGCCTACTCAGGAGATTTTTCAATGAATCGCTCTTTTCCCAAAAGAGAGAAGGGCCCAGATAGTAGTAGTAGTAGTACGCGGGATTTGCTACCCCTGGGATCATTCCTGCTTCACATGGCAAGCATCTAACTCCAGAGGGCATCTTGTAGCCAATCCTTTTGAAGGCAGAAAAGACATTGGAGAGCGAGAGAAGACAGTTTACTAACTGGAAATCTGAGCACCAAAAATCTTTTTGAAGCTAATTGGTGGAGCTATCTGTTTATGCAGAAGGGGAGGACAACCCACTGTCTAGATTATTGGAGCTCCTCAAGCAGAAAATAGTTACAAAAGGTTGTTACATTTCTAATGCTGAAGCACTCTCAGAGTGCTTCAGCACTATGAAAAATGTAGCCAGTGCTCCAAGTATACTTCAAAGCCCGAGACTCTGCTTGGGCTAGCTATTTTTTTCCTGAAAAAAGACTGATTGAAAAAAAGCAGCAGAGAAAAAACTTAGTAGATATGATTGCCTGAGCCAAGGTGATTCCATACCCTGCACCAAAAACCCTTGGACAAAATGCTATGGTTGATCAACAGACTCATTTCCAAATGAAGGAAAATACTGAGATTGTAGGTTTAAAAGTAGAACATCAAGAAATCCCTTCAATCAAAGGGAGGTTCTGAACTGCCATACTGAAGTACATGACCCTAGAGGATGTTCAAGATACAATGGGGGGCATTTTTAGCATCCAACCAGGTGCTCAAGGCACTGAAAACTTCTGGGATGGACTATCAATTATATTGCTTATTGCCAACAGTAGCACCTGTAAGGCCTTTTTACCAGCCTTAGCATCACTAAGGCAAAGCCAAGAGGGAGGGGCGATCATGAGGAGTAGGCCTGACTGTGTCCTCTCTGATATGCTGGGGTATGTGTCTCTGAAAAACAGGAAGTCTATCTATATTTCACTTCTGGTGTGTGTGTGTCAAAGTCCATGAGACTGCGGACTCTGCAAAATCACGTTTGTATAACTAACTGCTTAAAAAGTACTTGCTTAATGTATTTTCTTCTATTGACATGTTGTTGAGGTAACTGTAGCAGTTACTAACATAAAAGAAGCAGTGGAGGTGGGTCCTCCAGGCCTGCCTAGAAAGGCTGCACTGAAGGGCAGAAGGCTGCCAGAGGGCTGAGCCCTGAAGACCTACTAGGCAAGGTCAACAACCAAAGAGGGCAGCAGGAGAAAAAAGATAGCAGTACCACGAGAGGTGAGCGTCTCCCATCACAATTACTAGAAGTGGGGTCTTTTCAAACCCCTAAAACAAGGGGACAATAGAGGAATTAATAAGCGTTCTAGCCCAGCAGCAGCACAGCTCTGCTGAAACTCAACTCCTGACTGAAGGGCAACAAGAGAACTCACAGCCACAGCAGTGCCCAAATAAGACTGGCCATCGTAGATGCTGAAGGGAAAAGGGTCAGATGGTCCCACTAAGGCAGAGGTCCACAAACTATGGGGCGCACCTTTGGGGGGGGGGCAGGCCAGCCCCCATGGGGGGTGGGAAGGGAGCACCACCTAGCTTTGTCCTTCCCCTAGCTTTGCTCCCGGTCTCGCCCTGCCCCCAACTATGGCCCCAGCCTCAATCTCTTTACATCTGTCCATGTCCTCCTCATCCCCTGGAGCCATACCCTGCTCCCAGCTCTTGGGAGGTGGGGAGTGCAGACAGGGTAAGGGGGGGCATGAACTTCAAAAGTTTGGGGACCACTGCACTAAGAGGATGCAGATACTGTGGAAAAGAGGGGCATGCACGTTCAGTTTGCCCCTAGAGTAACAGAGACAAGGGGGATTACTGGCAGGTCCTGAGTATTGAGACATCCAGGGTGGTCTGGGTTACACAGGACTTCTGCATTCAGATGCCACAGACTCCAATGGTAGTTAAAAAGACTGATAAAACACAGCCTGAGGCCAAGAAGAGTGAAGTCCCAGGGGTAGGGTGTTTGAAGTGTGGGGAGCTGGGGAACATAAAGAGGCATTGCCTGGGAAGATCTTTGACCTGTAAACAGAGGAAACCACACCATGGGGATGTGAGAGGTGGAAAACAGCAAACTTGGAGTATAGTAACCAGGGCCGGAGGTGGATACAGGGTTCACCCTCCTCTCAATTTAGCAGGGATTTGGTGATCCCTCCTTTAGCCATGGGGCAGGAGAGTTTCAAAAGTGTGAAGTGCAGGAGGCAGCAGCCAAAAAAGTCTCATGTAGAAAGAGAGCCCAACACTTGGGGGGAAAGGAAGCAAGGGCCTCAGAGTGAAGAAACGTAGGGTCCTAAGGATCTCAGGGTATATGTAGGGCAAGGAGATTTTATTAAGGAGATTGTGGAGCAGACATTCATTTTGCAGGAACAGCGGGAACTGCAACAGCAGCTAGCTAGGCGATAGTAGCAGCAACAGAACCTGTTACAAATCCTGCACGAAAGAAGTGGCAACACTTAGAGGTACTGGGCAGACAAGAGGGATCTAGTGGGCTGGAGGCCTGGCTGAGAAGATGTTATGGTTCTGTACAGATGGGATATTTAAGACGTTGTGCCCTTGGGTAACTGGGGGAAAAGACAGAGTTGCTGGGGCTAATTGCAGGAAGAGCCACAGAAACCCTTCCAGGCAAAGGATGGAAAAGGCTTAATTGATTTTGTTGTGGAGAGGTGGGCCATGTAGCAGGGCGGTTACCCCACTCCAGCCCTGAAAGGGTTAAAAGCCAGCTCTTGGAGAGGGCTAGGGCTGGGAGACAATCAGAAAAGGCTGAGAGGCAGTCAATCAGGGCCAGGCTGGATCTTTCTCCAGAAGGTCTTTCTCCAGCCTTAGAGAGGGATGGACTTGGCTGCCTGAAAGAGGAAACGGGTACCTTGGACAGTGCAGTGCTGGGGTAGGGCAGGAGGAGCTGGGCGAGCTCCCACCTGGAAAATCCCCAGGCTGAGGCCTTGCTGTCCGGGCCGGAGGAGGTACTAGTGCTGTGGGGAGGCAGCCAAGGGAGGAAGAGGCAACAGGTCCAACCCCCTGGCCAATGATGAGTGACCACTTCAGACTGCAGTTTGCCTCTGAGGGAAGGGGCTAGATCAGAGATCGGCAACCTTTTGCACACAGCTTGCCAGGGTAAGCACCCTGGCGGGCCGGGCCGGTTTGTTTACCTGCCACATCTGCAGGTTTGGCCGATCGCAGCTCCCACTGGCTGCGGTTCATCATCTCAGGCCAGCGGTAGCCGCGATCGGCCGAACCTGCGGACTCGGCAGGTAAACAAACTGGCCCAGCCCACCAGGGTGCTTACCCTGGAGAGCCACATGCCAAAGGTCGCCAATCCCTGGGCTAGATGAAGACTGACAGTGGGTCACTAAGTCAAGGTGGGATTAGGGACTTGGGGTTCACTGGGGAGGGGAGGATCCCGAGTGTGGGAGTACTGCTGCGGGGAGTACCCAGAAGGGGCACCATGGGCCGGGAGGGACACGAGGCCTGAAATATAGTGGTGGAGATTGATAATGAAAGACAAGTAATGACAGCAGGAGAGACACCGGTCAGCTGGAGGTGCTCTGGGGCTGGAATGAGCTAATTCCCGGCCTGACCAGCAGGAGTGCTCGACCTGTTACAGGCAATATAAAAAGATTTTGCCCTTGGATTAGGTGGACACACTGCAGGAAGAAATGCAGGAGTCCCAAGAATGGGCAGGAGAAGAAGTTGTCTGATAGCACAAATGTATAGGAGGTGCATGCACCAGCGCTGGCACTAGAGACAGTGAATGAAATAACTGTGATCGTAGACACAAATCTTGCTGAGATGTCAGTGCACACGGACATTCCCACAAAAGCCACAAGCTGACAGTAAAGAACCCACAAGGAGAACAGGTGAAGACTGTGAAATCTTTCTATGCAGAGAGGCCTGAGAGAGAGACCGTGATCAGCCAAGGCTGAGACTGCTACATGCACTCTAAGTAGATAGACCTGGGGAGAGAGACAATGAGAAACCAGGGCAAAGCCAACTAAAAGCTCCACAGGCTGTAGGTTAATTTTAAATTTTTAAACTTGAAAATACAACTAAAGTGTATTTTTCAAATGCATTTATCCTTTCTTATGCATCAAATTTAAAAAAAAAAAGAAAAAAAAAAAGATTAGGATGCAACAACAACAACAAACATGGTAAGCTCACCTACTGATAGGAGACGCCATGTCACAGCAGGAGTAGCAAAACAAGCAAACACATCATCTGTGCAGGCAAAGTGCGTAAGGTGTGGAAGAATCACAGACTGGCCACGGCACTGACCCCACATATACACATGGCCACCCTGGGTTTTAGCAGCAGAAGTGTGAACAGAATGGCAGGCTGCAATTTCTATAACTCTAAATTCACAAGCAAACAAAAACATGGGCATAAGGACAAAGTGCAGTGAGAAAGTTTAATCCCACATATCTACTTCTGTAGGCTTGCATGCATTTCAAGTTTTATGGGAATATATTCCCACCCTCCATCCATTCTCCTCCCCCCTTAGATGACAAAATATTTCCATAGCACGCAAGACAACTGAAAACAAGGTTGTTCATTATTTGTACATATACGACATCTAGTTACTCCTCTCAATTTTCACCCTGAAAACAGCAAATCAGATTTATCATAGAATATTTTACTATTTAATTAAAATCACATCAAAGTGCAACCATTACAATATTACACCTATTCTTAGTGTTACTTCTAACTAATATGTATGCACATGTAGTAAATTATTCTGTAGGCCATTTTTTAGAACATGTTCTAAATGAAGGACCTAGACCCAAGGAAAGCACTAATTAAAGAACATTACCCCCCTCACTTTAGCTATGTTAAGATGCTTCACTAATCCTAGAGGTTGATTTTTAGGTTTTGAAAACCCCATCACATTAATTGTTACACAATCCACTGTTTTGCAGTCTGAAGTACAACTTGTTTGATTAGTGGTGAAGTTGTGTATATATATATTTAAGATAAAATCTTGCAGCCCTTAGTGTGAGGTAACACTCCCATTGTCATAAAGAACACAGGATCTGGCCAACAACCAATGAAGGCAATATAATACATTTTTATTAAAAGGTACTAAATATATTTGGACTGCATCAAAAATATTTTAAGCAAAAAATAAATACTGATGTTTGAAAAAAGCAACACATTAAGAGGAAATAACACCACACAAAAGTATACAGCAATTACCTCTTCTTTCTAGCAGTTGGAGACAGAAACAACTGCAAGAGTAGCACTACACTTTTTTAAAGTCTTTAACAGCAGAAAAACCAAAATGGTTTATTCAACAAGACCCTAATATAGTCTAGTAAGGAACACATACACATTTCCACTGATAGCCATAGCAATTATTCTATTACTGATTATCAGGAACTAAGACTGAGAAATCTGTAAAAGCTAAATTTTCAGGCAGAAATTTAATTTTATTCCCTCCAGCCTTCGCCTTACTAATCTAGGACTATAAAAACATATAAGCATTATTTAATGCAAGAGCTACAGGCAAATTGTAAATATCCACTCTTATGACTTTTTCCACATTTTTTGTCTGATCAATTTTAACGGTAGACTATTATTAACATAGCAAGTAAATTATAAAAAGATAAGCCTTGTTTTTGGTTGACTCAGTATAGTGAAGTGGCAGCATAGCACCAATGACAGCATACAATTAAAACTCATAAAATACTCTGAGAAGTAGGATGCAGCTGAAGGAGAGAGAGAGGCAGGAAACGGCCAGCCCCAGAATTTGTAGTCTCCCTTTCACATCTATTTATCTTGGCAATGCACATAATTCTAGTGAGGTCAAATTTTAACTTACAGACGTAAATGTCAGCTAGCATTAGAATCTCTTCAGGTTTAGGTCTGTGAAATAACCATAGCTAGCAATTACAAGTGATTTCTACCAAAAAAAGTCACTGTGATTTTGCACAGCACTTCCATGATTATTTTGATTAATACCTGAATATTATAGTGTAAATATTACCTGTCCTTATCAACAGTAACTGGTGCAGGGTAAGACTGGTTACTTTTATTGCCAGTGCCTAACTGACCATACGAATTGGCTCCCCATGCATACAGCTGACCTTCATCTGTTAGAACTAATGTATGTGCATAGCCACAGGCAACCTACAGTGAATAAAAAAAAAAAAAAATCTCATCTTACTTACCAGCAAATTAATTCAGACAAATAAATATATTTCCATATTGTTGATTCTATATCCAAGAGGATAAACACATGGGTAGGGCCCTACCAAATTCAGGGTCCATTTTGGTCAATTTCATGGTCATAGGATTTTAAAAATTGCAAATTTCATGATTTCAGCTATTTAAATCTGAAACTTCATAATTGTTGTAACAGTAGGAGTCCTCACCCAAAAAGGAGTGGGGGGGGGCGGCGGGGGTTTTCAAGGTTATTGTAGGGGAGATTGCGGTACTGCTACTTGTGCACTGCTGCTGGCGGTGGCACTGCTTTCAGAGCTGGGCAGCTGGAGAGTGGCGGCTGCTGGCTGGGAGTCCAGCTTTGAAGACAGAGCCACCACCACCACCAGCAGCACAGAAGTAAGGATGACATGGTACGATATTGTCACCCTTACTTCTGTGCTGCTGCCTGAAGAGCTGGCCTTCAGTCAGCAGCTGCCACTCTCCGGCTGCCCAGGTCTGAAGGCAGCACAGAAGTAAGCGTGGCAATACTGCAACCCCTCTAAAATTACTTTGCAACCCCCCTGCAACTCTCTTTTCGGTCAGGACCCCCAATTTGAGAAACGCTGGTCTCCCTGTGAAATCTGTATCGGATAGTGTAAAAGCACAAAAAAACCCATATTTTACAGTCCGTGATGCGTTTTTCATGACCGTGAACTTGGTAGGGCTCTACACACAGGCAATACAACTGACAAAAATAACAAACACAGATCACACCATAATCGGGAACAGAAAGAGGGTGAGAGAAATGCATCTGAGAAAACCTGCTTATATTTTTAAAAAATTCACACGCCAATAACCTTTTAAGAGCACAGTAAGAGTTAATGAAAAATGTACAAAAGAAGAAATAACAGAGGCACATTGAAACACAAGTGGACCTCAGATGCAGGTGAAGTGAGAGAGAACTAGGAGAACTTTACAAATTTTGCAGTAAAACTCATATCATGGCATAAATTAAAGTTTGAAACGATGGGCCTGATGCTGTAAGCGCTTGCTACAAGTATAGTGCTAACTACTATAAATAGTCCAATTTAATTATAGTATTAAACGCTATGGCTTCCATCCAGCTAAGAGCTTAAGACTTAAGTGTTTAAAGCATGTGAGTAGTCCCACTGACTTCTACAGGACTAGTTATGTGCTTACAGTTAAACATATACTTAAGTATACTTAAGTCCTTTGTTGAATCAAGGCCTATATCTAACTGTAAATACTTGGGACTAAATCAGTACTTGTTATTAAAGCAACACTTTCTTAAAAGGAGAAAAAGATAATGGAGAGTAGGAAATAATATTTTTTCTTAATTATGCTAGGGACCTCTTTCTCCATTAGCATCCCCTCCCAGCTAAGCTATCTCTTGTGAGAGATCTTACCTGTGAATGAGAATTGGATAGAAAGCTGTTTATTTATTTCAATTGATAAAAAATATCCATCCATTGTTACAATTAGGAACCAATCTTCAAAAGACTGCTTTCCTAAATCTATCATAACCCTCCACTGACCGATTTCTCCAGCACTATCTCTTGTAAATTCATTTTCTTCTTCCTAGGAGGAGCCTTGGAGTGTGGCCTGGTAGTCAACAAACTTTAGCTTTGACAAACAAAAATAGATGTCAATGAAAGAGGAGAGTGCCAATTACCTTTCAAGAGGAACTAAATATAGATTATAAAGATCCCTAAAATTCCTCAGATGAAATCCTGGCTCCACTGAAGTCAACAGCAAAACTCCGATTGACTTCAATTGGGCTACATTTTCACCCTTCTGTCTAGTGGAGGGGAAAGTTCATTTTTCAGATGTATATTTTCATTATTACGTTTAGGGCTTTAACCGAACCACTAACACCGTGCCTTCATTGAGTGCAGAATATTCCCTTCAGAATCTGCATTTGCCACATGCTATTTCTTCTGTTCATAAAGGGCTTGACGTGACATAATAAACATACCCGCTGCACACGAATGCCTTGCAAAGCAGCTATTCTACAAGGTGTTGGCTGATTACCACTGCTGCCCAATCCAAGCTGGCCATTACCATTGTAACCCCAGACATAGACCTACAAAAGGAAGATTGAGATTTTAAATTAGTTTACTATGTATTTTCTCCACTTCTCTTGAAAAAAAATATGTATTTTATAGTGCTATAATGTGCAATTCTCTGCAATGACACCTCCAAAGAAACTCTCTTCGTCTAGTGATTTATAAAAACATTTTTGCACATTATATGGCAGGTCGCACCCAGAGCTCCTGTTGATAATATCACTATAAAGTGCACTAAAATTCTACTCCTATGTATTCTGTTTGCCCAGTCCAAGTCTTCAAGGAATATATCGTTCAATACTTAGAATTTTTATTACATAGTGGACTACCAATAACTGTTCTGTTCCCTGGTATGCAAAGTAAGTTCTGCTTCTAGTTTCCTTTGTCATAGAGCTCATCTCTCGATTAAAAAGTGATCCCAAAAGAAAACAAACAAAAATATCTTGAAATGGAAGAAGCAGGTCTTAAACACATGTGATATAGTTTGAGTAAACTATTAAGGATATTATTCTGAATACCTCAAAAAAGCATTTGGGAAACCATATTTCCCTACTCTGCCACCTCTTTAGTGGAAAGTGTTCCATTCATGTTTTATACACCAAACTGCAGGTTTGATGAGTTTTAGAACATTAATAAACATAACCTATTTTAAATGGCAACCAATTATGGAGAAAGAAAAAAGCATTGTCCCTACAGCATCTGTTTTGAAAAGCCTTTTAGATATTTCCAGGCAAAGTGGAAAAAATCAAACATGTGAATTAGAAACAAGAGTAAATCCTGGATAAATGGATGTGTAAGATTTTTTCAGTCTCTTTTACTGAGATCTAAACAAAAATTCCATAGGGGAAAATGACAGTTGCTCACTTGTAACTAGAGGTCTCAAAGATGGACTCTATGCATTTACGATCTTGGGTAGAATGCTTCATAGCCGTGCCTATTGCACTTGCACTTGTCTCTTGCACCCCCTCCTTCCCCTCCTCTCATTTTTGTTCCTGAACTTTCTGAGGACAAGAGAGTGTGGTTTTTCAGCCAGCTCAGTTCCTGCCCTGCCTCCTCAGATTCAATAATATAATTAAGACTTCAAGGAAGACGTAAAGGGGAACATGGAGTGAGAATGTGTAGAGTCCAGTTCTATGCACTGTACAATTCTCAAAGAACTCCACTTAAAGGTGAGCAGCCTTCATTTCTTCTTCAAGTACTCTGTATATCCTCCCACTCTTGGGATAGTTTGATAAGCAATACCATTTACTGAGGACACAGCTGGGACACATAGTCTTAATTAAACAGTGTCTTGGGTACTGCCCTAACAATCTGTGCATCAGATCTGGATGCTAAATCAAGAGAAAGCAATGTTTAGTAAATGTGTGTGTGTAGAACTCCCTGTTTCAGCTCTGCAGATTTCAATAACAGAAATATGTCTAAGTCATGCCAAAGAACCTGCCTTAGCCCTAGCGGAATGTGTACTAAACTTTACAGGAAGAGGGACAGAGGCTTTGTGGCTCTCCTTAATATACAGTCTAAACCATTAGGCAAGCATTGAGATGAAATAGCCTAGCCTTAACTATTCTCTCTGTAAAATATAAAGAGCTGTAGGGACTACCTAAAGAGAATGCCTCTGACCTTTTAGCATCTAGGATATAGAGTTCTGACTCACTTAAATGCACAAGGTCTGGAAGGATATTGGTAGACTAATTATTCACTTAAGATTGAAATCAGTTATTACGCTGGGAAGGAATTTAGAATGTGTGTGGAGGATCACTCTGTCCTTGTGGAACACTGTGAATGGCGGAGACACCATCAAGGTTTGCAGTTTGCTTATACTTCTGGCAGCTATTGTTGCTATAACAAATACTGGCTTGATTGACAGGTGAAACAGTGAACACTCATTCATTGGTTCAAAGGATGGTCTCATAAAGTTGAATAAGGACTAGACTAAAATCCCATGATGGTGGGGGAGTTTGTCATCTGGTGGACAGATGTTCACTGTACCCTTCATAAATCTCTTAACTGAGTCATGGATAAATTCAGTCTGCTGTCCACTGGAAGGCTGAAAGACTTTCAGCAAGGATACCAATAGGTCAAACAGCTTCTAGTGTAGCAAGTATTCAAGTATGGACTGAATTAATGCTGATGATGGAGATATGATTTTATCTGATGCCCAAAAGACAATTCTTATTCACTGGAGGTCACAGCACTTATGAATAGATTGCTTTCTGGAGTTCAGTAGCATGCATTGCATGCCTGATGAACAAGCATTTCTCGACCATACTGTTAAAGTATAGTGCTGCAAACTAATCTTAGGTGGAAAGGAAAGGAGACATGGATATAAGCATCACCATGTGGAACCTGAACTTCCTGATGAATGAATTGAGTTGTCTCAAATCCAGGATGGGCTGCAAGTCCCCAATCCTTCTTCAGTATCAGAAAGTAGCTGGAATAAAATCCCTTGCCTTTGACTTCCTTTGGTAGCTTCTCAGTGGCCTGCGAACCTCTGATTTTAGTAGGCTCTCATAAGCGGGGCGGGGGGGTCCTTGAATTGAGAGAGACGAGGAGGGTTGGGTGGAGGGATGGAACCAAAACATATTGAGTAATCTTCTTACACTATTTTGAGGATCCACTTGTCCACAGTGATGGTTTCCTAGTAGTTAAACGAGTGGAAGAGTCAGTCTCCAGAAGGCAGGCAGGGGTAGAAGGCCACACACCGCCTCCTCCACCTAAGCCCCTGCAGCGTTCCTGGAACCCCCCCTCTAGAGCACTGGGAGTGACGTTTAATACCTTTGTGATCTATTGTATTCAAATTCAATTGTTTGTGTGTTATCGTGAGCCAGGTATAGTACATATTTCCATGGGAAGAGTTAATCTATCTCCTCCAGGAACTGAGACCAGTGGGGAGTGATCAGTCAATGCCACTCAGGTTGTAACATCTCCAGAGAAGCACTCCCCCTCCCTGCCAGAGAGGTTTGCATAAACCAGTTGTGACGTTATCTGATTAAAGTATGACCATGCAAACCATTGTTGCTACCACTGTTGTATAATGGCAGCGAATCTTATACAAAGTGTGACACATGGCCAGAAAGGGTTAAGCAGTTTGCAGGCTAAATAACCCAAAGCCAACCTTTAGAGTCACATTAGAAGAGTATGTGAATGGCAATTAGGGCTGTTCCATGGTAGATACCCTAGAACTTCGAAATGCAAACCTATATTGTTAGAAATTAGAGGTGATACTAATTGTATGTGTGTACTCATATTATGTTAAATGATAGGAACTGTCTGTTTACATGATTATCTGTCACTATAGCTGTTGATTCAGAAATCAAAAGGGAATATTAACATTTAAATGAATCTTGGGTGAAATAATGTCATTGTCTATATGTCTCTTTAAAGTTTATCATAAACTGCTTAATAGATTAATTACTTTATGTTAATCCATGTAGTTAATTACCGGTGAGGTTTGGGAAACAGAAGGTTACATCGAAAGCCTATTGTTCACCCAGGACCGTATGGTCAAGCAGCTGCTAGAAAAAGTATAAAGACCCTTGGGTCCTGATCCTTCTTATCTCAGATCTGCTTGACGCTTCATGCAGGGGAAGCTTAAGCCCAAGATTGAGATTTCCAGTCCTAACCTGGAATCATCCTGAATATAAACATTAGACTATAACCTATGAACTAATTATGAAAGAACTCTTTGCAACTACAAAGCTCACCATCTCTGCTATGAATCTGAATCTCAAGAATTGTACTCATGTCTGTATGTATACTGATCTTCTAACCAACACTCTCTCTCTTTTCTTTAATAAATTTTGGTTTAGTTAATAAGAATTGGCTGTAAGCGTGTAGTTGGGTAAAATCTGGAATAGTCATTAACCTGGGAAGTAATGTGTCCGATCCTTTGGGATTGGTAGGACTTTTTTATATGATGAATAAGATTATCAGTAATTCTCATCATATCTGACCTGGTGTGATGAAATGGGACTGTCCTTAATGCTTCCTCTGAATAATGTGTGGGTGCCTCAGTTTCCCCTATGCATTTCTTAAGTCTCCAGTGTGCATAAATGGCCAACACTCTGTACCCTGGCAACAAATGGCTGGGGCCCTTCCCCCCTGCAAGGCAATAGTTAAAGGTGAACAAAGAGATCAGGTGACCTCCTGGCCCGGGAAAGAGACAAAGGCCAGAAAGGAGGGGCTGGACGGGGTGGCAATTGGGAGCTGGCTGGGGACAGGAAGTGAGGGCAGACGGGGTTGTCTGCCTCGCTGGGCCCCAGAATGGACCCAGCTCAGGGGTCTTGTTCTCTGTACCTACAAGCTCTGTTTTAGACTGCGTTCCTGTCATCTAATAAACTTCTGTTTTACTGGCTGGCTAAGAGTCATGTCTGTGAAGTTGGGGTGCGTGCAGGACCCTCTGACTTCCCCAGGACCCCACCTGGATGGACTCACTGTGGGAAGCGCCCGGAGGGGCATATGCTGAATGGTCCAATGAGAGACCCAGGAAGGTGAAGCCGTATGAGATTCTTGCCCTGAAGACAGTCTGCTCCAAGGGAGAGGAGGCTCCCCAAAGTCCTGACTAGCTTTGTGTGGAGCAGTTCCAGAGCATCGCCTGGGGACTCCGTGACACTTGGGTGGTATAAAAGCCTTCACTCTACATGCAGATTTCTGTACAGACCCAGGAAGGACCTGAGATGCTGGTTGCAGGTATATTGTAACATATTCCATATTGTTTGCTTTTGGGGGAATGATATTGTGGTTTCAAAGCAGAAAGAACAAATCAGGTCTCCTCTCTTAGTCCCAAAGTGGCAAGAGATTGTTTTAGAATGGTAGCCATGTTAGTCTGTATCAGCAAAAAGAATGAGGAGTAACACAAGAGATTGTGTTAGCCAAAATGCTAATAGGATAGCTGACAGGGATGGATCTTCCCTATCAGTATTCAAGAGGAAACAAGTTACTTTCTCAGTGTATGCAAACAAATACCTGAGCAGCAGGATTGATAAGACCTACTGATTTGAAGTGGAATTCTCTTGGTCATAAAGCCTAGATCTGGGAAATAAGCTCTCTGCCTACCCTTACCAGGCACTTGGGGGAAGTACAGAGCATGGTGAATGCAGTATTTCCATCCAAAAATAGGGACACTGCAGTAACTCTGGTATACTGCAAAAACTATGACATCCATCCTAGAATGGGAAATACCCAAGTAGGGTGTAAAGACATCTGCTTGGGAGATGACAAAGGTAACTGTTCCCAGGAAGGAGGGGAGACTTTTTCCTGCAATCATTGATTAACTGATGGTCTGTAAAAGTGTAATAGATCCTGAGCAAGGTGGGAGAGGGAACTATCTGTTCACTTTGACTCAGCTTGTGGGGAACATTAGGCCTCTCCTATAGGGTGGGGGGAACAATGCTCCTCCCCTTTCCTCCAGAGAAGCAGAGGTTAGGCTACTGAAGTCCCCAAGGGGGGGAGGGGAGGTAACCTATGGGGAGGTGGGGCAGAGAAAAGAATCTGGCAATGACAGAGGTTTGAAAAAAATCTCCCTCGCCTGACTCTTCTGCTGTGAAAAGCAGCACATGGTTGAGAGTTGCTTCAGAAAGAGCCAGGCCTGATATATTTCTCCCTATGGCCCAAAGAATTGCTTCTTGTAACACCTCCAGGTGAGGAAGCAATGAACCACTTGAATGACAAAGGGACACTACACATACTCTCTAGTAATCGAATGGAAGGTATAACTGGGAGAACTAGGTCTAGTACAAGCAACAGAAGTAACAGGGGAAAAAAGAGCCATATGAAAGCTCAGCCGCACAAGTTCTTAAGATAGAAAATATGCTGGATGGTTATCAGATGACTCTGTATGGATTTCTGAATGGTGTATGCTGATTTACTAGCAGAATGTTCATTATCTGAATAGCTGAAATGGGAAATTATGAAAGGTAACAGCAGAAATGCCTCCAGGAAATAAACCTGTCCAGGCAATAAGTCTATCAGTTTTTTTAAATAGCTCCAAGGATTACACCCTAGCACACAGTTTGCAATGTCACTCACTCAAATTAGGCCAAGCCACCCCTCTGTCATGATGGATAGGTGGCCAGACCAAACCTGAGTGGTGCTGAGACCCCATGTTTCAGGATTGAGGAGTCATGCCCAGTGGGACAGGAGCCACCACTGCAAGCTTACTTTCCAACTCCCATATCCCTGCGGCTTCTCCTGCACAAAATTAATGTTGGGTTCAAATATTTATTCTTAAAAGAATGTAATTAATTAATTTTAAATGAATTCTTTTCCATTTACTGCAGAGATTTGTTCTGAAAGGGGTAAATTTAGCTAATTTGGGTAAAGTATCTCTCAGATGATATGTTTCTGTGTGTGGTGGGGACAGTGGGAACAAGTACGACAATTTGATGAAAACGTTCTTATAACAGTACAGATTACCAGATTTTGGAAGTTACAGATTAATATTACTTTTCTCAGCAGTTTTAACTGTAATAGTGCTTGCAAAGGTAGATACTATCAACAATTTGTAGCCAATAATGCTGAATAAAATAAAATTCAGTCAGAAAAATTAACTTTAACTTTAAGAACATTCTTACCTCTCCATTTTCTACAACAGCCATTGAACACATCTGTCCACAAGCTATATTAACAGCTATCTTATTTTGTAGGCAGCTGGTAACTCTTCGAGGAATTGGCTGATTAGCTGTTGAACCAGATCCAACCTGTCCTGAATTATTATAACCCCATGCATACACCTGTTATAGAAGAGTCATTAACAGAATAAGACTGTAACATATTACTTTAACCAAATGTCCAAGTTATATAAACTGCACATATTAAAAAAAATACTTTCTAAACATATGTGGATTACAGGACTGCAGCAATTATTTTCTGTGCATCTAGGAAAGACACAGAAATGTTTGTTTCCTTTTTTAATTTTCTTCCAGAAATCTGTCACTCCTTTCAACTCTGATTTCTAATGCTCGACTAGCTAAAAAAAACACAAGAAGAAATCCTTCCCTACTATCAAAGATAATGTATCCTGTGGGGTATACTTGTGATTCTTTGTCTACAGAGTTACTGGAAGAAAACAAAATAGGACAAGTAATTGGACACCAACAATATCTCAGAGTGTAACAGGACAATACTTTATACCTCAATGGATTTAGATATTTAACTGTGGTGATCCTTCCACATATGCACGGAGCTTAATTTACTGCCAAATTTAATGATGTGAACAAATTTTCACAGCAGTAACTTCCTGCAATTGTAGGTGGACGAACATTGATAGATCTTCCAATTATTATTATTAAATATTTATATCACAGCAGCACCTAGAGCACAGCCAGGCCAGGTCCCATTGTGCTAGGCATTGTATGTTTTTCTATTTCTGGCGTCCTATAAAAATTCAATACAAAGGAAAAATGCGGTTTATGCAGATTTATGCTAAGTATTCTCACCTCTCCATCAGATGTTAACACCATGGAATGGTGAGAGCCACAGGCGACTTCAATTACTTTCTTGTTTACCAAGTTAGTAGAGACTTGACAGGGAACTAAACCATGATTTGTTGTACCATTGCCCAGCTGACTATAAGCATTATGGCCCCATGTGTACACTTCTCCTTCTATAATAAAAGTGTGAAAAATCAACTTTAAAACATCTACTTATCTAATGACGATTCATCACAAGATGACAGAAAATGAAAAAGTCAAGTTCAACAATGATGCACACTTCCTATCTAAGTATTTATATGTCCCCTAGGCTATTAGTCCTGTGTACACAAGAATGCTATTATTCTCCCAGTGTTCAATAAATGTCTAAAAGGGCAATACCAAGAGAATCACTTTAAAAGAAAGTGATAGGAAGTAGTGTGGTCCAGAAGAGAGGACATAGGAATGGGAGTCAGATGAGACCTGAATTCAATTCCTAGCTCTGCCACTTCTGGCCCTGGTCAAGTAATTTGTCTCTGTGCCTTGATTTTCTCATCAAAAGCAGAATAATGATACTTTGCATTCTTTGAAAAGTACTCTGGAGTTCCTCAGATGACACTGTCATTATTTATTAATAAATAATACTATTAAGAACATATTATTAATTATTAGTAATAGTAGTAGTATTCTTGAAATATGCATTTCCACTTTGTATCCTTGAAAAGTATATTTTGAAGTGTTTTAGGAGCCATAGCATCCTATCAGGAAGGTTAAACAAATGTTTGATGTACCACTTCATCAGATATCTATTTAGATATGAACTATAGAATAATTATTAATCCTTCCACAGAATCTATACCCTTGCATTTTCATTAATACTATATCAGTCTAAGAAGCAGGATTGTCCATTTCACTCTCACAACTCAGGTCTCTGACAAATTATGAAGCCAACTGAAGAAGGCACACATTTTAAAAATACCATATTCTCATCACACATTACCTGCAGTAGTAATAACAACATGAGGACCACTTCCATAGCTCAGACAGGCTATCTTTTTGCCACATAAAGTATCTAATCTCTGTGGTTCAATTGTGCTCTGAATGTCGCCTGTTCCCAAACAGCCACTGCAGTTGGTGCCAAGCACAAACACCTGTTATAAAATCTTATTGTTAATGTAGCAAGTTATTTATTACACTGTGCATTTACCATTTAAATGAAAAATAATCCATCCTATACTTTCTTTATTCAATAATTAATGTATGATACTTCTCTAGGGTCTATTATCATAATTCTGGCTTCACTGCTAATCTATCCTGAATTAATAATGAATCAAATAGTTATCAAATAATATTCCACTAATATACGCTTTCTCTGATAATTACCTCATCATTTTCAGTTGCATACAACACTTCATTACCAGCACTGCCAAATACACAGGCTTGACGAATTAACTTCAGTTCTTCTTGAGAGCAGAGTGCAAAAATTGGCCATTTTCCAACATCCAACATCTTTAGGGCTGAAAAGAAAGCAGCATGTATCACCTGCTGAGATTAAAAAATGATATCAGATATTTAGAAAAAAGGAAAATGTTCAACCTTATACAATGAAAGGGCTAAATCTAAAGAAAAATTAAACAGTAGATAAGAAAGGGTATTACTTTCTTGCCCAAGCACAAAACAATGTCTTATTTCAAAAGTAGGTTTTGGACGGACAATGATTAAAAAAGAATCCATACACACCATGATGAAGACCAAAAGAAAAAAATAGAGAAAAGCACCAAATAATGTGTAGACATACTGAGACAACCAGTTCTGTCTCTAGTTTTCCAAAATTTATATTTCTGAAATTAAATTCCCTGGCTTCCAAGAGAGAACAAGAAGTTATTTTTATGGACGTAGCTTGTGCAGCTCAAGTTCAATGTTCTGTTTCTTGGACTAGGATAAACATTAATAGTTTTCCCTTTCAATATGTTATGCATGGTTGAACTGTATTACCTATGACTAATTTAGGCCCTTATTCCACAAAATTTAGATTCTGATCCAAACTCCACTGAAGTCAATGGAAAGACATTCATTGATTTCAATGGGCTTTGGAGTCTAAGTCTTACTTCAGTGGGACTACACCTGGTTGTAAGAGTTTGCAGGATCTAGCTTTCTTTCCAATGTCTGTACAGCACTAAGAACAATGTTCGTTAGCAGCCACTATTCAGTAAGACACTTAAGAACATGTCTAACTAGAGGCATGACAATAGGCCAACTGTAGTCAATGTAGCTATTCATCATGAAAGCTAAGCACATGCTTAAGTGCCTTGCTAAATAAAGGTCTAAATAATGATCATAAGTGCTTGAAAAACTCCATTAAAGGTGAGACTATATGCAGTATATGCTACTGAATAGGACAATTCACCCATGGCTTGTGGCCCCTTTGTGCCAGCTAGTGCATAGGACCCATAAAGGATTTCCCCTGCCCCTCTCCATGGGGAATACATGTGCACAGTAGGCCCAGCGCAGGAGCCAGAGAGCAAACTTTATACCCCTCACACACATAGGACACTGTATCACCTGCTGAGGCTCTGGGGGTATTCTGCAAGGATGAGGGAGTGACTGCAATGACCCTACACCCTGGCAATTCTATACCAGTGCAATGGCCCCTACATGCCACTGCAACAAGGGCAGAAATTAGTCTTTTGGGCTGCCCTATCCTGTGATGGTGGATGAACCAGCCCCCAAATAGATCTCTAAAGAAAACCAGGGTGGATAAAAATCAATGATTTAAAAAAAAATAAAAACAACAATCTGATTTTTTTTATTTAAATCGGATTTTTTTGATAAAATGCTTTTTGAGGAAAAAACCTATCTGAAGATCGTTTTAATTAAGATACATTATAGCTCAAAGATATCTCATCATGGAATAGGGATTATAAATTCTAATTCTGTAGTATGACACAATATATTCATATAATGTTTAAGAAAAGTTTTGTAAATGAGTTCTAATAGTTCATGGATTAGGGACCCAATCTTACAGGCTTTCCAAGGCTTCTGTACATATTATTTAGGTTAATCTTTCTATCTACCTAATGGGACTCAGTGCTCAGTCTAGAACAGGGGCAGGAAAACATTTTGGCCTGGGGGCCACATTGGGTTTCAGAAATTGTATGAAGGGCTGGTTAGGGGAAGGGGTCGTGGCCTGGCCTCCACCCCTATTTGCCCCCTCCCAGGACTCCTGCCCCATCCAACCCCCCCATTCCCCGATTGTCCCCCAGGGACTCCTGCCCCATCCACCACCACCACACCCCTGCACCCTGTCCCCTGACCGCCCCCGGAACCCCTGCCCCTGCCTGCCCCTTGCTGGCCCATCCAACCCCCCCTCTCATTCCTGACTGCCCCCCCAGAAGCCCTTCCCCATCCACCCCCCTCCCCGCACCCTGTCCCCTGACTGCCCCTGGAACCCCTGCCCCTGATTGCACCCCACTGCCCCATTCAACCCCTACTCTCATTTCTGACTGCCCCTGCAGGAACCCTGCCCCCATTCGAACCCCCTGTTCCCCACCCTCTGATTGCCCTGACCCCTATCTATACCCCTGCCCCCTGACCACCCTCCCAAACTCCCCTGCCCTCTATCCAACCCCCTCGCTTCCTGCCCCCTTACTGCGCTGCCTGGAGCACTAGTAGCTGGCGGTGCTACAGCCGTGCCACCCGGCAGGAGCCAGCCACGCCATCGCCACTGCACAGCACTGAGTCAGGCTGGGCTCTGCAGCTGCACTGCCTCAGAAGTTCGCAGCTCTACCACCCAGAGCATTGTGCCAGCCGTGGAGTTAGCTGAGGCTGCGGGGGAGGGAGAATAGCAGAGGAGGTGCCGGGGGTAGCCTCCCAAGCCAGGAGCTCAGGGACTAGGCAGGAGGGTCCCACGGGCCGGATGTGGCCCGCGGGACGTAGTGTGACCACCTCTGGTCTAGAAGATACCATCAGAAATGCTTAGTTTTGCAGCTCTTAAACTCTGGATTTGTGTCTCCAGAGATAACATCGCATCGAGCATTGTAAAATCGAAACGGATATTGTAAAATCAAAACTCGATGACAATGTATAAACATCATAAGTGTCATAAGCAGTGTAGGTGAGGGATGTGCTGGCTGTGGCTTCTCGCAGCCCCCATTGGCCTGGGATGGTGAACCGTGGCCAGAGGGAGCCGTGATTGGCCGAACCTGCAGACGCGGCAGGTAAACAAACTGACCTGGCCCGCCAGGGTGCTTACTCTTGCGAGCCGCATGCCAGAGGTTGCCAACACCAGTATTAAGGTTATAACAACCAACAAGAATGCACTTGTATGTAAAAATCCATGATTAAATCGAATTTTCCTGACTAGTGATTTAAATCAATTTTAATCATGATTTAAATCAATTTGATTTAAATCAAATCAACCCTGATGAAAAGAATTAATTTCAAATTCTTAGCTATGACATCTCTGCAATATTTGTAAAGACCTAGTGTTTCAGTTTAGTCTAATCTGGATGTTAGTTACAATTTGTGGCAAACAATAAAACCTTAAGTAATAGCCTAGCTCCACTAAAGTAAATGGCAAAAAAGAGTGAGATTTTCACCTCGTTTCTTATTTTTTTATGTATTAGTTTTTAAAGGAGAGAACTTAAATAGATTTCATTTTAAGCCAACAATTCTAAAATAGTCAAATAAAATGTTTTAAAGTTAAATGTAATTCATACAAATTAGTCCATCAGAGAGATTAAAATAGAATTCAGTTCTTTATTAAGGGGAGGTAGGAAAGGGAAAGAATTTTATAATAGATATTTTTAAAAACCCACATTTATTACTAAATATTCATTTTTAAACAAGCATTTCAAACCTATTCATCATATAACTCCCCGATTATATACTACAAGATATTAAAAACTTTTTAAAAATTCATAATCCCCATTATGTTACCAAATCTACTGATGAAAAAAGAAAAACTCCTTTAAAAGTCTACCCAAGAACATTCGTGCGCTTGAAAAATATCCAAATGTATTTTCAGGCATCTGAAATAACAAAGGCTTCATTATAATCCTCCTTTGTGGTTTCAGATGTATCTGTTTCAACACTGCTTCAGATCACTAAATATATAATCTATATGAATTTAGTTATCATTTAGACTTCCACATGTAAGTATAAAAAAGTCTTTCGAATAAGGATAAAATCCTGCCATTCAGCACAAGCCAATGACCTCATAACAAATTTGTTGTATAAACCTGCAAACACAAACAACTCTCCAGCAAGACTTCCTACTGAAATAGTGTCTGAACCGCAATCAAATGTCGGGACTGAAAGGCAGAGGAAGTCCACTGGAGCCTGTTACGCCAACATTACTGACACTGTCGCTACCGGCATTCTTCTCATTGGTACCAGACTCAACGGACATTCAGAGGCCAGAACCAGAGTCAACAGTTCAAGGTATCTGCCCTCCATACCGTCTACCTAGGAAGGGTCGGAGGCACCCATGCCATCCCGTGCACCAGAGATGGCACCAGAAGAGTCACCTCAAGAGTTGGAGCACTCACAATCCATCATATGCGATCTCTTCTTTAGTGCTCGAGGCAGAGAACAATTCCTGCACTTCTTCAGAAAGGCCTGTGCCCCAGAACGGGAAGCAGCAGTACTTTCCAAGCCGGAGGGCAATCTGCAGCCTAAGGAAGTCTTCAGTACTCGAATTTCCCATAGGAACAATGTAGCATCGAGCATTGTAAAGTCAAAACCGACATTGTAAAATCAAAACACGATGACAATTTATAAACAACATAAGTGCCATTTGTCGTAACTCGAATGTCGTAAAGTCGAGGAAGGCCTGTATCTGCCATTAAAGCCCTTGACTCTTCAGAGGGGAAGAGATGGCCACCAAAAAGGTCATATTCATGGATAGGTGAAGAAGAGAACAAGTGGCCATTGGTTCAGAGAGGGTTTCATAAGACAATTAATTATCCAGGTTAGATCCTATACAGGACTGGCCTACCTAACGTAAGAAAAACAGTTTCTCAGTCCCTTGGATGAGCATACACTGAGAATCCCTCAACAAAGGAACGAAAGGCCTTTACAGCACCCACTGGCCGCAGTTCCTGATGGAACTCATAGAGAATCCTGACTTTTATCGTTCCAACAGACAGTCAAGATTAGCAGAGAGGGAAGAATTAATGGATGAAAATTGTTGTCGGACACTCCAGTGTTGAATTCTCTTCCATTCTGAAGGTAAGTACTTTGGGTAGACATTTTCCTGTTGTTTAATAACACCTGTGATACCTCTGCAGAACAGGAAGAGTCTATTCCTGAGAACTATTGAGCAGCCAAGCCTTGAAATGAAGAACTCCCAGACTGGAATGGAGAGTCTGACCGGAGATCTGAGAGAGCAGGTGAGGAATGGACAGAAGAGTCAACAGTGGAGAGACAGCAAAGTGAATCAGGCAAGGGTACCAGACCTCTCTGGGCTATGTTGAAACCACTAATGTGGTCTTGGCTTTATCTTTCTTGATCTTGTTTACCAATTTGAGAATGAAATATGTTGGAGGAAACGCATACAAAAGACCTTTAATTAATGGAACAAAGAAGGCATCTCAAGTGAATGGAGGTTCAACCTTCTGGTCAAGCAGAATTGTTTGCACTTCCTGTTGGTGATGCTGACAAAGAAACCCACAGAAAATACCCTCTGATTCGTATGTTATCAGTGACTATTTATCAGTAAAGATTGTAGAATTCAAAGTTTTCATAAAATTTTGCATAAAACAGAGTACAACTTGTTTCTCCAAAGTTACACTGACCTAAAACAAAAACAATAAACTTTCTGATTATGGGGCCTGACTATTGCCCACAAAAATTTCCTCACTAAAATCAAAAGGAACTTTGGATGTGCAAGAAACACAGGATATAGTCCATGTTTTTTAAGACAATAAGGAAAAATTTTATCCATGCAGTTTTTTCCATCCAACCATTCCATGGGCTTCCTACTTCATTTCGCACCATTTTTCAACTACCATTGTAAACTGTGTGTCTGACAGCATGGATCCTGAGCTGCTGACCAATCTGGTGATGAGTGCTATGAACACAATGCACTGGTCCAGCATTATTTCATGAGCTGCGAAACAGAGAATGATTCAGAGATGCCTGCCCTATTGTCTGCCACGGAAACAAATAATTAAAGATTGCTGCTGGCACTCACGGGACAGCTTGTCACGGTGGACCACTGGTACTGAGCTAGGGAAACAAGCACTGAGGGGTGGGTATGATGTTGCAGTCTATATGGTTTTTTAAAAATATGCTAATGAGTGAATATAACATAACTGGAATATGCTTCATGCAAAAGGTCTCTTGTAAGGTACCATTACAAAGCTTATAATCTACTGATTGTGATCATCCTATTTGTATAAATGTACCACTCTTGTATCTGAAACTAGAAATATGAAATAGAACTCTGAGGGCCTACTGTAATTATGCAAAGTGAGGGCCATTAATGATGGTTTGGAATCTTGATGACTCCCATTAACCAGGACAATTGTCTGCAGATGGCTGTGTTTTACCCGTAAGTCTTCCTGTATAGGTGTGTGCTGGCAAGTGGGCAATGAAATCTTGCAATGACATGTGATCATGTCACCTGAACTGGAATCCATCTTTAACCTGGTGTCTTTCCATGGAGAAAGAGGGGTGGAAACCCAGAGAGGGACAAAGGATTCCCGCCTTATGCAAAAGATATATAAAGGGGTGGAACAGAACAAAGAAAAAGGAGCCATCATGAAGAATTCCCTAGCTACCACCTGAGCTGGAACAAGAGCTGTACCAGGGGAAAGAATTGTGCCTAGGCCTGGAAGGTGTCCAGTCTGAGGAAAAACCTTACTGAAGCATCTCTGAGGGTGAGATTATCTGTATTCAGTTTGATTAGATATAGATTTGCGCATTTTATTTTATTTTGCTTGGTGACTTACTTTGTTCTGTCTGTTAGTACTCGGAACCACTTAAATCCTACTTTCGGTATTTAATAAAATCACTTTTCACTTTCCCAAAAGATCCAAGCACTTCAAGTCTTTGAGGAAGAACTTGAATCTGCCCTGATGGGCTCTGTCATTCAACACCATGACCATCAGGGAATTCAGGGCTGGGTGGGAATAGAACCCCTCGAATCTCTGTAGAGGCACAGTATAACACTTCAAGTGCTTGGCCACCGGTGGTGCTGAGACCAGCAAAGCTCAAAGAGCCCTCAGAGGCTCAAGGAGCGTCTCATTAACTGGAAAGCCACTCTCTCAGGGTCAGAGGGCTGGAGAATGACCACAAATTTATGAGTATTCTCCTGCAGAAACTCCACCTGAATTTCAAGGGACAAGGTCACATGACATAAAAGGTCTTGTTAGGCCTTGAAGTCCTCCACGATGGAAGGGGAGGATGAACCAGGTAACACTGCATTGTCTGGGGACAAGGCAAAGTCTCTGGATGGGAAAACTCCAGCAGTTCTGCAGAAAGGGGAACTGCGGGCATCTGGACTTGCAGCTTATCTGCAACCATCAACACCACACAAGCTGGTGATCTTGTTTTTGATTTGGATGACAAGCAAGTCCTGAGCTTCCCACTGAGCCCAAGGGGGCCACTGGTATAGGTAAGGCATTGGTGGCCAGTAGGTGCCACACCAGGGGCCTCCATCCTGGCTTCAGGGGTGCATGCCATCCTTGGTAGCTGTATTGGTCTACTGGTGGCCTTCAGACTTCCTCCAGTGATGTGGAATGGGAGGACGAGGATCCTGACTCTGAAGCAGAGGTGTCCCAGGATCTCGCAGAAATAGGAGGAGCAACTCTAGAGGGAACCAACAGGCAGTTCGACTCATCCATGGCCCAGAATGAGGTTGAAATTGGCCCTCCCATTGTAGTCGGCACCACTGATGCCGAAGGCAAGGTCAGTCCCAATGCAAACAACTGTACCAGAGCACCCACGTGCCTTGACGTTGAGGGTGGTGACAACCTCCATGGAACCATCTGCAGCATCGACTGCATTGGTGCCAAGGGAGGGCCCAGTAATAAAGTCTTGTACTGCAAGGGGGGCTTCCTGGTGCTGTGCCAGAGGGCTGAAGAGTTCAACAGCATGCTCTGACTGGGGGGCCATTGCAGACACCAACCTCACAAAGACTTGGACTAGCAGTGAGGACAGGACTGAAAGGCAAAGGAAGTCAACCACAGCATGTTACGCCAACATTACTGACACTGTTGCTATCAGCATTTTTCCCATTGGCACCAGACTCAATGGATGCTCAGAGGCCGGAAGCACAGTCAACAGCACAAGGTGTCTGCCCTCCCTAACCTTTACCTAAGGAGGGTCGGAGGCACCCATGCCATCCTGTATGCCAGAAGAATGACCCTGGGAGTTGCAGCACTCACAATCCATCATATGCGATCTCTTCTTTAGTGCTCATGGCAGAGAACTTCTTCAGAAAGGCCTGTGCCCCAGAACGGGAAGCAGCAGCACTTTCGAAGCCTGAGGTTAATCTGCAGCCTAAGGAAGTCCTCAGTACTGGGTCAGGCCTCATGGCCTGTTCAAGCAGGTGCTGCTTCAGGCAAAGGTCCTTTGTCACCTGAGTCCTCTTTTTAAAATGACCTACAGATTGAATACCACTCTTTAAACTTGCCTTTGCCAAGGCAGAGCAAGCACCGCATGTGGGGGTCACTGTTGGGAATCGCTAATTCACACAAAGTGCAATGCCTGCATCCCAGAGGAGAACTACCATTACCACTATGCTATAGTCTATAACTTTTACTCTAACACTACTGACTATTAACTATGTTCAATAATACTAGGTGTCATAAACAGATAGTTAAGGGTTAATGCCTCTTTTACCTGTAAAAGGTTAAGAAGTTCACCTAGCCTAGCTGACACCTGACCACAGGAACCAATGGGGGAACAAAATGTTTCAAAAGGAAGGAGGGAAGTTTTCCTTTATTTTAGTCAGTTTCAGTTTCAGCCGGAGTGAAAAAGATCAAGGAACCAGCCTCTTATCAGAGCGGTAAGTTTTAGAAAGGGATAAATAGGTTTATGTTTAGTTTCTTTGTAACTTGCCTTGATACCATTAAGGGAATTATCAAATTTGGGTATTCTTGTGTGTATTAAGATTTTTGCCCAGGGGAACATCCTCTGTGTTTTGAATCTGTTGTCTGTGAGAGTAGCTGGTATGCTAATCTCTCCCAGAGGGTTTTCTTTTACCTTTCTTTTCTTTAATTAAAAGCCTTCTTCTTAATATCCTGATTGATTTTTTCCTTGTTTTTAGATCCAAGGGGTTTGGATCTGGACTCACCAGGAATTGGTGGGGGAAAGGAGGGGGGATGGTTAAATTCTCCTTGTGTTAAGATCCAAGGGGGTGGATCGGTGTTCACCAGGGACTTAGTGAGAAAGTCTCTCAAGGCTACCTAGGGAGGGAAAGGTTTTGGGGGGAAAGAGGGTGTTCCAGACACTGAGAAATCTGGATGGTGGCAGCAAGACCAGATCTAAGCTGGTAGTTAAGCTTAGAGCTTCTCATGCAGGCCCCCCCCCATCTCTACCCTAAAGTTTAGAGTGGGGAAGGAACCTTGACACTAGGCTTAGAAGATAAATTGCAAGATTGCGACGCAACATCCACAGAGAGCTCCAACTACAGCCAACAGCTAGTGAGAAGGAACGGAGGGGACTCGGGGCAGCACCACCTTATATAGCTGGAGAGAGGCTACAAGCATGAGGCACAAGCACTGCCGTCTATGGGTATGCTAGGCAAAGGTATCTACCTCTGGCACACGCACACACCTACTTGGAGTACAGGTCTGCATCTACTCAAAGAAGAACTGATTAAAAGACTTATTTTTCAATGCACCTCACCTAAAGACATTCACTGACCAGTAAGTCAAAATAATATTGAATGCATCCATAAATAAATACATTGGCCAAATGCCTTCCTCAGTGGTCTACATTCCTTGTTTGGTACTGTTTAGCATTTGTTTATGGACACAAAACCAATGAAATGTTTGTCCAATTTGGTCAGAATGGTAATACTTCAATGTCAATATTTGGTTGATGTGCAGTTTTTTAGTTTTGTTTGTTTCTTTTTTTAAAATATCACAGACTCTTAAAGTAACTGCTTTTCACAGTGTCACCAACTGTTCTCCAAGCTGATGTGATGTAGTCTGAAGTTCTAAAGGACAGCAAAGGTTTATCTCCATCTGCACAAATTTCCTAGCTTTCTTGAAAACAGACACTGGTTTCTTAAAGATTTAGATTCTGTGTTTCAGTTCTCTCCTATCTGCCCAACTGATGGGTCAGAATGAATAACAGTGTGGTTTTCTCTTCAATAACATCCCTAGTCTAGAGACACTCAAAGATATCCTTATATAAAAAGTAATGAAAATTACAGCATTTCTTTAACATTACTTACAAAACTAAAAATCATACATTATAGGAAACAATGGGGGAAAAAAAGCATTACCAAAACTGCCCAATAAAAATATTGTTATATTAAAATCCTTTTAAAATATAAAAATAAAGATGCTTTAATACAATTTATTAACACTCATGAATTAATTAGAAATCTGTCTTAGGAATTAACAGATAAGTTTGACCCACTAAGGGACTGAGATGATATTTGTGGCTCCCTTATTCTCAATTTTTTTATCTCCTTACCTTCCATACTCCCCATCAGAGCTGAGTCTAATATTGAAGACAATACTGATCTAGAAAAATGAACCACCACATAATGTTTGGAAAAGCTATGTATCGAAGTCCAGGTCGTAGCCTTGCAATCTCCACATGAACATGTTTAAATAACACCACAGATGTAGACAGAGATCTCGTAGAATGAACTAATGCCCTAGAAGGAGGTTAAATATGAGGATACATTCTGAAAGCCACCTCCAGAGCCTCTGGGTGGAGACTGTGGACCCCTTGTATCTGTTCACAATCCAAACAAATAGCTTGGGAGACTTTCCACATGGTTTGATTCTGTCCAGATAAAACCCTCCTAATGTCCAAAGTGTAGAAGGCAGCATCTTCCTTAAACTGGTATGGGTTCGGGAAATTAACTTGGGAAATGGATGACTTGGTGGATGTGAAATGCAGAAATCACGGTAGAAAGGAACTTAAGATGTAGTCATAGTCAAACTTTGTCCTTGAGGAATAGTGTTAAAGGAGTACTGGCAATCCTCAGACTTATGACACAATTGGTTCCTGAATATCGCATCGTAAGTCAAAAAAGTCATAACTCAAATTTCCCATAGGAACAATGTTGCATCAAGCATCGTAAAGTCAAAGCCAACATCATATAAATCAAAACACGATGACAATTTATAAACATCATAAGTGCCATTCGTCGTAACTCAAATGTCGTAAGTCAAGGGCTCCCTGTATCTGCCATTAAAGCCCCTGACTCTTCTGGGTGGAAGAGATGGCCACCAAAAAGATCATTTTCATGGATAGGTGAAGAAGGGTACAAGTGGCCATTGGCTCAGAGGGGGTTTCATAAGACAATTAATTATCAAGTTTAGATCCTACAAAGGACTGGCCTACCTAACGTAAGAAAAAAGGTTTCTCAGTCCCTTGAATAAGCATACACTGAGAATCCCTCAGAGGAACAGAAGGCCTTTATAGCCACCAGTGAACCCTGATGGAACTCATAGATAATCCTGAAATTTATCATTCCAACAGATAGTCAAGATTAGCAGAGAGGGAAGAATTAATGGATGAAAATTGTTGTCGGACACACCAGTGTTGAATTCTCTTCCATTCTGAAGGTAAGTACTTTGGGTAGACATTTTCCTGTTGTTTAATAACATCTGTGATACCTCTGCAGAACAGGAAGAGTCTATTCCTGAGAACTATTGAGCAGCCAAGCCTTGAAATGAAGAACTCCCAGATTGGAATGGAGAGTCTGACTGGAGATCTGAGAGAGCAGGTGGGAAATGGACGGAAGAGTCAACAGTGGAGAGACAGTAAAGTGAATTTAGTAAGGGTTCCAGACGTGTCTGGGTCACATTGGAACCACTAATGTGGTCTTGGCTTTATCTTGCTTAATCTTGTTTACCAGTTTGAGGACAAAATATGTTGGAGGAAACACATACAAGAGACTCTTAATTCACAGAGCAAAGAAGGCATCTCAAGTGAATGGAGGCTCAACCCTCTGCTCAAGCAGAATTGTTTGCACTTCCTGTTGGTAATGGTGACAAGAAACCCACAGAAACCCTGAGGTCAGTAATCTGTGACTAAGAATCTGAGAGTCCAACCCCTATTTGTAATCTTGGAAGAAGTGTTTGTTGAGATTGTCATCCATGGTGTTTTGTACACCTGAAAAGTAAGTGGCTGAAATGAGGGTATGATTGGCTATACACCTGTTCCACAGCTTTATTGTTTTGTTACAAAAGAGAAAAGGATCTTCCCCCCTTCCCTGACAGGTGATGGAGAACATGCAGACTATGTTGTCTGTCATGACCTTCTCAGATTTTCCCCTTGATTAATGGCAGAAAGTGAACACAAGCATTCCTGACTGCCCACAGCTCCAAAAGATTGACGTGTAAAAGCGCTTCATGGGCAGACCATTTGCCCTGAATAGTGTGTCCCCCTAAATGCAACCCCTTCTCCGGTCCAAAAGAGATACATCCGATGTTATGGTGATGATTGGGTAAGGTTAGATGATCAGAAGCATAAAACAAGCCCCTCACACAAAATGAAACAGATAAAAAGTATAAAAGTAAATAACTGCACTAACTAAACTTAAAGGCAGAAGCTAAATTTTGAACAATAAAAGCAGGCGTGCTAAATGTTCCATCCCAGGCCAAAGTGTTGAGAAGGAACTGGGGGATGGGGAGGTTGCCTGAGCAGCTCTATACATCCTGGATACAGGGCATGCGGTTGCGTAGGGCACATGTGCAGGCCATATGAGCATTGCTACCAAAAATCTCCAATCAAAGATGCATGGGTCACATGACAGCTGATGTTGAGAGCCAATAGGTACACTACTTGAAGACGATGATATTAGCAGGACTCTGACTGGAGGAGTCTAAAGACCAACATTGCAAGCAAGTTCAAACGCTAAGGGAAATTTTATCTTTGTGAACATAGTTTTCATATTCACTGCTCCACAATCAGTGCAGGCTTGGATCATTCAATACTTCTTCAAACCATCTGATCTTAACAATTTATATAGAAACTGGCTAGCCCAGTTTTCTTTCTAGGATAGTTAATTAAAAAAATTCACTATTATGCTCCCAAACTTGAATTAAGTGTTTTATTCAGTTTTACACTCCTAGGATGAAAAAATGGCTGAGGGGGAAGTTATCAGATCACTATAGAATAATTAAATTCCTACAGATGCGCGTTGCCAAAACACTAGGCCGGAATCAATTATTGTGGAGCTTCATGATAAATTAAGTATCAGAAGGGTAGCCGTGTTAGTCTGGATCTGTAAAAGCAGCAAAGAGTCCTGTGGCACCTTATAGACTAACAGAAGTTCTGGAGCATGAGCTTTCGTGAGTGAATGCATCCAACGAAGTGGGTATTCACCCACGAAAGCTCATGCTCCAAAACTTCTGTTAGTCTATAAGGTGCCAGAGGACTCTTTGCTGCTTTTACATGATAAATTAAAGTGATTCTGTAGACCAGCGGAACAAGTCAAAACTACTTAATGAAAATATACTGCTTCTCTGTTTAACGTTCTCTTGAATTAGATAAGAACATTAACACTTGTGAGAGAAATGCTGCTTATCTAAATTCTTGGTCTTGTGATACTCTCATAACCTTTAGTAAAGCACTACTATAATGCAGCCAACTAAACTTCTTTATCTACAAGTAATGTAGATGACGTGCACAAAACAAACTCATATTCTGTTGTGATGCTCAACTCTGACCTTGCCGGTGACTCCATAAGAAACAGGAGATTCAGCCTCCATATGGACCTGATCCCGTACCACCGGCCTGCAGAGAAATAATTTTGGTTAAAATCAAGATACCATATTCCTTGTGACTATATGTTATGGAATTATCTACATTTTAAGTGGTTTAGTTCAATTAAAATGTGTGTGTTAAGAAGGAGATCAAGGACAGGACAAACTTCTTGGCATTTGGTTTCTAAAATTACAAAGAGGGACCGTGGCCTGCTGCTCTCCCACTGAAAAGTTTTTCAAAACTGCCTGAAATTGGCTTAAGGTAACTTTCCAATAAGTTGAGTTGAATATTCTCAGGCTAGTTTTTAGCCCAATGGTGCTTTGTGGGGGAGGGCGGGAAGGAAATAGTAAAATTTTAATCTGTTTTTCAGGTATCTGACTCGGAATAGGAAGGAAAAAGTGTATTTAATGCTTACAGTAATTTTCTAGGTCCTTTATGCACTCTAATAGAAATAATGAATTTAAAACTTGGCTAATACAAATGCTTAAAGTGATAGTTATGTGCTATTCTAAAGCTGAATAAAGCTGACCAGGAAACAAAAATATGATGATGTAAAAAAGATAGTTTATTGCACATATTATGCCCTGTTTAGCATAACCCCCTCAGATACTGATCCCTACAGCTCTCCTCTGAAAAGTGACTTTACGGATATAAAATGGCTTTTTGGGTTTCCGATTTTATTGTTCAATGATTCCCTTAACATTTTCTCAGTTTACAAGGAAAATCAACAGCTCTGTAACTCAACCTGGTATCCGAATGTCAAGATACGCGCTTTCCAACTCTTGCATCAACAATAAGAACAGATTGTACAGATCGAATGCCACCTTCAGATAAACTAGTACAACACTCCTATCCTAAAATTTTTCCCTTAACTACAATATATGCAACCCTCTTGCCCTTAGTGAGGTTGTACAGATGGCCATGCTACTGAAACTGTTTTAAAAATTATTTACTGAACAAACCAAAAAATAATCTATTTCATTTTCTCAAAGGCGTGCTGATTCTGCAGGTTAGACAGTAATAACAATTTTACTGTTTCCACTACAGAAAGTCAATAGAATTCTGAAATAAATAGGGAGTAGATCTGCTGAGTAATAAGGTTCCACTTTTACATAAATCACTTTTTAGGCGAGTACTACACCTTAAAGGCGGCATCAAAAGACGTTCTAGAGAGCTAGCTACCTTTCTGCTAAACATACATACTTCTAATTTCAAAATCTGTAAACTAATACTCAAGCCAAAGATATACATTTGAAGTATGTATGGAATCGAATTATAGAGAGGTAAAAAATTCTATTCTCTCCAGAACAAATCCCAAATAAAATTAAAATGGCACAATAACTATTGCTTAGGTATATTACATTTAAGGTATACATTTAACAGCAAATATAAATGCTGTATATGTAAAATGAATGAATTACATCTATTTTGGAAACTATCATTTTGAATTTCTTGATTTTATGCATTTAACATCTCAAACATAATAAGATTAAACATATGTTAAGAGCTTATCTTCATTTGCCCAATGTGACTTTCATCCTATGTTTCATAGGATAGCCTATTATTTCCACTTTAGCCTAGTCTCATCTCCCCCCATCTCCTTTTTCCATTCATAATAGGGTAAAACAGAAGCAGTTAACTTTATGCTTGTCTGTTGAATTTTCCACTGTTTGTATATCATCACTTAACACAACAGGGCATCTATCCTGATTAAAACTGTGTGTGCTGCCAATGCACAAACAAACAGTAGTACATTATGTTTGTGAAGGATGCCACATATGTGAACATTTAACTTAAGAATGTGCCTAACCTCAAGCATGCAGGTAGTCACACTGAATCCAATGGGACTACTCAGATGCTTAGAGTAACTTGCTAATTCTGGACCTTATTAGCATTTAGCCTTCCGATCTTCCAACTCTCCTTAGCAACCCTGGCATATGTGCCACAGAAGACATTTAGGGCTTCCCTAGAATACAGTACATTTATTCTACTGACAGGTTTCCTAAGAGTACAATCATGAATTATGGATTGGATTTTCCAATTTAAGTGTGAAAATGGAACTCTACATTTTGGAAAGGTTAAGAACATAGGACTGGAAGAGATCTCCTGGGTCATCAAGTCCAGACCTTTGCTATCACAGGTAATCCTGTCACATAATCTTACAAACTCAATCTTAAAACTACGTGGGTTGTTTACCCTCATTATTTCTATTGAAAGGCTGTTTCAGAACCTTACTTCTTTAATGGTTAGAAACCTTCTTCTAATTTCCATGCTAAATTTATTCATGGACAGCTTATACCCATTTGTTCCTGTGTCAACATTGCCCCGTAATTTAAACAGCTCTTCTCCCTCCCTGGTGTTTGCCATCCTGATGTATTTATACAGAGCAATAATATCCTCTCAGCCTTTGTTCTGATTGAACTGAAACCTATAAATCAATGCTATTCATCAACTGGATTGGAATATTGTAATTTGATTATGTTTAGAACAAAGCATTGTGCTTTTGTCTTCAAGTTCATTTCTATTCATTAGTGAAGGTCCACATACGTTAGGATGATCCATTTCAATTACCATTATTCTAATTCAGCGGAGGAAAGAGATTCTCCACTCCCCCGTCTTCTTCATCTTTAAGAGAAGATCAGTGAGGTAGAAAACCTTTCAACTCATTTCCGGAAAAAGGAGTACACGAACTCCTCCTCACCATGCAGAAATTTTTTTTTACCCTAAATATCTGTGAGGAAGTTTTACTCTGGGGACAAATTCTGCAAGCTGTTCTGCAAGCCCCTGCACAGAGCCCTCCTGGAGTGCCGTAGGTTCCCCCAACTACAAGGGGGTTGTTCCTTTATCAGAATCCCTTTAGAAAAGTTTAGAGAAAAAAAATACACCCTGGTCTCTAGATATTTGTATGAAAGGTGTTCTTTGTAAAATATTATATTTCAGTGTAACTGTTTCACTTGAGTCCTTTAAAAAAAAAAAAGTGTAACATGGAGCCATCACTTTGGTCAAAAATTATTTTACCTGTATATTTTTAAAGTACTACTGATGATCCATGTGTAACCACATGTCTTGTGTGTTCTTAGGAAGTCAGATTACCAGAGCAAGATTACTGTTGCTGAAAAATAAATACTAAATACTCAAAATAAGACAGAGAAGAAAAAAAATACTTTAATCAAGAATATTCAAGAACCACAGTTACAGCAGAAAAATACAATTTTAGCTGTTGCTGAGATGTTATCAGAGATCCTCACCTATCAAATCTTAAAGTATGCATAAAATAATTGAGATCTCTTTCTTTAAAACAAGTATCCAGAAGACATTTGTTTGCATACTAGTTTTTGTTATGTTAAAAGTAACCAACATAAGAGAATGCCTAAAGATGCAGGGAAAAATGATCTATGGTTTAAGATCTAGTCACAATTTAACTTTCAGTTTTCCCAATAAATTACGTAGAACATGGGGGCTGGGAGCAGGAAACAGCAAGCTTTATTCTAAAGACTCAGTTCTTAAGCGAACACACGAGCATTTTATTTTAACAGAAACACATATACAAAAAGATGTATTTATATATTTTAGTCTCTCACATAAACAAACACAACTACAATGTATAATTCCAGAGCCAGCATGTTCTTGTGGACTGATCTTAGGGCTGGGAATTCCTACGTTCTAATCTTGGGTCTGTCCTTGACTCACCATGTGGCCTTAGACAAGTTACTTATGGGCCTTCTACACACCAGATAAGATTGAGTTTGGGGACCCAAGTACAAGGTAGTTCCAATTGGGAGCATAAAACACCACTTTACTATACATATTTGATCAGGTCTATTGAGCTAATTTCTATTTGTAATGCAATTTTTATAAATTATCCCTCTGTGCATGTTTCCTGTGAGCAGAATTTTTTGATATACAGTTTAGTCTTTCCTCTCACTTGTTTGAAGTGTTTGTGAATCCCACTGATCACACCCAGGTGTCTCTATAGATGGTTCCTAAAACATACAAGATTGCAGCTTATTTATATAGAGCCTATAACCACTGGATGAGAGTTGGGAGAGAGAGAAGTATGAGGAAAAAGCCATAATTAATAGCCTACTGATGTCCTTAAAGAGGGGCCAAACCTCTATTCCAATACTTCTTGATTTCTATGCATCCTTTGATCATGAAGTGCTGCTGGCTTATATAAAGGACATGTCAGGAGCAGACAGAATAGTACTCGGGTGGCTTCATTCATTCATTCCTATTGAACATATCATAGAGAATGAGGGGCTCCTTTCCTAGACAACTCATTTTGGGGTTCCCTTTTCAATATTATCTTGCTTCTTTAACATACAACATGATAACACTTGAGGAGATAGTGAAATGTCATGAATCCAATGTCAACAATAAGCTGACAATACACAGCTCTTCATTTGCTTTTCCACTAACATGACATTTCCATTACCAAGATATTTCAGAGCCTGGAAGAAATAAACAATTGGTTGAAGAGCAAGCAGCTAGCTCAAACTGAATCTTGAAAAGATGAAGTGATGCTACTAGAAAGAGGGGGAAAACGTGACAAACTTACTGGAACAGTGATCTCACCCTTGATTGAGATCATCCAAACATCATCCGTCAAGAAAGTACGAAGTCATGGGGTCTTTTTGAATTCCTTACTGTTCCTGGACACAGACTGGATCAGTGGCAAGAAGCCACTAATTCACAATCTCCACTGGCTAGTTGTAGCCTGTAAACTGTCTTTAAAATGAATCTGGAAAGGGACATCTAAGATACTTCAAATACAACATATCCATCCTTTACCTTGCAAGACAGCTACACACTACAAGGATGCTAAAATTAGGATGGCCCAGGATGACAGGTTTAGGGGCACAATCTATTTTTTCCAGAAGCAAGACCTCAGCTGCAGAATATCTTGTCAGAGATCAGATGGAGCCCAATCCTGACTGTATTCAAATGTAAGGCCCTGATCTTACTATTGATTATGGGGGCTGATTCCTGTGAACAGATCCACGGAAGTCAATGTGGGTATAGGCCATGAACCAGCAACTTATTGCAAGACTCACCTATCTGAAAACACCTTTTCCAAGGATGAACCAGTAGCTAGGGAAACTGAAGTGGGGCAAGGGGAGAGAAAGAGAGAGACACAGTGAAAAGAACAAACAAACAAAAATACATATGCACACCAGGAACAAGGAATACTGTCAAAATATTGCCCTTTAAGGCATGCTCAGTGCTATCTTTGTTTTACCATATGGGCTACATCTACACTTGGAGCTAGGGGTGAGATTCCCAGCTTATGTAGACATGCTAGCACACTAAAAATAGTAGCATAGCTGCAGTAGAGCAGTCAGCAGAGAGTGGTGGCACGGGTTAGCTGACCTGAGTGCAATCCACCCGCACCCCAGGACCCTGTGGTCACATATCCAGGGAGCTAGCCTATTTTTAGCACGCTAGCTTGATGAGAGCTAGTGCACATATGTCTGTGCAAGCAAAGAACCACAATCCTAGCTAGCTCCATGCGTAGACATACCCTTAGATACTGCTCTGAAAGGCATGTTAGAAATATCACAAACATATTAGAAATGGTTTGAAGATGTTAGAGGCTACTAATATTTTGAACCCAAGAAACAACAGGACAGGAAGAGAGCTAAGAATAAGATTTTAAAACTCAATGTTGTGAACAATCCTTTTCCCCTCCCCCCTTCTTTTCTTTTACAGTTTACAAAGAAATATCATTTTGTGGTGCTACATTTAAGACCAGAAGAAATACTGTTGCTTTAAAAAAAAAAAAAAAAAAAAAAAAAAAAAAGAGAAAAAGCTCTTAAAAGAAAGAGTAAGAGTCAGAGAGGTGATTTATATAAACTGATTTTCATTACTTGACTTACATGTATGGGTAGCAGAAACTGAGATGAGGCAAGTTATTTATATTCAGAGTGTAGAATTTTTTTGAATTCTTCAACCACCTCTAGTCAAATGGGGAGGGATAGCTCAGTGGTTTGAACATTGGCCTGCTAAACCCAGGGTTGTGAGTTCAGTCCTCAAGGGTGCCGTTTAGGGATCTGGGGCAAATATTGGTCTGGGGACTGGTCCTGCTTTGAGCAAGGGATTGGACTAGATGACCTCCTGAGGTCCATTCCAACCCTGATATTCTATGATTAAGTAATAGATTTCCGCCTACTTGACTGTGGCAAAAATTAAAGATACATTTGGTAATAAATATGAAGATTTAGAAGAAAATGATAATCAATTAATCACTACCAAGGAGAAGATGAATAATGTAAAAAGGGCAATATAAATGTACAGAGGCTATTGAAAATAGTAACAAAGCTTGTATAGAAATTGTGGGTCTGTCTGAGGAAGCAGATCCACAGACAATTCCTGGTAAATATCTGAAGGTCTGGAAAATTACAATTAGACAAATCTCATATTGCTAAAAGTTACAAAATTAAAATTAAAATATCACAACCTCTTTCTACAAGAGTAAACATTATTTCTGAAGGCAGAGTTTCAGATGGTGAGAGTTGAATGCAAGAATGATTTTAATATGTAAGAGAATATTTGGGGGTTACAATAGGGCCATTTTCAGATAATTAGTGAGTGACCCCAGCAGTGAGAAAAAGGGTTATGATGATTAGTCCAGGAACCTTATTTATCCAGATCTTTCTTAAATGTCACGGAATAAAAATAAATCTTTTATTAATGTAAGATCTGCCTTTTGGGAAAATAATGTAACAATATTGTTCCTGTACTCAGCTCTAATACATCTGATCTTAAGGGAAATACTGTTTATTTTTATGTGGCTGATGCTATAAAATGTTTAGAGGCCTAACTTGAGAAGACAGTTCCGACTCCACTGTTCGTCAATTTCAAAACAGCCTCTTCCTCATCACCTGTAATCTACTCTGCAATGAAACAGAACTATAATAATACTGATCTTTGGGGCAGATATTCTGTTTTTGCTTTAGTACACCTTGCCTATTGCTAAGCACTGTGTAAACTTGCAGCACAATATAAAGGATTTGACTTGTTGGAATTTAACTGTATATTGACTCTCTCGCTCTATTTCATGGCTTTTAATTAATTTAGGTCTGGTTTCCCCCCCACTGGCAATTTTTCCCCCCAGTTGGCAGCTGTTTTATGCTGCTTCATTTTTTTCTTCTTTTTTTTTAAAATATGTTTATCTTTCTGTTTCTACTACTTGAAAATGCAAACAACTATATTGTTTTTACCCTTTAATCTTAGTGGCGAGCTTAGTTAAACTTTTATTTAATTAATTATAAAGTATCAATTCAATATTAATATTTGCTCCTATTTGAAAATTAAAAAGAAATATTTAGTCCTCTTTTGCTTTAATGTTATTTCAGATTAATATAAACAGAAGTACTCTCCAGGCTTTCAATCTTTAGAAGCATTCAGGGAGGCTCTGCATGGTCCTAAATGTCTGCTAACGTGCAGCTCCCTGAACTATCGGGATCTTTGTTTTCAAGAACATGACTGCTTTAACTCCAGATGCCATGCTTCAAACTTCACATTTAAATTGCCAGTGGTCCAAAAGAAAATAATTTTTAGGAATATCAGTATTTCAGTAGAAGTAAAAATATCAGTATTTCAGGTCTATGCAATGTTCTGAAGATTGCATTTACTAAACCCTTTGTATCAGGGCGTGTCAGTTCTCATATGATCTGTCAATACTTTAATTCCAAACATCTGAGCCCTGCAAAATCTAGACTCAATGGGTGGATCACCTCAAATATGAATTCTTTTTTGTTTAATCATATGATTAAAGTTGTCTTACTAGATATTTATTGGACAAATCTATATTAGCACAGGTCCTGATCCTGATGCCTTTATGCATGCAAAACTCACAATGACTTCAGTGGGAGCTAGGCAAGCGTAAGAGCCATAGGACTGGGTAGGGCATTTGAGGTGCTAACAATACTATTTATTTACTACAGTTCCTATGTGACCAACAAGTAACTGAAGTACTACCTAAATTCTGTGTGCTATACTACTACAACACCATTGAAGTCAACAGCAGTGTCTGTGCTTACTCCCTTCAATGGACGGCATTTACTCTACTCCTCTTTATCAAGATGTGAAATGTCAGAATCTAGCTGGAGCCTCCGATGCCAAGAGCTTAGAAGGATTGGACATTTTTAGAAATAAAAGAATTTTGTTTGTGTGAAACAGCTGACATTCTTATGCTTCAGGACACAGGCCAGAATCTAAGCTAGGGGATAAGAAGCACTTCCCATGTGTAAATTATTCTATAATTGCCCATTTGAGGATTTTGTTAATATTATCCTGAAGTATCTAGTACTGGCCAGTGTCAGAGGCTAATGGACTGCATGGACCAATGGATCTGATGCAGTATGGCAATTCCTGTTTTCCCCATCTCTGATCCTGGACTCTGAGATAGCAGTAATGTCACAAAATGTGTTCCCATATGACTGTCAAGAAAGCTTCACCCTCTTCTGGTGGACTGAGCCCAAGCTATTGTAATCTAGCCCTTTGTGAGGTTCAGGCTGGATAACACGACTACCACAACTAGGGCCAACTGTGAAGGCCTCCCACACATTACAGCTGTGTAACGCAAAACATTGCCAATGGGGGAAAAACATGCCTAAATTAACTAAAAGCCATGAAATAGAGGAGAGTCAATATACAGTTAAATTCCAACACGCCAAAATCCTTTGTATTGTGCTGCAAGTTTACACAGTGCTTAGCAATGGACCAGGTGTACGAAAGCTAAAACAGAATAACTGCTCCAAAGATCAGTATTATTATAGTTCTGTTTCATTGCAGACTGGATTACAGGTGATGAGAAAGAGGCTTTTTTGAAACTGACAAACAGTGGAGTTGGAACTGGCTTCTCAAGCTGGACCTCTAAAAAAGTTGCAGCATCAGCCACATAAAAATAAACAGTAGTCCCCCTTAGAAATCACATGTATTAGAGCTGCACAGGAACAATATTGTTACATTACTGGCTGTCTGCCACTCTACAACATCCCAAATGGGCAGAGGCCAAGCAGCCTCCTCCACACACACCCTGAAAGGCAGAAGTATTCAGTGAGGTGCTGCAACGGCCCAGAGCCCCTCACTGGGCTCCCCACCTTCCTGTGCAGAGGCAGAGAATTAGCTTGAGCCACAGTAACCATAGTGCGTCCCAGTCCCTCCCTAGCACAGTGCAGGGGCTTCCTGGCCTCCACTTCACACCGCACCTTCGAACTGGGAAGCGGTTGGTTTGGAGGAGCGAAATCCTGCTGCCAGGGAGGAGCCCTGCACGCGACGCCCTTTTTGGCGGTGCGCCCCGCCAGGGCAGGGCCCGGCACCGCGGAAACACGGCCCGAGGGCTGCCCGCAGATCCGCTCACTGACCGCACGGCCCAGCCACCGCGACTCTCCCCTCGCTGAAGGGGAGGGGGGGGGCTCCCTAAGACGCTCTCTGCTGTAGCAGGCCGAGACCAGGCCCGAGCGAGACAGGCTGAGATGATCGCCTCAGCTGCAGCCCCCGCCCCGCCTTCCAGCAATGGCGCAGCCACCCACGCCCATGTGTCGCGACCGTTGCTCCCCCACCCCCTCGGGTGGCGCTGGCGCAGCAGCGGGCGGCTCGAGAGGGGGCGGGGAAACGTTCCTGTCAAACTGAACGTTCTGCGCTGCTGCTCTCAAAACGCTAACGGTCGCGACGCCGCGGCCTCAGCGCCTGTCCCCAGAGCAAGGCGCGCGCAGGCTTCTCTCGCCGCAGCCCAAGTCGGGGCGTGAGGCGCTTCCAGGACCCCGCCCTCCCCTTCCCCATAGTTTACCTTCCTCCCAGGCCGCTGCTCCTCCTCCCCCCGTCAGTGAGACCAGGGTAGGTGCCGCTCTGCTTAGGCGCTTCCTCAGCCCGCGGGGGAGGCGGGAGGGAGCGTTTTGGCGCCTCCCACCGTTCACAGGCTGGCTGCGGCAGAGCCTTTAAACCCCACTAGCCGGGGAGGGTATCGGCCTCAGCAGACCGGCCCAGCTCTGCCAGTGCCTGCGTGCGAGGAGCCTGCCCCTCTGCCCGGGGCACGCCCGCCCAACCGCCCCCGGTGCGCCAATGGGGAGAGAGCAAGGCGGGCGAGAACGAGCCCCGGCTCCCCCAGCCGTCTGGCCCTGTTAGGTGGGTACCAGCTCTTGGCTGCAGGCTCAGGGATGGTTGTTGCCAGGGCTCACCCTGTGCCATGGGGGATGGGGAGGGCATCCCCTGGGCTCTGGGGTACAGTCAGCGCCTCTCAACACTTTCCCAGCTCCCAGGGTCGAAGTGGTGGGTGAAGCCCAAGTCAGAGAGGCTCCAAATGTGGGTGGGGACTACAGTGTATCCCCCCCCAAGAAACAAAATGCTGTGGGGGGCCAAGGAAACAGCTTTGGCAACAAGAAATGGGAGGGGCACTACTTAGGGGTGGGATGTAGGACCCAGCCCCAGATGATCCACAAGGTGTTTAGGCACCTAGCCCCCCCGATTTAGGTGCCAGCAGCCCAGTTTTAGGAGCCACTGTGATCCATAATCCCCCCATTCGGCTGCTGCCCAACCCTGTAGACACGTAAACTCACTCAGCAACTAATTTTTTCTGTAAAAGTTCCTAAAGTGCCTACGCGTCAACCTCTGGACATAGAATCAAAGAGTCCTAGCATTGGAGGGGACCTTGAGAGGTCATCTAGTCCATTCCCCTTCATACGTGGCAGAATTAAATATTATCTAAACCAGGGGTAGGCAACCTATGGCACGCAAGCTGATTTTCAGTTGCAGTTACACCGCCTGGATCCTGGCCTCCAGTCCAGGGGCCTCCACATTTAAATTAAATTTTAAATGAAGCTTCTTAAACATTTTTAAAACCTTATTTATTTTACATATAATAATCTTTTAGTTATATATTATAGAGTTATAGAAAGAGACCTTCTAAAAACGTTAAAATGTATTACTGGCATGCAAAACCTTAAATCAGAGTGAATAAATGAAAACTCGGCACACCACTTCTGAAAGGTTTCCGACCCTGATCTAAACCATCCCTGACAGGTGTTTGTCTAACCCACTCTTAAAAATCTACAATGATGGAGATTCCACAACCCTCCGAGGCAATTTATTCCAGTGTTTAACCATCCTAACAGGAAGTTTTTCCTAATATACAATTTAAAACTACACCGCCTTTGCTGATGTTGCTTCTCAAAGATTAACAAGAACAATTTTTCTTCTTTCCTCTCTCCCTTGTAACAGTTTTTAAGTACATAAAAGGCTATGTCCCCTTTCAGTCGCCTCTTCTCCAGACTAAACAAACCCAGTTTTTCCCATCTCCCGTCATAGGTCATGTTTTTTAGACCTTTAATAATTTTGATTGCTCTTCTCTGGACTGTCTCCAGTTTAGAGAAATGTGGTGCCCAGAAATGGACACAATACTCCAGTTGAGGCCAAATCAGCAAGGAGTAGAGTAAGAATTATTTCTTGTCTTGCTTACAACACTCCTGCAAATACATCCCAGAATGATGTTTGCTTTTTTTTGCAACAGTGTTACAAAAATGTTGGATGTTCACGGATACTTAGGGCTTGACTACACTCGAAACTCCAAAGTGCTGCCGCGGGAGCGCTTCCGCAGCAGCGCTTTGAAGTGCGAGTGTGATCGTGGGGACAGCGCTGGGAGAGAGCTCTCCCAGTGCTGCAAGTATTCCACCTCCCCGAGGGGATTAGCTTACAGCGCTGGGAGCCTGGCTCCCAGCGCTGGGGCACTGTTTACACTGGCACTTTACAGCGCTGTAACTTGCTGCTCTCAGGGGGGTGTTTTTTTACATCCCTGAGTGAGAAAGTTGCAGTGCTGTAAAGCGTCAGTGTAGCCAAGGCCCCTGTTGTGATCCACTATGACCCTCCAGATCCCTCTCTGCAGTATTTCTTCCTAGGTATAGGCACTGCTACTGCCCTATAGCCACCTGGATGTATACCCAGAGCCCTTTAAATCCCCGCCACGGCTTTGGCGGCCGAGTTGGGGCCGGGATTTAAAGGGCTCAGAGCTCCCCGCCCCTGCGGGCAGCCCAGAGCCCTTTGAATCCCAGCCGCGACTCTGGCGGCCGGGCTGGGGCCGGGATTTAAAGGGCTCAGAGTTCCCCGCCACTATGGGCAGCCCAGGGCTCTTTAAATCCCTGCCACGGCTCCGGCGGCCAGGCTGGGGCTGGGATTTAAAGGGCTCAGAGCTCCCGCAGCTGCAGGCAGTCCTGAGCCCTTTAAATCCCGCCCACGGCTCCGGCGGCTGGGCTGGGGTCAGGATTTAAAGGGCTTGAGGGTTCTCCGAAGTGGCAGGAGCTCCAGGCCCTTTAAATCCTGGCCCCAGCCTGGCACAGCTCGGGGTTCCCTGTGGCAGCTGGAGCCCCAGGCCCTTTAATTTTCCCTTGAGCCCCGGGTGGCTCCCAGTCACCTCTTCAGCTGGGAGCCCGTGGTTGATTTAAAGGCCCTGGGGCTCCCAGCCACAGCTGGTGCTCCAGGGCCTTTAAATCTTGAGAGGCTCCGCCTCTTCTGCTTGAGGCCACGCCTCTTCTGGATGAGGCCACACCCCCTCAGGACTCCGGCAGTACTGGTGAGTCCTGTAAATTACTTTCACCCGTGCCTGTGGGGCCCAATTTGGTAGGCATGCTTTGAGGCTGCACACCAGATTAGGTCCAATTCAAAATCAGGCCACCACAGGAGGTGGTGCCGGTTCCCATGCTCACCCTATAAGTTTTAGCACCCTAGTTAGACCACTCACTTGGGATGTGTGGAGTCGGGATTCAGTTCCCTCCTATCTGCTTGGTGGGAAGAAACAATTTGAACAGGATGTTTCCCACCTCTCAGGAAAATGCTCTAATCACTGAGCTATGGGATGTTTTGATGTGAGGTTCCCTCAGTCTATTCTATTGAAACAGTTCCACTAATTATGTATAAATAATTAAAGTAATTGGATCAGGGGAGTGGTCCCTGAGTCTCCTACTTCCTGTGTAACCACCAGACTATAAAGTCGTTCACTCGCTAACCCTCTTATTCTGTGACCCAATGACTTTAAGCAATCTGCTCACTCACATTGCTTCCTACTAGAGAAATTGAGAGAGAGTGATGTATGGGTATAAAAAGTTGCTTGCTTTTAAGAACTGCTCACATGGCTTGTACAAGGTAAAGCTGCAAGATAAAAACCATAAAATTTTGTGGGCACTCTAATCAGGAAAACACTATGGCATTCCCCACAAGGTTCTGCTTCCTCTTTGTTTATTAAAAAAATAGCACTATACAAAATGAAGCCCACATAAAATAGACTAAGAACAGGCTACTTAGTAGATCTCACAAAGTAGTAAATGGGGAATCATCACTGAATGAGGGTGTTTTTAGTGGGGTTCCAAAAGGATTGGTTCTTCAAGTATCTGTACATGTGCATCCTGGTCTTTCTGCACATGTGCCCCACTCATAGGAGTTCCAATTTTTTTTGCCTAGCAGTGTCTCTTGGGGTTGTTACATACCCCCATATGCTTTCACGCTTCTCTACTGATGGCATAAAGGGCAGCATGGCCCCAACCTCCACCCAATTCCTTCTTACCTTCCGTGGAAGCGAGGAGCACACCCTCAGCATCCTCTTAGCTACTGTAGTCTTTATAGTTACATAGTTAAGGTAGTCACTGAATTCAGATGTAGATTTTTCTTTTATACTTTATTTTAGCCTGTTTTAAATAGATATATCTATGTAGTTAGATTTAGTCAGTCCCAATACCAGAGCTGAATCAAAATCATGCAATTTAAATACCTGCCCATCGTGCAATACTGCCATGCCTTTAAAAGGGGGGTATGTTAAATGTCTTTTTTGTTTAGGGGACCCTCACACTACCTCAAGATATGTAGTTTGCAAATCAAAACACACCCAAAAATCCAGAGAGAGATGCATTTGATCCTATTTGTAATGGAGAAATCCAGGAGAGGAGCATCTGGCTCTGAAGTTTTTCCAAGAGAAGAGTCTCATGTTTCGTTATCAAAACCCCACTCATTGAGTGCTCCCTCAATGAGAAATGTCACTCTAGGTTCCTGGGGAATGAAGAGCTCTTATTCCTCTTCCAAATCTTCTAAGACTTCAGATGCCCTCCGAGCAGTCAATTACTCGCACTGCCCATGGAAGGAAGGAGCACAGCACCAAGTCTGACAACTGCCGCTGATCATAGTTTCCAATACCAAAAAAAAAAAGAGAACAGAGTCATAATTCATTTTCCTAAGTGAGCAGAGGTGAAGCTGGTACCATCACCACCAGACTCCTTGGTGCTGACCTGTACCATTCAAAATGGTTTAATGTTGACCAGCCATCAGTATCGATGCCTTCGATACTGTCTTTTTTGTCATCCTTGGTGCTGATGCCAGGGTAGTTCTACAGCACCATTCTTCCTCACTTCACACTTAGGCTTGGGATAGGCATCTGTACCTTTAAAAATCTGGGCCTAGATGCCTATATCTGGGGTTTATATGCCTTTGTCCCTTTGTGGATCTCACTCTGGCTCCCTCTATAGCATCAGGCAACTGACTTCTTTGTTTCAGTTTCTACATCTCTAAAATGCGATAAATAAAGACAAGACAAACACTACCACTAATAAAAAAGTTTATACACCTAGGAACCCTGGCTCTTGTGGAAAATGGTTATCACAGACCAACTGAACCTGACAGATCACAGGTATTCTTTCTAGATTGGATGTTTTTCTAAAAGATATGATCTTGGAATTATTTTGAGAAAGATCTATGGCCTGTGTTATTCAGGAAGTCAGACTAGATGATCACCATGAGACTTTCTGGCCTTGGAATCCATGAAAAATCCATCCTATTTTTTGAGAGGTACATTATGAAAACAGAACACCTGGTTATGATTTATTTAGTATGATTTATATAGCAATATGTATGGACAAGAACCATATGTTCTACTGTCTGGTTCAGAGATGTCTCATAATTTTAGTCTTTAACAAGGTCTTTGTCTCGTTAACTGCTTTTGTAGTGGAACAGCCTGCAACTGTGTAATATTACCCATTATATTTAGACCTAACGAAACTTTTCCTGTTATTGTTTTGAAATTACAATTATAATTCAAAGAAATAAAATTCTTTAATATTTTAGTTTGGGAAAAATGTCACAATGGAAAATTTCCTGATTTCTCCCCTTCTTTGAATATATATATTTTGATACTTTTACTGATTTTTAAGTCTTTAGTCTGACTCTATCCTTTTTGAACTTTTGCACCAATATATGTTTCAGCGATGGGTTGATCTTGCATCATTAAAGTTAATGAAAGTTTTACTATTGACTTCAGTGGAAGCAGGGGCTAATTTCATGCATCGTTGCATAGGTTGAATAAATTGGTTAATATAAAGGAAAAACCCAGGACTTCCTTAAAATTCTGATTTTAACATTCGTACAGCAAACTTCAAGGAATACTATGGTAAATTTTGCAAACGTCTTTTGTTTATTAAAGGAACTAGACCTCAAAATGTATACAAAGAGCATAGTTCAAGAAACAGGTAAGTGGAGGGAAAATTTACTGAGAAAATAACCATTCTGTAAATGTCCTGTTATCTCAATCTTTGCAAAATGCTATTCCTATCCCTACAGGTAATAGTTTGTCCACACAAAAAATTTACAGTCAGGAAATATTTTGAATAGCTTAACAACATTTCCTGATTAAAAAGATTATCATTGTGTGATAAACATTTCCTGTTGTTGAGTTTTGTTGTAACTACTGTCGTTTTGTTGTCTTCATTGCTATACTTAACACATGTCTGTGCTGACTGAGTGTGTCCATCCTGTCCAACAAAGCTTCAAGTATGACTTACATCTGGTTGTGACATGATGTTATTTCATAATATTCATTTTCTTTATATCTTGATTTTTGTCTGCAATGAGAAATGAAATATTAAATCCATTTGGAGTTGTGATATAGGGGGAGAGCGGAGGAGAGTAGCTCCCTTTGATGGACACTCAGCCAGCCGGTTAGCTGTAAAATCCCTCTTGGTCTGTTCTCTGCTCGCTTTACCTGTAAAGGGTTAACAAGCCCATAGGTAAAAGAAAAGGAGTGGGCACCGGACCAGAAAAGCCAATGGGAAGGTAGAACTTTTGAAAATGGGAAAGAAACTTTCCCTTTCTCTCTTGTTCTCCAGAGAAGCAGGGGCAGAGCAGCAATGCTATAAGCAAGAATGCTGCGTAGGTTTTAAACTAAGTATAAAAAATTATCTTCCATACCTAGAAGGAATCATTTGGTTAGGGAATGTTTAGATAAATATGATCAGGTTTATTCTTTATTTTGGCTTGTGGATCTCCTCTGTATTAACCCCAGATGCTTTTGTTTGCTTGTAACATTTAAGCTGAACCCCCGAGAAAGCTATTTTGGGTGCTTAATTTTTGGAATTGCTCTTTTAAAATCTGGCAAAAGCCTAAGTTCCAGATGAATTTTCTTTTTGTTTTTAATAAAATTTACCTTTTTTTAAGAACAGGATTGGATTTTTGGTGTCCTAAGAGGCTTCTGCATAAGTTGTTTAATTAGCTGGTGGTCACAGCTAATTTCCTTTGTTTTCTTTCTCAGCTCTTCCTGGGACTGAGGTGAAAGGGCTTCAGGGTACCCCACAGGGAGGAATTCCCAAGTGCTCCTTCCTGAGTTCAAAGGGGATTTTCTGCATTTGAGTGGTGGCAGCATTTATCAAGCCAAGGTCAGAGAAAAGCTGTAGCCTTGGGAGTTTAATACAAGTCTGGAGTGGCAAGTATTAATTTTTAGAATTCTTGCGAGCCCCCGACTTTCTGCAGTGGGAGTGACAGAGCAGCCTTGACAGGAGTGTTGTGAGAGTTAGAGAACTAAATATGAAGGCTCCTCAGTGTTTCTTCTGAGGTATTACCATAAGTGAACTCAGTGATTTCAGTAAAACCTCCATAGTAGCTTTAACCAAGAAGGTAGGACTTCATGTAGATCTTAATTAGCCAAGGCTAAGTTGTATTGAAAAGTGCTTTGGAAGGTGATCAAAAGAAATAATATCAAAAGGTTATTATTAGTGCTTAACAAATAAATAAATAATAAATTTGGCTATGACTGGAAATTTAGCTATGTAAAATGACATCTTTTTATTCAACAGAATTTGTTATGCATATTTGCAGTTATATCTGATTGGAATTAATTGATAAACTCAACATTAACAAGTCACCGGGGCCAGATGGCATACACCCAAGAGTTCTGAAAGAACTCAAATGTGAAGTTGCAGACCTATTAACTAGGGTTTGTAACCTGTCCTTTAAATTGGCCTATGTACCCAATGACGGTAAGATAGCTACTCTAATGCCAATATTTAAAAAGGGCTCTAGAGGTGACCCCGGCAATTACAGACCGGTAAGTCTAACATCGGTACCAGGCAAATTAGTCAAAACAATAGTAAAGAATAAAATTGTCAAACACCTAGAAGAACATAAATTGTTTGGCAAAAGTCAACATGGTTTCTGTAAAGGGAAATCGTGTCTTACTAATCTATTAGAGTTCTTTGAAGGGATCAGACATATGGACAAGGGGGATCCGGTGGACATAGTGTACTTAGATTTCCAGAAAGCCTTTGACACGGTCCCTCACCAAAGGCTCTTACGTAAATTAAATTGTCATAGGGTAAGAAGGAAGGTCTTTTCATGGATTGAGAACTGGTTAAAAGACCGAGAACAAAGGGTAGGAATTAATGGTAAATTCTCAAACTGGAGAGGGATATCTAGTGGTGTTCCCCAAGAGTCAGTCCTAGGACCAATCCTATTCAACTTATTCATAAATGATCTGGAGAAAGGGGCAAACAGTGAGGTGGTAAAGTTTGCAGATGATACTAAACAGCTCAAGATAGTTAAGACCAAAGCAGACTGTGAAGAACTTCAGAAAGATCTCACAAAACTAAGTGATTGGGCAACAAAATGGCAAATGAAATTTAATGTGGATAAATGTAAAATAATGCACATTGGAAAAAATAACCCCAACTATACATACAATATGATGGGGGCTAATTTAGCCACAACGAATCAGGAAAAATCTTGGAGTCATCGTGGATAGTTCTCTGAAGATGTCCATGCAGTGTGCAGAGGCGGTCAAAAAAGCAAACAGAATGTTAGGAATCATTAAAAAGGGGATAGAGAATAAGAAGGAGAATATATTATTGCTCTTGTATAAATCGATGGTATGCCCACATCTCGAATACTGTGTACAGATGTGTTCTCCTCATCTCAAAAAAGATATACTGGCACTAGAAAAGGTTCAGAAAAGGACAACTAAAATGATTAGGGGTTTGGAACGGGTCCCATATGAGGAGAGATTAAAGAGACTAGGACTTTTCAGCTTGGAAAAGGGGCGACTAAGGAGGGATATGATAGAGGTATATAAAATCATGAATGATGTGGAGAAAGTAGATAAGGAAAAGTTATTTACTTATTCCCATAATACAAGAATTAGGGCTCACCAAATGAAATTAATGGGCAGCAGGTTTAAAACAAAAGGAAGTTCTTCACACAGTGCAGTCAACTTGTGGAACTCCTTGCCTGAAGAGGTTGTGAAGGCTAGGACTATAATAGCGTGTAAAAGAGAACTGGATAAATTCATGGAGGTTAAGTCCATTAATGGCTATTAGCCAGAATGGGTAAGGAATGGTGTCCCTGTCCTCTGTTTGTCAGAGGGTGGAGATGGATGACAGAAGAGAGATCACTTGATCATTACTTGTTAGTTTCACTCCCTCTGCGACACCTAGCATTGACCACTGTCAGTAGACAGGATACTGGGCTAGATGGACTTTTGGTCTGACCCAGTACGGCCATTCTTATGATTACTTTAGTGATAAATGTGACATAAATTATGTGATGGGTCGGGTCACAGAATCTCCCTCAAGACTGTCACCAGATCTGCTGGGATACCACTGAGAACAACCCACCCTGCCAGAAGAGGCTTCTCTCCACTCCCCTCTTGCTGAGCTAGACACACCAGTCAGCTCCAGCACACACCAAGAGGTTGGGCCACACCCACCTGCAGTTCACAGAAATTAAGATTCACTTAGCCCAGGGGCTTCTCAGTTAATAGGGACTTTCCCCAGCACCCGGTAGTCAGTCTTTTTGGGAGACTAAACCCTCAATAAATCCGTTTTAATCTATAAAGCTTATACAGCTCATAAATTGTCCGCCTTCTATAATACTGATAGAGAGAGATGCACAGCTGTTTGCTCCACCAGGTATTAATTACTTACTCTGGATTAATTAATAAACAAAAGTGATTTTATTAAGTATAAAAAGTAGGATTTAAGTGGTTTCAAGTAATAACAGAGAGAACAAGGTAAGTCACTAAGTAAAATCAAAATACGTAAGACTAACTTAATACACTAAGGATCTAGTTACAGATACTAAGTTTTCACTCTAGATGTCATCTCAGGTACAATCTTTTTCAGACCAACATTGTAATTTATGGTCTGGGTCCAGCAATTACTCACACCCTTGCAGTTACAGTCCTTTGTCCCAGTTCCTTTCAGGCATCTCTTTGGGGTGAAGAGGGCATCTCTTGAGCCAGCTGAAGACCATATGGAGAGGCTTCCAGGGACTTTTATATTCTCTCTCTTGTGGGTGGAAACCTCTTCTTCTATGCAAAATCAGAGCACCAAGATAGAGTTTGTAGCCACCTGGGCAAGTCACATGTCCATGAATGATTCAGCTTTTTGTAGGCCAGCACCATTGTTTACATGTTAGTTTGAACTGTTCCCAGGAAAGCTCAAATGTGGATTGGCGTCTCCCAAAGTCCATTGTTAGTTAAGTAATCCCAATTACTTGAATAGCCTTTTCACAATATATTGGCCAAATCTCCCTTATGGATTTCCTACAGCAAACGCTTCAAATACAGGCATAGAGCCAATGCTCATAATGGTAGATATAAAAATGATACATGCATACAAATAGGATGAATATATTCAGTAGATCACAACCTTTGCAAAGATATGTTACATGGCATATCTAGCACAAAGCATATTCCAGTTATATTTACACTTATAAGCATATTTGCATAAACATAGAGTGCAATGTCACAAGTTACATCTGATGGTCATTTACACTAAGGCCTGGAATGATGAATTTCAAGAGTACTTATCTGGATGTCTCGTTATGGCAACCTACCTTAATGTAAGGATATGTTTACACTTAAAACCCTACAGCGGCATAGCTGCAGGTGCACCGCTATAGTGCTGCAGTGTAGATACTACAGTGATGCAGGGGTGGGACACAGTTCTTGTTGCTGTAATTAATCCACCTCCCCAAGGGGCAGTAGCTAGGTCAACAGAAGACTTTTTCCATCGCCCTAGCACTATCTACACCAAGGTTTAGGTTGGCAAAGCTATGTATCTCAGAGACATAGCACAAATAGGACTCCATATTTCTAGTTTTAGATACAATAGGACCTCAGAGTTAACTTCATATTTCTAATTTTAGATACAAGAATGATACATACATACAAATAGGATGAACACATTCAGTAGATTATAAGCTTTGTAATGATACCTTACAAGAGACCTTTTGCATAAAGCATATTCCAGTTACATTATATTCACATTACAAGCATATTTTCATAAAGCGTATGGAGCACAATGTCACATCCTGGTATTACCGTGTCCCGTTGCTTATCATCATTCCACCCAGTTTTTCTGATCCCTATTATATCAATATCCTCATTTAATACCAGGCATTCAAGTTCACTCATTTTAATATTTACACTTGCATTTGTATACAAACACTTACAAAATTTGTCAATATTTAGTTGTTGCCTTCATGTGATGTAACCGAATGTAATTCATTTTCATTTGACTGTTTCTCTTCAGTTCTTACCTGTACTTTATCGGTGTCTATTCTCTCCTCTTTACTAAGATATAGAGAATCCCCATTAAAAGATCCTCCCCAAAGGATGTCATTGACCAAACCACATACTTCTCCACACCTGTTGGCTTTCCCCCAGCCCTTACTTTAAAAATTCTTCTACAACCTTTTAAATTTTATTTACCTGCATTCTGGTTCCATTTAGGTTTAGGTGCAATCCATCCTTCCTATATAGGCTCCTCCTTTCTCACAAGGTTCTCCAGTTCCTAATAAACCTAAATTCCTCCTCCCTATACCATAATTTCATCCATGCATTGAAAGCCTGCAGTTCTTCCTGACTAATTGGCCCTCCACATGGAACTGCAGCCATTTCAGAGAATGCTACTGTCGTGGTACAATTCCCCACTCTGAACCTTAGCATCCAAAAAATGGGGTACCAGCATGAATTCTTCTAAGCTCGATTATCAGCTTAGAACCTGTAGTGCTGCCACCAACCAGGAATTCCAGTGCCTGGTACACTCTGGTCCCCACAAAACCTTGCCTGGGGTCCCCCAAGACCCAGACCCTCTGGATCTTAACACAAGGAAAGTAAACCCTTTCCCTCACCGTTGCCTCTCCCAGGCTTCCCCTCCCTGGGTTACCCTGGAAGATCACTGTGATTCAAACTCCTTGAATCACAAAACAGAGAGGAAAATTCACCTTCCTCCCTCCTTCTCTTTCCCCCTCCCAGACTCTTCCTGAGAGAAAGTAATCCTGGCACAGAGAGAAATCAGCCTCTCTCTCCCTCTTCCCTCCTTTCTCCCCACCAATTCCCTGGTGAATCCAGACCTAGTCCCCTGGGGTCTCACCAGAATAAAAAAACAATTAGGTTCTTAAACAAGAAAAGCTTTTAATTAAAGAAAGAAAAAACAGTAAAAATTATCTTTGTAAATTTTAAAAAAATGGAATAGGTACAGGGTCTTTCAGCTATAGACACTGTGAACACCCTCCCAGCCTAAGTATACAAGTACAAATTAAAATCTTTTCAGCAAAATACCAATTTGAATTCCTTTCAGCCAAATACACATTTGCAAATAAAGAAAACAACCATACGCCTAACTTGCTTTATCTACCTAGTACTCACTAGTCTGAACTTATAAGAGCCTGGATTGGAGAGAAACCTGGTTGCACATCTGATCCCTCTGAGCCCCCAGAGTGAATAACAACCAAACACTAACAGCACACACAAAAACTTCCCTCCCTCAAGATTTGAAAGTATCCTGTCCTCTGATTGGTCCTCTGGTCAGGTGACAGCCAGGCTCACTGTTCTTGTTAACCCTTTCCAGGCAAAGAGATATGAAGCACTTCTGTTCTATTAACTCTAATGGACTTTAATCACTTACCTAGCAACCTCTATTTGGCCTCCAGGACCTCTCTCTTACTTTTTCCTGTGTCATTGGTACGTACATGTACCACAACCACTGGCTCCCTCCCAGCACTTCAGATAAGTCTGTCTAGATGTCTCAAGAGATCCTCAATCTTTGCACCTGGCAGACAATTCATCATGCAGTTGTCTTGTTCATCAAGGACCCAACTGTCTGTATTCCTAATAATCAAATCCCCATTACTACTATCTGTCTCTTCCTAACAGCCGGGGTCCCCTCCTCCGGAGGGGTAGCCTCAGTGTGGAGGATACCATGATATCATCCAAAAGGAGGGTCTAACTGTGGGATTGTTTCCCTCTGCTCTAGTTTGCTGTTTTCCTTTCCCAAGACTTTCACGCTCCTCAGCAGCACAGAGGCTGCCAGACGCGGGGTGGGACCCTTCTACTGTGTCCCAGAAAGTCTTATCAATGTACCTCTCTGTCTCTCATAGCTCCTCCAGTTCAGCTACTTTGGCCTCACAAATGCATACTCTGTCTCTGAGGGCCATGAGTTGCTTGAACTGATTGCACACATATGCCCCAGGCTCTGTCCGCTAGGTACGTAATCATGCATGTTGCATTCAATTAAATAAACTGGATAGTCTCCATTCTGCTGCTGGACTCCTGCCTGCATTATTGTTACTCTTGCAGCTTTTTGTTTTTATTTTTTGTTGGGGAGAGGGTTATTGGCTCGAGGTTAGCAAATGTTAGGTGTATCTGGCTCTCACACTCCCTTTCTACACTCCCTTGCAAAACCCCCTGTTCCTGCTCAAGTTTACTAGCTGCTCTGGTTGCTTAGGAGCTGGCTTTTTAAACCCTTGTTCTCCCTGAGTAGGCCTGCACCCTTTTTAAGGGACCCTAAAGGGATTAGGGACCCTAAAGGGGTACCTAAAAGGCTTTCCTGTTGTTGGAGACCAGCATTTCACACTAATTGTCTCCCTGCTGTCTGATGATTTATACAGTTACAAAGGCTTTCAATGCAAATGTTCAAATATTTCCGTATAATATGGGATACTTCTACATGAGATTAATGCATGCACCAAGTCACAAGCATTCAATAAAGTCTAAATACTAAACACATTCTTATAATTTTAATACATATTTTAATAATACTAAAAGGTGAGACATACAGGTGAGCCAGACTGATTTCAGCTATGTATTTGTCTGTATTCAACTGAGGCATGGGGACCTTGGCCTGAGCTGGCACTTGGTCTGCTAGCATCACAGTAGCAATAAACTGTAGGTAATCCAATACGAAACCTATCTGTAGTTGCAGCCATTATTATCATTTCCAGGTGTTCTCTAGACCAGGCGATTCAGAGACATCTCCTTTGACCTTAATAAATGAATCAGTGATAAATTCTGTACTACAAATAGAAAAGCTGTGGTACTGTGTATACATTCAACTGTAAATTGTTCAATAACTTCAGCTTGGTAATATACATATATGCTATGGCAAGATTAGTCAGTTGTTAAAGTTACATTATGGCTAGTTTGTTTTTATTATATGACACTGTTTAGCATTAGTTTTAAAATAGGTGTCTGATGAGAAGCTTACAGAATAGTTAGTGTGCCAGATAACAACACTGAGATCTAGTGGTTGCAGAGTTTGTACTTATTTGGCAAATGTTTTTGTGAAAAGTCTATTTTTTTTTCTGTACAATAAACCTCCCTTACCTCTCTCAACAATTCATGAGATACTCAATAGGTTGTAGAAAAAAATAATAAAGCCAAGCAACAAACTTTAGAATACTTTTATATTAAAGAACAAGATACGTATGGGTAAAAAAATAAGAAACTTCCTTATCTTTTATCAAAAGCTTTATTTTTTTAAATTATCACTAGAAAGCAAACTTGCATGACAAATTGACAGAACCAAGTAATACATATTATTCTTATTCCCAGAAATTAGAGGACGCCTGATCTTTCTTCTCACTTTCATGACAACACTATTATGTTTTACTCTTCCTCTGAGAAAATTTTCACTTCTTTAAAGAAAGAAAAATGTCTGTGTTGTGGTCAAGCAGCACTTTAACATAAATTGTTCTTTATTGGTTTATAGTGCATCTGTCATGTGTATCAAGGTGCTATAGAATATAACACCACAAAACAGATAGCAATAAATGCCTAAAAATAATAAGCGGAAAGGAATATTTATGATGCACTTTAAAAATACAAAATGCACTGGTTTGATGAATTCCACCCAGCTACATATGGAGGTCTTTTTAGAAGCAGATGGCCATAATTTGTAATAGACTATGCAGAAAAATCAGTTAAATGATGAGTTAGAATGAGGGCGAATCTATTAGGCAACAAATTAATTACACAATGTATCAGCTATGGAACATATCAGTTATGCAGAGAATTGCATCTATAAGAAATGAATCAATATGTAGATAAGCAATAGCACAAAGAATCAAATCTAGAGCAGGCCGTTTAAACCCAGAATGGAAATAATAGGCAAGCAATAAGGCCAGGCGCCACAAAGGGACTTAGGCATTGCAATGCCAAACTTTTAGGTGCCTAGAGGGTTGCCAACGCTGACTGAAGCTATTCCATGAGATTCGCGCCCCCCCCCCCCGCAACATAACGTAATGTCATTTTCTTAAAATATTCTCTTAAAATCGCCTGGATTGCCTTCAATAGTCACTGGGAGATCAATGCTGATTCCAGGAGACTCCAGGCCAATCCTGGAGGGTTGGCAACCGAAGCATATATAGAGAATCACTGGAACAACAATGGGATCTGCAAAGCCTGGGCTAGACACATAGACCCAGCTCCTCAAAGATCCTAACCTCCATTGATTTCAGTGGAACTTCAGAACCTTGTAACAGGGTGGCTTGGCCTATAAGAGCTGGAGGGCCTGGAGCCAGCTAACCCTGACTGCTGAAAAAGGCATACCTTAGAGGGATCAGGTGCTTTGCATATAAAGAGAAGCTGGAGGGAGGGGGAATGCTCGTGGATCAGAGACTGCTAGGAGTGAGTGAGCTCTAGTAAAGGGTTCTGGGAGTTAGATGTGAGACTCCAGCCAGATAGGACTTGAGTTTGGGAATGCCCTGCCAACACAGGGAAGTTCCCAGGCAGGAAAGTCTGGGAGGAGGAAAAGAAATGTTTGTTTGTTGGACTTTAATTTGGGACTTTGGGTTTTATTTTGAGCTTCTTATGTGAATAAATCCAGACCCCTAGGAGGGGTATTCTGACCACAGAAAAAGAGTGTGGAGTCTGTGTAAGGGGTTCTTAAGAGGCAAAACAGTGTGGATGCCGCAGAGGGACTTCTGGCAATAAGGAGATGCACAGAATCAGTCAATCCTGTTACAAGCATAAATACCTTTTGAGGATCTGGGCTATAGGCTCCCTATGCAATGAATGGGGAGAGATTGAATGGGATAGGCAAAACTCAATCCACTAGATGTGAAGCTGCATAAGCTAGCCAATGAGAAATGCTGATCAGAGGGTCAAGCCCTTCTCTTCCTAGGGAGATAGGTGCCTTCCTGCAGCCTGGACGTAGGCATCTATCTTGCTTAGGAGCTACAACCAGGAACCTCTTTCCTGGAGTCAGGTAGCTTAGGTGACTAAGCCATTTCTTGTAAGAACCAGAGGAGATGGTCATGGTACTGACACCCGCTGCATTATAATCTTTAGCCCAGTGGTTAGAGCATACACTTTGGAAGTGGAAGACCTAGTGGTGATTTCCCCCCTCTGCCTGATGGGGAGAAAGGATTTGAACAGAGGAGTCTCCTACTTCTCAGGATAAATATGTATTTAATCGTTGGACCACAGAGAGAGAGAGAGAGAGAGAGAGAGAGAGAGATCCTGTAGCGGGGTAAGCCCCCGTTCTGATCCTGGAGGGGTTGGAAAAGCCCTGCAGAGGGCTGGGGCTGGGCAAGGTATAACCCTGGCTGATTAGGGGAAGTGGCTGCAGCTGGGGCCATGCCCCAAACTAACTGGGCCTTATAAGGAGGATGGGGAAGCCAGAAGGACCAGTTTCCCTCTGCCTGTAGAGGGAGAAGGGCCTGACTGCAGGGCACTAGAGATAGGGTAGCTGAGTGAAGCAGGGCTGGGGAAAGGCAAAGGCGCTGGGGATCTCCAGCCTGGAAAGCCCCAGGCTGTGGCCTAGCATAAGGCCAATGAGTACTGGGGGTTGCAGAGGGCAGCCCAGGGGTAGGCTAAGGCAGCAGGTCCAAACCCAACCTTGCCAGTGATGAGTAGGGTGATACTGCAGTCTGCCCCAGTGTGTGTGGGCTAGATGATGACTGGCAGTAGCCTGATACTGAAGCAAGGGGGGGACAGTGGGTGGGGCTTCCCCTGGGAGGAGGATACCCTGAGAGAAAGTTACTGCCAAGGAGTAGCACTCCAGGTAAAAGGGCACCGGGTCCAGGGAGGGACATGGGGCCAGAAGACAGGTAGATCACCAGGCTGCAGAGGGTGCTCCAGAGCTGGAAATTGAGCTAATTCCCGGAGAAGACCAGCAGGAGGTCCCACAGGGGTGAGTCTGCTCCACTACAGATCCTATAGCCAGATCCAGTTGCCCTGTTCCAGTGCCTATTTGTCCAAAGTGGAACAGCTTCAACAGGAGAGATTGAGGGAGCTCTATATCAGCATATGCCATAGCCCAGTGGTTAGGGCATTCTTCTGTGGTGTAGGAGACCCTCCATTCAAATCCTTTCTTCCCATCTCTGATGAGTACTCTAAATACTGAAATAAAAGTTGTAAGTTGGGGTACTACCATCATCAGTCTGAGCACACGTGCCAGATAGGGCCCCATGAGCAAGATAGGCTCTTCTCTGCCTATCTTCTCCTGGTTTGTGGATTGCATTGGGACTAAGGTGGGCAATAGTCATCTGGGCATTTTGAGCAAGGCAGTAGCATACATGTAACAGAGGCAGAAACGTAGGCACTTAAGGAACTTTTATAGCAAAAATTTAAGCACCAAGTGAATGTAGGTATTTACGGAATTAAGCAGCAGCTTAGTGAGGGTTTTGTGGATTGTAGTGGCACCTAAAACTAGAACTTGGGTGTCTAAATCTAGAGTTTAGGTGCCTATAATACCTTTGTGGATCTGGACCTAAGACAACAGCAAGTTACTAGTTCCTCAGTAACGAGATCAGCGGGTGAGTGACATCAGCTGTAGATAATGTGAGTTGTAAAGTTATGCCTTCTTACAGTCCTACTACTGCTTGGTTGCTATGGCCATCTCCTACACAAAGCAGAGAGAAAAGGAAAGAGGATCCACAAAGGTTTTGGCCAGAAGGCTGGGGATGCTTGAGATATTGAGTTCCACAGGTTAAATATGTATTCTAGAGAAAATTTTTCTCTTGTCAATTTTAAATTTGCTGCCTTTCAATTTTATCGATGGTCCCATTGATCTTGTATTATAGTTTACCTACTCTATACCTGTCATAATTTTGTATACTTTCATGTCCCCTCTTATTCATCTTTTCTCCAAACTAAACAGTCTTAATATTGTCAATTTCTTCTTCAAATGATGTCCCTGTAGGTGTTCCTCTTCAGGTGTTTGTGCCCTCCCTGTGTCTTTGATCTGAGAATTTCAGCAGCAGTGCCTGTTCAGATCATACATGTGCTGTAACCATCTTGCAGTGCCATTGGTGCCTCATCCAGAGTGCACATCTCGACCCCTCTCAGTTCCTTCTCAACTGTCCTCCACCTGAGACGGAGCTCCCAGCAGTGTCACAACAATTAGCTCATTTAGAGCTTAAAATAGCTAGTTCAGAGTAGCTTTAGCTTAGTAGTTAGATTACTTACTTTTTTTCTTCCCCATTTACTCTAATGTTAAAAAATGTTTTTTTCTTCCTTCTTTTTTCTATTCCCTCATCCATAGATTAGTTAGAGTGAACCACTGCTGTTCGAAGCCATGCTTCAAACACCGCCTTTCATGTCAGGAGGTTATTCCAGTATTGGACAGGCACTCTCAATGTGTCTGCTGCCTCGGTGAGTCGCACATTCCTCAAAAATGCGCTCTTTACAGCAACTTAAAAGCTTGAGTCAGGAGAGACAGACACCTGCATTTTAAACTCATACTCATGGCAAAGTCCCTGAGACCAGCATCAGATCTTGGCCAGCAGACCCCCTCTGGACAAGGAAGGTGACGAGGAAAAAAGCAGCAACTTCTCCCAAAGAGCTGACAAAAAAGAAATGGTCCCCAGCTCATTCTTTCCTCAGTACTGACCGCACCATGGCCTCTGCTGATCCCAAGTGCACAGGTTCGGAGTTAGGTTTGTTCTTGCCTCTTATCTCCTCTGCTGTGGCACCTCTGGAACTGCCTAAAGAGGCAGCAGCGATACCTTCACCACAGACTATGCCACCTCCACCTACTCCGACCTCCATATTGGCACTGATGGCTGCAACTGTAATGGCTCCATCGGCACTGACTACTTTGCTGCTGAAACCATTGGCACTGACTTCCGTGGCACTGAAAATATCGGCACTGACCACTTCCTTCACCATAAAGACTTATTGGAATCGTCACCAACAGGTATCTAATGTGTACAGTATCAGACCCACCTGTTTCACCACTGAGCCCTCCATTTTCCAGCAATGAGGAAGATAATGAGGAGAAGGGTGTTTTCTCATTATACCACCCCGACCGACTGACAGCAACGGTAGAGGTCTCATTACAGACAGGACATTCAGCCATGATATGGTCATTCATAGATGGACCCACCTATGCCTTTCCCCACACAGTAACTTTATTGGGACCCTTATAGAAGGTGATACAGCAGGCCCCTCAGGCCCTATAGGGAAGGGATTAGATCTCTACTACCATCCTCGGTGCTGCACCAACAGAGCCCTTTGAGGAGACATATGAAGAACGGGAGGAGACCCTGGATCAGGACAGTACACCACATACCAACAATTCCTACTCTTCCCTAGACGAAGCCATAATGCCTCCACCACTGACAGCACGGATGATTTTAAACAGCTTCAGGAACTTTTTTAATGAGTGGCAGAATGACTGGAGATTCCTCTCGAGGAAGGTCCCAGAGTCCAACATAAACTGTTGGACATCCTGCAGACCTCTTCGACTTCAAAGATAGCACTTCCAATTAATGATGTGCTCATGGAACCAGCCAAAAACATTTGACAGACCATGGCTACAATACCACCCACCTGCAAGAGGGCTGATAAAAAGTATTATGCCCCTTCAAAAGGCATGGACTTCCTTTTTTCTCAGCCCGCACCAACCTCTGATTATTGATGCCACCAACCAGCGCAGCAGGCGACATCAATTTAGAGCCACTCAAAATGACAAGGAGAGGAAATGACTAGACCTTTTGGGCTAAAGGGTCTACTCATCAATAGCTTTTCAATTTAGGGTTGCCAACTATGCGGTACTAATGGCAAAATACAGCCATGTCAATTACTCTAAACTTGCAGACTTTATTAATGACATCCCGGAAGAAAAAAGGGACCATATTTAAATCAATTTTGACCAAAGGACAGCTTGTAGCCAGAACCACACTACAGGCATCCTTAGATGTGTTATCCACGGCCACTGCAGTTCTCATGCGCCGAGCATCCTGGTTCCACTCCTCTGGTTTCCCCAGAGAAATACAATCTATGGTGGAGGATCTCCCCGCTGATGACCAGAAACTGTTCACTTCGAAGACAGATGAAGTCCTCCACACCATGAAGGACTCCCAAGTGACTTTCCACACATTGGGAATATACACGCTTTCAACCAAGTGAAGACCCTATCAGCACACCAGGTACATCCCTTATGCCCAATAACAGCGATAATATGAGAGAGAGACCACAGACAGATCAGCCTCCTCCACCGCAATCATCAGCGTCTCAATCATTCTCTGGGAAACAATAGATTTTAGTTTGGGCAAGGGTCTGAATGACCTCCGCCATCCACCAGAGCTGACAACATTGACCATCTCCCACTTTGAATAATGTTTGACCCCCTTCTAGTTTGCGTGGGCTTCCATCACCACAGACATATGAACCCTAGGAAATAATGCACACAGGCTACTTGATCCCATTTACCTTTATCCTCCCCTACCCAACCTGCCTTCACTTCCCTCTTCAGGGACCCTTCTCACAAGCACCTTCTATGGCAAGAAGTAAATACCTTCTACATCTCAATGCAGTGGAACAAATACCTTCACAACTCAGGGGAAAGGGCTTCTACTCCCATTACCTCTTAACTCAGGCTCCATCTTCCATTCTTCTTCTAACTTAGATCTCGGAAAGCTCAACAAATTCACAAGGGTCCAACAATTCAGGATGGTCACACTAGCAATGATAATACCAGCACTAGAATGAGGGGACTGATTCTCAGCTCTCGACCTTCAAGATGCATATTTCTACATAACAATACATTCTGCTCATGGAAGGTTTCTCAGATTTACTCTGGGAACTGATAATCACTAATACGAAGTCTTGCCTTTTGGTCTTTCAACAGCACCATGTGTATTCTCCAAAATCCTACTTGGACATACACCGTCGACATTACTTATGGGATGCTTGTCCTGTTCCCGAGTATGGGGACAGTACATGTGTGACCCGAACAGGCACTGCTGAAATTCTCTGATCAAAGGTGCAGGGATGCACTAACACCTAAAGTGGAACACCCACAGAGACACATCTCTGAGAACTTCAGTTACTGAACAAGGTGAGTAACCTCTTCTATTTATATGGCCATCTTTTCATGCCTTTAATCAACCAACTTGAGAATTAACTAGTTTGAGTCTTCGTATGTTAGGGTGTTAAATTTTAATCAATTAATCTTTTTATACAGTACTTTACGATTGTCAGATGAAAGTTGCTATAGAAGTCCAATTTATTATCAAGTACAATAAGAACACTTTAAATTGTTTCAAATCACTGTACAAACATTAATTACTTCTCACAACAGACTCGGGAGGAATATAAATACTATTATCTCTCTTCTACAGATGTAGAAACAGACCCAAAGAGGTTAAGTTAAGTCACACCCCCAGTGGCTCCGTTCCTTACGGGGTCCCCTGCGGAAGCAGATCAGCATTGTATGTTGCTAACGTGGTCAGGGCTGGCTTTAGGAAGTGCGGGACCCAATTCAAACATTTTCAGCGGGGCCCTGGCAGGGATGACTTAAAAAAAAAAAAAAGTAGGAAAAAAAAGCCTTTCATTTCTTTCATATATTATTTACTTTCCATAACTATATAAATAAAATTATATATTCTGTACATTGCATCATATATGCTGTTGATTGGTTATTAATGACTGCCGTTTCACATGTGTGGGTCCCAGCTGCTTCCTGCCCCCCTCATTGAAGCAGGTGTGCAGGGTTACTGCCCTGGGAACTGCAGGGCACAAGTGGAGATGGGGATGGCTGGAGGCAGGGAAGGGGCTGACTGGAGGTAGGGTCTGGCTGCAGGCAGGGCAAGGGGTGTGGTACTGGTTGGAGATAGGAGTGTGTAGGGCGGGCTGGCTTCAGGCAGGGCCACGGGGGGATGCAGCAGGGGTTGGCAGGGCTGGAGACAGAGGAGTGTGAGACTGGCTGGCTTCAGGCAGGGGGGTGCAGCAGGGGTTGGCTGGAGACAGGGCAGGGTGTGCAGGGCTGGTGCGGGCAGCAGTGTGTGTGGGGCTGGCTGGCTTTGGGCAAGGCCACAGGGGTGTGTGGCAGGGGTTGACTGGAGACATGGCAGGGGGTTTGTCAGGGACTGGCTGTGGGCACGGGGTGCAGAGCTGGCTGCAGGCAGGGGGGAGCGGGGCTGGTATGGGCAGGGCAGGGGGTGCAGCAGAGGCAGCTGGAGCCCCAGCCCTTTAAATAGCCCCCAAACTCCCTGCTATCCCAGGCCCCGCCCCGGACCTTCTAAATAGCCGCGGGAGCCCTGGGGAATGCATGGGGGTGGTGATTATTTAAAGGACCGGGGTGGCAGAGGCAGCTGGAGCCCTGGCCCTTTAAATAGCCCCCAGAGCCCCTCACTACCCCAGGACTCTAGAGGCTATTTAAAGGCCCAGAGCTCCAGCCAGGAGAGCAGGGCCACGGGGCTTGCCGTGCTCCAGCCAGGAGAGCGGGGCCTCAGGGCTTGCAGCACTCTGGCCGGGGCTCTAGCCAGGAGAGCGGGGCCTCGGGGCTTGCCGTGCTCCGGCCGGGGCTCCAGTCGGGAGAGCGGGGCTTGCTGCGCTCCGGCCAGAGCTCCAACCGGGAGAGCGGAGCCTCGGGGCTTGCCGCGCTCTGGCCGGGGCTCCAGCCGGGAGAGCGGGGCTTGCCGCGCTCTGGCCGGGGCTCCAGCCGGGAGAGCGGGGCTTGCCGCGCTCTGGCCGGGGCTCCAGCCGGCTCCGGCCGAGGCTCCAGCCGGGAGAGCGGGGCCGCGGGGCTTTCCGCACTCCCGCCTGCGCTTCGCTCAAGGGAGTGGGACCACGGAAGACCCCTGAGCAGATTGCAGCCAGGGACCCGGGGTAAGTTTTTAAAAAAATAAAAAATGTCTAAGGTGCAGGGCCTGATTCCTGGGAATCGGGCAAATCGGCCTAAAGCTGGCCCTGAACGTGGTTGCAAGCATCGCAAGACATTTTGTGGGAGGGTCAAAAGTGTGAGTGCAGAATGGAGGATTTCTTTGCAGGTTGCAAGATGCCAAAAGAGGGAGGGAGGAAGAAAGCAGAGAATGGGTTAACTTGACACTTTAGCTAGCTCTGTCTGAAGATAAGATGCTGGCCCTGGTCCAAAGTTATGGGCTGGAGGAGAAGTCTGCAGCTGCCCAGCCATGGGAAGAGGAGAACTAAGTGGTGCAGGGCTGCAGAGATTGCAGTGAGAACAGTGAGAGCGAATGAGATGGTGACGGCCAACTGGGGGAAAAACAAAGTCTTTGGAGCCGATGTGTTTTTGGAATGCTGAGGAGGCCACAGGGAGCCGGTTTGGACTGGTACAAAGAGCACCAGGAACAGAGGGCCCTAAATGAAAACACCTCCCAAAGAACCCAGGACTTAAAAACCCTCCCAAGTGCCAGAGCAGGTCAGAGATCACAGCGGACCCTGGACGACCCATGCACAGGACAAGAACTCCCGTTCACCCCTCCCCTCCCCCTTTTTTTTAAACGTTACACCCAGGCTTGGCCAGCCTCATGTTGTGTGTGTGTATGAAAGTGGGTTAGGGCTGGGGTACTAATGCATTTTTGCTTTCTTTGTGTGACATGGGAGCAGTACCAAAATTACTGCTGTTACATTTTTGGTGGAGAATGCGGGCATTGATTCTGCTACTTCTCAGGACTTCCTTAGGATCACCCAACCAGTTGGTGGAAGAGCTATGATTAGAATTCAAGAGTAATCTGATCCCATCTTTGTGCTGAATCCATCAGACTGCTCTGGCTATCTGCATATGGTTATAATTCATCTGTTCGTGAAACCCTCAATCTTTACAAATGAAAACGGCCTCAAGTCCGCCACAGTCTTTTTGGTCAATCTTGTTACAGATTGGGAAATAGGTTGCACTATATTTTCCAGCTTTTCTGTATGTTTCTTTCACATATAATAAAACCCTGTCACACTGCTTCTTTTAATGTAAGTGTGAGTGGCCAGATCCACAAAGATATTTAGACTAGGGCTGTAAAACGATTAAAAAAAATTAATCGCTATTAATCATGTGATTAAAAAATCGTGATTAATCATGTGATTAACTACAATGTTAAACAATAATAGAATACTATTTATATAAATATTTTTTGATGTTTTCCACATTTTCAAATATATTGATTTCAATTACAACATAGAATACAAGGTGTACGGTGCTCACTTTATATTTTTTATTACAAATATTTGCCCTGTAAAAATAAAAGTATTTTTCAATTCACTTAATACAAGTATTGTCGTGCAATCTCTTTATCGTGAAAGTTGAATCTACAAATGTAGAATTATGTACAAAAATAACTGCATTCAAAAATAAACAATGTAAAACTTTAGAACTTACAAGTCCACTCAGTCCTACTTCTTGTTCAGTCAATCGCTCAGACAAACAAGTTTGTTTACATTTGCAGGAGATAATGCTACTGGTTTCTTGTTTACAGTGTCACCTGATTGTGAGAACAGGCATACGCATGGCACTGTTGTAGCTGGTGTTGCAAGATATTTACGTGCCAGATGCGCTAAACATTTATATGTCTCTTCATGCCTCAACCACCATTCCATAGGCCATGCATCCATGCTGATGATGGGTCTGCTTGATAATAATCCAAAGCTGTGCAGACCAACTCATGTTCATTTTCATCATCTGAGTCAGATGTCACCAGCAGAAGGTTGATTTTCTCTTTTGGTGGTTCGGGTTCTGTAGCTTCTGCATCAGAGCGTTGCTCTTTTAAGACTTCTGACAGCATGCTCCACACCCCATTCCAATCAGATTTTGGAAGGCACTTCAGATTCTTAAATCTAGGGTTGAGTGCTGTAGCTATCTTTAGACATCTCACATTGGTACCCTCTTTGCGTTTTGTCAAATCTGCAGTGAAAATGTTCTTAAAACGAACAACATGCTGGGTCATCATCTGAGACTGCTGTACCATGAAGTATATGGCAGAATGTGGGTAAAAAACAGAGCAGGCAACATACAATTCTCCCTAAAGGAGTTCAGTCACAAATGCATTATTTTTTTAATGAGCGTCATCAGCATGGAAGTATGTCCTCTGGAATGGTGGCCAAAGCATGAAGGGTGCTGTTATGTAACAAAAAATCTACATTTGTAAGTTGCACTTTCACAATAAAGAGGTTGCACTATGGTACTTGTATGAGGTGAATTGAAAAATACTATTTCTTTTGTTTATCATATTTAAAGTGCAAATATTTGTAGTAAAAATAATTTAAAGCGAGTACTTTACACTTTGTTTTCTGTGTTGCAACTGAAAGAAATATATTTGAAAATGTAGAAAAACATCCAAACTAGTTAATAAATTTCAATTGGTATTCTATTGTTTAACAGTGCTATTAACTGCGATTAATTTTTTAAATCACAATTACTTTTTTTGAGTTAATCGCATGAGTTAACTCCGATTAATCGACAGCCCTAATTTAGACTCCAACTTCCACTGATTTCAGTGGAAGTTAGGAACCTAAATACTCTTTGCACCCACACCAGTGTGACTAAGAAAGATAATGGAAGTTATGTAATTCAAAGTAGTACTACTTGTCCCTTTTGTGTTCTCTTTCTCCTCTTCTGTCTTCCTCTCTTCACTGTGCTATTTATAGAGCGTGCTATGAGATTTCCTCACTGTGCTACTACATAGTTATTTTTCAAAGGACTTTTTAGGGAAAAAAAAAAAACAGTCTCCCAAGAGAAATGGTGGTAATTGCATGACTTTTGAGTCAATTAAAACTAGAGTGGACATTAGTTTCCATCTAAGTGCTATGACAAAGGGGCCTTAAAAAGAAAAAAATCAGGATTATAGAGTTAGTCTTTCAGTAACTAGAATAAATGGCATTTGTTTGGTTCTGTGACTGAATATTGAACAGTTAGTATTTGGAATGATCGGATTTTTGACCCAAAATACAGTGAAAGCTCTAATAAAACCAGATTAAAATTGACTAGCCTGGGCATGCAGGAAAATTTGGGGCCCAGATCTCTTCTCAATGTAAGGGGGCTGTTGGCCCCGTATTGAAACTCAGTGGGTTTTTTGGCTGGCCTTCTCCCAATAGCAGAAGAATGGGGAGATGGCAGTGGTTCAAGTCAGCCAGACTGACAGGGCAGGCAGGCCGGCCAATGAGGGCCCATCCTCCACGTGAGCTGGAGTAGGGCAGAGCTGAGGAGAAAGCAGCAACCGGAGCTGGGTTGGAGGCAGAGCTACAGCAGCCAGAACCCGAGGGGTCAGAGAAGCAGTCCAGAAAGCAGAGCTGTATATGGAGCCAAAACAGCAGCAGCACTGAGCAGAGCTGGAGCTGCATGAGCTGAGGTGAGCCAGGGCTGAGTTACATCAAGGAGCTGCAGGGCCATGCCACAAGTAATATTGGAGCTGAGAGCAGTGAGCAGCTGGCAAGAGCGAGGTGGGGATCTTGGGAATCAAGGGCCCAGCAGAGGGAGATGCCACCCGGCAAGAGGGCCTTGAAGGCCAAATTCAGAAGGAGGACATCAGCCCAACGGGAGATTTGATACTGGGAAAAGGGTCCTGCCACCTAGAGCCTGAGGGAGTGTAGCTGCCACCATGGCAGGTGTCTTAGCCATGGTATCACGGCAGTGTGTCCAGATCCTGGAAGGGGGGACCTGGGATATGTGAGGAACAGACTCTAAAATTTTCTTAAATTCCAGAGACTATGCTTTGTCATGTTCTCCATGCCCCTGGGTCAGGTCCTCTTGTTCCTTTAACATTTTCAATTTTTCCTTTATTTTTCTTAGTTGCTGTTTAGTAAGTTGTTTGGTTTAAACTTAATGTAGTGGTTGGTGGGTCAAGAAAGTGGCCGATATGGGGAGAATACCCTGGAGTGGGGAACCCTAGCCCTAGTCCTAAGTGTCCATGACAAGACTGAGGGGTAAGCCCCCCAGGAATCCTAATATGGATTTAGGAGCCTAAAGTTAGGCTATTAAAAAAAACAAACACAAAACCTAGGGCAAATATAATCTTTACCAAAGTCCGAAATATCTAAGTGCAATCATTTTAATTAATTCAGAATTATATGAATTGTGCCTTTAAGTAAGTTAATAATCAAATAGATCACCTAGAATTCTTCACTATGTATATAGAAAAATGAATTCCACAATTATTTCTTAATTTTCATTTTTGTCTCCTAGTTACATTTTCTCCTTTATAACACACAGTGCCATTACAGTATATTTCTGATTTTGTGTTATTACTGCATCTAAATAGCTTCAGGCACAGTACTATAGAAGCTTATAAGTGGCACATAATTACAAGATTATGAATTGTTTAATAACAGGAACGTAAAAAAACATAAAACTGTCTTTTTTTTTAATATAAAAGCAAGTTTAGTGTCCTTGATATATTCTGGGCTGAGATCCCTAGAAAACTGCCATATTGATCCAAAGAATGGGTAAAAAGAATGAGGAGTACTTGTAGCACCTTAGAAACTAACACATTTATTTGAGCATGAGCTTTTGTGGGCCAAAACCCACTTCATCATTTTAGCCCACAAAAGCTTATGCTCAAATGTTAGTCTCTAAGGTGCCACAAGTACTCCTCATTCTTTTTGCTGATACAGACTAACACGGCTACCACTCTGAGAATAGGTAAGCAGATCAATGGTTATGCAGACTTCCACCCTGCTGCCCTCTCTATTCTTCAATACTAACCTTGAGGGACTACCATTATTGCGGACAGTTCAGTCCTCAGGTTCTTTCTACTGAGACTGCTAACAAGAGCACCAGTTATGGGGTGATCTGTTGTGGTGTGGGCATGTCCAGAAGAAATGGGACAGTGATTACTGTTTCATATCAGATAATAAACGAGCAACCATCAAATACTAGTAGAAACCACCATTGCCCTGTACCAGATTTAAAAACAATGTATCTTTAACACAACAATTATTTTAAAACACTGTCCTATATTTCCTTCCCAATATTAAAAATGAGGAAACAAAGTGGACGGATGGAGTAAACAGTAGCAGGAATGGCTACTTCACAATTATAGAATGAGTTCATCTTTGTTTCTTCTCTATTGTGAAATAAAGTGGTAAGGAGAAGAGGTAAATATTCACTAAACAGCCTTCTAAGTTGGCCTTCGTGCTTGATTTGGATGAGTCAACCATTCTTTAAGTGTATCCATCTCTTTTAATGAAAGGGATGAAGTTTTACAGAAGGAAATTCATAACAACTCCTGAATAAACAAACATGTGTTCTAAGACCTTCAGGCTTTTCTGTTATTAACTGATGGGCCTGGACAAAAATCCCAGGTCTGAAACTCACTGAATCTTTTTATGAAGTTCAAATTGTCATTTGGGTTCAGTTTCTGGTTATTCCCATCTCAACCATTTATAGATTCATAGGGACAAATTCAGAAGTCTTTAATTATTGCTCAGTTTTATTTAGTCTCTACTCATGCAAACTCTCTCTGAGTTAAGACTGAATAAAAGCTGAATAAGAATATCAAGATTTGTCCCACAGGAGCTACAGATGAAAAACTAAATCTATTCAATCTACTCCCCTACCAGTATTATGAGGACTGTTGCAAACAGAACATTCCCAAAACCAGATAACTCCAGCAAAGGGGATTTGGATTTTTCCCTAACTCCCAACCTTTAAGTTTTCAGTTGCTCAGTTTCATACATATGAGAGAAAATGAGGTGGAGAAAATTTAAAGCTGTCGTTTTCAAAAGTTCATGCTACTTTGGGTCCCTCAGTTTTTGGCTGCACAAGTTAAGATATTTAAGGCCTGTTCACTTTCTAAAGTTCAAATAATGTTGTGAGTGTTATGCATCTTTGAAAATTGTTCCACTTAATTAAGTGCCTTATTATGAATTTTGGTGCCTAACTTTAGACACCAAGATTGAAAATTTTGCCAAACTTTGCAACTCAAAAACTGAGGCACCCAAATGTAGTGAACACTTCCAAAAAGAACTACTCACTACTACTCCAATGGCATATCCATCAATCCATGCTCTCATGATAAGAAATAACTGTTCTATCATTCATATATTCTCATAAATTTGCTTATTCTCCTTATTGATTAGCGAGATCTTTTTTTCTCTAGGAGCCCAATCCTGCTGTTCTTTATCAAGAACGTTCCCTGACTGAAGTCAAAGGAGGTTTTGTCTGCATAAGGCCTGCAGAATTTGGCCGTATATTAGCAGAGGGAGATCAATGGTAGCCTCTCTTTCTGCTGCTGAATGTGGAGCATTGCCTCTCCTTCCCAATAGCTGACAATAGGGAAGAGAAAGAGAGATTGAGCCCCACCAGAGACTGTTCAACTACTGGGCTCCTTTACCTTCTCAGTTCTTCTTTTCTCTGACCCCTGAACAGTGGGCTGAAAGTTGAAGTGAAAAAGAGGAACTGGTCTCCCTCCTTACCCCAAAGCTGTGAGAGAAGCATCCTGTCAAACCTTTCCCACCCTTCAAAAATTAGCAGTATGCATTTATAAAGTTTTTCTTATAACTATTTAAGTAGCCATAACTTACTGTACTGTTCATCTCTTATCCTTTTCCCGCAAGCCTTAGCTGACTACACTGTAAATTCTCATTTCATTTGGTCCTCCATTTTCATAGAATCATAGAAAATCAGGGTTGGAAGGGACCTCAGAAGGCCATCTAGTCCAACCCCCTGCTCAAAGCAGGGCCAATTCCCAACTAAATCATCCCAGCCAGGGCTTTGTCAAGCCTGACCTTAAAAACCTCTAAGGAAGGAGAGTCCACCACCTCCCTAGGGAACCCATTCCAGTGCTTCACCACCCTCTTAGTGAAAAAGTTTTTCCTAATATCCAACCTAACCCTCCCACACTGCAACTTGAGATCATTATTCCTTGTTCTGACATCAGGTACCACTGAGAACAGTCTAGATCCATCCTCTTTGGAACCCCCTTTCAGGTAGTTGAAAGCAGCTATCAAATCCCCCCTCATTCTTCTCTTCTGCAGACTAAACATTCCCAGTTCCCTCAGCCTCTCCTCATAAGTCATGTGCTCCAGACCCCTAATCATTTTAGTTGCCCTCCACTGGACTCTTTCCAATTTTTCTACATCCTTCTTGTAGTGTGGGGCCCAAAACTGGACACAGTACTCCAGATGAGGCCTCACCAATGTCGAATAGAGGGGAATGATCATGTCCCTCGACCTGCTGGCAATGCCCCTACTTATACAGCCCAAAATGCTGTTAGCCTTCTTGGCAACAAGGGCACGCTCTTGACTCATATCCAGCTTCTCGTCCACTGTAACCCCTAGGTCCTTTTCTGCAGAACTGCTGCCTAGCCATTCAGTCCCTAGTCTGTAACAGTTAATGGGATTCTTTCGTTCTAAGTGCAGGACTCTGCACTTGTCCTTGTTGAACCTTATTGTAGTAAGTGAAGGCCCTGATAAAGGCCCAGTATGAGGCCTGAGGCCTGAACTAAAATAATGGCCAAGACTTTGCTCACATAAAGCAAAGTGAAGCTGTGAGCCAGAGACAGGCCCTGCTCACAGAAGCTGGCAAGGAAAGGGCTGATGCTGCAAGAAGATACGTACCTAAAAGGAACTGAACACTAGAGATCAGAATATTCACATACTTGCACATTCCACACAGATAACAAGGAACAGGCAGACCCATCCCAATGACAGGGGCAAAAGGATAATATGATGGATAGAGTTGTTTTGATTGAACCAACATGTACAAGGTAAGAGGTGGCACTTTACTACGTAGAGGGGTTGTACCTTACTGCGTAGAGGGGCTGCACCTCAGTACGTCAGGAGTGATGTGTAACTTGTTTGTACCTGTGTATAAAAATGTATCCCTGGGGCGATGTCTTTGTTCGGCCGAGGGGCCAGTGGAAAGTCTCGCCACTGACTGAGCCGAGTCCATTGCCAAGAGGCACTTTCCCGTAACATGCCCTGAATTAGGCTAAGATACCTACAGGGAACTGCAACTGTGTCCGAGATCGCAATAAACTTGGCCGACGTGCCTTCGTACCTTACTAGACTCTGTGATCATTGGGGATTCTCATCGGGTCTGCTGTGTCAGCTATCTGCGCAGAGCTGGGGCAGCACACAGAGGGAACACACGCACGCAGCCGAGTGATACCAACAAGCAGAGAGCAGAGCAGAGCACCACACCGGTAGCATCTGACAACAACACACCTCTGACAACACTTATCATTGGTCCAATCCTCTAATTTGTCTAGGTCCCTCTGTATCCCATCCCCACCCTCCAGCGTATCTACCACTCCTCCCAGTTTAATGTCATCTGCAATCTTGCTGAGAGTGCAGTCTGTGCCATCCTCCAGATCATTAATGAAGATATTAAACAAAACCGGCCCCAGGACCAACCCTTGGGGCACTCCACTTGAAACCGGCTGCCAACTAGACATGGAGCTGTTGATCACTACCTATTGAGCCCGACTATCTAGCCAGCTTTCTATCCACCTTATAGTACATTCATCCAGCCCATACTTCTTTAACTTGCCAGCAAGAATACTGTGGGAGACTGTATCAAAAACTTTGCTAAAGTCAAGGAATAACACATCCACTGCTTTCCCCTCATCCACAGACCCAGTTGTCTCCTCATAGAAGGCAATTAGGTTAGTCAGGCATGACTTGCCCTTGGTGAATCCATGCTGACTGTTCCTGATCACTTTCCTTTCTTCTAAGTGCTTCAGAATTGATTCCTTGAGGACCTGCTCCATGATTTTTCCAGTAACGTAGGACCTCCCCTGATCATGAGTTTTCAAAGATAATGGCCAATGGCTCTGCAGTCACATCCACCAATTCCTTTAGCACCCTCAGATGCAGCGCATCTGGCCCTGTGGACTTGTGCTCGTCCAGTTTTTCTAAATAGTCCCAAACGACTTCTTTCTCCATGGAGGGCTGGTCACCTTCTCCTCCTGTTGTGCTACCCAGTACAGCAGTCTGGGAGCTGACCTTGTTTGTGAAGACAGAGGCAAAAAATCATTGAGTATATTAGCTTTTTCCACATCCTCCGTCACTAGGTTGCCTCCCTCATTCAGTAAGGGGCCCACACTTTCCTTGACTTTCTTCTTGTTGCTAACATACCTGAAGAAACCCTTCTTTACTCAACATCTCTTGCTAGCTGCAATTCCAAGTGTGATTTGGCCTTCCTGATTTCACTCCTGCATGCCTGAGCAATATTTTTATACTCTTCCCTGGGCATTTGTCCAATCTTCCACTTCTTGTAGGCTTCCTTTTTTTGCATTTAAGATCAGCAAGGATTTCACTGTTAAGCCAAGATGATCTCCTGCCATATTTACTATTCTTGCTACATATTGGGATGATTTTTTCCTGCAACCTCAATAAGGATTCTTTAAAATACAGCCAGCTCTATTGTTCTATTTTTCTTTGATTTAATTTCCCTGAGCTGTCATTTATAAAACCATTACTGGCTTTAGTCCTTTATTAGCTGCTTCTTATTTTCTTCTTCAATACATTTGAAAAATGCATTTTAATCATAATGGGCCAAATTCATTCTTGATGTAATTCCACTGAAGCCAATTTAGTTAAATTAAGGATGAGTTTGTCCTGGTGCTTTTAAAATACTCCAGCCTCCAATACCCTTTATTTTTAATGTTGTAGTTCCACCCACTTGATCTTGCCCACTGGTTGCCAGAAAATGGAGTCTGGATTGTGTGTTTTTTTCCTACCTAAGAACTTAGATACTATAGTAATGGGGCAGAGGGGAGAGTGTCACATGAGTGCTTCCCAAATATTTATGGAATTATCCTCACAATCCTCCTGTGAGACAGTAAAGTACTGTCCTCATTTTTTTACAGATAAGATGAACCACAATGTGAGTTGCCCAAGCCAGAAAATAATTCTCCGGCACAGCCAAGAATTTAATTGAAATCTCCTGGGTTCCAGATCAGGGACTTAACCACCAGATCATTCTATCTCTCCCTTGTTTACTGACTTGGGAAAAGAGTTCACAAACATATGAGCTAATGCTTAGATATATGAATGTAAAAATGAGTGTATAGTATCAACATTTTTAAGGGACTCAGTGAGGAGAATACCTTTTGGGGAACTAATACAATCTATTAAGCAGTCTGACTACAGATACACTCTACTTTGCAAGGCCCAGTAAAATTATTTGGTTTTACACAAAACTAAAATTAATATCTTAGTTATACTCAATTGCCCTAATTTCAAAAGAGCATATCTGTGTCAACGCACCACACCCAAGAATGTATGCATGCAAATCAGGTGTACAATTACCACACACATTTTGCATAAATAAAACAGGATCTTTGGAATGTGTTCCCTTCTAAACTAAGGATACAATATTTCAATAATATTGGTGCAGGGCATGTGTCTGCACAAAAGATGATGTGGCAGGTTAAGTCTACATAGTCTAAAACCCTGGTAGTTCATGCAAACCTAAAAAACTGGAGATTTTTAGTGTAGTTCATTTGACAATGGGTATTGTTGGTTGTCCTTCAAGTTTGAAGATGATCATGACATCACTGATTGGTTTGGTTTCTGTGACCACGTGAGTGGCTGATCAGGCCAATTTGAGCATTGAACTGTTTGTGGCACACTGAACAAGACGTGCCACTGTGGGTTACTTGATTAATAGCAGGCATGCTGTGGTTGTGAGATTTACACTGCTGGCACTCCTGCTCTGCCTCAGTAGTTCTCCTCTGCTCATAGACTGCAGCCAGTATGGATGAGACTTCACCAGGTTAGAACAATCATGAGTGAGATTTTCCCAAAACAGTGTTGACACACCTCAAAGATAACTTGAGGGAGTCTTTGCTGCATTTATTCTGTCCTCCCTGAGAGTGCTTTCCCTATTTTAGCTCACCATAAAAGATCTTCTTTGGCAGTCACTCATCTGACATACTGGTGACATGACCTACCCATCTCATCTGTGATTTCTTCAACATAGTATGGATGCTTGGAATACCTGCCCATATGAGAACCTCAGTTTCTGGAACTTTGTCTTGCCATCTTATCTTCGTCAGTTTCCTTAGACAGCCCATGTGAAAGTGATTCAGCTTCATAACATGTCGTCTGTACACTGTCCAGGTTTTGCATGCATACATGAAAGTTGGCAACATGATGGCTCTGTAGACTTTCAATTTTGTTTGTTGACTAATGCCTCTGTGCTCCCACACATTTACATATAGTCTGGTTTCATCATCGATGTGAACTGCACATGACAGTGTACTGCCAAAGTAGGTGAACTTGTCCACTGCCTGGAGGGTTTGGCCATTCACTGTGATAGCTGGCTTTCCTGATGCAGACTGGTACATCACTTCTGTCTTCTTGATGTGGATTACGAAACCAAAAGTGTCACAAGCTGAAGAGAAATAGTCCATACTCTTCTGCATGTCAGACTTAGAGCTGGCATTCAAGGAACAGTCATCAGCAAACAGAAGACCACAGTCACTTCCTGTACTTTCGTCTTTGCCTGTAGTTTCAGGTTGAAAAGCTTGCCATCAATCCAGTATCTTATGCCAATCCCGGTGTCACAGTCACAAAAGGCATTTGTAAGCATGTCAGAAAACATCATTCTAAAGAGGGTTGGGCCAACACACAGCCCTGCTTGACTCCACTGATGATGGGGAATGGTTAAGAGGATTCACCGTCATCCATAATGCAAGCAAGCCTGCCATCATGGAATTGCCGAGCCATTGCAATGGATTTCTCCAGGCAACCACATTTTGCCATGATCTTCCAAAGGCCCTCCCAACTGACTATCAAATGCTCTTTTCAAGTCAATGAAAGTCATATAAAGGTTGGAGTTCTGTTCCTGGCATTTCTCCTCAAGTTGACAAGCTGCAAAATACCATGTCTAAGGTCCCGTGTCCTTTCCTGAAGCCATACTGACTCAGACAGGAGCCCTTGTTCAATGTGTTGCAGAATTCTGGCATAAATGTTGCCGGATATTGACAACAAGGAGATGTCCCAATAGTTGTTGCAGGATTGAAAAGAAATAACAAGAGCAAGGGAAGAGATTTGGAACCGTAACCCTCATTTCCCCCATAACTGTTTGTTTAGAGAAACTTAAATAATTTTTAGTTCTTCTCAAAGGAGAAGGGAGAGGCTTTTGTGTGGACGCTTGGGAAAGATGGTTCAGACAACATTCCTGTAATCCAGCCAAACTCCAACTGAAAGTCCTTGTTACTAGAGCTGAAATCACTGGAGAGCAGGTCTAGGGACCGAGCCTTAGCTATGATGTAGGCACAGTGGTGCAGTGAAAGACACCACAGAGTCTGCAGTTGCAGTGATCTTCCCCATTATCCAGTGAAATCACTGAGAACTGGGGCTAAATGTCAGCACCTGGCATTGCAGAGGTAGTAGCAAGCAGTAGCACTTATAACAGACTTATAACAGAGCATGCATCCAATGAAGTGGGTTTTAGCTCATGAAAACTTATGCCCAAATAAATTTGTTAGTCCCTAAGGTGCCACAGGTACTTCTTGTTCTTTTACAGACTAACACGGCTACCACTCTGAAACTTATAACAGAGGTAGAGATAGCAACACCAAGTGGCAACAGAGAGCAGTAGATGTGGCAGAGGTGGCAGCAACAGCAGAGGCATTACTCAATTGCTCCTCCTTTTCAGGGGTGGGAGGTGAACTCACATGAATGCACCCCTGAATTTAGAGACTTTGCTGACCCTGGACAATCAGCTGTGAGTGAGGTGCACCCTGTGCTTAATCTGTGCCAGGGCTGAGTCCCAACACTTCTAGGCTTGGCAGCTCCTAACATCAGCACTTCTGGGTTTGCTGCATCAGTTATGAATGTAAAATAATTACTTGAACCCCCAGCACCTAATTGCTTGAGCTCCGGCACCTCTTTCATTACCTCAATTAAGCTGAGTACAGGGAATGCAGAGTAGGGTGTTCAAGGGACATTCATCCATCAGACTTTGACACTGTAAGGTGGGAAACAGACAAAGGACACTGCCCAACATACTGTTGAGTAGATGTTTGCCTATAATTTATATGCTTTTGAATCATTGCTGTGGTGTCCTCCCAAACTAATGCTGGATTCCTCTCTATTTTTAATAAAAGTTTTCTTTTGCTATACACTAACTCATTGCTTTCAAGTGGGGAAGTACTGCCTCATAGAGGCACCCTGGATGGTGTTTAGTTTTCCCAGATTACTGGGTGGGGATTTGAGACAGTTCTGTTTTGCAATGTTCAGAGGAACACCTAGCTGTTGAACCTAGCCTTTCTTGTTTCTGACACCACCTAGCAGAAAGGTTACATATGTAAGCTGATGGTGTGACTCAGCAGAAATAAAACAGTAATAATCAGCAGGAGCAAAAACATATTGCCATAAGCAAAAACATACAGAACAAATAGCCCCCCAAACCTGGACTTTACCCAGAATATGAGTGTAAACCTTTGCCTTCCTGAGGCTCTCTCCTGGTATCTCTCCAGCAGCCCCTTTCTTCTGTTGCTTTGCAACGGGAGCAGAAAGTGAAGTTATTTCTTTGTGTGCTTGGTAACTGGTAGAGTCTCCACATCCTATCCTGTGAAAACAGAAGACAAGATGAAATGGCATCCAGGTGACATCAAGGCCAGCTCTGCTATCACAGGAAATCAATCATATGGGATACTCCCACTGTCTCAGTCTCTGGTGCTCTTCCTTGGTAACAAAGATCTAGTGTGCTGTGTTGCTGTCCCTTTTTGTTCCCTACCTGCAAAAAAAGTTTTGATGATTAAAAGAAAATAGAAACCTTTCTGTCTTCAGTGTTGCCGTTACAATAAGGCAACACAAATCTATGAAAACTAGTGTTGAGGTTTTTAAGGCTAAGAAGTAATTCTCCATTTCCCTGGTGACAAGTTAGTTGACTTGCTGCTAGGGAACTAAATAAAGCAAGATTTGCAATTTCTAGGCATCTTGCAAGTGACAGAACTGATAGTGTGCCACACAGTGGCGGTTAGAGGAGTGATAAACAGTCAACAAAGTGACAGAAAAACAAGCAACATGATATCCATCCTAGATCAGTTTGAAATGAATTACCCAAGTCCCTTTTGCTTTTGTGCACTTGTAATTCCAGTTGTTTTACATAAGCATCATTCAGTTGCTGTAGACATGATTGTTCTTGCAAGTAACAAGACTGTATCCCTGTGGCTCTATATTAATGTAATTTCAACTTCCTATTACTAGAGACAAAGGTGTATACCCAAAATAATTCATGAATTTTTTGCACATAAAATACTCCCTTGAAACCTTTGTTCTACTGTGTTACTCAAAGCATAATCCAACTCCAAAAGCAGAAGATCTGATGGAAAACACATAGGATATTTCCCTAAATATGCAAATAACATACTTTTTAAAAGATTGGCCAAAAGCTAACCTTATGCAAGATGGGCTATCTACCATTCATAAGCCTGCAGCAGAACAGCTACCTAAGTTCCACAGAAGACAAAACTAATAGCTAGGTTGTTGGGCCTAATTGCATGGTGTAATAACAGATAATTAATTCATCTGTTAAGGCTGTTAAGACTCTGTATACAATCATAAAAGCCTCACTTTTGGGAGCTCAGGGACTGAAATAGCTAATGGGAATTTTGAGAGAAGCATTCACCAGAAGCATATTACAAGAAGTATTTTCCTTGTAGGTATTTTCTCTTGCAAGGGTTTTGACTAGAGATAAATTGTCTGAATTCTTCTTCAAGTAGCAACCCTATGGGTGCTCTGCTTCAGGTGTGAATGTGTCTTTGATGGGAGATTTTAGGTAGCAATACCCATTTGGCCTACATATGCGGTCTTCTCTTCCTCATGCTCTGCACTGTGGCTATGTAGAGCTGCACAGGAAAATCGCTCTCAGTTTCTTCTCAACAATCTCAGCCTGAGATGGAGTCTCAGCAGTATTCGAGTTGAGCGTACCGCAACTGTAGGGTTTTTCCCCTCATAGCTTTACTTAGTTAGTTGTAATAATAGTAGTTAGTAATAGTAAAACAATAAATACATACTTTTTGGGTTTTTTGTAAGGACTATTGTACTTTCATTTTTTTTTCCCTGTAGGAACTATAGATTGCTAGGAAGGTATGCTCATATTGCTGGGTTTTAAACATTGCCTTTCATGCTGGAAGGCTATCCTGGTGAGTAATGGGCACTCAGGGTGCATCTGTTGCCTTGGGGAGTCACACATCCCCCCTAAAGTGTAATTTTTGCCTGGCATTAAAACTGAGATCCAGAAATAACTAGATTAAATTGCACCTTCTCATCAGGGAGAGCTCCCTCCATCCAGCTTCTGACCCATGCCAGGGCCCCCTACCATACACTGATCTCTGATCAAGTCAAGTACCTCAACCACTTTCATGCAATACTCCTCTAGAGCTTCTAAGATGAAAACTCAAGAAACCTTAAAAAAGACTCTAGGAAATGAAGCTTGTGTTGCCCAGGTAGGGAATCTACCTCAAAGAAACCCTAGTTGCCAATTGAAACAACTACTTCAGCACTGACTGGTTCTCAATTCAGTACTTTTCAGGCTGCAAGTTTCTCAGGTACTGCAGAATCTAAGGGTTCTGATACTATCTGGGGATTGAGACAACAAGGAGAAGAAGACTACCTCTTCTAAGTCAGTAATGGTACAATCAGCCAGGCTCTCATTACCTACCATTTTGGTACTGCAGAAGACCAGACTATCATCTCGCAATCACTCCTCGGTGTTGAAAATGTCTTTGGTACTGTCTGCTCCCTCTGCCACAATCACCTCTGCTCAGGCTGCCACCTTGGTACCAACTACTATGTCAGTACTGCAGCAGTTTAGATTTTTACAAGATCTCATGATGACAGATTCCTGACTCCTCTTTGTACGGTACCAATCTGTTCTCGGTACTGAGGATCTCTAGATTACAAGAAATTCATCAGTTCCAATGGAATCACTACCTTTTTCTCCCAGTGTTCCACTTCTACAAAGTGCATTGAAGATGATGGTGGGGATTTCTCAAATTTCAGTTCAGAGCTCCCCTCCTCACTATCAGAGGGGTATTTTTCTGGAGACTTCTTGGAAGATAGAACATATTAAAGAAAGACACCTTCAGACTCTATCCTGGTGGTATGAGCACTCTTGGATGCCCCCACCTATATTGTATGAGCCCCCTCAGTGGCCATACTAGGATACATGGGCAGCATACTGCCATAATTTATTTAGGACCTCTAGCATTACTCATCACCAAAATAAGGGTAAGCAGTCCTCCCTCGCACCATTCAGGAGGCCTGAACCACAAGAAGAGACTTGCAAGGAGCTGAAGGCAAGAGTAGACAAAGAGGTCACCCTATTAACCAAAATGTCTTCTTCATCCCTAGATGAAACAGTCATGCCTCCTCCACCATCCCTGGCTGACAACTTCAAACAGTTCCAGGACCTTGTTAAAAAGATAGCAGACTCCATAAAAGTACCACTTGAGGAAGTTAAGGAGTCACTACATAAACTGCTAGTTACTCTGAAAACAGCATCTCTGCCCAAATTATGCTACCTATTAATGAAGTTCAGCTGGATTCTGCAAAAGTAATCCAGCATACTCCAGTGACAATACCACCCACCTGTAAAAGGGCTGATAAGAAATACTATATTTCATCAAAAGATTCTGTTTTCTCATCCCTCTCCCAAACTCCCTAGTTGTTGAGGTTGCAAATGAACGTTGAAGGTAGCACCATACTAAATCAATGCCGTACGATAAAGATCAGAATCATCTTGAAGTATTTGGTCTGAGACTCTGCAGTTTAGATTTGCCAGCTTTCAGACATTAATGGTGAAATGCAATGACACCAACTACTCAAAGTTCAGTAAGTTTATTGAGCATTTACCATCAGAGATATGCATCTGAGGAAGTGGGTATTCACCCACGAAAGCTCATGCTCCAAAACATCTGTTAGTCTATAAGGTGCCACAGGATTCTTTGCTGCTTTTACAGATCCAGACTAACACGGCTACCCCTCTGATACTTGACATCAGAGTCTAGGAACCAATTGCAGGCAGTTATTACAGAGGGTCAGCTTCTTGCCAAAACATCCCTGAAGACCTCTCTGCATGTCCTTGACATGACTGTTTGCTCTATTTCTACAGTAGAGTCATGAGAACGCCTCCTCCTGGCTTTAGTTTGCTGGATTTCTGAGGCATGTCAGACCAAAGGGGAATTGAGGACCTTTCAACAGGTTAAAATGTTTGCAGAGACTACCAATGAGTCTCTGCATACATTCAAAGATTCTAGGGCAGGGATCGGCAACCTTTGGCCTGCGTCCCTTTGGTGGGCCAGGCCGGTTTGTTTACCTGCCGCATCCGCAGGTTTGGCTGATCGCAGCTCCCACTGGCCATGGTTTGCCGCTCCAGGGAAGCGGTGCAGGCTGAGAGATGTGCTGCCTCCATTGGTCTGGAGAGGCAAATAGTGGCAAGTGGAAGCCATGATTGGCTGAACACGGCAGGTAAACAAATTGGCCTGTACCAGGCTGCTGATCCCTGTTCTAGTGCAACTCTTCATTCTCTGGGAATTTACACACTTGTGCATAAAAAGAAATTAGTAAGTCCCAGATACCACAGAGGTCTCATTCTGTTCAATTCTTCAGCTTCCAGAAACTTTATAAACCCCAGAGAAAGAGGCAGAGGTTCCAGAAAAAAGAGACCATCTGCACAGACATCAACCTCAATTTTGATTGTGTAGTCAAAGTTGAGTTACCTCCTCCTTTCTCGTTACCAGCTACAACAGTTCATGTACCTTCTTTGCTTCAGGAGTTGCCTTCTCACTTCTGGCAAGTGTGGGAGCATATCGCTAAGGACAAGTGGATTTTGGAAACCATGTCAGCAGGATACTCCTTTCCCTTTACTTCTCTCCCTGCATCCCACCTCCCTCTTCCCTGTCCCGCTTCAAGGACCCTTCTTACAAGCATATTCTACAACAGGAAATAGACTTTCTCCTGAACTTAGGTGCTATACAACCAAATTTTTAAAAAGGCTCCAGAGGTGATCCCGGCAATCACAGGCCGGTAAGCCTGACTTCAGTACTGGGCAAACTAGTTGAAACAATAGTAAAGAACAAAACTGTAAGACACATGGATGAACAAAATTTGTTGGGGAAGAGTCAACATGTTTTTTGTAAAGGGAAATCATGCAATCAACTAGAATTCTTTGAGGGGGTCAACAAGTATGTGGACAAAGGGAATCCAGTGGATATAGTGTACTTAGATTTTCTGAAAGCCTTTGACAAGGTCCCTCACCAAAGGCTCTTAAGCAAAGTAAACTGTCATGGGATAAGAGGGAAGGTCCTCTCTGGATTGGTAACTGGTAAAAAGATAGGAAACAAAGGATAGGAATAAATAGTCAGTTTTCAAAATGGAGAGAGGTAAATAGGGTTGTCCCCCAGGAGTTTGTACTGGGCCAAGTCCTATTCAATATATTCATAAATGATCTGGAAAAGGGGTAAACCAGTGGCAAAATCTGCAGATGATACAAAATTCCTGAAGATAGTTGAGTCCCAGGAAGACCATGAAGAGCTACAAAAGGATCTCAAAACTGGTTGACTGAGCAACAAAATGGCAGATGAAATTCAATGTTGATAAATGCAAAGTAATGCACATTGGAAAGAATAATCCCAACTATACATACAAAATGATGGGTCAAAATTGGCTCTTACCACTCAAGAAAGAGATTTTGGAGTCATTGGGGATAGTCTCTGAAAACATCCACTCAATGTGCAGCAGCAGTCAAAAAAACAAACAGAATGTTAGGAATCATTAAGAAAGGGATAGATAATAAGACAGAAAATATCATATTGCCTCTATATAAATTCAGAGTACGTCCACATCTTGAATACTGCATGCAAATATGGTTGCCCCATCTCAAAAAAAGATGTACAGATGCTCCCTGGGTTATGCAAACCCAATTTACACAAACCCGCAACTGTAAGTTCCGACTTACGCAAAATTTGACTTACGCAAGGCGTTCCGGAATAGAACGCTTGTGTAAGTCATGGAGCATCTATATTGGAATTGGAAAAGGTTCAGAATAGGGGAACAAAAATGATTAGGTGTATGGAACAGCAGCCACCTGGAGAGATTAATAAGACTGGGACTTTCCAGCTTGGAAAAGAGACGACTAAGGGGGGATATGATAGAGGTCTATAAAATCATGACTGACATGGAGAAAGTAAATAAGAAAGTGTTATTTACTCTACATAACACAAGAACTAGGAGTCACCAAATGAAATTAATAGGCAACAGGTTTAAAACAAACAGAAAGAAGTATTTTTTCACACCGTGAACAGTCAACCTGTGGAACGCCTTGCCAGAGGATGTTGTGAAGGCTAAGTCTGTAACAGGATTCAAAAAGAACTAGATACGTTCATGGAGGACAGATCAATCAATGGCTATTAGCCAGGATTGGCTGGGATGGTGTCCCTAGCCTCTGTTTGCCAGGAGATGGGAATGGGCAACAGGGGATGGATCACTTGGTCATTACTTGTTCTGCTCATTCCCTCTGGCGCATCTGGCATTGGCCACTGTTGGAAGACAGGATACTGGGCTAGATGGACCTTTGGTCTGAAGCAGTCCATTCTTGTATTCTTATGTTCTTATGTCTTACCTAAGGGAAGGGGTTTTATTCCAGGTTTTTCCTGGTTCCAAAAAGAATGGTATGTGGGGACCCATTTTAGATCTAAGGCTCCTCAACAGGTTTGTGAAGATACAGAAATTCAAACTGGTAACACTTGCAGCAATACTACCATCAGTGGCCTAAAGGATTGGTTCTTGGCCCTTGACCTACAAGATGGGGTCTGGGAGGGAGTTTGGGTGTGGACTCAGGGCTGGGGCATGGGATTGGGGTGCAGGAGGAGGTGTGGGAGCTGCGCTTACCTCAGGTGGCTCCTGAAAGCGACCAGCACATCCCTCTAGCAGCGGCTCCAAGACAGAGGTCCAGGGTCTCCATGCACTGCCCCTACCTGCAGGCACCACCCCCGCAGCTCCCAATGGCCAAGGAACTGCGGAGTCAGTGCACATCCCTGCAGCCCCTAGGGTGGCAGGAGGTCTCCATGCACTATCCCTGCCTGCAGGCTCTGCCCCTGCAGCTCCCATTGGCTGCAGTTCCCAGCCAATGGGAGCTGTGGAGTCAGCACTGGAGGCAGGGGCAGCTTGTGGAGACCCCTTGGCCCTCCTCCCTCAGGGGCCACAAGTAAGTGTCGTTCGCTTCTGGGAGTGGTGTGGGGCTAGGGTACACAAGGAGCCTGCCTTAGCCCCACTGTGCCTTCAGACTTTTAGCACCTAAAATCTCCTGGTTTGGCATCAGTAGCCTCCAGGAGACAGAGTCAATTCCAGGAGATTCCCAGCAAAACCGGGAGGGTTGGCAACCCTATTCACAGTATTCTTCAAGAACAAGGTTACAGTACAAATACATCCCAGATTCTTATCAAAGATGTGGGGAGGGATAGCTCAGTGGTTTGTGCATCGGCCTCCTAAACCTAGAGCTGTGAGCTCAATCCTCAAGGGGGCAGTTTGGGGACTGGTCCTGCTTTGTTCAGGTGTTGGGCTAGATGATCTCTTAAGGTCCCTTCCAACTCTAGTAATCTATATCATCTGACTTCCACATTAACTAGTCTATTCATCTTCCAATTTTCTTTCCTAAACCACACCTGAATAAGAAGGATGCAATCTTACATACACTTTATGTTTGGAGGGCTTTAGCCTTTTATTTGGACAGGACTAAGGCATTGAGTCCTGGTTGTTTGTGTCTATTGTGGACAGATCTCAGGGATTTCCAATTTCCAAGCAAAGGCTCTTTAGGTGGATATCTGTCTGCATTACCTTTTGTTATCAGTCTAAAGATCTCCCACCTCCTTCTAAAGTACTAAACCATTCAACAAGATCTCGTTCTACTTCAGTAGTCTTTCCTAAGAACGTTTCCATTGCTGATATATGTAGAGACGCAACTTGGATCTCCATACACACATTTTCTGAGCATTACGCAGGAATTCATGACTCAGCTTCTGATGCTATTTGGCTCTACTGTACTCTTTGTTCTTGGACTCAGCTCGGAAGCCTCCCCTCCTTAGAGGGTACTGCTCAGTAGTCACCTGAAGTGAGGCACCCATAGGGACACTCTATGAAGACTGAGAGGCTACTCACCCTTTGCACTTACTGTAGTTCTCAGAGATATATGTCCCTATGGGAGCTCACTACCTGACCTCTATTTCCTTTGCTTCGGAGTTATCTGTTATGAAGCTTTGTGGTAGAGAAGGAACCGAGGGAAGTTTGCCTGCACAGCTCTATATAGCCACAGTGCAGAGAATGAGGTGGGCACACACAGGCCAAACGAGCACACCTACCTAAAATTTCCTATCAAAGGCACATGGGCATATGCACATCTGAAGTAGAGCACCCATAGGGACATACATCTCAAAGAACTTTAGTTATTGCACAAGGTGGGTAACCTCTCCATCTTTTTCCTTTGCACGAGTTTTGCCTTGAGAGACATTCCCCGGAAGAATTTCACTCTGCAGGATTTTGTATAGAGGGGCATTCCCCAGAGACTTTTTCCTTAGTAGAGGGATTGATTTAAGGTATAATATTTGTGATGAGTTATGGTTACTGTTTGGCTATATGGAGATTTAGTGCATAGCAAGCGAGAGTATACACTACAGAACTTTTATTGTGTGGCATAGGGATCCTACACGGTGACTTAATGCATAGTAGGTTAGTGTGCTATAGGTTGATACTATAGTTTGCCACACTGTGTCTCCATATAGACAAACCTTAAACATGGGCGGAGATTGGCCAGGGGCATACAGGGGCATTCCCCCCTCCCCCTGCCAAAAAACTATATACTGGTCCTGGTATGGGCAACAAGAGGCCCATGCTGGCCACACAGTGTCCTTTCTGCCGGGGGCGGGGAGGGGAGTTGGGGGACATGGTTTGCAGAGAAAAGGGGAGGGAAGGAGGGAAGTTGGCAGCCATGGGAGCTTTTATTGCAGCACTTCAGAGCCTGTCAGAGTCACACACACCATCGTAGCAATGCACATGGGATCCTCCCACCGCAGCTGAGTTCCCTCAGTGCACACTGGGAGGGAAGGGCAGCCAGATCTCCAGGGGCTCCCTCCCTCAGCTAGGCATTCTGGCTCCCCCACATTCCCACGTGCCACTTGGAGTGCAGGTGGGCAAACTCCTTGGGAACTGGGTGAGATTAGGGGGCATCCAAAGGCAGGTGAAACTTCCCCAGGCATGTAACAATCAGGTAAGTACAATGACCATTGCGGCCACATGATGAGGACTTCCCCCACCCAATCGCTGCCTGTCTGATAAGGGAAAAAAGGTATAAATAATGGGACACCCTCACCCTGGGTGCAATTGTCCCCACCCCTAAGGTTGTTGTTTTGGTGGGTTTTGCCTCTTGTGAAATCTGAAGAGTTTCATCTGAATTTATGTACATGTAACATACCAAAATGTGGTTTTTTTTTTTGCATTAGCAGTTTATCACTTCTGTGAACATTGTGTTTCTTCTTGCAGTATATACAGCATTGCCTGTGCTCTGAAGTTTGGGAGGAACCAACATGCAATGAAAGAAAGACTGATGTATAAATGAAGCATAGCTGGAGTTTGGGGAGGAAAAAAAAAAAGAATCACATCAGAGTGACACTCCAGCAAAAGTTGCATGTAAAAGGCACTACTCAAACACTGAATTTTCTGTTAAGTGCTTCCGGTCTCATGTAGCACACCACACCACATGACATGACAATATGCAGACAACAATCATGAATCATAAAAGGAGCAATCACTTTTGAGTGAGAGTTGAACATCCAACTTACTCCTGCTTTTGTTGGTCCTTCATGGTATATGTGTGTGAGAAGCACCTCAGACTTTATTCTGTACCCCATTATTGTTTATATTTGTATTACAGTAGCATTTAGAGCCTCACTGAGATTGGAGCCCCAATCTGTGGGGCATTGTACAAAGCCATGTCAAGTCATAGTTCTTGCTCCAAAGGACTAACAATCTAAACAAACAAGATAGATAAAGTACATATTACACCCATCTCAGATGTAAAACTGAGGGAGACTTTCTGAAACATCCAAAGAAGAAAGGAAGGCCTAATTGAATCCACCTTTACTGTGTCCCAGTATAGCGCATCAGCCACAAACCAATCCTTTGCCTCATGAGAAAGGCCCCCTACATTTGCACAAATGACAATCTTTTCACTGAGACAAGGCAGGTGAGGTAATATCTTCTAATGGATCAACTTCTGCTGGTAAGAAGACAAGCTTTTGAGCTACAAAGAGCTTGTCTTCTTCAGGTCTGGGAAAGGTACTTTTCCTAGGTACTTTTCAGACCTGAAGAACAGCTCTCTGTAAGCTCAGAAGCTTGTTTCATTCACCAACAGAAGATGGTCCAATAAAAGATATTTACCTCACCTACATTTTCTCTCTAATATCCTGGGACTAACATGGCTATAACAACACTGCAAACAGTCTTTCTATGTGAGTAAAAGGAAATTTCTCCTATCACCCATGTTTTTTAAGCTGAAATATCACTGAATACTTCGTGAAATCCTTCAATGGCCATGTCAGATATCAAGATGCCAGTAGTAAGTTTTGTTTTTTGTCATTCTTACTAAAACTGTCATTGTCACATTCATATTGGGGATTTTGATTCTCATTCTCAGCATTCAGGATATTTTCACACTCATGTTTGAGTTTCACATTCATTATAGATTCCTAAGAAAAACTAGAACTGAACACACTTCCACCACACATCTACTTTCACAGCACTTTTTAGTTTGTAGGCACTGCTTGCATCAGCCGTTTCATAGGGAAAATATATTTGGGTTTTTGACTCCCCCCCAAAGTTTCATGGTTTACCTCACACTTTGAGTGTTGTTTATACTACAGAAACTGACCACTACTGACATCAAGGCCCTAGTCCTGCACCACTAAAATCAATGAAGTCCATGGGATTTTTCTCATAGATTTCAATAGGCACCACGTGTCAAACATGGAACTCGTTCTCTGCTGCTGACCTTAGTTAGTGTTGAAACAGTGATGTTAAACATGGCAGTTCCTGCAGTGTAAATAGGACCTTACACATATATCATTGATGTAGTCAACGCTACAGCACAACTGTTGTAAACTATTCAGATAATAATGAAACTGCAATTCACAAAACAAAGTCACACCATTCCCTTGTGCTCAGCTCCAGACTATGGAATGAAAGGAAATTGAGTGTGCAGAAAGAAATGCCCAAACACTTGCACTCCTGCATTATTGTCAATCACAGTTTAGCAGTTCACAACCTCAATCACAGGCAGTGCTAAATATCCATGAGCCTTTCCTGAAGAAGTCCTGTCATAGTTTCTTTACTAAGAGCACAGAACGTGAATAGACATTTAGGGCAGGATTTTCAAAGTGCTCAGCACTAAACTTCAATGAGAACAGAGGAAAGCCAATGCTGAACACTTTTGCCCATTGACTTGAAAAGGAGCCAAGCTAGGCCAGTGCTGAGGAGGGTCGAGTTGATAGGTTTGTTTTTTTTCCTGAAGAAACAGTTGTTGGAAAATGCCTATTCATCAAAACCAAAGTTTTTTGCAGGAAAGGGTCAGTTTCAATGAGTTTTCTGTTTAGAAAAAGATACAAAAAACTATTGAAATATCCTGTTTTGAAAGGTTTAGGGTCTTTTTGTTGCTGTTCAAAATTATTTTTTGTTTCTTGATTAAAGTTAGTTTATAGTAAAAATATAAAAAGAAGAAAAAAGATTGAAATCTAAACAAAGATTTTTGAAATGATCAAAATTAAGCATTTTGAGTTTTTTCAGATTTTTGGTTTACTTTTTTTTTTTTTTAGATTTCAAGTTTTTGGTCCAAGTTGGAGTGGGAAAATTGTTTCCCATTCATCTCTAATGCTCAGTACTGTTGAAAATTCTGCTCTTATTATTAGATATAATATCTTATCAAAACAACCAATCATTTAAATATTTCAATAATAGCCTAAACATTTGGGAGCCTGTAGCGAGGTGGCCTGGTTCTCAACCTCCCTCAAGGCGGACAAGCCCCTCCAGACGCCAAAGTGGGCAGAGCCAGTGGAGCTTGTGCCCGCCCCGCAGAGGTCAGAGCGCAGAACAGGAAGTACAAAAGTCCAACCCCAGAGTTCACTAGAGCCCCGGCCACCAGAGAAGCCAAATGCCTGTGGCCTAGTCCTGGTGGACAGACTCCTGCAGTCTGCAATCGACCCGGGGACTGGCCAGACCAGCTGAAGCCTGATGCCAACCAGATCCCCGGAGAAGCTGTTAAGCCTGCCAGTAGCAAGCTACCCAGAGGAGCTGCCAAGCTTACCACTAGCCGAATACCCCAAGGAGCCCATGGTGCTTGATTCCGTTGAGGACACCATCATGACACAGGTACCTCTAGAAGGGGAGGTAGGAAGTAGCCTGGGGGCAGCCGACCCTAATCTGGCTGCAGCACACCCAGAGCCGATGTAAGTGTGTTGCAGTCAGGATCCCCACTCTCAAGGTCTGCTGCTGCTGCTGCTGCTGCTAGGGCCCAGGGCTGGGATGCTGACATAAACAGATAGTTAAGGGTTAATGTCTCTTTTACCTGTAAAGGGTTAAGAAGCTCAGTAAACCTGGCTGACACCTGACCAGAGGACCAATAGGGGAACAAGATACTTTTGTTTGTGCTCTTTGTGTTGTTGTTCGCTCTTGGGACTAAGAGGGACCAGACATACATCCCGGCTCTCCAAATCTTTCTGAATCAGTCTCTCATGTTTCAAACTTGTAAGTAATTAGCCAGGCAAGGCGTGTTAGTCTTAATTTTATTTCCTCAACTTGTAAATGTTTCTTTTTGCTGGAAGGATTTTACCTCTGTTTGCTGTAACTTTGAACCTAAGGCTAGGGGGGGGCCCCTCTGGTCTATAGGAATCTGATTACCCTGTAAAGCATTTTCCATCCTGATTTTACAGAGATAATTTTACCTTTTCTTTCTTTAATTAAAAGCTTTCTTTTTAAGAACCTGATTAATTTTCCCTTGTTTTAAGATCCAAGGGGATTGGATCTGGACTCACCAGGGATTGGTGGGGGGAAAGGAGGGGGGATAGTTAAATTCTGCTTGTTTTAAGATCCAAGGGGTTTGGATCTGTGTTCGCCAGGGAATTGGTGAAGTCCCTCAAGGCAACCCGGGGGGGAAGTTTTGGGGGAAACAGAGAGTGCCCCAGACACTAAAATTCTGGGTGGTGGCAGGGTTACCAGATCTAAGCTAGTAATTAAGCTTAGAAGTGTCCATGCAAGTCCCCACATCTGTACCCTAAAGCTCAGGTGCGGAAAGAAACTTTGAGAGATGCAGTGGAGTGGATGGACAGGTGTCCCCCTGCCACCCAATGTGCGGGTGGCAGTCTCCCCATCTCCCTGGTCCTTCGGAGTTGTTTGTTTGCTCAGCCCCTGCTTGAGGGCCTGAGTTCCTGACTGTTTGCTGCCCTGCCAGGCTAATTCCACAATTCACCGGACTTAAGTAGTGATGCAGCCATCAGGAGTCTGGCTCAGCTGCTCACACTATTCCTACAGCACTGGAAATTACTTTGTAATCAAAGTGATTTGTAGAGAACAATCTATTTCTATATGAAGACAATATTTCCATATCTGTAAAACTAGGGAGACATGATTCATAGTCATATGAAAGTGCTCAGTTCTGTTTAGGGGTAGCTGGTAAGCATGTCAATGATTAAATTAAAATGAAGGATAATTAAATAATAAACAAACTATATTTGTGATTTCAAGTACATTGTAATTTAAGTACCACTTGTGATGGGGTATCCTCATCACACAGGACTGGAAGGAGTATTGCCAGGTAGCCTATTAACACCACAGACTGCACCTGGAGGAAGACCCAGGGAGCAGGGAATTAATTATAAGCAGGTTCAGCTGTGCAGGAATAGGCAGGGCCTATACAGCCTGGAAACTCGCAACAGCCAGGACTGCTTCTGGGTAAGGTCAGTCACCCCTTGGGAAGAGGGAGGAGTGTTTGGCAACTGCTGTGATGTGTAGGCTGTAGTCATTCCCTGGGAGATGAGTTTGGAGCAGTTACACCCAGAGAAAGGTGGGGAACCAGAAGAGTAGGAAGCAGTCCAGGGAAAGAGCAGTTAGGGCTGGGAGAAGAGAGCCCAGAAGTATATGGTCCCTGAACTGAAACCCAGAGTAGAGAGTGGACCTGAGTTTCCCTGCCTGCAACTGAAGGAGTGGCACCAAAGGCAATGAATGAGAAGACTGCCTGGGACTGCTGCAGGAAAGACTTTGATATAGCCCAGAATGGGAAAAAGCTGAGTCTTCTATGTGGAGGGCTGAGTCAAGAAGAGGATGCTGTGGTTCCTGGGATGAGAGAGGAGCAACAAATGTGTGTGAGAGAGAGAGAGAGACTGTGTGATAGTGTGGGACCATGGGAATGGATGTTGACCTGATTAGCTAATTCACAGCATGACCAGGAGAAGGAACCAGACTAGTGGTGAGTGGCACACCCTGTGACACTGTTAATAATCAGTAAATTGAAAATTCAGAGCTCTACTTATTAAAGCCATCTGCCCCCCTGGCCCAATTCAGAAGTCAAACTTCGCCTGTGGCCCTAACTTAGATGAAAAGGTGTTTAACTCCTGTGTTCATTTACTATGTGATTTTATCCTTGGGTCATTTTCTCACTCACTGTAAAGGAACCTTAGTCACTTGTTTCACAAGAATCTTTTGTTAATCCTTCAAGTACACGTGTCCCATAGGTTTGTTGAAAAAGGCAAGAGGTGTGATAGAGGAATGGAAAGAGACCAATATATTGAATGTTGGCTTTTGGAAGAAATGTTTTAGGGCAATAGGTCAATTTATGTTATCACAATTTAAATTACACTGAATTTAATGATATCAGAAGGCTTTATTATATTAAAACCTCAAATATCTCATCCTGTTAAATAATAACAACCTTTGAAGTTTGTGGATCCATTAAACTAAAACTGATAAAAATTAAACCAAAACAAAAGTGTTCTGTTCAATTAAATACCTGTTCATTTTCACGTTCCACCATCTGTGTTGAAGAAAAATAAATATTGTAGCTTTATGGATGATTCTGAATAGACAGCTAAATATGGATAAACACAATCTGTATAAATATATAGCCAGATGGTGAGTCTTAAGCCACAGTCTCTGGTTGGAAGTGGGAAGAGAACTGAGGTGCGATGCATCAGCAGGAGTCTCAGGAGGAATTCCGGTTGACTGGGCCCTAATTCTTTAAGGGAAATCTGGGGGAATAAGGCTTGTTTCCTTTTAAATGGATTTTGAGTGTGCTTCCCCTCAATGATGGGCTGGGCTTGTTGTCTGCTGTATGGGCAAGGAAAGGCCAGAGCCCTGACCTAATGGGAGACTGGAGCTGCTAGTGGTGATGTCTGGGAGTAGTATCTGTGTTCCCCAATTAGATGTGGTCCAGTCACTGCACATGTGAAAAGGCTCTGTGTACCCTTTCTGCTCTCTGGAATATCTATAGATTTAGCTCTGACAGTGAATAGCTTTGCAGACTAAAGTTATTCTTGGGCAGATGATCACCTTGGAAGTTACAGCACAATGATCTTATGAACTTAATAAGCACGTTTAATGATTTCATTGGAACTACAAGTTATGGTTGTACATATAGAGGTGTGTATGAATACAGCTAAACAACTATCAGTGTAATGTGACCCTGAGGTAGGGGGTGTAGATATGTACAGAGAGAGAGGATTTCTTTCCTCCACTCTGCTGTGTTTCAGTAGGTTTTTTGATCAGCAAAGCCTTTTTACTTGGACTTTACTCCCATTTACTAGTTTATGCCCAATGTTAGGAAAATCTATTCTGATTCCTTCAGGAAAAAGTTTAACACAACCTCTCACTACATGATTTTTATCAGTACCCAAACATTTTAATCAAATATTTAGGACATTTTTCCTCTCTGGTAACTTTCCTATTTAAACAAAAGTTTCCCAACCTTTCTTTGGTATAGCACCACATGAGAGCCATCTTAAGGAACCTCTTCTGGATAAAATCAGTACTAAATGTAGTGAATTGCGGAAGCTGCCATTTCCCCCCTGGGAATTCCTAAATCGTAGGCCTAATTCTTGCTGTCTGTTGCTACAGGCTTCCTGACTTTACATACCCTCCTTGAATTTACTGTTAAGAGATCCCCAAGACTTGTCCTATTATTCAACAGGCTGCAAACAGAAGCCATTTGGCCTTAGCTCAGTCTCAGAACAGACTTTTCAGGGCCTTTTTCAAGAGCAATTAATAAAATTGAGAGATTTTAGATTTTCTAGGACAGTTTTTAATTTGGTCTTCCTGCTTTTTGGAAACAGGGCTGTTGCTCCTATAACATACATTTTTCATGCATCATCATTATAGTTTTTATTTACACTGCAGTAGCATGTAGAGGCCACAATCAAGACTGGGGCCGCGTTGTGCTAGGAACTGTATAAATATGTAAGAGACAGTATGAACTGAAAAACCAAAGGACCATCGAATTTAACAAAGATTTCAATGAAGAATGACTTGTTATGCTAATTAGGGGAAAATTCAGCACATAAAACAGTGGGTCCCCAACCTTTTTGTGGCCAGTAGCACATTCATGTTTTCAGAAGAGTGTGGTGGGCGCCAACAATTTTTCAAGGCTTATTTTGTATTTGTACATTAAATTATATGAAAACATCATATTTAATATTACATAATATATGAATCCGTAAGATCAAAAAGGTAATTTTACATGTAAAAGGTATTAATTAAATTATTTGGCAATTACTCTTTCACCTTACCATGTGAATTTGCTCTTTTTTATCTACTTGTAAGAAAAATTATGGCGTTTTTATAAAATAAACATCATAAACAGTTTTCATCTTATTTATTTTAAAAAAGTAAAACATTGTTGAACTGCTGGTCCAAATATATTTATTATTCTTACTTTAACATACCCAGTTATGGTTAATTAAAAATATTCTTTGTATTGTTACTTGTATCTGGATTTCAATAAACAAATATGAAAAAAGTTAAACACAAGTTAATCATATGCACTCATCAGCACTTAATGGAAAATAGTTATCATTAATTCACATGGTTTTTCTGATAAAGTCAGTGTGATTTTTGGCACTGCATTTCTTCAGCCAATTTTTCCTAGTTGGGAGAGTAGGATGATATTCCCATTCGTAAGCAATCATCAGGATGGGCATCTGTCATGGTATAATCCCCCACTCTGAACCTTAGCGTCCAAAAGATGGGGTACCAGCATGAATTCCTCTAAGCTCAGTTACCAGCTTAGAACCTGTAGCACTTCTACCAACCAGGAATTCCAGTGCCTGGTACACTCTGGTCCCCCCAAAACCTTGCCTGGGGACCCCCTAGACCCAGACCCTCTGGATCTTAACACAAGGAAAGTAAACCCATTCCCTCACCGTTGCCTCTCCCAGGCTTCCCCTCCCTGGGTTACCCTGGAAGATCACTGTGATTCAAACTCCTTGAATCTTAAAACAGAGAGGAAAATGCACCTTCCCCCCTCCTTCTCTCTTCCCCTCCCAGATTCTCCCTGAGAGAGACAGTAATCCTAACACAGAGAGAAATTAGCCTCTCTCTCCCCCTTCCCTCCTTTCTCCCCACCAATTCCCTGGTGAATCCAGACCCAGTCCCCAGGGGTCTCACCAGAATAAAAAAATAATCAGGTTCTTAAACAAGAAACTTTTAATTAAAGAGAGAAAAACAGTAAAAATTATCTTTGTAAATTTAAATAAATGGAATAGGTACAGGGTCTTTCAGCTATAGACACTGGGAATACCCTCCCAGCCTAAGTATTCAAGTAGAAATTAAAATCCTTTCAGCAAAATATAAATTTGAACTCCTTCCAGCCAAATACACACTTGAACTCCTTCCAACCAAATACACATTTGCAAATAAAGAAAACAAGCATAAGCCTAACTCGCCTTATCACCTAGTACTCACTATTTTGAATCTATAAGAACCTGTATCAGGGAGATTGGAGAGAAACCTGGTTGCACATTTGGTCCCTCTGAGCCCCCAGAGTGAAAAACAACCAAAAACTAACAGCACACACACAAACTTCCCTCCATCAAGATTTGAAAGTATCCTGTCCCCTGATTGGTTCTCTGGTCAGGTGGCTCCCAATCCTGCTGGAAAGGTATAACAAGTGGGGTTCCGCAGGGATCTGTTTTGGGACCGGTTCTGTTCAATATCTTCATCAACGATTTAGATGTTGGCATAGAAAGTACGCTTATTAAGTTTGTGGACGATACCAAACTGGGAGGGATTGCAACTGCTTTGGAGGACAGGGTCAAAATTCAAAATGATCTGGACAAATTGGAGAAATGGTCTGAGATAAACAGGATGAAGTTCAATAAAGATAAATGCAGAGTGCTCCACCTAGGAAGGAACAATCAGTTTCACACATACAGAATGGGAAGAGACTGTCTAGGAAGGAGTATGGCAGAAAGAGATCTAGGGGTCATAGTAGACCACAAGCTTAATATGAGTCAACAGTGTGATACTGTTGCAAAAAAAAGCAAACATGATTCTGGGATGCATTAACAAGTGTGTTGTAAACAAGACACGAGAAGTCATTCTTCCGCTTTACTCTGCGCTGGTTAGGCCTCAACTGGAGTATTGTGTCCAGTTCTGGGCACCGCATTTCAAGAAAGATGTGAAGAAATTGGAGAGGGTCCAGAGAAGAGCAACAAGAATGATTAAAGGTCTTGAGAACATGACCTATGAAGGAAGGCTGAAGGAATTGGGTTTGTTTAGTTTGGAAAAGAGAAGACTGAGAGGGGACATGATAGCAGTTTTCAGGTATCTAAAAGGGTGTCATCAGGAGGAGGGAGAAAACTTATTCACCTTAGCCTCCAATGATAGAACAAGAAGCAATGGGCTTAAACTGCAGCAAGGGAGATTTAGGTTGGACATTAAGAAAAGGTTCCTAACTGTCAGGGTAGTTAAACACTGGAATAGATTGCCTAGGGAAGTTGTGGAATCTCCATCTCTGGAGATATTTAATAGTAGGTTAGATAAATGTCTATTAGGGATGGTCTAGACAGTATTTGGTCCTGCCATGAGGGCAGGGGACTAGGCTCGATGACCTCTCGAGGTCCCTTCCAGTCCTAGAGTCTATGAGTCTATGATAGCCTGGCTCACTGATCTTGTTAACCTTTTACAGGCAAAAGAGATATGAAGTACTTCTGTTCCATTAACTCTTAACTATCCGTTTATGACAGCATCTGTAAGCCGAGATCTGTATTTTGATTTTATGATGTTCATTGTTGAAAACAGAACTTCACATAGATAAGTGGAACTGAAATAAGATTTTATTTTGTATGCTACATTTTTTAAGGCAGGAAACTTTTTTCGGTCAACCAGATTCCAAAAGTTTTCATCTGTTGCACAGGATTTTAGAACAATATCATTTTGAAGGTCCAAAATCTCAAGTTCCACATCATCTGTTCTTACTTGAATGAGACTCGCAATTGATGTAGCCATTTTTGTTACCTCTATTTGGCAAGTAAAAGGATTCACAAGAAAGCTCAATGATGGCCAACTGTTGAAATCTCTTTTCAAATTGTTCCAGAAGTGTCTGAATGTGGATAACAAATGGTGATGGGTTAAAATCACTGTCACGTACCATTTTCTTCAAACTTGGGAAATGTACGAGAGACTTCATCTTCATATGTGACATCCACAAGATCAGTTTTGTTTTGAATGATTTTACATTTGAGCCACATGTTTGTCTTTTCCCTGGAGCTCAAGATTTAAAATGTTTGATTTGTCAGTGATGTTGGCAAGGAAAGCCAAGTCCATTAACCAGCTGGAGTCTTCTAGTTGCTCGAAGTTCTGATTTGTGGACTTCAGAAATTCTTTGATCTCTTAAATTAGACTTAAAAAATGTGCAAGAACTTTGCTTTTGCTCAGCCATTGTACTTCTGTGTGCAAGATAAGATCAGATTGTTTATCATTAATATCTTCCAACAGGCCCTTAAAAAGTTGGTGTTGCAAAGGTTTCGCTCGAATAGAGTTAATTATTTTAATAACATTCATGACATGTTGAAAAGCAAGAACTTTGACGCACAAAGCTTCTTGGTGGATAATGCAATGATAAGACAAAGTTCAGAAAGGATTCATTCTTCTTACGAAGTGCAATGAATCCGTTGGCACTGCCCATCATTGCTGGTGCCCCATCAGTGGTGATCACAGACAGCTTGTGTAGTGGCTTACTAATTGATGTTGCGTATGATTTGAATAAATTATAGATGTCCTCACCCTTTGTTCGCCCTTTCATAGGCAATACTTTTAGTAACTCTTCTTTTACAGTGAAGTCACTAAATACCATCCTCACCATAACTGCCAATTGTGCTGTATCCGATATATCTGTCGACTCACTGAATTGCAGTGAAAACCAGTCACATATTTCCAAGTCATCCTTTAGCTGAGTTTGCATGTCTCTTGAAATTGCATGTATCCTCCTTGTAACTGTGTTGTCTGATAACTGCAAGTCTTGTATTGCCAACAAACTCTCACCCTTGTAAGGAAGTCCTTGAAACAGGCAATCAGCACCAGTCAAAAATGCTTCCTTCAGCAATTCACCATCTTGAAAGGGTTTTTTCTTCTTTACAGGCAGATGAGCAATTGTAAAGGAAGCAATACTAGCACCTTTACACTTTACCACTTGTCTAGTGAAAATAGATTGCTAGGCAGATAGGTTTGATTTGAGTTGATTGATTTTCTTCTTTCTCAACTCAGAATTAAGTGGATGGCTAATGTCAAAAGAGCTGTGATTAGTTTGGAAATGGCTTTCGACATTGCACTGCACTGCAACGGCACCCCTGCACAATAAGCAAACACATTTCCCTTTATTTTCAGTAAAACAGTAGGTTTCTTCCCATTCTGCATTGAAATAATATGTATGTTGTCTTTTATTTGAACCACTCATTTTGGGGCAAAATGTTAAAAAAATAATAAATCACAAAGCACAAGAGAACAACAGTATACAGGGCATACAGGGCTGGCTCCAGGCACCAGTGGAGCAAGCACGTGCCTGGGGCAGCACATGCTGTGATATGACGGAGTCGGAGGGTGTTTTTGGTGACAGTTCTGGGCAGTGCAGAGATAAGCCAGAGAGAAGCCGCTAGGACAGAGAACTCTGGCACCCGCTGCCTGCAGTCCCGGAGTACTCTGTCCCCAGCAGGTGCGGGCCCGGCTTCTCTCACCTGCTGGGCACTAGGTGGGCCTCGTGCCTGCTGGGGACAGAGAACACCGGTGCCCGCAGCCTGCATCCCCAGAGCTCTCTGTCCCCAGCAAGCACAGGGCCGCGGCTTCTCTCCAGCTTAAGCCGCAGCCCCGTGCCTGCTAGGGACCGAGAACACCAGCACCTGCAGCCCTGGAGTTCACTCACCGGCAGGCATGGGGTCACAGCTTCTTTCCCCCGTTGGGCACTAGTCGGGCTCCGCGCCTGCCAGGAACAGAGAACACCACGCCCACAGCCTAAGTTCTCTGTCCCCGTTAGGCGCAGGGCAGTGGCTTCTCTCCCCTGCTGGGTACTAGGCAGGTGCACATAAATGTCCCGGTGGGCGCCATGGCGCCCACGGGCACTGCATTGGGGACCACTGAATAAGATATCCCACCATGTAACATCATAACCCATGAAATCTATGGTATGTGCGATGTCATAGCATGATGTAGTCTGTAATATTTTCAGTGGAAGAGGAAGTACTTAGAAGATTTTGGAGGGAGAACCAACATTCAAAATCTATTCCTAAATCAAGTTTAATTCTTACTGTTCAGGTCCCTTCTAAATCTGACTACACTATCAATCCAAAAATAGGTTGCTATCCTCTTTGTTGGCCAGGCATTATTATGGGCCATTATTAGTTCCAACAATCCTAATTCTCTCTCATCTCACAGCTCTTGTCTGCTGAGGAAGGAATTTCCACTTACATTATCTAGATGTACTTCGAAAAGGGAAAGCAGCATATTTTGCCATTTGAGGCAATATAGAGTTGCATTCTCACAACAGAATGACTGAGCTTTCTTCATGTTAGATACTTTTACTTTTTCAGTTACTGATGATACTCCTATGTGGCAAGCCAGATATTTTGAGAACACCGTTCTACTAAATCTTCAAATCCACTTTGAGGCAATTAGAACAATTGTTCAGAGGGATTATTACTTAATCCTCACCAATTTTACAATAATCAGATCTAGTATTTTGTGAATTTACAACCTAGAACTGCACTGGATTGGTTTACTAACTGAACTCTGTCAACACAGTGTTTGGCAGTGTCTGCTGAACTTTGGCAATTTGATCTATATTATTTCTGTAGATCTTAGGATCTATGTTGTTTTTACGGAAAATAGTAGTTTTTCCCTGAATGGAACTGACCTAATTTTTTAACAGCATCAGATGTTGTAACTTGACTGAAGCAGTTAGTCTTTAAAAAAAATTTTAAAAACCCACAATCTGCCAGACAGCTAGCTCAGTTTATACTGAGGGAAAGTGAAGCTGGCAGTGAACCCAAGGAAATGCCTCATTGGCTCCCTCTTGCTTGATAATTTTCAAACCTTCAAATTCAACCTTTTTTTCCACTGGGTATAAGGAATTTGAGGCAAATCTCTTGTTAACCACAGCCTAGAATTGACTGTATAGTGCTGCAGTACCCATAATTTAATAAATATTAGATTTAACTAAAAGTTAGATGAAAGATGGCTCTGCCAGGTTTCACCAGCTTCAACTGCTTACAAATATGGAAAGACAGTGGAGCATATTTTTAGCTTGATCCTCTCCTTTGTGCTGGAAATTGGGTTTTAGGCAATGGCTGGAGGGATACGCTCCAGATATACATAGCTGTCATATAATCCAGCATATATCCTACAGGACCACACTCTGATAGTGCAAGTTAGAGAAGCCTTGTCATGGGGTCCACTCACTACTAGGGCACCTCCTCCTGGTTGTTCTGGGGATTAGCTATTTGCATGTCCGACACCCCTGTCTGTTCCTCTCCCTGTTGTCTCTCTCTTTTTCTGGAACTGAGTGTGTCTTGCATGAATCAGCCCTCTAGCCAGGTCACTAAAGTTTTCCCCTTCCAGAGTATCAAAGTCCCTTTATACCAAATGGAAGTCTTCCTTCACTGCCCTGACTGTGCCATGCCTCCAGTGGCTGGTAGGGGAGCCCACACCCACCCACTACTCTGGGTTCCAGTCTTCCAGTCCAGAGACCCAATCTCTAGCAATGGAAGCCTGCTTATTCCCAGACCATGTTGCACTTCCTCTGGACTCCTTCCTACACATTCCTATTTCTTAGCTCTACCTTCTGGCTCTCCCACTCTCTGGGTTACCAGTCCAAATTCCCTTCTCCCATGGAATATCTGCAGACTACTTCCCCTACAGCCTCCTTTCTGCTGACAACTTCCTGTCTTTATACCAGCCTTGCCCATTCCTTCTCAACTGGTCTCCATCTCCAGGCAGCTTTTCCATCCATGGTTCTTTCTGAGATGCAGCCTTTCAATTTAATTGGCTCCTTCTTCACCTCATTAACACTTTCAAGGCTGGTATAAGGTGAACACGCTGTCCCAAGCCTCCATGCTCATCCAACCTGCACTGGTCTGAGGCAGTGAACCAGGGAATTGTAACTCCCCACACTGCTGTGGGGCCTTTTGGATTGTGTCCAGTGGTAGCTTTATGCAGCAGAGGATCTCCCCCAGTATATTCACTTATTAGGTAACTCAACATACTTTGTTCAGCCTGCCTGTTGAACTGCTATGCAGCAACGGTATTGGTGGTGATACTGTCTCAGGTACTACATTATGATACAAAATCAAATTCCTCCTGATGCTTTCAAAAGGATTGTAGAGATCACGTATGATGGGATTTACTAAGTACGCCCAAGTAGAGCCACTCTAGACCACAACCATAAAACATGGCATACAAGCTGAAAATACTCAAGTCTGGATTTACCAGTATGCTCTGTCTGCTTTGCATTGTTCTGGTGACAAAGTGGCCTTGCATTGTTGGAGCTATGCAAAGCAACTGATAAGTATTTGTGAATCTGGCCTAGGCCAGGCATCACTCTGCCTCTACAGTACCGTTTTGTCAACATACTCTAGTTCAAAATTCCCACACAAAGTCAAATGAGACGATGAGTTAAAGTATGCAGCTGAACAGAGCCAGCAATAATATTTTCAGGGTAGATTTAGTGTAATCAAGTCCACTCAGTCTCTGTCTGTGAGATGTAATCATTAAGCTGTATGCACCAGAATGAAATAGAAATGTGTATTGTTGTGTACACACTTATCCAGTGGATAACTACAGTAGTACCTTAACCTCTGAAATGTAATTAGAAACAAACATTGGCTAGTGACAGAGGGTAGTTACATATGAAAGATATTAGCAACTACAGGGAACTCTTGTTTCCAAGTGTTCAGATTATTAATTTGTATTAAAAATAGGATCCACTTTCTTTATGAAAGCTTATTGAGCTGATGAAGATAGCTTGTTTGAATTTCTCAATACAGAGAACAAAAATGTGGAACACACTGTTTGTTTGAAATCCTCCAAATACATGGGGCCAGATCAGAACCTAGTTTACGTGGACTTGGCAGGGACATAAGGTGGCATAAGACCATAGACATACTATCCTGCATGGCCTTCCTGGACTTTGTCTTCTGGCATGTGTGGGTGAACAAATTCTGTGTGCCTACTACTCACCTTTTAGCAAGTGAGTCAGAGTGGTGGAAAAGAACATTGGCTCAACCTCTGTATTGCAGTGGCCACTGTATCTGAGCTAGTGCAGGGTTATCTTAATCTGGAACTAGTCAGTAAGAGGAACAGAGGAATATCCCAGGGGTGATGGGAAAGAATTGTCTTTCTTTCTGTGGGCAACAGAGCTATGCACCACTCCTTATGCAGGGCAGATTGTATAAGTACAGTCCCAGCCTCTATTTTTATTAAGATGAGTATAAGTTTTAAACTGGACATTTTGCCTATCGTATTTAGACATGCAAATACTTTTGAGTGAACATTGCTTCTATATTGCTATTCCATGTCAGAAAAGAAATCCATTAAATCCTACATCAATAAATCATTAATTTAACTGTAAGTAAAATCACACAGTACAGAATAATAATATAAGAACTAGCCACCAAATGAAATTAATGGGCCACCAAATGAAATTAATGGGCAGCAGGTTTAAAACAAATAAAAGGAAGGTCTTCACACAGCACACAGTCAACCTGTGGAACTCCTTGCCTGAGGAAGTTGTAAAGGCTAGGACTATAACAGGGTTTACAAGAGAACTAGATGAATTCATGGAGGTAAAATCCATTAATGGCTATTAGCCAGGATGGGAAAGGAATGGTGTCCCTAGCCTCTGTTTGTCAGAGGGTGGAGATGGATGGCAGGAGAGAGATCACTTGATCATTACCTGTTAGGTTCATTCCCTCTGGGGCACCTGGCATTAGCCACTGTCAGTAGACCGGATACTGGGCTGGATGGACCTTTGGCCCACTATGGCCGTTCTTATGTTAGAAGTGACACAAAATGTCACACTAATTGTAGCGATGTTTCAGCAATGCTGCCACCTGCAGGATGAAATTCTAGTGTCTTAATATTATCTCTCAGGTTTATAGAAACCCAATACTAAATATTGTTTAGATGGTATAGCACCCCAGACCGGCTTTACCAGTTAGACTAGACACTAAGCTTTTTTGTTAGACATAGTGAACTAAAAGGCACACTGGAACATATACAGAGCTGTGTAACTGGAACCTGATTACACTTGTGACTGGGTCCCTGAAGTGCAACCTGGAATGTGGGACTGCTGAGCCCTCCAAACCCACCAACCTGGGCTGCCTCTAACACTGTGGTGCTGGTATCAAGCTACAAACCTCTGACAGGTCTTGCACTTACAGATATCCATAGGCAGGGACACACCCAACTCAGTTATATGGATTATCTCCCAGCCACTCATGAACCATCAATAGGGAGGCTTCAGCCAGTTTCCCCCACTCCAGATTCCCAGTCTTACAACCAAGAACTGTACTGTCTTGCACTGGTCAGAAGTCTGGCCAGTGTAAGCTCATTACTTAGTTTGCCACTTCTTCATAGGAAAATGGACATGCACCAGCCTTTGAAACCTGTGTTGAGATTTTCCCAAGCACTTCAAGCAAAACACATGGTTTTAGGGTAAAACATAAACCATATTAATTACAGAAAGATAGATTTTAAGTGATTATAAGTAACAGACATAAAGATCAAAGCTGATTACACAAGAAATAAAAATAGAATTTAAACTGTGTTTCTAACTTTAACAGACTAAGCAAGATTTGAATGTCTCACCCTAACAGATGGTAGAGACTGGACCACTTTCCAGCCTGAGACCAAACTTCCCCAGTTCATAGTCTGTGTCCTCCAGACATTTTTCTGGATGTTGTGATGTGAGAGGGAGGTGTCTGTCTCCTTCCCTGGCTCCCCTCCAACAGAGTCAGAGACCCTGCCTCTTATACTTCCTGTCCCACCTCTCAAATTCTGGCATGAGAGTTAGACCTCCCTCCCCAACAAAACTTACAGGGTTATTCAAAAGGATTATATAGAACTTTTAGAGAATCAAGGGGGAAGAATAGCTGAAACCAGCAACTATCTCTTTGTCTTCGCTGGACTGATCTCCACTTCAGCCTGATGATTGCAAAATGTTTCAGGAATGCCTGTGTCAGCAGATAGTGCATAAAAAATGTCACAAGATACTAGCAGCAAAGAATCCTGTGGCACCTTATAGACTAACAGACGTTTTGGAGCATGAGCTTTCGTGGGTGAATACCCACTTCCTCAGATGCATGTCTATAAGGTGCCACAGGATTCTTTGCTGCTTTTACAGATCCAGACTAACACGGCTACCCTCTGATACAAGATACTAGGTATCTTAAAGTCCTCCATGCCTGGAAGATTGGCTATGCCAACTAATAGTTGGTGTTAGAGCCAGCAAGATGTCTCTGGTAGATAGTGGCATGAGCAGTGCCTACCTCTAACAAGGCAGAGAGACAGTTTCAGGTCGTTTCAGTTGGGTTTGAATTTCTCTACCCACACCCAATACCTGTATCCTTGGTGGTAGCTACAGTGCATGAGCCATCCAGGCTGCAAGGGCCTCAGAAAATGATTTCAAAAGAAAAGGATCCCAAAAAATTAGATTTGGCAGAAAGATCTATTTGTGGTCAAGTTTACAAATGCACATTGCTAATTACCAAGCACTCCTGGCCAAATACAGTTATCTTATCTGGGACATGGTATCTCAATTTGTTGGAAAACTGCCTCAAGACAACAGGGAAGAATGTAAGTCAGTTATTGGTGATTAACAACTGGTGACATTTATGTTGCTGCTGGCTGATGTTAGATATACCATACACAGTGGCATGAACAATTGCCATCTTTAGAGATACTGAAGGAGGTCCAGACAGCAGCTGAGGAGCTCATATTCAAAGGTTGCGATCTCTTCAGTGCAAAAAACAATTAAGCCCTGCACTCCCTGAAATGCAGCAGTGCGGGAACTGACTATTAGTCAGAGCAACTTGGTGACAGATTGCTGTAGTACCAGCTTCTCATTATTGTCCTGTTAACATAGTTTTTAAAAACCAAACTGAAAAAAACAAATTTCATCATGTAACCTTATAATGACACCCACATGGTTCATCAGTAGGGTTGAAATCTTTACACTCATAGACTTTTAAGGCAAGAATGGACCATTGTGATTATCTAGTCTGACAACCTGCACATCATCCCTCACTGTTTTTTCTACAGGACCCCTGTATCCTTCAGTGCACAGAATGTTGACCTGTCTAGGGATGAGTAGGGGTTGTGAAGGGAAGGGTTGCCTGTAAGATCTCTGTTTTATCTATCCACTCCTGTAATAGACTCCTAACTTCTGGCTGAGTTACTGAAGTCTTCAAATTATGATTTTAATACTTCAAATTACAGAGAATGCATCATTTACTGTAGTTGAAACCAGTTAGTGATCTGTGGCTTATGCTGCAGAGAAAGGTGAACCACCCCCAGGGTCTCTGCCAATCTGACCTGCAGAAAAATTCCTTTCCAACCCCAAATATGGTGATCAGGTAGACCATGAGCATGTTGGCAACACCCACCAGCCAGATGCCTGGGAAAGAATTCACTGTAGTTACTCAGAGCCCTCCCCATCTAGTGTCCCATCTCCAGTGATTGGGGATATTTGCTACTAGCTGTCTCGGACCTCTGTGATTTGAGATGATAGAGTAAATCTATTGTAATAGCAGGTTGTCATCTTATATGTAGATCAGCACTAGAGGGGGATGATATACTTTACCAGTAGGTTTCAGATATTTGATCATAATGGAATGGTGAAACTCAAGAATCTCTTTGGCTCTGGAGGGCAGTGTACTCTAAGTGATCACAGACCCTTCTGCATGTTCCCCTTAGCTTGACCCTTTGTGTACCCTCCCATCCAGTCCCAGTCTCTTTTCTTCCCCATCTCTAGCTCCTTATCTCAGTCCCATTCTTGTCACGTACTTAGATCCAGTCTCCACTCCTCAGGCTTCTCATCCTAGTCCATCTCCTTGCACACCCAGTCTAGTTCCCCTTCCTGGCTCCTTTCTTGATATCTCTCATCTTCTCCTGGGCTCCAGTTGTCCCTAAGGCCCTGTTTCCTGCCCTCCATCTGGTTCCCAGTCTCAGTTTCAATCATCCTTGGGTTTATCATAAAATCTCAGTCATTCTGCCACCCATGCTCTGGTTCCTTCTCAATCTCCACTGCTTCCCTGTTTCTTCTCCTTGGCTCCTTGTTCTAATCTTTTTTACCAGACAGACCCAGTTCTCCCCATCCAAACAAGTGCCTTGTCAGATGTATCTCCTCTGTCCCCATTCCTCCACTGAGTGCATTCCAGTATGTCTCTTTGTACAGACAGTCCTAGTCTCCTCCTCTTCCCACAGCTTTTCATCTGATCTCAGTGTTCTCCCAACTGGCTCTGAGTTCTCTTGCTCCCCCTCCATTCCCCTCACCGTCTCACAGTTCCTGTCTCCCCCAGCTCTCAGTCAGTCTCCTTGCTCAGCAACTCCCAGTCTCCCTCTACTGCTCCATCCTCCCAGACCCACTTTTTCTCCCCACAATCCCACTCTCAACAGGGTCCTTGTCCAAATCTTTTTCCTTTTCTTCCTCCACCCAGTTCATCTCTTGTCCCCTCTGTGTTTGAGTCAGATGGCTTCTTCCTTCATGCTTCTCAGGGCTAGTAGGGTGTCACTGAGAGCACAGGAGAGAAGCTCCCTGTTCTCAGTTATGGTGCCTGGCCCCACCATATTATGGTAGTCTTTAATTACATCATCATTCACTATTTTTTCCACAGAACCCCTTCTTCCTTCCATGCACAGAATGTGGACCTGCTCTAGGGATGAACAAGGATTGTGTAGTGAAGGATTGTCTGTCAGACCCCTGCTCCATTTATTTTGGATGTTGGAAGCTGTGCGCCTTTTGCGAACTGGGATAATGGCAGGCCTTTGCCTGCTCATAGCTGAAAGCCCCCCTACTCAACTGAGGGAGGGAGGCCAGTGTAATTGCAGAGGACAACAAATGAAAAAACATGGATGGGAGTGAAGGTCAGAGGATGAAAATGAGGTAACCGGAAGGGGACATTGAGTAGACACCCAACACTGCCCATTGCGACTCAAAAATGTCTAAGGAGTCAGTGGACACTAACCAAGGGAACTCTGCTTGGAGGTGTGACTGAACAAGGGAACAGAAATAGGACCAACAGTTGCAGAGTACTCCCCATCCAACTTCCTCCTCCAGGTATGATGGATGGCCATTTGGCCAGCACCAGGAGGAGGCTGACGATGTGGTCTTGCAACTTTTGTGGGGCCATGGCTAGGATGTACATAAATCAGGTGTGTGACGGGTTGGATCACAGAAAACTCCTTGGGAACTACCAACTGATGTACCAAGACTACTTCTGCCCCTGCTTTCTCTGGCAGCTTGGGACTCCAGCACTCTGTCTTGTTGAGCCAGACATGCCAGTCTGCTCCAGCACAGACCCAGGATCTGAACCACATGCCCTAAAGTTGCAGACTTAACTGAAAGCAGGTTAAGAAGTGTTCCTGTCTTTAACAATCAGATACGCAACTCCCAATGGAGTCTAAACCCCAAATCAATCTTTTTTACCCTGTATAAAGCTTATACAGGGTAAACTCATAAATTGTTCGCCCTCTATAACACTGATAGAGAGATGCACAGCTGCTTGTCCCCCCCCCAAGTATTAATACATACTCTGGGTCAGGGGTCAGCAACCCTCTGGCATGTGGCTTGCCAGGGTAAGCACCCTGGTGGGCTGGGCCAGTTTGTTTACCTGCCGCATTGGCAAGTTCGGCCAACCGCAGCTCCCACTGGCCGCGGTTCACCGTCCCAGGCCAATGGAGGCAGGGGGAAGTGACGCAGGCAAGGGATGTGCTGGCCACAGCTTCCCACCACCCCCATTGGCCTGGGATGGCGAGCCGTGTGCCAGAGGTTGCCGACCCCTGCTCTGGGTTAGTTAATAAGTGAAAAGTGATTTTATTAAATACAGAAAGTAGGATTTAAGTGGTTCCAAGTAGTGACAGACAGAACAAATTGAATTACCAAGTAAAATAAAACAAAACATGCAAGTCTGTGCCTAATACAGTAATATAATCAAACTGAATACAGATAATATCTCACCCTCAGAAGTTCCAGAAAGCTTCCTTTTACAGACTAGTCTCCTTCTAGTCTGGGTCCAGCAATCACTCACACCCCCTGTAGTTACTGTCCTTTGTTCCAGTCTCTTAAGGTATCCTTGGGAGTAGAGAGGCTATCTCTTTAGCCAGAGGAAGACAAAATGAAGGGGGTCTCCCAGGGGTTTAAATAGACTTTCTCTTGTGGGTGAAGACCCCCTCCTCTCTCCTATGCAAAGTCCAGCTTGAAGATGGAGTTTTTGGAGTCACATGGGCAAGTCACATGACTCAGTTTTTACAAGAAGCAAAGAGTCCCGTGGCACCTTATAGACTAACAGACGTATTGGAGCATGAGCTTTCGTGGGTGAATACCCACGTCAGTTTTTACAGGCAGCAACCATTGTTTACATGCTACCCTGAACTTCCTCAGGTGGACTTCTTATGTGAATTGGAGCCTTCCAAGATTCATTGTCCTTTAAGTGTTTCTTGACTGGGCATTTAATTTGCACATTCATTTCTCAAGAAGCTAATCAAATGCTTTAATAAGGATACTTAGAAATCAAGCAAGTACACAGCTAATATTCATAACTTTGAATACAAAAATGATGCATGCATACAAATAGGATAAATAGATTCAGTAGATCATAACCTTTACAGAGATATGTCACATGGCATATGAAGCATAAAACATATTCCAATTAAGTCATATATACATTCCTAAGTATATTTCCATAAGCCTTATGGGGTGCACCATCACAATGTGATGTAGATTAAAGTGCAGCCTCTGGAGGAATCAGAAGAGGGGCAACAACCTGATCTACATAGATGTGCACCACGCTGTCCCTGTCACTGCAACAAGGACAGGTGTCTGATTTTTTCCAGACTAAGACTCAAGACAAGATGACCGAGCTATAGGCTAAAATATCCTTGCACCATGTATCTGCCTGATTTTAAAGCAGAGACTTTTTGCATGTGAAGCAACTGTGATAACCATTACACTACAGAAACTCACCTTGGAATGTGTGTGGTGAATGAGGCAGATGATTGCAGGGGGAAAAAGGACAGTTTCATGGTTAAGTCAGTTGAGTACTGGCCTGGAGAACTGGAGTCTATCCCTGCCTCTACCACAGAGTTCCTATGTGATGCTAGGCAAGTTGCTTGAACCAGACTTTTCCCAGGGGGTCACTAGTTATGAATGCCTTACTTTTTGGGGTGCTCAGCTTGAAATCCTGATACCTGATTTGCAGAAGAACAGAGCTCTCTCAGCTGAAACTGAAGTCAATAGGAACTGTATCTTGAGCATATCATGTTCTATATAGTGCTAAGTAGTCTGAAAAATCAGGTCCTAAATGTCTCATATTGGGCAGTCAACATTTTTTATCTTAATCTGTTCCCCATCTGTAAAATAGGGAAAACAATACCCAGTTGTATCACAGGGATGTTGTGAAGGTTGATTAACATTTGTTAAGCACTCAGATCCTACAGAGATGAGCTCCATAAAAAAGCACATGTTGAAATTAATGTTCAAGGCAGGGTTTGGCTAGTGTGTAGTAAATCAGGCCTAGGGCCACATAATGAATATTTAAAATAATTAAAAATATTGAATAGCTGTTCATTAAATGAGTTCCATCCCTCCTGTGCATTGAATCAGGCAGGATCTTGTGTTAAAAATAGTATTGAATAATGTAAATAAAGACTGTATAATAAGGCATGTGTACCAGGGAGCCAAAGTAAGGTTTTACAGGCAGATTTTTAATTACTATATACATTGTTGGAAGGCATGTCTGTGCTACAAATATAAGCAATGTGTTACACAATATATGCTGGTCCTGTAGTCATTATTTAAATAAAGCCCAAGTATCCACTTCCTAATATGTACATGTGTATATAAATGTTTTAACTGCACCAAATATACATTAGTATGCATTAAGCACAAATTTTATAGCAGTTGTATAGCCTAAATTTGCCTACACCTTTACTATAATCCTATTCTTATTCTAAATATCCCATAATACCTGGTATTTAACTGAAGTAAGTTTTCACTTAAGTTGTCAAGATCTGTCATATGACTATTTTATCATAGCAACAAGAAGAGAGTCTTTCTCACAGGCCAGTACTGGAGTGTCCCAAAGGAGGATAAGACATATGATTGTTCTACCCTATTACAGACCTGGGGAGGTTCCTTAATGCCCTTTGGTACCTGGAATGTATGTGTTCACAACATGGGGGTACAGCATGCTATCAGAAAAATAAGGTAGAAAGCTGATTAGTTAAATCTAGTTTCAGATGACTTACACAATACCTTTTGCTGGTAAAAAGTAAGGTGTAAAAGGGTGTAAATTTGGGAGCACACATACTTAAAGTGAATGTAACAATGCTGCATGAGACAGCTTCCCAGACAGGTTCTACATGATACCAGATTATCCTATGCTATAGTTAAATTGTCTTATAGCAATAAACCTAACTGACATTGGTTCTTTGGTCTCAAATACATTTCATAACAAACCAAAGTGTGGTCATGCAACTGACTAAATGTTTTACCAACAAATGAGATTGCTGTCCTGGATGGTACTACTGATTACTAATTTTATCTTTCTCTTTCCCAGTAAACTCGCACTAGAGTATTTAGGCAGAACCACAGGCTGCAGAACTTTTGATTCTTCGGAAACAGTATACAATTTGAATTTTCATATATACTTGAGGCTAGCCAGGTTTTTGATAATTTTTTTTCCAAAGTATTTAACTTGAATTGTGATTTTTCTGATTTTAAACATGCTTTATAAAGTACTGCAGTGCCAAATGATCAATTTAGATAATGTGTTGAGTGTCCTTTGCAAATATTCACATAATGGAATAGCAGATTCCTCCTCTTCAAAGATGTCGAGCTTCAGGGAGACAGAAGTACTTAAATGCTATAGTTGGCAATATGTATTTATAGTGATGTGTGCTCTAATCTAAACAGTTTAAATCTTGAGCTGTGATGGAGTGACATGGTTCTTGAGTCCTGTTGGCTAAAGAGTATGGCCTTTTGAGAGTCAAGCCAGTAAAAACATTTCTTAATCTACTGTTTCTGTGGTTCTTTGTGTTGCCCCCCATGTGCATGAGATCAGATTCTTTTGGTTAGCAGTGTTTGCTGAGGCCACATGTGTTGCCTAGATGTCCTCATCCTTCCCCTTGCCACCCAATGGTATAAAGGACAGAGTAGGACTAACTGTGCCTCAATTCCTTTGCCAACACAGAATCTGTTATAGGATGCCACAGTAGCATGGAAGGAGGGGATCATGGAATAGATATGGACAACACTTCTCAAAGAACCAGAATTACCATAGGGTAAGCGACCTTTCTTTCTTCTTTGAGTGATTGTCCGCATATATTCTACTTCTGGTAACACAAGAAGTAAGCTCATAGACAGGAAGTGGATACTTGGACTTTATTTAAGTAATGACTATAGGACCAAAGTGGGCATCAGATCTTGATGCGTTGACAAGGTAACAGTGCTGTTTGAGAGTGTTGAATGTTCCTCCTGTCAGTGCACTGCAAATTTCTGAAATTGGTATACTTCTCAGGGAAGCTGCAGAAGCTATCTGAGCCCTGGTGGAGTGGGCTTTAACCTACCTAAGCAGATCCAGTCTAGATCACTCATAGCATGATTTACTGGAACTAGACACTCATATAGATAGCTTTTGAGTAGATATTGCCTGGCCTTTCATCTCATCCGTACATGCTACAAACAGTCTAGGGGAATTCCTGAATGACTTCATTCTGTAATGGTAGTATGAAACAGCCCTAACATCCTGAACTGTATAGTTTGGCTTACCCATGGCTGGGATAGGGCTTGGAAAACAGAACTGGCAGATGAATCATCTGATCCAAATAGAAGTCTGAAACAATCTTGGGTAGAAACCTAGGTGGAAGCCTAAGGGTCACCTTATCGTTACTAAGGTGGATCATCCATAAGTGCTTGTTTTCCTCCTACCCTTTGGGCTGGTGTTAAAGCTACTAAAAATATTATTTTCATAGATGTAGTATGAGACCCCAATAGCCTGACTAAAACTATATTAAGATCCTAGGAAGGATGGGGCTCCCAGTCTGTGGGAAACACATAAATGAGGCCCTTGAGGAATGTATCAACTATAGGATGGGAAAATATGTTGTAATCCTGAACCCTGGTGAGGAGATATTGCTGCTGAGGGTAGACTTGTGGAGCTGACAGATTTCTCTGAATTTTTTTAGGGATAGCAGATAGTCCAGAACAATGAGACTCTTCCATTTGGCTGCATAGGTCAGCCTAGCAAAGTCCTTCCTGCAGTGAACTAATATATGCTGGACTTCAGCAGAGCAGGTTTTTCAATGGTAGTTAACTAGCAAGCATCCATGATGTCAGATGCAATGATGCAAGGTCAGGAAATAGGAACTGACCTTCATTCTGGGAGATTCTCTCTCGCCTGATGTGATGTTATCAAGAGTTAGACATAATGAAACTTTCAACTTGAGAATTGTGTGGGCCAAGCTAGTGCCAGCATAATCGCTACTGCTGAGTCTTGCCTGAGTTTCCTCAGGACCCTTGGTATTAACAGAATTGGTGGATAGGCATACATTATTCCAGGGGTCCATGTGATGAGGAAAGCATCTGACAGAGCCTGGGCTCAGACACCCTGTGATGGGGTGTTTGCCCCAAACAGGACTGGAAGGTGGCCAGGTAGGCCTGTTAATGTCACAGGCTGCACTTGGAGGAAGAGCAGGAAGTTGAATGCAAGCAGATTCAGCTGTGCAGGAATAGGCAGGGCCTATAAGACCAGGAAGCTGGCCAGAGACAAGGGCTGTTCCTGGGAAAAGGCACTCACTCCCTAGGAAGAGGTAGGAAGGTTTGGAGCTGGTACACTCAGGTCAAGGAGGGAAACCAGGAGTTGTAGGAAGCAGTCCAGGGAAGAAGCAGTGAGGACTCGGAGAGGAAAGCACAGAGCTTCTTGACTGAAATCTGGAGGAGAAGCCTGGCCCAGGTTCCCCTCCCTGCCACTGGGGAAGTGGCACCAGCAGGGGAGTGAACTGGAAGACTGCCTGCTTCACTGTGGGAGTGACAGAATTTGGAGGGCTGTACCCAGGAAAGGGGGGAATGCTGAGTGACCTAGCTGTAGGGCTGAATCAGTTCCTGAGACAAGAGAGAAGCTGCAGAGCTGAGAGAGAGACATGGTGTGATGGGGACCACAAGGAGGCACCAGACCAGTGGTAAGTGAAGCACACCATCACACATCCCCTTAAACAGAACATTTAACACTTACTGTTCCTGCCTGTAGTGAACAGATCAACTCTGGGGTAACCCCACCCAGGGGAACATGCTCTGCAGGATTGTGTCCTTAACAGGCCATTCATGGTTGCTTGTGAATTGCCTGCTGAGTTGGTCTGTAAGGACATTCTGTAAGCCTGGCAGGTAGGGAGCTAGTGGTATAATCTGGTGACAAATGCATCAGTTCCAGAGAAGAGCTTCTTGGCAAAGGGAGAGAGTATGAGCATGCTCCTCTGTCTGACATAAAACATTACTATTCTGTTGTCCATCGTGACCTAGACTATATAGCAGATGAAGAAGTGCTACACAGCCTAGACAAACATTCTGCAAATCAGAACTGTTTATGCGAAGGTGAGTATCCTTGTGAGTCCAGAGGCTTGGGGTCTGAATGTGGTCCAGGCAACTCTCCATCTGAGCACTGAGGCATCTATCATGAATTCTATCATCAACTCAACAGTACACCTTTAAATGAGGGTCCCCATTGCAGAGGAGGATCGGTGAGAAAGATAATCTCCCCAAAGCTCAGCCTGCCCCATCTGTAACTCCCACATCCTCTGCAGAGATACCTATTCCCATCCTCAGCATCAAACCTCCTTAAATAGTCAGTTTTCAGACTGGAGAGAGGTAAATAACAGCCCATCCCCAGGATCCATACTGGGACATACACTATTCAGCATATTCATAAATGATCTGGAAAAAGAGAAAAACAGTGAGGTGGCAATGTTTGCAGCCAATACAAAATTACTCAAGATAGTTAAGTACAAAGCTGACTGTGAAAAGTTACAGAGGGATTTCACAAAACTGGGTGACTGTGTGACAAAATGGCAGATGAAATTTCATGTTCATAAATGCAAAGAAATGAACATTGGAAAACATAATCCCAACTATACATACAAAATGATGGGCTCTAAATTAGCAGTTTCCCAGATCTTTCTTGAGTGGTGTTGTGGATAATTGTCTGAAAACGTCTGCCCAATATGCAGTAGCAGTCACAGAAGTTTACATAATGTTAGGCTCCATTAGGAAATGGATGGATAATAAAACCGTAAATATGTCACTATATAAATCTATGGTATGGTTATACCTTGAATACTGTGTGCAGTTCTGTTGCATCATCTGTAAAAAGAGAGAGGCAACAAAAATGATTAAGGATACGGAACAGCTTCTATATGAGAAGAGATTAAAAAGATTGGGACTGTTCAGCTTGGAAAAGAGATGACTAAAGGGGGATGTGGTAGAGGTCTATAAAATCATGAATGGTGTGGAGAAAGTGAATAAAGAAGTGTTGGTTTTCCCAATGAAGTTAATAGGCAGCGGGTTTAAAACAAACATAAGAAAGTACTTCTTCACAGAACACATAGTCAACCTGTGGACCTCATTGCCAGGGATGTTGTGAGGGCCAAGAGTCTAACTGGGTTAAAAAAAGAACTAGATAAGTTCATGGAGGATAGGTCCATGAATGGCTTTTAGCCAAGGTGGTCAGGGATGCAGCCCATGCTCTGGGGGTCCCTAAGCCTCTGGCTGCCGGATACTGGGCCTGAGTGACTCAATAATTGCCCTATTCTGTTCACACCTTCTGAAGCCCCAGGCATTGGCCACTGTTAGAAGACAGGATACTAGGTTATATGGACCACTGATCTGACCTGGTATGGCTGTTGTTATGTCTCTAATTCAGCAGAGTGCCCTCCACACAGTCCTAGACTGGGTAGAGGGAGACCTCTGCATAGGTAGCTGATAGCCATATGCATAAGAAGGATGTTCCCTTCACTAGTGAATCTGGGATGTCTGATCTGACCCTTTGTTTGTTATTAACAATTATTTAACGCACACACACAAAACAGAATTGAGTAAAAGACTGTACCTGCAAAGTAAAACTGGAAAACTTTAGATTTTCTTCCCATTTGCAAAGCAGCAAAAGGGGAGCACAGAAAATTACTTTGTGTCCTGTTTTTTGTTGTGTGGGTTGTTTTTTTTTGTTTCCAATTTTAAGCAAAAAGTGACATTTGCCAGTTGAGCTGAGTCAGTCATTGTGCAGTTACTAAGATCATGATGATATTGGGCCAATTTTTCTTCTTGTGTATGTCAGGCAATCCCATTGGCTACAATGAAGTCTCATTGTTTTGGCTCAGTGGAGAATCTGGTTCTTCATTTTATTGTGGCAATGATGCTGAGTATTATAATATATAACCAGGGTTAGAAAAATTACATATTCACTGTCATTCTTTTAAATAAGAAAAGAAGTAAAATAGGAGTTGATGCTGGGCAGCCAGAGCAGGAGGAAGCCTTGCTATGAATAAAATCCTTTTCTTCTGTCATGTGAAGAATGAGTCATATTTTTTTTTTACAATATTGCATGAAAATGGTGTGACTGAGGGACTGAGACAAAAAAGAAGCAGATGGATAAGAGTTGGAACCTGCTGGACAAACAGCGTATTTCATTTTGTTTATTTGTTTCTAATGTACTCAATTTCTGGGCATTAGGAAAGCTACGCAAAATTATAAGGAGAGGCTTAATTCATCTCTGGTCGAACAACCCTGACTTCTTTGGAGTTACACCGAGGAATGAATTTGGCCTAATAACAAAACCAAATTGACCTAATGTCCCAGAAAAATCTGCTGCTCTAACAAACAGAACTAAACAAAAAACAAACAAACAAAAAAACCCACTCCAAAATATGCACTTGTTTAAAATCCCCCCAGAAACAAGCCAGTTAACCATTGCACAGCTTGTCTTCACTGCATCAAAAGCTCAATGCTTCCCTACTTAGGAATAAATGGTAACTCTCCACCTTTGTATCTGTAGAGTTTGCACCTAAATCTTTTGGCAGGGGACAGGTTTTGCCTACAGTAGATTTGGCTCCCTAGACCTGAGGAGCTTGACGTGCTGTAGGTCTACAGAATAGATTTTGTGAAGGCACTGTGAACCCCTCGCCCTTGCCTGCCTCCTTTCCACTTCCAGCATATACTTGTTCCTTTGACCTGTGTTGCTAAGGTTACCCTCAACCACTGCTGCCTCCTAGATCGCTCTTGATTGGGTTTGATGACAGCATAGTAATCAATAATTTTCACTGGTTTGCCCCATTGCTTTTTGGGAGGAGGATTCTGTCCAGTATGATCAGCACTACTCATCCTGTTCTCAGCCTGCCACTTCTCCACAAGCAATGTATGAATTCTGCAGAGCATTCACAAAAGGGTTTCTACAGAGGGAGAGGTGGAGCATGCTGCAGAGCTGGTACTATCCCCTTCAGTGCCCCCAGGCCAGGATCTGTGGGTGCAGACTCTCCTGTTACCTGCACACATGAGGGGGTACCCCATCTTTTCCCAGTTCATAGGATTCCAGGCAAAAAGCACCTACCCTTACCCAATTCGTAGGGCTCAGGGCCACCCGGACCCAATTCATAGGTCCGAGGGTGTAACTAACCTGGTCAATTTAATTACCCACGCCTTTTCCCAATATGTAGGGCTCCAGGTGTACACTACTTCTACGGGTTTGCAGGACCTTCTACCAGTGAAAGAGCCTTACACAGTAATATCCTTAACCTTTATTTATTAATGATCACCAAAACCAGAATGCACACACTACACATACAGTTCTCACCACTCCCAATATGACAGATGAACTTTTCTTGATGGCCAGTCAGGATCAGGTCCATCTGGGGGACTCCAGTTTCTGCACGGTGTCATTGGAAGAGTGTTGAGGTCTGGCAGCTCTGATCTTTGGGGCTGTGTCCTGGAGTTGATTCCCAAAGAACTTCCTTTTGGACCCCAGTTTATATAGTGAAACTTGAGTCCTGCTTAGCTGTACCTTAACCAATCATTATACTAAAATTTTACTAACCAATCCTAACATAGTGTAACAAAATTCTCTAACCAATCCTACCCCGACACCTTAATTAATTTACATCTAGCAAAATGAATTATGTAACAGACAGAAACAATTAAAAAACCAGACAGAGACCATACAAATAAACAATAGGAAAGTGGGGACCATAATGACAAAACAATAAAGAAATGAGGATTTCACCACTACAACTATTGATAAGTCATTTCTTGCTAGACAGAATGCTATCAAACCAAGTATTCTTTAACCATCTAAAGATCTGTTTCTTTATCAGGTGATAGTGGGTGCCATTTGGACAGGGTCCTTCTTAACAGCCTGATATTATGTAGTTTGAGTGTAGTTTAGAAGGAATGTGAGGATTTGACTTCCTGCTTCTCACCTAATGGCTGCTGCTTGGCTGCTCTTTTAATCTGGCTGCAGAGGAAGGCCTTAGGTTTTAGTAGGGTGACCAGATGTCCTGTTTTTAAAGGGACAGTCTCATTTTTGGGACTTTGGGACTTATATAGGCACCTATTACCCCCCCATCCCCTGTCCTGTTTTTTCACTGTTGCTATCATCTAACCCTAGACTTCAGGCCTTACAATATGGCTGCAGACAAAGACCTTATCCTTACACTCCCTTGCTAATGAAAATGAAGGAAACATTTGGCTCTGTAATAGCAGTTTTCTGTGGGGGAGATGGCTGTAAGATGAGGGACCCTTATCTACCTTGGGCAAGAATTTATTACAGGAATCTTGTGTTTTAGTTAGTTGTATTAGTTGAAGAAAGCACTTGACTGCAGACAGAACGCTGGGTTCACAGTGAAGAAAAGCCCTAGTGTGGTAATACTGAGGTCTGTTTACAGTAAATCATGGGCAGTAAAACCCAAATGTTTGTTTTGACCTTAATTCTTTTCAATTTTATTTATTTATTTATTACATTGCCTGTTGGGTGTAATGTTTAAGTTTAAATCCCATTTTATAACAATACTCATTCATTTCTCATCCTATATATCTTGTTATCATAGAAAATTAGTACTGGCTTTAGAATAGTATAAGTATAAAGTTTATAAGTAGAGCTGAGTGAATAATTGATTTTTTGTTTGTTTGTTGGGTGGCTGTTCTGGAAAAAAATTCCATTCATAACCTAATTTGAAATTGTTCAGAATTTTTGATGAATTGAAAAAGTCCATTTTGTGTCTGTTCTAGAGCAATAATTTAAACCTGGGTCCCCCCCCACCTCAGCTGAGGGCCCTTACCACAGGGCTAAAGGTTATAAAGGCATGGAGCTGTGAATGGTACTACCAACGCCAACAACTCCTCTTCGTTCTCTGGCAGTTTTGTGAATGGCCAAAATTGGTGTCAAATTCCCAAATAGTTTGGGTCAACCGAAACTGCATTTTTCATTGAATAAACTCTTTGTCTGAAAAATGTCACCCAAATGTAGTTATGTGTGATAATGATGCTATGCAACCTACACACTAACAACAGAAGCAGAGGCAAATTCAGCCTTGACTATTGAGGCACAATTCTGACTTCAGAGCTGAGTTCGGACTATAATCATTTAGTCTTAAAAATGAGGAATTCTGAAAAGATGTGTTTGTCTTTTAAACCAGACAAATTTTGTCAAGTGCACCTCTGCTGCTAGCTAAAATACACCAAGAGAGGGAGATAGTCAGGGTTTCATTGTTATGCACTTAGAAGCAGCTGTGACAGGTTATATTGGGGAAATCCAGATTCAGTTCTAAGAATGGTGCTGTAAAACAGATTGTTTAGGGATGTAAGAGCAAGGAGTGGCCATTAAACTTTCACTTTTATTACTCTGGTGACATCATTAAATTTTGCAGTAATTTACATGAAGAGGGCAGAGTAGGAGAAGAATTTTGTTACTGTGAAGTCCACTGTGAACAATCACCATGCAGATCTAATTTACCTGTTCAGTGTTTAGATAGCACTTTGGTGACAGGCAGTATAGAAAAATCTAAGAGAAAAGAGAGAGCAAGAAACTGCTGACTAAAAGGAAAAATGAAACAGATTCCATTCTGACCCTAGAAAGAAGGACATAATACGATAAAAATAAAAGCTGCAAAAATTGTAACTTTTTTTATAATTGGAGATATACCTATCTCCTAGAACTGAAAGAGACCTTGAAAGGTTATTGAGTCCAGCCCCCTGCCTTCACTAACAGGACCAACTTTTTTTGCCCCAGATCCCTAAGTGGCTCCCTCAAGGATTTAATTCCTAACCCTGGGTTTAGCAGGCCAATGCTTAAACCACTGAGCTATCCCTCCCCCCTTTGTATGTAAAGATGCTTCCATGCCCTTTTGATATGAGCCAGATCAGAATTTTTGCAAAGTTTAGAAGTGTTCACATCTGCGATTTTGATTCAGCCCATGTAGAGAGGGGATAGCTATGATGTTCAAATCCAGATACAAACTTTTAATTTTTGGAGTTTTGGTTGAGGGTAATTTCTAATTATATTTAGTACAATGAAAACTCTTCAGCAAGAACAGCCCCCTGTTAAGAATTGGGGGAGGGAAGGAGCAATCAGCTGACATCCTGAGCAATAAACTCCACTCTGTTCCTTAAATAGGAAAGATACTCTCTGTATTTAAAGGAAAGCTTTTGTGTCAACTTCCATTGTGTGCACACAGTTATGCTGTTCCATATATGCTTGTAAAATATGACTGGGTTACTTAAAATCAGCATTTGTCTTTGAAGCATACCATTGCTATAGTAATGTTACCCCTTTTTGACCCGAGTGACTAGTCAAAGTTTGGGGCCCTGAAGATGTTCCAGGTGGGAGTGGAAATTGCCACAGTCTGGTATTTCCTTTGATGCAATCTTGTTTATTAGCAAGAAGTTAGCAAAATCCTGGGTTTCCAAATGCAGGAGGAACCAAAAAGAGAGTTTCTTTGCTTACAGTCCCAAAGTCTCTTTGGCTCATGTTGGGATTCCGAGACCTTTTCCACTCTGTTATCCAGAACACCTTGTCTGTTTCTGGGAGGGTACCTCATCCAGTTCTCTGGGATCCAAAAAGTTTAGTTCAACTCTGGATTTCATCGTTCAGGTACTTTAGTTGGCATACAGAAAAGCTACTCTGAGTTGAACTTAAGTGTAAGGGGTGGTTATAGGGCACACATCTAAAGTTACACAGCAAAACTTCACCCTCTATGCATTTTTACTAACACTAATAGCACATGCATTCTTAACCATACATTGCATCATATGCTTCGTGATTGGCTTGGTTACATTTCAGGAACCAATCCCTGTACAATATGCTCTCTGTCCTTGCATTGTCCATACTTTACCTCATCTCTACATTCCTAGTTTATCTTGTCCATTCTTATCTTCTTTGTAGTAAGTGGTTCCCCGGGGTGCTCTCCCTCTTACGTTAGCTGGCTCAGACATCCTGACTCCAGCATACTGTTTGTTAAGCCCTTATTTGCAACTTAACCTTCCATTCACTTTCCCAATCATGGCCATTAAAAAATGAGGCAAGTTACTTATGTCAAGCCAGGCCTACGACCCGCACCAGATCCCAGAATCTGTATCTCTAGCTTCTTGCAGGGTCACACCCCGTTTGTCCAGACTGTCTCTCAGGGCTTGTCGACAATGTTGCAAAAGACAAACGTTTTGCCAATGCAAGTGGCAGTGTGAACACGGCTTTGTCGGCAGAAGTGCTCTCCTACAGATAAAGCAACTGCCGCTCGCAGGGCTGGAAGTATTTTGTCAGCAAAAGTGCCGACAAAATACCAATAGAGAGCATTCACACACGCTGACTTCTAGCAACAAGGCTGTGTCAGTCTTGTTACTAAAAGCTACATAATGTAGACAAGCCCTCAGTTTCTCCCAGTCTGCCTTGCTTCATTTTGTCTTGTGCTTCTTTCAGGCAACACATACAAAATATTTGCACTAATCAAAGCCTTAGCCCCTGTGTTTGAAAACACGTGGGCAACACGATTCAGCTTCTTCTCGGTGTTTCTATGTGCCTGTGTTTTTAAGTGCTACTGCTATTGTTTCAGCACCTGGTTACAATGGCTTCTTTACATGTATTCTGAATGGAAGGTGGCAGCTAGGCCTGACCTATAACAAAGTTTAGCCCAATCCATAACACTATCGCTGTAAAATAAGTAAATATGCAAAATATTATGGACTGGTTTGAGCAAATCTAAGGCCAACTAGAAAGTCAATCAGCTGCGTCCTCCTGGCTTCAAGTCCCAAAATTCAGCATGCAACCTTGTCCCCGCAATCCTATCATAACTACCATGCCAAGCTACTTGTGCTAGTAGTGGTGTGCATGTAGATTCACTCCCATGAAGGGACCAGTGGGGATATGTGAAATATACCCAGGAATAGGGCAGCCAATGCTGTAAAAGCTGTAATTATGTAGAGTCTGATGGGAATTTGATTTACCTCTCTTACTCCAGAGAATCTGGCCTTGCAATAGAGTTTCACAGGCATAAAACTGGGGTAACAGTAAAGTAGAGGTAAAAGAGAGCCAATGTGTCCGGAAGTATTGTGTGTGTTTGTGGGGGAGTTAGGAAAATGTATTTATAGCCCTGTGGACCCTTGTGGCTGCAGGTGTGACAGTACTGGATGATCTTGCACAGGACATACTTCAAATATTCCCACAGAATTCAGAGGTGATGTGTAAGGAGGTGTATTGTAAGTTACACTTTGGCCAGTAGATATGAATCCAAATGAGTCTAAGGGACTTGTTCACACGGGCTCTAAGGGCTTGTCTACATGGACACTAGCCTGCTGTGCACCAACTGTGTGTGTGGACCCTTGTAATGGGGTCTAGAGGCCCCACACTGAACCAGAACTGGGAGTAGAGCAATACTGGGCTAGGAAGGCCCTGCCCCTTCTCAGGTACAAAGTGTGGTGTTGTCCGAGTGCTTGCACATGTCCATTCTGATTTTAGGTGGGTGCATGCCCCAAGCACAGCTGTCGGAGATTTTTCACCTAGTGGTTTCTGTGGGCTAGGCTTTGGCACTCCCTGGTGCTGTGCACTCATAGCACAGGTATAAGAGGGCCCCTCCGATCCTGAACTCCTCAGTTTCTTCTTACAGCCCATGCAGCTGTTGGAACTTTCCTTCTTTGCCTTGAGCAAAGCATCTTAATGGTTTTCAGTTGTTTTTTTTATTGTAAACATTTCATAGTCTATAGTTGTAGTAATTTTAGTAGTTTTAGTATATTTAGAGTTGTAGGTTAGGATTCCTCTCTGCACTCGGCGAGGCAGTCCCTCCCTCCGCCAGTACCGGGGCATGCCTCAGGTGCCGCTATTCAAGAAGTGTTTTTCATGTGGCAAGCCTACTGCCACTTAGTGATCCACACTTCAGTTGCCTCAAGAGTTTGGGAGAGGGTCATAGAAAACAATGCTGCCACATTTGTCGGGAATTCAGGCCCCAAACGCAGAAGGACAGAGTAGCAAGACTGAAAGTTCTCCTCATGGAGGTAGCATGAAGATCCGCCTCAGAGCCGAGATCAGATTTGGTGCTGAGTACTTTGGCATCAGTGCATAGTGAGCCACCGGCCACTAAGAGCTCTCAGCACCATTCCTCCTCACCAGTGCTGAAGAAGGAAACATTGAGGCCACTGGGAGAAGACCCGTTCTCCAGCATCGAAGGGAGACGAGTGGGCAGAATGGGATAGAGCAAGACACATGCTGGGCTGCTCTCCCTCCCTCTCTAGTACCGCCGCAACTGTCAGCAGTGTCAGCAGCATTGGCACCGCAGACTCCAGATGTTCAGCTGGCTTCCTGGCACTGGACAGACTAGTTTATGGTGCCATTGACCTTTGAGGCCTACATGGCAGCGAAGAACATAATGACTTTGCTGGTACTGAGCTTGGCTGGGAGGCAGGATGCAGCACCGCTGGTGCCACCTAGCGGCACCAAGGCATCAACCAGTTTTAGGCCAGTCTCAAGGCCAGCCTATATGGGAAAGCCCACTTTCATTGCCTCTCCAGAGATGTCTCCACGGCACCAATCACTGGCACCAGGAGGACTTGGGGTCTGACTTCTTGAGATGCCAGCACTGTCGGGAAGTTCCACATCAATCCCCACACTCAGCTCTGCCTTCAGGGGTGCTGGGAAGAGTGATGCCACAGAGTACATGGCCCATAGGTCCATGGGGTCCAGCACCACTGCAATGGCCCTTTTGGAACCTATAGGGCTTTCACCCGGGCCAGGGCACTAGCTCGATGTGCTCCTACTTGGTGTGCTTGGAGACTACAGTGGCACCAGGGGCATACTGAGAGACCCTGGGACCAATGCCAGAGCAAGAACCAGTACTAAACCCAGCACTGACCTGGGTCTGCTCCACAGTACCGAAACCAGTACCGGGATTGGTGCTGGTCAATGAGAACAGGCTCCTCAGGAGGAGGTTGCATTGGATGCTATGGCAGCACATGCCTCCTCCTCATCTTCTCCAGAGGATGAGCTGATGCTTAAGGGTCCTCCCTGCCAGAGGATGACCTTGGAGCCACCAGGAACTTACTAAAGCGGGTGGCCTGTAATCCAGGGTTGCAGGCAGAGGTCGTCAAGGAACCATCAGATGGATTCTTGGACATTTTGTCGGACGCAGCCCCTGCACAATGCCATCATGGGACTGATCAAGGCCCACTGGCAGAATCCTGCCTCCATCCTGCCTACGGCCAAGAGAATAGAAAGGAAGTACTTTGTGCCTTCTAAAGGCTGCGAGTTTCTGTTCTCGCATCTCCCATCAGGGTTTCTTTTTGTAGAGGCTGCCAACAAGAAGGACCACCAAGGCCAGATGGGGTCTACCCCCAAACATAAGGAGCCCAGAAAGATGGACCTTCTGGGGAAAAAGGCCTGTTCAAGTGGGGAAGGGTGGACATCATTTACGGATAGGGAACCAGCAGGCGTTGCTCAGTCACTATGACTTTAACATGTGGAGGCTATGAACAAATTTAAGGACAGACTTCCAGATGACAGCCAGCAGGAGTTCTCGACCCTCATAGACAAGGGCAAGACAGTGGCTAGAACCTCCTTGCAGGTGGTCTTGATGCTGCGGACTCAGCAGACAGATCTGTGGCCACAGCTGTGACCATGCATAGGAGTTTGTGGTTGCAGGAATCAGGGTTCCCTCAATAAGTACAAGATCTGCCATTTGAGGGACCCTTGCTCTTTTCGGAGCAAACAGATGCCAGGATTCATGGGTTCAAAGACACTAAGGCAACACTGAAGTCGCTGGGTCTGCAGTCACAGTCACAGCCTAGGAGACAATATAGGCCACAACAAAATGGTCATTTCTACTCCCACCAGACCAGTTACTACCACAGGATACGTAGGGACAAGGTGTCATAAACAGATGGTTAAGGGTTAATGTCTCTCTTACCTGTAAAGGGTTAAGAAGCTCAGTAAACCTGGCTGACACCTGACCAGAGGACCAACAAGGGGACAAGATACTTTCAAATCTTGGTGGCAGGAAGTCTTTGTTTGTTTTGTTTGTTGTTCGCTCTTGGGACTAAGAGGGACCTGATGTGCACCCCAGGTTTCCCCAATCTTTCTGAAACAGGCTCTCATGTTCAAAATAGTAAGTACTAGCTAGAAAAGGCGGATTAGTCTTATGTTTGTTTTCTTAACTTGTGAATGTGTATTTTGCTGGAAGCATTTTTACCTCTGTTTGCTGTAACTTGAATTTCAGACTGGGGTGGGGGAAGTCCCTCTAGTCTATATGAGCTGAATACCCTGTAAACATTTTCCATCCTAATTTTACAGAGATAATTTTTACTTTTTCTTTCTTTAATTAAAAGCTTTCTTTTTTAAGAACCTGATTGATTTTTTTCCCCTTGTTTAAGACCCAAGGGGATTGGGTCTGAACTCACCAGGGATTGGTGGGGGGAAAGGAGGAGGGCGGAAAGGTTAATTCCTCTCTGTTTTAAGATCCAAGGAGTTTGGATCAGTGTAGTCTCTCAGGGTAGCCCAGGGAGGGGAAAGTCTGGGAGGGGGAAAGGAGGGGGGATGGTTTATTTCTCCTGGTTTTAAGACCCAAGAGATTTGGGTCTTGAGTTCCCCTGGGAAGGTTTTGAGGGAACAGAAAGTGTACCAAACACCATATTTTGGCTGGTGGCAGCGTTATTAGATCTAAGCTAGGAATTAAGCTTAGAAGTATCCATGCAGGTCCCCACTTTTGGACACTAAAGTTCAAACTGGGGGAAAAATACCATGACACAAGGACTCGGGATGTAGGCCTCCCCCACCTTCTTCCTCCTCCTTGGGTCCGACGCAAATTGGCTCCATGTCACTTGGGCACCTCAAAACACCTGCTTTGAGCGGTTTGTTGAGGGCAGCATACTGATTCCTCACAATCCAGATTCAGTTATTCCTATTTTTTCCGACAATGTTTCCCACTTGCCATAGACCTGGAAACTGGTTACCTCCGACCACTGAGTTCTAAACATAGTGGAATTTGGTAATACCCAATTTATTTCAACCCCACCTTCCCACCCACCTTCTCTGTCCCTTGTAAGGGACCCTCCTCACGAGCTTCTGCTAAAGCGAGAAGTTCAATCCCTCGTCAGAATGGAAGCAATGGAGGAGGTTCCACTATATCTAAGGGGGAAAAGGTTTTATTCCTATTATTTTTTGGGAGGTCTAAGATCCATCTTGGACCTGTATTGATGCAGCCATTCTCTGAAGAGGCTGACATTCTGTATGGTATCCTTGAGGTCGATCATTCCATCAATGGATCCAGGGGATTGGTATGCTGCCCTCAACTTAAAAGGTGCATACTTCCACATATCAATCTTTCAAGGTCACAGAAGACTCCTGAGGTCTGTGGCAAAACAAGGACATTACCAGTTTGTGGCCCTGCCGTTTGGCCTCTTGGCAGCCCCAAGAGTCTTCACCAAATGTATGGCAGTGGTAGCAGCCTCTCTCAGGAGAAAAGGAGTTCATATATTTCCTTTTCTCAATGACTGGCTCATCAAGGGCAGGTCTCAAGTACAAATGCAGTTGGACATCTTCCAATCAACCTTCCGGGCATTGGGCCTTCTGATCTATGTTCAGAAATTGACCCTGATACTCATTTAGAGAATAGAATTAATCAGGACGGTCCTTGACTCCGAGCTGGTGAATGCCCTTCTCCCAGAGAATCATTTTCAAGTGATTATAGAGTCCAATATATCACATTCAGTATCAAGTGATCACCACATGGCAACTATTGAGCCTTCTTGGCCACATGGCTTTGGGCACATATGTCATTCGTCACACGAGGCTGAGACTCAGACCTCTCCAAGCCTGCAAGTGCACTTGGACTCCCCTGCAAGGCACCACTTGGACAAGGCAGTCACAGTGTATCCTCATATCCATGGTTCCCTGTCATGGTGGTTGGATCACCAAGTGGTCTGTGAAGGGATTCCCTTCACAAAATCTCAGCCAGTGTCACACCTGGTGTCCAATGCCTCAGAACTGGACTGGAGAGTCCACCTAGGGATGCTTAAGACCCAGGGTCGTTGGTCCACAGAGGACTTACCACCAGTGTTCGCTCTAATTTTTCCCATGCATGTGCGGAATGAATTTTGTACTGTGCACCAATACAGAGGTGATGTATGCCATAGACAGATGCAGAGACAGATGAATCCTGAAGCTGAATGCCTGGCTGTGAGGATGGTGTCACCAGGAGGGCTTCAGCTTCCTTGACCACGGGACGCTGTTGCAGGAACAAGGACTGCTAAAAAGAGATGGGGTCCACCTATCAAGGAAGAGGAAGAGCATATTTGGCTACAGACTGGCTAACCTAGTGAGGAGTGCTTTAAAGTAGGTTCAACGGGTGCAGGTGACCAAAGCCCACAAGTAAGTCAGAAACAAGGACACCTGGGAGACGGGTCAGAATCTGGGGGGAGCATGGGCTGTTATAGCAGAAATAAGGGAGAGACAAGACAGAACTTGAGTAGGGGGGGGAAATCAAATCAGTATCTTAGATGTCTATATACTAATGCAAGAAGTGGGCAATAAGCAGGAAGAACTTGAAATGCTAGTAAATAAACACAATTATGACATAGCTGGCATCATGGAGACTTGGTGGGATAATACACAAGACTGGAATACTGGTATAGAAGGATACAGCTTGCTCAGGAAGGGCAGGCAGGGAAAAAGAGACGAAGTGTTACCTAATATATTAAAAATGTATACACTTGGACTGAAGTTGAGATACAAATAAGAGACAGACATGTTGAAAATCTTTGGGTAAGGATAAAAGGGGTAAAAAACAAAGGTGATGTCATGGGGGTCTACTACAGACCACCTAACCAGGAAGAAGAGGTGGATGAGGCTTTTTTTTTTTAAACAACTAACAATCATCCAAAGCGCAGGACTTGGTGGTGATGGGGGACTTCAACCAACCAGACATCCGTTGGGAAAATAACACAGCAGAGCACAGATTATCCAACAAGTTACTGGAACTTATTGGAGACAATTTTTTATTTCAGAAGGTGGAGAAAGCTACTTAGGGGGAGGCTGTTCTAGATTTGATTTTGACAAATAGGGAGGAATTGGTTGAGAATTTGTAAGTGGAAGGCAACTTGGGTGAAAGTGATCATGAAATGGTAGAGTTCATGATTCTAAGGAATGTTAGGAGGAAGAACAGCAAAATAAAGACAATGGATTTCAAGAAGGCAGACATTAGCAAACTCAGGGAGTTGGTAGGTAAAATCCCATGGGAAACAAGTCTAAGGGGGAAAAACATTTGAAGAGAATTGGCAGTTTTTCAGAGACATTATTAAGGGCAGAAAAGCAAACTATCCCACTGCGTAGGAATGATAGGAAGTGTGGCAAGAGATCACCCTGGCTTAACCAGAAGATCTTCAATGATCTAAAAATAAAAAAGAGTCCTACAAAAAGTGGAAACTCAGTCAAATTACAAAGGATGAATATAAACAAATAACACAAAAAAAATGTAGAGACAAAATTGGAAAAGCCAAGGCACAAAACAAGATCAAATTAGCTAGGGACATAAAAGGAAACAAGAAAACATTCTCCAGGTACATTATAAGCAAGAGGAAGACAAGGACAGTGTAGGCCCATTACTCAATAAGGTGGGAAAGACAATAATAGAAAATGTGGAAATGGCAGAGGTGCTTAATGACTTCTTTGTTTTGGTTTTCACCAAGAAGGTTGGTGGCGATTGGACATCTAATATAGTGAATGCCAGTGAAAATGTGGTAGGATCAGAGTCTAATATAGGGAAAGACAAATAAAAAATTACTTAGACAAGTTAGATGTCTTCAAATCACCAGGGCCTGATGAAATGCACCCTAGAATACTCAAGGAGCTGACTGAGGAGATATCTGAGCCATTAGTGATTATCTCTGAAAAGTCATGGAAGATGGGAGACATTCCCGAAGGCTGGAAAAGAGCAAATATAGTGTGCATCTATAAAAAGGGAAATAAGGACAACCCGGGGAATTACAGATCAGTCAGCTTAACTTCTGTATCTGGAAAGATAATGGAGCAAATAATTAAGCAATCAGTCTGCAAACACTTAGATGATGATAAGGTGATAAATAACAGTCATCATGGATTTGTCAAGAACAAATTATATCAAACCAACCTGAGAGCTTTCTTTGACAGGGTAACAAGCCTTGCGGATAGGGGGGAAGCGGTAGATGTGGTGTATCTTGACTTTAGTAAGGCTTTTGATACTGTCTCGCATGACTGTCTCATAAACAAACTAAGTAAATACAACCCAGATGGAGCTACTATAAGGTGGGTGCATAACTGATTGGAAAATCATTCCCAGAGAGTAGTTATCAGTGGTTCACAGTCATGCTGGAAGGGTATAATGAGTGGGGTCCCACAGGGATCAGTTCTAGGTCCGGTTCTGTTCAATATCTTCATCAATGATTTAGATAATGGCACAGAGAGTACACTTACAAACTTTGCGGACGATACCAAGTGCTTTGGAGGATAGGATTAAAATTCAAAATGATCTGGACAAATTGGAGAAATGGTCTGAAGTAAATAGGATGAAATTCAATAAAGACAAATGCAAAGTACTCCACTTAGGAAAGAACAATCAGTTGCATATATACAAAATAGGAAATGACTGCCTAGGAAGGAGTACTGTGGAAAGGGATCTGGGGTCATAGTATATCACAAGCTAAATATGAGTCAACAGTGTAACGCTATTACAAAAAAAGCAAACATCATTCTGAGATGGATTAGCAGGAGTATTGTAAGCAAGATACGAGAAGTAATTCTTCTGCTCTACTCCACGCTGATTAGGCCTCAGCTGGAGCATTGTGTCTAGTTCTGGGAGCCACATTTCAGGAAAGATGTGGACAAATTGGAGAAAGTCCAGAGAAGAGCAATAAAAATGATTAAAGGTCTAGAAAACAGGACCTATGAGGGAAGATTGAAAAAAATGGGTTTGTTTAGTCTGGAGAAGAGAAAACTGACAGGGGACATGATAACAGTTTTCAAGTACAGAAAAGATTGTTACAATGAGGAGGGAGAATTGTTCTTCTTAACCTCTGAGCATAGGACAAGAAGCAATGGGCTTAAATTGCAGCAAGGGTGGTTTAGGTTGGACATTAGGAAAAGTTTTCTAACTGTCAGACTGGTTAAGCACTGGAATAACTTGCCTAGGGAGGTTGTGGAATCTCCATCATTAGGGATTTTTAAGAGCAGGTTGGACAAACACCTGTCAGGGATGGTCTAGATAATACTTAGTCCTGACTTGAGTGCAGAGGACTGGACTAGATGAATTTGGTTCTACAAAGGGATCTTTGTATGAGGAGGCTCAGACGCCATGTTTCAGTTATACTGTGTGGCCATTGAATAGGGGATTGTGGCTGCAAAGTAGTTGTTGGTATTTCTGATAAAAATGTTGTTAGGGATTCTGGCCTGATCTGGTACGCTGTAAAAGGCAGCAAAGGAGGATAAAGGTGGAAAGTTGGCTGTTTGACTAATGGCTTAAAGATTTATTTGGAGAACCAGACCAGCAGGATATTATCAAAGTTCAGGCTGAACCTTTGAAATACGGTAAGCACAAACCACAAAACTTTGTGGGTGGGTGAATTACTGAGAATCCACATACAAGTGTCAATATGTACAAGCATATGAGGATCCCACCCTGTTGCTCTAATATCCTGGAATCTACAGGGCTACAACTTCACTGCATACAATACACACAAGAAGCAGAGCTGGCTTACTAGTTTTCAGTGTCTACAAATGCACTGCCTCTAGGAAATAGCTTAGATTTCCTGTTAGATCTTAACAGATTCTGTGTATTAGTCAACTTCATGATTTGCAGTTGTTACTATAGCCCTAACCAGAATTGAAAGGATAAATTCCAAACCCGCTCAATGAACATAAGAAGGGGAAAACATACAATATATTAAACCTCTTATTGCCCATCTTGTGAAGACAAACTTTTATCTTTACATATAGGTGACTGCAGCTATTACTCTATTTACAGTGCATAATAGTTACCCATGCAGCATTGTGCTAATATTAGCTTTGCCAGTGCAAGAATGTAGGAGAAAATAACTACTAAAACCAAACAGCAGGAATGACTGCTTATCTACCTAAGTTTATCTGCGTAAAAGCACAGTATTATACAAACAATATGTCACAGGTGATAGTGTGAGTGTGTAACAGTAATAATAAACTTGATAAAATATCTGTCATTCAAATATGTCATAGACTTAATAGTGGTTGCAGTGTTAGATAATACAATTATTTAAAATAAATGATGCAGATACAAAGGCAAGTTGACACTAAGATGTTAGGTGCCTTAGAAATAGATAGGTAGAAGAAAAAAATTAAAAGGATAAGCAAGAAAAATATAGAATTTTAATAAAAATGCCTGTCATACTGCCATGCTTGCTGGTGTTACAGACTGATATGCTTTCAGTTAGTTAAAAACATTCTTTTTTTTATAAGGATCAGTTCTTGAGACAATCTTATTTAAGCTGTGATCTAAAGCCCACTGAAGTTAATGGGAATCTTTCCATGGACTTCAGGGAGCTTTAGATGAGGGCCTTAAAGAGTGTTTGAAATATAAAAAGACAAATAGTCAATCTGTTCAGTGTTAAGGATCTGATCATACTATAGAAAGTACAAAAAACTTTCTGTTGACTTTAATGGCTTTTAAGGGTTACCAATACCATGGAGGGTCAATGTTGCAAAACAGTTGTACTTCTAAAGTTGTATTTCCACTCACTCATAACTTCCTGTAAAATTTTCCTTTTGGTTTGAATTTATGCTATATTTGGGCTCATCAGAAGGTGATGAATTTTGTTGACAGTTTGAGGAAAATCATCTCCAACGCTTTCTGCGTTCTGCAAAGCTGATAAAAAAAAGGCATGCTTTCCTCTGTATATTTTTGTAATACTTTCCAGCACCACTTAGTTAACTCAAATTAGAAACAGCTGAACTTTGAAATTTGTCATTTAAACTGGTTATTTTTGGAGTACATCCACAACTAAATTTAATAAACAACTGGAAGGATAATGAAATTATGATTTATCAGTTGGTTATAATGCTTCAGAGCATGCTCAGTAGGCATCCACTAAGATTTATTTATTTCTAAGCACAGCTGAAGAAGCCACTTTCCCATCTTTGTGACTGCACAATGCATTTATTCTCTCTGCCTGGCGTAACAGGGCTGATGCTCACATGTGCTGCTCACACAATCTAATTGAGGGCGATTCTAAGGCTTGGTCTACACAAGTTTTTGTAGCAGTATGACTATTGTGGGTGGGGGTGTGATTTTTTTAAACTTAATATTTATATTAATACATCCCCACTGTGCGTGAAGGTATTCTGGTATAAACATGCTTTATACCAGTATAACTATTCCCGTTCAGGAAGGGGAATAAATTATACTGATAAAAAGCACCTTTATACTGGTATAACTGCATCTTTACTAGGGATTTACTAATATAACTATTCTGGTTTAAAAGAAAAGTCACAAAGGGGCGATTTGTATCACCTTCAATAGCATGAAAGCTATTGAGGCGGTATAAAGAAAGTGGACACAGATAAACAATGTAAACTATCTAGGCAGCAAAGACATAGTGTAATGAAGACATCCCCAAAAATGCTCATTAAAATTAAATTTGATCAAATAAAAAAAATTTCAGTTTGCTGAGTTTGTGTATTTTACTGCAATTTTGTAGGTCAATTCCAGTGTTTTGACCATTATGGACCCAATTCACAGCTGCCCTGCACCTTGTATAGTTATTTACAAGGTGGAGTTGGTAACATTTTAACACACTTTGCACTGGTAATATGCACAACACACAAGAGGCCTGATTCTCACTTATTCCATTCCTGCACTTGTGGCTTAAACACATTGCATTCTCTGTATTCTGGGGCGTGGTAGACACCATCCTGCCACAGCCACTACAGAGTAAACAGATAGCCACCTCCTCTGCTGCTGCTAATTGCTGGGCTATTGAGTGCTGAGATAAGAAGGCTGCATGAAAAAACAGCTCTCAGGTAGGCTGAGAACTGGTGAAGGGAGTTTTCTCAGCAGCAGATTGGTAGGAAGCTGCACAAGAAGTACTGGAGGAAGTAGTCCTGGGAAAGGCACCTGTGGACAGGTGGAGATAGAAAGCAGCCCAGGGAAGCAAGAAGGAATTGTAAGGAGCAGGTTTTAGCTTCTTCAACACAGAATTCCTGGGATTCTGCCAGAAGGGAAGGCAGGTGTGTGTTCTCCTACCCTCCTGAGAGAAAGGGATATGAAAGCCTCTCTGAGGAAAAGGTGGCAAGGACTATAAAACTCAGCCTGGGACTGATGACCTGATACAGGGTAACTGGACTTTTGCCCTGTGTGATTACTCTTTATTGCTTGAGGAGGGGTGAGATTATAAATGACCTGTGAGAAGAAGCTGACTGTCACAGGGACAGACTGCTGTCTGGTGGGGGAAACTGAGTTGGAGCCACTGCAACACCATGCCTGGCCATGAGAGGCTATGTTGGCAGGTAAGTGACCTGTGACATGGGGCCATGAAGGAGCCCGCCCAAACCTGGAGTGACTAGGGTTACCAGTTTTGGTTGAACGTTAGCGTTGCCAACTCTGACTGAAGTTATTCTGGGAGATTTCTGCCCCTCCCCCCCAACATGACATAATGTCATTTTCTTAAAATATCCTATAAAAATCTCCCAAACTGCTTTCAACAGTCACTGGGAGATCAATTCCAATTCCAGGCCAGTCCTGGAGGGTTGGGAACCCGATTGGATGTATTCCTGGAGGTTTCCTTACATGACAACCTTTAATTAAAGATTAAGCTTTAATTCCTGTAGACTCTGGGACAATCCTGGAGAGTTGGCAACCCTAGGAGTGATTTGGAGCGTTTCAGAGCTGCTCCAACTTACATACTGCTTCCATGGGGCCTTGGAAGTAGAGAATTTCTAGTTATGTCCCCAAATCCCACCCTTACATGGAGATCTGTGAACTGTGTTCACAGGGCCACTGCACAGGCAGTTCTCCAAGGGCCACTCCTGTCCACTCTAAGGCCCACTTCTGGTGCCAGAGCGCTGTAAAGGAGCCTTAGTAAACGAGAATCAACAACTGTTGTACCAGGTAACAGTGGACTGGGCCACACCTAAGATTGCCAACGTTGTATTTCAAATATAAGGGACTGTTTGTTAGCACACAACCCCCGTCTTCCTGATCTTGTCATTGTTAATAATAATAAGCAGTACTCCTTTACATTCGCCAGAGGTATTTCTTGCTGCTTTTTGCGGCAGTCAGCAACCCCCAATCTCGTTGTACAGAGATGAAAAAATCAAGGATATCCCTTGTACTAAAGGACTTTTGGCAACCCTATATACAGCACTGAGATTTAAAAGGAGCCTAACAGAGTTAGGTGCCCATATCCCATTGAAATTCAATGGCAATTGGGCACCCCACTCCCTATGGCACCTTTGATAATGCTAGACTAGAACTGTAAGCCAAGTTAGATGACATGGTGCCAGTGGCAACAGACAGGCCATCTACATTAGGGCTCTCAGTATTGCTAACACTAGTAGAGGACATCCCGTTCTGTTAACAGTCAAAAGATTTGAAAACCGTCTCTAATACAGACTGCACTAAAATACTCATCTAAGTATTACATTTTCTGAAAACTGTTTACAATTACTGCCAATCTAATATTTCACACAAGTTGTTTACTGAAAGCCCATATTTAGAAATGTGAGTGGCTGTGAGTTGCTGAACAGCAGAGCCTTTTTTGGCAGTTTGTGCGGAAGATGAGATGGAATGCAATGTGAGAACAAATACCAATTCTTAAATTGACAAAATACCCTTAAGAAAATAAAAGCTGTGCTATTATGCTTACTTCCTCTTTCTTGCTATTGGTTTTGCGTAATATTTGTTTTTTACCCCCACTAGCAAGCTAGCAAGCTGCAAGTTTTGGATAGCTAAAAGCAGAAGAAGGAAGTGTCTTACTGAATTAACTGAAAGGAATAAGAACTGAGGTAGGACGAAGTTAAATATATTTTTATATATATATATATATATATATATATACACACTTTAGTCTTTTCCTTAAAAGTAGATTAAGACTATTCAAAATAAGAGTAGGAGGAATTTTAGTTATGACTTGTTTCTTGCATCAAGTTTTGTAGTTGCTAGAAAAATTAAGCATCTACTCAATTCATCTATGCTAAAGCTAGTCTAGGGTGTTTTTCTTGAGAAGGGATATCCATGTAAGATTTTGTAATTAAAAAATATTTTGGAAGATGAAAGATAATAAACTAATGGCAGAGTCGACAAAGTGAATTTCCTTTGCTTTGTACTAGCAGCCAACTGTAGATTTTTGTCAACTGTAATCTTTAGGAGGGTGGGGATTGTGTTTGTGTGCGTATATGCATGTGTATGGGAAGAGTGAATAAAATGTCAATCATGTCTTGACAAATGTCCAATTTAATTCAGTACAATGTTAATTACAAATGAAATATAAATGAGTAATGTTTTCATAGTTCTGATCCTGAAAAGATACGTAGTATTCCAGTGAATTGTGACTTGGTTGGCCATTTAATGTTATTACATTGGGTTTTCTGACAAGGCAATGGCTAATGCAAGTTATATAACATTAATTAGGCTATGTCCTCACTGCCCATCTTACAATTGTGCAGCTGTGCTGATATAGCCATGCCGTTGTAAGGTACACAGCATAGTCGCTCTTTGTCGCCAGGAGAGAGCTCTACTACTGATGAAGCACTGTCCACACCGGTACTTTTTGTTGTTAAAACTTTTGTCGTTCAAAGGGGTGGGTTTTTTTTCACACTCCCGAGTGATGACCTTGCCTAAGTACTTGGCATTGCTATTCTGATAGTTCTGAGAACTCACACTAGAGCAGATCTTATTCAGACAAAATATATTTTGACTAAACAGCAGAGCATCTGTACTTCATATTTCATGGCGAGAAATTCATTTAGCAATGTGCACACTGTACTTCTGAAAAATTGATCCTACTTTGTAAGCAGCTCCCATTGATTTGAGTTGGAACTGTTGGTGCTCTGCACCTCTGAAAATCAGACCAGAAAACTTTATATTTACACATGTAATATGCATACCACTGTAACATACCCTATCCAGGAGTGTTCATTTCTATTAAAACATGGTGTGAAGTTATTTTCTATAAAGTACAGAAGTCTTAATATTGATAGTTATTTTATCAGATGTTTTAAGATCTACTTACCTACTTGAATAGGGGCTTGTGAATAGCTGAAGTCTGAGAAAGAGTTGTTTTAGTTTCTTTGCCTAATTTGTGTGTGTGGTAAGTGGGATCTGCCATTGATTTGTGTTTTTGTTTACACTAATTCTGGTCTCATTAATATCAGTGTAAATAAGGAATAACCACTAAAGCTAGTTGAAAAGATTGTGGCAAAACATATTTTCACTTAAAAAAAATGCAATTTAGAGAACCCTGAAATTTTGCAAAATTGTGACTATTTTACCAAAATCTTTTGACAGAAAATCTTGGTTTGTTTTTATTTCAAATTTATGGTTTCATTCAGGGTTTTCCTGTAGCCTGTAACATGATGAATGGCTGAGAGCGCATCAGTACAGTTAGCCCAGGAATTGGCAACCTTTCAGAAGTGGTGTGCCAAGTCTTCATTTATTCACTCTAATTTAAGGTTTCACGTGCCAGTAATACATTTTAATGTTTTTAGAAGGTCTCTTTCTGTAAGTCTATAATATATAACTAAACTATTGTTGTATGTAAAGTAAATAAGGTTTTTAAAAAGTTTAAGAAGCTTCATTTAAAATTAAATTAAAATGCAGAGCCCTCCGGGCCACTGGCCAGGACCCGGGCAGTGTGAGTGCCACTGAAAATCAACTTGCATGCCGCCTTTGGCACATGTGCCATAGGTTCCATACCCCTGGTTTAGCCACTTACCCCTCATGACTGAGGAGTTTGTTCATGACTGTGTCTGCAAGCAGAGAGAGCAGACTAGTTCTCTTTGCATCAGTGGCTTTTTGGGAGGATTCCCCAGCACAGCAGGTTACAGGTACTCTTTTTTTTTTTCTCTGAGCCCTATATCTGTGGTGGCTCTACTGCTGCATGATGGAGTAATTATTGATTGCACATCACCCACAGAAAGCCTGGCTGCATTTCCCTGTCCCCTCTGTTTTGCAAGATGAAAAGAGGGACTATATGCAGTAATTGTCTGTCCCCAAAAAGAGAGAGGATTTTTTTCTGACGCTGCTGAGTAGTCTGAGAGCTGTGTTAGTGGATCTGGGAGATGTCTGCTTGAAGCTTGCAAAGTTGTGTCTTCCGTGGAGCACTTCAGGGTGTGAAAAAGAAAGCAATCTTCCAGAAATTGTATGCAGCATGAACAGCCACAAGTGATGGTAGGGGAATCAAAAAAACACAATTTGCCTGAGGTAGACAACTCTGAAGAGGACTATTTCTGTGGGGCACAGTCAACCACTCCGGGTGCAAGTGGAGGTGAGGAGGGGGAGAATGGTGCATTTCCAGTTAGTCCAGCACCACATGAGGCTAAGCCTCAGCAGCAGGGCACTGGCCAGAGACCATCAGCATCCTCTGAAACCTTGTTCCACTATGCTGCTTCTGGAATAGATGTGGTTGATGCTGGTACTCACACTCCCAGGTGGGAGGAAGGTCACTGCCTCCATCTCTGCTGCGCATGGTTTTGATGGGAACTCTAAGTGGAAGGCAGTGCTCCCATGCTGCATTTCTCTCAGCAGCAAAAGTCACTACTATCTACAGTCCCGCCCCCCAATCCCCTGACAGTACCAGTGTCATTTGCTAACTCCTGAAAATGGAGGATGAGTCTGGGCGTGACCCCGAAAGGATGGGGATATCAGGGATGGTTAAAATCCATCAAGCACAATCAAAGAGTGCACATGATGCAACCACTTAGCTCAGAGCTTACAGAAAAGCAAACAGCAGCAAACTCCAGAGCAGAGGCTGACTGTGACACCACCGATATTTTCTATGACTTTGTCAGCTAAGTCCAGCAGCATTCCTCAACAGTACTTAGTGGAGTGTATTCAGAGGGGGCTAAAACATGAATGCAACCACCCTGTGACTGTGAAACCTGACCACAGTAAGCAAGGATGCTGGCTGTGGACATTCTTCCTTTCACCCGTGTGGAGGGAGATGGCTTCAGACACTTTGTGGCTGCAGCTGCCCCCAGGTGGCAGATCCCTAGCTGCCCTTCCTGGCAAAAAAGGAAATGCCAGATCTGTGTGCTGCTATGAGAAGTACAGAATAGTATAGCCTAGGTGGGCAAGTGCAGCAGAACACTGACATGTGGACCAGAGGTCAGATGACTTCCTACATGGCTGTTATGGCCTGCTGGGTGAGCAGCGGCAGCAGGAAGTCTAGCAGCAGCATTGGTACATATACCCTCACTCAACAGCATGCCATGCTTTGGGTGTCTGGGTTTGAAAAACAGCACACCTTCTGGAACATCTTGGATGTGCTGTGCTGTCATGGGTGGCACATGAATCGCTGGCTCGGGGAGGCTAGCCCCTAAGTCCACCCCGTCCACCTGCGGCCCTGCCCCTTCTGCACACCCCCAGCCCAAAGGCCCTCCTCAGCTGCTGGCCCTGTCTCCAGGCTAGTACTTCCCAGCCCCCAAGCGCCAGGGCCACAGCACAGGGGGAAGAGCCATAGAGTGGGAAGTAGCTGGAATGGGCCTTGGGGGCAGAGCATAGGCAGGGCCACAGTTGCTTGTTTGGGGCGGCTCAGCCTCCCCCAGCCTATAATACCTACTGCCCATGTGTGCTGTCATAGAGGGGTGGCTAAGGCCTAGGGTGACCAGATTCCCAATTTTATAAGGACAGTCCCAATATTTGGGGCTTTTTCTTAAATAGGTGCCAATTACTCCCTCACCCTGTCCCGATTTTTCACACTTGCTATCTGGTCACCCTACTAAGGCCCCCCAACTTCTTTGCTGTGTCTGTGGCAATGAACTACAGAGTAAATTGTGTGGTGTAGGATGGTGACTTCCAGTATGTCCCTTGCCTCACTTGCTGCTTCAATCTGATAGAGGGAAATTTTGGAGGAGGGATGCAGAGTTGCAGGGACTGTCTCAGTGGCCAATAAGCTATATGGTCACTTCAGACAGTCCTATGCAGTGTGCCACAACCTTAAAGACCAGCAGGAGTCACTCAAACTGTCATCCACCAGTTAGAACACTCCCTTTTACATGCTGGAACGGCTCTACGGGCAGCCTGCAAGCATTCTGCATCCATAAAGTAGAGGCAAGTGTAACCCACATACTTCCTGGGTGTGGTGCTCTGTCCCCTCGAGAGGCACCGAAATCACTTAGAGATTAATGAGTCTGCTACAGCCTTAGCTAAGGACCATGTGGCTTTTAGCTCCTGCAATAGAGGCTCATGCATTTAGCTTCAGAAGTCCCAGGTTCAGTCCTGACGACCAGGGTCTGTCAGTGTTACACAGCACAGACATCCTGTGACATCCTATGGCACACTGACCTCACAATTAGTCAGTGAGGATGACACAAGAATCAGCCAAGTAATTCCCTCACTGTGCCTGCTGAGGGGAGAGAACTGAGATGCATGCATATCTACTTCCAGGAATGGGATGACATCACTGGAGAATCACCAGTGCAAGTCATGCTGACTACTCTTCTGGTAAATTGCCATCTTCAAGGCATCAGGGGAGAGTGCTGCTGGGTGATAACATATCTAAACTCCCTGATTCAGTGGTTCCTTCCTGAGAGCAGAGAATGAGGAGGAAAGAATATGGCATTTGAAAAACAGATTGATGGAGGTAGCTAAAGTCTGCTCTGCTGAGTTTTTAATTTGCTGGGACTGGAGAGGTGGTGTTATGAGGAAACAAGCTTTTCTCTCCACTTATGCAATTTTTTTCTTCCCAGGTACTATGAAAATAGCAACAAGTTTTGGAGGACACTTGGTTTTACTGTTCCACATTCACAGAATAAATCCACATGTAGCTTTTCATAATTCCCCTCACATTGGTCTAGCTCTGGCTTCAGTGTGGAAGCCACACTGTAGGTGGGTGGAATGTGTGCATGTGGCATTTGCATGGATCTTAAGGGGGAATACTGGGATGAATTTGGATCAGTTCTACTATAACTGTAAGCAAGTCCACAAATCAATACTAGAAGTTATGCTGTTTGCTGGAATGGCTACCTTAATGCATTTCTGTAACTTAACTCTAGCATGAGGATAGGTTATTGACCTACTGCCCAAGCCCCAATGTGGAGGGCCAGTGGACTGCTTGTCTGCACCTTACACTTTGACCTTCTGGCTTCAGTAACCCTCCCAGGAGCCAAAACTCCCACAGGCATAGCTCTGTGTTACTGGAGCACACAAACCTTCCCAACGTCCACAGGGAAAGGAGTAAAAGTTAGGGATGATAAAAGTTCCCGTTTGTAGTTATGGAAAACGCTTTCCTAAATAAAACAACATTTGTTAGGAAATGAGTAAATCATTCCAGAACAATGACTTTAGAATATCTTTAGGTGCATAACAAAGAAGTCCTCGAGGAGACCCCCCACCCCAACCCTCAAGGCAGGAGGCTGAGGAATTGCATAGCATGATGGTGGTGTAGTAGGTGCCTACTATAACATATGTGTGTGGTTGCTGGGGCCCAGCATTGGGCAGTAATGTTATGGCTCTGCTCCTCAAGTAACAGCACTGTAACAAAGCTAATAACTAATGGATAAAAGTTTGAGGGCTCCTTTATTCCCCTTGCTCATTCTATGGGTCTGGAGGCAGGATGGACAGAATCAGGGTGATGGCCCCAGCCTGCCACTGGAAGAACTCCTTCTCTAACTGGGCATGAAGGTGATCTTGGGCATCCTCTACCTGCTTCTGTGCCACAGCTGCTCAGTCTGGCCTCAGACTAGAACTGCTGCCAGTCCCAGGCTGCAGTGGAGAGCAGCTCAGCCACCTGCTCCCTTGCTGCTTGCAGGCCCAGTCATGCCCAGTCCCACTCCTCCAAAATAGGAGCCAAGTGAGGTGTGTGGGCTGCACTAGCAAGGGAGCTGGTGCTGGGGCAGTGGCCCAACTCTGGTGCAGAACAGCATGGGGCTAGCAGCAATGGGTGGGAGGGGGTTGGGTTTCACCCCCTGCACCTCCCAGGTGCTGCCACCTGACATGGGACTAAAAGCTGTGGTCCCTGATTTCCATTCCTAGTACACCAAGCAGTCACTGTCATAGTGGTGCCAGACAGCCACATTCAGCTGCCCTGCCACCACAGTGAAGTGCTCACACCCTATGGTGCACTGGCAGTGCCTTCAGGAGCATCAGTAGGATCCCTCCTTCTCCCCACTTGTCCTTCCCATCTGACCTTCATCCCGTTCCTACCTTATTACTAGGGGCCTACCAAATACATAGCCATGGAAAAACATGTCACAGACTGAAATCTGGTCTCCCCATGAAATCTGGCTATTGTAGGTGGCTGTGGTATTGCCACCCTTTTTTCTGCTGCTGCTGGCGGCACTGCCTTCAGAGCTGGGTGCCCAGCCAGTAACCGCAGCTCTCTGGCCACCCAGCTCTGAAGGAAGCACCGCTGCCAGCAGCAGCGGGGAAGTAAGGGTGGCATGGTATGGTACTGCCACCTTTACTTCTCTGTTATTGCTGGCAGTGGCACTGCTTTCAGAGCTGGGTTCCTGGCAAACAGCCATCACTTTCCTGCTGCCCAGCTCTAAAGGCAACACAGAAGTAAGGGTGGCAATAATGCAATCCCCCTACAATAATTGTGTGACCCCACCCACCCACCTGACCCTGTTTTGGGTCAGGACCCCCATAGTTGAAACACCATGAAATATAATATTTAAATATCTAAAATTGTGACATTCAAGATTTTTTAAAAAATGCTATGACAGTGAAATTTACCAAAATGGACTATGAATTTGGTAGGGCCCTACCCATGGTTGCTTTCAGGTATGTGAAAGATTTTAAAGACAGCTCCCTCTCTCTTCCCTTTCCTGCATGGAATGACTAATTAATATCAAAATAGCCACTAGGGCACTTTCTGTTACAAGTCAAAATGTTTTGGTATTTCCATTCTGCAAGAAACTTTGAGGTTTTGCCCCAGTTCAGAACAAAACTTCAGGAAACCTTAAGGTTTATTTATTTAGGAAAAGAAATGTCATTTTTCAGTTAATTCTAATAACTATGATGAAATCAAGTGAGTTACATTGATGTGATCATAGCAGAATCAGAATCTGTTGTGACAAAGTTCCTCCTCTACCTTGGTGGGTCCTGCGCTTATTGGCAGATTTGCTCACCTCAGTGATCTCCCCCACAGTCTGGATCAACTCCTCCTGTGTCTGATCAGGAGTTGAGAGGTTTGGGGGGAACCCAGGCCCACCCTCTACTCCAGGTTCCAGCCCAGGGCCGTATGGATTTGCAGCTGTCTATAGTGCCTCTTGAAACAGCTGTGTGACAACTACACCTCCCTGGGCTACTTCCCCAAGGCCTCCTCCAAACACCTTCTTATCCTCACCACAGGACCTATCTCCTGGTGTCTGATAACACTTGTACTCCTTAGTCCTCCAGCAGCACACCCTTTCAGTTTCAGCTCCTTGTGTCTCTCACTCCCAGCTCCTCTCACACACTTCCTCTCCTCTGGCTCCTCCCCCATCTGACTGGAGAGAGCTCCTTTTAAAACCCAGGTGCCCTGATTAGCCTGCCTTGATGGGCTGCAGGTGTTCTAATCAACCTGTCTGCCTTAATTGGTTCTAGCAAGTTCCTGACTACTCTAGTGCAGCCCCTGCTCTGGTCACTCAGGGAACAGAAAACTACTCACCCAGTGACAGGTATATTTACCCTCTACCAGACTCCTGCACCCCACTGGCCTGGGTCTGTCACACTGTATTTTTAATAACTTTTCAAGGTGCCTAGAGCCTTGTGTAGACATCTTTATGCATCTAAGTCTAAAGAATTAAAAAGCAGGTAAGAGAGGTCCCTGCATAGAAGATGTACAACCACCAGCAGTGCTGCCTAGTGGTCAGGTGGTGGTTGGCAGAACATCTCCCCATTGAAGCACATTCCTGTCCTTCAGAACCCTCATCCCTAGAGTTTCCAGTTCTCCCCTATAGCAGAAGGGCTTTGAGAGCTAGGTCCTTGAACAGCCAATCTTTTCCAGCTGGCCTCTCGCCAGAGGTGAAGGCTCTTCTCCTTGTATTGTCCACTCAAAGTGGGTAGAGGAACCCAGGTCCATCTTCTTCACTGTGCTTCAGTCCTGGGTGCAATGATGGGCAGCCTGTGGTGGCAAGCCACTGCCCCTTCTCCCCAGACCACTTCCTACCCCAGTCTCCTTCAGCTTCCCAGAGTAAATCACTCAGTCAAGGTTCTGACCCTCACACTCCATTCCCTGCTTCTTTTTTGTGGGTGTGCACAGGGTTACATTGTCAAGTCCTGGGCAATGAGCTTGTGGGTAGTACTTTCTCCTCAGATCAGCCATCCACTGCCTACCTCCGAACTGCTCTGCTTCCCTTTTAAAAGCCATGCCTTCAGGTGGGGCTGCGTGGGCCCAGAGCTGATTCTTAAATCCTTGCTCTCCGGTGTTGGGTTTGTATATCCCATATTTATTTCAGAAATGCTTTAGTGATATGACTGTGAGTTCATCCAGAGTTTACTGGAATAATTATTAAGGATTGGGTTCAGCTCTCATTGAAATCAAAGGAAAGATTCTTGTGACAATGGAATGACTTCAGTGAGAGTTGGATTGAGATTTAAGGAAGGAGAATGTCCCATAATGTGCATAAACCCTAATCTGCACTAGTATTTGTCCCTGAGGCTTTCTTTGACACTTAAAAGCATCAGATAATTAGGTGAGCCAGAGTGCAGAATCACGGCCAGTTCCTACAAGCTGGTTCTGTTATTACAGACAACTATCTAGTATCCTAAAAGCCAGCTGGCACAGGAGGGCTCAGCAATGCAAACAAGTTTTTGTAGTTGCTCTCAGCTAAAGCACATAAACTAAAGAGCTTTCCTGACACACATTACCTATAGCACCTGAGGCCTGCTCAGGGCCCCCCTTAGTACTGTGGAACCCAATTGGTCCATGATCTGAACTTCGCTTATTTCATCCTCCCTGTTACCTCAGACAGGATCATGCCACAGCAGGTTGTCAATAGCTCTGAGCACAGGGCACTCACTTGCTATTTGACCTTCATCAAGGTACTTAACCTCCCTATTCCTCTGTTTCCCCATCTTACTTCACAGGCTTAATTCATTAATACTGATAAAGCTAAGCATTGCTACATGAGAGTGCCTCCTAACCAGGAGCGGCTTTAGGTATTTTGCCACCCCAAGCATGGCAGGCAGGCTGCCTCAGGGCATGCCTGCGGGAGGTCCTCCAGTTCCGCGGCTTCGGCATACTCGCCACCGAATTGCTGCCAAAATCGCAGGACCGGTGGACCTCCTGCAGGCAAGCCACCAAAGGCAGCCTGCCTACCCCCCTCACAACGACCAGCAGGGTGCCCCTCGCGGCTTGCCACCCCAGGCACACGCTTGGCATGCTGGTGCCTGGAGCCACCCCTGCTCCTAACCATATGTATGTCAATGCAACTCTCCAGTTCTATCGTTGCTGTTGTTGAATGGTTGGCTGGTTGTTTTTGTAAAGCAAATACTTCTAATCTTAGCAAAATAAACCATAAAACTTCTCTACTTGGAGTATTTTGGGCTAGTTTCTATCCCTGTAGAAGGGGAAGGCCCATCCGTGCAATCCCATAAGGGGGAAAATCCTGTCCCTGATTCCATTCAGACAGACATCATATACAGGTGAGTTTTTTCAGAGGGGAAAAATTGAACTGCCTGAAATACCTTTGATACCATAGGATTTATCTTTCTTTTCAGTAGGGAGTTCTACCAGAACACTTCTCTTCTCATTAGGGGGGAATTAAATAGAGAAGAATTTCTCTATTAGGATTCAGTCTCTGAAAGTTGAGGCCTATGGAGTACAGTTGTCCAGCTCCCTGAGGCCCAACTGAGGAAAGCACTTAAGCATGAGTGTAAGTTCCTTTGAATTCAATGAGATCTAAGCGTGAGTTTAACTGCTTTTCTGAAAGAGCCTGTGATCCACACAGTTCTAACAGCTACAGGGTGCAAGGAGCCAGGTAAGTGTTGGCTATCCTAGGTCAGGATCCCAGTGTACATAGGATCAATCACGTCTTAACCTGCCACTGCCTGTGAGTTGGTAGATATTATTTTCATTTCCAGATTGATAATTTGAGACATACTTAAATGAAGTAGCTTCCTTTTCCAGAGCCACCCAGCAAGTTAGTTACAGAGCTTGGAACAGACCTCGTAATGCCCTGAGTCTTGTGCTCTATCAACAAGAACATACCCATTTTCACTGTTTACAGTGGGACAAATGAAAACACCTATTTTTCAGTCATTTTCTGATGTTTTTTTTTTCGGGGATGGGGATGGGGGATTAAAATTGTCCAGACTTGGTATCTGCCCAAAGATGAGTATTTCGGGAGATGCTGAGAAAAAATACTTCAGCCATCTTACATATGTAAGAGTAAAGTGACCCATTTCCCCATGACTGATCAACCAACCAAAATATTCTGTAGCTTTTATTTATTTAAAAACACTGCTCTGGCTGGGGAGGAGAAGCTGAAATTTAGTAGGGAAATAGCTCTTAGTGAGAAACCATTCATTTTAGTGTTCCAGTGAACACTGATTTTTATCTGATTGGATTATGACCTATTAAAATCACTCTGCACTTGTACAGTACAAATCCTAATCAGAAAATTCTACAGAACTGTAAAGTGTGCAGCTGTGGACAGCCATTCGGTTCACATGTGAGTGGCTGATTTATGGCAGCTGAGCATTTAATTCTTTGGAGAAGCGAATGAGGCCAGGACTTCATGTTCACTGTGCACATTATGACAGTGAAAAATACAGAATAAAGATATATAAGTAATAGGAAGGAGGAAAGGGAAGGAGGCATAAAATCAGGAGAAACTTTTAAAATGATTAAACATGACATTTGACAGCAAAATCTCAGTTACTGAAAATACACAAGTTTTGGATATATTGCATAAAAATGAGGCTGACCATTTTTACTGGAATTCCCATAGCTAGAACACACACCTCTGCTCACTAGAAGGAAAAAGTGGTAAAACATAAGGGACTACATAAAAGTTAGTACAGAAACTGGTTGACAAACTTCAAGTGAAATATTTTCCTGTTGGAAATTGACAAAATCCCATTTTCCATGGGGGAAAAATACCAACTTCAACATAATCTTCTACCAGGAAAATCTCTACATAAAACACTTTGGTTTGGGTCAACCCATCATGTACTTGAACTGATGTGTTACCTTCTAGGAGTTATAGTTCTGGCTCCCTCATGTTCTGAATCTTCCACAGAGACCATGCTCCCTGGCTGGATTGCATCTTCCATCATGCACCACAGTCTTTGTCCCTGTGGTTGAATCACTGCAGAGCATCTTGTGAGTCCCATGGGGCCACAGCAGGAGATTGTGGTGCATTGTGGAATTAAGCCTCATAGCAGAGAATGTAGTCATAATGGACCTGGAACTGCAAAGCCTATTAGACACCATGACAGTACAGATGAACACAGAGATTAACATCAACACAAAATAAAATATTTTGAGATTTAAAAATAGAAATGTTTTGGAACTTTTCATGCCACAGAAAAGTTTAGATATTGACTTTTGCTTTTGTCCTGAATTGGAGTGAAATGTCCAAATACCAGAATTTTCAATGGGATAGAAATTCCATTTTTGATCAGCTCTATTACCAACGTCGCATCTGCCAGTCTGACTCAAGATCTCCCATCCACAGAATGACCAGTGATAACTTGCTTATTTTGCATGATCAAAGAAAAGCACTGCATCAGGTGCTGCAGCTGTTGGCACTGCACTCACCTTTAGAAGACTGAAACTTGAAGCTTTTACTTGAAACTTTAGCTTTTGTATTGCCAGACAGCAGGTACTATCCATAAACTGCAATAACAATGACACTTAGCATATATAGTGCTTCACATTTTGAAGTTCAGTACAAACATTAACTGATCTGTATTCACTGGGGCATGGTGAATAGTTATTAATTTAACTAGCTTTTATTTTTCCACTGCTATTTACAGCTTTTAACTTTCAGTCAAAGGGTTGCAATGCTGACTTGAGGGATGATGCGGCGTAAATTTCATAACAAGTTTTTTTATTTTCAGGAAGCCAGAAGACTCAAACGTGACTGAATTAGTTTCAGAGATGTGCCAAAATGACAACGCCACCAACACGTCAAACTTGGACAACTGTTCTATTGATGACTTCAAGCATGCTGTTTATCCCACAATATATGTCACAATATTTGCCTTAAGTATCTTTGGAAATGGCCTTTCCATATATGTTTTCCTGAAGCTTTACAGGAAAAAGACTCCAGTGAATGTTTTCATGCTGAACTTGGCTATTTCAGACCTCCTGTTTGTGTGGACTTTACCCTTCCGGGCCACCTACTACTTGATGAAATCTCAATGGGTATTTGGGGATATATTTTGCAGGATTGTGTCTTATAGCTTGTATGTCAATATGTACTGTAGCATTTATTTTCTAACTGTGCTGAGCATTGTTCGTTTTGTGGCTATTGTTCATCCTTTCAAACATTTGAAACTAACCACCATCAAGTATTCTAGAATCATATGTGCGGTGATATGGGGTTTTGTGATGACAGTTAGCAGCGTGCTGCTGTTCAAGGAACGCTTCGGCAAGGACTACCCATGCAAGTGCTTAGATCTCCAAGAAGAGACTGTACAGAAGCTGCTTGTGATGAACCATGTTGTCCTGACAGTGGGCTTCCTCCTCCCATTTTGCACAATAATTTGCTGCTATGTGCTTGTGATCAAAGCTTTGCTTAAGCCCAGGGTTCCGAAAGCGAAGGTAAGAGCTTCTCATAAGAAGGCAGTGTCAACCATCGTCATCACTTTATTCATGTTTCTGCTTTGTTTCCTACCATATCACATACTAAGAACTGTCTACTTGCTGGAAAAGTGTAAGGCCTTTATGGCCAACTGTTGCAATTTGCTGGCTAAAGGGGCAGTCATCACTCATTCCCTTGCTGCAATGAATAGTTGCCTAGATCCTGTACTCTATTACTTTGCGGGAGAAAACTTCAAAGAGAGACTCAAAAGTATATATAAAAGGTAGAGGGTGAAGAATCAAATGGACATTCCTTATTGGGAGTATTTTCTAATGATCAAACCCCAGGACTGGAGGTGAAAGATCATGGGTTTTTTAATGTATGCCGCTGACTTGCCATGTGACCTGGGGTGAATCACGTAACTCTGTGCCTCCATTTCCCTATCTCCAAAGTGGGGCTATTCAGAGTGGCTAGTATCTCAGAACACCGTGTGAATTTTCTTCATAAACGGTTGTAAAGGGGTCCAAGATCCCACCCTGGGATTATGCCTATTTCTCTTCCACTGAGTAAAAACCAGCCAAAAAGAGGCTTTTGTCCTTAAGAAGCCCTCTACTCCAGAGGACTTCATTTACTGGTAACACAAACTGACAAAATAGACCTTTAATACTGGGAAACAGACTGGGTCTGTGGTTTTGTCATCTCCAAACTCTTGCTTTTCTCTCCCCAAAAGCACCCACAAGTTCCTTGCATTCTGGATCCACCTGTTCCTCAAAACTGGGATTACTGGTCCCTCCCTCAAAGTTGCCTATCCATTGGCTACTCCAACCCTCAGAGCATAGTCTCAGTGCTTTTCAATACCCTGATCCCTCCCTAGGCATTACTGTTAATTTCAGGCCTCTTTTCTTTAGTAATGCCTTTTTGTTCCCTTTCTCATCCAGGGAGCATCTTTAGACTGCTCAGGCATCCTTTTTATTGGGATCAGGTGCTGCATCACTAACTGGCCAATAAGCCACCACTGAGAGTACCTAATTGCTCTCAGGTGGGGTTTAGGGGGCCATTGTAGGCCAGTTAAGCCTCGATTCGCTTTGAAGGGCTACTTGCCCCAGGATAAAAGGGTGTGGAGAAACTCGGATGGATGATATTATAGAAATGCAAAGTATAATTTTCAATAACTACCACTGAGATAGCTTGAGGGGAGGGATAGCTCAGTGGTTTGAGCACTTGAGCTCCAGCTCTAGCCTCTCCACTGTTAATGTACCAATCAGACTGCATTATACAGTCCTAGTCTGCCCCTTGGATAATGCTGGCTTGGAAAATTTGTTTTAGTCTGAAAATAGGTAGGTGAGAAAGCTCTGTGGCTAGGTTTACAGGATTGGATCCATGAACTCACTGGGCATTTGTATAATTGAATTCTAAAGTTCCTTGTGAATAATTTGACTTGTGTATAAAGGATTCCTGTCTCCATATCAAAAGGCCCTTTTATAAGGTGCTATACACCTAATTACAGTAGAATAAAGTGGGGAAATATTCAATAAATTGAGTGGACAGAATATCTGAATATTTGCCTCTGCCAGTAATCACTCTGGGTTTTTACCCCAAATGCCCACTGTCACGCTGCAGTTCTTGTGTGTGTTCATAAAGGGGGATAAAAGAAACATTCTTTACATATGGATATGCTATGCACTTGCCTACTTTTTTATTAACTTTTACTGGTTGTTGCTGTGATGTTTTTATTGAGAAAACTATTGCACAGGTTGAATACAAATATTTCTCATGGTTAAACTCCTGGGCTCAGGAACAAGTATACACTCAACAGAGAGCACATAGCAACACCAGTCCTCTTCCCACAAAAGTTGAAGCAACAGAGAAATGGCTTTTAGAAGCATGACAATGTCACAAAAACCAATGGGATTTCATTAAGCTGATCAATAAAATGATCAGGAACATTAATCAAAATTTTCAGAACATGTAAATATGAAGCTATTCCTTTTTCTGTGTTTTGGGGTTTGTTTGAGTTTTAGGAAGGATCAACCTCATCCTTATAGAATGTTGGTTGCAAAATGAATTCAGTAACCACAGCTGCATAATAAGCCACACCTACATACATCATTAGGACTAAAGCTTCCATCCTTTATTTTCAAAAGCACAAGTCTCTTTCACGGGAGATGAAGAAAATTGTTCTTTGCTATAGAAAGACCCTAAGTTGCAACTGGTCACAAGATACCAGTATATTTCCACACTTATTGTGCCTTATCTTATTTCTAGTTAAATCAAACCACTCCCATTTATGTCAGTGGAGCAGCACGGAGACCTCAAACCACCCTCAAGAAAAATTGTTGATGTATTTGCTCAATTGTAACCTATTTTCTTCAAGCACAAAAGGTTCCAGAAGATCTAACGCTAGGGAAAATTTTAAGCTTTTATAATCTAGAGGGGGACAAAAATAATAGACAAATCAAAATTTCAAATTTGGATAATTTTTAAAAAAATGACCTGTAACTCCAAACAGATTGATGTGCTTTCTACAACCTTTGAGAAATTTGTCCTTTATCATCACAATAAACCTACCTATTTTCAGACTAAAACTAATTTTCCAAGCCAGCATTATCCAAGAGGCAGACTGGGACTGTATGATGCAGTCTGATTGGTACATTAACAATGGAGAAGCTAGAGCTAGAGCACAAGGAAATATTGCTCCTCATGTTTATCTTTTATTTGCATATCCCCAGAAAGGGAGTGGTCACAACTATATTTGTTGAGTGGCCACACGAAATAGCATAACACATTCTAAGGGAATATTTGCATGCCTGTGAGCAGCTGTGTTTGCCTCGTGTCTTCATAAATGGGAAGCATGCTAGTGCCTCACTAGAATTACATCACATGCCCTACAGTGTAAATTCTCTTTTTCTGTATTATAAAAAAGGCCTATATATTTAAAATGGAAACTTTTACAGTTTAAAGAATATATTAATTGGCCAAATGCTGACACCCCTCCCCGAAAGATATGATAAAAAAAATCTAATAGGAGTTGAAGAACTTAGATTCTCTCATATGCAAATGATAAAAAAAATCATTCAAAGAGTCACTTTCTTCTAACAGGGCACTTTATTAGAATAAGAAATATAAGATTTTCTTATTCTCTCTCTTTCTCAGCTTCCCTGTACCATCTCTGGCTATAACCTTTCACAGTCTACCTCTGGCTTAGTTTCTGAACTAGCACATTATGATTACTGATTTATCATTTTGGTGGATGAATGGAAAAATTAGGGGGAAACATTGTTTCGGGTCAACCTGAAATGAACATTTTTCAGTGAACTGAAAAAGTAAAAAAAAAAAAAAATCATTTAGAGTTGAACAAAATGTTTCATTCAACCCAAAATGAAATGTTTTGTTTCATTTTTTAATTTTTTTTAATCTTTTAAAAAAATAAAAATTGAAGTAAAATTTGAAATGAAAAGTCATATTGAACTGAACAATTGAAACATTTCTAAAATGTAAAAACAAAACATTGAGACATTTTGGAGGTATTTTTATTTTTATTTTTTAAGAGAATAATTTGGCAAATTCAGCGCAAATTTGTGAAATGTTTCAGTTTATCCAAATCTGCATTTTTGGGGCATGAAAAAAAGTTTTACCCAAACAATTTCACCCAGGTCTTCTCGCGATACGTATCCTCACTCCCTGAGCCGTCTGGGAAGGGTGGGATACCTGCAGTGCTGTAATGCACGACTTTTGAGCAGTTGATCCACATAATCCATGGAACAACTGTCCACAGCTCCCTACCTTTCTTGACCCACTCATCCCCCACTTAATGGATCTGGGACTCCCCTGAGCAGCTTGGCTAAGCTAAGATAAAGCTAAGGCCTACGACCTACCATTTCCGCTATCAGCTCTGCATGGACATGAAACTAAAAAGCCATGTCATTCCAATTCAAGAGAGAAAATACCTCAAGTTCATGTACACTCCTCTCTCCTTGCCCACTTTCAGTTTTTTAAAGGAAGTTGTTCCTCCTTTCTCTGTTATTACAAAAGCTGTGCCAGCTTTGCAAGTGCTTCTTCTTTCCTGCCATTCTCCTGTGGGAGCAACTCTTCCTCTACCCTTCCTCAAGCGGCTATAGATGCTGCCACCCAGCCCCTCTAAGCTACATCAGATCCTTGTTCTGATGAGGGAGGGTGCACAGGGCTGTCTCTTAGAAGCTGGAGTAATCAAAATAGCCAGAAACATACACATAAAGTCAAAGGTAATGCAAATTGGAAAAGTGCAGTATATCAGCTGTAACTTCATGATTCGACTAATGTTTTGACTCTTAATGGTAATTTTCTGAGCCAGACCTGGATGTGCATTAGCCCTTTTAGTCTTTGATTATATCATAAGTAAAATAGGAGTTTTAAAGGTCCAAATTGTGACAGAATGGGAATTAGTCATAATATTTTGTATGAACATTGTGCGTGCCTTGGTTTCCCCTGTGTGATGCATGGTTAACTAGATGGTGGGAAAAGGTTGGTTGCTTTTTGCAGAGACCCAGAGATATAGGCACAACTGATGTTTAACTTCCTGAGGTCCCATGCTCATGGAAAGTCCAGGAAGACAATGGCCACTCCAATGCCTGGACATTTGGCATGTAGCAACAAACAACCCTGGGTGGCCCACCCTCCTTAGGCAGACAGCTGGGTATGACCAGTTGGAGGACAAAGGACTGGGGAGGGTTGAGCTGGGGTTGTTAAGTGTGGACTGCTGGAGTCAAAAGAGACGCTTCTGGACTGGGACTGAAGAGGGGTCAGAAGGCTCTGGACTGACCCAGATGGAGTATGCTGTAACTTTCTGTTCTCCATGTTAACTAAGGACATGGGTGGTGGGTTAAGGACCTGGGTTAAGCGGTGACACCTCAGAACATGGCATTTCAGAAAGGACAGTGAGTGTCCAACAGAGGCAACAAGCGACCAGCAGCAGCAGAGAAGAGCAGAGGCAGCACACAGCTAGTGGCAGCAGAGAAAAGCAGAGGCAAACAGCCAGTTGCAGAGGTGCACAGCAATCACAGGGACATTGCTCAACCCCACCCCTCCTTTCTTGAGTGGGAGGTGAACCTCTATGAACACACCTCTGAACTCTGGGTCTTTGCTAAACAAGGACAGCCAACTGTGAGTGGGGTGCAGAGAAGGGAGAGGGGAGTGGTGTGTTAAAGACACACTCATTCATCAGACTCCCACCGTAAGGTGGGAAATTGAGGCAAAGGACAATTCACTGTGGGAGTCTGGTTTTTGCTTATGGTTACATGCTTTTGAATGTGATTATGGTGTTCTCACAAACTAATGCTTGGTTCCCTTTCCTTTTTATTAGAAGTTTTCTTTTGTTATACACAGACTCAGTGCTTGCGAGTGGGGAAGTACTGCATCTTAGAGGTGGGTGTCAAATTTTCCCAGATTACTGGGTGCAGACTTCAGCTGGTTCTGTTTTGTATTGTTCAGAGGAACCCCTAGACATTGAACCTGGCCCTTGTTGTTCTCATCACTGCCCGGCAGAAGGGTTACATTTATATATATTATTTATTTTTATTCCCCATTACTCCAGGGCTCAGTCATTATGAAATGACAACCACTCAAATGTCAAGTGATAAATGTTACTTAAATGTCTAAGTATCTGGCTGCAATTACACATTTCTGTGTGCTCGGAGGCCAGCTTGAGCCAGTCTCTAAATAAGGCTCACGGAAACACAAAAGAGTGCTTTAAATGAATAACTTCTATTTTATGTTCACATCTCTCTAAATTTACAGTACCCAAATACTGTATGTTCTTTTTAACCTTTAAAAAAATGTGTGTGCAGGCTGAGACCTTGTATTCTTAGCTTCAAGCCAAATCACGTTTTTATGACCAAATTTTAAATTCTGAGAAACAGAAGTTCATAAAATCACTGACAGTTTCTGATCTGTAGCTGCCTATAATACTAGGTTTGGCCATGAAAAGTCTCTACTGTGCTGTTTCCCTTCTGTATTCTGTTTCTCCTTGCAGCTGGTCTTTCGTTGTTTTTGCATTGGGTGGGTGGAATTGTTTGTTAAAAGGAACATTGTTTATTGCTGGTTGGAAATCTCATCAGAGTTTGAGTAAGAATTCTCTATAAATACTGCTGGTAGTCAGGGTGGGAACCACAAGGGAGAATAATCCACCAAAAATGTGAAAAAAATAGTCAACTTGAGAGCCATTATGTGCATTCAGAACAGCTTTTTGATTGCCAGCTGAGAAGTCTTTCTGATTGCTCCTTCACTACTGGAAGAGAAAATAGTGAACTCTTGTTTGAAAGGAAAATACACTCTAAAATTAATACTTTACTCTTACAAGTTTTAAAAAACTTTGCGAACCTAGATTTTCCAGCCCACTCCAGCCACTCAGCATTACATTCTAGCTACAGATGAGAATTCACATAGTGTAGGGGAAATATCTGTCAGTGTAAATCTGATGGAGGTGGCATAGCTTCCTCCCAGTTCCCTCCCCTTGAGAGATGGATGTTGTCCATTAGAGATGTGCCAGGAGTGTGGCACACCTGCTACACCTATCCTTTGCTGGTGAAAGGTCACTGTGATGTTATCTGATTACAGTATAACCATATAGATCATTGTTGCAACCAGGGCTTTGGAGCCATGCTCTGGCTCCGGAGCAAGCTCCAGGCAAAAACCTGCAGCTCCACTGCTCCAGAACTGCTCCACGCTCCAGCTCCGGGCTTCACTCCAAAGTCCTGGTTGCAACTATTGTTATATATTTGCAGCAAATATTGTACAACGGTTGTCGAGTGAGGTGTCTATAAAAAGGTTATGTTTTGCTTGTTATGAATATACTATCTGTATGCATGTATCATTTTTGTATGTAAAGTTATAAATATTGGAATATCTACCAACTTTATGGGGATTGTTTGCCCCATTCTTTTCAGTTCACCCTAATTGAGTGACCATAGCTATCCCCCACTGCAACACTGGGCACAGCCAAATATACCATGTAAGATATCTGCAAAAAGTTATAATTTGCCAGATATGATGATCTTATTTATAGGTTTGTATCATCTTTTGTATTATCAGTTATAGATATGTATGTATGTCTGTATTTCAAACTTGTGCTATGCTTCTGGGTGACACCCCCAGAGAGTTTGGCATCAGCAGTGCCTAGCCTGCTTGATGGCCCATTAAGGACCATCAGCTATACAACTGACCCATTGAGAGAAGACAGATACACCTTGTGACTCAGCAAGGCATGCAGGGACATGCCTATGGAGAGAAGGCTAAGGCTTTCGAGCCATGTGTTGGGCAGCTTGTGTTTGAAACAAAGGAAGCATAGGCTGCATGGCAAGAGACTATAAAAGGCAGCTGTATCGTCTCCATTTTGTCTTCAATCCTGCTTCTTATCACTGGAGGAACTTTGCTACAAACTGAAGCTCTGAACAATGGACTAAATGACCCATCCAAGCTGTGGATGTGTTCCAGAGACTTGACTTAAGTCATCAGTTTATTCCATCACTGCTACAAGCCTGAACCAAGAAGTTTGCCATTACTGTATGTAATTGATTCCTTTAATCAATTTTAACTCACCTTTTTCTCTTTTTATAAATAAACCTTTAGATTTTAGACACTAAAAGATGGGCATCAGCATGATTTTTGGGTAAGATCTAAGTTATATATTAACTTGGGTGTGTGGCTGGCCCTTTGGGATCAGAAGAACCTATTGTTTGATGAGAGTGGTTGTAAAGAACCACTCATCTCTGAATCCAGTGTTTTTGGTGGTGATATAAGAACTGGAATGCCTGAGGAAACTGCCTTCAGGTTTTCTTGTTAGCCAGTGTGGTGAAACAGGAGTTGACTTTAGTAGCTGGTTTGATATATCTTATAAAAGGATAACCACCAGTTTTGGTTCGTGTTTGCCCTATTTCTCAGCAGTTTGTCCTGAATTTGGCATTTTCAGCTGCGACCCACTAAGACATGGTTACAGTCACTTAGGGACTTTATGCCAGTGTTGTAAATTAGAGCAACCCCTTAGCTGTTCTAACTTCTGCCACAACTGGATGGCAAAAGATTGGAGAACTACAATGAACTCCATGGTGTTCATCACTCCACCTTGTGCCAACCAGAGTTCAGAGTAGATTTCAGCCCCCAGACATCAGCCAACCCCTTATATACACCATGAAGAATAGAACTAACAAGCTCCAAAACCCACATCTCTATTGCTTGAGCTAAAAGAGCTCTCCTTAGTATAGGGATTATATAGCTACCTTACAGGTCAGCCACTATGGCAGAAGTAATTCTTTCCACAGAGCAGAGGGCAGTGATACTGTAACAGAGTTACTGTGCTGGCTGGGTCTCTGTGTATGGCACATCTACAGAGAGTCTCTAAAGGTGGGTCTTCTGCCAGAGGAGAAGCAGTGTGGTCAACTGTAATGATTGTTTTCACCTGTGACACAATTTTGGTTCTTTGGAGTCAGTCTTTGCAATGATGGGAGAAGCTCCAACCAGCCCGCTTGTGAATTTGAGCACTCTGATTGGCTGCCCACCCCACTTGCCTACCTTCTGGGGCAGCTTAACCAATCAGAGCTTCTGCAGGCAGGGCCTACAGTACTCTCTCTCTCTCTCCTCTGCACCCCTCTCAACCAAAAGCCATTCTCAGGGGAGGGAGCCAAAAAACCCAGTGGCAAAGGGTGCTTTGTCCAAGCAAACAGGATGGTATCTTTGTTCCTCCTCCTCTACCTCCCTGCAGCACCTACACTGGGAAGAAGCAGGGGGAGCAGAGTAAGAGTCCCTGGAGCTGCCCACCCCAACATAGAAGGGGCAAAGGGGACCCTGCTGCAGTTCCCCGCTGCAGGACTGGGAGAGTGGGGTGAAGAAGCTCAAGGGGAGCACAAGTGAGGCTGAGGGGGCTGATCTGCACGGGGTGGAGGCAGAAGTAATGGGATGAGGGTTGGGAATGAACTGATGGGAATAGGTGGAGGGAATTAATTGCTGGGCAGGAGACATGCAGTAGTGAGGGTGAGAGCTCCTTCAGCAGGGGACAAAATCACATTACCCAATATATTTGAAATAGTTGGTAAGACTAATATTGTCTCTCTCACACACACAGACACACTGGAGATGGGCAGGGGTGTGGTGCAAACATCAAAAGACAGATCTAACAAACCCAATATAGTGCTTTTTAAAAATCTTATGGTGGGGGGCCAATGTCATGATTTTGGAGGTGGATAGGGGAGGGTGTGTGACTCATGATTGTTGAGCTTTTGAGATGAGCAATAATGGGAAAGTAAGTCTCAGGAAGTAATCTTGAGAGGAAGTTCCAGAAGTACCCATGCTTCCTGTCTGGAGAGAAAACAGAAGTGTTTTGGTGTGAGCAACACCAGCAGTAGGTTGGGAGGAGCTGCTTCTATCCCCTTTCCAATATTAAATGCATAGTCTTTTCCCTGAGCTCCTCCTTGCCAGTGTCATCACTCCTAACAAACAGACTCTGCTTCTTTTGTGTTAACCTACCAGTGAGGCTACGGAGTCAAGAATAACACACAAGCCGCTTCAGTGCTGACTGAGCTGGGTTTAAGTTGTCCTTAGTTGAAGACTGTGGCCTCTGTATATATATGAGACCATGGATCTTAACTTGCAGTCTGTGAATAGGTTTGTCAGACTACTTAACTCTCATTTTCTAAGCCAAAAGTACTGTTAATTTCTCAATTAAGGATTTTTAAAATAAATTATATACAGAACACATAGTTCATTCTCCCCTCCCACTCTCGACCCCCAGCCAGACTGTAATACCTTTAAGGTAGGTGAAATTGTCGCCCTTAATTTTTGTACTTAAGATTGAGCCTTCGAGATTGAAAAAAATCACCTCTCCTTTATAGTTTGGTAAATTTTACTTAGCATTTGGTTGATGAGCAAAGTTCCACACTCAGTTTCCCCAGTGCCACACCATTAGCTATAGTGTGACACGTGGACATTTTGAGCAGCACCTTTTTTTTTTTAAACAAACGAAAAATATGCAAAATATTTCAAGCAGCTGTAGGGGCATGAGTGAAACTAGAACAGATTTTGGCCAGATATCTATACATTAAAACTAGCTTCCTGAGGGCAAGCTGAAATTAGAAATGAAATCCATTGTGTACAAAAAGGTGCCCAAACAAAGATGAAGGTTGAAATTTTGGCTCTTAGAAATCACACCCACTCACAGTCGCTCACTCTCTCTCTTCATGACTGCCAGAGCACTCAGTTTCACTGCAAGAAAGATAAAATGATTTAACAAAAATTCAGTGACTTCAGTACTGAGCCAAGAAAAATAAGAGTGCTAGTAAAACATTCAGAACTTTAACCTTCATATATATACCCACCTCCGACTGCACCTATGTTCCCAGTCATAACTAATTTGGAATTCTCCTGACTCTTCCCTCTGTTTCCAGTTTCTAAACTAGATTAAAAAGATGAAAATCTAATCCCCAAAAGTAAAAAGCACAATAAAATTATACTGAAGACTCAAGAGAAATTGAAATTGATTTCAAGGCAAATATGATCTTCCTCCAGTAGAAGATATTAGAGCCTCTTGCCATATACAAATGTGTAAGAAGCAATCATGTTTTATTGTTTCAGAAGAAGATATTCCTTAAGTGGAAGAGGTAATGGAATGCAGTAGAATTGTTCTGCTCCTCTGGGGATGTTGGGTCATACATTGTGGAATTGTCCAGATTCTAGCAGCTTTTTTAAAGAAAGGTATCAACTTCACTGCATATATATATTTTTAAACCTGAAACCATACCGGCAATAAATGTTAGATGAGTGACACAAAAGAGGATGTTGATAATGTGGTATCTGTCAGGTCGGCTCCAGCTTTTTTGCCGCCCCAAGTGACGAAGCAAGGAAAATTAAAAAAAAGCCGATCGGCGGCACTTCGGCGGCAGCTCAATCGCACTGCTTCATTATTCTGCGGCAATTTGGCGGCAGGTGCTTTGCTCCCTCTCTTCCTCTTCGGCGGCATTTCGGCGACAGCTCAAAGTGGAAGAGAGGGACTGAGGGATTCGCTGCCGAATTGCCGCCGAAGGCCCCAACGTGCCACCCCTTTCCATTGGCCGTTCCAAGCACCTGCTTCATTCACTGGTGCCTGGAGCCGGCCCTGGTATCTGTTATGTTAGGAGGTGTAATGGGGTCTATGACCATACTGAGCAGAGACAGAAGGGGGAGGAGAGCCTCTCCTGACTACAGGCAAGCAGCCTGACCATGCTGAGAGAAGGAATGCGGTAGAAAGGCCTGGGATAGTGAAGGGGCAACAACCCTGTACCAAGCTGCCTCCAGAAACACAGCACAAAGGAACTGAAGCAGACCACTAGGCCTTATTAGAGCAAGGTCAAGGACCAAGAACTGTCCTGACTGGCGCTAACTCAATAAAGCCAGCTGGGGGCAGCAGAGACCCCTGAAACACCACAGCCAGGACCAGTGACAGGAGGTAGAATAGGGACGCCAACTTTCTAATTGCAAAAAACCGAACACCCTAGCCCTTGCCCCACCTCTTCCCTGAGGCCCTGCCCCCATTCACTACATTCCCCCTCCCTTGGTGGCTCGCTCTCCCCCATCCTCACGCACTTTCACTGGGCTGGGGCAGGGGGTTGGGGTGTGGGAGGATGTGAGTGCTCTGGCTGGGGATGAGAGGTTTGGGATACAGGAGGGGGCTTCAGGCTGGGGGTGAGGCTGAGGGATTTGGAGTGTGGGACGAGGCTGTGGGTTGAGGTGGGGGTTGGGGTGTGGAAGAGAGTATGGACTCTGGTGCAGGTTCTGGGATGAGGCCATGGATGAGGGGTTAAGGGTGTAGGGAGGGTTCTGGACTGGGGTGTGTGGGGGGGTGAGGGTTCCAGCTGGGGTGCAGGCTCTGGAGTGGGGCTGGGGATGAGGGGTTTGGGGTGCAGGAGGGGGCTCCAGGTTGAGGAAGGCTTAGGGCTGAGGCAGGGAGTTGGGGCTTGAGGTTGGAGTGTGGACTTACTTCGGGCAGCTCCTGTGCAGCAGGGCTAAGGCGGGCTCCCTGCCTGTCCTGGCTCCATGCTGCGCTGCACCCTGGAAGCAGCCAGCAGGTCCGGCTCCTAGGCAGGGGGGCCAGGAGGCTCCGTGCACTGCTCTCACCCACAGGCACCGCATCTCCCATTGGCTGTGGTTCCTGGTTTAGGAATGCAGTTTCAGAAATTTTCAGATCCATTGTAGTAGTTAGGTCGAAGGTGAGGTTCTGTTTGGCTTTGCTGCTAAGCTCCACTATCTTGGAATGCCTCTGGTTAGGGACCAGCTTTCTTTGCGCTTTGTGTTTTAGTGTCTGATTTCACAGTGAGTTCTCTTTTAGAATTCAAAAAAGCTGCTAGGAACACTCCAACACTCCTGTCCTTTTGTGTAGCATGGAGATTGGCTGATGGGCTACTGCATACCAGACTAAAGGATTTAGGCCAGGGGTGGGCAAACTTTTTGACCTGAGGGCCACATTGGGGTTGCAAAATTGTATGGAGGGTGGAGTAGGGAAGGCTGTGCCTCCCCAGACAGCCTGGCCTGCGCCCCCTATCCGACCCCTCCCACTTCCTGCCCCCTGACTGACCCCCCTCAAAACCCCCAACCCATCCAACCCCCCTGATCCTTGCCCCCTAACCACCCCCTCCAGGGACCACCTCCTGGGACCCCACCCCCATCCAATTCCCCTGCTCCAGTCCCCTGACTTCTCTGACCCCTATCCAAACCCCCGCCCCTTGACAGACCCCCCGCCGGACCCCACATCTATCCAACCTCCCACCCATCCCCTGTCCCCTGACTGACCCCCAGAATCTCCAAGCCATCCAACTGCCCCCTACTCCTTGTCCCCTGACTGCCCCCCCGGGACCTCCTGCCCCTAACAAACCCCCCTAGCCCCAGCCCACTTACCATGCTGCTCAGAGCAGCATGTCTGGCAGCCGCGCCGCCTGGCCAGAGCCAAACACGCTGCCACACTGCTCAGCAGGAGTGAACCGCTCTGCCACCCAGAGCACTGCCCGTGCGGTGGCGTGGCTGCGGGGGAGGGAGGACAGCGGGGGAGAGGCTGGGGGCTAACCTTCCTGACCAGAAGCTCAAGGGCTGGGCAGGATGGTCCCGCAGGCCTGATGTGGCCCATGGGCCATAGTTTGCCCACCTCTGATTTAGGCAGCAGTTCATTAGCAGCTTACTCAGAAATGTCTCAGCTGCTACTCTGCACCATGAAATTCCTCTGCCGCTTGCTCATTGCATGACCTTGACAATTCATCACATTCTTTGGCACCTCAATTTCCCCATCTGTAAAATGAGGATAATAATAACCACTTCCCTAATTTGCAGGAATGTTGTGACAACTAACTTTTAAAAAAGGGCTTTGAGAGCCTCAGCTGAGAAGCCAACTGTAAGTGTGAATTATTTTGTTCTGTTACAATGGTGTAAATTCAGGGTTGCTCCATTGAAGACAGTGGGGTTACTCCATGTAGTAAGAGGAGGCCCTGAGATGTAAACCTTGTCAGAGGCCCGGTATGAGGCCTAAAGCCTGAACTAAAGTAATGGTCAGGACTTTGCTAACATAAAGCAAAGGTAAGCTGTGAGCCAAAGCAGGCCCTGCTCACAAGAAGTTGGTAAGGATAGGGCTGATGTTGCATAAACATATACCTACAGTGTGTTAGATATTAGAAATATAAATGCTGTACCAGGACACTCTGATACTGGAACATTCCACACAGATAACAAGGAACAAACTGACCCATCCTAAAGACAGGGTCAAAAGGGTAATATGATGGATAGAGTTGTTTTGTTCAAACCAACATGTACAAGGTGAGAAGAGGCACCCTGCTATGTAGAGGGGTTGTACCTTGCTATGTAGAGGGGTTGCACCTCAGTACATCAGGAGTGATGTGTAACTTGTTTGTACCCGTATATAAGAATGCATCCCTAGGGCAGTGTCTTTGTCCAGCCTAGGGGGCAGTGGAAAGTCCCGCCACTGACTGAGCTGAGTCCATTGTCAGGGAGCACATATGTACTAGCTAGCAGCATCTTAGCAGCACCTTGGACTTCTATGTCAGGGAAAGCTGAAGACGGTGTTTCTCTTCAACAATAAACCTGGCCGACGTGCTTTCATACCTTACTAGAGTCTGTGATCATTGGGGGTTCTCTCGGGGTCTGCTGTGTCAGTTATCTGCACAGAGCTGGGCCAGCACACAGAGGGAACATGCACGCAGTCGACTGATATCAACACTGAACAGAGCAGAGCACCACAGCGGTAGCGTCTGACAACACTCCATATTTCTACAGATGAAACTGAATGCAAAATTTAGCTTTGCTTTATAGCACTTTGAATAAATATGAGAGAAACTCTGATCCGGTACCTACTTCCATCATTCAGACATGTTAATATACTAACAGTTAATAATTTAAAGTCTATTTAGAAACATCAAATTGCACATATTTTTAATAGTACAATAAAGTTATTTAAAATACAGCCATCAGATGGCAGCATACCCAACCAGCTCATAAAGCTAAATTTATGGGAAGAGATAATATCTCCAAGCTTTCTAAATTATAAACTCTTAGATTTCCTTTATATTGGCTCAGAAAGCTTATATAAACAAATAATACAAATAATAGGGCACTAAAGAAATCTAGATTTTAGCTGACAAATATGGTCCTACAGTGGATGTGAATTATTTAAGACTACTGTATTGAAGTTCTTAGACAGTTAAAAATAACATTATCTTTTAAAAGGCTGAGAGCCCCTCCAGGAGTTTCTGGTAAATGATTGGTGCCTAGACTAGTGGTGTTTGATGTGTTAGGTTCATAAAGAGAATACAATGATATGCTATATAGGCTGACATCAAAACGTTTGGGGCCTGATTTGCCATTCGGTCATGCTGGAGTTATGATGGTACAAAGCTGAAGTGGCCAAGTGGAGAGTCAGGCTCTTGCTTTTTTGCCACAAGAATTTCAAGTCCCAGACACACTACAAAAGAACACCCACAAGTAACTGCCTTTTTTATTTATCAGTTGCTGCACCCCACTGAGAGATGAGGCCAGGCTGAGCTGTGTTAGATAAGATTGCAAAACCGTAACACCTTCACTGTACTTGAGATGATCCATAAAAAGAAAAATGAGACTCAAAAGTGACTCAGAGATTATTACGAACTTTTAGAAAGGGATAGAAGAGTCCTTCAAGGTAGCCAGCAGGGAAGAATGTGCTGCTATCCAGTGGCCAGGCATCAGTCCACAATAGTTCAGCTTTATAAGCCTTTACTTTTAGAAAATTGGTCCACGTTCAAGGTCTTAAAAACAACCAAGTCACACTGCAAGTGGCTTGCACAGGGTGGATTAGTTGGTCAGTCCAGTAGTCCTGCTGGACCCTGCTTCAGGGACGCCCTAAGAAAAAGCTCTGCCAAAGCAGATAAGGTTTGGAGTTTTATTAGGTTAAATCCCAGCAAGGGTGTTGGGAGTCCCAGCTGGCAGTGCCTGCCAGAGCAGAAGGAGTCCAGGTGCAGCTGAGCCTAAAACTAAAATGGGGTTGGGCTAATCTCATGAGAGAGCATGAGAGCAAGCACCATGGGACTATAGCGATTTATCTGTGTGTTCTCTCTGTGGTTGTTTAAAGTTCACAGACTCAAACTATCTGAAGGAAATGTGGCCAGAGACTCTACTTGTTTGTTATTTTGAACAAGAACCTAGTGACTAAACCATCTCTATTTTTTCAATGCTTAACTTTCACCTCCTGTGACCTTTCCAGTTTCTCTGTGCTTGGCCCTACCATACATGGAAATATACAGACAGTCATTGGACATAACGACATAATTGGTGTCTTAAAATTGTGGTCTTAAGTCCAAATGTCATAAATCAGAACTGATTTTCCCATAGGAAACGGGGGATTGGTAAGTGAACCAAGGCCCGATACACTATTTTCACCAAAATAACCCAGATTTTTGTACTCAGTTATTGACAAGTAATATAGTGACATTAATGCATTTATAGCAATTATACTGATATTTAAAAAACCACATAAGTTAAAAATACATAAAGAAATATAGTACTGTACATTACCCCTGCCTACAAATGATCTAAAAAGCATAGACAAATGTCATAAACAGATAGTTAAGGGTTAATGTCTCTTTTACCTGTAAAGGGTTAAGAAGCTCAGTAAATCTGGCTGACACCTGACCAGAGAACCAATAGGGGGACAAGATACTTTCAAATCTTGGTGGAGGGAAGTCTTTTGTTTGTGCTCTTTGTGTTGTGGTTGTTCGCTCTTGGGACTAAGAGGGACCAGACGTCAATCCAGGCTCTCCAAATATTTCTGAATCAGTCTCTCATGTTTCAAAATTGTAAGAAACGGCCAGGCAAGGCAGATTAGTTTTATTTTTGTTTTCTCAACTTGTAAACGTCCTTCTTTGCTGAGAGGATTTTACCTCTGCTTGCTGTAACTTTGAACCTAAGGCTAGAGGGGGTTCCTCTGGGCTGTATGAATCTGAATACCCTGCAAAGTATTTTTCCATCCTGATTTTACAGAGATGACTTTTACCTTTCTTTTCTTTAATTAAAAGCTTTCTTTTTAAGAACCTTATTGATTTTTTCTTGTTTTGAGATCCAAGGGGTTTGGATCTGGACTCACTAGGGATTGGTGGGGGGAAAGGAGGGGGATGGTAAATTTCTCCTTGTTTTAAAATCCAAGGGGTTTGGATCTGTGTTCACCAGCGAATTGGTGAAGTCCCTCAAGGCAACCCGGGGGGGGGGAAGTTTTGGGGGAAACAGAGAGTGCCCCAGACACTAAAATTCTGAGTGGTGGCAGGGTTACCAGATCTAAGCTAGTAGTTAAGCTTAGAAGTGTCCATGCAGGTCCCCACATCTGTATCCTAACGTTCAGAGTGGGAAAAGAAACCTTGACAACAAATTTTAAAGCCTTAAAAATTTTTTTACATACCTTTCTTCATCATTCCTGGGTGTTGGTTCTAATTGGGTTAGGATTTCAGGGAGTTTTGAGGTGATTTGGCAAGACTTCTTTGAGGTGACTTTGCTGGACTTTTTGAAGGGCTCGTTTGGACTTTTTGAAGGGTTCTTGGCTGGAGTCTTCTCAGGAGTCTTGGCTGCAGGTTTTACTGGAGTCTTGTCTGCTTTCTTAAAGAAAGTGTCCAAGGAATTTGGACAGAAGTTCTCATTTTTTCCTTGTAAGTTTCTCTGTGGCAGCTGTAGGTGTTGGATATGCCCCTATTCAAAGATGCACTGTGTTCAATGTTGGGGTCATGTTCCTCAAACAGGGACATGGCAGCTTCCAAGTATTCCAAGCTTCAGCCAAGACTTCTGTTGTCAGGACTTTACAAAAGGAGTCTCTTCAACAACAGGGGAATCATCTTCTTCCTCTGCCACTTTTTGCTGTTCCAATTCAATGAGGTCCTCATTAGTTAATTCTTCAGAATGTGATGCCAGCAACTCATCAACATCCTCTGGTACAACGTCTAAGTTGAGTTCTTTTCCCGTTTCAGCAAAATTTTTGGTCACCTCTTCAACAGTGTCTGTAAAGCCTTGGAAGTCAGACACAAACTCAGAACACAATTTTCTCCAAACACCATTCAAATTGGATTGTTTGACTTCATTCCATGCCTCTCCAATGTTCTTAACTGCATGGTAAATGTTGAAGCCCTTCCAGAATTCCTTCAGAGTTGGTCCACTTTCCTTCTCAGTTGCCCTGATGGCCTGGGAGAATGTGCTCCTAAGATAGTAGGCCTTGAAGGGTGCAAATACCCCCTGGTCCATGGGTTGCAACAATGAGGTTGCATTGGGGGGGGAAGGGGGCAGAAACACCACTTTGATGTCAGGATGCATGTAATCAAGGATGTTTGGATGACCAGGAGCATTGTTGAGGATTAACAATTTTTTAAATGCTAGACTGTTTTTGCTGCAAAAATCCCTGACACTTGGCACAAAATGATGATTAAACCTCAAGAATGTTCTTATTGACCACCGCCTTAGGATTGGATTTCTATATCACTGGGAGAAATGCCTTGGAATATCCCTTGAAAGCCCTGGAGTTTTCCAAACGGTACACAAGCAAAGGTTTAAGTTTCAAGTCTCCTGCAGCATTTGCACAGAGCAGAAGAGTGAGCCTATCTTTAGCAGTTTTATACCCTGGCATGAATTTCTCCTCTTTGGCAAGGTTCTTGATGGCATTTTTTTCCAAAAAAGCCCAATTTCGTCAACATTAAAAACTTGCTGAGCACAATACCCACCCTCTTCAATGATTTCAGTCAATGTCTCAGGAAAAGCACAAGCTGCCTCCTCATCAGCACTGGCAGCTTCACCTGAGACCTTGATGTTGTACAAATTGGCCCTGACTTTAAAATGGATAGACCACCCTCTTCTTGCATTAAAAGGCTCAGTATTAGAATTCTCCCCCTGTTTTTTCTTTAGATCACCATAAAGACTCCCAGTCTTTTCCTGAATTATGCCTAAACTCACAGGAGCATGGTGTTGGTTTTGATTCTCCAGCCAAATGGTTAACAGGTTCCCAACCTGAGCAATAAGTCCAACATGCTGCTTAGTTATCGCAGGTGATTGCATAGGAGCCAAGCCCTTGACATGTTCCTGAATTCTTATCTTGTCATTCACGATGGTCATGATAGTTATTCAGGGGATATCGAAAGCTCTATCAATTTCAGTTGGTGTCTCACCTTTTTCGGACCTCTTAATTATTTCCATTTTTGTTTTCATAGTAATTGTTTTGTGGTTCTTAGAAGAAGAAACATAACTTGCACCAGATTTATGCTTTTCTTCCATTATTATGGGCAAAGAAACACTACATTTTAAAAAAAGTTTGGAAACACAAAGATTCACCACGTAAAAATGGCGTCAGAACAGCAACTGAACATCTTGAGTCAGGAGATGGGAGGTGCAGAAAGTCGATGCACACATATAAACTTGTTCGCTGGTGTGGCATTGCATCGGATTGAGCATCGTAAAGTCGAACCTAACATCGGAAAGTCGAAACAAGATTTCTATTTATAAACGTAAGTGCTGTTCATCATAACTCACACGTCACAAAGTTGAGGACTGCCTGTATTCTGATCAATCCATGTATAATAGTGGTATTTATACATTTATATCAGTGATACTCAGACTGAGCCTCGTGAGAGGCAGGTGGCTCTTTAATGTGTCCCTTGTGGGTCTTCGCAGCACATGATATCAAAACACTGTGTGATTTCATTATTAACCAATCATAATGCTTTAACTATGTTATTAACCAATTGTAGTTAATATTATAATACTTGGTCAGTCATTTTGCTGTGAGAATAATAAAAACTAAATATTTCCCATCATATTGTTTAAATATGAATATAAATAGTAAATGAAATCACACTACTGTGGCTCTTGGATAATATTGATCGCTAATTTGGCTCCTGAACCACTGAGGTCTGAGTATCACTAGTATAGATCAATAGCCGTATGTAATAGCAAAGTGCAAGGGGTCTGGGTTAATTGAGCAATAACTTTCATAGCATTGTTAGAAGTGCATGGTGTTGCTCTTATGTGGCTTTAGAGGAAGTGTGTAGAATTGCAGTTCCTTAATCATTTCCCCACCAGCGGTTCCCAGCACTCACTTTCCCTCCACATGAGGCCCCTTGGTGTTCCCAACACTTCTTTGAACATACAAAAGTAAATTATTTCTTTGTTGCTTCTGCTTCCAGCCATTTTGATTTAGCTACCAAGAAGCAACAGAGGCAAGAAGACTCCCAGGTAAGTCCAGCATTTGCATGTCCCTAGTAATAATTTAACCACTGCATTAAAATAGATTGAATTGCCAGCAAAGAACAGAATCTCTCTCTAGGGATCTCACATACTGAAGGCAAGAAGGGGTATCCTACAAGACAGTGTGAATGAATGTTAAATACCACAAGCATACACATGTGAGATCATGATAACTGGACTGCTTTGCATTTAAGATCCCTAAGGAATCCCTGAACCATTCTACACTAAAGTGATAACTCTGGGAAAGGTTGAAATCAGAACTGAACTGAAACAGCCATATAATTACTCACTCTCCTGGCAACCTTATCTGCTCCCAGGTTATATATATATCCCAAAGCTATAAAAGGGGGTGAAGCAGGACAAAAGGGACTGCCAGTCATGAGAAAACCCCTGCTTACTACCTGAGATGTCTGCTGATTCTAAGGAAGACTGTACCAGGGGAAAGCATTGGGTCCAGACTAGGAAGGAGTCTAGTCTGTGAAAGAAGCTTATTGGAACATCTTTGAGGATGAGCTATTACCTGTAATCAGTTGTATAAGCTTTATACAGAGTAAAACAGATTTATTTGGGGTTTGGATCACACTGGGAGCTGGGTGTTTGGGTGCTGGAGACAGGTAACCTGCTTAACTGTTTTTAATTAAAGTCTGCAGCTTTGGGGGTGTGGCCCAGACCCTGGATCTGTGTTGCAGCAGGCTAGTGTGTCTGGCTCAACAAGGCAGGGTTCTGGAGTCCCAAACTGGCAGGGAAAATGGGCTCAGAGGTAATTTCAGCACATCAGGTGATAGTCCCAAGGGGATCTCTGTGACCAAGCCCATCACAGTCACGATCAACAACTCAATTATCCTTCCTATTTCCCAGGCCTACACTCTTGTAATCTTTATTCTTCTCTCTCCTTCCCCATCCCCCAGCTGTATCCAGACTCTCTCTGAGTCCTGTCATTTCTTTAATGTAATCAAAAACTGCCCCTTGATCATAATCTCCAATCTTTGTCCACATCTTGTTAATCTTACACCCTCGCTATTGCAAACTCAGTTAGTGGATGGATAGTGGGGATGCTGCTTGTGTGTTTCAATAACAGAATAAAGACGATTTGTCCATACTTTCTGTCTGATTCAAAATACCTGTTTGGGTGTTATGAGTGGTTTGTTATTCCATTATTAAGTGACTGCTCAATGAACATAATTTAAGATGCCGTACTGTACTATATATTAATTATATTTTAACCCCTCTTGACCTGAGCTGCTATTCTTGAACAGAATTTTTGCATGGTATCTTGGATGGCTTTTTGGCACTGATAAGTGTGCTCTATGTTCTGTTTGCATCTTATTTATTTATTACAGTATTGTAGTGAGGCGGCCTGGCTCCCAGCCGCTCCAGAGAGGGACGAGCTCCTCTGGATGCCAAAGTGGGCAGAGCCCCTGGAGCCTGCGCCCGCCCCCCAGAGGTCAAAGTGCAGGACAGGAAGTATAAAAGCTCAACTCCAGGGCTCAGAAGCTGCCTGGCCGCCGGAGAAGCCAGACGCTGGTGGCCTGGCTCCCGCTGGGGAGACTGCTGCAGCCTGTGACCGACCTGAGGACTGTCCATACCAGTCAAGGCCTGATGCCAACCTGACCCCAGAGAAGCTGGTAAGCCTACCTATGAGAAGTGACCCAGAGAAGCTGTCAAGCCTACTGCTTGCCGAGTACCCTGAGGAGCCCATGGTGCTAGATCCTGTGGAAGACACCGACAAGATGCAGGTACTGCTAGAGGGAGAGATAGGAAGTAGCCTGGGGGCAGCTGACCCTAGCCTGGGTGCAGCACACCCAGAGCTGATGTCAGTGTGTTGTGGCCAGGATCCCCACTGACACAGCAGCAGGCTGCCTGCTGCTGTTAGGGCCCTGGGCTGGGATGCAGTGGAGTGGGTGGGCCTGCATTTTCCCTACCACTGCACTCACGGGTGGCAGTCTCCCCCTCACTCCGGACCAGGAGCCTGGGTTTTGTTCTTGAACTTTTTACTCAGCTCTTGCCTGAGGGCCTGAGCCCTTGACTGTTTCCTACCCCACCAGGACAACTCCCTGACTCACCGGACCTAAGGAGTGAGGCAGCCTGGCCCCCAACCGCCCCAGAGAGGGGTGACCCCCAACCAAATCCTTCTACAAGTATTTTAATACATTTCATGCCACCTCCTAAGACTGAATAGCCTCCTTCCTCCTACATCGCACACAAGATGCCTCCTTTGCTTTAAATCCCTTCTACAATCTCACAACTTCTGGCTGGCTTTCCACTGCTAATCACCACTTGGATACTGCTACAGTGACCTGTGATAAGAGATAATTTTTTTTAATTACAAGACTATTCAATAAAAAAATTCTTGGTAATACACTTTTCCGTCTCCTTTTGAGTTCTTCTCCTTGTATTCTCATCCCACTCCTTCTCCATTCCCTTCTTCTGCTTTGTAGTCATGTCTTTCTTGAGTGCTGTCTGTTTAAATGCCTGAGCCTACACCTATCAAAAGCAATGGAAGTTTAGCTGTTAAATTCAACTGGAGCAGGAGCAAACCCAGACTGGGAGATGTGCCAATCAGCCCCAACTTCCATTGTCTTCAGTGAGACTAGTCACAAGTTTGGGCTTTAAGAGCAGGCCCTTAAATTTAAGCTCTTAGAAGCCCAAGGACCACACGGTCTTTGTCTGTAAAGCTCCATGTGCACCTGTGGTGCTGTACGATAGAAGAGCTTGTAGTTAATCCTGTATTTAGATGGCTTAATACTGCCCATTATAAAAATCCAGCTGTTTTTGAGGCTCACTAATGGTTGTTGGGAGGGGGGGATAGCTCAGTGATTTGAGCATTGGCCTGCTTAAACCCAAAGTTATGAGTTCAATCCTTGAGGGGGCCACTGAGGGATCTGGGGCAAAAATCAGTACTTGGTCTTGCTAGTGAAGGCAGGGGACTAGACCTGATGACCTTTCAAGTGTCTCTTCCAGTTCTAGGAGTTAGGTATATCTCCAATTATTCTATTCTTCTTTATTGTGCTTCACACCCTGACGTTTGGGATATCTTGGTGGTAACAGGTATAGAACACATATCCCCCTGCTCAAAAATATAAAAGCCCCTACTGATTAAGTAAAAAGGGATTCTCCATTAGATATTTGCAGTATAGGACCTATGACACAAACTCAAACATTTCTGATTCCATCCAGTAAAGGACAGTGGACCTATTCATTACAACACATTTCTCTATGTCTATAATTGAGAATAAACTGAGCTTTACAAAGGGGAAAAAAAAACATTGCACAGACACAGTTCAGGCAAATCTTTGTTCTGACCTGAAGGGGGCTGGGAAATCTGACAACTAGTATTTTTTCAGTTTTATGCCATGGGCATTTTACACACGTAATACTGTACCAGCATTTTTCTGACACATGCACACTAGAGCTTTCATTTTCGTAAACTGCATTTGTGAACCTAGAGCATCTTTTATTTTCCAATGGTGTGTGATGGTTGTGTTGGTTTTTTATTTTGTTTGTCATTGTGTTGTAAATATCACCTTGGCTAGTGTTCTTTTAAAATAAAACTTGAGAACATGCAGAACAGTTTACTTGCCACGGAAGATGGCACTTTTAGTGAAAAAGCCATTTAATTTCATACGCTATTTTACTTTCCCTTTCAACGGAAATGAGAATTATGTAAAACAGATCTTTTTTTTCCTTCTCTTGGGCCCTTTTGAGACTTATGCTGCTTGTATAAATTATATCTCACATATAACAGGTTTGATTATATTATTTAATCTGCAGCACAGAAGATAATTGTATATTGTATTTTTCAGCATCTCTTTTCGCCTTCATTTTTTCTCTTTAAATAAACGGCATGCTTTTTTGAGGTTAGCTTTGATGTCTTCATCACAGGCTGCTGGAGCCATACATTTTGTAACAGAAAAATATAGGCAAATCAGGACCTAACCTATAATTATAACTCAGGCTTGACTTTGTTAATTTATTGTAAAGTTACCAGTCCTGAGCCATTTGGTATATAGTAATGATAGCTTTATAATTCACAATTACCCATCATTTAAGTAAACACTAAAGATAGAGACCAGGGGCATTTCATAGAGATTAATGACCAGTTGGAGAGCTCATAACCTGAGGTAAAGCCAAGGTCCATTAACCCCAGCTAGTCATAAATTCCCCAGCAATGCCTTGGGCAAAGGTAATTATAGCTACTAGAAACTGAAATATATGGAAGAAAACGTAAGGCACTTCCTTTTTCCTGTCTCACCATTTCTCTGATATGCATATTCTAGTTGCACAGGAAGTACTGAGCATTGCCAGGGAATTAATACCTCTTATATTATCAAGATCCATTTGTCTGACTAATCCATTTATCTTACTTTATAGATAGCAAGGTGTAGCCACCTGTAAAATAATTTAGTTTCTAGTTTTATCATATCTTGCTACTGACATTATAAAGAATAAAAATGCAACATATATATAATAAGATTCCAGGAGTATCAGTCTATGTGTCACTCTGATGCCTAGAATGTCTGAGTCATTGTGAAGTGATGAAAGCAGCTACAAGCATGATTGAGAGCTCTTTTTGTTCAGAATATAGCTAGTATAAATCATCACTGGTTTCTGTGGTCTGTTACCAGCCAGTTGCTATTTGGTATAGTGTTGCTACCATGAGAAACCCCACACTGAAAGCTTTAACGGAACTGCTCATGGTAGAAAGCATTGTAATGAGTCTGCTGATCAGCAAACTCACCACTGTTCTTGTTCCTTCTCCCCTTTAGGGGTGGAAAAGCAGAGCTGCAGTAGGAGCTGGAGAGTCATGTGGGGAGCAGACAGCCCAGTGAGGGGGGAGATTGTGACTGGCACACACTGCCGGAGGATACAGGTCTGTGGGGAAAACAGAGACTGACTTGGAGCCTGACAGCTGAAGGCTGAGAAAAGGGGGGTCTGAAAGCAACTATTGTGGGGGGGTGGGGGTGGAGGGGGTAGCCAGCAGCAAGCCCAGGGTCTTATAGGGGCTGGAGCCTGAAGAAGGCTATTGCAGTAGAAGTGACCCACCCCCAAGGGAGCAGCCTGGGAAGTGGTCACTGTGCTCTGATTGGGCACGGGGGCCCAAAGAGAGGGTGCTGCTGTTTTTGTAAAAGGCAAATACATTCAAACACGGACTTGAGTTGGCGACTGTAACCTAGCTGCTGTCCACGGGGGCTGGGGGAGTAGCCGGCTAGGAGGAGTTGGATGGAAAGCATGGCAGCAACATCAGGATCACAATACAGAGGGGCCCCAACAAGACACACCACAGACTGAGTCTGGCCAGGAAACCTGCATGTTACCTACTTGCTTGTAATAGAGGAATCTGCACAGGAAAGTGACCCCAGGCACAAGGCATGGGAACCTCTGACCCTCTGCTGAACTGTCCCTATTGAAATGAAGCCGAAACTATATTATTATGTTCATCCACTAGGTGGCACTGCACATAAAATATCTTATTTAGAGGATCCTCAGCCATGCCTGGCAGAGCATTAAAGGGTCTTATGATGAACACATCGGGTATGTATATAAGGAAGCTCGGCAGCCAGTCAATACTTGGTACAGACAAACATGACAATTCCAAGGTTAGGAATTGCTGAATTTTAACTTGTGTAGGCAGAGTCAGGATGAGCTCTACCCTGACATCTGGTGGTGAATTGTGGCGAGTTGTGGAAAAGAACTTCAGGGGCTGATCTTGTTTGCATAGGCACACCCACTCAATCTAGCATCACCCCACAGCAGCCCAAATGGTCACTTTGGCTGCTGTGGGATCCCCAGTTTCTCTGTTATTGGGGCAGGAAGAATAAAGTGTTGTTACCCTGATTGTGTGAATCAAAGACAGTGGAACTGTTTTATGACAGAGGGACTCACCATCAACTAAGTAGCATTCCATAGACAAGGGATATGGGTTCCAAAACCTAGTGAATTGAGAAAGGCTGAAAGATAGGTGTTTGTACTTGATTGTATGGGCTTTGTTTGAGGGTCTAAAACATCAATTGTACCTTTACCTCTCTCCACTGTGGAACATCAGAGCTAATTTTGATTCCACTAGGAGTCCAGTTACAGGTTACTGAGCTGAATTTGCTTTGGGCCACTGAGGCTTCCCTACTGTAAGCTGAACTCACTAAAGAGCTAAAATTACTAAGAGCTGAAATCACTGAGTGCTGTGGGAGAGGGGCCTGAAGATATATTGCTGAATGGCTGGCAGAGCAGAGCAGTTTGTGGGACGGCTAGAGTGGCTCACAGGATGGCTGGTGGAGTGGAGTGGCTGGGGTAGCAGAGCAGTTCGCGGAATGGCTTGAGCAGCTCACGGGACGGCTGGTGGAGCAGAGCAGCTGGTGGAGTGGCTTGTGGTGAAGGCTGCAGCAGAACCCCACAGAGAGGTGGGGCAGTTGGCCTTGAACCACGTAAGGTGCCCATTAACACCCCCATGTGCCCCCAGGCTAGGAGGTAAAAACTCTGCAGATAAACTTTTGAACTCTGGGGCTGCACTGACCAGGGGCAGAGACTTCTGGGTTGTTGGACTTTTGGGTGATTTTTGGGTTGCTGGACTCAAGAGACTTTTGGGGTGTTGAACTTTTGGGACTTTGGGTGATTTTTTGGGTTGCTGGACTTAAGACCCTGAGGGGAAAAGGATGCTGCCAATCTTACTTGGGGGTGGGTCTTTTGCTCATGGTTTGTGTTATGAATCCAGTTTGTGGTGTTTCCCCAACATAATGCCGCATTGTTTCCCTCCTCTATTAAAAGGATTTTGCTACGCTCAGACTCTGTGCTTGTGAGAGGGGAAGTATTGCCTCTTATAGGTGCCCGGGGTGTGGTATGTAATTGTCCCAGGTCACTGGGTGGGGGCTCGAGCCAGTTTTGCATTGTGTTATGGAAACAGACCCCTAGATACTGAACCTGGCCTTTGTTGCTGCCAACTCAGGTGGGCAGAAGGGTTACACTTGAAATATAACTCCATAAGCTATGGTACTTAGCGTATTTGTAGCCTTTCCTTGCATGGCAGCCCTACTAATATATCCTTTCATTTTAGCCTTTTGGGGGATTATTGGGACCTACTAGGCTACAGTCTATAGTAGAGCTTAGCTGCTAAAGCATCTTCGCTGTTTATCTTGGAGTCATGGAACAAGCATTGCCAACAATCATGATTAATTTTTAAAAAATAATAAATTTTCAACTGTTTGTATTTGCCTTCTGGGTTTTGAGCCATCAGGGATTACTCAGGTCATGTTTTCGAGCTCTTCTGTGTAAGCAGGGGGGCTAGAAACAGACATTTTTTAATGAAAGCTGAGGGTCTTGCGTAATTGTATTACTCTTAGGAACTGGGGCTTTAAGAAGAACACCAACTGTCAAGAGACTCATGATACAGTAGTAAAGGCTGGAAAAGCTGGTGGCCCACCTGGCAGGCTACCAAGCACCATAAGAGATCTGGAGTACAAGAGCACTGAGCAGCCACATTAATAACAGCAGTGCATCGTGCTTGCAGGACCTGGCACTTCCTGGACAAAGGGAATGCAGTAGATTTAATTTACTCTGATTTTGGAAAAATTATTTCATATTGTGTGTCTCCGAAAATCATACTTGGAAACTTAATTACAATTGAAATGAAAATGAGCACTGTCAGATGGACTGAAAACTTGCCGAAGGACCATAAACAAGGGGTCATAAAACATGACAATATATCAAATTAGGGGAAGGTGTCTAGCAGGATGCCATAGGGATTGGTGTTAAGTCCAGTTTTTTTATCATTGGCATTAATGATCTGGAAGAGTGAATAACTAACATGTTAATTAAATTAAAGGATGATACTAAATTGGGAGGCATGAACACCACCGAGGACAGAGACATAATGACAGTGGACAAGCAATTTACATAAGAGTTTGCAAGGCACTATCACAGTGAAAAACCGCAATGTGATTTTGTTTTTTTGGGGCTGTGCATACAGAGGTATCATGTCACAAAGCAAAGAGGCTATCATTGTCTATGTGGATCTCAAGAGACTGTACCTAGAATGCTGGTTCAGTTCTGGGCACTTTACTAACAGAAAGATCTAGAGTCTAGATAACTGAGGAAGTTCAGAGAACAGCAACAAAAATAATTAAGAGACCAGAGGGATTGACTTGTGAGGAAGAATTAAAAGAACTAAATATGTACAGCATGGGTAACAATGATGAAGTGGGCAGGGAGAGACACATGAATAGCCCAAGGCTGGAGAGGCTTTGTCTGGCATGTAAGTGGGTCTAAGTGGAATGATGGCATCTGATATTATACTTCAAGCTCATATCCAGTTAAGAGGAGGAAAATTTAGGCTCAATGGAAATCTCTGTCAGCTTCTGTTTCTATGATATTATGATCATAAAAAGGGATCTAGATTAGTTAGAAATAGGGGCAGGAAGTAACAAAAATGAGAGCCAAGGTCAGACACTTGCATGCTGATATGTTTGAGGTAAAATAAACCAGCACAAATATATTGAATGGGGTAATAGTGGGCAGAGATGATGGTGTGGGGGAACAAGGCAATTCTGGGCTGGGTCTCCAGAGGAGAGAGATTCTGGTGAGACTGCATTTAGAATCTTTGCTAAAGATTCCACACCTGTTTCCTCAGCTGCCTTGGTGATAGGCATGGTGTAAGCACCTAGACGGATAGATAAAGATAGCCAAAAAAGCTCCTATTCCAGTTCCCAGCACCTCCAAACAGACAAGGAAAATCAGTGAAGGTGAAATCCTGTCTCACTGAGTTCAATAGGAAATTTGCAATTGACTTCAGTGGAGTCAGGATTTCGCCCCAAGAATAAGAGCAAGGAACCTCAGTGCTGGAAGGGAGATATGGTTTATGGGCACATTGATGACAGTATGAATATGCAGGGCCAACTCCAGGCACCAGCTGAGGAAGCAGGTGCCTGAAGCAGTACATTCTGAGGGGCGGCATTCTGGCTATTCAGGGGGTGGCAGTTCGTCAGCTGGCTTTTTTTTTTTTTTTTTTTTTTTGCTTGGAGCAGCAAAAAAGGTAGACCTGGCCCTGTGAATATGAGGGAGGGAGGGACACAGAGGGGCAGTTGCATGTGCAGCTTGGGCAGAGCGAAGGGCACAATGGGACATTAGTAACACACAAAATGCACCATGCCAGGTCAGACTGATGCTTTTAGGTCATTTATTTGTATTTCTTGATTTTAAAAACAGGCAGATTATAAATAAAAACCTCTTTGGGAAGAAGTATAAGAAAATTCAAACTTTTGTTTGCTGGGAATGTGTGATTAGCTGCCTTTTCTGGAAGCCTCATTTTCTTGTACCTGATAGTCATGTCACACCTGTCACTGTATCCCCAGAGTGCCTGGCAGGCCATTGATGTCTCGGTCCATTTAATTGTAAGTAAGTGTTTAATACTTCCTTACTGATTTGAGGGCTCACATATCTAGGTTGCCAAGTCCTCTCTAGGTGCATATCTGACAGTTATTGTCAGTGATAAAAAGTCACTCCTCCCCCCTGCTCAGTGTCTCTTCTTCCCCTGCGCCCCCCACCTCCAAACTCCTTGCTCAGTCTGAGTAGCTGTGGATGAAGAAGCAGCTTATTTCTCCCCTCCCTCCATCTTGCACCCCTCAGAAATGAGGGGAGAATGAAGGGTTAAGCAGCAGCTAGAGGAATAGGGGTGGAGTTAGGAAGGCTGAGGAAGTGAGGGGTCATTAGGAAGCGGGAGGGTGACTGGGGCAGCATGAGGGAGGGGTGGTGAAGTGAATGTTGGGGCAATGGTTATGTAATTGTGATTGAAAGAGGAGGGGGAAGTGTGCGGAAATGCTTAAAGCCATGGAGAGCAGCAGGTACTGTGCTCCCTCTCAACTCCCTTTGCTTTAGCTCCTGCCTACGAGAGTCTGGAGCCATTCTCCCCCATTCTGCCCCTGTCCTCCTTAGCCACCTCTCCTCTTTGAGCCCCAGCTGCTCTATTCTGTTCCCCCCAGTGTTCTCCACCCTTCACCCCTGACACCCATTCTCTCTCCCCTTCCTGGTTCCCTCCTATCCCTTGCCAGCAGGGCACTGGAGTAGCCAGCTGCACCAGCTGCCTCTCCTCTACAGCTGCATCAGTGCTGGCTTGGATCCAGCTGGAGGAACAGTGCAGATGAAGAAAGTGAGGTCGCTTCGCTGCTTGCAAGGTGAAGGGAAATTAATAGGAGACTGCTTGGTTGGCCATACCACGTGTGATGTATCTCCAACGCCCTCTACTGGTTAGGAGTAGAACTGCTCAACCGTCAAGGGCTCTGTACAGATAACAGCTAATGGAGATTTTTCTTTGGCCTCATTTTTGGGGGTCTTTGCTTTTGGATTAGAAGGTTCGTTATGAGTCATATGGCACCTCTGCTGCTCCTATGAAGTTCTGAGTGGCTATGATGCGTATTGGAGCTGTGTGAATCAGTCATTGGCAACAATTCATTTGACAAATTTAGCTTATTTTTTTCTGTTTGTGGAATATACACAAGGAGCTCACAGCTTCTTTTAATGTAATTATTATTAACATTTAACTAACTGTCTTTGTGGGGTGTCTTTCCCCTCCCCATGGATTGAGCCAACAGTTCTCTGCACGTATTTGATACTCTATTGGAAATTTGGACTGTGTTGATTGGTTGTTTGGTCACATGATATTATTTGTGTTCTAGCTCTTATAATCAGGAACATGGCCTGAAGATGATACAGGAGCTTTGTTTCTCTCAAACAACAAGATCAGTGAGTTTTAAAAGATTTTAAACCTTTTCCTTTCTGGGCCAAATAGGCCTTGATTTCTACAAAAATCAGGGTACTGTAAGATGTCTTAGTTTATTGTTGAATTGAAATTGAAACTTTTCTTTGTCCTATTCACACACAGTAAGTGTGTGTAGCAGAAAAGGAAATGGTTAGATGCTTGTCTGGCTCATTTAATTACCTTTTTAATCACGGCTCTGGCAAAGGGTTCTGGGACCCTTGTTTCCATGCTGTGTTGAGCAGTGTTCCATACCATTAGCACTTCTGGTGCTAATATTCAAGCACTCAACATTAAAATTCACTTTCCTTGGTCACTAGTGTGAGTAAAACTTGGCCACTCCAATGTTTCCAGGAAGAAAAAACACACAGCTAAAGTTTCAAATTTGAGCTAACAAATATGCAGTGAAACATTTTGCTCTTGCATGCACTGCAGAGAAAATTTTGACTACAAAATGACCATTGATTTATTACCATAAAAAATGTGTGCAGTTTACCAAATTACAAATCATAGGACTGGAAGGGACCTCAAGAGGTCATCTACTTCAGTCTCCTGCATTCAAGGCAGGACTAAGCATTATAGACCATCCCTAACAGGGGTTTGTCTAACCTGCTCTTAAGAATCTCCAGTGACAGAGATTCCACAACCTCCCTCAGCAATTTATTCCAGTGCTTAACCAACCTGACAGCTAGGAAACTTTTCCAAATGTCCAATCTAAACTGCCCTTGCTGCAAATTATGGCGACTGCTTCTTGTCTTGCAGTTCTGGACACAACTGAGACAAATTAGCCACATTTTAAGCAGATTGAACAAATATATTTTCAATCTTGTAAAGCAGACAAAATTGCTCACTACCTGGAAATGTTCCAGAAAATAATGAACAGGTTGGGGGGAAATGATGGAACATGGATTGTCATGACAGGGTTAACATTTTGCCTCTTGGTTTTATGCCCACTCTACCCACTGTTTTTATACCAGCGTAACTATGTCAGTTAGGGGTGTGACTTTTTAACCAATATAATTAAGTTATACAGCCCTTAACGTGGACACAGTTATACAGGCATAAGGCACCTTTATATGCGTATAACTGTATCCCACGCTACTATACTATATAGAGAAATACTATACTCAAATAGAAAATGGGATCTGGGAAGGTGAGGTCTCTGAGGTCCAAGATGGCATAGAGGTTCAATTTCCTTTAACGCCAAAGAATTTCTTCTCCAGCTCATCAATGAGATCATTAAGGAAGGCACTGGAAAGTTCAAAAAGCAGCTGCGTGTGTGACATGTAGGCTGTAGACAAACCTGCTCCTTTTGATCTTGGCCCTTTTAAACATAGGGTTCATTAAAATGAGATAATATCAAGCACTGAGAATCTCTGTGCTTTAACTATCCTCTTTTATTTTTACATCACAAGAAGAATATCTAACAGGAGCGATGAAGTGACAGGAGCCTGTGGAAAGGGTGCTGTGACCAGATGGTAAATGCTGTACAGTAAATTATCACTTACAACACTGCAAGACTTTGAAGATGTTTCTTTTGGTTTTGGAGAAGAAATCAAATACCCTGAGAATGTTCTGTAATCAGTGACAGGAGGAGCTCACAAGAGGCTAGTTCACAGAGACACCTTATTTTTTTTTTTTCTTTTTTGCTTTTTTAAAATTCTGGAGCATAATTTCTACACCCAGATCCTAAACTTTCTCCTACAAAAACATAATGTACACGTGTATATACGTTCTCAAGTATATCCTTCATTTTCCTGTGCAGATACCTTTGTGTGAGTACAATTAACTGATTTCTCCCCACAAATACAGATTTGAGCACAATATATACATACCTCACTTAAAAAAACCTATAGTAATGGGCAAGATGATATACCCATAGTATAAGGAATTTTTTTCTTAACTCTTTCACTGCCTTGGAGCCAAAATTCACACTGATGTCAATAGGACCAATGTATTGGCTGCTAGGATATACATCACTTAATAATTGTTATGCGCTACAATTGTACAGCCCTTCTGGTGTTATGCTGTCATAAAACTGCTAACCCCAGGCAGCAGAGTAACATATTTCATGTAGGTTCCTTCCAGAATTGCTTGTAAAGGTTAAAACAGGAGAATAATGAACCAAGCTGATGCCCAAAATGATTTAGGTAGTCAGAATTATACTCTGAGTTATAGTATAGTGCAGGGGTCGGCAACCTTTCAGAAGTGGTGTGCCGAATCTTCATTTATTCACTCTAATTTAAGGTTTCGTATGCCAGTAACAGGGGCGGCTCTAGGCATTCTGCCTCCCCAAGCACGGCAGGCAGGCTGCCTTCGGCGGCTTGCCTGACAACCAGCGGACCCTCTGCAGGCAAGCCGCCGAAGGCAGCCTGCCTGCCGCCCTCGCGACGCCGGCAGAGCGCCCCCCGTGGCTTGCTGCCCCAAGCACACGCTTGGCGTGCTGGGGCATGGAGCTTCCCCTGGCCAGTAATACATTTTAACGTTGTTAGAAGGTCTCTTTCTATAAGTCTATAATATATAGCTAAACTATTATTGTATGTAAAGTAAATAAGGTTTTTTAAATGTTTAAGAAGCTTCACTTAAAATTAAATTAAAATGCAGAGCCCCCTGGCCCGGTGCCAGGACCTGGGCAGTGTGAGTACCATTGAAAATCAGCTCACGTGCTGCCATCGGCACACATGCCATAGGTTGCCTACCCGTGGTATAGTGCAACAATAGCCAATAGCAATTCTATTCCAGTAAGTGGGAAATAATAACATTGTAGTTAAATATATGGAACTCACTGTAAGAAATAAAATGAATTCAGTATCATACTTGCTTTGCGTTGCTATAGCTCCTTCCAGCTGAGGATCTCAGTACTTTCCAGACATTAATGAGTTCATCCTAACAATTTCTATGTGAGGTAAGGAATTATTATCCCCATTTTACAGACTGGGAAACTGAGGTGCAGATGCCGAGATCTGTTAAGGGACTCAAGTGTTGCAATGACAACATGTAAGTGGAGGAACTCTTATCTTCACCTGGTTTGCAGATCTCACTGGGGCTTAGGTAGGAGAGAGCCATCTAGCCATTTAGTTAGGCATTGTGCCCATGCCCAGAAGCAGAAGCTTAGGCACATGGGGAACTTTTACAGCCAAAATGTAGGCACTGATGAGTTTAGATCCCTAAAGATAGGGTTACCAGATATCCCATTTTCAAAGGGACGGTTGTATTTAAGCCCTCCTGCTGGTGTCCTGACTTTTTCTTAAAAACAGGCAAATTGTCCCATATTTTCTGTCTTCCCCCTCCTCAATACTGGCAGATCCTGCTGCTGGCCAGATGCCTGCTCGCCAGCCATTCACCTATCAGTGGTGAGTGGCAGGGTCCAGTGGCCAATGATGGGAATGGGTGTGAAAGGCTGCTGGCGGAGTGAAGATGCAGCATGTGGAGCCAACCACTTCCCGTGCTGGTCCATCAGTGCAGCTCCTGCTGTGTGCAGATTCTCGGTGAGCAGGGCCCTGCCCCCTGTCCTGTTTCTGGCCGGTGCTGGCTGTGCAGTGCGATGATTAGTGAGTGTGGACAGGGACCAGGTAGGGGCCAGTTACATGTCACCTCTGCTGCCAACCAATAGACCTTCACATGCTCCCCCTCTCACTGTCCTCTCCTTACTTTGCCCCTTTGTCCCCAACCCCCTCAGACCTGCTGCTCCTCCACATTCCCGCTGGTAGGGCGCGTCCTGCTCCCAGCGCTGTGCGGAGAACCAGCCCCTGGTCAGAGTGCTCAGCTCACCAACAGCCTGGCAGGCAGGCTTCTTCCTTCCCCCACTGCCTCTGGCTGAGTCAGTGCCCTGGAAAAGCTCAAGACCCTCTGGCCTGGGGCACTGGCCAGGAGGAGATGAGCCCTGCACAGCACTGGCACAGGGAAGCCTCTCTGCCCCTCACCTAAGCTCTGAAGTGGTGGTGGGGAGAAGCAAGTTCCAACCTGTTCATGCCCTGCACCTGCAGGCTCCACAGCAGCCCCCTGGCAGGGGCCTAGCACCCTCTTCACCCTCCCCTCCCTGGGTCCTGTCCCCAGGGAGCGTGGGGCTGCTCCATTCCCTAAGCACTGTCCCCTGCTGAGCCACCCCTCTGGTTGGGTTTGCTGAAGCCCAGTAGTCAGGTTCCCTGGGACTTGGTGCACAATACATCCTTAGGGCTTAACCCCTTCCTGCCAGCAGTGTTGCCAGTTGGTCATTAACCCCCCGCATGTGAGAGAGGTGTACAGGAGTGTGTGTCACCCCTCCCCATGTGAACCCTAAAGCCTTAAAAATAAGAAGCTAAATAAAAAAAAATCCAACTACGCAGTATTTCTTTATAACAGGGGCTCAGTCAACTTGATGTTAATCTGAATATTTATACTGCATAGTTTTGATTGGTTGCCGTTGAACTTGCTTGAATACGAGTAATTTTACCAAGTATCCTGTATTCAGCATAGGGAAATATGGTCATCCTACCTATAGTTATGTGACATCTGAGTGGGGATTAGAGATTATAGTGGAGCCTAAATCTGGAGTCTAGGTGCCTAAGTCTCTTCATGGATCTGGGCGAGAGACTAAATGACATGCCCCAGGAGATGCAGGAAGTCTGTGGGACAAGAACCCAGATTTCTCAGCTCACAGTTCTGCATCTTAGCCACGAAATAACCATTTTTCCCCACAAGAAGACTCCCCTTGCTTTACCAAAGGAATCCTGGTATTTTTTTGTGGTGCGGTTAATGGTGGTGCCACAGAAGTGATGAGGAAACTGTTTTTTAGGGTGAATAATGCTAAAACAGCCTAGGTAGATTGCTTGCTTGCTGGTAGTTTAAATGTATTAGCTTTTGTAGGCAAATAATGATTGCTCAAGTGTACAGTACTGTTACGCTGTCTGAAAACGCAAAGAATTTCCATTGTCTTTGTGAACTGGTGAATGCATGTGGGCTTGCTATACTCCATTGCCAGAGGCACAGTCATGCTTTCATGCAAGCTCTTAGGGGTGGGATGGGAGGGTCACTTCTAATAGGAAGCTATGGCACATGGTGAGAAATGTCAAATCATCAGAGTTATCTTGATTCTGCCCATTCCCAAGTCAAATGGAAGTGGAGAAGGGAGAACCTGGAAACAAGATTAAACTATTCCACTGGGAGATGCAACAGCAATATTAGGAAGAAAATAAGTGTCTCATACTAGCAAGAAAATAAAGAATCAGTTCAGCCATAAACAAGTACATTTTAGTAACATGAATGGCCTGACTTTTAATCTCAAAGGAAGGAAATTAAGAGTTGAAGGAGAGAATTCAAGTTGGAGCTCCGTACAGGAGTTGACTTGTGGCCAGGGACTGTGAAGCATGGCAGATAAGGTCACATACTCCGTGGTAGCCTGACGCAGGAAGGCCAAAACCCAAACCCGGGAGATGGCCCGGGGCTGGGGAGCTGTGGAAAGGAGATTGAGGGGCCTGGAGGGATGACCCTGGAAGGCTAACTTTGGGGAGTCCAGGGTTCCGGTTCTGGGTTCTTGGTCCGGTTCTGTGCAATATGATTTAGATAATGGCATAGAGAGTACACTTACAAAGTTTGTGGACAATACTAAAGTGGGAGGGGTTGCAAGTGCTTTGGAGGATAGGATTAGGGTGACCAGATGTCCAATTTTTTAGGGACAGTTCCAATTTTTGAGTCTTTTTCTTATATAGACTCCTATTAGCCCCAACGCCCTGTCCTGATTTTTCATACATGTTGTCTGATGGGATTAAAAAGCTGTCTGATGGGATTAAAATTTAAAATGAGCTGGACAAACTGGAAAAATGGTCTGAAGTAAATAGGATGAAATTCAATAAAGACAAATGCAAAGTACTCCACTTAGGAAAGAACAATCAGGCCTAGTCTACACTATGCGTTTAAACCAATTTTAGCAGCGTTAAACCGATGTAACGCTGTACCCGTCCACACTATGAGGCCCTTCATGTCGATATAACGGGATCTTTAAATTGATTTCTGTACTTCTCCCCAACGAGAGGAGTAGCGCTAAAATCGGTATTACCATATCGGATTAGGGTTAGTGTGGCCGCAAATCGACGGTATTGGCCTCCGGGCGGTATCCCACAGTGCACCACTGTGACCACTCTGGACAGCAGTCTGAACTCGGATGCAGTGGCCAGGTAAACAGGAAAAGCTCTGCGAACTTTTGAATTTCATTTCCTGTTTGCCCAGCGTGGAGCTCTGATCAGCACGGGTGGCGATGCAGTCCCAAATCCGAAAAGAGCTCCAGCATGGACCGTACGGGAGATACTGGATCTGATCGCTGTATGGGGAGACAAATCTGTTCTATCAGATCTCTGTTACAGAAGACGAAATGCCAAAGCGTTTGAAAAAAATCTCCAGGCTACACAGTGCTGCGTGACAAGCGTAACGGAAAGCCAAAGAATCAAATGGACGCTCATGGAGGGAGGGAGGGGGTACTGAGGATTCCAGCTATCCCATAGTCCACAGTAGTCTCTGAAAAATATTTACATTCTTGGCTGAGCTCCGAATGCCCGTAGGTTCAAACACATTGTCCGGTGTGGTTCAGGGTATAGCTCGACAATTTACTCCCTTCCCCGCCACATGAAAGAAAAGGGAAAGAAATCGTTTCTTGACTTCTTTCAGTGTCACCTATGTCTACTGAATGCTGCTGGTAGACATGATGCTGCAGCAGTGAAGAGCAGTATCCGCTCCTCTCCCCTCCTTGGTGGCAGATGGTGCAGTAGGACTGCTAGCTCTCCTTGTCATCAGCCTGTGAGTGCTCCTGGCTGGTCTCAGGTGAGGCTGGCTGGGGGCACCTGGGTAAAAATAGGAATGATTCCTGCTCATTCCCAGTAGATGGTACAGAACGGCTGGTAACCGTCCTCATCATAGCAACTGGGGGCTGAGCTCCATCAGCCCCCTCCCTTTCCTGTGTAAAGAAAAGATTCTGTACTGCCTGGACTATCATAGCAGTGGGATGCTGGGCTCCTCTCCCCCGCACCGCTTAATGTTCTGCCTGGACTGTCATCACAGCGGGAGGCTGCCTCCCCCTCATTTTATCTCACTAACAAGTCAGTGTTTCTTATGCCTGCATTCTTTATAACTTCATGACACAAATGAAAGGGACACTGCCACGGTAGCCCAGGAAGGTTGGGGGAGAAGGGAAGCAATGGGTGGGGTTGTTGCAGGGGCACCCCCTAGAATGGCATGCAGCTCATCATTTCTGCAGGATCTGACACAGAGCAGCTGTGCTCTCTGATACACTGGTTCTCTAGTACACTTGCCCCATATTCTAGGCAGGACTGACTCTATTTTTAGAAACCATAAAGGAGGGACTGACTTGAGGAGTCATTCCCAGTTTTGCCTTTGCCCCCCCCCGGCCGACCTCAGTCAGGGGCACCCATGATAGCAGCAGACAGTACAGAACAACAGATAACTGTCATCTTACTGCCAATTTACAATGGCAGCAGACAGTACAGAACAACTGATAACCATCTCTGCTTACATGCAAAAGCAAATGAATGCTGCTGTGTAGCGCTGCAGTAACGCCTCTGTTAGTGGCATCCAGTACACATATGGTGACAGTAAAAAAAAAGCTGAATGGGCTCCATGGTTGCCGTGCTATGGCATCTGCCAGGGCAATCCAGGGAAAAAGGGCGCGAAATGATTGTCTGCCGTTGTTTTCCCGGAGAAAGGAATGAGTGACGACATTTACCCAGAACCACCCGCGACAATGATTTTTGCCCCATCAGCCACTGGGCTCTCAACCCAGAATTCTAAGGGGCAGGGGAGACTGCAGGAACTATGGGATAGCTACAGAAAAGCTACCCACAGTGCAACGCTCCGGAAATTCACAGTTCCTGTGGTGTTGGTTACTTATTTAAGTAACCCTATCAGTGAACATAACCAATGTCTTTGATTTATTTAACTAATACAGTAACTCCTCACTTAACATTGTAGTTATGTTCCTGAAAAATGCGACTTTAAGTGAAACGATGTTAAGCAAATCCAATTTCCCCATAAGAATGAATGTAAATGGGGGGGTTAGGTTCCAGGGAAATTTTTTTTGCCATACAGTATAGGACAGTACTATAGTTGGGAGGTGCCCTCGCCTTAACCCCACAGGCACAGCCTTCTAGCACTGGAGACAGTGAGGCAGGCAAGGAGGCTGAAGATGTTGTAGGCTAGGAGAAGCAAGTTGTGCAGCACAGCGGCAGCTCCCCCTCCTCTGCAAGCACCAAGGGTGGGGGGCTCAACCCTTGGCCTGACCATGTCACCCCTTCCTCCAAGCCCCCACCTTTAATCTGCCTCATCTTCCCCACTCCCCCTTTACTCTGCACACCATGTCCTCACTCCTCCCCTTCCCTCCCCTGCCTCCTGCCTGCGGCAATCAGCTGGCTTGCAATGTTCAGGAGGGAGGGGAGAGAAGCGAGGACATGGCGTGCAGGCTTCTCCTCCCTCCCCTGCCTTCTGAACACCGCAAGCCAGCTGATTGCTGTGGACAGGAGGCAGGGGAGAGAGGGGGGAGGTGTGCCGCATCCTCGCTCCTCCCCTCTCCCTCCTGCCTGTGGCAATTAGCTGGCTTGCGATGTTCAGGGGGCAGGAAGGAGGGGGGAGGAGCAAGGATTTGGTGCACAGGCTCCCCCTCCCTCCCCTGCCTCCTGCTCGTGGCAATCAGCTGGTTTGCAGTGTTCAGGAGGCAGGGGAGGGAGGAAGAGTGTGCACGATAAGTCCTCGCCCCTCCCCCTCCCTCCTAAATGCTGCAAGCCAGCTGATTGCTGGGGCAGGAGGTGGGGGGAGGATGGGGAAGGCGCTGATCCACTGGGACTGCTGGCAGGAAGGAGGTGCTGGGGGGGGCATAGGGGAGTTGCCAGGGGAGTTGCCAGCTGTGGACAAAGCAGGCAGACAAACGACATTATAGTGAAGCATTGCACAACTTTAAATGGAGCTTGTTCTGTAATTGTAGGGACGTAAGACCGAAACAATGTTAAGTGAGAGGACATTAAGTGGGTAGCTACTGTACAGCAGAAATTTTGAATTATGTATTGGAATATAAAATTTGCAATACAATACTGTTAAGTTATGCATCCAACCAGCTCAATGCAAACTGAATTTTTCAATCCAACATAGAAATCATAGAATCATAGGACTGAAAGGGACCTTGAGAGGTCGTTTAGTCCAGTCCCCTGCACTCATGTCAGGACTAAGTATTATCTAGCCCATTCCTGACAGGTATTTGTCTAACCTGCTCTTAAAAATTCCCAGTGATGGAGATTAGATTCTACAACCTCCCTAGACAATTTATTCCAGTGCTTAACCACCCTGACAGTTAGGAAGTTTTTCCTAATGTCCAACCTAAACCTCCCGTGATGTAATTTAAGCCCATTGCTTCTTGTCCTCTCCTCAGAGTTTAAGAAAAACAATTTTTCTCCCTCCTCTTTTTAACATGTTCACAAATATTAGAACTTAAACTTAGCTTTTGGTGACTATGCAAGCTATTGGAGTATTGTATGAATTAAAGTACCAGATGCTCAGATGTTTGCAGAAAGCAAATGTGAAAGGACTATGAAAAAGGCTGCAATTCTGTCATGGAAATCACGGATTCCATGATGTTCCACGACCTCTGTGATTTCTGCAGCGGCCAGTGCGGCTGACCCCAGGGCTGCCTGAGCAGCTGTCCCAGAAGTGGCCCCAGGGACCACTGGAGCAGCAGCAGCAGCCTAGGGAGTGCCTGAGCATTGGTCTTGGGGAGCACCGGGAGCAGCAGTGGCCCCGGAGGCCATCAGGAGAGCAGTCCCTGGGACTCTTAGAGCACCAGGCTGCTGGTGGCAGTCAGCCCTCACCGCTGGAGCAGGGACCCCAGAGCAGTGGGGGCCCAGGAGCAGCAATTTAGTCATTTATAGTACAAGTCATGGACAGGTCACAGGCCGTGAATTTTTGTTTATTGCCCATAACCTGTCCATGACTTTTACTAAAAATACCCGTGACTAAATCTTAGCCTTAATTATGAACACAGTCAAATCTGAATTCTGTAAGGTTCTAATACTGCCGTCATCAAGGTAGTATGTGAATGCCTTTTGCAGTGCATGAAGCAATGGGATTAATGTGTGATTTGGTTTGTTCTTTCATCCTCACTCCAGGGGGAAAATGATGTATGCAGTGGAGTGTTTTGTTTTTTGTGTGTGTGTGTGTGTGTGTGTTTTAATTATTTTTAATGTACACACTGGTAGGTGTGTGTTAGAGAGGGCAGATGGAAGGAGCAGAAGGTGGTGAGGTTTGTGATGGTCCTTAGTTCCTGGAGGAGTTCATTCCACAGTCTTGGACCAGCCCCCTAAAAAGCTTTGTCTCCTGCATACCCTTACTGTAGAAAGTTGAATTGTGCTAGAGAAGGACAATTGTTAACCACAGTCCTTATCCCAGAGCTTTACAAGGTCCCTTGGGTATACTGAACCCAGGTTACTGAGCACCTGGAAGATAAGGACAAAGTGGAAACCCAGCATAGAGAGCGAAAGGCACATTTGATGTGCTTGTGGTAGCCTGTGTTGCTGAGAAGACTCGCTGTTCTGTACTAGTTGGAGTTTCTTAAACACTGAAGGCTTCATGCCCAGATATATTGCATTCCTATAATCTAGCCGAGAGGCATGTATAACCAAGGCCAGTTTCTGCTAGCCAGCCAGAGATGATAGAAAACATTAATTTGCTTAGATTTTCAAACAACTATTTGCAAATAACTTTCCCAACATTTGTTTAGCTCTATTTCCCAGTACTGATGTGCTCTGGGTACATTTAAGCATTCAGGAAATCTAGCCCAGTAGCTGACAATTCCTTGCAAATGTTTAACGACTGACCACGGTTCTTCAATGTGGACTTCAAAATGATGAGTTCCTGTTTCCAACATACCCTTCCTGACAGTCTCTTGTCCCTGGTTTGTTTTTGCCTTGTGTCTAGCAGAGTCGAGGGAAATGGTGGGTCACTGGGGAGGAAGATAGTATGTAAAGTCAGCATTATATAGAATCATATTATAGAATCACAGAAATGTAGGATTCTAAGGGACCTCAATAGGTAGTTCAGTCCCCTGCACTGAGGCAGGACTAAGTATTATCTAGACAATCCCTGACAGGTATTTGTCTAATCTGTTCTTAAAAACCTCCAGTGACAGAGATTCCACAACCTCCCTAGACAATTTATTCCAGTGCTTAACTACATTTATGATTAGAAAGTTTTTCCTAATGTCTAACTTAAATCTCCCTTGCTGAAATTTGAGCCCATTACTTCTTGTCCTCTCCTCAGAGGTTAAGAAGAACCATCTATCACCCTCCCCTTTGTAACTTTTTATGTACTTGAAGACTGTTATCTTGTCCCCTCTCAATCTTCTCTTCTCCAGATTAAACAAACATTTTTTTCAATATTTCCTTGTAGGTCATGTTTTCTAGACCTTTAATCATTTTTGTCACTCTTCTCTGGACTTTCTCCAATTTGTTCACATCTTTCCTGAAGTGTGGTCCCCCGAACTGGACACAGTACTCCAACAGAGGCCTTATCAGTGCTGAGTGGAATGGAAGAATTATTTCTCATGTCTTGCTTTACAACATTCCTGCTAATAGATCCCAGAATGATGTTTGCTTTTTTTGCAATAGTATTACATTGTTGACTCATACTTACTTTGTGAGCCACTATAACTCCTAGATCCTTTTCTGTAGTACTCCTTTTAGGCAGGATTTTCCATTCTGTGTTTGTACAATTGATTATTCCTTCCTAAGTATAGTCCTTATTGAATTTAATTCTATTTACTTCAGACCATTTTCCAGTTTGTCAAAATCATTTTGATTTCCTATGCTGTCCTCCAAAGGTCTTGCAATCCTTCCCAACTTGGTATCATCTGCAAACTTTACAAGTGTATTCTCTATGCCATTATTCAAATAATTTATGAAGATACTGAATAAAACTAGACTAAGGACAGATCCCTGCAGGATCCCACTCAATATGCCCTTCCGGCTTGACTGTGAACTAGTCTCTGAATATGATTTTACAACCAATTGTGCATCCGCCGTTTAGTAGGTTCATCTTGGCTATATTTTCCTAGTTTGCTTATGAGACGGTCATGTGAGAACATATCTAAAGCCTTACTGAAGTTGAGGTATATCACATCTACTGCTTCCCCCCATCCACAAGGCTTGTTACCCTGTTGTGACATTGCACTCCATATGTTTTTATGGAAATATGCTAATGAGAGTGAATATAATGTAACTGGAATATGTTTCATGCAAAAGGTATCTTGTAAGGTATCATTACAAAGCTTATAATGAACTGAGTGTGTTCATTCTATTTGTATGAATGTATCGTTCTTGTATCTGAAACTAGAAATATGAAGTATTACTCTTAAGTCCTATTGTAATTATGTAAAGTGTGGGCCAATAATGGTGGTTTAGAATCTTGATGGCTCCCGTTAACCAGGACAATTGGTTGTAAATGGCTCTATTTACTTGTAAGTCTTCCCGTGTTCATGTGAGTCAGGCCAGAAAGGATGGAGGCTTGGGGTCTCACAGGACGTGTGACCATGTCAGCTGGTACTGGAATCCATCTTAAACCTGGTGCTTTTCCATTTAGAAGAAGGAGTGGGGACCCAGAGAGACAAAAGATTCCTGCCTCGTGCCAAAGATGTAAAAGGAGATGGAACAGAACAAAGGGGGCTGCAGTCATGAGAAATCCCCTAGTTACCACCTAAGCTGGAACTAACAAGGACTGTAGCAGGGGAAGGGATTGGGCCCAGACTAAGAAGGAGTCTAGTCTGTGAAAGAAGCTTATTGGAACATCTCTGAGGGTACCTGTATTCAGTTTCTTAAATGTGTTAGGCTTACAAACTTGTTTTATTTTGCTTGGTAATTTACTTTGTTCTGTCTGTTATTACTTGAAACCACTTAAATCCTAGTTTTTATACTTAATTAATAAACAAAAGTAATTTTATTAACCCAGAGTCGTGATTAATACCTGGGGGAGCAAACAGTTGTGCATATCACTCTATCAGTGTTATAGAGGGCAGACAATTTATGAGTTTACCCTGCATAAGCTTTTTATAGAGTAAAACAGATTTATTTAGGGTTTGGATCCCATTGGGAACTGGGTGTCTGGGTGCTGGAAATAAGTGACTTGTTGACCAGTTTTTGGTTAAAGTCTGCAGCTTTGGGGATGTGGACCAGATCTGGGTCTGTGTTGCAGCAGACTAGCGTGTCTAGCTCAACAAGGCAGGGTTATGGAGTTCCAAGCTGGTAGTGCAAAATGGGCTCAGAGGTAATTCCAGTATGTCAGGTGACAGTCCCAAGGGGGTCTCTGTGACCGAACCCATCACAGTCAAAGGATATTAGGTTGGTCTGATATTTTGTTCTTGACAGATCCATGATGATTGTTACTTATCACCTTATTATCTTCTAGCTGCTTACAAAATGATTGTTTGATTATTTGTTCCATTATCTTTCCAGGTACAAAAGTTAAGCTGACTGGTCTGTAATTCCCTCAGTTGCCTTATTTGCCTTTTTAAAGAAAGGTACTAATTTGCTTTTTCCCAGTCCTCTGGGATCTGTCCTGTCCTCCATTAGTTCTCCAAGATAATTGCTAATAGCACAGAAATCTCTTCAGATAGTTCCTTAAGTATTCTAGGATGTACTTTGTCAGGCCCTGCTGACTTGAAGATATCATACTTCTCGAAGTAATTGTTAACTTGTTCTTTCCCTATTTTAGCCTCAGATCCTACGCCATTTACATTGATGTTCACTACGTTAGTTGTCCAATTGCTGCCTGCTAGCCTTTTGGATGAAAACAAAAAAGGCATTCAACACTTCGGCCATTGCTGTGTCTTCTGTTACTGTCTTCTTCTCTTCCATTGAGTAATAGGCCTACCTTGTCCTTGGTCTTTCTCTTGGTTCTAATGTATTTGTAAAATGTTTTCTTGTTACTCTTTATGTCCCTAGCTAGTTTAATCTCATTTTGTGCCTTGGCCTTTCCTATTTTGTCCCTACATACATGTGTTATTTGTTTATAGTCATTCTTTGTAATTTGACCTAGTTTCCACTTTTTGTAGGACTCTTTTTGAATTTCAGATCATTGAAGATCTCCTGGCCTCTTGCCATACTTCCTATCTTTCCTGTGTATTAGGATAGTTTGCTCTTGTGCCCTGAATAATGTCTCTTTGAAAAACACCAACTGTCCTGAACAGTGTTTTCCCACCAAGATTTGCTTCCCACCAAGGATGGCTCCAGGCACCAGTGAAGGAAGCAGGTGCTTTGGACAGCCAACGGAAAGGGGCGGCACGTCCGGGTCTTCAGCGGCAATTTGGCGGCTGGTCCCTCAGTCCCTCTCTTCCTCTTTGAGCTGCTGCCAAAGTGCCACCGATCGGCTTTATCTTTTTTTTTTTCCGCTTCACCGCTTGGGGCTGCAAAAATGCTGGAGCTGGCCCTGCTTCCCACAGGAACTTACCTACCAATTCCCTGAGTTTGCTAAAATCTGCCTTGTTGAAATCCATTGTCTTTATTCTGCTGTTTTACCAACAAAGCTGAATAACTCTTTCCTTTACCTGGATGTATTTGTTTCTTAAAGATGTTTAACAAGATAGCCCCAGATAGTAAGCCCACCAGCTTGCTTAAGTGGGATCCTTCCCAATGGTGACTTACAGACATTACAGTAAGATATTAAAATTATGATGTAAAGTATCAGTACATGGTAAGCTATGACAATGCAAATGCGAGTAACTCTTTAAAGGAGTGAATCTGATTTTGCAAAATCTTTCAAGATCTTTGGCTTAAGTCTTAGGCAGAGGGGTTGCAGACTGAATATCCAGTGGAAGTGAGTTACATTATGTTTTGTGGTGACTAGTGAGATAGATGACCTGGAAAATGGGACTTGGCACTGCTGCCTGAGATTGATTAGTGTGCTGCCTACATGCACAGGTAATGGGATTCCTTGCAGCTACAGAATGTCTGTTTGGGTCCATGTTTGTTTTTGCCTCTCTCTTAAAAATTGAAAGTGAACTCCTCATTCAAACCTATCCTAGAGCGAAGGGCTGTCCTATGGCAATTAAATTAGTAATACCATGTTTACGGTACAGAATAATATCTCATGCTTTGCAGGAGGAGATAATCCTAAACTAAATAGAAACCAAAAGCTTGAATGAAAAATGTTGTGTTATGATGGTTTGAGGATGCTTTTGTATTTTAGAGTCCGGTTTTAGGGTGGACAAAAATTCAAACCAGCTGAAGATCTGTCTCTACAAGTCCTTCTTCCTCTGGCAGAGTCTGATCCTTCCCTTTTATCTCCTCCTGAACTCCTCCCTCCCATCCCACCCCCTTTTTGGAAGATTTAGCTAAAACAAGTCTGAGTTTTATACTAGCTCACGACTCTCCAAATGCATATATGATTATGGGCATGAGTCTCATCTTTCATAAGGGACACTGGTTTTACATTGCTGTAACTCTGTTGTAGCTCTTGCACTGTTTGGCTCTGTTCGCTTTCTTTTCCCCTCAGATACCTAAGAAACAATTTCTATGACTTTTCCCAGTTATTTCTCCATAGAATAAAGGTCTGGGCCATTATACAACGCACATCCAAAATACTCAAAATGTACAGTTTTTGCAGAATTGAAAACTGTTTGTGGAGGGCTGTTTGGCAGGTTCCAACAATCTTTCATGCTTGTCGAGAGCTCATCTTTGGCAGCATGGGACTTTAGAGAAGGCCAATTTTTATATTACAGGAAAACAGTTTTTAAACACTAATAAAAGTGATTTTTTTTCATCTAAAAACAGAGTCATAATTGGCCAAAAAGTAAATGACAATCAGAAGAATAAAACCCTAAAGATGGGAAACATAATTCTGACCTACAGAGAGAACCACCTCCTGAAGAAAGCCATTGTCAGAAGTATCACTGAAAACCTGGTGAAAGAAGTGATTTAAACAAGCCATAGGAGTCATTCATAAAGCCCAGCCTAAGTTGTCTTCTGAAAGAGAAACCATGAGCTCTAAAAGTTAGCTCATTATGGCAGATAACATTAAAGGGAAAACTGCAAAGCAGGGGCATGGGATGGCAATAGTTTTGAACTGGATTAAGAAATGGAGAGAGAATATTTGAAGGTAAAAGAAGATGAGGGTGACATAGGCCATGATCTTGTATAATGCATCTACATTTACTTGCATGACTAGTTCCGCTGACTTTGGTGGGGTTACTCATGTAAGCAAAGCTATGTGCATATGTAAATGTTTGCAGAATCAAGGCCCCAGTCTTGGCCCACGTCCAGACTAACCCACGGCATCGGCGGGTTAAAATCGATTGCTCGGGGATCGATATATTGTGTCTAGTCTGGACGCGATGTATCGATCCCCGAGCGCGCTTACATCGATTCCGGAACTCCATCAACCCGAACGGAGTTCCGGAATCGACATGGAGAGCCGCGGACATCGATGCCATGCCGTCTGGACGGGTGAGTACCTCGATTTTAGAAATTCGACTTCAGCTACGTTATTCACGTAGCTGAAGTTGCGTATCTAAAATCGATTTTAATACCCTAGTCTGGACGTGGCCTTGATTTCTGCAGTGCACTGGTAAAGTCGATTTCTGCAGAATGCTCTGGCAGCAACAATCTGTGTCAGCTAAAGTTCAACAAATAGGTTTTTCTGGAAGATCATAAAAGATAAATGAAAATGATGAAGACAGGAAGTGATTAAAGCATGAATCAGGATTTCAAATGCTTCAAGGTCTATGTAAAGATGAATTATAAGTACAGGTGGGTCTCATCTTACGCTAGGGTTACTTTCCGCTCTCACTGCATAAAGCAAAAGTCGCATATAGTCAGAATTACTTTGTGTGTAATGGTGGGCGGAATCGCCTGCACTACAGGTACAGTATTTAAATTGTTATTTTTCTCTCTTTTTTGGTTTTTTGGTTTTGCCGACCACGCAAAGCTGAATTCTCTCAGTTTAAAGGGGCATAAGATGAGACTCGCCTGTATTTTCCAAAGGCAAACTCACAGTTAAAAGTTGAAATGTTTAATTTATGGTAAAATGTAGCTCCAGCTTCTCCACTTTTAATAGATTATAAAGCCACAAGTGACCATTGTGATCATCTAATCTGACTTTCTGTATTGCACAGGCCACATGACTTCCCTAAGTTAATTCTTGTTTGAACTAGAGCATATATTTTTAAAAAATCCAATCTTAATGAAAACATTTCCAGAGATGAATAATACACTACAATGCTTCATAAATTGTTCCCATGTTAATTACTCTCGCCTTATTTCTAGTCTAAATTTGTCTAGCTTAAACTTCCAGCCACTGGATCCAATTATACCTTTCTCTGCTAAACTGAAGAGCCCTCTATTATTAGATTTTCTCTTCTGCATGGAGGAAGTTATAGACGGTGATCAAGTCACCGGTTAGCCTTCTCTTTGACGAGATAAGTAGATTGACTCAAGGAGCTCAATCACTGTAATGCAGGTTTTCTAATCCTTTAATCAATCTCAGGGCTCTTTTCTGAATCCTCTCCAATTTATCAACATCCTTCTTGAATTGTGGCTACCAGAACTGGACACAATATTCCATTAGTGGTCACTCCAGTGCCAAATATAGAGGTAACAAGACCTCTGTTCTCCTCCTTGGTATTTTTCTGTTTATACATCCAAGGATTGCATGAGCCCTTTTGGCCAAAGCATCACACTGGAGCTCATGTTCAGCTGATTATCCACCAGGACTCCCACATCTCTTTGGATGAAAGTTGTCTAGTATTGGTGTTTTTAAAATGTTTAACTTTAGTAGCTGCTGCTTAACATCTTCCTGGGTTACTTTGGAATGATATGACCACATCATCTGGCTTTTTCCCCAAATACAGAACAAAAATATTTATTGAAAACTTCTGCCTTTTCTGTCTCATTATTGACAATTCTACCATTTCCATCTCATATTGGACTGATACGATTGTTATGATTCCTTTTGTCCCTGACTGGCAAACAGACAGTCAGTGCAAGGTAGAGAAAATCCAATCAAAACTGTAGAAAATTGTCTGAATGTCTAAAGGTCCCTGCTTTGATTGCTTCTGCCTCTGATGCCTGGAGTCTCTGTCTGGGTCCTCTCTGCATCTTTTTCCCAAGCCCACATGGTGGCCTAGCCAGCCTGTCCCTCGGAGATTGGTTTCACTTTTTGTGAAGTGGAGGTTATCCAAACTGTGCAGCCCACTTTCCCTGTAAAAAAGTGTGGATCAATGTTCCACCAAACCACAGCCTGTACACAGGTCAGTATTTCTCAGTGTTCTCCATGTGCTACACTGATATCTTAATGCAGTAAATTGTTCTTCTCAGAGCTGTGGGGTTTTGTTTGGTTGGGGTCTTTGGTTTGTTTTGTGTCGCAGAACTACCAAACTTTAACATTATCACCCTATGTCTGTGTGGTTTACAAGGGATTAAGCCTCACCTGCTCAGACACAGGTTGAAATAGCTAGCAGCACTCGTGGATAGGGAAATGCTGGCAGATGGAATGGTGTCTCCAGTCTGTCACTGTTACTCATGCCAAGTATAAGCATGATGTAGGTTAGATCTGGTGATATAAAAAACTAGCTAGATAGCAATTTTATTGGCATTCTCTGTTTTGGAGACACTTGCATTAAAATGTTCTTTATTGCGTCTGTGTTTTACTCTAGTATAATTCTTGCATGTACGGTAGTAAGTTACTATGCAGTGTTTTGTATTGTGCTCTGTTGTGATGCTCACACATTTCTCTGAATTATGTGATGTTTGAATCATAAACTGATGTCACAGCTTCCAAGTGCACAAGGGATGTGCTGGCTGCCACTTCCCGCCGCCCCCATTGGCCTGGACTGGCAAACCACGGCCACTGATTTCCATCATCCCAGTGTATCTGAAGTGACTCCACTGGGACAATTCACCATTGCCCTGCAGCTGGATAGTCACTTACACCAGTGTTGGTATAAAACATTACCATTGCTCAACGGTAGCATTTCACATCTACTTTGCATGGGTCTAAATCAGAGACTGGCAACCTCTGGCATGCAGCTTGCCAGGGTAAGCACCCTGGCGGGCCAGGCCAGTTTGTTTACCCGCCGCTTCCGCAGGTTCGGCTGATCGCGGCTCCCACTGGCCGTGGTTTGCCGCTCCAGGCCAATGGGGGCGGCGGGAAGTGGCAGCCAGCACATCCCTTGTCCGCGCCACTTCCCACTGCCCCAATTGGCCAGAGACAGCAAACTGCGGCCAGTGGGAGCCACCATCGGCCGAACCTGCGGACGCGGCAGGTAAACAAACCGGCCCAGCCTGCCAGGGTGCTTACCCTGGTGAGCCGTGTGCCAGAGGTTGCCGATCCCTCAGCTAAATGATTACACAAGATACAGGATAAGAGTGAATTAGGCTCATTGACTTCAGTGGACCTATTCTAGATTTACACTGTTGTAACTAAGGGCATAACCAGCTCAGTTTGACTCCAGGAGTAGGTTGTTTCATTGCTGGGACAGAAATGAGTTGACACAGAAAACTGTATTCTCAATTTAATTTATTGACAGGAATCTAATTCTTTAGCAGCTATATTAGACAACAAAAGCAAATCCCGGGTGTAATCCAGGCAAATTCCAGCAAGCAGTTGTGTTAAACAGAGGATTAAGCATCAGTGTCTTTCACACACAACTCATTCTGGGCTAAATCTTCAGAAGTGTGCCAGCAAAATACATGCACATTTTTTGGCACTCAAATCCCTAGAGGCGTGCATGCAAACCAACACTTCTCCCTCCACAAATGTCAAGGTGCTTGAACATGCTGAGGTACATGCACGCTTAAGTTGTCATGTGCTCTTCTGAAGCTTTGTCCTTCTATATCTTAACTTGTTCCCAAATTAAAGATGTAAAAGGTTAACCAATAAGCATTAGGTTTACTGTTAACCTACCTTAACCATTAATCCCCTGCACACTGGCCAAAGAAGCCCCAGTCCTGGCAGCCCCCACACTGGCCAGAGGTACCCCAGCCCTGGCCATGCTGGGCTAGCTGGCCCGAGCAGCCACAGCCTCAGCTGCCCCATGCCACCCAGATGGAGGGACCCCAGCCTTAGCAGCCTCGGTTAACTGGTTAAATGATATAATTTTAATCGTTTAACCTGTTAACTTTTTAAACAATATTTACATTCTTACCCCCAAATGCCTGAAAATCCTTTGAGAATCTTCATGGGCTGTCACTCAGAGTCCAGCCACTCTGGAGAGCAAAGCAGCTGGGTATGTCCAGGAACTGGGAATATTCAGAGATTTTAAAGCCAAAGGGATCCTTGTGTCCATCTATGAATGTAGCACATGGAGGACATTCATCTGTGTAAGGCAGAGGGTTTTGGTTTTGCAGAATACTGGTCTACCATCTGTGGGGAGAGGGAGCTGTACAGTTTGGATGGTCTACATTTCAAGAGGAGAGGAACAAGTTTTCTAGGAGACATTCTGCATAACACAGTCCATAGAATTTCAGCCAGTAATTCCTGCATCAGTAGTTCAATATCTTATGGTTGAAGTAAAACATATCTTGTAGAAAGACTTCTAGTCTTGATTTCAAGTGATGGAGAATACACCACATATCTCTGTAGGTTGTTCTATTGGTCAGCTGCCCTCTGTTAAACTATGCACTTTATATCAACTCTGAATTTGTCAAGCTTTAACTTACGGACATTGGATCTTGTTATGCATTTTGTCTGCTAGATTCAAAAGGATTCTAGTATCTGCTAGCTTCTCCCCTTGTAGGTCCTTATAGGCCATGAGCAAGTCAACTCATAACCTTCTGTTCAAAAAACTACACAGATTGGGCTTCTTAAGTGTGTCATTGTAAGATATGTTTTCCAGGCCTTGAATCATTCCTGTAGCTCTTCTGAACCCTTTCCAATTTTAAATCTTTTCGAAGCAGGTGTTCTCACTATCTGTCTCCACTGTTGTGTAGCAAGAGGAAATGTATTTGAACTTGGCGATCTTCCTTCTTAAATATAAAGGTTGAGTTTAAAAAACACTTAGCTAAAAGTTTGTTTTTATTTTTTTAAAGTATTCTACTCAGTATTGAGATACAACAGGTCTGTCCACAGTGGCTCTTAACCCATTCTGTGGGTTCCCTACTCTATCACCAGGGCCCTACTAAATTCACTGACATGAAAAACGTGTCATGGACCATGAAATCTGGTCTCCCCCCATGAAATCTAGTCTTTTGTGTGCTTTTACCCTATACTATACAGATTTCATGGGGGAGACCAATGTTTCTCAAATTGGGGGTCCTGCTCAAAAGGGAGTTGCAGAGGGGTCACAAGGTTATTTTATGGAGGGTCACGGTATTGCCACCCTTACTTCTGTGCTGCCTTCAGAGTTGAGTGGGCAGTGAGTGGCGGCTGCTGACTGAAGGCTCAGCACTGCAGAAGTAATGGTGGTACTACCATATCATACCACCCTTACTTCTGTGCTGCTGCTGGTGGTGGCTCTGCCTTCAGAGCTGGGAACCTGGCCAGTAGCCGCTGCTTTCCAGCTGCCCCACTCTGAAGCCAGTGCCACCACCAGCAGCAGCACAGAAGTAAGGGTAGCAGTACCGCAACCTCATGCCCCCCCCCCCCACAATAATCTTGCAACCCCCCCCACACACACAACTCCTTTTTGGGTCAGGACCCCTACAATTACACCACCATGAAATTTCAGATTTAAATAGCTGAAATCATGGAATTTATTATTTTTAAAATCCTATATCCATGACATTGACCAAAATGGACCATGAATTTGGTAGGTCCCAGTAGTGGGGTGGACTGCCCCACTCCCTGAGAGAGTGGGCTGTAGCAGGCCAGGGCGCCTGCTCTGGTGAGGAGCCAATTAAAGAAGGGCTTATTGTGAGCCAATCAGGGCCAGGCTCAGCCCTATAAGAAGGCAGCCCAGGCCTTTGAGAGGGGAAGGTCAGTCTCCAAAGGTGGGAGTCTAGCGCCATGGCCAGTGCTGTGCTGGCTAGGCTTGGGGAGGCTAGGGAGCACTAGCCCGTAGCCTGTAGCCTGCCAGGCTGCAGGCCCTGAAGGGAAGGGCCTAGCAGGTGCAAGGGGCCGTAGGGGAAGCGGCCCAGGGAAGCAGACAGAGGGGAGAGAAGAAGGACTGTGAGGCTGCTGCCAGAGGATCCCTGGGCCAGGACCCAGAGTAGAGGGTGGGCCTGGGTCCCCCCCTTCCGCCTTGCAGTACACCCAGCCATCGGCTGTAGGGAGCAGCCCACAATAGACTACACCAGACCCCTGACAAGAGGGATTGGACTCAGAGGGTGTGGTTGGACATGGTGGCTGAGGTGTAGGACTGCTGATCACCCCCTCCCCCAGAAGGGGGTGTGGATGGACTAAGGAGCACTGCTAGATGGCAGTAGTCCCAGAAGAGGATACTGCTGAGCAGGGAGCAATGCGGGTCCAGAGAGATGCCAACTGAGGGTGGGATGACGGATGGGACCCCACCAGAAGGGGGTGCTGCTCTGGACAGACCTAATTCCCAGAGACAACCAGCAGGAGGCACCAGGTGATGAGTCCCAACTCTGTTACAGGCCCTACCTATCACAGACATAGATTCCACATTCTGCAGTGTTATTGTGAGTTTGGATTTTACAGTCCTGTGACAATCACAAGTTCTGTTGTATGTTGTATTTGTCTAAAAAACCTAATAAGACTGTAAGAATTCATCTGAGAGGAAGAAGTTGCTACTTTTATTTTCACTATTTACGAATACATGTCATGTGGTTGTGTTTAGAAATGGCATGAGATTCCTTGTTTCCTCTATTTCAGTAGTTCTCAGCTAGGGGTAAATGTACCCTTTGGGGTATGCAGAGGTTTTCCAGAGGGTACATCAATTCATCTAGATATGTCCCTGGTTTTACAACAGGCCACATAAAAAGCACTAGTGACATCAGTACAAACTAATTTTTCATACAGACAAAATGAGAAAGTAAGCAATTTTTTAATAATAGTGTGCTGACACTTTTTTGTATTTTTATCTGATTTTGCAAGTAGTTTTTAAGTGAGGTGAAACTTGGGGTACACAAGACAAATCACACTCCTGAAAGGGGTACAGTAGTCTGGGAAGGCTGAGAACCACTGCTCTATTTATATTGCCTGAGTATATCCCACAGAGAAGATGAAATTTTGCTATTTCTTTTTACTTCTCCTTTTTCTTCGCTAGTCTTCTGGGAAATCGTTTTGGAAAACACATACCCACATAGAATAAGTCTTGTAATGCAGACGAAAACAGGGCTAGCTGTATGCATATAGGGAGTATGAACATAGAGAATCATGTGCTTAGGAGACCCCTGTGATTCAGGAACCAATCCTCTGAGTACATGCATAGAACCACCCCCAATAAACAAAGTTCATACATAGAGGGATTCTTATCAGAATCTTCGGCTCATTTTACTGTGGAGAAAAGGTTCAGCTATAACATTCAAAGCCACATTCAGATTCTGAACCTTCCCAAAGTTGAGGGGTCTCCTGATCAAGGCTTTGGGTTCCAGTCCATCGAAATAAAAAATCCCCATATTAAAGAAAGATGAGGAGGGGATGATTTTAAACCACACAAGAAGGAAAATACAGAAACAAGGCTAGTGCTCTGTTTTATCCAGACACTTTTAACCCCAAATCCTGCAGGAGGTGCCAAACAGCAGGTTTCCTTAGGTACAATGTAATATATGTTGTATATTTAGGCCCAGCAGGCATGTTAAAGACTATTGTAACCTTACCCTTGTAATTAGTGGGGTTACTCTGTACCCCAAACCTAGGGAGCCAGTAGCATGCTTGGTGTACTGCATCTTGGAGGTAAAGTCAACAGGTGCTTCAGCAGCTAGGCCTTGTAGGCGCTAGTCCTGGTGAGTCCCAATAATCACTCAGACATGGCTCACAAAAAGGTTTTTACTAGGCTGGCAGGAAAGGGGAAACATTGCAAAAACCTTAGGTGCAGAGGCTTACACACTTACCATCTAAAGTGAGCTATTGCAGGTCCTAATTGGGTCCCTGAGGCAGTCCAATCAAGCATCAGCTGTCTTCAGGCCTAGCACCTGTGGTGCCCTCTCATGTTCAGTCTCTATGCAAGCAAATAAGCATTTTCATGTTTCCAAGCTAGGCTCAATTAATGTCTCTGTTTGGGCCCCCTCTTCACTGGCTCCCTGCCCTGTCACTGCTGCTTCCCCAAGTCCCACTCAGACCTGCACCCAGCTGTAACATCCACCAGTCACACTAAGGTTGCCAGCATTTGGTTTTCGACAGGAACGCCTGGTCAGAAAGGGACCCTGGTGGCTCTGGTCAGCATTGCTGACCGGCCTATTAAAAGTCCAGTCCACAGCACAGTGAGGCTAAAGCACACTCCCTGGAAGTGGCCGGCATGTCCATCACCGTGGTGCAGGAATGGCCAGGCCCATGCCCCTGCTATGCCTCTGCAGCTCCCATTGTCTGGGAACCATGGCCAATGAGAGCTGCAGGGGTGGCGCCTGTGGGTGTTGGCAGTGTGCACCTCACAGAGCCACCTGGTTGTGCCTCCACCTAGGGGCCTGACATGCTGGCCGCTTCTGGGAGCAGCGCGGAGCCAGGGCAGGTAGGGACCCCGCCTTAGCCCTGCTGTGCCACCGACTGGGTGCTGCCTGAGGTAAGCGCCGCTGGACCCCACACTCTGAACCCCCTCCTGCACCCCAGCCCTGAGCCCCCTCTCGCATCCAAACTCCATCCTGCAGCCCGCACCCTGAACCCTCTCCTGCTCTCCAAAACCCTTGGCCACAGCCTGGAGTCCCCTCCTGCACCCCAAACTCCTCATCCCCAGCCCCAAAGCAGAGCCCACACCCGCTTCCCCAGCCCTGAGCCCGCTCCTGCACGCATCCCAACACCCTGGAGGCAGGGGGCAGGACAAGGGTGTTCAGTTTTGTGCAACTAGAAACTTGGCAACCCTAGTGACAGCCTGTTCCACACACAGCCCTTCACACAGGCCTGGGACTTCTCTCCAACCCCCTGCTGCCACCTACCTCCCACTCCCCAAACAGCATCTTGCCAAGCCACTTCCTCCTGGTGCAATGAGGAGGAGGCTGATGAGAAATATAGTCCCTGCTTAGCCAGGAAGAGAGGGATATACAGAGGGGCAGGGCCACCCGGGGGGGTGGGCGGCAAGTGGGGCAATTTGCTCCAGGCCCCGGGCCTTGCAGGGACCCCTACCAGAGATTTTCGGGGCCTCTGGAGTGGGGTCCTTCACTTGCTCCGGGGCCCCAGAAAACTCTCGCAGGGCCCAAGCCCCCGATGCATCTTCCACTCTGGGTCTTCGGTGGCAATTCGGCGGCGGGGGGTCCTTCCACTTCGGGACCCACCGCCAAAGTGCCCCAAAGACCCGTGGCGAGGGAGTCCTTCCGTCCCGGGACCTGCCAAAGTGCCTGGTCTTTGGCCACAATTCAGCAGCGGGGGCACCCCGCCACCTAAGACCCCAGGCCCCCTAAATCCTCTGGGAGGCCCTGCAGAGGGGAGGGGAATGATGGGAGTTGTAGTCCCCTGCTTTGCAGATCCATCACAGCCTTTCGAGTCCCTCCTTTTAATTACATGTAGTTATAGATAGCTGGTTGATTTCTGTGTCCAGACATGTGCTTTTCCCCCAGACCACGCTGCATCTCTTGCTTTCAATCACATGCCCTCTAACCCAATTCCTCCTTCATGGGAGAAGAGAGGAGACAAAAGAGATTCTTCTACCTTTACTCAGTTTACACTGGGACAGACGGATTTTGGTCTTTTCTGCCACTCAGTGCTGTCTTACTCTATAGGCTTATTCTAGAGGCAAGTAAATTTCTTGTGCTGTGCAGCATCTAAGAGGGTATCAGAGACAGCTAAACACTATTGAAACTTTCATCAGCTCTTGAGTCAAAGTTTACTGCAACACAGGGCACTCTGACTTTCAAACAATAAGATAACACATCATCAGCTATTCAGTCTCCTTAGTAACAGATCTTCTAAACTTCCCTGCTGTATTTGCATGTTCATAAGAGAAATTGGGGGAGGGGGGGATGGCTTTGCAGGGCACATAGTCTGATCGTAGCTGGAAATCACCTGTAATATTGTTTACCAATCAGTCTTTGTTTTATTTACTCATCTCTGTTCTCTCTGTAGCCCCCTCACTGATGTAGCAGCATTCATTGTAAGCTCAATGTGTGGGGGTAAGTCTGGAAAATTACTGACGTCCTCTTGGGCTGATGTGCTGACACACAGTAAAATTGATTGTGGACTAATCTTTGTATTTGGAACATGCCTCACTACATTAACCTTGACTGAGATTAGATATTGCCAATTGTCCAGGGTGAGAGAAAGCAGAGGAGAGCACCAAAACTTTCATGTAGAAGATCTGTGTTTATGCACTGTTTTTAGAATTTCTCTTAAAAGACAGACATGATTTTCTTACAACAGACTGGGGATTTTATATCTATGCAGGTATGAATAAACAGCTACAAACGCCTCCTAAACTGTTGAGAATTGAAAGGAAATTGTCATATATCAAAGAAAGGTCATTTCCCTGAGATTTGTAATGAAGTCTCCAAACTGACCTATGACTCCTTTAATCTATAACTGCAAAAGGTCACACTTGACCTGATTGATTAGGAATTGAAGATCATGCCATGTGTCATTCTAAAGGCATCGTTGCTGAAAGTTAATTTGCAGTAAAACCCCAGCTTTCTCCAACAGCCTCTAGAACTTGAACTATGGACCTGCATGGGCAAACTTGAACATTTACTAGAAAATGTAGATTGTGCTGTTTGTAATTGGGAAGGCCACCTTTCTTCCATTTGCAGTTGAGTCTTGTATTTAGCCTATGGCCTCAATGGCAGAATAATTTGTTGATCTAGCCTGCCCTAGGATAGGTACTTTTGTGAGTTTAGAAATATTTTGAGACATTGACAATGGGGAAAAAAACAAGGTGGGTGAGTGTGGTTCCTGGACAGAGGGCCAGAATGTGGTATTTTGCCATTTGCACATATTAAAAGCAATGTGGTGTCATATTGCCTCAGTAGGATGGTGCCTGAGTAGGCACAGATCTCCTGGAGCTGCAAGGAGAACAGAGGGAAGGCTTACCCTGCCTCATCAGCATGATGCTCCTCTGTCTGCAGCCAGCCAGCTCTGCAGGCCAGGGCAAAGGGGGAGCAGGGCCATGGCTGTCCCTACTCCTGTTGGAGAGTGCAGTCCCTGAAATTCCCCCAAACACAACAACTGCATTTGTCCCTAGTCCTTGCATGAGGATGGAGGAAGGATCCTTGTGTCCTCCCTTCTGTGGACTCATTCAAGGGCTAGGGATAACTTGTCTCTAAGTAAATAGCTAGTAGCACTGTCTGGAGCCAAATAACACACATGGTTGTGCCTTGCAAGTTCCCCCACCTTGTGAAGCATTGCCGATTGCCAAGCATTACCTACAGCAACAGTCAATCAACCAGTTCTGAGAGTCTGACGGAGAGCAGAGAACTTGTAACAAACAGTGATGTATTTTTGTCATGTAGATGTGTTTTCAAAGGACTGAGCTGAGACCACTAAATTCATCCAGATCTCTGGAAAAGAAATAATAGTGCACTGTCTAACCCAGACTATCCCACTTACTATACAGAGAAAAATCATATATAAAATGTGCAGGAAAAATGAGGAGGAGGAGCAGAAATAATGTGTTATGATTTTTGTCTTATGATTTTTTTAAATCTCTGTATATAGAATGGACTAATGTAAATGTCAGACTAAAGCATCTCTTGCTAAAATGGGTATGTTAAATATCAGCATTAAGAAAATATAGGATATTTTGAGTGGAGTACAATTATATCATCTGGGAATATTACGAATATTAATAAAATGCTGTGAATTGTAATACTGCAAGTAAATGATAAGAGATTAAAATGTTCTTGATTCCTCACTGGTAAGATAGAGTTTAAATTTATGAAGATTAATATGGATGCATATTATTTCAAGGCTGAGTCGCAGAAAGACACACTGAATCAGAAAGGAGGGCCCTACTGGTAGACCTGTGCACCAAGCGCATGAACTAGAGATCTGTCATTCTCTCTCCAGGACTTTAGGAGATAGAAATGTTGCAGAAGTGGTTAGCATGTTTTTCTGGGTTATAAGCTCCATGTATCCAGTTGATCGATATCCTACTAGTCACTTATACAGTGGCAAAAATTGCAAGTGCTAGACGATGCTCGATGCAGCCCTTGTGGTAGGAAAGTTGCTGTGATCTGGAGCAGGAAGAGATGAGGAGCATATGGGGTAAATGTTGATATGATTTATATTTTTCATGTACCAACAGTTTTTTCTGCCCTTGCTTTTGAAAAAGTTCTGTAGTATTTAGAGATAAACCAACAGTTCTTTGAAATCTATTGAATTTAATAGAAAATACTATATAGTGCACTCCTTTTATAAGATTCACATCTGTCCCGAATTATTTGATTCTTCTAAGTGGCTGATTCTTACAAATGAGGTCTTGTTTAGTATAACAATGATTTTGTCCCAGTGGTTTTGATCATTATGTGCGGTTGATTCTTATATCAGTGCTTCTTAAGAGTGCACTGTATAAGAATCAACCGCACATAGTGATCAAAACCACTGGGACAAAATCATTCCTATACTAATTAAAAGACTCCACTTATATGAATCAATGGTTTATAAGAATCAAATCATCTGGGACAGGTGTGATTCTTATAAAGGAGTGAACTGTATTTCAATAGAATTGTTAAACCATTCTAAACAATACAGAGAATTATATCTGTGCAGTTATACCTAATCCCTCTCTCTCCCCTGAACCTCCAGCTTGCTGGGCCCCATCACAGATCTATGACAGGCAGGGGCTCTTATGCCTAAATCCTCCCACCCTCTCATGCTTTTAGCAGAAGAACCATTCCAGTACTGCTGGGTATGGGCCTCCCAGGCATAGAGAAGGGGACAGGCTTTTGATCTTAGCGAGGAAAAAGTTATTAGAAACAGGTCTCTTTGTCTTGCTATGTGCCTAGTGCCAATTTCCTGACTGGGCCCTCTAAGCACTCCGGTGTTAATGTTGATGGAACGAATGGGCCCAGAAAGTCAAAGGTCACTGTATAGTTGTTAAACAAGGCTTGAGATTTTGCATACAGAGACCTCAGCCTGCTTAGTCCTATGGCAAACACACTGGAAAATTCACGCTAAAGTGTGCACATTTATTGGTCAGGATACACAAGAAGAAAAGAATACAAGTAAGCCATAAATTTGGCTTTGGAATTGAGTGGTTATACAGAGCAGATGTAATCAAAACTTATCAGAGTTCCATTTTCAAAGAAAGGATATTGGTTAGAATCTCTTATTTTGTCAGATGCCTTTTCCCTGGTGGGGGAGAAAGATTAGTTTGGTTGTTCAGTTCTGAGTTATGGATGATGCTCACTTTCTCTGCTTTTCACAAAACCGACAGTCACAGTGGGGAAAAGGAGAGAGGACAATAAAGGTGGAGGAAACATGGCTTTTGTTGATGTTTTCAGGGTACCAGGCAGCTGATCAGACACAAAGGATGCTCCGAGTTGGCAGGTCAGCCACAACAACTATTTCTCTGGGTTCCGTCTCATTTCCCTGGTCTGGGAAATCTATCTAGCTGATCTGCTCAGCTCCCTCTCCTTTACCGGTCTGTCACAGGCTAGTTGGCCCTCTAAGAGAAGCTTGGCTCAACCTGGCCCATGGCTTAGCAGTTATCCCTCAGCCTTGCCTCAGAGCTAGCCATGAAGGGGAATTAATGATCCCAGCTAGGTGTAGTGGAGTTAGAGTGACTGTCTCCAGCTGCAGAGGACTACTTAAATAGAGCTGAGCTCAGCTGAAGGGAGAAGACCCAGGAGTGTCTTCTCTCTTTGGGAAGGGCCTGCAGTGGGTAGACTGAGGAAGGCCACAGGGACAGGACTGATCCCTGTGGTGGGCCCTGGAAAAGGGAAAAGATTGAAGGAGAGACTGGAGAGGAAGCAAGATTCTTCTATGGAGACAAACCCCCAAGGAGCAGAGTAGGCACCTGGGGGAGCGAGCACTGAGATAGGGTTTGTAAGTGGAAGCAGAAGACTTGAGTGGCCCAAAGGGGGCAGATGAATTATTTGGGTTTGTTTGGAATTTCATTTGGATCATCCTGGTTACCCAGGAAGGGGTTTGAACTTTGAGACATGCTCAGAGGGCTGAATCACAGAAGAGCTGGTGAGAGGCAGACGATCTGCAAGAGGTGCTGGAGCCAAGGATACTGGTGACATTACACATGGACACAAAGGGATGCACCAGAGGTGAGTGTGCCCACCACATGGTCTTTCTCAGGATGGACAGAGCTGGATGGGGCATCTCATTTCATTGCATTGGTGCCCTGCAGTACCATTGGTCTCTGGATCAGATGAAAAGCCAAAAAAGGGGGACAGAGATAGGACAGGAGGAAGAAGGTAGTTGGAGACAGAAAAGACCAGATGTGGGAACAGGGAAGCAGAGACAGAGAAGTGCCTTGTGTGTATCAGGCTGGAGTCTTCACTGTCACTGTGGCATTGGTTGAGTGCTCTCTGCTGGTGCACTGATGTCTGGGACTTGTGATGATGCAATGACTCAAAGTATTATTATAGGAAAGGGGCAATGTGTGGAATAGCCCCATCTCCCATTATTTTGTCCACCAGTTCAGCCTAACTTCTGACACCACTTTTGATCCAGTTACTTCTGGTCCCATGCTTCTCTTGTTTACCAGACATGAGCTCAACACAGTCCTTGAGTTATATCAGTAGGTCTTTTTGTTTGGACTAATTCAGACTGTCTTTAACTTCTTTTGCTGACTTTTATAAGCAACTTGCTGTAACAGGCTGAGTTGGACTTTTACCTTTTCCCATCATTTATTGTTACAGGTGATTGGATCATTTTATACATTTTTATCCACTTTCTCACAGTTAAGATCACTAAGTCCTAATTATTACAAAGAACCATCACAATACAAATAAATAAATAGTAACAATAACTGGATGCCTAAGTGGACAAACGTACAGTAAATGGGCTGCATGCTTTTCTTTCATTCTGGATTAACACCAGTTTAAAAACTCTAGCTAGTTAATCTGTACAAACTCCCTGTGAGTGTGGGAGGCAGGCTGGCAAATCTGATTCCCATTTTACTGACAGTGACTTCCCAAAGTCATATAGCAAGTCAGTGCCAGAACTAGGATTAAAAATCAAGAGTTCCTGGCTCTCAGTTCCATGATCAATCCACGAGACCATTCTGCCTCTGCTAATGTAACTATAGCTGGAGTGTGCAGACCCATGTTTCAAAGCAATGCAAATTCATGTCTGAGTATATTTTTAATGCTGCTCCAAAGAAATACTAGTTTTCCTCAGATGCATGTGAGGATATCCCTTTAAGAACATGAAGAGAATTGACATGTCTGAGTTGTTGCTTAGGTTACTGAGGCACATCTGCTGGAAAGCGGTAATATGAAAGGGCTATAGGAGGGAACGAGCAGTTGAAGTTTTATGGTGTTGACAAGGTAACCTGAACTTACTCATTTCTGCCCTCCCTAGTCACTGGGAATTAAGGTTCACTGCAATGATCCATGCATATATTTACCATCTAAAAATCAAAATACATGTACAAAAATAACCCCCATAAGACCGAGACTTGATGCATAGTACAGGATTTTCCTATAAATTAAGCTGAGAGAGGGAGATTTTTTTTCTTTTGGTTTCCGAGATGAATTCCTGATTCAAGGCCAGAAATACATGTGACTGTACACAAGGGTGCTATTAGTAATACTGAGAGAAACTAGGGTTGTCATCTCCTGAGATGCAGAAAAACTGGCCTCTGCCTACGCCTCCCCCTTCCCACCAATGTAACCCTCCCCTTCTCCTCTCAGGTGCCCCCCCTCCACTAGCCTGCCTTCCTCTGCCCCCCTCACTCAAGCAGCAGGCGGGAGCTGTTCAAGGTTAGGGGTCCAGCCAGTGGGGGAGGCTGCTCCAGGCTCCTTGTCAAATCCACAAGCAGCCAGCAGGAAAGGTGGCCTCACAACAAACCCACTTTCCCTCTTCATTCTATAAAGGTGTTAGCTAGAGAGTCCAGCCAACTCCAGGGCATTCCAGGAAGGAGTGGAAAGCAGGAAGTCCTCAAAGGGAGACCTGGCTCTTAAAGGAACAGACCCATGGAAAGTCTCTGCTGAGGGTGGGGAAGCGGGGGGAGAGCAAAAAAAGCCCCAGCATATCTTCACCGGCAACCAGCAAGGCACTACAAAAAATGGCCAGGCCAGTAAAAACCCTAGAAAGAACTCCGTAAGATTTCATTTTCATCTGAATTTTCATAACTTCTTTAGTAATTGTGGGGTAAAATTCAGCTTTATACTTTCTTAATATTATCCCTGTTGTAATGTGACAATGGGAAAAAAAGATTGCAGATGTACATTACCTGCTACAGAGTTAAGGGTTAGCCAATCCATCAGGATCAGGAATGGCAGCACTACTAATAATGTGACAGGGTGCCCGTTCAGTAACCTGCTGGTAAAAATACCAAAATGTGGAGTCATAGAAGAGATATTGACTCCTCCTTTATCCTCATGCCTGGATGGTGGTGCACAGCCTGGTGATGGTGGAACAGTGCTAGGAGTGGGATGGTGGGGACAGCAAGATACCGAGGGGACACTATCTACAGAGGTTACCTAAATTTAGACACTTTAATAAAAATGGTCTGATTCTCAGAGGTGCTGAGCCTCCACAACTCCCCTGTGTTATTATGGGGCCTCTGAAAATCAGACCACTTATTTAGTGGCTTAAATATGGAGTTAGGTGCTTAATGTGAGACACCCAAGTGTGAAAATATTTGCCCAGTGACTTGCTCAAGGTTGCACATTATTTCAATGACAACTGGCAGTAGAACACAGGACTCCCTCTCCTGTGCCAAGGCCAAATGCAAAGCCTATGGAAGTCAATGGAAAGTTTCCCATTGACTTCAGAAAGCTTTGATCAGGCTCCAGATCACTGGACAAGCTGCTTCTCTAAACAACATTCAGCAGGATCATCCATAGGCCTAAATCTGGTTTCTAAAGAGTCATTAGCTCCACCTAGGGTGACCAGATAGTAAGTGTGAAAAATCGGGACAGAAGGTGGGGGTAATAGGTGCCTATGTAAGAAAAAGCTCCAAAAATCAGGGCTGTCCCTATAAAATCAGAACATCTGGTCACTCTAGCTCCACCTGAGATGACAGAAGAAAGACAGTGCATCCAAAATCTTTGTACCTTCAATGGATGGTGTAAATTTATGCACCAAAAAGGGTATCAAAAGTTCTCTAAAATCAATATCCTAGGAGTATGCTGTATGGGAATCAACTTCTAGGTCTATCATCTCTCCACAACCGTCTTTGAGCCTGCATCTGTGGTTCCCACATTGCTAGCACGAGTGACAGAGTCTTTGAGTCTGTGAAGTGACTAACTTCCAATATGCTTGCAAGTGTAAGTGATGTATCCATCCTAATAGGTTACAGAATTGAGGCAGCATGGATATCAGATGGCTCTGTGACCAAGATGAATACAGGTTGCTTGAACTCTGAAGTGGCCTAGAGGGAATCCTCAAACATGGTCCCCTAAAACACACCTAAGAAATATTGTGCCCAACTAGCGAAGCCTCAAGATACCCTCTAGCTCTGCATCTTCCTCTCCTAATCTGAAAGCACTGAAAAAACAGAGGAGATTTACTTGCCCTACTTCTACAAACAAAAATGGTGCCTAAACCTGATGGAACACACCTCATGGCTGTACCAGAACATGAGGACACAGATACTGTTGAAATGAAATCTACAGTTTCTACCCTACAGACCACCATGACTGAGATTCAGAGTGCACTACAAGCTGTGCAGACAGATGGGTGAAGCAGAACACAGAATTTCTGAAGTGGTGGAGGATATCAAAGAGAACAAATTCATGAACTGTAATGATATCAAGACTATTAAGACCAACTTAATTGATTAAAAAAGCCATTCATGATGATGGAACATCAGGATTGTGGGTGGTCCTGGAGGATCAGAGAAAGGTAAACCCCTTGAACATATCCCTAAACTGCTATCTAAGTTGTTGGATCTAATGGTAGATTTTTGTCTCCAAGCCAGTTCCAGGAGATCGACCAGAGCATTGATTGTGCAGTTCCTGAAGTTTACAAAGAAGGGGCTTATATTGCAGAAAACCATTCATGATGATGAGGACCTGTTATGGGGCAAACCAGCAATTAAAATACTGCTCTTTCAAGATTATTCCTGTGATGTAATTACAATGAGGGCATCTTTTAACCAAGCAAAACAATTGGCCAGGAAGATGGACTTGAAATATTGTATTAAATACCAGACAACGCTCCGTATTAAGAATGGCAGAAAGATAGTGTCATTCAGTTCCCCTCAGGAGGCATAAAAATACCTCAAATCTCCAAATTCCTCCTTCACAAGAGGAGACATCTGTGGAATGATCTGACTGTATAGAATTCATGTATTGCTCTTTGAGATCTAGCATGGCTGCTCTAAACAAGATGATGTATGTTAGTTGATATGTTAGTTTCTTTTCTTTCTCTCTCTCTCACATTAGGGTTGGACCATTATGATCGTCTAGTCTGACCTCCTGCCCAATGCAGGCCACAGAATCTCACCCACCCACTCTTGTATGAAACCCCTAACCTATGTCTGAGCTATTGAAGTCCAATTGTGGTTTAAAGACTTCAAGGTGCAGAGAATCCTCCAGCAAGTGACCTGTGCCCCACGCTGCAGAAGAAGGCGAAAAACCCCCAGAGTCTCTGCCAATCTGCCCTGGAGGAAAATTCCTTCCCAACCTCAAATATGGTGATCAGCTAAACCCTAGTATGTGGGCAAGACTCACCAGCCAGACACCCAGAAAAGAATTTTCTACAGTAATTCAGATTCCACCCTGTCATAAACAGATAGTTAAGGGTTAATGTCTCTTTCACCTATAAAGGGTTAACAAACAGTGACCTGCAAACACCTGACCAGAGGACCAATCAGGAGACAAGATACTTTCAAATCTCGTGAAGGGAAGCCTTTGTTTGTAGGTTTTGGGTTTGGCTTTGTTCTCTCTGGGTCCTGGATGGGGCTAGTGGTGCAACCAGGTTTCTGCCAATCTCCCTGCTACAGTCTCTTATCTATTCAGAACTGTAAGTAAGAAAAGGCGGTCATAGTCTTTTAATTTGTTTTTTTTCCATTTGCATATGTGTACTTGCTGGAAGTAGCTTAAATTGTGTTTCTGCTGGAGAAAGTTTCTTTCTATTGTTTATAAGCTAAAGGACCCTGTAACTGTTTACCATCTAAATTGCAGAGATAAACCTTTTACTTTTTTCTTTCTTTTTTTATTAAAAGCTTTGCTTTAAGATCTGTTTGAGGTTTCTCCTAGTTAAGGCTCAAAGGACTTGAGTCTGTGTACACCAGGGAATTGGTGGGAAGAAGGGAAAGAGACCGGGGAGGGAAGGGTAAGTTTCCTCTTTGTGTCACATTCAAGGAGCTTGAATCTGCTCTCAGCGTTTATCTGTGTATCTCTCTCCGGGGAAGAAGGGAGGGGGGAGTGGTGATTCAAGGATTTGAATTACGGTGATCTCCTAGAGTACCCAGGGCGGGAAAGATCTGGGAGGAGGTAAAGAGGGGGAAGGGAATGGTTTATTTCCCTTTGTTGTGAGACTCAAGGAATCTGGGTCTTGGGGGTCCCCAGGGAAGGGTTTGGGGACACCAGAGTCTATCAGGCACTCTACTTAAGTCCTGATTGGTGGTAGCCTATCAGATCTAAGCTGGTAATTAAGCTTAGGGGAATTCATGCTAGTACCCATATTTTGGACGCTAAGGTCCAGATTTGGAAATTATACTATGACACACCCCATCTAACATCCCATCACAGGCCATTGGGCATATTTACTGCTAATAGTCAAAGATCAATTAATTGGCAAAATTAGGCTATCCCATCATACCATCCCCTCCATAAACTTATCAAGCTTAGTCTTGAAGCTAGATATGTCTTTTGCCCCCACTGCTCCCCTTGGAAGGCTGTTCCAGAACTTCACTCCTAATGGTTAGAAACTGTCATCTAATTTCAAGTCTAAACTTCCTGATGGTCAGTTTATATCCATTTGTTCCTTTTTCCACATTGGTACTGAGTTTAAATAATTCTTTTCCCTCCCTGGTATTTATCCCTCTGCTCTCTATAAATATATCAATCATATCTCCTCTCAGACGTCTTTTGGATAGGCTAAACAAGCCAAGTTCTTTGAGTCTCCTTTCATAAGACAGGTTTTCCATTCCTCTGATCATCCTAGTAGCCTTTCTCTGTACCTGTTCCAGTTTGAATTCATCCTTCTTAAACACGGGAGATGAGAACTGCACACAGTATTCCAAATGAGGTCTCACCAATGCCTTGTGTAACGGTACTAACACCTCCTTATCTCTACTGGAAATACCTCACCTGAGGCATCCCAAGACCACATTAGCTTTTTTTCATGGCCATATCACATTGGCGTCTCATAGTCATCCTGTGATCAACCAATACTCAGAGGTCCTTCTCCTCCTCTGTTACTTCCAATTGATGTGACCCCAGCTTATAACAAAACTTATTGTTAATCCCTAACCCTAACCTTGCACTTTTCACTATTAAATTTCATCCCATTGTTATTACTCCAGTTTACAAGGTCATCTAGATCTTCCTGTATAATATCCCGGTCCTTCTCTGTATTGCAATACCTCCCAGCTTTGTGTCATCCGTAAACTTTATTAGCACATTCCCACTTTTTGTGCCAAGGTCAGTAATAAAAAGATTAAATAAGATTGGTCCCAAAACTGATCCCTGAGGAACTCCACTAGTAACCTCCCTCCAGCCTGACGGTTCACCTTTCACCCGTTGTAGTCTCCCCTTTAACCAGTTCCTTATCCACCTTTCAATTTTCATATTGATCCCCATCTTTTTCAATTTAGCTAATAATTCCCCATGTGGAACTGTATCAAATACCTTACTGAAATCGAGGTAAATTAGATCCACTGCATTTCCTTTGTCTAAGAAATCTGTTACCTTCTCAAAGAAGGAGATCAGGTTGCTTTGGCACGATCTACCGTTTGTAAAACCATGTTGTATGTTGTCCCAATTGCCATTGACCTCAATGTCCTTAACTACTTTCTCCTTCAAGAAATTTTCCAAGACCTTGCATACTACAGATGTCAAACTAACAGGTCTGTAATTACCTGGATCACCTTTTTTTTTCTCCTTTCTTAAAAATAGGAACTATGTTAGCAATTCTCCAATCATACGGTACAATCCCTGAGTTTACAGATTCATTAAAAATTCTTGCTAATGGGCTTGCAATTTCATGTGCCAGTTCCTTTAATATTCTTTGATGAAGATTATATGGGCCCTTGATTTAGTCCCATTAAGCTATTCGAGTTTGGCTTCTACCTCGGATGTGGTAATATCTATCTCCATATCCTTCTTCCCATTTGTCATCCTACCATTATCCCTAAGCTCCTCATTAGCATCATTAAAAACTGAGGCAAAGTATTTGTTTAGATATTGGGCCTTGCCTAGATTGTCCTTAACCTCCATTCCATCCTCAGTATTAAGCGGTCCCACTTCTTTCTTTGTTTTCTTCTTATTTATATTGCTATAGAACCGTTTACTATTGGGTTTTAATTCCCTTTGCAAGGTCCAACTCTACATGGCTTTTGGCCTTTCTCACTTTATCCCTACATGTTCTGATCTCAATAAGGTAGCTTTCCTTGCTGTTCACTCCCTTCCACTTTTTCTTAATCACCTCTCCGAGATGTTTGCTCAGCTAGCTTGGTCTACAACTCCTGCCTATAAATTGTTTCTCCTTTCTTGGGATGCAGGCTTTTGATAGTTTCTGCAACTTTGACTTGAAGTAATTCCAGGCCTCTTGCGCCTTTAGGTTCACAAGTTCTTCATTCCAATCCACTTCCCTAACTAATGTCCTTAATTTTTTAAAGTTAGCCATTTTGAAATAAAAAACCCTAGTCCCAGATCTATTTTTATTTATCCTTCCATTTAGTTTGAACTGAATTAGCTCATGATCGCTCAGATCAAGGTTATCCCCTACAACCATTTCTTCTAGAGGTTCTCATTACTCAGCAAAACCAAATGTAAAATGGCATCTCCTCTTATTGGTTCAGGAACTACTTGGTGAAGGAATCCGTGAGCTATTGCATCCAAACCTGATCCCTATTATTATTACTAGCACTTGTCCTCCAATCTATAGCTGGGAAGTTAAAGTCTCCCATAATCACACAATTCCCATTAGTATTTACCTCATTAAAAACGTTAGAGGTCTCTATTCATATCCAAATCAGATCCCAGTTGTCTATAGCACACCCCAAACACCATCCCAGGGGAAGCTCTAGTACAGGCCTGCACAACTCGTAAAGCAGCGAGGGCCACATTACTCCAAAGAAAACAGCTGAGGGCTGAAACACCCTGGCCTTGCGGAAACACTCCCCCAGCACCTCCAGGCCCCACGGAAACACCCTTCCCCAGCGCCATCCAGCCCTGCAGAAACAAACCCTCCTTCCCCAGCACCTCTCCACCAAAACATCTGTGGACCAAAAAGGAAGGTTGGGGGTGGGGAGCTGATACTTTATTTTAAATCAACCAGGGGTTCCCAGCTGAAAAGGTGGCTGGGAGCCCTCAGGGGCAAATTAAAGGGCCCGGGGCTCTGGCGGCCGGGGGAACCGGAGCTTTGCGGGGCTGGGTCAGGGATTTAAAGGGCCCAGAGCTCCTGCTGCTGAGGGGAACCCGAGCCTTTTAAATCCCAGCCCCAGCCCAGCCGCCGGAGCCGGGGTGCAATTCAAAGGGCTCCGGGTTGCCTGCAGCCGCGGGGAGCTCTAAGCCCTTTAAATCCCGGCCGTGGCCAGGATTCAAAGGGCTCCGGGCTGCCCGCAGAGCCCCCTGTGCGCGGGATTTAGAATCCCTCCGCAGGCCACACGGTGAGCCTCCGAGGACTGCATGCGGCCCGCGGGCCATATGTTGTGCAGGCCTGCTCTAGTAGCTTTCTTCCCCAATGTGATTTTTGCCCAGACACTCTGTCTTATCCATTCCATCCCTTCTTATTTCTTTACAATCTACCTCATCATTGATATACAGTGCTACTCCACCACCTTTGCCTTTATTTCTGTCTTTCCTAAACAGCACATAGCCTTCAATACCTGTACTCCAGTCATGACTACTATTCCACCAGGTTTCTGTTATCCCTATAATATCTGATTCACTTCCTGCACCAGTAACTCTAGTTCCTCCATTTTGTTACCTAGGCTCCTCACATTGGTGTACAAACATCTTATTGCCTTAACTCATGGGAAAGGAACATCAATGTAAAAATCCATCATTTGATTAGCAATGATGTGTTTTTATCTTTGCTTTATTAGTCCACAAGGAAGCATTCTCTATTGGTAATAGGTGATTACTATAGTTGTCATGTTTGGGATCCCAAGGGGTGTGAGGATCTTCAAGTTTTACTTGATCCAGCTGCCCCTTTTGTATGTCATGTGCATTTTTGGGCTGTATAATTAGATTTTTTTTTTTTTGGTTGTGTGGTACTAATGTGTATTTCTCTTTCCACTGTCTTTTCCATTTTGTTTTTCACTTATTTAATTCCTCTTTGTCTCTTCCTGTTGTCCGTTACAGCTATTCCCTTATTCCATTTTGTTTCCCCAAACTCCATTTTGTTTTCTGTTCTCCTGTGACCGCCCTTCCCTGGCTGTTAAGTTGTTTACCAGGGCCACTGCCCTTCTCAAAGGGAGGGCCCCTTAAGTTGTTTAACAAGAGCCATTGCCCTTCTCAAAGGGATGGCCACTTGTGCTGCATGCTAAGTGGGACCACTGCCCTTTTCAAAGGGTTAGTCCTGTTATCACCTCGTTGAACCTGGGCTTGGTGTAGGGTAGGCAATGTCCAGAGCTGCAAGGCCTATTGTGTTTTTAAGATCCTGGGCATGAGTCATAGTCTCATGTGCTCTTGAGTCACCTATTGCACAGGACTATGTCCAGGCATGTCTCTGGGCTTACCTTCAGTTTTTCCCCTGTGCCCCCTCCCCTGTGACAGAGGAAGCCTATCAGGATTACTGGTGGGAAACTGCCCAAGTTTGCCTTTAAAACCAGACATTTTTGAAACACACCTCAGAAAGGTTCCTGCATTGCTGCCTGGTCTGATCAGCCAGGGGTTCTGGGGGGTCCTTTCTCCGCTCTCGTTTTATTTTTGAGCGTACCCCCGTTTTTGAAACCCCCCCCCACGAAGAACGAATTGCTACCTGAGAGATCTCCTGATTATTGAGACTGTACCGAACCCTCCTTGCCTCTTCTGATGTTGCTGCTGCTTCTGCCTTTGCTGCTGCCTTGGGGACTGGTAAGAATCCCTCTGTAAAACTTTCTATACTTTTATTTTATTATTTTAGCTGCTGGCTCTGTTTCCCCAGCACACAGACTCAAGCTAAACCTTGGTCTGTGTCTTAAAACCTCTCTTAAACTACAGGGCGCTTTGCCACTGCTAAGCTCTGCTCCTGTGGGCTTTGCCTTGGGGCTCTCTGCTTTCAGCTGTATCCACCGCTGTAGCCACCATCCCTTGGCTTCCTTGGGAGCTGGGTCCTGGATACATACCACTCTGCCCTCTGTAACCTCCCCATAGCATAAGGTGCACCATAGGTCTTGTTTTTTTTTTTAATTTAATAAGTCATAGTTTGTTAAGATTGTAGAGCTTGTAAGTTTCTGTGATATTTGTTGTGTTGCCTAATTGTTGGTTAAGATAAGTTTAGAAAATCATTGCCTGGTTGTATTCTGTAGCTGCTTGTCATTTTATATAAGTTTGATTAAGTTAGGGGATAGATAAGGTTTTTACTATTTGAATTTGTCTTCCCACTGCCCCAGTCCCCCCCCCCCGGAGCTCCCCAGTCACTCATTGCAGTCTCTCTGCTGTTTAAACTTGCAGCCTGTCTGCTCTCTGTGTCTCCCTGAGTTTAAATCTCCCTCTGTAGCGCCTCTATCTTTGGTTTCTGCTCCACCACGTGCTCCTCTTCCCCCATCCCCTAACCTCATTCCTCTACCACTGCCTTTCTCTCTCTCTCTCTCTCTTTTAATCCCTTCCCCCACGTGTTCACCCCGCTCCTACTGCTGCCAAACCTCAATTGTATTACTGAAGTCTAGCATAAAACCCCATTGGTTACCCTTTTTCTCTCTCACACACCTCACATTTTATATTTACACCACTGTGACACATTTTTACCTAGAGTTGTTGGTTATTTAACACATTTTACCCATAACTGTTAGTTGGTTATATGCTGCTGTGACACACCCTTTACCTAGAAATTGTTAGCTACCTGTTACATTTATACTTCAGTGTTAGTTGGTTACCAACTGTATTGTACCCCACTATTGAAACCCCCTATACTATACTAAAAGAACTCCCTCCCCAATTGCCTACCTTAACAAACCCCATACCCCTCACTATTAAATTTTCCCTGTTTTTGCATTTTCTTAATAAAGTTTATTTTGCACCCCACCTGTGTGGTAATTGCTCCCCAAGATCCCATATACCTGCAGGCAGGGACACCTGTTACCCTCCCATTTTGGGAATTTCCTTTTTAATCTATAGACTATGTCCTGGAAAGTGATGCCCTATCCCTGGATTAAATAATATTGGATGCTTAGATGTGCAAGAGCTGTGTGCTGCTCAGTAAAATTTGGAATTTCTCATTTATTCACAGAGCGACTTTACAGTTTAGCTGGTACATTTTAACAATGATGCCTCTGATAATTAAATGTGTCTCCTGGAATAGAAAGGGTTTTAATAACCCTATTAAAAGGAAAATATATACTCAAGGCTTATAAAAAAGAGAATGTTGACATTGCTATGCTCCAGGAGACACATCTGACAGAACTTGAAGCTTGTAAACTGAATTAGTTGGGCCTCTCAGTTTCAAAGTGCTTTCATTCTGAAATGAGAGGTGTTGCTATACTAATACATAACAAGTTGAATGTTAATATTCTGAGTACAAGGTCTCACAGTGAGGGCAGATTTACTGTTCTCAAGGCTGAAATTAGCAATTCTATAATCATCTTTGCCAGTCTCGACAGGCCAAACCAGAATGATCCCAATTTTTTTCCGTATTTTTTTTAGTATAAATGACATGGGCCACCATCTATTATTATTGATGGAAACTTTAACAAAACTCTAGATCCAGTCCTTGATAAGCCTTCTCCATCTTCATATAAAAACACTAATACTCATCAGGTACTTCATACATACACAGCTGATTTAGGTTTACAAAGTGTGTGGAGGATGGGTAATCCTACAGCCAGAGACTGTAGGTGTTTTTTGCTGTAGCTCATTCAGCATATTCAAGATGGGACAATTTTTTCATGTCACAAGATTTGATCAATTCTGTCACTGACTGTGGCATTGGTACTATTGTTATATCTGACCATGCCCCATACATGTCTTTTAGGCCCTGAGGGCAAGCATCTCCCACTAAAATGTGGGGACTAAATACTCTCTCCTGTTTGATACATCGTTTGTTAACGCTATCCATCAGGAGTTAGAACTTTTTTTTTTTTAAATAAACAAATGTCCCACTCCTTCATCTGCTGCCATGCTTGGAAAGCCTTGAAAGTTTTCATCAGAAGCCATATAATCTTTTATGCCATGTTAAAAAGAAATGGAGAGAACACAGAACTGATACCTTTGTGAAGGAAATTAAGGCCTGGGAGGTAGAATATATTTCTGTCCCCTTCCCAGAGAAATTCAGTACCCTCATCTAGATAAAATATGAAATCAACAAAATTCTGTCCCAAAAGGCTGTTTGCTTTATTGTATTTGAAGCAAAATTACTGGGAATCTGGCGAGAGAACTGGCAACAGCTGTTGGCATAGAGACTTAAGCAAAAGGCTAACAGAAATCAGAGTTATTTGCAATAGCAGAAAATTATAAACACTCTCTCAGATATTAAACAATTTCAACAGTTTTATTCAAAACTACATCTAGCTGAAGGGGGAATCAGTAAACATGCCCTAAATAACTTTTTATTGGATTGTCTCTGCTGTAGATATCTGATTCTCAGAAGGAACTTTTAGGTGCCCCTTTAGATATCACAGAACTGACTCATGCTATAAAAGCAATAGGGATCAGAAAGACTGCTGGTGCAGACATGTTCCCAACTGAATTTTACAAAGTTTAATGCTTAGATTATTGAATATGTTCAGTAAAATCAAGAACAAGCAAACTGTCCCACCTACTTCAAGAGAAGCTGTAATTTCAGTTGTTCCTAAATCTGGGAAAGACTTTAGATTATGTAGTAATTACAAATCAGTTTCTTTAATTGAGATGCTAAGATTTTAGCTAAAGCGCTTGATATACGATTGGATTAAATTATGTCACATATTATCCATGTAAATCAGGTGGGCTTCCTTCATAATAGATCTGGCTCAGATAACTTGCATCAACTGATTGATATTATTGCTGCTTTGAGAGACTCTAAAGAGCCCTTATTTGCATTTATTTAGATGCTGAAAAGGCCTTTAACACCATAGCCTGGGACTGTCTTTTTCATGTGTTGGCAAAATTTGAATATGGTAAACAATTTGTTGCTTGGATTAAGATGACTTCCAGAATAGTTACTAATTGTATTATTTCTGCCCCATTTCCATTATAGAGAGGTACCAGGTAGGGCTGCCCCCTTTCTCCTATTCTGTTGGATTTAGCTCTGGAACCTTTAATCATTGCCATCCAAGCAAAGCAGTATATTCATGCTTCAGAGTGAGCCAAACACAGCACAGGATTATGCTCTGCATGAGGATGATGATCTTGTAATTGTATCTTAAACCTAAAGTTACCATTCCTAATCATCTATCCACTAAGTTTGGACTCTTCTCAGGATATAAAATTGAGATAAATTAGAAATCTTAGGCAATATGCCCACAAAAGCTTTTTCTCAAATTTGGACTTTCAATGACAATCCTCCTATATGAAATATTTAGGAATTCTGATTCCCAAAAATATTCAAGACATCCCTAAGATGAATATAGATCCAATTATTGTCCAAGTGACTAACAATTTGGAGAGTTAATCCTCAGTTTTTGGGATAAAAAATTCTGGTAAGGACAAGCATTTTCAGTATATTAATTTTATGTCCAGATGGGTCTCCGTATTTCTATTCCTGAAACTTATTTTAAGAAATTCAATAATATTTTCAGAACGTTCCTCTAAGGTGCAAGTAAGAAATCTAGACTGGCTCTGAACAAATTGGAGCACCCTCTGTAGCTGGAAATATTTCATTTCTCCAACTTGGAAAATTACCATAACTTGTTTTTGTTAAGATAAGCATCTTTGTTGCTGTTAGATATGACCATGCAGACCCCACCTTGAGTTCAGATTGAACGAGAATTGTTATACCTTCTCCCCTTTTCAGACATTGTAGAATAAATTTTTGTAAATTTGATGGCTTCAGAGCTCCCACAATAATGTCTGTGAGGCAAAATTGGCTAGAAAGTTCTGCTTCCATCCATTCTTCCATGTAAAGGTGGTCCTATGGAGAAATTCTGTCCTTTAAAATCAGTTGCAAAACCTTGATGTGGAGAGTTTGGATGGACAGAGGAGTTATGACTGTGTCGCAACTAACAGATAATGATAAATGTAAACCCTCTGTAGATATTCAGCAACAACTTGATTCCCTATCTCCAGAGCATGGAAATATCTCTTGCTGAAGCATTTATTTATTAATGTATTTGGACTGGATGCACTGCGAGCTCCAGAACCTCCAGAACTTTTATTTTGGAGGGAACTTTCTGGATTTACTCAGCCAGGCGTATCTCTTTACGATATTCTGGCCCAAACCATAGACCTGAGAGAGACTATGGCATATTCACCAAAATACACCATTTCAAATATTTGTTTGAGGTTTATGTTAAAATATTTGTAAAATAGAGAAGATGTATCATGATCAGTGGAACTAGAGTCAGAGTTCCCATGTTCCCTGGAGGGTCTGTTATTGATAGGACACCAGGAAAACAGGGCACAGCAGGGAGTTAGGCTGAAAGCAACTCATCCACAAGGACAGAGCCATGCACAGGGTTTAATAAAGTTCTGCCTGTTCAACAGTGCCTGCATTCAGCATCTGTCTTTGCAAATGAAACAGTCATGAGCCAGGAGGAAGCTGGAGACAATGAAGACCAAGAGACAGGGGTGGTAAAATCTAAATTGGGGCTGAAATTTGCAAGGCTGCAGGCAGAGAGGGAAGGCTCTTGTAGGGTGAGGATGCAGCCCAATGCAGGGAAAGGGAGAGATGCCAGACTGGAGTAAGTTCCTGTAGCTCACCCTGACTCAAGGGTAGGAACCCAACATCTGAGAAGAAACCTTGAACATCTGGGAAGAAGCTCATTGTTTCAGAGAACCCAGGAAGGGGCTGGGGAAAAGGCCTGAAGACAGCTAACAGTAGGAGGAAGTCCAGGGAGGCAGCAGCAATGAGTTTGATGCTGCTGACTTTGGCTACTGGTTATTGGGTCTCTGGACTGGAGCCCAACATAGTGGGAAGACCTGGCTTCTGCTATTAGCCACTGGGGAAGGTGGTGTGGGCCCCCTAAGAATAGGATTAGGATTTCTTAAATCCCTGAATGAAGGGGTATAGGGACTATGAGGCCCAGAGTTGAAGGCCAAAAGACCAGATGTAAAGACAGGTACTATTATTTATTGAACTTCCCTGAAAGAGGTGGAACTAAAATGTGATCTGGCCAGACTCTGAGGGCTAAGTAACAAAAAGAGACTGACCACCACAGAGCTGGACCGGCTGTCGCTGGGATGCTAGATCAGTGGTTCTTACTCATTTGATTGGGCCCGCCTTCTTTGTGTCTATAGTCGTTTATGTTCACCCTGCCCCCAAGTACATATACCTCCACCCAGCTCTGAAGGCAGAGCGGAGAGCAATGGCTGCTGGCTGGGTGCCCAGATCTAAAGGCAGAACTGTGCCAGCAACAGCACAGAAGTAAGGGGGGGCAATGTGAAAAGTGATATTAACATATCACTTTTCACAGCAGACTTAGCGCCCCATTGCACCCTTACTTCTGCACTGCTGCCAAGTCAGGGCTGACAGCCAGAGCCCTGCCACCTCCAGGTGAGGGACTGGGAGGTTGGGGGGCAGGGAGGAGAGCCTGCGCCCAGGTGCTGAGGCTCCAGCTGTCAGTCCTGGGGCAGCGGAGCTCTGTCTAGCCCCTTAATCCTCATCTCCTGGGTGCACATGGCCCTTCTGCATGTGCCCCAGCTACCTGGGTCTGACAGTCAGAGCTCTTCAAAAAACAAAAATCATGCAGCTTGCTCTTCCCTCAACATGGGGACAGATTTAGGAACTGCGGGGCCCAATTCAAATACCAGGCGGCGGTCCGGGTCTTCGGTACTTCGGCGGCGGGGTCCTTCACTCACTCTGGGTCTTCCGCGGCACTGAAGGACCCGCTGCCGAAGACCTGGGGCAAATGAAGGACCTGCGCTGAAGTGCTGCCTAAGACCGGGACCTGCTGCCGGGTGAGTGAAAATTAAAAAGTTAGGCGCTCTTCTTTAGGGCGGGGGGCCCTCTTAGGCACTGGCATGGGGGAATCAGAGGAATCGGCCTAAAGCCAGCCCTGCCTCGACACATTCCCATGTCTCCCTTGGGAGGCCTACTCATAGGCCTGGTCTACACTGGGGGAGGGTGTCGATATAAGATACGTAACTTCAGCTACAGGAATAGCGTAGCTGAAGTCAACGCATCTTATTCTGACTTACCTCCCATCCTCATGGCGCAGGATCGACAGCCGCAGCTCCCCCGTTGACTCCGCTACCGCTGCTCGCCCTGGTGGAGTTCCGGAGTCAACAAGAGCACGTTCGGGGATCGATACATTGCATCTAGATGAGATGCGATATATCGATCCCCGTTAAATCGATCGCCACCCGCCGATCCGGAGGGTAGTGTGGATGTACCCTTAGTGTGAGAATCTCTGTGCTAGAGGATAAGAGGCTGCTACTCCACTCCCAGGCATGAGGGGGCATGGCATGTGAGTCTACTCTTGCATGAGTTTTGCCCTTTACTTCACTTTAGAGCTCTTAATGCTGAACTTTAATTATGTAAAGGTTTTCTGTAACTTTCTCATCAGTCTCTGCTTAAAAAAAAGAAAAAACAGCCTGGTCAGCGCTATTTGAGTGAAATCTGAATGGTGAGATAGTGAACAACACTGTCTTTTAGTTACTTCTCACATATAACTGTCTCCCAGGCTGATCTATGATCTAATCAGAGGTCGGCAACCTTTCAGAAGAGGTGTGCTGAGTTTTCATTTATTCACTCGAATTTAAGGTTTTGTGTGCCAGTAATGACACTGTCTCTTTTCCCCCCTCCACATTAGCCCCACTGGTACAAAGGACATAATCCCAGAGAATTCACAGAATCTACCTGCAATTGGCAGCCAACTTAAAGAGCCTCTCTCTTTTCAGTTTCATGTTTTCTTTCTTCAAACAAGGTGACTCAACATCATCTTCAAAACCTAAGCTTCACTTTCACATCCAATGCATCTAATTTTCATGCCTCTTTGAGCTTATCAGAAATGAAGTACACTTCTTTGACAAAAAAAAGTGGTGAAGGGCTACATCTCAGGGAAGCCAAGGAAGGCTAAGCCAATGGCAAGCCAGTGAACTGTGTGAGCGGGACATCACAAGGATCACTTTTTGTATTAACTTGACCTTTACAAAAAAACATTCTAAGTACTTCAGTGACTAAGTTTCAGCTGTGACCACCTGATTCAGTTGTCTCTGAGCAAAGGTCTCTTTTTCTATTTCTGTATAAGAATAGAAATCAAAAATTCACCCTTGGCTAAAACCTATGTTTATTTCCGATATGAAGCCTTGGGTTCATGCTGCTGAGTAGAGCAAATTACTGATGTTACTCACCTCCAAAGGGGAAAGGGGGGAAGCATCAGCCTAACTGAAAAGCCTGACATGGGGATTATGTACAAGACGTCTATTCTGGATTTAACAGACATACAGCAGGAGCCATAACAACATAGGAGCACCATTTATAAGACACAGGGCAGTCATTTTTTCAGGAGGATTTTATTTTGGGTGATAAAACCATGGATAAAACACTGCCAAATTTGTAAACTCAGGGAAGTTCCACATGCTCTGCAGAACCCCCCCGCTCCAAAATTGGCTAGTCTGAACCTGGGCAGCAAGAGATGGGTAATCACAAGTTCTTCAGCAGTCTGACCTCTCTGAAGGCAACTTGCCTGGGCTTCACCTTGCTCCACCGCTCGGACATAGGGTTCAGCCCTCAGCTGTGCCAAGTTTACATTCTGTGCAGCGAGAAAGGGAAAAGGGTCTTAAGCCACTTTTCCACCCCCCAGTCATGCTTGCTAAGGGGCCAAAACTGCCCCCAGCATAATTTATAGCTATTAACCCAAGTGCTGCTCTAAATTATACCAGTAGTGGCACCAAAGGGTCAGCTGTACCAGGTGAAGATCAGGCAGACTGTTTAGTCCTTCCCCTTCTCCTTGTCCCCTACACACTTCAGTGGAGTGTGGGAGAGTGGGTGGGTAGAAGTGGCTATGCTGGCTCTATGCTTTCTGAAGACTCCTCTCTACCAGGCAGAATCCTCAGCTGTCCCATGGATAGCAGTCCTCTGGCAGTTCTGCACTGCAGCTAGAGCATAGCAACCACAGCTTACTTTTCAGGAGAAAGAATATGTAAGTTATGGTCCTTGGCATGAAAGTCAAGGCTGTGACCAAATCAGTGCCCTAATAATAAATATATTTGCTGTTGGCTCCATTCAAACCAATGGGCCAGATTCCTCTTGGTCACAGGAATCAATTGAAATTGCACTGGTACAGTTGATAATGCAGTTACATCAAGGATGCATTTGGCCCACTATATTATGTTCAGGTGCATAAAACTATTAATATTTACATGGCTCAAGGGATGCTGTATCCACCCTTTGTCTCTTTCAGAGAGTCATTTTTATTTTAGTGGAAAACACTAGAGATGTCCCCAAGTTTGCCTCTGCAGATGTACAGAAGAGTCTGTCTGTAACTAGGAACACTGCAGTAGCATGGTGCTGTTAAATAGCATTGCTACTCCACTGCTGAAGTGGCTACATTTCAGGGGTAGGCAAAACGATTGCTAACAGTGAGCGAGGGAAAGAGAGTGTGTGCGTGCATATGTATAAAGTGCTGGAGAAGACTCAGAACTGGCCACTCATCCCTTTTAATTCCCACAAGACGCAAATAAGGATAAAATGACACTGTCTCTTTTCCCTGTAGAAATGCAGGGAACATGTGAGAGAAAGACATAAGAAGAAAGGAGGTGCTGCTGCAGGAAATGAAATATATCTTAGTTTCTCCTGATTATTAGGCTTATAAAATGAAAGAGTGTGGCAGCTGAGTTGAGGGCTGATATACCAACAGACTTTAATGTTTTCAGGGCCTGGGAAAGTTGTATATAATGGCTCCAATTCTGTAAAGATTTTATGCACGTTTAACTTTACGGAGTATGAGTATTTCCAGTGGATAAAGTTAAGCATGTGTATATTTTTGTAGGATTGACTGTTTTTGTGTCCTGAAAAGCTCTCTCTGCTACAAAGTTGGATAACGAGTGATCAAATAGACATCTTTGTCCCCTTGGATTTGCAGACTTCTATAATATCCTTTCAGTGCCTGTGTGCAAAACTGCCATCACCCCAACGTGCCTGCATTAAGGGGGTAATTCCAAAAGGCTCTTGTTCTTCTCTCACATTAACGTAGCTCTGGAGTAACTACACTGAAATCAATAGTTACATCAGTAAATGAGATCTAAATCATGCCCAAAGTAGTTCTCATCAGATGTTAAAGTGCAGAATCATTTGCATATTAGGAGTTAGCTCTTTTGACTGAAAAGTTGCTAGAGGTTAAGAAACAAACACCATGCAGGTAGTATATAGACATTGGCCAAGCTGAAAATAACACATGGGAATCAATCATCATTCCTTACAATTTTATTATATATAGAAAAATAATGCAGAAAACGGAACCGAAACGAGAGTTTTCACCTCAGCCAATGATATTAAATTAAAAAGAGAAGTATTGAGTGAGAAACAATAAAGTCAGATACAGACAAGCTGATGCCTGAGTTTACAGGGAATAAAAAAATGCAAAATGTATCTTATAAAAGATGTATCTCAAACAATAACATTTGGAATGTACATAGTGTCTTTCATCAAGGGATGTCAATATGCTTCATAAAGCTGAATATGTATTATCACAGTTTTTACAGATAGGAAACTGAGGCTCAGCTCTGGACCTGATTTTTTCCTCAGTTAAACAGGTATAAATCTGGACTAATTTCTATATAAATTAATGAAGTCACAGTGGTTTACTAACCAGTGTAGGTGAAGGCAGAATCAAGTCCAGATTTAGTGATTTGCCCAAGATCACCCAGCAAATCTATGGCACCGCCAGGAATAGAATCCAGCTCTCTTGACTCCCAGTCCTCTGATCTTTCTGTTAGAACATACAACCTCTAAAATAAGCCTTAGATCTGAGAAGAAAAGGAGTAAAATCTACAGCCATGTAAGATACTCAAATTGCTTAGGAAGCTATTGTAGAAAAAGCCCTGAGGCATTCAGTAGCGAGAAGCTAGAATTTGGAATAATCCTCCAAAGATCTGGGTTATCCCAGACTCCCATGCACAGCAAGCAGTTCAAATTCACATGCTTATTGTTTTTCCTATACCGCTTTAAAAGTGCTGTTCTGCTTCTCGGTCCCTTCACAAGAGGAAGTGGTGGGCTTGTAAGACAGTACTCTTGTAATTAAGGGCTCAGCTATGTAATTTGCATAGCACCTGAATATGGCACTATACCGCACTGCACTGCCCTGCTCCATGCTCTGGGAATGATTCTTTACTAGGAATAATTGTGTCTCAAGATTGCGTGGACTCTGCACCATCTATTAGGATGCCACTGCTTGCTTGAGAGGTTCTGCTTCCTCCTTACTCTTCCCTGCACCACCTTTCATTAGTGTCCTCATTATTTTTTAAATATACCAGTCCCTAGAAGCCCACGTTTGAGATCAGCACCTCTTTGTGCTTGTTGCAGAAGTTTAAAAAAAATAAAGTCCCTACTGAGGAAGGTTGTCCCCCTTTAAGATGCCACCTGCTGTGCTAAGATACCATTGAGCCCGCCTGTTCTGCCAGCCTGGGCACCCTTTTTACCTGTCTTGCTGAGCCAAGCTATCAAGTCTCGTCCAGCACACACACAGGCAGGGGCACACCCAACTGCAGAACGACACAGACACTGAGATCAGCTCTGGGAAGACTCAGCTTAAGTCCACCTCCCTTGGAGTGCAGACCCAAAAGTATATGATGAAATCTGCCTCCTCCCTCAATGTGGAGGAGGGTATGCACAGCCTTTTACTCCCTCCCCCCCATTATTAATTGCACAAACTGGGTTATATTATAAACAAGAAATAAGTTTATTAACTACAAAAGGTGAATTTTAAGTGAATATAAGAGATAACAGACAGAACAAAGCAGATTACTGAGCAAATAAAACACAATATGCAAGCTAACCTCAATATACTTAAGAAACAGGTTACAAAATGTAATTTCTTACCCTAAATATTATTTTAGGCAGGTTGCAAAGTTTCTGTAGCTTAGAGTTCCAGTTATATCTCTTTTCAGACTGGATCCTTCTCTCAGTCTGTACTCCCCTCTTGCCTGCCCTTCAGGTGTCTTTAGCAGTCTTTCTTCTTGGGCAGACAGGCCATGGAGTAGAGTCCCGTTTGCTTTCCTCCCCACCCTTATATAAGGTGGTAATCCCTTGTTTCACAAACTTGACCCCCCTCAACCTTTTAGTGGAAAGTTATAAGACTTCCAAGATAATGTTTAGTATCAGGTGACAAGACCAGATGACTTAGTAGTGTCACAGATATGTCCCAGGACACCTCCCAGGAGAGAGAGAGGTTAGTACAGGGGTTCTCAAAGTGAGGGTTGAGATCCCTCCGGGGCTCACAAGGTTATTACGTGGGGTGGGGGGGTCGTGAGCTGCAGCCTCCACCACAAGCCCTGTTTTGCCTCCAGCATTTATAATGGTGTTAAAGATGTAGAAATGTGTTTTTAATTTATAAGGGGGAGGTCACACTCAGAGGCTTGCTGTGTGAAAGGGGTTACCAGTACAAAAATGGATTAGTATCTCTGAAGTCTTGTTGTTCCTTCCTAATGGCCCATCAAATCTGATGGCCAGTCATCTGATGAGTGTCTTCCCAGTACACACCCAGTTGTAATTGTTACGTAGTCCATATTTCTAACTTCAGATACAGAAATGATACATGCATACACATTGGATAATCATATTCAATAATTCATAACCTTTCCAATGATATCTTACACGAACCATCTCACATAGAGCACATCTCAGTTATGTCATAGCCATATCATATGCATATTTTCATAAAGAATACGGAGTGTAATGTCACACCTACCTCAATAATTTACAGCCATTCTTTATGGCAAGACAAGTTGAATTCGAAAACAAAAAAGAGGGTGGGGAAGATGAGATAATAGTGCAGTGAGAAAATTTTGATTCTGCTACTGTGATATTTTGGGGATCACCAACACTAGTAGGGGGTTCTGTCACTGACTGCCCTGTAACTTTGGGGTGCCTTAATGCTGCGCTGCTAGGACTCTGATCCCTGATACCAGTAGAATCATAGAATTGTAAGACTAGAAGGGACCTAGTCCAGTCCCCTGAACTCATGGCAGGACAAAGTATTATCTAGACCATCCCTGACAGGTGTTTGTCTAACCTGCTCTTAAAAATCCCCAATGATGGAGATTCCACAACCGCACTAGGCAATTTTTTCCAGTGCTACCCTGACAGTTAGAAAGTTTTTCCTAATGTCCAACTGCAGTGGGGCGGATTGGCCACCCACAGACCCAGAGAGGGAGGAGCCCCTCATTGAACCCTAGTGGGCGGAGCCACACCACGCTCAACCCTCCTCCCAGAAGTTAGTGGGAAGAACCTGAAATACAAAAGGTGGGCTGGAGAACTCAATTGGGAGCCAGCTGCCGGAGGAGCCAGCCGCCACCAGTGAGCTCCCAAACTGGGAGGCTGCTGCAGACCTCAAGGGAGCTGAGGATGGGCCAAGACCGCCAGAGTCATTTATGGATCCAATCACAGAGGAGCTGCAAGCACTGATAGAGGTCTTCCTCCGCTACAACCAGGACAACCCTCTTCAGAGCCAGGTACACTCTGAGCGGGAGTTGGGAAGTGGTCCGAGGTAGCGGACCCTGTCTAGCTGCAACACTGCCAGCGAGTGAGTCAGCATGTTGCAGTCAGGATCCCCGCTCTGCCACTGCTAGGTCCCTGAGCCAGGACACAGAGGAGTGGGTGAGCCTGCATGCCCCTTGCTACCCCAATCCGTGTGTGGCAGTCTCCCCCTTTCTTACGCACCAAGCCTAGGCTAGGAGGCCTGATTCTTTGCTGCCCAGACTGAGTACAGGCCTGAGTCAGTGACTCTTTGCTGCCCCGCCCCGACTGGGGGCTAGGGCTCCGTAACTGTGTTTGTTGTTCAGCCCTGATCACAGGCCCAAGCTCAAGTCTCCCATCGTGCTGCTGATTCCCCGCATCAGGGGACACCCAGAGATTTAGTGGGGCAGATTGGCAGACCACAGACCCGAAGGGGGAGGAGCCACTCCCCCCAACAGACTACACCAACCTAAACTGCCTTGCTGCAATTTAAGCCCATAGCTTCTTGTCCTATCCTCAGAGGTTAACAAAAACAATTTTTCTGACTCCTCCTTGTAACAATCTTTTATGTTCTTGGAAACTGTTATCATGTCCCCTGTCGGTCTTCTCTTTTCCAGACTAAACAAACCCAATTTTTTCAGTCTTCCCTTGTAGGTCATTTTGCTAGACCTTTAATCATTTTTGTTGCTCTTCTCTGCACTTTCTCCTAATCAGTGTGGAGTAGCGCAGAGGAATTACTTCTTGTGTCTTACAGCACTCCTAATATATCCCAGAAACATGTTTGCTTTTTTTTTTCACAGTATTACACTGTTGACTCATATTTAGCTTGTGATCCATTATGATCCCTTTCCACAGTACTCCTTCCTAGTCAGTCATTTCCCATTTTGTATGTGCGCAGCAGATTGTTTCTTCCTAAGTTGAGTACTTTGCATTTGTCCTTATTGAGTTTCATCTTACTTACGTCAGACCATTTCTCCAGTTTGTCCAGATCATTTTACATTTTAATCCTATCCTCCAAAGCACTTGCAATCTCTCTCAGGTTGGTATCATCCACAAACTGTATAGTGTACTCTCTATGCCATCATCTAAATCATTGATGAAGATATTGAACCTAACCAGACCCATAATTGATCCCTGTGGACCCCACTTGATATGCCCTTCCATTTTGAGTGTGAAACATTGATACTACTCTCTGGGAATTGTTTTCCAACCAGTTATGCACCCACCTTATGGTAGCTCCATCTAGGTTGTATTTCCCTAGTTTGTTTATAAGAAGGCCATACAAAGCAGCATCAAAAGTCTTAGGCTATGTCTACACAATGCACCTTTTAGCGACACAGCTGTGCCACTACAGCCATGCTGTAAAAGGCATACAGTGTAGCCGCTCTTTGTCAGCAGGAGAGATCTATCCCGCCAAGAAAAAAATGCCAACCCTAATGAGTGGCAATAGCTTTGTCGGTAGCAGAGCTCTCCCGCCGACAAAGCACTGTTGATACTGGCACTTTTTGTCGGTAAAACTTTTGTCTTTCAGAATGACAAAAGTTTACTGACAAACCCTTACTAAAGTCAAGATATACCACATCTACTGCTTTCCCCCATCCACAAGGCCTGTTACCCTGTGAAAGAAAGCTGTGATGTCGGTTTGACATGATTTGTTCACAACAAATACATGCTGACTCTTACTTATCACCTTATTATCTTATTATCTTAACAGAAGTTAAGCTGGTTATCCTTCTTTCCCTTTTTAAAGATTGGCACTATATTTGCCCTTTTCTAGTCCTATGGAATCTCTCCTGTCTTCCATGACTTTTCAAAGATAAAATCTCTAATGCCTCATCTATCTCCTCAACCAGCTTCTTGAGTATCCTAAGACGTATTTTTATCAGACCTTGGTGACTTGAAGACATCTAACTTGTCTAAATAATTCTTAACTTGTTCTTTCCCTATTTTAGCCTCTGATTCTACCTCATTTTCACTGGCATTCACTATGTCAGCTGTCCAATCACCACCAACCTTCTTGGTGAAAACTGAAACAAAAAAGACATTTAACACTTCTACCATTTCCACATTTTCTGTTGCTCTTTGAGTAACAGGCCTACCCTGTCCTTGGTCTTCCTCTTGCTTCTAATGTATTTGTAGAATGTTTTCTTATTACCCTTTATATCTCTAGCTAGTTTGATCTCATTTTGTGATTTGGCCTTCCTAATTTTTTTCCTACGTGTGATATTTGTCCACGCCCTCCCTCCATTACTGCACAGTTGACTCAGCACTGCAGAGGAGCTTCAGTTGAAGGTGGAGGTGGGGACAGAACTGGGGATGGGGGAGGAGCTGGGGCTAGAGGCGGAGTTGGCCAGAGGGTGGAGAGGGAATGAGGGCATAGCTGGGCTGGGAGCGAAGCAAGGGGAAGAGTGGAGCTGCAGCTGGGGCGGGGCTAGAGGCAAAGGAGGCTGGATGGCACACCCTCCTCAGCCCCATGAGGGTTGGCCTGGGACTCTCAGCACCCCACTCCCGCAAACATTCCTCTGTGCTCCCCTTGGGGAGCATGCCCCACAGTTTGGGGATCGCTGTTTTCGTTCATGCCTGCAGCATCCACATGGGGGAGTTATAGTGCAGCATTTTGGTGCACACTGCGATTCATACCCCTATAGTCTGTACTGTAGTCACCATTAGACTACCTGCCAGTATTAGTACAAGTTAATACTACAGTAGCGTCCAGCTTACAATCTAAATAATGTTGGAATGCTACAGGTGGGATAACAGTAGTAGGGACACAGATTGGTAAGCTAAGTGTACAATTTGGTGACTCTATGGTTTGGGATTTTTATTGGATTTTCCAGAAATAAGATAGTGATTCATTAAGAGCTCCTGTTCACCTATCAGGCCACATGTCTAGCCATTGTCTTTACACAATTTACCATGTGCATCACATTAGAGCAGGATCTTAAGAAGGAAGACAGGCAAATGGCTGTCCAGCCTGATTGAAGCAGGTTTTCCATGTATAAGGGCAGCATGGAACAAGGTGTAAAGCTGTATCCAGTGCCTCTGTCAATATTAGGGATAGCCTTGAGCTGCCAAGTTTGAGTTCAGAATTGGATCCAAATCCAAACTTTCTTTACGTTTGAGGTTCTGGTTCAGACCGTACTCTTGCCAGTATAACTCAGAGCATCAGACTCAGCCTATCCACAATTGTGACTTATATTTTAAGTAGCCCAATTCATCAGTGTGGGAGGGGAAGTGCAGAAAGGAGTTAAGCATTAAAGAAACTTAGAAATTGAAAAATGTTTCAAATGGATTGTGTGTGAGGAGCAATAACAAAAGGGATCACACTAGATGGGGTCTGCTATGGGGATCACCTTCTCTTGTCAAGTACTGTAGGTGAAAAAAAGTAGCTAAGCAGATACCCTAGAGAGTAACCTGACAATCTGGGCCCTTTTTGAAACTGACTTATGTCTGCAAGTGCACAGAGACAAGGTCTGATCGTAAAAGCATTCTTACACCAGAGGGCAAGAGGGTCCCTGGTATCTTGCAGTGAGTTTCAGCTGGCCTGACCAGCTCAGAGTACCTCCATTCAATACTGTTATATTCTGTATCTAAAAGATGCCATGTAATATGTCATTGGAAAACTAATAACTCACTGATCATGAATATTCTTGCATGATGTAGGTATAGTCAACCCACAAAGAAGTATACAGATGCGCTAGAATTATGGCTAAACTGTATTTAAACAAGGCAGGGGAGTTGATAATCGATTTGGGGGTGTTCAGACAGAGGAATGCATTTCCACGTGTTTGAGTGTGTCTCCTGTGTAAATTCAGCAAGGTGTGACCAAAGACAAAGAAAAGCACATTTGACTGAAAGGTAACAAAGCCATCAGGAGACCAAGTGAGGAAAAAGTGATCACCTAACAATCTCAATGGGGGATGCACAGTGCATCCTAAGGAAGCCTTTCTGCCTCTTGAAGCAGGCCCAATGAACTTGGAGAGAGATATTTTCCAAAGGTTTACAGGACTGTAAGGAGAGGGACAGAGAACCCCTAAGTTATCCTTCCCCTGAGGAGACAAGGAAAACCAGCCTCTTGGACTCTGTGATAATACTGATTAAGAGCTAGTCAGCCATTGCTGGAAAAGGAATGATGAGGATCTACCTCAAACTACCTAGAATCAAGACTGTCACTCGCTATGTTAGGTCATAGCCATTATAAAGCATATTTTACTTTTGTTTGTTTGTTCGTAACCCTTTCTATCTTTATCCCTTATACCTGAACTCACTTAAAACCTATCTCTTTTTGAGTAAATACATTTGTTTTACTGTCTGTCTAAACAGCCCCAGTGCTTTTATTGAATTGACGAGATTGTTAACTCCAGTCAGGATAACAAGCTGCTGTTTGTCTCCTTAAAAGATCTACAAACTTAATATCTTCTGTGACTGTACAATGATAGAGGCTGCGCTTTGCACAGAGACATTTCTGAAGAGCTCGAGGGTTGCAGTTCACTGTTTGTTCCCTGCTAGGTGAGGTTTGGGCTGGGAGAGCTCAGAGGAGTTTGCTGGCAAAGGCAGATGAGCTGGTGTGTAATAGAGTTGTCATACAACTTGGCTGCAGCAAAGCTCTCACTTTCTGAGGCTGATAGGGGTAGCACAATGTCTCACAGCTCTGGGTATCCCCAGCAGCTTGCCACAGAGGGGTAGAGAGAGGCAGTGGTGGAGGGTTAATTATTTATTTATTACTTGGCTGTAAAACTCTCAGAGGAGTTTCAGCAGATTGCCTTGCTGGTTGCCTTTGGTCATGCTGCAAGTCCCAGGCTGGTAAGGTCTTTGGGACAGGATCACGTCTCTATACCTGTGTGTAAGGCACCTATTAGTGCTATCCCAATGAATAGCAAGTTAAGCTTTTCCTGACCAGGTAGGCGACTCATGAGAGGGGCACAAAGGGTCAAGTGACTCTCCAGCAGGGTCAAGTGCCCCCACTGGTCTGGGCTGGGAAAGGAAGGGGCGGGGCCAGAGCCAGAAGGGAAGAGGCGAGGCCAGAGCCTCTCCTCTTCCACCAACTCTGCCTGGGATGCTGCCCAGTGCAGTGCAGTGCAATGGATGACTGGGAAAGCGCCTGGCTGGAGCAGCAGCCAACTGCCTCCTACCCAGGTTCAGCTTCTGGGGACAGTGGCCGAGTGAGCCTCAGCCCCTTCCCCCCACCCCCCTGTGCTCAGAGGCAGCTCCTGTCCCCAGAAGCTGAGTCTGGGCTGGGAAGGGGCTGCCGCTACTCCCTGCCTGGGCTCAACTTCTGGGGACAGGAGCTGACTCTGAGCATGCCAGAGAGGGCGAGGGAGGGCCTCCAACTTGCTCAGCCGCTGTCCTGGAAGCCAAACCCGGGTGGGAGGCAGCCCGCTGCCACTGCAGCCAGATGCTCTGCCAGGCAGCTGCTGTGCTGCAACGGGCAGCATCTGGAAGTGGCTCCATGGCCTGGCTGCCAGGAAGAATCGCCAAACATGCTAGGGGGAACCAGCACAGCGGGAGGACAGAGCCCCTGCCAAGTAACATGGGATGGAGAGGTGACGGGGAAAGCGCGGGGGGCCTGGGCTGAGGGCGGGGCAGGGAGAAGACATGTGGGGAGGTCACATGTCCTCCCCTTTAGCTGGTGCCCGCCCAGTATGGGGAGGCACCCGTTGTCTTTCCTCATTTTTCTTACTAGCTGTCTGTAGAGCCGCTCTATATATCCCACCCTTTGCTTGAGGACCCTCGGGTTTGCTATGAGGGCTAGTTATTTTTTATGAAGTCTGAGTATCTGGCTGGTTGGTTGACTTTAGATCTCCAGGTTCAGACTGTGCCTAGCCTAGCATGTGTGTGGGGGGATGAAGGGCACCCCATTCTTGTGAGAGCCAGATGCAGTAGCAGTCCCTTTGTTCAGGTTATCCCAGGCGCTACTACATTCTAGAGCCTGAGGGTTCAAGTCAATCCAAAGGGGATAACAGGAAGCAGTCATGGCCTTGCTATCCTCCTCAGTGCTTGCCTACAGAGCTGGCCAGGTGCACTGCAGGAAGCAGGCTATATAATCTAATGAGATGGTATGATGTGTGTGCTCCCTCCTTGCACTAGTTGATTCAGGAAGAACTGTTTCTTTTTAGACACAGACAGATCTTCCTTGAGCTCCTCATGGGACAGTGCAGCTTTGCCTGGCTCCCTAAACAGGGCTTGTGTGACTTGTGATGGACACACAGATTAGCATTCTTATTTTATTGATTTAATATCTGATTCCTGAGTGAGGTTGTGAATTGGCTGTTGTGGACTAACCTACAGTGTATAATTTTAAAAAGTGAGAGATTCTGTTCTGGGGAAATTCTACTATAAGTAGAAATATCAAAACATTCCCTGAAGACCTTTCTCATGGTCAAAATGCCTTGATTCCAGGGCACTTGGCCAGCATGCGTTCTAAACCTTCTGCATCTGTAGAAGTACCACTGATTCATCAATACGTTGATCACACTTTGGGCAGTGTAGGAGGAAAAGATTTTTCTTGACCATTTCTGCATATTTTCTGTGTTCCAGTGTTGGGATGTCTTCTGCTTCACTAGTAGCCCTATCAATCAAAATACATAAAGCCAAAAATACAGTGGCATGATTCTTTGTCAGCTCTGTAAACGTAGCCTACTTGAGATGAGATTGAGGCTATTCATGAGATATATTCAAAAACTACAAGGAAAGTATCCCTTTGCTTCATGGGTGATTAAGCACATCATTTATCTCTCTACGCGGAAGTTAAACTGACAGCATCCGTTTAATTTGTTTTAAAGAAAATTGAAGTCTTATACCAGCTAATACAAATAATGATGTTTTTATAACTTTTTAAAAAAGAATGAATGAAAACAGGTTTTATAATTTAAATATTCCTCTGCAATGTTAGGGGACCCCAAACTTAAATGTAACTGATACCTAGGATCAACCAAATGAAAGTAACCAGGCTAATTCCTTCTAAATATACAGTTATCAGTTGGACAGTCTAGTTTCATTGCCTAAGCTGAGTGGAATGGAAAATGTAAGTAAATAGCATTAATGGTGAAGAGACAATAACTTTTTGTAAAGGTTATAGGAATGCAAAATGTTGTTAGTAATAGATGTAAGGAATTTTGAAATATGTGGACCAAGAGCCTAGGCTACACTACCGCTAAAGCCACTTTGTACCAAATTGCTTATACGATGCCATCCTAAAGCCAGAATAGCCAGCACTTGGAGGATCCCTCTAGTGTAGAGGGCTCCTCTGGTGGCATAAATCTGGGGAAGAAGCTGATATAACTCCTTTTCCTTCTGGCAGTGCTGTGTCACCTTGCTGATCCCTGCATGCTGTGTTTGCCCTTGGACCTGTTGTTAGCTGCTTTACCTTATGCTGAAGGATGGGACTAGCACATGGCTGGCCCACCTTGCATAAGGCCACCTTTGTGCACTCCCCTCCTGAGCTGCAATGTGCAGTCCCTGGCCTCAGTCAAGGATCTCAGCCATGCTTTCAGTTTTGACAGTGACCCTTTTAAAATAGTCACCAGCTTTCTTGAATGAAAAAGACATTCACGTGTGGAATTTTACATTAAATACTTTAAAAATAATTAAGAATCCTGAGAGTGAGGTGTTATGTTGTGATGTTAAAGTATTATTATTATTTATTATTTATTAATTTATTAACATTCATATTGCCTAGATACCAGTCAGGATAGGTTCTATTGTGCTAACCATTGTTCAAAAATAAAGAAAATGAGTTCATGCCTCCAGAGATGTTACACTCTGAAGAGAAGACATAGCAAGTGGCTGAAACAAACAAGGAATAGGAAGGAGGGTAGGAGGGGTGACAAGGTTCCTTCCTCACTCTGAACTTTAGGGTACATATGTGGGGGACCTGCATGAGAAGCTCTAAGCTCAAAACAGCTTAGATCTGGTCTGGCTGCCACCACTCCCAAGCACTAATTCTCTTCCCTGGGTAGCCTTGAGAGACCCTTCACCACTTCCCAGGTGAACACAGATCCAAACCCCTTGGATCTTAAAACAAGGAGAAATTAACCATCCCCCCTCCTTTCTCCCACCAGCTCCTGGTGGATCCAGATCCAATTCCCTTGGATCTTAAAACAAGGAAAAAATCAATTAGGTATTAAGAAAAAGGTTTTTAATTGAAGAAAAGAACAGTAAAAGAAAATCCTCTGGGAGAGATTAGCATACCAGCTACTCTCACAGACAACAGATTCCAAACACAGAGGATGTTCCCCTGAGCAAAAACTTAGTTACCAAAAAAAAAAAAAAATACCCAAATACCCAATTTGATTCTTCCTCTAATTGCACAAGACAGGTTACAGAGAAATAAACATAAACCTATTTACCCTTTCTAAAACTTACTACTCTGATAAGAGGCTGGTTCCTTGATCTTTTGTCTCCGGCTGAAACTGAAAACTGACTAAACAAGGGAAACTTCCCTCCTTCCTTTTGAAACATCTTGTTCCCCCATTGGTTCCTCTGGTCAGGTGTAAGCTAGGCTAGGTGAACTTCTTAACCCTTTACAGGTAAAAGAGGCATTAACCCTTAACTATCTGTTTATGACAGATAAGACATAACAAGTGGCTGAAACAAACAAGGAATAGGGAAGAGGGTAGGAGGGGTAACAATTTCTTGGTGAGCAGTTCTTGGTCATTCAGTAGCAGTGAGCACAACTTGCCACCTGCCTGGCCGTTATCAGACTGTAGTTTAGGCATTACAGAAGAGGTGAGATTTGAGGAGGGACATGAAGGAGATGTTATTGGATTCCTTTCCAGTTAATTTGCATGCTGTAATTTTATTGGTTGAAAGGAGTCAATGACATGATGTGGTCTGTGTATCAAAAGTTCTCACTGGTGGATGACTTGATCCTCTCTACACAAATCACAGGATTGGCTCTGTGCTCCAGGCCTCACCTTCTCTCCCAGAAGCAGTCTTGGCTTAATGGGATCCCCTGAGGCTGCAGGACACAGTTGCTGCTGAGCTTCTGCTGTGGCAGAGTATTCAGTTCCTCCCCTGCAGGGTGCATGTGGTTATAGGAGGCCCATATTTACAGAGAAGTGGTGGGAGGCTCTGCCTCCCCAACATCAACCCATCAAGTCTTCTGTCAGCCAGCTGAGCTAGCAGCAGCTTTGGGCAGTACTGTCCTCTGCCTTCTAGCACCACCCTGACATCTCAAGTCTCAACCATGTTCTCTGGAGCCTTCCACTCTGCCCGTAGTGACTCCTCCATCTTGCCTGCCTCATGTTCTCAGCTCCGTCACCTGCAATACCCCAAACCACTTCCTCCTCCTCCCATACCTGACAGTGAATACCACCCTCTCTCTGTCTCCATCAACTCCCCTCCATTCTCTCTGACCCCTTCTCTTCTTCACTGGCAGGTTCAACCCCTTCTCATCTTCCTGACCCCAGCCCCACTGGCAGCTCTCCCTCTATAGTCACCAGCAGCTCCTTTCCCTCCCCATCAGCTCCACACTAGGAATCCACCTCCTATGGCTGTCCTCTCTCCTAAACCCAGGGATCCTCATTTCTGCTCTCTCCTTTCCCCAGACAGCCCTACCCTCCCTCCTCTTTCCCTCCTTCCACTCACTGCTCCCCCAGAGCCTCCTTCCACCCTACGCTCCTTTCCCTCACAGACCCAAGCTGGTGAGGCACTTTCATGAAGATCCTGTTCCTTGGGAAAGGAACTGGGCAGCGTTAGAGGCAAGGATCCCTGACACTGCAGTAGCTCCTTTCACAATGAACAAGATCTTTGTGGAAGTGCCAGCTGATCCTGTTCATTGTGAAAATGATCCCTGTGAAAGTGCCTAGGCAGCGCTTCCACTTGGAAATACCAAATGAAATTCATTGTTTCAGACCTCCTCTTAAAAACCCTCCATGTGACTGGCTGTCCCAAGTCACCTGCATCAGCATCCTAATCATTATCGCCTACAACAGTGATGTGCCACAGGGAGAATGGAAATGTTAACTACAAGAGTGAGACGTGTGAGCACAGGAGACAGAGCTTCCTCTGCAGTCAGCCTATGAGCCCTCCAGAAGCGATCAGAGTGACCATGAACCTCAGCATGTTCAGAGTGAAGTGTCAAACCTCACCTTCCACAGCACCTAACCCCAGCCCCAAAGAAATAAAGATAACAGCCCCTGGGAGATAGAGAGGGAGGCTGATCTTGTGATTAAGGCACTGGAATGGGATTCAGGAGATCTGGATTTAGTTCCTGGCTCTGTAAAGACTTCCTGTGTGATCTTAAGCAAGTCACTCAGGCTCTCCGGCTGTGTCTGCATTAGGGCATTTTAACCAAAAGATTCTCACTAGTGCTACCACTCGCTGAGCTGCGCCAGAGAGCCATCATGATAATTCCTAGCTCTAATACCTAATATAGACAAGGTTCTTGTGTTTTTACCAGCATATTGGTTAAACTTGTTTAGGAGAGTGACTGTGAACGACATACATCCTTGCAGTGACACCCAAGTACCTAGCATGTGAGGGTGGAGTTAAATCTCAGGGAAAGTTGCATAGAGAAGACATTTGTTCAGGGACATTGCTGCTGCTGGCCAGAGTATTTCAAGTTGCATTTGCTGAAGAGCAACCCCTGATTTACATATGGAAATACTAACAGCCTAAAGTTTAAGGTGTGTAAAAACACAAATATCCTTATTCCGTCTTGTGTATTAGATTTACTCTTCCATCATATACAAATCTCTCTGTGCTTTTCTGACAGTGATCTTTGGGCCAGTTGCATTAATTAAACTAATCAAATCGTTAATCCAAACTGGAGACAAATGAACATACCGTCATTCCTCTTGATACTAATTGTGCCTTATTTCCTGGCCAAAATTTTCAAACTTAGGTGCTTAATATTAAGCATCTAAATCCATAGGAAAGTAAATAAGTGGCCTGACTTTTCAGTGGTGCTGATCCCCCATGATTCCCATGGAAGTTGCTTTACCTATATGTCTGAGCTATATTAGGACAGAGGGTGCATTCCTCTGTGGGCTTAACCTACATATTTCATACGAGCAAACAACCATCTGCTTGCATTTGAGATACGTACTCTAGCACATGCCTGAATGAGCTCCAGGGCCACACACAGCAGAATTCTGGACAGCTATACACTGAGGAGGGAGGAATCTATTAATCTGTCAATATGCACACAGAACTATTATGGTCAATACATGTTATGGGAATGTTAAGGGGACAATAGTCTGGTACATGGGAATTGTGCAGGAAAAGAGGTTATATCCAAGTAAATACATTATTGACTGCGGGTATATGTTCACTGCTGAGATAACGCAGGATATTGGCATCTGGGTCTGAGCACCTGGGTTCACCTAACCTTGTTGCGAGCAGCCACACTGCAACATCTTACCCTAGTTATTGCATCCTTATTGGTTCTGCACTCCCCAGTGTGTGTCTCTAGGACTGCTGGGGTGCGGGTAAGCCTCTGATTCTTTGTTCTGCAGTAAGCTAAGTCACTGGAGGATTTTTTTCCCTGTGACTGGTGGATGAATTTGTCAGGGGGCATGGATCAGCGTTCATGTCACACTTCTCGTCAGTACCTGGCCCGCGCCAGGGAAGCTAATGATCCCAATAGTGGACCAAATTCGGTGGTGAACCCTGGTCACGTGCCACCTGAGATACATTGTGCATACACTAAGAAGACTTGTCTGTTCTTCTGGGCAGAGGGGGAGAGTGGTGGGATGGCATTAGAAGGTTAGCAGCACTTGAGTGGTGTAGCCTGTGTTCTGTAGCCTGAATTTAGTACCCCTACTCTGACCGCGGCTGTCAGTGATTTCAAAGGAAGGGGCCTGAAGCTCTACAAGAGGCAATTGTGGAATAACCTCCCTGCAGGGAAAGTTTCCTCCTACTGCACATGAATTACAAGTTGCTTTCTGCCCTGAACACTGAAGGTGAAGATTTTTCCAAAACTCTCGTGAGGATGGTTTTTATTTTGTTTTGTTTTGTTTTTTAATCCTTTCTATACTGGATGTTCTCATTATTCAGAAAAATGTCCAGTCCTTTTTTCTGAATCCTACTAAGCTCTTGGCCTCCGTAAAGGCTTGCGGCAATTAGCTCCACAGGCTAATGCAGCACATATGCTGAAATTCACTTGCGATGAGCACTTGTGCCAGGGAAGTTGGATCACTCGACTGCTCACAAAAAGGAAATACAAAATAATAATACCTAGCTCTTATCTTCTCATCTGGAGCTCTCTAAACATTTTAAAAGAAAGTCACTAGCATTATTCCCATCTGCCTAGCCCTTAGCCCATGACAGAGCTGGAAAATGAACCTAAGTCTTGGTAGTTTCACAGCAAAGAAACACCTAAGGCACCAAGTCTCAGAATCCAGGTCAGTTGTCTTGAGATAACAGAGCTTGGGCTGCAAGGCTAAAAATAGCAGCGTGGACATTCCCACTTGACTGGAGCCCGGGATCCTAGAACCTCCACCCTCATCATGTTTCAGTTGAGCTCCAACCTTCTTGGAAATGCCTACACTGCTATTTTTAACCCTGCAGCACAAGCTCTGCAAGCCCAAATCACTTGACCTGGGCTCTAAGACTCGGTGCTGCATGTTTTTTATTGCAGTGTAGACATATCCTGCGTCCCAATGCAGTGCCCTGTCCAGTAGGCCATACCACTTCCCACAAAATGGGTGTGAACGTGAGCAAAGTGAATGAATTAAAAAATTTCTAACAAACTGTTGCTGATCATTTTGTGCTCTACTCCTCCAGCTCCGGCATAATGAACTTATACCCTAAAATGATGTGTAGCCTTGCTGTGTACTGTTGAACAGTTGCCATGGTTCACCCTACAGATAGCTGTGTTTCACTGGTGGATGAAATGGTCCCTAGGAACACTTTGTTTGTCAGTTAGTAAAGTACATTGGGCCCCTTTGGGATGAAAGGCACAATATAAATGTAAGACTGTTATCAAGAGTGATCACCCTGGGCTCTAACCTCAGAGATATTTGCGATAATTTTGGTAAAAAATAATAACTTTCACACAAACCTAAACAGCACTCACAGTATTTCACATAAAAGACAATGAATCTGATGCCAGATACCGTACATCTGTTTTAGAAGGGACTTGTATCCAATCCATCTTTTATGTAAAGCACTGCACTACATCTTAACTCTAGTAGGTGGTATAAAGGAACTAATAATATCAGCTGATATGAAATGAAATATGAGTAATAACTGAATGTTTCAGAAAAAGCATTTTTTTCCCATAGTTAGTAATGCGTGACTCACTCAAACTCTCTAGCTACTGCACTGCATGAATGACTCAAAATTCCATAGAGAATGGAGAAACAATCAGTTCTTTCTCTGCCAATGTTTCTTTTTTAAATCATCACTGTTGTAACTCACTTACTTCAAAAGGGAATACCTGGGTCTATCTTTCTCTCCTCATGCCGTGATTAAAACCTAGTGATTTATCAACATTAATAGCTACCAAAGAGATGCGGAATGTGATGCCAAAAAGGGAGCTCTGGTGACAATTAAAAAAAACCATATTTAAACTGACTGCAGTGCTAAGTCTCCAGAAATGACCCATATAGTGTATAAGCAACACTATTTTAAACACATGGGACCAAATTATCCTTTGTGGAATCTTCCTGTGGGAGAACTGGAAGCTCAAAGTTTGGTCTCTTAGAGTTTCCATCTGACCATTTCTTGGGGAGTAAGTTTGGAACCCATCCCATGGAGTGGGAAGGACATTTGGCCCTTCAAACCCATCAGTCTCAGGAGATCTGCCTGAGAGAGACAAGGTCCATTGGCAAGGAGGTCCTGTGCTTTTGCAGCCTACCTACCACACACCTGGCTTCCATGACATTGTGTCCCATCAGGAGCAGGCTCCTGTGGGGTTTCCAGATGCCTTTGTCCTCTAAACTCTCCTCCTCACAATGCGGTAACCAGTATAAATTATTGCTGATAGGATCATCATGACCTTATACCAGGGATCTCCATGAGAGATATGGGGCAGTAATCCTGTGGAAAGCAGCCATCCTCTAGTCCTACCCTTCCGACATGTGGCCTGCCTCCCTCCATCACATCCGTGAAGCCTCACCGCCCTGGATGCACTTCTGCAGGAGGATCCTTGGAAGAGATGAATATTTAGCTCATTGTCCTAGAGAAAATATTATGGGTGTTTTTGTTTTGTGCTTCGGTTTTGATATTTTTTTAATCAAACAGAAGTGTGCAAATTTATAACAGAACCTACAGCCTTTGCCCAGGGTATTCCAGTTAAAACAATGACCCTCTGCAATGAATAGTCTGTGGTGAAGTTGGCCCATAACTCTTAATAAATTCCTTGTACCCTGACAGTTTTGGATTCAGTATCTCAAAGCGAGGGCTTTGATTTTTTCTACTTGCCTCCATTAGACAGTGTTCATACCAACAGCAGCATCCACTTGTAATGGTTTCTCTTCTGCTGAAGGGTGGCTGATAATCTTCACAGCTCCCCCAAGCAGCATTATGGGATTTTTCTGTTAAGTTTCCTTTGGGTCACACAATTTTTTTGATCCCTCCACCTCCATGCCAAATCATTAGAAAAAGATAGTAATATTTCTAATAATAGAGAGGTATTTAAAGAGTGCTTCACAGTTGCAGCGCTATACGAATGGTAACTAATACTGTAATTCTCTCCATGTTAGGGTTTTCTATAGCACCCAGAATTGTGGTCACTAAAGAATAAGGATGATCTAATGGCATGGTCTGAAGTCAGTAGACTGGGACTGAGGAGGTCTGTGTTCAGTTTCTTCCTCTCTCATAGACTTTCTGTGTCCTCAGGCAAGTCACTTAATCTCTCTGGGACTTCATTCCCCATCTGCAAAATGAGGATAATAATACTTCCTTTCTCCCACCCTTTGCCTGTCTCCTTTATTTGGATTCTATACTTTAGGGGGACTGTTTATTATCAGGCCATACAACCCCTTGTGCAATGAAGCTTTGATCTCAGGTGAGGCCTTTATGCATTGGTGTACAACAGTTAATTAATACTAATCGTTAAGTGCTAAGAAGTTGAGATACGTTGTATTGTTCCCAGCTGGCAGCCAGTGACTGCCAAGCTTGTGTACTCTAATCAAAAAGATCAACATTCGTCTTGCCACAAGACAATACTCTCTAACCTGATTACATTCATTCCAGTTTTTCATTTTCTGTTTAGATTGAGAAAAAGATATATTAGCCAAATCCAGCAGAATAGAAATTGGTGTAATTTACACCATCTTTCAGCCCCCCAATATGTAAATTATTCTAATTTAGACACGCAAATCCTTACACCTAATCTCTAACTATGGCCAGGAGAAGGGATGTTACTTTTACTTGCCCAAGACCTTACTTCAAGACAGGCATTAGAACATGGGAGTTCCTAATTCCACTGTGTGCTCATTTCTCCAGAGGTGGTGATATCAAGCCTGGAACCTCAGCATGGAGAGTTCTTACTACACTGATAAAGATTTATTCCATGTGGTTGGTACTCTCAAGATTAAGTTTCTCAAGAAACATGAAGCTTTACAGCTCATCTAGTCACGACCACAGCACTAATGTAATCTGATGCGTCTATGGAATTTGAGAGGTGGAACTGAAAATAAATCTAGAAGTAAAGCAGAAGGCTCAGTCCTTGACAATGCAGACTGAACAGTTTGACTAAACTGTTCAAAAATAACTCTGAAACAAAGCAGAAGAAATCCTAAATCTATAACACTGTGAGTTTATTTTTCTAGCTGGATATTATCCTGCATTTGTATTGCTATTTTGAATAAGAACTAACGATCAAAGGCTCTGCATACCATAAATAAATACAATTACAAAGCATTGTTTCCTTTGTTCAAAGGCAACATTTCACACAGTATCAGCTTCAGAAGAGCATCCAGGTCTCAAAGGGCCTAGAATGAGATCTCATGGGACTCACCATTGAAAGGAATTGGGGACTCGTGGGAGAATTTGCTCCATCCCTGCAAAGCCTGGCTGCTCTTCAGCAATTGACACAGCTCTGGTGCATCTCAGGTAACCTAGTTTAAACTGAATACACTAAACTAGTCATTCTATTAATAGTGGTTTGAAAAATTGTCACTCTTTATATTGGGTGAAACCCTTTCTATAGAGAAAAGTATGGTGACAAGCTTGCCCTTACTAAGGTTAATCTGAAATACTGCACACAGTAAAAAGGATGCCACTTGTCTGACAGATAAGTACTATATGTCTTTGTGTGCTTTTTCTTTAAGAAGTCTTTTGTCCGCCTGATTCTGCACACAATTCACTTCATCAATAAAAAATGGAAAAAATTAACTAATTTACCCTGGGGTCACAGTCAAACATCATAAAATCCTGCTATTTACAGTGGTTGATTTTAATTCCAGACCCAGAGTGAGTTATGGCAGTGATAAAAATTAATTTTCAAACATTATTGGTCTCTGGATTCACCATGGCCACATTCTGTCCTTTCTCTGGGCCTGAGTCAAGGCTCATTGAAGTGCATGGAGTGATTTCCATTGACTTCAAAGGGGTTAGGATCAGATCCTCCATGAGCCACCCGTTGCTTCCCTCCTCCCACACCCCACACACCGTGGCAGTTATCCCCCCACTTGTGTGATGAAGTAATAAAGAATGCATAAATTTGAAACAACACTGACTTTATTGCCTCTGCAAGCAGAGATCAAAGGAGGGAGGGGAGGGCGGTTGGCTTGCAGCAAAGTAGAGTGAACCACCATTCTGCACTTGCTCAGCCTATAGTTGAAAATGGGAATCTGTGATAAGCACTAGGATAGAAGCACAGGCAGGACTGAATCTCCATTTGTGTGTGAGTCTTTGGTTGACACTGGTAAAATACAAAATGTCCCAGGATATGTATGTTGGGGCACAGTTCTAAACGGCAGCTTAATTTTTTTTATTTGCAGCAAAATGTAGTGGTCTAAGTATCTGACTGTGAGTCCTGGTAGCAAGGGGTAGGCTGGGGTAGGTGAGACCGCGCGGTGCTGCTGACTGGGAGAGCAGCCCGAGGCAGAAACCTACAGCTGCCATGATATTCCAGGCAGGACTGAATCTCCATTAGACAAAACTTAAAGAAGAGAATCACCTGGAGTCATTCCCATTTTTGCCCAGCTGCCCTCGACTGACCTCACTGAGGCCAGCCAGGAGCACCCAGGGGACGACGATGATGGATACCAGTTATACTGTACCGTCTGCCGTCCACAAGGCAAGGCAAGGGGATGCTGCTGTGTAGCGTTGCAGCACCACATCTGCCAGCAGCATCCAGTAGACATACGGTGACAGTGAAAAAAGGCAAGAAATGATTTTTTCCCCTTTGCTTTCACAGAGGGAGGTGGGGGGGCTGACGACATATACCCTGAACCACCCGCGACAATGTTTTTGACCCTTCAGGCTTTGGGAGCTTAGCCCAGAATTCAAATGGTTTTCAAAGAGTGCGGGAACTGTGGGATAGCTACAGTCATCAGTTGTCCCTCCCTCCATGAGCGACAATTTGGTTCTTTGGCTTTCTGGTATGCTTGTCTCAGCTCCTTAAGTTTCACGCAGCACTGTGCTGAGTCCCTGTTGTGGCCTCTGTCCATCATGGCCTTGGAGATTTTTTCAAATGTTTTGGCATTTGTCTATTGGAACGGAGTTCTGATAGAACAGATTCATCTTCCCATACAGAGATCAGACAGGAGTGTCTGGCTCAGCAAGACAGGGTGCTGGAGTCCTGAGCTGTCAGGGAAAGCAGGGATAGAAGTAGTCTTGGCACATCAGGTGACAGCTCCCCAGGGGGTTTCTGTGATCCAACCTGTCACAAATACCAACAGGAATTTTGTGTTACCTAGACAATATTGTAGCTATGTTTTTTTCCCCCTCTTCAAGTGATGTTGCTGATGCATAGGTTGTCAGCCATCGCCTCCTACCTTTCATAGTTATGACAGAGTTGTAAAACTTCCACTCTCCTTTGGATACCAGTCCATCTGGTGATGTTTCTGATAGAACTGGCTCTCTTTCTTTTTCTTCCTGGTTTGCCTCTGATAATCTGAGCCCCAGAATCAAGTCGCTCTGCAATCAGAGAGCTATGTGTCTGCAGAAAGATGTTATTCTTTGACCTATGGTCTCAAGTACTTAGACTCTTTTTAGATTCATTCTCCTTATCACCTCATTGTTCATTGTTTTGGTTATCCAGCTAATTTTTAACATTCTTCTATAACACCAAAACTCAAACACTCTGAGTGATCTCTCAGTATCCCTTTTAAGTGTCCATCCCTACAGGACAGTTGTAGTAGGGAATCTGTTCATTTGTTCCACTGCTTGACCACTGAGGTGTAGGCATTGCCTACCTTGTGTGTTACTATGTTTATTCGTTATCATATTTTTTATCCTCCTAATGTTGATCATCATTCCGTATTTCTTGCTGCCATTGTTCACAGCAGCAAGCATGTTCTGAAGTTCTTCCATATCTAAGCAATGCAGACTAGGCCATTAGTATATCTTATATTGAGGTATACACAATTGACCTGTACACCTTGGTTGGTCTTGGTCTTTTAATCCTTCCCTCATTTTACCTTCTACGTATAGGTTAAATAGTGGCAGAGATAGAATGTAACCTTGATGGACATCTTTAGTGATGCTGCAATATTCAGACTGCTGCTTTCTGTCCCCAATACAAGCTTTATATTAACTGTAAATCTTGGGAGTCAATATTACATTCTTCAAGAATATGTATAATGTTATATTAAATTTTATCAAAAGGCTTCTCAAAATCCACAAAGCACATTTAAATTTCTCTTTGCACTTCTATCCAGGGGCGGCTCCAAGCACCAGCAAGCCAAGCGTGTCTGGGGCGGCAAGCCACGGGGGGCGCTCTGCCAGTCGCCACAAGGGCAGCAGGCAAGTTGCCTTTGGTGCCATGCCTGCGAAGGGTCCACTGGTCCCGCGGCTTTGGCAGACCTCCCGCAGGCGTGCCACCGAGTCCGCGGGACCGGGGACCTCCTGCAGGCAAGCCGCCAAAGGCAGCCTGCCTGCCGTGCTTGGGGTGGCAAAATACCTAGGGCCGCCCCTGCTTCTATCACACACTCATATAAAGATCCTCAGGGCAAAGATTGCCTCCCTTGTACCTACTTCTGGGCAGAAATCAAACTGATTTTTGCTAATTCTTGTCTCAAGACGTTGATGTATTTGTGTGCTGATGATTTTCCACAAAACTTTGTGTGTGGCCTATTGGGCTTATAGTTTGATGTTTTTCACATTCTCTAACATTTACCTTTGGTAGAGGATTGAAGACTGACCTTTTGAAGTCCTCTAGAAATTCCCCTTGTGTGTATAACTGATTGGAAAGTGTTAGCAATCATGTTTTTGAATCTTCATTCAGAGATTGCAGTATTTCAACCATAATACCTTCCTCCCCAGCTGCTTTGCCATGCTTTATGCTTTTTAGCACTCTTTCTAGTTCCCATATTGTTGTAACTTTAGCGCCCTCGTGGCCAAAGTGGAGTCTGCTCTGCAGGCGGCTCTGGCCAAGAGTCAGCGCGTGCAGGAATGCAGCAGGAGAAATCCCTTCCACCCCAGGGGCACTTGTTCCAACCCCCCCAGAGTGAACACACACCCCCACAGGAAAAGTGCAATGGATAGAACAAGGGAGATATTTATTGACAGAGGGATGAGAGGAGAAATACAACAAGGGGAAATATAAGGAGAGCAGTAAAACAGGGCTGCATCCAAACCAAGACCCACAGTCCCAGTGGTAGCACAGTCTGACAGGGCAGACACTGAGCGATGTGTCTGCACACACAGTTCAGGAGGCCTGAGCAAAGTTCCAGTCCAATGATGAGTCTTGGGTGCTCCTGGTCGTCTTCGGCACCAGTGAACTCTCCCCAGCAAACCTCTCCGGTGCCCTCTTCTGCTGCTCTGTGCAAAGCCACACAGAGCAACCACCTCCCCACTTAACTAGCTACAACCTCCCTCCTTGTTCCCAATGCAGAGTCACAAGCCCCAGTACTCACAGCCCCACGCAGCTCTGGGCAGCTGTGATACTGGGTCCAGCTCCAGCCTGTCCTTCTCGGGCGATTCCCCCCTGCACAGGGCTCCTCCTGGCTCCTGTCCTGGGCTGTCCCCGATCGGGCCAGTCCTCCCCAGGCCTCAGGCACGTTCTCCCTGCTTCCTTCTCCAGGGCCTGCTGGCTGCCTCTCCCTCTCCCTCTCCCTGGAGCTCCAGCCCCGCCCCCTGGAGTTTCCCTCCTTTTTTCTTACTCTCCCCCTCCCCCTCAGGAAAGAGATTTAAAGGGGCCATGCTTTCTAAACCTCAAAGGGGTTACACTCTCCCTCCCCCAAAAATGAAATAATCCTTGATGTCCCCATCAAAGTAGGCAACTCTAAACCATGGATATCCAGCAGGAGACCCAGGGCCCCCATTCATCAGAAGCATTCCCATCATCCATCCCACAGGACCCCGAGGGGTGGAACAGGTTTCCCATGAGGCAGCTTGCCCCCCGTGGCACCCCAGGGATCTGTAGGTCACTGGATTCCCATAAACGATCATACGTTAGCACACACCTGGGCTTCCTTTCCCTAGAGGAACGTCTAGGCTGGCTGTCGAGTGTTGGCTGAGATGACACCACTGGACATGGAGGCAAGATGATGGGTCCTTGTCACGAATTCAAGGGCATCTGAGTTTAAAGTGGCTGTTTGTGGTACGGGTTTCTCTGCCTGCACTGAACCTTCCTCATCATGTTCTTGGGGGGTCTCCGCAGCTTGGGACAGTGGGGCCTCGGGAGTTCTCAGTGTGGGTTCTTCCCCGTCACTGCTCGGGGCATTCCCAACTGGATATTCACTAAACCCCATTTCATCCTCACTCTCTGAGGAACTGGGTGTTTGCAGAGGATAGGTATATTACCATCGTTGGGACCATGTCCAACTCACAGGGCCAGGAGTCTCAGAATTTGTGGAAACATCCTTATGGGGAAACAATACTTGTCCTATAGGTAACAGATGATTCCGGTGGAGCGTTTTGGTGTGGCTGTGACTGCCTTCAGGACATATACAATACATTGGTAAATCCTCAGGTTTCTTCTCTATAATGTATGAGTGTGATTCCCAAAGATCGGCAATCTTGTGTTTTCCCTGTAGTCCAAGATTTTGGGCCAAAACTTGGTCACCAACCTGAATATCCTGTTGCTTCACTTGCTGATCATATCGGGTTTTATTCTTTTGAGTCTGGTGACCAGTTGCTTGTGTCGCTATCCAATATGCCTCCTTCAGTTGATCTCTTAAGCGAGTCACATACCCCAAGTATGTTTCTGGGAGTGCCCCATCTGAAGACACTCCAAAACAGAGATCGACCGGCAAGCGGGCCTCTTGACCGAACATTAACATGTATGCTGTGAACCCAGTTGCATCGTGTAGAGTGCAGTTATATGCATGTACCAAATGCTCCGCATGCTGGCTCCAGTATTTTTTCTGCTGGGGCTCCAGAGTTCCCAGCATGTTCAGTAGTGTGCAGTTGAATCATTCTGGTAGTGGATCCCCTTGGGGATTATAAGGGGTGGTGCATGATTTCTTGATCCCTATGATCTTACAAAGTTCTTTTATTAACCGACTTTCAAAATCCCGTCCTTGATCTGAATGTAGTCTGGCGGGCAACCCATAGTGGACGAAGAACTTTTCCCAAAGGATCTTGGCAACCGTGGAAGCTTTTTGATCTTTGGTGGGATAAGCCTGGGCATAACGAGTAAAATGGTCAGTGACCACCAAGATATTTGCAATACCCCGGCGGTCAGGCTCTAATGACAGAAAGTCCATAAAGACAAGCTCCATGGGTGCAGAACTTGTGATGCTGACAAGAGGAGCTGCCTGCTTAGGCAGAGTCTTTCATTGGATACATCTGGTGCAAGTGCGAATATGGTGGGCAATGTCAGACCCCATCCAGGGCCAACAGAATCTTGCCTTAACTAGGGCTTCCAATCGCTCGACTCCCAGATGCCCATTCGATTGTGGCAGGCCTCTAACACACCTCACCGGTACTTCTGCGGCAGCACTAATTGCTTATGGTGAGCCTCTGGGGATGCTTCTGCCCTCGGTAAAATCATCCATCCCGAACCAATAGGCGATCCCATTCTTTCAGCAAAAGAGTCTCCTCCGAGTGACTTGGTCGAATAGCCCTGGGATCCTTTCCCCTTTCCAATGCATAAAGGATGTCCTTCATCCGTGGATCAGCTCGCTGGGCATGCTCAACCTCTCGATCCTTTAGTTTGGGCAGCTGAGGGTCCAGTACTCTAGTAAAACTTGAGTAAACTATGGGTATGGCTTTTGGTGGTGCACCCAGATAGTCAATTGCTCGTTCTCCATTGGCTGTGGATTTTTCCTCCACAATGGATGCCCGTTGGCATAAAACTCTCAATTCAGGGGTCCCCACATTCATCTGATTATTGGGTGATAAATCCTTAGAGTGAGGCTGCCGAGACAAGGCATCTGCATGCATGTTTGTTCGACCGGGTTGATACTGCAGAGTGAAATCATAGGCAGAGAGTGCCGCTAACCACCAGTGCCCTGCTACGGACAATTTTGCTGTTGTCTTGATGTATGTCAAAGGGTTATTATTGGTTTTTACAGTGAATTTGGTCCCATAGAGGTAGTCATGGAACCTCTCTCGAAAAGGCTGACCATCCTGCAGTTGGATATGGTGCTCCACATCATGTGCAAACCCAACATCCCATTCGTGCATAGAGAAAACAGCCTTCCTCTTGACTAACTTCTATAGTTGTTCCCTGCCATCTCACAGTATTTCCAAGCCAACCTCTGGAACAGGTTTGCATTTGTCCCTAGGATTAAAGGTGCATACTCTCTTCCCTTTGGATCTGGGCAGACCAGTGCCAATGTTTCTATTTCCTGGTTTACCCCTGCAACGTTCTTTAGGAACTGGATATTTAACAGGATATATCCCTGATAAGAGCAGGAGTCACAGCCAATTCCCCAGACTGTCAGACCAGACAGGGGACGCAAGGGTAGATGCTGCAAGTGTTCTCAGTAGTAAGATTCATAAAGTATGGTGACCTGTGATCCACTATCCAGTAATGCCTCACACAATCATCCTTCTATACGAACAGGTACAATAGCCTGGGGACCTATCGGCCCATCTGGGTAACCCCTGTTTGTGTTTTTTTCTGGGGAGCCTTGGAATTTCAAGGGTCTTGGGTTGCTCCTTCCCCAACCCCTGTTGGTGAGTCTTGGGTGCTCCTGGTCTTCTTCGGCACCAGTGAACTTTCCCCAGCCAAACCCTCCGGTGCCCTCTTCTGCCGCTCTGTGCAAAGCCACACAGAGCGACCACCTCCCCACTTAACTAGCTGCAACCTCCCTCCTTGTTCCCAATGCAGAGTCACAAGCCCCAGTACTCACAGCCCCACGCAGCTCTGGGCAGCTGTGATACTGGGTCCAGCTCCGGCCTGTCCTTCTCAGGAGATTCCTCCCTGACAGGGCTCCTCCTGGCTCCTGTCCTGGGCTGTCCCCGATCGGGCCTGTCCTCCCCAGGCCTCAGGCAGGTTCTCCTTGCTTCCTTCTCCAGGGCCTGCTGCCTGCCTCTTCCTCTCCCTGGAGCTCCAGCCCCGCCTCCTGGAGTTTCCCTCCTTTTTTCTTACTCTCCTCCTCCCCCTTGGGAAAGAGATTTAAAGGGGCCATGCTCTCTAAACCCCAAAGGGGTTACATTGTAATATGCAGTGCCTTTTTTCTCCTCTTTCAAAGGCTGTATCTTCCAGATCATCAGAAAGTTACTTCAAATGTTCCATCCATCTTTCCAGAATGCTCTTGGTTTCGTAGAACACTCTGCTATCCTAAACAGTGTTTAATGCAGCTAATTCCTTTTCTTGACTTCTGTATTTGTCTCATCATTCTGTTTTTATGGTGCAATTAATCTCTTTGTTTGTGTAACTTTCAGTATTCCTCACTTCTCCTATCTTTGCATTCTCTTCTTGCATTTATTAGATTTACAATTTCATCAGTCATCCATTGTTGCTTAGCATTACATCTTTTCTCTTCCAGTACCAATATAGTGGCTGCATATACTGCTTTCTTAAAAATGTTCAAATTTTCCTCTATGAAGGAACTGCCATGCTGTCTGGAGTAGTTCACAACCATGAGTGCCAGCCTCAGTGCTGACTGTCAAAAAGCAGGGCAGACACCCCAAACTGGCTGAATGTTCTGTAATGAGATTTCACCAACATAGTAACAAATGTGAACTCCTGAAACACTAAAACAGTCTTACCACGGGGTGACATACAGTCCCCTTGAGCACTCTAGTCTATCATGCCACCCAGGCAAGCTGGACTAATGATAATTGGTTGCCATACACCAAAGATCACAAAAGATTCAGATTGCTTCCAGGCCCAAGAGCCAAGTCACTTACACCAGGCCAGTTTATACCTCAGATCTCATACCAAAGACAATGCTAGTAGCCAATCCTATAGTAAACTAACTAAGGATTTATTAACTAGGAAAAAAAAAAGAAAAGATTTATTTACAAGTTAAAGCAGGTAACATATATACACAGATGAGTTACAGTCTATTGTTCAAAAAGGTGACAGAGTTGTAGTTAGCTGTCAGCATTGGATGCCTTTTAGGGCTAAGCCAGATTGACCCTGGGGATCTTTGTTTCTTTTCCCTGACAGAGTCCAAACAGCAAAGAGATGAAGAATTTTCATGTCAACTATCTTAATTTCTGTCTTCCGGCATTCAGTCTGATGGGGTGAGTTTCCTTGCATGTAGCACCTTCATGAGTGTGAGAGGGCTATTAACCCAGTGTTTGTATCATGATGTTTCACAATGGCTCGTTTAGTTTTGATAGTCCTCCCTGATGGGCAGAGAAACCACTTCTCGTGCCTGGGTACACAAGTTCAGAACAGACATTTTTACAATTACAAAGCAAAGTTTTCATATTAACTTATAGCATGAGATACAGCCGTTACCAGTAAGATTAATGCATGCAGCAACTTACAAGCATTTTATTAAGTCTAAACACTAAATACATATTTACAAGTCTAATGCCTATCTTGAACAATACTAACATACAGGTGAGCTGGTTTGGTTCCCAGCTATGAAATTGTCAGTACTCAGCTGATGCCTATAGCCTTGGCAAGAACTGGGACCTGGTCTACCAGCATCACAGTGTCTTCATTGTTGTATTTGTGGGAGACATTAAGACTTTGGTTGATTGTTTAAGTATATTGCATGCATTTTTGTTGTAGTTTGAGTCTGTACACATCAATCTGTAATAGTTTGTATCTTTTAGGGAATGTATTTTAACATTAGTCTCAGCTAGACAGCAAGCAGATTGGGATCACTATTGCAGTCTGACAACGGAAACCTTCTGGCATTTAAAAATGTACTATAAAATCTTTTTGGTATTAACATTTAATTTATTGATTCCATGTAGTGTGTCCTGGTTCATGTCCAGAGTTTCATCATTAATATAATCTTCTCAAGTGATGCTGAAATCATGTATTGCAGATGGCTAGATCATTCCTGCTTGCAAATTCAATCAGTCTATCTCCTTTTTCATTCCTAAATCCTAATTCATGATCTCCAACTATGTCAGTCACTCAGTTTTTTCCTGTCTTAGTGTTGAAGTTACCTATTAATATCAGCACATCTCCCCCTTTTTTTTAACTACTGTTTTCCAATTGATCATAAAAATTGTCCAGCACAGCTTTTTTGCAATTTTCCACTGGGGCATAAAATTTTAGAATACAAATTCTGATCAAAGAGGTGTTAAATCTCAACAGCAGTAGTCTATTTGATACAAACCACATTCCTGATATACTATTGGCTATGTTTTTCTCTGAGAATTTTTCTTGGGCATTTCAGTTGCAGTATACAATTCTTTCTATGGAGGCCAAGCTTATGATGTCTGTGCCCCAGTCTTCAATTTTTGGTTGCATTCTGGATTTCCATTTTTGCAGTACTATTCTTTTAGCAATTAATAGTGCTCTGTTTAGATAAAGTTTTTCAGATTTAGTCAGCTTCCAGTTAATATCCATTAGGTTTAAAATTACGTGTTAACTTGTCACATAACTTTATTTGCTAGGAAAAATATTACTTCAAATTCAGTTTTTCCCAAAATCTAAGGGTGCAGGAGCATTCCCAGAGTCTAAGGGTTAAGTTAGCCTCTGCTGCATCATGATGCAAACATTTGTCTGACTTAGCGGTACCTGTTTTGAATAGTCAGAGGGGGTTCAGCGCATCCTCTTTGTGATTTCTGATGGATTAATTTTAAAGGAGATCCAAGGAGCAGTTTGGAACACTGGCTAAAATTGTTTTCCATTGGTTAGCAGAAAATAATTGGCCTAGTTCCTCCTCACATTTCTTTTTTAGGGAGTTTACTTCAAATTTGTTGGCCAAGTGTGCATGAAGTGTTGCCATCAGTCTTGGCAATCTGGATTATACTTGGAGAAATGAAAGCAGGTCAGGTGGGTCAGGGGTAGCAAAGGCAGAGGGGCTGAACAGATAGGAGATGGCGTGTTTAAATTGGATATATTGCCATTCCTTCTTAGTCTCTTCACTGAACTTTTCTTTTAATACTGTAAAAGGGAGGAGTGTATCATTTTCAATAACTGGACTGATGGTCAAAATTCATTTCCTAATTCAATCTGGCTGAAGATGGAGTTGCCTGTTATGCAGAGTTTCGAGTTACCCCAGATAGGAGCCTTGGTATGCAGAAGGGATGATTTTTAAATTTAGTGGATATCATATGCCAAATATGTCTCACTGCCACAATAGTTGGCCATTGTTCATTAGGGAATTGGTAGTAATCCAAGTACAGTAAATTGGAAAGGAGTAAAGGAGCAACCAATTTTGCTTCCAGCTGGAGCCAATCCGGAGCTCTATTACATGAGGGAATGAGCCATGGAGCTATTTGGTTAAGAATTACTGCCTGATGGTAAAGTTGAAGGTTCAAAAATCTAAAACTGCCCGTTTTGATAGGGAGCTGTAGTCTTTGTAAGGAGATTCTGGGTTTGTTAACAGCACCCCACAAGAATGACCTGAACATGTTGTTGATTTTTGGTAAAATAAAAGGGAGGAATATTTGGGGTCGGGAAGGAATTTTCCTCCAGGGCAGATTGGCAGATGCCCTGGAGGTTTTTCGCCTTCCTATGCAGCATGGGGCATGGGTCACTTGCTGAAGGATTCTCTGCAGCCTGAGGTCTTCAAACCACATTTTGAGGACTTCAATAACTCAGATATAGGTTAGGGGTTTGTTACAGTAGTGGGTGGGTGAGATTCTGTGGCCTGCATTGTGCAGGAGGTCAGACTAGATGATCATAATGGTCCCTTCTGACCTTAAAGTCTATGAGTCTATGAGTCTAATATGGATAGGAAGGGAATTCAGAATAAAAAGGATCCTGGGAATAATTAGGGCTTCCCTCATATTAGGTGGTAAGGTATCTTTCTTTAAGGCATCTTTGTAAATTTATAACAGTTTAAGGACAGAATTTCTTTGAAACATTGATAGAATTCTATTGGTAGGCCATCAAGGCCACGAATCTTGCCTGGATTCCTTTCCTCCATGGCCTGGATTATTTCCTCTGTGCAAGGGAGAGGCTAACTTGACCTGCTGCTTTTCTGAGATTTGTGGGAGGTTAAGAGTTTTAACGAAATTATTCAGTTCTTCTGCATCAGGTGGGGAATCATTATTGTAAAGAGCCTGATAGAAATTCAAAAATTGATCACTGAACTCTTTTTTATAAGTAATAACCTGCCCTTGTTCTGATTTGAGTGATACTATTTGGGACCTTTGACCTTTCACTGTTAATCTGTATCTGAAAATTTTCTTTGCTTTCTCCCTCAGCATTTAGTATGTTACCTCTAAAAAGAGCAAAATCAGCTCATGCTGAAGTCAGTCTACCTACTTCATACCAAAGATTAATTACTTTTTTTAAGGTTTTTCTTGGGAGGAATAGTTTGAACATTCCAAAGTCATAGCTTTAAATTGTTCGGTTAATTTCGGGAGATGAGCCTGGCTAGCCCTCTTCCTACCTGCTGATTAGGAAATGATCCAGCCTAAATAAAAGCTTTTAGTGTATCCCATGGGGCAGAATGGGCTATCTCCAATGTGCCATTCATTTTCAAGAAAAAACAAATTTGCATGACATAGTTCTGAATTTTAATCTTTCAAAACAGAGGCTTTCAGTCTCCATCCTTTACAAATCCAATTTGTCTCGGGAGGGGAAAATTCTAGTATTGCTGGTGCATGATCAAAGAGCATGATAGACTTGATTTCATTATTAAGTATTGAGTCCGCCAGATTCATAGAAATCAGGAAAAAATCTATTCATGAACATGTGGAATGTGGGCAGGAAAGAAAAGTAAAATCCTTCATCGTAGGGTTCTGCAACTGCCACACATATTTTAACCCCAATTTTTCCCATATAGTCTCTTATAATCTTTCTAACCAGTGATTATACATACTGGGGAAGCCTGACTTGACTGAAAAAAGGTCCAACACCTCATTAAAATTCCCTGCTATGATACTGGATTCTAGTAGGATATTAATTAATTTGGAAAAAAATCTTAAAACCTGGATCATCTTTATTGGTCGATATTTATTAATTAGGATATACAGAGCATCAGAGATCTTAGCCTTCACCAGCAAAAATCTACCTTCTTCATAGAATTATAGCAGTGAAGGACTGAAAGGGACCTCAAGAGGTCATCTAGTCCAGTTTCCTGCACTCAAGGCAGGACTATGTAATAACTAGACCATTCCTGACAGGTGTTTGTCTAATCTCCAATGAGAGGGATTCCACAACCTCCCTAGGCAATTTGTTCCAGTGCTTGACTACCCTGACAATTAGGAAGATTTTCCTAATGTCCAATCTAAATCTCCCTTGCTGCAGTTTAAGCTCCTTAGTTCTTGTTAATCTCTAAGGCTAGGACAAGAAGCATTTTTCACTCTCCTCCTTGTAGCAACCTTTTATGTACTTGAAAACTGTTATCATGTGACCTCTCAGTCGTCTCTTGTCCAGACTAAACAAATCCAATTTTTTCAGTCTTCCCTCAGAGGTCAAGTTTTCTAGACCTTTAATCATTTTTGTTGCACTTTCCTAAATTGTCCACATCTTACTTGACATGTGGTGCCCAGAACTGGACACAAAATTCCAGCTGAAGCTTTATCAGTGTGAAGTAGAATGGAAGAATTACATCTCATGTCTTGCTTAAATATTCCTGCTAATGCATCCCAAAATTATGTTTACTTTTTTTGGCACTATTACACTGTTGACTCATATTTAGCTTGTGATCCACTATAGCCCCCAATTCCCTTTCCACCGTATTCCTTCCCAGGCAGTCATTTCCCATTTTGTATGTGTGCAACTGATCGTTCCTTCTTAAATGGAGTAATTTGCATTTGTCCTTATTGAATTTCATCCTATTTGCTTCAAACCATTTCTCCAGCTGGAGTCAGCACCACCATGTTGCGCGATAGACACTTGACAAAATTACCGGACTTAGTAACGAACATTGGTGGGGGGGTTATGTCATTCAGTCATTCAACCCATAAAATAGCACACATAATTTTCCACACTGAAAAAAACCCCAGTAACCTAGCTTGCTAGCTAATAATAACAATAATAATAAATATAATAAATTCAACTCACTTCAGTGTTCCCTCTAATTTTTCCCACACATGTATGGAATGAATTTTGTTATGTGCACCAATATGGAGGTGATGTGTGACACATTACCTTCATATTGGTGCACGTAACAAAATTCATGTGGTGGGGCTAGGGCTGAGGGATTCAGAGTGTGGGAGGGGACTCAGGGCTGGGGCAGACGGTTGGGGTGGGAGCTGAAAGCTCCGGCTGGGGGTACAGGCTCTGGGGTGGGGATGGGGAAGAGGGGATCAGGGCTGGGGCAGAGACTTGGGGTGCAGGCTCCGGGGAGGGCCAGAGATGAGGGGTTTGAGGTGCAGGAGTGTGCTCCAGGGCTACAGTGAGGAGATAGAACTCCCTGCAAGCTCCCTCTACCTGCAGCAACATCTGGGCTGGGTTGGGGGTGGTGCCTCTCCCTGTGGTGGCAGCTCCGGGTCAGAGCTGGGTTCAAGCTGGATTGAGGGGCACCCTGGCCGTGGCAGGTCCGGGCGTGGTTGGGTATGGGCAGGGGTAGGGGAGCCCTGTCCCTGCTGTTGCTGGCCCTCTCCCAGCACGCTGCCTCTGTCTGCAGGTGCCGCCCCCGCAGTTTCCATTGGCTGAGGTTTTTGGCCAATGGTCTGGGAGCCATGAAGTCAGCGCTGGGGCAGGGGGAGAGGGCGGAGGCAGCATGTAGAGCCACCTGGCTGTGCCTCCACCAGCAACTGCAAAGACAGGGAGCCGCTTGCGGGGAGCCACCGGAGGTGAGTGCCCCCATGGTAAAAATTTTGAGGTCCCACGGACCTCAAAATTTTTACCATGGACGCTGGTGTCCATGTATGAACACGTTGCTGACCCCTGTTCTCCAGTTTGTCCAGATCATTTTGAATTTTAATTCTATCCTCCAAAGCATTTGCAACCCCTCCCAGCTTGGTATCGTCTGCAAACTTTATCAGTGTACTCGCTATGCCATTACCTAAATCACTGGTGAAGATATTGAACAGAATATTTCTGTACATCTAGAATTTGTAATTTGTGTCTTTTGTGAAACAAATTGCTACACCTTTGGCTGCAGAGAACTTGTTAAACACCCTTTCCTCCATCCAGCCCCTCTTAAATTGCTCTGCCTTCAAGTCACTAAGGTGGGTTTCCTGCAGGAATATAATATCTTCTTTCATAGTTTTTAGATTAATGAGAATTTTTTTTTCTTGTTATTGGGTGATTCACCCCCTTTGATGTCCCAGGAAACATAATTTATAATATTAGCCATCAGGAGTGTTTATGTCAAATATGTCTTTATCAGGGCTTGAATAATCTCATTGCTTGGGCCATTGTTAGTTTCAGGTCTAGTAAAGGAATATCTGGGTTCCCCCTCACTGCCCTGGAGACATGATGGGGAGAGGAAAGGGTAAGGCAGACCAGGAAAAGCAAAAAACAGGTATAATGTGGGAAATAAATAGAAAAACTGAGAAAGAGAAATGATTTTAGGAGATCAGATTTTTTTACAGTTGGGGAATTGAAAAGATTCATCATTAAACTGAAATCTTCATTCCATTGTTTGGATATGGTATCTCTTATAAGTGTACACTGAGGGCTGGATTTAGGGGCAGGCGACCCAGGCCACCGCCTGGGGTGCAGGAGTTTGGGGGCACTGGGCTCAGGGGGCACTGGACTCGAGGTGCTCTTCTTGTTGTTAGCGACAAAAGGGAAAATAGAATGATTGAAGTAACATGTTCTAGGTATTCCGTATGAGGATTCATTTTTCACTAATTGCCTAGAATGTTCTGGATCTTTGTAGACTCTTGTGGAATCTTCCAGATTTCTAAGAACTGCATTTTCCTTGAACCTTGTATAATGCTGTCAGCTATGCCCTTGCAGGAATATAAGGGGTGGGGCATCGTGAGTTGGTCAGTGACATATAAAAATGAACTGAGGTGAAGTGAGAGCTGAACTGCAATATTGTGAACCTTGTTTTATTGTGTAATTGTAAATAACAAGGTATTCAAAAGTTTCAGAATGGAGGGGAGCACCAAAGACTCTCCTCGTCTGGTGTGCCATTTGGTCTAGGTACACTTCAAGCAAATGGAGTGAATATTTTCAGATTTACTATAAACCCAGAATCTAGGAAATTAGGTGGGGATGAAACAAAGTAAAATCATCAGGGGGAAAGGGGAGAATTAAAAAAAAAAATAGGGGTGGGAGCAGGGAGGGATTGGAAAAGGTACCAGGAAGGAGAGGGCCTCAGACAGAAAACAACATCACACTCCTCTGTTGAGCCTTGCCAGTCCACAGGTGTAAAGAGTCCCCAGGTCAGGTGAAGCAGTTTACTTGGAGTCAGGATCTTGAAGGTGGGTATACTCCCAGGGCACTGGAACCATGTGGGAATAGGGTTAAAATGCTCCAAGGGCACTGGAACTGGGGGTATAGGGGACTAGTTGCTTCCAATGCACTAGAATCATGGTATGTGTGGGGGGGGGGGGTAAGATGCTCCTGGTGAATTAGGATGGGTGTAGGCAAAGCTGAAGTGTCCCTACTGTAAAATTCCAGCTTGCTAGCATCAGCAGCCAGAGCCCAGAGCTGTTTCCTGAAGCTGGGTGAAGGATCAGGATGATCAAAATTCAACAGAGATGAGATCCTTCTCCCCACCAACTTGCTGCCTAGGCAACTCCCTCTACTGATGGAGCTGGGGAAGCTCAACGAAATAGAACTTCAGGGAAGGGCACAAACAAAATGATGAGTTTGCCCTCTACAGTTTTTTGCTAGACTGAGAATTGAATCCCACACTCTCAGACTGATCTGAGAGAGTTGTTTTAAGCTGTGGTAAAAGTAAGTATCTTGCCTTCCTTTTTAACTTTCAAACTAGCAGGGAAAGAACTGACATATTCCAAACCCAACCCTTTGGCTAGGCCACTTTATCTATTGAATGTAGCCCTCTTCTCCATCACGGCCTTGGTGTAGTCAGGGGAAATCATCAGCCTGTGTCCTTACCAGGTTATTAAGTTCAAAGGCTTTTTTCAGAATGAGCTTCTTAATGCTATATTTAAAAAATCTTACAGTTATGGCTTGGAGCTTTGGATTTGGATGGGGTTTTGGAGCAAGGGAGTCATAGGCTCTCCCAATATCTAAGTTCTGCTGAGAGTGGGGTGAGAGAGACAAAAGCTCTGGCAGCATGGTGGATAAAAGTTCCACAGGCCTCCTTTTTTCCAGCCCCTCTGGGACACCCACAATTCTCAGCTTATTTCTCCTTGATCTTCCCTCGAGATCATTAATCTTCTCCTGTAGTGCTTTAATAGTTCTTTCCTGTTGCTCTGCAGTTATATTCATAGTACTCACTGTGTCTCCTAGTGAGGAGGTTCTGTTTTCAGCTTCCTCTAGTCTTGGTGCCAAACCTTGCAAATTACCTTGAAGTGTGCTGGTATAGCAATATTTTTCATCTCAGTGATTATTATTGCAACTCCTCCTTCTGTCCACCTGAATAAATCATATCATAACTGTTCTATAGTTGTATATGTCCACAACTTGTCTATCTCACTTCTCTAATTCCAAGGACACAACATTTAGCTTCTGCTAACACACTTTTTGAATTTTGCCTATTTGATATAATGTTCTTATATTCCATGCTGCAATTTGCATCACTCCAAGATTCTGCTTTTATGGTTTTCCAGTGTTCAATTTTATACAAGATGCCCGATTACCCACCTCACTGCATCCAGCAGTACATTTTACACTGATTGCCAGTCAGATTGTGAGGCTTCTCTTCAGATTTGATTATGCAATTTCCATGTCTGGTGGTGATTTACTAAGTGATCGAGTGTCACATTGAAGCCTCTGACTTCTTTCTGTCAATGAATGCAGTTGACTCTTTGGGGTTCATCTGCTTTTCCAGAATCCCTTCTGGCAGGGCAATCATATCCCACTGAATCGATTGCAGCCTTATTGAATGATGGCCTACATTTGCTATGTCCAGTACCATCTTTGGGCTTTTGTGGTGTTTTATAGGAGCAACTGTACCACCTGCGGTTCCACCATGCTCTGTTAGTGCTCCCATCTGCCTCTGAGAAGATTAACCAGACCCAAGTGTTTTGCTTTACACAGCACCTTTGCAGTTCTCTGTGTCTGCCTGTATTTTGTTAGTCACATGTTACCTGAAAGTGTTGCCCAGGAATCTTACCAAATTATGGCTGTCTACCTCATGTAGCTTTAAAAACAAAAACTCATGAAATCTTTGACAAGTTATTTCATAACCGCCTAATCCCAGGCGCTATCAACTGGATTGAAAATCAGCAGGACCACAAACAAAGAGTAATAATAAAAGACAATGTGTCCGGGTCAGGAGAAGTATCCTTAGGAGTGCCACACAGATCATTGTCAGGTCTGATCTGCCTTCTGATCTGAAAGGGTAGTAATTATCATGCTAACGAAGTTTGTGGATGAAACTCAATTGGTTGGTGGTGTTAACGTCAATGAGGATTGTTGAAATCCAGATTCCCTATAGTGCTTCAAGACATCATCCTAAAAAAAGTGTTTGACTTTTGTTTTTAATATCGGTTTCCCAGATCTCTCATTTCACACCAGACAAGTGTAACCTTTCTGCCAGTCAGCATTGGCAGCAAGTAGGGCCAGGTTCAGTATCTAGGGGTTGCTTTTCAACAATTCAACACAAAACCAGCTCGAGCCCCAACCCTGTAACCTGGGACAATTACACATCACCCTGGGTGCCTCTAACAGACAATACTGCCCCTCTCACAAGCACAGAGTCTGACTGTAGCAAAGAAACTTTTAATAAAAAACGGGGAACTAACTCAGCATTAATTTGGGAAAACACTGCAAACAGGGTTCATAAACACAAACCATGAGCAAAAGACACACCCTCAAGTAAGTTGGGCAGTGTCCTTTTCCCTCAGGTTCTTAAGTCCAGCAACCAAAAGTCCATTTAATGTGCCCGTCCCATCTCTGCACCTCACTCACAGTTGCTGTCCTTCGTCAATGCAGACCCAGAGGTCAGAGGTGCATCTGCAGAGTTCACCTCCCACCCTGGGTGGAGAGGGGAGGATAAGAAGGCACCTTATTCACTCCACTGCCTAGACACTTGCACACTGCTCCTCTTCACTAGCCACCCTGCTGGCCAATCGCCACACCTCTCTGCAGGGCTCCACATCGGTCTTCTCCACTGGCTACTCTGCCAGCCAGTCACCTGGATGTCTGCAGATCCCACCACTTAACACAGCTCTCAGTGATTTCAACTGCTAGGGGGAGAGCCTCACTGCTGGTGCACACTGGGCAGTCTCTTGCATCAGAGACACTGTTCCAAAGCCAGTCTTACACTTAGACCTAGGTATCAGCGATTTCAGCCGTGCCGTGTAAAACAAAACTCTCAAGTGAGTATAAATTAGCTATGTTATTACACACACGAGAGCGAGAGAGAGAGAGAGAGAGAGTCTCAGATGGTTTCTAGGGCCCAAATCGCTCACTACAAGTAGCTGCACATATGCACACACATACACACCCTCACTCCCTGGCCTTTGAAACCCATGTCCCTTGTCTAGCAAGTGCCATTTAGTTAAGGGTGAGTCCCTTAATCAGGGTATGCCAAGCACAGTTCTGCTGCCCTGAATTTACACAACAAGGATAACAACCCTTTATTACTCCTGCCCTAATAACAAGAGACCAATGATCCCAAACCAGCCCAAAGTGACCATTTTGGGCAAGCAATTCCATCATGCTGAGACCCTAGGCAGGGTGGGTGTGCCAATAAAAACAAGATCAGATCCTGAAGTCCTCTTCCATAGGTCATCACTAGATGTCAGGGGAGATCTTGTTCAGACCCTGCTTACACGAGTTTTAAGTTTATTGTAAAAGCTGCTTGAGGGCTATACTGCAATTGTCCTGGTTGTTCCAAGGCTCAGAAACATTCTTTTACAGGGAAAAATTAAAGTACATTGTTTTGAATTCCTTGCTTTGTAGTGTACAACCTTAAAATGTCCTTTCCAGTTCTTCTAGGCACTCTAAAATAGAAGATGGGGTGATGTTTCTTCATTTCCTTTTGACACTTTCAGGGTCAGGGCCAGTTTTAGACATCAGCTTAGCAAGCAGGTTCTTGGGGCGGCCACTCCAGAGTGGGGCGGCACATCCAGCTATTCAGCGGCAATTCGGCAGAGGATCCCTCACTCCTGGTCAGAGCGAAGGACCTCCCACTGAATTGCTGCAGATCGCAATCGCGGCTTCTTTTTTTTTTTGGCTGCTTGGGGTGGCAAAACCCCTGGAGCCGGCCCTGTTCAGGGTTAGTTAATTGATAATTAAGTCAAGGGTGGTACTAATTTGTACTTATTATTCCCATTTCACAGCTTCTGAGGACTTGTCACCATGAAAGAGAGAACAGGAACAGTACATAGCATGAAAATGCGTGCAGTTACTGCCCTACCTTTGGGTTTTTGTTACAGGATGCTAGAAAACCTTTACCAATGATCTGGAAGTAAATATAAAATCAATGCTAATAAAATATGCAGATGACAGAATGTCTACCACCCTGCCAACCTATGTTGAGGACAGAACAATCATACAGAACAAGCTGGACCACTTAGTAAGCTGGGCCCATTCAAACAAAGTTTATTTCAATACAGCCAATGCAAGACCATACATCTGGAACAAAGAATCCAGGCCATATCTACAGAATGGGGACCTGTATCTTGGACAGCGGCAACTCTGAAAATGATTTAGGGGTTGTAACGGACAAACTCAACATGAGCTCCCAGTGTGATATTGTGGCAAAAAGGGCTAATGTAAGTCTTTGATGTTTAAACAGGTGAGCAGCGAGTAGGAGAAAGGAAGTAATCTTTACCTCTGTATACAACATTGAGAGAGATAGTGGAATAGTGTGTTCAGTTATGGTGTCCACATTTTAAAAAGGATGTTGAAAAATTAGAGAAAGTGCAGAGAAGACAAAAAAATGATTTGAGGGCTGGACAAAATATCTTACTGTGATTTAAGTAGCTCAATCTGTTTAGTTTATCAAAAAGACTATTGGGATTTGAGGGGTCACTTGGTCATAGGACAAAAAGATAGGTAAGACCCAGGCAGACTGCAAAGAGCTACAAAAGAATCTCTTAAAACTGAGTGATTGGGCAACAAAATGGCAGATGAAATTTAATGCTGATAAATGCAAAGTAATGCACATTGGAAAGCATAATCCCAACTATACATATAACATGATGGTGTCTAAATTAGCTGTTACCACTCAAGAAAGAGATCTTGGAGTCACTGTGGATAATTCTCTGAAAACATCCACTCAATTGTAGTGGCAGTCAAAAAAGAACAGAATGCTGGGAATAATTAAGGAAGGGATAGATAATAGGACAGAAAATATGATGTTGCCTTTATATAAATCCATTGTACGCCCACATCTTGAATACTGCATGCACATGTGGTTGCCCCATCTCTAAAAAGATATATTGGAATTGGAAAAGATTCAGAAAGGGACAACAAAAATTATTAGGGGTATGAGTGGTGAGGAGGAGCACAGCGGGTGGGCAGGCGGTAAGGAGACAAGCAGCGGCTGGGCGAGCGGTGAGGAGGAGAGCAGTGAATGGGCAGGCGGTGAGCAGGCAAGCAGCAGGCAAGCACACCAAGTGGACGGTGAAGAGACTAGCAGGGAGCCTGATTTGTCCCAGGCCCTGCACCCCCATACAGACGGCCCTGGGGGGATGGTTTAATTATATCGATGGGAGAGCTCTCTCCCGCCAGCATAGAGTGGCTACATGGGAGATCTTACAAGGCACAGCTGCATGGGTACAGCTGTGCCACTGTAAGTCTCTAGTGTAGACATGGTTTAGTGTGCGTGGTTTTGACATGTTGGGGCATCATTCAAAAGCACAAAGTTAAGGTTGCACTTCAGGGGTGGCATGTACCTTAAGTCTCTATTTCCTGGTTTTCAGAGATTTAAGTGTAACCATTGGCTTCAGTGGGACTGCTCATGTGTGTAAAATTAATCACAAGCATAAGTCTTTGAAGGCTTAGGCCATGGTCTGTATTTGAACAGCATGTAATTTGCCACTGGCAAGTTCTCCTGTTACAGAACTCCAAAAGAGTAACAAGCAGGTTTTCATTTTTTACATATTTTTTTTCATTTGAGATTGTTTTTTTAAATGCATGAACTTGAGCTTAGAATTTCAAAATTTTCTAGATAGAAAAGTCCTTGAATCTTGATTGATATTTACTTTGATTCCCACAGATCCCTAAAGCATCCTTACTTTTGGTTTGTTTGCCTTGGGGCTTGCCAAAAACATACTTTTTCCTGGCTCAAATCCTATGTGCTCCCTCATCTACTCAGCTTTCGGGGCCCCAGGATTCCATCACTGGCTTAATGATCTTCTAATTGATACAGGAGCTTCAACTTTGGTTATTGCTTGTATGGAGAAGAAACTCAGATCTACATCTGCTTCCTGTGGTAGGGAGCACAAGCCCCACACTGGTAAACTAAGGATTATTGAGCAGCTCTGGGCCCAGAAGGCCCTGCCAAGCTGCACCTGCTGGGTATGCTCACAGTGGTGGCTGAGCTCAAAAGGGAGCAACTCAGTTCAGTCAGGGTGGACAGAGCACGGGAGCAGTTGTGCACTGCAAACTCCCTCAGAGAAGCCACTGGGGCTTCACACGGCTGGGACCATACTCCATTGCCAAGCCACCACAGGCCCTTCATCTGCAGGAACTGAGAACGATAGGCCACAACTGATAGAGGAAAACCCTCTGGAACACAATCAGAAAGGACTCCAGGGGGAATCCAGATGCAGACCATTGGCAGCAGTGAAGGAACTGAAGCTGGGGTAGGAAGTGGCCCAGGGAGCAGGCCCTCTGGCCATACAACTGAACTGTTATTCATAGTGTCCTGGGTCAGAACCCAGTGAAACAGAGAGGCCTCGGTTTCCCTATCCATGGCTGTTGACTTTTGCTGCTAGGCGACGCAGCCACTGACTGTCGTCACAGGGAGGTGTTGCCAGGTTTGGACTTCAACCTCCCGACACTTCCTCATATGCAACTTTGTGTGATGCAGGTTGGCAAAAGTTTATGGGGTTATTTTTCATTTCTCCAGTGATAATGTCAGCAGAAAATTGAGATTTACTCCAGCAAACTGTCTCCTCATTTAAGAAAAGAGTCTGTAACTTTGGGAATTAGTCTGTCCATATACAAAGAGGTATTTTGGAGGCCTTATTGAGATGCAGTCTTCCTACAACAGATGTTGTTTAAAAAAAATAAAAGCATGCAGCCAAATGGTGCCCACAGCTGCATACTTTCAACCCCCACTGAAGTCAATGAGAGTTACATGCATTTACCTCATGTAAAATTTGGCCAATAATACATAAATGTGAGAAGAATTAACTGAAAATATATTCAGGGTTATAAATATCAGCATCCTCAGCTACTGACCAATTTAGGAAGCAACAGAGCTGAATTTGAAAGCCTTTAGAATCAAGGCAATCACAGGAATTCTGCAAGAACATTCGCTCTAGTGGTAATAGCAGGTGCGGATGTCATGACTTGTCAACTTAGAGGCACATAAACTGCTTTATATTCTTGCCCCACTTATATTAGTCCAAGTACATAAGCTCTTTAATTTTACAGGACAACTATGTACTTAAAAACTTTATTTCTGTGCAGAAATCTCCAATGTATTCATCACTTTTTGTACCTCTTTTTTTGGCCACAGTTTGCCAAGCGCTGAGTCATAGTCCCATATTCTACTCTTTCCATTGCTGCACAGCAATTACACAGTCTAAGAGGAAATTATATTTGTTGTTTAATCAGCAGGGGAACCAGACATTCATGAGACACTGAAGCAGCAGCCTGGACAAAAATATGATGATGTAAGTGAGGGATGAGAGGATCTGATCCAGTTAAATGTTGATGTATACTTACACAGCTGAAACTTTGGAAATCATCGTGGAAAGTCTCTTTCTTTCTTTTGCACTTTGTTATTACACTTTTTACTTTTAAAAAAGTGTTTCTCTCTTTTGTATTAGAGATGGACCAAACCTTTACACTTCTATCTGAGTCTCCGAAATTTTACAGGTTTGGAATAAATAGAACCTGGATCTAAAAACTAACCCCAGTTGAGATTTTGCATAATGAAAAGCTCCTAATTTGTCTATTACGAAGTGGAATGCTACCAAAAACTTTTTCCCCCTAAACTGTCTGCTGGTTCTGGTCAAATGGATTCTGGCCCCACCCCACTCTAACGTTGGTTTTACCAAAGCTAAAGCTGACCAACAAGTTTCTACAAAACATGGCTACCTTGGAACCATCTCTACCCAGCACTGCAATACAGTCTTTCCTGTCAAAATATTACCACTTGAATGAAAAAAAGGCCATACTAAAAGATGGCCCCATAATCTTCCCAAAAGTTACTTACATAAAATCAGATTTTAAAAGCTCCAAGAGTGAAAGGAACAAAAATACAATAATCCATGTCAGCTTCTAGAGAACTGTAAAATGCTTTAAAGACAACAGCTATTAATGCAGTCTAGAAAAGCATAAATATAAAGAGCAATTGTCAGGGTTCCCTCCCCACTCTGAACTCTGGGGTACAGATGTGGGGACCCACATGAAAGACCCCCTAAGCTTATTTCTACCAGCTTAGGTCAAAACTTCCCCAAGGCACAAATCCTTTCCTTGTCCTTGGACAGTATTGCTGCCACCACCAAGTGATTTAGACACAAATCCAGGAAAAAGGGCCACTTGGAGTCCCTGTTTTCCCAAAATATTCCCCCAAGCCCCTTCACCCCCTTTCCTGGGGAGGCTTGAGAATAATATCCTAACCACTGGTTACAAAGTGAGCACAGATCAAACCCTTGGGTTTTTAGGACACTAAAAACCAATCAGGTTCTTAAAAGAAGAACTTTATTATAAAGAAAAAAGTAAAAGAAGCACCTCTTTAAAATCAGGATGAAAGGTAATTTTACAGGGTAATAAAACAATTTAAAACACAGAGGATTCCCCTCTAGGCTCAACTTCAAAGTTACAAAAACAGGAATAAACCTTCCTCTTAGCATAGGAAAAATTCACAAGCTAAAACAGAAGATAATCTAACGCATTTCCTTGCTATCACTTACAATTTCTGTAATTTTATATGTATTATTTCAGTAGGAGCTGGGTTACCTGCTTGGTCACTCTGTCTCTAACCAGAAGGAACAAACAAAACCTCCCCTCCCCCACTCCCAAACTTCAGTATCTGCTTTCCTTATTGGTCCTTTTGGTCAGGTGCCAGCCAGGTTATTTGAGCTTCTTAACCCATTACAGGTAAAGGAGGGATTTTATGCTACCCTTATCTGTATGTTTATGACAGCAATTCATCCAGAAAGCAGTCTTGAGATGAGGGGAGAAGTGTCATGAAATTAAATTCCAAGATATTTCAGTAGATGCAGAACCCTAAAGTTTGTGGGAAACCTAAGGCATCCTAACACTTAGTAAAGAATCTCATCACTTCCTTAAACTTATTCTACAGAGTTTGCACTAAAACGAGCTCACTAGAATATCACTCTCAGAGCTCTCTGCTAAAATATCGGCCTTAATTTTATCTAAAAGCAGCTATCACTGAAAATATTTGTCACATCGTCCACCTTAAATTGCACTGCATCTATCATTGAAGTTACAAGATTTTCATTAGTAAAGATCTGCTTAGTGGCTACTCATCCCATGTTCTTTGCTGTAGTGAAATGACGAGGCCACAGCAGATCAATATGTTATGCTATGATCAGATGCTGCTTTTTTTCTTTCTAGCCAAGGAAACAATTTGTTTAATGTCCCACAAATATAGACCCCACTCCCATTATTCTTCCCATTGGTGTCAGCAGCTATAGTTTGGAAGTAGAGAATTATCTTTTCCATTTCGACCTTACAATCTGGAGATCATTTTCTTTGCAAAGTCCTCAACAAGATCTTTATCAATGGGGAAACTCAGTATCTTGCTATAGCATGATTTGCTTTTGTTTGATTTTCCTAACACAGGAATCCTTTAGGGATGCAAATATATTTTCCCTTTAAAATGATAACCTTAATGCTGTATAAAGTTTTCTGAGCATTATGATAAGAAAAATTAAACATGATTAAAGTTAGTAACATCTCATTGGTGGGTCCAGTAGGAATTTGAATTCTATATGCATCCAGCCTGTATTCTGCTTGAAATATTTTATTTTATTATATCTAGTATTACTTTTTATATTATGGTAATGCATATGATCTCCAAATGAGATCATGGTCCCATTGTGCTAGGCATTGTGCAGACATGTAGTGAGAGACACTTTCTGACCAAAAGAGTTTACTATCTAAATAAACAAGACTGACAAAGGAGATGAAAAAGAAGTACAGAGAGGCAAGGGATCACATTTTTAAAGGTATTTAGGGTCTGAAGATGTAGGTAGGTGCCCAATGGGATTTTCAGAAGTGCATAAGTGCCTAACTCCCTTAGGCATCTAGGTGCTTCTGAAAATCCCACTAGGTATCTACATCTTCAGACACCTAAGTACCTTTAAAAATCTGACCTTGAGTGACTGGCTCAAGGTCACTCAGCAAGTCAGTGGAAGCAGGTAGCATTTGTCACAATGCATGAGGGTACAAGGCGTCACTGGACTCAGTGTTCAAATGACGCCAGTAAAACTGCATGGGGGCCATTATGAAATTTGCAGGAAGGCTACAAGTGGAAAATAAATTGACACAAGTCCGGAAATTTTCCTGTAGCCACAATAAGATAGCAGCAGCGTCATCAGGGATATGACCATTTCCTTTCATCCTGCAGTTCCTGTCATGCAGGTTGGAGGCTAATCCTCTAAAATTTCCATTTCCCCACTGGTTGCAATTGCACTGGGATTGCTGGGTCTGTACTTTAGTTTATTTTGGGGGCTTGTTTGTTTTAAAAAGGCAGCTTGTTTATTCAGATGCTCAGTATGTACAGTCTCTGCTGAGGCGATGATCATTGTCTGTTTCTGAAAGAGCTCCCAATGTGTGAGATGTTTTCCAAACTAAAAAGAAGGAACAGTATCAAGGGGATAGACTAAAGTTCTGGAAGTCAGTACAAATCCCAGCCAAGCTCCTGACTCACACTGACTGTATGAACATGAGTAATTCACTTGGCTTCCTTTTGCCTCAATCAGTTTAGCTGGAAAACTGAGTCATGGCTGGACTTCACTGAATCCAGGTCTAATAACTGAGGTGAACTTTCTGGAATAAATTAATTGGTTTGTAGCCCTTAAACTCCCCTTCAGCATGATACAGTGCTGACTGCTTCAAGGGGATGGGTGGAGTGAGAGTGACACAAGCCCCTCACTTACTGTGGAGTCTGTGCAATTTCCCGTTGAATGAATGGGACGGATGTGGTTCCACTCTCTCGCACTGTGGGAGTGCTATGCTTCAGTGGCTGGTCCTCAACTTGTATTTGTCCATAATATAGAACACATGATTGATGCCAGGACAAGTAAAAGTGTGTTATAAGAGTAAAAAACATCCTGAGACTGTGGTGCCCCACCGTCATTAATTGTTCATTTATGGCAAAAGAGTTCAAAAAGAAAATAAAAAGCATGACCGCCTCCAGACTATATAGTGAGAACATAGCCAATCCTGAGGCGACTCCTCAAACAGGAGTTGTGATTCTCCTAAAACAAATGAAGCCTGATTATTCTTTCACTGATGCTGCTGTAAATCACAAGTAACTCCGCTGCAATCCAAGCAGTTATGCTGGTGTCAAACTGGTATAAGTGAGAAGAGAATCAGGCCCATAGTTTTTGGTTCAGCACCTAAAGGCTTTCTGTACAATGAGGTCTTGAGTAAATGATAGTCAATGTAGTTACTATCATTACAAACTAATACAGTGAATATACATGGGCTCAGTGGTCAAAGTTTCTGAAGGAGGCACCCCCACCCAAAGTTGGCTTCCAAATCCATATTTAGGTACTTAAATATAAGTTGTCTGATTTTTAGAAATGCTGTGCACCTGTAAATCCCACTCCAGCCAATGGCAGTTGCAGATTCTCAGCTATCTAGCTCAAAGTATATTGTGATATTATGCATCTAAGTCTTGCTCAGTAGAAATGTGATTGACTAGAATGGGTAATGGTAACACTGTACTACCTACAGGAGTTTCTGGATGAAACAATAATAGCCCAAATGCTGTCTGTGGAGGAAACCTCACATACCACAGTGTCTATAGATTCCACAAACTGTTATTTGCAGAGATTCCACCAAACTATTCCATAGGGTGGAAATTTGCCCTCCTTCAGCAGAAGTGGGAAGGAGTTTGACACCTGCCCTATACCCCCAACCTGTGGATTTTCTGAGAGCCTTGCAGACCTCAGGATATAGTATCTGCACAGGCCAGGAGCAACCATTCAGAGCCCCAAGACCTCCACAGTTTTTCCTGTTAACTGCAAGCGTCTCCAACCACTATGATGACTTTCAAGATACAGAAGGAGAGTTACTCTTGGTTCATCTAGGGTTATATGGATGGATTGCTATTCCAAAATCTGCCTGGATCCAAGGGACACCTGTCACTGAGACCCCCAACCCAAAGACACCATGCAGAAAGGATTCTGCACTGCCTAAAGAGGTGAAGGAAATATGCAGCTTGTAGCATGTGATCTAATGCTCCTGCATAGTAAACACACATATTAACACAATCCTGAAACCAGCTGTTTAAAGTATCATTATATTTCATTGGCTTATTTAAGTACCCTCTCCATTATGTCCAGTCATTTCTTTGCTCCCTTCTCATACCCTTAACTCTGCCCCACTGGTCACCCCGTTCCTGAGTCTTGAAAAACTTCTCTTCCCATCCCCTAATGATCTCTCATCTCCAACACATTTTTTCTTGCTTTCTCCTATCACTGATAAATGACAACCCTATCTTGGATACCACATTCTTTAAGTGTTATAGTGTGTAAATTCAATTTATATCATAAAATGTTAGAAGCAGGGGCCAAATTAATCTTCAGATAGTATACATGGGAATAGCATGAGCATGTAGGGACAAAATCAGGAAAGCCAAGACACAGAATGAGTTACAGCTGTCAAGTAATGTTAGAGACAACATTAAGAGGCTCTTCAAATATGTCAGGCAAAAAAGAAAGATGAAGAATAGTGTTGGTCCACTGCCTAATGGAGAAGGTGAGCTGGTAACAGAAAATGGCAGGAAGGCAGAGCTGCTCAATGGCTACTTTCATAGAATCATAGAATATCAGGGTTAGAAGGGACCTCAGGAGGTCATCTAATCCAACCCCCTGCTCAAAGCAGGACCAATACCCAACTAAATCATCCCAGCCAAGACTTTGTCAAACTTGACCTTAAAACCTCTAAGGAAGGAGATTCCATCACCTCCCTAGGTAACCCATTCCAGTGCTTCACCACCCTCTTAGTGAAAAAGTTTTTCCTAATACCCAACCCAAACCTCCCACACTGCGACTTGAGACTGTTTCTCTTTGTTCTGTCATCTGGTACCACTGAGAACAGTCTAGATCCATCCTCTTTGGAACCCCTCTTCAGGTAGTTGAAAGCAGCTATCAAATCCCCCCCTCATTCTTCTCTTCTGCAGACTAAACAATCCAGTTCCCTCAGCCTCTCCTCACAAGTCATGTGCTCCAGCTCTCTAATCATTTTGTTGCCCTCCGCTGGACTCTTTCCAATTTTTCCACACCCTTCTTGTAGTGTGGGGCCCAAAACTGGACATACTACTCCATATGAGGCCTCACCAATGCCGAATAGAGGGAAATTATCACTTCCCTCAATCTGCTGGTAATGCCCCTAATTATACAGCCCCAAATGCCATTAGCCTTCTTGGCAACAAGGGCACACTCTTGACTCATATCCAGCTTCTTGTCCACTGTAACCCCTAGGTCCTTTTCTGCAGAACTGCTGTCTAGCCACTCGGTCCCTAGTCTGTAGCAGTGCATGGGATTCTTCCATCCTAAGTGCAGGTCTCTGCACTTGTCCTTGTTGAGCCTCATCAGATTTCTTTTGGCCCAATCCTCTAATTTGTCTAGGTCCCTCTGTATCCTATCCCTACCCTCCAGCGTATCTACCACTCCCCCCAGTTTAGTGTCATCTGCAAACTTGCTAAGGGTGCAGTCCATGCCATCCTCCAGATCATTAATGAAGATATTGAACAAAACCGACCCCAGGACTAACCCTTGGGGCACTCCGCTTGATACCGGCTGCCAACTAGACATAGAGCCATTGATCAATACCAGTTGAGCCCGACGATCTAGCCAGATTTCTATGCACCTTATAGTCCATGCATTCATCCAGCCCATGCTTCTTTAACTTGCTGGCAAGAATACTGTGGGAGACTGTATCAAAAGCTTTGCTAAAGTCAAGGAATAACATGTCCACTGCTTTCCCCTCATCCACAGAGCCAATTATCTCATCATAGAAGGCAATTAGGTTAGTCAGGCATGACTTGCCATTGGTGAATCCATGCTGACTGTTCCTGATCACTTTCTTCTCCTCTAAGTGCTTCAGAATTGATTCCTTGAGGACCTGCTCCATGATTTTTCCAGGGACTGAGGTGAGGCTGACTGACCTGTAGTTCCCCGGGTCCTCCTCCTTCCTTTTTTTAAAGATGGGCACTACATTACACTTTTTCCAGTCATCTGGGACCTCCCCCAATCACCACAAGTTATCAAAGATAATGGCCAATGGCTCTGCAATCACATTCACTAACTCCTTTAGCACTCTCGGATGCAACACATCCAGCCCCATGGACTTGTGCTCGTCCAGCTTTTCTAAATAGTCCTGAACCACTTCTTTCTTCACAGAAGGCTGGTCGTCTCTTCCCCATGCTGTGCTGCCCAGTGCAGTAGTCTGGGAGCTGACCTTGTTTGTGAAGACCGAGGCAAAAAAAGCATTGAGTACATTTGCTTTTTCCACATCCCCTGTCCCACTAGGTTGCTTCCCTCATTCAGTAAGGGGCCCACACTTTCCTTGACTTTATTCTTGTTGCTAACATACCTTAAGAACCCCTTTTTGTTACTCTTAACATCCCGTGCTAGCTGCAACATCCCTTGCTTGCATGCCTGAGCAATATTTTTATACTCCTTCCTGGTCATTTTTCCAATCTTCCACTTCTTGTAAGCTTCTTTTTTTATGTTTAAGATCAGCAAGGATTTCACTCTTAAGCCAAGCTGGTCGTCTGCCATATTTACGATTCTTTCTACACATCAGGATGGTTTGTTCCTGCAACCTCAATAAGGATTCTTTAAAATACAGCCAGCTCTCCTGGACTCCTTTCCCTCTTCATGTTATTCTCCCAGGGGATCCTGCCCATCAGTTCCTTGAGGGAGTCAAAGTCTGTTTTTCTGAAGTCCAGGGTCTGTATTTTGCTGCCTTCCTTTCTTCCTTGTTTCAGGACCCTGAACTCAATCATCTCATGGTCACTGCCTCCCAGGTTCCCATCCACTTTTGCTTCCCCTACTAATTCTTCCCTGTTTGTGATCTGCAGGTCAAGAAGAGCTCTACCCCTAGTTGTTTTCTCCAGCACTTGCACCGGGAAATTGGCCCCTACACTTCCCAAAAACTTCCTGGATTGTTTGTGCATCACTGTATTGCTCTCCCAACAGATATCGGGGCAGGGCTAGCTCCAGGCATCAGTATTCCAAGCAGGTGCTTGGGGTGGCAATCTGCAAGGGGTGGCAGTCCATGTGTTTTTGCCCCCAAGCAGCGCTCCTAATTGCCGCCGCGGACGGCGGGAGCTGTCCGTGTGCCATTAAGGCGGCACACATGTTTCCACGGCGGCAGCAATTTGGCGGCAGCTTCTATGTTCAGCTGCCCGCGGCGACAAAAACAGTAGAGCCGGCCCTGTATCGTGGTGCTTGAAGTCCCCCATGAGAACCAGGGCCTGTGATCTAGTAAGTTTTTTTTAGTTGCCGGAAAAAAGTCTAGTCCACCTGATGTGGCAGTCTATAGCTGACTCCCACCACAACATCACCCTTGTTGCTCACACTTCTAAACTTAACCCAGAGACTCTCAGGTTTTTCTGCAGTTCCATACTGGAGCTCTGAGCAGTCATCCTGCTCTCTTACATACAATGCAATTCCTCCACCTTTTTCTGCCCTGCCTGTCCTTCCTGAACAGTTTATATCCATCCATGACAGTACTCCAGTCATGTGATTTATCCCACCAGGTCCCTGTTATTCCAATCTGCATTTTAATTTAATTTTAAATGAAACTTCTTAAACATTTTAAAAACCTTATTTACTTTACATACAACAATAGTTTAGTTATAGATTATAGACTTATAGAAAGAGACCTTCTAAAAAGGTTAAAATGTATTACCGGCGCGCGAAACCTTAAATTAAGGTGAATAAATGAAGACTCGGCACACCACTTCTGAAAGGTTGCTGACCCCTGTACTAAACAGTCATTTATCATTTCTAAAGTCTCTGAATCAGAGACCAGCCCGAATCAGAAAATCCAGACATTTGTTCCTGGCTGGATTTCAAACTCCTAGAGTTTGTGAGTGCACAGATTCAGGTTCCCATTCAGCCCATTAAAGGGGATGGGCTCAGTTACAGATTCTGGAAAGCCATCTCCTTCCCACTATCACTCTTAGAAAACAGGAAAGGAAAGGAGTATGATCTGAGTTTTCAGTTTGGGAGGATCTCTGCTTTTGAAGTGCAGTATAAGTTCAAGGTGGAATCTGCCAAACCAGTAAAATAAAGCAGGAGGTCCACACACTTGGGATCTGAAGTAAGTAGCTCAGATTCTGATTTTTGAACTAATGTGTTCATCTTGAGTCAATTTTATGATTTATTAGGATCACAGTGGAGACCAAAACGAACACCAAAAATGTTTCTCTGGCCTATATATAATGGTGCTACTTGCATAGCCAAGAAACTGTTACAATTTTAAAAAAAATCAATAGCATTACTTTTGTTACAAAACAAATAAATAAAATAACAGGCTAAGAACTGAACCTTGGGGATTCCGGCAGAGAGAAGTTTCAGTTCATTGCTCTTTACAAAAGGTTTATTTGACAGCAATTTGATAAATAATCTCTCAGCAACAGTCCTGTACTTATTATTTTCTCACTAAAACATTATGCTCAAATGCACAGAGAGCTTTGCTTAGGTCAATAAAATAGCTCCAAGTAAGCCTCTATTATCGAAAAATAACAAAATGTCACTAGTGACCTTAACAATGCAGTAGCTGACATTGTACTAGCTCCTAAAAGCAGATTTGTTTGACACTGAAGTGCTATTAACTTCCAAAAGATTTACAGCATTCTACAGTATTGAAATTAGATGATGATTTTTCTGTTCCAAAGAGATCTGATTTTAGTTGTCAAATTCTGCCTTGAAAAATACACAAGGCTCTCAGTGATTTCCCAGGCAGCGCTCCTTTGTCCTAACAGTGGATGTGCTCAGTTTTCTCACTCAACAAATCCCCATTTTTCAGAACTGATTGAAGAAATAAACAGGTTTAGACATATTTAAAGGCTTTCAAGTAGAGGCTGCACAGTAAAATTTGTTCTTCTCCCTGCAAAAAGGAAAGGCCAAAATAAAATTTGGTTTCTATGAATGAGTAGAAAAATCAGTCAGTGAATCTTGGCTTATCATAGCCAATTCCATTATAATTATGATCCAAAAGGAACTTGAGAGAAACAAAATGATCATTCAAAGACAGGGGATTGAAAAAATACCAACTGGAGCACCACTATGTTTAAGAATCTCATTCTGCCTTGATTGATGTTCACTATCCATAGACAGCTTGCTGTCTACTACTTGTATTTCTGACCTATACACAGTCCTGATTCTGCTGCCTTTACTCTTGGGAACCTCTTGAAGCACAGAAGAGAAAATGTACAAAGTAATTGGTATGAGGCTCTCCATCTGTCTTTTCGGAAGGATGTGTATGGGAAAAAAGGAGGAGGTGTTGTACTGTACATCAAGAATGTATACACTTGCTCAGAGGTCCAAGAGGAAGTGACCAGCAGACATACTGAGAGTCTCTGGGGGGGGGGATAAAAAGGGGAAAGAATAGTATTGCTGGTATTATGGTGGGAGACCACCAAGAGGAAGTGGATCAGGCATTCTACAAGCAGATAACAATATTAGCTACCCTACGCAGGGGCGGCTCCAGTCCCCAGCACGCCAAGTGCATGCTTGGGGCGGCATGCCGCAGGGGGCGCTCTTCTGGTCGCTGGGAGGATGGCAGGCGGCTCCGGTGGACCTCCCGCAGGCGTGCCTGCGGGGAGTCCACTGGTCCCGCGGCTCCGGTCGTCCACCAAAGCCGCAGGACCAGCAGACCCTCCGCAGGCACGCCTGCAGGAGGTCCAGAGGAGCCGCCTGCTGCCCTCCTAGCGACCGGCAGAGTACGCCCCACAGCATGCCGCCCTGCTTGGGGCGGCGAAATGTCTAGAGCTGCCCCTGACCCTACGTGAGCTAGTATTAATGGAGGATTTTAACTTCCCTGATATCTGTTGAAAGACTCTTACAGCAAAACATAATATGTCCTGTAAATTCTTAGGATGTGTAGGGGACAACTTTTTCATTCATAAAGTTGAGGAAACAAGTGGGGGGGGCATTCACTTCGGATCTGGTTTTGACCAACAGGGATGAATTACTTGTGAGCATAAAGGTGGTCAGGAACTTGGTAGGAAGTGGTCATGATCTGATAAAAATCAAAATCTTGAGGAAAGGAAGACACAAGAGCAGCAAAATAAGAACGTTGAACTTCAAGAAAGGCAGATTTCAGCCAACTCAGGGAAATAGGAAGTAAGGACCCATGAAAAGAGCAATTAGGAAGAAAAGGAGTTGAAGGGAGCTGGCAGTTCCTAAAATATGTAATACTAGAGGTTCAGCATCAAGTTATTCTGACACAGAGGAAAGATAAGAAGAGCCACAGGAGGCCAATGTGGCTGCACAAGGAGCTTTTCAGCTATCTAAAAACCAAAAGGGATACATACAGGAAATGGAAGGAGGGGCATGTCACCAAGGAAGTATAAATGGGAATAGCAAAGTTTGTAGGAACAAAATCAGGAAAGCCAAGGCACAGAATGAGTTACAGCTGGCAAGGAATGTTTGAGACAACTAGAAGGGGTTCTACAAATATGTCAAACAAAAAAGAAAGATGAGGAATGGCATGGGTCCACTGCTCAATGGAGAAGGTGAGTTGGTAATGGAAGATGACAGGAAAGCAGAGCTGTTCAATGTCTACTTTGCTTCAGTTTTCGTACAAAAAAATAACAAGCAACCGGATGACTAGCAAAGTAACAATACACAATAAAGAGGAAAGGATGCAGATAAGGATAATAACAAACACAACAGATATTCTAACTAATTTGAATGAATTCAAGTCAGCAAGGTCTGATGCTGTTCAGCCCAGGGTGCCGAAGAAATTAGCTGAAGAAATCTCAGACCCACTGGCAATAATATTTACAAATTCATGGATGACAGGAGAGGCCCTGGAAGACTGGAGAAGAGCTAATATAGTGCCCAGCTTTAAAAAGAGAAAAAGGAGGAATCAAGAAACTGTAGACTCATGAGCCTGACTTCGATACCTGGGAAGCTATTCAAGCAATGTATAAAACATTCAAGTTGCACATACCTGGAGGATAAAGGGGTGATCACTAGCAGCCAGCATGAATTACTAAGAACAAATCATGCCTAACCGGCTTATTTCCTTCTTTGACAAAGTAACTGGTTTGGTGGATGGGGGAATGTTGTAGACATAATATACTTGGACTTTAGCAAGGCTTTTAACACAGTCCCACTTAACATTTGGATATGTAAGCTAGAGGAATGTGGGCTCAGTAGAACTACCATTAAGTGGATACATAATTGGTTAAACAACTGCAAAGAAAGAGTAGCTAGTAATGGAATGATGTCAGATTGGAAGGAGGTCTCAAATGGAGTTCCACAAGAATCCATTCTGGGTCCAGTGTTATTTAACACCTTTATTAATGACCTGGATGTAGGTATAGACAGAATGCTGCTCAAATTTCCAGATGACAGAAAGCGGGGGTGCGGTTGAAAACACTTTGAAGGATAGAGCTAAAATGTGAAAGGATCTTGATAAATTGGAGAACTGGGTTATAGACAACAAAATGAAATTCAACATAGCCAAAGGTAAGGTGCTAGACTTAGGAAAGAAAAACCAAATGCACAAATACAGAATGAGGGATAACTGGCTTGGCAGCAGCACTTCTGAAAAGGATCTGGGAGTTGTGGTGGATCACAACCTCAACATGAGTCAACAATGCAATGCTGTTGCAAGTGAAAGCAAATACAATTTTGGGTTGCATTAACAGAGGCATAGCATGCAAATCGTGGGAGATGATAGTACCTCTCTGCTCAGCACTAGTTAGGCCTCAGCTGGAGTGCTGTGTCCAATATTGATCATCAGCGTATAGAAAGGATGTAGAGAAAATGGAAAGGATCCAGAAGCAAGCAACGAAGATGATCAAAGGGATGGAATGCAAGCCATATGAGCAATGGCTGACGGAACTGCATATATTTAGTTTGGGGGAAAAAGGAGATTAAGTGGGGACATAGCGATCTTTAAATAATTGACAGGCAGCCATAAAAAGATGTAGAAAAGCTGTTGTTTCTTGCTACAGAGGGCAGGGCAAGAGGCAATGGGTTCAAACTACAACATAGCAAATTTTGATTAAATCTCAGGAAAAACTTTCTAACTCTAAGAACAGAAGGATAATGGAACAAACTGCCTAGGGAGGTCATGGAAGCTCCTTCACTGGAGGTTTTCAAAAAGAGACTGGATACCCATCTGTTTTGGATGGTTTAGCCACAACAAATCCCTTTTAACCCTGTGGTTCTATGATTCTGTGTCTTAAGTTTTATACTGCTGCCTGTAACCGTAGAATTTGAGTGCATTCCATGTAAGTTTGATAGTGGACTTCATTGACACTCAGGCTCTTCTCCCTTTTGGGGGTAAAGGAAACCCTTTGCCTTGAATATGGTTTTTGTTGGGTTGTTTGCTCAAATTAGTAAGTATTGATTATATTGAATATTTTGTTCATTTGATATGTCCCTCTCCATTTCACATGTATACATGTAAAAAGTCATCCCTATTGCACAAAGCTCACAAGGGAATAGTACGTGTTCAGGAGCAAGATGAGATACCCTGGAACAGCAGCTGTGCTAACCTTGAACCCTCTATGGGATTTTGGTGTGTTGGGAGCAGATTAATTGCTTCAGTGTAAAACTGTTGTAGTAGAGAGGACAATTGGTCCATCTGCATCTCCACCTGCCTGCAAACTTCCTTGATGTGCTGGGAAACATGCAGCATTGTGGTGAGGAATACCCTCATCCCAATCAGGAAAAGGCTGACAAGCTGCTCTGGGCTCAATCATTATTACATAGGCACACTTGCAGAGCCTGCGCCACTTGAAGGAAATGACCCTAAAAGGAAGAGTTTGTCACAGGAAGGGATGGTGACCAGGAGGAAAGCTGCTGTATGCCACAGTTAGCAGGTTCTTCCAGTGAAGCTGCTGAGAGAAAGACAGATTGCAAATCTCTGCTGCCTAGACTCAGACCAGGTGCTGTTGATTGCAGCCAGGTAGGGTTGAAGATAAGTCCTGACCTGGGATCTCACCGTACCCTTGTCATAGTATAATTCCCAAATCTGGACCTTAGCGTCCAAAATATGGGTACTAGCATGAATTCCCCTAAGCTTAATTACCAGCTTAGATCTGATAGGCTGCCACCAATCAGGATTCTGAGTACCCGATAAACTCTGGTCTCCCCAAACATTCCCTGGGGACCACAAGACCCAAATTCCTTGAGTCTCACAACAAAGGGAAATAAACCATTCCCTCCCCCCTCTTTACCTCCTCCCAGATCTTTCCTGCCTGGGTACACTAGGAGATTACCATGATTCAATTCCTTGAATCACCACACAGAGAGGAATGATACCTTCCCCCAGAGGCAATCCAGATTCAAGCTCCGTGAATCTAAAACAAAGGGATTCCACCCTTTCCCTCCCTTCTCCTTCCCTGTTAAGTACAGACTCAATTCCTTTGAGCCTTAACTAGGAGAAAAAAATCAGATAGGTCTTAAAAGCAAAACTTTTAATAGAAAGAAAGACCTTTTATTTTTTCTATCTCTGCAATTTAGATGGTAAAAACTTACAGGGTCTTTCAGCTTATAGACAATAGAAAGAAAGCTTTCTCCAGCAGAAATACAATTTAAAATACTTTCACCCAAATACACATTAAAACTCTACAAGCCAGATACACAGTTGCAAATACAGAAAAACAATAAAAAAGACTAAACTGTCTTTCTACTTTTGTACTTACAAAATTGGAACAGAAGATTAGAGAGCCTGTTGGTATGTGTGGTCACTCTCAGAGCCTAGAGAGAACAAAGCAAAACCCCAAAATTACAAACAAAGGCTTCCTCCACCGAGATTTGAAAGCACCTTGTTTCCTGATTGGTCCTCTGGTCAGGTGTTTTTTTGGTTCCCTGTTTGTTAACCCTTTACAGGTAAAAAAGACATTAACCCTTAACTATCTGTTTATGACAACTCTGCCTTCAGAAACAAGCCAGACCTCTATCGATTCTCTCGAAACACTCAGATGGAGCACCCCCATAATTGGAAGGACCTTTGAGGGGGAAAGGTCTCTGAAAATGCCCAAATGTGACCTAAAAAGAGCCTAGCCTATCATAGGCAAGCATAGAGCAAGCCCTTCCATGTTGCACAGCAGGTGCAGAAACTCCTATATGGTTGGCACATCCTTGGAGAGCCTGACCCCATGCCACCCCCGCACAAACATAAGTATGATGCCCAATGCTTGGTGTGTGGTCTCTGCACCACAAGTGAATTCCACCCTGTGTTTTCTTTTCCTTTGATAGTATGAAAATAACATTGAGCTCTTTTGGAATAACTGCACAATCAGCAGCTTTCTTTACACGCAAGTATATAAAAGAAGATAAATAGCCTAATTTGATCCACCTTTGAGTCAAACTTCATTTAAAGAAAGAGGCCAGGAGGGAAATTTGAGAATTCTTTTCAGCCTGGAAAAGTTATAAGAGTGGTAGTATATAAATAGATTAGACCATCTGAAAGTTAATGGTCACAGACAGATCCAGTACAATACTTGCAGGAGGTGTCTGTGATAAATGATTATAGCAAATCATGAAATGGTCAGTAAAGATCTCAGTCTCCTATAGGGTGGAATTAGGTCTACTAATGCTGAACAGATTATTCTACTAAATAAAGACAAGCTCCAAAGTTACTTAGCAAAATACATTTCTCTGTATGCTTAGTCACCTGAAAGACTGTTGCCATAAATACTGGAAAAAAAACCCTGTTTTTAATAACTATGTATTTCTGATAGAAGGAATAAAAACAGTCCTTAAATACTGCCTCAAACATTGAGCTTCACTGTTTAAATATTAACATTTTGTTTAAATATTAAAATACAAAATTCTAACCGTTGAATTGGAAGGATGTGAACTGGCTTACCATCTCTGACATCTGACTGTTCACATCTTATTCACCTTTTGGCAATGCATAACACTTAGAAATGGCTTTTTTTTCTTCTTCTTCTCTTTTGCATGAATGTTATGCTTATGAAAGGTACTGGATTGACAGTCCCAGATATTCATATCTCTTTATGCATAGAACAGGTCCGACAGTTGAAATGATAAAGTTCCTTCACAATGCGCTGCCAGAGTGCCTCAGCTCTCAGGATCACTTTCAGAGTCAAGAGGGTGGGTCAGTCTCCTCCATTGCAATTCAGTCTCCTGGTGCCAGTTGTAACCTTGATTTTTGCCATTAGGACCACTTGCACTTGAATTGAAGCCTCTAAGCTCATTTTCCATACACCACTGAACAACCATTTCTTTCAGTCACAACAGCCCGTGAGCTTAATTTGAATTAGTGATATATGGTGGAAAGGCACTGTCAGTCAATCACACTTACAAATGGTATTTTAATCAAAAAATTCAATTTCAAATGCAATTGACTTCTTATATATAATGAGATGTTTCTTATGAGAGTACCAGAAATGACCACGCATACTAGCAAATAATGAAGAAGCTAACAGCTCTGCAAATTTACTGGACTGGTGACTAGTCCAGGGAGCTGATTAAGCAGCTCAAGTGTGAGTACCAGAAAACCAGGGATCAGAACCGCATCTCGGGCCCGTTTTATGAGGCGTTTGACTGGGTGCTGGGCATGGAGCCAACTGTTCTGGATCACACATGACGACTTGGGCAGCTGGGAGGGTGCCCTGCTGGCCCCAGAATCCAGCATGGGGACTGATGGACGCCGGCTACAGGTACTGAGTGGGGACAATGAAGTCACTCTGTTGCTGAAACCAGCTCCAGAGCAGGCTTTGAGCAGTAGCAGCAGCAGCAGCAAGTTCTGGCTCCATACTCAGGGGAACTGATGCACCCCTTGAAGAGCAGCCCACTGTGGAGCCTGCAGCAGACATGGATGGGACAGAAGCTGCTACTAAGCCTATAAGTAAGTAAGTAGGTAAGTTTCTGCCGCCATTTTAATGTTTAATAATACAGTAATGGGAGGAATTTTCACTCTATGAACAAATGCAAATGTTATAAGAAGCCTCGGCTAGCAGAGTAAATCCATGAATGCAAACAGCATGGCTCCCCTCCCACCCCCCATGGAGTTCAAAAAGGCAAACAGGACATGCAAACAGTAAAGAACAGCTTTAAAGTGTATTTTTATTGGAAAGGCACAGACTTTTGCTGTGGCCATTCCTGTTTCTTAAAAATAATAACCTTACATTGCCATGCCTGTAAGTACACTGCTCTGTAACCATTCTACAGTCTGTTGAGCTGCCTGGAAACAGCAAATTCTGTGTGTGTGTTTGGGTAAAAGTATTCCATTTATAAATCTAGTTCATATAAGTTAGAGGTAGTCCATAGGTGATCATACTCTTATTAGATAAGCCAAGTATGGCATGGACTTTCAAAGAGGCTGAAGATCTTTCCAGATTAATAGAATTGCCTGGAAATAGAGATGGACCTGAACAAAACCCAAAATGCAAACAACCTGGAATAGTGATGCACAGGCCCATCTCTGACTGAAAATAGACAACTAAAGGTATTGTGTTCGGAAAGCTTAAAAGGGAGAAGGAAGCAGGAAATTCTAAAAAAGCCTTGACTCAATATTTGTCTTATCCATAGAAGAGAATAACTGCTCCCCGTGTGACTCAGGCCTGGTCTACACTAATGAGGTAAGTCAATCTAAGTTATATTAGTTAAGTCACATAAATTACGTAACTTAAGTCGATATAGCTTAGATCGATTTACAGCAGTGTCTACAGTACGCTATATCAACAGGAAATGCTGTCCCGTTGACATAGCTTCCACCTCTCAGGGAGGTGGAGTGTTGAAGTCAATGGGAGAGAGCTCTCCCATCGACTTATCGTGTCTTCACCAGACCCACTAAATCTACGTAGCTGCATTGATTGCAGCAGCGCCGACTTAGCCGGTAGTGAAGACAAGCCTCAGATTCCAACACCCATCCAAGTGGAACAATAGAATCAGGAACTATTTAGTATAACACCAAGCTGGCCCAGCGGTGGCCAATCTGAGTTCAGTACAGCCTGAAGGGATGAGGAGAACAAAGATGCTATCTGTCACCTTCACAGATTCTGGAGACAGCCAGGGACCAGAATTTTCTTGATTTAAACAAATGTAACCCTAGGGAGTGCTCTTACTTATGCTGCCTGCAGTGGCTCTTAGTAAAGCCATCCAGTACTGCAAAGTAGCTTGAGTGCAGTGTACTCAAGCCATGGAACCTTCATTCCTTGGCCACACCCTCAGCGTGCCCCTATGCCAGAGGCTGCAAGGGAAGGTTATATATGGCTGTTCCACTGGCCATGCACCCCTGGGCAATCCCCCGTACAGCAGGGGTTTTCTCTTGGTGACCACTATACATCCACAGCGTCAATGTTCAAGAGTCACAGTATTAGGCAAAATCTGCTCTGCTACTTTATAAGTCAAGTTTTGTTCATTCTGTAGCACAGAAATTAATGTTGTTGGTGGTGTTCTTTTACGTTTGAGAAATGAAGCTCCAATATCACTGATTCAGAATATCCTGCCTTAACTGTGACTATGATTCTAACTCATGTTTCTAAGGGAAGCTAGGTAACGGTTTCCACATAGTCCCCTGTTGAAGTCCACATTGTCAATCATTCCACAGAATGTGAGGTAATTTGGTATGATCAGCGACTTGCCTGAGAGATGCCTAGGGCTGAGCTAGCGAGTAGAATGTAACAATATCTCCCTCCATAAGAAAAGAATTGGATGACTTTTCTAGGCCATTGCTGCTGGGTGGACACTGCAGAGAATTTGCAGAATGAATATCTGTACCAGACCTTGCCAATGGACATCTTTAAAACAAAGCACCTGGCTCTCTGGTGGTACTAAACCCTTCACATTCAGTGGCATGGATATCCAACAAAAATACTATAAATACGCAGTGTTAGTCTGCTTTTGTTCCACAATGAAATGTGCATTGGGAAAAGTCTCAATTGAGAAGACACATCCTATTGAGCAGGTACTGTACAGTGCAACAATATGGGACAGAAGGAAAGACCATACACTAGGGCCAGTTCTCCCTCAAATACCCATGTAAAACTCCCATTAAAGTAAATAGGATTTATGAGCACATTTCTGAGGGCACAATATGGTCTACAGACACAGAGCTAATGCACAATGTTATGAGTGAACCTCAAAAAATTTGGAGCTCTGCTTTACTTAAGTACCCAAAAGCTTAATTGCTTTTCCAAATGACAGTATAGGGATCTCTTGCATGTGTAAATCCCAGGTCTGAAATCTCACAATAATAAGACTTTCACAAGATTGCCTATATCCTATTTATGATGGGGCTGCAGCTACCTCACCAGTGGACTGTCTTTGGTGGTGAAAGAGGAAGAGAAAACTAGAGTGTAGATGCACATGAAAATAACAAGAGCAAATTAAATTGTGTATTTTTTTTATTTCAAACCTTCAACATTGAAAAGGTTTGGTTTATGGGTTAAGTAATGGTACAAGATAGTGTAAGCAAGATCTGAATGAGCTTCCCCCTGACATCTAATGATGAACTGGGAGAAAAGACTTCAGAAGCAGACCATATTTGCATAAACACATCTACTCTGCCTAGGTGTTCAACACACTGAGCTACTTTGTCAAAATGTTCAATTTTGGCTGGTTTTTCAGTTGCAATTCACTATAATATTGAATGCTGGGGTAATGAAATGTTGTTATCCTTTTTGCATGAGTAAAAGGCAGCAGAACTATACTTAGCCTGCCCTGATTGAGCCTCACATGCTAAGCAGAGGGTAGGGATGCCAAATCCCAGTGAAAGAGAGACATGGTGGTGATAGACATTCCTAATTGGGGGTGGTTCTTGGTTGAACAGTTCTATCCACTAGATAGAGTGGATAGGATTCAACTGAGAGTTTTCATTTCTATCTAGTGCTGATTATGAGCAGGCTAAACTTTAGACCTGATGTTTATGGTAGAGATGGTGTTGTGTTGTATTAAAACATAACACAGAGACTGCACTAGCAGTGAGGTTCTCCACTGCCCAGTAAGGTCATTAAGAATTGAGTTAAGTAGTGGAATCTCAGAAGACAACATTGCAGAAGTGGAAGTGAGCAGCAAGGAGCAGCTTGCAACGATAACAGTGGCAGAGATAATGGTGGTGGTAAGTGGCCAGCAGGGGTAGAGATAGCAGTAGATTACAGCAGCAAGTGGTGGCAGAGACAGCAGCAGCACTGAGCCAGTTGCAGAGGTAAACACACTCTGAACTCTGGGTCTCTGCTGACCAAGGACAATCAACTGTGAGGGGGGTGCAGCGGAGGGAGAGGGGAATGGTGTGTTAATGGACATTCATTTGGTGGACTTTCACAGCTCAAGGAGGTGAAAGTCAGTGGGGGTGCGCTAATGCATACGTGCTTTTGAATCGTGATTGTGGTATTTTCCCAAATTGATGCTGAGTTCCCTTTCCCTTTTAATTAAAGTTTTCTTTTGTTATACACAGACTCAGTGCTTGCCTGTGGGAAAGTATTGCCTTTTACAGGTGCACAGAGGCGGTGTTTAGTTTTCCCAGATTACTGGGTGTGGGGGCTTGTGTCAGTTGTGTTTTGCAATATTTAGAAGAACCCCTAGATATTGAACCCAGCCTTTCTTGCTGCCACCACTGCCTAGCAGAAGGGTTACTATGGTTTCTTATCATTTTTGCTAAACTGCTCCACCCATTGGTACTAATAATGGAACTTAGGGAGTTTCAGACTCCACTCACCACTTTGAATGAATGGCCTTGCATTAGACAGTGTCTTGTGCCATCAGAGATTCCAAAGTGCATTATGAACTGATGTACAAACTACACAGAGATCCCTTCATCTACCACTGAAATTCAGCCAGTGGCTGGCCTGGAGCTGGGTAGTTTAACAGTACAAGCAACACTACCCAACAACTTAGGACAGGAAGCGAAACATGCCCTTTTTAGATTCTGGGGGCCAGAGTGAGTATGTAATTAGACACCTGTGGCTGGTCTATGCCAGCTGACTCAGGCTCACAGAGCTATTTAGCTGCAGAGTAGACTTTGAACTTGGGCCAGAGCCTGGGTTCTAGGACCTGTGAGGTGGGAAAGTCCTAGAGCTCAGGCTGTAGCCTGAGCCTGGAACTCTGTGCTTCAATTAAACAGCTCTGCAGTCTGAGCTCCGTGAGCCTGCCAGGGGGTTTTAATTGCAATATAGACATACCCAATGTAGCCCAGCTTTGGAGCTGTGAAGGGACATAAGAAGGATTAACACACACACCACCATCCACTTTGTCTGCATGGCCTTCCTAGATCACCACTAAAGACATGGTGAGGATGAGCAGGTTCTACAGGGCTCTTTGTATTCCCTTCTTCTTGGAGGAAATGAGCAGTGTGTGGGCAGAGCCTTGAGTCTAATGTACCAGCCAGTGGAGCTAAGTCAGGCTGGGCAGGAAGTGAGCTGCAATAGGTAAGGGGCTGTCATAAACAGATAGCTAAGGGTTAATGTTCTTTTACCTGTAAAGGGTTAACACAGGGAACCAAACACCTGACCAGAGGACCAATCAGGAAACAAGACTTTTTCAAATCTGGGTGGAGGGAAATTTTGGGTGTGAGTTCTTTGTTCTTTGTCTTGGGTCTGACCCTCTCGGCTCTGAGAGTGATTTTTCTATCTCCTGGCTTTCTAATCTTCTGTTTCCAAGTTGTAAGTACAAGGATAGTAAGACAATAGGTTTATATTGGTTTTTTTTTTTGTATTTACATGTGTGTAGTTGCTGGAATGTGTTAAATTGTATTCTTTTTGAATAAGGCTGTTTATTCATTTTTTTCCTTTAAGCAGTTGACTCTGTATATTGTCACCTTATTACAGAGATCATTTTATGTCCTTTTTCTTTCTTCTTATATAAAGCTTTCTTTTTAAGACCTATTGCAGTTTTTCTTTAGTGGGGACTCCAGGGAATTGAGTCTGCAGCTCACCAGGGAATTGGTGGGAGGAAGAAGTCAGGGGGAAAATCTCTTTGTGTTAGATTTACTAAGCCTGACATTGCATACCCTCTGGGTGAGGGGGGAGAGAGGTTAGCTCTCTCGGTGCTTGTGTTTCAAGGACTTGAAACAGGGAGGGTAGAATCCCTTTGTTTAGATTCACGGAGCTTGCTTCTGTATATCTCTCCAGGAACCCAGGGAGGGAACACCTGGAGGGGAGGAGGGGGAAGGGAAATGGTTTATTCCCCTTTGTTGTGAGACTCAAGGAATCTGAGTCTTGGGGTTCCCCAGGAAAGGTTTTGGGGAGACCACAGTGAGCTAGGCACTGTATAATTCTTAGCTGGTGGCAGTAATTACCAGGTCCAAGCTGGTAACTAAGCTTGGAGGTTTTCATGCTAACACCCATATTTTGGACGCTAAGGGCCAGATCTGGGAAAAAATGTTATGACAGGGGCTCTAGCAGGTTAATTCCTGGAGTGGAAACTGTGATTCTGAGTTATCAGGATTTTTGTTGTACATCTGTGTAACAGGAACGTATTTCAGAGTTGTAGTGAAAAGTAAACAGAAGTCCATACTGTATTTTAATTCTTTGATTGCATAACCCATTTGTTGCCTCTGCAATATATCTCTTTCATACAAGTGTTGGTAATTTACATTATTGAGAAATAATAGTAACTCATACCAATCAACCTGCCAATTCCCAAATGGGATTTAGTGTGTGACAAAGACCCAGTCTAAGGGACATGAAAAATATTTATTCAGGTAACAAACTGCTGTGAGATTCTTTCTTTGCATTCTTTCTATGAGCTCAATTTCAAGATTTTTTATTTCTGAGGTAAATAATTTTCAACCATATAAGTGAGAGGCACTGCATTTGTGTAGACTGTTGGTAACTTTAAGCCTAAACTGAGGGACATCCCTTGAGATGAGGGACATCTGAGAAGTATTTACTAATGGAATCTTTGAACAGTGCATAGTATAGAGTTGTCTACGAGAACAACAGGAAGATCTTATATGGTCATGGGAGGATGATGACTACCACCACTAGGGAATGTCAGAAAAGAATAGCTGACCTTTCAGATGCCAACACAGTTGTGCTAAGAGAAATTTCCTTTTACAGTGAGAAGCCAGTCAAATGTCATTGTGAACGATTCATTCCAGAATCAGTCAGAATACATTGCAGAGCTGCAACATTTTGTCACATCAGGGTTTTAAAATAAGCTATTTTCCTTTTCCCTTCCTGACTCAAAGTAGCAGACATAGCCTGATAAGTAGCAAATACAGCTGTAGCTGTTTTATTCTGCTTCCTAGATTTCACATATTTGCATGTTTAAGGTTTCCATAATGTAGAACATGTCTGTATAAAGCATCTCTCAGTGACCTAGATAGCTGTCCATGCCATGTCACATGTTGTTTCACATGATGATGAACACTGTCATCTAAATTCAGTGTCCTACACTGGAAATTAACTCTTTCTTTGCAGTGGAGCTATAGCCATTTGTTGTGCATACTTTTGTGTTTGACTCTTGCCTGTTTTAACTTGGGGATATCCAGCTGAAGCGTGTCCTCCGATAATTCAGACAATGAAGGTGTTAACCTCGGACCTGACCAAATTCCAGTTTGGGTAAGAGAATTTTTGTGGACCTGATTCATCAAAGAATTTGAGTATGTGCCACGGTGTACAAGAGCCATAAAATCCCCTTAACTAGTTGGGGCAGAATTCCCTGGGTTCAAGCAATGAGACCTTCCCCTCAGCTCCTGCAAACCTTGGCATAGGGGGCAGAATTGGGAAGGAATTTGTTGAGAACAGGAGAGGTCAGGACTATCATCACAGCACTGTGGCAATTATGGGCAACTTCAGGTTGAAATGCTGCTCAGAGGCAGCCCATGCAGGTCTTAAAGCAGTATTTCCCAAAGTGTGGGACATGCCTCTTGGGGCTGGGGGATGACTAGCCAAGGACAGGGATGCAGACAGATATCCCACTTGTTCTCCAGAGTCCCAGCTCTCATTTTTTAAAAGAAAGAATAAGGCCTTTTCTACACTACAGAGTTTTGTTGACAAAAGTTATGTCGACACTCAAAAAAAGCTATAATAAAAATCGGTATTGCATGTTCACAATCACTCCCTCTGTTGGCAGAGCACGTCCACAGTTGGGGCATTATCATCAACAGTGTGAGCAATGCACTGGGGGTACCTAACCCACAGTCCAGCTTAACACCTTCGGTCGCTAGGTCTTGTGGGAAGGCGGAGTGGATTGCGGCACATCTTGGGACCAGGCTCAATGTCCCATGATGCACTGTCTTCTGTCCAGATTCTTATAGAATCTGCAGGTCTTAGATGCAGCACCAGAGCAATGGTTTGCCTCTCTCACCTTATGGTATGTTTGCCTCAGCTCCTTTATCTTTGCTCTGCTCTGCCGCGTGTCCCGATCATAGCCCCTTTCGCATAAACCTCAAGAAATCCACCTGTAGGTGTCAAAATTCCTGCAGTTCAAGCCCAGCTGAGATTACACAGCTTCCTCTCCCCAAATACTGAGCAGACCCAGTAGCTCCACAGTGGTCCAAGAGGGAGAGTATTTGCTGTGATAACCTACCATAGTCACCTGGGAAGATGCAATGAGACCTCTCCACGCCAAGCCAACAGGAAATGGAATTTCAAAAATTCCCAGGGCTTCTAAGGGGGAGGGGTGAATGGAATTCAAACTGCTGACCAGAGCGGTCAGGATGGGCATTGTGGGACACCTCCTAGAGACCAGTTAAAGCAGTAAAATCAATTGTGGTGTCTGTACTGGCAATCTGTTGACAAAAATTTTGCACTAAAAGCCTTATGTCTCTCATCGGGATGGTTTTATTTTGTCACCAAAACAGGGTGTTTTTGCCATCAAAAGTCACAGCGCAGTGTTTACGCATTCACTGTTTTGTCAACAAAAGCTGCCTTTTGTCGACAAAACTCTGTAGTGTAGACAAGACCTAAGTCTCTAGCTGTTATGGTGGTTGCAGAGAAAACCTTCAAAATATGAAGACAGTGTAACCAACTCAGACACATCCATCGGAGTTTGCAGAGAGCCTGAAAAAACAGCTCTTAGGTGTGAACTAACCTATTAATTTCAATGGGTGCTAACTTGGATACCAGTGATGATGCTTTAGATGTCAACATGGTTAACAATTTTACCAGTTTTACCAGCTATTCCAATGGTTAGGAAAGATAGAAAATCTGGCAAAAGACCACCTTGGCTTAACCACGAGATCTTGCGTGACCTACAAAATAAAAAGGCGTCATATAAAAAATGGAAACTAGGTCAGATTACAAAGGACGAATATAGGCAAATAACACAGGAATGCAGAGGCAAGATTAGAAAGGCAAAGGCACAAAATGAATTCAAACTAGCTATGGGAATAAAGGGAAACAAGAAGACTTTTTATCAATACATTAGAAGCAAGAGGAAGACCAAGGACAGGGTAGGCCCACTGCTCAATGAGGAGGGAGAAACAGTAACGGGAGACTTGGAAATGGCAGAGATGCTTAATGACTTCTTTGTTTCGGTCTTCACTGAGAAGTCTGAAGGAATGTCTAATATAGTGAATGCTTACGGGAAGAGGGTAGGTTTAGAAGATAAAATAAAAAAAGAGCAAGTAAAAAATCACTTAGAAAAGTTAGATGCCTGCAAGTCACCAGGGCCTGATGAAATGCATCCTAGAATACTCAAGGAGTTAATAGAGGAGGTATCTGAGCCTCTAGCTATTATCTTTGGGAAATCATGGGAGACGGGGGAGATTCCAGAAGACTGGAAGGGGGCAAATATAGTGCCCATCTATAAAAAGGGAAATAAAAACAACCCAGGAAACTACAGACCAGTTAGTTTAACTTCTGTGCCAGGGGAGATAATGGAGCAGGTAATTAAAGAAATCATCTGCAAACACTTGGAAGGTGGTAAGGTGATAGAGAATAGCCAGCATGGATTTCTAAAGAACAATCTGATAGCATTCTTTGAAAGGATAACGAGCCTTGTGGATAAGGGAGAAGCGGTGGATGTGATATACCTAGACTTTAGTAAGGTATTTGATACGGTCTCGCATGATATTCTTATAGATAAACTAGGAAAGTACAATTTAGATGGGGCTACTATAAGGTGGGTGCATAACTGGCTGGATAACCGTACTCAGAGAGTAGTTATTAATGGCTCCCAATCCTGCTGGAAAGGTATAACAAGTGGGGTTCCGCAGGGGTCTGTTTTGGGACCGGCTCTGTTCAATATCTTCATCAACGATTTAGATGTTGGCATAGAAAGTACGCTTATTAAGTTTGCGGACGATACCAAACTGGGAGGGATTGCAACTGCTTTGGAGGACAGGGTCAAAATTCAAAACGATCTGGACAAATTGGAGAAATGGTCTGAGGTAAACAGGATGAAGTTCAATAAAGATAAATGCAAAGTGCTCCACTTAGGAAGGAACAATCAGTTTCACACATACAGAATGGGAGGAGACTGTCTAGGAAGGAGTATGGCAGAAAGAGATCTAGGGGTCATAGTGGACCACAAGCTTAATATGAGTCAACAGTGTGATACTGTTGCAAAAAAAGCAAATGTGATTCTGGGATGCATTAACAGGTGTGTTGTAAACAAGACACGAGAAGTCATTCTTCCGCTTTACTCTGCGCTGGAAGGCCTCAACTGGAGTATTGTGTCCAGTTCTGGGCACTGCATTTCAAGAAAGATGTGGAGAAACTGGAGAGGGTCCAGAGAAGAGCAACGAGAATGATTAAAGGTCTTGAGAACATGACCTATGAAGGAAGGCTGAAGGAATTGGGTTTGTTTAGTTTGGAAAAGAGAAGACTGAGAGGGGACATGATAGCAGTTTTCAGGTATCTAAAAGGGTGTCATCAGGAGGAGGGAGAAAACTTGTTCACCTTAGCCTCCAATGATAGAACAAGAAGCAATGGGCTTAAACTGCAGCAAGGGAGATTTAGGTTGGACATTAGGAAAAAGTTCCTAACTGTCAGGGTAGTTAAACACTGGAATAGATTGCCTAGGGAAGTTGTGGAATCTCCATCTCTGGAGATATTTAAGAGTAGGTTAGATAAATGTCTATTAGGGATGGTCTAGACAGTATTTGGTCCTGCCATGAGGGCAGGGGACTGGACTCGATGACCTCTCAAGGTCCCTTCCAGTCCTAGAGTCTATGAGTCTATGAGTTAAAGTATACAAGAAAGGAGATGTGTAATATTATGAAGACCTACACCAGCATCCCCAAAATGTGTTTGTGTGGGGCAGAGGTAGGAGGCGAGAGACATGAAGGACTAACTCAGTGCTCCCAAAACTGTGTGGTGTGCCCCTTCAGGGGAGCACAGAGGAATGTTCAGGGGGGCATGGCAGGGCACAGGCTAGCCCCATTGTGGGGAAGGGAGGAAGTGTCACTCAGCCCTGCTCCCAGCCATGGCCCCTGCATGGCCCCAACCCCGCTTCTAGCCTCAGCCCCCAGCCACGGCTCTGCTCCCAGCGCTTGCCCCAACCCCAGCCATGGCCCCCCACTATGACTCTGCTCCTGACCTTGGCCCCAGCACCTCCCCCAGCTTTGGGCCTTGGCTGAGGCTCTTCTCCCAGCCCCAGACCCGCCTCCAGCTGCTGCCCCAATCTCAACCCTCTTACTTCTATCCGCACCCCTCCCACCAGAGCTGTGGCCCTGCTCATGGCCCTGGCTCCGAGGGATGGAGGAGGAAGGAGTGTGAACGAGGTAAGGGGGGGCATGATGTGGAAAGTTTGCAGACCACTGGACTAGCTAAAGAAGATGTGTGAATTAAGATGTACAGGCCTTTAATGCAACATGGTGGGTTGAGGGGTGGAGTGTGTGATTGGTTTAATTTTCTATAAGTGAGGGACTCAACTTTCAAAAGTTCTGCTTTAAACTACCTTTACTTGCCACAAAATCTCACCCTGCGTCTAAAAGTCTCAGAAGAAATTTTGAACCAACAATGTTAAAAGTGGGTTTTGCAATTAGGCAAAATAAGTCATCCTATTCTTTGAGCAGACACATCTGCAGGTGCGAATGAGTACTGTAGGTACACCACAAGAGAACACAAATAGCCTAACAATTCTCTTTCCAAGAAATAATGATACGATATCCAGTTGCTAGCACTGACATGCTGCGCACATTGTCTGTAATCATCATGGTCTAACTGGTCCTTTATGAAGCCTTTTTAGAATGAATGAAAAAAGTATATGACTAAAAATAACATCCTTTTTATTTTTTCATTTAAATTTCCTATGGTGTAGATCTAGTTTATCAAGGAGGCAGTTCTAAAGTAGGTGCTACTGAAATAGCCAGACCAACGGAATGTTGTCAAAAAATATAGACACCTCCAATTATTTTGCCACAGACTTACCAGCTGAAAATATCTCAATCTTAAAATATCTTGAGAAAGGCCCTGAGGCTGCTCACTCTTCATTTCTGTGGTGCTACTTGTTCCCTCAGTGTATGAGCAACAAATGCAGAGAGATATCTCATAAGAAAAGAATTACTATGACCTCGGTAGAATCATATATATATACTTAGTAGGAATGTTACTGTGGAAATGACCATGCTAATACAGATTCAGATGACAATAATTATTGTATCCTGTATTTCAGTATTAGAAGACATAACATTAATGAAATGTAAACTCACTTATTTCTGTAACACGGACGTTATAAGAGACTATCTTATATACACTAAGTGTTTAAGAAATATCTATCTTTTTTCTTCTGAGTAATCTTCTCCTGGACAGTTTTTTTAATTTTGGAAAGCGAGGTGCAATTCATACTAATGGGATCAGTTTGTAAAAAGCCTTACATTTTTCCCCTCAACATAGCAGTCCATCCTTAGGCCCATGTGACACTAGCAGATCCACTTTGTGGATTTCCAGAAACTGGCATTATTTATGCAGTTAAAACTATATTTAAGACCCACTTGCACATGCAAAACTTTGTGTGTAATTACATACCTACCTTTATGTGTACTTTCTTAGCTGTATTGTTTTTATGTTATAGTATCTAGAAAGGTGCTAGGTGCTTCTCAGAAGATGTTGGTAGTGAAGACAAGCCCTAGGTAAGTCGACCTAAGTTACACTACTTCGCTGTGTCAATAATGTAGCTGGAGTCAATGTAGCTTAGGTCGACTTATCCTGGTGTCTTCACTGTGCTGCATTGATGGAAGGCGCTCTCCGGTCAACTTACCTTTCTCTTCTCATGAAACTGGAGTACCAGGGTCGACCGGAGAGCGCTCTGTCGTCAATTTAGTGGGTCTTCACTAGACCTGCTAAATTGACACCCACTGCATCGGTTGCAGCAGCATCGATCTCCCCAGTAGTGAAGACAAGGCCATCAAAACTATCTACTTACAGGGTTACCAACTCTCCCAGTTTTGCCGGGAGTCTCCTGGAATCAGGTTCTATCTCCTAGAGACCAAACCAAGAGATTTTAGGTGCTAAAAGTCTGGCAGCACAGTGGGGCTAAGGCAGGCTCCCTATGTGCCCTGGCCCTGCATGGCCCTGAGTGTGGACTCCACGCACTGCCCCTGCCCTGAGCGTGGACTCCAAAGCTCCCATTTGCCAGGAACTGCGGTCAATGGGAGCTGCGGGGGTGGTGCCTATGGGCAGGGGCAGTGCGCAGAGACCCCCTGAGACCCCCTGCCCCCCCACCCAGGAGCTGCTGCCAGAGGGAAGTGCTGGTTGCTTTTGGAGCAGCGTGGGGCCAGGGCAGGCAGGGACCCTCCTGAGGTAAGTGCTGCCCAGCTGGAGCCAGCACCCCAAACTCTCTCCTGCACCCCAACCCCCTGTCTCAGCCCTGAGCCCCCTCCTGCACCCAAACTTCCTCCCATAGCCCGCACCCCTCACTCCTTCCACACTCTAATCCCCTGCCCCAGCACCCAAACTTCCTCCCAGAGCTTGCACCCCACACCCCCTCCTGCACTTCAGCCCCCTGCCCCAGACTTAGCATGGAACCCCCTCCTACACTCCAAAACCCTCTGCACCAGCCCAGAGCCCACTCTCCGTCATGGACCCCAACCCCTGCCCAGTGAAAGTGAGGGAGGTTTGAGGGAGAGCAAGCGATGGAGGGAGGGGGGATGGAGTGAGCTGGGTGGAGCCTCAAAGAAGGGGTGGGGCAAGGGAGTTTGGGTTTCCGTGATTAGACAGCTAGCAACCCTATCTATTTATATAGATGACTGAGATGGGATTTGGTTACAGTGTATAAGTATCTTCACAAGGAGAAAATATTGGGTACTAAAAAGCGCTTTATCTTTGCAAAGAAAGGTATAAAAAGAACAAGTGACTGGAAGCTGAAACCAGACAAATTAAAATTAGAAATTAAGAACACTTTTTTTTTTAAACAGCGAGGGTGATTAACCCCTGCAATAAACTACCAAGGGCAGGAGTGGAGTCTCTTTTGTTGTCCTCAGATCAAGACTATTTATCTTTCGGGAAGATATGCTTTAGCCAGACTCAAGTTATTGGCTCAGTACAGGGATAACTGGTTGAAACTGGCCTGTGTTATACGAGGGGCCGTACTAGATGACGTAACAGTCCCTCCTGGCCTTAAACTCTGTGAATCTAGCCTCCCTCACCTTAGCATCTAAGCACCTCACCCACAAATTCACCCACGGAAGCTCATGCTCCGAAACGTCTGTTAGTCTATAAGGTGCCACAGGATTCTTTGCTGCTTTTACAGATCCAGACTAACATGGCTGCACCTCACAAGGTGAATTTATCTTCACAAAACCCAGCCAGGTAGGGAGGTACTGTTACCAAAGTGGAACAGCATCAACAGGAGTGATCGAGAAAGACCCACCTCAGAATATCCCCTAGCCAAGTGGTGAAGGCACTCTCCTGAGAGATGTGGGAGACCGCTGTCAAATATTTCTGCTCCTGAGGCAGAAGAGGAAATTGAATCTGGGTAGCCCACATGTCAGGTGAGTGTCCTAATCATTGGGCTGAAAGTTATAAGGGGAGTGGCGGCATCTCCTCCTCTGGCTGTTTTGCATGGAACGAGGCAGGTGCCTAATCCATTCTGACAAGCAACAACTAAGATGCCTAAGCCACCTGACTTGAGAGGGATTTCTGATTGTGGATCACTAGCAGAGGTAGACGCCTAAGCCGGGGCTGTAGGGAAATGCCTGTTTCCATGAGAGGCTTAGCACACACCCCTCTTGTCAGCATCTCCCACTGGCTACTTTAGGCAGGCCAGCGTTCGTGAATCCCATTCTTAGGGGCCAATCACAGCTGCGCAATGCCTAAATCCCTGTGGGAATTTATGCCAGAGAGACTACGTTGTTGAAGGTCACACAGGAAGCCTGTGACTGAGCAAGGCACTGAATCCTGATGACTGAGTTCCAGTTCAGAGCCTTAATCACAAGGCACAATCATTCCCCAAGAGGTTTGACCACCCCTTCGTTTTACTGCTCCCCAGTCACTTACTGCAGGAAGCGCCGTCCACGGGGTGCAGTATCTCCCGCCGCTGCCACCAGTGAGAAGGACTTTGCAGTAACAGGGTCCCCCGGGGGATTGCAGCGAGCGGTCCCAGGGGCGGAGGAGTCTGCAGCTCGACCCTGGCAGAGAGGTGGTGACCTCACGAAGGGCTGGTGCACTAGGGGTCCCCCTGGAAACCGTGGGGAGCGGCGAGCACCCCGGCCTGTGAGTGGCCAGCAGGAAGATGTATGCCAAGCGGCGCAAGTGTGACCTGGTGGAGCTGTGCAAGCAGAGGGGGCTGCACCCAGGGAGGCTCAGCAAGGACCAGCTGATTGCCCAGCTGGAGCAAGGAGACCGCATGAATGAACGGAGCTCTGTCTCTGAGGGAAGCAGCCGGGCAGATGCAGCGCAGGCACCAGTGTCTGTCCCCGCTGGGAGTGGTCAGCTGGCAGACGAGGGCTTCCCGAGACCCCCCCTTCCTAGGCGTAGAGGAAGGGCGGGGAGGAGTCCAGTGTATACTGAGGGCACCGTGACACCCCCGGCCAGCAGGGGAGCCTCACGGCGAAGCTCACCCCCCCAGCAGGGGATCCTCCCGGCAACGCTCGGCATCCGTGGAGCGGAGGCGGCTGGAATATGAAAGGGAGCTGAGACGGGAAGAGCTCGAGTTAAAGAGGCGAGAGCTGGAGGAGAAGGCGAAACAGCGTGAACATGAGGAGAACCAGCGTAAACATGAGGAGAACCAGCGCCAGCGTGAGTGGGAGGAGAAGGAGAAACAGCGTAAACATGAGCTGGACCTGGCCCGGCTGAGGAGAAGTGAGGCCCCGGCTGCGCTGAGTGAGAGGGGACCCAAGCCTACAAAGAGCTTTGATAAGCACTTGCTGGCCCGGCATAAGGAGGGGGAGGACATAGATACCTTCCTGACGGCCTTTGAGAATGCCTGCGAGCTGCACAGGGTTGACCCTGCAGACAGGATCGCAGTTCTCACCCCCTTACTGGACTGCACAGCCGTGGAGGTGTACAGCCGACTGAAAGGGGCGGAGGCAGGGGACTACAAACTGTTCAAACAGGCCCTGCTCCGCGAGTTTGGGCTGACTCCTGAGATGTACCGGAAAAAGTTCCGGAGCCAGCGTAAAACCCGTGAGGTCACATACCTACAACTGGTCAACCGGGCGCAGGGGTATGCCCACAAGTGGACAGCTGGGGCCCAAACTAAAGAGGACCTGCTTGACCTATTCATACTGGAGCACCTGTACGAGCAGTGCCCGTCCGACCTGAGGCTGTGGTTGATGGACCAGAAGCCGGAGAACCCGCAGCATGCAGGCCAGCTGGCCGACCAATTTGTGGACAGTCGGGCAGGGGATGGCAGGGAGGAGTCTCGAAGGAGCAGGCCTGCCTCAACGCAGAGAGAGTCATCATGGGACCTCCCAAAGGGGGCCTATGGAGAACCCCTCCAAAAGGGGAACATCCAGCGGCAGGTCCCTCCGACCCACTCAAGGGGACCCACGAGATATGGGCTGCTATCGCTGTGGCCAACGAGGTCACATACGGGCCCAGTGCCCCAAGCTCAGGGACAGACCAAGCAGACCCAACCCGCAGAGGGTGGACTGGGTAAAAACCCAATCGGAGGAGGGGCTACATTCCCAGGAAAGGGGGGTTGGCAACATACCACCTGTGGATGCTCCCGGTTCCGGGTTTTTGGTTTACCGGGTGGGCGCGGGGCTGCCCCTCCGGAAAGAGTGCATTGTCTCCCTGGAAGTGGATGGGAGGAAGGTCACTGGGTACTGGGACACGGGCGCAGAGGTGACGCTGGCCCGGCCCGAGGTGGTGGCCTCAGATCGGATGGTGCCCGACACCTACCTGACCCTGATGGGCGTGGGCGGGACCCCATTCAAGGTACCCGTGGCAAGGATACACCTGAAATGGGGGGCCAAGGAGGGCCCCAAGGATGTGGGGTACACCAATATTTGCCCACTGACGTGTTAATGGGAGGGGACCTTGAGGGCTGGCCCAGTAACACACAGAGTGCCCTGGTCGTGACTCGTAGTCAGAGTCGGCAAATGGCACTGCTCCCCGACAACGGGGAAGGTACTCGACCTGAGGTGCAGGACCCTAACTCAGGGAGCGGGGAACGCCCAGGGGCATGGTGCAGAGAGGCTGCGGCCTCAGACCCAGCCAGCAAGAGAGAGCTGGTCCCCATTCCTGTCCCAGCTGCTGAGTTCCAGGCCGAGTTGCAGAAAGATCCCTCCTTGCGGAAGCACAGGGACCGGGCTGACCTTAGTGCGGTACAGACCATGAGGAGAGGTTGCAAGGAGAGGTTCCTATGGGAGAAGGGGTTCCTGTACCGAGAATGGGCTCCCCCAGGGGAAGTAGAGTCATGGGGGATCAGGAGGCAGCTGGTGGTTCCCCAGAAGTTCCGTCACAAGCTGTTGTACCTGGCCCATGACATCCCTCTCGCAGGGCACCAGGGAATCCGGCGCACCAGGCAGAGGCTGCTACAGAACTTTTACTGGCCTGGGGTCTTTACCCATGTCCGACAGTACTGCCAATCCTGTGACCCCTGCCAGAGGGTGGGGAAGGCCCGGGAAGGGGAAAAAAGGAAGGGAGTGGCAGGAGGGAAGCAGTTTGAGTTTGGGCTTGGGGCTGGATGGGCGGAATTCAGGGTATCCTAGCTAGGATCCAAGCACCCTGAAAGCCCAGAAGGACTCGAGGGAGGGGTCCTGACTGTGCCTGCAAGCCCTGCTGTAACCTGTGTTCCTGTTGTCCAATAAACCTTCTGTTTTACTGGCTGGCCGAGAGTCACTGTGGGTCCCAGGAAGAGGGGTGCAGGGCCGGACTCCCCCACACTCCGTGACAAGGTTACATTGTAAATGTAAGATGTGGTAAAACAAACGTGGGTGACAAACAGTAAGCAGGCAATGGAGTATTGTGATACAGTGACATGGTTACTTACTTTAAGTATGTCCACATATTGGCTAATTTGATTAAGGGTCTTTATATTCTTTAGCACCATTATATTATTTTTCCTTTGTGATCAGTCCTCTGTCAATTGATAGACTGCGTCCATCACAGTGGTATCTGAACCCTCTACAACTCTTACGTAAAACACAATATCAGTCAATGTTGCACTTCCTCCCCAATAGCAGGAATTATTTTTAAATGATCAAATCAAAATAATGATATTTTGAGTATTATAGGAAAGATGAGTCATTCTTTAAATGAGTTTTGTAGTTTGTTCTGGAAGCTGTAAGGTTAGTTGTCCTCTGACCTCTCTTTTAAAAAAATTGGCCTCCAGAGGCTTGATGGAAGCCTCTGGACCAAATTTTTGCTTCAATGTATGTATGTACACTGGGAAAGGGCAAATCTTCTGAGCCATATGTTGACTGTGTTTGTGTTTCATAGAGCTGTTCCCACTCTCCAAAAAAGAGGGTTTAGTCTGATCAAAAGGGAGTGGAATCATTAGTGTACAACACTAAACCATATTAAATCATATGGAAAAATTAGATGAGAGAAAAAAATTGTGTAAACTAATGCTGATCTTAGCTAGCGTACTCTGCAATTTTCAGTATTTGCAACATTGTTCATATTACTTAAAGCTGTGCTCATATGCTTCAGAACAGCAATCTGAAATTTCAAAGGACAGGGGCCATTATACATTAACTGAGAAAATTTACAATTAAATTGGCATTATTTTTAATTCCATACTTCTAGAATATTAGAAAAGTAGTTCTCTTGAATTGTGTTACAACATTGTAAGTGAATATGGATACAAAATGGAAATGGATATATTTAGTAGCCCAGTAGCTTATTTACTACAATCTTTGCACACTTGTACTAACAATATAGCCTTTCCTGTTGGTCTTATGTCTTTTCAAAAGCTAGTGAGAACCACCTGCAGAGGTTGCCAGTTAATGAGCTCCGATCTCTTCCTTCCATTCTAAGGCTCCATCTGACACCACCATCTTCTCAGGCTTGGCTAATCAATTTCCCCTGCCCCCTACTACTATGCTGGCATGTGCCCTGTCACTGCCTGATAAATACAATCACATACTTCAATACAGTTTATATAAAAATAGGTTGGCATCAGACTTTCAACAGAATAGAGTCCATGTCTACCTTGATTTTGTTTTCTCTTTTCCCCTTTCTTTATCTCCATACTTTGTATTCTGGTGTATGCTTTCCTTCTTCAACTTCTTTTTCAGTGTCTCTTTTCTGTTTAAATTTTACATAACTTTCAGTTTATTTGATCTCCAAGAACTTACTACTTTAATCCTCTTTTTCTCTTCTGATTCTTCCTCTGTCTTTAGCTCCTTGTTTTGCCTCTGTCATTTTCTTCCCACAATCATTTCTCTGTGTGACCTTTACTCTGACTTTCTTCTTTTTTCCCTTAGTCAAAATTCTTCCCTTTCTCTCACAGCCCTTTATCTCCTGTCTGAATCCCCAATTTTCTAACCTGTGTCCTCTATCTCCCTCTCAATTCCCTTTTAGTCTTTCACTGTGTTCTCCACCTCTACCTCTAGCTCAGTTTTGTTTGTCTCACCCTCTTCCCTCTGCTTTCCCCATCACTTCAAATGTCTCCCTCAATTTCCCACCACCACCACTTTCCTCATTCTCTAAATCTCTTCTTTTCCCTTTAACTCATTCTCCCTGATGTGCCCCACACCATGAAATCACTAGTCAGAAGTTTGAAGTGGGCAGCTCTTTCTTCTTTTCTCCACAGTGTAAGGGACATAGTACAGGTCTTCTCTTTAGTTCTACCCCCTAGAAAAAGTATTGGAGGTTTGACATTATTATTCACCCCACAAAAGATGTCCAGAATGTGTGTACTTTGCTACCTTCCAAGATAGCAATGCTGTCTCTCCCTTGAAACCCTTCCATCCCTTGAATAAGTCCCACCATATTTTGATCTTGTGACATGAAGGTGGTGTCCGAGTGAGTCTCCATCTCCCAGAAGCCATGTGATCCACACGCTACAAGCAGCAGGAACTGCTGTCAATGACTAACCTTAATTAATTCACCCCTGTCAGACCCAAGGACCTGCAGTTGAATGGTGAACAAGCTAGCCCGGGCTCCAGACAGACTAATGAACACACACGAGCAACAGCAGAACTGCCTGATTGGCTGGCCCACCTCGTAAGCTGACAGAAACCAGCAGCAACAGCAAGTTACTGGCTGCTCACCACTTACACCCACAGATGTGATCACTTCCATGCCTGCCTTATTCCCAGCTGTGCTACTTTGCCTGGCTTCTGACCCTTGGCTCTGATTCCTGGCTCCAGCTCTAACCACTAGGTCAGATGGCCCACATCCCCTGCCTATATCACATGAAGAACTTAATGGATGTCCTGTATAATCACTGACTCTGATTTTTGCTCATTGGCCAGTATGGATGCACAGATGTCCTCAGACAGCTTTCAGTAAATCATGCAGACCAACCTCCAAGCAATGTGGTAACGCTATTCTGAATTAGGCTTTTCCCAATGAGAAAGTGGGGAATATTCACTCATTTCCCACTCTGGAATGAGGTCAAACAACATATATTCCTTTGTATGCTTTGCTTCTAGAAGATGGTCCTTCTTTTATAAAACTTATGTCAGATACTTCTTATAGTCTGTTAAATAAATTTATTTAAAGAAGGATGCTTAAGAACAAGAATTAATATATACAACAGGGGAAAAAAGGTACAAGAACATCAAACAGCTATTAAAAGTTGTGCTTCATTTCCTATTCACAGTAAATTTCTTGCCCTCTGAAAACACAGCTGCATGACAGAAAAGACAAAATATTTAGAGAGTGTAATAATTTTACCTAAACCTCACTCGCCCACGCAGTCCCTTTCTGCCGGCTCTCCCTGAGTCACACAATGCAACTTCCTGGAAGGAATTACTTTAAAAAGTACACAGCAACCAACTGCCTTCACTTGTAAGAAGTATACATCCTCCTTTGATTTTACCCTTCTACACAACCTGAGTGAACAGGTCAAGATACTGACTGTAGTATTGGATAAAGAGGGATTCATTCAACAGCTAATCACTCTAACTCAGGGCTTTTCTACATGGCAAGTTACTGCATAGCAAAGCAGGTTGTCTAGCTATAGTGCACCAACTTGCCGTGCAGTAACATCCCATGTGGATACTGCTACAGTGCACTGAAAGTCCGAAGTGAGGCTTAGCATACTACTACATCTCTGTTTGATGACATGTTACATATTATACCATTCTGACCTTCTTTGTTGTTTATTATGCCAGCTATTTTTCTCTTTCTTGCTCTGTTATGACAGGAGTTCTAAGTGAGTGCCATCCATCAACGGCAATTAGCTTAAGTGGTGAGCTAAATATGTTAAATATCTTGCCATTTAGTTTCAGCAAAGTATCATATTGACTCAATACCACCGTCTATTGGATCTAATTTTTTTTTCCCTAACTACTTGACTAGAAGATTTCAGCACAATCAAACCTCTTTGAGCCAAACTGCAGCTTTTCCTCATGCCAATTTTAAATTTCCAGTGACTGTTTTTATATGACCTCTGATTTAATAGATACAAATACAAAAGATTTCCAGGCTCCAGTTAATTAATTATATAGATAATTGTTTAATTATGATATCTCAAATTCAATGTGAAATAGCATCTACAGAGATGAATCAGAGAGCCTTCATACAGTAATTTCTCTTTCTGGTAAGTGCACTAAAGTTTCCTGGATTTCATTAAGAGTCAGATAAGTGCTTTCTCTCCCTCTTTTAAAATAAAATGTAGGTTTCAAGAAAGAGCTGATCTTACTGACAGATACTTTTGTCATTTTCATGCGGAGATTGTTTACCATGTTTACTTCCCAATTACTTCTAGTAACTTGTGAGGCCAGACCATCCCTAACTTCTGCCCTGCTCTATGCTCCCCACCCAAGTTCTAGGGACAATAGCATTATCTGTGCTTGGGTTGGGGGTTAAGGTGGAACTGTCGACTTGAACCCTTCCCTCCTACTGGTCCACCATACTGGCTAAGAGCATTGTATAGAAAAGACTATAGGAACCAAAGGGAAGATTATATGATGAAGTTGCCTATGATAGCAGGGAACCGAATTCAGTGACCCAGGAAGTCTCTTCCAGTTCCATGCTCCTATGGAAAGGTAAATTTCATGCACTCCCTTCTCCAGGGATGAAGTCCTGGCTCCACTGAATTCAATGGGAGCATTGGCATTGACTTCAGTGAGACCAGGATTTCATCCCAGAGCCCCCCCTGAAGCAGTATGGCGCTGAATCACCCCAGTGCTGGTGAGTAGCTGAATGCCACAATCTGTCCTGTAAATATTAAGCACAGTTGCACTATGACAAATATGTCAACTTGTTGTTATTCATCTTTTGTCAATCTGTTTCCCATTTATCAGTATAACAAATCTTACACAGCCAAGTGCACCAATACCCTGGGAAGTATGCAGCAACTTAAGTTTATTTCATTGCTTCAAGCCTACAGGACTGTAAAATCATTTTTAAAAGACAACAATCACAATGGTGTATTTGACTCAGTAGTTGGGATTTTTTTTTTTTACTTAGAATAGGAAATGCTATAGATACTATGCTAAATTTAATTTCCAACCCAATAATAAATGTTGATTTTTTTAAAAAAATAGGGCCACATGTACAGCCTACAAACATTTTATACACATTAACAAACGCTTAAAAAAAATTCTAGTTCACAAATCTTTAAAAACTGTTTTTTATGTGTTTGCTGCATCCTTTCTCAGCTTCCTGCAGCATTAGCATGACATTCTTGGTTGGAGCCACAAATTAAAATATCTCCCTTTCTTGTTGATAGTGCCAGCTGCAGAAAACTGAAGCGCATTAGCAGAATGGAAGCAGGCAGTCTATGACTTTGATTGTCCCATTCTGCAGCGGCATTCAAATATATCCCTCCTGGCTAACTATGCAAGTAACAAAGCTGGAAGGGCTTCTGATACAAAAGCATGCCTTATAATATTGTTCAAAGTTATTTTAAACCAAAAATCACCTACATGAAGAAGAAAATTGTCCAGTAGATACTAAAATGAGTAGCTGATCTTAGTCAGCCTAATTCCTAGTGAGCAGATGTCCACCTCACAATAGTAATCATGACAACACATGTCCTTGTTGCTAGTCTTAGCAGGCACTCCAGAGAATGAACGGACACAGATGGAACTACTCTCTCAGCCTTATAGAGAGCCCCTCCAAAACAGAATTGAAGTATCTTTATGGTGAGGTGTGGAGAAGCCTGTATGGTTGCTATCTGCATTGTATTGGCTTTTTGGAGAGTGATGATTTGTCCATGCTGCAGTTGAGACGTGATTGCAGCACATATAGACATACCTGAGCCAGCTTTAATCTAGCTAGCTCATGTACTGATAGGAGCGAAGCCACAGCAACATGCACTTCAGCAAGGACTCTACAAGCCCACCTGAGACCCTGGGTAATTATATGGGTGACTAGCCACTCTGCACTAAAGTCCATGTGAGTATACTAGTTTTCCAAAGTTAAGGTGTCCACACATAGACCCTGCAATGCCTTACAAACTTCCTTAACTTTATGAACTGTGAGTAGTGTCAGTCACTTCATAGGGACTGCTCACAGCCTGTAGAGTTAAGCACATAAATAAATCTTTATAGGCTCAGGGCTGTAGTCTAGATATTTCTTAAAGCCCATATTAAAAAATCCTCTATTCACAAAGGAAGAGAAAACATAATTTTCATGAACAGTGGGAACATGAGCATTTGTTTACATTAGTTACAGACAAGTGGGTGTACCTCATATGTCACAATACCGGTGAATTAATTCATTGAATAATTCAAATGAAACAAAGAGTTAAAGGCCTTCCTAACAATGAAATAGCTTTGAATGGAGAGCTTTGAAGAAGAGAATAATAATAATTAAGGAAACCCTCAGTATAACAAAGTCAGAGGTTTTCCATGCAGATATCTATGTGCTGGTCACTTAAATACGCAGCAGAATGAATTTGACAGAAAATTACTTTGCTGTTGTGCGTTATAAAAATTACTCTCAAAACATCTAGACTGTAATAGATGATCATGATGGTGCCTTAAAGTCTATAAATTATATAGTTTCTACAGAATTTTTGAACCATCTTACAGAATTCTACATAAGGGATATGCAGTAATTCTCTATTGAACTCTATAGTATAGTCCAAGACACCTATAAAAAACTTATTTTTTTCTGTTACATTCTATGAGACTTTTCTATGAGGGTGAGAAATTAGCATCATAAACAGTATTTGTTTCCAACTTTTTTGTGGCAGTTGACATCAATTAGGTGGCTACCATCAATGAACTGAGTGAATGAAATGTTACATTTGAATGGTGATACAGTATGAATGGAAACTGTCACCATGCAGTCTGATATCTAGTTGAAAGCCAGATGCTAGGATGCTGACAACACAAAATGCCTAATCTATTCATACGGAAACCTTCTTCTGGCCCACAGAAATATTTGTACTACAAATATTATCAAATCAAATCTAAGACCAACATCTCAGCACCGAATTTTGAGAAACAAGCAAACAGCACATGGTATCAAATACCACCCTAATATTTGGCAGTCAACCAGAATACATTAATTACATCTAAGTTCTCTCATAACTAATGTTGCGTGGTAGATCTCAAGTGTTATGCTGGTCCAAAGTAGATATCCAGGATGAAAAGACTGGAAACCCCAGGCCTAGAGGCTTGAAAGAAAGAGAACATAGCCCCAGACAGAGCAAGTCAAGCCACAGATAACCATAGAGCACGGAGTTTCCTTAAGACCAGTGGTTAACAAAGAAAAAAAAAGAATACATCCAGTGAGAAGTGAAGGAGGGAGAGGCAAGAAAAGAGATGTGAAATCGATAAAAGATGCTAAGCTCCAAGGCTTTAGTGATGCATATTGATAAAAGGTGTTGCAGTTCAAAAACCCACCTCACTTGCAATCTATTATTTGATCACAAAGAGCTAGATTTGAACTATACAATCTGCCCCGAGTAAGGGGCAGCATCTTGTTGTGCTCCACAGCATCAGCCCAATTTTCTCCACTGTTCTGGGTCAGGAATACAGTACATCAGCTCCATACCTGGCATAATATACACTGCCTGATATGCCAGCACACTTATGCTGCCAGGTGCATTAGTAGGGTGGAACAAAGTGTCTGTCCACTCCATATGCCTATTTACCCAAATGAATAGGGGCTACTAGATCATAGTCTGGCCCTAAATCACGTATGCGGGGGGGTGGGGAACTACACTGAGGAAGTAATTAAAAGATGCATTAACTTTGAAAATGAGTGAGACACTGAACTAAAAGCTGGAGGAAGAAATTCCATGTCTGGATAAGGAACAGTCAGACCTTATCCAGCAATTAAGGTGATGATGTAGCATGTACAGGTAACCATGACAGACATAATCAGACAGACACTACAAGAAAGTACCTGGATGATAGAAGAGTCCATCAGCCAGTAACAGACAGGTGAAGGAGTGCTCTCAACATTCAGAGATTCCTGCACATGTGGTAAATGTTCATATCTATTGCTGTGAACAATCAGAACATTTATAATTAGAGTTAAGATTTTGTCACAGTTGTTGTTAGTAAAAGTCACAGGCAGGTCACAGGCAATAAACAAAAATTCACAGAAGCCCATGACCTCTCCCTGACTTTTACTAACAATAACTGTGACAAAATGGGAGGGGGGATCCAGCACTCACCACAGCTGTGGTGCCAGGGTCCCCCAGGTGCCCACAGAGGCTCAGAGATTCAGGGTGCCTCCCCCCACCGCCCACAGGGTCCCCCATGCTGCCCTCGGCAGCTCAGATCTGCGGGGGCCCACCATCACCCATGGTGACTGGGAGCTCCAGGGCCCATGGTCTGTGACAGTTGAGAGCTCCAGGGTCCCCCTGCATGCCCTCCTCTATTTCCTACAGATGCATGGCCACCTGTACTATCTGGTGGACTGGGAAGGCTATGGCCCCAAAAAGCAAACTTGGGAGCCTTCCTCCCATGTCCATGCTTCTGACTTGGTCTGGGAATTCCACAAGGCTCACCCGCACAAGCCTGGACTGGCACCCCACCAAAGGAGGACCTTAAGGGAGGGAGAAGTGATGTAAGAACCTGCAGGAATAAAATCTGGGACCACGGCGGTTCTGGGCTGCTGATGCTTCTGCACCACTGGAAGCTTAGGCTGTGTTTCCACTGGAGGGCCCTGTGGAGCTAGACTCTGAAGGAAATATTGCCAGCAGGACCTGAGTGGTGGCCCCTTCACAGCCCATTGCTTAATGATGCTAGTGTTTAAACCAGAAAATCATCATGGGGAGCTGTGTGAGCAACAATGCAGACTGCCTGCCTGCCTCCACTCAGTGGTTTGAGCATTGGCCTGCTAAACCCAGGGCTGTGAGTTCAGTCCTTGAGGGGGCCACCTAGGGATCTGGGGCAAAATCAGTACTTGGTCCTGCTAGTGAAGGCAGGGGGCTGGACTCAATGACCTTTCAAGGTCCCTTCCAGTTCTAGGAGATTGGTATATCTCCACTCCAGATCTTCCTTGCAGCAGACTCTACACTGACTCCTGACCCTGATTCACCCTTGACTTTATTTGCTTGCTGTCTATAACCCAGTGCCTGACCCCAACTTTCTGATATCCTGACCTGGCTCAACCCCAGCTCTGCTATTTGCCTGCAACTTGCTGCCTAACCCTGACCTTCTTGTATCGTGACCCAGCTTGCTCCCAATCCTGCTACTCATCTCCTGACTGCAATTTAGCAGCTGACCAGTGCACACAGGTTGTCCATGGCCTGGCTCTGACAGTAAGTCCCTGATAAATGTAAAGCTGTAACAGTAAGCTATGTTTTAGGTATTTGATTACATAAAAAAACACGAGGATATTTTTAAACGAATTTTACTTCTTCCAGTGCCATAATAGTACTGCAGATGTCATTTTAATGTTCCACGCAAAAAATCAATTCACCACTAGAGTGAGATTTAAGCATGGAAAGGTTCAGCTCAAGACAATTTTTTAAAAATAAGTTTACTGTTTAAGGGAATGAAATATATGGCTCCTGCAATTTAACTGTGGAATCATTGCTACAACCCAATAATTTATCTATCTAATGGAGAGCTAAAATCCCATACTCTTCTATCACAAAGAGGTATGGCTATTCTGGTCTATCAAAGCCTTTTTCTGCATAAAAAGCTGCCATTATTTTCACAACTCAAACCTCATGATACAGCATAATACAATGTGTGTGCCACTGGTAACATTTTGACTGCTGATAAAGACCATCTGGTATTGAAGGATCAAAGTAAGGAGGACACTTTCATCTCTGAGCAAGAGTCTTCTTAAGCAATTTAAGGAGAGTGCATAATGCAGCCAACATATCTTTGTCCTTTTGAGCAAACCAGAAATGAATGTCTGTTAAAATATATGGACATGTTTCACGTTCCATAAAATTAACAGACACAATTCTGAATAAATACAGTAACACTCCAATGGATTTTCTCATAGTTAGACAATTAATTGCATTTTTCATTTTTGTGCACAGATCTTTATTTGAGACTCTGGTACATAGTTATTAGAGATATTTGCATATTGTTGTGCCAATATTATATTCCTATCTTCTTTAGTCAAAGACTACAGGAATTAGTGACTCACCGAGGGGTAACTGAGTTAAATACAAAAACAAATGCATATTTTCAAGGGCTAAAATTAAATCGCCTAAAGCCATTGCTGATTAAGAAGGCGGAAATGACACTTCAACAACAACTAGATCAGCTTCTGCTGGTTGAAGTACCAAGCTCTTGCCATGATCACCTGCAACAGGAACCAAATGTCAGTTGCCTGACACCCTTAACATTTCTGAGATTTACATCTTTCCCTGTGCATAACTTTGGAAAACAAGGCCATTCTCTCTGCTCATCCTGGTTTGATGATTTTCAGTGGTTGCATTATTCTGAAGTAATGACATACTTTGTTTCTACTGTCATACAGCTTTTAGTGCAAACTCCTTTTGACAAAGGACACTGATGCCTGATTTTTGGCATCCAGGTTAGAAAATTTTTGGTCTAAATTAATTATTTTTTGTTGTAGAGTTTGGCATAATTAAGGTCAGCTCTGTTGGGAGCAGAGTCTGCCACCTTTGCTCGTGTTGAATAAGATCTTATCACATGAGTAATCCTATTGAAATCAGTGGGACTCCTTGGAAAGTAACATAAGCAAAAGGGGCTCAAATCCAGCACTTATTGCTAACCTGTATGTTTAACAAGCTGCATTGTCCTATAAATAGGGCCTTACTGATTTCATAGCCATGAAAAACATGTTATGGATCCTGAAATCAGCCCTTCCCCATGAAATCTGATCTCCCCTGCTCTTCAGAGCCCAGAGCTCCTAGCCGCTAGTCCCACCACACTGGGGAGGGACAGGAGTTGTCCTTCCCCTGCATGGTGGCTCTTGGTGGGGAGATCAGACCCACCTCCAAAGGCAGCACAGAAATGAGGGTGATACACCCTCACTTCAGTGCTGCAGCAGCCTGGGAGGTGGGCTCCAGACTTCCACCTGTCCCCGTCCCCACAGCTTCTGGCACCAAGCCTGGGGATTCCTCCTCCAGCAGCTCCTGTCAGGGCTGGAGGCTTCTGCTCCTGCCAGCTGCAGCCAGGGTAGCTCGGTCTTGGGAGCTTCCGCCCCTCCCCCCCACCTAAGGCAACCCAGGCTGTAGGCTTCTGCCCACTGTCACTCCAGCCAGAGCTCAGGGCATCTCCCACCACTCCAGCTGGGTCAGCCTGGGATTGGGGCTTCTCTTTCTCCCACCCAGGGCTGAATTAACTTTTTGTGGGCCCGGCACCAAACATATTTGTAGGCCCCTTGGGAATGATTGTAAAAGGGGCCAGGGGTAAAAGCACAGTGAGGCAGGAGCTAGGGTTGGTCTCTGGAGCAAGGGAGGGGTCAGGGGTAAACTGCAAGCACAGCAGGGCTGGGGAGCAGTGTGACGATGTGGTTCTGGCGGGACCCAACCGAGAGTGCCAGTTTAGGACCAATTGCTCAAACAGGGCAGTCACAGCCCAAGGCTGGGGTTTTTCCACCTTTAAGGCAAACCAAACCAACCAGACAAAGAGGACCCCTGGTTTCACCCCACCGGCTAACCACAAGTCATGCAAGCAATTTCCTTAGACACTCCAGTCTCCCAGTATCACCACCAGTCCCACACATCCTGGGAAAGAATGGTTATGAAAACCAACACCCCAATAAAAGAAAAAGGTTCTCTCGATCCCAAAGGACCAAGCCCCAGACCCAGGTCTATATACACATCAGATATTACCCACAAATCACACTGTTGCCAATCCTCTAGAATCTAAAATCTAAAGGTTTATTCATAAAGGGAAAGCGGTAGAGATGAGAGATAGGATTGGTTAAATGGAATCAATTACATACAGTAATGGCAAAGTTCTTAGTTCAGGCTTGTAGCAGTGATGGAGTAAACTGCAGGTTCAAATCAAGTCTCTGGAGTACATCCCCAGCTGGGATGGGTCATGATTCCCTTGTGTAGAGTTTCAGTTTGTAGCAAAATCCCTCCAGAGGTAAGAAGCAGGATTGAAGACAAGATGGAGATGAGGCATCAGCCTTATATAGGCTCTTCCAGCTGTAAGAACACTTCTTTGTTCTTACTGTGGAAAATTACAGCAAAATGGAGTTTGCAGTCACATGGGCCAGTTCCTGCACACCCTGCTGAGTTACAAGGCGTATCTGCCTCCTCTCAATGGGTCAATTGTGTAGCTAATGGTCCTTAATGGGCCATCAAGCAGGCTAAGCAGAGCTATCACCAACTTGTCTGGGGTGTCACCCAGAACTACAGCACCAATCTGAAATACGGACAGTATACAGCCAATACTTATAACTTCAACTACAAAATGATACAGACATACAGACAGCATAATCGTAACCAGTAACCCATAACCTGGTCTTAGACACCTTATATGACCCCCTTTACATAAGATTTGGTGCGACTACAGGACCTTGGTTGCAAACCATGTTCTGTATGGTCCCAGTTTATATCAATAACGTCACAAGCAGGTAAACAGGATCCCCCCTGCCCCTGCCCACATAAAGCAGGTACCTACCTGGTTCTAGCCCATTCTCTTTGTCTCTCTCTGTACTGAGCTGCCCCTCCTCCCACAGCAGCAAGACAGGTTCTCTTCCAGCCCTCTGGGGTGGGCGTTGGGAATGGGAGGAGCCTGAGGCTAATGTGGTTACTCCTATAACCAGATATTTAGTTTCCAGTCAGCCCTGCTAACCTAAGGTCTCTTTTTCTACTGGAGTTTCCAGTCTAAAACTGGATACCTGGCAACAGGGCTGCCAGAAAAGCCTGAGGGGGGGAGAGGGGCAAGCAATCATTTTTAAAAGTAAGAGGGCTAAGCTTTAAGGGGGGCAAGTGATGTGGGCTAGGGAGTGGAGAGGAGCTAGTGGGCAGGGCCATGTCTGCTGTAGTGTCCAGGTAGGTTGAAGACTGTGGAGATCAGCTGACACAGTATCCAAGGCCAGTGCAAGGATATTTTGCACCCTCGGCGAAACTTCCACCTTGCCCCATCCCTCCCAGAGCATCGCTTATTATAAATTTTCAGAAATGAGTACAGTGGAGTCAGATCTTACGCAGGGGGTAGGTTCTACGGTCAGCGTGTAAGAGGAAAATCACATATAGTGTATACTGTAGTTTATGGTAATTTTCACTATATGCGATTTTCTTCTTACACAGTGACTTTAGAACCTAACCCCCGTATAAGATGTGACTCCACTCTAGTGTAAAAAAAAAGTTTGGGGCACCTTTTTTTGCCACCCCCCAAATCTTGGCACCCTAGGCAGTAGCCTAGTTTGCCTAGTGGTTACACTGGCCCTGACAGTATCCCTAGCCCAGGTGACGTGACAGCCAGTGTTGGATTAAAAGTTAGTGGGGCCCCCCAGCCCTGTACTCAGCTTCATTTTGGGGGCTCCTCCTTGGGACCCAGCCAAGAAAAAGAACATTCTCTCTTATCTCCCTCCGCCCCCGTTTTTCATTCTTTTTTCTTCATCCTCCTCCTATAAGTAATAGCAAGTAAATGAAAATAAAGTGAGGTACCTTGATTGTTCTTGTAGTCTAACTTATTTTTCCATAGACCACTTGAAAATCATGGAGGGTCTTGACGGACCATTTAATGATCTTTCCAGATATTGTAAAAAAATGTTCGGGTGCGGGACTGGCCAGAAGCTAGGGCAAGGGAGGAGGCTCAGGGTTGGGGCAGGATATTGAGACATGGAGCGCTTATGTGGGGCAGCTCCTGTTTGGTTCTCAGGATGGAGGTGGGGATATGGGAGAGTGCAGGAGTCAGGGCAGGAGGCTGGGGGTGTGTGATGGCAGTGCAAGTTTCAGGGCAGGGACGGCATGAGGGGGGATGCAGGAGTCAGGGCTGGGGGCTGGGGAGGTGTGGGGGGTGCAGGGATCAGAGCAGGGGGCTGGATGTGTGTGAGGGAGTGCAGGGGGCTGGATGTGTGTGGGGGGGTGCAGGAGTCACGGCAGGGGGCTCAGGGTATGTGTCTCCCCCACACCTCCCAAAAGGCTTCTGCTGAGGCGCCAGGCTTCCTCCCCCAAGGGCTCCTGCTGTGGCTGCGGGCTTTCGCTACTGCTGACTGCAGCCAGGGCAGCCTAGGCTTGGAGCTTCTATCCTCCCCGCCCCGCTCCCAGCTGGAAATAGGGGCAGCCTGGGCTCAGGGCTTTTGCACCACCCGCCCCAGCCGTGGCAGTCTGGGCTGGAGGCTGCCCGGGCTCAAGGCTTCAACCTCACAGCTGCAGCCAGGGCTCGGGGCACCCGGGCTTGGAGCTTCTTCCTCCAGGGCTCCTGCCAGGCTTGGGTGACCTCAATGGGGCTTCCGTCCTGGGGCTGGGCACCCAGTTTTCCAGGAGCCTTCAAATTGGCTGGGGGGGGCCTGCCTAAATCTTTCACTGGCCTGGACTAGCTAGGAGGCCCCACTTGGGGTGCTCCTAGCAGCATGGGGGAGATCCTACCCACCTCCATCTCCGGGAACCTCCTTTAACTGCCAAAAGCTTGGCAGCTGCTGACTTCCAAGCCCAGCTCGGAAGGCAGCACAGAAGTGAGGGTGGCAATCTTGGGACAGCCCCTCACCACAAATTTGCAACCCCCATATCCCATTTTGCATTGGGACCCTCACAGTTACAACACTGTGAAATTTCAGATGTAAACATCTGAAATTGTGAAATTGACCAATTTAAAAACTCTCTGGCCATGAAATTGACCAAAATGGATCATAAATTTGGTAGGGCCCTACCTATAAATTGTTGATACTGTATGAAACTCTATCTCTATAATCCAGATGTTGAACACTTGAAATTTGTTGTCTCTGAGTGGATTAGTGTCTTTTCCATTTAATCCTTCTATTCACCTTGGTATAATATTTTTACACTTTCAGCTAGTATAAACTTCTCTGTCATCATCCATGTTATTAATAGCAGGGGAAGAAGCCAGACTTGTGACTTGTTACGGTCTCTGTTAACATTTTAATAAAAGTATGTAAATTAAAACTTATACAGCATTTACTCTTTTGCGATTCTTGTAAAGCAATTTTAGCACTGTATAAAATTGATTATAAGAAACCTCTTAAAATAGCTTGAAAAATGATGTCTGTCAAATTATGTAGAAAAGCAGTTGATAATGTAATTTAAATCTTAGATTCTTCCCCTTCCTCCACAAGCATGGATTTTACCTTTGAAATTAAGCATATCTAGTTCTAAACATCCCATTAAACTTTTATTTTGATGCATCAACCTGATATTAAAATAAGATCTTTACAATTTGAATCCTTTTATTGGATCACAAAACCAGCAAATAATTCAGCCTGACTGGCTATTTCTCACAGAATCATAGACTTTGAGGTCAGAAGGGACCATTATGATCATCTAGTCTGACCTCCTGCACAACGCAAGCTACAGAATCTCACCCATCCACTCCTGTATCAAACCTGTGTCTGAGCCATTGAAGTCCTCAAATCATGGTTTAAAGACTTCAGGATGCATAGAATCTTCCAGCAAGTTCCCAGGCCTCCCAGGCTGCAGAGGAAGGCGAAAAACCCACAGGGCCTCTGCCAATCTGCCCTGGAGGAAAATTCCTTCCCGACCCCAAATATGGCGATCAGCTAAACCCTAAGCATATGGGCCTGGCATAGTCTCCCTTGATACGTTCCAGCGAGAATCTAGCCGCATCATTCGTTCTCATATGAAGGACAATCAGTGGATTCTTTCCTGCTCCAATTAGGATCCTCTTCAGCCTCAGGTCCACATCCCATATCTTAGCACTCGGCAGACAGCACACCCTTCTGTTCTCTGGATCAGCTCTGGTTACAGGCCTGTCTGTTCTTCTCAGTAAGGAGTCTCCAATCACGTAGACCTGCCTTTTCCTGGTGACAGTGTGATTCTCCAGTCTATCCCCTGTTCCCTCTGGCTGCAAGTCCTCTCAATTCCTATTCACCCCTGCAATCCTCCACAACCCACCCTGTATCCTCCTGGGGCTTATGTTTGGTGTTGTTATCACCATTGACTCTTCCCCTTTTCTTATAGGACTAGCTGCTCTTCTCTTCTTCCTTGCCTTCTCACCTTCAGCAACCACTGCTGTGCCCCTTCTTCATTTTCCAACTCTGCAAACCTGTTCCTGAGCTCTATTTCTCCTTCACTAGCCCATCTTTTTCTCTGCCTAGTTCTCTTAGTCACATGCTTCCAGCGTCCACTTTCCTCACCCAGCAGTCTCCTCTTAGAGTTCTTTGGTCCTGCTTCCATTTACAAATCTGAGCTTTTCCATTCAGACTCCTCATGTCTTTGCTCCATCATCTGCTTGAACCCCCTTATAAACTCAACCAGAGTTTCTACCTGCATCTCCAGTCCTCGGATCATTTCTTCCATCAGCTTTACCAGGCAGCACTTCATGCAGATGAAACTCCTATTGGGTACCCCCTCCAGGATCATGTACATGCTGCAGCTTCCACATCCAGTCATCTTCACTGTGTCTTCCACTGCTTGGGTCACTACAACTGCTGCCTCTGTATCTGTCATAGCCTTCTCATCTAAATCCTGTAAATATAAAAGGTAATGCTCTTTATCACTCATATGTATAAGATCCACTAAGCATTTACTTTAAAAATAGGAAATAATTAGGGCTGTTGATTAATCGCAGTTAACTCACACGATTAACTCAACAAAATTAATCATGATTAAAAAAATTAAGTGTGATTAATCACAGTTATAATCACACTGTTAAACAATACAATGCCAATTGAAATTTATTAAATATTTTGGATGTTTTTCTACCTTTTCATGTATATTGTATTCTGTGTTGTAATTGAAATCAAAGTGTATATTATTTTTGATTATAAATATTTGCACTGTAAAATGATAAAAGAAATAGTATTTTTCAGTTCACTTCATAGGAGTACTGTAGTGCAATCTCTTTGTTGTGAAAGTGCATCTTACAAATGTAGATTTATTTTTGTTATGTAACTGCATTCAAACCAAACCAAAACACCACCACACACAGCAAAAAAAAAAACCCAGGATTTTGTTGAGTTAATCGTGTGAGTTAACTGCGATTAATCAACAGCCCGAATTATTTCCTATTTTTAAAGTAAATGCTTAGTGGATCTTATACATATGAGTGATAAAGAGCATTACCTTTTAAACTTACCAGGGGGAAATAATAGATGGGACTTTGAGTAATGAGTTACTATTATCAATATGGTATTTCCATGCAGATAGTTTTCAATGCTACTAACATATAATTCCTTACATGTGCAGGGAATCCCCTGTGACAACAGCAGAGCTGCTACTACCATGACTGGCCTCTTTTCCTGCTTATATGTACATGCACTACAAGCATCCTACGTAGCTATGTAAGATCTGCAGAAAGGCAGGGATCCTGCTATCAGCTGTTCTGCTGAGCATATGAATGCCTGCAGAACCTTAAAATTCAAACCCTCTGCTGGGTTATATGTTTTTTTATTTTACCTTTTGAATTGGAGGTTGTCCCCATTCCCCATGAAGATGAAGAGAACAGGAGGGTAGGACTTGCTCCAGTATTCTATATTTTAAAGTTACCACAGGGAGCCCCAATCCTGACTGGTGCTACCATAAGACATGTGAAATAATAATATTTTTGCCTAGCTAAAGTTTCAGAATTCTCTGGAGAAAGTACTCTTTTGTTTACTAAAGGGAGGAGAGCCAGAATGCATCTAATGGGGGGAAAACAATGAGTCATATCCTATTAATAGTTGATTGAGGTCCTTGTTCTTTGCAGGGCTCACCTATAATATTCAGTTCCCAACTGTTCACCCTTAACACTTGGGTGCTCACTGAGAGCCTCCTAGAAACTAAAAACAGATTTCTTCCTCTGAGTTATTTAGCTATGATATATAAGAGATTCTGCCTTTTTGGCCCCTTTTGGCAAGTCCCCTAATGGATGAAGGGAAGAACTCTTGGCCAGTTCTCTAGCACTTGCTGAGACCTGGATAGGCTGGTTGGCCGAATAAATGATCTCAACCTTACCTCAGCTTTGTCTAATCCGCTGTTTTTGGAAAAACAGATCTATTAGTGCGTGCACAAAAAATAGATGGCCATGGCCTTTGTATTGGTCCCTCAGGTTTTCTGGTGACTTAATATTGTCAGTTTGAATAACTGTTCAGATGAATCTCTACTGTAGTTTGCCTTGTAGGAGAGGACAGAATAGTATATAATCCCAAAGCACTATGCAAACTGCTTCACTTTACCCACAACTGGGGGACATGGGGATGGGGAAATCCGCAGTTGCTTAATAACACATAACATTATGCATGCTAGGACAGTAGATTAAGAATATATAGTATTCTTATAAAAATATACAATATTCTTAATCTACTGTCTAGATCTGCATGGTGTTCTGTTCTGTTAAACAACTGATGTCCTTTGAAACTGCATGGGAAATTTAGGACGATCCAGGCTCCAAATGGGCTAGGATATGCTCTTAGGGATCTCTCAATAATATTAGTGGATGATGACCTGATTTTTTTGCCTCATCAAAAGACAGCACTTCCAGCAGTACAGTGCCACTAATATCATGCAACGGCAGTTGTTCAGTACTGACTCAGAGGGATGAATGCTGTCTAATGAATCACCAGTAGCACTTCCTGCAGTACCTGGGGAGGTGTCTCATCCAAGTACTGATTAGGCCCAACTTTGTTTAGTTTTGAGATCTGACAGATCACAGCCTGAGATACTTTGTCTGCAGGCAGAACATCAGCTAAATCATGAGTTTTAGGCAACGTGTCTACAGGGAACAAGCAGGAATTTACACATAACATGAAAAAATACATTCTCTTTCAGTATGCTCTTGTCTTTTGTACCCATACTACAAAGGGAGATATGAACTATGAGGTAATGCAAGCAAAGGGTCACTTTTAAAATGAATTAGATATTTTTAAGACAGCTATCCTATGCAATTCACAACTGCAGGAAGTCATTATGGCCTGGTCTACGCTAAAGAGTTAGATTGATGCAAGGCAGCTTACCTCAACCTAACTCTGTAAGTGTCTGTCATAAACAGATAGCTAAGGGTTAATGTCTCTTTCACCTGAAGCACCTGACCAGAGGACCAATCAGGAAACCGGATTTTTTCAACTTTGGGTGGAGGGAATTGAGTGTCTTTTGTCTTTTGTCAGTTTTCCTGCTTTCTCTGAGCTTTGGAGAGAAGTAGCTCTACTTTCTAGTCTTCTGTTTCTAAGTGTAAGGACAAAGAGATCAGATAGTAAGTTCTATGGTTTCTTTTCTTTGGTATTTGCATGAATATAAGTGCTGGAGTGCTTTGATTTGTATTCTTTTTGAATAAGGCTGTTTATTCAATATTCTTTTAAGCAATTGACCCTGTGTTGTATCATCTAATACAGAGAGAACATTTGTATGTATTTTTCTTTCTTTTTATATAAAGCTTTCTTTTAAGACCTGTTGGAGTTTTTCTTTACTTCAGGGAAATTGAGTCTGTACTCACCAGGGAATTGGTGGGAGGAAGAAGTCAAGGGGAGATCTGTGTGTTGGATTGCTAGCCTGACTTTGCATTCCCTCTGGGGGAATAGGAAAGTACTTTTTGTTTCCAGGATTGGGAACAGAGAGGGAGATTCACTCTGTTTGGATTCACAGAGCTTGTGTCTGTGTATCTCTCCAGGAGCACCTGGAGGGGGGAAGGGAAAAAGGATTATTTCCCTTTGTTGTGAGACTCAAGGGATTTGGGTCTTGGGGTCCCCAGGAAAGGTTTTTCAGGGGGACCAGAGTGCCCCAAAACACTCTAATTTTTTGGGTGGTGGCAGCAGGTACCAGGTCCAAGCAGGTAACTAAGCTTGGAGGATTTCATGCTAACCCCCATATTTTGGACGCTAAGGTCCAAATCTGGGACTAAGGTTATTACATGAGTAGCAGCGGTGGGATATAGACAGAATCCAGAAGCCAGTAGGAATATTATATTTTTCTCTTCTCTGCTAAGGGCTTTTTAGCAGAGAGAAACAGTTGGTTTTAAAAGGGAACCAGAGAGAATTTTTTTTTCTGCTCTCTCTGGCAGTTTGTGGCTTGCATGTTAAGCGAGAAGCCATTACCAAACTGTTGAGGGTCTTTTGTCATGCAATAGCCCTCCCATTAGGAGGCAAGTACCAGCACTTATATGCATGCAAATAAAGTGGTTTTTCTGGTTTCCCTTCATTGAACATTAGCTAGAGAGAGAAAAGGAAAATTAGCTAAAGGCACTGTTGCTAGGCAGACTTCAGGAGGCAACAGAGAACCTGCAGTTCAGAAGATAAACACCGGAGGGCACCCCAACACAAGAAAACAGGAACCATGACTTCTAAGGCAAAAATTGAGGCTGAAGAACAAATCAAAGAAGCTGAACACAGGCGACAACTGGAAATAAAACAAAAAGAGATGGAGATGAAAGAAAGAGAAGAACAGATCAAAGAGGCAGCCTACCAAAGAGAACAGGCAGCCTACCAAAGAGAACAAGCAGCCCAAGAGGCAGCACACAAAAGAAAACTAGAAGAAGAAGAGGTAGCCTACCGAAGGAAACAAGCAGAAGAAGAGTTGGCCCACAGAAGGAAGCAAGAAGAAGAGGAGGCGGCCCACCACCGAGAACTGGAAAAACAACAAAAAGAAAATGAAGAGAAGGAAAAACAGAGAAAACATGAACTGGAGTTGGCAAAAGCTGGGCTGCCTGTGCCAGCCAACCCTAACAACCCGGCGCCAAATATTGCTCCACAGCACAGGAAATTTCCCACCTACAAGGCAGGTGATGACACCGAGGCCTTCTTGGAAAATTTTGAAAGAGCCTGTCTTGGGTACAACATCCCCGAAGACCAGTACATGGTAGAATTGAGGTCACAGCTCAGTGGACCTTTAGCAGAGGTGGCAGCTGAAATGCCTAAGCTGCAAATGAATGACTATAAACTTTTTCAAACCAAGGCCAGATACCGAATGGGGATAACCCCAGATCATGCCCGTCGGCGTTTCAGAACCCAAAAGTGGAAACCAGAGGTGTCATTTCCCAAACACACCTACTACATTGCAAAAAACTATGAGGCCTGGATAACAGGAAACAACATTCAAACCTTGGAAGAACTGAACCTCCTCATACAAATGGAGCAGTTCTTGGATGGTGTTCCTGAAGACATCACACGGTACATACAAGATGGAAATCCCAAAGATATCGCTGAGGCGGGGGAGATTGGAGCCAAATGGATGGAACTGGCAGAAAGCAAGAAAGCTACTGTCAAGGGGAACGATTACCCCAGGGGGCACACAGACCATAAACCCTACAACCGAGGACAGCCAAAGACCCCACATACCACCCAAGTAAAGCCACAGATACCCTACCCTTCAACCTCACCAGTCTCCAGTAACTCACCTCGGCCCAGTGACCCATCAGATGGAAGATGCTTTAAGTGTAATGAACTGGGACATATCAAGGCCAAGTGTCCCAAGAACACCATGCGAGTGCAATTCATTACACCACCATCACACCAAAGATCCCCAGGCCCGGATGCCTCTCAAATACCCTTGGAGCGAAGGGAAAATTTGAGAGTGGGCGGAAAGAAGGTTACTGCATGGAGAGACACGGGGGCACAAGTGTCAGCTATCCACCAATCCTTCGTTGACCCCAAATTCATCAACCCAAAGGCCAAAGTTACAATTTACCCCTTCATGTCACAAGCTGTAGACTTGCCTACAGCTCAACTGCCTGTCCAATACAAAGGCTGGTCAGGAATGTGGACTTTTGCAGTCTATGACAATTATCCTATCCCCATGCTACTGGGGGAAGACTTGGCCAACCAGGTGAGGCGGGCCAAGAGAGTGGGAATGGTTACACGTAGCCAAACCAGGCAAGCTTCCAGACCCATTCCTGTTCCTGAACCGTCCACAGAGGCCCCGTCTGTGTTACCGGAGACCCAGACAGGGGTAGTGGACCCGGATTCCATGCCTACCACTGAAACAGCCACAGCATCTCCAGTCCCAGGCCCGGAACTGGAACAGCAACCAGCACCAGCAAGTGCAACCACATCTTCAACCTCAACGCCAGAGGGCGCCAGCGAGCCAGAACTGGCAGAAGCAAAAGACAGCCATACCCAAAAGGCTCAGCCAGAGCCTGAAATACCCTCAGGTGCACCAGCGGAGAGCGGTTCACCAGCAACGGAAACAACCCCATCACCTACATCACTTCCAGAGGGACCAAGCCCAAGTCCACAGTCTGAGGAAGAACTGGTGACCCCAGCCTCAAGGGAACAGTTCCAGACTGAGCAGGAAGCGGATGACAGCCTTCAGAAAGCTTGGGCGGCGGCACGGAGCACCCCACCGCCTCTCAGCTCTTCTAATCGATCCCGGTTTGTTATAGACCAAGGACTTTTATACAAGGAAATTCTTTCTGGTGGACACCGGGAAGAATGGCAGCCGCAAAAACAGTTGGTGGTTCCAACTAAGTACCGGGGGAAGCTCTTAAGCTTAGCCCATGATCATCCCAGTGGCCATGCTGGGGTGAACAGAACCAAGGACCGGTTGGGGAAGTCCTTCCACTGGGAGGGGATGGGCAAGGACGTTGCCAAGTATGTCCGGTCTTGTGAGGTATGCCAAAGAGTGGGAAAGCCTCAAGACCAGGTCAAGGCCCCTCTCCAGCCACTCCCCATAATTGAGGTCCCATTTCTGCGAGTAGCTGTGGATATTCTGGGCCCTTTCCCAAAAAAGACGCCCAGAGGAAAGCAGTACGTACTGACTTTAGTGGACTTTGCTACCCGATGGCCAGAAGCAGTAGCTCTAGGCAACACCAGGGCTAACACTGTGTCTACACTAAAATGTTACTCCTGCCAATGCAACTTGCCCTCTATGCTGATTTAATAAATCCACCTCCACGACTGGTGTACTGCTTAGGTCAATGTAGTTAGGTTGATGCACTGTCAGCATTGACCAGGGATCTCAAACTCAAATAGCCACGAGGGCCACATGAGGACTAGTACATTGGCCCGAGGGCTGCATCACTGACACCTTTTCATACAAAAATACAAAAGCCTCCCCCTCAGCCCTGCCCTCACTCTACCCTTCCATGAGGCCCAATCCCTGCTCCGCCTCTTCCCACCCGTTCCCCGCCCCCATGCCAACCCCTTCCCCAAATCCTCGCCCCAGCCCCACCTCTTCTCCGCCTCCTCTCCTGAGTGAGCTGCATCCCCGCTCGTCCTGGAAAGCCCTAAGCTCTGCCAAACAGCTAGTTGGCAGTAGGAAGCGCTGGGAGGTAGGCAGAGGAGCGGGACACAGCACGCTCGAGGGGGGGCAGAAGTAGGGGGTGAGGGGAGCTATGACGGGCAGCGTGTTTGAGACCCCTGGCGTAGACACTGAATTACTTTAGTGGCCTCCAGGAGGTGTCACACAATGCCCCACTGTGACCGCTCTGGTCATTGTTTTGAACTCCGCTGCCTGACAACCAGCCAAACAGGTATACACCCCTCTAAAGCCCTGCAAATTTTTGAAATTCCATTTCCTGTTTGCTCGGCATGGAGAGCTCATGCTGTTTCCACGCTACAGATGCACTCCTGTCTGGAGTACACAGGAGGTACTGGATCTCCTGGGTCTGTAAGGAGAAGAAGCTGTGTGGGCATAGCTCTGATCCAGCTCTAGAAATGTTGATATCTACAAGCAGTTTGTACGGGGAATGAGGGAGAAGGGCTACAAGAAGGACCTGCAGCAGTGCCATATGAAGGCTAAGCAGCTGTGGCAGATGTACCAGAAGGCAAGGGAGGCTAACAGTTGCTCTGGTGCAGAGCCACAGACATGCTGCTTTTACAAAGAGCTGCATGCCATCCTGGGCGGAGACCCCACCCCCACTTCTACCCCCAGAAGCCCAGTAGATACTTCGGAGAAGCCAGAGTCACAGGTCCCCAGAGTGACCAGCGAGGAAGAGGTGTTGGACACAGAAGAGGAGAAGTATGGGGCGCAGGCAATCAGGGGATCCAGTGGCTCAGGGAGCCAGGACCTGTTTTTGACTCCGAAGCAGTTGAGCCAGTCCCTGCAATCCTGCATAGGTGAGCCTGATGCAGGGACAGGAACCTCAGATAAGTATGCAAGTTTCTTTTGATACTGTGGGGACACATCTGTTCATTTACTCTTTTTTAATCATGCTAGAAGAGGTAGTGAAATAAGCAATAGAGATACAGTTGCTACCTGCTTCTCATTCCCCTATACAGTTAGGCAGAGGGGGCACTGCAGAACAATTTATTTATGTGCAATGGGATGTCCCATGAATCCTCCATAGAGATCTTAAGGAAACTTTCCTGGAGGTAGTCTGCAACCCTTTGCCAAAGGCTTCTGAGGATAGCTGCCTTATATCTTCTGCCGCAGAAGGACACTTTCATGTGCCACTCAGCAATTACTTCAGCAGGCACCGTTGCAACACACAGGCTAGCAGCATATGGTCCAGCCTGTAGTCGGAAGCGTGCAGGAGCTCTTCCCTTTCAGCCTCTGTTACCCTAAGGACTGAAGTAACAGCTAAAATCACCACCGCCTGTGAAAAACGGTGCCAGTATTCACTTCAATTGCTCTATCCGCATATACTCATTCTGGTGAGCTATTCCCCGGCCTGTTACCACACAAAATTCTCCATCACTTGCACACTCTAGGGCACCCACCTCTACCTAGTTCCTAGGGCTCAAGACGTAACCCAGTTAATTTAGGCACTCCCACTCTTTCCCAGTTCCTAGGACTCCAGGTGAAAGTCACCTAACTTTACCACTCCATGGGCTGTGGGCTCTATTCCTTCGGGCTCTGGGCTGTACTCCTCCAGGCTCTGGGCAAACACCCATTCCGTGTGGACTCAGAGCAAACACTCATTCCCTCTGGCCTCAGGGCTTAATCTTTTTGGATTTATGGGGTCTTTTACCAGTGAAAGAGCCTTACACTGTAATATCCTACTTAATCTCTATTTATTAACAATCACCAAAACAGAATGCACACACTACACATACAATGCTCACCATTCCCAATAAGACAGATGAACTTTTTTTGATGGCCAGTCAGGACTGGGGGGCTCCAGTTTCTGCACAGTGTTTTTGGCAGAGTGTTGAGGTGTGGTAGCTCTGATCTTGGGGCTGTGTCCTGGTTCCCAAAGAACTTCGTTTTGGTCCCCAGTTTATATAGTGAAACTTGAGTCCTGCTTAGCTGTAACCTTAACCAATCATTATACTAACATTTTACTAACCAATCCTAACATATTATAACAAAATTCTCTAACCTAATCATCCCATCACCTTAATTAATTTACACCTTGCAAAATTAATTATGGAACAGATAGAAACAATCAAAGAACCAAACAGAGATCATACAGACAAACAATAGAGAAGTGGGGACCATAAAGATAAAACAATTAAAGAAATGAGGATTTCACGACCACAACTATTGATAAGTGATTTCTTGCCAGACATAATGCTGTCAAACTAACCATCTTTAACCATCTTAAGATCTGTTTATTTATCTGGTGATAGTGGGTGCTATTAGGACAGAATCTCCTTCTTAACTGCCTACTATTACATTGTTGTAATGTAATTTAGAGGGGAGGGATAGCTCAGTAGTTTGAGCATTGGTCTGCTTAAACCCAGGGTTGTGAGCTCAATCCTTGAGGGGGCCATTTATGGATCTGGGGCAAAAATCTGTCTGAGGGTTGGTCCTGCTTTGAGCAGGGGGTTGGACTAGATGACCTCCTGAGGTCCCTTCCAACCCTGATATTCTATGTGACTTCCAGCTTCTTAGCTAATGGCAGACAAGGCCTTACAACATGGCTACAGGAAAAGACCTTGTCCTTGCAGCCCCTTTATTGTTGCAGCTCATCCCCTGAAACTTACCAAGGCTAGGACTGCTGTCACGCTCTATGAATCGCAAGGACAAGTTAGAATGTAGTGCTTGCAACTTGTAAGGATCAGGGGAGTGAGTTCCATATACCAAGTTTCCATTTGTCTTGTGAATACACTCAGAATAGATACTGAGCAGAGGGCTTGAAGGATCACCCTTGTGGACAGAAGGGACAGCAATAGAGTGGAGAGGAGAAAACCACAGGAAAAGGAGAGAGATGTGCAGCAGGAGATGCTAGCACTTCTCAAGCAGCAGACATGCTGAAGACTCTTGTTGACCTTCAGGTTCAACATACCCATGTTTGCCTCCTTCTGCAGTCCATAGAGAACTGCATTCAGGACCTCCTCATTCCACATGGGGTCAAGTTGTTGCACTACTCTACCACTTCACCATAGGGGAGAGTACAAACCATCACAGCCACACATACACTGACCTGTGAGAGACATAGTTGGTGTATCTGTTTGTGAAATGGAAATGACTGTTATTTCCCCTTCTAAGGTTCTTTCTCCTGTATTTATAAAGTTTCATTTAGTTATAAATGTCTGTTTGGATGGGTTTGGAATAAAAGTCTATTTATGGAAACTTAATACATCTATATTACTTCACAACATATGCTGGCTGGAGCTGACATCATTCAGACATAATAGCAATTGGTGCATTTGCAATATTATATTACTGCACACACAGACCTCATTACAAGGTTCATACTGTGTGCAAATAAACCCATGCCAGGCAGAGCACCCTACAGAAACACACATTACTGTGGCTCACTATTAAAATGGTCTTTCAAAACCTCTCTGAACTATTTAGCTGTCCGTTGAGCTCTTCTTATAGCCCTAGTAGTTGGCTGCTCAAAATCAGCAGCCAGCCGTTGCACCTCTACCCTCCATCCTGGCAGAAACTTTTCCCCCTTTGCTTCACAGGTATTATGAAGCACAGAGCAGACAGCTATAACCATTGGGATATTTTTTCATGAGATCTAATCTCATAAGTAGACGGCGCCACCAACCTTTCAAATGGTCAAAAGCACATTCAATTGTCATTCTGCACCTGCAGAGCCTATAGTTGAAGAGATCCTTCCTGCTGTTGAGGTGGCTGGTGTACACCATGAGCCATGGGAGTAGGCTAGGTCTCGCAGGATCACTATTGGCCTTTCAACATCCCCAGTGTCTGGAAAGAAAGGCCCTACTTGCAACTTTCTGAATGGGCCTGTGTTCTTAATGAGGCACACATCATGCACCTTCTCTGATCATCCCACGTTGATGTCAGTAAAACATCCCCAGTAATCCACCAGCGCTTGCAATACCATGGAAAAGTAGCCCTTTCTTTGATGTACTCTGTGCAAAGCGCTCTGATGCCAAAATAGGGATATGGGTGCCATCTATCGCCCCACCGCAGTTTGGGAACCCCATTGCTGCAAAACTATCCACAATGTCCTGTACATTGCTCAGCATCACAGTCCTTCATAGCAGGATGTGATTAATGGCCCTGCACACTTGCATCACAGCAACCCCCACAGTAGATTTCCTGACTCCAAATTGATTCCTGGCTGATCAGGAGCAATCTGGCATTGCAAGCTCCCACACAGCGATCATCACTCGCTTCTCCACTGTCAGTCCAGCTCTCATTTTGGTGTTACTGCACTGGAAGGATGGGGCAAGCTCCGCACGCACACCCAGGAATGTAGACTTGCTCATCCAAAAGTTCTGCAACCACTGCTTGTCATCCCATACCTGCATAGCAATGTAATCCTACCAGTCAGTGCTTGTTTTTTGGGCCCAGAACCAACGCTCCACCATCTATAGCTGCTCTGTGAATACTAACAACAACCTTGAATTGTTTCTTTCTATGTCCCACAGCAAGCTAGCCTCCAAGGAATCGTCATTAGCATCCTAGAATACTCAAGGAGTTAATAGAGGAGGTATCTGAGCCTCTAGCTATTATCTTTGGGAAATATGGGAGACGGGGGAGATTCCAAAAGAGTGGAAAAGGGCAAATATAGTGCCCATCTATAAAAAGGGAAATAAAAACAACCCAGGAAACTACAGACCAGTTAGTTTAACTTCTGTGCCAGGGAAGATAATGGAGCAAGTAATTAAAGAAATCATCTGCAAACACTTGGAAGGTGGTAAGGTGATAGGAATAGCCAGCATGGATTTGTAAAGAACAAATCGTGTCAAACTAATCTGATAGCATTCTTTGATAGGATAACGGCCTTGTGGATAAGGGAGAAGCGGTGGATGTGATATACCTAGACTTTAGTAAGGCATTTGATACGGTCTCGCATGATATTCTTATAGATAAACTAGGAAAGTACAATTTAGATGGGGCTACTATAAGGTGGGTGCATAACTGGCTGGATAACCATACTCAGAGAGTAGTTATTAATGGCTCCCAATCCTGCTGGAAAGGTATAACAAGTGGGGTTCCGCAGGGGTCTGTTTTGGGACCGGCTCTGTTCAATATCTTCACCAACGATTTAGATGTTGGCATAGAAAGTACGCTTGTTAAGTTTGCGGATGATACCAAACTGGGAGGGATTGCAACTGCTTTGGAGGACAGGGTCAAAATTCAAAACGATCTGGACAAATTGGAGAAATGGTCTGAGGTAAACAGGATGAAGTTCAATAAAGATAAATGCAAAGTGCTCCACTTAGGAAGGAACAATCAGTTTCACACATACAGAATGGGAGGAGACTGTCTAGGAAGGAGTACGGCAGAAAGAGATCTAGGGGTCATAGTGGACCACAAGCTTAATATGAGTCAACAGTGTGATACTGTTGCAAAAAAAGCAAACGTGATTCTGGGATGCATTAACAGGTGTGTTGTAAACAAGACATGAGAAGTCATTCTTCCGCTTTACTCTGCGCTGGTTAGGCCTCAACTGGAGTATTGTGTCCAGTTCTGGGCACCGCATTTCAAGAAAGATGTGGAGAAATTGGAGAAGGTCCAGAGAAGAGCAACAAGAATGATTAAAGGTCTTGAGAACATGACCTATGAAGGAAGGCTGAAGGAATTGGGTTTGTTTAGTTTGGAAAAGAGAAGACTGAGAGGGGACATGATAGCAGTTTTCAGGTATCTAAAAGGGTGTCATCAGGAGGAGGGAGAAAACTTGTTCACCTTAGCCTCCAATGATAGAACAAGAAGCAATGGGCTTAAACTGCAGCAAGGGAGATTTAGGTTGGACGTTAGGAAAAAGTTCCTAACTGTCAGGGTAGTTAAACACTGGAATAGATTGCCTAGGAAAGTTGTGGAATCTCCATCTCTGGAGATATTTAAGAGTAGGTTAGATAAATGTCTTTTAGGGATGGTCTAGACAGTATTTGGTCCTGCCATGAGGGCAGGGGACTGGACTCCATAACCTCTCAAGGTCCCTTCCAGTCCTAGAGTCTATGAGTCTATGAGTCATGCTTCATGAGGCTCCTCTGATGGCTCCACAAATACTGCAAGATCAGGCGTCCCGTGCTCTCAATGCTTATCATAATAGTGCAGAGCTGTGCAGGATCCATGCTCTTCATGGATGGTGGACGCACAGGTTTGCAAGGCATTTGAAAAGAGGTGTGAAAAATTATGGGATTCTGATAAAATTATGCAATGGAGAAAACTGCATCATGGGACATTGAAATCATGTTCCTAGTCACCTCTGCATAACTCACTCGCCCCCAGGAAGCATTGCAAACCTTTTCTCCTTATTTACCGCTTCTCATAACATAAGAACTAGGGGTCACCAAATGAAATTCATAGCAACAGGTTTAAAACAAACAAAAGGAAGTATTTCTTCGCACAAAGTACAGTTAACCTGTGGAACTCTCTGCCAGAGGATGTGAAGGCCAAGACAATAACAGGGTTCAAAAAAGAACTAGATAAGTTCATGGAGGATAGGTCCATCAATGGCTATTAGACATGATGGACAGGGATGGTGTCGCTAGCCTCTGTTTGCCAGAAGCTGGGAATGGGCGACAGGAGATGGATCACTTGATGATTACCTGTTCTATTCCTTCCCTCTGGGGCATCTGGCATTGGCCACTGTTGGCAGACAGGATACTGGGCTGGAAGACAGGATACTGGGCTAGATGGACCATTGGTCTGACACAGTATGGCTGTTCTCATGTTCTCAAAACACCCTGCGCTAGATGGTGGCAAGTTGCACAGTGGGATAGCTACCCACGGTGCATTGCTCTCTGCATCAGTGCAAATGGTGGTAGTAGAGGACATGCACTACCAACACAAGGAGTGTAGTTTGGACATGCAGAAGTGATTTAATTACGGCGTTGCCCATATGTTGACATAATTTAGGTCGACTTTATTTTGTAGTGTAGACTTGCCCTAAGTCAAATACTGTAGCTGGTTAAGGTTGACCCATAATAATGTCTAAAATGATAAACGTTAAGCAAGGGATAATCATAGCTCATGGTTCAGCTGCCACTTTAAAACTGGGGGTATTAGGAAAGGATAGCACCTCCTTTCCTCATGTACACTACTGAATAACTGGAGATGCATAACTGCACTTTTCCTGAAGCATCAGCTGTTAGTTACTATGGCTGGGGAGAAGGAAGGGCAGCAGTGCTGGAGTATTGGTACCTGTAATAAGCATGTGCCTGCTGCTTGCTTCTGAGTGCCAGAGAGAGCCATCAGTGTGCTCAAAGTAACATGAGCCCTGGCCCTCTCCTGCTATTCCAGGGATGAGATAGTGGGTGGTGTGAGAAGGCTGAAGTAGGCCTTTCATGACTTTTACCATGAATGCTAAAGAGGCCAGTGACAGACACGCAACAGGCTATTTGTCCTCCCCTTCCACGGAGGAGCTGAGTGACAGGTTGCTGGTGCATCACCCCTGCCTGGGCACCCACCCACCCCCCTGAGCAACAGTGGCAACGAGAGGGGGCGGGGCTTTCTATGCCCTGCCTCCGCCCCGCCCCTTTCCCACCCTGTGCTTCTCTGCTGACAAACACCCCCTCCCGCAGCGCAGGCGCAGAGCGTGTTGGAACCGAGTCTCTCCTGAGTGAGCGTCTCCCTCTCCCCTGACTGAGCTGGCGGCCGCGCTCCCGCGAGCGAGGCGAGGCGAGGCGGGGCGGGGCGGGGCGGGGCGGCAGCGATGCGCTGCTGGGACAGGTCCAGGCGCAGCGCAGGTAGCTGAGGGGGCGGAGAGAGCCGCTGGTGCCGCCCCGCCCCTGCTCCAGCTGCGACATTGGGAGCCCCCTGCCCGCGGCTGCTGCCGGTGAGCGGCGCCGAACCGTTAGCTGCGGAGCCCTGGCGGTGAGTAGGTCCGGTCCGGTCCGGTCCGTCCCCCTCTGCCTGCACTCGCGGGGCGGCCGGGCAGGTTAACACCCTCCCCTCTGGGGAGCCGGATTTCAGCTCCCTTAGCTCGTACCCCGCCCCCCGAGACTGGCTCGTCCGTCCTGGCCGGGCAGGGTTTGGCTCCGGCTCCGGGTCTGGGACTTGGCTGTTCGGGCTGCAAAGCCCTCGGCGCCAACTTTGTCCCCCTGGCTCGGGGGCTCAGAGACACGCTGGGCTTCTTCGGGAGAAACGTCCGTGTGCAGGGGCGCGGGCCAGGGCAGAGCGCGGGGCGGCTGCTGCTGCGTGTGTCGCTCGCGGGATGTCAAGTCCGTTGTCAGTGGAAAAGTCTCTTGGTGAAAGTTAGGCAGTGAAAGGGGTGGGTGCATCGTGGTGGGGGTGTGTGTGTGGGAGGGCATAGGTGAAGCGTTACCAGTACAGACGGTGAGCTCGGCAATCAAGGGGCAGGCTGCGGTACCTGTTCCTGAAGATGCTGTCTTCCCCTGCAAACTAGAAAGTGCCCTCTCATAACTTGGCTTCACAGACCATGAGAGTTGATAATGATCGTTTGGTTTCCTTTTGGAAATAGTGTGAAAACTGCCAGTGTAGTTACGATTTAAAGAGAGGTTTCCAGCTAGACTTACACTCTAAATTCTTAAAATAGATAAATAAATCGGTAATATGAATTGAAATATTTTCCTGGTTCTTTAAATTTTAAAAATCCGAAACCAAAACCAAAAAAACCCCAAACACGTACACACAGGGTGTGGAATGCAAACAAAAACATGATGTTGCTTCCTGGCAATCAGAAAGTGAAACTAACTTGCAGTACAAGTGAAACTGATGAGCCTATTTTTATTGTAGGAACTAGGTAAATAAACATAAGTGAACAATAAGTTGTTTTCATAACCTAAAAAACCCCAACACTTTGTGGACAATGGTTTATGGACATGTTAGTGACTTAATTTTAAATCTTGTTTTTCAAGGTGGTTTCTGACCGGCTTATAAAATTTCACTGTAGACTACCGCTTGGCATACAGTGTCTCAGTTCAAAAAGTAACTTCTTTTGCAAGTTTCAAAAATACAGGCTTTTTTATTTTTAGAACTTGTGGGTACTCGGTGGTTTTGTGTTTTAATTATCTGTTTAAATCTAGTACAATGTCTTAAAATCACTTCTTAAAAATACATGATCTCAAATACTGTCAACTGCTCTAATACAAGTCACAGCCCTGCAAAGACCTAGGCATATATAGCTAGCTCTGCACATAGGAGTGCACTCATTGCAGCCAGGACTTCCCCAAGGTCACCTGCTTATGTGAAGTTAATTATCTGCAAAAATATTTGCAAGATTTGGTCATTATATATGGGTATATATATGTACATGCATATTCATATTAGGGGTGTCTGTCTAAAAAAAAAACTTGGTCCCTGATTGAAGGTAGAGTCTGTCATAGCTCTGTGTTGAGAGTGTGTGTATGTGGTAGACAGCTGAGCAGGCAGTGTCCAAACTGTTACTCTGAACCTCTGTGCTAGGTAATCAAATTGTTCATTGCTTAAGCTCCAAGAGCCAGCTTTTGAAAGGTATTTAGATGCCTAAATACCTAAGAACTCAGCTTGAGGAAAGGCTAAAGAGTTTGGTCTGGAGACCCAAGTGGCTAATATGCTCCTACTAGTGGAGTAGTAATACATAGCTCTTCTGCTTCACTTTTCATCAGTAAATCAAAATGATTTACAAAGGAAGTGGGTTTCGTTATCCCCATCTTGCAGGCGGGGAAACAGAGGCACAGAAAAGTGAAGTGACTTACCCAAGTTCACCCAGCAGGCAAGTGCCAGAGCTGGGAATAAAACCCAGGTCCTCTGAATCCCAGAATAGGGATCAGGTTGTGATGGTTAGGTAGTGGAGTATTGTATACAAATTTGAACAGGCTCATGGAACGCCAGAAGCTAACTGGATACAAATATGCTAGTTGAAAAGACCCAGAAGATCATAAGAGTGGTCATACTGGGTAAGATCAAAGGTCCATCCAGCCCAGTATCCTGTCGATTGACAGTGGACAATGCCAGGTGCCCCAGAGGGATTGAACCTAACAGGTAATGATCAGGTGATCTCTCTCCTGCCATCCACCTCCACCCTCTGACAAACAGAGGCTAGGGACACCATTTCTTGCCCATCCTGGTTAATAGCCATTAATGGACTTAACCTCCAGGAATTATCTAGTTCTCTTTTAAACCCTGTTATAAACCTACCCTTCACAACCTCCTCGGGCAAGAAGTTCCACAGGTTGACTGTACGCTGTGTGAAGAACTACTTCCTTTTGTTTGTTTTAAACCTGCTGCCCCATTAATTTCATTTGGTGGCCCCTAGTTCTTATATTATGGGAACAAGTAAATAACTTTTCCTTATTCACTTTCTCCACATCACTCATGATTTTATATATTTCTGTCACATCCCTCCTTAGTCTCCTCTTTCCCAAGTTGAAAAGTCCTAGCCTCTTTAATCTCTCCTCATATGGGACCCATTCCAAACCCCTGATCATTTTAGTTGCCCTTCTCTGAACTTTTTCTAATGCCAGTATATCTTTTTTGCAGTGAGGGGACCATAGCTGCACGCAGTATTCAAGATGTGGGCGTACCATGGATTTATATAAGGGCAATAATATATTCTCCGTCTTATTCTCTATCCCTTTTTTAATGATTCTTAACATCCTGTTTGCTTTTTTGACTGCTGCTGCACACTGTGTAGATGTCTTCAGAGAACTATCCACAATGACTCCCAAGATCTCTTTCCTGATTAGTTATAGCTAAATTAGCCCCCATCATATTGTATGTATAGTTGGGGTTATTTTTTCCAATGTGCATTACTTTACATTTATCCACACTAAATTTCATTTGCCATTTTGTTGCCCAATCACTTAGTTTTGTGAGATCTTTTTGAAGTTCTTCACAGTCTGCTTTTGGTCTTAACTATCTTGAGCAGTTTAGTATCCTCTGCAAACTTTGCCACCTCACTGTTTACCCCTTTCTCCAGATCATTATGAATAAATTGAATAGGATTGGTCCTAGGACTGACCCTTGGGGAACACCCCTCTCCATTCTGAAAATTTAGCATTTATTCCTACCCTTTTTTCCCTGTCTTTTAACCAGTTCTCTATCCATGAAAGGAACTTCCCTCCTATCCCATGACAACTGTATTTGAGTAAGAGCCTTTGATGAGGGACCTTGTTAAAAGCTTTCTGGAAATCTAAGTACACTGTGTCCACTGGATCCCCGTGTCCACATGTTTGTTGACCCCTTCAAAGAACTCTAATAGATTGGTAAGACATGATTTCCCTTTACAGAAACCATGTTGACTTTTGCCCAACATTTTACATTCTTCTATGTGTCTGACAATTTTATTTTTTACTATTGTTTCAACTAATTTGCCTGGTACTGACGTTAGACTTACTGTAATTGCTGGGATCACCTCTAGAGCCCTTTTTAAATATTGGCATTGTATTAGCTATCTTCCAGCCATTGGGTACAGGAACTGATTTAAAGGACAAGTTACAAACCATAGTTTCACATTTGAGTTCTTTCAGAACTCTTGGGGGAATGCCATCTGATCCCAGTGACTTGTTACTGTTAAGTTTATCAATTATTCCCAAACCTCCTCTAGTGACACGTCAATCTGTGACAATTCCTCAGATTTGTCACCTACAAAGGACGACTCAGGTTTGGGAATCTCCCTAACATCCTCAGCCATGAAGACTGAAGCAAAGAATTCATTTAGTTTCTCTGCAATGACTTTATCGTCTATAAGTGCTCCTTTTGTATCTCAATTGTCCAGGGGCCCCACTGGTTGTTTAGCAGGCTTCCTGCTTCTGATGTACTTAAAAAACGTTTTATTACCTTTTGAGTTTTTGGCTAGCTGTTCTTGAAACTCCTTTTTGACTTTTCATATTACATTTTTACACTTAATTTGACAGAGTTTATGCTCCTTTCTATTTACCTCACTAGGATTTGACTTCCACTTTTTAAAAGATGCATTTTTATCTCTCACTGCTTCTTTTACATGGTTAAGCCACGGTGGCTCTTTTTTAGTTTTTACTGTGTTTTTTAATTTGGGGTATACATTTAGGTTGGGCCTCTATTATGGTGTCTTAGAAAAGTGTCCATGCAGCTTGCAGGGATTTCACTCTAGTCACTGTACCTTTTAATTTCTGTTTAACTAACCTCCTCATTTTTCCATAGTTCTCCTTTCTGAAAGTAAATGCCAGAATCCACCGAATAATGTACTGCTCAAAGTACACTATTCACTGTCTTCAGTAAGCAAAGCCAGGAGTTCTGTGTAGCACAATCTTGTGTGTTAAGAATGCTGTTGCCAGGCCTTGTCTTATGTCTTCTTCCTAATCTAGTATACTAACTACTGTATCACTAGTTTGATATTAGATTGATATTAAAGTAAATCTTATGAGTCCCAACTTCAGTTTTTCAATACACTTTAAATTTTTGTACTGAAAAGTTACCTATTCTCTACAGTTTATCAGGAGGTAGCTTCATCTTTTTACAGCAAAGCAGGGAATAGCTAGATTAGGTTTGGTTTTTTTGCTGCCTAGGCGGCAGATGTGGATTAATACTGGGGAACAGAGAGATCTCTTTCAGGTTAAGAAGATAAATACAAGTAGGCACATTGACAAAAACTGTAAATGTCTGTATACTACTATAAGAAGATAAACAATAAGTGCACTAGAATACCTAGTGATGGAAAGAGAACTTTGGCAATAACTCTCCTTCCTCTATCTTTTCATAATGTCTGTCAGTGATATACTGTAATATCTGTCTGTAACTATGTAGACTCATAGACTTTAAGGTCAGAAGGGACCATTGTGATTATCTAGTCTGACCCCTTGCACATTGCAAGCCACAGAACCTCACATACCCCTTCCTGAAATAGACTCCTAACCTCTGCCTCACTTACCAATGTCCTCAAATCATGATTTAAAGACTTCAAGTTACAGAGAATCCACCGTTTTACACTACTTTAAACCTGAAAGTGACCTGTGCCTCATGCTGCAGAGGAAGGCAAAAGATGCAGGAGTAATACGGAACTTAAAAGATTCTGTAAAAATCTAATGAGAATTTCAGTGGTAAGGACCATGCCATGGAATACTATATTTTCCTTTTATCCTCATCTTAGTCAAGTGTAACACAATGAATAAAAAATATACCTATAATACTAGCAAGATGCCTTCTACTATTCTGAGTTCTTAGAGAGAGAACTTTCTCTTAGTTGCTTGTGAGAGGGATTCCTGAAAAGAAATGGTGAAAGAGGGCCAGGAGAGACAGAACTGAATAGTGTAATCTTTTGTCACTATTTATAGTTAGCAATTTCACTATGTGCTACAAAATGAAGCACGATCCCATACTTAGTCCTGCCATGAGTGCAGGGGACTGGACTAGATCACCTCTCAAGGTCCCTCCCAGTCCTATGGTTCTGTGACAAACAGTGTGTGGGCAATGAAATCTGTTTCTTTAACTCGCAGGACAATTCACACCTGGGTGGGTGTCATTTAAAAGCTGTCCAGTCTTCTTGATCAGCCCTCCCCCTCCTCCCAATCCCAGAAACTAAGGCCTAGTCTACACTACAGATTTGGGTTTATGCAAGTTGCCTTGCAAATCTCTCCCATTGACATAAGTGCCTCATTATGGCAATGCAATAAAACTACTTCCTTGAATGGTGTAGAGCAGGGGTTGGCAACCTCTGCCATGCGGCTCGCTAGGGTAAGAACCCTGGTGGGCCGGGCCAGTTTGTTTACCTGCTGCCTCAGCAGGTTCAGCTGATTGCAGCTCCCACTGGCCGTGGTTTGCCGCTCCAGGCCAATGGGGGCGGCAGAAAGCCATGGCCAGCACACCCCTCACCCGTGCCGCTTCCCGCTGCCCCCATTGGCCTGGAGCGGCAAACTGTGGCCAGTGGGAGCCACGATCGGCCGAACCTGCCAACGCAGCAGGTAAACAAACTGGCCCGACCCGCCAAGGGGCTTACCCTGGCGAGCCGTGTGCCAGAGGTTGCCAACCCCTGGTGTAGAGTCATGTTTGGCTTTTTGAAGTTGATGCAGTGCAAGTAGAGATGCTGTGTGATCTGTCTTGAGCCTAACGGTCCTCCAGTAGCTGTCCCACAATGCCACATTCCCTGATACAGTGATTGTTCTGGTCACAGTTGTAGACTCCAATTCCGAGAGGTCAGAGACCAAAATCCACTCTTCTTCCCTCTTAACCCCTTCCCCTGTGTGTTTTTGAAATGTCTCTTCCTACCAAGCACACCTTGGACAATAGCAACTCTCTCTTGTTGTGCACAAGTGACAATGCGAGCTCCATGTACTAGATGAACTCCTGCCTGAAGTAGACATAGTGTTGGATCTCCTGGGCTTGTGAGAAGAGGCTGTGCAATGTAGGCAGCCACGGAAATTTGGACATCTACAAAAAGATTGAATGGGGGAGGCAGGCAAAGGGGTATGACAGCTCAGGAGCAGTGCCACGTGAAAGCAAAGGAAATGCAGCACGTGTATCGCAAAGCCAGGAAGCCAACAGTCGATCTAGTCTGAGCTGCACAACTGCCGCCTTTACTATAACCTGCATGCCATACTTGGCAGAGACTCCACCAGCACCCCACAAACCAGCATGAATACCTTGGAGGAGCCTGAGACCGAGATTTCTGCTGTGAACAGCAAGGAGAAGAAGGAGATGCCAGGTGGAGAGGGGGAATCTAGATATGCTGTGACCCAGAACTTGTTCAGGACTCCCACACAGTCTAGTCAGTCCTGCCATCTGAGCATGGATGAGCCAGATGAAGAGGAAGGGACTTAAGGTAAGTGTGTGCATAAATCTTTCCTTAAAGTGTTGACATTTAAAGATTCCCCCCACCATCTCCGAGGTATCATGATCAAGTATTGAATTTTCATTGTTTACACGAGAAGATGTAGTGGTTCAACAAACAAAGGTAGAGTTGGTACCTGCTTTTCATTTCCCTGTTTAAGTGGGGAGTAGGGCATGCAGAGCAGTTTATGTACATAGGGCTGTATCTTGTATCCTCCTGAGAGATCTCAATGAAACTTTCATGGAGGTACTCCACAGTCCTTTCCCAGAGGCTTCTAGGGATGACTGTCCTTTATTTCTTCCTCTGTGGAAGGAAATTTTCCCACACCAGTTTGCAATGAGTTTAACTGGCAGTATTACAGTAAACTGGCTAGTGGCATACAGGTCTGGGTTGGTTTGGGGTGCCAGTAGAAGCTGAGCTCTCTGCGCCTTTGTTACTCTCAGGAGTGAAATCAGCTAAAATCACAACCACTAGTAGGGAAAAATTGTGTAAATATTCAGTACAGTTGCCCTATACCTGGACCCATGGATTAGGGCAGGGGTGCTGGAACAATTCTTGTAGTGTGGGTGCTGAGAACCGTTGAACCAAACTGTAAACCCTGTGTATAAGGGAAACCACTTCAAGCCAGTGAGTGCTGCAGCACCCCTAGTTCCAGCACCTCTGGATTAGGGGCTGAAATTCTATTTCATACAACCAACATTCCTTTTCTTCCCTGCCTCTGGCAGTCCGTATTCACTGTGGTTGCAGAACTGCAGTTGGAGGGCGAGTGCTTCTACACAGCACCGGAAGCAGCGTATCAATAGTGGACGTATCCAGAGTACTCCACTTAGGAAGGAACAGTCAGTTGCAGGCATACAAAATGGGGAATGACTGCCTAGGAAGGAGTACTGCAGAGAGGGATCTGGGAGTCATAGTAGGTCACAAGCTAAACATGAGTCAACAGTGTAACACTGTTGGAAAAAAAGCAAACATAATTCTGGGATCTATTAGCAGGAGTGTTATAAGCAAGATAGGAGAAGTTAGTCTTCTGCTCTACTCCGCGCTGCCTAGTACTCCATTTGAGGCATGTGTCCAGTTCTGGGCACCACATTTCAGGAAAGATATGGACAAATGGGAGAAAGCAGGACTTTGGAGCGGAGCCCGGAGCTGGAGTGCAGAGCAGCTCCGGAGCAGTGGAGCTGCAGGTTTTTGCCTAGAGCTTGAGCACAGCTCAAAAGTCCAGGGAAGAGCAACAAAAGGTCTAGAGAACATGACCTCTGAGGGAAGATTGGGGAAAAAAAAGTGGGTTTGTTTAGTCTGGAGAAGAGAAGACTGAGAGGGGACATAACAGCTTTCAAGAACATAAGAGGTTGTTACAAGGAGGAGTCAGAAAAATTGTTCTTGTTAACCTCTGGGGATAGGACAAGAAGCAAAAGTGTTAAATTGCAGCAAGGGCAGTTTAGGTTGGATATCAGGAAAAACTTCTTAACTGTCAGAGTGGTTAAGCACTGAAATAATTTGCATAGGGAGATTGTGGAATCTCAGTCACTGGGGATTTTTAAGAGCAGGTTATAAACCAACACTTGTCAGAAATGGTCTAGGTAATAACTTGGTCCTGCCATGAGTGCAGGAAACTGGACTAAGTGACCTCATGAGGTCCTTTCTGGTCCTACAATTCTACGTTTCTATAATAATCTTATTAAAGTTTTTTCTTTTTTTTTTAAATTTTGGAATAAGGGAGGTAGTCTTGAAACTTACCCTTCCCTTTCTGTTGTCACTGTAAATCTAATGATGTCTATCTTTATCAGCAGCTGCTACCATTGCAGTCTTGGAGAGTTCCCCTTCCACATCTGCAGAACACCTGGCCCCATGAGGGGAAAGTAGAAGTGGAAAGGACACAGTTGGTGAAATCCTGCAAGACGGTGCTGCATTGGACTGCAAGCAGAGGGCCTGGAGGGCTGACACAGCAGAGAGCACTGAAAAGGGACAGGAGAAAGGCCCAAGAAACTGAGAAGGTGATGCACCAACACATAACAGGGCTTCTTAAGCAGCAAACACAAATGCTGCAGACCCTGGTTGATATACAGGTCCATATGTCTGACTCTTCACTTTTTGCAGTCCTTAGAGAACTCCATGGTAGTGGCTCTCTACGTACCCCAGCATTCCACATGGCATCACAGGTTGCATCTGTACCTCTACCACTCTGTGTCAGAGGACAACAAAGAATGGTATACATGTAGCCACAATGGACTCTGGGCACTGAAATCGACATTTTTTTTCTACCTTTCTAATTTCAAAGTGCCATTCTGTTAATTTATATTTACAGTTTGTATAGCATTGCCTGTTTTTTCCACATTGTTTTTCTGTACTGTTTTTGCCACTCATAAATTTGTTTTTTTAAATAAGATTGTTTATTAGTTCACAACGCATTGTAGAGTGGATGGGGTACCCAAAGCATCCAGTACATTGTAAATGTAGAGCACCAGATAACTCATAGGTTCAAGAAAACACCCAGTCATATTTATAAAAGTACATCAAGCACCGCATAGGTGCTATTAGGAACTGAAGCTTTAGGGCTAGAGAGCTGTCCTCCACAGCCTGTTAAAATGCTCTTTTAAAGGCTTCTTTAACTGCATAGTTTCACACTGAGCTCTTGTAATAGCCCTGTGTCTGGCTGTTCAAAGTCAGCAGACAGATGTTCTACCTCCACCATGGTGGTAGCTTTCCCCCATTTGCCTCAGAAATTATGCAGGACACAACATGCAGCTATAAACACTGGGATATTGTTTTAACTGAAATTCCATCTAGTGAGTAAACACTATCAGCGTCTCTTCAATCTACCAAAAGCATATTCAACAGTCATTCTGTACCTGTTGAGCTGGTGGTAGAATCTTTGCTTTGTGGTAACCAGTGTATGTTTTCACGAGCTAGGAGAGCAAAAGGTAGGCTGGATCCCCCAGAATCACTATTGGCATTTCAATATAGTCAGTGGGAATCTACCAGTGAGGAAGGAATGGCCCTGTTTGCAGCTTTCTGAACAGTTTGTGTTCATAAAGATGACATGCACCTTCCCTGACCAGCCCACATTGATACCAGTGAAGTGTCTCCAATGATCTTCTAATGTTTGTGTAAGTAACCCTTTCCGTTGATGTACTCTGTGGCAAGGTGGACTAGTGCCAAAATGGGGATGTGCATGCAATAGAAATATCAGGGTTGGAAGGGACCCTCGAGGTCATCTAGTCCAACCCTCTGCTCAAATCAGGCCCAATCCCAGGATAGATCTTTACCCCAGTTCCCTAAATGGCCTGCTCAAGGATTGAGCTCACAACCTTGGTTTTAGCAGACCAATGCTCAAACCACTGAGCTATCCCTCCTCCTGAGCATGCTATCTATTGCTCCACTGCAGTCCAGGAACCCCTTTGCTGCAAATCTATCTACTGTGTCCTGCATGCTACCAAAGGTCTCAGTCCTGTGTAGCAGAAGATGATTAATGGCCAACACTCTTGCATGACGATGGCACCTGCCATGGATTTTCTTACTCCAAACTGATTTCCCACTGATTAGTAGCAGTCTGACATTACACATTTCCAGGCTGTGGTTGTCCCTTTCTTCTCAGTTGTCAGTGCAGCTCAATTTTGTGTTCCTGTGGTGGAGACCTGGGGCAAGCTCAGCACACAGATCCAGAAATATATATATGGCCTTTTGCATCCAAAAGTTCTGCAGCCACTGCTTGTTTTCCCAAACTTGCATTATGATGTGATCCCAGTAGTCAGTGCTTGTTTCTCAGGCCCAGAAGCAGCACTTCACTGTCTGCAACTTGAATTGTTTTATCCCGTCAGAATCTGTCCTAAGGCATCATCATGTCCCCTGTTGTTGCGGTTGTTCCTGTGAATCTCCAAATACAGGAGAATCATGTGTCCTGTATTTACAACAATCATGAGAATAATGCATAGCTCTTCAGGCTCCATGCTTCCATTATAGATGGTGGACATCAAAAAGTATCACAGGTTTGTAGGATTAAAAAAAAATAAAAGTACAAAAACTATGGGATGAGGTGGCAACTTGACCCCCTACCTCCCAGAGATCCTTGGGTGAATCATTTCTATCCCACAACACATTGCAAAAATTTTCCAAAAGGCATTGCTTTTTTGTGGGGGTGGGGCAATGCATGGCATACTGGAATTACAATCCATCGTGTATTGCACTTTGCATTGACCCAAGCATTCCTGGTAGATATGTCCAGTGCCACCACAAGCTGCTAAGTATGCATGCACATGAGTGATATACTAACTTCAGCAGCTGGATGCTGCTGTAGTTTGTGTCAACCAAAATTTGAAGTATATACATGCCCTAAATCACTTTAACTGTTCATAGACCTTTGATCTGTTAGCACTAGCAAAACAACTGTAACTTTGGGCTGAAGCATGAAACTAGGCCACTGAACTGTAATTGCCTTCACAGTTTTTTGGTAGGAGGTTGCTTATCTAGATTCATTGTGTTGCCTTTCTGCTTGTTTTTCCCCAATAGCCTCATATAAGCTAGACCCTTATACCCATACAGGGAAGTATAACAACAGTATAACCAGACAGTAACTTTACCTCACTGAGTAGCTCCTCCTGGCCCTGGGGCTGTGGGTAAAAGAGCAAGTGCCTGCTGGAACTGGGGACGGAGGGAGGAAGGGAAAAGCGAGTTTGAGCCAGGATGGGGAGAGGAAGAGCCTGGGGGAGCACAGAACTTAAATTTCTGTGCCCATATACAATATCAATAAAATTTAGATCAGTATTATTTAATAATTACATAGTAGTTCCATGTGTACTGCAAAGATCTTACTAAAAACTACCACTCTGACAGTGAATATTTGAAATAACCTTTTAAAAAGAGGAAGCCAGTCAAAAAGGGGGAAATTATTTGGCATGGAGTTCCCTTACTAATATAATTGCGTCACTGTGTATTTGTACGTACCCTTAAACAAAAAAGGAGGGCAAGAAAAAATGATCACTTGGCAAGGCTCAAGATTTTTTTGAGCCAAACAGATTCCTTACTAAAAAAATAAAATAATAATTTCCAATCCTTGGGGAGTTTGAGAGGAACCTAATGTAATGGGGGGTGGAAGGGGAGAGATGTAAAATGGAAATTAGGAGATCTAATAGCTATTTTGAAGAACTATTGAAGGTGTAAAAAACAAACTTGGGGTCATCTTTCTTTTATTGCAGCATGTAGTGAAATTGTATAGGAAGGCATTGTAAATTAGTGAAGAAAGGATACACTGTTCAGTTCTATGTCTCCAAGACCTCATTCCTTTTGAGGGACCCCTCTCACAGGCAACTAAGTACCTAAAAGCCCCATTCAGCAAATTGGGGCCCGTTGTGGTAGGCACTGTGCATGCAAAGAACAAAAAGACAGTCCCCTGCCCCAAAGAGTTTACAGTCCAAGTAATGGGTGAGACAGTAAGTGGATACAACAAGCATGTGTGTTTGTACTTGTTTGCCATCTTTAGATGACTGGTTTGTCAAGGTCTAATCGCCACAAAATGATTTTCCTTAGGTGTAATCTATTATCTCTTTAAGAGTTTGGGTCTCTGTATTAGCCAGGAAAAATATACTCTTGCTGTGGCTGATACTCACTTTAATCATACTGGCTCTATTTGACAGCAGCTACTGCTTTCTTTCCAGCATGCTTTCCTTCCAGACGTGCAAAAAATTTCTGTGAACAGACCCAGCTCATGGGTCAATTGGATCCTTTCTGGAGGCTCTAGGTTTTACCATTGTCTTTATGTAAGTGTCCTCATTTGAAAACTATGGCTGAGACCTTTACAGTATTGATTTACAACAGAGCAAGTTGGAAAATTGAATTTCTGTCCTTGAAATTTTGGCATTTTGAAATTTGTATAAAAAGTCAATAATTAAATATTTTAATTCTGAAGCATCTAGTGGTCATGTCTAAATGTTTTGTTTGGATAATGTTGACATATAGAATGTAAATACATTATAAGTATTAAGTAGTTACATACTTTATTTTTACGTTGTGAATATTACAAATGTAAAAGTCAGAATGAAACAAAATGAGAAAGTTGGAATGAAATACTCTATTTCTATGTTGAATCATTTTGAAATGTTTGTCAAATTTCATTGAAATTGATGCAGTCCCACGAAACATTTCTATTTTCATGAAACTGCATTTTCTGATGAAAAGCTGTTCCATCTAAATTTTTTCATCCAGGTCTAGTTAACAGTAACCCTTTGTCTAAAACGGAAACACACATCTTAGAAAGGACAAAGGACATTAAAAAAAAATTCAAGAGTAATAGGAGGACTAGTTTGTGAGCAAGATGGAATTCTATGACACTGGGTTTTGCTCTGGTTGTTGGATCTGAAATCTAGGTGTGAAAACCTGGTGAAACTACAAACAAAAATACTGACAAAACCCCTTAAGTAGCTTTGGGTTATAGTTCTTGTTTGTGAAAACTAGTGCTGTTGATTGATGACAGTTAACTCATGCAATTAACTCAAAAAACTTAATTGCAATTAAAAAAATTAATCGTGATTAATTGCACTGTTAATATATTTCAATTAGTATTCTATTAAATATTTTGGATGTTTTTCTACATTTTCAAATACACCTCTACCCCGATATAATGCTGTCCTCGGGAGCCAAAAAATCTTACCGCGTTATAGGTGAAACCGCGTTATATTGAACTTGCTTTGATCCGCCAGAGTGTGCAGCCCTGCCCCCCCCCGGAGCACTGCTTTACCACGTTATATGTGAATTTGTGTTATATCAGGGTACAGCTGTATATTGATTTTTATTACAACACAGAATACAAAGTGTACAGTACTTACTGTTGTTTTTTATTACAAATATTTGTACTGTAAAAATTGATAAACAAAAGAAATGGTATTTTTCAATTCACCTCATACAAGTACTGCAGTGCAATCTCTTTGTCATAAAAGTGTAACTTACAAATGGAGTTTTTTTGTTACATAACTGCACTCGAAAACAAAACTATGTAAAACTTTAGCACCTACAAGTCCACTCAGTCCTACTTATTGTTCAGCCAATCGCTAAGACAAACAAGTTTGTTTACATTTATGGGAGATACTGCTGCCTGCTTCTTATTTACAATGTCACCTGGAAGTGAAAACAGACATCCACATGGCACTTTTGTAGTCGGCGTTGCAAGGTATTTACATGCCAGATATGCTAACCATTCATATGCCCCTTCATGCTTTGGTCACCATTCCAGAGGACATGCATCCATGCTGATGATATTCATTAAAAAAAATATGTATTTAATTAAATTTGTGACTGAACTCCTTGGAGGAGAATTGTGTGTCTCCTGTTCTGTCTTACCTGGATTCTGCGATATATTTCATGTTGTAGCAGTCTCGGATGATGACCCGGCACGTGTTCGTTTTAAGAACACTTTCACTGCAAATTTGACAAAACGCAGAAAAGGTACCAATGTGCAATTACTAAGGATAGCTACAGCACACGACCAAAGGTTTAAGAATCTGAATTGCCTTCCAAAATCTGAGAGGGACGAGATGTGGCACATGTTTTCATAATTCTTAAGAGTAACACTCAGATGCGGAAACTATAGAACCCAAACTATATAATAAGAAAATCAACCTTCTGCTGGTGGCATCTGACTCAGATGATGAAAATGGACATGCGTCGGTCTGCTCTGCTTTGGATTGTTATCATGCAGAATCCGTCATCAGGGTGGTTGAAGCATGAAGGGACATATGAATCTTTAATGCATCTGGCACGTAAGTATCTAGCGACACCAGCTACAACCGTGCCATGCAAACACCTGTTCTCACTTTCAGGTGACACTGTGAACAAGAAGCGGGCAGCATTATCTCCTGCAAATTGCAACCAAACTTGTTTGTCTGAGCGATTGGCTGAAGTAGGACCGAGTGGACTTGTAGGCTCTAAAGTTTTACATTGTTTTTATTTTTTTAATGCAGTTAGTTATTTTTCTGTACATAATTGTACATTTATAAGTTCAACTTTCATGATAAAGAGATTGCACTAAAGTACTTAGGTGAATTAAAAATGTTTTTTTTACCATGCAAATATTTGTAATAAATAAATATAAAGTGAGCATTGTACACTTTGTATTCTGTGGTGTAATAGAAATCAATATATTTGAAAATGTGAAAAACATCCAAAAATATTTAAATAAATGGTATTCTATTATTGTTTAGCAGCATGATTAATATTTTTAATCACGCGATTAATCGCAATTAATTTTTTAATCACTCAACAGCCCTAGTGTAAACATGTAAAAAGAATCTCTTTAGCATGCTTAATAATTCTGGTAGCCCAGATACAGACCTTGTGGGTCACTGTCTAATTCTGTATATTCTGATATCACCCTCATCGCTGCAATACAGGGGTCAGCAATCTCTGGCACACGGCTCGCCAGGGTAAGCACCCTGGCTGGCTAGGCAGGTTTGTTTACCTGCCACGTCCGCAGGTTTGGCCAATCGTGGCTCCCACTGGCTGCGGTTCACTGTCTCAGGCCAATGGGGCATCTGAGGGATGTGCTGGTGAGCTGTGGGCCAAAGGTTGCCGATCCCTGCTGTAATATGTGAACTCCTTCCAATAGTGCTTTAAGCAGAGAGAGTAACATCTGTCTCATGTGATTCGTTCTTTTTCATTCTCTGGCAAGGGGGAAAATTATGTATAGTCATTTTGTTTTGGTAGGGTTCTGGTTTTGGTTTTTTTAAATGTGCTTGCTGTATTGTGTGTGTTAGAGAAGGCTAGATTGAAGACATGTTCCTCACACTTGAAGTGGAAGATGGTGAGGTTTGTGGTGGTGTATCAGTTCATTCTTCAGTCTTGGACCAGCCCCCGAGAAACCTCTTGCCCTCCTGCACAGATGAGCTTTTACCTTTATGGTAGAAATTTCCATTGTGCCTGAGGAGGGGAGTTTCCTTAGCTCCTGTGGGAGCCTAACCACAAAAGAACCCTACTGAAGAAAGTATGAGCACCAGCACAGCTTTCTGCTGAAGCCCATTGGAAGAATAGGCCTTCTGAGTTTCTAATTCACAAGAGCTGGTAGTTGTAAGAGGACGCAGGCAGAAGCATGTACATGACTACTCTACTGACACAAGGAAATTGGGAGACTCCCCTATCTTCAACATTTCCAATACATCACTATGCTATCTAGGCACAAAATAAAATATTATTTAGCATTGATTTCATTTTGAAGGATTCTGTTGTTCCTTTTATGCCCTTTTATTTGTTTTCCCCCTCTTTGTAGTTCATTATTTATCATAGTGGTAGTGCCCCAAGACTCCAATCAAAATCAGGGCTGCGTTGTATTGGGTGTTTGTACACACACAGGTGTAATTTTTAACGCCTTTTTAAGAGAGTGTCAGGAAAATGGTTAGATGAGAGCTCCATCTGATCTTCAGTTCTGAAGTTTAGGGGGCAGCCAGGGGAGGGGGACCTGTCATGGACAGTGCTGTGATTTCTGCTCTCAGGTCTTTGAATCTAGGCTCTGTCAACTGAGTTTTGAGTCCCATTGAGTACTGTTACCTTGAATTGTTGTGGAATTAGAAAGGGTTTGTAAGGTAGATAGGTCCTAATTTGTTAAAGGCCTTAAAGGCACAGGCTAGAAGCCATTTAGCTGTACAAATAACACTGCACACATTGTTAAGCTTGGTTATGTGCTATGTTAAGAGTGACCAATGTGTGTTCTGCTTCTGTGATCCAGCTGATATTATTGTTGGCATATCTCATAGAAGACTGTCATGGATGTGCTGCTAGCTAGCCAGAGATGGAAGTGCAGTTTCTGGTATCAATCTGTACAAAGGAGATCCAGAACCCATGGTTTGACCTTTACTATTTCACAAGGTGGCTGAGTAACTGACAGAGATGTACATCCCCAGGAGCCAAGTAGTGCCACAAGAATATGAAGTGACCAAAAAAACTCAGTGTTATAAGACCTGGGAAGACAACTGGGTCACCTCAGGGTAATAAACTTGCCCATTTAATGATAAACTGGATTAAACCCTTTGGACTTGCTCCACCACGCAAACTGATGGCTTGATAGCATGCATATTACTTGTGAGCTAGGTGGAGAAAGAGGAAAACAGGAACTCCATGAACCGTAGGAATGAACAATCAGACTGCTGGCATCTCATGATCTCTTTGGGAAGACCTGTGCTGCTGGCATGACAGCAAAAATAGTAGCTAAGCTGGTCAGTGGGAAGAGATGATGTTAGACTGTCTAGGTATAATAGGGCCCTACCAAATTCACAGTCCACTTTGGTCAATTTCATGGTGATAGGATTTTTAAAATTGTAAATTACATGGTTTCAGCTATTTAAATCTGAAATTTCATGGTGGTGTAATGGGGAGGGGGGAGTTTGCAGTACTGCTACCCTTACTTCTGCGCTGCTGCTGGTGGCGGCACTGCCTTCTGCGCTGGGCAGCTGGAGAGTAGTGGCTGCTGCCAGGGAGCCCAGCTCTGAAGGCAGAGCCACCGCCAGCACAGAAGTAAGGATGGCATGGTATAGTATTGCCACCTTTACTTCTGTGCTGCTTCCTGCACAGCTTGGCCTTCAGTCAGCAGCTGCAACTCTCCGGCCACCCAGCTCTGAAGGCAAAAGCGTAGAAGTCAGGGGGGCATGGTATGGTATTGCCACCCTTACTGCCGTGCTGCTGCTGGCAGGTGCTGCCTTGAAAGCTTGGCGTCTGGCCAATAGCCACCTCTCTCCAGCCGCCCAGCTCTGAAGGCAGTGCAGAAGGGTGACAATACCACAAACCCCCTAAAATAACCTTGCAAACCCCCTGTGACTCCCTTTTGGGTCAGGATCTCCAATCTGAGAAACGCTGGTCTGCCCCATGAAATCTGTATAGTATAGGGTAAAAGCACACAGAAGACCAGATTTCATGGTCCGTGACATGTTTTTCAAGGCTGTGAATTTGGTAGGGCCCTAGGTTTAGGACTTGTCTGCATGGAGAGTTTAGTGCAGAGTAAACTAGGATGTGAATGTAAAGTGTACTAGCCACTCTGCACTAACTAGTTACAGACCCCCTTACTTCCACTCATACTTTATACTGAATATCGTGCACTAGCTACTCTGCACTTGCTGCTCTGGGCTTTTTCCCCCCATAAGGTTTCTGTATGCTTACAGCTCTGTATTCCAAGTTAAGCCCAGAGAAAATTTACAAGAGAGTTTCAGCCTGGAAGGGGTAAATAAGTTAAATTGGTCAGTTGTGTTTGGGTTATTGGACAACAAATCTATTTTTATATTGTAGGTTGCATAACATCTTTTCAGTTGGTCAAATAAGTATCTTCGGTATTTAGCTGTAGAGGGTTGAGAGCCATTAAGCTGTCTTTGTCAATTCCCATGTTAGCATAGAAGCCTTTCGCTTGTTTGATAGTAACAAAGACAAACTTGAAGTGCACTGAAAGGAAATTGTATTAAATATGCTGTGAATAATGAACACCAGCACTGTTGTACCTCACTACATAGAAGATATATCGGTGCTGAGAGAAGTTTAAACTAACATTGATAAAACAGGAAGGCTAGGTTAGCTGGATAACCTAGAAGCAGGAAAAAAAAGCCATATGAAACCATTCCTGGTTATGTTGCTCCTCAGATTATTAGAATCTACTGTCAGCACAATGGTAAGGATGATGGTTGCTTGCTTCTGAAAGTCCTTTGAGTCTTTCTGCGGTGTTCATTGAGTAGATAGATATTGGAGAATAAGCATAGTTTGCAACATAGGAAGTAGATAGAAAGTATGAGTTAGTTGTGATGACTCCACATATTGACACACTCTAATCAAGGTTTTCTAGAAGGGAGGTGTGTGTTTTATTTTTTTTTAAATAAATCTTGAAGAATAATTTTGTGCATTTCCTGCTCATTTAAAAATATGCTAACTCAGTGTGGGTTTTTAATTAAATTTAATTTTTGTATTGAGATGTTACATTCCATATTCTTTATGGAAATATGCTTATGATATACTTATTCCCCTTGACCTGTCTGTCACCTGCAAAGGCACTGAAAATGCTCCTTTTTCAATTTTTTTTTCTCCCTTGGCTTCTGTGACTCTGTCCCTCTTTTGGTTCTTATCCTACTTTTCAAATCATTCCTTTATCATGTCCTTAAGAGGGTACTCCTCGTCCCACCTCCACCTTTCTTTGGGTGTTCCATAGGGCTCTGTCCTTGGTCCTCTTTCCTTCTCCCTCAAATCTTATCTCTGGGTAATCTCATCTGCAAATTCAAATTTAACTACCATCAACTGTGTGGACCTTCACTCCAGATAACTCCTATTATCTTCTGTACAAATTAAAATCTTGGTCCATCTCTCTGACATCTCCTCGTGGATGTCTAGCTGTCAACTTAAGTTTTAATATGGCGAGGCTCCACGCAGAGGGCTCTGTGTGCTGCCCTCGCCTGCAAGCACTGCCCCCCGCCCGCAGCTCTTATTGGCTGAGAATGGGGAATCGCGGCCAATGGGAGCTTTGGGGGTCATACCCACGGGCGAGGGCAGTGCACAGCGGAGCCACCTGCCCCACCCCACTCCCAGGAGCTACTGCCAGACATGCTGGCTGCTTCCGAGAGTGGTGCAGGGCCAGGGCAGGCAGGGAGTCTGCCTTAGCCCTGCTGTGTGCTGCTGCCACCATGGAGCCGTTCGAGGTAAATGGCACTGGGCTGGAGCCCACACCCCAAGCCCCTCCTGCACCCCGCACACCAGCACCCTGCCCTAAGCCCCCTAAACCCCTGCCGCACCCTTCCTGCACCCCAGCCCTAAGCCTCCTCCCGCACTCCGCGCCCCCTCCTGCACCCCTCCCTCCTGTACCCCAACCCGTTGCCCTGAGCTCCTTCCTGCACACTGCACCCCCTCCCACATCCCAACCCCCTGCCCCAGCCCTACATTCATGGTCCTGCTTACAGTTTTCCCACCCAGATGTGTCCCTTGATCCAGAAATTTTGCCCACTCCTGCCCTAATGCCAACCCTGCACTTGCAACCCCCCAAACCCATCCCTTAACCCCTTCCCCATGGGCTGCAACCCCCAGGTTGAGAAACAATTATCTAGATGAATTGAGTACCCCCTGGATGACCTCCGCGTACCCCCAATGGTACACCTACCCCTGGTTGAGAATCACTGTGCTAGCATTCCAAAATAACCTTAAAGTCCTATTTATGGAAAGGTCCTTTGAGATGGGTTATGAAAAAGATTTATACTGGTGCATTTAATTATCTAGTTAACTTTACTTTTTAACACTAAATACTATTTTAAAAGATACTTACTATGAAATGAGATTTCGCTTATATTTTAATAACATGCACATTTTATAATGTTGGTAGTTTTTCTTTACAGGTGATCCTGTGAATTAATGTTCCATCAAAGATGGCAGAACACCCACCACTACTGGATACCGCTCAGATTATAAGTAGTGAAATTCCTCTTCTACCTGCCCCTATTGTTAGTGGGGATGGCGCACAGCAGGTAAAGAAACTTCAGCACCTTTGCTTTCTTTTTTGCCATATATGCAAAAGAAATGTGGTTATGTACCAGCTGAAGAGGTGGGATATTTGAAAAGCTACAAATCCTGAAAAACACCAGAATGCTCATTAGCAAAAGTCTTAAACAATAGTCCCAGCATTCTGATATCTCTTGAGAAATCAGTGTAGATCTAGGCTCACTGTGTTTTTTGTTCACTTTTTAGGCTGTGGAATAGAGAAACTGCAGTCTGAGTACTGCAGGTGCGAGATTCTGATCCTTTTCTTGAGACATTTACATTGCCTATAGAGATTGTAAATATTTCCAAAAACTTTTTGGTATTTAAAATGAGAGCCTGTTAGCAATTATCATAAAGTTTAAGGCCAAAATGGACAACCAGATCATCTAGTTTGATCTCCCGTATATCACAGGTCACAAACACCACCCACCACCCACACACTAAACCCAACAACTGAAATTAGATTGAAGTATTACAGCCCACAAGAGACTAAACTGGTGTGTGCCACAGGTAGAGAATAGGCAGTACCGAGATGCACCAATGTCAGAGTTTCCTGAAATGGCAGGGAATTGATTAAATGAGAGAAACCCAGATCATCCCCACAAATAACCCACATCCCATGCTGCAGAAGAAGGCACAAACCTGAGGTCACTGCTGATCTGACCTAGGTGAAAATTCTTTTCCAACCCCCCATATGATGATCAGTTACACCCTGAGCATGCGAGCAAGAACTAGCTAGCTAAGCCCATGAGAGAGAGAATCCTCAGTGCCACCTCATAGCACTGGCCCGCCCTATCCTGTGTCCCATCTCCAGCCATGGCCATCTCTGATCTTTCAGAGGAAGGAGACAAAAAGCAAAAAAAACCAAGAATACATTGATGGGTGAGGAGTGTGTAGAAATCCCTTCCTGATCCTTGCAATTGACCTGTTGAAGCCCTGAAGCTTGAGATTTGAGGGACATAAGACATACATGAGAAGAGACCCCCAGAGCTGCCAAGTCCTGCCCCCATGATCACATGCAACCCCGTCATATAATCCCAGTAATAAATTCATCTCTCTCTCAAAACTAATTAAGTTATTTGCCCCCCACAACTCCTATTGGGAGGCTGTTCCAGAATCTCACTCTGAAGGTTTCTAACCTTCTTCTAATTTCCAGCCTGAATTTGGTCACAAGCAATTTATACCCATTTTGTTCTTGTGCCAGCATTGTCCTTTAGCTTAAATAGCTTTTAACCCTCTGTGGTTCCCTTTTCAGCCTTCTTTTCATTATGCTAAAACAAGCCAAGCTCTTCCAGTCCCCTCTCATAGCGCAGGCCCTCCATTCCCTGAATCATCCTTGTAGCTCTTCTCTGCACCTGTTCCAGTTTGAATTCATCTGTCTAGAACATGGGCAACCAAAATCGTATGCCATATTCAAAATTAGTTCTTACCAGTGCCTTGTATAATGACACATGTCTGTGTCTGTATTGAAAATGCCACGCCTGATCCATCCTAGGATCGCATTTGCCTTTTTTGCAGTTGCATCACATTGGTGACTCAGTCATCTTGTGATTGACCAGCACATTCAGGTCACTTTTCTTATCTGTCACAACTGATGAGCCCACCTCTTTTTGTAGAAATTCTTATTAAAGCTTAAATGCATAACCTTGCACTTTGTACTATTGTTGAATTTCATCCCATTTCTGTGCACAGAGGGTGGCTGCAGTCTTCCTCACTGCAACCATTTCTGTTGCCATCTTCCTGGCTTTATATTAGTCCAGCCCACACCTACTGAACTAAGCTTCATCTTCCAGTCAAGGGTTGCTTCTTCAGCCCAGTCCCTGAATGCAGGACCAGCGCTACCATTTAGGCAACCTAGGCAATGGCCTGGGGTGCTATTTTGCCGGGGGGGAAGCGGCACACGGGTCTGGTGGACCTACCGCAGTCATGCTGACGGATGGTCCGTTGCTGGAAAGGCTCTGGTGGAGCTGCCGCAGTCATTTCGGCGGACGATGTGCTGGTCTAAAGGCTCTGGTGGACCTACCACAGTCATGCCTGCGGCAGGTCCACCGGAGCCTTTAGACCAAGGGACCGCCCGCCGGCATCACTGCGGCAGCTCCACCGGAGCCTTTCCAGCAGCGGACCATCCGCCGGCATGACTGCGGTAGGTCCACTGGACCCGCGAGTGGCGGCGAAATGGCCATTCGCCTAGGATGTCAGAAACCCTGGTGCCGCTCCTGCCTGAATGTGTGGCATTTTCATATTAATTGGTCCTTTCTCGGCTTCCTTATTCCTTTCAGAAGTGATATATGGTAAACATCCCATCACACTGGCACAGTCTATACCCCAGTAAACCCATGTTGCATTACATCTCATTTTCTGTTTACTTCCATAAATTTAATTATTCTTTCCTTTGCAATTTGTTCTAAAATCCTGCATACTATTGACATCAGACTAACAGAGCTGTAATTGCCCACAAGCATAGGTAGGACATTAGCTATTCTTCAGTCATGCAGTAGTACCCCAAGTAGATTTATTCAAAATCTTTGCTACTGGACTAGCAATCTCATGTGCCAGTTTTTTCAGTATTTTGAGGTGGAAATTGTCTGGTCCCTCTGATTTGAGTGCATTAAACTCTTCAAGTTTTTCTTCCACCTCTGTTGTGGTCATAGCTATTTCTATACACTCATTTCTATCAGCCATCCTGCCTTCGTACCCATATTCCATATTATTCTCCTTATTGAAAACAGAGACATCGTATTAATTTAGTTTTTTGGCTTACTTAGATTATCATTAAGCTTCTCCCTATCCACACTGCACACAGACCTCATCCTTCTTCATTCTATTTTTGTGTAACTAAAAAACCTCTGACTACTTATATTAATTTCCTTTGCAAGAACTAATTCAGACTGGCTGTTAGCAGTTCTCACTTTATTCATACAATTTCTAACCTCCAAGATATAGCTTTCTCCACTGATCAATCTCTTTTTCCATTCACTATAGGCTTTCTACTTACTCCTAATAACCTTTTTGAGATAATTATTCATCCAGATAGCTCTGGAGTCTTTCCCTACAAGTTTTTCCCCCTTGCTTGGGATGCAAATTAAAGATAATTTGTGTATAGTTGATTTAAAAGAAATTCCAAGCCTCCTCTACATTGAAGCCCGTGAACCCTTTAGTCCAGGTGACTTCTTTAATTCCCTTAGTCTCCCAAAATCTGCCGGTTTTGAAATAAAAAAAAAAACATCCTTGATTACCCAGTTTTGATTATCCTTCCATTTAATTTAAACTGAATCATCTTGTGATCAGTCAATCCAAGGTTATTTCCTATGACCAGCTGTTCTATGATGTCCTACTACTTACTAAACCTAAATCTAAAATTGCATCCCTTCTTGTTGGTTCAGTGATGATTTGATGAAGGAAACTGACTTCTGCCACATCCAGGAGTAAGTGGGCCCTACCATTATTAGTAGTACTTGTTCTCCAGTCTATATCCGGGAAGTTAAAGTCTCACATTATGGCACAATTCCTGATAGTATTTATCTCAGAATTCACAGATCCACTGCTCCCAAAGAAACAGTACACACATTTACCAGTTTCACCTCAGGATCACTCAAATAGCATCATTTAGATTTGTTTATATTGAAAAACAAGTAAAAGTTTGTTTAATGAACAGAGATTTGAGAAGAAGCAAGTAGAGTTAATTGAAACAAATGATTACATATAAAATAAAAGTTAACATGCTTTTTGGAACCTAAATGTAACAAGCCATTTCTTCTGTCTCACAAAGGATAGTCCATCCAAAAGTGTGTCTCCCATTGTTTAAAAAGCCTGATTGTCTGTGATCCTCTGTTCATAAGACAAGCCAGCTGGCTGCTTGTCCCTTAGCTGATACTTGGGTGTAGTCTGCGCCCCCAGATACCATTCTAACCATTCACTGTCCTCACTTGTAAACAGGGTAACCCCTACTGTTTGTTTTTTTCCTGTGTAGAATCTCCCCTGGTGACTTTGCAATTACTGGATTAGCATTTTGTTCAGGCTGTCAATAGGCATTCACTGTGAAGTATGCAATGCTCAATTTACATGTAGCCAGGCAGGTAGATAAGCATCTGCCACCTGAAAGAAACTTGCGTATTGCTTTCTGGTGAGCAGCCCCCAGCTCACAGACCATAAGAGCATAATTTTCAGTATTTATACATAACTCCTTACATATCCATCCATCCATCCATCCATCCATCATGCAACAATTATGATGACACAGGCTTTCAGAAGAGACCTTACATGACACTCTTTGACAAACTACAGAGATCAGACCGAGGGAATCCCTGAGACCCTCTGCACCCCAGTGCCCTCTCTGTGGATCCCAAGAAGTCCCTGGGTCACATCAAGTAATGTTTCAAAAAATCTGGTACCAATAGATGCCAATTTTGTTGCTTCAGAAAAGTACCATTATAAAGCCTTTTAATGGTTCCTCAAAACTAATAACATAATATACTTCTTATCAAACCAGCAGAAAATGTGCACTATATGGAGCAATATTATGCCACAAGGGAGCGGGCATCCATGACCTATTGACAGTAGATCTTTGCTACAATAGACACTTCATAATCATTTTTTTCTTCATCCTACATATGTTTGTTTTTGCTTTAATGAAAAACAAGATCCCTATACATGTCCAAAACAGGGCCATTTGGGGAATGCTTGTGAATGCTACTTCTAGCCCTGGGAGAGAGAGCATGCCAAGGAGACAAAGGGATGCTGTCATATATTCCAAGAGTAACAAGGGAAATGGGAGCGGAAAGACATTTTAGAAGAGAAGCCTGGTTGCTTGCTTTAAGAGGAAATGGAGTGAGCTAGCCAAACTAAGACCCAGTATGATGTCAAATTGGGATGAGAGCTGAATGAGGCTTAAATGAAGAGGAGGCAGAACTGTTAAGTGTTATGTGGTGGGTGTATCGACAGAAGAGAATGGGGGAAGAAAATATGATATTCCAGTTTGCTGTGTCTGAGAATCTTTTTCCTGGTATTAAATATATTTCCGAATTTTTACATACATTGTTTAAAAAAGATGGCAATTATTATATAACACAGGTAGAAATTATTCTGAAAATTTAAAACAGAACTTTTATTTAATAAAAATACAGTTTTAACTACTTTTAACCAAAAGCAGAAGTAAGCCATCCCTGCCTAAACTAAACAGCAACCCATTAAGCAAAAACTTGAATAAAAGTTGTGGACATATTAAAGCTTACCTACTCACATTTCTCTCTAGACATTCAATACTTCTGCTTAACTACTTTCCTCTTTTCATACTCTTTCTTCACATATTTCTCTTTTCTTCCCATTTCTATTCTTACTTTACCTTTAGATACCCATGTAAGTAACTTCTCTCTCTATCCCCTCCAAAAAACGAGGCTAATCAATCTGCCCTTTCATACAGCTTGTTTAGTAATGACCTCCAGGGTTTGAAGGAATTTGTATTTTTGAATGTCCTTTGGGGGAAGTTTTAGTAAAAAGAAATGTATTCTGTTATCTTTTTACTAAGAAAGAAAAGAATTTGAACCAAGAACCACACTAGAGATTAAATTATGCTTCTTGTTAGTTTTTTTAGGAGTAAAAAGTTTGTAGTTTATGCAGTATCTATTCTTAGGGAGCAGTCATGCATACAAACTGGATATAACCCTCAGAGAACAGTTAACAGATTTATTTAAAATGATTCTACAAAATGTTAGCTAGTTTTTCAGTTAATAACATTTAAGGACAGCTAATACCACTTTTTTCATTACCATGTTCCAAGTTATATTACAGATCTGGCTACAATTTAGCATCTCACAAAAATTAGCAAAACTTTTATTTATCAATTGATTTGACTTTGTTTTTCTTTTGTGTGTGACCCTTAAATGACCCTTAAATAATTTGGAAATATATTTATTCAGTGTCAAGAACCCTTTACTGGAAACATTTATTACTTTTCTTGTTGTAATTTAGAAACCAGCATTAACTAAGTACTTTTATGTTTGGAGCTTACAAAAGCCAGCACGTTCAGAATTGTAGCTACAACTCTATCATTAGCTCATCCAATTCAGACCGCATGGTACAAGATTGATTATGAAAAAACTGATATTTTACTTGGCCTGAGTTAGTCTGATAGTAGATATTTGTGATGCTGTTTATAAACATTCATCTGCAGCCTTTTTGAACACAACAACCAAAAGGTAAACATTTATTTCCCATGTTAAACTGCAAAAAATAATAAACTAGGGTTTAGATTTTTGAAAATGTAATTTCTGTGAGGAGCTCTGAAAATTAGGCAGTAGTTGATTACATTGTTGCCGGTATGTGCACTCTGATCACCTATTCTTTCTCTATTATCTATTACCACGCGGTGAGACATAACAGGATTTTTGTCATGCATAAGATGCTGCAGTCATCACAGTCAGCCAGTCCATTCTTCAGCTAGCCCCTCCTGCCTCGATTGTTCTGTGGGATAGTCACACTTTCCCAAGAGGGATAGGAGCAGAGGTGGAAAAGTAAATTAATGGACTTACCGGTACACATGGCAGCCAGGGTCCTGGACAAGGTGGGTGGGTGGCAAATGGGCCCCTGGAAGGGGCAGGGCTGGGGCCAGACTCCCCAGCCAGTTCTTCAGTGCTGCCCGGCCTGCACTGTCCAGGGCTCTGGCGGCAATTTAAAGGGCCTGGGGCTTTGGCCGCTGATGCAGTAGCAGCAGCAGTGGCTGGAAGCCCCAGGCCCTTTAAATTGCTGCCGGAGCCCCGGGGTAGTGGCAGCGGCCAGGAGCCCTGGGGCTGTGGTACCGATTTAAAGGGACTGGGGCTCTGGCTGCTGTCGGGAGCCCTGTACCCTTTTAAATTGCCGTGCCCTGGGACAGCTGCCCCTTTTGCGCCCTCCTTCTCCCCGTCCCCATCAGTGGCCCTGCCGGTACAGTCGGCTGTGTACCTGCTTTCTTACCAGAACGCCATACCTTACCATACCGGCTTACTTTCAGCTCTGGATATGAGACCCCAAAAGATGTAGTCTTACCATAAATAGACGTTGGGTAGGCTCAGGGCCGGTTCTAGCTTTTTTGCTTCCCCAAGTGGGGGTGGGGGGAAGGGGAGATAAAACTGCAATCGGCGGCACTTTGGTGGCAGCTCTACTGCGCCACTTCATTCTTCGGCAGCAATTCAGCGGCCGGTCCTTCCCTCCAAGAGGGACTGGGGGACCTGCCGCTGAATTGCCGCCGAAGACCCAGACATGCCGCGCCAAGCACCTGCTTTCTGCGCTGGTGCCTGGAGCCAGCCCTGGGTAGGCTGCCCTGTTCCTCCTGTGGTGTGCAAAGGCACACACCGGGAATAGAACAGTTAGCTGGTGGAGACAGTGTCCCCACTTTTTTCCCAACTAATCTCAGTTCTGATGGAGCTCCTTAATGCTATGTGTGAGGAATCTAGGTTGGTGAGGTTATCAGGCCTTCTCATCCCCCCAATTCCAAGCTCTACCCAGATTCAACTCAGGCTAGTGGAGCAGGGCTGGCATTCTCTGACTTTTCATTGCTACACAATTCTAGAAAGTTCTGAGAAGGATGAGTGCTGTTCAGAGAGTGTTGTCCTTCCGTTGCCTCAAGAGGAAGCTGATGTCTTGGCTAAAAAGAACTTGCACACACTTGAAGCAATGCCCAAAGTAATGGATTTTATCCTTTGCACAACAATATTGCAGTGCGCTCTTCATGAGCGTAAAGGTTCACCTGTACAGAGCTCAGTGAAGGAGTAGGACGTAAATAGTTAATTCTTTGTCTCCAAACTCTGGATTTGGATTTTCTAGCAGAGTGGTGGATCTTTCACTGATCAGTTGTGCTTCCTTAATGTATCTTACACTAAATACACTATTGCTATTTAATATAGTTAAATACTTGGCATCTGGAAACATTCATGTTTGTCTGTTTATGTAAGACATGCATCTGTCCAGTTAGAAATACAGGGCCAGATTTTTAGCTGGTGTAAATCAACATACATTTATTCGCTTCAACAGCTAAGGATCTGGCTCATAGTGTATTAATAATTTTCAAATCAGTACCAAACAAGGATAAATTCTGTTCTCCAATTTGTAACTGAAATCACTCTTACATTAAATTAAAAACAGTTTAACAATGTTATTAAAAATGCATCCAGTATTTAAAGAAAATGGTATTTATTTTGCCTAATTAAGGATGTCATATGAAAATCGCAAATAGCTACATTTAACCTTAAAAGACATAGTATTAATATATTAATATAAACCTTCAATGAAGAAACAGCTTGTGAGATATTACAATAATAAATTACTATTCCAGGATTATTTGCCTAATTAAATATATTGTACATTAATGCTTCCAAAACTGTTAAAATTCATACCTGACACAGAACTTATATAAAAGATCTGTTGATTAAAACGTAATTATTCCATTGTTATAATTATCAATAGCTGGAATCTTGTAATTGTTTTCATTTGTTTATTTCTACCCATGGATCTATGATTGTAGTGCAAAAAATGCACAGTATGCTGCTACTTTAATACAATGTTCAATTTTTTTCTGCACTCGGACTCTGATCCTGCAACTGTCTCCATGTAAGCAAACCACTGAAGTCAGTGGTGTTCCACAAGGGCATAGGGCCTTTTCTCTGTGCAGGATCCAGTCTTTATTTTGCAAGTAGTCTCATCTAATTTTAATATAGCATCAGTTGTGTTATCGGTGTCATACAGAAACTTATTTATGCTAGAAAAATCGTCTATTTAACTGAAGAATGATCCTGTTAAATGATTCTGCTATGGTTGAGATTTGCTTTTGAAACCATGTTGACTGGGAAACTTTCTCTCTCTCTTTCAAGTATGAGTTGAGGTGAAAACATTTGAATTAAAAAGGAGCTTTTAGCATTATCAGGACTCCAAGTTAGTATTTCTGCAAGCAATTGCTCTCTTAAGATTCATAAGTTTTAATATTAAAAGCTGTACCTGGGTGGTATTGGCCTGCACTAGTAAAGAATAATCTTTCTAATCAACAGAGCAATACAAGATAGATTTAAAAATGACTGTAGAACTTCAAAGGATATCTACCTTATTACTCTGGCCTTTTGATTATTAAATTTTTAGTTATAAATTAAGAAGTTCTTTGTTTCAACATGCAGAGTTAAGGAGAGATGCTAGTGAATATTTAAACTAGTTTACATCTCATTTGTGATGTAAATTCTAATTTTGACATTTTTTTTGCTGAAAAACATATGATAAGCGATACTCACACCTTAGTGATCAGCATTACCCAAAAGAGCCACAGTAGTGTGAATTCATTGTTTCATTTACTATTTTTATATATATAATTCCCCAGCGAAATGACTGACCAAGTATTCTACAATCGGTTAATAACATAATAAATGCATCCTGATTGATTAATAACTTGGTTTAATAATTAAATCAAACAGTGTTTTACTATGATGTGCTGCACCTGTGGTTCCCAAGCCTCAATCCGAGTATCACTGTGATAGATAATCATGCGATAGCTTACTTTGTTTGTCCTTTTCTTGCTGCTTAAAATCAAACACAGTAATATATATGTTATATTAGTCTTTGTTCTCTTAAAAAAAAATCTGTGCTTTTAAAAGTCAAATCTAGCAACTGAGGAAAATATATAATTTTAGCATAATTGAGACAGCAACTCCTCAGGTGGTGGTCTCCTCTCCCGGTTCTGTGTTCTGCCTTCATGAAGGACAGCTGCAGCTGTTTCCTTGTCTTTTATTTCATCATTGCTTCTGTTGTACATGATATTTTGTGTTTAACATTATTTTCTGGGATTTGTTGGGATTTAGTTGACAGAGAGGAGAAACTGTCTTCATAATGTGGAAAAGATCTGGAATTATGGTGACTGGGACCTTTCTCCATAATACCCTCCTAGTACTGATAATCCTGTATTAGAAAGAACACCACTTCTAGCATACTGAGTCTGGTGGGGAAATGCTTTCTTGGTAGAGGAGATTTTTATAGATGATATTTACACCACTGCTTTCCAATTGAACTCATGTTCTGGGGAAACTCTTGAAATATATCAGATTAAAAAATCTAAGTGCATGAACTTCACAGATTTTTTTCTGTATTTTTAAAGCATTTGCAAATCCACAAATGACTTGTTTCTTTAAATGAGGATTTTCTCTTCCAACCAATTCTGTCCTCCTATACCAGTGGTCCACAAACTGTTCACATCACACCTCCCAACCCCTGTCTGCACCCCTCTCCCACTGGGAGCTGTGGTTAGCAGCTGGGGCTGGGAGCAGGGCCATGGCTCTGGTGGAGGGGAGGGATGACAGAGGTAAGGGGGCTGGGGCCAGGGGCAGAGCCACAGCCAGGCTGGGAGTCGGGCTGGCTGCTGTAGCCACAATTGGAGCAGTGCTGGGGGCAGAGTGGTGCTGGGTGGTGCTCCCTCTCCCCGCCCCTGCGGGGCGTGGCTAAGGCCCTGTTGTGCCCTCACAAATATTCCTCCACACCCCCCCAGGGGATGTCAGATGTCATAGTGAGCAGATGACTGTGACCGTATGAGCTCACTATGACAAGTCCATGGCCAACACTGTGTCATGAATCCACAGTTTTGACTTTCTTTGCAGGATGTAAAAGCTGGACTGAGAAGGGAAAGATTTTACATATTCCTGTGTTTGTGGGTCCACATGTATAATCTTTTGGGCTTCCTTTTTCCATACAGTCAAATGTGCCATTAGAAGGAGGGATAGAGAATACAGGTCCATATGAATGGATCTTGCATGAATAATTCTATTACCCATGGTGTATATTAAACATATTATAGGCAGCACAGGTAGCAATGCTTATACTTAATGGTGTCCACCATTTCCCATTATAAGATCCTGGTTTCAATTGCTTATAACTTTGCCAAATTTAAACTATTTTGGCTGAAATTTTCCGTGCCAGATGTTTGCCTCAAGCTTATTTTTTAAAAGCTTTAGCTAAAATGATTCAGCCATTTCCAGAAACACATTAGGAAAAATGTTTTTTTCTCTATATGAAAAAAATAAATATTATAACTCTTTTATTAAGAAGCTCTAGTGCTACTTCTTTTGGAGCAGGAACTTGAAATTTGTCTAGAACTAAGGAGCTAGGGGATGGGGTAAAAGGGTCTAGAGAACACTCCCTTGTAGAACCTGAAATTGAGCCCATCGTTCCTGAGTCTCAGCATTCCTTTGCTGTCAGCAAATAGCTGTGAAGCCCCCAGACAAACTCTCCATTCACCTATAGTGGCAGGTAAACAAAGAATATAAGTCTTCTACTGTCATCATTTCCTCTGTTAGCTCTGGTAGAAAACTGCTGTGGAAATAAAGATCCCAGCCCTTCTGATGACACGAGTGGGGAGGTCAATACAATTCTACCTAATGGAATTTTTGTTTTCTAATTTTTTCAGTTTTTAAAAAATGTAGGAAATTACGTTGAAATAACTATGTTAAAAGAATGTTAAGTTGCAAAGTCAAGCACTCCAAAATTAGGAAATGTCAGAATTAAGGATGCCTGTGCAAACTCAATTACATGATCACATACTATTTCTTTTTTTCCCCACAAGACTGCTGCCAGCTGACAGGCTGTGGGACTTTATAACTGCAGTGTAGATATTTTAGCTCAGGTTGCAGTATCAGCTCTGGGACCTTTCCACCTTACTGGGTCTTAGATTACATGAAAAACATCTTTATTCACATAATGGTTTTTAATGTGATTTTAACGTGTTATAAAATTACAATATGTACACACAGAAAAAGAATAAAATGAAGCAAAATACATCTTAAGAGAACATTAGACATGGATCACTAAAACATCATCAGGTTCACTCAAAATACTGTTAACACACCAAATCAACTCAAAAGTGTCCAGGTTGCAAGTCAATTTATAAAAAAGTGTTATCAATCAACAGCTAGGCCACAATCAGTGCTCAGAAGAGCCCTAGCACATCACACTGCTCTACCTCGGCCATTCTGTTCTGTTGAGATTTCAAAATTGCTAGTTTTTCCTGTCCCAGCAAAAAGTTAGCAGGCAGGATAGCAGCTGAATATGAGCACTGTATCTCGCTTGGAGAAGAAATTAGGGGCTTGGGGAAAGCCCAAAACGAGGGATCGGGTGGGAGCAGTGTAGGAAAAAATGAAACACTGTGTCTGAAGCCAGACGCAAGGAGCACTGTGCAGACACCTCAGGGGTAATATGGTATTCAAAATGATTGGTTATTATGATGCGATTCAGTACCCTCCACTGCAAGTCACTGGAGCACTTAGGAAGAGGATTGTAGAACAACCTCCAAACTGGGGTCATAGAGCCACCAGCAGACAGGCATCCTCCAAACTGGGGTCATAGAGCCACCAGCAGACAGGCATCCTCCAGATTGTATCAGAGAGATGAGAGGGTGGCATAATGTTGCACCTTGACACATATACCATAGAGCTGCATCTTACTCATGGTTGAAAAAGGAATATGCATCAGACCTTTCCAGGAGAACAATCTGCCAGATTGCACAAGGATGTCATCCACAGAAGGAGAGACAGCTAGTAAGAGAGTACAGGATTCCCCCTGAAAAGAACAGTCGCTGCTAAAACTTTCTGCAAATACTAGCAGCCCACTGAGGGAGTGCCACGTGGAATTCAGAGAAGACTTTGTTACCAATCTGCCTGGGGCTTCAGGTGATCAGGCTGAGGCCGCAGGATCTTTAGGGGAGGAGATGAAGGAGCACACCAATTGACTAGTTTTAAAGCTTTATTAATCAAATAACGAGTGAGTGTTGGGTGCACCCCACATCACTTGGAAGAAGGAAGAAAGCATTAGTGCCCGAGCCGTAACCCACTTCCATACTCTCACATGCACAACCCAAGGCTGGCCAAGCCTGGATCTAACGTAAGAAGAAGAGGGAGAAGGGTAGACAAGAGTTCTGTCCTGTACACAGGCTGTCTAGAGTCCACTGTTTATCTCCGACTTCCTTCAGCTCTTGGGAGGGTTTTAAGCCCTGGGTTCTTCTGGGGGCATTTTCAGTTAGGGACCTTTGCCCCCTTCCCCCTCCCCCCCGTGCTCTCAATACCAGTCCAAACTGGTCTTCCTTGGCTCTTAGTTTCCTCAAAACACATCTATTGTTTTCAACTCACTGGCCTTCGCAGTCTGTCTAGTTCTGCAACCTTGTCAGGTCTGTCTGGCTCAGTTCTCTTTTCTCACAGGCTTCTGGCTGTTTGGCAGCAGGGAGCTTGTTTGCGTGCATTGGCCTTCAGCTGCAGTTTCGTTCCTTATCTTCGAGCCTAGCTGGATCATCGAGTTAACCCATTTCTTTCTCCCTTCCTCAGCCTCTTGTGACCTGCAAACGAATCTTTCACTCCACGCTCACACCTTCAACCCTTCCCAAGATCCTTTCCCATGTATATATAAGCATTAGCAATATACAACGCCATGGGGTCAATTTTTATTGTGACTGTGACAACCATAAACACACAAAAAACACAGACTGGAGTTTGGTCTGAACAGCAAGAGCTGTCACCAATTTCCAGCTTGACCAACTAAGAACAATTGGGGGAACAGCTTGGTCAACTCAGCCTGAGTAAAGGCAGAAAACAGGCTTCTGGAGGAGAGAGCTTAAGCAGAAAAAGCAGGTTCAAAAGCAGCAGCTCTTTTAAGAGCCGTAAACTGGAAAATGGATGGTCCAGTTGTGCACGTCGCAGAAGTCACTAGGTATAAAAAAGGCCATTTTAGAATGGAGGCAAATCTAGACTTCGTAATCAGTCAGATGCCAACAAAAGTATATGAGAGTCATGCCCATCCTGTGAGCACAACATAGAAAGAGAAGCCCAGGGACTTTCAGACCAGTGGGGATTCAGAGTATAACAACTGCTGAGCAGACCAGAGGCGAAAGGCCACCCTGCTGACTAAATCAATGAGCCCCTTTCCTCTAATTTCAAGAACAGTTAACCAGGTGCAGCCAGTGGTGACTGTTTTAAAAAATGGTTAATGTGCCTCTAAATCCAGTTCAAAGGGCCTAGGGAACGGTCTAGACACAGTACCTGGTGCCACAAGATTGAGGCCACAAGATAATTGGCAATCAAAACCTGTCCCTGAAAAGAAAGTCCAGAAAGGAGCCAGCATCACTTCTGCAGGTGATCTTACACCTTCTCCTCAGCCCCTTCCCAGTTCCTTAATGTATGTTGTACAGATCTGAAAAAGATCCACAACACTTTAATCCCAGAGGTGCCCCATTGCTGCTGTTGAGTCAATGAAGGGGGATCACTACACTGCCAAGAGCCCAGTAAGATCAAATTGCTCTTAGCCCAGTTAATGTAGGCAGAAGATATTCATAACCAGACCTTAACTTATTTGAAGACTTATCATGTCCCTCTCTTCAGCCTTCTCTTCTCTAAACTAGTCATGTCCAGGTTTTTCAACCTTTCCCCCTTGGTCATTATGACCATGGTTCTAGTGGGGAGCTAGCTATGGTCACTCAGTTATGATGAACTGCAAAGAATGAGGCAGCCAAACCCCAAAAAGCTAGTGGATATTCCAATACTTAGATTCACCAAGCCAGCATAAACCAGTTTCCTTATTAACTTTACTGGTTACTGAGAAGTCCAAACAATATGGTTCCCTTAAAGTGATCCAGCCTCAGGCCTCCATCCAGGCCTCCAACCACGTCAAATGTGATGAAAATTTCTATAAATCTTATTTCATCATATAAAAGAAAAGGTTCTACCAATCCCAAAGGATCAGACACGTTACCTCCCAGGTTAATGAATGCTTCCGATCTTACCCAAATACACGCTACAGCCAATTCTTATTAACTAAACTAAAATTTATTAAAAAACAAAAGAGTGAGAGTATGGTTAAAAGATCAGCATACATACAGACATGAGTTCAATTCATTTAGGTTCAGATTCATAGCAGAGATGGTGAGCTTTGTAGTTGCAAAGAGTTCTTTCAGAAATAGTTCATAGTTCAGGGGTGGGCAAACTTTTTGGCCTGAGGGTCACATATAGGTATGGAAGTTGTATGGCGGGCCATGAATGCTCACAAAACTGGGGGTTGGGGTGCAGAAGGGGGTGAGGGCTCTGGCTGGGGGTATGGGCTTTGGCTGGGGGTGCGGGCTCTGGGGTGGGGCCAGAAATGAGGGGTTCAGGGAGCAGGAGGGGGTTCTGGGCTGGGGGTTGGAGGAGGGGTTAGGGCTCTAGCTGAGTGTGCGGGCTCTGGGGTAAGGCTGGGAATAAGGGGTTTGGGGTGCAGGAGGCTGTTCCAGGTTGGGACTGAGGGGTTCAGAGGGCAGGAGGGGGATCAGGGCTGGAGCAGGGGAATGGGTTGCAGGAGGACATCAGGGGTGCAGGCTCCAGGCAGTGCTAATCTCGAGCTCCTGGAAGCAGCGCCATGTACCCCCTTCACTGCAAGAGCTGCAGAGCCAGCACTTGGGGCGGGGGCAGTGAGCAGAGCCCCCTGGTCCCTCTATGCGTAGGAGATGGAGGGGGGACATGCTGCTGCTTCCGGGAGCCGCGGCACATGTGGAGTGGGGCAAGCTCCTGACCCCGCTTCCTGGCAGGAACTCGAAGGCCGGATTAAAAGGTCTGACAGGCTGGATGCAGCCCCCAGCCCATAGTTTGCCCACTCTGTCATAGTTTATAGTTCAGTGTCCAAATATCACAGTCAGGGCATACCAGCATAACTGGGACCTCAATCTTGCGACTCAAACTTCCCCTGAAGAAGCTTAAGCAGAACTGAGATGACAGAATCAGGACCCAAGGATCTTTTATATAGTTTCATGTCCTCTTTGACAAGTTGGGATTTCCTTGAGGAACAAAAGATACTTAGAATGGCTTTGAAGGAAGGCCATTACCAGTACTTAACTATATGAATTAACATAAGACCACTTGCTTTTTCCTCCACCATTCACAGTACATTTCAAAGAGATGAATACTGAGGTATCCCAGGTTTACAGTTCATTTAAATGATATCAGAATACAGCATAGCCAGGGACTGTTTGTTACATTGTTGATCCTACTCATACATATGTAAATACACAAAAACACAAACATTATCTCCCTCAGTGCCTTTCGGGAGTTATATATTTTGCAGAACATTTAACCCTTTCTAGCCATGTTTTCTAAACTTCTTGTCATGCTTGTTACCCTTCTCTGTAATCACTCCAATTTTTTTTCATCTTTCTTAAAGTGTGGTGCTCAAAACCAGACACATTATTTCAGATGAGTCCTCACCAGTGCTGAATAGAGCAGATGTCTTACATACCACACTCTTGTTAATACATCTCAGAATGACATTGCTTTTTTTGCCACAGCATCACATTGACCCATGTTCAGTTTGTGATCACTTTCACCAGACTTGCCTTCCAGCTTCAGAATCACAACCAGTTCCTCCCTGATAGTCAGAATCAAGTCTAAAATGGCTTTCCCCCGGTTACTTCCACCATCTGAAACAAGAAATTGTCCCCAATGCATTCCAAGAACTATTGGACATTTTGTGTTTTGCCATATTACTTCTCTAACAGCTATCTGGGTAGTTAAAGTCCTACATTACTACCAGGTCATATATTTTGGATATGTCTGTTGTTGTTTTTCTAGAAATGCCTCATCCATCTCTTCCTTCTGATTGATGGTCTGTAGTAGGTACCTGCCACAACATTGCCTCTGTTTTTTTTCCCTTTTATCTTCAGCCAGAGACTTTCAGCTGGTCTGCCTGTCACCTCCATCTGGACGTCAGAACAAGTTTATATGATCATGATGTACAATGCACCACTTCATCCATTTTTTCCCTGCCTATCCTTCCTGAACAAACTATTCCCTGCTATACCAGTATTCTAGTCTGAGCTCTACTCCACCAAGTCTCTGTGGTGCCAATTACATCATATTTTAGCTTGTGTACTAGGACTTCCAGTTCTTCCTGTTTGTTTCCTGTACTCCTTGCAAGTGTATGTAGACATCAAAGATGTTGAGCAGATTCCTCCATTGTTTTTTCGTGCTTCTCCTATGATCCTATTGTAATTTTCCATATCTCCCCTTTTTTCTGCCCTCTGTCAAGGTTACCTTTTTTAATATTTATCTTTGGACTTTTGTCACCTGCCCTCTTTGAACTTAGTTTAAAGCCCTCCTCACTAGGTTGGCGAGTTGGTGTCCCAAGATGCTCTTCCCTTTCATCAGGTGACACCATCTCTTGCCAGCTGCCCTCTCCCAGCATTTCATGGTCAAGGAAACCAAAGCCCTCCATTTGCACTACCATACATTCATCTCCAAGATGTCTGTCCCTGCTTGGGTGCTTACCTTCAACCATCAAGATGGATGAGAATGCCATTTGCACCCCCAGCTCCTTCACTCTTCACTACTGATCTGCTCAGAGTCATACCCGGAAGTATCACTAGTGCCCACATGGATGAGCAGCATGGGATAGTGGTCAGAGGGCCAGATGAGCCTTGGCAACCTTTCTATAATGTCTCACATACATGCTCCAAGCAGGAAGCACACCTCCTGAGATGTCAGGTTGTTACCCGGGGTTATTTCAACCCAAAGCTCTTGGTAACTTTTACTCTGTGCGAGGTGGTGTCAGGAAATAAATCAGGAGAGACACGGCTGTCCGACTGATAGATGACTGGCACAAACAGGACAACACAAGTGCTTTCATTTAAAGCTAAACTTTACTTAGTCTCAAGCACTTACACACATCCTTTCAGTTAGCGACAACCATCATCACTGCCTTTACTGTTTCAGGGAAGCACACCTCTTGGGTAGATGCAATATCTGCTGCTCTTTCCTTAGCTGTACCCATGGGGCGTGGGAACTGTGGCTTAGAAACACCTAATGAAGAAGGTCATGAGGCTGTGGTTGGACCCAAACTGAGGGACTCCCCCTTCCCCCCCTCAGCCGTACATCTGCCTGAATCAATATGGAGGACATCTTCTGTCACAAGGTCTGACTTTTATGTGAGGGAATCCATACCCACAGACTCTCAATCATGGTCTCATCAGGAGAGCAGGGAATGCTCTCACAAACTTAAAAGCAGGTCTCCCTCTAAGACTGCTTCGAAGGCCACTGATGCAACCCTACCTAAACCAAGCAAGCCTGTTTCCTCAGTCCCTAAGGACATAGAACATTCTAAGTCCCAGGGCCATGACACAGAAGCCCATATCGACAACATCAATTCCACTGGTATGATCCAAGCTGAAACATTGAGATCCTTTGGTTCCAGCAAGGGACATGCAACAATAGTCTCAATCACTTATGGTACCGTCGCTGTCTCACGTACCACCAACACCAACACGTTCCTTCCTCTGACCCTGTCAGCAAAGTGGATCAGATCTCATATACTCCAGGGAGGACAGAGACACATACAACACCAGAAGACCTTTTTGCTGTTCCTGAACCTCAATTTCTCCCATCATCAGGACCTTCTCTCACTAGGAAGATCTTAGCTCCACCGGGAGATGTTGGCCATGACACAAGTCTATCCTCTCTTCCATTTACCAGCCTAGCTTTTCCTCCATCGGCACCATCAGTACCACTAATGGATCCAAGCCCAATTTTTTCTTCCTTTGGACAATCTCACCACCAGAGGAACCATCATCTCTTCTTCCAAGAAATTCTAGCTCAGACAGGTGATTCAGAATGTCCCAGTACCAATGTTCACCTTGGCATTTACCTTGGGATCAAGAGTGACTTACACACACATCCTCATAGTCCCTGCCTTGGACACCTCCACAGCCCTCTCCTGCCCCAGCTTTCTGATCATACTGGGGATCATGGGACCCATATACAAGAGATGCAGAGCTTATACATTCTTCTAGGGAATCACTCCACTTTTCTCCTCTAAGGATACAGCCAGAGCTGGTTCCATCGGTACAAACAAGATCTCACAATGAAGCAGTCACCACAGTGTCTCTGTCCTTTCCAGATGACTATAAACAGTTCCAAGAATTTTTGCACGAAGCGGCAGAAGAACTCCAGATCTCCCTAGAGCAGATGTTCTTAAACTTCTTTGATTGTGCGCCCCTATTTGTCTGTAGTAGTTTACACCCCCCTTCCTCCTGCCACACTAGTACCTATACCAGTATAAGCTGTGGCAGTGGAGCTTCATTTGAATCAGTTTTGGCTTCTTTGTTTTCCAGTTGGGTAGGGGTTTTTTTTCTGTTTCATGAATGAGCCAACGATCAATTGTAATAAGAGCAAAAGCAAAACTGTGATTGTGTTTCACGCTTACAATTAAATGTGCATACTGTGTCATAGAAAATGGATTAACATATAGATGGCAACATGAGAATGGCCATACTGTGTCAGACGAATGGTCCATTTAGCCCAATATGCTGTCTTCCAACAGTGGCCAATGCCAGGTGCTTCAGAGGGAATGAACAGAAAGGTAATCATCAAGTGATGCATTCTTTGTCGCCCATTCCCAACTTCTAGCAAACAGAGGTTAGGGACACTTGAGAGCATAGTTTGCATCCCTGCCCATCTTGGCTTGTAGTCATTGATAGACCTATCCTCCCTGAACTTATCTAGTTTTTTTTTGAACCCTGTTATTGTTTTGGGCTTCACAACATTCTCTGGCAAAGAGTTCCACATGTTGTCTGTCTGTGTTGTGTGAAGAAATACTTCCTTTTGTTTGTTTTAAACCTTCTGCCTACTAATTTCATTTGGAGACCCTTAGTTCTTGTATTATGAGAAGGAGTAAATAACACTTCCTTATTTACTTTCTCCACACCAGTCAGGATTTTATAGACCTCTATCATATTCCCCTTTAGTCATCTCTTTTCCATACTGAAACAACTTTGTATAATGCTATGCAAGCTTAACAGAAATCTGTCAAAATGCAAAGCACCATCTGAGGACCTGATATGTCTGGAAAAGCAACAAAGAGTCCTGTGGCACCTTATAGACTAACAGACGTCTTGGACCATGGATGAATCAACTTTGCTAGTTATTCATTGTGTGGGTAAAATGTGCGCAGAAAGTTTTTTTCCTAAAGTTTCTCATGCCTGCCCTTCCCTGAATACATTCCATGCACCCTAGTTTGAGAACCGCTGCCCTAGAGGAGGTCCAGGGCCCTCAACGCAAACTGTTGAATATACTGCAAACTACCAGATCCAGTCAAATAGCACTTCTAGTTAATGATGTTATTCTGCAACCTGCTAGAACATTCTGGCATACATAAGGCACATGTGCACCTACCCCCTCAAAGAGGGCAGAAAAACATTATTTTGTCCCAGCCCAGGAGAAGGAATTTCTTTTTACCCATTCCAGACCTAGCTTTCTGTCATAAAGGCTGCCATGGAGAGATCTACAGAACAACATCCAGAATCTATTCCTTCTGATAGGGAGGCTAAATGTATAGGTTTATTGGGATGGAAGATCTTCACATCCACTAGACTTCAGTTCAGAATAGCAAATATCAAGGGCTGTTGGCTAAGTATGACTATCTGAACTATTCCAAGTTCACAGACTTTGTAGACAAGGTACCACAGCAAGACAGAACTCAGTTCCGAGCTTTATTGAAGAAGGTAAGCTGGTGGCCAGAACCTCACTTCAATCAGCTGTTAATGCAGCAAACACATCATCAAGGTCAGTGGTAACAGCCATTGTAACGTACCATGAGTCAGTGGCTACAGGCTTTGGGATTTCCCAGGGAGGTGCAAAACACCATAGAGAACTTGCCCTTTGATGAAGTCCACCTTTTCAATGAGAAGACAGATGAGGTGGGGTGGAAGTAACCAGGGCACAGCCATTTTAGACTTGATTCTGACTATCAGGGAGGAACTGGTTGTGACTCTGAAGGTGGAAGGCAAGTCTGGGGAAAGTGATCCCAACCTGAACATGAGTCAGTGTGATGCTGTGGCAAAAAAAGCAATGTCGTTATCAGGCAGGAAGGTTTTTAAGAACAGGTTAGACAAACACCTGTCAGAAATGGTAGTAGTACAGGGGACTGGGCTATGTGACCTCTTAAGGTCCATTGCAGTCCTGCACTTCTATGATTCTGTGTAAATACAAAAAATCTGGTTTAAATTTAAAAAAACACGTCTTTTAAAATATTGTTTCCACCACAGTGATGATTTTTGTATGCATAAAACTAATGATTAAATTGTGTTGTTAACGTTTCTTTTCAGCCATATGAAATAGAGTTCTTGAATTATCAGCAGTTTTAAAAATAACATTGCTTAGCTATTTTTCTTCCCCTAACTTGTCCTTCAAAGAAGTTAGAAATGGAAAAAAATTGGTAGGTCTCCTAAACCATTCTCCTGTCAATGAAGAATTATGTCATGGTTTCCATCTTGTAGGGGTGCAAGCATCCAAGCTGGTAGAGGTGCACGGAGGGACTTTTGTACTGGGGTGGAGGGGAAATTGGGCCCAGCTGGGGCCACACTTCCTCCCAGCACCCACTGGACTCAGAACTGTGCAAGGATACACACACACACACAGACACACACATACTCTCTCTCTCTCTCTCTCTCTGGGGGCCCTTGGACTCAGGCAGAGTCTCCCCAGACCATGTGCATTAAAAAGAGGCAGCCAGAGTCTGCAGCCAGTATGGGCAGGAATAGCCACAAGTGTACCATTGGTTTGGAGAACATTGTGTTGTTTTGACTGGACTTTCTCTGCCCTGTGCTAATTGGCTGTTTGATCCAACCTTACCTCACCATCCTTTTATCTCATCTTCATTTCACACCTGTCCACCTTACCCTCTTCATACCTGCCCTGTCCCCATCACCTTTTCCCCTTCCATTTAGCTGATCCCCTCCTAACTAAACTTTCTCCTAAAAAAAAGCCATGGAACTAACATGACATTTGCCACCATCACATTGTTCACTTTGTGTTCTAAACATTTCCCCAACCTATGTCTGCCTTGTCTGTTTAGACTGCAAGCTCTTTGAGGCAAGGAGTGTCTTTTTGTTCTGTTAGTACAGCACCTAGCACAATGGGATCCTAATCCATGATGAGGGCTCCTTTTGCATGGAAGGATGAGATTTTTATCAGCAAATGTCAGTTAACATTGATTTTACCATACACAAACAAACCAATAAAAATATTTCCATTGGTGATAACTGAAATTCACAATTGCATAATTTCACTGTAGCAACTACAAGTAAGGCTGCAAGTCTGTCATGGAGGTCATGGAAGTCATGAATTCTGGGACTTCTGCAGCATCTGATGTGGCTGGCCTGGGGGCCACCTGAGCAGCTCGGGTGTCCCCCAGACCAGCTGCATTGACCACTGCTGGGGTAGTCTTGGGCCACCACACACTTCCCTCCCCCCAGCAGCAGCAGGAGTTTGGGTGCGGGAGAGGACTCAAGGCTGAGGCAGGGGGTTGGGCTTGTGGTGCTGGACGGGGTGAGGACTCTGTGTGGCGCTTACCTCAGGGGGGCTCCCTGGAAGCAGCAACATGCCCCTCCCTCGGCTCCTAGTCAGATGCGTGGCAGGTGGGTCTGCTTGCTGCCTTTGCCTGCAGGCTCTGCCCCCCGCAGCTCCCATTGGCTGCAGTTCCCAGCTAATGGGAGCTGTGGAGCAGGTGCTCAGTGAAGGGGCAGAGTGCGGAGCCCCTCTGGCAGCACCTCCAAGTCTGCCTAGGGGACATGCCAGCAGCTTCTGGAAGCTGCACGGAGCTGGGTAGGGAGCCTGCCTGCCCCACCAGCCCTCCTCTCCCCTTCACCAGCAGCAGCAAGGGTCCCGGGCTGCACATCACCACCCATCCCACCCCCAGCACCCATGGTGTCCCTGGGCCACCTCCTGCCCCAGAGCACCCAAGTTTTAGTCAGGGTATATAGTACAAGTCATGGACAGGTCACAAGTCATGAATTTTTGTTTACAGCCTGTGACCTGTCTATAACTTTTACTAAAAATTCCCCTGACTGAAATGTAGACTAATACTTACATCGAAAAGTAGTGTTAGGAAAGTTTTTAGTTAATTTTAGCTTCTTAAAGTCTTATCCTTTTATGTGGTATAACCTCTGATTGAAGTGAGAGGGTGGCTCACCTTCATTTTCAGCTCCTTTTACAGACATTCAGGTTTCTATGTATTTATTTATTAATTGTTTTTCTGGAGTCTGTTCACAACTCTTAAATTAGAAATATATTAAAAATTCTAAAATCTACCAGTATGAATTTTTCATTTAAATTTCTCTTTACACAGATTCCAAGCCACAGATTTTTTTCACAAAAATAAAATCCAAGACCCTCTATCCAATCATAGCAAAGGACCTCTCAGAATCATCTTTTAGTCTCAACTCCTCCACCTGTGGAGCTTATAACCTCACAACATGCTTGCAAGAAAAGATGGACTGGGCAGTATGTCCAGAAGGTTAACAAATCTGATTTTTGGAGGGCCAAGATGGAATGTGTATTCCAGAGTCAAGGAACTGTCATGTGGAAAGCTCTGCTAGTAGCTCCTCTTGTTCAAATAGAGGAAACTCCAACTTGAGCACCTCAGCTGATTTAGACTGTGACATTTTAGCCCTCAGAGAGATTACCCTTCCAGTGATCAGGTCCTGAACTGGGGACAAAGTTGAGCCTTGTGGTATCCTGCAGGAGAGAGCTATTGAGGTGGCAGAACAATTGCTCAAAACCTCTCTTCTGGAAAAGAATGAAGGGAACCTCCCAAGCGACCCCATACATTCTTACTAGTGGCAGCAAGTGTCCTAGAAATTACCTTGCCATTGGTATCAAAGGCAGCTGACAGATCTAATAAAGTCAGTAAATGTTTTCTCTTCAACCACTGTGAGATCATCAGTCAGCACAAATGAATACAGTGAAAGGGATGGGCACCTGTAGAAGCAGCTGGAAACAAGGTTGCAAATATGACTAGTCAGTTCAGTGGTTCCATTTGGGAACTGCTGCCTTATAATACATTTTCAACTGCTTTTGTATTAAGATTTGCTGTAAAGGTCTCAAGGATCTACTACTTCCTGGAAGAGACTATTCCACAATGTAAATCTTATTCCTCAATTTTTTACTAATATTTTTACTACCTTTTCCCTGTTCCCTGTACCACACATCCAGAGTTTTAAAATATAGGATAATGCTTTGGGGGGACAAAGATGGAGGAAAAGTTGAGGGCAAAGAGAAGGAATAGAAGGTTTGAAGAATAGGAACTTAATTTCCTAAAAATAGAATACTTTTTAAAGAGAACCTGAGGCAGATTAGAATGTCAAAGTTGTTAATTAAATTCATTATTCGGATTTCTTAAGGGTTCTGTTCTACTATCAGTGTCCATGTGCAACTCCTACTTACATTAAAAGACAAGTTAAATGCATTTTTAACAAATACATTCCTTCATTTCTTGTAAACCTTAAATGATCGAAAGAGAACATTTAAAAAAATTAATCTACTTTTCATTATTTTTCTTTTTGCATTAATGTCTCAGTGCTTTGACTGTAGATACTGCAATGGGAGAGTTACTTATTTAAAATATTTCTATTAGAATATTTTTTTAAATCATGGAAACACTTCTGTTGGTCTTATGTTTATATTTTTTTTCTATTTGAAAAAATCTATTATTTTGGAACAGAAATAAGCCTCATGCTTCAAGGTGTAAGTCAGACCCCTAACCATTTGGGGTTCGTACACAGCTTTATTGAGGGGAGATTATCCTGTAACTGTGTTCTGCAGGATTTCTTGGAACTTCCTCTGAAACATCTGGTCCTGGCCACTGGTCTTGCTGGATAAGAGGGACCACTAACATGATCTAGTATGGCAATTTCTGTGTTCCAAATAGATAATATTTAGGTTATGTGTTGTGATTTTATCAGTAGACTTCAGAAGAACAGAAATTCAAATATAATTATTTCAGTTTTACAGATAGGAAAACTGTGGCACAGACAGGTGAAGTGACATGCAGAAAATCACACAGCATGTCATTGGCAGAGATGACAATAGAATTTTGGTCTCTTGGCTCTCAGTCCAGGTTTGTATTCATTGGACCACACAAGCATCCTTGTGTTTTTATTTTTTAAACCAAGATCTTTGGGCCAAATTTGACCGGATAATTTCCTTTTAAATAGAGTTCTGTGCACATGGATGGAAGCTCAGACCCTTTAAATCCTAAAACTGAGTGTTTAAAAAAAAAAAGTAGTCATGATGTACTGAAGCTTTTGGCTTGGACAACTTTTGCTTAAAAATAAATTGTGAGTGGTTCATACCATATGTCTAACGCCTGACATTACACAACTGTGAAGCTGTTTGTTTTGTTTTAGTTGTTTGTAGGCTTGGTCTTCTCATACATAAATATACATTACATATTTATCAGCTTTGAGGGCATTAATGATTAAAATATTGCCTGAAGTATAGAAAACTTAGAAATTATCAGAATGTCTGAATCTAATATTATCATGTCACAGATATCTGGTGGTTATGACATCTTGTTGAAGACATTTTTGTTCCCCACAGTACATACAGTCCTGGAGTTAAAAATCCTAAATCCAGCTTCATGTATATGTTCTATTAGGGTCAGTTTGTTCAAATATACTGCATCAGGAACCTTAGTCCCAGATTTGGACCTTAGCGTCCAAAATATGGGGGTTAGCATGAAAACCTCCAAGCTTAGTTACCAGCTTGGACCTGGTACCTGCTGCCACCACCCAAAAAATTAGAGTGTTTTGGGGCACTCTGGTCCCTCTGAAAAACCTTCCCTGGGGACCCCAAGACCCAAATCCCTTGAGTCTCACAACAAAGGGAAATAATCCTTTTTCCCTTCCCCCCTCCAGGTGCTCCTGGAGAGATACACAGACACAAGCTCTGTGAAACTACACAGAGAGACTCCCCCTCTCTGTTCCCAATCCTGGAAACAAAAAGTACTTTCCTATTCCCCCAGAGGGAATGCAAAGTCAGGCTAGCAATCCAACACACAGATCTCCCCGATTTCTTCCTCCCACCAATTCCCTGGTGAGTACAGACTCAATTTCCCTGAAGTAAAGAAAAACTCCAACAGGTCTTAAAAGAAAGCTTTATATAAAAAGAAAGAAAAATAAGTACAAATGTTCTCTCTGTATTAAGATGATACAATACAGGGTCGATTGCTTAAAAGAATATTGAATAAACAGCCTTATTCAAAAAGAATACAAATCAAAGCACTCCAGCACTTATATTCATGCAAATACCAAAGAAAAGAAACCATATAACTTACTATCTGATCTCTTTGTCCTTACACTTAGAAACGGAAGATTAGAAAGTAGAACTACTTCTCCAAAGCTCAGAGAAAGCAGGCAGGCAGACAAAAGACAAAAGACTCAGACACTCAATTCCCTCCACCCAAAGTTGAAAAAATCCGGTTTCCTGATTGGTCCTCTGGTCAGGTGCTTCAGGTGAAAGAGACATTAACCCTTAGCTATCTGTTTATGACAGTCTGAATCTAATATTATCATGTCACAGATATCTGGTGGTTATGACATCTTGTTGAAGACATTTTTGTTCCCCACAGTACATACAGTCCTGGAGTTAAAAATCTTAAATCCAGCTTCATGTATATGTTCTATTAGGGTCAGTTTGTTCAAATATACTGCATCAGGATATCATCACAACCAAATGTCCATAAATAGGTCAGAGACACAGTGGACCTAAGTTACCATAGAGATCAAAGGTGACAGAAACGGGATGTTGTTAGCGACCAGTAGTGGCCAGTTTGAATGTAGCAGATCAAGACTTGAGTGGGAAGAAATACAGGGAGAGCTGTGGGAGAAAGAGGGATACCATCTTTTTCCGCTCCGATTATATTTCTTAAATATGCAGCTCTGTTTCTGTACATGATAGCATTTAAAATAAACATATATAAATCATAAAAATTTTCAAGCAAAATTAGGAGATGGAGAATTAAAAAATGACAAAAGAAAATATTAAACACCTAACATATTATCCATATAAAATATAGAGTATCTGAGACTAATGTGAGGAGCTCAGCAGCTGGATAGTGATTTATTTTCTGCTATGAAGCTCATCCCCTAATTAACTGCTTTATTTCTGTTCATTTGTTTGTAAACTGAAGCCACCCACTGCATCATATATCCAGCTACAGAGCCAGAAGTTGGTGCATTCCCAGCTAGCAGAGTCTATCTTGGAATCAGAAGGCTAAACTAAAAATATGACTCTAAAATGGAATATATTTGGAAGCTTTGCTCCCTTAAATCCTAACCTTCTGTTGACTGACGTTATATGATCCAGAAGCAGATGCTGCTGCAGCTATTTGTTGATTTAGTTGCTATGGTGACATGATACATTCGTGTACAGCAGGAAGCTCACTGTACATTGGCTAATTTGATAGGAAGCAAGGCTTGAGGTAGGTATTGCTGACTATACTGATAACTGGTCATACCTTTAACATCCTGCCTCTACATGTGTTATGGATGCACAGCAATAGAAAGAGATGAGAGACTTTAAGGAATGGAGTTTAGGCTAGGTTGCTCTGTTAAACAGAGGGAGGTCAATGTCTGGCACATCAGTGAAGATAACCTCAATTTTTAGTGAATGGAACAGATTGGAACATCCGGAGTGGTGACTGTTGAATCTTCCTTCACCCTTTGTCAGTGTGGTAGCACCAGTTGAATGAGAGAAGTAAAAGGATGCGAGCCACAGTAAGTGAAAGTGCTAAGGCTTTTGAATGGTTTACTAGATTAAGCATGTCGGTAACTAACATCTTGATTGGAGCTGTTAGCTGGTTTTCACAGTGATAAAAAATTATTTGTTATGTGTGCGTGCCCTGATAACAATGAGTGTAAACCATGGCTTTGCAAGGAGGTGTGTATGTATTATGTTTTTTTCCCAAGATCAAACAAAGAAGCCAAATCTGGGTGTATTTCATCTTATCACGAAGAAGACTGTTAAAGATGCACTATGTGCATTTTATAGAGGACTTGGCTGCATCACCCTTTAAGCAAGATAAGTGGAGCATTTTAAAAATCTTTACAGTTGGAATCACTAAGCACATTAGCTATAGCTTTGTTCTAATTTGTAAACTGCTTTAAAATTAATTTACATTTTCACTGTCTGCCTAAAATACTTCTAATTAATATTGCTGAGCTAATTACAATTGCTGCATTTTTAGACAAAGCTGTACAGAGTACCATTTTTATATTGCAGCAGTTTTACTAGTGTATTTAAAGATGATGCAATTTGAATACAAAATGTTTTCCATCATCTGTTCATTTCTGTTGACAACTGTTTGCCAGTTACTCAGCAGCTGTATTTATGAAATACTTAATAGAGAGGCTTTCATATTAAAAAAAAATAATGTAGCCCTTATCTCCACTTTTGCAGTAAAATACCTAGGAGAGGAATGTTATTTCTGCTTTTCCAGATCTTGGTCATGACTTGTCTTTTTAAATTGTGGTTTCAGAGCTCTAGAGAAATATACTTGATCCATATTACCTTTAGCAGTTACAGCTAGTCAGCCCGTTTAAAAAAAAAAAAAGAGAGAGAGAGAGCGAGCTTTGCTTTTCAACAGCACAATGATTTTTTCCCATTTGTAATCAGTCCTATTAACAGTAGCTGTACCTCTTACCTTACTGTATCTTTCATTTGAATATCTCAGACCACAGAGCTGGGTTACATCAAAATATATTTCTTCACAGTATTGTCTGTGACTTCAGTCATAAGCAAAGTTAATGTAATAAAACAGAATATTTTCAGGTTTCTTCCCTTTAGTAAGAAATATTGTAATTTGTTATTGTCCTATACCGATTCTACCACATACTCCAATAATTTTAATAGTGATGCCAAAATTTGAGTTTACACATTGCTATTAAAGACCACACTGTTTTGTCAGTGCCATTTATGTTTCTAGTGATAGATGTATCAGCTTTTCCATTACAGATTAATAACTTGCCTGTAACAGTTCATCCCAAGGTGTAACTTGTTCCTAAAAACAAAAATTCTAAAATTTCTAAGAATGAATTTAGCTAGTTTTAGAAGGAAAATGTAGATTGTCTTCATGTCTGAACATCCCAAAACTGACTCATTCTCTCCCTCTCCCATAGAAAGATAATTTCTACTTTGAAAATACCTCTTCCACCAAAGCTAAAGTACAACTCTTCATGATTTGCTGTTTGTGTGATGACATAGGGTACTAGTTTGTGGAGAGAACAGGGATTGTGCCAGCTATTCACATATACAATTGTGTCATGAGCAAGACTGTAGAACATGAAATAAGGAGTAATGATGTGTTTAGTTTGCTCAGACTTAGAGCCTGTATCCACAAACTATATTAGTTTTCTCTTCAAAGAGTTGATGATCCTTTTGATTTTGGAGGGCTGTGTTCGATCAGGAATCTTACAGCCATGTCCCCTTTAATTGATACAAGTTCAAAAATATTTCATGTCTTTGGGATTTTCCTTTTGTCCTATGTCCCAGTAAATATAAAGATATAATATCTGAAAGTGAAATGTTGCTGGTTGGAAGTCAACAATGTAGATTGTTTTCAGAAGCCCAAGCTACCTTTAAAAGTTGTTACTCTGTTCTACACAAACTACTTTATTAAAGCTTTTAACTGCAGATACAAGAGTCTATATATTTAGGTTCTTATCATATAATCACTTTCTGTCTGAGAGTCTTTTTGTATTTTAGATACATAGCCCATTATACATTGTAAAAGATTTTGAAGATGCTGCTATGAATACCAAACCAGTAAACAAAATTTGGGTAAATCATAATTGGGTCCCTTGATATTTAAGTTTATGTTTGCTTAAGTTATTAGTCCTTAGTATGATCATCATATTTCAACTCTGCCCTTTTTAAAATAAACCTATCACAAAATAAGAGTTACCTAATAAAAACATAATTCAGATAATATGAAGACTCCAATTTAACCTCACAATGCAAGGAACTCTCTCTTCAGTGCACCTTGTTGACCCCATGAATTGCAGAGATCTCCTTAAATCAGGTGGATCTTCATATCACGTGTGCTGTTGTGCCTGGAGAAGGTTAGAGGTGTAGTCTTAACTGTGGATCTGATTGTTTTTGACCATTTGAACATACATGAGTTTGTTGTGATACCTTTCCTGAGATAATTGAATTCAAACTGCTTAGAGCTAACCTCTAAACAGGAAAGAGATCTGTTAGTAAACCACATAGTGTATATTTTTTATTGTGTAGATTTTTTTCAAATGTCTCTGCAGCTGCAGAAGTGGTAGATATATATCTTCCTGCATGCTGATGGAGAGAAAAAAATGAGACATTACTTCTCTTTTTTTTAAAAAAAAGAAAGTAGGTGGCTTAATTGCTTTTCCAGAGTCCATCAGTTTGTCGTCAGCTCTTTTGGTTGGCTAGACTCTTATTTTGACCCTTTGGGCCTGATTCAGAGAGTTCCCTCTGATAGGGTACTCTGGGGAGCAAAAGAGAGAAAATGTATATGTTTTACTCTGAAGTTTCCTATGCTAAGTAGTTAATCCTGACAAAGGATTGGGGAGATATTTTACTGAAGTTAAAAGGCTTGATTCATTATTGTCACTCCAGTTTTATCTCACTGGTAGATAAGGTCAGCATTTTTAAAAATAACCCCAGAAAGAGGTTTAATCCCTGCTTTCAGTGCAGTCTGAACTATGGAGTGATGCTGCCATAAAACTGGAGTGACATGGTGAATCAATCTCTTTGCCTCTTCTTCCTCTTCCTACCCACCAAAGCCTGGATTAGCAACTTTTGGTATTGGATGCTTCATAGTAAAGTCTATACATTTTATTCTTTTTGGCTCTGAAGTGCCCTGTGAGTAGTAGGGTTTTTCACCTCTTTAACTGACAGACAGTACTTTGTACAAAGAAGATCTGTGATTGTGGTTTATCCTACTTTTTCCTTAAGAGGCCAGGAGGCCAAGAGCATCTGAGAAAAAGTTGCCCCAACTACTGAAGTTTATGTACCGCCGTGTGGTTTCACCAATCTTATGTTGCTTTTAGGGCTGTCAAGTGATTAAAAAAATGAATTGTGATAAATTGCACTGTTAAACAATAATAGATACCATTTATTTCAATATTTTGGATGTTTTCTACATTTTCAAATATATTGATTTCAGTTACAACACAGAATACAAAGTATACAGTGCTCACTTTATATTTATTTTTGATTACAAGCATTTTCACTGTAAAAAAACAACAGAAATAGTATTTTTCAATTCACCTAATACAAGTACAGTAATGCAAACTCTTTATTATGAAACTTGAACTAACAAATGTAGAAATTTGTACAAAAAAACTGCATTCAAAAATAAAACAATGTGACATTTTAGAGCCTCTAAGTCCACTCAGTCCTACTTCTGGTTAAGCCAATCGCTCAAACAAACAAGTTTGTTTACATTTTCAGGAGATAATACTGTCCGATTTTTGTTTACAGTGTCACCTGACAGTGAGAACAGGCGTTCACCTGGCACTGTTGTAGCTGGAAGCGCAAGATATTTACGTTCCAGATGCACTAAAGATTCATATGTCCCTTCATGATTCAATCACCATTCCAGGGGACGTGTGTCCATGCTTATGACGGGTTCTTCTTGATAAGAATCGAAAGCAGTGCAGAGCGACACATGTTCATTTTCATTATCTGAGTCAGATGCCACCAACACAAGGTTGATTTTCTTTTTTGATGGTTTGGGTTCTGTAGTTTCCACATTGGAGTGTTGCTTTTTTAAGACGTCTGAAAACATGCTGTACACCTCATCCCTCTCAGATTTTGGAGGGCACTTCAGATTCTTAAACCTTTGGTTGAGTGCTGAAGCTACCTTTAGAAATCTCACATTGGTGCCTTCTTTGCGTTTTGTCAGATCTGCAGTGAAAGTGTTCTTAAAATGAACAATATATGCTGGGTCATCATCCGAGACTGCTATAACATGAAATATATGGCAGAATGCAGGTAAAACAGAGCAGAGGACATACAATTTTTCCCCAAGGAGTTCAGTCACAAATTTAATTAATGTATTATTTTTTCAACAAGCGTCATCAGCACAGAAATGTCTCTGAAATGATGGCCAAAGCATGAAGAGGCATACGAATATTTAGGATGTCTGGCACATAAATACATTGCAATGCAGCTTCAAAAGTGGCATGCAAATGCCTGTTCTCACTTTCTGGTGACATTGTAAATAAGAAGAGGGCAACATGTAAATGTAAACAAACTTATATGTCTTAGCGATTTGCTAAACAAGGAAGAGGACTGAGTGGACTTGTAGGCTCTGACGTTTTACATTGTTTTGTTTTTGAGTTCAGTTATGTAAAAAAAAAAATGTAAATTGCACTTTCACAACAAAGAGATTGCACTACCTAACTTGTATGAAGTGAATTGAAAAATACTATTTCTTTTGTTTGTCATTTTTACAGTGCAAATATTTGTAATAAAAATAATATACACTTTGATTTCAATTACAACACAGAATACAAAATATATGAAAATGTAGGAAAAATACACAATATTTAATAAATTTCAATTGGTATTCTATTGTTTAACAGTGCAATTAAAACTGTGATTAATCGCGATTAATTTTTTAATCACGATTAATTTTTTTGAGGTAATCGCATGAGTTAACTGCGATTAATTGACAGCCCTAGTTGCTTTCTTTCCTTTTTAGTAACTGATGGTGTTCTAAGCCTAGCAGCCTATTAATGATTGTGTCCTGTTGTAGGTATGGTGGATACTGAGGTAAAATTAAACAATAACAACAAGAAAAAGAACAGAGTATATTCTATGATTCCTTATTTGGACAGAATCTTTGTCTTGATCAAGCTAGTTCAGACATTTGGGTCTATCCTAATATTGTTTTTGTCCTTTGTTTCATGTAAACTACAGTGCAATATATCTGAGGTAAGGTAGTCTGTCTTTGGGTATATCTTCATTGGCAACAAGGGTGTGATTTTCAGTTGTGTTAGCTGAGTTGATTTAACAGGGCTTTTCCATCATCTTTAGCTAAGAAGCAGACTGACATGATTGAAGCTAGCTGTGGTCTGTGCTCCCCAACCTTACAAATATGTTAGCCTTCATCTTAATGGGACTTTTTAGTTGTGTTAAGCTAACACATTTGAAAAACCACAGCCTTTTTGCCCATCAAGACAGAGCATTTGAAGGGAATTTTCAGGCATGAATCAGCACCATTTTCTGTCACTTGCACTATTCTATCTACAAAACAATGCCATGGTCATGCTGGCTAAGAGGATGTAAATATTTTCACCAATGCCTCTTATGTAAAGATCTTTTTTCATCTGTTTCTGTCTGTCTTTATTCATGGTATGCTATGTTAGGTCACTTCTAGACCTGTCTGCAGATGATGAGCTTGGAAGAGCTTCTGGTCTCCAAAACTCCTTTCTTACTACAACAGTCCATTGAGTCAAGATGGTAGCAACCCTGACCTAGACAGATGTCCCTTGCAGCATGTTTCTCCCTTTGCAGCCTCAGTCTCACACTCGTAGCATTGTTTTATTTTGTCCCTCAGGTCCATTTCTTTCATCTCCCAATTTGGTTAAGCATCCAAGAAATATTTACTGTGCTCTTTCAAATTGGAGTTATGGGTCAGATCCTGCTTTTAAAAAGAAAACAAAAAAACTCGGAAAAAATAATCAACAAAAAACATGACAGCACCATCAGAGATCAAGAACATCCCAAAAGTCACCAAGGCATCCAATTCCTTCTTGTTTTAGTTTTGAGGAAATAAACATTTTCCCGCATGTGTCTTTTTTTTTTTTGGTAATGGAGACCCTATACTTAATGAGTTTAAGTAATGTAGGAGAATTTTTAATGCTCTTCCTATATATCTCCAGTTGTCTGACTCATCCAAAATTTATCTGGCTATTAAAGTCCCTTCCTTTCTGTATTTTAACTAAGTAAAACTCTCCAAATGGATGGAGTCTCTCTCTTTTGGAATTATGATGGTAGGTTGATGTCAGCAAAATCAGAACTGAAAGCAAACTTGGCAGCACATTCTTGGAAATCTCATGGCTGAGAGATAAACTGAACCAAACTCTTTCCACATCTTAGACATTAATCCATATGAGGGCTAGTTTGATACTGAGCAGGTGTCATGGTATGAATTAATGATACGTATCACAGGCCTTGGGTGGCAGGCCAGTCCTTGCCCACAGACAACCTGCCAACCTGAAACATATTCTCACCAGTAACTGCACACCGCACCATAATAACTCTAGCTCAGGAACCAATCCATGCAACAAACCTTGATACCAACTCTGCCCACATATCTACACCAGCGACACCATCACAGAACCTAAGCAGATCAGCCACACCATCACTGGTTCATTCACCTGCACATCCACCAATGTATTATACGCCATCATATGCCAGCAATGCCCCTCTGCTATGTGCATCGGCCAAACTGGACAGTCTCTACGGAAAAGGATAAATGGACACAAATCAGACATTAGGAATGGCAATATACAAAAACCTGTAGGAGAACACTTCAACCTCCCTGGCCACACTATTGCAGACCTTAAGGTGGCCATCCTGCAGCAAAAAAACTTCAGGACCAGACTTCAAAGAGAAACTGCTGAGCTTCAGTTCATCTGCAAATTTGACACCATCAGCTCAGGATTGAACAAAGACTGTGAATGGCTTGCCAACTACAGAACCAGTTTCTCCTCTCTTGGTTTTCACACCTCAACTGCTAGAACAGGGCCTCATCCTCCCTGATTGAACTGACCTCGTTATCTCTAGCTTGCTTACTAGCATATATATACCTGCCCCTGGAAATTTCCACCACATGCATCTGAAGAAGTGGGTATTCACCCACGAAAGCTCATGCTCCAAAACGTCTGTTAGTCTATAAGGTGCCACAGGATTCTTTGCTGCTTTTACAGATCCAGACTAACACGGCTACCCCTCTGATACTTGATACGTATCTTGTATCTAAATATGCAATATGAATTGAGTAGCAAAGTGTCACTTTGTTCATTTGACACATATAGCTAAGCAGGGAATCTGCTGAGGGGTTAGAGAAGGGAGTTGAGAAATGGGGCCAAACTGAGGGTACAGTTACACCACAAATTAAGGTGTAATTGTAGCATGGTAGGTATATCTGGAATAGGCTAGCAACTCGAGTATATTCCCTGGGTCCCCAGTGGGCTTGTACTGGAGGCAGCTAGCCAGTGCTGAAATCTTTCCTTCCACATCTTCACTGCTTTTGTTACCCATGCAAGCTAAATTAAAAGTAGTGCAGTTATGCCTACATATGCTACAAATACACCTTAATTTGAAATGTAGAGGCACCCTTAGGAAGAGAAGACCAAGTTAAAAGGTTGCAAAGAACTCCTGACTAAAAGGAGAGTCAGCTAAGATTGCATGTTATCAAATTATTAAATAAGTAATTTGCCATTATTTTGACTTCAAAATTACAGCTGAGGCACATAAACACAGCAGAGGGACAGACTTGTTGCATTGCTCCTCAACCTATGATCAGAAGTCTGACACGGAAGATCCAACTAAACCATGCATTTACACATACATTATAATTACTATGTAATTTACTGTGGTGAATGGTGATAGATAAAGAATTTGAATATTCAAATTTATAATTTTTTTAATTGGTGTATTGTGTGGGACACTGCTTAATATCAGATAGAGAGCAGTGAACGCCTGATCATGGGACCTTGACATGGATGCTGTTAAAGGGGCTGAGAGAGCCCTTCCCAACCAGGGGTGTGCATGTATATCCACTGTCACTAATTTATTTGTGACAATATTGTGATGAAACGTTGGTAGAGGACAAAACGTTTAAGACTAGTAAATTCAATAAATGCACTTTGTAGGTATGAAATACTGCTTTGTCTAGGATGGAACCCAATATTTAACTTCAATACAGCATTCAGCTCACTGTTAGTTTAAAACTTCCTTTCACTTCAGGTCTCAATGTTCAATCCCCCTCTAATTAGACATCCTTGCATGTGTCACTACAACCATGCACCCCCTGTTGGAGCATAGATCTGATCTACTGAAGGTCAGGCAAGGAAGAAAGAGATGATTTTGAAGTTTAGACGCATCAGGAGTCAGGAGACCTGAGTTTCTATTCTAAACTCTGCTGTAAACTTCCTATGTGACTTTGAGTACTGTGTTCTCTTTGAGCACTAGTACTACCTTAATTTCCTTTTATGCAAAATGGGGATAATACTTATCTATCTCACAGGAGTGTCATGAGTCTAAATGAAATAGTTGAGATCTTTTGGGGGAGCGGGAGAAAAGCTTAGATATGGGGAGGGATAGCTCAGTGGTTTGAGCATTGGCCTGCTAAACCCAGGGTTGTGAGTTCAAACCTTGAGGGGGCCACTTAGGGATCTGGGGCAAAAATCAGTACTTGGTCCTGCTAGTGAAAGCAGGGGGCTGGACTCAATGGCCTTTCAGGGTCCTTTCCACCTCTATGAGATAGGTATATCTCCATATATTTTTTTAAAGGGGGAGGGATAGGTCAGTGGTTCAAGTATTGGCCTGCTAAACCCAGGGTTGTGAGTTCAATCCTTGAGGGGCCCATTTAGGGAACAGAGGTAAAAATCTGTCTGGGGATTGCTTTGAGCAGGGGGTTGGACTAGTTGACCTCCTGATATTCTGTAATCTATGTGGTTCTTGGGTCTTAATGTTAAGCACTGTTTTACTTGCTTTGAACAGCTGCATGAGTCTGAACCAGGGATTGGCTACCTTTGACTAATGGCCCATCAGGGAAATCTGCTGGCAGGCCAGGCCAGTTTGTTTACCTGCAGAGTCTGCAGGTTCAGCCAATCACAGCTCCCACTGGCCGCAGTTTGCCATTCCAGGCCAATGGGTGCTGCAGAAAGCAGCATGGGCCAAAGGACGTGCTGGCCGCCACTTCTCGCAGCCCCCATTAGCCTGGAACAGCAAACCACGCCCAGTGGTAGCTTTGATCCCAAACCGGTGGACGCTGCAGGTAAGCAAACCATCCTGGCCCACTAGCAGATTTCCCTGACTGGCCCTGTGCCAAAGATTGCCAGTCCTTGGTCCGAACAGGGATTCTTCTTCTAGTACTTGCTCATATCCATTCCCATGTAGGTGCGCACACGCCACATGCAGTCACCATAAGGTTTTTCCCTCAGTGGCATCTGTCAGATCAGCTCTGGTGCCCTCTGGAGTCACGCCCTTGTGGCGTTGTATATAAGGGCCTGCTGCCCCACCACCCCTTGATTTCCTTCTTTCCGCCTGTGATGGTCGCTGGAACTACTTGTCCTTGCTTTGCAAGTACTGTCCCCAGTGGACTTCTCCTGTAAATAGTTAAAATTTTAGCAGTTAGTTGCTACAGCCAGCCTAGTTAGTAGTAATAGAGTAGGACCCCATTTAATGGGGTTCTTCCCTGGCACCAGGACATGCCTTGGTCTTTGGGGTATAAGCCATGTGAGGCTTGCCATGAGCCTATGCCCATTAGCAATGCCGCCTCGGCTTGGGTGAATCTCATCTGTGTGACTGCTGCAGGATTTGTAAAGGTTTCAAACCCCAGACCCAGAAAGAAGGAGACCAGAGACTCAAGTTCCTTCTGATGGAGGCGGCTCTTTGCCCTCCCTCGGAGCCAAGTCATGCCGACTCGGCACCGAGAACCTCTGCCTCCATAAGAAGCACGCCAGCTTCTTTAAGAGAGAGGCATCACAGCCTGGCCTCTCTGGCACCAAGGAGGGACTCCCCATCTGCATCCTGGGACTCCCGACCCCACCAAAGTTTGCCCATGCAGAAGAGGTCTGCTCACATGGCACTGATCACATTAATTGATGCCGCAAAAGAAACAACGCAAAATGGACAAGGTAAGCTCCCCTACTCCGAAGCCCACCAGTCATAAGGAAACTGGCAGAGTGAGACCCATGCAAGGCCACTCAGGCTCGAAAGCTGCCAGTTTGGTACTATTGACTCCAGCCCCAGTGAGGGGGCCATCAAATACAGTGCCATTGAACTCTCCTTCGAGGGAGAGCCACAGCAGTGCAAGACTGGAGCTTCCATCAATGCCATGAGGTGTTCCAGGCAGCACGGGACTTAATATCCCTGTTGGTACTGCCATCACCAACCAGGTGCGATTCGGCACTGGAGGCAAGAGTGGCTACAGCACCGAGACCGCAGGTGCCATTGAAAGGGAAGCCGGCAATGATGCAACAATTACAAACAACATGACAGCAATGTTCTATATCAGGAGTTGGCAACCTCTGATATCACCGGCCTGTCAGCACTGGCTCACCACTCTCCTGGAGCTCTTGGTGGTAATAGAAATCACCCTACCTGTGTTTCTAGAGCTAATCTCTCAGGATTATGGATGCCTACATCATCTAAACTTCGAATCCCTCTATCTCACAGCCTGGAAGTCCATGGCTGAATCCTTTGGAATGAATGTGCTCGGGGGTGGTTCAAGAGGTTGTGTTAGGCAGCAGAAAGCCATCCACCAGGGCCACTTACCATGCAAAATGGAAAAGGTTCTCAATCTGGTCAGTACAGAAAGGGGTCTCACCCATCTGAGCATCAATACCATGTATTCTGGAATATTTGCTACATCTGAAGCGGCAAGGGACGTGGGTGTCTCTGATTAAAGTACACCTGATGGCTATCTCGGTTTTTCACCCGGGGTGCGCGGAAGGTCCATTTTCGCCAACGTGCTCTGTACTTCTCCTATTTGCATGTGCTATGACAAGGCAAAAGTCTCTGCTCTGGCACTGAAGGCACTTTCCACAAGAGTGCAAGCGTCTTCAGCCACATTTGTGGCACATGTTCACATCCAGGATATCTGTAGGGTGGAAACGTAGTCTTCAGTCCACACCTTCGCAACACCCTACGCCATCTCGCAGCAGGCTAAGGATGATTCTGGATTTGCAGAGCAGGGTTACAGTCTGCTTGTCATTGAACTCTGAACCCACTTCCTGCATCTGATTGGGAGTCACCAACGTGGGAATGGACATGAGCAAGCACTCGAAGAAGAAAAAACGGTTAGTAACCTTGTGCATCTGTTGTTCTTTGAGATGTGTTTCTCATGTCCATTCCAAAACCTGCCCTCCTACCTCTCTGTCAGAGTTGCTGGCAAGAAGGAATTGAGGGAGCAGTGGGGCAGCAGGCCCGTATATATAGCGCCATGGGAGTTTGACTCTGGGGACATTAGAGCCGGCCCAACGAATACCACTGAGGGAAAAACCTTCCGGCTACAGTGAACGTGGCATGCACACGTCTACAAGGGAATGGATATGAGCAGCACAACTCGAACAACAACAGTTACAGAAAAGTTAGTAACCATTTTTTTTTCAGTAAAAACCTAGTGAACTTTTTAATATGTGATATGATTCGGTCTTGTTAGGAAACTGGCATTTATCACTTAGTTACAGTTTATGTTTCTTGACATGATAGCAAATGGATCACAAATTAAACTTATGAATGTCAGAAAAAACATTTCAAATATTTGTTGGGTATTAAAATGTTTTTTAATCTGTGGCACCATTGGTGTTTTTAGGCTCTAGCTCAAGCAGAGCTAGTACATGTACATCTACCTGAGCCCAGAATTACTCTTCCCAGCTACTGTGTAGATGTACCATTAGGGTATGTCTACGCTGCAGTAAAACAACCGCTGACGGCCCATGTCATCTGACTCAGACTGTGGGGTTAAAAAATTGCAATGTAGACCGCTAGCTAGTTCAGAGCTCACCCAACTGCCATTGCTAGAGGAGAGAGAGCCAGACTAAGCTAAATTCCCCCACTCCAATCACTAACTAGACCCAGCACCTCATTTCCCAATCTGAGAAAACAATGTTCCCATGATACCTGCTAATGTTGTTAGTCCTTTAGCTCAAGTAGCAGAAGTCTATACAGTTATGCTGAAGATTCCGGGTCCAAAGGAGGGTGGTGCTGAAGGAGGGATATAGTTGCACATAGTAGAATTTGTTTTTACCTTTCTCCTTTTAGGAAAGAAAAAACCCTAGGGTATTACATCCAAAAAAACAACAACAACAAAAACACTGTTAAAAGAACGCTACTTAGATTACAAAATCAAGTACTCAGAAGTTAGGAAATGCCAGATTCATTGTTATCCTTGCAACCTTAATTCAGCCTCCTTCTGCATTATGATGTTCTTTGATAACATGCTATTTTTCCATAATACTCCTCCCTCACTCAGAGCATATTTCCATGCAGAGGGGCAGAATTAAGGTTGCACAGTCAACTGTAAATGTGGCTTTTCCAAGCTTTTGAGTTCTTGACTTGCAACTTCAATAACTTTCTTTTACCTTAGTTTTTGGTTTGTGCTTTTTAATGTAATCTGTATAGAGATGTAGTTAACTCCAAATGAGCAGATATGGTTATCTAATGATAAAGCATAGAAGGAAAAAAGTATCCCAAGAACATAATCTTCTTTGGTAATCCCTATACACTGGAAAAGTGAGACAGAAAAGCAGCCATTGAAGAGTGGTCACAGGGTTAGCAGGAGAGTGGAGAACGAGGCAAAGATAGTATTATCACAAAAGCTGAGGGTGAATGGACTATACAAAGAATGAAAAATAGTGTCAGAGGCAGTTGGAAAGGTTAAGGGGTGGGAGTGAGAATGAAGTAGAGAGGCTAAGACAGGAGTGGCCACAGGGTCGCCCAGAGGATTCAGGGGGCCTGGGGCAAAGTGGAGGAGCAATCCGGGTCTTCGGCGGCATTTCGGCAGCGGGGGGCCCTTCAGTCACTCCGCGTCTTTAGCAGCACTGAAGGGCCCCCTGCCACTGAAGACCCAGATTGCCGCTGAGCCAGGGCTTGCTCCACTTCCCCCCCCGCCAGGTGGCCCTGGGTGGGCAAAAATTGTATGGAGGGCTGGTTAGGGGAAGCGTGGCCTGCCCCTCCCATCCAACTCCCCCCCTGCTTCTCACCCCCTGATGACTCCCCTGGGACTCCTGCCTCATCCCACCCCCCTGTTCCCTGTCCCCTGATGCCCCTCCCCCAGGACCCTGCCCCATCCATCCCTCCCTCCCTGTCCCCTCGCTGCCCCTGCCACTCTATCCAAGCCCCCCTCCTTCCTGACTTCCCCCTGGGACCCCTGCCCCATCCAACCACCCCTTCTTCCTGTCCCCTCACTGCCCCTGGAACCCCTGCCCCTGACTGCCCCCTGCTACCCCATCCAACCTCCCTTCTCCTTCCTGATTGCCCCCCCCGGGACCCCTGCCCCCATTCAACTACCCTGTTCCCCACCCTCTGACCACCCTGACCCCATCTACACCCCCACACCCTGGCCACGACTCCCCTGCCCTCTATCCAACCGCCCATGCTTCCTGCCCCCTTACCGTGCTGCTTGGAGCACCAGCGGCTGGCGGCACTTCAGCCGTGCTGCCCAGAGCACCAAGACAGGAACCAGCCATGCCACTGCGCGGCACAGAGTACCAGGTCGAGCAGCACAGCTGCAGAACTACAGCCTGACAAGAGCTTGCAGCCCCGCCACCGAGCTGAGACTGCGGGGGAGGAGGAACAGCAGGGGAGGGGCCGGGGGCTAGCCTCCCGGGCCAGGAGCTCAGGAGCCAGGCAGGAGGGTCCGCCAGGCCAGATGTGGCCCATGGGCCGTAGTTTGCCCACCTCTAGGCTAAGACTTCACTAGGATGAAATAAAATAAACCATGGAATTCAAAGGGTTTATAAACATATGTCTAGGCAGTTTTTAGAAAAGCCCTGAAATAACAATTTTAAAATCTATAAACTAACAATGCAAAAAATTTAGTGGAGAGAATAATTATTTACCCTGATTGCATATGTCAGTTGTTGTAGATCACCATGAACTCTTTAGTGGATTTCCTTCTACTTGTCACTTTTTTTTTGTACTAGTGTAGCAACATACACAAGGTTTTTCTATGGAATTGGCACTTAAATGCCGGACCTGTACACTCCAGGCCAAATTCTGCTCTTTTGAATATATATAAATTTGGAATAATTCCATAAACTTAACTGAGAGCAGAATTTGGCTCTCCATCTCAAATATAAAATAGGTCAGAGACATTCATGAAAAAAATTCTAGAATACAGTGTGCTGTTTTCATTTGTATATTTTATATAAAACATTCATAGATTTAATGTATCACACATTGATAAAATGGCATTCACTTTTTAAAAAAACAAACGTAGCCATTTGGTTCCAGCAGTCTGGGAGTTTTTCAAAGGCAAGTAACACCGGTAACAAATGGAGAGTTGTACAGTGTGTGAAAATATGAACTTGGATTTTTTAAAAAAACAGATACTTAAAGTTACGCCAAATCAGTATTTAGGCACTGAAATCAGTGGCCTGACTTTGAATGCTGAGTATCTAGTGACTCCCATCAAGTCACTATTAAATCGAGATTAAAAACTGTGATTTTTATTTTTATTTTATTTTGTTTGTTTATTTAATTTGTAATGGTAATCAGCAAAACGAGGGAAAGGAAATGCTTTTGTCTCTTCCCACACTCTTTCCTCTCAATGAAGTATTAAAAAGGTGGCCTGAATTGTGTTTTCTTTTGGAGTTTTTTGGAAGAGGAGGATTATTAATTGTTTTTAAATACTTTTTTCTTAGTTTAAGTTAGAAAGTCAGACTTTATTTTATTTGGAATACTCTGCCCTGCTTGAGAACTGTCAAGATTATGAATTGTTAAGTACCAAGAATGTGAGCCTTTAGCAATTGTGCAGGGAAGGATTTCAGTTTATTCACCCCTTAATTTAAACGCCCAGCAAACAGTTGGGAGTTGAGATCTTTGTGAAAGTTTCAGTACTGTTGCCTCTTCAATGGAAGGCTAAGAAAGTTATTTCTCCAGTTTCTGGTCCTCCAAGGTGTCCTCCAGCAACACAGGAAATTGTAGTTTATTATTCCTAAAGTGAATAAACAGGCACGGAGGGGAGTGGGGGAGACACTTCAAATTTTTGTTTATTTAGGACACCATAAAAAAGCACAAATCCAATTTATTTTCCTTAGCATGTTAATTTTTAATGTTCAGGACACTGGTGGATGATATGTATTAAGATATATTGCATTGTAGTTTACATGAGACAAAGGACATATACCATGTTTGGACAGACCCAAATGTCTGAACTAGACTGAACAAGACAAAGATTCTGTCCAAGTTGGGAAACTTGGAGGATACTGACTCTGTTCTTTTTTTGTTTGTTTTTAATTATAATTAGGTTCTTTTAGTGATTATAAAGCCTTTTCCCACACAGAAAGGCAGGCTAATAATTAAAACACAAAAGGCTGAAGAGGTTACAGATTTCTGGTTTTGGTACAGATCAGTCTTCCTCTGTTTATTTCAGTTATCAAGTAATGTACAATTGATAGAAAAGCAAGTTGGTTCTGCAACATTAGGAGGATAAACAGATTTCCATGATTAAAAATATACATACAGTGTTTGAAGCTGCACATCTGGTGGTCTTATTCTGTCATTATTTATGTAATGCTTTATCTATTAATGAAAGTACAAACATACTAGTACTGTGAAAGGAAAGAAATTGCACAATATTTCCCTCATGCTGAGAGCTATTTGCCAAGCAGTTATGATTAATATTCAAATATTAGGAATTATAGGCCTTCTTTATGAAGCTATCTATAATGTTTTGATTAATGTCCAAGTTAATAGGTCATATTTGTTGTTGGAATAATATAAAATGAAGTACCTCTTTAAATTTCGCCAGCAATCCAGAAAGTAAATTATATAAAGTTATTGTCTCAACCATTTGTTGGTTTAATCTTTGAACTTTCAAAATGTTTTACATAAAGATTTATATTTACGTCATGTGTGTACCTTTATGTTAACTTAATTCATTTCTGTCCAGGAAGAAGGTAGCAAGCAGCGTGCTATGGAAAGGAATGTATACATTAAATGGAAGAAAGATGGCCTGTTGGGTACGCTGGGTTATGTGACTCATTCCTATGTAACAGTTTCAAACACCTTTTTATTTTTAAGGTTATACTGGTGCAAGTTAATCCAGGGGAGGCTTTTACAATAAGAAGAGAAGATGGGCAGTTTCAGTGCATTACAGGTAAAGTTAATGTATTTCCGTGATAGTCTCATTAATTTCAATATAAACAAAAGATATTGCAAGAAATTCTTTCATTGTGTAAATGTGTGGTTTTTGAAGTTGTAGGAAGAGGATTGAGGAGGATATGATTTTTAAATAGTTTTATAGAAGATTCCAGTTAATGCTAGTGTATAGATTTTTTTCCTTTTCACTGTCATAACCATAACCAGTGCATTTTTACATGTATCATGAAATTAGATTCTGCAAAGGAAATTATTGTAAAGTCTACAGTGCAGATGAAGAAGTACTATAGGAACAATTATGGTTTTGCTTATTTATTAAATGCACATCTCAATTTTAGAATTTAAAGCTGTAATTCAGTTTTTGAAAATTACTTACTGACTCTGGAAACGGTTTGTTTGGCAGTCATTTGAAGGTAACTGTAAAATTAATCTTAGGAATTTTTAAGATAGAGTAGGAAATGTAGCAGTGAACTTTTTTAAAAAAATGAACTCTTCATTCCGCTTGTGGAGAGTATTAAACGGTTCCCACTATAATAGCTGCAGGCCCAGGAAGCAGTGACTATCACAGCAGTCCATGACTGTATAGGCACCAGTTGTGAAAGTAGCAGTGCTTCTGGCATTAGACTGGCCTCTGTGCTCCTGGTCTCCCTGTACTCACCAATGCAGGTGTGGTATAGTACTGTACTACTTAAAAAGTTGGCACTAACAGGACATGAATCTGTAAACTTCATGCATTCTTAGAGGCACTTACTCTTTACTTTCAGAGAACTGCTATCATGGTAGAAACATAGGCCTGGATGAACAAAAGAATTTAGGTGCCTAGGCTTGGATGAACAAAAGAATTTAGGTGCCTAAGTCTTGTTTTAGGCACATAAGTCCCAGTTTCAGGACCACTGTGAGGCACAAAACTCCCACTAAACTTTGTAGGCACCTATGTTTTTGCAGTAAAAGTTTCCCAGGCACCTATGTTTCTGCCTCTGTGCATGCACACTGCTGCTTCCCTTAGGCCACCGCCGAATGCCTATCTCCTGCCTAACCCCCAGAGTGATTCACAACCTGGAGGAAGCTAGGTAGGCCTAAGGGCTTAAGCAAGCCTAAGGGCTTGTCTTCACTTAAAGCGCTACAGCAGCACTGCTGTCGCGCTTCAGTGAAGACACTACCTATGCTGAAGGGAAGGGGTGTCCCATCAATGTAGGTCCTCTACCTCCCTGAGAAACGGTAGCTAGGTTGATGGGAGAATTCTCCCATTTACCTTCTACTGTCTCTGAGGGAGCAGAGGGGGCAGGTAGGTCAATTTAACTGCATTATTCAAGGGTGTGGACTTTTCACACCCTTGAGTGACGCAATTGTATCAACCTAATTTCCTAGTGTAGACCAGGCCAGAGTTGGGTGCAAGTCTGATCCAGTAGACAATCTCTGAGCATGCCTACCAGATCACGTCCTGCAGATGAGTTCACACAAAATAGCTTGGGGGATGGCGGAGGAGGACCACCCTCAGAACTTTTACTCCAATAGTTAGGGTATTCAAATGCCCCTCCTCCTGCAGGTGAGAAGAAATTTAAGCAGGGATTACTGACCATTGAGCTATGGGATACTCTGATGTGGGGCTCCCTCAGTCTCTCCTGTTGAAGCTGTTGCACTTCAGATAAATAATTAAAAAATAATTTTGGACAGAGAGCGAGCAAGCACAAGCATGAGAATGATTCTATAGCTTTGTGGTTAGAGCACTCATCCAAGATGTGGAAGACTCTAGATCCAGTGTGGCTATTCAGTGACTTTATCCAGAATGCAACAGCTTCATCAGCATAGGCACATAACTCCAGAAAAGATGTCACAGTTGAGAATCGCAAGCAGAGATAGGCACTGCCCTGCATTAGATTTAGGCATCAATCTCCGTGAGAGAGTAGGGTTCAGCAAATACCCCTCTCATCGGCATCTTCCATTGGCTAAAGTAGGTGGCTCCCTGTCCAGCATGCTGATTTTTGTGAATCGCAGACTAAAGCTGCACACAATTAAACACCCACACCTGGCCCATGCCAATTGATTCAGAATCATGGGGCACAGGCGGAGGGGCTGTTTAATTGAATAATAGGCTTCTGGGCTTAGGCTGAAGCCTGAGCTTTGGGACCCTGAGGTGGGAGGATCCCAGAGCTCAGGTTCTAGCAATTAAACTGCCTGAGCCCCGGGAGCCCGAGTCAGCTGGCATGGGACAGCCCCAGGTTTTTATTTGCAGTGTAGACACATTTAGGTGTCTCTGTGTTCCTGTTCATTATATTGGGAGCCTAGGTGCCTAACTCAGGCTTTGTGAATTGCAGTGATTTTTCTAGGTGCTTGGAAGTTGTGACGCTGAACATCACAGCCCTTAACTCCTTTTGTGCCTCCAGGCCCGTATTCTTTTTCTTTAAAAAAAAAAATAGCCTCAAGCCCTACTGTTAGCATGTTCTAGCTTGTAGAATGTCACTTTGGAGAAATGAAATCTTACTCACATTATAAGAACATAAGAATGGCCATAATGGATCAGGCCAATGGTTCATCTAGCTCAGTATCCTGTCTCGCAACAGTGGCCAGTCCCAGATGTTTCAGAAGGAATGAACAGAAAAGGGCAATTATTGAGTAATCCATACCCTGTTGTCCAGTCCCAGCGTCTGGCACCCAGAGGTTTAGGAGCACTCATAGCATAGGGTTGCATCCCTGACCATCTTGGCTAATAGCCATTGCTGGACCTACGATCTATGAACTTATCTAATTCTTTTTGAACCCAGTTATATTTTTGGCCTTCATCACGTCTCCAGACAATGAGTTCCACAGATTGACTGTGCACTGTGTGAAGAAGTATTTCCTTATGTTTGTTGTAAACCTGCTACCTATTAATTTGATTTGGTGACCCTTAGTTTTTGTGTTATGAAAAGGGTAAATAACACTTCCTTATACACTTTTTCTTCACACCATTCACGATTTTTAGACCTCTTATCATATCCCCCCTTAGTTGTCTCTTTTCTAAACTGAACAGTGCCCTTTGTAATCTGTCCTCCTCTGGAAAATGTTCCATACTGCTAATCATTTTTGTTGCCCTTCTCTGAAGCTTTTCCATTTCTAATCTATCTTTTTTGAGATGGAGTGACCAGCGCTGTACATAGTATTCAAGGTGTGAGCATACCATGGATTTGTTGGTACTATAGCGTGATGATATTTTCTGTCCTATTATCTATCCCTTTTCTACTGCTTCCTGACATTCTGCTAGCTTTTTTGACCGCTACTCATTGAGCAGATGTTTTCAGATAACTGTCCATGATGACTCCAAGATTTCTTTCTTTAGTAGTAACAGCTAATTTAGAACTCATCATTTTGTATATATAATTGAGATTATTTTTTCCAATGTGCATTATTTTGCATTTATCAATATTGAATTTCAGCTGCCATTTTGTTGCCATGACCCAGTTTTATGAGATCCCTTTGTGATTCTTTGCAGTCTTAACTATCTTGAGAATTTTTGTATCATCTGCAAACTTTTCATCTCGCTGTTTACCACCTTTCCCAAATAGTTTATTAATATGTTGAAAAGCAAAGGTCCCAGTACCAATCCCTGTGGGACCCTGCTATTTACCTCTTTCCTTTGTGAAAACTGACCATTTATGTCTATCCTTAATTTCCCATCTTTTAGCCAGTTACTGATCCATGAAAGAACCTTCCCTCTTATCTCATGACTATTTATTTTGCTTGAAAGTGTTTGGTGTGGGATGTTGCCAAAAGCTTTCTGAAAGTCCAAGTACACTATATCAACTGGATCACCTTTGTCCACATGCTTGTTGACCCCCTCAGACAATTCAAATAGATTGGTGATGCATGATTTCCCTTTACAAAAGCCATGTTGACTCTTCCCCAACATATCATGTTAATCTATATGTCTGTTAATTTTGTTCTTTACTATAGTTGTGACTTTTTTGCCTGGTACTAAAGTTAGGATTACCCACCTGTAATTGCCTGAATTCCCTCTGGAGCCTTTTTTAAAAATTGGCGTTACATTTGCTATCCTCCACTCATCTGGTACACAGGTTGATTTAAGCAATAGATTACATACCACACTTAGTAGTTCTGCAATTTCGTATCTGAGTTCCTTCAGAATTCTTGAGTGAATGCCATCTAGTCCTGATGATTTATTACTGTTAATTTATTAATTTGTTCCAAAACCTGCTATGCTGACAACACAATCTGGGACAGTTCCTCAGATATGTCACCTAAAAAGAATGGTTGAGGTGTGGAAATCTCCCTCATATCCTCTGCAGTGAAGACAGATGCAAAGGACTTATTTAGTTTCTCTGCAATAGCCTTGTTTTCTTTGAGTGCTCCTTTAGCATCATGATTGTTCAGTGGCCCCACTGATTGTTTGGCAGGCTTTCTGCTTCTGATGTACTTTAAAAAAATTGCTGTTAATTTTTGTGTCTTTTTCTAGTTGCTCTTCAGATTCCTTTTTGGCCTGCCTAATTTTACTTTTACAGTTGACTTGCCAGAGTTTATGCTCCCTTCTATTTGCCTCAGAAGTATTTGACTTCCATTTTTTAAAGGATGCCTTTTTTGCCTCTAACTGCCTCTTTTACTCTGCTATTTAGCTATAGTGGCATTTTTTGCAGAGGCGCTGACTCCATGGGTGCAGGAGGGTGCTCTGGGCTGGGATCAAGGGGATCGGAGGGCGGGAGGGTGATCAGGGCTTGGGCAGAGAGTTGGGGTTCAGCGGGAGGCTCAGCATTTGTCTTATGAACAAAGGCTCACAGCCAAGCTTGGTGTAAAAGGCTGGAAGGACTTTGGGCGAGCATTGCTCTGTAACACATGAAAGTATCTCATGAAGTAAGTCTAGGTTCTAGAAATGTGTTACGATTTTCTTTTATTTGTATCCATTTGTTTCCAGTATTTCTAATTGCTATCACTTGCATCTCTATACTTTGTTAAATGAACTTTTACTTATTTTCATTATTAACATATCTTTGTGCTGTGTGTTAAGTGGGATGGTGATCTGACAAGTAACTGGTAAGCTGGGGTGTACTCCTTCTTTGGAAGCAGCAAATTTGTGAGTACTGAGAGTGTCCATTGGACACTCCAAGGAGATGTTTGTGGGTTGCTGTATGCCTATTGCTAACCTGGAGAGAAGGACAGTGGGGCTTGCCTCGGTCCAGGGATTGTTTGTCTTACCTGTGGGGGCAGATAAGATTTCCTCACGCTAAGGGCAGATGGCATCAAGGTACCTCACAACCCTAGGTACCTTTGGGAAGCATCACAGGAGGCAATCCAGGGAATGGGCAGGATTTCAGATCCTCAGTTGCATAAAAAGGATGGAGAAGGTTTTTCTGCTTTCCAGATACTAACAGTGGAGGGGTCAAAAGCAGCAGAACTAGTTTTCTGAGATCTGTTACTTTCTATTTCTTACAAGGCCCTCTAAGCTCTTTCCGTGCACCAACTACTCTTGAGGACATTCTGTGCCAAAAAAATAAAAATTCTGTGCAAATATTTTAACATTCTGCAAAATTCTGCAGATTTTATTTGTCAGATAAGCATGGCAGTGGGGAGCACAGGCCACTGGCTGCACAGAGGTGAGAGATCACTGTAAAGCTCCCCCCAGGACATGGACTCAGCGGTGAGGCCACATCCAGCCCTGACACAACATAAGGATCAGACCTGCCCCAGAAATACCCCAGGGCCCTTCCCCTCTGTGCCAGGTGCACCAGGTATGGGCAGGCAGGCTCAGCAAGGCAGGATGTAAGTGTGGAGGGGCTTAGTGTGGGGGGGATCCAGATGTAGGTTGAGAGGGTTCTGTGTGGGGCAGTCTGGGTGCAGGTGGCTCAGTGGGAGATCTGGATACACAAGGGCTTGTTAGGGGATTTTGGGTGCAATGGTAATTGGACTCTGTAGAGGAGTCCAGGTGAAGGTGGCCGGGGCTCAGGAGGAGGGAGTCTGGGTGGGGGAGGGGGGAAAGAACTCGGCAAGAGAGTCAGGGTTTGGCATGCTCAGTAGGGGAGTCCAGATGCTGGGGGAGTGGGGCTCAGTTGGGTGGGGATCCAGGTGCAGCTGGTTGGGGCTTCGTGGGGTGGGGATCCGGGTGCAGGTGGCTTGTCGGGATGGTCCAGGTGCAAGGGAAGTGGGGCTCATTGGGGTAGGGGTGTCTGAGTGCGGGGGGGGGGGCTTGGTGGGAGGGTCTGGGTATGAGGGGGTCTGGATGCATGGGGGTTGGGCGGATGGAGGAGCAGCTTCCTGTATATGGATCCCTCGCCCTGCAGCTGAGGAGTGATGGGTGCAGGAAGAGGCAGGGAGGGAGGGAGTTTGCAGAGCTTCCTGCAACTGGGGGAGAAATCTAGGGGTGGGTCTGACCTGGCCCTGGATACCATGCAGGGGAAGAGGAAGTCCCATCCTCCCCAGCCCACCCAGGACTAGCAGCTGGAAGCCACCAGCTGGTTATTCCCCAGTCCCACTCCCTGCCCCATAGTGATTTACCTCTCTGCCAGCTGCCCTGGGCAGCTGAAACATACTGCTGGAGAAGGCTGCATGACCGCTTTTGTGGCTTCCACATCAGAAAGTCATTTTTCTGCAGAGAAGCAAAGAAATCTGTGGGAGACATAAATTCTGCACATGCACAGTGGCACAGAATTCCCTCAAGAATAACCAACCTGTGAAGGATATAGTTGTTGGACAGTAATATGTCTCTGAAAGAAAATTAGCACTACACATATTGCTAAAGTTGTTATATCTGATCTGGGGAGAAAATGCAGATATTTTCATAGAGAATCCAAGAGGAGATACATCTTTTTGCAAAGTGGATAAGGGAACTAGCATCTCCTTGAAACCTGAAGCAGTACTCAAGGTCCTCTTACACAGGAAAATGCAAGCTTCTCTAAAGACAATGTTCAGCTCTTCTCCACAGGCCATGCAGTCTAAGATCTATTAGATGGCTGCAATAATTGAGCAGATCTGTGGCTGCCAAAAATAAGTAGTCATACATTGCCAAGACCTCATCCTATCTTAGTCTCTTTCTTTAGTGATGGTACATTCTATATTATCAGGTTGTCTTTTTGTTCTATTGTCTCCTCTGTCTGAGCTCTAAAGATTTAGGGGTATTAATTAGGTACCCCCTATTTAGATACTACTATTCATCACTATATAAATTCTTAGATAGCTAAAAGGTTCTTTGGGTTCGAATCACCTGTCTAAAAAAAGTCACTCTAAAGTCAGACTGGCAGCTGTCTCCCTTCAATGAAAATTCTTGTCTTGGAGGAATTAAAGAAGTTTGAGCAGTCACTGACTAATAAAAAAGACCCAGGGGCTTCCTGGGGAGGAGAACAGGTGCCTCTTCCTTTCCCCCTCTTTTCCAAACACCATTCATATAGTGTAACTCTCAAACCTTCAGGATGAGCCTGCAATACCTGAGCTTATTGCCCAGATGAAAGACCACTACTGTTTGTTCATGTACAACTTGGCCAAGAACTAGATTTGTTGCTATCTACAAACATAATTGGATGCAGCTTTTGTGGCTCATGCAGGCAACTGTAAAATATTAATCCTTCCTGAATGTTGGATTTCTTGTACTACTATGGGAGGTGAAAAACATATGGACTGGTACAGAACATTGAAGAGAGAAACGGAAAATTATCCTTAGCTGTTAATTTCCTTTCTTTGAGAGCTTTTATACAAGTCTAGAACTTGTCCTTTAAATAATTTGTTTAATGCTAATAGTTTGTTTTGTAATTATTCCTAGATTTATATTTTGCTAGTATGGCTTTTAAAGTTTTAACTGAGAACTGTGGGATGACAAATTCCTTATATAAGGGGAGGATGGTACTCTCAAAACTTAGTTATTCTGTCTTCATCTGCTGCCTGGGGGAAATTATATTTTAGCTATCTGGAGTGTTAAAAAATCTCAAAGGAAGTAAATTAACAGACAGTGAAAACTATTTTTCCTTTCATTATTAGTTTTTGTGATTCTGCAGAATGTTTAGCAACTAAATTATTTCAGAATAGTGTTATAATCAGATTTATATTGAAGATTCTAACATGACCCTAAAGAGGATTCAAACCTTTTCAGAAATTTGTATGTTACCGTTTATTCTTTTCCCCTTTTTGAACCACAAATTGGTCAGCCTTGCAACCCATGGTTTTCTGAGATTTATTTGAAACATGTCAGTGTAGTAATTACTTCACAATTTCTGTGGGGAACAGAGTACTTTTATACCTTGATATTCAGGCAAAAGTGAATAAAACATAATGAACATGAGACTAAATGTTCATTCTTTTTATTCAAGGTATTGAACTCATCAGTATAACAACTCAATCTTTTTATTGTAATCTTAAATTATCAACAGTCTAAATAAGGGGATTGAATCTAAGATGAACAGATACTGCATTTTCATGCACTGTGTTAGGGGGCTTATTCCTTCACTCTCTCACTTCCCTGGTCCTTCTCGCATGAACAGAGAGCAACAGTACCCGAAGTCCAAAGGCGCAAACAATTCGATGTTTATTGGGGTGAACGTCCAACAAGCATGATTCCAGTTTCCTTCCTTAGTGTCCCCCTTCCCAGCTCTGACATCACAGAGCCTTGCCTGTGTCCCTGTTCCTCTTCCCATTCCCCCCTTTAGCAAAACATGATCCCAGTTCCCCCACCCCCAGTCCCTGTTCCCATTCCTCCCGCATGTCCTGATTGACTGCAGACTCTATAGTAAAACTTGAGTTCTGCTTCACTATACCTTAATCAATTACTTTACTGAAATTTAACTAACCAATCCTAACATACTGTAACATGGTTATTTAACCAATTATATCCCACCACCTTAATTGGTTTACACCCAACAAAATTAATTATACAGTAGACAGAAACAATCACAGAACCAGACAGAGACCATGCAAATAAACATACAAAACAATACAGAAGTGAGGATTTCACAACTACATCTATACAGACATAAGGGTTTTCCAGCTGTGTCTATTGATAAGTGAGTTCTTACCAGACAGAAAACTATCAAACTAAATTTCCTTTTACATGTTCTAGGCTCTTTCCTTTCTCTGGAGGTGATAGATCAGATCACCTTCCTAACAGCCCCAGATTGCCTTGTTTCAATATGACTAAACAGGGCCTCAGACTGTCACAGTGAGAGAAGGCCCTTACACAGATAGATAATGATTTTGATTCTTTCTTTTATACTTCTATAACTAGCTAAGTGATAAGAATACACCTAAATTCTTAAAGTGTAGGCCAGACAGGCTTGAATATCTATATCCTAACACATTATAACCTTAAACGTGTTCCAGTCATATGGTAAATTGTCATCTATCAAGTTTACATGCAAAAATATTACTATTGTCTCTGTATAAATGCCACAGCAATCTGTGATAACAATAGTTAAACAACAGTAGTTAAACAAATGATTTAATCCTTGCCAATTTTCACAAGCTCCTCATCCCAATCTCTGGATAGATACCAGTCTTTTGTGATTGGATCCAACTGCCGATTCCCACGTGCTTCTAAACCCCCAAGTCTTGGTAGTGACTGATCACTGTGCCTAGGTGTAGGCCTCATAGGTGCACTCCCAGGTAAAGTTTTAAACCTATCCTTTCAACAGTTGGGTGACATTAAAGTTAAAGATATGACAATACTAAGGAGGTTTGATTTGGGGAAACATGGACATGGAGGGTAGATTATTGAAACAAGAATTTGGAATAAAGAAAGAAAATCTAAAGAAGTGATCTGAACTTTTAATACTGAGATGTCAGCAAGACATACCAATTTTTTCTATCCATCATTCAGACTTTGAAAGAGTTGGCAGAGTTTCAAAAATCAGATCTAGAATTTTTTCCTTTGTCCCTCACTCAGGGCTTGTCTACATGGGGGAAAAGCCCACAGTAGCTGATGCATACTAGCTACTCTGCACTAACTCCATGTGTGGACACTCTTACTTAAGAGTGCCTTTGTGTTTATTAGCTTAATGCACTTTGGAAGTGCATTCAGCTAAACCACTCAAGCATCCTCTTCATGCATAATAAGCATCCATATGGGGAGTGGCTACAGAGTTGTTAATGTACTTGCTGCACACTGACTTCCCCATGTAGACAAGCCCTTAAAAGCTATTGAGTCACTTACTTTCTTTAGTCAATGGTTTATAGTAAACTCCACTCATCTTCCCTTTTCTTCATTAGCGCATCTTTTCTATCCTCTCCTCACTACCTAGTTCACCAGAATACCTGCTAAAACTTTTTTCTGTTTTCTAGTGTTAGTTTTCTTTTGTATTCTACTTCATTCATTTTATGTAGTCTTTTTTTTCTGCCTGCAATGAAAGCTGATGAGTCATCTCTGTAAATTTTTCAGTTATGCTTTTTCCGTGAAGTTCTTTGTATAAAGGAGGGAATGTTCTCTATATTCATAAAAATTGTGCATGCATGTACACGCACATACAAACACACCCATCATATATTTGGAAGTAATAGCCACATGATACATTGTGCGAGCATGTAATAAATATATTATATGCCCACATAATTTATCAAATGCTTGTAACAGCATCATCTGCATCAAATCTATCTCCTTGAGATTTATTCAGACATTCTAAATCCAACTGGAGGGAAGTTATGTGCTGGCTGAGTACTTTCTTCCCTGCTACCCCTGCACTCAAGATGACCTTCCTAACAATATGCAGCAAGCACTCCCCTTGTCTTTGTTAAAATTCTCCTCAGAACATGCTTTTGTGCAACCTGTGTCTTCATTCACCACCCCATTTACTTAATTGTGATAAATTCATCTGCTGATCACCCAGAACTCTGTGAGTGTGTTGTCCTCTATCATTTGTCTTAGATCAGAAGCTCATGAGTCAATACGATTTGTTGCTTCGTGCTTTGTAATGCTTTCAGCACACTACAAATAATATACCTAATTGCAAGGCCAGAGAAATAAAAGTAAATTTAAACATACAAGGGGGTTGCGTTAAGAAAAGGTTTGAGAATGCTTGTGCACTTTTAGTGTTCTAAGCATACACACCAGATTGATACTTATCAATGTGGCAGTTTGCTAGTATTTGTCGTCACTGCTACCTGTCTTTTGGTAGTAAAGTCCTGTAAACAGAAAGGGATCCGTAACATAAAGGAGAAAATTGTTGAGAGCTAAAGAAAAAAATTGCAAATCTTTGACAATGCATATGCATTGTCCAAGGGCAGAAAGATTCAAACCTGACTGGTGCCAGCCAGGCTATTTTCATAAGACGTATAATTAAATTGAAATTGGGTAAAGCCAATTAATTGATGGCTGCTGAACGACTAGTAATTTATAAAATATACACAATCAAACTTTAAAGTTTTACTTATCCCAGTTCATAATTCTTTCTCATCAGCAATGTGGTCCAGCTAGACTAAGGGCCAGTCTACACTAGAAATGATACAGTGGTGCAGCTGCACCATTGTAGCGCATCTGGTGAAGACACTCCAATTGGCATAATAAAACCACCTCCAATTAAATATGAAGTCTTTAATGGAAAAGGGGGACAAATTTCATTCCAGTATACCGCTTGGAGTTACGACTCAGTTCATTGAGACTTTATTATCATGACAAGCAGTACAATTGTTGCCAAAGTGTGTGCTAAGGAAAAAAAAAAGACAAACCCCTCCTCTTGTAGAGGAGGGTGTGACCATCCAGGAGAGTGTTACATAGTATTTGGCCATTTATCATTACAAACCATTCCATTCCGGATCCAGTGGCAGGTTTCTACATAGCATGATGCCAATTTTTCTCCTTTCTCTGGGTTCGGCAGGTGTTTTTTGTCATCATGTTTTATGGGATATATTTTATGATTTCTGATAGCCGGAGGAAATTGTCATAATGTCAGGGTAATTGTCCCTTTAACTCCCCTCTGTGGTCTGCTCAAGAAATGCAGTCTCGGGTCTCTCCACTTCACCTGCCTGAGCAGAGACCTGCAGCCCTTTCCCTTCTGACTGAGGTTTTAAGCTGCAGCCTCCTTTTTTTCAGTGTGTTTATCCCAAGCAGCTCTGCAGTTTTTGCTCTTAGGTTCTCACCAAGAACAATGATATTGTCTTTACCGGTAGCCAAACAGCCTTCTTAAGCAGAATACATTTATTTAAGGATAAAAGAATACAGAAAACAGTACAAGAAAACAGTAAACAGATCTACACACATATTAAACATACCAACAGTCGCCCATCAATGCTGTGGGGCCCTGGCAAATCAAAGACCTTCCAATCATGCAGTAAGGGTGGGGGCCTGGCCCTCCCTCAGACAAAAGTTCATGTGCATTTGCTGGATCAGAAGGAATGTCATGAGTCTGTTTAAACTCAACTTTTTATACCAAAAGCTCTTCCTCTGTTTCCTTGGGCCTCTGATACCTGTTTGAAACAGTATATGCTAACTACTCCAAGGGTGCTATTTTCTTAATCTATTTACAATCTTAGACTGCAATAATGAGCCGCTATCTTTTTTCTAGAAGGAGCTGAGCTTATGGAGTAGAAATAGAGAGGGTGTGGTATTGCATGGAGGATTTAGAAAATCACCATGTGTCAGTTTCTTGGGTTTCTTAATGCCTTGTTGATATTCCAGAGGCCAGATTCTGGACTTCAAGTGCACCATCTAATGAAGTCACCATACGTTATTTGTGTATGTAATAATTAGAATATTAATTGCATTTTCTTGTGGTGTTATCTAGAGACCATGGCACGTTAAGAGATGGGAGACTTCATAATTTTTTGCTGTTGGTTTTTATTTCAAATGAGTGCTCTCATGACTTGGGATGCTGTACTAGATAAAGGTAAAAAAAAAACACTTAAAAACACTCTAATTAAATTTGAAAACAAATTTGAGTGAATCTCCTACCAGACGAAAGGATGTGTCAGGGTAGATGTTTTTAGGAATATCCTTGAATTTACCCTGAAGCACTAGCTGATGAAAAATGTGCTGCCCATTTTTTGTGAGGGGTAAGGTATTGCAAGTACATTTGTACTCAAGTCCCTGTCATGACTTCCAGGTTGTTTCCAAATGTAATTTAGGCTGGTGATCTGGAAAGCCCTGGATGATGTGGAAGTACATTAGGTGAGAAGTAATTTCAGTTAATGCCTTTTTCATGGAGTTAAGATTGGAAGAAAGGTCCTTGTGATCATTTCCTGGGTTTGAAATATCCAGGGATGGCAGCAGAACAGTCTTAACTGAAGGGCCCTACCTTGACAATTCAATCCCTTTGATGGTCCATCAGAGTACTAATGAGCTTCAAGACAAAATAAAATATATTTATTAGATTTTCTTCAGGTTTTTTATATTCATCTTTTTATTCCTAAAAAAATGACAGCATGGCTGCTAACATTTCTGCAGATAACAGCCATGGGTTCTTAGTTGCAACCCATTGTAGATAGTTTTATTTAAGAACACATATTTTAAAATGAGCACCTAGATACATTAGTGATCAGCTCTCTATATGTTTATTAAAAAATAAAATTACTCACTTTGACTACCAAACAGTCATCAGATAGTAATGACCTCTGGTCACCACTGATCTGAGCTCAGCTTAAACCAGCAAACTATTGGGGAAAGACTAGTAGTACGATCCCATGAGCATCTGCTTTCCAGAGAGAACTTATTTTTTGTTTGTTAGTTAGGTAACAGGACTTCTATCTTAGTCTGTCAGTTTGCTCTACTGAAATGTATATTTTTTAAAAGGAAAGAGATCTTATAAATCTATATAGCCATTTTTGATAGTAGTAGTGTTTATGGGCTTTTGTGAAACCTTCCTTAAGCCAAAATTTTCTTATTCTAAAGTGGAATTATAAGCTACATTAGAGTGATTCATAAAACTGGGTTTAAAATATATGAATGGGTTCTCTTTGTAGAAGTGAATTACAGCAGATAGTCCATTCATGAATTCTTTCCACTGCAGAGTATGTGAATGAAGATGACTCATCCTGAGCACATTTTATAACAGTTACAAGTTGCAGCTAAGGGCTATTAAATGTTACTTGACATAATAAGAGAGACTATGTTATATATGGCTCTGCAAAAGGAAAATTGCCGTATTCATAAAATGAGAATGTGTGCAAATTAGAATGGATCATAAATACTTCATGTTTTGAAATGAATAAAATATCAGTGTAAGGCAAGTCTCTGTAAAGAAGAAGAATAAGGAACCTTGCTTTGATTTAATTTAGTTTAAAATAAGGAATAAAATATTCATTAAAATGTGTTTTTAAGAGTTGAAAGAGTGAGGAAGTTTACATCCATTATGAAGCAACGGTAATATGATGCTATAGTTAGAAATGTAACTTTCTTTCCGTTGTTAGTTTAATTTTGAGTCCCCAGCCGCAGCCCTGTCCAGTATCCACAGAGTTAAATAAATAAAACAAACCCTTTCTCTGACTCCCATTTCATATGTGTGGGCTCCTGCCCATGGAGAATTTTTTTAAGAATGTTATAAATTAATGAAACAAGGCATTTCTGAATTCTGAAGGAAACTGATCAGAACTTTTGCTTTTTTGGGGAAAATCTGATTTTTATTTTGAGTAGTGTTCATATGGGTGCTCCACTTCAGGGGCACATGAACCTCTAAAGCCCTTGATCAGAGATTTCTAGCTAGTAGTGTCCATTTGGCCCATGCATGCACCCTATGCCTCCAAGGCTATATACGGGTGCTTGGGAAAACTACCCTCAGCCCCTTCTCTTTTGCTTTGTCCCAAGATGGAGCATTAGCATATCCGTCTAGAGCATACCCAGCCTTTTCTCTTTTCTTCAGTGTTAGTTTATGATAGTAGGTTGTTGTGTGGTGTTTAGTATGGCTGATTAGTTTTGGGTGAGAGGATTGTTTTTCCACTCTCTTTTCCCCCGGGAGACTTGTCTTCTCCTGGCAAGTTATGCTTGGTTCGCCAGGCTTCAAATGCTGCCTCTCTTGCCAGGATGCTAAACCATTAAGTGATGGGCATTCCAAATGTGTATATATATCCCCGATGTCTGCCAAGAGGAGGCATAGGGTGCATGCACGGACTGAAAGGACATTGCTGGCTAGAAATTGCTGATTAAGGGCTAGGAGGAGCATATGCATCTGAAGTGGAGCACCCATAGAAACCCATATCTTGAAAAACTACAGTTACTGCCAGAGGCAGATTAGGGTGTGGGGCCGTGTGGCCCTGGGCCAGTGCATGGGTGGGGCCCTCCCCACCTCTTCTACCTGCAGTCCCCCCACCCCTCCTCCCCATGCTCCTGCAGAGGAAATGGGGTCGGGGTAGGGGGGCTTGCCTCGCTCCCCCCCACACCTGGCTATCCTGCTGGAGAGCTGGGTCAGGACACAAGGGCTTTCCCTACCCGCCTAGCGCTCCTGCCGGGGAGCTGAGTTGGGGGACAGGGGCTTTCCCCACCCCGGCGCTCCTACTGGGGAGCTGGGTCAGGGCGCAAGGTCTTGCTCCACTCCACCCAGCATTCCTGCTGGGGAGTAGGGTTGGAGTGTGGGGGCTTCCAGGCGGAGCAGGTGGGGGCACATAGATGCCCATTTTTATGGGAGGGCCCCCATTGGCTGGGGCCTCTGGGCAGAGGCCCTGTTGGCCCAGTGGCTAATCCACCACTGTTACTGCACAGGGTGAACAACTCCTTCTTATGCCTTTCCAGCTCCTTGAGAGAGAGTGTGTGTGTATGTGTGTGTGTGTGTGTGTGTGTGTGTGTACACACACACTGTAGGTTTCCCTGTTACATTCTAAATAGAAACTAAACAATTAAACTTTGGATAAAGGTTTTATAAAATACCTGTTTTATCCGTCTTTCTAGTAACATCTTAAAATCAGATGGCTAAGAGAGGAAATGAAATGTGTAGTCTATCAAACCACTTTCTCACTAAAAGAATAATAAGTTGGCTATAGATTAATGTTGGAAGGAGAAATGAATAATTTTCCAATCACTGATTTCTGTTTTAAGCATGTGCATAATTAATAATATTACAGCATAAATGGACAGATCTAAAAGCTAAGAAATTAAACAGAATTCAGATTTCTTCATCCTAGCTATTACAATATTGTGGCGATGGGTGTTTTAGGAATCTGTGAAATAAAATAAAAATTAACATGAGATTATGATTCTCTGTATTTACTCGATATAATATGAAGCAATCACCTCATTTTTTCTTTAGGTGTCTACAGTGTACTCGGTTTTTGTTAGTGTCTGTGGGTATGTCTACATAGCAAAGAAAAACCCGTGGCTGGCCCATGCCAGCCAACTTGGGGTCACGGGGCTCGATTCTGCAGAGCTGTTTCATTGCTGGCTAGAATTCTGGGCACTCCACAGTGTCCTGTAGCCCGGTTCCAGCCCAAGCCCAGAAGTCTACACAGCAGTGAAACAGCCCTGCAGCCTAAGCCCTGTGAGCCCAAGTCAACTGGCATGGGCCAGCCGTGGGTATTTCTTTGCTGTTGTAGACATACCCTGTTGTCTAGCTTTTCTCTCTCTACCTTCACCCAGTCTGCTCTTCTCCCTTGCCCTCCCATCCCTTCCACCCCATACTATGCACTTTTGGGGCACATGACTGAAATACCAATGTTGTGTCACATACATTCCATTACTGTGTGCGTACTGTGCACGTGCAAACTTTCATGATTATGTCCTTGACATGTGTCTTACAGTACTGATACTTTCAATTGTGTGTCCAGCCCATTTCATCCTTGTTATGACCCCACTGCTGGAAAGGAAGCAGCCCAACACATTTCTCATTGTGGAGCTAAAGAGGCAAAAGTAAAATAGAAATTAAGAAGTGAAATTGATCCAAATAGGAATGTGATTGGGATTTTTTTATTAAATCTAGATCAAAGATACCATGCCAGTGGACTTGCACTTAACTGATTTACATGTGCACACATGAAAAAAAGTTGCAATCAGATTTTTTAAAATTCTCATTTGGTGTTTTCACTTAAGGTATGTTACATTGAGAACACTTTACTCTCATAGTATTTCTTATGGCATCATATAATTAAATCTCATTTATATGAGATTGTTTTTAAACAAAGATAACATATCTTCCTTTTTACTGAGCAGAAAAACTTTTTTCCTCAGTTTAATCATCTGATGAGTATCCCCCCCCGAGGGCTTGTCTGTAAAGGGGCTGTAGTCTGCACTAATTTGAGTTAGTCCAGTCTGAAAATCCTTGCATATACATGATGCAATTCCTTAGAGTGCACTAATGCTGCATTTATTGCAAACTCTATAGTCCTTTTTCAAAGTGTATGAAGTTCAGTATGAATTGTTAGTGCAGTCGATTGTTCATTGGCACACAATGCTGCTGTGTGCTACTTTGTACTCCAACTGCTATGCCACACTGCTTCGTGGATGTCTATTACTGACCTGTCTGTTTACCTGGGTGCCCACCACTGTTATGGAGTCAAGTTCACTGGATGTCCCCTTGTCCATTTAAAAACTGACACAGTGCCAGGATTGGCGCACTTGGTCCTGGATTCCAGTATACTGGCATTACAGCAATATTACTCCAGCAGTCTTTACAATATGCCTTGAGCAGCCGCTTGGAGCCATGCTGAAACCCTAGATTTCATCGTCATCTGGGGAGAAGCATAACTTCAGCACGCCCTAGGGGCCAGCCACTGCTTTAAAGTTGTGGGTTTGGATATTGCTAGTCAGATATCCACAAGAGTTCACAACTGGGATGCTGACCAATACCAGATAAAGCACAATCAGCTTAGGAGTAATTTACATTAAAACCAGGGAGTCAGGAAACAGTCCAGCCATGGAAATGTAATCTGTCCAATTCTTGAGGAGCTGGGTCAAATTTTGAGCAATTACACCGCTGCCAAATCCAAGGACATTGTGGACTTTGTGCCTCTCTTCTCAAACCCGGAGGACAAGCAGCAAGGGTCAATGAAGGAGGAACATGAGGAGGTCAGTTAAGAGCTCTTCCCAGAAAGCCAGAATCTCCCCTGGACTCAGAACCTTGAGGGCGATCGTGTAGGAATCAAGTTCTTTTTCCACCCAGAAACCCAGCCCCAGATTCTGGAGGTAGATCCTCCTCAACATATAAGTATCTGTCTGTACAATTTATTGTTATACAGTAACTCCTCACTTAACATTGTAGTTATGTTCCTGAAAAGTGCTACTGTAAGCGAAATGATGTTAAGCGAATCCAATTTCCCCATAAGAATTAATGTAAATGGGATGTGGGGGGTCAGGTTCCAGGGAATTTTTTTTGCTCGACAAAAGATATTATATACATATACAGTATAACTTTTAAATAATTTTAAACAAACAATTTAATACTCTACTCACCAATAATGATTGTGAAGCTTGGTTGAGGCAGGGGTGTAGCGGGCTCAGGGCATAGCGGCTTGCACTGCTGCGCCCACCTGACACTCCTGCTGGGGAGCAGGGTCAGGACATGGGGGCTTGCCCTGTTCTGCCCGCCCGGTGCTCCTGCCAGGGAGTGGGATCAGGGAGCACTGCGGGAATCGGGGAGAGCTGCAGGGGTCTGGGAGCACTAGGCAGGAGCACTAGGCAGAGTGGGGCAAGGCATACAACCTTGTAATGGAACATTGCATGACTTTAAACTAGTATCTTTTCCAATAGATCAGCGACCTAATAACAAAACAGTGTTAACCAGGACAACTTTAAGTGAGGAGTTACTGTATTCACTTCTCCTGTTTCTAATAAACAGACAGACATACAGTTGGGGAGAGAGAAGATAGAAAAGGTGCGGCAAATACAACATTTGTTGATGTCTTTGGAACACTGGGTGGCTGGTCAATCACAAATGGATGCTTTGTCTCGCAGATCAACTATGGCACCTGCTGCTTGGATTCTGGTTTATATTCCAGTCAGGGACATCATCTTGTTGGGTTTCTTTTCCTTAGACAGAGCAGGTTTGGGTAGATGCAGTTTAGTTGATTTCAGGGTTCAATGGAAAGCTGAAGTAGAAGATACACCTCTTCCTCGATATAACGCTGTCCTCGGAAGCCAAAAAATCTTACCACGTTATAGGTGAAACTGCGTTATATCAAACTTGCTTTGATCTACCAGAGTGCGCAGCCCCACCCCCTCGGAGCACTGATTTACCGCATTATATCTGAATTTTTGTTATATCGAGTCGCGTTATATCGAGGTAGAGGTGTAGTAGGAAAGAATTAGTGAGGCAGAAAGTAACACAACAGGAAAGGGAGGCAAAACAAGATTTTACCTGACTGCGATGCTGGCAATTGGGTAGTCCTACTAATGGCTGGATGTCGTCATGATTTTCAGTATTCAGATGAAAATAAAAGTTCTTTAAACAAGGTTAAGGCCAGTTGGCCTTCCTCCTAGAAAAAAATCTTTTAGTCTGGTCTGCTTCTTTTATCTTGGGGTCAAAGAAGATGAGATGAGACGAGACAAAACAAGCTGGCGTGCAAAGTGGGGTGGAGCAATGAATTTTTTATTCAGTTTCTTTTTAAGAAATCCAAAATGGGGAAATAGGGTGATATTATAGTTCATCCCCCTCATTATTTTGTCTACCAGTTAGACCTAATATCCTTCACACCGATTTTGGTCCATTAGCTTCTGGTTCCACATGTTCTGTTTTTACCAATCACGATTTCAACAGTTCTTGAATCTTATCAGCAGGTCCTTTTTGTTGTTTGGACTAATTTCGTCTCTCTGGTTTTCTTACACTTGTTTATAACATTTATTATCATAAACAACTTTACCTACTTTAATTAACATTTGTTATCATTTATTGTAACAGTTTATGAACTACACTGTCATATACATTTTACAGTTGATCTTACAATTAGAGTAAATTTGTAGACCTTATTGTTACTACAACAGTCTCCTTCCTTCCCCTCCCATTGTGTATTCGAATAGTCAAGACATTCAGCTGTGCTAAATTCAACAGTTTGAGACAATCATTACAGGAAAAAAAGTTTGCTCAGTATTCTCAGTTCACATGAAGTAGACATGGGCATTGCATGCCCATAAAGGTACTAAGACTGCAGCTTCCTGCTGAATTGTGTATGCCCTGTAACAGGCATTCGTACAAAAAATAAGTTTACCTTAGCAATAGCATAGTTGTACAGCTCCAAATTACTTTTCACAGACTTATACAGAAAAAGACTAGGAGCAGTTCAGGCTTCAAACAATCAGCGCAAAAGCCAATCTGTTTTTCTCTGTACTTTCAGCATGTCTGCAGGGGAGATAGAGCAGAAACTAAATTGAGGCATTGCTCACTTTTGGTTTGGAGAATTGCTCTATGGTTATTGCTCCCAGCATATCTCACAACTCCCTTCCAATCCTTCACTACTTCTGAAAGGACTGTCTTGGTGAATAACTTCACAGTGTATCTTGCTGATCTGCCCTTTGCTTTTCTGAATAAGGCTGTTCTTTGCCTTGTAGTCACCCACCTCAGTATAACATCACTGAGAGTCAGGGCAGCTTAAAAGGGATGTATAGGGGGTTTAGTATCTAGTTTGCCCCCAGAAACCCCCTGCTAGTCCCTCCAACACCTGATCAGCAATTCCAAGGCACAGCCTAAACTGCAAAGCCAAACCCTGAACATAATTCCCAACACCCACAGCCACCGAGGTACAACTGCAAACTCAAACAGCATCTACGGCACACAAAAAAATCCTAATCTAGCCCCAGGCCTCCACCGCTTACCATCTGGAGTTCCCCCAGAGTGGGAAGAATCTCAGGGAGGGGAAATGAGAAATACATCGTAGAAAAATACTATCATAGCTTCTCTGAAATATGAACCACCACCACTTGGGTGTTTTCCCCTACTCCCATAGCCAGAGCACCTGCACTGGCCAGACTCTCAAGGACAGGGCCTTTATCAATGAATGAGCAGTTGGGTAACTTGAGGGGGAAGAAACAGAGAACTTGGAATGAACATTTGCAGACCTCATTTCAGACTCCCCTACCCCTACTTCCCAAAAATAAAGATAATGGAGAGCTGGAGATTGTATCTGAGGTTGGAGAGGGGGAAGAAACCAGGGAACTATCCAAAGAGCTTGGGGAGAGAGCATTGAAATGGCTAGAGACAGCATTGCCATGGCAAAAGACCCTGAGTGTGGCTTGCTGTAGCCTTCCTCAGTTTCCACCCTCAGTGAGGTCAGAAACAGTGCAGTTGAGGAGAAGCCACTCTGCTTTACAGTAGTATGTCTCCCTTTAATAAAACCTTCTGAAATGAGCACTTATACAGTGATTTAAAGGCTCTTATCTAAGAGCCCAGATAAAACTTTAGTTCCAAACCAAAAGTCTCTAGGTCCCAGCAGCAGCTACTTCAGCTGTAAGGCATCAGGCTCCTCCACTGCCTAGAGAGCTCTGAAGTCTTTCCCCTGCTTGTTGAGGGATTCTCCCAGGCCTCGCTGTTTGGAGAACATTTGCTTAATTTGGGCTCACTGGCAGTTCCTCTCAGGAGCTTCCTTTCCTTTCTCCTTGTCTAACTAAAATCCTTAGCCATGTTCAGATGCTTCCATGTCTAATTAACTAATCCCATTTACTCTGTGAATTAACTACTCCCATTCCCTTCAGGATTGCCAACTGTTTAATAACACAAACCCAAACACCCTGGTCCCACCCCTGCCCCTCCCCTTCCCCAAGGCCCCACCCTGGCACCACCCCTTTTCCAAGGCCCCACCCAGCTCACTCCATCCCCTACTCCCTTGTCGCTTGCTTCCCCCCCACACACATACACACTTTCACTGGGCTGGGGCAAGGGGTTGGGGTGCAGGAGGGAGTCCGGGCTCCAGGAGGAAATTTGAGTGCAGGAGGGGACTCTGGGCTGGGGCAGGGAATTGGGGTGCAGGAAAGGGTGTGGGATGCGAGCTCTGGGAGGGAGTTTGGGTGCATGAGCGGGCTCCAGATTGAGGCAGGAGGGAGTTGGGGTGCAGGAGGAGGTGTGGGGTGTGGGCTCCAGCCAGGCGGCACTTACCTTGGGCGGCTCCCTGTTGGTGGTGCAGCAGGGCTAAGGCAGGCTCCCTGCCTGCCCTGACGCCGCGCCACGCCGCGCCGCTTGTGGAAGCGGCCAACCCATCCCTGCGGGGGGAGGCAGGATCTCTGTGCACTGCCCTGCCTGCAGGCACCACCCCGACAGCTCCCATTGGCTACAGTTTCCAGCCAATGGGAGCTATAGAATCAGCGCTTAGAGACCCCCTGGCTCACCCCCAGGGGCCGCAGGGACATGTCAGCTGCTTCTGGGAGTTGCACGGGGCCAGGGCAGGTAGGGAGCCTGCCTTAGCCCAGCTGCGCCGCTGGACTTTTAGCAGCCCAAAAGCTTCCAGTTTGGTTTCAGTAACCTCTGGGAGATAGAGCCCGATTCTGGAAGACTCCCAGCAAAACCAGGAGCTTTGACAAGCTCCACAAGGTGGAGGGCCAGCTAGGCCTCTGACACAGGGATACGCAGAGGCAACTCCTGGAGGCAATACAGAAGTAGAATGCTCTGCTGCAGTGCATGCTGCTAGCGGGCACACAGACAGTCGAAGCTCTATGCTGAAGCCCCTGGACAATACAAGGTCCTGGGAACACCAGCATGTGTTTCCCACTGTACTCCCACAGCTTTGCTCCCAGATGCCAATCCCCTCCCTAGCCCAAGTTGAGGGCAGCAAGAAGAATTACACCAGGGAGCCCTGCTCTTTCAGACCCTTTAACACCCTGATAACTTTGAGCCTGACACTCAACACCAGAAGGTCCAAGAACGAGAACAAGAGGCAGAGGCAAGACATATACTTGCCTGTGAACTGGAGCTTCTCCCCCCACCCCATTGTTGTGCATTGCTCTCCACTTGACTGTGTCACTTTAAACCTGTGTTTCACAGATGTTTTAAGTAAATGTTTCTGTTTGTTACATAATAAATTATTGTTTAATAATAAAAACCTTTAAAAATCATAGACAGAAAAGCTGTGAATTTTGCATGTCAGAGATTTTTACAAAAGTATAACAGCAGACACAAGATAAAAAGGAGCAGCACAACGTGCCACTTCTACCACCCCTAAAAGACACTGCAGTGCTCACATTCCATGCCTCCCGCCTCCCCCGGATAACAACTGGATGTACAGCAGGACATTTTCAGGCCTGAAACTCAAATTAAGAGCAATAGGCATCTGTAAGGTAGTGTACTCACCACCTGTAATACTCCCTTGCGTCAGCATTCAATGCTGCAGGGCATCCCCGTTTCTGGCACTTTCTCCTGCCATCTGCCTCTTGCTGGGTCTTCCTTGGCTCAAACCTCCAGTCAAATCACACAAAGCTCAGTCCCTTTCTGGGATAATGAGATCCAACTGAAAATCCAAATCAAATGCAGGTTCTTCTGCCCCTCTCAGGTTCCACTAAAGTCCTCTGCTTTGCAGTCCCTTCTCTTGGCCCATGCAGAGCTTCTCTTATCTTCCTTCTTCCCATGCTGCCTCTCTTCTCCCAGGGACTCTGGCAGCTTTCCTTAGGAATCTCCCTGATCTTTGTAGGCCCTGTCTTAGGACTCCTCCACAGGAGCCTACTCTGCTTTATGTGGGTTCTCCTACCTGACTTCCAACCTTTATAGGCATGTTTACACTGGAATAAAAGGCCAGTGGTACAGCCACAGCTGGCCCAGGTCAGCTGAGTCAGGCTTGCAGGTCTTAATATTGCTGTGTAGACACTCGGGATTTGGCTGGAGCCAGGGCTCTGGGATCCTCACCCCTTGTGGGATTCCAGAACTCAGGCTCCAGCCTGAGCCCAAATGTCTGCACTGCAGTTTTACATCCGCACACCCCAAGCCTGAATCAGCGACCCAGGGCAGCTGGGGGTGTTTAATTTCTGTGTAGACATACCCTATTATCCCTGTCTTGGTGCTTTCCCCACTCTCATCCCCAGGAGCCTATCCTGTGGGTTCTTCCTGCAGGAGAGTCCTGTCTTCTCCAGAATCTTTTCCCCATAGACTGTTCCCCGCTCTATTTAAGTAGTCCTCTGAAGCTGGAGTCAGTCACTAACTCCATTACACCCAGCTGGCATCACTAATTGCCCCAAGTAGCTATGGGCAAATCTGAGTCCACCTGCGTTAAAGGGCCAGCCAGCCTTTGGCAGCATCCCTGACAGTATTATTCTGGCTGTTTCCATTTTCTCTTGGGTTCCTTTCTGGCTGCTTAAACTGCTGAGCAAGTCTCTACACCTCAGCCTCCCGCCCATTGTTAAGACTTTCTCCCTTACTGTCAAAAATATTGTGCAAAATACAACATGCAGCTATAATTTTAAACAAAAAACTGCAGCTTCCAACCTAGCCCATAAATAGTGCCATCTGCCTTTAAGGTGGCCAGCACACACTTCACTGTCATTCTGAAGCTACTATAACGATAGTTAAACAGTTCCTTCGTTCTCTCCAAGTAGCCTGTGAATGGCTTCCTTAGCCAGGGAAGCAGAGGATAGGCCAGGACTTTCAGGATAAATGGAGCAGTTTCCCTACCATTAATGTCCACGGTGATCCTGGGGGCAGTCTCCTTTATTCATTCGGGCAAATAGAGGTGAGTTCCAAAAGACTGTGGACCTTTCCAGATCACTCTGCATTTATGTTTGTGAACCTGCTCTAGTGGTCAACCAGCCCTTGGAGCACCATAGAGAAATACCCCTTTCTCTTTATATATTTAAAGGCCTGATATGGGAGATAAATTAAAGGCACATGGTCCCATCTATTACCTCAATACAGTTTGGGAACTTCATGCATGCAAAGCCATCAAAAATCTGAGCATTAACAAGTTTTGTAACCTGATGCAATAGTACCTTATGCATGGTATCACACACCTGCATGACAGTGGTCCCAATGGTTGATCTCCTTAGTCAAATTGGTTATTTATAGACTGGCAATATTCAGGGATGGCCAGACTCCAGAGAGCAATGGTGACCCGCTTCTCAGTGAGAATGGGGCACCACACATTGGTATGCTTCTGCTGCAGTTCCTGGGTTGCTTCAGCACTGATCTCCAAAAAGGTTGCCTTTGCCATCCTGAAATTCTTTTGTCACTGCTAATTATCTCAGGTCTGCAGAATGATCTTTTCTCACACATTATCACTGGTTTCCTAAGCCTAGAAACAGTGCTGCATTGTTTGAAGTGGCTCCAGGACGAGCTCACTTAGTAGCAATTGCTCAGTGGGCTTCTCGGCTTCCTCGTCCTTCCTCTGCTGCCTCTGCTGCTGCTGCAGGAGTCACTGCTGAAAACCGAAAATGGTGCTAGCCTACCCAGAAAGAGAAGACGCATGGGACAAAGGGAGCAGAATCATGGGAATCTTTTAAGTTGATCCGAAGTCCAGAATTCGCCACTGGCTTCTGCCTGGCTTACATTATGCATTCCACAGTGTGCGGTGAGAAAAATCCTAGCGTGCACACAGCTCACTAGCAAAGCCAAAGACGATAGGATATCCTTGCACAATGTCACCAGCTTAGTTCACACAAAGCCCCTGCTGTATATACACAGTGATGCAAATTGAAAGTGGGCACAACCATCCTGTGTGCACATTATTAGTATGGCTTACGTATTATGCACCAACTAATCTGAGTCAACTCAATGAGAACTAAACTCCCTGTGTAAGCATGGTCAGAGTTACACTGCTTACATCTGCTTAATAAAAAGAATCCGTTGTACAAAGGAAGAAAAGGAGATATAGTTGAGGGGAAGATTACTTAGTAATACTTTTGTTAGTAGTAATTAGGGCTATCAAGCAATTAAAAAAATTAATCGCGCGATTAATCGCACTGTTAATAGAATACCATTTATTTAAATATTTTTCTACATTTTGAAACATATTGATTTCAATTACAACACAGAATACAGTGTACAGTGTGCACTTTATATTTATTTTATATTTATATTTAAATATATTTAATACAAGCATTTGCACTGTAAAAAAACAACAGAAATAGTGTTTTTCAATTCTCCTAATACAAGTACAGTAATACAAATTCTTTATCATGAAAGTTGAACTTACAAATGTAGAATTATGTACAAAAAATACATTCAAAAATAAAACAATGTAAAATTTTAGAGCCTGCAAGTCCACTCAGCCCTCCTCCTTGTTCAGTCAATCGCTAAGACAAACAAATTTGCTTACATTTGCAGAAGATAATATTGCCTGGTTCTTGTTTACATTGTCATCTGATAGTGAGAACAGGCGTTCTCATGGCACTGTCGTTGCCAGAATTGCAAGATGTTTACATGCCAGATGCACTAAAGATTCTTACGGCTCTTCATGCTTCAACCACATGCTGATGATGGGTTCTGCTCGATAACAGTCCAAAGCAGTGCAAACCGACACATGTTCCTTTTCATTATCTGAATCAGATGCCACCAACACAAGGTTGATTTCTTTTTTGGTGGTTCAGGCTCTGTAGTTTCTGCATTGGAGTGTTGCTCTTTTAAGACTTCTGAAAACATGCTTTATACCTCATCCCTCTCAGATTTTGGAAGGCACTTCAGATTCTTAAACCTTGGGCCGAGTGCTGTAGGTATCTTTAGAAATCTCACATTGGTACCTTCTTTGCGTTTTGTCAAATCTGCAGTGAAAGTGTTCTTAAAATAAACAACATGTGCTGGGTCATCATCCGAGACTGCTATAACATGAAATACTGTATATGACAGAATGCGGGTAAAACAGAGCAGGGAACATACAATTCTCCCCCAAGGAGTTCAATCACAAATTTAATTAACACATTATTTTTTTAATGAGCGTCATCACCATGGAAGCATGTCCTCTGGAATGATGCCCAAGGCCTGAAGGGGCATACTGTTTAGCATATCTGGCATGTAAATACCTTGCAACAGCGGCTACAACAGTGCCATTCAAACTCTTGTTCTCACTTTCAGGTGACATTGTGAATAAGAAGCAGGCAGCAGTATCTCCTGCAAATGTAAACCTACCTGTTGGTCTTAGCGATTGGCTGAACAAGAGGGAGGACTGAGTGGACTTGTAGGCTCTGAAGTTTTACATTGTTTTGTTTTTGAGTGCAGTTATGTAACAAAAAAAATCTATTATTTGTAAATTGCACTTTCACGACAAAGAGATTTCACTTCAGTACTTGTATGAGGTGAATTGAAAAATACTGTCTTTTGTATATCATTTTAACAGTGCAAATATTTGTAATAAAAATAATTTACACTTTGATTTCAGTTATAAGACAGAATATAATATATACGAAAATATAGAAAAACAAAATATTTAATAAATTTCAATTGATATTCTATTGTTTAACAGTGCAATTAAAACCAATTAATCATGATTAATTTTTGTGAGTTAATCACATGATTTAACTGCGATTAATCAATAGCCATAGCAGTAATTTTTCTCTTCACCATCCTACTTCTTTCCCACTTTACCTTGAGGATTGATTTATAGGTAGCAAATCTGCTTGCTTTCCACAATTGTACTTCTGTCTGTATTAGTTTGTTTGGAAAGATGTAGAACTGAGATTGAAAAGGGCAGGTTGGTGCCTCTATAATGTCTCTGTTAGTTATTTGATTCGTGGTAGGTGGAGCCTTTGTGTAAGGAAATTTTTTTTTTATGACAAGCAAAGGATTCTATTATCTCTTTTCTGATTCTATGACAGAATCAGGAAGTCTTTTCCCTTTTCATTATAGAACCAAAAAAGATGAAAGGGGAGAACCAATTCTGGACTTGAAATGGTAAAACCTGTTAAAAATAATGTAGATGGAATAGATTTAAAAAGTGCTTTTGGCAGTCAATCCAGGGGATTTTCTTGCATCCGTAGATCCCCAGGAACCCTGGTTTTGCGGGGTCAACATCAGAATTTGAAGTTTGCCCCTGGGGGAGTGGGAGGAACAGCAGTAGTTTTGTGACCTAAATGATATTGTAGAAACCACTTCATTAGGGAAAAGGTCAGGTGTGTGATGTAGATTATAGTACCTCTCAATGTTTAGTTGAAGCATAGTTTTTAAGTCTAACCAAAAAAGCAATGTCTTGGATTCTTCAGATGTTCCAAAGCCCTGGGCTGATTGACCTGGGACAAGAGTTCCATAAAGTTGTTTGATCAGTGAAAACTATACTCCTCTGTGTTTACTTTAAAAGTGATTGCCAGAATCAGGAATTTCATCTAGCTGTATAAGTATGAATAGTACACTAATCACCATGTTATACAGGTGCCAAATAAAATAAACGTTAAGATCAGCAGTGTTTTAGCAAGCCTTCATTCTCCATTCTGTCTTCGGAAGGGTTGCATACTATAGTTGTATTCATATAGTTGTCTTGTTGTGGATGGACAGAGGAGGGGATGGAGAGCCCATCATCTCCTAGTTCTTTTTTTTTTAATGTCATACATGGGATGTTGTTTGATTGATCTGGTTTTGAGCTTGTTGTGTGCAGCTTGGGTTGCCTCAGAGGGAGCTTGCATCTGGGACAACTTCTGTTTTATCCCATTTGCTTCAGACAGTTTTCATCCTCCTTCAAATGGTGGAATAAAGACTGTTTTCAGAAACATGTGACTTCAAGAACACACATGAAAGGTTCTTGTAGATACAAATCTGCAGAGTTCAGAGGTGCATATTGAACACTTTCTAGTGCAAAGCAAATGTTCTGAACACAGGTAGAATCTTCACATCAGCTTCCTGGAATTCAGGAAATTCCATCTGCTTTTGTCATTAGAGGGCTAAACTGTAATTCCATGTAGTGTCTATGATCAGAGGAGGGGGATGAGATCAGTTCTTAAGAACTTATTTCCATTTCTGTCAGCTGTAACAAAAGACCTTTTCATCTGGTCAGAAAAGCAAACTCACTGGCTAATGGAAAGAGAATGATGTCTGTACATTCAATAAAATAGATTTTACAGGAACATTGAGCTATTTGTTTATGTAAGCAGAGTCAGGATAAGCTCTACCCTGACATCTGGTGGAAAGAATGTCAGAGAGTTTATTTGCATAGACACGCCTACCCTATCCCAGATTGCTGAGCGGTGGGACTGCTTCGTGACAAATGACTCACCCTCAGTTGGGTGGTACTTGCTAGACAAGGGTCATGGGTTCCAAAACCCAGTGAAGTAGAGAGGCTGGGGACAGGTATCTGTGCCTGGTGGTGCAGGTGCCTTGTGGAGCCAGAAGCACCAGTTGCACCCCCTCCTCTCTCCACTGTGGAATGTCAGAGTTGATTTTTTTATTCCCTCAAGAATCTAAATACAGGTTGCTGAGCTGAACTCACTTTGGGCTAATGGTGCACTAGCACTGGGGCTCCCCCACTAAGAGCTGAGATCACTAAGAGTTGAAATCACAAAAAAGCTGAAATGACTGAGCAGAGAGCACTGAGCATTGTGCTAGCTAGTGGGGGAGCCTGAAGATATGCTGTGGAACAGAGCAGCTGGCGGAGTGGAGCAGTTGTGGGGACGGCTGGAGCGGATCACGGGACAGCTGGTGGCAGCAGAGCGGCTGGCAGAGCGGAGTAGCTGTGGGACGGGTGGAGCGGGCCACAGAGTGAGCGGAGCCGAGCAGTTTTGCAGAGCAGCTCATGGAGCAGAGCAGCTGGTGGAGCGGAGCAGTTCCTGAGGACGGCTGGAGGAGCAGAGTGGAGCGGCTGGTGAAGCGGAGCAGTTCGTGGAGAAGGCGGAAGCAGAACCCACGGAGAGGCAGGGCAGTTGGCCCTGGACCACGTAAGGTGCCCCTTTCTACCCAGGCTGGGGGGAGGGACCTCTACAGATAGACTCTCGAACTCTGGGGTGGCATTGACCAGAGACTTTTGGGTTGTTGGACTTTGGGGTGATTGGACTTAAAACCCTAAGCGGAAAAAGGACAGTGCCAAACGTACTTGGAGGTGGGTTTTTGTTTATGGTTTGTGTTATTACCCTGTTTGTGGTGTTTCTCCAATGGGATGCCGCATTGATTCCTTCCTTTATTAAAAAAGATTTTGCTACACTCAGACTCCGTGCTTGCGAGAGGGGAAGTATTGCCTCCTAGAGGCGCCCAGGGGGGTGTGGTATGTGAGTGTCCCAGGTCACTGGGTGGGGGCTCGAGACGGTTATGCATTGTGTTACTGAAACAGAACCCCTGGATACTGAACCCGGCCCTTGTTGCTGCCAACTAGAGGGGCAGAAGGGTTACATTTAAAAAAAATAGGGATAGCTGTCATTAAACCTTTTTGTTTTTAATGAGAACTAGATAGCAGCCATTTTGGTCCCAGAACTTCATCAGTGGAGACCACCTTAATATTCAAGACTCATGATGTCAATTACCTAGTTGTCACTCTTTTTCTGATAGATCACTTAGTTAAACCAACTGCTCTGTCCTACAAATTTTTGTCCACTCTGTCTTGATGAAAAACAGATCCTTATCCTGTCACCTCCTGCTATGTAAGTTTTGCCTCTGTTCCAACTTACCTAAGAAAATGGTTTTCCCAGTTTCTGCCCTAGTCTATTTACTAGGAAGGGGAAGTACTGGTGGTACTTTATTGTCATTAAAATGGAGATAGGGCATACAAATCTACTGTTAGATTTTCTTGTATATCTCTGAAATCTACACAGTTCAACAGATCCCAGTTCAAAGTGAATTCACTTAAATGTATAACATTTTTATGAACAGAAAGAGGAGAAAACATGTCCTTTGAAGAAAAGATCTGTTGGGTAGATATTTGGCTTTTCCTGCGGTTTGTTGTCAGAGGTGTTGTCAGATGCTACCGGTGTGGTGCTCTGCTCTCTCCTTGTTGGTATCACTCAGCTCCGTGCATGTGTTCTCTCTTGTGCTGCCCCAGCTCAGCAGATAGCTGACACAGCAGACCCGAAGAGAACCCCCAATGACCACAGAGTCTAGTAAGGTACAAAGGCACATCGGCCAGGTTTATTGCCGTATTGGATACAGTAGTAGTTCCCTCCAGATCGTTACTCTACAGAGCATACTGCAAATATGTACCCACGGTCAATGGACTCGGCTCAGTTAGTGGCGGGACTTTCCACTGCCCCCTAGGCCGGACAAAGACACCGCCCCAGGGATGCATTCTTATACACAGGTACAAACAAGTTACACATCACTCCTGACGTATTGAGGTGCAACCTCTCTACATAGCAAAGTACAACTCCTCTACGTAGTAAGGTGCCGTCTCTCACCTTGTACATGTTGGTTCGAACAAAACAACTCTATCCATCATATTAGCCTTTTGCCCCCGTCATTGGGATGGGTCAGTCTGTTCCTTGTTATCTGTGTGGAATGTGCAAGTATGTGAATGTTCTGATCTCTAGTGTTCAGTACCTTTTAGGTACGTATCTTCTTGCATTAGCCCTTTCCTTGCCAGCTTTTGTGAGCAGAGCCTGCCTCTGGCTCACAGCTTAACTTTGCTTTATGTTAACAAAGTCTTGACCATTACTTTAGCTCAGGCCTCAGGCCTCATACTGGGCCTTTATCAGAGCCTTCACTTACTGCATTCCCCCACTTTTTGTCTTTTTATGGGGAGGATGTTTACCCATCGTCCCAGAAAAGCATAATGCATGGACTAAAGATAACCCAGTGGGCTAAACACTGTTAAGTGGTTACCTTATTTTACCATCCATACACTCATGCCCCATCTGTCTTTTTAGTCTGCACATTCCCTCGTACGACTGAGAGACAGATTTTATTATCCAATTATTTTTTAGTCCCTTATGGTGGGCCTGGGAATGTTAGGCCCGGGACCATGACTGAGGAATGTAATATTATGATTGATCCTTAGAGGCACTTCCAAATAATTAATATATATGAATTATATGGATATGGCATATATTTGTAGTGTGTATGGGCCTATATGTGTAGTATGTATGTGTACATATGACACCAACTTATATCCAAGCATAGCCATGTTTTTCCAGGCTGCTGGTGTACTCTGGCCCTTTTACTTTGGAGACACAGATAGAAACACACTCCTATTAGGGCTATTCCAGTTATCACCTGTCTCATCATTAGTAGTAGGCTGAGTGTTTTAAAATACTGGGATAGGGATTGTGATAGTGTGTCCCACAGTGTTATGTATATGAGAAGTAAAACAGAAATTTGGAGTAGTGACACTACCACTGAGGCCTTTATGTATAAATATATTGTAATTAGTTACTACACAGCACTATCCATTTATATTATAGGTTACCCTTGCTGCTGGTCGTCACCCTTGGGTAAGCTTTACTGGGCAGGAAACAGAAGTGGGTAGCTTCTCTGTTCCATTGGTTGAACTGCTCTGTCATACACCAGTAGTTGATGTAGATCCAGTTGTTTCTTATGGATGCTGTCTTCCAGATAACCTACTGAACAGACAGTAAACAATTTATTAAATATTGCTGTGTCAGGATTTAATATTAGTACCCAGACACTGAACAAGATTGTTTTGAATAATATGTGCCTCAGTTAGGATGCAGTGTCACTGACCCAAATTATGACTGGTACTAATAGGCAATTTGTTTACCCAATTTGTAGTTACTATGTAACTTAATTTCTTTACCAATTTGTTTTTTCCTTGCCTTCATGGTGTTTGCTGCCATTCGTTTGTTGATTTTTACCTGTGGGTTGGTTAAACAGTTTAGCAAGGTTATACACATTGTAGATGTTGTACAGCAATAATACAATACAGCAATAATACAGCAGTACAATGATAGTACAGTAGTACAGCAATAATTCAGTTGTTTTTACACAGTAATCAAGTTAAAATTAAATGACAGTTTTTCTGATCCAGCTAGTGGTTTTTATCTGATTGTTAACTTAATTGTCCATATATGGTAGATAGAGGTGTATTTGACCAGTCTTTTACTTATAAAGCACTTCATTTTTCTTTTCTTGATGCTTGGAGTTTTCTTCACTGTATACTGATATTATTTGGTGTCTTCAGGGTGTGATATTTTTTGGCATCTTTCGTCTGTGGGATGCAACTTAAACAACTTTTGTTAATTAACATAGTAAAGTTTTGTTTGCTTGTTTGTTTGTTTGTTTTCAGTAACCCAAACTTAATAGACAGTTAACTTGGTTTGTTTACAAAGTGATAAGAACAATGTAATAGGGACCGAGCGTTTTATAATACAAGTTATACTTTTGCAGTTGTTGTATAGACATTCATTTTCATTTGGGGTGCATTACTAATATTTAATACTAAATGTACTGCTTAACGGCTAAAATAAATGCTCATAATCTTCCATGAGAAGAGGTATTGCTTTCCCTTGCTGAACACTTTGTTTCAGCAAAAGGGTTAGTAACATAATTTTAACAAGCTTTTAGAGTTAATTTGCTTGTGATACCAATTTCACTTTTGTTAACTGTGTAGAAGCACAAACCTTAACAACCATTGCTTCCCATTAATATAACATAACAAAAGAAAAGCATATAAAATTAAACCAACTATAACATTAAACCAAACTAAATTTTAAATACAGATACATGCAAATACCTTAAGAGTATTTGACGGTATACTTTCAAACTGCTTTGTTATGTTTGGGAGCCAAAGGTGGAAACCTGTTGAAAATGTGGAAACCTGTTGAAATTGTTTGGTTAGCTTTATGCATAAATTGTTATTTTAAAACATTTTGGTTATGACAGTCTTATAACTATATTTAACAGTGCAAATAAGTTTATAAAAAGCCCAGACAAGAAATTGACATTTTGTTAATATTATCTTTACCTTAATGTTGAGGTTTCCCCTTACATTTTTTCTTTGAATAACAAATTTAAAAAATAATTAAAAAACAAAATTGTGATTGATAAAAGAAAATTCTTTTTGTTTGCAATTGCATTATTTGTTGAGACAGAAATATATATACATATATTTGTAACTGAAACCTTTTTGAACTTTGCACAAAAAATTGGTGTTAATAATACTATGATTATACCCCAACAATGATTTTAAAATAGTGTGGTACCACAATTTATATATATATATTTTTAAAAGGATATAAAATTGACTTTTGTTGCAACAACAAGAAAAAATTATATATTTTTTAAAAAAATAGTCACGTGACACACACAACATAGACACAAGACACACACACATGACATACAGGACAAATTTACAATTAAAAACAAATGGCACCAGAATTCTATTCATAACTGTACAAAATAACACCATCAAAAATAAAAAGGGTTAAATGTTTGAATAAACAAGTTATTACCTTATTTAAAACTTGTAGCATAAATTTGATAAAAATTTATTCATAGTTGCCAAATGTATTTTATTAATTTGGTAACAAGGAATTTTGCATTACTTTATATTTAATGTTATTTTAAAACTCTGCTATATGGAAATAAGAAAAGCCCATGTTTCAAATATTAGTTAGTAGTTAGGATTAGAAGCAGAGAGTGCATTTCTGTTGCTTGGCAACCATATCTTCAAGAAAGTTAGGAATAATTCCAGCTGTTGCATTCCTGAAGGGTTAAAATAATTAATTTACTGGATTTAAAGTTTTTACCTTGTTTTCTTTTTGTTTCTTGTTTTGTTCTATTTTCAATTGCTTTATTTTTTGGAGGTTTCTGTAAAAACTATAACTTTTAACTTTTAAAACAAAGGGAGAGGGCAGAAGTGAGGAGAGGTGGGGGGGGAAAGGGAGGAGGGTGAAGAGCAACCTAGGAAGGTAGCGAGACCTGAGCCAAGAAAGATTAACTCTATCAAGGTATTTGAAAGCACAGGCAGCAGCAGCGAGTTCAGCAAACTGAGAAAACATATAAAAGTCAAAACTTAACTGGTATGTAAAAATATTTGAGAAAGAAGGTTCTATTTTTAGATATGAGTGCGGAGTGTGGTTCCGTGGGTCAAAGCAATTGGGAACCTACACAGTTAGGAATTGCGCCCCTGGTTTTTATCTTGGCTCTGAGAGGAGATTGGGGGTAATTACCTGCTCTTCTAAAACCTGAATTTGTTCCCCCAGTGTCTGTTGCTTTTGTGCACATGCCAAATGAATAATGGGAGTGCCCCTTTTTGCTGCAGTTAACTGTTTCTGGGCAGCTCCATGTGTTAATGTATCAATTCTAGGTGTTAACCCGCTTAATTTCAGTTTTTTACTTGGAAATTCTTTTTTATTCACTCCCCTGCGATCGAGTCGCAGCTCCTGTCTCCTAATGTGCTCTGTGAACTGTTCCATTTTTTCCTTCATTTGATTTACCAATTCAATGAGAGTATTGTTTGCTACTCTTTCATTCTGTGCACTTACTTGTCCCGTTCTGACAGGCACCAATCTAGGTTCTGGTTTAAGTTTAACTGGAACCTGGCTTTTATCGTAAGGTGGTGGTTTCAATGCAGTGGACCCAGTTTCATCTTTTAATTTTACTAGGACCACCTTTTTCCGCTTCTGTCCCCATTCTTCAGGCACAAAGCAGCTACCTGAAGCCTGCTGTTTACCACCAATAGTTATAACAGGGGATGGCACATGTATTTTTTGTAGGTTTCTTACAGCTGTTTCCAGTGTTTCACTCTGTTACTGTACTGGTTGTCTCTGGGCTGCTTGCCACCCTGCAAGGGCGGTGGGAGCATTCCAGGGCTGTGTAGCTTCTTTTGATTCTTTTAACTGTTTCTTTGTTACTGTTACTTGCCCTGCTTTTTCCATTACTTGTTTGGCCAGCATGCCATCATGCTGTTTCAGCCATCTCACTGCCATAGACCGTAGTTGCATAATTGTTGCCTATTTACTTTTATTACTATTTTTCAGAGCCTCGGATTCTACCATCGCTCTATATATGCCAGTCCATGTTTCCCCATTCTTCAGTTCATATGGACCCACCTTACTGGCAATCCAGCGGGTCCATGAGTTATAAAACTCCATGGGGATCAAAAGGGAGGGGATCAGGGGGTTCCCTAGCACAAGGTTTTCTGCCATGTTAGACTGCGATTCTTACAGCGGACAGCTTGCTTACTCACCAGATCAGCGGTCAGGGTCACCAGTGTTGTCAGAGGTGTTGTCAGATGCTACCGGTGTAGTGCTCTGCTCTCTCCTTGTTGGTATCACTCGGCTGCGTGCATGTGTTCCCTCTTGTGCTGCCCCAGCTCTGCAGATAGCTGACACAGCAGACCCGAAGAGAACCCCCAATGACCACAGAGTCTAGTAAGGTACAAAGGCACATCGGCCAGGTTTATTGCCGTATTGGATACAGTAGTAGTTCCCTCCAGATCATTACTCTACAGGGCATACTGCAAATATGTACCCACGGTCAATGGACTCGGCTCAGTTAGTGGCGGGACTTTCCACTGCCCCCTAGGCCAGACAAAGACACCGCCCCAGGGATGCATTCTTATACACAGGTACAAACAAGTTACACATCACTCCTGACGTATTGAGGTGAACTCCTCTACGTAGCAAAGTACAACCCCTCTACGTAGTAAGGTGCCGCCTCTCACCTTGTACATGTTGGTTCGAACAAAACAACTCTATCCATCATATTAGCCTTTTGCCCCCGTCATTGGGATGGGTCAGCCTGTTCCTTGTTATCTGTGTGGAATGTGCAAGTATGTGAATGTTCTGATCTCTAGTGTTCAGTACCTTTTAGGTATGTATCTTCTTGCATTAGCCCTTTCCTTGCCAGCTTTTGTGAGCAGAGCCTGCCTCTGGCTCACAGCTTAACTTTGCTTTATGTTAGCAAAGTCTTGACCATTACTTTAGCTCAGGCCTCAGGCCTCATACTGGACCTTTATCAGGGCCTTCACTTACTATACGGTTATTCACCAAAGTATCACAACTTGGATGCCTTCTACTTTCTGGACATACCCTATGAGTGTTGCTTTCTTGGAGCAGTGATGCCTTCCTGACTTTCTCCTATCCTAGCTAGATATGTGGTTTAATAGTCAAATACTGTCAGACATTAAAATACAGAAAATAGAAGTTCATTACCTCCCGAAGGCATCTTCCATATAATTTCAGTCATAATTCTGGAATGTCCCACCCTGAAAATAAGTATTTTGGATACAAGCAATAATGTGTATAGTTGATTTATTTAGTCATGACCTATCTATATGCAGATTTTATTCTGGGTTTATGTTGGGGTTTTTTTTGGAGTATTACGAAATTCACAACTGGAGAAAGAGGATTCCTTAGATCAGAGTTAGTTAATTGTGGACTGCAGGCCAAATCTGGACTGCCAGATGCTTTTGAACGGACCCCAAAATCTCTTTATTTAATTATTAATAAATTCCCTTATTTCCTGAGAAAGCAGAAGATGCGAAAAAAATCTGAACTTTAGTTAGGTATTAGTGCAGCCTGCTAAGCTGTGACAGAAAGAAATAACTGTTTAGTGCAGAGAGTTGGATATAAAGATACAGAAAAGACCTTTTCAGGTAATAAAACTTTTTTCTTTTGAAGGACTGAAAGAGGAAGCACGGAAAAAAATGCTGAACTATGTGACTAAAATCTTTTAGATGATGTATATATATTCCCTAGCAAGAGCTATTTTAAGTCCCATCAGGTGGCCAGGTTGGTTGTTTAATTAATTTGGAATCACCTCAGTCTTATTGTACATGCACCTATTGAATATTATGTGCAGATAGTGAAAGTCCTATCATGTAAGCACTGCACAAAGGTGATCTTGGGAAACTGGGAGTCTTTCATTTTTTCCCCAGTTAGTTTTTTATGTGAGAATAAACTGTAAGACAAACACTGCTGTTTAATCACTTTAAAGAGCCAGTGAACATAGCTGGATTTTTACAACTGAGGATAAGAACATTAAAATGGAAAAATTCCTTGTGTTCAGTCTAATATACTGTATTTGTCTCCTTATGATGCCTGGTGACTTATGGATAGCCAGGTATTTGGATCAGGACAAGATATAAGAGGACTGGAGACATTTAACATACATTTATTGGAAGTGGTAAATCATAGTGTATCATAGAATATCGGAGTTGGAAGGGACTTCAGGAGGTCATCTAGTCCAACCCCCTGCTCAAAGCAGGACTAATCCCCAGACAGATTTTTGCCCCAAATCCCTAAATGGCCCCTTCAAGGATTGAACTCACAACCCTAGGTTTAGCATAGACACATAATACTTACTCAAGACAAGTTTGATACTATCCATAAAAGAAAGGACCCAAACTGAACATTTTGAGAGTCTGGAACAGAGACTGTATAATAATTCCATTTAATTGAATACCTCCTCATTCAGATGTATCGCTTGATGGGGTAGAGTGATACTAGTCTCTGATGGGCGACAGATCTGTCTAAGCACCTTGGATGGCATACATGTCCCCAGTTAGCAGAGGCTGATCATCTGCTGCAAAGTCCAAGATTTTATTTTATATTTTGAAGATTATATTGATTAAAGAGTAGGCCTGTAACTGGCAAAAAAGATTGCATTATGGTCAGAGAAATAATTGAAATAAAAGTATATTTGATGTTTTGGGCAAGGAAGACCGTATCTTCTGTTTTCTCAAAGGTTTGGGCCCATATAGGACAGAGTTGATTGGTTTATTGATTGTAAAACCCTACAGGGAATCTGTCCTTTCCAGGCAATTTGCCTCTGTGAGGGGATTTGATGGCCTCCTTTTATTTTCTCAGTTTGAATGGGTGTGTACTCCCCCATGGAAAAGCCTGGGATGTTTTTGGAAGGGACTCTTCAGGAGTGGTTGGAGATGATCACGCTTCACAGCTCTCTATCCTTTGATCCATTATTCCTCAGTCTCTTTGGATGAAGCTGATGGGGTTTTTCCAATTCTGAAGGTATCTGCTTTGTTTGAGCGTTTTCCCCTTGCATTCTTTCTACTATTCTTTTATAAGATAAGCTTCCCTGTTCACTGCAATATACTCATGGGTAGATTTAACACTCAGTTTAAAAGTATATATTTAAATTGGCCACCCCAGTTTACAAGCAGCTACTACTTAGCCTTGATGCCAAAGCTAGACTGATGGAGGGAGGGAGGTGTTTTGTCAGTGTGAATTTAGGGCTAATGGAAAGTGTTAGATTGACAGCACTGTTTATCCACATCCTTGTAGTGCTCACAGCTCCTACTGGTGCCTCTTTCTCAGCTCAAGTCCAAAACTTGGATTATATTATCTGCTTATTATAAGTAAAATTCTCAGTTCTTTCTTTCTAGCACTTTCTAGTGTCTGTCACTTAGAGATGATTCTTCATGGTATCCTACAGACAGAGTTTAAAGAGATATAGACTTCTTGTTTTTTGTTGTTGCTGCTGCTGTCTCTTGTAATTACTGTAGCTGCTGGAAACCTAAAATAAAACTTCCAAGTCTTAGCTATTATATAAAGAAAGAGTGGTGCAACTATTCCTGGCATCGGGGACTATTGATTTGCTGCAGTGTGTCAATGTTAGATGGGCATGCTGCTACGTCAGTGGTGCACTGTATTGTTTCAACTGCTGTGGCTTTTGTATTTGATCCTGGCAGTGCTTGCGTCAGTGATGCATATCATTGCCTGTGTGATGTCAAAGTGTGGGTGTTCAGTTACAGAGACATAGTTAAACTAATGTGCTGCAGTAAATCCTGAACACTATTTCCTCCTGGGGATAACAAAGAGAGAGTGATTCATCCTTGTTCACATTAGACTAATGCTAAGTATAGCAGTGTTCATGACCTGCAGCATCCACACAGATTAGTATCACAACTACTGCAGCTTGCTAATCATGATGTCAAAACAGTGTTTGTTTAAAAAGAAGTATTTGTATGTACCTGCTTCCCCACGGGTTCACTGATTATCAGCTAAAGGTAAACCCTCCTAATCAGAAAATATGTGGTTAAAGTAATTCTTTAAAACTTAATTCTGTTAATTAAAATGTAAAAATATTTCAATTATAAGAACTTCTGTAAATAATCACATCAGATTATGTAGTACTTAATAGATTGCAAAAAAAAATCAGAGTATACATCATGTAAAACAGTAAATGAAGTGTTTCTCTGAGGGGTATTCCACTGAGAACAGTTGTCATCTTCTTTAAAATGACCTACTTTTACCACTTGTTTTGACAAGCTTTTGGATCCACTTTTAGTACATACTTTAAAAGATAAAAATCTTATCACAGAAAAAGAAGTGTAATCTTTACAAGAACAAATCACTCTGCTGCATACCTGAAGCTTCCCTTTTTTCCTTTCTCAGTAAGTCATGTGATGATCATGTGACTCGGTCAAAGGAGCTTTTCCTCAACCAGCACAAAAACGAAAGCATTCTCTCAATTAAAGCTGCTAACGTGTCCAACCTTGGATCACTGGATCTTGTTTACTCTTCTGCTATTACAGTAAAAACAAAATGAGTGGTAAGATTTGCTGACTGTATTTTGAAAAAGAGTTCTGCTTTTGTGTTAAAACATGAAAAGCATTACATAAATCTAAACCCAGCCTGTGTTTTCAGCAGATGCCAGATATATAATAGCTATAAAAGGTAGAAAAGGGTTGGTACATTTAAACATAGATCTGATGGTATGTAAAATTATGAATTGTCTTTATTATTATGTGGGTTCAGTAGATTAATGTGTACCACTGTGTATCCTGTTTTAAGGACCTCCCTGTCTGTCAGAACATAAAATTAGAAGCAAATATTGCATTTTGAGGTCTTTATGAATACTAGTTTTATAAGAGCACTATTATATACAGTTACTGCCCAGAAAGGATCTTTGTTTATAGACTGATAAAATGTTTGGTTTTTATGTTGAAAATTCAGTCCATTTAAGTTTTCAGTTTCTTTACTGAATTCAAAATTGAATGAGAAAGTGAGATTTAAAAACTAAAAAAACTGATTGCATATCTGATTACATAAGTTTTTTCAATATTTTGAAGTTTACAGGTTTGAAATGTATTTTCATAAGATTAAATTATGTCTGGGACAGTAGAAAGCATACATCATATTAATTTTGTTTCCCTCTTTATAGTGTTCGTAAGAGTCATGATACATTTTCTTTTACATTCTGTTCAAATAGGCACGCTCAAGATTTTAAGCAGCCTGCTACAGTTGATATGACCTAAGCTGTTGTGTTTAGGTTTCACTGCTTCTTGCAAGTGTTCTTAATTTTCATGAACTCTGTAACAAATGTCTCAGGAGACTTGTTCCCCGCCACTGTCTCTTTATTTCCCGTTAGGGTAAAATGCACACCAAAAAAAAAAATAACAAGCAACGTCTGCCGTAATAATTTAAGGGAAATGTAGACATTCTGATACAATGGCACTATTGAAAGTATGGGAAAACATGTGTCTTCTGTTTTAATATGATATTTTTAGTGTGTGGTAAGGCATTTTTCAGGCAATTATATTTTAAACTGGGGTATCCAACCTATGGCCTGCAGCTGTACACAGTCCACCACAGCATTTCATAAGGCCTGCAGCCTGCTTCAACACAATATACTAACGTGCAATTTATTAGCAGTTTGTCGTCATGTTTACATAATTTTAGTTTACACAAGCGTGTAAATAGACAATACAGTACATACATTGTTTCTATCTAAATACATACAAAACAAGCTGAACTTAAAATATAGATCAATACAGGTGACTTTAAATCATATTAAAATATGTAGAATCTCTTTGGGCCACACAAGTTTGTGTGTAGGTTTCAGTGGGCCTCCTATGTGATAAGGTTGGGCACCACTGTTTTAAACTATAAAATATTTCTATCAGATTTTTTTCTTTGTGTCCTTCAATTTTACTTTCATAATGAAATTCAGCATGTTGCAATATATAGAAGATTTCAGACTAGCAATTTAGATAATACAAACCTTTGACATTAATAATCAAATATAATCATATTAAGGAAACACTTTCTAAAGCAGAATTTCATTTGTATACACTATAAAAAATTAAAATGTTAACACGTCCTAATAATGTCATTACTGGCTGATAATGTGACACCATTACTGTATTTCATGGCTAGGAACGGTAAATTTGTCATGTATACTTATCAACAGTCTAACAAGTAACTTGAAGCAATAACAAATAGAAACATAACAGTTCCTTTTACAATGTATTATGCCTAAATAAAACCAAGATCTTCAAGTTAGTTGTAAAAAAAAAAAAAAAAAAATTTATATTTTTAAAAATCTGGCATTAGCATTTTATCTTAAGCTCTCACAAAAAAACCCTTTTTTTTGTTCCCCAAGTCATGCTAGCAGTACCATGATTTCTGGCAAAAACACCATAGCAGGGAACTCTGCCAAGCTCTTTTTTTTTTTTAATTTTATCTACCATTTATTACATTTTACGATGATTTTAAAACCTAATCAGAAGTATAATGGAGTTCACCGTTACAGCCTGAGTGAGAAGAAACCATCTTTTCTCTATTTTTATATCTTCCGAATTTTAAAGTCTGGAAATAAATATTTCAAAGTTAGCACTTTGTCTTAATGCTAACACCACAAGTGGGACTCATTCAAGTTAATAAATTGCCTTGAGTCTCTTATTTTCTGACTGCTGGGGGAGTAGGTGGTTTGTGAACATAGCTGTGTTGGGAGCAATGTGTTAATGCCACCATATGGCAACTTTTGTATTGGCTTTGGAGAAAACTGCTGCTTATATCAGTCAAGACAGAAAGGCATTAAATACACAAAATTGGTGGTCTTCCGAATGAAGTATAGTTTGCTGTTCAGAACACTCAATTTGGCCAGATGCAGCAAAAGTAAACATCCATTGATGTGCTTACCGTCTATATGCATACTATAATCTTTCTTCACAGATGTGCATCACCAGAGTTTCTGGATGAAGGGTTTTAATTAGACATGAGCAGCATGAAGAACTGTGGGCATGATTCTCAGCTGACTTATAACTTGTGTAGTCATTTATATTTGTTTAAAGTGAGTGGTTTAAAGCAGAGTGGTATCATTTTGTATCCACTTTGAAAACAGTTTTCTTGGGTATAAATGGCTACAAGATACAAGCAGCAAAGAAAAGACCCCTTATTTTTATTTAAAAATGTAAAGTATATTCTGTTTTAGGCTGATGATACATTTAATATGCCTGCAGCTTTTGCTATTGACTTTATTTTTTAAGTAGTTCCATCCTTGTTTTTCTTCTGAAATATTCTGTTTAAGACAGACTGTTTTAAAGTTAGGGACAGTAGCAACCCATTGTAGGCTTATATATTTGTTATATTGTTTATTGTCCTCTTCAACACTCCTTACTCCAGCAGAACTCCCACTGCTTCAGTTGCTGAAGAAAATTTGTAATTCCGAGTTAAACAAAATATGGAAAAGGCTACATTAAAGTTGACTTTTAACCCATCTTTTCCCATCTGCAACTAAAGACCTGGCTCTTGAAATTAGATAGAGAATTTTTCTTTGCTGTCAAAGTCATGGACTACCAATTACACAGAAAGTAAAACTGAGCTTCTTTGCAGATTAAAACATTTATAGCATTGCATGTTTTATGTTGAGGATCTTGTATAAAGTTTTCAAATTTGATCAGACACTAAGTTTAGAAATATTTTTGTTGCTCTGGCCCAGTTTTTCGCATTCAGGCAGAATTACCTTGATTTTTCTTCTAGCATCTTTGTTTACCAACAATAGGATGGATTAATCTTCTTATACAGATAATACTTGGCATTTTCTTAGCACCTTGCATTTGCTGATCTGAACACAGTTTAGAAGCATTAATGTCCTAAGTCTAAGAATAAGAACACTCTTTTGGGGCGGAAAAGTATTATCTTGGTTTTACAGATAAAGAATCAAATTCATCCCTTTTGTAACTCCTTTGAAATAGTTGGGAGTTCTGGGTGCACAGCACCTCTGAAATCAGCCTACGCATTTTACTTTCCCTAAGATTACCCAGGAAGTCTGTTGCAATGCAAAGTTGAGAATAGAACACAGAGCTCCACGCTCCCAATCCTGTGCTTTTGCCACAAAACCATCCTTCTCAAATATTTTCCTAGGAAGAATACACATGGATTTCTCTTCCTTTTAATTATTACTGTTGGTGATTATAGCTTTGTGTATTTGAAAAAAGAAGCTTTATTTCCAAAAAGAGGGAAATATTTACAGGGAAATAATTTTTGTATGCGCCATATCTGTTGTTCACATGAATTAAGTACCCTTCACTATAATTTTATCTTTACAGCCCATGTGCTCTGTTGTCCATATTATCTTGTTTATTTCTTTGCAGAGATATTGCAATTCTGAATGGACTTAGAACTTTTAAAGTTTGTTAAACCATGCTGTACTGAAATACTTCTGTAACCCATTTAGGTCCTGCTCAAGTTCCAATGATGTCCCCAAATGGTTCAGTGCCTCCTATTTATGTGCCTCCTGGATATGCCCCACAGGTATGTCCAAACATCTGATTCATATGGCTTCATATATTCACATTACATGTGCAGTTAAATAAAACATACATAAAATCCTGGGACTAACATAACAATAAGCTGACATGTCTAACCTGGTAACATGACATGGTAAGTTTCAGAATTACAGTGATTTGCACAAGTAAATGTGGTGTCCCATAAAGTCTCTTCAGTAGGAGTCTCCTTGTATGCTTTTATGAGCCTCCTTTTTGATGTATGTGTATAATATTCATGTTACTCCCGGTTATTTATGTTGTAATAGAATGCGAAGTTCCCAAGCAGGGTCAGGGAACCCTTGTGCTAGGCATTGTACAAACATATGAGGAAGACGTGGTTCCCTGTTCTAGTCTACCTTCCAAGACCTCAGTCCTGCACTGAGCTTCATGTTGGTAGACCCCTTTCATCTGTGCAAAGCCCCACAGACTTCAGGGGGGCGCCATATGGTTAAGTGTTCTGCCACCAAGGAGCTCTCTGGAGAACTGGAACTTAAATGGACAAGATAGACAAACAGTAATGGACAGAGAACATGTAAGACCAAGTGCGAAGTACCTTTTTGGGATATATTGTCATTTATTATTTGTTTCTACAATGCCTAGCCTAATGGAGAACCAACCTGGTTGTGGTCTTTAGGCACTACTGCAATACAAATCTTTGATAATTGTCAGTGTATTGTCTTAATTAAAACTTCCCACAAACCATACAATTTTTTCTCTTACCGCTGTACTGGATCTGCAGCCAACCTACTCTGCCTTTTCTGATCCAATGTGCACAGCCTGTGGTATAGAATAAGGAACGAACAAACAACAAAAAATGCAACCCAAAAAACCAAAGCCAGTCAGATGGTGCATATGTTAATGAAAGAGTATAAAATTTTGTCCGCCAGCAGAGTGTTTGTATACAGGGCAGGAGGCTCACCTACTTTCACTTACTCTCTGCTGCGGAAAGTTTGTGTATAAAGGCTTGTCTGCATGGTCATTTAATGTGCAGCAAGTCGGGTGAATGTACAGTGCTCTAGCTTGCCATACCCTAATTGGCCATGTGGACTCTGCTACTGCACACTAAATATACCATAGTCAGAACTGTTAGTGTGCAGTAGCATGATCCGCATGGCAGGCTCACATGCTGTATATCGGGGTAGGCAACCTATGGCATGGGCGCCGAAGGCGGCACGCAAGCAGATTTTCAGTGGCACTCTCACTGCCTAAGTCCTGACCACCAATCTTGGGGGCTCTGCATTTTAATTTAATTTTAAACAAAGCTTCTTAAACATTTTAAAAGCCTTATTTACTTTACATACAATAATAGTTTAGTTATGTATTATAGACTTATAGAAAGAGACCTTCTAAAAACGTTAAAATGTATTACTGGCTTGCGAAACCTTAAATTAGAGTGAATAAGTGAAGACTCAGCACACTGCTTCTGAAATGTTGCCGACCCCTGCCGTATATTCATACCCTGTCTTGCTGCGTGCTAATCGACAGGCCCTAGGTTGGTTCTTAAATCTTTAATATTAGAATACTGAATCTGGCAGCAAAATGGATTTTGTGTTTTTTAATTGTTTCATTTTGTTATCATTACAGAAAGGCATGTTTCCTGTTAAAATTCATGTTTTATTTTTAGGAAAAATAAAAATCCTGACGTCTTTGCTATGAGCTAGTTTCTTCTGTATTTTTTTTAATTTCAAGTTGGTTACTTAATGCTAAACATTATAAAATACATGAAAGCCTAAATAATTTTAGTAAAATTAATATATACTGTTTGCTTCCATTGAGGACACAGAGCCTCTCTCAGCTGTCACCTAGAACTCAGAGTTATCAAATCCTGGTAAAACCTTTATGTTGTAAGAATTCTGAAATGCTTATTGCTAACAAAGCATACCATTGTGCATTGATTTATGCGAAAAGATTCTGTAGCAAATAAAAAAAAATTGACAACAAATAGATAACTTGCTGCCAGTGGAAGCAACCAGTACCAAGCTCATAGTTATCCAAAAACAAATAAAGTCCCAACAAGAGATTTTAATTTAGAATTATAGAAGTGTAGGACTGGAAGGGACCTCAGTGGGTAATCTAGTCCAGTCCCCAGCACTCAAGGCAAGACTACGGAAAAACTAGACCATTCCTGACAGGCGTTTGTCTAACCTGTTCTTAAAAACCTCCAGTGACAGGTGTTTATCTAACCTGTTCTAAAAAACCTCCAGTGATGCAGATTCCACATCCTCCCTAGGCAGTTTGTTCCAGTGCTTAACCACCTTGACAGAAAGTGTTTTCCAGTGTCCAACCTAAACCACCCTTGCTGCAATTTAAGCCCCTTGCTTCTTGTCCTATCCTCAGAGGTTAAAGAAAACATTTTTTTCACCCTTCTCCTTGTAATAATCTTTTATGTACTTGAAAATTGTTATCATGTTCCCCCTCAGTCTTCTCTTCTCCAGACTAAAAAACACCAATGTTTTCAGTCTTTCCTCATAGGCCATGTTTTCTAGATCTTTAATCATTTTTGTTGCACTCCTCTGGACTTTCTCCAATTTGCCAACATCTTTCCTGAAGTGTGGCACCCAGAACTGGACACAATACTCCAATTGAGGCCTAATCAGCACGGAGTAGAGCAGAAGAATTCCTTCTCTTGTCTTGCTTACTACAGTCCTGCTAATACATCCCAGGATGATGTTTTCTTTTTGTGCAACAGCGTTACACTGTTGTCTCATATTTAGCTTGTGATCCACTATGACCCCCAGATCCCCTTCTGCAGTACTCCTTCCTAGGCAGTCATTTCCCATTTTGTATGTGTGTAATTGTTTTTTTATACTTAACATTAAAAAGAAAAAAAAAACCTGAAGGTGTCCTGCAAATGTGTATATATTAAGAGAAGTTGAAAACCTGCAGAAATATATGCTAAATGACCAAAACTGCCAGGCTGGGAAGGCTATTCAATATAGCTATCATTTATGTATCATTTTAGTGTAGGTCTCTTATGCCTGGATTTGTCCTAGCTCCTGAGTTTGGTGATTTTACACCATATTTTCTGCTGCTGGAGATTAGAGCCAACATATAGGATAAGACATGTCTTGGTTTTCACACATTATATAAAACTAATAAGTGTTTCAGAAAATGTGATATACTGTTTAAAAAAAACAGGGCTTGCTTTACCCCCAATATCGTGGGAGTGAAATTCATTCTGTGAAGAGAGTAAAATTACACTTTTAGTTACTGTGTGGGAGGCCTGCCTGTTCTACAGAGTTAAGTCTGTCTACATTCATTGATCTGTAGTTGGTTTCCCAATGATGATGATGGCTTTGCACAAAGATAGAGAGTATGGGCCTTACACCAGAATTAAATGTTTTGCTTGTAAGGTTATTGTTGCTTTCAGCATCCCTCAGTGCTGTGCGGAAAAAAAATCATACTTGGGCACTGTTTTTGTCTGATTTTTATACATGTGCAATTATCTGATTTGCACACACAGTTGCAGTTAATGTTTAAATGAGACACAATTGTGCATGTAAATTATTTGAAACTCTTAACTTTTAGTAATTGGACTTTCAGTGCTTAATGTCATAAATGGGGAAGTTACCCAGGAGGACAGCATTATATTGGTTTGCGCTTTGTTTACCATCAGATCACATTTGGCATTTTTTTAAAGCCCTAAGGGCGAGAAACATTATTTTAATGAAATCTTGTTTTCTACAGAATTTGAATCTGTTATTAGGCTGGATAAATGCCTTAAACAGGCTAGATCCAACCTCCAGGCTGGGTGTTTGACGACACTACCATCTAGATTGTCTCCATTTTCCAGCAGATTATATGTTAAGTAAGATTTGCTGTAGAAACGGTGCTGGGGCATCATGGAAAATAGGAGCAGGCACAGGTTCAGATGTGGCAGAACCTGAAAAGAAAGATTTTAATAAATGATGCTGTGCTGAATATCTTTCGTAGCCTTATGATTTGCTGCATTTTGCAGTTTAACTTTGAAATATATATATGTATACACACTTGAAGTTCACCTTTAATGTAAAGGTCTTCATTTAAATCCATTGCCTTATCCTTCACTTACTCGGACATGCTGAGATACCACAGGAGTCTGTGAACTAGGCAGAATGTTAAACACCATGTGTGCCTCAATAACTAAGCGCAGCAGGGAAGAGTAAGAATGAAGTGATATCTTTAATTCTTTTTTTTTCAGCTTGTCAGACTCCAAATGTTGCTGTAATATGTAGTATAATTTTTTTATGTAAGGCCTGGTCTACACTGGGGAGCAGGGGATCGATCTAAGTTAAGCAACTTCAGCTACGTGAATAACGTAGCTAAGGTCGACAACTTAAATCTGCTCACCGCGGTGTCTTCACTGCAGGGAGTCGACAGCTGATGTTCCCCCTTCGACTCTGCTTGCGCCTCTCGCTCCGGTGGAGTACCGGAGTCGACGAGAGAGCGCTCAGCAGTCGATTTATTGCATCTAGACTAGACAGGGTAAATCGACCTCTGCTGGATTGATTTCTTCCCGTTGATCCTGCGGGTAATGTAGACAAGCCCTTAGAAAGCATAACTCGTATGACTATCCTTGCTACAAACATAAGGGACTTAAATAATTAAAATTACATCTTTATGTTTGAGGAATTAAGCTGGCCAACTCTAATTATAATTGCCTATACTGTTGTTGTTATATTTGAATTGCAAGAATAGGACTTCTTCGGTTTTGGTAGCTTTGAGGAACGTTGTTTTAGTTTAAAATACTCTTCTTTTACAGGAAGGGACAGTTTCAAAGTACCAAATCCTTTGGAAAGTCACATGGTATTTATTTTAAAGCTATGTTATGGCTAAAAAATTAATCTTAAATTCAAGATAAGTATTTCTGTAATTGATCAATTCAACCTTAAATAGATTTTAACTTCTTTATCTTAATTGTTGTGTATTCCTGTTCCCACACCTACATTGCAGTAGGTGGTCATCTCACCAAACATCATTGCAAATAACAATATATTCCAAGAAGTCTGTTCCCTATTTTAGGAAGTTATTTAGGATATTACAGTGGGCACATAGGTTTTCCTTTTTTTCTGAATGGCTATTTCCACCCTCCCCACCCCCACCCCCATTTTACATCTATCGCACCCTATTACATATCAACTACAAATTCATCAGTGTGCAGACCTGTCAGCTGAGAGGCCTGGCAACTTCCTTTGAGGTATTTTGTAACACTTGTTATTGGGATCTTGAAGTCTGTGTAATTTTTTTTTCTTTTTGGCACTCTGGAGGCTGAGATTACTGCCTCCACAATACTTCGAGCAATGGTTACTCCAAGCCAGATCCCCTTTTAGGTAGCAGGTTATACTACCAACTGAATCATATTTAGTTTTCCACTTTTTTTAAAAATGGATTAACTACACTGGTGAACCTCAAAATGGCCTAAAAGGATTAAAAACTGTTCATAAAATTTTGTTACACGTAGCTTTCATTTTAAGAGGGGGAGAAGTATTTTCTCCCCATTATTTTCCCACCCAGAAATCAATTGCACTTTTACCTTTCCTACAAGAAACCTACTGAAACACACTACTAAGTATCCCTCCTTTTCCTCGCCCGCATTCTTTTTTTTTGTCTTATCATCTCTATTTTGTTCTACTTATACCACTGAAGATTCTTTTGCTCTTATATTCAAAACGAAAAATTCTCTTTTAAAAAGATTTATTGATTTGTTATCTTTCAGACTGCATAGTTCCAGACTCCATTTCCTCTTTGTGGCATGTATTTGAAATGAGCTGTTTGCTATCTAAGAAGCAGTCCTTTACCTGATCAAAGTTTGTCCTCTTGGCTTACAGGTTATTGAAGACAATGGTGTTCGAAGGGTTGTGGTGGTTCCCCAGGCTCCAGAATTTCACCCTGGCAGTCATGCAGTAATACATCGGCCTCCGCATCATCCATTGCCTGGTTTCATTCCTCTTCAAGCCATGATGCCGCCTCCACCACGACAAATATATTCAACAGTGACTGGAGCAGGTGATATGGCTTCGCAGTATATACCACAGTATCACACTTCACAGGTATATGGAGATCTGGGTAAGTAAATTGTCGAAGAGTTACATATCCTATCAAAGCAATGTGTTCGTGTTCTTCTGGTGACTCCAGTCCATTCAGTATTCTTCTGTTGTATAACTGTTAGATTTAAGCAGTACTATAGCCTAAATTTGAGCTGTTAGCTAGGCATCCTGCAGTACAAATAAAGACAGTATCAGGGAACCATATACGTTTTTATTAAAGTACATTAAGTATTTTGTTTCAGAAAATTGTCTGATATCCCAGTCTAAGCAGAATTAGGCCTGGTGAGTTCTAGAAGGGAGCCCTCACACACTGGAAAAGGCAAGGCATTATATGATATGATTTTAGTGATTCAGTAAGTGTCACTTTTTCCTCTGATTCAGTATTTAAATCCATTGCCTCAGCATTATAAGTAGGCCCTTTGTTCTCTATGGGACACTGGATCCAAATTCTGTGAATTTCTACCACTTAAGCAATGTAGAAATCTGTGACATGTTGAAATTTCCATGGTTCGTCAAGTAAATTCAAAACCAGAGCATCTGTATTGAATTAAATATGTGAAAAATAAAACAGTACATTATTCCTTGTTTATTTTACACTAAATTCAATGTATACCTGAATTTTTGAATTTTTTTAAATTTTGCACTGTTCCGATATTTATGGTTCTTAGCAAAGTTGCACATTTTTGTATAAACAGCAGCAAACTGCATTCCAGAAGACATCAGGAGTGGTAGCTGCAGGCAGAGCCGGTGCTACCATTAAGGCAAACTAGGCGGTTGCCTAGGGCACCAAGATTTGGGGGTGCCAGAAAGCGATGCCCACAATTTTTTTTACAGTGTTTCTCCCCGAGCACGCAAACCTGGGAGGAGAATTAGAGCATGGGCGGCGTGCTTGGGGAGGAGGTGGAGCAGAGGTGAGCTGGAGTGGGGAGGTACCGCATGGCTCCGGGAGTAGGGGGAAGCTGCTGCAGGGGGGGTGCTTCAGGGCAGGGGGGGAGCTGCCACGGGTGGGTGCCTCAGGGCGAGGGCGGGGAGCTGCCGCAGGGCTGGGGCCGCGGGGGCGCAAGGTGGAAGTTTTGCCTAGGGCGCGAAACTTCCTTGCACCAGCCCTGGCTGCAGGTTGTGACTGCTGGGTTTGGGGTTTTTGGAGTTTTTCTTCCTGGGATCCAGTATGGAATGTAGCTTGGGTTTTTGGCAGCCAGGAGCTAGCAGAGGCTTAGGCACTGAGAAGATGGGGATGGGAAATGGAAAAGGAAGAGTATTCATCTTCTCTTTCCTTCCCCTTTTGTGCAGAAACAAAAGTGACTTGGAATTTGGGGGAGAGCTTGAACTCCTAGGTTACCACCCTAGTAATCTGATCACCCAATTGGCCGCTTTTCAAATATCCACCAGTGCATCAGCAACCATAAATAAGCACATTAGCAGGATTTTTCTAATAAAATGATTGGTAATAAACTGGTTAATAAAGTTGAGATTCAAAATGTCATCAGTACACTTCAAAGTCAACTCTCAGTTGCAATGAATGAGTTTGCCCTCCTCAGGTCTGCTCTTTCAGGCTGTTTTCAGGCTCTGGAGGATAGTATTTCATTGCCCAATAATGGCTCAAAATTTATTTTTTTAAATAAAATGTTAGGCCTTGACTACACTAAAAAGTTGTATTGATTAAACTAATAATCAGTTTCTAAAGCATTTTAATTAAATTAGTACAACTCTCCCTCCCATCCCCACTCCCCCGTGGACACAATCTTATTTTGGTTTAAAAGTGTCTTATGTTGGATTTAGCTCATTTGATTCCCTACCAGCTTATACTAAATCCAATATAAGACTCTTTTTAAAATAAAACAAGAGTGTGTACACAAGTGGTTTGTACCCATTTAACTAAATCTGTTTAGAAACCAATTTAAACAACTAAAACTTTCTCATATATTTAAGGCCTTTAATTCTGCTGCACAGTTCTATAGTAAGGAATTGATACTGCAGCCAATTCCATGACTTCAGAATTGTAGGACATATGTAGCTCTGATCATAATTGGTTTACTTATTGTATGTAGATTATTTCACACAGTAGAAAGATATAAAGTTAATGGCAGTCATTTTTATATTTTTAACTAAGCTAGCATTCCACCCACAGATTGTTCTGAATAAAATGGTAAATATTGAAAGAAAATATCTCTCATGTTTAAAATTTTCAGACTAGAACAGGAGCTAGCTCTTCTTTTTTCTTCATATTTGAGAATTGAATTAATATTTATATTTGTAAGTGAACTTCACAGTTATCTTTTCAGATTATGAGCGACGATATGGTACATCTACACAAGCTAAGATGCTGGTGTGTTACTTCTGCCCATTTAAAACATTAGTGATAAATCAAAATATCCAGAAGGTTTATTCCCTCATAGTTAGATTGTTTATATATATTGTAATTAGTATTATTATAAAGTGTGTATACATATATATGTCATGTATATTATTGCAAAGAATACATTTTAAAAAGCTTTTTCATTTTAAGTAATCTGTTCTAATAAAATGTCTTCGCTACCAAAAGTTGATAAGTCAACCATCTCGTCCATCTGATACCTGTCTTCCCATTTCTAAACTTTTAATCTAAATGCAACCAGTGCATAAAATGAGAAAGTAAAGTGACAGATTGTTCACCCTGAGAGGAATCTCCTTTTCCCATAAGTATAACAAACACCAGCTGTTTCCTTTACTAATGACAGATAGGATTACACTGAGAAAACAGAGCTGGTGCTGTGGTGTGTACCTTTTAAAAGGCTGCACTGTGTAATTAAAGCACTTCTGTATGTGATGTTAAAAAAGAATGAAAATGTTAGCGCTGGGAAAGGAAGTAGAATCTTTAGTACAAAACTTGACAAGAACAAACAGTTCTTTCTTGTTGTTAGTCATTATTTGTCCAAAGCCATGCTCTGTTTGGGTGGTTGGGCTTTTTTGGTGAAGTCACAGCTGTACACCAGTTCACTGCTGTTCACTGTTTTGACCGCCTCATCAAACAGATTAGGAGAATAGCTTTGCTCATGATATTATAAATATATAGAAATCTACTGTTAATTTTTAAACAGAGATTAATAATGTGCTGAGCATGCCTGGCTATACTAGTTTCATTCCATTAGTATCCTTCAGCTGCTGGGGATGGTTTCTACTGATCTCTGTTGGTTTTTGCTGAAAGACCATTAAAATAGTAATTCATTATTCTGTTCCAAAACTTAGTTGCCAGTTGCAGCCAGTAGGAGATAAGTGAACATTTTTGACTGGAACCCCCATTAGGATACAATGTCCATCCCCTGCTGTGCCTTACTGCTATAGTAAAATACTCTCTAGTCCCAATTCAACAAAGCCTATTCTTCAGTTTGCTTTGCTAAATGAGTGTGGTCTGCTTAATCAGGGCTTAAGTGCTGATTCATTTTGTTTGCTCAATATGTGGTGTTTCAGCTGCCCTGAAATGAGATCTTCAAACACTGTGGTAAGTGAATTTATAAGAGTTATATGGTTTCACTATGGTTTCTCCCTTTTCTGTTTTAATACTTCTTTACAGCACTCTATTAATAAATCAGAATAGGTATTACTATGTCTGTTGCACCAACAGGACCTTGTTGAGGCTACTTGGCCTCTAATTCATTGGTGGAGGGAGACAGATGTCATAATGGCAAGCACTAATTTTCCACATAGGTGCAGGATTTAATAGTATCAAAGAGGGCAAAGCAGAATTCGGAATATTTAAGACTATTGTATTAACTAAAACAGGAAGATAGGTTACATCTTTATCCTTAAAAAAAATTATATGCAACAGTTAACGTTTGATTGAAATGCTAAGTAGATAAACTTTTATGCTAATTAGGTTCACAGTGAGAAAAGAACAGATATAATTTCAAGATATATATGGAGTCTCTTTAAATTAAATTGTAAATATATTTTATACATTATGATATTTTCTGAGCATTTCATGTTTTTGCTTTAATTTAGATGCGCTCTCTACTCATGGAAGGTCCAACTTTAGAGACGAAAGATCTAGTAAAACATACGAACGTTTACAGAAAAAATTAAAAGATCGGCATGGAACACAGAAAGATAAATTGAACAGTCCACCACCATCACCTCAGAAATGTCCTTCTCCCACAAATGAACATAATGGACTTGTGAAAGGACAGGACGCAAGTAGTGTCAGGACAGGATCTACAAAGAGCAAGTTTTTGGGGAAAGGAAAAAGTAATTCTCAAGTGGATACAGAAGTAGAAGGTAAGTGTTAGCAAAAAATTAACATAAATGCTACCTCTTATTCTGTGAATTGTCTCTAGAAGTGGAGCTCCCGCACTGACTAGATTGGAACTGGACAGCAGCCTGTTGATTTCACATAATCTAATAAAACGGAGATTACAACCATCTTTGTTATTAAAGTGAGGGACAGCCCCAAGAGATTGCAGCTGCAAGCTGCATCTTGATTGATCTGAGCAAGTTTTGTAGGTCACATCATATAATTCCATTTAGATAAAGGTCTGCACTTCGTCCACCATTGTGGTTTCTCTCTTTGATGTTCTTTGTACTGCATGTTGATGTGCCTATAGAGTGCAAACAGTCTGCTTGGCACTGTAAAGGACATGGAGGGAAACAGTCTCTGCCAGAGATGACCTGTAACTCTTGATGGTTGGGGGCACAATTTAAAGGTTGTGGGGGGGCATGTGACTTCCCCACTCATTTACCTCTGGCTCCTTTTTCCACTCCCTGTGCACCTCCTACACCTGCTCCAATCTGGCACCACCTTGCTCCCACCCTCCCCACAGCTCCTTCCCCACTTACTTCTCCCATCACTTCCCCACTGCAGGCGTGGCTCAGGCCAGAGTGGGCACTAGAAACCTACTGCCAAGCAGGTAACTGTGGCTGTGGGTGAGTAAGAGATGAGACTCAGAGAGCTTCCCCGCGCCATCTCTGGTGGAGCTGCACTGCCAGCCCCATCTCTCTTCTCTGCTCTGGGCACACCCTAGCAGGGTTCAGTGGGAGCGCTAGTTGCTAATGCCTTTCCCAGGCACATCACCCTCAGCTGCACTCAGCCCAAAGTCTGCATCCCTGCTGCTTTACATTTCCTCCACAGCCACTAACCATTCATCAGGCTCCTTCTAGAACACTCCCACACCAGCATCAAATGCCTTGACATCACAATCAGCTTCAGCAAAGGAACCCTACAAACACCTATATAAAAAATCCCCACATATCACCACACTTACCTCTACAGATCCAGCAACCACCCTAGACATACCAAAAAAAAAAAATCTATTACCTGCAGACAGGCACAGTATTTGCTCTGAAAAGAAAGTCCAGGATACACATGGACAATCCTCTAGAGAAATAGATCACATCATGGAATGGACCTATCAGATATGCTAGAAAAACCTGCTTCAATATAGGGGAAAAACAACCATTGATCACACAGCCCTACTTGTCGCCTACCACCTACCACCCCACACTGGCTCTCTAAGGGATATCAAACAGATACAACCCATACTTGATGGGGACCACATCCTGAATGAAATCTTTCCTAAGCCCCCTCTTCTGACCTTCAAACAACTCCCCTCCCCCCATCATCAGACGCAAGCTCCCCGTAGACCAGGACACACCAACTCAAAGCAGCACCATACCCTTCTAGAACAGACGCAAAACCTGCAGACATATCACCACTGCTACAATGATCAATACCAACACAGCACACCTTTCAAGGTCCGTGGGATCTATGCATGCCTGTCACAACATGTTAGAGAGACAAGGTGGGTGAGGTAATATCTTTTATTGGACTAACTTCTGTTGATGAGAGAGACAAGCTTTTCAGAAGTTGGTCCAATAAAACATGTTACTTCACCCACCTTGTCTCTCTAATGTCCTGGGACTGACACAGCTACAACTACACTGCATTTCACAACGTGTGATATATCTCATCCAATGTATCAAATGCCTAACAACTATGTGGGTGAAACCAGACAGTCACTGCTTTCTCAACTGAACTCACACAGAAAAATGATAAAAGGCAAAAACACCCTGTCGCCCATCAGCAAACACTTTTGACAAAGTTTTCACTGCACATCTGATCACTCAGTCCTCTTCCTCAAAGAAAACCAGCACAACAACTTCAAAAGACAAACCTGGGAACTTAAATTCATACCTCGGCTGGATGCTAAAAACCATGGATTTAACAGAGATGCTGGTTTTATGGCTCTTTACAACCTTGCACCCATATCTAGTTAGGAAGTCATCAATATTTGCTAGTGCAGCACTGAGCCAATGAAGAAAGAAAGCAGTCATGCTGCTGCACAGGAGAGGGTATCCCCTCATCATCACTTGTCAGGGGCCAGGCCAGTTGCTAACCTGCTCCCTGACTAACTTTGCTGCTAGGCATCCAATTAACCCAGCTGCATTGCCTTGGAACTGACAGAGTAGCCACAGCACCTGATTGGCTGATGGTTTAGCAGCCATCTTTTAAGCTTAGCACCCACAGCAGATCAGCAGCTGCTCAACACATACCACGCTGAAAGCTGCGCTTGCCCAGATCCTGTTTCCAGTCCTTGATCCAACCATTCATTCCAGTCCCTGCACCTACCTGGTTCCTATCCTGCTCTAGCCTTGTTTTTGAATATGCTCCTGATCTATCTATTGTCCGTTCTCAAGCCAGCCCCTGTTCTGCTCCAGCCTTGGGCTTCAGTCCTCAGCTCAGCCTCTGGTTTACGATTCTGGTTTACCCTCTGGCTCTGGCATTCTGCTTCTGTCCCTCTAGTACTTACCCTTGACTAGTTCCTGAACTCTGTCCCTACCTCCAACCCAGCTCTAACCAGTAGGCTGAACTGTTGTCTCAACCTCTGTGGCTGACCACGCACAGCTTGGCTGGCTACATCACTTCTGTGTTCTCCCTAATGGAAGGGGCAGAGTTGTTGCTGGGCTGATCTGTGGCTATATGACTGTTGCTCGATTGCCTATTTTCACTGTATGTAAATAGTATTGCTCTTAATGTACACTATGTTGCAGCTTTTTAGTAAACTTAAAAACAAAATACATATTAGTAAGGATAGACTTCTTAGCTGTCAATAGTCTATGTGGAATACTAAGAAAAATGCAATTCTCACCCTTTCACTGAGAGATGTCGAGCAGTTTTATTTGGAAGGTTACAAAATAAATCAGTGAAGCATTTTACAGTACAGTTATAAACCTTAAATATGTGCTGTATATTTAAAGTAGCCAAACTTTTTAGAGTAAGAAAACAGAGACTGTTCAAATTTTGGCTTGACTTTAGCTTTGTTGTTTCAATTTGAAATTTCGCACATCATCTCATTTCATCATACATACTTTTAATAGACATCATACCTCTGTTGAACATGTGTATATAATAGATGTTTCTCTTTGAGGCAGCATCCAAAATTCTATTGTCTAACAATTGAGAATCTTAACAGCAATGGTATTTCTATGTAATCACTTATAAACTGTAATTGCTGTTTTTCTCCTAACAGCATTGCAGCTCTGTGTACCAAAATTTTTTCTTTCTACTTCCATCATCGCTTCTTTCCTTCTCTTTTTGGTTTTAATGTTCACAGTTGCACTTGTTTATCATTGATTCAAATGCAGTTATTATGAAGTTCGGTTTTACTCTGTTCTGACTAAAAATCATAAATAAATAAATACATACACACACAGAGCAGGCCTTCTTTGCAAATCTACTTTATTTCAGTGGATTTTATGTCAAATTTGAAGTTGATTTAAAAAGAGGAAACACTTTATAATGTCACCTAGAATTGCAGTAACAAGGGCGTAACAGGTCACAGATATTTTTTAATCAACTTTAACAAGAAAAATCTTATGAATATAAAATAGCGAATTAACTTGATCTCACTTTCTGGTGGGAGATTTAGCAAGTCAGGAGGGTTCACTTGAAATTTGCTCATTTTTAAAAAAAGAAATGAAGGAAAAATACCCTACAACTCCCATCTAACCTCTAATCTACCTAAGCCAGGTTAGATCAGTTCACTCAGTAGTGCATATAAGAAAATGTATGAAGCATCTTAAATAAGTGTTTAGTTAGTGTAAACACTTTTTAAAATATATTACGGAAAAAATAAGGTAGGTAACTGAGATATCTAAGATGTCTCCTAAGCCCTCCAAAGCAATGGGTTATTTAAACTCAAATAAATACATTTTTAGGAGATGGTCATGCCTCTATAATCTATGAAATTTATACAGCCCCCTTGTTTAGGTACTCTTCTTTCAGTTTTAGAGTGCCTTATATCAATGTAGCTTAAATTGATAAGGAAGTTCCACTTGCACACATCTAAATGTGTGTGTATTCTCTGGATTTAAAAAGATACTTTATTGTAAAAATGTTAAACAGTTGTTCATTGACTTTTGTTTGTTTTGTTTTTTAAGAAAAGGATGAAGAAACAAAAGCACTCGAAGCACTTCTTTCGAATATTACCAAGCCAGTGGTAAGTAAATGCTACTTTCCACAAAATCAGAATTGAGCTATTCATGTTTTACCCTGTAGTGGTACTTGGTTTTCTGTTGTCCAGGTCTGGATGACCTTTGGATAGAAACAGTAATGAAAAATCACCAGACTGAGGGCTCGTCAGTCACTGAAGTTCAAATTACTTAAAGTGGTCATTTCATAAATTTTAGAGAAACTGACTTTTTAAAACTTACTAAGCTGAATTCTTTTCTTGCTCGCCCTGATACAGTCCCAGTGTAATTAAGAAGAGAATTTCATCCACTGTAAACTCGTCAAGGTTAAAATCATTCAGACACGCACAGAATCCTGTTATTTTGTTGTTTCTGTTCTGTGTATGTGACATTAATGTGGCTAACATCATAACTATACAGGTAAAACTCTCTCTTATAATAGGCAGTTTATCATTAAAGGAATCAGGGAAATGTTTGTTAACATTCAAAATCAGTTTCAAAAGTAAAAATTTTCAGTAAATTTTCAAATAATTATTCAGTATATTACAAGCAGAAATTTGCTAATTCGGTACTTAGGCAAGTGTGTGTGGATCGCTGAGGGGAATAGTCTTTGTAGCTTGAAGTGCTATCAGTATGCTGGCTGAGCTGCAGCTTTACTACATCTTTTAATTGAAGTTGGATGGCATGGTGTCCATTTTCTCAGTTCCTGAATGAAAATAGGGCTTTGGACATGGAAATTCGACTAATTTACTATGCAGTGAAAAAAGTAAGATTCACCCTGAATAAAGTACTGTCAAATGCACAAAGTAAACAAATGGGGAAAATATTTTTTTTAGTCTATAACTGCTTGTTCACCTCCAGACCTGTATTTGCTGAGTTCCATAAGGATCAGTTCTCTCTCAGTTCCTATTCAACATCAAAATGAAGCCATTAGCAGAACTACTGAGACCTAATGAGCTCATATGCCAACAATATGCAGATGAGAGCTATTTGTATCCTTCAGAACATATGGCAAAACCATTTCCATCATCCTAGCCCAATGCTGGACAAGGATCAGCTCATACATGAAGAAAAGCTGGGTTAAGTTAAACCTGCTCAACAAAGAGATGCTTCTGGTTGGCAGAGTGTAATGGTCCTCACTCAAGGATTGGTCAGGAAGCATGGGCTAGTGGTCAGGGACATGACCCATGAAGAGCAGAGGAGTTGTTGTTAGGGGACCCAAGGCCCTCCCACTCCACCAGGCTCCAACCTAGAGTCCTTTGGGGCCACCAGTGGTCTGGCAACTGAGGCTGCTTAAGGTTGCCCTCCCTGGGCCACTTCCTATCTCACCCACCTGAGGCCAGTTCAGTCCAAGGTTTTCCTCTGCTGGGATAGTCAAAACTAGGGATGTAAATAACATGTAAAAACAGTGACCATGTAACCGATTAAAATTCTGTCGGTTACATGGTTAAACATTTACTCAGGGAAGTAGGGTTGCAGGGGATGCTGCAGCACCCCCATGTTTTACGAGGGGCTCTGCTACCACCCCATATCCTGGGATCCCCTCTGCTGCCCCCATGCCTGGGTCTCTGCTGCTGCCCGGGGTTTCAAAGCTTGCGCCACATGCTACAAGTCTATGCCTAAGAGCGATTCCCATGACTCCTGTCTCCGATATCTGGGAGAGTCTCATCAGGCGGAGTACTGCAAAATCTGCAAGTCCTTCAAGCCACGCATTAAGAAGGACTTTCACCTTAAGCAGTTGCTCATGGAGGCCGCGTTACAACCACCGGCCCCTGACCAGCCGGCGCTGGCCGCAGCTTTCTTGGTGCGAAGTGCCCCGGCATCCATGCGCGACCCAGCACTGCACAGGCACCAAGACAGGATGACCAACCTCAGCACTGGTCGACCTCTCTGGCACCAACTAAATGTCACAAGAAAGGGGAAAGAGGGCACTCTCCCCAAAGAGCTACTAGCTGCTCAAAGAAGCTCCCGGCACGCAAAGACAGATTGCAGGCCCGAGCCAAGAACTGGCACCGTCGACTCCGGCGCCACAGGCCCCGTTGAGTCCAGTACCCAGCGGATTCAGTTCCAATGAATGTCTGGAGGAGGTCCTCGAACACCCTGCCACGCCCGACACTTTCGAGGCAGCAAAAGACCTCATTGAGTTGTTGGTGCCAAATCCCCTCCCGTGCAGGAAGAAGCCCAAGAGGGTGCCGTCCAGAAGGAAGCCAGCAATGGTGCGCCACTTGAGGTCACTGTCTCGGCACCACTCCTGTTCAAGCTTGGCGTCCTGTTATTCTCCGGTACCCGCAACCCAGCGCTAGGTTATGGCACCAGAAGCGAACCCCACAGCAGCACCCGCGATGACTGCATGCCAGTCCATGATGCCATTGGTCACCTGGCACTAGAGGAGTGCAGCACCGACAACCTCACCGGCATCGAGTGAGAGGCACTGGTCCCAGTCCCAAGACTCCCAGTACCGTTCGCGGTCCCGGTCAGCCATACACCGCTCCCCAGCTCCATGGCACCCTGCGGCCGCTCAATGTTCAGCACCGCCCGGGTCCTCTCCGTCGACAACCTCTGGCTCCGAGGCCGACTCCGGTCGCTCCAGCTACAGCAGATATCAAACCGTGGCCAGCAGAGAATCCCACTCAACATGGCAGCCACAATGGCCTCGTCTGGGTCCATGGCACCTGCTGGACCCCATGCGCCTACCACCAGCAGCAGGGCATCACCTCCAGAGCCTCTATGTCCGGGTAATCCATGCAACACCATTCCAGGTTGCCACACAGGTATGCATCAAGGACAAGGGAAGCCACTCTCTCCAGGCTGCCCCCGGATTCCCAAGAGCAACCAGCACTTCCAGGCCCAATGCCCGAGGAAGTGCCAAGCACTGCGACACCTCAAGAGGTGTCAGCCCGCCAGACCCTGAAGTGACCCAGGCATATGGGGACACACAGGAGGGTGTAGATGAGGGCAACCAGCTGCACTTCACTTCCTCCTCTTCCCCAGACGAGGTGGTGGTGGGCATATCTGTCTCAGGACCACCACTGATCGATCATGGGGCTCACCAGGAGCTACTCCACAGGATTGCCTCAATATGGGACTCCAGGCAGAAGAAACAGTCGAGCGAGGGGATCTGATGGTGGACATCCTGACGCTCGAGGGTCCCTCCTGAGTCGCACTTCCTTCCATAAAGATCATACAGATGAATTACAATGCTATATGGCAGACCCAGCCTCCATCATACCAGTGGCCAGGGAAGTAGAAAGGAAATACTTCACCCCTTCCCAGGGCTGCGAGTTCCTGTTCTGCCATCTGACTCCCTGTTCCCTAGTTGTTTCAGCAGTCAGTGAGAAGGAACAACAGGGCCAACAAGCCTCGGCCCCAAAGGCCAAGGAGTCGAAGCTTTTGGACCTCTTCAGTACCCTCCAGCTATGCATAGCCAACCAGCAGGCAATCCTTATAGACATAACTTCAACTCTTGGACATCATTGTCCCAGGACTCACACTCTGAGCTTGCGGTGTTAATTGAGGGGGAAAAAGGCTGTGGCTAAGACTTCGCTACAAGCTTCCCTCGATTTAGCTGACTTTGCGGCCAGAACCATTGCCTCAGGGGTAGTCATGCAACGTTCAGTGTGGCTCCAGGCATCAGGCCTCCCTTCCGAGGTCCAGAATACCCTCCAAGACCTTCCCTTTGAGGGCTTGGGCCTTTTCTCAGAGCAAACAGACTCCAGGCTGCACGGCCTTAAGGATCGCCAGGGATGCATACGCCAGCAACCCAGAGAAAGCCCTTCAAACCTCAGCCTCCGCAGCATTGGCAGTATCAACTCCACCCCAAACAGGAGCTATATTGCAGGAGGGGAGAAATAACAGGCATAGACAGCAGAATAATGTGCCTAACCAAGGCCAGAATAAACCCCAGCCTGGAAACAAGCAAGGGTTTTGAAGGTGCGCCGGAGAACAGTGTACCAACCCACTTCCCGGATCCATCCCCACGGTTTTTAAACCGGCTATCCCTCTTCTACCATGTGTGGTCCCATATAGTATCGGACCACTGAGTCCTATGGATGGTACAGGTGGGATACTTCCTCCAGTTCTCCTCCTCCTTCCCTCCCTCCCACCCACCTTCCCCGTTCCTCTTCAGGGACCCCTCTCACGAGCAACTCCTTATGCAGGTTTGTTCGCTCCTCGAGATAGGTGCAGTGGAGGAGGTTCCACAGGAGCTAAGGGGAAAAGGGTTTTACTCCCATTACTTTCTAATCCCCAAGGCAAAGGGAGGGTCTTCGACCCATTTTAGGCCTTCACAGACTCAACAAATTTATGGTCAAATTCCGGTTCCATATGGTCTTCCTAAGCAGTATCATTCCATCGTTGGTCCAGGGGATTGGTATGCTGCCCTCGACATGAAAGACACACACTTCCATATTGCCGTTCATCCGGTGCACCGACACTTCCTCTGGTTTGTCGTAAACCAATATCACTACCAGTTCACGGTTCTCCTGTTTGGCCTGTTTACAGCCCCTGAGGTGTTCACAAAATGCTTGGTGGTGGTGGCGGCCTCCCTGCGGAAAAGGCAAGTTCGAGTGTATCCATACCTCAACAATGACTACTGACAGGTCATTCCAAGGACGAGGTCCAGTCCCACATGGTGATGGTCATGGACACATTTCACAGACTGGGGCTCCTCCTCAGTGTACCCAAATCGTCACTCATACCTACCCAAAGGATAGAGTTTATAGGGGCAATCCTGGATTTGGTACAGGCAAAAGCAAGCCGTCCAGAGCCCAGGTTCCAAGCCATAGAGCAGATTGTCAAATCAATGCTTCAGTACCCCACCACGATACTCAGGTGTTGTCTGCATCTAATAGGGCAGGGGTCGGCAACCTTTCAGAAGCGGTGTGCCGAGTCTTCATTTGTTCACTCTAATTTAAGGTTTCGCATGCCGATAATACATTTTAACATTTTTTAGAAGGTCTCTCTCTCTATAAGTCTATATATTATATAACTAAACTAGTGTTGTATTGTAAAATAAACAGGGTTTTCAAAATTTTTAAGAAGCTTCATTTAAAATGAAATTAAAATGTTGATCTTATGCTGCCGGCCCGCTCAGCCTGCTTCTGGTCTGGGGTTCTGTTCACCTAGGCCGGCAGCGGGCTGAGCAGGGCCTGCGGCCGGGACCCCGGCTGGCAAGGATCCGTCAGCCAGAACCCGAGACCAGCAGCGGGCTGTGCGGGGCTGGCAGCCAGGGCCCAGAGGGCTGGGGGAAGAGGGCTGGAGTCAGGGCTGGGGGCTGGGTATGTGAGGGGGTGTAGGTGTCAGGGCAGAGGGAGCGCTGGGTATGGGTGGGGGTGCCAGAGTCAGGGCTAGGGTTGCGGGTGGGGGGAGATGAAGGAGTCAAGCAGAGGGCTGGGTATGTATGAGGAAGGTACAGGGCTCAGGGCAGGGGCCTGGAGGGGGTGCGGGGCTCAGGGAAGAGGATGTGGTGTGTGGGTGGGTGGGGTCGGGGGTCAGGGCTCAGGGGAGAGTGCTGGGTGACTGCCCCCCCAAAAATTCTCAACCCTGCTGCTCCTTGTCCCCTGACTATCCCCTCCTGGGACCCCACCCCCTATCTAAGCCTCCCTGTTCCTTGTCCCCAGACTGGACTCTACCTCCGACCTGTCCCCTGACTGCCCCAACCCTTATTCACACCCCCGTCCCCAGCCAGATCCCTGGGACTCCCATGCCTATCCAATCACTCCCTGCCCCCTGACAGGACCCCCAGAACTCCTGACCCATCCAACTCCCCCCCCCACTCCCTGCCTGCCCCAACCCCTTTCCACACCCCTGCCTCCTGACAGGACTCCCAGAACTCCCAACTCATACAACCCCACCAGCTCCTTGTCCCCTGACCACCCCCTTCAGAGACACCCCCACCCTAACTTCCCCCCCGAGGACCCTCCTTGCTCCCGGTCCCCTGACTGCCCTGACCCCTATTCACCCCCTGCCCCCTCACAAACCCCGGGACTCCCATGCCCCATCCAATCCCCCTCCTCCTCTAACCCCCCCCAGGATCCCACCCCCCCGCTCCCTGTCGCCTAACTGCCCCCACCCCTTATCCAACCCCCCCCCAGCCCTGGGCCCCTTACCATGAGGCTCCACACAGAGCTAGATACGCTGCTCTGCGGGAGCACACAACCCCGCTCCTCTGGTTGAGTGGGGAGCATGTCTGCCTCCCCGCGGAGCCAAACACTGCCCTCGGGAGCGCGCAGCCCCAACCCCCAGAGCGCTGCACGCGGCGGCATGGCTCCAGGGGAGGGGAGAAGGTGGGAGAGGGGCCGGCAGCTTGCTGCACTCGGCACCACGCTCCAACCCGGGAGCGCGGACCCCCCGGCTTGCCGTGCTGGGATAGTGGGGCCATTTGCTCACCCCGTGCACACGGCTATGCTTCTGCTCCCTGCCCCCACGGGGGAAGTGGAGGGCAGAGGAGAGCACGCCGGGCTCGGCAGGATTTTTAGTGGCATGCTGGAGTCCTAGCAGGCTCCAGCGTGCCATTAAAATTTGGGTCGTGTGCCGTCTTTGGCACACATGCCATAGGTTGCTGACTTCTGTAATAGGGCACATGGCAGCATGTATGTACATGGTCAAGCATGCCCGTTTGAGATTCAGGCCCATACAAGCATGGCTCGCACTCTCTTACCATCTGTAACGAGACCCCCAGGACTTTGTGGTGATGATCCTGGAACAGGTTCTAGAATCCCTGCGTTGGTGGCTGGACCGACCAGTGGTCTGTGCAGGCGTCCCCTTCGCCAAGCCCCAACCTTCTCTGACATTAGTAACAGACCCATCAGATCTGGGCTGGGGCGCACCCTTAGGAGATCTGAGGACACAAGGCTTGGGGTCAAAGGACAAGATACCTCTCCATATCAGCCTGAAGGATCTCAGGGTGTTTCATCTGGCCTGCCAACCTTTCATGCCACGTTGCAAGGTCGCAGCATGACAGTCCTGACAGACAACACCACCATCATGTTCTATATAAACAAACAAGGTGGAGCCCGCCCCTCACCTCTCTACCGCAAGGCTCTTCTTCTCTGGGACATCTGTATAGCCCAATCCATTCAGCTCAAAGCATCATACTTTCCAGGGGTGCGGAATGAGGTGGAGGATCGCCTTAGCAGGTCATACCACATGCATGAGGGGTCAATCAGATCGGACATCATACAGTTAATCTTCCGAAAGTAGGATTATCCCCAAGTAGACCTCTTCACACCAAGAGCAACAGACAGTGCCCTCAGTTCTGCTCATTCCAAAACTACAGTCCAGACTCAATCGCCGATGCATTCCTAAAACCATGGGGCAAGGGTCTAAAGTATGCCTTTCCTCCTATCCCGCTCGTCCACTGGGTCCTCCTCAAAATTTGCAGGGACAGGGCAACGGTAATCATGATCACCCCATCTTGGCCCCAGCAGCATGGGTGCACAACCCTCCTAGACCTGTCCATAGATGCCCCGATAGCCCTGTCCCGCCACCTGGGTCTGATCACGCAGGACCATGGGCACCACCTCCACCTGCAATCTCTACATCTCATGGCTTGGAAACTCCATGGCTAAATCCCATGGAGAGCCAGTGCTCTCAGTTGGTGAGACAAATTCTTCTCGGTAGTAGGAAACCTTCCACTAGGGCTACCTACCTGGCAAAATGGAAAAGGTTTTCCTGTTGATGTGAACCCAAGCCCCTTCAACCTCTCCAAGCTCTTGTCCCAGTTATTTTAGACTACATCCTACACCTTAAGCAACAGGGTCTATCTCTTTCCTCCATACTGGCGGCCATTTCAGCTTTCCATCCAGGGGAGTCTGGGCACTCAGTGTTTTCAAATCCCATTGTGGGGCGATTCCTCAAAGGGCCGGAGAGGGTGTTCCCGTATTCTCACCCACCAGTCCCAGTCTGGAACCTGAACTTGGTCCTCTCCAAACTCATGAACCCACCATTTGATCCCCTGGCCACTTGTTCCCTCTACCTATCTTGGAAGGTGGCTTTCCTGGTGGCCATTACATCGGCAGGGAGAGTGTCCAAGCTGAGAGTCCTCACCGCCGAAACACCTTACACGGTGTTTCATAAGGACAAGGTCCAGCTTAGACCACACCCCAAATTTCTCCCCAAGGTGGTCTCCCAATTCCACATGGGTCAGGGCATTTGCTTACCAGTGTTCTTTCCAAAACCTCACACGAGCCAGAGACACCGCACCTATACACACTAGATGTATGGAGAGTTTTGGAGTTCTACATAGAGCGCACAAAATCTTTCCACAAGTCGATCCAATGGTTCATCGCCATAGCTGACAGAGTGAAGGGCCTTCCTGTGTCTGCGCAACGCATATCATCCTGGATTACAGACTGCATTTGCACGTGCTATGAGCTGAGCAAGGTCCCAGCTCCAGCAATTACGTCTCATTCAACCAGAGCACAGGCATCTTCAACAGCCTTTCTGGCTCAGGTCCCTATCCAAGAGATCTGTAAAGCAGCTACTTGGTCTTCAGTGCATACGTTTACAGCCCACTATGCTGTCAACCAACAGGCCAGAGATGATGTGGTAGTCGGCAGAGCTGTTCTTCAATCAATCGTTCCATGACTCCTACCCTCCTCCAATGATAAACTTGGAAGTCACCTAATTGGAATGGACATGAACCATCACTCGAAGAAGAAAAGACAGTTACTTACCTCTCATAACTCTTGTTCTTCGAGATGTGTTTTTCATGTCCATTACAATACCCACCTCCTTTCCCGTCTGTCGGAGTCAATGGCAAGAAGGAACCGAAGAGAGGTCAGGCCAGCAGGGTATAATATACACTGCCATAAGGGCGCCACTCTAGGAGGCTCCCCTGCTGTCCCGACGGGAGCTGCTAAGGGAAAAAGTTTCTGACATCCGTACACATGGCACGTGCACACCTAATTGCAATGGACCTGAACGACACATCTTGAAGAACAACAGTTACAAGAGGTAAGTAACCATCTTTTCTGCGGGGAATGTTCTGCACAAATTCTGCATTGCGCAGTGGTGCAGAATTCCCCCAGGAGTACATAGTACAAAATACAGTAGCATGCCTCTTGCACAACAAGGATTACCATGAGCTCATCAGAGATGTCTTTTACTTGCTACTTTGGTTCCCCCTAGAATGTCACATCAAATTCAAACTCGTGGTCTCTATTTTGGAAGCTTTTAATGGTCTGGGACCGGGATACCTGAAAGACCATCTAGAGCTCTGCGACAAGAACTGGACTTCAGTCAACAACTCTGCCCCGTGGCACAACATAGCTGTGTACTGCAAGGGGGAGACTTGTTTATATAGAAGACAGAGCTTTCTCAGAGAACTGATTCAAGATTGCAGAAGAAATTCCTGCAGGATCAAAGAACCACTGCAAACCTCACCACTTTCCATTCTAAAGTTCAAATGCTCTCTAAACTTACCTTCGTTAATAATAACACAGCATACATATGCTTAAAAAAATAAAATGACAAGAAATCCATGCACAAATTTCCCCTTGGGGAGAGGAAGGAAGAAAGAGCACCACACAATAAATGTTAGTCATGTCACTTAATGTGCTTTTGGAAGGCACTCAGATACTATGGTGATGGGCACAATACACAGTCTTGAATATAAAAGCAGCTTTTTCAGTTTTAGTAATCTTAAATGTTACATGTAACAATAGATAATAAATGTTCAGACAGAGGCGTAATTTTGTTGTTGTTCATGGTGTCCCTTTAACTTCATGTCTTAACAAGTTTAATAAAAAAATTTAGAGCCGTGTTAAATAAAAAACAATTATTCCCAGAATTTATTATACACAAGAATGACAAACAAATGTAACCAGATTGTTCAGTTATATTTTGCCACTAGATGGCTCTGGTTACTTATCTATGTTCTTTGGTTGCAAATAGCTTTGTGTCTGAAGGTGGAAGTGATCATACTATTTCCTGTATTTCCAAATACATAGTTTGGTCCCACTTGTAGCCTAACCAGTGAGTTATTGTAATTGAACAAATATTCTGAAAAAGTCACTTTTTCTGTTCTGTTTTATTCATACTGTTTAGTTATAAGTGTTGGCCCACAGTTGAAGTTATATGACAGAGTTCTTAAATGTTATGTTTCTGTAGATATCAGACATTCAGGCACGGACAGTAGTACTTGCATGGTCCCCTCCATCCAGTACCATCAATGGGGACACTGACAAGAATAATGTGCCGGAGGTGTACATTTATGAAGTTCTGATATCAAACACTGGAAAAGATGGAAAATACAAAACTGTGTATACGTAGGTATTTGTTATCTTTATTAGATTACTGATGCCCTGAACTTTGTACATAAGCCTATTTTAAAAACTGCCTTTTATCTACAGAGTGAGATAATGAGACATCTCACAAGACTTCACTTTTGAGGCAAATTGTTTTAATCAGTAAGATGAAACTGCTTTATTTCCCAAATCTTTACCAATAATTTACTATGTAAAGGCTTGACCCTTTAAGGAACAGAATGCCTTCATCTTCCACTGATTGTACTTCGGTTGACTACAATGGAAGTTAAGGTTTCTGAAATGATATAGGATCAGAGTGAAATCTTTTTTGTTTACTTACTTCAATTTGTACTACTACTACTACCACCACCAAAACAAAAGTATGTTTCCAAGGTTCTGGGACCCTGTAAACATGTGGGCCTCACCCCTGCTGTGCCTCCTGCTGGTCATCTCCAGGAATTAGCTCTCCAGCCGTTGAAGTGCCCTCTGCAGGCCGGTGTCCCATTAGCGCTTGCTAGCCCCCATGTCCGTCCCAGGACCCCAGTGCCCCTTTAACTGGGTGCTGCCCCCTAGAAGTACCCCACAGTCTGGGTCTCCGCCTCCCAGGGAAGCTCCCACCCACTATCCCCACTTGCTTCAGTCTTGGCTACTGGCAGTCCTCATCTAGCCCCCGTTCACTGGGGCAGACTGCAGCGTATAAGCTACTCATCATAGGCAAAGGGTTTTGGACCTGCTGCCTCTGGCTACCCATGGGCTTCCCCTGCAACCCAGTAACTAATAGGCGTTACCAGGCCTGCAGCCTGGGGCTTTCCTAGGCTGGACTCCCTTGGCCTTTCCCCAGGCCTGCTCCACTCTAGATACCTAATTAATCTCCCTGCAGCCAGGCCCTTCTCTTTCTGAATGCAGAGAGAGACTGCTGAGCGCCTGTCTCCCAGCCTTTTTATACAGGCCAGCTGTGGCCTGATTGGAGTGTGGCCCAGCTACAGCCGCTTCCCTAATCAGCCCAGCTTTTAGAGCTGCAGCTCTCTCCAGGGCTGCTTTTACCACTGCAGTCCTCCCAGGCAGGAGCGGGGGATCACCCCGCTACAGACCCCATGACACCCTGGTCCCAAGGACCACTGGGGATATCAGTTGGCAGCTCCTTCATGGGGCTGTGAGCACGGGCGTGTACTTGGCGCGGTTTACCCCTGACCCGGACACCTGCCCCTTCTGCAGCGTGAGGGAGACCCTGGCGCACGTTTACTTAGAGTGTGCCAGGTTGCAGCCCCTACTCCAGCTCCTCATTAACATCCTCTTACGTTTCTGGCTGCACTTTTCCCCTCACCTCCTTCTGTACGCACTCCCTATCCGTGGCCCCACGAAGTCCTGAGACCTCCTGGTCAACCTCCTCCTTGCCCTGGCTAAAAAGGCCATCTACACGACCAGGGAGAGGAGGTTGGCCGATGGAGACCCCGGTGACTGTGGGGCTTGTTTCCGATCCATGGTCCGTTCACGCATCCGGGCGGAGTCCTCTGGGCGGCGTCCACTGGCTCCCTTGATGCCTCCGAGGAGCAATGGGCGCTGTCCGGGGTTCTCTGCTCAGTGTCCCCGTCAGGTTCCCTTCTTATGACCCTTTGACCTCACTCCTGTCCCTGTTCTTTTATTAGTTGTCCCCCGAACTCAGTGGGTTCTGTGGTCCTGTGGGTCCTCCCCTTAGGCTGGTGGGGGATCCTTTAGCAGTGGGCAGGCTTCGCCCGCCCACTTCCCAGACACCCAATAGATACAGACCCCATGACAGTCTTTTAACTTTTTATTACTTCCAGAACACAATATCCTGGCAACAGCGAAATGTAAGCAAAACTTAAGCCTCACCAACAGAATCGTAGACCCTTGCAACTCTTTCCCTAAAACAAAGGGACAAGAGATGAGCCTTCACAACGTAATCTAAAAGCTACCCAAACCAGACTAATGGACGCCTTCCTGGGGGCTGCACTTCTTGCTTGCCTCTCACAAGTAGGAATATGCAGAGGCCACCTCAAAGAATAAAAATAATTATTTACCATAGTAATTGTGGTTATTCAAATGTGTTGTCTCTGCATATGCACGCTACCTGCCACCATCCCTTCTTCCTCAAAGTTCTATACTCTATACTCATAGGACTTGGGTTTAATGGAAGGAATGGGGCTAGGGCTACACAGCCCTTTTAAAGCCTCATTCTGAATGTACAATGATGTGAGAACTAGTTGTATAAATTGAAGTAATTGGGGCTCATTCAGCCCCAGTAAGAACTACTCCAGGTGTGCTGGTATTCCCATCTCTGGTGTTCCCGCAAATGTGAATATACAGTGGCAGCTCTCTTGAAGAATCAGTTACTATTTTAAGTAATGATTTTATTTACCTCAGGGAGGTGTGAAAATCAGTGTTTATAAAGCGTTTATGTACATGTTTAGTATTTTAAGATATTACTGTCATATGGTGTCCACCTAAGGATAGGACTCAAATGATATCTGACACATTGGGTGACCACGTAAAGTGAAGGACAATCTTTTTTATATAAAAGAACTGGAAACCAAAAGATAGATACATCTTTAATAAAGCACCACTAAATATGCTGGAACAACAAAGCATTAGGAAATAGCGGGGAACAATCCTGCACTGCAAGATGGATTGATTAAATTATTTCCCTCTTTAATTTCTGTTATTCTGAGACAATATTTTAAACAAAATTGTACTTCTTTCCAGTGGAGAAAAAACTAGTGTTACCATAAATGATCTCAGGCCAGCAACTGATTACCATGCAAGGTAAGTACCCTTCTTTTAATCTATTAAATGCAGTGGAAATTTTTAGAGTAACTTTCCAAATTTGAAACTATTCACTGTAATTAGTATGTATAACAGTATGAGCACAGTAACTGACTTTGATATCTTCAGTCTTTACACCAGACATGCTGTTCTTCCCCTGATGATCACTATAATTTATGAACTAGCCACAGTTTAAATGTTGATACTCTCAAATGAAGAGTAGTGAACTCTTTCTCCCTGAGGTCCAGGACTGGCAGACTCTGGAAGCCAGTTGTGGCGCTCACTACACCATGCTCCCTCCTTCTCACTTCATGCTACCAGAACGCCCCTGACAGTCTCCCTTCCTTCTTCTTATGGCAGCATCAGCACAGGAGGTGAAGGAGCCATTTCTGCCAGGTTTCCACCAATGGAGAGCTCACCTACACAAGGGGAATTCTCCACTGGTTATTTCTGGACATTTTAAGGCCACTTTGTACTATTAAGACAGTAGCAGGCAAGAGAATCTGACCGATTATGCACTGTTACAAGGGTCCCTAGTTCACTATAATTCTGCAGCTCCAGCAGGAACTGCTGCACAATTCATGGCCCGTGGAAGAAATGGCAGAGGGTGGGGAGAAGATGCCATGCTTGGTTCCTTTTCCTCTCTCTCTATCTCTCTCTCTTGTTTCTAATTTAGATGCTAGTTAATGAGACTTCAGACTAACAAAAGGAGGTGGAGAATACACATTTAACTGGATAAATATGTATTTAAGTGCCTAACATTAGGTATCCAGGCATGAACATTTTGGCCTAAGTATGAAACATGAAGTCCTTAAACCACAATGGTTTTTAGGTTTTTCTCTAATTAATGCAGGTAGGTGGTCAGTAATAAAGACCAAACTTGAAGTTATGATATGTTATGTTTTTCTTTCTGGTGTTGCACAAATTGTGAAAATTGGTGGAAGTTGCTTAAATTCTTTCATGTATCTGATACTCTGCATATCAATACATCTCATAATGTCTGTCTTTTAAATAATTGGCTTTTAGTGTTCTTGTAGTTTACTGCATATTTATGGAATGTGTACAATATTAATCTGCTAATATCTGAAAACAAAATATGGAGGTTGACCGATAAATTTCATGTTTTTGTACACTTTTACCTTTGGATAATTTTTTTTTAATACATTGGTCACCATTAAAAGTCTACCTTTACCTTTGGTTATCACATAGTGGTATCCAGTATACTGCAAGAGGATAACTGTGGTTTCTCATATGTAACTATAGGGAGGATAGTTGTTGACTGATGGGAACCACTATGTATGTATATCCAAAGCAGTGTATTGCATTTCTCCTTCACATAAATTGTATTGAGCAGAAATTTTCCACCTTTTTTTATTATTTACTTTTAACTATAACATTTGGAGGGGATGGGAATATGCTGTTTTTTGAATGTTGTAAACTCAAAATATTGTTCAGGTTCTACAGAAATTGTATCTTTACATTCTGAAACAAAATGTTATTGACCTCTTTTTCTACTCTAGAGTCCAAGCAGAATGCAACAGCATAAAGGGAAGCCCTTCAGAAGCTGAGAGTTTTACAACAATGAGCTGTGAACCTGATACTCCAAATCCTCCAAGGATAACTAACCGGACCAAAAATTCTCTCACTCTGCAATGGAAGGTAAGACTTGTTTTAAATGACCACAGGATGAGATTTAATACCTGCTTTAAGTGCAAATCTCAGTATAACCTTAAGAGTGGAATTACAGTTGTTGGAAGTAATGCAGTATTGAATCAACCCCAAAGGATGTTTTCAAAGTTTATTACTGCATTCATTTTTTATATGTTATTTTTTTCTGTTTCGCAGTAACCATCAGCAACTATTTACACTGTAAAATATTTGTTATCAAATGAATGCTTCAGTATCTAAACTTTTGCGTTTAAAAAAGAAATGTGTTAATTGTGGTGTTGAGACTCCTAAAAACATGAACCCAAGTATAAACTGTTATCTTTGTGAGACTGCAGACATTCTGAACCAATAGCCTAAAGAAACATAAATTGCTCTGTTCATCTCAGTTGAATTGTTCACACTCTGAAACTTAAAGATGGCCAACTTAAGTGTCAACATAGCTAACTAAATCACCGCTGATCATTTTAGCAGTAACATCCAGCTAAAGTAAAAAGTGGAGTTGAGGACAAATAGATATGTCACTTAAAGTTTCAGCTTTTAAAATTTAAATAAGAACTTGTCTCGTCATTTGCAGATTATTTCAAAATCTAAAACATGGACTATTTTTAAAATGACTTATTGATATGCAGTATTTTTGTTTATTAAAACTTAGTTAAAACCATTTCTGTTTGCACTTCAAGGTCTGTACGGTATATTTTTGTCAAATAAATTTGTTACAAAATGTAGTTTACAAAGACTATTGTGCATTTAACTGAGTTCATGTTGATTCTCTGTTTTCAGCAGAAAATGGAGTGCACAACCTATTTTTGTAGGAGTGTCACTGATGGAAAAGAATTCCTGTCCTATGGACTTTCGTAGGCCTGGAGAAGTATTTTCGCCATTTTTCAGGATTCAAAGATAAATGTACAAAAATCAGAAAAAGAACAAGTTAAGGCCATCATAATCTATAGGGTGTTTTTTTTAATGTAGTAAAGGAAATGTAATAGGCAAGATCATCAGCCATCACACTAAGAAAATCTCTGTGGCTGTAGTTTGGCTCTTGTTGGATTTATTATTATTAATACATAGTATTGCCACATTGCCAATTCACCAAATCTGAAGGCCAAATGGTATTTGTACAGTTGCTCTAAACATGTCTAAAATGCCTACATAATAAGCAATTACCACATCCACACAGTAACAAACATTCATAAGCATTTGATGAGAATATTCACAAAAGGATCAGTCCCAGGGATAACCCTCTCATCCTGATTTACTTCAGCATCATTAGGTAGGATCTGATAAATACTCCTAGGAAGCCTGATTCTTTTATACAGTGTAAGAAACAAGTGATGTCATGATGACTGTTCTCTTATCTTAAAAAATAGTTTTTGGCTAGTTTGGGATTGACCTTTAAGCCTGTAGACAAGAGTTTATGAGTGGGCCTCTTTCTTCAAGATAACATTGCTGTATTAGGCATAATTATAAGTTAATCATATCACAAAACAACTTTTCTTTGTTTGTTAGAACCAGTTCTGATAATTAGATGCTTCTCTTCTCTTATTAGCCACATTTTGAGCTCAGCATTTTTACAACTTACCTTGTAACTTGCCAGTTACATTTTTTTCCTCAAGACCTTCCCATAGCTGCTAAAAACCCATGGCTTAAACTACAAAACACATATATATTCCTTCTTTAAGATAAGCTAATGTAACCCTTTATACCCTTTAACCTATCTAACCCTCCTCAGAAAATTGCTATAGGATGGTATTTGACACTGTTACCAGAATATTTTTCAGAGGTGTGTGTTGCCAATAAAAGGAGAGTTGAGGTAAACCTCAAACAGCCAGCATCAGAGAGCAGTTGGTCACCTCTGATCCTGACTTGATTGGAACAGGTGACCTATAAATGAATGTCTCTAGCCCATTGCCATTTTTCTAAAGTGATCTTGTCCTGCTGCTATTGTGTCCTAATTTTATTCTTTTCTTGTTGCAGACATCTTGTGACAATGGTTCTAAAATACACAATTATCTTTTAGAATGGGATGAGGTAAGCAAGTTTGCTGTATTTATACTATTTTTCTCTTTATATTTTTTTAAAAATAATTTTATGTGAATATGAACATATTTTCAGAGGAAAACTATGACTAAGGTTAAGATTTTGGCAAGGGGATTTTTATTAAAATTCACAGGTAGGATGCCGGCAATAAACTATAAATTATGGAATCTAGAGCTCAGCACCACGGGGCTGAACCTGAAGCCCTGCACAAGGGGTATGGAGGCACTGACAGCTGGAGCGCTGCCAGCTGCAGGGCAGGGTTGACAGCTGGAGCCCCACTGGCCACTGCAGGGTGAAAGCAGAAGTCATGGATGGAGGTCTGTTAAAGTCACAGAATCTGTGACCAAATTGTATCCTTAATTGTGACCCATATCTTTGAGGCAAGTGTTGGTAATATACAATTCATTCCTAAGAAGGTGTCAAAAATACAGCTATATTTCCTCAAATTTTGCTTGCTGAATAGAAAATGGCAGTATTATCAGGTGGCTCTTAAAACTTACGTTATTGGGTCACTGTTTAGGGTGGCTTTTTCCTTTCTGGTGGCCCTGTTCTTCCTCCCAGGATATGTGAGCTGAGAGTCATTTCCATGTGAAGATCTCCTTCCTTGTGTAAGGATGGCTCACCTATCTCCCAACCCATCCCCTTAGACACTTCAGAGCTTATCAGGAGAGGAGTTAGATGGGCTGTGGGGCGGAACATGCACAGCCTCCTTCATCAGCCCTGTGGAGCTAAGGACTGAGAAAACAGCATTTTGAGTTCAGTATTCATAACCATGGCATCCTTGGCTTGTTTTGAGTTTAACTGGATGAACATTCTTCATGATTTAGCAAACTGTTTTAATCAGTAGATGTGCTTGTTTAATGAACAGTGTAAATAATATGAGTTTTAATTATTCCTTTTAGGGAAAAGGAAATGGAGAGTTTTGTCAGTGTTACTATGGCCAACAGAAGCAGAATAGAATTACTAAACTATCACCAGCAATGGGGTACACCTTTAGACTGGCAGCCAAAAATGACATGGGCATGAGGTGAGTATTACCATGTTATAGACATAAACAATGTAGTGTGTCTACATCCACGTGCATGTATATGCAGGAACAACATATAACAGAATACTGCTGAAATTAAATAACGTTATCTGCCCACCTAATATACACGATAAGGCACAAGACATATCATTGAATGCTCTTAAACCTCCTAGAGGTTCTTACCACTGCATACGATATATTGCTCCTGTTATTAAACCATTTTGATTTTAAAAGATTTAAAACAGAAATCTTTATTTTGAAGTAATTTTAATAGGTAACATTACACATAAACAGTTACGATAAAATCTTGAAAATTAAAATAAAAACAGACAAAACACCTCCTAGTCCATCTGTGAATATCTGGACATATAGCTCACATTTCCTGTATTGTAAGCTAGTGGAGGGCATTACTCTGTATGATGGTATATCCTTTTAAAACTAATCACTCTCTAAACATTTTTTAAATCACATATTTTATAGACATAAAAATACACTACTGGCTTTATAATTCTGTTTAAGTAATAAACAATATTTAAGGAGAGCTCTTACAAGAGGAGGGGCCAAATTTTGCCCTAGGTATGATTGAGGATGTCTTTTATTAACATTGTTGGGAACTTTAGGCATCTGAGAGCAGAATTTCATCTAGATGATGTTACTGACCAAAAATAAATGTTCTGTTTTTATAAGTCCTATATGTGTTTAAGTTATTAACCATTATTAATTTCAAGCACATATGAAATACAGCACAAAATATTTGCTAAATTGGAAAAGTACAAAAATGAAGCAGAGAGAAATAGCTAAAAGAAGGTTTCTGAGTGAATTGTCGGGGGCCTGATCCATTGCCCACTGGAATCAGTGTGACTCTTTCCATTGATTTCAGTGCGCTTTTGATTGGGCCCACAGAGTAAAAATAATAGATTAAGAACATTTTTTTTAAATTGACTCTTTATTTTGTGTTAACATGCCCATTAGTTAGATCTACCCACTGGGTGAATGCTTAGGTATTTTGGCATTTAGTGGGGGGTAGACAGGTCTGTTATCTGCCCTTTTGTTGGGGCCGGGATGTAGGTGGCTGGGTAATCTGGTTGGAGCAAGGGTTGGGGTTGGGAATCAAGCAAAGGGTCAGAGCCAGAGTTGGAGAAAAGAGGCAAGAATCAGTAATAAGGCAGGAACCTGGAGTCCAGGCAGAGAGGCAGGAACCAGGTCTGATGTAACAGCCAAGTAGAGCCCAGTTGTGTGGACAACTTCCTGTGCCTCTCTTTGGGTTTAAATAGGAATCCCTGACCAATCAGAGATCCTGGTGTTCCTCCAGGCAGGGCCCGGTGAGACCTCGTGTAACTTTTGTTTTCATGGTTTCTCTGCTTGGCTGGTTAGTAGCAATATGTTGGGTGGGAGCAGGGAGACGACTGTTAACTGGCAATCCTGTGGACCCAGTCTCAAGGCCTGCAGGGTCATGACGCCTTTCCATTCACTCCATGCATTTAGCATACCTAGATATAGATTTGGGTTGGTTTGTTTGTTTGTTCAAAGTAACTAACTTCATGATATACACATCTCTGCATCTCTGTTCCTGGGACGTTCTTACTAGTGATTTAGTGCAAGTACAAAAATTAATACCGTCCCCAAAATTAGGAAAGTTCCATCGTGTTTTGTGCTCATTATATAGTAATTCTCAAGGTCTGATTTGCATGTTGCCTTTGTGGAAGCCTTTATCACGTGTTGTCTTTTAGTTTTTATTTGTTAAAAAAAAAAAGTGGTGAAATTATGGCCCGTTATACTTAAAGATAACAACTTTTTGTTATAGTAGTCACATCATTATAATGTGTTTGAAAACATCAAAAAACAAAAGTAAATAGATATGCAGGGAAATTAAATGATATCATGATGGATTCCACTCTAAAAAGACCCAGATGGTCCAGACAGTGTAGAAGAAATCCAAGTTTTGAAATAAAAGTTGTTAGGTTGCTACCTTTGTTGCGTAAACCATACAGAGAACTATATTTTCCAGGCTCCCAATAGTCCCTCATTCACTCTTGCTTCCTTCCCTAATGATTCTGTTTCATAATGTCTCTCGTTCTTTCCTGTACCCTTTACTTGCCTTTTGTCTCCAAATAAGGCTACCCAAAGATATATCAGGTAAGGCTGACAAATCAGGCTTTGCCAGATTCGTCAGTGGTCTACACTGTATTTTCATTTACTACAAAATACAAATTTTGTATTGGCAAGTCCACAAGAAGCTTAGCTTTCAGAGAGGCTTTACTTGTCCCATTTTTTTGGACTCCTGGAAAATTAACACTTGATAAGTAGTAGGTTCACTTAGAAGTGTACAAGTGTTTGCACAGGTAGCTGGTTAGGGAGCAGAATGAATTTGGTCAGTTTTTTTAGTAAATCTTGAACAAATGAAAACAGTACAGGGCAGAGGTGGAAAGAACAAGCTTTGGCATTAGTTGGATAAAGTACATAAACGTGCAAGTGTTTTAGAGACTTACTGCTGTCCAAATTATGTCACTTCTATATGGATTTTAAAAAATAAATTGTGTTCTTGGACTATTTGGTTAACAAATATGTATATTAATTCCAGGCCAAACGTTCAAATATGGGCATGTATAACCTGTATTAGCATGACTTACGCACACAGGTACAATTTGTTTGTACAGGATGGTCAACTGCATGTACCAGTATGCAATTACCAGTGATGTGCATGTCTGACAAATTGGTCTGAAACTGTTGTATAGCAATTCCGTATTATTCTTGTTCCTGCTTCATCCTATTTAGTTTGCATACTGTTTGTTTCAAAACAGTGGTTTTAGTGAAGAAGTCCTGTATCATACCTCAGGCACTGCCCCATCAATGCCAGCCAGTCCTATGCTGATTAAAGCTGGAGTTACCTGGTTATCCTTACAATGGACTAAACCCTCAGGAACACCAACAGATGAAGGAATCTCTTATATTTTAGAGATGGAGGATGAGACCTCAGTAAGTGTGAAATAAATATTCTAAATAAGAGAAGAGACCATAAATGAATGTTTTAGCACACGTAATAGTATCTCAATGTAATAACAACACTTGCCATTGACAGGATCTTCTGTTGGGGATGTGATGTTGTTCTAATGAGACATATGGGTGCTTTTATTTCATATACGTTACATGTAGAGGGAGATGGTAAATTTCATATCATAAAATCAAAATTGGGAAAATATGTGCAAAAAAAATTCATTACAGAAATTAGTATGCAGTTGTGATTTTTGTAATCAGCAAGGTTTTTTAGTAATGGTTAGGTGATATCAGTAAATAAAATAGAAATATTTAATAATGTCCTTCCATTGTAATGAAATTATATTCTAATATTAAACGTTCATATGTCTCTTGCCTTACGGACACTGCAAATTAGGCTTTGGCCTTGGCAAGAATATACCTTCTCCTCAATCCTGTAAAGGGATGAGTCTTGCTAGCAAGTAAGAGGACATTGTTGGAAGGATGTTCTCACTTTCTTTGTGTCCCTGTTTGTTAAAGGGATGTATTTGTAAACAATGAGCAAGTAATTGGTGTCAATTTTGAGCACATCCTTTCTGTGGAAAACCATGTCAGAGATGGTAAGAAAGTGTCCGAGTTTGTGCAATTTATACAGGCTGTATCCTACTTATACCATGACGACTGCAACAACTAATCATACAGTCTTGACCATGAGGCAATTGGTTATTTTCTTTTTCCATGCCTCCCAGAAGTGCTTTTCATGAACAAATTCAGCACATTTGATCACTGTCTTACACTTCAGCATCCCTTGCATTGACTATAGATAAAGTAACAGATTAAGTTGACCCTTCTTGTTTTAAGTCCCTTAATAGTTGTAGCTCCTGACTAAGGCCCAAGCCCTGGATGGAGAACCACACAGGCACAGAGACCTGCCCATGCTGTTCTCTTTGTCTATGTTTGCAGTCTTAGCCTCATCTGTATGACTTCTGTGATTATTTTTATACAAATCATGAACCTGATTTTCATTTACAGTAAGGCCTCCTTTTTCCCATTCTAGCAGTGTAAGAGGGCCACAAGGAAATTGCATTTATGTCCACTTCAAGGCCCCTTTACACAGCCAGAGCAGTAAGGAACCTTACATAAAATAATCTTGGGCTTATGGTCTTTTAAAGTACTGTTAAATAAAAAAGTTATGGCATTTGCCACTCCCATCAGTCCCCTTCTGAATAAGCGACCTTCATTAATTTTTACAAATTTAACTCTATGTAGTATAGTATGGGCTTTTAAATAATTTTCAACAATCATTTTAAAATTAAACAAATTTTCTTGTAAATTAAGGTTATTTGCTTGATTTCCCATAATTTCCAAGGAAAAACTGTTAATATTGAAATATCATTTGTCATGACTTTTCCCTCCTCTTAAATGAAAATTATGACTTGCTTTTACAGTGACAAAACCATATTGTTTTCCTTTCTTTTGTTATGTCAAACAATCATCCTTATCAGTTATGCTTTTGCTGTTAAGCCCTGATCCTGGAAAGAAACACATTGTTTAGCTTTGTACACATGAGTAGTATTCTTGGATAGAAAGTCAAGTACATGTGTAAATCCTTGAAGGATCTTGGTAAAAGTCCCTGTGGTGTGGAACTTGCTCCCCTTAACAATCATTTCAATGAATCATTTTTCAATGAATCCTGCTATGATTGCCCCTTCTCCCCTCAAAAGATACATTAGTATGACCAATATCGGCTACATATTATTTTCTCCTTTTCCCTTTTGTTGCGTTAGAACTTCTGTTTTATAGTCAGAAGATGATGGGTTTATTTTGATTTTATCATATTGTTTTGATCATAATTCTCTTATTTCCATTGTACACCATCCCTAATGGTGATGGGTGACTCAAAAATATTTGTTTACAGAATAAAAACTTCACTCAAAGCAGCCTAACAGGTTACTATGTTTCAGATTTTATGAGATCTACTATATGGGGGGAGGGATAGCTCAGTGGTTTGAGCATTGGCTTGCTAAACACAGGGTTGTGAGTTCAACCCTTGAGGGAGCCATTTGGGGATTTAGTTGGGGATTGGTCCTGCACTGAGCAGGGGGTTGGACTAGATGACCTCCTGAGGTCCCTTCCAACCCTGATAGTCTATGATTCTAGTCTATATAGTCTGGTTTATAAATATATTTCAAGTATTAATGTTTTGTTCCTTCTATAGGGATATGGTTTCAAACCAAAATACGATGGAGATGATCTCACCTGCACAGTGAAGAATCTTAGACGTAGTACAAAGTATAAATTTAGGGTAAGATTCTTCAGATTCTTTTGGTTTTATTCATTGCAAAGTTGCTCAGTGTTGGCAGTTGTTTTTTACAGTTGGTTTCTGTGATGAAACAAACTGGTAACACACTTACTGATACTTTTCTAAAGTACTGTTTGGATAAACTTAAAATATCACTTCATACATTTATTGGTAAGAAACGAGAGCTGCCCAAGGAGAGCATACCTTCTCTGTAATATGAGAGAGGAAAGCTATTTGATCTTTTACCAGAAGTAATACTTTTTCAATACATTTTAAAATCTCCATTTTATAATTTACGTAGGCCATTCCAGTAACAGCTGCTGTTCAAATTTGGTTTGACCAGCAACCATAATGTTACTGTTGATTACAGTAACAGCTGCTTGTTGCTTGAGGCTACTGAAAATTAGGCCCCTTAGTTAGGAACCTGAAAAGATTTTAGAACGCAAACTTCAGGGTACTCACTGTAGAATATGTTGGCCTAATCATTTTAACTAGTGATGCTACAACAGTTAAAACAAAAATTATGAAGGACCAAGTGTGGGAATGCATTAGTCGTGCATTGTTTTGAGCAGGATATCCCCAACATAGTGTAAAATTGGGGCCCTAGCAGTTGCATATGTATTTAAGCTGGCAACACTTAAAATGCTTCTTGGAGATAGATCTGTGGGGATTTAATAGCACAATATTGCTCCAAGAACATATTACATGACACAAATTTCAGACGCTATTTTGTTTAACTGAAACATTTTTAAATAGAAGAGGCTCTTGTTCTCCCACACGGTACAAAGAATAAATGCTGTGTTAATCAACTCTCTCATTTCATTATAGATGGGAGAGGTTTAGGAGTAGTAGTAGTAGCATTCCTTAAGATCGTGGAAAGATGGTGTGACAGATTTATTTAATAACTTCCTTGCTTTTGTTGGCACCAGTGATTAGTGCAGTCACTTTTTACATTTCCTACTTTGTATTTCTGTAGCTATTTTCTTAAAAGAAAAAAGTTTAAAAAGATGAGGACTGTGTTGTCTCAAGTATTCTATTTTATAATGTTTTGCTTTTATTAAAATGTCACATTTTTTAATATTTTATTAAACTAATCATACAAAATTATTTTTACCACAGTGAGGAACATATGTGATCCAAATTTTAGTACTTCAGTTTCCTTGAGTAGAATAAGTAAAATTTTGTGTAATGTCCAAAATTCTGTATTGCTATTGTATGAATGCTTCCAATGTAATTTTATTTTTGAGGGTTTATAATATATATGTAAATTTTTCTGGTGTCCTAGAAGTCGTGGGGGAAGAATGAGAAGGGTGGGCTTAAAGGCTATTTTCAAACTAATGGGTTGCAAAAGGTGAAGTGAGTAGTTTAATATAGTATTGTATAGCTCTAATTTTAAATTTTTTTCAGATATAAAATTTGACCAGCAACCATAATGTGATCTAACTGCTTTTTAAGTTAAATACTAACTGACTGATGTATCTGCAGTTTAAAAATTTGCCTCTGTGCATATGCAGTTTATACACCTCTACTTCAATATAACGCTGTCCTTGGGAGCCAAAAAATCTTACCGTGTTATGGGTGAAACCGTGTTATATTGAACTTGCTTTGATCCACTGGAGTGCACATCCCCGCCCCCCTGGAGCACTGCTTTACCGCGTTATATCCAAATTCATGTTATATCGAGGTAGTAGTGTATTTGTGTTTAAGGATCATTTATTTAAAAATACCACTCAGTATTTAAGACTACCAAAAATTCTGTGGCCAAATTTTCAAACCCTTGTACTTACAATTAGATTCCTAAATTCATACTTGGGCACATAAATAAAAGTAGTGAGACTTTCAAAAGTACTAAGTATCCACAGATTCCATTAAAGTCATTGGGAGCTGCAGCTTCCTGAATGTGTCTTATCATCAGGCTACTTTTACATGCCTTGAATATAGATTTAGGAGCCTAACTTTAGTCAGGTGGATTTGAAAATGTTGGGGGGTTTTGTTCATTTGTTTTTTGTTTTCTTTACAACTGTTATAAAATGCTAATTTTTTAATTTTCATTTTTTAAAATATTAAAATTTCGCTGCTGGCAATTCTCTGCCATTTTTCGTTTCAGTGAAGTGGTTGACTACTAAAATGGTATAATATACAAAAATGTGTGATAATTTTCTTTCCTTTGCTGATTTATAACCTATGAATTAAACATATATATGAATGATTTAGACACACTTTGCATTGGCAGCTTATAGATTACCAAAAATTTACATTTGCTGTTTATAGAATACATATATATATACATGTATGTGTATATATATATATATATATACTTTTTATTTATTTATTTATTTACAGGTCATTGCCTATAACTTGGAAGGCAAAAGCAGTCCAAGTGAGGTAGTTGACTTTACTACTTGCCCAGACAAGCCTGGAGTACCTTCAAAACCATCAGTTAAAGGAAAAATTCGTGCACAGAGTTTTAAAATAATTTGGGGTAAAGTTTTTGTTCAGTTCTATTTTGATACTTTCTTCTGTATTTATGTACATTGGTATGTGAAGAATGACCAATTCTGCTGTCAGTACTACTGCAGTCAGCAGTTTTTCTGGATTAACACTAGTGTAACCATGAGCAGAATATTGACCTAGTGACTTCAGGGTACTTAGAAGGATGCCACAGTAGTCTAACTATCAGGTGTGAAACAGAGCTATGGGAAATTTAGCCTTTTTGGTTCACAGGGGTTCATGAGAAACTTTTTTTTGGTTTCAGTTTGCCTGAGCTCACTCTACTACTGTCTTTGAGTTTCACTTGGAGTTTCTATATTTGAGCTGACTTCAAGGGAAACTTTGCCAAAACTACAATTTTTCCTGGTTTTTGTTGAAAATATATGAGTGAATGTGTTTCATTGCAGAACTATAAATTGGCCTAGATTTGCTTACAGTTGGACCTGGGTTCACAAACCTTTGGATGAACCTGGTCTGAGCTTCGGGTTTATAATGAAACCAGCAGAGTGAAGAATACTTTCAGATTTTCTAATGAGAGCTTCACACAGCTCTAGTTTGAAATATGTGTAGTTCCTGAAGTCCAGGTACAAATTCCCACACAATCTGTCAATCTATGAGTATAAGGTGAATAGAAAAATGCTATTTCTTTTGTTTTTTACAGTGCAAATATTTGTAATAAAAATAAATATAAAGTGAGCACTGTACACTTTGTATTCTGTGTTGTAATTGAAATCAATGTATTTGAAAATGTAGAAAACATCCAACATATTTAAAGAAATGGTATTCTATTATTGTTTAATAGCGTGACTAATCAGGTGATTAATCGTGAATAATAACAACAAAGAAATAGTATTTTTCTGTTCACCTAATACAAGTACTGTGGTGCAGTCTCTCTTTACCAGGGAAGTGGAACTTACAAATGTAGAATTATGTACAAAAAAAAGCTGCATTCAAAAACAAAACAATGTAAAACTTTAGAGCAGGGGTAGGCAACCTATGGCACGGGTGCCGAAGTTGGCATGCGAGCTGATTTTCAGTGGCACGCACACTGCTCGGGTCCTGGCCACCGATCCGGGGGGCTCTGCATTTTAATTTAATTTTGAATGAAACTTCTTAAACATTTTAAAAGCCTTATTCATTACATACAACAATAGTTTAGTTATATGTTATAGACTTATAGAAAGAGACCTTCTAAAAATGTTAAAATGTGTTACTGGCACGCGAAACCTTAAATTAGAGTGAATAAATGAAGATTCAGCACACCACTTCTGAAAGGTTGCTGTCCCCTGCTTTAGAGCCTACAAGTCCACTCAGTCCTACTTCTTGTTCAGCCAATCACTCAGACAAGTTTGTTTACGTTTACAGAAGATAATGCTGCCCTATTCTTGTGTACATCACCTGAAAGTGAGAACAGACATTCGCGTGGCAATGTTATAGCCGGCGTCACAAGATATTTATGTGCCAGATGTGCTAAAGATTCATATGTCACTTTATTCTTCAGTTACCATTCCAGAGGACATCATGCATGCATGGCGGGTTCTGCTTGATAACGATCCAAATCAGTGCAGACTGACGCATGTTCATTTTCAACATCTGAGTCAGATGCCATCTGCAGAAGATTGATTTTCTTTTTTGGTGGTTCAGGATCTATAGTTTCTGCATCAGAGTGTTGCTCTTTTAAGACTTTTGAAAACATGCTTCTCACCTTGATCCTCTCAGATTTTGGAAGGCACTTAAGAGTCCTAACCCTTGGATCGAGTGCTGTAGCTATCTTTAGAAATCTCACATTGGAACCTTCTTTGCGTTTTGTCAGATCTGCAGTGAAAGTGTTCTTAAAACGAACAACATGTGCTGGCTCATCATCCAAGACTGCTATGAAATATATGGCAGAATGCAAGTAAAACAGAACAGGAGACATACAGTTCTTCCCCAGGGAGTTCAGTCACTAGGTTGTTTAATGCATAATTTTTTTAACGAGCATCATCAGCATGGAAGCATGTCCTCTGGAATGATGGCCAAAGCATGAAGGGGCATATGAATGTTTAGCATATCTGGCACATAAATACCTTGCAGTGCCAGCTACAAAATTTCCATGTGAATGCCGGTTCTCATTTTCAGGTGACATTGTAAATAAGAAACGGGAAGCAGTATCTCCTATAAATGTAAACAAACTTGTTTTCGTAGCATGGTTGAACAAGAAGTAGGACTGAGTGGATTTGTAGATGCAAAAGTTTTATATTATTTTCTTTTTGAGTGCAATTATGTAAAAAAAAAAATTCACATTTGTAAGTTGCATTTTCACGATAAAGAGGTCATACTACAGTACTTGTATGAGGTGAATTGAAAAATACTATTTCTTTTGTTTATCATTTTTACAGTGCAAATATTTGTAATAAAAAATAATAATATAAAGCGAGCACTGTACACTTTGTATTCTGTGTTGTAACTGAAATCAATATATTTAAAAATGTAGAAAAACAACTAAAATCTTTAATAAATTTCAATTGTTATTCTACTATTTAACAGTGTGATTAAAACTATGATTAATTGCGATAATTTTTTTAATCACTATTAATTTTTTGAGTTAATCGCTTGAGTTAATAGCAATTAATTGACAGCCCTACATATAAGTAATTAAATCTCTGACCTAGTCATTAAAATAAATCTGCTTAACATCTGGTTTTTCCATTAAAAAAAAAAAAAGCAACTTCTTCTGGAACCCGACAAGGCTCCAATTCAGCGAAGTACTTAAATATGTTCTCAAGTCCCTCCCCAATCAGAAAAGCACTTAGGCCCAGACTTCTAAAAGTATTGCTTCACTCAGCATTGTAAAACCAAGTGATTTAGGAGCCCAACTCATTTTTAAAAGTGACATAGGTGCTTAAGAGCCTATGTCCTGCTTCTTCTTCGAGTGCTTGCTCATATCCATTCCGATTAGGTGTGTCCGTGCCGCGTGCACATTCGTCGGAAGATTTTTACCCTAGCAACACTCGGTGGGTCGGCTGGGCGCCCCCTGGAGTGGCACCGCTATGGGTCGTTGGAACAGTGGAGTGCGGTTTTACTGACCTCCACCTCCCTAGCTACTCGTAGTTCTCTAGTTATTTTTTTATGTATATAGTTCAAAGTTATATAGTTTTAGTTAATTTTTATCATTCATAGTTAATGTATAGTTAAGAGGGGTTCGGGGATTAGCCCCTTCCCTGTACCCGGTGCCGGGGCCCATGCCCCGTTCACCAGGTTTCAAACCGTGCCTGGCCTGTCATAAGCCGATGCCAATAGGAGATCCACACGACTCCTGCCTTAAGTGCCTCAGGGAATCTCACCTGACAGATAAGTATCGCATTTGCAAGGCTTTTAAACCGAGAACAAAAAGGGAGCAGGACTGTCAGCTAAAGCAGCTCCTCGTGGAGGCAGCTCTTATCCTTCTGCCTTCGGCACCGAGCGCTGGTTAATCGGCGGGCAGAAGCGCCTCCTCGGCACTGGACCGCACCAGTAGTGCCAAGGCCTCTCAGCACCAGCCATCTCCGGCACCGAAGTCGACTCGGCACCGCTCCCTCTCACCGAGGCTGAGAAAGACTAAGACTCCTGCTGCTTCCGTGCCACCTGCACCACAGCCAAAGAGCTCGTCTAAGTCGTATCGCCCGGCACTGACACCTACCACGGCACCAACGACGTCGGCACCGTCGATTCCGGTCCCACAAGGGTCGTCGAGTCCGGTGCCTGTCAGCTCCCCAGCGCGAGCCGTGGTTGCGCTTACTATTCTATCCACGCCGGAGACATTCTCAACAGCGAGGGATCTGATTGCCATGACAGAGTCCATGCTGCCTCAACCCCCAGCACCGCCGGTGCGGGTAATACAATCTATCGGCAAGCCTGCCTTGATAAGACCATCCTCTGTCGGCACAGCAGAGCAGCACCGTGCACGATCATGGTCCCGCAGACGTTCTAGGTCCCGTTGGCGCTCCCGCTCCTGATGCCGCTCGCAGTCCCAGCACCGTTCTCCTCCTCGGTACCGGTCGCACTTGCGGCACCGTTCAGTATCCCGTTCGCCGGCCCACTACTTTCTGCACCGATCCAGCTCCCGGCACCGCTCCAGGCACCGTGACTCCCGTAGCCGCTCCCAACGTCGAGCCTCGAGATCTCAGTCGACCTCCTGGCACCGCTCCGGTCGCAGGTCCCGATCTCATTCCCGGTACCGGCATGCCTCCCAGTCCCGGTCCCCGTTACCAAGTAGAGCAAGGTCCGCTAGAGACAGAGACTCTGCCTGGGCTTTTCAGCCCCTCCATGGCCATCCAGACACGCATCAGTGTCGTCCAACGTGGACAGCTCTTATGCACAGGACCGCGATTCTGATGTGCCCACCAGAGTCTTCCAAGAAACCCAGGCCCAGGACCAAGGACCCCATCAGTGGTCTTTCTGGACACCTTGGGCGTACCACCAGGCCCAAGACGTACCAGTAGTTCCGTCCCACTCTGTCCCATCAGAGCACTGAGTGCCAGAGGCAACGGTTAGCCATCCCCCTCCGACTGCTACGGAGGAAGCCCCAGTTCACCCACCAGACTCCCAGGTTCCACTGGAGCAGGAGGTCGCCCAAGAGCAAGAGGCCACACAGGACCCACTCATCGCTGGCATCTCCTCTTCCTCTTCTCCAGATGAGGCGGTGGCAGGAACATTCTCCTCGGGCCCTCCTCCAATCGACCTGAGATCCCATCAGGATCTCCTAAGGAGGGTAGCATTCAATATGAATCTCCAGGTGGAGGAGGTCCCGGAGGTAAAGGACCCGATAGTGGACATTCTATCGGCGGATGCCCCCACTAGAGTGGCCCTACCATTTATTCGGACCATCCAGGCCAATGCCGATACTATATGGCAGTCTCCAGCCTCTATCCCTCCTGAGGCCAGGGGAGTCGAGTGTAAATATATGGTGCCCCCTAAAGGGTACGAGTACTTGCATGTCCATCCTCCTCCCTGTTCACTAGTTGTCCAGTCTGTTAATGAGAGGGAATGCCATGGCCAGCAGGCGCCAGCCCCGAAATCGAAGGAGGCTAGGCAAATGGACTTACTCGGCCGCAAAGTGTGCTCGGCAGGTGCCTTACAGCTCCGGGTGGCAAATCAACAAGCCTTGCTTAGTCGCTATAATTATAACACCTGGGTGGTGGTGGGTAAGTTTACGGAGCTTCTCCCTCAAGACTCCCGCCAAGAGTTCGCTGCCCTCTTGGAGGAAGGGAAAAAGGTGGCCAGAACTTCCCTCCAGGCCTTGTTGGATGCAGCTGACTCATTAGCCAGGACTCTGGCCTCGGGTGTTGCCCTGAGGCATATCTCATGGCTTCAGGTATCAAGCCTCCCACCGGAGCTGCAGTATACCATTCAGGACTTGCCATTTGATGGTAAAGGCCTCTTCTCGGAAAAGACTGACCCCAGGCTGCAAAGCCTGAAGGACAACAGGGTCATAATGCGCTCTCTCGGCATGCATACGCCGGTGACCCAACACAGGCCTTTCCGTCCCCAGCCTCACCACCCATACTCTGCACCTAGACAAAGACAGGACGTTGGCAGGCAGCGCGGCCGAGGTGGTCGCAGACCATCAGGACCCCAAGGGTGTCAAAATCAAGGTCCCTCGAAACCACCACCGGGACCAAAGATGAACTTTTGAAGGTGCGCCTGAGGGTGGTGTACCAGTTACAGGCCAGGATCCCTCTCCTCCCTTCTCCAACCATCTGTCCTACTTCCTCCTGGTGTGGTCCCAGTTAACTTCAGATCACTGGGTCCTACGCACGGTGGAGTATGGGTACCACGTCCAATTTATTTCAACCCCACCCTCCCACCCTCCAACCCTGTCCCTCTTTAGGGACCCTTCTCACGAGCAATTCCTCTTACAAGAGGTGCGGACGCTCCTTGCCATGGGAGCTATAAAGGAAGTACCAATGGCCGAAAGGGGCAAGGGGTTTTACTCCCGTTATTTCCTAATCCTCAAGTCAAAAGGAGGTCTCAGACCTATCGTAGACCTGCGAGGACTCAACCAGTTTATCATAAAGTTGAAGTTCCGCATGGTATCCCTGGGGACCATTATCCCGTCCTTGGATCCTGGAGACTAGTATGCCACCCTTGATATGAAGGACGCGTACTTTCACATCACCATTTTTCCTCCACACAGGAGATACCTCTGCTTTGTAGCCAACCATCAGCACTTTCAGTTTACGGTCCTGCCATTTGGCCTTTCTGCAGCCCCAAGGGTATTTACAAAGTTTATGGCCGTAGTCACCGTCTACCTCTGCCGACGTCAGATACACATTTTTCCGTATCTGGACGATTGGCTCATCCGAGGGGCCTCTGAGGCACAAGTCACTCAGCATGTGGGCATCGTCAAGGACCTATTCACACGTCTAGGCCTGATGATCAATATAGAAAAATCCACTCTGGTTCCCACACAGAGGTTAGACTTCATAGGAGCTATCCTGGACTCCAGTCTAGCCAGAGCCTGATTACCACAGCCGTGGTTTCAGGCGATGGCAACAATCATCCGAGGTCTACAGAATGTCCCAACAACCTTGGCTCGCACTTGTCTCGGTCTCCTGGGTCACATGGCTGCCTGCACGTTTGTAACCAAACACGCCAACCTCCGCCTCCATCCTCTCCAAGTTTGGCTCAACTCAGTATACCGCCCTGCAGGGACCCAATAGACACGATAGTCACCATTCCCCCAAGCACCCTAGGCTCCCTAGAATGGTGGCTAACTCCCTCCCTGGTGTGTGCAGGGATGCTGTTCCATCCGCCCCAACCCTCAGTGTCCCTGACAACGGACGCGTCATCTCTCGGCTGGGGTGCTCATCTCGGTCACCTTTGTACTCAAGGCCTTTGGTCATCTCAGGAGCTGGCATTACACATAAATGTTCAAGAACTGAGAGCAGTCCACCTGGCGTGCCAGGCGTTCCAGCAACAGTTGCAAGGCCGTTGTGTCTCAGTGTTTACGGACAACACAACGGCCATGTACTACATAAACAAACAGGGAGGGACACGATCCTCCCCCCTTTGTCAGGAGGCCATCCAACTCTGGGACTTTTGCATAGCCCACTCGATAGATCTGGTAGCGTCCTTTCTCCCAGGCGTTTGGAACACTCTGGCGGATCGACTCAGTAGTTCTTTCCTGTCTCATGAGTGGTCAATCCGCCCGGACGTTATTCATTCTGTTTTCCAGAAATGGAGATTTCCCCACATGGACATGTTCGCTTCCTGTGAGAACAGGAAATGCCAGATGTTCTGCTCCTTCCAAGGTCTCTCCCCGGGATCGATCTCGGACGCTTTCCTGATGCTGTGGAAGAGCCAGCTCCTTTATGCCTTCCCACCATTCCCGCTGGTTCACAAGGTCCTGCTAAAACTCCGCAGGGACAGAGCATGCATCATCATGATTGCTCCAGCGTGGCCCAGGCAACACTGGTACACCACGTTGTTCGACCTGTCGATAGCCAACCCAATTACCGTGCCACTCCACCCAGACCTCATAACTCAGGACCATGGCAGACTTCGCCACCCGGACCTGCAGGCCCTTCACCTCACAGCGTGGCTGCTGCGTGGCTAAACCAGTCAGAGTTACGTTGCTCTGCATCAGTACGACAAGTTCTCCTGGGTAGCAGGAAACCTTCCACCTGGTCAATGTATCTGGCCAAGTGGAAGCGTTTCTCCTGCTAGTGTGAAACGCTTAATCTTACTCCCACTGAGGCCTCGATCCCCTGTATTTTGGACTATCTCTGGTCTCTCAAACAGCAGGGCCTAGCAGTATCATCACTGAGGGTACACTTGGCAGCCATCTACCTTCCACCCAGGTGAACGTGGCCGTTCTGTGTTCTCACAGCCTATTGTTCTGAGGTTCCTCAAGGGCTTGGAGCGCTTATACCCCCAAGTACGCCGCACAGCCCCTACCTGGGACCTCAACCTGGTTTTAACCAGACTTATGTCTCCCCCATTCGAGCCATTAGCAACCTGCTCGCTACTATACCTGTCTTGGAAGACAGCTTTCCTCGTAGCCATTACATCGGCCAGACGAGTCTCCGAGCTTAGTGCTCTTACGGTGGATCCGCCGTACACTGTGTTCCACAAGGACAAGGTGCAGTTGCGACCACACACGGCATTCCTCCCTAAGGTGGTTTCAGCCTTTCATGTTAACCAGGACATCTTTCTCCCGAGCTTCTTCCCGAAGCCACACTCAACGCGACGGGAGCAACAGTTGCACTCTCTGGACGTCCGTAGAGTGCTCGCATTTTATATTGAGCTGACAAAACCCTTTCGTAAAACGCCCCAACTCTTTGTCGTGGTGGCAGACCGAATGAAAGGCCTACCTGTTTCCTCTCAGAGGATCTCATCTTGGGTGACGGCGTGCATCCGCACTTGTTATGACTTGGCTCATATTTCCCCAAGCCACATCACCGCGCATTCTACCAGGGCTCAGTCTTCATCTGCCGCCTTCCTGGCTCGTGTACCTATCCAGGAGATAAGTCGCGCAGCTACCTGGTCCTCAGTCCACACCTTTGCTTCACATTATGCTCTGGTTCAGCAGTCCAGAGATGATGCAGCCTTTGGCTCAGCAGTTTTGCATTCTGCAACATCTCACTCCGACCCCACCCCCTTGGTAAGGCTTGGGAATCACCTAATTGGAATGGATATGAGCAAGTGCTAGAAGAAGAAAAGACGGTTACTCACCTTTGTAACTGTTGTTCTTCGAGATATGTTGCTCATATCCATTCCAAACCCGCCCTCCTTCCCCACTGTCGGAGTAGCCGGCAAGAAGGAACTGAGGGGCGGTTGGGTCGGCAGGGGTATATATCCGGCGCCATTGCGGCGCCACTCCAGGGGGCACCCAGCTGACCCACCGAGTGTTGCTAGGTTAAAAATCTTCCGACAAACGTGCACGCGGCGCACGCACACCTAATTGGAATGAATATGAGCAACACATCTCGAAGAACAACAGTTACAAAGGTGAGTAACCGTCTTTTCTAAGTTATTTAGGCCTTGCAGTGCTGACCAGAGCAATGTCTAAATACCTTTAAAAATCTGGGTCTTAGACACTAGCTTAACTTCCTTAAATATTCCACAGAAAGTTTTTCATCTATGTCATGTAAATACAATAGTGTCCAGAAGAGTGTGTTTTGCCTGACTTTTTGTTCATATTTGGTAGATCCACCAAAAGACAACGGAGGGGCAGCAATAACTAAATATGTCGTGGAGATTTCTGAAGGCTCAAATGGTAAGAATTAATGTAGGAATTTTTCAAATGCAGCATGGTATTCCCTTATTTTGGTATTTCATTATATCTCTGATATACATTGTAAATTCTATGAGGCAGGGACTGTTTTTGTATGCTTAGATGATTGGCACCTCTGGGAACTGCTATAATAGAAAAATGAAAGGCACTAAAAGGTACTCTGTTTTTCTGAATGTATGTATAAAGAATACTCTTACAAGTTGTAATTAGTAGGCTGTATGTTGTATCCTATTCTGTCTAAAGAGATGGCCCAGATTTAATCCTCGTATTACAGGCATTCTATGTGGATGGCCAAATTACAGATAAGACCACATAGTACACCCTTGGTTCATGGCCGAGATCAACCAGAGTTGACACTTTTCTTGTGGCTGAGCTTTTAGTTAATAACATGCCTGTTGTGCTTACTATCATTAAATGAGGAAAATGATGCAGAGCCCTTTTGGAATAACAACTGTTTTTGCCCTTAGTTTATAGCTAGTTGTGTGTAGCGTAGTTCAGGCTAAAACAGCGCTATGGTCCCAGTTCAGGAAAGCATCCCTGTTCTGGAAGGGTACTGAAGCATGGCTTTTAAGTTCCATTGTAGTCAACTGCAAATGAACTGAAGCTCAGCAGTTTCTCTTTGGAGTCTGGTCCTGAAGTTTTTTTGCTGCAGGATGGCCACCTTTAAAAGTTCATTTGCAAATTTGACACCATCAGCTCAGTTTTAAACAAAGACTGTCGATGGCTAGCCAACTGCAAAAGCAGTTTCTCCTCCTTTGGTGTTCACACCTCAACTGCTAGAAGAGAGCCTCATCCTTCCTGATTGAACTAACCTCGTTATCTCTAGACTGATTCTTGCCTGCATATTTATAACTGCCCCTGGAAATTTCCACCACATGCATCTGACAAAGTGGGTATTCACCCACAAAAGCTTATGCTCCAATACATCTGTTAGTCTACCAGGCACCACAGGACTCTTTATTGCTTTTTACAGATCCAGACTAACACGACTGCCCCTGTGATACTTGACACCATTTCTTTCAGTGTTTCTTCTGAACGTTTCCTATAAAATAGTTGTATAATAGTTAGTAGTTCCCTTAGTATTAGTTCTAGTTTAGTTGGTCGCAGATGGGACTCAGCCTAGGGACGGGGCATGCCCCAGTCCCTAGGCTTTAAGCCCTGCAATCATTGTAAGTGGCCTATGCCTATGCCCATCAGTGACCCACATGCTAGTTGTTTGAGGTGTCTAGGCGAAGAACACATAAACGACAAGTGTCACATTTGTAAATCCTTCAAACCTTGAACAAAAAGTGGGAGAGACATCCATCTCAGGGCACTCCTGATGGAGTCAGTGCTGACCTTGGCACTGGAGCAGAGGTCTGAGTCAGCCCTGAGCACCACAGCGTTGGTGTGGAGCGCCCCACGGCACCATCTTCGAACCAGCACTGATCCCCCTCCCAGCTCCGGCCAGGAAGCTGTCAGTAACCTAGTCCCAGATTTGGACCTTAGCGTCCAAAATATGGGGGTTAGCATGAAAACCTCCAAGCTTAGTTACCAGCTTGGACCTGGTACTGCTGCCACCACCCAAAAAATTAGAGTGTTTTGGGGCACTCTGGTCCCCCCAAAAACCTTCCCTGGGGACCCCAAGACCCAAATCCCTTGAGTCTCACAACAAAGGGAAATAAACCTTTTCCCTTCCCCCCCACTCCAGGTGTTCCTGGAGAGAGACACAGAAGCAACCTCCGTGAATCTAAACAGAGGGATTCCACCCGCCCCGTTCCCAGCCTGGAGAACAGAATTACCGAGAGTCAATCTCTCTTCCCCCCTCACCCAGAGTGAATGCAAAGTCAGGCTAGTACATCTAACACACACAGGTTTTCCCCTGACTTCTTCCTCCCACCAATTCCCTGGTGAACTGCAGACCCAATTCCCTGGAGTTCCTCACTAAAGAAAAACTCCAACAGGTCTTAAAAGAAAGCTTTATATAAAAAAGAAAGAAAAATACATACAAATGGTCTCTCTGTATTAAGGTGACAAATACAGGGTCAGTTGCTTAAAAGAAATATGAATAAACAGCCTTATTCAAAAGAATACAATTTAAAGCACTCCAGCAACTATAGACATGTAAATACAAAACAAAAAACCAACTTTGTACTCACAACTTGGAAACAGAAGATTAGAAAGCAGGAAATAGAAAAAATCCTTCTCTAGGTGAGAGAGATTCAGGCAGACAGAAGACAAAGAACTCAGACACAAACTTCCCTCCACCCAGAGTTGAAAAAAATCCTGATTCCTGATTGGTCCTCTGGTCAGGTGCTTCAGGTTACTTTTTTTTCAGGTGAAAGAGACATTAACCCTTAGCTATCTGTTTATGACAGAAGCCAAAGAGAACCACAAGAGGAAGATCTCCCATTTCCCGTAAGGGAAAGGACAGGGCCAGAGGAGAGCCAAGACCCATGCTGAGCGGCTCAGCACCTCCGTCAGGTAGTCAGGCCCCAGCTCAGGTTGAGCGGTCCATCCCATCCCGTACCATGCCTGTCACCCCAGACAGTGACGAGGGCATCCGTTATCTAGATGTCCTGTTGACACCCGAGGCCCTGCAGGCAACAAAGGAGATCCTGATGCCCACACTGGCTCCAGCGGTACCCCCGTTTAAGGGTAAACCCACTTTGGGACCTCAGCAGTACTGTTTCTCACTGTGGGGAATGTTCTGCCAGTGCTCACTCTCTCAGAGCTGTCACGTCTCAGAAGCAGGGAGGCAGGCTCAACAGAGCCCTTTTTGGTCTCCGGACCCTGGGCACCAACAGTGGGTAACCTGGCGCACAGACTTACCGAGGTTCATGCCTCTGACAAGAGCAGCAAGACCAGCCTTTTGTGTCTCCAAGGCTGCGGCACTGGTCATGCAAACCATTGTTTCAACGTGGTCACCAACACCTGTCACCAAGACTTGGATCCCCACAATCAGGGAGATCTTCCTGACGACTGGCCTGCTCCAGCACCCAATCCCATTCCATGTCCCAGTTTCGGTCAAGCAGCATGAGGTGTAGATCAACAGATTACTGATGCTGATCCACCAAACACCAATGGTCCCCAAGTTCCTGCGCGAGGGACTCATCTTGGTTGATCAGGACTTTGTCAGGGCGTAGCAGCCAGCACCACATGGTGAAGGAACGTTGGTCCATTCGATCATGGTCCCTTGGCAGCGACCACTCCACCTCCGACTCTGGAACTGAGTCGGAGTCCTTGACAGCAGGACAAGCCCTGGCACCCGCAGTACTGTCTACATTGTCGGCACTGCGACCAACCTCATGGCCCCAAGGCCAGTGGCCGGCAGCGGCCTGGTATCCATGGAACTGTTGAGGGTTTCCTCAGCCCTCGCAAACAGTCCAGACGGTGACAGGGGGCCTCAGATAGGCCATCAGCCTCAGCATCCCTCCCTCCACCAGAGGTAGAGGCCCTGGAAGGTAGGACCCCCCCCCAGGCCCATGAAGAGACAGGGGAACAGCCTGCTGGACCACCAGGGGATGTGGTGGGGGGACATATGGCTCCTACAGCACTGGCTTTGTCCTCATTGTCGCTGGACAAAGCCATCACGGGTCCCCCTCACCCAGTTCCACAAGATGATGCTAAAGCTCATCAGGAACTATTGAAGAGGGTTGCCTCCAACCTGGGGTCCAGGCGGAGGAGCCATCGGAGTCCCTATTTGACGTTCTCTGCTCCACCGCACCTGCTGGGGTGGCTTTGCCCCTACACAAACGGGTATCAGAAATTAATAATGCCCTGTGCCTAACCCTCTCCTCCCTGCCCCCCCCCCATTTCTAAAAGGGCTGAACGTAAATACTTCGAGCCAGCTGAAGGCACGAGTATCTTTACACCCACCCGGCCCCAAACTCTCTCGTAGTTGAGGCTGTTAATCAAAGGGAAAGGCGGGACAACCCAGGCCCAAGCCCAAAAATAAAGACTCAAAGAGATTGGATCTGTTTGGGCAACAAATTTATTCGTCTTCCAGCCTTCAGTTGAGAGTGACCAACCACCAAGCCCTCCTCAGCCGTGACGATTACAACATGTGACAGGCCATGGCCAAGTTTGAGGTTTCGCTTCCCGAAGGGTCCAGGAAGGAATTGTGGGCGATCCGTGAAGAGGGCCCTGCTGCATCCAGAGCAACCCTCCAAGCAGCTTCAGATGTGGCGAACTCTGCGGCTCGCACCATGGCCTCAGTCATCTCTATGTGGCGGGCATCCTGGCTGCTCCTCTCTGGCCTGTTGACTGAGGCTCAGCAGTCTATGTGGGACCTCCCCTTCAACGACCGGGCCCTGTTTGCAGAGCAGATAGACAGCAAACTGCATGGGTTAAAAGACTCCCACACTACCTTGAAAACTCTAGGACTGTACATCCCTGGTCCAGTCCGTAAGCAGTTCAAACCGCAGCCATCTCGGGGCCAAGGGAGCCAACCCCGGCTGGAGCCATCCCACAAAAAGAGCAGCAGCTTCAAACGCCACCCGCCTCTGCCCAAGTGGGATTGATGCGTACTAAGCATGGGAGCAAGCAGGCATTTTGAGGATGCACCCAAGTGCTACCTACCAAACTATACCCTGGATATATCTTTCCCGCCTTTCTCCAACTACCTTTCTTTTTTCCTCCTGGCATGGACCACCATAACTTTGGACCGCTGGGTCCTCAGTACAGTGGCGCAGGATTATACTCTCCAGTTTCTTTCTACCCTCCTCATCCACCCTCCTTCCCCATCCCTCTTCAGGGATGCCTCTCACAAGAGTCTTCTCGTGCAGAAGGTAGGGTTGCTGCAGCAGGGTGCGGTGGAAGAGGTTCCTCACATGTACAGGAACAAGGGGTTGTGTTCCCGGTACTTCTTAATCCCAAAGGCCAAGGGCAGTCTATGGTCCATCCTAAACCTGTGAGACCTCAATAAATACCTAAAGAAATTGAAGTTCCGCATGGTCTCCCTGGCCTCCATCATCCCCTCCCTGGATCCAGGAGACTGGTATGCTGTCCTCAACTTGAAGGACGCATACTTTCATATAGCAATCTTAGAGAAGAGGAAAATGATCAGGAACAGTCAGCATGGATTCACCAAGGGCAAGTCATGCCTGACTGACCTAATTGCCTTCTATGACGAGATAACTGGCTCTGTGGATGAGAGGGAAAGCGGTGGATGTGTTATTGTTTGACTTTAGCAAAGCTTTTGATATGGTCTCCCACAGTATTCTTGCCGACAAGTTAAAGAAGTATGAGCTGGATGCTGGATAGAAAGCTAGCTAGATCATCAGTCTCAACGGGTAGTGATCAATGGTTCCATGACTAGTTGGCAGTCGGTATCAAGCGGAGTGCCCCAAGGGTCGGTCCTGGGGCCAGTTTTGTTCAGTATCTTCATTAATTATCTGGAGGGTGGCGTGGACTGCACTCTCAACAAGTTTCCAGATGTCACAAAGCTGGGAGGAGTGGTAGATACGCTGGAGGGTAGGGACAGGATACAGAGGGACTTAGACAAATTAGAGGATTGGGCCAAAAGAAATCTCATGAGGTTCAACAAGGACAAGTGCAGAGTCCCACACTTAGGAAGTAAGAATCCCATGCACTGCTGCAGACTAGGGACCGAGTGGGTAGACAGTAGTTCTGCAGAAAAGGACCTAGGGGTTACAATGGATGAGAAGCTGGATATGAGTCAAGAGTGTGCCCTTGTTGCCAAGAAGGCTAATGGCATTTTGGACAGTATAAATAGGGGCATTGCCAGCAGATTGAGGTACATGATCATTCCCCTCTATTCGACACTGGTGAGGCCTCATCTGGAGTACTGTATCCAGTTTTGGACCCCACACTACAAAAGGAATGTGGAAAAATTGGAAAGGGTCCTGCAGAGGGCAACAAAAATGATTAGGGGGCTGGATCACATAACTTATGAGGAGAGGCTGAGGGAACTGGGATTATTTAGTCTACAGAAGAGAAGAATGAGGGGGTATTTGATAGCTGCTTTCAACTACGTTAAAGAGGATTCCAGAGAGGATGGATCTAGACTGTTCTCAGTGGTAGCAGATGACAGAACAAGGAGTAATGGTCTCAAGTTGCAGTGGGGGAGGTTTAGGTTTTATATTAGGAAAAACGTTTTCACTAAGAGGGAGGTGAAGCACTGGAATGGGTTACGTAGGGAAGTGGTGGAATCTCTTTCCTTAGAGGTTCTAAGGTCAGGCATGACAAAGCCCTGGCTGGGATGATTTAGTTGGGGATTGATCCTGCTTTGAGCAAGGAGTTGGACTAGATGACCTCCTTAGATCCCTTCCAACCCTGATATTCTATGATTCTAAGGACACAGGCACTTCCTATGCTTAATGGTGGGATCAGACCACTACCAGTTTGCGGCCCTCCCTTTCAGCCTAGCGACAGCACAGAGGGTGTTTACCAAGTGCATGTCGGTAGTAGCGGCTTACCTCAGATGTCAAGGTATCGAGATCTACCCGTATACCTCAATGACTGGCTAGTCAAAGGTCGATCCAGGTCCCAAGTCCAAAGAGATGTCATGGTGTTGCAGGCCACGTGCTGATCCCTGGGCCTGCTGGTAAACAACAAAAAGTCAACGTTAGTTCCAGTACAGAGGATAGAGTTAATCAGAGCAATTCTCAACACCACCTGCACCAGAGCATTTCTACCACAGGAAAGGTTCTAAGTATTGGTGGACCTCATTGCAGGCATCTCCACATTCCCCCTGACCACGGCCAGGGTTTGTCTGTGCCTGATGGGACACAAGGCAGTATGTACATATGTCATCTGCCATGCCAGGCTCCAGATGTGGCCCTTACAGCCTGGCTGACAACCGTCTATTCCCAGTCCAGAGATCACCTGGAAAAAGTCATTACCATCCTGCCAACGATACTTGCCTCGCTGCAATGGTGGACTGACTCCAGGGCTGTCTTGGAAGGAGTTCCATTCGACAGCCCTTGTCACTCCATCAAGTTGATATTGTACGCTTCACACCTAGGCTGGGGAGCACATCTCAGCGAACTCCAGACCCAGGGCACATGGTCCCCGGAGGAGATGATGCTGCATATAAATGTCAGAGAGCTCAAAGTGGTACATTTGGCTGCGGAGTCTTTCTGCTGCACCTGGCAGACAAGGTGGTGAGAGTGCTGACAGACAATACGGCCTCTATGTTCTACATCAACAGGCAAGGGGGAGCATGCTCATCGGCTCTCTGTCAAGAGGCTTTCAGAGTATGGGGTTTCTGCATCGAGCACGCGATCCACCTCAAGGTCCCACTCTTCCAAAGGTGGGAGACTCCCCAAGTGGACCTGTTCGCCACGAGAATAACAGGAAATGTCATTGCTTCTGTTCCCTACAGGGTCTGGGCAAGGACTTGCCTAGCGGGTGTCACCTAGGTGTAACCACATTTGAAATACAGATACATAGTCAATATTCACAACTTCAGATACAACAATTATATATGCACACACATAGGATAATCATATTTAGCAAATCAACTTTTCCAATGACACCTTATGTCAAGGTTTCTTTCCCCACTTTGAACTTTAGAGTACAAAAGCGGGGACCTGCATGAACACTTCTAAGTTTAATTACTAGCTTAGATCTGGTAACACTGCCACCAGCCAGAAATTCAGTGTCTGGTGCACTCCCTGTTCCCCCCCCCCCCAACCCCAGACTTTCCCCTCCCTGGGTTGCCTTGGGAGGCTTCACCAATTCCCTGGTGAATACAGATTTAAACTCCTTGGATCTTAAAACAAGGAGGAATTAACCATCCCCCCTCCTGTCCCCCCACCAATCCCTGGTGAGTTCAGACCCAACCCCCTTGGATCTTAAAACAAGGAAAATTAATCAGATTTTTAAAAAGAAAGCTTTTAATTAAAGAAAGAAAGAAGTAAAAATTATCTCTGTAAAGTCAAGATGGAAAATGCTTTACAGGGTACTCAGATTCATATAGACCAGAGGGACCCCCCCCCAGCCTTAGATTCAAAGTTACAGCAAACAGAGGTAAAAATCCTTCCAGCAAAAGGAAACATTCACAAGTTGAGAAAACAAACATAAGACTAATCCGCCTTGCCTGGCTATTACTTACAATTTTGACAAATGAAAGACTGATTCAGAAAGATTTGGAGAGCCTGGATGTACGTCTGGTCCCTCTTAGTCCCAAGAGCAAACAACAAACAAAACAAAAAGCACAAACAAAGACTTCCTTCCACCAAGATTTGAAAGTATCTTGTCCCCCTGTTGGTCCTCTGGTCAGGTGCTCAGTAAACCTGGCTGACTGCTTAACCCTTTACAGGTAAAAGAGACATTAACCCTTAACCATCTGTTTATGACACCTTACGTGACCCATCTTGTACAAAATGCGTCACAGTTATGCCGTAATCATATCATAATATGACTATGATGAATAGGGGGTGTAGTGTCACACTTGGAACTTGTGCTTCAGCGGAATTTTGGTGGCGTTTAAGAGACATCCCACTGTATCAGTGTGGGCATCCACGGCCCATGACACAGATTGCTGAGGACTCCAAAATGATTCAACTTCCTGGAGGTCTTTGTGCCTTGAGCATCATTTATAAAATGTTGTGGTTTGACTCGACCGGATTGCGTACGCCAAATAGATAAGAAGTACCTTTGCCTGATATTTTAAGACAGCAATGTGGAGGTTCATCCGCACATTCACAAGACATTATGCCTTGGTCCGAGCCTCCACAACAGTGGTTCTACAAGCAGCCATACTACCTCCATTCTTGCATCCTCCTCCTCCTCCTCCTTTATGAGTACTGCTTGTCAGTCACCCACAGTGGAATACACATAGGGACCAGCACTCAAAAAGAAAGGGCAGTTGCTTACCCTTTGTAACTAGAGTTCTTCGAGATGTGGGGTCCCTGTCGGTATTCCACTACCTGCCCTCCTTCTCCTCTGCTTCGGATCGTCTCTGATGCGCGGTCAGAAGAGGAACTGGAGAAGCATCAGTCCACACTGCCCTTTATACCATCAGCAAGGACACAAGGAGACTGAGGTTGCAGGCACAGACCAACGGACACTACTTGCTAGAATTCCTGGTCCTAGGTATATGGAGCACATGTGTACCCACAGTGGGATACAGATCGGGACCACACATCTCATAGACTTTAAGGCCAGAAAAGAGCATCATGAGAATCTAGTCTGACCTCCTGTGCATTGCAAGCCACAGAACCTCACCCACCCACTCCTGTAATAGACTCATAACCTCTGACTAAATTACTGAAGTCCTCAAATCATGATTTAAAGACTTCAAGTTGCAGAGAATCCACCATTTACACTAGTTTAAACCTGCAAGTCACCCATACCCCATGCTGCAGAGGAGGCCAAAAAAAATGCAGGTGGGAAATCTTCCAATCTGCCCTGGGGGGAAATTCCTTCCTGACCCCAAATATGGCAAACAGTTTAGAGCCTGAGCATGTGAACAAGACACACCAGACAGGCACCTAGTAAAGAATTATCTGTGGTAACTAAGATCCCTCCTCATCTAGTGTCTCATCGCCTGTCACTGGAGGTATTTGGTGCTAGCAGTTTCAGATCAGTCACATGCCATTGTGGGCAGTCTCATCATACCATCCCCTCCATAAACTTATCAAGCTCAATCTTGAAGCCAGTTAGGTTTTTTGCCCCCACTGCTCCCCTTGGAAGGCTGTTCTAGAACTTCACTCCTCTGATGGTTGGAAATCTTTGTCTAATTTCAAGCCTAAACCTGTTGATGGCAGTTTATATTCATTTCTTCTTGTGTCCACATTGGTGCTTAACTTAAATAACTCCTTCTCCCACCCTAGTATTTACCCCTCTGGTATATTTATAGAGAGCAATCATATCTCTCTTCAGCCTTCTATTGGTTAGGCTAAACAAGCCAAGCTCTTTGAGTTTCCTTTCATAAGACAGATTTTCCATTCCTTGGATCATCCTAGTAGCCCTTTTCTACACCTGTTCCAGTTTGAATTCATTTTTCTTAAACATGGGAGACCAGAACTGCACACGGTATTCCAGATAAGATCTCACCAGTGCCTCATATAATAGTATAAACACTCCCCTGACCCTAGTAGAAATACCACACCCTGATGCATCCTAGGACTACATTAGCCTTTTTTCACAGCTATATCACATTAGTAGCTCATAGTCATCCTGTGATCGACCAATACACCCCATGTCTGTCTCCTCCTCTGTCACTTCCAACTGATATGTCCCTAGCTTATAGCAAAAATTCTTGTTGTTAGTCCCTAAGTGCATGATCTTGCATTTTGCACTATTAAATTTCATCCCATTTCTAGTACTCCAGTTTTCAAGGTAATTCATATCTTCTTATATGATATTCTGGCCCTCCTCAATATTGGCAATATCTCCCACCTTTGTGTCATCCGCAAATTTGATTAGCACCCTCCCACCTTTAGTGCCAAGGTCCATAAGATAAAACATTAAAGAAGATAGATCCCAAGACCGATCCCCGAGGAACTCCACTTAATAACCTCCCTCCAGCCTGACAGTTCACCTTTCAATATGACCTGTTGTAGTCTCACCTTTAACCAGTTCCTTCTCCACCTTTCAATTCTCATATTAATCCACATCTCCAGTTTAATTAATAATTTCCCATGTGGGACTGTATCAAGTGCCTTACTGAAATCCAGGTAGATTAGACCTACTGCATTTCCTTTGTCTAAAAAGCAGTTATATTCTCAAAGAAGGAGGTTAGGTTGTCTGGCACAATTTACTTTTTGTAAAACCATGTTGTATTTTGTCGCAATTACCGTTTATCTCTATGTCCTTAATGACTTTCTCTTTCAAAATGTGTTCCAAAACCTTGCATACAATTGAGGTTAAACTAACAGGCCTGTAGTTTCCCAGATCGCCTTTTTTCCCTTTCTTAAAATTAGGAACTATGTTAGCAATTCTCCAGTCATAGAGTACAACCCCTGAGTTTACAGATTCATAAAAAATCTCAAAGAACTCCAGTTACAAAGGGTAGGTAACTTTCTTTTATCTCAGGTGCTGCAAGCCCCTTCCTACTGCTCAGGCATCAGGCTGGCTTTATCAGACTTTAATTTTAGGAAGTATAGACTTGCTGTGTAAAATGAATACATATGATTTAATTAAAGTATCTTTTCCATGGGCTCATCTATTATTTTTCTTCCATCTATTTAGTTATAACATTATTACTAGACCAGTAAGCACATTTAAACTGCTTTATTAAATACAAATTGTACATCTTAGTTAATGAGTATGTCAGATAAGGGAGATATTTCACTTCAGCAAATCTACACAAATTTGTCTAGGAAACTATTGTCATGAGATAATTAGATCATTTCCAGGAAATTCGAAGCAAGCTTTGAATTTGTCTGACAAATAACACACGTTTGTTTAGTTAAATTAGGGTATGTGCTGTGTCTGATACTGAAATGCTGAAAATTGCACCTTGGTTCATTGCACACTAATTCTTAACCTTTCAGGAAACAACTGGAACGTAATATACAGTGGAGCTGCTAGGGAACATTTGTGTGATCGACTACATCCAGGCTGCTGTTATCGCTTACGTGTATACTGTACTGGGGAAGGAGGGCAGAGTGCGGTAATATTATCTGATATTTTATATATAAATGTGACACTTGTGGAAAACCTCTTTAGCTTTAAGAAAATCTGTTGGTCAAGCTAGGAACATTGAATGTTGTAGTATGATCATACAACCACTATGTAATAAAGTATCTATAACTGGGGACTCAAGAAATTTTCAGAATTTTTTTCCCAAAGTTTAGAGTTTCTGCTCCCATTTCTTAGAGAAATAAAATGTGAACATTTCTCTGTACAAATGTTTTACTTATTTCAACTGCTATTCAAATTTACAGAAAACATGACAATATAATTGCACTACTTTTCTGATATGATTTATTGGAAATAATAAAACTTTCTTAAAGCAGTATCTGTTTAACTCAGCACAGCAATGTGAATATTCATTTCTCCAAGAGCCAAATCGTCATTCTAGCACCCAGTCTAAATAGCTGGGCTGAATACATGTGAAGGTGGGGCAGGGAATGAATGTTTCCTCAGGCCACAGAATAGTGCGCTGCAGTCACCTCTGATCCCTGTGCAACAGTGTGCAGATAGACACAACCTCTGATCCTCTAGCCTGCCCTTGCCTGAGCATATGCAGGGAACCCTTGTGGAATGGGATGCCGTGCTACACAAGGGGTATGCTGTGCATTCCTGTGCACATCCCCAAATTGGAGGTGGATGTTTACTGCGTATTTAATTATAAAAAGCAGTGCAAAAGTGGACAATTCAACTTTGCTGTCAAAAAAAGCATTGCTACCTTTTGGTAACAATTTTTACTTATCTTCTCTCTCAGGCCTTATTTACAGCAAAACCTCTACTGGGATAGTTAAAGTGGTACAACCTCTAGTATGGACACAGTTATAACCATATAAAAATGTTTATACTGATATAGCTTATTCCCCTATGGGATGGGGAATAAGCTATACTTGTGCAAGGCACCTTTATACTGGCATACCTGTATTTACACTAGGTTTGTACCAGTATAACTATATCAATTAAAAATCACATCCCTAATTGACATAGTTACAGCAGTGCAAAAATTGTATGTGTTTCCTACTGTCCCTGGTTATTGATCTCTTTTTATAGATCTTCTCCTAAACTGAGATCTGCATGGAAATATTTATCAATATTTTACCTCACTGATTTTTATGACATTTATTATATTTGTTTGTAATTCGAAGTATTCTCATTTTCTTTATGAAGTAAGGTCAAAATTCACCTCGTTATATTACGGCTTTTGTCAATTTTTCCTTTACAGGCATCTGATTCTTTACTGGTGCAGACACCAGCAGTGCTTCCTGGTGCAGGCCAACCTCCCAGACTACAGGGTAGACCAAGAGCAAAAGAAATTCAGCTGAGATGGGGTAATTGTTATTGTGACTATCATCTAAGGCCAAGTGTATGCTAGGAGTGCTTTACCAACATCAGTATATCAGTATAGTATGCCAGCCAAGTTCTCCAAGTGTGGATGCAGCTTTATCAACAAAAGTGTGTTTTGTACTAGTATAGTAAAACCGCCCCTCACGAGTAAAACAAACTGTAGAGGTAAAAGTACAGCTTTGCCAGTATAGCTGCATCTACACTAATGACTTCTGTCAGCACAACTGTGTCAGTCAGAGATCACACCTCTTCACACCCCTGACTGACATAGCAAAACTGGCAGAAGTCTATAGTGTAGATCAGGGGTCGGTAACCTCTGGCATGTGGCTCGCCAGTGTAAGCACCTTGGTGGGCTGGGCCAGTTTGTTTACCTGCTGTATCGGCCGGTTCGTCCGACCACGGCTCCCACTGGCTGTGGTTCACTGTCCCAGGCCAATGGGGGCGGCGGGAAGTGGCGAGGGATGCAGCTTCCTGCCGCCCCCATTGGCCTGGGACTGCAAGCGCTGCCACTGGGAGCCACGGTCGGCTGAATGTGCCAACGTGGCAGGTAAACAAACTGGCCCGGCCCACTAGGGTGCTTACTCGGGCAAGCTGCATGTCGCAGGTTGTTGTCCCCTGGTGTAGATATAGCCTGAGAAATCAAAATGTGTTGATATATTTTTAATACCATATAATCCTTTTCCCTGTTTTTTAGGACCACCTCAAGCAGATGGTGGATCACCTATTACCTGTTATGGTCTGGAAATGTCTTCTGTGGAAACAGATGAACACAGAGAGGTTTATCAAGGCTCTGATGTTGAATGCACCGTAAGCAACCTTCTTCCTGGAAAGACGTACAGCTTTAGGCTGCGAGCAGCTAACAAAGCTGGGGTAAGGAGGCAGTCTGAAATCAAATGAGTTACATAGAGTGCAGTCATTTTTATGCATATTGTTGTTTTCAAAAGTTTTAGATACACTTCTGCCCCGATATAAAGTGACCTGATATAACACAAATTCGGATATAACACGGTAAAGTAGTGCTCTGGGGCGGAGGGGAACCTGCGCACTCCAGTGGATCAAAGCAAGTTCAATATAACGCGGTTTCACTTATAACACGGTAAAATTTTTTGGCTCCTGAGTACAGCATTATATCTGAGTAGAGATGTATTAAGAAGTTTTGTCATGCAAATTCTTAATGTAGATTTAATTGGTTCCAGTGATTTACTGCAGCACTGTAGTACCCAACAGTTAAAGACCAATTTGAATAAGCCTGGATTGTTTGGATGAAGGAAAGAGCAAACATCTGATTACTACTTAAATCTAAATGATAATGATGTTATAACATTTATTCAAAGCACTGTACAAACTTTAATAAATTATCATAACACCTCTGTGAAGTAAGTAGGTAAATGATTTTTTATACTCTAGTTTTGCACATTGATTGTTGTGTGTGCATTCCACAGCTGAAGGATTTCTGGAGCACAGCAACTAGCATTTTCTTCTTTTCTGTTTTTTATCTATTAGTGTGTACTTCACAAAGTGTAAGAAAATGTACTCTGGCTCCTTATATTTTGAACATTAACCTTACATTAACTGCTTTAAAATTAACCATTGCTTTAAAATATTTGATTTTATTAAATAGCCAATACCCTAATTTACAAGTAAAATGAGTGGGCATCTCAGTTTAGTTAATGTACAGAAGTCCACCTCACAGAAACCTTTATTACGATTGTCACTAGTTGTCAATATTGGCAGAGAAGCGAAGGGCAGAATAGTCATGAATGCTGAATTACTTTCTAACATCCAGAGGAAGAATTGTAGTTGTAGCCTATTATTTGGAGTCTTCTGTTTCATTTAGATTTAAAATAAATACACAGTTGTACAATATTCTCTGTTATAGGTTAGCTGTCATATATAGCCTCGCAACTGTGACTTACAAAGTCATGTGCTCTTCTAAGTTACAGAGTGTAAATTGTCATGTTTATTCTCACTACATCTCCAATAGAGGAAGAATACTATAGTAGTTCTGAAGAATGCTCAGACATTGAAATGAACCCTGAAGTCATGACAAGTCATCTTCCGAATTACAGTCACACAATATTTGATGCTATCAAACACTAACAGTATATACACCTACTGTGGGCAAAACTTCTGTTTAAAAATATGGTAGTAATTGTGTCAACCTATTTTTAATAGTTTGGACCCTATTCAGAAAAATGTGAAATTACTACAGCCCCTGGACCACCGGATCAGTGCAAATCCCCTCAAGTGACCTGTAGATCAGCAACATGTGCACAGGTGTATTGGGAGGTAAGAATATTTGTTATCCTGTGTATTTTAGGCTTATTTTATGTCTTGAGGTTGTTATCTTTTACATTCTTTTGTCAATTTTAAAAAGCCTAAACTGTAGCTAAGACAACATTTTTAAAAAACCAAAACAGAAACAAGCTGCCTGATTATGGGTTATCTTTACATTGAAACTTAAACACAGAATTTGAAAGTCCTCAAAGCATCATTTGCCATTTCCTTTATACAATATTTGTAGCTAAATGATCTACGCATATTCAAACTTCAACACACAATGTCCTCTTGTTCCTTTGATTTTTTTTATGGGTTTTTCCACTAGTGCTACACTGTGAGTATGAATTTGATGCAGATTCTTTCTAATTTTTTTAAGACCATTTGTTTCTTCCTTTGCAGAAAACCCAGATAGCCACACAGTACAACGATGGTTTTACACTCACCACTTTTCTAAGCTGATTTGTACTTTATATCATCACATCAGTAATAATGTAGCAAAGGGTCTATCTGTTAACCTCCCAGTTTTCAGGTGCGTGATTTTTAGTAAGCAAAATAAATCTCATCAAGACTAAATTTGAAAAAGATTGTCACTGCAGGGTGGGGCAGGACTCTTAACTTTTTTAAAAATTGCTTACTATGTGATGTGGAGTTAGCATTGTAGATGAATGCAAAAAGGCTGAAGACTTTTCAGATGCATTTTTGCATCTATAAAATGTTCACTTTTAAAAAGCAAATATATATATATATAAAAATACTTTTGCAGAAGCTCACATGGAAAGTTCATGTTATATAACATGGTCTCAGTGAGCATAAATAACAAATTAAGTGTTGGATGAAATCCCACATTACAAGAGAAAGCTGGTAGAAACCTTTATATTTAGGCTGCCTAACACTTTTCATGAAAAAGAGTTTTGAAAGTTTTTTTAAAAAGAATCTCTAATACTTCCGTTGTTTGCAACAGGACTTTAAAATTCAGCAGGACGAAAGTCTTGGGGCCAGAGAATCACCATTCTCTTCTGTCATTTGCATTGTCAACAAAATTTTGGCAGCATATCAAAATAATAACTGCATAAGAACATTGTAATCTAAGATGCCCACACTGCACTGGGAACAATGCAGCAGCAGCATGTTTTCCTGTGGACTCAGGGAGCAGGCATCCTCCTCAGGAGGGGGTACCCCCTGTCTCCAACAACCTTTGCTGGACCTAGGGCATGGCCCCAGTGGGGAATGAGCTCCTCAGATATCATGGGAGAGGAGAGGAGGAAAGAGCCAGACTGACCATCCCTGAACCCAGCATGTGGCCTCTTTCCTACTTCCACACTCCAGGGATAATGGCCTTCTATTGCATCCTAGCGTACTAAAGGAGTTGGTGGATGTGATTGCAGAGCCATTGGCCATTATCTCTGAAAACTCTTGGCGACTGGGGGAAGTCCTGGATGACTAGAAAAAGGCTAATGTAGTATCCATCTTTAAAAAAGGGAAGGGGGAGGATCCGGGGAACTACAGGCCAGTCAGCCTCACCTCAGTCCCTGGAAAAATCATGGAGCAGGTCCTCAAGGAATCAATTTTGAAGCGCTTAGAGGAGAGGAAAGTGATCAGGAACGGTCGGCATGGATTCACCAAGGGCAAATCATGCCTGACTGACCTAATTGCCTTCTATGACGAGATAACTGGCTCTGTGGATGAGGGAAAAGAAGTGGACGTGTTATTCCTTGACTTTAGCAAAGCTTTTGACACGGTCTCCTACAGTATTCTTGCCAGCAAGTTAAAGAAATATGGGCTGGATGAGTGGACTATAAGGTGGATAGAAAGCTGGCTAGATCATCAGTCTCAACGGGTAATGATCAATGGCTCCATATCTAGTTGGCAACCAGTATCAAGCGGAGTGCCTCAAGGGTCAGTCCTGGGGCTGGTTTTGTTCAATATCTTCATTAATGATCTGGAGGATGGCGTGGACTGCACTCTCAACAAGTTTCCAGATGACACTAAGCTGGGAGGAGTGCTAAATAAGCTGGAAGGTAGGGATAGGATACAGAGGGACCTAGACAAATTAGAGGATTGGGCCAAAAGAAATCTCATGAGATTCAACAAAGACAAGTGCAGAGTCCCACACTTAGGAAGTAAGAATCCCATGCACTGCTGCAGACTAGGGACCAAGTGGGTAGACAGTAGTTCTGCAGAAAAGGACCTAGGGGTTACAATGGATGAGAAGCTGGATATGAATCAAGAGTGTGCCCTTGTTGCCAAGAAGGCTAACAGCATTTTGGGCTGTATAAGTAGGGGCATTGCCAGCAGATTGAGGTACGTGATCATTTCCCTCTGTTCGGCATTGGTGAGGCCTCATCTGGAGTACTGTATCCAGTTTTGGGCCCCACATTACAAAAAGGATGTGGAAAAATTGGAAAGAGTCCAGCAGAGGGCAACAAAAATGATTAGAGGGCTGGATCACATGACTTATGAGGAGAGGCTTAGGGAACTGAGATTATTTAGTCTACAGAAGAGAAGAATGAGGGAGGATTTGATATCTGCTTTCAACCACCTGAAAGAGGATTCCAGAGAGGATGGATCTAGACTGTTCTCAGTGGTAGCAGATGACAGAACAAGGAGTAATGGTCTCAAGTTGCAGTGGGGGAAGTTTAGATTGGATATTAGGAATAACTTTTTCACTAGGAGGGTGGTTAAGCACTCAAATGGGTTACCTAGGGAGGTAGTGGAATCTCCTTCTTTAGGGGTTTTTAAGGTCAGGCTTAACAAAGCCCTGGCTGGGATGGCTTAGTTGGGGATTGGTCCTGCTTTGAGCAGGGGGTTGGATTAGGTGACCTCTTTATATCCCTTCCAACCCTGATATTCTATGATTCTTCTGACAGCTAATGTCATTGATTCTTCTTCGAGTGCTTGCTCATGTCAGTTCCATTCTAGGTGTGCACGTCCATGGGTGCGATCGTCAGAGATTTTTGCCTTAGCAGTATCCATAGAGTAGGCAGTGGCGCCCCCTTGAGTGCCGCACTCATGCGCCTGTATATCAGGCTTCGCTAGCCCTATGCCCTCTCAGTACCTTCTTACTGCTGTGAATGCTTCACAGGAGAACTCTGTTCTGTCCGTGCTTCTGCCACAGTCTTCCTATATGATTTCAAACAAGTCATTTAAACCAACATTTTAATTGTGTGTTCCTCATTTACTGGTGCCCAACTTAAGATACCCGCAAACTGAGACACAGAAGTGCTGAGCAGTCACAAATGCAACCAATGATATTGGGAGCTGTAGATGCTCAGCCCCGTGTCAGTAAGGCAGTTTGGTCTGCAGGATTGTGCATAGCACTGGGAATCAGGAGGTCCTGAGTTTTAATCCTGGCCCTGCTACTGAATCGCTGTGTGGTCTCGGCCAAGCCTCTTTGCCTTGATTTCCCCATCTATAATATGGGAAAAGTAATTCTGTCATCTTGTAGTTGAGATAAATTAATTAATGGCTGTGCAACACAGATACAATTATAAGTACCATGGTCAAAAATACCATGAGAGAAATAATTCTGTGTTGCTCATAGGCTTTGAACACTGTGGAGTAAGTAAGGCATGGAGCCACTAACTGAAAAATGAGAATAAAACTATTTGGACAGCTGCCTCATTCCTCGATTGTCCATTCTGTGTCCTAAATGAGCAGGCGTCCTCTGGAAACAGTACTATATAATTATATATTTAAATACTGTATTGTGATTATATACACATGGGAGCAGAATTAAAGTTTACATAGCCAACCTAGTTTCTGGTGCATCCTAACTTTATAGTGTTTGACTTTGCAACCTAAATGTGTTTTAACAATTTTAATGTAATCTATAAAATAGTCCAGAATATGCCACAATTTATTGTAAATTATAGAAGAGAAAGATTTCTGTCAATCATAGCTACAGGACATCAAACATAATTCTCTCAAATGTTGTTTATGTTCAATCACATTCCTTTTTCATATAGTCTACTTCTTAAACTAATGATTCTTTTTAAAAAAAAATGCCCTGAAGCAGTGATTCATAATAGCATATCCTCAGTGAGAAGCAGTATCTTAGACTGATAAGTCCTCCATGAAAGAAAAGAATAATTTTTATTTCATTATTTGTAATGTAGTCCTTTAAGAGAAATCACTTTGAAGTATATCCGCATTTAATAGATTTTATGATTATCACTTAGTGTCACTTCAGTATTTAAGCAACTGAAAAAGCAGTTACTGCTCCACATATAATATTCTGCCACCATGAACATTATCCATTAGTATATTAATGTGCTCAAGACCAATAAAATAATGCAGTGTTTTGCATGTACTGTAATAAACTGGAGATTGCTGACGCTACCATAGGGTGACTTTCCTGTGGAAATGCAGTTTCTACAGCTTTCTGGCCTACTTTTATGGCTTAAAATGCTGCATTCATTATCTTACTGTTTTATAGAGAAGGTAGTCAAGATTTGGTGAGTTTGGTCTGATTTTTAGACAATGAATTTAAGTCCTAATTATTTCTGTTAACTTTAAAGGTCCCAGTAAATAATGGAGCCGACATCACAGAATACCGTTTGGAGTGGGGCAGTGTGGAAGGATGCATGCAGATCTGTTACTGTGGGACTGGACTCAATTATGAAATGAAAGGACTTTTGCCTGCAACTATATATTACTGCAGGGTTCAGGTAAAGAGGAAGACCTGTTGTTGGTATCCTGCTATTCACAGTTCTTAGTGTTTCCATGAATATTTATTTTACTTTCTCAGGGAAGGAGAACATCAAAGTGGAGCGGAGAGAAACGGTCCCATAATTGGGACCCTCTCTCCAGTTGATGTCATAGTATCCTCTCGCACTGAGGATACCTCTCTGGGGAAGGGAATCCCAGTTATTGGGAAGAGACAAGTAATAACAATGGGGGATTCGATCATTAGAAATATAGATATGGGTTTGTGATGGTGAATTGTCTGCCTGGTGTGAATGTTGCAGATCTCTCAAGACATCTAGACAGATTTATGTGCAGTGCTGAGGAGAGCTAGTGGTCGTGGTACATGTAGGTACCAATGACATAGGGAAAGGTAGCAAAGAGGTCCTGGAGGCCAAAGTAGGTTGCTTTGTAAGAGATTGAAGTCCAGGACCTCCATGATAGCATTCGCTGAAATGCTTCTAGTTCCATGCGAAGAGTCAGTAAGACAGGCAGAACTGCAGGTGGTTCTTCGAGTGCTTGCTCATATCGATTCCAGTTAGGTGCGTGCGTGCCATGTGCACAGTCATTGGAAGGTTTTTCCACTAGCAGCATGCATCAGGTCAGCTGTGGAGCCCCCTGGAGTGTCCCCTCCATGGCGGTTAATATAGGACCCTGCCAACCTGGCGCCTCCTCAGTTCCTTCTTACCGCCAGTGACAATCGTTGGAATTGTGGTTGCTTACTCTTGCAAGCTCTCCCCTAGTTCTAGTCTCAGCTAGTTTAGTGTGTAAATAGTTTTTTAAAAGTTCTTAGATAGTGTTAGTTGTAGGAGTTGGGGGCGCTCCTCCACCCCAATTTTCCTGTTCCCCTCTGGGGTTGGGGCATGCCTCGATCCCAAGAGTTTAAGCCTTGTGGAACTTACCATAAGCCCATGCCAATGGGCAACCCCCATGGCTCTTGCCTCAAGGGCAAGGGGCTCCATCCCAGGACAAAGAAGGAGCGGGACTTCAGGCTGAAACAACTCCTAACAGAGGCAGCCCTTTGTCCGCAACTGGCTTAGGGTTGGCAGGATCTGGCACCGAGCTCCTCCGTGCAGAGTGCGCCAGCCTCCATGCATGAGACAGTGCGGAGGAAGGACTCTGGCCCTCAGCACTGGCGCTCCTTGGCACCAAAGTCAGTGGAGGGTCTCCCCGGCACTGCTCTTATTCCTTGGTGCCGCATAAGCAGCACTGGAAAACGGACATGGGGCGTTCGCCCATGCCAAGAACCACTGCATCAGATAGCGCTGCCAGAGTGCATCCAGCGGAGGAGCACCTGTTGCCGACAGCAGAGGAGATGGCTCTGTTGACTTTGGCCGCACAGGGGGAGCTGTTGAGTCTGGTACCTCTGGACTCTCCTGATCAAGAGTGCCAGGTGAAGGACATAGAACTCCCATCCGACTGGGACACCTTTAAGACTGCTCAGAACTTAATTGCCGTGACAGCTCCTCGGTCCCCCGCCTGTCAGGATAAGGCTCCCAGTGCCTCAACACAAGGCATCTTCTAGAGGCAAGCTGTCAATGCTGAGGAGATCACCATCTCCCGGTTTTCGCTCCCTGTGCCATCGCTCCCCACGACAGTCCCCAACTCAGTCTTCGAGGCTCTGGTCACCACCGACAATGCAGCACCTGTCCCTTGCACCGCTCTGAGTCGCAGTGTTGCTCTACATCCCAGCACCGCTTTCCATCCTGGCACCACTCATCACGGCACTGTTCCCCATCGCAGCACCGCTCCTAGCACTGTACTCATGGCATCAATCCCCAGCACCATTCCGCTCGGCACCACTGTGGCCTTTGCGCTTCAGGTCCACATTTTCGGAGGCAGAGTCCCACTATTCGCGGCACAGCTGGCGCAGGTCAGGCCGCCACAAGCAGGATGTGGGTGCAGTGCCATAGCAGGTGCAGTGGCAGGGGCCCTTTTGGACTCTGAGGGCCTACCACCAGACCCAGGGCACTCACTCCAGGGGCCCCCACTCGATGGTATTGGAACCATGAATGCCCCCTGCAGCTGTGGCTTGTCCCACCCCTTAGGCTCCAAGACTACATCGGTGCGGGCCGCACAGCCACCTCCCAATCCTGTGCCCACCACCAGCACCAAACCTGCAATCATCGCAGAATAGCCTGGCACCAAGCAGGACGTCTCCAGGGCTCCAGATGGCCAGCAGGGCCCTGTGTCCCCCCAGCATCCCCTACGTCCTCCCTGGACAAAGCAGTATCGGGGTCTTCCTCCTCCAGGCCACCCCCAGTCGACAGTCAGGCACACCAGGACCTGCTGTGCAGAGTGGCTCACAACATGGGGCTGCAAGCCAAGGAGGTTGTCGAGCCAGAAGACCCAATGGTGGACAACCTGGTCCTGGAGGGGCCATCAAGGATGGCTTTGCCCCTCATTAAGACGATTCAGGCTAACACTAAAATCCTGCCTCCATTCCCCCAACTGCAAAGGGAGTGGAAAGAAAGTACTTCATCCCCTCTAACGGGTACATTGATGGTGGCCGCATTAAACAAGAATGAAAGGCAGGGGCAGCAGTGTCCAAACCCAAAGTCTTAGGACTCTAAAAGCTGGACCTATTCGGCCAGAAGGTCTACTGGACCGGGCAGCTCCAGCTCAAGATTGCCAACCAGCAGGCAGTCCTGAGTAGATACAACTTTAACTCCTGGAGCTCCATGTTAAAGTTCAAGGAGTTACTATCCAGGGAGTCCAGGGAAGAGGTTGGGGCCATAGTGAATGAGGGCAGGGCAGTGGCACGGACCTTGTTGCAAGCCTCATTGGATGCTGCAGACATGAGGAGAAGTTCATGGTATCTGGGCTTCCCCCAGAAGTGCAGCAAACTCTGCAGGACCTGCCATTCGATGACATGTGCCTGTTTGTGGAGCAAACAGACTCCAGGCTTCACAGCCTAAAAGATTCTCGGGCAACAATGAAATCACTGAGCATACATACACCGGACACCCAGCTCAAATATTTTAAGCCCCACCCCCTCAGCATTTCTACCCTCCCCAGCCTAGGCAGGGCTTCTCAAGAAAGTGTGGCAAGAGTGGCAGGTGCAAGCCTTCCCAGCCCCTGCCTAGCCCAGGCCAAGGCAGTCTTCATTAGGCACTAAACAGACCTTATGAAGATGTGTCTGAGGACAGTGCACCAGTCAATAGACCGGATCCTCATTCCTGTTTCCTGAACTGTCTGTCCCACTTTTACCGTGCTTGGTCACAAATAACATCAGACCGCTGGGGCCTTCATATGGTAGAATTGAAATATTCTCTTCAGTTCTGCTCCTTCCCCCGACCCCCTTTCCCCATCCCTCTTCAGGGACCCTTCTCACGAGCATCTCCTTATGCAGGAGATCCGAACGCTCCTCACCTCAGGGGCAATGGAGGAGGTTCCTCAGGAGCTATGGGGCAAGAGATTCTGCTCCCATTACTTCCTCATCCCCAAGGCCAAGGAGGGTCTCAGACCCATCCTCAACCTGCGAGGCCTCAGCAGCTTCATGAAAAAGCTGAAGTTTTGCATGGTCTCCCTAAGTTCGATCATCATCTCTCTAGATCCAGGAGACTGGTACGCTGCCCTCGACCTGAAGGATGTGTACTTCCACATCTCAATACATCCTGCCCACAGACATTTCCTCATGTGTGTGGTCTACAACAACCATTACCAATTCACGGTCCTCCCTTTCAGCCTATCCACAGCCCCACGAGTGTTCACCAAGTGCATGTCGGTCGTGGCCATCTTCCTGCATTGGAGGCAAGTGCAGATATATCCATACCTTGACAAATGGCTGCTTAGGGGACATTTCAGGGATCAAGTGGAGGCTCAGGTCCACTTTGTGAGATCCACCTTCGACAGGGTGGGATTCCTCCTCAATGAACACGAATCAACCCTATCACCGACTGAAAGGATAGAGTTTATCAGCTCAGTTTCTTAGACAAGCAATGACGGACATAATTCAGAGCCTCAGACTGCATCCTATGACCACAGCAAGGGGTTGCTTGAGGCTCCGTGGCCACATGGCAGCATGTACTTATGTGGTACAGCATGCCAGGCTGAGGCTCATGCCTCTACAAGCTTGGTTAGTGTCAGCCTACCATCCGAGGCGAGACCACCTGGACACAGTGGTCCCTCTGCTGGTGGCTCAACCCACAGGAGGTGTATGAGGGAGTCCTCTTCCACAAACCCCAGCCCTCTTTGTCTCTAGTAACAGTTGCATCAGTGCTGGGATGGGGTGCTCACCTGAGAGGACTATGGACGCAAGGCCTCTGGTAACAGGATGAGTTCTTGCTCCACATCAACATCAAGGAGTTGAGGGTGGTCTGACGAGCATGCCAAACCTTGCAAGCCCAACTGCAAGGGAAGTGTGTGGGAGTCATGACAGATAACACAACTGCAATGTTTTACACAAAAAAGCAGGGTGGGGTTTGTTCCTCTCCCCTGTGTTGGGAAGCCCGCGAGCTGTGGGTCTTCTGCATAGCCCAGCCTATTCACCTGGAAGCGTCTTACCTCCCAGGGTCCCAAAATGAGTCAGCGGACTACCTCAGCAGATCCTTCCACAACGATGAGTTGTCCATCCGCCTGGACATGATACACAGCATTTTCCAGAGGTGGGGAATTTCCCAGATTGAGCTGTTTGTCACATGGGGCAACAGAAAGTGTCTGTGATTCTGTTCCTTCCAGAATCACAGTCTGGGCTCACTTGCTGACATGTTTCTCCTCCCATGGATGGACCATCTGCGTTCCCACTCATCCACAAGGTTCTTCTCAAGATCCGCAGAGACAGGCAGCGGTCATACTGGTGGCAATGACTTGGCCTAGTCGGCACTTGTACACCATGCTCCTGGAGCTGTTGGTGGATATCCCAATAGCACTGCCCCTGGTCCCGGATCTGATCACCCAGTACTGTGGTCGCCTTCACCACCCAGACCTCCAGTCCTTTCACCTCGCAGCTTGTAAGCTCCATGGCTAAACCCCATGGAACTCAGGTGCTTGGCTTCTGTTAGGGAGATGGTAGCAGGAAACCCTCCAGCAGGGCCACCTACCTTGCCAAGTGGAAAAGGTTTTCAACCTGGTGCTCTCAGAGACACACACCTCCAGTGCAGGCACCCATACCACTTATCCTGGACTACCTACTGCACTTGAAATACCAAGGGCTGGTGACATTGTTCATCAAGGTACACTTGGCAGCCATCTCGACCACCCACCCGGGAGTCGCTGGGCGTTCCATCTTTGCCAACCCCATGGTTGGCCATTCCCTAAAGGTGCTGGACAAGCTGTACCCACAGGTTAGACAGTCAATCCTGGCGTGGGACCTGAACGTGGCCCAGACTAATGGGATGAGTCCCATTCAATTACATCACATAATGGCAGACAGCTAAAAAGTGACAATTTTTTTAAGTGCTTGTATACAGATGTTAGAAGTCTAAATACTAAGATGAGTGAACTTTGCGCCTCATATTAAATGAGGATATTGATATAATAGGCATCACAGAAACATGATAGAACAATGATAAGCAATGGGACACGGTAATTTCAGGAGACAAAATATATAGGAATGACAGAGTAGGTCATGCTGGTGGGAGAGTGGCACTGTATATGAAAGAAAGAATAGAGTCAAATATAGTAAAAATCTTAAGTGAATCAAACTGTACCATAGAATCTCTATGGATAGAAATTCCATGCTTGAATGATAAGAATAAAGCAGTAGGGATCTACCACCAACCACCCAACTAGGAAATGCTCCGGGAGATTAGAGAAGCAATACAAATAGAAAGCTAAATAATAATGGGGGATTTCAGCTATACCTATATTTACTGGATACATGTCATCTCAGGATGGGATGCAGAAATCAAGTTTCTTGACACCATAAATGACTGCTTGCTAGTCCTGGAACCCACAAGAGGAGAGGCAGTTCTTGATTTAGTCCTACATGGAGCACAGGATCTGGTCAAAGAGAAGACTATATAGCTGAACTGCTTGATAATAGCGACCATAATATTATTAAAGTTAACATCCTTGGGTGGGATGGGGACTCCAAAGAAGCCCACCACAGTAGCATTTAACTTCAGAAAGGGCAACTACACAAAAATGAAGAAGCTAGTTAAATGGAAGTTAAAAGGTGCAGTCACAAAACTGAAATGCCTGCAAGCTGCATGGAAACTTTTTTAAAACACCATAATAGAGGCTGAAATTAAATGTATACCCCAAATTAAAAAACACAGTAAGAGGACCAAAAAGTGCCGCAACAAACAATAAAGTAAAAGAAGCAGTTAAAGGCAAAAAGGCATCCTTAAAAAATTGGAAATTAAATCCTACTCTGGAAAATAGAAAGGAGAATCAACTCTGGCAAGTCAAGTGTAAAAGTAAAAGAATTTGAAGAGCAACTAGCCAACAACTTAGAAACTAACAGCAAAGAGTTTTTTAAGTACATCAGAAGCAGGAAGCCTGCCAAACAATCAGTGGGGCCACTGTACAATTGATGTACTAAAGGAGCACTTAAGGAAGATAAGGCCATTGTGGAGTAGTGAAATTAATTCTTTGCATTGGTCTTCACTGCAGAGGATGTGAGGGAGAGTCCCACACTTGAGCCATTCTTTTTAAGTGACAGATCTGAGGAACTATTCCAGATTGAGGTGTCAATAGAGGAGATTTTGGAACAAACTGATAAATTAAACAGTAATTTGCCACCAGTACCAGATGAGATTCACCCAAGAGTTCTGAAGGAACTCAGATATGAAATTGTAGAACCACTGACTGTGGTATGAAACCTATCATTAAATCAGCTTCTGTACCAGTTGACTGGAAGATAGCTAATGTGACACCAATTTTTTAAAAAGGCTCAAGTGGTGATCCTGGCAGTTATAGACTGGTAAGCGTAACTTCAGTACCAGGCAAATTGATTGAAACTGTAGTGAAGAATAGAATTATCAAATGCATAGATGAACACCATTGGTTGGGGAAAAGTCAACATGGCTTTTGGAAAAGGAAATCATGCCTCACCAATCTATTAGAATTCTTTGAGGGGATCGACAAACGTGGACAAGGGTGATCCAGTGGATATAGTGTACTTGGACTTTCAGAAAGCCTTTGACAAGATCCCTCACAGAGGGCTCTTAAGCAAAGTAAGCAGTCATGGGATAAAAGGACCTCCTCTCATGGATAAGTAACTTGTTAAAAGATAGGAAATCATGGGTAAGAATAAATGGTCAATTTTCACAATAGATAGGGTTAAATAGTGGTGTCCTCCAGGGATCTGTACTGGGATCAGTGCTGGTCAACATATTCATACATGATCTGGAAAAAGGGGTAAACAGTGAGGTGGCAAATTTGCAGACAATGCAAAATTACTCAACATAGTTACATTCAAATCAGACTGCGAAGAGTTACAAAGCAATCTCACAAAACTGGGGGACTGAGCAACAAAATGGCAGATGAAATTCTCTGTTGATAAATGCAAAGTAATGCACATTGGAAAACATAATCCCAACTATACATACAATATGATGGAGTCTAAATTAGCTCTTACCCCTCAAGAAAGAGATCTCAGAATCATCATGGATAGTTCTCTGAAAATATCCACTCAGTGTGCAGTGGTAGTCAAAAAAGCCAATAGAATATTAGGAACCATTAGGAAAAGGTTAGATAATAAGACAGAAAATATCATAATGTCACTGGTATGTACACCCACACCTTGAATACTGCATGCAGTTCTGGTCACCCCATCTCAAAAAAGATATGTTAGAATTTGAAAAGATACAGAGAAGAGCAACAAAAATGATTAAGGGGAAGGAAGAGTATGAGGTGAGATTAAAAAGACTAGGACTTTTCAGATTGGAAAAGAGATGACTAAGAGGGGATATGATAGAGCTCTATAAAATAGTGACCAGTGTGGAGAAAGTGAATAAGGAAATATTTACTCCTTCACATAACACAAGAAGCCAGGAGTCACCTAATGAAATTAATAGGCAGCAGGTTTCAAACAGACATAAGGAAGTACTTCTTCACACAGAACACAGTTAGCCTGTGGAATTCATTGCCTGGGAACATGGTGAAAGCCAAACTATAATGGGGTTCAAAAGAGAATTAGATAAGTTTGTGGAGGGTAGATCCATCGAACAGCTACTAGCCAAGACAGTCAGATGCAACCCCATGCTCTGAGTGTCCCTAGCCTCTGATTTCCAGAAGCTGGAAATGGACAACAGGGGATGGATCAGTTGCCGATTACCTGTTCTGTTGATTCCCTCTGAAGCACCTGGCATTGGCTAATGTGGGAAGACAGGATACTGAGTTGCTGGACCATTGATCTGACCCAATATCGCCATTCTTGTGTTTCTTTGCATTTGCAGGCCGTGAATGTTGCAGGTGCAGGACCTTTCAGTGAAGTAGTTGTATGCATGACGCCAGCCTCTGTGCCTGCAGTTGTGACCTGTCTTCAGGGAAGAAGTGAAGATGAAGTAGAGAGTCCACACTATTCACCTTCCACATGCCTTGCCATAAGCTGGGAAAAGCCCTGTGACCATGGTTCTGAAATCCTTGGCTACAGCATAGACTATGGAGAAAAGCAGCCTGTAACTGTTGGGAAGGTTTCAAGCTATTTCATAGACAATTTGCAGCCAGACACAACATACAGGTACGCTGTGCAAAGTGGTGTGGCTTCCTTAGCATTTTACATAGAAGGAAAATAATCTATTGTCTTTGTTCCCACATTGCTTCAAATCACTACCATCCTATCGAAGTATTAGTATGTAGCTATGGTCAGAAAAGAGACTATGTAATGAACTCAACAGATCTGGTCACTATGGGCATTTAGTTGTGTCTGCCAAGTTTTTCCTGTTAGCATGGCAGAACCAATACAGTTCTGGAAAAAGAGAACCTAATTCCATTCATGCATCAGCTTCATATTGCTTAACAAAGTTCTGACTGTAAATTCAAATTCAATGAGACTTTGTTGTCATGAAACAAGCTATATAGGTGTTGCCAAAGTATTGAAAAAAAGACAGACTCCTAAGGTATCTGTCAAATTAGGTAAGAACTGTCCATGATAGGACTGTACATCATTTGATCTGCTGTGTCCATTTGTCATTATGTTCCATTTCTGATCCAGTGCCTGGTTGTTACAGAGTGTGATGCAATTTCTGCAGAACCTTTATTGCTGGTGGTGATACATCTAGGCACAAAGAGCATAACTTTGAGATCCCAAGTGGTGTCTGCAAAAGTGATAGTTACAGAAAATATCCTTTTCCTTGTAAATCGGTTAAATTTAATATGGCGGTTATTAAAAGATGATGGACACAGAATTCCACTGTTCCACTTAAGTCACTTTTACAGTAGAATAGCATTCTATGCTCATGTTACAAACACAGATCCTCTGCATTAAAATATATTGGGTGAAATCTTGACTTTTGAAGTCAATGTCAAAGCGCGCATTGACTTCATTGAGGTCAAGGTTTCACCCCGTGTGTGTGACGTTCATTATAGACTGCCAGGGTAACCCTTAATATTTTTTTAGAAATAAGATATTTTTGTGTTATTACTTTTAAAACTGTTATATTAGTAATTGAAGAAATACTGCCTGCCACATTATGAGAAATTGTAAAATATATATATTACTAAAGAACTGGAAATTGACATTGCAAAGATATTTTTGCACTTGGATACACAAAAGTACTTTTTTATTATAGTTTTGATAAACTCTGCCAGCTTCTTATGAAAATAAACAAAACTCAAATATATGGTCGCCAGGGCTACACTGTGCTAATAAATTAACATACTCAAAATTAAACAGTTCTATAGTGATAGATATATAAGGAATTAAATACGTGCATACAAAGGGATCCCAACATTTTGCAACTGTAACCTTTGTATGTTTAGAGCTTGGATTATTTGTTGCAGTTACTCAAACACTGGTTTTTTTTCAAAACACACAGACATTAATGTATGATATTTTAATGGAAAATGAAGTGGCTTAGAATCATGGAGTGTTGGTCTAATCAAGGCTACCTTTGAAATCCATAAAGTCTGCAGCTGTGTCCCCCTGATTTCTGTGCTCTTTAAATCTCTGGGCTATTTTCTGCTTTTGTTTTGTAAAAATAAGTTTCCGATCTTCTTTGTTGAGTGACAGACCTTCAAACTGTAAACCTGTTCCTGAGATTGAAAGTTTGCGACATTGACTTCCTGAAAATTACAGATTATTCCTAGTCCCTACCACAATCACAATGGCCTGCAAAGTTCACATCTGCTAGTCCTCTGATTTATTGTTTTCTTTCCCTCTTTTCTTGTGGACCCCTTGATAATTCATTGTTGGGAGTGACCAGCTGCGCCACTACCAGTGATACCAGCATCATTGCAAACTACCTGCAAGAGAAAAAACTGGTGGCAGCCCAAATATTCCCTTCCATTTTTAATGAATTAGTTCAGTTCTAGGAGGCTCTCAGAACTTCTCCCAGGCCACCCCAACTCTTTTAAGGCTGGTCCTAACATCGATGTTTATTATCAGAGAAAGCTGAATGTTTGTCTGTTGCTTATTACTTCATTTATCAGGTAAATGAAAATATGCAGTAATTGGAAGGGACTCAGAAGATCATGGCTTTCTATAAATATAAGTCCTATAAATATAAGTTCTTGTGCTGAACTACGATCACTTGATGTCCCAGGACACAGACATTAGAACTTTATTGCTTCTTATTATATGATGACCCTTGCGTTAATATTATTTATTTTTAATAGAATAGATTGTTTAAAGTACTGCAGGATGAATGCACATTCATTAATATTTATGACTAAATCCAACAGCTTTTAGTAGTAAGGGACATGTATATCATAAAAAGTAGTATCTATTCAATGACCTTATTATTCTCTACTGTAACACTCTTGAATGTGAGTGCTGGAATTAATTACCCTTTTAAATCTGTATTTATATTTACATGGATAATTTTTTTCTTTTTAATTATTAGAATACGAATTCAAGCCCTAAATAGTCTTGGAGCAGGTCCTTTCAGCCACACAATAAAACTGAAAACAAAGCCACTGCCTCCTGATCCGCCTCGCCTGGAATGTGCTGTATACAGTTCTCAGACTCTCAGGCTAAAATGGGGAGAGGGAACTTCAAAAGCAGTAACTGACTCCATTCATTATCACCTTCAAATGGAAGATAAGTATGGAAGGTTAGCACTAATATCACTTCCTTTTGTATGTGCTCTGCGTTACACATGGTGTTGTTTAATGGATAAGGAAGTAACAGAAAGGCATAATGTAAGAAGACACCATACCTTTGGTTTAATGGGGAGACTCGAATGTTCAGCATTAGCAGGTGCAAGAAATTAAAACTGTGAACAGTTTTCATAGTGAAGGTTCAGCATGAGGAGCTTGATGTGGAGATGAGATGGCTTGTGCCACCATGCTCTTCTGTTTTCTATGGTTTTGTTAAGTATTTATGTTGATTAAGTCTGATCTAATTCTTTTAATTTGATGTGCCTCTTGGGGGATGAGGAGTGAGTTCTCACCTTGTTGACGCTTTCTTTATAGGGTGAGGAGCTTAAGGATTTAAATTCATAAATTTTTTACTTGCACCACCTTTCCCTAGATAGCAAAACACACAATACCACTGCACCACATACACTACCGTAGTATGAGCATATGATAGCTTGAGAACTGGACAAAAGTAGGGGTCTACCAAGTGGAACCTGTCCTGACACAGGGAGAAAAAGAAATGGAGATCCACACAGCAGGGAATTCATCATGGCCACCAAAAAGGAATTCATGCCTGCATCCCAACTCAGAAATGAACAGGAGTAGAATATGGTAACAAAACCCCTCCACTCTCTCTGGGACAAAACCTGAGCTGTGTATTAGAACCCACAAGACTGAAAAGCAAATAAATGGGCCAGTGAAACTAACCTGCTCCAGCATCATGACACAAGAGAGTGTGGCCAGCCTAGAAAAACCATCAGAACAACAACGTATGTTGCAACTGTGACAGATCCCTCCCGCACAGATGTGACATTTGGGCCATAGCACACCTTCCCCACAAAATTGTGGAAGAGCAATGGGAACCACAGAGACTTGACCATTTCTTGGAACTAGTGAGGAGTATTGCTGAGGTGCAGGTAGCTAAAATCCAGGCCCGCTCACTTTTGAAAAGCAGGAAGATTATAGAGGAGCAATGATAATGAAAGCACCACATACTGAACTCTCCCCTTTCCCACTCCAAGGCGAAGTAAGACCAGTAGCAGTTACTGCTTATTGAAAAGTGAGCTCATTGTTCTGTATTACTGAAAGATCATAAATTAACTTGGAAATCGGTATTTGTGAGTTTCTCATTAAGTTCCAGCAATTAAAAAAAGATGAGTGAATTTAAAACAAAAGTAGAAATCATGCAGATTACTTTGGAATCTATGTAGTCTGTTTACATAATCACTATTTCTACTTTCAGGTTTATATCCTTATACAGAGGACCATGTCATACATACAAAGTACAAAGACTCATTGAGTCAACATCCTACAAATTTTGTATTCAGGCTTGTAATGAAGCTGGCGAAGGTCCACTTTCTCAGGAGTACATTTTCACGACTCCCAAATCTGTTCCAGCTGTCTTGAAAGGTAAGCATTGTATTTTCACTTGTCATTTAACTGTAATATTTTTATCACTACTTAATAAATCAGTACTACTAGTCCTATTCAGTATAAACAAGCTTGCAGTTAAGGGACAGTGCTGAATAGTTTAAGTCCCAAATCCAAGTTAAAGGGTTTTTTAAAAAAACATTAAAACTCAACTGAATAGAAAGGACTTTGTGATCATATTTTATTCAATTAATTATTTTTGAGGGGTTTAAACAATTCCTCTTTAATTGGGCTCTAAACAAACATGATACATTGTGGCATCCAGAGACTCCATAATGGATGCATTAAAATACATAGATTACACTGGTCTACAATTTTTGAGAAGTCGTCTGCTTCAGAGATAAAATGTGATATTTATTATGTATTTTGATGTGCTGAATTCAAATATGACAATTAAAACAACTGATTGGCTACTGTTTCTAAGATATTTAAGGTTTTTACATTTTATGTCTACGTATATTGTGTAGATAGTAGAGTTTTAATCATAAATTGTAAACCTAGATCTTTTCATGTGTTTATGGTTGCTTTACATGATAATATTTCACATATCCTGTTTATGTAACACTTTAAAAATCAGCAAAAGGGTTATATAAATAAAATTCATTATGAAACAAAAGGCAAAAAACTATTATGTACATAGTTTAGTCCTATTCAATGTCTACTTGGCGCTTCTTGGCTTGTCTCTTGTATTCATTAAATGGAGCATCTCTTGTCACTGTCCAGCAATAGTCTGCAAGCATTGATGGGCTCCATTTGCCCTGATAGCCTGCCAGGAGATTCCACTGCTGTAGTCTGGAGCCCAACAGCTCTGCCTTACTCTTGGATAGTTCCAAATCCCTGACAAGGTCATTCAGTTCACTTTGTGTTATGAGGTGTGGTTCAGAGGAGGAGGATGGGAGAAAATATGGGTCCTGTGACATTGATGGTTCAGGACCAGAAGTTTCATCCTCTTCCTCTTCCTCATCTGACTTAAGTGAGAATGATTCTGGTGCATCAGGAACCGGCAGTCCTTCTCCGTGGGGTACTGGGCGTATAGCTGATGGAATGTTTGGATAATGCACAGTGCACTTTTTCTTCTTTGACACACCTTTCCCAGCTGGAGGCACCATGCAAAAGTAACAATTGCTGGTATGACCTGTTGGCTCTCTCCAAATCATTGGCACTGCAAAAGGCACAGATTTCCTTTTCCTGTTCAATCACTGGTGAAGATTTGTTGCACAAGTGTTGCAGCATATGTGTGAGGCCCACCTCTTGTCCTGATCTCCAATTTTGCAGCCAAAATAAAGGTGATAGGCTTTCTTAACCATAGTGGTTAGACTGCGCTTTTGTGATGCAAAAGTCACTTCACCACAGACATAGCAGAAGTTATCTGCATTGTTCACACAAATACGAGGCATCTCTGCTCACTTTGGCTAAACAGAAATGTGTCCCTTTGCAAAATCAAACACTGACAAATAAGAGAGCTCGACACTGTATGATTTCTAGAGCTGATATAGGGCAATTTGTTCAGCAGAGTGATGTAAGCTTCGTTATGATTGCATCATCCATGACTTCTAGGAATAACATGATGCAATTCATATCTTGTATGGCGCAATACCAGCTTCAGATTGCATCCTTCATTGTTTTGCCTAAAAAGCAAGTACTATCCAAACCCAGTCATAGATTTACTCATAGATCCAGTCAAAGATGTATTTTAGTCATTTCTGGTTTAAATTGAGATCCCTTCCCTTTATAACTCACTTATCCTCCGCCATTCCCAAGTCAAGGGTCGTATATACTGACCCAATAGCATATCTTGAAAACTAGAGCCAATCAACAATTTTAAGCATCATTTTCGTTCTCAGTGACCCAGAATTAGTAAAGTTGGACTACATTTATTTCAGAAGCATTTTGGCTGTAGAGCAGTGTTATGAAAGTATCAGCAGCAGCTCCATATTTAATGGGACATGTAATTTTTCAATTAAAGCAGGGTTGGCAGCCTTTTGTCAAGCTTGAACACAGTCACCAAAACTGCACATCTCCTTCCATAAACTTAGGGTACAGATTTAACTTTCTGTGACGTCAGAAATAAGTTTGCCTAGGCATTTGTAGTAGTATTCCTTTTGGAAATGTTTATTGGAGTCTAGCATTTTTGGTGTCCTGGTAGCAGGGCTGGGTCAGATCCATCCAGAACACCTACAGACCAACTCATTTGAGGCCCCTTCCTATGTCATCATTTGCTCCTTCCTTCCCTTGTATTGTTGAGGAATGTATAAAATGACTACTAAACATAACCTGGCACCCAGTCTCTTCCATAGTCTCTCATATAGTCTCAGACTCACCCAGCCCTCACTCACTGTACAGATTCTTCTTTCTGTCTTTGGTGGGTGGGGAGGTATCAGATTATCCTGTCTCTGCCTGCTGCAGGGTTCTTATGCTGTCATCTGAAGCATCTGGTTCTTTCCACTGTCTGATGGTTGAGTATGGCAATTCCTGTGTTCAGACTCGGTCAGTTGATCTTAAACTGCAATTCTTTATCTACCTGTATTCCATAACACTTCTCTGGAATAAAAGTTCTTTCAGACTACTTTCTTCATAGCAACTAACCTTTCTTATGATATTCATTCATGAGAATCATAATTGTCCTTGCTTTCTTGTGAAGGAAACAAAACATGTAAGCAGTGTGCTAACATCCTTATTTATGTAGTGTTAGTCAACATGAGAAGTGGATAAGAAAAATATCTTTGCACTTAAATCTTTTGTTTCTTTGTTTCAGAAACAAAATAAAATACCATAGAGGCTACAGTTTACAAATTAGTGAAAACCACTAACTGGACACAATACCCAGTTAACTAATGTATTTGCTTTTTTCCAACAGCGCCAAGAATAGAGAGAGTAAATGACCACACTTGTGAAATCACATGGGAGGTTTTGCAACCAATGAAAGGTGACCCAGTTATTTATAGTCTTCAAGTCATGACGGGAAAAGACTCAGAATTCAAACAGGTATAGTTCATTAAAAAAGTATAATATGTTTATGTGAAGTGTATTGGTGACGGTTAATTGCAATTAAAAAATGTGCAAGTCAAACGTTATATTTATTACCCATGCTGATTTTGTGTTAAAAGCTAATCCTCCAGGTTTCTTCTTCTTAAATTTTTACAGAGGGAAAGGATGTTATAGTTTCAGACTGGAAACGAGGTGTACATTGTTAACAGTGAGGTAATTAACCATTGGAACAGTTCACCAAGAGTTGTGATAGATTCTCCATCGCTGACCATTTTTAAACTAAGTTTGGATGTTTTTCTATAAGATACGCTCTGGGAATTATTTTATGGAAGTTCTATGGCCTCTGTTATACAGGAGATCAGACTAGATGATCACCATGGTCCCTTTGGGTCTTTGAATCTATGAATCTACATTGTACTGATGAGTCATCTTGAATACTACGTATAGTTCTTTCCACCTGAGGGTCAGGAAAATGTCCACAAAAGGGGAGGAATTGAGAAAAGAGAAGCAAACTAATTAAAGGAATGGAAGCAAGATTTATGAAGAAAAAGTAAACAAACTCGATGTTCACTGCACATCATGAACTGTTCAAGGAAAGCTATTGATATTCTAGAAAGTTCCACTGTATTGTCTGTGGTGTATGGAAAGCACAGTAGAGCAGACAGGCCACCAGTGGCCAACCACCAGTGCCAAACAGTTAAGAATTTTTTCAGTTAATTTCTGTTTTTACCATGTAGATATGCAGTTTGAGATGCCAAATAACAAAATAGGCTGCTTTTAACAGAGGATGTACAATACCACCTTAGCTTCTGATGTCTTTCACTATAAACTCTCAGAAAATTGACACATAATTAGACTTGTGAGCTCTGTTTCACACTATTAAGCAAGCAGGTTTCCTTCCAAAGAGGAAGCACAATTAATTTTGAGATACTGTGATTTTATTATGGGCCCAAATTAAGTAACTAGAGCCCTGTGTTTTGGTAGATTATGCACATTGCTAATCTCATAAATCAGTACCTACATTGTAGTGTTACATATTTTACTTATTGATTTTGTAGCTTTTAAGTTGCAAATGCAGCGTTCAGTATGTCAGTAGAATTGATTAAATGCTGTGTAATTGCCTCTAGAGACAGAGTTGGACTGTTTTTTGATAAGTGATTCATGTTACCAATATACTGTAAAAGAAAATGAAGATTACTTGTAAAGCCTGACACTGAAAGAACAATCTGTGTGATCTCATGTGCCTCACTAATTATTTAGCACAGTAAATTGAGGTAGATTTAAAAAGGCAGCATTAAGTTTGTAAAAATTATCACTGGAAATTAAAGCAGGGTACTGAATAGAAACAGAATATTAAAGGTGTGTGGATACTATAGTGAGAAGCCCTTTTGAAATAGCCAAGATAGAAACTGTGTACTTAACTGCTCATTACAAAATGTATAGTACTAGATCTTCAGGTGGTGCACATTAGCAGAGCTTCAGTGGAGCTACGCTGATTTACATCAGCTGGGGAACTGGCCTGTAATGTGTAAATGAACACATACATTAGATTAAACCACTAAGGGCTGGTCTATACTACCGCAGTAAATGGATTTGAAGTAGCATAACTTAGTTACGTGAATAACACAACTGAAGTCGACGTAGCTATATCCGCTTACCATGGTGTCTACACTGCGCTAGGTCGATGGGAGACACTCTCCTGCTGACTTTCCTTACTCTTCTTGGAGAGATGGAGTACACTATCGATGGGAGAGCGCTCTCCCATCAGTTTAGCATGTCTTCACTAGACCTGGTAAATCGACACCTGCAGCTTCGATTGCAGCAGTGCTGATCTACAATGTAGACATGGCCTTAGAACCAGATTCTCTTGTCCGTTAAGGATGCTTTTTGCTACTCCAGCAATACAAAAAAGTGATCTGGTCTACCCTTAAATTTTAGGTCAACACAGCTAAGTGCAATAATCCACACCCCTGGCACCATAATTAAGTAGACCTAATCCCCAGCATAGATGCAGCTAGGTTGATAGACGACTGCTTCCATCAACCTAGCTACCAACACTTAGGGGATGACAGCAACAGAAAAACCTCACCATTTTCACAGGCTGTGCATACACTCTGGGGTTATGCCAGCAGAGCTACAACACTGTAGCTCTGCTACTGTAGTCCCTGTAGTATAGACATGGCCAGCCTTAAGACCTACTAGTGGAGGGTGCCCTCTGTGTAGGGGAATCCTCTTGTGGCATAGGTCTCCTATAGGGTTTCCTATACAACCTATCTCTCATCCCTTGGTGTGGGAACTGTGTCTAGAAAGAAGGGGGTCTCCAAGGTGTCTATACATTCTAGCAATCCCTAGCTGTCAGAATGGTCACTTGGGGCCATGGGCCACCAGGTGTAAAGTAGGGCAGCTGTCAGTATAGCTGTACCAGACCAGAAGATATGCCCTTAATGTGATGTGACATTTTGGTTGTAACACTTTATGTAGCAAGTAGTAGAAAGAGCTCTTGTGTACTATTTTTACAATCGTCAAGCAAATTCAGTTTGAGAAGTTTATTACTTTGATAGCATACACCTAATGTACTGTATTTCCTCTGAAAATGTATTATACCTATATGAAATCTGACTGTACAGCTAATTAATTATATTAGGTCATAAAACATCTTTAAATCAGATTTTGCATCAAGACAAGCAAAACAGGGTTACATAGAGTTATTTAGATTTATTAACCTGTGAAAGAAAGTAGGTATTTATGCAACTAAATTAACCCTGTAAGTATAAATGAATAACAGAATCCGACCTAAATCTAGAAAACAGGTTTTGATTTTTTCTTCCACCACTAAACAGATGAGTAGTTGCATGCATTTATTTGTTTGACCATGTTCAATACTATGAAATCAACTATAGGAAAAGGTTTTGGATTATTTGATGTTTGTTTACTGCTACCAGTACTCCACTTAAATATGAGATCGAAATATGGGAGAGAAAAGGATAAAAGCATTTAAAGAGAGAAATTAAGATATGCTGTGTTTGTGATGGCCATCCACACCGCATATGAATCTACCCACCCAGACCATTATGCCTACATGAAGTCTCATTGGTTTCAGTGAGACTTCCACAGACATAAATGGATCTATAAACATGGATCCGTAGGAGACCAGGCCTCAGCTTTCCGTGAGGCCGGCATTCAGAATGTTGAAGCAGCAGTGAGTTCAGTGAAAGATAGGGCCTAGTCACCCAACAGATAGATTAAGGAACAGAGTGTTGGGACCACTGAATTGGGGAGGTTAAAAAGAATCACAAAGAGGGCTTTTCAAGGCAGGGCCAGCCCTTGACCAAATGGAGTCCCAAGCAAGGACCATCTTCAGCACCCCCACCCTCCATTTGTTAAACTTCTGAATACCTTATTTTTTTATTGCATTTGTAGCCCATTTTACGACTTTGATGCATGATTTAGCCCTCACATATAAGACGATAAATATGCAAGCTAGGATCTGTAAATCTGTATTTATTCATGATAACAACAAAAATGGCGGTTGCCTGCCCCTAAATCCAGCCCTATTCAAGGCTCTTTATTGGATCCAGAGTTTGCTGGGAGAATTTGTGGTGGTCTTTTTAAGAGTGTAGCTTAAGTACAGCAAAAATGTGTTGGATTTGGTTAGAATTGATGAATATGGTAATCTGACATCTAGAGACAAGACGGGTGAGATAATATCTTTTATTGGACCAACTTCTGTTGGTGACTATTAGAGAGACAAGCTTTTGAGCTACTCAGATTCTTCCTCAGATTAAGGAACAGCGTGAATGAAGAGCTGAGGAAGAGATCCGAGTAGCTCAAAAGCTTGTCTCTCTAATATCCATCAACAGAAGTTGGTCCAATAAAAGATATTACCTCACCTGCCTTTTCTCTTTAATATCCTGGAAGTGACACGGCTACAACAACACTGCGTACAATCTGACATCTAATTAATCACCTAGAAACCCATTGTGAGACAATGAGATTTACATCGTATTTGACACTTAAAATGTTTACTTAAAGTGAAGGCTTCTTACAGGAGCTAAATTTGGTGCTTTGCAAGTTATGATCTAGTGGAGTTTGTAATGCTACGTATTTTACCAAAAGACTGAAAATAAATTTAATTAGGCATTAAAGTTATTTTCCATTAATCTTTGTTAATTTTTTCTGCCTGTATGGCTAGAAGAATGTCATTGAAAACACAGGTGATTCAGTAGCACTTGCGATTTTCACAGTAACTTCAACAGTAAACATAGAAACATATTAAACCAGGGATCGGCAACCTTTGGCTAGCAGCTCACCAGGGTAAGCACCCTGGAGGGCCGGGCTGGTTTGTTTACCTGCTGCATCCACAGGTTCGGCCAGTTGCAACTCCCACTGGCAGTGGTTCGCCGTTCCAGGCCAATGGGGGCTGGCCGCCACTTCCCGCCACCCCCATTGGCTGGGATGGTGAACCACGGCCAATGGGAGCCACAATCGGCCGAACCTGCGGACGTGGCAGGTAAACAAACCAGCTTACCCCGGCTAACTGCATGCCAAAGGTTACCAATCCCTGTATTAAACTATAGGAATGACATTTTGTTTAAATTTTTACAGTAAACACAATGTGCCAGTTTGCTAGAAGTGTTTTTGTTTATTTTTATTTTATTTTTTTTCTTGACAGATTTATAAAGGGCCTGACTGGTCATTCCGGTATTCAGGCCTCCAGCTGAACTGTGAATATCGTTTTCGTGTGTGTGCCATTCGACAGTGCCAAGAAACAGTAGGTCATCAGGACCTGATAGGCCCCTACAGTACCACAGTACTATTCATCTCTCAGAGAACTGAACCACCAACCAGCACCAACAAAGACACTGTGGAAATCTCAAGGACACAACAGACACTAAGTGATGAACAGTGTGCTGCTGTCATCCTTCTGCTCTTTGCTACCTTTTCCATTCTGATTGCCTTTATCATTCAGTACTTTGTAATAAAGTGAGAAAAACCATTTTCTTTTAGAATGCTGCCCATTACATTTTACATTCTCATATTCTAAAAATATTTCTGTTCTCTTGCTTTTACAAAAACAGGCATTTAGCATCAGCATTGGGACTGTAGCACATCTTTTCAGCCACTTAAAATGCTTATTAAGTAGATGCTGGCACAGATTATAGAATGCAAGCCACAGAAATATTTCCTTTAACATGCCTTCTTGCAGTACAAACTTTATGCAAGGCAGGCAATGTATCATTATAAGATTATGACCAATAAGCAGGAGTGTAATAATGGTAACCTGGTCCACATTTTTAAGGATTAGTACCATAAGGGGGGAGGGAGAAATAAGTAAAATGCATTTAAGTTACACTAACAAATTTGTGCTGTATAAAATGTTAGTCTGATGCTGTGAAAGCAATCTAGCGCTGTATTTCTACCTCCTCATTTCTCTTAATTATTTGGGAAGCAGGATTATGATGAAAATAGAAGGGGCATTTTGCAGGCAGTAAACTGGATGGAAGTGAATGCATGAAGGAAGATTCTTATCGAAATGTAGAGTTTTCCACTGCAAGTATACATTTTGTAAAACTAAAAAGATATGGCACAAGTGGTTTATCTTGGCCCCGATATGTTTACTCAAAAAAAGGCCTCTTTACCTTCCTACAAACATGGAAGAGAGAGAGCTTTTTTGATCTAACACTATAAAGAACTAAGTTAAAAATCATTTTTGAAATAAGACCTTTATTTGATTGGGTGCTGTTTATATAGATATATGTGCCCTCTATTGATAATGTGTATAAATTTTCTTGGATAACCATAATTTTTGCTGTTACCCCTACATTGACTTGCCGTGGCCACTGGAATGAAGCACTGCCTTTGTTTTTTGGGGCACCAAATCAGGGGAAGGGGGGAGTGTAATAATTTGCACCAGAAAACTTCAACCTTCTTTTTCCTGAGAACCTAACATTTAATGTAATGTCTCTTTGAATACTGTATCAAATTGTTGATTGCATGTAGTTAATGTTGCATTAGAGCACTTTGCAATTGCATAATTCATCAATGTTTTGTGAGCTTGCATTTGTGAGTTCTTGAATGACCAGACTGAACTTTATCAAGTAGCCCATTGAACATCTTGCCAGATGTCAACGACTGCCAATTACATAAAGCTTGTAGTGAAACTATCTTAAAAAAAATCTTCTCTCATCACACTTACATCTGTTATCCATTTTGTAATTAGCTTTAATTTATTTCAGTTACAAGATAGTGGATCACTAATGACTTCTACTTGTTTTGGATTTAGCATTTTTAATGGTATTAAGCACTTCTGTCAGTCTTAAAATAATAATAAAAAGAACCTCTGTCTTGTGTTTTGAAGATCTCTGAAGAATTTCTCTTATTAGAACGGGCATGTATTGTAATTGTTTCTACGTCCAATGATCTGTGCTGTAGAATAATGTTGTTGAGTTTTGTTTTAAAAAAGAAATGGATAAGAACTTGGTCCTCAAGTGGTAAGAATGATCTGTCTTTAAAATGTACTGTATGTCTACATTTTATTTTAAATTTGTCACTTTTATGTAGAGGCTAATATCTTCCCACAAAATACAGTGACAGCAGATGTTTTCTAGAACCTTCTTAAAAGTGCCATGTTCGGCAGTACAAATGAGATTGACTGTAATAGCCCAGAGATTTCTATATGGTTGAATGTCTAAAATGGTAAGATTTGTCACTACAGTTAAACTGCAGTGGCTTATGTTTTTCATAGTAAAATTCAAATGAACTCCTATTTTTGATAGTAAATGTCATTTAATAGTGTATTTGCCATTTGAACCTCAGTGCAGATTTCTGCAGTGAAGACGGTTTTTAATGTAATCTTAATTTTACCTCATATACTGTACATTCCAAAAAAACTCTAACCTTTTTAAAACGTTATCGATACAGTACCAAACATATCACTTTAAACTTGTATACTGTTGGACTTCATACAGATGAAAAATGTTTAATCTCATAGAAATATACACAAACTATGTAGCAAAAGTATCTTTAAAATGTGTGGAAAATAAAAGTATCATTCTTTTTCCATGTTTGTTAATTGATCTTTGGATATAACTGTACTATTCCTGGACTTCCCCACTTTTCTGGCAGACAGACATAGTTTTTAATGAGACAACAATTCATGTAAAATAGTATTCTCCTTTTGCAAGGTTTTAAGCATTCTGTCTATTCTATGACAAAATGAGTGTGACCAGACACTGTCTCAAACATCAGTCTGATAGGAAGATTAGGAAAATTCCTCATTGCTATACTGTGTCTTTCTTAAAACTTAGCTTTGCTTTCCTGTAAATTATTTTCCTTATTGCTTTCATAACCATATTGTTTTGTTAGTGAAGAAAGGAATGCGTATTAAATCTAAACTATTTGAAATTCAATTTCATTGAACAATATTCTGTAGTTCCTAAATATTGTAAAAATCCTACTTTATGCAGTACAAGAAGTTAGTGCAAGAAGACTAAGAAGCAGTGATTTAAAATAGGAGTTACAGTACAAAAAAGCTAATTGTTGCCCAGAAGAAAATTATCAATTTTTCCACATGATCCATTCATACAATCTCTTTTAAATCTATTTTTGTCATACTGAACTGCAGCCCCTGTTTAGGTAAAACTTCCACAGGGGATTTTGTGTGAGTAAGGTCAAAGCAGGGACTGCAGCTTTTAACCGGGTATTTCAGATTCTAAAATGCAGTTGTGTCTACCAGCGCAACATTGTCATGTAAATTGTGCACGTTTTCTGCTTGAAGAACTACATTTTAAATGTAGCATGACTGGAAAATAGATCTGTGTGAAACAGTCACAACAGAAGCTGGATGATACTCTCGAGCTATAGTTTTGAGTTTCATTACAAATTGGAAGCTGAGGTCATATTCCTTGAAGGGTGAGCTCGGCGGTGAGAACTTTCAGGCAAATAACGCATTTGACGGTTGTTCAGTGGGTGACCGCATCCAACATCCAAGGTTTTGGCTGAGAGCAGGAGAAAATCGCTGGTTTCCGCTCGGCTTGTTTTGAGATCTGTTGGAACGTGGTGTTCAATTCATGCTGAGTGTAAAAGAAAGAACGAAAAACTCTCCCTTAGCGCCATGGCTCGGTTCGGTGTTTAAAGCACCACTGCCCGGTCCTGACTAGCACTTTTCCTTTTCCGCCTAGGCGGGGCGCTGATCCCTGACTGTGAACGCGGACGGGGCTGGCGACAGGGGCACGCCTGGGGCTGCCTGGCTTTCGTGCTCACTTCCCAGCGGTGAAAAATGGGCTTCCGATGTGCTGGGGCCAGTCACTCGATTAGACTTTGAAAAACGACTGCTCTGAACGGGCCATATAAGCTCCGCGGGGAGCGCAGGGGCCAGTGGAGCCGAGCTCAGCCCCGGAGCAGCGGCAGCTCCCAGCTCTGCCCCCGGCCGCAGAACAGCCCGAGCGGACGCTCCTGCTGCCCCCGCCTCGCTCGCCGCCCACCATGGGCTGCGGCCAGGGCGCCTCTCTCCCAGCTCCTGCGGGCAGCGCGCCCGAGCCCCAGCCCCGCGCTTAGCCGCCGCCATGGGGGGCGGCTGCGAGAACAGCAGCGCGCCGAGGGTGCAGGGCGAGGCGTGGGCGGGGTCCCCGTGCGACGAGCGCCTCTGCAGCTCCCTGCCGCTGCCCGCGCTCATCCCGGTCACCGCCGTGTGCCTCGGCCTCTTCGCGGTGGGGGTGGCGGGGAACGTGCTGACCGTGCTGATCCTGCGGCGCTGCCGGGAGCTGAAGACCACCACCAACCTGTACCTGGGCAGCATGGCCGTGTCCGACCTGCTCATCCTGCTGGGGCTGCCCTTCGACCTCTACCGCCTCTGGCGCTCCCGGCCCTGGATCTTCGGCCAGCTGCTCTGCCGCCTCTCCCACTACCTGAGCGAGGCCTGCACCTACTGCACCATCCTGCACATCACCGCGCTCACCGTGGAGCGCTACCTGGCCATCTGCTTCCCGCTCAAGGCCAAGGTGGTGATCACCAAGCGCCGCGTCAAGGCGGTGATCGGGGCCCTGTGGGCCTTCGCCCTGCTCTCGGCCGGGCCCTTCTTCTTCCTGGTGGGCGTGGAGCAGCAGGACAACCAGACCGACTTCAGCCGCGAGTGCCGGCTCACGCCGCTGGCCACCGAGTCCGGCCTGCTGGGCATCATGTTGTGGGTCACCACCAGCTACTTCATCCTGCCCGTCCTCTGCCTCAACGTGCTGTACGGCCTCATCGGCAGGGCGCTGTGGAGGAGCAAGGTCCGGCCCCAGGGCCCCAACGCAGCCCTCAGGGAGAAGGGGCACAAACAGACCATCAGGATCCTGGGTGAGTCCCAGGGAATCGGCCCCTTCCCTCACTCAGTCCTCAGGTACCGCCCAGCTCCCCCCAGGCTGGGCTTGATCAGCTGTGTACAGACCAAGGCAACCTGACACTCCCCCCACAGCCCACCTCTGCAGGGTGGCTCCAGGGTGACCAGATGTCCTAATTTTATAGAGACAGTCCTGATATTTGGGGCTTTTTTTAATTCCTATTAACTATTACCCCTGTTACCTCCCACCCCCTGTCCCGATTTTTCACACTTGCTTTCTGGTCACCCTAGGTGGTTCCAGGGTGAACTGCAGGGTGAAAAGGACTGAGACCTCATAGGGCACAATGCGGCCAGTGTCTGCACCCCACTGATTTCAGCAGGGATGTGTCTGAGAGCAGGGACATCAGAGGTGGAAAAATCCCTTAGGTCAAACTGCTCAGTGGGGCCTGGTGACCTCTGACCTCAGCAAGCCACCACTGGTCCCTGTAGATGTACTCGGCCAATTTCTAGCAGTAGGTGAGGTTCATGCTCTCTCCAAAGCTTTGCCCAGGTTAAATTACTCTAATAATGAGGCTTCTGCCTCTTCCTTGGGGAGATTTTTTCCCTTGCCTAATAGCAGATTTTTCTGGTGTACTTGCTAAATCTTGCTTTCATACATTTTCATGCACCATAGTCATCAGCACCACTGAAATTCAGCTGTCTCAGAGGTGGATAACCAGACCGGCAGCAAAGGAATGGAGAATTGGGGACAGGTGCATGTTTATGAAAAGGGCTGACAAATCATTATGGGTCCATGCAGCAAAGAAGACTTGTGATGAAACCCTGGCTCCACTGACGTCAATGGTGATTCTCCCATTTACTTCAATGGCACTGATTTTCATTCCTTAACATCTAAGGCTTCATCTGACACACCGATTTTGTATCAGACAGCTACGGGAGAAATACAAAGGGCTGAACGGACCCTGCCGGTATTTGAACATGTGGCTCCCAGCTGTCTATGTATTTAGAAAATATTGATTAGACCACAAAGCCGCAAATGCTTGCAGGAATGCAGAACATTTATTTGCAAGCAGAGGAGATACTAAAATACTCTGTGATAACTGTGATATAAGTGTTTAGAGAAAAATGGATACAATAGATTTTAGACTTTGCCCTTTTGAAACTGATTTCTCATTAACAAGATCTTGTTAAACAATTCAGTTATTTGCATGCATTGACACAATTAGTTTTAGGTTCTTAACAGTTATAGAGTTGAATTAACATTGCCAGTGTTAATTTTTGTAATATATTGGCTAATTTTAAAAGATTCCAGTTGTTGATTGATCATCATTTATACATTATGGCCAATGTTTTTCAGAAGGTTTTTCTGCCTCTGTTGCCATATGTAAAGCTCTTTTAACAAGAGAGAAACTGACTACATACAGAGCATTGTCAGTTGCACAAGCAAAGAAACTAAAACCACTAGAGAAAAATACATGTTTGCGAAGTTCTTTCAAGTGTAGTAAACTTAAATATTTCTTTTTACTAGAATAGGACCAAGTTTTCTGACAGAAATGTGAATTTCCAGTTGACAGTGTCTTTTGACATATGGATCAAACTGATCCTTGGTTATTCCTTTGAAGCTAGTGGAATTACACAAGGGATGAATTTGGACCATTAAACTTTTCTATAATTGACTGGCCATATGTTATCTTTTGAAAAGTCACAAGTAATACAAAGGAATTGTATGTGTTTCGTGAACTTGTAAATAGAAATAATTAAAAATAATGCACACAGTAGATTACAGTAAGAGCCCAGTAGAGAGAACACATTAACTATGCAGCGTGTTAGAGCAGGCATAACAGTACAGCCCTTTTCAACATATCCACGTTAAAGAATAAATCAATGACAAAAATAGATTTGCTGTGCACTTTTACAAAAACTCCCCTCATTCCGGTTTTCCTCTTAGTTTTCGTACTACATAAATGAAGTTAAAAATGTTCCATAATTTCATTTTTACTGTGTTTGCTATTCCAGGGAAGATACAATCGTTTACAATTTCATATTCACTGAAATATGTACTTTCCCCCCGTTTAAATAATCTCTAGGAATTTTGCTGGAGAGAGTCTCAATTGCCTTGTTTTGTTCTGAAAAGTAGTTAATGGATGTGATGCTGTTCCTATTTTCTTACACCAATATAACTTCATTACTTCACTGGTGTTACTCCTGATCTACATTAGTGTAAGGAGAGGAAGTAATGAGAGCAGAATCAGACTTATAATATATGATACGTTTTGGTACCTAGACATTCAGAATGTTAGTGGTTTCATGTGTCTGAATCCTGACCCTTAACTATTTTGTGTGTGTTGTTTTGTCTTACAGCTGTGGTGGTTCTGGCGTTTATAATTTGCTGGTTGCCATTCCATGTGGGCAGGATCATATTTATAAACACTCAGGATACCAGCATGATGCTTTTCTCCCAGTACTTTAATATATTCGCTTTGCAGCTTTTCTATCTGAGCGCATCCATCAACCCAATCCTCTACAACCTCATTTCAAAGAAATACAGGGCAGCCGTCTACAAACTACTGCTCCCACGCAGATCTGGAGAAAGGGTTTTCAGTGCTACCCGAGATACTGGTGGTTACACTGAGACCAGCACTAGCATAAAAAAAGAGTATGTAACCCCCTTCTGAGACTGCTTCACAGATGGACTTCTAGAGAGAGAATCTATAAAGGAAGGGCAGTTAATTTCTAGCATTATAGTCAGAAAAGACTAGATTTTTGTTTTGCTATTTGTGGAGTTTTATAATTCTTTGTACTGTATTTTTTCTTACTACTTGTATTGTTCTGTTAACAGAGAAAATGACTAGGCAACTTAGAATCGTGAGACTGGCCTAGGACTAGTGAAAGGCAACAAAATAGCAAAGGGCAAGGTGACATCAATTACCTGGAAACTCCATTGTTAACTTATTACATGTCAATCGGTAAAAGTTGCTATGTGCAATTTTTAGGACTGGCTGTGAGAGACAGTTCCAAATACTGGGGTTCTTCTGTTTGGGTTTGATGGCCAAGGAACCTCCAAGAGCGGCCTTGCCCTTTTGAAATTGATTTCTCATTAACAAGATCTTACAGATTACAAGGCCCAGCTGCAAGGAGGTCTTTGCAGGTGCAGGGGTCCATCCATATGAGTGTCCTGCAAGATTGGAGTTGAAGATTTTAGGGTCTAATTGTGCAAACATGAGTAATTTTACTCACACGACTAGCGTCACGAAGCTCCCCCAAGTAAAGTTGCTCATGTGCATGCTTGTTTCCAGATCAGTCCCTTAGGCATGACCCGTACAATTTAAGGGGTCTCTAATTTATATAATAGGGACCAATCCTCTGTAATAATTTTAATAGCAGTGTTGTTCCTTATTAAATATATACAATAATTAGCTCACATTAGGTTAACTTTCTAGTTGTGACTGAGACCACAAATTTTAAACCCAGACTAAAACAAGATGCTTTAGTGAGGAATGTGGTGGGGTCAGGCAGAGCTATAGGAAGACAAGGTATCGTTATCTACGGAAAGTCAAAGCATATTGCTTATACATGAAGAACCAAATTCTTCTTTCAGCTACATTGATGTAAATGTGGAACAACTCCCCTGAAACCAATGGAGTTAAGCTGCACTCACATCAGCGTAATTGATCACATGGCTATGCTTTAAGTTATGTTTTAACACGTTAGTTAACCCATGTTAACTACCGTGGTTGTGTATCCTTAGTGTAGTAACATGTGTGTGTCCTGTCTATACTAATGTTTACAATGGTATGAATGGACATGTTAAAACATGACTCAAAAATTCCAGCACAGACTTCCCCAGAAAGCAACGTTTGACTCAAACCCTTCCCAGGCGTTAAAATTCTCAGACAAAACCCGTTAGTTTAACGAAAGGGAGCACTGGCTGGCTAGAATAAAGGCCATGGGGCAGAGGAGCCAGTTAGCTCATAGCATGCCATACACATACAGCCTTTGCCTTGCAGCAACTTCTCACCCCTGCAAGGCTGGATTTTTGCCCTTCAAAATGTTAAATTAACAAGAGGACAAAGAATAGTTGCTAGTTTGTGGGTTTGATAGAACACGTCATTTTGTCCTGTGAACTTTGTAAATAAATAGAGGTATATAAAACAAAGCCTTGTGACACTGATTTGTGAGTTTCACTAAACTGTTACTAATTTGTCTAATCTAGATTGGATAATCCCACATTGTGGCCTGCTGAGAGCTGGCGGGTTACATGGTGCTGGTGCCTCCTTTCCATTTCCACATGCTAAATATTATTGAAAGACCTGCTAAAAGCACTTTAAATGCTTCCTTGGTGTTACTTTTCCTTGTGAGCAATTCCTGTAGCTTCCACGGGTTGTTACATGATCATAGGTAGGAGGGGGAGAGGCCCCGCTGAACACAAACAAGAGGGGAGGTCCCCCAGGTGATTATGAATAGAATGGAAAACCATCCACCAGACACACCCTATATAAAATGTGCTCCTCACTTTGAAGAAGTGGCAGCAGCTCCCTGATCTGTAGCATTTATGGCACCCCAGCCACTGTAATGTCAGCATAACCCGTTAGTGTCGGGACACTGCATTCCTGCTCCATATTAGCTGCTGGCAAGCTATTTAGAAGTTGCCTTGTTTCTTACTCATGGTACACCTTGGGCTGGATATTGTAATTGGGAGATAATGCATTGCTGCTGATCAATAGAAAATGCCAGAAGCAAACTGGTTTCTGGTTACCGTGATGGCTTGAAATCTGCCCTGTTTGGTAGGAAGATCATTTGAGTCCCCATTGTAAATATCCCTTTTCCAAGCATTGCAGAATAAATATATTCAGAAAACCACAACTGCAAGCTTGTGATGCGCTTTACTTGAAAACAAATCCATACACACACAAACTAACCAGAGCATAGAGTGGTTGTATAGAAATGCTGGGTCTGACATTGCATTGCCTTGGCAGTCAAACCTTACGATGTTAAGGACTGGGATGGAGAATAATATTAGAAATATTGTAATGCTGAGCTATAAAGCGCTACTTCATCCTCACTGTTGTCAGCTCTGGCCACCCCACTATAAAAGCAAGATAGATCAGAAATAGATTCCAACTACATTCCAAGATGGGGAACGACACTAATCAGCAGCATGGAAAGCCTTCCATATGAAACTATTGAGATTATCTAAAGAGGAGACAGATGAGGAAGGACATAGCAGAGGATGCACAAATAATGAATGGTAAAGAGGAGGTATGTCAGGGTACTCCGATTTACCCTCTTGAAATATAAGAATAAGGGGACAGTTGATTAAAAACTGAAAGGCAGCAAATCAAAAAAGTGACATTGGGAAACAATTTTGCACAACTTGTGATTAGTCTGTGAAACTCATTGTTACAAGAGGTTGGCGTGGTGATTTGCTTAGCTGGAGTTATCAGTTGGCCATTTCTCTGACTAACAAAGCACCCCACAGTCACATACCCTATTGTTTTTTGGTTGGCTGTTTTTTTAAGCACCTAACATTTGAAAAGGCTAAAACACTTCATGCTCCAAGGTATTAACCAATGTAATTGAAGGGACTGGGAAGAAACTCCTTGCCCCCCCCAGGAGTAAATTACTCCCAAACTGTCCACTTTGGTGTTTCTCACCTTATTCAGGCATTGGGTAGAGACTTCTGCCAGAGATAGACAGTGGACTTGGGGCCTGCGCCTGCTCCCATTGAAGTCAATGGCAAAACTTCCATTGGCTTCAGTGATGCAGGATTGAGCCCTAGATGACCCACTGCTCTTAGCCAGGATGGCAGTTTCCATATTCCTTTTAGGTTTCAACAAAATATTAGGCCTTAGGTGTTTCTTTAAATAAAAGTATTTTGTGCCTCTCCCCCAACAGACCTGCCTGAGATATGCCTTGGCAGTTTATTTGTGGCCTGCTCAACCAGATCTATACAGTCTGCAAAACAGAGGCTCTGGCCACTGATTTTTACTGACTACTCACCAGTTTAGATATGCACCAGTAAGGTGAATAATGGGGAAAGTATCAGGGCTTGAGCCAAAAGCCACTGACGGCAGCCAAAAGACACGTGCGGTTTTGGGTAAGGCCCGTATTCCCACAAAAAGGCTCATTAGTCAATGGTGCAGAAGGCTGAACAATTACACTCCAAAATCCCATGCAGCTCTTCTCTTTTTCTGGAGCAAGGTAATGTCTGTGAGCTCGCTGTGGCAGTTGGGTCCAGAGAGCTGTTTGGTTTTTGTATTGTTTACATTATGGTAGTATCAATGCCCCAGCCAGGACCGGCGCCAGGGTTTCTCGCATCCTGGGCGCACGGCCATTTCGCCACCCCCCGCGCTGATCCCGCGGCTCTGGTGGAGCTGCCGCAGGCATTCCTGCAGAGGGTCTGTTGGTCCGTGGCTCTGGTGGAACTGCCACAGGCATGCCTGCGGGAGGTCTACCGGAGCCACGGGAGCAGCCAACCATCCGCAGGCATGACTGCGGCAGCTCCACCAGAGCCGCGGACCAACGGAACCCCTGCAGGCATGCCTGCGGCAGGTCAACCGGAGCCACCTGCTGCCACCCCCAGAAAAATGCCACCCCCTCAATAATCCTGGCGCCCTAGGCGATTGCCTAGGCTACCTAAATGGTAGCGCCGGCCCTGGCCCCAGCTGACATCCAGGGACCCATTGTGCTAGGTACATAAGAGACAGTCCCTGCCAGAAAGGCTTTACAGGCTAAGTACATAAGACAGATAAACAGTGCACAGTCAACCTGTGGAAATCTTTGCCAGAGGATGTTGTGAAGGCCAAGATACTAACAGGCTTTTAAAAAGATCTAGATACGTTCATGGAGGAGAGGTCCATCATTGACTCTTAGCCGGAACATGCAGGAATGGTGTCCCTAGCCTCTGTTTGCCAGAAGCTGGCAATGGGCGACAGGAGATGGATCACTTGATACTTGCCTGTTCTGTTCATTCCCTCTGGGGCACCTGGCTTTGGCCACTGTCAGGAGACAGGATGGGCTAGATGGACCTTTGGTATGACCCAGTAGGGCCATTCTTATGACAAAAAAACAACTATAGGCCCCATTTTATAGCTGCTCTTACACAGCACTTTTCATCAGTAGATCTCAGAGCACTTCAGTGGTGGTGAATATCATTAGCCCCATTTTACAGATGGGGAAACTGAGGTACGGATAGGTGATGTGACATGCCCAAGATTACACAGGATGTCTGTGGCAGAGACAGGTACTGATCTCAAATCTGTGTGCCTATGCAGTGCCTTATCCATAAAGCCATCTTTCTTTCAGGCTGGGAAAAAACTGGTTTTTTTCTCTGGTCCTTATGGAATCCCTACTTTTGTTTTTGTTATAATACAATAAACCCAAATCCTGCTTGCCACCTTCATCTGAGTAGCCCCTTGGAAGTCATATGAGAAAGGCAAGCGGAATTTGCTCCTAAGGCATTTTCTATGAGAATTGGAACTTTAAAATATCCTTTCAGAACATTTTAATTCCGATAACTCTAGTAAATGTGAAAATCCAGGCTGAGCAGTGTTTAATGGATTGTTCTGATCAGAAAAAAATAGTGTTTTTAATGGACTGGAGGGGTTCATTTGAGAGGTAATTAGATTGCCTGGATGGCTAACCTGTGCTTTCTATGGAGAACTGTGAATGTTCCATTCTTTCTCCACCAATCTCTATGGGGACACAGCTATGGGCAAAAGAATTATGCCGAAAAGTAAATTAGCTCAGATATGTTCACTCTATTGACGACAAAAATTCTCCCCCAGAGTTGTATAGTCTAGTATGCTGGCTGGGGTTTATGTCTTTTTTAAAAGCCTTCACTAATGTAAGCTCTAGAGCCCAGTCCTGGCTGGCATTTGCCATCTGCTATCTCAGGGCAGCAGGCAACTGTGTCTAGCGAGAGGCACTCATTCCCCATTGACATCTGTCTCAGCCAATCCTTCTTATCAAAGGCATTTTCAACCCATTTTCTGAAGGTATTTTGGGCCTGGCGGCAGCCCCTCAGTGAAAGGTGTTTTATACACTCTTTTTCTGCAGTTGAGGAAAGACACTTTTGAAACTAAGTTCCCAGCTCAGGACAACACTTGAAGCATGTGTTTAACTTGAAGATGAAGTGCAGTCCTGAATAGGGGCCTAAATTGCTAGGATTATATCTAGTCATAGCAGATAGAATCTCTTCATGTCTATCACTTCTATGGCCCCTGCCACAGGTGGCTGGCCCCAGTAAATGAAGTTGCTCCAAATTTGGCTGATTAAGAGAGCATCTTTGGGCTATAAAGAATCAGGGAGTCCCACTGTGCCAAAGTAGGCTGCTTCAATCTGGAAGGGTAGGTACAGGGATGGCTCCAGGCCCCAGTATGCCAAGCACGTGCTTGGGGCGGCATGCCGCTGGGGGCACTCTGCCAGTCGCCGGGAGAGCGGCAGGCAGGGTGCCTTTGGGGGCATGCCTGCGGAGAGTCCGCTGGTCCCGCAGCTCCACCGAAGCCGCAGGACCAGCGGACCCTCTGCAGGCACGGCTGCAGGAGGTCCACCGGAGCCGCGGGACCGACGAGCGGCAGAGTGCCCCCCACGGCATGACACCGTGCTTGGGGTGGCAAAATGTCTAGATCCGCCCTTGGGTAGGTATGAGCTGCTAGAGACCAGGGGACTGTGGCAGGGCCAAGAAGGAAGCTGAAGGTAGAACTGCACTAAGAGAGGTTTGCTGGGCTGAAGGTAAGAGGAAAAGCAGCAGAGGGAGCTGCCTGTTAACTCTAAGCTGGAGAGCCAGAGCCAAGGGCTGGAGCAGGCTGAAGGCAATGGGGCAATAGGGCTATTACCTGCGACATCTCCAGGGCTGGAGAGCTAAACCAAGAGGAACTGAGGGTGTGGAGTGAAGGATGCTCCCTTGGCCAGAGTGCATCTAGCAGAGAGATTCTGGGATGAGTGGGGTTATGCTGTGCCTGGAGGGGCTAGTGTGGCTGTCCTGGTACAGGAAGAAGAGAGAGCTAACAGGGAATGTGTGTGTGGTCAAAGGTACCGGTGTGTGGTACATGGGGGTACTGAGGTATGAGAGGACTACTTGTACTGGGGTGACAAACGGCCTATGTGTATGGACTTATATTATGGATCATTGACACACTGGGTAATAAAACTGCCCCCAAGGAGGGGTAGTAATTGGAGAGGAGAGACTGACGTGAAGTTTTATGGGTCAACTGAAGGGGGGAAACTGAGGCATTATGTCTATCATGCCATGACCTGCTACAGGATGGCACTTCAGGCAGGACCAGCCCCCATTCCTGTAATATCTGAGCACCTCTCACTCTCTAATGTAGTTTCCCTCACAACACCAGTGTGAGGTCAGCATGTGTTCTTATCTCTACTCTTACAGATGGAGGGGTGGAGGATGAGGCCCAGAGAGACACATGACTTCTCCTAATTAGCTCACAAAGGCAGAGCCGGGAATTGTAATACCATGACCAATAGACTAGACCATTCTGGAGGAAGATTTAGAGTTCTGAGATCAGCTGAGGGGGAGGGGTTTAGAGAGTAGGTTGTGCTGGTGGGTGAGTGGCACTCTATGTGAAAGAGTCAAATATAATAAAAATCTCATGAATCAAGCTATACCATAGAACCTCTATGGATAGAAATTCCATGCTTGAATAACAAGAATATATCAGCAGGAATATACTACCAACAACCTGACCAGGATGGTGAGTGTGAAATGCTCTTGGAGATTATTATTGTATTTTCTATTTTTATAGCATCTCTAATGGGGGATTTCAACTATCCCCATATTGACTGGGTACTTGTCACCTCAGAACAGTATGCACAGAAAGTTTCTAGACCCCATTAGGGACTGCTTCTTAGAGCACTAGTCCTGGAACCCCCCAAGGGGAGAGACAATTCTTGACTTGCTCCTAAGTGGTGCACAGGATCTGATCCAAGAGGTGACTATAGCTGAACTACTTGGTAACAGTGACCATAATGTAATTGAATTTAACATCTTTGGGGTGTGGGAAGACACTGAACATACCCATCCCATTTAATTTAAGGAAAGGAACTTCACAAAAATGAGGAAGCTAGTAAAATGGAAATTAAAGGGTGCAGTCACAAAAGTGAAATGCCTGCAAGCTGCATGGAAACTCTTTAAAAAGACCATAATACAGGCTCAAACTCATAACCCAAATTAAAACACATAAGAGGACCAAAGAAGTGCCACTGTGGCTAAATAAGAAAGTAAAAGAAGCAGTTAGAGACAAGAAGACACGCTTTAAAAATTAGAAGTCAAACTCTACCCAAGATAACAAAAAGGAGCTTGAATTCTGGCAAGTGTAAAGGTATAATTAGGCAAGCCAAAAAATAATTTGAACAGCAACTAGCCAAAGACTAACAGACACTAGTTTTAAGTACATCAGAAGCAGGAAGTCTGCCAAACAATCAGTGGGGCCACTGGACAAATGAGGTGCTAAAGGAGCACTCAAGGAACATAACTCTAGCAGAGAAGCTAAATTAGGATTACTATACATTTGGGTTTTCCCAGACATTGCCTCTTTTTTTTTTGATCCACTGCCTTCTGTCTAGTCAGATTTTTTTTAAATAACAGGCCATGTCTGGAATTTTTGCACAGCAGTCATTGCAGCTCAGAAAGATCCCTGATTGGTCTGCTTCCTGATTGGTCCCTTCATGTATCCACAACTGATTGGTCCATTCATCTGCAGCCACAGCTGCCGGACCCCAGCTCCCAGCCCTAAGGAGGGGGATCCCACAGGGAGATGCTGACTGATAGCTGGTGTTGCGTCCTGGGCTTGCTCCAGCCTCCCTGCCACCATGACAGGGAGCGATACTACACCCCTCCGGTGCCTCCTAGGTATCCCTTCCAGTACACACCCCAATTGAATCCCCTCCCTCTCCAGCTTCCCCTGCCCCCATCCCAACTGGCAGTGTCCTCTTTGGGGGAACCCCAAATATAACCCTAAGCTAAATGAATTATTTGCATCAGTCTTCACTACAGAGGACATGATGGAGATTTGAGCCAGTGTTTTTAGGTGACAAATCTGAGGAACTGTCCTAGATTCAGGTGTCAATAGAGGAGGTTTTGGAACAAATTGGTAAATTAAACAGTAATATGCCACCAGAACCAGAGATTCACCCAAGAGTTCTGAAGGAACTCAACTATGAAATTGCAGAATTACTAACTATGGTATGTATCCTGTTACTTAAATCAACTTCCATACTAGAGGATAGCTAATATGACACCAATTTTTAGAAGGCTACAGATGCAATTCTGGCAATTACAGGCTGGTAAGCCTAACTTCAGTATGGGGCAAATTGGTTGGAACTATAGTAAAGAACAGAATTATTAAACACAGAGATGAACACCATTTGTTGGGGAAGGGTCAACATGGTTTTTGTAAAAGGAAAGCGTGCCTCACCAATCTATTAGAATTCTTTGAGGGGGACAACTAATGTGGAGAAGGGTGATTCGGGTAGATATAGTGTACTTGGACTTTCAGAAAACCTTTGACAAGGACCCTCACAAAAGGCTCTTAAAAAAGCAGTCATGGGATAAGATAGAAGTTCCTCTCATGGAACAGTAGCTGGTTAAAAGACAGGAAACAAAGGGTAGAAATAAATTGTCAGCTCTCAGAATGAGGAGAGTGAAATAGTGGTGTCCTCCACGGATCTGTACTGGGACTAGTGGTGTTCAACATATTCATAAATTATCTTGGAAAAGGGGGTAAATAAGTAGCAGAACTTGCTGCTGATACAAAGTTATTCCAAATAGTAAGTCCAAATCTGATTGCAAAGAATTACAAAAGGATCTCCCAACATGGGAGACGAGATGATAAAATGACAGATGAAGTTCATTGTTAAATACAAAGTAATACACATTGGAAAACATAATCCCAACTATATATTTTAAAAGATAGGGTCTAAATTAGCTGTTACCACTCAAAGATCTTGTGGTCACAGTGAACAGTTCTCCAAAAACATCTGCCCCATATGATAAAAAAAAATAGAATATTATGAAAGGGATAAATACTAAGAAATTATCAAATGCCACTGTATAAACATGGTACACCCACATCTTGAATACTGTGTGCTGCTCTGGTCTCCCCATCTCAAAAAAGATATACTAGAATTGGAAAAGGTACAGAGAAGGGCAACAAAAATGATTAAGGGTATGGAACAGCTTCTGTGGAGAAATGAACACTCTCAGTCTTCTTTAATCTTGGAAAAGAGATTAAGGGGAGAAATGATAGAGTGCTAGAAGATCATGACTGCTGTGGAGAAAGTGAATAAGGAAGTGTTGTTTACTCCATCACATCACACAAGAACTAGGGATCACCCCATGAAACTAATGGGCAGCAGGTTCAAAACAAACATAAGGAAGTATTTCTTCATACAATACAGTCAACCTGTGGAACTCATTGTCAGGGGATGTTGTTAAGGCCAAAAGTATAACTGTGTTCAAAAAAGAACTCAAGTTCATGGAGGATAGGTCCATCAATGGCTATTAGTTAAGATGGCTGGGGATGCAGGCCCATGTTTCAGTTGTCCGTAGTCTCTGACTGGCAAAGGTTGGGAGTGGATGACGGGATGGATCGCTGGTGAGTGCCTGTTCCATTCATTCCTTCTGGGGCACCTGGCGTTGGTCACTGTCAGAAGACAGGATACTGGGCTAAGCGGACCATTGGTCTACCCCAGTATGGTTATTCTTATGCACTGAAAAATATTTTTAAAATTCATATAGTGCAAGAAGAGACCTGTATAAACATAATCATCACTTTGTACAACTGTTTGATGTACACTTCTGCAGAAATAGTTTGTTTAAATACAAGCAAAAGTCAAATCCTCCAAACTCAAACATGCTACTCACATGAATAAGTGCTTCTCAGATAAGGCTGGCTGCTTTTCTTGCTTTTGATGTCTTATTTCTAAATGGCCATTTCTCAAGTCATTTTGCTGTTAGTGCTAAGCAAGTTGAGATGTAGAGGGACTTTTTTTTTTTCTTCATGGCTCCTCTTACTAAAAATGGGAGTGCACATTGCCTAGACTAGTTACAAAGGAAATAAGTTAAGATTGACGAATTTACCTTCCTCTCAAATGAAGGAGTTGTGCAACTAAACTTCTATAAACTGGGTTTAATCTGATGTGAGTGTGTCCACATGCAACATTGTACCTATTTAACTAGACTGGTTTAATGTTACACGGGTGTGTGTGTGTGTGTGTGTGTGTGTGTGTGTGTGTGTGTGTGTGTGTAGTAAAAACAAGCCCCTAGAGCATTGCCTTATGTGGCAGAAAGGCAATTGAAGGAGGTGGAGAAGTTTGAAAACTATGAGACACTATCACCAGACAGTAAAGTAGAGGGGATTGAGACAGAGGTATGATCTACACAAGAAAGCTGCACAGATATGAATTAAGAAGTGAATTTAAACCAATATAGCTAAACTGGTACAGAGCCTGGTGTGGACTGCTAATCTAAAATAAGCCATTTTTTGGTTTAACAGATTTCACTAAAACAAAACAAATGTCCTCTCAGCCTTTTGCACCATTTTAATTATGTCAGTGAGTGCAGGATTGGACCCAGAGGGACCACTTTGTGCCAATAGTCAGAGGGAACAGAGGTACCTAAGAGTTGCGGGGATCCCTGGGTCTAGGATCTACATACTAGTTCACCAAAGAATGTCATGTAAGGTTGCCAATGAAAACCTCTGCCCAGTGGATAAGGGGCTGGGTGCTGGAGGGACACTTGGAGACCTTGGGTGTTTGAGAATTATTTGTTTCAGAGTAGCAGCCGTGTTAGTCTGTATCCGCAAAAAGAACAAGAGTACTTGTGGCACCTTAGAGACTAACAAATTTATTTCAGCATGAGCTTTCATGAGCTACAGCTCACTTCTTCGGATACATAGAATGGAACACACAGACAGGAGATATTTATACATACAGAGAACATGAAAAGGTGGAAGTATGCATACCAACAGGACGAGTCTAATCAACTGACATGAGCTATCTTCAGCAGGAGAAAAAAAAACTTTTGAAGTGATAATTAAGATGACCCATAGAAGGTGTGAGGAGAACTTAACATAGGGAAATAGAGTCAATTAGTGTAATGACTCAACCATTCCCTGTCTCTGTTTAGGCCTGAGTTAATTGTATCTAATTTGCATATTAATTCAAGTTCAGCAGTCTCTCTTTGGAGTCTGTTTTTGAAGTTTTTTTGTTGCAAAATTGCCACCTTCAAGTCTGTCACTGAGTGGTTAGAGAGGTTGAAGTGTTCTCCCACTGGTTTTTGAATGTTATGATTCCTGATGTCAGATTTGTGTCCATTTATTCTTTTGCATAGAGACTGTCCAGTTTGGCCAATGTACATGGCAGAAGGGCATTGCTGGCACATGATGGCCTCGCCTTTTGTCCTTCCAGACCCATGAACATCATACAGTTCTACGGTGACCTAGAATCCTATTATATGCCATCACAACATTCAAAAACCAGTGGGAGAACACTTCAGCCTCTCTAACCATTCAGTGATAGACTTGAAGGTGGCAGTTTTGCAATAAAAAAACTTCAAAAACAGACTCCAAAGACAGACGGCTGAACTTGAATTAATATGCAAATTAGATATAATTAACTCAGGCCTAAACAGAGACTGGGAATGGTTGGGTCATTACCAGGGCTGGCGCTTCCATTTAGGTGACCTAGGCGATCACCTAGGGCACCAGGATTTGAGGGGGTGCCATTTTGCTGCCCTCGGTGGCAATTCTGTGGCAGGGGGTCCTTCCACGCTCTGGGTCTCCTGCGGCAATTCTGCGGCGGGTCCTTCACTCGCTCAGGGACCTGCCGCCGAAGTGCCTCAAAGACCAGGAGCGTGGAAGGACCCTCCCACTGCAGAATTGCCGCCAACGACTGGGAGCACGGAAGGACCCCCGCCTAGGGCGCCAAAAACCCTGGCGCTGCCCCTGGTCATTACACTAATTGAATCTGTTTCCCTGTTAAGTTTTCCTCACATCTTCTATGAGTCACCTTAATTATCACTTCAAAAGTTTTTTTTTCTCCTGCTGATGATAGCTCATGTCAGTTGATTAGACTCGTCCTGTTGGTATGCAAACTTCCACCTTTTCATGTTCTCTGTATGTATAAATATCTCTTGTCTGTGTGTTCCATTCTATGCATCCGAAGAAGTGGTCTGTAGCTCACGAAAGATCATTCTGAAATAAATTTGTTTGTCTCTAAGGTGCGACACGTACTCCTGTTCTTTTTGAGAATTATTGCTAGCCAGCTTGAGAAACAGCGAAGCCCACGGGCTGAGAGGGGAGTGCTTTGTTGCATATGGCTGCGAGAGTCAGGGAACTGGCCCCCAACAGGCAGACAAGGTTCCCTCTCAGTAAGGGTAGGTGGCAGCAAGGTGCCCCACAACCCTGGGTGCCCTTGGGAAGCATGTCCCTGTGCTAGCTGAGGAAAAAACACATAATTCTTCCTGAGAGGCCCGTATTTCAGTCTAGGAGTGGATAGGTCCAAGCTGGGCTGCCTGCTCTTTCATGGCTCTATTCAAAGCCATATTGCAAAGAAATTGTACATGTTGTAAATTTGATTAGTATAATCTCTGTCTTGTTACTATCCATTCATCACTCTCTGCAAAAGCAAATAGCCCGCTCTTTCTTGGAGTCCAAACTTCCCTGATCACTCTGATTCGCACCTACCATGCGGAAACAAACATAGGCAGTCTCAATAGGCTATAAAATGGAGGCTTTTGTTTCATACGCCTGTTCTATCAAATCCATGTGCTCTGTGTCTACTGAGGCTGTAAAAAGAAAACATGATTTGGTAAATATTAAATTTGATAGCTTTATGGCCAGGTGTGTGTTTTCAGTTGTGAAATTCTGTATACAGATATTCCCTGTCAACAATATCCTATAGTGTCGCTTTAATATCCAGCTAGTGGTGTGAAAAGCACCTAAAATAAGGTTAACTGTTGCAATGGAGTTAGACTTTTAAAATAGTGCTATGGGCTAGACGTTGCCATTAGTTACACTCCTGTAACTCTATTGACATGAATGGGATTTCCTGGGTCAAACTGAGGGTGGAACTTGGTCCTTGACCTCTTCCTTCCCTCATGCCAAGCCTTTCATTAATGGCCTGATGCTGTGTGACCAGTGGAGTCAATGGAAACTGTTGGTGCTTAGCAGCTTGCACCATTGGTCCTTGGCTGCCTTAAAACAAAGTACTGGCTAGAGATCTCACAAGGACTGAATATGGCCTTCTTAGTGCTCTCTCTAATTGATGGACTGTCATTCTCCAACAAACCTCAGCAAGTCACCATTAGTCTATCCCAAAAGCACTTCAGGTCATCTTTAACTGTATGTCTTGAAGATGATCCACTTAGCTAAGACAGTGGGTATCAACTAAGGGTACATGTACCCCCAGAAGTATGTAGAAGTCTTCCGGGGGCACATCAACTCATCTAGATATTTGCCTACTTTTACAACAGGCTACATAAAAAGCACTAGCAAAGACAATACCAACTCAAAATTCACATGGACAATGACTTGTTTATACTGCGCTACATAATATACACTGAAATGTAGGTACAATATTTATATTCCGGTTGATCTATAATTCTATGCTAAAAGAGAAAGTAAACCATTCGTCAGTAATAGTGTGCTGGGGCACTTTCTTTGTATTTATGTCCGATTTCATAAGCAAGTAACTTTTAAGTGAGGTGAAACTTGGCGTACACAAGACAAATGGGACTCCTGACAGGGGTACAGTAGTCTGGAAAGGTTGAGAGCCACTGAGCTAAGCCATTCACTGCTCTAATGTTTACCTTAGAAATGTAAGGCTGGAAGGGACCTCAAGGCTAAAATAAATAACAAAGCCTAGATTCCATGGAACTACTTAAAGACCCAAGGCCAGAGAAATATCCAGACTGATACTAACAGAGAATCTTATGTGGCTGCTGAAAAAGATACAAGTGGGATCAAACACAAAGGCTTGAAAATAAAATGGCAGGAAATGAAGACAATGAGATCAAGAAAACTGGCTGGAATTCAACAGCACCTGGGAAATCCACAGTGCAATACTAGGATGTGCCTAAGCTACAGCTGGGGAAGATTCCTTCAGACAGAAGGAGAGAAACTGAGAAAGGTGCATAAGCCAACAGAGAAATGAGAGCAGTGAAGGAATAAAAACAAAGTGCGAACTTTAAAAATCTCCAGTAACAATCAGGCCTCTTCAACTAAATGCACAGTGGGCAAAAGATAAAAAACCAATAGAGTGAATAGCAGGGAGTTAGGAAATAAGTTAGGACCAGCACTGCAGCTAGTGTAAACTGGTCTGACTCCCTTGAAATCAAGGCAGGGCACAGAGTAGATTCAGAGAAGCTGAGTTTAGTGTGTTTCTCAAATGCAGCCACCAGGAGCTTTTCTTGTGGCCACAGCCTCTTGGGCTGTGATTGGAAGGGGTAGGGAGGGTGAAGTAGGGCCTCCTGCCCCTCCCCCATTGCTCCTGGATGCACTGCCTTGATTTTGGCTGCTGGGGCCACCATCAGGGATTGGGCCCTGCACCCTCTGGAGTCAGCTGGGGCACAACGCTGTAGGATCAGGCAGCTAGTGAGTTCCCCACCTTCCCTGGGGCAGTGGGGCTCCGGCTTTGGGCTTTAGCTCAGGGGTGGCAGGGCAGCAGGCTCTGGCTGTGGGGCTTTGGGCAGCAGGCCCAGAGCCCAGCCCGTTGTCTTCAGGCTCCGTCCTCTGGCCCTGTCCTCCAGCTGCGGGACTTTGGGCTCTAGCCACAGAGCTTCAGGCTCCAGCCCTTGCTGCCTCCCCCAACCCCGCCACTCCCATCTCCCCTGGCCCTTCCCCAGGGCTTAATTTGTCCCCAGACTAACTGAGGCTGAGTAAGTCTGCTGTAAAAAGTGATACTTGTGAAAAGTGGTATTAATGAACATACAACAGACTTACTAGCTAGCAATAAATAAATTAGTGATTTGGATGTATATGTGCATATTTATTTGGTTTTCCTAAAGCTAATTAAGTATTTTAGGAAAAAGTGAGGGAGCAGCCACCAGCCAGAGTTGGTGGCCGCACTCTAAATCCACCAAAAAATTTGTCCCGAGAACCCCTGGTTTTGAACCTAAAGCTCTAGCTGCATATTCACCACACCTGGCAGAGGTGGAACCAGGTATCGTGCAGTAAAAAGAAACAAAAGCACCAACACCAATGTAACAAATTGACACATTTTCTAGATGACATATTCATGTACTAAAATCCCAAGGGCAGTGAAATGGCAAACAAGTTCCACTACTGCAAATAAAATCAAGATAAACCAGAAAACTCTGGCGCTGTAGTTTTAACAATTGTACAGGAACTACTGGAAAGCATGCTAAGGCATGTGGTGGGAGCAGCCCTGTTTGCAGTGGGTAGCAGTATGCATTAAGACAGGGGAGGGCCTCCTTAACCAGCCTGCGGGAGTACTCTAGAGATTACTGCTAAAATAGATGAGTGATACTTAACGACTGCCTTGATTTTCTAAAAGCATTTGATGAGGTTCCCCATGAATATGGGGCCAAATCCAGTTCTCCTTGCTCATCAAGTCATTGGAGAAGGATTTGGCTCATCATGGTTAATGCAAAGAACCATAGGAATATTAGTCATGGGTATCTTACAAATTGGAGAGCAATTAGGAGTTAGTTCAAGACCTGTTACACTCATTGCTAAGCACTGCATTAGGTAGTCTGTAGATGATGTGTGTGGATGTACTGCAAAGAGATCTCCAAACTTGCAAATGATTCTAAAATTGTAGGCAGAACAAATAGTGAGAAATTGTACAATCAGATACAAATACTTGTGCATTGATTAGGAGATCAGATAGCAAAGCAGAGGGTTTTTTCGAGGGGAGGGAGGTGTTCACAAGTGCTCAGGGATGCTGAACGTATGAATAGTTGGACCAGAATTCTTTGCAGACTACTGGGATTTGAAGGTTGTATATATTTGGAAAGGTGATTTTTTGTGGATGTGCAGTACATTCTTGAAGTGCACGATGACCTTTAAGATCACAGTAACTTTGGTTAATATAGCATTTCTTCAGCAAGATAATTCCTGTCTATTGTGTAAAACAATCTGAGAGAAAGGAACAAAGCTAGAGAACACCACTCTGAACAATCAACCAGAAAACTGATCAGGAGACGTTATTGGGTATTATCACATTAAACTTTGTTCTTGTATGCATGGGAAATCTGAAGATATCCACACAATTTTTAATTAATTAAGCCTCACCCCTAGTGCGTTTGCAAAGCAGGTAGACTGTATTATCCCTCTTTTACTGATGAGGAACCTGAGATGTACAAACTAGAGACTCAGTGCTAAAATTGTCAAAACAGACTTGGATTTTTCCTTGTTCAGTTTCAGACCCCAGCTTTCTGAGAGCCTACCACTCCAGTTAAGTCAATGCTCAACCCTTTTCAATTCACCTCAGACCCTTTTGTGTCTAAAAGAGAGGCCACTTCTTAAAATTTGGCCTAATTTGCTTTGTCCACAGTTGCTCAAGAAGTAAGGCCAAGAATAGAGCCTAGATCTCCTGGATCCCAGACTCATGTCTCCACCAGAACATCTTGTAGTAGACAATGAAGACTTTGAATGTGACTTAGTGAAAGAGGCCAGGGCGTCATTGAAACCATCAGCACAAAAAGGCAAACAAGATAACAGGTGTGCTTATCAGGGGATAGAATGAAAAACAAAACAGACGATACTGTTATTACATAAGGCACTTAGATCTAACCGGCTTACTGTGCAGTCACCGTATCACAGACTATTGTTACCTTGGTGAGGGGGCAATGTAAAGCAGCAAAGATGCAAAAAATGATTTTTTTTTTAAATTTAGAATGTTTCCTATCTTGTAGAACCATGTGCCAAAATACAAGGAGTACAGTTGGATTAGAGCTGATACCCATTATATAGAAATCTACAGTTTGTCACTCAGGTTTTCTCCTCTGCTTCCATGAGCAGAGGTGATGCTGTCTGTGGGGTAGTAGATGGGGAGAAGTCCTCTGCCTCAGTAACATGCTCCTGCTTTACCCTAAACCTCAGACAATTTCCTTCAGGGAGATCCCTGTGTTGCAGGTGGGAGGAGGTACAAAAGGAAAGCAGGATGTTCTCTGCAGTGCTGAAAGGGGCTGGCCTTCTGGTGTAGATGTGGTCAGCTGACTACAAACACCCAGTGTAGGTAAGTGTACTAGATCATCAGGAATGATTCTCGCTATATTAAGTCCTCTTTGAGCAGTTCTGTCAATGTGATGGGACCTTAAAATAGGTACCTACATATATTCCCATAAACACAGATCTCTGGAATCCCAGACCACTGCCTTAACCATAAGACCACTTCTGGTCATCAGAGGGGAAACTGCTTTAACCTCAGTATGTCATGGCATTATAAAAGTCAGTTTCTTCTAAGTGAATCTTATGATGTCCAGCATAGTTTCATAAGCAGACCCTACAAGTTGTGGCACTCAAATGCTTAGTCTCTGAAAAGCTTCTACAAACAGCTTTACGAAGTCAAACAATTCCAGGGGGAAAATAGGCCCAGTTCTCTGGGGTGAATCAGGAATAACTCCATTGAGAAGTGGAATTAAGTGGTTTAAAACCACTGTGAGTGGAAGAATCAGGCCCAGTATATGCAGACTCCCTGAGTCAAATTCTGCCCATGCTTGCATACAGCTAACCCTATTGGTTCCCTCATTTCAGCTGAGGGCAGAACTTGCCCTTTGTCTGAGCTGCATGTAATACATTCATAACAGAATATATGTGTAAACCTAGAGTGTGTCAACCCTTCACTACCTAAGCATACTGTAGGGAACACTTTCAAAATTTAGGACCCTTTGCATGCCACTAGCAAACTTACAGCATATTTAGTAGCAACCATACAGCATAATCTTATAGCTTTATACACAGTAATGATATACATATTTGGACAGAACAAAGGATTTCAATAACTCAGGCCTGGGTTAGAGGTTGTTATAAAATTGGATGGGTGGGGTTCTGTGGCCTGCCTTGTGCAGGAAGTCAGACTAGATGATCATATTGGTCCCTTCTGATCTATGAGTCTATTTCAGCAGATCATGACCTTTCATATACCCTACATGCCATGCTTTGTATGAAATATCACAACCATACATGAATAATGAGTATGGGAATTACAGAGTGTCACATCCACACAATAGGGATTTCTTAACTCTGACTCAACAAGGCACCTCAAGACACCTGATGCTTGACTCCATGTTTGAGCCAGGTTTTTTCCAGGCATATGAACTGAGTATAAAATAAGGACAGTGACCTCATGAGTCCACCTCTCTCTTCCTCTATCTACTCTGAAGGCAACAAGAATGTTTGGAAGAAAAGGCTTTGAACTGGGAAGATTGGGCCTAGGCTGAGGACGGAATGCAGCTTGTTAATAAGAATTGTAAACTGCCTGGAACATCTAGTGGGGTGAGAAACTGTTTAATTTAAATTTTGCTTAGTCTGATAAAGGTCAGGATTTAGACTGTGAGTTTACCTCTTCTTTCTTATGTAACCAATTCTAACTTCTGTGCCTAACACTTATAATCACTTGAATATATCTTTCTGTAGTTAATAAACAACGCTTATCCTTACCAATGAGTCTGTCTAAAGTGCTTGGGGAATCTGCTCAGATTACAAAAGCTGGTGCATGTCCACTATCCTTTGACAAAGTGGCGAACTAATTAATGAGCTTGCGTTGTTCAAGAGAAGGTCATGAGCAGTGTAAGAGGGTACATTTCTGGGGTGCAAAGCTGGGGGGATTTGCTGGTGTTTCCCTGTGTATGGTTCTTGAGTGGCTTAGAGCATTCATGCAACTTAGCTAGGTGTGTCCCTGCATGTTGTTGACTGAGCAATCCAGGCACCTGGAGGAGTTTGCTGCTTGACACTAGCAATGCATTATGGGAGACAGCCCAGGTGGGAGAGTTAAGAGGGCACAGTGGTCCCACAGTTCGAGGCTGTACCCTGTGGATCTGTCAATTTATCAGGTAGTATCTATGGAACTCTCAAAGTTTTAGAATATTATCACCCCAAGTCTCCAGGTGGCTTGTATCCCCACTGAATGCTGTGCCTCCAGAAGGAGCTCATGTGGCTTTTTACAGCAGGACTGACTAACCCCACATGGGCAAAGCATAAAGCTATGAGATGGAATTGCCCTGATGCCAAACTCCACTTCATCTCCTCAATCCTAGATAGGCCCCTAGTAGCCTATACTTTGACATTTGGATCTTTGCTAAGACATCAATTACTGTGCTGCCTTTCAGCATCCCATTTCCAGCATCCCCAAACCTCAGCCTATGTCAACGGGAGCCTTTCAGCAGCAGGTAAATGGGAAAGGACAAGAGGTACACATCCTTTATACGAGGGTGCATTGGTTAGATGCTGCTCTGTCATGTTGTGTGACACTAAAGAGATTGTATTGAATTCAAAAGACATTGGAACCAATTCACCAGTGCCTTGCCTCTTGTGTAGTCATTTACCTCAGGGCCATGTGGAGTGGAAAAGTGCCTTGCCGGTGTTTTACAGCCAGCTTGCACAGGAATCAGTAACTATCAGTGCACAGCAATGGAGAATCAAGCTTCAGTAGAGTTAATCTGGATTTAAACTGGGGTTCCTGAAAACAGAAGCTGTCCCTATGTAAAACAAATGAGTGATCTCTTTCTCTTCCTGAAGGAGCAGAAGCACAGACTTTGGAATAAATAAAACTAGCTACAACTGCTCTTCCTTCTACACATGGTGATCACTTCCAAAACAGCAAAGGATGCTTCGCTTCATTTCTCTCTAGCAGACAAAACAGATGTCTAGGCTGTGGGGTGTCTACTGCATTCCAGCAGAAATGGAGTATGGGAACATGGCTGCAGCCGAGAGGAAGCAGATGTTGCCTGAGAATGTGGCCTTAATTCAGAGGTGAAAGTTAGCTGGTATGGGCCGGTACGGAGGACTGGTAAGAAAAGGAGACTGACTGAGGGAGAGAGAGAGAGAAGCCTGCTCCCTGCATAAGAATAGTTTAAACTCAGCTGTTCCCTGATGGTTCATCCCCCAGGGCTAGGTTTCTGGCATCCTTGTTAAATTCACTCACAGTAGCTGGGGGAGGGGATCAGGGGGAGGGTGTGTTTGACCATGGCAGGGGCAGTCCTTTTCTGCCCCCTGGATGAGGGGATCTCTCCAATACTAATATACACAACAAATACAAGCATTTGGCTGCACAGCTTAAATCCAGAGCTAATAAAAGCAGGTGGAAGGGGAAAACTCACTGTCACATTGGTTTCTTGGCTCCTCCCTCCCTCTCGTCCAGCCAGGCTGCAGACAAGGCTCTGCATTCCTCCCCCAACCCCAAACCCAGCAGGGGTTCTCCTCTAGGCTCTAGCTTGCAGTAGGGACACTGGCTGAGATGCCTGCTGCTGCCTGCAAAAGAACAGCTCAGCTGTTCAGAAACTCAGCTGTTCCCTGTGCAGTTCAGTGCCCAGAGTTAGGAGCTGTTTCTGGCATCCTTGTTAATTTCACTCCCAGTTCTTGTTGGGTGTGTGAGACCATGGCAGGGGCAGTTCTTTTCTGCCCCTGGGATGAGGGGAGCTCCTAAACACAATCAAAATCAGGAACCCTTTCCAAGTTCAAATCTATCCCATTCCCTCCCCAGCAGAGGATCATGGTTGTGATGTCCAAACTGCTTGCAGATCCTCTTTGAAATGTTACTGTTTAAAAAAAACAACACAAAAAACATGGAGAACATGGTGGAAAGATGTGTCATGATGATTAGGGTTTATTTTGGGCAAAGCAATTTTGCTAAAGCAACTAAAGATTCACAGGGAAAGCAAATAGCCCCCATAGACAAAACCACAAAGGGATTGGAGGGGAAAACTGAATATTCAGGGAAATTATTGTGCCTCCTTTGAAAGATATAGTAGTTTTCATTCCAATCCACCCTCTTTATATATTGATTTAAACACCTGAAATGTCCTTAGGACATGGGGTGCAATCTCAGATCTCTTTTTGTTTTTCCTGCCTGCAGAGTGCAGAGGCTGAAATTGACAAAATTTGCTTTAAATATCTTGTATATTTCATGAAGGTTATTCCAGTTGTCCTTCATTCACCCTTGACTTCCCCTCCCCCGGCTCCCTCCCTGGCTGGCTGGCTGTGGTTTTTGCCTTGGTTACTTACTCCTTGGCAGACCCGCCCAGCAGCACCTGCTGGCTCTCTGCAGGCAGCAGCCCACAGGGGCCAGTTGCTGGGGTCACTGCTGGTCGGTGGCAAGCTGCAGCTGTATTGTTTGTGACACATTCATACACATACACATACATGCAGTCAGAGGTGAAAGTAAGCCGGTCCGGTCCAGTCCGGCGTACTGGACCGCATCAACTTCCACAGCAGGGATAGAAAGGGCTGCGGGCAGCCCTGAGCCCTTTAAATCCTGGCCGCGGCTGAGATTTAAAGGGCTCAAAGCTCCCCGTGGCGGCGGGCAGCCCAGAGCCCTTTAAATCCCGGCAACGGTTCTGGCAGCCGGGCTGGGGCCAGGATTTAAAGGGCTCTGGGCTTCCCTCAGCGGCAGGAGCTCTGGGCCCTTTAAATCCCTGCCCCAGCCCTGCAAAGCTCAGGGTTCCCCCTGGCGGCCAGAGCCCCGGGCCCTTTAATTTGCCTCTGAGCGGTTCCCAGCCACCTCTGCAGCTGGGAGCCCCTGGTTGATTTAAAGGCTCTGGGTCTCCCAGCCACAGCTGGTTCCCCAGGGCCTTTAAATCTTGAGAGGCCACGCCTCTTCCGGATGAGGCCATGCCCCCTCAGGATTCCGGCCTTACCGGTAAGTCCTGTAAGTTACTTTCACCCCTGCCTTAATTGGAATAGGTCAGAGAAAGGTACTGCAGCCAGGGAATTGTTAAAGTTAAAGGCTTGCAGGAGCAGATCAAAGCAGCAGAGCTCCTATATCTGGGGTTGGCAACCTTTCAGAAGTGGTGTGCTGAGTCTTCATTTATTCACTCTAATTTAAGGTTTTGTGTGCCAGTAATACATTTTAAAGTTTTTAGAAGGTCTCTTTCTAGAAGTCTATAATATATAACTAAACTATTGTTGTATGTAAAGTAAATAAGGTTTTTTAAAAGTTTAAGAAGCTTCAATTAAATTAAAATGCAGAGCCCCCGGCCCGGTGGCCAGGACCCTAGCAGTGTGACTACCACTGAAAATCAGCTCACATGCCACCTTCGGCACACATGCTATAGGTTGCCTACCCCTGTCCTATATTATACAGGAGAAAAGCCATGCTGCACTGGCTCCACTGGGAGCTCCTGGCTTGGCAGGAGCTCTGGAAGACCAGCACCTAAGTTCTGGTGGAGCATAACTCTGCCCTAGGAAAGCACCTCCTCCAGAAACCTCCCATTGCCTTTTATTTGGCTTCCTCACCACCAAGACCCATCGCTGTTAATTTCGGCAGCATGAGCAGGAATTTATGTAGCAGCTTTGCAAAACTGGAGAATTATGCTGTCCCATAGCCCAGGGGGTGGAAAGACAGAATGCAGTTCCTGGATTACTTCTTCTGCGATCTAACGTGCATTTCTCAGTAACAAATCTTTCCTTTTGTTGCTCTAAACTTAGTTTTGCTCTTTGTCCAGCCCCATGAATCAGAAAGTAAATATGGAATGATTATGCCTGCTTATCTTTAGAACATAAGAACGGCTGTACTGGTTCAGAACAAAAGTTCATCTAGCCCAGTAACCTGTCTTCTGACAGTGGCCAATGCCAGAGGCCTCAGAGGGAATGAACAGAACAGGTAATCATCAAGTGATCTATCTCCTGTTGCCCATTCCCAGCTTCTGCCAAACAGAGGCTAAGGACACCATCCCTGCCCATCCTGGCTAATAGCCATTGAGGGACCCACCCTCCATGAACTTATTTAGTTCTTTTTTGAGCCCTGTTATAGTCGTAGCCTTCACAACATCTTCTGGCAAAGAGTTCCACATACTGACTGTGAGTTGTGTGGAACAAATACTTTCTTTTGTTTGTTTTAAACCTACTGCCTATTAATTTCATTTGGTGACCTCCTAGTTCTTGTGTTATGAGAAGGAGTAAATAACACTTCCTTATTTACTTTCTCCACACCAATCATGATTTTATAGACTTCAGTCATACCCTCCTTATTTGTCTCTTTTCCAAGCTGAAAGTCCCAGTCTTCTTATTCTCTCCTCATACAGAAGCTGCTCTATACCCCTAATAATTTTTGTTGCCTCTTTCTGAACCTTTTCCAATTCCAATATCTTTTTTGAGATGGGGCAACCACATCTGAATGCAATATTCTAGAGTAGCATCCTGATGGCCTCTTTGTTTGATCACACTTGTTCTCAGTGTCTAACAGATTTAGCCAATGTAATAATCAACACTTAATTACCCAGGCACTGTCATCTGAGTGGGTCATGTGAGTTCCTGAATAGCAGAAAACTTTTCCTTTCGTTTAGGCTGAGATAATTGCTTCAGTTTCCACTTGTGTAATTGTCTAATGAATATGAGAAGAAATAAGTTGGAGTGACTTGGTATATTTCAAAAAGCCCTTTCAAGGAGCTAAAAGTCAATCTGTGTGTACACCATCATCTTTGTCATATTTCTTCAAGGTAACCAAATCCCCAAGCAGCTGGACATTTAAAAAACAAATAGAGAGAGCAAAAAGATTCAGAATCATGTAAAACTGGGATGCTGTCAGGTATTGTAGTATACAGGAGGAACTGGATAGTATCCCCATAAATAGCTTGAGCTCTTCCTGCCTTCCATTGTGGAAGCCAGCAGAACCTAACACTGTATATGTGTAGTTAGGCCTTGTATGTTTCTATATCATAAGTAAACATAGTTATCTGAAACATATGTCTGTGTGGTTTCCTCATTCTTAATGTTGTATAGGGAGGGCAGGGTATTGACAGACTCCATGACAATGGGTATTGACAGACTCCATGCTATTTGGCCCCATACCATGCTTGTATATGTAACCCTTCTGCCCCTCTGAGTTGGCAGCAACAAGGGCCGGGTTCAGTATCCAGGGGTTCTGTTTCAACAACACAATGCATAACCAGCTCGAGCCCCCACCTAGTGACCTGGGAACACTTATATACCACCCCCTCAGGTGCCTCCAGGAGGCAATACTTCCCCACTCACAAGCACGGAGTCTGAGTGTAGCAAAATCCTTTTAATAAAGGAGGGAAACAATGTGGCATCACATTGGAGAAATGCCACAAACAGGATTATAACACAAACCACAAGCAAAAAAAAAACCCACCTCCAAGAACGTCTGGCAATGTCCTTTCCCCCTTAGGGTCTTAAGTCCAATCACCCCAAAGTCCAACAACCCAAAAGTCGCTGATCAGTGCCACCCCAGAGTTCAAAAGTTTATCTGCAGAGTTTTAACCCCCCCCCAGCCTGGGTGGGGAGGGGAAGCCCACACAGGGTGTTAAGGGGCACCGTACGTGGGCCAGGGCCAACTGTTCCACCTCTCCGTGGAGTTCTGCTGCAGCCTTCACCACAAGCAGCTCCAGCTGTGCCGCTCCTCCAGCTGACCCGTGAGTCACTCCAACCATCCCTGCAAACTGCTCCACTCCGCTCACTGTTCCGTGGGCTGCTCCAACATGCTGCAAACTGCTCCGCTCTGCCAGCCACTTAGTGATATGTCTTCAGACTCCCCCACTAGCTAATGCAGCACTCAGTGATCTCAGCTCAGCTCTTTTATTGATTTCAGCTCTTAGTAGGGGAGTCCTGGTGCTGGTGCACTATTAGCCCAACATGAATTCAGCTCAGCAGTCTCTAGATGGACTCCTAATGGAATCAAAATTAGCTCTACTCTTTAACAGTGGAGAGAGAAGGATGTGCAATTGGTGTTCCAGGCCCTCAAAAGGGGCCCAGCACCATCAAGTACACACACCAGTCCCCAACCTCTCTCCATTCAATGGGAATTGGAACCCATGTCCCTTGTCTAGCAAGTGTCACTTAATTTATATTGAGACATCTCTGCCATAAAGCATTCTCGTAGTTCTTCATTCACATAATCGGGTGGCAACACTGTATTTATCCTGCCCCAATAACAAAGAAATTGGGGATCCCAGAGCTGTCAAAATAACCATCCCAGGCTGCCTTGGACTATGCTGGGTGTGCCCATGCAAATACCTGAGATTCCACACTTCCTGAAATTCTTTCCACACTTCCCATAATTCACCACCAGATGTCAGGGTAGAGCTCAGCCTGACTCTGCTTACATATACTTTGTATAACAGATGCTATACAAAACAAAGTTCTACTGTATAAAGAAAAGCTCTGGGGATACTCCTTGCTGGAAAAAGCAGGTAAGGAATAGTGCATAGAAGAGATGTCAAGAACTGACATGCTAATTCCAGGATCCAATTCAAAATCACTTTTCTTGGGTGTGTTTTCTTTTTGAGGGTGTTTAAGACTCACTCTGATCCACGTGGTGCAAGGGCAGCACTCTGTGGTGCTTGTACAGGCCTTGCACTAACCCTCTGCCTGGGGTTGAATTTCACCCTCTATTCTTTATTTACTAGGCTAACAATAACTTTCCCTCTGTCCTTCCACAGAGTTTATTTTGCCATGGCTGGTGTGACAGCCATCTCTCTGTAGTACATACCTTAGGAATATAAGAATGGCCATAATGGATCAGACCAATGGTCCAGCCAGCCCAGCATCCTGTCTTCTGACAGTCGCCAGTGCCAGATGATTGCCCTGTTCTGGTAATTCCTTTTGAAGCAAGTGATCCATCCCCTCTTGTCCAGTCCTAGCATCTGGCAGTCAGAGGCTAAGGGACACCTAGAGGCAAGGTTAGTCAATAGGCAAACCACATGCCAAATCCACACAATCTTTTTGTCGTTATTGTTGTGGTGTGAAAAATGTTTCTCTGTAGTCAGGAACAGGACAAAGAAATTTTGGACCTTGACAAAAAATAATTGACTATCCCCGATCTAGAAAACGGGGTTGCATTTATGATCATCTTGGCTAATAGCCATTGGTGGACATATCTGAAGTTAAATCCTTCCTCTCTCTTCTACATCATCACGCTACCTTGTTTCTCTTTCCCTCTGCCATTATTTCTTAGTAATTATATCAACCTGATTTCTCAAGGGTGGGGGGGCCTAGCTGCTGGGGAATTCACCCAGGGACCTAGAGTGAGGTAGGGCTGGGGAAAGGCCTTGGGGGCTGGAAAGCCCTAGGCCAGCAACTCCCCAGGTGCGCAGGGCCTGGTCCTAGGTCCACACAGGTATTGAGGTTGCAGAGGGGCAACCTGAGGGTGGGTAAAGGCAGCCAATCTAAAGCCCTTGTTGCCTGTGATGATTGGCTGATAGACTGCAGTCCACCCTAGGGTGTGGGGGCTAGATGGTGACTGGCAGTAGCCATGACTGAGGTGATGGGGGGGGAGGAAGGATGGGATTTCCCCTGGGTGGGGAGACTTGAAGAGTGGGGTACTGCTGGCGGGGGGGCAACACCCAAGACAAGGGCACTAGGATCTGGGAGGGACATAGGGGCCAATGACAGGTGGGACACTTGGTCTGAAGAGGGTGCTCTGATGACTGGTGAGCTAATTCCCATGGACAACCAGCAGGAGGCGCCACTGGGTGAGTCTGTCTTGATTACAGGTGGCCAGTGTGAAAAACATCTTCATCCAATTCCCAGGGGAGTGGTGTCCATGTCACAAATGATGGTCCATGGGCAACTTGCATAACTGTTGGACAGCTGCCTGTTTTGTGACTACAACAGCTGCTCCAGCTCCAGGGCTGTCAGACTGACTTGTTTCCACCACTAATCTCACTTTTTTTTTCTTATGACCCTGAAAAAGGAAAATAAGTGCTGATGACAAACAGAGCTCTTAATTTAAAAGGGCTCTAAAGTTAAACTCAAAGGTTTGGCGTGAAATAAGTTTTCTGTGGCTCAGCTCTACAGCTTTAAATCTCCTACTCAAGTACCTGTCCAGCGTTAAACAGGCCAAGCAGCTGTGTCTCACTTTTTTCTGGTACTTAAACTCGGAGGCCAGATAGTGCCCTCAAGTTCCATGCACAGAGGGGAACGCGCCCCACTCCCACCCTGTACTTGGTTCTAACGTACTGGAAAGGAGTGGGTGTCAGCTCAACTCAGCCTCCTTCCTCCCCACCCCTCCTCCAACAAGTACTCACTCTCTAGAGGTCTCTCCACAGAGTTAGAATCTACATGGGAATAGGGGCCCCAGACTGGGTGACCTGTGTTACATGGGAATGAGACAATGAGGATGACAGAGGATGCACTTGCACATCCTCCCTACTTTATCCCCATGGAGATTCCCCAGAAAAGATAATACAGCCTAACCTACATTACCTTTCCCATGGGGCCTTCTCTACAGCCAGGATCTTGGGGCAGCTGTACAGGTTTCACTGTCCAGTGTAACACTCTTGGCTAACTGCTTTCCTGCAGTCAGACTTTCTAAATATTTTCATTTCTACTGTGTGTATTTTGACATGCTGCTTCATAAAACAAATAGTCTACTGTATATTCAAAGTTCGGTTACATTGTTCTTATTGGCTTGACATCCTGCCCGTGATCTCTATCAATGCTATGTAAATAATTTCTTAAAATACTTTAAACACATTGTGACAGAAGTTTGTCATCTAGCCTATACGTTTCTCTGGCCATATTGTATGTGACCTGTATTATGGTGGTCTCCTTCTGACCAGTGCTATATTTGAGTATATAGTGAGACATGAAAACGGAGCTTAACATTTTGGTGTATAGGGGTCACACTTCTTAAGACTTGTTAACTTTCAAGTGTGGACTTGAATTCAGGGAGTGAGAGAATTGAAAGCCCAATAGCTATTCTGGAATAACTCAATGTGTAGACAAGCCCTTAGTTTATTACAAAGAAGCCCTAAAGTAGTTCATTTCCAACGAAAACAGAAGTGTGTACTCGCATTAGGCAGGAGGCTCAGCTGGTGTAAATCAGCATTGTTTCATTTAAACTAAAGAAGCTATGCTGCCCTACACCAGCTGAGCTTCTGCCCCATAGCACCTTCTAGGGTGACTAGACAGCAAATGTGAAAAATCGGGACGGGGTGGGGGGTAATAGGAACCGATATAAGAAAAAGACTCCAAAATCAGGACTGTCCCTATAAAATTAGGACATCTGGTCACCCTAGTAGCTTCTCTATTGAACATCCTTCTGTCATAAACAGATAGCTAAGGGTTAATGTCTCTTTCACCTGAAGCACCTGACCAGAGGACCAATCAGGAAACCGGATTTTTTCAACCTTGGGTGGAGGGAATTTTGTGTCTGAGGTCTTTGTTTTCTGTCTGCCTGCTTTCTCTGAGCTTTGGAGAAGTAGTTTCTGCTTTCTAATCTTCTGTTTCTAAATGTAAGGACAAAGAGATCAGATAGTAAGTTATATGGTTTCTTTTCTTTGGTATTTGCATGAATATAAGTGCTGGAGTGCTTTGATTTGTATTCTTTTTGAATAAGGCTGTTTATTCATATTTCTTTTAAGCAATTAACCCTGTATTTTGTCACCTTAATACAGAGAGACCATTTGTATGTATTTTTCTTTCTTTTTTATATAAAGCTTTCTTTTAAGACCTGTTGGAGTTTTTCTTTACTTCAGGGAAATTGAGTCTGCATTCACCAGGGAATTGGTGGGAGGAAGAAATCAGGGGGAGATCTGTGTGTGTTGGATTTGCTAGCCTGATTTTACATTCCCTCTGGGTGAAGAGGAAAGTGCTTTTGTTTCCAGGACTGGGAACGGAGAGGGGGAGTCACTCTGTTTGGATTCCCAGAGCTTGTATCTGTGTATCTCTCCAGGAGCACCTGGAGGGGGGAAGGGAAAAAGGATTATTTCCCTTTGTTGTGAGACTCAAGGGATTTGGGTCTTGGGGTCCCCAGGGAAGGTTTTCCAGGGGGACCAGAGTGCCCCAAAACACTCTAATTTTTTGGGTGGTGGCAGCAAGTACCAGGTCCAAGCTGGTAGCTAAGCTTGGAGGTTTTCATGCTAACCCCCATATTTTGGACGCTAAGGTCCAAATCTGGGACTAAAGGTATTCATTTAGTAATAGTCTCATTATGTGTGTAATAAGCTTGTGAGTGATGTATCTATCCGAGGGAAATGTATGTATACCACAAATGCATAATTTGGGAATGAAAAATTTATTTGGTTAGTTGGCCTGTCACTGCTAAATACAGGATTATTCCTCTAGTGCTGGGAAATTCTGAGAATGTAGCCTAGGCACTGCTGTTCTAGTTGGCCTCCTTACATCTTCCTGCTCTACGCAGCCACTTGAAGCCCAAGCAGACTCTTCGCTCAAAAAGTTTAAAATTAAGTTAGAGGGACAAGATGGGTGAGGTAACATCTGTTATTGGACCAACTTCTGTTGGTGGAGGGGACAAACACTTTTTAGCGAGACATAGCTCTTCCTCAGGTCTGGGGAAGGTAACCAGAGTGTCAATGCTGAATACAAGGTGGGACAGATTGTTAGGCATCAGGGGTTCGTTCACACGCGCTGAAGTGTGCAATTAAGGGTTAGCAAGTGGTAGGTTGTGTTACAAATTTTGGCTTTTATGGCTCATTACAAATGTCTTTTCATGTATTTCCTCTGCTCAGGGTTAAATAATGTTTGTTTTTTCTGTTTATAAATGCAAGTATCATTATTGATCCCCAAGTGCCTTAAATAGATATGCAAACTATATGTAAGGGGATTGCTCTGAGGTGAAACACGGCAGTTGCATTTTCAACACCACACAGTTTAGGGTAGGAAGGGAAGGAAAAAATGTAATAATGCACTTAAAGGACTAAGTTTGGAGTGTGAGTTCATGTTAATATTCTGTAGCTGACCTGATTTGTACCTGCTGCCTCTCCCCAGGAGCAAATTCTGTCCTCGGATATGTGCGTGCAACTTCCATTTAAGTCAGTGCACATTCGTAGCAGAAGGAAGAAGTTGCCTCCATGTTAATAAAGTAATTTACAGTATCCTCAATTATCCTACTTGCTTACTTGATGTTTTACTTATTACAATGTATTAATTTGTCTCTAATGAAGACAATGATAAAAGGGCAGCAGGATTTCTATTTTTTTTTTAAGCTGGTGATGCAAAAGCTTTCTTTCCATAAACTGCCAGTGATGCCTCATCGGGGAAGTTTTCAGACAGAGTTCTTAAGGACAACTATTTACACAATTAAAAAGGAGACTTAGCATTTTTGTACTACAGAAGGAAACAGCCTGCCCATGTATCTCCTGCATCAGTTGAAGAGCTCACTCTCATCAGTACTAATCATTCACTTTGATAACTTTCAAGCACAATCAAATGCAGGAAGCCAACAATTGATAAGGATGAGGCTGCTCAAAATTAACAATGCACATCAGGTGAGGAAACAAAAACCAGGGGCTTATTTATGAGAGATTCCCTTCATCTAAGACAGTTTTTAAACATTCTGTCCTTGGAGGTGTGAGATACCTTAATAAATGATGATATTGCTGCAAAGACACTGGAGCAGGAGATATGTGGTATGGAAATCCTGAGAGGTTGTGCGAAAGTATTGTATGTAGCAATGTTTCAGAGTCTGAAAACTAGTGCACAGGGAGGTACAGGAAGAGATTGTAAAGCAAGTGTGAGATGCAGGTGTAACCCATGTGCCTAACAGGGAGAGATCTCTTTAAGAGACCCATTGGTGGGGAAATAAGAGTGAGTCATGTCTGGGTCATTGTTGCTAGGCAGATTTAGCACTCCACATCCAGAAGCTTCTGGAATTGGGAGTGGTAGTTTTGGGTATGCTCCACTAGATTCCCTGTTGCTGGGGTCAGACTCCTTGGGGGGAAGCAGTGAGGGTAGCTGCTTTGCAAGGGGCCATGTGTCCTGGGTGAGTTGGGAGAAGCTGAGCCCAGGAGCAGAAAGCAAGCCGTTGTCCCTAACTCTGGAGCATTTTGCAGCAGAGTTTTCTTTAAATCTGTACACTTAACTGAGTGGTTAATCAGTTAGCTGACTGGCTAGCAGTGATTTCAGCAGAGGAAGTCTGCATGGATTCCAACTGAAGATTCCTACAAGCAAGTGGAGGGAAGATGTTGTTTTAGACTCAGCAGACAGTATAGATTTGGTGATCAAAGACTCTAACTGAGACTTAGGTGAACTAAACCTAAGCTTTTGGGAACTCTGAGTTTCTTTTCACTGTGTTTCTGTGGGGACTGAACTGTTCAGATTTTAATTTGTTTTATTTATGTTTATGTATAATTTATTATGTCTGTGGATTATAAAATAGCCATTTTACACTGTAAAAATTTGATTATTTCTTTCTTTATCATAAGATTTTATAAAGTTATTTAAATTCATTTCTTTAGTTCTTTTTGGGACTTGAATGTAGGGAGGTTGACCCTGTGCAATTCCTGCTGAAAATCTTTAGAGACTGAACTCTGGGTCTCCAGCTACTTTCTACTGGAGTTGAGGGTTTTAGGCATTGAAGGGCAAAGAAGTGAACTCTAGCCCACTCAAAGGTTACACAGGTATAGGTGTTCTAAGCAAATCAGCCTGAAAAGAGGGCTCAGGCTAGTGACTAAATGTGAGAACATCATATAAGAACGGCCATACTGGGTCAGAGCAAAGGCCAGTCTAGCCCAGTATCCTGTCTTCCGACTGTGGCCAATGCCAGATGCTTCAGAGGGAATGAGGGTAATCATCAAGTGATCCATCCCGTCATCTATTCCCAGCTTCTGGCAAACAGAGGCTAGGGACACCATTCCTGCCCACCCTGGTTAATAGCCATTAATGGACCTATCCTCCATGAACTTATCTAGTTCTTTTTTGAATCCTGTTATAGTCTGGCCTTCACAACATCCTCTGGTCAGGGCTGGCTCCAGGTTTTCTGCCACCCTAAGCAGCCCAAAAAAAAAAAAGCCACTTCAGCACGATTGCGCCGCTCCACTCTTCAGTGGCAGTTCAGCGGCAGGTCCTTTGCTCTGAGAGGGACTGAGGTATTCGCCACTGAATTGCCACTGAACACCCGGACATGCCGCCCCAATAGCGGCAGGAATGCTGTCCCTTGGTATTGGCCACCCCAAGCACCTGCTTCTTTAGCTTGTGGCTGGAGCCAGCCCCGCCTGTGGTAAGGAGTTCCACAGGTTGACTGTGTGTTGTGTGAAGAAATACTTCCTTTTTTTCGTTTTTAAACTTGCTGCCTATTAATTTCATTTGGTGACCCCTAGTTCTTGTATTATGAGAAGGAATAAATAACACTTCCTTATTTACTTTCTCCACACCAGTCATGAGTTTATAGACTTCTATCATATCCTGCCTTAGTCTTCTCTTTTCCAAGCTGAAAAGTCCCTGTCTTATTAATCTCCCCTCTTATGGAAGCCATTCCATACCCATAATCATTTCTGTTGCCCTTTTTTGTACCTTTTCCAATTCCAACATATCTTTTTTGAGATGGGGCGACCACATCTGCATGCAGTATTCAAGGTGTAGGCGTACCATGGATTTATATAGAGGCAATGTGATATTTTCTGTCTTATCTATCCCTTTCTTAATGATTCCCAACATTCTGTTAGCTTTTTTGACTGCCACTGCACATTGAGTGGATGTTTTCAGAGGACTATCCACAATGATTCCAAATCTTTCTTGAATGGTAACAGCTAATTTAGACCTCATCATTTGTATGTATAGTTGGGATTTTGTTTTTCAATGTACATTACTTTGCATTTATGTACATTGAATTTCATCTGCCATTTTGAGCCCTCAGTGGTGATCAGTTCATGGATTTCGTCAGGAAATATAGTAGAAAGGGACACTGCAAAGGATAGACTTTCAGGAAAACTAGGTGGTGCTGATTCATAGAGCCAGCTACCATCAAAATGATCTAGCAGAATAACCCAAGTAAATAATTACTGTATCAAAGATTAATACTTTGTCAACCTATAAAATACTCCTGTATTTTGTATCAGAGATTTATGAGCCAGGTAAACCACACACTTTTGGAGGAAAGTTATACATGGGTAATTTACAACCAAAAACAGGAGATCTAAGTAAATGCTAAGAGAAATGCAGCTCACCTGATGAATTAGGCTGAATTCAGAATGGGTTTTCCCAGTACATTTCAACACAGGAAGTTTTAGAAACACACTCTGTAATCTATCAGATCAAAAACTGGAGACAATCACTTTTCTTCTGCTTGGGTGAGAGTACCAGTGGTTGTTTTTAAAAGGGGAAAAAGTGCAAAATATGGGACTGCCATCTGAGATCTTTGGTCATCTGTTCTACTCAGAAACAACAATGAATCTGGTGGCACCTTAAAGACTAACCAATTTATTTGGGCATAAGCTTTCCTGGGTTAAAAAAACCTCACTTCTTCAGATGGTGCCACTGGACTCCTTGTTGTTTTTGTGGATACAGACTAACATGACTACCCCCTTATACTGGTCTACTCAGCACTCACAGCTGCTGCAAGAGAGATGGAGTGGAATCTCAACTCGTTTACAAGCAAGAGAAGTTCCAACTTTCCAAGACTCTCTGAAACAGAATTCACTGTAGGGGTTCTGTTAAGTAAAACAGGTTCCAATGGAGAATATAGGGTTTGGTGATCCATCTATTGGAGTGGTCTCTCAGGGACAAACTGCAGCCCTGAATAGACTAGTAAGCTTTCTATAGGACTCCTGCACTGAAGCATATCTAGGGTCAAGACCTAGGAATGGACTTAACTTGCCTTTAAGCGAAGCTGCTGTTTCAGCTATGTGACAACTAGAAGTTTTGTTGGTCAAATGTAGAAGCAGTGTGCTGTAAGTAAAAGGAATAATAACTAAGGTGTGAGTCTATGTATTTCCACAGTACCAATCAAAGTAGAATTTACATTTCTTATACATAAGATTCAGATACATTCTGCCAAAAGAACAATGCCTTCCTCTGCTCCCTTGACTTCGTTGTTCTCTGCAGGCTTGTTTTTGATAGCCATCTTCTGGAAGATGTTGCCATAGCATTCTGAAGCATCATTACAGGGACAAACCTTGTGGGGGAGTTAGCTCAGTGGTTTGAGCAGTGCTAAACCCAGGGTTGTGAGTTCAATGCTTGAGGGGGCCATTTAGGGATCTGGGGCAAAAATCTGTCTGGGGATTGGTCCTCCTTCAAGCAGGGGGTTAGACTAGATGATCTCCTAAGGTCCCTTCCAACCGTGATATTCTATGAAATGAGTGTTTAGCTTTATATATTAGAGATGACAATATTCAGGCTTATCCTGAAGGTTCAGCCAGGGAACCAGCAATTGGAATGCACTTTTTAATCAGTTTTTGCTGTGGGGCACACTGGAGAAGCAGATAGTGAGTCAGCTTGGTCCTAGCCCCTTGAGGGCTTTCAGATTCAGGACCAAAAAAAACCTGGATCCAGAACTGGATGAGGATGCTGTAAAGAATGGGAGAACACATACAAAGTAGGCTGTCTCCACTTCATCCTGCTTAGGATCCACGTGTCCTTTTGTGGTGAGGTTTGACTAGCAATGGGCCTTGTGGTCCAAGTCATATAGGCACTTTTGACAATCCTATCCTGTTCCTGTGCTTTAGGACCATAACTGTGGAGACCCAGGTTGGAATATTTTGATTTGGATCAACGAACTAGTAATAGGTATCCATTCCTCATCATGGCTAAAACACTAGATGAACTTAATAGAGCAACATTTTTCATGAGTTTTGATGTGGTTACAAGATATCACTAGAAGATCATACAGAAGATGGACCAGGCATATTTGGTTTACCCTATGTCTATTTTTAATATATAGTCTCTCCCATTTGGTCTTAACACTACACCTTTTAGAGAGCAAACAACCCAGAGGGGTGCTGAAGATGTATTTGTTAACCTGAATGATTTTATTTGCACACATAAAGAGTACCCAGAGTTTTCAGAAATGTTTAGAAAGTAATTTTTACTGTATGCAGAGGAGCTCATCTTAAAAGGTCTGACAGTATGTGCTGCTTTGCATGGTAGAGAGAGAGGTTTTCGGTAGTGAAGCAGGATTAGAGTTCTAAAGAGAAGAAATATAAGTGTAATGCAGAACTGCAGGAACGCAGCCAGTTCCTACACTGAAATAGATTTTATCTGAAATTCCTAAAAGGTTTTGCAGAAATAACTACTTTGATCACATCACCAGAGGGATCTTTGCTTATTCTGCAGCAAATTCTAGTCTTTCAAGAGGTTCAGATGTGATGCCTTAAATATGCAACTTTAAAACCACAGAGCCAAATAATCCAGTTGTTTCCATATATGACAATGGTCTTTGTATTTAGACACCAAAAGGGCTTGACAACCCCTGGCAGGTGGAAGTAACAAATTAAAAGCAAGAGGCCCAGATCCTTACTTCATTCAGTGTTACAATGCCTAGTCCCTAGGAGTTGGACTGCTAAGCACTAGAGTTTTCAGCTCCAGGGTAGCTGTCCAGGCTCCCCATACAATGCAGGGGAGGAGGGGAGTGGGAAGAGGAGACATGCCTAAGTGACCGCTTTGGTGCGCCTCACTCATGAGTATCCCACCACTCAGGAACCTCAGTTGTGAATCCTCTCCTAGAGTTAGACCCCTAATCAAGATCAGCTGTTTAGGTAGCCCATGTCCTAGCAACCAAAAATGTCCGTATGTGTCTGTCTCTCTCTGGGTATGTCTACACTACGAGATTATTCCGATTTTACATTAACTGGTTTTGTAAAACAGATTGTATAAAGTTGAGTGCACACAGCCACACTAAGCACATTAATTCGGTGGTGTGCATCCATGGTCCGAGGCTAGCGTCCATTTCCGGAGCGATGCACTGTGGGTAGCTATTCTGTAGCTATCCCATAGTTCCCGCAGTCTCCCCCGCCCCTTGGAATTCTGGGTTGAGATCCCAGTGCCTGATGGGGCAAAAATCATTGTCAAGGGTGGTTCTGGATAAATGTCGTCACTCATTCCTTCCTCCGGGAAAACAACGGCAGACAATCATTTTGCGCCCTTTTTCCCTGGATTGCCCTGGCAGACACCATAGCATGGCAACCATGGAGCCCATTCAGCTTTTTTTTAACTGTCACAGTATGTGTACTGGATGCCACTAACAGAGGCGTTACTGGAGCACTACACAGCAGCATTCGTTTGCTTTTGCATGATAGCAGAGACGGTTATCAGTCGTTTTGTACCGTCTGCTGCCATTGTAAATTGGCAGTAAGATGACGGTTATCTGTCGTTCTGTACTGTCTGCTGCTATCATGGGTGCCCCTGGCTGAGGTCGGCCGGGGGCGCAAAGGCAAAACTGGGAATGACGCCCCGAGTCAATCCCTCCTTTATGGTTTCTAAAAATAGTCAGTCCTGCCTAGAATATGGGGCAAGTGTACTAGAGAACCAGTGTATCAGAGAGCACAGCTGCTCTGTGTCAGATCCCGCAGAAATGATGAGCTGCATGCCATTCACAGGGGGTGCCGCTGCAACAACCCCACCTGTTGCTTCCCTCCTCCCCCAGCCTTCCCGGGCTACCGTGGCAGTGCCCCCCCCCCCAATTTGTGTTATGAAGTTATAAAGAATGCAGGAATAAGAAACAGTGACTTGTTAGTGAGATAAAATGAGGGGGAGGCAGCCTCCCGCCGCTATGACAGTCCAGGCAGGACATTAAGCAGTGCAGAGGAGAGGAGCCCAGCATCCCGCTGCTATGATAGTCCAGGCAGTACAGAATTTTTTCTTTACACAGGAATGGAAGGGGGCTGATGGAGCTCAGCCCCCAGTTGCTATGATGAGGACGGTTACCAGCCATTCTGTCCAATCTACTGGGAATGACCAGGAATCATTCCTATTTTTACCCAGGTGCCCCCGGCCAGCCTCACCTGAGGCCAGCCAGGAGCACTCACGGGCTGATGGTGACGACAGATAGCAGTCATATTGTACCGTCTGCCACCAGGAAGGGGAGAAGAGCGGATACTGCTCTTCACTGCTGCAGCATCGCGTCTACCACCAGCATTCAGTAGACATAGGGTGACATTGAAAAAAGTCAAGAAACGATTTCTTTCCCTTTTCTTTCACGTGGTGGGGGGAGGGAGTAAATTGACGAGCTATGCCCTGAACCATGCCGGACAATGTGTTTGAACCTACAGGCACTGGGAGCTCAGCCAAGAATGCAATTAGTTTTCGGAGACTGCTGTGGACTGTGTGATAGCTGGAGTCCTCAGTATCCCTTCCCTCCCTCCATGAGCGTCCATTTGATTCTTTGGCTTTCCGTTACGCTTGTCACACAGCACTGTGTAGCCTGGAGATTTTTTTCAAACGCTTTGGCATTTCGTCTTCTGTAACGGAGCTCTGACAGAACAGATTTGTCTCCCCATACTGCGATCAGATCCAGTATCTCCCGTATGGTCCATGCTGGAGCTCTTTTTGGATTTGGGACTGCATCGCCACCCGTGCTGATCGGAGCTCCACGCTGGGCAAACAGGAAATGAAATTCAAAAGTTCGCGGGGCTTTTCCTGTTTACCTGGCCACTGCATCTGAGTTCAGATTGCTGTCCAGAGCAGTCACATTGGTGCACTGTGGGATACCGCCCGGAGGCCAATACCGTCGATTTGCGGCCACACTAACCCTAATCCGATATGGTAATACCGATTTTAGCGCTACTCCTCTCGTTGGGGAGGAGTACAGAAACTGATTTAAAGAGCCTTTTATATCAATATAAAGAGCCTCATAGTGTGGACGGGTGCGCCGTTAAATTGGTTTAATGCTGCTAAAATCGGTTTAAACGCGTAGTGTAGACCAGGCCTCTGACTCCTGTTCCAGCTTGATACCTCTCATGCTGTCCCTGCATCTCCCTGTGCTATGCTGTCTCTTGCACAAGCCCTCTGCTGCCACCTACTGCATGGTGGCCTGTGGGTGCTGGCAGGTAACAGGTATTGGTTGTACTCAGTAGTGCAAGTAGGGTGGTACTGTCCAGTACACAGTACCAGCAAGAGATTTTTAGGGTGTATGGGGTACCGAAAAGACTTGGGGCTAGCTCCCCTGCTCAAGGGGTAGGGTGGGGCGGGGCTTTGCTCTAAACGGCTAGGGAGGGCATTCATTCTTTATATGGCTTTAACAGCACAATTTATATGCTAACAAACATAAAGAAAGCCTTTAATTTTGTTAGCATATGTATTGTGCTGTTAAATTGGCCAGGAGTCCTCAAGAGGGTAGGGATGGGGGACAGAAGGTGTTGAAACAGTGTTTTTCTTATTCTGTTTCTCCCCATTGGTCTGAATTATCCATGACATTCATACTGCATCACATCAAGTCCAAATCATTAGAGGAATGCCTCTGCTTGCACTGACCAGAGGATGTTTGGATTCTGATGGTAGCCCAGTTGTGCAACCTGACAGGAATCCAGTGTTGTGGCCAGTGTACATAGAATTCTTCTTTGCAGCCAAACTAGTCTAACATGCATGTTACTAACTGGAACTGGAGCAGCAAAACAAAGAAAACCAATGCCTCACTTTCCAGATTTGTGGGTGAGCGAGCTCTAAGTGAGGATTACAATGCCTGACACTGATGACCTTAAACCAGCTGCCTCAGGAATCTGCCAAGAACTTTGCTGAAAATATGTTCCTCATCTTAGCAACGGAGCTAAGACTTATCACACATCTGCCCGCCTTTATTCAAATGACGCTCCTTCTGATCTGACAGCTCAGGCATTGTCAGTTTCTTCTAGAACTATTTACAAACTTAGAACCTAATCCTGTAAACCCTTAGGCCTGTTCTACTCTATAGGGTTAGATCGAATTTAGCCGCGTTAGGTCGATTTTAAAAATGACCCCGTCCACAAAACGAACCCCATTCCATCAACCTAAAGGGCTCTTAAAATTGACTTCTGTACTTCTCCTCAGTAAGGGGAGTAGTGCTAAAATCAACCTTGCTGTGTTGAATTTGGGGTAATGGGGATGCAAATTGACGGTATTGGCCTCCGGAAGCTATCCCAGAGTGCTCCATTGTGACCGCTCTGGACAGCACTTTGAACTCCAATGCACTAGCCAGGTACATAGGAAAAGCCCCAGGAACTTTTCAATTTCACTTCCTGTTTGGTCAGCGTGGCAAACTCGGCAGCACAGGTGACCATGCAGTCCCAGAATCACAAACAAGCTCCAGCATGGACTGAAAGGGAGACACTGGATCTGATTGCTGTATGGGAGAAGAATCTGTGCAAGCAGAACTCTGATCCAAAAGAAGAAATGCAAATATATTTGCCAAAATCTCACTAGGCATGTTAGACAGAGGCTACACCAGGGACACACAGCAGTGCCACATGAAAGTTAAGGAGCTCAGGCAAGCCTACCAAAAGACAAAGAAGCAAATGGTTGCTTCGGGTCAGAGCCTCATACATGCCGTTTATATGAACAGCGGCATGCCATTTGGGAGGGAGGGGACCCTACCACTATCCCACCACTCCTTGTGGACACCTGCAAGGGGAGAGTCTCATGGAACACAGAGGAAGATTTTGTGGAGGAGGAGGAGAATGCACAACAGGCAAGCGGTGAATACATTCTCCTCGGTAGCCAGGAACTTTTCATCACCCTGGAGCCAATACCCTCCCAAGGCAGGATCCCCAACCCTGAAGCCAGAGAAGGCACCTCTGGTGAGTGCACATTTGTAACTACAGTACAGGTTTTAAAAGCTATAGTGTTCATGGTCACCTGGTTGAAATAGTGGAATTTTTGTAAGGGAACAATAAAAGGACCCCATTCATGCTGGGCTGTTTGCACTAGCAACAGAAGGCTGTCATTCAAACAGTTTGATGTTTATTGTAGTCACACTAAAAAATGTGGCCTTGTCCTTCCCTCCTCCCCCACCCTACCCGGGCTACCTTGCCTGTTATCTAATTTTTTTTAATAAAGAAAGAATGCATGGTTTCAAAACAATAGCTACTTTATTTTGAAGGTGGGAGGGTGGTTGGCTTACAGGGAATTAAAATCAACAAAGGGGGGTGGGTTTGCATCAAGGAGAAACACACACACAATTGTCACACCAAAGCCTGGCCAGTCATGAAACTGGTTTTCAAAGCCTCTCTGATGTGCAGCACGCCTCGCTGTGCTCTTCTAATAGCCCTGGTGTCTGGCTACTCAAAATCAGATGCCAGGTGATTTGCCTCAGCCTCCCACCCCGCCATAAACATATCCCCCTTACTCTCACAGATATTATGGAACATGCAACAAGCAGCAATAATAATGGAAACGTTGGTTGCGCTGAGGTCTGACCTAGTCAGCAAACAGCACCAGCGAGCTTTTAAATGTCCAAAGGCGCATTCTACCACCATTCTGCACTTGCTCAGCCTATAGTTGAACTGCTCCTTACTACTGTTCAGGCTGCCTGTGTAAGGCTTCATGAGCCATGGGAGCAAGGGTTAGGCTGGGTACCCAAGGATAACTATTGGCATTTCAACATCCCCAATGGTAACTTTGTGGTCTGGGAAGTAAGTCCCTTCTTGCAGCTGCTCGAAAAGCCCGGAGTTCCTAAAGATGCAAGCGTTGTGCACTTTTCCCAGCCATCCCAGGTTGATGTTGGTGAAACATCCCTTGTGATCCACCAGTGCTTACAGCACCATTGAGAAGCATCCCTTGCGGTTTATGTACTGGTTGGCAAGGTGGTCCGGTGCCAAGATGAGGATATGCGTTCTATCGCTCCACAACAGTTAGGGAACCCCATTGCAGCAAAGCCATCCACTATGACCTGCACATTTCCCAGCGTCACTACCCTTGATAACAGAATGTCAATGATTGCACTGGCTACTTGGATCACAGCAGCCCCCACAGTAGATTTGCCCACTCCAAATTGATTCCCGACTGACCAGTAGGAGTCAGGCATTGCAAGCTTCCACAGGGCTATCGCCACTTGCTTCTCAACTGTCAGGGCAACACTCATCTTGGTATTCCTGCGCTTCAGGGTGGGGGAAAGCAACTCAGAGTTCCAGAAAAGTGGCCTTATGCATGCGAAAGTTTCGCAGCCACTGTGAATCATCCCATACCCGCAACACTATGCAGTCCCACCACTCTGTGCTTGTTTGCCTGGCCCAGAATTGGTGTTCCAAATGTATCCACCAGCCCCACTGTCACCATGATGTCCCAACTGCCACAGCCTGTGCTTTCAGGAACATATGTGTCCATGTCCTCATCAAAATCCTCTTCATTCTGCCATCTCTTAGTCCAGTTCTGCATATACTCCTGGATAATGTGTAAGGTGTTTACAATGCTCACAACAGCAGCAGTGTAACATTCCAATAAGCCACATATAATACATTAGAGTTTAGAACCACTTCTGCAGCATTAGTCATCAGATGGCAACTGCCTCTTTTAAAGAGGGACAATTTAAAAGTTTAAGATCTATTTAACTGATGTGATAAATAGTGGATAGTTTTAATTTGACACATTACACTTTTTACACTCAACTGCTTACTATCTTTGAGTTGCCTGGAGGGATCAGAACAGTTTCTATTATTAATATAGGGGGGCAGGTTTTCAGTAATACAATTTTATTTCCCAGAGTATTTCCTTTTTCAAGGTAGATAGAGAAATAATAGTTTTACTGACTGCTCCTGTGGATCAATAGGAGCAAGCTCAGACCTTGTTTCTCTCCATCATTGGTAAAGAACTGATGCAGCAATAATGTCAGATGATTTGTTAGCACTAATTGTCATATTTTGCTGCACATTTCCCAAGTGCAGCTACATTTGTCTTAGGAAATTAATTTACCTTTATTTCTCTGATTTGGGCTCTGTCAGTTACTCATGCTATTACTTCAGTAGTTTACTGTGAAGTGTGAAAGTTCAGTATATTTTAAGACCATATTCTCAGCTCAGTACTGGCTTCCATAGTCTCAACTAAGTACTGTTGTTCTTTTATTAAGTAGGTCACATAATGTACAGAGAAGACTGGATTTAAAATTATCTGCCCGGAGAGAGGACCTCTATAAACAAAAACCTCCACCGGGAGTCTCCTGCCCTAAACTAGCAGGCTTAGCCATTTGGCATAGCTAGTCCTCACCTAGAGAGTCCTAAATCATCCATACCACTGAAGTCAATCAGAGTGCAGTCTGGCAGGGAGAAGACTGCATGATCAGCCCTTTATTCATTATTACCTCTCAAAACAATAGCCAACAATTGTTTCTTATAATTTAGTACTTAACTTATAGTTCCCCCTGGTGGTCCTTCACATCACTACAAAAAACACTTTAAAAGGGACTGGGAGGCGTTTTTTTGTGCCAACATAAAGTAAGCTACAGAAATGTGAGAAGCATAAGCAAAGAAATAAGAAAACTCAGCATGTACTTTTGTTCCCCAAAATTAAAGTGAATTACTAGTCACATATAGTACAAATATTTCTTTTTTAGACAGTCCATTTAATGTTCCATAGGCCATACTGGTTTAAAAAAAATGTGTTTTTGGTGGAAGTGAAGGTAACTATAACACATTTTTTTAAATATAACAAATGAAAGAAAGGGGAAGTTGATAGTACTAAATATAAATCAGAAGCTAGGACTTGCAGAAATTTGATAAGGAAACAAAGGGACACAAGGTGAAAACTATGGCCAGTAAAGTTAAGGACAACAAGGAGGAGCTTTTTAAGTATATAAGCAACAAAAAGACCTCTAACAATGGTATTAGTTGATTACTAGATGGAAATGGTAGAATTACCCATACTGATGCACAAAAAGCAGAAGTGTTCAATACATATTTTTGTTTTGTATTTGGGGAAAAAACAGATGATGCAGTCATATCATATGGTAACACACTTTCCATTCCACCTGTGTCTCAGGAGGATATTAAATAGAAGCTACTAAAGTTAAACATTTTAAATCAGCAGGTCCAGATAATTGACATCCAACAGTTTTTAAAGAGCTGGCCGATGAGCTCACTGGACCATTAACTCTCATTTTCAATAAGTCTTTGAACACTGGGGAAGTTCCAGAACATTGGAAGAAAGCTAATATTGTGCCAAACAATATAGAAGTGTAAATGGGATAACCCAGGTAATTATAGGCCTGTTAGTTTGATGCTGATCCTGGCTGGGCAAGATAATGGAGCAACTGATATAGTATTTATAAAGAATTAAAAGGAAGGTAATATAAATAATGCCAATCAACATGGAAAATAGATCCTGTCAAACTAACTTGATATCTCTTTTTGATTCAATTACAAGTTTGGTTGATAAAGGTAATAGTGTTTATGTAATATGCATAGATTTCTATAAAGCATTTAACTTGGTACCACATAACAGTTTAAGTAAAAAACTAGAAAGATATAAAATTAACAGAGCACACATTAAATGGATTAAAAGCTGGTTAACTGACAGGTCTCAAAATATAACTGTAAATGAGGAATCATCATTGAATGGGTGTGTTTCTAGTAGGAACCTGTAGGATCAGTTCTTGGCTCTATACTATTTAGCATTTTTATCAATGACGTGGGAGAAAACATAAAATCACCAAGTGTACTCCAGCCCCCTAATCATTTTTGTTGCCTTCTGCTGGACTCTTTCCCATATTTCCACATCCTTCCTGTAGTGTGGGGCCCAAAACTGGACACACTACTCCAGGTGAGGCCTCACCAATGCCGAATAGAGGGGAATGATCACGTCCCTCAATCTGCTGGCAATGCCCTTACGTATACAGCCAAAAATGCCTTTAACCTTCTTGGCAACAAGGGCACACTCTTGACTCATATCCAGCTTCTTGTCCACTGTAACCCCTAGGTCTTTTTCTGCAGAACTGCCGCCTAGCCACTCGGTTCCTGGTCTGTAGCAGTGCATGGGATTCTTCCATCCTTAGTGCAGGACTCTGCACTTGTCCTTGTTGAACCTCATCAGATTTCTTTTGGCCCAATCCTCTAATTTGTCTAGGTCCCTCTGTATCCTATCTCTACCCTCCAGCATCTACCACTCCTCCCAGTTTAGTGTCATCTGAAAACTTGCTGAGGGTTCAGTCCATGTCATCCTCCAGATCATTAATGAAGATATTGAACAAAACTGGCCCCAGGACTGACCCTTGAGGCACTCCGCTTGATACCAGCTGCCAACTAGACATGGAGCCATTGATCACTACCTGTTGAGACTGATGATCTAGCCAGCTTTCTATCCACCTTATAGTCCATTCATCCAGCCCATACTTCTTTAACTTGCTGGCAAAAACACTGTGGGAGACCTTATCAAAAGCTTTGCTAAAGTCAAGGAATAACACATCCACTTCTTTCCCCTCATCCACAGAGCCAGTTATCTCATCACAGAAGACAGTTAGATTAGTCAGGCATGACTTGCCGTTGGTGAATCCATGCTGACTTCCTGATCACTTTCCTCTCCTCGAAGTGCTTCAGAATAAACATACACAAGAGGGGACTCCTATCTAGGAAGCAGTGACTCTGAAAAAGATTTTGAGGTCATGGTGGGAATCAGCTGAACATGACAGCTCACAGTGACATGCTGTGGCCAAAAGGACTAGTGCATTCTTTGGATTATGTGATGTAGTGTCCATCCCACACAGGACTGGAAGGGGTTAATGTGGGTAGGTAGGCCTATTAACACCACAGGTTGCACCTGCAGGGAGAGTCAGGGAACAAACATTCATTACAACCAGGTTTAGCTCTGCAGGAATAGATGAGGCTCCCATTAAGCCAGGAAGCTGGCAACAGATGGGGGTTGCTGCTGGGAAAGGGCACTCACTCTTTGGGAGAAGGGAAATGTGTTTGGGGCCTATAAACAGATTTAGCCCATGGTTACTCCCTGGGAGGAGGGAGTAGAGAGGCTGGCAAACCCCCGAGTGGGGGAGTGCTGGGATGGGAAGCAGCCCGGAGAGTAAGCAGTAAGGTTGGGGACTGAGCAGACTTTGGCTGCTCGGTTGAGGGTCCTGGACTGGAACCCAGAGTAGAGAGCGGGCCCAGGTTCCCCCACCCACCACTGGGGAAGTGCTGCCCTGCTGGTGCCAAACTGGAAGACTGTTCAAGTCACTGTGGGAGTGACACAAGATTTGAGAGACTGAACCCCAGAAGTGGGAAACATATAGTAACCGCCAAAGGGCTGAGTCACTGTAACACAGTAGGAAGAGGGGCAGACTGACCGGGGAATGTTGTCTAGTTTTGCTGGGATTGTTTGCATGGGGGATGGGAGAGCAGGGGATGACTCCACTTGAGTGAGGATACCTGAGCTGTGAGGGGGTTGGACCCAGGTGACACCTTTGCCCGAGAAACTGGACAAAGGCGGGGGGAGGAGCTGGGGGGAGAAGGAGTGAGACTGCTGCAGTTGAGTTTCAGTCTTAGGCTGGCTAGGGAATCATAGGGAACCCCAAGGTTGGGGTGTAAGCTCCCTACTCCCCAGAAGGACCTGACTGAGGGGTCCTGTTTATGCCTACAAGCTCTGTGTTCCTGTCATCTAATAAATCTTTCTGGCTGAGGGTCGCAGGGCCTTGTCTCCCCAACTCCGTGACAATTGGTGTGAGCAGTGGGATCTATTGCACCCCATGGACAGCACTTGCTGCAGTAAGTGACTGGGAAGCAGAAAAATGAAGGGGATTGATAGGGACCAGGCATGCTGAAGAATCAGTGAGGAATGGTTTCAGGGGGCGGAGGAGCTACACTTAACCCCAAGAGTTGGTGACCTGGAGAAGGCCTGGCACACAAGGGTCTCCCTCCATAAACTGTGGGGAGCAGCGAGCACACAGGCCTGCGAGTGGCCAGCAAGGAGATGTATAGCAAGCACCTTAAGAGTGACCTAGTAGACTAGAGCTATGAAAACAGAGGGGACTGCACATTGGGAGGATCACCAAAGAACAGCTGATTGCCCAGCTGGAGGTGGGAGATCACTTGAATGAACTAATCCCTGTCTCTGAGGGCAGCAGCTCAGTGGATGCAGTGCAGACACCGGTGTCTGTTCCAGGTAGGAGTGGTCAGCTGGCTGCTGAGGGCTTCCCAAGACCCCTTCTACCTACGCCTATCGGAATGCCTGGGAGGAGCCCAGCAAATATTAAGAGCACCATGACTCCCCTGGCCAGTAGGGGATCTTCCCGGCAGAGCTCCCCATTGCTGGACTTGAGGTGGCTGGAATGGGAGAAGGAGCTAAAACTGAGAGAGTTGGAGCTGAGGCAGCAGGAACTGCAGGAGGAGCAGGAAGTATAGGAAAAGCAGTGTCATCATGAACTGGAGAAGGAGAAACAGCATCAGCATGAGCTGGAGGAGAAAGAGAAACAGAAACAGCATGAGCTGGAGTTGGTAAGGCTGAGGAGCAGCAAGCCCCTGGCTGCGGTGAGTGATGGGGGACCCAGGACTGCATGGATATTTGATAAGGGCATCCTGGCATGGCGTAAGGGTACATCTGAAATGGGTGGCTAAGGAGGGCCCCAAGAACGTGGGGGTGCACCACCACTTGCCCACTGAGGTGTTGATGGGGGGGTGACCTAGAGGACTGGCCAAGCAACCCCCAGAATGCCCTGGTCATGACCCGTAGCCAGAGCCGGTGAGGGGCACGACACCCTGACCTCTGGGAGGGTACCTGACCTGAGGCACAGGACCGCAGAGGGGAGGGCGTGCCCAGGGACAAGGCTCAGAGGGGCTACAGCCTCAGACCCAGCCACCTAGAGGGAGCAGGTTCCCATCCCTTCCCCAGCCACTGAGTTCCAGGCCGAGTTGCAGAAAGATCCCTCCTTGCGGAAGCTAAGGGTCCTGGCCAACCTCAGTGCGGTACAGACCATGGGGAGAGATTTCTGTGGGAGAAGGGGTTCCTATACCAAGAATGAGCTCCCCCAAGGGAAATGGAGTCATGGGGGATCAGGAGGCAGCTGGTGGTCTCCCAGAAGTATCGCCACAAGCTACTGTACCTGGCCCATGACACCCCTCTCGCAGGGCAACAGGGAATCCAGTGCACCAGGCAGAGGCTGCTACAGAACTTTTACTGGCCTGGGGTCTTTATTACTGTCTGACAGTACTGCCGATCCTGTGACCCCTGCCAGGGGATGGGGAAGGCCCAGGACAAGGGGAAAGCAGCTTTGAGACTCTTGCCCATCATAGAGGAGACTTTCCAGAAGGTGGCTATGGACATAGTGGGACCTCTCAGCAAGACAACCTGGTCAGGGAAGAAATACATTCTAATAGTGGTAGATTTCACCACCCGCTACCCCGAGGCAGTGCCCTTAGCTTCCATTGAAGCAGACACTGTTGCAGATGCACTGCTGACCATTTTCAGCCAAGTGGGGTTCCCCAAGGAAGTCTTGATAGACCAAGGGTCCAACTTCATGTCAGCCCTGCTCCGGTGCTTGTGGGAGAAATGTGGGGTCCAGCACAGCTGGGCCTCAGCATATCACCCCCAGTCCAATAGGCTGATGGAGAGGTTTAATGGAACGCTAAAGATGATGCTGAAAACCTTCATGAACCAGCACCTGCAGGAGTGGGACAAGAACTTACCTCACCTGCTGTTTATGTACAGGGAAGTACTCCAGGAATCTACCGGGTTTTTGCCTTTTGAACTATTATATGGCCAGAGGGTAAGGGGGCCCCTAGACCTGATGAGAGACAAATGGGAGGGGAAGGCCACTTCCGATGGAGAGTCAGTGGTTGAGTATGTCCTGACCTTCCAGGAAAGACTTGCTGAGCTAATGGGCCTGGCCAGGGAGAATCTGGCCAGAGTTCAGAGGAAGCAGAAGGTCTGGTATGACCACATGGCACAGGCCCACGCCTATGCCACTGGGGATCAGGTGATGGTTCTCATCCCCATGAGGAAAAACAAACTACAGGCCACCTAGGAAGGTCCCTTCAAGGTTGTCAATCAACTAAATGAGGTAAACTATGTGGTGGAGCTGTTGAACCGGGCACACCACTGCCGGGTGTACCATGTGAATATGATGAAGCCATATTATGACGGGGGGAATGTGGTGTTGGCCATGTGTGGACATTGAGAAGAGTAAGGAGATGACCCTTTAGTAGATCTATTTCCTGGGACAAGAGCTGGCTCACCCCTGGAAACAATTCCCCTCTCTGATCAGCTCACCGCTGCCCAGCAAGCTGAGATCAGAGGGGTGTTGCATCTGTACCAACAGCTGTTTTCCAACCAGCCTGGATGCACTAATCTGACTGTCCACTGGGTGCAGACAGGATCACACCCACCTATAAAATGCTCCCCCTTCCTAGTCACAGGGGAAACTGCGCAGGACCTGGAAAGAGAGGTCAGTGACATGCTGGCTTTGGGCGTGATCCAGCCATGTTCCAGCCCTTGGGCCTCACCGGTAGTGCTGGTCCCCAAAAAGGATGGGTCGATCCAGTTCTGTGTGGACTATCGGAAGCTTAATGCCATCACTGTATCTGATGCCTACCCCATGCCCAGGCCTGACGAGCTCCTAGATAAATTGGGAGGAGCTTAGTACCTTACCACCATGGATCTTACAAAGGGCTACTGGCAAGTGCCACTGGATGCAGATGCCAGGCTGAAATCAGCCTTTATCACTCTGAGTTCCTGACCCTGCCTTTCGGCCTCAAAGGAGCGCCTATTACCTTTCAGCGCTCGGTGGATCAGCTACTAATGAGAGTTTTGCCATGGCGTATATTGATAACATCTGTGTCTTTAGCCAGACCTGGGAGGACCATGTGTCCCGGGTTAGACAAGTGCTGGACCAACTCCAGGAAGCTGGGCTGACCGTAAAAGCTGAAAAGTGCAAGGGGGGGATGGCTGAAGAATCTTACCAGTAGGAACAAAGCATAACATAAGAGAAAAAGGATTTTTAAAAGTCTACAGCAATGTCTCCCTTTCTGAGAATTTTCGGCAGATGTATCTTATCCCAAACCTCCACCTGGTAGGAGTTAAAAGTCTCAAAAAACTTCTCTCTTTGGAGCAAAGAATCCTGTGGCACCTTATAGACTAATAGACGTTCTGGAGCATGAGCTTTCGTGAGTGAATACCCACTTCGTCAGATGCATGTAGTGGAAATATCCAGGGGCAGGTATATATATGCAGGCAAGCTAGAGATAATGAGGTTAGTTCAATCAGGGAGGATGAGGCCCTGTTCTAGCAGTTGAGGTGTGAAAACCAAGGGAGGAGAAACTGGTTTTGTAGTTAAACAAAGACTGTGAATGGCTTGCCAACTACAAAACCAGTTTCTCCTCCCTTGGTTTTCACACCTCAACTGCTAGAACAGGGCCTCATCCTCCCTGATTGAACTAACCTCATTATCTCTAGCTTGCCTGCATATATATACCTGCCCCTGGATATTTCCACTACATGCATCTGACGAAGTGGGTATTCACCCACAAAAGCTCATGCTCCAAAACATCTGTTAATCTATAAGGTGCCACAGGATTCTTTGCTGCTTTTACAGATCCAGACTAACACGGCTACCCCTCTGATACTTCTCTCTTTGGGTTTCTTTTTAAACCCACCCAGATCCTTTGATTTCCTCCTCCCCCTCACCACATGGATTGAATCATTCCTGGGAAGCTTGTCTGGCAGGCCCAGCAGGGGACCAAGTCAGGATATCAGAGTGAATGCCTTTGTGTGGTCCCTCAAGTGTTTGCTGAGAAGTATACATCAGGATCCATCTTGCCCTTTCTGGGTACATATACAAAATTGTGTCCCTCAAACGGATAATTTTCATACATACTAGTACCACACACAGATTTTGTACCTGTATTCATAAGCTGCCTAAAACTCTCTAAGTCTATCACTCCCCATCCATATATAGTCACAATACATTGCTTTACAAGTCTAACTTTATACTGCACAATACTGTACCTATGAATTTTTTTTATTTTCCCACTAGGTAAAACAGTTTCCAATTTCCAAAAGACATTTCTGCAGCACTTCTCTTACACCATTGCACAGTAGAATTCTGACTTCCAACTGGCCCTATACACATACTTAGGAAGGATAGCTGTCTGCAGGAAGCACAAAGGGGTTCTAGGAAATAGTGCAGAAGAACTTATCTCTTCAAATAATCCAGCCCTCCATGGATATCTTGAGATCTGAAGGATTTGTTTGTGGATCTCAGTATATTTGCGGGTTTGGAGGGTCTATTTCTGCCTACCCAAGCTGACAGAAAAAATACAACAGAACCTCTGTGAGATAGTGTCTTAACCCCTCAGTTTTCCCATCTCTGATATAACTTTGGATACAGTCTTTAGCCCAAATATAGGTTAATAGATTCCAAAGCTGGAACAATAATGAGGAGTCCTTGTGGCACCCTAGAGACTAACAAATTCATTTGGGCATAAGTTTTCGTGGGCTATAACCCACTTTATCAGATGCATGGAATGAAAAATACAGTAGGCAGGTATAAATATACAGCACATGAAAAGGTAGGAGTTGCCTTACCAAGAGGAGAGGTCAGTGCTAACAAGGCCAATTCAAGCAGGGTGGATGTGGCCCATTCCCAACAGTTGACAAAAAGGTGTGAGTATCAACAGAGAGAAAATTACTTTTTGCAGTGACTCAGCCACTCCCAGTCTTTATTCAGGCCTAATTTGATGATGTCAAGTTTGCAAATTAATTCCAGTTCCGCAGTTTCTCATTGAATTCTGTTTTTGAAGGGTTTTTTTTGTTGAAGAATGGCCACTTTTAAGTCTGTTATTGAGCGTCCAGGGAGACTGACGTGCTCTCCTACTGGTTTTTGAATGTTACAATTCCTGATGTTTGAACTGTGTCCATTTGTTCTTTTGCATCGAGACTGTCCGGTCTGGCCAATGTACATAGTAGAGGGGCATTGCTGGCCCATGGTGCCATATATCACATTGGTAGATGTGCAGGTGAACAAGCCCCCAATAGTGTGGCTGATATGGTTAGGTCCTATGATGGTGTCCCTTGACTAGATATGCAGACAGAGTGGCAACAGGATTTGTTGCAGAGATTGGTTCCTGGGTTAGTGTTTCTGTTATGTGGTGTGTAGTTGCTGGTGAGTATTTGCTTCAGGTTGGGAGGCTGTAAGCAAGGACTGGCCAGTCTCCCAAAGTCTGTGAGAGTGAGGGATCATCCTCCAGGATAGGCTGTAGATGCGCTGGAGAGGTTTTAGTTGGGGGGCTGCAGGTGATGGCTAGTGGCATTCTGTTTCTTTGTTGGGCCTGTCCTGTAGTAGGTGACTTTTGGGTACCCTTCTGGCTCTGTAAATCTGTTTCTTCACTTCCCCAGGTGGATACTGTAGTTCTAAGAAGGCTTGATGGAGATTCTGTAGGAGTTTGTCTCTGTCTGAGGGATTGGAACAAATGCGGTTGTATTTTAGGGCTTGGCTGTAGACAATGGATCATGTGATGTGGTCTGGATGAAAGCTGGAGGCATGTAGGTAAGTATAGTGGTCAGTAGGTTTCCGGTATGGGGTGGAGTTTATGTGACCATTGCTTATTTGCACTGTAGTGTCTAGGAAGTGGATCTCTTGTGTGGACTGGTCCAGGCTGAGGTTGATGGTGGGATAGAAATTGTTGAAATCCTGGTCGAATTCCTCCAGCGCCTCCTTCCCATGGATCCAAGTAGAGTAGGGGCGCTAGGGAATGAGAGCTGAAGAAGCGTTGCTCTAAGTCAGCCATAAAAAGTTGGCATACTGTGAGGCCATGCAGGTACCCATAGCAGTGCCGCTGACTTGAAGGTATAAATCGTCCCCAAATCTGAAACAGTTGTGAGTGAGGGACAAAGTCACAAAGCTCAGCCACCAGGTCTGCCATGACATTATCAGGGATATTGTTCCTGACAGCTTGTAGTCCATCATTGTGTGGAATGTTGGTGTAGAGAGCTTCTCCATCCATAGTGGCTAGGATGGTGTTTTCTGGAAGATCACCAATGGATTGTAGTCTCCTCAGGAAGTCAATGGTGTCTCGAAGATAACTGGGAATGCTGGTAGCGTAGAACCTGAGGAGAGAGTCCACATAGCCAGACAATCCTGCTGTCAGAGTGCCAATGCCTAAGATGGGGCATCCAGGATTCCCAGGTTTATGGATCTTGGGTAGCAGATAGAATACGCCTGGTCAGGGCTCTAGGGGTGTCTGTGTAGATTTGTTCCTGTGCTTCTTCAGGGACAGATGGTGCAGTTTCTTTTGGTACCCCTCAGTGAGATCAAAGGGTAATGGCCTGTAGAATGTGTCAGAGAATTGCCTAGCAGCCTCTCGTTCATACTCTGACCTATTCATGATGACTACAGCACCTCCTTTGTCAGCCTTTTTTATTAAAATGTAAGAGTTGATTCTGAGGCTGTGGATGGCATTGTGTTTTGCACAGCTGAGGTTATGGGACAAGTGATGCTGCTTTTCCACAATTTCAGCCCATGCACATCGGCAGAAGCACTCTATGTAGAAGTCCAGTCTGTTGTTTCAACTGTCAGGAGGAGTCAATGCAGTATCTTTCTTCTTGTAGCGTTGGTAGGAAGGTTTCTGTGGATTAGTGTGCTGTTCAGTGGTGTGGTGGAAATATTCCTTGAGCTGGATACAGTGAAAGTAGGATTCCATCCATCTATACTCTTAGCCCGGCAGAAGAGTCTGTCCTATCTCAGAGTCTCTCCTTCTGCCCCCCACCTTCATGAACATGATACAGTTCTGTGGTGACCTGGAATCTTACTTTTGCCAGGAAGCTGAGTTTGAACAGCCAGAGACCAGGGCTATTAGAGGGGTGCAGTACGGAGCCATAAGAATGAGGGATGCCTTGAGGCAAAAATTTGAAGCTGAAAGCCACTAATATTTATTGCAATGCTTGGGAGTGCAGTGCTTGTAACGCTAGGAGGTGCTTGATTGGTGCAGACAATGCAATATGAAGGTTTAACATAATTGTCTGTTGCTTTGCCAGGCTCTATTTGCTTTCAATTAATGGAATAAAGATTGCTTTCAAACAAACACAATTCTTTTATTAAAAAACAACCACCGGAGGAGAGAGTGAAACAAAAAAGCCCATCAGCACTGAGGGGGATGGGGGAAGGGAAGGTCGCAGGACGAGATGGGGTCCCAGATAGCTAAAGATTTGTGTATGTCCAGGGATTATATCCAATCTTCTCCTTTAGACTACAGTGCAGTGGACACTGTACTTCAGCAGGGCCAAACTGCAGAAGGTTGAGTGTTGAGTGCAGTGGGTAGTGTGACTCTGCAGTGCTGGACTATGACAGGAAAGGAGTGGAATGCCGCAGGTACAGACTGGAGCCAGGAGGTTGATAAGAGTGTGTTGGCAGTATCTGGGGAGCATGGGAGTTTTGTGACAGCCGTTGCAGGGGAGGGCGGGTGTACAACTGCTCAGTTTGCAGTGCTAGTATTGCCTGGAGCATGTTCGCTTGGTGCTCCATAACATTTAAGAGCCACTCCGTGGCTTCACTCTGGCGTGCCGCATTGTCCTTTCGGTCCCTCTTCTCGCTGTCGCACCACTCCTTCAATTCCTGTTTCTTGGCCATGGACCGCATCATAACATTATGCAGAAAGTCCTCCTTAGTTCTTCGTGGTTGCTTTCTAATTCTGCGCAGCCATTCAGCCACCAATAACAAAGAGGGAGGCTGGGCTCCCAAGGTCATCTCTGTGAAGTTTAAACGCAACATTTTACAGAAACAGTATTGTTTGCAACATACAGAACACTGATTCAGCGATTTAAAACACAGCCAGTATTCACACACCTGTCACTAACTGGCTGACTCCAGGCAAGCACCCATGAGCCACAAGACCCCCAAAATGGTGAGTAGCCACAGAGGCAGGGTAAATCAGTCTTCCCTGACCCTGCTGCTCACTGGGCACTTGGCTCTTGGGGCAAGCCAGCACTGTAGGGGGTGCCTGATAATCCTGTCTCCTCATTTTCCACAGGATGTGATCATTATGGAAGATATGTTGCTGCTGAGGTTGAGCAGAGAATCAAGGGAGGGTCTTCTCCAAGACTGCGGCTTCCACCCTGGCCCTTATGCAGCTTGCCTGTGTGGTTTCCTCTTCCCCCTCCCCCTCCCCCCGTGATGGCACAGTGGCATGGGAAAGTTACCGTTAATGGGGCAAGAAACAAAGCTCTGCCAAAGAACCTGCGGCAGTGGATTGCCCAGTATCTCCATAAGAGTTTCCTGGAGATCTCTGAGGCAGATTCCCGTGAAGTGAGGGAGTGAATCAACAGCCTGTTCTGCCGCTCAGACTAGGCAGGTGGTGGGACATGCATTATACAGAGACAAGCCTGCTTTCCGAAACCCTCCTGCCCACAACTCGCTTCAGTGATTCCCAAAATCAAATCCACTTACCAGGGTCCTCCTCTCCTGTTTTTTGAGCTTCACCAACATCCAACAGCTGTGACTGGCTTTCCTCCTACAGGGTAGAAAAGAGCTCCTGGCTTCACGCATCTCTGACCTCCGAGTCATTCTCTGCTTCTGGATCCCCCTCCCCCTCCCCATCCAAGATTTCCTCCCCCTGGCTGAGTCCACTCACAACTGGCACGCAAGCCACCGTAGTATTCACAGTGGAGGTGGAGTCACCACCGAGTATTGCATTCAGCTCTTTGAAGAACCGGCAGTTCATGGGCGCAGCACCGGAGCAGCAGTTTGCTTCCCATGCCTTGTGGTAGGCATTCTGCAGCTCCTTCACTTTGACCCTGCACTGCAGTGTGTCCTAGTCATGGCCCCTTTCTGTCATGCATCGTGAAATCTGTCTGTAGGCATCATAATTCCTGTTTGGAGCGCAGCCTCCTCTCCCCAAATGCTGATGAGGCCCAGCAGTTCAGCATAGCTCCAAGCAGGGTATCGCCTGGTGCATGGAGCAGGCATGGGCACCTGGAAAGATGTGCTGAGACCTCTGTACACATCACTGAGCAATCAGGAAGGGGACTTTCAAATTCCAATGGAATTTATGGGGTGGGGATGACGGTTGATCACCTGTAGGCAGGGCAGTGGAGTTCAAACTGATGACCAGAGAGGTGAAAACAGGCATTGCGGGACACCTCCCAGAGGCCAATCACAGTGCTGTAATCAACCACAGTGTCTACACTGGCACCGCAGTGCTGTACCCCGGCACAGAAAGCTGTATGCTTCTCATGGGGGTGTTGTTTTTTTTTTCACAGCGCTACAACTGCGCACGAAGTAGGTTGTCAGTGTGTACACCTCAGGATTTACAATGCAGAAAGCGGCTTTACTGCACAGAAACTTGCCACAGTAGACAGGGCCAATAATGATGCCCCAGGCAAGGAGCATCTTTGACATCTCCCTCTCATTTGTTAAACTTTTGACTACCTTATTTTTTTGCAGTTGTAGCCCATTTCACCACTTTGATGCATGATTTGCATGCGTGATTTATCTGTCATATACGATGATAAACGTGCACATTAGGATCTGTAAATCTGTGATCCCAGTGCCTCCCTAAGCCTGGCACTCCAGGCAGTTGCCTGGATCACCTGCCCTTAAATCCAGTCCTGTCCATTTATCAAGCCCTGTGCAGATACAAAAATGTGGATCCACATCCAATAGGATCAACCCATGATCAGACCTGTGATCCACTAGCTGTCCTCTACCCAGGGCCAGCTCCAGGGTTTTTGCCGCCCCAAGTGGAGGGGAAGAAAAAAAACCTGCGATTGTGATCAGCGGCAGCTCCACCGCGCCACTTTCTTCTTCGGCGGCGGGTCCTTCCCTCCAAGAGGGACCCGCTGCCAAATAGCCTGACGTGCCGCCCCTTCCCCTTAGCTGCCCCAAGCACCTGCTTGCTCGGCTGGTGCCCGGAGCCAGCCCTGCCTCTACCTGTATCTGCATCTGCAGCAGCAAGCCCTCTCACAAGGGCTTGCACGGGGGAGGGGGAGATTTGCAAGGAAGAAGGGGGAATAAGGGGCAGCAGAGGGGGGTCTCAATGAGGAGTGGCACAGAAGGGAGACTGGTGGAAGTGGCATCACACTGCGTGCTGCTCCCAGGGGCTCGTGAGCAATGGCACATGGCAACAGCAGTGTGTTGTATCACAGTGGGTGGGGCACTAGAGCCCGACCTGCTTCAATTCCTGTGGCCAGGATGGGCCCTGCTGCCCAGGAGCCAGCAGACCGGGGCTGGAAGTGCAGCCAGTGCTGCTGGGATAGGCATGGTGGGGATGGTGGTGCTGCCCAAAGGGCTCGAGCAGCTGGCCAGAAAGCACTGCAGCGATCAGGTGCTGGACAGCCCCAGCTCTGACCTGCTGCCCAGCCCCTGGCCCCAAGTGTGTTGCGCCACCTGTGCTGCCTGAGCCAGATGCTGCACGCCAGGCGTTGCCGGGAGTAGCGCGCGGCACAGTTGTATCTCCATCCCATCCACTATCTGCAAAACTGGTCCATGGATGTGAAGCGGGCATCTGCAAGGCTCTAGCCATTGGAGAGTTCTGTGCCTTGAACAGCGCAGGTGGCGCACGAGCCTGGGGCCACACGTCCCAGGCTCCCTAAAAACAAACCCACTGAGTGAAAAGTAAATACTGTCCTGACCCCCTGGGCGAGATCAGAGCTCCTGCGGCTGCTTCTCCCTCCCTGCCCCAGCAGTGCTGCTTCCAGCCCGACTCCCCTGATATGCCCGGGGGCCGGGCCCTCCGACGGCTCAGGACAGCCGTTATACGCCCGCAAAAGGGTCGAGTTTTCGCAGAAAACCGTCGCACCGCAAACTGCGCATCCCGCCCAGCCAGCGCGGCGCCAAAACTTCCCTGCGTGGCCGGTGCGCGAGTAGTTCGGCTCGCCGGGCCCACGCGCCCTCGCTGAGGGGAGCACGAGAAACCGCCAACCGCCCAGTTCCCACAGCAGCCCGCTCCGCTCCCTCATGCCCCGCCCCACACTGAGCCAACCAACCGACGCTCATCGGAGTGACCCGACCTCCCCCTCCCCAGCGCCTGAACCAGCCGGCCACGCCCCTTCGCCGTTAAGGCAGTAGCTCCGTGATGACGTAAAGATGCTGACGCAAGAGCTCGCGCCGCGCCAGCTCGTTGACGGGGGTTTGTTGCCACAGCAGTTATGTGGGGCGGAGCTGAGTCGCCGGAGCCGCTCGAGCCGCTAACGGGCGGGTGAGGCCAGCGAGACTGATGCAAAGTGCGGAGGGTCCGGGCGATGGACCAGTGGCGGCCGGGCGGAGAGTCAGCACCGCGGGCACCCAGACCGACAGCGTGTCAGGTGAGCGCCCCTCCCCCACCCCCAGACCGACGGCGTGTCAGGTGAGCGCCCCTCCCCCACCCCCAGACCGACGGCGTGTCAGGTGAGCGCCCCTGCACCTGGGATCGCCCCTCCCCCACCCCCAGGCCGACAGCGTGCCGGGTGAGCGCCCCTCCCCCACCTCCAGGCCGACAGCGTGCCGGGTGAGCGCCCTTCCCCCACCCCCAGACCGACAGCGTGCCGGGTGAGCGCCCCTCAGTGTCCTTTCTCCTGGGACTGCCCCACCCCTACTCCCAGACCGATAGCATGTGAGGTGAGAGCTTCTCTGTTCTGTATCCCCAGAGGACAGCCCGCCCCCGATAAGTGGGATCTTTCCATGCCTCCAGGACTGAGCCTGGCAGCAGATCCGGCAAGAGTCCCCTTCTATCCCACTTGCCTGCCCTCCCCAAATTGGAACCTACTCCCCAGCTCCTTGGTGTCCTCCATCACTAGAAGTGGATCAGCTAGGGTTGTGTGTCTTTCTAACAGATGTGCTGAAGTCAGCGGTGAAAGTAAAGCGGTACGGTCTGATGTGCTGTACTGGTAAAAAGTGGCTGCCGGTACCGGCCCCTGCCCCTGACACCTTACTTTAACAGTGCTGCCACTTTTGCGCCCCCACCCCCTGTCATTGACACTTCCAAGTCCCTAGCTGCAGGGTTTTATCATCCTTGCTGCTTTTACCCCCACCCCCCCCCGGCTGCCAGTGTGGGGGACAAAAGGAGCCGCTGCCCCAGAGCCAGCAATTTAAAAGGGCCCAGACCTCCGGCTGCTGCTGCAGTAGTGGCAGCAACATCTGGAGCCCCGGGCCCTTTAAATCCCCGCTGGAGCCCTGGGTGGCATGGGCCAGGCAGCCTGGGAAGGGTTGGCTAGGGGATGCTGACCCTCAGCCCTTATGGGGGGGCAGAGCCGGCCCCACCCCTTCCGGGGCCCCCGTACTGGTAAGTTTTTCAATTTTACTTTTACCCCTGGCTGTAGTTCAAACAGCAGTTTTAGGCTTGGTAGAGAAATCATTGGGTGAGGTTCTTGGCTTGTGTTAAGCAGGTCACTCTAGTGGTCCTTAAAATCTATGACTACAGTGGAGGAGGCTCCCCCAGCTGGGACATGGACAGCATGTTAACTGAGTCCCATTTTCAAAAAGCTTACCGTTCAATATGTAAATACGTAGAAGACAGAAGAATACCCTGGAAAACAGGATCTGTGGATGACTGTGTTCTCTCTTTCCCTCCACTCCCTTATCTCTTTGCCATCTTTTCTAATTATAATCTCATTTTAGTTTACACTATGGTAAAATCTTTTCTAGGTAACTGGTCCTAATTTGCTATTGCAAGATCTTTAAGTGTAGGAGTATATATTCTCACATATGTTAGCGGATCTTCCTTTGTAGTTCTTTTTTTACATGATAAATACACTTAAATTATTTTCTGATTAGAAATGTCACTTAGCCATCTATTATCTTTTGAGACACTCATTAGGGAGTTTGTAAGTCTATTTCTGCCTGCTGACTGCTCCTCTGGCAGGATGGCTCAGAGATTTCTCCCATCATTCTTCTTGAAGTTTTCCTAGCATTACTAACAATGGGTGTTTCCCACTGAATTTTATTTATATGGTTTCCTGCTAAGCCAGTACTACTTACTTGAGTTTGGAATCTAGTTTTATTTTTTTCCTTGTATGTCTTAACTGGGTTTTATAGCCTGTGTACTTAATTATGAAGTGTTCCTTTTCTTAAAAGTAATACTGTTGGAATTATTATTAATACAGGATATTACCATGACACCAATTCAATCATAAATGCCTTTATTAAATCCAAAGACCAAATGATACCTGAACACTTACTCTAGCCATGTGTAAAAATCTAAATATGCCTTTATATGCCTACAGGCATGATTCACCTATAACAGGGCCTAAATAGAGGTTTTGCAAAATAATCTTGCAAGAGTATTATGAAATTCTAACTGAAACTAATTTTGATTGGCTTCAAATTTTCCCTTACAATGTTTGTGACCCAAATGTAGCAGGGGGAATAAGGTGTATATGCAGACTGCCCATGAATACCACACTAACGCTGCCTGAGCACCATGGGAGATAAAGATAGTGCTGCTAAAGCTCTGCTTAAGAAGAGAACCAGTCTCCCTTCTGCTTGAATTCCTCCCAGAAACCCAGTCTTTATGATGGGTACAGATGGGAAGAAAACTTTCTGTCCATCCTTGGTTCTCTTTCTGCTAGTGTAAACCCTGGGAATTAAATAACAAGCATTTGTTTTCCCTGCTGTTGAGTGATACCGAAATGAAGGATAGTGTTACTTCCTGGATGACATTTTATGTGACTCATAGCTTGGCTCCTATCATTCCTAACACTAATATTCTAGCCAGGAATTGCCCTTTGACACTGCTTTTGCTGAATCTTGTAGTGGGGATGAGATCAGCATCCTCAGGATTATTTGGGAGGATGATGGTGCTTTGATACACCTGCAAAGTTCTCTTTCAATAAATATACATTGGCAGCAGTTACAAAAAAAAAAGTGGTTTGATTTTTCAAAGGTTCTGAACTCTTGCAAAAAAGGAAGAAGGAGGATCCAGGGAACTACAGGCTAGTCAGCCTCACCTTAGTCCCTGGGAAAATCATGCAGCAGGTCCTCAAGGAATCAATTTTGAAGCACTTCGAGGAGAGGAAAGTGATCAGGAACAGTCAGCATGGATTCACCAAGGGCAAGTCATGCCTAACTAATCTAATTGCCTTCTATGATGAGATAACTGACTTTGTGGGTGAGGAGAAAGCAGTGGGCATGTTATTCCTTGATTTTAGCAAAGTTTTTGATACAGTCTCCCACAGTATTCTTGTCAGCAAGTTAAAGTAGTATGCGCTGGATGAACAGATTATAAGATGGATAGAAAGCTGGCTAGATCATCAGGCTCAGTAGGTAGTGATCGACGACTCCATGTTTAGTTGGCAGCTGGTATCAAGCGGAGTGCCCCAAGGGTCAGACTTGGGGCTGGTTTTGTTCAATATCCTCATTAACGATCTGGAGGATGGTGTGGACTGCACCCTCAGCAAGTTTCCAGATGATACTAAACTGGGAGGAGTGGTAGACGCTGGAGGGTAGGGATAGCATACAGAGGGACCTAGACAAATTAGAGGATTGGGCCAAAAGAAATCTGATGAGGTTCAACAAGTGCAGTGTCCTACACTTAGGATGGAAGAATCTCATGCACTGCTACAGACCATGGACTGAGTGGCTAGGCGGCAGTTCTGCAGAAAAGGACCTAGGGGTTACAGTGGACAAGAAGCTGGATATAAATCAAGAGTGTGCCCTTGTTGCCAAGAAGACTAATAGCATTTTGGGCTGTATAAGTAGGGGCATTGCCAACAGATTGAGGGACATGATCATTCCCTTCTATTCGGCATTGGTGAGGCCTCATCTGGAGTAGTGTGTCCAGTTTTGGGCCCCACACTACAAGGAAGATGTGGAAAAATTGGAAAGAGTCCAGCGGAAGGCAACAACAATGATTGGGGGCTGGAGCACATGACTTATGAGGAGAGGCTGAGGGAACTGGGATTATTTAGTCTACAGAAGAGAAGAATGAGGGGGAATTTGATAGCTGCTTTCAACTACCTGAAAGGGGGTTCCAAAGAGGATGGATCTATACTGTTCTCAGTGGTAGCAGATGACAGAACAAGGAGTAATGGTCTCAAGTTGCAGTGGGGGAGGTTTAGGTTGGATATTAGGAAAAACTTTTTCACTAGAAGGGTGGTGAAGCTCTGGAATGGGTTACCTAAGGTGGTGATAGAATCTCCTTCCTTAAAGGTTTTTAAGTTCAGACTTGACAAAGCCCTGGCTGGGATGATTTAGTTGGAGATTGGTCATGCCTTGTGCAGGGGGTTGAACTAAATGACCTCCTGAGGTCCCTTTCATCCCTGATATTCTATGATTCTAACTGACATTAACTTAGGTGGGTTGCAGGTGTTCAGCACCTCTGAATATCAGGTCGCAATATGTTTAAGGTCCACCTTAACAGATATTTGGAATTGCCTTTCAAACATGTAATACAAGCTATCCATTGTGCTACACAGTTTTGTTTACCATCTGTAAGGAATATATATAATCTGGCCACAAGAGGGCTCTGAAATTCATAAATGCAATAGAAATATAGATTAATGGGATAAACTCTACAAGCCAAAATTACATGAAGAGTAGACCTATTGTACTGTTTTGTTTTTCTTTAGAAAATGTGAGAACAGGAATTTCCTCACACTTGTTATATATTTCATAACAATTGGGGTCCCTCAGGGATCAGTTCTGGGTCCAGTTCTGTTAAATATTTTTAATGATTTAGATAATGGCATAGAGAGTATGCTTATAAAGTTTGTGTATGATACCACCTGGGAGAGGTTACAAATACTTTGGAGGATAGGATTAAAATCCAAAATGATCTGGACAAACTGGAGAAACTGTCTGAAGTAAATAGGATAAAATTCAATAAGGACCAATGCAAAGTACTCCATTTAGAAAGGAACAATCAATTGCACACATACAAAATGGGAAATGACTACCTAGGATGAAGTACTGCAGAAAGGGATCTGGAGGTCATAGTGGATCACAGGCTAAATATGAGTCAACAATGTAACACTGTTGCAAAAAAAGTGAACATTATTCTGGGATGTATTAGCAGGAGTATTGTAAGCAAGACATGAGAAGGAAGTCATTCTGCTCTACTCTGCGCTGATTAGGCCTCAACTGGAGTATTGTATCCAGTTGTGGGCACCACATTTCATGAAAGATTTGGACAAATTGGAGAGAGTCCAGAGAAGAGCAACAAAAATGATTAAAGGTCTAGAAAACATGACCTGTGAGGGAAGATTGAAAAAATGGGGTTAGTTTAGTCTGGAAAAGAGAAGACTGAGAGGGGACATGATAACAGTTTTCAAGTACGTAAAAGGTTATCACGAGGAGGAGGGAGAAAAATTGTTCTTTTGAACCTCTGAGGATAGGACAAGAAGCAATGGGCTTAAATTGCAGTAAGGGCAGGTTAGGTTGGACATTAGGAGAAACTTACTGTCAAGGTGATTAAGCACTGAAATAAATTGCCTAGGAAGGTTGTGGGCTCTCCATTATTGGGGCTTTTTAAGAACAGGTTAGACAAACACCTGTCAGCAATGGTCTAGATTATATAGTCCTGCCATGAATGCAGGGACTAGACTAAATGACCTCTCGAGGTCCCTTCCAGTCCTGTGATTCTGTGATTGTTGCTGTAAGTAACATATTACTTATGTTTGCATTGATTCTTATTAGCTGTGATGCAATTTGTTATTCTTCTGTGGAGAGAACTCTAAAAATAAACTGTTGTTTAAAAGGTCAGTTACATTGGATTGTATGCAAACACATTTCTTTACCTACTTGTCTCTCTATCTAGATTCACATAACAGCACCCATCGCTACAGTATCCAAATGCCTACATTCCTCTTCTCTCCTCCCCCCACCCCCCGAAATAATCAACATAAAAATAGGCCACTGGTCTAATTGTTCTTCCTACTTTCCCTGAGACAGTTAGGGCTGTTTTTAAAATAAATAAATACAAATTCCCTTTTCTATCCCTTCTTGCTTTCATTTTTTTTCACCTTCCTTCCTGTAGGTGTTAAAAAAGATGGGAGAAAGGATTGAGCCTTGTGGGACTTCACAGGTGACTGCTCTGAAGCGTAGAGGAGCATTTACTCATCACAGCTCTCCAAGCATCCTTAAAGGAGGGAATGGAAGCATATCAGAGTTATTGTTTCTGAGGCAAAATAGTAGTATTCTGTGCCAACTGCATACTGCTATAGACCAGGGGTAGGCAACCTATGGCACACATGACGAAGACAGCACGCGAGCTGATTTTCAGTGGCACTCACACTGTCCAGGTCCTGGCCACCGGTCTGGAGCCCTCTGCATTTTAATTTAATTTTAAATGAAGTGTCTTAAACATTAAAAACCTTATTTACTTTACATACAACTATAGTTTAGTTATAGATTATAGACTTCTAGAAAGAGACCTTCTAAAAACATTACAATGCATTACTGACACGCAAAACCTTCAATTAGAGTGCATAAATGAAGACTCGGCACGCCACTTCTGAAATGTTGCCAACCCCTGCTATAGACAGTCCCAAGACATCCTCCTATCTGTGTATAGGGGGAGGTCATCCATCAGCACTACCAGAACTGTATGTTCCAAGACCAGGTCTGGATACTGAATAGAGGGAGTCCCAGATATTGGTGGTGGATAGGTGTGTTTGGGGGTGATTCTTTCCTAATTTCATGGTTATCTTGATCAGAAATTGAATATTCCACACCAGGCTGTAGTTTGTAAGATCTGCTAGACCCAAAAATGATTTCTTGAGAATTGGCCAAACTGTGTGGTACATTTTATTAGTTTCATTGGTGGTGGTGATGATGGTAACAGTCTGTTACCCAAGAGCACCTAGCAACTTTGCTATGTTTCACCACTTGTTAAAGGCATGTGTCTGACTCACAGGAGGTGACTTGGATTTCTTTCAGCACATTAAATGTGCATTTCTCCGTGAATGTACCAAATTCAGTGGGACTCAATGTGTGGTGTGCTGCTTTCCCCCCACAAGTGGGATGACTTCTGTGAAAAGTATGTTACCAGTTCCTCACATTATACACAGCTGGGTAGACAATGCAATTTGTGTTCCAGAAAAGTTCTGTGTAGTGGGATTTACCACAGCAATAGTAGAAGCAAAAGATCCGCTAGGCTCTGCCATGGCTGGTGTAGAATTTCTAGGAAATCTTTGTAGTTTATTTGCATCTGATCATATTTTCTGCCAAAATTTGTTTCATTTCCTCCTTGCTTCATTTGATGGAAATACCAGAAAAGCATGGTGATCTGTGGGGCTGGTGTTGGGGAGAGATGAATGTAGGCACTAATATTACTATTGGCCATCGTGTGGTCATAATGCCTCACTAGCTCTTCCATTGCTTGGTCTACAGGACTAGTGAAAGTTTTCATGGTAGATGCTTAAAGTAACGTTTAGGTCATTAAAAGTGTGAAGGAATTCTTTATTTTGAAAACAAAAGTCACAATTTTTGCTTGTTCTTTGCTTTTCAGTTTTGGTAATAAAATTAGGGGAAATCACTGACTTTGTTTTCACTTTCAAGATCATACTGTTGCAGTGTTTGAATTTTAAATTCTGCATATTTATTTTACTGTTTTTACTTATATTAATGGAACTGTTTCTTTGTATTTATTACACTTTATGTAAATACACACTTGCATTTGAATTACATGTGTGTAAATTTAGAAAAATTATATATTGAGTACATGCTTATAGACTCTAGGACTGGAAGGGACCTCGAGAGGTCATCGAGTCCAGTCCCCTGCCCTCATGGCAGGACCAAATACTGTCTAGACCATCCCTGATAGTCTAGTGTAAAACAACTTACTACATTTTCTGTAGAGGAAACATCAATATTAGTCATTTGGCTTTATAAATGCTTGTTTTTACAAAATTTAATTTGGGGGCCAAATTTAAGCTACACTACTGTCCAGTGTGTATTAAGCAAGGTATTCCATCTTTTTCTACCTACACTACAGAACACCAGTTATGAATCTTAGTCATTAGAGCAATACATGATTTTTATCAGTTAATATTTATCTTTCATCTTTTTTTCTGATAACAGGTCAAACACCAAGGCTTTCCAAAGTCAATCTTTTCACTTTGTTCAGTCTCCTGATGGAACTATTTCCCCCAGTTGAACAGCAAAAGAAATCGCAGGTAAAATATATTGCTTGCAGTTTAGTTGTCCTTCCTGAACAAGATGCTAACACTTTGTGAATACACTTAACCAGACTATTGTGTTATCATTTACACATATAATAAATACTTTCCAGGTACTTTTAAAAAGTACAAAAATTGTATTGATTGTATTTCTGACCATTTTTTCTTCTGTAATAAATGGCAGGAGGAATAAAAGCAGAACCTGAGAGCAAAAATTTAAGAATGCTATCTATTCACCATCTAAACTTAAATGTAGTTACATACTTTTGTTTATATCCAAACCTTGTTCAAACAATAGGATTATTGTAAATGCTCTTCTGTCTAAGGTACTATAAATGGTATAGCAGAAAAGAATTGAGATGTCCTATATACTACAATAGATAAGTAATTCCAGTCAGCAACATTAACTTTGGTCGTATGATCTCAAAAGAGGCTTGGTATTTGCTGACATATTAAATTAGAAAGATAGGAATGCAGTTATAAATGTGACAGAATGATGGCCCAGATCTAAAAAATTGGGCTGAAATGCTAAAGAATCTCTTGAGACTGGTGGCTTCCTGTATTTTTCAGCACATGTTCTGATGTGTTGCCATGTGACGATTTCTTGAACTGTCTATACTTTACTCAGATGGTAAGAGGGTGTATGCTGATGTAGTGCTATGGAAAACATTATGGTTTTGTTTTGGAGTCTACATCCATGGATTTTCCTGTAGTCCACCAAGCTGGCCAGTGGTTCACACAACTGGGGCTTAAAAACATGGATCCTATCGACAGAGCAGACTCTTCTTTAAAACACAAACCTTCTTGTATAGTTATAGGAAACTGTCATTTAAAAACCAAACTATTGAGTGAATAGTAGGTGCATGGAGCCATTTGAAATGTCCATTGCACCTTTTTAAGGCTAGAATATCTGGGTGTTAGTGAAAAGGGTATTTATCTGTGTCAGCTGGTCTCCTGGATAACTGAAAGACAGTGATGGTTCAAATTTGAGGTGTTTTTTGTAAGCACCTTGTTACAGGGTTCTCTCTAAGTGATCCCTTTGGGATCAAGGACTTTGTTACTCTTTAAAAATAATTAACTTTTTATACATTGCATACCTATATACCACCTGATGGAGTCTAAGATAAATCTTAATGTACTCCTCTAGTCTAGTGCCAATACTTTCACACAAGTGTAAATGTTGTTTCTTCATTTAAACTGCTTGAAGGGGAAACGGCAATACAGCTCATGTATAAACTAGAACAAGAAAAGGAGGGTAAAATAAAAATTGGTGGTAATTAGAAATCTGACCCAAGCCTCAAAGTTAGGTTTCAAATTTAACTAACTTGCTGTTCTAGGGTATTCAAACCCACTCTTCTGATTCTGCCTATGATGGAGATCTGGGCTCCTTATGAAGTTTGAACCCAAAGTCAAACTTAGACAAAGTGGCTAGGAGAGAGCAGGTGGTAGGCAGCTACATGGGGCTGTACAAAAATCCCAGATACATAACTATCACTAACAATGGAATTTCTTCATAAATCTTAAGCAACTGTAGTCTTTCAGTTCTCACTCTTAGTAGCTGTAACACCATGATGGCCATTATTAGAAAAATTTCATTGAGCTAGGCTGTGTCCTATTTTTCCACAAACACAGATGATCCAGGTGTAGCAACTGTTGCCTGCAATGTACAAAGGGAGGATTTGTCTTCCTGATTCCCCAGGAAGCCTCTGTGGAGATTAGCCTGTGCAAATGAGGAGAGGCAGAACTAGTGCTGGAAGCTCAGATGTTCTCTAGCATAACTTCATTCTCAGTCCTGGGAGAGTGAATAAGAGTGTTGAACTCTTCTGCATTCTTACATGGAGGGTTCACTGTGCAACAGAGAGGATTCACGAATGTAGGCAATGACTAGGATTGGAGGCTGTACCCTGGCCTTTCCACACACATCCCTTGAGCCATGGTTTTAGCTTGTGTGGCTGGAAGGGAAGGAGATGAACCTCACTCAGATGGAATGATTCAGAAGATACTGACTGGAAATTTGTGGGATGTCCCATCCTCTGTGGATTTTCAGGGGATAATCTGCCCCAGAAAAAAAGACAGTAAGATTTCATGTGTTTTGACTGGAAGTTTGTTACGGGATCTGTTAGATGAGTAGAATGACTAAAAAAGATTAGCATGTACTTCCAAGATCTATAATGAACGGCACTGCCTAAAGGAAATGTAACCAAGAGATGTATCTGCTGATTAATCTCTGAGAGGCAAGGTGGGTGAGGTACTATCTTTTATTGGACCAACTTCTGTTGGTGAAAGAGACAAACTTTCAAGCTGCACAGCGTCACAGCTAAATACAAGATGGAACAGATTGTTTAGCATAAGTAGTCCTCCTTGTATTTCATAGACAATCATAGAATATCAGGGTTGGAAGGGACCTCAGGAGATCATCTAGTCCAACCCCCTGCTCAAAGCAGGACAAATCTCCAGGTTTTTTGTTGTTTGTTTGTTTGTTTGTTTTTTAACCCCAGTTCCCTAAGTGACCCCCTCAAGGATTGAACTCACAACCCTGGGTTTAGAAGGCCAATGCTCAAACCACTGAGCTATACTTCCCCCCCTGTGACACTCTGCATACCTTTCCTAGACCTGAAGAAGAGCTCTGTGCAGCTCAAAAGCTTGTCTCTTTCACCAGTGGAATTTGGTCTGATAAATCCACTTTCTCTCTCCAATATCCTGGGATCATGAAACATGTTTTGACCATCACTGCACTATCATAGCCCAAAATGGAAAGAAGTGCAATGCTGCATGTAGTTAAGTCCATGCTTTGTGGAACACTCTGAGTGAGCTATGGCATCATTATGAACTTTTAATTTGTAACAAAAATTAATAATGTACTTTTTATATAGGTAAAGAAGACTGGCCTGGTCGTAGTGAAAAATATAAAAATGGTTGGTCTACATTGCTCCAGTGCAGACTTACATGCTGGTCAAATTGCTCTGATTAAACATGGATCAAGGCTTAAAAACTGTGATCTTTATTTTTCCAGAAAACCATGTTCAACTTGTTTAAAAATGATTGTAAATGGTAAGTTACAGACTGTAGTATGGAAAGGGTAAACATGTTAATTTCGATGTTTTGCTGCTTATGACTGACAGTATACAGAAAACTCATACTCCCTGGGGATTGCCCCAGTTCTGTATGTAAATGTTTACCTCATTGGTTTGCATAGTAAGCCTTGATATTTTCAATAGGGAAAACCAGTATTAAATGTCTCTATTCTGCAGCTGGTGATTCAGGAAGTGGGACTCTTTTCACTGAGCCAGTAGCCACTCAGTGTCTCGGGTACTGTTAGGTGGCAGTACTGTGTTCATTGCTTGAACATAAAACTGAGGCCTTTGACCACTGTCATTCTCATGACACTTTGCAAGGGTAGCAGTGTTAACCTGGGAGTCCTGGTTAGTTTTATCCCAGGTAGTTACATTCTGCTTGCCTACCTGTAATTTTCCCAGAAGATCCAATTGCATGCTAAGTATTAACTGCAGCAAAGAGGAATGTGAGTTGGTGTGGAATTCAGATGCAGTTCTTTGACATTCCTTTTCCATTTAAGATGAAGACCAAGTGCATTTCGCAGGTCACATTCTTCATCTTTGTGTGGTGTGGACTGACTGCACTGTTCTTCAGCAACCCTTGCTTTTCACCCTCTAGGGCACCAGTATAAGAATCTGTTTTTTGTTATGCAGTGGCAATGTGGTCAGGTGGTACAAGACATAAAAGTAAGGAGTCCCTGCCCTGACAAGCTTACAATCTAGAAAACAATTAGCTTCAGTGTATTGGAGATGGTGCATCTTGGCCTTTTGGTTGCCAGAAATGTAAAAGCATAATAGAAGCGAAACTAGCTAATTTAAGACACAATAACCCCTTGATGCTGATATTTGCCAGCACATATGATGCTCAAATGCAGTTTGAAGAACACCCACTCCTTGTTGTTAAAAGGGTCAAAATGCAATATTCTATGATAATGTTTTAAAGTTAAGGTTATGAAAAATGTTTTTAAAACCAGTGTTTGCACACTTCCTGTTAACCATGTGTATCTTCTGTTTCAGCTGGAGTGAACAGAATTTCTTATTGGCCTGCAGATCCTGAAATAAGTTTGCAGAATGAAGCTTCCAACCCTACCAGTACTGAAGATGCAAAGCTAGATGCCAAAGCAGTAGAAAGATTGAAATCAAATAGTCGAGCTCGTGTGTGTCTCTTGCTTCAGCCTTTAGTGTGTGATATGGTGCAGTTTGTAGAGGAAACCACCTACAAGTGTGATTTCATTCAAAAAATTGCAAAAACTCTGTCTGGGTGTAACACTGACTTTTATACTGAGTGTAGACAAGAAAGAATAAAGGAGTATGAAAGTTTATTCCTAATTTCAAATGAAGAAATGCACAAGCAAATATTGATGACGATGGGTCTGGAGAACCTCTGCGAAAATCCGTATTTTAGCAATCTTAGGCAAAATATGAAAGATCTTATCCTGCTTTTGGCCACAGTAGCTGCCAGTGTCCCTACCTTCGGCCATTTTGGATTTTATTGTAATGGATCACAACAAACAAATGACATGCACCATCAAAGCTTGCCCCAAGAAATTGCAAGGCACTGTATGATACAAGCCAGGTTACTGGCGTACCGAACTGGTGAGTTTCTATGTGAATGGGAGAAAAGCCAGTCTTGTGGTGATCATGGGACTGGAAGTCAGGAACCCTGGTTAAATTCCTGGCAGTACCAAACACTTCCCATCTGACCTTGAGCAAGGTACTTACCTGCTCTGTGCCTCAGTTCCTACATCTGTAAAGTGGGGGTACTACTTAGAGTACCTCACAAGGGGCCTTCATTAATGTTTGTAAGGGGTTTTGAGCTCTTCAGATGGAAGGAGCTTTCACAGTGCAATTATTCTACACTGGCAAAGCCTCAGCCAGCATGTGCACCCCCTATCTGAAAGATTACAGCATTATTTAATTTATTGGAGCCCCTGCAAGATCTTTTATATACGAACACTAGGTGTCACTTGTTGACAAAAAGGTGATCAGTTGGCATTGTGGTAAGCATGGTATACATGCTTAAATAGAAAATAATAAACAGAAATAGAGGTGCTCTTCCATATCTGTTCATTACCCACTAGCAGAATACTAGTTAGTTTCGTGTAACAGCATTTTCCTATTCCCATTGTTTAGTAGCGATAGTCACTACATACTTGACAACTGACCATTCGACTTGAAAAGATTCTGGAGTTTTGAAGAACAGGATGCTTTTTTTTTTTTTTTTTTTTTTGTGTAGAGGACAGAGGCTATGAATTGACTTTGGCCTGCTTTTGATACCAATGATTTCTAATCCCCTTATTCTCTAGCTAATTAAATAATGGCAGACTTGTGCAAATTGCCCAATTAGAGACTAAAATTCTTTGCAATATTATTCAGGACTCAGAAAAAATATATACTCTACGTTATAACCCTTAGGAAGCTTAAAATTAGCAATACTTTCCTTACTCATGTTTTGCTTCTTCCATGTTGGTTAGTTACTATGTTTGCCAGTGTTATTTTTTTATTTTTTCATTAATGAATAGTAAAGCATTTGTTTGAAAAATCCATCCAAAATTGGTTGGTTTGATTTTTTTTTTCAACTACTTTAAAATAGGTCAAATATAACAAATTGTTCTATTGAAAAGGGATGTAAATATATCCCTTATATTAATATATACTTTTCCTTGGCCTGCACATTTAAAGTATTGTATGTGTCACATCCCCTAGGACATACCTGGCAATAAGAAACTTTTACATCTTGTGTTTTGTGAAGAGATCTCATCGCATTTAGAATTCTTTCTCTGACACCTATCACATCATTAGTCCCCATGAGTCACTGATGTGATTAAGAAAATCAGTTTGACTGACTCAGATGTTTGGTTTTCTGGAGCAAAGTATGGTTGGTTTTTTGTTTTTTTCTTTTTTTCCTTCCATCTTTTTTTCTATAGGACAAGGGGGAAAAATAACAGATGGCAGTAGGGTAACTTCTAGAGAGAGCCAAGTACCTAGAGAGCTGCACACTTTAGGGTTATTTCATAGTGTGTATGCATTGGTACTAGGTAGCCTAAGTGTCTCCTAGGACTTAGAGAATGTTTGTTGGACAAAGGGCGCAGGAAAACTTTCTTATATTAAGTCATACCACCTTTAACCTGTGGATCTTTCATCCAGCCTCCTGTTCCTTGCCATTTCTAAGTTTGCTTAGTGTGCAAGAGACCTTGGCATAAGTCTTTGGGTTTTTACATAAGATTGGCTTCAAGAAGCACAAACTATTTATTCTTCCTGGTATCATACAGCATAAGCCCCTAACCCCTCTACATCCTGCCACCTGCACAGTTGAGAGCCACAAAACATACAGTTTATGCATTAATGTATTTGTGAAAGTCCTGGAAATGGTGTAACCATCAGAGGTCTTGATAATGTCATAATTAAAGTGTTATATTAAATAAATGACATGCAAACCACAGGAAGATCAGTGGAGAAGGACAGAGATGCCCTGGCTGGCACTATATAACTTTTACGGGAAGGGTATTTCCCATACTTCCTTCTGCAGGTAAACCACTGCTCCCCAAAACCAAATGCAGCACTGACATAAGCTAGTGTAACCTCCATCTAAGTTACTGGGCACTCCACCCATGTACAGGTGGGCAAAATTTGGTTCATTATTCCAGCCTCTCTTCCAGGGAATCTGAGGTAGATTTCTGGTATTTGCATGTAATTGGGCACAGGAAGGTTTAGAAAGTTCTTTTTTCTAGTTCCTAATTATCCTCAAGGCTTTTGTGCCTCCAGAACAGCACGAGGAATTCCTTCCGGAAATCTGTCTTTTCTTTCAAATGACTCTGGTGGCACTTATGCAAAAGCAAAGGAATTCCATTCAATTCGGATTGGTAAATCAACTCTTCCTACACTTCCAGCACCAATTTTTGAATTGATGAGTGATGAACATATAGTGGTTTGGGCTTGGGATGCTGTTCAGGTCTGGCATCTGTCTGCATGTTCCTCAATAACCATAAAATAGGAAAATATCTGAGAATGATAGGTATTAGCTAACAGGAACTCTCCATCCCTATGCCCACAGCATATGTGGCACCCATGTGTGTTGTATCCTTTCAACCTGCTCTAGAGCCGTAATGAAGAATTTTCTTTAAATTACATATTTTTAAAACTCCTACTCTAGCTCTCTTGCCGCCCTCTGAAAAATTTTATTTGTTTAAAGTTCCAGTTCTGCCCTCAGTTACAGTTGCAACTTTAAGTCAAAAGAAGCTGCTGGGTGCTAAGCACTTTGAAAACCACACCATTTATTTAGATGCCTAAACATAGGTTTTCTAGCCTGGCTTTATGCTTTTCTGCAAATTGTGCCCTTTGACAGAATACTCATTTTGGAAAGTTAGGAGGCAGGGTTGGCACAGAATAGAGAGAGAAAAGGATCAAAGTAGGGAGCACATGCCAGGATAAGTTGAGGCAACTCCCTGTAACCTGGTGATGACTCAAGCCTGGGCTGCATAGCCCTTTGGACTCAGTTTTAGACCACAATATGATAACTATCTTATAAACCAGAGAACATCATCCAAATTATCTAAACAAAGAACACTGATTGATTCAGGTAAGGGGGGATATAAAACTTGAGGAAGAAGGTTTACAGCCACAAATTGTTCTTCTGTTTTACGTTTATTAACTGCAGATATTTGTCTGGATAAGTGTTTATGTCCAACCCAGCTTGTCCTATTTAGGCCTGCAGTGACATCCTAATCCTGTGTTAACTGATATTGAAATAGACCTGTAGCATTAGTTATACCATGTGGTAAAAAGGGGATAAAAGGAAGGAGAACAATTCATGCTGGCTAATATATAGGAATAACTGAGAAAAACATGTCAATAATTTGTAAGATCTGGTAAAAACATTTCTTTGGCAGGAAAGTCCCCCTGTAAGTGCTGAATTCTGCATGGCACCAAGAATGCTGGGAGATAGTTAATTGGAACAGCACAGGTTGAAGCGTTGTGTACTGAAAGCCATATTGTTCTTTACCACCATAGCACACCCCATTTTTAACCAGTTAAAATGCCTCCCATCAGAAATAGCTTGGAAGACTTTTAAATAACTTAAATGAAAGTTCTGTTCAAACTCCTGCATAGTGTGTAAGAGAGAGCCTACAAAACTCTACTGTACTAGAGCTTGATTCTGTATGTGGCTATTTAAAAAGTTTGTCTTTTAAATAAATTTTGATTAATTCTTTTTTCTTTTTTAAGTTTCCAAGTGATCTTCTGCCATCCATTAAACTCCTTGGTGCTATGAGCTAGATTCCCAGCACAAAGTCCTTTGCTTTGTGTAGGGTGGCCAAAGCCAATAATCACAAAGCACCTAGTGTTTCTAGGTAGCTATCTTCTTAGCACACTTTGCCTTAGTAGTATCTAATAACTGTCAAAAGAGACCCAATGCTTATATCTCTCCACACTGTAAAGTAATTACATTATTTAGTCAGCTAAGGTGTTGGGGAAAAGACACAGGCCTGAGTCAGGAGGGCTGCATTCTGTTCTTGTCTTTGTCATAGACTTGCAAACCTTTGGTAAGTTTCTTAATCTTTCTGTGCCTCATTTTCCCTATCAGCAAAGTGGAGCTAATACCTCTCAATGTGCCATGAGGTGTCATTCATTAATTGTTAGGTAATGCTGTCAGATTTCCAAATGGAAGTTTTCTACAAAAGTGCCTATTACTTATTACTTCTTATACATTCTATATTTTAGAGGATCACAAAACAGGTGTTGGAGCTGTTATTTGGGCAGAAGGAAAATCTGTGAGTATGGAAAATTGTCACTTTGTCTCACACTGGCAGTTTATACTTCAATTTTGCTCAGCATTGACTATATTACTTTGCAAAAGAGAGGTGTTTATGCATTATGTTACTAAAAACTGCATTTTTTTATTCTCTGGTAACTAAATTAACTTTTGGTTGATAATTAGGCTGTCAGAATGGATTAGTATGATTGAGTTGGTAAATGCCACAATGTTTGTGCCTCTCTTCTCATCTGTTAGACTCCATGGTAACAGAATTACGTCATTCCAAGTGTCCCAGCTACAAAGCTTTGCCAGTACTAATAATCCAGCAACATGTGCTGTTCAACAATGTCACTATTCAGTTCTTCTCCCCTAGAGAAGTCAAAGGGCAACAGTTTACCTGACAAATCCTTGTTTGATGCAACTGTAGTGTTACACCACACTGGACTTTTTGCAGCAAATGTCTGGGGAGCGTACCTTCTTTGGCTCAGAGTAGGGTTTGAGAGAATGGAAAAATGCCAAAACAAGGCATATGCTAATGTGCAGCATTGACTCACAAATGGTAAACCTAGACAAAATGCATTCGTGTACTGAACTATACTGTTGTGATGCAACAACAAATAACTCTAGCAGTGCTGGATGTATCAGAATGACAGGTTATTTTACTTCTGTGGAAAAGGATCTTAACTAATCGTAGATATGTCTCTCTGCTGTTTCTCCTGCTTCAGTTTGCTTTCTTGGTTCTAGCTGCTCTTCAGTGGAGCAGTACTTTTTGAGAACCCCATCTATTTAGTGACTAATTAATTTGCAGAGCAAAATAAGGACTGGACCCTCAACTTGAGTCACAGAACTTTAGCCTCAGATTTTATGCCTTGGTTCCTCACATGGCACTAGAAAGATAAATGTAGAATGTTATTACTCTCCTTTTCTTTTCATGCCCAGGCATAAACTTCCTTGTGCTAGAGCTCATTTCATAGGTCTTTTCCGTCTTTGATTATTCTTACTCTATTAAAAGAGGTAGTGAGTCCTCCTGCAAGTGCAAGATTATTCCATGATGTATTTTCTAGCACTCAGTTTGGATTATTTCGTTCTGGTCATCAGTTGTACCACAAACTATTCTAACTTCAGCCGCTAACTTCTTTACTATATCAACATGTTTGCCATCTGATAGATCTCCATGTAATGGCCAAATAAAGGCTTTTGCATCTCGAGCTCATCCTGTAGCTGCTCTTTCCTGCTCTCACATATTGGCTTAATGACTTAGTCATTCATACTTTTTGTTGCCTCTATCAGTGCTGCTTACAAGAAGAAGTAGCCAATGAGGGTAACTTGCATTATTTATTTTGTTTGTGTTATAATGTGACCATCCAGTGCCATGGATGGATATGGAGATAGATGGCACTGGATGGTCACATTATAACACAAACAGAAAAATTATATATGAACCCCCACCAGTACACACGCACAATATACTGCTAGTGAAAGCCCAGCTTTAACTCATAGTTTCTACAACTCAGAATTTGAACACTGAATTAAATATAGGTATATTGGGCAGCCCCCTGCAGATGTTCAAATAGACTGAATATTAAATCAATCTTGATGGTTCACTTTTGCAGAGCTGTGATGGAACAGGAGCCATGTATTTTGTGGGCTGTGGTTATAATGCCTTTCCTGTTGGATCTGAATATGCTGATTTTCCACACATGGATGATAAACAAAAAGACAGAGAAATCAGAAAGTTCAGATACATCATACATGCTGAACAGAACGCCTTGACATTCAGGTATATGAATCTATTATTTTAATATCAGAAAAGAAAAAGGCAGTTCAGAGATGAACAACTGATAGCACCTTTCATAATCACATCATGTCTGCATCTATGTACAATCAAACTACACATTTAAACATGATGTAAAATTTGAACATTCACAGATAAAGTAGGTTCTGTGAATTCTTCAAAACTATGAAAGACTTGGCTTAATTGTTCATTCTTGTGTTGTGTGATGGGTACCATTAAATCTCAACAGTCACCATCTCTGCCACCTGTCATAACCACATTATTGTCCTGAAATGAAACACTGAAGAATGGTAAATACTGAGTCTTTAACGGTGCTGTGTTTGTCATTCAGATAGCAAACCCTAACCAAATGTGTCCTCTTGTTCCCATGTGCTTTGGTAGGAATAACAATCCTGCTCCGAAGAGCAGATTATAATATGATTAACAGAATTTCTTTGCTCACCCATGTAAGCCTAAATCACCACCATTCAGAATGGTCAAGTTTTTAATTTCAGAATCTTTTTCTGACTACTTGTAGGTGTCAAGAAATAAAACCAGAAGAGAGAAGCATGATTTTTGTGACAAAATGTCCCTGTGATGAATGTGTGCCTTTAATCAAAGGTGCTGGCATCAAGCAAATCTATGTAGGAGATGTAGATGTTGGAAAGAAGAAAGCAGACATATCATACATGAAGTTTCGTGAACTTGAAGGCGTTAGCAAATTTACGGTAAATGATAGAACCTACAGAATTTTTTAAAAAAAATCTTCAAGTGTACAGGAATGTTAGGAGAGCTGTGGAGACAGGATGCAGAAGTTCTACCATCATGTTGCCTAATCCTGCTTGGAGCAGGGTTCAAAGAGATGGGAGTAAAAATGCCTGCATTCTGTCTACACTGGTATTTGCAACATTTCTGTGCTAGTGTGAGACCCGTGATGGGAAAAGTGCTAGTGTAGACAAGCCTTCCGATATAGTTTTTTCAATAGGAGCATTTTGCTATTAATAGGCCATTTTTAAAAACTCTCCTGCCACTTGACCAGATTCAACAAGCTCAGACAGAATCCTCTCCTGCCTTCGGTAGCTTGGAAGATCAGTTTCCAATGTAAATGCTTCCAGGTGCTTCTGGGAGATTAAAATGGGACCTTCCTAACTATATACAGTCCTGTCTTCAACCCTCCCCACAAAATCTGGGTTTTTGGTAACAGGCTGGGAGCTGAGGAAAATATATATGACACACTCTCCCCAAGATTCTAATCTTCAGTATTTCGTTATGAGTGCAACTGTCCTCTCTGCTACCATGTGGGGAGGCCAGGGCATATGCACACAGAGTAGATGTAGAGAAGAAAGAGAAGGGCTCTATGGCATACTCCCCTGATCCTTTGGAAGCCCATCTAAAGGGACAGTATATGGTGCATACCCAGCAAAGTGAAAAGGGGCAGACCAAAGACAGAGCTGGGAGTATCGCCATGGTATCTCCCTACAAAGTTTTCCCTTAAATAAGATTGCTAACTCAGTTGGTATTTTTGTATGAAGTGACCTCCTCCAAACTCTCCTCTTCATATACTGGGGTGGGGTTGGAGGTATCCACTGGAAGGGCCCATTCGAGAACATAGTTCTTGGAGGAGTCACAGTGCATAGCATGGAAGGTGGATCTAGGCGCTTGTTCTGAGGCACCGGGTTTTGTAGGTGTTAAAGATCATGGATGTTGGTGCAACTCTCCCATTCTGGCAGGCAATTCCACCTCATAAGTGGAAGCTGTGGCCATACGGTTTTAACAGAGCAATAGTTTTTTCCTTCAAAAGGAGACGTGTGTAAAGAAAGCAAACCTTGTTTGTAGCTTTATAGTGTCAGAGGAGCTCACTTCCTTAAAATGAAGTAATATCCCAAACGTTCTCTTCCTCCCATTCTTTGTTTTTGTCCTCTAGAATAAATGAAACTTTTTTTTCTTTTTCACAGTGGCAACTAAGCCCATCCCACACTGATGTTCATGAGCCCACAGCCAGAGAAAGTAAGTGTTTGTGGTAACAGATTGTAAGTAATTACATACAATTACATACAAGCAATAAATACAACAGATTTTGAAAACAATCCCTGAATACTTGCAAGGTTATAGCTCACTTTTCAAATTCTGACAGAGACAACATGCCTATATAAACTTTCAGCTAGATACTAGAGATGAGTATAAAACTTCTGTATTAATTTAAAAAAAACAAACCTGGTACCCACCACGCAACATAAATATCCAGTAGTGCTTTATTCAGGTATGTAAGTTATCCATAGTATCCTAGTTTTTGCACTGATGAATCCATCCTATTGGGAGAGTGTTTGGAAAGCCTTCAAGTGACTTGGAGCACAAGTACCAATGACTTTCAGTGAGATGTGGGCTCTGAAGTCACTTAATGCTTTCAAAACTTCAAACCACTGTCCACGTTTTATAAATAAAAAAATGCACCGATACTTTTAATCACTTTTTCTCAGGCAACTCTCATTTCCATTGCATTTAATGGCAGTTGGTCCCCCGATCACTGAATATGAGCTGTTTCCCACTCCTTCAACCCCAAGCAAGTGTATGTGCCAAGCGAGCTGTCACTTTCCAAAGACAGGGATTAAGTCAGGGGAAATGATTCACTGCAACAAACTAGCATCAACTGTTAGCCCTTGGAATGCCTCTGAATCAGGTTTGGAAATGGTGTAAACAGAGCCAAAATACTTGTAACACACAATGCAGAAGGCATGCTAGATATCTTGTTCCAGCAGATAACTGGGATCACCTTGACTTAAAGTGCTGAGTCTGCATACTATATACACAGTTAGGAGTTTCACTGTTTGTTTCTGGTCTGTGAGAGGCCACAGAGCACTGACTAAACTCCAGCATGCAGTGAGGTCTATGTGAAATTTGAGATCGATACTCAGGGGCACTCTCTTCTTTGGTTGTTTGATCAGGAATTCTGAGGGTATTTCATCAGATATTACATGAGTGTTTGCTAACCACTGCAGAATTCCAATAACTAAACCAGGAGTAGGCAACCTATGGCACGCGTGCCGAAGGCAGCACATACGATGATTTTCAGTGGCACTCATACTGCCTGGGTCCTGGCCACTGGTCCAAGGGGCTCTGCATTTTAATTTAATTTTAAATGAAGCTTATTTACTTGACATACAACAATAGTTTAGTTATATATTATAGACTTCTAGAAAGAGACCTTCTAAAAACATTAAAATGTATTACTGGCACACGAAACCTTAAATTAGAGTGAATAAATGAAGACTTGGCACACCACTTCTGAAAGGTTGCTGATCCCTGAACTAAACTATTTTCAACCCTAGCTGAGGAGAAGTGCATAAGGTCCCAGTGCTTGACAGCTGTTGTCAACAGGTCATTTTCCAAATATTAATTCCTTTAATGTGGTGCCCTTGAGTTTTTAACCATCTCCATTCTGGGCCACTCAGTATACTTACCTCCAGGGCTTTGGAGCAGAGCCCGGAGCTGGAGCACGGACCAGTAGGTTTTTGCCCGGAGCTGGAGCGGAGCAGTTCAAAAATTGGATTGCTCCAAATCCCTGCTTACCTCACAATGGCTGTGCTTAAGTGGAGTAAGCTCCTCCATCTGGGGAAAGGTGCTCCCTTATCCTTGCTGAAACTGAATGTGCTACCTCTGTTTTCAGCCCAAGGTGTGAGAATCCTGAAATGCTGTGTGCACACACAATGCTGTGCCTGCATAGAGTATCTGTCTGTCCTAAAGTAGATTAAATATTTTAATTAATTGATTGCAGTTTTAAACCCACTCTAATCTGTGAACAAGTATTCATAGTTGGGAATGTGGCAAAGGCATTGACCTGTGCCTTCCCTGGGAACTTGGAGTACATATGAAAGAAGATCTGTGTAGGCCCTGGGTCCAGACTCAGCCCCATGTGTTATAGCAAATAAAAAAGGATAGACTTTGATCTAGAGCTCTCGACTCCCATCTCTGTTTGCTAATGACTATATAAACAGCATGTGCTGGCATGTCACCAGCATTCTTTCAGTGGACCAATAGCTGCATAATTCTCAGTTGCCTGATACTTTATATAGGTATCTCTTAGGGCTTGAGTCTGCTTAATTATCCCCAGAAAGAAGGGGATGAACTAATATCTGTCACTGGACCCACTTCACCATCCTTTCTCTCTAATATACTGAGACCAACATGGCACAACAGCACTGATATGGTCATAATACATTTGAGTGTTTAATGTATATTTAATATTCTTTTAAAACATCTTGTGTTTTAGATGGTGTACAGAAAACACAATCACTAGATGAACAGCAGCACCAGAGCAAGAAGCTCTGCCTTGGAAACCATTGAGCAACTAAGTACGAAACAAGCAAGGTCTCTGCAGATTCTCCATAGCACTTTTATGATCCAGCCTGTTTGTGCTAGCAAATAAGGATGGGTTTTATTTATTGATTGCTTGAAAAGAGATTTTTTAGAATAAGTTTATTTATGATGTCTTAAATGTTTTATAGCATTTTTAATTTAGATGTTTATGAAAAGAATTTCTGGAAAAATGCTGCTTATATCATATACAAAATGAATTTGGTGGCCACCACTAAGATTGCTTTGCTGGCTAGTCATTGTTAATAAAAATTCAGATCAGAGGACTGGAAACTAGCTCATTGCTCATAGGACAGAAGAATTTTGGGGGAAAATAGCAAATGGCATCTGTGTGGCTTGCAGGAATGGACTGCCATGCTTCAGGCAATCAGAACACAGCTTTGCAGAAATGATAAGGCCTGATTGTTCACGTGTTCTGCTTGTGGAAATACCACAGCATACATGGTTTGTAGACAGTAAAAGACGGTTACTCACCTTTGTAACTGTTGTTCTTCGAGATGTGTTGCTCATATCCATTCCAGTTAGGTGTGTGCACCGCGCGTGCACATTCATCGGAAAACTTTTACCCTAGCAACTCAGTGGGCCGGCAGGTCGCCCCCTAGAGTGGCGCCATCATGGCGCTTGACATATACCCCTGCCGGCCCACCCGCTCCTCAGTTCCTTCTTGCCGGCTACTCCGACAGTGGGGAAGGAGGGCGGGTGTGGAATGGATATGAGCAACACATCTCGAAGAACAACAGTTACAAAGGTGAGTAACCGTCTTTTCTTCTTCGAGTGATTGCTCATATCCATTCCAGTTAGGTGAATCCCAAGCCTTACGTAGGCGGTGGGGTCGGAGTGAAATGTGGCAGAATGAAAACTGCTGAGCCAGAGGCTACAGCATCTCTTGACTGTTGAACCAGGGCATACTGCGAAGCAAAGGTATGGACCGAGGACCAATGGAGCTGCGCGACAGATCTCGTGGGTAGGAACACGAGCCAGCAAGGCGGCAGATGAAGCCTGAGCCCTGGTAGACTGTACGATGATGTGGCTTGGGGAAATATGAGCCAAATCATAACAAGTGCGGAAGTCCGCCATCACCCAAGATGAGATCCTCTGAGAGGAAAACAAGCAAGCCCTCCCTTTGGCCCGCTACCGTGACAGAGCTGGGGCACCTTACGAAATGGTTCTGGCAGCGCAATATAAATGCAAGCACTCCACAGATGTCCAAGGAGTGCAATGGTTGTGCCCATTGCGTTGAGCTGTGGGTAACATGAAAGGCCGAAACCACCTTAGGGAGGAAAGCCGGGTGCGGTCATAACTGCACCTTGTCTTTGTGAAACCTAGTGTACGGCGGAACCACTGTAAGAGCTCTGAGCTCGGAGACCCGTCTGGCCGATGTAACAGCTACGAGGAAAGTTGTCGTCCAAGACAGGTATAGCAGAGGGCCAGTCGTGAACGGCTCGACTGGGGGAGACATAAGTCTGGTTAAAACTAGGTTGAGGTCCCAGGTTGGGGCTGGGCGGCGCACCCGAGGGTGCAAGCTCTCCAAGCCCTTGAGGGATCTCGAACCCATAGAGCGTGAGAACACGGAACGTCCACCTTAGCCTGGCTGGAAGGTAGAGATGGCTGCTGAGTGTATCCTCAGCGATGATACCGCCAGGTCCTGCCGCTGAAGGCCAGAGGCAGGCCAAATAGAGGGGATCGAGACCTCAGCAGGAGCAAGATCGAGCGTATTGCAGCTGTAGAAGAAACGCTTCCACCTGGCCCGGTACGTTGACCAGGTGGAAGGCTTCCTGTCACCCCGGCTCAGTACGCAGCAGCCACACCGTGAGGCGAAGAGGCTGCAGGTCCGAGTGACGAAGCCTGTCGTTGCCCTGAGTGATGAGGTCTGGGTGGGGTGGCAGGGTAATTGGGTCTGTTATTGACAGGCCGAGCAACGTGGTATATCAGTGCTGCCTGGACCACTCTGGAGTGATCATGATGATGCGTGCTCTGCCCCTGCGGAGTTTGAGCAGGACCTAATGAACCAGTGGGAACAGTGGGAAGGCATAATGGAGTTGGCCTTTCCACGGCATCAGGAATGCGTCCAAGATCGATCCCGAGGAGAGACCTTGGAAGGAGCAGAACATCTGGCATTTTCTGCTCTCGCGGTGAGCGAACAGGTCTATGTGAGGAAACATCTCCGCTTCTGGAAAGCAGAACGCCTCACATGGGGCAGAGTGATCACTCGTAAGACAGGAAAGACCTGCTGAGTCAAAGCGCCAAGACGTTCCGAACGCCTGGGAGAAAGGACGTCACCAGCTCCATCGAGTGGGCCATGCAAAAGTCCCGGAAATGGATGGCCTCCTGACAAAAGGGGGGAGGACCATGTCCCTCCCTGGATATTTATGAAGCACATGGCCGCTGTGTTGGCTGTAAACACCGAGATACAACGGCCTCGCAGCTGCCGCTGGACCCCCTGGCACGCCAGGTGGACTACTCTCATTTTTGGGGCATTGATGTGGAATGCCAGCTCCCGAGAAGACCAAAGGCCTTAAGCTCGGAGGTGACCATGAGCACTTGAGCAGAGAGATGACGCGTCCGTCGTCAGGGTCAGTGAGGGCTGGGGCGGATGAAACCGCATCCCTGCCCACACCAGGGAGGGAGTTAGCCACCACTCTAGGGAGCCTAAGGTGTTCGAGGGAACGGTGACTACCATGACCATTGGCTCCCTGTCCGGGTGGTACGCCGAGGTGAGCCGGACTTGGAGAGGACGGAGGCGGAGCTTGGCGTGTTTGGTTACAAACTTGCGGGCAACCATGGACCCAGGAGACTGAGACAAGTACGAGCCGAGGTCGTTGGGAAAGCCTGCAGACCTCAGATGATTGTTGCCATCGCCTAAAACCGCAGTTGTGATAAGCAGGCTCCGGCTAGGTAGGAGACCAGGATAGCCCCTAGGAAGTCCAACCTCTGCATGGGAACCAGAGTGGATTGCTCTATAGTAATCATCAGGCCTTGACCTGTGAATAAGACCGTGACGATGCCCACGCGCTGAATGGTTTGTGTCTCAGAGTCTCCTCGGATAAGCGAATCGTCCAGATACGGAAAAACGCATATCCGACATCAGCGAAGGAAGGCGGCGACTATGGCCGTAAACCAGAAGTACTGACAGTTGGCTAGAAAGCGGAGGTATCTCCTGTGCGGAGGGAAGATGGCGTTGCGAAAGTACGCGTCCTTCATATCCAGGGCGGCATAGTAGCCCCCAGGAGGCAAGGATGGAATAATGGTTCCCAGGGATACTGTGCGGAACTTCAACCTTATCCTAAACCGGTTGAGTCCGTGCAGGACTAGGAAGGTCTGAGACCTGCGTTCGAGTGAGGGACTAGGGCATAACGGGAGTAAAACCCCTTGCCCCTTTCGTCCATCGGCGTCTGCACCTCTTGTACGAGGAATTGCTCGTGAGAGGGGTCCCTGAAGGGGGACAGGGCTGGAACAAATTAGAGGTGGTACCTATGCTCCACCGTGCGCAGGATCCAGCGATCTGAAATTAACTGGGGCCACGCCAGGAGAAAGCGGGATTGGGATCCCGGCCTGTGACTGGTACACCGCCCTCAGGCACACCTTGGAAGGTTCGTCTTTGGTCCCAGTGGTAATTGCGAGGGACCTTGACCTTGGCTCTTTAGGGGTCCTGACGTTCTTCTGCGACCACCTTGGCCTCGCCGTTTGCCAAAGTCCTGTCTCTGGCTAGGCACAGAGTATGGCGGCTGGGGACAGAAAGGCCTGCGTTTGGTTGCTGGCATATGCATGCTGAGAGAGCGCATTAGGACCCTATTGTCCATCAGGCTTGGCAGCCTGGGGCTGTCTTTGCCGCGAAAGGCCTTTACCAACAAAGGGTAAATCCTGAATGGCATACTGCAGCTCCGGCCGGAGGTTTGAAACCTGAAGCCATGAGATGCACCTCATGGCGACACCAAAGGCCAGAGTCCTGGCTGCAGAGTCTGCTGCGTCCAACGAGGCCTGGAGGGACGCTCAGGGTACCTTTTTTTCCCTCGTCCTCCAAGGCGGCAGCAAACTCTTGGCGGGAGTTTTGAGGGAGAAACTCCATAAACTAAACTACCTTCACCCAGGTGCTATAATTATCGCAGCTAAGCAAGGCTTGTTGCTTTGCTACCCAGAGCTGCAGGGCCTCTGCAGAGTACACCTGGCGGCCAAACAGGTTCATTCGCCAAGCCTCTTTCGGTTTCAGGGCTGGCGCCCGCTGGCCATCATATCAGAATCGTGGTCCTGAGCATAAGATCTGCGCATGTGGGATGACACGGATGCGTGTCCGGATGGCCATGGAGGTACTAAAAGAAGGCACAGGCAGAGTCTCTGACTCTATCGGACCTTGCCCAACTCGGCACCGGGAACCGGCACCGGGAGGCGTACCGGTACCTGGAACGAGATCCAGACCCGCAACCAGAATGGTGCCTGGAGGTCGACCGAAATCTCGAGGCTCGGGGAGAGGCTACAGGAGTCAAGGTACCTGTCGCGGTGCCGGGAGTCGGAACGGTGCCGATAGCGGGTCGGCGAACGGGATACCGACCGGTGCAGCGAGTGCGACCAATACCGATGAGGAAAACAGCACCGGGACTGCAAGTGGTGTCGGGCGTGCCGACAGGATCTGGAGTGTCTGCGGGACCGTGATCATGAACGGTGCCGCTCTGCTGTGCTGACAGAGGACGGTCACATGAAGAGACTGTATTACCCGCACCGGCGGTGCCGGGGTCAGGCAGCATCGACTCTGTCATGGCAATGAGATCCCTCGCCGTTGGTAATGTCTCCGGCGTGGAGGGAACAGCAGGCTCAACCACAGTGCATACTGGGAAGCTGTCAGGCACCGGATTCGACGGCCCTCGTGGGACCGGGATCGACGGTACCGAGGTCGTCAGAGCTTCGGTAGGTGTCGGTGCCGGGCGATCCAAGTTAGATGAGCTGTCTGGCTGCGGTGCCGTCGGCACGGAAGCAGCAGGAGCAATAAGCTCAACCGCGGCGCGCGCCGGGGAGCTGTCAGGCACCGGATTCTACGGCCCTTGTGGGACTGGAATCGATGGTGCCGACGTTGTCGGTGCCTCAGAGGTGTCGGTGCCGGGCGATCCGACTTAGACGAGCTCTCTGGCTGCGGTGCCGTTGGCACGGAAGCAGCAGGAGCAGTAGCTCAACCACGGCGCGTGCCGGGGAGCCGTCAGGCACCGGATTCTACGGCCCTTGTGGGACCGGGATCGACGGTGCCGACGTCGTCGGTGCCTCAGCAGGTGTCGGTGCCGGGCGATCCGACTTAGACGAGCTCTCTGGCTGCGGTGCAGTTGGCACGGAAGCAGCAGGAGCAGTAAGCTCTACCACGGCGCGTGCCGGGGAGCTGTCAGGCACCGGATTCAATGGCCCTGGGGGACTGGAATCGACGGTGCCGATGTCATCGGTGCCTCTGCAGGTGTCGGTGCCGGGCAATCCGACTTAGACGAGTTCTCTGGCTGCGGTGCAGTTGGCACGGAAGCAGCAGGAGCAGTAAGCTCTACCACGGCGCGTGCCGGGGAGCTGTCAGGCACCGGATTCAATGGCCCTGGGGGACTGGAATCGACGGTGCCGATGTCATCGGTGCCTCTGCAGGTGTCGGTGCCGGGCAATCCGACTTAGACGAGTTCTCTGGCTGCGATGCAGGTGGCACGGAAGCAGCAGGAGCAGGGGGCTCAACCACGGCGCGTGCCGGGGAGCCGTCAGGCACCAGCAGGAATTGTAGGCTCTCTCGACCTCGGAGGAAGGGAGCGGTGCCGAGTCGACTTCGGTGCCGGCGACGGCCGGTGCTGAAAGGCCTTAGCAGTACCGGCGGGGTCCGGTGCCGAGGAGGCGCTTCTGCCAGCCGCTTGATTATCGCTCGGCGCCAAAGGTGGAGGGGTAAGTGAAAGTCCCGCTCCTTTTTGTTCTCGGCTTAAAAGCCTTGCAAATGAGGCACTTAGCTGTCAAGTGTGATTCCCTGAGGCACTTCAAACAGGAGTCGTGTGGATCTCCCTTCGGCATCGGCTTCTGGCAGGCCGAGCCCATTTTAAAACCCGGTGAGCCGTGCATGGGCTCCGGCACCGGGTTCATGGAAGGGGCTACTTCCTGAACCCCGCTAACAATTACTAAACTAACTATGTTAGCAAAGAAAAAACGTATAACTATACAAATATATATATAAAAGGATTATAACTGCATAACTATATACGAGAACTACGAGTAGCTAGGGAAGTGGAGGTCAGCTAAGCCGCGCTCCACTGTTCCAACGACCGACACGGGCGGTAAGAAGGAACTGAGGAGCGGGTGGGCCGGCAGGGGTATATGTCAAGCGCCATGATGGCGCCACTCTAGGGGGCGACCTGCCGGCCCACTGAGTTGCTAGGGTAAAAGTTTTCCGACGAATGTGCACGCGCGGCGCACACACCTAACTGGAATGGATATGAGCAATCACTCGAAGAAGAACTGTAATTGTGTTGCACTTAAGTAGGTTTAATTTTGATTTTCAATCCTCTGGTATGAGGGCTATAAAGTCATTGAATGTCCTCACTAGATACATGACTCCCAGATAAACCTTAGTGTTTTTCATAAATTTCTCTCTACAATAGTAGTAGGAGTTGCTATTCTGTGACAGCATTCTCTTGCATTGACTTTATTTGTTATGGATGCTTTTAAAAATGGACTTCAGTTGAATACTCCTGTATGGAGATCAGTTTGTCACTGTTTTTTAAAAACTGGAGCTAGCTGACTTCAAATGTGACACACTCTGTACCTTGTGTACAACACACAGGGATGCTTGGCTTTTAGATCACATAGGAAGAATTTTTTAAGACATCATTAACAATATCGTAGAACAGTCATTGTCCTATAGGAAACTCACTGGCTAAATTACCAGATTTCCTTATGTCCCTTGTTAGACAGGAAGACATGAACCAGTGAGACAGAATGGTTTCTCGTAGAGACCAATGCTATAGTGATAATTAAAACAGGAGAATGGAAAGTGTATTAGAAACCAGACTGAACTTAGAAACCCATCTCATTAATGGCTCTGAGGTGGCACTGTGTACAGTTACCAAGTGACAGGTGTTTGTACTCTGTCAAAATACAAGGGCATCCTCGGTTTTTTTTGGTCAGAGGTTAACTCCACCACCCATCCAAGCTACATTTGCTGGTTTTGAACATGACTTAACTGACAGGAATCCTTCTCCCTTCACTCCCCCATGCCAAGCTCCCAAGTGTAAACTCCTAAAACCTCTCCCTCCTCTATTGCTAGCAACGTATACAAGTAGCTTCCGCCAAAACGTAACAGCAATTCACTAACTAGTAGCTCCTCTTCCTCGTCATTCTCCTGCAAACCCAGCAGGAGGGCAGGTTCCCAGGCTGGGAATCCAAACTCGAGTCTGTCTCCCCCATGATGATGCTGATCATGACTAGACCCTGGGGGCAGCCAAGGCTTTTAGAAAAAATGTAATACTGGAAACGTAGGTGCTTGTTAAGAGAGAATTTTCTCGCCCAGCAGTAGCACTACAATCTCCACTATAACTACACACATTACACCTGATAAAAACCATGGTATGCTTTTAAATAGCAGTGAAACTGCAAAGCAAAGCAAGGCATGCCAGTAATTTCAATACTGTCTGTATCTGCTCTTTTCTGTTACTCGTTTCCAGCTGCCCTGGTGAACTGTAGAATATACAGGACCTTCAGCTTTCATTTTTCCTACAATGGCAGCCATATATGGAGTCTCAAATTCTTGGTCTTTCTAAAAAGTTAGCATGCTGGTAGACAGGGCTGACCAGACAGTAGATTGTTTAGCAGACATTGTTTAACACATCTTTTACTGAGAGGCTTTTGTGTCATTGTTACATGGTTTGGCAGAGGGTCTCAAGTCTTAATCTTCATAGTCTCTAGGTTCTGGTTCTAGATGCGCAGAGTTGCTGCCTGTGTATTCCTGAGATGCAACATGTTGCTGTGATTCTTATGGGCTTGTGGTGCCTGCTTACTCCTAAATGCTTGGGACCTATGGTCTGGGTAGCTGGTACAGAGCCTTTACAGGAGCTTTTATTCCCTTGAGTCACAATGTAGCCCTCAATGGAATAGCAGGAGCTGCTGTTTCCCTTCAGCCTGTTTAAATTTCTTTAAAAAAATATTCTGTAAACTGTCTGATGCCAGATGATGTGTGTTTTGGGTGGAGAACATTCTGCCACTAACATCTGTGTGTTGAGTAATGTCCATGTGATGCTGCAAGTGTTAGTGCATTTCAGGATGAAGATGTTTACAGCTTCATTTCATCGGGCCAGACTCTTGGCAAGTGATCCTATTGAAGCCAACTTCATTGTAAATAATGGTGGCAGAATCTAGGGCTTAATGAGAACTTTGTTGTACTAGCTCTTTAGCATGGTTTCAGTGACGCAGAAGGAAGTCCATGACCTAAAATAACTTGCCTGTCATTGTGCCACTAACTATGTGCCCTTTCATGCACTAGGTAAAACAGAGGCCTTGCTCTTGTACCTGGATCTGCACAGATGGATCTCTGTGCCTGCGTCTAGCCCCTTTGGCTTCAGGGGGCCTGCACAGATCCAGTTGCAGCATTAGAGCTAAATGAAGACAGCAGAATGTGACCCAAACTGTTAAGCCATCTTTAAAGCATACAATGCTGTACTAAAATATTCTGAGAGCAGTAGCAGGCCAGTATTCCAGTGAAAATAGATTCTCTTTTAAACCATGGGTAGTCAATTTTAAATTAGTCTTGGGACATTCTTTCCCCTTTTGACATTTATTAAATTAATCTTAAGTATCCTTGTGTATTAAAGGGACACTGTCAAGGTTACTACAGTAAACAAAGAAATTTGAACCACCCTTTTCCCTAATCTATTTGCAAACTTCATGTAATTCTTTACATGCATTTTTTTCTGTAGCTAACGGTCTGTTCCTTCAGGTTTTCTACAGACTTCACAAGTAGCTGAGGATTTATTAGTAACCCTACAATAATAAACTAGTATGTTTATCGGATGACTTATATAGTTTTGTAAGTAAACAGATTTTGTGTCTACCATTGAAGCGGCTGTTATAAACGGTAAGGAACAAGGGTCTGATAGTTATCACAATAGAGGCAAAGAGAAAATGCATCAGAAGATACGTTCTTTGACAGTTCTTTTAAAATAAAACTTCAAAGTCTGAATCATGGTGGAGGTTTGTACTTCAGTTCTTTTACATTTGAAACCTTTATTTTTGTAAAAATTGCTTTTAAAAAGGGGAATTATTCTGGATTATTTGTACAGATTTTGTTGTGCAGAGGTTGATGGTGACATTTTATAATTGCTTTTAACACAGAGTGTGTGGAGTCTGCATTTCTACAGTGTTCTATCATATTATTGCTACAGCTCAGACTCACCTTCTGAAACTCTCAAAGTTTTGAAGAGTCTGGTCTTGCACATGTAACTCCATTAAAGTTCTGTGCATAGGACTGGACCCTTACCTTAGCTTGTGGCTACAGTGTGTCCCCAGGTCACTGTGCCTCTCAAATCATGGCCAATTTAGATGCTGCTGTGTGCTTTATCCATTGAAAGATGCAAGGAACACGTCCATGTTTTCTACAGCATTTACTTGAGCATGTGTGTGAAGAATTTTCTGTCATCCTATGTAAAGATACCACTTTAGCACACCTGCTCTTTAAATTTAAAAAAATGTTATTTTACATTTTATATTAAAGTGTCAGATTTCTACATATGGGGGTTTTGTTTGGTCCTTTCAGCTCATGTGAGAACAAGTATATCGGAAATGGTAAATATCAGTAACTTGTCTCTGATGTGATGAGAATTACAGAAATGATCATTCTTGGTGTCTGTCTTATAGCAATACATGTTTTTTGGTAATAAATTACTCTAAAGATAAGCACTGAAGTGTTTTCAAGTGGCTTTGGCTTAAGAGCAGTATTAATACTTTGAAATACATGCACTTCTTCATTTGCTAAATATAAAGCTCCATTGGTGAAATATTGTTCATCCACAAAACCTGGCTCTAGTGCCATCTTGTGGTATGAGTGAGGCATTTATCACATCATAATGACATTGGGTGCTGACACAACTTTGTGGTTCAGCTCTGTGTGTGTGCGCATATTTTATACACTGACGCCTCCACCTCCCGAGATGTTAACATTCTCCATTTCATTCTAGACATCACACTGGAGAGCTTAAAATTCTTTCCTCTGTTCCGTCCGTTCTGACCAAGTGGGGTGACCTCCCTTGTTCAGCATGTGAAGTCCACAGCTGTGATGAGGAAGAGCAAAATAATAGAAGCAGCATTGGCTTGATTGCAGAAGTGTGATTTAATCCCAGTATAATGACATTTTAAATTTAAAAAATACACTTGTATAACAAAAGCCAGAAAGAACAAACCAAGAGGCAATTTTATTTTTAAATAAACATATTGATATAGTCGGGGAGACTGTTGGTAAAAGATGGATTCTCACACTAAGGCTCATTTGCTTCACTTTGGCAACAGAAAGAGGCCTTGAAGTGAATGTAAATGTAATGACACTGACTCTTTACACTACCAGAGTCGGAGTCTCATTTACACTAACTTTTTTGAAAATACAGGTTCTGATGCTGCTCTTGGTCACACGGGTGCAACTCAAGAGTCTAAAAGCAGTGAAATCTGTGGGGATACACAGGTGTGAGAACAGAATCAGGTCACTGAGGAAGTCTATTCTGCCCTTTGTGCATATAAGCTGAAGAAAATCAAACGTGCGCGATTTCACAGAGAGATACAAACATGGAGAGAGCACAGGCACTGAGTCTGTTCCTTCCCTGCCCCCCAGAATTCCACAGAAATCCCTTCCAGGTGGTTTGAGGGGAAGGGGTAAAGGTGGTGCACCCAGGAAGCAGCTGCCCTCTTTCCCTTCAAGCAAGAGTCCTTCTGCATCTCTTCAGCTGTTATTGTTCATCACTTGGTTGAAAAGGGACCCTGGCGCTTCCAGACAGCACCACAGTCGGCGGTGCAGCAAGGCTAAGGCAGACTCCCAGTCTGCCCCAGCTCTGCACAGCTCCTGGAAGCGGCAGCATGTCTCCTCTCTGGCTCCTAGGCACAGGAGTCAGGGGGTGCTGCGTACTGCCCCCGCCCCAAGTGCCGGCTTCGCAGCTCCCATTGGCTGGGAACTGTGGCCAATGGGAGTTGTAAGGGTGGTGCCTGTCAGAGCGGGCAGCACCCAGAGCTAGGAGCCAGCCGTGTCAGCCGCTTCTGGGAGCCACATGAAGTAAGCGTTGCCCAGAGCCCAAACCAACTCCTGTACCTCACCCCCCCCTGCCCCAGGTTGGAAGCACCTCCCACACTCTAACTCCCTCCCCGAGTGCACACATCCCCTCCTGCACCTAGCCCTGAACCCACTCCTGCAACCTAACTCCCTCCCAGAGCCCACACCCCCTCCTACACCCCAACTCTGTGCCCCAGCCCTGAGCCCACTCCCAGGGCCGGCTTTATGAACTGAGGGGCCCAATTCAAATACCTGGCAGTGGTGCAGGGATTTGGCGGCACTTCGGCGGCGGGGGGGGGGGTCCGCTCCGGGTCTTCCAGGGCACCGAAGGACTCCCTGCCGCTGAAATGCTGCCAAAGACCCGGAGTGGACCCCCCAACAGAGCCCCCAGCCACTGAAATGGCGCCGAAGACCCGGACCCCCCCCCCCCACGGGTGCTGGATGAGTAAAAAAAAACCAAACCTTTAAAACGCCTAAGGCGTGGGGCCCTTTTAGGCGCAGGGCCGAATTCCCAGGAATCGGCCTAAAGCTGGCGCTGCCCACTCCTGCAACCTAACTCCCTCCCAGAGGCCACACTTGAGCCTGTGCCCCAGCCCGGAGCCCCCTCCTGCACCCTAAACCCCTCATTTCCGCCCTCACCCCAGAGCTCTCACCCTCAGCCAGAACCCACACCCCAGCCCAGTGAAAGTGAATGGGGGTGGGGGAGTGTGAGTGATGGAGGGAGGGGTGATGGAGTCACCGGGGGGACAGGAGCAGGGCAAGGATGTTTGTTTTTATGTGATTAGAAAGTTGGCAACCCTAATTGTGCACCATGCAGGAGGCAGCCAATGGCAGTCTAGATTTTTTTAGGAACAGTGGGGAGTTGGCAGTACTGGCTTCTGTGAGTATTGAAATGGCTTATGGGATGTGAACTCTTCTCTATATAAGAAACAATAACCAAACCAGGAAGAAGACGACGTAGATGAGGCTTTTATAAACTAACAAAGTCATCCAAAACACAGGACTTGGTGGTGATGAGGCACTGCAACTACCCAGACATCTGCTGGGAAATAATACAGCAGTACACGTTATCCAACAAATTCTTAGAATACACTGGAGACAATTTTTTATTTCAGAAGGTGGAAAAAGCCGTTGGGGAGAAGCTATTCTAGATTTGATTTTGATAACTAGAGAAAACTGGTGATATTTGAAAGTGGTAGCTTATGTAAAAGTGATCATGAAACGGTAGAGTTCAGGATTCTAAGGAATGATAGGAGGTAAAACAGCACAGTAAAGAAAATGGGTTTCAAGAAGGCAGACATTAGCAAACTCAGGGGGGTGGAAGGTAAGAGCCCTTGGGAAGCAAGTCTAAGGGGAAAAACAGTTGAAGTGAGTTGACAGTTTTTCAGAGAGTCATTATTAATGGCACAAGAGCAAATTATCCCCCTGTGTAAGAAAGATAGGAAGTATGGCAAGAGACCACCCTGGCTTAACCAGGAGATCTTCAGTGATCTGAAACTCAAAACAGAGTCCTACAAAAAGTGGAAACTAGGTCAAATTACTAAGGATGAACATAAATAAATAACACAAGTATATAGGGAAGAGAAAGGCCAACGCACAAGGCCAGGATTAAACTAACTAGAGCCATTAAAGAGTAACAAGAAAGCATTCTACAAATACATTAGAAGCAAGAGAAAGACCAAGGACAGAGTAGGCCCATTACTTAATGGGGGCGGGAGGAGGGGGAACAATTACAAAAAATGTAGAAATGGCAGAAGAGCTAAATGACTTTTTTCTTTCAGTTTTCACCAAAAAGTTTAGTAGCATTTGAACAGCTACCTTTAATGAATGCCAGTGAAAATGAGGTAGGATCTGAGGCTAAAATAAGAAAAGAACAAGTGAAAAAATCACTTAGACAAGTTAGATATCTTCAAGTCACCAGGACCTGATGTAATACATCCTAGAATACTCAAGGAGCTGACTGAGGCGATATCTGAGCCATTAGTGATTAGCCTTGAAAAGTCATGGACAATAAGTGAGCTTCCAAAAGACTGGAAAAGGGCAAATATTTTGCCCAGCTACAAAAAGGGAACTAAGGACATCCTGGGGAATTACAGCCCAGTCAGTTTAACTTCTGTACCCAGAAAGATAATGTAGCAAATAATTAAGCAATCAGTTTGCAAACACCTAGAAGATAATGCAGTGATAAGTAACAGACAGCATGGATTTGTCAAGAACAAATCGTGTCAAACCAACCTGATAACTTTTTTTTGACAAGATAACGAGCTTTGTGGATGGAGGGGGGGAGGGAAGCAGTAGACATGGTATATCTTGACTTGCATAAGGCTTTTGATATTGTGTTGCATGACCTTCTCATAGACTCATAGGTCAGAAGGGACCAATATGATCATCTAGTCTGACCTCCTGCACAAGGCAGGCCACAGAACCCCACCCATCCAATTTTATAACAACTCCTAACCCAGGACTGAGTTATTGAAATCCTCAAAATTGGTTTGAAGACCTCAAGCTGCAGAGAATCCACCAGCAAGCGACCCGTGCCCCACGCTGCAGGGGAAGGCGAAAAACCTCCAGGGCCCCTGCCAATCCGCCCTGGAGGAAAATTCCTTCCCGACCCCAAATATGGCGATCAGCTAAACCCTGAGCATGTGGGCAAGACTCACCAGCCAGCACCCAAGAAGGAATTCTCTGCAGTAACTCAGTTCCCATCCCATCCAACATCTCCCCGCAGACCATTGAGCAGACCTATCTGGTGGTAATCCAAGATCAATTGCCCAAATTAACGATCTTATCATAACATCCCCTCCATATACTTATCAAGCTTTGTCTTAAAGCCAGAAAAGTCTTTTGCCCCTACTACTTCCCTCGGAAGGCTGTTCCAGAACTTCACTCCCCTAATGGTTAGAAACCTTCGTCTAATTTCAAGTCTAAACTTCCTAATATCCAGTTTATACCCATTCGTCCTCGTGCCTACATTAGTACTAAACTTAAATAATTCCTCTCCCTCCCTAACGTTAACCCCCCTGATATATTTATATAGAGCAAGCATATCCCCCCGCAGCCTTCTTTTGGCCAGGCTAAACAAGCCAAGCTCTTTGAGTCTCCTTTCATAAGGCAGTTTTTCCATTCCTCGGATCATCCTAGTAGCCCGTCTCTGAACCTGTTCCAGTTTGAATTCATCCTTCTTGAACATGGGACACCAGAACTGCACACAGTATTCCAGATGGGGTCTCACCAACGCCTTATATAACGGTACTAACACCTCCTTATCCTTGCTGGAAATACCTCGCCTGATGCATCCCAAAATCGCATTTGCTTTTTTAACAGCCGTATCACATTGGCGACTCATAGTCATCCTGCTATCAACCAATACCTCAAGGTCCTTCTCCTCCTCTGTAAGGTCCTAAACAAACTAGGGAAATGCAACTTAGATGGAGCTATGATAAGGTGGGTGCATAACTGATTGGGAAACAGTAATTATCAGTGGTTCACAGTGGTTAAACTGGAAGGGCATATCAAGTGGGGTCCTGCAGGGATTAGTTCTGGGTCCAGTTCTGTTCAATATCTTCATCAATGATTTAGATAATGGCACAGAGACTACACTTATAACATTTGTGGACATTCCCAAACTGGGAGGGGTTGCAAGTGCTTTAGAGGATAGGATTAAAATTCAAAATGACCTGAACAAACTGGCGAAATGGTCTGAAGTAAAGAGGATGGAATTCAGTGAGGCCAAATGCAAAATACTCCACTTAGGAAGTAGTTGGTAGCACAAAACCTAGGTGTGCTAAGGAAGACAGCCCTGAAAAATAAAATGCCAGTTTGATAACATGGTTGCAAGTGTGATTGATTGATTTATTGGTACAGGTCTAGCCTCAAGTTGGCTAAAGCCTAGCATCTTCCTGTAATCTTGTCTGACTAGCTGCCATGTGATGGTAAACTAGATCCCTGCTTCTGTAATACAGGTGTAGACAGCAGTAATAACACAGGTAGTGCTATGCCTGGGTAGGGCCCTAGTGAGAGGCCCACAAGCAAGTATCCACATGATTGAAGTGCAAAAGTCTGACCCTGGCTTGCACAGTAGTTGCTTGGTTTAGGCTGCAGGCAGTCAGTGTATCATCCAGGGGACAGCAGGATTATTGGGTATATAAATGCACAGATTTGATGCTGTACAAGGGGGGGGCAGGGAGAGGCAGAGAAATGCTTATTGCTGGTGATGCTTACAGCTACATGGCTGGTTGAGTGAGTGCAAATCTGCTAAGCAACTTTAGGCATCTTTACTGCAAACTGATGCCTTCGTGTCATAGCAGGCACAAAAGGCCGCACATGTTAATTAGCCGACTCACCAAAAGGCTGAATGCAAAGCTGCATTCTGCTATTTGGCATGGCCACCAGAGGGCAGTGTTACCAGATCATTAAGTTGCTGGTTGCTAAACTTCACTCGATTCACAGCAAGCGTGTGTGGTGAAGCATTTTCCCCAAGCCCTGTGGCCTTGCGTTCTCATGTGTGGTTTCTCTGCACGGGGAGTGCACACATGCCGGTGTCCTTTTTTACAGCAGCAGGACTCTAGCAATATGGCAGCTAGATAGAAAATTCCACTGCAGCAGACTGTGAAGGACAAAGCGATGGCTGATAAATGCCACAACAGTTGAGCCAGCACAAACTAATAACCATGGAGGGTAATGAATGACCCTAGCCTGAATGTAATGTAGGGGCCAGGCTCTCCTTGAATTCCCCAAGCACAGCCAGCACTGTGTCTGGGCGCTGAGCAGCAGGCTTCTGAGTGCTAGTTACTTTTTAGTATAAAATTGTGTTTTCTTTACTGTGCCCATCTTAAAATCCATTTAACTTGGGCAAGCCCTGGCCTTCCTGCTCTCTCCCATTTTGCAGCTGATGAATTGTCTGGCTCATCTTTGATGGCTTGTGCAGCGTGTGGCTCTACTACAAAGCCCTTGCTAAAGGCCACATTTTCCCACCATTACCACTGAACTGGCTGAGTCATTTAAAACCCAGGGATTACGATTAGGGCTGCGAGTCTGTCACAGAGGTCTCGGAAGTCATGGATTCCATGACTTTCTGGGGCCTCCATGACTTCTGCAGCCGGCAGATGTGACTGACTCCAGGGTCGCCCAAGCAGCTAGGGAGGCTCCAGGGCCAGCTGCACCATCCCCCCACCCCAGCAAGGGCAGCAGCAATCCCAGGCCGCACCCCCCCCCCCGCACCCGCCAGCAGCAGAAGCAGCGGCCGCCCCAGGTCACCCTCCCAACCCACAGCAGTGGCAGCAGTCCCAGCGTCCCCCCCACCCCCCGCCAGCAGCAGCAGTCCTGGGCTGCCCCTCCACCAGCAGCAGTGGCAGCACTTCCAGGCTGTTTCCCCCCTACCTCCCCCTGCAGCAGCAACAGCAGTCCCAGGTCACCCACCCGCCCCATCCCTACCAGCCGCAGTGGCAGCAGTCCCAGGCCTCTCCTCGCCGCCACCCGCCAGCAGTAGCAGCGGCAGTCCTGGGCTGCCCCACACCAGCAGCGGTGGCAGCAGTCCCAGCCAGCAGCAGCAGCAGCGGCGGCGGTCCTGGCCCCCCCAGCAGCAGCGGCGGTGGCAGTCTTGGGCCAGCAGAGCTGTCCCCCACCAGCAGCAGGTGTCCCAGGCTGCCCCTTGCCAGCAGTGGTAGGAGCAGTCCTGGGCCACCCCCATCCCAAGCACCAGCGGGCACCCAGGAGCCTCCCCCGACTACCAGCAGGTGCCCTGGCTGCCCCCCCAAGAGCCTACCAGAGCACTCATCATTTATATATAGTACATGTCATGGACAGGTCACAGGGATGTGAATTTTTGTTTATTGCCTGTGACCTGTCCATGACTTTTACTAAAAATACCCATGACTAAATTGTAGCCTTAATTATGATGCTGAACTAACAATTTCTGAACGGAATTTGGTGAATTGTCAGCAGAGCAGGGTGACTAACTTAAAAGGAATTTTTTTAAAGGGTGGGAGGACTTATGCCCTGCTTTTCTTTCTGAAGTTTAAAGGTGACCTGTATCATAACCTTAGTCCCAGATTTGGACCTTAGCGTCCAAAATATGGGGGTTAGCATGAAAACCTCCAAGCTTAGTTACCAGCTTGGACCTGGTACTTGCTGCCACCACCCAAAAAATTAGAGTGTTTTGGGGCACTCTGGTCCCCCTGAAGAACCTTCCCTGGGGACCCCAAGACCCAAATCCTTTGAGTCTCACAACAAAGGGAAATAATCCTTTTTCCCTTCCCCCCTCCAGGTGCTCCTGGAGAGATACACAGACACAAGCTCTGTGAATCCAAACAGAGTGACTCCCCCTCTCCGTTCCCAGTCCTGGAAACAAAAGCACTTTCCTCTTCACCCAGGGGGAATGCAAAATCAGGCTAACAAATCCAACACACACAGATCTCCCCCTGATTTCTTCCTCCCACCAATTCCCTGGTGAGTGCAGACTCAATTTTCCTGAAGTAAAGAAAAACTCCAACAGGTCTTAAAAGAAAGCTTTATATAAAAAAGAAAGAAAAATACATACAAATGGTCTCTCTGTATTAAGGTGACAAAATACAGGGTCAATTGCTTAAAAGAAATATGAATAAACAGCCTTATTCAAAAAGAATACAAATCAAAGCACTCCAGCACTTATATTCATGCAAATACCAAAGAAAAGAAACCATATAACTTACTATCTGATCTCTTTGTCCTTACACTTAGAAACAGAAGATTAGAAAGCAAAAACTACTTCTCCAAAGCTCAGAGACAGCAGGCAGACAAAGACTCAGACACAAACTTCCCTCCACCCAGAGTTGAAAAAATCCGGTTTCCTGATTGGTCCTCTGGTCAGGTGCTTCAGGTGAAAGAGACATTAACCCTTAGCTATCTGTTTATGACAACCTGAGACATGTGACAGTCTCTCCTCCTCCCACTCCATGAGAACACCAGAAAAAGGACTCGCTCTTCCTTTTTTTTAAAATCAGATATTAGCAATGGGGGGGAGGGGGAGAGAGAGAGTCAACATTTGCCGTTTTAATTTAAAAAAGGGGTAGAGGGGCTCATTTTTCTACAGTGTGTTTTGTGAACCATGTGCCACTTTTCTTCAGCCAGCTCAGTCAGGAGCCTAATGTCTGGTTTTGCTGGCAGGGCATGGCCTGCTACTCTGCGCTGAATATTGAAAACTCTTCCACTGGCACTGAACGGCTAGGGACTGGTGAAGGTGAAGCCAGGCAAGCTGCAGACTGTCAGGCAGCGATGGTAAACAGCTGGTAGCAGACGAAAACCAGCTGACTAAACTTCCTTCCACCTCAGTGACTTAGCTCGCTCCTGCCTCTTGGGACAGGGCGTGGCCAGTTTGGTCAGTAGGTGTTTTGAGACGGGGTGGGCTGGCCTGCAGAAGAGAGCACAGCCTATAGCTTTGGCAGAGAAGACAGGTGCGGAGATGGCAGCCGGTTCCTTAGGTGGGGGAGGGAGAGGTACTGAAAAAGGGGAGACACTAAGGGCTTGGAGTTAAAATTTGGCATAACTGTGGCTGTGTGTGTAGTGTTTGGCCAGACCTAGTGACCCTGCTCTGGGCCTGAGTGTTGGAGCGCAGCTGATGAGGGCTAGACAAACCTGCCGTTCGTCTCACTGAGAAGTGTAAGCACAGTGCTGCAGCAGTTCCTTTTCCAGCCAGCCCAACCCAACAAAGTTGCAGAGAAAAAAATCCCCCATCTGATGGCAGAGATTGGAAAAATGACTTGGGCGGGGGGGGCGGGGGGGGGGAGGGCAGCCACCACCTCCTCCCTGACCTGAGCTGAACAGTAGGCCAGGCCTGAGGCTTTAAAGAAGCTCATCATCAGGCACCATGGCTAAGTAGCCAGCATCACTGCCGCATTGATTTTCAATGTGCTATCAAGGCCCCGTGGCACAAGAGCACTAGACAGACACCCTCTCCCATGTGTGTTTGTGCAGCCTGTACTTGGCACCACGGCCCCATACCCAAATGGGCAACATAGTCCCTTCTGGTAATGCGTGACCCTATGGGAATGTACAGCAGGCTGAGAGAGAAGGATCATTATAATGTGGACTCCGGAGTCTCAGACAGGCTGATTGGATCGCTCCGTAGCGCCGAGCTACTCACAGGCTGCTTACCTGTCAATTGCTTGCATTACACCTAGAAAAACCCACTGCTTTCCTTTTTGTCTTTAATGAATGTGCCAGGATTTATACTGGTCCCTTTCTCAGCAGGGATTTTTCTTGTTCTTGGCTCCCCCCATGCAATGTTGCATTACTGTGCCCGGCCCCCCAACCCACAGTAAAGGGTGAGATTGTGCATCAGCGGGGTCACACCGAGGTTCGGCTACACGCAGTCCTATTCTAAAGCTAGCTCTGACAATGACCTTACGCAAATCACCAATCTTCTTTCCGTAAGTTTCTCCATGTGCAGCTTTAAAATGGGAAGACAGTTGATTCTGCTACCTTTCCTATCTTTGTGGGGGTAGTGCAAGAACATACAAACAGCATTTTGCCTTTGCTGTGCCCCCTTGCAGGCATACACATATGTGTACACGTGGCAAGGTTGCCATCCTGCCATGTGCATCAGCAAATGGCTGGCGTGTGTTGGTTCGCTGGATATTTGCATATGAAAACCAGGTGCATGCAGCAATGCAGCTAAGTGTGCCTCATGGTAAAAGACTGGCTCCAATTAGTTCATGTTTGCCCAAAACTTTGAACAAATGCAAAGTGCTAGGGCCTGATAAGTATTTTTGTTAAGCAAGTTCAAAGCCTTGTCAAGGCAGCTGTTCTCAAAGTGAGTTCAAGGTCACTGTTACAGTTGTCACAACTACATGAATATAGATAAGGTCCCCACTAGTTTGCAAAGAATGGGCCTTCGTCATAAATGGTGTAAAGGTCAGTTCCATGTAAATGTCAGAGTCTCCAGCACGCAAATGTGCCAATCTGTCTTCTTTCCGAGAAGGAAGAGCCAAGTCATTAATTGATTAGCCTCTTTCTTCCCCCGAATGAGTTTTTTTAATTCTTCCCATTCGCATCCCTGGAAGAAGCCCTGGAAGGAGGGGGATGCAGTTAAGGCACAGGACTGCTAGTCAGGAGATCTGTGTGATCTTGGGCAAGTCATTTCTCTGGGAGCTGCATAGCACAATGATGAGCACAACAGACTCCTGACAATGACTCCCGAATGTTTAGCAACACATTGCCTTTTGCGTAATATAGCATATGTCTACACAGCACCTGGGAGCAAGGCTCCCAGCCCGGGGCCACACAGTCACATTAGTGCTCTAAAAATAGCTGGGTAGGCAATGTTTTTACATTGTGTAGCTTAGGCTGTAGCCTGGGCTCTCACACTAACCCTGCTCCCTAGGACTGAGCGCCCGGGCATAACAGGAAAGCACTGTCTACATAACTGTTTAGAGCAATACGTGAGCCCTGCCAGTGTGACTCTGGGAACTTGGGCTGAGCATTCCCTGATGCTCCGTAGACACACCCACAGAGAAGGTGCAGGCACATGCCATTCCTTGCTTTCAAGGGGAGCTGCTGGTAATGTGAGAAGGGGAGACAGGAACATGCCCAGCTTTCCTGACCATGGATGAACCTCAAGGAGAAATCCTTAGAATACACAGAATGTTTCTCGTCATTTTGTGCACTGTAGCCTGTGCACATAAAAATATTTGACGTGTCTCGCTTCCTTAAGTTGATCTCACATTTGCTACTCAGAAAATTTCATCCCTTACTTGTGTATGTGGCATCAGAGAGACATGCTGTCCCTAGGAAAACACTATAGCACTTCAAAACTACAGTAGAACCTCAGAGTTACAAACACCTCAGGAATGGAGGTTGTCCGTAACTCTAAAATGATGGTAACGAAACGTTATGGTTCTTCTTTCAAAAGTTTACAAATGAACATGGACTTAATACCGCTTTGTAACTTTACTGTGCAGAAGAAAAATGCTGCTTTCCCTTTATATTTTAGTAGTTTATATTGAACACAGCACTGTACTGTATTTGCTTCTTTTTTGTCTCTGCTGCTGCCTGATCACATACTTCTGGTTCCAAGTGAGGTGTATGTTTGACTGGTCAGTTCGGAACTCTGAGGTTCTATTGGAATCACAACTGGGCACTAAAGGTCTGGTCACACTCCCAGTGACCTCAGTAGCAAACCCCTCACTGACTTGAATAGAAGCAGTTTCAGAGCCGCTGTGCTGATGGAGGCTGCCTTGTTCTTGACAAAGCAGAGTTCAGGATACCAGAGATTCAGGAACCAGCATGCTTTCCTTTAAGTCCATGCGGAACCATTAGTAGGGATATCCTACTACCATCCCTCCCTACATGCTTTGTGAAGTGAGAAGGGTCTGGGGTGACTTACCCACACCCCCTTTCAACTCCAAAAGGAAGGCAGAGATTTGAAATCCTGACTCACTGAAGTGTATTCAGATGTGTATGACAAGTAATGGGCCAGTAACATTCCCCAGGGCACACCAACCTTGTATATAAAACACAGATACACAAGCTTAAGTCATCAGCTATTTCAAAATACACCCCTACTAGCTACTCATCATGGACTCCAAGGTAGAGTGGCTAAGTCAGTGATGCGCACAGCAGCCTTCCAAATGGTTTGACTTGGGTTCAATTGCCAGCCTGAATATTTCAGACGTGGTACAGTCTAGCAGACAGGGTCCTTGACTGCAAATCAGGGGCTTTGGCTTCTAGATCCTGGGTTCTACTGGTCTGCTGTGTGACCGTGAACAAGTCACTTCACCTTTCTCTGCTAGTGTCTTCTCCCACTTTGTCCATCTTGTGAGCCCATGGGGGCGGGGCTGTCGTGTTTGTACAGAGTACGTGGCCTGGAGCTCAACTGGTGTCACTAGGTGCTACTGTAATATAAATATTCAGTAATAAATATTGATCTATCATTTAAGTGCTATCAGCAATAGATTAGGGGTGGAATCCTGGCCCCACAAGTTTTGCCATTTACTCCAATGGAGCCAGGATGTCACCCTAGACGAATGTCATTTTGATGGGTAGCGAAGACTTGTGGCTTAGTGTTGAAATTACTTAAGGCATGCGGAATCATGGTGCCAGTCTCTCTCTCTCATAGTTGGCTTTAATTACTGTATGAAGCATCCTAGATACTACAGAGAAGACTGCTTTCCAAATATACTTGATGGGTGTAGGGCAAACACAACCGAGCAGAACTGTTTACTGTAACACTCAGATGGAAACAGAGTGCCAAATTCTATAATTAGTGAAGGCTCAAGTTCCCCATCAGACAACTTTCCCCATTTGTTGAAGTAGACTGAGGATGAATAGCTCATCATTTTTCATTACAGAGGAAGGACTGTGATACCTGTTTTAGTCAAATTCTTCATATTTGAATAAACTGTCTAAAAACTCAGTTAAATGGGTTGGTTCGTAGTTTCCAGGCACTTGTCTGTATGAAAGGTTTCTATGTACAGATGTAACAGCATTCTGCAAGTTGCCACAAACCAAGTCTCCACATCCAAAAATCCCTTGACCTTTGGGTGGGATTTGGAATCTGGATTCTGCAACTCAAGCCTCATTTCTTTTTTCCTCCTCCCTACAAGTGTTCTTTTCACCTCTCGCATTGATAAATTGTGTTTTGGAATCACACAGCTCCCACTGATATTAATTTTAGTCCCTGGGAGAAATTGCGATTTCCTGTCGGGAGCTATTTCTGAGACAAAACAGGAGCCCTGGTTGAAGCACAAAAGGAAATTAAAAAGTCTATCTTTACTCCAGGATGAATCAGAGAAGACCTCATCTTTCAACTAATTAGAAATGTGTCCCCCAGCCTGCTGTGAAATATTATTATGAAGCCTAATGGGCTCCTCAAGCTTAATTTAATCACTATCATTTCTGGTGCTCTCTCCTTTTACAAATGCGAAACAAGTTTGGGAAAGATTTTGAATTGCCCTCAGTGTGCTGGAAATAACTTCATACTAGACTGAAAACACTGAGCCAGCCCTATGTGCAATAAACTGGAAGGAGGTGGATGGGTCTGGCTCTGTACAGGGCCACGTTAACAGTCTGGAATTCTTGGCACACCAGTGCATGGGTCCCCTTAGCCCCGATCCCAGCCCCATGCTGTGGTCCCATTTCTGCTTGTGGTGGTAGTGGCCACCCTTATAAGAACTGGCTTCTGGAGTGCTCAGCTTCACTTTTTGGGTCAGTCTGGGGCCTCTCCGCTCTTTGCACCACTTTGGGCAGGCTGGGGTATGTTCAAGACGACAGATGATGCAGCTCCACTTACTCCGATGCAGGCATGGGACTCTCTGTATGGGTCCCTCTTCCCCTCTGGAGCCACAATGCGGGAGAACAGCTAGACCATCTGCCCACACTGAGTCTTCTGCTGGGGCCCCTCAGAACAGTGGGTTTCAGAGTTAACAACCCACTAAGATGGATGAGGCTGTTCACACCTTTCAGAGCTACTGTTTCAGGCTGCCTGCAGCCTAAGGCAGGCATCACTGCATTGGTTATACCTGGCTCGCTTCGCAAACATGAGAGCTAGAACATTTTTTGTAGATGAAAGCTGAGATTCTGACGTTATCACGACTCCAGGAGCTGAGGCCCTATGCTGCCTATGTGTTAATGCAGTTCCTGATATGGGCCGCACCTAGGAGGTCCTAAGCACATCTTGAGGTACTGAATGCCCCAACTCCCACTGGTTTCAGCAGCTTGCAGGAGACTCTCCACAGCTCAGAGGATCAGACCCTTTAGTGAATAGCTCTGAAGCTTTTCCACACAAAAAAGCCCCTCACTACTCTAGAAAGGCTCCCTTATCAGCAGTGAAGCACAGTGTGTCAGTGCCAGCCATGTGGCATGGCACTGAAGGTCACAGGAAGGCCAAATTGGATTGTAGCCTGGGACTGTCAGGCCCCGTGCCAGCGAAGGCTGCAAATGTGATGTTTGCAAAGCACATTGGCTCTGAAGGAAGTGATCATCTGTCCTCCTCCATCTGTGGAAGTTGTGGCTGGTGGAGGAGAGAGAGATAATTTAGGAATGAAAAGATTCTAAGTGAAGGTGTTTTTTGAGAAGGTGGGGGAGGGGAAGTGAGGGAAGGAAATAAACAGTGATTAAAAAGCGTAAATTAGTAACCATGCCTTTAATAACTTGTAAATATAATTTTAAAATTTCAAGCAGCTAAGATATACATTTTTTGTCTATGCCTGACACCTTCAACGTAAACCAAGTGTTGATGACCTATTTGTTTCGGTTCACCCCTTTTCTAAAGCATACAAATTAAATTCTCAATCACCTTAATATACAACAGTTTTATGGACAAAAATCTCACCTGATTTCTATCCTTTCACTGAAGTATTTGCTATGCAATTATAGCTGGAGAACAATGTTTCACTCAACAAACAGAAAAACTCAGATTTAAGCTAACGGAAGAAATACTTCAAGATATTCTCTCCCCACTCTCAAACTCCTCCACCAAACAAAATACCCAGAATCACAGTGCTTATTTCCAAGAAGAAGAAAAAATGATGGCAATAATGTCTAGGCAACTCTTTTTGGACCCAAGGCTTTATTTATCTTAAACATCACAGTGCAATGATTTCCACTTCCACGATGTTCAGCCTCTAGCAAAGAAACTGCATTCACATCTGAACAAATCAAATGGAACATGCTAACCCTGCGAGCCCAAAGTTACATTCCTAGAACCATGTTCAAGCTTCTACAAGAAGTGGCTTGATTTTCAGGGGGGCTGAGCCTCTGCAGGTCCCATTGACTCCAGGGAAGCTGGGGTTGCTCAGCTACTCGGAGTTAGGCCATTTCTATTCAGATGCCTAAATAAGAATTTCAGAGTCTGATTTAGGTCCCCAGGTTTGAATGTTTTGGGCATGATGTTCCCAGCACAGGCAAGTATGAAGGAGCAGTAACTGAACCACTACAGAATCCACATCAGAGGGTTCCCAACCATGGCACAGATACTGTATTGGCACAGATATTGGTACTTTAGGCTTGTATCACTGATACTCTACCTGGGCTTCCCTTAGGACTCAGCTTAGGGTTCACTCCTGTGAAGTGCCGAGTACCCCCACTGACACTGAAGCCAATGGGAGATGCACGCTTCAGGACTGTGCCCAGAATAAGAAGTGCTGAATAAGGCCCAATTCTGTTTCCACTGAAGTTAATGATAAAATTTCTACTTATTTCAATGGGAGCAGGAGCAGGTCCTTAGCAATACACCTCTGCCCTTAGCCCTGATGTATTGCCTGGCTCCCATTCAAAGTGCATGTTCTAATTCCCAGTGGAGCTAGGACTTCTCCTGATCAGTCTTATTACAAAGACTGGGGTCTGGGGCAGCCTCGGCTGCATTGTAGGGTTAGATCAGATACAGAGGGATGGGAGGCAGTGGGCACTGGCTGCCCCACCCAAAGTATTAGCCTAGTTCCCAGGTTCAGTTGGTCAAACTGGTGGGAAAGCTCTGAGCTTGAGTGAAATAAAAAAGACTGAAGGAATGAACGAACATAACAATAAAGTGAAAATGTGAACCTTATTTTTTCAAATCTATTTCCCACTGCTTTAGCTAACAAATCTACTACCTAAGTGTAGATAAGTCAGTCGCCCAAAACCCTCTTTCACAGTCCTCATGTGTACGCAGAACTAAAACAAATTCACAACTACAAGTGCAAAGAAAAAGATAAAGTTACAATCTTCTGAGCTCCTACTTTGTGCATTTATGGGGAGCTCAAGTTTGCGGATAAAAGCAAGAGCAAAGAGGTTCATTCTTCTGGAGTGCACATATGAAAATCTACCTTACCAGCTTCTAATACAGAGGGTGTCTAAACTGACATAAATAATCACAGACTTGATTAGAAATAATATATTATTCTAGACTTTTTTTTTTTTTTAGTTTTCATGTAAGACCTTTATACTCTTGACATCTATGTGAACAAAGAATCAAACAGGCACTTCTCAAGCGCTATTGTGTTGTTAAATGACACATGGGAGGAACTGAACAAATATGATTTAATGCCTACGATGGGAAATTAGGGGAGATCTTCATGGTGTTGGCTTTTTCAAGTCTCGGATCTGTTTAATCAAGTAGTTCTTCTCATCGGTGAACTGTTCATCATCTGTCCTCTCTTTCTGGAAATTGCTCAGAAACTCAATTAGCTTGGGTTGGTTTTTCAATAGAATCTCCACGATAGGCTGCGTTTTGTTTGGACTGGCCACAAATACCTAATATGCAAACAAAACCACACACACACACAGAGACAGAAAGAGAGGGATGAACAATCAGAGTCATGATACTGCCCATCATCATTCTCTGTTGAGGCAACTGAATGCTGGTGGCCACATTCTCTGGCGCCTACTCTGTATCCACTGAGCACAGTATCCAGTGAGGGGGAGAGGGAAGGGGCTGCATATTTGTTGGTTGCAGCTACCTGACCCTGTGGCCAGTTCTACACTGACCTCAGGCCCAGCATACTTTATAGTAGCCTCTAAGATCCTTTCGTCTAAAGTATGACAGCTGGCTATGGCTCCCAAGAGGTTGTCTGCCAGCTGGGGATTAGTGCAGTTGCACTCTGACCATGACCCTTCCATTTCTGACAAGCATCTGTGTCTCCGGAGCTGCAGGGAGGGCATAGGAACAGACTGTGCTAGCCACATATTAGCTGGGAAGATCCAACAGCTTTCCTGGCCCTTTAGTGGCACAAAGCAGCCAAAACAAGAAAGAAAATCTATCCCTGTATCTTAAACATATGTTAAAGCTTCCCATAATCTTGCTCATTAGCAGCTGGAAGTGAAGTTGCACTTGACCTTATCATCACTCTCCCTTATTCTGTTCCTTTTATTGACGGATGGTTTGATTGTAATGCTGAAAGTTGGCTATAAATCCCTGATCGCTTCCACATATGCAGCCCTCCAACATGAAATGTCTTAGAACCATATTTATTGGGAGAACAGGCGAGTCTTGTGTTGGTCATAGAATTTCCATAATAAATTGAAATAGCCTAAAATTAGACCAAGAGATTTGTTTTGATTTGTGAACTTAAGTCACATCCTCCACTTCGCCCTAGTCCATTTTAGCAAGCAGTCTGTGAATGGAAATTTACAGGAGCAGGCTCCACATACATTTCAATCTGTTTGCTAAGCTCACAAGGACACAGCAGTGAGGCAGATCAGAAGGATAGTGTAACACGCTTACATACGCAGCTCACTGCCAGCCCAGTGCCTTGGAGGTGCTGTCTGTGGGTCACCCATGTGAGAAGCTGGGATCTTCCCTTTGTAGCAATCCGCACTTGGGAGGCACTTGCCTTTTGTCCTCCCTGTAACTCTCTTTTGGCTCCTTGTTAGTCTGAATCTGAGGGCTTCTCCTGCTTACAGCTGCAGCCTCCTTCAAAGTGAGGTTCCGCAGCAAGAAGCTGTAGCCTGAGTAGTACTGTAGCCTGTGGCACTGATGCCTGAGCATGTCTCCCCAGCCTAGATCTCAGCCCCTGTGCAGATTCCCACATCCTAGGAAGGACAAGGCCACTGAAGCAGCTCCTCCACCATACCACAAGGTGCAGATTTGCACCCACAGGTGTCCTCTTTTCAACAATCTGACCCTTTGTTCAGAACTTTTAAAGTCATGGACTTCTTTTAATTCCTGGTGACCTCTAGATGTCCACAAGCAATGGCAACTGACTCAGTAGCGCAAGACTTCACCAAGACCCCTTTAGAGCAACCTCCTTGCCAGATGCTTCAAGTTCTCAAAAAGTGGCATCAGTTATTAGGGGCACATTCCTTGTTCTGAGAGGTAGTCAGCTCATGGCCCTCTTGAGTGCACTGAGAGGTACAGATAATTTGTTCAGCCACTGCTTTGACCATTTAATCATTTTAAAAACATTCCTTCCATTACAAATAACCCTATTATACAAACTGCATGTTGTTTCCCACAGTTCGGATAAATAAAAATTGTTTGTGAGAGCACAATACAAATATATTTGCAATGTCTTGCATTTTCAGAAGTATCTAGTGATTTGGGTGCCCAATCCGAGACAGCTTAAAGGAACCTGACATGCAAAAAGCACCCATCCACAGAAAATCAGGCCCTGTTAAGTTGTCTCAAGTAGGCCACCCTAAAATTAAAGCACCAAAAATGATTAATCAATTTGAACATTTAGACCACCACTGTAGCTACACAGTGTGAAAGGAACAGCCTGTGAACATTCTTGAAAGGATTTAATTTTAACACTGGCTCTAGCCTAAAATATGCATTAGCATAGCAAATGATTAAAAGTGAGATGATGTCTCCTGTTAGACTGAATTCTTTAGCTTCTTGTCTGATTGCTTATAGGTTATAATCCTCCCCCTGAAAAAGTGGCATAAAAGATAGAAAACTCAAATGTAAATCATCTTTTGACTACTAGACCTACTGCAGGACTCAATTTCAACTCACAAATACTTTTTTCAAACCCTGGGATCGTAAAAGGATTATAAAACTGAATGACCAGCTCCCTCAATCAACTACAGTACCACAATGTCACAGTATTGAAACAAAGAAACTTTACACATATCTACAACAAAGAATCTTTATACCTTGAGGCTAGATACAGTATGAGGTTTTATTTTTTAAAGTCTCCTGCTAATGCTTCGCTTGAAGACAATTAAAAAAAAAAAGATATATCCCTGGAAACAACATCAGTATTCCAGCTAGTTGGAATATTTCTGAAAAAATAATTTTGTGGAGATATATTGGTTTCAACGACATATCTGTCAGGAAGGGTTTTGTGACTGAGAGTTCTCTGGTCACCTCTGAGGAGTTTCAACACAACTCCACTTTGTGAAAATGTTTGAAAGGTTGTTTTTTTTCATTCCAACACGGAATGAAAACAAATGTCAAAACTCAAAAGTTGCCATGAAATAGAACTGTTGTCCTCTAGCTGGCTTTAAATCGGTATTGTCCATCCAAATTGATAAACTGTACACTCCCTATCCACTCCATAAAGTATTTGATCAGAGTGTTCTGGAGTCTGACCTTGGTTCTCACAATAAATGACAACGTGTCATCATCAACCCAAGGGAACACAACAGGGATAAAGATACTAAAATGGTCTGATACTCGATGCGTCATTGTGTGGTCACTGATAATCTTTGCTTTTTTTAAGCACAGAGGCCAAGGCTACTGAATGTCACAGGATCTTGATGAGAATAGTTCACTGTAACCTCTGACCTACTTTTAAATGGTTAGAGATTATGGTCCAAATCCAGTATGCATAACTCTATACATCAACCGGCCAATTGACCCACCAGGGCTGAAACTGGCCCCAAGATTTTCTCATATGCATCGCAGGGGGATTACCACCTTGCTGGAAGTGCATGAAAGCTCACGTAGCTGCACCTACAACATCCCCCACAGACCAAAGAATTATCAAGTCTATAGCTCAGAAATAACACTGTGGGCGTGTAAACACAAACTCGGCTTCTGCCCCATGCTGAGTGGAAACTGTCAGTATTGTCAAGTTATGCAGAACCATTTGCAGAGTGAGCGACAGGAGATAGCTTTGTGATGTGCATGAAAGAGAATGGAAAAATGAAGCTAAGGTCAATCTATTTTTAGATTTAAACACTCAAACCTATCTTGCTACATCTCTGCTTAAGAAAAACGTTATATTATCCTGAACCACCACTGTGGGGTGAGTTCACAAAATAACTGAATTGTTTAACATGATAGTCAAAAGAGGCTGATACTATTCTATATTTGTATGTGCATTGAGTGCAATATACTGCAGTGTGCTTTACTTTTGATTGCCTGCAAGAGAACAAAGCAGCAAAAATCACATACTTGGATGGACGAATAATGGTAACAAATATATTCGTCAAAAGAAAACACATGAGTATTCAGAAAGACCTTTCAAACCAGATATTGATTCTCCTGCTGGAATGGAGAGGAAGAAAAGGTGTGTGTGTGGGGGAGAGGTTTTATTAACACTTAAGATACTCACTAATCCCCTTGTTTTTGTTACCTGGGGGCTACCTATATTCCCCAGGCTTTTAGGTGGCCATGAGTGGGTGACTGGTTGTGTAGGGTGGAGGCTAAGGGTTGAAGAGGTCTCATTTTGTTCGAGCAAGGGTAAGGGAGGGAGCAGGGATGATGAGGGAGGCAGAGGTCATGCTGGTGAGGGAACAGTTAGATGGGAGGAAGTACTGAAAATAAGACCTCATTACTTATCTTCTGTATCTCTGGGCAGAGTGCTCTGGATGAGTACAACAGGCCTCAGTGCTTGAAGAGTTAATTGCATTTTTAATTACCATCAAACTTAACCATAAAATATTTAGAATTATAGATGCTCATGGTTCTAGTTAAAATATTGCAGCTTCAAACTCTTAATAATCAGATACTGCCTCAAGGAGCTGAGAGTCATATGCCTTCTTCAGGGTCAACTGGGGCATGGGAGAGCTGGAATCTGGATACTTACTTAACAAGCACTTTTTTCAGTTCAAATGTGCCTAGCTGCAAAAACATCCAAGTCAGGTAATTTAAACCCAAATCTTTTGGCAGCTCGCAGTAAGTAGCAAGTATCAGCCACTTGGCAAATCTTTGATTTCATATCGGTATTGGCAGTCTGTGGTAATTTAAAACAGGACTAACTGGATACTTTCAGCACAGTTTGAAGTTATGGGAAAATAAAGACAGAGAGACCGACTTCCTCCCCACCCTCGGTTACACCAGCATACAGCTAGAGTAACCAGGGGGAGAATCAGGCCCAAGGACTCTGCACCCAGAGCAGCAAGGCACATCACTGCCTTTCGCCTGCCAGAAAGGGCGTCGGGACAGGGCAGTAGTTTTTCTATGAAGCGTACATTCTCTTTCATGTTTAGGGATTTCCTGGATCGGTTCCCATCATCAGCATAGAATTTATTAATAAAGGAAAACTCAGGACAAAATGCTCAGTGCCCTTCTCCCCTGCGTATTCTAAACTTGTTCTGCACTTGTGGAACAAGAACTGAATATACGAGAGCGCGCTATACTGTGGACAGAGAGGGGGATTTTGCTGCAACTATGGGCTCTCAGTTATGCTCTCAGTTAGAAATGTGCAACTTCCACTGGATGAGATTCTGCTTTGAATTACACGGTGCAACTCCCATAGAAAACTGTAGGATGAATACTGTGCGTACTACATTCATGTCTAACTGCTGCCATATGATATTATCGTAAAAATATTATTGAGTCTCATGGAAGCTGGAAGAACTTGGCCCACTGACATCAGCGAGGGTTGCAATATCATTCACTATTTGTTTCACATCGTGCCAAAAGTCCCAATCAGGATCAGGGCCCCATGGCATTAGGTACTGCCCAAAATACATGGGTAGGCACTGTCCCTGCACTGAACAACCTACGAACTGGATACTCCAGGCATGAGAAACAAAAGCACGGTGGACACTGGGAGGGAGGATGAGGGTGACAGTAATGATATCATATGGTTACATAGATACCTATGATTACAAATCACTCCAAATCCTCAAATTTCTATTTTAAACAAAATAGATAAATAAAATCATCTATTCACCACTGTCTGATTTCTTGGAACAGCCCAGCAGAACTGGGTGCTTAAGAGGAATCTGAAACAATAGATGGTAGTGGCTTATGGATTAATTCAGGGACTGCACTTCATGCATAGAAGTTCCATGCATAAGAACGTGACCATTAGCAAATATGAAAAAGTAGCTAACAGAGACCAATTCTCTCTCTCCTCTTCCCTCCCCTGACATTTGAGCTCTTAAAGATTGCAAGTATTTGGGATTTGCTCTCTCCAACTTATGTTTGAGCTGCATACCTCCTGATAAGGGGTAAGAGCAGAAGCTACTCACAGTAGTTTGGCTGTCAAGAATAAGTCAAAGGCTTACACAAGTAATTAAGTGCATCACTGAGGCTTATTATGCAGGAAGCAAAATATTGAAATATGTTGGGAATCCCTGTGGTTACTTTACGTAGATGAAAGATTGTATGGAGCAGCCATACCATCCTTCAAGCCGCATGCTAGAGATGTGAACGCCTGCTGAAAGATCTTTTGCACAATAGAAATGGCAGAATCAAAGACCTCAAAAAGTCTTTTTGCACATTCTGAGGGTGATGTAATTTTTTTAAATACTTGCCATTTGGTGCAATGTGGTCTGTTTTATAAACATCTCCCAGAGAAGGACACTTCCCCCCCCCCCATAGGTTTTAATCCCTCTTTTCTGCAAATTAATCTGTTCAAACTATGAAAAATACAGCCATACATATTTATGAGTTAATTTTGCATTATAGTAGCTCTGCATAATAATAATTCTACTCATCTTCTTGCTCAGGGCAAAAAATGTTTTTGATGGGTAAATAAAATTAAAAAAAATTAATCAAATCATGATGATAAAAGAAAGCAGTGTATGTGCCTGGGCTGATAATATTTTTATGACAATTTTGTACGGCTGCATTAGTGATCAGTGCAAAACAGAACCAGAAAGAGGCAGATTAAGCATATGCTGGTCTCAAACTTATCAAAGGCAAATCTCTTAAAATAATATAAAAATTCTCACTTGCTTCTGCCTCACCCAGAGAGCCAACACTGTCTGTCTGTTTAGGTTCTTACCCAGCACTGTAATATCTGATTGGTGGGTGCCATCCATATCAAATATTTTGGAATCACATGACTCCCCCAGTTCTCACCCAGAGTCACTATGACATGACCTAAGGCGGCTGAGGAGAGCACCATCGACCCCAGCAAGTAGTTAGTCTGCAGCAATCAGCCAGGCAATTTGTCACCCCTTGCTAATAATGCATTGCTGTAACAAGGGCCCCTCAGATCATTAGGCCCAGATCCAAATGACCCTGCCTTAGACATCACCTAGAGAGGGCAAGCAAGCAAGCGAGAGAACTGACTGTCAGGGAGAAATTTCTTATTAAAACATTTTCAAATGTTTGAAATGGTTTGTAAAACCCCACATTTTTCTGTGTTCTCCTCCCTCCCATAGTGAAAGAGAGGCTCCTTTGTCTCTGAAGGCCACGCTGAGTTACCTTGAACACATGGAATGCCTCAAACTGAATGTTGGGGCTTTTATCTCGCAGCAGGTTCATCATTAGCTTCAGGTTCTCTGGTTTGCTGATGTATTTTGTCATGATGGCAAAGTTGTGTCGGTCCAGAATCAGTTCACCCAGCAGCTACAGGAACATTTACAAAAACAAAGGCCTTGTGACTCATCACAGAATGTATGACTCAGATGAAAGCACCATATTTTTATCTTCATCCCCAGAGGTTTCAACAGAGTCTTATCTTAGGCCATGGTGGCTTCAAAAATGGAGGGCCTTTAAAAAAATTGAGGTAAATTTGCTGTACCTGTAAGTGAGATAACTGTCCAATAGCACTGATCATGCAAATAGTGCAGAGCTAGATACCATATTAAGGAACAGAGTAACAGTTGTATTGAGCCAGATAAAATAAAAGCAAGTACAACTACCCCACATTGTTCTGCTAATTCACCTCAATCCTTACATGCCCCACACTTTCCTGTTCTAGTCATGAGGAGACTGCAGATTTTATCAAATTGCTTGGTGCATGGAAAAATGGGGACTACAACGAACCTACCAAACTCACTCCCATCTGTGTTCTGAACTAGGCTGTGACACTGAGAAAAGAGGATGACACCCTCATTTCAGAGAAAGGACTCCAGGCTTTGCCATATGAGTTCACGAACTTTTTCACTGCTAACCCCAATGCAGTGACATAAAGCTATCTCCTGATTTGCACAAGCACTAGATTAATTTAAAAGAATTTCTTTGTAACCAAAAAAGGTATATTAGGCCACTCTGTGACAGTTGTTTAATAGTCCGAGCATGTTATGGCTAGTAAAAGAAAGGTGTTCAGGAATTTTACATTACCTTTAAAGATTGTCTCTTTGTGACATAATTCTCAGAATGAAGCAGTTTTTCATAGTCCTCAAAGATCTAAGGGAACAAGAAAAAAATCAGTGTAGCCATATTCTTCCTTCTCCCCATCCCCCTGTACTGGTCCTTCCTGCACTAAGCTTTGCAATGGCAGCAGCACAGCGCTGGCACTTCTTTATGATGCCAGAGCTCAGCCCATATTGACCACTGATTAGCAACGTCCAATCAGTGTTTGCTTGCACATGTGAATCCACCAGAGAATCAGGAACTTATTGCCTTTGTGAGTCACACCTTATGCCATCATCTTATACAAGATTATGAACTTGCTGCCAAAATAGAACACACAAATATAACATTAGTAACCAAAGACCATCTGAGGTAACTGTTATAGCAACATAGGGTTATATAAGTAGAGTGCCATCTATGTCCCTGGAAAGACAGACAGAGGAGGCTGGTGGAAGTCTGGCTTGTTAGAGTGACATTGCTATTTTTAAGTGGGTTTCTACACATGCATCTAACTTGCCCATTTTCCTTTTTGCTTCACTTCAGTTATCCTCATTGTCATTACTATTCGCTATACCTTGGAGGCTTAAAGATCAAAATGAAGGCACTGCAAACACAGCATGGGGCAGTGACACAGAGAAATGTAATGGAGTCATGCAATGTTTATAATGCCTCTTCTTAATGTTACAGTTTCTGGGCCTCACTAGGTTCTGAGGACTTTCAAAGTCCCATTGACTTAGTGGGAGTTGAGGATTGCTCAGCACCATCCAGGAACAGATCTCTTGTGCTAAGACATTTTGCAGTTCTTGTTCATTAAATGTAGACAGAGCCATAGGGGGGCATGGTGATTTACAAACAGATACTCAGTGCTGAAAAAAAATATGAATTTAGAGAGAGACTCAACATGTTATACCAACTGGTTAGAATGGGAGGAAAAGGTAATGAGACTACTATTTTGTGTAGTGCTTGCATAGCTTTATTTTATTTTATAAAAAATGTAATGGGCCAAATCTTGAGCACTAAAATCAATGTAGCTCCGTTTATTCATCAGTATAGCTCCATTGGCATATGACCGAAAGACCGGGTAAAATGGGGCAAGACTCAGGGCCAGAAACCTGAGGCCAAGGGTTTTAATGATTGTGGGAAGCAAGAGCCAATCACTCAGGCAGCTAGACTGTGCCACTGTCTATGCTGCCAGGCCATACTGCTATTTTTAGCAAACTAGCTCACGCAGAGCTAGCGTGTGTAAGCCTGCCTGTGGTGAGAAGCAGACACTCAGCTGCGATGTAGATGTACTCTAAGACTCCAGTCCTGCACTGAGTACCAGATGGGTGGAGCTTTGTGTTTGCACAGAGCCCCGGGGAGTCAGGGCTCCATGCAGGGATTGGCTCATATGATTCATATGTTTGTTAAAATGAAAAGGAGCTGTGTCAATGAACCAGTCCCTGGCTGTCTCGTCATTCAAAGAGTGAACACGGAGTGACACTTACCTCCCATCTCACTACATGTCAATGGTGGGCATTTGTCAGCATTGCCACAAACCTCATTCTCAGAGCCAAATCTGCCCTCAGATGTATGTATTCAACACACCCTGATTTCAGTGGGAGTTGTTCATTTGTATCTCAGGGCACAATTTGTCCTTTATTGTTTAGGATATAATGGGAACGTCTATACAGCAAAGAAAACCCTTCGGCAGCGAGTCTCAGAATCCAGGTCAACTGACGTGGGTTGTGATATAGGGCTAAAAATGGCAGTATATACTCCTGAGGGAATTCTGTGCCAAAATATTAAAAATTCTAGAAGTTTTATTTGTCAATAAATAAATGCAGAGGCTCCAGCATGGCAGTGGGGAGCACAGGCCACTGGCTGCATGAAGGTGAGAGATCACCCTGCAACTTCCTCACTCTCCACCCCCAGGACACAGACTCAGTGGTAAGGCTGCACCTGACCCTGAAACAGCACAAGGCCTGGGCCTGCCCTAGAAATACCCTAGGGCTCTGCCCCTTTATGCCAGGCGCACCACGTGTGGGGCAAGCAGGCTCAACCAGGCAGGATCCAAGTGTGGAGGGGCTTAGTGGGGGGAGATCCAGGTATGGGGTGAAAAGAGTCTGTGTGGGACAATCTGGGTGCAGGCAGCTCAGTGGGGGGGTCTAAGTGTGGGAGGATCTGGATGCACAGAGGCTCATTGGGAGGGTTCCAGGTGCAGAGGCAAAGGGACTCTGCAGGGACTTCCAGGTGAAAGTGGTTGGGGCTCAGAGGAGGAATCTTGGTGTGGGGGTCTCAGCTGGGGGGTCTGGGTGCTGGGAGAATAGGGCTTGTTCAGGTGGGGGTCTGGGTACAGCTAGCTGGGAGTCAGTGGGAGTTTGGTGCAGCTAGTTGGGGGATGGTGGCATGGGAGTCTGGATGTGGAGGCTCAGGGTGGTGGAGCTCATCAGGGTGCGGGTTTGAGTGCAGGGAGCTCCATGGGGGGTGGTCTGGGTGCAGGGGTCTGGAGGCAAGGGGTCTGGATGCAGGGAGTGAGGCTTGGAAGAGGTATCTGGGTATAGGTGGCCCAGATGCACGGGGGTTGGGAGGATGGAGGAGCAGGTCCTTGTACAGTGACCCCTCCCCCTGCATCTGGGGAGCAACGGGGGCAGGAAGCAGGAGCTTCCTGCCGCTGGGGGAGGTTTCTGGGGGCGGGTCGGACACAGCCCCAGCCACTTCTTGCAGGGAAATGGGAAATCCTGTTCTCTCCTGCCTCCAGCCCAGCCGGGACTAGTAGCTGATCCCAGCTCAGGGTAGGAGCCACTGGCTGGGGTGTCCACAGCTCTGTGGTGATTTACCTCTCTGCCAGCTGCTCCAAGTGCCTGAAATGATGTACCTGCGCAGCTAGGGAGTGGTGTCTGGCTGCTCTTGCAGGTCCCCTTTGCTTCCCTATCAGAAAGTCATTTTTCTGCAGGGAAGCATGCGCAGTATTCCTCGAGGAGTAAATACAGATGTTCCGGCTTGGGCTGGATCCTGGGCTCTGAAACCTGGGAAGGATAACAGAGCCAAGGCTCCAGCACAAGCCAGAATACACTGCTATTTTAGCCACAGCAAGCCTGAGTCAGTTGACCCAGGCTCTGAGACTCACTGCTGCGAGAGCTTTTTTCCCCCCTTGTGGTGTAGACATACCCAATGTCTCCATTTGTTGGGGAAAAAAAGAGTGAGCCCAATCTTGCAAGGTGGTGTGGGTGCCTCCTGCAAGGTGCTGCCTGACCTCAGCTCCACTGGCTTCAACACACCTCACAGGCTCAGGCCAAACAGGAACAGATTATGCTTTGAGTCTCCAGGTCTCTTATTCTTATGGGGGAATTCAATCACCCTAACATCTGCTGGGAGAACAATACAGTAGTGCACAGACAATCCAGGAAGTTTTTGGAGAGTGTTGGGGACAACTTGCTGGGGCAAGTGCTAGAGGAACCAGCTAGGAGCTATGCTCCTCTTAACCTGCTCTCACAAAACAGGGAAGAATTGGTAGGGGAAGTAGAAGTGGTGACCTGGGCAGCAGTGACCATGAGATGGTCGAGTTCAGGATCCTGACAAAAGGAAGAAAGGAGAGCAGCAGAATATGGATCCTGGATGGCAGAAAAGCAGACTTTGACTCCCTCAGGGAACTGATGGGCGGGATACCCTGAGAGACTAACATGAGGGGAAAAGGAGTCCAGGAGATCTGGCTGTATTTTAAAAAAGCCTTATTGAGGGTGCAGGAACAACCCATCCCGATATGCAGAAAGAATAGCAAATATGGCAGCTGATCAGCTTGGCTTACCAGAGAAATCTTCGGTGAGCTTAAACACAAACAGGAAGCTTACAAGAAGTGGAAACTTGGACAGATGACTAGGGAGGAGTATAAAATTGTATTGCTCAAGCATGCAGGGGTGTAATCAGGAAGGCCAAAGCACAATTGGAGTTGCAGCTAGCAAGGGATGTGAAGGTAACAAGAAGGGTTTCTACAGGTACGTTAGCAACAAGAAGGTGGTCTGGGAAAGTGTGGGAGCCTTACTGAATGGGCGAGGCAACCTAGTGATAGATGATGTGGAAAAAGCTGAAGCACTCAATGCTTTTTTTGGCCTCAGTCTTCACAGACAGACAAAGTTGCTCCCAGACTGCTGCACTGGTCAGCACAGTATGGGAAGGAGATGAGCAGCCCTCAGTGGCGAAATAGTTCAAGGACTATTTAGAAAAGCTGGACATGCACAAGTCCCTGGGTCCGGATCTAATGCATCCGAGGGTGCTGAGGGAGTTGGATGATGTAACTGCAAAGCCATTGGCCATTATCTTTGAAAACTTGTGGTGATCAGGGGAGGTCCCGGACGACTGGAAAAAGGCAAATATAGTGTCCATCTTTAAAAAAGGAAAGAAGAATCTGGGGAACTAGAGACCATTCAGCCTCACCTCAGTCCCTGGAAAAATCATGAAGCAGGTCCTCAAGAAATCCATTTTGAAGCACTTGGAGGAGAGGAAGGTGATCAGAAACAGTCAACATGGATTCACCAAGGGCAAAGCATGCCTGACCAACCTATGACTGCCTTCTACAATGAGATAACTGGCTCTTCGGATATAGGGAAAGCAGTGGACATGATACATCTTGACTTTAGCAAAGCTTTTGATACCGTCTCCCACAGTGGTCTTGCCAGCAAGTTAAAAAAGTATGGGCTGGATGAATGGACTATAAGATGGATAGAAAGCTGCCTAGATCGTCAGTTCAACAGGTAGTGATCAACGGTTCCATGTCCAGTTGGCAGCTGGTATCAAGCAGAGTACCCCAGAGGTCAGTCCTGGGGCCGGTTTTGTTCAACATCATCATTAATGATCTGGATGATGGGATGGATTGCACCCTCAGCAAGTTCGTGGATGACACTAAGCTGGGGGGAGAGGTAGATACACTTGAGGGTAGCAGTAGGGTCCAGAGTGATCTAGACAAATTGGAAGATTGGGCCAAAAGAAATCTGATGAGGCTCAACAAGGACAAGTGCAGAGTCCTGCACTTAGGACGGAAGAATCCCATGCACTGCTACAGGCTGGGGATTGACTGGCTAAGCAGCATTTCTGCAGAAAAAGACTTGGGGATTACAGTGGATGAGAAGCTGGATATGAGTCAACTGTGCGCCCTTGTTGCTAAGAAAGCTAACGGCATACTGGGCTGCATTAGTAGGAGCGTTGCCAGCACAGCGAGGGAAGTCATTATTCCTCTCTATTCGACAGTGGTGAGGCCACATCTGGAGTATTGTGTCTAGTTTTGGGGCCCCCACTACAGAAAGGATGTGGACAAATTGGAGCAAGTCCAGCACAGGGCAACAAAAATTATTAGGGGGCTGGGGCACATGATTTACGAGGAGAGGCTGAAGGAACTTGGCTTATTTAGTCTGCCGAAGAGAAGAGTGAGGGGTGATTTGATAGCAGCCTTCAACTACCTGAAGGGGAGTTCCAAAGAGGATGGAGCTAGGCTGCTGTCAGTAATGGCAGATGACAGAACAAGAAGCAATGGTCTCAAGTTGCAGTAGGGGAGGTCTAGATTGGATATTAGGAAAAACTATTTCACTAGGAGCGTGGTGAAGCACTGGAATGAGTTACCTGGGAGTTGGTGGAATCTCCATCTCTAGAGGTTTTTAAGGTCAGGCTTGACAAAGCCCTGACCAGGACGATTTAGTTGGGGTTGATCCTGCTTTGAGCAGGGGGCTGGACTAGATGACCTCCTGAGGTTCTCTTCCAACCTTAATCTTCTATGATTCTACGATTCAAAGAGGTACCAGTGATAGTTTTGAACATGTAGCAGTCTGTCTAGCTGATAAAACAGATTTCTGTTTGTTGACTGAGAGTCCTTTGAAGAACATTATTCTCCACTACATGAACTTCGAGCATTAGTGCTACACAAGCTCAAGACAGTCATTTTATCACAGTCCTTTAGTACAGAGATACAGAGAATAAGTGAAGATATACAAATTGCCTGAGTCACACTGCATTTGTGACTCAGCAGCATGCAAGCTTGAAGGTAACATGACCACTTAAATCTTCTGTCAAATTCCACCACCCATGTCAGCCCAATTTCAGTTGATTCCAACAGAATTTTTCTGACCTACACTTGATTTTCAGAGACATTTTAAAGGGCAATATACCAATAGACTAACTTACTTAGGATGATAACAAGTATATTCACATCTCAAAATCCCTTGGGATTTACAGAGACAATTTCCAGTAACACTAAAATAAGGTTTTGTAACTCTTGTCCTCTATCCTGAAGCATTACTGGGGCATGAATGACCAATAGCTATTCCCTAACACTGACCAGGTGGCACCAAAGTGTAGCAAAAGGTAAATATTTTAAAAATAAAATTGGTCTAATATCTGTACACACGTGTAGCTCCCACTAGTGTTAATGTAGTTATGTTGTGTGCAATGAAGCAAGAATAGATTCTTCCACATCCTAAACAAGATTTGCTTTTGGCATGGAGTTGTACTAGAAATCTGGAAGCCTGTAAACAGGATATAAGCATTATTTCTACAGATGGCTAAGAAGGGTTCTCCCTTGGTAAAACTAATTATTTTGGCTTATAGGGTGCGATGGTTGGTTCTAAGTAAAAGTTTTAGATGGGACATGTAGCCCTCAGCTGCACATGCTCTGTTCATGAGCAGATTAGAAAGTAGGATTCAAATAGCTGCTGAAAAATAGGCATCTTCCCTGAAGTCCCGCTGCTGCTATCTCAATTGGATCCCTCGCCTGGGAAATGGAGGAACTGTGCTGTTGAATGAACAGTTCTGATTGACACAAAGAATCAAGAAGATCCACCCATTTTTAATGTTTTTTTCTGAGTGGAGCCGAAATGCCTCTACAAAAGGTTTCCAGTTCAGATCCAAGTGAGGGTGGACTCCTCAAAATAACGTTTGCAGGAACATGTATGAAACTATTAAGGCTGGAAATTATTTGTACTTACTGTGTCATAATTTTGTTCTAGGAAATCTGCTACCAACAATTTGTGTCTCGTTAGCAGGTCCTGGAAAAGAAACAACCAGGGGAAAAAAATCACTATCTGAAGCATTTTCAAACTCAGCCAGCTTTTCCCCCCCCGCTAGTTTGATCATCCCTTTAATCTTCAGTTGTAATGGCTTGGGGAACATTTTAAGCAGCTCTTCTCCTTAAAAATAATTTCCAGCATTATCTCAATAACAGAATAGGTAAAAAGAGTGACAGTGCACCATTTAATAATCAGTTGCTGAATCATGATTACTAGTTCAGTGAATAAAAACAAAACATATTATATTTAGAAAATATGTATATTTATAGATTTTTGCGCCTATCATATAGTCTATGGGCACATGTGCATATATTAATTTTTAAAATACCAATTGTAAGTTGGAGCTATTTTACCTTTATAGAAACTACCTTTCAGAATACAGTGTATAGCTCAGGGACAGCCAGAGATTGTGGCCTGAAGTCCAAATGTGACCCATGAAACCTAAAACATGCCCCACAGATGCTCACTGTCACTCTCCTTCTGTAGCTGCAAAGTGATGACAACGTTAATCAACTCCAGTTTTTATGGTTTATGGAGGCAAATAGGCAATTTCAATTAATTGATCACAGCAAAAACAATTACCAATTACCAATCGCCCTATCTCAAAAAAGATGTATTGGAATTGGAAAAGGTTCAGAAAAGAGCAACAAAAACGATTAGGGGTATGAAATGACTTCTGTATGAGGAGAGATTAGTAAGACTGGGACTTTTCAACTTGGAAAAAGAGACGACTAAGGGGAGCTATGATTAAAGTCTATAAAATCATGACCGGTGTAGAGAAAGTAGATAAGGAAGTGCTGTTTACTACTTCTGATAACACAAGAACTAGGGGTCACCAAATGAAATTAATAGGCAGCAGGTTTAAAACAAACAAAAGGAAATATTTTTTCACACAACGCACAGTCAACCTCTGGAACTTTTTGCCAGAGGATGTTGTGAAGGCCAAGACCATAACAGGGTTCAAAAAAGAACTAGATAAATTCTTGGAGGACAGGCCCCTCAATGGCTATTAGCCAGGATGGGCAGGGATGGTGTCCCTAGCCTCTGTTTTCCAGAAGCTGGGAATGAGTGACAGAGAATGGAACACTTGATGATTACCTGTTCTGTTCATTCTCTCTGGGGCACCTGGTACTGGCTACTGTCGGAAGACTGGCTACTGGGCTAGATGGACCTTTGGTCTGACCCAGTAGGGCCATTCTTATGTTCTAATAAATATTGGGGTTGCCTACATTTATTTATTTAAAAATAAATTTCTATTTGAAGGAGTTTGAACCTGAGAGGTTTTAAGTGCCACAATTCCTATTTGGAGTTAAGAGAAGACCAGGACCATAGATTTCACTGAAAGTTTATGTTGCCGAACATCTCTTTGGCTCAAGAGTAGCCCTCTGGCTCCTGGCAAATGCTAGTGTGGCCCTTGGCATCATAGAGTTTGGGCCCCTGGGACCTGACTCTCCTCTCAGGCTGTTTTAAATAAATAGTGTAACTCTATTGCCTTCAAAAGAGTTACTTTCCATAGGAGTAAAACAGGAATGAGAAGAGAATCAAACTCCTCATCTAGTAAATTGACCTAAGCCAATTTTTTCAAATTTGGGTGCCTAAAAGTTAGCCACTTGAATCCATATTTAGATACCTAAAGGGAAAAAAATGGCCTGATTTCCATACAGGCTGAGCACCCACCTTCCCTATTGAAGTGTATGGGAGCTGCAGGTACTTGGCACCTCTGAAAATCAGGTCACTTATTTAGGAGTCTAAATATGGATTTATGTGGCTAATTTGAGGCATCCAAATTTGAAAAAAAATTTGTTCTACTGCTCTCTTGGACTCGAACAGAAAGGGCTTTGAATCAGGCCCTGTATCTTTTTCTTTAAAAGATCTCTCTTCTTTTAACAGCTTTGTTACTCACTGTCAGAAGCTGAGGCACATGCAATTGTCTTTACACAGACGTGTTCTCAATAGCTCCAAAAATATATTTCATCTGATGGTTCTTCAGTTTTTAAATTTGATTTACAATGAATTATATTGAAAGGATTAGTATTTAAAGGATCTGTATTTATCAGCTATTGAGAAGGGGGAAGAAGAGGTCCTCATAAACATAGTTGCTATAAAAACTAGTATACGATATAGTTAGTATATTCTTTTGTTCAGCAGGCATGTGACGAATTCAGGTTAATTAGCTGAGTGGACTTCAGCCTACTTCATATGCAGGGCACTTAAGCAACCAAGCACAGCATTTTTCATTGTGTCCAACAAACTGCATATAGTCCAAAAATTAGTTTTGTTTTTATTCATAGAAAATCACAGGACCGAGTGATGCAGCAACATTTGACCAGCATTCTTCCCACCTCCTAGCTCCTCCTGGTACGTCCAGAGCAGATTAGGTCTCTAAATACAAGTCCATTTTTCCTGTTCCCCTTGCATTGCTCAGCAGCTCAATCACCCTCTGCCATGCACCTGGCTGAATTTAATTAAAAAGTATATCTTAATATCAAAAATTCCAATATTTCCCTACTATAAATATCCTTAGATATTAATGCAAATTTAATTAAGCCCTTTTCTGGCCCCTGCAACAGACAAGTCTTTCTTCTCTGCACCAAACACCCATGTGATTACATTATATAACCCAACAAGGGGGTGGCAAAACCCAGATCAACAGGTGCAGTAATCCACCGAATGAAAAACTGCAATACTTGTTTTTGCAGTCTTAGTAGTCAAGATATAGCTATATGTTTTACAATTCCTGTTGCTTTCTCATCACTTATTGCTATTCCAACATAACAGTGATACCAGGATCAACCAACATTTATCTAGGCCAATACCAGATGCTTCAGAAAAAGAGGCCAAAAAACCAAAAACAACAACAACAACAACAAAAACCAACAACCCATAATGGACAATTATGGAGCAAACTGCTCACAGAGGAAAAGTTTCTCTTAACTTCAGGCAGCTAGTAGCTAACTTATGCCCTGAGCCATGAGGGTTTATGTTCTTTATAATTTTTTCGTCTATTTAATGTATCTATGGATGTTACTATTCATACAGACATATAATTCTATTTTTAAATCCTACCATGCTCTCAGCTGGTGGGTCCATGACTATATAGGTCCATTGGTTATACATGGCAGGGTCCAGCAGTCTGCAGTCCTTAATACAGCTCAAAAGTGCTTTGTTCCATGCCCTGCCTTGTGGCTGGGTGAAAAGGAGATTATTACCCACCTCCACCCATATTTTTCCCTTGCTTAAAGCCTGATTACTCTGATATTGTGTAAAGGATATGAATTTCTTCCACAGTAAATTAATGGCAGAGCTGGAAATAGAATCCAGGAAATCTTACTCCCATTCCCATACCTGATCAAAGGACAACACTTCCTCTTTGAATACAGAGAGGGTCATTGACCATCAAAAACGTGAGTCACGTGTACATCTTTATAAAATAATATTGCTGTACATATTTTAACTTGGAATTCTCTATATTTATGTATTAGTTCAAGTATCACGATATTTAGCTGGAGATAACAAAGATGGATAGCAACTTCAAGTCTTCTTTATTGTTTAAACAGAGATGGTTTGTACTGGAAATCTGGTGTCACCGACCACTTAGGAACAAGAGGTTACTCCCATTAAGCAAATCTTTACTCCACTCAATATTTCAAGGATGACAGTAAAAATTAAGAACAGGTTTCGCAATGTGCCTTACACTGGTGAGCTGAATTCTCTATTAGACTTCTAATTATATCTGAGGTTTCTCTCATCATGTTTCTAATTAGCTTTTCAAGAGGAAAGAAATAACTTGTTTCTATGACAGCAAAAACCTACTGACAAAAGAAAGAAAAAAAAAAAGAGCCATATCTATATTTAGAAGAATCTCTCGTTGCGAAGATTTTTCCCCAGCTTTTTTAGGTGGTTTTTACAGAGAATAATCAAACTGTTCCTACGCATTAAACCTAACAGGCAAACAATTTTTGCTCAAGGACTACACTGGCTATTATTGCAAGTCACAAATACATTACAGTCACATATATATTGCATAAAGTAAAGCACATTGCAGCCAACATCCTCTTTAATATGGAGATATGGCCTGTGGAGACTGTAGGTCCCAGCATGCAGTGCTGCAACAGGAGCTGAGCAGCAACCACAGACCATAGAAGTTAATTCTGCATCTTGCATTTGGTCCACCTCAGCCCTCCCATTAGAGGAAGATTTAACAGGGAGATAGCAGAGCAAATCCCAGTCATGCCCTTCTTCTTGCTTTGAGGGACATGTAAATAAAAAGGTTGCAGTGCTTCAGTCAGTGCTGAAATGGTTTGATCTAACCTGTTGCTCTCCTCACTCTCTCCCCTTGGCCTACCTCTCCAATTTCTCAGTACTGCTATCCCTCAAGTTCCCAAAATAATGAAATTGGCATAAAAAGTCATAACATTTTCTAAAAACAATAGATTCGGGATTCTTTCTAGCTGCCTTTTGAGCCCTTAAGGTGTGATCAAGTCATGTTTTCAAGCTTTTTCCTGCAACCACAATGGCTAGATACTTTTAAAAAATGAAAGCAGAAATTCTAACAATCACATGAAATCAGGAGCTGAGACTTTAAAAAACTAAAACTATCACAGGACTCTCAATAATATTGTGAGAGTTAGCAACACTGGTTTCCACTTGTCACAGTGGTTGCTTCAGCTGACCTTCATGTTGCCTCTCCAGCTCCACATCACCCTTCTCCTGACCCGAGTGCCATTAGGAACAAATCAGCTGCACACACAGAAAATGGGAAATGACTGCCTAGGAAGGAGTACTGAGGAAAGGGATCCGGGGGTCATAGTGGATCACAAGCTAAATATGAGTCAACAGTGTAACACTGTTGCAAAAAAAGCAAACATCATTCGGGGATGTATTAGCAGGAATATTGTAAGCAAGACATGAGAAGTAATTCTTCCACTCTACTCTGCGCTGATTAGGCCTCAATGGAGTATTGCGTCCAGTTCTGGGTGTCATATTTCAGGAAAGATGTGGACAAATTGGAGAAAGCCCAGAGAAGAGCAACAAAAATGATTAAAGGTCTAGAAAACATGACCTATGAGGGAAGACTGAAAAAAATGGGGTTTGTTCAGTCTGGAGAAGAGAAGACTTGAGAAGGGACATGATAACAGTTTTCAAGTACATAAAAGGTTGTTATAAGGAGGAGGGAGAAAAATTGTTGTTCTTAACTTCTGAGGATAAGACAAGAAGCAATGGGCTTCCATTGCTTAAACTGCAAGGGCACTTTAGGTTGGACATCAGGAAAAACCTCCTAACTGTCAGAGTGGTTAAGCACTGGAATAAATTGCCTAGGAGGTTGTGGAATCTCCATCAATGGGAATTTTTAAGAGCAGGTTGGATGAACACCTGTCAGGGATGGTCTAGATAATACTTAGTCCTGCCTTGAGTGCAGGAGACTGAACTAGATGACCTCTTGAGGTCCCTTCCAGTTCTATGATTACCATCTAGCCTTGCCTGTCACTGCTCTATTCCCACATCCATACTCACTGTGGCTCTACTCCCCCCACATCTAAATCCAATCTAGAGACTTACCATTACTTCCCTACTGAGTTCATCTGCCAACTTGACCTTTATCCTAAAACCTTCATGTAATGTAAGATGCAGCACTAGTCCCATTTCCAGAATTATGGGAAGAGATTTTTTTATGCACTTCTACAAATGTGCATTGTGAAGCATCATTAAACACTGAGGAAAAGGGATGAAAAAATACTGAGGTAAAATGAGACTGAAATTACACCTACGATTTTGCATGAATTTCTCTATTTTACAACCCTCACCTAACATACAAAGTAAATATAGACCTACATGGTAAGTACTGTGTAATCACAGGGTAATTATTTTCACCAGCTTATTTCTCTATTCTAAACTAGTCTCATGAACTACAAGTTTACAGAGCCATCAGTTAAAATTTGCCGCATTGCTGTACTGCAGTCCTAGGACCATATGACCAGTACAGGTGCATGTGGCACCTTTGATCCAGTCAGGGTGTATTGGAAACGTTTTCAAGTTACATGGATCTGCTGGTTACACACTGGAGGCAAAGCAGCCTGCAGTCCCTAATACAGCTCAAAGGTGCTTTGTTGCGTTGTCTGGCACCAACTCCATGATCACAGTGCTGGGGCTGGGAACAGCAGTAATGCAATTAGTCATTCTTCTTTTTAAATGACTGGAATACTATTAAGGAAGTAGGAACAAAGGGAACCTTTTGTGGACAAAGCAGCGGAGGAAATAAGCATGGGAAACCCCTATTATGGGGTGAGAGACACATGATTGCAGCTGGCACCCTCTTCAGGGATTCTTATATTTCTTCTAATGATATACTAAATGGGCATTGGCTATAAGTTTGCAGACTCCTACATGGTATTGCTGGATCTACCAGTTGTTTTTTTGTTTAAAAAGGACTACACTGACCCAAGTACTCTCTTGTCCATAGTACACATTATAGCAACTTATGCAAGTTCTCCATCCTTTTAAGATGGCAACATACATAAGGACTAATCTCTGAATTACTTGTCAGCCAAAATTCTTACATTATCTATTAGTGGACAGTACAAAACCAGACCTGAAGTGGAGCTCTGTGTAGCTTGAAAGCTTGTCCCCCTCACCAACAGAAGTTGGTCCAATAAAAGACATTACCTCACAGGCTTTCTCTCTCTAAACTGAGTAACAGGCAGCATGGTAAAATAACACAGCATTTCCTACTTCACAACTATTCCATGGACATGGAGATGCCAGGCCTGTCAAAGCCAGCGACAATCTTGTTTAGGAAGGTCCCAAAAAATACCTAGTGGAGAAGGCATTGCTTTCCAGTGAGTCTTCCTAACACTATCAGAGTTCACAACTGACATTGCAAAACCAAGACAAGCTGTGGGAGGCAACACTCCAGAATTGCTTAGAAGAAAGATTTAGGCAAAGGTGGTCAGACGAAATAGCTGACTGATTGGAAATTATTAGTACATGGTACCATACTGATCTGATGAAAAGCTGATATTAAGCCAAGTGGCAGAGATGTCAATCAGAGGGGAGATGTTTCAAGTCCTCCCTCTTGTTTGTTCTTATTCTCACTTGTGCAGTGTCTAAAATTGACAATTTAAAGTCCTTAGGGCAATGACCTTGTTCAACTACTCATGCTACCAATCTCCTAGCTCATCTTTGGAAGTGGTATTAATAATCACGTCAGCCTTTTGTCCAGGATGGTTAAGCAAAAAAAGAGGTTTTTTTGTTTTGTTTTGTTAATTATGTGTTTAGCATGTCACTCACTTCAGGCATGGAATGAGTGCATTTTGTTTGGGCTGACGCTGGCAAAATCTGCTTTATTATGGGATTGGTATTATTTTTCTGCACAAGTGTCTGTTATCCTGTTGCAGTCACAGAGCCAGGTTTGAAGGTGTCTGGCAGTCACTCTTTCAGTCTGTTTTTACTGATGTTTCAAATATGTGGTGATGTCTTTTCTATTGGTTAAGATTTACATTGCTCATCTCGGCAGAAGCATTAGTCCACAAGGACTTAGTGAGGATAAAACTTCCACGTACAATGTCAGCACTCAGTTCCCTGAAACAATAATGAACTAAACTGTGCCATTTAAACGCAGCCTATGGTAAAAAAGTGGTGTGTGGCCACACCTGCCCATGGAGACCACTGGGAGATATTCTGTGTCATGGAGGCAGAATACCTCCTTGAACGATGCAGTACATAGAGGACTCAAAACCACTACTACACTCCTTTCAGCAGTGTGCCTTGCCAGCTTTTTCTTGTGTGTGTGCCAGACCCACTCCATGGAATGGTGCCGAGAAGCAGAACAGATTCCATCTCCCTGCTCCTCCAAGAATATGGAAGCAGTGCAGATACAGCAGTTACATCTGGCCCTTACATGGGCCTCCCAAGGTGGGGATGGTCCTTCCTCTTTCTCAGTTTGTAGAATGTCTGTGCACCGATTAAGGAAGTCATATATTTTATTCATTCATCAAAATTATTCAAGAAAACTTTCACTAATTTTGTTGACTCTGTAGCTTGCTATTTGAATTGTGTTATTGCATTGTGATTGATCACATCAATCATATGATTTACATCTGTTCTGTGATTGGATCAATGTAACAACCAATTTGCAAAAAGCATGCTGATGTTTTGGTTTTGTGATTATTTTAAATTTAGCACCTAGAGCCCAGACAGGATTTCTTGTAAGTTGTACTTAGATCTGGATACAAACAAAATAAAGAATTGTGAATACTGCGAAAGGTAGTTCATGTAACTATTCACACATATATTCATGGAATTTATTTTAAATATTTGCCTAACTCTGCTTCTGAAGAATAAAAACCTAAAGGCTGCTGCATTCTCTTTGTTTTAAGTTACCTAAGAACAAGACACCTGAGTCTGCACAGCAATTATTCTCTTAGGCCATAATCCTGAAATTCATTGTATGTTCCAGACTGCTGCACCCATGCAAAGTCCCAGTGACTTCATTAGGGTTCTGTGTAGGTGTAGTAGCGTGTCTTCATGCAAGAAATTGCAGTGATCAAGGCCTTAAAATCTGAACCTGCTTGGTCCTCCAAGGCCACAGATCCCCAGGAAGAAGGCAATGAGTACCATGTAGGACTGGACTGTATAACTGCCAATATTTTAAGATGAATCTATGAGAAAAGCTTAGCCACAGTTATAGATAGGACAAGCAGCGTGGTGTGTAAGGACCAAATTCAGAGCAGTAAGATGAAGTAATGAACATTGTGAATGACTAAAATGATTCATCCCATATATTATTTTTTAAGGGATTATATGTGATACATGGCTAATTTTAGTTTTAAATGGTTATACAAAATGCCTTGGAACATCAGGATGCAGGACATCAAAGAAATAGAAATCTGGATTAAATTAAAGACTCGACCGACAGTATCCCTGCTGTAAATCCAGTCACAATCAGACCAGGGATGAATTTAGTCCTCTCTGTCTAACAGTTAAAAAAAGCAGTCTACTAGAAAAAAAAACCCCAATCCCTGTGTACTATACAGCATCCAACAGTCTAAAGCCAGTGAGGGAGGAGTGCTGTTTTAAACACAATATTGTAAAGTTCCCATGGACATCAAATAATTTACCTTAAATGTAGCAAAGGCATCAGAAGCGATGTCAAACGTTGACATTTCCACATATTTGAAAAAGTCTCTGAACTGTTCTGAGAAAAGGATGATTTTGGCAAGTGGCTCATGCCGGATACATTCTCTCAGCATAATTCCACAGCGTAAGGCAATATGTGGTGCTTCGTACCTAGAGTATGAAAAAGCACCAAAGAGGGTTATTTTAAGCATAAATGGGCAATTGCCTACCACATATAAGATGCATCTACCAACAGAAACACATACTAGAAGGCCCTAATACAGAACACTGGATCCAACCTTCATGGCTTGGACCCATACTTCAGAAACATCAGCTGTATCAGTGGGTCTCAAATTTTTTTTTTTTTTACTGGTGACCCCTTTCACATCACAAGCCTCTGAGTGTGACCCCCCCTAATAAATTAAACACACTTTTTAATATATTTAACATCATTATAAATGCTGGAGGCAAGTGGGTTTTGGGGTGGAGGCTGACAGCTCAGGACCCCCCATGTAATGGCCTCAGGACCCCCTGAGGGGTCCCGACCCCCAGTTTGAGAACCCTGAGTTATATAATTAAGGTTGCTAATAGTACAAAAAAAAAAGGAGGGGAGTGGAATGAAAATTAAAATTTCTGAAATACTTACATTTCCATTGAAATTTTTATGCTTGGTCTCTGCTGGTGATTTTGGGGTGTGTTTGAAAATTTTGACCAGAATTCCTTCACCATTTTGGAATTGAGAGGGTAAATCAAATACAGTATATTCCAATCCCCTTTTAAATTAATTCTGAGATCCTTAACTTTTATAAGTAAAATATATACCACCTCATAAACCATGTTTTTTCCCTTTTCCACTCTGCAATAAGAAAAGACTCCACTGGAACACTAATGTCTAACAAGCAAGAGAGGAAGAGTTTATCCATGCAGCCTCTTTAGTGTCTGTCTCTCTGCAGTTCTGATGACCTATTCTGTAGCCTGGGAGTTTGGGCAGAATTTTGTTCATCTCAGTCTCTGTGGAGATTTGTTCAGAAGACCAGCATCTGGCCCTCAAGTTGTAACCACCTTATGGCAAACATACTGTATTGTACAGCAGCAAGCACACTTGACTTCCCTCCCTCCCATCCCTGAGGGTTTACATCTCTCTCTAATTCCTATGTAATACATTGCATCTCCTTTAAGTCAAAGTGCATACTGAAATAAATCATGCAAGGTTTGAAGAAAAAAATAGATGCGATTTAGCCAACCAAAAATCCCAAACCTCCTCCCCCTGCAACATTTAAATTACTACGCAATGAACATGCTTTAACAACGTTCATTTAGCTGAAAGTGACAGGGCCCAAATGAATAGAGAGGAAACTCTGCTTCAATAGGTTGACTACAGTCTATCAAAACTGCCTGTTAGCCAAAGCTTATTTGCCTTATTGTTTCTCTGCACAATTAATTTCTACTGTCAGGCTAAAATATAAGACAGACTGCCATCTGTGCTGTGAGTGAGTAGGCCTTTCAAATTCACCACCAGCTTCCACGTTAAAAAGAATGGTAGTGTTTCCAGAGCATACTAAGGCTGCATATTTCCACGTGATGACTACAATAGCTGGCCTAGTGAAAAATAAACCACTGATTCAAAAGTCAAATGAAGCTCCTCTTGCCTCAAACGAAAATAAATCCCAAGCAGCTGATGACAATCAAGCATCTCTCTATCATTTGGGGGGCCATTTGCAACTAAACATCTGACTCTTTATATAGTAAATGTCCACAGATGTTTTCTGTTAAGAGTTTCCTCTTCTCTACTGCATCAGGTCACATTAGTACAAATGCACCTTTTCAAACAGAAGAGGCAGTCACTTCTAGGAGTGTGGCCAGGAAATGTTTAATGGGTGGGCTAGGGAACATTTTAGGAGGAATATAAATACATTATATTTTTACCAACACAATACACTTCCAAAACCACAAGTATCATTGTAAGTAAACGCAGCAGAACCCTTAAGTCAAACGCTTCATTATTCAGAATTTGGTATGTCACTGGAGCTACATAAGTAAGGCAAGTTGTACTTGGCTCCTGAAATGTACCTGAAAGAAGATTACCAGCTGTCTGGCCATAATTAGCACTTTGTCTGCACCAGCAGTTCCATTCAGAGCCACTGAAATTTAACAGAGAACCAGGAGGGAAAGTAATCCATTACCAGATGCTAATACAGCATTGTTAGTGATAATTATTAGTTATTATTAGCTGATAATGTGCTCAGTGGTGTAAAGACACAAAATGGAGATCCTACCTGCTCTGAAGAACTTACAACCTAAAAGATAGACACTGAACACAGGATGCACTGGGAAACCCAGAAGAAGAAATCACTTCAACATTTAAAACTCATTTTTGTGGACACTGTGAAATCAGCAAGTCAAACAGAGACTTGAAGGAGAATAGAAGTCACTTGGAATGGGGGGGGGCCAGGAGAGAAAAAGGACAGAAATAAAGGTGGAAGAAGGAGACAAGCAGGGCATCAAGATTGGAGGGGCACAAGAAGAGACTTCTTGACAAATTGCAACATCCCCCTCAGCTTCTTAGGCCTGATCCTACATCACTAAAGTCAATGAGAGTTTTGCTACTGACTTTAATGAGCACAGGATCAAGCCTTTAGTGATGCTGTAATAGTATAGATATTATCCCTGTTCAGAAAGGAATACAGCACAGAAACACAGCATGGCAAGGTGGCCCATGGAGATTTTGAACTCTGATTTCTTTCATGTACAGAACGCCATCCTAGCATCTGAACTGAAGTCTGCTGTAATTTTCTCTGGTACAAAGTTATACATTATTTTACATCACGGGGGACTGAATTCATCCCTAGACTAACACCATCAAATGCAATGGATTCCAATGGACATCAGGGATTAATTTATCCCAAGGATATTTGCTAATTTATATACCAAAAGCTACATTCATTTGAAGTCGTATTTGCACTCTGCAAATCATACTGAGCCTCCATAAAGGGAAAATAAAAGACCATTAAAGTTAGTCCCCTTGGCAGCACATACGTCAATTATCCTATTATCTTTACATTACATTACATTACACACACACACACACCATTTCCAGAGTGTTTTTGTGAAACTGACAATTTGGGAGGGATTAACTGAGAAGTAAAATGAGAACGGAAAGGAATAGTTATCTCAAGCTGGCAGTGACACTGCAGTATTACACAGGAAACGCTGAGAAATTTCGGGAATCTTCCCACTTAACAACAGAGCTCACATTATGCAGTGAAAATAGTGACCTTTTGTTGTTGCTGCTGGGAACTGACTGTCAGGTGGCAATGGAAATTTTTCATTCAATACTATGCAAACAATGACTTGCCTTCATGACAGTTCTGTGCTGTTTTTTCTACAATTGTGTGTAAAACATACATCCTGATTGACTTATTTTTTAAATAAAATATATGTCAGAGACAGCATCCTATAATTTTACAACAGAGATGGACAAATGCAGGGAGAGATTACTTGTAGCATTACTTTGGGTTTAGTTTTTCTTCCTTTTTTAAATGAATTTTGTAATGAAATATATTATTATATTCACAAGAAAATACATAATCAATTAAAAAAAAAGTAAACAAAGGAAATACAGGGCTAAGTTAAGCACATAGACCCAATCTTGCAATTTATGGCACATGAGCACAGAAGACTGGTCACCTGCTACAAATTGTATGATTGGGGTCCTACCCCTATGTTAGGCACTTATAATAAGTTGTGGAAGTTGGAACTCAACCCTGAAGTTGGATCCATGCAGACAGGTGCCCCTGTGTTTGCTCAAATGTATTACAGGCTCAAGGCACCTTATTAAGATCCCTTGTATAAAAAAGTTCTATCAATCAAGAGAGAGCACAAAGAGTTCTATAAAGGAACAGAAAGCTGTGTTGGAGTCAAAGGCAGATACATGGTATGGTTTCCTATCTCCATGGGAGTTCAACAGGGCTGCATTCTGTCACCGTCTTTGTTCAATACTGGTATTGATTGGTTGATAGATAATCATAGAATATCAGGGTTGGAGGGAACCTCAGGAGGCCATCTAGTCCAATCCCCTGCTCAAAGCAGGACCAATTCCCAACAAAATCATCTCAGCCAGGGCTTTGTCAAGCCTGACTTAAAAAACCTCTAAGGAAGGAGATTCCACCACCTCCCTAGGTAACCCATTCCAGTGCTTCACCACCCTCCTAGTGAAATAGTTTTTCCTAATATCTAACCTAAACCTCCCCCACTGCAACTTGAGACTGTTACTCCTTGTTTTGTCAAGGAGGCAGTCATCGGTGGCATTGAACTGAACACTATTCTGCTTCGAGATCTTGAATACACCAATAACATTGTCTTGTTGGCTTAGTGTGGTGAATTACTGCAGCTAACGGCTGATCTGGTCGGGAAAGAAGCAGTGCATGTTGATCTGGTAATTAATCTGGATAAAACTAACACTCTGGCCATTCCCATCAAGCAGCTCCCAGATCCAGATTACAACCAGCTCAGTAAAAATCTGTCCAGGTAGCAACTGTCAAATACTTGGGCAGTGTCAGACAGCACTGGAGAATACTCAAAAGATGTAGATACTTGGATAGGTGCTGACTGGAGCACCCATGGAGAAAAATTAGCAGGTGCTTAGCGCCCAGCGGGAGCCAAGCTCCCCCCCTCCACTCCCACCCGCTGGTGGCCCGAGCTGATCATCTCCTCCCCTTCCCAACACCTCTTGCACACTATGGCTTGCAAGCTTGGGGGAGGGGGCGGAAAGAGGTGGGGAAGAAACCAGTGGGGTGAGGCCTTGGGGGAAGGGGTGAAATTGAGGCATGACCGGGGGTGGAGTGGGGACGGGAAGAAGCTGGGTGCAGTGGGGGTGGAACCTGGGGCTGAGTGGGGGTTGAGCACCCTCGGGGAAAATGAGAAGCCAGCGCCTGTGGATGCTTGTATGGCAGCAGCTGCTGTCATGTTTCATGCTGTTCAGCAGCCTCTGAGGGGACATCAAGCTTGCTATGAAGCTGTGGATCTATGGAACCATGAGTACATCAGCTCCATTGTATGGAAGTGGTGCTGAGGAAGGCTGAAGAACATCAGATTAATGTTTTTGACCGTCATCATCTTTGTCAGTTGTTCCATATTAAGTGGCAGGGCAAGATCAGAAATGAGGATCTTCAGAGCCAATAAACCCAGCAGCCACTTCCATCAGCAATGGTTCAGTTTCAGCTGCTTTCTTGGTATGGACATGTTATAAGAATTGAAGACCAATGAATTCTGAAGTGTGTATACTACTCCATGGCCAGTGATCACATAGATGCCACAAACTTCAGTGGTGTAAGAAGATTGCTAATGAGGGCCATAAGCTGAATGTGCAGCTAAACCACATTAAGCACCTTGACAGAGATCAATTCAGGTGGTGCTTGATTTACAAGGGGGCCATGTACCTTTGGGATTTCCCACAATGATGATGAATATATAAAAGTTACAGCATTCAGCAGCAATCCCCAAATATCGCTGTAATATTGTAAAAGTGAGAGTTTTGGACCATTCCAGTAGAATTCTTTAGTTCTTTCTTATAAGGTTCTCCAGGACTGACATCCATTAATATTTTGGCACAGTTAATAGTGCTATTCCCACTGATGCTACAATATACATTATAAGCTTCCATATTACCTTTTTTTTTCCTATTTATTTCCAGAGAGTCCCAAGAATAGATGGGACACGATTCAAAAATATTTTACAGAATTGCACCACACTGTATAAAACCAGGCAATGTGCCAAAGAAAATTGGAGGGGGAAGGAAAGAAGAATCCAAAAGAGAAAGCTAGTAAAAAGTGGTAAAAAAATGGTTTAAAAAACTGACTTGAAGATTATACAAATATTTATTTTTTACTTAATCAACAGAAAATTTTATGAAATTTACCTAAGCAGTGATTAAAGGAGCTATTATCACTGTCACATGACAAGGCAAAAGGGTCACAGAGAATTGTTTTCCTCTAACTCTGAACAACAAATTTAATCAGCATAAGAAAAACATTATTTCTTCAGCTATTCTGCCTTTCTCTACTTCATTGTCAAGTTTCTGCATGGAACCTTGCCTAGCCCCTCCTATCTGGATTCCTGCTAGAAATTTAAAGGAACAGTGTACATATCTTCACAGCCATTTGAAGCTGCGCTGCAAAACGGTAGATTGAAGAAATCCTTAGCCCCAGAAGCTGTTTACAGACAACTACTACTGATGCTATATCTACACTTAAAAACGCTGCTGCAGCTGTGTTGCTGTAGCACTTCAGTGTAGACATTCACTACAGCACCATGTGGAGTTCTCTTATTGCGGTAATTAATACATTTCCCTGAGCGGCGGTAGCTAGGTTGATGGAAGAATACTTCCATTAACCTAGTGCTGTTTACACCCGTGGTTAGGTCAGCATAGTTACGTCTCTTGAGACATACCTATGCCAATGTACCTTTTCAATGTAGACCAGCCTGAAGTATTCGAGATTGGGGAGCAGCAGAGATGGTCTTCAAATGCCCCTTTCTGTAGGATTTGACCCATGCAGATCCATGCTGAGCACAAATTACATTTGTAGGAGATACTCACTTTCTTACTGCCTATGTTCTCCTGTGGAGACCTGCCAGAGAAGTCACATCTACAGCCAGCAGAGAAAAACAGAAATCCCTCACACAAATCTCCGCAGACTAGTCTCAATGCAACAAAAATGTAGCTTTTCATCTGAGCAATGTATTCGCAGGCAGGGTACTTCAGGATTTGACCACATATACATTAAATAGGCAGTACTTTGAATGTATCAAAATGACGCAACTATATAAGTGAGCTGTAAAGTATTTCCTTCGGGAATTTTGTTTAACTTATTAGCAACCAACTCACTTCGTAGTTGACGCCCAAAATCTGTGTGCATTTTTGCACACCTTTTGTATATGCAATCATTACAACTAGACATGAAAAGTCACATGCAAATGCCAAATTTGTGCCGACAAATGCGTTCTTGATACAAATAAGTGAATGGACCTCATGCCTTGCTTTATTAAAATTTTATTTATATATATATATATATATATACACACACACACACACACACACACACACACACACTATTAAATTTTTTTAAATGCTAATATTTTATAGAGAAACAAATTGGCATAATCATTAAGACTAGTTTTCTGAAATAGAGTATTCACCCAATACATAATCCGTAGCTTGACATTAATTAATTAAAATTCAGCAACAACAAAAATCCATATAGCTGGCTGGCTGGCATCCTTTTGAGAATCTGCTGCCTCCGTGACTTAGAAAAACAGACATAAAACAAATCTGAGCTTCAAGGTTAAGGATAAATTAAAGTTAAACTATTAAATCCAATGATATGTTAAGACCAATGAGTGGCTCAGTTTCTGTATTTATCCCGCAAATTTATCAAAAATGGTGGGCTCAATCCTGCCCCCATTGAAGTCAACCAGAATTTTGCCACCAATTTCAACAGGAGCAGGCTCCTAATTTGGAAAATCAGGGAAAAAAATCCCAACTAGTAATACAGTCAAAGTCCAATTATTATTATTATTATTTTTTAAATCATTACCAGAGCTGTGAGCATGTTGCCAGCTCTTGTGATTTCATTGTGAGCCCCGCAATGTTTGGGATTTTTCTTTAAGTCCCAGCCCATGGAGCTATGTTGTTATATGAAAATCCCAGAGTGCATTTTTTGTAAACAGTAAGTTGCTGCTATCCATGGTTGTAGAGAAAAGCTTGAAAATTAAAACTGTAAAGGCTCAAAAAAGGTAATTAAAGATCCCCAGATGTATTTTTTTAATCTCAATTTTGGGGGCCCATCTCGTGATTTTTGAATGCCTGGGTTTAACAGTACTGCTATTTTATGGTTAAGCAAGATATTATACTGGTTATATTTATTAACTGATCAATATAACGTCTTATGTTTACATAGTAACTTTCATCCAAAACAATCCTAAAGCTCTTTATAAACAATGGCCTATATTCACCCTCCCCCAGAAAAAAAAAATGAAAGAGTGATAAGAAAATAGCTGCTTTCAAACCATGGAAAAGCTAAGATTCTCAATATAAGGGCAGGGAGAACAGAAGCCTCAGAGAAGTTTGGTCTCACTCATGCATTCCCATGCATCAATGCAGTTAACATCTCCTCTGTGCTGCTGCCTAGCCTCCTTTCATGGCAGCATAGCTCATCTTAGAGGCCTCTGAGCTGAGCACTAATTATGAGACAGAAACCAGAGGGAGAATTCATGCTGAAAAGAGCAGCGTTAACTTCTGCATTGATCTGCACTTGGAAATATGCTGGTTGTTGAGGGGAACATGTTCCCTGATTCCATCCCCCTCTCTGACGTCAGTCCAAAACTCACAGAGCCCCAACCGTGCAAAGTCCATGTGGTCACGAGGGGTTGTAGAACATGTCTTTCAGACACCACTACCTTTCTTGTAGTCATTTGTTTCTCTACACAACATGCAACAGTCCAGAATTTGGCCAAATATTTATAGGAATCATTTTGCTCACTACCGAAATGCAGCCACCTGTGAAAGGAACTCAGCAGTTACTTAGCTGCACCCATCAATCCTACACAACAGTTTAGGGCAGGAACGGAAGACAGTATCTCATGGAAAATAGAGGTGGAAAGCAGTCAGAATATAATTACCCCAATATGGAGTTTGGCCAAGAAATCATGGCCAAATAAATAATGCAGGTAAAGTCCTGAAATGTGTACAGGTGTCCACTTAAGTAGTAGCAAGTCAACAGAAGCCAAGAAATCTGAAATTAAGGCTGAAATTTCATCCACTTTTTTTTAAAACCATCATATAAGGTAGATCAAATGTAATACAAGCATTCACCAGACAATCCTGCTTAATGGAAATCAAACTCAGATCAAAATGAACACCCACCCTTTTAGAAGCATAAATAGGATATGTGGATGGGCACTAATATATTCCACAGTAGGGCTTCGAGTGCCAATCTGTCTTCTCAAGATGTTGTTAAATATCTGGGACACATCCTTTTTGCCCTATTAAAGAAACAAAACATAGTTGCAAGTGTGAAAACATGAAAGAATTTGATTATTCATTAGCATCTTTATTTATAATAGGAAAAGAAACCCAAAACAGAACAAGTCAACACCAACTTGCCCTAGCTGTCTTTCTTTGCTGTTGATTCCCCCACATCTTATTGCTCGAAAGATGGGTGCATCTCCAATGGCTCAACAGGATCCTGTGGTTCCCCCATCTATTTGTTCTGGACAATACCAATTCCACCATTTGCATTTTCTTTTGCCAAAAGTGAAGACAAAAACCAAATCTTTTGTTCTGTTAATTAGCAACATGTCTCACTAGTGATGCACAGCTGCTCCCTGAGCCCCCAATTTCTGAGTCTTCACAGCAGCACTCAAATCGAGCTCCCAATGGGGCAGTGCAATGCATGGTTTTGACCCACTTGGTCTGACTAGACATTCTTCCTTTTATTACTATCACAATCAAAATGATAGCTCAAACTCAGCTAACTCTTGTTCTTAAAAACTCCTAATATACAGCAACGTGCCTGGTGTACTGAAGGACAGGACTACCATTCCTCTTATAATCTTTATGTTAACCTTAAGTATAAGACAAATGTTATTGTCATTATCTGTGCTCTGGTTTTTTGTTGTTGTTGACTCTGCTTTATTCCCCCAAAACTGGATGAGATTGGTCCCTAACTTCGCTGAAGCCCTGAGGAACCCTCCCATTTTCTCCTGCTGTTACCCCCCACATATACATCTTCTGAATCTTGTACCGCATTAGTCGTCATCATTCCAGTTAAAGACTTCTGAGAAGGCCCTTCTGAGCCATTTTATAATCACCCAGAGAGGTTGCTGTTGCAAAAGTGGAGAGAGTTGCATTAAAAGGTCTTGCAGCAGACAAATATTGGGTCATAACACTTTCCTATGGTTTGCACTGTCCATTATTTATAATCTGTATAATATTCATAGAAGCATTACAAGAAGACAAACACATTCCTTGGCTGGGAAATTAATGAAGGTCTCAAGGCAAAGGGCAGATAGTTTCACACAGAGGAGAATTTTCCTAGCTTCATCCTTGCAAATAAATCACTCTCGAGAAGGACTGAATATTCTGCCTTCCTAGTTGTTCCAGCCCAGCTGGCCTGGAGAGTAAGAGACTAAGAAAGGGAATCAAATCAGTAGGATGGCCCATCTGCTGTTATTTGAGATATTCTTGACACTTGGACATTCCTGTAATTAAGCCAACTTCTTTTTTAAAATTTTCCCTTTTAAACTGTAACAATCTCCACATAAATCCAGAATGCTGCACAATTAAATCCGTAAGTCATGAGACACGTTCCCAGGAGTTCCAAAAGTAAGTACACAATGAAAATAATCCAGAAAAGAAGAGCTGTTGAAAAGGGGAGACAACATTGGCCAGAAATGTAAATGATCTTAGCTGCATAAGCACAGGATTTGGGGAGAGATTTCACAGACCCTTGGGACTGCCTCTCGAGTGTCTGGACTCCCAGTGACATCAGTGAACACTGAATAGACTACAGAAGAAAACAGATATGAGGCTTGTCCCAAAGACGACACATCCTGAGCCCCACCAGCATCCAGATTCCAGCTGAGTGCAGGATATTATTTTCTTGATTTAAAATAAATCTATTATGTTCAAATGTCAGACAGAAACCCATGTATGTTGGTGGTAGTGGGGAAGGTCGCCTGAAAGAAAAACCTCATACTTTTAAATTTCCCATTGTAGGTAGGTAAGTGCCAAAACAAAAAGGCCTTACACAAAGTCCTGAAGTCAGCCTCAGAGGGACTCTGGAAGACTCATTTAGCAAAGAATTTTCATATAGAGTAGGGGGTCCTGAACAGACAAAGCAATGGCACTATCCAGTCTGAACTTCAGGAAAGTCAGCAAGGACAGGCTGGTCAATCACAACTGCTTTATGGGCTCACAGCAGAGGAATAATCACTCAAGTTCCTTAGGCCTAAATTATTAAGGGCTTTAGAAATATCAGCCACATAGTTTACCACACTCTCATTTTAAATTTTGGAATCACCACCATCTCTGGCCAAGAAAGAGGAAGGAGTGCCAAAAACATCATATTAAGTTTTAAACACTAGGTGCACTACAATGATGTGTTTTAAAATGGCACAACCGCTAGAGGCTAAAGGCAGGCACCCATCAAAAACGTATGCAAGAATTATGTGATTTTGCAATGCTTCCTTTATGTGGAATTTGCAACGCAAGTTCTCTTTACAATGAAAAATGCAAAATATAATAGAAGCAGAGTAGAGGAGGGGCAAAACTGTAGCCAAAGCACAGTGACTAGATATGAGCAAGGGATAATAAGCTCATTCTGTGGATAATAATTAACCAGATTCCTTCACCATAAAACAACCCAAGCCAATATGATATTTTAAAGGAATCACAAACAAGAAAATGAATGTAGGATCTCTGTAATGTAGCAGTTTTATGTTATAATTTGTTCTGGGCTACTGGCTATTTCTCACCCCCTTTATTAGCCAACTAAGAGAGTTTTTTATAGCTACTGGCCCAAGTTATAAAGTTCAGATATGAATTCAAATTAGAACCTCCCAAAGTTCAGTTCTGTTTGGGTTCATGATTCCTGCTCAGGGCCATCTCCACTGTTTTATAAGAGCATCAATCCTCAAAAAAAAAGCCAGATTTTAACATGATTTATAATGGTACAAATGGGGATTAAACACAGAAAACGCATTTGCATGCTGACAAGTAATGAATTGCACAGACAATCAATCAGTTATATGTGGGTAACAACTGGAAGACAGCAAAATAAGGGTCAAATGCGGCCAGGAAAGTTTAGAAGCTCAAAAAATTATGTGAACCTGAAGACACAGTGGGCATACACTGTTACCAAACTCCTTTTCAATTACATTTTACTGATGCAGTATACGTTTCATCCGCTTGATTTGTCTAAACAGTAACACCTGTGGCAAAGCAGAGAGTTTTGCTGTGTGATTATATAACTTGGTCATGGATGAGGCTAATTTCACAGGTGAAGTATTTAGAGTTCTGTTCACAGTAATAATAAATACCACATAGTTGCTGGTGCACAGTTGACACACCAGACAGAGTCCTGGCTTGGAAGACTGTACTCTGGAGAAATATGCCAAGGAATATTTCCTACTTGATATAAACTATACAGAATGCCATGTTTTTAAAGCAGTAGTTATCCCATGATTTGAGATGTCATATGATGATGGTGCCTTTTATTTTTTACAGTTTTCAAACTACGGGATTATTTTTCTGATTTTAAAGAAAACATTTAGAGACTGACACACTTAGCAATTGCAAGAGAACAACATAAACAACTGAAGAAAGTCTATGATCAAAAAACCTCTCAGTTCAAGAATAGAGGGAGAGGAAGGAACTTGTGTTGACAATGGAATTTTTGTATTAAAAAGTAAATGAAAATAATCTATCCCTAGAACTTAAATCTCCCAAGGCTATGCCATTTAATACTGCAAAATGAACATTAAGTCTCACTGAAATGCCATGAGAAGGAGCATATTTTTCATACTTTCCAGTGAAATACCACAAGTATTTTTTTTCTTACAGCATTTCAGTGAAAGTCACTGTTACAGCTCTAAAGGACTTCAGGTTTCACACACTGGAAAATGTTCCTCCTTTTGATTCATTTTCAAAGGAGGCAGAAAGTAACAGCACTACAAATGATTCTTTCCATTAAATGGGGGACAGTTCCCCACAGGAACGCTCACAAAAGGTGACTCCCACAGGATTGCAGAGAGTCACCCCTGGGAAACAAGATAAAAGGATGATGCTTCCTGGAAGCTGGTTTTAATTAGGTTCCCCATACAACACATTCAGTTAGTGCCCCTACTTCAAACTGTGGCTAACGGGAGGCATTGTGTAAGCATCCTGTAGGACTGAAAGTACAGAATTCCTGAGTTCTAGCCCTGCACCGACATGCTGAATTATTTGTGATGATTCATCCGAGCAACTGGGAACACAGGAATTTCCATATTGGATCTGACCAGTAGCCTCTCTAGTCCAGGATCTTGTCTTTGACAGCACCTTCATAGGCAGTGCAAGAAATGCTGTAGGGAAGTTCTAGAATAACCTCCCTGTGGGGAAGTTTCTTCCCAACCTGCGTCAGTCAGAGATTGGTTATGAGAGTTTATATGCATCCTAAATTATTTTTAATAATTTCTAATGTAAATGGAGATATTCTCATTGTCCATATGAATGTTTAATCCTTTTCTGAATTATTCCCAGTTCTTTGCCTTAACGTTATACTATGGCATAGATTTCCCGAGGCTAATTATGAGTTACGTATTCCCTTATTTTACCAATATTTAGTTTGCTGCCTTGCCATTTTATTTAATGTCCCCTTAGTCTTTTACCCTGAGAAATGAAAACAGGATTGGTCCAATCTATCAAGCCATTCATTATTTTGTATACCTCTATCAATTAAGCTGTCCCAATCCCCTCAGTCTCTTTTCATAAAGAAATGTTTCTATGGCTCCAGTCATTTTCATTCTGTCTCCAAATCCACTGTATCTTTTCAGAGATAGTGTGACCAGATTTTAACTTGCTCAGGGTGAGGGTGCACCACTGAAGTATATAACAGCATTATAATGTTTTCAATTGTATTTTGCATCCCATTGCCTTGCACATCTGAACAGTCCATCTTTTAGTTATTCTGATACTCCATAGTTATGCCAAGAAAGAATCTAATACACAGATGCCCTCTCTGCCTTAATTGAACATGATGCATCAGCATATTGATCACTACACAACAACAGAGGAATGCTCTATTGAAAAAAGCCCCCATCTTTCAGCATGTCTAGAAGTTTATAGTGAAAGTGAGTGTTGGGAAGACCTAGCTACACACAAATCAGTTAAACTTCAGGAATCTACAACTAAGCTAAATGACAATATCAGGATAAAAAAGATGGAATTCTTCCTTTCAGAGAACTAATATTGACCTACCTCGAAATCTATCAGCTGCAAGTTGGCTATAAGTGTCACTAGCAGGCCACTGTTGTATAATTCTTGTGCCAGTTGAGCCACTGTTTCCGTTGGCGGCTCCTTGTCACTAGTACCACACAGAATTTCCTTCATTGCTTGCAGTGATTTTGACACTTCTTCTGATGCCTGGTAATGAAACAGGACATTAACAGTTAAAGAACAAACTAACCTCAATGTAAATAAAATTGGTAACAGAAAAAAACTGTTCAAACAAAGCTTCAGACAGATTCCAGTACAAAAAATGGTTAATGGTATTAAATGGTTTACTAGATTTTTGCATACACTGGGGCTGGGGCTGGAACATTCACGCTGGATCCTGCAGCCCTTACTCAGGCAAAACCATACACGAATTCAGCTGTCGTTGAACTTAAATGCAACATACCATATATTCATATGTGTAATAATGCATAAAATGAGGTCAGATTCTGGGGTAAAGTTATAAGGTACACCTCCCTGTGTTAGCAAGGCTCCTTTATGTTTCAGGAGGCATTCGCTCCAAATTAAGGCAGGGGATGCTTCAGCTGCCACCCTTCCTCAAGTTTCCAGCAAAGGACTCCACAAGAACTCCGCAGGGACACACTAAGGGTATGTCTATACTACCCGCCGGATTGGCAAGTAGTGTTCGATGTATCAGGGATCAATTTATTGTGTCTCGTCTGGACGTGATAAATCAATCCGCTAATCGATGCCTGTACTCCACCTCGGCAGGAGGAGTAAGCGGAGTCGATGGGGGAGCCGTGACAGTCGACTCGCCACTGTGAGGATGGCCATGTAAGTCGAACTAAGCTATTTCGACTTCAGAAGTTGCATATCTTAGTTCGAACTCCCACCTCGCTAGTGTAGCCCAGGCCTGAATCAGCACACTCCCCAGCTGCCTTGGATATATACCTTTTCTGTCCAAAGCCCCCTACTTTTGGGGCTGCACTGGCCCCACTACAGTTGGCCAAGTAACTCCTTACAGACAGTGTCAGCTTTGCACCGCTGCAATCTACTCTTCCCATAACAGTGTTTTTGCCACTTAGACCCTTAACCTGGGGTTCCCAAACTGGGGATTGGGACCCCTCAGGGAGTCACCAGGTTACTACATGAGGTGTCGCGAGCTGTCAGCCTCCACCCCAAGCCCTGTTTTTCCTCCAGCATTTTATAAAGGTGTTAAATATATAAAAATGTGTTTTTACTTTACTCTGAGTCGCACTCAGAGGCTTGCTATGTGAAAGGGGTCACCAGTAGAAAAGTGTGAGAACCATTGCCTTAAACCAACCAGCAAGCCTGGCCCATTACCTTTAACTAGAAAGGTATCGATGGAGTGTACAGATATCTGGATTGCAGGTTAAGGTAAACAACCTAACCTGCTTCCACTAAAACAAAAAAATTGTCACTAAGCAAAACCAAAGGGAAATATCCTTCATCCTCCACTCCTTCACGGTTTATTTTAAAACACTTTTGATAAGCACAACTTTTCAGGTGAATTAACCATGCGTGCAAGATACAAAACCTGGATGATGCTTCAGATCCACTAGAAGGTATTTGAATCCAGGGTTTTGGTTTGGCCAAGATGACAGACAGGAGCCATTTGTAAAGTCCAAACCAGGTTAAGATTTTGAACATCTCAAATTTTGGTGGATATTCATACAATCCAAAGCCAGAAGGCAGCACTGTGATCATCTTATCTGACCTCCTGTATAACACAAGCCATAGAACTTCCCCAAAATAATTTCTAGAGCATATCTTTTAGAAGAACATCCAGTCTTCAAACATTCAGATCTAGGCTTCTGGTCTGAGCTTATCCCTAGTTTTACTCCTGAGGGCATTCTGCGCCAAAAAATTTAAATTTCTGCACACAATATTTTAAAATTCTGCAAATTTTATTTATTTGTCAAATAAACGTGAAGGCTCCGAGCATGGCATTGGAGAGCAGAGGCCACTGGCGGCACGGAGGTGGGAGATCGCTGTGCATCCTGCCCTCCCCTCTAGGTCATTGACTCAGTGGTGAGGCTGCACCCAACCCTGACACAGTGCAAGGACCGGGCCTGCCCCATAAACACTGCAGGGCCCTGCCCCTCGATGTCAGGTGCACCAGATGTGGGTAGGCTCAGCAAGACAGGATTCAAGTGTGGAGGGATTAGTGTGTGGGGACCCAGGTGTGGGTTTAGAGGGTTCTGTGTTGAGCAATCTGGGTGTGAGCAGCTCAGTGGGGAAATCTGTGTGTTGGGGGGGGGAGAGATCTGGATGCACAGAGACTTGTTGGGGGTTGTGGGTGCAATGGTAATGGGACTCTGCAGGGGGTCCAGGTGAAGGTAGTTGGTGCTCAGCAGGGAGGGGTCTGGGTGTGGGGGTGATAGAGCTCAGCAGGAGGATCTGAGTGTGGGGAGCTCAGTGGAGCAGTGAGCCATGTGCAGCTGGTTGGGGCTTGGTAGGGTGGGGATTCGGGTGTGGATGGCTCATTGGAGTGATCCAGGTGCAGGGGGAGTGGGGCTCATTGAAGGGGGTTCTGGGTGCGGGGGTGGGTGAGGCTCGACAGGAGGGTCTGGATGCATGGGCATTGGGCAGATTGGGGAGCAGCTCCCTGTACAGGGATCCCTGTCCCTGCAGCTGAGGAGCGATGGGTGCAAGAAGCATGGAGGGGGGGGCGGCAGAGTTTGCAGAACTTCCTACAGAGGAGGGGGTAGGTCTGACACAGCCTTGGATGCTGTGCAGGGGAAGAGTCAGTACAGGTAGGAGCCACCAGCCAGGTCTTCCCCAGTCCCCCCCTCTGCCCCATAATGATTCACCTCTCTGCTGGCTGCCCTGGGCACCCAAAACATACTGCTGGTGAGAGTCACACGACTGCTCTTATGACTTCCCTTTGCTTCCCCATCAGAAAATCATTGTTCTGTGTGGAAGCAAAATATCTGCGGGGGAAATAAATTCTGCACATGTGCAGTGGTACAGATTTCCCCCAGGAGTACAGTTTCTACTGAATGAAAAGTCTTTTAATGTTTGAAAGAACAAGATGATAACACTACATAAATAATCCCCACCGCATGCTAGAGAAAAACTACACGATATATAGACTGTAAGCACTTCAAGGTAGAAACTGAGATGGGTCTGATCTCACACCTCAATTACACTGATACAACTCTAGTAAATCCAATGGAATTAACCCAAATTTACAGGAGAGACAGACTGGAATCAGCTTTCCCCTCCCTGATTTCATACCTCACTGCAAAGCTTCCAGCATGCACTTCGCACTATATAAAACAACAAATATTATTTACCAACTAATTGTACCAGGTTTGCAGTTGCCCACTAATTTGCATAGGTCAATGTGCGATGAGATTAATCTATATTCCCTTCCCAATGGAAGTTTTATTTAGCCACAATAGAAGGCTTTCTTTCCTCAAACATTTCTCATGGTCACCGTCTTTGATTAAGACAGCTCACTCTAAAAACATGCCTATTTCTAACCATCAGATGTTAATGGCACATCACTAGAACTATCAAACAGAGTACAAAACGGCTAAGGAACAGGGATGTTATCGTGTGAATTGAAAATGTAAGTCCTTACGAAAGCTGTGCAAATATTTTCATATCCAAAAAAAAACCCTGTACATTTTTGGCTTTTCACCAGTTCTGGTTGGCTGGGTGTGAAATTTTCTGGCATTTTGCATTAAAACACAAAACAAACAAATCACCACCCTGCTTTTCTCTCTAAACACAAGTAGTCCTTTCTGCCAGGCAGAAAATTTCTGAAAGATTCACTCTTCAGTTGTAGCCTCATAGAGCTATAGATAGGAAAGTAAATAATTTAAAGGAAAAACAAACAAAAAACCTGGGAGTTATATAGCATCTTGACTCAAATTCTGTCTTCATCTATTTCACATCCCTCCTCTCTTTCACCTCTAAACTCCTTGTACATGTGGTCTATACTGATGACTTCAACATCTTCTTTTATTTCCTCTTGGAGACACTGCAATTTGGCTTTCACATACTATCCTCCTGCAAAAGGATAAGTGTTCTTATCATGGTCAGCAATAGCCTAGGGAGACCAGGCAGCAAGTGTGAAAAATCGGGACAGGGGGTGGGGGATGTAATAGGCGCCTATATAAGAAAAAGCCCCAAATATCGGGACTGTCCCTATAAAATAGAGACATCTGGTCACCCTACAATAGCTTATTTCTGGCCAAGTTTAAGGCCTTCTTCTTTAGGCGTAACCCTCATAATATATGTGCAGGGAGACCCTGAAGCCTCAAATGCAGGGCCTTAAATTAAAGATCACTTCTAGCCTCTATTTTGCCACTTGTATTTAAGCTTCATAGTTCTTTATAATAGTTCCCATTGCTGAAGTACACAAGCACTTTGTTCCTTGGAGGGAATCCCACTCCAGCCTTATATGCAGAAAACATTCCATTCCAGGAACAAAAAGTATCTGAGTACATTCATATGATACAAGAAGCAAAGGACAAGAGAAACCTATAAAACCTAGTAGCTATAGACTGTGGATTTTGGAACTGTGCCTTTAAATTGTTTAGCTTCCCAAACTGGAAGTCTGGGATAGAGGTGCAGCAGAGATCCATATTCTGTGATGCAGAGACAGTCGGGGAACTGTGTCACTAACCAAATAGGCTCTCTTTCAAGCATCTTGGGCCTAAATTGATTATTGAATATCAAGATGAAAATCAATAACGACAAGTGCAAAGTACTTCACTTAGGAAGGAAAAATCAAATGCACAACTACAAAATGTGGCAGTACTGCTGAAAAGGATCTGGCCAGACAGTTGACCAGAAACTGAGTATGAGTCGTCAATGTGATGCAGCTGCACAGAAAGTTGACATGATTCTGGGGTGTATTAACAAGAGTGTTGTATGAAAAGACACCCAAGGCAATTGTCCCATGGGGGCAAAGTATTGGTGAGGCCCCAGCTGGAGTACTGTGTCCGATTCTGGGCACCACAACTTAGGAAAGATGTGAACAACTGGAAAGAGTCGCAAGGAGAGCTACAAAAATGATAAAAGGTTTTTAGAAAACCTGACTTATGAGGAAAGGTTAAAAAACTTGACATGTTTAGTCTTGAGAGAAGATGATTTGGGAGGCAGGGGACACCTGATAATAGTTTTCCAATATGTGAAAGGCTGTTATAAAGAGGACAGTGATCAGTTGTTCTCCGTGTCCACTGAAGGCACTAACAGGCTTAATCTGCAGTAAGGGAGATTTAAATTAGATATTAGGGTAGTAGTAGTAGTAGTAGTAGTAAGGGTAGTTAAACTCTGGAATAGGCTTCCAAGGGAGATTGTGGAGTCCCCATTATTGGAACAATTGGGACAAACACCTTTCACGGATGGTCTAGGTTTATCTGGTCCTGTCACAGCACAGGGGGCTGGACTTGATGACTTCTCTAAGTCCCTTCCAGCCCTACATTTCTATGATTCTATGTTGCACTAGGAGTAAATAGAAATGAGAGAAAATAATCTGAGTGGAAGAATGAGCAGATAAAAGCCTTGTTTTTTAGAGAAGCACACTTTCCAAACTCCTTGAAAAATGCAATAGTCTGCCCAATCCTCAAGAAGTCAACACTTGACCCTGAAGATCTCTTCAACTTCCCGTTCGAGGAAATAACTGAGAAATTAATAGCCATCAAGCTTCAACAAGACATCAGCCAACACTGGGAATGCTTCACAATCAGGATTCAGACTACAGCACAGCACAAAAACAGCTCTAGTGGCACTAAATGTGCCAACATTTTATGGCCAGGCACAAAAGTAAGATCCAGCAGTGTGAGCAGGGAAACTTCTCTGCAGCCTTTACCTCAGTGGAAAACAAGATACTGCTCACTAAAGCTGGGACAAATTTTTCAATTAAATAGCAAATTTGCTAAAAAACACAATTTCAGGATGACCAGAACTAATTTACTAAATTTGGTAAATTTTGGCTGAATAAAATATGAAGGGAAAATTAAAAAAAAAAAAAAAGTCAAAATGAACCATTTTGTTACTAAATGTCATTTCAAAATGATGTTCAAAAAAATTTTGTTCAAACTCCTCCCCTCACCACCAAAAAAAAAAAAAAAGAGCTTTGGTTTGTCATTTCAGCAAGAAAAGCAAAAACAAAAAACAAACCAACCAGTTTTAGTTCAAAATTAATTTTTTTTAATTATTTTTTTGCTTTGGTTCCCAAACCATACTCCCCACTGTTAAGATAAGTTCCTGTCTGCATCCTAAAAGACTTGCCCATACCAGCATTGCCCTGGCCTCTTCCTTTGTCAGTCAGTGTTAAAGGCATTCTGAACTATATGCATTTCCTCACCTTTTGGGGGCGAAGCCAGACTTTCAGGCACCTGCTCCCCTACTTGGTGTAAACTTTGCTTGTACCAATCAGAAACGAACACACACAGTTTTTGGGCCCCGTCCCCTATGACACTTTTATGATGTCATAGTGGGTATTTTAGGCTGGTCTGCCATGTGCAGGCAGAAGAGGAGAAAGAAAAACGAATCCTGTGTACCTTGTGCACACCCGTAACCGAGCCTGATCACATCAAAGCCTCTCTCAGCTCACGTGTTTTAAGCAGAGTTTCTACGTTTGCTGGTCGTTATGAGTTGGTTTGTATTCGTAAGTATTGGTTATTACTAAATGCTGCATCTGTGTTTATAAATATTGTTTACTGCATCTTTGTTTATAAATATTGTTTGATAGTAAATACTTTAGCCATTGTATGTTTTAAGTTCCATTAACCCTGTTAGCTAATCATACACTGCTCCCCTACCCCTTGTAACTATCCCCAATAAAACTTTAAATTAATTAATTTTAGTTGTGTGCGTGCCTGCAGTTTACATCGTGACCCATATCCTCCTTGCATCCCTTACCTATACAGTCTATTGCCACGTGCAGCCTGGTAAATAACAGGTCTGCATTTTTTTTTCGCCCCTATAAGTACGTGGCAATCTACACCCACCCCCACCAATTATTTGCCCAGCTCTACTGCTAATCCACCTACAGGACATAACAGGAGTACATGGCCCAGAACTATAGAGGTTTCAGTTGTTCCTCTCCAGCAGAACTCAGTGAGTGGTGATGGGTAACTGCTCCTCCTCTTCAAAGGCCTCATATGTGAGGTCCCACAGGAATCCATACTATACCTACTTCTCTTCAGTATCTAGATTGAGACACCTGGGAGAGACAGTGAGAAGCCATAAGGTGTGCGGCCAACAGAACACCTTTAACACTCAACTATATATCTCATTCTCTACTAATGCAACCACAACCACGTTAGAATGTTTATAGGAAATTAGCCCCTGATTAAAGAGCAGCTGGTTCAAACTAAATCCAAGCCAGATTCTGATCAGCACCACTTCAAAAAGGAAATGCTTTGAAAAGATGGCCAAAATGTTGTCTCCATCACCTTCCACTAAAGGCACACAGCCACCCTTTGTCAAAGTTGTGAAAAGCCTCTGGTTCCTGTCTGACCCCTCGCTAAGCTTGAAGGACAAGACAGAATCAGTTTCCACCAGTGCTTTCTTTCACTTCCAGCTTATTCGGAAACTTTGTCCTTTCCTACTGGACAACAACCTGGACACAGTAATCCCTACATTTATTGCCACCCAGCCTGGATTACTGTAACTCATTGTATCTGAAGTTGAATGTGAAGATGATGCACAGGCTCTAGTTGGTAAAGAATGTAGCTGCCCAATTTCACCATGCCTGAGGCTACCACAAGCATATCAGGCCTGTGTTAAAAACAGACCACTGGCTCCTAGTCAATTTGCAAAGCCAACATATGGTCGTGGGCCTAATTTGCAAAGCAATTTGCTTTCAAAGCAAAACCAGAAACCCCAGGCAGTCCACCAGGGACTTTGCTATTACTGCTGTTGATGCGACTAGATACTATGGTGCTCGATGGTAGCATAAAACTTTACTCTTGAGAGCATTCTGTGCTCAAAAACTAAAAAATTCTGTCCCAAAAAATTAAAAGTTCTGTGCACAATATTTTAAAATTCTGCAGATTTTATTTGTCAAATAAACATGGAGATTCCAGCATGGCAATGGGGAATCACAGGCCACTGACTGCATAGAGTTGTGCAGCTCTCCTCCACGACACAGACTCAGGGGTGAGGCTGCACTCAATCCTGCCACAGTGCAAGGACTAGCCCTGCCCCAGAAACACCCCAGGGTCCTGCCCTTCCGTGCAAGGTGCACCAGGCGTGGGCAGGCTCAGTAAGGCAAGATCCAACAGTGGAGGGGCTTAGTGTGCGTGGGGATCCAGGTGTGTGTTGAGAGGGCTCTGTGTGGGGCAATCTGAGCGCGGGCAGCTCAGTGGGGGGAATCCAGGTGCTGGGGGGGGGATGGGATCTAGATGCACAGGGGTTTCTTGGGGGTTCTGCTTGATAACATTCCAAAGCAGAGTGGACTGATGCATGTTCATTTTCATCATCTGAGTCAGATGCCTCCATCAGAAGGTTGATTTTCTTTTTTGGTGGTTCAAGTTCTGTAGTTTCCGCATGAGAGTGTTGCTCTGTTAAGACTTCTGAAAGCATTCTCCACATCTAGTCCCTCTCAGATTTTGGAAGGCACTTCAGATTCTTAAACCTTAGGTTGAGTGCTGTATCTATCCTTAGAAATCTCACATTGATACTTTCTTAGCATTTTGTCAAATCTGCTATGAAAGTGTTCTTAAAATGAACATGTGCTGGTTCATCATCTGAGACTGCTATAACATGAAATATATGGCAGAATCCAGGTAAAATAGAAGAGGAGACATACAATTCTCCCCTAAGGAGTTCAGTCACAAATTTAATCAATGCATTTTTTTTTAAATGAGCATCATCAACATGGAAGCATGTCCTCTGGAATGGTGGCCGAAGCATGAAGGGGCGTATTAATGTTTAGCATATCTGGCATGTAAATACCTTGCAACACCGGCTACAAAAGTGCCATGTGAATGTCTGTTCTCACTTTCAGATGACATTGCAAATAAGAAGCAGTCAGCAGTACCTGTTTGCCTTAGAAATTGGCTGATCAAGAAGTAAGAAGTAAGACTGAGTGGACTTGTAGGCTCTTAAGTTTTACATTGTTTTATTTCTGAGTGCAATTATGTAACAAAAAAAATCTACATTTGTAAGTTGCAATCTCTATCATTAAAGTGTACTACAGTACTTGTATGAGGTGAATTGAAAAAATAATTTTTACAGTGCAAATATTGGTAATAAAACTAATAATATAAAGTGAGCACTGTATATTTTATATTCTGTGTTGTAATAGAAATCAAAATATTAGAAAATGTAGAAAAAATCCAAAAATATTTAATAAATTTCAATTGGTATTCTATTGTTTAACAGCGCGATTAATCACACTTAATTTTTTTTTTAGTTAATCACGTGAGTTAACGGCGATTAATCGACAGCCCTAATTTTAACTCTTCTTTTACAGTCTTTACATCAGCTTCTTTACCTCCTCTGCAATTTTACTGCACACAATTTAGTCACTAGAAATTACCACAGTATAGTCTCAATGAAAACTAAATAAAGTATTTTTATCATAATTTCAGAGGTTTATTTTCTGCATGGTTCTGACATAACAAACAACCTGCTCGTCCACAAAGTGTAATTCATAATTAATGAGCATCATGGATAGCAGCTTCACTTCTGCTGATTATAGAGTACTAAATTCTCTGTTGCAAATGCAGAATTACAACAATCTTTGAAGCACGCTACCAAACTGACTAGATCACCTAACTAGTGTAAGATGTCCCTTTGTGGTTGTAGCATATACACAGGTCTATTATCTCCTCTAATTTAAGGAAAGTTATGCCTGCCTCTGCACGCCTCTGCTTAGAAAAAGGTTGTTTTCTGGTAGTAATGTCTTCATATTTTTTGACAAATTAAACAGTGAGAGTTGAGACTAATGCTTTGTGCAACTTATTTAAAAAAATACCCAGATTTGGTTCCCTCACAAGTGAAAATCAAATTATTGTAAATTTACTTGATAGGATCATAACAGAAACAGGAAAGATCTTTTCGATTATAATATCTTTGCAAGTGCAAAATACAGTCACCAGAAGATGCATTAGACACAAAATTGATATTATACTTGATCTTAGCTAGACTGTAAACTCTCTGAGACAAGGATTTTTTATTAAATTATTAATTATTATTATTACTGTGTGTTTGCAGAGTGCAGTGCAATTGGGCCACAATCTTTGATTGGGGCCTTTAAGTGCTACTGCAATACAAATAATATTAAAAGGCCATTTAGACTCAAAGCAATATGACAAAGAGTCTTCCTCTGAGTTTTGTTCCTCGACAAGCAGTACACGGTTTATATTTAATTTAACAAATAATAAATAAGAATTTATCAGTTTTAGGATGGGGGAAGTAACTCTATGATTGGGAAATAGGCACTATTTTTCTGTTCTCCTCCTAGTTTCCCTTTATTATACTTAAAGTGGTTTGGATTGCTTATGACCTTGTATTGCTAAGAGGTGGGGCAGAGTTTTAAAAATAGTCTCCTTTGCTTCTGACAACCAGCTATTTGAAGAAGCTCTTCGCTGAAATGCCTCAGGATCCAGTCATAGCCTTGCCCCCGACCCAGACAGGAACAGAATTATAATTGCAGACCTGGTTGCTGGGACACAAAGGCCCTGTCCATATTACAGATTTCACACTGTTTAAGCTGGCTTCGTAAATATATTGGTGCCCCTGCTGTGTTATAAAACACTGTTCGGTCATGCCTGTGGCATGAGACAAACTGCGACATCAATTCTAACAAATGATGCTCAAGTTCACAGTGTTCTGCCCAGAATGGGGCATGATAATATGGCTTGGTCCTGTCTGTACAGACAACATAAAGGTATGCTTTAACACTGTTAGGGTACTAATCAGGCAATGGTTGAGCACTAAGGATGTGTCTACACTTAAAACCAAAGATAACTCATGCCTGCTGATGGGGGTGGGGGGAGTAGGGGGATGACACAATGTAAAGGGGGGCCACATGACCACCTCATGTGTCGCCTCTGGGAGGAACCTTCCAGCCCCACCTCCCTGGGCCAGGACAGCCAATCCTGCTGGCTCCTAGTGAGGAGCACGTGCCTCTTGGCCAGGCTGGGGAGACTCACAGCACCAATGTCTCCCCAGAGCATCTGTGCCCTGACGGACACCTCAGCAGGGGGGAGGGGCGTGGGCAGTGCCCCTATCTCCGGCTGAGCAGAGGGACCCTGCTCCCAGCACCTTCCCCAGTGGCCCCCTACACACACCTTGTGCCCAGCAGCACCACACTGCCTGCCAGAATTTCCAGCTGGCTCAGTCCCTGTCCCTGGCAGGGAGCAGGAGAGAGCCACTTCTCATGTTGGCTGAGGGTGGCTGCTTCGGGTCACTGCCTCTGGGCAGTGCAGCAGCTGTTTGAGCCCAGTTGGGGAAGACACAGCAGCCTGCCCCCTCTGCTCCCCACCTGGGCCTGGCTGCTTGGGGATAGGGGCCAAGAGAGCTGGAAGTGCCGAGGGAGAGGCACAGCAGAAGGACAAAACCTCCTTCTCATGCTGGCATGCTAAGCAGAGCAAGCCCTTCAGGGGCAGCTCAGCATTCACAAAAATCTGGGGGGCACTTAATCCCACATGCAGCCCTCCCCACATTGCCTCTGCTTAAAATGCTACAGCAGCACAACTGCACCGCTTCAGTGTATACACTTACCTATGCCAATGGGTGGGCTTCTCCTACTTGGGTAGATAACACCTCTTAGGGAGGTGGATTAACTAGGTTAAAGGAACAATTCTTCTGTTGACCTAGTGCTGTCTACACCGGGGGTTAGGTTGGTACAGTAGCACCTATTAGATGTGTGGATTTTTTCACACCCTTGAGAGGCGTAGCTATACTGACGTAAATCCCTAGTGTAGAGCAGGCCTATAACTTTGTCAGAGCTTTTTTTTTTTTTTTTTTTTTTTTTTAAAAAAAACAAAACATTATAGACACGGCCAAAATCAGGAAGTATTATCGTGAAGTGGGTTTATTTTTTTTACCCACGAAAGCTTATGCCCAAATAAATGTTAGTCTTTAAGGTGCCACCGGACTCCTCACTGTTTTTGTAAATACAGACTAACACGGCTACCCCTCCGATACTTAATATTAGATACATACTATATCAAGAGACTGTATCTTGCACTTGTAGGGAACTGAACTCATTGATCCAACAAGTCTTTTGATCATTCACTACTATGATCCTATACACTAAATTAAGGGAAGTTTCGTGTTCTTGTAAATGTATTCTCATTTCATACGGAGCCAAGTCAGGAAGCAACATGTAAAAGGTTAAAACGACACACCTGTCTAATCTGTTGTTCACTCAAACGATTGATTTTTCCCCATAAATACATTAGATACACTTTTGTACACCAACAGAAGCTGAGCTCCCTCCTCTACAACATCACCTGCCTGTCTGCAGTAGGAGGAAAAAAACACTGACTACAAAAACTGCCCGTCTGATTCAGAAACATAACCAAGTACAGACAGCTTTTGCAGCGTCACATGGAATATCAGTGATATGTTTATTACAACCAGTGAAATGGTGTAAATTGAGTTCCTGGCTTCAGCAGCCTTGTGCTAATTTCACAATGACCCTTACGTGCAATCTCAGATAGCAACAACAAGAACCTATCATCACCCTTATATTGCTGATAGTATTTACAGCACAAGCAAATGGATCTCCACTACTTCAGGTGTATCTGGATTTTCCTTTTTGATGTTAACTATAAACATACAAAATCATTAGGACAAAATGTTAGACCTTGAGGAACTGACACCCATGAGAACTCCTAGGCCTAAACTTCAACTTTCCTACCTCTTTAATGAGTTGACTCCAGTTTACCTCTGTCCCAGCTGACAGTATCACTAGCAGGAAGACATACAACTATACTCAAGGTTGGGAGGACCTGCTCTCATTTTACCCCCCAGCAGGCTGCAGGAGATACCACAGTGCCAGCTGGCGAGGAACTGAGACAAGGATCCATTCCACCATCTGATCCCTCCACAGGGGCGGAGCCCCTTCACACCCAGATACCTCTCTGGTGCAGCACCCCCTCATGCACCTGCTTGTATTCTAAGCAGAAGCGGTACAGGCTACTATGCTGACTAGAGTGAGGACAGATCCCAATCTCCTGCCAAACCTGCCAGGAACCACGGTGGAGCAGGGCCAAGCTCCAAATCATTGCATTGTCAGCTCCACCACCAATCCTCACCAGCTGGACAGGAAGTAACAACAGTGCATGGGCCAGAGCAAGCCAGCACCATGGCCGGCACCTTGTGGTCACACTCCCTCCCTAGGACAGAACTGGCCTGCCACCTCCCTGCTCCTCTCTGGGATGGGTCCAGCTCACTAACCTCCCACAAAGCCACAGCCTCACGGCACTGGGCTAATGTAATGATTTTCATGCAGTCTGTGAAATCATGATCTATCCAGGGCCTTACACACAGCAAACTAGACATTCCCAGCTGTGCACAAAAAAATCTGGAAAAGAGGATTTGATAGCCAGTTTCAATCTGAACCTCTGGAATATTTCCAGTATGGTCTATATAAATATGGGTTTTTTTAAGTTACTGCTTCTCAACCTTGAAACCTACCCACTGCTTGACACAAACCACTGAAATGTGGCCAGTGACCAAAGTATGGAACATGGGTGTTTGTTGCACATCATGGCAGAATTGATGGAGTATAAAGCTTTTAGCTACATAATCTATTTTTAAGGGCATTCTCTCACTGGGGGAATTAAATCAACCAATTTTTTTCAAGAAAACTGGAAAAACATATTCCATCATGTGCAGTCACAACGACCTCCACGAGCCATCAGCAAGGTTTGAATGCAGGATTTTCAGAACCCTAGCACAGCCCTGTGCTCATGAAGGAGTATGTGAATCAGTCCCTGGTGGGGGATATGATACGCACTCTGCCAGCAGGTTACACAACTCTTTGCTCGACAGCAGTAGAATGTTTAAGGTCAGGAACGTGAGTTGTCCCTGGCTTTGGGAGAAGAATGTGGCCTAGTTCTTCGAGCAGTAGTTAGCAATAGGATAGCCAAGCACACAGATTTGGAACACCCATTCTGAAAGGCAGCGTGACTAGGTGGAAGAGACTTGAGTCTGCCATACAAAGATCTGAATTTGATTTCCATTTCTACAAGTGTCCTTGTGCAACCTGTTAGGGAACTTACTTGCAAAATGAAGAGAATTACACTTAACTGTCTCCTAGGGGTGCAATGCCTTGATCAATAATAAGAATTGTGAAGCATACAGAAATATAAAAAAGCAGTCAAAAGAGGGGAGACTAGAACTCCTGGTCTCCTGGCTTCCAACTGAGTTACAATCCCCTCCACTAAAGGATACTTGAAGTCTCACTCACCTCCAGTGCAACTGCCTCACTTGGCACTAGAGCAGAAGCGACTGAAATGTGAAACTTCCCACAAAATCCAGTACCTCTGAGAGCTTTTGCAGCAGCAGACATGACAAGGGGCCAAGTCCTTACCTTACTTACACAGGACCAGATTATACACTACTGAATTCAAAGGGAATTTTGCAACTGACTTCACTAGTTGCGGGATCGTGCCCACAGACAGTCCTATTAGAGTCAATGATAATCTCATAATGATTCCAATATGCAAGTGTATGTTTCATTCTTCATACGCTGCTCATATTACTTACACAAGGAATCCCTCTGACTTTATTAGGGCCAGATGTGAGAGTGAGATGAACAGGATTTAGGCATGGTTTCTTTAGCACTGCATAAAAGAGCAGGTGTAGCTGGGTGGTTTGGTCAGTCATTAGGCTTAGTGGCCTAGTCTCTGATTCCAATCTTTCTATCAGTTCAGGGCATTGTAGCTCTCTGGATGTGGTCTTAGCTAGACTGTCTTCTTTGTTGGTAACCCCTTCTTTGCTGCTGCCCTCAATGGGGACAGGAGCCATAGTTCTTGGGTGGATAGGGGGACCCAGGCCCTCCCTCTCCACCAAGTCCTAGCCCATGGCCCTGAAGGTTGCAGCAGTGGGAATGGCTTAGGTCAGTAGTTCTCAAACTTTTGTACTGGTGACTCCTTTTACATAGGAAGCCTCTGAGTGCAACCCCTCTTATAAATTAAAAACACTTTTTTATATATTTAACATCATTATACATGCAGGAGGCAAAGCAGGGTTTGGAGTGGAGGCTGACAGCTCACGACTCCCCATGTAATACCCTGGTGACCCTCTGAAGGGTCCTGCCCCCCAGTTTGAGAACCCCTGGCCTAGGTTCAGCATTCCCCAAGGCCACTTCCTACCACATTCTGCATCGCAGTTTCAGATGTGGCCATATTTGACAACGTTTTTACTTCAGCCAAAGGCTGATGCCTGCAGCCCTTTTGTGGCCCTTGTTCATGGTTCTCCCTCTCTTTTGAGGAGTGTCAAGGAGAGGGCAGGGACTCACAGTTGGATCCCACGCTTCTTCTGCCCCTGAGTAGTGCTCCTATATGAACTGGCCTCTCTTTCCCCCTTTGCTTAGAGTTGCTGAACTGAGCTTCCTTTATACTGATCTTTGCCCCAGCATCATGCTTGGCAGCGGCCAAGGAATGAAACCCAGTACTGCCCTGATCCTCTTCCCCTGCCTCAGTCTAGTGTAGGATTCATAAACCCCATCACAGCAGAACTGGGTTTTGGTTTCTAAATATAAATGCCTGATCAGGAAAAATCCTTATGACTACAAGAAATGCTGCTAAAAATAACTCCAGATTCTTATGAACAGTTGTGAACCTCTACTAGCACACGGAAGTGAAATGTGAAGACATGCCACACTGACCTACCTACATGAATTTGCCTAAGTAAGTAAGTTTAAATGTAAAGGGGAAGGACAGAGGAAAAAAAAAGTTTCAAATGAATTTTTACCTAGTTGATTCAGTGTTTTTGAACAGTGAATGGATCCCTGAGGGGAAAACAAAAAGGGTGAGTTTACTATAACCTCAAGTTTGTCTTGCTGGCTGGCAGAACCATAATTATTCATAATAAAAGTGCTTATTTACAACTTGCCTGATTTCAGTTTCCTTTACAAATCTAAAACTTTGGTCAGCTTTGCACACTCAAGCCAAACGCAGAAGGAACTTGGGGCAACTTTCAAATTATTAATGATCAGTTTATAAAATTTTCATCCAAAATCTTGTAAAACTTGATGGCTTTCCTTGCAGGTCTGGTTCAGAAATGTTGCCAAACCTGTAGCTGCAGGGAGCCTGAGTCATCAAAGCCCAACCCCACCAAGGATAGGTGAAAAATATAGGTGGGATGTTTACTGTTCATGCTTCAGTGCTGTATGGCATGCAATACGTCCTCTGGACAGTGCTTTGTGGTTGTGATCTTGAGGCCTTTAGGGAGTCAGGATGTTACCCTTTCTATTGTGGGCTGGACTGAGAAGTTCTTGTTTATTTTGTTTAACAAACCTCCCACCCACTATTCCTCTAACTTCTTCCAAAGACATATGGTATCACCACTATGGGACTGAACTCACCCTACCTGTCTGGCTTGGCACAGGAACTTGTGGTAGGTGGAGGAGAGTGGGGTGGGAATATAAGGGCATGCAGGGATTTTGGGTCTTCCAGCGAGGTGGTCCAGGCAAATGGCTTTGCAGGAGGCTCTAGACTGGTTGGGTTTTACCCCTAACCCAGGCAAAAACTGGCAGTTTCCAATTAATTTTGCATTGAAATTCAAAGCAAAACTGAAGTGGTGTGAATCATACCAAAAAACAAAAACAAAAACAAGAACACCAAGCCCAAAGCAAAAAACCACAAGGTAAGTGCCAAGTCTACACAACTCCAAACTATATCTGATATATCCATGCACAGGCATCTTGAAAAATAAGCTAGTCCAATTTTACCTGATGTATAATTACATCAAGTACAATTCTTAATTATTTGTTTGACTCCATGCTTATCACTCCTGATTAATGCGGAGTGCCAATGCTGGAGTTAAATCAGGGGCACAGTTTGCTCTGTAGTAGTACTAATAATTTTTGCATTATTTAACAATAGCATGCAATACAGATCATGCACTTCAAGAGTGCTAATAAAATTTCACGTTTTTCAAATTCTCTTCCATCTGACTTCATATCATTTCAGGGTTGCTTAACACCACTTCCTTGTAGTTTTGTATCTTTCAGAACTGCTACAGAGCTGGAAAAGAAATTCTTCTCTGGTTTGGTAGCCTCTAGGCCGGTAGCCTCTAGGCCAGGGGATCCAGTCCCCTGCTTAATTTCATCCAGGTGACCCTAGGCGCAGGGGTGATCAAGAAAGCTCTGAGTCAGCATATGCCTAACCCCACCCTCAGGCACGGCCCCCGTAGCTCCCATTGGCCAGGAACCGCAGCCAGGGCAAGAGCTTGCCTTAGCTCTGCTGCTGACCAGGAGCCACCTGAGGTAAGCAGCGCCCGACCTGAGCCCACACCCCCCACCCTCTCCCACAACACAATCTCCTGCTCCAGTCCTGAGCAACCTCCTGCATCTCAACACCTCCCAGAGCCTGCACCACCACCCCGAACCCTCTGCCCAAGGTCAGAACCCCCCCGGCACCCCCACCCCAACCCCGCTCCCTGAACCCCTCATTTCTGGCCCCACACCGGAGCCTAGGGGAAGCCCCGAGCCTCTGCATCCCCTACCGCCACGGCGCTGTGTGTGGCCTGTGACTGACTTTCTGTGGGTCAGCGGCCCCCAATAGAAAGAAGGTTCCCCACCCCTGCTCTAGGCACTGGTGCTATATCAGCCACTTTCAACTGTCCCAAACATGCATTTCCAACTACATATCCACACTACAGTTACAGCCGTCTAAATAACTGCAGGATAAACCTTTAGGGCTTTTGACTTTGAAGTTAATACTAGCTGGAATCTATTTTGCTAGCAAGCAATACTGTATGTTTAGCCATGAAAAGAAAAGGCTTTTAGCCACATGAAAAATGGGTATTGAATGTGAAAGTTAGACAAGACAATGTTTTAATTAGCCTCATGAAAGTGAAAGATGTGGTGTTTTTGCACTGAATTTCTTACTAGAGTAATAATTAGTTTTCAAACTTTCTCAGCCCAGCAGAACAGCTGAAAGTTGCACACAGATCACCCCCCACCCATCCCATGAATGCTCAAAAACATATGAATGGCAAAGATACTGAATAAATGCAGATCAACGAGGACCCCAAAGTTTTGAATGTGCAGTAGCAGACATCAGGGTTTGTTTGTTTTTTTTAAATATTAGTTTTTAAGAGAGACTTTTTTCCTCCAGATTTCCTATACAGCTTTGTTTTAGCCCTAAGAATCTCCCCACTATGATTTACTCCCCCAACATCAAATATTCAGAACATTTTCCTTACTGGGTGTGACTCTCTTCAGAGCAGTTCAGTGCAACTCTTGAATGAAGGGGACATCTATTGTGTGACATGAGGTATTTTCCTCTGACCCCAAGGGGATAAGGACTCAGCCTGTTCGGCAATCCAGATCAGAGAGTTAGACCCCAGTTCAACAAAGCACTTAGTCATGTGCTTAAGTACTGTCCTGAATAGTGATGCCTTCTTGAATTGTGCCTGAAAGAACAGAACTAGGAACAAACTACTTTCTCTTGCAGAGTGGTTTAATTGGAACTAGACATGTGAGTAAATCTGCAAGATTGGGATCATAGATATTTAATATCAAATAGCTAAATGATTTAATATTCAGTTAAAATGTAATTTTCAAATTTGTAAATTATTTCCATACTGACAAACTGGATGAAATTTTCCACATCTATAACCCTTTTATCTTGTGAGAAAAAAAGTATACCAACAGTTCAGACTTTTTAGAAAGTAGAAAAACTGCCAAAGTGCTCATAAAATGTCAGAATTCCTTTTAATTCTCCATCTCCAGGGTACGCCCCGCCCCACCCCACCCCAAAAGCATAGCTCAACTAGTGATTTTAAAGTTGAACTGCAAAGCAAAAACAAAAATTGATTTAAACCCAGATTTCTACATTGAATGTCCCCATTAATTAGGCTATGGGGACACATTTAGCACAAAATTAATCTTCTATACATTCTTTTTCTTTCTTTCCCCTCCCTGAAATTATTTTGATCCTTCACAATTAACTGAAGGTATCCCAAAAAGTGAGACATCAAATACCAGAAGTCTCATTGAGATCCATGTTACAGAAATAACACATTCGGAGGTATTGTCTGTGAACCCAAAGTACCAAGGGGATTCCACTGAGAAGGAAAAGGTGCTTACCTTTTTATTTTTGGTTCACTTCTAATATGTAATCGTATTGAGGAAAAGCACAATAACATTTGCAGTCAAATGACAGAATTGCGTAAGAAGTGTTTTAATATTACCTAACAATTATTTCTGTTTTAATTTTATTTTTAGTCTCATCCACATTTCTACTATTGGATTGTACCCATGACAATTCTTTTAGAGAATCTGAAAGTCTCTGGTACAATTAAATGGACTTAAACAGGTCTGTGATAATACATAAGTGCACACACAGCCACCCACTCTAATACGGTGACAGATACATAATTATATTTAGGGTGCATATAGTACATATGAACATTGCTGTATTTTTATATAATGTTGTTGCATGTGCGCGCGCGCACACACACACACTTGTAGTTTTTCAGCCTACAAAAACAGTAAACCCTAGCCTAGGGTACTTTTAAAATGGTCTCATCTTATTTTGTTACATGCTTGAGTAACTGAAAAAAAAATACAAACCACTTATTTTTTGGATTAGCCTGTTGGATACAGGAATATTAATTTTTTTGTTACCCAATTCTGGTTAACTTTACTCAGATGAGTAGTCTCACTGACTGCTCATTATACATAAAGTAACTCGCATGCATAAGTGCTTGCAAGATCACAGGTTTGGTGAACAGAGTAATTTCAATTTCTTCAAACTGTTGTTCCCCCGAGTACAAATAAATGCCTTATCACTAGTCTTTTAAAAACAGGATCTCATACCTTGTCTGTTTTTTTATCTTGCTTTTCCAATATGGCCATGCTTTCTTTCAGAGTTTTTACAATCTCAGCAGGATTTTTGTGCGATTTACTGAACAAAGGCATGATTTTCTTCCCCTGAATTTCTTCTTCTGCTATAGCTGAGGATTGCTTTAAATCAAAAAGGACAAAAAACAAAAAGCAAAAATTAGCTTTTAAGGTTTTGTTTGCAGCTATGAGTCAAATACAGCATGCTTTATGTATAAATTATACTGCAAGCTCAGACTAAGAGCACTTTGAGCTCCAGTTGCTCACGTCTACTGAAAATTCCAGTAAACTCCACTAGATCCTTCAACTGGTCTACAGGCCTTTTAAGTTTTGATTGGAAAACCAGTAGCTCCAAGGAACATTGGCCAGCTAAACCCAGGGTTGAGAGTTCAATCCTTGAGGGGGCCATTTCTGGGGCAAAAATCTGTCAGGGACAGTACTTCGTCCTGCTGCAAAGGCAGGGTATTGGACTCGATAACCTTTCAAAGTCCCTTCCAGTTCTAGGAGAAAGGTATATCTCCATTAAAAAAAAAAAAAAAAAAAAAAAAAGAACCAGCAGACAAATATATCTGTTGCTTGGATCATTGCAGGATTGGGCCTCAACTTTTCAGTCATTGCTTACATTTTATTTCGTTTCTCTCTATTTATCTTTTTAGTTAAGAGGATGTCAATACTGAATAATTTAAGCCTCCCCAAAAAGGGAGCTTGCCAAACCTTGAGGGGCCTGCATTCCTTGTGACTCACTTCTGACTCATTTAAGTCTGGGGGAGTTTAGATGAGAAAGGAATATAAAATGAGGCCTAATATAAATACAAATGCTTACATTAAATTAAAACATTTAAACAAAAACACTTTACTTAGACATTCCTCCTTATTCTGTTGGAAACCCAAATACCAATCAGTGTACTAGTGCATGAGAACCAGAAAGAGAAAGCAACCAGTTTAGTTTTAATGTGTCAGCAGGACCTGAGCCTGGAAGGTGCCGCGTGTCCTCAACTCCCATTGGCTTTAATGGGAGTTGAAGACTCTTAGGGGCCAATACAAAGTCTAATGAAGTCAATGGAAAGACTCACATTGACTTGTATGGACTTTGGATCAGGCCCATGTCACTTTAAAGAGGGTGCATAGCACTTTGCAGGATAGGTCACCAAGCTGAAGAACATGCAAACAGTAAAAACACACTGGTAAGAAGTAAATTAGATGGGGCGGAGGGAATCACTCCAATTTTCATATATGCTATGGTCTCATACAAATAAGATATGTTATAACAGAAATTAAGAGGGGAGGAACGAAAACAGATTAAAATATACATATGTAAAATACTCTCTCTAACACTCACATTTACCTCAAAATCTAACGGTCTTATAAAATACACTTTTCCTCCATGTACACATATGATACTAATTATTACATATCTTATATGATTAATAAAAATAATAGCTATAGTTTTTACTTAAACACCCTTATGGGTATTTGAGATAATTATTTGAAAATGTATGTGATGTTTTATAAATTAAGACAGATCCTATGCTACAAAGCTTTTAAGTGAAACATCTTAAAGCACTTAGAGAGAAGGTGTGTAATTTATCTGTGACGTAAGGAAAGATTATTTGAAGAGGGTAATATTTCAGTTAAAAGTTCCTAGAGTAGCAAATAGTATCAAAAGTAAATTAATTTGTATATAGTTTTTCCATTAATGATTTGTTGCTAGGCAGGTTCTACAGAAATATTTTGACATTCAAATTCTGGAAATTCAAGTCACTGTGTCTCTTCAATATTCAAGCTCCTTAGGGCACTGTTCAAACTACATTTTTATTTCTGCGGTTTTGGCTGTGTAAGCCTGAATACTTGGCTCAGATCTCAACTAGGAAGCCAAAAACAGTGCTCAGCGTGCTCCCATGGAACTCAGGCCATAGTTTTTGGCAACACCCTCTGACTAGCACAGAGCAGAGTCAGATCTCTCAATTTGCGAATACACTACACTGAAGATGGGGGTATACTGACTAACTCATCCAGGAATGTTCAGCGATATTCACATACCAGGAAAGAAGGGGCCTCTCGCTAGCTGACTTGCATCATCCCCACAATTTTGCTAAACTTAAAGGGTAATGCAATAACGTGTCTGCCTGCATGATGCTAATAAGCACTTGCGACTCCACAACCACATGGTTAATGACTCAATATTACAGGGAAAAGAACATTTTTAAAATTTAAAACACTGGAAATAGAAAAGGGTCAGGACCTGCAGGCTTATTAACCTCTGAAGACATGACATGAGGGGTGGGAGTTGGGTTTGAATTCTATTTAAAAAAAAACTAAGAAAGGATATTTTAAAAAACAAAACATCACATTCAGGCGGGTCAGGGTAACTTTGATTATTCCAATTTTTAAATAAATGAACCACTTTTGGGTAGCAGGTTTCCTCTTTTTGGGAGGAGTAAGGGGAAGAAGTAATAATTTTTTAATATGTTAGCTTCAAGGATCACAAGGCTTATTATCTACCTTTTCCCAAAAGGAATTAACCTATATACATCTTCTGAACATAGCCTCTGTACTACATAGTCACTATTTTCACTACAATTCCAACAGGATTTTGTATCACTGGACAGATAAACGTTTTTTCCCATCCTAGATGGAGTCCATTGAATTCTAAAAGTAAAAGCCAATATTTATAACAATGGGAGGTATTTTGGTTACCTTGATTTCCAAATGCCTAATCTGAGGTACCCCAAAGTACTGGTGTGACGTTGCACCCCATAATGCTTTATAGAAATATGCTTATGAGTGTAAATATGACATAACTGGAGTATGTTTTATGCTAGATATGCCATGTAACATATCTCTGCAAAGGTTATGATCTACTGAATATATTCATCCTATTAGTATGCATGTATCTTTTTTTTATTCGAAGTTATGAATATTGGCTATGTACTTGTTTGATTTTAAGTAGCCTCAGTGAAGCATTTGATCAGCTTCTTGAGAAAAGACTGTTCTTGGTAAGTGCCAATCAAGAAACAATTAAGCTGACAATGAACTTTGAGCGACACCAGGCCACATCTGAGCTTTCCTGGGAATGTGGCGTCGGCCTGTAAAGTTCTGAGTCATGCATGGACGTGTGATTTGCCCATGTGACTCCAAAACTCCATCTTGCTGCTGGGTTCTGTATAGGGTACGAGAAGGGGTTTCCACCCACAAGAGAAAGTCTATTGAACCCCCTCCATTTTGTCTTCAGCTGGCACAAAAGATAGGCATCTCCTTGGGGTGGAGAGGCTGAAAGAAACTGGAACAAAGGATAGTAACTACAAGGGTGTGAGTGATTGCTGGACCCAGAGTAGGAAGAAGTCTAGCCTGTAAAAGAGGCTTATGGGAACATCTCTGAGGGTGAGATTTACCTGCATTTGGTTTTTACTGTATTAGGCTTAGGCTTGCATGTTTTATTTTGCTTGGTAATTTACTTTGTCCCTTCTGTTATTACTTGGAACCACTTAAATCCTACTTTTTATATTTAATAAAATCACTTTTTACTTATTAATGAGCCCAGAGTATGTATTAATACCCGGGGGGCGGGGGGAAGCAAACAGCTGTGCATCTCTCTCCATCAGTGTTACAGAGGGCAAACAATTTATGAGTTTACCCTATATAAGCTTTATATAGGGTAAAATTGATTTATTTGGGGTTTGGACCCCACTGGGAGCTGCGCATCTGAGTGCTGGAGACAGGAGCACTTCTTAAGCTGTTTTCAGTTAAGCCTGCAGCTCGTGGGGGACGTGGTTCAGACTTGGATCTGTGTTTGCAGCAGGCAAGCGTCAGGCTCAAACTGGAGTCCCAAGCTGGCAGGGAAAACAGGCTCAGAAGTAGTCCCAGCACATCAAGTGGCAGTCCCAAGGGGGTTTCTGTGATCCAACCCTTCACAAGTGGCACTTTTGAAAATTTGGAACCCAATTTTTTCTGCATCAACTACACCTTTGATGAGGGTCTGTCTTTAATTCAGGGCTACTTGTAAAAACTGAAGGACGTGACACACTAGCACTTCCAGAGTAGATGGGAAACCTTAGGAAATTTCTTTGTAGTGCTATTACACACAAGCTTACCACTACAGCACCTTAATGGCACAAAGAAACTTCCCAGGGACAAGGGGAGTGCCATTACTCTTCACTTCACTCTCTATCGTTGACTGTAGCAGGGCAACAAATTCATTCTCTTCTCTGCTCCTGCCTTCACCTACTACATCCTCCACACAAAAAGCAAGCCATGGGTAGAGTGCAAATTACACATTTTAAATTCTCTGTTGGACTCTCTTTCTTGGTACCATTTGTTCCCAATACCAGTCTTTTTGGCAGACATGTCCCTGTCAGACCTATGGTCTCCTTTGCCTCCACTATTCAGTGATTTTCTTTGGACACATACTATTCTCAGTCACACAAGATAAAGAAAGCAAATTGTGGCAAAAACTTTGAATGTAGAACAAGCTGGTGATGACTGAAAACTACCACTATCTGAGGGCTCTTTGATGACCATGGTTTGGTGGTCTCCCGCAAGTTCCTTATGAGGAGGGGTCAAATTCGTAAACAGCACTACTACAGCTGTCACTAATTTATCAGTAAGTCTCATAGACTTACTAGCAGTTTATGAGATCGGGGGAAAAACAGATCTTTAAACCAAATAACTCTTTCAGTCTTGGAGGTGGTTTCTCCAGTATAGGAATGAGACACATTGCAGGGCTGCATGGGAAATAATGTACTTCCACTTCCTGAGGCTGTAACCTGTAGATAAACATAACATCTCAGTCTCCACAGCTAGAAAGTCCAACATCTTCCATGCACTCTAAATTCACAAAAATATTTCAGTGACAAGTGTCAGTTCTGGCAGGGTTCAGCTAGGGTTTGGTGAAAGAACATGCTTATTTTTGTTTTATTTTAGGGGGAAAAGTGGCAAAAATAGTGAAAAGCAGTTTTTAAAACAACCTTTTCCAGATGTTTGGCTGGACCTGTTAAAATTAGAAAGAAAAGCTTCTTTATGACAGGCAGTAGGTGTGGGCAGGGCAGGTGTGTTTCATTCTTGGTGAGAAATTCTTCTGCTCTCTTATATTTCACCAGGTTATTTTGTCATTCCCTTGACATCCTCAAGATCATACACACACAAAAGACAAAAACTTAATACTCAAGCTAAAGCATTCATGAAGTCCAGAGACTAATAAGATCAGCAGTGTGCAGGTACTAGGAATAGTCAAAGGAATGGCTGAGATTGCAAAGTGATATGCACTCACAGTGCATGCCTTCCCCGCGAGCTCAAAGACTTTTACAAACATTAATGAAGCCTGACATCATACTAGTAAGGCATGTAAGTACAATGATCTCCACTTTTACAATGCGGGAACTGAGGCACAGAAAGATTAAATGACTTGTCAAAGGTCACATAAGAATCTAATGGGAAAGTCAGGAATAAAACCAAGATTTCTTGGCTTCCAATTCTGTGCTTTATTAATCACAAAATCAAATCTATTAGTTTTGCAGATTACCACAGGCCTATCAGCAAACATTTATCAACCAAGACTTGGGGGTGGTATAGAATGCCATTCAATAGGAACAAGAGCCTAAACTAAAAGGTTCCTCTTCCACTCTTCCTCCCCAGCCCCATCCAGGATTCTGAGACAGACAACTAGACCTCTGGTAATTTTGGGAATATGCAACATGGTGAAATCTGTTTTTTGTCTCAGGAAATCTGTGGGATAAAGTTTAACAGACTGATTTTCATGTGAATCTGAAGGGGGGGGGGCAGGGAAAGAAGATCTGACTGACTATTTACACAGATCTGAGTTTATGTTCCTAGAGCTCGGAACAGATGATGATGGGCCATTGCTAATCCAATTAATCTAAAATAGCATTTAATAAAAACCAACCAACCCACATCCACCAAATAACAAAGCCCAACAGCTTCAATGGGAAGCTTGGAGTTAGCTTGTCAGGTGGGAATGCTAAAGTGAGGTAAAGAAAAAACACTGATACGCCACCACTCTTTTTCAGCTCTTGCTTGAAGATACTATTATAATGGGCCAAAACAAATGCTTTCAGCCCAGCTGAGCTTCCAGTGACTAATTTGGCAGATACAGAAACCTGTTCAGCCAGCTTACATGTTCACCAGCGTGACATATGGAAATGTTTAAATTTATATTTGTATTAAACAGTTCTAGTCACACTAATCAGATTTCTTTTCATACACTTTATAGGCTCCCTCCTTGAGCTCTCCTTTATTTCTTGATCACAGTCTTCCTTAAAAGACCCCAGTATATCAAAACTTATAAACACAATAAAGGAGGGAGGAAAAATGTGGGTGAGGTAATATCTTTTAGTGGACTAACTTCACTATTGGTGAAAGTGACAAGCCTGAAGAAGAGCTCTGTTTATCTTGAAAGCTTGACTCTTTCATAAATAGAAGTTGGTCCAATAAAAGTTATTACCTCACATACCTAGTCTCTCTAATACCCTGGGACCAATATGGCTACAATAACACTGCAAACAAAGGAGGCACGCAGACAGCAATATTACTTCAGTCATCAGCAGATCCCATCATTATACAGTAAATCAGGGTACGTCTTCACTACCCACTGCATCGGCGGGTAGCAATCGATTGCTCGGGGATCGATATATCGCATCTCATCTAGACGCGATATATCGATCCCTGAATGCGCTTATATCGATTCCGTAACTCCACCAACCCGAATGGAGTTGCAGAATCAACAGGGGGAGCCATGGACATCGATCCTGCGCTGTGAGGACGGTGAGTAATTCGATCTTAGATACTTCGACTTCAGCTACGTTATTCATGTAGCTGAAGTTGCGTATCTAAGATTGATTTTCCCCCGTAGTGTAGACCAGCCCTCAGTTAAGCAGTTCAGTAATAAATATTTCCTCCTCCTTCCCACAAACACAAGAATGACAGCATGCGATTCGTTCAGCCCATTCTTCTTACATGTTACTTGAGATAAAGCAGTTTGGTACTGAAAGTGAATGATTGTATAACATTTTACACAAATTCAGGCAAGAAAACTTTGTATGTTTTCTTATCCTTTTAGGTATACAGTATCTCCCTGTGTACCAGAATCACAACATTTACCCTGGGATGAGTTATTTTTTAATAGGTAAATAAAATATCTTCATTTCCTCCCACCTCATCACTGTGTTAAAAAGCACTGATGGCGTGTAGATCGTGTGCTGGGGCTGGTAAATTTTTCACTATCATTTTGCAGGTTAATTATGTATCATTGCATCCCCCCTCCAAAAAAAAAAATGTTAAAAGGACAATTAAGGTTATAAACTCAATCGATCACTCAGATTAGGAAATGCCAGAAATCAGGCTGCCCATGCAATGTTAATTCATCCCTTTTATGTATATGCGTTACATTTATACTCTTTAATTACATGATTACATACTATTTTTCCACAGGAAAAGGCACTGAATGGACAGTGTTCTAGAGATGAATCAGGGGTGTGCACTAAATGAGGCTGTTATTTGGATCCCTACCTCGTTTGTTGCAGAATTGGTAAATTACATGGTGAATGAAGCAAGGGATTACAGGAAAACTAAGGACTGTCCCATAGTTAAAAGCAGCTGTATGATGCCCTAGAGAACTAGATTCTATCCTGCCTCTGCCACAGAGTTCCTATATTATGTTGGACAAACCACAAACCAAAATTTTCACATTTGCGTATTAATTGCGTGTTCCAATTTTCTGGGTACTCAGTGTGAGATACATGGGGTCAGATATGCAGGTGTGCTGGAGCACTCACAATGGCACTCTTTAAAAAAAAAATAAATATATATATATATCAATCTCCAGGCATCTCAAATAGGGCACCTAGAACTATTGGGCACTTTTGACCTTGATCTCTCTGTGCCTCAATTCCCCACCTGGAAAATGGAGATAATACTGCTTAATCTCACAGGAATATTCTGAAGATAAATGCATTAATGTTTGTGAAGCACCCAGATACTATGGTGGGAACACTAAAGAAAGGACACAGGAGGAAATTAATAATTTTGTATTCAATGTAGGCTTTTGATTGTGTGCATTAAATAAGGCCTGTGAGCAATGAGGAGAATAAAAAAAGAAATATAGAATAATTCCCATTCACTTAATGAGTCAGGGGTCCTGCGGAAAAAATAGTACATAGTCTATCTCATAATGCAAACACAAAGCAGAAGGGGGAGTGAATTAAGCTTGCACAGGTACTTTCATTCTGGCATTTCCTAACTTTTCAGTGCTTGACTTTGCAACCTTAACAATGCTCTTAATATAGTTTTTTTTGTTGTAATTTCCTAGGCTTTTAAAAAAAGAAAACAGAGACAAATTCTATCACATGGAACTATCCTGACACTCACATAGATCATCAGCAGGATTGGAATCTTTAGATCCACCACATAGACCTCTGCCATTTGAGCTAATGTAGTTACTGACAACAGTAGTACTTTATCTTCTTTAGGGACTAGTCCTAGAAGGTGATGAGAAACGCAACTTGCAAGTAGGTTTCACAGATACTTGCTGACAGCAGCAGAAGGGTAACACTCAGGAGTCTTTGGAATCTCTACCTATAGCATGGCAACAGTGATGTTTGTGAAACATAAGCAAAGCCCAATCCTGCCCATTGAAGTTCACAGCAAAATTCAACGTGTCCAATCATGCAGGAACAGGTCCCTTAAATTAATATTTGGGAGATTAAAGCCATTATTTAGGGGTTATTATTTACTTATATACAAAGGGAATTTTGGCCTAATTTCCATTTAGATTAGTAGTAATAATTGTGGAAGCAAGAGAAACTGGTAACAGAACCCAAATTAAAAAAAAAAAAATGGAGACAGCAGCCAAGTGGGAAAACAATAACACCCTTGATCCAGCAGTTCAAACATTAATACAAGTATTTATTCTTCTTTGCTTTATATTAGCCATTATTGGAAAGTGACCCACACTACCTCCATTCACTTGGTCATTTCTTTGAAAAGAGTCATATCACTTCCTGTGACACCATGACGCATTAAATAATTTGGCACTGCAATGGGTTTATTACCACTAAAAATGGGCCAAGTTCTAAAGCTCTTACTCAGGTAAAACTCCCCAGAGACTTAAATGAACATTTTGCCTGAAAAGGACTTTCAGACTGGCCCATTACTTCAGAGAAACCTAGAAGCTAGAGATGGAAGAGACCTATTAGATCATCCTTCATCTCTTTATTTATAATGATACATGCAGTTACATGTTACAATTCAAGTACATAAAATTTGAGTATATATTCGAACAATAGTTTCTGAATTTCTTACGTTAAGTGACTATGCTCTCATTTCTCTGTATCTCAAGAGCAAAGCTGCATCTGCAAGTACCTCATTAGAGAGAAGCAAGAGAATTGATATATTGCAGCTATTTTATTTTTGGAATCCACACTGTAAATAAAACCCATTTCCAAAGATATACCATGGATACAGAATATTTGCTAACAGAGCGAATGCCTTATGTAACAGAAGTAGTACTGTTCAGGACTGCTTTAACATACAAAAACACGAACACCACATTAGTTTACAATGCTACAAAAAGGTAACAAGAAGTAAGTGAGAATTTCATTACTAAATAGCTATTGATAACCCAAAAAAGGAAGTTTTAATTCATTACCTAATTTTATTTAATTCAGACTAGGTAATCTTAGCTGATACTCACTGTGTACAGAAATGTCCAGGCTTGTCTAAACAACAAAAAGCAGATGCATGATGAGGTGCTGAAGACAGCGCTCTGCCAGACCCAAACCAGCAGCAAGTTGGAGGACCCTTTACTTATCTTCCATTTAATATAAGTTCTTGCTTATTATTGACACGTGGCAGAGAAAACAAATTCCAGAATTCAGTCTCAACTTGCTTGCTGAAGACAGAGTAACTGTTACCTTTTGGAAAAAATGTTAACAGAGATGATCACTAAAACACGCACACTCACTTACAGCAGCTGTAAATTTCCACTCTCCTTTTCCTGGACTCAGATTCCAAACCTCATTTGTCTCTCTAATCTGCCAGGGGCAGTTCTGTTTCTGGTCAGACTGTTCTGTGTATGTGCGTCTTCCCTCCCTTCCCGGCTTCCTCTCTCACATACGCCACACACACCCTCCCTCTGTAAACTGAGCTCCACGTCAGAGGAATGTGTGTAAAGCAAAAGACAAAGTAATGACTCTGCCAACAGAATTTTCTAGGGTTAAAGTCACAAATGCAACAAATCTACAGTGAATGGTTTATGGTTACAAGATAGTAAAGTCAACATGCTACCACAAGAGCTCTTTGAGCAGAGGGGATCTACCCATAGGCTGGTGTTTCCTGCTTGAAAAAAAAATATTTTCTTTACTCAATATTTCAGTGTAAAATTCAGTTTATTTTGAGCGAAATAAAATCTAATAGAAATAAAAGGTGTTTCTCAAGCTAAGTGTATTTTAATTTTATGACAATGTCAGTATAAGACAGGAAGGAGAACTTCACATAATAAAAATCTACTGAAACAACATATACTACCAACTGTTATCAGTTATGGGAAAATATAGCAAACTGCAATTAACTTGAAGGATCTTCTTGGATAGGTGGGGGAAATAGAAAGAGAATGTGTGTGCGTGCACAATTCTGTGTGTTATTTTAAAGCTTTATTTTTCTCTAACACTGGTGATTCTTCAGGCTGTTTCACATATGTCCAGAGGGAATTACATATGCTTTTTCCCTATAGTTAATGTCTAATGTACATTAAAGACCATAGAAAGAAAATTGTTTTACTAATGATTGATACCAATGCTGTGTTTTAAATTCCTTCCTCATCTTATTTCTGCTCTGTTTTAGCATTATGATGAGCCTTTGCATGATGAGTGATGATATATACACATGTGCTGAAATCAACAGTTCAGGGTGTAGCTTGGGGCTCAATTCTGTATCTCAGCGTTTTGTCAAGTTCATTATCAACACCTCACATTTTTTTAAAAAGCTTGTGTGCACATAGCAGATTTATTTTAGAAACCTCTCTCTGTGTCCACCACATGTTAGTGCTGCCTTCCCATGTCCTGTCATGTCTCAATTTAGGACTCAGTCATGGTAGTTAACCACAGCCTTATAGTGGAGGCAGTGCAGAGGTTTACCACCCCACTGGGAACTCTGGGAGCAGTGACGTAGCCAGGTTTTAAGTGTAGGGGGAGCAAACATAAAAAAGGCACCCCCTTGGCTCCTCCCGTGGCCACGGCCCCATGGCTCCTCCTATTTCGCCCCCAGATTAACCACGGGGCTGGCTCAGGACTCCTGCGGGCTTCCTGGGGGTGCGGATACCCCCCCGTCCCCGGGAGAGTCTCTCCTGCCCACTGTGCTCTGCAGGTGTCCCCCGCCGGGTTGTGCCGCCTGGCCCCACTCGCAGGGTCCCGGCCCCCCCACCCCAGGCTCCAGGCTCCTGCACCGCGCCAGGGCCCCCCATCCAGACAGCACAGCTTGCGCCCCTTCCCTGCGGGCCTAGGGAGCCCCCTGCCCAGACCCCCCAATGCAAGGCACGAGACCCCCCGCTCACCTTCCACCCTGTACTGCTGCCTGTCCCCAGCCTGCTCCCGGCGCTCGGTGTGTACCACGCGGGACTCACCAGCCAGGTGGCCTTAAAGGCGCAGGGGCCCTTTCGCCTCCCCCTGCCGCATTAGCAAGGGGCGGGGAGCACTTGGTTGCCAAGCCCTGAGCTGCTGCTGCAGAAGGTGGCTGCGGTGATGTTGGGGCCGCGCTGAGCGTGGGGCACAATGGCCGAGGAGCCAGCCCCCTCGCTCCTCCGGCCGCGCCTGCCGCACCCCCCATGGCTCCTCCGGCCGTGCTGCTGCCAGAGCCGGCCCGGCAGGCGCCGCTTCCATGCCAGCCCACGCACCCAAGGCTCCTCTGGCTGTGCTGCCACCAGCGCCGGCCCGGCAGGCACCACTTTTTGAAAACATGCTGAGGAGAAGCAGCTGCTTCCCCTGAACTCCACTAGCTACGCTACTGTCTGAGAGGCACTGAGACTAGAGATCTGAGGAATGCAGGTGCAACACCACCCTTTTAAAAAGAGTGCAGCTTCCGTGTGCAGTCACCAAGCTCAGCTGGCCAGGGCAGAGACAGGGTTGGGAGAAAGACTCACTTTGGAAGAACCTAGCATCAACAATCTTTAGTCTTTGCACTCAAAGGAGAACAAGGACTAAAATATATATATGACCCTGCTCCTGGCACTGTCTCTCATCCTTATGCATCCACACAGGAGGCACTACTTTGTCCTCAGAAAGATCTTTGTTTACTTGCTTGTAAAGCAGCACACACATTTATGCTTAAAATAACAAAGCATCACTGAGGCACCTAGGCCCCAGGGTTTTAGAACCACATGTTGAGAAGGTGCTGAAACTATGGTTAAAGCCAGCTTCTGAAGTGAAATGTGGGTTCACCCACACCCAAAAGGAACTGCAGGAAGAGGCACTGGTGATTCAGCAGGTGGCACTCTTAGCTCCAAGTCAGTTCTGACGCAGCTCCCCAGCATGTTATGGGGCACTGTGCTGCTGGAGGGTCCATCTTTTGAATAAGACTGAAAACAAATCTAACAACAACATGTAGTAAAAGATGCAATTGCACTTTTTGTAAGGGTAGAGGCATTAACTGTTATGTCCCAGTCAAACGCTGTCTAGCATAATTATGTCCTCCCACATCACTTCCATTGATGTTTCAGATGGAAAAAGGTGCTCCTTCCTGTCCTAAACTGAAATACAATGGAGGTGTGCACTATGGAATGTTTGCTGAGTTTCACCACAGAGAAAAAGCCGCATTTCAGTGGTAGGTTAAGTAAGCCTACTAGGTGGTTTGTATATCATTTCATTTGTAGAAGCATTTGTGGTATATACAGAATAAGAAATGCTATATAAACATAAGATTATCATAGAATCATCTAGTCCAGTCCCCTGTGCTGAGACAGGACCAAGTAAGCCTAGACCACCTCTGACAAGGATTCGTCCAACCTGTTCTTAAAAATATCCTCATCTAGTCCAGTCCCCTGTGCTGAGACAGGACCAAGTAAGCCTAGACCACCTCTGACAAGGATTCGTCCAACCTGTTCTTAAAAATATCCTATGATAGGGATTCCACAACCTCCACTGAAAGCCTATTCCAGAACCTAACTACCATTAGCCCCGGTCTACACTACGAGGATAGGTCAAATTTAGCCGTGTTAAGTCAATTTTAGCCGTGTTAAGCAATACGTCTACACAACCAACACCATTCTATCTAACTAAATGGCTCTTAAAATTAACTACTGTACTCCTCCCCAGTGAGGGGAGTAGCACTAAAATCGACCTTGCTGGGTCAAATTTGGGGTAATACAGATGCAATTCAACAGAACTGGCCCCTGGGAGCTATCCCAAAGTGCTCCAATGTGACTGCTCTGGACAGCACTTTCAACACTGATGCACTAGCCAGCAGGGTGACCAGATGTCCTGATTTTATAGGAACAGTCCTGATTTTTGGGTCTCTCTTATACAGGCTCCTATTACCCCCAACCCCCATCCCGATTTTTCCACACTTGCTGTCTGGTCACCCTACTAGCCAGGTACACAGGAAAAGCCCTGGGAAATTTGAATTTCATTTCCTGTTTGGACAGCGTGGTAAGCTCAGCAGCACACGTGACCATGCAGTCCCAGAATAGGAAACAAGCTCCAGCATAGACCGAACAGGAAACACTGGATCTGATTGCTGTATGGGGAGAAGAATCTGTGCAGGCAGAACTCCGATCAGAAAGAAGAAATGCTAAATATATATGCCAAAATCGCACAGGCCATGATGGAGAGAGGCTACAACAGGGACACACAGCAGTACCATGTGAAAGTAAAGGAGCTCAGGCAAGCCTACCAAAAGACAAAGGAGGCAAACAATCGCTCTGGGTCAGAGCCCCATACAAGCCGCTTCTATGATCAGCTGCATGGCATTCTAGGGGGGGACCCTACCACTACCCCACCGCTGCCCTTGGACACCTGCAAGAGGGAGTCTCACAAAACAAGAAGGAAGATTTTGTGGAGGAGGAGGAGGAGGAGAATGTGCAGCAGACAAGCAGTGAATCCGTTCTCCCCGGAAGCCAGGACCTTTTCATCACCTTGGAGCCAATACCCTCCCAAGGCAGGTTCCTGGATGCTGAAGCCGGAGAAGGCACCTCTGGTGAGTGCACATTTGTAACTACGCTACAGGATTTAAAAGCAATTGTGTTTAATATTTGATTTACCCTGAAGAATTGGGATGCATTCGTGGCCAGTACAGCTACTAGAAAAGTCTGTTAACGTATCTGGGGATGGAGTGGGAATCCTCCAGGAACATCTCCATGAAGCACTCCTGGAAGTACTCTGAAAGCCGTTTCTGGGGAGGGCTGCCTTATTTCGTCCTCCACGGTAGGACACTTTACCACGCCAAGCCAGTAGCAAATAGTCTGGAATCCCTGCAGCACAAAGCATGGCAGCGAATGGTCCTAGGTTTTGGTCACATTCAAGCAACATTCAGTCTATCTTTCTGTGTTAGCCTCAGGAGAGTGATATCATTCATGGTCACCTGGTTGAAATAGGGGAATTTTTGTAAGGAAACAACAAAAGGACCCCGTTTATGCTGAGCTGTTTGCACTTGGCTAAAAGGGATCAACCCAAAGAATAGCCACGAAGTGGGGTAGAGGGAGGACTGTGCTGCACATCCACCCAAAACCGCAGCCTCTCCTTTTAAATGGCAGACCTAACCACCATTGCTTGCTATGGGAAAGGAGGGCGCTGTAGTTTGAAACCGTTCCCACATGTGATGAAGGTGGAAAAAGCCAACCCCGCATACCCTTTGGCTTACCATGGCTGCCTGGAAACCAAATTCTGTTGCCCAGCCGCATGTGATGTGTCACCATACCAGTAGGCGCTCAATATAAAAGGCAAAATGCAACCTTGTAACTAAAGCACTGTGCTGTCTACTGTGAATTGCTTGATTCACTGTGAAAGGAGTCTCCCTTTTGTTTTCAGAAATGTAGCATCTTAAATTTTACTCTCCCTTTTTATCCCCGTGCAGGTGCAAATGTTTCTATGCTCTCCCTATCATCTCCATCCCTGAGGTTATTGCAGATTAGAAGGCCAAAAAAAAAAAAAAAAAAAAAAAAAAAATGCACTCGCAATGACATGTTTCCCGAGCTTATGCAGTCCTCCTGCACTGATAGGGCATAGCTGAATGGAGGCATTCAGTGACAGAGGCAAGGAAAGCATTAAGTGAGCATGATCAGATGATGCAGGAGGCGATGCCGAGGCTAATGGGGGAGCAAACAGACATGATCAGGCATCTGGTGGTGCTGCAGGAAAGGCAACAAGAGCACAGACCATCACTGCATCCACTGTATAATCGCCTGCCCTCCTCCCCCAAGTTCCACTTCCTCCTCACACAGATGCCCAAGAACGGGGGGGGGGGGGGGAGGGGAGGCTCTGGGCATCCAGCCACTCCACTCCAGAGGATGGCTAAAGCAATAGAAGGCTGTCATTTAAATAATTTTGATTTGTACTGTGGCTACAATAAGCAATGTGGCCTTGTCCTTCCCTCTTCCCCTACCCCACCTGGGCTACCTTGCCAGGTATCTAACTTGAAAGACAGACAGACAGAAAGCATGGTTTCAAAACAATAACGACTATTTCCTTTGCCAGCTGTGATCGAAGGGGGCGGGGGGTGTTGGCTTACAGGGAATTAAAAATCAACAAAGGGCACAGGTTTGCATCAAGGAAAAACACAAACAATTGTCACACCGTAGCCTGGCCAGTCATTAAACTGGTTTTCAAAGCCTCTCTGATGCGCAGCACGCCTAGCTATGTTCTTCCAATCGCCCTGGTGTCTGGCTGCTCAAAATCAGCCACCAGCCGATTTGCCTCAACCTCCCACCCCGCCATAAATATCTCCCCCCTACTCTCTCAGATATTATAGAGCATACAGCAAGCAGCAATAACAATGGGAATATTTGTTGCGCTCAGGTCTAACCTAGTCAGAAAACTGCACCAGCGAGCTTTGAAACATCCAAAGGCACATTCTACCACCATTCTGCACTTGCTCAGCCTATAGTTGAACTGCTCCTTACTACTGTCCAGGCTGCCTGTGTATAGCTTCATGAGCCATGGGAGCAAGGATAACTATTGTCATTTCAACATCCCCAACGTAATTTTCTGGTCTGGGAAGTAAGTCCCTTCTTGCAGCTGCTCCAACAGCCCGGAGTTCCTAAAGATGTGAGCATCATGCACCTTTCCTGCAATCCCACGTTGATACTGGTGAAACGTCCCTTGTGATCCACCTGTGCTTGCAGCACTACTGAGAAGTACCCCTTCCGGTTTATGTACTGGTTGGCAAGGTGGTCCGGTGCCAAGATAAAGATATGTGTTCCATCTATCGCCCCCCTTCAGCCCCCGCACAGTTAGGGAACCCCATTGCAAAGCCATCCACTATGACCTGCACATTTCCCAGAGTCACTACCCTTGTTAGCAGAAGCTCAGTGAATGCATTGGCTACTTGGATCACAGAAGCCCAAATTGATTCCCGATTGACCGGTAGCAGTCAGCCATTGCAAGCTTCCACAGGGCTATTGCTACTTGCTTCTCAACTGTTAGGGCAGTTCTCATCTTGGTATTCCTGTACTTCAGGGTGGGGGAAGGCAACTCACAACATTCCAGAAAAGTGGCCTTATGCATGCAAAACTTTCGCAGCCACTGGGAATCATCCCATACCTGCAACACTATGCAGTCCCACCAGTCTGTGCTTGTTTGTTGGCCCAGAATCAGCATTCCACTGTATCAACCTGCCCCACTGCCACCACGATGTCCCAATTCTACACAGACATTCCTGAAAGCATGGGACATGGCATGTCCTCCTCACAATCATCCTGGTGCTGGCGGCTCCTAGCTAGATCTGCACATACTGCAGGATAATGCGTAAGGTATTTACAATGCTTACAACAGCAGCGCTGAGCTGAGTGGGCTCCATGCTTGCCATGCTAAGGCGTCTGCATGGGTAACTCTGTCTGTCGTTGCTTTCACGGAGAGAGAAAGACGGAGGGAGGGGAGACTGACAACATGTACCCAAAACGACCCGCTACAATGTTTTTGCCCCATAAGGCATGAGGAGTTTAATCCAGAATTTGAATGGGCAGTGGAGACTGTGGGATAGTTACCCACAGTGCACTGCTCCTTGAGTCGATGCTAGCCACAGTATTGAGGACGCACTCCACTGATCATGCACTTAGTGGGGACATACACAATCAACTCTATAAAATTGCTTTCTAAAGATTAACTTCTATATAATCGATTTAATTTCATAGTGTAGATATACCCTTATCGTTAAAAAGGTATATCTAGGGACTGTGATATATAAAGCTCTGTTTAATTATTTGGTCTGGTTATTTTCATTCAGAATTTAGATATGTTTTGGGGACTTGTAATTATAGACACTACGGGCTGTGATTCTGTGTGCACTCAAGTGGGGCACCATAGTGCATGTCTTTTGCCTAGAGAAATTCCCTTTAACAGGAATTCTATGCATGTACATCACACAGAAATGAGTCTTTATTCTGAGGGGCTGCATGAAGTTGCTCAATCTTCACCCTGATTAGTACACAGAGAAATATTGAAGATTTTTTTTTAACTCTATGTATCATCTTTCTAATGTGGAATTTTGTCTGGAATAGCTTGTGTAGAGAGTTGAGACCTTTACAGTAGTTGATCTTCAGATAACAGCGAAGGCCCTGAGTCAACGTACCCCACCATGGTATATTTATCCAGCTGCTGTTACCTCTACCTCTGGCTGCTGCTAAGTAGTTAACTATTTCTTTTGACAAGGGCTTCTTTCGATAATTTAGTTTTGTTTCAGTATATAATTTGTGCTCATCTCAACTCCTGAATTAGTTAATAATGAATAGCCAACAATTTTTAAAGTCTTGTCAAAATAAACTGAACGTGTATGCACATGCTAAAGAACTCTGACTTCTACATATTTGAGTCCCTTTACATTTTTTCCTCCTTTATGAATGCAGATCTCAGGCTGAAGGCATTTGAAAGAAATGACCGTATTTTCTTAACTTAAAAATCCCTCCACCTATTACATCAAAGAAATAAAATACACATTACCACATTCGTTTTTTATTTTCTACAACACTAAAGGAAAGCTAAAAAGCTTTGAACCATATGTGGTAGTGATAAATTGCAAAGTCAGGAAATAAATTTATAAATCTAAATTACATTCATGTTCAACATCTAATCATCACATGCAAAGTAGTTTCAATAAAATATTTCTAGAAACTATTTCTAAAATTAATTTTCTTTGTTAAAATGTGTGGGTAGACAGAACACAGCATGATGTAGTATAAGTAGGCTTGGCAGAATCTGTTGGGTTTTTTTATAATTTTGATGGATAATATCAATGCTTATTGTTAAGAATTTTTATTGATTTAGATTTTCACAATGTGCAAAATTATGGCCGCGGTCAGACAATTATATAATGACAGTAGATGTTGAGATTCAAAGAGTTGAAGCTTTATAACCATTAAAACACAATTGTTAATATCACATCAAAATATACAAAGTAAATATCCTTAAACTAAATTAAGTTCTCAAACAGTATCTCTTACTTTATCTAGCTGTAAATTTTGATAATCATTTATAGAAATATTTTTTCATCCATTTGTGTGTCTATGGTGAAACTGATATTTACCAACAAAAATCTAGTCCTTCGAAGTCTAGATATAATGTTTTTAATCAGCATTATTAAGGATGGCCTTAAAAAAAACAAACCACCACTCAATATGGCCATCCCAAATTCATGTCAATAAAATCTTTCTACTCCCTCATCACATTCTTTCTGACCCTATAATTTTCATTTTTATATATAACCTCCGAGGGGGAGTGTGGATATGTACATTATGTAAATTGTACACACACAAAAATCCTGTGAAAATATATCCTAGAGTGAAAGTCAATCTAGTGGTCTGCTGTTCACCAAGGTAAAAAGATGGACTCTGCAGATAAATCTATGCAGCAAAGAATAATCCATGGCACCAAGATTCAGAGCCCAGGTCAACTGCCTTGACCTCATGCTGTAGGGCTAAAAATAGCAGTGTAGACGCTCACACTTGGGCTGGAGCCCGGGTTCTGAAATCTGGGGGTCTCAGAGACCAGCCTCCAGCCTGAGAGGGAACAGAAACACTGCTATTTTTAGCCCAGCAGCCCAAGCCTTGCAAGCCGGAGGCAATTGACCCAGCCTCTCAGATTAGGCACTGGGTTTCTGTAGAGAGAGATTTCAGAGTGGTAGCCGTGTTAGTCTGTATCAGTTCGTCTCCTCATTTTTGTTGAGAGAGGGGCTCCATTCTCGCCTGCACCCAACTGGAAGGAAAAGAGGAAGGAGCAGAGCTTCCCATCTCTCTGAAGAACAGAAAACTGGTATCCATCTTTACTGGCTCCTAGTGCTGGAGTCAGGGATGTTGCCTCTGTGATTGCTGTAGCTGAGTTGCTGCTATTATATTTTGGCTAAAGCTGAGAGCAGGATTGAAATAGATTCTTCATATAAAACTATTTTTAAAAAATGTAAACAAATCATCATGATCATGTTATTCCTTCTCCCTCCCTTCAGCTCCCTCTAGTGCTCCCTAGCATGGACTGCATTCTTTCCTGATCTATTCAGTTTGCATTAAATGTAACTGCAGAGGAGAAGAAAGGCAACGTTGATCTTTCTAAAAAGAGTTCCAATTCCTGGTATGAATCCAGAGCTCGCTCCGTCAGTTGGGTTCCTCTTCATTTCTGCAGCAGTCCCGTACTTACATGAGCAGTGTGAGCACCATTGGCTCAAAGAAAACTTAAAAAAAGCCACCCCACAATCAGAAACACTGTACTAAAACATGACATTTGTTGCGAACATCTCTTCAGGGGGCGAGAACACACACACAACAGATGATAGTCATGTTGCTTAAGGCACTACCGGAGGGTGCTCAGATACTATAGAGATTAATATGGTATAAGATTAATATAGAATAAAACAAAGACTGGTCTAGGCAGCAGTAGCTGGAGACATGATCAACAGCCTTGTCTCAGGGCTTTAAACAGTGCTAGGGAAGGGGCCAGAGGCGATATGGAGTCCTGTCCCCAACCACCAGTAGTCTTCTTGGAGCACATCATCCACACTGACTTCAGTCCCAACCCCCACTCACCTTCACTGGGCCTTTTCTCCACATAAGTGCAGTACTATCATACTGTATATAAAATGATAAAAACTTCTAAAAAATTCAACTCAACAACTCCTTCCCCACCTCCCCCATCCCCACAGTAAAAAAGAGAGGTAAAGCAAGCAGAATTTTTTCCTCTAATAAAAATGTTTTAATAATATCTTGTACTTCAAAACTAAGTCCAGCACATGAAATAGAAATACAGGATTAAACTTAATTATATCTGCTCTGAAAAAATTCACTTACAAGATATACTGGGACACAGAGAGAATGTAATAACTTCTACGTGGCTTCTCAATACCATTATAATCATAACTCTACTTCCCATTTTATGAGTGGAGAGAAAGATTAGATTGAGGAATACACGAACATAATTCTACAACGTGAACTTTTATCCGGAGACTTATTTGAAAAGAATGGTGGTAAAGTCAGCAACATGCCAAAGAGATGAATAGGTATATTTTTACATTTCAGCATCCCAACCTGTTCAGACTGCACCTGACTCAAGTCTATACTTCAAACCATTAACTGAACACCAGTTTCCTAAAAATATCTTGTCATACTACTCAGAACATTCAAAAAGAAACGTGAAGAGGGAGGCCAAAAAGTGAAAGAAAAGAGCAGTTTAAAAGGGGCTTTGTTGAAGATCTAAAATGTAAGCTATCTTGACAGATGCCCTCTAACACAGGTCAGAACCTACTGTATTTCAACAATGGAAAAAAAAATACAAAGAGAAAAGCATTGCCCAGTGTGCTGAAAGATAATCCTAGGTAACAGTATTAACAATGATGATTATACAGTGCATAGTGACATTATTCTCCAATATCCCGTATTTGGAAACAGGCAAAGAATGTAAATAGTGTCTGGTTTCTTCAAATTTAGTTGCTTGTCCCTAGTTTCAGCAGAACATTGATGATTCTTTTATTAATATCAGACACATGAGTAAAGTGCTTATATCATCAGAAGTGTACGAATATTTGTTTTCATCTGGTTATGACTGTTTTGAGCCCAAATGCAATATTCTCTCTGAGCAGTTTCCATTCTAAGAGTCTTTACACAGTGCTTTAAAAAAAAAAAAAAAAGTTGTGGAAAAGGGAGAAACCCCCCCCCCAACACACACACAGAATCAGACTCTTTCATACAGAATGTCCTGTGTTTCTACTATGCCTTCCATCACACGATCAAGATATTTTACAAACAGCACAAAATTAAGTCTCACAAAATTCCTGTGAGATAAATATTATTACATCCATTTTACAAGGAAACTGAGACAGAGAGAACACACACACACACACAAACACACCCTTCCACCAAGGCCTGACGACAACAGGAAATACAGGTACTTCAATATCTGTAAAAATGAAGCCCTAGTATCTCAAGTTGCCCACCTAAAAAACAATGGCCATTTTTAAAAACTGACTTGCTCAAAGTCAAACAGAAAACCTGTGACAAAAACAGAACCTACATCTGCTGATTCTGAGCCCTGTCCTTTATTCACTAGAGTCTTATGATCAAAAAGGACTAAATTAAGCTATTTAATCTGTATAGTGTTCAAAGAACCTCAAAACTTGCAAGTAGTGTCAAAATTTCCCTAGGAACATGGTCTTACTGTAATGATTAATGTAGATAGGACCCTGACCAATAGATGGTACTGTAAATTTATTTCAGGGTTAAGTTGTTCTCATCTTGTCAGATTCAACAATGTAACATACTTGGGGGAGAGGGGTTAGCAGCCAGGAAATTCAGTCCTGACTGTGTGTGCTGGAGTGTTCCAATAAACCCCATGATTCCACAACAGTATTACAATGGGTAGCAGCAGCTTCAAGATAGTAAAAGCACTTTTGCCTAGGAAGGAATTTACCGGTCATACAGATGAAACTGGAACTCTGTGAGAACTTGAAAGACTTTAAGCTATTGCTCTCTACGAATGAATGGACTGATGAGAAAGCAGCATGGTACCTACCAGAGCTTTTCAGTGGTGATGTCAAATCACTTTACCAGCAGCATCCCAGCATGGATCGTGGTTCTTATAGACAATTATGCAGAAATACCAGAAGGAATGGCAAGTCATTACATTGTAACCTTACACCTCCATTACTGCTGGAAGTGAGGCTGGTGCATAACCTGTTTTGTGTGAAGCACAGTGCAAGAGCTCTGCTAATAAAAGAATATTAACTCCTACTTCTGTATATCTGGATGTACTTTCCTAAGAGACTACATAATTCTTGATTTAGTCACAGAATACAGTGCTTTATTTACAGGTAGTGGCAATACAACCTTACCTATTTTTGTGCCTCAGTCTTGTTATGAGAGGATCATTTCAGAAGATTCACCTCTGCTTACAGTCCCACTACTTACACAGTGTTTTTCTTGATGTGGACATTTGCCATTAGGAACTAGACTAAGATCACCAAATCAATTTCACATTGGCTCCTGAGCCATCAGATGGAAACAACTATTAAATCACTACTAAATTAATTCAGATTCAACTTGGGACCTTAAGGCAAAAAGATTTGTATTCCATTATCAAGACTCCAAAACATCAAGTCCCCTCCCTGCTGTCAATTGGTCATGTGTGTGTGTTCTGGTAATTATAACCAAAACATTTTTGTAGCTGTGATATCACAAACATAGGCAACAACTGCTGACAGAAGAACAGTGGTTTGAAAGCTGGCAGAATCTGGCTAGATCACAACAAGAGAGCAAGATTACTGTCAGACACTCCTTGTAACTTACCAAGGCAAAACAGAAAGACAGGGATGCAAAAAGGAACCAGAGTGGATAAAAAAAAAATATCAATGATTTAAAAATAAAACCGATTTTTTTTAATAAAATGCTTTTAAATGGAAAAAAATCTAAAAATAGTTTTAGATAAGATACATTATAGCTCAAAGATATCTCATCATGGAATAGGGATTATAAATCTAATTCTATAGTATGAGACAATATATTCATGTAATGTTTAAGAAAAGTTCATGGATCAGAGACCCAATCTTATGAGGCTCCAGGGACTTCTGCATAGATTATTTAGGTTAATCTTTCTATCTATACAATGGGACTCAGTGCTCAGTCTAGAAGATACCATCAGAAATGCTTAGTTTTGCAGTTCTCTAACTGCGGATTTGTGTCTCCAGAGATAACATGCTTGTTAACAGGAAAAATGTTTTTACATAAACAAACAAACAAACATATAGAGGTGAGAAATAACAGACCTCAAACCTACTGTCCCTCTGCAAATCTGTGTACACAGAGTCAATCCCTTAGCTCTCTCTAAAGTGTAAAGTTCAATGAATAGAAGATTGTTGGGGGCAGAATAGCTCTGGACAAGGAGAAAAGTCTGGAGATAAATGTGAGAAGGGAGGGACAGGCAGTAGAAACAAAAAAGTGAAACTGTTTGAGCAGCATATTCCAGAAGTCTTGAGGTCTTTTTGCGTGTAGCCTTCACTGATTTGAGATCTGTCATACCATTCTCTCACTAGAAGGGAAAACCTATAAAGGCAGCAGGCTGTAAAAGAGACCCAGTTTGGGAATATTTTAATGAAGTTCCTCTACCTGTGGGTAAGACAGGCAGGCATGCAAAATGCAAACAGTGCAACAAAGAATGAATGCCCTGAATGAAACAACATCATGAGAAGTATTCCTTCTCAAGAAGCAGCTGCGCTGAAGATGATGAAAGGAGTATGTCTGAACATGCAGGAACTTCAGGTTGGTAAACTTTTTTATTTCATAATTCTTTCTTAAGGACTGCTTGTCTTCCTTCTGGACTAGCCTTGAATTCTCAAGTTTGAGCAAAAAATACAGTTGTTACTCTATGGTACTATCATTTTAGACGCAGTTGTGATAAAAAATAAATATCTGAAATAGGCAAATCTTCCTTTTACAATTTCACCTTTCAAGTGGTATTCAGTGTCAGTGAATGCAACGAGTAATACTAAATGAGCAGTACAGTAATAATAATAATTAAATAACTGCATTAGAAGCAGATTACAAAAAGAGATAACTGATGACAAAATTGCCCGGTTTGTTTATGCAACAAACTCTCCGTATGATTGAAAACCCATACTTCATTAACTTGGTTCAGTCATTAAGACCAGGATACAGTCTACCCAACATAGCAGATGTCACAGGCAAATTGCTGGATAAAGTGTATGAGAGAGAACTTTAGCAGCGTGCGAAAAGTCTACAGGGTGAAATTGTTAACCTGAGCCTTGATGGGTGGACCAAAGTCGACAATGATCCTGTTGTATGTGCTTGTGTGACAACAGAGGAAGGGACTATCTTCCTTACAGAAACATTTGATACATCAGGAAATGCACAGACAGCAGAATACTTACAAGAAGTAGCAGCAAAAGCTATAACAAACTGTGAAAAATTCAAATGTCTAGTATGCAGCGTGGTCACAGACAATGGTGCAAATGTATCCAAGATTAGAAGAAATTTAGAAGAAGAGTCCCAAGCTAATAACATACAGTTGCAGTGCTCATTTGATACATCTCCTAGCCAAAGACTTTGGTGTTCCAGAAATAAAGGCAAATGTTGTTATGGAAGTATTTTGCAATTTCAAGAACCACTTTGCAGCAGCAGCTGCTCTGAAAAAAGTGGGAGTAACCAAGCTAACTCTCCCACAAAATGTGCAATGGAACTCAGTAGTGGGCTGTTTTGAGCACTATTTCATGAACTGGCCTAATCTGATGACAGTTTGTGAACAAAAATAATGAAAAAAAAATAGATGGCACTGTCACAGCCAAGTTCTCAACATTGGACTTAAGAGAAATGTTGAACATGTGCCAAGTACCCTGAAGCCTATTTCTGTAGCCTTGAACAAAACGCAGGGAAATAGCTGTTTTATTGCTGACGCCACTGAAATTTGGAAGGAACTGAGTGAGATCTTAAAAAGAAGAGAAATATGCAATGAGAGTTAAATTACAAATATTAAAAAACGAATGGGACAAGCACTCTCTCTTTTTCTTGCAAATATTCTCAATACTTGGTACCAAGGTCAAAACCTTAACTGCTGAAGAAGAGGAGTTGGCTATTACATGGATATCCAGCAATCATCCCTCCATAATGCCAATTATAATAAACTTCAGAGCTAAGGGTGAACCATTCAAGAAATGTGTTTTACTGATGATGTTTTAAAGAAAGTCACTTAGGCACTTGGATTCAGAGGCTGTTGAAGTGATAATCTCACTTTTGGCAGCAGTAGCTTCTTCTGCCGGTGTTGAAAGAATATTTTCTTCCTTTGGACAAATTCATTCCAAACTGAGAAATCGTTTGGGACCTGAAAACGCAAGAAAGCTTGTTTTTCTTTTCCAGATTATGAACAAACAGGAAAATGAAGATGAAGATGACCGAGTTAACTGCGGAAGCCAATATTTTAAGTTTCTCATGTTGACCTGGCTGACATAGTCAGTTTAATTTTTGTTGGTTTTTTTAAATATTTCATTTAATTATTTTAGTTAAAAACAGGTTTGTTTTTGTTAAAATTGATTTTAAAAAACTTGAATGTTTAACTAAATTCAAATGCTTGTTTTGTTATGATATTATATGTTTGTTAAAGAAGAAAAAAATCCAGAATACATAATGTTGTTTTAGTTAAATAAAACAATTTAAATGTTTGTCTGGTGATGTTCTCCTCCTAATACAACATGGCAAGAAAATTCTCCAAATATTAATGATTAATCTGTTGAATTGGAGATAGTTCACCTCCCAATGACTTCATAAATATCTGCTTCAATTACCTTTGGTAAATTAAATAACCAAACAATCATTCATTTTCTGATATAGATGTAAAATTAAATCAGAAAATTTTTTTCAAAATAAATCACTTAAAAACGTATAGTGTGTACCTTCTAAAAATAAAACCTACCTCTATCTCTGAGTTGTGAAGAATATGTATTAAAGGTTATAACAACCAACAAGAATGCACTTTTATGTAGAAATCCATGATTAAATTGAGTCTTCCTGACTAGTGATTTAACAAGTCTACCCTGAAAGGAACAATGGCATAACTTAACCCATAGTGCACCTATGCATAATTTGAATGAAATATCAGTGTTTGACCATCTTTAGATATAGTAGCAACACTTTCTAATAGTATTATCTTATCTGAAAATTGAGGTAAAATACATAGGTGGTTTTAAAACCAATGATTGTTAATTTTTTCCTACACAGAAAAATTTGTATGTATTCATTACCATTAGAAGAATTACTTAATAAAAAGAGCAGAAAAAATTATAATTCTCTAGTCCGACTCATGCAGATCACAAGCCATCCAGGCAGAAATTAACGCATCAAGCCCAACAACTTGTGGAACTAGAGCATCTCTTTTTAAAAGACATCCAATCCAGACTTAAAGACTTCAAGTGATGAAGAAGTTAGTTTATCAAGGGATAATGTATTCCAACAGTTGATTACCTTCACTATTAAACATCTGTGCCTTACTTCCTGGTTTGAATTTTTCAAGCTTCAACTTCCAGACATTGGATCTTATTATGCCTTTGCCAGTTAAATTGGAGAGCCCTAAAATATCAGACATCTTATCCTTGCATAGATACTTCTAGATTGTGATCAAGTCACCTCAATCATCTCTTCAAGAAGCTAAATACATCAACTTCCTTAAATCTCTCATTGCCAGATGCATTTTCCAGATCTCAAATCAGAAACCCCTTCAATTTTTCAAGCATGTCCACCAAAACAAGACACCGTGTTCCAGTAGTAGTCTCACCAATGTTTTAAACAAAGATAGTAACCCTCCCTGCTTCTACTAGATATTCCAGTTTACACATCCAATGACAACATTATTGAGCTGAGAACCAACCTCTGCAGAATCCCACTCATTGATGGTTCTCCAATGACATTTTCAGAACTATCAGCAAGTTTTTCATTCATTTGCGTTTTTATTTTTTAAATCACAATGCCCTGCACTACTAAGTCAGAACCTTTACAGGAGTCGCAGTTGGCTTTATTAACCAAACCTGTGATCTCAAAGACAATCAAATTCATTTGATGAGACCTATAGTCTATGAAATCACGTTGAATGACACACATATTTCCATCCCTTAATTCTTTGATAGAAATATTTAATAGAACACTTCTGCCTTTAGTGCATCATTGACAATTTTAGTGTCTTCATCTAGTGATGAATCTATACTATTGGTAGGGTTTCTTTTGTTCTTGAGATTTTAAAATTCCTTATTGGCCTTACTCCTACTGAAAATAAAATTTCATTGGTACCTTTATCCTTCCTTATCAATTGTATGCTTTTTTTTAGGTTCTGATGTATATTCATCGCCATATATTGATGGCTACTTTCAAGTCCCTTCTTAGTCAGAATGGAATTATTTTGTTTTGCTTAAGAAGCTTTTGGTAGTATTCAGCTTCATACTGTTTTATGCAGTCATTTAGTCCTTTAAAAAAACATCAGGCACTGATGAGTTCCACCAAAAGTCTAGCGGTTATATGACAATGAGTTGTGCAGAAGTTAAGGATTGATTCAGTTCTTCATGCTTTCGGCCATCAGAAGAGGGGAAACAACATGTCACTCTCATTAAATCTTTTCCAGACATCCTAAAAGTTGTGCCAATGGACTCTGGAGGGTACTGTAACCAGCCCTCTTTAGCTTAGAGGACAACCAACCCCAATAAGGGACAACAGAATAAGTAAAAATGGGAAAGAATCTATCACCGCCTAAGACACTCTTCATATAACCTCTTAGTATTTAACTGCTTCTCAGGTAAATTAGATCTGCCCACAGATGTTCCCAATTGACTTCATAGAGTTTTCTGCCTTTCTCCCTGCCCTAGTAAAGGAGATTCTGTTACCATATGCATGCTTTTATTGATCATCTCTTCCCTCTTTCATCAATCATTCTAGTTTTAGAAGGAAAGCTTTTCAGAGAGCATGCCCTAAAAGTGATCTCATTCTAGGTTAGCCTGACTTCTAGGAAATCATTCTGTAGCCTAACCTCTTCGACCAAAATGTGTTATCTTCTGTCACACATTTTACCCTCGACTGTGTGAGATCCTTCGTCCTAGAAGAGTGCAAGTCTCTCAGTTGGCCACATCTGCAATTGTATTTAGAGTCATGACCTATTTTTAACGGCTGCGGAGTGGAGGGGGATGGAGGCGTCAAATAATTTAACACACAATTTGTGAGATAGATTTTCATTCACAGACCATCCTGGCCACTATGGATGTGGAAGCCCTCTACACCAATATTCCACACAAAGATGGATTACAAGCCATCAAGAATAGCATCCCCGATAACATCACAGCTAACCTAGTGGCTGAACTTTGTGACTTTGTCCTCACCCACAACTATTTCACATTTGGGGACAATATATACCTTCAAGTCAGTGGCACTGCTATGGGTACCCGCATGGCCCCACAGTATGCCAACATCTTTATGGCTGACTTAGAACAACGCTTCCTTTGCTCTCGTTCCCTAACGCCCCTACTCTACTTGCGCTACATTGATGACATCTTCATCATCTGGACTCATGGAAAAGAAGCCCTTGAGGAATTCCACCGTGATTTTAACAATTTCCATCTCACCCTCAACCTCAGCCTAGATCAATCCACACAAGCGGTCCATTTCCTAGACACTACTGTGCTAATAAGCGATAGTCACATAAACACCACCCTATACCGGAAACCCACTGACCGCTATACTTACCTACATGCCTCCAGCTTCCATCCAGGACACACCACACAATCCATTGTCTACAGCCAAGCTCTAAGGTACAACCATATTTGCTCCAATCCCTCAGACAGAGATAAACACCTACAAGATCTCTATCAAGCATTCTTAAAACTACAATACCCACCTGCTGAAGTAAAAACACAGATTGACAGAGCCAGAAGAATACCCAGAAGCCACCTACTACAGGACAGGCCCAACAAAGAAAATAACAGAATGCCACTAGCCATCACCTACAGCCCCCAACTAAAACCTCTCCAGCGCATCATCAAAGATCTACAACCTATCCTTAAAGATGATCCTTCACTCTCACAGATCCTGGGAGACAGGCCAGTCCTCGTGTATAGACAGCCTCCCAACCTGAAACAAATATTCACCAGCAGCCGCACACCATACAACATAAACACTAACCCAGGAACCTATCCTTGCAACAAAGCCTGATGCCAGCTCTGTCCACATATCGATTCAAGTGACACCATCATAGGACCTAATCACATCAGCCACGCCATCAGGGGTTTGTTCACCTGCACATCTACCAACGTGATATATGCCATCATGTGCCAGCAATGCCCCTCTGCCATGTACATTGGCCAAACTGGACAGTCTCTTTGCAAAACAATAAATGGACACAAATCTGACATCAGGAATCATAACATTCAAAAACCAGTGGGAGAACACTTCAACCTCTCTAACCACTCAGTGACAGACTTGAAGGTGGCAGTTTTGCAACAAAAAAACTTCAAAAACAGACTCCAAAGAGAGACTGCTGAACTCAAATTAATATGCAAATTGGACACAATTAACTCAGGCCTTAACAGAGACTGGGAATGGCTGGGTCATTACACTAATTGAATCTACTTCCCTATGTTAAGTTCTCCTCACACCTTCTATGGGTCATCTTAATTATCACTTCAAAAGTTTTTTTTCCCCTGCTGATGACAGCTCATCTTAATTGATTAGACTCTTCCTGTTGGTATGCATACTTCCATCTTTTCCTGTTCTCTGTATGTATAAACATCTCCTGTCTATGTGTTCCATTCTGTGCATCTGAAGAAGTGAGCTGTAACTCACGAAAGCTCATGCTGAAATAAATTTGTTAGTCTCTAAGGCTATGTCTACACTACGGGATAATTTCGAATTAACAGAAACTGGTTTTATAAAACAGACATTATAAAGTCGATTGCACACGGCCACACTAGGCACATTAATTTGCCGGTGTCCATCCATGGTCCGAGGCTAGCATCAATTTCCGGAGCGCTACACTGTGGGTAGCTATTCCGTAGCTATCCCATAGTTCCCGCAGTCTCCCCTGCCCCTTGGAATTCTGGGTTGAGATCCCAGTGCCTGATGGGGCGAAAATCATTGTCGCGGGTGGTTCTGGGTACAGCCTCACCCCTCCCTTCGTGAAAGCAGCAGACAACCATTTCGCGCCTTTTTTCCTGGGTGAACTGAGCAAACGCCATAGCACAGCAAGCATGGACCTGCTCAGATCATTAGCGCAATCGTGGACGTTGTAAACACCTCGCGCATTCTCGTGCTGTCTATGGTGAACCATGAAGTGCAAAGGCAGGCGAGGAGGAGGCAGCTAGGGCAGCGTGGCAACGAGAGTGATGAGGACATGGACACTGAATTCTCCCTAACTGTGGGCCCCTGCGCTTTGGAGCTCCTGCTGGTAATGGGGGAGGTTCTACCCATTGAATGCCGATTTTGGGCCCGGGACACAAGCACAGACTGGTGGGACCGCATAGTTTTGCGGGTGTGGGACAATTCACAGCGGCTGCGAAACTGTCACATGCGTAAGAGCACTTTCTTTGAACTTTGTGACTTGATTTCCCCTGCCCTGAAACACCAGAATACCAAGATGAGAGCAGCCCTCACAGTGGAGAAGCGAGTGGCAATAGCCCTCTGGAAGCTTGCAAAGCCAGACAGCTACCGGTCAGTCGGGAATCAATCTGGAGTGGGCAAATCTACTGCGGGGGCTGCTGTGATGCAAGTAGCCAAAGCAATCATTAAGCTGCTACTACGAAAGGTTGAGACTCTGGGAAACGTGCAGGTCATAGTGGATGGCTTTGCTGCAATGGGATTCCCTAACTGTGGGGGAGAGATAGATGGAACCCATATCCCTATCTTGGCACCGGAGCACCAGGGCACCCAGTACATAAACCGCAAGGGGTACTTTTCAATGGTGCTGCAAGCAATGGTGGATCACGAGGGATGTTTCACCAACATCCACGTGGGATGGCCAGGAAGGGTTCATGACGCTCGCGTCTTCAGAAGCACTACTCTGTTTAAACGGCTGCAGCAAGGGACTTACTTCCCAGACCAGAAAATAACAGTTGGGGATGTTGAAATGCCTTTCGTTATCCTGGGTGACCCAGCCTACCCCTTGATGCCATGGCTCATGAAGCCATACACAGGCAGCCTGGACAGTGGTCAGGAGCTGTTCAACTACAGGCTGAGCAAGTGCAGGATGGTGGTAGAATGTGCATTTGGCCATTTAAAGGCTCGCTGGCGCACATTACTGACTCGCTCAGACCTCAGCCAAACCAATGTCCCCTTTGTTATTGCTGCTTGCTGTGTGCTCCACAATCTCTGTGAGAGTAAGGAGGAGACCTTTATGGCGGGGTGGGAGGCTGAGGCAAATCACCTGGCCGCTGATTACGCGCAGCCAGACACCAGGGCGATTAGAAGATCACACCAGGAAGCGGTGCGCATCAGAGAAGCCTTGAAAATGAGTTTCATCAAGGGCCAGAGTACGGTGTGACTGCTGTGTTTGTTTCCCCTTCATGAACCCCCCCCCTTTATTGACTCCCTCCCTGTAAACAACCCACCCTCCCCCTTCGATTACAGCTTGCTTAAGGAAATAAAGTCACTATCGTTTAAAAAGCATGTATTCTTTATTAAAAAGTAACTATAAAAAGAGGCAGAGAATTAACAAGGTATCCCGGGTGTGGTTTGGGAGGAGGATAGGAGGGAAGGAAAAGGCCATTAAGCACATTTCAATGTAATGACAGCCTTTTGGTTGGACTGTCCATGGGGGTGGAGTGGGCGGGTGCACAAAGCCTTCCCCCACGCGTTCTTACACGGCTGGGTGAGGAAGATATGGAACATGGTGAGGGTGGTTACACAGGGGCTGCAGCGGCACTCTGTGACCCCGCTGCTCTTCGTGAAGATCCACCAGATGTCGGAGGATATCAGTTTGATCACGCAGCAGCTCCAGCGTTGCATCCCGCCACCGCAGATCTTCCTGCCTACACGTCTCATCTCGAGCATCTCTCCTATCCTCATGTTCACTAGCATCTTTCCTGTACTTTGCTACCACGTCCTTCCACTCCTTCAGATGAGCTCTTTCATTGCGGGTTACTTCCATGATTTCAGATAACATTTCATCTCGCGTCCTCTTCTTCCTCCGCCTTATCTGAACTAGCCTTCAGGATGGAGTAGGGAGGCTTGAAAAATGTGCAGCTGCATGAGGGAGGGAAAAAAAAGGGAGAGAAGTATTTAAAAAAAAGATACATTTTACAGAACAATGGTTACACTCTTTCACAGTGAACAACACTATTCACCTTACATAGCACATATGATTTCACTACAAGGTCGCATTTTGCATCTTTTAATATTGAGTGCCTGCAGCTCTGGTGTTACAGATCTCACAGACGCAGGTCCAGGAATCACAATTCAGCTTGCATGCGCCCATGGTAAGCCACTGTCTTTCAGCTTCTCCAGCCTTCATATACACAGTGCCCTCTGATGCTTCTTTCCTGTTAACAAGCAGCAGCAGACGCCAACCCCTCCCCTCCCCAATCCAATTCTCTAGGATTGCTTTACCCCTCCCCCCACCGCATGGTTGGTATCATGGAAGATCACGGCTAATCACCCCCCTTTCCCTCCCCCCCACCGCGTGGCTGCTAGCTGGGAAGATTCCTGCTGGCCAAACGCTAAAAAGCTCAGCGCTATCCTTCCTCCCCTCCCCCCGCTTTGCTACGTGCAAGGACGGATTTCTTTTAAGCAACAGCCCAGTAGGAAAATGCCCATCTCTGTCCCCTTAATTAAATTCCTTAATTTCAACCAGGTTACCATGAACGATATCACTCTGCTGAGGATAACAGAGTGAGATAAAGAATGGATGTTTCTTGAATGCCAGCAATCACCGGGACCATACGCAGCTAGGCTTTGTCATGCAAAGATACCCGATTAATTGCTACATGCATGGCGTGGTAAAGTGTCCTACCATGGTGGACGGAACAAGGCTGCCTTGCCCAGAAACCTTCGGCAAAGGCTTTTGGAGTACCTCAAGGAGCGCTTCATGGAGATGTCCCTGGAGGATTTCCACTCCATCCCCAGACATGTTAACAAACTTTTCCAGTAACTTTACTGGCTGTGAATGCATCCCAAGCCCTCATGGCAAATCAATCATTAAAAAACTCTTGCTTTTAAACCACATTTTATATTTACAAAGGTACACTCACCAGAGGTCGCTTCCATGGCTTCACTGTCTGGGCTAGTGGCTTGGGAGGGCTGGGAGGGTAATTCCGTCTGGGTCACAAAAAGCTCGTGGCTGTTGGGGCTAACGGAGTGCTGTGTGCTCGCTGCAAGGTCGTCCTCCTCCTCCTCCTCCTCTTCCCCCTCTGCTGAATCCTCAGCGATGATTGAGATTATAACCTCCACCTCGGAATCCACGGACAAGGGGGGGTAGTGGTGGCGTAGCCCCCTAAAATTGAATGCAGCTCAGCATAGAAACGGCATGTTTTCGTCCCTGACCCGGATCTGCCATTTGCTGCTTTGGTTTTCTGGTAGGCTTGTCTGAGCTCCTTAACTTTCACTCTGCACTGCACTGAGTCCCTGGTGTGGCCTTTTCCCATCATAGCCTTGGAAATTTTTTCAAATATTTTTTCATTTCGTCTTTTGGAACGGAGTTCTGTTAGCACTGAATCCTCTCCCCATATAGCGATAAGATCCAGTACCTCTCGTGTGGTCCATGCTGGTGCTCTTTTTCTATTCTCAGGAGACTGCACTGTTACCTGCGCTGATGAGCTCTGCGTGGTCACCTGGGCTGATGAGAGCTCCACGCTGGCCAAACAGGAAATGCAATTCAAAAGTTCACGGGGCTTTTCCTGTATACCTGGCCAATGCCTCTGAGTTCAGATTGCTGTCCAGAGCGGTCACAGTGGTGCACTGTGGGATACCGCCCGGAGGCCAATAACGTCCATTTGAAGCCACACTAACCCTAAACCGATATGTTAATATCGATTTTAGTGTTAGTCCTCTCGTTGGGAGGAGTACAGAAAATCGATTTAAAGAGCCCTTTAAATCGATATAAAGTGCATTGTAGTGTGCACGGGTACAGCTTTAAATCAATTTAACGCTGTTAAAATCGGTTTAACTGCGTAGTGTAGACCAGGCCTAAGGTGCCACAAGTACTCCTGTTCTTTTTGTGGATACAGACTAACACTGCTGTTACTCTGAAACCATTCACAGACCTGAATCTTACTTAATTCATTTGCTAGAATGTTGACACTGACCAGAGAAAGATATTACATAATACATGATGTATACATCTACCATTTGCTATTTAATCAAAATAATCTGTATATACGATTACAAGACCACAATCACCACCTACTAAATACAATTTAGTACCTAGTTACCAGTACAAATAGAGCAAACACCAGATATGCCAGAGAACTTTCCCTGTACCCCAAAACAATAATAATCAGCCAATTAACGACTGACATTGTTGGCTACCATCTTGCTTTTTCTTACTTGCAGAAGAACAGCAACAGAGGCTTGACTTTGACACCAGAACTGTAGAAAAGGGAAGTATGTGATGATTAAGTGTGTGGCAGCAGATCAAAGCAGCACAGCTATGCTTACTGCCAAAAAAGATAATAAGAACAATTCAGAAGTAAGGGCTAGAAAATAGCATGTTACATGTCATTCGGGATATTGGAGCTGCTGAAAACATAGTGAACTCCCCATCCGTAATCTTTCTGTCTTCAATAATCTTGAACTTTAAGAAAAAAAATTACAATTATTTGTTTAAAAGACTTAAGAGCCTCCACACAAAGGGTACTGAATTGTTTTTAATGTTGCATGACAGACAGAGTTGACAACTTTCTAACTGCACAAAACCAAACACCCCTACCCCACCCCTTCACCAAGACCTCGACCCTGCTCGCTCCATTCCCCCTCCCCCTTTCACTCACTCTCACTGGGCTGGGGCAGGTGTTTGGGGTACGAGAGGGGTAAGGGCTCCAGCTGGGGGTGTGGGCTCTGGGGTGGGGCCAGGAACGAGGGGTTTGGGGTACAGGAGGGGACTCCAGGCTAGGGCAGGGGTGAGGCCAGGGATGAAAGCTCCACCTCAGGATGTGGGCTCTGGGGTGGGGCCAGGGATGAGGGGTTTGCGGTGTGGGAGGGGACTCCAGGCAGGAGTTTGGGTGCAGAAGGGAACTCTGGGTTGTGGCAGGGGGTTGGGGTGTGTGAGGGGGTTCGGACTCCCAGGAAGCGGCAGGCACTGCTCCTGCAGTTCCCATTAGTTGCAGTTTCCGGCTAATGGGATCTGCGCAGCCGTCACAGTGCACAGAGCCTTGCTGACCGCCCGTGCGCATATGGGCTGCAGGGACCTGGCGGCAGCTTCCAGGAGTTGCACAGAAACAGGGCAGGTAGGGAGCCTGCATTAGCCACAGGCTCCTGCCAACCGGAGCCACCAGGATCCTTTTTCAACCAGGCGTTCTGATGGAAAACTGGACACTTGGAAACCCTAATGATGGAGTCAATCTCTTATGCCAGTTTAGTAAAATAGCAACTGGTGGGAGGGAAGGGATCTTCAAAATCTGCCTTTGAAGACTGTCAAGAAGGGTATTTCACACACCAAGCTTAACACTCCAAAATTCCAGTTAGGAAGCGTTGTGTCTTAGCTGTAGTTTGAGAAATGCAATGACTTATCCCTTAATTTAACACTCCTACTCATCCACTACTTTTCCTCATTCTAATTCATTATCTCTAGGAACTGGAAGACCAAGAGACAAATTTATCTGAAATATCATTTTTCAACCAAAACCTTGAAAAAAAGAAGTCAAAAGATTTATTCCAGTTTAACAACGTATCCAGAACCACGTGTTGAATTAATTTTCTCTACGTATACCTATATATTTATTAAGTACTGCTTCTGAGTCAGCTGGAGAGGACACTGTTTTCCTATCATCGAGCACTACTGACTAATTCTTAATTACATAACAATTTTCTTGCATCTGCAAACTCCTACATTCTTACCATTACTACAGAACTGCACTATAGCAAGAATTACTGTCAGAAAACTACTATCACAAGCCTGTAAAACTACAACTTTCAGGCAGGAGCAATGAAAACAGTTCTGACAAGAAGCGGGACTTTGATAGCAGGAAAAAAAAAAAAGATCTGCAAGGGTTTAAGGAGTTGAGAAGCAGACCAGAAAATATCATGTTTTTAAAAATAAGTTTGAAGCCATCTCTTTAAGAAAGCTGAAAAAATTATTAAAGTGATACAAAATAAAAGCTTTCTTGTACAGTCTAATTTAGGAAAAAAGTCAAGAGCAACTCAAAAGTACCGGTAAATGACTTTCAACCTATTTAACATTAAACTTAGCTTTTTTGTCAAATGTGCTAGAAGCTGTTTTGCCAGAATCTATCAGGTCTATTGTTTAATATCACATAGGGCTTTTGAAATTAATTTTTGTACTGTACAACTGAAAATAGTATCAAGAATTGTACTATACCTCTACCCTGCTATAATGCGACCCGATATAACACAGGTTTGTGTATAGCATGGTAACAGTGGGGCTCCACCTGCTGCGGGGAGCCCCAGGCCCTTTAAATCCCGCTGGAGCCTTGCCGCTGCTACCCTGGGGCTATGGCAGTAGGGCTCGCCAGTGATTTAAAGGGCCCAGGCTCCCCAGCGGCTGGAGCCTGGAGCTCTTTAAATCATCGCCGGAGCCCTGCTGCCCCTACACTGATATAACAGGGTTTCAGCTATAATGCAGTAGAGATTTTTGGCTCTTCACAACCACATTATAGCATGGTAGAGGTATACTACTTAAATTACTTAAAGCGAATATATTTACAGTATCACTATTTTAATTTGTTGTCAGTCATTTCAATTACAGCCAAAGAATTTATTTGTAAAAAGCAACAAAGAGTCTTATTTGGTTTATTTATTTGGAAATGTATTTGGTTTATTTGGGACTTTGAAAGAAACCTTGCAGTGTTGTCAGTTTAAGGTGTGTTATTTTGTGAGCTGTTTCAGCTCTGTTCAGTATTTAGGTTAGCAGACCTTGATAGAACTGCCTGGAAAGATCACAGACTCAACTTGGTGGCAAAGGCACTCGACCAGTTTTATTGTTGACGAAACACAATGCTAACGCCCCGGCTCAATGGTTACAGGTACACAAACACATGAATGCCCATTACATGGGAGCAGCTTAGTCGGCAATGGGACTTTTTCCTGCCCTCTAGGACAGACAAAGGGTTAAGGTGAGTTATTTTAATATTTATAGACAAACAAAACAATTTATATACTACCTTACTTGTTTTATGATGTTTATTGCTTTTTTGTACCTTTTTTGATCTTTTAGATAAAACATTTTTATTTACCACTTGTTTTGTCTAAAACATCGGAAGTACACAGCCTTTTATTATTTTTGTTAAATTATTTTATTTTGTGCTAGGTTAGGATGTACTTGTGCTAGCCTGCTGGAATGTGTTTACATATTCACTGTGTAATATTAATGTTAGTGATACCTTTGCCAAGTTTATGTACTGGACACTGAACATATAAGCATTTGCTTTAATACATGGCTTGAATTTGGTTTACAGCCTTTGGTTTAGGCTTCACATCTCGTACCAGGCTTAATGCTTTAGGCTCACTGATATGTTCAGGATAGGAAGGTTTCTATGCATTCACTATCTATAGGTGTTAAGTACAAAAGGAGGCTCACTCTGAAACCTCATAGGACAGCTGATGACAGGAAAAAGAAATTATTCTGTACTTCAAAACACTATTAAATCCTCCTTGTTCAAGAAATCTTTTGCTGGCTTGTTTAATATTTCTTATAAGATTTGTTTCTCATGTGCTCCCCCAGAAATGTAAACTCTGAATCGGAAATGTATTAATAAAGTTTATATCAGTTGTTGCTCAAGCATCATACTGGAGTTCAGTTGCTTGACTGTAAGGTTGATAATCCATCTGCATACTGATTTAAGCCAGAGAACCATAAAAAACTGTCCTCTCAGATCCAGCACCATTCAATCCTACCCAATCACATGTAGTCATTTAAATTCTGCTAAAATTTTTGAGAACACTTTGTAATTAGACATATTAAGTAACATGTATTTTATTTTATTGTAAAACAGGTACAGGCCTTTGATCTTTTATGCTGGTTTTACCTGAAATCAATGCAAGTGACCAGCACCCCTCTGGAAAACCTGTGGGACTTCTCACATATGAATGAACCTAAATCTGCAGCCCTTAGTTCTTCTCATACACACCCTGCTGCTCAGTTGCTGTCTCTCAATGGATAATTTCCAGACATGCTCTCTTCAGTTCCAGTCACTCAGTATCTTGTATCAAACAACTCAGATCTCCTGCCTCAGTCCCAAACAACTTAATGTGATTGTATAATCACAAGGTGAAAGGACTATCTAGAAACCATGGAGGATGAAGGGTTGCTTAGGCTTTATGACAGAAGGATGACTAAAAAGGGGATCTGCAAGGACAACATGTGTGTAAAACTCCACATTATCAATTGCCAATTTCAGAGATAGTAAGATATTCTGGCTACTGGAGGGTTAAAAGAGTTCCAGCACATTTGGCATCCAAGATAGTTGGTAATTAACAGGTATCTAGGTCCTCCACCTGAAAGAAGTTTGTTGTTTACACAGTGACGCAAATTGTTGTTTTCCTTTGGATAAAAAAATTTAGGTTTTTTTGCTTTAAAGTTCTTCTAAGAATTTTGACATCCCACAATTAGAGGCTCCACTTCTCAAAAAAGAAAAGCAAGCTGTTTGTGTTCTCTGCAAATACTTGTCAAACATTCTGAGGTTATGGGTATACAGTAGCATTTTACAATCTGAAAGTAACTTCATAGAAGTATCATGAGCCTACATCAGTCTTCCCCTCCCCCTTCCTTAGATTAAAAACAACTAGCAAAATTAAAGTCCAAAATTTAAACAAAATACTAGGGTAGCCCTTTAGAGCCTAGGGGTGTCTACTCAGTCAGTACTGTAAGAATTGACTTTGCAGATTCCTTAACATATGATTCTTTTACATTTCTACTATAGAAGAACTCCGCTTAAGTTTCAGTGAACAGATGTTTGAATAAGAAAATCCATCACCACAACCAGCCCTTTTGTCATCACTCTCAGCAGAGGTGCTACAGAACTATCCTCACACCTTTACATTCATTCTACTCTAGAATTGGTTCCTCCCTGTAAGGGTGGTGTTACATTGGTGGGATACTGCTAGGAAGCTTGCTTTGCTGTTAGCTTAGCTCTGTGAATAGAGGAATTCAGTTTAGTGGAGGCTAGTCTACTTATTACCGTTTAAACTGATATAATTTACATTGCTCAGGAATGTGAAAAAGACACACCCCTGAGCGACTTAAGTTATATCGACCTAAATACTGTCTACACAGGCACTGTGTTGGCAGGAGACACTCTCCCATTGCCATAGTGCATTTTCACCAGACATGCTACAGTGGTGCTGATGTAACACTTGAGTGTAGACTTGCCCTGGGATGTCTGTCCAACATCTATAACTGGCCTCTGAGGTATTCGGAGGTATCCCAGAATGCCTGTTCAGCCACTCTGCTGTTTTGTTGTGAACTCCGGGCTCCCAGAGATGCTTATCTAAAAAACAACACAGCTTGTTTGCTCGAGCAGAGGCAAGCAGGGGTATTTCTTTGGAATGTTCACAGCTGTGTATCTTCCAGTCCTTAGAACTTGCAAGGCAGGGAGCTGACACAGTGTCACCTCAAAAAATCCACTCTGTCTCCCCCACACTCCACCCCACCCCCCTCTTTTGAAAAGCACGTTGTAGCCACATGAACGCTGGGATAGCTGCCCATAATGCACCACTCCCAACAGCGCTGCAAATGCTGCAAATGTAGCCACACTGCAGCGCTGGTAGCTGTCAGTGTGGCCACACTGCAGCGCTTTCCCTACACAGCTGTACGGAGACAGCTGTAAGGGCTTGTCTACATCACAAAGTTGCAGCGCCGGTGAGGGGGTTACAGCGCTGCAACTTAGGAGGTGTACACATCTGCAGGGCATCACCAGCGCTGCAACTCCCTGTTTGCAGCGCTGGCCGTACTCCCGTTTTGTCTCGGGTGTAGAGGATCCAGCGCTGGTGATCCAGCGCTGGTAATCAAGTGTAGACACTTACCAGCGCTTTTCTTGACCTCCGTGGAATAAGCAGGTATCCCAGCATACCTGAGGAAGCCTCTGGTAATCAAGCTGGTCTCCTTCCCCAGTTTGCTCTCGCGTTCCCGAACCCCGAGCAAGCAGGTCTCCTTCCCTGCGGTTTGCAGGGGGGTTCGGGGAACGCGAGAGCAAACCGCGGCGAAGCTGGTCTCCTTCCCCGGTTTGCTCTCGCGTTCCCCGAACCCCCGAGCAAGCAGGTCTCCTTCCCTGCGGTTTGCAGGGTGGTTCGGGGAACGCGAGAGCAAACCGCGGCGAAGCTGGTCTCCTTCCCCGGTTTGCTCTCGCATTCCCCGAACAAGCAGGTCTCCTTCCCTGCGGTTTGCAGGGGGGTTCGGGGAACGCGAGAGCAAACCGCGGCGAAGCTGGTCTCCTTCCCCGGTTTGCTCTCGCGTTCCCCGAACCGCCGAGCAAGCAGGTCTCCTTCCCTGCGGTTTGCAGGGTGGTTCGGGGAACGCGAGAGCAAACCGCGGCGAAGCTGGTCTCCTTCCCCGTTTGCTCTCGCGTTCCCCGAACCCCCGAGCAAGCAGGTCTCCTTCCCTGCGGTTTGCAGGGTGGTTCGGGGAACGCGAGAGCAAACCGCGGCGAAGCTGGTCTCCTTCCCCGGTTTGCTCTCGCGTTCCCCGAACCCCCCTTGAAGCCGCCCAACAGCGCTGCAGTGTGGCCACATCTAACACCACTTGCAGCGCTGGTTGCTGTAAGTGTGGCCACTCTGCAGCGCTGGCCCTATACAGCTGTACTAATACAGCTGTAACAACCAGCGCTGCAAAATTGTAGATGTAGACATACCCTAACTCCCAGCGCTGTACAGCTGTAAGTGTAGCCATGGCCACAAATTTTAAAAGAAAAACTTCATATGATCTGCAGTAAAATGCTGATGTATAGTGTACTTATCTTGGTACTATATATTCCCACATTTCCTCCTCCTGTACTCTAATCTTCATTTTTTTTAATTAGAAAACTTTTTGCCCTCCATTTTAATATGAAAGCCAAATCTTATTACCAACCCCTCTTTAGTTTCAGATAGGCATTCAGTCATGCATCTTCAGCCATTTACTTCCATTGTCTTGCTGACAAAAGCCCTAGGGTTTTATGCCTGGCACAGAATACTGCAGTGTCACAGTTGTGCATTTCCTGTATCCATCCCATTTTCATTTTTAAAATACCAAGAACTAGTCTGTTCTCAATTACATAGACATAATGCAGATTTTACACTGCTGTAGAAGTAGAATCTGGTTCAAAGTCCTCCATAAACTGGTTGTTTTCTCAGTGAAAACTTTAAGATGACTTAATTAAAAAGACTTAAAATTATGTTAAGTTATTGCTGTTGCCACTCCTACTAGCCTATTCACCTCCAGGCCTGGTTTACCCCGGGGGGGGGGGGGGGGGGAAATCGACCTAAAATACACAACTTCAACTATGAGAATAGCATAGCTGAAGTCAAGGTATTTTAGTTTGACTTACCTCGCATCCTCAAGAGCGGGGTCGATTGCTGCAGCTTCCTCGTCGACTTTGCTTCCACCTCTCACGGGAGAGCAACTGGGGATCGATTTATTGCATCTACACTACACACAATAAATCGATCCCCGATAGATCGATCGCTACCCGCTGATCCGGTGGCTAGTGTAGATGTACCCCCATATTCCCTCTTTTGGGGCTAGCGCTGACTGATTATCCAATGTTACATCCAGCAATGCTGATTTATCTAGTGAGGCAACTAGTTGGTGTTGCTTTTTGTAAATCAATTAGACTACTCGTGCAGTATAGTTATACTTCACAACAAAGTTACCCAAGTCAGGGTTACTGTGTCAGACAGAGCAGAGTAGACAGTTTTGGCTGATGGAACAAGCTCAGGGTGGATGGCTCAGGCACTGTGAGCACATGGAACACTGTACGTACTTGTATGAAAACGCCATTAACTCCTCTTATATGATCATCAGAAAAATGTGGATGTTAATTGGGAATTGTTGAAGAACATTTAACTAGATGCCCCAAATGCCACAATTGTAGAATTGAGGAAGAAAGCCATATTTGTTAAAAATCTGACCTGATTTAGAGGGGAAGTGAAGGCAGCTATAAAAAATAAAATATGCTAAATGGAAGGACGATGCAGATAGCAATGAACATAAATCAGACACTAGAAATTCTGGAAAATTGATAAGGGAAGCAAAGGGGCACAAAGAAAAATCTATGGCCTGCACAGTTAAGGATAATAAGGAGCAGTTTCCTTCCATTCCACTAGTATTTCTGGAGGATGTTAAACAGCAGCTACTAAAGTGAGAAATTTTAAAATCAGGTTTAAATAACTTGAATTCAAGAGTTTTAAAAGAGCTGGTTGAGAAGTTCATTGGACTGAATTTTCAGTAAGTCTTAGAATACTAAGGAATTTTCAAGAGACTAGAAGAAAGCTAATTTTGTGAAATCACTTTAAAAGGGTAAATGAGGATGACCCACGTAATTATAGGTCTGACACTTAACCTGGACAAGATAATGGAGCACTGATACAGGACTCACTTAAGAAAGAATTAAAGAGGATAATGTAATTAATGCATATCAACATAGTTTGACAGGATCTGTTTTCTGTAAACCTAACTTTTATTTTCAAATGAGATTACAAGTGTGGTTGATAAAGGCAACAATATTGATATAAGACACTTCTGTAAGGTATTAGACTTGGTAAGACATGACTGACTACAAACTTGAAATATATAAAATTAACATGGCATATTAAACAGATTAAAAGCTGGCTGATAGGTCATAAGATATAATTGTAAATGGGGAATCATCATTGAACAGCAGCAAAGAATCCTGTGGCACCTTATAGACTAACAGACGTTTTGGAGCATGAGCTTTCGTGGGTGAATACCCACTTCCTCAGATGCATGTCATCATTGAACAGGTGTGTTTCTAATGGGGTCCTGCAGGGATGTTCTTAGCCCTACAGTATTTAACATTTTTATTAATGACCTGGAAGAAAACAAAATAACTACTACTAAAGATTGCAGATAAGAAAAATTGTGGGAGTAGTAAATAATGAACAAGACAGCTCATTGATACAAAGCGATCTGGGTTGCTTGATAACCTGGCTGCAAGTGAATGTGTTTTAATATGACTACATATACACCTGGGAACTAAGAATGTAGGCCCTACTTAAAGGATGAGGGATTCTACCCTGGGAAGCAGTGACTGAAAAATATTTAGAGGTTGTGGTGGATAATCAACTACAGATGAGCTCCCATCACAATGCTGTGGCCAAAAGGGCTAATGCAATCCTTCAATGCATAAGCAGGGGAGTCTCGGGCCTGGTCTACACTACGTATTTATACCGAATTTAGCAGCGTTAAAACTATTTAACCCTGCATCCGTCCACACAACGGAGCCCTTTATTTCGATATAAAGGGCTCATAATATCAATATCTGTACTCCTCCCTGACGAGGGGAGTAGCACTCAAATCGCTATTGCCATTTCGAATAAGGGTTAGTGTAGCCACAATTTGATGGTATTGGCCTCCGGGGGCTATCCCACAGTGCACCATTGTGACCGCTCTGGACAGCCATCTGAACTCGGATGCACTGACCAGGTAGACAGGAAAAGCCCCGCGAACTTTTGAATTTCATTTCCTGTTTGCCCAGCATGGAGAGCTGATCAGCACGGGTGGCCATGCAGTCCCACATCCAAAAAGAGCTCCAGCATGGACCATACAGGAGATACTGGATCTGATCGCTGTGTGGGGAGACAAATCTGTTCTATCAGAGCTCCGTTCCAGAAGACGAAATGCCAGAGCATTTGAAAAAATCTCCAGGCTATGATAGACAAAGGCCACAGCAGGAACTCAACACAGTGCTGCGTGACAGGTGTAACGGAAAGCCAAAGAATCAAATGGACACTCATGGGGGGACGGAGGACTCAAGCTATCCCACAGTTCCTGCTGTCTCTGACAAGCATTTGCATTCTTGGCTGAGCTCCCAATGCCTGAAGGGTCAAAAACATTGTTGCCAGTGGTTCAGGGTATATGTCGTCAATTTACCCCCTGGCCCCCGTCACAGAAAAGGGAAAAAAATAGTTTCTCGCATCTTTTCAATGTCACTGTATGTCTACTGGATGCTCCTGGTAAACGGGATGCTGCAGCGCTAAACAGCAGCATCCCCTCCCCTCCACGATGGCAGATGGTGCAATATGAGTGATAGCCATCCTCATCACCATCCCATGAGTGCTCCTGGCTGGCCTCGGTGAGGTCAGCCGGGGGCGCCTGGGCAAAAATGGGAATGACTCCCAGTCATTCCCTTCTTTAAGCTTTGTCTCCTGGAGATTCAGTCCTGGCAGACGGTACAATAGGGCTGGTAACTGTCCTCATCATAGCAGCTGGAGGCTGAGCTCCTCCCCACCCCCTTTCATGTCTAATGGAGATACTAGACTATCATAGCAGCGGGGGAAGTTCTATGGCCTATTATACAGGACGTCAGACTAGACGATAACAATGGTCTCATCATATTTGGATTCCTAATATGTTTCAACAAACTCTGCACCGCTGAAGAGCAGCTCAGGCTCATTTTGCTGTTTACAGCCATGAAACAGATCAACACTAAACCATTATACAGACACAAATTCTTCTTAACCTAATCAGGTGCACAGACAGTGAAAATATAACGCTGGTACGTAGGAACATGAGAATTATTTATTTCTCCATTTTTTTTCCGTATATTAAACAAATACACCTCCACCTCGATATAACGTGACCCGATATAATACGAATTTGGATATAACACTGTAAAGCAGTGCTCTGGGGGGGCGGGGCTGCGCACTCCAGTGGATCAAAGCAAGTTCAATATAAGGTGGCTTTCACTTATAACGCAGTAAGATTTTTTGGCTCCTGAGGACAGCGTTATATCGAGGAAGAGGTGTATTCTAGGTAGCATCATATAGAACAAATACAAAAATACTTAAAATCAAATATAAAAAAATATGTTTACACAATGCTTGGATTTTCATGAAATAACCACAATATTCCCAGTATGCAGATTTTTATGGCACAGCATGATATAAAAAGTATAAGCAACGAATATAGTTATGTGGTTAGTTTTATGTCTTGTTAAATATTTAAGCCTGGTAGTGATGATTACTTAGCTTCCAAATTATATAAAATTTAGGGAGACATTTCTATAATGCAAGCCAAAATTGTCTTACAAAGAAGTCATGTTTAATAAATACCCAAAACCTAGCATTAACATTGTCCTTTGACATTAGACTTTGGTGCAGTTAGTGACTTAACTGCAAATGCGTTTCATAGCATCCTGTTCCCTAGAATTTGTATTTGCTTATCTATACAGTGGCTTATGTTAAAAGGAAATACTTTGTCTCATTTCACTATCATCAGCTCACAATATTATTTTCCTGCTCCTGAGAATACAATCAATACTGTGATGACAGAAGTTTTTTTTAAATGTAAGCTACTATTTTTAACTTAGAGATTTGTCATCACAATATTTGGCCCAGTCCTGCTCCTGATAACATCAATATTAACAGCCTCACTTCTCCCTGAACATGTCAATTACTTAAAATCATCCACTACTCATGAACTAACCAGTGAACTTCAAACAAGGTTATATAAATTTTAAACAAATCAATATGAAGTGGCAGATACATGACATCAAATTCTTCCAGAGTATCCTGTTTTTGATAGGTCTTCAACAGAATTATGATAATTTATTTCATGCTCAAGAAAACATGACATTTCCCTCCCTCCCTCCCTAGCAAAAAAAGTTAATACTCTCTTAATAGTCACAAGGCTGGGAGCACCCAGGCTATTATTTGTCAGATTTCTCTCTAGAATATAAAATGGTTCTGAAACATCACACGAACTGTTGTTATGTTCCATTAAAGTATGATATAGGTGCTATAAAAAAATCTATTTGTGAAAAGTATTTTTGTTTTCAAACAGTATCTTGTAAACTTCGAATGTATATGCTTTTTAAAGATTTTTTTTTAATGTCATTTTAAAACTGGCATAAAACCTATAGTAACAATAAATTAACTTTTAAAATAATCTAAGTTATTGTAAGAATTTGTATTTGCACACAACTGCAATCTCTAACCGTTAAGTCACAGGTGACAGCCTGAGAGGAGAACTGAAGTGTCATATATACTCATTCATTAGCCCATTCATTTATAAGTCAACCTCCCAAAATGGAGAGAGAAAAAGAGCAAAAACTGTATGACCCTTTCATAAGCCAACCCTGTATTTCAAGGGTTGGAAAACTTTGGAAAACTGCGGGTTCCTGCAGCTCCCATTGACGATTACGCTTCAGGTAAACAAAATGACAATGTATTAGATATTCAATTCAATGATTCCATTCCGACCCCCACTCTTTGATGTGTCATTTTTACGAAGAATATCCGGCTTATGAATGAGTATATACAATTCGTTTTCTGTGCTCATTTATTTGTCTGACAGCTAATATTTATAAGAGCCTGTCGCTTATTTACATTTGGTAGTTGACAGGAGTAACCATGCAAACAAATAAGTCTCTCAATGGATGACACCTGAGTCCTGAAACTTACTTGATAGTAGTTTATTTTTAATTAGGTTAAGTTTAAGAAACTTTTTAGACCTTCATAGGTTCAATTCTGCAAATGAGACTACTTGCTTTAACTAGGACGTCTAGGTATCTGACCCAAGTGATCACAGACATGGAAAAGCTTCCCTGTATCTGAACATCATAATGGTCATACTGGGTGACACCAAATGTCCATCTAGCCCAGTATCCTGTCTTCCAACAGTGGCCAATGCCAGGTTCCCCAGATGGAATGAATAGAACAGGTAATCATCAAGTGATCCACCCCGTCACCCATACCCAGCTTCCGGCAAACAGACGCTAGGGACAGCATCCCTGCCCATACTGGATAATAGCCATTGATGGACCTATCCTCCATGAACGTATCTAGTTCTTTTTTTTAACCCTGTTATAGTCTTGGTCTTCACAACATCCCCTGGCAAGGAGTTCCACAGATTGACTGTGTTGTGTGAAAAAATACTTCTGTTTGTTTTACACCTGCTGCCTATTAATTTCATTTGGTGACCCCTAATTCTTGTGTTCACTTATTTACTTTCTCCACACCAGTCATGATTTTATAGGCCTCTATCATATCCACCCTTAATCATCTCCTTTCCTAGCTGAAAAGTCCCAGTCTCATTAATCTCTCCTCATACAGAAGCCATTCCGTACCCATAATCATTTTTGTTGCCCTTTTCTGAATCTTTTCCAATTCCAATATAGCTTTTTTGAGATGGGGCGACCACATCTGCATGTAGTATTCAAGATGTGGGCATACCATTGATTTCTGTAGAGGCATTATAATGTTTTCTGTTTTATTATCTATCCCTTTCTTAATGACGCCCAAGATTCTGTTCGCTTTTTTGACTGCCGCTGCACACTGAGTGAATGTTTTTAGAGAACTATCCACGACTCCAAGATCCTTCTTAGGTGATAAGTTAATTTAGACCCCCATCTGCAATTCTAATACACGTTAAGTACTGCTTGCAATCTTACCCTGCAGACTACAAGACTAAAATAGGCCAAAACACAACTATAAAACAAAACTGGTCGAAAATACGAAACATAAGGTGAGGGAAAAATCTGAATTCCTCCTCAGTCTGAAGCAGGGCTCAGCTGCCAACCCTGGAAATAGGTCTTCTGAGTAACCACCAACTTGCAATGCCATCTCTCTCCACTACACCTCTTTAGGAGATTCATCCCCTCCCACTGTTTCCAACCTACAAAAAGGCAGTGTAATTTCACTTTCATTACTTTAATTTTACAGTAACAGAAATCAGAACTTCAGATATAATATAACTTCAGATATCCTGGCTTCCAGATCGTAAACACACTACACAGATTAAAGGAAAAACACACAACTCTCAAGCTAATCCTGCTGTATCACAATTAGTATCAAACACAATAGAAAGGCCAGCGTCACATGTATGGGAGTTTAGTGTGAAAGGAACCCAGGCTGCGCAACAACGGGCACGGTACAAACAGCTACTGTATATAAAACGGACTAGAGGGGTGGTAGGCTTAGGGCACTCCCCATCTCCTGGGATAAGTCAGAGCAATAGCGGGAAGAGCAGAAACCCGTATTCTATACGGCGGCCATTCCACCCGATGGGAACTATGATAACGGAATAATCCGAATCTTTGAAAGAAAACAAACAAACCCCTTGAATCAAAAAATCAGCCACGTGCCCGGGGTGAACCCGCCTCGGCCCCAAATCCTCCTTCTCCCGGATTAAGCCTCCTCGTCCTCAAAACGCCCCCCCCCCCTTCGCCATCGTTGGGGTTAACCCGCCTCTGCCCCAAATCCTCCGCCCCTCCGGTTACCCCCCCATGCCCGCAAAACACCGCCCCCATCCTCGGGGTGATGCTGCCCCCCACGTTAACTCATCTACCCACCGAAAAAAAGCCCCCAGCCCCAGCGCCCGCCTGATCAAACTCCGCCCGAGTTAGCTCCACCCCTTCACCTCACCCAACATGGCGGACAGACCTACCTTAGCCACCACCGCTCCTCCGACTCTAGTCCGGATGGCCCGATTTCATTGGCCACCGTAAGGCAACACGAGAGGTCAGTCGCAGCCAATGAAAGGCGAGGATGGCGCAAGAACCGCGAGACCCGTCCGGCTGCCCTTCCCGCTAGCCATTGGCTCACTTTGCTCCACCCCATTGCGCACGCGCCGCCAGCTAGTTGTGTCCAATCCGCTCATGGCTTTCTACCAACAGTGGGTTCGAACCCCGCCTCCTGCCCGGCCAGGTGTGGATGGTGGCTGTGGCGCTAACTGAGGAGCCTACGCCGGGTGGGCACGTGCGCCCAGCGGGCCGGAGGGGTCGAACGCCGGGATGGCGAAGTTGCGCTAGCTCGGGGTGAGCCTGGCCACGCCCACGAAGGGGTGTGGCCGTGCGGGTGGCTGCTGGGCAGAGCGAAGGGCTGATGTCTCCCTGCTGCCCTGGGAGGTTCCTCCCGCCGAGGCCGTCCCGAGCCCGCTATTGCAGGCGCGCATCAGCCCGGCCTCGCCCGCTAAGGTACCGTGCCCAGCGCTGGGGATGCTGCATGCGCCTCGCTGCCGAGCCTGTGTGGTTTGGTAGCTGATGCGTTTCGATGGTCCCCGGTCGCGGACAGGCGAGTGGTGCGGTGTGTTCGCCACTGCGGGGTATCGTTAGCAAGGCAGCGGGGTCTGGCCTGCCCCGGGCCAGGCTGCTGGTGGCGGGCTGGAGTTGGAAGGACCCGGCTAGTGGCAGGGAAGTTCCTGTCTCCCCAGTTAACAGCTGCTGTGCTTTCCTAATGTAATTTGCTGCTAACCCCTCCCCGCCCCCCGGGAAAATGCAATTGAGGGCAGGGATCAGATCTAGCTGTGATTCTTGAAGTTCTCTTCTCCTTTTTTCATTGCCTAGGCTGCAAATAGTTAAAAACGTCTCTGTGTGAGATCTTTTGGAGGAGTTCTTATTAAAGAACCTTCCCCCAGAAGTTTACAAATGAATGATAACCAACCACTCCAACACTCCAGTGTCCCTATTTAGATCCTGCACAGTGTGCAGAAACAGTCCAAAAAAAAATCCTAACAGAATATTAGGAACTATTAGGAAAAGTATAGATAAGACACAAACGATCATAATAGCATGATATAAATCTATGATATACCTATACCTTCAATACTGCATGCAGTTTTGGTTGACTCATCTCAAAAAAGATATATTAGAGTTGGAAAAGATGCAGAGAAGGGCAACAAAAATGATTAAGGGTAAGGAACAGCTTACATATCAGGAGAGATTAAAAAAGACTCAGACCATTCATCTTTAAAAAAGAGATAACTGAGGGGATATGATAGAGGTCTATAAAATCATGAGCGGTACGGAGAAAGAGCGTAAGGAAGTACACATGCATAAGTGAGAGTTCTCACATGGATACAATCAAGTCAACGTGCATACAGTTAAGCATGTTTACAATTGGTTGCAGGATTGGGTCCTCATGTTGCTGGATATTCTGGTTTAATGGCAAGAATGCATCCACAAATGTGCACCTTGAATAATTTACACAGTGAAATAAAAACTTACACAATCAACTTTAACAAAAATCAGATCTGTGTGTTGCATCTACTGTTATTACAAGTAACTCCCAGATCACTAAAGCTAAAAGATTTTGAGGAAATAAGCCAGTTTCACTGTTCCCTGTATAGTCTGACCCTTTCCAGCAAGGGATCGAAGAACATTCTTTTTAAAAAGTGCTACTGGTAGGAGAAAATATGTAGGACTCCAGGACAGATGTAGTTCCTGAAGCTTCTTTAAATACATTTTTTGATGCTGACTAGATTTTTAAATTGAGTACATAAAATGTCATCAGTTATATGTTAGATTATTACATAACCTCATCAAGGTTCTTGTCTGGGGAACTTGGCTGTACAATGCAGAGAGGAGGTTGTTGCCTTTCTGTCCTCACTCTCTTTCCTTGGTTGCCAGTACAAAAGGAAGAAGGAGGTGGATCTTTGATAATATCGCATTTAAGTAAACTGTAAAACTGTTCAATTTTAGCAGAAGTTTACTCATATTACTTTCATATTTCTGGTCTGTCTGTGGTGGAAAGTAAGGCCTGATCTTGAAAACAGTCACTGTACATTACTTCAAACATTTATTTTCTTTAATTTACAGAGGAATGGAATTTTCTTGGCCCAAAAGAGAATGAAAAGGGGTTTTATGAGACCAAAAGAAGTACTGAGGATTTTGGAGAGATCACATTGTAACAATAAAGAGTTGCTGGCAACTGAAGATTCGCTTCATGTTTCTTAAATATTGGTGGTTGTTGGAAATTTAATTGTGCCCCTAATTCAGCATGGAATCTGGCACTTCCCCCAAGAACAACGTAATAAATTGGGGAATGCACTTCTAGGACAGCAAGTTCATAATGTTCTATTCTAGCCTCGATTTACTGCAATTAAGGTTCTAATTGTTTTTTGAAGCATAACATACATGCATTCAACTACTTCAAAGAATGGAAGAAGAAAAAAGTAAGTTTTTATTAAAAATAAAGCATTTTTTATAATCCATTAGGCAGATCTTTTGAGGGAATTTTTTGTAACTAAACAGGGTAGGATTGGCCAGCTTTCATTTGAAAACAAGACCCCAACCTAACTAAATTAGAGTGATTAAAGCTGCTAACGTAACACAGTTTGACTAAAGCCACCGAGTTTGTGCTGATTTTTTTAAAAAGAATTTATATATCATAGTGGACTGGAAGCAATTTACTTTTCTCTGGCACTTCTGGTTCTATATGTGTAGCACACACCTTGTATTCTTTAGATTATTCAGCACTCTCTGTGTCCTCCAGTAGCACTTGCCAGAAATACTGTATCCTTCCTATGGAGAAAGAGTGCCATCTTATGTGTGTCTATAACCTGTTACTCAAGCAGAAGTACTTTACTTTGACGTGCATCTCCTTGGGGCAGAATTCAGGGTTTTTTCTGAAGTCTATAGGTCTGCCACTGTTTCTGGAGAAGTTTACTTTCAATGCAATTGGCATTTGGCTTAACAGAAAAAAGAGGGTCATACACAAAAAGGAAGCAGAAAATGGACATGCCTCGCTGACTACTACAGAAAGTATTGCTGGTCTTGCAACACTTGGTCACTTTTGGGCTGGTAGGAGATGATTCTTGTATAAAAATGAATACAACCTCACAGACTCCATTTCAACTTGCTGTTTTTAGTGACAGCTTGCCAAGGCCGCATCCCTAATGTGTAGTCTTGACAGTGGGATGGTTTTCTTTTTCCCCTGTAAGTATGTTTTCAGGCAGTGCTCTCTCAAATGTCTACTGTAGGTAAAGCTAGCTGAATGAAAGTGGTTTGGAGAAACTTGGTAAGAAGCAAGAAGCTGCCAGTATATAATCTCTCTCTAATCTTTTTATCTAGCTGTTTATACTGTGCCTGTCACCTCTGAATGCCTGGATGTGGAGACCCTTAGCAATGTCAGTGGCGAGAGAAGTGAAGGTGATGTCATCTATTTTTTTTCATTATGGGGGCCAGAGGGGACGTGGTGATAAATGAGTAGTGCTTGTGGAAATTATGGTGGGAATGACAACCTGAAGGCTGAAATAATGTCTACCACAGGGTAAATATAACAGGCATCCACAGTGCAAGTTCCCCATCCTCAGCTAGAGCAAGACTACCTTGAGAGCTAAGAGAATGATTACATCTCCATGGCCATTCAGTCCTTGGCCTCTCTGCTGGGACTGCCAAGAAAGATGCCAAATGTGAGGTGACATTAGTAATGTGGATACCTGTCCACTGAGAATTGGATTGAGACTGAATTTGTTTCACATAGGTGCATCAAGCAGCCATGATTCTTTCTAAATAATTATACCAAACTTATCGTCCTGGGATGTTAGCACAATAGGTAAAATATGTGAAGTGCTTTGAAGAGAAAAAGCACTAACTGTAATAACAGTCATTTTTACTCACTGTTGATCCTGGGTTGGATTTGAACTGCTGACCCAGAGATGAAAGGCTCTGTGTACCATTGCCAATCCTTTGAGGTATCTAATTCATCATTGGTATCTAGCCATAACAATTGTTGAAAAAGCTGAAAAGAGATAGGGTTGTAATATTGTTCTGGTGAAACCTGCTATTGAATTTGCTAATACGTAACATAACTTTTTTTTTTTTAAATAACCTTTTTTTCCAATTTTTTTAACAAAAATCCCTCAATGAATAAAAGCCCTTCTAGTAGTGCAGGGATGTCTCCTCAGGATTTGTTGGCTGTTGGAGCTCTGACGTGGGATTCCACCTGACCAGTTTGTGTGTTTTCAAGGGTGGATATTGGTCTTCGTTGTGTTAGCTATCTCTGTGGATACAAGGGTTAGGGAGAAGGTATTGGCAGATGGCAAGTCCCCTCCCCATCCAATCAGCTTAATGGAAAAAAGCACTCTCCAGATCTTGCCCCTTAATATTAACGGTGAGCCCATTACTGCCACCCATATGGTTGCTGATCTTGCACTCATGAGAGCTTTGTGTTCCCCTTCCCCCACCAGAAACCAGCTTCCTTTACATTACTCAACAGTTGCCATATTTGGTAAACAGAAGCCATCCTGTCTAAGGAAACTATACCAGCTGTGGAAATATTTATTCATAACCTTCCAAGTACCCAAACATGTTATCCTGTGACTTCTTAGATAGAAGATAATATGCATAGCCATTTTATGTCTGAAGGTATTTACCCATCCAAATTAGCAGTCTGAGACAAGAACATAAAAATTCTTCTCTAAATATGATAATGTTATTTAGAAATTAGTTAAGTGATAAAACAGATCTAGTTCTTCCTGGATTCCTTCGTAGGCAAAGAAGGAGCATCTTAATACTAATAATACATTTCCTTGTCCTGACTGATTTTTGTGACACATTGAAGCAATACACTTTTTATTAGAGACCTTTCCAGTTAAAATATTGGCAGCACTAGGCATTCCCACAAAAGACTTCCCTATTTAGATTGTAGACTGCAGACTCGTGCTTTGCAAGAGGGAGGAAGAGTGTGAGGCCAGGAAATCTTATTAATTGGTTTTTCCGTTTTAAAAAAAAAATGCTTTTTGTGACCATACCCAAGGAGGAAGGTATGCTTCTGGGTGTGGTATAAGTTAATAAAACTAACACCACTTGGCAAACAAACGTGTTAAGCTGCACTTGCCTGAAAATGTGTACAGTTTTTTTTCTGGTAAATATACTGAGTATATTCTTAGGATAGCGCAGTTATCAACTTGTGGGGATGTGAAAAACGTGTAAAAGCTTTGTAAAAATACTATTGCGTGATGCAATCCAGTCAGCTAAAAATGTTGTTCTTAATTATTTTTATGAGCCTCAGTGATAATTCATCTCTAGCAGAAATAACTTAAACAGTACCCAGAAAGAGGAAGAAGATTCTAAACTTCCTTTCTGTTTGATTGTACTAGAATTTTAACAAGGGACACTTCTGAGCATAGATGCTGACTCTGCAGGTGCTCAGGGGCTCAAGCACTCAAAGAGAAAAAATAGAGGTTGCTCAGCACCCATGGGACTGGCTGAGGCTGCTGCTGTAGCGCTCTTGGGGCTGTCCTGACTCCCGTCCATCTGCTGTTGAGCAGGAGCTGCTTCGCCATTCACTCCTCTCTGCCCCCTGACACTGCCCTGTTAAGGCAGTAGGGGGCAGAAAGGAGCCAGCAGGAGGCGCTTGGGAGGGAGCGGAGCAGGGGTGAGGCCCTGGGGGAGGGAGAGGGGAGCTGGTCTGCAAAACCAAAAGTCAGCGCCTATGCCTGAGTCTCCAGAAAGCCCCTCAAGCACATTACTAGATTACACTTTCATTTTCAGTTTATATTTAGGGCCAGATTTTTTAAAGTATTCAGGTGGCTAAAAATGTAAAGAGGGGTTTGGTGGGATTTTTAAAAGGAGCCTTTGAAAATCTCAGTGTGTCCCTATCTGCATGTTTAGGCACCTAAATGCTTTTTAAAATCTGGGCACTAGAAACTGTATGCTCTTGTTGTAAACAGCATGTGCATTTCAGGTGATGCACAGATGTTTTGGAGGCAAATGGAAGATGAAAGAGTGGACTTCATATTTGAGCAGGTGCAAAATGTACTGCTGTCTCTGAAACAAAAGATCAAGGATGGAACTGCAACAAATGAAGGTTTGAAACCCTTGTAATAGTTATGCATGACTAGAATCAAATCTTGGGCCAGCCTTACCTGAAGCTGTTGGATAACTTGCCAGTCCTTAACTGTAAGTTTAAAAAATATAGATATATTGTGCCCAAGGATGTTGGTATTATTACTTATTACTCATATTATCATAGCACCCAGGAGCCCCAGTCTATTTATCAGGACCCCATTGTGCTAGATGCTGTACAAACATGGAACAAAAAAAGACAGACCCTGCCCCAGAGAATTTGCAGTCTAGGGGTTCATCTGCACTAGCGACTGTCCACGTCAATGCATGTCCATAAGCCCCCTACCATCCACACCTAAACTCCAGAAGCACGTGTCTGAAGGTGAGTAGAGGGCATGTAAGCTGACATGCCTGAAGAGTGTGGGCAAGTACATGTATGGCCCCAAACCCGGGCCAGTTTGCAGTGTTGACAGGCATAAAGGGGCATGTATCAGGTCTCAAGTTTCACTAGTCCTCCATCCCCATTCCCACAATGCACTGAACTTGTTTCTGCCTCACCCTCCTTACCGAATCTATGAAGGTCTCTGTGTCATCTGTCTGTCCTCCCGTCTTCACCAGTAGTAGCAAGCTGCACTGACTACATCAAACAACTTTCCCCTGCACTGTTTAGCTCAATATAGGTGAATGTGAATCCTGCTCCAAGAGCGGCCGCCCAGCCCACCAGCCACATTCATGTGCCAATCAATGTGTGCTCAGAGTACTACTTGCCTGGAATGGCAGGAACAAATATCTGTACCGAGACATTTCACGGAGGCTGGAGTTCAGGGGACTCTGTCCTCATACTGGGAACACATCAAGCACTTGAGGGTCCTGGACAGAAAAGCAAAAGACTCCAGCAGTAGCTCTGGGAAGGCTCGTCGTACCTGCCCCTTTCATGATGGTCAGAATGGGGTGCTGCTGAGGACTCCCAGTACAAAGCCTGAAGTGGCTCATGCTCCCTTCCTCAAGTCCCCCAGCCTCAATGTCCGACAGGAGGCCAGTGCGGGCCAAGGTGAGGAGGCAGCAGGGTCTGCAGAGGATGTCTGGAAGACCGAGAGGACAAAGAGTAGGTGATTCTCCACCACTACCTAGAGGAGTTGGTTAAGTAACGCCTCTCCACTGATGAAACTGAGGAGGACCCCATGCTGTGGCAGGAGCCAGAACTGAAGGCTGGTAAGTTATAGTGGACCCACATACACACCCGCCTCGCCAATATCCCCTCTTACTCTGGTGCTGTACTCCTGATTTTAAAATTCAGGGCATAGTACTTGTGCACTGACTTTTCCTCCCTGGATAATATGCCATGCATTGCTGTGTCTGAGTTTGAACTGAAATGCTGTTCAAACACCCTGTCCTCTTACCAGATTCCTTCAATTCCACCGACCTCCATGCAGCCCCTGCTCTGCTCCAGCCCAAAATGGCCCCTCCCCAAGAAAGATACTGCTGTAAGTCAATGATTTTATTGATTTCCAATCAACAACTATTATGCATTTAGCTAAAGAGGTGTCTTACAAACAGATTATTAACGAAAAATCATTGTGCATTTCTCAGCCAGCAGTCTGACAGCAATAGTCCCAGAGCCACCTGGTGTGGGGGAAAGGAAGAAGCAAGTTAGAAAGCTCCCGGCTGGGGATGGGACAGTTGTAGAAAACATATGGTTGTTTGTGTGAAGTTAGTGACAGCTGTCTTTCGTCACTTAGAAGATTACACACCCCCCCCCCCGATCTTACCGTCCCTTTACAAATGGGAGTGGCGCAGAACAGGGATGGTGGGAGTGATGTTGAGGGGCAGTGGGGTTAGGTCCAGGCTACGGAAGGGAACAGAACACAGTTATAGAATGCTTTGGTGGTTTGGGGAAAAGTTACTCGCTGGAGTCCTTTTTCCCATTGAAGATTACAACATTTTTACCACCTACATTCCTGGTGTCTGGCCTCTCCCTGCATTGAGCCATGGTGCACAAGCCAGCGGAAATCGGGGGAAGAAGAATCAAGTCTGGTGTTAGGATAAACACAGTGCTGTGTTCCTTTGCAGTGGAGAGCTTGTAGTGGTTACCTGAAACCACACAGAAACAGAGTTGCAATGTGGCTCTTTTTTTTTCCCCCTTCCATCACCATTTCATCATTGTTAGGCAGGCACTGTCAGTGACTTCAAAATTGGCAGTCATGCCTATTGGTTAGAACAGGAGTTTGTAGTCAGAAATCCGAGCCAAAGTCAGGAATTGGAGCTGAGAGTCAGGACCAGGTTTCTTGGAGTGAGCTAAGGCTGCATCGAAGGCTGAAGCAGGGCTCGGTCAAGGCAGGAGCAGGCTGGGAACAGGTATGCACAGGAGCTGTTGCAGCTGTGGGCGAATACTTTGAGCAGCCATTGAGCTGCTGCTTCTGGGCTTAAAAGCCAGTCTGCTGACTCTTGCCACCAGTCAGGAGATGTAGCCAATCAGGTAGCCTACTACAGGACTGCTGGGCTCATTAGGTTATCCAGAGACTGCAGGCCCTGCTTCCTGACAGTATCCCCTGGTGCCTCCTGGGGGCCTGGTTTCTTGGGGAATTTATGATGGTACTCTTGCAATAGGTGCGGAGTGTGGATGTTCTCTAGCAGTTCCCAGGATGTCTCCTCCAGACTGTAGCATTTCCAGTCCACTAGGTACTGGAGCCTTTCCCTAACTCACCAAGAGTTGAGGATTTTATTAATCAATCTCTCCTCCTGTCCGCAAACTGTTGTGTGGTGCTGGCATGTTGAAGCGATTTAGGTATGGGTCATCAGTGCAGGGCTTTAAAAGTGAAATATGAAAGACGGGATTGATCTCAAGGACTTGGGATGCTGTAACCTGAAAGCTACTGGCTTTACCTGTTCTATAATCTTGAAGGGGCCCAGGTATTGGTAGCTTAGTTTGGTGGATGGGCAGGTCAATTTAAGATTCTGGGCAGAGAGCCGCACGTGGGCACCTGTAGCCAGATTGGGGGGCAGCCTGGTATACTTGGGGTGCATGATGTTTATAGACTTCTTTGGAGAGACTGCAAGTATTCCTTGAGCTCCTGGTGCACCTGGTGTAGGTGGGAAGCTAAATCTGCAGCAGCTGGTACTGGAGCGCTGAAGGTGAAAGCCATAGTTTGCAAAGTGGGCTACTTTGGGTTGAAATATGGACTGCATTGTTATATGCAGAGTCGGCACAGCATAGCAGGGAAAGCCAGACATTCTGGTGGCAACTCAAAAGCAGCAAAGATATTGCTCCTGGATTTGATTGACTCTCTGCCCATTAGTCTGCAGGTGATTGGCATCAAGCCCATTACATCGTCCACCTAAGAGTCTGAGAAATTCCCACCAGAATCAGGAAATGAACTGGGGACCCCAGCCCAATACAGTGCCCGTCAGTAACCCATGATTGCGGAAGCCATCTTCCAAGAAGGGCTGATGAAGCATCTCATCTTTGTCAGGAGGTTGATGACAACCAAGATTGCTGAGTGTCCCTAGGAGCGTGGCAGTTCTACAATGAAGTCCATTGATATATAGTAGACCATGGCTGTAGAGGTAAGGGAAGAGGCTGGAAGAGGCCTTTGGGGGGTTGATTGTGGGTTTTTGGTAGGGGCACAGAGATCGCAGGGTTTTAGATAGTCCTTGATGTAATCTTGTAGGCCTGGCCATCAGAAGCTCCTCAAGACCAGATTCCAGGTCTTGAACTGGCCAAAATTCACCCTCCCTCAGGGAATCATGGCACAGTGGGATAGCTCAGTGGTTTGAGCATTGGCCTGGTAAACCCAGGGTTGTGAGTTCAGTCCTTGAGGGGGCCACTTAGAGGATCTGGGGCAAAAATCAGTACTTAGTCCTGCTAGTGAAGGCAGGGGCTGGACTCAATGACCTTTCGAGGTCCCTTCCAGTTCTAGGAGATTGGTATATCTCCAATTATTATGATTATTATTTAACTGAAGCCTAGGTTGTTCCTCTGGAACACAGATACAACCCTGGCAACAAAGGAGGCTATTCTGTAGTCTGATCCCTGAGTTGAGTTGTGTATCCACGTTGTTCAGAGCCTGGGAGATCTGGATTATGAACAGGTCATCAAAAAGAAGGGAGCGGATGGAGGACGGTGGACTGTTGTCGATTGTCCCATTAACAAAGTTGGACACCTTGAGCATGGTGGCAGAGGGCTCTTCACCAGGTTTGAGAGGTTCATCTTTACGGGATAGCACAACAGCCTTCCCTTTTCTCTTCCCTGGGCGATAGGTCACAGCAAAGTTGAAGTGAGTGAAAAAGATGGACCAGTGGATCTGCTGTTGGTTAAGGTGTCTAGCAGGCCATAGATACTCCAGGTTTTTGTGATCATGGGAATTGGGCTCCTTTTAGAGCTCCTTGAAAGCTGCCTTAATAGCCTGTAGCTCCGTGTCCCAAAGATGGTAATTTTCTTCTAGCAGCATTAGTTTCTGAGAGTAAAAGGCACAGGGATAGAGTAGATTGTGGGGGCCTACATGTTGAGTTAATACTGCAACTGTGGTGTCGGCCTCAGTCCTAAATGATTTAGTGAGATCTGGGTGAATCATGATAGGTACTGAGGTTAATGCCTTCTTCTGTCAATCAAAAGCCTACTGAGCCTCCGTGGACCAGGAGAACCAGGCTGCTACTTGTAGGAGCACTCTTATAGGGACAGCCAGGCTAGAGAATCTTTAATAGATGGCCTGTCAAAATTGGCTTACACCAGGGATCACTGGATCCTGCATATATCCTTGGGCACAGCCCGGTCAGATATTGCTGCCCCGTCTGTGGGTCCATGGTGAGATGATATATTTCAAGAATTCCACTGTGTCCTTATCGAACTTACATTTCTCGAGCTTCATATAGAGGTGGTTTTGGCAGAATCTCTCCAAGACAATGTGTGCATGATGATTGTGGAGATCCTGACTTTCGGAGAAAATGAGGATGTTGTTCAAGTAATTGACAATAAATTGGTCCAGCAGTATGTAAAGATGTCGTGTTTGAAATGGTGGAAGGTCACAGGGCTTTGCATTACCCAAATGGTATGACCAAATATTCCAAGTAGCCATCCCTGATACAGAAGGCACTCTTCATTTGTCTCCTTCCAGGAGCCTCACCAAGTTCTAAGTTCCACAGAGGTCCAATTTTGTGAAGACCCCTTGGTGAAGCAGAGTCTTTTGAGCAGCTTGTTAAATAAGTCGTAAAGGTAAAGGGATACTGGTTTCAGACTGTAATTTTGTTCAGAGCTCAGCAGTGCACACAAGGCTGGAGGGAGTCATCTTTCTTTGCCACAGAGAAGCTCCGGGGATGTGGAGATACAAATGAACCCCTTCTGCAGGTTTTCCTCAAGATAGGCCCAGAGTACCTGTAGTTTGGGTTTGGAGGGCACGTAAAAGCACATGAAGGGATACTCTGCTTCCAGCTGGAGGTCGATGGGGCAGTCATGACTCCAAGGGAGGGGTAAGATGTCAGATTTCTTTTTGTCGAACTTGTTGGCAGAGTGTGGATATTTAACAGGAATCCCTGGAGTCATTTGGGAGTTGCAGGGGTTGCTTTTGAATCCTCCCTTTGCATCTCTGAATTCCTTGGAGGACCAAGTGTGCCACAAAGGGTTGCTGGTCCCAGATCGTCTCTCATGAAACAAGTTTGTCGTCAATATGGAAAATCAAAGCATACTGTGCCTGACTGCCAGTGGACGCGAGGGTCGTGGGTGATGAGACAGGGGATGTCAAGGAAAGCTGATGAATGTGGTGCACAAATCTGTGCAAACTGGAGAATTTCTTGGTGGCTTCAAAGGGTAGTTACCTCTAAGGGAGCTGTCTGGTGGGTGATTGGTTCAGATGGAAGGGGTGACCCATCTGTGGACTCCGCTAACTCAGGTCTTTGTTACTGTGTGGTCAGGTGAACTCCAGGTCTGTGAGGCACCTAAGTCCACCAGTGCCTCTTGGTTGATACCAGGCATCTCGGGGTGCTGGAGAGGGAGTTGGATTAGCCCATCCCCAGGGTACTGGAGGATGAAAGTTGGTGTAGGCTGCTGGGAGAGGGGAAAGGCACCTACCCAGCCTGGAGCCTCCTGTCAAGGTTGGGGTTTGGTGTTTCTCAACCAAGGTGTAGGTTGGACCCTGGCAGGACAGCTTGATGCAAAGTGTGCAGTATAGGTCTGAGGCCTGGCATCAATTCTGTAGCCAGGCCTGATTGACTTGCTTGGGTTCGGGCAGTGGAGAGAAGACTAGTGATGGAGAGGACGGGGCAGGACTGGTGGGAGCCAGGAGGACCACCTTTTTTCTTGGTGGTGTTCAGTCAGGCAGTTGTTGATCTTGATGCATAGGTTGACTAAGGTATCCAGACCAGAGGGGGAGTCTGCATGTGCCAGTTCATCCTTTAGGCCAAGCCAGAAACGATAACACGACATTAATATTGTCATTTAGGCTAAGAAATAATAGCACTGGGTGGCCTTCTCCCACTTGAGGTCTACTACCCAGTTCTAGAACTCTGCTGTATATATATAGCAACTGGCCAGCACCCCTCTCACAGCACAGCAGTTTTGGCCGGATGCTTGGAATTTGGGTCAGCGAAGATCACTGCCATAGCTTGAATGAAGTCCTTAAATTGTCCCAGAAGCAAGCTTGATTTTTTTTTCCAGAAGTAGAGATGCCCAAGGCAGGGCCTCCCCAGTTACCAGGCTAACAATCAGGCCCACTCAGGCTTGGTCAGTGGGGTACAACTGTGAGTGTAGCAGAAGTAGGAGCTTGAGCTTGTTTGGGTGGGGGACTGACAGTGGTGCAGCTTGGGCTTGCAGTACTACATTCTGCACCTGGGGGGTGACAGCCTTGGCCTGAAAGGTCTGTAGGGCTCCTGCTGTGTGCTGGAGAGAGATTGGCCTTTGTAGAATCCATGCTCATCATATCAGTTCTCTTTCCCTTAGTGTTTGTGCTGGGGCTGCTGAAACTGTCAGTGGCTGGGGCGTGGGTGGTCATGCGTAGTGGTGACGGGAGTCATGTCTAGTGGTTAGAGCAGGAGTTGGTGGTCACAGACTTGAGCCCAGGGTCCAAGCTGGAGCCAGAAACCCGAGGTCAGAAATTGGAGCTGAGGGTCAGGACCTGGTTATCTGGAGTGAGGCAAGGCTGGGTCCAAGGCAGTATAAGGGCTGGAAACAAGTAGGCATAGGAACTATCACAGCTGTGGGCGAATGCTTTTAGCAGCTCCCAAACTGCTGCTGCTTAAGAATCAGTCTGCTGACTTTTCCAACCAATCAGGCTATGTAGCTAATCAAGCAGCCTAACTACAGGCCAGCTGTGTTCATTAGGTTGCCTGGAGACTGGCTCTGCTGCAGGCCCTGGTTCCTGACAGACATAGGGCAGAATTATCTGGTGAGGCTGAGGCAGGTGGGGGATGTTTGTGGTTTGCCTCTCTGCACAAAAATCCTGTACACTACCTGAGAATAGCATCACTTCCGAGATGAATTGCTTCCCAGTCCTGTAAGCGTATTTCAGCAAATTTCTAGTGCAACTCCAGCTGGGTCTTGAGGTTCAATGGCAGTGCAAATCTGCTTGGTCCACCTTCATAGCTGACCAACTCCCTCCATTATGTAGGGGGAGGACCAGTAGCAGAAAGATCTCGATGGCACAAGCTTGCCCAATCTCCTCCAGAGGACTGGAAAGCCACTTCTGTTTTCAATTTTGGTACCTTGAAAACTGCTGTGTTCTCCAGATGTTAGCCACCCTTTAAAGAAGAAATTGCAAATTGATAATATAGCCCCTGGAAGGAACTGCCCCCTCCTCATCCCTCAGGCCCCTTAAGCCACTGTGATCATTTTATATTTAAAACATTAGTACATTTTTCTTAGCATTGTTAGCCTCTGTTCCTTCCTCATGGGCTGCAAAAATCGTCTGACAATCCTGAATAGTCCAACAGTTGCATTTCTGAAACCCTGAGAAGTATCAAAATTGTAGGCTTTTACAGCAAAGTTGTGTCATGGGGTGGGATTTCTTGGCTTCTTCCAAAAGAAGAAACAATTTATAATGCTGCCCTTTTCTTCTACTTGGCAGGACCTTTGGTGCCCAAGAGGTAAGCCATTCCACCAGGAGTGTAGGAGCAGTAACCCAGAGATGGTAGAGGCAGACAGAGAAGGACCAGGGGAAGAGCTACTCATAGAGATGGACAGGAGGAACCAGGAACAGTTTAAATTCCTCAGAGCACAGGAGGATTGGGCTCTTCAGCAGGAGACATTGATGAGCCAGTTCCTGCAACTGGAGGCACTTCATAGGGAATGGGAGCATTCCCTAATGGAGAGACTCTTTGTACTGGTGGCCAAATGAGTTCAGGGTCTGCCTGCTGCTGAAGCCACTGAACCTCCAGCTATCGCCACCACCTCTTCCTCTGGCTGCAGCTAGAGGATCCTCTTTTAAGGACCTCCCTGAGTGATTGGGTAGAGAGCCTGCAGGACTCCTGGGACCTACCCCTCGCTCAAAACCCTTTTTAGGGAGACCTCTTGTTCTCTTCCTGGGCGGTGAACCTATGGGAGTCCTAAAGCCCCACCAAGTGCCACCCCAAACCCCATGCAGGAGACCTCTCCTGTTTTCCCCAAGAGAGATTTTCCCATCATTCCCCCTTGTCGGGAGGAGAGCAAGGAGAAAGGTGCAGAGATTGCAAAGTTTAGTCGGTGCTCACAAATTCATTCCTTTAATGTTTTAAAGATCGTTAGCTGACCTTTCTTTTTTTTAAATATTTTAATTACATGTTCCACATAGTACTTTTTAGTAACTGTTATTGTTTCCTCGGCTTGCATGTGGCCCCTCTCTCTTAAATATAATCAACAGAAGATGTTTTCAGGTTCGGGATTAGGCCCCACAATTCACAGCACTTGAAATTGAATGACGTATTACTCTGTTGCCATGATATTGCAAATACTTTTCTGTCTGTCCCAAACCACACGACCTACTCAGGTTCAGAAATGTCCCAAAGATAGTCAGGAGGGATGGGGAAAGTGTAGTACGTAACACTCATTTACAGAAAGCACTATTGGTTTAACAACACAGTAGAACTCTAGATAAACATCTGTATGGCTTAGTTCACATGCAGAAATCAAAATTCCAGTAACAATACAGCAATGACAGCATCTGCCACTACCCTATCCATAAGTGGCCCCTCCCTTCGCCCCCAAAACCTTGACCAGTTGCAGTCATTAGCACCATTAACAGCAAATAATTAAAAGAAGAGAATGGCTGCATATTCCACTCCTCCTCCCCTCAGGCCTTGCAAATGTTGATAGGGTCATTAACAGAGATTGAGTGCTCTTAATAACAGAAATTTGTAAACAAGTGTGACTAGTGAAGACAAAAACATTTTACAATGACTGCATTACAACTTGGCCATAGCACAGCACAGACCCAACCCTAAGGTGAAGTGGAGGTGCCCTGTTGCAATTATCATTAATGTATGCAATGTCACAGTAATGAGCGGCTAAAATGGGGTTCTCACAACAAATATTTTGGTGGCCTCAGAGTGTGGCCAGCAATTTTTGCTGGTGGTCGCTCTGACAATTTTTCCTAAAATGCCTAATTAACTTTAGGAAAAACAAATAAATATGCACATATCGATGTCCAAATCATTGTAATTTATTTATAAAGTTTTTTTTGCAAACTCAATAAAAATAATGTACAGTTGTCTCTGTTCTTTACTGGACCTACACAGAATGGAAACACAAATAAGGTGCTTTGCATGTTCTTGTCTTTTGTTGTTTGTTTCCTTTGCTTTTTAGGTTGCCTTTTTTTAGACTTGCTAGCTGGTAAGTCTGCTGCTGTGAAAAGTAATATTTGTACATTTGTCAACATCACTTTTCACGGAAGCAGACATTTTGCTTGCTAGGAGGCAGTGAAAAGTGATATTAACCAACATACAAATATAACTTTTCACAGCAAATATACTCAGCTCCTGCAAGCTAGGGGACAGATTAAGCCCTGGATGGGGAGGTGGGTAGGGAGTCAGCAAGGGCCAGGGGTGAGGGAGGAGTGGTGAGCCCGGGGCTGGCATCTGCTGCAGCGTGGCTGGGGCTGGAGCCGAAGGCCCATGGCCGGAGCCTGCTGCCCACCACCCCAGTCAGAAGCTGGAGCCCCATCACCCTCCGGAATGTGAGGAACTCACACTGGCTGCCTGCTCCTTGGGCGTTTATGGCTTCAGAGGAAGGCAGGGCCCAACCACTGCTGGTGGCCCTGCGGGAGGGATTGCTGCTGTCCCCCATCACCACCCAGGAGGCTGTGGCCACAAGAAAAGCCCCTGAGGGCTGTGTTTGAGAAACGAATGACAAGCAATTGGAGGGGACGGGGGAACCCTCACAAAGTTATGTAGCCCTACAAGTATGTACCAATGTTATGTATTTGTCCCACAGCTGCATAGGGTGTCAGGGTGTCCTTTTGAAGGAACAGATGTCATCCTCTGCCTCAACTGTGTGATCCCACCACACTGTGCCAATTCTTCATCTTCCCCTGTGCAAGATGTGTGCACGTACGGCATCCCCTGATTTCTTTTGGCTGCTGGGAACCAGGACCAGTGTGCACATGCATGGGATCCAGCTGTCTGTGCAGAGCCTGTAAACCAGACTTGTCCTGATCCCACTCAGGATGGAAGCAGTCCCCTTCACCCTCACAAAAGCTATACAGTGGGTGGCATGCTACGGCATTTGCCATACTGACATCCAGACGGATGCATAGGCTACACCCATGGGATTTGAGTCTACCAAATACACGCTCCATGATCATTCTGCAGCTCTACTGAGTTTGTAACTGAATTCCCATTTTCCAGGATAATTGATGTCAAAATATGGTTTCATGAGCCAAGTATGGAACAGGTATGCAGGGTTCCCCAAAATAACAGTTAGCACAGGTAGACCGTACAGAACAATATAATTTCTGGGGAATAAAATCTCTTCTTCCTTCTTTCAGTGTTTCCCAAGTTTGTATTCATGAATCTATCTCTGAGGTTCACAGAGCTTTGCAGAATGAGTTAATAGCAAATTTTTTGCTTCATATACCCCTTGTGGTGGGCAAAGTATTGGGATATGGGTGTCATAGATGGCCGCTGCACAGTTTGGAAACCCCATCCTCGGAAATCTTGTTATTTCTGGAACTTTTCTTATGACAACCACCCATGGGTAGCTCAGTGTTATTTGCCTCACAGACCTGCACAACCACAATCCTAACGGTGGACTTTCCAACCCCAAAGTGATTTGCAATGGACCGATGGCTATCTGGTGTTGCCAGCTTCCACAGGATAATAGTCACCCTCTTTTACACCAGCATGGCTTCTCTGAATCAAGAGTTCTGGCGCTGGAGGTTTGTGCATGCTCCTCAGATGACTTCAGGAAGGTCTGTTTCCTCATTGGGAAGTTCTGAAGCCACTGCTGGTCATCTCTGCTTTCCGAAACGATGTGATCCCACCACACTTTGCCGGTTCTTCTTCACCAGAAGCTACTGTCCACCCAAGAGCATACGGTGGCAATACCCGCATTTACCATATCTGTACCACGTGAGCTGAATGAATTGTCATTGACCCTCAGGGTCAGTCGCCTTCAACATATCAAAGTTCTGCTCAGATTCCATTGAGCATTTCACCGATCACCTACTCCACTGCATAAATGTTTGTTTCGCAGTAAGGAGCAGGAGCAGAACCAGATCGTCATTCCGTTGTTCCAAGTCTTCCACCTAACTCATCAGGAATAACAGTGAGGAGTGACGTGATCAGGAACTGCCATTGGCAACTGTATGGGAGAAGGTATCAACAACACACAGCAAACTGGTTCCTAGAGCATTTCCCTGTCTGCACAGAACCCTGGGATACCATCCCTGAATTGGTAGCACTAACATCGCCTAACAGCAGCAGCAACAGTGTGGATGTGGGTGTATATGTTTACACTGCATTACACCCATGTCCAGCACAGCATAATTTGGACATTCGGCGTGCTGTGGGGAGCATGCATGAGCATGTACATGGTCCAGTACTTGAGTCTGCGTGCAAAAGCATCCCCATTAGGTTGGGAGCCCCAGACCTAAATCCGGGCCTGAATGAGTAAATGGGAAGGGAGCCATGATCAGCAAAAAATTCCTTGCTGCCTCCAAAGGATTCTTAGTTTGATTTAATATGCGTTTTGACAAGCTCGCTTGAAAACCTGTTTTTCTGCTTTTATTAATGTAATTTGCCAACAATTAATCCTCAGCATGGCTTTTTATGTATATGGAGCTGCGATGTTTATGCATGAGAAATAACTCTGGAGCCTTGTGTATTCATTTCTCTTTAGCGTGTTTTGCACTAGAAGCTGAATTCCCCAGTTAATTGAATGGGTTGTAATTATGATCTCCTGAGAGTCTTTAACTATGGACACTCCATTTTAACTTTAGATTTCAGTAGGAAAAACTTTATAATGGAAGAACTTGGGGAGCCCATTACAAGATCTCTTTGATGGCATTAAGAGGTGAAACTAGTCTTCAGAGATTTTTTAGGCCTGGTCTACTCACAGTGTTTGTATGGGTTTAACATTTCGGTTAGGACAGTACATTTTTTACCAAAATAGTTATATCAGTACAACTACTAGTGTAGATGGCAGTTATACTACTAGTATAGCTTATTCCCCTTCTATGAGAACAGCTATACTAACAGAAAGTGCCTTTATACTGGTATAACTGCGTTCCACTCTGGGAGAACTGTCCTGCTTAAATGACAACTTAAAAGCAACTAGTATTGTTAAAGTGGTACAACTTTCGTGTATACAAGCCCTCAGTGTCGGCATTACAGCATGACAGCAGCACAGTGTTGAACAAGTAAACTTAAACTCCTGTGCTGATGCAATAAACATTCTCATGCTGCTGATCTATAAAATCCTTGTTATGTTATCACCATGAAATACCAATGCAAGCTTTTACTGCCATTTAACTGCTGGTATAGGGTAGTACAATAAGTTACTATATGGCAAACTGGAGTTTGAGACTGACTTTCTCTCTTACTTCCTTGCATTATCCATGCTCTTTAATAAACATTCTAGCTAATTTGAAAATGGCGTTAATTGGCTTTGGCAGAAACAGCATCCAGCCCTTCTCAGCAAGAAGATGGTTAGCTAGGAGAGAGGGTGTAAAGACATTAAACTATATTAAAATGTATTAGACTTCTGAAATGCCCATCAGAAAAAAAACCCTCCACAAATTCCCCAAAGTCCAGGAAATTCTCAGTTCTGAGTTACAGCTATCAGGACCAGCTGTAACATTATTGTAGCAAATGTAGGCCTCTATCGGGGATGTGTTGCAGTGCTTAGATTCTAGTGTAGCAGGGATAGAAGTTACTGTGGGAGGCTTATGCTCTGAATTTCCTGTTATTTGTCATTCATTCCTTTTAATTACACATTGTTATTTAGAAACAATATATCTGTTTTGTTTTGTAAACAGAATGCTTCCAAGCTTTGATACTGGTGGATAGAGCTGATGGAAGCAATCTCTTAGCATTGACAGATGGTATGTGTGCAACTCAACTCCATTTATTCTACACTCTCCAATATTTTATCTTGATTTAATCAACAGGAGCATAAAGTTGAATACAATAAGCCTGAAAAATCAACTACTATTGCATGTAGACCAACTGTAGTGTTAGTCTAATCAGGCCCTACTGTGTTTTCTTTTCCTTGGTTTTCACAACTGTAGTTTGTATGTATAGTTCCCTTCAAGTGAAGATGTGATATTTTAAATTAGAAGCATCATGTTTTCTGGCATAGCAATTAGGGAGAGAAGAAAGGTTGAGCTCTTGATGTATTTCCTTGTCAAGCCATAAAACGTGGGGATAGATGTGAGTAGCTTATTTCTTTTGGAAGTAAACAAAGGGTTTTGGAAATGGGTCAGGGAATTCATAATGGAAATGACTAAATGTTTTTGGCTTATCACATTAGTAATTCCTAAAAGAGCAGAAGAGGAAGAGGAAAAGCTTGCTGCAGACATTAATGCACGGACAAGCAGCTCATTCATGGCCTGATCCTACTTCAGGGTTTGTCAGACTTCATTGCACCACAACCCCCTTCTGTTACAAAATTTATTGCATGACCCTGGGAAGGGGAACTGAAGATCAAGCCCCTCTGCCCTGGGCAGGGGGGCCAAAGCTGAAGCCTGAGCCCTGACCCCCCAGGGGCGGGAGGGTGAAGCTGAAACTTGAGCGCTTCCGCCCTGGGTGGGTGGGGGCTGTAACCTGAGCAGAACCACCCAGGGCTGAAGCCCTCAGGCTTCAGCTCCAGCTCTGGGTGCTGGGGCTCAGACTTTTGGCTTCAGCCCCATGCCCCAGCAAGTCTAACACCAGCTCTGGCAACGCTATTAAAACAGGGTCGCGACCCACAGTTTGAGAACCGCTGTCCTAGTTGCTCGAGTTTCCCATTGATGTTAAGTGAGAGTTGCAGGATCAGGATGTTTATCTGCATCAAATCTCAGGCTGAGTCTACACGACAGATCTTACAGCAGCACAACCACTATAAAGTCTCCTGTGTAGCTGCTCTCCCATCAGCATGATTAAACTATCCACAAGGAGCAGCGATAACTGTGTCAGTGGGAGAGCGTCCAATGCCAACATAGCGCTGTCCATGCTGGCGCTTTTGTCAGTGAAACTTTTTTGTCGGTCAGGGGTATGAAAAAAACACTCCTATGACCAACAAAAATTTTACTGACAAAAGTGCTAGTGTAGCCATAGCCTCAGTCTTGTATTAGCACCTAAATTAAAAGATTGTTGTTCACCTGGTTTAGGTCCAAAATGTGATTTCTCTTTAGTCTAATGATCTGGAGGGCATGTCCATTCACAAACTGGTGAATTTAAACCACTGTAGAAGTGATGAATATTCTCTCTTCCTGTCTGCAACCTATTGAAACCCACCATTTGTCAAACAGAAATTATAAATATCAGACTTCTCTCTTGCCCCACCCTCTGCCCCATACTTTACTATTTCTGTAAGGCCTCAAGAAAAAATGTAGTGATTTGCCTTAGAAGAGGAAGCATTAGTTAACCAATCCTATTCCCAGTGCTGACAATATTAATGATGCAGGTTTGTAGGGTTTAAATTATTGTATTAATTGAGGGCGATGCAGGTGTGCAGGGTTTAAAATTACTGCATATTAAGAGAAGTTATTTATTTTTTGCCTTTGAGTAAAGCTTTTATAAGATCCCTTTAAATCTGATGTTTTATTTCATTATACTTTTCATCTGTCATTAGTTAATTCTATTTAAAATATAGCATTGCATCATGTAGTGTAGAGGAGATGATAAATCCAGAAGCTTGTGTATGTGAATAAATGCTCTGTAGAGTATTTCAGTAAAGCAGTTACTGAGATGATGCAGTCAGTCTCCTAACATAAAAATAAAGGGCCAAACTGTGTCCTTATTTGCATCCCATAAAACTCTACACACTACACTGGGATTGCATAATATGTGAGTCAGTTCACAATGTGGCTCAGACTATGCAAACTCTGGGTTATATTTTATGTCAGTTTTTTAATAAACCAATATCTCTGCTGTCGCTCTGTGTATGTATATTTTCTATATATAGTATCTATATGAACGTCCAGGGTTGCCACTTGATCAAACTTGGATTTAGGGCAGATGCAGTTCAATATTCTGAACCTTGGGGGCAAGTGGGAGGTAGTAGCCCATTTCTCCGCAAATTTATCGAAGTCCTGTAAGCAGCATAATGAAATCTGTTCCGCTGGAGATTCTCTCTTTAGTAAGGTTTATCTACGTTCTCCAGTGTAGTTTGTTTTTATTAAACTGTTTCATTAGCACACACTCTCTTTTTCTTTCTTTTTGGCTAGTGTAATTCACAAAAGTGAAGTGTCTTTAATGTATTTTGGTATCTGATAATGTGGTGGCTTGTTGTAAGTTTAATTGTAAAAATGTAATGTGGATTGCTGAAGTCTTTGTATTTTAATTTTTAAAGTAAACGATGTGACTACTGAAGATGGGATGCAGAGAAGCAAACCTAGATTACAGCCTTCTGTATCAAATGAAAATACAACAGGTTCTCCTTTGTGAGTATACAGGTTACATTTCATTTCAGTTTACTATAGCCAGTTCTTTTAAATATTCTTTGTCTTGCACAAGAGACTTTGGCATTCACACTATAAAATTAACTGTTTAAACACACCTTTGAATCATGGTTATGATCGAAATCTCAACCTGATCTGTGTGGAAGACTTGAATGTCCTCCAAGTTACAACAAGAGGGTGTGTATTTGCCTGTAGAGAAGGGCTAGAGTGATACAGTTTCGCTATGTATGAATGTGTGCAGTTAAAGCCATGGATAGTTAAGGTACTGGTCTGGGACTCAGGAGATTTGAGTTCAGTTCCCAGCTCTGCCACAGACTGTGCAGGACCTTGGGCAAGTCACTTAAACTCTGTACAGTTCAGCTGCTGTTCAGTAAAGTGGGGTTTATAATATTTCCTTTATCTTGTCTATGTAAAGTGTAAGTTTTTTGGGACAGAAGCATGCTGTAACAGATTGCTCATACAGTGCCCAGCAAAGAGGCCGTGATTGCCATTGAAACCTCATGGCACTAGCTTAATACAAATAATGATCCGTTGAAACAGTGGACTTCATGATTGGGATCAAGAGTTGTTTTCTCCCCCAACTGAAGAAGTTTGAATAATTAAAAACTGAATCTTTGATTGGTAATTCAAGGCACGGTTCAAATTATTATTTATTTTTTTGTGATTCTAACAGAAGGGAGGCGAAAGAAAACTCACACTCAGGGAATGAAGACATATGTCTTGAAACAAGGGAGTTACCTTTAAAGCTGCGTTACCAGAATCATGCCTGCTCTAGTGTATGTCTTGCCAACAGACCACTGAACTCATACAAGGGGGAAAACCCTCTTAAAATACCAATCCTGTGTCATTTCCAGAGACGACATGCAAAAGCAAATTCACTTTCAAAGTCACTTGATGTGAATTATAAGGCCCCCTGTGGGAGGAGTCTGAGAAACTTTCAAGATGTGCAGAATTACCTGTTTGAAACAGAGTGCAACTTCTTATTTGTCGATCACTTTTCTTTCAACACATACGTACAGCTGGGCAGAAACACTCTGAACCGAGAAGCACTTGTATTTGATTTTGATATCAGCAATGGAGCTGAGTCTGTGCCCATTTCCTTCTGTAATGAAGTTGACAGTACAAGATTACCTTATTTTAAATATAGGAAGGCCTCGTGGCCACGTGGGTACTATCTGAACAACTTCTCCAGTATGTTTCGTGACTCATGTGACTGTGCAGATGGCTGCACAGATAGGTAAGTAGAAAAAGTTGACCTCTATCTAAAGCCAAGTCATACAGGTGGCCTGAATAACATGAAAGGAGACTGTCAAATTTACTGTGTGCATTTAGTAATATAGTCACTTTGTCTAATAACACACAGGATAACAAAAGCCTTCAATGTCCAAATTAAAAGCTCTAGCTCTGCTGTACGTGCAGAAGAGTGGGGAGGAGCAGATCTATTGCCTGCTCCTCTCATCCACTTGCAGGCTCTTTTTCCACAGGAGTTGAGACTTTCTGGTTATGTAGGGAGTTGGGCCAGAGCCAGGCCAGGCATTGTTCACAACAAACTTTTGCGGTGATAAGAGTGTAAGATAATAGTGACAGAGTCAGTGTTATCCTCTATCGCTCCCCAATCTGCGTTTTGAACTCTAGTCATTTTCTGATCGGGGGAGGAAGATGGTGAAGCAGTGGCAGGCACCGATGCCGTCATAGTACAGATTTTGTTCCGTTTGTTTATTTTGTGTATTAGATAGTATTTTATGTAGTCAATTTCGCTGTGTCCCCCAGTGTAGTTAGTCCCCATCCTGCCCTGTTGTTGTTTGGGCCTTCTACAGGACACAGTCAAAAGCAAAATTCGTGAAGTGGGCAAATGTGATTGTAGACTGAAAAAAATGGTGGTGGTTTGGGGGGGCTGAAAGTACTTAGGAAAACATAGGTTTCAAATTGATCAGATTTAAAGTTAGTTTTGTCCCTTTAATCACATCCTTATTTTCACATGACATTTTACTGTTGCCCTTCTAGGTCAAAATGTGCATGCCTACAGCTGACTGCAAAAGGCTGCATTGAAAATTCTGCCTCACCAAGTAACAGAGCATCTTGTGGTTACAGGTATAAAAGACTGGATGGACCTGTCCCCAGTGGGTAAGACACCTAGAGTTTACACTGGTATTTTATCCACATACAGTTATAGTATAGCTTTGAGCAGAGGATTGGACTAGATGACCTCCCGAGATCCCTTCCAACCCTGATATTCCATGATTCAGGCCACACTTAAACAGCTTTTGGTTAGCCAGCATCTTGGGGATGGCATTATAGTGATTGTATTGAATGATCATGGTGAAATGGGGAAAGTACTTTTGTTTTGGAAGCCACAGCATGGGTTTTGTATTACAGGAACTATTTTTTTATACTTAGTTCAGCTTGCAAGACTAGCATGATAGATCTCAAAGCACTTTACAAAGGAGATCACTATCTATCACTATCAGACAGAGAAGCTGAGGTACAGACAGGTGAAATGATTTGTTCAACATCACCAGCAGGCCAGTGTCAGTGCTAGGAATAGAGCCCAGGTTTCTTGGGTTCCAGTCCAGTGCTCTGTCCACAAGGCATACCCCACCACTTATGGTATGTCTACAACTGCAATTAGACACCTGTGGCTGGCTTGTGGGGCCAGGCTAAGGGGCTGTTTAATTGCAGTGTAGACATTCAAGCTGGAGCCTGGGCTCTAGGACATGCCCACGTTGTAGGGGCGTAGAGCCTAGGCTCCAACTCAAGCATGTACAGTTAGACAGTCTCTTAGGCTGAGTCCTGCGAGCCTGAGGCAGATGGCATGGGCTACCTGCAGGTTTTTAACTGCAGTGTAGGCATACCCATAGTGCATGTACTGTGGTAACATGGCATTGAACCTGGGAGCTGCCAGATCACAGCTGGCTCTTGTATGACTCCTTACGGAATGAAAGCCCTCACTGAAGTTGTTCCAACGTTTTGACAAACATCTCCACCCCAAAATGTCCCAAGCTGGGGATATTTTAAAAATCAGAAAAATCCAAGAGTCTCTGACAGCCATGACAAAGTCCATCCAGGTTGATTGATTGCTCTTTTACACTTTTAAATATGTTCCAAGGGTAAAAGGGGGCGCTTCATTAAATCACTTGTCAAGGCTGCAGAATCTATGTTGCATAGCTCAACTTAGGTAATATAACTATGGTATATATTTCTCACTCATCCCTGAGGGTGACCAGCTGTCCCGTTTTTAAACAGACAGTCCCATTTTTGGGGACTTTTTCTTATATAGACGCCTATTACCCCTAACCCCCGTCCCGTGTTTTCACAGTTGCTATCTGGTAACTCTATCATCCCTGAAAATCTGATGGACTCTTGTAAGTGTTCAATCAGGAATGGGGAAGGCTAAACTCTAGAAGTGCAGTGATTTGCCCATTCTTTTCTAACCAGGTGTCTTTGTCTTTTCAGTGAGCTGTTCTTTTATTTGCTTTTATTTCATTTTTCTTTTTCTGGCAGAATTTATGAATGCAACTTATCGTGCAAGTGTGACAGAATGAGGTGTCAGAACAGAGTAGCACAGCGTGGCATCCAAGTTCGGTTGCAGGTGTTCAACACGGACCGGAAGGGCTGGGGCGTCCGCTGTCTAGACGATATTGACAAAGGAACATTTGTTTGCACTTATTCAGGTAACATAAAACAATGCCTGAAAGATTCTAGCACCGTCATTCTCAGGCTGTACTTTGTGGAGCCCTTCCTAGAGGTCTGCAAACTGCAGCATTTTAAGAACCAAGCAGTGAGCGGGATATGCTGGGTTGGGAGGCCAGATATGTCCATAAAATCTGCTTTTCACTGTGCACTAAATAATAGAAAAAAGCTTAGAAAACAATTGCAATTTAGTGGTGCTAGCCAAGCACTCAGACCATTCCAAGGTTAGATTTCTGAGACTACTATCTCAAAGATACTACCCCTTGCCCCAAAAGCTTGTCTGTTCTGTGCTAGATTCCACAAGGACAGCTCCCTTGCTGAATGAATGGTGTTTGCATTTCACACTCACAAATAGTGGACTTGCCCCTGCTGAAAATATAACTGCAAGGTGGGTCAGAGTGAACATGGACTAAACTAAAAACCTTCTGCTTTTCTTCTAGGCAGGTTGATGAGCAGAGCTGAGCCTCAGGAAACCAGAGATGTAAATTATGAGGCTGAAAAGAAGGATGCTGTGAATGACACAAGCCTCAGCTCACTTTCAGCAAAGAGAAAACTGGACACTGCTTGTTCAGATTCTGAGATCGAACTTATCCAGACTGGTAAAGATAGCATTAACAGGAGGTGTGAAACTTTATCTCAGCCTGTGGATGATGAATATAAACCAGTTGTGTAAGTTGTAGTAGCAGATTTAACGTAAAGATGATGGTATGCTACTATTATAGACTATTCAAAAAAGAACTAGATAAGTTCATGGAGGATAGGTCCATCAATGGCTGTTAGCCAGCATGGGCAGGGACAGTGTACCTAGTCTTTGTTTACCAGAAGCTGGGAGTGGACACCAGGGAATGCATCACTTGATGATTACTTGTTTTGTTCATTCCCTCTGGGGCACCTAGCATTGGCCAATGTCAGAAGACAGGATACTGGGCTAGATGAGCAATTGGTCTGATCCAGTATGGCCGTTCTTATTCCAGAGCAATACCCACAGTGGAGCTTGAGTGTGTTCAATTGAGCAGCCTTTTTCATATTTTTTTTAACTTATTTTTTCTGATATTTCTTCAGGTAGGACTCAGTTGTTTCTATGAATTAAGTTTATTCTCAACCCATCTGGAACTTTCTTGGCATTTTCCAGGAATCACAGAAGTCTCCTGAATGAATACATGTTTGTACTTGAGCTTTCGTGGTTATAGCTCATTATGTTAATTTGAAAAGGGAGCTATGACTTTCATAATTTTCTCCAACCATGCAGTATTTTAAATTAATCACTAATTGTTCTCCCAACCCTTCACTTCTCACCATTTTGAACTTTGTAGCAACAGACTAAGGTCTGGTCTACACTACAGGGTTAGTTCAGTGCAAGGCATCTTACGTTGACCTAACTATGGAAGTGTCTGTGCTTAAATTTCACTCCCACCAAAGTAATAACTCCATGTCCACGAGCGGCATAGAGTCCAGGTCAATACAGTTAAGTCACCATAACACAATTTAGACACTGCCTTGCTTACATCGACTGTAACTGGCTTTCAGGAGGTGTCCCACAATGCCCCACACTGACAGTACAATCGATACAAGTGCTCCTGGTGAGGATGTGCACTGCCATTACAAGGAACACCATGTAGACATGTAAAAGCGATGTCATTACTGTGGTGACTGAATGCCGGTGTCAGTTGATTTAATTTTGTAGTGTATACATGGTATACAGCCCCAATCTTGCAGTCAGTTTCATGGAGACGCAATAGCGTGTTCAGTGAGGGGAGCTCATCTTGGGAGCCTTCGTAGCCAGTGAGAATTTCCAAAAACAAACGATGGCTTGTCTGTAAAGTAAACTTGTTACTTTGGCAGCATGGGTGGCCGGTGAAGCTTCTCCTGGAGGAGGCTAGCTCCCTGCCCCACCTGTTCTGCCTGCGGCCCCACACACACTCTACCCCTGCTCCACCCCAGCCCTGCCCTCTCCCCTCTTGCAGTGTCCTGTCATGAGACACCCGCCCACAAAACCCTGTCCCTCCTCACTCCACCTCCACCCAGTCCCTCACCAGATCACCTACCCACTGCATTCCTCCTCACCTCTCCTGCCGCTCACCTCCTCGCCTACCCACTGCGAGAACCCCCTGCCACCTGCCTCTTCACCACCCCGCTCCCCATGTCTCTCCTCACCCCTCCACCTTGGCAGGGGAGGGAGGTGGAGGAGAGGAGAGATGCTGCAACCGGTGGGGACCTCTGCAGAGGGGGCCATGGAGTGGGGGAAGACTTACCAGGCAGCAGCAGGTGGTGGGGACCTTGAGAAAAGGGTGGAACAGGGAGAGGGAGGGGAAGGGTTGGGGCCACAATGGCCCAGGTATCCAGCGGCAGGTCAATGGTGGCTGTGTCAGGGAAGGTTTAACCTTCCCTGTCCTATTATACCCACCACCCATGTTTAGCAGGCAGCATGATGTAGTATTTACAGGAAAAAGCCAAAAGTCAGATCTCGTGAATTCTATTCCTTGCCTGCCATGTGACCTTTGAAACTTTCTCCCTCAGTTTACCCCTCCATATAGTGGGTGCAAATCTTTATTACCTCATGATAGAGGTTTATTGTGAGGCTCCATAAAGCACTTTGAGATCCTCAGATAACCAGCTCTTTAAAACAGCTACCAATATTTTGTATGGAATCTTCCCTGAACACTGTCTCTCAAAACACTTGGGTCAGGCAGTAAACCAGGAATTGTGGGCAAGGCAGTGACTGCATGTGTATATTTTCAGTCGTGAGATGAAAGGTGGTGAAAAGCTACAGGAAGGAGAATGGCTGGTCCCAAACTGCAGGAGCTGTAGGAGAGAAGGCTTTTGCAGTAACATGGTCAAGACTGTGTGGAGAGTCAGAGAGGGAAGTAGGGAGAGAAGGTCTGTGAGGTAGGCTGGAGCAAATCACAAATGATTCAGAGACATAGTATTTGTATTCACAAACTATAACAACTATGAAATTGATAGCAAAGCTAACACACGCCAATTCCATAAACCAAGCCAATTGTCCATATTCAGACTTGCATTTTCAACACCATGACACAATCCAGTTTGGAATGAATCACTGTATAAATTATACAGTTATCAGTGATTAGCCAAATTTGACTACTATTATATATATTAAAAGGTACAGGAAACACCATTTTTAAGCTACATTTACTGCACCACTATACTAGATTTTACTTGATTATTTCCAATATTTAGAATAAGAAAGATTCAAACTCCTGTGTTAAATTCCTACCAGCAGGGAGCACTTCTTTCTTTTCTTTTTTTTTATCTTTCAAAAATAAAAAAAAAAAAAGCCATCAGACCAGGGATCATGAGAGACCGTTAGCATGATTGGCATAGGGGTCATGAATACAGGTTGTGTTGTACAGGACAAATAAACTGTAATCCACATACCACTGCATATGTTGTATCACTTCAGCTTCTGAACTTAATATAAGTCCCGCAATCTTAAAGAAATCTAAAAGGATAATATTTGTTTGCTTCCATCTGTAGCACGGGAAAAATCGTGACCTCTGTATAAGGAGTAGGGTTATATTAATTTGGTAAAATTATAAGATTTCTGGAGCAGGGACTGTCACTTACTGTATGATCCTACAGGTGACTAGCACAATACAACTGCATCCTAGTTGATGCCTGTAGATGCTGCTGCAATGTAAATGGCTCATAATATTAAACCAAAGCTGACTGTGAATAAAAACTTTAATTTCTAAGGGTCATATCCTGTCTCCCTACCTTTCCCTGCTGTTAAGGCAGTGTGCCGGGGTGCTCCACTCACTGCTAGGATGTCTCCTCCTGGTCATTCTGGGGAATAGCTGATCAGGTCAGCGCCCTTTCCCATGGTTGCTAGCCATACCTCTGTCTCTCTCTGCCAGTTTGCGGCCCCTGTCTCACTCCACCTCTTTGTGACTTGACCCTCCGACCAGATCACCGAATGGTTTCCCCTTCTGGGGTTGGAAAGTCTTTCCTTGCCAGCAGGCCTCGGCAGTTGTCCCATTCACTGCCTCGTAGTGCTTCTCCCTCAGTGGCTAGCAGGGGAACCCGGGCCCACCTTCTACTCTGGGTTCCAGTTCAGGGACCCTCTAGCCAGCAGCCAAGGTCTGTTCCCTTCTAGACCTTACTGCCTTTCCCTGAGCCCTGTCCTAACTTCCTGGCCTCCTCCCTCTGTGGGTTGGCCAGGCCAAACGCAACTCCCCTTCTCCCAGGAGTGACTGCAGACTTTCCCAGCAGTCCCTTTCTGCTGCCAATTTCCAGCCTGCCTTTATAGCCCCAACCCAGCTCCTTTCTCCTCAGCTGGGCTCCCTCACTCAGGGGATTACTTGGCCACCTGACTCCTCTCAGCCGTGGCCTATTGGGTTAACTAGCCCCCTTCTTAGTCTGCATTAACCCTTTCAGGGCAAGTGTGGGGTGAACACCCCATCACAGGGAGTTACAGTTCTTTTAGGGTTTGTAGGATTTTGTTTGTTTCAGTGCTATGTTTACAGTCTCTCTCCTTGCAAATTGAGGTATTAACAGCTGTAACAGGGAAAACCCAGAACCCTGAATGTAGATACTTTTAGTTCAGTGATGAGCATGGTACAAGAACCTAGATGGATGAATAGATAGAATTTGGTTCTTGAGAGGAACATTAAGAAAGAACTGATTCGGTTTGTTTTTAAAATGTCTGTGGGATATACAAGCAACTCTCAGTCTCCTTTAACAATAAACATGAGCAGTGTATGATGGACTGCCTTTTAAGAACATCAGTGAGGCCAAAACCTGCAGTCTCTGCTGGGGCAAAACTGCCACAAGATTTCTACTGAGTATCGACTGCAGGCTTTGCAGTCTGTTCTTTACAAATTGGAAAATATTAGTGAAGTAGGTATTGCAAGAGTTCTTTTATCGGTCTTTAGTTTTGCATAAAATCCTTTTCTCATCTCTGTGCAGGGTTCAGAACTATGGATATAATCCAAGGAATCTGAGAAGTCCAGCCATTAGGCCTAAAACCAGAACTGCTATTCTTCAGACTCGCCGGCTAAAGATGGTAAAAATGCAGAATAACAGATTGTATTCAGAATTATACATATTCAGTGAGGTGGGAAGGCAGTTATTTATGACCTTATATCAGTACACCTGGCAAGATTTTTTTTTTTAAACAGCCTTTCTTACTTGCATCTACCATGGGACTTCTGCAATACAGCCCTGCCTGCTGCTGGCACTGGCCCCGTCCCTTTCCCCATGTCCCTGCCAACATGTGCACAGTATGTATTCTTTGAGCTGTCTCTGAGACTAGCACTAAATACTCTCACAGCCTCCTCACTTTCCTTCCCTGCACATGTACGCAGCCCCCAGGACTGTCTCCAGGAAACAACCCTCCCTCGAATTGTAAGCAACTGTCTCTCCTCCCAGCAACTGCAACATCTTCCATGTGCCTCCTAACTAATGAAACAGGAGAGGAAAAGATAAACACTGTTGGGAACCAAACTCAAAGCTGTAGCATCCCTTGCTTCACTAGTGGTCAGGGTCTTATGCTCTGCTGCTACGGCAGACTGGAGAATTTGATCTGCCACATGATCTAATATGGAGAGGCAGGAAGTATCCGCTCAGGACATGTGCACAAGAGGAGGTGCTGGTCGCACTTGAATTGGCCGTGCTAGTATCAGTGAGTGATAGCTTCACAGCTGATTCAAGCAACGTGTATGAGAGCTTCATACTAGGAACAGACAGTATTGGAAGTCCCATGATTAGTGACTGGTTTGTAGTGAAAGGGGAGGAATCTTGCTGACCCAGTCCATTTCAGTTAGCTCTGCATACAGAGCTAGCTTAGGCCCTGATTCAGCAAAACACTTAAGCATGTGTTTCAATCCTATTGAAATCAGTGGGAGTTAAAGTGAAACCCCATGCTTAAGTGTTTTGCTGAATTGGGGCCTACGTTCTGGAAGGCTTGTGTGAATAATTCTGAATTATGATGTCTAGGCTTGGAATTTAACCTGCTAAAACTCGATCAAAACAACAGATTACAGTAGATTTGAAACTTTAACTCCAGGGCCTTAAAGCCCGGTTGTCTTTGGCTCTTGATGCAGAGATACATAGAACACAGTACCTCACAACCTTATTTCTTTTAAGGGAATTGCTACACTGGTGCATGATGCCAGCTCAGATGAAGATGATAGTTGTCAGCCCCAGCAGTCAACCAAAACGAAACTAACCATTGGAACCAAGAAAGGAAAGGAAAGTAGGTTTGCATAGTTATAAGTATTACATTGGTTAGCACACTTGTGCCCAGTCAGGTGATACAGTTGCACTGTAAAAAACAATCTTTGAATGTGTGCAAATAAGCCAATAAGCCTTAGCAGCCACTCAGTTTTACTTATTACACCATAGACGTGGATAGTGCTTAAAGACTCAGAATTTAAAGATAAATAAAAGTTCCCTGCCCTGAGTAGTCTACAGTGTAATGGCCTGATCCTGTAAGATCTGAGCACTCCTGGAGAGGTAGTAAGCCTCCTGTACTTTTGCTGCCTCCAGTGGAAGTTTGGGGGGCGAAGGGCAGAATCGAGCTATTTATTAGGCATGACACAGCAATGGTTAGCAGTAAGCAAAGAGGGGCAGGGAGATATGGGAGAAAGAAGAGCACAGCTGTAAAAGATCCTGGGAAACATTTGCTGTTGAATATGCATCTTGTTAGCGTCTTATTAAAATGTGGGATGCTGTGCAGAATGCAGGTGTAGGTTTGCAATAAAATACCAGCTGGAAGAAGTGAGTTCTGAAAGAAGATTTGAAACGGGGGTGCGGGGAGAGACTGGATCATGCACAGGGTTTGGGGGCACTGTTCAAGGCACTGAGGGGGAAGTAGGCATTTATGGGAAATGACATGGGAAACAAGAAATTGAGCAGGTGGGTATTCAGGGGCAAGTAAGCCAAATGCATTTAAGTTTGCAATGTTACCCTTAGTATAATTGCTGTGTCATTTTCAGTTGATGGAAACAAATAACATGTTCTTCTGATCTCTTGAAATTTCTGTTGACAGAACCCAACCTGCAGCAAAAGGTAGGAGAACATGAGGAGGCCATGCAGTATGAGTCAAGCACCACAGATACTGCAAAATCTAAAGAAAAAAGGCCATCTCCAGAAGATGCTAGAGGTGGTAAATCAGCCAGGCTAGATGATGCACATGTTATGAAACAGTCCATGGGCCTACTCCAAAGAGATTACTTCAAAGAGGAAAAAAATAGGAGGTCCAAACAAGATCCTCTTTGTAATGAGGAGGCAGGTGGTGATGACACACCTCTGAAGAATTCTAATAAAGACAATATTTATCTATTGGATGCCACAAAAGAAGGAAATGTGGGACGATTTCTTAATGTAAGTAAAAATGGTAAATGTGTGTGCTGGTAAATCACTTTAATTTTTTTTAAAATTGCTTATTTGCACAAACAATAGGTATTAATGAGTTTTGCAAAATTCTACTCTTTTCTTTTCCCAGGATGGGCAGTGTGTATTTTTATTTTGGGGCAGGAAATTAAATAGCCCTAGATGATGAGGATTCTGTTTCCTTGCTGCATGTTGGATGGCCTTGCCACTGGGTGCTACACTGGATCAGAGCATGGGCTGGATGCTTGACTACATTGCGGGTCTCCTTTCAGCCCCATCCATGTTCCGAGGCTGTTGTAAACTGTCGGTTGTGTCAATTCAGGGATATGTTACATAATGCTGTGTGAAATCTCCATCCTTACTCCTGACATGTACAGATGTAAAAACTCTCTACTAAAGAATCCTTCCCAGGTTTCACACTTAACCTAGTGCATGCTGAGAGGGGACCTGGCTGTTCTAGGCAGTGCTGTGTAGATATCCACATTGTCCAGGTATATACCCAATAACTCTGCCAATTGATTTAATTCAATTGATTGAATTTTCAAAATACTCCCAGCAAAATGAGTACTACAAACTTTCATCTGCACACGCATAGCACTGGCCTTGTTTTTTCCCATGGACATTTATAGGTATGTCAAGCCAAAATCCGCACAAACATAGAAATGATGCTCCTTAATATAGAACAGAGACAATGATAACCTGTCACATGACCGTTCATGTGCACACACCTGTGTGTGTCTCTAACTGGGCTTCGCTGAATTTGAGCTTTATTTTTTTTGTAATTTTGACGATTGATTATCAATTTTTATTTAAGCTTTTTTCAATTTTTAACCATTTTAATTTTCAGTTGTGAGAAATTAAGGGGGGTTGAGGTTAGTGTAGTGCTGATAGCAGGGCTGCAGGGGGCTCCCTGTGCAGGTGAGGGGCCTGAGACATCCAGGCGCAAGGGTTGTTATGGTCCTGGCCCAGCCCCAGGCCAGGGCTGCAAGGAGCAGGATGAGTGAGTGAATGGGACCATGGTAGCTAAGCTGAAGAGGGCACCCAGCACAGCTGAAAGCCAATGACACCTGATCCCTGCAGGTGCAGGCTGTGGTCCTGCTGGGGCAGAGCAAAGACCCCTGGCCTGGGCTGCGAGGAGGCCTCCCTGCTGCTGAAAGACTCCTGCCTGAGGATGGCCCTGTACTCTGGGCTGTGACAGTAGAGATGCAGACGGCTGCCTGCATGGCCGTGAGGCCAGTGACACTGGATCCCTGCAGGCACTGAGCTTGAGAAAGGCAGCCATTGACAGATGTTTTTTCGTCCATTTCTGTGTGTTACATGAAATCAATATTTACTGGTACCTAATTATGTAAATAGAATCCTGCCAACCCTCCCTAACTGTAAGCACACCTCACGTCTGCCTGGCAATTTCCACATGCTTGGAATTGTTTTATTCATGCATGTGCTCCCAAAGATTGCTCTCTTATCTGACAGCGTAGCATTTTTGATTTATTATTGATGGTGATGACTTTTGTTCCTGTGTCAGATAAAGAGAGAAGAATCTCACCATAAACTATTTAAGTGCAGATTGACAAAAAATTGTGATTTTTCTAGACAAAATTGTTTTTTAGAAATGCTGGAGATATTCCTTCCCTCAAAGTGACCTAATTATAGCAAAAACTTCTGCATGCTAAATGTGAGTGATGAAAGAGTGGCAGTGGGGATGTCTTTTCTCTTTTTTTAAGCATGTTACAAATGTTTATGGGGGGGGAACATGCAAACATTCTACAGCCAGAGACTGAGCATCCTACTGATTAATTTTAAATCAATTATTTTGTTTCACAGCATAGCTGCTGGCCAAATCTCTTTGTGCAGAGTGTCTTTGTAGAGACGCACAACAGAAATTTCCCTTGGGTGGCATTCTTCACAAACAGGTTGGAACTATCTTTTTTTTTTTTTTAATGTTCATTCAAAGCAAAACTGTTAGAAAAGTATTGCATTATTTTCCAGTAGACAAATGTCCCGATGACAAAAACCACATTCTTATTGGTGATGTCATCAGAGACCAAGGCCTGAATGGGTGAGGGAACTAAACTACATAGTCACCACAAGAGAGATTTTTCTCTAGTGCTGTGTGGGGAAAGCTTGCCCTGCAGCTTCCAGTGCTGTACCTGTTCTGTGGAAATCTGGGACTTGTCTTCGGAACTGTCAATTGGGAACCATTTATAAGCATTCTGTTCACTGCACAAAAAATAATTGTGCCTTTTAATATATTTTCCTAGTGGTTGGCTCAGAGAGACAGCATGAGGAACTTGTCATTACCCTAGGTCTTGCAGTCCTTAGACAGAATCATTCCAAAGAGCTAATGTGGTTCCATTAAAACCTATCCTTCAGGAGTTCTTGCAGGTCACAAAGGCTATATTTACACAGCAAAGAAAAATCCACAGCAGGCCCGTGCCAGCCGACTTGGGCTTGCAGGGCTCAGGCTGTGCGGCTGTTTCATTTCTGTGTATACTAACAGGCATGGGGTGGGAGGGTCCCAGGGGTCAGGATTCCATTCGAGCCTGGAAATCTACCCAGCAATGAAACAGCCCTTCAAGCCTGAGTCGGCTGGCATGGACCAGCCACGGATTTCTCTTTGCCATGTAGACTTGATGATCTCCGTATCCAGTGTATGATATTCCAGGGTTTGATTGATGATACACTGTAGTTAGTGAGACTAGACTACTTCTACTGCCATTCAGACACTTTATACGGATTTTTAGTTGAATTTACATAGACATCAGAGAAAGTTGTGTTTGACCTCTGCAACCCAGATCCCAGGACCTGATAAGTCTTAGCACATCCTAGGTTTTTCTAATAGAACATTCACAAGGGGGTTGCATACACTGTTGCTTCTGAGGCAGAGCACATTGCATATAGTAGGGGCTCCTGGTTGCATCCCTTCATTTCCCACCTGCACCCCTTACAGCTCTCTGTGCCACCCTCCCTTTACCCCACTATTTCAGGAACTACCTGCAAGTAGTTGGTGGCAAATTGCAAACACAGCACAGAAGTAGATTCAGTTAACTAATATATTAACTGACAGTGGTTTTGTTTCCTAGGCATGTGAAAGCTGGAACCGAACTCACGTGGGATTATGGTTATGAAGCTGGAAGCATGCCAGAGACCGAGATCTCCTGTCAGTGTGGGGTTCAGAAGTGTAGGAAAAAAATATTATAGACAAATGTTTACAACTACCACCATGTCCATGTAAATTTGAAATTCACTTGCAAGAAAGGACTATACTGTGTGCAGCAGAATTACAATTCTCCAGTGGACTCATACAAGCCTGTGCACTAGACTAATTTAATCCCTTCCAAGTAAAGGGCCTGTGCTGATGAGATGTGTGAATCTGATTATTTTTAAATGCGCCACTGCTTGCTTTTTCGTATGTAGCAGAAGAAATGGGAAACGTGTTTGTCATAAGCAAAAGCATAAAACTGTATCTAGGCTATTTCATTGCTCTGGCCTTGTTTTTTCATATTCAAAAATGGAAGTGAGTGGCATGGTATCTAATAAGACACAAAGCAATGTTTATACAACAGCCTCAGTCATTTGGGGTTTTTTTATTTTTCATTGATTGGAACATCTGGAGAAAATATGGAAAGATCTGCTGTGTTTGACTGCTTGTAGCATCTTCTACAACTTATTTAGTACACGTTGTAGTCTATTATGAGTCATAAGTATGAAACAAGCCAGGTCTATGCGCCTTCCCTTCGGCATCGAGGTATTGTATGAGTGAATAGCTTATGGTCTGAGCACTTTAGCTCTGAGTCAGCTCTCAGCACTGTATGCCTGTGAGCCAAAATTGCTTTTTTCTGTAGAGCTAAACAATATATTTAATAATTTTTCAACTAATGACTTGCTGGAAGCTGTTCCTGGTCCAGGGGAAGTTCAGGGATTTCAGTGTTGTGTGAATTCTTGTCACAGTGTGTTCTTAAACTGTGCACAAAAAATGTTATAAGAATCTAGTGATTTAAAAATGGGTCATTTGTGGGATTTGCTCTATCTTGGTAGTCCCTTGACTGAATGACCCCAAATTTGCATCACACACTGTAGCCCTGCTCCTGATACTGCACAGACTTTTTCAAGGTAGCCTGCCTAAGCCATCTGGATTTTACAGCAAATTGAAAATGCAGCTGTAAACAAACTCCATTGCAACTTTAATTATTGTGTGGCTAGGTGCCATTCCTTAACACTACAGTGAACAATCGTGCATTGGCTGTGCTGCTCAGAAAGGGAAGAGAGGTTCTTTTGGAAATCATTGTGCCTAAATTTGAAATAGAATGTTTTTCAAAAGTTATAGTTACAGCAGTGAGACACTTTACTATAGTACGTAAAGTAAAACTCAGTGGGGTATCAAGACCTGCATAGTTTCAGAAGATGAGAAAAAAATAAATCCCCTAATTACAGCTATCCTATGAGGAACAGTCTAACAGAAAATCCTGTAATGGAAAAAGGCATCTTCAAAGATAACTTTCCTAAGAGGGATATTTGCCTATAGACTTGTAAAAAAGCTCCTTTCAAGTTGAAAGGGACAACTTTACCACCAGTCACAAGATGTTGCTAATACTAAGCCAAAGTGGACAGTATTTAGGTAAAGACAGCTGCGACTAATAAAGCAGCTAGAACATCACGAGGCCCTTACAAGTGGAGAATAAAGATTCCTCTGTTTCTGCTAGTAGGTGGTAGAACAAGATGATGCCTCACAGCCAGTCCACTATACAAGAAAAATGCTACGAGGAGTAAAAACCTCACTTCTTCAGATGCAGCTGAAGAAGTGGGTTTTTTAACTCACAAAAGTTTATGCCCAAATAAATCTGTTAGTCTTTAACGTGCCACCGGACTCCTCATTGTTTTTGTGGATAAAGACTAACACGGCTGCCCCTCTGATTAAAAAAAAAATGCTGTTTGATTTCCTGCCTATGGTGTAAAGCATGCAGAAGGCTGGCACAGGAGTAGACAATATGACACAGATTAGATTAATGAATGTGGAGTGAAGTCATTTAAATTAAAATGGTGGGGAATGGGTATGTTTGGACAGTATGTGTCATGGACAGTAGGTGTCATGGACAGTTCTTTTGTGAGTGCTTTGTGATATTCACCAAGCTATACAGGAGGGAGGCTGGGTTTGTCCTCTCCCTCAATCTATTTACATAAGGCTGCATATGTTAGAATAAACTATGGCCTACTTAACTCCAGAATGCCAAGCAACTTTCAGCTATCAGTTTTGTGTACACAGACAGGAGAACACAAATCACTGATTAGTCTCTGTGCCACGACTGAAAAGTTCACCGATATGTGTGCAAGCGAAACTACAGTATAAGGCCCTGGAAATACAAATGATAAAATTCTTGTAGAAGAAATGCCAGCTTTCTGTTTGTTTTTTGCTGGAGCAAAAGGAAATGTTTATTATTTGTTCGTTTACAAATTATTTTGTACAAAATAGATTTAGGGCCAAATTCTTCCCTCCTGTGATAAAACTTGATGGATATTGACTGAGCTGAAGCTACTTCAGTGGTTCACCTTGTAGAATTTCTGCCAAATAGTCCCTCAGGAATGAGGATTGGGGTGTGGGAGCATTTGCTATATGGAGCTCTCATGACAATGGTAAGGATAGCCATGTCACTGAATGGGGCCAGGACCTTCCTAGATGGGTTTCAGGTGTGGGTGGGCAGATGGAGCCTGGCTCTCTAGGGGGTTTTGGGAAGGCATCTCTTTTCTCTGGCTGTCAAGTATCAGAGGGGTAGCCATGTTAGTCTGGATCTGTAAAAGCAGCAAAGAATCCTGTGGCACCTTATAGACTAACAGACGTTTTGGAGCATGAGCTTTCGTGGGTGAATACTCACTTCGTCAGATCCATGTAGTGGAAATTTCCAGGGGCAGGTATATATATGCAGGCAAGCTAGAGATAATGAAGTTAGTTCAGTCAGGGAGGATGAGGCCCTGTTCTAGCAGTTGAGGTGTGAAAACCAAGGGAGGAGAAACTGGATTTGTAGTTGGCAAGCCATTCACAGTCTTTGTTTAATCCTGAGCTGATGGTGTCAAATTTGCAGATGAACTGAAGCTCAGCAGTTTCTCTTTGAAGTCTGGTCCTGAAGTTTTTTTGCTGCAGGATGGCCACCTTAAGGTCTGCTATAGCGTGGCCAGGGAGGTTGAAGTGTTCTCCTACAGGTTTTTTTATATTGCCATTCCTAATATCTGATTTGTGTCCGTTTATCCTTTTCCGTAGCGACTGTCCAGTTTGGCCGATGTACATAGCAGAGGGGCGTTGCTGGCATATGATGGCGTATATTACATTGGTGGACGTGCAGGTGAATGAACCAGTGATGGTGTGGCTGATCTGGTTAGGTCCTGTGGTGGTGTTGCTGGTATAGATATGTGGGCAGAGTTGGCATCGAGGTTTGTTGCATGGATTGGTTCCTGAGCTAGAGTTACTATGGTGCCGTGTGCATAGCTACAGGAAATGATACAGACAGCTCTGCCGGAGAACACTGTGGCCAACATTTCAACTTACTTAACCACATTCTGCAGCTCTTTGAGAATACTGCATACTGAGAGCCCCCCTCCACTTCCTCAACTACTATACACAAGCCCTTCCTTCATCATGCTACATGACATTAAGAACAGTCACAACCCCCCCACCTACACATTTGTGACATGGTTGCACTCAGTACTTCAGGCATGTCTGCCGCAGTTCCACTGGTTTTAAGTATGTACTCTGTGTTCAATGACATTTTTTATTATTTACAACTAAGTTTATTATTTATTCGTAACTTGGCTGAAAAATTGCTTAAAAGCATTGCCCAAAGCATAATTGAGGAAAGCACTCAGGGAGGACAGGTGAGGTCCCAGAGTACTGGAGAAGGGCAAACATGGTACCTATATTTAAACAAGGGAACAAGGAGGGCCCAGGGAATTACAGACCAGTCACAACTGACTTTCCATACCTGGAACAAATGATTAAATAATCAATTTGTAAGTACCTAGAGGATAATAGGCTGATAAGTAATAGCCAACATGGATTTTTCAAGAACAAATCATGCCAAACCAACCTAATTTCCTTCTTTTGACAGGGTTACTGACCTGGTGGATAGAGCGAAAGCAGATATGATTTATCTAGATTTTAGTAAAGCTTTTGACCCAGTCCCACATGACATTCTTGTAAACAAACTGGTGAAATATGATCTAAATTAAATTACTATAAAGTGGGTACAAACCTGGTTGAAAAACCATCCTCAAGGAGTATATATCAATAGTTCACTATCAAATTATGAGGATGTACCTAGAGGGATCACATGGGGATCCATCCTGGGTCCAGTACTATTCAATATTTTAATTAATGACTTGGATAAGCATGTATACTTATAACATTTGCAGGTGAAACCAATTGGGAGGGGTTGCAAGCATGTTGGAGGACAGGGTTAGAATTCGAAAAGCCCTTGATCAATTGGAGAATTGGTCTGAAATCAACAAGATGAAATTCAATAGAGACAAGTGCAAAGTGCTACACTTAAAGAAAAATCAAGTGCACATATACAAGATGGGAATAACTGGCTAGGTGTTGAGGGAGCTGGGGGTTATAGTGGATCACAAATTGAATATATAGAACCAATTATGTGATGCAGTTGCAAAACAGGCTAAGATCATTCTGGGTGGCTCCACATTAGTGATGATGAGACGTCAGAGCAACTGACTCCTGAAGAAGAGGCTGAGGAGACAGAGGCTTGGGCCAAACCACTTAGCCAGCTGTGGCAGAATCACCCTCAGAATTTTGAGGCAGAAAAAGAATATAATCAGACCATGGCTCAGCAGCCCCCTCACTGTGCTGTATGCAGGTTCTTCCAGACATACCAGGTAGGCATCCTGGACTTCTCCCAGAGCTGTTCTTTGTATGGCAGAAGCTGAGGGAGAAGGCAGCTGCCACATTCCTCCGGATTTTGTAAACTAGTAGGTTGTGAATTTATTTTAGAATAATGTTGTTTCAATCTGTTGCTAAATAAGATCCAGTAAATAGTATTGCTGTCCCCTTTACCACCTCAGGTTGAATCAAACCTGCATATATTTTGATACTTCCCTCCTTAGCTCTGGCTGAACTCAAACTTGTTAAATTTCTATCAAAGTTATGTGCACAGCACCTCGCTTTCAAATTAATTCTTTCTTGAAAACTAAATTTTAGAGACTCATCTTAACCCTGCTTTCTGATGGTAGGGATGGGGAAAGAAGCTTTCCATATTTAATATAAAGGAAGAGAACTGGATATAACAGGGGTAGGCAACCTATGGCGTGTGTGTCGAAGGTGGCACACAAGCTGATTTTCAGTGGCACTCACACTGCCCAGGCCCTGGCCACTGCTCTGGGGGGGCTCTGCATTTTAATTTAATTTTAAATGATGCTTCTTAAACATTTTGAAACCTTATTTACTTTACATACAACAATATTTTAGTTATATATTATAGACTTATAGAAAGAGACCTTTTAAAAAGATTAAAATGTATTACTGGCACATGTAACCATAAATTAGAGTGAACAAATGAAGACTCGGCACACCATGTCTGAAAGGTTGCTGACCCCTGGGATATAACCTGATGGCTGTCTAAGTACATGCAAAAGCAGAAGCTCTCTTCTCTCACGCATTTAGGGTGAAGGAGGACTGATGGGCTAAACCTATAATGGTTTTTGGAACCACCATGATTGTGTTAGATCTAGAAATTAATATGTTATCTTCTATATAGGAAAGGAAAATGAAATGTTTTGGGCAGGTCTTTATTGAGGTTATGCATCCTAGGATGATCACTCTGAGTTTTGTGACAAGCATACAGAGCACTGCATTCAGAGGGTTAAAATGTAAAGGAAAGAATGAACAGTCTCTAAGTTCTGCCTTAGAGAAGTTGGTGGCCCCAGGTTGGGTGCGAGGAGACTGTATTTGGCTCTTGCATGTGTTTTGATAACTCTAGACAACAAAATGCCCAGGGATTTTGTTAACTCCTGCAACACATACAATCACCCATCTCGTTGGAACCTCCAAATTGTCAATGTTAGACTCAGAACTCAGTTTGTCAGACCACTCTGTTTTATTAGCACAGCGCTCTGCTAATAACATCCAGATAATGTGAGCACCATGCAAGACACAAACTATCTTATTTATACAGATAAAAGAGCAGGAATTAGACAAAGGGACAAAGAAAGCAAAACAGTAAAATTCACCTGGGGCACAGCATGCATATCCTACTTCCTTACTAACTCTTATCGATCTAAGGCTAATACTTCACCAATTGCCCTTAAACGGTGCAATTGTTCTATGTTAATGTCTGTATTCCTGACACTTGGATTGCAGCATTCCAACAATTTTGCTTAAAGGTACAGACAGCATTTCTTTAATCCTTTCTATTTTCGCAATATAATTCATTCTACTTTCAAAAGGGCTACTATAAAGAGAACAGCAACCAATTGTTCTCTATGTCCACTGAAGATAGGACCATAAGTAATTGGCTTAATCTGCAGCAAGGGAGATTTAGGTTACATATTAGGAAAAGCTTTCTATCTATAAAGATAGTTAAGCTCTGGAATAGCATACCAGGGGAGGCTGTGGAATCCCCATTATTGGAGGCTTTTAAGAACAAGTTATGTAAACACCTGTCAGAGATGGTCTTGTAGAACTGATAAATGAAATTGTTTTCAATTGTTCACTTTATTAATGTAACTTCTGTTCACCATTCACTACACTTGCCTATACTGTAACTTCTGTTCCATATTGTAATTCAAACCCCATTTTAAAACTCACTCCATTTTGTAAAAGCTTCCTCCAACCTTCATTTTTGCAAACCCTGCTGTAATCTTATTAGTTTAGTTTAGATGTGTGAATGAGGTATGTATGAATGATGGAATCAACCTCCAGCCCCACCCTGTCCTGATGAGATAAAGTTCAAATACCAACGGCTGAAGACCTAGACAACAGCCCTAAACAAAGTAAGAAGCATCCACCCTAAAAAGAAAAGGACAACAGAACAACAGAAGGAAGATCAAAGCCAGGTCCAAGGCTGAAAGTCACGCCTGCAATTGATGGGTGATCAATTTAAACCCAGAGGCAGCGTGACACAGCAAGACCTATAGACTTTGAATCCAAACTAAAAGCCTATAAAAAAGAAGGGTGAGATGAGAGACTCTGGGTAACATTCTGCTGCCAACATGGAAGGACAACAGTGCCTGCCCAACAGAGATCCAGCTTGTCCTTGTGCCCGGCTTTCCTGGCCAGTTAGCCGCCACAAGCTACGAACCCAAGCTACAAAATCAAGCTATGAACTTAAGCTATCTTCAGGACTGGTAACTATGCAGCAGCTGCAGAACAACTGATGAATGTGGGTGTGTGTGTGTGAATGTGTGTATGTGTGTGTGTATAGGTATTAGGTATAATGTGAATGTGTGTATGTGTGTGTGTAGGTAATAGGTATAATGTGTGTGTGTAAGAATTAAGATATTAATTATTAGTCATAAATTGTTATCATAATAAATGGCATCTTTGTCCTGTCCCCTTTAAAAAGATCCTGCTGGTTTTTTTTACTGGTCTAATATAATTGGTATAACAGTCTAGGTCTACATGTTCCTGCCTCAACGCGGGGGGGATGGACTACATGACTTCTCAAGGTCTCTTTCAGCCCTACATTTCTGTGGTTCTGTAATAAAATCCTTCCATAAAGGTGTATATATTTTCACCACTAAATCATAGCCTCAAAGCAGCAGCATAATGTATCTCTGACCCTATATTCCTGACCAGATGCAGCATTTAGCAGAGACTTTGCTGGCTGTTCATAATGTCCATAAGTGATGCTCTCTCCGTTGCTGTCAGATGTTGTACAAAACACAGCAAGCAGCTATCACACAAGGCAGATCGTGTTCAGCAACTCCCAACCTCCTCATGCAGCAGCTCCATTTTCCCTTCAGTCTTCCCAATGCACATTCCACTAACATCCTTCAGCTACTTACAGTATATGTAAATAGCTCCTTTCTCCTACCCAAGTGTCCAGGAAAAGCCTTCACAAGCCAGGGAAACAATGCTAAGCTGGGTCTCCCAGAAGGAAGGTAGGAATCAAAAGACCATTAGGTTCATTGCAGTCTTATGGGAGCAAAATTTCCACTTCTCAGTGCAGAAAATAAGCCTGAATTTCTAAAGATCCCAGAAACATGGACCTTTCCAGATCACGCCACATCAATATTGCTGAAACTTCCACTTTTATCAACCAGACCTTGTAGCATCATGGAAAAATACATCTTTCTGTTGATGAATTCCAAGGCCTGTTGTAAGGGGCAAAGAATAGGCATTTGGATCTCATCATTGGCCTCCACAGGTGGCAAGTTTGTGGAAATTTTGGTGGTGCCCAGAACCTGCCCCCCAACTCCACCCCCCCAAACTCCGCCCCCACCTGCCTAAGGCTCTGGGAGGGGGCTTGGGGGGGTGTCTGGGGTGCAGATCCTGGGCTGGGATTAGGGTGCAGGTTTTGGGATGGAGTTTGATTGCCGGGTGCAAGCTCCAGGCTGGGACAGGGGGTGGGTGTGCAGGAGGGGGTGAGGGGTGCAGGCTTTGGGATGGAGTTTGGGTGCAGGCTCTGGGCTGGGGGTGGGGGCATAGGAAGGGGTGAGGGGTGCAGGCTCTGGGAGGGAGTTTGGGGGTGGGAAGGGGTGTGTGGGAAAGGGGAGGGGATGCACCCTCTGGGAGGGAGTTTGGCTATAGAAGGGAGTGCAGGGGTGAGGGCTGTAGGTCTGAGGATGAGGGATTCATGATGCAGGAGAGGGCTCAGGGCTGGGGCTGAGGATTAGGGTGCAGGGGGATGAGGGCTCTGGCTGATGCTGAGGGGTTCATGATGCAGGAGGGGGCTCAGGGCTGGGGCTGAGGATTAGGGTGCAGGGGGATGAGGGCTCTGGCTGAGGCTGAGGGGTTCATGATGCAGGAGGGGGCTCAGGGCAGAGGGTTGGGGTGAGGGCTGTGGGGCTGAGGATAAGGGGTTCATGATGTGGGGGGCTCAGGGCTGAGACAGAAGATTAGGGTGCAAGGGAATGAGGGTTGTGGATGGGGCTGAGGATGAGGGGTTCATGGTGCGGGGGCAGCTCAGGGCTGGGGCTGAGCATTAGGGTGTTGGGAGATGAGGATTAGGGTGCAGGGGGATGAGGGCTCTGGCTGGGGATGAGCGTTTGGGGCGTTGGAGATGGAGAGACTCAGGGCTGGGCAGGGTAAGGGCAGCCTGCCTTGCCATTAGTGAAGGGCAGGCACTAGGACCCTGGGGCAGCAGACAGCAGTTCTGCCGGGAATCGGGAATCGCTCTACTCCGGCAGCAGGAGCAGGCAGGGGAGAGGCACGCGCTGCTTTTTGTCAGGCAGGGACGCGGCGCGGCGGAGGAGGACACATGGGGGAGGGGTGGCAGGCAGGGGCTGGTACCCGCTTCAGGCAGGGATGCGGCGGGGGGAGGCCCGCGGGGGTCGGGGCCGATCCAGGCAGGGCCAGGGGAGAGACCCAGCTCCAAATATTGCTGGAGCAGGGCACCCGGCCCTGAATATTCCTGGAGCCCGAGCACTGCAAGTGTATATAACCTGCCGCCTATGTTGGCCTCAATACAGTTCAGGAACCCCAGCCACGCAAATCCATCAATATCCTTCTGTGCATTGCCAAGCTTTCTGACCCGGATTAGCAGAACATACCTCCATGACAACCTCCTCGATAGCTGACCTGCCAACACCAAACTGGTTAGCTACTGACCAGTAGTAATCAGGAATGGTGAGCTTCCAGACAGCAATGACTACAGGCTTCTCCATACGGATGGGGAGCTTTCATATTGGTGTACCACCCCTGCAGCTCCAGCGTGAGTGCTGCACAGATTTCAAGGAAAGTGGCCTTTGTCAGCCTAAACTTCTGCTGCCAATGCTTGTCATCCCGGTTGTACATCACTATCCTATTCCAACAATCAGTGCTAGTTGACCAAGCCCAGAAGGGGTAGTCTACTGAGTAAAGCCCTCCAGGAAAAATTCATGCAAAAGTAACTACTAGATTTTGTCTTCCTCATCCTATATCACTGTAGCACTGCCATAGCTATTTCTCAAGTCATTCAAAGCCATCTGGCTGCACAACTTCTATGTGTATTTATAACCATCAGGATAGTGCTGCTCAGCATTATTCCCTCCACACTGCCTGACAGCAGTTTGAAAATGGCACTGGCTTGCAAAAACTAGATGAATTATGGGATGACAGGAGAGGAATTACAGGAATTTGTTTGTTTGACCTGTTCTGATAATTGGGTCTACAAATTTACCCTAAGGGCTTGTCTACATCAGAAAGTTGCAGCGCTGGTGAGGGAGTTACAGCGCTGCAACTTAGGAGGTGTACACATCTGCAGGGCACCACCAGCGCTGCAACTCCCTGTTTGCAGCGCTGGCCGTACTCCCGTTTTGTCTCGGGTGTAGAGGATCCAGCGCTGGTGATCCAGCGCTGGTAATCAAGTATAGACACTTACCAGCGCTTTTCTTGACCTCCGTGGAATAAGCAGGTATCCCAGCATACCTGAGGAAGCCTCTGGTAATCAAGCTGGTCTCCTTCCCCGGCTTGCTCTCGCGTTCCCCGAACCCCCGAGCAAGCAGGTCTTCCCTGCGGTTTGCAGGGTGGTTCGGGGAACGCGAGAGCAAACTGCGGCGAAGCTGGTCTCCTTTCCCGGTTTGCTCTCTCGTTCCCCGAACCCCCAAACAAGCAGGTCTCCTTCCCTGCGGTTTGCAGGGTGGTTCGGGGAACGCGAGAGCAAACCGGGAAAGGAGACCAGCTTCGCCGCGGTTTGCTCTCGCGTTCCCCGAACAAGCAGGTCTCCTTCCCTGCGGTTTGCAGGGGAGTTCGGGGAACGCAAGAGCAAACCGCGGCGAAGCTGGTCTCCTTTCCCGGTTTGCTCTCGCGTTCCCCGAACCCCCCTTGAAGCCGCCCAACAGCGCTGCAGTGTGGCCACATCTAACACCACTTGCAGCGCTGGTTGCTGTAAGTGTGGCCACTCTGCAGCGCTGGCCCTATACAGCTGTACTAATACAGCTGTAACAACCAGCGCTGCAAAATTTTAGATGTAGACATGGCCTAACTGTGAGTTCAATGGTAACAAGTGAGTATAAGATCATAATGTGTCACAGTAACCTAAAATAAAAATGTTATTGGGAACAGGTGCAAGAAAACCAGACTGAAAAACTGAATTAGTCCAACAAAGAAGCCTACTGCTATAACCGAAGGACTGTGCTGAGATCATCCTTGGTAAACAAATTGTGGGTCTAGAAATTAATGAACTGGTGTGTTGGAAACTAGGCCTAATTATAGACAAATAAATGAGGGCATGGACTGTACTGCCCACCACTCCCTTTTTCGGTCCTTAAAGAAAGAGACTTGAGGTGGGAGGGACAATAAGAACAGACGGAGAATACTGAAGGAAGCCTCACCATCTCCAGGGACCCTGGGCCTTTGTCATTCTGCTCCTGAGAGATGTCCTGACTAGACTGGGCCAGAGAGGGACCCAGATGACATCGCCACCTCTATCAGCTCCAGCTGATCCCCAGACACCATTTGGCATGAAATGGGATTGGACTTTAACAAGAGTAACAACAACAGTTCCAGCCCAACACCCATGGGCGGTGGTTATAATACCCGCCACCAGACACCTAGGCTGCGATGGCCTCGCCCCTTCTCCGAGGACCTCACTGCCTGCTGCTGCTGCCTGTGTCTGCCAGGTCTCCTCCACTCCACTGCCATCGCTGGAGGTTCCTACTGCTCACTGTGTCCCTCCTCCTTGGGGACAGGGGAATGAGGAGGGACGCGGAGACCCAGCAGCAGGCAGGGGAGTGGCTTGGCCAGGGGAAGGCCTTCAAGGGCGATGGGGCTGGTGGCAAGGCCTGGCGCTGGGAGGGCCAGTGGCTTGGTTGGAGGGAGATCTCGGGGTGAGCGGCAGCTCAGCCTGGTGCTGGGGCTGGGCCAGCACTTGGGGGGATTGGTGGCTTGGCCTGGTGGTTTGGCCCAGCACTGGTGTGGGGAGGGGGAAACTGACCTGCGGGGGCTGTCAGTGGTTGGGGGCTCAGCCTGCCTCTGGCAGGGGGGGCTGAGGGGGACAGACTGGCACTGGGGCCGGCCTAGCACTTGGGGGGATGGGGGTGTGCTGGCAGCTTGGCCTCGCACTCCAGGTGGAGGTATCGGGGGACCACCAGCTGGGCCCGGTATAGCTGGGGTGGGGCAGGCAGGCTGTGGCTCCTCCAGTCACAGGGGGACCCCTTAGGTCTCCTCCTGTTTGGGGGGTGGGGTTTCAGGGCTCTGGAGTGTGCGCGTGGGAGGCCTTGGGCAGAAGGGCCAGAGCCAGCAGGTTAGTCTCCCCAAAGCGGGGTTTCACCCACTGCCTATGTGAACAAGGCTAGTACTGCAGTATTTTAGGAGCTGCAAAACAGAGAGTGATGCCTGCCCTGTGGTCTGCCATTCAAGATTGCTGCTGGCATTCACAGAAGAATTTTAAAAATCCCCAGGTCTTTAAACAGAGGAGGGGTGCATACCTGTGTATCTTCAGGGCAGCGGAGTTCAAACTGCGGACCAAAGTGGTCATGATGGGCATTGTGGGACACCTCCAGGAGGCCAATTAAGGCAACACAACTTAGTGAGGTGTCTACATTGACACTGTGTCGCAAAAAGCTCTGTGCCGCTGGTCAAGGTGGTTTTATTATGTCGGCATAGCAGAGTAGTTACATTGGTAGGAGGAACATTTCAGTGTGTACACCTCCACTGTTTTGTTGACAAAATTTGACTTTTGTTGACAAAACTGTGTAGTGTAGACAAGGCCTTAGTCTACCATGAAGGCAAACAGACAACAGAGGCAGCAAAGGGGCAGCACATTCAAAATGAGTTTGCTGCTTGGTACAGGTACATACAGAATTCACAGATCATATAGCGGTCCCCAAGTTGTCACAATGTCGCCTTCATACATTCCAGTGTGCATGGCTGAACTACTTAATGGTCTGACTCCTTAATTTGTCTAATTTAAATTTGAAGTTCCTGCTAATTTTTATCAGGATTATTCCTGAATATGAGCCATAGTCTTGGGTGGGGGCGGATGGGCTTTTCTTGGGCATCAAGCAGCATCAGCTCCAGCCCCTCCCCAGGCAGAGTCCATGGATGCCTGTAATGCAAAGACGCAAACACCAGCCAGCCGTTCTGCCACTGAAAAGCCACATTGTCCTTATTCCTGTAGCCAGGCTGTAATGCACTGGAGCCACCTGACCACCCTAATGTGTCACTCTCACAATGTTATTACATGTCTTGTGATTCATGGTGTGTTTCTTTAAAGCCCCAGGTCCTCAAATCAAGAGATTGAATGAGACTCTGCTTTCAGTTAGAAAAGAAAAGAAAGAACAAGTATGTTTCAGTCATTCAGGGCTACAGAGAATAGCTTGAAAACGTGAACAAGGGCAGCCCAGCTTAGCGCCCAGAAGGCAACCAAAAAGAACCCAAAAAAATATTAAAAAAAAAACCAAAACCCTCATGATTGTCTGAGCCTGAGGTTTTCACATCCGCTTCCACCAGAAGCCCCGAGCAGATCGCAATCTTCTAGTCAGGTGACTCCCGCAACAGGTGAGCGGGGACCCCTCGCATGTGATTTCACCGGCAAGGTGAAGGCGAGAGATTGGCCAGATCCGCCTCCTCTATCCCACTAAGGCGAGGATTTCCCGTGCGCTCCCAGCCCTGCAGGGGCCAGAGGCAGCGTCCGCAGATCCGGCCCCTAGCAAGCTCGCCTCAGCCTGGAAACAGCGCGCCACGCATCAGCTTACAGCCTAGGCGGCCGCGACCTTTGTCGGGCTCCCCCCATCGCAGCTGGCGCCAGGCGGGATTCGAACCGGGGTCTCAGAACTAGCCCAGTCCGCGAGAATTGGAAGCCGGTGCAGCCTCACCCCGCCCCTCCATTTCACGTGGGGAGTGAGGGCACCGTCCGGTTCAGCAGCTTCGGCGGCAGCTAGTGAGCATGCGCACCTGCGCAGATCGCTGGCACATGCTCAGTCCCAGGGAGCGAGCCGGGTCCTTCCAACACTCTCTCAGCCGGGCACGCCCATTTTCTGGCCCCTCCTCCTCCGCCCCACCCTTTCGGGAGTTTCTAGCATCCTGCTGTGTGTTGAGGCAGAAGCAGCAGCTCAGGCGGCGAATGATTCTCTCTCCCCCTCCCCCCGGTGGTAAGTACCATTGGGGTGGGGGGCGGGATTCGGGCTGTGCCCTCCTGCGCCCCGCGTTGTGCACCCTCGGTAATGACTGATTCCCATCCCCCCCATGGCTGCAGTGAATGGGCCGTTCCGCCCTGCCTCCCGGTGAGCGGTGGGGCTGGCAGGGGAGGGACCTCTAACATGGGGCAGGCTGGGCGCGCTGGCCCTCAGGTGGGACGGGGATGTGCTGACTGACCAGGGGAGCCTGGGCCAAGCAGGTCTCCTCCCACCTGCCGTTATACCCACCACAGTGCCCCTCCACCCAGCCTGGCGGGGACTCAGCGTGGAGGGAGCTTGCCAGGGTGGTGCCCGTGCCACAACACGCCCCTCGCACCTCTAACCCCTGCCATGTGCCGTGATGCAGCCCTCACCGTGCACCATAACGCACCCCTTGCCATGCTTCACGTCTCACGGAGTGCCACAAAGCGCCCCGCTCACTGGGCACCATAACACACCCCTAGCACCTCTTGCTGTGCTCTGTAACGGCCCTCGCACCCTTCGCTGGGTGCCACAATTTCCATGATGCCTGCCGCGTTGGGGTGTCAAAGCGCTTGGCACACAGCAGCTTGGAAATCCTGCCATGGACCTAGGTATCAAATGCACTCCCCCACTCTCTTACTGCAATGATGGGGCTTATATTTTACACACCGGTTTAATGCAAATCAGGAATTTTCACATCTGCAGCATGGAGACACAGTCAGTTCAAAACCACAGCAAAGTCTAGAAGATACTGACTCGCTGCGATTACAAATGACAGAGAAATTAACCAGAACTTGAAGAGATCAGAAAAAAACAACTGTTCTCTTTTTGGTTTCTTCCCCTCATTTGTTTGTCTTGTGCAGCCAATAGCAGGTGGGACAGAGACAGTTTCACTTTTGTTGATAATCAGTTTCATTTCCTCTTTCTGACTAGAAGTGATGATGTTATCCTCATGCTCTGAATGGAGTTCATAGGCATCCCTTTCCCCCAGGTTCTGAAATATGCCATTTAAAAGTCCCATAACAACAGGGAGCTGCTGATGTTTTGATGTCTACATAGCAGTATTTCAGAAATTTGAAGTAGTAAATAAATAGAGGATGCTGTGTTAGTGTGACAGCCAGAATCTTGGCCAACACACGTTATTGAACTGAGGAATTTCAGAGCTAACAGCATAGGTTTTTGGTTCTCTCCTTGCTCAAAGAGGGACCAGACTCAGGTACAGACTGGCTAGAGTAGCCAGGCGGGAATTCAACTACAGATGCTCCCTGGGTTACACAAGATCCAATTTACGCAAATCTGCACTTATGGAAAAAGTTCTGTAAGCTAGAAATAGGAGGCGGGGTTTGTTTGTTTTTTGCATAATAGTCTGAGATATGTTTCGGATTTATGCAAAATTTGAGTTATGCAAGGCATTCTGGAACAGAACACTTGAGTAAGTCAGGGAGCATCTGTAATAGCAAAAGAGGAGAGTAAAAAGAGGGGAGATATGAGCTCTCAGAACAAAAATTTAGATGCTGAGAACAAAATTAATCAAAGAACCAAAGGACACAATGAGAAGAAATTCTTGAATTGCATATCCACCAATGCTAGGAGCCTGGGTAACAAACGAGGAATTGGAATTGCTCATTTGTAAGCATAAATTCAGTTGGTACTACTGAAACTTGGTGGGATGAGTCGCATGATTGGAATGTTAAAATCAGTGTTCATAATCCATTTTGGAAGGATTGAGTGGGCAGAAGGGGAATGACAATCTGTATAAAAAATGGTATTACCTATTTCTGAATCACTCTTAACTCAGAAGAAAGTGATGTCCTAACACGTAATGCACAAGATGGGGTATTGGTGTCTGCTAAAGACCACTAAGTCACAATAAGGTACAGGATGATCACCTCTTTACGCACCTATCTATAATGTGTAGGGGGAAAAATACATGATCATGGGGTATCCTTAGAATTTCTGAACATTATATATGACAATTTTATAACATAAAAAGTGCTGGAGCCTGTATGGGGGAATTCTTTATTAGACCTTGTCCTAACAATTAAAGAGGGACTGTTCACAGAAGTAAAACTTAATGGTAGCTTAGGTACTACTGAACATGACTTGATCACATTTATAATATACAAGCAGAATAAAGTCTAGACCAGTAATATATATACTTGGTGCTTTTATAAGGCCAGTTTCACAAAGCTAAAATAATTAGAAGCCAGATCAGTTGGGAGGAAGAATTTAATCAGATAAATATGAATTATAATTGGGAATCATTTAAGAACACCTTACTAGATGCCCAAAAAGCCACAATCCAACAACTGAGCAAGAAGGTTGTGCTGGTTAAAAAAAACAACTTGGTTTAGAGGATAAGTGAAAGCAGCTATAACATAGATAAACAAATAAAAGACAGGGAAAGTTGATACTTATGAATATAAATCAGAAATTAGGAATTGTAGAAAATCAATATGGGAAGCAAAGGGACACAAGGAGAAATCTATGCCCAGCAAAGATAAGAACAATAACATGCAGCTTTTAAAAATATATTAGGAGCAGAAAGAATCCTGACAATGGTATTGATCCATTACTAGATGGAAGTAGTAGAGTTTTCAATAATAATGCATAAAAGGAAGAAGTGTCCAATAAATATTTTTGTTCTGTATATGAGGAAAAAAACATGAAATAGACTCATCAAATTGTGATGATAACACTCTTTCCACTAGTATCTCTGTAGAATGTTATATAGAGTTTGATATTTTAAAATCAGCATGTCTGAATAATCTGCATCCAAGAGTTTTAAAAGAGCTGATTGAGGAGCTCACTGGACTGTTAATGTTGATTTTCAGTAAGTTTTGGAGTACTGGGGAAGGTCCAGAAGACTGGCGTAAAGCTAATGTGACAATATTTTAAAAGTGTAAAAAAGATATTATAAATCAGTCAGCCTGACATCAGTCTTGGGCAAGGTTATGGAGTGGCTGATATGGGACTTGATTAATAAAGAATTAAAGGAGGGTAACATAATTAAATCAACATGGGTATATGGAAAACAGATCCTGTCAAACTAAAACTTGCTACTGTATCTCTTTAGGATGAGATATGGTGTGGTTGATAAAGGTAATAGAGCTGACATAATACACTTAGACTTCTGTAAGGCTTTTGACTTGGCATCACAACATTTTGATTAAAAAGCTATAATGATATAAAATTAACATGGAACACATTAAATGGATTAAAAACTGGGTAACTGATAGATCTCAAAATTATTTAATGGGAAATGGGAAATCATTTCCAGTGGGGTTGTGCAGGGATCTGTTCTTGGTCCTATACTGTTTACATTTTTATCGATGATCTGGAAGAAAATATAAAATAAAATTTGCAAATGACACAAAAATTAGGGGATCGCTAAATAATAGGACAGGTCATTGTTTCAGAGTGAACTGGATCAGTGGTTCTCAACTGGGGGTCCGTGGCCCCCTGGGGGTCCATGAGCCCTTTCAGGGGGGCTGCAGGGCCCCGTGGCTGAAACCCGGAGCCCAAAGCCCCGGTGCTGAAGCTGCCCCCCCAAAGCCAGGAGTGGTGCAGGGCTGAAGCTGGTGCCTCCAGCCCTCCGAAGCTGGGAGCGGCGTAGGGCTGACGCCGGTGTAGCAGAGTAGTTTGTGCCACTACGTTGGCACCCCCCAATGCCAGCAAACCTGACCCCGCCCCCAAGCCAGGAGCAGCAGGGGTCTGAAGCTGGGAGCCTCTTTGGGAGCCCCCTCTGCCCACAGACAGCCCCTAGCTATCCCCTCCTTTCAACCTGAGCTACACCCCTCACTTCGCACAGCCCCTAGCTACTCTCTCCCCGCACCCTGAGCTACACTCCTCACTTTGCACAGCCCCTAGCTACCCCCTCCCTACACCCTGAGCTGCTCCCCTCACTTTGCACAGCCCTTAGCTACCCCCTCCCCACACCCTGAGCTACTCCCCTCACTTCTCACAGCCCTTAGCTGCGCCATCCCTGCACCCTGAGGGGTTTTCAAACTTTTTGAACTGAATCCCCCCTTTGAGTTATATTTTTTGGTTGTGTCCCCCCATAACCCAGATAGGCTGGGAGACCTCCTGATTGAGTCGGGGTGGAGGTGGCGCTCACTCTCTGGACCCCACTGTGTGGAGCTGGATTGAGCCCTGTCAGCCCTTGTCCCCCCCACCCCAAAATAGAAGTAAAACTATGCCCAAGGCTGGGCACCCCAGGCCAGGCGCACTAGCTGCTGCCGGGGCAGGCGTGGGCCCACCCCCAGCAGCAGGAGTTTGTGCGTGGGGGGACTCAGGGCTGGGGATTGGGTTATGGGGCAGTGCTTACCTGAGGGGGCTCCCTGGAAGGGTGACAAGAACTCCCCTCCTTCAGCTCCTAGCTCCATGTGCTGCCTTCTCCCGCAGGCACCTCCCTCGCAGCTCCCATTGGCTGCAGTTCCCTGTCAACGGGAGCTGCAGAACCAGGGCTTGGGGCAGAGCAGAGGCAGCACATGGAGCTAGGAGCTGGAGGTCGCTGCTTCCCAGGAACTCGGTAGAGAACCTGCCCCAGCCCCACCAATCCTGCACCCAGTATCTGCTGTGCCTCCTCGAGCCGCACACCCCCGAGTACCCATGATGCCCCCCCAGCACCTGTGGCATCCCCCGGCTGCCCCACAGCATCCATGCCACGCCCCCAGCTACCTCCTCCCCAAGTTTTACTCAGGGATATATAATAAAAGTCATTTTTATTATATACCTCCTCCTACCTCGTCCCCAAGTTTTACTCAGGGGTATATAATAAAAGTGAATTTTTGTTTACTTCCCCAGACCTGTTCATGACTTTTACTAAAATTACCTGTGACTGAAACATAGCCTTAAACTTGAGCTCCCAATGCAACACTGTGGCCAAAAGAGCTAATGCAATCCTGGGATGTATAAATAGGGGAATCTGGAGTAGGAGTAAAGACATTATTTTACCTCTGTATTTGGCATTGGTGCAACTACTGCTAGAATACTGGGTCCATTTCTGGTGCCTACAATTCAAGAAGGATGTTGATAAATTGGAGAGGATTCAGAGAAGAGCCAGGAGGATGAATAAAGGATTAGAAAACATGCCTCATAGTAATTTTCTAAAAGATGTGCTTTAGGAATTATTTTGGGGAAGCTCTTTGGCCTGTGTTTTACAGAAGGTTAGACTAGAATGATCACAGTGGTTCTTTCTGGCCTTGGAATCTATTAAGTAACTTGCAATTGAGCTAAAGAGTCAGGTTCTGAAGCTGAGAATTGAAACAGATTCTCATCCCCTGGGGATCAGGCACAGAGGACACACTCTCTCGCTCATCAGTAGATTTCATTACTATTTTTCATTTAGTAAAATAAAATTTTTAACATACAAATGTAGTGGTTTGCCTGTTAAAATATATCAGTCTGATAGCAGGTGGGAGGCAAGCAGAGGAATGATCAGCAAATTGTCTTCAGACTGCCTGTACTGAGCCATGTAAGTTGTCTTCCACTCCTAAACGGAGCTTAGAGGAACAGCAAGGACTGTTACTTCCACCCTCAGTCATAGGCGCTGACTTCTGCTCCCACTGGTGGATGCTCGACCCCCTCGGTCCCCGGCCCTACCCCCACTCCACCCCTTCCCCCAAGTCTTCACCCCTGCCCTGCCTTTTCCCACCTCTGCTCTGCCTCCTCCCTACCTTCATTCCACCCTCTTCCCCAAGTCCCTCCCTCTCCTCTTCCCTGCCTCCTCCCTTGAGCACACTGTGTCCCCTCTCTTCCCTCCTCCCCGCACCCCCCCCCCCCAGCATCGCCAAACAGCTGAAGTGCTGGGAGGTAGGCGGAGGAGCTAGGATGTGGTGCACTCGAGGAAGGAGGGGGAGCTTGGCTGCCAGTGAGTGAGGAGCATCCCCTAATTTTTCCCCCTATGCCCTCAGGCCCTTCATTGTAACTGAGTGGATTGGAGATCCTTAACCCATGTATAGAGCAGCAAGGATAGTTCAGGCTGGAAACCCTTCAAAAGCCATACACGAGGGGAGCAGCAGCTGGAGTTTCCTTCCACAAGGTAGAGGAGAAACAGCCAGAGCCAAGAATTATCACTTGCCTCTAGTGCAGGGGTAGGCAACCTATGGCACACATGCCAAAGGTGGCACACAAGCTGATTTTGAGTGGCACTCACACTGCCCAGGTCCTGGCCACTGGTCGGGGGGGCTCTGCATTTTAATTTAATTTTAAATGAAGCTCCTTAAACATTTTAAAAACCTTGTTTACTTTACATACAACAATAGTTTAGTTATATATTATAGACTTACAGAAACTGACCTTCTAAAAACATTAAAATATATTATCGGCATGTGAAACCTTAAATTAGAGTGAATAAATGAAGGCTCAGCACACCACTTCTGAAAGGTTGCCGACCCCTGCTTTAGTGCTTCCATTGCATGTGTGTTCCTCCCATTCACATACTCTGACACCAACTTCTGTACCTGCATGCACACTCCTGTTTGGGTTTTTTTGATAGTAACAGAAAAAAGCATCAAAAATAGGAACAACTGGTTTAAAAAAGTAAAGAAGAAATAATTTTGCAAAGGAACTTGGGGATAGTACAGAGCTGTTTTACTTCCTTTTGCTGAAATTGACCTATTTCAGTTTGATGATGTCCCTTAATGAATTGACCCTGACTGTACCCCTTCAGGACCAGACTTCAAAGAGAAACTGCTGAGCGTCAGTTCCTCTGCAAAATTGACACCATCAGCTCAGGATTAAACAGAGACTGTGAACGGCTTGCCAACTACAAAACCAGTTTCTTCTCCCTTGGTTTTCACACCTCAACTGCTAGAACAGGGCCTCATCCTCCCTGATTGAACTAACCTCGTTATCTCTAGCTTACTTGCATATATATCTGCCCCTGAAAATTTCCACTACGTGCATGTGACGAAGTGGGTATTCACCCACGAAAGCTCATGCTCCAAAACATCTGTTAGTCTATAAGGTGCCACAGGATTCTTTGCTGCTTTTACAGATCCAGACTAACACGGCTACCCTTCTGATACTTAACTGTACCCCTGTGAAGTATAATCATCATCATTTTAAACAGAGGGAACTGAAGCACAGAAAGGTTAAGGGACATGCGCAAGTCTGTGTCAGAGCCAGGAAAAGAACCCAGATCTCCTGACTCCCAGTGCCAAGCATGAACAATTACGAGAAAGCCATTCTCATTATTATTCTGCAGTATCATTTTACATTATCGCAAAGTGCTTTTCAGTCTAGATTAGCAAATAATATTTAGCACTTATGTAGAAATTTTCATCTTCATAAGACTTAGCAAGGTGGAGGTAGTGCTGTTTACATAATGCCCAACAAGGTTCTGTGTACTCTATAGATCTGTGAGAAGATGAACCCTCCCCAAAGATCTTACTGCAGCATGAGGGCCACAGGTTGACCACCACTGCCTTGTGGTCTAAGAGCGAGATCCTACAACTGGATTCACACAGGTAGACCCATGTACCCACGCAGATCCAGTTCCAGGATCTAGTCCTAAACGAACAACATACAGGAACAGGAGGGATACAGCACAAACTCTTTTCTCTCTTTTCCTGTTATCCCTTCTGTGTGGCATTTTTTTATCCAGGCCCTTTTGCATTTTTGACTGTGGTTAGCTTTGTGTGACTTCTCTTTGTATTTTAATCTCTGCCTAGTTCTCTTTTTAACCCTTTCCTACTTTTTATTAATTATTTGTATTAAGGTAGCGCCTAGAGTCCCCAGCTGAGATCAGGCCCCAGTGAGCAGACAGATAGTGAGAAACAGTCCCTATCCCAAAGAGCTTATAATCTAAATAGACAAGTCAGAAACGGGTGGGAGGGGAACCAGAGGCACAGAGGTGTGAAGTAACTTGCCCAGGGTCACATAGCTGGTCAGTGACAGAGCCAGGAATTTCCTAATTCAGTCCAATGCTCTATCCAGTGAACAGTGCTGCTTCTATTTTACAGATAGGAAGACTGAGCTTGCCCAAGGTCACAAATGGAATGCGAGTCAACAGCTGGGATTAGTTAGGAGTTCCTAGTTCTTGATGCTACATTGACCATGCTGCCTCTCTCTTACTCATGTATTAAAAATAAACATGTAAAGCCTCACAGTCCTGGGGAAATTAAACAGGATTTTCTTTATCCTTACAGGTAATAGGCTCCAGCAATCTCTGATGTGACATCGCCAGCAGAGGGCATCTTGAAACATCGCACCTAGTGGGAGCTAGCGGTTGCTGAGGCTCTGCGTGTTGGGGATTTGCATGACAACAGAAAAAGTGAAGTTTATATTTCTGGTGTGTTGAATGAACATCTTACCTGGGTCCTTGGGGATACTGGACGCATTGTACTGAAAGAGTTTGAATTATGACTTTTATTTGCAGATGGCCTTAAAAAATTATTGCAGCTGCCAGATAAGAAAAATGAGATAATGTGGGAAGGCAAAGAAGGATGAGAAGGAAAACCTTGGAAGGATAAGAACAGAAAAGGAGAATAGAGATTCACTCTAACAAGGCTAGGAGGTTAAAAAATGTCTGGTGTACAGAAAATGGGTATTGGCCAGGGTGGTGCTGGCCTTGACAATGTTTTCGTGTCAGTGGTTGCAGACCTCTAACTTCCATCTGTTATTGAGGAACAATCTAATTTCACCTTCTGTCTTTTCCTTTCCACTTTTTACTTGCAAATCTCTTTTCTATAATCCCATTATGTTAAAGAAACAACATTCCCTCCTTCTGTCCTGTGAACTCAGGTAGGATATTTGTGGGAGTTGGCAGTACTACGTTGCTTATTTAAACTGTGGCAGATACATTAGTGCAGCTGCAGTTAGATGTGTGAAAGAACAAGTTTGAGGTGCTGATGGCAGCAGACTAATATCTTCTGAACTAAAGGTGCTACACATCATATGAAGTGACTCTCAAGCCCATGCAAGGTTGTTGGTATCTGCATGAAATGTTCTTCACTGAGCCATGTATTGCTGAGCAAGTTTGGAAGTTTTCATATTGATCCCTGCCCCCATCAGTGGCTTTCCAAGAAAAAATCCTAGTTCTCATTCCTCCAATCCCAAGTGCTAGAACCCCTAGCAGCTAACTTCTATTCTGTTTTTATCTTAGCAAGTCAAGTTTTATTCATGCCAGTCAATCACTGCTAGAGTGGCTGGGCACAAAATCTACTGGGATGCAAGTGGAATAGAAGCTAGATCTGGAAATGCTATGAGCCCTCACCAGCTACACTCTCCATATTCCTCCCAGCTGGTATAGGGTGGTTGCATTAACAGTTTTATGTTTCGTTCAACAGTCTCTCTCCAGGTGACTTCCAGATAATGGAGAAGATGGTGAAAAGGAAGTGTGCATTTTGTCCAGCAGATGAAGAGTGCGCTATAATGTACATTGCAGAAAAGCAAAATCTTGCAGTTCATCAAGATTGTTTGGTGAGAGTTTTTCTTAACATATGAATAATATTAAAGGAATCAAGAAGGACCAAAAGGAAAAATTTCAAAGACAATATGGACATTGGTACATAATTGTCTACTTTAGAACAGTGGTTCTTAACTGAGGGTATGTGTACGCCGGGGGTATGTGTATGCCAGGGGTACGCAGAGGTCTTCAGGGAGTACATCAACTCATCTAGATCAGGAGTGGGCAAACTTTTTGGCCTGAAGGCCACATCTGGGTGGGGAAATTGCATGCAGGGCCATGAATACAGGGCTGGGGCAGGGGGTTGGGATGCAGGAGGGAGTGTGGGGTGTGGGAGGGGGTGCAGTGTGCAGGAAGGGCCTCAGGGCACGGGGTTGGAGTGCAGGGTGCAGGAGGGGATCAAGGTGCGGGCTCCGGCCCAGCGCTGCTTACCTGGAGCGGCTCTGGGGTGGCAGCAGCGCACAGCGGGGCTAAGGCAGGTTCCCTGGCTGTCCTGGCTCCATGCTGCTCCCGGAAGTGGCCAGCACCACGTCCCTGTGGCCCCTGGGGGAGGAAGGGACAGAGGGCTCTGTTCGCTGCCCACGCCTGTGGGCACCTCCCCCGAAGCTCCCATTGGCCGTGGTTCCCCATTCCCAGCCAACGGTGCCTGCAGGTGAGGGCAGCACGTAGAGCCCTCTGCCCTCACCTCCCCCAGGGGCTGCAGGGACGTGGTGCCAGCGGCTTCCAGGAGTGGCACAGGAGCCACGGCACCGTGGGGTTGTCAATCCCTTGGGGGGCTGGATCCGGCTCGCGGGCCATAGTTTGCCCATCCCTGATCTAGATATTTGCCTAGTTTTACATCAGGCTGCATAAAAAGAGCTAGTGAAGTCAGTGCAAACTACAATTTCATACAATGACTTGTTTATACTGCTCTATATACTATACACTGAAATGTATTTCATTTGTATTCAGATGGATTTACTTCATAATTATATAGAAAAAATGATTAAGTCAGCACTTTTTCAGTAACAGTGTGCTGTGACATTACATCTGATTTTGTAAGCAAGTAGTTTTTAAGTGAGGTGGAACTTTAGGGTACACAAGACAAATCAGACTCCTGAAAGGGGTACAGTAGTCTGGAAAGGTTGAGAGCCAGTGCTCTAGAAGAAAAGAGAACTCTTTCCCTCTCTGTTTCAGAAGGCAGTGAATGATCTACAATTTCATGGTCTTCTGGAGTTCCAGTGATTAGAGTTTCAGACAGTTATTTTTTTTTTACTTGCCAAATGGTTGGCGCATTGAGGTGGAGGGGAATAAGAAGAGTAATGCAGGAGTCGGGATGGAATGTAGAAAGAGTAAAAATTAGCCCAATTCATCATTGCCTTGCTCTTTGTATAGTCATTTTACACCAGTGCAAAGTGACTTTAAAGTGTTGCTAAATGAGAATAGTAACATTTTACATCCAATTTTCACTGGTATAACAAGCTACATAAGTTACAAGACAATGCTGAATAGGGCCCAGGGGTCTGGGTAGGCAGTAGAAGAAAGGACAACAAAAAAGCAGGACTGAAAATATCTGTTTTGTCACTTAAAAGAAAACCCTAGCTGTCACTGGATTTCAGAGTTCAAGACAAGTTCAATATTTTGGTCAGCCATTGTTAAATTTAGAAACTATAGAAAGTGCCTTAACATTAGGTAAGAATTCAGAACAAAAATGAACTTGTTTCGCAACAACTTTCAAACCCTTTTACTTCCAATGATTTTGAATGGCAAAGCTGTCTTTCAGTCCCTGGCCCGATCCTGCAACAACAACTGTGGGGAAAGTGGATAAGGAAAAGTTATTTACTGTGGAGAAAGTGGATAAGGAAAAGTTATTTACTTATTCCCATAATACAAGAACTAGGGGTCACCAAATGAAATTAATAGGCAGCAGGTTTAAAAGGTTTAAAACAAATAAAAGGAAGTTCTTCTTCACACAGCGCACAGTCAACTTGTGGAACTCCTTACCTGAGGAGGTTGTGAAGGCTGAGACTATAACAATGTTTAAAAGGGAGCTGGATAAATTCGTGGTGGCTGAGTCCATAAATAGCTATTAGCCAGGAAGGGTAAAGAATGGTGTCCCTAGCCTCTATTCACCAGAGGATGGAGATGGATGGCAGGAGAGAGATCACTTGATCGTTGCCTGTTAGCTTCACTCCCTCTGGGGCACCTGGCATTGGCCACTGTCGGTAGACAGATACTGGGCTAGATGGACCTTTGGTCTGACCCAGTATGGCCGTTCTTATGTTCTTATGTTCTTAACTTATGCATGTGCTAAATTTGATATAGTGTGAGTAGTCTCAACTGAGGTAATTGAATCAGACTCCTTACAGTGCAAAAAGGTAAACATGTCCCCAGTCTTTGCAGGAGCAAGGCCATAATTTGCATGGTCAAAGTGGCAAGATGGCAGCTTCTTGCGTGTGTCTTAAATATAAGGAATAATTAAGTGTGGTTTTAATTTAAGAATTGACTATGAAAAAATGTCCTTGTGAGGTTCTAGGTTTATTGTGGTTCTAGAACAAATTTACTCAGTTTGCAAATAAAATCTGTCTTCTATCTGCTAGCCCTGTACTCTTACCCTTGGATATTTCTTCCTTTCACATCAGCACCAGTAATAAAGATTCTGGACATCATATTCTGCCCTCAGCTAGGCGTAACTAAGGGCAGAATTTGGCTCTGCCATTGGAACTTAGTTAACTAACCTGTATACTTTTATGAGAGCCTTCTTCCTAAATTTGTTTGTTCTGCTATAGTATCAGAAGAAAAGTAACATGAAAAAATCATCATTAAATATGCAGGTATGTTTTTAAACTCACAGAGAACAGATCTTTTAAGTTAAAAGGGGCCATCTTTGCTATAACCACACCTATACCTTGATATTTTAGTGTGTAGGATACCTATTACATTAAACTGGGGCTTTTTTTTTGTTTTGGATATCATACGTCACAAATCCTTTGCTCCACTTTTACTTCTTCCCCTTATAGATCAGCTATCTATTGTTCTTGCTACAGTGTGTTTATATCTTTATTAATTTTATTACTTTTATTTTTCATTTTGCAGTTTTATATGTTTCAAACAAACATTCAGATTCTTGAAAGCAAACCAGTATTGGTTTAGCAACATTGTTACAGCTTTACTAGTGTCTCTAAACCCGTAAAAACATGTGCTAAGTGGTTTCTTATCTCTAAGTTTATGTTCTTATTCCTTTAGCTGACCAAGCTTTGTGTCTTCTTGTAAATTTATCATGTATTTTAAGTAACAATTTTGGTGCTGCTGGGTTTTGTTTCAGTATGATCATTTGTTTTCTTATAATCAAATGTAGTTATTAATTAATTATCCCTCCTAATTTGTTGTCATAGTCCAGTACATCAGCAGGTATTCATGCATACATTTCTGCTGTATTTTTCCAGCCACTGTTCAACCTATTTAAGTTGCTTCTCCAACAATTCACTGCCAGTCTTTGCCTGGTATCACATTGCCAGTGTTAATTCTGTTGTCACGTCCAACTGAGTCCCTCCCGAAAGATTCTGAACTCTGTCAAACCTGCTGGGCTAACTGGCAAAAGAGGACATGGATAGGATGATGGCCTCCTTGATGAGCCCTGTAAAAATGCCATGTTCCCTTCATGTGAAACCTCCTTTAACAGCTGGTGGAGTCTAGTATCACTGGTCCTGTCTTGTAGGAGGGTGGAAAAGCTAAGCAGTGCTCCCCTACTCAATATGGGACAGTGTTGGTTAAAAACAAAGAAATAAAAATTTGCCCCTTTAGGGGGCTTTGTGGGGTGAATAAAAATGCAGAATTTTTTTTAAAGTGCACAATTCTCATGTCTGACACTGAACTGAAACCCCGTCTACTTTCTATCATTCCTTATTGATACACATCAGAGTATCTTGCTGGCTGAGTCACTCTATTAATTACTGCTGTCTTTTGTTTTGTTTGTAGTTATATTCCTCAGGATTTGTAGAATCTGAAGAGCATAACCCAGAGAATCAGGATACAAGGTTTGATGTGGCCTCAGTTCAGAGTGAAATCAGGAGAGGAAAGCGGCTGGTAAGGCAGCTTCTTTCAAATATTTTCTTGTTTATAATTTATCGTAAGAACAGCAGCACGTTAGATCGTGAAGTCTGTTTGTGACATTTTTATGACCTTGTGACATAGAAGCTTGAACAAAATGCAGACAAGAACCAAGTCATTCTGACTTACCAAAGATCAGAGTAATTAAGATCAGAAACATTAGTCTGATTCTGCACTTAGTGGAACCTAAAATGTATAGCCACTTTTGTCTGGCAGTAGAAGTTAAAACTGTTTTGGTTCCTTTCTAAGAAAAGGCACTTTTTGGCATAAGGCAGATTTTGGGTCCTGCTAAGCTTACACATAAGTAACCTCCTGATTTGTGGGAACTAGAAAAGGAAAGGATTTCTTATTAAGTGAGAGCTAAGTTTCTAGCTTTTGCTTTTGAAGTCACTTTTGAAAGTGGAGCTTGGGCATTTTTGAAAATTGTTCCCAACATCTCTATACTTGTAAACTGAGCAAATTTAATGTGAAATATTTACAGATGTAAAGCCCAACACTGTCACTATCATTGAGTTACTTCTAAGAATATTAACTGATTTTAATATAATTCTGTAAGAGCAGAGAGAATAATAGAAAGTTGGTTGAAAAATGAGCTGAGTTGGAGTTTGGAGGAGTGAGTTTGCATGATGAACAGGAAGAGAGAGGCTGAGAGTTAAAGATTTAAACATGTTCAGTGATGAAGCTATTTACTCTCAAGTATAAGATTTTAGTTACTAATTATAAAATGTCTATATCTGCTAACAACTCAACTCCTTCGCTGTAGATGTGCAATTTCTGTCGCAAGAAAGGAGCCACTGTGGGATGTGAGATAAAAACCTGCCGGAGGAGTTATCACTACTTTTGTGCACTGTGTGATGATGCAGCATTAGAAACTGACGGAGGGCAAGGAATTTACCGGTATTTAACAAACCATTTTCTAATTTTTTGTAGGTTGTGGTGGCATTGTCAAAAAAGAGGTTAATTTTTTTTTAAATGCAGAAAACATTGATGTGTATGTCCCCCTAAAAGGTCCTTTGCAACCCAACCATGTTTGAAACTCTGTGTGTTTGAGAGCAGTAGAAAAAATATTTCTATCTAGCACTGAAATGGAAAAAAAATCCCATTTAATTACAGGAATGTATAGATGGTTCCACTCACTGCAGTAGCATACGCTGGTGTCAGGTTGTGGTGCTGCAGGAGTCATTGTCTCTAACACCATTGACCATAACATCTTTGGCCCTGTTGATGTTTTGTCTCTATTTGTCTTCCACAGCCCAGCCTTCCGGCCAGGTCATATTTAAGTTCTGTCTCCATCTGGGGCAGGGGTAGTCAACCTATGGCATGAGTGCCAAAGGCGGCACGCAAGCTGATTTTCAGTGGCACTCACACTGCCCAGGTCCTGGCCACCAGTCTGGGGGGCTCTGCATTTTAATTTAATTTTAAATGAAGCTTCTTAAACATTTTAAAAACCTTATTTACTTTACATACAACAATAGTTTAGTTATATATTATAGACTTCTAGAAAGAGACCTTCTAAAAATGTTAAAATGTGTTACTGGCATGTGAAACCTTAAATTAGAGTGAATTAATTAAGACTTGGCACACCATGTCTGAAAGGTTGCCGACCCCTGATATAGGGTAACAAAAGTCCAGCTAAAGAATGCAAATAAACCTCCAGACAATGATCTTTCAACCCCTTCACACTACGTTGAAGTTTCCTGCTCTGCATCCCTTACTCCTGAGCACTGCAGAGTTCCTTCTTTGCACCTTAGGCTGAGCACTGCCTCCCAGGGCTTATTCTCTGGAGGCCCTTCTTAGCAGGTTTCCCCACTGCTTTCCCTCTCCAGGGACTCTTGCAGCTTCTCTCAGAGACCTCCCTGCTTCTTACAGGCCCTATCTCAGGACTACCCACGGGAGCTAACCACCTCCCTGGGGTTCTCTCCAGCCTGCCTCCACAAAGCCCTTCCCAGAAAGAGAAGACTCCCCCTGCTTCTCTTTCCTGGGTCTTCACCCTTTAAAGGGCCAGCTACCCTGTGACAATATCCGTGAATCTGACAGAATCCCAAAAGACTGTGGAGCTAAAATTGAGACGCAGTTTTCATTAGCCATCTGGTCAGTAAAGACAAAGTTTTCTGCCCCACAAGGTGGAATATTGGTTTCACCCAAATTCAGGTTAACTCCGGGTTCACATGTTTCAGTGAATAGTCTCAGTACGAGGACGTTGCCGCCCTCTCTAAGACCATCTACCTTAGAGAACTCTGGTAGTTTCCCCTCCGGTTCAGCACCTGGAATGCTAGTGGAAAACTTTGTGTCCCCGTACAAAAGAACTTCTCATGTTTCATATGTGGTCCCAATACCAGCAGAATTGAACTAGCTTTGAGCAAGTCTTCTAAATGCCTTCCAAACGCACTGTAATCGTGGTATACACATATACTAAAATTTTATAACATTACAGCCAGAGATGGTGCTGGTTGTTCAAAGAAAAGAGATTCTCCCTCATTATTCTAAATGTTGAGATTACAGCTGTCTGTGGAGGTTGCTGATATATTTTGGTAAAGTTTGGAGTGCCCAGAATCCACAGCGTCTTTTTCTGTGCTATGGAATGATCACAGTTGAAACTTACTGTATCATTGAGGGTGTGGACTTTATTATTGTTACCTCTTCCAGGAATAGGCAAGGCATTACAAACAGTATGTGTGTTCACATGACAAAATACATACACCACTGGGTTATTTGGTAGGGCTGACAATCTGGCATGTTTCACAAGCACAAAAATAGTCCTTTCCCACTGATTCCAGTAGCAGTTTAACTGTCCCAGCTGTGCCACTGGGTTGGTATGTGATGCTAAACAAGTGACAAGCTCTGTGAGTCTTAGTTTCCCCAACTGTAAAATGGGGATGATGTGACATTTAACTTGTTAACTTACTAATGTTTGTAAAGCGCTCTGCAGACCTCAGTTCAGAATCTCTGAGGCTGACGAAGGACAGTAGCCTAAAAGAGAAACTTTCTGGGAGCAGAAGACAAAGCATGGCTGATGTAGGATGGCTTTAGAAGCTGTGGAAAAAATAGGTTGGCCCAAAATAGACTCCAGGATTCAATTTCTGCATCCTGAAAGCCTGTCATTGAACAGCCGTTAAGAAATTAATCAAATACTTTCAGATTTATAAAGAGGTAGTTGTGCTTAGAATATGATTAATTTCTGCAAGGCGATGTGACAATGAAAACTATTAAATGTGAAGCATAACTGATGAGGGCTTTAATACTTAGTATGTTATTACATTAAACACTCATTAAGTGGAGGGGCATAGCATTGGTACCAGATTTCTAAATCGGTGGCTGAAAGGCCAAGTATGATACATTGATACAGATTAGATAGGAGTACAGTGAGGGGGAAAATGTGGGGATTAGATCCAAAAATTTTTTTTGCATTATACATAGGGCCTTATCAAAGTCATGGCTATGAAAAATGAATCACGGACCATGAAATCTGATCTCCCCCGTGAAATCTGGCATGCAGCCTGGAGCTCCTAACCTGCACAGGGCTCCAGCTGCTAGTCCCAGCTGGGGATGGGGAGGGATGAGACTTCCTATTCCCCTTTGGGGCCACTCCTGGGGTGGGTCAGACTCACCTCCAGGATCTCCCCTGGCTACAAGAAACTGGCGGCTCCAGCTGCCACCGCCCCATGCGGATAGGCTTCGGGTCCAGCTGTCAGCGCCCCACTTAGGCAGGAGACTGCAGAGAAAACCATAACTGCTGTGGTAGCACACACCCACACACACACACCTCCCATACCCTGTGACCCTCACTTCTGCACTGTTGCACTGCTGGTGGTGGCACTGGCTTTAGAGATGGGCGCCTGGCCAGCAGCTTTCCTCTCTGGCTGCCCAGCTCTGAATTCAGTGCCCCTGGCAGCAGCAGGGCAGAAGTAAGGGAGGCAATCCCACAACTCCCCTACAATAGCCTTGCAACCCTCCCACTCTGACCCCCTTTTGGGTTGGGATCCCCACGGTTACAACACAATGAAATTTCAGATGTAAAAGTCTGAAAATATGAACTTGACTAATTAAAAATCCCCTGACTGTGAAATTGACCAAAAGGGACTATGAATTTGGCAGGGCCCTAATTATACATCAGTGATACACATAAAGGCACATGCAGTAGTGTGCACAAGTTTGAAGCTAAACTAGCAAACCTAGGAGGGCCAGCCACTGCCCAGGAGTGGAGAAATTAGAGACAAGAAAAACTGTGGGCATGCAGGTGTGCATGGAAAAATGTAAAGTAATGAGTATTGTATCAAAACGGATAATGTCTTAAGTGAATATGCCTCTGATGGGGACTGAGATTTTAAAACCACCAGCATGATGACTAGTGTGAGTAGGAAAGCAAATGGAATAGAGCAAAAATGAAAAGTGGTCATTATGGCACTATATAAAGAAAACAGCTGCAGAATTTAGCATAACTTGGGGCGCTCATTTATAGAAATAGTACTGGAGCACTGGAAATGCTCCAGAAGAGGGTAACCAGGATTATAAAGGGTGGAGGGATTATAAATATGTGAATTAGTGAAAATGTGTTAAAATGTGTTAATTCTATTTTAAAACATGTTAATTAGGAAAGAATCAGATAGGGCGGTGGGCTATTAAAAAAAAAAATAAAAATGTTGTGGTAGAAATAGGGCAAATTATTTTTAATGTGCAGTTCCATACCTCGCTTTCTGGATTTAATTATTGAGTGTGCACACGCCTGGTATTTGTGTGAGATAATGAATAGTCGCCGTCGTTGCACATACAAAAGTAGGCCTCATTTTTATAAAAGAACAAAATGTGGATCTTTAAAATTAGGGCTGTTTTAAAAAAAATTAGAAAATGCACAGTACATGACTGCACCTCTGGTTTTGACAATTTCTTCAAAACATTTCAGTGCTAGTTTCTGAAAATAGGCCATGTCAGCCATAGCACCAGCATTGTAATACAGTTTGAAAAGTGCATTGGGGTCCTTCTGGAAGAAAGGTGTTCTATAAATGGTGGGCAGTTGTTTTGTGTTCTTCAGGAAAGCAACTGTTATATATTCTTTACCTTCTGGTAAATACAATTATTATTTCCTATACCTGTCCTTGGTCTCTTATAATAGATCTATGTTGCCCTCCAAAAATCTGCAACAACTGGGGATAGCAGGGGGATTTTTCACCCCCTTTACTGAACTCTCTAAGTCAGGTAAAAATGATTTAATGAAATAAGCAACTGTTGGCCACTCTCCTTAGCAATGGGTAAGAGTATGTCACAAGAGAACATGGTGGTTTAACAGTTAGTTCAAAACTCTACCATAACAGCATTTGAATCTAGTCAAGCTTTACAAATAAAGTTACAGGAGCGTGTATTATAAAAGTCCCTGCAAGAAGGCTCAACGTGGTCAGATTTCATAGCTGAGGAAGATAATGCTCAAATTTTAGTTTTAAACAGGTTCAGATTTGTGTTCAGATTTTATTGTATCATTAGCATAGGATCTGGTGAAAAGAGGGAAGATATATTGAAAAACAAAGTTATTATAACATTGTTTACATATTAATTCTGTTTCTCTCTCTTTTAAAATTGAACCAATGTTTTAGAGTGTTCTGTCCAAAACATGACCCAGGCAAAAGGACCAATCATTATGGTGAGTTTCTTTAATAGTTTGGTGGATTTCATTTATTTTTTAAATCTGCATTCTACATTATTTGCAGTGGGTCACCAATTCATATGAACAAAGTCAGTGTCACTCCACTCCCCTATAGAATTGTGGGTTTTGTAAAAAGTTACAACCGTGTTTCTAATCTTGCAGTAATGGTTCGGCTGAGATCCATGTATTTGCATAGAAAACTCAAAGCATTTTACTTAAGAAGTATTTTATATTTAAGAGTTGCCCTGAGCTTTTCCAGATAAACGTTAAAACTATAAAATAGAAACACAGTGGACCAGATTCTCAATAGAACTACATTGATTTGCACGAGCTAAGAATCTGGCCCTGTATTTAACATTATAGCTTCTTTCTATAGCTCCTATACCGACAGGGTCACATTCTAGAAAGTTGGCTGGCACCAACATTTACTTAAATATTTTGTTTTAAAATACATTCCACAGTTTCACAAGCGCTTCTTACCGCTTGCACTCTGAGATTGCTGGGCTGAGCAAAATGACTTGTAAAACATGAGCACAGTACTAAGGCCACGGGCACACTACAGAGTAAAATCGAAATTAATAAAATCGATTTTATAAAACAGATTTTATAAAATCGATTTTATGCGTCCACACTAGGGCACATTACTTCGGTGGTGTGCGTCCATGGTCCCAGGCTACCATTGATTTCCGGAGTGGTGCACTCTGGGTAGCTCAGTAAAAGAATGGGACCAATAACTTCGATTTCCGTCCACACTAACCCTAAATCGATTTAGTAATATCGATTTTAGGGTTACTCCTTTCGTTTAGCTGGAGTACAGAAATCGATTTTAAGTGCCTTATAGTGTTGACGGGTACAGTGTTAAATCGATTTAACGCTGTTTAAATCGATTTAACGCTGTAGTGTGGACCTGGCCTAAGATGCACAAATTAACACTTGATTTGCTAAAAGAGAGCTGTTACAATACTAGTCACTTAGGATTCTTATCTGTACTTATATTAAACCTTTTCAAATTAGCATTTTTCACATTCAAAATACTTTAAGGTAGTGCTTTTCATTCTGCAGGATCCCAAAGAGCTTTATAAACGTAACACTGATATATAAACTACGTATAAGGATCACTTCCTCTACCACTGAAACGCAGCCAGTTTGAGCATGAAACACCTCAGCTTTCTAACACATTACAGCCATTCAGAGTAGAAAGTGAAGAACCTGTAATAAGAACTGGGGAGAAGTGCCATGGATTTTGTAATGACCACAAGAAGGCAGGGCCAATTTCATATCTCTTCCAAAAACATGGCCTCTTCAGCACCATAGTGTCATGTAATATCATTCTAGGACAGTAATATAATGACCACTTGTACAGCTGAGTACTGCTCACTGAGTTGGCAACACAAATTTCTGCCATACGGAAGATTTAATAAACCTCAGAGTTAGGACAGGCTTAATTAATGTCTGTAAAATGCTGTTTAATTACTTTTAGGAGCTGGGTGAAACCTTGTTATGGTTTGAATTAAAACCTCATTCAGAGTGGTAGGTGTGAACTCAACCTTCAATTAACATAACTGTAAGCATAAACCCTCACCTAAAATAAAAGGAGGGTGAACCCACTCAGAAGCTTTTGGTGGAGTATTATTTTGGGTAGGGAATATGTGTGTTTGTGTGAAGGCAGAAGAGACAAAAGATTGAAAAAGACAAGAACAGAGAAAGAGGCAGAGACAAAAAACAAGAAAGCCAAGCAATAGCCTGAACACAGTGTGACCCTGGAAAAAACTAGAGAACACTGTTGGGTTGGTTGGCTAAAGAGGCTTGGGGTTGTAAAATAAGAAATTGATCCTCCTGTTCTTGATTCCTCCTGCATATGGGGAACAAGGAGTTTGTACATGCATCAGAAAGAATGCCAAACTCCGTCAGTTTCTACTTCCAGCTGGAACAACCCCAAGGCCCTGAAATGTGACTAGCCGCTCAGATTGAGAAGTGGCAACATTGATTTCAGGAGCAAGATCCAATGTCCAAGGAGAGAGATTGTTAGCTCCCATAAATCAAAACTGGCCACTAGGATTTAAAACAAGTCCTGAAACAGGAGTTGAAGGCTCCACAAAATAATTTAAAACAAGAGATGGAGGCTTCTCAAAAAGAACTAAACCATCATCTGGAGGATTCCCAGAAAGGACTGTTGGTTGACATGCAGGCAGAGGTCAAGTCTCTACAAAGAGCCCAGACAGGTTGGGAAGCCCAGTTGCAAAGTTCCCAGACTGGAATGGGAAGACAGATCAAACAGGTGACCAGTAACCTGACTGCCACAAACCAGAAGTTTTTTTCCATGAAATAGTGGAGACCAGGCAAGCGTTAGCTTGCTTGGAACTTGCTAACAGAGATGAGCAGCTGCGATGACTCAAGCATCGGAAAATTAAGCTCCAGAAGGAAATCAAGAGATCACAGTGGAACACAACCACCTGGATGAGGGATTGAGCTGCCAGAAGACAAGTTTTTTATCTCATTTGTAACCTACAGAGGCCCAAAAGGGAGCGCTTGGGCTGTCCCAGCTCCAGTGATTCAAAATCCTATTATATCTTTGAGGGAAAAACTCCCTGGGAGGTTTATTTGGCTCAGTCCAACAACATAGCTTATGGGGAAGATGGTCAGAAAGGGGGGTTAGTAGTAGTCAATTTGGGTAGCCCAGAACTAACGGTGCTGCAGAATTTAACTCCATCTCTTTTCTGGGGGTATCTAGACCTGGTACAAGCCTTTGACATGTAGTTTGGAGCTGGCCATCAATCTGAGCTGGCCAGTGCACAGCTAAGACTTAGAAGGAAAGGGAAAGAAGAGACTCCACCTGAACTGGAAGAGGACCTGCAAGAGGCTTGTGTTCCTGGCATATCCTGGTGCCACCAAGGCATAGATTAGCAATGGACCAATTTATAGATGCTCAGCTGACTTGGACTTGCAGATCAAGATCACTGAAAACAAGTCAAAGGCACATTCTGAGAGGCTGTGGAATTTGCCACAGAACTTACTGTAAATCTTTTCTTGTAGCAGTTCATCAGAAGAGGAAGTGGCTGCCAGTGAGGAAGATGGAAACTCACTGTCATAAGCCCTGTAAGTATGGCTCTGTGTCTAACATGTGTGATGAAAGAAGGGATTTTAATCTGGTTCATGACTATATTGAACAATTAGAACAAATGATAAATTTGGTTTGCAAAACAAAGGAAATTGGCAACAATGCAAAAAATAAAGGAGACGGTTCAGTTAAATGCTGGTACTGTTACAAAACTGGCCACAAAAAGGATTGTTATAAATTTAAGATGGGCCAGCACAGACTGGCACAAGTGTCTAGTGAAAGCCTTTCTCCTAGTAGGAGAAAGGGGGGGACACAAGCTGAAGGGGCAAAGCTCGGAATTACAAGGATCAACCCCAGTACACCCACAATCTGATGGGTTGGTGGGGAGGTTCAACAGGAATCTGGGGCTTCAGCTGGCTACATTTGTAGAACAGTACCAAAAGGACTGGGACTAGCATATCCCATTTCTTCTAATGGCTTATAGAGCAGCAGTCGAAGAGAGTACAAAATATACTGCAGCACTTATGTTTGGACATGATCTAAGGACCCCAGCAAACCTCTTGTGTGGAGTTCCTGAAAGGTAACAAAGGGAGTTAAGCTATGTGGAAACCCTACAATCCAAAAACTGAAAAAGTTCATACCTTTAGAAGGTAGCCTCTGACAAAATGGAAAGGCTGTATGATGTAAGAGGAAATTTTTAAAAGAGGACACCCTGTCTGGTTCTACAGTCCTAGAAAGAAGAGTAGGAGCCCTAAATTGGACGAACCTTGACAAGGACCCTATACAATACTGACCCAAATCAATGAAGTGGTGTACAAGAACAGAACTGGGGGCCAGAACTAAACCAAACGTTTTCCATAAGGACCATTTGAGAAGATATCAGAGGGACAGAATTTCACTTTGGCTGCCCTCTGAATCTGAGAATGTTGCTGTGAAAGTTGAGTCTTGAAAAGTTGTTACAGAAGTGAATTCACCATTATAATAAAATGAGCAGGGTCTGCCTCAGCCAACAAATTCCACAGAAACAGTAGATGTCCCTCAGAGGTTGAAAGGAAATCCATGGAGAGAAAAGCCCCAAAGAGGTTTGGGTGGAGGTAAAATTAATTTGGACTGGTAACATGAAAAACATCTTGATAGAAAGACACTGTACATGTGTGAATAGTTATCTTGTATAATTTTTAATTTGTTAAATTATTGATTTCTCTTTGATCTGATTGATGAGTGACACCATTTTAGGCCTCATGAGGATGATGGACAAAGCTAAGGTAGGAAGAGATGTTGTGAGGTAGGTGGGTTGAGTTAAAACCCTATTCAGATTGATAGGTGTGTGTACATGGCTCCTTGCACTGTGCATACTCACCAGGAGTGCTTGTGTGGATGCATGCTCTGTTGAATCAAGGTAGGAATTCCATTGGGCAACTTGCCATCATCTGGCGCACTGTCTGTTGGGAAACTTTGGTGATGCACGATGTGGCAGAAACTAGTCGTGCAGGGATGACTGGAAGCAAGGGTTAAGTTCCCATCATGTGACTTTCTCCATCCCATAATGCCATCCATATCCCATAATTTTTGCACCTTTTTTAAAACCCCCACAACATTGCATAGCACTTCTCACTGTCTGTCTTCTCTGACAGAAGCATGGAGCCTTCACAGCTCTTCACTATTGTCATGAGTGTTGCAAACACAGGTTGAAGAATCCTTCAGTATTTGCAGAGCCGCAGGAAGAACCACAACAATGGGGGACATGATGATTTTGTGGAAGACAGATTGCTTTGGGACATATTGAAAACCAGTTCAAGATTGTTAGAGACATTCACGGAGCAGCTGCAGATGCTGCAGTGCTGCTTCTGGGCCTAAGAAACAAATGCCAGCTGATGAGATTGCATCGTAATGCAGGATTGGGACGATGATAAGTGGCTGCAGAAGGCCACATTTCTGGATCTGTGGGCTGAGCTTGCACCAGCCCTTCAGTGCAGGGACACCAGAATGAGAGCTGTACTGACAGTTGAGAAGCAAGTGGTGTTTGCTCTGTGATAGCTCAGCATACAGGATTGCTACCATTCAGTGGGAAATCATTTTGGAGTTGGAAAATGCCAGTCATGCAATTGTATAGGACCATTAATTGTCCAGTGCTGCATAGGACTGTGACTCTTGGTAATGTGCAAGACCTAGAATATCAGGGTTGGAAGGGACCTCAGGAGGTCATCTAGTCCAACCCCCTGCTCAAAGCAGGACCAGTCCCCAACTGTCTCCCTCAAGGATTGAGCTCACAACCCTGTGTTTAGCAGGCCAATGCTCAAACCACTGAGGTATCCCTCCCTCCCAATTCATATTAGATGAATTTGCAGCAATAGGGTTCCAAAACTGCAATGGGACAATAGATGGCACGCACGTCCCTATTTTGGCACCAGAGTACATCAACAGAAATGGCTACTTTTCTATGGTTACGCAAGCATTGGTGGATCACCAGGTATGCTTCACCGATATCAGTGTTGGCTGGTCAGGGAAGGTGCATGACATTCACATCTTTAAGATCACAGGACTGTTCAGAAAGCTACAAGCAGGGACATTTTTTCCCAACCAGCGGATTACCATTGACAACGTTGAAATGCCAGTAAAGATCCTAGAGGACCCAACCTATCCCTTTTTCCCCTGGCTTATGAAGTCATACACTAGCCACCTCAACAACGCTAAGGAAAGAGTCAATTACCAGCTTAGGAGGTGCAGAATGACAGCTGAATGTGCTTTTAGTAGACTGAAGGGACGCTGGTGTGTTTATGCAATAGATTGGATCTCAGTGAGAAAAATATCCCAATGGATATAGCTGCCTGTTCTGTCCTGCATAATATCTGTGAGGCATAGGCGGGAAAGTTGCTGCCAGGAGGGAAGTGGTGGAGTGGCTGCTGAGTTGGAATAGCCAGACACACGGGCTAGTAGAAGAGCTCAATGCAGAGCTATACGGCTGAGGGAAGCCTTGAAAGAGCACTTAACAGTCAGGCACAGCAGTGTGGCATGGCAGATTGCTGTGCTCTACCTGGCCCTGAAGTTTTGGTGGCTATTAGGAATTGTGTGGTGCTTGGTGTACATTTATGAAGATAACACTGTCTGTTAGTGCACCTATTAATTCTGCAGTGCTTGCTGTACAATTTTAATTAGTACGCTGTTTGTCACTGATCCTGAGTTCTGTCACTCTGTACAAGAATAAGTAGTGGGTGCTTTGAGAAGCAATAGGCATCCTGCAGCATGTGTTGTTAAGTTATAAAGATGAATTATTTACCAAAATATAGATGTTTCTTGCATACCAAAAGCGGTGCAAAAAACCAATGTGCAATTAAAAAACAAGCAGAATAAAAATGTCTGAAATAAATGAACAGAATAGGGGAAAGAGCGTTCATGGCCATTTTCATTCATTTTGGCTACACATACAGCAATCGTAGCTCTCACTGGTGAGCGTATGTGAAGCTGTGGTTCCCCTTATTGTCCCCCAGCATGTAAAGGTAGGCTTAGGGATGAAGCCCTTGATGCCACGTGGAATGTTGAGGGCTGTGGAGCAGGTGCTAGAATGGAGTTTTCCGCTGACTGTGAAGGGAGGGAGACTGTGACTGTTGGACCTGTAGGTCAGTAAGAGTCTGCAGCATTCGTGTTTGCTGTCAGAGAAGCCCCATTTTGTCCTGATGCATCGTCTTCTGCTCCAGGGCCTCTCTCCGTACTGTCTGCAACATTAACGCTTCAAGCCCAGTGCAGCACTGGCTTGCAGGATCTCACTAGAACAGACCTGGGCAAACTACGAGCCCATGGGACCGTCTGACTGGCCCCTGAGCTCCCGGCTGGGGAGCCTAGTCCCCGGTCCCTCCCCTGCTTTTCCCCCTCCCCTGCAGTCACGCCGCTGCACAGGCCACGCTCTGGCCGCCGCTCTCACTGGGCAGCATGGGGAGCGCAGCTGGCTCTGCCCAGGTGTCACGGCTGCGAGCTCCTGCTGCTGGTAAGGGGGTGGAGAGCAGGGGTGGGTTGGGTAAGGGATCAGATGGTCCTGGGGAGCAGTCAGGGAGGAGGGGGTGGTTGGATGGAGTGGAGGTTTGGGAGGGGTAGTTAAGGGATGGGAAACAGGGTTTGGGAGTGGGAGTCTCGGGGGGCCTGACAGGGGGAAGTGGGGTGGATAGGGGTCAGGAGAACAGTCAGGACAGGGAGCGGCAGGGGTGGGATCCTGGGGGTCCTAGGAGGTGGTCAGGGGATGAGGAACAGAGGTCGGTTGGATAGGGGGGTGAGAGTTCCTGGAGGGGGCGGTCAGGGGACAAGGAGCAGGGGTGTTGGATAGGTTGGGGGCTCTGAGGGGGGCAGTCGGGGATGGGAAGTGGGAGGGGACAGATAGGCGGCAGTGCCAGACTGTTTCGGGAGGCACAGCCTTCCCTACCAGGCCCTCCAAACATTGCGCAACTCCGATGTGGCCCTCGGGCCAAAAAGTTTGCCCACCACTGCAGTAGAATATATCCGCCTGTTTCCTCTTCTTTCTCCTTATTATGGTCAGTCATTCTGTGGGGGTGGAGGGGCAGCAGCAGTTACAGACGGAACACCCAGAGATATCATTGTATTTAGAGTCACAATGGGAGGTGAAAGTTGAGTTTCAGCACTCTTTTCCTTTGTTCTGCCAAAGTTTTAAACAAGACATGCTTATTGACACTTCAGCCCTAGTGCGGCTCTGCATAGCACCGCCCTCCAGCGTGAGTGAAGGTGCTGCATGGCCCAGTGAGGGAAGGCCTGGCCACGAGGAAGGAATCGTTCTGTTGCATGAAACAATAAAATTTCAGCCCAGATTTCTATAATGGCACCGAGCACTGGTGCTACTTTCCATAGACGGTGGTAATTCTAGCTGATATCTCACTCATGAGGGCAACAAAGACACAGAGAGCACAGCTGCTGGTGGTGTCCCTAAGCTATCCAGGCCCATACACTGCTAGTCTGTTTACTGGAATGGTGCTTGCCAAAGTCATTGTGGAGTGGCACGGGAAAGAGTCCTACTATGGAGGAAGAAATAAGGCAGCCATCCCTAGAAGCCTTTGGGAGACGATTGCAGAGTTCTTCCATGAAAGTTTCATTGTGACCTCTCAGCAGGATTCAAGGGACATCCCTGTGTGTACACACAAACTGCTCTGTATGTGCCCTTCTCTCCTCCTTCCCAACTAAGTCTACAGGGGAATGAAAAGCAGATAACAACTCTACCTCTGTTTGTTGTATAGCTTCCTCTTCTAGTGTGAGCAAATTACTGAAAAGTCAATACTTGTATCCTGCTACACTGGGGTTGGGTAGCATCTGCACATTTAAACATTGTAATGGGACATGCATTCACATACTTACCTGAGGTTCCTTCCCCGACATCGAGCTTACTCACTCACTAGACTGCAGTGGACCCTCGGAAAGATGCTCGCTTGTGGCATAGTTGGACCCCCAGGTTGCATGTCCCTCATCCTCCTTGCTGGGGGAACACAGCAGAGGTCTGTGTCTGGGGCTCCTTGGAGGTATATAAAGTGCTCTCTGTGTGTGGTGGTGCGGGGGGTGTCTGTGTCTGCCAAATATGGCATGCAACTCAATAAAAAAAGCAGCAGGTCTGCAGCTCAGCACCAGATTTATGTTGGCCTACCACAGATCCTTCACTTTCACACAGCACCGCCGCTGAGCCCTGTCGTACCCCTTCTCCAGCATCCCCCATGCAATCTGCCCGTAGAGGTCAGTGTTTGTACAATTGCTCCCACGGGCCCAAGAGAGCCAATACCTCCTGTCTACTCCAGGCAAGAGCACATCGCCAGCACGGTCAGTTGAGCAGCTGCACACAACAAAGGAGAGCTGCAAGGTGTGCTCCCCAAGCTGGGCAATAAAGAAAAGTAATTTAAAAAATATGTAGGGTCTTAAAGGGGGTAGTGACTTCTGGTCTCTATGCCCCCTGGACAGTGGAGTTCACAACTATGACCAGAGTGGTCAGTGTCAGGCATTGTGGGACAGCTGCTGGAGGGCTGTTAAGGGTGGACATAGGTTACATGGTGTCTACACTTGCACTGCATTGACCAAAGTAGGTCAACTATGACGCAATGCTGTTTGGGGAGATGGTGTTACTGCATCCCCGTAAGGGGGCACTTATGTTGGCAGGACACAAATTTGAGCAGACACATGCACAAATAGGTTGATGCAAGATGACTTAGGTCAAGTTAACTTCATAGAGTGTAGACCAACCCTAAGGAATTGCTCCTTTTTTTTCTTGGTTCCTCCTGCATTTAGAGAAGGATTTTGTTCACTCCTTGCAAGTAAACAAGATTACATCAAAGACAATGCCAAACGCCATCAATTTCTATTTCCAATGGGAACATCCTCAGGGACCCAAAATTTACTAGCCACTCAGGTCAAAAAAGTGCAATAGTACCATTTGTTTGCCTGAGAACAGCCTCTTTCCCAATGCAACACTGGTGCAGCTGATATCAGCAGAGGTGTTTAAGCTGGAGGCCTTCAATTTAAAAGGGGACGGAGGTGGAGTGTTGTCCATGAGGGAGTCTTTGAAGCATATTTCTTCCTTCACATTGGTCTTAGATAGTTTGGAGCAACTGACCTGCAAAGAATGCTGAAAATTCTATCTATTTTCATTTGGAGAATGCAGTGAGAGTCATGTTTCCGGACAAGGGGAAGTGCTTTTGTTTTTTTATTGGGGGTGGCTCTGCTGATTTCTTGTTTTATGAAATGTGTTTTTAATTGATGCCATGGGTGCTTTTATATTGTGTTCTAAACCCAAATGAATATTCACCAAGTACTCATCTTGCTTAATTTGTAAGAGCGGATGGGATCATAGCACAAGACGTATGGCTACAGGTCAATGAGGCACTCATAGCCCTCGTCCAGACTAACCCGCGGCATCGGCGGGTTAAAATCGATTGCTCGGGGATCGATATATCGCGTCTAGTCTGGACGCGGTGTATCGATCCCCGAGCGTGCTTACATCGATTCCGGAACTCCATCAATCCGAACGGAGTTCCGGAATCGACGCGGAGAGCCGCGGACATCGATGCCGCGCCGTCCAGACTGGTGAGTACCTCGATTTTAGAAATTCGACTTCAGCTACGTTATTCACGTAGCTGAAGTTGCGTATCTAAAATCGATTTTAATTCCTAGTCTGGACGTGGCCTTAGACAGTGGAGCACTCTTAGTGAACAGTACTTTATGTGCATGAATGAACATTTTCAAACTTGGGTGACTAAAGTTAAGTGCCTAAATAAATGATATAATTATTTGTAAACAGTTCTGAGTGCCCACAACTCCTTTTGAATCAATGGAAGCTGTGGGTGCTCAGCACCAATGAGAATTGGGTCACTTAATTATATACCGAACTTTAGGCTCTCAGGTTTGAAGATTTGGCCCCACTTATCATAAATGGACTGAGTAGTTCCTCCCAAAAGAATGATATATACTAGTAATACCTTCACACATTTGACCACACAGGAGGCAGTTGATTCTAAAAATAAAGAGGAACTATATAGCCTCTTTTTCATTTCTCTTTCCAGTTGGTGGGTTGGTTTGTTTTGTTTTAGTTACTAGGGATATTTACATGAAAACAGGATCTTTGTTTCTCAATACTTCACATGCTCTTCCTGCTTATTCCTTGCCAGAAGTTATTATTATCTGTTTTTGATGGTGGAATCACTTCCAGGGGAGCTAGCATGATATCTAAGAAAGTCTGACACATTTTGGCAGCAAATACGAAGTGGGAGCAGGTGAACTTTCAAGACTAAAGATCTTGTTTTCATATAAACGTTATTAAACACTTTACAAACAAACAAAAATCTGCCACACAAGTAAAATGGTTTCTGTATAGGATTTTTTTCTGAGTTTTTCAGGAGCTTGGTTAAAGTTTGAAAGACCACTGTATATGAGGTGATATACGCTACATTTCTCAGAGTAAATTTACATGCACAAAATAGTTCTAGTCATGAGTTGTATTAAAATAAACATGGGTTCATTTGTAGATTAAAACTGCTTTCTGAAATATTTATAACAACTCTGATTTGAAGTTTTTCTTTTTTTTTTTTAATAAATCTTTTTACTTTCTTCTGTTAGCCCTAGCTTGGGAGGGTAATTTACTTTGCAGTGCAGAGTTAAAAGTCTGTAGTTTGCTTTATAATCAAATTAGGTGGAAGGAAATCCTAGAGGAAATGTACAAAGATTTACATGTCTTTTTAGGCAGCTCTAGTGATTAGGCAATATTTTAGATTTCATGGAAATGTATATCCAGCTGAAATGTCAGAAAGTCAAGAAAGCTAAAATATACTGTGACTATTATCCAGAGTGTCTATCTTTATAGTCCTCAGAAATAGAGATGTTAAAATTAAGTGTGAAATGATCTATCTTTTGTCTAAGAACATTACATTCTTACAGAATTGTCTCTTGATTTCTAGATGCAGACAATAAGAGGAACAGGCATGGAATAAAATCTTCCACCTTCATGGAAAAAAGGGTAATTTGAATCCAAGCAGTTTTATTTAAAACCTAAACCACCGCTGTAGCTAAAGACATGGAGGAATCCACTTTGTGTTGTTACATGTTTAGCTAGACTTCTGCAAGAAATTGTGTTAGCATATTCCAAAAATGGGAAGTCAGGAGCAGCCGCATTTCCTAAATAGCAACTTCTCATTCTCTACTTCAGTCTTATAATTCCCTTGAAGCAATACATTTCACATTCACAGTTACTTTGGGTGGAACTAATTCCACCTCAGTGTCATCTGGTGCAACTGCACTGAAATTGGGGCCACTTAAACCAAGGTTGGTTTTGGCCCTGTGACTTGTGATCTTGGCTTATACAGAAAGTTTTTTTCTCCTGAGTTGCATTTCTTCTGTAAAGTACCAGGATACAAGAGAACACATGAGATGCCATGACACCATTGGCTGATATGACAGTCGGCCATACCAGAGCACTAGGATAGGGGAAAAGTGATTTTTCCTTAAACACAGAGGTCTTGCATGGCCGAATAGCACATAGTTACATCTCTTTATTTTTAATAAGTCACATTGATTTCAACTAGCACTGCTTCATTTGAGAAACTACAACTATATGTGCAGATTTTAATTCTTAACATGAAGGTTCTCTCAAACTTAGACATTAAGACTGCATCTGGACTCTCATGAACAGGGCTACTGGAGGAGGGCAAGTGGGGCAATTTTCCCCAGGCCCCACAGGGGCCCCCCATGAGAATGTAGTATTCTATACTATTGCAATTTTTTTTTTATGGAAGGAGCCCCCGAAATTGCTTTGTCTCAGGCCCCCTGAATCCTCTGGGCAGCCCTGCTCATGAAGGCCATAGGCCAAATCATGCCTGCATTTTTGTAGCTCTTGTAAAGCAGACTTCTAATTCCAGTTTATTTAGGTACGTCTACACTACAGGATTCCGATTTTACATAAACCGGTTTTATAAAACAGATTGTATAAAGTCGAGTGCACCTGGCCACACTAAGCACATTAATTCGGCGGTGTGCGTCCATGGTCCGAGGCTAACGTCAATTTCCGGAGCGTTGCACTGTGGGTAGCTATTCCATAGCTATCCCATAGTTCCCGCAGTCTCCCCCCGCCCCTTAGAATTCTGGGTTGAGAGCCCAGTGGCTGATGGGGCAAAAATCATTGTCGCAGGTGGTTCTGGGTAAATGTTGTCAGTCATTCCTTCCTCCGGGAAAGCAATGGCAGACAATCATTTCGCGCCCTTTTTCCCTGGATTGCCCTGGCAGATGCCATAGCACGGCAACCATAGAGCCTGTTCAGCTTTTTTTTTTTTTACAGTCACTGTATGTGTACTGGATGCCGCAGACAGAGGCGATACTCCAGCGCTACACAGCAGCATTCATTTGCTTTTGCATGATAGCAGAGATGGTTACCAGTTGTTCTGCACTGTTTGCTGCCAGTGTAAATAGCTAGTGAGATGACGGTTATCTGTCTTTCTGTACTGTCCGCTGCTATCATGGGTGCCCCTGGCTGAGATCGGCTGGGGGTGCAAAAGCAAAACTGGGAATGACTCCCCGAGTCAATCCCTCCTTTATGGTTTCTAAAAATAGAGTCAGTCCTGCCTAGAATATGGAGCAAGTGTACTAGAGAACCAGTGTATCAGAGAGCACAGCTGCTCTGTCTCAGATCCCGCAGAAATGATGAGCTATATGCCATTCACAGGGGGGGTGCCCCTGCAACAATCCCACCCGTTGCTTCCCTTCTCCCCCAACCTTCCTGGGCTACCATGGCAGTGTCCCCATTTCTGTCATGAAGTTATAAAGAATGCAGGAATAAGAAACAGTGACTTGTTAGTGAGATAAAATGAGGAGGAGGCAGCCTCCAGATGCTATGACAGTCCAAGCAGGACATTAAGCGGTGTGGAGGAGAGGAGCCCAGCATCCCGCTGCTATGATAGTCCAGGCAGTACAGAATCTTTTCTTTACACAGGAAAGGGAGGGGGCTGATGGAGCTCAGTCCCCAGTTGCTATGATGAGGACGGTTACCAGCCGTTCTGTCCCATCTACTGGGAATGAGCAGGAATCATTCCTATTTTTACCCAGGCGCCCCCAGCCGACCTCACCTGAGGCAAGCCAGGAGCACTCACGGGCTGATGGTGACAACGAATATCAGTCATATTGTACCATCTGCCACCAGGGAGGGGAGAGGAGCGGATACTGCTCTTCACTGCTGCAGCATCGCGTCTACCAGCAGCATTCAGTAGACATAGGGTGACACTGAAAGAAGAAGAAACGCTTTCTTTCGCTTTTCTTTCACGTGGGGTGGGGGGAGTAAATTGACGAGCTATTCCCTGAACACGCCGGACAATGTGTTTGAACCTACAGGCATTGGGAGCTCAGCCAAGAATGCAAATACTTTTCGGAGACTGCTGTGGACTGTGGGATAGCTGGAGTCCTCAGTACCCCCTCTCTCCCTCCATGAGCGTCCATTTGAGTCTCTGGCTTCCCATTACGCTTGTCACGCGGCACTGTGTAGCCTGGAGATTTTTTTTTTCAAACGCTTTGGCATTTCGTCTTCTGTAACAGAGCTCTGATAGAACAGATTTGTCTCCCCATACAGCGATCAGATCCAGTATCTCCCGTACGGTCCATGCTGGAGCTCTTTTTGGATTTGGGACTGCATCGCCACCCGTGCTGATCAGAGCTCCACGCTGGGCAAACAGGAAATGAAATTCAAAATTTCGCAGGGCTTTTCCTGTTTACCTGGCTACTGCATCCGAGTTCAGATTGCTGTCCAGAGCAGTCACAGTGGTGCACTGTGGGATACCGCCCGGAGGCCAATACCGTCGATTTGCGGCCACACTAACCCTAATTCGATATGGTAATACCGATTTTAGCGCTACTCCTCTCGTTGGGGAGGAGTACAGAAACCAATTTAAAGAGCCCTTTATATCGATATAAAGGGCCTTGTAGTGTGGACAGGTACAGCGTTAAATCAGTTTAACACTGCTAAAATCGGTTTAAACGCGTAGTGTAGACCAGGCCTTAGACTCTCAAGGTGATATCCTGGCTCCATTAAAGTCCACATCAAAACTCCCATTGACTTCAGTGGGGCCAAGATTCCACTCGAGTGCACTACAAATATATATATATATGGGTCTATGGTTATAAAAAGCTGAAGGGAGCGTCCAGCATCCTGAGTTGCACCCATGATTATGAAAATATTTAAAATGACAGGCCATGCAGACTCATGTCTTGATACATTCTAAACGTGGTGCTGGCACAGCAGTCTCATTGGATGCAGTGCACTGCCACATCGAGGTCAGCGTTCAGGACAAAATCATAGCTCAGTCTTCTGGCTCTCAGCTAGAGAGCAGCACGCTGACTTCTAGAGAGCAGGATGCTCTGTGCATGGTGACATCCCCTCTAGCAGACAGGTGGAGAGTTACTGACTGTTTCCAGGGAAGCCATATCAAGCTTTCCTCAGCAGACAAATAGTTGCTGCAACTCACAAGACCGAAATCTCTGACGCCTTTTTAGCCTCCACAATGCATAGCATAATCCATCTAGCAATGGAGGACTTGGAAGCTCTGAGTCCTTAGCATTTCAGATGGGAAGATATGAATAGGGAGTCTGATCTTCTTGTGTAGTCTACTACTACTCTTAGATTCACCAGGTGTATTCTGTGGGCTCTTTCCTCCAGGCTCCAGATGCCTTGAGCTGTTTGGGTTCCCATGTGTGCTTCCCAGCACTCCAGGCTGGTGTCAATTGTGAGAACCAGAGGATCTGGAAGGCATATGGGCATACCTTTGTGGACATTGCCCTGGGCTGACCACAATTTTCAGAAGCTGAGCACCAGCATCGGGATCTTTATTTGATCCTTCCAGTGTTATGGAGAGCGGTTGCACACCTTTAAGATGAAGCTGTGAAGGTGCCTGATGTGTGATTGTTCCCATAGATTGACCTCTCTGCATGACACTAGGAGGCCTCACAGTTGAAGGCCCAGTGCTCTGGTGGGCCTCTTGCAGCTCCAGAACAATGTGGAAAGCGCTGTCTCTAGTGATGGGTAGATCTTTATTAAAATCTCTGTGTACACTCCCAGGTGACTTAGTTTTGTGGACAGAGTCAAGGAGCTTTTCTTGACATTGATAAAGCATTGTGCTTGCAGGGTATTCAGCATCAGGGACATGGCCCTGTTATCAGGGATGGAGCTTTGCTCAAGATGTGGTCCAGGAGAGGATACGTGTAGACACTCTGTGACCTGAGTCTGGCTATGATTATCACCACCTTCTTTGTAAGGATCCTGGGGGTCAAGGACAGGCCGAATGGGAATAGCCAGTATTGATAATGCTACCTGCCATAAGCAAACCTTAAAAATCTGTGGTGATGCAGTCTGATAGGAATATGGAGATATGCATCCACCAGATCCATTGAAGTCAGAAGATCCATCTGGAACATGGATGACACAGTAGAGGCCAGGGTCGCCATCCAAAACTTAATTTTCTTCATCCACTTGTTGCCTTTTGAAAATGGCTTTGATTGCCCCTGTCGAACAATGAAGAAGATGGACTAATAGAACCCTGAGAATCTTTCTTCTGAGGAGATGCTCTCTATCATGCCCATGTCTAAAAGATGAGATATCTCTTTCTGGATCAGACTGTGCTTTCCAGGGTTGTTGGAGATGGAGGACTGGATAGGGAACAGATGAGGTAGGGCCCATAGCTCAAGGGAATATCCCTAACTCACTTGTCTGTGATTGATGTAAACCATTCCTCCAGGAAATGGGAAATTCTACCTCCTAGATTCAGTGCTGAGCAGAGGCCTATGCAGTCTTTACCATAAAGAAGCTTTGGGAGGGGTGGGATTCCCCCTGACCTTTCACCTCAGACCTCGGTTCTGTGGCTTTCCTTTGGAGAACCTGCTTTCCCTTTGTTGGTATTTCTGTGAGGATGAAGGCTAAAAGGAGCATCTCTGTCTGAGGGCCAGTCTATACTCTTTCCTGAAGCCATTACGTGTCATCGGGAGAGACTGTTTGGATTTTGCCACACTGTCTGCCACTACATCATCTAGCTTTTCTCAAAAAAGAAGGAAGTCTGTAAACTTGGCAGGTCACAGAAACCTGCTTTGAGTGGGTATCAACCTTCCAGGGTCAGAGCCATAGCTGGCACCTGGTTACTGAGCATGGCTCTGGCTGAGAATCTCATTGCATCCATTGAGGTGTCACCTACAAACGCTGTTTCTGGGAAAACTCTTCAAAATAGAGTCAAAGTCAGGGTGATCTCTACCCTTACGGGTCCTGAGATCTTCCAACCAGGACAGCGATGCCCTTGCAAAGCAGGTGGCTGGTAGGGAAGCCTTGAGGGGGCTGAGGTCTCAAAGTCTTTTTTGGGAGTGGCCTCCATCTTTCTATCCATGGGGTTCTTACGATTGGACTCCCCTTCTGAGGGGGTAACCATATCTTTGACTTGGGATGCTATAGAGGTGTCAACCTTTGGTATTTCTGAATAGGGTCCTTTGGTTTCTGAATCTTATAGAACCTGAGGTAATTTTTGTTAATGTGAATGCCCTCATTGGGTTTCTCCCATTCATCCCTGATCACTTCCTCAAAGGAAGAGTGTAGGGGAATCGCAGCTCCAGGGACGATTTTGAGGGAAGAAATTTATTCTGAGGCTTACTTGTAGGAGTCTGTTTGGGTTGAATCTTAATAGTGGAGACAACCTTGCTGCATCTGGCCTCAAATTTTGCAAGGGAGGTGGGAGGAGATCCATCTCCATGAGCTGCACAGAGGCGGGCAGCAGCCCAGACGTTCAGAAATGCAGGAGGCGCTGGCTACAAAACAGTGGAATTACTCCAGGGATGAATTTGTCCCAATATGCATGCAGCACTGCTTCCACAGTTCTCCCACATTAGAGTACGTCCTAAATGAATACAGACATAGGAGATAAGACGTAGAAGGGCTATGTATTTAGTTAATTCAACGTAAATCACTTGTCACAGGACTAACCAGAAACACCTCATTGAGCTGGAATAGTCCAAAGTGTAAAAAATTTTCCAACAGCTTTGTGCCTTTCTAACACCTTCTCCACTTATATGGATGTGAGAATTAAATGTTAGAATGGCACGTCTATTATACCAGCACAGCGCGTTATAAATTCACGTACAGCTCATATCAGTATGGGTTTATTTTGGTTATTCAGAGAGAACAGAACACTAAAAATAAAAAAAGGTGGTGGTCAGTTTAGTGAGGGTGTTTTTTAGTCAGATTATTTTTGTTGCTCTTCTTTAGTTGTTCACTTTTTAATTGATTGTAAATAAACAGAATGAATGACTTTTTGAAAAACTGGGTATAACTATTTTAGTATTGACCGTTTTTCTCTCTCAGGCTTTGTGTACACTAACACTGTTGTTGGCAAACCTTTTGTCAGCCCAGGGTGTGACAAAAAAAAAGCCACCCTGACCAATTTAAGTTTCACCAACAAAAGTGCCAGTGTGAACAGTGCTATGTCATTGGGAGACGCGCTCCTGCCAGCTATCGCTGCTTGTTGGAGGTGGTTTGGGGAGAGCTCTGTCCTGCTGGCACAGAGCGGCTACACAGGAGATCTTACAGCAGCGCAGCTGCAGCGGTACAGCTGTGCCACTGTAGGTCAGTTGTGTAGCCGTGGCCTTAGTAAATGTGGAAATAGTTGCTTTCTTTCCTCTAAGCAGTAAACGTCCCTACTGGTATAAACGTACAGTATTTTGTTTTGTTTTCAACAGAGCACAGAAGAGACAGCAACAGAAAATAGTTTACGACTTTTAAGGAAAAAACGTAACACACACAAAGGTTTGACAAATAATTAATATTATTACCGCGATTTGATGTTATAATAAATTGTACTGAAATGGTCAGTGTGAGGTCAGGTCACCTCCTAGTAGCTGAATCACAGCTATATGTTATATGAATCACAGCTATATGTTTCCTTTTTTTCTCCGTTGGCTAATTCTCTGCATACTGGCAACGGAGTGGAGTTCTGATTTGCAGAACAGCTGTGTGATTTCAAAATAATTGTGCAGGAAGCAAATCCCACTGCTTTGGCTGAGGGCCATTATTATCCAATAAGAGTCAATTATTCCCCAGTGGTTATATAATCCCTTTACCCTGAGTGGCTGCTGGGTTCAGAACTCCTCATCAGTAGGCCCACAGCAAACATGGATGGCTCAGCTTCTGCCCACTCCCCTCCCTTCAGATATGAAATGAGATTACATTTAGAAAGGAAAATTACTCTTAGCTGGAAAATTAACATTAGCCTCCTTTAAAGGGGAAGGAGGAACAGGCAGTAGAGTTATTGAGAAGGCTGGTGTGACGTGTTAATGGGGCCAGAAGTTGAGGTAACCATTAGGGGATATTCATAAGTTATAGAACAGATGCTTAATTCTGCATTTGTAAGAGTGTTACAAAGGGGTAGGTGGGTCTTGAAAGTCACCAACAAAATGTGTTATCTAATTTATGAACATCCTCTTAGTTGTGGCTAGCAAGATGTGGAGATGAGGCCGGTAGCCAGTTAAGAGTACAGGTGAGACAATGTCAAGCCCATTTCCGTACAAAAACTATTCAAAGACATTTCCAGTTATTGCTGGTTGATAACCAGCCCCTCAAAATGTTTTAGGCCACCATGCAGTCATTACCTCAAAAGAAAGCATGGTCTTTGAATAGTGGATGTACACTGTATTATAAAATGCATTGTAACGTGTTTTATTTTGATTTAGCTCTTGTAATTGCATCTTTCTGTAGTAAAGCAAGTGGTCGAGCAGCCTGCTTAGTAGGTAGCGTTCCTTTCCAATGTTTTATACTGCACAAAAAGCACTGTTGTAATTACCCATTGGGATTACTCTTCCAAATAATGAGAGAGTTTGTATTAAAGAGGCAAAAGTGGCATTTACCTACGGTATATGATAGCTAAATTCAGTGTGCTTGAAATACATTACCATGGTTTTTTTTTTAAATTATACCACTCTGTATTACTGCTACAACTGTACTTCAACAAGCAGAAGACCCTCATAGAAAATGCTGGAACATTTTATTTATGTATTATAGGATATCTGGTATAAGCAGAGCTGTTCTTTCTTTCTTTCTCTCAATGTCCCACCGATAACAAAATTATATATAAAGCAGTTTTTTAACTCTGACATTTGCTCCTGTAATTTATTCTTCACCTGAAGTCCTAATCCTTAGAGCTGCATCCTCATAATCCTCTTCACAATAACTAACTGATGTCAAAACCTAAGATCCTGATTTGAAGTGGGGAAAAAACCTGCAGGAGCAAATAATCCTGTAAAAACATCTGTTTTCATGAAAATGTCCTGCGAAAGAAACAAACACAGAGCGAACAGTAATTTGTTGGTTTTGGCGTGTTTTCCAAAGTTGCCAGGCGTGCTCAGCAGCTCTTTTTCGTGAGGACCCATGCTTTAATAATGGGATTTGTTATACTTTCTCCTGAGGTCTTTACTCAAACCCTTCAAATCAAGAGACAGTTTATCTTTTTTCAAAACAAAGGAGGTGCACACTTTAATACAAAGTGTACACATGTTCCTCCTTTCAAACAGCCCATTTATTTTAGCATAATTGATGACTGTCCTCAGACAGACTGAGTTAAAAACGGGAACATATATTTTCCTAGTTTTCCAGCAGCTGCAAAGTTGCCATATAAAGTGGACTGCAATAAGGCAAGTGAATTGCTGTGTCATTTGGGAGATCCATGTTCAGGTACGGATGCTATTCTTCAGCCAAATCCTGTTCAAAGTATTCCCTATTAGAACTATTTCTCCCCATTCCTGTTCAAACCATGCAGCAGCATTAAGAGAGAATGTAGTGAAAGCTATCTGATTTACTAGACTGAGAGATGCATGGAGGAATATGAATCTAATGAAGGATTGTGGTGATACACTTTGCCTGCCTGGAATTGAGGGGGGTTTATTACTGGCACTGTGCCTATTGGCTTCTGACCCTTTCAGTGTCTCATCTGAAAGGGTTAAGGAGGTAGCATTAGAACCATTACTTTAGCCATGTTCACTCACATCCAGGAGAGTGCGGATAGGAGCTGCTGCAATTAGCGTAAAGCAGTGCTTCTGAAAGCTGGTCCGCTGCTTGTTCAGGGAAAGCCCCTGGTGGTCCGGGCTGGTTTGTTTACCTGCCGCGTCCACAGGTTTGGCCGATCGCAGCTCTCACTGGCCGCAGTTTGCCGCTCCAGGCCAATGGGGGAAGGGCAGCCAGCACATCCCTCGGCCTGTGCCGCTTCCCGCAGCCCCTATTGGCCTGGAGCGGCGAACCGCAGCCAGTGGGAGCCACGATCGGCTGAGCCTGCAGACATGGCAGGTAAACAAACAGGGCCAGACTGCCAGGGGCTTTCCCTGAACAAGCAGCAGACCGGCTTTCAGAAGCACTGGTGTAAAGGACTTTGAGATACAATGAACTACAGTAACTGTGCTGAGACACAATTTCAGCAGAAGTATGTGTTGTATATTTTAACAGCAAGAATAGACTTTCTTAGGAAGTGCAAACAGGCTGGACTTCTGGACGGCATATTTAAAGAAATGCTCGACACACTTCACCTTGCAAAGGAAAAACTGATGGATGACAACACTTCAGAAACAGGTACTGTGAACAAATAGGAACTCTGCTTTGGACAGATTCTGAGTTGAGCCATTTAATTCTTGGTACTTTAACTCAGGGTCATGTTCACCTTTTTAGAGCCCTAAATGGTTTGAGTGTTGGTTACCTAAGAGACCATCTCTCGCTTCCTCTGCTATCCTACTTCAGTGGGGTGTTAGTGGCATGGGGGCAAGGAACTGCCAAGAATTCATTATCTGTGAAAGCGCCTCAAGTCTGGAATTTGTTAAACAAGCCCCTTCCCCCAACATACACACATAGCTTAGTCTGCCAGATCCCAGGGATGCTGCAAGATGTATCAAGCATTTTCAGAAAAGGGTGTTTGAAAGGTTGTGAAGATTTTATCTGGACTGGGGTTGTGTCTTATTTCATCACAGAGGAATGAGCAATCTTTGTTAAAGATTGTTACAACAGCATATGAAAAAAATTGCATAAGAATGCATTAAGTCTTGTAATAGATTATTTAGATTAACATAAATTTAAAATATATTGGGGGTTCAGATATAGCTACAGTACTTGTACGAAACACTGTTCTTGAAGCAGTCAACCCAGCTTAACAATCTTATGGACAAAGCAACGTTAAAGAGAAGTTCAGATTTCACTTTGTGGTGCTTAGCCTTCTCAGGGTATGTCTACCCTGCCCACCGGATCGGTGGGCAGCGATTGATCCAGCGGGAATCAATTTATCTTGTCTAGTCATGATAAATTGTACTCCACTGCTGCGAGAGGCACAGGCAGAGTCCATGGGGGAGCAGCAGCAGTCGACTCACTGCAGTGAAGACACCGCGGTGAGTAGGTCTAAGTATGTCAACTTCAGCTACGTTATTCACATAGCTGAAGTTGCATAACTTAAATGGATTCCCCCTACAGTGTAGACCAGGCCTTAGTTTTCAAAATAGTCTACTGCTATATCCTTTTGAGGATGAAGGATATTATTGTAGTCGACACTGTTAAGGAAAGAGAAATAACCCAATTAACTAAATCTCTCTCATAAAAGAAGAGGTTTTTGCATAGCAAAAGTTGCCAGAAGTAATTAAAAAAAAACGTATTCACATCTTAGAATCTCACAGCACTTTATAAACATGAATTAAGTAATCCTCTGAACACCCATGTGAGGTGTGTAAGCATTATCTGTGTTTTACTGAGGGAAAACCTGGCACTAAAGCTTAATTTAATGATACTATGTTAACAAACACTATTTAAGGATGCTTCAAAGTCACTTCATGCATTTAGAAATGTAAACAATGTATTACCGTCTTCGACTGGGCACTTTCATATCATGTGATTTGCAAATAGCAGTTAAATTGGCTTCCAGCCACTTCTATCATGTGGCACATGGTCCCAGAGGTGTTGCAATAACTAGATTTTAAAACTTAAATACATTACATGAACTTGGGTACCAGACGAACAGCTCCTATTTAAATGGATCCCTATTAAAGGGGTGCAGACTGTATGTAAAATGTAATGAGGATCCCATTTATATCTTATTTTCCATAGGAAATTAGTGAAGTAAAATTGTGAAATTGACACTTCTTCCTTGGTATAAAATGACAGAAGGGCAATTAGTATCTTTCCCAGCATTCTAGCTTTCTGAGCTTAAAAGCCTCATAATTAAAACAATTGGTATAGTGTACAGATCGGTAGTTACCACTGTGCAATTTTTAAGTTCCTCTATGTTAACATGTAACAGTAAATCAACTTTTTTTTTCAACCCCTAGAATACGAGGAAACAGTAATATCACTTTTTGACTGTAGCCTGTTTGAAAATATACTTACAAATGTTCATTCAGGTATGTAAATATATATATATGCTACTATATAAAGTAACACTCCCAAAGGAGTAGTTATTAGAATTAAGGTTATTCTTCTGACGGTTATGGTATAGTATCAGTTTAAAATCAAAGCTTTCTTATGTTGTATGAACGCCCAAGTGAAATCATTGGCATCACTATCCTTAGAAACATAATATTGTACAAGTTTGTCTGTCTTATTTGAATCAGGACAAGAGGGTTTTCCATAGTTTTAACTATTTGAGTTTCAAGAACCTCATCTGACTTCTTGACTCAGTGGACCCTGCCTCTCTCCTACATGATGTGCTGATATCACTGGATTTCCGAATGCATTGTTTCTTCTCCTATATGTCTCCAAGGCCCCCACTCAGTCATTTATTTTAGACAGAACTCGTGTCTTTCAGGCTGACAGTTTAAACATTCCCTTCTCCTTCCCCGATTGCAATAGGTCAGAGATCGGCAACCTTTGGCAAACGGTTCGCCAGGGTAAGCACCCTGGTGGGCTGGGCCAGTTTGTTTACCTGCCGCGTCCGCAGGTTCGGCTGATCGCGGCTCCCACTGGCCACGGTTCGCCGCTCCAGGCCAATGGGGGTGGCGGGAAGTGGCAATTATTCTCAGGTACAGTGTTAGCAACTTGAAATGTTCGTAACCTAAAAAACACAATGTTTTTAAACCTGGCCTTATTTACTGTGAAAAATGTTTTTTTGTTTTTGTTTTTTTCTTACTATAGGAACAGAGGAAAAACTTCAGGAGCTTCTGGAAACTCGGAAAAGACTGGATACTCAGATTGAACTACTGCAAGATATAAAAGAAGTAATTCCTTTCCAGGAAAATATAGCTAGTGCATCTAGTTCAGTGTCTGAATAACCAATACTTCTCTTGATATCAACTTCCATATTAGAGATTTTCTACTGACAGAAACTGCATCTGGTCAGTGTATTAAAGTGACTTTCAGAGATAGGGGTGCACAGAAAAACAATTGGGTGTTTTACTCATATTTTATACCTCACTTTTGCAATAAATTTGTCCTTTTCCTTTTTAATTTTTACTGTGGCTCAAGGAGTGATAAACACTTAAATTTAAATACCGTCTGTACAAGCTTTTTTAAATACTCCATAAGCCACTTTTTAAAATCACTTCAGTTACAGCAGCCCCCTGTCATGTGATGTGTCTGTGATTCAATGTCTGCTTATAGCAGACAAAATCATTATTAAAAATTGTTAAGGCTTTCCAAAGAGGAATTTAACTAGACTTGCACTTGAAGCAGAAGGGTTTTTTATGACATTTTCTCAATTTATAGTATGTTAATGTTTAAGTACTTCTGTTTTAACTGCAATGGTGAGAGGTGGTGTCCATTAATTGCTTGTAAACACCTGAGGCTGGCTGGTGATCATCCTCTGAAAAATCATTCTATGTAAAATAGTTAGGGAATCAAATACTGCAGTAAGAACATTTATGGCTTCCATGTGTTATTTTGTCTTATTATATTAAAATTGTTTGAATACAGAAAAGCAGTACATTTAATTACAAAATTGCAAGTTAGTGACAAATTTGACAATAAAATTTTTTTGTAAAGAAAGTTGTGTATTGAAGAAAACTAGTGACAAAATCCGTTTACGCACCAAAATACTGTTCACAGTACAACCTTGTAGGTTCTCACTGCTAATCCACAGCCTTGCTGATTCTCACAAAACCCCTGGTTTCATCATACTTCATAGCTCAGCTCTAACAGAAGAAACAGTACAACAGGATATTCATATTAAGATTTTATTATTCTTAAATATACTAAAGAACCTTTGCTGCTGTACTGTGAAATAAATGAAATTAAACTACACTTAAATGCACTAAAATATACTTAGTTTTTCACACTTCACTTACTATTTTACACAGTTAACAATGAATGCACTCTGTCATTAGTGTAAATCAATAGTTCTATTGCATAGCTCTATTTGTTGCCTGTAGACAGCCAAAATGTGTCACAGGAGTCCTAAATTCAGGGATTGATAGATGGAACTATTTGAAGATGTTACTTCCAAGGACAAAAGCAAGTTACCAACATTCCAACAAGTCTTTCATCTCTACCTTCTGTGGAAAAGCAGCTAGACGGAGAAGCGCTAGAACAGGAGTCGGCAACCTTTCAGAAGTGCTGTGCTGTGCCGAGTCTTCGTTTATTCACTCTACTTTAAGGTTTTGCGTGCCAGTAATACAGTTTAATGTTTTTAGAAGGTCTCTTTCTAGAAGAAATATATAAACTATATTATTGTTGTATGTAAAGTTAATAAGGTTTCAAAATGTTTAAGAAGCTTCATTTAAAATTAAATTAAAATGCAGAGGTCCCCAGACCCATGGCCAGGATCCGGGCAGCGTGAGTGCCACTGAAAATCATCTTGCGTGCTGCCTTCAGCACCTGTGCCATAGGTTGCATACCCCAGTGCTAGAATACTAGTATGTCAAACAAATGTACATAACACCCTATGTATGTTCATAGCTCTACTTTTACTTGTGCTAGCCTTGTTCTCCTGTTGCAGTGATTGGCTTTCAAATCTACATCTGAGGGTTATGTCAATACTGGAGCTGGAGGTGTAATTTCCAGCACGAGTAGACATGCACACTAGCTTTGATCAAATTAGCTAAAAAATAGCAGTGTAGCTATGGCAGCACTGGCAGCAGGCAGGCTAATCAACCAAATACCCTGGATCTTGGGTGGGATGTATTCCAGCAGTTTCCCAGTGCTGCTGCAGCTAGCTAGAGCAAAGCTAGCACATATAAATTTGCATGAGCTAGAAATTCCACATCCAGCTCCAGGCTAGATGTAATCACAGTAGTATGAACTTGGATAATGATACTGAGCAGCATTTTCAAAATTGTCAGCGTAGTTTAAGAGCATAAGGCTATTGAACATCAGGAGAACTTAGGCTCCTTAGCAACTTTTGAAAACAGAATTTTGATAATTTTATCCGGTATGACTCACACCACAGCCAACTCTTGTCTTCTCAGTTTCCCCACTTGTGTTCACTCACCACAGCCTAACAGCCACTCAGTTCACAGGGACAGGATGCCTTGTCTATGGCTCTTACCCTGGGTGGAGGGGAGAGGGCCACGGGAGATGGTATGTTCCAGAAACTCTGCTTTTCAGTGCCTCTCCTTAGAGGTTCCTGGGTTTTATTTTCTTTCGTGACACCTCTGTGAAATTACCCATACAAATTTTAACAAATACAAGATTTTAACCAAACCTGGTTTGCTTAACATCTAGATTTACACTTAGCTGAACTCAATAAAGCATTCCCAGCTGGGGGGGGGGGGGGAGAGGGGAGTGGCTTTTTCAACCCTTCTTTCTGAGCACTCTGGTCTGCCTTCAGTGACAGTTGCTGTCCAGATAGCAGCCACCCTTGTGCTGTGACTAGGGCTTGCTTTTCAAGTCCCTATCACAGGGTCAGCTTGTATGTTCAGACATGCCTGTCCCTCGTGTCCGTAAGCAGCAAGGCGAGGTTTAATTAACTACAATTAACTTTGGTCAGGATTGCCATTTAGGCAGCAAAAAACCCAAGAACAATGATTAATGGTGGCCTTTCAAAGGCTTAATTAACTTCCCCGCTGCCGGAGCCTTTTGCTGCAGGGGGAATGGCTCCAGTAGCAGGACACTACACTGCTAAAAGTAGCAATGTAGATGGGAGAAGCATGGCTGGGCAGAGAGAGGCATGTAGGGTTTATACCCTAGGGTTCAGGCGTGTAGAGCACTCTATTCACCTAAGCTGTGCCTCCCCGTCTGCACTGCTATTTATACCTAGGAACTGACCAATTTCACAGCCATGAAAAACGTGTCACAGACTGAAATCTGGTCTCCCCCTTTTGTGTGTTTTTACCCATTACACACAGACTTCACAGGGAAGGCCAACATTTCTCAAATTGGGGGGTCCCAACCCAACAGGGAGTTGCGGAGGGGGGGTCGCAAGGTTATTTTAGGGAGGTCGCAGTATTGCTACCCTTCTGCGCTGCCTTCAAAGCTGGGCTGCTGGAGAGCGACAGCTGTTGGCCAGATGCCCAACTCTGAAGGCAGCGCCCAGCCTGCAGCAGCACAGAAGTAAGGGTGGCAATACCACACCCTCACCCTACAATAACCTTGTGACCCCTCCCCCTCCCACAACTTCTTTTTGAGTCAGGACCCTTATAATTACAACACTGTGAAATTTCAGCTTTAAATAGCTGAAATCATGAATGTTACAATTTTAAAAATCCTATGACCACGAAATTGACCAAAATGGACCATGAATTTGGTAAAGCCCTATTTATAGCCATGCTAGCTGGGCATGCAGCGGCTACATGCCGCTATAAGTGTAGACATACGATTAGTAAACAAACTAAGCAGGGTTTGTCATCATGAACTACAAACTGTGGACAGAGAGCCCAGACCCTCCATCTCAGGAATAAAATGATTTCTCACTGTAGGCAACCCTTAAGGAAGCAGTCAATTACTCCTGATTCCAACAATGGAGAGTAACTAGCCATAATCACAGTTTATTACATAAGAACGGCCATACTGGATCAGATCAAAGGTCCATCTAGCCCAGTATCCTGGACAGGGATCAATACCAGGTGCCCCAGAGGGAATGAACAGAACAGGTAATCATCAAATGATTCACCCCGTCACCCATTCCCAGCTTCTGGCAAACAGAGGCTAGGGACACCATCCCTGCCCCTCCTGGCTAATAGCCATTGATGGACCAATCCTCCAAGAATTTATCTAGTTTGTTTTTGAACCCTGTTACAGTCTGGGCTTTCACAACATCCTCTGGCAAGGAGTTCCACAGGTTGACTGTGCATTGTGTGAAAAAATACTTCTTTTTGTTTGTTTTAAACCTGCTGCCTATTAATTTCATTTGGTGACCCCTAGTTCTTGTGTTATGAGAAGTAAATAACTTTCTCCACACCAGTCATGATTTTATAGACCTCAATCACGTTCCCCCTGAGTCGTCTCTTTTCCAAGCTGAAAAGTCCCAGTTTTATTAATCTCTCCTCTTACGGAAGCCGTTCCATACCCCTAATCATTTTTGTTGCCCTTTTCTGAACCTTTTCCAATTCCAATATCTTTTTTGGAATGGGGCACACAGTATTCAAGACATGGGCATACCATGAATTTATATAAAGGCAATATGATATTTTTTGCCTTACTATCTATCCCTTTCTTAATGATTCCCAACATTCTGTTTGCTTTTTTGTCTGCCGCTGCACATTGAGTGGATGCTTTCAGAGACTATCCACAATGACTCCAAGATCTCTTTCTTAAGTGGTAACAGTTAATTTAGACCCCATCATTTTATATGTATAGTTGAGATTATATTTTCCAATGTGCATTACTTTGCATTTATCAACACTGAATTTCATCTGCCATTTTGTTGCCCAGTCACCCAGTTTTGAGAGATCCTTTTGTCTCTCTTCACAGTCTGCCTGGGACTTAACTATCTTGAGTAGTTTTGTATCATCTGCAAATTTTGCCACCTCACTGTTTACCCCTTTTTCCAGATCAATTATGAATATGTTGAAAAGGACTGGTCCAATACAGACCCCTGGGGAACACCACTATTTACCTTTCTCCATGCTGAAAATTGACCATTTATTCCTACCTTTTGTTTCCTATCTTTTAACTAGTTACCAATCCATGGGAGGACCTTCCCTCTTATCCCATGACTGCTTATTTTGCTTAAGAGCCTTTAGTGAGCAACCTCGTCAAAGGCTTTCTGAAAATCTAAGTACATTATATGCACTGTATCCCCCTTGTCCACAATCTGCACTTGTTGACCTCCTAAAATAATTCTAGCAGATTGGTGAGACATGATTTCCCTTTAGAAAAAACATGTTGACCCTTCCCCAACAAATTATGATCATCTGTGTGTCAATTTTGTTCTTGACTACAGTTTCAACCAGTTTGCCTGGTACTGAAATCAGGCTTACTGGCCTGTAATTGCCGGGATCACCTCTGGAGCCTTTTTAAAAATTGGCATCACATTAGCTATCCTCTAGCTATCCTTCTTGGTACAGAAGCTGATTTAAATGATAGGTTACAGACTACAGTTAGTAGTTCTGCAATTTCACATTTGAGTTCCTTCAGAATTCTTGGGTGAATACCATCTGGTCCTGGTGACTTATTGCTGTTTAGTTCATCAATTTGTTCCCAAACCACCTCTAATGACACCTCAATCTGGGACAGTTCACCTAAAAAGAATGGCTCAGGTTTGGGAATCTCCCTCACATCTTCAGCCGTGAAGACCGATGCAAAGAATTTATTTTCTCCGCAATGGCCTTATTGTCCTTGAGTGCTCCTTTAGCATCTCAATCGTCCATTGGCCCCCACTGTTTGTTTAGGCGGCTTCCTGCTTCTGATGTACTTAAAAAATTTTTTGCTATTACTTTTTGAGTCTTTGGCTAGCTGTTCAAAATCTTTTTTGGTCTTCCTAATTATATTTTTACACTTCATTTGTCAGAGTTTATGCTCCTTTCTATATTCCTCACTAGAATTTAACTTCCACTTTTTAAAGGATGCCTTTTTATCTCTCACTGCTTCTTCTACTTTGTTGTTTAACCCTGGTGGCTCTATTCTGGTTCTCTTACAATGTTTTTTAGTACACATTTAAGTTGGGCCTCTACTATGGTGTTTTTGAAAAGATTTTACTTTTGGTGCTGTACCCTTTAATTTCTATTTCACTAACCTCCTCATTTTTGTGTAGTTCCCCTTTCTGAAATTAAATGCTACAGTGTTGGGCTGCTATGGTATTTTCCCTGCCTCAGGGATGTTAAATTTAATTATATTATGGTCACTATTACCAAGCGGTCCGGCTATATTCACCTCTTGGACCATATCCTGTGCTCCACATAGGACTAAATGAAGAATTGCCTCTCCTCTTGTGGGCTCCAGGACTAGCTGCTCCAAGAAGCAGTCATTTAAGGTATCAAGAAACTTATCTCTGCATCCTGTCCTGAGGTGATATGTACCCAGTCAATATGGGGATAGTTGAAATTCCCCATTATTAATTATTACTATTAGAGTTTTTCATTTACAGCCTCTCTAATCTCCCTGAGCATTTCACAGTCACTATTACCATGCTGGTCAGTAATATATCCCTACTGCTATATTCTTATTATTAGAGCATGGAATTATTACCCACAGAAATTCTGTGATACAGTTTGGTTCATTTAAGATTTTTACTTCATTTCATTCTACACTTTCTTTCACATATAGTGCCACTCCCCCACCAGCACGACCTGTTCTGTCCTGCGGATATATTTTGTACCTTAGTATTACTGTGTCCCATTGATTATCCTCATTCCAACAAGTTTCTGTTATGTCTATTATATCAATATCCTCATTTAATACAAGGCACTCTAGTTCACCCATCTTATTATTTAGACTTCTAGCATTGGCATATAAGCACTTTAAAAATTTGTCACTTTTTAGCTGTCTGCCATTACATGATGTAATTGAATGGGACTTTTTCTCATTTGACTGTTTCTCATCAGATCCTATCTGTATTTTATAATCTTCCATCCTCTCCTCCTCCTTGGGACATAGAGAATCTCCATTAATAGATCCTCCCCTAAGGGATGTCTCTGTCTGAATCACGTGCTCCTCTGCACCTGTTGGCTTTCCCCCACCCTTAGTTTAAAAACTGCTCTACGACCTTTTTAATGTTAAGTGCCAGCAATCTGGTTCCATTTTGGTTTAGGTGGAGCCCATCCTTCCTGTACAGGCTCCTCCTTTCCCAAAAGTTTCCCCAGTTCCTAATAAATCTAAATCCCTCCTCCCTACACCATCGTCTCATCCACGCATTGAGACCCTGCACTTCTGCTTGTCTAACTGACCCTGCGCATGGAACTGGAAGCATTTCAGAGAATGTCACTATGGAGGTCCTGCACTTCAATCTCTTACCTTGCAGCCAAAATCTGGCCTCCAGGAAGTCTCTCCTACCCTTCCCTATGTCATTGGTACCTACATGTACCACGACCACTGGTTTCTCCCCAGCACATCAGAAAAGTCTATCTAAATGCTTGGAGAGATTCACAACCTTCGCACCAGGCAGGCAAGTCACCATGTGGTTCTCCCACTCATCGCAAACCCAGCTATCTATGTTTCTAATGATCGAATCACCCATTACTAATAATTGTCCCTTCCTAATATTCTACCACCATCAAATATTCCTTATTGACACTAACAACTAGCTTGTACTTGAATAGTCAGGTGTAAATATGTGATTTTTTTTTTTTTTTAAGGAACAGGTTTTTCAGTATCTGTGCTCTCCAGGTGGGCCTGCCTGTTCCCCAGGCCTTGGCTTCTGCAATATTGTCCAGGCAGCTCAGTTCAGAATCTCCTTTCTGGTAGGAGTATTGGACAACAATAAGGCCAGAATAAGACAGACAGACACACTTTAAAGGAAAGCTGAGATTCTGGAGCCTAGCTTCTGGCTGCACTATACAGAGGACCTGGCTCATAACACTGGCAGAAAAAATGGTTACTAACCTTCTGTAACCGTTGTTCTCGAGATGTGTTGTTCCTTTCCATTCCAATGTAGGTGTGCGCTCTCCTGGAGCACCACTGCTGGAAAGTTTTTCCCTCAGTAGTATCCGTCAGGTCAGCTCTAGTGCCCACTGGAGTCACACGGGTATGTAGGCCTTGCCAATCCCTCTGTTCCTTCTTGCCAGCTAACTCTGACAAAGAGATGGGGGAAGAGGGGGGTTGGAATGGACACGAACACATCATCTCTAAGAACAACAGTTATGGGAGGTGTCATAAACAGATAGCTAAGGGTTAACGTCTCTTTCACCTGGAAAGAAGTAATCTGAAACACCTGACCAGAGGACCAATCAGGAAACAGGACTTTTTCAAATCTGGGTGGAAGGAAGTTTGTGTCTGAGTCCTTTGTTCTGGTCTTCTGTCTGACTCTCTCGGCTATGAGAGGATTTCTGTTTCCTGCTTTCTAATCTTCTATTTCCAAGTTGTAAGTACAAATATAGTAAGGCAGTAAGGTTTCTATTGTTTTCTTTTGTATTTACATGAGTATAGTTGCTGGAGTGCTTTGAATTGTATTCTTTTTGAATAAGGCTGTTTATTCATATTTCTTTTAAGCAATTGACCCTGTATTTGTCACCTTAATACAGAGAGACCATTTTTATGTATTTTTCTTTCTTTTTACATAAAGCTTTCTTTTCAAGACCTGTTGGAGTTTTTCTTTAGTGGGGAACTCCAGGGAATTGAGTCTGTGCTCATCAGGGAATTGGTGGGAGGAAGAAGTCAGGGGGAAATCTGTGTGTGTTAGATTTACTAGCCTGACTTTTCATTCCCTCTGGGTGAGGGGGGAAGAGAGATTAGCTCTCGGTACTTTTGTTTTCCAAGGCTGGAAACGGGGAGGGTGGAATCCCTCTGTTTAGATTCACGGAGCTTGCTTCTGTGTGTCTCTCCAGGAACACCTGGAGGGGGGAAGGGATTGTGAGACTCAAGGGATTTGGGTCTTGGGGTCCCCAGGGAAGGTTTGGGGGGACCAGAGTGCCCCAAAACACTCTAATTTTTTGGGTGGTGGCAGCTTTACCAGGTCCAAGCTGGTAACTAAGCTTGGAGGTTTTCATGCTAACCCCCATATTTTGGACGCTAAGGTCCAAATCTGGGACTAGGTTTATGATAGGAGGTTACTAACCATTTTTTCTTCTTCGAGTGCTTGCTCATGTCCATTCTCATGTAGGTAACTCACAAGCAGATGTAGCGGGAGGGTTCAGAGTTCACTGACAAGCAGATTGTAGCATCGCTCTGCAAAACCCAGCATTGTCTCTAGCCCATTGAATGATAGTGTAATGAAATTCGAAAGTGTGGACTGAAGACCATGTTGCTGCTTTACAGATGTCCTGGATAGGGACTTGTGCCACAAATGCAGCTGAAAATGTTTGTGCCCTTGTAGAGTGTGCCGTCAAGGCCAGAGCAGGGACCTTCGCCAGGTCATAGCACGTGCAGATACAGGACGTGATCCACGATGAAATTCTCTGGGCTGAGTCTGGAAGACCCTTCATCCTGCCTGCAACAGCCACAAAAAGTTGAGTCATTTTCCTAAACAATTTAGTTCTATGTAGAAGGCCAATGCATGTCTGACATCTAATGAGTGATGTCTCTGCTCTTGTTTGTTGGCATGTAGTTCTGGATAGAAGACCTGAAGGAATATGTCCTGGTTACTATGGAATTGTGAAACCATGTTTGGGAGGAAGGCTGGGTGAGGATGTAGCTGGACCTTGTCCTTGAAGAATACCATGTATGGAGGTCCTGAAGTAAGGGCCCTAATCTATGAAACCCTTCTGGCTGAAGTAATGGCCACCAGGAAGGCCACCTTCCAGGACAAGTAAAGAACATGTTGCCAATGGATCAAAATGGGAACCCATGAGCCTGGACAATGGCAGGTTGAGATCACAGGGCAGAATTGGTTGACGTACCTAGGGTACAGCCTGTCAAGTCCCTTGAGAAACTGACTGCAGATCAAGTTTGCAAAGACTGGCCATTCACCCACAGGAGAAAAACACTGAAACTGAAGCGAGGTGGACTCTAATAAAGGACACCAATAGTCCCTGCTGCTTCAGGTGTAGCAAGTAGTCCAGAATGAATGGCACTGATGCCTGTGTGGGTGAGACACCTTTCTGTGCTGGCCAGATCGAGAACCTTTTCCACTTTCCACATACGTTGCTCTAGTGGACAGCTTTCTGCTCCCTAAAAGAACTTCTTGGACCCTCCCGAAGCATGCTAGCTCAGAGGGTTTCAGCCATGGAGCTTCCAGGCTGTGAGATGAAGGGACTCAAGGTTCAGGTGACACAGGTGACCATGGTCCTGGGATATCAGGTCTGGAACTTGAGGTAGTCAGACTGGTGTTTCTACTGACGGGTTCAAAAGCATTGTGAACCAGTGCTGGCGAGGCCAGGCTGAAGCTATCAGGATGACTCGCACTCTGTCCTGTCTGATCCTTGGCAAGACCTTGTGTATGAGATAAATGGGTGGGAATGCATAGAACAGATGAACCATCCAGAGCCAAGAGGAAGGCATCTGTCAGAGATCCTGGACTGTGGCCCAGGAAAGAGCAGAATTGGAGACATTTCCTGTTTTGCCTTGTTACAAATAGATCTATTTGGGAAGTTACCCACTTCTGGAAAATGACTTAGGATCTCTGGGCAGATAGACTACTTGTGGTGGTTGGAGAAATCCTTGCTAAGATGATCTGCTAGTTTGTTCTGAAAACCCAGCAGCTAGGAGGCCTCGAGGTGAATCACGTGGGCTATGCAAAATTCCCATAAGCGAAGTACCTCATGGCACTGGTGAGAGGAGCGTGCTTTGCCCTGTCTGTTGATATAGAAGATGGCTGTTGTGTTGTCTGTAAGGACTCGCTATGTGGGGCTGGAATACATGGCAGGCCAGGCGAACTGCCTTGAGCTTTCTGACATTGATGTGCAACAAGAGCTCTTCTGGAGATCCGAGGCCCTGAGTCCTGAAGGACCCCAAGTGAGCTCCCCATCGCATTGCCAAAGCATCTGTGATGAGAAACACTGAAGGTTGGGGTCTTGAGAAAGGGACTCCTGCACACACCACTAGCAGATCTAACCACCATTCGAGGGAAGTAATCACCAATGGAGGATTTGTAATGACTGAGTCTAGATGATGTTGGCTTGGTGAGTATACTGACATCAGCCACCTCTAGAGAGATCTGAGCATTTATGAGCAGACCTATGTTTTGGAAGGTCTCACATCTGCCTCTACCTGAAGTCTGGACTGACCTTGGATCAGCCAATCGCTGAGGTATGGATATCTGAACCCCTTGTCTCCTCAGGAAGGCTGCAATGACTGTCATACATTTTGTGAACACCCAAGCGGCCGCCAAAAGACTGAACAGGAGCACTGTAAATTGGTAGTGCACATGGTTCACGACAAATCTGAGGAACCTTCTGTGTCCCTGAAAGACAGCAATGGGGAAATACACATCTTTTAAGTTGAGGGCAGTGTACCAGTTCCCAGGATCTAAGGATGGAATGATGAAGGCCAAGGAGACCATGCGGAACTTCAGTTTCTTCATGAATTTGTTCAGGTTTCGCAGGTCCAGAATCGGTCTCAGACCACTGTTGGCTTTCCAGATTAGGAAATAGCCCTTAGCTCTGGTGGAACCTCCTCCACTGCTCCCATCCTTAGGAGCAATTGCACCTCTTGGGCTAGATTTTGCTCATGAAAAGAGTCCCTGAAGAGATGTGGGAAGGAGAGGGAACAACAAAACTGAAGGATGTATCCCAGTGCTATTGTGCGTAGCACCCATTGCTCCAAGGTGATATGGGCCCATGCCCATTGGAGTGGGATAACCGGTCCATAAAAAAATGGGGAATTTGGATCCATAAACTGTCCTGGTACATCATCCCTGGGCTTCCCATCAAAAAGCCTGCTTTGACCTTGCCAAGTGTCTGGGGGGTGCAGGTGCACATACAAATAAAGGCTGTGTGGGGAGGTTTCCTCCTATAGCCCCTGGTCCTCCTCCTGCTATAGTCTTGTTGAACCAGCGGGGGGAAGAAGCGAGCTGTCTGCTGTGGCCTAGAGTGCCTTCGTCATTGGGGCTGCAGTATGAAGGCCCAAGGACTTAAAACTTCACATTTTAAAGACTCACAGTGAAGTCCGTCTGATCAGAAAAGTGACATGCCCTCAAACAGCAGGTCGTGCAAAGTTTGTTGGACCTTGTGCGGCAAGACCGAGCTTCTCCGCATAGCCACAGCCAAAGCCATGGATTAGGCTACAGAATCTACCTCATCCAGGGCTGCCTGCAGTGACGCCTTTGCCACAGACTTGCCTTCCTCTACGAGAGCTGCAAACTCTCATCTTGACTCCTGAGGCAGCAACTCCTTACATTTCAGCATAGAGTCCCAGAAGTTGCAATGGTACCTGCTCAGGAGCCCCTGCTGATTGGCGATCCTGAGCTGGAGACCCCGTCAAATAGACCTTCCTCCCAAAAAGGTCTCACTTTTTTGCATCCTTTAGTCTTAGGTGCCAGTTCCTGTTGGCCCTGCCTTTTCCATTTATCAGCTGCCACACCACCAAAGAGCCCAGGGGTGGGTGCGTGTATAGGAACTTGAACCCCTTTGCCAGGACAAAGTACTTTTTCAGCCTTTTTTGCCATCAGCTGCAGGGATGCCGGGATCTGCCACAATGCCCTGATGGTGTCTATGATGGCATCATTCATGGGCAATGCCACTCTCGCAGGGCCTGTTGCTGTCAGGATGTCCACCGGGGAGTGGGAGGACTCTCTAATGTCCTCCACCTGGATCCCCAGATTCTGAGCTACTCTCCATAAAGGCTCTTGATGTGCTTTATAATCCTCCTGTGGGGGCACAATATCAGTTCCCATGGCAGCCTCATCAGGGGAAGAGGAGGAAGATGCCTGAACCAGCACTGGGCCCTGCTCCCCTCCCTCGGCACCAGCAGGGCTTAAAATCCCTACAGATCTTGCACTGCTCCCACACGTGAGCTTCCCTCAGACACTGGAGACAGCTGGAATGGGGGTCATGCACAGGCATAGGCTTGTGACAAGATTCCCAAGGCTTGAAACCCACAGACTGAGGAATGCCTCCGTGCTGGAGGTTAACCCCATTTAGTTATTTAGTTAGTTAGGAACCTCATTAGTAATTAAGTTTCTGTTAATTACAATCAACTACATACAATAATTTTTCTCTACTCGACTGAGGAGTACTTGCAACAAGAAGAATGAGTCATAGTTCCAGCAACAATCTCAGATAAGAAGGAACTGAGGTATCGGCAGGGTCTTTCATACTGGTGCTATGAGCACATGACTCAAGGGGACACCAGAACCGACATAATGGATACCACTGAGGGGAAAACTTTCCGGTGGCGGTGCTCGGGGCGAGCACACCCCTACACTGGAATGGACATAAGCACGTCCTCGAAGAAGAATGTCTTTGTTCTGTGGTCATGCAGAGATCAGAGAAAGCATCCCAAGTGACGTGGCACCTGGCTTGAGTAGAGGTTTTCTAGTGCTCTAGCAGTTTCTGCTCCCATTGAAGATGATGACAACACTTCAGTGGCAGTAAGATGGGCTCAGACCTCACAGGGAAAAGAGGAAGTTAATGAGAGCTTCAGCTAATCAAAGTATATATAAAATTTGGTGGAGAAGAAGTCTTCTTTGCCAACACTTCACCCTCAAACATCTATTGGTGCCTAAACCTGGGCACAATAATTGAACTGAAATCACCCCTCATACAAACATTGATTTTCACGGTTAGAGTTTCCCTTAAGATTAGAATTTTGGTCTTACCATTTCAGTCTAGAAACCCACCTTTCCTCCTGTTTCTTTAACAGGCTAAGTAGGGGCATTTCCAAGTGATTACAGCACATCCCAGATAGCCTAGCGTCCTCTCTTCCTAACTGGGCAGTTGACCTCAGACAACTCACTAAACCTCATTGTGTCTCAGTTTTCCTATCTGAAAAATAAATTTTAGTTTACCTCCCTTATGCTGTAATACACAGAGTAGTTCATGGGTTGTAAAGCACTTCTGAGATCATGGTGTGAAAAGGACACATGGGGTGAACGGGGTTATTACATTCGCTTTTAAGACATTTCTTTGTGGCTCTTTACATCAAGTGAAGTACTGAAGTTTGAAAGTATGGTGAGAATCCACTGGATATGGGAGTAGGGAGTTGCTACCAGCCAAACAGATGCAATTCAGACTATAGAGAACAAACTCAAATTGTTCCAACAGCTGTATTACAATTCTAATCTTAATATTCTTTTGCTCAATTTCATGTTAATGTATTCATTGTTTTTTTGCAATTAGAAGTGCTAGGAAGGAAGAATGAAATGGGATCAGGTTAGTTTGAGCTAGTGATAATCCTGTAGTCCTTGCATTTTCTTTGTCTATGATGCATCATCTACCATTTCCATAGCTAATCCTAATGCTCAATTTATTTTGGGCGGTCTAGATTAGAGATTCTTTAGTAGAATAGAGAATCCCCAGGTACAATACTGCAACCAAGTGGAATGTGCTGAACTGAGTCAGCTCCCAGCAACCTATGTGAATCATCATGAATGGCAATGCCTCTTGCTTAAGACGATACTGGCGTAAATTTTGCTTAAGGGACATACAGAGCCAGGACTGTAGGACTGGAAGGGACCTCAGTAGGTCAGCTGGTCCAGTCCCCTAAAATGAGGCAGGATTAAATATTATCTAAATCATCCCTGACAGGTGTTTAACCTGTTCATAAAACCTTTTAATGACAGAGATTCCTCCACTTTCCTAATTTGTTCCAGTGCTTAACTACCATGACAGTTAGGAAGTTTCCCCTCATGTCTAACCTAAATATCCCTTGCTGCAATTTAAATCCATTACTTTTTGTCCTGTCCTCAGTGGATAAGGAGAATTTATCATCCTCTTATTAACCACTTTTCATGTACTTGAAGACTATTATATCACCCCTCAGTCTCTTCTCCAGACTAAACAACCCAAGGTTTTTTTTTTAAATCTCTTCTCATAAATTATGTTTTCTAAACCATAAATCATTTTTTGTTGCTCTCCTCTGGACTTTCTCCAATTTGTCCACATCTTTCCTGAAGTGTAGTGCCCAGAACTGGACACAATACTCCACCAGAAGCCTTATTAGTGCTCAATAGAGTGGAAGAATTACTACTTGTGTCTTGTTTACAATGTTCCTGCTAATACATCTCAGAATGATGTTCACGTTTTGTGCAACAGTGTTACATTGTTGACTTATAGTTTGTGATCCACTATAGCCCCCATATCCTTTTCTGCAGTACTTCTTCCTAGGCAGTCATTTCCCATTTTGTATGTGTGCAATTGATTATCCCTTCCCAAGTATAGTACTTTGCATTTGTCCTTATTGAATTTCATCCTATTTACTCCAGACCATTTCTCCAGTTTGTCAAAATCATTTAGAATTCTAATTCTGTACTCCAATATACTTAAAATACCTCCTAGCTTGGTATCAGCCACGAAGTGTATTGATGCCATTATAGTCATTTATGAAGATACTGTATAGAACTGGATGCAAGTCAGATCCCTGCAGGACCCCACTTGATCTGCCCTTCCAACTTGACCGTGAACCGTAATTACTCTGGGCACCGTTTTCCAAACAGTTGTGCACCCACCTTATAGAAGATTCATCGAGCCTGTACTTCCCTGGTTTGTTTAAGAGAAGGTCATGTGAAATAGTATCAATTTCCTTACAAAAGTCGAGATATCACATCTACTGCCCCCACCCCCCATCCACAAGATTGTTACTTATCAAACTTATTACTTTCTATGTGCTTATAAATCAATTGTTTGATTATTTACTCCATTATTTTTCAGGGTACTGAAGTTAGGCTGACTAGTCTAATTCCCTGAATTGTCCTTATTCCCCTTTTTTATAGATAGGTACTATGTTTGCCCTCCTCCAGTCCTCTGGGATCTCTCCTGTCCTCCATGAGTTTTCAGAGATAATGGCTCCGATCTTTTCAGCCAGTTCCTTAGATGTTCTAGGATGTATTTCATCAGGTCCTGCTCACTTGAAGACATCTACCTTGTCAAAGTAATCCTTAACTAATTTCTCCTATTGTAGCCTATATCCTACCCCATTTACATTGATGTTCACTATAACAGACATCCAATTAGTAAACTTTGAAAAACAAAAAAAGGCACTGAACATTTCAGCCAGTGATGCATTTTTTGTTATAGACTTTCCCTTCCCATTGTGTAATCAGCCTACCCTGTCCTGGGTCTTTCTTTTGTAAAATATTTTCTTGTTACCCTTTATGGCACTAGCTAATTTATTTTGTGCCTTGGCCTTCCTAATTTTGTCCCTACATATTTGTGGGTTTTTTTTTTTCATATCCATCTTTTGTAATTTATCTAGTTTCTACTTTTTGTATGACTTTTTTGAATTTCAGGTCTTTGAAGATCTCCTGGTTAAGGCAGGGTGGCCTCTTACCATACTTCCTATCTTTCCCATGCATTAGGAGAGTTTGCTCCTGTGCCTGTAATAAATCATCTCTTTAAAAAACTACCAACTTTCCTGAACTTTTTGCCTTTACCTTAGATGCAAAACTAAGATCTAGTCTGTTAATCTAGAAGCTAGCCACCCTCCCTCTCCCAACTAAAAACAGTTAAAACTAAAGATGAGGCAGCTCTGACTGGCTGCCTTTATTCAGGAGGCAGCAGAGACAAGCCAATTACCCCTCTTCCCCAAAGACTGACTGGTTTTCCCCATTGATCCATAGGAGGATCACAATACCCAGAGGTGGGCTGTCACCAGGGCTTGAACCCAGGATCCACTAGATCTAAAAGCGTGAGCCTCTATTGCTTGAACTAAAGGACTTACACACTTTTGGCAGAAACAGATTCAAACTTTCTATGCAGAATAGCCACTAGAGTGGGAAGAAAGACCCAAACTCTTAATGGGGTACACATTTGTCCTATAGGGAATGAAACTAAGACAAAGCCACAACTGATCTAAATAAAATGGAATCTTAGGGCAGGTCTGCACTACAAATGTACAGCGGCACAGCTGTGGTGCTAGTGTGATTTTGATGAAGACTCTCTAAGCTGCTGGGAGAAAGTTCTTCTATTAGTTTAGTAATTCCACCTCCATGAGAGGCGGCAGCTATTTCGGTGGGAGAGCTCTTCCTGCTAACATAGTGATGTCTACACTGGTGCTTAGGTCGGTATAACTACGTTGCTTAGGGGTGTGGATTATCCATATGCCTGAGTGACGCTGTTGTACTGAAGTAATTTTTTAGCGTAGGCCAGGGCTAAGTCCAATTACAACTCTCTTTCCTGTCTTACAGCAATAGAGAAATCTACACTATTGACTAATACATGAATGGATTGTCTTCTAAAGGAAACTGCTTTCATTTCCATCTCTGCCTCTCCCAAACCAGCTTTTTATAGTACTATAATTCACATTGTTTCTCTGAACTGTTTGTTTTCATTTTGGCTTGCAAAATAAATTCTTTCAGGCACTTAAATGCATTACTTTAGAAGAAGAATCCACAAAGCAAAATATCACATTCCAAAGATCCTTTGGAATAACAATAATGATAAAAACCAGGCATACTGATCTCTGCCATGTTATGCAAGAGAGTTGTCGTAAATCAGAGAGGAAGGATGGTTCTGTGGTTAAAGCACTGAAACTCTGATTTTGGAGCTCTGGGTTCACTGCTTTGCAACATTCTTCTTGTATGACCATGGGCAGGTGGTCACTGTGCCTCAGTTCTTCTGAGAAATTGGCATATTTTCCTACAATTTTTAATTAGTTACAGTGGCATCCACTATGTGGTAGGCACTTCCCAAACACTTAGGGGAAGCCCATACCTTGCAGGAGTGTCATGATAAATTCGTTGACATTTGAGAGGGATCAATATTACATTGATGGAGGCCAAGTAAGTATGTGGATAAATTCTCTTCTATTTCCAGACGTATGGATTGCAAGTGTAACACCACTTGTTTGGCATATAGAGTTGGACTGGGACTGGATTCTGTCAATTCACATTTGCCACACTATTGCAATAAAAGATGTGATATTTCCTTCAAGTCAGAAGAGTTGACAGTGGATAATTTGAAAAGTGTAATTTTATTATATGTAATTTAAGTTTTTATACAATATTCCAATGCAAAAAACAAACTTTCCAACAGTTCTCTCCCCTTTTATTTAGAACAGCCTAATTAACTTGATTTGGCCCTCAAAAACAGGGCAATAAGTCTTTCAATGACTATTATAAATAATGTTTGAACATCTAGGTTGCATGTTAAGGTATACCCAATGAGCAGCTTTACTTCCAACTCAATTAGCAAGTTTTCTCTGAGCACATTTTATAGCGACATTATCTTTTCTGCAGTTTCCTCTAAGCCTTGAATATATTTGATTATTTATACATAGCAAAATTGTCACAAATTCATAATCATGCAACCACAATGCAAAGAAAATCAGTCCTGTTTGTTCCTTCAGGGTAATTCTACAGAGCTAACATTTACATGAAATGTTTCAATGGCTCAGTTCAGCCTACGCTGCAACTCCCTGGAGGTCCCAACAGATCAAGTTAAGAAATCCCAATTCCTGGCACCAAATGATTAATCCTCTCATCAGCACTCAAAACCATCCTCCCTCCTGCTTCAATTTTTCCCACCTCACAAGTACAATAAACTCAAACAGCAACATGAAGATTTCCAGCTCTCCCAATGTAAGTTAATGTTAACCTTCTGACTTGCATCTCTTGCAACAGTTCACTTTTTTAAAAGCATGGATACAGCACACAGAACATTTGCTGCAGTTTCTGTACAGAGTTTTACAACCCCAATATAATGCAATCAATTAGGTTTGTTTTGTTTTTCTTCACCTGCAGGGTTACACAAGCCTGTTATTCATGAATACAGCAAACCAGTTATGACTGGTACGTCATCCAAAACTTACAGCCATCTGTTTCAGTTCTTAAAGGCTCCACATTTACTGGCTTTAGCAATGAATTCCTTTAGCAGGGGGCCATCCATTTGCCAAAACGCTGCAGTCTGTGTCACTTCCGTCAAATGATTGACACAAAACTTAAAGCAGAATTCTTCTAAATCCTAGACACAAAACAAAACAAAACGCCTTTTTATTAGCTTTGGTTACACCATAAGAGACTATTTAGAACCAGGCTCAATGCTTTTACATCTTGTGTAATTACAGTGGAATTATAAACAGATTAGAAAGCTACGCAAATACATTATCCCAGCTGTTCTCAACCTTTTCCATACCATGCCCCACACTGCAACAAAAAACAGATCCTCCAAACTAGCCATAAAGAACAGAAGGTACTCATGACCCTTTCAAACAGGCTCACAACTCTCACTTTGAGAACCCATGTACTATTCACAAGAGCATATTTTACTTAAAACAGATTGAACTGCCTCATCTCACCTTAAAAATTTCCCCTACCCTGGTCAAGAGTGTTTGTAGACTGGATTGGTTTTAGCTATTTCAGAGGAAGCATCCAGGGTGGAAATTATGTCTACATTCCACTAACAGCTAATACAAAGATGAGTAAAAGTCATCTTTGAAAAATGATACTCAAGGCTGGATTGAGAAAATTCAGTTCATCCATTTCCACATTAAAGCCTGGTCTAAACACAAAGTTGCACTGGTTTACCTACTGGAGGGATGCTGCACTGGTTTAGAGAAAGAGCTAATTACAGCATATTATATCTAGACCAGGGGTGGCCAACCTGTGGCTCCGGAGCCACATGTGGCTCTTCAGAAGTTAATATGCAGCTCCTGTATAGGCACCAACTCCGGGGCTGGAGTTACAGGTGTCAACTTTCCAATGTGCCAGGAAGTGCTCAGTGCTCAACCCCTGGCTCTGCCACAGGCCCTGCTCCCACTCCACCTCCTTCCCGCGCCCTCCCCTGAGCCTGCCCTTGCTCCTCCCCCCACCCACCCAGAGCCTCCTGCACTCCACAAAACAGCTGATCCAGAGGTGCAAGAAGGGAGGGGGAGGTGCTGATCGGCGGGGCTGCCGGTGGGTGGGAGGCGCTGCGAGCGGGAGCCGATGTGGGGCTGCTGACGTATTACTGTGGCTCTTCGGCAACGTACATTGGTAAATTCTGGCTCCTTCTCAGGCTCAGGTTGGCCACCCCTGATCTAGATGGAGATATCTTTAAAGAAATCTACAAAGTTCATGCAGGACACCTTTATGTCCACTAGGAATAAACCAGTACTGAAATGGCTCTATTTGTTTCTCATGGAAATATGTAGCAGGAATGTATTGGGCACAAGGCAGCCCAAGTCCCATACTTTAATTCTACACCACACTAAAGTCTGACCCACAGCCTAAATATTTATATTATGCCTTTCATCTAAAGATCAAAAAGTGCCTCAAACAATTCTCACACTGCACCCACATGGTATGAATATTACATAGAGTTACTAGTTCTGCAGCCCACAGCAAAGTCAGCCATAAACCCCAGATGCCGCCAGATGATTAGATGATTAAAGTAGCCAACTGTTCCATTTAGAGAGGGATCTTCTCTTTCATGTTACAATTCTAGGTTCGGACAATCTGTTATAGTAAGGACTACTGCATCCTATTTAAGCATCTCCCCCTCCATTCCGCCTCCCCACTGAGTAGAATGTTAATGTGACAGACTCCATCTAGTCTAGTCTTTCTTCAATATCCAGCCTATAGAAATATATAATAGTTTTAAAAACAGTCAAGCCACTTACAAGTGTGATTGGGTAAAGCCATATTTGCATTTCTGCACTTTAGGCCAGGATGGAAAGCTAGCTTGCTGACACCAAGTCAACCTTTCTTGACACAGCAATACAGAAAATGCACTGGTTTAAGATCAGGATCTCTGGAGCTGTATGCATGTCTTGGCTTGTGTCGCATCCATGTAATAAGTAACAGGTTTATGAAAGGCTGAACATAGCTGAATTTTTGTAACAAATAGACTAAACCGATTTTAAATAAAACTACATCATGTACACATTTACTGTATTACAGTACTTTATTAATAAGACTCCCATACTCCAAGTCAGAGTAACAAAAATACAAAGAGTATCATCATTACAGGAAGACACTTTGGAAAGTTTAGAATTCTGCAGAAGAATTAGATAAGTCATATTTGCACACTGGATCACAAAGTAAAACTTCAGTGTATACAGTGATAAATGATAGAGGCACAAGGTATTTCCAGTGATTAGTTAGCTGCAGGGAGAAACTGGACCTACAGTGTAACGCTGGCCATTACAATTCAGCCAGTCATTAATCCCAGAGAAACATACTACATCTCAGTACTGGAAAAGTATGCAATTTCATGATATGGAAGTATTTTAACTAGATGATGCAGTCTTAACTGATGCTTTCTACAGAACGGACATCCCATGAACTAACTACATTACTAAAGTCATCTGAGCTTGCCATTTAGCTTACTGCACATGTAATTATAGATTCAAGAGACATTTAAAATCAATCTTCTGAATGTTGTAGATGCCCAAGAGAAGCTCAGAACCTCAGTGCAGAGCCTTCCATTTTGCTTTGGTTTAGCTTTTACACCTGGCAATCCGTAAGGCAATCCGTAACGCAGACTGTACACAAACCTCAATCAGCAAAAGGCAGAACGTACATCCTGCAGCAGAGTAACTGTTTCTTTTCCCACTCTTTAAAAGAATCATGAAGGCACACAGGAAACACATTCTGCAGGACTATTTCACCTCCACCTCCCAAACCACATCTATGGATGTCATACCTGGCTTTGTGAAATTAAAATAGATAACCTTCCATTTCAAATAAAAAGCTTTGTATTGTGTCTACTATCTCCCAAACAAAAAGGTTTGAGATCATCTGTTAAAAGAATTGCAGTTAAGTTAAGCTTTGAGGTAAGCACAACTGCACATGTATATGTACGCGCATTTTGGTCGCTATAAAGCACATGTGTAATCTATGAAGCAACACAATCTTTCATAAGAGTGAACAGTCTATAGAAAAGTATCTAGCTGCAGTAGAGTCACACATTTAGGAACAAATGCCAAAGGAAATCAAGAAGTAAATACCTTCAGGACCTGCAGACCCTAGGAGAGGAGTCTGCCAGCTGATCTGATTAAACAGCAAAATAGTTAAATATTACTTCATAATGCAAAAAATCGTTATTTATATCTCCTCTTCATATACCACTTGTCTGACTTCATAGTTCAGTTAGCTAGCTCCATGGTGAGCTTTACTTCCTGCCATTTTATTCCATTGTAGGAACAGATTTCACACTAAAGGTATTGTACTTTGATTGTCATCTGATTTTTGTTAAGTTAAATATAATAAAATAAAACTTATTTCCATTATCAGTTCAGTAATTAAAGAATTTGGATATGTCATTCTAGATGTGTAGTGTTTGATGCCTGAATACCCAGACACAATTGTCTTTCTATTCCCAGAATTGTAGTCTCTGGTTCCCACATATTTAAAAGGAACTACGCACTACATACAAGGAAAATGCAGTTTAAATTCAGGGAGGATAAAAATAAAATTAAAGAAGTCAAGATAACTATTTTTCATTTAAATCAGATTTAAATTAAATAGGCTTATTTTTGAAAAGAAAAAAGTGTATTTAAAATTAAAATTATATTTAAAGTTATGACAACCTATATTAAAAGCCTAAGCTTACATAGTCTATTGAAATGATTGTAAATTGAATACAAATATTAAAGCAATACATGTTTGCTGCCAAAGTTTTAAAGAAAGCCAAACCAGTGAGCTGGTAGAAGTCAATGGCTAAACAATCTATAAGCAGTTTGTTGAAGCGCTAAACCAGCTTTGACAGCAGTAGAGAATTACAGGTAGAGGACATTTTTCTTCATTTTAGTTTGTTTAACTTCTTCAGCTCAATGCCTAGTTAGTTCAAAACGGAGACACTGATTAGGAGATGGATAAAAACAGGAAATATCGTTTTCCTCTTCCAATCTACGGATCAGAAATGCCAAGAGTATGGCTCCACCCCTTACTCAACATCTAATTCATCGTTTGTGCCCTCAGAAGCCATACGCCAGAAGAATAAAAACCAGGTGACAGGATGAGTTTTACTAATTCTAAAACCTTGATGGAAATGGTCACCAGAAGGACAGTTTATTTCACTAAACTACAGATAATACTTCCTTTGTTGAATAAATCAACGTTTTAAATGCAAAACAGGTATTGACAGAAACTTATTTTTTCTTACTCATCTAGCACATTTAAGGTAGTTTCATTTAACTAATGAAAAGCAATTTTAAATTACAGTTTTAGTGCATTTTTAATTACATTCCCACTTCGAACCAAATGCAGTTTGACACAAATCATGACTAAAAAAATTAATCTGTTGAGTAAAAAAAAAAAAAAAAAAATCTACTAAATATGTAAGGAATCATTCATCATTTACTAACGTGATAAAAATGCAAACCTTAAGACAGACTACAGTTATTTTAAGCTACAGAGTTTCTTAAATAAATGTGGATAAAAGTACCTCCAAATTTGGTGTAAAGGCTATATTTAGTTGCAAATCAACATTTAATAGTTACCAACCAGTGAAACTTATTTCCTTAAAAAATTAGAAGTACAAATGCAAATCAAGATTTAAATCATTGATTTAATCAAAGTTTCCTGCCTGCTGATTTAAACTGGTAATTAAAATTGCTTTGATTTAAATCAATCTACTCTGGGTACAAGATAATGGAAGTTTTCATGGCACCAAATTGCTGATGTTTATGTCTATATCCAAGCGTAAATCAAGAGGGAGCAAATAGGTCCATCTGGTGCCTATTATGTCACCTACTTCTAAACAACTTTGTTAACAAACATTCAGATGCAGCTGTCAGTACCCGGCCTTCAATAATATTACAAGAAAATTCCCAAAACACAGGAAGAGGATTTCAAAAAGCTGCAACTTGTACTGTGCACGTATTTAAATGTATTAAGCAAAGATTAGTGTTATAAAACCAATTGGCAGGACTTTTAGAATCTCCAGGTTCTGCTTTCTTTTTAAAGCCTGCCCTTTATTTGCAAGGTAATATTTTCAACCTTTAGATAGAAGGTTTTCAGCATGAAATTTTTTTCCAGATAACATGGAGCGATGCATTATGAAGCTAGGAAAAACAGCATAAAATGGCTACCATGAACTAGACAATATGAAAGTTACTTATATTGGGCTTCATTCAGTGCTTTGATTAAAATAAGTGTGTGTATGTATAAGTGCTAGTTAATTTGTCTACTACAAGTTTAATACAAAGATATGGCTTTTGCTCTGAACAGAATGACTACAGAGTCCAAGGAACAGCACCAGAACCCCAGTGCTCAAATTCTCAATGCAACGAGCAATTTTCCCTCAATCAAAATGGAGATAAAAAGCTGTTTGCTATGCTCCATGGTTCTGGTCAAAAAGAGGTAGTTTATTTAGTGAGTTTAATCTTTAGAAGTTTACCTCTGCATCATATCTCACTGCAGCAGAGAGCAATGAAAATGCATTTTCCACAGTAATTCCTCTCTTGATAATGTGTTGACACAGTTTTTTCAATCTATTTTCACAATAAGATGTAGCCAAATCCAGAAGTCCTGAAATTAAAATGCCATTATATTAGCCACTTTCAATCTCTGCTTTTACAGTATCAAGGCAAGCTTCAAACTGTGTCTTCATTCTCTGTGTGAAGTATGGTATGTCTATACTGCAGCTGAGAGCCTACCTCCCAGCCTGAGCAGACGTGTTCGCTGTGCTTGAAGTGGCACATTAAAAATAGCAGCGTGAACATTGCGGAGTGGGTGGTGAAGCAGGCTAATCACTCACGTGAGAACCAAGCGGTTGAGCAAGTCCAAGTTGCAGCCCGGGGCCACAATGTCAGTACTGCTATTCTTAGGGTACATCCAGACTACTCGCCGTATCGGCAGGTAGTAATCGATTTTTCAGGGATCGATATATCGCATCTCATCTAGACGTGATATATCGATCCCCGAACACGCTCCAGTCGACTCTGGAACTCCACCGGAGCAAGCGGCGGTAGCGGAGTCGACATGGGGAGCCGCAGACGTTGATCCCGTGCGGTAAGGACCTGAGGTAAATTGATCTAAGATACTTCGACTTCAGCTACGCTATTTACGTAGCTGAAGTTGCATATCTTAGATTGATACCTCCCCCGCGGCCCCAGTGTAGACCAGCCCTTAGAATCCAAGTTTGAGTGGAGCTAGTGCATGTCTGTACCTCTCCAGGCTGGGAAGCACACTCCCAGCTACTGCATAGACATTCCCCAACACACAACACCATATATCAGTTAAATTGGGCGTTATTCAGAAAATCAGCTTTACTGACACTCAAGAAGAAACAAAGGCCTTTTCACTACTTTAAGCCCCATCCGCTAACACTTAAACAGGAGCTTATCCCTAAGCACAAGTGGTTTCACTGACATCAAAAGGACTACACATGTGCATAAAAGTTAAGCACATGGTTATAGAACAGGGAAAGTACCAAGTGCACAACTGTTGCTATCAAAGCTAGAATTTGATTCAGAGCTTGTCCACTGTGCTGGGTAAAAATTATCCCATTACAGGGACTGAGTTTTTTTCTTGAAGTCATTTCAAAGCATAATTGATTCAATTAAGAGTAATTTTAAGACCTCCTCTACCTTTTACTCTCCAATACTTGCTGCACAATTTATTCAGAGTTACACAGCATTATTTCTGTAGCAAGTTGTTAACAGAGTTTACTTTAGTTGTGCTTTAAAAGTTATCACCATGAAACTGATCATATGTTGATCTTAGGACCATACATGCACCACTTATTCCCTCACTTTTTTGTCTATTGATCAAGTCTCTGGATTTATCATGTAATTTGGCCAAAGAAGGCTGTGCTACCTATAGCATCTTCAGGTGGCAGATCAACGCTGTCTGTATATAGGTACTCAAGAAAGGCACGATACACTGGGTAAGAAAATTGGTCTATTTCTATCACCTCCTTCATGTCCTCATTCCAATATGACTGGAACATGGTTCTGAAGTGTTCACATCTAGAACAGGAAGGCAGAACATTTATCTGGCATACCGTGATATGATACATGTATACTACATTAGAGACCACTTGAAATAAAGCTTCCCTTCATTTTCTCTACAATAAATTAAGATCTCTAAATACAGATGTCATTAAATACCAAAGGGGTATGTTCTCTTCTCAATACTGGGGTACAACAAATGCAAGTAATATTTGTGCATCAAGAGAATAAAGCAATTATTTTGTGTGTGATACAACAGATGGGAATTTGAAATAAAGAATTAAGTTTTGTACATATGGAATTTAATAAAGGGCTTTAGTAATTTTTTAAATAAAGAAATAGGCTCTTGCTGTGAAGTCTGGATATTGATCCACACTCAAAATTTTAAGAACTGGTATTTCGGTTCAGCCCCTTCTCAAAATTTAGTATTTAACAATCTCATTCTAATAAAGTGGGCATCTGACGAAGTGGGTATTCACCCATGAAAGCTTATGCTCCAATACGTCTAATAGTCTATAAGGTGCCACAGGACTCTGTCGCTTTTTACAGATCCAGACTATACAGCTACCCCCCTAATACTCATTCTACTAAGTTACACTTAAGAGAAATAACATGTAAAAACAGCATGTCTCGTTCATGTGTATTCAAAGTCAGTGCAATTAGCTATTTAGTTATTTATCTTTGTTTTGGTTAACTATGTGGTTATATTACCTGAGAAATGTCCAGGACAGCTACTGGCCCACAAAAAATATATATAAAAAAAAAAAAAGACATCACACTAATTCATACAGACAAATCCCCTCATTTCTAAAGATCTTGTGTCAGCCTCATCCTTCCAAGCAGTCCAAAATACAAACAAACAATTTCAATAATAGTGAACACAGTCTTAAAAAGTCTAAGTACAGCTTCACTTTTGATAGCCCTGCAGATGGATTTCTCTGAGGGGACAAGTTAATGGGTTGATCTCTATGCAGTAGAGAGATTGCTGACCAAGAAGCCATGAAACATGAACATTACCTGATTTTTAGAACAGCTTTATGAACATGGATGTATTTTCCATCTACGCGGAATTTTAGGTCTGAGGTTTCTGGACTGTCGAACTCTTTCTTCAGAGACTCAGCTACTGTTAAGGAGTCTTCATGCTCTTAAAAAAAAAAAAAAAAAAAATCAGAAGTTTTGAAAACAAAATACATTCTGCCTAATAATACATACATTTGCAGAGTGGCTTAAACAAACAGGCTAGTCAAGAAAAGATGGTCACTGGGTAACTACACGATGTTTAGGAAGTAAATGTCTGGCAGATCTATGTTGGCAGTCCTGACTGGGGTTCAGAGTTGTCAGCACTCATTTTATGAGAGCATAATAATCCGATAAGCGTGTCATGAAAAGTGAGGTTGGTACAACAGCCTTGCAACTGCTACCAAGGAAACTATTCAAGCTGGAAAGCTATTAAAATTACCCACTTGAGCAAACTCCCAAACTGAGTTTCCTCAGCATTTGGACAGATCCAATGCAGGTCTGAAAAATGTAGATTAACCTTCCTGCGAGGAAGTGCAGTACATCAGACCTAGCTATGAAAAAAAAAAGTGTCCTTGTGTATTATGAACTTGTGGTGCCCAAGCTGACACTGCTCTCTAAAAAATAATTAAAAAAAAAAAAGAAGTCAGATTTACTTTTTAAAACAATCCCAAAAAACACGTTAGCATTTGTGAAAGGTGCTTGATTAATAGCACTGAGATTTAAGTCCTCCATTTACCTATAAAAAAAACGTACAGTAGTCAGTAGTAACAAGCTTTCAGAGATTTGTGGCATTGCAGGAAACCTATCTATGAGTTTAGCAACCTTAACTCTGCCCATCCCACATGAACTGGCAAGAGCCCCTTGGAATATATTGCAAGTATGTTTCAGCCAAGGCTACCCTACGATAAGAAGGCACGAAGGAAGATTAAGTAAGAGTGTCATTTCATGTGGTGTGCTGTGCCCCACAATGCTATTCTTTTATTTATCTGAGTGTGCTCCAACTGCCCTCTACTGTGTTAGTAACAGCTATGCTGATTGGTGCAGGGATTACTGTCAGCAAATTGCCACTGCTCATGGTGTGATATGAGAAGTGTATCTGCACGCAAAGGAAACACAGACCCTGCATTTCAATTCTGAGTTGTGAGTAATGCAAGCAAAGAAGCACAGTGGTCTATTCTTTTTTTCCCATGGTGGATTTCTAGCAGTCCAGTAGCATACATGACAACGTTAAGTGCACATGACGTGGATTTTTGAGCACTTAAACAATCGATTGCTAAACAGTAAGCTGCTTTCACCCTTAGCTATCGCAGAGTGCCCACCCTACTAGAATACACAGATTGTAATAAGAAAGCACATTTTCAGAAGGTGCAAATATAATTAAACAGGAAATCTGTTCCATACAAGTATTGGATTTTTTGGCTGTAGCACTGCATAACATGTCCCAGTTTGCTCTCACCTACTGAGAGGAGGCGCCACATCACAGCAGGAGTAGAAAAGCAAGCAAACACATCATCAGTACAAGCGAAGTGAGTGAGGTGAGGAAGAACAACAGACTGGCCACGGCACTGGCCCCACATATACACCTGGCCACCTTGGGTCTTGGCAGCAGAAGTGTGAGAAGAGTGGCAGGCTGCAATCTCTACCACCCTGTGAACAGAAAAATCAAAAGAAAACACAGAATTAGTCTACAACATATATTTAAATCACAGAAGCATAAAATTAAAAGACAACCTAATTGTATCAGTGAAAAAAGTAGAGAATATGCTATCTGTAGTCCTGTATTTTCTTTTGACTGGGTATCGATTTGAACTGAACAACCTTCACATAATCAGATTCAATATTAAATTACAGAGATAAGACAATACAATATCAGATTACAATGACATTTACAGAAAATGATATTCACAAGTCTTTCAACCAACATTCTTCATACCTCACCCACAACAGGCAGAGATTTCTAAAACAAAAAGGGATATCACCAGACATTGCAATACACGTAAGCAAAGCCTGAGGATAAGCATGAAGAAATTACTACATCTATATTTGTAACAAAACAAGATTTGAGAAGTAGCCTGGAAAGCTATTCCCAAATTAATGGCGCATGTTTCAGGCCCTCTGTCTTCAAACAGCACTTTTATGAACTAGTTCTCTCATTTTAAATTATTAGTACCAGTGCAGTGAAAATGCCTTTTGAAACAAGCACTTAAAATACTTCACTAAAGAATCTCCCAGTCCCTCTTTGATATTTAGACAGGTATAGCCTGCTCTAAAACATGCCTTTATTTCTGGCCTCACATGTTGTATTTAGTTCTCCCCCACATACACCCTCCCAGTGTTTAAAGCCTGTTTGGAAAATAACAGATTGACAGGATTATCATTTTAAATAGCCATATTATTCAATAATCACATTCTTAAAAAAAAAGTATCTTTTACAGTTTTTAAAAAAAATGGCGTCCACAGTGTTTTAAAGAACTGCAGGTGCTGCTGTACATTTACATATTCTGTTCTCCCTTTACTCAAATAATCCCTAAACTGTTATCTGAAGTGATTCTATACGAACAGAGAAGAATCACATTCCCATTAAAAGAAATGCAAGGACGTATCCAGAATCTCTGTTCAGCTCGTGAACAGTGCCACAGAAATGAAAAACTGGTAGGGAAGTTCTAGAGTTAGTTTTAAAATAAGATAGGTTTTATTGTTTCCCATGTTAAAAATATGCATGCCAGGGTTTCAGGTATTTTCCACATTAATTAAAAAAAAAAAAGAGTCAGTGGAGGACATCAAACAAAAAACTTCCAATAAAACCTAATTTATATTTCCTGACAGTTTTTCTTCTGTATATCAAAAGTCGGTATCCCAATATGGCAATCTAGGAGTAGCTCAAATATCAGATTATAGCACAAAAATTGTCTTTCAGCATAGAGTATCAGGTGGTAAATCCTGAATTTAGATACTTTCATTGGTAAATCCAGTGTTGAAATTCGTAATGAAAGTGGTGCTGCTGCTCAATCAATTTTTTTTACATTCATAACTGACGATGCAAGCCTGGAGGGGCCGGGGTTACAAACTGCCAACCCAGAGGGGCCAGGGTTCAGCCTTGGCACAAATTAAGCATTGAGTAAATCCTAATTTACAAAGAAAACAAGTTGAGTATTACACACACAATAACTGTTTCGCTTTAAAATCGTATTAAGACCCATCGGACACCAAGACTTCGGAGCACCCCATCAGATCCACAAGTGGTAACTCCAGCAATTTAGCATGCTGTCTCTTCTTACTCAGGAATTCATCCCCCACAATACCACTACTATAACCTCACCTCTACCAGGACTGCCCATCCCAGCCAGCAACAGCAAACTCTCTTAACATTAAAATAATTAAAAAGAAAGTTCTGTTAATAACTTCCTCTCCTTCTGAGGCCACAACCACTCCTTGCCTTCAAATCCATGCACGACTCCACTGTGCCCTCAATTACCCGAGTTTCCCCAACTGGACTCCATCAACACTGACACTACCCTATTTTTTGTCTTGCCTTATCTCCGCCCTCGTTCTAGAATGTAAGCTCCGATGGTCAAAGGTGGCATGTGTCTTGTAGAACACCAAGCATATCACCTTTTCTTTCTTTGATAAATAGAGGTCCTTTATCTGTTGGACATCTGCACTCAAATTCTTTCCTTCAAGGCTGCATCTCCAGGTTAACTCAGATTTCCTTTTAAGCTATTAGGCTTCACTCTGGATGTAAAACTCAAATTCAGTGATACATCATACTTATTCCTCAGGACACCATGGCACTCCACTTCAACAGGATCTGCTAGTAGCCTCTATTAGTAGCATTAAACATAAATGGCAGATTGGGTAGTATGTATAGACAACAGGAGCAGCAAGAATTAAAATGTATCCCACCAGAAAACGCTGTCACATAGGCACTGACTCCAAGAAAGATTACTCAGGTAAGTTCAGTAGGGGAGGGTAGATTCATAAAAGTTTAGCACCACAGATTGCTTTTTCTGGAACATTTTTTTCCCATTTTATCATTAGCAAGACATTATCCATTTCATATTTCTGAAATGAAGACTTTTTTAAAAAAACATGCCTGAAGACATGATCAGTTCTGAATTTAAGTTCTGCATGCACCTCACTTGAGCCACTATTTAAGAGAAAATAAAACCCTATTCTGTATTATCTTTCCTTCCACCAGCGTTCTCCAGCATCCAATTTCGTTTCTGATTCTTTCTCTCTTCAAGAAGTCCTTCACAAAAACAAACTATTTTCTACCATCTTTAGTTTTGTTGAACTTTTAGCAGGCTCAGTACCAAGAAGCTTTGTCACCTCACATTTATAAAGATGCAAAGACATCTTACAAATGGCCTTGGTTTCCCAAATGGAAAATTTAGCTGTATAAAGAAAAGGCAGCCAGATGCTGACTGTTTGCCCATTAGATAATTACACAAACAGAACTAGGTAGAATGAGAGCAAATCACTTATTAAAAATTGACACAGAAGTCCAAGTGTTTCAGAGTTAAGAGGAACTTACAAAACACATTGTTGGCTTTTGACTATAGAATCTCAGACAGCTGACTTTCCTAGTGAATCATACCAGGCTTTCCCCTCCCTCCAAATATAGGCATCAAATAGTATAACAACTTGCCACACATAATCCAAAAGTTTTTATTAGAGAGGTCATCGGTGGAATGGCTTATTGAAATTAACATTTGGCCTCCTTGTTCATTACATCTCTGCACCAGATATGTATAGAATATATATAAATTTCAAACGCTAGCATAGGAGCCACTACAAATACCCTGTCTAGAATTTAGAGGAAAAAAGGTAGGATAAGAGTATGGTATATACAAGATTAACAAACAGGAACAAGTATCCATAAAGCAAGACACACATTTCTAGAGCTACAAACAGACTCCATAATGCATGCTCCCACAACACAATCTAAAAATAGGTTAGCTGCAGCAACATTACCTTTCCTTTTCCATCATGATCTGCGCCGGGCTTAGCTGGTTACTTTTATTGCCAGTTCCCAGCTGCCCGTAAGTGTTAGCTCCCCAGGAATAGAGCAAACCCTCATCTGTTAGTGCTAGTGTGTGCGCATAGCCACAGGTAATCTGTAAGTAAATTTACAAAGATTACTACTAAACAGAAACAAGTGGAAGACAAATTATTACACTCATTACATTAATCTGTCTGAAGTACGTTCAATATCTCCATCATTCTCCATTTAGGACCAAAAACTGCTATTTCCTGATACTTAAAGCAAACATGAAATACATTAGCAATAAGTACTAGACAACCTCAAGCTCTGGTAATTTAGTGTTCATTGGTTATACCTCACTGTTTGCTGCAATTCTTCATTTAATAAATAGACTCATAAAAAAAGAAATCTAACATTCTTTGTCCACAATAGCTAAACATTTTGTCCTAACCTTGGACTACTTTGTATAATCCCCTTGTAGTCTCTCTGACCTCTAAGTTACAAACTTTAGTAATTCCTCCAGAAACAGTTAAATCTTTCACACTAGACAACTACATACAACTTTTAATCCCAAGATCTCAAACTGCATTACAAACTAATGAACTGAGGCTTGAACAGTCCTGTAAGGGGGGGTTTATCTATTGTAGAGATGGAGAAAAAAATTGAGTGGGTCACACAATCACTTAACCTAAGTTATTCAAGTCTGACAGTCCTAACTAGAATCCAGATCTCTTGAATCCTAGCCCTATGCTTTCACCGTAAGACACTTCTCGCCAGCCTTTCACTCCTAACCCACTGTTTAGCTAGGATATTAAGACAAATCCTTTGAATCTCTTAGTTTCTCTGTCCTTGATCATTCCTTACAAGCTTGCCCACTATACCTCACTTCATCATGCCCCACAATATACAGAGATGGTACCTGTATGACATATTGTATGCATAGGTTATTTACGTTATTCAGCAATGAAGCATTCTGACACATTCACAAGGTTATACAAAAGCAAGCATTACACAGATTGTGAACAATCTTTCGGCTTTAATAGATTTTACAAGAACTGGAACACTGAAATCCTGAATTCAGAAACGTGCTTATGACTCAGATTGGGTGAAATTTTTGAAGACGTAGACAATATTAATGCACTGTTCACTTCTACTTTGGACTTACCTGAAGTACACATACACCATGTAACGCTGCCACTCTACAAGGTGTGAGTTGATTACCATTGTTTCCCAGACCTAGCTGACCATTACCATTGTAACCCCAGCCATATACCTAGTTTTAAAAAAAACAAAGATTAAGCTACCTGTTCTGTTTGTAGGAATACAGAAAATATGAGTTGTAACCAGAGACAATAGAAATCTGTGGAGAAAGTCCCTTGAGATAATGTCAAATCTTCACAAATCTAACAAGGGGAAGGGGAATGGAGATGAGGGCATATTGTATTAATTTGATCAATTTCTCCAACTTCTCTGTTCTCCGGGTTTTAACAGAAAGTTGGCTTTTTAAAAGATGCCTACCTTTACTGTACTGAGCTAGTTTCCCAGAAGACATACAATACCACAAACTCCTGCAAGTCTTACTGTGCTGGTCTAATATTTTTCAGTGGACAGAACTGTAAAGCAATCATCTTGATCAACTTAAGGTATGTACAACAGCAGAGTAGTCCATTACTTCCCTCTTCAGAACTTGTCACTTTACTCCTAGTGTCCATTCTAATGAAAACATCAGAACATCACAGGTACAGTGCAACCCAATTATCCACAGGTCTCTCGGGAAAACTAAAGCCTTGGAAAGACAGGGTTCTCACAGCCCCGTCAGTTGGTGATGCTTTGGTCTGGGACTCGGGTATCTGAAGCAAAGTGAAACAGATATCCAATTGGCTGCTTCCAGCAGTGAGGCTGCATTACAAACTTTTTGGGGAACACTAGAGCCTGGTCTACTCTTGGGGGGTGAGGTACGATGTAAGATACGTAACTTCAGCTACAGGAATAGCGTAGCTGTAGTCGATGTATCTTATTTCGACTTACTCCCATCCTCACGGCGGCGGCTACCCTGTCAACTCTGCTTCCACCTCTTGTCCTGGTGGAGTTCCGGAGTCGATGGGAGCGCATTCAGGGATCGATATATCGCGTCTAGATGAAACGTGATATATTGATTGATAGATGGATCTCTACCCGCTGATTCGGCGGGTGGTCTGGATGTACCCTAAGTGCAGTTAGATAAACACCAGAACAACTCTCAGGAGACATAATTCACTTTCAGCTAATGGGATTGCATGGTGTATTGAAGTACACAGGAGCATTGTATTAAATGCAGCAAAGAATCCTGTGGCACCTTATAGACTAACAGACGTTTTGGAGCATGAGCTTTCATGGGTGAACCCCCACTTCCTCAGATGTATTAAATGGAAGTTTAACTATGCTAGCTTTTAGATTATCATAGTTAAGCATCACATTTAATACCCTATTGAGATGAATAAATAAATGTATACTTGGTGTGGTTGTTTCAATCCCTCTGCAGATTCAGGAAAACATATGTATCAATGCAATCTTTGCAACCAGAAAAACTACAAGTTACACTGAAAAAAATCATATTCCATATCTGGAAAGATACTGAAACAAGTTGTTACACAACCAATTTGAAAGCACCTGGAGCATAACAGGGATATAAGGAATAGCCAGCATGGATTTCTCAAGAACAAATCATGCCAAATAAACTTAATATCCTTCTTTGAAAGCGTCACTAGCCTGATGGATAGGGGAGGAAAGAAGTAGATGTTTTGATTTTAACAGTTGCACATGACATTTTCATAATGAAACTAGGGAAATATGGGAAGGTATAAGGCGGATGCACAATTGGTTGAAAGACTACTTAAAGAGTATTTATCAATGGTTCGATATCAAACTGGAAAAGTGTTTAGTGGGGTCCTGCAGGGTCAGTCCTGGGTCCGGACTATTTAATATTTTCATTAATGACATGGATAACAGGAGCAGAGCATATGCTATGAAATCTGCAGATGACAGAAGGCTGGGAGGGGTTGCAGGCACTTTGGAGGAGAGGTTTACAATTCTAAATGACCTTGACAAACTGGAGAATTGGTCTGAATTCAACACGATGAATTTTAACAAAGAGAAGTGCAAAAGTATTCCATTGGAAAAATCAAATGCACAACTATAAAAAGGGGAATAAGTGGGTAGGTGCCAATACTGCTGGAAAAGATCTGGGGGTTATTGAGGAGCACTAATTGAATGAGTCAAAATCTGATGCAGCTGCAAAAAAGGCTAACATTCTAGGGTGTATTAGCAAGAGAGTGTGTTGTATGTAAGACACAGGAGGTAACTGTCCCATTCTACTTAGCATTGATAAAACCTCAGTTGGAGTACTGTGTCCAATTCTGGTGCCACACTTTAGGAAAGATGCAGACAAACTGGAGAGTGGCCAGAGGAGAGCATAAAATATTATAAAAGGTTTTGAAAACCAGACCTCTTAGGAAAGATTAAAATACTGGGCATGTTTAGTCTTGAGAAAAAAAGACGACTGAGGGGGGGACCTGATGACACCTCTTCAAATATGCTATGGGTTGTTATAAACATGACACTGATCAATTGTTCTCCATGTCTACTGAAGGTAGAATGAGAAGTAATGCGCTTAATCTGAAGCAAGGGAGATTTGGGTTATATATTAGGAAAAGCTTTCAAGCTATATGGATAGCTAAACTCTGAAATAGGCTTGCAATGGTAGCCGTTGAATCCCCATCACTGATGGTTTTGAATCAGGTTGGACAATCACCTGTCTGGGAAGGTCTACGTTTACTTGGTCCTTCCACAGCACAAGTAGTTGGACTTGACTTCAAGGTCCCTTCTAGCCCGACATTTCTGTGATTCAGTTAAGAAGAATTCTGTATAAAAATGTCTAGGAAGAGCTGTTGTGGGGATTAACTGACATTGGTGAGGCATTTTATAAATTTAAAGTGCTGAAGAACAGACACGTGTTATTTAGGCACACTGAGAGTTACTGATGAAATGCACTTCATAGGAAAGCTGTGGAAAAGGTGCAGCAGGAGCATACGGTTTGGACAGACATCTCTTGGGGAGGTTTTATTAAAGGAGAGTCTATATTTTAGTAAAGACGAGAGGATAAAAGTTGATAAAATATAGGTAGGAACTGTAGTGAAACAGTCAAATGAAAGAGTCCCATTCAATTATATCACATGAAGGCACGCAACTAAATCGACAAAGTGCTTGTATAGAAATGCAAGAAGTCTAAGTACTATGATGGGTGAACTTGAGCACCTGGTTATTAAATGAGGATATTGATTAATAGACATCACATGAACTTGTTGGAATGATAATAATCAATGGCACACAGTATAAAATATACAGGAATGACAGTACGTTATGCTGGTTGGGAGTGGCACTACATGTAAAAGAAAGTATAAAGTCTAATATAGCAAAAATCTAAAATGAAGTAGACTGTTCCATAGAATCTCTATGGATAGAAATTCCATGCTTGAACAATAAGATTATAACAGTAGAAATACACTACTGACCATCTGACCAAGGTGGTGACAGTGATTGTGAAAAGCTCAAGGAGATCAGAGAGGCTACAATAACAGAACATACTGTAATAATGAAGGATTTCAACTAACCCCATATTAACTGGGTATACATCACCTCAGGATAGAGTGCAAAGATGAAATTTATAGACATCATTAATGACAGCTTCTTGGAGCAGCTAGTCCTGGAACCCACAAGGGGAGAGGAAATTCATGATTTAGTCCTAAGTGGCACACAAGATCTGGTCCAAGAGGTGAATATACCTGAACCAACAGTAATAGCAACTACAATGTAGTTAAATTTAAACATTCTTGGGAGAGAGGAGAGGGGGAGCATTTAATTTCAAAAAGGGGAGCTACACAAAAATGAGGACACTTAAATGGAAATTAAAAGGAACAATCACAAGAGTGAAATGCCTGCAAGCTGCATGGAAACTTTTTAAGAACACCATCATAGAGGCTCAAACTATACATATATCCCAAATAAAAAACAAAACCAAACAACAAGAGGACCAAAAACAGCCACCATGGCTAACCAATAATAAAATATGTGGTTAGAGACAAAGAGACATCTTAAAAACTGGAAGTCAAATCCAATTGAGAAAAAAGCATGAACTCTGGCAAGGTAAGTTTAAAAGTATAATTAGGCAGGCCAAAAGTGAATTTGAACAGGAACTAACAAAAATCAAAAACTATATATTTTAATAACATCAAGAACAAGAAGCCTGCGAAACAATCAGAGAGGCCACTGGACGATCAAGGTGCTAAAGCAGCACTCAAGGAAGACAAGGCCATTGTGAAGAAGCCAAATAAATTCTCTGCATCAGTCTTTACTGCAAAGGATGTGAGGGAGATACCCACACCTGAAATGTTCTTTTTAGGTGACAAATCTGAGGAGCTGTCCCACATTGAGGTGTCAATAGAGGTTTTGAAACAAACTGATAAATTTAGCAGTAATAAGCCACCAGGACCAGATGGTATTCACTCAAGAGTTCTGAAGGAATTCAAATATGAAACTGCATAACTACTAACTGTAGTATGTAAGCGATCCTTTAAATCAGCTACTGTACCAGATGACCAGAAAATAGCTGATGTAAAATCAAGTTTTAAAAAAGACTCCAGAGGTGATCCTAGCAATTACAGGCCGGGAAGCCTAACTTCAGTATCAGACAAACTGGTTGAAACTATAGCAAAGAACAGAATTATCAGACACAGAGATAAACATGATTTCTTGGGGAAGAGTCCACATGGCTTTTGTAAAGGGAAATCATGCATCACCAATCTATTAGTCTTCTCTGGGGGGGGTCAACAAGTATGTGGACAAGGGTGATCCAATGGATATAGTGTACTTGGACTTTCAGAAGGCCTTGGACAAGGTCCCTCACCAAAGGCAGCAGTCATGGGATAAAAGGGAAGGTCCTCTCATGGATAAGTAACTGGTTAAAAGATAGGAAACAAAGGGTAGGTATAAATGGTCAGTTTTCACAATGGAGACCAGTAAATAGCAGGGTCCCCCAAAAATCTGTACTGGGACCAGTGCTGTGCAACGTATTAATAAAATAACTGGAAAAAGGTGTTAAAAAGTGAGGTGGCAAAATTTGCAGATGAGACAAAACTACTCAAGATTGCAGTCAGCTTTGGACTGAACTAAGAGTTACAAAGAGAATCTCGCAAAACTGGGTTGACTGGATAACAAAATGGCAGATGAAATTAAATGCAAAGTAATGTACAGTGGAAAGCATAATTCCAACTATGCATACAAAATGATGAGGTCTAAATTAGCTGCTACCGTTCAAGAAAGAGCGGTAATTCTCTCCTGCCAAAAAAAAAATAAATAAAAAGAACAATGGTAGGAACCATTAGAAAAGGGATAGATAAGACAACAGAAAATATCATAATGCCACTATATAAATCCATCGTTCGCCCACATCTTGAGTACTGCATGCAACTCTGGTCACCGCATCTCAAAAGATTTTGGAAAAAAGGTGCAAAGAAGGGCAACAAAAATGATTAAAGGTCTGGAACAGCTTCCACACGAGGAGAGATTAAGACTGGGACTGTCTAGCTTAGAAAAGAGATGACTAAGGAGGGTATACGATAGTACCATGTAACACAAGAACCATAAGGAAGTACTACTTCACACAATACACAATTAACCTGTGGAACTAAACTGCCAGGGGATGTTGTGAAAACCAAAAAGTATAACTGGGTTAAAAAAGAATTAAATACGTTCACAGAGAATAGGCCCATCAGTGGCTGTTAGCCAAGATGGTCAGGGACACAACCCTATGCTCTGGGTGCCACTAAACCTTCAACTGCCAGAAGTGAGGACTGGATGATATGGGATGGGTCATTCAGTAAATTGCCCTGTTCTGTTCATGCCCTCTAGATCATCTGGCACCAGTCACTGTCAGAAGCCAGGATACTGAGCTAGACGGACCTTTGCTCTGACCTTGTATGGCCATTCCTATATAGTCTTATAGAACTAGGTATTATAAATTTGCAGACTTTCAGACCCTGTGACTTTCTATTTTCTCAGGTTACAAAAATACAGAAGACACTTTACAATACAAACAGATCAATATATCTTGTAGAGACTGGAAACTGGTTACTCAACCTTTGAGCCACATCTGGAAGTTATTTCTTATTGCAAAGAAGGCATCTGAATGGTAACTAGGAGGTGGAGACTTAAAATAACATCTATAAAAGAGTAAACCATTCTGTGAATTTTGTTAAGTGAAAAACCCTGTTAACAGCCTGGACAAGTACGCAATTAACTCTACCTTAGCAGATACTTCCTACTGTTCATGCTCAAGCTGTGACTGTTGAACCGTTATACTAAGGTATTTCTTGTGGACCATAAAATTCCACAGTAGCTACTGACGTATCTTCCATAACTGAAGTGTTCTCCATGTCAGCATTTCTCATTTCTATTCAGTCAGTTATAAGCAGACAAGAATGTATTATATTATTAGGTTAGTGGAGAAAGCTTACCTCACCATTGTCTATTACAGCCATAGAGGAGGTCTGGCCACAAGCAATACTGACCACCATTTTAGTCTGTAAACAATTTGAGACTTTGCGAGGAGTTGGCTGATTTGCTGTAGATCCAGATCCAACCTGACCACAGTTGTTATAGCCCCATGCATATACCTGCCCATGAAAAGAGAGATACATATCTGAATAGATTAGAGCTAAAATGTTTAGTTTTGCTACTAGATTCTTCTGAAGAAATAGGATTTGCCCAACCCTAGCTAAATTCAAATCACTGACTTTTTCTTTTAATTTAAATATTATGAGCTAGATCTGGTACTGTATAAACATGGCATTTTTTCCAATTACTTATTTCAAAACAGGAGCATCCAAATTTTGTCAAAAATAAAGGGACATATTTCCAGTATAAAAGATAAAGGTGGCAGCAGGACATGTACAACTTTGTGGGCTGAATTTGAACACACTTCTTCCAATATAATTCAAGACAGTTAAGCACAATGGGTAATACAGTGAAGGATGTCATTTATTTTCCAGCTTTACAGAATTCCCCCCCTTCTCATTTTTCTTAGCAGTCTGTTGTTTCAGGTGGATAAGGGATTAAAAATTGTCCTTGGGGTTCCTTAATTCCCCCAACCTGTCATTGTGAATGGGGAAGTTTTGGTTCACCATACAAGTTTCAGCAGCTACGATACTTGATACAAATTGCATGAAGGGAAGTACTAGTTTTGGTAGTTGTTTTGTACAAGAATTTGTTGCTATTGAAAATGTCTCAAATTAAGAAAGTAAGATGTAGTCTGTGTTCATAAATTCCTAAAAGATCTTGAAATATATACTCCCTCAGGAGACTTTTTCCCCCCTCTTCTAAAGTTTCTAATATGTGTTATTTCGTATTTGGTTACCTAGTCCATCCCCAGAGGCAAATGTAGGAATATTTCCTACAGTTTACTATCCAGTGTTTTGTCCTGCTTTAAAATTTATCCTTATGGAAAAGATGTTACCAGACATGCTGCTGACTGCAACTGCAAGACCGAAGTTGCCTTTGCATAAATTCTACATATCCTTCTTGGTGCTAATTGAGCGCTTTACTTTAATATCTATTGATAGAAGACAAATGGAGAAAAACTGTGCAAAAGCACCAGCCACACACACTATAACATTACCACGAAAAAAATAAAAAGCAGGAGGTTTTGTCCATAACTATATTACGTCCTTTGCTTTTATTAACTATTCTAATTAATCTAAAACTAAACACCTATTGAATATATGGAGGGTGGTGGGGGGTGTATTTCAAGGTACAGTAGAACCTCAGAGTTAAACACCTCAGGAATGGAGGTTGTTCGTAACTCTGAACAAAACATTATGGTGGTTCTTTCTAAAATTTACAACTGAACTTTGACTCAATACAGCTTTGAAACTTTACTATGCAGAAGAAAAATGCTGCCTTTAACCATCTTAATTTAATTGGATAGAAAATTGGCTAGACTGTCGGGCTCAACGGGTAGTGATCAATGGGTCAATGTCTAGTTGGCAGCCAGTATCGAGTGGAATGCCCAAACATCTTTATTAATGATCTGGATGATGAGATAGATTGCACCCTCAGCAAGTTGGCTGACAACACTAAGCTGGAGGAAGAAGTAGGTACGCTGGAGGGTAGGGATAGGGTCCAGAGTGACCTAGACAAATTGGAGGATTGGGCCAAAAGAAATCTGATGAGGTTCAACAAGGACAAGTGCAGAGTCCTGCATTTAGGATTGAAGAATCCCATGCACTGCTACAGGCTGGGGACCGATCGGCTAAGCAGCAGTTCTGCAAAAATGACCTGGGGATTACAGTGGATGAGAAGTTGGATATGAATCAGCCTTCCTGGCAACAAGGGTACACTGCTAACAGCATATTGGGCTGCTTTAGTAGGAGCACTGCCAGCAGATTGAGGGAAGTGATTATTCCCCTCTATTCGGCACTGGTGAGGCCACATCTGGAGTATTGCATCCAGTTTTGAGCCCCCCACTACAGACAGGATGTGGACATATTGGAGAGAGTCCAACAGAGGGCAATGAAAACGATGAGGGGGCTGGGGCACACAACTTACGAGGAGAGGCTGAGGGAACTGGGCTTGTTTAGTCTGCAGAAGAGAAGAGTGAGGGGGGATTTGATAGCAGCCGTCAACTACGTGAAGGGAGGGTTCCAAAGAGGATAGAGTTTGGCTGTTCTCAGTGGTGGCAGATGACAGAACAAGGAGTAATGGTCTCAAGTTGCAGTAGGGAAGGTCTAGGTTGAATATTAGGAAACACTATTTTACTAGGAGGGTGGTGAAGCACTGGAATGGGCTACCTAGGGAGGTGGTGGAATCTCCATCCTTAGAGGTTTTTAAGGCCTAGCTTGACAAAGCCCTGGCAGGGATGATTTAGTTGGTGTTGGTCCTGTTATGAGCAGTGGGTTGGACTAGATGACCTCCTGAGGTCTCTTCCAACCCTAATCTTCTATGATTCTAAGGAAACAGTTTCCTTACCTTGTCAAATCTTTTAGTTTAAACTTTCCTTTTATTTTTCTACTAGTTTATGTTTAAACACATTACTGTATTTGCTTTTTTTCTGGTCTTTGCTGCTGCTTGACTGCATACTTCCAGTTCCAAATGAGAGGTGTGGCTGACCAGTCAGTTCACAACTTCGATGTTTGTAACTCTGAGATTCTACTGTATTAAATGTATCCTTTGTATAACTAACATCCTCTATGTGTTAAGCTATAAGGAAGATGTTTTCAAAGAAGACTATTTACCAGCTTTATTTTTCAGAATTATAATGGAGGCGTGAGCCTCTAAATTTAAAGGTTCCTAGTTAAATTGCGAGTAAATTTAAGCATATTTTCTCCCCTCCTAGCAAACCACCACAGGAATGTGAAATTTAAGCCACTGTTTTCTCATATAAGACAGCCACCTGTGACTACAGCTTCTGCTCTTTAAACCATGGAATGAACTAGCTGCCTCTATTCATCTGTTCAACTGTTCTCCCAGTTTGCCAGTTCTCCCAACTGGGCAAACAAACCATTGCCCGATTGCTGATGGTTTGTTTGCTCTTCACCTACCTTTATCTACTCTAGAGCTCATCATTTAATGCCACAAGAACAGTGTCATGTGACACTTCAAAGACCTTCTGAAATTCCAGAGATTAAAGTCATTTAATTTTGCAGCCAATTCTTTCTGTAAATATTATTCCATAAGACGTTCCTTTATATAACCCGATTATGCAAAACAGCTTGTAACAACAAAGCCTCAGTCAAACACTAACAAAATGCAATATAATATAGGTCAAAATAAAATGTTTAAATTTCAGGAGGTTAGCACTGTATTTAAGTACAGTTTAAATATACATTATGTTCAAAATATGCATTACCGGTCTAATTCTTCGCACCTGTAGAACACCCTTCCTCCTATTTCTCATCTTATATTGTTTGGACCATATCACTGCTGACTAACTAGGTGCATTACACTTCCAAATTTCATACCCTATGCAAGGCAAAGAAATAAAAAATCTCAAGATCTTTCCTAAGCACAAGCTCCTCTCAAAAGCAGTACATTATCAGCAAAAAACTAGTTTCTGAATCTACTTTCCCTCCCCCTCACTACAGACACTGATGTGCTACTGTGTGTCATAATGGAAGCAGTATGATTTCATATTAGAACAGGATATGGAGGTGCTCAGATACTATGGTTCTAGGGGCCAAGTGCATAGACAGAATTATGCCTATTTTTAATTCCTCCTCACAACTATTTTAAGCTGATTTTAGAATCAAACAATTCAGATGAAGCCTTAAAACAGCATTAGATCAGGCTGATTACTCAGTCTAAAAATTCCTTTTTGATTGAGCGTAAAAATGGTAACATTGACTAGTCAGTAGTACATAAAGAAGTTCGTGATTTACACTTTCCAAGTAACTAGACATGAACAAATCAAGCCTGAGTCCACTCATTTCTGCAGGGATATATTTTCCAACATATGTAGCATAAAGCAGAACTTTCATATAAAATCAACTATGTCCAATCCCTCTCAATGTATGTGAAGGTGGATAGAGCACAATACTTCCACAATAATGAATAATGCAGCAATCAGATACAGTATTAAAGAGAACCAAAAACACTACCACAGACTGACCCATCCGTGTCAGTGCTAGGACAGCGCACACAGAGGGCAACCTTTAATGTTGTTTCTTTTGGAAAAGGTCTACCATTTCTCGCACAATTCCCTATTATACAGATAGGGAATACTAGTGGAAAAAAGTCTTTCAAAATTACATTGCTTTTTAGGTGCAGTGTTCTTTCCAGTTTCAGACTTATTGATAGGTGTCCAATGCACAAAAAATGCATAAGAATACTCACTGGCCACAATTTTCAAATTGCTGTAGGGAAAAAAGAATTAAAATTGGCCTGGAGAATGAACTACCCCTCTCTCCCCTGGAGAGAGGGTGCCTTCAGTTTGAAGCACATTGGTAGGACAGCATGGGTAAGGTTACTTTGTACCTGTACTGTGAATAGAAAGGACTTCAGTCTCCAAAGCTATCAATCAGACTCCTTTCAGGAACTTCAGGTTTATTGAAAAAGTTAAATAAGAAAGTATAAGACTTACGTCTCCATCAGATGATAGGGCCATAGAATGATGAGAGCCACAAGCTACTTCAATCACCCTCTTAATTAGCAGGTTGGTACAGACTTGAACAGGAGTAATGCCCTGATTGGTTGTTCCATTCCCAAGCTGGCTGTATCCATTATGTCCCCAAGCATAAACTTCACCATCTGCACAAAATATGCATGTTTATGATACACCCCCACCAATGCCAAACTAATTGAGATGTTAATTGATTCAAACACTGTATTCTCTTCAGCTTCTATAAAAGCTAAAGTATAGACAGAGCTATAAGTCAAAGTGAGAGTAGAATAACTAGGTGACGAGACTAATGAAGCAATTGTTCTACAGTTTATTCTTTGTACAGTTTTAAGCCTTCCTTCTCAAGTCTAACTATTCATGACTATACCATAGCATGAGCTCTGGGTTATCTGAGAGAGATAAACGGTGGCACATGAATATAATGGAGGATATTAACAAATGGTTTCACTAACCTTACTGCAGAATTAAAATGCTTCCTCCCCGCACCAAACTATAATTGGCAGTAAACATCAAAACTGATGTCAGCTGTCTGATCAGACAATACAGACAAAAGCTATTTTCCCCAAACCAAACCAGCTTCCTATATGAATTCACTATTCTATAAGGGAAGCCATATAGGAAGCAACTTTGAGTTGACATTTCCTGTACTCCATTTCCTGAACTCCATTATATTCATGTCCCTTCCTTGGGCTCAGCATTCTTCACCCTTGAGAATTTCTCAAGCAATCTCTCTGCTCTTCTCTGACTGTCTGTCTTCCCCAGACTTCCTTTAAACAGATTTTATCTTGCCTCTTGTCAATTCAAGGCAAAGAAAGCTTTGTCCAGTGAGTCTATATTAACTAATTTTGATGTTAATTATTTTTCAATATCCCCTTCCCAGAAAAAAAACTGAGCAAGGTGTTTCAATGTGCTCATAATCCAACGTTAAATAAAGGAACCAGGCAAACAATTTAGAGGCGAGAGTGAGTAGTCTATCGTTTTATTCATAATTTTTCAGAGGCTTGAAGCCACATGCTACAACCACATAAGAACAGACTGACAAATTTAACTCAAAACAACTATTTAAAAACAAAGAAAAGTCTAATGTTAGGGTCTGAAGCCATCAAGTTCAGACCCTTTTAATCAGCACTGCCTCGCTAGTCAGCCAATGAACTGTACAACTTCATGTTGGAACCTGGTTTCCAACTTTATGTTCAAAAGTAAAATGCATTCATTCCCTTGCCACTGTTTACTACCCACCCAGTGTTGAGAAATAACCTGCGTTCTTCCCTTTGTAAAAGTTGGTTGGTTAGAAGGCCACTAAACTAGAACATACTATTTGATTCTGATGGCCACCAGGTTTGGAAAATGTTATCTGATCATTAAATTCTGATAGTTAGTAATTCACATAGCTCCTCCATCCCAGAGGGAAGACTAAGCATGTTACCATCATGGTATGCTTTGGGCCAGCTCCTCAGCTAAAGTGACTGCAGAGAAGCTATGACCTATGTAAGCTGAGAGATCTGGCCTTTGAACTTTGTTGGCCCAGGATCAGAATTCCCAGAAGAGCAACACAAACCCAGCACATTGGCCAAGTAGCAATCTACCAACATATCTCTACTTCCATTCTTGGTTAACCCTGATAGCATATGTAACTGATTATTTCATATATTAAATATTTTCTACCTTCAGTGCTAAGTATAACATGTGGTCCACTTCCATAACTGAGATTGTTAATCTTCTTCCCACATAAGGCTTCTAATTTCTTTGGTACTATTGTGCTTTGATTATCTCCAGTCCCCAAACAATTACTACAGTTTAGTCCAAACACAAACACCTGGGGGGAAAAAAAAGAACAATTTGCATTTTAAACTATTTAGATTCATATTTATGGAGAGGGAGATAGACAGAAATATAGATATACAGGGTGAAAACTGGCCCTAGTGAAGTGAATGGGAGTTTTGCCATCAACTTCAATGGGGCAAAGATTTCATCCATGGAACTTTATTGTTGGTTCAAAGGGTTCTACAACTAGTTCTAGATTCAAAATTTAGATTTTTGTTTTACACACACCAGAAGGAAGGTTTACAAACCCTAATGGAGATATTTCTACTGAAATCATAGGCCTTTAAAGGTTTACAGAAGTGTTTTTATTGTGTTTTGTACACTTTAAAGGCAGGCATCCAAATATCTCCTCCTTTTGGGTGCCGAGGCTTATTTAGGGCAATGCACTACTTCTCTTTCCATAAAAAAAGCTGTGACAATTACATTTTGATTCAGAAAAAAGTTACTTAAATTTAAAAAGATCTCTCTAAAGGGGGCATTTCCTGGACTGGAGATTCATTTTTATTACAGCTGCTCTCCTTTATATCACTATCGGGTATAAGAAGTTCAACATTTGTCATAATAATTGTCCGGTTATATTTATGTGCTAGTGTAAGAGCCAAGAAGTGAAACTGACCAGTCTAGTTCAGCTGTTCCAGTGAAAAAAAATGTAAAGAGACTCAGTTTATGTAGCAAATTTTTATTTTTTTCATCTTTACTAATCTATGACATTAATAGTAATGAAAATAATTTTTGTTAAGAGTGTTTTATTGTGAATCCTTTTACTCTCTTCCCAGTTATGTCCCAAGGCAAGATTTCAAATATTTGCAATTCATTTCCACCACATTCATTCACAGACTGGGACACAGTTTCATGCAGTGTCTTTTGTAGGCTGCTTATTTACAGGCATTCAAAAGGGTTAGAATTACATCCCAAAACAGATCAGGTATTTTCATTTCCTTATACACTCACCTCATCATTATGGGTTACGTATATAGCTTCATTGGCCGATGTGCCAAATACACATGCTTTCCGAATAGATGCTATTTCTTGAGGTGAAAGCAAGGTAAATATTGGCCACTTTCCTACATCCACCATGACTATGTTGGGTTTCATATAATTCCTATAAGTAAGTTGACATTTCTGCAGTAATAAGAAAAAAAAAACAACACTGTTAAAAAGGCTTATTTTTTATCTTCATCAAAAGGCACAAGATATTCTTCTTTAGAAAAGAAAAAGGCACATAAAACTTAATTACAGGGACATTAGTTTCTCTGATGAATAAATATTCTATTCCTATACAAGATGTGTAATCATACACCATACCAAGGAACAACAAAAATAGCTAGCCCTAGACAGGATATTAGAGAAATGTCATTAAAAACAAGTACCTGCTGGGCTACTTTGAACTAATAACTACTGAAAAAAAACAGAGAAAGACACTGTTCTACTTGAAAAAAATCCATTTGTTGATAAATATGCAACCTAGCAAATGTTGCCTTTCAGTGACAGCAGATTTTTGAGCTATATTTTGGATCTTATTTTCTTTTGTATTATATTCAATTCTCTTGTAAATGTGAAACAGTATTCCAAGCCTATATTCCATTTAAATAAAGACAAGCAGACCTTAAAGCAGAGGTGCGGAAACTAGGGCCCGTGGGACCGTCCTGCCTGGCCCTTGAGCTCCAGGCCAAGGAGGCTAGCCCCCGGCCCCCTCCCTGCTGTCCCCCCACCCCCGCAGCCTCAGCTCGCTTGCCGCCAGCACTCTGGGTGGCGGAGCTGCGAAATCCTGCTGAGCAGTGCGGAGGTGTAGCTGGCTCCAGCAGGGTGGCATGGCAGCCAGTCCTGCTGCTCTGAGAGGCATGGAAAAAGGGGTGGGGGGGTTGGATAAGGGGCAGGGGGTCCCAGGGGACCATCAGGGGACAGGGAGCGGTTGGATGGGGCAGAGGTTCGGGGGGAGAACATGGGGGGTTGGATGGGGGTGGAGTCCTGGGGGGACAGTTAGGGGCAAGGGATCCTGGGGGCAAGTGTCAGTGGACAAGGAGCAGGGGGGTTTGGATGGGTTGGGTGTTCTGAGGGGGATAGTCAGGGGGTGGGGGCCAGGCTGTTTCGGGAGGCACAACCTTCCCTGTACAGCAGGCCGTACAGTTTCGGAACGTCGATGAGGCCCTCAGGCCAAAAAGTCTGCTCACCCCTGTCTTAAAGTAAAATATTGTCTCCTACAACTAGTGTGCAATCCCAGTTTAAATTTTGAACAGTGTGAAATCCCAATATATGTAAGTAGCACATGACGCCAGCTTGTTAGGGTTTTTTGTCAAAGTATTGGGGATGTGGTAGGGGCAGGGGCTGATTTAAAAAACTTTCCTTGTGGACAAAAATAATTATTTTTGAGCATGAGGGAATTACAGCACATAACCATGATCTCTTTGCTTCAGACTACTTAATGAAAACTATTGGCGAACTCAGTGCTGAGCAACTAGTCATTATTGGTTAATTGGGAAACACTTTGGATTGCGTTAGAACATTGGAAGATGAACAAAAGATAAAAGTATCATCAAATCTGCCAGAGAAACAATATCACTGTGCATGATTTACAAATTTCTGCCACCCTCATCACCTCTGTTTGCGCATGGAAACTGAATGGATTCAAGGAGGAGATAAAAAGACTCAAAAAAAAGAGCAAGAATATAAGATTTTTTTAGGCCTGACAAAAGAAATGTCATGTTATCACCGATGCTCCAAAGATATTCTGCTGTTAGTACTTGTCCACATTTATGTGATAGGCTGGTACTTCATGGGCATGGATCTGTGCTCGCACCAGAACATTCCATAAGACGACAGCACTATGGTATGCACTGGTCATGTATGACCCAGGAACCTCTTAGTGCCAACTAGAAAGGGGTACAGAGGGGTGTCTAGATGTTACAGGGACCTCCTGGGTCCGGAATATACATTCTAAACATGTATGGATGTTGTTAAGGAGTTACATACGTGTGTGTGTGTGTGTGTGTGTGTGTGTGTGTGTGTGTGTGTGTACACACAAAATTATGTTAAGGTCTGTATTTAGGAACTGATCACCAGCAAAGATGAAACACAGGTTCTGTCAGAAGAGAACTTGTTATCTAGCAGTCTGAACTATATAGTGCTTAATTTACATTAAACAAAGGGCCTCTTTTCACCAGTCTAAACGGAATGCTAATGAAGGATTGTGAAAAATTCAAAAGACAAAGGTAACAGTAGGAAGCAAGCAGTGGGAGAGTGGGGGAGACAATCCTATTCTGACCCACACACAAAAGGGCTGCTCTAGTAATTTGGGGAACAAAGACGACACTCTAGCATCCTTCACTACGGAAGCAAATGGACAAGGAGCTTGCTTCATGAAAGAGGGATGTCAACCACACTTGGTTGAAAACACTGGAAAGAACCTTGGATGAGACCAGCTTCTTTAAACAAGATGTTAATCTGTTAGTTACGTTTAGTCTCAAGAAAGCGTTCTATGATTTTGTTTTATATGTAATCATTTGTTTTCAATATTCTTATTCACTTGAACACCAGTTCTTTAACAATAGACATAGATGTATTTATAGTGAAAGAGACTAAGTGTTTAGGAAGGTATAAGTTGGTGTTTACTGTTCCTTTGGGAACAGTAGGCCTGGTAATTTTGAGTGCTCAGTGGATAAGGGGCTGGGCACTACAGGGAATGTTCAGAAGACTCAGATTGATGTATGCCTATAACTACCCTGTACAGAGACAGCAAGGCCTGAAGGGGTCTGGAAGGCAGTGGTTGCACTGCCAGAGGCTGGTGATTTCAAGGAGCTGACCTACAGAAGGCAGAGACAACACTTCCTCACACTATGGGCAGATGGTGGGGAGACGCCTCACGACCCTGGGTACAGTCACATTGAAATAATATTGTTAACATAATATCTATTATCTCTAAAAGACTATGTTAAAATATAGTTAAAGTTGCAGAGTCAAGCACTCAGTTAAGTGCAACCTATATCCTGTCCCATTCAGCTCCTATCCAACCCCCTTCAGCTCCTCCCTTTCTCCCTCTCTCACTTTCTGGCTCCTGCAACCACCCACCCTACAACCTCATCTTCTTCCGCCCCTCCTATTTCTCATCCCTCTGAATTCTAGACAGGCTTCTCCCCCTCCCCTCCATGCTTCCTGGGCACCAGAAGTAGAAGCAATGAGAGCAGGGAAGAGAATCCCCCTACTCCCCATTCCCGATACCACAGTGTTTCAGGACACCAAGAGGTAGGGTGACCAGACAAGTGTGAAAAATCAGGACGTGGTGTAATAGGAGCCTATATGAGAAAAAGACCCAAAAATCAGGACTGTCCCTATAAAATTGGGACATCTGGTCACCATACCCAGAGGAGCAATTGCATGAGAAGTCCTGCCGGTCCCTGCAGCCCTTAGCAGGAGCATGCTTAGTGCATAAAGAATCTTCAGAAAACTTAGCTTTCAAACTCTTACAAGTCTGAGTTTTTTCAAAAATGTATAACTTGGCCAAGTTTTGACCATTTTCCACATAGAATAAATGAAGGTTAGTTGCTTGTAACCATAGTTCTTGGTGACTGAGTCTGCATATTTAAACTCTTGGAATGCTCACATACCCTTCTCCCCACTTCCCTAAACATTCTAGCCCATTCTGACAGCATGGTCATCAAAGGGGCTTGGTGACACAAGCAGCCTCAGTTTCTTCCACCCCTATTACAGAATCCTTAATTGGGACTCCACAGAAGAGGGGAAGGTGGGTAGGGAGTGGAAATATGTAGAGTCCATTTCGAAGAACTACAGTTACAAGGAACCTCCATTTCCTTCAAGAGTCCTCTGAATATTCCCACTCTTGGGATAGTTTGGCAAGGAGTACGTTAAAAGGTGGATGTAGGAACACCAAGTCCTAATTAAACAACAAACAACAACAACTGAAGTATCACTTTGCCAAACTGTGCATCAGATTTGGTTGCCAAATCTAAACAGGCAGACTGTTTAGAGAAAGTGTGACTTGAACTCCATATTTACATATTTCAATAATGGGAACATGCTACAGATGCAGCAACTGCACTGGTAGAATGAACTCTAAGAACTGCAGGAGGAGAGAGTGAAGAACTTTTATAACTCTCCTCTATATACACTATCGGACCCACTGATGCGGAATGGGCAGAGACAGCTTGACCCTTGACCATATGATACAACGTAGCAGAGGACCTAAAGTCTTTAGTTCTGTTCCCATCAGAAAGCATTCTCTGTATATAAAGAACGTAATTTAGATTTGCCCTTACATGATCATGGTCTGGGAAAGAATGCTGGTAAATTTATACACGGATTTACATCAAAGTCTTAAATTACTCCAGACACCTTCCTGAAGTGAGGTATCTGATATCTATTTAGAAGTATCTGATCCAAGAGGCTGGACCGACAACGTTTCCTGTAACAGAAGAGCCTGAAGTCTTGTCTAGCTATGTGGGGCTGAGGAGGGCCCCAAATAGCACAATATGAACAAGAATGCCTCTCTCCTAGGCATTTCAGCACTGAACATGCACATCGGATGCCACAGACAGCCAGGCATGACAAACACCCTTTAAAACAGTGTTTCTTGATCTTTAAATCTGCCATGGTATTGTTTAATTAACTTACTTTAAACTGAAAGTTAATCTAAACCTATTTCTAAAGCTAGCACCATGACTGGCAGTCGTAAGTAGTATACCATAAGTAGCACATTCCAATGGGGAGAAATTTAGTACATTACACCTGGGTAGGGGGTTCTGAGGAGGGCAGGGGGTCCTGGGAGAAGGTGGTCAGGGGACAAGGAGCGGGGTGGGGGGTTTGGATGGGTCATGAGGGGGGCAGTCAGGGGGCAGGAAGTGGGAGGGGGGCAGGCTGTTGCCTTCCCTACCCAGGTGTAGTGTACTAAATTTCTCCCCGTAGAAATGTGCTACTTATAGTGTACTACTTACGACTGCCAGCCCTGGTGCTCCACAAGTAGCACATTCCTACGGGGAGAAGTTTAATATACTACACCAGCGGACAGAACCCCAGACTAGTGGCAGGTCCTGGCCGCCGGCCCCACTCAGCCAGCTGCCAGACTGGGGTTCCATTCACTCAGGCCAGCAGCAAGCTGAGCAGGGGCAGCAGCTGGGACCCCAGTCAGCGTGCCAGTAAAAAAATCAGCTCGCGTGCCACCTTTGGCACACATGCCACAGGCTGCCGACCCCTGTGTTAGAGCATTTAGGGCAGGGGAGGGGTTTGTGAACAATTCTAAAACTGCACTGTCCAAGCTGCATGGGTCAGAGCATGTCAAGAGTGTACAGGACACTGGAAAAAAGGCACCTCCCATGACACCAGACAATCTCACTGCCAAATTTTATGTCTCTGCTCCAACACAAAGAAGTGCTAGAGCTTCTCAGTGAAATGGTGGTAAGCATTTTTTGCAATAGCACGGACAGATACCTTGTTTGCTCAATTCATACTTAGAAATGAATTAACTGCTCTAGCTGAAATTTTTCAAAAATTCAATGAACAGTTAAAGTTTGCAAGAGTTACAAGCAACTGAAATCAAGTTCTTATAATGTCAAGTATCAGGCAACCTTAACTATAGCTGCTGCTACAAACTCAGCCTACAATAAAACATGAGATTACGTTTCAAAAATCACACTAAATCAGACTGCGCAGTTGCATTCTGTTAAATGCAGTATTGTTGATAGCTGAGAGCTGCACAATTGTGAAACTTCTGTGACGCACTATAATCAACTAGAGCTCTGATCCAGGAAGTCACTCTGAGTGAGCAGACCCAGTATCTGTACGGTACCTCAGTGAAGTCAATGGAAGACTATATGGAAAGAAGGTCTGCCTGTGCAGAGTAAACACATCAACTACCGACTCCAACTCAGGAACACTATTCCTAAGCAGGAGCCAGAGTGACAGAAATTGATGGTACTCAGAATTAAATTTATGTGGTTGTAAAATGGGGAATATACTTGCCTCTGCCACGTGGAAAATGATGAGTTAAATGTTCAAAACACTAAACAATGAAGTGCTATATAAAAGAGCTAAAAATTACTTGCACGTGAGATTAACACTATAAGCCAAGTCACGAAAATTATTTGGACTGGCTGCTTATGATATTAGCACATGGTCAAGTACCAAAATACAAATCTGAAGAGTTTATTCTGGATATTGCAAAATCTCACACGTGGATGTTTTTCTTGAAGCCCCACATTCTTGAGTCAAGCTATTATATGAGAATCTCAGCTTTTTAAGATGAAAGTTTCTAGCCCGCACAGTGGTGCAGAAAAGCCTGAAAATGAGACCAAAGACTAAATGCTTTAAAAATCAAAGAATCCTTTTTTTTATGTCATGATTGGTTGGGGCCAGACACGATATGTGAATGCTCAGAGTCAACTATACTATTGTGCCTCATTCTGTGTTTACAGTTATCTTAGGCAAACTCTTCTTATCTAGCTAGTTTACCACAAAACCTCAAAAAATTCCCAAGATTTGGAAAGGAAAGATTACATTAATTTAGATGTAAGAGAAAAGGCCCACATCCAAGAGCCTGCTTTGTCCACAGAGGACCTTTTGTAGGCTCAAAATGGAAGAATGAATGAAAACGAGATGCATAAGTACTTAGGAATGCAAGTGTCATCTACCACCCTGACTAGACAGTTTATAGAACTTTTAAAAACATAAGATCTACTCTGTCACTGAAGGACTGTGTGATCTTGGGCTTGTCACTTCAAATCTGCGAGACTTTGCTTCCCCTTTGTCTACTTCGCTTGAGCGACAGTCCTCACCTCAAAGAATTTATGCTATGTTACTACAGTCTTTAGCATAATGTGGCACCAATTTTAGTTCAGACCGATAGATGTTACTGTTATACAAATAATGAAGACTTTCATAGAAGTGTATGAATATTGGTAGGATTATTCTCCATTAGTCTGCAGTGAAAATATTTCACACATTTCCCCCCCACATACTGTTAACTTAGATTGTTAAAACTGAGGCAGCTACTGTGGCTTACATTTCTTTTCATTTCTATCTCCAATAAAAAGCACGCGAGCTTGCAAACAGGGGCTGCTAACAGGGAGTTTTGCAAGGGAGTTCTCCAGGTGAAGGAGGAGCAAATACAGCATCTATGAGGTAAGTGACTGTCTGTAGTGTGTGTGTGTGTTTGGGGGTTACTTGCTGTGTGCTGAGCTTGTGTTTGTCAGTCTGTTTGTTTGTTTGGTTGCTTGAAGGATCGTGTGCTGTGGCTGGCAGTTGGAGGCTGTGAGCTTCAAAGGAAGGTTTGAAAGCTCGAAGCTTCTGGGAATTGGCTGAGCCTTAATCAGTGGTTGGGGCATTAACTCAGGCCAGGGCTTCATAATGCCGCGCACAAGCGACCAGGGAGCTTCCAAACAGGGGCTGCTCACAGGGAGTTTTGCAAGGGGGTTTGGAAGGGGAGTGGGAAGGGAGGGGGGGTCCCTTGTCAGTCCTATCTGTTCCCTTGTAGTCCCTTTAAAACCTGTAATCCAAACTATATTCCAAAACCCCTTTCTTTAAACCACCCTTTCATTAACTAGGAGACAATGTGGGAAGAAACCCAGCAGCAGAGTGGGGGCTATCCAGTTTATTGCGCTGAGTGTAGCATGTATGATTACCTGCCTTGTGGGCGGGTGGCGTATGTGTGCAATCAGTGCAAGGAGCTCCTGGCCCTCAGAGACCACGTACGGACTTTGGAGGCCAGGGTGGCAGAACTGGAGGAGCTAAGAGAGGCAGAGAGGTATGTTGATGAGGCTTTCCGGGACACTGTAGAATTGTCCCACCTCCGCTCAGACAGCCTCTGTGCTGTTGAGGAGGAAGAAAGGCCCAGGGAAGCAGAGCAGTCAATGGGAGCAGAGGGAAACCTTCCCATAGTTGGGACCCTCCTTCCAGATGGTGCTGGGGTTGCCTCTCGCACTGAGGTTACCTCTCCGGGGAAGGGAACTCCAGTTGCTAAGAAAAGGCTCGTGTTAGTAATGGGAGATTCGATCATTAGAAACGTAGATAGTTGGGTTTGTGATGATCGGAAGAACAGTATGGTGACTTGCCTGCCTGGTGCAAAGGCTGCGGATCTCTCGAGGCATCTAAACAGACTTATGTATAGTGCTGGGGAGGAGCTGGTGGTCATGGTACATGTAGGTACCAATGACACAGGGAGGGGTAGGAGAGATGTCCTGGAAGCCAAATTTAGGCTGCTAGGGAAGAGACTAAAATCCAGGACCTCTATGGTGGCATTCTCAGAAATGCTCCCAGTTCCACTCTCAGGGCCAGGCAGGCAGGCAGAGCTTCAGAGTCTCAATGCGTGGATGAGACGATGGTATAGAGAGGAAGGAACTGGGGAAACTTTTGGGATGGGGGAGCCTATACAGGAGAGATTGGTTTAGGTGGAGCCTAAGTGGAACCAGACTGCTGGCACTAAACATTAAAAAGGTTGTAGAGCAGTTTTTAAACTAGGAGATGGGGAAAAGCCGACTGCTGCCGAGGAGCATGTGGATCGGACACAGACTTCTCTTAGGGGAGAGTCTGATGATAGGGAATCTCCAGGTTATAGTCAGGAACAGAGGACGGAAGAGGATAATGTAAGGGCCGGATCAGATGATAAACAGTCACATAAAAAAGAATCTGGCACATCAGATAAGGGCAGACAAATAAACAGGGACAAGTTTTTAAAATGCTTGTACACAAATGCTAGAAGTCTAAATAATAAGATGGGTGAACTAGAGTGCCTTGTGATAAAGGAGGATATTGATATAATAGGCATCACAGAAACCTGGTGGACTGAGGACAATCAATGGAACACAATCATTCCAAGATACAAAATATATTGGAAGGACAGAACAGGTCATGCAGGGGGAGGAGTGGCATAATATGTGAAAGAAAATGTAGATTCAAATGAAGTAAAAACTTAAGCGAATCCACATGTTCCATAGAATGGCTATGGATAGAAATTTCATGCTCTAATAAAAATATAACATTTGGGATCTATTATCAACCACCTGACCAGGACAGTAATAGTGATGATGAAATGCTAAGGGAAATTAGAGGGGCTATCAAAATTAAGAACCCAATAATAGTGGGGGATTTCAATTATCCCCATATTGACTAGGAACATTTCACTTCAGGATGAAATGCAGAGATAAAATTTCTCGATACTTTAAATGACTGCTTCATGGAGCAGCTGGTACGGGAACCCACAAGGGGAGAGGTAACTCTAGATTTAATCCTGAGTGGAGCGCAGGAGCTGGTCCAAGAGGTAACTATAGCAGAACCGCTTGGAAATAGTGACCATAATACAATAGCATTCAACATCCCTGTGGGGGGAAGAAGACCTCAACAGCCCAACATTGTGGCATTTAATTTCAAAAGAGGGAACTATACAAAAATGAGGGGGTTAGTTAAACGAAAGTTAAAAGGTACAGTGACTAAAGTGAAATCCCTGCAAGTTGCATGGGCCCTTTTTAAAGACACCATAATAGAGGCCCAACTTCAATGTATACCCCAAATTAAGAAACACAGTAAAAGAACTAAAAAAGAGCCACCGTGGCTTAACAACCATGTAAAAGAAGCAATGAGAGATAAAAAGACTTCCTTTAAAAAGTGGAAGTCAAATCCTAGTGAGGCAAATAGAAAGGAGCACAAACACTGCCAGCTTAAGTCAAGAGTGTAATAAGAAAAGCCAAAGAGGAGTTTGAAGAACGGCTAGCCAAAAACTCCAAAGGTAATAACAAAATGTTTTTTAAGTACATCAGAAGCAGGAAGCCTGCTAAACAACCAGTGGGGCCCCTTGACGATCAAAATACAAAAGGTGCGCTTAAAGACAAAAAAGTCATTGCGGAGAAACTAAATGGATTCTCTGCTTCAGTCTTCACGGCTGAGGATGTTAGGGAGATTCCCAAACCTGAGCCAGCTTTTGTAGGTGACAAATCTGAGGAACTGTCACAGATTGAAGTGTCACTAGAGGAGGTTTTGGAATTAATTGATAAACTCAACATTAACAAGTCACTGGGACCAGATGGCATTCACCCAGGAGTTCTGAAAGAACTCAAATGTGAAGTTGCGGAACTATTAACTAAGGTTTGTAACCTGTCCTTTAAATCGGCTTCGGTACCCAATGACTGGAAGTTAGCTAAAGTAACGCCAGTATTTAAAAAGGGTTCTAGAGGTGATCCCGGCAATTACAGACTGGCAAGTCTAACGTCGGTACCGGGCAAATTAGTCGAAACAATAGTTAAGAACAAAATTGTCAGACACATAGAAAAACAAAACTTTTGAGCAACAGTCAACATGGTTTCTGTAAAGGGAAATCATGTCTCACTAATCTATTAGAGTTCTTTGAAGGGGTCAACAAACATGTGGACAAGGGGGATCCAGTGGACATAGTGTACTTAGATTTCCAGAAAGCCTTTGACAAGGTCCCTCACCGAAGGCTCTTACGTAAATTAAGCTGTCATGGGATAAAAGGGAAGGTCCTTTCATGGATTGAGAACTGGTTAAAAGACAGGGAACAAAAGGTAGGAATTAATGGTAAATTCTCAGAATGGAGAAGGGTACTAGTGGTGTTCCCCAGGGCTCAGTCTTAGGACCAATCCTATTCAATTTATTCATAAATGATCTAGAGAAAGGGGTAAATAGTGAGGTGACAAAGTTGGCAGATGATACTAAACTACTCAAGATAGTTAAGACCAAAGCAGATTGTGAAGAACTTCAAAAAGATCTCACAAAACTAAGTGATTGGGCAACAAAATGGCAAATGAAATTTAATGTAGATAAATATAAAGTAATGCACATTGGAAAAAATAACCCCAACTATACATACAATATGATGGGGGCTAATTTGGCTACAACGAGTCAGGAAAAAGATCTTGGCGTCATCGTGGATAGTTCTCTGAAGATGTCCATGCAGTGCACAGAGGTGGTCAAAAAAGCGAACAGGATGTTAGGAATCGTTAAAAAGGGGATAGAGAATAAGACAGAGAATATCTTATTGTCCTTATATAAATCCATGGTATGCCCACATCTCGAATACTGTGTACAGATGTGGTCTCCTCACCTCAAAAAAGATATTCTAGCACTAGAAAAGGTTCAGAAAAGGGCAACTAAAATGATTAGGGGTTTGGAGAGGGTCCCATATGAGGAAAGATTAAAGAGGCTAGGCCTCTTCAGCTTGGAAAAGAGGAAACTAAGGGGGGGATATGATAGAGGTTTATAAAATCATGAGTGATGTGGAGAAAGTGGATAAGGAAAAGTTATTTACTTATTCCCATAATACAAGAACTAGGGGTCACCAAATGAAATTAATAGGCAGCAGGTTTAAAACAAATAAAAGGAAGTTCTTCTTCACACAGCGCACAGTCAACTTGTAGAACTCCCTACATGAGGAGGTTGTGAAGGCTGGGACTATAACAATGTTTAAAAGGGAACTGGATAAATTCATGGTGGCTAAGTCCATAAATGGCTATGAGCCAGGAAGGGTAAAGAATGGTGTCCCTAGCCTCTGTTCATCAGAGGATGGAGATGGATGGCAGGAGAGAGATCACTTGATCATTGCCTGTTAGCTTCACTCCCTCTGGGGCACCTGGCATTGGCCACTGTCGGTAGACAGATACTGGGCTAGATGGACCTTTGGTCTGACCCAGTACGGCCGTTCTTTTGTTCTTAGCAATATAATTAAAGAGCATTAACTCCAAAAGATTAGAAAGTCTACAATGGGTGAGGAAGCAAAGAATCACCAAACACAGGAACTCTAATGAACCAAAGGCTACATTTATACCAGAATTTTACCAACAAGTTTTGCACTGATGATACTATCAGTTCAGCTGCAGGAGCTAGTTTGGCACTGATAGTAGCTTCTGGCATCCTTACCTTATCTATAGGAAGGGCTGTCATCCATTCAGCTGAACCAGTGGAAATGTTTTGGTGGAATTCTTTAATGCAGACAAGTCCTAAATGAGCAGCCATCCTAGGAAAACTGTGACACTAAGCTGCAGAGCAATGCGCATGACAAGTTTCAACACTCAGTTACTGCAAATTGTTTTTGTTATTGTTTTTAATGTAAAAAATGCTATGAAACCATGACAACCTTATCCCTAAATCTTTGACAAGATATTTAAAGGCTATAAAATCAAGTATTCATGTACACGTTTTAAAGGGATATCTCCCTTTAAAAAAGAAAAATGTGACTAATAATGCAACCACCACCTAAAATTATAAAAGACCAAAAAAGTTGTGTGTTTATTTTATTTGTTTACTTTGTGCATTTGACTGTACTTTCAGTATAGCCAGTTCTTCCTTTTGTGTTCCTGGATCTTCACACAGTAACAGGAATAAACATTTTAAAAAAAGGTAGGAAAACTGCTAAGACAGAAAGTTGGCAGACCTCTCAGCAGCAAATTTAGTACCTGAAACTACTTTTAATTCATTTTTTAAAGTTGACTACAGCAAAGATTTTTCAAAATAGTAGCCTAAAGTTGGGCTCCCAAATTCATACTAAGGCACCTATCTCATTTTCAAGAGCGCTGAGCACCCAAGAGGAGACTGCTACATACTCAGCATTCTTGAAAAATAACCTAGGTGCCCACATATGGATTTAGGAGCCTAACTTTAGGCCACTATATTTGAAATTTGTGACCTAGATTTCAAGTGTATATAGCAGAGGTGGCCAACGTGAGCCTGAGAAGGAGCCAGAATTTACCATTGTACATTGCCAAAAAGACACAGAAATACATTAGCAGCCCCCTACATCAGCTTCTGCTCTCGAGCCCCCCAGCGCCTCCCACAATCAACTGTTTCGCATGTGCAGGAGGCTCTGCGGGAGAGGGGGAGGAGTAAGGGCAGGGTAGGCTCGGAGGAAGGGGCAGGGGCCTTGGGGGAAGAGATGGAGTGGGGGCAGGGCCTGGGGCAGAGCAGGGGGTTGAGCAGTGAGCACCCCCCAGCATGCTGGAAAGTTAGCATCTGTAGCTCCAGCCCCAGAGTAACTGCCTATGCAAGGAGCCGCATTTTAACCTCTGAAGAGCCACAGGTGGCTCTGGAGCCACAGGTTGGCCACCCCTGGTATATAGTCTCTATGTAGTTATTACTCATTCCACAAAAGCTTGTTTACAAAGTTTTTTTCAAAATTCACATCAGAAAGACCTACACTTTATTGTAATTTATACAGCTGAACAATGAGACTGCATTTAGACTCTCAGTAACAATTATCTATTGGAAGCTAGTTAGTTGCCAAGATCTAAAAACCCTCAGAATGGTTTACCAACATTGACAAATCTTTAACCTAGACTGCACACACAGCACCATACTTACAATCACACCATTTCATATAAACCATCACCTTGACTTTGAACACCATCTACTTTGATTTATACTGAATTCCTCTAGCGTTGCAGTCCAACATCCTGTTTACTCTATGTGAAGAGAGCAAAGGTCTATTCAGAGGATAATGTCTCTCGTAGATCTCTCCACCTGGAGAGGATATGCTATTTCTATTTGCTCCCAACTAAAGCAGCTCCTGCTAGATACAAAGTGGCAACAAAACAACTACATATAGGACTTTTACACCAGTGGTTTTCAAACTGCGGATCACGACTGGGTCGTGGTGGCTCTGGTGGGGACCGCCAATCAGGCCATTAATAGTCCTGTGGGTGGTGCTGCCCAGCTAAGGCAGGCTAGTCCCCACCTGTTCTGACACCGTGCTGCGCCCCAGAAGCAGCCAGCAGCAGGTCCGGCTCCTAGATGGAAGGAAGGGGAGGGCCTGGGGTTCCACCCACTGCCTCCACCCCAAGCACCAGCTCCGCACTTCCACTGGGGCTCGTGGTGTTTGCAGTCAAGAGCCACGCGGAGCCACTTACGCACCTCCACCTAGGAACCGGACCTGCTGCTGGCCGCTTTCGGGGCACAGCGTGGCCTGCAGTGCCAGGACAAGCAGGAAGCCTGCCTTAGCACCCAAACTGTGCCACTGACCAGGAGCCACCCAAGTAAACCCCTGCCCCAATCCCCTGCCCCAGCCCCCCACAAACTTGAAGCCCCTTTCTGCACCCCCAGCCGAGAGCCCTGACACCCTCTCCCACCCCAACCCCAAACTCCCTCCCACACCCTGAACCCTGAACCCCTCATTCCTGGCCCCACGCCGCAGCCCTCACCCCCACACCGCAACCCTCTGCCCAAGCCCTGATCCCCTCCCACACCCCAAACCCCTCATCCCCAGCTCCGTTGGGTTGTGGGAATCAACAATTTTCTTTAACGGGGGTCTTCAGAAAAAAAGTTTGAAAACCACTGTTTTACATTACAAGTGCTTTAAGACTGATAGACAAAAAGATTAGTTCAGCAACATGCTTTGGGAGAGGAACATGATGAACTCGTTAGCTCAGAGGATTTTGAGTCAGGAATGCTGGGTTCACCGGTGTTATTCAGGAAGTCAGACTAGATCATCATAACAGATCCTTTTGGCCTCACTCTATTAGGATTTCCTCCTATATGCACAAATTTGTCAATTATGTATATTCCATGGACAAGCCATTAGGAAAGCTTTTGGGAGGGAGCGGGGGGGGGGTTTAAAAACTTTCTTCAGTAGATGAGTTACTACCTTTAAATGTATTTGAGTTATGAGGCTCACAGCAACAAATATAATTTCAACACAGAACATGTTGCTTTCTGTGAAATCGTGGTCTATGAAAGTATGCCTAAACTGCAAAAAACAAAAACAAAAACTCAAAGCAGCAAGTCTCCAAACCTGGGTCAACTAACTCAAGCTCACACTACCTGGCTAAAAACAGCAGTGTAAATGTTTGGGCTGCAGATGGGCTCTGAAACCCAGTGGAGGTGGGGAGGAAATGAGGGTCTTGGAGCTTAGGCTCCAGCCCAAGCCCAAATGTCTACACTGCTATTTTAAGCCCAGTAGCACGTGCTCCGGCTGGCTAATCTGGACGCAGAGACTTATTTCCACAGATCTTTTTCTGCAGTGTTAATATACACTTAAAATTCCTAGCAATTCATGGCTGACCTCTGAGTTTACTTGGCATATTTGCAGATTAACTACCCACGATACAAGACACAGACACTTGTGCGCACTCTATTTGGCACACAGAAGTAAGAAGACTGGAGGTGAACACTACAGGAATACAGATAAGCTTGAGCAATACAAGACCTGGAATCTACTCAGAGATGTGAAGTGCTACGGAAAAGAGGTTACAAACAGATTTGTCATGGAATGAAATTAAAGCTAAGTCCCCACGGCCATCCTTACCCATATGCAAACTACGCAGCTGTGTAGGGCACCAGGAAATTTGCGGATGTGTGCTGATCCAGTGGCCAGCCCAATCCCCGGCCGGCTGAGCCGCCAGGAAAGCTGCCCCGCCCCTGCTCCGCCTCTTTCCCAAAGCCCCCACCCCAAAACCTCCACCTCCACCCTTTCCCACCCCGCCCCAGCCCTGCCCCCACCTCTTCCCCCGAACTACATCTCGGGGGACTGCAACAGGGGTTGGGCATGCCCTGCACTCACTGAGCAGTGAGAAGTGGTGCAACCTGGCCCCAGCCCACTCCAATGGCTCCCAGCTGAGCCACCGGTGAGTGCTGGGTGGCAGTTCCCTCCTGCCCCACAAGTCCCAAGGCTGGGAGGCAAGGGAGCAGAACAGAGTGGAGCGGGTTGGGGCCAGATCACTCCACTTCCCGCCACCCTATGAGTGCAAGGTCAAGCCCGCCCTGCAATCACTGGGTGGCGGGAAGTGGAGTCACCCAGCCCCAACCCACTCTGCCAGCTCATGCTGGGGGAGTAGTTCCCGTCTGCCCCCCCAAGCCTGCTCCTGCCCCCCACAGACCTTGGGTGCAGCCCCACCCCCCATGCCCCCTGCAGACTAAGCCTTTGTCTAGCTCCTTGGTCCTAAACTTAATATTTTTACAAGTGACCACTTTATTTACCATCTAATGGTGCTACCACCTATATGATCAAAATATTTTAAAGAACAGCTACACTGTTTTTTTATTAACTGTACTACTCCTAACATTAACTGTAAATTTGGAAGTCTCATTTTAAAAACCCTTATTTTAAAGTGAAATCTATTAACATCGGTATTTCTTTTCTGGCTACTGTAGCAAGTAACTGAAGACACCAGTGTGACTAACATGCACTCTCAGGAGGACTAAAAATTCATTGGCCATTAAGATGTGTTATTAATCATAATTGCCTATTTTACTATATGTTGGGAACAGCGTCCTAAGATGGACTCCTTATGTATCCCACTTGAGAGTATCAAGCAAGAAAGATACCATACCTTACTCAACAAGGAGTCCTTAAACAGATTTATTTGGGCATAAGCTTTTGTGGGTAAAAACAAAAACAGGTTCCCTTTTCTTTCTTGATCTTCAGGTTAATTTTCTATTCCACACCATATAATCTGATTTTACCCACTGATCTCTGACATGGGATCTTGTCAAATACTTAAAAAAAAAAATTAAAAATATCTAGCTCTCTTATAGTCATTGTATTTCTCATCCATAGTGGTGTATTTAACAAGAACTTCAACAGGTTATTCTAATATGACTTCCCTCTACCTGAAGCCATGCTGGCTACTCTACAGTACTGATTGTCCAAGGCTTACCAATATACTACTTAAAATAGTTTCAAGAATTCTTTTTTCCTCCCAACACACAAGTCTTTTGCCTATAAATTTTCTAGTTTCTTTCTTGACCATTTGCTGTAATGAAATTGTGTTTACCAATTCACAATCCTCAAATCTCTCTGAAATGTAGTGACCAATTAAAAATTCACAGATGTCCTAGTTAACGACTTCCTGCCTGCTAGATGATACCAAGAGTACAGTATTCTTTATTATGGTGGGTTTCCCACCCCTACTCCACTGCAGTGGTTAGCTATTGCCAGTAGATGGTGCAATTTGTTACAATATTTTGTTATGAATTGGCATTTTTTACATTAATGTCAGAGGCTCTTTTTGTTTTTGATTAAGTCTAAATTAATCAAACTTCTTTTCAAGCTCATTATGTCACAATATCTGACCTACTGCTCTGTCAGCTTTAAGAGCACCCAACTGTTTTAGAATCTGTTAGTCGTACACTACAAGTTCTTCTGTTGTCGAAGGAAAATTAATTCCCAACCTGATCATACGTCCATTCTTTTCCTCTCCAAAGATAGTAGAAAATGTCCATACAGGGGAATAAAAACTTGCTTTGGAAAGATGTTAGCTTACTGTTACACCTGTTATCAAAGCAATGTCCCACTTAGGTTCTGAATTCTCTGACAGCGGGGGAAGCAAACCTTCCAGGAACGAGACAATTTGCAATATATTATTTTTGTCCCACCCCTCACCATGTTCTAAATATAACCTCAGATTCCTGTGCAAGGCTCTCTGGGCAAATCATTTATTATTACTTTTGCAGTCCAGAGGAAACTACACAGCTACGAAAGCATAAGAATGATTGTTCATCATTCAGAATCCATCCATACTATCACAAAATGTGAAACAGGATAACACTACCTTATTTGGTTGTCTTTTCCAGGTCCGCTTTCATCAAAAAGATAACCCCTAGAGGCCTCAGCCCATTGTGCTAAACACTATACAAACATAACAAAGACAGTCCTTGCCCGGAGGAGCTTATATTCTAAATATAAGAGAAGACAAAACAGTGAAAACAGACAGGGCAGGATTTGAAGGCATCATGGCAGAGGTCAGATTTAAGGAGGAGCTAAGAAGATTCTGAACTTCATCCGTGGATCAGATTCAGCATCCCTGAAGTGCACATTTTAAAAGTTACTATACCAAAATATCCCTGGAAAAACAGCACATGAACAAGTTAGTATTTTCACTTCTAGGCCCTCTCAAAAGATTAAATTGATGGCAAGCAATGATAATTAAGAGCAATGTCCTCTGGATTCCAAATATCTATTTTCATTCCTGTTATCTGGTCCACTGACAAACAACTTAAAATAAGAGTATACAGGACCTGCAATGCTGTGTGTTCCACTATGGCAGAACTAGCCAGCAGAGGGACCATAAGTCCGTCAACCCCTTTCCCGGGGTGTGATGACATCTCTGAAATGATCCAATGTACTAGTGCTCAAACAAGGACAAAAACAAAGAGCCAGGTTAATTTCAGCTCCACTGAAACAAAAAAAATGAACAAAAGTGTTTACCAAACAAAAGGAGGAGACTGGTGGGGAATAAATTGAAACTTTTATACATCGTACTGAAAATATAAAAATTTAAAAACATCAAATAAGCTAAATCCAGCATCCTTAACATAGCAGGGGAGGAGAGGGGGGAAGAGATATCCAGGTTTGTACAAATTGAACAAATTTGAACAGATTGAACTGCTCATGAATTCTCCTCATTAGTTTGCTTTTAAGAACAACATTTTGCAAGCTGATTGTCACGGATGTGGAGAAGGATCATTTAGACATTTAAGATTCCCTCTCCATCCCCTTATAAAGTCAATAAAAGGTAATATTTACAAAATGCTTTCAATTGATTTTTTTAAAAATTATTCCTAACATTATTTTATAATCCAGATTAAACAAACTATGCTTCAAAGGACACAATCAATTTAAACACACTTCTGCATGAAAATGGTGTACTTACTATCATTACAAGTAACACTCAAGAGGACAAACTGAACAAGTTTAGAGAAAAATATTTCTGTTCTTAAAATTTATTTACTTGGAGTATTTGCTAGTGTATTGTTGGGTATAGCCACTTCCACTGTTTCCCTCAGCCGCACCCCAATCCTGCAACAGTTGTTCCTACAGGCAAAGCCCTGCATCTGCAGAGAAAAAATGTGCAGGATCAGAAATTTAGTCAGTTTCCACTAGTTGTATAGGTCTTTCATAAACTAACAAGGGAAAGAAACATCTTAAAAAAACAGAACAAAACAAAAACAGGAAAATCTGGTTGTAAAACCATGAGAGTTGGCACAGGAACTCAAGAGCAAGTGCAGGAACAAACTTTTAACCAATTTTTTAAAAGAATTAAGTTTCAAGGTAATATTTTTAGGGATGCACCAATAAAAATGTGAAAATTCAAGCTTAAAGAGTGTCAGTGCCATGTTTGGCATTTCTTACTTTTGCAATTTTATAATAGCAACATAAGCACAAAAAAACAGCAATAAGAACACAAAGACTGCCATTAGACATTTGAATCATATTTTTTAAAGCATGCAATTTCTCCTATACCACTAATTTGTACTCTTTCCAAGTGTACATGTTTGGTCTAAGGCTCTTTTCTTGTGTGTCCCTAACATAGGCCTTACAATTGTATTGTAATAACTGCCTTGCACGTTGCTGCCTTATTTTTTAATATCTCCACTAACCAGTTTGGGGAAGGAGTTTAACTTTACAATGATTAAACATTCCTAACTATTTGCCTTGAGTAATTGCCAGAAAGATAGATAAAATGGGGTCATCATTAGATCCTAGGTTAGTATCTATAAACAATTATAACTGTTTTAACACTTTTAAATATGTAAAGTACTTAAGTATTACGATGAATGCCAAACATTTTTATAGTTTTATGGCTACAATATGCTGATTTTTGTTTAGCTGAATTATCATTACTTCTGAAGCAGACCAATTATCCTAAACAGCTCCAAAGACAATATCTATTTCAAATTGGCTAAACACAGAGGAAGTCATTTTAAACTTATTGTTTGTCCCTTCTATGGATTGTTTTCCCAAGAAGGTCAATGATGGATTTGGTTCTCAAAATATACAGGTGTCTGTTTATGGTTACCTGTAGTTTAGAAGGGTGCAATATCCCCATTGTTATGTTACATTCCTTCAAAAACTTTTGCGTGGCCCCAGACTTCTCCTAGCCTTTGCTGTGTAAATATGAGGGAGACACAAGGCTCTTTTCATATTTAATGTGTTAGGATCCTTTCATGTGCAATGAAAGCTATAATGATACAGATGATCTTACAGGTCACCTCTGCATTCACTTCTATATTAAGATTCTTTAAAAGTAAGATCCCAAAAACTTTTATATGAAAAAAAAATTCTATTCCTTAGACTAAGGGTTTACATTAGAAAGCATCTGAAAACCTTAATTACCCACTTGAGGAAGTTTTACAACTTTGTCACGACTACAATAGATGGAAGGTGCTGGTTAACAACCACTGCATCAGAGATGTCACTTGAAGACACAGAGTTATTGCAGAAATCTCCGAAGTCCAAATTTCTTAAGAAATTAGTTTTCTATTTCCATAGAGCAGGAAAAAAAGCAAGCCCCGCTATTATTTACAAAAGAGGATGAGCTGAACAAAAATATTTAGCTAGCAGAGGTAGGGAAATGAGTGGTGGGAGAACTATTGTGAAGGAAACTTCCAGCATAAATGAAAAATTCAAGAAGGTTGGAGCATGTTACCGATCTAAGTACCAGCACTATAGAAAGCAAACACTATTTAATTTTAAAAGCATCTGTGCTCATAGGATTAGAGTAAGAATCCTATGATGGTGGAATCGCCATCCTTAGAGGTTTTTAAGGCCTGGCTTGACAAAGCCCTGGCTGGGATGATTTAGGTGGTGTTGGTCCTGCTTTGAGCAGGGAGTTGGACTAAATGACCTCTTGAGATCTCTTCCAACCCTAATCTTCTATGATTTTAAGACACTTGCATACCAGGAACAAGGGAACAAACTCCCAGGACTTTTGTAACCCTACACTCTTACAGGACTCTTTGGGGAAAAAGTTATATGCCTCTATAGTGACTAATACAGTGCAGAGTCAGTACAGTAAATATAATGGTTTATTATCTTATACAACAGCAGCACTCTAAATTATGACATTTCTTTATTACACAAATTTGGAAATAACATATCACAGCAAAATAACATGGTTGTTAAGTGTCAAGTACCTTTCTGTGACTATTTACCGGCTTTATTCTCTTCAGTACTGAATGAAGTACCTTCTCCTTTCAGAAAACATTCCCCTAGTAGAGCGTTCTGATACATTAAGCATTTCCTGATCTTTCCTTCAGGTAATCACTACAGTATTACTCAGGTTTCTGCTAGAAGCTAGTTTACTAGTGTTCTGCAGTGCCATCCAGCTAATCCCAGTTTGATTCCTGGCCTATTCCTTTATAAATTAAGAGTACTGCTTTCACAGAACATTCATCCCTTAAGGGTGAAGAAGACATTTATTCCACCCATCTATGGAGATGCATTAGCAAGTACTGAACAATCCTGTGGAGTTCTCTGAACAAAGAAGGGTACAAGAATTGAGGTCCTTGATGGAGAAAAAGGTAAAGTGGGAAGAGGGAGAGAACAGAAGAAGCAGTACTTAAAATTCAGTGAGGGAAGCGGAGGATACTCCCAAAAAAATTAGAGATTTCATAAGACATTCACATTCCAGAAAAGTGCAAGGAATTCAAACAAGCATTACAAACTCTAAGAACGTTCAGTCTTGCAGTGTAGTGAAAGGGTAAAGGCCATCACTTCATCTTTAACTCACTCCTGTTTATGTCCAAGGTAGCACAATTCTCTATTTATCGGGGAGATCTCAGAACACGCATGGCCTGATTATACCATATATGCTAAAATGGCTACACAATACAGGATAGCTGCAGTGCCCTAGGCAGAGTGTCAGCCTTAATTTCAATTTGAATTTCATTGAGTTCAGGGTTTAAGTCAACTATATCATACGAACCCAAGTTCTTGCTTTTCTTTTGCGGCAGTCTTTGGGAGAGAGCCCTGGGCATTAACATGCTTGTTCACCCATAAATTTAAGCACAAAGCTATGTGGACTGGTTTTCTTCCCCCTTTTTCCTAAGTTTTACTTGAGCATCCAAGAAACAGCAAAAACTAGTTCAGATTCAAAGCCAACACCCCCTTTCACATGTCTGCTGCACAAATTTGGGAAGAGGGGGCAACCCACCCAAGACCCCAGGTAGACAGAACACTCCTCGATTGCTGACCCGCCAGATACAGTCCATTCAACCTGCTCCACCGCTGCGCCCACCCAGGAGTCACTCCAGAGCACTGATCACCTGTAACAACCAGATCCCAGCCAGCGGGAGCCAAAGCGCACTACACCAACTCTGTACACAGCAACTGCTGAAATGTAGCCACCTCTGGGGAGGGCAGCCAACGCCGGGAGGGAGCTACAGGCAGGGCACCAGGCAACAACCAGCCCCGCACACAGAGCCGGGGGCTGGGGGGTGTCAGCACCCACAGAGAGCACCCCGCGGTCAAAGGCTCTGCCCTCAGCAGCTAACTCCACCCTCCCAGTCACCCCATTCCCACGCTCTCCCCACCATCACCCCAAACTTCCCCTCGCCCCGAAACCCCCAGGAGTGAAACCTGCTTCCCACCCGCTCCCCCTGCCCTCCAGAGCAGCTGCCAGGCCACAGTCAGCGCTAGGCAGAAGCAAACCAAGCAGCTGCTTAGGGTCCCGCGCAGCTCGGGGACATAGGAGGCGGCTTATATGTGCTTGAGGTGCCAGGGCTCCAGGAATATTCAGGGCCGGGTGCCCTGCTCCAGCAATATTTGGAGCAGGGTCTCTCCCCTGGCCCTGGCCCCCGCAGGTCTCCCCCCACCACGTCCCTGCTTAGAGCAGATCCTGGCCTCCGCCTTCCACCCCTCCCCCTGCGTCCCCCCTCTGCCGCGTCCTTGCCTGCTCGCAGATCGGTTCCCGGCAGAACTGCTGTCTGCTGCCCCAGGGTCCCAGCCCCTGCCATCCGCTAATAGCAAGGCAGGCGGCCCTTACCCTGCTCTTCTGCCCTAGCCCTGAGCCTCTCCAACGCTCCAAAACCTCATCCTCAGCCCCAACCCTCATCCCCCTGCACCCTGATCCTCTGCCCCAGCCAGAGCCCTCATGCCCCTCGCACCCTGATCCTCAGCCCCAGCCAGAGCCCTCATCCCCACGCACCCTGATCCTCAGCCCCAGCCAGAGCCCTCATCCCCACGCACCCTGATCCTCAGCCCCAGCCAGAGCCCTCATCCCCACGCACCCTGATCCTCAGCCCCAGCTCTGAGTCCCCCCGCATCATGAACCCCTCATCCCCACCCCTCATTCCCCTGCAGCCTGATCCTCTGCCCCAGCATACACCACCTCCCCCTTCCTACACCCCCACCCCCAGCCGAGCCTGCACCCAAACTCTGTCCCAAAGCCTGCACCCCTCACCCCCTCCTGTACACCAACCCCCTGCCCTAGCCCAGAGCCTGCACCCAGCACCCAAACTCCCTCCCAGAGCCTGCACCCCTCACCTCTTCCTACACCCCCACCACCAGCCCAGAGCCTGCACCCAAACTCCGTCCCAAAGCCTGCAGCCCTCACCCCCTTCTGCACACCCACCCCCAGCCCGGAGCCTGCACCCAAAGTCCTTCCCAAAGCCTGCACCCCTCCTGCACCCTAATCCCCAGCCCAGGACCTGCACCCCAGACCTCCCCCCTGAAGCCCCACCCAGGTCCTTAGGCAGGTGGAGGCAGAGTTGGGGGGCCGGTTCTGGGCACCACCAAAATTTCTACAAACTTGCCTCCCACGCTCGGGGACTGTGTGTGCGGGGGGGGGGCGCCTATTAATTTGTGTTGTGTGCAGAGGGAGCCCCCCGGTAATACCCCTGCTCAGGGCCGCCCGTGGGTAGCACCGGCGCCGCGCCGGTCCCGTTAGCGGCACCAGGAAGCCGGAGCCGCCCGCAGCCCCGCGGATACCTGGAGATGAGCGAGGAGCGTCCTGCCCGGCCGAGCCCCGGCCCGCGGCGGGGGGGCAGGGTCGCTGCTGCCCCGAACCCCCCACGAGGCACCTGGACAGGGCCACCCCGGCAGCGCGCGGAGCAGGAGGCGAAGAGCGCGCGGGACACGGCCGCGACCGGTCCAGATCATATGACGGGAGGGCCCGAGAAACCCAACATTCGTCACGTGTGCCAGACTCCGCCCCTTTCCCCGTTCGGGTGCAACGAACTTAACTCCTCCTCTCAGGCCTCACGCGGACAGTGTCAGGCCCCGCCCGCTCTCACCGCCCACTGGATACTTGCCCCGGCCTCAGAAGCTGACAAGCCTGAAGCGCCGCGCTCTGATTGGCCGGCAGAGTCGGGCTCTGACACGCCTAACGCAGGAGAGTGAGGGAGCCGCTCTCCGCCGGCGCCGCTGTCACATAGGCCGGAAGCCGGAAGCAATATCCCCGCACCGCCCCCGCTCGCGGGCAGCCTGCGCCCGGGGCATAACCCTCCCCCCGCGCGAGCCTAACCCTGGCTCTGCCCGGCGGGGAGGGGCGCTCCCACTTCCTCCCTGGCCGCGGCGGCTCCGGGACACCGGGTGGGGCCGAGTGAAGGCGGGGCCCGGCGGGCGGTGGATGGGGGCGTGAACCGGGGGTAGGTGCTGTGCCTACACGTGGCGTTTACGGAGCCCGTCTGACTGCGGGGCAGCCCCGGCGCCAGCCTCTCTCTGCACCCACCTAGAAGGGGGGAGGCAAGAGAGACAATTTGCCCCCAGCCCCGCAGGGCCCCTCCCCCGAGAATATAGTATTTTATAATATTGCAACTTTTGTTTTAATAGAAGGGCCCCCAAAATTGCTTTGCCCCAGGCTCCCTGGATCCTCTGGGCAGGCGTGTAGCTGGCCCTGCCCCAAGTCAGACAGCAGAGTGAGGCTGGAGCAACTGCTGGCATTTGGCTGGGCCCAGCCCTTTGCCCCGCTGCTGTAGTAACTGAGTGGGGAAAGTGCACTGCAGTGATGTGGCCTTTTCTGCAAGTAGGTCCCGCTCTGCTCCTGGGCTGCTATGCAAACAGCCTGGGCAAAAGCAAATAGACTGAAGGCGGTTTGGCTTCCTCTGCAGTGGTAAATTAGCAGCCACCTTCTACCTTGAGCAGAGCTCAGCAACATTGTGTTTGCTTACTTAGAAAGTTAACGTTTTGTAACACCAAAACCCAGCAACATTACACAGGGAACAATCTGGACTGATGGATAGCTTTGTCCCCTCAGTTCTCCAACATAAGGAGCCTTTCTCACTGCTTAACAGAGAGCAAGCACTCAGGGTCTGCTCTCACAGCCTCCAACATGTAAATCACTCAGCAAGGGGTGCCCGTGGGGGGGGGGGCAGGTGGGGTAATTTGCCCTGGGCCCCCCACAGGCGGTCAAGGTCTTCAGCCGGCATTTCGGCAGCAGGGGGCCTTTCAGTGTTGCCGAAGATGCAGAGCGAATGAGGGCCCCCCGCCAACAAAATGCTGCCAAAGACCCGGACTGTCACTGGGTGATTACAAGCGCCGCAGCTCCCCTGCTTTGCCCCAGGCCCCTGAATCCTCTGGGCAGTCCTGCACTCAGCTATATTGTAGAAGTGCTATAGCCAGCGACTTGAATTACACTGCAGGGCAACACCAGCAAACTTCCAGTCCCAGACTTTCCCCCGGAAATGAATGTCTTGTACTGCCTCGTGACCTTCTGGACACTACAAGCTCGTATAAAGTCCATCATTTAATTAATAGAAAATGATATACATAAATCCTGTTATCCCAAATGAAATTTCCCAAACAAACAGACCGGTTTATATAAAACCAATGTATTAACTACAGAAAGATAGATTTTTAGTGATTACAAATAAGGAAATAAAACGGTCAAATGCAACTAATATAACTTAACAAACTAAGTGAGTTTTAAGCAAAGGTCTCTCACCACAAGTTCCAAGAGTCTTAACTGGCTGAATCCTTCAGTCAGGATCTCCCCCTAGCCTAGTGCTGCTTCTTTTCAAGTGTTGATGCCATTAGTAGAGAGAAACAGAATGATGATTTGAGGTGGTTGCCCTCTCCTTTAAGAGCACTTTGTCTTGCTCAAGAATCATCTTGGGAAAGTCTGTGTGGACAGGAACTTTAAGGTGCTTCTTTGTCAAAATGTAGACTTTTTGCCTACACCCTGTTTCCTGCGGAAAAATGGCCACTGAATCAGGTGATGGTCCACTTGATCTTGTTGACACCTGGCTAAGACATTGATTAGCCTTTTGTCTCTAGGGAATTGGTGTGTGACTGCTCTCCAGAACATGGTTTAATAGTATCATATAGTGGAATCTTATTTTATATATAATGTTACTACACTTTTTACCAGGACAATAATGGTCAGCAAATAATGTGTTTTAAAATGATACCTCACAAGGCAAACTTTGTACAATATGTATCATAGTTCTATAAAAGGGGCAAAATAAGGGTACTTCACTATTCCCACCTGCCCTACATTCTGAGTAGCATGCCTCTGCGCTGCTGCAGCTCATGGCTCAGCACACTCATCCTATTCCCCTACCCTCATACCTGTAGCTGCCCAGCAGTTGGAGGATGGCCTATAGATTTTCCCTTGTTCTAAACATCTCTTTGAAGAATAAAAAGGTGTCAAAATGGTCAGCTAATACAATGTTGTTGAGCATGCTTGGATAAAATAGCACTTTTTATACTTCTGCTATGGTTCTCTCTCAAATTGTTGTAAAAGGGCAAAAATATCTGAAAAACTAGAAAGAGCTCTCCCATTGACATAAGCGCTATGCACTCTACCACTTATGCTGATATAATTTGTGTCGCTGAGGGGGGTGGAATATTCACACCCCCTGAGCGATATACATTTTGCCAATGGTAAGTGGTAGCGTTGACATAGTGCTAAAGATTTTAGGCAATATTTTGGATGTCTATTCAACTTGATGGTGTGCTATTAACAATTAAATGACTAGGGCAGGATTGACCATTGCTTGTTTATTCAAACATCTGACTGCATCTGTCTGAAATCCAAGGCACAATACAGCTTTAGATAAACATAGGAATCAAAGCCATGGTCATATATAGTGCCCATCTATAGAAAGGGAAACAAGGACAACCTGGGGAATTACAGACCAGTCAGCTTAACTTCTGTACTCAGAAAAATAATGGAGCAAATAATTAAGCAATCGATTTGCAAACATCTAGAAGATAATAAGGTGATAAACAACAGTCAGCATGGATTTATCAAGAACAAATTGTGTCAAACCAACCTGATAGCTTTCTTTGACAGGATAACAAGCCTTGTGGATAGGGGGAAAGCAGTAGACGTGGTATATCTTGACTTTGATAAACCTTTTGATATTGTATCGCATGACCTCAAACAAACTAGGGAAATGCAACCTAGATGGAGCTGGGTGCAAAACTGGTTGGAAAACCATTCCTAGAGAATAGTTATCAGTGGTTCATAGTCATGCCAGAAGTACATAACGAGTGGGGTCTGGATGAGTTCTGTGTCAGGTTCTGTTCAATATTTTCATCAATGATTTAGATAATGGTATAAAGAGTACATTTCTAAAGTTTGTGGATGATACCAAGCTGGAAGGGGTTGCAAGTGCTCTGGAGGATAGGATTAAAATTAGGGTTGTCAAGTGATTAAAAAAAAATCATGATTAAAAAAATTAATCATGCTGTTAAACAATAGAACCAGTTATTTTAAATATTTTGAATGTTTTCCTACATTTTCAATATTGATTTCATTTACAACACAATATAAAGTGAGCACTGTACACATTTTGATTACAAATATTTGCACTGTACAAATAATAGTATTTTTCAATTCATATAAGTACTGTAGTGCAACTTCTTTATCATGAAAGTTGATCTTACAAATTTAGAATGATGTACAAAAAAAAACCTGCATTCAAAAATAAAACAGTGTATAACTTTAGAGCCTACAAGTCCATGCAGTCCTACTTTTTGGTCAGCAAGTCACTCAGACAACAACGTTGGTTACAATTTGAAGGAGATACTGCTGCCTGCTTCTTCTTTACAATGTCACCTGAAAGCGACAACAGGCATTCGCATGGCACTGTTGTAGCTGGTGTTGCAAGATATTTACGTGCCACATATGCTAAACATTCGTATGTCCCTTCAGGCTTCATCCACCATTCCAGAGAACATGGTTCCATGCTGATGATGGGTTCTGCTTGATAATGATCTGGAGCAGAGTGGACCGAAGCATGTTCATTTTCATCATCTGAATCAGCTGCCACCAGCAGAAGGTTGATTTTCTGTAGTTTCTGCATCAGAGTGTTGCTCTTTTAAGACATCTGAAAGCATGCTCCACAGCCTGTCCCCCTCAGATTTTGGACGGCACTTCAGATTCTTAAACCTTGGGTCAAGTGCTGTAGCTATTTTTAGAAATCTCATTGTGACGGGTTGGATCACAGAAACCCCCTTGGGAACTGCCAACTGATGTGTCAAGATTACTTCTGCCCGTTTTCCCTGCCAGCCTGGGAATCCAGCACCCTGTCTTATTGAGCCAGACACACCAGTCTGCTCCAACACAGACCCAGGATCTGAATCACGTGCCCCAAAGCTGCAGACTTAACTGAAAGCAACTTACAGAAGTGTTCTTGTCATTAACACTCAGATGCTCGACTCCCAAGGGGGTCTAAACCCCAAATAAATCCATTTTTACCCTGTATAAGCTTAATCAGGGTAAAGTCATAAATTGTTCGCCCCCTATAACACTGATAGATATGCACAGCTGTTCTCTCCCCCTCCCCCTCGCCCGGTATTAGTACATACTAATAATATGTAAAAAGTGATTTTATTAAATACAGAAAGTAGGATTTAAGTGGTTCCAAGTAGTAACAGACAGAACAAAATGAGTTACCAAGTAAAATAAAATAGAACACGCCAATCTCTGTCTAAGAAGAGTGAATACAGGTAAAACCTCACCAGTTCCAGTAAGCTTGCTTTTACAGACTTGTCTCCTTCTAGTCTGGGTCCAGCAATCACTCACACCCCCTGTAGTTACTGTCCTTTGTTCCAGTTTCTTTCAGGTATCCTTGGGGCTGGAGAGGCTCTCTTTAGCCAGATAAAGACAAAATGGAGGTGTCTCCAAGGGGTTTAAGTAGACTTTTTCTTGTCGGTGGAGACCTCCTCCTCTTTCCTATGCAAAGTCTAGCTCCAAGATAGAGTTTTGGAGTCACATGGCCAAGTCACATGTCCATGCATGATTGAGTTTCTTACTAGACAAGCCACATTCCTGGGAAAGCTCCGATGTGGATTGGCATCTTCAAGTTCATTGTTGGCGTAAATGGTTCTTGACTGGGCACTTAATTTGCCCATTCCTTTCTCAAGAAGCTGACCAAATGCTTTACTAAGGCTATTAAGCAAATATACAGCCAATATTCCTAACTTCAAGTACAAAAATGATACATGCATACAAATAGGAGGAATGTATTCAGTAGGCCATAACTTTTACATAGATGTTACATGACATATGTAGAATAAAACATTCCAGTTATATCATATATACATTCATAAGCATATTCCCATGAAGCCTTATGGGGCACATGTCACATTCATACTGGTACCTTCTTTGCATCCTGTCAAATCTGCTGTAAAAGCGTTCTTAAGACGAACATGGGTTGGCTGGGTCATCAACTGAGACTGCTATAACATGAAATATATGCAGAATGCGGGTAAAACAGAACAGGAGATATACAATTCTCCCACAAAAGAGTTCAGTTACAATTTTTTTTAAGACAAACATCATCAGCATGGAAGCATGTCCTCTGCAATGGTGGCCGAAGCATGATGGGGCATACGAATGTTTAGCATATCTGGCACATAAATACTGTGGCAGAGCTCTGACCTTGCCCCTGTGGGTCCTGCACTTCTAGGCAGTTTATGTTAACCTCAGTGGCTCACTGTGACCCTCCACGTAGTCATCCTCTCTCTAGGGCCAGGGTTACAGTCTACTGAGCCCTTTTCATCATAGGCCAGCAAGGAGGTTGGTGAGAGAACTCCCACAGTCTCCGTTGTCTCTGGGGGCTTATTTCAGAACAGTTTAGCCTCCTGTCCTGACAGGGGCCTGACTTCCCCTCCCAGGAGATGTTCCTGTAGTGGTAGGTTGGGGGGAACCCAGACCCGCCTTCTACTCCAGGTTCTGGCCCAGGGACCCTAATGGTAGCAGCTGTTGGCAGCCGACCTTTCACTGCCAGAGTTGCTACATTTTCCTGAGCCACTTTCTCACAGCTCTCCTGCTTCTCCCTTATCTTAGGGCTCCCTTACCGATGGTTTGAGAGTATCTTCAGTAACCAGCCCTTCAGCCGCACTTCCTCTCCTCTAGCTCCCTGACTCTCCTCTGCCTGACTAGAGTGAGGCCCTTTTTATAGTATTAGCAGGGCCTTAATTAGAATGAGGTGGTCATATTAGCTTAATGGTCTCACCTGACTCTTTGCAAGTTAATTAGAGTCAGGTGTTCTCATTAGCCTGGAGCAGCCCCTGCTCTGGTCAGTCAGAAAACAGAAAACTGTTAATCCAGTGGCCAGTATATCTGCCTTCTGCTATACCCAACTGGCCTGGGTCTATCACAATACCTTGCAATTCTGGCTACAAAAGTGCCATGCGAATGCCTGTTCTCACTTTCTGGTGACATTGTAAATAAGAAGCTGGCAGTAGTATCTCCCATCAAAGTAAGCAAACTTGTTTGTCTTAGTGATTGACAGAATAAGAAGTAGGACTGAGTGGACTTATAGGCTCTAAAGTTTTAGACTGTTTTGTTTTTGAGTGCAGTTATGTAACCAAAAAAAAATAATAATCTGCATTTGTAAGTTACACTTTCACAATAAAGAGATTGCACTACAGTACTCGTATCAGGTGAATTGAAAAATACTATTTCTTTTGTTTATCATTTTTACAATACATATATTTGTAATCAAAACTAATAATATAAAGTGAGCATTGTGCACTTTGTATTGTGTTGTAATTGAAATCAATATTGAAAATGTAAGAAGACATCCAAAAATTTCAATTGGTATTCTGTTATAAGTGCGATTAATTTTTGAGTTAATTGCATGAGTTAACTGTGATTGACAGCCCTAATTAAAATTCAAAATGATCCAGACAAACTGGAGAAATAGTCTGAAGTAAATTGGATGAAATTCAATAAGGACAAATGCAAAGTACTCCATTTAGGAAGGAACAATCAGTTGCACACATACAAAATGTGAAATGACTGCCTAGGATGGAGTACTGTGGAAAGGGATCTAGGGGGTTCATAGTGGATCACAAGCTAAATATGAGTCAACAGTGTAACACTGTTGCAAAAAAAATAAAAAAAGCGAACATCATTCGGGAATGTATTTGCAGGCGTGTTGTAATCAAGACACAAGAAGTAATTCTTCTGCTCTACTCTGCGCTGATTAGGCCTCAACTAGAGTATTGTGTCCAGTTCTGGGCACCACATTTCAGGAAAGACAAATTGGAGTGAGTCCAGAGAAAAGCAACAAAAATGATTAAAGGTCTAGAAAACATGACCTGTGAGGGAAGATTGAAAAAATTGGGTTTGTTTAGAGTGGAAAAGAGAAGACTAAGAGGAGACATAACAGGTTTCAGGTACTTAAAAGGTTGTTACAAGGAGGAGGGAGAAAAATTGTTCTTAACCTCTGAGGATAGGACAAGAAGCAATGGGTTTAAATTGCAGCAAGGGAGGTTCAGGTTGGACGTTAGGAAAAACTTCCTAGCTGTCAAGGTGGTTAAGCACTGGAATAAATTGCTTAGGGAGGTTGTGGAATCTCCATCATTGAAGATTTTTAAGAGCAGGTTATACATACACCTGTCAGGAATGGTCTAGATCAGAGGTGGCCAACCTGTGGCTTCAGAGCCACATGTGGCTCTTCAGAAGTTAATATGCAGCTCCTTGTATGGGCACCGACTCCAGGGCTGGAGCTACAGGCATCAACTTTCCAGTGTGCTCACTGCTCAACCCCTGGCTCTGCCACAGGCCCTGCCCCCACTCCATCCCTTCCCAAACCCTCCCCTCAGCCTTCCGTGCCCTCTGGAAGCAGGGGAAGGGAAGCTGATGGTGGCAGGGAGGGAGGCTGCTGATGTTCTGTGGCTCTTTGGCAATGTACATTGGTAAATTCTGGCTCTCAAGCTCAGGTTGGCCACCTCTGGTCTAGATAATACTTAGTGCTGCCATGAGTGCAGGGCACAGGACTAGATGACCTCTCAAGGTCCCTTCCAGGCCAATGATTCCAAGTCCAGTATCCTGTTTCAGACAGCAATCAGTACCAGATGCTTCAGAGGAAGATGTAAGATACTCTGCAGCAGGTAGATGTAATATAATCATTGATCATTGTAATACAGCTCACAAAACAGGACATCTGAACATGAGCTATACCTGTAAATCTTGAGAGAAGGACCTCTACAACCTCCTCTCAGCCCAGCCTCTTGCATCCCTCAGTCAGCCCCCAATCAACCCTCTTCCCCAGGGAAAGTAGGTGGACATTGCAGCATACCGAGAAGGTCTCCAAGTCCAGGGTCTGCCATATAGAGTGCACTGCAACAGTCTAACCTTGGAGGTGGAACTTGCCAAGAGAAAAGGACACAGCCTACTTACTATTATTTGTAAAGCAGCAGAGCCCATGTTCTGTTGTGCTAGGCACTGTACAAATTTATGACAAAAAGACTTTGAGAAAGGGACAATTTACCAGGATTATGCTTGCTTCCTAAATTGATCTTCTAACCTCATTGCCATCATTACTCTATAGCTCCAAGAATGTACTTCTTTTTCTGCTCCCAAGCTTTTTGGTGACACATGGGATAACTGAAATGTTTTATCCTTTTTTAATCTATTTTCTGCTGCTGAATATTTGCACTCTCATATATACACACAAAGATTCTCCCAGAAGAGCTTAAAGTGTGGCAAATAAACCAAGGATCTAGAGTTTGGAGTGGGATAGGTTTTTTATTCTTGTAAAACTAGGGTGTCCTAGCCATAGTGAAGAGCTTGGTATAATAGAGATTAAATTAGAGACATACCCTAATGAAGCACATCAGAAATTAATCTAGTGTTTTTATCCTAGTCCACATCCAAAACCACTGCATGATCAGCCTCTGTTTGTGAGGGACCTGGGACTGTACACTAGTACTTGGGATCCCAATTGGCAGTGATTTGAAGAGAAAATTTACGTAACCTCTGCCAGGCAGTAGCCAATTATATTTGTCTCTCACAGACACAACAAGCCTCAGACCTATACAAACATTTAACAAACGAACAAACAAACCAAACATGATCCGTAAATAATGGCTTTTAAACTTCATTAAATATAAACAGATCAAAACGCCACTAATTGTTCTTGATTTCCCTGTAGAAGCCAGACCAGAGTGTAATCAATTCTCCATTTTTATAGCTCTGATGTGATGCCTCCCTTCCTATTTATCAAATTTAGGTGCCAGTCCTGCAGTGAGCTTTGTATGCTCACAGGATTCTGCCTGCACAGACTTCACTATTGTATTGTAGACTTAGGCTTTGTCCACTCTACACAGTTTTGTCAACAAAACATTGGAGGTGTATGCATAACAAAGTTCCTCCCACTGATTTAACTGTCCTGCTACGCCAACATAATAAAACCACCTCAATGAACGGCACAGATCTTTTTCTAACAAAGTTAGAGTGATGCAATGTCAGTGTGACCACTGTGCTTGCTTATGTCACCCTAAGTGGCCTCCAGGAGGTGTCCAGGAATTCTCATCATGACCAGTCTGGTAAGCAGTTTCTATTCTGCTGCCCTCTAGCCAGGTGCCTCTCCCCCTTTAAAGCCCCAGGAATTTTTGAAATTCCACTTCCCATTTACTCAGCATGGACAGCTCACATTGCATCATCCCAGCTGACCATGCTGACTTTTGGCAGCAAATGGACTCCCATGTGGAGTACACTGGAGTTGCTGGATCTTTTGGGTCTGTGGGGAGAAGAGGCTGAGCAGTCACAGCTCCGATACAGCCATAGGAACTTTGACACTAAGGCGCGGATTGCTTGTGGCATAAATGAGAAGGGACATGCAGCAGTTCTATGCTAAGATCAAGGAGCTGAGGCTGGTGTACCAGAAGGCAAAAGAGGCTAACTGTTGCTCTGGTGTGGGGCCAAAAATATGCCACCTCTACAAGGAGCTGCATGCCATCCTCAGCAGTGACCCCACCTCCACAGCCAAAAGCCCTGTGGATACTTGGGGGAGACTGGAGTCAGTGGCCAGCACAGTCAACCCAGGGGACAAAGTGATGGATGAGGAGATCAAGTTGGAGGAGGATATAGGACAGGCAACAGGCTTGTCTGGTGGCGTAGCAAGCAAGGACCTCTTTGTGACTCCAGAGGGGTCTAGCCAGTCCCAGCAGTCTGGCTCTGGCATGCCTGAAGCAGGGAGGGGAGCTCCAGTAAGTACTCATTTTTCTTTGATAGTGCATGGTTACATGACATAAAGGTATCCTTTATTTGGTTACATGGTGCACGCAGGAGAAGGGATCGAAGTTAACAACACTAAGTACTGTTTACATCTGTTTCACATTCCCCTGCAGCTACACAGCGGAGCCCTGTGGAAAAGTTTGTTAATGGACATCGAGATCTCCTGGGAATCCTCCACAGATATCGCTAGGAAACTTTCTTGCAGATACTCTGCAATCCTCTGCTGAAGACTTCTTAGCAGAGTTGCTTTGTTTCTTCCCCCATTGTAGGAAACGTTGCCACGCCAATCGGCAATTACTTCTGGAGGAACCAAAGCAGCATACGGACCTGGTTTGAAGCTGGTCACATGCAGGAAATGCACCCTTGTATTTTCAGTTACCCTCAGTAGTGTGATTTCAGCTTTGATCACCCCCGCCTAGGTAAAATTGTACCAGTATTCAGCATAGTGTCTGTAAGCCTTTTTACTGATCCCCTTCTGAAACTACCCAGACCCTTTGTCCCATTTTGCACCATCCCCACCCCCAAGGCTGAACTCAACATATTTAGTGCTCTGGCCGTGCTGCATGCTTGCCAAGGGAAAGCGAGAAAGAGATGTATATAACTCTTATGATTCAAGACTGTGAGTGCACACACAATACTGACTCTGTGTATTGTTTCTTTTGCTTCTGTAGATGTGCCCTTGAAGGCCATCTCCTACACACCAGCAGAGTGCCTCTGAGAGATAAGGGGGCAAACGAGGAGTAAGGAGGACATGTTTTACAAAGGACTGCAATCATCAGGTCAGGCGAATAGTGAGCACAGAGCATAGAGAGAGGCAATAAACAAGAAACTGATAGCCAGGAGAGGAGACTGGGCCAGGAGCAGATAATACAGGGTCAGGAGTGAATAATAAAGCTCATGGAAGACCAAACAGAGCTGCTGAAGTCCCTATTTGTGCCGCAGGTGGAACACATACAGAACTGCCTTCCTTGCCCTCCCCAAACTCCCCTTACACATTCCTCTCACATTCCCAGCCTGTCACAGTACCCCTTGCACTCCACCCCTTAGGGACATTTTCCATATCAACAGCTGGACTGACACACAGCTGTGAGTTCCTCACTTCAGAAAGGGCTGCTCACTGTCATGTCCCTTGTAAGAAATGTTAATCTGTGTCATGGGCAGTGGGTATAATAGGCCTAGGGAGGCTCTGCCTCCCCCAGCACTGTTGTGGCTGCTGGACCTCTGGTTGCAGGGTTTGGTGGCAAAGTTTTTGCTTTATTATGCCCCATGCAGGTTCCAGGGTGGCTGAAGAGGCACATACTACCTTCTTAGCTGCCCCAGAACCTGCATGGGGCATAATAAAGCAAAACACACACTTTTCCCTTGGGCAGGTTGGGTCTGGGAAGGGGGAGGCATGACATGGCTTTGGCCAGCCCTGGACTCCTCTAGGTCAGGGAGGGGGAAGGCTCAGGGCTTACGGCCAACCCAGGGTCCATGCGGGGGTGGGGGTGGGGAGGTGGGTTGGGGTTTGGCCAGCCTGGGGCTCCTCCAGCCGAAGGGATGGGGGTGCTCCAGGCTGCAGGTGGCCCAAGGCTCCTCCTGACAGGTGGAGGGGCTCAGGACTTAAGCCCGCCTAAGGCTCCTGTGGCTGGGGTGAGGGGCCTCTTCAGGCAGGGAAAGGAGCTTGTGGCTCCGGCCGTGGGGAGGGCATGGGAGGAAGAGGCGGATAGCCTCCCCACAGGGGGGCTCCATCCACCATCAATGATCTGTGTATTGCTGATTAATAAAAATTTAGTCTTACAAAAACAGTGATTATTTGTGACCTACACAGTGTGTTTGCAACAGAAATTCGTACAAAGTAGCAATCAGCACATTTGCAAACTACATTTAACACTCAGCAGGAATCATTATAGGAGACATTCAATGTGGCAAGTAAACAATGCCTGGCTCAATTCATTGCAGATGGATGCATTACTGGGGCTCATGGTCAAAATGCTGCTTCAAAGTCCCTTTGATTTGACTAGCCCCCCATTGAGTCCCTCTAATAGCTCTGGTGTCTGGCTACCTCAATGCTCCACCCCCTGCGGAAACTTTTTCCCCTTGACTTCACAAATGTTATGCAGAGCACAGCAGGCTGCTATGACCATGGGAATAATTTCTTCATTGATGTCTGCCAAAAAAGTAATGCCACCAACCCTTTAATCTGCCAAACTCACATTCTACAGTGATCCTACACCTGTTGAGCCTGTTGTTGAAGCCCTCCTTGCTGCTCTCAAGATTTCTGGTGTACGGCTTCATAAGCCACAGAAGTAAGGGGTAGGCTGGGTCTCCCAAGAGCAGTAGGATTGCCACATCCCTTATTGGAATCTTCTGGTCTGGAAAGAAAGTCCCTGCATGCAGCTTTCTATAAGGCTCATGTTCCTGAAAATGTGTGTCATGCACTTTCCCTGACCACCCCGCACCGATGCCAGTGAAATGACTCTGGTGATCCACCAGTGCCTGCAAGACCATGGAGAAGTAGCCTTTTCTGTTGATGTACTCCACTACAAGATAGTCTGGGCCAAAACTGGGATATGCATGCTACCTATCTCCCCACCGCAGTTAGGGAATCCCATTGCCACAAAGCCATCCACTATTTCCCACACATTGCCCAGAGTCACAGTCCTTCATAGAAGGAGGCTATTAATAGCCCTACAAACTTGTATCATGGCAACCCCCATGGTGGACTTCCCAACTTCAAATGGATTCACAACTGACTGGTAGCAGTCTGGAGTTGCCAGCTTCCACACAGCGATCAGCACGTTTTCCCACCATTAAGGCAGCTCTCATTTTGGTGTCCTTGTGACACAGGGCAGGGGTGAGCACTGCAGAGTGTTCAAAGAAGGTGGCTTTGTGCATACAAAAGTTTTGCAGCCACTGCTCATCATCTCATACCTGCATCACAATCTGATTCCACCACTCAGTGCTTATTTCCTGAGCACAATAACCACAGTGCACTGTGTGCAGTTGCTGCTCCATAAATGCCAACATCAATCTTGAATTGTTTCTTTCCATAGTACACAGCAGGGCAGGTAGCACAGATTCCTGTTCAGATACTCAGCTCATGAAATACTGCAGGATCAGCCACATTGTGTTCATAACACTTATCACAAGACTGGTGAGTTGTGCAGGATCCATGCTTTCAGGCAGAGATGATGGGTATAAGGTTTACAGGGGCAGTTGAAAACAGTGTGAAATGCAATTGGAATTATGGGATGGTGAAAATTGCATCATGGGACGGTGATTCCATCCCCAAGATGCACTGCAATCCATTCCCAGAACTCCTAACGGGAAAAGTGGCGATTGGCACAGTGGGATAGCTACCCATGGTGCGCTGCTCTCTGTTGGTGCTAGAGCACCACCTGTGGATGTGCTCCACTATCACAAGGAGCATTGTGTGAACATGCACAAGTGATGTAATTACAGTGGTTTATGATCGTCAACGTAACTTAAGTCGACAACTCTGTAGTGTAGACACGGCCCCAGAAATCAAAGGGATGTGCTCAAGCTGTTGATCATGCCATTAAATCAACAGGCAATCATTTTTCAAAAAATGCACACCATTTGATTTTAGTACCAACACAAAGTAGAGCCTATGAAATATTCCAGGCTGGCCCTAGGCAAGGCATCTCTGTGGCTCCTTTGGCAATTTCCTAGGGCCTCAACGTGGAAATAGGACTGAAGTATGTTTACCTTTCGTAGTTTCATGGAGCACGTAGGAATGGCTCTGTGTTTTTAGGAGCTATCCATGAGTTTGGACTAAGCCTAATTGAAATAGGACCCACCTACCATCTGGTTGGAATGTTTTCTGTTCAGCTTAGGTCTGGTTTGTATTTAGGACAAGAGGATCCAACACTCAGTTTATAACTCACATAAATCTAAGGAGCCTTGGCACTCAAATTGTTCACTGGGATTTAAAATGGGATTCAGAGGGGCCAGCTGGTACCTATAACTTTATCTGGCTATGAAGTACCATGCAAAGCTTTGATGATGTAGAAGAAGTGCATATTATAATATTGTTAACATTTCCCCAACTCCTTTGTGCCTGAATTTCATACTAAAATGTGATAAATTGACAATTCTGAAAAATGAAGCTGTCTGTTTAGCCAAACAGTAGCGATATAGGCTTCCTCATGCCATCCAATCAATCAATGTAACTCAACACTAACCTCAACAGAATATATCTAGGGGTGGGTAACAATGGAATCTTGCAAACAGCTGGTTTTTGCTAGGAAATGTTATAATGTTAAAACACAACCATGAAGCATCAAGTGAGCAAGTATGATGCTGATTGCTTAATTTATAAGTCAGGGCATACTGAGTTCAGCATCATGTCAGCTAACTGTCGGTAAACCCTGGTTCCTACTGTAAAATATTGTGGTCTATCTTATAGCACCTCTTCCTACTGAGCCAGCTCACTCCCTGGGGTAATTCAGTCTGAAGCTCTGTCACAGAATCCAGGTAAGCAGTTTCCAAAGTTAGTTGTTTTTTTCCCCTCATTTCAAGCCTGCCTAGCAAAGGCAGACTCTTCCCTCAAAGTCTATGCAGGCTGAATAGTCCCTTCCCCAACAACACCCCTCACACCAGTAAGTTCATCAACCCAAATTTTATGGCCCTTACCTCCAAGTCCTAGAGATACAGTTGCTCTAGCAGCAGCCCATTAGGTACACAGCAACTGGCCCCTCAGCTTTCTGGAGGGAAGTGCTGTTTCTCTCTCCATTTCCTGCTGCCTTCTTCTATGAAGATCAGCCAGTTAAGTGCCAGCTCTTCTTCTCAGGTGCAGCAGCAGAGTTAATCAGCCAGCCTGTCAGCTGCAGGCCTCTGACCCCAGAGGGAAGGTATCCCTTATACCATCACACAAGCATAATTAGATGATATATGAACACAGCTTCTCTTTTTGTCCTGACCAGTCACGGTTGGCATTGTGTTATCTAATTCAGCTCCCTGTGTTCATGATGAAGCATGATAAAATTTCCTAGGGAAAACAAGTTCTGAGTGGGAAGACTGTGGTCTTTGAGGCAAAAATGGTGGAGATTTAAAAAACCTCTATTACTTTTTCCTTGGCTGTAGTTACAAGACCCTGAGGTCTGAACTTCCCTCTTGCCTCAGTGACTAGAAGGACAGTTATCTCTCCATTATATATAGTACGTCAGGCATTCTGGTCTGTTTGCTAAATGGTAGTTAATACAGAGTTGCATACCCTTACGTTTTTCTCTGCATTTATACCTGTGGATCCAGTGCTAGATCCCTAAATTCTCTGGAAGGATCAGAGAAAGAAGGAGCACACCAAATATCTCAAAGGAACTCTTTTGTAATGGAGAAGCTGCTATCTGGAATTAGAACAGCCTAGATTAAACCATTTTGAATAAGGAAGGGGATTGCTTCCACCCTACCCCTATTGCTAAGGTCTCATAAGGCTAGGAAACACAGTACTAGTGGTAAGCAGAGGATTGGCTGTTTCAATGCATGTTTGAATCCTCAAGCAGCAGATGGAGCCTACCAGCACTAAGGGCCTGCCCCCCTCAGAAAGGGAGGGGCCACAGGAATTAGGAGACAACTGATTGCAGGGGACAGAAATGGAAAAACACATACAGGAGTGAGGATCTAGGTGTAAAATGAGGGAATCGGATGGGGACCCTGAGCAGAGAACCCTGGATAGTGCCCACAGCTTTGCAGAGTTTGAGGAGTGACTGGATGCAGCCCAGGGGAAGTGTCCCCAGATTTGTGAGATGAGTAAGGAACAGAAGTAGGCCCCAGAGTTGTAGGGAACCTCTCTGCTGAGCTTCTTCCTCCTGGATTGCTGGATGGCCATCTTGGCCAGCACCAGGAGGAGGTTGACAAGTAGGTCCTGCAACTTTGTGGGGCCACATACAGAGGACATAAATGAGAAGGTGTGGAGAAAAGTGCAGCCAGAACCTCAATTAACTTCAGCTCAAATATTTCAGCTCCTGTATTGAGAGAGCTCCAGCTTATGACTCTGCTGACAACAGCTGGAGCAATATGGTACTAGAAGAAAGATGCTCTCCTAGGTACCCAGATTCAAACCACTGGTGACTTTAAAGGTCAATAGCAACATAGTGAATTCCACCCAGAAGCCCAATGGCAATTTGAATCAGCCATTTCACACCTAAGTACAGAACATTGCAATAATACAGCCTGGAGATCATGAAAGTGTGAATCACTATGACTAGATCCAAATTCAACAGGAGAGGACACAATCTTTTGTGGGCTGTAGATAGAAAAGGGTGTGTTTTGTGTCCATGGTTATTTGGGTATCCAGAAGCAGTGAGAAGTCCCAGTGAACATCAAAGTTATGGACGGGCAGACACCATCTAAGAGGATAATGTAATAAAGGTGGAAAATTCTTTAAATTCTTCTTCTCTATTCCCTAGCCAGTGTCACTTGAGTTTTTCCAGGATTCAACCAGCTAATCTTCATCCAGCTGCAGATCCCAATCATAACTGGAAAATGGTCCTGTCTGAGTCTGATATGAACATGATGTAGAAGTGAGGGTAATCTTGCTGGCATTTTAATCCATCCTATTTCACAATCTTCACTAGCTGCTTTATATAGACATTGAACAGGATGGGGGAGAGAATGTATCCCTGTGAGACAACCACAGAAAAAAGCGCTGTCGGTGGAGGAGCAGGTGCACATCAGAACTCTGAGTGTGATGTGAGAGGAATGTGTGACGTAATCTCACAGTGATCCCGAGCTCCTGCTATGTCTCAGGTGAGGAGGAAGGACACCCTGGGTCTAGGCTGATCTCTAGAATGAAGACTCTTCTGAGGCTACATCTGCACTACAGTACTTACAGCTGTGCAGCTGCAGCACTTGTGGTGGAGGCACTCTAAGGGAATGTCTTCACTACCCGCCGTATCGGCAGGTAGCAATCGATTGCTCGGGGATCGATATATCGCGTCTCATCTAGATGCAATATATCGATCCCCGAACGCGCTTATATTGATTCTGTAACTCCACCAACCCGAACGGAGTTGCGGAATCAACAGGGGGAGCCGCAGACATCGATCCCGCGCCGTGAGGACGGTGAGTAATTCGATCTTAGATACTTCGACTTCAGCTACGTTATTCATGTAGCTGAAGTTGCGTATCTAAGATCAATTTTCCCCCGTAGTGTAGACCAGCCCTAAGATGACAGGAGAGAGCTCTCCCATCTGCTTAATAACTCCTGCCTCTGTGAGAGGAAGTAGCTATGTCAGTGGGAGAAGCTCTCCCGTTGACATAGCGCTGTCTACACCAGCTCTTAGGTCGGTATAACTTATGTTGCTCAGGGGTGTGGCTTATTTACATTCCTGAGTGACGTACATTATACCAAAGTAACCTGTAGACAAGATCTGAGTCACTGAAATTTGAAACTGGTTCCTTTTAAAGAACAGTTTTCCTACCCCTTAGAGATTGTGTCTCATTGAAAAATATGTGGAATAAGGGTGACACTCTGTGGTAAAACAGAAGAAATGCAGTTTCTTAACACTGAGTCTCATGTGCTTGCTTTCTTCTATCTTATTGGTCAAGAAAGAATTAAAAATTGGGTTGGCGTTCTCATTTTAGTGGCTATTTCCATTATCTATGGATAACTCTCTACATCAGGGATGGGCAAACTTTTTGGCCCGAGGGCCACATCTGGAAATAGAAATTGTATGGTGAGCCATGAGAGCTCACAAAAATGGGGTTGGGGTGTGGGAGGAGGTGCGAGCTCTGGGGTGGGGGCAGAAATTAGTTCATGGTATGGGAAGGGGCTTCAGGCTGGGGCCGGGCAGTGGGGTGCAGGGGAGGTGAGGGCTCTGGCTGGGGGTGTGAGCTCTGGGATGCAGCTGGGGATGAAGGGTTTGGGGTGCAGGAGAATGCTCTGGGCTGGGATCAAGGGGTTCAGAAGGCAGGATGGGGCTGGGGCAGGGGTTTGGGGTTCGGGAAGGGGTGCAGGCTGTGGCTGGGGTGTGTGGGCTCTGGGGTGGGGCTGGGGATGAGAGGTTTGGGGTGTAGGAGAGTACTCTGGGCTGGGATCAAGGGATTCAGAGGGTGGGAGGGGGCTGGGGCAAGAGGTTGGGGTGTGGGGAGAGGCTCGGGGTGCAGGCTCCGGGCAGGGCTTACCTCAAGCAGCTCCTGGAAGCAGCCAAGGTGAAGTCAGGTGGCTCTGCATGCTGCCTCATCCACAGGCACCGCCCCTGCAGCTCCCACTGGCTGTGGTTCCCAGCCAATGGGAGATGCAGGGGCAGCGCTTCAGGTGGGGACAGCGTGCAGAGCGGAAGCCCCCAGCCAGGGCCGGCTTTAGGCCAATTCTACCAATTCCCCCAAATCAGGCCCCATGCCTAAGAGGACCCCGCGCCCAGTGAAACTCTCTTCCCTGGCAAGAGGCGCCTTTTTAATTTTTACTCACCTGGCAGCACTCCGGGTCTTTGGCAGCACTTCGGCAGTGGGTCCTTTGCTTGTTCTGAGTCTTCGGTGGCACTTCGGTGGCGGGTCCTTCAGTGCCGCCAAAGATCTGGAGCGAGTGGAGGACCCACCGCCAAAGTGCCGGCAAAGACTCGGAGCACCGCTTGGCGAGTATAAGCCCCACATGTTTTTTTTTACATTTTTTTTTGTCTTCCCTGCCAGGGCCCCGTCGAAACTGTTCGAATTGGGCCCCGCACTTCCTAAAGATGGCCCTGCCCCCGGCTGCCCCTATGCGGGAGGGGTAACCATGCCGCTGCTTCTGGGAGCCACATGGAGTGGACCCTGACCCTGCTCCTCGAATGGAGCACCAGAGACCGCAGCGGGAGCTCGAGGGCCCGATTAAAACAGCTGGTGGGCTGGATCCAGCCTGCAGGCTATAGCGTGTCCACCCCTGCTCTACATAGAGCCTTTCCCTTTATTGTTGTACAACACTCTGATCACGAGTAGTAAGAAGGAAACTAAAACTAAAATTACTATATAATCTGAAGGGATGGCCCTAAACCAAAACCCTGGATCCAAAATCCCTGGGGACATTCAGATTAGGATCCAAATGCTGTGACTCTACTATTTATCAGAACTCTTGCTGTTTGCATGAACCAAGTTTTCAGATTTGTATGTGCTGGCCTGTTTTGCACTTTGCAATTCATGTTTCTTCCCATGCCCTTCGAACAGGGCCAAATACAGCATTTTCTCCCGGGTATTCTGTATGTGCAAGTAAAGTCTAATTCAAAGTGCATTAATAAAGTTACCCCCCAACTTCTGAATGTCAACTTTCCACAGCATTAGCAGCTGCAGAAGAGTTTACTGTATTGGCTCATCATTATTATTCTAGGTGGTGCAGATGTGTGCATATGTATAGTAGTGCCTAGATTGGGTAACTTTGCTAGGTGCAGCACAAGCACAGATTAGGACAGATTCTGCCTTGTGGAACTCAGCATCTAATATAAGACAAGACAAGAACAGACTATTAGTCCACTGAGTCCAGAATCCTGCATCTAATAATAGTGGCCTGGCCTATACTTAGGGCCCTACCAAATTCACGGCCATGAAAAATGCATCACAGACCATGAAATCTAGTCTCCCCCCCAATGAAATCTGGTCTTTTTTTGTGCTTTTACCCTATACTACACAGATTTCACAGGGAGACCAGCTTTTCTCAAATTGGGTGGTCCTGACCGAAGAGGGCTTTGCAGGGAGGTCGCAAAGTTATTTTAGGGGGGTCACAGTATTGCCACTCTTACTTCTGCGCTGCCTTCAAAGCTGGGCGGACAGAGAGCAGCAGCTGTTGGCTGGGTGCCCAGCTCTGAAGGCAGTGCCACACCAGCAGCAGCGCAGAAGTAAAGGTGGCAATACTATACCATGCTGTCCTTACTTCTATGCTGCTGCTGGCAGCAGCTCTGCATTCAGAGTTGGGCTCCCGGGCAGCAGCCACTGCTCTCCAGCTGCCCAGCTCTGAAGGCAGCATCGCCGCCAGCAGCAGTGCAAAAGTAAGGGTAGCAGTACCGCAATCCCCCCTACAGTAACCTTGTGACCCCTCCGCTTACGACTCCTTTTTGGGTCAGGATCCCTATAATTACAACACCATGAAATTTCAGATTGAAATTGCTGGAATCATGAAATTTATGATTTTTAAAATCCTATACCGTGAAATTGACTAAAATGGACTGTGAATTTGGTAGGGCCCTACCTATACTTGATCCTTCAGGGAAAGGTGAATTCCAACTATGCATCAGCCAGTTGTGCAATGCTTTATTTGGGGGGGGGGGGTGGAGGCGCTCTTTTCCAGGCCCCACAGACTAACACCATATATTCTGAATCCTTTGTAAATTTCTGGTCTAGGTAGCACATCAGTGTCACCTCTCTTAGCGTAAATATCAAATGCCTTTTCAATCTACCCCATTGCTCCCTCAGTAACTTCTCATATTTTGTACCTATGCCACATTTTAAAAAAGATTCCATTTTATTTATTTTAAATCTTGTTGCCCTCCAGTTTTGTCATGTCCCATGTTCTCATATTATGGAAAACAAGTCATCTGATCATTTTTCACTCAACAAGAGCTGGTTTTAGCTCTCCTTTAATACAAGAAATTTGGGGGGCTAGGTAGAGTAGAGATGAAAAGGCCTCATTCTATGCTCCAGTTGTAAGAGCATCCCCTGTCCAAGCTGAAGCATGGTTAAAATTGTAGCATGAATGGGACCTAGCTGGGTCTCCATAGTTGGATAACTTTTGCCTAGTTTAAGAGAAACAGTTTAGTCCCATTAAAACTACAGATTTTACCCACATTGTAACAGATCTCCTTGATTTGGTGATAGTTGAACAGACAATGGGTAGAAACGATTGATCCAATCAAACATCAACTAATGACAGGAAATATTTCCCTAAGTGCCATTTCGTATATTACACTTTAATTCACACATTTTTAAAGCCTTTGGATTACACTCCAATTATTTGACTGGACCACCTTTCAGTAATGGGGACCATACTGTACAACATGTATATGGTAATCATAAATATATATTTTGGCTGAGCTGTAAGATCAAAAATTAAAGTATCATCCACTGTTTTGTTTATTGGAAATTGGATTTAAGTTTAGACTTATTTCAAACTAAGCAGTAGTGGTAGTAATACTAACTAACTAACTAACTAAATTAAATAAGACTTCCTTGATATGCTACAGGGCTGAGTGCATCCTGTTGTACAAAAGTGGATAAGAATGCCAACAACAGTGTTATAGTTGAAAGAAAATGTATGTACCATGTGCAAACTTCATTGGTTATACTCGGACCCAATGCAGAATTTGCAGGGCAGCAGTTTTGGGCTAGGTGATATTGCTTTTCTGTTTGAGGTAGCCTCGGACATTAAATCAAGAGGTCCCAGCCTGTCTCCTGTGGCTATGCATACAACTATGTATTACAACCATGCCACCTAGAGGACCCCCCAAAATGGCCAAGGGTTCATTTTGATGGGAGTTGTACAGACACAACAAAAGACAATCCCTGCCCCAAAGATATTACATTCTGAGTTTAAGACAAGATGCAACACATGGGTGAGCCGTCGGTGGGAGAGGTGAGGGAGGATGGGATGATGATAATTTGAGCACATTTTGGCATAGTCTACTTGTGTGAACAAGTTGTAGGGGGAAGAACATTTGTTTGTTCTATTAATGGAGACATGCTGCAAGCGTCATGGCAGCTGTGATTCTTAAGGAATTTCAAGAAGCATATACTAGGTTGGAGGGAAGGGGCTCTGTGTATAATAGCTGACATGGAAAAGAGCAGAAAGGTACTTGTAGGAGAAATAGACAAGAAGTGATGGAGTCTGACATGCTGGAGTTGATGAGAAGATAACGGAGCAAATAGGCACAGAAGGGCTAAATTGTGCAGGGAAAAGCCAGTAGAGCAACTCAGAGAGGAGGAGTGATTTGATCAGAATTTGGCAAGAAAGATCATCTTTGCAGCAGAGTTTTGAATGGACCTGAAGGAGGCAAAGTTGTGACACTCAAGACCAGAGAGGAAGAGGTTGCTGTAGTCAAGATGTGAGACTACAGGGCCTGGATGAGAATTTTGGTGATACAGAGAGAAAAGACTGGAGCTTTGATATGTTATGTAGGAAGGAGCAGCAAAATCTGGACATGGCTTGGATGTGCAAGTATAGAGAGAGAACCAGTGTCCTGGCCAAATTCCAGACAGTTTAGGTAATTATAGATTCACAGATTATAATGAAAATACTGTATGTATGTTCTAGTTCAAAAAGGAAATAATTCAACATAGATAATTATCTCCTTTGCAGCCATTACACCATACAGCAATCAGCAGCGGTCTACCTGAGGTGACAGTAAAAGGGGAAAGTAATCACTCTTTATCATATTTCTCCATATCTACTTCACAAGGGTGTTGTAAAACTCACTTGGGTAATCTTTGTAAAGTGCTTAGAACTCTTTGGATGTAAGGCAAAATACCATCATCTGTGAAGAAATAATCAGTTGTTGGAGGAAAATCTGCTCACATTTTGAGTTAAAATTTATCAGCTGGCTTCAGTCTCAGTAAAACGAAACTTTCGTCTGTCATTAATGTTCCTTTCTGATGCAAAAAAGTCACTGCATGTTTGAACTGAGAGAGAGAGTAACTTTATCTATAGTGCAAATTAGCTCACTAACTGGAAGGGTCACACATTACCAACTTGGAAGCTTCTGCCTTGATTTTTTTGGGAAGCTTTTGACAGGAGCATATCATACCTGTGCTCCACAATCAGCACTGAATTCCAGTGACTTTCTTGGAGCAGTCCTGGTTAGCTCAGATTGTCTCCCCCTGTGTGACAGCACAGTAGCAGAGATCAACTGAGGCATTCATGCAAAGGGCCTCATGGTTTAACCCCGAGGGAAGAGGAAACAAGATGTTTTCAGTGAGGAATCCTCAATTGACCCATTTGCTTTCCTTTATCAGTTCTCCAAAGCATATATTTGTTGACCCATAATTCATATTGCAAGTCCCACTTGTCTCCTCAGGCTTTTTTGGTAGGGTTAGAGAGAGATCTGGAGGAGGTGGATGGGGTTCTGTTTGTAGGACATTGGGCTTACTTGTTGTTCTTTATAATGAATGTCAGCGAGCCAGAACACTGGATCAGCACGTTTTTGTAAATGTAAATCCAGATGTAAATATCTGAGTTTTCCCCCTTTGGTTTTTAATCAAAATTACCTATGGCAGTTTCTGTTCCTATGTACCCTTGGATGCGCAGCACAGAGGAAAAAAAGGCTCACAGGAGCAGCTGAATGTAGCAATGATCACTTCTGGACACAAAGATGGGCTTTCTGAATTATTTATAGCATAGCTTTTCTTTTCTGGTAATAGATGTCTGTCTAGACTTACAACCAGTTGGTCTCATCTGCTTTTTATTTATTTGTTAACAGACATGTAACTATATATTATTTATAGAAAGTATTTGCTTCTGATTGCATCCACCTGGAGCTGGTGTCTCTCTGTTAGGGACTTTTTCTCCATTCCCCTGTATGTTTCCACTATCTCACTCCAACATGCCAGCTCCCCAGTGCTTAATTTGTAATGCAAGAGGTACCGGGGCTCAAGCAATGTTTTTAGATTCATGACTGATGCAGCAAACCCAAAGGTGCCAGAGCTATGAACTGACAAAGCCTGGAGGTGCTGGGGCTCAGGCTTGGCAAGCCCTGGCACAGATTAAGCTTTGCAGATCCCCCTTCCTCCACTACTTGTTTACCTCATACTGAGCCATTCTGCTTCAAAGTGCTCTGCTGTTCCTGCAAAGTGACTCTTAGAAGAGTAATGCATTCATGCCAAACACTGGTGGGGGAGGGATCACACAACAGACTCTGCGTGGTGTTCCCTGGGAGAAAGGTGGCATGACTGGGATGTTGGCACTCTGACTTAGTGGGTAGGATCAGGAGTCAGAGACAGGGGTCAGACAGCAGGAATCTAGTCAGGGAGCAGGAATCAGGCCCAGGGCCAGAGGCAGAGCACAAGCCAGAAATCAGAGCCGAACAACATATCTGGAGTTCGAAGCAGGCACTGTTGTAGCAACAGACCAGGTATTGCTACGTCACACAGACAGCTTCCTGGAACACCTTCCATGCTTAAATAGTGCGCCTGCTGATTGGGTATTCCATGGGTGGCACTTCCTGTGGTGCTTAGTTCCCCCTGGGTTGATAGTGCATGAATTGTGGCTCTGCCATGGCTGCCAGATGGTGGCATGGAACCATTAGTCACCTGGAGCCCTGCAGACCCATGTTTCAGGACTCTGGATCCTTACAAAGGGTATGAAAAAAGCAGAGGAGGGGGATGAAATAGACTGTGCACAGGTGGTTGGCGTGAGTGGCAAGGATAGAACAGGCAACAGCCCAGAGACAAAGAGCTAAGAAAGTGCAGAAAGGGGAGATGCAGAGTTGCATTAATTATCCAGTGTTCTCGCAGAATGCCAGCCAGCAAAGAGAGATTTACTCAGCTTTATTCAATGATGTTTCTAGGGGGTGAGATTTCCTAGTATATGGCTTTATTATGAACAATTTGCTGTGAATGTTCAATATGACACATTTAAAATTTGAGCTGTGCTGCTTGGTTGGGGTGACTGACCAGACACATCCCAGGGTAATGTTTCTATGCCTTGATTGGATGAAAATGCACATACCTGCGGCATAAATAGCTGCTGCACATGCAAATGTAAGACATGGGTTTCATGAACACTCCCACATTTGGTCAGATACGACAGTTGTGTATGTGTGGGTGGGAGGGGGCATATCATTAGATAGGTCAAGTAGCTGCAGCTTTGAAATTGGTTTTGACACTTTCTTCCCATTATCTTCCAGAAACTACCTAAAAATGGGAATACACTCCGAATTTTAGAGAGTAAAAATTTCATGATCCAGTTGAAATGGCATCTGAAAGCATGTTATTGGGGCAAGCAATTTAGAGCCAGGCCATCCACCTTGTTGCTTTCTATTGATTACTCCTCTTGTTCATCAGACTTTTTGGGGAGATGATGTTCACAATACTGTCTTTGTGGTCAACCCGGAAAGCTTCTCTCAGATCATACCCAACTCCAAGATACTAATATCCCCATAACTTAGGAAGTCTGACTCCAGTTCAAAACTTGCACAGCTGGCATCTGACTCTACACGAGGTGACACCTGATCCACATCTCCACTCCCTGAACTTGGGGAATGTTTGGATCCAGATCTGAACTTTGTGGCTAAGGCCCATCGCTGTACTATTTAAATCCTATGCTCTGCATTTGGCTGCTGAGAGAGACGATATATAATGAAGCAGATTCTGATACAATATCACTTTGTATAGTGTCTTCCCCACATCTGTATCCCAGTTACATTGGCTCTTCTGGATTTATTTCACCCATATTTTAGATGATATCTATTTCTGTAGCATACCAGATGATGCAATAGAGACCCATTGCATCATATTTGCAATACTCAGTTATTCATGCATTTATAGAAACCCCACCCTCACTTACTGTATGTGTATTTCAGCTTCCTTAGAGGAACTTAAAAAAATGCTACATAAACCTAACTAGATAGAATCAACTTGTACCATGTACCATCAAACCACACAGAAGATATGCAGGAATAAAGACGATAGGAGCACGTAAGTACCAAGAGCTGTATTCCCAGATCCATTAGCATTTAACAAAATATTTATTGATTGGCCTTATAGTCATCTGCAGTACTCTGCATCAAATCTGGGTTTCATTCCTAGCCTCTATTCTCTTAGGTGCCTTTTAGGCTCCGGGCCTATCTACCTCTTTAGGTGTCACCAACATTTTCAAGCCCACCACTTGACTTCTGGCTAATCCCATAGGCACTTAAATTTCTGCCACTCAGCATTTGCAAAGCCACCTAAGCCCTGACACCACCCCACAGCTAATGAGCAGGTTGGAGCCCTCACTCAAGCTGAAGGCCCAGAGGCCCCACACTAGATTCTCATACTAAGCAGGGGAAAGCCAGTCTCACCAGTGGCACCCAAACTGGTAGGTGTGCTCTGGGCACATGTAATACTCCTGGGGAAATTCTGCACCAAAAAATTAAAAATCCCACATACAATATTTTAAAATTCTGCATATTTTGTCAGAAATAACACAATATAATCATGCCAGTTTCAATTATTTTGGTAATTTGTTTCAAAATACCTGTCAGCAGGTATGTCTGTAACAATACAGACAAGAAGAAAGATCCAGGAAATGTTTTTGACAAATAGATTCTTTACTAGGCATGTTAATACAGAACTCTGAGTAACAGTACATTTAAACTTCAATATAGAAACGTATTTTCCACATCCCTCAGAAGCAGTGCAAAGGCTTGGAGGAGCCCGGGGTAATGGAGGAGCTGAGGGACAGGGAAGTAAGTGCTGGGAAGGAGCCTGGGAGTGAACCTGGAGGGTTGTTGGGTGTGGGTGAAAGTATGGAGCAGGTTTTTTTGGGGGGGGAGGGGCAGTGAGGATTGCTAGGGAGTAGGAGAACCTCCCCCATGCAGACCCTGACAGGCCCCTAGCCTTTTCCATTCCGTCAGGCACATCTGCCTCTGTCCCCATGTGTCTCTGCACCCCCTCAGCCACGTCCCATCACCACGCGGCCCTGCAACCCCCTGCTCCACAGTGTCCCTGCACCCCCACTCCTGTTCAGCTCCCACCCCAGTCTGTCCCCCCAACTAGCCCTTCTGAACTCCAGTCCCATACACCAGCAGCCCCATGCCCCCCCCCAGTTTGTCCCCCCATATGCTGTGCCTCCTCACCTGGCCTCTCTGCTGGCTGCTACAGTGAGCTATTCTGGTGCCACAGCAGCCCCTGGTGGGTGAAAGGCATAACTGCAGCGCCTCGCCAGTAGAATGTATTTTCTGCAGAGGAAAAAGGTCTGCAGAGTCTATTAGTTCTGCACTGGTCAGACCCTGTGGCAGGAGGGCTGGATGCAGGCCAGGGAAGGCATAGCACAAAAGACAGCATACAAAAGAGTTATGGGCACACAGAAACATAGGGCAAGTGTGATAGAGCTATCACGTGTGAGAACGACAAAGCCTGTTTCGGCTGCAAGGACATGGGTTACCTAAGTGACTAACCTGGCTTAGGTGCCAAATTCCAGGAGAGGGCTCGTGGCTGAGGATCCTGACCAGAGGGAGGCTCATCAGCCAGACATGCCAAGTCAGCTGTGTAGGTGCCTAAGCCATTCTCCTCTCTATTTCCGTTCTGGTGAGCTTAGGCAGCTCCTCATTCAGCTTGTCAGCTTCTGAGAATCCCTTTCTTAGGCATCTAGCTCTCCCCATGCATTGTATGGGTGCCTGGGCAGCTTGCTGGAGGCTGAGGACACCACTGAACAGAAGACTGCTCAGGGGTTACAAAGCTGAGTGAAGCAAGACTTAAGTACCTTTGAGGATTGTCATAAACAGATAGTTAAGGGTTAATGTCTCTTTTACCTGTAAAGGATTAACAAACAGTGAACCTGGAACACCTGACCAGAGGACCAATCAGAAGGCAAAATACTTTCAAATCTCGGTGGAGGAAAGTCTTTGTGTTGTGTTGTTTGTTTGTCTGTTGTTCTCTTTGGGTTCTGAGAGTGACCAGACGTACATACAGGCTCTCTAATCATCTGTTCACATTTAGTAAGTACAAAATTAGAAAGGCGGTTTTAGTCTTTTGATTGTTTTCTCTATTTGCAAATGTGTATTTTGCTGGAAAGATTTTATCTCTGTTTTTTCTACTTATATACTTAGGCTGGGAGGGAAGATCCACCTGGTCTAAGTAAAGCTAACAAACCCTGTAATATCTCCCAACTTGATTTTACAGAGACAACTTTTACTTTTTTCTTTCTTTTATTAAAAGCTTTTCTTTTTTAGAACCTGATTGATTTTTTGGTTATCTTGTGTAAGACTCCAGGGGAGGAAGTCTGCACTCACCAGGGAATTGGTGGGAGGAAGGAGAGAAGCGGGCAGGAAAAGCCTGATTTCTCTCTCTGTTAAGATTACTGTCTCTCTCTCTCAGGGAGAATCTGGGAGGGGGAGAGAAGGGGGGGAAGGTGAATTCCTCTCTGTTTTAAGATTCAAGGAGTTTGAATCACAGTGATCTTTCAGGGTAACCCAGGGAGGGAAGCCTGGGAGAGGCAACGGTGGGGGAAAGGGTTTACTTTCCTTGTGTTAAGATCCAGGGGGTCTGGGTCTTGGGGTCCCCTGGGAAGGTTTTGGGGGGACCAGAGTATACCAGGCACTGCAAGTCCTGGTTGGTGGCAGCACTACAAGATCTAAGCTGGTAATTAAGTTTAGGGGGATTCATGCTGGTACCCCATCTTTTGGACGCTAAGGTTCAGAGTGGGGGCTTATACCATGACAAGGATCAATGCCTTAATTGCCAGACCACCGGCGGCTGCGAGTGCTGCAAAGACAACACAAGCAGCCCCGATGGGGGCAAGTGCATACTATTGTTCATCAGTGATTTCTACAGCTGATCAAGGAGTCACTTCCACAGGCTATAATGAAAAGCATCCAGCCTGGCTGCACAGAAATATGGTGGTTTGTACTGCAGATCCTTCACGCGGGTAACATCAGATGATATTTGCAGCTTCCACAGGAATGTGGAAGATGCTTGGGGGTTTATAGAAAAGAAAATGAATCAAATTCCTGCTTGTCTCTTTCTCTACATTTAGGTAAAGTGATTGGAGACACAAGCTCTCTGCTGACACAATAATCAGAGATTTACAACCTGCCTGGCTTGCGCTGTCCTGTGTGTATCTGACCAGACTGTTAGTGTGCAAGTCCTGCCACAGTTTGTTAAGGATCTATTTTGATGGCGCACTGCACAACAATCAGGCTGAAAAGAGCAGCTCTTGTCTGAGTGACTCTGCAAGATATTCAAGTACCACAAAATCTCCTATTCATCCTACCACTCCATTGGTATGTACCACTCTCAAGTTGGCTCTATCTAGCTAAGCTGTGTACAGGTTTGGTGATTAAAGTAGTATTTGCTGTTGCCATAGATGACTGACCCATGTTTCATTCATTTGGGATTCACTGTAAAGCACTTTAGTCTTTCCACCTCTTGGTTTTTGCTGGCTGCATTTCAATGAGACATTTAAAATAGCCTGTATCTAGTTATTTAAATCTCCATTTCTATTGTCTGCACAGCAGCTGGTGAAAGCCGCTACTATGGGGAAGATTATTTTTCTTCCCTTAACTTAAGAGTGGCTCAGAAGCCTTTCACTGTCTCAGCTGCTGTTCTCGAAAGTGATGACCTACCAGCCTCTGATTGTCACGAGTGATGCTTGCTTTGCAAACAAATCAGTTCCCTCTGCCCTGGGATGGGGGTGGATTTCCCCTGGAGAGGCTGGTGGACAAAACAGCAGTTTTGTTTCTGTGCAACATGAGGAGGAAACTGATTACACAGTCCCTTCACCTCTCGTTAAAAGGTCTGTTTCCCCCCTAACTCTGGGCAGTTTTGGGTTGCAGATGAACAAAGAATTTAGAGACAGCAAAGCAGGAACACAGAGGCCATTTGTTATTTCAAGCCACATTTATTGGCTCTGCTGCACCCCTCATAAATAATATCACTCACCTTGTTTTAGCTACAAAGAAAGCAGGGAGGTGATTGTTTCTTTCTGCAGCAAATATTAACATGTGAATCCAAAGTGTTCTCTCAGACCGACGGGCTGGGGGCCAACTGGACACCCCACCTCTTCAAAAGTCTAGTCACTCTACCAGACAGCATCATTATTAGATGTGGTAAGAATGTTTCTCTTTGGAAAGGAATAATTTTTTATTTACAATTTTTCAACAAGATTTCAGCAGCAGCACAATGGGGACCTTGAGCTCCAAGGCTTGGTACAAAAGAGATGCCCGGGTGGTGATGCTGGGACTGGATTTTGCAGGCAAATCCACCATCTTGTCTAAATTGAAGAGCAACGAGCTTGTGGAGACTTTCCCGACAGTGGGCTTCAATGTGGAGTCTCTGAAAACCCCATGTCATCTACCCTTGACTCTCTGGGATGTGGGTGGTCAAGACAAGCTCCGCGCTAGCTGGAAGGACTATCTGGAAGACACGGATGCTCTCATCTTTGTGCTGGACAGTGCCGACAAAACCCGGCTGCCAGAGGCAATGGCTGAATTGGAGAAAGTTCTGAACAACATAAACGTGACTGGGGTTCCAGTCTTGCTTCTGGCCAATAAGCAGGAGCTGCCAAGGTCCCTCTCTCTCTCAGAGCTGCAGGAGAGGCTGAATCTGGAATGGTTCAGTGGCCGAAGCTGGGAGCTGAGAGGGTGCAGTGCTCACACTGGTGAGGGGTTGAGGGAAGCCTTAATGGCCCTGGCAGGACTTCTTAAGAGCCGCGATAAGAATTCCCCTGAATGTGTCTGTGCACCACTGCAGTGATGAGGACATCTTTAAGCTCAGACATGACTAGAGGGGGCAACTTGAGCATGAAACTGGAAAATCAGGTAAATTCCTCCACTAGTAATCCCTCGACACTCTGTTCGTTTCAGAAATACCCCCTCTGCTCCTGGTATGGTTAAAGAAACTCCCTATGGCATGCGTAATATTCCAAAATATCCCATAGTTCTACTGCACCATGAAATCACATCAGGAACCCCCCTTAGCAAAGCTGCATTTGTGGACAGCAATGTTCTTGACCTTGCCTTGCCAGTTTTTCCTAAACTGCTGCACCAGTAAACTCAGCTCTCACTACAGGTATTACTTGGGTGACATTTATTATTTTGTTCATGTTAAATGTCTTTCTCTATGCATTCTGGATACGGGTTTTGACCTGATGAAGAAGATATTGCTGGGTGTCAGTCTTTATTTTTATTCCTCTAAGCTCAGATGCACTCGGTACACAGTAACAGTCCCCGAGGGGATATATTTGACTGACCTCAGTTCCACTTCTCTTACAATTTATAGCAGATGTTTGTTGATCTGAAACAGAGCAGAATGGAAAGAGAATGACTGAATAGAAGAAATTAAGCACAAGAATTTAAACAACTAAATTGGCAATCGGTTTTAGCAGTGTCCTTTGTGAGCATCATGATGGCCCACTGAAGCGTGATCAGGATTAGGTCATGTGTTATGTTTTTAGAACTTATGTGTGGATTTGTGCGTATCCTGTTTTGTATAATTTTTTACATGTATTTAGACTTGCTTCATTTTTATTGAAACAAGACTATAAATGATACACATTTGTCCTTGGGTTAATTTAAAACCTGAGGAAATCAAACAGGAATGAGCACCATTATGAGCTTTAAATGTTAGGAACAGATGTATGCACACCAGAGCTCTAATCTGTCTCAGAATATCCTGATGCTGAAATCTATTAGATGGTGGACTAGTCTGACAAGAGGAGTGCCAGGAGACCTGTCTATTGGGTATTTTAAAATTAGACTAGATAAAACACTAAAAATGTACTGTAGAAAAGGCAGGGTGATAATCTAGACTAGAGGACCTTAACTTCTGCTGTTTTCAGTTGGAGTTGAGGCACTCGGCAGCTGTCAGGTAGTGCTGGGCACATTTCAGGGTCAGGCCCCTGCTATGTAGTGAAAGTCTCTATTTGATTCCATTGACTCTTACACTGAAGAGTGGCCCTGTGAAGCTACTCCTGTAGGGAGAGCACATACAAAAAATATGGAACCTTTGTTAAACTTGGAAATTTAAACCAAACAAAACCACACTGATTACGATTAAAAACCTTAGTATGTTTGTTAGCTTGTACTAGATTATTATGCTATCAGTGGAAATGGGAGCGTGGGGAACCCAACCCAAGAATATTAGGCAGCTGGAGTCAGTAAGTTTCAAAGAGGAATGTACACATGATGCAAAACCAAAAAGAAACACGCACTTTTCTTCTGATCACCTCAATGCATTTTACAGACATTAATGACTTAAGCCTCAGAACATTACTGGGAAGTAAGGCAGTATTATTATCTGCCTCATTTTACAGAAAGTGAAACTGGGGTCAGGTTAAAGAATGTGACAAGAAGCGTGTGGCAGGGTAGCAATAGAACTGAAACCACCTGACTCCCAGTGCTATGCTCTAGCCACAGGATTATTGATGGGCAATCCCCCCTACAAGAAATCCTTCCTAAGGAGACATGCCAGAATTTTCAGCCAAGCTAAACTATATAAGGAATAGTATGTGCTATGTTGTGAAAGTAAAAAAATGGCCCAGTTTTGATTGGGCATAAATGATTGTTGCTATCAGTAAGAGTGTCATATACTAGACTTGCACTGAAATGCATAATGAACCTGTGTTCTAGGCAAGGCTGTAGCTTTATTTTACAAACACACACGTGATCATTTGAAGGATACGGTCATAAGAACAGTTTGAAACTGCAGTTGCTGTAAACAGGTTGATTTTCCCATTGTTGGTTGTAAATGCAAGATTCCAATAAACTGAAGAGATCACTGAGACCTCACATACGAACTGAATCATTTTAGCTTCCACTTGTCACTGTGGCTTTTTCACAATCTCCCTGCCCAGCCATCTTAAAGTAATAGGTCGAATTCTCACTCCCCACTCCAGCCTCTTAACACCAGGTAAAAGTGTGAAAGGGGCTTTACAGTTGTAGGTCAAGCTGGGACAGAATTCCCTTAGAGCAAGAACTGAGACTGATGGCCTCAGGTGGTTCTTTTGAGGGCCTCTTTCCAAGCCCTGCTGTAAGGGGCATGGCTGAAGAGGATGTTTCAGATAGGGTGACCAGACAGCAAGTGTGAAAAATCAGGACAGGGGATGGGGGGTAATAGGAGCCTATGTAAGAAAAAGACCCAAAAATCGGGACTGGCCCTATAAAATTGGGACATCTGGTCACCCTAGTTTCAGGCCTGGGGCCATATCATACAGGGCTGCTGCACATAGGAAGATAGGGACAAGCTGCTGTAACCCTATTTACATGAAGAAATTGACTGGCAGAACGATAGCAATATAATTCGAGGACTATATCTATGCCAGCGTAACTCTCCATGTAGATTCTCTATTCTGGAACAACAGTGACTCTCGGTATAGCTTTATTTCTGCTGGCCGTTTTCCCTGTGTAGACAAGCCTTAGGCTGGGCTGTTTAAATTTTGGCAGGGCCACTCTGACCTTTGGAGCAGCTTGTTGTTGGGAGAGTGCAAAGGTGCCGTAAAGCCCCCTGAGCCTGCCCCCCTCCGGTACTGCACCTCCTAGAAGCCTAGCGCAGCAGCTCACCCAATAGCAGTAAATTAAAACATTGACCTGGAAGGAGGGGAAGCTCTCATATGCAGACAACTATCTCAAAGCATGTCTTGGCTTCTCAGCTGTAAGCTCTTCGGGGAAGAGATTGGCTTTGCTTTTGCAAGCTGTGTAATGCCAAGCGCACAACTGGCACTGACACAATAACAGCTACTGAATGTTCACACACTATGCTCTGTGGTGCCTTTACTTCCTCTTTATTATACAGTGTGTTCTCCGTTCATGACATTTCTAAAGACAACAAACCACACAGATTCTCCCTTGTACTCCCAGCATGTGAAAATACATATCAAGTACCAGATCAACAATTTTACGGAACTAACTGAAAAGGCACTTGGAGAAAATACAGAGCAGTTATTAGAATTTGAAGGCCTTCCGAGGAGTAAGTATTTAAAAAGAATAAAAAACTATGATTCCTGCATCTGAGTTACTGCATGGTCTGATCCTATGAGATTTCACCAGGGAAGTACGTGCTTTCCATTCACACGGAGCAGCCACACACTGTCCGTTTAAAACACTCATTTTATTTTAGCATAAAACAAACAGTTTCCATTCGAGCCCAGTAAGCTGTATCTGGACTGAACATGAAATTGCAGCTGCTTCCAGCAGACTCCTAGGCCATGTCTACACTAGCACTTATGTCGGCAAAACTTTTGTCGCCCAGGAGTGTGAAAAAACGCCCCCACCCAAGCAATGTAACTTTTGCCAACATAAGCGCTCGTTTGCACAAGGCTCTCCCGGCAACACAGCTACCGCCGCTCATTGAGCTGGTTTTATTATGCCAATGGAAGAGCGCTCTGCTGTTGGCATAACGCAGCTACATGAGCGATCTTACAGCAGCACAGTTGTATCAGTACAGCTGTGCCACTGTAAGCTTGTCAGTGTAGACATGGCCGTAGACATTTAAAACTGCAAGACAGAGAACAAAATCCTAATGATTACGTAGCTACATATACCACAACTAGCACTTGGCTGGAAAGGGATTCCTCAGCACTGCAGGCGTTAGGTGCTGTAGTTTCACAGGCTGGCCTTCCTCCCATTGGGGGTTGTGACAGGCACAGAACTTCACAAATAAAGCTGAAACTTCACTGGTTAAACCAAGTAAATCTCCATTTTGTGCTTGTGAAAGATGCTAGCCTGAGACTGAAATCCTCCATTTATCCATATCCAAGGGAAGGGACCTTACTGGCAGGAAAAGCGCAGGCCCCTCCACGCTGCCTTGCCAGTGTACAACTGCACACCTTCAGGAATCAACTCTACAGGCCTAGCACAATGGAGCCTTGACCTTTACTGGAGTACTTTGGTGGTGGTTTCTATGAGGATGACACACACACACTGGCAACTAGCCTGAGATCACCAAGCTCAATTCATATAAGCCACCAAACAGCCATTGAACGGTAGTGATTTACCTTTCCAGGTACTGATGTAGGCTGGGTTTGAAGCAATGTTCTAGAGGTACAGTAAAAGGCTCTGTATCTCCTGTTCAAGCCAAAACACCACCCTTAATTCACCTGCTGGCACTTGGATATTGCAGCACTCAATGCACTATCAAGACTAGGCTCAGACCTCGGCATTACTTAGACTCAACATTGTGAATTACAGACAGACTGACTGACAGCAGCACAAGGACAGTGTCACTGGCTTTTGTTATGCATGTTAAATACAACTTCACAAAATTACTTTTTCAAAAGTTCCCATTAGACGAATGTTTAAAAACCCAGCTAAGGTTGCCAAATCTGCTCGTGCTGAAGCCAATGGAAGCAAGGACAGATTTTTAATAAGGTGCATTGGTTAAATATGTAAATCCACATGTAGGAGGCAGATTTCTTTTCCCAGCGGTGGGGACCTTAAGCATCTTAAGCTGACTTATCAACATCCTGCTTACAGAAAAAACTCTCACTTTCCTCTAGGCAGTGACTTAACAATGTCTCCTGTCTCAGAGGATGTCCTGAGACTTATCACCAGCTTCATTTTCTGGGGTAGAGATTTTTCTTGAGACTTATTATTCATATTGTTGAGCTGATTTACAGCACTCCTTGAATTTATCTGCCTTGTGTTGGTTCATAACATGCTCAAGTGGCAACATATATTTTGCTTTTTTTCCCCGATGCATTTTCCCTTGCAATGGAAAAGTGTATTAAATGTCAGATCCTGCTTCTGCTGATTGTTTTACCATGTCCATGCTCAAGCCATTTCAGGGCCTCATTGTCAAAACGCCTACTGATTTCAAATGGAGCAAGATAAGAACATAAGAACGGCCATACTGGGTCAAACCAATGGGCCATCTAGCCTAGTATCCTGTCTTCCGACAGTGGCCAATGCCAGGTGCCCCAGAAGGAATGAACAGAACAGGTAATCATCAAGTGATCCATCCCCTTGCCCATTCCCAGAGTCTGGCAAACAGAGGCTAGGACCTCTCACTTTAAAACGTCCTTTCTTTTTTTTCCTTTGAGATACCATAAAGGATTTTGTAATGCGGCTTATAAGGGACAGTATGTACATTTTCCATTGTATACATGGATTTGATAGTCCCTCCCCCGGAATAGTTTAAGCTATTTTAGTTACTTTCTTTTGCCTGAAAAAAGCAAAACTTCAATAAACTATTTTCTTGAATGCAACACAGATCAGATTATTTTTTAAACAAGCAATTTCCCACCACCTCCCAGAGACTACGATAAGCTAAAACTAAACAAAACTAAAACCACTAAACTAAGAGACAATCTATCCTTCACTTTATAACTCAGCGATGTCTATACCTCACATCAATTAATCCATGAGTTTTGACTATAGAAAATTATTTCTAACTGAATATCATAGAGTATTTTTACTCTTCTCTGAGTGGGGCAATGGTATCAGTGGTGGATGTACTTAGGAATACTAATGTATAATAATTTTACTGACCAGGTACCTATGGTATTAATGAGTCACTGTATAGCTATATTGAGTTACAGGACTTTCCTATATCAATGTATCGATCTAGCTTAAGAGGGGGCTGTTGGACCCCCTCCCCAAGAAAGCCACAAAATGGGTCTAGAAAAGCAGCCTCCCAAACACATACTTGGGGACAATTACAAGAGAAATGTCAAGCTATTAGCAGGGAAGATGCCACTTCCAGGCTCCAGCCCAAAGACACAGCCTTTTTGCCAAGGCTGGGAACTGAGAATTCAAAAGGTCACTACATGGTTACAAAGACTTTCTGAACAGAGGGAAGGGAAGTTGTTAGTGAGCTGTTTGTGTGGGGAACAGACTAACATGGAGACAGAGACAGGTCCTGCGGCAACAGGGCCGGTGCAACCATTTAGGCGACCTATGCAGTTGCCTAGGGCGCTAGGATTTGGAGGGCGCCATTTTCTTCGGCAGCGACTGTGGCGGCCAGATCTTCAGCCGCCCTGGTCGCTGCCGGCATTTAGGCAGAGGGAGCTGGGGCAGGGGGGCACGGGGAGGGCTGCCTGCAGCAAGTAAGGGGGGGGCGGCACGCAGGGGAACTCTCCGCCCCGCTCACCCCTGCCTCGCCTGCTCCCCAAGCACGCTGTGGCTACTTCACTTCTCCCGCCTCCCAGGCTTGCGGCGCCTAAGCTGATTGGTGCTGCAAGCCTGGGAGGTGAGAGAAGTGAAGCAGCCACTGCGTGCTTGGGGTGGAGGCAGAGCAGGGGTGAGCAGGGTGGAGGGTGGGGAGCTGCCACGGGGGGGCACCTCAGGGTGGGGGCTCAGGGACGGGGGAGGGCACAAGGTGGAAGTTTTGCCTAGGGCGCGAAACATCCTTTCACTGGGCCTGTGCAGCAATGTTTGGAGATGGGCCCTTCTGCAGCTTCCAAGAGGTGGTGAGCTGTAGGGAAAGGCAGGCAAACCTATAGACTGGCTATCATTTTAAGATGTTTTTCTCTGAAATGCTCTGATTCTAAATAAACAATACAGTGCTCTGAGATGGCTATTTGGTCATTGGCTATTACTGGTTATAGCTCCCGAGGAGAAGAACTGCAGGCACTAAACATAAGTCAGACCTGCTGAGGAAATCAGAGCTAGTACCAGGGCTTAGCAGCCCAAGGCCTGGCCCGAGAGTGGGAGACTCACATGAGCCCACCCCAAGAGAGGTGATGACTAGTGGTTGGAGACCTGACAGGGGCCCACTGCAGGGACAGCAGGAGAGGTCGGACATGCAGTTAGCCTGGTTACTGGAACAGTAGTACTTGACCAAAGGATTTAGCAGCAACTGTTTTGTGGTGGCAGTGTCATTACATGCACTTAAAATATTGCCTGGACTTAGAAAAATTGTCCTTTTATGGGCAGTGCAAGTTAACCTGCTCAACTGTAAGGATCCAACATACCGAGCGATAAAGAGCAATGTGGTCTAAAAGTAACCAACAACCCCCCCCCACCACCTAATTTAAACAATATTGTAACAAAGAATGCTCAGTGGATTGATTTTTCTTTATCTGGGGCTAGATCGTAGCCCATTCTGCAGGCCTGCGTGGGGAAGTACAGTGCCCCTTTATTCCACTGCATTGTCTACCTGCATTGCATGACAGGGGAAGCAGTCTCAGCAGAATCACTGCATCACCAATGTAGGTGGGCTCGCAAGGGTGAGGAGTGGACTAGCCTTGGCTCTGTCTCCCTATAAGCCAGGGAGAACAGCTGCGCTTAGGGTGATACGCTGTCCTGCCTCAGCTTCCCAGGTACATTGTGGAGTACTGGAATAATATGCTTCCCCTTCCATGGGGCTCATGGGAAAGCCCTCTATTATTCTCCTGTAAAGAGTGAGCCATATTAACCAATGTATAGCTATCACTTTATTTCCTTCCCTGATAAGGAAAAAGAAAAAAAGTCGTTGATAGGGTCAGGCCAGATGGATACAGGAGAGTGTTTGAAGGCAGATATTAGTCCCAGATTAAGTAGATCCCTTTTCCCTGGGTAAGGTAACAGGGGCAGTTCCAGAACAAGCAGGAACTTGCTGGAACCAATTAAGGCAGGCAGGCTAATTAGGACACCTGGAGCCAATTAAGAAGAAACTGCTAGAATCAATTAGGACAGGCCGGCTAATCAGGGCACCTGAGCTTAAAAAGAACCTCACTTCAGTTTGTAGCGTGCATGTGAGGAGCTGGGAGCAAGAGGCACTAGGAGCTGAGAGTGGGAAGGCGTATTGCTGGAGGATTGAAGAGTACAAGTGTTATCAGACACCAGGAGAAAGGTCCTGTGGTGAGGGTAAAGAAGGTGTTTGGAGGAGGCCATGGGGAAGTAGCCCAGGGAGTTGTAGCTGTCATACAGCTGTTCCTGGAGGCACTCTAGACAGCTGCAGTCCACAGGGCCCTGGGCTGGAACCCAGAGTAGGTGGCGGGCCTGGGTTCCCCCCAAACCTTCCAACTCCTGATCAGACACAGGAGGAATTGACTTGGAGTGTGGGTTCTACCAGAAGGGACGGTCTCTGGGCTGTTCCCTGACCCACATGGTGAATCTCTGAGGCGAACAAATCCGCCAATAAGTGCAGGACCCACCAAGATAGAGGAGGAACTTTGTCACAGTAGGTAAAAATCTATCATATACTCTCTATCAAGCATACAGATTTTTCTGAACAAAGTAAATGACTCGTTTGTTATAAGCTGTTAGTTGTATCAAAGAATACTGTTGCTTACCCAGTCTCCACAGTTTGCGAATTAATCTGTGAACATGAAACTGATAAAAATCAAATAAAGGAAACATTTTAGGAATATATTGTAGGTAAAATTTCACCAACACCTGAAATGTTTAATCCAATGTAAAGTCATATATGCAGCCTCAATACTCAGAAGCAAATACATCCCTGGAGTCAGACAAGATTGTTTAAATAGTGAGATGGACATTTTTAGAGGTATGGGGAGAGCAGGGAAGGAAAGACGGACGGCATTTATCATAACCCTCTCCTGAGGCACAGATAAAGCAGCAAGTTCTCATTCAAATTTAATACCTTAAGTAGACAGATTGCATTACTAATACTTTTCCATGTAAGTCAAAATTTGTTGCTAAGAGTCCTGACGTTTGAGAAACAATGTGCTTCAGATATAAATGAAACTCTGGACTTTGATGATACTTAGAGATTGAAGGGTGAACAGGGCTGTGGAATCAGGATGTAAAGCCACCTTGAGTATTTCACTGCTTGCTTGCTTCAGGTGGTTCAAGGATTCCGGTGGGATAAGAACATTTTTCTTTTGAGGAGGGAAGAAAAGAAAAATATCTGCAAGCCACTTTGTTATAAATATATTGTTTATTATTGTATGCAGTGTAGTAATATGGCAATTGGTTTGAGTACTTTTATATACTTCATTGATGATGTACATTATTTTCCTCCTCTTAAGCAATGATCAGCCTGAAATACAATGTCCTACAACAAAATTTACATGTGAGCTACAAAGATGAATAGTTGATTGCATCTCTGCAAAAACAATGCTGCTGCTTACACTCACAATTTACAATCTCTCAGTTAACGAAGTGGGCTTATCTAATCTTCTTTCTGGTATTTGATTTTTCATGATGCATTTGCTTAAGTCCTAACCAGGACTGCCACAATAAAAGTCCAGGTAACACTATCCATATGCCATTAAAAAATACCAGGTAGACCCACAGATAAAGCCAGTTACTGGTGTTTAGGTTAGGACTTCCAATGAGCCAGTCTGGGCAGAATGTCATCCACCCACCATATAATTCACAAACACACAATGTAATCTGTATGAAATGCCTGTAAAGAGGAAGAAGAAACAAAAATTAGGCAACTGCAATAAAAATTTGTGTTGTCCAGAAAACCATTCCGTTTCACACAATTTTCAAGGTTTTGAAATTTTAGTTTTGATGCAGAACAAAAACGAGACCTTTGAAGTCCCCCCCTCCACCCCCAGAAAAAAAAATCATGAAACCCAGCCCAGAATAGCCAATCGTCTGGTGATTAACATGCCAGGACACAGCCGTGTGGTAACCAGGTTCTCTGCTGAATGTGTCGGTAGACAGGACGGACTGACTGGCAAACAGAAGTTTTGCAATAGTGCTATACCTAGTTCAAGGTGCCTGTGTGTATATAAACATACACAAACCCATTATTTATTTTCTTATCCAAATAATTTTCAATATGACAAGACTTTAAGAAGAAAATGGAGGTTACTTACCTGTACCTGGAGGTTCTTCAAGATGTGTGATCTTTATCTGTATTCCACATAGAGGTAAGCATGCAGTCCATGTGCCTGAGACAGGAAAACTGGCAAATAGCGTTCATTGTCCGCCTCTGCACTCTGGTGTTCCTTGTGCTCAGTACCAAAGGTATAAGGGGAGGTGAAGACTGACCATTTCTCTAGTTCCTTCTTTATCACAAACCCAGATGTGATGTGAAGCAGATGGGGTGGAGGGCAGGTGGTGGAATACAAATAGATCAGGACCAAACACCTGTAATCGGAGGTTTGATATAAGTAACCTCCATGTCATTGTCTTCGAATGCTGGTCCCTATACGTATACCACGTGTGGGTGGCTATGACTGGTAAGCAGTATTTAAACAGGAGGGAGGTGCAGGAATGTGGGCAGTACAGAGATCTGTAATATCACTGTCCCAATGGCTGCATCTGTGGAACAGGCTTGGACTAAAGTGTAATCTTTTGTGAAGGTGTAGATGGAACACCCGGTAGCCGCCCTATAAATGTCCAGTAGAGGTACTTCTCAAAGGGATGCCACTGAGGTTGCCTGTGGTCTAGTGGAATGGGCCTTCATCTCATCTGGGGGAGGGAGCTGGGCTAACTGATAGCGAAGATGATGCCTCCAGAGATCCACTTAGACAGCTTTTTGAGCCTATAACATTTGTCCCCATCATCGCTCTGCTACAAGGATGAATAAGTCCAGGATTTCTCCTCATTGGTTCTGTTCTTTGTAGGTAAAACCTAAAGCTCATCTGACATGGAGGGGGGGAAAAGCCTCCTCTCCTCATTGGAAGCATAGGGTTTTGGAAAGAATACCAGTAAGTGAACTTATTGATTGATGTGAAAGTCAGAGACTACCTTCGGGGTGAATTCTGGGCAAAGGGAAGCCGTTTCCTTATGGAATATGGTGTGTGGCAGGTTGGACATGAGTGCTGCCAGTTCACTCACCCTCCTGGCTGTCGTGATAGCGACAGAGAAGGCAACCGTCATAGACAGATGGGACATTGAGCATGTAGTGAACGGTTCAAAGAGTATTCTGGTAATTAGTAAGAGAATGAGATCGAGGTCCCATTGTGGTGCTGCACTACCGGTAGGAAGGTCCTAGAGAGACCCTTCAAGAATCTGGTTCTTATCAGGTGAGTAAAACTAGATTAGCCCTTTACCAAAGGGTGGAAGGTACTGACCGCTGCTAGGTGGATCTGAAGCAAGCTGACAGAAAGGCCCGACATCTTCAGAATGGGAAGGTAATGTGGAATAGCAGGAACACCTGCTGTGTCTGGAAATAACTGGTTCTCCTGAGTTAGCAGAAGTGGGAAGGATTGAATAATGATGGGAGAGTGGGTTGACACTCAGGAGGTTCAGAAACTAAAATTGTTTGGGCCAATTGGGTGCAATAAAAATGAGTTATGTATTCTCATGGTAAAATTTCCCCAGAACCTGAGGAGCAGTGGAATGGGAGGAAAGGCATACCTCAGATGTTCTGTCCATGATAGAAGTCCTGAGCTAGTACTGCTCTGGAGCAGTACAGTTTGACCTTCTTGTTTGTCTGGGAAGCGAACAGGTCCCAGGATGACATTCCTCACTGAGTGAAGGTTTAGTTTAGGACTGAACTGTGAATCTCCCACTCGTGATCTGTGGAGCAGTGTCTGCTGAGATTGTCTACCAGAGTGTTATGCACTAGGGAAGTACATCGCAGAGTATGATGTGATTCTGCAGCTTGCCAATTGGCACCAGAGTTGCGCACCTTATCCTTATGGCTGAGAGGTCTAAGCTGGCCTAAGTCTTTAGGACCTGAGTCGGAGGACTCACCCAATTTGGAAGGAGTCAAGGAGGGATCCTTTCTTTTGTGAGCAGACCTGGAAGTGGATCTGGTTTTGTGTTTGTGAGAGTGCCCCTTAGTTTAGACATGCATCTGACGAAGTGGGTATCCACCCACGAAAGCTTATGCTCCAATATGTCTGTTAGTCTATAAGGTGCCACAGGACTCTTTGCTGTCTTAGTTTAATAAGAGGCCTGAGACAATGAGTCCTTAGGCTTTACAGACCAGGCCTCTGCTCCAGAGATCGTGCTCTGAGGGATGCTGCTCGCTGGTTGAGGCTGATGTACAAGAGGGTCCTTCCAGCCTGGATCTCACTGGGGTCTCTCCTGGCTTTCTCCATGAGGTGCATCCTCAGTTGAAGCTCTCCTCCCTTTTGGGTTTGGATAGGGAAGGAGCAGCAGAAGCTGAACGTGGCAGAGACGTGAGCCTTCCCAAGCAGTAAGGACAGTGTGGATAATTGGCGCTGGCAGAGAAGGGACATGGGCCAGAGAGAGAGTTCTTAAACCCTAGAACTCTGGGCACAGACCTTCTCCTGGGGATAGGGAGGGGATCAGGAAGGGTCTCTACGGTGGGGAAAAACTACTCTATTCTAACTAAAAAGCTACTAGAAAAGCACTAAAAACAGTAAAATTCTAACAACTATTTACAATATGTTTACAAGTAAGATGATGAAGCTGCTTCGGACACAGAGGATTCCAGCTCAGGCCATGTAATAGTCAGAAGGAACTGAGGAGGCCATCAAGCCACACCTCACCTTATACCCTGGGTACTGAGCATGAGGAATGCCAGGGCACAGGAGTGGACCAACGGACACTAATTGCCAATTCTCCAGTCTCAGGAGCATGGAGTGCATGTGTACCCACATGTGGAATACACACAGGGACCAGCACTCAAAGAAAAACCACCAGAAGACCCCAACAAGGGAACCTAAGAAAAACAAGACTGCATATACCCCAAGCCAAAGTATAGTGAAACGAATAGATCTAGGTACCCATGCAGGAGAGGATAGTATTTGGAAAGACCAAAGGCCTGGGTTTCCCTTCAAAAAGTAGATAATCTCCTCTTAGCACAAGGATCATTGACTTTCAGGGTACCATTAGCAAGTAGCTTCAAGGAACAGCTATGAATGGAGATACTGATAATAGCAAGTAAGAATGTAATTATGCATCCTTCATCTTAGTAGCGTAAGTTTTGATACCTTCCTCTAGCTGTGTCCACATGGGACTAAAAGTAAATGCCTTCTTTTTTAAGTCAGAACATTGTTTAAATGACACTATAATTAGGATCTCTTTGTTGATCAGGGAGTTACAATTGCTGCCTGCATGTTCCTAGGAGTGAAAGAGCCTCTTCTCTCAAGGAGGTATCAGGTGGCGGTAGCTGTCCTGCAATCATCCCAAATCAGCAAAAGGGACTCATCTAGGGGCTGCAGGCTCTACCCTTGCAGGTGCTACAGCGTTGGAGTGGAGGCTCAGGTTATATAAAGTGACCTTCAAGTGAGTAGGACATGGTTGCTCACTGTTACAATTGTCTTTGAAATACGCGCTGGAAACAGATTAAGCAACTTTTTGCACAGCACACAAAGCTGTATAGTCAAATGTAATCTCTCATAATACTCTGCTGTGTCTTCTGCAGCTTGAAGGCAGCCCAACAGCCCAAGTGTTACTTCAGATCCTAGTTTTCTACAATACACAATTTTTCCCAGCCAAAATACTGAGAGAAGAACCTGTTCTATTCATGTACTTTGCACCAAGTAATTATTCGATTTCTAATAGGACTTACCTGTAGTACTTATCTTTGATAATAGCATAAATGAGAATCAGTGCTAGAAGGCCATCCAAAACAACAGTTAGTATTTCCAGAGACACAATGGTTGGATCAGAATAAAGCCACCTTGCATCTGCTCTTCCATATTCTTTCCCTAAAAAACGAAACATGACAGTTAATTCCACTACTGGTATAATCAATTAAAGATAACAACTCCATAGTGGGTGGGAGAACAGACAATACTGCTCCCCTGCACTGATGGAAGATTATGCGTAACATTTTCAAAAGCACCTACGCACCCAATGGACTCAGGTGACTAAAAATTTTACTTTATGAAAGGATGTTTGAGGTGAGCATCCAGATGCTTCAGAAATAAGGTTACCACTGTTTGTTTGCTAAAGTGACAGATTATACAGATTTTCTATTTCTTTCAAAGGAAATTTTTCCCTGAATGTAGGCGTCCATGTTCATCAAGTAACTTCTATAGAGAAAATACCCCACAAATCTAGAAAGAGACTTTTCTTGTGCTGTCTTTATTCCTAAAGTACATATGAGGAAAATGAAAAAGCTTGTTAATCACTGGGCATAATGGTGGTTAGACAAATCCTGGAGATTTGTTTCTAGAACTCAGCTATTTCCCCCCAACACCTTAAAATTAGCCTTATATTTTACAGTGCTCCAGGCTAAGGACAGCCAAATTCTGATCTCAGTTACACCCGCAGCCCTACTAGCTATATTAAATGAGGGAGAAATTGGACTCATTTCCTAGTTTATTTCCACAAGGAACCAACATTTAAATATAGGGTGATCAGATGAGAGGAAGAAAATATTGGGACACATGGGGGGAGAGGGAGTGGTGCAAAACAAACAAACAAAAAAAAGAGTGCCGCGAAATATCAGAACAAATTGCGTCCCGACCAAACATCGGTTGAGACATGGGACAAACACCTAAATGTTGGGATGTCTGGTCACCCTATTTAAATAAGGCAGTAACTGCAAATGGACTGCACACATTTGTCTACAGAGCCAGTTATCATAATTGACAGAAATAATTTCTTCTAGAGTTGAAGGGGCAGATTCTCTTATACTATGGTGATGAAGGCCACAGAAATACCTAGGTGGATAGATGCAGAAGTTTCTAATAAAAAACTGTCCTAATGGATAAGATATTCAATAAATAGGAATCAATATTTAATGACATAACACACTTTGGCATCATGGAGGGAAGAGAACAATCTTTAAAGAAACAAAAGTCAAGTGAGTCAAGCTGTCCTTAAGCGACAGTCTGTATTGAGTTAGAATGACAGAACAGTTCACTAATGCTGTTTGATGTAGAGGTTTGTGTTAATTTCTGCAGCCCAAAGACAAATTATTCAGTTTTATCAGTTCATGCTATAGTATGTTTATTAACAATGTGGACTGGTGTCTGCAAAAATAGCATTGAAAAGACACAACCATATTTGGGATTGTTTTGAAGTATAGTACAGATGCCCCAAGCGTAAAGGGTTTTGAAAAGAAAATTATCATAGTCCTTTCTGTCTCACCCTGCATATAAACTCCATCCTGCACTCTCTGTGCACCCAGACTCCCATTCTAAGCAATGCATTTTGGGTGCATAAAGATGACAGGATCAGGCCCTTTATCAAAAGAAACAAAAGGTTAAAAACTGAAGTTGTCGTTTTGTTCTGTAGCCCTATTATGATATAAGGGTCACAGATGCTGCATTTTAACTAACAAGTCTTCTTTACAGTAAGAACAAATATCAAGAAAATTAGATGCATTAAGTCAGCTTTAGACTTCATCATGGAGGGAAGGGATATGAAATCAGAATTATGTTGCTCTCTTCATTAAATTAACAAAGCAATGCATCAGCCTAAACATTAGTCTTTTCAAAGATGCTCCAGCAGTGCGTTTTTAGCCACTCACATGTCATCACAAGCAGCATAAACTTACTGCAGAGGAAACTCACAGGCTATTGTATAATCACATTAAACCTTAGTAATGCTGGTTTTTCCTCCTTACTTTCTCAAAGGCAGAGTGGTTGCTGGGTTTCGTTTTTGGGAACAGATGACTTGGATTGAACGGGATATTCCCCCAGACCACCATTGGGGCATAAAGTAAATCAAATGGTTGGATATAAACTACCAGGAGACTCTGATTCCTCAAAGCTTTTTCTACATAATAATGAACAACTCTTCTTCTTTGAGTGACTGTCCACATGAATACCACTCGTACTGTGCATACAACCCATGCACATGAAATTGGAATCTTTGACTACCAGTGTCTGTTGTGGCTGCATATGCACACTACGGTTCCTTGTGCCACCACACCCAATCCCCCTACACCTGAAAAGTACTCCTACCATCATAAAATGAAAATGATACTTACACAGAGAGGCAAATATGTTGTCTGACTCTGCCACTGTTCCTATTAAAGACAGGTACACAAAAGGGCCCTCCTAAGGGGGGAAAACAAAGCAGAAATAGGTTCTAATTTCACTGAAGCAAGACAACTTCCATATTAGCACTCACAATATGGTGTAGGACATTCTAGGAATGTCACAGATTAGATAAGGAAACTATTAATAACTATAGAAATCCCGTGTGTAAACACCTCAGCAGTGCCACATACTGGAGATGCCTTTCAATGCATTTTATACAATCAACCAGCATGCATTCAAGTAATCTTGTAGTGCCTGAGACCCAGCCATTTAAAAAAAAAAAGATCATTTTGAGCTGTAAAGTGTCAACTGTATTATTTTAGGTCTACTCTCCACACTTTGTTTCCATTTCCCTCATATGCATAAGCCCCCTATGCAAACACATTATGGGTGTGCAACAAATCTGACATGAGAACCAAGATATTTAAACTTAAACATTTGAACAGGCTACAAAACCCACTTTCCCAAAATCCAGAGTCAACTATAATATAATTTTGCACTTATATCACACCTTCAGTGAGAAAACATCAAAGTATTCCATAAGCATTCAGTTGGTGAGGGAAGGAAGAGAGCTCTGACGGGAGTGCCATGGTACCAAAAGGAGGAGAGATGGTTAACTGTTAGCCAGGAATGCTTCATAGTAAGCCAGGAAAAGCTTGTGAGAAGAACAGTGATAGGGAAGTGAAAGGGAGTTGGAGAAAGGACAGTTACAGAGCATAAGAATGCATGAGAATCAAAGACTGATAGCAAAGAAAGACAAACAGCCTGTGAAATCTCCCTCCAAATATAAAATTGTTTTCAATTCTATCCTTGCACTAACAGCATGAAAGGTACGAATTACTGCCTGACCTCGCTCTAGTTAAAATTTAAAAAAAGGTTACCCCATGAGTAAATTCTAAGAATAATCAATTCTGGTGAGAGCTAAATCCAGTGCCAAGGACTAGTACCAATGTATTTATATAAAAAGCTCTGGAGTTGCAGGGGATCATACCGATGATGACAAGAACAGGGAACGCCATGTCAGCCCCTCTGGAGAGAACACCAATAAGAGACAAGAGGGAACTGTTCTGTCAAGTGTAGCATTGGGCAAAGTCCCAGGTTGGCAGCCCTGCGGGATGACAGTGTCTATTTCTGCCCAGAGCAGTACAGCCCAGGCACCAGATGAGCAGGCTTTATTGCAGAGCTGTACCAGCACTCTGCAACGCTGTTCTGGAGGGATCACCTCTAGATAACATAGGATAATTCATTTATCTTCAGTTCTCTAAGAGGTGTTCATTTTTGTGATATCTGTCCACTAGGAACTGCAGTGAGAGCACCAGTTCATTCTACATTCAGAAGGCACTGAACACCTTCATATGAGAACAGCTTTAGGGAATTACAACCTGGGCTGGATTAAAGAAAGTTTTTTTTAGAGGTGATAGAGTCCCTCATTAGGACTTTTAAAAAACAAACAAAAACAAAAAAAACCCATAAACATATATGGTTGCATCATGGCAGATTTGGAAAGATGTACTAGATTTGTAACTCAATCATGACAATGATACACAATTTTCCATTCTGGGCCCTGGCCCCAACCTGACCTCCCAACTGCTTTGCCCAGTATTTTTCCATCCCCTTGCAAGGAATGAGGAGTGAATGATATGTGGTAGGCAGAGGCAAAACTGCATTAGCAACTGTTCTTCACACACCTGCTGCAGAGAGGGAAAGGCAGGAAGAGAAAGTCACAGGAGCTGGCAAAAGAACAGGAAGTCATCAAATCTAAGGCAAAGCAGCACTCCCTGACTCTCCATGGCCAGTCTTCTGTCCATCCATATTCAACATAACAAGCAGGAAAACAGCAAAGGGAAACCCACGTACCCAACAGCAAAGACAAAAACGCAACATGTACAATATGGCTGAATTACTATTGTTGGAAAAGCACAAAACTCTCATCATTCCACTCTCAGCTTTAACAAAGGAGGGTTTTTTTGCATAATTTGATTATATTTCAAATCTATCATTAAGTATGTTTTTGACTGACTCTCACATGAGGTGCTCAGATACTACAGTAATGGAGGCCATATAAATTCCTAGATTAGATTGTTTAATTTAGTCTTTATGATAAGAAATCCTGTCAGTAAAGTTCACAAACCTGGTCTTTAACTCCTGATGACATGGTAAAGTGCCCCCCAACCTGAGGTTCCTATTCTCAGTGTAAGCAGAGTCAGGATAAGCTCTACACTGACATCTGGTGGAAAGAATTTCAGAGAGTGTATTTGCATAGGCACGCCTACCCTATCCCAGACTGCCAAGCTGTGGGACTGCTTGGTGACAAATTGCTCACCCTCAGTTGGGTGGTACTTGCTAGACAAGGGACATGGGTTCCAAAACCCAGAGAATTGAGAGAGGCTGGGGATAGGTATCTGTGCCTGGTGGTGCAGTCTCCTTGTGGAGCCAGAAGCACCAGTTCCACCCCCTCCTCTCTCCACTGTGGAATGTCAGAGTTGATTTTTTATTTCCTTAAGAATTTAAATACAGGTTACTGAGCTGAACTCACTTTGGGCTAATGGTGCACTAGCACTGGGGCTCCCCTACTATGAGCTGGAATCACTAAGAGCTGAAAATCACTAAAAAGCTAGAATCACTGAGCTGAGAGCACTGAGTACTGTGCTAACTAGTGGGGAGCCCAAAGCTATACTGTGGAACAGAGCTGCTGGCGGAGTGGAGCAGTTTGTGGGGACGGCTGGAGTGGATCACGGGACAGCTGGTGGCAGCGGAGCGGCTGGCAGAGCGGAGTAGCTGTGAGACGGGTGGAGCGGCCTACAGAGCGAGCAGAGCCGAGCAGTTTGCAGGGACAACTGGAGCAGCTCACAGGACAGCTGGTGGAGCAGAGCAGCTGGCGGAGCGGAGCAGTTTCTGAGGACGGCTGGAGGAGCAGAGTGGAGCAGCTGGTAAAGCGGAGCAGTTCGTGGAGAAGGCGGGAGCAGAACCCACGGAGAGGCAGGGCAATTGGCCCCGGACCACGTAAGGTTCCCCTTTCTACCAGGCTGGGGGGGGGAGACCTCTGCAGATAGACTCTCGAACTTTGGGGCTGCACTGACCCAGGACAGAGACTTTTGGGACTGTGGGTGATTTGGGGGTTGCTGTACTCAAGAGCCCAGGAAAGAGGACACAGCCCAATTTCCTGGGGTGGGTCTTTGCTCACGGTTTGGTCTATGAACTCTAGTTGAGGTGTTTTTCCCAATTTAGTGTTTGTTGTTTATCTCATGTATTAAATCTTTTCTGCTACACTGAGACTCTGTGCTTGCGAGAGGGGAAGCATTGCCTCTTTGAGGCGCCTAGGGGTGTGTGTAAGATTTTCCCAGGTCACTGGGTGGGGGCTTGAGCTGGTTTGGCATTGGGTTATTGAAATGGAACCCCTGGATACTGAACCCGGCCCTTGTTGCTGCCAACTCAGAGGGGCAGAAGGGTTACATCAGAGACCCCTGTTCTTTAAATACAATTCTGTGCAGCAGCTGCATCTTCATTAGCAAAACTGAACAAGAACACAGAATAAACTGTATTTTGAAAAAAGAATCCAGAAAAACAGAGGGATACTCTTGTAAATGTTTTAAAGCAGATATTGGGCCAATTATGAAAACCGATCAAGCAAACTGTTCTACTTAAAATGAAGCATTATTAGTCCCTTGTGCATATATTAGTAAGCTATAGCCCCGCCCTTCTAATATTTTTAAAACCCACATGGCTAAATATTTTTTCTAATTATATGTTAGTGATATTTTAGTATTGCTAAGTCACATTCCAAAACTCAAGCAGTCATAAAATTATTAGAACTGAAAAGGACAACAGTAGAAAGGTTGGCTCACTGCTGGTGCATCCCCTTGTGGCTGGGCATAGCATAGCTGCTCTTTCACCTCTAGGATTTCCAGTTGATGGTTGCTCCAGTCCTGTGGCGATCTGCCTCTTCTCACAACCTGGGCCTCTGGCAAGTTCACATTTTAGTTCTACCCCTTCTGGGGTTATAGAGAATCCAACAATAATCCTTCAAAAGGTTTTCAGCCCCATGGTCCTCACACCCTCCTCTCAGGGTTCTCAGTTGAGCTTATCCCCATCTCAGGGGCTTCCTGTCACCCAGGGCCAGCTCCAGGCCCCAGCACGCCAAGCGCGCTTGGGGCAGCATGCCGCGGGGGGCACTCTGCCGCTTGCCGGGAGGGCGCAGGTTGCTCCGGTGGACCTCCCACAGGCATGCCTGCGGAGAGTCCGCTGGTCCCGCGGCTCTGGTGGAGCAACCGCAGGCACGCCTGCGGGAGGTCCACCGGAGCCGCAGGACCAGCGGACCTTCCGCAGCCATGTCTGCGGGAGATCCACCGGAGCCGCAGAACCGGCGAGCGGCAGAGAGCCCCCTGCGGCATGCTGCTGTGCTTGGGGCGGCGAAATGGCTAGAGCCGGCCCTGCTGTCACCTCACTAGTGGCTGGTAGGGGAACCCCGGCCGCCCCGCTACAGTGGATTCCAGGCAAGGTCTGCTCCATCGAGCGACTCCCTTCTGCTGCCTCCCTGGACTTCCTGTTAGCAGGTAGCCTGTCAGCAGGTCTCTTCCACGGCCTCTCTAAGTTCACCCTTCCTTCGGAGCCAGGACTTGCAAGGGTCTCCCCTGGAATCCCCAATAAATCCCACTCCAAAACTTAAACCAATTTCTGCCCTCCTCAGTCTTGGTCTTTCATGTCTCAAATTCCCCTCGCTCTGCTCCTCCATCGAACACCTGCCAGGTCTCTCTCACCTGCCACACCTTGCCCTTTTATCAGGGTTGCACACCACTGCAGCCTGTTCCACTTCCCATACTGCTCTGTGTCTCTCCTACCAGACTTCTCTACTTAGGAAAGGATCCCAGGGCCAACTTTCTCCCTGGGCTTCCTCCTTTATCCTAGTTCCAGAGAGTTTCTCCCTATGGCCCCCTTCTGCTTCAGACTCCCTTTCTTTATAGTCATCACTCAACTCCTCCTTCAGCTGGGCTTTAATTAACAGTGGCCCAGCCTCTAGGTGCAACAAGGTGGGTTAAGTATCAGAGGGGTAGCCGAGTTAGTCTGCATCTGTAAAAAGCGACAAAGAGTCCTGTGGCACCTTATAGACTAACAGATGTATTGGAGCATAAGCTTTCGTGGGTGAATACCCACTTTGTCAGACGCATGTGGTAAGTTAATTGGCCTTTCAGGCCCACATTAATCCCCTCAGAAGCAGGATGGTATATATACACCCCAAAACAACAACTCACTGCCCGCTTTGTCATCAGACCTCATTAAAACAGATCTAGCCATTTCACTTGTGGTATATTTCATTTATATGCTGCAACTAGATTTTTTGTGAAACAAAATCAATGAAAAAACACCTGATCTCAATATTAAACTTCTAGTAACACTGAAATATGACCTGCATTTTAAACGCACGACCCTAGTGAACAGACTGATTTTTTGTTGGGAGAGATGAGGGAAGGAATTCAGGGCCTGAGCTACCATACAAGAAGACACAAGATGCTAAGACATCATCGTTGGACATGACAGACAGACATACCATACAAGAAGACAGGTGGCTTCTCACACCAGCAGTGTGCTTTAGCATCAGATCAGCCAGGATCCAGGCCATATACATCAAACAGTTTACTTACCATTCCTGCCAATGCATCTCACACAGTACCATCTCCATTCAGACACAATGGGCAAGAATGTTGATTGTGTGCCATCCAAAGACTTAATTTGCTGCAGCTATTAAGGACTGCCACTATGTGACAGCACTGAGCTGAGAAGCAGTGATCCCTAAGATGATCTAGGCGTGGTAGCCATGTTAGCCTGTATCAGCACCTCCTTTGTCAGCCTTTTTGATTATATCAGAGTTGTTCCTGAGGCTGTGGATGGTACTGTGTTCTGCACAGCTGAGGTCAAAAACTATTTCCCTATGCTAATCTTCCCCCCTACTGTTACTCACACCTTCTTGTCAATTGTTTGACATGGGCCATCCTGATCATCACTACAAATGTTTTTTTCCTCCTGGCTCATAATAGCCCATCTTAATTGATTAGTCTCCTTAGAGTTGGTATGGCAACCCCCATCTTTTCATGTTCTCTGTATATATATATCTTCCTACTGCATTTTCCACTCCATGCATCTGATGAAGTGGGTTTTAGCTCACTAAAGCTTATGCCCAAATAAATTTGTTAGTCTCTAAGGTGCCACAAGTACTCCTGTTCTTTTTATGAAGATCTAATCAAATTTATCTTTAGGTTTTTATTTGAATGTCGATAAGCTCAAACCCTAGTGGCAGCTGATAAAACAGTCTAAGAAGGTGGAGAGGCTCTGAGGGGGCAGAAGAAAGAGGAATGAGGGGAAGGGAATGAGATGATTCAAGGAATTACTAATGAAATAGGGAACCTTTCACCTGTAGGCCCTTGGTTTGACTCTAACCCAGGTCAGCAAGGAATTGAAAGTTACTACAAATCAGTTTGCTGTTTGGAGGTCTACAGGGAATGAGCAAGGAACCTTAATCTGTTACCTAACCCAAAAACCATCACAAATTACACCTTCAGCAGAGATGCCAAGCATTGAATGAGCAAGAAAACTTTTGCACACATAAAAGTGGTCCTTTTAGGGAATAGGATTCACAGTTTAGGGATGCTTTTAGACACCCCCCAAGCTGCTATATGTCAACAGCATTACAGCAGAAACTCAGGAAGCTTTTTGCCACTTGTGACTTGCTAGGAGGTTCTGACCTGTCCTTTTGGATGCAGACTTTGTAATTGTTATCCAGGATTTTGCTACCTCAAGATTAGACTATTGCATTGTTCTCTATGTGACGCTCCACCTGAAAACCATTTGGAGACTGAGGCCTTGCCTACACTGGTACTTTACAGTGCTGCAACTTTCGCGCTCAGGGGTGTGAAAAAACACCCCCTTGAGCGCTGCAAGATACAGCGCTGTAAAGCCTCAGTGTAATCAGTGCCGCAGTGCTGGGAGCGCGGCTCCCAGCGCTGCAAGCTACACCCATAGAGGATGTGGTTTACGTGCAGCGCTGGGAGAGCTCTCTCCCAGCGCTGGCGCCCCGACCACACTCACACTTCAAAGCGCTGCCACGGCAACGCTTTGAAATTTCAAGTGTAGCCATATCCTGAAACAGGCTCAAAATGCAACAGCTCACTCACTGAATGGGATTTCACACTGGGAGCATGACACCAGTGCTCCAGGATCTGTGTTGGCTGCCAATTGGCCTCTGATTGAAGTTTAAGATGTTGGTTATGACCCATAAAGCTCTAAGTGGTGGGACTGCCCTATCCGAGGGATCACCTCTCTCCCTGTGCCATGCTATCACAGCTGCTGTCAGGAGAGGTGCTCAAGCTGAGATCTCCTTTGTTATAATGGTGAGGGAGGCTGGCAGGGCATTCTCTGTGAGGGCTCCTGGACTTTGGAGCTTGCTCCTCACCTTGGTTCAAACAAGGACAAATTTGATGACTTTTTGGTCATACAGCAAGAGACATCTGTTTGACTGGGGTTTTTGAGAGGGCTGAAGATATGCTTCCTAGACAATGAAGGGATAGAAAAGAGTTTCTGTAGGTGACATAATGTGATTCTGGGATGCATAAACAAGGAAATCTCAAGCAGGAGTAGAGAGATATTTTAACTCTGTATTTAGCACTGGTGCGACAGCTACTGGAATAGCATGTCCCGTTCTGGCGCTCACAATTCAAGAAGGATGCTGATAAATTGGAGAAGGTTCAGAGAAGAGCCACAAGAAGGATTACAAAACATGCCTTATAGCGATAGACTCAAAGAACTCAATCTGTTGAGGTTAACAAAGAGATGGTTAAGGGGGGACTGTAAGTATCTTCCTGGGGAACAAATATATAATAATGGGATCTATCAGGGAAAGGGATAACATGTTCCAATGGTTGTAAGTTTAAGATAGACAAATTCAGCCTAGAAATAAGGTATACATTTTTAATGGTGGGAGTAATTAACCACGTGAACCATTTACCAAAGGTCATGGTGGATTCTCCATCACTGACCATGTTTAAATGTACGTTCTTCTAAAAGATATGCTCTAGGCTTTATTTGGGGAAAATTTTATGGCCTGTGTTATACAGGAGGTCAGACTAGATGATCACCATGGTCCCTGTTGGCCTTGGAATCTCTGAATCTATATTCAGAACAACAACTGTCTCCACAAGCAAAAATTTCTATAACCCCCAAAAAGGAGAGAGAGAGAAAGAGATTCTATGAAGTCCACTAGGAACTATGTTATTGCCAATCTAATTAATGTGGAAGGCACTCAGATACCTAGAAAACATAGCCTAGAACAGGATAGGTGGAACTCAGAGGAGACTGCCGGCTTCCACTCACTACCTCTTCCATGCAGTAGTTCAGCTCTCAGCAAATGGAAGGAAGGGATGGGCACTAACATCATCAGGTTGTGGGGAAGACAGGAGAGGGGCAGAGCAGTGCCCAATCTCACGGCCCCCAGTACAGGCTGTAGGGGAGCACTGAGAGATGCAATGCAGGCTTACATAAACAAACATTTTTCAGATGTTTATGTCCCATGTGCCTGCTCATAATTTGAACCCCGTTGACAGTGATGAGTAACATTCCTTGGAAATTGCTCAATCATTACAATCTGTGCACTTCCCCACCATATCACTAGCAAATCTTAAAGGAGCGTGTTGCCATGAGATCAAAGCTACTTTCTGGAACTAGTAGGATGGCAGGTGGAGTTCTGTGAAAGCAACTGACTATCAGCTGAAAAGTTTTCAGGACGCTTTGTTAAAGATGTGTAAAATATTGATATCAACCAAGTCTGAACTCTCTATAAAATTTGTCCACAGTATTAAATGGAGTGTTGCCCTGCACATTCACGGCCTGATTTTCAAAGGTAATGAGCAACTTCCGCTCTCACTGAAGTCAGCGAGACTTTTGAAAATCAGGACATAATTATGTGCTATGGGCAAGATGCATTTGTTGAAGTGACCCATTACCTGTAAGCATGGGAGGCAAGTTTGTAGGAATTTTGGTGGTGAGCAGAACCCGCCCCCCCAACTCCACCCTCTCAAACTCCTCCTCCACCTGCCTACGGCTCTGGGCAGAGTTTCAGGGGGGAGGTTTGGGGTGCAGGTCCTGGGCTGGGGATTAGGGTGCAGGAGGGGTGCAGGCTTTGGGAAGGAGTTTGGGTGCAGGCTCCGGGCTGGGGGTGGGTGTGCAGAAGGGAGTGAGGGCTGCAGGCTTTGGGACGAAGTTTGGGTGCAGGCTCTGGGCTGGTGGTGGGGGTGTAAGAAGGGGTGAGGGATGTAGGCTCTGGGCTGGTGGTGGAGGTGTAGGAAGAGGTGAGGGGTGCAGGCTCTGGGAGGGAGTTTGGGTGCTGGGTGCAGGCTCTGGGCTGGGGCAGGGGGTGGGTGTGCAGGAGGGGGTGAAGGGTGCATGCTTTACGACGGAGTTTGGGTGCAGGCTCGGCTGGGGGTGGGGGTGTAGGAAGGGGAAGGTGGTGCACACCGAGGCAGAGGATCAGGCTGCAGGGGAATGAAGGTTGGGGCTGAGGATGAGGGGTTCATGACGTGGGGGGGCTCAGAGCTGGGGCAGAGGCTCAGGGTGCAGGGGAATGAGGGTTGGGGCTGAGGATGAGGGGTTCGTGCTGCAGGGAGCTCAGGGCTGGGACAGAGGATCAGGGTGCAGGGGGATGAGGGTTCTGGCTGGGGATGAGGATTAGGGTGCAGGGGGATGAGAGCTCTGGCTGGGACAGAGGATCAAGGTGCAGGGGGATGAGGGTTCTGGCTGGGGATGAGGATCAGGGTGCAGAGGGATGAGAGCTCTGGCTGGGGATGAGGGGTTTGGGGCGTTGGAGAGGCTCAGGGCTAAGGGAGAAGGGCAAGGTAAGGGCAGCCTGCCTTGCCATTAGTGGGTGGCTGGCGCTAGGACGCTGGGGCAGCAGACAGCAGTTCTGCCGGGAGCCGTTCTCTGGCAGCACAAGCAGGCAGGGACGCGGCGGTGGGGGGAGACCCGCGGGGGCCGTGGCTGGGGCCAGATCCAGGCAGGGCCGGGGGAGAGACCCAGCTCCAAATATTGCTGGAGCAGGGCCCCCAGCCCTGAATATTCCTGGAGCCCGAGCACCGCAAACATATATAACCTGCCGCCTATGCCTGTAAGATATTGCACAATGCTTGGATTCATGGGTCTGTCTCAGGACTTAGTGATGCAAATCATGATGTGCTACAGAAGCACAGAGGAACAGATTGTATATGTTTTGGCTGATGTCCCAGACACGATAAAAGAGCTGAATATAACATTTTGATTTCCTGAGACAGGTGAAAGGCTGTTTGATTACGAAAGACATACATGGTACAAATCTCAAACACATAGTGGTTTTTCCAGTGCTTGGCTGGACACAAGAACTGATCTCACTTGAGTGTTTTCAGCTACCCTCTAAATTTCAGCAAGAGTTAGGATTTCTCTGTAATATCAAGTGTAGCAGTAATCTTTCTGTGGAAGAACTGGGAGAAAAACAGAATTCTCAGTAAGTTTGTCTAACCAATTAACCAAATCATTCTGACTTTGACTTGAAACTGACAGAGCAGCTACAAAGCCCTAAGAAGATGACACAGCCTACAAGTTTGACCACCACTAGGTGTTTTTAATTTTCTTGTGAAGAAAAGATTGCAGCAAGTTTTCCCCCATGCACCTGTCCAGTATGGTGGGTGCAGCTTGAGTGGGCACATTGACTTGGCTTCTGAAGAATGAAGTATTTAAAAATGTAAAACTGATCATATCTTACCTGACGCCTCAGTGACTCAACAGACAGGACTTGTAAGACCAGCAGCAAACCATGGTGTCTCCAAACTCTTGCCCAAGGTAGTCAGATTTATAGGGCCGTGGCCATTTATAAAGTAGGAACCAGCCCTCTGACAGCTGGAGTTACTGCCTGTGTCTGCGGGTGGCTGAAATATTGAACAGCCAGAACTGAGGTGTAATAGCACTGCTCTACAGCCAAAATGCTTTTGAAATAAATGTAGTCCAACTTTACTAATTCTGGGTCACTGAGAACGAAAATGATGCTTAAAATTGTTGATTGGCTCTAGTTTTCAAGATATGCTATTGGGTCAGTATATACACCCTTGACTTGGGAATAACGGAGGATAAGTGAGTTATAAAGGGAAGGGATCTCAATTTAAACCAGAAATGACTAAAATACATCTTTGACTGGATCTATGAGTAAATCTATGACTGGGTTTGGATAGTACTTGCTTTTTAGGCAAAACAATGAAGGATGCAATCTGAAGCTGGTATTGCGTCATACAAGATATGAATTGCATCATGTTATTCCTGGAAGTCATGGATGATGCAATCATAACGAAGCGTACATCACTCTGCTGAACAAATTGCCCTATATCAGCTCTAGAAATCATACAGTGTCGAGCTCTCTTATTTGTCAGTGTTTGATTTTGCAAAGGGACACATTTCTGTTTAGCCAAAGTGAGCAGAGATGCCTCGTACTTGTGTGAGCAATGCAGATAACTTCTGCTATGTCTGTGGTGAAGTGACTTTTGCATCACAAAAGCGCAGTCTAACCACTATGGTTAAGAAAGCCTATCACCTTTATTTTGGCTGCAAAATTGGAGATCAGGACAAGAGGTGGGCCTCACACATATGCTGCAACACTTGTGCAACAAATCTTTGCCAGTGATTGAACAGGAAAAGGAAATCTGTGCCTTTTGCAGTGCCAATGATTTGGAGAAAGCCAACAGATCATACCAGCAATTGTTACTTTTGCATGGTGCCTCCAGTTGGGAAAGGTGTGTCAAAGAAGAAAAAGTGGACTGTGCATTATCCAAACATTCCATCAGCTATACGCCCAGTACCCCACGGAGAAGGACTGCTGGTTCCTGATGCACCAGAATCATTCTCACTTGAGTCAGACGAAGAAGAGGAAGAGGATGAAACTTCTGGTCCTGAACCATCAATGTCACAGGACCCACATTTTCTCCCATCCTCCTCCTCTGAACCACACCTCATAACACAAAGTGAACTGAATGACCTTGGCAGGGATTTGGAACTACCCAAGAGTAAGGCAGAGCTATTGCGCTCCAGACTACAGGCTGTCAGGGCAAATGGAGCCCATCAGTGCTTGCAGACTATTGCTGGACAGTGACAAGAGATGCTACGTTTAATGAATACAAGAGACAAGCCAAGAAACGCCAAGTAGACATTGAATAGGACTAAACTATGTGCATAATAGTTTTTTACCTTTTGTTTCATAATAAATTTTATTTATATAACCCTTTTGCTGATTTTTAAAGTGTTACATAAACAGGACAGGTGAAATATTATCATGTAAAGCAACCATAAACACATGAAAAGACCTAGGTTTACAATTTATGATTAAAACTCTACTATCTACACAATATACATAGACATAAAATGTAAAAACTTAAATATCTTAGAAACAGTAGCCAATCAGTGTTTTAATTGTCATATCTGAATTCAGCACATCAAAATACATAATAAATAGCACATTTTATCTCTGAAGCAGATGACTTCTCAAAAATTGTAGACCAGTGTAGTGGGAGGCAGCGTCTGTGCCGGAGAGTAGTTTGCCACTGAAGCGGAGACACGGGGGTGTATTTACCACGGGGATGGCAGCGGGTGTTTTGTTGGGTGGGGGGGCGAGTACTTCTGGCAAAATGCCTCAGGCTGGGTCTGGTTCATACCCGCCTGTGGTGGGCTGCGGTAGGAAAGCCACGTCCCCCAGATTCCTGACAGCAGCGCCCCCTTTTCTTCCCAGCCCCATAGCCCAGAACAGCCTCCCTTCCTCTCCCGCTACTGCAGCATGGGCCGGGCCATTGCCTCCCTCCCTCCCTGAGCCATGCCCCGCGCGGGCTGCCCCGGGCCCGCACTCACCAGCGTGCAATGCACCAGCACGTCGTAGCAGAGCCAGCCCAGCACCCAGCGATCCGCCGGGGCACAGCGCCCGCCCAGCCTCCGGCCCAGCGCCCAGGCCAGGCCCAGCTGCGCCGCGCACACCGCCAACGAGCCCGCCGCCGCCGCGCTGAGCAGCCGGGGAGCTGCGGCCCCGCTCCCGGCCATGCCGCGCTCACCTGGCGGCCACGGCAGCGACTCCCACCCCCGCAGCCCAGCGCAGCCGCAGAGCGGGCACCGCCAGGGACAGGGGGCGGGACCCAGGCCCCTTGCGGCACTTCCGGGCACGGTGGGGTGGGGTGGGGAGACGACACGCTGCCAGCCTGTGGCAGCCCCCGGCAGAGAGAGGTGGGGGCTGGGCCCGGCCCCCCTGCGGCAGACCCCCGGGCACAGAGACGCAGGGGCGCTGCCAGCCTGCGATAGCCCTGGGCACACAGAGACTTGGGCACTGCCAGCCTGCGATAGCCCTTGGCACACAGAGACTTGGGCAATGCCAGCCTGCGATAGCCCTTGGCACACAGAGACTTGGGCGCTGCCAGCCTGCGATAGCCCTGGGCACACAGAGACTTGGGCGCTGCCAGCCTGCGATAGCCCTGGGCACACAGAGACTTGGGCGCTGCCAGCCTGCGATAGCCCTGGGCACACAGAGACTTGGGCGCTGCCAGCCTGCGATAGCCCTGGGCACACAGAGACTTGGGCGCTGCCAGCCTGCGATAGCCCTGGGCACACAGAGACTTGGGCGCTGCCAGCCTGCGATAGCCCTGGGCACACAGAGACTTGGGCGCTGCCAGCCTGCGATAGCCCTGGGCACACAGAGACTTGGGCGCTGCCAGCCTGCGATAGCCCTGGGCACACAGAGACTTGGGCGCTGCCAGCCTGCGATAGCCCTGGGCACACAGAGACTTGGGCGCTGCCAGCCTGCGATAGCCCTGGGCACACAGAGACTTCGGCGCTGCCAGCCTGCGATAGCCCTGGGCACACAGAGACTTGGGCGCTGCCAGCCTGCGATAGCCCTGGACACACAGAGACTTGGGCGCTGCCAGCCTGCGATAGCCTTGGACACACAGAGACTTGGGCGCTGCCAGCCTGCGATAGCCCTGGGCACACAGAGACTTGGGCGCTGCCAGCCTGCGATAGCCCTGGGCACACAGAGACTTGGGCGCTGCCAGCCTGCGATAGCCCTGGGCACACAGAGACTTGGGCGCTGCCAGCCTGCGATAGCCCTGGGCACACAGGGACTTGGGCGCTGCCAGCCTGCGATAGCCCTGGGCACACAGGGACTTGGGCGCTGCCAGCCTGCGATAGCCCTGGGCACACAGAGACTTGGGCGCTGCCAGCCTGCGATAGCCCTGGGCACACAGAGACTTGGGCGCTGCCAGCCTGCGATAGCCATGGACACACAGGGACTTGGGCGCTGCCAGCCTGCGATAGCCCTGGGCACACAGAGACTTGGGCGCTGCCAGCCTGCGATAGCCCTGGGCACACAGGGACTTGGGCGCTGCTAGCCTGCGATAGCCCTGGGCACACAGAGACTTGGGCAATGCCAGCCTGCGCTAGCCCTGGGCACACAGAGACTTGGGCACTGCCAGCCTGCGATAGCCCTGGGCACATAGAGACTTGGGCACTGCCAGCCTGCGACAGCACCTGCCACACAGAGACCTGGGCACTGCCAGCCTGTGACAGGCCTGGGCACACAGAGACTTGGGCACTGCCAGCCTGCCACAGCACCAGCCACAGAGAGCTACGGCACTGCCAGCCTGCGACAGCCCTGGCTACAGAGAGCCAGGGGCATTGCGAGCCTGCGACAGCCCTGGGCAGAGAGAGCCGGTGGCATTGCGAGCCTGCGACAGCCCTGGGCAGAGAGAGATGGGAGCTATTAGGGTTATGGGCACTCACCAGCTGCCTTGGGGAGGAGGGTGGGAAGGTGGCTATGGGGTGTCACTACCTGTCTGCAGAAAGGCTCATACAGACTGGGTTTGGTAATATCAAATTCAAACATAAAGAAAAAAAGTCACAGGGGTCCTAGAATGTAGTAGTATATTTGGGAAGTTGAAAAAGGACAATGTGTGGTGATAGAGACTGACACTGTGGCCATCCCTAACTGAGGCTGCTATCCTGACAATCAGAGGCTAAAAGGCCTCTTGCCTCACTGTCTGGAATACAAGCTTTAGACTGAGCTTGTCCCTGCCCAGAAATTGCACTATACAGGTCATAGAATTTCCACCAGCCATTCCTGCTTTGAGCCCAGTATCTTGTGGTGGAGCTAGCACATTTCTTTTAGGATAGCCACTCTAATTAAACAGAGGAATTGCCACACTCGATCACACCCAGTCTGTTTAGTCCAGTATCCTGTCTCTAGCAGTGCCAGATGTTTTCAAGTGAACAAAATTCACTTCACCTCAAGGCAAGTTTCATTTTATAGGTACCTACTGTGTCATAAGCCTCCTAGCTCTTCATCTGTACCTAATTAATTGTACAGATGCTTGCCATCAACTTGTGCTTCTATTTTCCATTAACCAAACAGAAAGACAATGTGATTGCATGTTAACTAGGTACTCCAGTTCATCTTGTGGTAGGCCAATAGAGTAATATAAATGCTTTAGCCTTAGGGCCCAATATTTATTTTAGTGCAGGAAAATACTCTAATTTTTCCATTTGATACATTGCCATTTAATTGTTAAAGTTATTTTTTTCATTTGGCTATTGACGCTCCCAAGTTCATCTGTAACATCCTTACCTTGTCCACGTTTAAGTCCTTGTTAAAGACCCACTCCTGCCAAACTGCTTAAAGTGAATCTAGTTGTATATAATTTGCCTGGTTTTGTTCCCCTTCCCCCAACCTCCCTCTCTCTGTGTCTGTCCTTAGATTGTGAGCTCCTCAGAGCAGAGTCCATGAGAGTTTAGAAAGCTCCTTTCACATAGGCATTAAATAAATAAGATGAATTGAGAGACTTTCCCCTAGTGTCACTGAGTGCAGAGACCTTGCCTCTCAGGGTACCCAAGCCCTTTCAAGCCATTTTAGTAGGAAACAAATTTAGAGAGCAGAGGGTGGTCCTAAAGGAGTTACACTGCCATCAAAAGCAGTTTTCCAAATGCAGGAGTATAGTATAGAAGTCTTATGAGGTGTTATTAAACCTGGAGTTAAAATCCCATTAGTTAATTTCTCACACCATGCCTTCATCAAGATAGAGAACCTGGCACTGTAATTAAATTAGAAGGAACCCTATTTGTCTACTAACTTAGATGTGGAAACACAAGGCATAAAGGACCAAACAGTAGTGCAGACTGTAGAGTTGGCCTTATCTTGTAAATCCTAGTGTAGAGGAATGGCCCGATGGGAAAATAGGTACAAGTTGACCATAGTTCCAGACTTTAGTCCCCTAAGTACTACCATAGCTATTGCAAAAACCAGAAGCATCTGACATTCAACATGGATACCAACTAGGCCTGAAGAGGGATGTCTCCAGCTGGTTGTCAGGACCAGGATCACCAAGCAAAGGGGAACTTCCTTGAGAGAACTGTGTAGCAGCTCAGACTAACATGCAGGGTGATTTGCTGTACCATAGTTCTATTTTATATCATCATTTCATATACCACTTTCATTATTATTGAGCTTGTTACAGTAGTGTAACTAGGATCACAATTAATATGTCACACAAGGGTCATTCTCATCCTTTCTGCAGGGGGAAGGCTGTAAGTGCGGCATAGTGCAGTTTTGCTTTGGTAGGTTGTTTTTTGTTTGTTTTTTTTTAAATATACACAGTTATGTGGGGGTTAGAGGAGTTCATTCCAGTGTCTCAGACCAACCCCTGAGAAAAGTCTCCAACCTAGATGAGTTTTACCCATATGGTATAAGTTCCCCTGTGCCTGAGAAGCAGACTTGACAACCACGATTCTTCATCCCAGAGCTAAGAAATTTCATAGGTACTTGGCTCCCCACAACGGAGCAGCTAAAAGATAAGAAACAAGGCCTTGAACTTGACCTGCTATTTCATGAGAAGCCAATGTTAAGAGTGACAGAAAGGTTTGGTGGGCTTGTGATAAGCCTGGATTGGTGAGGAAAGATGTAGTAGGTCTTTTGTGCCACTTGGAGTTTTCTAAGGCTGATGACTTCATGTCTAGGTATGTTGCACTACTGTAGTCCAACTGGGAGGAGACAAGAACCTGAATAACGGGGGCTGTTAAATTGTCCATGATAGGATGCAGCTTCTTAGCCAGCCAGAGATAAGCACTAAACTCTCAGGTAGCAGTGAGAGTCTAATACAAGCAAGGAATCCAGGAATCTCTAAACTATGGATTGATTCAGTTCACATCCATATTTCTTCAGGTAAGCCACCAATTGGGGTATTGGCCAGACTAAAACTGCTTTGCAGATCAGGAAATCCCTGAACACTAATCTCAGTACCTGAGTTCCAGCTTGTTGCAATGTATCTCATACCTTCCCCAGCAGAGTGGTTATGTGGTTACCATGTGGCAGGCAAGTTTTGAGAGACAAATTGCATGTCCGTGGCCTACTCCCCTGCCCAAAAAAGTGTCTTTCCCATGGAGGGAACCAGAAAGATTTACTTAGGACTAAAGATGCCTCGACTCTCGAGTTCTTTAGAAAGGGGTGTAGGGTGACAAAACTAGAACGTTACTTCAATGCTAGGAAACCCAATAGCTCAAGCCCCGATTGGGCAAGGCTGGCACTAGAGCCATACAGGTTTGATCTTTGCTACTCTCAGTTAGAGTCAGACTGCTCTCATTGTCAAGAAGCAGACTCTCACTTTAGCTACGTTCTGTGGAGGATGGTCAACAAAAACCAACTATGGTGAAAGGCTGCTACAATACACAATTACCATCAGTACTCTCAGAAGAGAGGATCCTTTGTAGGTCACCACCCAAATTATTACTAATACTTCCTTGTTTTCATAAATGGGCTATGTTCATAATTAGTTTTGTGGAAATATGGGAATCTTAGTGTAGGATAAGTGGGAGGATAATATACTGTAACAAGTTACATAGGTGGCAGCCCAGGCAAGCCACCTACAATCCTGTCTAACCCCTGGGTATGTACTCAGGCAGCTACCCCAGCCACTACCTGTACAACAGCCACACTACTAGTTTTAGGCAGTAGCTTGGGCCAAACTAGCATGTACAGCTACCTGAGCTAGGACTTACACCTCCCAGCTGCAATGTGGGCACACTATTAGTCCACCCTCCCAGTGTGACAGTTCTCCTATCTCTAGTATTTCATACATAGGCTAGTTGCTCCTCAGCAGTCACAGCTTTTTCCTACACCTGCTGGCTGCTACTCCCCTCATCTCCTGAGGTAAAAACTAGCTTATTGCCATCCCACTCCCCCCTCACCTTTAATCCAATCACCATGGAGCTCTTCCCCCATCTTTCCTCCAACCTCCCACAGAACACTCAATTGTGAGGCAAGCAAGCCAGTGCTGTTTGAGATTGCTGAGTACTTCACCACCTCTGTAAATAGTGCAGCCACAGATCTGAGCATGGTGCAGGAATGGGAGAGAGGAGGAAAATCTCATCCACAATCCATACTTCAACCCCCACACCCAATCTTAGCAATATAAGCAGCCCTACACCCAGCCCGTACATCCTACAGCACCCAGAAAACTTCCCAGTCATTCCAGGGACCCAAATCCTAGAATATGGGGGATCATGAGACAACTGCCACTCTGTGGGTTTCAAGCCAAAAGAGTTAAGAACTCCTTGGATAGGAGATTCTGGGTCCTCATTTTCTGGAAAACCAAACAAAAAAACCAAATAGACTCATACCCAACAAGGTTTGAGGGATTCCAGCTAGCAGAGTGAGAGAGGAATAGATTGTCAGACAAGAGATCTTGGTTGCTGTATTGTAGCCATGTTGGTTCCAGGATATTAAAGACAAGGTTCTTTTATTAGACGATAAAAATTAGAATATCTTCGCATTAGAAGTTGGTCCAATAAAAGATACTTCACCTCACCCATCTTGTCTCTAGAGATCTTGTCCTTGGTGAATAGCTGATTAAACTTTTCTCAGTCATTTTTAAACAAGTCTGTAAAATGTAGAAGGAATACACTTGGGAGGCAGATCAGCAGTGATTGTAGCTTGAGATTAGCACTGCTTAGGTGGAGGTGGGTTGGCTGAGGGCACCAGCCTATCCTCTGGTCTCAAAAGCCTTTACCAGGTTTGGCCTGACAGTGGAGGACCACTGGATGGCCAGCAGAAATTACCCATCTACTGAAAAATTAAATAGAAGAGTTATATCCTTTGCAGGTTACTGTACTGGCTTGTCCACGGTGTTAGTTGGCATTGAAAGTCCTTTGTTAACAAATATAACAGACTTCCTCATTTAACAGTTAGAGTCCCGGGGACAGCTGTGGGCTTGTCTACACATGGAGTTGTTCTTGATTAACTCCATGTATGGACACACTTATTCCATAGTAAGTGTCCACAGATGGAGTTTTATCAGGAACTCCACGTGTAGACCAGCCCTCAGGACAGAGACTAGCAGCAGTCAGAAATGTTGAGACTTTTTGCCCCTTCCATCACCACCTTCGTTTCTATGCTCAGACCAAGTTTTGAAACTGTTAAGTCACAATCCAGCAGCTTGTTCTTTTGACCAGCTCTGAATAAGAACAAGGAAAAGCAGGAGATACCAGGAATCCTTAGTGCCGAAATCTTCAGTGCCTACTGCCTCCCACTCACCTATGAGCAAGTGATCCAGAATTCCAGATAAATTGCATCAGACTGCAGAAATGGAGAGATCACTTTTTTGGCTTGGATAGGATTAAACAATATCAACCTCAAATCCAAAAAAAAATCATGAATCAGGTCCCAACCCTCCCCCTTCACCCTCTGAGATTTATGAAAAGTAATGAGATTTTAAAAATAATACATTTGGGGGATTTGTCTGTCTTGCAGTTTGAGCTTTTAGGATTGTTTCCAAGTTTCTCTCTGCAATTATAAGGACCAAAAACTTAAAAAAATATGAAAACTGAGATTCTCAAATGACTGTAGGAAAAATTAAATGTTTTGGCTAAAAATGGTTATGGGGAAAAACATTGTTTTGCCCACATAAAACCAAATTCTTACAGCCATTACATTCAGGAGCTCTAGCGGGACTCCAAGTCCCTGTTCCAAAGCATAAAGTTTAGCAGGAGGTGACTCTGGTGACAGGGATGTACCTTTTTCTGTGCCCATAAAAAACTGCCAACAAATGATCAAGCTATAAGCCTGTGAAAAATTTGTTTGCCTATGTTCAGTAGATAAATTCTCCAAGATTCCAGATACACTGAGCACGCTCCATCCCCAAAGTTCCTCCAGGCCAGACTTACACTTGCCATTCCCACAGAGTAATTGAGCATGCCCTATCCCAAGACTGCAAAGACTGAACAGGACTTCTTTTCCTGCAATTACTTCTCACAGTGGCCCGGCAGCCATGGTGGTACTGGAACCAATAGCAGGAGACACTTTTTCCTTTGCTTTGTTTTTGCTGACATCAAGGCAGCGAGAAGGTTGCTATACTGGAATGTAGAGGGATGACATATATTGGGGAAAGACTGAGAACGAACAGTTGCAGAAGTCAGGGATGGGTAGGAACAGAGGTGCTCTGGGAATAAATCAGGGTGGTGTAAGAAGTGGTTGTCAGTAGGACTTCTGCTTCATTTGGTGCAGAAGTCAGATGTGTAGTTAATGAGGCAAAGGATTGCTGGAAGAGAAAGGATAGTCTCATGGTTAAGGCAACTGAATGTTGCCCTGGATACTGCATTCTATCCCTGTCTTTGCCAGAGTTTCTCTGTGATGCTGGTCAGATCACTTAAACCACACTTTTCACAGGTGGTCATTGTGTATTCCCCATTTTCTGGGTGCTCAACATGACAAACCTGGAGTCAGATTTATTAAAGTATTGAATGCTCACACCTGCAACTGAAGTTGACTGGAGCAGTGCTTTGAATATATAAAGTGCTATAGAAATGCTAAGCACTCTGAAAAAATCAGGCCCTAGGTGTTTCAAGCAGGGCATCCAAAATTAGTGATGTAGGGTATGGCTACACTTGAAATTTAAGTGTAAGTGTGGTCGGAGCGCCAGCGCTGGGAGAGAGCTCTCCCAGCACTGCACGTAAACCACATCCCTTACGGGTGTATCTTGCAGCACTGGGAGCCGCGCTCCCAGCACTGCAGCACTGATTACACTGAGGCTTTACAGCGCTGTATCTTGCAGCGCTCAAGGGGGTGTTTTTTCATACCCCTGAGCGTGAAAGTTGCAGCGCTGTAAAGTGCCAGTGTAGCCAAGCCCTTAGAAAGAAGTCTAAAGGCTAAAGCAGTTTAGCCTTTTTCTGTGCCTTAGTTCCCCAGCTGTAAAATGGAGATACCACCACCACCACCTAATCTCACTGAGGTGTTGTGAAGATTAAGTTAATGTTTGTGAAGCATGCAGATCCTATGGCTGGGAGTACCACGGAAATATCCATAAAGAAATTAATGTAATCACTGCAGGGTTTGTATGGCATGCAATAAATAAAGCATGGGGCCACACATTGAACGTGAAGGATAAAGAGAAACACTGAATCGTTTAGCAATTCACTAAATGAGGCATTGTGGAAAAATACAGTATGTGACCATGTAGTTAAAGACTGTATCTTAATGCATATGGACAAGGAAGAAGAATTAAAGTTTGCACACCCAACCTAAATTCTCATTATTTGACATTGCAACTTTAAAATTCTTCTAATAAAGTTTCTGGAGTGTAGCATAAATTTACTTTAACTCCTTCACTTAAGTATATCACCAAGCAGTTTATGGTAAAGCTTCATCAAAAAGCAAAACCAAAGCAACTATAAATGTTCTAGTTTTACAAAGACAAGACAATCCAAAATATTTTGTATATCTGATGATCTCTATTTGCCAACTGCCTTTCAAAAGCAAAGAATGTTAAAATACAACCTCTAGTGATTTCATACTGTTTTAGAAACATGGATAATATACTCCCATCCTAATAATTTTACACTTTCATCTTGCAAATAGTTCCATTTCCAGTTGAATACATCATTTTTTTCCTATTTATGTTTGTGAGCATAAATACAATCAGTATCTTAGAAAAAGGTTTACTTCTACTGCAAAACTAACAGAGGATTCAACTGAACTAGGCTATTTGGGTAGAAAGCTTTTTAATGGAATTAATATCTATTTCAAATATTCTGCATCAGATTAGAATAAGTAGGTCAAATCTGGGACCTGAACCACTTGACAAACTCCTTTGAGATTTAGAAAAAAACATGTCTGTCAATGCATCTCCTCACATATCCATTGCTTAACAGATCCATAAAGCAAAACCGAAGAGCTATGTCACCTTGAAAAAGATAAGGAAGACATTCTTGTAAGATGCTTTGTAAAAGATACATGATATTTTCTTTAAAAAAAATTGCACAACAAATTCTAACCTAGTAGCTCTCAAAATTTTCATAAGTAGGACTAGCTGTATGGTTAACAGTTTATAGGGTAAAATTTTCAAAAGCACCTAAATGACTTAATAGCCTTGTCAAAAATCAAAGTGAATAGGAGGGTCCCCAGTACCTAAATCACTTTTGAAAATGGGACTTAGCTTTTGTTTGAACTAAGCAATTAAGCCAAAGGCAGAAATTTACAGAAGAGCCTGACATGCAAAGAATAAGATAAGATCGTGCTTATAAATTTTGTGCTATTAAATCTTTAAAAGACAATGATGAATAAGCAGGTAGAACATAAATACCGGCAACCTGGAAAGAAAGTCTTCTGGAAGTTCTGGCAGGTTACAGCGTTTTTAAAAAAAAGTGCTATGAAAAAGTCTGCTTGTTTCCCAATTTGAATTACTTATAATTAATTTAGCACACATGTATATCATGTACACATGCCATTTGACTCAGACAACTGACAAGAATTAATTGGCCTTTAGGTTTACTGCAGTTTTTTTCCTCTGTAACTACAAAACTGCTAGAAATTGGCAATCTGAAAAGCACCACTTTTGCCTTCATACCACTTACTATGAGTGTAACACAACCTTCCTCCACTGGATGGTCAACTCTATAGCAAATATAAAACTCCACACTAGAACAGTATTCAAAGTTTCAAAGATCACTGCATTAGCTTATTTTGTTTAAGTAACATACTTCAAACTTTGATGTGGAGTTCTACTAGCTAAAATTTGGTCAAAGACAGAAAAAACCTTACATCAATTTGAAAAGACAGTCTGATAGTTTTCAAAATAAGTTTTTGCATGTTTTATAGTATTTGATAGCAGCTTTTTATTGGTTACAAAACCTAAGCCCATATACAAAATTAGGAACACATTTAGATGCCTCTTTTGAAAGAACATTTTAGTCTATTTTAACTGATAGTTTAAAAAAATAATAAAAACAATGCAATTTTTAAACATTTCTGAAAACTTAAAAGTGCAGCAATATACTTGGTTTCCTTTATTCTATGAAATGGTGCAATCCCAATCAAAAGCTGATAAGGTCACAACAGAAAGAAATGAGCAAATGCTTTGTAGTGCTTTACTCAGTTCTCCGATGTTCACTTTTAATGTGATGCACTGAGTGCAAGAAAAAAAATTAGATCTTCACAGTTGTTGAAAATCATGAATGTAATCTCAATTTTTATGTAATCTCTAGGAAAATAGCGAGTGCAGGCTGAAAAGGGTAACTGTCAGTCTATATGGCATATAAAGAACTAAATTGAGAATTAAGAGGGCGAAGATTTGTTCACATCATTATCAGCTGGAACTCTAATTTCACAAAACTTTGTGACCTTACTAACTTTGACTTTATATTGTTTAGTTTTAGCAAACACCACACAGTTTAAAGATTTTAGACTATAGAATGTGACTAGGATGCAGTTACCATATGAAGCTTCAACTCAACTTTTGGGAAAAGAAAAAAGGCACAATGAACTTCAACTCAATTTTATGTGCACAAGAGTTGAAAAATCTGAGCCACCTTAAAGAGAAATTGATTCTAAAATTTATAAAACCTATAAATAATCAGAGGCCAAACCACTATATTAAAATGGATTATCTAGCAAGTAAAAATCTTGCATTTTAAACATACGCTTGTATCTATTTAAGATACAAGACAACTCGCTCTTTAAAGTGGCTCCACCTTGGCAGATATATATTTAATGAATGCACACCTGCTATGTGTTGTTCATTTGTGGAAAAAAAACAGCTGATCCACAAAGCTCTGATGGCATCTGTCCTTATCTTCATCACAGTAAATACAACCCACATCCAATAACTAAATTAGTTTAGATTTTTCTATCCCTTCACATCAATGCATTGGGAAATTACACCCAGTAAACAACGGCAACAAAACCAGCTTGTGTGATAGCTTACAGAGTTTCAAATTATTATTCTTCACCCCACCAAAAGCAAATCCCTTTGAAAAGAACTGGGCTAGACGACTTTCCAAAAGCAATGACCTCTCATATTACCAGCTTATATAAAGTTATTTAATGTGTGCTGCACATCAGGCTTATGCTGAAACACTGCAGCTTCTAAACAGCCTCACACATCAACTAGCTTGTAATTTTTTTTAAATCACGTGAATACGGTTTTAGACTCATTTCTGAATTACTCTTCCAATACTCCAAGAATGAAGCTTTTATGATGCTTCTAAACAGCTGCTGGTTTGTTGCCAACCACATTATCATAAGCACTGGTTACTAAGTAAAAAATAGTTTAAGACTAAATTACAGTAAACATGAAAGCTCCACAGTTTAAACCCAATATAAATCAACCTTATCCAATTATCAATTTAAAATGAAATATACTGACTACTGGAAGTTGAAAGCAAGATTCTTTTTAACCAATGCGTAGTTTTGGACAGATTTTTTTTTCTAGTCAAGGACTCTTGCTTTCAGCTTAAACAGAAGTTCAAGTCCATAACAGGTTGTAGCTCAGGTAAAATACCATGCACAGCATCTGATTACTTCAAAACAGCAGGAACACACAGGCTGAAGTGAGTGGTCAAATAGGGCTTGCTGTTCTCAAAAATTAGGTACAACGGCAAAAGCTTTACCAGTCCAAATCTACAGTTCATTCTTCAACCCTGGTTTCTGAGGCAGTTAATGAACACACATCAATTACTGATAGATGAAGTAGTTTGTTTTTTAAACTTAACTGTTTTATCAATTGCCAAGTGTAAGTTACTTTTATTTCAGTTTCACCAATGAAATTCATTTGGCTTGCATTTTTGACTCTATTCTTCCACATAAAGTATATGAAAATATGTTTGTGGAGGACGATGGAGGCTCAGACCAAACTGTGCCCCTGTAAAGTCTTCCAAAATGTATGCATCATACCAAAGTGTCTTGATCCACAGCGCACCATTTTCCAAAGAAGTTACTTTTCTGTGGAAAGCAGATGTGCCACCACTATGAAATTTTCTTAACAAAACTGCAGGTTGCGGTTGTCAGCATGTGGCACCAGGGAAAAAGGCAAAAAAAGAAGGTAATTGGGACTGTTAAAAAGAATTGTAAAACAGTTTAAGAGATCATGCATATGCATTTACAGTCCACGTGATAGTGACTTTTGGCAACTGCAAAGTGACCGATACATGGCTTGCTTTAGAAGCATCAAAACGAGGAGGCATGTGTGTCTTGGAGCCTTTTTTTTTTTTCACTTGGTAGCCATTTGGTGGTGCTTCGTATTGGTGTGGGACAGAGAAGCTGCACTGTATTGAACTTAAAAATTAAATTCTTTTGTTTGAAGATTGGCTGTTGGGTCAAAATTGTAAGTACCTCCTTGAGTGGCTTCAGGAATGAGGCTGGGATCTTCATCAATCTATAAAGATATAATAAAAAGTAATCCATACAAACCCAACACCTTATACAAGTCATTTCACATACAGAGATGCATAAATATTTCCTAAATACTGGCCAACTGAAATATTTTGTTACTAAAAAGTGAAATGCTAATAATTTTAGCCAATTCAATATAACTTTTATTAAAAAGAAAAATCATGCTTTTTTCTAATGCCATTAAGGAAATAGATGCATCATATCCTTATTGAATGCATTACCACTTAATTACAGCAAAGACTCTTAACTACAAAATTAAGATTGAAATTTTAGCTTTCTAGCTAATCACTACTAGTGAAATCTCAAAACTAGTTTTGTGCTTTTCTCAGGGTTACCTATTGTATTAAACTGATTTTTATCTATAGCTGATAGGAATTCTTGTCTTTTTTTTTTTTTTTTAGTAATCAGTATTTCCTCTTGGATGCTGAAGATTCTAAGTTAAATCACTCTGAAATAATTTATTTTTTAAAACTTCTCAAATTCCCAGTTGAATATACTACATTATTTTACAAAAGAAACAAATTAACCCGTCTTACTGGTGTAGCATGCAAGCCGTCAATGTAGAAGAACCATGATTCAATTTCCTCTCTCAGAGTTTTAGAAGTTAGGCACACAGGTAACATTTTGTTTCTAGTAAAGGCTAAAACTGTCAATAGCATTACAATATGTACATCTGATTTCCAGCATACAGTCCACTGGCAGCAGCAGTGAGCATGCTAGGAAAAGGTTACTTGCTGATATTTGTTCTGAATGTATTGGCTCTGAAAATCAGACTTCAGGAGCCACACGCCACGTCTCACGAGCTACTGAACCATTCAAAGCAATAAGACCATCTGAGGGTGCATATATTGTTTACACACTGAGATCCAGTATTCTGAAACTTGGCATATGTCCACACTACAAGATAAGTCGACCTATATTAGGTTGACTTAAAGCCACTGGATTAATTACTGTGGTGACTGATGTCCACACTACCCTCCTTCGGTCAGTGGTGTGCGTCGTCACCATGAGCACTTCCACCAACTGAAGTGTGAGCCTGGTCTCTCAGCTCTGTTGGCAGCTCCCTGCCGGGAGCCCGGCTGCCCTGCTGGGGGCGGGGGGAGCCACTTGGGGCTCCCAGCCGGGAACGGCGGCCATTCTTGCCCCAGCTCACAGTGTCTACAGACACTGCGTCGCCCTAACAACAGCGACATAAGCCCAACAGTTCTGGTTTTATTATGTCGGCATAGCAGGGGAGTTACACTGGTGGGAGAAGCATTTCAGCACGTATACCTCCACTCTTTTATTGACAAAAGCTTGACTTTTGTTGACAAAACTGTGTAGTGTAGACAAGGCTTTAGGATTTTGGAGTGCTGAGCCCTAAAATCCTTCACTCCCTCTCTACTTCAGGAAACTCATTAACTCCTAAAGAGAGGGGAGAAGGAAAGTCTGTAGATCTGCAGAGCAATACATCTGGAGAACAAGATACTGGCAAATAACTTTTCTCCTTCATGACAATTCTTATTACTCTTAATGGGTCCCAGTGAAGCTCTGCAGAGGCAGTGACAATCCTCAGCAGAAAAGCTGAGTACTAATTATGAAGAACAGGAGCACTTTCCCAAACTGAGGCTCCAAACTGGATTCAGAGTTGATGCAATGCTTTGTTAAGTGTGATTGAACTACTGTGTCTTCTAAAAAGACGTTACAAAGCAGCACACAAAGGTAGATACTTCTTTAGTACAATGGGTCTATCATCCCTTAGGAAGTCAGGAGAGGGTTAGTCTGGTTTCTGAAGAAAATGACCACAGCTGCATGCCCTATTGCCGTGAACTACAAGGGAATAATGTAGGGTTAATGGCACAGAGAGAATCAGTGGCCTCCAGTCTCCTCCAAAAAGGGAGGAGAAGACATTCCACAGTGGTGGGGAAAGAAGGGGGAACAACAAAAAAAAAAAAGATGCTTCTGGGCTGCGAGCCCTAGTGCTGTCGGACAGGTGAGGTAAGTATAGCTTCTTTTCCCCTCACTTGTGTAATCCTGTTAGAGGGCTTGGCTTGTTTGCCTTAGTCCTTAAAAGGGACAGAATACTGTTTTGGGTTTGATAGTTACTTGTTATAAATAACCACCTGAAGAGTGCTGTCTAGCTTTATTTTGTGGTTCAACATAGTACCCTAAGACATACTGACATTGAAAATCCAGTAAAGTTATAACAGAGCTGCCCATAAAACAAAACAAATTCACCGACTCACTGTTCTATTTACTCCTGGGGGAATTCTGCAGAATTCATGTCCCCTACAGATTTCTTCACTTCCTTGCAGAAAAATGACTTACAGGGAAGCGAAGGTAAGCTGCAAGAGCAATCACTTGCCCCTCCCCAGAAGTGCAGGTGCGTCATTTTGAGCAATGCAGAATAATCACCCTGCCAAGCCTTATCCCCTGCATCCATTCAACTGGTATTCCATTGTTTAACAGTGTGATTAATTGCAATTAATTTTTGAAATCATGATTAATTTTTTTGAGTTAATCACCTGAGTTAACTGTGATTAATTGACAGCTGTAGTTTAACCCCCTAATTACTTGGCACCAAGAGTTAATTTTCCTTGAAACAGACTGCACCACGGCTAAGTGATTCTAAAACAAATCTTCTACAGCATCTAGAAGCCCTTTTTTGTGGGAACAACTACCTGGCTCCTTCAAACACTAGAAGGTCAAAGATCACATGATTTACTATGGACTGAAACAAGAAGAATCTCAGACACTGCCATCCTTTCTACTAGATCCTAAATGCCTTCTGGTCCCTCTGAGGAAAGGACAGAAGCATCAGGTGACAAAGATGGGGGGAGGAATACTTCTGATGAATGACACCCAGCCCGTTACTCTGATATCAAATCCTTCAGGACAGAAATGGGAAATTCTCATCCTGACAGCACTCTGCTAAAGGTCTGAAATACTTTGGGGGAGGCAACCTAGATATCAGTTTTCCTTCACCTTTTTTGCTGGAACCAACTCTCCAGAAGACCTTGAATCAGGAAGAGCTGGAGCCCACGAGGGTCACAACTCCCAAGGAGGACAAAAGACAAGAAGGTGGATATACATCTTATTCTGAAACAACTGACTCCCTCTGGCAACAGCAGATGGCCAGAGTGATAAAAAGGTATCTAGATGCAGGAATAAAACTGCCAGAAATACAGCTTCAGAGCCTTCAGCTCTGTTCTTCAGTGGCTGCTCCTTCTCCCCACAGAAGCAAGACCATGACTGATTAGACCTCTCTGAGATGGTGATTTCTCAGGAAGAAAGGATGCCAACATAGCAAAGACTGATCTTATGAAAAAATAAAGAGGATAAGTTAGAAGATAGATCCAACCTGACTAATACATTCCATTGCAAAGCCCAAGGAGTGCAGGATCCAGACACCCAGCATCTGAGGAAGTCCTGACTGCTTTTGACATCCCAGGATTTGAAGAAATGCATGCAACTAGGCAGGGCTGGACCTGAACCAACCCTTGGATACGACTGACTTATATCCTGGTGCTTTTTCTCATGCAAATCCCTTGAACTTTTACACACTTTTTAGAAACTCTGGACAGTGACTCAGGATTCCCTATAATCTGAGGTGCATAAAATCACAGAATCAGAAGTGTAGGACTGAAAGGGACCTCAATAGGTCATCTAGTCCAGTCCCCTGCACTCAAGGCAGGACTAAGTCGTAACTACTAGACCACTCCTGACAGGTGTTAGTCTAACCTGCTCTTAAAAATTTCCAATGATGGAGATTCTATGACCTCCATAGGCAGTTTGTTCTGGTGTTTAACTACCATGACAGATAAGAAGTTCTTCCTAGTATCCAGCCTAAACCTCCCTTGCTTCAATTTAAGCCCTTTGCTTCTTGTCCTAGCCTCAGAGAATGAGAAAAAATTTTCATCCGCCTCCTTGTAACAGTTCAGCTGCTTTACATCCAGAGGACGGACCCAAAAGTCTTGGATCCTTTGTCTGGTCCTAGGGCCTCCAACTCAGATGCTTTAAACTGTAGAAACAATCCACTCAAACCTCCAGAAAATAGCTCCTCTCTCCAACAGGATGGACTTCATCCCACAGTGGACCTTCTAAAGAAAGTCATTTGAGTAAACCTATCCTGAGCTAACATTTCATGGTGATCGGATTGTTGGAAACTAATATTTTGGAGGAACAAGATCACTAAGCAGTCAATTGTTGCTATACCTGCAATTATACCAAAATACCACTCAGGACAAAAATGTACAAGAAAATGTTAATCACCGTAAAAACTATTGATTCAATTTGTGCCAACTAGTCCTGCAGAGTGAAAACAGATTTGTGGTCACAGAACCAAACCCAACAGGAAGAGTGGAACTGAGGGAGTAATGGGGAAGGGACCTCTTGTCCTTGGCACTGAATTCTAGGATTATACATGCACCCCTTAACAGTTTTACTGTTCTGAATGGCCCCATGGCTTCTACACAGGACATGTGAGGTCTGGAGCGGTAATCTGAAGGAGAACTGCTGGCATCTAACAATTTTTAAGGATAGTGCAGGGTTTATAATTATAATATCTGATATAAATCTATTTTTCTATAAAGTATATAAAACTTGATTTGCAAGCATATTTTCTTCTAATAATAAATTTTTCAACTTTAGAAGGTGTTATAGTGTGGACTAGATTTTACCAGTTTATTAGGCAAAAAATGAATTGCCTGTCTTAGTCAATGTCTGTTTGAGGCAGTTTCTTGGTGCATGAAAGGAATGAAAAAAATGGAGTAGGAGCAGGGACAGGTCAGAGAAGGGAAGGAAACCACAGAGGGAGAATGGAAGATTGAGAAAGTATCTTAAAAACTTTTAATTAGGACAAGCTGTACAGAAAAAGATAGGAAAATATCCTCTGAACAGCCCATGTCCATAAAGGGGGATGACTGAAGTAACGCTGACAATGTAGTTACTAAATTAAAATATGGAGGACAAAAGCATTCACACCAAACATTTCATATATCCATAACCACACAAAGAGCAGTCTTTAATGTACTTACATCATCACCAGAGAAATACTGATCTATGATTTCAAATGCTAGTTTATAGATGTCCTCATTCTCATGCTGTTGCAAGGCTTCAATTTTCTCTAAACCTGCCCAAATGACAGCAGGAATAAACGCGTTCAACAGGTTAAAATGAAGTTTGTTAGTAGCTACTTTAGGTTAGCATTTTAGACATAACAAAATACTGCCTTTAGCTACATTAGTACCTCAAGACATACTGGAGAACAAGGATGGTCACAATGGACCTAGTTTCCAAACATGACTCAGAATGTTCTTTCAAAAGTTGCCATCTTCATCTTTAAGACAGAGGTGTGGCTTGTGGAATCTACAGGTTTCAGCACAGCCTGTTTCCATGGGCCACCCATCTTAATGATGACACGGACACAAACCTGTTCTTAAAAGCCTCCAGGGCTGCTGCAATCCATTCCCTTTTATGTAAGTCAGGTGAAGCACTCAGGTAAGCAAAAGTTTGTGCATTTCTGCTGTATAGCATGTACGCTTTGTCCCATACAGACACTCTACATCTTGGCAGGCTAAAAGTGGTTTCACATTAGAGTAGCATACCAAGAGTGAAATGCAAACAAGGTGACAAAAGAACATAGCTACAGTAGTTTAAAATCTTAACTTCAGTTTCAAGCAAGAAATTTATGTAGAAGGGAAAAACTTTTTTTAAGACATTCATTTATCTCTAACTTGCTTTTGAAGAATTAACTTGCCATCTTATCTAAATTGCTGGTGTGTGATTTAATGGGGACTTGCTACCTCAAGCCCAACTTCTCTTCCTATTTTATTCTGCAAGGGAAGTCAAAATACTGACATACATTCCCACTGCAATGGAGTGATGCAAAACCATGACTTTTATTGCAGGATCAAGCACAGGCAGAAGTTGGGTGGAAATAACGCTCTCTTTAAAACAAATCTGAAAAAGATACAGAAAGCTACTACTGAAATACACTGGTCTGTGGAAATATGTCCTCACCCACTCTCCCACCAAGTGTCTTCCAACGTGAAAATCCCTCTAAATAAGTTTCACTAAACAGAAAAAAGCCACAATGGCTACAAGGTAACATATTTTTTCCCTTTCTCACAGTTTCATCCATTTATTCAAATACCATGTAAGGACCAATTGCTGGTGTTATGTAGTATGTGTCAATGGCCGTAAGTCAGGGGTTCTTACAATAAATTTGTTGGTGGCCTCAGTTCAGCCACCACCTCTTGCCACTGCCCTGGGGCTAAGGCCTGAGCCCTGCTGCCCCTGGAAAAGTGGGTCAGGAATTCAGTGGTTATCTGCAAAGTCCCAGGTTCCCCTGGTGCCATGCATACCAGCCCCATGTGTCTCCAGAGGCGCTGCCCAGAGCCCCTTAGGAGACTGCGGTGCAGTGTGCTGATCCTGTTGGCAGTGCCAGCAAACACCAAGGCAACACATCCAGGAGCAACAGCTGGGCACAGCACGGAGGGGCCGCTGCTTTGCATTCCCCTCTTCCCCTCCAAATCACTGTCTAGGAGGTTGTTGTGGCAGCAAACATTCCGGTGGGGGCCACATGTGGTCACAGTGGCCACAGGTTAGAAACACTGCCTTAAGTACTGCACTGGTTCTGAAGAAGGAAGATAAAGTGATACATAGCAAATAAAAGTTTAAAAAAACCTAACAAATAAAATCTTACCTCCACATTCTTCTATAATTTCAGCTATTGTGCTAGCCTCATCACCAGCCATTATCAGAATGTTTTTCAGCCCATCCAGGACCACCTGGACCACCTGGGAGTCTTTTACTGACAGTAAATTACAGAATGGTGGTATTACGTTTTGTTGTACAAGATATTCAACCTAAATATGGGGAAAAATACCTTCAGAATTATATACGATTAATCTTACAATACACTACATTTTAACAACAACTTGCAAGTTAGCCACACACACCTGATCTTTTCTTCCACTTATTGTCAAGTTGCTAATTGCCCATGCAGCTTCCTTTTGTGTTCCAAAGTCCCCCTGAAGGGTAAAATTGATAGTTCATTAAAATTAGCAAGCAGACATCTGTAAAGCTTATTAACTCAGATATTCCCTGTGTCAGACTTATAAAAAGATGATGACAAACTTGCGCAAATGACAGCTTGACTGACCTTAGCCAGCTGGTGTATGATCATAGGGATTAGTCCAGCATCTATTACAGCTTGAACTTGTTGCTGGTTTCCTGCTGTGATATTGGAAAGGAACCAAACTGCTTCCTACAAACAGACAAAATGAGAAACCACTTTTCTTTAGAAATAATTTAAGTCTTTATATATGGCTAAAAAGCATTACATATGAACTGCAATGACACAAAAATAAAGCATGAAATAAGTCCAGCAATTCTTCATCAATCTGTTCCACCATGTGTTCCTTGTCCTAGAAACACTTATTCCCTGAAAAAAAATCAGGGATGGTCTTCACTATAGGGAGATCGATGCTGCTGCAATCGATGCAGATGGGGTAATTTAGCAGGTCTAGTGAAGATCAGCTAAATGGACGTCAGAGCCATCTTCGGACGAACCTGGTACTCCACCTCTCCGAAAAAAATAAGGAAAGTCGACTGGAGAGCACCTCCCATCAACGCAGCACAGTGAAGACACCAGGTAAATTGACCTAAGCTACACTGACTCCAGCTACATTATGACTTAGGTCCCAGTAGTGATGACAAGCCCTCAGAGGCATTCAGTGAGCTTTAGAGTAAATCTGGCTTCTGTGACTGCAGTTTCAATTTGGCAAACTATATAGGCCGGGGTTCTCAAACTGGGGGTCGGGACCCCTCAGGGGGTCATGAGGTTACTATGTGGTGGGACAGGAGCTGTCAGCCTCCACCCCAAACCCCACTTTGCCTCCAGCATTTATAATGGTCTTAAATATATAAACACGTATTTTTAATTTATTGGGGGGGGGGTTGCACTCAGAGGCTTGCTATGTGAAAGGGGTCACCAGTACAAAAGTTTGAGAATCACTGATATAGGCCTTCAAATGATACACTTAGGTGCCAAAAAGCCAGACTTACACCCATGGCTCTCTGTCTGTCTTATCCCATGTGCTAGAACATCCAGCTCTCCCCACCTCGCCCCCAGACAGCTTCTATAATGCAATCATGTGTTTCCAATACAAAATTCTGCAACATAGTGAAAGCTAAAGATATAGGGGTCAATAGAAAATAAAGTTTAATAGGACTTTCAATATACAATTAGTACATTATCCACTGGACCAGTCTCATTTACACTAAGGCCCCCCAGTACATTTCGCAGTTATATTTGAACCCACTTTCTGTCATCTTTGCACTGCTAGAGTTAGTATAATTAAGGATCTGACCTTCTGTATTTATTGTCATATTTAGTTAAATAAAACTGTACTGAGTCAGGGAATCCAGAGGCCTGACTACAGATTTTAGCTTAAATATGCTTTCAATTACTTAGGGGATGGGGGGGGGGCGGAGGGAGGAGAGGGTTTGCTTATACTGTTTATTGAAACTCAGATGTGAGAAGTTTTAATCTCTGACTTTTGCATATAAAACTAGAAATGAACAGAAGACCCTCATCCTAAGAAAATGAAATAACCAATAGTCAGTGGTGGTTTCCTACATTGGCACAAAAAAGATCTGAGTTCAGTTCCTATTTCCATTGTCTTCTTGGGCCAGGGAGTGGTGTTGCAATTCATTCAAGCCCCCCCCCCCCCCCCCCCACTGGGCAGACAAGTAATCCTCAGGTTGCTCAGTTATCTTTTCCAGGTGATTCAGCAGCAGAACCAAGTCTCAAGGAAATCACACAGTTCTTTGTTAAAAGAAAAGGGCTATAGGGAAAGAGTTACCAAGAACTCTCATAGCAGATTCAGAGAATACTACCAGACGGTCCTTTTGTAGAAGGAAAAATAATTCAAAGCTCAAAATAATGAGCTCATATGGTTCCTTTCTGGGAGCAGCTGTATCCTGAGCCTCACTCTCTTCAGGGTTACTAGCTTCCAAATGTAGGCTGTTCATTTTTTTAAACAGGAGGTTATGGCCCCTGTAAATAAAGCTAGAAATAAGCCCCACTTCTTGTCATGATATCTAAGAAGCAGCTCCCAGAGTCCCTTCCTGGGAGCAGCAAGAAGTAGGTAGGATACAGACCAGCAACTGCAGCTATATGTCAGAGAAAACTCCTTCAGGGCTCCTAGCAACTGGCAGGGGCTAGGGGGAGCAGAGGGCAGTCACCAGGAGACCTCCTCTGCAGATAACACAGGGGAGGGAGTAAGTGTATGTATCCTGAAAGATAGGAAGCTTTTTCTCCATTCACCTGTCTTTTTGGTGGAGGGGGAATCAGAGAGAGGTTAGGCAGGGTTTACTGAGCACGAACTGCCCCACCCACACCTAAACAAACACAAGTAACCATAGCAGAGGAAAGGCTCTTGAGTACTTCCTCTCATTAACTCCCAAACTTCTCCACTTCCTGCACACACAACAGGAAAGTTGATTGACATGAAGCTGGAAGGAGAGAGGAAAGGAAGCACAGGCTGTCTTTCCCCTTCTCTTCAAAGCAGAGGAATCCAAATCCACCTGAAGGCACCAAAGGCGATGACAGGAAAAGGGAAGCTGGGCAGAAGGCCATACGTCTGCTTCGCAAGAGTGCTCTGCTATATGGAGTGAAAAAGCTGGAGTGACCTTGCCTGTCTCACTGGGAGGAAACAGGATTTCAGAGTCCGAGTGACCATTCCCATGAAGAAGATAATTTGCATACTGAGTAACATCAGACAGGATGTTTGATTGGCAGGAAACTAACTGCTCCCATCCTAGCAGAGGCACTTTCTCCATTCTCCATGATGACTATTTAAGCAATATTGAGACATTTTAATGGTTTGATAGGCATTAGTGGTCAACATTTAAGGTACTCTCTGCTCTACACATCCTGCAAAGGAAGCTGATAGGATGTCAGTTGCTGTCAGAAGTCTCAGGATGCTCTGCAGATGCCGCAGTAGAAGGTATGATTTATTCCTGGTATAAAAATGGGGCTTGTAGAAGGCATTTAACTCTCTTCTCCCTTTTAAAAAAATCCCTCTACCTCAGTCTCCTTCCCCACAAAAAAGGAAAACCCCATCTTCCTTTTAAAATGGCACTTATTTTGGGCAATTACTAACAATGGCCTTCCATTTCTTCAAGTGAGGCTCAGAAAACCATCTTAGCAGAACTAACAGAGATGCTACTCATAAACAGTAGCTGTCTTTAAATCATCAAGCATAGGTAAACACTTTCCAGAGGGCCAAAAACTGGGAAGGTGGCAGAGCAAATATCATAGTGCTGGATGAGCGATACGCTAGTAATTATAATATTTTGAAGGGCACATTTGCTTTTCCTGTGGGCTCAACTGAAAGTGATAATACTTATTTATGAATATTAACTGCAATGCAGATGACTCACAATTCTCATAAAGTGATACAAAGTACTGTATTTCAATGCTCAGATTACACTTAGGATAGGTATCTTTCGATCATAAGCTCCTTGAAACAGATACGATGTACAATAGGGCACTGGAGCCAACATGTGTGTCCCTGTATGCCTGTTACAGCCCTTGGGCCCTTACACCTGGACGCAGTAGTTTCAGGTCACATGCTTGTTCCTAGTCATGTGCCCTAGAGGTAACTGGATATACGGTTTTCTGCCTCTTAAGCAGAAGAGCAAATATGAGAGACCCAGCCTCTCCCAAGGAGCTAGGACAGGGGTGGGCAAACTTTTTGGCCTGAGGGCCACATTGCGTTCCCAAACTGTATGGAGGGCTGGGTAGGGAAGGCTGTGCTGCCCCAAACAGCCTGTCCCCCGCCCCCTCCCACTTTCCGACCCCTGACTGCCCTCCTCAAAACCCTCAACCCATCCAGCCTCCCCCCTCCCGCTCCTTATTCCCTGACCACCCCCTCCTGGGACCCCCCGCCCCTAACCTCCCCCCGAGGACCCCACTTCCTAATCCAACTGCCCCCTTCTCCCTGTCCCCTGACTGCCCCCCGGGACTCCCTGCCCCTTATCCAACCCCCCCCCCCCCCGTTACCCGCCCTCTTTCCATGCTGCTCAGAGCTTGGCTAGAGCCAGCCAGAGCATTGGCGGCACAGGGAGCTGAAGCTGCGAGGGAGGGGGGACAGCCTCCTCAGCTGGGAGCTCCAGAGCCGGGCAGGACAGTCCTGCAGGCCCATGGGCCATAGTTTGCCCACCTCTGAACTAGGAGATGCCTTTCCATGTGTCAGGCAGAAGGCTCGGAAGCGGGCCACAAACAGCGTGCAAGAGCACACAATGGGAAGCCTCTGCTGAGGAAGGCTGTGAAGCTCTGGAGATAGCTTTTTATCTTCAGCCCTGTTGGGAAGTAAATCTCTTTTGGGTTGCTTTACATTTGTTTCTGAATTAATAAAGAAAGCCCTGAAAAAGGAACTAGATCTGTGCAGCTGGCATGAGTTAGTTTAATTTTCCTCCGTTGGTGGATCAGACCACCAGCTCACACAGTCTTCTTAAATCTGTGCACACCTCTGGCACTATATAAATAAGTCTGCCAGGAGTAAAAACTGGAAAAAAAAAGTGTGTAGGTTTCAATATTGCTTTCCCTGTTGGTCTGAAGCAAAGGAGTTCCAACTACATCTCTCCTACATGTACTCACCTTTGGTATTTATAGCTGTAAAATTTTACAGAAGCAACATTTTTACCTGCAAAGACAATATTTTCCACTCTTATTAAAGTAGTCCCTTTAAGTGGGATTGCCAATCATATCTTCAAGAGAATAGTTTGTGGTCACTATGCAGACATGGTTATTAATGGAAGGCTTTAACTGTTCCCTAAAGTTAAAAAGAATAAAATAAATAACAAGTAGTTGGGAATTCTGCTTGCCATGTGCTCCTAAAGGAGGGATATTTTGTTTTGTTAACCTAAAAACAAAACAAAACTGAAAATAAAATCAAAATATACCTTGTTTATCTTCTCTTTTGGATGCGTCAGGAGATTTGGGAAGTGAGAGAGAACGTCACAGTTGAGAACAACTTGTGTTTGTTCATCAGTACCAGTTACTATGTTGCCTACTGCTCTCAGTGCTGCTGTCTACATTTGAAGAAAAGAAAGTAATAAGACATTACTGCATGCATTGTAACTACTTGTGGTAAAACAAGGACCACTAAAAAAAACCCATGACGGTGTCCCTTTAAGTCAGTCATTTCCCAAAATATAATTCAGCATTGTATCTTCAAAACCATGCTCAACAATATGCTGAGAGTGAGCAGGATGGAGTTCTTGCATCACCTCTCCGCAAAGTGAAAAGGCAGAGTACAAATATTTTCTTGAGTGAAAAAGTTCCATCAGAAGTCAAGGAGAGTGCAAGATTACAAAGTTATTAAAAAGAAAGATTAAGGAATTTGAAACTGAAAGAGAAGAAAGTGACTGAGAAGACCAATGAATCAGAGGTCTGATTTGAGTTACATTTAGATGTTCCCATGCTTTTTCTGTTTCTCCCCAGACAGCTATTCAGCTCAGATCTGTGCTACAATAACATTACCAGAACTCCCCATTTTTCGCCTTCCTACTAAGTACTGACTCTCAAAGTGCTCTCAGTGGGCTCTAGATCTTTATTCATTATTCAAGTAATTAATGTTTTACAACTGACAATATATTAAAAATACTCATTTTTTTAAGTACATTGGTTTAAAAGACTTCAGGAGAACCAAAGGAAATAAGAACTAAGAAACATGACAAGTATACAAATACCACAAAAAGGTCCTATTTTGCACCATGGTTTCTTTACTAAAGAGGATTATAGCATCTGAGTTTATTTTGGCACTCAAAGGTCCCAAAATGACCATTCTTATCTCCAGGATTAGGTATCAGCATATACAGCACCCACTCTTCTTCCTATACCCAAGGTAGTACATGGACCAAATAACAGAGGAGACATCCTTTAGGTAATCTATTTCTGATGGCCTGCTAAACTGATTGTTCCTGATCACTTTCCTCTCCTTGAAGTGCTTCAAAATTGATTCCTTGAGGACCTGCTCCATGATTTTTCCAGGGACTCAGGTGAAGTTGACTGCCCTGTAGTTCCCCGGAACTTCCTCCTCTTTTTTAAAAGATGGTGTAACCGGGCGGCCTCACCCCCTGGGGCGCCTCCTGCTGGTCACTTCGGGAATTAGCTCAATATTCCAGCTCGGAGCGCCCTCTGCAGGCCAGTAATCCACCTGTCCCGGCTGGCCCCCATGTCACTCCCTGGACCAGGTGCCCTTTTACATGGTGTTCTGCCCCCTGGCAGCAACCCCTTTTCCTTAGGGTTTCCCCTCCCTGGGAACCCCCCACCCTCTATCCCCACTTTGCTTCAGTATTGGCTACTGCCAGTCACTGTCTAGCCCGACGCCCTGGGGCAGACTGCAGTATCAGCCACTCATCATCAGCAAAGGGGTTTGGACTTGCTGCCTTGGCCTACCCCTGGGTTGCACCCTGCAACCCCAGTACCTCTTGGCCTAATCCTAGGCCACAGCCTGGGGCTTTCCAGGCAGGAGCTCCCCAGCTCTGCTGCCTTTCCCCAGCCCTGCTCCAAGCTAGGTACCTTGTCCAGTTCCCAGCAGCCAGGCCTTCTCCCTCTACAGCCAGAGGAAGACTCTCCTTGCTTCTGGCTCCCCTGACCTTCTTATATAGCCTTATTGCTCAGTCTGGGGCATAGCCCCCAGCTGCAGCCACTCCCGCCATCAGCCCAGGCTTCTGGCTCCAGCTGCAGCTGCAGCCCCCTCCTGGGCTGTTTTAAGCTGCAAAGGGCAGGAGCGGGTAACCACCAAGCTACAGATGGGCACTACATTAGCCTTTTTCCAGTTACACAGGACTTCCTCCAATCGCCATGAGTTTTCAAAGATAATGGCCAATGGCTCTGCAATCACATCCGCCAACTCTTTTAGCACCCTCAGATGCAGTGCATCTAGCCCCATGGACTTGTGCTCATCCAGCTTTTCTAAATAGTCTCGAACCACTTCTTTCCCCACAGAGGGCTGGTCACCTCCTCCCCATACTGTGCTGCCCAGTGCAGTAGTCTGGAGCTGACCTCGTTCGTGAAGACAGAGACAAAAAAAGCATTGAGTACATTAGCTTCTTCCACATCCTCTGTCACTAGGTTGCCTCCCCCATTCAGTAAGGGCCCACACTTTCCTTGACCTTCTTCTTGTTGCTAACATATCTGTTTAATTATTATCAATAAAATAAAAAAAACAGACTTACTTGAACTTTAACCTCCTGATGGCTCAGAAGGGGAACTAGAAAAGGTACAACGCCTGAATCAATGACCATCTGTATCTGTTCATTACCACCATCTGTTAGGTAGGACAAAGCCCAAACAGTGTCCACAAGAATCTGCAGGAAGCAGAAAAGAACAGACAGCTTATACTCTGAGCGTAAGACTGCATCTGAATTGTATGATCAACACTTCAAAAGTCTTTTTAAAAAAAAGAGCATGCAATTTAGCAATAGGGAGAGCTCAGAAATGCTACCAGGAGAAACAGTCAGCTAGAATGTTATGATGGCAACTACAATGGTTAAATAGATGGTCATTTGTTCCATCAACAGTTGAAATGTGTCACGTTCTCTTCACAACTTGGGGGGGGAGGCGGGGAAGGTTAATTAAAAAACGCAAAACACTTTTTGGGTACAGTTGGGCCTGGCCAGTATTTCAATGGGAGACAATCAAGGAAATCCTAAATCCTAGGTGATGAAGTGGCCATAGTGATTCTGCAGGTGGCTCTCTCTTCTCTTGAGACAGTACTGAACGGATCCTGGCACTTTACGAGGATTACTGCTGGAGTTACTATCTGTTGATTAAGACAGAAGTTGCCTTATGGTCATATTAAGAGAGACTATGTGTTGGTTTTAAGAGCTGAGCACTGAGTCAGAGAACTAGTCCAATTCCTATCTAAAATTCTCACTGCAATTTTAGTTAGAAGAGATCTTATTCACTTCCTGTTCTAAACTGTTGTGCAATGTTACTTGGTGCTTTTAAACAGCTACGGCAGTCTATTTGAGATTGCTACACTGCAGTAATAAGTGAATGTAGTAAACACACAGAAACTTTAATCCTAATCTTGAAGGATGCATGAATACATATGCATACATATTAATACACTGGGTTTATTCTGGATCAGAGATTATTTATATTACAGATAGAGCTGGTAGTGACCCCTATTATTTAGGGTGCCTAATACTTTCCATGAAAGAGATTCTTGCAAACTTTTGTTTTCAGAAGCCCTCACTTCTCCAGTGCTTGCAGACGACCTTTGAAAATTGGCTGAGAAATCTTACAGAACTAGAGAGGTATTTTTCCTTTGACCCATGAATTTCTGTTTAGGTTTGGTTAAGTTATAAACTGTGAAGTCACAATTTCCCATCTCTAACTTGTGTTCCATAGAAATGTTGACAACATGCTAAAACATTAACTGAAAACGAACATTCAAAAGAGCCAGGTCCATTATCAAAACAGCAGCATCACCTCCACATCACACTGTGCAGCGGACTGCTGAACCACCTCCCAGACCGAGATGGGCAAACTATGGCACGCGGGCTGGATCCGGCCCATCAGGGCTTTGGATCTGGTCAGCGGGATTGCCACCCTCGTGGCAATACGGGCCCTGCACCGCTCCCAGAAGCACCCGGCACCACATCCCTGTGGCCCCTGGGGGAGGGGAGGGCTCCGTGCGCTGCCCTTGCCTGCAGGCACCATCCCCCGCAGCTCCCATTGGCCGGGAATGGGGAACCACGGCCAATGGGAGCTTCGGGGGAAGTACCCACAGGTGAGGAAGGCGCGGAGCCCTCTGCCCCCTCTCCTCCAGGGACCACACGGATGTGGTGCTGGCTGCTTGAAAATTTAATTCTGCCCCTTTCCACATATATTATGATACAGTCTAATTACAAGACCATAACTGTATTTCACATAGGACTTGTGCTCCATACATTTCATAAACAGGACAATCAAGAGGCAGAATTAAGGGAGCACAGGCAAATGTAAATCTGGCATCTCACAAATTTCAAGTGTGTGGCACGGCAACCTAAATAGCTAACTTTTGTGTACATAGTTACTATGTTAAGGGTTAAAAGGTTTCTAAATTTCAGAAACGGTGTTTGTGCTTCCCCTTTTAATCTCCTGATGACCGGAATCTATCATTATGGAAAATATTGACAGTAGTGTGTTTACTTAATTATACTCAGGTTAACATACAAAACATTTAAATATAATCCACAAACATTTTTGCCTCTAGAGAAACAAAAAAAAAAATCCAAAACCTCAAAATTTTAAGGTATTTGTCTTATTTTTACTTACGTTTATATCTGTATGGTATATAAGAACACACAATGCTGGCAAAATCTGAAAAAAATAAACTATCAATAATTATAGTGGCACCTGTCCATCACAAAGGAACATCAGCTGTGTAAAAGCAAGTTAGAGTAGGACATGTAGAACAGTATGGTTTGAGGATTTATTCATGTATTATACACTTCTGTTTCCTAACAGATGGCATTCACTCAAACATCATAAAAAAATTAAAATATTTTGCAGGATTTTTGTACAAATGCAAAATAAAGTTGCATTATACTTTAAAGGAGTAGTGAGAGAGAAGAGAACAATTTCAGGGAAAATAAGCAAACTTAAGAGCAAAGATAAATTTTTGTGATTTTCCCAGCTACTTATCGGGGTGCTGAGAACCACTGAACCAAAATGTAAACCCTGTATTTGATGGAAACCCTTTCAAGCCAGGGGATGCGGCAGCACCCCTAGTTCCAGCACCTACTTCTGAAAGCTTATGTTTAAAATTACCAGGTACAATAAAAATGTAAGCACAACAAAACCCCCACTTGTTTGGGAATTTATTAGGATCAAAATAAAATTTTTTTTTACATGAATTTGTGTAGAGCCAAAGCAAAGTCACTCTTACTACAATACATAAACGCTTGTTTGGTACATTCTCACTTTTAAACAAAAGTGTTCTGCTTATACTATCTCTCAATTCTGAAGTCCCATCATACTTCATTTTGCACTAAAATGATACTTCAAACTGCTTCAAAAAGACTATAGACATCAGAATATATTTTTTTAAAAGTCGAGCTTTAAATAGGCTGGTAGTATAACCCACAATAAAACAGCATTCCTCTTTTTACAGTTGGCTGAAACGGTCTTCAAGTCTGCATTTTTTTTTATATCTGGGCAGTCAAGTATTTTCAGGTGCTTCAGTTTTAAAATGGGGACATTTCACTGACACTATATATTTTGATAAGTACTCTAAACTTAAATACATATTAAAATGACACATCCACTTAATTATTTACTTACATTTCATATAATTAAAAGTAATTTCATTTGAATAGCTATTTGTATGTAGTAGTCTCTTGTTTGGTGAAAGTATGAAACGCTGCAAATTAAACTAACTCTTCAAGTTAACACTTTCTACAGTCTTCACTTTTTGACAGTCTATTTCAACACATTTTCCAAAGGCTAATTAGTCAGTATTCACCCTCTCAAATGGTATAATTAGCTTAGTTATAACCTCCAATTAGATTACATAAATACACCACTTTGATACTTCTATTAACTGGTAATTAATATCCAGGCAGTATCATGAAACAAGCATTAATTTGTAGCTCATACAGCAGAATTAAAAAAAAAAAACAAAAAACCAAAAAAAACTCTCCTGTAGCTCAGAGATAAGGTGTAAAAATCAGTCCTATTATAATTATTTACCTCCTGAACTGTCTCCATAGGCGGTGGGGGATCCTTATTCCTGCAGAGATTTACAATGACCCATGTGACGTTCCGAAGGAAGGTGATGGGAATGGAGGGATTGATGAAGGACAGAAGAGGTTTGACAACTCCCAGTGATATGACATAATCTCTACACTGAGGACCATCACCTACAGAAATGAAAATTGTTTTAAAAAAAATTACATTAAAGATGGAAAACCTTGAAATGTATGCAATGACTTATGTTGGGATACTGATATTCTATGTTTCCTCACCAGAAGTTTGGTACCAAAAGCTGCTGTTCAATAAAAATATTTTAGGAAGCATAAAATTTATATTAAAATTTCTTATAGCAAGTGAAGTTACTAACTCTCCAAACTTAATAATTAGTATATACATATGGATTCTTGCCATGTGGAAAATTATATGAAACCAGAGAATATAGAGGAAACATAGTCTCATATGGTAATGCCAATGTTCAAAAGCCAGAATCTAAAATTCCTATGTGTCCCCTGATTTAATTTCAAGTACTTTTAAAAATACAGTTAGCACTTACCTATAATATTTCCAAGTGCCCACACAGCTTGCTCACAAACATTCTGATGTGGGGAGTGAAGCAGTCTCAAAAAGAGGGGTACTGCATCTATAGAACGAAAAGATTCGACCGTTAGTGGAACATAGAAGAAACTGTACACAACATTTTAGTCTATTATTATTAAAAATGTATATAATGTCAGACAAAGTTATAGAATTAAGACCTTACAATTTACGTTAGAAATAAATATACATAAATTCTCAAAAATGTTTCTTTTCAGAAAATAACCAAATGTTAAACAATGGTCCCCACATCTAAGCTCCCCTCCCTTCCCAAAAGGTGCGAGTCAATACATTTAAACAAAATTTTAAGTTAAAGGTACAAAGTCCAGTGTCCTGGAAATTGAGATCTTCTATTTACCCACAAACCAGGTGCATAACCAGAGCAGAAACACAAGCTTCCCACGCTGCCTTGACAATGTGCTTCAAAACCACGACCTGGAAAAACCACCTCTTCAAGAATTCATATTGGTACTATTCCCCCTGAGTCATCCATTTCCCCCTACACACATACCCCATTCCTTGAAAGCATGAGGAGTCTTAATGGCAAACTTTTCATTTGCATACTATCATACTTTATCATGTAGACCTGTCGGGCAAACTAAAACTGATTAATATGCTGCTGAATGACTTAGCACTCACAAGAGAAAACACTGTAAACATTAAAATACTAAGAGCTAAGAAAATTAAAGTGTGTTTCTAAATAGAAAATTTGCAATATAAAAAAATTCTAAGTGGACACAACTGTTTTTTTTTTTTGATAATTTAACATGAGGTAGTAGTAAGCCAAAACATTTGAACAGATTAATGAACAAAATCTATGGAAAAATTCCATGCAGTTAAGACGAACTGCAAAAGAATTTGTTCAAGTTGCCTCAAGATTAGTAACAGTGCTCAACAGATATGAGGGACATCCAACACACTGACAACTAAAAACTCCACTTCCCTCAGGTGCTGTGACATTCAATCCTACCTGGATCACAAGGTCCTACTTTAATGGAATATTCTTGCCTGTCTTTCTTTACAATCAGTGGCTCAACCAAAGAATCATAGACTATTAGGGTTGGAAGGGACCTCAGGAGGTCATCTAGTCCAACCCCCTGCTCCAAGCAGGACCAATCCCCAGATTTTTACCCCAGTTCCCTTAATGGCCCCCTCAGGGATTGAACTCACAACCCTGGGTTTAGTAGGCCAATGCTCAAACCCCTGAGCTATCCCTCCCCCCTAAAAGAACTCTGCTGGAACAGAGAGCCAGCATGTCTGGATTGTGGAGGATCAAGTAAGTGTTATTTCTTTTGATAGCACAACTTTTGTGTTTTTAGAAGTGGGATGAAATGTTTCACATCTGCCCTTCAACAGAAGGTGAATTTTTGAAAAAATCTGCTTAAGTAATTAGAGAACAAAATTAGAGGGTTCCCCTTCCCAAAAAAAGTGTAAAGTTTAAAATACTTTCTTTTCAACGGACCTGGAGCAAAAATAGATCAAGTTTGACGCCCGGAATGGAAATAACTCCGAGGACTACAGACATTACTAGATTTGGAAAACGACAATTGAAGAAGTAGTAACTGAAAAATCAGTGAGCACACATACCTGGCATCTAAGGCTTGCACCTTTTGTAAAATCACTGTATGTACTCTGTCTAGCCTGACAGAAAACAGCCTGTTCGGATAATTTGCCGCAGAACTGTCTTACTGAATAGTATCAAAATCCTTGAAAAAGCTGCTTTAGCACTGAGACATGAGAAAAAAACTGCAGGTGTGATCCTGGGATTTTATGGCTTCTCTGCAATTTTGACAACACTGCAAATTCTAAACTTGCATTTCTCTTTTCCAACCTGAAGAGTCCCTGTCTTTTTTCTCTCTCCTCACATGGAAGCTGTTCCATACCCTTAATCATTTTTGTTGCCCATCTCTGTACCTGTTCCAATTCTAATATATATCATTTTTGAGATGGAGAGACCAGAACTGCAAGCATTATTCAAGGTATGGGCATACCATTGATTTATATAGTAGCATTACATTTTCTGTCTTATCTATTCCTTTCCTAATGGTTCCTAACATTGTTAACTTTTTGGACTACTGCTGTACATTGAACAGATGTTTCCGGAGAACTATCCCAATGATGCCAAGGTCTCTTTCTTAAGTTGTAACAACTAATTTAGACCCCATCATTTTGTACGCATAGATGGTATGATGTTTTTCAATGTGCATTACTTTGCATTTATCAGCACTGAATTTATCTGCCATTTTGTTGCCCAGTCACCCAGTTTTGTGAGATCCATTTGTAGCTCTTCAAAGTCAGCTTTGCACTTCACTATCTTGACTATTTTTGTATCATCTGCAAACTTTGCCACATCACTGTTTACCCCTTTTCCAAATCATTTTTGAATATGCTGAATGGGACTAGTCCCAGTACAGATCCCTGGAGGATACCACTATTTATCTCTCTCCATTCTGAAAACTGACCATTTATCCCAATCCTTTGTTTCCTATCTGATAACCAGTTACTGATTCTTCTTATCTCATGACTGCTTACTTTGCTTAAGAGAATTTCATGAGGGACCTTGTCAAAGGCTTTTTGAAAGTCCAAGTACACTATATCCACTTGCTCAACCGTGTCATGTTTGTTGACTCCACCAAAGAAGTCTAATAGATTGGTGAGGCATGATTTCCCTTTACAAATGCAGTGCTGACTCTTCCTCAAATTGTGTTAATCTAGATGTCTGATAATTCTGTTCTTTACTATAGTTTCAAACAATTTGCCTGGTTCTGAAGTTAGGGTTACCAGCCTCCAGGATTGCCTCTGGAGCCTTTTAAAAAAACTGGTGTCACATCAGCTATTTTCTAGTCATCTGGTAACAGAGGTTGATTTAAATCAGAGGTGGGCAAACTATGGCCCGCAGGCCACATCCAGCCCGTGGGACCCTCCTGCCCAGCCCCTGGCTTCCTGGCCTGGGAGGTTCATCCCGGCCCCTCCCCGGCTGTCCTCCATCCCACGCAGCCTCAGCTCAGTACGCTGCAGGCGCAATGCTCTGGGCAGTGGGCTGTGAGCTCCTGGGGTAGTGCAGCTGCAGAGCCCAGCCTGACCTGGTGCTCTGTGCTGCGCAGTGCATGGCCGGCTCCAGCCAGGTGGTGTGGCTGCCTGTCCTGGTGCAGCCGTGCTGCCAGCCACCAGCCCTCCAGGCAGCGCAGTAAGGGGGCAGGGAGCGGGGGGGGGGCGGGAAGGGGAGGGGTTGGATAGAGGACTGGGGAGTTCGGGTGGCAGTCAGGGGCCAGGGCTGTGGATAGGGGTGGGGGCAGTCAGAGGGTGGGGAACGGGAGGGGGTTGAATGAGGGCAGGGGTTCCGGGGTCCAGGGGCAGAGAGAAGGGGTGGTTGGATGGGGCAGTGGTGCTGGAGGGGGTCCATCAGGAAGGAGAGGTGGATGGGGGGTTGGATGGGATGGCGGGGGCAGTCAGGAGCAGGAGTTCCAGGGGTGGTCAGAGAGCAGTGGAGGTGGATGGAGCAGAGGTCCCCCAGGGGTAGTCAGAAAGGAGATGGGGGGTTAGATAGGGCAGTGAGGGGGCAGTTAGTGGTGGGAGGTCTGGAGGCGGTCGGGACAGAGAGCAAGGGGTGTGGATGGGGCAGAGGTCCTGGGGGGGGTGTGTCAGAGAGCGAGAAGCAGGGGGGGTCGGATAGGGGCCGGGGGCCGGGCAACGCCTGGCTGTTTGGGGAAGCACAGCCTCCCCTAACTGGCCCTCCATACAATTTCTGAAACCTGATGCGGCCCTCAGGCCAAAAAGTTTGCCCACCCCTGATTTAAATGATAGGTTACATACCCAGTTAGTAGTTCTGCAATTTCATATTTGAGTTCCTTCAGAACTCTGGGGTGAATATCATCTGGTCCTGGTGGCTTATTACTGTTAATTTATCTATCTGTTCCAAAACCTCCTTTACTGATACCTCAATCTGGGATAGTATCTCAGATTTATCATCCAAAAAGAATGACTCAGGTGTGGTAATCTCCCTCACATCCTCTGCAATGAAGACCAATGCAAAGAATTCATTTAGCTTCTGTGCAACAACTTTGTCTTCCTTGAGCGATCCTTTAGCACCTTGATCATCCATTGTCCTCACTGATTGGCAAGCTTTCTGCTTCTGATATACTTAAATGTTTTTGCTGTTAGTTTGTGTGTCTTTTGCTAGTTGCTCTTCAAATTCTTTTTTTGCCCACCCAAATATACTTTTACACTTGACTTGCCAGAGTTTATGTTCCTTTCCTTTTTTCTCATTAGTTTAATATTAAAAACAGTTCAAAACTGATTGAGGGATTTATGCAATGTATCTTTTGGCAATGAAAAGCAGTTCCTAGTGGAAGGACAAGGGAAAGTTAAAAACACCTTTTCATTCATATTCTGAATATATCTGTTAACTTAAAACAAAAACAAAACAAGAACCACTCCTTGGACTTAGTTCCTTTCTACATTCTGTCTGCCACAAGCCTGGCTGGCCTTTCAGCTGCAGCTTGTGGCTAAACCACCACCGTCTGTTGAAAATATCTAATTATGAGACTAATACAGCTACCATCCTCTTACCCTCGCCCCCCAACGAAATGCAAAGAAAGAAATGAACATGGCTGCTGAGATACAAGCTGCAGCAGAAAGGGTAGCTGGGCTCATGGGAGATAGGCAAGGAGGGGCAGCTTACAGTTACCATTTTTACCCTTTCCTTCCCCCCTTTCCTCTGGAAGGTACAGGACAAACTACAGGGAAGTAATTCAAATCCTTCAATTCCCATCCCCCCTCAACTTCACCTTCAGCCACATCTAATCAGCTATTCCCTCCACATCTTTGCCCCCAAATAAATAAATTCTAGCGCAATTAATCTCTCCACACCAATTTCTTCCACAAAATTTATTCTCCCACCAAGCTAGTTAATGCATCTCCTCTCAAAAATCAACTTTCCTCTTCTCCTAAACAAAATTAATGCTGTCTTCCAAATTGCACTGCATGCATTATCTGTCCCTCTAAAAATCAATAAAATCATCAGTTTTCACCTCTTTAAAATAGTCAGTCCCCATCTCTTTTTGTGAGGCCCCTAATGCTACTGCCCCTTTTCTGGTGTTTTCTTCTGATTGCCAACAGTCTTTAGCCTCCTAGCTCCTTAGCAGGAGCTACAGCAAGATAAAAGCAGAGCCTCTTTCCTTCTACAACAGCAGCAAGGCACCCTTTGTTCCCTCACTCCCCATCTCTCTTAAAAGAGCAGCAGCTTAGAGGCAGTTTTGCTTCTTATTCCCCCTCTCTTCCTGTGGAAACAGCAGAAGCTCCAGCCTCTGCCCTTTTCATTCTCATTTTCTCTCCTGAAACAAAATATAGCTATTGACACCTGAGTCGCTTTCCCTTCCACTCCCATTAAAAGTGCAGTAGACACCTGGACTGATCCTACCCCTGCATTTTCCCCACCAGGTATTAGCTGAGCTGGACATCCAGCCAGATTTTGGGAGAGGACATGTTCCCCTCATGCCTCTCAGTGGTCAGTTATATGAAACCATTAATTGGGCTGTGTCATATGTACGGATTTCCTATTCTTATTACTCTGCTTAAATACACAACTTCATATATCACTGCTTATGACATAACACAAAGATGTCATGATGAGCACAAGAATTCTATATAAACTGAACAGTGTGCTCATGTTAAAGCTGCTACTGAAATCTTCAACAATTGCATTTCCTGACTAACTTCAACTGTGCAACCCTAACGCAGCTATCTGTATTTAACAGCATTTTTAAAACTATAACATTTATAGTATCTTTTTAAAGTAGGAAGAATTATTTATCAAGCCTATTGGTTCTAGTCCTGTGGAGAGTAATAGCAATCAATTTCAGGAAATATCTTTTCAAGAGTGACAAAGAATTAACATTTTCTGTGATGCTCATAAGATGATTCTTCAAACTTCCATACTCAGGCCTCAATTTCCTAATGCTAATCATTGTTGGCAAATACCTTAAGGGTTACAAGCAAAAGCACGACTATTATTTCTAGCACCTTTTTACTAATTTCTTTTTCATGGTTTTAATATAAAAATTCCAAATGGAAAACACATTTCACCTTTACCCAGCAACATTCACATATCCCAAAATGGAGCAACTTTGAGCACTTACTTGACTGTACCACAGCTTGGGTCTGTGCAGAAGTGCCCGATGCTATGTTAGTTAGTGCCCAAGCAGCTTCAAATTGTAACGAGGGACTGTTGAAAAAAAAATATTAAGTCAAGCAATAATTTGAAACATGCTCGCTAGACTATTATATGGTGCCCTCTACAGCTATTAGCTGTGTCTATATATAGAAATTGCAGAATTTAACACTGTGTTGTGTAGTTTAAAAAAAAAAAAAAGACTAGACATTTCAGAAGAATTGAGACATTTAAGGGAACAGGGAAAAAAATTCTACACAAGACTTTTTTAAATACCAGTAATTTTTTGGGTGGGTCTAGCAAGCATCCAGATGCCAGAATGGGGAAAAAATAATTATACTTGCCAAAGCCTCATCTACTACTGATCACCACTGAAAACAAGCCAACAGAATCTGCCCCTCCCACAAATGAGGTACTTCCCCATATTTGACGGATCCACACATTGCAGAGCCCGTCCCCCACACATATGATATAAATACTCCTTCCCCTAAGCTTTGGGAGGGAGGAGAGACCAGCACTGGGGGATCTTCGTCCCCCTCTGAGGTCTGGGGGGAAGGTAACATCACTGGAGGATCTTCACTGGGTGGGGAGTGGAGGGGCAAGAGCTGCTATTCCATAGCCTGCTCTGACTTTGCATGCTCTAACCCCATGCATTCCAGTGAAGTGGAAGGGAGCATTAGTTGCTCCACATGCTATGGGACCAGTTGTTAATCATGTGAAGCAGCTCTGATTGGCCTGTGGAGCTGACAGGGGTTGGACAAGAAAGTGACAAGCATGCGGAAGCATGGGCCTGTACTTAACATTTCCAAAACCTGCAAACATTTGTCTTACATATCTTTAAGACCTGCAACACTCCTCCCCACCACACACGCTATACTCTTCCCCACCATATTTCTAGCCAGGGATTCCATCCACTGCCACGTCACTCCTTAATTAGTTGGAGAAGTCCATTATCTTTCCCCAAAGGATGAGTGTGCTGCCTCTGCAATGCTTGTAGGCCATGACAGGGCCCTGGGAGCAAATACCAGAAATATAACCAAACTTCTTCCAATTCCCCTTGCCCTTGTTGAAATCACTGCATAAATTCAGTCCTACGTTGTTGGTTTTTTGGAGTGGGGGGTCTGGCTCAAAAACAGGAGTTTGTACGCAGTTAAAGCAGATACTGACAATACAGGGGAGAAAATAACTGTCATGTAACATCTTAAATTATCATACAGACCATTTCAGGTTTTAACCTGGCAACTGAAGTCTTTTAGGGCTGGTCAGCTCAATATGTTTGTCCTGTAAAGTAGGGTGGGGAAACAGAAGCAGGCTGTTCTCAGCAGAACACCCATTATGGAATGCTCATAATCTCTTTGTGCAACAGAGTAAATGTCTAAAAGTAAGATGCAAGGGTCCTTGGTTTTGCCACATTTTCAGTGGGAATTATGGGATCTGTTTTGCTTTTTTCTGTAAGTGGTAGAGGAAACATTAGTTGCATTGGCTAACATGGTGTTGGCAATTTCACTGTAAAATATTGTAAATATTTAGAACAGCGGTTCTCAAACTGGGGTCCGTAGACCCCTGAGGGTCCACAAGGGTACTCCAGGGGGTTTGTGAGTCCTGTTTGGCTCCAACGGGTCTGTGAGTCATATCCAGGGCCACCGGCCCCACTGATCAACTCCTCACCCTCCCTCCCAGTGTCTTCTGCACACCATGGAACAGCTGTTCAGCGGCGTGCAGGAGGTGCTGGGAGGGGAGTGGAAGGAGCAGGGATGGGGAGTGCTTGGGGAAGGGTGGGGGTGATGCCTTCAGGAAAGGGGTGGAGTGGGGGCAGGGTCTGGGGCTGAGAGGAGGTTGAGCACACCTGTGGAAAATTAAAAGCCAACTTGGGGGTCTATGCAAAATTCTAAACCAAAATGAGGGTCCTTGGGTTGCTAAAGTTTGAGAACCGCTGATCTAGAAGGTATTAGATATATATTATATTCATTTTTGACATCTGCATATCTCTTATTTTCAAAAAGAAGAAATCTGAAAGGAAGAAAAAAAAACAGCACAGTTTCAACTTTGACTTATTTTTAGAAATAAACATCTCTAGGTGGACTATGTGGATGGCCTAAGATAAACAGTTCACTTATACTCATTAAATTATAGAATAACTGGACCAAACAGATGGTCTGGTCATATAAAGCACAGGCCTGGTAACTATGTAGGTAAGAAGAGTCCAAAAGATCAAGACTGAAGGAAAAAGAGGCTGACCCAAGAAGTGGTGAAAGGTCATAAAGGAAGATGGTTAGCGTGTGGTGTATTAGAGAGAGAGAGAGAGAGAGAGACAGAGACAGAGACAGAGAGAGAGAGAGACAGAGACAGAGACAGAGACAGAGACAGAGACAGATATCCTACAAAAGACCCTATTTGTTGAGATTAGTGAAACACAAAGTTGCAGAACAAATTTGTCACAGGAGCATTGTGGTGCAAAAGCAGCACAGAACTGGTCTGTCCCATATCGCTGATTGCCAGTAAAATGTATATGGGAGTGTAAACAGAGTATTTATTTTCCCTGAGACCACACATGGTATATCTGACATGTGCCCAGCAAAATACAGAGTAATAGTTTGGTAAAGAGTTGTGTGTAGACTGTGGTTAAAGGGAGTGATGGAGGGCTAGCATTTATACAAGGGGGCAGAATTAAGGTTGCAGTACATGGTATGGTAGTTGTGATAATAGTAAGATGTGTGCCTGTGGTTGGAGGAGTACAGGGTATGTATTATTAGATGAAGGAGTATAGGGTATGTATTATTAGATGACTTAACTTTTCATTTGCTTGCTTTCACTGATTTGTTTCAGGTATGTTGCACAGGTAGCAACCCTAATTGCTTCTTGGAGCTTTTTGTGAAATAGCTTCCTAGACACGTTCATTCTTAATTCGAGCTGGTGTAGGAAAGGAACGGGTATTGCGGACACAAAAAGGTTAAAAGAGCATCAGCTAACAGACAATAGCTGTGCATAACCGCTTCTGTTGTATGAGAAAGTGACAGTAAATCATGGCTTCTGGTGGAGGTTTTACATGCACTCAACCTCCATCAATCAGGCTTCTGTGCACTCAGTTCCCCATTCTCCCTATCAGTCAGGTTTGTATGTACAGTGCATAAACTTTCAAATATAACATGAAGAGAAGCTAAAAATGACCCTAACTCCAACTTAAGTTTTTAACTACCTACTGCATCAGATCTATATCCCTACTCAATGTTTTAAAAGATATGGATCACAATAAAAGAACTGCCCAGGAAAAATTTCATCCTGAGCCCAATTTCAAAGACTTCCTACTACAAATTTACAAAGAAGCCATAAAAACTACACAGAAAATGGACAAAAATTAATGGTGTGAAATGTCACAAAAGTTGGACATCTACTTTTGCAGAAAAAATGGGTGCTTATAGCCCATTTTATAATATAACCCTAATTATGAAATTGTTACCAGGCATTTCCGTAATAGCTCATTTGCTAAGCAAGTCACAAGCAGGGTCTTGTGTATTCTATGATTCTGCAGCTGCAGAACAGCACTCCAAAATCTGTTTGCATTTAAAAATGTTTCTAATTTATGGTTGCAGAAGTAATCTTGAAAACTCAAAGTGAGCGTAAACAAATGCAGTGATGCCTGCCTGAGAGTGAAGAGAGTCTGAAATGATAGCAGAGGATTTATAAAGAACTGCCCCAACTCCTCAATCAGAGCCATGGACTCCATGATTCTGTGATTGTGGAATTTGGCATTTTTCTAAGGTGCCAAGGAATTCACCAAATCCCTCTGAACTCTGCCCTGCTGGGACTTGCCTGCAGCTGTCTTTTGTTCTCCAGCTTTCCCTTCAAAGAGAAGTTAGACAGCAGCACAATGCTCCCTGTACTGTTCAGTGGAGCCAGAGATGAAGTCCACCTTGCAGAAAGACTGAAGGGAGCCAGAAGTGTAGGCTGGGGAAACACGCAGCCTGGGGAAGAGTGCAGCAACCAAGATCAATGTTGCTGTGGAATTTGGTCCCGCTGTGCCACAATATACATGGCCATGGTCATAACTTTGCATTTGAAATAGTTCTGCCTTTTAATCATAAAACTTAAGAAAAGAGGGAAAAGAAAAAACGTATACTTACTTATCATCCCTTTCTAGACAGTTGACCAAAATTGGTAAAATTCCAGATTTTATTAAGTCATCAATAGGTGGATTTCTGTCACTGGATAACAGTTTTCTGTAAAATTAAGTAAGACAGATGAGTAAATAATTTCATCAAGGAAAATTTTTGTAGCAACTGTGTGCATGTTGCTGGTTTTTTTTTACCTTGCAGCTTGGACAGCACTCAACTGGATCACAGGGTTATCACTTGTGGCATTCTGCAATACAAAAATAAACAAATTCAGAAATCCATCAAATGAGCCTTAAATTCTAAATTCAAGAAACTGAAAATATTAAGTTTAACATACCTGCAATATAGCTTCTAGTGTTACATTTTGCTTGAAAAGAAAGAGAGATAATTTAGCAACAAATTACTAAAATTACATTTAATGCTGAAACATTCTAGACTAAACAATTGAGCAATGGCGAGCAGTGGCACTCCACTACTTCATTGGAGTTGTAACTGCTCGGATTTGCCTTTTCTGTCAATCTACAGGCAATTTAAAAATCAACATAAGACTCAAACTCAAGTGAATAATAGAACAAAAGTCTTCTAGCGACTACCAAAGAAACTAAGTTTTAGAAGCAGATTCAGAATCAAGCAACTTACTGCTTTGAAGTCAGCATCAACATCCGAGTCTTCTAAACTTTCTTCTTGAGGGACATTTCTTTTTTTCAAAAGATGTTCATCTCTTTTGTTCTAAAGATTTTAAAGACACTTGAATGCTTTTCCATACAGACTAGTCAAACAGAGGCACTTTAAAAATGTACATAAGATTGTTTACATAAAGAGATTTGGAACTCCAGACTGATTTTACAATAGGGCAGCTGTAAGTCACTCATTTTGTCTTAAGCCAAAATAGATTTGAATCTATATATAAGCATGTAACTTGTGAACCATGACAAAATACTACAATCCGTTGCATAAAATAGATAGTTAACACTTCCAGTTAAAAAGTGTCAGTATTTTACATGGAGTTTATAGCACACATAGCTCTGCCTCAACAGTCACTTAAATTAGAAATGAATAATGATGTCCTAGTCAAATAAGACTAAAATTAGTTTGTAAATAAGACTATTACAAGCTGCTCAGATATCCTGATTACATCTATTTTAATCCTAGGTGTAAGCAAACATGCTCCAACACACTGGCACTGACAGACCCTGGTCACTGCAGCATTAACAAAAGTTTCTACTTATAACACAGTACTCTGCAACTTAGCGCTTTGTTTAGTGACTACTCAGATGAGCTTCTCTGACTAAGCTGCATTTTCAATGTTAAAGCATCCACAAAATGTTCACAGTCTGCTTAATCAGCTTGCTTACTACATTTTGTTTTCTACTTTATAAGAGGAAAAAACTCAAATAAAGGTTCCAACTATGCCAAATGAATGTTTTATTTGTAGTTTTGAGATTTTCATTCCAAGTTTGTTTATTCACCAGAAAAAAAATTCTCTTCCACAGAAAAAAACTCTTCCACATTTTAGACATGGTCTATCTCAGGGGTAGGCAACCTATGGCACGTGTGTCGAAGGCAGCATGCGAGCTGATTTTCAGTGGCACCCACACTGCCCAGGTCCTGGCCACCGGTCCGGGGGGCTCTGCATTTTAATTTAATTTTAAATGAAGCTTCTTAAACATTTTAAAAACCTTATTTATTTTACATACAACAATAGTTTCGTTATATATTATAGACTTATAGAAAGAGACCTCCTGAAAACATTAAAATGTATTACTGGCACACGAAACCTTAACTTAGAGTGAATAAATGAAGACTCGGCACACCACTTCTGAAAGGTTGCCGACCTCCAGTCTATCTTTTGTTCTGTGCATCGTTTCCTGCAACTGTACTATATTTCCATCTTCATTTTGGGTTAAATATTTAAAAAGCAAACTGCACTGTCTTAATTCCAAAAACTCTGATTCTCCATTATGCAAGCAATTAAAGAAAGACACTTTCTCCCCTCCAAACTATCATCTGCTATGGTGTCACACTATATCTTAAAAGAGCACCCTATAACCCCCATATTCATCATTCATATATGATTGTGATATTTCATACAAAGCATGCCTTATAAGATATCATACAAAAAGTCATGATGTGCTGAAAGTCACTGTTCTGTCAAAATATGCATATCATTAGTGCGTAAGAAATTATGAGATACTGCTGTATGGTTGTTACTGAAATATGCTGTGACTTTGTGAGTCACCCACTGCTAGATCTCCAGTGACAGGTGGGCGTTAAATGACCATTAATCAGCAAGGGAGTTGTAAACAAGAGATATACAATTCTGTAAGAGAGTTGCACAAGCATCACACAATGGGGATTGCTCAACTCAATGAGGCCTTGTCTACACTGGCAAGTTACTGCACAGTAAAGAAGCTTTCTGTGGTGTAACTCCGGAGGTGTACACACTACCATGCCACTTAGGGCATGGCTATACTTGCAGATGTAGAGCGCTTTGAGTTAAACCAGCCTTCGTAGAGCGCAGTAGGGAAAGTGTTGTAACCTGTCCACATTGACAGCTGACAGCACACTGGCGTGGCCACATTAGCAGCTCTTGCAACGTCCACAGAGAGCAGTGGATTGTGGTAGCTATCCCAGCATGCAAGTGGCCGCAATGTGCTCTTCAAATGGGGGTGGGGAGATGGAGTGTGACAGGGAGTGTGTATGTGGGGGGAGAGAGAGTGGGTTTTTGGGGGGCTGAGAGCATGTCAGCAAGCTGTGTTGTAAGTTCAGAAAGCAGAAGACCTCCCCCTTTGCCCCGCCTCTCTCCCTCACACACAGCATTCCACAGTAATGGCTGCTTTGTCTTGGAGCAGATAAGCATGCTGGCTGTCAAAAAGAGCTTTCAAAGGGCATATCCAAAACAATGACAAGAGTGGCCACTTGACTTACGGGGATTATAGGAGGTTTCTAGAGACTGACCAGAGTGCAGTAATGCAACACCTCATTTACACTGACACTGGGGCGCTCCTGTGGGGGTGTGTAGTGAGGCAGTGTGGCTCCCCTCCAGCCCAGAGGAGGAAGAGCCCAGGCAGAGGCCAGAGTGGGTGGAGCTAAAGAGCTCTGAACCCGCCCCTCAAAGGGTCAGGCGCCGACCCGGAACTATAAAGACCGGCCCTTAGAGCTCAGTCAGGCCCCAGCAGCTGCAGTGAGCAGACGCCCCTCAGGGAGCTCAAGACTGGGAACCGCCTGCGACCCAGGGCAGCTGCCCAGACTGGCCTGAGCTCCCCCGTGCTGGCTACCCAGAAGAGCCACCGGAGCTCCCCCGCGCCAGCTACCCGGAGGAGCCGCCAGAGCTACCCTGGGTTGATTATCCAGAGGAGTTGCTGGACCTACCACCCAGCCCTAGCAGCGACGAGCCCATGTTCCTGGACCCAGATAGGCCCCGAAGGGGAGTACGGAAGTAGCCCGGGGGCAGCCGACCCCAGTCTGGCTGCAGCCTTACCGGAGCCTATGTCAGTGTGTTGCGGCCAGATCCCCACTGACTGAGCAGTGGATCATTAGCCGCTGTTAGGGCCCCGGGCTGGGACGCAGTGGAGTGGGAGGGCCTGCGTTCCCCCCTGCCACCCATCCAGGGGTGGCAGACTCCCCCCTCCCTGGCCTGAGGAGACCGAACTGTGATTGTTGCTCAGCCCTGCCTATGGGCCTGAGCTTCCTGACTCAGTGTTTGCTGCCTCACTCTGACCTAGGGCCAGGGCCTTAACTGTTATTGTTGCTCAGCCCTGCCGAAGGACCTGAGCCACTTGCCCCACAGGGCAGGTGATTGCTGCGAGGACTGCCGGGCTATTTCCCGGACCCACCAGTGTGTAGTGAGCCGGTGTGGCTCCCTTTCTCGCCCAGGAGAGGGTCGAGCCCCGGCTGCACTCGTGTACACGTGGTACCAGAAGTGGAGAGTCTGGACCCTTGACCCCTGTGAGAAGGGGCCGGAGGGGAAGATCTACCCTAAAGAACCATGGAGATGGAGCACTTGTTTCAGCTGCTGGCAGAGAATCAGGACTGGCAGCAGACCACCCAGCTACAGCAGCAGCAGCAGACGAAGGCTGCCCAGCTCCAACAGCAGCAACAGCGGGATGCTGCCCAACTCCAGCAGCAGCAGCTTATGCAGCAGCTAGGAGTCCAGCTGCAGCAGCTGGTGACCGCATTACCGCACCCCGTAGAACTGTCAGCAGGGGATGGTGCTGGGGCACCAAGCTCTGCCACCCCAGTGCGACTAACAAAGATGGGCCCTGACAATGACCCCGAGGCGTTCCTGGTAACATTCAAATGGGTGGCCCTCGTCGCTGGGTGGCCCCGGGGCCAATGGGCCACCCTTCTGGCCCAGTACCTGACTGGGACTGCCCAGACGACATACCGGGGGCTGGCAATGGAAGAAGCCAGGAATTATGGCCAAGTAAAGGCTGCGATCTTGGATGCCCTGGATGTCAGCCCCAAGACTTTTTGGCAGCGGTTCCGGAACCAGACGTATCCCTCGGGGGCCTCACCTCGGCTAGTGGCCCAAGCCCTGAAGGAGATGTGTCGGCGATGGCTACAGCCAGAAACAAGGACGACAGAGGAGGTCACCGCACAAGTTGTCCTGGAACAGTTTGCGCACACCCTACCGGCCCAACGACGGGCATGGGTGCTCCGCCACCGGCCGGCAATGTTGGCGCGGCCATCTTGCTAATGGAGGACTTTCTCGCGGCTGAAACGTCCGTGGGGCCCGCCTTCCAGCCTCCAAATCCCAGACCCGAACGCCCTAACTCTGACAGAAAGGGAGACGCAGTGACCGGGCCGCGAAACCCTGGCCACAGGCCGGTTGCCCGCCTGGGGCCTCAGTCCCAGCATCCAGATCCGGCCCCTCGGTCTGGAACAGCACCCTCTGGGCCGGGGCCCTCAAGGGCCCATCAGAGTCCCCTCAGAAGCCCCAGGGGAGCTCCCTCCAGGGGTGGGCGCCCTGAGCTCGGACCCTGTTTCAGTTGTGGGCAGACTAGACACCTGCAGCGGGACTGCACAGAAAAGGACTGCAGCTTCGATCAGGTCTGTGCAGGGGACACCCGGGCTTGGCTACCACAGGCCCCCAAGATCACGGTCCCGGTAGTCGTCGGGGATCAGGACACCCAGGCTTTGATTGACTCCGGCTGCGGCCAGACATTAATCCGCCAGGCCTTGGGTCCCCCGGCAGATCCCCGCCTGGGAATGATACACCTGCAATGCATCCATGGGGACGTCCGACCCTACCCTAGTGCTTGCGCAACCCAGTGGTCCCACTTCGAACTGCGCCGGGACTGTCTCTACCAGATTGACTGTGACGCCTGCATGCAGGAACCCCAAACGCAGCTGCTGGTGCCGTGGTGCCACCGGTGAGCCGTGATGAAGCTGGCTCACGACATCCCGGCAGCCGGGCATCTGGGCCATGAGAAGACCCTCGCTCAGATCTTGACGCTTTTTTTTTTGGCCTAGTATTTACCAGGAGGTGAAGAACTATTGTAACTCCTGCCCGGAGTGCCAGTTAGCTGCCCCGCCACAGGTGCCCAAGGCGCCCCTGGTCCCCGTGCCCATAATAGAGACACCGTTTGAACAGGTGGCCATAGACCTGGTAGGCCCACTCCCAAAAAGTGCTTCTGGTTTCCAGTATGTCCTGGTCATCGTGGACTATGCCACCCGTTTCCCTGAGGCCATTCCCTTGTGGAATACCACGGCCCGGACCATTGCGGGGGAACTAGTGAAGGTCTTTGCTTGAGTGGGTTTGCCCCAGGAGATCCTAACAGATGAAGACACCAATTTTACCTCCCGGTTGCTACAGAAGGTCTGTGAGCTCCTGGGGGTTAAACAGCTACGCACCTCCGTGTACCAACCGCAGACGGACGGGCTGATGGAACAATTCAATCGGACCCTCAAGGAGATGCTGCGGAAGTTCCCCCCGGAGGAGCTACGCCGATGGGACCAGTTGCTCCCGCCCCTGCTGATAGCCGTCCGGGAGGTCCCTCAGTCATCGACCAAGTTTTCCCCGTTTGAACAATTATACGGGCGCCGTCCGCGGGGCCTGTTGGTCTTAATGCGGGAAACCTGGGAACAGTCCCCCTCCCCAATCCAGGGACTCCTGAAGTATGTCCTCCAGCTGCAGGAGTATTTTGCGCAGGCTGGGGCCCTCGCGCATGGAAACTTAAAGGCTGCACAGGACTGACAGGGGCAGACCTACAACCAAGAGGCGCAGGTGCATGACTTTGAATCCAGGAATCAGATCCTGCTCCTCCTGCCCTCGGGCGAGTCGAAGTTACTGGCCTGCTGGCAGGGACTCTACGAGGCAGCTCGGAGGGTCGGGCCCGTCACATACGAAATTCACCAACTGGACAAACGCAAAAAGACCCAGCGATACCATGTGAAATTGTTGAATCCCTGGCGCGACCAAGAGGGCCTGCTAATCAATCCTTACCCGCCTGAGCCGGAACTGGGTCCCCACGTGCCCCAGACAGAGGATCTCGCTGCACCCCTGCTCGGCAATACCCTTACGGAAGAGCAGTGCAAGCAGGCCAACTGTCTCCTGCAGGCTTTCTGGGGAACCTTCACTGCTCTACCAGGGTACACGACCCTGGCCTATCATTCAATCCAGACCAAGCCAGGGAAGGTTATCTGGGAAACGACCAGGCTGCTGCCGTACAGGATGCACCAAGAGGTCGAGGAAGAGGTGTAGGCCATGCTGGCCTTAGGAGTCATTGAGCCATCCCAGAGTGCCGCAGCCCAGTGGTCTTGGTACCCAAGCCCGACGGCACCCGCCAGTTTTGTATAGACTTCCAGAGGGTGAATGCCATCTCCAGGTTTGACACCTACCCGATGCCCCGCATGGACGAGCTGCCGGGCCGCCTAGGGGAAGCCCGGTTCATTACCATCCTCAACCTCAGTAAAGGATACTGGCAGATCCCACTCGATGATGACTCGAAGGAAAAGACGGCGTTCGCCACTCTGACAGGACTCTACCAGTTCACATGGATGCCTGTTGGCCTCCATGGGGCCCCGGCGACCTTCCAGCGGCTAATGGACCACCTACTACAGCACCACTGGGACTATGTGGCCGGGTATTTGGACAATGTTGTAGTCTACAGCTGCTGCTGGGAAGACCACGTGGACCGGGTAGCCGCGGTCCTGAAGTCCCTGCGACAGGTGGGGCTGATGGCCAACCCAAAAAAATGCCACATCGCATGGCAGGAGACCACGTATCTTGGCTATAGTATTGGGGGAGGATGAGTGAAACCCCTTGCTGGGAAAGTGCAAGCCCTGGCGGCCCGCCCAACACCAGCTGCGAAACGCCACGTCCGACAGTTCCTGGGCCTTGTCGGGTACTATCGGCGGTTCATCCCCCAATTTGCCTCCATCGCAGCGCCCCTAACCGGACTATTGACGAAAAACAGCCCCCGGCAGGTACTGTGGTCCCCGGAACGTGAAGAGGCCTTCCGGATGCTCCAGACACGTCTCTGTCAAGAGCCGGTCTTATATAGCCCCTACTTCAACCGGAGGTTCATCCTCCAGACGGACGCCTCAGAGGTAGGGTTGGGGGATGTCCTGTCCCAGGAGGTTGATGGAAGGGACCACCCGGTTCTATACATCAGCCGAAAGTTATTTCCCTGGGAGAAGAACTACGCCGTGGTGGAGAAAGCAGCACTGGCCATAAAGTGGGCCTGTGACACCCTCCGCTTCTACCTCCTCGGGGATCCATTCACGCTGGTCACGGACCATGCCCCCCTCCGACGGTTGACGAAAATGAAAAACAATAATGACCGACTACTGCGCTGGTATCTGGCCTTACAACCATATGCATTTACTGTCCAGCATAGAGCGGATACGGAACATGCAAACGTGGACTTCATGTCCTGCCTAGGGGTGATGGAAGCGCCTGGCCCCGATGAGCAGAAGCCAGACTTGAGGGGGATGTGTGTGTGTAGTGAGGCGGTGTGGCTCCCCTCCAGCCCAGAGGAGGAAGAGCCCAGCCGGAGGCCAAAGTGGGTGGAGCTAAAGAGCTCTGAGCCCGTCCCTCAAAGGGTCAGGCGCCGACCCGGAACTATAAAGCCGGCCCTCAGAGCTCAGTCAGGCCCCAGCAGCCGGAGCGAGCAGACACCCCTCAGGGAGCTCGAGACTGGGAACCTCCTGCGACCCAGGGCAGCTGCCCAGACTGGCCTGAGCTCCCCTGCACCCGCTACCCGGAGGAGCCACCGGAGCTCCCCGCCACCGGCTACCCGGAGGAGCTGCCGGAGCTACCCTGGGCCAACTATATGGAGGAGTTGCCGGACCTACCACCGAGCCCCGGCAGCGACGAGCCCACGTTCCTGGACCGTGCAAAGGCCGTCAGGACCCAGGTAGGCCCCGAGGGGCAGTACGGAAGTAGCCCGGGGGCAGCCGACCCCAGTCTGGCTGCAGCCTTACCGGAGCCTATGTCAGTGTGAGCAGCAGATTGTTAGCCACTGCTAGGGCCCAGGCTGGGACACAGTAGAGTGGGAGGGCCTGCGTCCCCCCCTGCCACCCATCCAGGGTTGGCAGACTCCCCCTCCCTGGCCTGAGGAGGCCGAACTGTTATTGTTGCTCATCCCTGCTCACGGGCCTGAGCCCCTTGCCCCACAGGGCAGGCGACTGCCGTGAGGACTGCTGGGCTATTTCCTGGACCCACCCGTGTGGCTCCTCTTCTCCCCCTGGAGAGGGTCGAGCCCCGGCTGCACTTGTGTACAGGGTGCATCAAACATTATTCTACTTGCCGAGGTGGAGTACAAGGAGCGCTCTAGCCATGGAGTCACAGCGCTCTACGTGCCTTGCCAGTGTGGATGAGTAGTGAGCTAGTGCGCCCGGGGCTCCTTTAATGCACTGTAACTCGCAATTGTTGCCAAGCCCTTAGTGTGCAGAAACTCCTCAGCTGCAGCATTGCAAAAAAACCACCCTGAGAGTGGTAAGTCTTAAAGTGCAGAAGCTCCAGTGCTATATTGGCAGTGTAAACACAGTACAGCGCAGAAAGCAATCAATTGCCCTCCAGAAGTGTCCCATAATCCCTCAAGTGGCCACTGTACTGTTGTTTTGAACTGAACTGTCCCGGCAACATGCTCCCTTCCCCTTTCAAAGCTCAGTTTCTGACAGTTATTGCATGTTGGCTGATCTGCTCTGGGACACAAAACAAACCATTAATGTGGCATGCTCCCACTGTTGAATGGGGGTGGGATGGGGGGGCTGTGTGTGTGTGTGAGAGAGAGAGAGAGAGAAATTGCTGTGGTTTCCCCCTCCTCCTGCCTCAGGACTGGTTGCTTCCTCCTGCTGTCTGAACTTACAAGACAGCATGCAGACACACTCTCTGTCCCCCAAAACAGTCTCTCCACACCCCCCCCACTCCCTGTTACACACTCTGCCCCCCACCCCACTCCCCTTCAGTTGAAAAGCAGCTGGCAATGTAGTAGGATTCCCATGGAACAGTGGGATGGGAAACCTGCATCATGTGATGTTGTGCTGCCCCATGAGGCATTGCAAACCCTTCCCAAAGCACCCTGCAGTCAGTTGCACAGTGGGCTAGCTACCACTGCTCTCTCTGCCCTTGCAAGCGCTTCTAATATGGATGCCCTCCACTATCACACGGAGCACAGTGTGGACATGCAACAGTGGTTTAATTCCAGCATTTTATTAAAAGTGGTATAACTTATTGCACAGATACTTGCCAGTACAGACAGATCCTGGTTTAGCAAGGCCTAGTGAAGCACCACGGCTGGGAGCTGGCAGTGGAACAGACTGGGGCCAGGCTGGTCCGCTTCCTGCCGCTACCAGTGAGTGCCTGTCAGTGGGCAGGGCCGGGTGGATAGGGATCGGGGCAGTCAGGGGACAGGGGATTGGGTAGGGGGTGGGGTGCTGGGGGTGATTAGGGACAGGGGCCTCTGGAGGGGGCAAAGCAAGTTTGATATGAGGTCTCACCTAGAACGCAGTGAGTTTTGTCTCCTGAGGTCTGCGTTATCAGGGTAGAGGTGTATTATATATTTTATTAAAAGGCAAAACAGACAAGAATTCCTATTTCTGTACACTCAACCATAACACCATCTCAGGAAGGTCCAAATGCATTTAGACTACAAGAAACATAAGCAGTGAAGCTTTAACAGGCTTGATCTCAAGGCGGAGAAGTAGACTACACTAAGACTCAACATTCCAAACATTTTCTGGCCAACTTCTGCCGTGACTGTTCTTGTCAGAAGATGCAAAGAAGTGAGGAGGACAAACTATAAGGGGCTCTAATATTCTAATCTTTAATTAGTTCTGATGCCAGTTATCAGACTCAGCAACAGAAAACAAAAATTTAAATAAAAAGGAAAAGGTTTGCATACAGGAATATCGTAAAGAAAACAGCACTAAATGCAACATATGCCTACTTTTCATCCCCGCTGTGTGCCTCCAGTTTAAGACCCTGATATAGTCACACAATGCTTTGCTGAACTGGAAGATGTTAAGCAAAAGGCACATGATATGGATGAAAAGTAAGCTCTGTTCTCAAAACCAGCCCTGAGTTTATTTCAATGTCACTTAAGCAGGAGTTTTGTTTCATAACATATGCAGGAAAATGTAAAGGAAGAAAGAATTAGGAGACAGCTTTATAATTTTCTTTAGCTACTTATTTCTTTTGGGTTCTTTGATTCAAGACTTATAAACTAAAATCTGAGAATTCAGAAAATATTAAGAACATACTTGTATTAAGTTTACTGAAAGGGAAAACTAGCTAACATTCTGTTTTATTGCAAATTTGATCCTTCAAAACTCAAGCTGTCGCTTGTTAGGCCTGGATCTGTCTCCTTTATGCCACTCCAGTAACAGGTTTTCTCACCAGGGAATCTCCTGATGTTCAGGGCTTAACCAATCAGCTTAGGGCTGACACAGAGCCCTATGCCACTCTCCCACACAGCCCCCAGGTGTAGCTATGGCCCCTGGGAAAGAAGGGAACATGACTGCAGTGCAGTGTGCTCTGGCTACTCTGGGCTGCTCTCCAAATTCTGGGCTGTAATGGAGGATACAAAAGTGGTTAAAGGCCTATTTCGAATTACTCCACATCACCACTTTGCAGATCTCAATTAGCATATTCCTGAAGCAGAACAAGGATATCACCCGAACTCTGGTGGAGTGAGCCTTGATGTTCAGTGAAAGAGGTACACCAGTCAAGTGGTAACCTAGAAAGATACACTTAAATATTGTTTGTGATCAGAAAGCCTGGCCCTCTGAACAGCCAGCTACAGCGAGGAATAAAATGGGAGACAGAATGGTTTGGTTCTGTCAATTGTGATAAACCCAGGCCAGTTGGGAACAGCAGAGTAGTAGAAGGGAGATATACTGGCCACTGGATAAGCAGTTTTCTGTTCCCTGAGTGACCAGAGCAGGGGCTGCTCCAAGCTAATGAGAATACCCGACTCTAATTAACCTAAGAGTCAGCTGAGGCTGTTAAGCACCTGACTCGAATTAAGGCCCTTCTGATGCTATAAAAGGGCTCACTCCAGTCTGGCCAAAGGGAGCCAGAGGAGAGGAACTGGGAGCAAAAGGCCTTCAAGAAGCTGAGAATGAGTAGGCATAGTGCTGGAGGACTGAGAAGTACAAGCATTAGACATCAGGAGGAAGGGCCGGTGGTGAGGACAAAGAAGGTGTTGGGAGGAGGCCAATGGGGGAAGTAGCCCAGGGAGTCATAGCTGTCTAGAGTGTGTACCAGGACACACTCTGGACAGCTGCAATCCACAGGGCCCTGGGCTGGAACCCGGAGTAGAGGGCGGGCCTGGGTTCCCCCCAACACCTGATCAAACACAGGAGGAACTGACCTGGACTGTGGCTTCTACCAGAGGGGAAGGTCTCTGGGCTGTTTCTCAACCCACAGGGTGAATCTGAGAGGCGAGCAAATCTGCCAATAAGAGCAGGACCCACCAAGGTAGGAGGAACTTTGTCACACAAAGTATTAATGTAACATACTGCTGACACATAGTGTTGTATGTAACTACTTTTCCCCTGACCAAGAGTCAGGTTTCAGGAAGAAAACAGGCAAGTTGATGGAATTCCATCAGATTCAGAGATCACCTTGTGATAAACCTCATGCCAAATTTAAGCGCCACCTTATCCCTATGAAGTGTCGTGGATGGAGGGTCACAGCCATAAATATTCGGCAGTCACCCTTTCTCCTGGCTAAAACACCCACAGCTAGGAAGAGTCCTCAGAGTAAAAATAAGTTAGGAGCACTCTAAAAATGGGCTTTAAGGGGGGCCTATAAGTCAAGAGGATGATGCTGATGTCCTAGGCAGCTGCAGGGTCTCTGGTGAGTAAGCATTTAACAGGGCCTTGAAGAAGTTTGATACTATTGGATGAGAGAGTCAGAACAACTGTACAGGGAAATGGCAAGCCAAGTTAACTGCGAGATGAATCAATACAACTGAACAGGCTGGAACATTACAAATGCAGCTAGTAGTTGGAGAACTGCAGTACTGAAGCTTGCATAGGGTTCAGGAGCTGCTGACCTGCCCAAGTCAGTCACTCTTCCATTTTAATTAATAGTTATCTGGTGGTCTTCCTGCTCTGTATCAGGATCTCCTGGACATGGCTGAGTGCCAGACATGGACTGCTCCAAACAACATCCAGGCTGTTAAGTGCTAGGAGTATATGATTATGGTACTGAGAGATCAGGTCCGGATAGTCTGGGAGCAGGATCGGCAATTAAATGGACATCTTCAGCAGGTCTGTCAGCCAAAACTGCCTCAGCTAGGATGGAGCCATGAAAATGATAGTGGCTTTGTTTCTTGATTTTGAAAGTTACCAAGGTTATCAGGGGAAATAGATGGAAAGGCATAAATGCATCCAGGACTCCACTGCAGAAAGAAGGCATCTGGCAATGATCCCAGGCTCATGCCCCCTATGTAACAGACTGACACTTGGCATTATCGTGAGTGGCAAACAGGTCTATCATGGGAACCCCCCATGATGTAATCTGGGCTGTATCATAGAATTTCATAGGGAGCACTTGGGATTGGCTACAGAGTGTGCTGAGGATCTCTTCATGTTTGTTTGTTGCAGACTTCCATAAGATGAACTACCTGGTTATCCCAGGTCAGTAGCACCATGTCCAGAGTTGATGGTCTCCTGACAGAATGAGACAGGCCTGTCTCCCCCGCTTGGTGATGCAGTGCATCAGAGATGTTTTCCATCACGATCTATACTGTAGAATTTTGAACAGGAAGAAAGTAATGCAGACTAGCCTGATAGTCCTGCACTCCAGGACATTGATTTGGAGCCCCAAATCTTCTCGGGACCAAGTCATTTGCATATGAAGACTGTCCACGAGGGCTCTCCTACCATTAAAGTCTTCATAGTGTAGAGTGAGAACTGCATCCCTCCCCACACATTCTTGGGATACTTCCACTATCATGAGGAGTAACTGGTTAGGCAGTACTACTGCAGAAAAGGATCTGGAGGTTACAGTGAACCACAAATTGAATATGAGCCAACAATGTGATGCCCTTGCAAAAACAGGCTACTATTCGGGGCACAGTATGTAAGACACAGAAGAGATTACTTACCGTAACTGGAGGTTCTCTGAGAGTTGTGGTCCCTATCTGTATTCCACCTGTAGGTGCACATGCATCCTACATGCTTGAGTCCAGAAGTTTTCTCCAAGCAGTATCCCTTGACGAACCCATGCACAGTTTCTCCCCTTCTGCTAGCAACCAAGAGTACAAGGGGTAGTGCGGGCTGACACCACTCCAGTTCGTCGTCCTACTGCAATGTTATTAAGGCCAAAGAAGAGGAAAAAGGGTGAACAGTGGAATACACATAGGGACCATGCATCACTAAGAACCTCCAGTTACAGTAAGTAACCTCCTCTTCTCCTTCGAGTGCATATTCTACATGTGGGTGCCTTGCAAGCAGTGATCAGTGTGGATATTGGTGCAAGGAGGCTAGTAGAGTAGTTTGTAATACAGACCTTCCTCCTGCTGCAACCACAGCTGACGCTTGAATCAGGGCGTACTGTGCCATCAACGAGTGGCTAGATCGCCAAGTTGCTGCTTTGCAGATGTCCTGAAATGGGACGTCCGATAAAGATGCCGCAAAGGCTGCTTGCGCTCACATGGAGCGCATTTTAACACCCTGGGAAAGGTAAGTTTTGCTATTTTACCGCATTCCAATATGTATCCCAAGACCCATTTAGTAATTCCCTTTGAGGCTATAGCTTAGCCCTCTGCTCATTCTGCTATGGAAGCAAAGGGCCTCAGAGACATTCTAATGGTCTTGGTTCTTTGCAGGTAGAAGTCCAGGTCACATCTGAGGTCAAGGAAGTGTAGTTTCTTGTGGGGTTTCAGAAAAGACACAGTTAAGTGAACTGACTGGTTGATATCAAGGGACATGATGGAAAGGGGCCATGACTGGGATGCACTGCAGTGCAGGGTTAAAGTAAAGGCGCTGTGGAATGCCTACCACAAAGCCCGCAAGGCAAACTGCCGCTCCAATGCTGCCCCCATGACCTGATGTTTCTACAAAGAGCTGGACACAATACTTGGGGGTGACCCCACCTCCACTCCGAAGACCACTATGGTCACTTCAGAGCCCAGTGCAACAAGGCAGGAGGAGGAGGAAAGCGGGAGCGAGGGTACTGAGGAGGAGAGAGAGAGCCCGACATCCCTAAATGCATGCAGCCAGGAGCTGTTAGCCAGTCGCAGCAGATGGTGCTTTGGGAAGAACGAACACCAGAGGAGGTGCCCGGTAAGCAGCTTTTATTTTTGGAAGGAAGTTGTTTGGTGCAGGCTCCTGGGACAAGGAGGGTTAGGGCTGCATGCGTAACTAGATGGGGAATAGGGGGTTGATGTGCGCTCTCAAATTGCAGTAATTGGCCTCAGTGATCTCTTCAAAGGTCTCATGCAGAAGCTGGGCAATTCGCTTGTGCAGGTTCCTTGGCAGAGCTACTGTGCTCCTTGTCCCAGTAAGGCTAACAAGTCCGCACCACTGTGCCGTGACTGGACGGTGGGGAAGACACCACTGCTGCACACAGACAAGCTGCATATGGGCCAGGACGGATGCTGCATTGTAGTAGAAGACCCTCCCTTGCTTCCCAGGTCATCCTCAGCAGCGAGAACTTCCAGGACAAACTCATCTTGTGGAAAATGTGGGGACACTTCAGTATAGGGGCCCCCTGCAGCTGTTGGCTCTTCCCAAGGCACAGAACCCCAGGGGACAGTACTGAAACTATCAGTCCCCCTTGCCCCTATGCTTACTCATCATTTTGGGGCTCTTGTAGGTTATGTGCACTCACTCTGGGATGGGCAATTTCTGCTATTGTATACACTGTGCTTGTCTTTAAGTACGGCCGAATTATTGCTCTGTCTGGTGTGAACAATGCTGCCTCTGTTAAGTGTTGCATTTTGGTTTACGGATGCAACCTTGAGATCCCAGCCGTCCTTGTTATCAACAACCAAAAGTCTCTGAAGAATCAGGAAGTGTCCATGAAGAAGCAAAGAGGACATGCTGCATGAAGTCATACAGAAGTCCCTTAATGAAAATCAAAAAGTGCAGGAATGTCAAGAGAGTGAAAGGAGGGTCCGCCAGCAGAATGCAGATTGCACAAAGCACAGAATGACCGCTGAGCATCATGGAGCGCCAAGGCGATGCAACACAGGCGCTTGCAGCAATGGAGGCAGAGAACTTCTGCCCCCCTCTCCCGCCCACTCCTGCACAGCCCTTGTCCCCAAATTCTTTTCCTTGTGCCCCCATGTCACTTCCACCCCACTTGCCCCAACAGCTGGGTTCTTATCTACACCAGTTGCCTCCAACACCTGTAGCTTCACCACCCAGCCCTGCAAACTATGACCCTTACCCACTGCCCTCAATCCACATCACCATGCATTTTAGCCAGCCTGAAGCACAGCATTAATTGCACAGCATTTCGGACAGGAAGACGAGTATGATAACAGGACATACGCAAATCTGTGATTGTCCTGTTCCTCACCCAGTGTCCTTCCCTCATCTCAAATAGCAATAAAGTATCATGCCCTTTGTTTCCCAAGCAGTTGTTTCTTTTCAATAAAATGATTTTTTTGGTTTTGAAAACATTTAATTATTGCATTAAAGTAAAGGATACTGTAGCCCAGGAAAGCAACAGGCCTTGCAAGTCAGTGCATCATACATAGCTAACACAGATTCCTACTAACATTGGAAACACTGCACTTCACTCCTGTGCAGGGCACCAAACATTACTGGTGGTTTCCAATCTCAAATTGCTTCCTCAAGGCATCCCTAATCCTTGCAGCCCCATGCTGGGCCCCTCTAATAGCCCTGCTCTCTGGCTGTTCAAATTCAGCCTCCAGGTGCTGAACCTCTGAGGTCCATGCCTGAGTGAATCTTTCACCCTTCCCTTCACAAGTGTTATGGAGGTTACAGCACATGGCTATAACTGTGGAGATGTTGTCATCAGCCAGGTCCAACTTCCCATACAGACAGTGCCAGCGGCCCTTTAAACGGCCAAAAGCACACTCCACAGTCATTCCGCACCGACTCAGCCTGTTGTTGAACTGCTCCTTGCTGCTGTCAAGGCTCCCTCTGTAGGGTCTCATGAGCCACGGCATTAAAAGGCAAGCAGAGTCCCCAAGAATCACAATGGGCATTTTGACTTCCCCTACAGTGATCTTGTGGTCAGGCAACAAAGTTCCGGTTTGCAGCTTCCTGAACAGGCATGCATCTTTCAGAACACAGGCATCATGCACCTTTCTGAACAGGCATGCATCTTTCAGAACACAGGCATCATGCACCTTTCTGGACCAGCCTGCGTTAATGTCAGTGAAATGCCCACGGTGCTCCACGAGCGCCTGGAGAACCACAGAGAAATACTCCTTCTGATTTATGTCCTTAGAGGCTAGGTAGGCTGGTGCTAGAATTGGAATATGCATCCCATCTATCGCCCCTCCGCAGTTAGGGAAACCCATCTGTGCAAAGCCAGCCAGAGTCATGGTTCTTCCTAGCAGTATGCAATTAATGGCTCTGAAAACTTGCAACAACACAATTACAGTGGTCAACATTCCCCCTCCAAACTGGTTAGTGACCGATCGGTAGCTGTCTGGAGTTGCCAGATTCCAATAGCTACCCACTTCTCCACTGGCTTGGCAGCTCTCAATCTCGTATCCTTGTGCCACAGGGTGGGGGCAAGTTCAGCACACAGTCCCATGAAAGTGGCTTTTCTCATGCAAAAGTTCTGCAGCCACTGCTCGTCATCCCAGACTTGCATGACAATGTGATCCCACAACTCCGTGCTTGTTTCCTGAGCCCAAAAGCTGCGTTCCACCGTGGTGAGCATGTCTGTGAATGCCACAAGCAATCCCGTGTTGTAACCGTTATGTGAATCAACATCGTCAGACTCCTGTCAGTTTTTAGCTTAAGGAGTAACATGACATGCTGGTGAGACCCATCAGCATATTCCTCAGCAGTTTGGGATCCATTCCCGAAGACCGAAAAGGGAAATCAGAGCATGCAGTACAAAAATGTTGAAAGATGGCACCAAATGTGGATGGAGGCACAGCGATTCCTGGGATGCAAAGCGATGCATCACAGGGCTTTGGGACAGGACCCAGAATGCTCTGCAACCCTCCGCCTGCTTCCCACAAGCCACAGCATCAGAATGGGAAGAGGTGCTCTGTGGGATAGCTGCCCATAATGCACCGCTCCCAATGCCGCTGCAAGTGCCACAAATGCGGCCACGCCAGTGCGCTTGCAGCTGACAGTGTGAACACACTGCAGTGCTTTCCCTGCAGCGGTCTACGAGAGCTGGTTTAACTCACAGCTCTATGTCTGCAAGTGTAGCCATGCATTTAATACATGGGACACTAGATGGGGAGAGCTCTGAAGGCATTTTCTTTGTCTAAAAAAAAAAAAAAAATCAGTTATCTTTTCAAAGGAGATCAGACTGGTCTGGCATGATCTACCTTTTGTAAAACCATGTTGTATTTTATCTCAATGACAGTTTACCTCTAGTCCTTAACTACTTTCTCTTTCAAAATTTGTTACAAGACCTGGCATACACGGAGGTCAAACTAACAGGCCGGTAGTTTCCAAGAATACTTTTCTCCTTTCTTAAATACAGGAACTATATTAGCAATTCCTCAGTCACTGGTTACAACCCCCAAGTTTACAAATTCATTAAAAATCCTTGCTATTAGGTTTGCAATTTCATGTGCCAGTTCCTTTAATATTTTTGGGTAGAGATTATCTGCTTCCCCCCCCCCCCATCCCCGTTTTAGTCCCATTAAACTGGAATACATTTAGGAACCAACTCTCAAGAAATAGTAAATGTTCCATTTTACTTGGGACTGATGAGGCCTCAGCTGGAATACTGTGTCCAGTTCTTGGCACCACAATTTAAGATGTGGACAAAGTGAGTAGAGTCCAGATGAGAACAAAAAAGATGAAAGCTTTAGAAAACCTGACCTATGAGGAAAGATTAAAAAACTGGGCATGTTTAGTCTTGAGAAGAGAAGACAGAGGCGACCCGATAACAGAGGCAACCCGATAACAGTTTTCAAGTATGTTAAGGTCTGTTATAAAGGGGATATGACCAATTGTTCTTTATGTCCAATAAAGACAGGACAAGAAGCAATCAGCTTAGTCTTCAGCAAGGGACATTTAGGTTGAACATTAGGAAAAACTACCCTTATAGTTAGGATGTTAAGTTCTAGGACAGTTTAACCAAGAGAGGTTTTGGAATCCCTGCCACTGGAGGTTATTAAGAACAGATTAGACCAGTGGTTCTCTTTTTACCACTATGGGCTGCATATGCAGCTCTCTGCGTTATGTGGGCAGTACCCACACAATATATAAAGTACCTGTACTGCCCTAAGGATGTCACATGAGCCGCAGCTGTGTGCTGATTGGGCTGCAAGCAGCCCGCAGGTTGAGAACCACTGGGTTAGACAAACCCATCACGGGTAGTAGACTGGGAGCACGTGTAATTCAGGGAGCAAGTTAATGACAACTCCTTCCTTTCTGTCATTTGTAAAAATCTACAGAAATCACAAATTCAATGGTGTCACCCTCCAGGGTGTGGCACAAGGAACTTGCTGCCCTTCTGGCTCACAGCTCCAGATCCTTCCATTGGTGGAAATGTTGACAATACAATGCAGTCAGAAATGGGTTGACTTGGGTATCATTCAAAAGCTCTTTCTCCCACAAATACAATGGTACCAAACATGACAAATCTAGAATAATTATATTCTATTTTAGCTATACTTTAACACAGGCATAATCAACATGCAGCCCTTACAGAGTTAAATTTTTGCCCTCAACTGATAACTGTGTTATCAGTTAATGCTCAGAAAAGGATACTTTATTAAGTTTTTTAATGTTACAGAATACTACAAATAAAGGAGTGCTTCAAATTGATTTGCCATCACTGGCAAAAAAGAAGTGGTTCAGCAATACTGATTATCATCTTTATTATACAAAAAGGAGTTATGAGGCACTGATTAAGACATCAGCATCCAGCCAGAAATTACGGGACTCCAACTACAAATGCTATGCACAGTTACATAACTTACTTCATGTACCATAATTACAATCCAAAAGTAATTTATTACAAAATCCTAGTTTTTACTTTAGTCTATCATTTTTACACATCAATGGGGAGATGAAGAACAACAACAGTTGCTGAATCTTTGGCAAATATCGCCATAGAGGACCTAGTTAAACACAATGCTCTGTGGCACCTTACATGCTATAAGTGCTCCTGGAAAGGGAATTTGGCAAGGTTAGTGAGCATCAGGAAAAAATTGAAGATGCTGGCATAAGTGCCAGCCATGGGCAAGACTTGCCTTATACTAGGCCTCATGGCGTGCATTTTGAGACAAACAGCTGCTCCTTCCACAGTAACCCAGAATCCCGAAGGCATCCCTTAAGTACAATTTCAACAAGAGACAGGTGAGAAACTGTATGAAAACAGTCAGTCATTCTTAGTGAGAACATTTCATTAAAATTAAGTAGATGTATTGATCCAAAAGATTTCAAAGCATATGACATATATTGAGTGCTACGCTAACAATGTCTAACGTGTTAGATCAACAGGTAAAAGCAACAGAAACAAATACTGATTTTACTGCTGCAAACAGTGGAGTTCATAAATTGCCTCACAGAGGCTCTAATGGATGGGAAAGTAATGGTGACAGCTGAAGCAGAAGTTAAGAGAAATATGTGCTCTGAACAGGATTGAAGAAGAACAAGTGCTTAGTGGAAAGACTCTTAAAGCACTTATTGAAGATGAACTGTGGGATATGGATGCACTTTTTAGCAATCCTAGCTGCAGAAATGAATCACAATGCATGTCCTTAAAAGCTGCAAAAGACATGGCACTATCAAAAAAAAAAGTGCTGATGTCAACAGTAATATGAAGAATCTTTGCAGCGGCTGAATCTTTATGGAAAAGCATTTTGTCCTGCAGTACATGGGAGTTGCAGGGACCCATAGCTGATGCTAAATTTGAAAAAATAATTCCACATGACCTGTACTACAACTTTAAATAGTTCATCGGTGGTCATGGTGACTTCATCATCAGCAAATATGACCGTATTCAAACACAGAACAAGGCTGTCATTTTATTGCAAAGTCTCATGTGCAAGTGGCTTGAGTGAAAGGCAGGTTTCCAACATGTACAACTGTGTTACATATGTGTAATATACCACTACAAAATAACTGTTGGAAAAACCACATTATTTTACTGGAAGACATTTGATTTAGCCTCCAACGTCACACTCCACACTCCGAAGGTGCTCAGAACAGACAGTTACTGACGAGGTCATATTTGAATAAGAGGTGTTTGTATGCAGAGTTTACCATTTAAAGACCAAAATTATAACACTTTGCAGAGCTGCGCTGGTGGATGTTTTCCACAAAGCAGACAAATGGAGGAAAATTCCCACTGACAAGGGGTGCACTTATACCTGCTATACAAAGGGCAAATCCTCAGGCAATGGAAAGGTCAAAACTATCCTCTCCTATCAGGCATGGCTGGACCTTGAAGGATGGACTGATCACACCAGTTGGGAGCGCATGGTATTTCACACACAAATCAATCCTTCAGCTAATCAAATGCTTGGGTGCAAAGACCAGAGACTCACCTCCCTGCAGTGTTTAGCTAGCAGCCAGCCAGTGCAGGGTGGATAGGGATCAGTGTGACAATGTGTCTGGCAGTGCTGCCCTAGATGGTGATGACTCTGATTAACAAATGTTTTTAGTCATACCTGTCAAGCCTAGTTTCCCTAGGCTTATCGAAGATCAGTGTATTCTTTATGTAAGCGATAGCTCTCTATGTTAAAGTATAATTTAAAATGTGGCTTTTTAAACATTTTTCAAATCTATATCTATTCTATGTTTCTCATGTTTGGTACCATTGTGTTTGTGGGAGGAAGGGCTTTTGAATTATACCCAATTTGTCTCATTTCCAATTACACAATTATCAAACTTATCATCAATTGAGAGGACCTGGAGTTGAGTCCGAGGGACAGCAAGACCCCCTGACATGCCAGAAGGTACCAGCACTAAAATTATGGATCCTCAGATTTTTACAAATCAAATGACACCTCCCCTACCTTTTATCACTAAGTTGCCCACAGAATAAGATTTTACTACATTATGCTGCCAGACTATATATTTGGTTCTGCTTCAGTGGGGAGGGGGAAGGCAGATGAACTAAATGATCTCGAGGTCTCTTTTCAGATCTACATTTCCATGATTCCGTGATCTCAACTCTGTGATGACATGAGGCGGAACCACGGCATCTTTACTTAGCTGGTGTTTTGTTGGGGAACAGACTGATCTGAGACAGAGTTGGTGCAACTGCAGGTGAAATCTGGCAAGCAGCATCATGTATGTGCATACTACACTCTTGAAGGGATTCTGCACCAAAAAAGATTAGATTAAAAATTATGCGCACACTCTCTCAAAATTCTGCAAATTTTATTTGTCAAATAAATGTGGAGGCTCCAGCATGGCACTAGAGAGCACAGGCCATTGGCTGCACAGAGGTGGAAAATCACTGTGCAGCTCCCCGCAGGACATGGGCTCAGCGGTGAGGCTGCACCAAACCCTGACACAGCGCAAGGACCTGGCCTGCCCCAGAAACACCCCAGGGCCTTGCCCCTCCATGCCAAGTGCATCAGGTGTGGGCGGGCAAGCAGGCTCAGCAAGGCAGGATCCAAGTGTGGAGGAGCTTAGTGTAGGAAGATCCAGGTGTGTGTTGAGGGTTCTGTATGTGGCAATCTGGGTACAGGCAGCTCAGTGGGGGATCTGGATGCACAGGGGCTTGTTAGGGTTCTGGGTGCAGCGGTAATGGGATGCTGCAGCAGGGACCAGGTGAAGATGGTTGGGCTCAGCAAGGGGGTCTGGATGTGGGGGAAATAGTGAGGGGGTCCAGACCCTGGAGTAGTGGGGCAGGGATCCTGGTGCCTCATTGGAGTAGTCCTGGTTCAGGGGAAATGGGGTGTCTAGGTGCAGGGGTGTAAAGCTGGGCACAAGGGTCTACGCATGAGGGGGTATGGATGCAGGGGGGTTGGGCGGATGAGGAAGCAGCTTCCTGTACAGTGATCCCTCCTCCTACAGCTGAGTAGAGATAGGTGCAGGAAGCATGGGGGGGTGGGGTGAGGGAGTTTGCAGAGCTTCCTACAGCCAAGGGAGAAATCTGGAGATGGGTCTGACATAGCCTCAGATGCCATGGGGGAAGAGGAAGTCCTGTCTTCCCCAGCCCAGCCTGGACTAGCACCTGAGCCCGGTGCATGGTAGAAGCCATCACCCAGGTCCTCCCCATTCCCACCCCCTGCCCCACAGTGATTTACCTCTCTGCCAGCTATCCTGGGCACCTGAAACATACTGCTCGGGAGGGTCGCATGACTGCTCTTGTGGCTTCCCTGTCAGAAAGTCACTTTTCTGCAGGGGACAAATTCTGTGCATACACAGTGGTGCAGACTTCCCTCACGCGTAATACTAACATACAGCTGAACAGCCCCATACACATCAGCACTGTCATAGTCAAGTATGTTTCTATTCCAACAGTGATTGCATTGACAGGAATCTACGTTCAGCCAGGTATGCTCGTCGACCTGGTCAAGGCTCCTCTGAACTACTGTCTGTGATGGGATGAGAGAGAACAGAAAGGGCATTATTACAGGCTTGCAGCTGTCTCCTCCTGGGATGTGCCCGCAATCAACCAATCAAAGTAAGGGTAAATATGAATGGCCTTCCTTCTGAGATTGACCCTACCACCACTAGGCACTTTGACAACTCAGGGCTGTGAAAAGTCCAAACGGCAGTACCTTATACTGGTAATATTTGGACCCCACTAGGAATCTTTGGTATTTCCTGTAACCCAGATAGATGGCTATCTGAAAGCCTGGGTCTGGTTCATGGCTCTCAACTTACAAGTCTTGAGCCTGAAGAGACTGAGGTAAGCACAGCCATCCTGAAGCAGAGGCTATGTGTATACTTAACCAGCTACACTGGCACAATTTCAGCGTTGCAGCTGTGCCGTTTTAGCAGTTTAAGCAGAGACACTCATTACAGAGACGGGAGAGGTTCTCCTGTTGCTGTATTTAATCCACCTCCCCAAGAGGTGGTAGCTAGGATGATGAAAGAATTCTTCCACTGACCTAGTACTGTCTACACTGGGATTTAGGTTAGCTTAACTGCATGGCTCAGAGGTGACAACTTTTCACACCCCTGAACGACATAATTGGGATGACCCAACTTATTAGTGTAGATTTAGCTTGAGGCAGCATATGTATTTGTTCAGTCTCCTCAGGTCTAGAAGAGAAGGAAGTCCCTAATTTTTCTTCAGGATAAGGAACAGGAGGAGAAGCCTCTTTCTTTGTATTCAGTGCGTATCTCTTCTCTGGCTCCTAAATGAAGCAATAAGGTCACTTCTGTTTGTGCTAGGCTCTTGTGAAAAGGGTACCTGAAAAAGAACAGGGAAGGGGACAGGTAGGGAGTAATGTGTAGAAATGTATAGGGCCCATTTTGTCAGCTATGGTGGCCACCAAGGCCCAAAAGAAAGAGTGCAAGATGGTTCCTGAAAGTGGGTCCAGGCTCCAGTGTGATTCAATGCTCCTGTCAAATTTGCTGCCTCAGAAGGAGCCAGGTTAGCAGAGGAGGTGGAAGATGGCCATCCTCTGGAATACCTAGGCTGCCTTTTTTTGGGTACTCTGGTGTCCCCAAGAGTAGGACAGTGTCCTCTGCTGGGGATGGTACTTGCAATGTCAGGTCCTCTGTAGTGGCCTGTACCTTGTACAGTGTGCCAGATTCCTAGAGCCATGAGGCCTGTGTCATAGTGACAGCCATGGACTGGGCAGCTGTATCAGTGGCTGCCAGTAGTGACATTCCCACAGCCATCTTGCTCTCCTTAGTATTTCCTTTATCATTGAATACCAGGGTTGGAAGGGACCTCAAGAGGTCATCTAGTCCAACTCCCTGCTCAAAGCAGGACCAATCCCCAGACAGATTTTTACCCCAGTTCCCTAAATGGCCCCCTCAAGGATTGAATTCACAACCCTGGGTTTAGCAGGCCAATGCTCAAACCACTGAGCTATCCCTCCCCCTATCCCTACCTCATCCTTGTTCTGGTGCTTGATTTTGCATTCTCTCAGATGAGAAAGTTGTACTTGGCAAATAAGCCCTGGTAATTTGCCAACAGGAGCTGCAGTGAGGCTGATGAATATGACTTGCACTCAAAAATATACAACTCACTGGGGTCTTTGTTCTTCAGTGTTCCTTTTGTGGACACAATTTTTTCCTCGTCCTGCCAAGACAACCCTTGGTTTGGATAGGCATAAAAGTGTTCAAAGCCCTTTGGGGGCACCTCACATCTCTTCCCTGCTCTGCTCTTTTCCAAGTGGACGGAAGAGTGTCTGGGATATCTGCCACAGTCCTTTGGCTGGTTGCAGGATCTATTCATTAACAAGGAGGGCAATTCTGGTTTGCATTATGGTTGTCAAAATTTCAAAGAAATTGAGAGACTATAACTTTAGAGTATATAAATACTGCTTCAACATGCAGGGTCTCTTCAATGCAAGACAGGTGGTCCTAAAAAGCTTTAAAGTAATCAGTTGCTAGATCTGGGGCTGGTGTCACTGCCTCATGCACTGGAGGAGAAAGACAAGGGTTGCTGTAATTCCTTCATTGCTTCTTGCTCTTGGGAGCCATATGTTGTTCTGGTGTGGACAGCTTAATTAATGATGCCATTGGGAACATGATCTACTCTTTCTAGAAAGATAGGAAAAGGATCTGCTCCTGGATGCATAACAATTCCAGTAAGGCCAAGGTGACATGTCCATGGATACTGGCTTGGTTCAGGGTGGCTGCCTCAGTGCCACTCCTGCCCCCATTCTGAGACATGACTCTGAATAAGGGCTCCCCAGTGCCATCCTTCAGGTCACTATGAAAGCAGAAAGACGATCTCTGTCCAATGCAGGCAAAAAGGATGGCATGGAGCGTATCTCCTCTTTGAATGGCAGTGCTGTAAGGTAATATGGCATCAGTGCCAGTCATTTCTTTGGCATGGTGAAGGTCTCTGGAGGTGATCCAAATTCCTCCAGATTGTATCTTGGGCCCTTGCTGAGCTCAGCTGCAGAGACCAGTACCAAGGCTGGCACTGGGGATCTCACTTCCTATCTGGTCAAGGACTTAGACCTTGTCTACACTACACAGTTTTGTAGACGAGTCATGTTTTGTCACCAAAACAGTGGCAATGTATATACTACAATGCTACTTCTGCCAACAAAACTCTCCTGCTTTGCCGACAAAATAAACCACCTCGACAAGAGGTGTAGAGCTTTTTGTGGCAAAGTTAGAATAACAAAATGTCAGTGTAGACACTGTGGTTGGTTATGTTGCTATAAATAGCTTCCAGGAGGTAACCCACAATACCCATCCTGACAGCTCTGGTCAGCAGTTCAAACTCCTCCTGCACCCAGGTACAGAAGCATGTGCCCCATCTCCTTTAAAGACTCAGGAATTTTTAAAATTCCACTTCCTGTTTGCACGGCACAGAGAGCTCACATCACATCTTCCCAGCTGACCATGATGACTCCATGCAGCAAACGCTCTCCTGCTTGGAACACACTGAGTTGTTGGATCTGCTAGCACTGTGAGGAGAGGAGGCTGTGCAGTCCCAGCTCCACTCCAGCTGTAGGAACTTCAATACCTACAGGCAGATCTCATGTCTTGTTGGATAGGAGCCACAAACAGGACATGATGCAATGCTGTACGAAGATAAAAGAGCTGAGGCAGGCTTACCAGAAGGCAAGGGAGGCAAACCATCGCTCTGGTGTTGCGCCAAAGACCTGCCACTTCTATAAGGAGCTGGACACCATCCTTAGCAGCAACCCCACCTCCACCGCCAAAAGCCAAGTGGATACTTCAATGCGGTGGCAGGCAGCAGACACTGGACTCAACCCCAAGGATGAAGTTGTAGTGCACACGTCACAGTTGTCTGGTGGCATGGTGAGTCAGGATCTCTTTTCCACTCTGGGGGGGCAGGGTCTGGCCAGTCCCAGCAGTCCATCTCTGGTGCGCATGATGTAAGAGGAGAGTCCTAGGTAAATGATTTTTGCATTGATACTGCTTGGTTATATATGAGATAGAGATGTTCTTTACTCTGTATATTCTAGAAGTGGGTGAAGGGATAGAAATGCACAAGACTAGCTGTGTTTGTGTGCTCCATATTCCCCTGTGCAGTTAAGCAGTGTCACAGAACAGCGTGTTGATACACACCGAGATTTCACGGAAAACCTCCAGAGAGATCTCCAGGAAGCTTTCCTCCAGGTACTCGCCAATCCTTTGCTGAAGGTTCCTTGGCAGAGCTGCTTTTTTCCTACAATGGGGGAAGGGACCTTTCCTGCGCCACTCAGCAATCACTTGTGCAGGGACCAAAGTGGGCACACAGGCAAGCAGCATAGGGACTGGATCTAAAACTGCAATTGTGAAGGAGATGCATCCTTGCTTAATCAGGAGCAAAGTATCAGCTTCAATCACCCCTGCCTGTGGAAAATGGTGACAGAATTTATAATATTGTCCTTAGTCACCTGCACTGATCCCCTTAAAAACCACCTAGACCCTTTGGCCCTTCTTGAATGCCCAGGCCGAACTCACCATATTCAGAGCGTTCACCGAGATGTTTGCTTGCCAAAGGATAGTGAGAAAGTGATTGGTATGTTAAAAGAGGCGTATTTCACTATAATGATTCAATGCTGTGTGTGAACGAAATCATGCTGCTGCGTATTGTTTCTTGCGCTACTGCAGATATGATCTTTGGGGGAACCTGACACTCCAGCTGAGTGCCTCCACCAGATAAGAAAGCGACCAAGATGGAACAAGGAGGACCTGTTCCGAGAGATGCTCCAATACCTGGAGGCTGAAAAAAAGAGAACAGAGTGGAAAAAAACCCTGCAGAACAAGAAGGAGAGTGAGGAATGCATTGTTAAGGGTTAGGAGCGAATGATAAAAGTGACTGAGGAGCAAACAGATGTTGAAGACCCTAATCATGCCCCAGATAGAACATGTGTGCTCGGCCCCCTCCTGCAGCCAATACAGAACTGCTTTCCACACCCTCCCCAAACTCCCAAACATTCCTTGCAACTTCCTGGAACATTCGGTCCTCCATTCACTTCACTTCTTTGGACAGCTTCCAAAATGATAGCTTGACTTACACACAGTTATTAGACACGATACTGCCCGGCACTGTTATCTCCCTTCCCATTAAGTCTTCTCTGTGTATTAATTGGTATTTCAAAGAGTTTGTTTTTTATTAAAGATAACCAGTCTGTCTCCTACATGTGGTGGTTGCTGCTGGTAGTAACACATAGTAGCACTTTGATCATTTGTTGACTAAAAACCCTAGTCATGAATCATCACAATTTTCATGCAAGGCAGCAAGTTAACAAAGTGCTGTATGAAACGACATCACTGGAGTTCATTATCTATATGTTGCCTCAAAGCCTCCCCAATTTGAATAGCTTCTGCTTGTGACCCTCTAATAGCCCTAGTATCTGGCTGCTCAAATTCAGCAGCCAGGCGATTCACCTCCGCACTCCGTCCTGAGGGGAAAAAACCTTTTCACCCTTAGCCTCACAAATATTATGGAGCTGCAGCAGGCTCTTATGACCATGGGAATGTTTTCTCATTTAGGTCTAATCTGCCATAAAGGCAGCGACAGTGTACTTTTATTCTGCCAAAGGCACATTCCATGGTCATTCTGCACCTGCTTAGCCTATGGTTGAAGTGCTTCTTGCTGCTGTCCAGGTTTCCCATTTAAGGCTTCATGAGCCATGGGAGTAAGGAGTACGCTGGATCCCCAGGATCACTAGGGGCATTTCAACATCTCCAATTGGAATCTTCTGGTCAGGAAAGAAAGTCGCTGCTTGGAGCTCTCTGTACAGGCCAGTGTTTCTGAAGATGCGTATGTTAAGCACCTTCTTGGACCATCCCACATTGATGTCAGTGAAACACCTGTTGTGATCCACAACCGTCAGCAATATCAGAGAAGTATCCCCCTTTATCGATGTATTCCATCACAAGATGGTCCAGGGCCAAAACTGGAATATGCGTGCCATCTATTGCTCCGCCAGTTAGGAATGTGGCTTTCTGCAGTCAAAGTTCCACAACCACTGCTTATCACCCCAGATCTGCATAATGATGGGATCCCACCACTCAATGCTTGTTCCCTGAGCCCAAAAGTGACAGTCCACAGTATTCAGCTGCTCCATGAATGACAAAAGTAATCTGGTGTTTCTTTCCACGGCACACAGCAGGTCAGGCAACACTGATTCCTGTTCAGACTGTGTGCTCATGATATACTGCATGACCATTTGTGATGCGTTCAGAACAGTTATCAGTAAAGTGCAGTGGAGGATCCATCCTTTCAGACAGATGGCAGGCACACAGTAACAGGGGCCATTGAAAAAATGCCATGAAATGCAGTCAGAAGCCCATGGAATGTTGGGACAGAAAGAACTGCATGGGACATTGAGTCCACACCCATGATGCACTAAGATCCATTCTGCCTTCCCACAACTCCTAGCTTTAGGAAGTGGCATAGTAAGTAGCATAGCGGGATAGCTACCAACAGTGCACTGCTCTGTCAGTGCTAGAGCACCAAGTGTGTACATGTTCTGCCGACAGAAGGAGCTTAGTGTGAACATGTACAAGTGATATAATTATACCAGTGTGTTGATAAAACTTTGTAGTGTGGACAAGGACTTAGGCTGTTCTTTGAGGAGTGATGTTTAGTTTCCTCCTTCTCAGACTTCTTTTCACATTTGGAGCTAATATTTGGGCTCTGTGAATGAGCCTCATCAATATGTATGGGCCTCTATGCTGGCTTTACTGCCTAGAATACTGGCCCCAGGACTGACTTGTCTCCAACAAGAATAGTATGCAGCTTGTTGTAAGGGCACCATCTCATTTACTGTTGGCCTCCCTGACCTTGTGATATTCCTACTGAAGTTCCTTTGCTTTCATGCTTCACTGCTGCTTATTCCCATCATACCCCTTGGGCGGCATCCCACATGCCATCTGTTCATAGATGTCCATGTTTCTACAACTTGTCTATAGCTGTGCTTGAAACCTCTTCTTCTCACAGGCAGAAGTTCCAACACCTCCAATCTACTGCAGGCAGCACTGCATCTAGTGCATGGACCCACCATAATCAGTTGGGCGATTGCATACAAAGGTGAGCTGCTAGGTGTGCTTGCCACGGTGTGCAATCAGGAAATGGGATTAAAAAAACAACCCCTGGGGGAGCTTAAATGGTATTAGTGGGAGGGAGGACAGTGGCTTCCAGTCTCTGACTCCTGAGAAGCAGAGTTTACAGTTGTGGCCAGAGTAGTCACTGTCGCAGGGAATGAGGTATTGTGGGACAGATGGTGGAGGACTGTTAAGGTTGACACAGGTGATGCGGTGTCTACGCTCACACTGCATTGACCTCAGTAGGTCAACCATGACTCCATACCATTTGGGGAGGTGGTTATACAGACTGTATCAGTGTGACAAGGTGCTTACATCACCTGCAGATACATTTGAGTGTAGGTGCATACACAAATAGTTAGATTGACATAAGTTTCTGTGCATCGACCTAAGTACTGTAGATCAGGCCTGAGAACAAAAACAAACAAGACCTCCTACACCCTCTGAAGTGCCAGAACTGCTCTGTTCCAAGATTTCAAGCTTCCAGCTTCTTGACAGCTTCTCCAATGCTTTGCAATACAAAAGGTAGTAGCACATTGAAAGTTTGGTGGCAGAGTAATATTAAACTGAATTTTATTCCAAATTAAATACACACAGCAATGGCTATATGTTGACTAGGCTAAACTGAACTAAAAGACGCAATGGGGGCGAGAAGACTAGGAGGGAGTGAAGAAGTGAAGAAATACTTTATACTTCTAGATCAGGGGTCAGCAACCTTTCAGAAGTGCTGTGCCAAGTCTTCATTTATTCACTCTAATTTAAGGTTTTGCATGACAGTAACACATTTTAATGTTTAAGGAAGGTCTCTTTCTATAAGTCTATAGTGTATAACTAAACTATTGTTGTATGGAAAGTAAATAAGGTTTTAAAAATGTTTAAGAAGCTTCATTTAAAAATTAAATTAAAATGCAGAGCCCCCCGGACTGATGGCCACGACCCAGGCAGTGTGAGTGCCACTGAAAATCAGCTAGCATGCCGCCTTCGGCATCTGTGCCATAGGTTGTCTACCCCTGTTCTAGAGTCCAGAAGACAAATTTAAGCCTGACATTCTATATAGGACATGGGGCCTTGAACACAGGCTTGTAGTAGAAACACAACAATAGTAATAGATGAAGACACTAGAGAATGTCAAAATTAAGAAAATTTACAACTGATAAGCAAAAGCAGATCGAATTACCTTCCGCAGTTCAATTGTTACTTCATTTCTGTGTCTTCTCATAGTCTAAAAAGCAAAAAAAAAAAAGGATCAAGATTATATATGAAGAAAAAACAGCATACAAGGATTTGTAAACAGTGTTCTCCTAAGTCACTTTAAAATGAAGCCACTCACAGAAAGCTACAACAGAAGAGGGCTTAGTGTACATTTTGTTTTTTTACTGACAGGTGCTTTAATCAATTTTGGAATCTTTCACAGCACAGATCTTGGGAACCACAGGGTTAAAGAAAAAAGATAAATACCTCACAGATATGGTAAAAGCTTCATTATGAATGCAGAAAACAAGTACACTGAAGGACAGAAAGCTTTTTGAGTAGTTTAATATAGTGCTCCCTTGTGAAGTGCCGCAAGGTTCAGTTCTCTTTGGTCTTACAAATATTTACATGTAACCACCAGGAAAAAAGTTGAGTTCAAATGTTAACCAGATACAGGTAAATCTGTAACCACATTATCCCAATATCTGCCTGAGATCAGCACATGGATAAGAAGAGCTGGCTGATGCTTAACCCACTTAAGACAGGTTATGCTTGTAGGTAGAGGGAAGCACTCTGAAGAGCTTACCACAGTGCCAGTGGAGGATGTATGTCCATAAATGTCAAGACAGACTGCAATCTAAGGGTCCTTTTAGACTCCTCACTGATGCTGGCTTAGAGATTGCATCTCATCCTTGATCATACTGCCTCTTGCACCCTCGAATTTGCTTACAGAATACAATTTACTTGGATCTGGAAGCATCAGCTTTGAAAAACTGCAACTGGTGCCGAACGCCGCAGGATACCTCCTCAGCCACGTGGTAACCAAAAGCACGAAGTCCCTGTACTTTGCTCATTCCATTTTCTATTGACAATCACATCACCTTCAAAATTCTTGATCTTTATCTTCAAGGATCTAAATGGTCTCTTCCCACAACACCTAAAGCTCCACCTCATTCTTGGAGGCCTCAACCATCTGGATCCATGTAACAATTATCTACAGTGAATTAACATCATGTGCACAGAAAGACAAGGCCTTTTTACAGGCTTGCCCAATACTAATGACATCACTCCAACAATAAATAAATACAACCACAAACCTCAACATTTTCTGATTCAACATGAAATGCACTTTTGACCTTCTTTCCCACAAACAATGCATGTTCTCTAACTGAGGTACTGGCCTTCTCCCTGTGCTATACTGCTACAGCTGAGGTGCCTAGAGCTGGAACCACTCCTTTTTTTACATGAAGAGGTGGTTACTGGCAAGGCAATCTCTATGAGAGTTCCACGACTCTGGAACTTGGTCCTCACCCTGCCCTGATCCACTATTATTAATCAAATTCATGCTATTTTTAATATCTTTTTTAAAAACAGAATTTTTTTTGTCTGAATTCCTATCTGAATTATGATTTTAATGATGCAGGAATTTTGCTGTACTACTAATTGCGTTAGGGGGCTTGAACCTTGTATAGATATTATTTACACCTAAATATTAGTTTACTCACTACATTTTAATTTTGTATAGCAAACATAATACACCTCTACCTCGAGCTAACGCAACCCGATATAATACGAATTCAGATATAATGCGGTAAAGCAGTGCTCCGGGAGTGGGGGACGGACAGCGGCTGTGCACTCCAGTGGATCAAAGTAAGTTTGATAAAACGCAGTTTCACCTATAACTTTAAGATTTTTTGGCTCCCGAGGACATTATATCAAAGTAGAAGTGTACTTCCTGCAGAAGGAAAACCTTAAAAATCTAAACTAGGAGTCTGACATTAACTATGACAGGCATGTCATAAGAAATAAAAACAGAAGTCTACCAAGTGGATAGTCTCAAACTTCTAGTTACCTCAAAATTTTGAGGTCTACTCCAAGAAATTATACCAGCTCTTGAAATAAGCTATCCAGAGCCTTGAAAGAGGCTTGCACTGTTAAAAAAAAGGTAAAATGCAAAACATACTCCACATTTAAGGTAGGTCATTTGTGATGACCTTTCCAAAGAGCCGGAAATCCTCTGTTCACCACCACATTGGTATATTGCTCCTTTTAAACATACAGTATTTACAATAAAAATAAATGTGAAATACTGGCATTTGAAATATTTTCTTCATATTGCACAACTGGATATAAAATATAAATTTGTTATACAATGTATTTTTTCAGTAAGTCTTTCCTTTACTATGCTTTAGTGTATTAAATAAAGAATGTGATTTAATATTTAAATATATGCATGCTTACTTAGTGAATTACCAATTGTATCTTTGGTAAGTATCCAGAAGGCGATTTGGTTATACAGACATATGTAGTGCTTGCTACAAAAATTAATTTAAAGCTAATTTAATAATTGACAGTTAAAAAATATATATCTACACATACACACACAATGCAACAAATGTGTATCAATGGCGTACTTATTCGCAACTGACCCAACCTGAATCTCTCCACGTATAATTTAAATACAAATGTTTGAGCTACAGGTCAATGAAAAAGTCTGCAGTTTATTCCTGTGAACAGATTTTAAAATAAGTATGGTTAATTCTTGTTTCGCTTATTCTTGTCCCAGGGCACTATTTAACCAGACATCTGTACAAAAATTTTCTCTATGCTTGCTTCAAATTAACATTACTGGAAATACTCAATGGGTTAATAGCAGCTTCCTAAAAAGTCCTAGATTCAGGATAAATCAAATTACTTCCTTTAATATTTATGTGTAACTATTTTCAAAGTACTAATATGATCCTCTCTCTCAGTGCTAGACTCAAGCTAGTGCCATGGTCTGAATACCATACTCCTAGCACTACACCTACAAGTTAGAAGCAGAGGCGCTGTCAGTTTAGCAGAAGTATGATATAACACACTTGTTCTATACCTGCCATAAACTTTTTCTTAAGAAAAGACATTTTTCTCATCCCAATCAGAGGAGTTCAAGAACAATTCATGAAGTCATAGAGGGTGTCCTTATGACAGGTTCTTGGTGAAGTCATACATGCCCTGCTTCCAGGATGGGAGGACAGCAGTTGATTACAGGGTGGGTGCATACATGGTCATACTAGAAACTTTGGCCTTGGCTACACTGGTGCTTTACAGCGCTGCAACTTTCTTGCTCAGGGGTGTGAAAAACACACACACACCCCCAGTGCTGCAAGATACAGCGCTGTAAAGCGCCAGTGTAAACAGTACCGCAAGCTAATCCCCATGAGGAGGTGGAGTACGTGCAGCACTGGGAGAGCCCTCTCCCAGCGCTGGCACCGCGACCACACTCACGCTTCAAAGCGCTGCTGCGGCAACGCTCCCGCAGCAGCGCTTTGAAGTTTCGAGTGTAGCCATACCCTTAGGGACCAAGTACGCCTGTAACAGATGCTGCAATTTTCAGATTTCCAAAAATTACTGATTGTGGTTCATTTTTCAACTCAATCTATTTTACAACTAACTTTCTCCCACTTATCAGTAGGTCATAGTTCTATTTTATCAGAGCCACTGCCAAGACAAGTTAAAAATGTATGAAAGCGCAAAGTAATTAGATACTCCACCTTCTGAGAAGGAAATTCAGCATAGCGACAGTGGTGCAAACAAAGTTATATCCCCCAGAGACTCTAAATTGAGCACATTGCACAAGGTGTCATGTACTAATGCATCATACTACAGTTGCTCACCTCAGGCATACAGAGGCAAAAAACTAATCACCAAGTGCTATCATGGCACAATAGTGCACATTTAAATTAGCAGTAATGTTACAGCACAGCTATGACATCCTAAATGAACTGGCACTTAATTAGTAGTTAAGTCCATATGACATTTCATAATATTACAAAGAAATAAGATTTTCTTTGCCGATTCAGTATCTATGATGGACAAACTACCTATAAAAATGTTAAGATTAATATGAAAACTTTTTAACAGTGAGGTGCCAAGCTCTGAAATAGGCAGTCTTAAAAATAGATGTTGAAATTAACATTGCTTAAGTTATTTCTTTAGCATTTTCTTCAGCAAGATAAGGAACTTTAATGAAAAAAGGCATGGAGATAAATAAAAATCTGGTGTGCTTACACTTAATGTTTCAGGTTTATTTTTTAGGACAGGAATCAATCTCTAGATATGCTTTAAAACCTGACATGAAACATGCCTGACTAGAGTCCTTCCCTATCATTTCCATTCTAATTTTGTTTGTTTAGTCAAAGTTCCATCACATAGCACAACAAGAGCTAACCTTCACTGAAAAGTCACCTAGATTTACCAGTATTGTATGCGAAGATGTCCACGTGAACACCTTACATCTTCCTGACTGCACTATAAATATATTCATGTTAAGGCTTGTCATAAACAGATAGTTAAGGGTTAATGTCTCTTTTACCTGTGAAGGGTTAACAAACAAACAGAGACCCAAACACCTGATCAGAGAACCAATCAGGAAACAAGATACTTTCAAATCTAGGTGGAGGGAAGCCTTTGTTTGTGGGTTTTGGGTTGGTGGGTTGTTCTCTCTGGTGTTCTCTCTGGACGGGACTAGATGTACAACCAGGTTTCTGCCAATCTCCCTGCTACAGTCTCTTATCTATTCAGAATAGTTAGTAAGTAAAAAAGGCGGTTATAGTCTTTTAACTTGTTTTTCTTATTTGCAGATGTGTACTTGCTGGAAGTAGCTTAAATTGTGTTTCTGCTGTAGAAAGCTTCTTTCTATTGTCTATAAGCTATAAAAACCCTGTATATTTACCATCTTGACTACAGAGACAGTTTTTATGTTTTTTCCTTCTTTATTAAAGTTTTCCTTTTTTTTTTTAGAATCTAATTGATTTTTTTGGTTATCTATTGTAAGACTCCAGGAAAGGGAGTCTGCACTCACCAGGGAATTGGTGGGAGAAAGGAAGAAAAACCTGCTCTCTGCGTTTATCTCTGTATCTCTCTCCGGGGAAGAAAGGAGAGGGAAGGGCTGATTCAAGGAGTTGAATCACGGTGGTCTCCTAGTGTACCCAGGGCAGGAAAGAGCTGGGAGGAAGAAATGGAGGGGGAAGGGAAATGGTTCATTCCCCTTTGTTGTGAGACTCAAGGAATCTGGGTCTTGGGGGTCCCCAGGGAAAGATTTGGGGAGACCAGAATTTATCAGGTACTCAGAATCCTGATTGATGGCAGCCTATCAGATCTAAGCTGGTAATTAAGCTTAGGGGAATTCATGCTAGTACCCATATTTTGGACGCTAAGGTCCAGATTTGGGAATTATACTATGACAAGGCTATCAAACGATTAAAAAATAATTGCAATTAATTGAGAGATTAAAAAATAGTAGCAATTAATTGCAGTTTTAGTTGCAGTTAAACAGAATACCAATTTAAATTTATAATAAGTATTTTCTCATGTTTTTCAACATTTTCAGATATATCCATTTCAATGACAACATAAAATACAAAGTATACAGTGCTCACTTTACATTATATTTTACTACAAATATTTTCACTGTAAATAGTATTTTTCAATTCACCTCATACAAGAACTGTAGTGCAATCTCGATCATGAAAATCCCAATTTACAAAATGTAGATTTTTTTTTTTAAAAGCATAACTGCACTCAAAAACAATGTAAACCTTTAGAGCTTACAGGGTCACTCAGTCCTACTTCTTGTTCAGCCAATCATTAGGACCAGGGGTCGGCAACCTACGGAACACGTGCCACCTTTGGCATGCGAGCCGATTTTGCCTCGCATGTGGCTACCAGCTGGGGTCCCGGCCGCCGGCCCCACTCAGCATGCGGCCGGCTGAGTGAACGGAACCCCAGGGCGGTAGGAGGCTGAACAGGGCCGGCGGCTGGGCCCTCAGACAGGCAGCAGGTGCACCTCCCAGTTCCCCTCTCACCGTGCTCAGGTTCTGCAGCTCCCAGGAGTGAGAGCCGCTGGGGCACAGCGCCCTGAGCCTGCTGCGGGAGGGGCAGCAGCTCACACTCTCGAGAGCTGCAGAGCCCAATCACGGTGAGGGAGGAGCCAGGGGGCACACAGGTACCGTCGCACACATGCATCTCATGCAGGAGCCCCCCTGGCTCCCCCCTCACTGCAGTCGGGTTCTGTGGCTCCTAGAAGTGTGAGCCGCCGCTGTCCCTCTCGCAGCTCCCCCCTCCTGCTGCCTCAGTACTCCACATGGAGTTTTGCCTCCACGTGGAGCCAGCCTCTGACCAGCATGGGCCTGGTAAGGGGAGTCCTGGGGAGCAGTCGGGAAACAGGGGGAGAACTGGATGAGTCAGGAGTTCTGGGGGTCCTGTCAGGGGGTAGGGAGTGGTTGGATGGAGTGTGGGAGTCCCCAGGGGTCTGTCTGGGGGGCAAGGGTGTGGATAAGGGTTGGGGCAGTCAGCGGACAGGTAGGGGGTAGGGTCCTGGAGGGGGTAGTCAGGGGACAAGGAGCAGGGCAGGGGTTGGGGGTTCTGACCAGGGTAATCGGGGTGGGAAGTGGGAGGGAGTGGATGGGGGTGGGGCTAGGGCAGGGCTCTCCTCTCCTCTTTTTTAATTGTTGAAATATGGTAACCCTAGGTGAGGGAGGAGCCGGGGGGGGGCGCATGGGGGCTGGTGCCCGCATACATCCACTGCAGCCTGCAAGAACCCTCAGTGGGGGTGCCGGGCTGCAGCCTGAGCAGCAGGGGCAGGGGAGGGCGCAGCTGGTCCCCGCTAGTGGCACTGCCACCTTTGCAGGGCTGCTGCCCCCCTGCACTACGCCGGCTCCTCCATGGCTGGGGCTCGCTGCTGCTGCAAGCGGGACGCTCTGGCTCTCCGGTGCCTCCGGAAGGCGACTCCTCCTAGCCAAGCTGCTGCAGCAACGCAAGCCCAGCAAAGCCAGTGAGTGGATTCGAGGCGAGGACCACCTGGGTGGGGTAGGGAGGGCTATGCACCCTCCAGGGGAGTTCAGGGGGCAGGGAGGGGGGAACCTGGTCTGGGGAGCAGCCCCTGGGCACGGGTGGCCCCTTGGGTCTATAAAGGCTCATTGGGATTTGCCCCTCAATGAACCTATGTGCAAGGGGGATGCGGGGGGAAGGGAGGGCAAGGGGGAAGTTTCGCTAAGGGTGCAAAATATCCTTGCACTGGCTCTGCCCCAGGGGGTGCATGCATCCCAGGTTACGAACTACTGCACTAAACTGATAAGATCTGCATTTTAAAATAAGCTTCTTAAAATATTTTTTAAAACTTGTTTACTTTACATACAATAGTTTATAGACTTATAGAAAGAGACCTTCTAAAAACGTTAAAAACGTTAAAATGTATTACCGGTATGCAAAACCTTAAATTAGAGTGAATAAATGAAGACTCAGCACACCACTTCTGAAAGGTTGCCGACCCCTGATTAAAACCAATACATTTGTTTATATTTACAGGAGAGAACATTGCCCACCTCTTATTTACATCACCTGAAAGTTAGAACAGGTGGGTTCTGCTTGATAACAATCCAAAGCAGTGCAGACTGACACCTTCATTTTCATCATTTCAGTCAGATGCCACCAACAGAAAGCTGGTTCTCTCTTTTGGTGGTTCGAGTTCTGTAGTTTCTGCATAGGAGTGTTGCTCCTAAGACTTCCATCAGCACGTTGCACACCTTATCCCTCTGAGATCATGGAAGGCACTTCAGATTCTTAAATCTTAAAGATATTTTTAGAAATCTCATATTGGTACCTATTTTGCCAAATCTGCACTGAAAACATTCTTAAAACAAACATATGCTGAGTCGGCATCCAAGACTGCCATAACACGAAATATATGGCAGAAAGTGGGTAAAACCATGGAGCAGGAGACATACAATTCTCCCCCAAGGAGTTCAGCCACAAATTTAATTAACACCTTTTTTAAATGAGTGTCATCAGCATGGAAGCATGTCCTCTGGAACAATGATTGAAGCATGAAGAGGAATACAAATGTTTACCGTATCTGGCATATAAATACCTTGCAACGCTGGCTATAAAAGTGCCATACAAACCCCTGTTCTCACTTTTAGGTGACGTAAATAAGAAGTGGGCAGCATTATCTCCTGTAAATGTAAACAAATGTATTGGTCTTAATGATTGGCTGAACAAGTACCACCACTGAGTGGACTTGTAGGCTCTAAAGGTTTACACTATTTTGACAGAACTAATGTGTGTTCATTTATTATCTCCTTCCAAAACAGACTCACTTCCCCGCCTCCTCTGAAACAAAGGTCAGTAACAGCTACTGAAGTCAAACCTAACAACTGGATGAAAACTAAATTTAAATAATACTTATTAAAAATAAAAAATGCTAAGATGAGAAAAGCCACATAGGACGGTATGTCAAGAAATTCACTAGATCTTAAAATAAATGAAACTGCCTTTCCAAGACAATGTCCTACATAAATCTTCAAACCTCTGGTTTAAAAATCTCTGGCAAAGCAGTCTTCAGCAGCTATTTGTTGGTCATCACAGAGAATATACACAAGAAAATAGAAACTGTCATACAGGATCAGATTAGCCTTCCTTCTAGTCTGGCATCCTGCCTCCAACAGTGGACAAGTGCCAAATACTTCAGCGAGAAATACAAGAACCTCATAATGGATAATTATGAAGTAACCTGTTCATAAGGAAAATTTCTTCTTGACTTTCCCTCAGTGATTGGTTTATATCCCTCATTATCTTTGTATCCACAATAGCAGCAGTTGCAAGTGGATACAAGTCTGAAGGGTCTACCAACTATTTCAGCAAGCATCAAAACAGCAAGACGCTGTTCCCAGACGACTCCATCTTTAGTCTCCTATACTTTTTTCCTGTAATGTTCAGCCGCAGTGGTCAGCTACAAAGGACAAGCGCTCACCAACTGTGTCTGTGCTTTTCTAATGAACACCCAAAGCAACCCTATATAAAAAGGTTTTCTATCAGCAAAACCCCAGCCAGAGGTTTGGGGGGGAAGATGTCCTTAGAATGAATGCTGAGACCAAATGTCACCGCTAACAATCCCACTCTGAAATAACCTGTTTATGTCAAACCAGCTTTAAATCCAGGTCTCCAACACCACCATTTCCTAGTATTTCACAATATTAGATCCAAAAAATAAGCAAATTTGTTATGAACTGGGCATAAACAATTGCTTTGAAGTTTTGGATAAGAATTAAGATTTACTGAATCTTTAAACATGAATGAATAAGATTTTTAGAGAAGAAATTATGACAAGAAAAAACTCTAAAAATGAAGATGATAGTTTGTAGTACAGAATATGTATGTCACTGGAGATAGGACCAAATCAAGTTTAGAAACAATGTCCTGGCACAGAATAAAGAACTCAACAACCCTTCCTCTTCCAAAACCAACTTTGTATACAAAAAGCTTGACCCCATCCACACTGACCAGCCAAACTGTTTGGATAGTTACTTGAATCAGTTTCAAACACGATTTAAAACTGGTGTAGGATAACTATTCCTGGTGCCGTGTACTGTAGTTGAGTGTAGAATCAAATTCAGAAAGTTTTGTGCCATTGCTGTTCACAAAGTATTTAAACTTCATATTCAAAAATTAATTTTAGATTATCCTACATATGCACTTTAGTAAATCATACAAGATTATGCTTGAGGGACTACAGAATAGGAATTCTAGGCCCCTGGAATATACACTTGCCTTCACTTTGGCTACAGTACAAGTTTTCCTTTTTAAGTGTATCTAAAGTAGCCACCAACTATTTCTTCAGATATTACGTCATTAGTCATTCTGAGAGAGAAGAAATATAAAGATTCAAGGATTTTTTTATTTTATTAAATAAATTAAAACTGCATTTTTGCATACAGAACAGTGGCTCAATATCAAATTTAAATTCTGCCCATAAAATCAAGTTTAATTTGGCAGTCACTAAAATTTGTTTCCATTTTAACTACAATTTTTTCCATCATTTCAGTTGCAAGGGGGAGCAAGATTATACAAAGCCAAGGTTAAGTCTTAGGTTAGACTTTTACACTTGAATTGTAATGCAATGAAAGACTCCCACCACTGCAATATAAACAGAACTGGAGACTATTGTGCCAGCCCAGCCTGCCCCCATCACTAACTAGAATACCTAGAGAATAAGCAACCCTTAAAACTCAACCTCTTTCCCGATGCCACACTAGCAGAGCAGGAGCCAAATTCAGGTGCTTAGTTGGTAAAGTTAGGATGGGAGATGAATATGGTGTTATGGGTTGGGTGGTTGGTTATATTGTGGATTTTGAAGCAGAAAGGGGATGGGTTGGATACTTACAGTTATATGTTCAAAAGCACTTGAGACTTAGGAGTCTAAAGTCATCTCTGCACTATAAACTTAAGTCAACCTACGTCAGGTCCACTTACAGACACCGCAGTAATTACTGCGGTTCACATCCACACTGGCTTTCTTCTGTCAGTGGTGCATGTCCTCACCAGGAGCACCTCCACCAACTGAAAAGGTGCAAGGTGAGTGGGGGGGCTGACAGCCCGGACTTCTGGCTGCCCCCCACTCCTAGCAGGGAGCTGAAGAAAGGGGACAGCCCTGCTCTACCTGGAGCCCACCACTGGTGCCAGGCTTTCTGGTCAATTCCATAGCTCCAGTAAGGAGCCATGAAATTGGCTGTTGGTTTTCATTCTTGTCAATGTAAGTAAGGTAGCATCTTCACAGATGCTGCATTACCCTAACTACTCTGACATAATCCTTACACCTCCCATGAAGATGGGGTTATGATGTTGGTGTGGTAGGGCACTTATCGGCGGGAGCAAGGCTGCAGTTTGTACACAGACATAGCTATGCAGCGTAGACCAAGCCTAAGTCACCCAAGCACTTAACATTTAACCCTTTCTGTGCTTCTTCCTTATTCTCCTACCCACTGAAATCCCCCACTACTTGGCCTTTTCCAAAGGGGCAAAAATCCCAGTAGGATTAAGAAATAAAGACAGCCCTTTTTATATACCCTTGCTTGGGTCAGATCCAGCTTTCCAACCTCTGTGTTGGAAAGGAGGAAGTTGACTGAATAGTCCAGGGAAAAAAAAGATTCATAATCACAGAAAGGAAAATTGCCTGGAGTTATAAGAGTGGTGTAATGGAAGACCCATGTCAATTCAAGTACAGACCAGGATCAGAGACTCCATTGGCTACTTTACTAAACTATCTTAGTGAAGGATAAAAAGCAGGAGTCCATGCTGATATCGTTAGACCTATCAGATCCTTTCAACATTGTTGATTCCTGGTGTTTACTTGCAGGCAAATCCTATTAGGGATAGATAGGACTGCTGTTCAATGGCTCCACTCCTAGATCTGAGAGAAATATTAGCAGACCATTTTGGACAATTTCTCAATTAATGAGAGCACTTTTACATGGGGCTTCCATAGCGCTTCAGATTGTCCCTGCTATTGGAGCATCAAGGGCTGGGGAGCCTGGTCTACTTCCCCTTACCACTTCTGGGCCATGGAACCATCCTTGCCTCCTCTGAGGGCATTACACACTTTGTGGTGGAGTGAAAGTAGAGCTGGGTTTCACCAACCACTCCCCAGATCCAGCTGCCTACTGTCCTTCTCCAAGGCCAGGAGCCCCCACCCCTCCAAAGGAGGGTTTAGGAACCCCCAATACAAAGACATAATAATGGGGACCAGGAAAGCATGCGTTCTAGGTTCACTTCTATTGACTGGTGATGACTGTATATCCTTCAAAACTTTTAAATCAAACATTTTCTCATTTCTGAGTGCTTGCACTTTGCAACCAGTATAGCATGCTTTTACCAAAGCTTTTGGCCATAACTAAAGAGAACATGAAGAAGTAAAAATTACTTTTTTTTTTTTATACACACCAAGTGAGGTTATATATGGCATGTGTTGATAAGGTCTGTACATCAACCTAACTTTGAAATTTCTGTCTTTATGTAACAAATCTAAATGCTTATTGTACAAACATTTATATTTTAATATTCACACTTAAAAGCTCTAATATATTAACTACGTATAATTACTAAGAGTAAATGAGTAAAAATTATGTGTCCAACAGAAAATATCATACCCTGACAGACTCATGTGGAAAATGCATGGATAAGGAATTTCTATGCCCTCCAAAGAGTTTCTAGACAGTGTTCTCTGCAGAATTTAAAGGGTGAGTCTGTTCTAAGAGTGACTAGAAGAGTTATTACAGGATTCCATATTCATTGTCTCATTGGATTTCCATATCCAATTCCTTCAATTTGCTAACAGATGTTTTTTTAACTGCCAGCCTCACTAACTCATCCTAGGTTCCATCAGTCAAGCTGTATTCTTTCCATCTCATGGATCCCCAGTAATAAAGATTTTATTAGACCAAATTCTGGCTACAGATTTGTTTATTCAGTCTAAGGCAGGGTTTCTCAAACAGTGGTCGCCACTTGTGTGGAGAAAGCCCCTGGTGGTCTGGGCCTGTGTGTTTACCTGCCCCATCCGCGGGTCCGGCCGATCGCAGCTCCCACTGGCCGTGGATCGCTGCTTGGGGCCAATGGGAGCTGCTGGAAGCAGTGTGGGCCGAGGGACTTACTGGCCGCCGCTTCCAGCAGCTCCCACTGGCCCATTGGAGCTGTGATCAGCCGGACCTGAGGACAGAGCAGGTAAACATACAGGCCCAGCCCACCAGGGCTTTTTTCTACACAAGCGGCAACCCCTGTTTGAAAAACCCTGATCTAATGGCTTGTCTACACTACCCGCCGGATCGATATACTATATTATCCAGTGGGGGTCAATTTATCACATCTAGTATAGATGTGATAAATCAACCACTGAGTCCTCTCTCGTTGACTCCGGTACTCCACCAGAATGAGGAGCGCAAGTGGAGTCGACGGGAGAGCATCAGCTGTTGACTTACCACAGTGAAGACACTGTGGTAAGTAGATCTAAGTATGTTGATTTCAACTATGCTATTCACGTAGCTGAAGTTGCATATCTTAGATCGACCCTGTGCGGTAGCGTAGACAAGCCCTTACTGTATTGAGACTATGCCTTCAGAGGCCACCCATCAATCCCACGCTAGGATCTAGGTACTTGTATGACACTTGGAACTGTAGTATCTGAGCATCTCACAATTACTGTGTTTATCCTCTATACCTCATAGGGGCATTATGAAGTACTATTATAACATTTTATAGATGGGTACCTGAGGCACAGAAAGATTGTGAATTGTCCAAGGGATGTTTATAGCAAAGCAGGAATGAAATTTAGGTCTCCAGAGTCCCAGTCCACAACCTGAACCACAAGGCCAGCCTTCTTCCACGGTATCACAGTAATATCTGATCTCCATTGGACTTCAGATTATGCCCATTGCAGACTAAAGGATTACACAGGTGTTGAAAGCATAATCAGGACCATGAAAACATTACTACTGGTGAAGACATACAAGATTTTCAAATTATTTTTTTCTGTCAAATCCCAACAAATTAAACAAATGATTATCAGTTACTGAGTATGGAACCCAACAATTATTTTTTATTAATTTTGAGTAAATCCATACAGCAAAGCTTCCATATTTTCTTTAAAAGTATAACCTTTGAAATCTTGCTGCAAAGACAGTCTATCATATACTAACCAAGCCTGCATGCAGATGGCAACATAGCTACAGGTAGTGTTAACTTCCACGAATTATCTCAGAGAACCATTTGTTCCGTAGTTTGATAATCACCAGTGTAAAAAAGCATGGACACAGAACTGCAGTTCAAGTCACTATCAAAAATAGCCACAGAAGTGATGGAATATGGGGAAATAAATTTTCAGTGAAAGGTGACTGATTCAATGAGAAATGCTCAAATGACTTGACTCATGTAATACAAATGTCTGTGCAACATGTAGGTGGTATTTTGTGCTTGCTGTACTTTAGTAGCCACACTGTACTTGCATCAGAAGTTTCAAAATGGTTGGGAAAGTTTACTTGACCTGAAAGAGTAGGCAAGTGATCCCAGAACCCTAGCCACATTAACTGGGGGAAGTAGACCATACCTGCTGAGGTAGAGCAGGCAGCTCCAAGAAGCGCAGAGAGTTCCCCCTGACAGCATTAAGGTGTGGAAAAGCCCAGCCAGAGCCCATTTCTCTCCCCCAGCCTGTACCTTATACTGTTATTACAGTAGCTCTGAGTAACCCCAATCAAGTATCAGAGTCCCACGGTGCTAAGCATGCCAGAGACAAGTAACCTAGAACAACAGTTCTCAACAAGGGGTCTAAGGCCCCCTGGTAGGCTGCGAGGAGGTTTCAGAGGGTCTGCCAAGCAGGGGCAGCATTAATCTCATTGGGGCCCAGGGCAGAAAGCCAAAACCCCACCTCCCCCAGCTCACCTAGGCCTGAAGCCAAAGTTTGAGCAGCTTAGCTATGCAGGGTCCCCTGTGGCATGGGGCCCTGGGCAATTGCCCTGCTTACTACCCCCTAACGCCGGCCCTGGTTTTTATATGCAGAAAGCCAGTTGTTGTGGCACAGATAGGCTGTGGAGTTTATAACATGTTGAGGGGGCCTCAAACAAAAAGGTTGAGAACCCTTGACCTAGAAAACAGCTACTGCCCGAGACAACTTCCCTTCCCGTCATTCTCACCCCACTCCTGGCCTCACAACACCAATAAACAAAATTAAGCAAGAAAAAAAAATGAAGACAACATGTGTCCATCACCCTGACCATTTTACCTGTCTGCTGCATCTTCTCTGATGCTCTTTTTAGAATGTACGTGCTTTAGGATAAGGACTTTGTCATCCTAGGAATTTGTGATAGTTGCTGTAGAATTATGATTAGCACCTTTTATGACTACTGGAATAATAATGGTTCAACAGTTTTTGGTCCTGAAAGAAAATACCAAATCTGAAGATTTCCCCCAAACTAATTTTGACAACTCTAGCACCCTTTTTCTGCTGGGAGACAATGAAGTTAGAGATTAATTTTTTTATACTCAATAAGAGGCATTCCAGATGGTAGAGGCAGTAGCTGCTAAAGTTGTTAGAATTGAATGGGTAATGAAGAGAAAAGCAAGAGTATGTGGAATGAGACTTAAAGATGAATATTGTATGACCAGCCAGCAAATGCTAAGTATTTAGAAGCAAATGCTAAGTATTACTAGAAACTTCAAGTTTCCATCCTTTCCAGAGTTATATAGTATGCTTTTTTAGACTATAGCTATTAGACCTTATAATTGTCACTACTCTACCAAGGATTAGTCAGTCACTGGTCAAGAATTTGATATAGTCAATCCCATACTTCAACTAATTCCATGCAGTTCACAACATTGCAGGTTATGAGGGGCCGTTTCCATTTCCAATTTACCTGAAAATGCTCGCTTGTAGCTTCAGAAAAAAAATGACATTCAAAGATCTTACTCCACCAAATCTAGAAAAGTTGTATTTAAATATACTGAAAAAGTTATGTTCACATGATGGGATTTTTTTGTAATGTTTTTAATCAAAGATAGTATAGTAGATTTGACTTCCATGACGTCTGTCATTTTAGTTTAGCAGAAAAGTTAAACATTTTCCACTACGTTCTATTATCTGTTTTGTGAGATAGACTAGAACTGGGTGAATTATTCCAGAGAAGCAGCTCCTGAAGAGCTATCCTTCAGTAGCTTCTCGCTCTCTTCCAGCCCCATGCTTTCAAAATACAAGTATATTCTTGTCTAGCCATTCCTCAAAAAGCTACCCTGAAGACTGGAGTCAAGGGAGACAGAGCAGACCGGGTATGTTTGGAGATGCACTCTACATAGGACTAAATTTTAAATCCATTTGAAAACTGGAACGGAACGGGCATAGAAGGGCAACCACTCATTTGACAATTTGTCCTAGAGAAAGCACATGACACCCATTCTCTGGGATCTACACTGGTTACCCTGGGAACATGAGACAGGTGCTCTCTCCGAGGATGTACTGTATCAGATGAAGTAACAATGCTACATTCCCCTCAACATAACAGAGACCAGATCTTGGAACACCCTCCTTCCATGGGTCCAAAATAGTAACAATTTGCTTTTATGGCTCGCTTCCCATTTGATTCATCTGGCCTTTGAGAAGAATCAGGGGCAAGTGAAAAGCACGAGCCAATGTGTGGGACTGTTATTATATGGAAAACTGGTAGCAATACTTATCCGCTTAACACTTTCCATTATAAAATACTCTTACAACCCTTTTTAGAAGCTCTAACACAGGGGTCGGCAACCTTTCAGAAGTGCTGTGCCGAGTTTTCATTTATTCACTCTAATTTAAGGTTTCACATGCCAGTAATACATTTTAAAGTTTTTAGAAGGCCTCTGTCTATAAGTCTATAATATATAACTAAACTATTGTTGTATATAAAGTAAGTAAGGTTTTTAAAATGTTTAAGAAGCTTCATTTAAAATTTTAAAATGCAGAGCCCCCGGGACTGGTGGTCAGGACTTAGGCAGTGTGAGTGCCACTGAAAATCAGCTCGTGTTCCGCCTTCGGCACACTTGCAAGAGGTTGCCTATCCCTGCTCTAACATCTCCACTGCTTCCAGAAGGCTTTTGATATTTGGCAGAGAAAGAGGTCCATGTCTAGAGACATACCTTTCATTTACTGAATGAAATTCTGTTCAGATTTGGCTGACTAATAAGGTGTAAAAAATTGACACTGCCCCTATCAGCCGGAAAATTTTGGCAGCATGCCAAAATAACTGAACATGAGCAAACATTCTAAAGATCAGGGCCATACAGCTGCCAAAGCTGCAGCAAACACTACACTGAGAACACCTGGAAACCACCAGAGCAATAAAAACAATGGCAGAGAGAGAGATTCACAGAAATGTAGGGCTTGAAGGGATAACAGGTCATCTGGTCCACATCCTTGCACTGAGGAAGGACTAAGTATCATCCAGAACAGTGGTTCCCAACTAGGAATCTGATGCCCCCTGGGGGGCCACAAGCAGGTTTCAGTGCAGCTGCCGAATAGGGCTAGCATTAGACTCGCTCCAGGGCAGAAAGCCAAGGTCCTGCCATATGGGGTTGAAGACCATGCCCTGAGCCCCATAACCCATGGTTGAAGCTGAAGCTTGAATAATGCAGCTTTGGGGAGGGGGGGCACCTGTGGCATGAAGCCAGCCCCGGGTGGAGCCTTCCCAAAAGAGGGGGGTGGGGGGAGGCTAGGGACCCTGCCCCTTCTGCCTAAGACCCCACACCCAGCCAAGCCAGAGCAGGCCAGGAGCCACAGACCCTCCACCTGCCACGGGAGTGGGTGGGGGGGGGGGCAGAGAGGAAGAGAGGGAAGGGAGAGAGAGAGAGAGAGAGAAAGAGGCTGAAAGCAGCCCCTGGCCGGGGCCCCCGCCCAGGACAGATGAAGGGTTTGCAGCTCCCCAAAGCTGCCCGTAAGTCTCTTACCCCAACCAGCTCCGGCCGGGGGATGGGGCCTCGGAGCCAGAGCCTAGCCATAAGAGCCCCGCAGCCAGGCAGTTGAGAGGAGATGCAGACCCTCCACCTGCCCTGGGTGTGGGCAGGGGACAGGGGAGGTAGGGGTGGAGACATGGGCCAGGGGCTGCTCTTTGCCCCTGGGTAGGCAGAGGGTCTGCAGCACAGCACACACAAACACACCCCTGCTGCCCATGCTCCAGCTGCAGGCCTGGTCAGGGGTGGGGGCCTCCAGGGGAAGAGGAAGGATGGGGGTGAAAAGTGGACAGGACAGACCCATGCACTTTCAAAAAGTGGGAGGACCATGGTACCCTGCCTCCCCGCCTCATTCTGACACCAACGCATGAGGCCCCAGGCAATTGTCCTGCTTGCTACCCCCCAAACGCAGGCCCTGGTTTTCATATGTAGAAAACCAGGTGGGCCCTGGAGTTTTTATAGCATGTATGCGGTGGGGCGGGGGGAAGAGATGGCTCAGAAATAAAGTTGAGAAGCCCTGATCTAGACCATCCCTGACAAGTGTTTGTCACTGGAGGTTTTTTAAGAACAGGTTTGAGAGATATTCCACAACCTCCCTTGGTAATCTGTTACAGTGCTTAACTACTCTAGGGTACACTCCCATGCCCCTGGAATCTAGCCTCTTCTTGGGAACACTGTATGAAAAAGGAACTCCCTGAACTCCAGGTAGAGGGGAGAGAGTGCTGGGTTGGGCACCTCTGTAAGTCCCAAATGCAGCCATACCAATCTCTTCCTGCTCACTCCTACCATCAGTCTCAGGACAAACACCAGCAGTTCATTCCCCTCCCTGGCAAAGTAGCCATCTCCTGCTACCACCTAATGTAGCCAGTCATGTAGCTCAAGTGGTAGAAAGCTGTGCTGCATGGCAGAAGATTCAGGGTTCAAATGCTTCTGATTCATGACTTGGGGTATTACAGTTGTATATGAGAAAGGCAGAGGCATTTTAAAAATTCTGAAGTTACACAAATTTAGGTTGCAAAGTCAAGCTCTCAAAAGTTAGGAAATGCCTTAAATAGTTGCCTATGCACCCTTAATTCTGGCCTCTTATGTAATGCTTTGTAAGAGTTTTAATTACATGATCACATACTTTTTCCCCACTTCACATACAGTGTGCAGGATAGACACACAAGGGTGCATGGGCAACCTTGCAGATCATGCATTTCCTGACTTCGGGGTAGAAGGGGTTGTTTTGGTTTTTTTACTTTGCAACCTACATAACTTTAACGTTTTTCTTTTTTGTAGCTTCTTTTATTTATGACTGCTTGTTGGTAGAGGGGTAAGCTGACTGAAATGGTGTGATCTGTAATTTTAAATAACTGGCAGGACACCATGAGTCTGTGCATGGGTGCTATTTATGGCTCTAAACAAAAATATGAGTGTAACAGACCAGAACCAGGCAAGTAGTCAAGGGAGGGCAGGAAAGGGGTGACAGGAGTGAGGGAAGGTGGGACAGGATAGGGTTGAGGGAACAGGTGCAGAGGTTGCAGGTAGACAGCAAATTAGAAACCTCAACATCAAATTGCATTTTTTTTTAAAAGTCAGTTTAGTTGCAATGTCAGTGTCAACTTGATTTTTTATAACTGCTTTTCTAAATTAAAAGGTTTGATTATACTTTATTTCACAGTTTGTACTTTATTTTTCACTTTGTTAGTACAAGGCCTGGCCTACAGTTAAAACTTAGGTCAACTTAAGTAAGCCCCAATATAAAAACAGCTAGGTCGAAGGAAGAATTCTTCTGTCAACCTAGCTACTGCCTCTTAAGGGGATGGATATAAAAATTTTATTGAAGTTAATATTTAAAATAGAATTTACACAAGGTAAGAGGGAAGGTATTGTACACCTGGGGAAAGGATTGAGTTATGACGGATTACAATTATCCGTTACAAGATTCACGAGATACATTCATAGTACATAAAGAGCATAGACCCAGATTGGGGTGTGGGAGTTTTTAAGACATCGGTGGATATGGGGGCTCAGGTACACCACCCACAGAATGTATTTAGAGTCCAAGGCCTTGGCTACACTTGAGAGTTACAGCGTTGTAACTCACTCCTCGTCCACACTGGCAAGGCACATACAGCGCTGTATCTCCCTGGCTACAGCGCTGGTTGTACTCCACCTCCACGGGAGGAATAAAGAGAATAGCACTGCTCCTGCAGTGCTGCGGTGCCAGTGTAAACAGAGAATAATCTTACTACGCTGTAACTGACCTTCGGAACCTTCCCATAATCCTAAGTAAAGAAAGATCACTCTTTGTTTTGTTGTGAACTCTGGGCTCCGGGACCTGTTTATCAAAAAAACAAACAGCTCCTGTTTGCTGTGAATGAGCTCCCTTTGGAACGACCACAGCTAATGTTTGCTTGAAGAGAGGGGAAGGAAGGGGCTTGAAGAGAGAAGCACTGTGGCATGCGGGGGGGGTCCATTTCGGGGAGGCTGCTTATCTGGTCTGTGAGGAAAAAAAACAAAGGCTATTTGCTTTCAGTGAACAGGTCGGAACTTGCAAGGCAGCTGCTGACAGAGTGTCGGCTCCAAAACTCCACGCTCTCTCCCCACCACGCTCCCTGTCACACTCCACCTCACCCCCTCTTTTGAAAAGCACCTTGCAGCCACTTGAATGCTGGGATAGCTGCCCATAATGCTTCGCGCCCAGTGCCGCTGCAGATGCTGCAAATGTGGCCACGACAGTGCGCTGGTAGCTGTCAGTGTGGCCAGACTGCAGCGCTTTCCCTACTCAGCTGTACGAAGACAGGTTTAACTCCCAGCACTGTACAGCTGCAAGTGTAGCCATACCCAAAGTCAGTAACGGTGCAGCAAATAAGTACATGGGTGGGGTGCATCCCTTGGTTTGTCAGGGAAGGAAGTGGGTTGTCTCCCTGACCAGCGGTCTTAATTACTCAGCTTGGTATTGACTGAAGAAAAACAGCTTCCATTGCTGTAACATATGTCTACACCAGCGCAGAGTAGCTGCAGTGCTGCATCTGTAATGCTTGTAGTGTAGACATGCCCTAAGTGGTTTTGAGACTTTACAGGACATACCCAGTTTAAATAGCAAACTTTAAAACTCCATAAAAGGCTTACACAACTTAAGTGTTGCATAACTGTAAGCTCTCACAGGCAGGGTCTATGCATATTGAGAAACTAAAAATCAGTCTTTTCCTATAGATTTTAAAACTGCAAAGAATGTTTTAAAAGTACAAACTGAGCTGTGAAACAACAATTAAGGCTTTTCATTGTTTATAAAACAAAACATAAGCTAATTTCATGATTACAATTTGGTGTTAGATTATTACTATTCCATTTTTCAGAAGGACCACCTTTGAGATATTAACACTACACAGGTTGAAATTCTGATCCCCTGGGCATAACTTGAGTAGACTGGCTGGCTGTGTATGCGGGCAACCAGCACAGGGATAGGGAGACAATTCTTCCACAAGTCTGGAACCAGGGCAATCCAGTGGCCCATCCTTTGCAGTCAGTGGACTGTACAGTTCATGAATCCACTGGCCACACAACTGCTCACCAAGATACCACTTTCTTTTCTCCTACAGAGGAGGTACTGCAAAACTTGGCTCTGTGGTATACAAGATACCACAAAGTCCCACTGTGCTCTCTTTCAAAGACCTAGCCCTGCAGTACAAGAGAACTAGTCTTTTTGCATATAGAAGGATTCTTCCCTTAAAAAAATGTAAGGACCACTCAGGTTATAACAAGAAAAGGTTGTTACAGCATAGCAGACCCAACAGTGAAAATGTTAATTACAACTTAAGAAAAGAATAAGTAGATTGGTTTGCCAGAACATTTTGTACTTGACCAAAAGTGATTTTATAATATTCAATAATATCAGTTGAATAGAAGCTAAAGGAAGATGGTTACTTAAACAATGTACTCTACATTAATTCAAGCCTGGTTAGCAGAAAGAAGTCAGTAACCATAATCAAACAACAGATGATAAATTGCTATGGAGCATTTTGGTCAACAGTTTAGATCATGCTTTTAGTAGATATTCTTTACTTAAAAGTATCTATAGAAATGAACACTAATTTTTTTTTAAGAGTATCTCCTATAATAGAAGAACACCTCTGTTGTGGTACAAGTGCCAAAGCACAAATAATTCTCAAACCATATCAGTTACCAGATCCACAATCTTACAGGAGGCAACTGCTTTGTAGAACCCTTTGTGGTACTATTTTTAATCCCTTTCCCACTATAACAGCAGGTCCTGCAGGATCCCAGTCCTACTGCAGGGCTCTACACTAGTCCCACACAGAGCTCTATTGCTTTGCCCAGTATAGCATATATTTTATTAAATCAATGGAACATTCCTGTCAAAAACAGTATCTTTTATTCAGAAACAGCTCAATCCATTAGTATCACCAGATGGTAAGTACATAATGATTTGGGGCAAAACAAGGAATATTCTTCTAAAATAATCTCCTGGATATTCTGGCAGCCTAATAGCTAGCTAGGTAAAGCTATTAAAAAGGATACTGCTACTGTTTACTTCAAGATGGGTACTCTGGACAGCCAGAAAAAGGATGACCACCAAAGTTACTGGAATACGGATATTAAAAAAAAGCCATATGTTCTATGATTTTGATTCTTTTTTCTATCAGATTCTAAGTTTCATTTAACACACACTTCTAACCTTAAATTCATTGGGTCAATGTGCAACTTCTATATATTTCTACACTTTTCCTTTCAAGAAGAATATTTTTGAGGTATGGGCATCAATGCTAATCTGAAATAGGTTTCCTTACCAGGTTTAAGCTAAGCACCCTTTTTCTTAGCATGGATGCACCCTTTGGCTCAACATGTGCTAAGCAGTGTGACCAATCACCTTGTATAGACATGCTCTGAAGCATCTTACTTTCCAGGTAGGGTGACCAGACAGCAAATGTGAAAAATCGGGATGAGGGTGGGAGGTAATAGGAGCCTTTATAAGAAAAAGACCCCAAAATCAGGACTGTCCCTATAAAATTGGGACATCTTGTCACTCTATACACAGGGAAATTGTGTTCTGCATAGAAACAGCAGAATTATTCCACAACAGCTACTCTGGTATAACTCCCCTGATCATATTTTGAAATGATTATGCTTCCAAAGCAGAGTAATTAACAAGAATAGAGTGTCCACATGAGGGAGTTACTCCACTATAGCTATTCCAGTATAACTATTCCCATGCCTGCCAATTTCCCCATAAAGACAAGCCCTTAAATCCCCTCAGCTCAGTAGTCACCAGTTTCAAACATCTGCATATCAGGCAGTTTAGATGACAGATCAGATTATGCTATGTGGGGACCCTCAGTTTGCCCCTGCTTTTATCTTCAACCTGTTAGGCCAGTGGATGGGAAGGCAGAAGCTTAAGTTCAGCACTGCTACAATAAAGCCAGTATTTGCAACAGGGAGAAAGAAAGAAAAGGACAGAGGGAGAGGCAAACAAAAAAATACAGACTGAGACTGAAAATGAAGGGGGAAAAAAAACAGAAGATAGAAGCCAATTACTTGGTGTAAGGGTGGGACATGTTTGCCTAATCCAATTATCACTGTTAAATTGTCTCCCAAAATGGAGAGAGAAAACCTTTCTGTAAAAAGATTGCATTCTCCATAGAAAGAGCTTTGTGTGCAAAGGAGATTTACCACCACCAACCTGAACAGAAATTAAGATAAGACTAGCTTACATTGTGAATGCCATCTTTACAAAGACATGGCTCCTGTTAAACTAAGTCTGCGAACTGTCTCCACCCAAACAATAGTAGTAAAGGTGTGAATTCTGCTCCAACTCAAAATTTACCTTAAAAGGGTGTACATTCAAAGTCTATTTTGGATTATTTAAAAGTTATAATCAAACATAGCAACATAATTGAGGAACACCCTCAAATGGGGTCAAAACACATTGACAGTATATTTAGGCACACCATTCCCTTTTTCATCATAGATTAGCTTTCACTTCAGAGAGATTTTTTCCTCATTATTTTAGCTAGAAAATGACAGACATCAGCCCCTCCGAATTTCTCCTCTTTTCCGTAGTGGTTACAATGAAAGATGCCCACAGTACTGAAGGCGAGTGGAGTCAAAATACCTAAACAATCCCCTTGGGGATTCAGTTACCTTTGTAAAAGGGACAGCATTCCAGATTTGGAGAGGGGATTAAGGAAAGCTATCCCTCTATGCTGCTTGATGTAAGTAGATGGAGACTCTTAGCAGATCTACGCTGCTAAGCTACTGCCCTCATTTCAAGAACCGTCTCGTGTCATGTTAAAGACTGGAGAATTTAAGCAAGAATTGGTAGCGAAAACCAGCGACCATCACAGTGTGCGCGATAAAAAAAGCTCAACTGAGTGTGGGAGCGGCCCTTGCAGTTTCGCCACTGGCCCCTATAGCCCGGCCTAGGCAGGCCTACAACATTTAAGAGAGAAATAGGTGGCCGCCTTTAGCACCAGCGCCGACATGCGAGGGACCTGCGGCGGGGTGTTTGGGGGAAGGGGTGTTACCGCCCGAAGGGGTGACACAAAAGGCAGCCGGCCCCATTGTCCAGCCCATGCAAGCGCCGCCGATCCCTCCGAGCATCAGGCAGGGAGACGAGGAGGCAGCTGGTTAGCCGGGCGAGGAGGGGGCCACACGGACACTGGCGCATCCCGCCGCCTGCCCAGGCAGGCCCAGCCCCACACGCAGCCTCATGTGGAACAAGCCGGGGCGGGGAGCGGCGCGATCGAGCCCCCAGCCCGGCAGCCCCCCACCTGCCCCTATCTCAGCCCCGCCATGGGAGGCTGCAGGCCCGCGGCGGGGCGGCGAGGGGAGGCGGTCGGCCGGCCGCGCACCCCCTGCTGGGCTCCCTGCTCCCTCCCCAGGCCGCGCCCGCATGACGGAGAAGAAAAACCCGGCGGCATTTTCCTTGCGCCGCCGCCGAGCCCCCGGCGGCCACTGTCCCCGCCGGGCCCGGCAGCCGCCCAGCTCGGATCGGGGTGCGGGCCCCTCCCCTCGAGCCCGCCCGGGGCGGAGGAGGGGGAGGAGAAGGAGGCGGCGGCCGAGCTCAGCCCCGGCGGGAGCGGGACCCGCCGGCCCGGCCCGGACTCACCTCCACGTCGCGGCCCTTGTTCTTGAAGCTCTTGATGCGGTGGTTCTCCAGGCCCGCGGCGGCGGCGGCGTTCTCGGCCATGGCTGCTCCGGCGGCGGCTCCCAGCTACTGCGAGGCGGCTCCGGCGGCGGCGGCGGGGAGGGGGGGAGAGGGCGAGAGGGCGGGGGAGAGGGACGTTCAGTGACGAGCGCGAGGAGGGGGGGGGATGGAAAGCAGGGGCACGCGCCGTTGCTGAGTGACGAAGAGCGCGGCACGTGACACTGTAGAACACACCTCCTCTGCTTCAGGCCCGGCGCCGCCGCTGCTGCTTGCCGTTCCTTCCTTATGCTAATTTGAGGGACGCCTTATTTGCATAACATGGAAGCCATTGCAGTAGCGAGCGGCGGAGACTACAGGCTCCGGCATGCAATGCGGTTTGGAGTCTCGCGACTGTACGCCGCGCTGCACTGTGGGTCTTGTAGTCTCTGTGAGCCGCATTGTGACGCGCTGTGGGTCGCCCAGTCCGCTTTGCCGGCGGAACGCACGGAGGATGGTGTGCGTGGTGGTCTTCTAGGGAGGTGGTGCCCCTTCGAATGCCAGGGTTTTGTAGCACGTGCAAGTGGAGCAGGGGTGCTGAGAGCTATTGACCCAAATTAAAAACCTTGTATATGATGGTACCACTTCAAGCCAGTGGGTATGGCAGCACCTTGGTACTTCTCGTTCCAGCATCCAGGCAGCATGTTTAGATGTCTCCTTTCTAGCTCCTTCAAGCTAGAGTCTGCAGTTCTCTCCTTTTTGGGGTACATTTTCAGGCTTTTCTCTGCAATTGTGGAAGCTGGAAACATTTTTTTAAATTAAAACTGAGCTAGCCCTGTGTTCCTGAGTCCAGATGCCACTAGGGTGACCAGATGTTCTCATTTTATCGGGACAGTCCTGATTTTTGGGTCTTTTTCTTATAATAGGTTCCTATTACTCCCCATCCCGATTTTTCATGCTTGCTGTTTGGTCACCCTAGGTGCTGCAGCTTTAAGACAATCCCCAAATAGTGGAAGACTTAATAAAACCATGAGAGCTGGGAACACTGCTTGTGCCTCAAGCTATGTATCAGTGTCAGTTACTTGGCTAATTGGCAACTGCCTGGTTTCAAGTGACCCACTCACTCAGAGTCTCAGGCCATCACTGCCTCAAAGTAGAATCATCCACTTCCGCCACTGACAGACCTGGGGTTGCAATCCCGTATGTGTCAGCTCTGATTACCTCAGCCAGTCTGATTTAGGTCCACTGCCTCTAAGTTTATTCCCTCAGGGTGTAATGACAATGAGAACCAATGAGAAAATAGCCTCCATAAAGCAAAGTATTATTTGTTCAGTACAAAAGCAACAACAAAACAGACTATATGTATGTATTGAACTAGTTTTATACTTTCAGAATCATAAACTGAATCAATGTCCAGAAGCACTATGTGCTTCTTTTCTGCTGCCAAACCCCTAATCAACACCATGCTGAGACATCCATTCAGAACTTACTGTGGCCTTTTCTTCACTAGTCATGTTCATATTAGGAGAAAAAGTGTACTTTAACATGTATTAAAGGACACGTGTTAAAAGTTTAGTGTAGGCAAGGCCAGTTTTGGTTTTAACACATATTAATGGATAATGTTAGCCCTAAGTTTGATAAGCTAACTAACTTGCTTTGTCCATGCTAGGATTTTAATACAAGTTAAAGACACACTTCTTTTCCTAGTGTAGCCATTGAGAGGGCTACCCACTAAGGCCTTATCTTCACTATAGAGTAACAGTGTGTTCTTAACAGGAGTTAACTAACTTGAGGTACAATTCTAGTGAAGAAAGACAGAACAATTTGTAGTTTTCACATGAGCTATCACTTAGCAGGTCAAGTTCTTTGCCTTCATTTGGATTTTAACTTAAGTAAAAACACACCTTTTTGTAGCAAGGACAAGGTCAAAATCATCAATACAGATTCCTAAAAACCCTGGACTTTCCCTGGTGGTCTCCCATGCAAATATTGACCTGAACACCTGACCCTGTTTGGCTTATGAGATCTATAACATGGCCTGAGGTCATTTAGCGGCACAGCTCTTAACAAGATTACACAAAAAGTGTGTTAAAAATAAAGATAGATTTTTATAACTTCCAGTCTACAAATAGCTTTTAATGTTTACTCCAGAATAAGCTTTAAAAAGAATAAATCTAGCCTTTCTGGATGCAGAGAAAATGGTAAGAGAATGACTGATACAGTGTTGTTTGAATCTGGAACAAGGCACACATCCCCTTTTGCATCTCATTGGAATGTAAACTTAAGTCCGATTATGTCTAAAGTAACAAATATCTAGTATATGTCAAGCACAGCTTGAGATAGCTATCGCATCCTAACATTTAGCTCATTTGAAAAGACATTCCATGGTAACAATGCTGCCTATTTAAAACTTGCAAATAAATATTCCATCTGATTTTGTTTGTTAACAGAGAACAACATTTCCTAGTCTCAGCAACTTCAGTTTATAAAAAGTTGGACAGACAAAAGGGTTGGATTCTGAAGTCACAAATTACAGGGTTTTGTGGGTTTCACACAAAATGTGGTCCAGCAGCAGAAAAGACACTTCACTTTCGAACCTGTTGTAATTTGAATTTATGAACTGTGTTGGTTCTGCAGTTCCAAAAAGAGTCAAATCTTAGGCCCTTATCTGCAAACACCTGTCTACACAGGTATTCTGACTGAACACAATGGCTGTACTTATTTGCATAGTTAAGCACATACATAAGTGCTTATAATACCAGGGTTTTATTTCAGTCACTAAGGTATGCAGCTATTCTTTAAAAACACACAGGGATCTGTTCTACATTGTCTGATCTGTTGAGCAAGGTGATGCCATTGTACATAGTCACTTTTTAGAGTAGGACTGCACTAATACTTTTGAACAACTCTCTAATGATAGCTGATATTAGGTTCATATGCTTTCCCCATGAATTCTATAAATGTTAGTCTTCTTAGCAAAATGTAATCTAAGAGTAGATTTTCACTGTGGCGTTAACTCGGGGTCTTACTTGGGTATTGCTCCAAACCGCTCCCATCCACATACACAGCCCTCTGACCCAAGTTTAGTGGTGCTTTTAACTCAGGCTAGCTGGATCATCTGAGGCTGCAGGCTAAAACCTTTGCAGCGAGGATGCAGCTAAATCACTTGAAAGCTGGTTATCCTGCTATACCTTCCCACAATTCCTCCAAGGTGCCCAGAAGGACAGACAAGTCATCCCACAATTCACGGAGGAAGAATCATAAAGTGGCTTATCTCACTGCAGTACAAAGAACTTTGTGTAATGCCCCTAGTAATACTAGCAACACCCTTCAGGAAGTGCAGCACCAGTGAGGATGCAGTCAGAGATGGCGCTAAGCATAAGCAGACTAAGCAATTGCATGGGGCCCTGAACAGCTCAAGGGAGTCCTCTGTTTGCTTTTTATTGTAAGAACTTGCCTGTTTTAGTGCCTCTGGAGTGCAAGTCAGAGTGTATTTTTAAGCTTTTCTCCACAACCAGGAAGGCTAGAAACTTTTTTTCCCTAATGAAATCTGTGATTCTCACTTCATGACTGGCCACTAGCTGCTGGGGCTTTAAGTAAAACATCAAATATAATGAGAATAGGAGACACTGTGTCAAGGCTGTAAAACTATGTCTGTAGAACTAATTAAATTATGACATCACAAGAAACAAGTGTGTGAATGGAGCAACTGAGAGGGAGTGGGGGTAGGAGGTCACCCCACTTGGGCTTATCTACACATAGTTTTCTACTGATTTAACAAAATTGGCATTAACAACTGATTTAAATTGTGTGTGACCCATCCCCACTGTGAAGTGTCCTCAACAGGGGATTGCACTGATTTAAACTCAAATTGTTTTTTTTTTTAAATACAAATGTAGTTAAACTTTTACAAAATGATATGTAGAAGAGTCCTTAAGGTTTGTTTTTGTTAACATCTTTTTAACTGCAGTGACTAACATTTTGCACAAAGATTCAGTACCTTCACCCCAATAAACTAAGGCATTAGAGATCACAATATGCACCTGAGACTTCCCAGGGATGTCACCCAGCAAAGCTACAGAAGACCAAATTTTGATATTCCTGATATTTCCAAAAGTACAAAACAAGCAGAGGAGGGAAAACAGTAAAAAAAACAACAACCAAAAAACCAAAAAACTTTCATACCATTTTTATATATCATGAAAGAAGCAAACAGAGATACAAGCACCATCTTTAAAAATTCCTTTGCAGATCACCTTTAAGAAAAACATTCTGGTACCATTATATTTTCACCCTGCTCCACTGTTTTGGAGTATTGTTTTGTTTGTCCATTTAAATATTAAACTTTCTCTCTCTCTTCTGGTCTGTCCAGCACCAGGTACATTTTCAGCATTCAGAAATTCAAAATAAGAATAAGGCCAAGTAGAATAGAAAATGAAAATCCAGCCTCCCCACTTAAATAAATTCCACATATTTGACACAAAGTTGTCCCAGGCTTTGCCAACATTCCATTAGCCTTTCTATTGTCTCTGATAATAAGTAACAGTTTGTTAAATAGTGCAGATGCTACAGATAAAAAAAAAATGTTTATCTAAAAGCTGTATAGAGAATACCTGGTAAATCTTTGGTACAGTTCAATCAGTATAAAGAGAAAAAGACTTCCTTGTATTTGAAGAGATAACACTGATTTAGGCTTCAAAAGATAACAGCAAGGTTATATTTGTGACAGTCGTGCAGGAGATCTTTCTACTCTCAGTATGCACAATCTGAGTTGACTGATGGCTATAAACCTGATGGGTTGCTAGAAGAAAAATTACATTATAAACACCTCTGTTTACTACAAAATATTCAAAAGATCGAGACTTCTTTTCAACAAAGGTCTCATGTTTGATAGCTAAGATTTTTATTTCTAGTCTCAGACTCTAGTAGGTTTCCTTCGGTATCAATATTGCTACTTTGGTATAGATCACCATAACTATAATTTGGGGATACTGAAGTCAGAGTGAACTCCTCCTAGATTATTAGAAGTTAAAGGCTGGCCAAGTATTATTCAAGACATATTCCCTCCTTAGATCTAACCTTTGACATCTGTGTCAAAAGTATTAATGATCTCCATATAGGTGATTAGAAACCACAGTGATAGGTGCTTAGAAATACCCAAGAGAGAGGGAATTTGTGAAATACAAACTATTTTTTTTGTAGATGGTTTAGAACTCTAATTGTTATATTTAGTAAGTAAAAGTCAATATCTGAGATTAAATTTATTTCCTCCATATACCTCCACTCCTTGGGTTTGTAATTTCATCAGTTTATTATTATTTAAAAATATGTGTAGAATCATGTATAGTAGTAACATTGTTTAGTGTCTGCATTTCAGTTTATGCCCAAAAAGAATGCAAGAGGCTGTGGAACAATTAATTATATGGCAGATGCCTGGCACAGGCTCTCTTAATTCCTGAATTACAATCCAAGGGGATTCTAAATATAGTTGTATTTCTCCTAGATGTGTAAAAGAGAAGATTAAATGGTAAGAAAGCTTCTCAAAGATCATTCACAGCTATGACAGATGCCATGTTGACAGGCATATGTAACAATACAGCAATCTGAATAATTGTCAGAATGGTAGGTTTGAACTAGTCCACAGCACCAAAAACTGCTCAGGATGCCAGTGCGGTACAGGGCAAAAGAATACACTGAGATCCCTCATGAAAAGCACTCTCTAGTGTGAAGAGATAAAATAATAATTGCCTAAGACTAAAAAAAACAAGAGCTAGCGGTGGGATTTCCTCAGACCGAGGTCAGCTGCTGAACTGTCTTTACTATCTTCTCATTTAGGAGGCATTGTCTTTTATCTGTCGTTCAAAATAATTCTAAATCCACCTCAGCCCTCTTTCTGGACACTGTCCCAGGCATTAATTTTTTTAATTAAAACTTAAGTGCTTGTAACAGAATACGTCCAAACACAATAGTATGTCATGATCTTCCTTGTTTACCTTGTCTTACCATGTCCTTTTTATATTGTCATCCATGCTGTTTTAAATCTAATGTAGGCCCTAATCCTACCAACTGCTCCCTGGACAGCAGGGAGTTAACAGATTGAAGGATAGCTAAACAGAGAATCCAGTTAAAGTCTGTGTAGTTAGTTTTTAAAAGGCATATTTGGATTACTGGATTTTAGAAGACATAACTGGCCCAGATATTGGAAGTGCACGTATTGTCAATTTCATTACAGTTAGATTCTTCTCAGTGAGATCAGTTGTGAATTTTTTTTAAGATCACTCGTGCAGATCTTATTGGGGGTCAGAAGAGTGATTTTTCTGTGGTCTTATCTAAGCAGGAAATTTGCACTGGTATAACCTAAGGATGTGAATTTAAACCAATAGAGCAGAATAGATGGAAACCCCTCTGTGAAAACTTATTTCAGCGTAAGAGTGATTTGGCTTACATTGACCAGGAATAGGTTTTAATTAAACTGGAAAATTATGGCTATTATTTATAATTTGTATTATCATGGACCAGGACCTCATAGTGCTAGGTGCTTTACAAACACATCCCAAAGAAGGTCCCTGCCCCAAGGAGCTTACAATCTAAGTATAAGACAAGAGATAGCAGATGGGTACAGACAGATGGAAGACTACAAAGAAACAACGAGACATCACTGCTTAGTGTGACAGCCAGTGCTCTTTGCACACTGGCAGCCTGCCTGTTGTCAAGTGTTTGGTAGGCACCCCGGCAGAGAAGAGTTTTGAGGAGGGATTTGAAGGTGAGTAGCTTTGCAGATTTTTACAGGTGTGAAGGGCAGCCTGGGGGAAAGCATGAAGATGTTTGAAAATGTAACAAGTCAGCAGCTGTGGCTGGCATCACAGGCCAGTTGGAGGCAGGTACTGACAGCTCTAGAGAGAATAAAAGATGTCAGATAGGGTGGCGGTTAACTGTGAAGGGCCTTGAAAGTGAATGTTTGGTGCTGTAGAGAAGAGGAAGCCAGTGGAAGGATTCAAAGAGTGTTACTCAGTCTTTTGCACTGGTTTAAAAACTGATTTAAGTTAAACTGGTGCATTTTCCCACGTAGACAAGGCCTTCCTCCTCCTGGCTGTCTGTGGGCCTTGGGTAACTGGGTCTCTGCTCTCTATAGCAGGAGTCTTCTGATTGTTGATTTCTTCTTCCTTTTGACTCAAGTGTTGCCTTCCCTTGCTACCAAACAGCAGAAGCCACATTTACAGGCGTGAAGATACTCCAGACAGCAGCAGCGTCTCCTTCTTTCAGCCATCAAGAGAATTAGCAGGCTCTTGATATGCTACAAAGTTGAATAGATTTTTACTTTAAGCTCAGGACTAGTGTCCAAGGTAAGTGACTGCTATGCAACTTTACAACTGAGATTTTTAATCTCAGAAAAGGCAGGAAATTCAAAGGTATGCGTCCCCTAACCATTGTAAGTCATCCTCTTTGAGCAATGAACATAGTTTCATTGTACTCCTGTTAACTTCAATGGTTTAATATATATGCACACATGTCAGTGCCCATGAATGTTTATATGTTGTAGATTCAATGAACAAAGTAGCATATATAAGGTTTAGTATTATTGGCCATGAATCATGTACAGTAACTCCTCACTTAAAGTTGTCCCAGCTAACGTTGTTTAGTTGTTACTTTGCTGATCAATTAGGGAGCATGCTCGTTTACAATTGTGTAATGCTGTCATTTGGCAACTGCCTGCTTTGTCTACTGCTTGAAGGAAGAGCAGCCCCTTGCAGCTAGCTGGGGGGGCTTGGGACCAGGGTGGACTGGCAGCCCCGTATCAGCTCCCTGCTCCCCTAAGTTCCCTGTGCAGCAGCTGCCTGCAGTTCAGCTGTATCCCTCCCCCCACTGCCATGTGCTGCTCCTGCCCTCTGCCTTGGAGCTGCTCCCCGAGACTTCTGCTTGCTGTGCCAGGGGGGAGGGAAAGAAAAGGGGGGCTAATGTCAGGGTGTCCCCTTCCCCAGCTCCTGCACCCCACTTACCCCATCTTCCATAGAGCAGGGCTCAGGACGGAGGGAGCTTGCAGCAGCTGTGATCTCAGCAAGCTGATCTAATTAACAAGGCAGTGTACTTAAAGGGGAAATGTGCATATCTTCCTCCATTCCTGCTGCCTTGTAGAGTGCGAGAGTTAACCCTTGAGGGCTCAGCCAATTGCTAGTTCATCATTTAGCACTAAGGGAAATATCCCACCCTTTGACACCTCCACCTCAACCAAGCTTCACAATCATCATCACTGTGTACCAGTATTAAATTGTTTGTTTAAAACTTATACTTATAGTCTTTTGTCTGGTGAAACAAATTTCCCTGGAACCTAACCCCCTCATTTACATTAATTCTTATGGGGAAATTAGATTTACTTAACATCATTTCTCTTAAAGTCGCATTTTTCAGGAACATAACTACAACATAAAGTGAGAGTTACTGTATTCAATTTTTGTAAAGAGAAGAGGACGTCTTTGAAGATTGCTATAGTGTACATAATGTCAATGTCTTAAATTTGTTCATCCCTCTTCCTGCAGCATAGGACATAAGGGTTAAATGAACAGGCATGCAATAGCAGTTGTTAAATTATATGACAAAACTCTTTCACAATTTTTCCTGGCTTTGGAGACTGAGTTCCCCCTACAGGCTGATGTAGGGAACTATTGACAATGTTTCTGTTTAGATGAATTTACCAAGGAATAAATTGCAGTATGATGACCTCTTCTGGTGCATAGAAAACAGTGGATCTTGGACAGAAAGTGGCAAATGGTTGTAACAAGAACAAGAAATGGTATAAGCTTCCTAAAAGCATTCTTTTGTTTATTTTAGGTTGGTTAGTGACAAAGTTATACAAAATCATCAATAATTACACTTCTAAATTTTTCCATATAGAGAGTATCATCACAGACAAAAAAAGTAGTACATAAGTATATGCCAATCAGTACATTTCAGCCACTGAACTTAATTAAGTCATCTTTTATCTTTTGTATACACTGAGAATTGGACTTTACCGATCATAAGGAGAAATGTATGTTCTTTTGTGGTCTCTGTGTTGAATCAAATCCTAAATGAGGTAGTCACAGTTGGTGCAAGGTACCAATCTCAAGCCATCTATCAGTCATTTAGTCCCAATTCCGGAATGAGCTCAGCATGGGTAGAACTCTGTGCCCACACTGAGCTCAATTCATGATTGGGACCTTAGAGAATGTCCCAAATTCTTCCGAAACACCCCCAGTTTTATCTAGGAGCGCTTGTCTTTTCTGTTACTCTGAGTCTGCATATCTGGCAGTCACCCATCTATATCTATTAGCAGCTCAGAGTTTTGTAGTGTGATCCCAAGGCAATCTGACACCTGTAGTCATTTGGGAAGATGTTGCTTGTGAGTTGATTTTTTGAGAGGGTGAAATATTTTCCCCCTACATTTTTTTCCATTGCTGTTAGGGCTGGTCAGTTGCTGCAGGTTTTGTCATTGGTTACTTGGCAGATATTTATGTTTAATTGTCAAATGTGGCTGGAGCTTAGGACAGGTACCTTTATTGTCTTTTGATAAATCTAAATAAACTAAAATCTTATGATAATTTTAATTGAGGGGTATTTCCCTGGGAGGGAGCAGACAGGAGAGAGTAGGGCTGGATAAGACACCAAGAGCTTGCCTATATGAAAACATTGCACTGTTTTAACTAAAAGTATAATATTAAATAAGAGCAAAGCCCTATGGGGACACTAGTTTTGGTTTAGGAGTGGCTTATTGCAGTTTAGCTTAAACCAGTTCTTGGTCCATACACCTCTACCCCAATATAATGCAACCTGATATAACACAAATTCGGATATAACGCAGTAAAGCAGCGCTCCGGGGGGGGGGGGGGGGCTGCACGTTCCAGTGGATCAAAGTAAGTTAGATATAACAGTTTCACCTATAATGCGGTAAGATTTTTTGGCTCCTGGGGACAGCGTTATATCAGGGTAGAGGTGTACTTAAAATTTATATTAGCATAGCTATGTTGGTGATGGGCATGGGCAGTGCATAATGGAGGCTGGGGGAGACTAAGATCCCCAAACCTTGTGCTGCTGGGAGAAGGGGGGCAGTGGCAGATTACTGCATGGGCCCCGGCCAATTTGTGGGCCTCGGGGCTGAAGGGGCTTAACACTCCGCTGTAGCCCAGAGCTTTTCCAGTGTTGAGGCCTGTACCTATTGGGTCTCCTGGAAGTGGGCAGGCGGAAGCCCGCCCACTGCTAAAGGATCCCCCCCTAGCCTAGGGGGAGGATCTACAGGACCTCAAAACCCAACTGATTTCAGGGGACAACTCATAAAAGAAGAGGAACAGGGGTACGGTCAAAGGGTCATAAGAAGGGAGTCTGACGGGGATACTGAGCAGAGAACACCGGACAGCACCCACTGCTCCTCGAAGGCGTCAAGGGAGCCAGTGGATGCCACCCAGAGGAACTCTGCCCAGATGTGTGAACAGACAGAGGATCGGAAACAAGCCCCACAGTCACAGGAGTCTCCATTGGCCAACTTCCTCTCCCTGGTTGTGTAGATGGCCATTTTAGCCAGGGCAAGGAGGAGGTTGACCAGGCGGTCCCATGACTTTGTGGGGCCACGGATAGGGAGTGCATAGAGAATGAAGTGAGAGGAAAAGTGCAGCCAGAAACGCAACAATATATTGGTGAGGAGCCGGTATAGGGTCTGCAACCTGGTGCACTCTAAGTAAACATGCGCCAGGGTGTCCCTCACGCTGCAGAAGGGACAGGTGTCTGAGACAGGGGTGAACCACGCCAAATACAAGCTCGTGATCACAGCCCATGAAGGAGCCGCCAACTGATGTCCCCAGCAGGCCTTGGGACCAGGATAGAGTAGAGGCTGGCCCACCGGGGCTCCTCACCCTTGAGAGGTGGCAAGAGGTCTCTCCACTTTGTGTCGGGGTGGGACACGAGGGTGAGAAAGTGAAGGGTGTGGAGCACAAGCATGTAGATATGTTTCTTTGGCGTGGTTTGGAAGCGGACTGGCTGCAGATAGTGCAGCCGGCTTGCGGAGAAGGGGCAGGTGGGCCGGTCGGGTCCATGGGCCTGATGAAAAGGTCCATAGGTCCCAGGGTGGGTGGGGCGCGCCCTCTCACAGGACCCGGTCGAGGTAGGCCCGAGCAGCGGGCAGCAAAGCGGCCTTCACCTCCTGTAGTACGTGCTGGGCCTGTAGCAGGACAGTTACCCGTCTCCTAGAAAAAAGGCGCTCTGTATGCTGGAGAGCTAATTCCCAAGACAACCAGCAGGAGGCACCATGCTGGTGAGTCTCGCTTCATTACAGGGCTGCAGTGGGGGTGGGGGACAGAAAGGAGCAAACGGGGGGCAGAGCCTCAGGGGAAAGAGGCACAGTGGTGGCAGCATGAGGGTGGGGCCATGAGTGGAACTGGGAAGGGGCTCTGGGCTTAGAGCTCTGGCCAGGGCTGAGAGCTCGACTCTGGCTGGAGCTGAGCTCTCAGCGTCCGCACCCTCCAGGACCATGGGGAGGGGGGCAGTGAGTAGGGGGTGAGGCCTCAGCCAGAAGAGATGGGGCAGGGGCTAGTCTTCCCAAGGGGAAGACTCACCTGCTACCCAGGGTGATGGGTGTGAAAAAGGACACCCCTGAGTAACACAGCTATGGGGTTTTTGTCACCAGTGTAGGCACAGCTATGTTAACAGAAGAGCACTTCTGTCAACGTAGCTAACAACATTCAGCAGAATGTTCCTCTTACGCTAGCAGAAAAACTCCTTCTCTCCGTGTACCAGGCATCTACACTAAGGGGCTATGTCGACATAGGCTCAGTAGCGTAAGCATAGTAAAACAGAAGTAAAACTGGTTTAAATTGACAGAGCATCCACACAGCCTTGTACACCTCAGTAAGGCCTTGATCCTACACTTGCTCCATGCAGACAAAGAGGCCTGCCTGCTTGAACGGTTTGTAGGACTGGGGCTGGAGGCCTGGTCTTCATGTAGACATTTCAGTGGTTTAACTAAAGGAGTGTTTTTAAATTTATTTAAACTGGTGCAAAGCCTTGTGAGGGCCCCCTTAATTCCATTTATATCTATTGTATCTATTCAGTTTGTCTGTAAGGAATTTCCCTCAACTAAAGCAATATAAACCATGATTAAATCAAATTATGAGCGTCCACACTGAACTTAGTACCAGTATAACTGAGTTCAAAACATGCTTTTGGTTACATCAGTAATTTGGTATGTAGACCTAGCCTAAGACTCAGTGTACGATCTGAAAACATAAGCCTAAATAATGTCACAGTCAAATCTTGTTAGAACTCCTCTCGATTTTGGGAAAGAACTTTAAGTACAGAGATCACTAAAAATAGAGATGACATAACTAATTCAAAAGTTCAAATTCAGACTCTTATGGCACTGTTTATATGAAAATAGTTATCGTCAAACCATTGTTCCTGCCAAACTCTGTTTGGATAACATCACATTGCTCAGCAAATTGTGTGTTTACTTCACTTGATAAGAAAATATTTTAGAATCTGGATACACTAATTTCAACCAACATAATCTCTTTGCCATTAGAACAATCAATTTAATTGCCTATTTCCCACAAAATACATTTTATTATAAATAATTTTCTAGAACTCTATTTATACCCTTTTTCATCTTATTTGTAATTACAGTCCTTTTGCATTTATGAATTCATACTTTGATCTTTTATTTGACTCTTTCCATACTGACATTCTCAGGAATAAAGTAAATATTGGGAGTGAAAATAAGGCAGAATGAGGGAACAGTCTGAAATTAAAACCATCCATTGTGATACATTGGTCTTTATGTTATACACTGTTAACCATGTGAGGTTTACCTTAAAGGATACCCAGAATATATTCAACTCACTTTTCTGGCTACAAGAAAAATACAGAAATATGGGACGTTAAAATGTACAGAGAAGGCTGTGCAAGGGGATTGCTTTATCCCTAGGATTGTGGGAGTCTTAAAGGCAATGTAGCTGGGGAGGGAGGGTAAAACAGGTCTAAGATATGGGTTCTGGGGTGTGGGTGACATAGGGAGTTCTTTTGCATGAGCTGTTCTCTTTACCCTCTCCCACCCTGGCAGCTCTTCAACTCGCTAGAATATCTTACTGCAGCAAGACAGTGTGCTTCATAAACAGATTGTCCAGCTGCGTAGCCAGTATCCAGAACCTTCTGCAACCTACTCAGTTCAGAAGGCCACCCATAATGGGCACCAGTTCATTTGTTTCTGTCACAGGGCTGGCCCTTTACAGGGAATCAGATGCCAAGTCTACTGGAGATAGGCTCCACTGAAGAGAATGAACCAACAATGACCTACTAGTTAACTCCCTAACTAGCTGGAAGGCAGTTAATTAAGTAAGGAGCAGCTAGGCCTCAGGAAAGCTGAGGCCAGGTCTACACTATAGGCCTATATTGGTATAACTGTGTTGCTGGGGGTAGAAAAATTCCCCATGTAGACAGTGCTACATTGATAGGAGAGCTTCTCCTGTTGACATAACTACTGCTCATGGAGGTGGATTAACTACATTGACAGGAGAGCTCTCCCACTGGCATAGGAGCATCTTTGCTTAAGCTTACTGCAGCACAGCTTCGGGGAAGAAGGAGAACCCAGGAAACTACAAGTTAGTCAGCCTCACCTCAGTCCCTGGAAAAATCATGGAACAGGTCCTCAAGAAAACCATTTTGAAGCACTTGGAAGAGAGGAAGGTGATCAGGAACAGTCAACATGGATTCATCAAGGGCAAGTCATGCCTGACTAACCTGATTGCCTTCTATGATGAGATAATTGGCTCTGTGGCTATAGGGAAAGCAGTGGATGTGATATATCTTGACTTTAGCAAAGCTTTTGATACAGCCTCCCACAGTATTCTTGCCAGCAAGTTAAAGTATGGATTGGATCAATGGACTATAAGGTGGATAGAAAGCTGACTAGATCGTTGGGCTCAACAGGTAGTGATCAATGGCTCAATGTCTAATTGTCAGCCGTATCAAGTGGAGTACCCCAGGGGTCAGTCCTGGGGCCACTTTTGTTCAACATCTTTATTAATGCTCTGAATGAGAGGATGGATTGCACCCTCAGCAAGTTTGCAGATGACACTAAGCTGGGGGGAGAGGTAGACATACTGGAGGGTGATGATAGGGTCCAGAGTGACCTAGACAAATTGGAGAATTGGGCCAAAAGAAATCTGATGAGATTCAACAAGGACAAGTGCAGAGTCCTGCACTTAGGAAGGAAGAAAGAATCCCATGCACTGCTACATGCTGGGGGACTGACTGGCTAAGCAGCAGTTCTGCAGAAAAGGACCTGGGAATTACAGTGGATGAGAAGCTGGATATGAGTCAGTGTGCCCTTGTTGCCAAGAAGGCTAATGGCATATTGGGCTGAGTAGCAAAGTGAGACTCAATGGTGAGGCAGATGCTATTCATCTTGGGAATTAGCTCTTGTCCAGTCTAAAGCACCCTGTACAAGCCGGTGTCTCGCCTGCCTTAGGGACTCCATATCCTTTTCCTCAAAGTTCTGCCCTCTGCAGTACCCCTACTCTGGATCTCCCCTCCCTGGGAACCCCCAACCCTCTAGCCTCACCTTGCCTCAGTGGCTACTGACTGCCAGTTGTCATCTAGTCCCCTCTCACTGGGGCACACTGCAGTCCATAATGGCCACTCATCAATGGCAAGAGGGTTGGACAAGCTGCCTCTGTCTATCCCCAAGCTGCCCCCTGCAGCCCCAGTACCTTCTTAGGCCTTAACCAAAGCCTCAGCCTCAGCAGTTCCCCAGCTCCTTTGCCCTTCCCCAGCACTGCTCAGCCTCCAGTACCCTTACTCCTTCAGGCAGCTAGGTCCTTCTCTTTCCAGAGGGAGAAAGAGATGCTGACCCAGCACCGCCGTCAGCCCTTTTATCAGGGTCAGCTGTGGCCTGATTGGCAAAGCGACCACAGCTGCAGCCATACTGATCAGCCTACCTTTTTCAGGAGCAAAGCAACTGCCCCGCTATAGACTGCATTAGTAGGAGCATTGCCAGCAGATTGAGGAAAGTGATTATTCAGCACTGGTGAGGCCACATCTAGAGTATTGCATCCAGTTCTGGGCCTCCCACTACAGACAGGATGTGGACATATTGGAGAGAGTCCAACAGAGGGCAACGAAAATGATGAGGGGTCTGGGGCACATGACTTACGAGGAGAGGCTGAGGGAACTGGGCTTGTTTAGTCTGCAGAAGAGAAGAGTGAGGGGGGATTTGATAGCAGCTTTCAACTACCTGAAGCGAGGGTTCCATAGAGGATAGAGCTTGGCTGTTCTAAGTGGTGGCAGATGACAGAACAAGGAGTAACAGACTCAAGTTGCAGTGAGGGAGGTCTAGGTTGGATATTAGGAAACACTATTTCACTCAGAGGATGGTGAAGCACTGGAATGGGTTACCTGGGGGTGATGAAATCTCCATCTTTAGACATTTTTATGGCCCAGCTTGACAAAGCCCTGGCTGGGATGATTTAGTTGGTGTTGGTCCTGCTTTGAGCAGGGAGTTGGACTAGATGACCTCCTGAGGCAGAGGCGCTGACTCCATGGGTGCTGCAGGGCTGGAGCACCCATGGGGAAAAATTAGCAGGTGCTCTGCACCCACCGGCAGCCAAGCTCCCTCTGCCCTCACCCCCTCCTCCCCCAAGCACGCTGCATCCCCGCTGCTCCCCCTCCCAATGCTTCCCGCCTGCTGCCTAACAGCTGTTTGGTGGCATTTAGGACTTTCAGGGAGAAAGGGGGAGGAGTGTGGACACGGCGCACTCCGGGGAGGAGGAGGTAAAGAGGCGGGGCAGGGAAGGGTGTGGAATTGGGGCAGGGGCAGGGCCGGGGTGGGGGGGGTCGAGCACCCATGGGGCAGAGGGGAAGTTGGTGCCTATGTCCTGAGGTCTCTTCCAACCCTAATCTTCTATGATTCAGCATTTTAAGTGTAACTTGCCCTTAGGAGAGCTCATTTGGAAACAGGGGCGGCTCCAGGCACCAGCGCACCAAGTGCGTGCCTGGGGCAGCAAGCTGCGGGGGGCGGTCTGCCGGTCACCGTGATGGCGGCAGTCAGGCTGCCTTTGGCGGCATGCCTGCGGGAGGTCCGCCAGTCCCGCGGTTTTGGCAGCAATTAGGCGGCGGGTACTCCAAAGGCGCAGGACCACCGGACCTCCGGCAGGCATGCCGCCGAATCCGCATTACCAGCGGTCCTCCTGCAGGCATGCTGCCAAAAGCTGCCTGACTGCCCTGCTTGGGGCAGCAAAATACATAGAGCTGCCTCTGGTTGGAAAAGCTCCTGAGCAGAAAGAAAGTTCTAGAGGAGGGAAGCTCCAGGGAGGTTGAACTAGGTAGATAGAAGTTGTGCTCTAAGGCAGGGATATTGAGTGGACTGCAAAGGTCTATCGGTAAGGAGGCCTGAGAATGATCCTGAGCAAGCAGTGGGAAGACTGCAGAGCTCTCTAGGCAGTGGAGAAGCCTGAGGCCTTAACAGCAGCAGAAGCTGCAGTTGGAACCCAAAGACTTTTGTTGTTGGAATTTGTTTTATCTAGGCTCTAAGATAAGAGCCTTTAAACCACCGCATAAGTGCTCTTTTCAGGAGGCTTCACTAAAGGGAGATATAGTGTTGTCAAATATCTCGCTTCTCCATGATTCAGCTGTTTAAGTGACCTCATTTTTCCTTTGTTGAGGGGGAAACTGAGGCAAGCCACAGTAGCACCACACTCGAGGGTGGTTGGGAAGCAACAGTGCTCCTTTCTACAGTTCCCAACAGAGAACTGTTTCCATCAGGTACTGAGGGAGAGCTGCATGCTCTAAATTTCCCTCCCTTCACAGAAGCCCCTGGTGCAAGGGGTGTGTTCAGGGTGTGCTGGGGAGGGAGAAGGTCTGGCCAAGGATTTCCTATGATCTAGCTGCTGTGAGGGCCCATTGCAAATGCAGTGCAAGGTAGGGCAATCCTGAGGGACAATTAATTACTGTTGCCTCTTACCTCTATTTGGGCCAGTATTAGTACTTTCCATTAATGGCAGCTTATCATTCCAAACTGTTTTATCTAAGTTTATGCCACATGAAACAGTACAAGAATTCAAATCTTCACCATCACTAATGATGAGCTGTAAAGGGAAGTTAGTTGCCAGACAAGTCATAGTTGCAGACTGTGCATAGAAATTTCAGAAAATATGAAGCTACTTAGAACTCAATGGGTGTTACAGATGGGGGAAAATTGGAAAAGGGAAAATCTATGTTCTGTGGAGTTAAGACACAGTTGTTAGCATTTCTTCATTGCTTCTGTCTTTGGGAGGGAGTACAGACTTAGGACATTCTAGTTAATATATCTTTATGCTTCAGAAAACAGAAACTGCAAAAGACAGCTATTTTGTTTCTTATGTTTTCCTCCCTCTCTGACTATTGGGTATTCTAATGTTTGTCTTAACATTAGCAGGTTTGGGAGGAAAGACAGGGTCAGCCTAGCTGGCCAGACTCCTTTGGCAGAAGTTCAAGGCTAAAAAAGCCTTTCATGTTCCTGGTTTTATTTTTAGTTTTTCATGATGCAGCATTTTAAAAATTAAAATATAGTCCACAATCCCCAGCTTTGTTTGCTCTCATGCAGTTAAACAAACCCATGTTCCATAGCAAAGTCTATTTTTTCTAGCACTCAGTCTTTGCTTTTCACCTTTTGTAACATGACATACCAACTCCCTCTCTGACCCAGCTAGACCTCTTATGCATTCCCATCATGGGTTTTATTTTAAGGTTAAAGAAACCACCTGGCTTTAGTTGCTGAGCCACCATTCTGGTTCAGCTGCTTTCCCTCAGTCCAAAGAAGCTGAGAGAAAGGAATTTCTGCCCAATCACATTCAGGTATTTCTGTCCCTGGGATTCACGACACTAGATTTAGGACCTTGATCAGAATTACAATTCAATAGGGATCTTGGCAAACCCCCTGGGAGAAACAGCTGGCTTCCTTTGCAACTGCCAGTGGCTTGTAAATATACCTCCATTATTTACATGGACCATATGGGCTTGCTCTAGTATAGAAACTAAAGCAGGTGCTTCTGGCGTGAGCAGTTTTCCCCCAATGAGCCCTTGGATCTTGTCTATCTCACTGGGGTATCAGAGAGGTATGAGATGAGTGTGTTGTGAAGCAGGAATTCATGGCTCTATGTCCTGGCTCTGATGCTTAGAGGGTATCTACATTAGACTTTTTGCTCAAAAACTCACTGGTCCAGCTGCAGAAGTGGTAGCTACTCTTGGAACCCAGTATGGAGAAGGGTCCAGGTGCCCACTTGCATTTTGGACAAGGTAGACAGATCTGTTCATCCTGTCTCATCATCCGATAACAAGGGGACACTCAGTGAAACTGACAAATTCAAAACTGATGAAAAGAAATACACTTTCACACAACACACAAGAAGTCTGTGACACTAATTGCCACTGGAAATTGATTTATTTAGACTTTAAAAAAAAAGGGGGAGGTGGTGGAAGTGGAGATCTATCAAAGGCTCTAAGTGCCCCGCCATAAATTACATTAAATTAAACTGCCAGCAGAACACAAAACTTCAGCTCTAACCAAAATCTGATTCCCCCTCTCAAAAGCCCACCTTGACACATGCAAATAGATGTGCCATTAAAACCAAGAGCTTGGCAGATTTTAGAAAAGGATCCGACATTTCTATGAATAACAAGAATACCCAGATAGAACAGTAATATGTTTAAAAACAACAAGTGTTTTGAAAAGAATATAAATTCTCCTGCCTCAGGGCATAAGCACTAATTATTGGGGGCTAGGAGGAAAATTCTCTGGAGATAAATTATCCCACACCTGTCTAGTGCAGGATGTCTTGCACTTTGATCAGCAACAGATGCTTCAGATGAATGTCAGAGGCAGGCTATTGGACTAGGTCAGTGATACTCAGACTAAGGATTCTGAGATGCACGTGGCTCTTTAACGTGTCTCCTGCAGCTCTTTGCAGCACATATTAAAATTTGATTTAATAACGAATCTAAGCTACTAATCAGTCAGGGCACTTTTACTATGTTATTAACATGGGTGGCGGGTATTGAAGGTCAGGGGAGCTATGCATCCCCTATCCCAGGCCATGGCCTGGCCCCCTCTCCATCCCGAGGCCCTAGACTCACTTCCCCTCTGTCCCAAAGCTGGCAAGGGCTCAGCTCTAGCCAGCAGATGTTACCTTGTCCAGTCTCTTGCGCTGAGGCAGGAGACCATCCCTGACAGGCGTTTGTCTAACATGTTTTTAAAAACCTCCAGAGAGAGGAATTCCACAACCTTCCTTGAAAACCTATTCCAGACCTCAACTACCTTTATAGTTAGAAAGTTTTTCCTAATATCTGACCTAAATCTCCCTTGCTGCAGATTAAACCCATTACTTCTGGTCCTACTTTCAGTGGACATGAGGAACAATTGATCACTGTCCTCTTTAAAACAGCCCTTAACGTATTTGAAGACTTTTTATAGGGTCCACCCATTAGTCTTCTTTTCTCAAGACTAAACATGCCCAGTTTTTTAACCTTTCTTAATAGGTCAGATTTTCTAAAACTTTTTCCACTTTTGTTGCTCTCCTGTGGACTCTCTCCAGTGTGTTCAAATCCTTCTTTAAGAGTGGCACCCAGATTTATATATTACTCCAGCTGAGCCTCACAGCATTAAGTAGAGCCGAATATAAGAACGGCCGTACCGGGTCAGACCAAAGGTCCATCTAGCCCAGTATCTGTCTACCGACAGTGGCCAGTGCCAGGTGCCCCAGAGGGAGTGAAGCTAACAGGCAATGATCGAGTGATCTCTCTCCTGCCATCCACCTCCATCCTCTGGTGAACAGAGGCTAGGGACACCATTCTTTACCCTTCCTGGCTAATAGCCATTTATGGACTTAGCCACCATGAATTCATGCAGTTCCCTTTTAAACATTGTTATAGTCTCAGCCTTCACAACCTCCTCAGGTAAGGAGTTCCACAAGTTGACTGTGTGCTGTGTGAAGAAGAACTTCCTTTTATTTGTTTTAAACCTGTTGCCTATTAATTTCATTTGGTGACCCCTAGTTCTTGTATTATGGGAATAAGTAAATAACTTTTCCTTATCCACTTTCTCCACATCACTCATGATTTTATATACCTCTATCATATCCTCCCTCTCCAAACCCCTAATCATTTTAGTTGCCCTTTTCTGAACCTTTTCTAGTGCTAGAATATCTTTTTTGAGGTGAGGAGACCACATCTGTACACAGTATTCGAGATGTGGGCATACCATGGATTTATATAAGGGCAATAATATATTCTCAGTCTTATTCTCTATCCCTTTTTTAATGATTCCTAACATCCTGTTTGCTTTTTTGACCGCCTCTGCGCATTGCATGGACATCTTCAGAGAACTATCCACGATGACACCAAGATCTTTTTCCTGACTCGTTGTAGCTAAATTAGCCCCCATCATTTTGTATGTATAGTTGGGGTTATTTTTTCCAATGTGCATTACTTTACATTTATCCACATTAAATTTCATTTGCCATTTTGTTGCCCAATCACTTAGTTTTGTGAGATCTTTTTGAAGTTCTTCACAATCTGCTTTGGTCTTAACTATCTTGAGTAGTTTAGTATCATTTGCCACTTCACTATTTACCCCTTTCTCCAGATCATTTATGAATAAATTGAATAGGATTGGTCCTAGGACTGAGCCCTGGGGAACACTATTAGTTACCCCTCTCCATTCTGAGACTTTACCATTAATTCCTACCCTTTGTTCCCTGTCTTTTAACCAGTTCTCAATCCATGAAAGGACCTTCCCTTTTATCCCATGGCAGCTTAATTTACGTAAGAGCCTTTGGTGAGGGACCGTGTCAAAGGCTTTCTGGAAATCTAAGTACACTATGTCCACTGGATCCCCCTTGTCCACATGTTTGTTGACCCCTTCAGAGAACTCTATTAGTAAGACACAATTTCCCTTTACAGAAACCATGTTGACTATTGCTCAACAGTTTATGTTCTTCTATGTGTCTGACAATTTTATTCTTAACTATTGTTTCAACTAATTTGCCTGGTACTGACGTTAGACTTATCGGTCTGTAATTGCCGGGATCACCTCTAGAGCCCTTTTTAAATATTGGCGTTACATTAGCTATCTTCCAGTCATTGGGTACCGAAGCAGATTTAAAGGACAGGTTACAAACCTACAAAAGCCTGCTCAGGTTTGGGAATCTTCCTAACATCCTCAGCCATGAAGACTGAAGCAAAGAATCCATTTAGTTTCTCCGCAATGACTTTATTGTCTTTAAGCGCTCCTTTTGTATTTCAATCGTCAAGGGGCCCCACTGGTTGTTTAGCAGGCTTCCTGCTTCTGATGTACTTAAAAAACATTTTGTTATTACCTTTGGAGTTTTTGGCTAGCCGTTCTTCAAACTCCTCTTTGGCTTTTCTTATTACACTCTTGCACTTAAGCTGGCAGTGTTTGTGCTCGTTTCTATTTGCCTCACTAGGATTTGACTTCCAATTTTTAAAGGAAGTCTTTTTATCTCTCACTGCTTCTTTTACATGGTTGTTAAGCCACGGTGGCTCTTTTTTGGTTCTTTTACTGTGTTTCTTAATTTGGGGTATACATTGAAGTTGGGCCTCTATTACAATTACCTGCCATGTCATACATACGTCACTATTAATATCCCGCAAATGATATTAGTCTTTTTTGCAACTGCATCACGTTGTTGATTTATATTCAGTCTATGGTCCACTATAATCCCATTCCTTTTCAGTAGTATTACTGCCTAGCAAGTTGTTCTCCATTTTGTATTTAAGTATATGAATTTTTTCTTTCCTAAGGGTGGTACTTTGCACTTGTCTTTACTGAATTTCATCTTGTTGAATTCAGCCCAATCTTCCAATTTATAAAGGTCCTTTTGTATGCTAATCTTGTCCCCCAAAGTACTCTCAACCCCTCCCAGCTTTATGTAGATACAGTACTCCATTTATCCAAGTTATAAATGAAAATATTGCATGGCACAGGACCCAGGACAGACCCCCTGTGCAACCCCATTAGATACATCCTCTGTTTGACAGTAAACCATTGATAACTATTCTTTGAGTAGTCTTTCAACCACTCTTGCATCTATCGTGTAGTAATTTCATCTAGGCCACATTTTCCTAGTTTGCTTATGAGAATGTCATCTGGCTCTGTCCCCAAAGCCTTCCTAAAATCAAGATATTTCACTTGTACAGTTTCCCTCCTCCATCCCCTAGGCCAATAACCTTATCAAAGAAGGAAATTAGGTTGGTTTGGCATGGATTTGTTCTTGAGACATGCTAGCTATTCCTTATAACCCTATTATCCTCTAGGTGCTTACAAACTGATCTCTTAATAATTTGTTCCAGTATCTTTCCCAGTATTGAAGTTAGGCTGATTAATCTATAATTCCCCAGGTCCTCTTTGTTCCTCTTTTTAAAGATAGGTACTATGTTTTCACTTCTCCAGTCCTCTGGGGCCTTACCCATCCTCCATGAGTCCTCAAAGATAATTGCTAACAATTATGAGATTGCTTCAGCTAGTTCCTTAAGTACCCTAGGATGAAATTCATCAGGCCCTGCAGACTTGAATACCTCTAACTTATCTAAATATTCTTTAACTTGTTTTTTCCCCTATGTTGGCTTGAATTCCTCTCCTCCTCCTCCACCCCCGCCGCCTAATATTAATTGTGGTAAGTGTTTAATCACAATTTACTCTTTTAGTGAAGACTGAAGCAAAATAGGCATTGAACACCTCAGCTTTCCTGATGTTATCTGTTATTAGCTCTCCTTTTTCACTAAGTAGAGGACTTATTTTTTCCTTTGTCTTTCTCTTGCACCTAATGTATTTATAGAACCTCTTCTTGGTGCCTTTGCTAGGCGTAACCCATCTTGTGCCTTAGCTTTTCTGATTTTGACACGCTAAGGACCTAGAAGAAGACGTATGTAAAAGTAATTTGTGCCTACTTTAATAAGTACCTTTTTACTGTCCTGTTGTTTGCTTTTCAGCTTCACCTCTTTCTTCTGGCCCCTCATCATGTGAATTACACTAGCTTAAATGCCCTGAGATTCAATAGGCTAAGTCTGGAAGTGATGCAAAGGGGGTACAAATTCTATGTTGGTAAGTGGCTGTGAGCTTAAGGGAATATAAATAGGAGTTAATTAGATGCTGAGAGGTCAGAAGAAGATCTAAATTACCCCATCCTAGGGTATGTCTACACGGCCTACGTTACAGCGCGGTCATGGTGGCGCTGTGACGTGGGCAGTGTAGACACGCTTTATTGCCGGGGAGAACTCTCCCGGCTATTAAAATAAATAAATAAACCCACCCCAAACGAGCAGTGGTAGCTTTAGCTCCCGGCGATAAAGCACTCTCTATACTGGCACTTTTCAGAGCTAAAACTTTTGTCGCACAGGGTGTGTTTTTTCACGCCCCTGAACAACTAAAGTTTTAGCGCTGAAAGTGGCAGTGTAGACAGGCTTAGCTCTGTTCTGGAAGTGGTCATTTGTCTTCCCACCTTCTTTGAAATGCAGCATTCATGCCAATAGCCCTGTACATAAATACAATAATTATTTTAACATATGGGATAAAATACATCGTGCAGTCACTGTTTTCATGCCAAGGTAAGGATGGGGATGGATAACTTTACCTGAAACCAAAATAAAATTGGAGGGCCAGATGCTAAGAGGCTGTAAACTGGTGTTGTTACATTGATGTCAATGGCACCACACCAGTTTACATTAGCTGAGGGGATCTGGTCCAAAGAACTTATTTTAGAAAAAAGAAAACAGAACACTAAGGAACATTCTAGACCAGATCACTTAAGCCACAAAGAGGCAGGCTGGAATCCATCTTATCTGTGCTAAAAAGAGTGACTCAAATATTTTAATTAAAAAAAAAAAGATTATCGGTCTAGATTATTAATACATTTCAAAATGCTACAACACACCTTTTGTTTGGGGTGAAAAGGGTTTGACAGTTTTAAGAATCCACAGTGTGAGGAAGGGAAAGCAAGATATGACATGCATCATTTTAATCCACCTTGAGGGAAGCTTTCAATGCCTCTTGCAAATGTTGTGTGGAGGTTTCAGCGGCAAAAGTTGCAGAGGAGTTTAGGGGTGAGAATGGGACTAACACAGCAGGAGAAGTAGAAGGTTTTGCCACATATTCTAACAGTACAATGAACCTCAGACTTGACAGGTTTGGATACGTGTGACTGGCTGGATGGCTCCATGCAATGTACATTCTTTTACTCTGAGGCACAAAGTAGTTTATTTAAAAAATGAAAGTGGGGGAGACATATTATTGGAGTCTTTAGCATGTCAGCTCCTTGGGCAGGGACCTGCTTTGTATTTGCCACACCTCACTGATTAGCTCAGCTGTTCTCAAACTGTAGGTCAGGACCCCAAAGTGGATCATGACCCTGTTTTACTGGGGTCACCAGGGCTGGCATTAGACTTACTGGAGATGAAGCTGAAGCCTGAGCTGCACCACCCAGGGCCAAAGCCTGTGCCCCACTGCCCAGAAGTGAAGTCAAAGCCTGAGGTCTTCAGCCCTGGGTGGTGGGGCTCAGGTTACAGGCCTCCCACTTGAGTCCAAAGCCTTTGGCTTTGGTGCCCCCCTTCTGGAATCATGTAGTAATTTTTGTTATCAGAAGGGAGTCACGGTGCAATGAAGTTTGAAAACCCCTGGATGAGAGGATGCCATGAACGCTGGTGGTGCTCCAGCGGTAATGATAACTTACAGAAGAGAGGCGAAGGAATGCCATGGTGGTGCACCAGCTGTTCTAAAAAGACAAGGAGCCAGATCTCTCCCTACCGTGTAAAAACACAGGACAGAGCTTTTGGGGAAGAAACCTCAGCAATATTTCCCTCATGTTGTCCTGCCCAAGTCTCTCCTGTGGAAAGGAGTCCATGGCCTGCTCCCAAACTGGGAGATGCTGGAGGATCTCTGGGAGACCAGGGCCAACTGCACAAAGGCCCTATACCCCACACTGGCTCAGGTCCTGTCAGTGCTGCTCCTTTGGAGCTGAACTACTAGGGACTCCCACCTGACTGTAGGAGCCCTGAGATTCTCAGGGAGCTGCTGACAAAACTAGCTAAATTCCACAGGGCCTTGGCTTGCCCACTGCTCCCTCTAGTATGGACTCAGACACGAGGCTCTGCTGTGCCTATGTGTGCAGGGGGGGGTTGGGGAGTTGATGGTACCAGGGAGGTGGGTCAGCTGCTATTATTCCTAATGCCAACTAATGAGTAGAGCTGGGTGGAAAACAGTTTTCCTAGCCCTGGAAAATTTTTGAAATCTTTCCCTTTGCACATTGGAATGAAACAGATTTTTTAAAATGAAAAGTGTGTGTGAGACAGACAGATACTGCAGAAGAGCAAATAGCCCAGGAGTTAGGGCACTCACCTGGGATGTGAGAGACAGAGATCCAAGTCTCTGCTCTACCTGGTTTGGAGCAGGGACCTGAACCTGGGTCTCCCACATCCCAGGCGTGCGCCTTAACTGCTGGCGGGTGCTCTCACCTGCTCACTCTGGATTTGAGTAGAACTTCTATCCTGGACCTGAGAAATTTTTCCGGATGAAAGTTTCGTTGAAACAGACCCTTTGACGCAAAAACTTTCAATTGTCACAAACTGGCATTTCCTGACAGAAAAATGTTTAATCGAAGAATTCTTGACCTTCTCTGCTACTGAGCTGAAGTAGGTGCTATACATATTTGAGAACACTAGAGAGGGCAACAGGAGAAGACGGCAGTTAGAAATATAGAGCCATTGCGGTTTGTTGCTATGTTTTTGTTACTTTGCATATATTAGAATTTATGGTAGAGGGCGAGCACTGATGCAGCTTGTGTGAGATTCAGGTTGTCCTACTGGAAACTTAACTGCTTGGAAGGACTTTACAGGTCTTGGAGAGAGCGCATTTATTTATTTCACCCTCTGAGTTCAATGTATTTTCAGATATATACGTATCCCCTATGTTGTCCCCTAAGCAACCTTTCCATTTTGAAATTGCAAAGCTGAAGGAATATGCTGCAATTAATGGAAAAGAGTTTGCTTTTTTAACAAATTTAAGAAAAACAGGAAAGTAAATACATGCATTGTTGATGCAGTTTGGTTTAGTCACCAGAGACCAATAAATAAGGCAGACTTCTTTGTGATAAAGAAGCATATAGTACTAAGAAATTACAGAACACTAGTTCTTTATTGATAAACAGCACATAGGCAGACACAGAGTAGGAGCTTTATTTAGTCCTATTTCAATTAGTCTAATGATAATCAGTGGCTGCATGGCACAGTCCATTTATAAATAGCAAGCTTTATATTGTCCACAAGCCTAAAGGAATGAATCAATACCTGTTAACTGCCACAATGTAAAGAGACAGTTCCTGTTTGTTAGCAATATTTTTGCATTTACTTACTCTGTCCTTGTTCCTGAAAGTGTAGAATCATAGAAATGTAGAGCTGGAGAGGACCTTGAGAGGTAATCTAATCCTGCCCCTGTCCTCCTTCCCCACACTAAGGCAGGACTGAGGCCTGGTCTACACTGGGGACGGCAGGGGAGTGGAGTGGGGATTGATGTAAGTTATGCCAATTCAGCTACGTGAATGATGTAGCTGAAGTCGATGTACTTAGATCTGCTTGCCACAGTGTCTTCACTGTGGTAAGTCAACAGCTGACACTCCCTTGTCGACTCCGCCTGCTCCTCTTGTTCCGGTGGAGTACCATAGTCGACGAGAGAGTGCTCGGCGGTCGATTTATCATGTTTAGACTATCAACCCCTGCTGTATACTTAGACCATCCCTGACAGGTGTTTGTCTAACCTATTCTTAAAAACTCCAGTGATGGGGATTCCACAACCTCCCTTTGTAACCTATTCCAAAGCTTAGAAACCCTTATAGTTAGAAAGTTTTTCCTAATATCTAACCTAAATCTCCCCTGCTGCAGATTAAACCCATTACTTCTTCTCCTCCCTTCAATGAACTTGGAGAATAATTGATCACTGTCTTCTTTATAACAGCCCTTAACATATGACACTCATGGTAATATACCCCAGAATATCAGCCTTTTTTTTTTCCTCACAACTGCACCATATTGTTGACTCATATTCAATTTATAACCCCCAGATCCACCATAATGCTCAGATTCTTTTCTGTAGTACTACCATCTCACCAGTTATTCCCCATTTGGTAGTTGTGTATTTGATTTTTTTTGTTCCTAAATGCAGTACCTGGCACTTGTCTTTCTTTAATTTAATTTTGAGAATTTCAGACCAATTCTCCAATTTGTCACAATCCTTTGGAAATGGGATTAAAATTCAAAAGTGCTTGCAACCCCTCCCAGCTTGGTGTCATCTGTATGTTTTATAAGCACTCTCCCCACTCTGTTATCCAAATCATTAATGAAAATATTGAATAGTACTGGACCCAGGACAGACCCTTGTGGGACCCCACTAGATACAGCCCCATAATCTGACAGTGACCCATTGATAACTACTCTGAGTATGGTTTTTCAACAAATTGTACACCCACCGCAGATCAAAGAGATGGGTTGCTAATTGGAACATGTGTTATATGAAAATTGCTAGCTAGTTACTTGGGATTTTTTAAAATTAAATACTGGAATTGTCTAGGTTGATGTTGTCATAACCTTAGTCCCAGATTTGGACCTTAGCGTCCAAAATATGAGGGTTAGCATGAAAACCTCCAAGCTTAGTTACCAGCTTGGACCTGGTACTTGCTGCCACCACCCAAAAAATTAGAGTGTTTTGGGGCACTCTGGTCCCCCTGAAAAACCTTCCCTGGGGACCCCAAGACCCAAATCCCTTGAGTCTCACAACAAAGGGAAATAATCCTTTTTCCCTTCCCCCCTCCAGGTGCTCCTGGAGAGATACACAGACACAAGCTCTGTGAATCCAAACAGAGTGACTCCCCCTCTCCGTTCCCAGTCCTGGAAACAAAAAAGCACTTTCCTCTTCACCCAGAGGGAATGCAAAATCAGGCTAACAAATCCAACACACACAGATCTTCCCTGATTTCTTCCTCCCACCAATTCCCTGGTGAGTACAGACTCAATTTCCCTGAAGTAAAGAAAAACTCCAACAGGTCTTAAAAGAAAGCTTTATATAAAAAGAAAGAAAAATACATACAAATGGTCTCTCTGTATTAAGGTGACGAAATACAGGGTCAATTGCTTAAAAGAATATTGAATAAACAGCCTTATTCAAAAAGAATACAAATCAAAGCACTCCAGCACTTATATTCATGCAAATACCAAAGAAAAGAAACCATATAACTTACTATCTGATCTCTTTGTCCTTACTCTTAGAAACAGAAGATTAGAAAGCAGAACTACTTCTCCAAAGCTCAGAGAAAGCAGGCAGACAGACAAAGACCTTAGACACAAAATTCCCTCCACCCAAAGTTGAAAAAATCCGGTTTCCTGATTGGTCCTCTGGTCAGGTGCTTCAGGTGAAAGAGACATTAACCCTTAGCTATCTGTTTATGACACGCCCCCCAAATTGCAGACAGTGGGGAAGCTCACTGGCGGCGATTTCCTTCTAGAACTTTAAAATAAACAGATTACTACAACACATGCACCTTTACATATACTACTAAATATATAACTAACAGACTTTTACATTTTAAGAACACTTTTTAACTACTGAATTCTGGGAAACTTTCACGGGAGAGAGCATCAGCAACTTTGTTAGAAGCTCCTGTGATGTGTTGAATTTCAAAATCAAAATTTTGGAGAGCTAAACTCCAACGAAGAAGTTTCTTGTTGTTCCCCTTGGCAGTATGAAGCCACTTTAGTGCAGCATGGTCAGTTTGTAGTTGGAACCGCCGTCCCCAAACATATGGGCGTAGCTTTTCCAGGGCGTACACAATGGCATAGCATTCCTTTTCACTGACTGACCAGTGACTTTCCCTCTCAGACAGTTTCTTGCTGAGAAACACGACAGGATGGAAGTTGTGATCTGTTGCTTCCTGCATGAGCACTGCTCCTATACCACGCTCAGATGCATCCGTGGTTACTAGGAATGGCTTGTCAAAGTCCGGGGCCCTGAGCACAGGGTCAGACATGAGCGTTGCCTTAAGTTGGGTAAAGGCCTTTTGACACTCATCAGTCCACTTAACTGCATTTGGCTGGGTCTTTTTGGTCAGGTCGGTCAGTGGGGCAGCGATTTGGCTGTAGTGTGGTACAAATCGCCTGTAGTATCCGGCCAAGCCTAACAAGGATTGGACCTGTTTCTTTGACCTTGGGACAGGCCACTTTTGGATAGCATCCACCTTGGCCTGTAGGGGGTTTATGGTTCCTCGACCCACCTGGTGCCCCAGGTAAGTCACTCTGTTTTGGCCTATTTGACACTTTTTGGCCTTAACAGTTAGTCCAGCCTGCCTGATGCGCTCAAAGACCTTTTCCAGGTGTAGTAGGTGTTCGGGCCAGGAGTCTGAAAAAATGGCCACATCATCGAGGTAGGCAACTGCAAATTCTTCCAGTCCAGCTAGTAGACCATCTACCAGCCTCTGGAAGGTGGCGGGTGCATTTCGAAGGCCGAAAGGAAGGACATTGAATTCATACACCCCCGCATGGGTGACGAATGCTGACCTCTCCTTGGCAGGTTCATCTAGCGGTACTTGCCAGTACCCTTGGTTAAGTCTATTGTAGAGATGAACTGGGCACGTCCCAACTTTTTCAATAGCTTATCGGTGCGTGGCATTGGATAGTTGTCCGGACGAGTTACCGCATTTAGCTTACGGTAGTCCACGCAAAAGCGTATTTCCCCATCTGGTTTGGGTACCAGAACCACTGGAGATGCCCATGCACTGGTAGATGAGCGGATTATACCCATCTGTATCATGTTCTGGATCTCCCGTTCTATAGCAGCTTGGGCATGAGGAGACACCCGGTAGGGTGGGTTTCTGATTGGGTGAGCATTACCTGTATCAATGGAGTGGTATGCCCGTTCAGTCCGTCCTGGGGTGGCTGAGAACAATGGGGCGAAGCTAGTGCACAGCTCCTTGATTTGTCGCCGCTGCAGACGTTCCAGGGTGGTTGAGAGGTTCACCTCTTCCACGCCACCGTCTTTTTTCCCGTCGTAGTAGACACCATCAGGCCACTCAGCATCATCTCCCTGGACTGTAAACTGACAAACCTGTAAGTCTCTGGAATAGAAAGGCTTGAGAGAATTAACATGGTACACTTTAGGCTTTAGTGAGGAATTGGGAAATGCTATGAGGTAGTTTACAGTTCCCAGGCGCTCTTGGACCGTGAATGGCCCTTCCCATGATGCTTCCATCTTATGGGCCTGTTGCGCCTTCAAGACCATAACCTGGTCTCCTACCTTGAAAGAACGTTCTCTGGCATGTCTGTCATACCAGGCCTTTTGCTCTTCCTGAGCATCCTTTAGGTTCTCTTTAGCAAGGGCTAAAGAGTGTTGGAGGGTGCTTTGTAGGTTGCTTACAAAGTCCAGAATGTTAGTTCCTGGAGAAGGCGTAAACCCCTCCCATTGCTGCTTCACCAACTGTAATGGCCCCTTAACCTCGTGACCATACACAAGTTCAAATGGTGAAAACCCTAAACTGGGATGTGGTACAGCCCTGTAGGCAAACAGCAACTGCTGCAACACTAGGTCCCAATTATTGGAGAATTCGTTGATGAATTTTCGTATCATGGCCCCCAAAGTTCCATTGAACCTTTCCACCAGGCCATTGGTTTGATGGTGGTACGGGGTGGCAACCAAGTGATTAACCCCATGAGTTTCCCACAGTTTTTCCATGGTCCCTGCCAGGAAATTAGACCCTGAATCTGTAAGGATGTCAGAGGGCCAACCTACCCTGGCAAAGATGTCTGTTAGGGCCAGGCACACAGTGTTAGCCCTGGTGTTGCCTAGAGCTACTGCTTCTGGCCATCGGGTAGCAAAGTCCACTAAAGTCAGTACGTACTGCTTTCCTCTGGGCGTCTTTTTTGGGAAAGGGCCCAGAATATCCACAGCTACTCGCTGAAATGGGACCTCAGTTATGGGGAGTGGCTGGAGAGGGGCCTTGACCTGGTCTTGAGGCTTTCCCACTCTTTGGCATACCTCACAAGACCGGACATACTTGGCAACATCCTTGCCCATCCCCTCCCAGTGGAAGGACTTCCCTAACCGGTCCTTGGTTCTGTTCACCCCAGCATGGCCACTGGGATGATCATGGGCTAAGCTTAAGAGCTTCCCCCGGTACTTAGTTGGAACCACCAACTGTTTTTGCGGCTGCCATTCTTCCCGGTGTCCACCAGAAAGAATTTTCTTGTATAAAAGTCCTTGGTCTATAACAAACCGGGATCGATTAGAAGAGCTGAGAGGCGGTGGGGTGCTCCGTGCCGCCGCCCAAGCTTTCTGAAGGCTGTCATCCGCTTCCTGCTCAGCCTGGAACTGTTCCCTTGAGGCTGGGGTCACCAGTTCTTCCTCAGACTGTGGACTTGGGCTTGGTCCCTCTGGAAGCGATGTAGGTGATGGAGTTGTTTCCGTTGCTGGTGAACCGCTCTCCGCTGGTGCACCTGAGGGTATTTCAGGCTCTGGCTGAGCCTTTTGGGTATGGCTGTCTGTTGCTTCTGCCAGTTGTGGCTCGCTGGAGCCCACTGGCGTTGAGTTTGAAGATGGGATTGCAATCGCTGGTGCTGGTTGCTGTTCCAGTTCCGGGCCTGGGACTGGAGGTGCTGTGGCTGTTTCAGTGGTTGGCATGGAATCTGGGTCCACTACCTCTGTCTGGGTCTCTGGTAACCCAGACGGGGCGTCTGTGGACGGTTCAGGAACAGGAATGGGTCTGGAAGCTTGCCTGGTTTGGCTACGTGTAACCATTCCCACTCTCTTGGCCCGCCTCACCTGGTTGGCCAAGTCTTCCCCCAGTAGCATGGGGATAGGATAATTGTCATAGACTGCAAAAGTCCACATTCCTGACCAGCCTTTGTACTGGACAGGCAGTTGAGCTGTAGGCAAGTCTACAGCTTGTGACATGAAGGGGTAAATTGTAACTTTGGCCTTTGGGTTGATGAATTTGGGGTCAACGAAGGATTGGTGGATAGCTGACACTTGTGCCCCCGTGTCTCTCCACGCAGTAACCTTCTTTCCGCCCACTCTCAAATTTTCCCTTCGCTCCAAGGGTATTTGAGAGGCATCCGGGCCTGGGGATTTTTGGTGTGATGATGGTGTAATGAATTGCACTCGCATGGTGTTCTTTGGACAGTTGGCCTTGATATGTCCCAGTTCATTACACTTAAAGCATCTTCCATCTGATGGGTCACTGGGCCGAGGTGAGTTACTGGAGACTGGTGAGGTGGAAGAGTAGGGTGTTTGTGGCTTTACTTGGGTGGTATGTGGGGTCTTTGGCTGTCCTCGGTTGTAGGGTTTATGGTCTGTGTGCCCCCTGGGGTATTCGTTCCCCTTGACCGTAGCTTTCTTGCTTTTTGCCAGTTCCATCCATTTGATGGTGGTGTAATGAATTGCACTCGCATGGTGTTCTTTGTACAGTTGGCCTTGATATGTCCCAGTTCATTACACTTAAAGAATCTTCCATCTGATGGGTCACTGGGCCGAGGTGAGTTACTGGAGACTGGTGAGGTGGAAGAGTAGGGTGTTTGTGGCTTTACTTGGGTGGTATGTGGGGTCTTTGGCTGTCCTCGGTTGTAGGGTTTATGGTCTGTGTGCCCCCTGAGGTATTCGTTCCCCTTGACCGTAGCTTTCTTGCTTTTTGCCAGTTCCATCCATTTGGCTCCAATCTCCCCCGCCTCAGCGAGATCTTTGGGTTTTTCATCTTGTATGTACCGTGTGATGTCTTCAGGAACACCATCCAAGAACTGCTCCATTTGTATGAGGAGGTGCAGTTCTTCCAAGGTTTGAACGTTGTTTCCTGTTATTCAGGCCTCATAGTTTTTTGCAACGTAGTAGGCGTGTTTGGGAAATGACACCTCTGGTTTTCACTTTTGGGTTCTGAAGCGCCGACAGGCATGATCTGGGGTTATCCCCATTCTGTATCTGGCCTTGGTTTGAAAAAGTTTATAGTCATTCATTTGGTGCTTAGGCATTTCAGCTGCCACCTCTGCTAAAGGTCCACTGAGCTGTGACCTTAATTCTACCATGTACTGGTCTTCGGGGATGCTGTACCCAAGACAGGCTCTTTCAAAATTTTCCAAGAAGGCCTCGGTGTCATCACCTGCCTTGTAGGTGGGAAATTTCCTGTGCTGTGGAGCAATAATTGGCGCCGGGTTGTTAGGGTTGGCTGGCACATGCAGCCCAGCTTTTGCCAAGTCCAGTTCATGTTTTCTCTGTTTTTTCTTCTCTTTTTCTTTTTGTTGTTTTTCCATTTTTCGGTGGTGGGCCACCTCTTCTTTTTTTTGCTTCCTTCTGTGGGCCAACTCTTCTTCTGCTTGTTTCCTTCGGTGGGCCACCTCTTCTTCTTCTAGTTTTCTTTTGTGTGCTGCCTCTTTGGCTGCCTGTTCTCTTTGGTAGGCTGCCAGTTTGATTTGTTCTTCTCTTTTTTTTATCTTCATCTTTTTTTGTTTTATTTCCAGTTGTCGCCTGTGTTCAGCTTCTTTGATTTGTTCTTCGGCCTCAATTTTTGCCTTAGAAGTCATGATTCCTGTTTTCTTGTGTTGGGGTGCCCTCCGGTGTTTATCTTCTGAACTGCAGGTTCTCTGTTGCCTCCTGAAGTCTGCCTAGCAACAGTGCCTTTAGCTAATCTTCAATGTTAAGTAAACCTGAAAAACCACTTTATTTGCATGTATATAGTGCTGGTATGACTCTCAATGGGAGTGCTATTGTGTGACAAAAGACTCTTAATAGCACCTTAATGGTTTCTTGCTTAAGATGCAAGCTACAAACTGCCAGAGAGAGCAGAAAAAAAAATTCTCTCTGGTTCCCTTTTAAAACCAAACTGTTTCTCTCTGCTAAAAAGCCCTCAGCAGAGAAAAGAAAAATATAATATTCCTACTGGCTTCTGGATTCTGTCTATCATCCCACCGCTGCCACCATGTCATAACCTTAGTCCCAGATTTGGACCTTAGCGTCCAAAATATGGGGGTTAGCATGAAAACCTCCAAGCTTAGTTACCAGCTTGGACCTGGTACTTGCTGCCACCACCCAAAAAATTAGAGTGTTTTGGGGCACTCTGGTCCCCCTGAAAAACCTTCCCTGGGGACCCCAAGACCCAAATCCCTTGAGTCTCACAACAAAGGGAAATAATCCTTTTTCCCTTCCCCCCTCCAGGTGCTCCTGGAGAGATACACAGACACAAGCTCTGTGAATCCAAACAGAGTGACTCCCCCTCTCCGTTCCCAGTCCTGGAAACAAAAAAGCACTTTCCTCTTCACCCAGAGGGAATGCAAAATCAGGCTAACAAATCCAACACACACAGATCTTCCCTGATTTCTTCCTCCCACCAATTCCCTGGTGAGTACAGACTCAATTTCCCTGAAGTAAAGAAAAACTCCAACAGGTCTTAAAAGAAAGCTTTATATAAAAAGAAAGAAAAATACATACAAATGGTCTCTCTGTATTAAGGTGACGAAATACAGGGTCAATTGCTTAAAAGAATATTGAATAAACAGCCTTATTCAAAAAGAATACAAATCAAAGCACTCCAGCACTTATATTCATGCAAATACCAAAGAAAAGAAACCATATAACTTACTATCTGATCTCTTTGTCCTTACTCTTAGAAACAGAAGATTAGAAAGCAGAACTACTTCTCCAAAGCTCAGAGAAAGCAGGCAGACAGACAAAGACCTTAGACACAAAATTCCCTCCACCCAAAGTTGAAAAAATCCGGTTTCCTGATTGGTCCTCTGGTCAGGTGCTTCAGGTGAAAGAGACATTAACCCTTAGCTATCTGTTTATGACAGATGTACAAGCATAAACTGTAACACCTGACAGAATAGCTGTTCATTAGTCAATCTAAAAACTGGATTTAAGAACCCCTGTAATAGAGCTGAGAGAATAACTGATTTTTTGGGTTGCTGGCTGAACTGGACGAGTAGGGGGATTTGTTTTGGGTCAACTCAAAATGAAAATGTTTAAATTTTTTCAGCAAACTGAAAAGTCTCAAATTTCATTCAGGATCAAATAAAATATTTTGGTTTTGATATTTTTTAACTGTTTAAAATAAAATTGAAGTAAAATTTGAAACAGTCATCTTGAATCAAATCATCAAAATATTTTGTGTTTGAAAATGTTGAAACAAAACATTTTAATTCTTTTTTGACATTTTAGGGGTGTTTTTGACAGAAACAATTTTGCAGATTGAACACAAATTCACGAAACGTGGTTGTCAACTCAAATCTGCATTTTTCAGCAAAAAGATGTTTTGTCTGAAAATGTTTGCCCAACTCTGCATCTGCATCTGGACACCTGGAGCTTTGGGAGATTCCATATTCAGATCAAAAGGTTGCCTTGAGCCTCTCTTTGATGTAAGCACATCTGGGGCTTTCTGAGGATTGAGGTCCAGTTAAGGGCCTTTACACACCCCCAGTGTGCACGTATTGGCTGGACACACAGCTAGGAGAGAGTTAGTACAATTGGACCAAACACAGTTGCTATGTCAAAGCCTTAGTGAGATTCCTAGACATCTATTACACTGTAGAAACAGAACTGCGCTGTATAACACAGATGTATTAATAGGGTAGCTGGGGCCAAAAATCAAAGCCACTAGCATTTTCCCTGGCCCCTGCAGCCACACTGCTTCTTGATGCTGCTTCAGGAACTGAATCATCATATTTCCCTTCTTCATTCTCCATTCCTGCATCAATTCCCATTTAAAGCTTTCCTCAATGGGTCATTAAGCTGCTATCACTACAAATTTGTTCAACCCCTTAATGGTCAATCAGAAGGAGAAGGAAGGGAGAATTCTACAATCACTACTCTATTCACTGCACTTTACAGGTGTGAATTTGCATCTGCTGGGATTCATTTCCTACAGTGGGGCCCTTTGTTCACTTCAGGCTGTGTCAGTGCTCTATTATGGACTACTAAATGAGTTGATTGTACCTTAATATAGTTCTTAAATGTTTTCTACAAAGCTTTTTTTAAAAAGTGACTCAGGAAATAAAAAAGCGATCGCTCCCAAGACAATGTATTCCTGCAAACCCCTGATTATCAGGGTCATCTCTTAATTTGGATATTTCACTTTCCATCAGAAAGATTAAGAAGATTCTCCTCTAGCATTATGTAATGTTTATGAAGGGATATTTTTCTATAACTAAACCAGTTTGGTCATTGTGATTAGAAATATTTGTTAAAATGTAGATGAAAATCACCATGTTTGCAATTGCAGATGCAAACAGTATAGCACAGAAAGCCAACAGGATTGCTGTTTACTTGCTGCAGTTATGAAGGGAAAGAAGTAGCTTCCTCTTTGCATGTAGCCCACTATATGAAAATCATTCTTATATTTAAATAAAAAATACTCACATAAAATCCTGGATCTGTATGCATTATCACTGATATTACTAGAGCCATTTCAGGGTGAAATTCACATTTGTACAGAGGGCCTGTGCTAAGCAATATGTATCTCTCAAACCCTGAGTTTAAGAGTTTAAGAGATGCAGCCTTCCATCAACCTAGCTGTAGCTACACTGGGGATTAGGTCAGTCTAGCGATGGCACTTAAGATATGTCTACACTACGGGATTATACCGATTTTACAGAAACCTTTTTTTTAAAACAGATTGTATACAGTCCAGTGCACACGGCCACACTAAGCACATTAATTCGGCGGTGTGCGTCCATGTACCAAGGCTGGTGTCAATTTCTGGAGCATTGCACTGTGGGTAGTTATCCCATAGCTATCCCATAATTCCTGCAGTCTCCCCCACCCTTGGAATTCTGGGTTGAGATCCCAGTGCCTGATGGGGCAAAAAACATTGTCGCAGGTGGTTCTGAGTACAGCCTCACCCCTCCCTCCATGAAAGCAGTAGACAACCGTTTCGCTCTTTTTTTCCTGGGTGAACTGTGCAAACGCCATAGCACAGCAAGCATGGACCCTGCTGAGCTCAAGACAGCAATCATGGACATTGTAAAAACCTCACGCATTATCGTGCAGTCTATGCCGAACCAGGACCTGCAAATCCAGGCAAGGAGGAGGCGGCTATGGCAGCGCGGCGACGAGAGGGATGAGGACATGGATGCAGAATTCTCTCAAACCGTGGGCCCCTGTGCTTTGGAGATCCTGCTGGTAATGGGGCAGGTTCAGCCATTGAATGCCGATTTTGGGCCCGGGAAACAAGCACAGACTGGTGGGACCGCATAGTTTTGCAGGTTTGGGACAATTCCCAGTGTCTGCGAAATTTTCGCATGCGTAAGGGCACTTTCATGGAACTTTGTGACTTGCTTTCCCCTGCCCTGAAACACCAGAATACCAAGATGAGAGCAGCCCTCACAGTTGAGAAGCGAGTGGCAATAGCCCTCTGGAAGCTTGCAACGCCAAACAGCTACCGGTCAGTCGGGAATCAATTTGGAGTGGGCAAATCTACTGTGGGGGCTGCTGTGATGCAAGTAGCCAAAGCAATCATTAAGCTGCTGCTATGAAAGGTTGTGACTCTGGGAAATGTGCAGGTCATAGTGGATGGCTTTTCTGCAATGGGATTCCCTAACTGTGGTGGGGAGATAGATGGAACCCATATCCCTATCTTGGCACTGGAGCACCAGGGCACCCAGTATGTAAACTGCAAGGGGTACTTTTCAATGGTGCTGCAAGCACTGGTGGATCACAAGGGACGTTTCACCAACATCCACCTGGGATGGTCAGGAAGGGTTCATGATGCTCGCGTCTTCAGGAACACTACTCTGTTTAAACGGCTGCAGCAAGGGAATTACTTCCCAGACCAGAAAATAACAGTTGGGGATGTTGAAATGCCTATAGTTAACCTGGGGGACCCAGCCTACCCCTTGATGCCATGACTCATGAAGCCATACACAGGCAGCCTGGACAGTAGTCAGGAGTTGTTCAACTACAGGCTCAGCAAGTGCAGAATGGTGGTAGAATGTGCATTTGGCCATTTAAAGGCGCACTGGCGCACATTACTGACTCGCTCAGACCTCAGCCAAACCAATGTCCCCTTCGTTATTGTTGCTTGCTGTGTCCTCCACAATCTCTGTGAGAGTAAGGGGGAGACCTTTATGGCGGGGTGGAAGGCTCAGGCAAATCACCTGGTTGCTGATTACGCGCAGCCAGACACCAGGGCTATTAGAAGAGCACACCAGGAAGCGATGTGCATCAGAGAAGTTTTGAAAACAAGTTTCATCACGGGCCAGGGTACGGTGTGACTGCTGTGTTTGTTTCCCCTTGATGAACCCCCGCCCTTTGATTGACTCATTCCCTGTAAACAACCCACCCTCCCCCTTCGATTACAGCTTGCTTAAGGAAATAAAGTCACTATCATTTAAAAATCATGTATTCTTTATTAATTAATTATAAAAAGATGGCGAGAACTGACAAGGTAGCCCGGGTGTGGTTTGGGAGGAGGATAGGAGGGAAGGAAAAGGCCACTAAAAAAATTTCAAAGTAAGGACAGCCTTTTGGTTGGGCTGTCCACGGGGGTGGAGTGGGCGGGTGCATGGAGCCTTCCCCCACGTGTTCTTACATGTCTGAGTGAGGAGGATGTGGAACATGGTGAGGGGTAAAGGTGGTTATACAGGGGCTGCAGTGGCACTCTGTGATTCTGCTGCTGTTCCTGAAGCTCCACCAGACGCCGGAGCATGTCCATTTGATCACGCAGCAGCCCCAGAGTTGCATCCCGCCACCGCTGATCTTCCTGCCTATACCTCTGATCTTCCTGCTGCCACTTCTCATCTCGAGCATCCCTCCTGTCCTCACGTTCAGTGGCATCTTTCCTGTAATTTGATACCACGTCCTTCCACTCATTCAGATGAACTCTTTCACTGCGGGTTACTTCCATGATTTCCGAGAACATTTCATTTCGCGTCTTTTATTCCGCCGCCTTATCTGAGATAGCCTTCGGGATGGAGGATGGAGACTTGAAAAATTTGCAGCTGCATGAGAGAGGGAAAAAAGGGAGAGAAGTATTTAAAAAGATACATTTTACAGAACAATGCTTATACTCTTTCACGGTGAACAACACTATTTACCTTACATAGCACATGTGATTTGACAACAAGGTCGCATTTTGCATCTTAATATTGAGTGCCTGTGGCTCTGGTGTTAGAGATCTCACAGACGCAGGTCCGGGCAGCACAATTCGACTTGCATGCGGCCATGGTAAGCCATTGTCTTCTGCAGCCTTCATATATCCAGTGCCCTCTTTTACCAAATAGCAAGCAAAGCCCGTTTAGTGCTTCTTCTTTCCTGTTAACATGCAGCAGCAGAAACCATCCCCCCATCCAATTCTTTGGGATGATCGCTTCACCCCTCCTCCCACCGCGTGGCTGGTATCATGGAAGATCACTGCTAAACACTCCCCTCCCACCCCCCCACCGCGTGGCTGGTAGCAAGGAAGATTCCTGCTAGCCAAATGTGAAAAAGCTCAGCGCCAGTCACCGGCCCCCCTTCCCCCTGCTTGGATACCTGCAAAGAAGGATTTTTTTTAAGCAACAAACAACCCAGTAGGAATGGCCACCTCTGTCCCCTTCATTAAATTCCAGAATTTCAACCAGGTTACCATGAACGATATCACTCTCCTGAAGATAATACAGTGAGATAAAGAACGGATGTTGTTTGAATGCCAGCAAACACCGGGACCATACGCAGCTAGGCTTTGTCATGCAATGATACCAGATTACTTGCTACATGCATGGCATGGTCAAGTGTCCTACCATGGAGGATGGAATAAGGCTGCCCCGCCCAGAAACCTTCTGCAAAGGCTTTTGGAGTACCACTAGGAGAGCTTCATGGAGACGTCCCTGGAGGATTTCCGCTCCATCCCCAGACATGTTAACAGACTTTTCCAGTAACTATACTGGCCGCGAATGCATCCCAAGTCCTCAGGGCAAATTAATCATTAAAAAAAGCTTGCTTTTAAACCATGTTTTATATTTACAAAAGGTACACTCACTAGAGGTCCCTTCCATGGCTTCATTGTGTGGGATAGTGGCTTGGAACGGCTGGGAGGCTAATTCCATCAGCGTGAGAAAAAGCTCCTAGCTGTTGGGGAGAACGGAGTGCTGTGTGCTCTCTGCAAGCTCGTCCTCCTCATCTTCCCCGTCCGCAGAATCCTCAGCCATGGCTGCGATTATCACCCCCACCTCGGAATCCACGGACAGGGGTGGGGTAGTGGTGGCGGACCCCCCCGAGAATTGCATGCAGCTCAGCGTAGAAGTGGCATGTTTTCAGCCCTGCCCCAGACCTTCCGTTTGCTTCTTTGGTTTTCTGGTAGGCTTGTCTGAGCTCCTTAACTTTCACACTGCACTGTACTGAGTCCCTGGTGTGGCCTCTCTGCATCATGGCCTTGGAAATTTTTTCAAATGTTTTTTCATTTCGTGTTTTGGAACGGAGTTCTGTTAGCACGGAATTCTCTCCCCATACAGTGATCAGATCCAGTACCTCCTGTGCGGTCCATGCTGGAGCTCTTTTTCGATTCTCAGGAGACTGCGTTGTTGCCTGTGCTGATGAGCTCTGCGTGGTCACTTGTGCTGGTGAGCTCTCCACGCTGGCCAAACAGGAAATGAAATTCAAAAGTTCGCGGAGCTTTTCCTGTCTACCTGGCCAGTGCATCTGAGTTCAGATGGCTTTCCAGAGCGGACACAATGGGGCACTGTGGGATACCACCCGGAGGCCAATACTGTCGAATTACGGCCACACTAACCCTAATCTGACATGGCAATACCGATTTCAGCGCTACTCCCCTCGTCAGGGAGGAGTACAGAAATTGGTTTTAAGAGCCCTTTATATCGATATAAAGGGCTTCGTTGTGTGGACGGGTGCAGGGTTAAATCGGTTTAACTCTGCTAAATTCGGTATAAACACATAGTGTAGACCAGGCCTTAGGGATGTGGATTTTTCACACCCCTGAGCACTGTAGCTATGTTGACCTAAGTTTTAAGTGTAAACCAGGCCTCAGTGTATTGTATTGTTCCTGTTGATAAACACTCTTAGGTCTTGTCTACAGACAGGTTGTACCACTTTAACTATACCAATAGTTAGTGGTACAAACCCCTCAAGTGGACAGGTATACTAGTACAACAGTACTTTTACCACTATAGCTTATTTCCATAAAGAAAGCGGAAAAGGCTATACCAATTCAAGACATCTTAGGCTTTATATACTTGGTATAGTCCTATTTGGGTAAAAAATTGCACCCAATACCTCAGTAGTTAAACCAGCACAAACACTGAGGGTATGTCTACACTACCCACCAGATCAGCAGTTAATGATCGATCTATTGGGGATTGATTTATTGCATCTAGTGTAGACGGGATAAATCGATCCCTGATCACTCTGCCTTTGACTCCTGTACCCCACCGCGGTGAGAGGCGGAAGCAGAGTCGACGGGGGAGCGGCGGCAGTCAACCCCGCACCGTGAGGACGTGAGGTAAGTCAACCTAAGATACATCAACTTCAGCTACGCTATTCTCGTATCTGAAGTTGCGTATCTTTGGTCAATCTCCCCCTCCCCAGTGTAGACCAGGCCTAAGAGTAGACCAGATTGCTTTATCTAGACTGAGGCCTTGTCTAAACTTAAAAGTTCTTCAGCCATAGCTGTGTTGGTTAGGAGTGTGAGGAAAAATCACACGCCTAACTGACAATCATGCTGGCAAAAGCCCTAGTGTAGAGACAGTTATACTGGCAAAAAGTCTTTTTGCCTCTATAGTTTTTGTTTGGGGAGCTGGTATAAACTATACCAGCAAAAGAGCTCTTGCCAGTATAAGCTCTGTCCACACTAGGAGTGGCAGGTATAGTTATACTCTTTCTAGCACAGACAAGCCATAAGGCATTAAAACATGTTGAAAAGTCTAGTGTAGACAAGACATGCAGGCCCAGTTCCCAGGGCTGGCTCCAGGCACCAGCTCAGCAAGCAGGTGCTTGGGGCGGCCAAGGGGAAGGGGCGGCATGTCGGGATCTTCAGCAGCAATTCGATGGCAGGTCCCTCGGTCCATCTCAGAGGGAAGGACCTGCTGCCGAATTGCTGCCAAAGAAGAAAGCGGCGTGGTGGAGCTGCAGCCGATTGCAGCTCCCCCCTACCCCCGCCACTTGGGGCGGCAAAAACCCTGGAGCCAACCTTGCCAGTTCCTCAAAGGTGTTAAGGCCCCAAACTTCTGTTGATTTCAATAGGACTTAGGAACCTAAATATCTTTGATGCTCTGGGCTGCTGCCTTTAATGTGCTAAGGGCATGGCTACGCTTGCAGATGTAGAGCACTGTGAGTTAAACCAACCCTCGGAAAGCGCAGTAGGGAAAGCACTGCAGTGTGTTCACACTGTCAGCTGCAAGTGCACTGGCGTAGCCACATTTGCAGCACTTGCACCGACAATGGGAGTGGTGCATTATGGGCAGCTTCCCATTCTGGTGCTGTGGCTTGTGGGAAGAAGGGAGAGGGGTGTGGGCATTCTGGGTCCTGTTTGTCCCAACGCCCCTTGATGCATCACTCCACATCCCAGCAAACCCTATGATTCCATCAACATTTGGTGCCATCTTTCAATGTTTTTTGTACTGCACACGCTGTCTTCCCTTTCAGTCGGTGGGAATGGATCCTGAACTGCTGAGGAATATGCTGATGGCTCTCACCAGCACATAATGAATGGCAGTCAAGTTACTCCTTAAGCTACAAACCGACAGTGAGAAGTCCGACGACTACCCAGAACTTCCCATCCAGCAGGTTATGAATAATATACCCCAACAATGCCTGAAATTGCAAAAATCACTATGGACCATGTGACCACCTCATGTCTGTGGATCTGGCCAGGGAATGGCAAAGTGTCTGGATCTTGTCTACCATTTCAAACAAGCACGTTATTACTAACTCAACAAGATGCCCTCCTAGTTTCCACCTTTCATGCAGACTTCGGACCACATTGAACCACATCAGAACAAGCCATGGAAGATGCAAGTACTTGATGCCCTAGTGGAAAATCAAAAAACTCTCCTTCATGCGACTGTGGTGAGAACATCCAAACCATCACACATCATAATGCAGTGCCCAAAATATGGATTCAAAAGTGAATTGGAGGATATCCACAATATCACGGAGGAAGCCTTGTAATAGCTAACAGACTTACAACTGGTTCTATGGAATGTTGCTCTGCAGATACCATATGGACATGCAAGAGATTTTGAATGGTTTCTTGCAACCTGTTAACTCCTTATGCTTAGCAATCTGTTCCACCCTGGATTTAGCTGTGACATTGATTACTTTTCCCAGACTTGAAGAAGAGCTCTGTGGAGTTCAAAAGCTTGTCTTCTCATCAACAGAAGTTGCTCTAATAAAAAAATATATTACCTCACTATCTTGTCTCTTTCATATCCCAGAACCAATGGCAACACCACCACTGCAAATTACTAAATGAGCCAGTAAATTTGGAGCGAACAATCCATACTTACAGACACATTCCTTGCTTTAATACATGATGGTGAAGTATAAATTTACAAGTAGCTGGAAAAATATGTCTAAGTTAAACTAGATCTGAAATAGGGAAACAGCTTAACAGGGGCCCAGTCCTCGTCCCAAAGAAGTCAGTGACAAAATAGACTATGGTACTTACATGGCCTTCCTGTCACTGTAGTATCTGAGCACCTCACAATCTTCAGTACATTTATCCTCAACACCTCTGTGAGGCAGGGAAGTGCTATTATCCCCATCGGTAAAATGGGAAGCTGAGATACAGGACTAAAAGTGCCGTTTTAAAAAATGACTTAGGGTATGTCTAAACAGTAAAGAAAAACCCAGGCTGTGGGGCTGTTTCACTGCTCTGTAGACTTTTGGGCTTGGGTTGGAGCCCAAGCTCTGGAACCCCATCCCAAACCCTAGAACCCAGGCTCCAGCCTGAGCCCCAAAATCTACACAGCAATAAAACAGCCCTGCAGCCTGAGCCCCAGTTGGCTGACATGGGCCAGCTGTGGGTTTTTCTTTGCTGTGTAGACATCCCTCAGAAGTCTAAGTCTCACTGAAAGTCAATTAGGGTACTAAACAGTGTTTGAAAATGGGATTCAGACATTTAAGTCACTCAGGCTTTGCAATGCTGAGCAAAGCCATATGTAAATACCTTTAAAATCTAGGCCTAAATGACTTGTCCAAGAACAAACAGGATGCCTGTGGTGCAGCAAAGTATCGAACCTGAGTCTCCCAAGCCCCAGGTTAGCTCCCTTCCCATCCTCCCTCACAATGGGAACAGGTTTGGGACTAAAAGGCAATAAACAATAGATTACTGACATCAAACAGTTTCCTATACAAAAGCTTCAAAACGAAAGGTGTTGAAAAGAGATCTTGAGACTAATGAGGCTCAATTGTGTTTTTAGAGGTCATTCATTTAACCAAGAAAGATGAAGCAATGGTGCTATCTTAAACTTTTACAAAAGGCATCGGCCTGGGGAAGCCATAAAATCTGGCATGCTGCAAATCTTCATATATATGTAAAAGCCTAAGACCTTAGCACCTAATTTCTTCCTGAGCTGGCTCATACCACAGCTGTTTTTTCCCTGCTCTCCATCCAGACTTCCTAGCTCTCCCTCAGAGCCTTTTATAGCCCTGAGTTGGAGCTCGAGAAACCTATCTAATCTGGTTGCCAAGATGAGTCTTCAGAATAGATCTGCATCTCCCCACAAGGTCCTAAAGTCTGACACTTAGAAACAAGGAAGAAGAGCTGGTTAGACATTTGATATCCTTCACTGTGATCAGTGAGTTGGGCTGTGGTATAAGAAGATTCAAGGAACATTACAGTCCCTTTAAATCTCTCGTGAATAGCCATTATCTTCTGAAGTTCCAGCATTTTAGTATGAGATGCATTTCAGATGATTTTCAGAAAGCTTTTGACAAGGTCCCTCACCAAAGCAAAGTAAGCTGTCATGGGATAAGAAAGAAGGTCCTCTCATGGATTGGTAACTGGTGAAATGATAGGAAACAAAGGGTAAGAATAAATGGTCATTTTTAAGAATGGAGAGTGGTAAATAGTGGAGTCCCCCAGCGGTCTGTACTGGGACCAGTCGTATTCAACATATTTATAGATGATCTGGGAAAAGGGGTAAACAGTGAGGTGGCAAAATCTGCAGATGATACAAAACTACTCAAGGTAGTTAAGTCCCCAACAGACTGCAAAGAATTACAAAAGAATCTCAAACTGGGTGACTGAGCAACAAAATGGCAGATGAAATTCAGTATTGATAAATGCAAAGTAATACACATTGGAAAATATAATTCCAGCTATACATATAAAATGATGGGATCTAAATTAGTGGTTACCACTCAAGGAAGAGATTTTGGAGTAATTGTGGATAGTTCTCTGAAAACATTCACTCAATGTGCAGCAGCAGTTAAAGTGAACAGAATGTTGGCAATCATTAAGAAAGGGATAGATAAGATAGAAAATATCATATTGCCTCTAAATAAATCCATGGTATGCCCACATCTTGAAAATTGCAGATGTGGTTGCCCCATCTCAAAAAAGATATATTGGAATTGGAAAAGGTTCAAGGGCAAAAAAAGTGATTAGGGGTATGGAACGGCTTCTGTATGAGGAGAGATGAATAAGACTGGGACTTTTCAGCTAGGAAAAGAGACAACTAAGGGGAGATATGATAAAGGTCTATAAAATCATGACTGGTGTGGAGAAAGTAAATAAAGAAGTGTTATTTACTTCTCATAACACAAGAACTAGGGGTCACCAAATGAAATTAATAGGCAGCAGGTTTAAAACAAACAAACAGGAAATATTTCTCTACACAACACACAGTCAACCTGTGGAACTCTTTGCCAGAGGATGTTGTGAAGACTATAACAGGGTTCAAAAAAAGAACTAGATAAATTCATGGAGGATAGGTTCATCAATGGCTATTAGCCAGGATGGGCAGGGTTGGTGTCCCTAGCCTCTGTTTGCCAGAAGCTGGGAATAAGTGACAGGGAATGGATCACTTGATGATTACCTGTTCTGTTCACTCCTTCTGGGGTACCTGGTATTGGCCACTGTCAGAAGACAAGATACTGGGCTAGATGGACCTTTGGTCTGACCCAGTATGGCCATTCTTATGAGAGGCTGTATAAATAAATCTAACATCACTACTCTCTACTTCCAGGACAAATTAAGAAAACTTGTAATATGGTTGAATTGTACACACAATCTAACTCAAGATTATATTCACAATACAAGCAAGAGTGGATGCCAAGTCACTTCCATGGAAAACTCTTGGCAGTTCAACAGAAAAGAGCTCCTAGCTGCAAGAAACAAAGATTGAGTCATATTTCTTAGATGCTCCAGTACAATTGGCGAGCAGCACATGTTAAAACCTCTGTTGTTGGGAAATCTAAATTCCCTTCAGCCTTAAAACATCTGAACTTGGAATTGGGTCACTTGTGTTCTTTTCATGAGTGAAAAAATGTTATACTGGATAACTGTTTCACTAGTTTTGTTGGGGAGTATTTTATGCCAAAAATACACAGGCATCTGGGCCAAAATAAACTTTTGAGTTGGTGAAAATTGCCTGTCATAGGCAAGTCAGCAGTGCATTCCGTATAAAGTGGTCAAGGTATAAAATCTTATCAATAAATGCCAAATGAAAGCTCCAGCTACATGGGATTCCACAATCTTCAGTTGGCCAAAATATTATCTAATGAATCCTCACTTCAAAACTGCAGCTATCATTCAACATTTTCCTAAACAAACTAAAGAAAATGTAAATTTAAACTCAAATTTAGTTAATACAAAGCCAAAAGGAATGGCAACAACAGTTGTAGGTAGATCAAAAATGCATATAGATCTGGATAATTTTTGACTTTGCTCAGTCTACAGTGAGCTGATATGTAAAGAAATGCAGAAGAATACAAGTACAGAGGAGTAGTGTGTTCTCTTGTGAATTCCTGTAATCTCAATCTCCAGTTTAATCAATTGCAGATATGAGAAGAGGAATCAAACACAGCGTGGATGGATAGGAGATCTGAGAACACTGAAAAAAATGTAAGCATTAATTTAAATTAAATTCAAGAATTCACATCAATCATATTCAGATCTCTTTTCCTTGTTTTTTTTTGCGAAGTTTGCATAAGGGAAAATATTGTGTATACTCTTATGCAGGTATATATACCTCTACCCCAATATAACGCCACCTGATATAACAGAAATTCGGATATAACGCGGTAAAGCAGCACTCCAGTGGGGCAGAGCTGCACACTCCGACGGATCAAAGCAAGTTCAATATAATGCGGTTTCATCTATAACGTGGTAAGATTTTTTGGCTCCCAAGGACACCGTTATATCGAGGTAGAGGTGTATTCACATAAGCATTGTCACCAGAGGGTTTGCAAAGCCATCTTTGAAGGCTCTGTATGGATCTGGGAGTAGAAGCACTCATGGGACTCGAAAGACCCATTGAACAGCGTGAACAACAAATTCTTCTTTCACGGTCCATAGAGGCTGAAGTACGTTCGTATAAACTTTTAATTGAATAATGAGTAAACTTGTGAAAATCAAATCATGGATAATTTACTAACACAAACCGGGGTTCAATTGAATTATTCACTGCAAACAACTGTATCAGATCTAGATCATCAACAGTGATATCTCCTGATATTCATTGTTACAATCTTTGTCCTCCCAACACTCTCCTCATTCATCCTTCCTAGCTTTATGCGGTCTAATTTGGATTTTAAGATCCTTGAAACAGGAGCCTCATTTCATTTATCTGCAAAATACCATGCACATCCATCGTACTGTATAAATAAGAATGATGCAGATAACCATGTAAACTGGATTACATGCTCTGGCAAGCCTATTTAGTAGCTGATGCCCAGACCTATCGACTGCAAATTTTGCTGCCAAGAACCAGAAAATGTATAGCATAAAGTGTTACACATTGCTACAGCAGGCTGCCTATGTCAGAATATTCAAAGGTTAAACAAACATGGGGGCAAACAAGTTAATGGAAAATCCTTAACACTTTCAATTAAAAATGACTGATTCTTTCTGGTTAACACCTTTACTACTTGGTAAATATTTAGCTAACTCTATTATTAAAAATTGATTACCAGAGCAATTTTTAGAGGCTTCCATTATAGCCCATTCCACTGGACAAGGCATAGGACTGGAAACATCCTTCTATTTCTATAAAAGCAGCAAAGAATCCTGTGGCACCTTATAGACTAACAGACATTTTGGAGCATGAGCTTTCGTGGGTGAATACCCACTTCCTCAGATGCATGTAGTGGAAATTTCCAGGGGCAGGTATATATATGCTAGCAAGCAAGCTAGAGATAACGAGTTCAGTTCAATCAGGGAGGATGAGGCCCTGTTCTAGCAGTTGAGGTGTGAAAACCAAGAGAGAGGAGAAACTGGTTCTGTAGTTGGCAAGCCTCCAGCTTCAATCCCAGACACATCACACGATCCATTGTCTACAGCCAAGCACTGAGGTACAACCGCATCTGCTCTAACCCCTCAGACAGAGACCACCACCTACAAAATCGCCACCAAGCATTCTCAAAACTACAATACCCGCATGAGGAAATAAGGAAACAGATCAACAGGGCCAGACGTGTACCCAGAAGCCTCCTACTGCAAGACAAACCCAAGAAAGAAACCAACAGGACTCCACTGGCCATCACATACAGCCCCCAGCTAAAACCCCTCCAACGCATCATCAGGGATCTACAGCCCATCCTGGACAATGATCCCACACTTTCACAGGCCTTGGGTGGCAAGCCAGTCCTTGCCCACAGACAACCTGCCAACCTGAAACATATTCTCACCAGTAACTGCACACTGCACCATAACAACTCTAGCTCAGGAACCAATCCATGCAACAAACCTCGATGCCAACTCTGCCCACATATTTACACCAGCGACACCATCACAGGACCTAACCAGATCAGCCACACCATCACCGGTTCATTCACCTGCACATCCACCAATGTAATATACGCCATCATATGCCAGCAATGCCCCTCTGCTATGTACATCAGCCAAACTGGACAGTCTCTACGGAAAAGGATAAATGGACACAAATCAGACATTAGGAATGGCAATATACAAAAACCTGTAGGAGAACACTTCAACCTCCCTGGCCACACTATAGCAGACCTTAAGGTGGCCATCCTGCAGCAAAAAAACTTCAGGACCAGACTTCAAAGAGAAACTGCTGAGCTTCAGTTCATCTGCAAATTTGACACCATCAGCTCAGGATTGAACAAAGACTGTGAATGGCTTGCCAACTACAGAACCAGTTTCTCCTCTCTTGGTTTTCACACCTCAGCTGCTAGAACAGGGCCTCATCCTCCCTGATTGAACTGAACTCGTTATCTCTAGCTTGCTTGCTAGCATATATATACCTGCCCCTGGAAATTTCCACTACATGCATCTGAGGAAATGGGTATTCACCCACGAAAGTTCATGCTCCAAAACGTCTGTTAGTCTATAAGGTGCCACAGGATTCTTTGCTGCTTTTACAGATCCAGACTAACACGGCTACCCCTCTGATACTTCTATTTCTAGGTCTTCAACTGACTTGCTATGAGATGTTGGCCAAATCATTTAATCTCTGTACCTCTTTCCTTACCTGTAAAATGGGTTAGCAGTATCATCCACTTGTTCAAAGTACTTTAAGATTATTGTTAGCAAGTAAAAAGTGCATAAACAGTAAGTGCAATGTTCTCCATTACTTCATATGGTATTTGCGTGAGATTCAATATGTCTGTCTACAATGATATGAGCTGTTATTTTATAAGAGGAGGAAAGACATATTGTACAACAGGACAGAAAATTTGCATCCCATTTAAAATAATGAGAAATCAGCAACTTTCTAAGATGTAAGAGTAAACTCTTAAATTGTCCAAAAAAAATTAACAGCTGATTTAAACACATTTATCAAAACATTTTAAAAGTAGAAGTCACAATTTTGAAGACCACCGCCTTCTCTGTGCCTTCAAACAGGACCTGGATTCTCCGTCTTACTCTACATCAGAGTCAGAATGGCAGCTTCCTGTATGTTAAGTATTCTTTAATAAATTAAAAACAAAATTTTTGTTGTTTGTTCTTTGAAGTTAGATACAGTGGTTATAATTTCTTTAAATACTTCTCCCTTCCCCCGAGAATACCAGCAAGTTTAATTCCATATAAAATGCTTTTATTTCATCTTCCTATTCTTTCACATGGCACAAAGGACCACGGAGACATTACTCAAGAAGCAACAAGAGGGGAAATTGGACACATTCCCCTCCCCAGATTTATTTCTAATTTCAAGAGTTCACAAATTTGATTACAAAATCATCATGATTTGTCTCAGCTCGTATATGGCACAAGGACATAGTCATGCCCCAAAAGAACGTTCCACATAGCCTGAACTTGCCTCCAACAGTGGCTAATATTGCAAGCTTCGGGGAGGAGAATTAACCCTCTCCATTCTCATCCCACTTCCCAAATATTCCTAATCTTATACTATACTATAGAATAGCATCATGCTCCAGATAGGAGCTCTGCATTATGGCATCATCTGCTGCTGTGTCAATTTCAGCATTGGGAGACTGCAGCATGGTAAAGAAAAAGCTAGGCCTATGAGGCCAAGAAGACGTCTTTAAACAAATACAGAAAATTAGGAAGTGAAAGGCTCAGAGAAAATCAACTGTATTTGAAAAGTTCAGAATAAAAGAACCTCAAAAATTTAAAGGCATCACAGCAGTCACTCATCATATAAATGCGTTAGTCCATGGACAGCCAAAAAAAATCTTACTAAAAGTTCTTAAAAACACATCAGGTTATACAAAAAGGTTTTCTTTGCAAAAAAATATGACTAGAAAGCAGACTGCATACATGACAAGAAAAGAATCACCTGATCTTTTATAGTTATCGGAATCACATTTCAGAATAGCATGTTAATCATTATTCATTTTATTACTGGATCCAGAAAAAAACATTTAAATAAAATATTCCATAAAGAACAATCTGATTTACAGTTTAGACATAAAGATTCATCGTAATATCCAACATACCTTCCCTGCCATTGTGTACATCACAGTTAAACAATCTGTACCTATTCTGCCACCAGAGTAACACAGCTTAATGAGCTTTATAAATACATCTGGTGTTTGGGTTTGCTTTTTTTACATACAACAAAATAATACTTTGACTGTTACTAACAAGTATTCTGTCACACTTAAAGCAAATGAAAAGCTATGAGATTTATATAAACTCAATAGGAATATTAGCTGTTTAACAACTAGAAATTGGTAGGGTACATGTTTCAAAAGAAAAAACAAAATTTAGCTGCCAATCGTATCATTAGTCATTGTGCAGAACAACGACACTGCAATCCAAACAGACTATTAGCACAGTGCTCTCTTTTTATAAGGTACATAACTTCTGAGTGGGAAGGAATAGGAAAAATCACAATGAGAACTATCTACCCCTGTAACTTTACGGAAACATACTATCACGTATATGAACTATTTCCTTTATAAAGCTCAAATTGAAAACAAAAGTTCATTTAATACTGTGGCAATTATACCCTTTAGTTTCCATTTACATCAAATACAAATCAGAAAAAACTGCCCCAAAACACTGATTTTCACATCACAAAATGGTTGTCAAAATCTACCATTTGTAACACAATTTTCTGGTGTTGCAGTTAACATTTTGGTTCTTCAGACAACAGTCACAAGTACTTTACTAAAAAATACACGTGTTTCCTATAGGTAAATGTGAAGCTTTATTTAAGATGGCAAAGGCTTTGTAACAGTGTAGGGGTGCAAGTTTTCAGTATGAAGACGTTCAGAAGATTTGCTGCTCAAAGAGTATTTTTTCAAACCCTGTTGGAGGAGTGTGATAAAATTCGCTGAACTGACAATCCAAGATGGCACTGTCATCAACTGCAGGACAGAAGCAAAGAGAAAAATAATTAAAGGAGAACAGCATTTATTTTGACTATACATTACACCAAATTAGATTATACATCAATACATTGTGTGTCCACAATGACTGAAACACAAAGGATATTCTCCAAAATATCAGTAACATCCATGCAGTAGAGATAAATAAGATCTTCTTGGTTAATCTGTAGAAAAGATCCTAGAATACAATCAAGCAGGCCAAAACATGTTTATTTCCTATAGAATACTTTAATTTGCAAAGGACTCTGCTGAAATCAGTGAAAATATTGCTATTTATTTTACTGAGCGTGCTAATAAGCCTTAAAGCAACTCTCCTCAACTTCTAGGGCCCTCATTTTCCCCTCCACTACTTTGAAAGCCCACAGGCCAAGCGTGGTTATGAGGAGACATGAAAGAGGATGCATCTCTATGGCATGCTTCCCATTCCCCTGCTTGGTGTCAAGCCATCTGCTTAGGTTATCACATTGGAACCCTGCTTGACTTATTTTTAGACACCTGAATTTTAAAAATAAATCAGTATTTTTCGAAACAATAATACTGCCATGAGACTTTCTGCCTAATTCTAAGTCGAAGATTAAAATGGAAATTCTGACAGATCATTAACGGCTACAATACTTCACGTGCAGCTTTACTGAAGTATAATACATAGTGTAGCACTGCTCTTCAGAAAAATCAGATCCATTTAGTTAATAAGTCTTTAAAAAGAAACATTCCTCTAAGCCACAGCTCATGTGAGAGCAGTATATCAATGCCAATCCCCCCCAAATAAAAACAACCCCCCCCCCCAAACCCAAATACAATATTTTGGTCAATAATTTAGATATCCTGAAGTCAAGACATTCGTTTTCTCCCACAACAGCCTTAACTGAGCTCACAAGTACTATCTTGTATTGTTATATGTGATGTTGACTTTACACTTTAATATTTGTGCAGATGTGCCTGGGGTACAGCTGCTGAAGGAAGCAACTTTGAATTTGACTTGTGTTTTAAGTTCCCAAACATGACATCATTTACCTTCTGTACTGAGTAATTTTAAAAATCTCTAAGATTCTGTTTGAAACATCGATAAATTAAATGGTTGAGAGTAATTTCTCCTTTCATATGCCTATAAATACATATCATTAAATTAAAGGTTTTATTACTTGTAACTTATAACATGGAGGTGTCACCTGAATGTAATTTGAAAATCATCGGGTGTTATAGCAATAAACTAATCCATTGCGAAACATGGAAATTCTTGGGAATTTATGCCAGCTCTTGAAGGATGATGACAGGAGAAGGAGTCTGGCAATAAAAAAAGTCACCTCACAACCAAGCCTAAAACTTCAGTGGTGTGGCATTAGGCATGGAGAAAGGAGGAGGAAGTTTAAAAAAGGTACAGAAGACCAGGGAGCCCAAGTTCCCGCTGCAGCAAGTAGACTGTTTATGAAAGCTACCTACTCCCGAGGTCTAAATTCTCTCCACTGTAACTCCATTTCCAAAGCAAAGTGAAGATGACGTGTTAGCTACCTAACAAAAGTCTGTTCTCCCATTCTCACCAAGGTGGTGTCTGGCAGCCAGAATCTCAATAATATAATGTTCACAGGAATAAAACTGTGGCAAGTATTTTATTCCTGTTTGCGCAACTATTTGTAATAATGCCACCATGTGGTAAATAAAACACAAAATGACAATATGAAATAATCTTCACTGTAACAGTTTTAAAGGGGATAAATTGGCACTTGAATTTGTAACATTCAGAGCTTCCAAAGCAAATTTAGATTGTTTCGTTCAGAATGTGTAGCATTAAGAAAGTGTCTAGACAGATACAGAAATGTGCCAACAGTTCATTATGAAATATGAAATGAAATAACAAGCAGACATACCACTTGGTACTATGGTCCTGTCACATCTCACAAGCTACGCAAGTTTGGGATAGGTCAGTACTTGGATGAGAGATTTACAAAAAGGTAACAAATAGTAATATTGGGGATTCAATGAGTGGTAGTCTTCCCTCCTAGTACTGAGCCAATCCCTCAGCAGGGTGGGATGAGGCACTGTGCAAGCGCAGGTGCAGCGTTTCAGATGAGACAATCAGAATTCCTATGTATGTAGGATTTGCAAAGAGTACCTTGGAATTTTGGTAAGGTAGGGTTAATTCACGTTGTGGCCAAATTCCAACTCACAAAGTTAATACAATCTCTCTTAAGCTGCCTAAGCAGACTGGATATGATATTTGTTTCCTGTTTAAAACTGTTGTGCTAATGTATTCTGTCAATGCAGTTGCCATGATTCACTGTAGAGACGGCTGCATTTTCAGAGGTGAAATGATTTCTACATAACATTTGGTATCAATTTGTTACAGTTGTGAAGTATTTTGAGATGGAAGATGCTACCACATTAAAGTTTATATTTCTATAAAAAATGAAAAATAATAAAAATGTACATCCTATCCAAATCTGACTTAAAAATTGAAATGCACTACATTATTGCATGAGCAAGAGGGGGCATAAATACAAACTTCACAGAGAAATTTTATGAACCCATTTATCTGCAGGTGAGTCAGCAAAACCCTTGTGCGGCTTTATCGATACCTGATGATTTGACAGTATGTTTACATGACTTGTTTTAACTGCAGTAATTCCCTAGCTGTCATCTGTGGAGCCATTACTGGTGATTCACTGCTAGATGGTGGTACTCATTTCCAGCTACTAAACTGCACTGAAAGAAGCAAAATATACACTGATGCTCTCCTAATATTACTTTTCCATAACCAGTTGCTGTAGTTGCCAAAGGATACTGTTCGATTGTGACTAGGAGGACAGGTGGGCCACATGATGAGGAGTAGGATAGGTGGTTTGAGAGAATATTGCTATTAAGATTGACCACATTGAATAAGTTTCAGAACCCAACTTACCATATACTACAGGATAGACAGTCCCTCTGATTCCTGAAGCTGGACAATGCATATTCTTTCCATTTAAATATACATTTAATTCTACATGGTCATATGTAATACCCTATAAGGCAAAGCACGAAATGTTAGCATAAGATCATCAAGCTGATACATGTGAGAATGTTTACTATTTCTTTTTACAGCTAGTCTAGCTGAACACAATGGGCAATTTCTAATAAAATGGCATAAAACACAGTCTCCTAAAAGAACTCACTAGACCAGGGGTTGGCAACCTCTGGCACGCAGCTTGCCAGGGTAAGCACCCTGTTGGGTAGGCCAATTTGTTTACCTGCCATGTTGGCAGGTTCGGCCAATCGCGGCTCCCACTGGCCACGGTTTGCAGCTCCCAGGCCAATGGGGGTGGCAGGAAGCCACAGCCAGCACATCCCTCAGCCCACGCCGCTTCCCGCAGCCCCCACTGACCTGGGATGGCAAACCGTGGCCAGTGGGAGCCACGGTCGGTCGAACCTGCCAACGTGGCAGGTAAACAAACTGGCCTGGCCCACCAGGGTGCTTACCCTGACGAGCCGCGTGCCAGAGGTTGCCCTGCACTAGACCATTTTTCCGGACACTTAAAAGGTCAATAATTAAGAATATTTAATTATATTTGAACTTGCAAGCACCAAAAGTGCTTGCAGGCTTAGCCAATCAGGGGACGGTAGCAATAGCAATCGACTTATTTGACGAACAGAAGCTAACTAACATAGTTCAAATTGTGAATTTACAGCGCTCAGGCAGTTAGCAAAGTAATGCATTTGTTACTTATTATCCTTCAAGTGTTTTAACTTCAGCTTTGCAGACTAAATAGATTGAGTGAGCCTTTAAAGAGACTGCAACACAGCAAGATTCTATTTCAAGCAAACCATCTCAGCAGGGGATTTTTATTTTTTTTTTAAACTTCAGACACCTGGCAATAAACTCGCAAACACCGGCAATTAAAATAAGATATTGAAAAAGTTGGCATTAGAAACAGTGTTAATCTGATCACTTCTGTGTATTTTAAAAAAATTCTAATAATGTTAAAAAACTAGTAATACAGTAGACCACTTTAAATATACAGGGTAATTTTAAATATATTTTAGGAGTGTTGAGGAGAGAGAGGGAGCATGATTCATACAGATTCCCAAGTTCCTCTCATTCAATTGTCTTTCCAACAATTTTTTCTCTCCCTATCCCCAGTCTAATTTCCTCTCCCTTTTCTAAATTGTATCCCAGCTTGGCTAAAAATAAAACTCCTTTATCCCAATACCTTTGCTACAAGTCTTCCTCCAAGGTTGCTAGGGCCACTCTCTCTGCCTGCTAACCAAGCACACACCAGCGAAGAGCTCTTATGCTCCCTGGGTACAACCTCATCTCGCTCTCCAGTGCATTCTGGGACATCTTTGAACAGGGAAGCCCAGCCACAAAGAGCTTGGGATCTCTACAGTGATGGCCCCCTGTCAGGTTTATAAGCAAATTCATCAACTCTAGTAGCAGTGGGTAGCAATGAAGCACTACTATGATGGGGTATATAAAACCTATTCTGTCACAGTCACTGAGGGGTAAAGGGACAGAATAGCTACTTCCCCAGGTGTGGCTAATTGACCTGCAACACTTGACATAAGCAATCCAGGCACAGGACTATCTTGTATCAGCAGCAAACTGGCAGGAAGCCACTGAAGGATAAGAACTAGAAACCCTGTTTAGGACTGAGATAAGACTGCAGAGGAAAACCTGACAGCCTAAATAGGTATCCTTCCTCCTGCACACCATAAGGAAGACTAGACTCTCTAAGGGCCTGCTGCCACGGCCAGGAAGAAGACAGCATAAGGATCTGAGGATAGTGGGAGCTGAACTGAAAGGCTAGAGCAAACATTTAAAGGGCCAGTGTACTTCTGATGAACAAGAGGGCAGGCAAGAGGGTATGAGCCCTTTCAGGTCTATCTCACTTCTCCAGAAAAGGTGTGTGGGGGTGGAAAATATATGAAAGGGAGAGATAGTTGGGGAGAAGAGAAGTAAGGAATATTTGACCATTCTTCTACCCATTACTCCCCAAAAGTACTGGAAACAAATTTTGTTCCAACTATGCCCCTGCTAGTGATGTGGATTAGAAAAGACAGTGAGGAAGGAACATGCCTAACTTAGGGTGCATTATTAGCACAAGACATCAAGATAAATACATAACTGTGTTTTACTAAAATGATTACAATTCTGAAGGGTTGCATTGTTCTATAATGTTTTTCAGTATGAAATACTAGAAATACTCATTTAGTAAGCCTACATTTTTTACAAGTCAATATCTCCTGAATATTACCTTCTGATGCACTGTAAGCATATTAATTTAATAGGTTTAATCCTTTTATCAGATATTGACTTTTCAGGGCTTCAATAAAATTCTGTGTTTAATTTGCTTGTTTGCATGGAAAGCTAGATATTAACAAGGGTTCACTGTATTCTCTTTTGCCTTGCATCAGTGCTGACAGCAAAATGTGCTTGGAAAATCCCAGAAACATCTAGTGCTGAACTATTCCAACACAGCAACAAATTTATATTAACAAGAACTAAGGAAACTCACCACAATGTCACCCTCTTGTGGAAGGCTGTTTGCTGGCAGCCTGTTCTTCTCCTCGTTGTTGTGGTAGAGAGCTCCATCATTTCTCAGCACTAAACTATGCACATCTCGACCAAGTGGAATTTGATTCAAATTTGCTTTCTGGGTTGCAACTCCAATACCCCAAACCCCTGAAAATATGATGATGATATTTTGTGAATACTGTTGTTTGTTTCTTTTGAAATCTCAGACTGAGAGTAAGGGATATATTCCAAGTGTGTGCCCCAATGACAGCAATATCACAAGTGAATTTTAATTTGAAAATCATTAGCAATTACATTCACTAGGCTGAGACAGACTTTAAAATATCCTTTCAAAACATGCTGTACCTTAGTGTTTTTCTTTTATTAGCCATCAATATAAAAATTAAGGGGTAAAAGTCTTAGCCCTCACTCTGACCCAGGTTATTACCCAAAATGACTAGAGCAGCAGTTCTCACCGGGGGAGGATTCCTGGGGCAAAGGAACTGCAGAAGATAACCAAAACGATGTCTCTGAGGACTCAGTTGCAAGTCTTGGCATAGGGGCCATGTCGGGGGCAGGGCCAAAGAATATACATGTCAGTGATTTCAGACAATACAGCAGCTCATACAGCAGCCTCGGGCTGTCTAAATTATGCTGGGGGTGCTTTAGTCCTGGAAGCAGCCCAGAACTGGGAGGACACAAAGGTGGCTTAAAACCACATTAAGCCCCTTACCCCGAAGCTGCGAGTTCTCTGCTGCACTTATAAACACAGAATCATTTCCACAATGGCCCACAAGAAGCTAAAAGAGAAGAATCTGGATACATGCTAAAATAGCAAATAAATGTAGACAGCAAATATTATTGGAGAAAAAGTACAAGAGCTATATACACAAGTATTTTACATGCTCATAACACGGTATAAATATGAACTTAGCAGAAAGTAGCTCTAAATTATGTTTATTGAAAAAACATATATACAAGAGTGTTCAAACATGGTAGTGTTTAATATTGGCAACTCTAGTAATTTCACTTGCCTTTGTTTTTAATAAATCAAAGCAGCAAAATAGAAAAATGACAAATCTTTCTTACAAGATGCCAATTTAGTTTCTTACAAAAGTTTGATACTTGTAAAGTGTGTTATTTCTCATTGTAGTATCCAAAGATGCAGTGCACTTAATTATCAAAGATGCAGATGCTTTGCATGCTTCTACTCAAATCTCAAATACCAATCTAAAGTAGAAAATATTTTTGCTAACTAACCTGTAGATTGGATTTTAAACTCAAAATAGCTCTTGTTCTGATGCAAAGGTGCATTGGCTAGGCAACCCCCCGTGCCACATATTCTTCTGCCATTTTTGACAATGACGACATCTGTTCCTGCATACGCAAATAAAATACACAAACTTCAAAAAATGTTGTTTTTTTAAGTTTGGAGACATCCATTAAAACCCCAAGAACAACATTTTCTCCTTCAACCAAGTAAGAGCTTCATTAGTCTATCAGAATTAGATTGTGCAGTGCTTTCAAGTAAAGAATGGATATGTTTATAGGCTATTTCATCTTTCAGCTAAAGTTCATCTATTTAAAATCTATATTCTTTAAATTTATCCTCTCAGGCTTTAAGGCAGCATGTTGAGTACAACATTTCCTCAAATATCCCAGCACAATAGCTTACAATCATTTAATTAGAAAGACACTCACTATGAGAAAGGGGATGCAGGGCTCAGGCCTTTCTCTAAACCACCTCCTTTTCTTGGTCTGGAACTGAAGGATAGGCACAGAATACTTTCCATAAATTGTAGTCACCAAGAATTAATCAATAGTAAGATTCCTTTTAAGGGTTTGATTGCGAGGTTCCTTTAAAAAGGTACCTGCCAGCACACACAACATAACATTGAACTGCTAAATACTACACTCTCCTGTGGAAGATTTTAAAAAGCTCTAATAAGCATTTGTCAGCATAGGCACAGCCAAGACAGAGTCCTCAAAAGCCAGTCCAATAATTTCTGAGGATGCCTGGACGTTTTGTAGCCAACAGGATTTTTTAAAATATTTGTTTGGCAAGGAGTAAGCCTTTCTAAATTGGTTTGTTGCAATGCCCTTTACATAGGACTACACCAGAAGACCACTCCACCCTTGTCTTCACACAAAAGTTGTACTGCTTTAACTATACTAGTATAGTTAACGTAGCAAACACACCCTTGCATGGACACAGTTATAAAAGTAAAAAAGGGCTTATACTGGTATTATTTCCATATGGGAAGGGTAATTTAAGGTACCATTACCAATATCAGTAAATAAATAAATACATACATACACCACTTTCCAACCAACATAATCATACTAGTAGACCAGAAGTTTATGGTCCAAGCTTTAGAACTAAACCTAGAGCAGAATACTGCTGGCCTGGTTATTTAGCAACATTTTCATGCTGGGATCATATTACACAAGTACTTCAGAGACTATCAAATGAAACACAAGGTGTAGTTTTTGACTTAGTCTTTTATTGGGGTCTGTGTGCCTTAGAGATCATTTCTTTTTGTGCCATAACCTCACAATTATATAACTAAGATCACTTTGAACAGTAAGCTCTTTGGGGAGGGACTGTCATTTGTCATATAGTTGTATAGTGCCTAGCATAATTGGGCCCAACCTGGCTGTGACCTTTAGGTGCTACTGCAATATAAATGTACAATAATAATAAATACTCAAGCTGAATGTCTCCAGATCGGGCACACCTGGGGACAGGGCACTCTCAGTGAAAGCAAATCACCTGGAATTTGCTGCCTTGTTGATCTGACAGACCCTGATTTGCTCACCTTTGTGGAATACTGTAAAACCTAACTATTCAGTCAGGCTTCTTCTTTAATGGGGTCATCTGAGTGGGGATAGCCCTCAGAGTTTGGATGAATTCTTCTAAATATCATTGTCTAGCCCTGTTAACAATCATCATGACATATATGTTTTTAAAATGTTGTCATGCTCATGGAACTAAAGACATCGGATAGGCACAATACAGTAACTGAAAAAATAAACAAGACAAATAGTAAGATTCAAAGCACGGGCACCTTGTCTTTTATTTGACAGGAAAGCACCACACCCCTACAATTAATAATAATTATAATCGTGGATCTAGAGTGCTACATAAACACTCACCATTCACCCCCATCTCACACCACAAAGAAACCCCGGCTAAAGCTGCTGTTGTGTCAAACTGCAGCAGGCGGTGACACTTGGTGCTCGCTGACCCTGCGGTGCGAGGCAGAGGGGCGAGGGCAGCCTGGCGAGAATGGCGCGAGGGCTAAGTCCAAGCCCGCCCCGGAGCTGGGGAGACGGGCCAAGCCCGAGCTCTGGGAAACAGCCCGGCAACTGGAGCAGGATCGAACACGGGGGCGGGGGGACCGGCCCGGCTCTCACCGGGACGGGACCCAGCACCCCCGGCTCTGGAGGGACCGGACCCAGCGCCCCCGGCCCGTGCTGCGGGGTCCCTGCCAGAGGCGGGGCGGGGCGGGGCGCGCCCCCTTACCCATGTGCTGCGTGTCCAGCTGCACCGCGGGCATCTCCTTCAGCGGCATGTGCCCGGCGCCGCCGTCCCCGCACCAGCGCAGGCAGCAGAACACCGAGGCCGCCATCGCTCCCTAGGGCCGAGCCGCGGGCTGGGCTGGGCCGGGCCGGGCGGCTCGCGCGCAGCGAGGAGGCGGCCGGAGAGCGGAGCGCACCGGGCGCAGGCTGGGAGGACTCGGCCGCGCCCCCTGCAGGCTGGGAGGACTCGGCGCACGCGAGGCTCGGCCGGCGGCGAAGGGAGCTGCGGGGCCCTGTCAGCCTGCAGCCCGGGCACGCGCACGGAGGGAGGCAGGCGAGGCCCCCCAGGGACCCACCCTGAGCGGAGCTAGCCCCCGGGAGCTCAGACCCAGCGCCACTGCCCAGCTGGGCGCATGCTCAGTGCAGGACTGGAAAGGCTCCCACCTGCCCCCGGAGCGTTTGGCCCCCAAATCCCAGCTGCGGGGCTGAGGCCACCTCACCCTAGGAGCAGGGAGGGAGCCTGAAGTGAGGGTGTGCTGGAGGGGCTGCAGGTGGAACCCAGACAGGTCCAAGTCCTACCCGCTGCCCCACCTGCGTAAGGCTCTGGGAGGGAGTTGGGGTGCAGGCTCTGGGCTGGGGCAGGGGGTTGGGGTGCAGGCTCTGGGAGGGAGTGGAGGGAGGGGTCAGGCTCTGGGTAGGGGGTTGGGGAGAAAGTGAGGCGCTTACCTCAGGCAGCTCGCAAAAGTGAGCAACACATCACTCTGGCAGTGGTTCCTAGGCGAGGGGGGGGGTGTCTCTGGCACCACTGCCTGCAGGCACTCCCCCCTCCAGGTTCCGTTCCCAGCCAATGGGAGCTGTGGAGTCGGCGCTCGGGGTGGGGGCAGTGCATGGAGACAACCACTTCCCCTCCCCCCTCGGGGCTGGAGGGACACACCAGCCACTTCTGGTAGTGGCACAGAGCAAAGGTGGGCAGGAAGCCACCTTAGCCCCGGTGCCGGTGCCCGGGAGATGCTCTGGAGGAGGGGCGCAGGGGCAACAGGCAGGGCGGGGGAAGAGACCCACGCCCCGAACATTGGTGGAGCTGGGGCCCCCAGGCCCTGAATATTCCTGGAGCATGATTACCATGAACCCATACAATTCCCTGCCCATGGGCCCAGGCCCGGCTTTAGGCCGATTCGCCCGATTCCCAGGAATCGGGCCCCGCGCCTTAGACATTTTTTTTTTTAAACTTACCCTGGGTCCCTGGCTGCGATCTGCTCAGGGGTCTTCCATGGTCCCACTCCCTTGAGCCCCGGCCGGAGCGTGGCAAGCCCCGAGGCCCTGGTCTCCCGGCTGGAGCTCCGGGCCTTTAAATAGCCTCCAGAGCCCTGGGGTAGTGACAGGCTCAGGGGACTATTTAAAGGGTCAGGGCTCCAGCTGCCTGCCTCTGCCATCCCAGTCCTTTAAATAACCGCCAGAGCCCCACCACCCCCATGCATTCCCCCAGGCTCCCACGGCTATTTAAAAGGTGCAGGGAAGGGTAGGAGCTGGGGAGCCCCGGGCCCTTTAAATAGCCCCCAAAGCCCTGGGATAACAGGGAGCTTGGGGACTATTTAAAGGGCTGGGGCTCCAGCTGCCTCTGCTGCACCCTCTGCCTTGCCCACACCAGCCCCGCTCCCCCTGCCTGCAGCCAGCTCTGCACCCCGTGCCCACAGCCCTGTCAAACCCCCTGCCGTGTCTCCAGTCAACCCCTGCCACACACCCGTGGCCCTGCCCAAAGCCAGCCAGCCCCACACACACTGCTGCCCACACCAGCCCTGTACACCCTGCCCTGTCTCCAGCCAACCCCTGCTGCACCCCCCGCCTGAAGCCAGGCAGTCTCTGCCTCTGTCTCCAGCCCTGCCAACCCCTGCTGCATCCCCCCGCGGCCCTGCCTGAAGCCAGCGCGCCCCACACACCTCCTATCTCCAACCAACCCCGCACCCCTTGCCCTGCCTCCAGCCAGCCCCATGTCCACTGCTGCCCTGCAGTTCCAGGACAGTAACCCTGCACACCTGCTTCAGTGAGGTGGGCAGGGAGCAGCTGGGAGCCACACATGTGAAACAGCAGTCATTAATAACCAATCAACAGCATATATGATGCAATGTACATAATTTATAATTTTATTATTTATATAGTTATGGAAAGTAAATAATACATGAAAGAAATGAAAGGCTTTTTTTTTTCCACTTTTTTTTTTTAAGTCATCCCTGCCAGGGCCCCACCGAAAATGTTCAAATTGGGCCTCGCACTTCCTAAAGCCGGCCCTGCGTGGGCCTGGCTGGTGTTTTCTACACACTCAGTCGCAAGCCAGCTCAGTTCTTCACAGTAACAAGCATTTGACCCAGTGATGTAGGGTGAATCATAGAATATCAGGGTTGGAAGGGACCTCAGGAGGTTGTCTAGTCCAACCCCCTGCTCAAACCAGGACCAATTCCCAACTACATCCTCCCAGCCAGGGCTTTGTCAAGCCTGACCTTAAAAACCTCTAAGGAAGGAGATTCCACCACCTCCCTAGGTAACCCATTCCAGTGCTTCACCACTCTGAGTGAAAAAAATATCCAACCTAAACCTTCCCCACTGCAACTTGAGACCATTAGTCCTTGTTCTGTCATCTGGTACCACTGAGAACAATCTAGATCCATCCTCTTTGGAACCCCCTTTCAGGTAGTTGAAATCAGCTATCAAATCCCCCCTCATTCTCCTCTTCTGCAGAATGAACAATCCCAGTTCCTTCAGCCTCTCCTTATAAGTCATGTGCTCCAGCCCCCTAATCATTTTTGTTGCCCTCTGCTGGACTCTTTCCAATTTTTCCACATTCTTCTTTTAGTGTGGGGCCCAAAACTGGACACAGTACTCCAGATGAGGCCTCACCAATGTCGAATAGAGGGGAATGATCATGTCCCTTGATCTGCTGGCAATGCTCCTACTTATACAGCCCAAAATGCCATTAGCCTTCTTGGCAGCAAGGACACACTGTTGACTCATATCCAGCTTCTCGTCCACTGGAACCCCTAGGTCCTTTTCTGCAGAACTGCTTCCTAGCCATTCGGTCCCTAGTCTGTAACAGTGAATGGGATTCTTCTGTCCTAAGTGCAAGACTCTGCACTTGTCCTTGTTGAATCTCATCAGGTTTCTTTTGGCCCAGTCTTCTAATTTGTCTAGGTCCTTCTGTATCCTATTCCTACCCTCTAGCGTATCTACCACTCCTCCCAGTTTAGTGTCGTCTGCAAACTTGCTGAGAGTGCAGTCCACACCATCCTCCAGATCATTAATGAAGATATTGAACAAAACCGGCCCCAGGACCGACCCTTGGGGTGCTCCACTTGAAACCGGCTGCCAACTAGACATGGAGCTGTTGATCACTACCTGTTGAGCCCGACGATCTAGCCAGCTTTCTATCCACCTTATTGTCCATTCATCCAGCCCATACTACTTTAACTTGCTGGCAAGAATACTGTGGGAGACCGTATCAAAAGCTCTGCTAAAGTCAAGGAATAACACATCCACTGCTTTCCCCTCATCCACAGACCCAGTTATCTCCTCATAGAAGGCAATTAGGTTAGTCAGGCATGACTTGTCCTTGGTGAATCCATACGGACTGTTCCTGATCACTTTCCTCTCCTCGAAGTGCTTCAGAATTGATTCCTTGAGGACCTGCTCCATGATTTTTCCAGGAACTGAGGTGATGCTGACTGGCCTGCAGTTCCCTGGATCCTCCTCCTTCCCTTTTTTAAAGATGGGCACTACAGTAGCCTTTTTCCAGTCATCCGGGACCTCCCTCGTTCACCATGAGTTTTCAAAGATAATGGCCACTGGCTCTGCTATCACATCTGCCAACTCCTTTAGCACCCTCAGATGCAGCGCATCTGGCCCCATGGACTTGTGCTCATCCAGTTTTTCTAAATAGTCCCGAACCACTTCTTTCTCCACAGAGGGCTGGTCACCTTCTCCCCATACTGTGCTGCCCAGTGCAGCAGTCTGGGAGCTGACCTTGTTTGTGAAGACAGAGGCAAAAAAATCATTGAGTACATTAGCTTTTTCCACATTCTCTGTCACTAGGTTGCCTCCCTCATTCAGTAAGGGGCCCACACTTTCCTTGACTTTCTTCTTGTTGCTAACATACCTGAAGAAATCCTTCTTGTTACTCTTAACATCTCTTGCTGGCTGCAACTCCAAGTGTGATTTGGCCTTCCTGATTTCACTCCTGTGTGAAGTACTGTTCTGAGTACTCTGACCACCCCGGGCGCCCTTGGCACAGGACTCGTTGCAGGATCTTCCCAATGACACCACAGAGTTGTAGGGTAATGTTCATCCTACTACGTAGCTGGTACTGAGGGCCTGGCCTGTGTTCTGCCAAACAGGTCAATTGCACCTCAGGATTTCTGCAAGGGATGGGTAATTTTATGACTAATAATAAGAACTATAGTGGTATGTTAGGGTTGCCACCTTTCTAATTGCTGAAAACTGAACATCCTTGCCCCGCCCCGTCCTGTCTCTTTCCCCAAGGCCCCATCCTCTGCTTACTCCTCTCCTCCCACTTGCTTGCTCTCCCCCTTGCCAATTCCCCCCTCTCCAAGGACTCACCTGCTGCCTGCAGAGCCACGCTGGGAGGAGCTGACGCGGAGCCTGCCCATTTGGGGTGGGGGTCGGTCCCCATAGCAAGGGCCCTGTGGTGGAGGCCAGGTCTTGCAGCCAATCCTATGATACATATTAAAATGGGCTAATAAAATCTCATGCTTCAGAGCAGCAGAGGTCAAGAAGGAATTAACGTCTCTGCAAATGTATAGAATTGCACCATTGGCCGATGAGATATTTTTCACCCTTCTAAGGAATTGGCCTCTGCTGCAGAAAGGTCTGATCTAGCATGGCAATATCTAGGTAATATCCTATGTACTTTTGCTGACCAGGAACACCAGTGGTAGTTAAAAACTTCAGAAATCTAAAGTTGCCAACAATGCCTCATCTGTTTGCTTCTCGCTCAACCTTCTCCTTGTCTTTCTCCACTGTGACTCTTTCATATGAGCTGATCTCCCACTTCTGGTATTCCAAGTCACTATGCGCTTATTCATCTCTCTCCTTATGACTCACTTCTGCGATGCCCACAAGAAGTGACTCAAGAATCATAATTACTTAAACAAAAATAAAAACTTTGAATTGAATCCTCTAGCAATATACATAACCACACAATCTTATTAGCATAACCCTTGTCCTACCTCACCAATTCTTTCCCTACTTCTCGTTACCTTCTTTGCCATCATGCCACATCTAAAATTAGATTGTAATTTCTTTGAAGCTGAGCCATTGTCTTTCTCTTTGTCCTGCAATGTGCATTCTACATGCTTGGACACTAGAAATATTTTTTGCTTTCTAAGTTGCTAGGCTGTCATGAAATTAAAGACAGTGTAAGAAATATTCCTTTCAGAAATTATTTCTCTTTTTGGGGGAAGGAAAAATTTTAAACCATCTGAATAATCTATTACAAATGTACCCCTTTCCCTAATAATTGAAAAATAATGTCTACGTTTCTTGTTCACTTCTTGTAACACTACACTCTTCAAGTCAAACATAATCACAGTGAATGACTACTTAAAAAAATCCCCCACAAGTCTAATAACTTCATGATACATGCCAGGAACTTGATCGCTGATAGGACAACAATGTACAGCATGTGTTTCACATTTTAAAATCATGTTCAGTATCCTCTCTACTATTTTTTATATATATTTTTGGCAGATGGTAGACATCATGTCAATTAACTTTTCACAACATTGTATTGGGTGATGTGAAAATGGAATCCTACTTAGAAATTCACTGGTCAGTTATTCACTGCTCTTTTTTGATCAGAAAAGACTCCTCCACACAGAAAGTGTTCTAGGATCTAGTCAGGCAGTGGGCATGCTTTCAATCTGCTGGGGCCTTACATCTGTTTCTGTGTTCCCTGTGAGTTTGCTTTTTTCTACTGGTTTCTCTCTTTCCCCACATTAGCAGTTTAGGCCCATCTACACTACAGAGAGTTGCTGGGGAAGAGTTACAAAACAGTAGCACAAAACATTGTTAAAAAAAATGGATCAATCTCATACTGTAGATTGAACAGGATCGAACCATGTTTTAGTCAATGTCCTCAATCTGGCCGAAGGTGGTCACTAGACCAGCATTTTCAGAGCAGAGTGTTCTGTCCTCTGTGTACCCTAACATATGAATACTGAGGGCTTGATTTAGCTGGGCCCCAGTGTGGGCTCTAGTGTCAGAAAGCCATTCTACTAGGGGGAAGGGAATGTCACAGCAGATCCAGCTTCATGATGGTCATAAGTAGATCGAACCTCTCAGCTGTACATATTTCACTACAGTGGAAACAATATAATGCAGGGCACTCAGTCTAAAATAGCAGATGACTATAACATTAAGAAGACATAGGACCAGATTCTATGCTGTACTTTTGCACTTGCAATATTTTGAGCTGCTATAGGTGCCAATTTGGCCTCCTGATGTAAGTTAGGATAGCTCTTCGATAGCTCAGAATAACTGGTGTGTTCCAGCCACTCTCCATTCCAATCCAGCCACTCCCAACTGCATGCATGAAGAAGCTTGTCCCTCTTAGCAACAGAAGTTGGTCCAACAAAAGATATTATCTCACCTCCCTTGTCTCTGTGCATGCAAGAAAGCAGTTTAGAGCACCCCGTGCCACAACTGCTCTGGGATATTTGCTATTCCACTCCGTGAGGGCACATAAAAGGATCTTAGCAGAGTACAGCACCTACGCCACATTATTTTATATAGGCAAGAATGGTTCCTTAAAATAAAAAGATTAACTGTTTCTTAAACCAAACAATGGGTGCCCGATTCATTGGATTTAGTAATTTATTCCAGTTTTTGTGAATGCATCCCCCAGAGCTTGTCTTCCACAGTCAATTTTAGTGCTAGGAACTTTAGGCCTCAGTCTCTTCTTGCATCATTTTTTCACTGCCTAACTCTATTGACTTCAGTGGGGTTTCTCTTGATTTACACAAGTCTAACTGAAAAGAGAATCAGGACTGCTCAAATTAATAGACAGTATAGATCACTGCATGTAGCTTGTGAAAAGGAATTGTCTATTATACCTGTTACTTTATTCAGACATAGATTACCACATTTTGGGGCCAGTTGCATTTAAGGAAGTGGTAAAACTCCCATTAATCTGTGGTAGCTGGATTAGGTCCATTGTAGCTGGAATGACTGGGTGCGGAGGATGCATCTTTAGTGTAATCTAAACTACAGTAGACATTCTAAACTTACATCTGGTTCTATCTTAGGCTTTTTTGGAAATATTTCAAGAGACAGAGGACCTGACTGAAGCCCACTGAAGTCAATGGAAAGAAGACAGTTGACTTCAATGGACTTTGGATCAGGCCCATACTTAAGTCGTGTAGCAAAAAATCTAGAGCTTTAGAACAGGCAGCTCCTAGCACAGTGGGATTTTGGTCCCTAACCAGGGTTCCTAGTATGATCACAATACAAAAAAGCAATAAATAAATAAAAAACAACAATATGGTTATACCAATGATCTGCAGATAGTGACGATATTTTTAACATCCACGGCATTATCTCCAATAAAAATAAAAGGTTATTGTAGTGAACAACTGATCTACAGTGTTGTGCAGACTGCTGGTTATTTAAAAAAATATTTTTCTTTAAATGCTATATTTAGCTCTAAACCACAATTTGGGGGAAATTGTGGCTTTTCATGATTTTCAGTTGATGAGTCATCTCATGGCTTTTCACCTTGAAAGCGTCTTTGACATTTTATTGCACCGCATCATGTGATGCAACTTATGTAACTCATGCAGTGCATCACAATGTTACATATCAACTTTTTTTAAAGTGAGTATTAAAACAATGTTGATAAAGAAAATACGCATTGCACAAATTAGCTGATGTGTCCTGACCAGATATGCCAGCCACACCCAGCTCCTCAGTTAAAATATGAAGTGAAATGTGATCTTGCTCAAAAGTATGCCTAAAACAACTGGAGTTTAAGAGAAACTTTAATATATCTCACAATAGTTATATTTTAAGGCAGTGAGTCCCCTGATCCTAAACTCTTACAGATTATGCTGATATGTCCAGCATTTATTTGTGGATTTGAAAAATCCACTCCCCTGAGCGACGCAGTTAAACCAACCTAACCCCCCCCTGTAGACAGCGCTAGGCCAATGGCAGAATTCTCCTGTCAGCCTAGCTACCCCCTCAGGAAGATGGATTACCTACGCCAATCACAGAACCCCTTTTCATCAGCATAGGTAGTGTCTTCACTGAAGCGCTACAGTGGTGGAGCTGCAGCAGTGCAGCTATGCCACTGCAGCGTTTTAAGTGTAGACAAGCCCTGAGGTTAGATAAGAACAGACTGAGGACTTGTTTACACTTAAAATGCTGCAGATGTGCTGCTGTAGCCCTTCAGTGAAGATGCTATCTATGCTGATGGCAGGAGTTCTCCCCTATCAACATAGGTAATCCACCTCCCCAGGAGGTGGTAGCTAGGTCGAGGGGAGAATTCTCCCTTTGACCTAGTGCTGTCCATACTGGGGGCTAGGTCGGTTTAACTGCATCACTCGGGTGTGGATTTTTCACACCCCTGAGCAACATAGTTATATTGTCCTAATTTCCTAGTGTAGACCAGGCCTGAGTGAGAGAGACCATCTGAGCACCAGAAAGCCCAGTGTAGTGGAAGACTCTGGAAGAAAACTGGGGAGAGTTGTTTTGGGTCAGGGTGTAGGCTGAAAAGAGCGCTCTTGCTGCTATGAGCAAAAGAATCTGTTTCCTGCTATTTGATTCCTTCTGCATTCAGAGAAACAGGACTTTGTGCATTCTTTGTAAATAAACAATACTGCTTCAAAGAAAGACTTGACTATCACTAGTTTCTGCTCCTAACTGGATCACCCACAGAACCTCAAATGCTGACTATCCACTTAAGTCGAGAAGGGGAACATCACCAGGGCTAAGTTAAAGAATTTTGTGCTCCCTCAAGCTATGGAAATTGGGGTCCTCCCCACCTTCCTTAAACTAAACAGAGCATGTGATATACAGTCTGTAAATATGATAATATCTCCATTTATTGTGTGTAACTGCATAATATGTAATCAGTTAGTTTGCCAAGACTCTCGCAATTATAAATGCAAATATGTATATACAGAGAGATATAGACAGATTTGAGAATTGGGGAGAGAGCATCCTGTATCACAATCCTTTCCCTCCTTTATCTGTTCATTTCAGTGTAGGACCAGGGTTTTGGTTCCATTGGAAGTGGATGTCTGCAGCTCACTGAACATGCACACACAGGGTTGAGTTCAGTTTTAAAATGAATGCCTGTACCTGAATGAGTGCCAGCCACACCCAAAAAACATGGTAGGTTTGCAATGAGATTTAGTTGCTTCCTTTTACTGTTGACAAATCAGGTAGCCTTCAGAACCTCAGGTCACCACAGGATTTAGATTTGTTTTTATCCATTTAACTGGATATCAGGAATAATAACTCATCCACCTTTCACTGAGAGATCAGATCTGTCCACCAGATCTTTCCCAAAATATCCAAATCTAAATCTAACTCCTTCTTTTGCTCTGGGAAACATTTGCTAAGTAGGCTAATCTCTTGTATTTATGAAATGTGACTTATAAATGAACTTGATGGTGCCCAGTTGGCTCCACAGCGATAGGGGAAAGCCTTCCTGCTCAAAGAAGAACTGGCTCAAAAGAGCAAGTAAGTTAGTGCATTGGATATCTGAGCCTCCAGAGCCAGAGACACTTTGCTGGCTTTTCAAAAGCCAGCAAGGCTCAGAGAAACTTTGCCAGCTCCTCAGGGAAAGAGGCACTGAGTCTCAGCTGGCTCTGGACACAAGTGTGAGCTGATTGAATACAAATAAGTGACTGGCTCTGAAAAGCTGATTGTGGGATTGGACCTCAGCAGCTGAGTAAGCAGGAAAGCTGGTTCTTTTCTGCCTGGGAAGAAGGGTGAACTTGGGTACTAGGATGGCCATCTACCACGATCCTGAAAAGGACACCGTGACTCTGGTGGCTTGTGACACCAATGCCAACAAGGAGACAGAACAAATCAAAGATGAGCGAAACCCTGAAAAGAGACCTGAGAAACTGGACCCCTCCCGGAAGCCCCCCTACTTTTAGATGACTCTGTTCACCATGAACATCTGGAAGAGTGCTGAGAAGAGCCTCAATTGCCTAGGGTGCCAAACCTACCTGTGCTTCTGCTTAGGGCACCAAACCTCAGTGTACTGCAGACCCATGCACCAGGTCGCAATGCTACTCACTGAAGTTTGGCCTGCCCAACCAGTCATATGTCATGATAGGTGGCAGCTGGGCCAAACCTGGCCAAGACTAAAATAGGGTTCCCACCTCTGAGAGGCAGAAAAAAAAAATCATCCATTGCCCCTCGCAACAGCCTGACCCTCCTCTTTCCCTCTCAGGTGCCCTCACAATCCTGACACCCCCAGGCCATTAGTCTTTACACCTGCCCCCTCCCAGGAGCCTCAATCCAGGGAGCTCCCCCTCCCATCTTCTCCTAGAAGCCCCTGCCTCCCTGACCCTGATGCCCACTCTTTACTCCACCCTGCTGGCAAGCCTTGGATCTGTCATTTGCACCTTGTATACAGTAGGTTGCAGGGCTGCTAGTACTGGGTCAGGCTTCTGTACCAGATATGGCCTGGCCACAGAGCTTCCTTTTCAGAGAGACATACCAGCTGTGTTCACTATAAGATCCTTTAACACACAGCCAGGAATGGCTGTTGTGAGCTTATGGCAGGGGTAGGCAATCTATGGCATGTGTGCCGAAGGCGGCACACAAGCTGATTGTCAGTGGCACTCATGCTGCCCGGGTCCTGGTCACCGGTCCGGGGGGGGGGAGGGGTCGGGGAAATCTGCATTTTAATTTAATATGAAGCTTCTTAAATTACATGCAACAATGGTTTAGTTAAATATTATAGACATAGAAAGAGCCCTTCTAAAAAAGTTAAAATGTACAACAGATCTGTCGCATCTTACGCGCATTTAACATGCTCGATTTCAGCTTTACGTGGTTGGCAAAAAACAAGAAAAATAATTTTAATACTGTACCTGTAGTGCGGGCGATTTGCCTGCCATTACACTCAATGTAATTTTGACTAGACGCAATTTTCGCTTTACGCGCTGACTGTGGAACGTAACCTCAGCGTAAGATGCGACAGACCTGTACTGGCATGCAAAACTTTAAATTACAGTCAAAAAACGAAGACTCAGCACACCACTTCTGAAAGGTTGCCACCTCCTGGCTTATGGTAAGGTCTGTTAAACATGGTACCACCTAGTGGCTGAGCAGCATAATACAAGTTAGCATTCCATTACATCTTCCCCTTTAAGTACTGTAGAACCTCAAAGTTATGAGCCTTTGAGTTATGAACTGACTGGTCAGTCACACACACCTCATTTGGAACTGGAAGCACGCAATCAGGCAGCAGAGACAAAACAATAGCAAATACTGTACCATGTTAAATGTAAATTATTTAAAAAAAGGAAAAGTTAAAAAAAATTGACAAGGTAAGGAAACTGTTTCTGTGCTTATTTCGTTTAAATTAAGAAAGAGTTAAAAGCAGCATTTTTCTTTTGCATAGTAAAGTTTCAAAGCTGTATTAAGTCAATGTTACATTTCAGATTTACCAGCAACCTCCATTCCTGAGGTGTTTGTAACTCTGAGGTTCTATTGTATGACATTTCTACCATTTACAATATCATACTATCTTAAAGTTCAGTACAGATCAGGTCTGTTAAGTGTCTCTGAATAATGCTGGTTTTCTAATGAGATGACCCAAATGTGTAACAACTTGGTCATCTGGCTGTCTATTAGTTGCAAAGACTGTCTCTGGTTGGTTTGGAATCTTTGAGTCTTCTTCTTGTTCTGCATCCAGCATCTGTAGAGTTTTCTCTGTTGATTGTTCTTACTAAGGAACAAACTGTAGATGTCAAAGATTTCTGTTGAATTCTTCACTGGTGATCAAGATGACCAGTGACCTGGGCAGTCAGTTCTTCCCTCCCCTTCTCCCCAATAGCTGAAGTTCTCCATCCTTTTTCTCCATCTCGTTTAACACAAACGTTGTCACCAGGTTCTAGACTTGGCATTTCTCTGAGTGACATCTAATGCCAAAGCATTTGTAAGCTCTTTTTACCTTTTAATCTAATTTGGCAGCTCTCTTCATGTCTTGCTACTTTGGAGATAGAAGTACTGTTCCAACTTTGGAAAAGAACCTGAGTTGTCCTCCCCCCAAGAATTGTGCTGGACTGTATCCAGTAAGTACTATTGGCATTGATCTATAGCTCAGAAGAGCAAGAAATGGATCTTCCTGCTGTAGGAGTTTCTTGGCTGGCTGTACAACTCTCTCAGCTTCTCCATTTTCTTGTGGGTAATGTGGGCTGCTAGTAATATGATCAAAATCATATTTTGTTCGGAATGACAAATCCTGCTGCAGTGAATTGTGGTCCATTGTTTGTTACTAGTTCTGGAATACTGAAGTGAGCAAAAGTGCACTTCAGTTTCTCAATAACACAGCAACAGGTTATGTCTTTCAAGTATGTTATTTCTATCTATGCCTGAAAAAAAAAAACAGTTCACTATTACCAAGTAATGATATCCTCTGAATTTGTGTAAATCTGCAGCTAGTATCTTCCATGGTCAGTCTGGTGCTGTTATCAAAGATTGTTTGCATTGTGTTGTCTGTTAGTTCTGCAATGTTCACATGCAGATACTTTATGTCTTTGTTGATGCCCAGCCTCCACACTGACTGATTAGCCCATTCATGACATCTAGTTAGCCCCGATCCATGAAGGATATAAAGATTTAGGATTTCTCCTCTCATTTCATTTGGAATTATGATGCAGTCACTTTTAATTAGGAGTCCATTTGAACAGCTTAATTGTTCACATACCACAAAGTAGTCTCTTGTTGTTTCCTTAGTATCCTTTAGATACTTGGGTCAGCCTAATGTAACTTAGAACTTCTTAAAAGTTGTGTGTGTGTCAAGGTTGCTTGTTGTAGCTGGTACGGTCTCTTTTCTGACCATGGTCTAGTATGTGTCCACAGCATCCATGTACGCTTTACATCATCTTCTAGTTCACAGGTAGTTGAATGAGATTCTGGGCTCCATAACAGTGTCTGCTACCACCAGGTTTTTTCCAGCAACATATTTAGCAAATGGGTTAAATCACATTAACCTTATCAAAAGACATTGGTGTCTCAGTGGTGTTTGATTCAGGACTTTTCCATTGATGAGGGTTTAAGCAGTATATGGTCTGTTATCAATGTATAAGAGTCTAATCCATATTGATACATGTAAAAAAGTTCTCAGGTGTCCATTGTGCTATGAGGGGGGAATAGCTCAGTGATTTGAGCATTGACCTGCTAAACCCAGGGTTGTGAGCTCAATCCTTGAGGGGGCCACTTAGAGATCTGTGGCAAAAATCAGTACTTTTGGCTCTAACTCAAATCAATGTTATTGCAACAATACACCACCGATGTTCCCTCTAATTTTTTCCATCTATGTGCAGAATTAATTTTATGTGCAGCATCAATATCGAGATAATGCAGAGATCTAGGAGCCATTTGACTTCATTGGCTTATGTGAGAAAGTCATGGGAAAACTTCCAAATGAGGAAAGTTTAGTACTATTTAGATTAAAGAGTGCATACGTGAGAAAGGATATAATAGAGTTGCAAAAAATAATGAATGAGTTAATTGGGAGCTCCTATTTACCCTCTCAATACAAGAACAGGGTGGCATTTCAATCAAAATGAAGAGCAACACATCTAAAATTGATAAAAGGAAAAAATATTATCATGAATAACTGACTTGTGGAACTCACTGCTAATAGAGAACTGTACACAAGAGTTTATAAGCATTCATAAAAAGATTATTTGTTTATATGAATAAAAAATACCCCCCATCACCTAAGCAAGCAATGCTCTATGGAGAGACCCTGCTGCTACCTATGGCAGGTGGGAGACAAATACAGACAATTGCTTTCCTTTCTAATGCTCCCTCCCTCTGTCCTTCCAAGGGTTCTAGTGCCCTCTCCTTCCAGTTCCTGACCTCAGAGGAACTACTGACCAATCCTGCTCCTCCCTTTCCCCTGTTTCCAACTGCAGCTCCCTCCCTTTTGTCCCCATCTCCAGCAAAACCCATGATGAGTGGCTGATTGCAACTCAGCTCACTGCCTGGTCTAAGACTAAACTAAGCACCGTAAACTGAGTGCAGACCAGTGCCCTAAGCCTAAAGATCTAGCTCAATGCCTTTCTCCTCAAGGAGAAAAGAAAAGGACCTTTCTACCACAGCCCTTTCTCTCATAGAGACAAGACATATTCTCTTCCCCCTAGGTTTGGAAAGACATCCCTGAAAGTGTGAGTAGGTACCTTTTATAGGCCTGAGGGACAGTGTGCGTGAACAGGTGTGTGGGGAAGTGAGTGTGAGCAGTTGTGCAGGTTTGAGGGAGAAGTGAGTGGGAAAACAAGAAAAAGAGGGAGGATAAGATACACCAAAATATACAGTCAACTGACGGGGGGAAAAAAAACTACTAATAGTTTGCACTTGTTCCTTCTGAGGCCATCAGATAAGTTTATACATTTGATTTAGCCACACAATAACTATTTGGAAGCTGGTAAATATTTCATCTCCTTTCTACAAATGGAAAAATTGTACTAATATTATTATTTCTCTAATAGTAGCTTTATGACAAAGTAGTCTGGTCCCCAAGTGCACAGTGTAAGAACATAGAGGTCAGGTAATTTTTCTCAATCAAAGAAACAATGTATTTCTTTAAATGTGTTAGCTTTTAAAAATAGCTATTTTACATTTCAACTCAATTATACTGGAGTAAGAAAAATAATGTGTCGTTTTCTATTGTCTGGTTGTGGGAGCAGTAGCAGTTTTCAAAGCTGATAAATGATGTAAGTTCCAAGATCAGATTTCAATATAAATTGCAATGTTTAATAAATTATGTACAGTGCTGCTGAGGGAACCATCTCCCCGCCATAGCCCTGGGGCAAGGCTTCTCTCCCCTCCCCAAAAACCCTGCATGCCCCAAGCTCCCCAAACCCCCATCACCACCTCCGACTGCCCCCACCCACCCTACACATCCTCCATACACACCTGTGTGCGCGTCTGCTCAGCTGATGCATGGCCTTTGATGGCCTCTTGTGCCGAGGGAACAAAATACACCACCTAGGCCGTAGCTGCTTGCATCCTTGCTGGCTATTGTGGGCTGTTCACATCATAGTACTTGAGAATTGGAGCTGTTGAGATAATTTTTTTTAATCTTTTTTAAGGCATTTTCTTCATTTGGCCCTATAACCACAATATGTTGGACTTTAATAGTTCATTCAGCGATAAAATCACTGAAGGAAAGTTTTCAAGGTATCAGCCATGGTAATTTACCATTCCCAGGATGTATCTCCGTTCTGGCACATTCATTGGTGCACTCAAGTTTCAAATTGCTTTTACTTTCTCAGGCCTAGGACTTATTTCATCTTTGTTTATTGTCTGTCCCAAAAACTCATTTGGGGAAGGTGAAAAATGCACTTTTATTTGTTTAGCTTCAGTCTGAACAGACATATTAGAGACTTAGAACTTCATGGAGGGGTTTGTTGTGTTCTTCCATTAAAGACCTATTTATCAAAATATTGTCCATGAAAACCATAACTCCATTTTTCACTAACAGTTCTGCCATCTCTCTTTGTAAATTTCAGGTGCACTAGTAATCCCAAAAAGTAGTCTTTGAAAGCAAAATCTCCAAAGAGTGATAAATGTAGTCAGTTTTGAAGTCTCTTTGGCTAAGAGAATTGCCCAGAATCTGCTTGATGCAGTCAGCTTGGAGAATACAACTTCTAAGCTAGTTTCAGCTTTTCCAGGTTGGGCAAATTGCTCTAGATTTTGCTGTTTGCCTAGCTCAGACTGCCTTGCTATTTGAATATCTGTGTATATAGGGTAAAGTCTCTCTTCAGTTGTAGCTGCGGTGAAAGATTTCTATCTGTTAACCCAATAAATAGCCTCTCACTGATATTTTCATATTTTGCTGTCCAGAAATCACAAATTACCAACCAATAAATCAGGAGTGCTTATGAAAGATTCAACATTTTCTCCTGATTCTTGAATTCTCTGGTGTAAAACATGCTCTAATATCTCAGATAAATGTGGCTTATGAAAAGCATGCATCAAACACAGCCATAATCCTTTCATAGTCATCTTTGTGACTATCTTCAGTAAAGGTAAAAGATTTAAAGATATGCTCTGCTTGCTTCCACATAGTATAAATTAAAGAGCATACCTGAATATCTCTAGTTTCCTTTTAGACTTTGGTTGTAATGTGAAATCTTGCAAAATACTGTTTGCAGTCTCACCACTTGAAAGGTTTATCACAGCTGAAGTTCTCTGGGGCATTGAATGATAGGATATTGATGAAATCTTGCAAAATCTGTTGCTTTTCTCCCTCCTCCTTCTGTCTGCAACCTTTGTTGCTTTGTTCCTTCTGTTTCTGTTCTCTCTGGCACTAGTTTGCTTCTGACTCCATGTCATGTACACTTTATAAACAGTAGATTGCAGGGCTACTACTAACAGATCAGGTTTCTGTGCCAGATATAGAGTGGTCACAGAGCTTCCCTCTCAGTTCTGTTCACAATAAGATCCTTTAATGTACTGCCAATGTTGTGAGCTTGTTAAGGTGTATTACACATGGCTGAAAAGTATAATACAATTTAGCACGCCATTACAGGGGGCTCCCAGTGGTCACGTGACCTGCATGTCATAGTGAAAGCAGCTGCTGGTGTCCCTGGTATGCACAGCAGCTGTTGCTGGTTGCAATGGGGAGGGAGAAGTTACTGATTTATAACTTACAAATAACTTGTAAATTACAAGTAGGGAAAAAAGAAACATTGCAACCAACAATGAAGGAGAAAAACTGTCCAGGCCCTTTAAAAACAGACCAGGTGGCAACCCTAGGCCCAAAGCTGGTCAGGGCCTCCTTGCGATCAGTGGTCCAGTGCAAGTAAACTGAGTGCAGATTGGCTAATCCAGGCCTGAACATCTCTCTATTCCCCAAACCACCTTCCCATCTCCAACATTTTTTTGGGGGGAAATAGTTGAATCTTGCTGCATACCAAGAGGGCCACCAAATCTGGACTCTGGTGGACTAAAGAAGGAAACAAGTTCTAATTCATGGACCACTTACTGAGAATGCCTTGTGGCCAGTGTCCTGTTGTTTAAGCTACAGGGCTGTTAGTTTGAGTGCCCTGGCCTTACTCCTCTTCTGCACAGGCTAAACCATAGAATATCAGGGTTAGAGAGGATCTCAGGAGGTTATCTAGTCCAACCCCTGGACAGATTTTTGCCCCAGATGGCCCCCTCAAGGACATCACAACCCTGGGTTTAGGAGGCTAACGCTCAAACCACTGAGCTATCCCTCCCCCAACTACAGCAGCTGTGCAGTGAAGCACATGCTTCAGCTTGAAAAAAATGGCCAGTAATGCTTTCCAGCACACTCATTCCAGTGTCTATGTCCCCAGACAGAATGCCCCTGGAGCTAGACCAGTGCAAAACCTGTGTGCACACCTCTCCCTGTGTCTCTCTCACCAACACATTGTGTCTTGCAAATTAAGGCATCACAGATCCCATTGGGGAAACAGCAGTGTTGACCTATGAGCATAGTGACATCCTGCCAAAATCTTGATGTCACAATGGAAATGCTCAGGTAAATATGCAACCATGTGTCTAAGTCCTTCAGACTCCAGTATCTGAGAAATAACAAAATAAAATGCTGGTCAAGTGGAAGCAGAAGCCGGTAAGGAAAAAACAGCTTATTTATGTGCCTCTCTTGAAGGGCAAGGGAAGAAATCCCAATGACCGAGTAACATATTCGTAAATGTAATTGCCAATATCACCATATATTTCGTTTGTATACAGTTGACATTCAGGCACTGAGGTTGCACAAGGTCACAAACCATACTCAGAATATAAACTTCTGCGGCCCTAAATGTACTGGTTTAATTGTAGGTGTTTGACAATGAGAGGGTTAATTCAGCTGTTTTTCCTGGTGTAGGTCAGGAGTGTGCATTTCTCTTCAGTGGGGGAGGCCAAGTATTTAGGCTGTGCCTGCACTGAAAGCAGAACTATGCTCATGTTTATAAACATGGTTTTTGCTAACAGAGTTTTAAAATTATTTTCCTGAGTAATGTCAACAGGGATGTTTTGTCTGAGAACCACGTTGGAACTATAGGATAAAATAATGCTACAAATATAGCAGTGTTGGGGGGGTCCCACTTAAAAGATAGTTGTCCACTGACTTGTTCCATTCTGTAGGAAAGAGCATAATTCTTAAAGCACAGCTGGGTCTCATCATCATTGCATAATGGAACCTTGGAGGGGACTGATGTGTTTAATGAGGTCTCCTGATATTGCTGAATTCATAGTATAGATGGAACCATATATCACCTGGTGGGGAGAGAGTCTGTCACATAGCATGACTAATAATTCAGTTATAAGGAAAAATAATTCCTGCTTACACTGCTCTTGTAGATTGCGCTAGAACCCTGCTAGCAACAACTGTATGTGTGCCCAATTTACCCCTGCCTTGAGCCTTGTGCCAGCATTTACAGCTGTGCATAGTCAGTGAAAGGTGGCTATAAAGTGCTGTTAATTTAATTTAGTAACATTTTACAACCACTTTGCACAGGTGTAAATGACTACACAAGGTACAAGACAGTGGAAAAAATCAGGGTACGTGTGCTGAAATGAAAGTCCTTCCACTGACTTCAATGGATGTTGGATTAGGCCCATGGTTCTGCAGGTTGCATAGGCAGTGTCCCTGATGAAAGCCAGGTTGCATCATGAATGTGTAGGCAGGGTCTCTGATGAAAGGTGAGGCGGAGTTATTTTAGGAATCTGAATCTTACTGTGCCCTTGTGAGGATTAGCTTTCTATAACCTGTCTTGTATTTTATATTGATAATTTGACATTTGTGCAATTTTATATGAAAATTAATTTTGTTCTTGGTTGTGGTGTTTAGTGTAGAAGTCACTTCTGGCTGGCTTGATGTAGGAAAAACCAATAGGGCCCAACTTTTGCCTACAAGTGACAGGCCCATAGCTGTTATAAAATGTCTGGCAGCAGCGATTGAGCTCCTCTATCTATTGAGTGGGTTCAATCCTGCCCCAGGATTTTGGGAGTACAATGGGAGTACAATCAGACCTATAGATACTGTTATGCTGAAAAGTGTTAATGTCTGTCCACAAGCTTGCATTTGATCGCTAGGCAATCACAGACCTCATTAAAGCTGATGGGCATCCCAATCACCTTTTCTTCAGGTTAAATGGAAGAAGCAATCAAATTCTTTTATGGAGTAAGGTAGCTGAAACAATAGAAGTCACTGCGTAAAGCACGGGGCCACATGGGAAGGTCTGAGCAAGAACTAACTCAGGGTATGGCTACACTTGAAATTTCAAAGCGCTGCCGCGGGAGCGCTCCCATGGCAATGCTTTGAAGTGCGAGTGTGGTCATGGCGCCAGCGCTGGGAGAGAGCTCTCCCCGTGGAGATTAGCTTAGCTCCCAGCGCTGGGGCACTGTTTACACTGGCACTTTACAGCGCTGTAACTTGCTGCGCTCAGGGGTGCGTTTTTTCACATCCCTGAGCGAGAAAGTTGCAGCGCTATAAAGCACCAGTGTAGCCAAGGCCTTAGGGAGAAGTGCCTTCTCTGGGAACTGATTGCAAAGGCAGGGGCTAGGACATTGATTGGTTGTAGCTATGTGTGTGGGGGTGTCAGAAACAGAAAAGAACCAGAAAGCCATAGCAGACAGCAGCAGGGGAAGCAGGACTGGGGATGGCCTGGGAAGAAGCTAAGGGCTAGTCTACACTAGCAATGCTAAAGCACTGTCGTGACAGCGATTTAACGTGCTTTGTGTGGTCGTGGCACAGCGCAGGGAGAGAGCTCTCCCAGCACTCTAAAAAACCCACCTCCATGAGGGGCACAGCTCCCAGTGCTGGTGCACTGTCTACACTGGCGCTTTACAGCACTGAAACTTGCTGCACTCAAGGGCGTGTTGCAGTGCTGTAAATTGCCAGTGTAGACAAGCCCTAAGTGACAGAGCTTCTTTTGCAAACAGTACTTGCTAGAAAGGCAGACTTGGATTTCTGAACAAGAAAAGTGTCTGCTGTTGTCTGTTCATACTGTGTTCAGGGACATAGGACTTGGTGTATGCTCTTTGGTGCAATCCTGTTTATATATAAAGAAATATATATGATCATAAATCATATGATCAGTTTCTCCTTCTAATAGAAACAACCTGTCAAGGTCCCAAATACTGGGTTAACTGCTTGGGCCAAGGGGCAACAGTATGTAAAACTACAGATCATACCACTACTAAAATACTACACAAAGGCCTAACAAATGTTGTTTCATTCTCAGAATTTGTGATCTGGAAAACTGCAGTTGGTCACTTTAACAGGGTGGTTTGTCCCTTAAGGGTTAGAAGTCTGGGGCAAGCCTACCCCTGTTACTTAGGAGGTACACCTGAGCAGGGATGACTATTTAAAAAAAAAAAAAAAGGGCAACAGAAAGCTGCTGGGGGATAGGCAGAGAGCAAGCTAGCTAGCTGTTGGGGAGGAGGGGTTGCTACCTGTTTAAGACTGGGGTGAAGGACTTTTGTGTTGATTTGTGAACATATCAATAAAATCAGACCAGGAGGAGGAAGCCTGTTGTCATTAGGGGGAGGGATAGCTCAGTGGTTTGAGCATTGGCCTGCTAAACCTAGGGTAGTGAGTTTAGTCCTTGAAGGGGCTATTTGGGGCAAAAATCTGTCTGGGGATTTGTCCTGTTTTGAGTTGGGGGTTGGACTAGATGACCTCCTGAGGTCCCTTCCAACCCTGATACTCTATGATTCTATGACAGCTTGTGGGGAGTTTATTTAAGAAGCCCCTTCATAGGGGGAAATTGAGGTGAAGAGCTTCTTACAGGGATGCCTGAGAGCAGGCCACTCACTGACAGTCACTTGAATCATTGATGATTAATGTTTCCATCTTTAATTGCTGGTATTCCCACAATGCATGTTAAAAGTAGCTTTCATCAAATGATTGTGAGAAATTGCTTTCTGTATGCTTCCTCTTCCATAAATCAGCTGTTTCGGGGGTACTAACAAAGTTCAGATGTGCCTAAAAAAGGTCCACTGTCAAATACAAGATATGTATGTATGTATGTAAGGTTTATACATGTGTGTGGTGTTACAGATAGATTGAGTTATTCATTGTGAATCTTTTTTCTAAACATGGTTGTCTTGTAATCTTGGTGCTACTGTGGTGCAATCAGCACTGCATCTGTTTGGGATTTACTTTTATATTTAGGACTCCATAGGCAAATAGCATGGCTCAGATTAGATCATCCCCCCAATCAGCGCATGGAGGGGACTGTCTGCATATAGTTCTCTACCCTTCTGCACAGAAGGGTAGACACAGCTGTGTTCACTGAATCATTCCCCTCTTTGCTCATCTGGGCCCCATATGAGATTCTCTACAAGTTGGGGTGCACTAAGAAGGTAGAAGAAAAAGGCAAACTGAGGACAGGGGATGATGTACCTTGCCAACTGGAGAGTTTCCAGGTAAAATGTATAGCCCTAGGCTGCATTCTCTTTTCCTTGGAGCAGAGGTAATCAATTATTTTTTGTCAAGGTCCAAATTTTTTGGTCAAGGTATAATCAAGATCCAGACTCCAGAGAAAACAAGACAAAAATAACAATGATGATGATGATGATGATAATAAAAAAACAGATTTTGCAGTCCATTCAAAAGAATTTGGTGGTCTTGATTTGGCTCACAGTCTGCCTATTGACTACTCCTGCCTCGGAGTTTTCTCCCAGGAGTCCTGGGGACAGCTGTGAGAAATGAGTCTCTGGTAGCATGACTCCTAGGAAGCTTTACTGTTGGGGACTCAGAGATGGGGCTGCCAGAGCCTGTGAGGAGGTGTAGGGCCTCTGAGTGGTTGGTTCTGGCTTCCTGCATATCTCTGTGGATTTGCCAGGTTTTAAGAGTGAGCCCCATGGCCTTTTCCATGGGGGGAAACAAAGTTCAGATGTCCATTATCAGATACAAGATATGTATGTATGTAAGGTTTATACATGTGTATGGTGTTGCAGGATTATTGAACAAACAAACTGTACTGAAAATATAAAAGGAAGGCAACAAAAATATATAGACTTAGTTAATGTTTGAGGAGGAAAGCCACAGCGTCAGGTTAGCTCCTCCCATGTGAGAGTTTGCAGGAAAGGACCAGAGAGTATGAGGCTTCACAGCAGTCTCAGAACAGAATCACTTCTCGTGAGAAGGGCTTGTGGGACTGGAGAATGAGCAGGGTTCAAGACCTCTCAGTTGTGTGACTCCATGGGGGCTACAACACTGCTTAGATGGATGGTCCTCCATTCTGCTCTGCTGGCCACCTTCTCATCTGAGAGAATGGCTCTAGCAGGAATCATGCTGCCATTAGCTCAGCCTTCCTGTTAGTCCCACAGGATATAATGCTTTGAGCACCATTGATTTCCTAATGGATTTCCCCGTTGAAATCCTGGGACTGATCAGGAAACGATATTGTGTCTCATCCTCTGTCTCAATCCCTGACCATAGGTCCCTCCCAGCCCTAAAACTTTGCAGAGGGAAGACCTTGTGAAGAAACCACAGAGAAATTTCATAAGGTCCTAATGAAGACAAGATGTTGCTGTCGGAAGCCAATCCCCACTTCGGGCTTGTCTACATCAGAAAGTTGCAGCGCTGGTGAGGGAGTTACAGCGCTGCAACTTAGGAGGTGTACACATCTGCAGGGCACCACCAGCGCTGCAACTCCCTGTTTGCAGCGCTGGCCGTACTCCCGTTTTGTCTCGGGTGTAGAGGATCCAGCGCTGGTGATCCAGCGCTGGTAATCAAGTATAGACACTTACCAGCGCTTTTCTTGACCTCCGTGGAATAAGCAGGTATCCCAGCATACCTGAGGAAGCCTCTGGTAATCAAGCTGGTCTCCTTCCCCGGTTTGCTCTCGCGTTCCCCGAACCCCGAGCAAGCAGGTCTCCTTCCCTGAGGTTTGCTGGGTGGTTCCGGGAACGCGAGAGCAAACCGCGGCGAAGCTGGTCTCCTTCCCCGGTTTGCTCTCACGTTCCCCGAACAAGCAGGTCTCCTTCCCTGCGGTTTGCAGGGGGGTTCCGGGAACGCGAGAGCAAACCGCGGCAAAGCTGGTCTCCTTTCCCGGTTTGCTCTCGCGTTCCCCGAACCCCCGAGCAAGCAGGTCTCCTTCCCTGCGGTTTGCTGGGTGGTTCGGCGAACGCGAGAGCAAACCGGGGAAGGAGACCAGCTTCGCCGCGGTTTGCTCTCGCGTTCCCCGAACCACCCTGCAAACCGCAGGGAAGGAGTCCTGCTTGTTCGGGGAACGCGAGAGCAAACCGCGGCGAAGCTGGTCTCCTTTCCCGGTTTGCTCTCGCGTTCGCCGAACCACCCTGCAAACCGCAGGGAAGGAGACCTGCTTGCTCGGGGGTTCGGGGAACGAGAGAGCAAACCGGGAAAGGAGACCAGCTTCCCTGTGGTTTGCTCTCGCGTTCCCCGAACCTCCCTTGAAGCCGCCCAACAGCGCTGCAGTGTGGCCACATCTAACACCACTTGCAGCGCTGGTTGCTGTAAGTGTGGCCACTCTGCAGCGCTGGCCCTATACAGCTGTACTAATACAGCTGTAACAACCAGCGCTGCAAAATTTTAGATGTAGACATGGCCTTCTATGCCATCAAGAAAGTTCTGCCCATGTAGAATCCTTTCTGCTTGTGTAAGTGGATCCAGACTGAGGGCAGCAGAAAGCCAAAATGAATGCCAGCCAAAGGAGTGAAGAGGTCTATAAAAGGGCTTTTATAAATATTTTGAGAAAAATTCTAGACAAGAAGGATGTTCATTTATAACAACAGATTTATTTGGGCATAAGTATTCATGGTTAAAAAACCCCACTTCTTCAGATGCATATGCTCGAATAAATCTGTTAATCTTTAAGGTGCCACCGGACTCCTCGTTGTTTTTGTGGATACAGACTAACATGGCTACCTCTCTGATACTTGATGTTCATTTATGATTGATTAAATCAATGATGACTGAAATGTCAAAGAGTTGCTGTTAAAATCTGTCTTTAACATAAAAAATAAAGATAGGAGATTTGGTGAATTAGAAAGTTATGAACACCTTGTAGGAATAGCTATCAATAAGAACAGTCAATAGAACACTTGGGAAATGTGAACATTTACAAATTAGTGGGTATCGATGACATGCAACCTAAGGTGTTGAGGAAATGGACTAATACATTTACTAAACCACTGATAATTATTTTTTTAAAAGCCATGGAGAACTGGGGAGACATCAAATAATCAGAGAAAAGCAAATGTGGCACTAAAGTACAACAAAGAGAAGAAGATTGCCATAACCAGGATTAATCTGGTAAGTCTAACTTCAGGCCCGCTCTTCCTCAAAATAATGAATCAAATAGTAAGGGAAAAGTCAGTGAACACCTAGGTCTAGTCTGCTGCCAGTGAATAACATCAACCTTGATGGGAGCAGAGTTAGGTCGTGCCTAAGACCTTTTGAATTCCCACCCTTGTAGAATTAGAAGACCAGAACAAAGCATGACAGACAAGCTGGATAGTTTCTTTTGTTATAATTACAAATTTGGAGTCCAATCCAGCAAGCTTTACTCATGTGAGTAATCCTTAATGTGAAGACCCATGAGTCCAACAAATGAAGTGACTGCAGTAAATAAATGACAAGATGAAGAGAATGAGGAAATGAAGAGAATGCAGGAAATAGAGTACACTGATTTTAGTAAAGCTTTTGATGCGGTGTTTCATGAAATCTCACTCATGAATAAATTCATATTGTTTTCGGTCTGAGTACTGTTACATGGACTGAGAATTAACTGAAGGACCTTCCAAAAAAGGATAAGGGTCACCACTATTCTCTTAGGTAGTGTTGCCTTCCAGCCCCCTCTCTCCTAATTATATAGTTGGTGGCCTCCCTCAACCAAAAGTGGTGCTCCCTTCTCCTCTTCCCACTGTGATTGTGAGTTTTTTTGGGTGTGGGGGGAGGGAGGGAGGGAGGAGGAAATGTTCAGTTCAATAAACCCTGGCTGAGTTCCCTAGTTCAAATAATCCACCAGGGGAGAACACGCCTATTACATTAGATCATATGGGGATGTACCAACATAATTCTTGAGAGTCTCATCGCTATACCTGGCCAAAATTATCTTAACGTAGATGTCTCCATGTAGGAGTGTAATACAGAGCAACTTCAGCTGCATAGCCCAAGAGGAGCCTCCCTAGTTACGTGGCACCAGAGGAGCTATTGGGCTGCAAAAATCCCATAACTTATACTCAAGGTCTGATTCAGCAGAATTAAGAAACAGAATTAGAAATCAGAATTCTATAAATATCTCAGATACAAATAAAATGTATGTATGCCTCTCTCACTTCTGCTTCTGGGCCACAGACTTGAATTACCAGATTAGGAAATCTTAAAAACTATACTCACCACATTTTGAAAAGCAGTACATTCATCAATATCTAGCAACATGGACGGGGTCTCCTGGCTGCCCAGAAATAAACTCGAGGGAAAGAAATAAGGGCAAATGGAGGCTCATGCTTCAGATTTAGCTCATGCAGAACTGCTTGTATTTTGTCATTTTGGAGCAGTGGACTATAAGGCCTTGAATGTGTCTGCCTAGTGACCCAATCCCCACCCTGGAGCATTGACACTTCAGGTGTAACAGCTGGCTGCTTGCTCCCCATTCTATTAGCGAAGGCTTAAATTTTGCTGGAGATTTTAAACTGCCAAAAAAATGGAGATGCTCCCTGAAATGGCTGGTTATTTGCACCATATGCATACAGAGATGATAGTAGTGTAGCCATAACCTTAGTCAGTACTAGCTTAGTCTGCTGTCCTCCAGTTCAATATCTACTGGATCCTAAAACTGCTTGATGGAAAAAGGGCATCAAGAATTAACCCCAGCCTACATAATCACTGCAAGTGCTGGTGACAGTTCTTAGATTTGACAAAAGCCACCAAACAAGACCAAAAGGTTTGAAACTATATGCTGTATTCATCCCTGTGCTAGTGCTGAGTATGCTGCAGGAATGGAGGAGCAGTGGCTTGAGCCTGGACATACAAGGGGAATAGCCTTTCAGCACCTGGCAGGCAGCAGACAAGCAGCAGCCAGAGAATAGCTGGGGCGTAGGAATGCTGCAGCCATGACTCCTCTCCTCCCACCTCCCCGGCTCTTGTTGCCGAATGTATCTAGCATGCCCTCTGCACTGAAAAGGGTATTCCCTGGGAGGGCCTTATGGCGACTTTCTGGAATATATGGCATAGCATGGTCACAGTGCAGCGGTGAATTCCTTCCTTGCTCCCTACAAAGAAACCACCAAATATAGGGTTTTTTTGAGACCACAGGTTGAAAATGAACCTGAATACAGCAGCAAATCTTGCTCTAACCTCAGCAAGTGTGGAGAGCCCCATGACAATGAAAATAGTATGGCTGCAGTGCAGCATAGGGCAGGGTTTTGGAAGAAAGGGCACACAGGAGTATCCATGGTAGAGAACCTTTTCCCTGAGGAAGCGATAAGAGAAACAACAAACCACACATGATAGATATTAGTCATATCACTTAATGCGCTACTGGAAGATGCTCAGGTTCTAAGGCAATGAGAGCAGTATAAAGACATGTATAGAACAGAAAGCAGTGCAGAGGGTGTGTTAAGGCAGGCTGGCAGTAGGACTGGAGGATACGCAGATCTATATGGGTCATTTGTTGTCTTTCCTCCCTGGGGGGAAGTATGCTTTTCCCCTGAGGATGGACCAAGCATCCAGCTCAGACATCTGGGCTGCTTGCTGGTGTGTGGATTTACCCCTTAGGAATAAATATTTTGCTTCTTTTTCAGATACATTGTTATATCTAGGTATATGACAATGCCAAATAAAGGTTAAAGGGACACAGAGTAACCGAGTAACATTAATTCACAACCCATGATGGACAAGTGCAGCCTGAGGGGTAAGGGGCACCCTAAGTTTGGAGAAAGATGCCTTGAAAAACCTTTGCAATATTTTATCCTCAGTGAGACCACATTTAGAAGAATCCCTGTCTTGATGGGGTCACCACAGAATCTAAAGCTGAATCTGAATTGCAGGCCCATTGCAGTCAGTGGAACTGTTTCTGCTGATTTCAGTGGGCTTTGGATCCAGCCTGGTAGGTACTGAGAAAACTATGTCAGGCTGTGACAATTTAAGTGAGGAGAATTTAAAAGCAGTGATATGTTAAGCCTTGATCTCGCATTTGGGTGGACTTTAGTGTCCAAAAGAAGCCCCATTAAATGGGTTCTGCCTGGATCTGATGGCAGCACTGGGACTATGAATTTAAAAGTCTCATTGAAACATACATAGGAAAATTCTTAAGTCTTCAAAATGAAGCCCATCTGAGTGCATTTTCCTCACTCAAACAGGTCTAGAAAATTTTCATATGACACTTTTCCAATTATCATAGGACCTCCACCTTGTTTTATTCAAATGTCCCTTAATAGGAAATAATACTAATTTCAGACTTGTTGGCACCTTCCCACAATTATTTGTGGCATACTCTTCCAGTAATGTAAAAACTGGCATCAGATATGTCAACTCATGAAGCTGAGGAATAGTCTGATGTCAATTTTAAATAAATTAATCCAACATCATCTACAAATTTGGGTATGTGTATGAGGGTACGTCTACACTACGGGATTATTCCGATTTTACATAAATCGGTTTTGTAAAACAGATTGTATAAAGTCGAGTGCACGCGGCCACACTAAGCACATTAATTTGGTGGTGCGCGTTCATATACTGAGGCTAGCGTCGATTTCTGGAGCGTTGCACTGTGGGTAGCTATCCCATAGCTATCCCATAGTTCCCGCAGTCTCCCCCACCCATTGGAATTCTGGGTTGAGATCCCAATGCACGATGGTGCAAAAATAGTGTTGCGAGTGATTCTGGGTAAATGTCGTCACTCATTCCTTCCTCCGTGAAAGCAACAGCAGACAATCATTTCGCGCCCTTTTTCCCTGGATTGCACTGGCAAACGCCATAGCATGGCAACCACGGAGCCCGTTTTGCCTTTTGTCACTGTCACCGTATGTGTACTGGATGCCGCTGACAGAGGCGGTACTGCAGCACTACACAGCAGCATTCATTTGCCTTTGCAAGATAGCAGAGACGGTTATCAGTTGTTCTGTACTGTCTGCCATGCCATTGTAAATTGACAATGAGATGATGGTTATCAGTCATTCTGTACCATCTGCTGCTGTCATGGGTGCTCCTGGCTGAGGTCGGCCGGGAGTGCAAAGACAAAAATGGGAATGGCCCCCCGGGTCATTCCCTCCTTTATGTTGTATCTAAAAATAGAGTCAGTCCTGCCTAGAATATGGGGCAAGTGTGCTAGAGAACCAGTGTACTAGAGAGCACAGCTGCTCCATGTCAGATCCCACAGAAATGATGAGCTGCATGCCATTCTAGGGGGTGCCCCTGCAACAACCCCACCTGTTGCTTCCCTGCTCCCCCAACCCTCCTGGGCTACCATTGCAGTGTCCTCCCCATTTGTGTGATGAAGTAATAAAGAATGCAGGAATAAGAAACACTGACTTGTTGGTGAGATAAAATGAGGGGGAGGCTATGATAGTCCAGGCAGTACAGAATCTTTTCTTTAGACATGAAAGGAGGGGGCTGATGGAGCTCAGCCCCCAGTTGCTATGATGAAGATGGTTACCAGCCGTTCTGTACTATCTACTGGGAATGACCAGGAGTCATTTCTATTTTTACCCAGGCGCCCCCGGCCGACCTCACCTGAGGCAAGCCAGGAGCACTCACAGGCTGATGATGACGATGGATAGCAGTCATATTGTACCGTCTGCCACCGGGGAGGGGAAGGGAGAGGGTGCTGCTGTTCAGCGCCACAGCATCGCGTCTACCAGCAGCATGCAGTAGACATAGGATGACATATAAAAAAGTCAAGAAACGATTTTTTTTCCCTTTTCTTTCACGGGGGGAAGGGGTGGTAAATTGACGAGCTATACCCTGAACCACCCCGGACAATGTGTTTGACCCTACAGGCATTTGGAACTCAGCCAATAATGCAAATACTTTTCAGAGACTGCGGGGACTGTGGGATAGCTGGAGTCCTCAGTTCTCCTTCCATGAGCGTCCATTTGATTCTTTGGCTTTCTGTTATGCTTGTCACGCAGCACTATGCTGAGTCCCTGCTGTGGCCTCTGTCTGGAGATTTTTTTCAAATGCATTGGCATTTCATCTTCTGGAACAGAGCTCTGATAGAATAGATTTGCCTCCCCATACAGCAATCAGATCCAGTATCTCCCTTACGGTCTATGCTGGAGCTCTTTTTGAATTTCGGACTGCATCACCACCCATGCTGATCAGAGCTCCACGCTGGAAATGAAATTCAAAAGTTCGCAGGGCTTTTCCTGTCTACCTGGCCAGTGCATCTGAGTTCAGATTGCTGTCCAGAGCGGTCACAATGGTGCACTGTGGGATACCGCCCGGAGGCCAATACCGTCGATTTGTGGCTACACTAACCCTAATCCAATATGGCAATACTGATTTCAGCGCTACTCCTCTCGTCGGGGAGGAGTACAGAAACCCGTTAAAAGAGCCCTTTATATCGATATAAAGTGCCTCGTTGTGTGGATGGGTGCAGCGTTAAATCAGTTTAACACTGCTAAAATCGGTATAAACGCGTAGTGTAGACCAGGCCCGAGAGAGAGAGATTTGTCTTGGCACACTGAAAACTATGCATGACCAATCTGATATAGGGCCCTTCTAGAGCCTGTAATTGACAATTCTTATGGCTGTTTATTAATAGTGCTTTGCATTCTATAGCACCTTCTGGTCCAGGGTGTGATGTTACGAGTGTAATATAATATCTCATTGAAAGGTGACAGAGCCAGAAAGAGTTAATTAACTCACAGGCTTACCTGACCCATGGCCAAACTTTAGAGACTGCTTAGGAAGATATGTAAATGAACAGAGCTTTGAAATGCAAGTCTGCATTGTTAGAGATAGAAGGGTAGCTGTTTGCTCAGATCTTGTGATGTAAGCAAACAAGTCTTTGTTGCTATAGCTTTGATTCAATGATCAAAAAAGGGGTATTCATATTTAGGAAGACACTTGAGGAAAATAGTATTATTGTCTATATGTCTCTTTTAAGGTTGTGGTAACCTGTATCTGAACTGTTTAATGGATAAATTACCCTGTGCTAATTGCCATGATGTTTGGGAGAAGGAAAGTTAAGCCTAGGGGTCGGCAACCTCTGGTACACGGCTTGCCAGGGTAAGTATCCTGGCGGGCCAGGCCAGTTTGCTTACCTGCCGCGTCGGAAGGTTCAGCCGATCGCGGCTCCCACTGGCCATGGTTCGCCGTCACAGGCCATGGGGGTGGCAGAAAGCAGCGTGGGCAAGGGATGTACTGGCTGCGGCTTCCTACCGCCCCCATTGGCCTGGGACGGCGAACCGTAGCCAGTGGGAGCCGCGATCGGCTGAACCTGCCGACATGACAGGTAAACAAACTGGCCTGGCCCACCAGAGTACTTACCCTGGTGAGCCACGTGCCAGAGGTTGCCGACTCCTGCTTAAGTCTATTGTTTTTTCAGGCCAAAAGGCTGCTGGAAATGTATAAAAACCTTGGTACACGATCCTTCTTCATCTCATATCTGCTTTGGGTTTCAAGAGGGGGAAACCTTAAGCCATAAGGATTGAGATTCCCCAGTCATTGACTGGAGTCACCCTGAATATGGACATTGGACTACAACCTATGGACTATTTCTAAAAGGACTTTTGGCAACTACAAGCCCATCTCTGTGTATCTGAACCTCAAGAATTGAATTCAAGTCTGTATGTATATTGATCTTTTAATCCACACTCTCTCTATATTTTTAAATATATTTTAGCTTATTTAGTTAATAAGAATTGACTATAAGGGTGTATTTTGGGTAAGATCTAAGTCAGTGGTCCCCAATCTTTTCTGTGGGGTGGCCGCTGGACGACTAGCCGCTGAGGACTGTGGCCGCCGGACAAGCAGATGCCGAAATGCCGCTGTGAAGGAGCGTCATCAAGAGGCGTCGCCTCTGAAATCCCGCCTAAATTTGGCAGGATTTCGGCGGTAGCGCTTCTTGATATTGCCACTTCTCGGCGGCACTTCGGCAGCTGCTTGTCCAGCGGCCAGTAAGCGGGCACACATGGATGCCCTGGCGGGCACCATGGCATCCGTGGGCACAGCATTGGGGACCTCTGATCTAAGTTATCATTTGACCTGGGTCTGAGGCTTAGGCCTTTTGGGATCAGGAGAACCTTTTATTTTATATGATGAGATAAGATTTTCAGTAATCATCATATCTGACATGTGTGTCTGGATGGAGGCCTGAGGCTGGGCACTTTAAGGGAACTGCGTTGTTTGGACTTCTGAGTAACCAGTGAAGTAATACAGAAGATGGTTTTTGCTGGCTTGGTAAATCTAAGTACTGGAATATCCACTAGTGTTTGGGGTTTGTCTGCCCCATTCTGTTTGTAGTTCAACCTGATTGAGTGACCTCAGCTGGCTCCCAAGGGCAGCATCGTAACGGAGGATCTGAAAGCACTTTGCAAACACTATCATAGAAATGTAGGGCTGGAAGGGACCTCAGGAAGTCATAAAGTCCAGTTTCCTGTGCTGAGGTAGGATCAAGTAAACCTTGACCATCCCTGACAGGTGTTTGTCCAACTTGTTTTTTAAAATTATGAGGACTCCAGGCAGAGGTCCTGGAACAGCGGGAGCCAAGAGACCATGGCACTCCCACTTTTGAAAGTGGTGGGACTAGCCCATCCACTTTTCACTATGAGCCTGGGCCCCTGCCCCTCCTCTTCCCCCTGAGGCCCTGCCTCCTGGCCAGGCTGGAAGCTGGAGCCTGGCCTGGGTAAGAGCGGCCTGGGGAGCCCAGATAGCTGTGGACCCTCCACCTGCCTGGGGCTGAGGGACTCGAGAGCAGCCCCTGGCCCATGTTCCTGTCCCCAGTTCCCCACCTAGGGCAGGTGGAGGGGAGGGTCCGTGGATCCCCACAGTTGGCTGGGCGGTTCTTACCATCGCCCAGCTGCGGCTCTCCAACCACCAAGGCCCTACCCCAAGGCCAGGCACGAGCAGCTGTGGGAAGCCGTGGACCCTCCACCTGTCCTGGGTGGGGGGCCTGGGGACACAATCTGGGGTCTGCTCTCAGGCCCCTCCACCCCAGGCAGGTGGAGAGGCCCCTGCTCCCCAGCCTGGCTTCAGCTTTCAGCTTGGATGGGGGTGTGGCCTCAGGGGGAAGAGGAGGAGCACAGGCAGGGGCAGGGCCTCATGCTCCCTCCCACACTTTTAGGAAGGCTCCATTGCTCAATTCCATGACCTATTCCAGAACTTAACTATCCTTATAATTAGAAAGCTTTTCCTAATATCTAATTTAAATCTCCCCTAATGCAGAATAAATCCATTACTTCTTATTCTACATGGAGAATAATTGATCACCTTCCTCTTATAACAACTCCTAAAATATTGGAAGACTGTTATCAGTTCCCCCATCAGTCTTTTTATCTGAAGACTAGACTTGCCCAGTTTTTTTAACCTTTCCTCGTAAGTCAGGTTTTCCAACCCTATTATCATTTGCGTTAGTCCCCTCTGGATTCTTTCCATTTTGTCCACATCTTTCCTAAAGTGTGACATCCAGAATTGGACACAGTACTCCAGCTGGGGCCTCACCAGTGCCGAATAGAACGGGACAATTACCTCCTGTATGTTACATACAATAATAGTCCTGTTGATAAACTCCAGAATCATATTAAACTTTGCTGCAGCTGCATCCCACTGATAGCTCACATTCAGTTTGTGGTCCACTACAATCCCCAGATCCTTTTCAGCAGTTCTAGCGCCTACACAGTTATTCCCCATTTTGTAGTTGTACATTTTATTTTTCTTTCCTATAAGAAGTACTGTGCACATGTCTTTATTGAATTTCATCTTGTTGAATTCAGACCAATTCTGTAATTTGTCAAAGTCATTTTGAATTTTAAAGCCTGTCCTACAAAGTGCTTGCAATCCCTCCCCGCGTGGTGTCATTTGCAAATTTTATATGCATTATCCAAGTGATTAATGAAAATATTGAATAGTACCAGACACAGGACCAACCTCTGTGGGACCCAACTAGATACTCCCTCCCAATTTGAACAGCAAACCATTGATAACTATTCTTTAAGTCGAATCTTTCAACCAGTTGTGCACCCACCTTACAGTAAATCTAGACGACATTTCCCCAGTTTGCTTATGAGCACGTCAGGCGGAAGTGTGTCAAAAGCCTTACCAAAATCAAGTTATATCACATCTGCTTCTTCCCCCTATTCACTAGGCCAGTAATCCTATCAAAGAAGGAAATTAAGATGACTTATCATGATTTGTTCTTGGCAAATCCATGCTGATTATTTCTTATAACTCTATTATCCTCCAGGTGCTTATAAACTGATTGTTTAATAATTTGCTCCAATATCTTTCCAGGTATTGAGGTTAAGCTGAGTGGTCTAGCATTCCCCAGGTCCTCCTTGCTCCCCCTTTTAAAGATGGGTACTATGTTTGCCCTTCTCTAGTCTTCTGAGACCTCTCCTGATTTCCTCCAAGAGTTCTCAAAGAAAATTGCTAACAGCTCCAAGATTGCTTTAGCCAGTTCCTTAAGTACCCTAAGATAAATTTTGTTCGGCCCTGCTGACTTGAATACAACTTACTTATCTATATATTCTTTAGCCCGTTCTTTCCCTATTTCGAGTAACTGTCATTACTGACCTTGTTAGTGCAGCCCAAAGCAAAATCTGCATCAAGCACGTTAGCTTTCTTGATGTCAGCAGTTACTGGTTCTCCCAGGCTGCCAAGTAGAGGACCTACATTCGCCTTTGTCTTTCTCTTGCTCCGAATGTATTTAAAGAACCTTGTCTTACTTGCTCAGTAATACGTTTCGCTTTACAACACTATTAATACTCCAGTTTAACAGATGAGGAAACAGCCAGGTTAAATGCCTACACTGAGGAAAGTTTAAAAAAAAATCCCCCCTGGCTCATCTGAACAGTGGTTAGGAGCAATGGGAGCACTGAGAAAGCTTTGCTAACTTCTCAGCGCACTGGACACCATGGTACACACAGACCCTACAGGGCTGATCCTCTCAAGGGCAGATGGGTTACACCTTTCCCCAGTGCACACAAGGCCAAATGACTTGCCTGAAGCCTCTTGAATCGGGGGGGGGGGGGGGGTTTTCTGTGAAGAACATTTAAATCTCTGGCCTCGGCCTGTGTCAATCCAGCCTTCCCAGGCCAGGCCCCGCGACCACCCTGAACCTGATGCAACGTGCTCAAGCCACATGTACCCGGCAGCGGCACAGCCACCCTCCGCCACCCGCGCCCGGCCCCTTCCCCAGCAGCGGCGGGGAGATACAAAGCCGGGCCCTGGCCCCGCCCTCCCGCTGCTTGTGGAGGCGGGAGGCGCCTGCCGCCTGCGACGGGCCCAGCCTCAGCAGCAGGAGTATCCGGCCAAGTCAAGCGGCGGCAGGCGGTGGACCTGCAGGTGAGGCGCGTTGGCGGGCTGGGCTCTGCCTGGGCCGGGCCTGAGTCTCCTGCGGCGTCTCGCCGCCAGCTCCGGGGCGCCGCGGCCTCCGCGGGCTTGCACGGGGCTGGGAGGGCGGCGGTCCCCGCCTGCCCCGGAGGGGGTGGGTCCTCGAGCCCGGGCGGGCGGCGGGGCTCCCAGCGTGGGGCATGGGCTGGGTCCGATAGCGAGGGCTGCGCCCCCCACTCCCGAGCGGGGGTGGGGAACCCCGGGAACCTCCCAGGGGAAGAGCGGCGACGCGCTCGGCCTGCCCGCGGCCGCTGGCCTGGGGCTGCCTGTCCCCGCGCGCTGCGCTGCCCCCTGCAAGGGACGGGCCCCGGGAAGGCTGCTGCACACAGGCCGTGTTGTGCTGCGTGAGCGGGGCTAAACAACAGCAATTGCTTAACGCCCGGTTCCCCCACCTGGCCGTGGAAGGGCCTGGCTCCCGCCCCCAGACTTTGCGGTAGCTGAGAGCTGGATCCATACACCACAACCGGCTTTATAGGATGGCGTAAAATACAACATCTGAGCACTTGCAAATTTTGCGTTGGAATCCGGATCCCAGGGTTCAGATTCATCCCCATGTCTAGAACTGGTTCAATGCGCTCAAATTGGTTCCTCTACTTTTTCCATGGTGCACTAAAAATAATTGATTTCTCTCATCTTGGTTAATATTCACTTGAGGTACAACATAATCTTTGTGGATTGAAATAATTTTATGTAGCATCCCTTTGTGCTTCATTCTGCTATAACAATACAGGTACTGGCATTTTCTCAGGACGTTAGAAGCTTTGACTCCTAAACTTAAAAGGTTATTGGGTAACAATAGTCCACCTGTAGAAATGCAGCACACCCTTGCAATAACACACTAAACTATAATGAACCTTTGTCTATACCGAACCTGGATCCCAACTACAGTACAATACTGTGTGTGGTTTAAAAAAAGAGGGGGGAGGTGTACTGCACAAGTGTGCACAGCTACAGCTTGGAGCCCTGCTGCTGTGTTGCTTTGATTGTCTTTTCGTTATAACAAACCCCTTGCTATAATGAACAAAAGGCTTGGATCCTGACAGTCTCATTATAGTGAGGGTGTACCATAGATAGCTTCATTCCAAAATGTGGCACCAATTCAGTTTCCTTAGAACAATAAAATGGAGTTGAAGGCACTAAATAGTTAAAAGATTCCAAGTTATGGTAATTTTGGGACAGACTCCTCAAAGGTCTGGATTTGCTGGCTTAATTGGCCTTCCTTTCTCAGATCTGTCTGCCTAAGGAAAGAGGAATGGGAAATGCTTATTTTAAGTTAAAAACAGGTGTACTGGACACTTTAGAATCTTTAGTTTGTCTAAAGCCTCTCAGCAAGTCCAGGAGAAGACTGGTTACTTTGGGAAGCAATATATGAGGGTGACGTTATTGACATTAACTGGGACCGTATAGATCATTGTTGCAACCAAAGTCCTGTAGTGGCACCAAATCTTGTATAAAGGGGATCAGATAGGGTGTCTAAGACAAGGTTATGGTTTGCTGGTTATGCTGTCTGTTTATGTGTATGATTTTTGTAGTAGAAGTTATGAATATTGGCTCTATACTGTCTGTATTTCAAACTTCTGCTATGTTTCTGGGTGACACCCCCAGACAAGTTGGTGTCAGCTCTGCCTAGCCTGCTTGATGGCCCATTAAAGACCATCAGCTATACAACTGACCCATTGAGAGAAGGCATATCTGCCTTGTAACTCAACAAAGTATGCAAGGACTTGCCCATGTGACTCCAGACTCCATTTTGCTGTAACTTTCCACAGTAAGGACAAAGAGGTGTTCTTACACCTGGAAAAGACTATAAAGGCTGATGCCTCATCTCCATCTTGTCTTTAATCCTGCTTCTTACCTCTGGAGGGACTTTGCTACAAACGGAAGCTCTACACAAAGGACTGATGACTCATCCCAGCTGGGGATGTACTCCAGAGACTTGTTTTAAACCTGCAGTTTATTCTATCACTGCTGCAAGCCTGAACCAAGAACTTTGCCATTACTGTATGTAATTGATTCCATCTAACCAATTCTAGCTCTCATATCTATCTTTTTCCTTTTATGAATAAACCTTTAGATTTTAGATGTTTTGTGGGTAAGATCTGATTTGTATATTGACCTGGGTCTGGGGCTTGGTCCTTTGGGATCAAGAGACCCTTTTTTCTTTTACTGGGGTATTGGTTTTCATAACCATTTGTCCCCCTAACTCAGTGATCCCCAACCTTTCCCAGGGGGCTGAGGACGGTGGCTGCCGGACAAGCAGCTGCCGAAATGCCGTCGTGAAGCGGCATCGTCAAGAGGCGTCGCTGCTGAAATTCGGCAGGATTTCAGCGGTAGTGCTTCTTGATGTTGCTGCTTCTCAGTGGCATTTCGGTGGCTGCTTGTCTGGCAGCCAGTAGGCGAGCGCACATGGATGCCCCAGCGGGTGCCATGGCGTCCATGGGCGCCGCGTTGGGGACCCCTGCCCTAACGAGTGGCACTGTTGGTGATACTGGGAAACTGGATTGTCTAAGGGAATTGCTTGTGTGACTTGTGGTTAGCCAGTGGGGTGAGACCAAAGTTCTCTTTATCTGGCTGGTTTGGTTTGCCTTAGAGGTGGAAAAACCCCAGCCTTGGGCTGTAACTGCCCTGTTTTAAGCAATTTGTCCTGAGTTGGCACTCTGTTGGGTCCTGCCAGAACCAGCATTGTTACAATGAGGGAAACAACAATTTTTAAGTAGTTGCAGCTTTCCTCCCCCTGTTAGCCTCATCGGTTTCTTTGAGTAGCATAGAGTAACTTGCTATGCTGTTATTCCAGAAGCAGGTAAAGACTGAGATACTGAAAGTGATACGGAAATATGCTGTCTCCATGTCATGTCTGTTCTATGGATTATGATGCTGTGGTAGCAAAGCTGTATACTTATTATTGTAAAGGCACTTCATAATAAATCCTTAGTTTTAAGCACTTATAGCTGTCTAAAAGCTTAATCTTTTGGACTGATGCTAAATATTAGGAATTTTTGGCTATAAACTAATCTTTTTATTTAAAGTTTGGCCACTTTATGTTCAGTTATCTTTCAACTGCCTGAGCTTTGTGCCTGGAATTCAGGTGTTGAAAAATGTCTGTTCTGAGGCTTAAGCATCTTTTTTGTTAAAATTCATACTTGCCATGCCACAAATTTAGTAATCAATGAACATTTTCTTGTTTAGAGAAATCTGGTTTTGAAATAAATAGTGGAAACTTGGATGCTGTACTTGGCTGGATCAAGTGTAGCCTGCGTTGCCTCATCTTTCACTTTACCTTGTTTTCTGCTACTATCTGATAAGCCACCATCTGCATTCTAGAAACAGACTAGATTAACTTTATCCTGTTTTCATCTGAGAGAATATTTGGGATGAGGAATTAGACCATTCGTTTTGCTCAGGGCCGGGGCAAGGGGTTGGGGTGTGAGCAGGGTGTGGACTCTGGGAGGGAGTTGGGGTGTAGGAGGGGACTCTGGGCTGGTGCAAGGTCCCAGCGGCGCTTACTGTGGCTCCCAGGAAGCGGCTGCCAAGTCCCGGTGGCGCCATGGCGCATGGGCGGCCAGGGAGTCTCTGTGCTCTGCCCTCACACCTGCAGGCGCTGCCCCCACAGCTCCCATTGGTCACAGTTCCTGGCCAGTGGGAGCTGTGGAGCTGGCCCTCGGGGCGGGGGCAGTGCATGGAGCCTCCCTGGCTGCCTCAGGCACCTGGCGGCCACTTCTGGGAGCCATGCAGAACCAAGGCAGGTAGGGAGCCTTCCTTAGTTCTGGGCCCCTGCTGTGCCACCAACCAGACTTTTAATGGCCCATTTGGCGGTGCTCACTGGAGCCCCCAGAGTCTCTTTTTGACTGGGTGTGCCGGTCAAAAACTGGACACCTGGCAAACCTACTTTGAGGTGACTGACTTTTGGTTAGTAGGCTTAGTCTTCTGGCTGAGTAGAAGTCTAGTAAATTTTTCAAGCCCCACTTATGCATGCAAACATCTCTAGTAATCGGAGAAATGAATTTGGGGGTTGATTGTACCCTCTGAAGATTTTTTCCTTTCTTTTGTTTCAGCCAGTATCTATCTACTTGTGGTGAAAGCTTTCTTTTGATTATACCAAACTGCATCCCAAACCTTCCTTTTCTCCCAGTGCAGTCTGTCTTGATTTTTCTGCCTTCCATATATCCACTGGTATCCTTGATCTCCCTCTGAATGGTTCCTGGCTATCTTTTTTTTTTTAACCAGTTTCCTGCCTTTCTTAAGGGTCCGGTACCTTGTGTGATATCACCATGAGAACTGAGGAGAACTTACTGTTCAGCCACTTTGGTAATATACTGCTAAGCATGGGGAAATTATCGTTGTCCTTTAGTTATCACAAAGTATTTTTAACTTCCATCACCAAACTAATCGGATCTGCAGGTCTGGCAAATATCAATTCTAACTTTTTTCCCTTCTAAGTATCCACCTGCTTTCTCATTTCATATGCTAACAGTGTAAGATCTTTGCACCAGAGAATTTGGTTTCTGTTATATAAATTCAGTGCTTAGCATAATGGGCCTGATCCCTGATTGGGGCATTTAGGGGCTACTGCAATACAAGATAAGTCTCACATTTTTCTTTTGATAAATTCCAATTTCTTAGACACCCCCACATTCAAAAAAGGAATTGCCATAATTAAAACAGATATTGAAACATTGGAGCTGGAAATACAGATTATGGAATCAAAAGTAGATTATAAATTATTTTTACGGCAGTGGTTTTTAAGAGTTACCTCTATATTCTTACAATATTTCAACTTTGTGCTGAATACTCCAATAGCAACGAAAAGAGCATTCACACATTTTTTTCTTCCTTGCATACAAACTTCTTAAACTAGGGTTAAACAAATGCTGACTGGCCTTTGGGCTGAGAAGACGGGGCATTTAACAAACTCTACTAAAACTGAGGAAATTCTGATGCTTTACTCTGTAAGTCACCTTCCATATTGGTTCCCCCCCACCACCCCCAAAAAGTGACCTTTTTTGTTTTAAAGCAGGTTCTGTAGGAGTTGGGGAAGTGAAATGTAATAGTTTTCGGTTCAATTTTAACATTGTCTGCCATATTGAAATTTCACAACACAGATCAAATCGATCTCTGAATATTGCATCGCTGCAATAAGACTTAAGTTTTGAATTAGTACTCAAATTATTTTCAGCAGATATTAAAGATCATTATCAGGTTAGCTAACATTCCTTTTTGGTGTTTATGCTAAGACTGGGAAACTGATTTTGTCTTGGCATTGAGCAGCTTTTGTCTGATGGTCCAGTACTAGAACAGACTCAAGCAATTAGTGGAGTCCTCTGTTTTGTGGCTCAACTGGCAGTGTGTGCAACATGCCTATCAGCCCAGCTGAGACCCCACCTTGAAACTCCTTGGGCCAAAAAACGCCGCCTGTCACAGTGCAAGTGATACTAAGCTTGTCTCAAATGGAAGCTACTCTTGGTATGGTTTACTGTAACTTCTTCCCCATTTGACTAATGATGGTGGAATGGAAATAGTTCTTATAAAGTCCCTCTAATATTTTTTCCCTCTCCTTTCTGTAGGATGTGATGGAGCTCTTAGAGGAAGATCTCACCTGTCCCATTTGTTGTGGCTTGTTTGAAGATCCTCGGGTTTTACCTTGTTCTCACAACTTTTGCAAGAAGTGTTTGGAGGGGATCCTAGAGGGAAATGTCCGGAGTGTGGTTTGGAGACCACCTCCACTTTTCAAGTGTCCTACCTGCCGGAAGGAAACTCCTGTTACAGGAATCAACAATTTACAAGTCAACTACTCCCTGAAAGGTATTGTGGAGAAGTATAACAAAATAAAAGTAACTCCCAAAATGCCTATGTGTAAGGTGCACAGCGGGCAGCCCCTGAACATTTTCTGCCAGACAGATATGCAGCTGATATGTGGTGTCTGTGCCACTCGAGGTGACCACACAAATCACGTATTTTGCTCCATTGAAGATGCCTATTCACAAGAGAAGCGTGCTTTTGAAACCCTGTTTCAGGGCTTTGAAACATGGCGTTGTGGGGATGCGCTCTCCCGACTAGACACCTTGGAAACAAGCAAGAGGAAAGCGCTGCAGATTCTGACAAAGGACTCGGACAAAGTGAAAGAGTTCTTTGAGAAGCTGCAGCACACACTGGAGCAGAAAAGAAATGAGATTCTGTCTGACTTTGAGACCATGAAGCTTGCAGTGATGCAGGCCTATGACCCAGAAATCAATAAACTGAACACAATTCTACAAGAGCAACGAATGGCTTTTAACATTGCAGAAGCTTTTAAGGATGTGTCTGAGCCCATTATATTTCTGCAACAGATGCAGGAGTTCAGGGAAAAAATCAAAGTGATCAAGGAAACTCCTCTGCCTTGTTCCAGTGTAGACCTCAATCCCACAATAAAGAACTTCGATACCAGCCAGTGGGATGGTATAAAACTAGTAGATGTGGACAAGCTTTCTTTACCTCAGGAAAACAGCATGCTTAATTTCAAGATTTCCTCAGTCTTTTCACACAAATTTATAGTGACTTCTCTGATTTGCTTATTTATCCTTGAAGCCACCAGAATGACCTTTGTGGAATCTATCTTTGACAATCTTCAGTGCTGGAAAACTCAACTCTTTACAATTGGCTCATCCTATCTGGCAGACACTGCGGAGATAGCTGACCATGCTGTGTTTTACTGGGAGCAAATGACAGATGGAGCTTCACTTCTAAGTGAAAAGTGCAAAAATTATACACTAGTGGTATTGGATAATGTTGCACAATTTGTGTGCAAATATAAGCTGTTATAATGTCCACTACCAAAGCACAAATTCAGAAGCCCAAGAAGTGAACAGAATGCTGTTGCAGAAAACTTAACAGTGCATGCACATTTTTTTAAAAAAACCTTTGGCTTCTGATGGAAGCATTTAATACTCAGAATGTTTACTGAGTTATTGTTCGTGTAGTTCAAGCACTGAGATATGCTGGAAGGTGAAACCGAACTTTCAGAAAACATACTTTTGCTTCTGAGATTTTGTTTCAAAATGTTTTGGGGAATAATGCACTTCCTTGGTCTAACCAAAATATAAGGCAAAACTAACCATGTATATAGTCAAATACTAATATAGCCGTATTAATGATTTTACATGTCCTAGAGTAAAAAGTGCTGATCCCTAAATGCATCAACATTTTTTTTGTTGTGAGAGGTTCTTTGAAATTAGGAAGGACACTTCTGATTGCTAAGGGAGGTGGGCTGCAAAGTTTGCCTAAGACTGGCCATACATTGCAAAATACAGCGTGGTACTTTAACTCTTTGGAATCTCTTCATAACTGAAGATGTCTAATTTCACTGATTCCTTATCCTGGGTATACGCAGTACTTTATACACACTGGATATTGATTACAGGGTTTATTTATTAAAAAAAAAAAAAAAAAAAGTCTTCAAGGCAGTGGTCTCGAACAAATTGCAATAGGAAAGAGAAACAAGTGGAAGTGAGTGGGGCAGAACAAGCTGCAAGGTGCTCTTACATGCAGTGCAATGACACTTTTCCAGCTATAGTCCTGCCAAGGGACTGAGTTATCTTCATGTTGGATTCATGGTTTGTTTTTAAAAGCCACCTGCATCTCTGTCTTTCTAAAAAGTGCCTCTCATGTAAAGAATTTAAGCTCCCTATTGGGAAATGCACCCACTTGCTCACAATTGGGGACACAGTGCAGCTCATTATAGCAGTGAGTGTAAAGTACTTGTATGATCAATGCATGGACTAGGGAGTTTTCTCCATTCCCTTCCCCTCTGTGGTGGTGGTAGAAAGTAAGAACAGAGCCTGCTTTAAGATGAAAGAATGACAGTTCCACCCTGCTCAACAGCCAGGAAGCAAACCTCCCTAAAACACAATCTTCCCAGCAGTGTGAGGCTGGTGGAGGGGCTGGGGGAGAGCTTCTCTTCTCTGCCTCCCTACATCAGTCAATCATCGCTTCAATAGCTGGAGAGATGGGGTGCTGTCTGTAAACCTGCTGTGTAATCACATCCATTAACATTGGCTTTGTCTTGTTGTGTTAGGAAACTCCTTAGCCCTGAGATAAGTCATGCTCCTTAGCCCTGCTCTGCAGTTGGAGCATGGGTTGGCATACATGTGCTACCTTTAATCTAGCTAGCACATCTCTAAAAATAGCAGTGATGACGTGGCAGCATGGGCAATACAAGTATGTATATCCAGTGCCCCAGGCAGACTTGTACAGCTTCAACTGAAACCTATGGTGCTGTGACTTCCCTGCTATTCTCAGCACTACTAGCTAAATTAAAGCTAGTGTGGGTATGTCAATCTGTGTGGCAGTTGCATCTCCAGTTGCAATGTAGACTTCCCCGGTGTCATTCTATTGGCTGCACTTCACCCTGGACGAATTTAGTTTAGTGAGTTTTATGACTTAACTCTAGGATAATTGAATATATAAAGAAATAGTAAATCATTACCATATCTCTGTATGGATGTTTCATACAAATATATTAATCATTGAATCCTTTTAGATCAGAAACATTTAATGAAATACACTTCTAACTTCTCTGAAATGTTCTCATTTCAGAGCATGATTGTGGAGTTGCCTTAAAGTACATTTAATGTTTCTTTTAGCAGTGGGTCACCCACAGTGGCATAGAAATGAAATCATCTTGTGGTTCTGTAAAACTCAAATATTTATACTGAATGTCTTGCTTTTGGGGACAGTTCTTGGTTTTTATCAGGGTTTTTCAAAACTTAGTCAATCAACCATTTTTCAACAGTCTTTGGAAGCTGTTCATTTTTTATTTTTTATTATTTTTGTTTCAAGAGTCCAAGTTTCCAAGCAACCAGGACCTGCAAACAGCTATCTTTAGTTGTATTTATGCTTGTTGCCTGGGAACCCTAGCGGTGCTACACACCTCATCCCAAATATGCAATAAGATTACTGAATGGTGCTTGCAGTCCCAGTTGATTTGCAGTTTAGAAATAGTCTGGTTAGAAGGACGTAGGTCAGTGTTAACCTTGGTTGGTGGAGAGACAATATGAGCAATCAAGAAGTTGCCATTCTGAATGTGGGAGGCTCAAAATTTACAACATGGGTTTCCACCCTGCGGAGGTTCCCAGAGTCCAGGTTAGCACGGATGTTGAATGGCAATGACCACGAATTCAGGCTGGTGAATGGACAATTCTTTGTGGACAGAGATGGAACTTTGTTTAATTACATCCTGGATTTTTTGAGGACACTACAGCTTTCTCTGCCCACTGACTTTTCTGACTATCAGAGGCTGCAAAGAGAAGCAGACTTCTATGAACTCCACTCCCTGGCTGATCTCGTTAGCCAGGAAAACTTGCTGAAGCCGAGACCAGAGATCTTGGAGGTGCGTTTCTTGCTCCAGGAAACTCAGGCCTTTTTCCGAGTCTTTGGCTCTTGCAGCAGCACTATTGAGGTACTGGCTGGACGGGTCACTATGTTTACAGAGCAATCCATGAGACAGAACTGGAATAATAATCCTTTTCCTTCTCAGAAGCTCCTCACTCCACTTCCTTTGGAGAGACCTTCTCATCATGACCTGGTTTTTCAATGTGGCACTGATTACTCTGCTGGTGACCAGTTGGTGACAAGGTATTCACCTTGTGTGGCTTTTCTTTCTTGAAATAATTCCAAGACCTCTATGTAGTTCAGGGGTCAGTAACCTTTCAGATGTGGTGTGCCGAGTCTTCATTTATTCACTTTAATTTAAGGTTTCGGTGCTGATAATACATTTTACTGTTTTTTAGGTTTCTCTCTATAAGTCTATATATAATATAACTAAACTACTGTTGTAGGTAAAGTAAACAAGGTTTTCAAAATGTTTAAGAAGCTTCATTTAAAATTAAATTAAAATGCAGATCTTAAGCTGCCGGCCTGCTCGGCCCGCTCCCGGCTTGGGGTTCCGTTCACCTATTCTGGCAGCGGGCTGAGTGAGGCCTGTGGCCGGAATCCCAGGTTGGCAGCAGGCTGAGTGGGGCTGGCGGCTGGGACCCCAGCTGGCAAGGGGCTGGCAGCCAGAACCCCAGACCAGTGGTGAGCTGAGTGGGGCCAGCAGCCAGGACCTCAGACCGGTGGTGAGCTGAGTGGGGCTGGCACCCCAGACCAGCAACGTGCCGAGCTGCTCAGCCTGCTGCCGTCTGGGGTTCCGTCCGCTGGCTCCTGCTAGCCAGGGTCCTGGCTGCCAGCCCCACTCAGCCCACTGCCAGTCTGGAGTTCTGGCTGCTGGCCCCTTGCCAGTTGGGGTACCAGCTGCCGGCCCCGCTCAGCCCGCTGCCAGCCTGGGGTCCCGGCCCTGCCCACATACAGTGGGTACCTACCTTCTCCCTGGTTCTGGCCCATTCTCTCTCTGCACTGAGCTGAGGGTGGGGGGTGCACTGAGCACAGGGTTGGAGGTGAAAGAGCAGGCTGGGGTTTGAGGTGCAGGGTCTGGCCAGGAGCAAGAATGAGGGGGGGCTCAGGGTTGGGGCAGGAGGTTTGGGTGTGGAGCGCTTACCTGGACAGTTCCATTTGGTGCAAGGGATGCAGGTGGGAATGTGGGAGGTGCAGGAGTTCCCCTTTGGTGCTCAGGGTGGGGATGTGGGGGTGCAAGAGTCAGGGCATGGGGTGTGGAGAGGCTGGGTATGTGTGGGGAGTGCAGGAGTCAGGGCAGGGGGTGTGGAGGGTGCAGGAGTCAGGAATGGAGTTGTGAGGGGGATGCAGGAGGCTGGGGTACAAGGGGGGTGCAGGGAAGAGGGCTGAGGGTAGTGGGCTGGGATCAGGGGGGTGCTTACGGCAGGGGGCTGGAAGGATACGCCCCGCTCCTGCCTCCCTTCTCTGCCTCCTTACCGGTCTGAGCAGTGAGGGTGCTGGGGCTGCTCTTCTCCCTTCCCTCGCAAGGGCCATCAGTGGCAGAGAGGGAGAGGAGACGAGGCTCAACGCAGCACGCTGGGGGAAGAGGTAGGGGAGGAGGAAACTTGGCTGCCGGCAGAGTCTGCCGTACAGCAGCAGCCAGCAGGACCAAGCTTGCTTCTGCCCCCGCCAGAGAGAGTGATAGGCGGGAGGGTGGAGAAGAGTGGGCTGGGTCGGGCAGCATTTTTAATGGCACGCTGCTGCCTGCCGGGGTCCAACTCAGCCTGGCAGCGGACTGAGTGGGAGCCTGGCAGGCAGCAGCATGCCATTAAAAATCGGCTCGCGTGCTGTCTTTGGCACGCATGCCATAGGTTGCCAACCCCTGCTCTAGTTCATAAAATGCATGCAATTTGCTACACTATGATGAGATCATGGGATAATCAATTGATGGTTCAATGCCAAAAGGTGACTGGTGTAACTCCTGTTATACTGATCTAACTTCTTGTAAGTTTCCTTAACTTTTAAAATGGATTTTTAAAAACATCTTATTCTCCTAATTCATTTGACTTTCCTCTCACCTTTTTGCTTTTTCTATATTTCTGATGTGTCTGTCCAATGGGATGGCTGAATCATACCTAGAAGCCACTGGAAAATGCAAAATTAAAATATAGGAGAACCACTTGCCAGCTGTAATATTTTGTGCTCTTGATTCTCTGCCTAGATCCTACTGTTTGTCCCATATGTAACAGCCTCTGTGTTCTGTCAGCCTAATGACATAGCCTAATGGGTTCGCTTTTCCTGTAGTAGTCAGAATGTTTGATAACTGAAAACGAAGTCTGTGAGTTGTCTGAAGTAGTAATGGGCAATCACTGAAGATGTTCCTAATTGGCTGAACTGATTACTAATGGTAGAAAAATACTTTATCTTAACCACCTCTCCTTTGAGATGTGTAACTCAGAGGATGCAGGGTTACTTCTTTCTGAGGAAAGAAGGAAGCTGATTTCTCTCATTAGTGAGGTTGCTAAGTCTGAATGTGGGTTAATACAAGTTTTGAAAATTATAAAATGAGTTTGTCACACTTGCCATTCCCTTGTGCTCATAAGCATCCATAATGCTTGTAATGTACAAACTGTGAAAACTAGGAATAAATGGGAAAACTTGCCCACAAGAACTTTATCCAAGATAAATATGGAATAAGCTGGGGAAGGGAGGAGGGGAAGATCATTAAAATGGCTACAAACACATCCCTTAGATTCCATTTTGGAGAAGGGGAGAACAGAATGATGGAAGTGGGGATGGAAAACAAAGGTAGAGTTAAGGTAATGGACTTTCCTTGTTCCTTAGCTATAGATGTGGGGTTTTGTTTTGAAGAATATAAATTGTATACACTACATGAGTTTGGAGGGGGTAGGGGGCTTAAGAGCTTGATCCTCTTGCCATTGATTTTTCAATGGGAAATCAGTGACCTCTATGCTAGCCACATCAGGCTCTAGTTACATACACCTCTACCTTGATATAACGCTGTCCTCGGGAGCCAACAAATCTTACCGTGTTATAGGTGAAACTATGTTATATTGAACTTGATTTGATCCACTGGAGCATGCAGCCCTGCCCCCCTCCCCCAAGCGCTGCTTTACTGCATTATATCCGAATTCGTGTTATATCGGGGTCGAGGTGTAGTTTATAATGATTTTTAGAAGCTCTAAAGGGTGGCTTTATTATACAGTTGGAATTTGTCTCCATACAGGAAAAGATGACCTAGTTTATCTTCCATGGCTCTTAGAATGCCTGGATTTTTATGGACACTTCACTGGAATAGTTCCAGTAGGGTTATTCTCTCTTGAAATATATGGATTAAGAGAATGCTGGGTTTAGAAAATTCAGTAGTGTTTATCTTTATGTTTTGACTTTTTCTTTAGCTGAATAATTGTAAGCAGCTCATTGTAGGCTCTCACATAGCACATATGAGATGGCACTTAAATGGTATATAACTTTATAGCTTATTGGACTAACTGTGTATCAGTGTAGGTTATGGCAACTTAAAAACTGAGATGTAGTCTGTTATAACTTCTTTTCTGACTTTGATTAATCAAGCTACACTTGTCTGTTGAACTGCAGAGGAAAAATCTTACAAACTAATCAGTTTTTGATTATGTGGTTAATTTATCTCTAATCAATCATTTGTGGTTGTATGGAATCTTTAGCTTTTAGTGCTTCTTGTGGACCTTTGTACTTTTTTCATGAACTATGGAGCAATTCTGCCTGCCAATTTATGCTACTTTTTAACAGTATTTTTACATGACTTTTGTTCCTTGAGGTGTCTGGATAAATTTTTAACCCCCCTGTACTTTATTCCAAGTAAAATCAGTTTACTTTAGTTGTAAATAATTTTCATAATTGTTACAAAAAAAGTTGCTGTGCAAGGCAATTGAGCAATAAATTTCACTGTTAGTAGGGAGAGGTGCTTTGTAATGTAGAGTGCTGCTATTTAAATGAACCCAGTTTTGCTGCCCTGGCCACAGTTTGACTATTCTTATCTAAGAAACTGCTGTACATTATGCATAATGTACATCAATTCCCCTCCATTGAATTAAACACAATTTTAAGAGTTGTTACAATCACTTGTAAGGAAAAAGTGAACTTCATAGTGGAAAAACAAAGTGTCTATTCTGTAAAAAAAAAAAAAAATAATAACTGGTCAAACTGCAAGAAATAGCTGTGCTTTTAATGAGGTAAAGAATTAAGACATTTAGAAAACTAACTAGGGCTGTTGATTAATCAGTTAAATCACATGATTAACTCAAAATTGCGATTAATTGCAGTTTTAATTGCACAGTTAATAAACTACCAATTGAAATTTAATAAATATTTTTGGATGTTTTTCTACATTTTCATATATATTGCATTCTGTGTTTGTAATTGAAATCAAAGTGTATATTTATTTTAAATATTTGCACTGTAAAAATGATAAAAGAAATATTATTTTTCATTTCATCGCCTAAAAGTACTGTAGTGCAATCTGTCGTGAAAGTGCAACTTATAAATGTAGTTTTTTTTGTTACATAACTGCACTTGAAAACAAAACAATGTAAAACTTCAGACCTACAAGTCCACTCTGTCCTACTTCTTGTTCAGCCAATCACTAAGACAGACAAGTTTTGTTTACATTTACAGGAGATAATGCTGCCCTCTTCTTATTTACAATGTCACCAGAAAGTGAGAACAGGCATTTGCATGGCGCTTGTGTAGCCGGCATTGCAAAGTATTTATGTGCCAGATATGATAAACATTTGTATGCCCCTTCGTGCTTCTGCCACCATTCCAGAGGACATGCTTCCATGCTGATGGCATTTGTTAAAAACATAAGTAAATATGGTATTTGAAAACAACATCCAAAAATATTGAAATGTTGTTCTATTATTGTTTAACAGTGTGATTAATTGTGATTAATTTTTTAAATCACATGACAGCCCTAAAACTAATCTAGATTCTTGGCTAGTGTAAATCAGTGCAGCTCTGTTGCAGGCGATGGAGTCATGCTGACTTACATCAGCTGAGAATTTGGCCTGTTTAAAAACATGGTTCCATCCTCCAAGAAGGATGTTAACTCATAATCACACTTTCTTCTCTTTCTCTAGGTATGTCTCTATAAAACCTGATGATAGAAAGCTGATTAATGGAACTAACGTACTAGGCCTACTAGTTGACACTTTACTTAAAGAAGGATTTCACCTTGTAAGCACCAGAACAGTCTCCACCGAAGAAAAAGTTGAATGCTACATTTTTGAAAGGATGAAGAGGCCAGAAGCTCTTTTTCTCACTGCCAACCAAAGCCCGGAAAGCACTGGTGGAGCACAGACGAAATTAACTCCAATGCACAAGCAGAAATGAAACCGGTTTCATTACTACCTACCCTTCTGAATCTAAGAGACACATGTAGACACGACTAACCCTACTATTTCTTTTTATTTGAAATTGCAACTATTGAAGGTGGTAACAACTGTCAAATTTTATATATTTCTTCAAAAATCAGTTTTTTCCCTCCTTTTCCTGCAGTCATTTCATAGAGAAGCCAAGTTCTTCTTTTCCCTATTAACCCTTTTCTGGAGCATGGGAGAATACTGATGCAATATTGAATACGTAGTCCAGAATCAAGCAGTTAGAAATTGTCTTGCGCATGTTTAAAACGGAGATGGGCATAATGGAAAAAATGAACCATACTGGGAATAAAGGGAGTCCCTGAATAAAGGTTCTTGCACTCATTGCAGGATACCGCAAAGGCAGCTTGAAATATGACAACAGCAAGTGAAGTAGTAACAAACAGGGCCTACAGAGCCTCTCTTCTCCTTCCTTTAGAAGGTTTTATAGATGACTGGAGAAATCTAAATTTGAATGATTACATACTATTTCTGCAAGCAAAACTACAGAGACAATTGAGCAAAAACTACAGAGACAATCTTTCAATTAGGTGAAAGCAATATTGTGAAAATACCACAGATCATGCCCTGTCCCACTCTTTAAACTAATAAATGTATTATCTATGAAACCACCCTCTCTTCTTGCAGAGTCCCCCAAGAAAAGAACCTATTCAACTGTCCTTCAATGCTCTGAACTTGATAAATGTAATATTAAAAAGGGTCTGCTGTGCAATGCATGGCAGGCAGTAATGAAAGGTCAGTTAATTAGAAAAGACTGAATTGCTCTTCAGAAGAAACAAATAGGCTGGAATTCTTAACTAAAATAGTTTAAAGAACTTTTCAGCACTTGCCAAATGCAAAGAACAGCTTAGGGTGAAGGGCTGGCAATGGTGACTTTAAGACATGGTCACACTGCACTGCCAGACTGGCCTGCATCAGAAATTAGAGTAGCCTCTCAACTGCTCTCAGATTACTCTGGTTCGTAGTAGTTCTAGGAATGTGGGAATGTAGCAGATTCGGGATCCATCCCTTCCTCCTTGAGGTGTGTGACTATGCCAGGAAAGGACGGTATAGTGGTGGACTCTTTGCTAATTAAGGATTTCCCCTACTCTGGTTAGGCCTATTAATAACTTCCTTTGTACTATCCGAAAGTTGTTGGGACAGGATCTGGCCCAATAGATCACTACTATTAAGGAGACATTACTGATGTGCCAAGACATCAAAGACCATTTTGGATGTTTGTATCTATGTGGCTTTCTAGTATTGAATTTTCATAAAAGTTACCATGAATATCTCCAGTCAAGAGGACAATCGGTGACAGTAAGAAATGCAGATGTACACGACAACCCCTTTAATGGGCAAAGAAAGAAAATGGACTTAAGACTGTAACCAAGCTCTAGAACCAAAACAATACCTGATAAACAACAATGAAGTGTAGACTAAGACTAACTTTTAATAACCTCTTGTAATGGAAAATATTGTGCTGATTCACATACTGCAGAAATCCTGATAAGAATGTTTTATTTTCATTCTTAGTCATGTTGACAAATAAAATTAAAAAAATATATATAAATCAAGAGATGAAACTTTCTTTTTTTTAAAGTACTTTCTCCCTTCTAGTGGATTATCTGTTGCCTTGACCCACTTGATCATTTTAAAGTATTTTAACAAAACTTTTACTAGTGCAATTCCTGCTGGGCTAATAATTCTCAATGTTTCTGGGTCCTGTGACTATTTAGGTGATGACCCATACATCAAATTTTGTTATACAGGGTTCTTACTGATGGATGCTAAAAACCTGTGTTTGTGTGAGATGCATATTTGAAACACAAGTCTTTTAGCCAAAAAGTGTCTAAGCCAGTTTTCTATCCTTTAAGTATTTAGAGGTAGATGACCTTAGCTTTTGAAGACCATTTTGCACTAAGATGGTTACTTCAATGGAAAGCATCTGTACAAAAAGTGATAGTGAAAGTGGTCAGGCTAAAAATATTTTAACAAGGGGCCAGCTTGAGGTTGTGACTAAATGTCCGTAGTAACTTGAGGCAGAGGAGAAAGTGCACTTCTTCACTGACAAGTTACTATAAAATGGCACCTTCTTACTACAACAGCTCCCTGTTGATGTAAATTACCATTGCCTTGCAACTTGTGTGGTCTGTTACACCAGTGCAAAGTGGGTGCTACCAATTCAGAATGATGATTTTCTGCACCCAGTGTGCAAGTGTGAATGAGATTACAGGGTAATGGTGAATCACACAGTGTTTTCAGTCTTCTTATGTTAGTGAAATTTTTACGGTTCTACTCCTTTCAGTGCCAAACCGATGCTGCTGCAGAGAGTGAAGCTGAGGGTATGGCTACACTTGACATTTCAAAGCGCTGCCGCGGCAGCGCTTTGAAGTGTGAATGTGGTCAGAGCGCCAGCGCTGGGAGAGAGGTCTCCCAGCGCTGCACGTAAACCACATCCCTTACGGGTGTGGCTTGCAGCGCTGGGAGCCGTGCTTGCAGCGCTGCGGCACTGATTACACTGAGGCTTTACAGCGCTGTATCTTGCAGCGCTCAGGAGGGTGTTTTTTCACACCCCTGAGCGCGAAAGTTGCAACGCTGTAAAGCGCCAGTGTAGCCATGGCCCGAGTTACGGGTTTTTTTTCTGGTGCAATGTCAGCAGAATTGTTTACACGGTTCTACTTGGTTACATCTAGGCAGTCCTATAGATTATGATTGCACAGGTATAAGTGTAGGTCTAATCGGGCCTGCAGAACCTTTGTGAAGGGTGCTGGTGTGTGGAAAGGGAAGAAGCCTGTTTGACTGAGACTAGGGTGACTCGGTAAACCTGCTAGCCAGAAAAAACATGCTTATTTGTAAACTGAGTTCTTCCTTACAGAAATTTTGGCGACAATAAACAATGGCACAACATAATAGAATTCCTACTGTCACTTTTCCAAGTAGAACCACAGTGTGAGTTGGCCAACCTGTCATGTGCATCAGAACTAGAGATAGAACTCTGATCTGAGTTGCAGCAGTCCCATCTCCTTGGTCTCTTTTTAAGTAAATGCAAATAGATTTTGACATATTTGAGCTGCTCCATTTTGTTCTTTAAAACTGGAGTTTGTAACCACTGGCTTCATCTACTCTTCTTCCCTGTCCAGTCCTAGGAGATGGTCTATATTGAAACTGATCTTCTGGTCACAGCAAATAAGATTTCTCCCCTTCATAGTAATGTCAATAAGTTGTCTTGAGATAAGCATCATGCTGCATAGAAGGGGTTTGGTTTAAGTTACTGACACTTCTTCTCCCACGCCCCCTCCAGTTCTCCTCTAAATATAGCAAATGAGTTGTAGACTGCCCTAAATTTTGGTATTCAGTAACAATTCTGGTGTGTCTGCAGACCTGAGGTGGCCCTGAAGTCATGTCTGAGAGCTTGTCTACACTACCATGTGGGGTCAATCTAAGATACACAACTTCAGCTACGTGAATAGCGTAGCTGAAGTCAACATACTTGGATCCTACTTACCATGGTGTCTTCAGTGCGGTAAGTTGACAGCTGATGCTCTCCCGTCAACTCCACTTGTGCTTCTTGTTCTGGTGAAGTACCGGAGTTTGACGGGAGAGCGCTCAGTTGATTGTGTCTACATTAGACATGATCGATCTCTGCCCGCCGATCTGGCGGGTAGTGTAGACCAGCCCTGAATGTTGAAGTAGTCATCTTGGCTCTGCTCCTTTTTTAAATAAGGGATCACTGGGTATAAAGGAAACCAGACCCGTAACATGAGACTGCCTCCCATTCTTAGTGTAATCCGCCCTCCATATTCTTCTGAGGTTTCATTAGAGAAATAGTAGATCCCTCTGAAGAGCAGAAATGATTGGCTGTTAGATGTGCAAAAAGCAAACGCATAAGGAACACATCACATAGATATCTTCTTCCCTTTTTAAAATCACTGCTTCTGTCTTTTCTTTATAATTGAACTTGTCTAGCACTTTTTATGCAAGGCTCTCAAAGGGCTTTATCAATAATTAAACTTTTGATGCCCTTGTCAAATAGAGTAGTAGTATCCCATTTTACAAGGGTGGATTTTTACTCATACATGCTTATTCTTTTAAAAAATTTGTAGAACTCCTTTACGGTTCTGGGGAGTCTTTTAAAGATTTTTTTTTAATATCTTCTGAGATGGGGTGGTCTATTTCCAACTTTTATATACAATAAGCTGCTGATGCTAACGGGGAGAGTCTGCACTATAAAGTATTTTGTATCTCTAGCGATAGCTTTGTAGATACTGTATAAAGCAGTGTTTCTCAAACTGGGGTCACTGCTTGTGTAGGGAAAGCCCCTGGCAGGCTGGGCCGGTTTGTTTACCTGCCCCATCCACAGGTCTGTCAGAGTGCGGCTCCCACTGGCCGTGGTTCGCTGCTCCAAGCCAATGGGAGCCGCTGGAAGCGGTGCGGGCCAAGGGACTCACTGGCTGCTGCTTCCAGCAGCCCCCATTGGCCTGGAGCGGCAAACCATGGCCAGTGGGAGCTGTGATCGGATGGGGCGGGTAAACAAACCAGCCCGGCCCGCCAGGGGTTTTCCCTACACAAGTGGTGACCCCAATTTGAGAAACACTAGCATAAAGAATGAAAGCCCTTCAGGAATTAAGAAAATTGCAGTCTTGAATATCCTGTGCTCTGTGCATGTGCTACTGATTAATTAGTTAAAATGGATTTTTAAATAAAGATTTTGCATGAGTCAGGAGAAAGAAAAGGCAAATCATTCAGCTGGTTTATTTGCCATGCCAATGGAAAACTACCAGTCTTTGTACAGTTCTGAAACAGTTTTCACTTTCCAGCATACTTGAACTGCATAAGAAAACAATGAAGAATACCAGTCCATGTTCTGGTATGTGACTAACACATGCTAGATGAAAGAATGATACAATGATGATTGCTTCCTATCCCCTCTCTTGCACACATGCAAAGAGAGATTGGAACATCATGTTTCTAGGTACTAGAGTTGAAGGAAGCTTTCTTGTGCAATAGACTTTCCCTTTCTGCTTAATTTCAATCTAAAGTGCTGAAAAGGAATTTATCTAATCATAGCAGGGGTGAGCAGGGCTTGATCTGTCCTTGAAATGGACACAACTGTGGTGTATGTTGTATAGGCTAGCTAAGAAGTACTGTTCTGATCCAGTATGGATTTTGCTTTTAGATGTAAGGGTGAGCTGTGAGTTAAGCTCTAGTCTTAGATCATAGTAATGCCTGTATAGTTTTGTAAAATTGTCAAGGAGATTTACACCCAATTGCTGGAAAGTGGTATTGAATGTTAATTGGGTAGCAGACTCTCAACCATCAACAAGCCATTTTCTCAATGCCTCTTATTCTTTGTTCCTAGTTTGTGCTGACCTAGTGCAGCTGCACAGCTTTATGTTTATTGATTTTTTCCTCCCTAACAATGAAGATGAACATCTGCAATAAAATTTCAGTCCATCACAAGGAAATCCAATTCTCCACCAAATGTTACTATTGATCTGTTCCCACTAGATGCTGCTGAAGCTAAGCATATAAAACAGTGGCTCTCAAACTTCATTGCACTGTGACCCCCAGGCCAATGGGGGAGGCGGGAAACCGCGGCCAGCACATCCCTCGCCCGCGCCGCTTCCCGCCTCCCCTGTTGGCCTGGGACGGCGAACCGTGGCCAGTGGGAGCCGCGGTCGGCTGAACCTGCTGATGTGGCAGATAAACTAGCCTGGCCCACAAGCGTGCTTACCCTGGCGAGCCGCGTGCCAGAGGTTGCCGACCCCTGGCCTGGTAAATGGATCCACCAACATTAACTAGAGTAGATTGGCACTGATTGCAGAAAGGCCTAGAGCCATGTATATTTTCAAATGAGTGTGTGGGATATGAATAATCAGTCCTCACATGAAATATAGACTAAACCTGACTTCTGTCTAAAAAAACCAAATGTCACTTTTCTCGAATGTGATGACATTTCAGCTGCAGTATAACCCTCAAATTATTTGCTATAAGACTAGTCTTGTGTATACAGTTCTTCTAAGAGTTCCCCTTGCTCTTCCATTGCTACAGCTGTAATGGGATGGTTCACTCAGTAGGTACCTTCCTTCGAGTGGAACAAGATAGATCTCATTCCTAAAGTAAAGCCTGAGAAATGCTGGAAACCGCAATTTGTAAGCTTATTACAGAGAACTCATCTGCATCTTCACCTCACCAAATAGCTGGTTATCACACAATGAGGTAAGTCAAGTGCTGGCTAACTGTCTGCCTAAACTGCTGAAGGATTAAGCACTGCAACGCTACCTATTGCATCACAACTGTGACAAAATACAAGAGATTAAAAACACTAGGGGTGGGATTTTCAAAAGGGAGATAGGCACCTAATTCCCACTGAAATTCAACAGGAGTCTGAAGCCTACTTCCCTGTAGCTCCTTTGAAAACCACAACTTACAAAAATTTGTATATTTTACAGCCAGTGGTAGCAAAAATAAATATGTAATAAAAATAGACCATCCACCCTGGGACATTAATTTCATGATGTTATATTTAGTGGCAAAGCCTTGTTGATTCTTGGTCTTCTCATATTTGCACCTTTCCTTGGGCTATCTCCTTACACCTGAAACCCACTCCACCCCTATTGATGGAAGGGTAAGAGAGGCTATATTTGAAGGATCACAGGGATCAGCCTGGGAAGCAATCTCACTCTTTTATTGGGGACAATGTGGATGGCAGCTGCTTCTGTAGTGCCACTGTTCTCATGCGGGGAGAGTCCATAAGTCAGCCTGTGGGACGGGAGTGCTGTGTAAACAGGGATATGCACACTGTTCTTCTCCATATTCATGGAGAATCTGCCTAAAAATTAATATAACTTGAGGTAAACAGGCAAAGGCTAAAACTAGAAAAGAGGTCAGAGTCTATGTAAAGAGTGTAAATAGAGAATAATATTATAATGGACCTAACAACGTTGAACTAGGTGCTCCTGCATCCCTCCTCCCTCCAACCCCATCTCTCTCTAACTGCCTTACTCTCCTTCTGTGCTTATATATGGTCCCAGCTCCTCCTCCTCCTCCCATGCACTCTCCACCAACTTCTGTTCCTCTCCTCTATTCCCTACCCCTTGGCTCCTGCAATCTCCCTCCATTTTAGTCAGATTGCTTCCTTCTCTGCTGCCTGGGAGCCAGCGGGGGGAGAATTGAGAGCACATGAGAGCCAGTCTCTTTGATCTCCATTACAGTATGTGAACATTGAAGGACTGCAGGTCTCAAACCCAGGGTACTCAAACAGTACTCAGACCACAGTCACCACCTAGGAGCTTACTGGTACTGGGCAGGGAGTATGAGATGATGGACTCAAGATCACCCTGGGCACTGGCCACAAAGCTCCAACTAGAAGAGATGTCCAACCTCTCCAATTGGCTCAGACTCACTATTTAAGCCAGAAAAAGGCACAGACAGTCATCTAACCAACCAAATAAATCTCTGGCTGGCTGCTACATTTGACCCTTTCTTCTCACCTGACTCCTGAGCCCTGCCTCATTCCTGATTTCTGCCTTCCTGTCCTGTTCCTGGTGCCTGTCCTCCTGCCTTGTTCCAGATTCCCACTTCTATGCTCCACCTCTGGTTACTGATTCCAACTCTACCCTTGGCTTGATTCCAGACCCTGATTCCAGCTCTGACTCTTGGCTTGATTCCTGACTGGCTCTGATTCTTGGCTTGACTCATGACTCCTGTCTCTGACCTCTGGTTTCTGACCACAACTGCTCTGACCATGAGGTCTGATCACTCAAGTCCCAGATTATGATACAGGTTCTGTTACCACAGTGGCCCTTGGCAGCCAGGAGGAGGAATTGCAAGGAAAATCTAGTTGAGCCCCCATAGGCCCAGGATGGAACATGCTCAGTCACTCTGTGGGAATGGTGCATGCACAGCCTGTTCAGCATTTAGGTCAAGGAACCTTGAGGGGAAGGAGCATGCTCAGTGAGGATGGAATCCAGATAATTTAGCCACTAAACTCTAAATGGTCTCTACTGAGCATGTGCACATTGAGATTTTTCAGTGGTTTATAACTTGGCCACATTTTCACAGGAACATAACAAGGCGCATCCCTGAGATGTAAGAGTGTTATGAACAGTGTATGTGAGATGATCAGTGAGGTAAAGTTACTGTGTAACTATGGTAGGATATTAAAATTTTGTGTATGACTGTATTGCTCTAACTTATTTTGGGGGGTAGTGGAATGTTTATTATATGCCCATAATACTTTAATTCCATGGGGTCTGTGCATGAAGGCAACACAATGGCTTACCAGATAAAAGCATCCAGGCATACACTTGAAAGACAGTGGGATAACCTGTTAGCTTCAAGGATCCTGGATCTTGTCAAGTTGCAAGCCATGTTTTTACCAAAGCTGGGTTCCTGGAGGTCAAAAGAACACCAAACAGTTAAAAAGCCCTTCTCAGGGGAAGAACAGTGGTCAATTGTCCAAGACTGACCAGGGAGTCAGTCTGACACAAGCAGAGTCTCTGTGGAGGGAGTCTGAAGAAGCTGGGCTTTCCCAGATCCAGGGAACAGTAAGCCAAATGGAAAATCAGGCATGTGTATAGACTAGTTTATTGTTTATAAAATGTATTTTATTTGAAATACTTTTGTTCTAATAAACAATACTCTGCTTTAAAAAGGCTGCCTGGTCACTGGTTACTACTGTCATGCTCCTGGAGTGAACAGAACTGAAGGGTCTGAGCCTGTTAGGCCTCCTGACGTAATGACAGGGGATTGCGGCCAGGACTCAATCTGAGAGTGGGAGAATTGCATGATTCTGTCCCAAAAAAGGTGATGATGTGAGGCCTGTTCCCTGAGAGTGGGTGCACTCAAAGAGACCATGAGGCATCAGAGGTGCAGTTATCCCGCTAACTGTGGCATGCAAAACAAAATATTTTCCTTTAATCTTATAATTGGAAATGGCTGAACTATTTTGCAGAAACTTTGAAATAAAAAGTCAGTCAGAGGCAGACACCCAGCATAGGAAACTTCAGCCCAACTGGTTAAAGTTTAACAATGTTACAAACAACTGAAATAAGGGCCATCTTATAATGGAAAGTTTTGGGCAACCTTACCTTTATTCAGAGGTACCCATTCAACATTTAATAACAGGCGCTATATGAATAATTTTCATCCACATCACGCTTCATTCTCATGTGGAAGTGAAGAAATGTTTCATTTTGCCTTAGTCAAACCTAGAAATTGGACCCAGCAATTAAAAGGACAAATACACAATATGAAAAACAAATAACCAAAGATATTAAGGAAAATAATAGATTCTTTAAAGACATTTAATTCAAGAAAGCTTTTTGTCTATCTTTAGGCCCTATATAGTATCAAAGGGGAAATGAAAGAGAATGGAAAAGTTATAAAGAGTTTTAATGCAAATAATTCATTTGTTTTTAATATAGAAGGCAATAAAGAAATTAATATCCCAAGGGCATATTTTATGGGAAATTAGAGTATAGCTTTAACAGACCTGGAGGTCTCTAAGGAAGAGGTTATGGGCAGCTTGAGAAACTCAAGTGCAGTAAATCTCCAGGAGTTCATGCTATTTATCCAAGAACTCTGAAAGAAATAAAATGTGAAAACGAGGAGACCATGATAAGGATTTGTCAATTATCCCCAAGAACACCAAATATTCCTCAAGATTGGACAATTGCTCATAGTTAACCATCCTCAGAAGGGGACGTAAAGGTCACCTTCACTATAGACCAAAGTCACACCAGTTTCTGAGGAAATTGATTGTGAATATTTTCAACAATAGGATAATAGCAGGATAAGTATAAATGGATGGGGTAATAGCATCACAGCTTCCAGATTAAACTGTGCTTTCTAACTTCTTAAAAATATTTGAAAGGAACACAGATTACTTAGATTTTCCATGACAATATTAAGGAAAACAAATAACCACACGTTATGGAGCAGTCTAATCATGGATTAGGAAATAAAGAATCAGAGTAACTAGGCACTCCTCAGGGTAGAAAGAAGTTGTAATCCTTGCCCAAACTAGGTTGTTTGTCATTTCCTTTGCCCAAAATAGCCCCTGTCAATCCTGCAGCACTATTCGGGGAGGAAGATTGCAAGTCCCCACTGGCACAGAGAGCAAGCTAGGAGCATGAGGAAGGAGGAAGGGGATATGGCCAGAATATGTTGCACCCCAGTGACCTCTGGCTGCAGAACAGACTATTGGGAGTCACTGTCGTAGGGCAAACTTTAGAGCAGCCAGAAGGCTACTCTAAATTTTTCCGGAGACTGGTCTTTCCTTCAGCAGATCCAGGGATAGTGAGAGATTTAAAACCACCTTTGCCTCCATTCTTTTCTGCTATGTCAAGCAGAACTTGGCACAATGAGATTCTGGGCCCTGATTTGTAAATATGTTTTAGCTACCTCAATCTTCAATTATAAGCAGTGGGAAGGTATAACTATAACTTGTTTTAATGATTGCATGTCAATTATATGTATCTCAAAAGCTATTTTTACTTTGTCTTTTTCTGATTTCAGTAAATGTATAGGTAATACTTACTCCTGCCTTGAGTGCGGGGACTGGACTAGAAAACCTCTCAAGGTCCCTTCTGGTCCTATGATTCTATTATCTTAGGGGAAAACATGGATCTTTGACTCTAGAACTGGATCAATAAGACAAAACATTAAAATAATAATATCACTACTCTTTGAAATCTCAACTGAGGCTCTGAAACCAGCAAGCTCCTTTACAGGGCTATCATTCAGCTTCCTCTGCCCTCTCTCCCCACAAGATTCTACACTATCTGTGAGCTGGCAAAGAGACCCTAACTCCTTGGTTGGCACTGTTATTAGACTACAATGAAAACAATGCAACAGATTAGAAATATGTCCCCTTGCAACAAATACTTTAAAACTTTGCTGTTGTTTCATGACTCTGCCGTGATTCTGGAAAATTAGCAAAGGCAGTTTGGGAGAAAGTTTTAAAGAGGCCCCAAATTAAGCCTCTAATTTTGAACCACAATACAGAATTGCAGGTAGAAATATGGTACATCGATGCTTAACTAAGTGATCTGCAGTTGCAATCAGGTAGATAGATATCCAAATATTAGTCCTTGTTCCCACAAGCAATTATGAGTGAAAGTTTCCACTGGAAGCAACTAAAAAAATAAATCAGGTTTTTGGATCTGATGTAAGGACACGTTGCCAATTTTGGATAACTGAAATTCAAGATTATGACAGAGTCAATTATTACTTCTGAATAGGGTTTTCTGTGGTGCTTGTCATTGTAGTGTCTGTGTCTAAAAACATTACTGAATTTATCTTCACAAAACCTTTGTGATATAGGGAAGGACTGTCCCACTTTATAGATGGCAAACTAAGGCACAGAGCGGTTAAGAATCAGATTTTTCAAAAGTATTTAGACAACTGACTCCTGGAGTTAGGCACCTATATACCTGTAAGATCTGTGGCACAACTAGGAATTGAAACCATGTCTCCTGATCTATGGATCTATGTCTCAATCACGCCAGTCTCTCTCTTTAGGGGGGGTCTGTTCCCTATTGTGCCTACTTAATTTTATTAGGTGAGGACACAGAATTTGCTGCTTCGCTTATGGGTGGGATTTTCAAGTGCTCAGCATTGGCCTAACTGCATCCATTGAAGTCAATGACCGTTTTTAAAACCTATAACACATCTGAAGTAAAAAGATGACATTCCCAAGTCATGGATCATGAGGCTTTGTCTCCCTGGAAGTAGGAGGCCTCCTGGAACTTCCTTTGGGGTGTTGGACTTCCACAGTGCCCCAACTTAGACTGTGCCTGTTAGGCACAAGAGAGCTTTGCGACTAAACCTTCTGGGCAGGACTGTTGTGTGTATAGTGCAGGGGTCAGCAATCTACGGCACGTGTGCCAAAGGCGGCACGCAAGCCGATTTTGCCTGGCACGGCTGCCAGCCGGGGTCCCGGCCGCCGGCCCCACTCAGCACGCGGCCGGCTGAGTGAACGGAACATCAGGCTGGCAGGAGGCTGAGCGCGGCCAGCGGCCGGGACCCCAGACTGATGGCAGGCGTGCCCCCCCGGCTCCCCCCTCCCCACGCGCGGGTTCTGTGGCTCCCAGGAGTGTGAGCCGCTGGAGCGCGGGGCTCTGAGCCTGCTGCGGGAGGGGTGGCGGCTCACACTCCCGGGAGCCACAGAGCCCGAGCGCGGCGAGGGGGAAGCTGAGGGGCACACAGGGACTCCTGCCTGCACGCAGCCGCTGCAGGAGCCGCAGCCGGAGCAGGCGGCACGCCCCCCTCACCGCGCTCGGGTTCTGCGGCTCCCGGAAGTGTGAGCTGCTGCCACCGCTGCTGCCCCTCCCGCAACTTCCCCCCTGCCTCTGCCTCAGCACTCTGCGGGGGAGGGGCTGTGTGCGCGGCAGCCCGGCAGTGTGTTTTGCCTCCACGTGGAGCCAGCGTCTGACCGGCATGGGCATGGTAAGGGGAGTCCTCGAGGGCAGTCAGGGAGCAGGGGGAGGGTTGGATGGGTTGGGAGTTCTAGGGGTCCTGTCAGGGGGCAGGGAGTGGTTGGATGGGGCGTGGGAGTCCCGGGGGTCTGTCTGGGGGCGGGGATATGGATAAGGGTTGGGGCAGTCAGAGGACAGGTAGGGGTAGAGTCCTAGGGGGGCAGTTAGGGTGGGGGGGGTCTCAGGAGGGGGCGGTCAAGGAGCAGGGAGGCTTAGGTAGGGGGTGGAGTTCTAGGGGTCAGTTAGGGGCAGGGGTCCCAGGAGGGGGTAGTCAGGGGACAAGGAGCAGGTGGGGATTGGGGGTTCTGACGAGGGCAGTAGGGGTGGAAAGTGGGAGGGAGTGGATGGGGGTGGGGCTAGGGCAGGGGTCTCCCCTCTGTTTTGATTGTTGAAATACGGTAACCCTAGACGAGGGAGGATCTGGGGGGCGCATGGGTGCTGGTGCCCGCAGACATCCACTGCAGCCTGCAGGAGCCCCCGGGGGCTGCTGGGCCGCAACCTGGGCAGGAGGGGCGGGCGGGCGTGCCTGCTTCCCGCTAGCAGCGCCGCTGCCTTGGCAAGGGTGCTGCCCCCCTGCACTACGCCAGCTCCTCCATGGCTGAGGCTCGCTGCTGCCACAAGCAGGATGCTCTGGCTCTCCGGTGCCTCCAGAAGGCGGCTCCTCCCTGCCAAGCTGCTGCAGTGGCCCAAGCGTGGCAAAGCCAGTGAGTGGACTTGGGGTGGGGTGGGGAGGGCTCGTGGAGGGGGGCTGTGCACCCTCTAGGAGAGTTCAGGGGGCAGGGAGAGGGCAACCTGGTCTAGGGAGCAGCCCCTGGGCACGGCTGGCCCCTGGGTTCTATAAAGACTCATTGGGATTTGCCCCTCAATGAACCAATGTGCAAGAGGTGTGGGGGGGGGGGGCGCGCAAGGTGGAAGTTTTGCCTAGAGCGCAAAATATCCTTGCACTGGCCCTGCCCCAGTGGGTGCCTGCACCCCAGTTTAAGAACCACTGGACTAAACTGATAAGATCTGCATTTTAATTTAATTTTATATTAAGCTTCTTAAACTTTTTAAAAAAACTTTATATACAACAATAGTTTATAGACATAGAGAGAGACCTTCTAAAAACATTCAAATGTATTACCGGCACGCAAAACCTTAAATTAGAATGAATAAATGAAGACTTGGCACACTACGTCTGAAAGGTTGCCGACCCCTGATATAGTGTTTGCCACACCTTGGGTATCAAATGGATATACTAGTTACAAGACAGCCCTTTACAGAAGAACTGAAGTCTAAATATTTGTGACTAGTGATTGTGTGTGCCTCAGTATTGAGGTACTCAGCTTGAGAAACCCATAAGCAATCTGCTTTTCAGAAAGTGAACATTTGCTTCCCCAAAAAATTAAGCCTCTTTAAAGATGTCTCAACTTGGTTACCAAATCACTGGCCCTTTTTGAAAGTTTAGGCCTAGACCTGTTTGATAACTTGCATCCAAATGGACAACACCCAGCTCAGAAGAACAGCTGTTTTAAAAGCTTAACTAACCTGCACAAAAGAGAAGGAAGAAGTTTAGAAAAGGTAAAAAGCAACACAGAAACAAATGGGTCTCCTTGGTAGTGTTGTATCTTATTAAATCGAGAGCTGATGATATATGTATTCCGAACTTCTGAAGGTGTCAGACTGGGAAGCATGCTGCCAGCTTCAGTGTAGATGTAGAGCGGAAGCTGCTGTAGAGATACCTGTGGCCTAATCAGAATAATCTGAAAATAAGGCTGAGGCTTGCATTTGACGAATTTGAACTCTCAAACATTCTCCTCCCACTCTTTATGCTTTTTGTTTTCCTGGGATTTTGGGGGTGTTAATACTTCCCCAAAATTATGTCTGACTAATGTACACCATCATAGAATACATGTCTAATATTTTAATCAGGTGGTCTTAATTTGTACCAGAAGGACCAAACATTCAAGTCTTCACTGTGGACTTTTAGAACTGAGCTTCAGTTAAGCCTTCTAGGTACTGACAGAAGGCTTTGTGTCTTAACTCTCAACTTTCTACATCTTAGAGACAAAAGGGGCAAAGTTTGTGCCTAAATTGGTAGATGGTATAACAAACAAAATGTTTTGGTTTTTTTATTTGTGACCATCTGAGACAGGTGAATCTAAAAGCAGCTTAGGGAAGTCAAGCGAATGCTGAATTAAACTAGAATTATTTTCTGGAGCCTCCATGACACTGCAGCCAACAGGGGGCTGTCTGGGTACATGATTTCATGTGTCTTTTAGCTAAATAAGTGATCCAAATGTACAACATATCACTCAGGCACAATATGGGTTTCAGACACTTGCCAAGTAATTGGTAGTTCCAGAAGTCAATTAACAGATAACAGTCCCATAAATGCAGTTCTTTACCATCTTTGCCTGATAACACCTTATGTATATTACTTGTCTCTGAACACCCTATGTCAGAAGACAGAACAAAAATGGCTTATTCAAGAAGTGAGAAAAGTTTGTGTTATTTCATATCATTCCTCTACATCTACACTGAAGCTGGCAGCATGCTTCCCAGCTTGGGTAGACATATATGTGCTAACTCTGCTTGAGGTAGTGCACTAAAAATACCAGTGTAGCCAGTGGTAGCATTGGCAGCTGCTTGGGCTAGCCACCTGAGTACAGCCTGCCTAGACCTCAAGCATTTGTACTCAGGCAGCTAACCTGAGCAGCTGCCTATGGAACCTGACTACTGGGTATTTTTAGTGTTCTAGCTCAAGCAGAGCTAGCATGTCCCTGTCTACCTGAGCTGCGAAGCCTACTCCCAGCTGCAGGATAGATGTACTCTTATTAATGATGTGAGAGACATGTCACAATTATTTGGGAGTGTGCCAAAGTTATGTCTATATCAGTTCTATTGTGTTAAGATTGTATGTATAAGTGAGGCCTGGCCTACACCAAAAGTTAGGTCAGTCCAGCGACATCGCTTAGGGGTATGACAAATCTAAACCCCTGAGTGACATTGTTAAGTCAACATAACCCCCAGTGCACTAGGCCCCTCTTAGGGAGGTGGATTACCTATGCTGACAGGAGAACTCCTATTGACATAGGCAGCATCTACACTGACATGCTACAGTGGCACGGCTGCAGTGGTGAAGCTGTGCTACTGTAGCATTTCAAGTGTAGACAAGCCCTTATTCTTCTCTTGAAGAATATAATACACAACTATTCTAATCCCCTGAGCACCACCCCTCCTCCACACACACAGCTTTGTTTGTTTTTTTTTACATACCTCTAGAGATTTTCCCCAGTGTTATATATTACTTTCAAATTATTTGGAGAAAAATGCCAGTGAAATTCACATTACATTATAGTAAGTGAAAAGCATCTAGTGGTTTATCTCAAGGGCATAGCAACCATTTTGTAAGACACCTGTACCAAAAATCATCACTATGTCCAACAGGCCCTTGTGCAGCCCAAAGGAAGTGTCTCCCTCATGATGCCAAATGTTGGGAGTTTAGGGCTTGAGGCTGAGCAGCAGAAGACTGGTTCACATTGTTTATTTTAATTAATTTTAAATTTTTACATGGGGGGGGAAATCTAAAAGAGAAAAATTTTAAGCTCCAGAAATCGTACTTTCCAATCTTGCAAACTGCTCCATTCAGGGCAATGGTTCTTGCAAAGACTGCTGTTAACTTTAATGGGCTCCGTGTAGGAGCAGGAGTCTACCCGTACAAAATATGCAAAATTGGGGCTTTAACTATTAGTATTTCCCTTGGACACACTAAGCTACTATCTGACAGTGAGGGATTGGTATGAGACCCGTAAGAAAAAAAGGTTATCTACCTTTCGTAACTGTTGTTCTTCAGGATGTGTTGCTCATATCGATTCCATTCTAGGTGTGAGCGCTCGCCCATTTGCGTGGCTGTTGGAGATTTTTGCCTTGGCACCTGGAGTGCCATGCTCATGTGTCGGTATATTAGGCTCCGTCGGCCCTATGCCCTCTTAGTTCCTTCTTGCCAGCAACTCCGACAGAGGGGCAGGAGAGCAAGTAATGCAATAGACATGAGCAACACATCTTGAAGAACAACACTTATAAAGGTAGGTAATCATTTCTTCTTGAAGTGCTTGCTCTTGATGATTCCATTTTAGGTAACTCACAAGCAGTATCCCTGGTGGTGGGCTTTGTCATGCAGCTTGCAACACTGCTCTGCCAAAGCCAGCATTGTCTCAGGCTTGCTGTGTGAGTGCATAATGAGATGTAAATATGTGGACAGATGACCAGGTAGTGGTCCTGCAGATATCCTGAATCAGCACCTTGGCTAAGAAGGCTGCCGACAAAGCCTGCACCCTAGTTGAGTGGGCAGTCACGGTCTCCAGTGGAGGCACCTTTGCCAGATCATAGCAGTAATAGATGCAGGCCGTGATCCAGGATGAAATCCTCTGTGCAGACACTGGGCGACCTTTCATCCTATCTGCCACCGCAACAAACTGTGTTGACTTATGAAACGGCTTGGCCCTGTCGATGTAGAAGCCAAATGTCCTCCTGATGTCCAGGATGTGCTATTTGTGCTCCTCTTCCGATTTATGAGCCTTCAGAAATAAGACAGGTAAGTATATGTCTTGGCCAGTATGAAACTATGAAACTACCTTGGGCAGGAATGCTGGAAGTGGCCACAGTTGGACCTTGTCCTTGTAGAACATTGTATAGGGTGGCTCTGAAGTAAGCTCCCTGATCTCAGAGACCTTCATGTGGACATTATTGTGACCAGGAAATAAACTTTCCAGGAAAGGAGGAGAAGAGAGCAGGAAGCTAGAGGCTCGACGGGAGGATCCAGGAGCTGTGACAGCATGAGATTCAGGCCCCAGGTGTTAGAGGAAAGGACAGAAAGACAAAGAAATACATGTAAGGCTGTGCTTCCTGTATCTTTAGTTTCGACCCTCCCTGTCCAGCATCTGTCAACTGGTAGGTTTGATTTTCCCGTAGAGGGTCCCTCGCACCTCAAATAACGAGGAATCAGTTGGGATAAGGTAAAAAACAAATAAAGTGTATTGAAGAATTGGTGAACAATGAATAGGGCAAAAAACAGGAGGGAGTAAACAGTACAATTATGCAATACAGTGATTCCCCAAAATAAACCCTATAAACAGGTAAATAAACCCCTCAATAGAAACCTTCTTCTATAGATTAAGCTTTGATTGTTGCCTGGACCTCAAACATCTGGCTAGTTGAAAGCCATCGGGGAGGAGCTCCAGGGAGTCCTTTGATGTTCCTGTGGGTCTGAAGAAGAGTACACGGTACGTCAGGGAACAGCAGCTTAAGATGGATGATGATAAGTGGGATGTGACTATCTGTCCTTCTCTTCTCCTTGCAGGTGATGGCAAATGCATGTCCAAGTGGAGGTGGAGCTGTGAAAAGAAAACCCTAGCCCCCCTCTACTACTAGGATGGGTAGGTAAGTCCAAGTCAGACCCATGACAGTCCCTTGCTGTCACTTGGATGGACAGTCCCGAGCAGTGTTCAGGACAGACTTATCTAACCTTGCCCAGGAAACCCCATAGAAGGAGCAGAAAACCCCCTTCTGGGAAACCCCGTGGAAAAGGTGGTAAGAGCCAGTGTTATCCAGAAGTTATTTACCACTTCTGAGGAGAAGTAAAAGGCAGGAAAACTGTGATCAGCTGGGTCACATGGTCACAAACTCCATTTTGGGAACCAATATGGGTTCCTGAAATTATACAAAACATACAAAATGGACATAACCCAACACAGGGAGGGACAAGATCCCTGACGGGGATAGAGACACTCCAGACCTTTCAAAAACCGGACCGTCAAATCATGAGCGAAGACTGACCTGCCCTGGAGCAAAGGGTGGAAGGCTGAAATAGTGGCCAAGTGGACTTTGATTGATGACAGGGACAACCCCTGGAGCTTGAGGTGCAGAAGATAGTTTTGGATCGCCTGCAGAGAAGACTGAAGTAGAAGAACCGCTAGCCTTGTGAGGCAAGGGAAAGGCACTGCAACTAACCACCATGGGCGGTAAGAAGGAATTGAGAGAGCATAGGGCCAGTGGCGCCTAATATACTGACACATGGGTGCAGCACTCAAGGGGGCACCAAAGCCAACCTGAATCTGACTGTGGTGTTGTGTCAGAAGGCCTGGGAGGAGGGAAAGAGGTTTGGGAGGTCTAACAGATTTGGGGGTCCTAAAAAGGGATGGGGAAGGGGTATGAGAGGGGGGAATGGACAGAAATTGGATGGCATAACATGATCCCACAGAGCTTAGAATCAATTTTTCCATAGTTATTGTTTCTCAAGTATTGCAGAAGTGAGCTAGCCTATCCCAAACTGTGGAGGCGTGGTTGATTAGTTCACAATTGGTATGCTGCTCTCAGTATGAAAGTCAAGTAGATTGCCTGCCCAAAGGTGGAGGAGGTTGGGCTGGTTGATTACAGCTGGACCCAGAAGGTCGTCTTGTCTGCGATGTATGCTCCTTTCTGGTGAAGTCTTGCTCCCTAGCAGGGTAGGATGACAGTCAGAAGCATTGCTCCGGATGATATTGCTGGTGTTGTTACTGACTTCCATAATTATATATTTTTGTGGCCTGGGCATAGACCGCCCCCCACCCCCATGACAGCAAAGTAGTATTGACTAAAAGAATGCAATGTCTCATCATTTTTCTCAGAAAACAAAAAGCGTCCCGCAAGAGGTAAGTCATCTATTTCTGTTGGACCTCAGGAACTGTGCTGGAGTTCTGTAACCATGAGACTCTTCTCATTGTTGCAGGTGAGGCATAAGTCTGGATGAAGCATCTGCCATGTCCAGTGCTGACTGCAAAGATGTCTTGGCCATCAAACTGCCTTCTGCAATGAATGCCTGAAACTTTTTCCTGTAGGATTCTGGCAATTTATTTGTAAACTTGGACATAGCATCCCAGTTCACAAAGTTATACTTAGATAATAGCACTTGTTGGTTTGCAATGGCCATTTGTAATGAAGAGATTGAATAAACTATTATCCCCATCAAGTCTAACCTCTTAGACTCTTTGTCTTTATTTGTGGATTTATATCTCCCCTGAGGTAACTTCTTATTTGCTGTCATCAGAACAAGAGAATTAGGAGCTGGATGTAAGAGAAACACTCAAAACCTTGCATGGGGATATGATACCTCTTATAGGTACACCTTGCTGTGGGTGCTAAAGGCATTGACTTTGATGTGCTTTGTGCATACACATGAGTGGAATATATGTCTGCAACCACTTGAAGAACAACTTTTACAAAGTATTTAGACCTGGCAAACTGGTTCTAGCTGTGATGGAATTAGGTTGACAGAAAGCACAGTGCTCAGGACTTGTGTTAGTCTCTATCCTTCCAAATTACCTGGCTATGTTCCTTTTGGATTTTAATCAATGCTATGTATTCACAAAAACAATTTTTGATTGATAAGACATTCCCTCACCAGCAGAGGAGGAACACATTTGCCTCTGCACTACTCCTAGCCCAGCTAATGCAACTGAGAATTGATGCATATATAGTAATGCAGAGCTCTCTCTGTAGTCCAGCTCTTTTCAGAAAACATTTACAGTAGAACCCTAATTTTATCAATATCAATTACAAAAGCCTAGTTATATGAACCATCTTTCTGCTACCAAAGTCATCTTTTTGCCAGTGAATGTGACTTAAATCCTTCAGCCAACATTCAAGTAGCTGTACAGGTTTGAAGAGAGTGACATTTGGCAGCAAAAAGATGTAGTTCTCTCTAAGAAAAAAAATCAGGCACATTGTATATATTTGTTAGCATTGATTATGTACACTAATCATTGAATGATTAGTAAATTGACTTATGTACTGTACCTATTGTGATTTTGAGATGTTAGAGAGGTTAGAACCACACGCTCATCTCTTGGGCTGGATGTGAAGTATTTCATTTAAAGTGTAACAATGGAGGGTAAACAAAAATGGGAAAAAATACCAAGATTGAAGGGGCAAAGATAACAGTATAACCTCCTTGAATTCTAGGCAACATGAAAAAGTTAAGGTTAGATAGGCTGAGCCTACAGTTGTAAAAATGGCAGATAAGAGGGAGTAAGAAGCTAAGTATAAGAAGAGTAGCTATAGCCGTGTTGGTCACAGAACATTAGAGAGACAAGGTGAGTAAGCCTGGCAGCTGCACCACAATGTCATCCAGAACCGCCTGATGAAAGATCTCCATGAACTGAGCCATCCCCGGTACTAACAGCCAGCTACGACCTGACATCGTCATCACCGATGAGGCCCAGAAAAAGATCATCCTCGTTGATGTCCTGGTCTCCTTTGAGAACAGGACCCCGGCGTTTCATGAAGCCCGAGCTCGTAAGCTGGAAAAGTACACCCCCCTGGCCGACACCCTGAGACCGAAGAGCTACAAGGTGTATATGGATGCCCTGGTCATCGGAGCCCTGGGCGCCTGGGACCCCTGCAACAAGCATGTGCTACAGACCTGCGGGATCCGTCGACGCTACACACGGCTCATGAGGCGCCTCATGGTCTCAAGCACCATCTGATGGTCCAGGGACATCTACATTGAACACATCACTGGCCACTGACAGTACCAGAGGCATGAGCCGGCGTGACATCTTTCTTTGACTATGAGAAAGGGACCAACAGACCATGATCCGTTGGATCATATGAACTGGAACCATAAACTCCCTGAACATTAAATCTCACCAAATGAGGGTAAATCCATCCTCATCATCATATCCAATCATTATACTCCACACCCGAACATACCCATTATATGAACTTCATACCCTCATGTATATCAAAATGTCCATACTTTTACCCATCAACATTTTACCCCTAATTGGGGATATTGCAGATTACGTATTCCTTATGCCACTCGCTCTTAAACTGAACTTCGCACCCTTCGATAATCTGTATGTTATTCCCTGATAACCAGAAACTTCTATGCTTAAACTCTGTACCGTTCACTTTTTTTTTTAAACATCATCTTAATAAAAATCTTTAAATCTCTTACTGGACCAAATTCTAGTGGTGAAAGAGACACGTTTTCAAGCTTACACAGAAGAGTTCTCCAGCTCTGGGAAAGTTACTTAGAGAGTGTCAGATCCAAATACAAGGTGCAACAGATTGTTAAGCATAAGGAGTTAACTCATGTTGCAAAGACATTTAAGGTAAAGTGGGCAGTTAACACCTCTGAAGTCATAAGACAACAGGAGTGTTTGTAGGTTACTGATTGTTGTAATGAGCCATAAATCTAATGTCTTTACTGAGTCTTTGATTTTTAAAGTCTAGCACTTTCATAAACTTAAGTTTCCAGGCTTATCTTTTGAAGTTGTTGTGCAGGTTTCCTTTGAGGACAAGGATTGAAAGGTCAAATGTGGAGTGATTGTTAATTTAAAAGTGTTTGCCCATGGATGTTCTTGTGTTTTTGTCTTTTATCATTTTTCTGAGAGTTCATCTGGGAGACTAGTGATTGTCTCATTTCACCCACACAGTTGTCATTGGGGTATTTAGTGCGCTGGATGAGGTACATCACATGTTGTGATACGCTTGTGTAGGACCCATGGATATTGAAAGGTGTGTTGTAAGGGGTACGGATCATCATAGCAATAGAGATATGCCTGGAGGTTTTGTATCTATTATGGCAATATTTATGGGAATATCTAGTACCTTTTTGAGTTAGTGAATCCTGAGCTGTGGGGAGCTTGCTTCATATGAACTTGCCAAGGTTTGGGGGTTATTTGAAGGTCAGCAGAAGGAGTTCCGGAAGGATTTATTTCAGGATGTAGTCCTCCTCGTGTATGGGTTATAATTGTTTAATGATACCCAATATTGGTTCCTGGGGTGGTAGGTGACAACTAGGGGTGTGATCAGAGCTTTTTTTTTTTTTTTTCCCCCATATTGAAGCAGGTTCTCTCAGGGTATTTGGGTGGTCCATTCCATGATGTGATCTACTTCTCTGGTAGAATGTCCTTGTTTGGTGAAGGCAGTTTTAAGTGTGTATCCCAAACTTTCTCCACAGAGCATATTCTGTGGTATCTGAGTACCTGGCTGTTCAGGTTTCTTGGTGTGTTTGGGGTGGTTACTGCATCTGTGAAGGAAAGCATGGTCCATGGGTTTCTTGTATATAGTACGGTTTCATGGTTGAAAGTGAGGTTGGTGTCCAGGAAATTGATGCTGATGTAGGAGGATTCTGGGAGTTTGGGTGTGACTGTATTCACAACCTATATACTATTGTAATAATCTTTGTATAAAATATGACTTGTGAGGTATCATTTAAAAACTAATAACTCACTGGTCAATAATATAATGGTGAAATGTATGCAGCAACATTATATTTAAAGTAATTAATTCATCCATATGAGGTTATCAACACAGTTTCAAAACCCTGCCTGATAAAGGTGTTAAGCAGGTCTATCCTAAACAAAGGAATGTGTGTTTACCTCAATTTACGTACAAGTAGTAAACAGGATCTTCAAGACAATAGGGGAAGGAGATGGTAGGAAACAGAATAATTTGCATTTCAGCAAACACAAGTGGGGTAAGAAAGAGCATACAGCTCCCTTCATCACTAGAATCCATGTTGCCATCTTCACTGCTTCAATAAACTTTACTTTAAGGGTAACCTTCAGAAGAATCCACTTCAAAGGCTCACTGGTCTATAAAAGAAAGTGACAGAAGCCTCAAATTATCTCTTTGACCTCAGAAGACAAAGGCTCTAGCCTGGGCAGTGGGTGAACTGCCAGTTGAGGGAGGCTAGCCCCCTGCTGGCTCTGCCTGAGGACCTACCCCCTTCCATTGCTGGAGCCCTCCAATCCCACGGCCGCCAGCCCCTCCTGCCTCAGCCCTGGAGCACTGGGCAGGTGGGCCAGTGGCACATGGGCCCTCTGGCCTCTGAGCAGGCAGCTGGCATGCAGCGCCCTGGCCCTCAAGGGCAGGGTGTGCGTGTATGCAGCACGTTGCCCCTTGAGCACAGAGTGGGCAGGCAGCTCATAGCCCCCCTGGTCCTCAAGCACAGGGCAGTTAGGCAGTGTGTGGCCCCCAAGTGCAGGGTGGGCAAGTGGGCAGCCACCTGAGCACACAGTGGGTGGATAGCGTGTGGCCTCCTGGCTCCCAAGTGTAGGGCATGCGGGCGATGCACCACTCCTTAAGCACAGGGTGGGTGTGCGCCGCCCCCCCCCCCCAGCCCCTGAGTGCAGGGTGGAGGGGTGACAGGTGGCCCTCCCAAGCCCTTGAATGCAGAGCGGGTGGGCAGTAAACAGCCCTCCTGACCCCTGAGCGTAGGATGGTCAGGCGCTCCCCCCAGTGCCCTGGAGCCCCACAAGCACAGGGCAGGAAGCTCCCCAGTGCTCCCAACCAGGGCTGCTCCAGCTTGTTTGCCACCCCAAGCACTCCTGATCGGCGGCACTTTCGCAGCAGCTCAATCGCGCTGCTTCATTCTTCTGCTGCAATTCAGCAGCAGGTCCTTCACTCCCTCTCTTCCTCTTTGGAGGCACTTCAGCGGCAGCTCAAAGAGGAAGAGAGGGACTGAGGGACCTACCACCGAAGACCCGGACATGCCACCCTTTTCCATTGGCCACTCCAAACACCTGCTTCCTTCACTGGTGCCTGGAGCCAGCCCTGCTCCCAAACCCCCGTAATGATGGGTGGGCAGCCCCAGTGCCAACCCACCCTCAGTCCTGGGTGGCATGGCCCCAGCGCTTGGGGGCCCCCAGAGCTGGGCAGTCCAAGCCACCCCAAGTCCCAGCCACCCTCGCCCTAGCCACAGCCTGCTTCCCTGAAGAGTTATAGTCTACCTGGCCTGGGACAAAGGGCAAGCAGGAGGGGGCTTCGGGAAGGAGTGTGGGCAGGGCCACGCCAGGCCGTTTGGGGAGGCGGGGAGGCACAGCCTTCCTCAACCTACATGACACATTGTCCATGGGCATCAGCACCTTTGGGCCTCTGGGAGAGATCATAACTAAGGCTATGTTTTAGTCATGGGTATTTTTAGTAAAAGTCATGGGCAATAAACAAAAATTCATGGCCCGTGACCTATCCATGACTTGTATTATATACTCCTAACTAAAACTTGGGCCAGCAGGCTGTGAATGCTCTGAGGGGATGGTCGGGGGGCACTGCAGGTGCTGGGCGGGGGCATAGCCCGGCACTCCTGCTGGTGCTGGTCGGGAAAGTGGGTGGTGGTACATGGCCTGGGATCCCCACTGGTGCTGGGGAGGGGCAGGTCTGGGCTGTGGCGTGCAGTCTGGGACCTCCTCTGGTGCTGCTGGTGGGGGGGAGGGTTGGTAGGGCTGGCAGGCTCCCTACTGGGCTCCATGCAGCTCCCTAGAAGTGGCCAGCATCTTCCTGCAGCTCCTAGTGGGAGGGAAGGCCAGGGAGGCTCCACGTGCTGCCCTTGCCATGAGCTCCAGCTGCACAGCTCCCATTGGCTAGGAACTGCAGGGGCGGTGCCTCCAGGCAGCGGCAGCACGCAGATATCCCTGGACCCTCTGCCTATGAGCTGCAGGAACATGCCATCTGTTTCTGAGGAGCGCCCCCCCTCAGGTAAGCACCGCACTGCACCACACCCCAACCCCCAGCCATCTTTCACACCCAAACTTTCCCAGCAGCAGCCAATGCAACTGGCCCAGGTGTTACTGCCTACTTCCCCTTGAATGGTCGCTTGTAATGTGTTAATTCCTTATGCTCAACAATCTGTCCTACCTTGAATTTAGCTGTGACACTCTGAGGGACCCTTTCCCAAATCTGGACCAGAGCTTTGTGTAAGCTCAAAATGTTGTCTCTTTCACCAACAGAACTTGGTCCAATAATATATATTACCTCACTCACCTTGTATGTCTAAATAAAAAGATTCTATCTGAGTGTGTGTTAGGCTGATATTGTTCAATTTAAGCTGGCCCAATAATGTTTGAAGTTTACCCCAGTACAACTAACCTAATCAGATGTTTGATTTCATATACCTTTGATGGTGTTATTCTTCTGGAGACAGTTGTACAGTACTTGGAAGATGTAATCACAATCTTCACTTTGTATTGTATGAAAATTTATCTTGTTTTTTATATTACTGAAAGTTTCTGATACTTTTTTTTAGAAGTCCAGAAACTTCCTGTTTATTACAATAGAAAGTTAGAAATATGGAAAAAAGAAATTAAAGGTTCCTATCCCTACTGAAATGCCACCACCAAAACAAGCTCAGCCTCTCCCCTCAAAACCAAGAACTTTTAAGAGGCTCTGAAGTGTTCTTTATATGTATGTCACCAATGGCTAGAAACCCTTTAGCAGAATAAAAGATTAAGGATATAAACTTGTTCCTTATCTTCCAGAAGGATTTAAGTGAGGAAGAAATGTCACATTTAATGAAACTATATACACATTCCATTTAAGCTGTCAACAGGACTGCCAATACAGTAGACCCTCACAGTTATGAACAACAGGGTTACAAACTGACCGGTCAACCACACACCTCATTTGGAACCAGAAGTACACAATCAGACAGCAAAGACAAAAAAAGGCTCTGAAAAAAAATTACTGTACAGTGTTAAATGTAAACTGCTAAAAATATAAAGGAAAAGTTTAAAAAAACAACTTGACAAGGTAAGAAAACTGTTTCTGTGCTTGTTTCATTTAAATTAAGATGGTTAAAAGCAAAATTTTCCTTCTGCATAGTAAAGTTTCAAAGCTGTATTGTCAATGTTCAGTTGTAAACTTTTGAAAGAACAATATTTTGTTACAAACATTTCAGAGTTACAAACCTCTATTCTCGAAGTGTTTGTAACTCTGAGGTTCTATTGTACTACCAATTTCACTCTTTTCAGAGTTTACAAAATAATTCTCCAAAGTGTATATTAAGAGAGGGAGTCAATACTATAAACATTTCTCATTGATTTTTACTAATATAAAGCTATCAGAATTCAAAATTACCTAATAAACGTTGATATTTTGTATAACTACCCAATAAACTTCCAACTGAAAAACTAGTAGACAGAGAAATCTTTCCCCCTCCCTTCAAAATAGTGGTAACAATGGCACCTATGCTCCAATGTCCCCCGCCCCCGCCATAGTTCATTCTTGTTTCTACTTATAGGCCAAACGTTTCCTTTAGATACGCATAAAGAACCCCACTGCAACTTGGAGAGGAGGGATTTGGCCTTAAGTATGCAGGTAGATTTCAAACCTTTCTGCAAAGGATCTTTGTTTTACCTCCAGTTAAACTGTGGGAAAGCAGCAGCTGGCAACTACTCACCATTTCAGATATTGACATCAATGATCTGCTGTGACTCCTATGTAGCTAGAAGATAAAGGTGGTGACATCAAAGAACGTGAGAGGAGTCAAGACACTTTAAGTCTCCTCCAACAGCTGGAAATGGATGAATATAGGCAAACACTACAGGAATGCAGGGGCAAGATTAGAAAGGCAAAGGCACAAAATGAGCTCAAACTAGCTACAGGAATAAAGGGAAACAAGAAGACTTTTTATCAATACATTAGAAGCAAGAGGAAGACCAAGGACAGGGTAGGCCCACTGCTCAGTGAGGCGGGAGAAACAGTAACAGGAAACTTGGAAATGGCAGAGATGCTTAATGACTTCTTTGTTTCAGTCTTCATGGAGAAGTCTGAAGGAATGCCTAACATAGTGAATGCTAATGGGAAGGGGGTAGGTTAGAAGATAAAATAAGAACAAGTTAAAAATCACTTAGAAAAGTTAGATGCCTGCAAGTCATCAGGGCCTGATGAAATGCATCCTAGAATACTCTAGGAGCTAACAGAGGAGGTGTCTGAGCCTCTAGCTATTATATTTGGAAAATCATGGGAGACGGGAGAGATTCCAGAAGACTAGAAAAGGGCAAATATAGTGCCCATCTATAAAAAAGGAAATAAAAACAACCCAGGAAACTACAGACCAGTTAGTTTAACTTCTGTACCAGGGAAGATAATGGAGCAAGTAATTAAGGAAATCATCTGCAAAACACTTGGAAGGTGGTAAGGTGATAGGGAATAGCCAGCATGGATTTGTAAAGAAGAAATCATATCGAACACATCTGATAGCTTTCTTTGATAGGATAATGAGTCTTGTGGATAAGGGAGAAGCAGTGGGTGTGGTATATCTGGACTTTAGTAATGCATTTGATACGGTCTCGCATGATATTCTTATCAATAAACTACGCAAATACAACTTAGATGGGGCTACTATAAGATGGGTGCATAACTGGCTGGATAACCGTACTCAGAGAGTAGTTATTAATGGTTCCCGATCCTGCTGGAAAGGTATAACAAGTGGGGTTCCTCAGGGGTCTGTTTTGGGACCGGCTCTGTTCAATATCTTCATCGACAACTCAGATATTGGCATAGAAAGTACGCTTATTAAGTTTGCAGATGATACCAAACTGGGAGGGATTGCAACTGCTTTGGAGGATAAGGGTCATAATTCAAAATGATCTGGTCAAATTGGAGAAATGGTCTGAGGTAAACAGGATGAAGTTTAACAAAGACAAATGCAAAGTGCTCCACTTAGGAAGGAACAGTCAGTTTCACACATACAGAATGGGAAGAGACTGTCAAGGAAGGAGTACGGCAGAAAAGGATCTACGGGTTATAGTGGACCACAAGCTAAATATGAGTCAACAGTGTGATGCTGTTGCAAAAAAAGCAAACGTGATTCTGGGATGCATTAACAGGTGTGTAGTGAGCAAGACACGAGAAGTCATTCTTCTGCTCTACTCTGCGCTGGTTAGGCCTCAACTGGAGTATTGTGTCCAGTTCTGGGCACCGCATTTCAAGAAAGATGTGGAGAAATTGGAGAGGGTCCAGAGAAGAGCAACAAGAATGATTAAAGGTCTTGAAAACATGACCTATGAAGGAAGGCTGAAAGAATTGGGTTTGTTTAGTTTGGAAAAGAGAAGACTGAGAGGCGACATGATAGCAGTTTTCAGGTATCTAAAAGGGTGTCATAAGGAGGAGGGAGAAAACTTGTTCACCTTAGCTTCTAAGGATAGAAGCAGCAGCAATGGGCTTAAACTGCAGCAAGGGAAGTTTAGGTTGGACATTAGGAAAAAGTTCCTAACTGTCAGGGTAGTTAAACACTGGAATAAATTGCCTAGGGAGGTTGTGGAATCTCCATCTCTGGAGATATTTAAGAGTAGGCTAGATAAATGTCTATCCGGGATGGTCTAGACTCTAGACAGTATTTGGTCCTGCCATGAGGGCAGAGGATTGGACTTGATGACCTCTTGAGGTCCCTTCCAGTCCTAAAATCTATGAATCAGATGGAGAGACTTCATCATTTCCTTATTTTGGAGGATACTCAGCATGTAGAGCAAATCAAGGGAGAAGTTTAAACATTTTCAAGGTCATCTACTATAAATATCAGGTATGAAAATATTCTTGCCTAGTAAAAATCTGAAATACAGAATACTAAGAATTTTTTTTTATTTAAAGAACCAAAACAAAAACACATTTAACAGAAGTTTTGTGATTTTATTTTTGAACCCCAAACTATCTGGCAATGAGGAAAGTATTGTAAAAACTCAAATATATAGTGCAGCCATTATAAGGGAGTATAAAAAGAGGAAACACTTGGTTCCCAACAGTCTGCTACACCCTGAACACATGTATGGAATTAATCTTGCACTTTTGAAAACATTGTTACAATAATGTTATACATAAGAAATAAATAGTAACATTTCAGTTTATCTTGCCCATTCCATTTGTCATGTTCTACAAACAAAACTGCATTACAGTATGAAGAACACCTGCCACACAGTGTTAAACTTTTTACAACATAAAGGCAATGTTCATGTTTCAGCTTCTCTTTGGTATATTGTTTTACAATATATTTAACTAATTTATGCAAAACACATATTACAAAGTTTTATTTGATAACTACATAATAAAGAATGAGTAACTAGCAACATAGGATATATGCTGGAGTGTGGGACAGGACCAAAAGACCCATTCAATTGTTGTGTGGGGGTTTTGATCAGCATTTTCACTGGGGACTCCTCAAATTAGCAAACAGCTAAACAAGTTAATGCAGGGTCTTTCCTATACCTCTAAGTCAGGTAACTGCTATGCTGTGTTCCACACCCAGGAGATGAATCACACAGGGAGTGAGGGCATGTCTACACTGGCAGTGCACAGTAAACTGGGATGTAAATATACAGCACACTATCCTGCCACACAATAACTGGCCTCCATGCAATAAAAGTTCCACGGTGTGCTGCAGAACTCCTGCTACACACAGCTCCCATCTCTGTGTTCAGGTGGTGGTGTCACCCTTGGTGTTCCAGAGGATAGTCCTGGCTGGTGCCATCAGAATTGATCTGAGACACTGGGTGGACCCTGTGGTGCTCGGCCAGTGCATGAGGCTGCCCAGCCTGCATCTCCAATGTTGTGTGCTCTGGGAAGTGAGGGCAGCCTTGGCTCCTGATTCTGACTTTCCTTGAGTGGGTCCTGCATGAGTGTGCTTTGTGTCCACCCCCTCATCTCTGGCCCTCCAGAACTCATTATTGGGTCCCTGCTCTACGAGCCCTGCCCCCGGCTGCCTCCAACTTGCCACCTAGGTCTGCCTCCAAGCTGTGCCCAGAGAATATCTGTAAGCATTCATTCTTCATACCATTCACTTCCTCACCCTTGTGTCCCATCCAACACCAAGTGGAGGAACCTATTGCCACCAGTGGAGGGTGAGGAACCCTGGTTGGCCTGTCTGTACTCCACTGTAATTCCATGGCCCACCAGAAATGTTAACTGGCAGTTCCTACGTGGAGCTGTAAGGACAGGCATGTACTGGCATGGTTCACAAACTCTTCTGATACATGTTCCTTCTACAGCAACCCCTGAGATCTATGTAGAGTGCAGCAGGTTGCAGCCCCTCTTGTGGATCATCCAGAACCTCCTCCTGAGGTTCTGGCTGCCCCTTCCCCCCCCCCCTCCTGCTTTATGTACAGTTCATCCATGGCCCCACAAAGTAATGGGACCTTCTTGTCAACCTCCTCTGGACACTGGCCAAGATAGCCATCTATCACTCCAAGAGGAGGAAGCTGGATGAGGGGGGGTACTCTGCAATTGTGGGGCCTTTTTATTGTCCCTTGTCTGCTCACATCTCCAGGCGGAGTTCCTCTGGGCAGAGTCTACTGTTTCCTTGGATGCCTTTGAAAAGTGGTGGGTGCTTTCTGGGATTCTCTGCTCTGTTTCCATAGATTTTCAGTCTTTAACCTCACTCCTGTTCCTCTTTTCTCCTTTGTTGTCCCCAGCAATCAATTGTAGCCTGGACTTAGTGGTTCCTTCCCCTATAATTGGGGTGGGGGAAGGGAAAGAGCTTTAGTTATGGGCAAACCTAGCTCTGTCTGTTTAGTACTACAAATATTACACACCTCTCAACTTCTGCTATAAATGGGCACAGGCACAATTAACACTGCCATCTTCCAATTTTTGAGTGCTTGACTAACTTTAATTATGTTCTTTTAACATAGGAAATTACACATGGAATACTAGGTTTTTTAACAAAATAGAAATTCCATCAGGTGACATCATAGGGATGCCCAGACAGGGCATCAGCAGAGTTGGAAACTTTAGTTTCAATGCAAAGATCCTCCGCCACTTGAGCTAATGGAGTAACTGACAGCACTAGTAATTTGTCATCATCTATGTGGACCCGCACAAGGAGTGGATGGGCTACTTCGCAAGTAGGTTACACAGATATTTGCTTACAGCAGAGAACTGATGAGATTTCAAGAGTCTTGGGTTCCATTCCAGGCTCTGGAGGGGAGTGTTCTCTAGTAGGCACAGACTCTTCTGCCATCCCCACAGTCTGCCTCCTTCTGCCCATCTCCTCCAATCTGTCCCTGTCTTGGATCCTCTTTACTACATGCTGTCCCAGTTCGAACTCCACAGGCTCATTGTTCTTTGAGATCAGCAAATCCTAGTCTGGGCTGGGCAAACTTTTTGGCCCAAGGGCCACATCTGGGTGGGGAATTTGCATGCAGGGCCATGAATGTAGGGCTGGGGCAGGTGGTTGGAGTGTGGGAGGGGTGGAGTATGCAGGAAGGGGCTCGGCAAGGGGTTGGGGTGCAGGAGGGGTGTGGGGTGTACGAGGGGGCTCAGGGCAGAGCTGCAGGAGCAGTTTGGTGTGCAGTGGGGGTTGGGGTGCAGGAGGGGTTCAGAGTACAGGCTCTGGGCCAGTGCTGCTTACCTGGAGTGGCTCCAGGGTGGCAGTGGCGCACACCAGGGCCAGGGCAAGCTCCCTGCCTGCCCTGGCCCCACGCTGCTCCTGGAAGCAGCTAGTACCATGTCCCTGCAGCCCCTGTGGGAGGGGAAGGCAGTGGGCTCCGTGCTCCAGCAGGCTCCGTATCCAGCCCGTGGGCCATAGTTTGCCCGCCCCATCCTAGTCTCACCTTTTCAAAATCCCTCCTCCCCTCCTCATTCCTCCCCCTAGCTCCTTGCCCACCCAATCCCAGCTGCTATGTCTCAGTCCCTCCACTATTTCTCTCCCTTGTCCCAGTCTGTTACCCACACCCCCATGTTCCCATCTACTCCCCCTGTAGGGTAGGCTCTCATCCCTTCTGCATCTGAATCAGGCAGCTTCTTCCTCCAACTTGCCTCAGCCAAGCAAGGGGGTTGTCTTTGAAAGCACAAGAGTGACAGGCTCCCTACACTCATTACAGCTGCCCGAGAGCTAAACTGTCACAGAAAGCCCTGCTCACCTATGGGCCAGAGCATCTCCAGTGGACACAAAATCTTTGGGGAAGTTAGCAGCTAAAATCTAAGACGTTTACTTAAGCATGTGCAAAGTACAGTTTTTCACAGACTTATAACTTGGCCAGATGTGTGTGGATTTTTCAAAAAGACACATCCCTGACACAAAGACCATTGCACATTCAAATTTGGAGTCCTTGCTCCAAAGCACAGGGCCCTAGAGATTTTTTCAAGGAAAAGGTTGCCAGCATTTTTTTTTTAAACATAGGCCAAACAATGTATTTTTCCCTAGTGTTCTCTGACACAGCTGGGAGGGAAAAATAAAATCCACATGTGGCAGAGACCCTGAGTGGAAAATTGCAACCCAAATGGTTAAAGTTTGGCAAAGTTATAAGCAACTGATTATAAAGGGAAGTGTCAGTGACATTTCTATTACAGAGCCTATGATTATGCAGAGGATGAAGACTAGGGTAAAAAACACTGCAAACTGGCAGGTGTTTTTCATAGTTTCTTGGTTCAGCAGAAAGAGAATTGTATGTGCAGTTTGTTTCCATCCAATTGGGTATTGGTCTCCTTAGATTCCCATCCAGATTCAGCTCACTAGTACAATCTCTTTAAATTCTCGAGTTTCGATGTCAAAGCTATGCAAATGCACTTAGAGAAGCTGCCACATGCAATACCTGTGACCAGCTTTATGGGTTCACATCAGCTCTCATAATGGTCCTCCAGCAGAGGCCAGAAATATTAAGACACTGGGCCTACAAGATCAACTATCTTGACAGCCTGGGCTGCAGCATATTCGCTATATCTGTGACTTTTGCAGAAAGGAGAGTTTCAAGAAGACAAGCCTCCTGCTAGAGAATGACCTTCTTAGGCATGGATTCATATAAAAGTTAAACGTTGATTCTGACTGTTGGAATGCATGTGTAAAGTCTCCTATGGTAAATGTCACAGCACACTGCTGATAGAAGAAGCCCCAGTAGGAAAACTGTCTAGTTCTAAATCAGGTACCTAACATACACCAGATAGCGAGCCTCACTTTGGCAAAATGTCCTCAGATGGGACACAAGACAGACACCTCCACACTCAAAGGTTTGGTTAGAGTGAATTTTTTTGAGTTAGCAGCAAAGAATCCTGTGGCACCTTACAGATTAACAGACGTTTTGGAGCATGAGCTTTCGTGGGTGAATACCCACTTCGTCAGATGCTGAGGAAGTGGGTATTCACCCACAAAAGCTCATGCTCCAAAACATCTGTTAGTCTATAAGGTGCCACAGGATTCTTTGCTGCTTTTACAGATCCAGATTAACACGGCTACCCCCTGATACTTTTTAAAGTTAGTTTCAAATGGGGTTACACCAATTAGCTAACCATTTCTTTTATTCCTGTAAACTTGATACACTAACTACTTACACTGAAGTGTTTAATAGGCAACCCATATTGAGCATTTCCTGATAGTGAAAGATAATTCCCAAAGACTGTCCAGTGTCACCTAAACGGAAAATTTCAGCCACAGGTGAACAGCACTGTAGTAAGGTCCACCAGTGCAAGCCCATACTATAGACAAGCAAAGTTGTGATTTGTACCAGTACAGCAGACCCTACTTTGAAATTGTACACGGTGAAAAAAAGTTGTAGATGGGCAAAGCTGTTAAGCTATATTAGAGATTTGCATCTGTTCAGCCACACTGGTGGCTGGCCACTGAGGCCTGAATTGGGGCAAGTCTCCAGTGGAGATAAGTTAAAATGTAAGCCAGTATGGTTTGAGGACAAGTATGATTTATAATGGTATAATGTAATAGGGCTAATACAATTAGATCTAGCAAGTGATACTGAGTCATGATAGTGAAGAAAGGATCATAAAGGAAACACTTTCAGATCTTGACTGTATCTAAAATTAGTGACACATTTACATAACCAAAGTCGTCTACATTTGACTCACCACACAGTTAGAAGCTGTATGTAAGAAAAGGAAAGAAACCCATATAATTTCCATCCTTACTGCGGCAGATTCAGTTGTCTCAATGCAATACTCCTCTGAAGAAGAAAGATTTTAGTAGATGATGAGAACCTTGGTTATCTTGCAATCAACAGTAGAGAATATACTTTTAAAACTATTTTCATATTTACAGCTACTATAAATGTGAGAAATAATATCAGAATAATTAATATTTCACTGCCACTTTTGTTCAAAAGAGTTTCTGAGGTCATTCTAGCTGTAGCTGATGAACTTGCAGAACAATTGACAAAATATATTTTAAATTTGTAATGGTATAGGAAGTGCTGTGCAAATAAAACAAAATTCTAATCTCATTAGCTTTATTAAATTAGTTTAAATTTCTTCATGTTTTAAGTTTGTATAATAATCGTGGACAAAATGTTCATAAATGTTTATGAAGAAGGCTATAGCTGAGACAGTTCCTATAATAAATTAAGTGTTCAAGGAAATGTTCTAGATTTACTGCCAGATTCTATGTGGTTCTAAAAACCTGTACTGGACTGATCAAAATATAGAACAAAAACAATATGATTTATTAACTTTTTTTTTTTTAAACAACGTGAATTAACACACTCAAGAGGTAAGTCGGATGACATCAACGTACTTCCTTAGGATCATTTGCAGAGAATGGCCAACTTTACTTCAGCAGCACAGTTAATACTGGAGATATTTACAGAGTTAACGCCAATATTTACGTGCTGCTAATGTACTGCTGACATCAGGATCAAGTTAATTGATAAGTGATATTTCTCTTCAGGAGGATGAAATCCTTGTATTTTTGAGGCAGCACAATATGGCCTGCACCTTTTCAATACCCACAAACCATTATGTGCTGCTACGTTAGCCCAAGGTGTTTACAAAACGTCAAAGGAATGAAAGCATAAGTTGTAAGTCAAACCCCACATTTTCTTGTTTAACTTTAACATTAATTTTACAGTATTGACATTAGCTATTTTAATACATTACAAATCCTTCATTAACATCTACTTTTAGTAGTGGACCAATATTCCACATACAATTAAAGTCAGCTTTAGACTTTGTTCCTGTCAAGTTAGCACACAGTAATTTTCTAGTCCAAATTTCAGATCCTTATCAAACTAATTAAATGCTGTGAATAGTTCTCCTCTGATTAGAAGTTAAGTTTGATGTCTCTAATGTGCAAACTTCAGTTCATCTTGACATTAAAAGAAAATTTTAAAAATTCCTGAAACATATGTTTCTTCTTTCCCCTGAATGGAAATCTTTTTGATATTGCTATAATTTCAATGTCACCTTTAACAATACCAGAAGTAAAAATCTAGGTTAAGTATAACTGTCAGTTTCAAGAGGTGAGCAAGAAACTGTAGGTCATATCTCAAAAGGGATAGCAGCTTAGCATTTACAAGAGATACTCTTGGGCACAGGGAGAGGTGGTAGTTTAAGCACCCCAATACCTTTAGGAAAAACCCACAAGTTAATAGGAGTGCTGGCTCTCACTCAGACCTACTCTACACTAGACAAGGTGTAGAAAAAACTCTCCTATTCGAGAGTCTCTAGACACTGCTTAGACTGGCAAAAGTATTTTCACTGGTATGTTAATACCAGTTTCCCAAATAAAATAAGCTATACTGGCAATAGCACGTTATGTCTATACTAGGGCTTTTGCTGGTATAGAAGTGTCAAATACCACACATTCCTAATTGATGTTACTATACTAGTGAAAGTTTCTGATGTAGACCTGGCCTTTAGTAGTTTGAGATGGAATGGTCCATGACTTCAAATTGAGCGCTGGGAGGGAGGAAAAAGCAAGAACACAATGTCTCACATGGAACAGAATCACTGGCAAAGGAGACATAGTGAAGACAAATTTTTCTATTTTTTTTTTGAACAGAAAATATTTGTGTGCATGTCATTCTCCCTTACCCTTGCCTCCTAGAAGCATCAGGGCAGGTCTACAGTAGAAAGCTTTGCTGGCATAGCTATGTTAGTTAGGAGTGTGATTTTTCTTTTTTTTAGCCAACGTGGTTATACTGGTAAAAGCTCTAGTATAGGCACACATCTATATAAAAGTGCTTATACTGATCAGGAAACTGGCACAAGATATAACTGCATCTTTACTAGGAAGGTTTTGTCAGTTTACCTGGTATAAACCAGCAAAGCACTCCTAATGGTAGATAGTGACAGGCCTTAGAATCAGTTTCCATTATTTTCTGGTGTTTAAGAATGGTGTCTTAAAACTTGTCACCCTGACAAAGACCAATGGTGCATCTACTCAGTTATCCTGTTACAGCGACTAATGCTGGATTATACAGGAGATCTGACTACATATATAGTCTCTCTCTGAAAATAAAACCAAAATGCACCTAACTACAATACCGTGCCATGGCAGTAAATTTCTACTGGAAGAGACTGGGCTAATCGTACACTGAGGAAGGGAAGGGAGGGGAAATAGAAAGCCTTCACCCCAGGAGTTACAGTGTTGATGCAGATCAGGGAACAGACCACTCACAAAATAAATTTACTTAAACCTACCTGGCCAAAGGTGGCAAAGGGGTTCTCCACTAAACCAAATAAACTCATGCCCATTGGCGACCAATTTATTTAAAAGATCAAAAGAAACATGCAAAATAGCTAAATACTGCCAACATTTAATTCCTTTGAAAACACATTTCTTATTAATGATCACATACTGGCCAAATTCAACTTAATTGCCTTGTTCTTAGACTTTTGAATGTTTTTACTATGTTAGATATTTACTCAACTCTAAAGTCACACTACTCTCTTCATAACAAAGTCTTGGCAGAACCTTTCTATATGACGTTTTCTAAAAGCAATTTTTAGGATGAGAACTGGTAAGTTAAAAATCTTTTCAACATAGGGTGACATCATCAACTGTGAAGGGACAGGAAGCTTCCATTTTTCTACTTACGATGTTTCCTTGGAATTTTTTTTTGGGTGGGGAGAGTTGAGGTAGAAGAGTGCATCACACTCTGCAAGAACCACCGGGAGGCTTAGGCCCCAGAATCTTCAAGTCTCTGAAATCTGCTGGAAGTCAGGGATATCCACACAGAGGCCCATAACTCTGCCAACCCCATCCTTTGGAGGTAGGACTAATAAAATCATGTTGCCAGAGATGCCCTTGAAGCCACTCATTTAAAGAGGTGGTTTGTTTTCCAATTTAGGGGGGGCAAGCCAGTGGAAGTTAAACTGTTGGGGTATGTCCACTCTAGAAATGCTACAGCACTGCAGCTGTGCCACTGTAATAAGTCCAACTCTCCCAGAAGCAACAGCTAGGTCAAGGGAAGAACTCTTCTCTGTGTGAGCTTGAAAGGTTGTCTCTCTCACCAACAGAAGTGGTCCAATAAAAGATATTACCTCATTCACTTTGTCAATTTAAAACCAGACACAAAGATTAAATACAGTAAATAATTACTTTAACATCCCTTCTGAACTGTTCTACAATGTTCACATTGTGACTTTTCTTAATACTTGTAGCTAAATAAAATCAATCAAGTTTGCTAGGGCCAAAATTCAACACACACTCTACCTCTTTTTCAGTTCACAGAAAGGAGTAGGAGGAATCTAAGCAAATGCACTTTATTCTCTTCCAAGGAAGAACCACAGATTGAACTTTTAGATTTTTTTTCCAGAGGAGATGAACGTGAAGGATCCGATCCATATTAGTGTAAAAAGCCCTTAGGGCTACAATTTAAGTCTGGTATGAGATGGGAACAACATCCTGCTCTGGGTCAAATTCATTGTACAAAAATTCAAGAATGCATAGTAGAGAAGACTTGTTTGATACTTTCACCTAGAGTAATTGATATGTTCCAAATCCTGTGGTTTCTCTTTAGAAGCTAGTAACATAGCTAGTACTTTGCTGGACATCCACAAGCCTTTTAGTATATTCTTATATGTGGACCAGACACTAAAGTGAGCAGGGTTGGGAGTAAGCCTCTAATTTACTTCACATCTGAAAACCATAGCTGCCTAAGTCAAACTGCAGATTCTGGAAGTTTGTTTGCCTCTCCCACCCACCAAATGTCAGGTAGTATACACCAGATCAAATGATATCAAGAAAACATCCAGAGTATTGGCTTTTTTGTCCAGACAAAGATTGCAAGCTTGGGCATAGTCCTTGGAAGTAGTTTATTACTCAAAGTATTATTTGCGGAGGTTCCTTCTACCGATGTGCAATGACTGTTCTGTCAATATGCCTTTGCACTCCCTATCCCTGATATGCAAAACCCTGAGTAGAGGCTTTTTGTCCCAAAGAAAAACTCATAGCTTGTGTAACACCCTACTTTGTAGGCCCCGTGGTACTAAATGCATACACCACAGCACTGTCTGGAAGCTGGGAAGTAAGATAACCAAGATTAATCAGACTGCCCTTCTAATTTGCTTTGTTCTTGGGCATTTCCACTGATTTGCAAGCACTCCATCTAGTCAGATTGGTATGTTGTCTGAATCAAGTCAAAATCTTGCAGTAAGTAATCTTTCAGGGTATGCTACTTTTTCAACCACTATATTAGATACAAGCTTATACTGTATGGAAGCATAAGCTTCTTCAAGTTGTCATTCTATAGTATACTGCTGCATAGGTCTGATATACAATTGGGTGAAAAGCCAAAAACTGGACCTTAGCACAGAACAATGAACCCCAGCAAACTTGGTCCTCACAGCTGGGTGTGTCTTCCAAGGATTCTAGAATTAGAGAAAATGCCATGAAGTGAGAACCAGAAAGCACAAAAGGACTAGTTGGCCTCTTGTTAACTCCCAGTTCCTGGAACAATGTTTTTACCCTACGTATTTCTCTTTGTGTGTCCTGAAAGAAGGTAGTCTTTATGCGCCAGCCATCCAGAACAGAGATAATGTGCTATCTTTTCTGCTATGACCTGATGTCACTACTGTCACAATTTTCATAAGCATTCAGGAGGCCAAAAGGCTTGAAAGGAAATTATTTGCATCTAAAGGATCACTGATCCAATGCACAGACAAGGAAGCCTGCTAGTCAAAAGCAGAGGAACCCCTAATATTTGCTGGTCACTTTGACATAACATTACTGCATTATTACAGTACCCTTAATTTGACACTTAGACAGAAGTTTCAGATATTCCATGGGAGGCAGACTCTTAATCCATTTTGGATTTCTGTAATCCATTCAATGCTGGCTGTGGAGATCCAGAAATAACCCTATCTGAACTACTTCTGATTCCAGACCCTTTTATTTTGCAGTTGAATGTGTATGGGAAAGATTACTTTCTAAAATGTGTGTGTATATATATATATATATATCATAACAACATATATATATATATATATATAACCATTTGTTCATGAAACAGCCATAAGCTCAGTTCTCAGAACAGTTACCTATTACTCCTGTATTCTGAGGCAGACAGTATTGATTGCTATTGTAATTAGTGAAGGTCACTTTTGAAGCTAGAATCATCTGGGCAAAAAGTCCACAATTTTCTTAGTAGATTTACCAAATTAAAGGAACTTCATCACTCCTTTTACTCTGCAGAGCACAAGAATGCTAAGTGTATCTTGTTGCTCTGGATTAGGCTCAATATTCAGTACTATAAGTGAAATCTCCAACAATTAATCTGAATATCAAAAAAATTAAGCAGAAGAAGTATGATCTAATAGCTAAAGCACAGGACTAGATGTCAGGAGGATCCAAGTTCTACTCCCAGCTCTACCAAACATTGTCTAGTACAGGGGTTGGCAACCTATGGCATGTGTGCCAAAGGTGGCACGCGATCCGATTTTTGATGGTACATAGGGCGGGCTGAGCCGCTCACCCTGCCACCGCTCTGGGTTCCCACTGCTGGCCCCTTCCCAGCCAGGGTCCCACACTGGTCCCATTCAGCCCCTGCTGCTGGCCTGAGTGAAGAAACCCCAGGCTGGCAGCAGGCTGAGACCCCAGCTGGCAGGAGCCAGTGGCCAAAACCCCAGAGCAGGGTGGGCTGAGCCACTCAGCCCACCGCCGCTCTGGGGTTCCCGCTGCTGGCCCCTTGCCAGCTGGGGTCCCGCCACCGGTTCCACTCAGCGCCCACTGCTGGCCTGGGGGAAGGAACCCCAGGCTGGCAGTGGGCCGAGACCCCGGCTGGCAGGAGCCAGCGGCTGAAACCCCAGAGCAGGGGTGGACAGAGACGCTTAGCCCACCCCCAAAACGCCAGAGCTGAGCGGGCTGACCTGCTCAGCCTGCCACTGCTCTGGCATTCTGGCTGCTGGCCCTTGCCAGCCGGGGTCCTCGCTGCAGCCCCCCTCAACTTGCTTCCGGTTGGAGTTCCAGTGCAGGCCCCCTGCCAGACAGGGTCCAGGGTTCTGGCCCTGCTCAGTCCTACAACCCACCAGCTCCACTCACCTCAGCTGCCGATCTGGGGTTCCAGCTGGTTAACAACTGACCACTCAGAAGCCTGTGTGCAGCTTAAAGTATCCAAATACGTGTCACCAGTCATTGGAAAACTCAGCAAGGAAAAGCAAGGGCAAGGATCACACTAAACTAATAAGATCTGCATTTTAATTTAATTTTAAATAAAGCTTCTGAAACATTTTGAAAACCTTGTTTACTTTACATGTAAGAGTAGTTTGGTTATATATTATAGACTTATAGAGAGACCTTCTAAAAAACATTAAATTGTATTACCAGCACACGAAGCCTTAAATTAGAGTGTGTACATGAAGACTCGGCACACCACTGCTGAAAGGTTGCCGACCCCTGATTTAGTAAATATCCACAATCCTGAACATCTGAATGGTCATGAATCTTCTTCTTGACAATTAACAGCTTTTTTTTTTTTTTTTTAAATAAAAGTATTTAACAGCACATGAGACTCATTCATTTAAGTAAATGGCAGTCTTCTCCTTCGGAGGCATTTTCCCCTGAGGATGCGGAGTCATTTTTGGAGTCATCATTAAATTCTGGATTATCTTTCTTAATCCAGAAGGGTAAGGGGAGAAGGGGGTCACTTTTTCACAAATGAAAGATGAGGCTAGCACTTATCTACTTCAAGGGAATTGTAGCACTAAACCAAATATTTGCAATTTACTTTAACCATTCAAAAAGTCATTATTTAATAAAAAATGTTCAAAAACAAAATTCCAGAAATAAATGTACTCTGCCTTTTTAAATTACCTAAAAGAAGTCGACTTTCAGTTACTATAGGACTGAAATGATAACTTAACTTAAAGGCCCTGGAACTAAGATTCAGATGTTAGATACAATCATAGAACTTATCTTACAACAGTGTAACTCTTAAAAGCACTGTATATCTCCAAAGCTTTCAAAACAGATTTCTAGTGCTTTCAAATGGAAATAGATTCTGTTGAGCCTATTCTGCATCAAACTGTTTAGAAAGCTGCTCCCTGTTTTAAACTTTAGATTCAGTATTTAAGACAATTCAAATTATCCTTTCTTCCTAGATTTAAATGAAGTGGTAAGAATTTTATATTATATGGGCCTTTCTTGTAATATGAATAATAAATTGTAAGGCACCTCAAATTCTTTCATAACGAGATGACTGTTCTTCACTATCTTCCAAGAATTACTGGCATAGATATACCAGATCCTTACTGGTGAAGAGTAACCCACACGTTAAGGAACATCCATAAATTAAGGAGCGTATGCTAACTGGCAGATTTCCCCTTCTAATTCTGAGTCAGAGGTGTCATATTTTTTGTCAGAGGCTGGGAAGACACTGCCAAGAGAATCTCTCCTTCTGTGTGCCACATGAAGCCACCTGTTCAGAGACAGAACAATCCCTGTACCCTACATCTGCAGAGTATTATTGCACACTTGTTTTCCTTGTTTTGTTCTGTGTTTTTAGATCTTAAATATTTCCTAAGATAATATACAACAAATAAAACCGTAAAAAAAAAAAAGCTTAAGAACTTTTGATCAAACTTCCTATGTCTGACTGCTTGATTCAGAGGTCGGAATCAAATTGGTTGCAAAAGGAAGGGGAGGAGCCAGTCTGAACCAGGTGGTATGAAAATACTTGTTCTTTCCATTCTAGGCTTCTTGCCTGCCTATCTGTAAAAGAAACAAAATGGATCTGATACTGCAAACACTTACTCACATGCTTAACTTTAAGCATATGAATAGTCTAACTGGCTTCAGTGGGAATACTCACATGCTTAAAGTTAAGATTGCAAGTGTTTGCAAGATTAGGGCCTAACCTGTCAGTTGACACTGATGGAAAATAAATCAGACCAGTATGGACATTATATGATATGAGAGATAACACCTGGAAACAGAAAACCTAACCACTTTAGCAGGGGCTAAACGCCAAAGAAAAAAAATGTAACCAGGACAGTTTGCACATTAACAAGTCAAATTTTTGTTTTCTTCTTTTGCAGGTTCATGAAGGTTCGATGTTGTGGATTTTATTCTAAGTGACAATTCAATCTCTATTCTGAAGGCTCCAGCACTGGTGCAGAAGACAGACATAAATTTTACCATAACAACATATCAAATATATTCCACTCTATTTGGGTCATTGATATGATTTTTAGAAGAATTATTACATTTACAGATGACCTTTAAATCAAATGGTACTTAAAAGGGAATATATTTTAGAGATATTTATTAAACTACATACAGAATGCATAAATGAAAATATTTAAAAGAATTGTAAAGCATGTAAGGATATTCTATAATGAACATTATAACTACAACAGAAACTACACCATCCTCTAAGCAAATTATGGAACAGCTGATTATGTAATAAAATAGTAAAACATACATACAAAAAAGTAAACTAGTGGCCTCTCCATTTCTCAAAGATTCGATATCAAACAACAGTAGTGAAGGCTCATATTACTATGACTTCATTTTTACATAATCGATGTAGTTATATTTTCAAGCACATCAGTACTACCTTATTTTTGTGGTAAGTTATCATTATGAATATATACAAAATACATCTTATGATGTGTTATCCTTGATTTTTATAGCTATTTGACTGTACCTGCTAATTGACATAATTTGATATTTTGCAAGGAGTCTCCTACTAAGTGTAACTACTCAAAATAAGTTAGAATGAGGCAAACAGTTGATTCTAGGCTACTGATGGATTTTTGTTCATTCAAAATATGCTTATTCTCCTCATGCTCTGTTTTCCTCAAAAGAAAAAAAAAAGCATTAAATTTAAGTCTTTCTGTGGTGGCACCTTGCCATCTCAAAATCTGTGTCTTTATGAAGCTATTTGAAGGGTATTGTGCAGAGTGCAGGGACAAAAAACAAAACAAAACCAAAAAAGCACACTGAGAACACGGTGTGTTTATCATGGTGGGTGAACTCCAATTTAACAAAGCATAAGAACTTTCTTAACTCCATCTCTATTCAGCAAAACACTCAAACATGTGCTGAAGTGTTTTGCTAAATAGGGAGAGAGTGTGCTGAATCAAGGCCTTACTGACTAGTTCGATACAGTTTCCTACAGAACAGAAAATGGGTCACCCACATAGGTTAAAGCGAAGTTATTTTGTAGTCTAAAAATGTAGACATGAAAAATATTCATAATGTTGAGTTGTCACATTTTCATCAGAGAAACCTCAGTAGGATCGACAAACTGAATTCTACACATGAAAAATACAAAGGATGAATCTGTTTTCTAAACAGGAATTTTTTCAAGGAAAATATTTTTTGTGAAGGTTCTTGTACTTGTTAAATCAAGTATTGAACATTGGTATACATTTCTTATGGCAAGTTAGCAAAGGTATCAGTTTTAGATATAAAATACTGATAGCCAAGTCACTATGACTGCAAGGTTATAGTTGACACCAAGACCTTAATTACAAATCTAGGGAAAGTTACTGCTTTAAAGACATACAGAACTATCTTTCAGAACCTAATGCTCTAGAAGAAATTATTCTCTAACTAATAGTTCAAAATTCTCCAATTTATAAACTGGATGCAAAACAAGCACTCTTGCAAACTAAGGCCCAGATTTTAAACCTTACTGTGATATTGAGAAAGAATAGGCATTTCCCTATGGTCATATTTCAAATTATATTTGTATGCACTATTGAAGTGAGCAAAGATTTAATTCCATTTTTGGATCAAATCTACAGCTTTACTAATTGAAGTAGGGACAACATATATTTAATAATCCTTGCATACAATACACATTAAATTGAGATATATGCATACATAATGAAGATCAGAAACTGGCCCTTTGTTTAAAAAGCAGCTGTGTGACCCAAGATGATGTCTCCTAATTAATATTCTTCCCACCTTTGGGCCAAAACATCTGTTAGGATGGGCTCATGGAGAGGATCTGCACAGATACTGGTGAAAAATAGGAGCTGGTGGAGAAGCATCATTCTCCCTTCTTCTGAAGCCAGTAGAAGATCCTCTGCATGTTTGGAGGCATGAAAAAGAGAACCCTTCTGTTCACCAGTGTTTTGCCTGTACAAGATAATGCTAACAGAGTAAACATTATGTTGCAAAGAATCCTCTTTTACAATGTGAATTCTCTACATGTGTGTTTTGAGCCAATTACAGGTGAGGGTTCCTATCAGGAAGAAATGGTGCCAGGAGAGATGGCAGGCCTCCTTCTAATCCCCCACTCCTGACAGATGTTTTGGGTAGCTTACATTTATGGGTGCTTGGGAGTGCTGTGCTACTCTTTCTGTGCTAACAGCCTGGAGATCACACCCCCAGCCCAATCTACTAAGGGCCAACTTTGCCCCAGGAGGTTACCAGCACAAGTTCCAAGTCATAACCTAGGATTTCCCAGTCCTACTGCAAATTTCCCCCATATAGGGGATAATTTAACTCATTTTAGATATATTATGAAATATTAAATGCAAGCTCCATGCATTTTTAAAAATAGAATATAAAGCCAATTGAAAAGTTGTAAAGACCATAAAATGCTGATTATAACACTATTTTCACAGAAAATCTCTTTAAATTAATGTTAATTGTCACTATTTAGACCCAGTCATTTCCCCCTAAGCAAAACCATCTTTAATACAAAAGGGGAGTTGGTGTGAGTAGCAGGGTGAAATAAGAAGACTTTGTTCTGAAGATTTTAAAACAAACTATTTACTACCATAAAGAAATAAGGGCAAATTCAAAGGTTAAAGTATTAATGCAATGGTGTAAATATTTTACATATAACTAAATGTTAAATTGCATTTCACAGAGAAGCTGAGTTTCTTATTATTTAAAAATAGTGTACCTGACAGAATAAGACATTCCCCTCCTACAATACTTTAGTAGTTGTGAAATAATTTTCTCACTAAATATTGCCATAAAAACTTTACACCAGACTGGGGTTCCCCCCAGAGAATATGTAAATTATTCAGATTTTTCACTTCAGAAAATGCTTGCAGTGAATATCCAACTATTATTTCAAATAAACTCAGAAATTAGCATGTTTGGTAATAAAGGATTACTCAGACATTAAATAGACCAGTCAATCAGCAACCACATCTCCCAACACACTGCTTCCCCTCCAAATTATATGAACACTTGACAAGATAGACAACTCAAAACAAGGTAGATTAAAAAAAATATTAGTGCAGTACGGTGAACAGTAAAGTAAGTGAATTCTGATTCTAGAAAACCTCAAATGCGGTTTTAATGTATTGATTTGGAGGCACTTCTACCAAACTTTTTGGTTTAAAAAAAAAAATCAAGATGAGGCAATCCCCCCATCCACATCTAGACATAAGTTTTTGGGTAAAAGAACAGATATTTAAAAATCATTTAGTTTTAATTATTATTGCTAAAGAGGATCTGCACGTAGTTCGTGGCTTCTTAAAAAGTAAGTCTCATGAAAACAATGTTTATTCATAGGCAAGGAAAAAATTAAGTGGACCAGCCTCAAATCCTTGTTACACAAATGTCTTACTAAATGACTGGCAGAATAAAACTGAAATGCTTATTTAAATCTGATAACATACAAAAGCCTACATTAAAATGTTAACGCTGGATTTAGTTTAAATCAACAAAAACCAGGAAATGCAGTTATGAAGGATTCCAAAACTTTAAACTGCCTTGCCTAAGATATCATAGTTTTTAAACAATGGGTGATTTTACATGTGTTGTAATAACTAGGCACAAGTTAAATAATTTTCATGAAGTAGATATGCAGCTATCCATTTCAATTGACTTAGAAAAGCAAGAGAAGACTATAAAGAAAGCATAGGAAAATTGACACAGTAATCTGCAACAGCTTTTTTAGAGAGTTATGATCTATTATACGAGCATGTGTTGTCAGCTCTCAAAACTATTATTTAGCCAACATGTCTATAGTTTTGTGTACACACCTAAAGTAGGAATAATAAAAATGGTCACAAAATGTTACACATATGCAGGTTTGTAAAAAAGTAAATCTTGTGCACTTTTATCCCTTTCATCTTCAATTACTATTAGATAATTAAGACTAATTAAAAAAGTTAAATATAAAAATAGTAATGTTTAAATGCCCACACCAATTATTTTTAAGGGCCCCTCATTGCAGTCCTTATTCAGGCAAAACTCCCAATGCAGTCAACAAGAGTTTTGCCTAAGTAAGGATTGCAGCAGTCAAACTTAAGTGTGAGAAAAAACACACCTTACATCCCTCTAGACAGTCACTATACTCTCTTTTGGGCTGTGAATAATACAGACCAAGTTTCAGTATGGAAAATTTCTATAACAAATCAAGAGCTGAAAAGTGGATTTTATAATGAAAATTGACTTTATTTAAAGTAGCAGTCCTGTGTGATATTTGAGCTTGTAAGTTAGTAAGCCTTCTGAGTAAGTGTGTTGGTACACATTTTAATTCCACATTTTGAGGCAACTGCCCCAAAATACTACTATATTCCAAAACTATCCATTTAAGGCAATCAAGTATTTTGAACAAATATTAAAAACCAAAGGATTGCAAATATTAAGGCCATGATCCTGCAAATTTTTACTCATAGCAGCCTTTAACAGTATCTGTGTCTAAGAGTTTGCAGCATTAGGCCCTAAATTTACAATAATCCTTTAGATTTATAGTTAAAATCTAGACAGCATACTGTCCTTCAAAATATTACATTAGAAATACCCTCAATATTAGTCAGACTGAGGAACACCTTATCAAATTTTCACCTTTTAAATTTGTAACAAGGGAATTTTAGATAGATTTGCCTACCAATATAATTCCAATTTTCATTAACAGGACTGTAATAGCTTTTGCACAGAAAAATTAGAACAAAATTATTAAAATGAATGCAAAGTCCTTATATTCTTAGAGAACTGGAAACTCAAATTATTCGTAACTGAATAATATCCATTGAATCAAAAACAGAGGTTCTGAACAGCTTCTAAAGTTTAAAAAAAAACTTTGCATGTTATGCAAATTATTCCAAAACAGGAGTATTAATAATAATCCCAATAAAATAGTAATTTTGGGGGGTTTGTTTATTCTAATAGAGATTTTAAAAAATTCACTATCTATTTGCAATAAAATAAAGGCAAGATGGTGGGTTTATCAACATATAAAAGTTATGCTCTAGTCCAAATTTATTTACATTTTATATTTTGTGCACTCAAGGTTTTGGTTTTCAGATGTTAATTTTATGTAGAAGGCTTTCAGTATCTACAAAATGGTCATACTATATAGAATATTTCCCAAATATTTTTAAGAAAAAAAATTTCCTAAAATATTGTTACAATAAAAGGTGTATTATTGCTGACCACTTGCAATCCTTCAACCTGATTTGAAATTAGCTACCGAATAAAGGATAGATACATTTTACACATCTATGGATTTGCTGGAGCTTTTTCAGGTACAGTCAGCAATTGTATGGGCATATTGCAGCTTTTAAAAGAAAAGTTTATATCTTACATTTTGGTACAATTATTTTCTGCAAAGATATATACATTTAAAAAAAGGCAGTAAGATTTGATTAAGGCTAATAGCTCTAGACCAGCTGAATACTCAAATTGCGAATGTCACACACAATATGTTCATAAAATTAGTTTTTGCCACAATGCATTTTATGAGAGATAAAGTCTTTTAATTTCTAGTGCTCTGTTTAGTGTTTAAACATAAATTTGTTTGATCTTAGTGTAATGACTTTTTAAATTTCAGTTGTTTGTTTTAATGGTTAGCTGAGATTATTCATATACAAGTAGAAAGGTCTTGATTACTTTGAGTGGATTTCTCAGTTTCAACCAAATTACCACTTAGTGCAAAGCAAGACTTGCAAGATGAGTACGGTATATTCTATGTTTATTATTGTTAAATAATTCATTGTTTTACTGTATAATACCTAAATATTTATTGATAGGTTCCAAGATAAATTAAAATTTCTGATAACTCTTTATATAGGTGGGGTTTGAAAAATTTTTTGCAAATTCTATACTGCTTTAATGGTGAAGTGGCTAGTTATTAATAACTTTCAAAAATAATTTTGTACAGTACATTTAAATGCACTCAGCTAGTTCTCCATTCTTCTTTCACACACACTATTGACAACAGAATAAAATTACTTAAAAATAACTATTGTATCATCCATTACTATTATTATTTTGCATTAGCAGTAGTAATTCCCAGTACAAGAATATGAGAACAACACTATATGGAGAATTTATGTAACTCCAATAAGCAAGACTGTTGCAAGCTCAGCTTTTTGTACATATTTTGGCCACTTAACACACAGACTGTCTTCAGAGGGAAATGGAGACTGTTTTTTTATTTAGTCTTAAAACTTAACAGAGCGAATGTGAAGAAGAATAACTTCAGCAAACAGAAAATCTTTAACTCGGTATAACAGTCTCACTATGCATAAACCAAAGAAGTCCTATTACTACATGCATTTTTTAAAATAAAGAGCATCTGAAATATGTGAAATGTTAATATGATATATACCATTCTCATGCTCCATCAGCTTTCCAGAGAGAATTTTTCAATCACAGAAGTAAGTTGTTCTCCAGAATCAGCTCTCTATTGAAAGGTCAAAACCTGCAATAAAAATGTCATGTATTATAACATATTTCCGACACCCACAGTTTCATGGTTGATCCCCAAACATAGATGTAGGTCATCAAGTTGACCCTCACTTTGTCTATGTTAAGGAAAACCCTAATTTTAAAAACACACACAAAAAAAACCCCCTCAAACTGACTTGATTAGAAACACCTGTGATATGCTTCTTTATTATCAGTAGCCTCCTGAAACAAATCAGATTAGTATGTTTCTGCTTTCATTCTCCCTATAATGTATTCTTGTGGGAAGTAAGGGGGAGAAAGAGTGGGAGGGGAGAAAAAGAATTAAACAGTTAACTATAAACATTTAACAATTAACGTGTGCGCTGTGATACTTCCTGAAATCCGCTACTGACTTTTATCAAGAAGTGTTTAGCATGTAGTGCTTTCTTTAAAACAGTTTTTAGCCCACTTTTTTCAAGACACCAGCAGTACAATCAACATTTTTAACAAGGAGGAATTGTATAAACACAATAAATTACTCTATAGCATCTAATGGAATTGTATAGTATTGCAGTCACACACATTTGAAAGCGGGGGGTGAGGGGGGAGAAATGTGACCATGGAATTTATTGGATAAAAACAAGGCAAAAACCTGATAAAGATGGTCACTTCAAAATATTTACAGGAAGAAACAATGAATTAATATAGCCAAATTCTCAGATTTATTTAGCTTTTGGACTATAGGTGCTATGACAAGATACATCCTGACTATGTCTAATAAATAAGCAGCAGATGATTAGATCTGGTCACCTGGTTACAAATATTTTCAATATATTGGCTCTTTACTCCTTAACTGTATTTTCAAGTTTTATTAAAGACATCAATAATATCTTGAATAAGGTTAACTTACTTTTATTGTAAAAATGCATTTTTCTTTACCTTTATTTCTCTTCCCCAATACACCTTCACTATTTCCACCCTTTTAAGCACAAATAATTTGGAAAAAATATCCAGACAATAATATATTTCTTTTGTTGATTTTTTTTCCTAAACAAAATTATAGAAATATAATCGTTTAGTATGTTAAATGTTAAGTTTGAAGCTAAACATACTCCTGTTATCACAAAAGAAATTTAAAATCACGATCAAGATATTTTCCTAAGCCCAAATCTTAACCCAATTGGACATTTCTTACTAGATAAACAAATCAGTGGATTTTTTATTCAATTCTCAAAGTTAATAATAATCTATATTTACAATGGATACACTTACCAGCCTTTAGAAATTAAATAGCTAAAAATATATATATTTTTGCCACTTTCAGTAGCGGTTTCCTTCAGACATTAACAAAGACCACAGAGAGTCATTGCTATTTTTTTCAGTTTCAAGATTATATCTTGATTTTGAATAAGTCTTCTTTGGAAATGCTTTCATATTTAGTAAAATCTATATATTTGTATTTATATACCATTTCTGTGTATACACAATAATAAATGGGGACATACTTGTACTCTAGTTATTCTAAACTGCTAAAATTTTAAAAACTGTTCAGGATTAAAGGAAGATTTTGAAGTCTACTACTTTCCACAAATAGAAACTAGCTTTCAAAAGTACAACTACAGTGAACTCCAATTAGACACAAATATTAGTCAATTAAAAATAGTCAAACTTACAACATAACTGAATTAGAAATGAAGTTACATTATCCACCTCCAATCTTCATGCAAGACTGATGGAAGTTGTCATACAAAAATAAATGAAGCTGAGAACTAAATTATTTCTCAGAATTATAGACTCATTAAATCTCTAAGGTATAGACCTATCCAAATGTTTCTTTTAGCAGAATTAGACTTAAAAAAAATTACAATAAAGGGTTAAACAAATCAACACAGGCATTGATTTAAGTTATATTAAACAAAACAGAAGGTTTAAACTAAGCCAATCCTTACCATCTCAGAAACATAGTGTACCACACACAATTATGAAAATATTTTCATGATAATATAGAGTTAAAAAGAAAAGAAGTTCAAGTTTGATAGGTACTAAGACAGTGACTACTCAGCAATTCTATAGAGCAAGTGCCAATAATTCACAAAATAAATAAAACTGCAAACCGACTTTTTCATTTAGGTTTAAATTTAGACAACTTTCATATCCCTATTATTAGTCTCACCTTTCCCTCAATATTTATAAATACTTACGATTATTTCTATCTTAAAAATGCATTACTAGCTGAGTCAAAAATTAAATAACTTACTTCTAAACAAAAGTAGTGTGTAAAGAGTCACAGAAATGTAATATACTGTGTATAAAAATAAAGTGATTTTGTACAGCTTGATCCAAACAAAAAAATAATATTATTAAATAGGAAAGGTAGTATTTTTTTCTGACCACTGGTTCTAGTGCAAGATTATTATTATTATTAGCTATTTAGAACTTGCAAATAGATGCATAGAGAATATATCCAAAATATATTTATATACTTTAAAAAAAACGATTTTCTGTTTTTTAAAATTTTTGCTATCAAATATTCATTTCAATTTGGACACAAAAGCCTGAATTTTATTCCCTATAGCTTCCACAGATAGCCAAAATAAGTCTAAGATGCTCTACCTTTGACAATTTGTGATGAAATAAGCAATGAATGTAATTACTGAAATGATTAGTAATTGGCTTTGGAAAAAAAACCTGTATGTAAGAAAGCAAATACCTCCAGCATATGCAGAGACTATAATTTTAAGTTTCCCAGTTCCTTTTAAATATAGTTTAATATTTCCTATCTCAAATATTAAAAAAAATTACAAAAACAGACCGTTACATTACTATTCTGTACATAAAAATAGGAAGTGTGTGTATATATTACACAAAACATTCCAGATTTGTTTTTGATACACCTGTTAGAACAGCCTTATGACATCCAATATGGGTAACAAATTTTCCTTGAGGAGTGTACATATAGGCAGGTAGCGTGTATGCAGTTCAAGCAATATGTAACTACAAATTCTAATGTATCCTAATATAGAAAACAACAATTAACTTAAGGAAATTAAAACTATTAAGTTTAGAAATAAGTTTTCTTCTATAGCTTTGTATTTCACATGGAACAGTAAGAAGTCTCGATTCTATTAAGCTTAAAAAAGAACAAAACAAAAAACAAAGAGGGCAGATGGTACAGTCTAACTTTAATATCTAGCTAACTAAACTATTCTATCTTAAAATGTTGCTACAATACATTTCCAATACAATACAACACAATATCAGTAAAAGCTACCCACGTAATTCCAAATTACTAGGAAATAGTCCTTTTTATTTATTAAAAAAAAGTTTCTTCAATCTCCAGTAGATTTACACTTGCAAAAAACAAAAACAAAAACACCCTGTACCTCTTGGGAAGTTTCAGTGCAACATTAGCTTTTAACAGGACAACTGTAGCCTACTTGAAAAGTTTTTCTGAGAGCCAAAATAACTGAACAGGCTTAATAGAAACAAATTTATGAAGAGGATACTGATTATGTTTCATGACAAAATTATAAGCAATAATCTGATCACAAATGAATAACTATAACTTTCATTTATGGGTCTAGTGTAAATACATGTTTATTAGAGCTAAAAATATATTTAGAGAAAATATCAAATTAATCTTTTCTAAGGCCAAGTAAACCTCAGTTAATGTTTGACATTTTAACTGAGGTGAAAAATGCAAGCAGTCTTATGAGGTTCAATTTAAACTAAGTAAATTTCTCAAATACATTAAATGAGTAAATCAAGTATCAGGAAACCTATATAAATTACATAAATGTGCACTGTATAATGATATCAGATTGCTTGTTGCTTTCTTTTTAGCCACACCCACTTTTATATCATTATAAAAAATGGAAATAGCAAAGTTCTGAAATAAAAATGAAGCTAAAAAGAAATCACTGATGTAGTTAAATATCTAGTAAATACAAATATTTTAATTATAGAAGACTATAATAAAGCATAATAATATGTATGCTAGGTACTTAATGTCAGAGAATGAAATAAAGCATACGCACCTGTACAATACTTACCTGTTCTGTTTTATAAATTAACTATGAGAGTCAGGACAGTTATTTCCTTGAAAGTGAAAGTCAGTGTTTATAAGTTTACTTCCATTGCTGAATAGTGTAAATCTGTTCAAATACTGATATTTTAAAAAGTATACACTCAGCTACAAAGAAACAGCTTTGTGCACATTCTGGCACAAAGTATTAAAAATGTTTCTTAAAACAGTTAAGTAGTAATCATGTACCTCCAAAGAAATAAATGCTAAAATGTCATAAGGTATTATTAGCATCACAATTTAACAGATTAAACTTAAATTTCTAGCTATGAGGATTTAAGGATAAGCTAGAGACAAACTAAGAGTAACTGTACCTGAATAGATAGACTGAATAGTCTGATTTGTATACTGGATTTAAAAACTGAGAAAAACCCAGGGTTCACAATAAGAATGTGTTCTTAAACTATTGTATTTCTGCCTTACACAGAAAATACCTTGAATCCAGCTAACATGCTACGTTTTGTATTTCACTTTAAGGCTACAAGCCTTCAACCATGTACATAGAAATCCTTTGTACAACACTTCTGCACCCCAACTCTTCTGTACGTCCCTCCTCCTACGTTACTCTATTAACTCATTATTTTCGGTGCAGAGGGTGCTAAGTAAAACGCACAAACTCTTGGCACTAACCAGAGTGGATAGATGCGCGCACGGGGGGTGGGCTGGCGGGGGGGGGGGTGCACAGCGAGAGAAGCGGAGAAATCCTATGAACCAGTCCAACCTTCAAGCCCCAGTAATGCGTTCATGCAGCCAATCAGGGGGACCGTATACTCGGTCCAGTATTTTCTGAAGTGGCACATAAATGAGGGCCCGATCCTGAATACACGGAGCACCCAGCGCTCCCCGGTATTCAGTGGGGCTACTGGGTGCTCAAGGAAAGTAGACTAGTGCCCTGAGATCTAGCAGGATTCGGGGAAATATTCATACGTCTTCCTGCATCTGAGAAAGGTTCTGGCGGCCGAAAGCGAATAGGGAAGTAGGCAGAGGAATAAAAGTAGCGCTAGAAATTGTATCTGGGAAGGAGCCAGATGGTCTGCCTGTTTCTGAGTTTGCAGCGCTGTACGTTTAGCTTATCTGCCTGCCCCCTGTACATTATTATCCCCCACTCACTCCCACCAAGTAACTGCTGCAACAAAAAGATGTCTTTCTTGTGTGTGCGCAACTATGAAGCGTGAGCGCCCACGCCAAATCCAGTCCCGAGAGGGTTAAATAGCGTCGTGGAGGAAAAGACACAGTGTCACATATTATGTGTATGCAACGGGGTAGTCGCTCATCACATACACTGCGCGAATGAACCCATTACATATCACCATTAGCACAAATACTCATAACCTAGGGGAGACCGAGAACTGCTGCCCACCGAGAACTGACATAGAAACAGCCACCAAAAAAACAGCTAAGCCAATGACAAATAGCGACCCGGGTGACAGAGACGGAGAATTTAGTAGGCGGAGAAGAGATGGTGAATGGCCACTTCTAATCACAGTATTAGGCTACGCTGCCTGTGGGAACGATATTTACTCATTTTGGGGGGATGGAGGAAGAGAAGGCGAAAAGCACCTACAAACGACTGGTACGATTCAAATGGTCCCAAATTACGTTTTCCCTTTGAGCTCGGGAAGTCAACTCGCGTGTTAATGTTAAAAACAATTAGTCCTGGGTAATATACGATTAAAAGCGCGTCGGTCCTTCGTTATTAGCCAAAGGGACGGAGATGATAAGTGCGATAGCGTGCGGCTGCACAACCGTCACCCAGGTCTCTGCTAAAGGCGGCTTCGAGACCGTGAGACGGGAAATTACGATCTTAAAAAGTGCGAGGCTGAGAGAGCTCCGAGACAGAGGAGTTAACCTGCCTTCACGGAAAAGGGGCGGGGGGAAAGAGGGGCTATTCGGGGGGCCCTAATCCGGGTTACAAACCCGGGGGGGGGCGGGAGGCTGAGAGAGGGGAGCCCTGCTGACTGCTGCAGACCAGTGGAACCAGCAATCGCTGTATCCCGAGCATCTCCGGTCTGCCCCGCCATGCCCACGGCCACGGGGAACACAGCCTGTCACGTCACGTCAGGGCAGCGGGGCGCCCACTGGGAGCTGGGAAGGCGCCCTCCGCTCGGGGTGTTCCGGGTCCCCACCCTGCCTCTAACTTCCCTGCCCATCTCTGCTTGGGGCTGAGCCGCTCGCGAAGGGGGGGGGAGGGGAGAGGGGCACGATCGCAGACAGGGTCTCTGCCCGGGAGATGCTCCCTTCAGCCGCCCTGGGGCGGGGGTTACCTGAGAGAGGCGGGCGCTCCGGGCCCCGATCCTCCCAGGCTGGAGACTGACAGTGACAGATACGCTGAGGAGCCGCCGCTACCGCCGCCCTGCTCACCCCACTGCTGCCTCCGGGGCCGGGATCCCCACCGACAGGGTTTCGGGTGGATTTTTCCCGGAGGCGGGACACGGGTCGACCCCGTTAACCGGACAACACCCTCCCCCCGCGGCCGCTCCCTCCGGCTCTTACCGCCTGTGCGGGCGCCTCCTCGGGCCGCGGGTATTTTTGGCGGCGGTCTGCGCCCAGCCCAGCGGCCCCGCCAGCTCCGGCTCCCCCGCGGCAGCGATGCGATCGGGCATCACTCGAAAATGGCGCCGAAAGCGCAGGGCTCTTCATTCAAATTCGTTAGAGCCAGCCCCGCTGCCCTGGGGCATGCCGGGAATGGGGGGGGAGCGAGGGGGAGAGCTGCTCGCGCTGAGGCAGCGCTACGGAGGCGCTGCTGTCAATAGCACCCCTCCCCCTCCCCACTGGCGCGCGCTCCACCCCCTCCCCGCTAGCGCGCGCTCCCGCACTAGCAACCCAACCGCCACTCACGGGGGGGAGGAGAAGGGAGGGGGGAATGTCACCCAGAGCCCCAGACCCTGGGGAGAGAGACAGTCATTCACCATCAGCCCTATGGACTTGTCAAGGTAAAGGGGGGGCGAGAGGGGGCGGGGGAGGGAGACTCAGAGAGAGGGGAAAAAAAAGAGGGGGGCAACATCGAGAAACTTAAGCGCACCCGATAATAAACCAGTCCATCCCCAAGCCCATTGCCAGTGCAGCGCTCGCGTTACAGCCCGACACCCCCTTCCCCCCGAGCCAGGCCACGCAGAAGTTTGAGGCGCTCAGAGTTACTCGCCCCCATGGCACAGCTGTAGCCTGTGGGGCCCGATTCTGTCTTGGCCACAGCAGCTCCCACAAGTCAGTTTACATCAGCGCTGTATTTGGCCTAATTCTGCCCTCAGACACAGCTAGGCAGTTCTGCCTGAAGTGGGCTGCAGCTGTGTGGGCCCATCTGAGGGCACCCTTGGGCCCAGAGTGTATAACTAGCCACTGGACAGACTGCCTACCTTCAATGTAGGCAAATTAAGATTTCCTTTGAAAGTGTTAGCTTTGGCATTTAACAAGGCTCAGCAATGTCTATAGACTCTTTCATCATCCAGCCACTTCATAAACATTGACTAAACATGGTATCCCACCTGCTAGTTTGGTGTATCACTATCCCCATTTTACAGATGGGGAAGCTGAGATGGAGGTTGTGACTTGCTCAGGGCTGTGGAGGAAGGATAAGAAGTCAGGTCTGCTTGACTTTTAGTCCCCTGTTCAAACTACTAGACTACACTTGGCTTTTAACTGTTTAAGGACCTGCTCCTGTGAGGGACCCTTGTGCTTGTACAGAACCTATCCATTGCACCAGTGCAGAGTAGCTTGCAGGGTCAGGGGCTGGGCCTAAAATTTTAACCTTAATGTAAAATTATTGTAAGATATTTCATGTAACTTCTTTTCCTTTCCTTAATAAAAAGATTAAACAAACAAGGCCCTGATCTTGCAAACACTTGTTTACATACCTAACTTTGGGGCAGATTTTCAAAGGCACAAATGAGAGTTAGGTGCTGTACTCCCATTGACTTTTATAATCTTTGAAAATCTTTCCCTTCATGTATGTGAGTGAGTCCATTAAGCTCAGCAAAACTATTCACAAGTATAAAGGTTTGTAAGCTGAGGGCCTAATATTTCTACTGATTTCACTACACACTTCTAGAGCTGTATGATCAAAAGTATGCAGTTCTGGAACTTCACAGTGAAACGGCAATGCAAAAATAACACAAATAATTACATAACTAACATTACCATTATGTAGAGAGACCTGAAGAAGAGCTCTGTGTAAGCTCCAAAGCTTGTCTCTTTCACCAACAGAAGTTGGCCCAATAAAAGATATTACCTCACCTATGTTGTCTCTCTGATATCCTGGGACCAACATGACTACAACAACATTGCATATATTGATATTCTGTGTTTAATTTATTACACTGTCCTTCAAACTTAGTGGAAATATTATATAGTACATTGCAAAAGTGATTTTTAAATTTGTATATCCTTTCCCTCTAATTATCTATGAAACAAGTTCATAATCAGCACTAGCCACCTGAAAAACTTCAGCTTGTAAAGTTTAGCTATTTTAAATTGTGTTAAAATAATTAATCACTTTATAGCAGTAAAGATAATACATATTTTCACCCTTAATTTACTAAAAGATTAGTGAAAATCAAACTTTCAAAAAAATGACCTTTGAACTGATAAAGTATCAAAAATTTCAGTTTCAGTGAAAGAAAAACTATAGTACTGTCTATACCATTTGTATGTGTTTAGTTTATACACACTGATTCATAGTCAACATTCTAGACATAATTTTTCTATGAATAACCATTTTTAACTATAATGCAAAAACAGTGTATAAGGGAAAGGTGTACCATGGAGATCTGACAGCCTACACAACAGGTTGTAATTGCTCTGGTCTGTAGTGTGAATTATGGTGTTGTCAATCATAACTTCATAGTTAAGGTTTCACCAAGATTGTAGCTAAAATGAGATTTTGTATCCCCTAATGTCTAATCATTGCCCTCACATTTAGACTCCTTACTTAACATGCTTAGGCCCCTATCCTGTAAAGATTTTAGGCACATAGCTAACTTTATGGACTGTGAGTAGTCCCACTGACTTTAATAATCATATACTTCCTATATAAGTTTTTGCAAGATCAGGGCCATAAACTAACATCCTACTTGAATTGTCTAGATTATTTCATGTAAAGGCAGAAACTTTCATTTGAAACTTTAAGAAAATAAACACTTCCTGAAATTTTGCTCTCTTTGGCTTTTTTTGGCTCTCTCTAACAAGCATTAGATCTCCAAGACACTTAGAAATACAGTCATTCACTACTATCTTGCTATATCTCAAATCTAAGATAACTAGTGAAACGTAATTTAAAAAAAGTTATTCTCGTTATTACTTATAACTGAACAGATCTGCACAAATAGAAACCAGTGGAAGATGTCTTGATTTCTTAACTACTTCCATTGATCTCAATGGGGTATTGAGTCAAATATTGTACAATTACACTTATTTAAATATCAAAATTATTAACTACTTACCTGCTGATCACAGCATATGAGAAAGGAAAGGGATGATCATATTATGAAGATGTGTGCAATTTACAGTGAGTGATGTCCATTCTGGTGTCACAATTGGGAGGCATTTGGGAGAGTATTACCACTTCCCCCTAGCCCCCCTCCTCAATTTGACCAGTGAAGCTAAAGGTTAGAGGGAAGAACAGAGCCTAGGGGGGTCTCTGAGCTGCCAAGGGACAGCCAATCCTCAAAACTTTACCTTGACCAGGCCAGGTCCCCTCAGATCAGCAGGGGCTTGGTCTGTATCGACGATGAATTTCAGGCCAGGCAGCTTCCTCTCTGGCTATAACAGCTGCCTTTGCTGGATGCTGTCTGCAGACTCGGATGCACATTATTGCATCAGTTATCCGTGGTTCATGTTTTTAGACGCTTTTATTTGTAATGAACATTGAGATTCTGTCATTATCAAGTAATACTTGGAGCCAGGGCCTTAGACACTTGTCTGTAGTTCCTGCATCTTAATAATGCAGTGGGTGTATCCAAATCCAGAGGGGTGCCAAGCCTGAGGAGCCCAGCAGAACATGTATGATCAGATTTGAACACCTGCACAATCTGTTGTGAGTGGCATCTCATTTTGGTATCCCAAATGGGCAGAACTTGGGTTGTGGTTGGATCTTGGGGGATTCCCCCCCGTCCAATTTGAGCCCAGCCTTGCCCAACTTGTCTCTGTATCTCATCTACTCTTGATGTCAATCTGTGCCAAAAAATTAAAAATTATGCAAAGTTATGCAAGTTTTATTTGTCAATAAATAAATGCAGAGGCTCCAGCGTGACAGTGGGGACCACAAGCGACTGGCTGCATGAAAGTGGGAGATCACCCTGCCCCCTCATACCTGGGACATTGACTCAGTGGTGAGGCTGCACCCAACCCTGACACAGAACAAGGTCTGGGCCTGCCCTAGAAACACCCTAGGCTCTGCCCCACTGCGCTAGGCATACCAGGTGTGGGGAAGGCATGCTCTATCAGGCAGGATCCAAGTGTGGAGAAATCCAAGTGTGGGGTGAGAGGATTCTGTGTGGAACAATCTGAGTGCAGGCAGCTCAGTAGGGGAGTCTATGTGTGTGTGTGGGGATCTGGATGCACAGAGGCTCGTTGCGGTGCGGGTTCCAGGTGCAGACGCAATGGGACTCTGCAGGGGCTTCCAGGTGAAGGTGGTTGGGACTTAGCAGAGGGGACTGGGTGTGGGGATCTGGGTGCTGGGGGAGTGGGTCTTGGTGGGGTGGGGATCTGGGTGCAGCTAGTTAGGGGTCAGTGGCATGGGGGTCTGAATGTGGGAGCTCAGGGTGGTGCAGGGGGTGGGGCATCAAGGTGGGGGTTTGAGTGCAGAGAGCTCAGTGGGGAGGTGGTCTGGGTGCAGGGATGGGGGGCCGGAGGCAGGGGTTATGGGTGCAGGGGGGGCTCCAGATGCAGGGTTTGAGGTTCAGTGGGGTGGGGTTTGGGTATGGAGGGCTAGGGGGTTTCTGGATGTATGCGTGAGGCTTGGCAGGGGTCCTCTTACCACCCATCCTCTACTTCCTACCATAGCCAGCCAGTCTTCAGCTTACTTTGGCAAATTTAGGACCCATAACTCATCACAGTTGCAGCTTCACTTGTGATAGCAGTGATAGAGGCTGTAGTGTAGATAAGACTTTGTTATACCACATCTACCCTTGTTTACTGGTAGTGTTGCAATGTTATTGAATTAAAGGTCCTAAATTCACCAGTGTAGACATAATCAATGGAACTTCTCATGATAATACACAGTACACCAAATAAAAAGTGTTTGCAGGACTGAGAAGTACATCTGTTTTGTAGACCTTCTTACAAATATTTTGTTTAAAAAATTGTAGCACATTTTTACCATGCCTCGCCTCTGAACTCTGAATAGCCAACCCTCAATTTCACTTTTTAGTCTTCCTGCTGTCATGATTCTCTTTAAGATAAGAACGAGCCTTATGGGCCTCATCCTCCCTGATTGAACTAACCTCATTATCTCTAGCTTGCTTGTATATATACCTGCCCCTGGAAATTTCCACTACATGCATCTGACGAAGTGGGTATTCACCCACGAAAGCTCATGCTCCAAAACGTCTGTTAGTCTATAAGGTGCCACAGGATTCTTTGCTGCTTTTACAGATCCAGACTAACACGGGCTACCCCTCTGATAATGGGCAAGAAAGGCTGGGATATACTATATTTCATTCTAAGCCCCTGATATTGATCCTGAAATAGCTACCGGGCCCCCAAAGAGTAATGAAGCACATCCTTTGTTGGGGCTAAGTAAAGAAATGAGATGTTACTGAGCTTTGATTCCACAGTAGCATATCGATAAACCTGTCCAAATGTTGGTAGTTTTTAAATATCAATACACTTACTGTTTTAATTTTGTGGTTTTTTTGTTGTTAATTTAGCACTCCTGAAAGGTGCCAGTTTGGCATTTGTTGAAACTGAAGCCCTATATTTATCCATAGATTAGTTTCAGGGGGCAGTGGCACAGCAGACTTCTCCACAGTGCCATGCCAATGAGCTTCAACCCTGAACTGAAGAGAAAACATTTAATGGTGAGAAAGTAGTTTACTCTTCATGACTATTCAGTTCTTTCACTGGATGTTTTATTTTAGCAGTGATAGAACTTAGATGTATAGCAGTGGTCCAGCCTCTGTGCCAACCCTGTCCCGCGAGGCCCCACTCCTGTGTCACCTCTTCTTCTCAAAACCCTGCCCCCCTCGCTCACTCCTCTCTGCCCCATCTCATTACTCACCCTTATGGCTGGTAAATAGTGGGAGGGCATAGCCCTCCCACTTTTAGAAGTGATGGGCCTCCTGGCCCTCCACTGTTCTGGCACCCCTGCAGTGGTCTTCAAACTGTGGGGCATGCCCCCAAACATTTGGGGGGTGCATGGCAGGGCCCAGGTCAGCCACCACAGGGGGCAAGGAGGGAGTGCAACCCAGTTCCACTCTGCCCCCTGCCCAGCTCTGGCCCAGCCACAGCCCCACTCTACCCCCAGCCCGGTTCTGGCTCCAGCCTAGCTCTGCCCTCATTCCTTCTCCATCCCCATGCCAGCTCTGCCTCTAGCTCCAGCTCCTTCCCCATCCCCAGTTCTGCCCCCAGCTCCGCCTTCAGCCCATGCTCTTCTGTTGAGCCAACTGTGCAGTAATGGAGAGGGAGCACAGACTCATTCCATTACTGATAAGAGGGGACACAACAGGAAAAGTTTAGGCACCACAGATGTAGAGAATGGTAATCACCAGGACCAGTCTTCTTTCCTTTTTTGAAAATAGATATCATAATTGTTTTTCTCAGTCTTTTATTACTTCCTCAGTTGTCCATGGCTTTGCAAAACTAATTGTCAGTGACACAATAACTTCTTTAAATATAATACCAACTTTGGGCCCTGATCCTGTTGACATTTATGCATGTGCTTAACTTTCCCCATGAGTAGTCTCATCAATAGACTGACTCACATGAATAAAGTTGAACATAAGTTAAAATGTTCAAAGCACTGGAGCCTTGAATTCTGTGGGGGTGAATCCCTGCATCTGAATGGAATGCCACTGAAATTAATGCAGGATTTGGCACCTCTAACGTAAACTCTTTGTCTAGCATTTACTTATTTGCTTTTTTGCTACCTATCTGTTTCCCCCAAGCCTGGCTTAATTTAGGTTGTTCAGTTGCTTCTCCAATTTCTCATTTCTGGTGTGCAGCCTGTAGGCCCTCACAATATGCATCAACTTTTATTGAGCCGCACAATATCTCTGTGAAGTGCAAAGTATTGCTTTATTATACCTATTTTACTGATGGGTAAAACAAAGCATAGAAAGATTAAGTGAATTGCCCAAGATCATCAGAAAGGGGCAGAGTAGGAATATAATTTGAGAGTTAATCCTTCACTCTCCTCATTAATCTTCTTTATAAAATATTGAGATTTAAATGTAAGGTTTTTGTATTTTTGCATTTATTTTAAGAATATTTATTTACAGTATTTATTTATTTATTTTGCAAATTAATATAAAGCCTATTTTTTCAGTTCTCTGGATATGTTTCAGAATATTTCATCCATTAGTTTGCATTGCTCCAGAACAACATGCTTCCAGCAGTAACCTTGATACTACTCCACAGTTTTAAATTAATTAGGAAAGGTGTGAATATGATGACCAGAGGTTGAAAAATAAGGAGCAGTGTGATAAATTTCAGGATTTTTTGGAGTATAATTCAATGATTACATAAAGATGTTCTTTTTTCCTTGTCTTGTTGGTAGAGAATAGTTTTAAACAGTGGTATGCAAAATGTAGTCGGTAGGCTCCAGGTGATGGACGGAGATAACAAGTAATCTGTGGCATACTGACAGTGTTCCAGATGATTTTGGGTATACTTATGAGAGGGTGTCTCTGTGTCTTCTCTTTCTCTATGGTAGCAGTATCATAGAGTGAGGAGTAATGGAGAGCACCGCCTTCTTGGCTGCTTTCATGATTTCCACAGCTCCTTCTATCTCTGTGGTCCTGTTACCATAGAGATAGTAATATTGGAAAGATTAACCCTCTCCCAGCTAATTACACAATCTGTTTTGGAAGTGCAAGTGCAAGTAGGCATAGAGGACTGTGAGTCCCCTTAACAGTTTAGGCTGGAACCCTGTGTCAATAATTACTTTAGTATTAATGGTATCACTCACTGAATTAATTATCGTTCGCCAGAGGTAATTGCTGTGTTACAATATATTCATTGTATTAAAAAGAAGTTTTTATTTTTATATTTAAACCAAAGAGAGACCAGGCAGTAATCCAACCTTTATGCTCAGAGCATAAAGAAATAACCAGGAACTCATTTATTTTTTAATGTGGATTTCACAGTTTGTTTGTTTTTTATTTCTCAGTAACTTTTTCTCTGGTTTTCATGAAACCAGATTCAGCAAAACTCTTAAATATGTGCATAATTTTAAGTACATAAGTAATCACATCCTGCTTCAGCAAAGCACTTAAGCCTGTGGTCAAGTCACATTGGCTTCAGTGGGACTTAAGCACAGGGGTGGAATTATTTATGAGCTTAAAGTTAAGCACATGCTTAAGGGTGGGATTTTCAAAAGCTCTCAGAATTGACCTCTCTCTTTCACTTCAATGGGAGCAGAGTTAGGTCAGTACTGAGTGCTGTTGAAAATTCTGCCTCAAATGCTTTGCTGAATTAAGGCCTTTGTTTCTTTTTTTGTTCCATCCCTTTTTCTCTCTTTAACTCACTTTCACTTCTCTGACACTTCTCACACACCCTGTTTCCTACTAACCTTTCCTCTTTCGCTCAGCTTCCTATTAACCTTTCCTCACTGACTCTCCCCTGCCTTTCTTCCCTTTGTGGCTGTCACTACACTTTTTTCAGTTAGTGCCTTTTTCACTGGTTGCCTGAATCTAACTGCCATAGAACCTTTTGATTTCAACTCTGCCTCTTCTGCTGAAGAAATACAAGCCAAAAATGTTCAGCTACAGCAGAATAGTGAGGAAAAAAATATCAATGCATGTGTAGTTTGTAAGAGGGCAAAGCAGGACATAAAAGATATAAAAAGTTATTTCACATAACAGAATTAAATGCTAGTTCTATGCAGTAACAGGAATTTCTGGTGGTTGTTTAATATCCATTGTCTTCTTAAAAAGTTAGTGCACATTGAAAATATTTCATTGAATGAATGTGTATCACTGAACCTTTTTTTAGGTCTGGGGAGAGGCTAAGTGGAAGTGGAAGAGAAGCAGGAAGTTACAGAGAAAGTGGTGAAGTGCAGTGCATTCTATAGGCCTGTTGCCTGTTAACTGCAGTCTTGGTGAATATCAAAAAAAGGTAATCTGAACTGCACTTCTTTTATTTTGCACCTTCATGAAGGGACATATAATTAGGGCCCTGTATACTCTGCGGCACAGAAGGACCAAATTCTATGGAAACAATCCTGAAGGCTCTGGATGAATGTATTCCATAAGTATGGAATACCTTTCATTCTAATCCCCCTGTCATACTACAAACACACACATGGGTGGCTCATCACTGAAAACGCTAATTGACGTAAAATTAATTGATGATTATTTTTTTGCAATTATTTTTGAGAATGGATTTTTTTTGCTAGGGTTTTCAGATGGCCCAGCTCCAATCCTAGGCATTGATTCCCATGATATTTTCTTAGCAGCCTGGTTTAGAACCACCTTCTTTCCATCTCTGTCAGAGAAGAAGGGTTTGTGGCTGGCTTCAGTGTCTCATTTACCTGGTTCCCTAGGCCTTGGCTGCTGTGCTGTTCTCTACTCTAACAAGCTCACCAAGCTATACTTTTGGCTCTCTCCACTCTCTGAACTGCAAACTGGACTTCAGCTCTTAGACACACTCTGCTGCCTAGCTCCATGGAACAGTGTAGGAAGCATGCACAATAATCCACTTAATCGCCTTTTTTAGGGAAAGATGGAGAGCAAAAGGTAACTGAAAGCAGCAGGGCAATGAGACGGACCACAAAATTTTGGGTGGCTGTCTCCAGCAATAGACCAAATTCCATGCCATCTTGGTAAAATGCCAAAGTCTGTGGGTGCAGAATCATAGAATCCAAGGGGCCCTGACTGCAAGGAATAGGGCACATCACACCTCTCAGAGCTATTGTTTCAGGTTCTTTGCAGATTCAGGCAGGAAACATTGCATCAGTTTACATTCATTTGATGTTTTGGAAGCTGTCTCTACAACCATAACAATTAGAAATAAGGCCAAGATTTCACCCATAGTTTTTTTTAAATGGAAGTTTAGATTCTGCAGCACAATTCTGTGGAAAGGGGTGAATTCCTCAGCCATGGTATCACAGAATGCTCAGGGCTCTGCATATAACATGTTACTGAATTAAAAAAATACTCCTCACTATCACAGTGATTGGTCTCAAATTTATAGGAGCCAAACTGCTTTAAACCCAGGACTCTGGATTTGTTGGGATTGTGAAAGTGGGCACACATTTTATCTGCTTCATTGCTCACTCACAGGAGAGATGGCAGGGGATAGAAAACTTGGATAACTTTGGACTCTGATCTCTGTAGAACATAGGATTCTTGTCAGTTTAATTTTTTTGTCTGCTCACAAGAATAGAGCCAGCAGACGAACAGATAGATAGTATGGTATCTGTGATTCCAACAGAATTGTGTTTATATTATGAATGTATTTATATTTGCTTCTAGTTTATGAACTGGTTTCTTAAGTCTTGTAGCTTTTGTTTTTGAGAACTAGTTCTCTATTACTAGTTACTTCTGTATCTGTGTGCATGTTTAAAAAGAGGAGACACCTTTCCCTCTGCAAGTTTCTAGGAGTGTCAAATTTGAAGGCTAGACTCATGATGGCTATTGACAGTGTCCCTTGTCCATTACAAACCTGTTTTTAAAGAGGTTGTAGTTTATATATATATGAACATGATCACTGTTGATGTTTCCCTGCATGGACTCAACCTAGAAGTGTTCTTTAAAAAAAAACCCTGAATGTAAGTTCTGTGTGAACAGGGAATGAGATATGTTTATTTGTTTAAAATGACTTTTTGCACTTCTTGTATCTTAAACATCTTTGATTTAAAAGCTTAATTTTAGCAAATAATCAACAATACTTTGTTTTCATAAGAATTTTTGTTTAAAAGGCCAACAAATTTAACTTTAAAAAGTGGCTGGTCCTAAACTGATTTTCATGACAATTTTTTATTACATATTTTCTAAGGCCCTGATCTTGGAAGCTGCTTGATACTGTCCCCTGCGCCAGCATGCAGCCCATTGACTTCTTTGGGACTCCGGACTGGCTCAGGGATCTGCCTGCATAGTTCAGCTTCCAGGCTCAGAATCTAAATAGGTATTTGCACAATAATCCAAAGAAACAAGGGTCGTTAATGATTAAAAAATGTGTTAAAATGTGTCAAAATATATATTTGTACCATATAACAGTGAAAGCTTCCTGGATGTTAATGAATATTATATCAGTTAATGTACATATCCTTAAGATTTTATTCAAACCCACATTTAAAAAAAAGAGAAATAAATAAAAAACAAATACTAAAACTGATATGCAAATGAAAAAAAATCATAAATACTACACTTAATCAGGCTGTGAGAAGACACAAGAGCACATTAATAATTAATTTTTATCTCCCTACCTATTTTTGCAGGTGTGTGAAGGAGCTTTCATTATTGTAATTTCTACATAAGCCCAGATCCTGCAGTTGACTCTGTGTGGGTGGCACTCTATTGAAGTCAATGAGACTCCACACTGGGGATGGGTTCTACTTGTGAAAAATCAGTTGCATGGTCGGGATCCTAGTTTGACGCCTCAGGGTGCGTTCCGGAGCCTGCTTACCAGATAATGTAAGTCCTGTTTTTTCCCCCCAGATTTGTTTTCTTTTATGTGCCAAAGGGTATGAAATAAGAGTACTAAAAATTAAAATATTTTGCTTGTAGTAGTTTTAACATTGTGCTAAAAAAAGGTGTGACTTTGGGGTTAATTACATTTATACATACCTTTCTTATTATGTTTTCTTTGCAGTACTTTAGGTAAATTATATATTACTTTTGTCAACACATGTCCTTCTCAATGGCACTAAGATTTTGTGGATATTGAGTCACAAGATCAGAAAATTTTACTCTAAGTACACTGAAATTGTTGAATTTTCCAGTAGTTATTGATATGTCAATATTAAAAAAGGACTATGGGTAAAAATGTGAATTGAGAAATTTGAGTTAAGTATCCAAGAAATCCTTATTTAGCTTAGGGTTAGAAAACATACAGCATATCTACCAAGGGGTCTCATTAGTCTCTGGATAATTTGATCATCTAAATGTGGGATACAGTAGTATTGCTTCTAGAAATGGAAATGTGAATTTAGTTCTCTTTTCACTTTTCATAAATTTTAAATCTGTTTCTCCTTCTAGACACACACACACTATCTTTCTCAATCTTTCTGAAATTTAGAGAAAATTCTGTAAAAACTGATTACACTAGTATTTGTGTAGCTACAGTATCAAAATTTATAATGTACTTATTTTCTGATGGTTTGCATACATGGATGTTAATAAATGTGCACTTGCACTATGTATCTTTGTGAAAGTTGGTTTAAGTAAACTAAACTAATCTGGAATTCTGATTGAATTCCATCAGATATGCTGATTAAACTGTAAAGTCCTTGGAGCAGGAATTGTATCTTTTATTGTGTCCATCACACTCTTAGTGCTTAAATAATAATAATACTTACAATGTCATATGCCACTGCGTTCACATAGAGTGATTACAAATGCCTTTACCTGGATTGCGGAGGAAGTGCTCTCCCTGCAATTGTGGGTACAATCACTACCAAGACTCCTGCTTTTATGTTTAAATGGGCAGAAACTTTCTGTGGGTGTTCTCCATGTGCAGCTGTGGTGATATTGTAACATTGTACATCTATGCTGATATTCTTTATTTCCCTTCTGCTATCAGACAGCCAGCAGAATGTTTTGAAAGAGGTCCCATTCAATCAGCGAAGGGATAGAAAGTGACAGAGTATGGGAATCAGAAGTGTAATGGAGTATACTGGCCCTTTAAGCTTAGAGGAAGGCCAGAAAACCCTATTCCAGAAACACTGGAATAAACAAAGTCTCAGGAAATAGCAGAAGCTGGAAGAGAGGAAGTGCTTCTGGGGAATTAGTAGTTGGATGGGGGTGAGAAACCCAGGACACTGTCCCTTTAAGGGCCCAGGAGCAGGAACTCTGTTGTGTAGGATGGAGCAGGGTCCCCTCTTTCCCAATCCCGAGGAGCTCTCTGAAGGAGAGCAGTATATGTGCTGCTTTCTCCGTAGGAACTGGGGAAATGCTGACAGGAGAAGAAAGCCAAATCCAGAAGGCTGAGCTTCCACTAGAGTGGGCCAGGAGTGGCAGCTTTGTGAGGAGCAGACTGGGGAAGGAGAAGAACTCTGTGTGTGGTAGAAGAGTCTGAGCTAAGTGTGAACTTTTGGGTTGTGGTAATGGATTTTATTTTGAGGACCTTGAGGACTGTTTTGAACTGTCTCTATTATTTAACCAACCCCAGATAGGAAGGAGGTGTTACCCGTGAGAAAGACTGTGTAGAAATCTTAAGGGGCCATGAAGAGGGAAACCAGAAGCAGGCCATGGCAGAGCCTCTGCTGGCCACAAGGGGGCAATCAGGAGTTGGCTGCCCTAGTACAAGAAGGTTCTGTATTATTTGTGAATGATGGCAAAGAAGGGGGGGAAGGTCTAAAGAAAGTGTATGTGAAAGCAACACGAGTTCTCCCCCCACAAAGAACAGAGAAGCAGGGAATAGGTATGTGACAGGAGCAGTAATGGGGAAGTGAGAGTGAGTTGAAGAAAGGGAGCCAGAGAAAAAGGAAGAAATCAAGAGAACCAGAAGAAAGTAAAAGTAGAAATATTGGTAAAAGAAAGAAAAACAGGTGGTACAATCACCAGAAAGGATAAATTATCTCTTAGTTACTAGTAGCGGGCACTACCTTACAGTGCCACCATAGTCACATGTTGCAGTTGGGCACTGATGTGATGTACCATTGGGTGCTCCTTAAGGTGGCAGACACAGTTGTTACTAACAGGATGCACAAAGTTACCCACTCCACACCACTTTGGGCAGTGCTGTGTTAGATGCATAAAAGATAGTCATATACAGAGTTTGGAAAATCAACTTGCCCTAGGCAAATGGCAGGCTTACTGAGCAAGTGAGGGCATCTACACCACTAATTTCTGCAGAATCAAAATTTTCATTTAAAAATAAATTAAGTTTATAGCCCTTATTGTTACAAAGATAACCTTTCCAACATGAACTAAATGTGAAGTCACCTTCCTGAGTCTGCAGACAGTTTTAGAGCCTCTGCTTCTGCTTGTAGATTTGTCAAACAGTAGCAGTATTAGTGAAAGTCTAATCAGTTTCACATTCCTATTCAGAAATCTGTAGGCAATGGTGAAACTGCCAGAAATGTCAGTTTGCTGCTGCTGTCTTGGAACATTGTGAGCAGCAGCAGAAGCAGGCATTGAAGTTATTTACAGGGGAAGAGGACCTGAAAATGGAGGCTGGGAATGGGGATCTCTTCCCTCAACCTTTCACAGCAACCAGATGACTTGGGGAGGGATAGAGTAGTGGAGACCTAAATACCCTGGTAGCAGCCAGAATGTTCTAGAGGGTAAGAGAGGAGATAGAATGTTTTTTATCCTTTTCAGCAGTTACGTGGGGTTGGACCTTCACACTTATAAGATGCCTACTAACAAGCTACTAGTATAAAAGATAAAGAGTCTCCAAACATAGTCCAGGAACAGCATTCCAGTAGAAATCTCAGTACCTTGTTTTCCTCGCAGCTGATGGCAGAGGAGCTGGCATTCTTACCAGGACATTGCCCCTAAACTTCAAGGGTGGAGTCCCAACACTCTTATCTTTCATATCTACCTCTTGACTCGTAGGTTTAGTTTTCTGACCGTCAGGTGTCTGGTAGGTTTTTCTAGCTCTGACCACCAAGGAGTCAAGAGATAAAACATCTCAGCTCCACTTGCTGAAATCATTTATCAGGCTTGTGAATGTATATTAGAGTTCATGTTGCCACACAATAGATTTTAAATAAATGATATATTAAAAAATATTTAATGTTGTCATTATTAACATACATGAATTGTCTATACAAGTACTAACAGATCTTAATAATAACCGGCATCTGTTACCTTTAAAAGACCAATTTGTGTTTGGTTGTCCTCTTATCATTATCTGTACATTTATTTTGTTCAGATTCCACAAATGGTAATCATGCATTAAAAACTATTTGATGCTGATGTAAGGCTTTCTGTAATTTTTTCTGTGGAAAAGATTTCCAGTACTTTATTTCTACATGCCATTAACGTTGGGAAATCTTCCTTTTCCAAAACAAGGTATCACACATCTATGTGTTAGTAGTAATTCGAGTTATTCGTGTTATCAGATATATTAAGGAATGATTACTGTATTATGGATGTTATTATAAGTGATATTAATTGTTGTTTACCTTTACAAAAATCTCTTTTCTTGGAATCTTAGATTAGAGTCTAGCACATTATATGGAGTTTAAACAAATTCCTGAAAACAAAGTTTGATAAAATGTCAACAATGGCAATTTTAAATAAGGTTAAAAAAAATTGGGAAGTTAGCGCATTCCCTTTCTCTCTAAACATTCTTGTTTTGTATTTCTTATTTGTGTATTTTTATGCACATAAGGGGAAAATGAACATTTGTACATGTTTTCATATTGAAAAATATTGTTTTTGTGTTGAAAAATCTGTTATCTGCTCTTTTGCAGTTTTCCAAGCTGTGCGCTTCAGATTTTTCTTCAGATTTTTCAATATAACTTTTTTCATTTTCTCTCTTACAGTGACAGGTTTCCTACCTCTATTCTTTAGCAACAGAAAGCCTCGTGGTTTTATGTCATTTCCATATTCCTCCTACATGCTAACCTTTTCTATTTAGGATGTAATTCAACAAAACATTTAAGAATGTGCTTAATTTTAAGCACATGCTTAAGTCCCATTGATGTCAAAGTTGAACATGTATGTTCAGCATGTTATGTCCTTTCCTGAAATTGAGCCTTAATAGGGTTAATCCTTTATTTATTTATTTTTAGTAAATATTTATCATTTTTCTATTCTTCCATCAAAAAAATCTTCTAGTCCAGCATATTTCCTGGAGCTAAAAGGTGTATCCTCATTTTTCTCCTCATATAGCTATATTTATGTATGTCGGACGTTGGCAGATAGGCATTTAGCAACTCAAAACTTTTGGGTTATTTTTTTCCAAACATGCTTTTCTTGAAAATAAGATATTATTTTGTTTCTTACATTAGAGCTGAGCTCTTCTTGCCTAGGATGACATATTATTTTTTCTCATTTTACATATTATACAGCATACCTTAAAGTATGTGATAATTTGTTTTCTTTGTGATAAAGTCTGTTGTACTTTGTGCTCTGGTTGCCTTATTAAATAGACAAAGGGTATCTTTTTAAGGCTCCCATCCTTTAGAGAATCCACACAAGTAGAATAATCGTCTTACATGGATCCCTTTGTAGGATTGGAGGCTTGTGTTATATATCATTTATCTTTTTTCTTTTTTCTTTATGTTTGTAAACTTATATGGATGACTAAAGTCAGATACCCAATTACATGACTTCTTTAATAAAACACAGCAGTACATTTTCCATTTTCTGCTTACAGTCTGTAAACTTTTGTGGGCAACTGTTTCTGCCATTCCTTTTCTGGAATAACTTAAAGCTGTAAGTTGTATATCCAGCATTAGTCTCTAAAAATTGAATCTACTGTTATTGCTTGTCAGATGTCATGTTAACCTTAAAAGCAGCAAAGAGTCTTTTGGCACCTTATAGACTAACAGATGTATTGGAGCATGAGCTTTCGTGGGTGAATACCAGCTTCGTCAGATGCATGAATTTGTCCAGGAATAAGAGAATATTAACATTAAAAAATAATAATTCAGTGGTCTTTGAGTAACGTGTAAAAAAGAGGACTCTGTAAAGATGCTTTCTTCTTGCAACAAAATACAGTATGAAATATCCCAGGTCTGATTACGAATCCTAGCTGGACTATACATAACCAAATATAACTGTAGAAGGATATAATTAGAGTTAACTTACCTTTCAATACTGGAAAAACAACTTTGTGCAAATTTCATCAACAAACTGTAAAAAAAAAAAAAAAAGCGGGGGGAGAATTAAAAAGGATAAAACATAAAGATAGTAAAAAAAACTCAATCTGTGACCCTTCTAGTTTACATGCTTGGTTCAATTACAAACAATATATAATTTTAATGGATTTGATGATAAGTAACAAATTAAATATTCAGGGTAAACTACATACTCTTTTTAATTTATGCAACAAACAGATCTTTCTGTGGAAACTGCAAATAGAACAATGTTCTTTTTCCTTATAAGCTAAAGTGCTTAAACTTGCTTATTTTTAAACCTAGAAATACAGGCCCAGATTCTTTTCTTCTGTTTCATCCACTGCACTGTTCAGGAATCTGGTTCTAACTGGTCAACTCAGAATTTTTCTGGTGTAGCTCAGGAGCCCCCAGGTGACGTAAAATGGAGTATTTAATTCCTAACTACCCCCAACACACACTGACATAGGGATGCAAATGGGTGGGATAGAGCACATCATCATTATGCCAGTTCACAATTGGCTTATTGTTTTCTCAAGGCCATAGCCAGTTGGCGTAAAGTAGAGCAATCCCTAAGCTGTGTTAATATATGCTGAAGGGGCAGAGCTGGTGCAGATGCACTATAAGAACCAAGAAGGTGTAATTTGCTGTTTGACAGTCCACTTCCCCAGCACTGAGCAGATTCAGTGGACAGGAGAGTCTGGGCAGCAATCCGTAAAGATACACAGTCAAAGCTAGTAGTCCTAAAAATTGACCTGACCATTCTCCTTGTGTTATATTGAAGGACTTGACCCTAGGGATACAGGTACATATGTTTTCCCCATCTAATAGTTCATATCATATGAGAAATGAAATCAAAGGAGACGTGACTCACAGTGATTCTTATTAGACAGAGTTTGCATATGATTTCTTATAAATAGTGCATGTTGTTTTACTCTTCTTGTCGCATTAGAAAGTTACACACTTGCTCTTTTTTTCTCCTGTTTTTATAAGGCTGTAATTCTTAAGGTTATGTAAAGTCTTCAGTGTAAAACCATTGTCCAGGTAGTCCAATATTTAGGTTTTGAATATATCTTTTAAAATACATTGGAACTGACAGGATTGTCCTGTTTTAATTCGATATGTAAACCAGGCTGATTGAACATACTTTTATCTCAGTAAGGACCATTGTGTATGTATGACACATTGGTCTGCCTTTGGGATGGGGCAGAGTTCTTCTGTCATCCTGAAGGTATGTACATTGTGGCTTAGGTCGTCTGAATTAACTTTTCACATCCTTGAGTAATGTAGCTAGGTTGACCTCAGTTTTAGGTGTAGACCAGGCCTCTCAGGGATTGTGCCTCAGGAGGCATAGTGCCTCCCGGATTTCCTTGGCTGACATATGGTAGCTCTGACAGCGCCATAGAGTGCCAGCCTGTGCTAGATGGTGGGACTATTGCCTTGCTTCCTTCCCATCCCCCTTTGGGTGATTTGCACTGCAAGGGTTGCTAGTATCTTCAACCCCTTTTACTCCAAGTGCAGTGTCTGCTTTTGTGTCTGGCCCTTGTGGAGGAGTTGCTAGGATGGAGAGAGGAGCTTCCTTGCACATTTGCCCTCCACTCTCTGAACCCATACTGGGGATATACACAATCTGGCCCTTTTAAAACCCCAGGGGAAAAAATTCCTGAGTTTCATTATATTTAATTTACAAGTGTCCAACAATATTTAATTCAAAGATTCTCAGAGAGCATATTTATTTTTGTATTTTTCTACAATATTTTTAATCTATTGTATATAATAAGAATTCATGAACTCTTGGTGTATGGCTCTGTAACAGGGTCCGGGCCCACTTACTGCCCCCAGTCAGGCTCAGAGAGGCTTCAGGGTTGTGCAACACCCATGTCTTTATGTACTTAACTTCATCCCACCACCAGTGTACATCTATGTACAAGTTTTACAGGATTACTCTCCTCCTTTGCTGGCAGAGCCAGACTTCTGCTAGGAGCCCTCCAGTTCCCTCTCTGGCTGCCCTCCTGCCTTCTGGCTCCCTCCGAGCCTTTATAGCCCTTGGCTTGTCAGGCCAGCAGATGTTGCCAATCCTCAGGCCAGCATCAGGCCTTTTCCGTCAGCCCCAATCTGCTTACCCTGCCTGATTGGAGCTGACTGGGCTGGGGCTAATTAAGTGCTTTAAAAAAAGGAGAACATATTTTCATAGATTTATACTTTCCAAGGCCAGAACGGACTATTGTGATCATCTAATCTGATTTCTGTTTAACACAGGCCATAGAACTTCCCTAAAATAATTAATAGAACATGTCTTTTTGAAGCAGCAAAAAGAGTCCTGTGGCACCTTATAGACTAACAGACGTATTGGAGCATGAATTTTCGTGGGTGAATACCCACTTCGTCGGATGCATCTGACGAAGTGGATATTCACCCACGAAAGCTCATACTCCAAAACGTCTGTTAGTCTATAAGGTGCCTCAGGACTCTTTGCTGTTTTTGCAGCAAAGAATCCTGTGGCACCTTATAGACTAACAGACGTTTTGGAGCATGAGCTTTCGTGGGTGAATACCCACTTCATCAGATGCATGTAGTGGAAATTTCCAGGGGCAGATATATATATGCAAGCAAGCTAGAGATAATGAGGTTAGTTCAATCAGGGAGGATGAGGCCCTGTTCTAGCAGTTGAGGTGTGAAAACCAAGGGAGGAGAAACTGGTTTTGTAGTTGGCAAGCCATTCACAGTCTTTGTTTAATCCTGAGCTGATGGTTTCAAAGTTGCAGATGAACTGAAGCTCAGCAGTTTCTCTTTGAAGTCTGATCCTGAAGTTTTTTTGCTGCAGAATGGCCACCTTAAGGTCTGCTATAGTGTGGCCAGGGAGGTTGAAGTGTTCTCCTACAGGTTTTTGTATATTGCCATTCCTAATACCTAATTTGTGTCCATTTATCCTTTTCCGTAGAGACTGTCCAGTTTGGCCGATGTACATAGCAGAGGGGCATTGCTGGCATATGATGGCGTATATTACATTGGTGGACGTGCAGGTGAATGAACCGGTGATGGTGTGGCTGATCTGGTTAGGTCCTGTGATGGTGTCGCTGGTGTAGATATGTGGGCAGAGTTGGCATCGAGGTTTGTTACACCAGCGACACCATCACAGGACCTAACCAGATCAGCCACACCATTACAAGTTCATTCACCTGCACGTCCACCAATGTAATATATGCCATCATATGCCAGCAATGCCCCTCTGCTATGTACATCGGCCAAACTGGACAGTCTCTACGGAAAAGGATAAATGGACACAAATTAGGTATTACGAATGGCAATATACAAAAACCTGTAGGAGAACACTTCAACCTCCCTGGCCACACTATAGCAGACCTTAAGGTGGCCATACTGCAGCAAAAAAACTTCAGGACCAGACTTCAAAGAGAAACTGCTGAGCTTCAGTTCATCTGCAAATTTGACACCATCAGCTCAGGATTAAACAAAGACGGTGAATGGCTTGCCAACTACAAAACCAGTTTCTCCTCCCTTGGTTTTCACATCTCAACTGCTAGAACAGGGCCTCATCCTCCCTGATTGAACTAACCTCATTATCTCTAGCTTGCTTGCATATATATACCTGCCCCTGGAAATTTCCACTACATGCATCTGATGAAGTGGATATTCACCCACGAAAGCTCATGCTCCAAAACATTTGTTAGTCTATAAGGTGCCACAGGATTCTTTGCTGCTTGTACAGATCCAGACTAACACGGCTACCCCTCTGATACATGTCTTTTAGAAAAACTTCTAATCTTGATGAAAAAATTGCCAGTGATGGAGAATCTGCCACAACCCTTGGTAAATTGTTTCAATGGTTAATGAGCCTCACTGTTAAAAAAATTATGCTTTATTTCCAGTCTGAGTTTGTCTAGCTTCAGCTTCTAGCCATTGGATCATATTATACCTTTCTTTAAAAGACTGGAAGAGCCCATTATCAAATATTTGTTCCCCTTGTAGGCTCTTACGGATTGTAATGAGGTCACCCTTTAATCGTCTTTGATTAAGCTAAATAAATAGAGCTCCTTGTGTCTACTGCTATAAGGCATGTTTTCTAATCTTTTAATCATTCTTGTGCTTCTTCTCTGAACCCTCTCCAGTTTATCAACATCCTTCTTGAATTGTGGACACCAGAACTAGACACACTATTCCAGCAGTGTTCTCACCAGTGCCAAATACAGAGGTAAAATAAACTCTCTTTTAATATTACAGAATACAGAAACCCAACAATGAGAAGCTTAGGTTTGTCTTGCTGTAAATATATTCAATATTATGCAACAAATAATTCATCATTTCAGACTTACTGGTTTCTTACTATTTAGTACCTTTCCACTGACTAGGATAAACTTGTTTTGGCTCACTGAACACTCCTGGGTACTTTAGCATAGTTAACACAAGTAATGTACAATAATACAAACTGCATAGAATCAGATGCAAATCAATGCAGTACATTTTCTCTGCTCAGAATAAAATAGCTACAAATATGCTATTCTTCAAATTATTTTTTTTAAGTCAAACATTTTGATGTTGATCAGCAAATACCTACTGAACTGCAAGTAATTCATTACATTTAGATTAAAAATTATTCAGTTAGTGATATGACCTTGTGAGGCTTACTTTTCCATAGTACAGCTATGGAAGCATCATGACAGAACAATTACCCCTTCACTTTCATTTTGTGGAGTACCCAATGTATTCATTTACTGCCTTATTGTTGAGAATAAATATAGATAATTAAAAACTTGCAATTTAGAAGAGAAATTATTATAACACACTCAAGGGATAATAACTAGTTTAACTTACTTTTTCTTAAGCTCTACATTTATTCCTCCGTCAGGCATCCAGGACAGGCTCTTCCGCCTCTTTTTTTTTTTTTTGCCTCAGGAGAAAACATCTATCCAACCACCAAAATATATATACCAAGATCAACATTTCCTTGAAGGACTAAAGTGCAATTTAGAATACTCAAATACTAGTGGCACACATGCATGCTGAGTTTGTGCTTAAAACTCAAAGACTTTATATACTCAAAAATATCCACTTGCGCAATATCTCATTTATTTAAATGAAACATTTTAATTTCACTTTTAAAAATAAAATATGCCAGCAGTCTGCTAGTTCTAATTTGAGATGATCAGGCTCAAAAACCTTTTAGAAAATGTGACTTTGAGTTTTGTGAAACGTAAGTGTCTGAGAAACAAATTTTAGGGGTTTTTTTTACTACAGTTTTAGCACTCCAAAATAGTCACATAGATTTTCTTAATTTTTTTCAACAGTCAATTAAATTCTAGGGTAATGTTTTGTACAAATTTCAGCCTAAGGGAAATATTCACAACAAAGTTAAAATAATATTTTAAAAGTAATGGGGAAGGGAGTATTGAGGTGTTGTATTGTAGAAAGAATAAAACAATCTTAATTATAATGGCACAAACACAACCACTAAAATCATGAAACCTCTGTTCTGAAACAGCATTTAGCATGATATTAGGTTTTAGACTAGAGCTCTCTTTCCTGTACTCAAGAATTACTGTCTGTAGTTTGTTAGCATTTTTCTTGCAGTGATTATTAGGTGCCCTGGCATATTTGCCACTGTCTCTATTTTCTATTTATTTTCTCTGTTTCACCTCTGTTCTTTTCTGAATTTTTTTCATCATGTTTTTCTGCTTTCCCCTTTTCTCAGAGCTTTAGCTATCCTCTTCCTTGAAGCCTATCTTTAGCATACTTGACGGGTTACATGTCTGCCTCTCCTCCCAGCTTGAGAGGCATAATTTCTGATTTGGAAGGTGGAAGATCTTTTTCTTTGATGTTGATATCAGTATTTTCTGTGAGAACTACTCTTTTGAAGAGACAGAGCAGAATGTGATACTCTAATGAATTTTATGTCCATTGAATCACAAAGAGACTGGGGGACATGGATCAGCATTCACATTACACTCCCAGTCAGTACCCTGTGCAAGCCGGGAAAGCTAATGATCCAACCAGCTGACCAAATTTGGTGATGAATCCTGGTCACATGCCACCAGAGGCACATTGCGCATATGCTAAGAAGATTAAGAGACTTAATTCTTCTGCACAGAAGTATAATGCATTGCTTTCCTAACCAGCTTGTAATTCAGAAGCTTTTATAGAATTATAAAACCTAATGTGAAGAGAATACAAAATCCATTAAAAATGTCATAGTACTTTAGATGTAACAAAATATGTGATATAGTATTAGTTTTCATTCTAGAAATGATAGTAAAAGAACTTTTTGATCAGATTTTCTGAAGTGGATATTTTATATCTTGTTACCCATCCCCAACATTCTTTAGACAATTTGATTTATTTGGTGGTGTCCTATCACAGTGACAGGCATCTTAAAAATCTAAGAAAAATTTGCACAAGTAAAGTTCAGAACTTTTCTGTTATACATACACATTTTGGATATGAAAAGTTTTGCCATTAAGGATGGCCTTCTCATGTCTAAAGTAACAGAATGTAATATTGACTTCTTAGAAAATTGGAGGTATGGCTGAGAATTTCATTTATGCTGGTTGCAAATTATTAACACTGTAATAATAGCACTGTAATAATATGGTACTGATACCCATTAAAAAAGCAGTTGCTTTGACACTCTGACTAAGAAAATAGCATTACTCTTGAGAAATGGGAAGCAACAGAGCCTTAGAATATCTCTTTAAATCAGCAACTAGTGTGGCAATTTCTTGTAATTCTTCATTAAAATTAGCCACAGTTGATCCATTCCACCATGGTTAACAACACATATGGAAATTATCTAAAGGGAGAGAAATATAGGGTTGAAAGACTGCATCTTTTGTTAGGACTATATGGACAATATCTTCAACAAGTTTAAATTGACACAATTCCAGTGAAGTCACCAGCTAAAGATTTGGCCCTAAGTTTTTTCTTATTTATACAGGACAAGATTCTGTCACCCATATTGATGCTGAGTAGTGCCTTACCTGATGAGTAGTCCCATTGACATTTCAGTGGAATTACTCACTAAGATACTAGTCAGTATGAATAGGGTAGCAGAATCTCTCCTCTAATTTTTACAGAATAGTAAGCAAGTAGAGAAAAATAATTAAATGAATTAATGTATGTAAAGAAGCCTTGGTTTACAGGCAGTATAATACAACCGAGTAATGAACATATTTAAAATATAATTTATGATTTTGACCTATAATAAAAACTCTTTAATCTCAAAAATTAAAAAAGCATTTGCAGATTTAAAATAATGTGCATTTTACATTTACTTAAGTACAGTTGTCTTATCTGACTTCATTTGACCACTATATTATGAATGGTTATATTTGCAATAAAATTATTAAATAGGGAGTCTGAATGAGGAAAAGAAGAGGGGGTGGGGAGTATAGTTGGAAAATATTTAACAAACCAGGAATGATTCATCATCAACTAATGGATGAATGTAAACATGGGGAGGAGGGGAAATTTGCAAAAGAAAAAATTAAGTTAAATGAATATTACATAGGTACACTGAGATGACTGTGAGAATACACTGTCCCTAAAAGCTGGAACAACCTATGGGAAATAATCAAGAAACAATAGAGGTTTCTATTCATAAACAGTTTTGTTTTAGGGTCTGATCCTGGGAAATGCTGAGCAGCCCCAATTCCCATTGGATGATCTTTTATTGCATTAGAGACATAGTTGGACAAGACATTACTACAATATAATTATAAAAGGATACATTTCTAGATAAGGAAGCTCAGCTGAGAGCAAAGTAATTTGTAAAAACAAATATACACAAGTACTGAAATTCACATAGGTGGCATATAAAGAAATAACACTTTCACAGGTCAAAATGAAGGATGCATAAACTATGAGGGATTTAGGATGTAGGCATGTAATATGCTACTTAATCTGAGATTAGGAAAAAAGTATTACTTATGGATCTGATACTAAGTCTGTGAAAATTTCAAAATAATTAAAAGAAGTATTTTAAGTGTTTAGTTCCTGTGGTGACTCCTGAAGACCTCAAGTCCCATTAACATCAGCACCTGGCAAAATCAACCCCTAGATAGCTATGTAGAGAGAAGCGAGGTCAAGAAAGATACTGGAGTAATAACACATAGCAAACTAAATATATCATAGTGTGTCTGAGGAGAGAAGCCATTCCTACACTATATATAGGAAAACATAAAACTAGGGAGTCAATGAGTTAATGGTGTTACTGTACATCATTTTGGTGTAACTGGAGCTAGAATAGTGTATACACCTTTAGTTCCCACAGTGAGTGATAAACAGATAGTTTTTAAAAAAAGAGAAAATGCAACATCAAAAAAATGTTGAAATAGCGTCCCTGAAAAGTTGCTAAATCTATCTCATCTACAAAAGAGATGAATTAGGATGAACATGATTATTCTTCAGATTCAGTATAAATATATATAAAGGAAGGAAAGAAGTTATTCACAACTTTAGAATATTATAGATCAAGAAGTAGCCTGAAGTCAAGGAAGGAAAAGTCAAGGCCAGATATTAGGAGGCAGTTCTCAATAGTAAAAACAACTGCATAGTTGGAAGTGGTAAAGCCACCATCATGGCAGATATTCAAGAATAAGGAAGATAAGTCATTAAGGAGAATAAGAGGTAGGTGTGAGTAGTTCTGCAAAAATGCCAGGGCTCTGACTGGATGAGCTAAGTAGCCTTTTCTGGGCTGTATCTTGCCATCTACCATATATGCAACTCAATGGGGAACAAAACAGTACTACAGTATGGTGCTATGATGATCTGACTTTGATTAGTTCTAGCATCCGAAGATGTATGTCACTACACACAATAGCAATTATAAAATGCATCAAAAAATGTAGGATTATATCAGTGGTACAAGAAATTAGAATTTTATGCATATAAATAAATTAAGAGAAAAAAGCGGTATTCTTGTCAATGACTGTAATATTACTTATTTAGCTGAAGAGTATTAAAATAAATACATTTTATTTGATGGGTATTTAAGTGGGTATTCATGATAAAATTCTGATATTATGACCTCTCATAAACATAGATTCAGAAAATAAGACAGTTAACTAAAGAGTATGTATGTTTTTTGCTTCTCTCTCAGAATACTGGTCTGATTAATCTAAACCTGCTTGAAAATGTTTGTACTGTGTAGTTCCTGTTTTCAGGAAAACCAGTCAGATTTAGAACTACAGGGAAAGAGATCCTGAAAAAAATGTGAGGAGCTATGGAAGATCATGTAAATACTTAAAACTAGTTGCTAGTATAAGAAGGAGAACTTTGTATTAGAAAATCCTTCATCCTAGAAAACTCTAAAACTACATCCCCAGCAAATCAGATTGGTGAAGATTTCAATCTGGAAATTGTATTTCTGCATCTTCTAACCATCTTCTAAGGAATATATCTTCTCTTGTATATAGGAATAAAGAAAAGTTAAACTGCTTGAGGCAGTAGGCAGCCATCAATGGAAAAGTTTAATTCTGGAAAAAAACAGAACTATGTGCCTGATCCAGTGCTCACTGAAGTCTGTAGAAAGATTTCTGTTGACTTAATAGGCACTGGATCAGGCCCTGTATAAGTTAATAAGAAAGACAGGTCTCTCTTGTTTATCAGTCTTCTGACAGTATAGCTTGTATTTTAGAAACACAACACAGTATGAAGGAGAAGATTGCACTGAGGTACCATGAGTTTGGGTGCTTTATAGATAAATAGAATAGATTAACTAGAAGAACTACTTACTTTTAGGAATACATTATTAAACTAACCTGTGCATAACCTGTATTTATGAATATTAAAAAGCAAAACCTAACTGCAGAAACCACATCTTAGAAAACATTTCCATATGTGATTGTGGGTATGGCTTGTTGGTCTATGCAAATGAAGTATGGCAAAGAAGCAAAAAATCTAAGCTAGATGTGGTCATAAGCCCGTGCCCAGCAAGGTGGGTAAAATGCAGAGACTGGAAACTCAGGCAAGGTTCATGTGTTTGCTATCCTGATTTATGTTTTAGTGGACTGAGCAATGGAAGCCTCAAATGACTTGACCAGATACTTAAGATAAATGAATGTCAAAGCCACATTTGCTTATGTTTATTTGAGGTTTTTAAAATTTTTGCAGTAAATAATTCAGAGATTCTTGAGAGAAACTATCTTTGGGTAAGAGAACATGTAAGAATAAAAGAGACTTCTGTGAAGACAGGAGTCTGGAAATAAAATGTCAAGAAAGACTGCCACTGGAACATTTGGTGCAATATTTTGGCCTCCTTTGTTCATAGCTTTGTATATAGTGTGGAATACTGCAGCCCTTACTCTGACAAAACTATTGAAAAGTATGTTCAATTTGGTACATAGTTATTAGTTTGTGGTTAAATAAAATATAATTGTCAGACAAGACTCTGGAGTGTATTCTGATCTTTTCTTACATTTTGTTGTATCTCTTTACTCATTCTAATATCTAATATATAAACTTTTATTGATAGACAGTTCCAAAGCCATGTTGAATCAGCAAAAAGCAAGTTATAAGCATGTTGCACACTAAAGATCAATGCACACTCCAGATCAGTGGTGGGCAACCTGCGGGCTGTGGGCCACACATGGCCTGTCAGGGTAATCTGCTGGCAGGCCGCCAGACAGTTTGTCCCTGCGGCCTGCGCCACATCTCGCAGCTCCCATTAGCTGGGAATGGCGAACCGCAGCCACTGCAAGCTGTGAGCAGCCATGCAAATGTAAACTGTCTGGAAGCCTGCCAGCAGATTACCCTGACAGGCCACAGGTTGCCCACCACTCCCCCAGATTGATAGACTGAAAAAGTCTGTGATCCCTAAACAAAACTACTGCTGGCCTATGATTATTTTTAGTTTGTGGTTAAAGATTAACAACCTATGTGTTTTGTTTTTTTCATGGTAAATAAAGGTAGTTAGTAATACAAACAAAACCTACAGTAAAAGTATCTATGCATCTGGTCCTATGATAAATTAATCATCAAATATAATTGGTTAATAGTACTAAAAAAAAAGTGTAGTTCATATTTCTGTTCTAAACTTCAAGGTTTTTAATTTTGCAGCACACACAAACAATATTCAAAAATATGTGTAGTGCATTTTATCAGCATCCATGCCCATGATGTGTTTTTACCAGAATCACTCTTATACTTGAGCTGGAGCCTAAAGTATGTGACAGAAGAATATAAGAACAGGGATATTGAAGAAATGAGAATAATTTGCATAAATTTTCTATTCAAAGTATTGATTAACACACTTTTTTTTTATTCATTGTTATGTATAAAATTCATTTTGAAGTTAGAGAACATGAGAGAGTTGTCCAATGATTTACTACTGTGTAGAGCAGTGTGGCCTCATACACAGGATACTAAAGTGGGACCGGGGGGATCTGGATTTATTTCTAGCTCTGTCAGTAGCCTGCTGGGTTACTTCACCTCTCTGTTCTGCAATTTCCCCATCTGTAAATTGGGGGTAATGATACGTTCCTCATTTGTAAAGCACCTTGATATTCACTGATGAAAAGTGCTGTATGAGAGTCAGTTATTATTATTCCTGTGAGAAACAGTAACAACATAAACCTGTTAGCTACTTCAAGTCTTATACATTAAGGACAAAGTCAATCATTAAAGTGGGTGTTTTAAATAAAAAAAATCTTCTAAGGTATTTGTTCTTATGCTTTTCCTACTTAAGATAGTTAAATTCCAACAGACTGCAAAGAGCTACAAAAGAATCTCACAAAACTGGGTGACCGGGCAACAAAATGGCAGATGAAATTCAATGTTGATAAATGCAAAGTAATTCTCATTGGAAAACATAATCCCAATTATCATATAAAATGATGGGATCTAAATTAGCTGTTACCACTCAAAAAAGAAATCTTGGCGTCATTGTGGATAGTTCTCGGAAAACATCCACTCAATGTGCAGTGGGAATCAAAAAAGCAAACAGAATGTTGGGAATCATTAAGAAAGGGATAGACAATAAAACAGAAAATATCAGATTGCGTCTATGAATTCATGGTACATCCACATCTTGAATACTGTGTGCAGATGTGGTCTCCCCATCTCTAAAAAGATATATTGGAATTGGAAAAGGTTCAGGAAAGGGCAACAAAAATGATTAGGCGAATGTAACGGCTTCCTTATGAGGAGAGATTAATAAAACTGGGACTTTTCAGCTTGGAAAAGAGATGACTAAGGGGGGATATGATAGAGGTCTACAAAATCATGACTGGTGTGGAGAAAGTAAATAAGAAAGTGTTATTTACTCCTTCTCATAACACAAGAACTAGGGGTCACCAAATGAAATTAATAGGCAGCAGGTTTAAAACAAACAAAATGAAGTATTTTTTTTCACACAACGCACAGTCAACCTGTGGAACTCCTTGCCAGAGGATGTTGTGAAGGCCAAGGCTATAACAGACCTAGATCAGAAAAGAACTAGATAAGATCATGGAGGATGGGTCCATCAATGGCTATTAGCCAGGATGGGCAGGGATGGTGTGGCTAGCCTCTGTTTGCCAGAAGCTGGGAATGGGCGACAGGGGATGGATCATTTGATGATTACCTTTTCTGTTCATTTCCTCTGGGGCAACTGGCATTGGCCACTGTTGGAAGACAGGATACTGGACTAGATGGACATTTGATCTGATCTAGTATGACCATTCTTATGTTCTTACGGTAGCAGAGGCTGTGACTATTCAAATATGGACTTTCCCTTGTGCCCACTACTTCTACCTCTTGTTAGAAAATTTTCTAAAAGGTTTTTTTTCTTTTTTTTTTTGAGGCACGTTTCAGAAATTTGAGTAATATGAGGAAGAATCAAAGGCCTTTTACTTACTGTCAATGTCAGAGAAGAAGACTAATATTCTAAATCAATTAGTAGTTGCAGTTCACCTCAGGGAAGCTCTCTGTCCTGCCAACTCGATGTGTAAAAACCCAAGGACCAACTCAAATCTTGGTATCCATTTTGACAAGGCAATGTGTAATCTAAGTTTATTTGGTTTTTAATTAGAGGAATTTTATTCATCTTGTTGAGACCTTATATAGAAAAAAGTGTCTCTGGGAATGGCTTACTGAAGATTTTTAAATGTCTATTACCGATATCTGTATTGAAAAAAAATTATTCAATTTGATATATTTGATTTTGGAAGTCTATTTTATCAGTAATTGAATGCACGTTATAACCAGTTTTTCCTTATTGTGTGATTATACATATTAGTGTGGTTTATATAGTTAGTGTTGTTAATGTAGTGTGGTAGGTGTAGTTTGTCTTTTTATGCCCATTGGCAAATATATATATAGACAGGGAAGAAGGGACCAAGGAAACAATGATCCAAAGATGAGCACACCAGAGAATTGTCTGTCATGCATCCACCATTCCCTCCTTTGGTTGTCAGGGAGGGATTCTAGGAAGAGTCATGACCTGTAGTAGAAAGGGGTCTGGGCTTCATAGAGATCACTCTACCTGTTACCCATCCCTATGTGCACTCCACCACAGTACTTCTACCTACACAGCCATGGCCTTACTGGACCCTCTGGGGTGTACAGACATACTCCAGGAAGCCTGCTTCGTCTGTTTTCTCTGGGTTAGATTGCTGTTCCCAGGGAGGTAAATCAGTTGAGCCAGTTGGTTCACCCACAGTTTCTTGAGAGGCAGAGTGAAGTGGAACATCAGCTACCAGGAGAAGAGCATTTGATTCCTGCTGCATTATCCTCATACTCCCCTGATGAGACTCCCTCACCCACATTGGCTTCAGCTGGTGAGGTTTTAGATATTCAGAGACCTGATGAAATGCATGGTGGAAACCTTAGACATATCCCTGGAAGTGGTTCAGCAACACAACTCTTGGACATTCTGCATCCTTCTACAACAGGGATACTCACCATGCCCATTAATGAAGGTCTGCTGGAGCCTGCAAGAACCACCTGGCACACACCTGCATCCATCCTGTCAAAAAGCAGACAGGAAGTACTAGGTCCCTGCTAAATATTTGAGTATTTCTGTTTGTATTCAGCACCAAGTTCTCTTGTAGTGGCAGCAGTACAGCAGAGGTCAAAGCAGCAGGGGCCTCTGAATCCATACTGAGAGAAAAGCACCAAAAAATTGGACCTCTTCAGTTGCAAGGTGTATTAATCAGCAATCTTCCAGATGAGGGTTGCTAACTATCAGGCATGCCTTCCAAAAATATGATTTTAAAACTGAGACAGATTTTTTCATTTCGTAGACAAACTTCCCAAGGAGCACCATGAGGAGTTGAAATCCAGAATAGAAGATGGACAACTGCCTGCCTGTACTTCTCTATAGGCTGCTCTGGATATGTCTGACACCACGGTCACTGCAAGAATCATGAGGAGATCACCATGGCTTCAGTTCTTAAGGATCCCAGGGAAGTCCAAACAACAATCAAGGACCTCCCATTTGAAGTTAATGAATTTTTCAGCAATGGGACAGGTGAATCCCCCCACTTCCTAAAGAATTTAACAACACCTGCACTTTTGAGGGCTGTACATCCCAAGCCTAAGGAGGAAGCAGTTACACCAGTGGTAATCCTTTAGGAAGTTATTCTCCACCTAGTTTTACAGTGCACCACAGAGAACCTCAGTGTCACCAAGGAAGAGAAAGAGATCCCCCAGTAGATGACCCTCTGCCTTCTCTGGTGCCCAACAGTCCGCGGCTTCCAGCAGGCTTGCCACCAATGTTGAGTGCCTGATAGGACCAGTGGAAGATCTTTTTAGTTTATACACACACACACATTTGGCAACTGTCTTTTTGTTATTTTTGAGAAGATTGGGCTGGGATTACTCTGGACTGGTGGATCCTAGAGATTGTAAACAAGGGGTATCCAATTCAGTTTCAATCCTTTCTTCCCCCACTTCTCTTTCCGCTTTCCTTTCCAGGGATCCAAGAAGCAGATTCCCTTCTACAATGGAAATCAGTGAAGGAAGTGCCCTCGGAGTCGTGGGGCAGAGGCTTTTATTTGTATTACTTTCTTATCCCAAATAAGCAAGGGGGTTGACAGCCCACCCTTGACCTTCAATGTCCTTTCAAATTCAGGATGGTGACTCTGCCCTCCAGAATCCTCTCATTAGATTCTCAGGACTGGTTCGTGGGTCTCAACCTGCAAAATGCCTATTTCCATATATTAGTCCTCCCAACTGACAGGAAATACCTCAGATTCCTGGCAGAAACATCCCTTTACTAGAGTCTTTTGATCAGGGCCCTTTGATCTTTCTGTGGCCTTGAGGGTATTCACCAAGGGTCTAGAACTAGTGGCAGCTCTCCTAAGGAGACAAGGGATCCAGGTCTGTCCTTACTTTAATGACTGGCTGATTTGAGGAGGATCACCCCAACAGTTTATTGACTCAGTTCAGGTAATTCTAAAGTTCTTTGCTCACTAGAGCTCAAAGTGAACAGACAGAATCCATACTGACTCCAACTCAGCTCACAAGGTTCATAGGAGCACTGTTAGATTTCATACCAGCCAAAGCTTACCTCCCACAATAACAAGCCTCATCAATCAACTTCAAGCACATCAATGAAAACATGTTTCAAACGTTTCGGATACATGGCCTCATGCACTTAATATCACACAGCATGACAGCCTTCACCTAAGTTCCCTGGAAAGGTGTTTGAAATCACTATCTACCCAGCGGACACTGCATGGACGTAGTCACAGGCCCACAAGAAGTCCTCTTCTCATTACACTGGTGGAAAGGCGTTCTTTAGGTATGCAGCAGAGGACTCTTCTCCACACCTCTACCTACCAAAACTCTGGTGACAGACTGCACCGCCCAGAGATATGTGGGGGAGAGGGGCTAACCTACATTGCCTTCAAATTCAGAGCTTATGGTCCAGTCAGGAAGCTTGTTTTCCACAGAAACATTCTAGAGCTCAGGGATATCTACCTCAAATGCAAGACATTCCTGCCTCTTTGTCAGGGTCCCACAGTCCAAATGCTAGCAGATGACACCAAAGCTATACATTATGTCAACAGTCGGGGGGTGGGGGGCAAGATCATCCCCACACTATCAGGAAACCATACAACTATGGAATTTATGCATTCTGAACCAAATCAGACTTGAGGTCTTCAAACCACAATTTGAGGACTTCAATAACTCAGACATAGGTTAGGGGTTTGTTATTGAAGTGGATGGGTGAGATTCTGTGGCCTGCATTGTGCAGGAGGTCAGACTAGATGATCATAATGATCCCTTCTGACCTTAAAGTCTATGAGACTGGCGTGTCTGCATGTTCCTACCCTTCAGAATATCATGATAGATCAATTCAGCAGGTAATTCTCTGACAACCACAAGTGGTCTCTCAAAGGCTCAGTCCTACAGAAGATCTTTTGAACACAGGGATTCCCAAAAGTAGACCTAGTTCCAGGATACCAGAAAAACCGTTAGACGTTCTGTGTGACAGATATGACAGTTTCCAGCAGTGTCCTTGAAAAACTTGGTTGAATTAAGTTTAGGTATCTTTGGGGTCCATTGTACTAAATGCAAAGTTTGTGTATTATTGTGATCCAGGATTGTATGTAACCTCTCTAGCGGGAGATATGATGTAAGGCCTGGATAATCGAAGGACTATACCGAACAAAGTGGCAGACAAGAATGGACTTGTGGGACAATACATGTGAAGTGGATTTCCTAGGAAATACCTGAGGAGAGGTTAATGCAAATTCCTCACCTCTGATTATGCAAAAGTCCAGCATTTTGAAGCTATGCCCTGAGGAGATGGCCTTTGTCTGCTGATCACCTGTTACATGAGACCAATATCAAAGGCCCAAGTTGTATAAAGGAAAGACTGAACAATTTATGGTTGCTCTAGTTCTGAACCTGAGACAGTTATGAACTTTGTAACCTTGGGGAAAAAAACCTTTGTGGGTTTTGAAGGACTGACATCTACCAGAACTTGAGGTTAGAGTTGGGGTGACTCTGGTTAGCTTTTTAGCATGCGTGCAAGTTCTTTCCTTGTTTTTAATATATTTTCTCTGTAATGCTTTCACCTTTTGAATAAATGTGTTTGCTTACAAAAAACTGTGTGGCAACTTGTGACTGTTGGCAATTAGTCTCTGCATCCATGCAGAAAGGGTGTCTGATCCCTCTATATATGGATCTAGGGGAAACAATGCCCCTAAATAATTATTTTATTACAATGTAAAGGTTTGCAAAATTATCAATCATTTGTGTCTCAAAGAATATAAAATGTTAAACAACAGTTTCCAAAACCATGAGATAAAATAAAAGTGATGGGGTCCACCTGACAAAGAAGGGGAAGAGCATTTTGGGACACCAACTTGCCAGCCTAGCGACGAGGGCTTTAAGCTAGGTTCAAAAGGGGCAGGTGACAAAAGCTCAGAAGTAAGTATTAAAAGGGTGACTTTGACAGAGGGCGGGAAGTCAGAGGGGGGCGAGGGGAAGGGAAATAGAAAATTGCGTTACCGTAGTACAAGTAAGAAGAGGAAAAACAGTGAGGGAATCTGCTCAACTTCTTAGATCTCTATACACCAATGTAAGGAAAATGGGGAATAAATAGAATGAACTGGAAATCTGAGTACACAAGCTAAAGTATGACTTTATTGGTAGTACAGAGTCTTGGTGGGATAAAACTCATGATTGGACTATTGATATAGAGGGGTATAACTTGTTCTGGAAGGACAGGCTAGGGAAAAAAGGGAGAGGGTGTTTGTTGCATTGTATTTCAAGAATGTATACACTTTTTCTGGGGTCAGAAAGAGGTGAGAGGCAGACCAGTTCAAAGGTTCGGGGTGAAGATAAAAGGGGGGGAAATAGGATGATGTCACGAGAAGGATCTACTATATACCATCACATCAGAAGGAGGAGGTAGATGAGGCATTTCTATAACAAATAATAGGAATATCCAAAAAACAAGACTTGGTAGCAATGAGGAAAATTAAGATGATTCTTGGAAAAGTAAGATGGAAAAACACAAAATGTCCTGTAAGTTTTTGGAATGTGTTGGGGACATCACAGATGGTGGTGGAAGTAACTAGGGGGACAGCCATTTTAGATTTGAGTCTGATTAACAGCGTGGAATTGGTTATGAATCTGAAGGTGGAAGGCAACTTGGCTAAAAGTGATCATGAAATTATAGGCTCCAAGATTCTGAGTAAAAGAAGGAGTGAGAGCAGCAGAAAAAGGACAGTGGACTTTGATAGAGCATACCTTAACAGAGAGATAGTAGATAAGGTCCCCTGGCAAGAAAATCTAAGATAAAAAGTAGTTCAGGAGAGCTGGCAGTTGCTTAAAGAGATAATATTAAAGGTACAACAGCAAACTATACTAACGTGAAGGAAAGATAGGAAGAGTAGTAAGGCCAATATGGCTCCATCAGGAGCCCTTTAATGACCTGAAAATCGTACAAGAATCCTAGAAAAAGAGGAAACATGGAAAAAAGTACTAAGGAAGAGTGCAGAAAACTGACACAAGCACATAGGGACAAAATCAGAATTCCTAAGGCACAAAGTGAGTTACACCTACCAAGGGACATAGAAGTCATAAAAAGAGGTTCTGTAAGTACATTAGGAGCAAGAGAAAGGCGAAGGAAACTGTAGGTCCACGATGTAGCAAGGAAGAAGAATTAATAACAGATGATACCAAGAAGAGTGAGGTGTTTAATACCTGTTTTCCTTCAGTCTTCTCTGAAAAGGTTAATTGTGACCAGATGCTTCATACAATTAATATTAACAACAAGGGGGAAAGAACACAAGCCAGAACAGGTTAAAGAATATTTAGATAAGTTAGTTGCATTCAACTCAGCAAAGCCTGATGAAATTCATCTAAGGTACGTAGGAAACTAGCAGGAGCAATCTCAGACATTGGCACCAGAATGGAGGAGGAGGGTCAGGGGGCCATGTCCTCTTTCAAAAAGTGGGAGGGCCCAGCCTGGCCTATCCACTTTTTGACCCACACCTCCTCTACCCCTGAGGCCATGCCCCCCCAACCAGGCCAGCAGCTGAAGCTTGGCTGGGGAGCTGGGCAGCTGTAGTGCACCATGCTGTGGACCCTCCACCTGCCTAGGGTGGGGTGGGGGTCAAGAGCAGCTGCTGGCATATGTCCCTGACCCCACCCGCCCAGAGCAGGAGGGTCCATGGCTCCCCAGAGTGCCTGCGTGCCACGTGCGGCTCTTACATGGATCTGGCTCCGGCTAGGGGGCTGCAGCCCGACCATGGTAAGAGCCACATGGGCAGTTATGGAGAGATGCACTGTGGACCCTCCACCTGCCCTGGGCGGGGGACCTGCAGGGCAGGGACACAGGCCAAGGGCCATTCTTGACCCTCTCACCTCAGGCAGGTAGAGAGTCCTCAGCGTGGCTCCCTATAGCTGCTCACGAGGCTCTTACCATGGTTGGGCTGCAGCCAGTGATGAGCACCCAAAATCCTAATAACCGGTTCCCTACCGGGTCCTAGGCAGCACTTCAGTGTGGGCGGGGGGGGGGGTCTTCACTCGCTCTGGATTTTCAGCGGCATTTCGGTGACGGGGTTCTTCACCTGCAGCGAGTGAACACACACACACACACACACACACACACACACACACACACACACACACACACACACACACACACACACACACACACACACACACACACACACACACACACACACACCACGCCGAAGTGCTGCCGAAGACCTGGTAGGGAACCGTGCAGTGAGTATAAGCCCCACGTGCCTGTCTCCCCCCTCCATCCGACCCCAACCCACATCCTGCCCCCGACTGCCCTCCTTAGAAACCATCAACCCCCCCTCTCCTTGTCCCCTGACAACCCCCTCCTGAGACCCCCACCCTAACTGCCCCCCAGGATGCCACCCACTATCCAACTCGCCCCACTCCCAGTCCCCTGACTGCCCAAACCTCATCCACCATCACCCCGACAGACCCCCAGAACTCCCATGCCTACCCAAACCCCTCTGTCCCCTGACCGCCCCCCCCAGAACCTCCGCCCCGTCCAACCGCTCCCTGCACCTTATCCAACCCCTCCTCCCAGCCCCAGCCTGGCCCCCTTACCATGCTGCTCAAAGCGGCAGGAGCTGCAGAGCTGCCCAGAGTGCTGGCGGCGCTGGGGTTCTGCGAGGAGGGAGGGGCCGAGGGAGCCTCCCCAGCTGGGAGCTCGCCGGATGTGGCCCGCAGACTGGAATTTGCCGACCCGCCAGCCCCTTTAATAACTGGTTCTACGCCGACTTCTAAATTTAACAATCGGTTCTTGCGAACTGGTGCGAGCTGGCTCCAGCTCACCACTGGCTGCGGCCTCATAGCTGGAGCCAGGTCCAGGTAAGAGCCGCCTGCAGGCAGCTGTGGGGAGCCTGAGGAATGGGAACACAGGCTGGGGGCTGCGCTCAATCCCCCTCCCCCCCACTCTGGGCAGGTGGAGGGTCCACGGCTCCCAGCTTGCTCCAGCTTCTGGCTTGCTGGGTAGAAGGGGTAGGGGGTCCTAGCTCCCTCACTTTTGGGCAGGCTCTGCTGCCCTTGATCTCAGAGCCATTAGCAATTATCTTTGAAAACTCATGGAGAATGGAGAAGTACATAGTACCTATCTTTAAAAAGAGGAACAGAGAGGACCTGGGGTATATATACAGTCGGCCTAACTTTGATACTTGGAAAAACACTGGAACAAATTATGAATCAGTTTGTAAGTACCTAGAGGGATAATAGGGTGATAAGTAATGTACAACATGGAATTGTCGAGAACAAATCATGCCAAACGAACCTAATATCCTTCTTTGACAGGATTACTGGCCTAGTGAAAATGGAGTGACACAGTAGATGTGATACATCTTGAGTTTAGTAAAGCTTTTGACAGTCCCACATGACATCTCATAAGCAAATTAGAGAAATGTGGTCTAGATCAGTGGTTCTTAACCAGGGGTACATATAACCCTGGGGTTATGCAGACGTCTTCCACAGGATACATCAACTCATCTAGATATTTGCCTAGTTTTACAACAGTCTACATAAAATGCACTAGTGAAGTTAGTACAAACTAAAATTTCATACGACTTGTTTATACTGCTCTATATACTATACACTGAAATATAAGTACAATATTTATATTCCAGTTGATTTATTTTATAATTATATGGTAAACATGAGAAAGTAAGCAATTTTTCAGTAATAGTGTGCTATGACACTGTTGTATTTTTATGTCTGATTTTGTAAGCAAGTAGTTTTTAAGTGAGGTGAAACTTGTGGGTATGCAAGACAAATCAGACTCCCGAAAGGGATACAATAATCTGGAAATGTTGAGAGCCAGCGGTCTAGCTCAAATTACTATAAAGTGGGTCCACAACTGGTGGAAAGACTGTACTCAAAGAGTAGTTGTTAGTGATTTGCTTTCAAACTGAGATGATATGTCTAGTGGAGTTGCACAGGCATCTGTTCTGTGTCCAGTACTATTCAATATTTTCATTATTTGGATAATGGAGTGGAACGTATGCTTACAAAAGTTGTGGATGACACCAAGATGGGAGGAGTTGCAAGCACTTTGGAGGACAAGATTAGAATTCAAAAGGACCTTGATACATTGGATATTTTGTCTGAAATTAATAAGATTAAATTAAATAAGACAAGTGGAAAGTACTACACTTAGGAAGGAAAATCAATGCAAAACTATAAAATGAGGAATAACTGGCTAGGCAGTAATACTGTAGAAAAGAATCTGGGGGTTATAGTGGTTCACATTGAATGTGAGTCAACAATGTGATACAGATGCAAAAAAGCCTAATATTCTGGGGTATATTAACAGCGGCATTATATGTAAGATTTAAGAGGTAATTGTTCTGAGTTACTTAGCACTGGTGAGGCCTCAGCTGGAGTACTGTGTCCGGTTCTGGGTGCCACACTTTAAGAAAGAGGTGGACAAACTGGAGAGAGTCCAGAGGAGAGCAACAAAAATGATCGAAGATTTAGAAAACCAGATCTATGAGGAACAGTTAAAAAACTGGGCATGTTTAGTCTTGCAAGAAGAAGACTGAGGGAGGACCTGGTAACAGTCTTTACAAAGAGGACTGTGATCAACAGTTCTCCATGTCCACTGAAAGTAAGACAACATGCAATTGGCTTAATTTTCAGAAGCGGAGAATTAGATTAGTTATTAGGAAAAACTTTCTAACTATAAGGATAGTTTAGCATTGGAATAGGCTTTCAAGGCAGGCTGTGGAATCCCCATCATTGGAGGTTTTAAAGGTCAAGTTAGAAAATTGGGCTAAATCAGATTATGTTGAATGAGATCGTAGTGAACTGGGGGATGCTCACCATCAACCAGATTGCCTTGAGCAACAACAGGAAATTAAAGCTCTTCTGCTCTAATCATGGAAAATTCAGTAACTCTTCACTTAAAGTCGTCCTGCCCTCTGCCTTGGAGCTGCTCCCGGGAGCCTCCTGCTTGCTGTATGGGGTGGAAGGGAAGAGAAGAGCTAATGTCAGGGTGTCCCTCCCCCCCACTCCTACCTCCCGCTTTCCCCATCTCCATAGAGCAGGGGGGAGACATGACAGAGCTCAGGACAGAGGGAGCTTGCTGGCAACAGGGGCTGTCTGAACTTGCTTATCTACTTAAAAAGGCAACGTACTTAGAGTGCGATCAGCATACTTAAAGGGGCAGTGCGCATCTCTCTCTCTCTCTCTCTCTCTCTCTCTCACGGACAGGGTGTGTATCTCTGTCTGCCATGCTGTCTCCCCTCCCTCCATTTGTGCTGCCTTGCAGAGTATGAGGCTAGATTAACAATGTGTTAACCCTTGAGGGCTCAGCTGTTCTAGTTCATCATTTAGCAGTGAAGCATTCCCTGGAAAATATCCCACCCTCTTCCACCCTCTGACTTCACCACCTCAACTAAGCTTCACAATCATCATTGCTGTAAAAAATTTCCCTGGAAGCTAAGTCCCCTCCCCCATTTACATTAATTCTTATGGGGAAATTGGATTCACTTAACATTGTTTTGCTTAAAGTTGCATTTTTCACGAACGTAACTACAATGGTAAGTGAGGAGTTACTGTAGAGGTATTCTCATATGTCTGGTCCATCACATCATAGAGATGTTTCTTCATTTGCCATGTATGCTTCCAGCTCCAAGGGATCTACTGATCTGTCTCAACCCAGAGAAATTAAAATTAGCAATGTGGAACTTTAAGGCCTGAACCTTCTTCAGTTCAGCAATTCTTTTTGACTCATGGATCAAATCAAGGTATTAATTTATGTCCAGAATCTACAATCAACTATCTCTATGCACAGACTTCAGCATCTGGGGCTCTCAAACTTGCTAGATGCAGACAGTGTAGCAATTCACCCTCACAGCTCAAGATGTATCAAGGCCATTGCAAAGTTTCAGCCATCAATTAAATACCTTATGGCTTATTGGAATTTAAATTTGCTTCTCCCTACATTGATGGAGCTTCCATTTGAACTGCTGTCTAAAGTTGCTGGGTTTTTTCCCCTTTCAGTGAAAGTCACATTTTCAGAGAGACTACGAATTCCAGAAACAATTTCAATTCAGGAACGATTTCTTTATTTTCTTAATAAGATAGTCTTCTTCATAGCCTCATAGTTTCTCCCTAAAATAATCTTTTCTTTTCATATTATTCACTATTCACTAATTATCCCATTATTCACCTAAGCCTTTCTCATCCTAAGGACATTGAAGTTTCACTTTCTGGATGTGAGAAGGGCCATAAAATATAATCTAGAAATGATGGAAGCCTTTTGAAAATAAGATACTTTTTTTCTGGTGTATACTGGTTAAAAAAAAAATAAGGCAACAGAGTATGTAAAGCAACCATATCCAAATTGGTTAGAGCAGCTTATTGTTAAAGAAAAGCAGATAAGGATAAGAACATAAGAATGGCCATACTAGGTCAGATCTGTGGTCCATCTAGTCCAATATCCTGTCTTCCAAGAGGGACCAATCCCAAATGCTTTGACGAGAATGAACATAACATAGCAGTTTATTGAGTGATCCATACCCGGTTGTCCACTCTCAGCTTCTGGCAGTCAAGAGACTTAGGACACACAGAATATGGGGTTGCATCTCTGACCATCTTGGCTAATAGCCATTGATGGACCTATCTCCATGAACTTCCCTAATTCTTTTCTGAATCCAGTTATAATTTTGGCCTTCACAGCATCCCCTGACAATGAGTTCCACAGTTTGACTGCGCATTGTGTGAAGTAGTATTTCCTTTTGTTTCTTTTAAGCCTGCTGCCTATTAATTTCATTGGGTGGCCCCTGGTTTTTCTATTATGTGAAGGGGTAAATAACATTTCCTTATTAACTTTCTCCACACCATTTAGGATTTTATAGACCTCTATCATATCCCTCTTTAGTTGTCTCTTTTCCAAGATGAACAGTCCCAGATTTTTTAATCTCTCCTCATCTGGAAGCTGTTCCATCCCCTAATCATTTTTGTTGCACTTCTCAGTATCTTTTCCAATTCTAATATATACATTTTTAGATGGGGTGACCAGAACTGCAAGCAATATTCAAGGTGTTGGCATACCATGGATTTATATAGTGGCATTATGGTATTTTCTGTCTTATCTATCCCTTTCCTAATGGTTCCTAACATTCTGTTAGCTTTTTTGACTGCCGCTGTACATTAAGCAGATGTTTTCAGAGAACTATCCACAATGATTGCAAGGCCTCTTTCTTCAGTGGTAATAGATAATTTAAGCAACATCATTTTGTATGTGTTGTTGGGGTTATGTTTTCCAATGTGCATTATTTGCATTTATCAACATTGAATCTGCCATTTTGTTGACAAGTAACCTGGTTTTGTGAGATCTCTTTGTAACTCTTCACAGTCTGCTTTTGACTTAACTACCTTGAATAATTTTCTCTCCTTTGCAAATTTTGCCATTTCACTGTTTACTCCTTTTTCCAGATCATTTATCAATATTTTGAACAAAAACAGTCCCAGTTCAGCACTCTGGGGGACACCGCTATTTACCTCTCTCCATTGTGAAAACTGATAATGTATTCTTACCCTTTGTTTTCTATATTTTAACCAGTTACTGATCCATGAGAGGACCTTCCCTCTTATCCCGTGACTGATTGCTTAAGAGCCTTTGGTGAGGGACCTTGTCAAAGGCTTCCTGAAAGTCCAAATACACAATATCCACTGGATCACTCTTGTCCACGTGGTTGTTGACCCCCCTCAAAAGATCAATGGGAAGAGAGAAATAGAGTGTGACAAAATTTGAAGAGCAATGACCTGGGCATTGATCCATTCATTTACAATGAATTACAAGGTGGATATTGTTTCCTTGTTTAATTGGGCCTTTAGTCAACAAGTTCAGCAGTCTGCTATGAAATCTTATTTCCTTCCTTTTCTTTCCCTCTCTTCATCCCATTTTGCTTGCTAATTCCCAACAACCTCTCCCTCCAGATTGATAGATTTTTATGTATGAATAAAAGAACAATTTTGCTATTACCTGCTAATTTGTCTTCTCGTAGCACAGAATCTATCAGTACAGATGATCCTTCCTTTCAGTTAAAATGTTTGCCACTTTGCAATTTGTTTGTTATAATTATCTTTTAATAATAATGATACCTAGCCCTTACAGAGCTCTTTTCATCCATAGCTGTCTCAAAGCTCTTTTAGACATTTTGGGTGAGATTCTGCACTGCTCCTCTAAGAGACACAGCACAGTGTTCACAACCCAGGTGGGTCTGAGGTAGCTTTAAACCACTTTTGTGCCCTCTCAATCCTGGGCTGCTCCACAGCCCCTGGCATAATGCAGACAGTCTCAGAGGCCTAAATTATGACAGTCTCCTTGAGCAGCCCTCTGAGCCACAGTGCTGCACAGAATCTCTGCAATGTTTAATCTCAACCTCTGACATATCCTCCCACCTCCAGTCATGCCATCCTGCTCCAGGGCTTTGGAGGGGGTCCTCAGAAGGCAGCCTTATGATGGTCTTCCTCAGTTCCTGTGCCAGAGGTATTCTACCCTGGCCAAATAAGAGCCTCTGTACACTTTTCTGATCCTTTTAGAGCCTCTATACACTTTTCTGACCCTTTTACCCAGCATAAAGGGCCAGAGCATAGGGTGTCACCCATTGTAACTTTGAAAATGTCTTTCTGGAGATGTGACACACTATGAGCTCCCTTCTCAGGGGGAGCTTTGAATCCAGATCCTTTCCAGACGACCTAGCTCTGTGATCTTTAATGGCCATGGTTAACTCAACAATCTGCTTCCCGCCCAATGAGTTTTATGTCAAATATATAGTTAAACAAAATGTTCCTAATTATTTTAAATTTGGTGGTGTATTACACTTTCTATGGCCCTTGTCACTGTAGTATCTGAACATCTTTCAATATTTATGAATTTATCCTCACAATACCCTTGTGAGGTACAAAAGTGTTAATCAACTTCATCTTATAATTTGGGAAACTGAGGTGCAGAGTGGCTAAGTGTCTTGCCAAAAGCCACACATGGAAGTCTGGGAAAGAGCCAGGCATATAATCCCAATCTCAGCTCTCAAACCTGTGTCTTGGCCACTAGACCACCCTTCCTCCATCTTGATGTTGATGTAACATCACAAGTATAGTTCAGTTTGAAGTGTCAGGCAGAGCTGTAGCCAGTAATCTGCAACTTCTGAGGAGCTAAGGGAGTGGAGGTGAAGGGAACAAGGTTTACATTCCTAATGCATCAGTTAACCCTGCTTATTTGAGGATATTCAGCAAATCATATTAAAGCTGTTGATTCTTGAATTTTATATTTGCAGATCACCTTTGTCTACAATGCTGATACATATCCTAATGTAATGTTTTATGGCTCTCATAAGCATGAAGCATACAAACTCTATGTCTAAGGTAAGTTAATTAACATTCTTTTTGGTATCTCTCCCTAAAAAATATTGCACATGTACAGAGAAATACTCAGTATCTAACTGAAGGCTCAATTCTGTCTTTAAGGCAGTCTTGAGTAAGGGGTGCTGCAGAGCACAGCAACTTCTCAGGGGGAGCTCGGGGAGAAAATCTCTCCCCGAGCTCCCCAGTTCACAGGGAGACTGTGCATGCTCCACTAGTTCTTAACATAGTGGAGTATGCTCCCTTCTCTGCAGCTGGCCAGCGGGGGACATAGCCCCACCTCCTCCTTCTCATTCTGGAGCTGGTTCACTCCCCTGAATTCAGAAACTACAGTTCTGTCTGCACCTTCTGAGGAAGGACTCTTGTGCGCCACCCTTCACAGCCCCTTTAGTCTTCTTGCAGACAGGCAAGGCTGGGCTCAATCTAGCTTCTATTACTATATTACTAGGAACTATATACACTTACAGTATTTTTATGAGCTTCCCCTTCTTTTCCATATTCCCTCATTGGCATTTAAGTCGTTGTTCTAATGCCTGTATGTGACAAAAATCTGTAGGAGTTACAAAATGCAAATAATTGTATTAATTATTTAGCTTTTTTCTTTTTGTCTCTTCAGCAGTATTTGTCCTACAGATCAGCATTACAAAACTGAGTTGAAGTAAAGTCCAAACTGACAGGTAGCCCTTACTCATGCAAATAGTCCCTTTGACTTTAATGGGACTTCTTGTGTGAGAAGCATTTACAGGATGAGACCCTGTAACAATTAATAGATTTTACATGGAAAGGTTGCCAAAAATTCGTATTTAGTCAATAGTACATGAAGATTGTAACAGGCAATCAAACAGTATCACATAATGGATTTTTTGGGTGAAATTGGTGATTTTATTAAGCAAAGGTTGTTCACATGTATGTAACATTCAATCAGTAACAGGCAAATAAAAAGTTAAAACATGTAAAACAGTAGTTTAAATACTGAATATTAAATATTCGGTTTTTGCCAGTTTGTCTTAAAAGCGTAGTTTTTTTTTAAGTTTTCTGCATTTATATTTCTTTTTCATAATCTTTTATGTAAGGTTAAAAATGTATATTATTCACCTGATAGACTTTTTGAATTTTCCTAATTTGCATTTATCTTTTATACCTGCCATGTTAGAACGGCTACTTTGTGATCTGTATTATGTGTATATTTATAGCCTGTGTTAAGTGCATGCTTATACATTTTTTTTAAAAAGTGCATTATTTAATACCCTGCAATTGCTAATGTCATGTACAGTATTACATGTACAGTGATATTCAATACTGTACAGTAATATCATATACAGTATTAAGAACTACTATACATATATAATAGAAAACCTTATCAAAAGTAATTATACATGTGTAGTAGTTATCTTTAAAAATTAATATCTTGCCAGCTTTACTTGCTTTTATTCTCAAAATACTAAGTATATGACTCTGTTATCGAGCATTAATGCAAGACTTGAAAATTATACTAGATACTTACTGGTACCAATCAGAGAACTAAATCCACAAACCAGAAATAGATACAAAAGAGGGGGACAGGGAAGAATGGATGAAAGATGGGGCTCCCTGCCATAACCAGGTACTAGAAATGAGAGGGTGTACAGAGATTTCTATAAAGATGTTGCTTATAGTTGCCAGTCAATAGGAATCATAAGTTCCACCCCTTTCTAGCTTCTGGAAGAGAAAAGGGAGGTTTCTATCCCTTCTCCACTTTTCAAGAGCATTGTGGCTTCTATGAGAGGGTGGTTGAGTCTGTGCTACTTAACTTCTCCCTCAGCATCCATTTCTTGTATCTGTTTTCTATCCGCTATTCCCCTACCCCTCTGAATAACTGTAGTACCTCATTCTGATGTTAATAGTTTTGCCAGACAGGGACACCAATATGATATTGACATTATTGACAATTTCACAGTTAGTCATAAGACTCTGAACTACAGATGTTCATCTCTGCAGAGCATTGTTAATTTCACTTTGCTACTACTTGACAAAGTGATGAGCAGCAGCAGAGGCATTGGAACTGTCTGCCTGCAGACCCAGAAGGACAACACTGCATCATTAACCCACCAAATGTGAACTATAGTAATATTCACAACCTAGAGAACAGAAGTGTACTTTATTTTTTAAATGAAAGCTGCAGATATTAATGGCTTAAGCGCCTATGCTCACCAGAGAATTTTTTTTATTCTCATTTGGAAATTGGTAAATAGATTTTCCAAGTCCTGCATTAATAACACATAATAGACTAAATGTATTATTTCAGTAAATAAAAGTGAGATATAGAAATAACCTGATTTAGCTTTTGTTTTAAAATTTAGAGGTATATTCTGTCCTGTTTCAAATACAAAAATCTCATTGATGAGAAAAATATGACCCACAATATTTGCTACCTAATAACTAAAATTAAAGGAGAACTAGAGTTTTTTAAAGTGCTACATGTGTTTTTATGTGTCAGATGCCCCAAATAGTAAGGAGTGGAGGGGCATTTAACAAATAATTAAATGTAACAAATAAATATTTTCTCCCCTATTTCAGGTACTCTGAAATTGCACGGACTTAATGCCAACCACAGTAAAGTCATGGCTATCACTGAACCCTGCTAGAGCCTGGAGCTGATGCATAAGGGCTAAAGTATATGACTTCCATTATATGTCATGGGTTTGTAAATTTTTTTTTTTTTGCAAAACCATACTGTTAAATAATAATAATTCCTGCCACTTACTGGCACAACTCTTGACCAGAATCACAGTAGCTGTGATGTTGCAGCAGATCAATGGTCCACTGACACAAATTTTAGAAGTCTAAAAAGGGAATTGGAAGGGGAGGTTAATTTGAAATTAGTCATGTGCTGAATGTCCCACTTATGCATATTTAGCTGAGGTAATCACAAGAAAAAAAGTAACTCTTTTAAAAAATAAAGTTTGTATTTTTTAGAAACCCCCCGGAGTATTATCTTGTATGAAATCTGAACATTTTGTATTTTAACATAAAAGTAATTAATAATTACACACTGTACATATGGAAATACAGGTTTGATCCTCATAATAAATTAATACAATTTAGCTTTCTTTAATGTGTATGCTACAGGGTGGATTCTAAATTCCAGTGTATTTTTTACATTTAAAACAAATGAGACTATTTATGAGAGTAAGGATATATATGTGTAATACAGAAAGTATGCATATTTTATTTACTGAACACTAGTGCCTTCACACAACCTATTTTTTGTTGACATTTGTTTATTTTCTCTGGGAGAATGACAGATCTGCAGCACAACATAATACCAATCCAAAGACCAGAGTTTCAGAGCAGACTGGATTTCAGGTAAATAGAAACTGATCCCATAGTGACAGTGATGGCCCCACACTTCCTGCTTCAGCTTTTAAAGACCTCCCCACCAGCTAAGTCATTAAACCACTTCTTGTTTCCAGACACTGACAACTTTGGAATTTATTTTACACTGCTACCATTCAGACTACTTACAAGGACAGAATGAACTGTTCTAGGCCCAGATTTTCCGATGCACCAAAGCTCTGGTAAATGTAGCAGAATTCGGTAGCCATCCAGTAGCTGGTTATAGCTCTCTGATCTCTGCCCAGCCCTGTCTCTGGTACAAGTTTGAGCACCATAGGGGCAGCTCTAATTTACCTAAACTGACATTGATTCCTAATTGACTGTCCACCAGCTGAAGATAGCTGTAGTGCAGTGATCTTTAGGCATATTTCCTAGGATGGTGTTGCAAAAGTAACCTACGATGGCTCTTTGCCTGCTGGGACTTACCAACATCAAGGGAATCCTCAGCAAGTGAGATAAAGGGCAGTTTTCATTTTTTTGTCCCAATTCTCAACTGTTTTTTTATCAAATCAGAAATTATGAAATGCTTGGAAAACAGCACATTAGATTTCTTATGAAGGTATATTAACAAGAAAACAACAATAATTTATCTAATTACGTATATGCTGAAACATGTACAAAGTTATCTACTTGGTTAATGAAAGTTAGTGTAGTGTCATTGATAGCGAGTTACTGTTATTAATATACCATAAACTGAAAAGGTGTATGTACTCCAATCTTGTGCAATAAAACATTTGGAAAATAACTAGGCTTATAAAAATGTAACCTTATTAAAAATATCTACAATTTGAAATCCTAAATGTGAAATGCTTGCTTTCTTGTGTAGAGGAAATAGAGCAAAGATACAATGTAACGGAGAAAGCTAGCAGGACAAAGGAGATACCATTGACTCATTCCAGACTGCCAAACTTAACTTCTTTTTCACTTTTGTAACAGTAGGGAACTCAAAGCTTTTCTGTCTATTTTCTGCACAAATAGGAACACACAAACTTCAAAAAGTAACAGACTACTTTGAAGAAACCAAAACCATCAAGTTAAAAACTGTATGTACCACTAAATTGAAGTCTATGATTCTTACAGTTTCCACTGGGTAAATGTTTATTATTTAGTTGTATTTTTAGGTTACTGTACTAGAGGGGGAAAAAGTTTTTTTCACCAAATATCACTGTCTGTAAAACACTTTTTGTTGTTTTTAGTGTGATATGGATTTATTGACTTTGCAGTGGGTAAGTACTACTTCACTATTTTGACAAATTTAAGAAATGAAAAATTGCCTTTGATGTCTCAAGTATACAGTGCAATATTTTGGTAATCTTATAATGTTAAAGTGATAAAACAGGAAAAAATAATATAGGATATGAGGATTAATTTTTGGAGTCTGTATTCAAACATGCTTTTCTATTATTTTTAAATGTTTATTTTGTGCAGAGATTTTGAACTAAGGTGTACCATTTATTGTCCTGTCACATACCTACTATGACTAGCCAGTAAATGTCATTGTTCCTATAATTTGTATAGTAAGTAATACAATATCAAAAGTATATTCCTAGGAATTTCACAACACTAGGATGGTTTCCTGTGTGTTCTACCTTGTTCATATAAAATATTTGAGACAGCAGTTTAACTGTTCTGTATCCAGAAATAAAACTTAAATCTCTTATGACAAATTGCTTCCTGAACATACAGTATTTGTTTAAAATGTCCAGTGTAAATTAATCACCATTAGGTAAAGCACCCAAACATGATATTAACTGTGATACTAAGGTAAACATTTCAAATGTTAGAAATCTAGTTTTACAACAGAGCTACTTTACAGTAAGCAATACTTTTAAATCTAAAGGCAAAACAATGGATTTTATTAAATCCTGAAGGGTATTAGTACACCTGGAGCCTTTAGAATGCACCACCTGTGATTCACATTTCCTTTAACATATTACCAAAAGACAGACATGTTGGGAGCTATCAGAATCTCTCTCAGTTATGAAGATTTGTGCAAAGCCTGAGTGACCAGATTTCTTTTTCTTGTTATAACAGAGGTAGGCTAAACAAACAGAACTAGCATGTAATGAAAAGCTCCACTTATCATAGATTTCGCTTTTTTGAAACGACTGATCATTTTAAAATCATGATCGAGACTCAGAAAAACAGGGACCAGTTAGAACCCATCCCCCATTTCTCCAAATACAGAAGAGCTTCTGTGTACTCTCAAAAGTTTGCTTATCGATTTGAGAGCAGAGCCCCACCCTTACTGAAAAACAAACAAACAAACCAACCTCCAGTATTGTACAGGAATGACCCCAAACAGCGGTAGGTTTAGTGGTTTGGACTATACTGTAGCACACTAGAATTCTTTCTTTATGCTGATAGCTGCTATTTAATAACCGATGCAGGTTTTATGGGTAACAAGTCCCTTCGTGGCTGTATTGTCCGACCTATTAACTATTCCTTCTGCCAAGCTGTTGCCGCTCAGTTTCTGGGTGTTGGGAGCCATGTAATGGAGACACATGGAAGGTGGAAGTGATATAGGATGAGAGAAATTGGCCCATGAGTTCCAGAGGCTACTGCCAGGCTACAAGCTCTGTCCCTTGTCTTGCTTGTGCAAGACTGGCTCTGGTGTCTGTCCCCTCCCTAGCTAAACAAAACCGCTTGTAACTCCTGAATGTTATTGCACAATGGGAGGAGGCTCCTTCTCAACAGGGCTGGTCAATGTCTCCTCCCTTTTTCGCTCGCCCACCCTCCTGCTGGCTCTCTGGAAGGAGGTGGGGATCACTGGGCACTTTCCTTTTGGGGTGCTATGGAAGCCTGAGCCCTCAATCGTCCCTTCATACTGCAGAGCGGCTTCCTCCAAGATCCAGGGGAGAGAGAAAGGTGGGAGGGAGCCAGCGGAAGGGCCCGCCGCCTGCTGTTGTCAGGGTGGCAGTGACTTCATTCTTTTCTTAATATAGAGTCGGTTGTCAGGCTCTGGACAGAGCTGGGCTGGAGGGACTGGCTGTCAATCACATGACGTCACAATACGCTTGTGTGAGCACTGTAAACAGTAGGTTCTGGTCATTATAGCTCTATGTGTGAGGGCGCGCGCGCCTGGGCTGCTTATCTCCCTCTGTGTGCCAGGGACCCTCGCAAGCACACTGTTCCCTTCCCCTCCGCTTTCTGTGAGAGCAATGTCATTGCCTCCATGATCTCTCACGGTATAAAGCTCCAAAGGTAACATAATTGGAGGGGCATGATGTAATTCTCTCCCTGGCCAGTAGCTGCCTACGCTTGCACCAATCCCCTAGTTACTGGGGAGGGGGTATATCAGCACAGTATTAGCTGCCCCCAACATGCCGTGCAGATTGGGGGAGGCTGATCCCCCAAGCGAGCACAAATGCACTCCCTTTTAATCCTGAGTGATTGTGAAAAGCTGGAAGATCCTCTCTGTCTCCAGTTCCGGCAGCAGATTGGGTAGAGGCTAGCCCAGTACGGCGTGTGTGCAGTAAACACGCCGATGAGCTCTGGCGGTAAACAAATCTCCTACGAGGCTTTCTAACACAGCAACTTGCTTCAGGCAGCTCCTCCTAACACACGCACGCACACACATTTCCCTTCTAACAAAAGCCAGTTTAATATTGGTTAGTGCGTCAGCTTTTGTTCTGTAAGCGGCAGTAACTATTTTTATAACCTATTGTAATATGTGGCAGTTGATATCCCGACTAACCCAGCTCCTCACTACACACACACCCCTACAGTAAGAGACCCACGTATACTCGCATGCCCCTCCAGTTCAGTGACAACAGATCACTATGGCTTAGCTCTCGGTCTGAAATCCCAGTCCCTCTTTATTTCCTCTGTATCCCTCTGCCTTTGCAATGTAGCAGATAGAAGAGCAGGAGTCCTCCCTTCCCCCCCAAAAGGAAATATCTGAATTGCACTTACTGATCTGTCAGAGGAGAAAAAACACCCTTCTCACTGTAAAGCAAAATAGCCAATTGCAGGACGCTGCCAGTATGATGAGAAAGCGAAGAAAAATCTTCCAATAGCGAGATTACCCCTAGATTCGGGTGTTTAACCAGAAAAAAAAAATAAAAATAACAACCCCCCCGTTGCCTTTTTTGTGCAGTTTCAGCAGAGCTGCGAGGAAGTTGGTCCTTTTGTTCCACTATTTATAGATTGCGTCAACATTGCGAAAAGGAGAAGGCGGAGCAGTGGCACTTACTCCTCCGAGAGAGAGGGAGAAAAACCCTGCACACACGCGACCTTAAGTACACAACACTGCGACCTCCTCCTCTCCTCCTCCTCCACCACCCCACTGAGCAGCGCCAGAGATCAGATTCAATCACGTGTCTGAGGAGAGCACCAGCCTGCCCAGTGCCTGCTTATTGCTGCCTTGCCATGCACAGCAGTAGCAGAGAGAAGCTGCTCTCCCCACTCGCAGGGACTCTGGAGCTCGCATCCAGGTTACGCTTTATATGTGCAGAGGAATGGATTTCCCTGCGTGTCACCCACTAAGCTATTACAAGTGCATGCCACAGTGCCCACTGCTGCCACATCTGTGTTCTCCATTGCCTCTCATGTTTATATATTTGAATATACTCGTCTGTTTTACTACAACAGAATTCTAAAGTGAATTTGTTACAACCCTACCATTGCAAATTCGCAGGAGATTAGTACGCAGGAAAGGGGAAGCAGCATTGCTAAGACCCATAGAACACTCACTCGCTCTCCTCTCCGCAGGTGCACCGAGAATATGTGACAATTCCCTTTTCATTCCTACCATATAGGAGGGGAGGAGAGTATGTCGGGGAGATTCCTGAAGGGTTAATGGCAATGTGTTTGCTGAGAGAATATTTACATCTTCCATTTAAAGCTGATCTTGAAGTTATAAGACTCCTTCGCCATCCAAGAAATGAAACTGCACTTTTCTGGCCTAAAGCCAGCGTCTCTGAACTGAATGTAAACAAGGAATATTGCAAGAGGGCCTTCCAGTGAAACGAAATTAAATTGGCTTGGTCGTAAGTGTTGTTTACATTCTCAATTTCCAATCTCTCTGCCCTCTCTTTCTGCTACACATTTAATTTTTCCACTTTTGGACTCAATTTCCAATCGCTCTGCCCTCTCTTTCTGCTACATATTTAGTTTTTCCACTTTTGGACTAAATAGTTTAGTTAAGCAGACCCAGTGAGCGGAGTGACCGACTCAAGATAACCTGACGCGGGTGAAGTCGCATGGGACGTAGGAGCTTTCCGTGAGCTTAACTATGTTGTTAACAACCTGAAAGAATATGTGCTTTTAGGGGGATTCTTGTCACCCGTCTCTTAGGAGCCATTGGATGGGATGGTTCCAGTGGTACCCTCTGCGTGAGAGTCTGTGCGTAAACGGTGGAAAGGGAGGCCGAGCGCCGGAGTTGTTTGAACCTGCTAAGCGCTCTCTTGAGTCCGCAAGAAGTTGGTGCTGCCTCTACGAAAAATTCATGAAACTTCTGCAGGATTGAGAACCTTCTGTGTTTAGGAGGAGAACTCCTTTCTGCTAGCACCAGGGCTATATTTATACTGATGCACATTAGAAAGGATTTGAAGAAGAGAAGTGAGGCTAAACGATTTTGTGCTAATGAACCGAGTGATGTGATTGTTCTAAAAAAAATTGCAATGGACATGCAGGGTGATATACTGCGTTTGAACAGAAACTGTGGACCAGGTGAGATTTCCAGGTTTTTTTCTTTCGTGTCGTGAAGCATCTAGCCGGATGATTTTCTGTTGTTTATGTTACGTTACAACGGATTCTTTTCCTATTATTATTTTATTGACAAAAAATACAATAGTCACTTTGAACACACACCCCCCCACCCCCGCGCACACACTCATCTTACTGCAAAGTGGCGGAGGGGCTCTGATCCTGTGGCTCAGTTTTATGATAATAGAAAACTCTGAACGACAAATAGTGAAATAAATACATATATTGTAGTTATTTTCTTATCTTGTATCCTGATCCTGGTTTATCTTCTTTACAACTTTGCGCTCGGGAATAATATCTCATCGCTGCTGCAGCTGCTGCTGCTGCTGTTTCGGCAACATCCGACAGTTTGCTCATCCTGCCTAGCACTATGAGTGTTTTTCTCTGCCGTGCTGTGGTAAACAACAAGAGAATTTAAATAAACCAGTCTGAAAATAAACAATGTTCGGTGTCAGTCAGAAGACTGAGTTCCTTCAGTGTGTGGAGTAAAAGCCGTTTCAGAAGGTGCAGGTTTTTAATAGCTCTTTAAATAATGTGTACGATTAATTCTACGAACACTTAATGACGGTAATAAAGGGTCAAACTAATAAGTAAACGATGAATAAACATTCTTGGTAAGAGTCCAGAATTGAATAAACAGTAGTTAGGATATCACTTAATACTTTTCTTAAAATTAATGAAAAAAGGATTGTGAGTCACTGGAACAACTTTTAAAAATACGCTTTTAGGACAAATGAAATGGATTATTGTGATGGGAATGGACAGAGAATAAAAGCAAAAGGTTAAACGATTGAATAGCAAAAAGCAAGCTTGCGGACTCCAAACATTGGCTTACAAACTCAGTATAACTGCCCAGAGGCAGGTTGAACTTCGGTAAAAAGCACTGCGTTTAGAAATGTAACAACAGCGCTTTAGAAGTCTCTAAAGAAAAGCTTAATTGTTCGAATTTAGATAACTAGGAAACTCGTTGTGACCTACATTGCTGGTCTGAGTCAGCACTGAACAGCCAGCTTGCAAACTTGTACACACTCCAATTCTTACCCTCAGCAACGGATCTTTTGGGTGGAGCTCTTTTCCACAGTTTCTGTAAGCACTTTATTTGGTGGTTGCTAGTCCCATGTTTACAAATAAATAAAGTTAGATGGAGAGACAAGGTGGGTGAGGTAATATCTTTTATTGGTAATATCCTGGGACCCAGCAGGGCTGTAACACTGCATACAAAGTTACGTGGAGTCCGTTTCTCGTCTCATATCTAGCTTTGTCAAAACTGCCTCCCTACTTGCGGTTTTCAGTACTGTACAGTCAGAATAGATGCAATTTAAGATTATTTTAATAGCTTATTTGTTAGTAAAAAGCTTATTTAAGCAAATATAAGTTTCTCCAAGTTTAGAAAGGAGGTAATTAGAAGAATGACACTGCATTTTCAGAAGGGCTTCGGATCACTTAGCTGTGCAGATCAGAGATGTTACGTAGGTAAGAGGTATTGCATGATACATACCGTTTTTTCTTTCTTAACACCGTAGAGAGTTCAACTTCAACAAAAAGTTCTTGCCATATTGTTTTCCGTATCCCTTGTTTAATGCACTTTAATACAAGCTGTGCAAGGGCTATATACCAAAGGTCGATGTCGTTAATTAAGGATTATAGTTTATTTTGTTTGAAGTGAAGTTGGACATAGTTGAAGAGGCTGCATGTTAAACACACGGTTGAACACTGAAGAAGCGAGAAGACGCACGTTAGCAGTTTGATCAGTGATCAGTACATATAACACTAAACCCCCACTCGTGTCTAAGGAAATCAGTCAGACTCCGCGTCCATTTATATTCAAATGACAAAAAGAGTTCAAATGAAATACCCTCCGAAACTTCGCCTTTTTGAAAGAAACTCTTTCTGTGTTTTTGTTTATTTTTTTTAATCATGTCGTTAGCACGAGTAAACAGAAACGCCAACATTTATAGTCTTAAATTTATGGATTCTAAACAAGAGATTTACTATGGCTGATCACCAATTTGTAGTGTTCCTTTCTTTACATCTTTTCGCAAACTCTCATAATTTTCTTGGCAAACAAAAACAAAACACCCCGCCCCCCAAAAAACCCAAACACATTCAGTAAAGTATCAGACTTCAGAATCAGTCAAGGACATCAACTCCAGTTTCCTTCTATTGAGATTCGGGACCTTTCTTTCCTTAAAACATAACTTTTAGAACAACGATGTTTATTTGATTCAACACTGTTTACTAATAACTTAATAGATCGTTGTTTCCTGAAGTGGTTACATTTCAGTCTCGCTTCTTAGTATGAAATCAGCCAGGCTTCTGTATAACGAGTGAAATCCACCTCCTATTCACCTATAACTGAATCGAGAACAGAAAACGTCAGTTCTCATTTCGGAGGGGGAAGGGAGGGGAGAAATTTTTTTTTTTTTGCAGTGAAATGGCATGTATCCAAGCAGTGTTTCTTAGCTCAGGCTTTGTGAGACTACAGCCTAAAGTAGGAAAATTCGTCACTATTACACCTCCATATCTAGTTAATGCTAGTTTAGTGACACTCACTAAACAAAGCAAATTTAATCTCTGTAAACTCTTAAAAAGAAAAAGAAATTCCCTGACACGGAGAGAGAGTGTTAGAAACCTCAATTAAAAACCTCTCCTTTTCTTTCTAACTGTCAAATACAGCTGAGAAAGTTTTGTGAGTACGGTTCGTTCTTGGAAGAGGATCAGATATATTTAAAGGGGAGAGGGTGGGTAATAGGTAGGTGTTTTCGTTATGTCTGCCAGCATAATCCGACACCCCGTGGCTGTGTCTAAACCGAAATAGATAACCCTAGAAGATCTGAATCAATCCCTGAGAGTTTTATTTAATACGGATTGGAGTTTTCCGGGAGTCCTGAAGTTTTTCTCTGTTATTTCAGTCCCTTAAAGCTCCACGAAGCGGGGACCTGGGGCAGCCCCAGGAAATAAAGCCTTGCACCTATTTCTCGAGTCCAAAGCGGCGAAAGGGTTAAGGAGTCCTGAACGGGGCTCGCACAAGGGCAATTGGAAAAACCGAATCGCTTCCAAGACATCCGTTTAGTCAGTACCAAAAAAAAAAAAAAGAAAAAAGAAGCCTTGCAAAATGTGGTTTGGGGAAACCTGCAGAGGAAATGGACACAGTCTGCGCTTCAGGGCTCAGTCCTCACGGTGAAGCTGAAGGAATCAGCAGCTTCCAGTTAACACAATTCAACCCCAGATGATTCTGTCCGTGGACTTCTCCTGTTCATAGGGTGCATAGTTTCATATGTATTTTTTTACCACCACACAAATCAAGCACGCTCGACCAGGTTTTTAAGGATTGGATGATTTATGTGCATCAAATCGGATCTCTGAAAGCTTTTGTTTCACTCGCATGTTTGATAATAGTTCTGTTATCAGCAATGTGCATCTGTAAATGTTAAGAATCTAAAGTTTGTCCTTTATTGTGACATTGTAGGAACGAAAATGTAGAATATAATGAAGTAAACCTTTTATTACGTTTCAGCACACGACGTAAAATAAAGTTTCGGAGACGTTAAGTGCAAGGAACTAGACTGTCCTAGAGCAAAATCGCTTTAAAAAAACAGAGAAAAAGACCCATGTCATTACCAAATGTGGTCTGTATGATTTGCTTAAGTAAATTAACGGGTGTTTGAAAATGTGCGTGTCACTATATATTGAATTAAGCATATATTGCTCTAAGTAATGAAATAAAATAATCTGGATTTGGTCAGCATCTCTCTTATTGTTGGTGGGGTATCTATAAACCTTACCCCGTTTCTTATTTTGGTACATTCGCCACAACATTCAACCAGGGATGTGATTTTTTTGGAATATATTGTTTTAATAATGGACCACGTGTGCGTGGAGGGGAACCATTCACTGAAGCAGTGGCTTTCAACCTGTACCCCTTTCAAGAGTCATATTTGTCTGGCATACTCCCAAGTTACACCTCACTTATAAACTACTTGCTCACAAAATCAGACATAAACATACAAATGTGTCACAGCACACTGTTACAGGAAAAAAAAGCTTACTTTCTCACCTTTACCATATAATTATAAAATAAATCAACTGGAATATAAATACTGTACTTATATTTCAGTGCATAGTATATAGAGCAGTATAAACAAGTCATTGCATGACATTTTAGTTTGTACTGACTTCACTCGTCCATTTTACATAGCCTGTTGTAAAAGTAGGCAAATATGTAGATAAGTTGATGTATCCCCTGGAATACTTCTTTGTACCTCCAGGAGTATGTGCATTAAAGAACTAGTAATACAATTTGTTTAATGCTTATTTCCAGACGGAAATATTGTTTGAATTCTCTTTTGGTTCTATCTGTCAAAATATTTGACTGCTGGGAACAACTTAAATATCTGATGGACAACTTGTTTGACAGAAGGTAAACATGAAAATCATCCTACTGATGTCGCTTTCTTAGCATTCTATTTCCTGAGGAACTTTTACTTTGAAATGTCATGGAAGCTATAGTTTTGGTTGTATTTTTTTTCTGAGAGTCGTGAAGTAATCGGTTTCCTGTTCCTAACATATTACATCTTACTTAGATTTGCATGTAGAATTCACGTGGCTCTTTATGCTGACTCATTTTTGGTTAGGTAGGTTTATGTTATGTTTCTATAGTGGCATAATTATATTAAGATTCTTTCTAACTACTAAAGAATTAAATTGTTTATCAACACAGAGGTCAGCACAAGTACCGCTTTGCAGAATGACTGCGGTTTCCAGTGCCCTCTGCATTGAATAACGGATTAGATGTTCATTTTGGTTCAAAAAGAGAGTCACTAACTGAGTCTTGGATTAGGATTTAGGGGCTCAAAGTCACATTCTTCCAGTGGATCTTGGGGTGCACGGAGAATGCATATTATGGCCCCATATGGTAAACATTTCCTCTTTCCAAATGTTCAGAATACTGGCTGTCTTCCTGTACTCTTATTTTTTCCCTGGCACATAAACGGTTACTCAACATTTAATATAAGGTACAGAATTACCTCACATTTTAACACACGTCAAACACTACAATTTTTAAAATTTCCAAAGGATCAGAAAAAAGGGCATCATTGTTTTTTAAAAGCGTCTTAAAGAATAAATAGAAATTTTGAAATAGATGTAGAGACACCGACACGCTTGACGGTGTGATGACTCTGTATAAACAGGATATCAAATGCTTGACTATTTGACTTCCTAGTGACGTAAACGCTGTAACTCCAGCAAGACGGTACAGTGAAAATGAAGTATTTTTACACTAAAAATACTTCAGCAAATGGCATAGACTCAAGAACTTTGGGCAAATAATGTGTTCAAAGATGTTTCCTATTTAGATTTTGGCTTCCAGAAAATGGGCAATTATTGTCAAAAATGCTAAAACTTCACATGTAGAGAATATCATCATCTTTCTGGGTCATTGGACATTCCAAAAGACAGAAATTATGATGACCCCAACCCGGAAATTAACTTGTAACTCGCTGAAAAATAAGTGAAACTTTCAAGATCTAGTAGCTAATTGAAATAATTGAGTTAGTTTTTCCTCTTGTGACGCTAAAACCGAAATGTGTGTTTTTGACATCTCAAAGTTTCATTTTTGATAGATCATTCATCGAGAGCCAGAGATCTGTCATTTAAATTTCTCTTAAAGCATGAAATTATATCGACGGTGCAACTGAGTTTATTTTAATCGTCTGTAGGTAGTTTTGTTTATACACAGAAAACTGGTTTGCAGTGCACACAAAGTACATTTCTTCAATTCTTGCCTGAGATACCCAGTTGAGATAGAAAATCATAGGATGTCTTTGTTCTACAACATTTTTGGGGCCCATTACGTAGATTTTTGTTTATTTAGGTTTTTTTTAATGAGGAATAAGTTAGAGGAGTTCTAAAAATGAAGCGCTTATCCGAAGCTCATATTTTGCACTGAATACTGCTCTGCCTATATCTTACTTGTTATGGCATATGAAGTGAAGAATAACCATAACTGAAAGTCATGCCACATTTACATTGCCAGCCCTGTCCTTCGAACAGCCCAGCCCCACAGATAGCATTATCACTTTTGCAAAGTGGCAAATACTTCTCTCAAAATAATTAATGTTAGCTTTGTTTTTGCACCCACGGCTTATCTCTGTCCCGCAGATACTCTAACCAGTGAAACCAGTGGGCGTGCAGCAGGCAGCGCCTGCTTTGAGACCTTCCTTTCCCCGTTTCCTTCTCTTCAGAATGTTGCAGTTAAAAGGCTGATCTTTTGGTGATTCTTAAATTTAACTTCTGCAGCTGCTGGTGGCCAGTGTTTACAATAATGCACCCTCCAAAGAAGGTCTTTTATCTCCAGCCTTCATACGGAAAGTATGAAGAAAATAGAGAAGTCATTTGGTGTTTAGCCATTTGATCAGACGTTACACCGAGAACACTATTCGAGCTAATATTTAACTTTTTTGAGGGCTGGGGAGGTAAACTGAAATTTCCCTATCAATTATAAAACAATAAACAATATATTTGGATTGCAAAATGATGAAAAATAATTTGGGGGTAAAATTCAGCAGACCCTGCAATTTTGTACTTTATTTATTTATTTATTTAACATTTATTTGTTTGTTTATTTAAAATTTTGATTGAAAGGGCATCTGATTTATAATGTTAGTGTCACACTGGCCGTGCTCTTTTCAGTGGCAGGATTACTTAATTAGCCCTTTCGGTTGCAGCTGCATTGCAATTCAAAGCTGCTGAAACATGTCACTATATTTTGTTTGTTTGGCTAACATTAGGAGGGTAGGGATGGATTCTTTACCACAGAAAGTCCTCAGTATGCATTTGAAAGAACCGATCTGACTGCGGAAGACAGAAAGAAGAGTTGTGTTTTGTGGCTATACTGCACTGAGGCAATCAGTAAGATCTGAAAGGTGGGCAAGCGTTTGTGTGAAGCAGCCTCAGAAGTGCTGACAACCTATCACAGAAAAACCACACAGGAGAGACTCGCGTTTGACACACTTCTGCGTCTGGAAATCCGAAGCGATCCAAGCAGCTGTGAGGAAGACAAGAGCAAGAGAGAATAGTTTTGAAGTGACAGCTGGAGAGAATCACTGTGTTCAAAAGGTCTAAACTCCTAATTCTACTCACTCCTTAGGAGCGCTCGTTATACGGCCGCCCGATAACTGGGATATGCGGAAGGCACATGCAAGCACTTATTCTCTCGCAGCCTTGCATCTGGGATCTATTCAAGAATACAATGAACATTTTAGGAAAAGTACTGCTCTTGCAGCGTCCTTTAACTTGTGACGGAAAGGGGGATCTGGTGATAGTGTGAGTGTTGGGATGTCGGTGCCTTAACTATGTTCCCTTGGTCTACTCTAGACGCCTGTACGCGGCCAATAAACTGATGAAAAAAATCAGGGCATGTCGCTTATATTTTTTGAGGGGTTGGGCCTTGCACAACAACCAGGAAACACTAAAGAGCACCAAGATCTGGAGAGGTTCCTACAGTCTGAAAGTCAGATTCTGTTCTCAGTGACACCAATGTAAGGGCTTGATTCAAAGTGCACTGGGGTCAGAGGTAGTTTTTCTACTGACTTCAAAGGGTTTTGGATCAGACTCTTAATTCTGAGGACTTTCAGTGAAGTCTGTGGATGTCCGGACTTAACAGATGTCATTGAGCAGAATCCGAGAAGGGGGGAAATGAAAATAATATATGACATTCACTTAGCAGCTGATGTAAAAGGAGGTGGAACCATTCTGAATGCTATCAATAAAGCTCTCTCCTTCCCTTTTAAACACTACGGTGAATGTTTTGATTTTCTGGCATGTGAATGAATAGAAAGGAACAGGTCTTGCCATCAGTCCCTCTCTGCTTTATGCTCCAAAGATTTATGGGTACAAGTTCTCTGTCCCATAGTATATCACTCCAAACAACGCCTTCTCCCAGTGACACCAATATATATACTTCAAAGATTTGTGTGATTTATTTTAAAAGCACCATTCCATGGATTAGGTCTGACATTTTGGTTGTGCCAGGTATTGCCCAAACTGAGTAGATCTGACTCTTGGTTATTTTGGCTGCCTTATGTCTCTGATGGAGTTGTGCAAATGCAAATAAACATGATCATCAGCTCCATCCCTACCCTGGTTTCAGAAATCCAGACTGAAATATAGTTTTCATGTAGCAACAGGAAGCTCTTTACATATAACAAAGCTGACTGGAAAGAGTGTAGAAAACCTCCAGGAAAGATTCTCTGCTAGAAGTAAACTCTAGAGTGGAGTTTGTTTTCCCTTTAGGATCAACATGACATTGAAATTTACAAACATTCCACAGTGGCTCATTAATTAGAATTAGTAGCTCTTTATCTCTCATATCTAAGATATAATACTATATAATATTATAAAACTGTTGTGCTGCAGTATTTAAGATCAAGCTTGTTTATATATCACAGAGATATTTTTATTTGACCAGATAATCAATTTTTGCTTGGAGCATGATGTGAAATGTTGAGCGTTTTAAAGAACCCAGAGATAAAATGATAGCATCAACCATTCTGGTTATTCCTCAACTGCTCTGGATAAACTGTGTGGTTTCCTCCCTGGTCGTTTGTTTAACCCATCCCTCTGTTATAAAAATGTCAAGCCACCACTCCCATAATCTCTTAGCTAAAGACTATTTTTGGCAGCAGATTGGGTCTTGGAACCCTCTTCAGCAGTTGACATTATATAAAGGTTGAAACCACTCATCTCACCAGGTTGTTAGCTGAATCAGATCAGAATACAAGTCAGCCGGGGTGAAACCCTTTCACTAGTACCTTACATGAGCAATTTCCTTTACAGTTCAATGAAAACCTGTTGTACAGATACCATTGGCCTAATTTTGCCATGGCATAGCCACCACAATTCCATTTGTTGCATGTGATACCTCAGCCACTATAATCTGGAAATAGAAGGACCTAAGATATACATAGGAAAAACAAAGCATATCTTAAAAGGTTTTGAATATTTAACCTGATATGTGGTTTTTAATTTTATAGATTTGTATGCAGATCTGAGTCAGATCACAGTCTGGTGAGCTGAGTGGTTTCAGCCTCCACGCAAACATTGCAAACTGCTCAGCTCTACTCAGAACCTATGAAAATGTGGCCACTAGAGTGGAATTTTGTGACAATGGTTCTAGTAGCACAGTTCAACCTCCTATAATTTTGTGTTTAATTTGATAATTGGAATTATAAAGCATATCAATATTCAGTTATTTAAACCAAAAGTAAAGCTTACTCAGAAATGATCACTAATTCAGAAAAATGTTTTCTTTCCATTAGCACATTTTTCTTAGAGACACTGAATTTCATTTAGCCTCAGCCATATGAATTAAATGGATCAAATTTAGCAATGACATATACCCCTATACAATCCCATGGACAAAATTAATCCATGATGAAATTGTATTGAGTTTAGCAGAGTTACACTAGGGATGGACTTGGCTCAGTAGGATCACCTGGAATGCAACTCAGCAGTGAATATAGCCCACTGTGTTTCTCTGTGTATATCAGAGTTAATATTTCCCCATTTGATTAAAAGACTAATTTGTACCCATTCTCTGGCGCAGAAATGGCATGTTACCATAAATTAATTGATGAACTGGCAGGAGTTCAGGGAAGAGCAACCAAAATGATGAGTGGGTTGAAGGGATTGATTTATGAAGAAACTGTAAGGGGAGCTATATAGGTTGGGTAAATGAAGATGAAGAGTTTGTGTCTCTGAAGAGGCAATGAACCTGAAAACAGTCTACAGATATTTGTAAGGTATAAACACCAAGGGGGGTGAGAGGAATTATTCAGTGTGATACATAGACATATAACTAGGAGTAAAGAAATGGAAGTAATAAAAAGACAGGTTAGACTGAATATTAGGAAAAACTTCTTTACACAAATGTCTTAGTCTGTGACATAGTCTCCCTAGAAAAGTGAGGACACCTCATTACTTGGGTCTTTTAAAACCAGACTTACCAATACTCTAGAAAATGTAGCTGAATAACAGCTAAGTATTATTACTTAAAAGTGCTATATGGAACAGTTCTGTACTGACAGAGTTGAACTAGAAGGACAAATAAGAGGGTTTCATCTCTAAACTCTAAGATACCTTGTTTCTATGATGGAGTATAATATAACTGCTGAGTTTCTCACCAGTATGTGCATACCTATGTGTTTGTGTATAGCTTTTCTGCAGGGCCGGTGCAACCATTTAGGCAACATAGGTGGTCACCTAGGGCACTGGGATTTGGAGGGCGGCAGTTTCTTCGACAGTGACCGCAGCGGCCAGATCTTTGGCCACCCCGGTCGCTGTCGGCATTTAGGCGGAGGGAGCTGGGGCAGAGGAGTGCGTGGAGGGCCGCCTGCAGCAAGTAAGTGGGGGGGCGGCACGCAGGGGAACTCCCCGCCCCAGCTCACCCCTGTCCCACCTCCTCCCCGAGCACACCGTGGCTACTTCACTTCTCTCGCCTCCCAGGCTTGCAGCGCCAATCAGCTTAGGTGCCGCAAGCCTGGGAGGCGGGAGAAGTGAAGCCGCGAAGGCGTGCTCGGGGTGGAGGCAGGGCAGGGGTGAGCTGGGGTAGGGAGGGTGTGTGCCTCAGGGCAGAGGGTGGGGAGCTGCCGCAGGTGGGGTGCCTCAGGGTGGAGTGGGAGAGTTGCTCGCGGGGGTCGGGGGCCAAGGTGGAAGTTTTACCTAGGGGGCGAAACACCCTTGCACCGGCCCTGCTTTTCTGCAGTATAATTAACTGACCTTCACTCTCAGTTAAAGCTTACAATTCCAGGGCCTTCTCCCATTCCCTCCCTCGTATTCATGTGCTGCTTCTCTGCTTACCTGAAAACTGTTTTTCTGAAGGGTTCAGCTATCTCCAGGGCCTTTAGGATTAATTTCAGCCTGCAAGGTACAAAGTGTCTTCAGAGAGACTTTTTGTGTGCTCTCATTTTCTACTGAAGTCAGATCACTCAAGGGGAACTGATAATAAAAGGCCCAATCTTTTAAGGTGCTGAGTACAGCTGGGTGAAATTTTTCAACTGAAACTTTTTTCCAGCAAAAAATGCAGATTTGATGACACCAAAATGGTTTGCAAATTTTTGTCACTCAGTAGTTTGCAGGATTTGGTACGGTAGGTTGGTGGAGCTATTTAGCACAAACAACACAGAGTCAGTCAGTCATATTCCTTTTTGCAGGAAGAACTTTGTATCTCAGCCGCAGAGCAACAGTCCACAAAACATCAGAAATGCAACAAAAGTGTTCATAGCTCAGGATTTCTCACCTAGACCCAAGTTGTGAGTTTAGAGGCTAGACTTCTTCCACGTGGTCTTGTTTCCTGTTCCTGGAGCTACTGTTTCTTCTTCGAGTGCTTGTTCATGTCCATTCCAACCACGGTATGTGCATGCACAGGTGCACAGTAGCCGGAATATTTTTCCCTCTGTCAGGTCGGCCTGGGCGCCCCCTGGAGTCGTGCCTTCATGGCTCTCAATATAGAGCCCTGCCGACCCGCCAGCCCCTCAGTTCCTTCTTACCGCCAATGATGGTTAGCTGGAACGTCCCATAACCCTTGCTTAGCAAGTGCCTTTATCTCCATTTTTTGTATATAGTTTTCTGTAGTTAGTGCACAGTAGTTAGTTGGAGTTAGTTGGGGGTTCCCCCCACTTTCAACTTCCCGGAACCAGGGTATGCTGCAGTCCCCGAGTTTCAAAACCTGTGAGATCTGTGCTAAGTGCATGCCAAAGAGTGACCTCCATGCTTCTTGTCTAAGGTGCCTAGAGGAAGGTCACCAAAAGGACCAATGTAGGATCTGCTGCAAGTTCTGTCCCAGATCTATTAAAGAAAGGGAACGGCGGCTTAAGGCAGCTCTTCGCCCCCACTCAGACCCCAGTTGGGGGACTCTGCACCTAGCATGTCCTTGTCGGTGTGGAATGCCCTGGCACTGTCATCCTGGGAACCGGTGCCGAAAAAGGACTCTTCCCAAGATGCTTGGCACCGGCACGGCTCCTCCTGTGGCCAATCGGCTAGGCACTGGTCTCAGTCACTGGTGCCTCAGACGAAGAAGAAGCCAGAGAGGGAGTGTTCTCCCCCAGCTAAGTCTAAGCTGTGAGACCCCAGTTGGGCCACAGCACCAGGTCCCCGGGCAGGGCCGTGTCGACTCCTGCCCAGGCGAGGCAGTTGAGTCCTGGCCCAACATGATCGCTGGATCCTACTGGCCAGCAACTACCGCTCCCCTTGACACTGGAGGCTTTAGAGGTGGCTCAAGACTTATGGTGTCTCATGGCGCCATTCTCACTCCCTAGTACAGAGTTGGCTCCAGCCCCGTCTGCACCACTGCGACCCCAGGTGCAATCAAGAGGGAAACCAGAAATGATGTCCCAGCACTCCCCTTCTCCATGGCATCCTCCAGCACTGACACCTCCGGAGAGAGAACCTAGTTGGTCCCTGAACTCCTGATGCTCAGTGCCCCGAAGCATGGCTCCTCCATGGTCTTCGTATTCTGAGACCTCGAAATCGGAGTCAGACTCCAACCACTCTGATAAGAACAGGAGGTCCATGCTGTGGTGGGAGAGATGGGCTTACATGGTGCCTGGCCACCGCAGTGGCAGAACCCCTCTCAGCAGCCCTTCTGAACCCCATGAGCTTTTCACCAGAGCCAGAGAAGGAGCCAAGGGTCCTGCTCGATGGCAACTTTGATGGCTTCGGCCACCTTTATCCCACTGGCTGAGCAACCAGCCACTGAACCAACAGCACTGATGTTGACACCATCAGCTGTGGCACCAGCACCGGCTTTGGGACCAGCTTCAGCACGAGCTGTGGCTTTGGTGCCGACATCAGCACTGGCTTCCTCAGTGGCTCTGGCGCCACCAGTGGCACCGATAGTGACTTCAGCACCGACAGTGGCACCAACGGCAGCTCTGGCACCAAATAGCGCCAGCAGCAGTGCCGCTGATGCTGACACCGGCACCGCCTTTGGGGCCGACAGCCCCAGCACCAAGCATGGCACTGTCCATGTCTGCTCCTGCACAGGAACCCTGAGAGTCATGGGATCCCTTGGGTGTCAATGACAGGAAACTGCTGCTGTTATTTGGAGCTTCTTCCTCGTTGTCACTGGATGAGGCGCTGGCTGGTACTGGGTGGTCTTGTTTCCTGTTCTTGGAGCTAGTGCTTTTATGGCATTTCCCTGCAGGACACTAGTGGGAGCTTGAGTTGGGATACACCAATTCCAGTAACCCAAACCAATCACCCATGTAGGCACCTAAAAAAAATTCTGTTGTTCTTGTATGAAATTAGTGGAGCTAGTAATAATCTGAATGTTCAGTAGCAGGAGAACATGGGATCTAATCCCTTCCATGGGTCACTCCGTTGAGCTCAAATCACACTGAATCATCTTGGCTTTAAGAATTCTTTTATTTGGTTCTTTGTGGGTCACCAGGGGTCCTTTCATGATCAGGTGACATTTCTGTCACCTCTGTTATGTGCTGGAGGTGAGACAAAAAGCTCAGGGGAGAACCTCCTCAAATTGTCCATTACCAGACATGGTGGAGTTTAGATCCATGGCTCCTGGGATGGTTCGTTCAAAAGTCAGTCAACTGGACCCAGTTGCAGCCTAGCACCACAGAGTAAAACAACCAGGGCCGGTGCAAGGATATTTTACGCCCTAGGCAAAACTTCCACCTTGCGCCTCCCCCACCCCTCTGCCCAGAGCATTGATTATTATAAACTTTCAAAAATGAATACTGCATAATGTGGCATTGTTCATTAGAATTAATATACATTCGGCTTGAAAATTTATTAATTTCATTATTTAATCTACATATTTAATGAAACTAAATGAATAACCCGACTGGCTGGCTTTGGGCACGGGGGTGCGGCAGGGGTTGGATGTAGACAGGGGGTGTGGGGCTAGCTGGCTTCAGGCAGGGGGTGTGGCAGGGATTGGATGGAGATGGGGTGTGGGGTAGCTGGCTTCGGGCAGTGGGGTGTGGCAGGGGCTGGCTGGAGACAGTGGAGTGCGGGGCTAGCTGGCTTTGGGCAGGGGGGTGCAGCAGGGGTTGGCTGGAGACAGAGGGTGTGGGGCTAGCTGGCTTTGGGTGGGGGGTGTGGCAAGGGCTGGCTGAAGACGGGGTGTGGGGCTAGCTGGCTTCGGGCAGGGCAGGGGATGCGGAGCTGGTTGGAGATGGGGTGTGGGGTTGGCTGGAGACAGAGGGCGTGGGGCTGGCTGGAGGCTGGGCAGGAGGTACAGCAGGGGCTGGCTGCAGACAGGGGAGTGTGGGGCTGGCTGGCTTTGGGCAGGGGTGTGTGGCAGGGGTTGGCTGGAGTGGGGTGTGGGGCTGGTTACAGGAAGGGAGTGTGGGGCTGGCTGGAGACAGGGGATGTGGAACTGGCTGGAAATGGGGTGTGGGGCTGGCTGGCTTTGGGCAGGGGTGTGTGGCAGGGGTTGGCTGGAGATAGGGTGTGGGGCTGGTTACGGGAAGGGAGTGTGGGGCTGGCTGGAGACAGGGGATGTGGAACTGGCTGGAAATGGGGTGTGGGGCTGGCTGGCTTTGGGCAGGGGTGTGTGGCAGGGGTTGGCTGGAGATAAGGTGTGGGGCTGGTTACGGGAAGGGAGTGTGGGGCTGGCTGGAGACAGGGGATGTGGAACTGGTTGGAAATGGGGTGTGGGGCTGGCTGCGGGCAGGGCAGGAGGTGCAGCAGAGGCTGGCTGCAGGCAGGGTGTCGGGTACCAGGGCCATCCCTAGATATTCTGGGGCCCTACGCAGCCCCCAGGCGGGGTTGTGGTGGTGGTGCCCCAGGCCTCTGTGGGGGGAGTGGAAAGGGGGGGGCCAAGGCCTCCTCAGGGGGGCAGAGCTGGCTTGGAGGGCAAGGAGAACCACCCCCCAGCACTCACCGGTGGCATGGCTGGGGCCAGCTCTCTACACTTCCCCCCACCAGTGAGTGCAGGCCTGGCCCTGCTGCAGAGTTCAGGGAGTTGGGGCGGGTCTGAGCAGAGGTGGGGGCCTGGGGCAGAGCCAGAGCAACAGGGAGCAGTACAGCGCCCCCGGTGACCGGAGGAGGAATGTCATCACTTCCTGGCGGGCTGGAGCTGATCAAAGCCGCAGAGCCCCCTTGCACAGCGGCAGGAAAAGGGTTACATGTTTAGCCGGCGCCAGGTGAGCATCCCAGACATTTTGGGCACTGCTTTTTGGTGCCCTCAAATCTTGGCACCCTAGGCGGCCGCCTAGTTTTCCTAGTGGTTGCATCGGCCCTGAAAACAACTGTTGGGCAATAGCCACAATCATCTCTGAGGTGTGGCCATTCACTGATACCATAAATGGTGATGGGGTAACCAGATATCTCCTTAGATACAACCAATTTGCAATGTCCTGTCAGATCACTGTACATCAGAGATCACAGGCTTTTTCTGCAAGCACATCTGATTGGTGCCTAAGTCTACCTAGCTCTTGAACTTCAGTCTCTATTAGTATTGGAATCTCACACCTCTCAGGTACAACAGAGAAATCCTGTGGCCCACAAAAACAAAACAAAAAGGAGGGAGCTTCTTGCCCCTGGAGTGATTCTAGTTCCATTATTAGCAGTTATCCTTTTGCTCATCATCAGGACATGCTCTGGGGGCATAAGTCTTCACCTTAGTTTATTCCTAGCTGAACCACACAAAACTCCATGGAAACTCTGAGTGGGAAACCCTCCAGCCCACAAAGAATCTTCCACGTGGTATGTGTAATTCCCTTCAAAACAGAGACAGAGTTTGTCAGACATGATAGGCATCCTGACACCTATCTTCCCAGGCTTAGTTCTAGTCCTGCAGTCCAGACTGGCCCCCACTAATATCTCCTCTATGCATACCATCACATTTGAGGTATTTGCCTGATGGTATAAAATTCATTCCTTTGGGTCTGTCAGCTGCGCTATATAGAATTGTTCCAGGACAACTAACCACACTATCTCCTCACTGTAACATGTTTCTAGCTTTAGCCATCAGTTGAAGAGATCCCAGAATCAGTGATCAAGGGTGAGAGCTGGGGAAAACTTTTCTGCTCAGAATTGCCTGTGATTTTCTTCCTTCATAAGCCCCGGTCCATCCAAAATGGCTGCTTTGTGTAATTCATAATAACTTTCAGAGGTATGATCCATCACCCAGCATCATCATACTGCTTGAGGCTTCCTAGTCAGGCATAGGGCCAGCCTGAGTACCCAATGGTCATGGAACCACAAATGTGCAATCACCAGACATTCAGAGATCTTTGTATGCACCTCTATGTCATCCTTAGTTGCCATTTTAGTTAGGAATCCTCCTTCCATAGATGTGGGAGGAGATGTGGCATTACCCTCATTCAATCCAGAGAAGTTCATCTTATTCATTCCATTACCTGCAACATGAATCTTTTCTGGGCTTCTTGATGATGTTGGTGATCATGCTGCTTCTAGAGCCGCTGCTATTGCTGCTGCATCACCAACCACTTTAGGCTTTCTTTTTCCATGTTACAATGGATCAGTTATTACTTCATACAGTAGACAGACAGGTCTGTTTTTACAGAGAGAACTTTATATATTAGTCACAGAGCAATAGTTAAAACATCACAAATGTAACAAAATCTCTTCCCCAGATCAGGGTTTCTAACTAGAGCTGAGCAAGTTGACTTGTGGTTTGGTGACTGAAATGAAAAAAAAAATTAAAAAATTGGTTAGTTTTGAACTGATTTTTTTTTCATTTGCTGAAACAAAAAACTGAAAAATTCTTTTGGGTTGAACAAAATGTTTTGAATGTTATTTAGACTTTTGTAAAAAAAATTCCTCATTTTTACTCAGCTGAAACTATTCATTTAATTTGAACTGAACTGTACCTGGCTTTATCCAGCTCTTTGTGTTTTCCAGGGTTCTTTTATTAAAGCTCTGATTCCTTGTACATTTTTTACCTGGGTAACACTGTGTTGTGTCATATATATTTTTGAAGGTTGGATATGTCTGCATATTTATGATGTCATATTTATTTTTATGATTGGTACAGTGTTCCTAAAAATAACAATTTATCTTTTCATAGCATTGGTGAAAGTTGATGAGTTGACTGCACTGGAAACTCAGGTCTTCTCTTCATCCATGCTGTAGGATTGCAGGCTTTTCAGCATTATCCTGTTCATTGGCCCTGCCCTGGAAAAACTACATACAGGTAATTTAATCTTTTGCTCATTCAGTCTTGTGCTTTCTGCTGGGACAGTCAACTGTGGTGCCAACTGCTGTGTGTGTGAGATGTGAACATTTAGTTTACCAGGACAGTGTTTGAGGCTAACAGCTCATTTGATGTTGACCATCAAACAGCCCTCAGATAGTAATGACTTCTGATCACTGCTCAGATATTATGGTGATAGGTACTATAAACAATCCAAATATAGCCTGATAAACTATGGCTGGATGCTATTCACAGTGAACAATTTGTGTGAACAAAAAACGGTTCACATGAGTGTTTGTGGAAAGCAAATAAATAGGGTGTGGACATAATATAATTGAAATTGATTCAGAATTTAAAAAAATATTCATGAATTATTCCTCTCACCATTTGCTCTATTCTGGATATTATGGACCTTCTCTGGATTTGAACCAGTGACATTAGAGGTGCAGTAGTGGGTCTTTTGGCCCAATCCTGTATCACTGAAGTCAATTAATTTTGCCATTTATTTCAGTGGGAGCAAGATGGAGTCCTATATCCCTGTACTAGTTACCTGAACCATTCATTAATTCTTAAAATCATGCATCTAAATATTTAAAATATTTAAAAATCATTCTTTCTGAAGGAAAACAAAAAGCAAAGCCCATGTAATATGAATATTTCAGTTGCTCTCTTCATGGAACCTAGGAAGCAGAATTTTTACCAAAGCCTTCCTTCTGAGTTTCATGAATCTGTGTTCATTGCTGAGCTGGCTGTAAGCAGGCTTTCCATATCTGTGGTTGTGCTTACAGCAGAGCTATATATATATCATGACAGATCAGGGACTTTCCACCATTTCAAAAAATAGTCTTTCTATAAAAATAAATTAAAATACTAGTACAGTTTTCATACTTTGAAGGTTGGAAATGGAACATAGAATGAAAATAATATTATTCACATCATAAACTATTTTACAGTTACATTAGTTTACTTAAAATGAGGCTGAGTTTCATAATGGTAGAGGAAATAAAGAATGTATTTGGGCAGTCTCTATGGAGGGTACAAGAGCAGATGTGGGGGGAGATAGCAGAAGTTTGTCTCTCCATGGATGGATCTGGGTGTTGCCTTTCAATATGGAAATCACAGGAAGGTTGGTCTAAAGGAGAAAATGAATACATGGGAACAGATCCTCTGGACAAGTAAAACTCCATTGTGTGGCTCAGGATAGTACCTGTTTGGCTACAGCCTCTCACTTTTAGTCAGATCCCTCCCCACTCTGGAGATCTTTGAGCTCTGATGTGGTCAACCTGAGTATCTGGCTTGATTCATTATCTAGATGACAGCAATATCTTGGAGGAACAATGGTCTGGCGCAGAGGCTACTGCCAGCCTCTCAAACGTATAGGTTGGTCCAATTTTTGATGACAAGCATGTGAATAGCGGCAAATAGGGTTGGACCACAAAAGGTTCCATAATAGATTGCTTGTCAATATGTATGTTTGTATCCAGCAGTGCTAATGCAATGACAAATTACTCACACTTTACTCTCTAGGATAGAGATGTGAAGCCCTGCCCCAAGGCTCGGGTCACCGTGATAGTGAAGGGGGAGATGCGGGCCATGGTGGTAGGTCTGGCACCGAGGCTAGCTTATCCTGTCATCTTAGGCCATGACTGGAGGGGATTCGCAGAGGTCCTGCATGCTGTGAACCTGGGGTCCCAACAGCCTGAAGTAGCCTTTGAGGGATAGTTGTTTGAGGAAGCAGACGAGGCACTCAAGAACCCCGACCCGAATGGCCAAGCAACCAGAGATTCTGACCGCAACCCCCACAGATGAAGAGGGGGTTCACCCTAGGGAACCCACTTGGAAAGAGGCTGAGTTAAGGGGGCAGACTTCAGCCTGGACCAAAGGGAGGATCCCATGCTCAGTTGGGCCTCTGAACAGCTGGCTTTCATCAATTGGACTGTGACAGAGCCCCATTGGACAACAATGTACCCCCACTTAGAATTGACTGGTGACCACCTTTACTGGATCGACCATGATCCTTGGACACATGATATTAGAGCTTGGCTTGTGGTACCCTGATGCCACTGATGTGCGGTCTTGCGACTCGCCCATGACATTTCAGTGTCTGGCCACCTGCGTCATGAGAAAACACTAGTGCGAGTTCTGGCCTGGTTTTTCTGGCCCGAGGAGCAGGTTAAACAATTATAATTTATAGTGCAGTTCATTTCCAAGTGTCCTGAAGTGCTTTACATAATAGTGCTTAATTCTGCTGTCAATGAAAGCAGCATGAGCAGGATCTTGCCTTACAAATTTAACACACCGCAGAATGCAGCCACCTCTGTTGTGGAGGTCAGTGGACAGTGCCCAGCACATTACACAGAAGTGTGTGTGTGTGTGAAGCTTAGTCAAGTCATCAGATCAAACTCTTACTCTTACAAAAGAGCCATGGAATATTCAATGTTCAGGCAAAGCAGATTGGACCTTCATTTTGAAGATCTTTTCCGAAAGACCTCTGATTGCAAATGTAAATGTACATTTACTTGAAAAGGTACCCTCAAACAATACCTCATACTTAAATGCACTTGCAATCAAAGTAGTGTACGAGACCATCCAATTACTAAATAGGATCTACTCAGGGTTAGTGTTGTGCATTGCCATGCTAGAGAGCTGAGTTCAGTCTCAGGGCTGACAGGGGATGAGTGCAGTGCAGAAATAGAATGTTTAGCTTCTGAGATCAGGAACAAAGTGTCATTCTTAAGAATGGTGCTGATGAGTTCCAAAGCCAGTCCCACATTGCTTTCCTCAGCTACAAGGAAAAAAAGTTCAACTTGAGATCCGAGAAGTGGTGGAATGAAAACGGGGATTTTCCAGGCTCCAAGAGGGCAGAAGAAAAGCCATATAGGTTTGTATAACTCACTTGCTGCTCTCCAAATGTCAGGTTTGCTTTCTTACATTTTGGACAGTGCAACAATTTAAAAAATCACAAAGAAGGGCATTTTGACAAGTCATATTACTACAGATGGGTGGAAGTGTTGCAAGCGACTTCAGTAGCAGCAAGTCTGAGCCCATAATGGAACTGTCCCATTGCAATGCTTGATAGAGTACAACACAGAAGTACTTCTTTAGACCAGTTACCTGTCTTTTTTTGTCATGATCCGCCAACAAATATCTGTCACCATTTCCATATAGTAGTTTCTTCTGTGAGGTGGTCTCTATGTTTTTCCACTTGTGGGAGTCTACTAAGCAGTACAACACCTAGGAGAATAGACTGAGGAGTTTTAATTAAACAACTACTGTAGAACTGTTTTCCAAATCATACATCAGATCTTGATGCTAAATCAAGAAAGTGGTGCTGAGTAAATGTGCGAACAATATTCCAGGTACTAGCCAGCCCTACAGATTTCTATGATGGAAAGAAACATTGTGGAGGCAAGCCCTCAATACCACCTTATCTGTGTCAGCTGCATGAAGAACTCCTTTTGAGCTCCACTAATCCTTATGGAAAGTGGACCAGAGGTCTCCGCAATTGGAATGCCCTGCCCAAGTATGACCTTGAATCTGAGAAAGCTTGACAACAACAGGGTGAGGTTTAGACAGAGGTCTTCCTAGTGCTGACATAATCGCTATTTCTGAGACAGATGCACTGGTAGCAGGTCCCGGCTGAGAAACTGCTTGACACTGAGTGTACCTTCGCACCAACAGACCCAGACAACAAACAGTGTTCCATTGATTTGGTTCTGGATAATGGTACCTGACCTGAAAATGATGGCTTCTACTTTCCAGTTTGAGGGGGCGTAAAGGCTGAAATTGGCAGGGGAACTGTGCTCTGACCTGAATTAGATCCAGTAATCTAGTTCATAATGTCTCTAACATCAGGAAAGCCTGGTCCAGGCCTGCCTGCCCTTTCAGGCCTGATATGTGAAAGCACAGCAGGCCAAACAACAGTTGGCGGGGGAGGACTTTCCCAAGGCACATTAGACAACAGGTATGTGCACACAAGTCTGGGAAGACGGAGAGTATGAGATACACCTTTTAAACCAGATATTTTTCCAAACCTTTGGGGTCCAGATAGGACATGATGTCCTGGAATTGAGCTGGAGTTGGGCTGGGAATCTAAAACTAAATAAAAAATTTAAAAACTAGTATTAATGAATTAGGAAAGTCTTTTAAATTCACACTCTCCCAAGTTTCTTGGCTTGAAGGGAAGGTCTCTCCACCTGTATCTTGCTGCAGAATGGAAGGAACAAGGCAGTTGGAGTCCACACAGCTTCTTATAACCTTGGTTCCAAATGTTCCTTGCCATGAGGAAGGCACTCATATTGTCCCAACAGGCACTGCTTTCTAGTAGGTTCTAAAGCTCAGGGGCACAAGAGGGCCTCATTCTACAAGTGGGAAAATGCTGAGGCCATCTCAAAGAAGAAATTAAATATACATTTCAAAGTAGTTTTGGTTATTGCGAACAGGGTTGTTGAAACAATTACAAAAAATTGAATTAATTCAGTACAAATAGCTGTGAAATGTACCGAGAACATAACTGTTGTCTCAATAATATCATGCTGCTGCAGTTTCTGTCACAGTGATTTTCTCCTCCTAATCTATTTTGTAAAGGTCAAAGTGTAAAGCCATGTTTTTAAGTGTACTTCTGACATCATTCTGCAGAAAAGTAATTAAAGAAGATGAAAGTGACCTTTATTCACATGGCACAAGACAAATGAAACCGTTGTATTCTTTCTCCTTCAGCAATTTTTTTTGTTGCTTATGTCTCATAGACTTTATAAGTGATAAAAAAGCGACACATAAGATTTGTGCACACAAAATGTGTATGCAATTTTGCACCCACATTTGCATGTGCAATTGCTATGACTGCATGTACAAATTCAGAGATTACACATGCAAATGACCAATTAATTGCCCTATTTGTAAGTATAGTGGCAGTAGCAGCAACAGTGTAGACATGCAATAAAATACATGTTTTTAGCATATTCAGGTGGTCACCTACTTTTTAAAAATGTGGCTTTATAAATGGGAATTTTACTTGTCTCAAAAATAGGTTAAAAAGATCCTATAAGGCTGTGTAGTCTTGAGGAATGAGCACAACACTGGGAATCAGGAATGCTAATCCTGGTTCTGCCACAGACTTGTAACCTTTCAGTATCAACAGCTGTAAAATGGGAATAATAGTATTTACGCACCAATTTCCAGGGGTGTTGTGAAGACTGATTAATTAGTTAATGTTGGTTCAGTACTTTGAACATATAAAACAAATATAAAATGCTAATTATTATTTAACCATCTTTATAAAGACTTTGAGATCCATAGATGAAAAACTCTGCAACATCAGTGCAAAGTATTCTTATTCTTATTATAAAGTAGTTGGAGCAATCAGAAAATATTGTGGTCCCCAATATTGTTAGTTATCATGAGATTTTTATTTTTATAAAGGAAACATCTCAAATTAGAAAGCGGAAGCAAAACTTTATTTGTACACTGCTAAGTTTTATTTATTAAATCCTCTTATATATAGCCAGGTCACATGCTGCTTCAGTTTTGTTTTTCTAAAAATTTTTACATCAATGAGTGGTTTATTTTGAAATCTTTTAAAAAAATATATAAATAGTGACAAAGCAAGTAGTTTGATACATTTTATGGATCCAACCTAGAAGTCTACATACACACACTTCTGTGTGGTCAAGGAGGCTTGCATATTTTTGAACTCTAAGTTGGTCTAATAAAAGATATCAGACTACAGTAGTTGCTTTGTCTGCTCTGTTTTGCTGGTCCAGAATGACTACAAGGTTCATTTTCAATTTTTATCATAAAAACTGGGAAAGAGTTGATTTTGTGTTAATAGCCTTGAAAGAGGCCTGTACAACAGAACAGAATGTTGACAGTTTGAAATAGATACACATTACAAAATATGAAGATGTGAAGTTATACCATCTTGAGAATTTTGTTTTTATAAGTAAGACTGGTTTTAAAATAAAACCTTTAAGTAATCATACCATACGTTTGATGGTGGAAATTAGTATGAATGTTTCTGGCAAGTGAATGATGTGATGTGGTTATTGTTTCTGTTTTCATTGCTTGCTCAATATTGGCCTTTAATATACACAGATTACCCTGTAGATGGAAGGAATTCATAGTCTTGGCCTCCTTGTTTCACTCTGTGTTGCAGCGCCTTTTTCACACTTTATGTTAAACATCCTGTTGACTGCATTTATCCCTACAGAAAGGAAATACCTGTGGACTGAGACAGTGCTGTTGATGTACATTGGAAACCTGTGTCAGCTTTCACTATTTAATTGGATGAAATGACTATTTTTTAGCACATACCATGATATTCATATGGGTGAAATCCTGGCCTGATGGAATCCAATGGCAAAATTCCTGTTGACTACAGTGGGGTTAAGATTTCACCCATGGCTCCTAACCACCTGGTAATGGAGCAGATTGGCAGCTCAGGAAAACACCATAATACCAGTAAAGAAAATAAATTCAGATAAAAAAAGAGTCAGTACTATAAACTGTCAAAGGAATAGGTTTTCAACACAAATAAAATCCAAGTTGTATAAAAGCCATATGTATGATATGTTTAATTGTTATTAGTTTTTAGGCCTCAGAGGCTTAGCTGGCCCACTTCTGCAGTACAGCGAGACAGTTACAGCTGCATTATACATTTGTGTTCTGTGGGCTATTGTACTTCATCCCTTACTTACCTCATCTTTGTGGGCAAGGATCTGCTTGATCTTACTTCATGGAACTGCAGCTGTATTTGCAGAATTCTGTGATCCTCTAGTACTCCCCTCCGTGTTCAATAATATGGTTTCAATGTACCAGCATTTTCTCTGGTAAGCAACTGTAAAATGCATATTTATTCCTGATGGCAATGTAACGTTCAGAGTTTTTTTCATTCTTGAGTTTAGTTCAAGAAGAAAACATGCTTCTTGACTGGTGCTCATATTAGCCAGTGCACCTTATAGTAATAATAATAATAATTAATAGCACAAGGTTAAAACAGTGTACTCAGAATTTATTTAGGGTGGAGGGAGGCAGAGAAATGCAATCTAGTATCTTCAGTTTATATAGGTCTCTCATCTCTAAAGGTTCCAAAGTGCTTTACAAACTATATTGTAGGCAGGGCTGGACTGAACGAGTAATGGAAAGGTGGTCAGAACTTGGTTTTATGTCTCTTCTGAAAATCAGAATACAAGGAGCTGGAACAATGGTTAAGGCCCTGATTCAGTTAAGCACTAGTTTATATTTAAGCACATGTCATAAACAGATAGCTAAGGGTTAATGTTCTTTTACCTGTAAAGGGGTAACACCAGTAACCTGAAACACCTGACCAGAGGACCAATCAGGAAACAAGACTTTTTCAAATCTGGGTGGAGGGATGTTTTGGGTGTGAGTTCTTTGTTCTTTGTCTTGTGTCTGACCCTCTCGGCTATGAGAGTGATTTTTCTATCTCCTGGCTTTCTAATCTTCTGTTTCCCAGTTGTAAGTACAAAGAGATAAGACAGTAGGTTTATATTGTTTGTTTTTTGTATTTACATGTGTGTAGTTGCTGGATACTTGACTCACAATCGGAGTGCTATTGTCTGACAAAAGACCTGTTTGTCACAGCTTAATGGTTCCTTGCTTAATATGCAAGCTACTGCCGGGAGAGAACAGAAAAAAAAATTCTCTCTGGTTCCTTTTAAACCCAAACCCTCTCTGCTTAAAAGCCCCTAGCAGAGAAAAGGAAAATAATATTTCTACTGGCTTCTGGATTCTTCTATCTATCCCACTTCTGCCACCATGTCGTAACATTTTTCCCAGATTTAGACCTTAGCGTTCAAAATATGGGTGTTAGCATGAAAACCTCCAAGCTTAGTTACCAGCTTGGACCTGGTAAAGCTGCCACCACCCAAAAAATTAGTGTTTTGGGGCACTCTGGTTCCCCCAAAAACCTTCCCTGGGGACCCCAAAGACCCAAATTCCTTGAGTCTTACAACAAAGGGGAATAAACTATTTCCCCCCCCTTCTCCCTTTCAGGTGTTCCCTCCCTGGGTTCCTGGAGAGATACACAGAAGCAAGCTCCGTGAATCTAAACAGAGGGACTCCACCCTCCCCGTTTCCAGTCCTGGAAACACAAGTACTTCCCTCTTCACCCAGAGGGTATGCAAAGTCAGGCTTAGTAAATCTAACACAAAGAGATTTTCCCCCTGACTTCTTCCTCCCACCAATTCCCTGGTGAGTTGCAGACTTAATTCCCTGGAATTCCCACTAAAGAAAAACTCCAACAGGTCTAAAAAAGAAAGCTTTATAAGAAGAAAGAAAAATACATAAAAATGGTCTCTCTGTATTAAGGTGACAAATACAGGGTCAATTGCTTAAAAGAAATATGAATAAGCAGCCTTATCCACGAAGAATACAATTTAACACATTCCAGCAACTACACACATGTAAATACAAAAAACAAACAATATAAACCTACTGTCTTATCTCTTTGTACTTACAACTGGGAAACAGAAGATTAGAAAGCCAGGAGATAGAAAAATCACTCTCATAGCCGAGAGGGTCAGACACAAGACAAAGAACAAAGAACTCACACCCAAAACTTCCCTCCACCCAGATTTGAAAAAGTCTTGTTTCCTGATTGGTCCTCTGGTCAGGTGTTTCAGGTTACTGGTGTTACCCCTTTACAGGTAAAATAACATTAACCCTTAGCTATCTGTTTATGACAGCACAGGAGTAATCTCATCCCAGTTCAACAGAGCACTTTGGCATGTGCTTAACTTTAAATACATGCTTAACTCCCATTGAAGATACTTTTGTCTGAAAGTCCTGAGACAAGAAAGTATCACTATTGAGGAAAGCCTGTAGGGATGTGCTTAACTTTAAGCACAGATGTGATAATTTGGGGAGACCTGTCTATTTACAGCTTATGAACTTAATTTGATATTGGAGACTCTCCACATGTATCTATGTCAGTCTGCAGATTCCATTTTGGAGGTGGGGCTTGTCCGCGTTCTCTGTTGTCTTTTTATTTCCATTTTGGACTGAAATTCCAAGGGGTGGTATTAATGGTGGATTGTTAAACCTTGCTAGTTTTCTATTCAAATACAAGCATATTTTGACAAAGATGGTAGCGAGACCAAGAAAACCAGTCTGCCTCGTAGGCTGGTAACTAAGCAACAGATCACCTCATCTTTGATCAGGGAAGCTGATCAGGAGGTCACCTGACAAGAATGGAGATTTAAAAAAAGGGTCTCCCACTGGCTATTTTAGAGGAGGCGGGAGAAGTGATCTGGAGCAGAAGCAAAAAGTTGGTTGCAGGAGTGAGAAGATGCTCTCTGCTTCTGAGGAGAAGCCATGTGCAAGAGGGAAGGGGAAGAGGAAAGATCCTGGACTTCTTAAAATACTCTGACCTAAGCCCAAAGAACACTGAAGAGTGCTGAGGAAACTGAGGCTGGGAAAGGCATACAGGTATTTTGTTGTTTTGTCTAGATCTATATATTTCTTAAGCTGTCTAAAGTAAAGAGGAATTGTTTTATAATTCCTTTTATAAAGCCTCTGTGTTTTGTACTTCCCTTATCATGTGACCTTTGAGAAGTAGGCTGTAAACCAAAGTGCTCACAAGGTTGGTGCTCTGGGAAAAGGTGTGCTTAAGCTGCTGGGGTATCTTGGGCGGGGGTGGGGAGAGTCAGCACTGGTCCTGGTGGCCTAAGGTAGCCAGACCATGAGGTCCCACTTCTGTGAAGGGCTAGCAGACAGAAACACAGAATCTCTGCCCAGGAAGTGTGCTAGAGAGGCTGGAGTCAGAGACAGTGACTGGAATCTGCTGAAATCCAGGGGAAATGTAAAGCATATGGGGTCCAGCACCTTGAGACCCAAACACAGCAGCTTGGTGAGCATCCAGCAGGGGGAGCTTTACCAGGGTTGTGACAATGTTGTAAGTGATTTCCTGAATAGGAGCTGAAGCGATAGAATGCAGATTTGAGGGAATTTTTACAGTAAGGCCTGAGTTCCAAAGTTCTTGGAAATCAGTGGAAATCTTTCCATGACTTCAGTGGTCTTTGGATCAGGTCCATAATGCAGATTTCATTAGCTACCATTTTTCACCTGTTACTGTCATATATAAAATTCCACTTAATAAATGCCATCCTGAAATGAATTTTGGGTATGTACACAGTAACCGCACTATTACTTCATAATCTGTACCTATGATGTTCTTATTCTTCTCTTCATATCTATAAATTCAGAATAATTGTAGTATAATTGGCTGTGAATTAGGCAAACTATCTTGCAGATCCCTAAAATTCACATACTTTTTCAGGCATCATATGATTTTTTTCCCCCAAACCTCAGGAGGCTTAATTAGATTCTGCAGTCAGTTCATTCTCACTGAAGTCAATGGGAGTCTTGCACATGGAAATTCTGCAGGATCTGAAATTATGCCCAATGCCCAATTTCTTCCTACAGAAGAAAAAGTTAGCTCCTTAGGGTAGCATTTCTGCCTCCTGTAAATCAACATCTATCTATCTGGCTCCAGGGCCGGCTCCAAGCACCAGCATTCCAAGCTGGTGCTTGGGGCAGCAATCTGCAAGGGGCGGCAGTCCCTGTTGTTTTACCCCCAAGCAATGTGCCGAATTGCCGCCAGGGACAGTGGGGGCAGGTCGTGTGCCCTTAGGGCGGCAGGCGCATTTCTGCAGTGGTGGCAATTCAGCAGCAGTTTCTATGTTTAGCTGAAGCCATCGCTGACAGCTAAACATAGAAGCTGCTGCCAAATTGCCGCTGCCGCGGAAACATGCCTGCTGCCCTAAGGGCACAGGGACTTTCCCCGCTGTCCCCGGTGCGCTGCTTGGGGCGGCAAAAACTGTAGAGCCGGCCCTGTCTGGCTATCTATCTATCTGCATAGATAAAAATGATATTCTTCGAGTGCTTGCTCATATCGATTTCAATTAGGTGTGCATGTGCTGTGTGCACGTTTGTCAGAAGATTTTTACCCTAGCAACTCCCGGTGGGTCGACTGGGTCGCCCCCTGGAGTGGCGCCATCATGGCACTGGATATATACCCTTGCCGACCCAATGGCCCCTCAGTTCCTTCTTACCGCCCGTGACGGTCGCTGGAATTGTGGAGCGTGGCTTAGCTGATCTCCGCTTCCCTAGCTTACTCGTCATTCTTTGCTGATAGTTCTGTATATAGTTCGAGTTTTTACAGTTATAGTTAGTCTTAGTTGTTTGTATATACAGTTAGTGTATATAGTTGAGGGGGGGACTGGGGATTAGCCCCTTCCCTCCCCCCGGTACTGGGGCTCTTGCCCAGGTCAACGGGATTCAAACCGTGCTCGGTGTGCCAAAAGCCGATGCCAACAGGGGATCCCCACGACTCCTGCCCCAAATGCCTTGGGGAATCCCACTTTCCTGACAAGTGCTGCATCTGTAAAGCCTTTAAGCTGAGGACGAAGAAGGAGCAGGACTTTCATCTGAAACAGCTCCTCATGGAGGCGGCACTTAGCCCAGCAATGTTGGTACCGAGCGCTGAACAATCCACATCTGTAAGGAGCGGTCCTTCGGCTCCGGACTGCTTCGGTGCCGTGAAGGAGCCCCGGCACCAACCCTCCCCGGCACCGACGTCGGCTCGGCACCGCTCCCTGTCCCCGCGGTCCAGGAAGCAACACAAGGCTCCAGCGGCCTTGGTATCATCTGCACTGCAGAAGGAGCACATGTCTAAGACGGATTGCCCAGCACCAACATCTGCCGCAGCACTGCCGACTGCGACACTGTCGAATCCGATCCTGCAAGGGCCCTTGCCCGAAAGCTCCCTGGCTCACGCCGTGGTCAAGCTCGCTCTCTCATCCACGCTGGAGACCTTCTCCACGGCACGGGAGTTGATCGCGATGATGGAGACTGTGCTGCCTCAACCCCCGGCACTGCCGGTGCAGATCATCCACTTATTCGCAAGCCTGCCTTGCTGAGGCCGCCCTCCGCGGGAGCCGCCGAGAGACATAGTTCAAGATCTCAGTCCTGCTGCCGATCTCGATCACACCACCGATCCCGGTCCTGACGCCGCTCGCAGTCTAAGACGGATTGCCCGGCACCGACATCTGCCGCAGCACTGACGACTGTGACACCGTCAATTCCGATCCTGCAAGGGCCATTGAGTCGGGTGCCCGAAAGCTGTCCAGAATCCCCAGGAATGAACAGCCAGAGATAGGGCTCCTTTTCAGGGTCCCTCAGCACCGCCTTGGCCATCGAGATACACCTCGGTGTCATCTCATGCTAGTAGTGCTTCCTGTGCACAGGACCGTGACTCGGACGTGCCCAGCCATACATTTTTGGAGAGCCAAGGCTATGAGCAAGGGGCCCATCAGTGGTCTTTCTGGACACCTTGGGTGTACCACCAAGCCCAAGGTGCTCCACCAGCTACACCACGGTCTGCCCCATCGGAACACCGGGTGCCAGAGGCAACCATAAGCCGCCCTCCCCCCCATGGGTATGGATGAGGCTTCGGTACCACCGGCAGACACCCAGGCCCCACCTGAGCCTGACGCCGCCCCTCAGGAACAAGAGCCCCCACAGGACCCTCTTGTCCCTGGCCTCTCCTCTTCCTCTTCACCAGATGAGGCGGTGGCAGGGACATCGTCCTCCGGCCCTCCCCCAATTGACCTAAGGGCCCATCAAACCTTTTGAGACGGGTGGCGCAGAATATGAATCTGCAGGTGTAGAAGGTCCCTGAAATAGAGGAGCCAGTGGTAGACATCTTATCAGCAGACACCCCTACAAGAGTGGCCCTGCCCTTTATTCGCACTATACAGGCAAACGCTGATACCATCTGGCAATCCCCAGCCTCTATTCCCCCCACTGCGAGGGGAGTAGAGCGGAAGTACATGGTGCCCTCCAAGGGCTACGAATATCTGTACATGCACCCTCCTCCTTGCTCCCTAGTAGTGCAATCGGTCAACAAGCGGGAATGTCATGGCCAGCAAGCTCCTGCTCCCAAGTCCAAAGAGGCAAGGCGCATGGACTTGCTAGGCCACAAAATATATTCGGCAGGGGGCCTCCAGCTTAGGGTGGCAAACCAGCAAGCCCTCCTAAGTAGATACAACTATTATACATGGACATCCTTGGGGAAGTTCACGGAGCTTGTTCTCCAGAAGTCCCGCCAAGAATTTGCGGCCTTGTTGGAAGAGGGAAAAAAGGTAGCAAGAACCTCCCTCCAAGCTTCTCTGGACGCAGCAGACTCTGCTGCCAGGACTCTAGCTTCTGAAGAGGCGATGAGACGCATCTCCTGGCTCCAGGTGTCAGGCCTTCCACCTGAATTACAGCAGACTATACAGGACTTGCCCTTTGAAGACCAGGGGCTATTCTCAGAAAAGACCGACCCTAGGCTGCAAAGTCTAAAAAACAGCAGAGTAATCATGCACTCGCTGGGGATGCACATCCCAGTGACCCAGTGCCGGTCCTTCCGCCCCCAGCCTCACCGCACTTACCCCCCTCCTAGGCCACGACAGGATTTCAGCAGAAGGCGTGGCCAGGGGAATCGTAGAAGGCAGTCTGGACCCCAAGGCGGTCAAAATCAGGGCCCCCCTAAACCACCTGAGGGGCCCAAACAGAACTTTTGAAAAGACGCCTGAGGATGGCGCACCAGTTGTTTTCCCAGATCCTTCTCCACCCTTTTACAACTGCCTCTCCCATTTCCTCCCTGCATGGTCCCAGCTAACATCGGATCGTTGGGTCCTGCGCACAGTGGAGTTGAGAAACCACCTTCAGTTTGTTTTACCCCCTCTTTCCCACCCCCCATCCCTCTTCAGGGACCCCTCTCACGAGCAATTCCTCTTACGGGAGGTCCAGACGCTCCTATCCATTGGAGCTATAGAGGAGATATCAAAAGACCTGAGGGGCAAGGGGTTTTATTCTCGCTACTTCCTAATCCCCAAGGCAAAGGGAGGTCTAAGACCGATCCTAGACCTGCAAGGACTCAACAAGTTCATGATAAAGTTGAAGTTCTGCATGGTATCCCTGGGGACCATCATCCCGTCCTTGGATCCCGGACACTGGTGTGCCGCCCTCGATATGAAGGACGCATATTTCCACATCGCAATTTACCCACCACACAGATGGTACCTCCGTTTCATGGTCAACCATCAACATTTTCAATTCACGGTCCTTCCATTCGGCCTTTCTACGGCCCCGCGAGTATTCTCAAAATGCATGGCAGTAGTTGCTGCCTCCCTTCACCATTGTCAGGTGCACGTCTACCTGTATCTTGACGACTGGCTCATTCGAGGGGCATCCGAGTCACAAGTGAGAAGTCAGCTCTGCATTGTCAAAGATCTCTTCAGGAGACTAGGCCTGATGATCAACACCGAGAAGTCGAATCTGGTACCCATGCAGAGAATAGACTTAATCAGGGCGATTCTGGACTCCAGTCTTGCCAGAGCTTGCCTGCTGCAACCTCGTTTCCAGGCAATGACAACAATTGCTCAAGGCCTCCAAACCTTCCCAACAACGTCGATTCGCACTTGTCTCAGTCTCCTAGGCCACATGGCCGCCTGCACTTTCGTGACCAAACACGCCAGACTGCTCCTCCGTCCACTTCAAACCTGGCTCGCCGCAGTGTACCGACTGGGCCGAGACAGCCTGGATACGATAATCACAGTTCCCTCGAACATTTTATCATCCCTGACCTGGTGGCTGCACCCCATCCTGGTCTGTGCAGGAATACCATTCCACCCACCGCAACCTTCGATGGCCCTAACCACGGACGCGTCATCTCTGGGTTGGGGTGCCCACCTAGAGGGTCTCCGTACCCAAGGCCTTTGGTCGGCTCAAGAGCTAACCTTACACATGGATGTGCGGGAGCTGAGGGTGGTTCACCTAGCGTGCCAGGTGTTTTGTCATCAACTCCAAGGTCGTTGTGCATCAGTGTTTATGGACAACACAACAGCCATGTTTTATATAAACAGGCAGGGCGGAGCTCGCTCCACCCCTCTTTGTCAGGAAGCCATTCAGCTCTGGGAGTTTTGCATAGCCCACTCAATCGACCTGGTAGTGTCCTTTCTCCCAGAACTAAAGAACATCCTGGCAGATCGCCTCAGCAGATCCTTCCTAACCCACAAGTGGTTGATTGTCCGGACATCATCCATTCTGTTTTCCGGAAGTGGGGCTTTCCCCGCATAGACCTCTTCGCCTCTCGTGAGAATCAGAAATGCCACGTGTTCTGCTCCTTCCAGGGTCGCTCCCCGGGCTCCCTCTCAGATGCATTCCTGATACCGTGGACGAACCATCTGTTCCATGCCTTTCCACCATTCCTGCTGGTCCACAGGGTCCTGCTCAAGCTCCGCAGAGACAGGGCCCACCTGATCATGATCACCCCAGCGTGGCCGAGGCAGCACTGGTACAACATGTTGTTTGACCTGTCGGTGACCAACCCAATTCCCCTACCACTTTGGCCAGATCTCATAACTCAGGACTATGGCAGACTTCACCATCCAGACATACAGTCTCTTCACCTCATAGCACGGTTGTTGCGTGGTTAAGTCAGTCCGAGTTACGCTGCTCTGCCTCGGTGCAACAGGTACTCTTAGGCAGTAGGAAACCTTCCAATAGGTTGGCATACCTGGCCAAGTGAAAGCGTTTCTCCTGCTGGTGCGCTCAATGTAACGCTGTCCCCATGCAGATACCAGTCCCTACGGTCCTGGACTACCTCTGGTCCTTGAAACAACACGGTCTAGCGGTTTCATCTATAAAAGTGCATCTGGCGGCCATCTCTGCCTTCCACCCAGGGGAGAACGGATGCTCAGTCTTCTCTCACCCTATGGTTTCAAGGTTCCTTAAGGGCTTGGAACGTTTGTACCCGCAGGTTCAATGTTCGGCCCCGACCTGGGACCTCAATCTCGTTCTAGCCAAGCTTATGGGTGCTCCCTTCGAACCGCTAGCCACCTGCTCGCTGTTGTACCTCTCCTGGAAGACAGCCTTCCTCATCGCCATTACATTGGCGAGGCGAGTGTCCGAGCTTCGGGTCCTCACAGCGGACCCCCCTATATGGTGTTTCATAAGGACAAGGTACAGCTGCGACCACACCCTGCCTTCCTCCTGAAGGTGGTGTCGGCCTTTCATGTCAATCAAGACATCTTCCTTCCAGTCTTCTTCCTGAAGCCCCACCAGGAGATATGTCGTGCAGCTACCTGGTCATCGGTTGCATTGGTGCAACAGTCCAGGGATGATGCGGCGTTTGGCTCAGCAGTCTTACATTCTGCGACATCCCACTCCGACCCCACCACCTAGGTAAGGCTTGGGAGTCACCTAATTGGAATCGATATGAGCAAGCACTCGAAGAAGAAAAGATGATTACTCACCTTTGTAACTGTTGTTCTTCAAGATGTGTTGCTCATATCCATTCCAAACCCGCCCTCTTTTAAACAATGCTGTACCATTGTATTTTGGGCCTAATTCTGCAGCAGGCTACCTCTGTACTATAGCCAATAGTAGTTTTGCTGGATAACAGAATGAAGGCCTGGGCCATTCATTATCATACACAACTCATAAATATGGCAAGTTGATAGTTCAAGGCCAATTTTAAAAAAAGGCTTTAAAAGTAAAGTTAGTCTGTAAGGTGCCACAGGACTCTTTGCTGCCTTTAAAAGTAATGTAGCTCTTGTTTTGATTTTACACCTCTCTGAGTGGTATGAGTAATGGAAGGGTTTGGTGAAGCAGTTTTCTCTCCATTTCTCTTGTGTTTCATGTGATCAGTTTTGACAGGCTTCCTGGAAATACACATCATAACTAAAGCAGATACTATACATGTTTTCATTTAAGAATCACTGAATTGTACTAGAAATTTGCCACCAAACTATTGTAATCCCATACATCATTTTCATATTGCATTAGTGAAAGCGAATGACAATCCACCACAAGAAAAAAATAACTCCTAGAATTAAGCATTTTAAATGTTCATTTTCGAAGCATACCAGCCCAAAGAGTCTGAGATTTGTAAACAATTCATAAGCTGTAAAAAATAACAAACAAAATATTCTCATCCATGTGTTGCCTGAATCTACCAAAGTTTGTTAAAAAAATATTGGATATTAGCTGTCAGTTATGCTGGTGTGTGTCTTGCATGAATTCTTTTGTCTTCTTCTGCTCAGAAACTAGAGATGGTACTACGCTACAAAGCAGAGCTAGTCAAAAATTTTCTGATGGAACAATGTTTAGTTGGAAAATGTGGATTCAGCAGAACCAAAGCATTCCAGGTGACTGTGTCAGTTCCATTTGAACTTTTCACAGAAACCAAGCAGGGAGGCAGGCTGGCTGGCCAGTCTGGTTTCCTGTCAACCCACCTCCCTGCCAAAAAGCTGATGGATGGATGGGGTCCAGGCTTTCTGGTTGCCCTCTTGGTGGGCTACTGGGCTCCCAGGCTCTTCAGGATCACCAGTTTCCCACCTGGTGGACTGCCATGGAGCCAGATCCTGGGCATCCTGGGGATCTGGCTATTGGGGTGTTGGGTAGCCTGGAGAGGCAGGTGCTCTAAGGAACTGAGGAGCTACCTAAGAAGCAAGCTTAAAAAAAATCCATCCCAGCTCTTCTAAAAGAGAATTTCTTTCATAACTTTTCTCCTGGGAAAATTTGTTGTCCTTTCATCTCAATTTAGAAATATTTTTTTCAAAATTCAAAATTTTTCATAGGCGGGAATTGCCTTTTCTGGCTAACAATACTACAAAATTCATATCCAGATTACTAACCCACAGAGTTCAGGCTGAGCTCTGAAATTTCCCAGTGTTTGGGTGTGGCTCTTCTGCACAGTGGCCTGTGGAGTTGGCTAAACATGCAGTGGAGAGTATGCTGAACCTTCCAAAGGTGTTGTACAACATATGTATTCCGCCCCTGCAGGGTGGGGAGCTCTGGGAGGCATTGTCCTGTAATGTTCCTGGAGATGTGTGGTTCCACACTGCCCCCAACACAGACCTGTCCCTTAAAACCATGTTCTGTCCATATATATATCTCTCTGTCTCAAAAATCTAATAAATAATAGTTTATCTGCTGTCTATCATTCCTTAGGTCCTCCCCCTAAAATTTTATCAAGACTTTCTGCAAGTTGAACAAATGCTTCATTTATGTGGAAATGTATTGGCTTCTACTTTCTTCAGACCACTGCATAACGCTCACAGAATCCGTTTAAAAACTTCTTTTATTTCACACTATTCAACTGGCAACAGGAGTAAAGATTTGTGTCTCGTACTATATAGGGAAGGTTGGCAGGGATACAGCAGCAGTGATAACATTAGAGTTGGAACCCTTACGGAGAGTTTCCTGAGTTTTTAGTATTTAAATAATAAAATATAATATTGTAGTAAGGGGGACAGACGTTCAACTGGTGCAAATCAGCCTAGCTCTGTTGAAGTAAATGGAACTATTCTGACTGATATCACCTGAGGATGTGGCCCATAGAAGTTTTTGTTCTCAACTCCAATTTTATATTAACAATCTTGTTTTGATTTTTCAGCAGGAGAATAAATCTGAGGCCAAATTAATTAATAACAGTGATGTCAATCTCTGTAAATCATATAAAAATGAAATATTTCTAAACTCTGCAATGTGCAGGAAAACTAATAAAAAAAATTTAGGGCCTATAAATTTTAAAAATATCATTATTGTAGTGTACCACACAACAATCATTCTCACATCTCAGCAGCGACTGCTTTTAAAGGCTATAGTTAAAAACATATTGGCAGCAATAATAAGAAGGGGCATGGAAATATACAATAAAATATTACATAATTATTCCATACAACAAATATTAGGTAAAAAGAAGAGAAAATAAAACAACTTGGATGAGATTTGAGCTCTTCATCCTTGTGCAGAGGGCCATTTATATCCCCAGAGAGACATAAATGCTGCACAGGCGTTCTGCTGATCTTCACATGGGTGAATTTCAACCTACATGTATAGCATTAGTATGGAGACTAGTCTTTGTGTTTAAGGGCCAGCAGCAGCCTAAGCTCAAAACTAAAACTGACCTCCAAAAGAAGCATGAGAACAGAGGCAGTGCGATTACTTTGGGGCAGGGACTGTCTTTTTGTTGTGTTAGTACAGCACCTAGCATAATGGGGCTCCGATTCCTTATTGTGGCCTATCAGAACCACTGCAATAGAAATAAATAATAATACATAGTTAGAGAAGTGCTTACTTGAGCTTAAGTGGAAGGGGCCTGCGCTTTTTGCAGAAGAAAGAACCTGGCCAGAAAATTTCTGTCAAAACAACTTTTCATCAGAAAGAAAGTTTTTTCACAGACACTTCTGCAATCTCCCCCTAGTCCCCTTGACTAGCTCTGAGATAATGACTCAAGTTCTATCCCAGTTTATGACTGTAAAGTTCTGGACGGGCACTGTGTGTGTGGCATGCTGGTGACTGAAATCTCTGAGGCAATACATGGCCATAGCCTCAGTTGGGTGGGACAGCCCAGAGATTCTGATCTGTGTTTCCAGGTCCTCCTACTGTCCCTAGGCAGAAGGAAATGAAATATATCAATATTAGCTGCAGTACTGGGCCTCACCACTAGGGGTCTAAACATCCTGAAGCTGTTGCACTTGTAGTGGCTGCCTCTCCTTGTTTCTTCCTGTCACTTCCTGTTTGGGCTGTCTCAGTGAAGTAGAGCAGGCAGGCAGAGAGCAAGAATGGAGAGGGAAAGGAGCAGCCCTAAGAAGGGCAGGAAGCAGCCTCTGTGCAGCCACCTCACCTGCTCATACATCTGCTGGCCCTACCTGCTGGCAGCAACAGCTGTCAACTCCAGCAATTCTTTTCATGAGTCACAGGATTTCTGGTTGGGTTGGAGCTCCAGTCCCCTCTTGTGAGTTGCAGCCCTGCCTGGGGGAAAACCCTTGATGATTGCCTGCCTGCCCCACTTGCTCACCTCCTGTCAGAAACTGAGAAGGGGATAGTGGAACCAGCTGTGGTTAGCCTTAGTGGTTGGAGCAGCGGTGGTCAAGCCTAGTGGTTTGGGCTAGGGACCAGAGCCAGAGATCAGAGCAGGAATCTAGAACCAAGAGCGGGGTTGTAACAAGGCTGGAACAGGAGCAGGCACAGGCTGGGACTTGAACAGAAGCAGGAATGGGAGCAGGAGCAGGCAAAGGCTGCGGCTAGTGAAGGAGCAGGAGCAGTCTGTCAGAACTGCCAAGCAATGGAGAACATGCCTGATGAGGTAACCATGTTGAGCAGACTGGACTGGCTGCTCTCATTGGAGCCTATATCCCTGGCCTTAGGGTCACCTGGTTAGACCTTAGCCTGTGGGTTGGCTGAATCCTAGTTGATTGACATGGAGTCCTTAGGTAATTAAGGTCAGAGATGACTCATTACATTACTTCCCCCCTACAAAAGATACCTACCAGGTGTCTTTGGAACAGTTTTATTGAGTGTGACCATTGGAATTCTCCAAGTAGGTCAGGTCAGTGCATGTTTTCAGCTGGCTCCCATGAATGATCAGCTGGACCATAACCCTCCCAATCATCAAGGTACATGAGCTTTCCTCTGAGAATTTTGGAGTCTAAGAGCTGCTTCATCAGGTATTCCTCATGCCCCTGGACCATGAGGGATGGAAGTGGCAGTTGTACTTGGTGGTGTGCTTTTCCAGCAAGGAGATGTTTGAATTCTGGGTGTATTTGCATCACCCAAGGCAGTTGGAGTTTGAAAGCTACAGGGCTGATCTGATGGATGACCTGGAATGAGCCAAGATATTGGTAATCCAACTTCCTTGAAGGCTGGGTAGAGTCAAGGTGTTATATTGAAAGCTATATTTTAACTCCAACTGTGATTCGAGAGGTTGCCTGCCAACAAAGATCAGTGTAATGCTTGTAATCTCTTTTGGCTGTCTGTACATGGGTTTTCAGTTCTTCTTGGATAAGGTGAAGATGTTTGAATGGGTCAGAGGTTGCAGATACATATGAGGCTTGTGGCATGCATGGATGAAACTAAGGGTGGCAGCTGTAGTTCGCATGAAAAGAACTCTGGTGGGTTGATCAGTGGTCAGCATTATTGTATGTGAATTCGGCTAAGGGAAGGAGGGCAGTCCAATGATGCTGATGATAGGTAATAAAGCAATAGAGTTTTGCTTCAGAATTTGGTTCATTTATTCAGTCTATCCATCAGTCTGGGGGTGATAAACTGAGGAAGCATGTAGTTCAACATCCAGGACCTTGAACAACTCCTGCCAGAAGTGCAAAATGAACTGATCCTCAAACAAATGTAATAGTAGATGGTAGGCCATGGAGTTTGAAGACAGAGTTGAAAAATGGTTGGATGTTACCTCCATGGTAGGAATTTTAAGGCTTGACATGGAAATGAGACATTTTTTAAAGTAGGTTGATAGCACTGCCAAGTGACCCTGAGAATCAGGAAGGTTAGCAGTAAAGTCCATGGAGATGAATGACCAAAGCTGAGATAGAGTTGGCAGTAGTATCAGAGCATCAAGGGGTTTGGTGTTGAGGGTCTTCATTTGAGAAGACATCAAAGGAGTTGATGTAGGACTCAATGGACAAATGTCATTTTGGCCACCAAAAATATTGAGAGACCAGCTTCAATGTTTTCCAATGTTCTGAACAGCCAGCCAGGGGCTAACCATGGCATAGTCAGACATGGTTCATCATTAGGGACATAGGTCCAGTTCTTAAATATGAGAATCCCATTCTTAACAGAGAATTTTGAGTCAGGAGCTAAGTTCGTACTAGTTGACATAAGGTTTACTGCAAATGGATGAGGGGATAGGAGGGGCTTCATGAGAGAAAGCAAGTAATTGTTCACATCACATTGTGAAATGGCAGAGTTTCAGGACTGTGACAGGTTTAAGAGCCATATTTTTCTTGTGCAGTTAACATCCTTGTAGGACAGCACATTGGATTTGCTGTTCCAGGTACCTGGGCAATAAATCAGGGTGGAAGCCAGTAAAGTAACGGTTCAAGAACTGGTGGGCATGGTATTCCTGCACTTTTGTGCGCTTTTGACCTCACACACACTGTATGTGCAAGATCACGCTGCATGGAGGAAACCATTTTATATTGAAATGTGCTGGGAGGTGGGTCATGCTGGTGGGAGTGTGGGATACCTGCACTGAAAAAAATCAGGACTACATCACCGGTCAAATCAGACCTGGAGATAAAAAGGGACTGTTGGACCTGATGGTGGTTGAGAGCCATTGCAGTTTGCAGGTACTTCAGTTTCTTGAGGTCTATATATACCTGGATGGGAAGCATGCACCTTTCAGGTGATGATACCATTTTTCAAAAGCAGCCTTGATGGTGAGTAGTTCTTTGTCACAGATTTCATAGTTTTGTTCCACAGGCATCAGTTTCAGAAATAAAGTATACAAGGGTGGAGCACATTTTGGGGCCCCTGTTGCTGGGACAGTACTGCTCTGATCACATAATCGGTAGTGTCTGGTTCAGGAATGATGGGTTTGCCAGGTCCAGCTGTACCAAGATGGGTGCTAATGTAAATGCTTCCTGTAACAGGTGAAAGGTGCATTGGGCTTCCTGTGTCTAAGTAAATGTGGTGCTCTTCTGGAGCAGTTGGGTAATTGGGGTCACCATCTTTGAAAAGTACTTGATGAATCTTCAGCAAAATTTGGGAAACCCCAGGAAGCACTTGGGGCTTCCCAATCTACAAATGTGCATACTTTCTAGGGATCCATACCTGTTCCATCGGGGCAATGATGTAGACTAAGAAGTCCACAGGAGGGTGGTTGAACTCACACTCCTTGGGTTTTCTGTAGAGGCCATTTGCTCTGAGTTGCTCAAGTACCAGATGGAAAAGATTTGATCTTTCTGAAATGAAGATGTCATCTAGGTAGATCACCACAAACTAAAACACCCTGAAAACACCTTGAATACTGTGTACAGATGTGGTCACTCCATCTCAAAAAAGTTATATTGGAATTGGAAAAGGTTCAGAAAAGGGCAAAAAAATGATTAGGGGTATAGAATGGCTTCCGTATGAGGAGAGTTTAATAAGACTGGGACTTTTCAGTTTGGAAAAGAGGTGACTAAGGGGGGATATGATAGAGGTCTATAAAGTCATGACTGGCGTGGAGAAAGTAAATAAGGAAGAATTATTTACTCCTTCTCATAATACAAGAACAAGTGGCCACCAAATTAAATTAATAGGTAGCAGGTTTAAAACAAACACAAGAAAGTATTTTTTCACTCAACACACTGTCAAACTCTGGAACTCCTTGCCAGAGGGTGTTGTGAAGGCCAATACTATAACAGGGTTCAAAAGGGAGCTAGATAGATTAATGGAAGATAGGTCCATCAATGACTATTAGCCAGAATGGGCAGTAATGGTGTCTCTAGCCTCTGTTTACCAGAAGCTGGAATTGGGTGACAGGGCATGGATCACTTGATGATAACCTGTCTGTTCATTCCCTTTGGGGCACCTGCCATTGGCCACTGTCGGAGGACAGGATGCTGGGCTTGATGGACCTTTGGTCTGACCCACTATGGCCGTTCTTATGTAAAATGTCATTGACAAAGTGCTGGCATGTGTTGGGGGCTGTAGCAGAGAGTGGCAGGGCCCCATTGGCTTCTGCCTCTGCTAGGTTCACAAAGTCACTCAGAGACCCTGGATTTAGTAACTACTGGTGCACTTCATTCTCAGGCTTGTTCCCGCCCATCATTTCACCATGTACAAGTAACCCTTCACCGTCTGCAGACAGGAGGGAGGGAGAGAGGGAGGGGAGAGTTACCTCCCTGCTTCCATTCCCTGCCTTTTTCCTTTTCTCCTGCTCTCCCCTGGTTTCCTTCCCCTGAGGCTTTTATGCAGTCCCAGGCTAATTAGGTAGCAGCTGTCTCCGCCTCCCCAGTTAGGGCCAGCCCACTCTAATTTGTTCCCCTAACCCAGGAGTGGATGTGACAGAAGGCTGAATCTGCAACCCTTTGCCCAGCACCCTGTCACAGGGGCATTAGAGAAATTGAAAGGCATAACCAGGTATTCATAATGGCCATACTGGGTGCAAAATGTTGATTTCCATTCATTGCCCTTCCAGATATGGACTAAGTTGTAAATGCCATGAAAAATGAGCTTGAAAAATACCTTGGCAGAACCAATAATTTCCAACAGCTTGTTGAACAAAAGCAAAAGAGACTTGTTCTTGATGATGATTTTATTCAAGCACAATAGTTCACACAAAGGTGCAAAGAGACATCCTTCCCCCCTCCCAACAAAATTGGGGCTCCATTGGGAGACGTGGATGGACGGATGAATTTCTTTGCAAGATTCTCATCAAGGTATTCTTGTATGGCCCTGAGTTCTGTTTTGATAAGGCAAGGGTGGACAAACTTTTTGGCCCAAGGGCCATATCTGGGAATAGAAATTGTATGGCAGACCATGAATGCTCAGAAAATTGGGGTTGGGTGCAGGAGGGTTGAGGGCTCTGGTTGGGGGTGCGGGTTCCAGGGTAGGGCCAGAAATGAGAAGTTCTGGGTGCAGGAGCGGGCTCCAGGCTCGGGTGAGGGAGTTGGGTGTGTGGGGGATGGGGATGAGGGCTCCAACCGGGGGGTGTGAGCTCTGGGGTGGGGCTGAAGATGAGGAATTTGGGATGTAGGAGGGTGCTGTGGGCTGGGATCGAGGGGTTCAGAGAGCAGAAGGGAGATCAGGGTTGGGGCAGGGGGTTGGGACATGGGGAGAGGCTCAGAGGTGCAGCCTCTGGGTGGCACTTACCTCAAGTGGCTCCCGCAAGCAGCGGCTTGTCCCTTCTCTGGCTCCTATGTGGAGGCATGGCCAGGCGGTTCTGCACATTGCCCTGTCCGCAGGCACTGCCCCTGCTGCTCCCATTGGAGTGCCGGAGGGGGCCATTGGAGCATGTAGGAGCCGAAGGGGGGCCATACGGATTCTTCTGGGAGCCATGTGGAGCGGCCCCCAACCCTGCTCCCCGGCTGGCTGCTCCCAGTGGGAACTCCAGGGCTGACTTAAAACAGCTGGCTAGCCGGATCCAGCTCATGGGCCATAGTTTGCCCACCCCTGTGATAAGGAGTAAATCCATCCCAATGGAATTTTAGTCCCTGGCTAGAGATTGATGGGGCAATTGTAGGGTCTGTGACAGGGTAAAATAACAGCATTCCTTTTATCAAATATATCATCAAACTTTATATTTTTCAGGGATTAATGAGCCATTAGCTCTTTGAATCTGCTGGACATGGAAGGCAGTGGGATTCTTAGCACTGGTTCTTGTTTCCTTGGCCTTTGACTCAGCTAGACACAATTGTCGTTAGTAGCTCAGCTGGAATCATACTTCGAGCGTCTTTCATGAGATGTGTTGATCATGCATTGAGAGCCAGGGAATACTGAGCACTACTGGGAAGTGTGGCAAATAAATTAAGTTAAACTGCAGAGTCTTTAGGTGATTTCAGATTTCAGCCTGGAGGAGGGACATGGTTTTATGGGTAACTGGACCAGAGGACAGCATGCTACTGTCAAGCATTTCTATTATATCTAGGGTGGGCTTCCTTTGCACTGGAAGTTGATGAGTCTCAGTCAATCCAGAATCCATGAAATTACTAGAGGCACCAGAATCTGCTTTCACAAACTGGGTGCAATTCACCTCAGGTGTTGTCAGGACCCAGAAATGGAGCAAGACTTGCAGGTGTGGAGGATGATAGTTTGAGGCTGCTAGGATACATGTGGGCAGAAGAGGGCATCTGGTTGGAGGAGCTGACTCTGAGATTGTCCAGCCAAAACCCCTCTAATAGAGTTGGATGTGATTGTTTCCATTGTTTGGATGTGATGGCTCCACCAAAGGTCTGGATTTCAGTGGGTGCTCAGTGGCAATGTGGCCCTGCCCACTCATAGTACAGGCAAAGACCATTCTGTCGCTGATACCTCTTCTCCTGCTCCATGAAACCTCTTTGTGTTGCATAAGAGGCTCTGGCTCTGGGGCAGCTTGAGGGGATGGCCGAAACAAATCAGGATGAGACTGGAATTGTGGGTAAGATCTCTTCTTGGTATCATTTGAACAAACAACTGTCAATCTGGAGACACATTTTCATATACAAACTAGTGGGAGGTTCAACCCTTGCCAACTCATCCTTCACATGGTCATTCAGACCTTGGCAGAAATGGTAAATCTGTGCCGCCTCATTCCACTCTGTATCAGCAACCAGATGCTGAAAATGGGCAGCATAGGCTGAGATGGGCCAATGGCCTTGCTGGAAAAACTGCAAGGTGGCTTTGGCAGTATAGTTGTGATTTGGATCATCAAACATTACAGAGAAGGTGTGCATGAACTCATCAAAGTTATCAAGAATTGGGCTGGCCTGTTCCATGAGCGGCGAGATGCAGTCCAGAGCTTCACTAGTCCATAAACTGATAATAAGGTCCACCTTGGTTCATTATTGGGATACATCACAGGACTTATCAGGAACAAAAGGTGGCACTAATTAGGAACCACCCAGAAGTTCCATGGTTTTCTTATGAAATCTTTCTCGCAGTGGAATCTTCAGTCTGAGTTCTAAAGGCACCATGGCTGGCTGCACTGAGGTTACTAGAGCTCAGGGCCGGTGAAAGGATGTTTCGCACCCTAGGCAAAACTTCCACCTTGTGCCCTCCCCCGTCCCCAAGCCCCCCACCCTGAGGCGCCCCCTGCCCCATGGCAGCTCCCCCCCCCGCCCTAAGGCGCTCCCCCTGCGGCAGCTCCTCACCCTCCACCCTGAGGCACTCCCCCCGCCCCAGGTCACCCCTGCTCTGCCTCCACCCTGAACATGCCGTCGCTGCTTCACTTCTCCTGCCTCCCAGGCTTGTGGCGCCAATCAGCTTAGGCGCCGCAAGCCTGGGAGGCAGGAGAAGTGAAGCAGCCACGGCGTGCTCGGGGAGGAGGCGAGGAGTTCCCCTGCGTGCTGCCCCCTCCCTACTTGCTGCAGGCGACCCTCCCCACGCTCCCCTGCCCCAGCTCCCTCCGCTTAAATGCCGACAGCGACCGGGGCGGCTGAAGATCTGGCCACTCTGGTCGCTGCTGAAGAAAATGGCGCCCCCCCAAATCCTAGCGCCCTAGGCGACTGCCTAGGTCACCTAAATGGTTGCACCGGCCCTGCTAGAGCTATTGGGATCTATGAGCACAGAGAGGCATTCTCCAGATGCAACTGGTAACTTGAACCAGAAGGCTCTGGACCAACTCTGTCAAATCAGTAATGGATGTTTCAGGGGGCTCCATCTCAGCTGCTGGAACCTGGTTCAAAAGGAGGAGTCTGCTCAAATAGTCAGAAACTGAAGTGGATGATCTGGTTTGTGCTTGGAACAGTGCAGTCAGGCCTAGTGGTTGGGCCGGGGTCAGAGCAGGCACCGGGAACCAAGAGTGAGGTTGAAGCAAAGCTGAAGCAGGAGCAAGCACAGTCTGGGGCTGGATGAGGAGTAGGAACAATCTGTCAAAACCACCAAGTGTTGGGGGATACTCCTGGAAGGGTAGCAATGTTGAGCAGACTGGAGTAGCTGCTCATTGGGAATGTACATCCCCTGGCCTTGGGGTCACTTGGTTAGACCTGTGCCTGTGGGGTGGCTGAACCTTGGTAAGCAGGCTCAAAGATGACTCATTACACCTCATAGGGAAGAGCAGTCAATCAGGGCTGCTGCAGGAAGCATTCAGAGCTCTCACTTCCTTCCCTCAGGAGCCAATACTTTTCTCACAGGAGAGAGCTGAAGAGTCCAGCAGGTCAGTGCAGTTCTGCTCACTCCTCCTCCCACCCTTCCTCTGAGCAAGGGGCAGGGGGTGGGAGGTTCTTCTGCTCCTTCTCTCCTCCTCTCCCTGAAATGCCTGTCTGAGCAGCGGGAGAGAGGAGTGAAAAACTTCTGAAGCTAGAGAGGAGCATAGATGAGGCTGGCTGTATGTGACAGAACAAATGTAGGATATGGGGACAGACAGGAGAGTGGCGGACAGGATTGATTTGGGTGTTCAGGGGCAGAATTACAGGGATGGGCTGAAGTGGGGGGTGAAAGCTCCTACAGTAGAGGCCAAAATCACCTTACCCAAAAAATTTGGAAGAGCTGGCAACACTAATAGACACACACCCCACTACTAGAGAAAGACAGAGGGACACACACACACACCCTACTACTAGATAGAGAGAGACACACCTACCCACCCACCACTATTAGATAGAGAGAGAGACACACGCACTACTACTAGACAGAGACCCCTCCCTCACTAATAGATATACACGCACACACTGAGTGGGCAGAGGGAGTTCAAAAATCAAAAGACCGATCAAAAATCCCAGTATAACCTTTTAAAAAAATCACTCATGATTTTTGGGCCTCTCTCATGGTCTTGGGGGACCAACAGATTATTTTTGAACCTTTGAGAGTGGCAATACTGCAGCAGCTTCAGCCCACTAGGGAAAGAATAAGGAGAGAGAGGAAGCACAGGAGGAGAGAGGGTGGGAAGGACCACAGAGAGTGGGAAAGGAAGACCCCGTCAGGCATGAGGGCCTGCAGCTGTGCCTGCCCACTCATCAGGCAGTCAATAAGCACAGGTGGGCCAGAGCAGAACCACCTGGTTGACTAAGGAAGGCAGGTGGCTTGTTCTTAAGCCCAGCAGCTGCATATGGTTATGGATTCTTTGCCTGCTTGTGCTGGTTTCATTCCAATCCCTGCTCCTGTTTAGACCCTGTCCTGCACACAGTCTTGTTCCAGTCCTGTCCCAGCCTTACTCCTGCCTGGGATCCAGCCCTGCTCCTGCCTTCCTTGATTTCAGGTAATCTGGTTCTGATTCCTGATTCTGACTCTGTCTTGACCCTTGGCTCTGTGTATCAAAGGCTGCCAAGAGGTATAATAAAATCAGCAAAGACACCTTTTCAGCATCTGTCATCAGGAGCAGATCGTCATCAGATGATATCAGGATTATCTCTAGGCCATAAACAGATCAAAAACCTGACGGAAAAGGATCAAGAAAATGTATCGATTCCAGATGTGACTGGATCTGCTTCATCACCACCTTCTTGGCAACCTACCCTAAAAAGGGAAGGGTGATAATTCACAAAAAGGCTAATGGTAAGAGATTTTTCTTGAGCAGGGGCCTAATCACTGCTTCTTTAAAGGCAGCTGGAATCTTGTCCTTCTGAAGGCCAGCAGTAAAAATGTCTTTCAGTAGAAGACCCAGGCAACACAGGCAAGGTTCCTCTGCATGGATAATACTCTACCAAAGAAGGGAGGACATTTGGCACCTCCATCTCTGACAGTAACTCCAGATTAAATTAAATAAACTACCCAGAGCAGTCAAACAGCATATTAATTACTGACAAAGAGTCCTGTGGCACCTTATAGACTAAGGGAAGTATTAGAGCATAAGCTTTTGTGCGTGAATTATGCTTATGCTCCACTACTTCCCTTAGTCTATAAGGTGCCACAGGATCTGTCATTTTTTACAGATCCAGACTAACACGGCTACCCCTCTGATATTAATTACTAATATACTGATATTAATTTTATATTTGTAAAATGCACCCCTGTTAACATGTCTAAGTACATGTACTGAAATAATAAACACACAGGTCCAGATTCTCAGCTGGTGTACATCAGCTTAGCTCCACTGATTTCCAATCAGGCAAGAGATGCTACTTTATACAAAATACTGTAACACTAACTGCAAAATATTGCTGTACATATTGGACTGACATATGGTATTTTTTGGTTACATGCAAACAGTGATTGCAATACAGATAGAATGTGATAAAGACAACAACTATCTGGCCTGATACTGAATTCCCTGAATATCCCAGATTTCTACTGGCTTCAGCACATTGACTTCAGCAGGAGGTTTGAGTGCCCAAATAATGCTGCATAGGGTACCTTATATTCTCTTTCTGGTCTCATATGTGTTGACTAGAATGGTATAAAAGTTGGTGGTTTCCCTTTCCAGGAGACGATCTGAATGTTTTTTTTCCCTCTGGTTTTGAGATCACCAAGTTGTCAAACAAATCCAAAATCTCAACACAAAACACTGCTGAAATTGCCAAGTATCACCTGGTATCATGTTGAAACAATACAATACTGATAATTCTGCATGATCATCTGAAGAGCCAGAAACCAGTCCATGTTTGTTCAAAAGGTCTGTGAACTTTAGCAAACATCATGAGGAAGATGCTCTGTATTTCAAGTTTGTTATTGGAACCAAGCATCTTTGTGTAGTTCTGAGTTTCAGTGAGAACACTATGCACAGTTGACAAGGGGCCTGATCCTGTGTGGTGCTGAGGGCACTCAGCACCTTCCAGGTGGTGCTCAGCATCTAACAGGATTGGGTACATGTTGGCTGAAACTCCAGGCTGGAAAGCGAAGATCCATCTTTTATATAAGCCCTGATTCAGCAAGGCACTTAAGCATGTGCTTTTTGAATTGAACTGCCATAGCTAACCAGATGGTGGGCAGAAAACTTGTAAGCAGAAACACATACATGGCCATAGGTGTGATTTTAAACACTGACCATGTTTGCCAGAAGTATGAATAAGGAAATGCTTTTTAGAGCCAGATCCACACACAAGCCTGTATCTGCCAAAACATACAGAACATGGTATAAGTTGTGCTCCCCTTATAGCGTATGGAAATATACCAGTTTTCTTGTAGTTTACTTTTGTCTAACCAAGTCCAAAACTGAGTCAATGGAAATCGCACCTCTAAGTATGCAATCTGTATATGGAGGCCAGGGACAAGCATGATGGTTCCTGGTGTGCTTTAGAGAGAACATAAGAACGGCCATACTGGATCAGGCCAAAGGTCCATCTAGCACAGTATCCTGTCTTCCGACAATGGCAAATGCTAAGTGCCCCAGAAGGGATGAACAGAACAGGTAATCATAAAGTGATCCATCCCCTATCGCCCATTCCCAGCTTCTGGCAAACAGAGGCTAGGGACACCATCCCTGCCCACCCTGGCTAATAGCCATTGATGGACCAGTCCTCCATGAACTTATCTAGTTTTTTTTTTAACCCTGTTGTAGTCTTGGCCTTCACAACATCCTCTGGCAAAGAGTTCCACAGGTTGACTGTGCATTGTGTGAAGAAATACTTCCTTTTGTTTGTTTTAAACCAGCTACCTATTTCATTTGGTGACCCCTAGTTCTTGTGTTATGAGAACATCATACCAGTCATGATTTTATAGACCTTTCTCCTATCCCCGCCTTAGTCATCTCTTTTCCAAACTGAAAAGTCCCTGTCTTCTTAATCTCTCCTCCTATGGAAGCTGTTCTGTACTCCTAATAATTTTTGTTGCCCTTTTCTGAACCTTTTCCAATTCTAAAAGACCTTTTTTGAGATGGGGCGACCACATCTACACACACTATTCAAGATGTAGGCATACCATAGATTTGTATAGAGGCAATATGATATTTTCTGTCTTTATTTTCTATCCCTTTCATGATAATTCCCAACATTTTGTTTGCTTTTTTTTGACTGCTGCTACACATTGAGTGGATGTTTTCAGAGAACTATCCACAATTACTCCAAGATCTTTCTTGAGTGGTAACAACTAATTTAGACCCTTTCATTTTATATGCATAGTTGGGATTATGTTTTCTGATGTTCATTACTTTGCATTTATCAACATTACATTTCATCTGCCATTTTGTTGCCCACTCACCCAGTTTGGTGAGATGTCTTTATAGTTCTTCACAGTCTGCTTTGGACTTAAATATCTTAAGTAGTTTTGCATCATCTGCAAAGCTTGCCACCTCACTGTTTACCCATTTTTTCAGATCATTTATGAATATGTTCCATGACATGGTCGGAAACCACTCTGTGACTCCAGTAAAATTTCTTCGAACAGGGGCAGAAGGTGGGTTGAAAGGATCCATGCCAACACTTTGCCTGCATTGGCTAGGAGGGAGACACCAAAATAATTTCCACAATCCACTTTATCCCCTTTCTTGAAGAGGGTGACAATCAGGGCATCTCTTATTTCACTGGGTATCACCTCCTTTATCAAGATTTTAAGGATAAGCAGGTAAAGCTGCCAAATTACCTCTGGTCCACTGTCTTTAAAGATTTCAGCTGGGATCCCATCTAGACCTGCTGCCTTGTTGTTCATCTGCTTGGTGGCATCATGTACCTCATACAAATTGGAAGGGTCTCTGAGCTCATCCCTAAATGATCTCTCAGCTGAAAGAAGGGCACTGTAACACGGGTGGACAATGGAAGTGTTTCAAGGACTTGCTGAAGGACAAGCTATAAAAGTGTAATATTGACACTTGGGAGACACTTGCCCAGGATCGCTTAAAATGGAGTGAAGTCCAAAGTGATGGTCCCCTGCATTTTGAACTTGCTCACTGACAAGCTGAAGAGGACAAGAGGCGCAGGAGGAAGGAGAGACTGGCTTCCAGTAATGGTCAACAGCCTCCTGCTGAGCCTGAAAACATCTGCCCTCATTGTACTAGAATTTGTGGTTCAAGGATTGGCCTTATTAGCCACTTGAGGACCCATAGTTCCCATGGAAGATGATCATACTCAGTAACAAGTGATCGCCCATCATGAAAATGTTGAATAGGACAGGTCTCAATACAGATCCCTGGGAGACACCACTATTTACCGCTCTCCATTCTGAAAAACTGACCATTTATTCCTACCCTTTGTTTCCTATCTTTTAACCAGTTGCCAATCCATAAGAGGACCTCCCCTCTTATCCCATGACAGTCTTCTTTGCTTAAGAGCCTTTGGTGAGGGACTTTGTCAAAGGCTTTCTGAAAATCTAAGTACACTATATCCACTGGATACACCTTGTTAACATGCTTGTTGACCTCCTCTAAGAATTCTAGTAGATTGGCGTCACATTAGCTATCCTCCAGTCATTTGATACAGAAGTTGATTTAAATGATAGGTTTCAAACCACAGTTAGTAGTTCTGCAACACAGTTAGTTGTAGAACTCTCACTAGCGGTACTTTCTACATAGTTGGAAAAGGCATAACTTGCACTCCCACCACTGCATGCTGGCACACAGAGGGTCAGGACCATGGACTTACATCTCTGCCCAAACACACATCCACTTGGGTGTTGAGCCCTGATGGTAGCAGCACTAGCAGGAGTCCAAGCAGCTTGGCTGCTTTCTGTGTAGGTACATAGGTAAAAAGGGTGGTTTCTGCTCTCTTTTTTTTGTTGTGTATTGAAAAATATATATATAAAATTACAAACTATCACATTAAATCTTAAGAGGTTTCCTGGTCATGCTTGCAGACTAGGGGGTTTTGAGGGAAGCATGTGATCTTGGTTCTAACTCCTTAACAGTCTGCAAAAGAACCAGTCAGGAATAAGGTAGGCTGAGTTGTGCCTCTCTGCCTTAGGAAGCACCCTGATGTGTCCCTCACTTTTTGGTTGTTGTGTTAGATTTCTGGATTCTAAGAAATAAAGTAATGTCACATTGTAACCTTTCAGGAACAGAGTTTGTTTTGTTTCTAGCTCCATGTATATGCTGTGACCATAACACTTCAATCTGGCACATTCATGCTGGAGTGGCTATAGTTTGGCCCCTAATATTGCTCATCTCTAGCCTTCTGGCATTTTTGGAACGCTGTCTGTGTTAATAGGCTGGTAGTTATAGGGTGGGTGGTAAATCAGATTAGAGTATAATATGTATACAGCAATTTCTTTTTGCTGTAAAATGCACAGTTTCTGAATGTTTATTGTCAGCAGTACTTTACCTGCTGGAGCACAGGAGATTTGCTGTCTTTTACCGGCAAGAGAATATTCTTGGTTAGCTATAGTTGACCCTGTAAAATCTCTGCAGTTCATTCATGCTTCTCCCACCAGCAGGTGTCATTCTGGAAAAAGGAAAATATTGTAAATCCCAGAACTGAAGCATTTGGCTGTGACAAAGAAGAATGAAATGTTTGCTTAACATATAGCTAGGATAAGTTGGCCTGTATTAAATAAACGACATCTCAGGGTGGAATAATTTCTAAGAATCATTATATAGTCTGTGGAATAATTCCACACAGTTGAGAGGGTGTAGATCAAAGAAGCAAACCAAACCTCCTGGTTAAAGCTGTCTCCCTCATGTGTTTTTTGTTTTTTGTTTTAAAAACTATTTTACCTTCCCCATTTACACTCATACCTATTCTATTTAAAATGATAAAAATGGTGACCTCTGTCAATCTTTATTAAAGGTTTAGTGCTTTAGTTCTCTTAAATAATATATAGGGCTTGTCTACATGGGGACATCCAGGTTAATCATAATTAACTAACAGTGTGAATTTGAAATAGATTAGTTAAACTGTATTAAATCCTTGTGTGGATGCTGTTCTGAATTAAAGTGGCCTTAATTTGGTTTACTTTAATTCACTTTGAAAGTGAATTAAACTAAACTGAATTAAGGGCACTTTAATTCTGAATTAGGATGTTCACACAGGCCTTTGATGCGGTTTAACTAATCAACTTTAGATACATACCTTTAGTTAATTTTGGATTAATTTTTGTGGATGTCCCCAAGTAGATAATCCCATGGAGTCAGTGGGATAAATTCTGATCTCAGTTACACCAGTGTAAATCTGAAGTAGCTTCACTGAAAAAACTGAAATCAACAGGATTACAAGGGACTTACTCCAATGTAACTGAAAACAGGATTTAGCCTTATGTTCTCAGAAATGGACTGTGTAGCAAGAACAGGAGTGTTCAAAATCATATAATCCTTCTAATAGCTATTATGGTGCACATATATATGGTATATGTAAAAATATTTAGCCCCTCAAAGTGCATGTGATTAGTTGCAGCCTTTATAATATCTAAAAGTTGTTTTGTTTTCTGTTAATCATGCAAGAAAGGTTACTGCTGGGTGACAAGAAAAGGATACATTTACTACAATAATAGAGGACTCACTTTCTCAGGCAAATCTCTCACTGAAGTCAAATGGGAGTTTGCGTGTGAGTGAGCACAGCAGGACAGGGACCTAAATTTGGCTTCAAGGAGACCAGAAATTCATTAAAACTAAAATTAACTTGACACTTTAAACTTAATTCAAATGAAATAATATAGAGTACACTAAAAATGCAGTGGTACTATGTGCAGCCATTTTCTTCACTTCACTTTTAAAAAGTTAGTATGAATGTTGCGTCCCCTATCCTCATGAACTGCACATCATCATCCATGCACACTGCATGAGGTCAGACCCTATGGAAATAATAGCATGTAACCAAAAACTATATGCTAATACAGAAGGAGGCAGAGTCATGGTTGTTTGTGGAGACTTAACTTAGGCATTTCATGACTTTTGAATATTTAACTTTGTAACTGTAATGGTCTCTTAACATATTGTAATGCATATGTGTATATGGTTGTCCTTCAGGTAATTGTGTATGTCCATTACATTGTGTGCATGCATGACTTGTGCCCTGGTACTGGAGAGTCTTACCTAGCTGTACCTGTAGGGACAGCCACGCTCTGCTGTGGTGTTCTTTAAAGGGGTGGAACCACTTGCCTATCCTTCAGTTCCTTTTTATTGTCCATGATCAGTGGTTGAAGCATGCTGTCTGTTCCTTCCTTCAGTGAATATTCTGATCTAGTTCTTGTTATTAGTTAGCTAGTGGTACTTGGATTAACATCTCTTTCCTTTGTTTTTTGACTGTCCACCGTTAGTAGTCAGTTAACTTCAGGCTCTGTCCAGTACCAGGGGAACTGATGCCAAAGTCCTTTGGCTTCAAACCCTGTTCCGGGTGTCATAAACTGATGCCTGTGAGCAACTCACTGCCTGAAGTGCTTGGATGAGGCTCATGCCAGGGACAGGTGTCCAATTTGTCTGGGCTTCAAGACAAGAATTAAGAAGCAGAGAGAAGAACATCTAAGAACATCCTCATGGAGGCTGTTCTTGGTCAGGCATCGATATCACCTTGGTCAGCTAGATGGAGCTCTTCTCCATCCAGGAGTGCTCTCCTGGTCTTACCTGGGGATAGAGACAGAAGGAGAGTTCTTTCACCAGGCTGGTCCTCAAAGAAGAACAAGCGCTTGGACCACTCTTGGCCTCCAAACCAAAGATGAGGATTTCTAAATCAAAGGGGCAGCTCCAGGCACCAGCGCAGCAAGCGCGTGCCTGGGGCGGCTAGCTGTGGGGGGCGGCCTGCCGGTCGCTCTGGGCGTGGCAGTCAGGCCGCCTTCGGTGGCATTTCTGCAGAAGGTCCACTGGTCCCGCGATTTCGGCGGCAATTCAGCAGCAAGTACACTTAAGGTGCGGGGCCAGCAGATCACCCGCAGAAATGCCGCCGAATCCATGTGACCGGTGGACCTCCTGCAGAAATGCCGCTGAAGGCTGCCTGACTGCTGTGCTTGGGGCAGCAAAAAACATAGAGCCACCCCTGCTACTCTGGTACCAAAGCTAGAGCCATGCCCTTCAGCCTGTCACTCTTTAGTACCCTCATCCGAGTGGCTTGAACAGGCCAGAACCCTTGACACTGGTTTCCATGCTGGGATCATTGAGGCTGGCTACTTTTGTGGTGCAGACGCTGGAGCCATTACCTCTGTTCATAGCTGGGCAAAAGCTCATTTTGGTACCCACCATCTAAGAGGCATATGCTGATGGATGGGATCTGCTGAGCCTCTTGCTGCCACTCTCACTGATTATGCAGGCCGACAGTGCCTTGCCAGGCTTGTTACCCAGAGTGCCAATGTTGGTTGCTATGGCAGGACTTGCTACAGTGCCAGTGACTTCAGGTCTGGTACTGCTTCCAACTGGTTTGATGCCAGCTCTGAGACCAATGGTAATTGCTCTGCTGCAGTGCATGGTACTGACAGACAGGAAGCTCCTGATACCATAGGCTCATTGTAGATCTCTGTCCTGATCTCCAGTAATGCCACCTGGTACCACTCCACACTGGCCTTTGGAATACTCGTACTCCTCCAAAGAGGTTGAAATGGGTTCCTATATATTCCACTTCAGAGAACCCAGGGACTCCCCTCCAGGGCTGGTTCTACCATTTTTGCTGCCCCAAGAGAAAAAAAAAACAAAACCCCGCCAAGACTGCCACCCGAAGTGCTGAAGTGCAAAAAAAAAAAAAAAGCCACCCGGACTGTGTCGCCCCAAGAATGGATGGAATGCCGCCCCTTAGCATGTGCCACCCCAGGCACATGCTTTCTCTGCTGGTGCCTGGAGCTGGCCCTGCTCCTCTCATAGGAGTCATCCTGACAAGACTAGATCGAGAGACCAGAGTGCCTGGCTTAAACCCAACTGGCCTCCAGGATCATACCAGCCCCATCATTGGCCCTACTACGTACCATTGGGGATAGCTCTGCAGTTTAGATCCTTGTCTCTGCTGCACTAATTGGTCCCCGAGAAGGGAAGTCCCCCTGCCAACTACTGAAAGATGATCTGAAGTTTGTACTGGGAAACTTTACACCTGGCTACATCAGGGTAAGTTGCTCTTCCTATTAACAAAGCAGTTATGTAGCCTATATAAATTTTATGGCAAACCCTGTCATCCCTCAGGTCAGTGGCAAAGCATATGGAATGCAAGTACCAAGTTTTACCAGCACGTCACACCAGGCTCCCTGGAAATGGTGGCAGTGAGGGAAAGACACTGCCAAGGTAGAACAATGTGACTCTCAAAGACAAAGATGCAAAAAATTGGACCTTTTTGGCAGAAAAATTTATTCCAACTGCAGGGTTACAACTACACATAATAAATCATCAGGCCCTTTTGGCCCATTATGATTATTCTAATTGGGATGAGTTGGCCAAATTAATGAACAAACTGCCAGACAACTCCAAGAGCGAGTTCTAGTTTCTCCTGGTGGAAGGTCGGCAGGTTGCAATGTCTGCTCTATAGGTTTCCTTGGATGCAGCAGATACAGCTGCCAGGGTCCTGGCAACAGTAGTAACCATGTTCTGCTCATCATGGATCCAGATGTTGGGGATTCTTGTAGAAGTATCACAGACCACTGCAGATATCCCCTTGGAGGGTTGTTCCTTATTTTCCTCTATGACAGATGAAGCTCTGCATACACTGAAATATTCAAGGGGTGTGCTGAAATACCCGGCTCTGTGTAAACAGCCCCCAAAAGAACAAAGTTTCGCCCTCAGTGGATGCTAAGCATGGTGGAAACAGGATATATTCTGCAGTTCCTGTTTTCTCCCAGCACTCCTCTCATCCACCTTTCCTGTCCCCCTTCAGAGACCCCTCTGACGAGTCTGTACTAAAGCAAGAAGTGCAGACTACATTCTTTGGGTGTAAAAAGTGCCCCTTCAGTTTTGGATTGGGGTTCCACTCCTGCTTCTTCCTGATACCCAAAGTAAGAGGGGGATCTCAGGCCCATTTTGGACCTTCAGAGCTTGAACAAATACATCAAGAAGTTACAGTTCCATTTGCTTTCCCTTGCAACTATTATCCTTTCGCTAGATCTGGGAGATTGGTATGCTGCCTTCAACTTCAGGGATGCATCTTACCATCTGAAAATCCACTTTGGCCATAGCAGTTTCCGAGGTCCGCAGTGATAGGAAACCGCTTCCAGGTTGCAGTTCTTCCCTTCAGCCTGTCATCTGTGCTGAGGGTTTTCACCAAAGGCATGGCAATGGTAACAGCCTCTTTCTGCCATTGGGATGTCCAGATACATCCGTACACCCAACTGGCTGGTGTGGGGTTGCTCGCATCAGCCTATAGATAGAAGTGTCCCTCAAATGTTCCATAGACTCAGACTCATAGACTCCAGGACCGGAAGGGACCTCGAGAGGTCATCGAGTCCAGTCCCCTGCCCTCATGGCAGGACCAAATATTGTCTAGACCATCCCTAATAGACATTTATCTAACCTACTCTTAAATATCTCCAGAGATGGAGATTCCACAACTTCCCTAGGCAATCTATTCCAGTGTTTAACTACCCTGACAGTTAGGAACTTTTTCCTAATGTCCAACCTAAATCTCCCTTGCTGCAGTTTAAGCCCATTGCTTCTTGTTCTATCATTGGAGGCTAAGGTGAACAAGTTTTCTCCCTCCTCCTTATGACACCCTTTTAGATACCTGAAAGCTGCTATCATGTCCCCTCTCAGACTTCTCTTTTCCAAACTAAACAAACCCAAGTCCTTCAGCCTTCCTTCATAGGTCATGTTCTCAAGACCTTTAATCATCCTTGTTGCTCTTCTCTGGACCCTCTCCAATTTCTCCACATCTTTCTTGAAATGCGGTGCCCAGAACTGGACACAATACTCCAGCTGAGGCCTGACCAGCGCAGAGTAAAGCGGAAGAAAGACTTCTCGTGTCTTGTTTACACCACACCTGTTAATGCATCCCAGAATCATGTTTGCTTTTTTTGCAACAGTATCACACTGTTGACTCATATTAAGCTTGTGGTCTACTATGACCCCTAGATCTCTTTCTGCCATACTCCTTCCTAGACAGTCTCTTCCCATTCTGTATGTGTGAAACTGATTGTTCCTTCCTAAGTGGAGCACTTTGCATTTATCTTTATTGAACTTCATCCTGTTTACCTCAGACCATATCTCCAATTTGTCCAGATCATTTTGAATTTTGACCCTGTCCTCCAAAGCAGTTGCAATCCCTCCCAGTTTGGTATCGTCTGCAAACTTAATAAGCGTACTTTCTATGCCAACATCTAAATCGTTGATGAAGATATTGAACAGAACCGGTCCCAAAACAGACCCCTGCGGAACCCCACTTGTTATACCTTTCCAGCAGGATTGGGAGCCATTAACAACTATTATCTGAGTACGGTTATCCAGCCAGTTATGCACCCACCTTATAGTAGCCCCATCTAAATTGTACTTTCCTAGTTTATCTATAAGAATATCATGCGAGACTGTATCAAATGCCTTACTAAAGTCTAGGTATATCACATCCACCGCTTCTCCCTTATCCACAAGGCTCGTTATCCTATCAAAGAACGCTATCAGATTAGTTTGACACGATTTGTTCTTTACAAATCCATGCTGGCTATTCCCTATCACCTTACCACCTTCCAAGTGTTTGCAGATGATTTCTTTAATTACCTGCTCCATTATCTTCCCTGGCACAGAAGTTAAACTAACTGGTCTGTAGTTTCCTGGGTTGTTTTTATTTTCCTTTTTATAGATGGGCACTATATTTGCCCCCTTCCAGTCTTCTGGAATCTCCCCCGTCTCCCATGATTTCCCAAAGATAATAGCTAGAGGCTCAGATACCTCCTCTATTAACTCCTTGAATATTCTAGGATGCATTTCATCAGGCCCTGGTGACTTGCAGGCATCTAACTTTTCTAAGTGATTTTTTACTTGCTCTTTTTTTATTTTCTCTTCTAAACCTACCCTCTTCCCGTAAGCATTCACTATACTAGACATTCCTTCAGACTTCTCAGTGAAGACCGAAACAAAGAAGTCATTAAGCATCTCTGCCATTTCCAAGTCTCCCATTACTGTTTCCCCCTCCTCACTGAGCAGTGGGCCTACCCTGTCCTTGGTCTTCCTCTTGCTTCTAATGTATTGATAAAAAGTCTTCTTGTTTCCCTTTATTCCCATAGCTAGTTTGAGTTCATTTTGTGCCTTTGCCTTTCTAATCTTGCCTCTGCATTCCTGTGTTATTTGCCTATATTCATCCTTTGTAATCTGACCTAGTTTCCATTTTTTATATGACGCCTTTTTATTTTGTAGGTCACACAAGATCTCGTGGTTAAGCCAAGGTGGTCTTTTGCCACATTTTCTATCTTTCCTAACCATCGGAATAACTTGCTTTTGGGCCCTTAATAGTGTCCCTTTGAAAAACTGCCAACTTTCCTCAGTTGTTTTTCCCCTCAGTCTTGATTCCCGTGGGACCTTACCTATCAGCTCTCTGAGCTTACCAAAATCTGCTTTCCTGAAATCCATTGTCTCTATTTTGCTGTACTCCCTTCTACCCTTCCTTAGAATTGCAAATTCTATGATTTCATGATCACTTTCACCCAAGCTTCCTTCTACTTTCAAATTCTCAACAAGTTCCTCCCTATTTGTTAAAATCAAGTCTAGAACAGCTTCCCCCCAGTAGCTTTTTCAACTTTCTGAAATAAAAAGTTGTCTGCAATGCAGTCCAGGAACTTATTGGATAGCCTGTGCCCCGCGGTGTTATTTCCCCAACATATATCTGGATAGTTGAAGTCCCCCATCACCACCAAGTCTTGGGCTTTGGATGATTTTGTTAGTTGTTTGAAAAAAGCCTCATCCACCTCTTCCACCTGATTAGGTGGCCTGTAGTAGACTCCCAGCATGACATCACCCGTGTTTTTTACCCCTTTTAGCCTAACCCAGAGACTCTCAACACTTCTGTCTCCTATGTCCATCTCCACCTCAGTCCAAGTGTGTACATTTTTAATATATAAGGCAATACCTCCTCCCTTTTTCCCCTGTCTATCCTTCCTGAGCAAACTATACCCATCCACACCAACATTCCAGTCATGTGTATTATCCCACCAAGTTTCAGTAATGCCAACAATGTCATAGTTGTATTTATTTATTAGCACTTCCAGTTCTTCCTGCTTATTACCCATACTTCTTGCATTTGTATATAGGCATCTAAGATACTGGTTTGATCTTGCCTCCCAGCTTTGCCCTGACCCTCCTTCCTCTCTGCCATTATAGCCCGTGCTCCCTCCTGTTTCCAACCCATCTCCCAGGTCTTGTTCCCCACTTACCTGTGGGGTTTGCTCACCTGTCCCCGTCGAACCTAGTTTAAAGCCCTCCTTACTAGGTTAGCCAGTCTGTGCGCAAATAAGGCCTTTCCCCTCTTCGAAAGGTGAACGCCATCTGTGCCTAGCAGTCCTTCCTCGAATAGCATCCCGTGGTCGAGGAAGCCAAAGCCCTCCTGGCGACACCATCTTCGCAGCCAGGCATTCACCTCCACGATGCATCTGTCTCTGCCCGGACCCCTACCTTCAACAGGAAGAATCGAAGAGAATACCACCTGCGCTCCAAACTCCTTAACCCGTACTCCCAGAGCCCTGTAGTCACTCTTGATCTGCTCAGTGTCACACCTCGCAGTATCATTTGTGCCCACATGGATGAGTAGCATGGGGTAGTAGTCAGAAGGCCGGATAATCCTCGACAATGCCTCTGTAACATCTTGGATACGGGCCCCTGGCAGGCAGCATACCTCCCGGGATGAACGGTCAGGGTGACAGATGGGTGTCTCCGTCCCCCTCAGCAGAGAGTCTCCAACCACCGCTACCCTACGTTTCTTATCAGTGGTGGCAGCAGACCTCCCAGCCTTAGGGGTACGAGGCTTCACCTCTTTAACTGTTGGGGGTGATTCCTTCTCTCCTGTATCAAGAAGAGCATAACAGTTATTTTTTACCACAGCAGGAGGGTTCGCAGCAGGGGTGGAGCACTGCCTGCTGCTAGAAGTAACCAGCTGGCTGTGTCCACCCTGAGCCTCCTCCTCCGCTGGTGTGTCAGATACACCCTGAGGCATCTCCTCCTCCACTGGTGTGTCGGTAATCCTGTGAACTGGGACAGCTATGTCAGCTGTCTCCACATGGATACTGTCCAGGAATTGCTCATGGATATGGATGTTCCTCAGCCTAACCAGCTCCTCCTGTAGCTCTCCCACCTGCTGCCTGAGAGATTCCACCAGTAGGCACCTTTCACATTGGATGCCACCCCCAGCCTGGATATCAGTAACTGGAAATTGCAAATTACAGTCTTTGCAAGCCCACACCAGAATCTGGGTAAAAGCATCCATGCTTTGGTGCTCTGTCTGGCTACAGGCGCAGGTGGAGGAGACAGAAGCAGTGCTGGCACAGGTGTTGCGGGTCCTCCTCACCATTGTAAGCCTCCCTCTGTCGAACTCTCTCAAATTCCTGTCTGCAGCTCCCTGTCCGCTCTGCTCTGCTGTAAACAGAAAGGTTTTGGATGTGGCTCAGTTTATAGGTTCAGGGGACCAATGGGTCACAGAGGAGACCGACAAGGGACCCCCACTCCCTTCCTACTCCCCTTCCAAACTCCCTTGCAAAACTCCCTGTTAGCAGCTCCTGTTCGCTAAGCTCCACCTATTTTCATGCTTTGTTCACTTCCAGACCTAAGAGAAATTGATCTTCACATCCTCCAGAGAATAGAATTTATCAGGACAGTTCTGGACTCAACCCTAGCCAGAGCTGAGGTTTCTAGTTTTATGGAATCTCAGCGCATCCTTCAAGGTTTATCCCTGAACCTCAGTGAGGAATTGCCTCAGGCTCCTGGGGCATATGGCAGCATGTACTTACGTGACTCCCTTTCCCCTGCCATGCCAAGTGGCATCTCAGAAGTTTATAGACATGGCTCAAGTCCGTCTACCACTCTGTGTTCATCACGTGGACACACTTATGTGCATCCCAGACAAGGTCCTATCGTCCCTGGATTGGTGTATGAGCCAAGACAAAATTTGCAGGGAGATCCCATACTCCCCATCTTTTCCCTCGATGGCTCTGGTAATGGATACTTCAGCCATGGGGTGCGGAGTGTAGCTGGGGAAACCTGTAAGCTCAAGGCTTGTGGTCCACCCAGGTGACTAGGCCTCATGTAAACATTTTAAAGTTACAGGCAATTGCCAGAACCTGCCACTGGTTTCTGTCTCATACAAGGGACAGAACGATCCAAGTTCTCACCAACAACATCACAGTGATGTCCTATCAAACAACCTATCAGGAGGCAGTTGGACTCTGGAACTTTTAAATGTGGAATTCACTGACTTTTATAGCATCACACTTACCGGGGGTTCAGAAGGGCTTAGTGGACCAAATGAGCAGGTTGTTCAGCTCAAACAATGAATTATAAATAAATAATTATGGAGATATACCTACCTCCTAAAACTGGAAGGGACTTTGAAAGGTCATTGAGTCCAGCCCCCTGCCTTCACTAGCAGGATCAAGTACTGATTTTTGCCCCAGATCCCTAAGTGGCCCCCTCAGGGATTGAACTCACAACCCTGTGTTTAGCAGGCCAGTGCTCAAACTACTGAGCTATCACTCCCCTGTGTTGCAACATGTCCACTTTAAGATCAATATTTCAAATAGGAGTCTTCTGATCAATGGACTTATTTACAATCCATCAGAACAGCATATTCTCCCTTTTATGTCCAAGGGCAGGCCACAGCCCTGGGTCCTTTCTGAATATGTTTCTCCTTCCCTGGGACAAAGGCCTGCTCTGTGCCTACCATCCAGTGCCATAGATTCTCAAGTGCATTTGTAAGCTGAAGCAAGAGTGAAGCAAAATGATGTTCATTGTGCCAGCCTGGGCAAGGCAGCCATGGTTCTCGGACCTGTGCAGGTTGTCTGTCAGGGATTCCTTACCCTTGTCTTTAGTTAAGGACCTGATATCCCAGAATCAAGGGCAGGTATTGCACTGTAACCGTCAGTTGTTACTACTTAGATGGATTACTAAGTGACTAAACCCAGGGGAAGCTTATTGTTTGGAAGCAGTCCAGGAAGTCTTACTGAAGAGTAGGAGACCATCCACAAGGTCTGCTTGCCTTAGAGAAATGCTTCCACTTACTATCTGGGCAGGTCCTCTGAACTCTATGATTCAAAAGGTTTTGGATTACTTGTTACAGTTAAAGGAGTCAGGTTTTGCAATCAGCTCCATCAAAGTGCACCTGGCTGCAATTTAGGTGTTTCACACTTGTATTATGGGTAGCACTGTCTGTGACACTCTGTACCTTGTGAAAAGACCCTACATCCCTATGTTCATCTTTATAAAATGATTGTATGTTATCCAGTACAAAGTTTGTCATGTCAGGTGTCCTTGGAAGGCTCATGATACACTGAGCATGGTTGTTATAGTGATGTTATGGTAATTGTTACAGTAATGTTATAGTAAGGCTTTAGGTTATAATTTCATGTATATAGTTATGAGGCTAAAAATGTATCCTCATGGCTTAAAATAAGCCTAGACAAAACTCTCCAAGAGCAGAGAGTTTATACCTTATCAGGGCAGGTATGAGACAAACCCAGCCTAGCCTCTCAGGAACAAAGGATGCTGGCCTAGGCAGCAACAAAAGACTCTCAAGGGAGTCACTTCCTTTCCTTTGATCAGTTTGGGGCTGTGATGAGGTAATGCTCACCTGACTCGGAAGGGGGGGAAAGGCAAAGTCAAGAGGGAAGAAAGAACATGATAAAAGGGAGAGACGTTTGCCATGTTCTTCCTTCTCGTCCACCTACATCTACAGACACCACACCAAGTAACTGAAGCACTGATCAAAGGGGAGAGCCTGGCTGAAGAGCAACCAGCCAGCCTGTGGTGAGAAGTATCTAAGTTTGTAAGGGCATTGAAAGTGTTAAGATCAGCTTAGAATACATTTTGCTTTTATTTCACTTGACCACATCTGACTTGTTAGATTTTAAGTGATTGTAAGTCAAAACATATTTTTATAGTTAATAAATTTATTTGTTCTACCTGAAGTAGTGCATTTGGTTTGAAGTGTGTCAGAGACTCCTCTTGGGATAACAAGCCTGGTACATATCAATTTCTTTGTTAAATTGATGAACTTCTATAAGCTTGCAGCGTTCAGTGGGCATAACTTGGCACTGCAATACAGAGGTTCCTAGGATTGTGTCTGGGACCGGAGATATTGGCTAGTGTTGCACAATCCAAGGAGCAGCTTACATGCCAGAGGCTGTGTGTGAACAGCCCAGGAGTTGGGGGTTCTCACAGCGGAGCAGGGTAAGACTGGCTCCCAGAGTCAAGGATTAGAGTGACCTAGCAGATCACCGGTCCACATAACACCAGAGTGGAATGTCACACTGTTCTCCTATGACTACCAGGATCCTTAAAGGCCTAGAAAGATTGTTCCTACCTATCTGGGACCCTCCACAATGGGATTTGAACTTTTTTTATCAATACTTATGGGTTCCCCTTTTGAACCCTTAGGCACCTATTCATTGTAACGCCTTTTAGTGAAAGTGGTCTTTCTAATAGCCTTCACCTCCATGAAAAAGTAGACAAACTCTGGTGATGGATCCTCCATACAGTGGTTTTTTTTTAAATAAGGATGAGATATAGCATAGGCCACACCCTAAGGTTCTCTTCAAAGGTAGTTTCTGATTACTACCTCAACCAATCCATATATTTACTGATCTTCTTTCAAAAGCAACATGCTCATAAAGATGAACAAAAGCTCTTCAGTGTGGATGTTCACCAGCATTACTTTTTTATCTGGAAATTCAACCAGCTCACTCTCCGACTATATGGCATTAGTGGGTAATATTCCTGTCATGGACATCTGCAGAACAGCTATATGGTCTTCAGTTCACACCTTTGCTTGACGTTATCTGATTACTACTGTATCAAGAATAGATGCAAATCTGGGGAAAGCAGTCCTGCAGCCCCTCTTCTGATGAAACTCCTAGCCCCACCTCCACTGGAAACTGCTTGGGAATCACTTGATGTAATGGACATATGCAGTCACTTGAAGAAAGAACAGTTACTACCTTCTCATAACTGTTGTTCTTCAAGAGGTGTTGTATATATCCATTACATGACCCACTCTCCTTCCACAATGCATCAGAGTCTATAATCTAATAATCTGGTATGAAGGAACTGAAGGAGGGGTGAGGCAACTTCACTCTTTATACCCTCAGTTTGGAGCATGAGGAACACCAGGGTGCAGGTGTGGTGTCGTTGCCCTATAGTACATGAAATGCATGCACACACCTTGTGTAATGAACAGAGCTCAAAGAACAACAACTATGAGAAGGTAATTGTTTTTTTTTAAAATGTGTGTCAATAATATATTATTAATACTTGTATAGCACTTTACATCTACAAAGTACTGTACAAACATTAACTAACATCTTGGGAGGTCAGTAAATATCATTATCCCTGGCTTAGTTATAATGAAACTAAGACCAAGATGATGATGGTGGGACTTGTCCAAGGCCTGTCACTGAGTTAATGGCAAGGCTGCTATTTATTTAATTTATTAATACTAGATTCCTGTTTCCCAATCCCTTTCTAATTTTTCTCTCTCTCTCTCTTTCTCTCTCTGTGTGTGTGTGTTTATATATATATATATATATATATACACAGAGAGAGAGAGAGACTTTTGTTTACAAAATTTATGGCAGAGCTATATTTTTCAGCCAGAAAAAAAATCTTGCAAAAAGAAGAAAATGCACCACAAATCATCATCAAATTCTATTCCTGAAAGGTAATCCCAATGGTAACTGCATAATGCACAGGTGTTTTCAATGCAATTGGTAGAAAAACTGTTAAGATATAGACAGACTTACTGGGCCAAATTCAGAAACTAACGTAAGTTAACTGATGATAACCTATGGGAATCTAAGATGTTGTAAATTACTCCTTCAGTATTTACTTAGATTCCCTTGGACCTGCATTCAGTTCCAGCCTATTATTTACTGGCTGCTCTTACACATCAACTCCGAATTTGGCTCACTGAATCTAAGTTGCTATCATTTACATTCTAGGATATCAAGAGGTGAGAAAGGCAAGAAAAGCAACTGACAGGAACAATCACTATCAGACGGTATTAGTTAAAGAAGGGACTCTCAGTGATTTAAATTGCAATTTTTTACACAGTCTCCTTGCTTTTTGGCGTGTTGTACTTTTAGCCTCCTTTACTTTCACATAGCTTGACTCTTTTAGATATATTTAGTGATAAGTGTGAGGGTATGCTAGATACACCACCTTACACATTCCCCTATGGATTTGGCCCTATAGCTAGAGCTGTGCATACCTTGGGCCAAACATGAGCCAGACTTACCACAAACCTGAGCTGAGTTTTAAGTGAGGTTATGCTAACTTTTGAGTGACGTTTGACTGACTTTCTAATTAACTTTGGCAGAGGTTGGGGTATCTGGGAGGGTTTCATGTATTTTTTTCTAGAAGAAATTATAAGAAGTTCATTGGCTTCATGTAGTTTCAACTAGAGATGGCTTGAACAGAAAACCCAGATATGTTTCAGGAAAGTTTGGGTCTGGACCTGATTTTGGCAGCTGGACATATCTAAAATGGGCTGAAGTAAAATCCTAGATTCAAATACTCCTGGATTCTGAAACTGACTCTTACCTAATTAAAACCTGAAACCAGGCAAAATTCAGTGGTTTAGGTTCAGATGAGCTTTGTTTGAACCTAAAACTCAAAGCAAAACAAATCTACATAAAGTTAACACAAAACTCCTGCAAACTCAAACCACCAAGTTGCACTCAGCTCTAGTAATAATTCCCCTGTCTATAAATTCACTTTTCAACTGTATAAATGGGAGTCGTCATAAGATGAGCAAGTTTTGCTACCTCAGGGAAAAGAATAAATGCTGTAGCTTTGAAACATCACTTTCTTTTCTTGTTTAACCACAGTCAGAATAAGATTTCTGTGTGAATGGAAACCAGACTGTAGACATCTGTCAGGCAATGAAATTGTCTCTGTCCCAGCCTAGCCGCATTTAACTCTTGCTTAACTATAAAACAAGGGATTTTGGTTGAAACCTTAAAGATATATTTCCATGCTGACCTCCATTTCTGAACTCAGTTCCAAAATCTCTAGTAATAGTATAAATTACATTCCCATCCCTTTTCAAAGCTCCTTGAATCAGCCCCTCCAGCAAGTCATCCAAGAAGTCTCATACTTTTTATTTTAATTTTAAGGGCCTCATTTTCAGAGGTATTGAACACCTGGAGCTCCCGGTGACTTCAATGGGAGCTGCATGTGCTCAGCATTTGTGGAAAATCAAACCCTTATTCCCTATGAAGTGATGTATTATTCTTCATCTCCGCATCAACCACACTCAGAAGGTATTAATTTTAGCAGAATGTTCCTCAGTGCTTAGGACTTCAGGGTTCAAATCTCCATATAATTGATCAGTTCCTAACAGTTTACCTACTAGCTGATCCATTTCCTTTTTCCAATTCCCAAAATATTTTCATAGGTTGAAATGCCATAATTATTATTGGTGGGGGTAGGAGAAAAGGAGAGGCCCAAAGAGCCTTCAAGCTGATTAATTCGGCTTCTAGATATAGTTCTAACACTTTTGAAACTTTATTAAACAAGACCATAGAAATGTTCAATATTAAATTAGATTGCAAGTAATCTGCAATCTCATGTGTGTACACATTAGTCTTTCATGACATTGCTGAAAGGTACATTATAGATTCAGGGAGGAAACAGCACTTAAAGTACAGGGGAAGGGCAGAGCTTGGAGTTTTAAGGGTCTCTGAAATACAGCTTTAAGTCTGAATTACATAAGACATATTTGGAGTGGAACTTATGGTGCGCAGGGGTGAATTTCACTCTGAGTATTTGTGCTAGTAAGATTCAATAATATGATTTATTGGGGAAAACAAATACTACATGGGTTTAAACTATAGGCGCCAACTCTGTGCGTGCTCCGCCTCCTGCCCCGAGCGTGGTATATACGTGCTCCTCCCCCCTCCCAGTGCTTCCTGCCCTGCCACCACCTAACAGCTGCTTGGCAGCGCTTAGGACTTTCCGGGAAGGAGCAGGAACGTGGTGAGCTCCGGGGGAGGAGGCGGAGAAGAGGTGGAGTGGGGATTTGGGAAAAGAGGGTGGAATGGGAGGGGGAAAGGGGCAGGGCTGGGGTGGGAAAAGGTGGGGTGGGGACTTTGGAGAAGGGGTGGGGTGGGGATGGGGGTGGAGCAAGGGCGGTGCAGGGGCGGGGCCAGAGGCAGGCAGGGTTGAGCATCCACCAGGCAGAGGGGAAGTTGGCGCCTATGGTCTAAACATTAGTGAGCTGGGCTCTTATTTAGAGCCATCAAAGTCTTAAGACTTAAGTCAATGTAATAAGGCATAAGTAGGATTTAAATAGTGCACAGGCTTTATTCTGGCCCTATGCACAGGGGTACTTTTCACCCTGAATTGAGAACCACTGGTCTAGACCAAACTTTTTTTTTCATGGACCACTTGAAAATTGCTGAGGGTCTTGGCGGACCAACTTAATGATCTTTCCAAATGTTGTTTGTACTGTTAGCTAACTATTGTAAAGCACTTTAGATAAAAGTGCCATATAAAAAAAACAATATTTTTTTGTTCTACAAATAAAAGCACACAACTCGTATTTTAATATCAATAGTCTTACCTTTCTAATGCGATGGATGTGCCCTCTGTCCCCCACGGCAGCAGCCCCTGAGCTGGGGCTGGGAAGGAGGGCTGTCTGTCTCTGGCAGAAAGTCACCTCTTTCTCTGGCTGCTGCAGCCCTGCATGTCCCAAATTCCCCCACTCCCTCTTCTCACCCCACTGCCCCTCCCACCTACCTCCTGTTCCCTCCAAGGCCACCACTTCATCTTACATGTGCATCTTCTCCAGGGTCCAGGCACCTAATTAGTGGAGCCACACCTGCACAGCTCCACTAATTAAGTGGGTGTCCCTTCATTCTCTGGTGTGAGGCCACCCAGGTGCACCCCTTAGAGGGAACTATCCACGGACCACCTGAATGGAGCTCGTGGACTACTGATTGTCCATGGCCACAGTTTGAGAACCTCCAGTCTAGACTCTTTTTTGTTGGTGTAAACCTTTGTAGCTTCATTGAAGTCAATCAGATTAGATGTATCCAAATCTTTTGCAAAGGAAGAGACGTCAAAAACTTCAAAGTCCTTCACTTTCTCCTGTGTTTGATCATTCTGATTTTCGGAACCCTGAATCCATCCACCTGTTATTCATTTGTGAAAAATAGGGTTCAGTTCTCTCTCACTGACACTTGTACTACTCCATAAAATTGTCTGGGTAGCACTGAGATCGGAAGTTGGCCCTTAGCCTCAACTTGCCCTCATCAGAGGTCCCAGAGGCTTTGAATATTCCAATGCAAGCCAGAAGCTTATGCTGTATTTCTCTAAGAGCATTCTTGATCCAAGGCCTCACTTGGAAAACTCTCCTAGACATAGCAACAGCTGAGAAGATGGCAGTTAAATGCCTGTCATTAGTGCCAGAGGACGTAGGTGGGAGAAAAGTCTTTCTCTGTTGTTTTAATTTATTTTTTCAGCATTTTGACTTCAAATGTACATCTAGCGATTTGTTATGCAAAGAGTCACTTGCCACACATAGATCTTTAAGGTAGAATTAGTGGCACTGTTCAACAGAAAATCTGCTTCAGCCCAGAGAACAATCCTACCACAACATAAAATTAACTTTAAAAAGGAATAAGATTTTTCAGTTGCTAATTTAATAGCCGTGAACCACATGTTTTAAACAATTTTTTTTCTTAGAAGGAGGATTCATTTTTAGTAACAAATTCAAGACTGTTTTTCCTTCCACTTTTTCCATCGTTAGATCAGAAGTGAGGTTTTTTTTGAGTTCTGTGTTGAATCTTTCAAGGATATTTGAATTTGCCACTAATAAAAAGTATCTCTAAAAATGCTAGGGTGGAGGATTCAATTAAAGGTAGAGAAAATGGGGCAGGAGAAATGAGGAAAAAAAGAAGAAATTTTTTTTAAATGTTTAACTCTATTATTCTTTAGATTATATTTCTACTGGTCTCCCAAAAACTCCAGTAACAAACAAGATTTCTCTAGTATTAAGTTTTCAAAACATTAAGAAGGGCCCACCTCTAATATTAAATCCTAGCAGTCAGCAGTGTTTAAGTTCAGCAATATCACTTTGAATAACTCATGCTAAAACTTAGGATTTCCCTCCACTCCCAATGATCTTTCCAAATAGATTGATACTGTGAGAAAAAAAAATTGAGACAGACCCCTTCATTACAAGGAATTATGGAATTAATTTTCTTCATAGAGTATGTTTGCATAAGACATTTTTGTTAACTCTTAATAAAAAATGCCATTCAGCTTCTACTTTCATTGTTTTTATCCTGGGACCAATATAACATTGTCATTATTGGATATAAAGTGCTGTAAAAACAAATCTAATTTGTAAAGTTTATTTGGATAAGAAATAAATATAAAGGTAGTGCACAGTTTGTGTAGTGTTGTTATCATAGTACTCCTGGGTATAATTTATATAAAAAGAAAATAAAAAAGCATACATAACTTTCTAGTTGATTTCCTTTAACAAGGCTAATTGAAAACAGTTTCTGTTATTTAAAAGTAATTTATTTTAAATATACTTTTTAAAACAAAGTTCTTATTGATTTCCATTTTAAGTATAATATTATCTCAGTGTGGGATACAAGTAAAAGGTCAACTCTTGTAGGAGTATTTTCTATATGACTCAGTTCTGATCATAGATAAACTTATCTGTGAAACCAGATTAGTTAACCTTTTCAGTACCAAAAGCTTTTTTCGACAGGCCACAACTGTTTCTTTCACAAATACATAACTTCAAAGCTAGCATCTTTGTTCTGAAACATGAAAAAGAGACCAATAATTTCCTTTTTCTTTATTTGACAAAGTGAGCAGGCTAATGATTTTGAACATGATATTGGACTTGCTAAGACTGTATAAAACACACTAAGTAATTTGTGTGAAAAATCATAGTAGTGTTTTAGAAAAAATGTGCCTTTGATTACAGTCCAATATTAGAGTATTTTTTTCCCCAGTACAGTAACATAATCCTTATATATGATTCAGTTTACTGGACCATTAAAGTACACTCCATACATATTATATCTAGGGAAACCAGCCTCTTTCCATATCACTTCACATGTTGTTCAATTTCTGTCAAGCTAATTGGTTTGTTACATATCTCAGAATCCTCTTCAGCTCTGTTTCCTTCCTATTTCTATAGTGGTAGTGCACTAAAACAGCAACTTATGTTGACACCAATAAAACCAAGATCTACATAGATACTTAGGCACCTAAGTCCCAGTTTTAGGCAGCATTGTGATCCATAAAACTCCTACTTAGCTGCTGTTGAACCCTGTAGGTACCTAAACTCACTCAGTGTCTAAGTTTTCAGGGTGAAAATTCACTAGGTGACAACATTTCTGTCTATATGTGTCCAAACACCTATCTCTTACCTAAAACCCAGTGTGATCTGTGAACTGGAGGAAGATAGGTGTTTCTATGCCTAACTCACTTGTGTGGCTTGATCCAATAGATGTGCATGGAGGCCATCTACTGACTCCATTCAAAATCTGGCCAGAGGAGTAGCGCTGTGCTTAGAGCACTCACCTGGGATGTGGGAGACCTAGGTTCAATTCCTTTCTTTGCCTGACAGGGAGACAGGATTTGAATAGGGGTCTCCCACACCTCTCAGAGTGCTCTAACCACTGAACTGTGAGATATTCTCACATGAGGAATCCTGCAATCTCTCCTACTGAAACTGTTGCATTTTGGACAAATAATAAGCAAGTGGTTGGAGCAGGGGTACTGGACCCTAGGCCTCCCACATGAGTGCTCTAACCATCAGATTACAGAGTAATTCTCAATCTTGTTCTGTCTCAATGACTATTGAAGGCCTGGGCTACACTGCAGAGTTAGGTCAACATAAGGCAAATTACATTGCCCTAACTCTGTAAGCATCTACACTACACTAAAATGTAGCTCCCATCGACGTAACTTGCTCATTATACCGATTTAGTAACTCCACCTCTGTGAAAGGCATAACGCTTAAGTCAGTGTAGTCAGGTTGACAGTGTCAGTGTAGATGCTGCATTGCTTACATTGACTGTTACTGCCTTTCAGAAACCATCCCATGATGCCCCACACTGGCAGTTAAATTGGTGCAAGTGCTCCTGGTGAGGATGCATATCGCTGACACAAGGAACATAGGGTGGACATGTAAAACCGATTCAATTACTGCAGTGGCTGTACATTGATGTAACTTAGGTCGACTTAATTTTGTAGTGTAGATTTGCACCAAGTATTTATCCAAGTGGAACAGCTTCAAGAGGAGCGATTGTGAAAGACCCACATCAGAATATTCCAGAGCCCCGTAGTTAGGACACTCTCCTGAGAGATGTAGGAGACCACTGTTCAAAATCTTTTCTCACTCTTAGGCAGAATGGGGAATTGAACTTGGGTGAGTGATCTAATCACTAGGCTAGAAGTTTTAAGTCTGGTGCCTCCTCCTCTTCCATCTGTTTTGTGTAGAGTGAGGTAGATGCCTCACTTATTTTCACAAGAAATAACTTAGTTTACCTAATCTGCCTGCCTCCAAGAGAGGGGTTGTGGAGTGCTAATAGAGACAGGCACTTCCCTGCAGCCTACATTTAGGTGCCTGCCGCAGCAGGAGAGGCCGGGCTTATGGCGCAGCACTCTCCTCCTCTAACATGCTGGCTTTTGTAGATCACATTCTTAGGTGCCTCTCTCCCCCTATTCATTGTATAGGGAACCTAGGCACTTAACTCAGGCTTTGTGGATCACAGTGATTTTCTAGGCCCCTAAAGTGCCTTTGGGGAACTGGGCCTATGAGTCTTTCTGCACGGTTAATCTACCAAATGTTGCCCAATGGATAGTTAAAAATGGATTAAAAAATGGATAGTTACATTCTTCCATGCATGGAATGATTTTGATACATCACTTTCTAGGAATATGGAATAACAACAAACAGGAAATGAGTATCACTCTCTTGTGAAATTAAATTTCTTTTGCGTTGATAGGATAGTGTGATTATCTGGGTGGATCATGGGGCAATACTCCACATATATAGGCAGTGAAGATATACTTTGATTCCATGAATAAAAGATGATTACTCCATGAGTCATGCTAAGTCACCCTTAATTATTAAAATGAAAGAGCAAATTCATAATTTACACACAGGCTAGTCAGACCATACAGTATTTTCAGTTTGATTCTGTTGTTTAAATATAGATTGTTTAATCAGACTTTCTGGTAGTGGTTGTAAGTGGAGTCTGACTGAGAATTTGGTAGGTGAGTTAATTTCATTTTGACTCATCTCTCCAAAGCCGCCCACTTTTCATTCCTCTGACTCAAGGTCCCCAAAGCTTTTGCAGATTTTGAAAAAAAGGGACCAAAAAAAGAGGTTTGCCACTACTCCTTCATTTTCTCTTCTGTGTTACTTGTCTCTCCCCCACTTTTCCCTTCCAGATTTTTCATTGTCCCCTTTGCCTCTTCTCTTCGTGAGTCTCTCCCTTCACCTCATTCATTCCTCATGCCTTGAGACTTTAAAGGGCAATGTGGGTACCAGAAGGTTGGGGAGGCAGTATGGCACCAGCAGTTTGGCAGCAGTGAAATCCTGACTCCGCAGAAGACAACAGCAAAACTCCCATTGATTTTTAACTTGTGGATTTGACTCCAACTTCATCAAAGCTGATCCCATAGCTAAAAATTAGTGAATGCTTAACATTAAAAATACAAGAGTTATAAATGACTGAAAAATCACTTTAGTGCTTGGACAGTGGGCATCTGCTAAGATTTTCAGCAGAGTTCAATGAAACCTTGCCCTTCTATAGCATCACTGTGTATTCTTCCAGTCTAGCTTGTAAAGGGAGGCTGAACTGAAGCGGGAATGACACTGCTGCTCAGGCTGTTGAGAGGATAATTAGAATGAGGGAGATTTTAAGTGACTCACTGAAACAGTGCAAAATCCTCTAAACTTTGTCTATACATCAAGGAAAAAACAAAGCCTTGATGCAAATATTTTTAAAAATTGTGCATCCCATAATTTCTGTGTTTCACTGTAATTTTTTGTGCAGTCTACAATAGTCTGTAGATTTTGCACACCTGTCTAGGCATGAACCTTTACATTTGGCAGAGCCAAAAAAAGTAGCAACCCTAAAGAGGCTATTTTGCAACTGACTGCAGAGACTGCACCTCTCTTTCTCTAGTCCTCTCTTCTCCCCTAGCTGGTGAGTATCTGCCTGTTAGTCCCAGTGCTCACTTTTTTTATTGCTGAGGAAATAGTACATTTTCACACCTTGATTCAAAGTTTAATACAGTCTTCTCTTTTCTGATGTAAAAATGTAGCTGTCACAATGTAAACTGGTGCACTATTAAACTTGTTTTGTAGAACACTTTCTCCAGACAAATAATAGGAGCCGCCAAAATGGAGAACTTCAAAGCCTAATTGGGATCTTTTAATGCTAAAATAATCATGCACTTTATTTTTTCCTCACATTTACTTCACCTCTGAAATAAATGTTGACAATTTTAGTTGTAGTTGGAATCTGCTATTGACTGTAGTATTCATAGCTTTATATCATTCACACAGCACTATATTAAAAATATGCCAATATAGATGCAAGGTAAGTTGAATTTGAAAGAATAAATGTTGTAGCGGCTAACAAGGGGTGGCTTGTGAGGTAGTGTGTGCCTTAACCTCAGAATTTAGAGTTCTCAGCATCTTGGATGATCAGGCCTCTGAGCCTTCATTGGTAATTACAAACTCAAACCCTAGCTGCCATGTTTGAAGAGATGTGATCCAAATGTAAGTTACTGAGTTATATAATGTGGCCTTCAGTTGCTCTTTCCCTGTATATGCAAGGATCAAGCTGATCAACAGCAAGTTTTTATTAGTGGTTGTTTCAAATTACAATCAATTTCTATTAATCTGTTATGTAAAAGCAAATACTATGGTTATGTGCATTTTATTACACAGTTTATGTACACTTTTATATAATCAGGTGTGATCCCCTGGTCCCAGCAAGTTGGTGTTGCAAAGTTTGAACACCTCTCATTTAGAGACCTAAGATTTTCAAGGAAATCTGCCTTCCTTGAATCAAGCAATGAAATCAGGATTTCTGCTTCTTTGGTCCTCTGTGTAGCATACATCTGAATACAGATGATCATTATTAGTAATTATGGACTTCATCCTTTTTGCAATTACTGTGGTTGCAGTTCTGCAAATAAGAACCTATAGTGAGATACTATCACCAAGCATGGTCCTGTCATATTTGTGGGTTTTGTGGTCTTCCCTAAATGTTGAATAAACACATTTGCCCCACCACAGCTGATTTTGCACTACAATATATTATCTTTAATGTAGCAGAAGCCCCATACAATTTGCTTATTGCACTCCTACTGCATTTTTATGTATTGAGAACAAAAGTTCAAACTTTTCTTAGTTAATAGTGACAATATATACATTTTAAAAACAAAACTCATCTGCTTTTAGGATTAGTATCATACCTTGAAGAATTCTCTAGTATGCAAGTAAAGAAGATATGGTATGTTTATGTCTGTTCTTTGGAATGCATATTTGAAAAATTAAAAGCTGGAGTGCTGTCAAAGAGTGGCAATATACACGAGGACTCACTGTGCCTAGGGACTTGTATCCCTGATGCTGCAAACTGGAGAACACCTTCTGTGAGGTGCTGAGGGGCTCTCAACTTCTCCTGAAGTGCATGGGCACTAAGGGCACCAGGCATCTTGCAAAAGAGTAAAAACCCCACAGAGCTTACAGGGAAGTTCAGCAGTGCTGGAAGGCCCATCATGTAGAGTCTGATTCAGTGCGAGTCTTAGTTTTCTTCAATGACCTTTGAAGTCAATGAGGATTGAGGACACATTGGGCCTGATCCATATCTCCTTGCATTCATTCAATCCCTTACTGCCTCACCAGTAGCACTGTATACCTTGCAGGACTGGGCCCTTTATTTCCTCAAGTTGGCATGTTATTTTTTAAAAGGCCCATTGCATAGAAATGAAGGACTGAAAAGGACTTTGAGAGAGCATCTAGTCCAGCCCTTGCACTGAGGCAGGACCAACTAAATCAGACCATCTCTGACAGATGTTTGTCCAATCTGTTCTGAAAAACCTCCAGTGACAGAGATTCCACTACAAGGCCTATTCTAGACCTTAACTATCTTTATAGTTTTTTCCTAATATGTAACCTAAATCTCCCTTGCTGCATAGTAAGCCAATTACTTCTTGTCCTATCTTCAGTGGACATGGAGAACAATATATCCCTGTCTTCTTTATAACAGCCCTTAACATATTTGAAGATTATCAGGTCCCCCTCAGTCTTCTTTTTTCAAGACTAAACATGCCCAGTATTTTTAACCTTTCCTCATAGGTCAGGTTTTCTGAAGTTTTTATCATGTTGTTGCTCTCCTCTACTCTTTCCACTTTGTCCACATATTTTCTTGAAGTATAGCACTCAGAACAGTACATGGTACTCCAGCTGAGGTCTCATCTGTGCCAAGGAGAGTGGGATAATTGCTCCTACGCAGTGTTGCTAATTTTTTTCTGCCACAATCCTTTCAGAACACAGCCTGCTGATGAACTGAGTCCCACATCCAATCTGGCATTGTGCTAGACAGAGAGCTCCTTCCCACCTTCAGTACATGCAGTAGCTTATTAAAGCAACATTTGAAATAATAAAACAGGAAATGATTTCAGTAGGGGATGTGGTGGTGTCTGATAGAGAAAAGTAGAGTAGGTCTGAAGTGTAGTTTTTTCTTTTAAATGAACCTTAAGTTCCTGTAGAATTTCACACTAGAATCTTTGCATGGACTTTAATTTGGTGATCGGCTCCATGTTTGTTTTTGTTGCAAACATACTTGCATTGATGCTCCTCACAACCTTTGTCTTAATGCTGCCATTTGTTATGTACAGAATATTTAACTGAGAGCTCACTCCCACGGATAGATCTGTAGTACAAAATTACTAATTCATGCAGATTTTTAGTCACTCATTCCACAGACCCACTATTTCTTAGGCAGCTTAATGTCTGGTTGAGCTATTGCACTGAAGATCTTAAAAGGGCATAATCCTGCAAGTTGCTGAGATTCCTTCGTTCACACTGTTTTCCCCTCAGGGGCAGATTTGAGGAAAGAATGCATTGCTCAGAGGCCTCAGGCTGTCTGTGAATCTGGTGGCCAGATGGGTACTTCATGTCCTCAGGTGTCTTCTTTGGAGCTAATATCTTGGGCTTGGAAATACTCCAGACCACCTCTCTGCTTCTATCAGCTCTATAGTTGATGGCAAGTATTTATTTATCTGAGAGGGTGGGATGAGAAAGACCTTTCTATTATATAGTATTTTTAGTGCTTAAGTCATTGGCTGGGTGCCTAGAAAGGGCTTTTATAAATTTAAATAAATACAGTGGGACCCAAAAAGAGGACATGTGCACAACACTTTGAGCCTTTCAAAGTCTGTCAGCAATCCCTTCTCATTTGGGAAGAGTCATTGAAGCTGTCTAGATTCATTTATCATGTCTGGCTGTCTTTAATGGTCCAGGAGAGTAATTGTTTTGGCCACCATCACACAAGCCAGGAGTATTGGGGAGATGGCAGATCTTTCTGAGAGATAGCTTTTATTATTTAAATCAGTGGTCTCCAAACTTTTTTGACCATGCACCCCATCAATAAATTTTTTTTGAACATGTGCTGAAGCGCAAAAAAACCAAAAACAAACAAACAAAAAAAAAGCCGCTCGGAATCCCACCCGAACTGCTGAAGCAGCTTATTTAGTGGGAACATTCAGCATGGAAATCTATGTGCTAACTCAATTTGGCTTTGCAGTTTTCTTTTAAAGCGTTTACATGACATATGGCAGCTTCATTACTGAGAGAGAATCTGCATCACTTGATGGAAACTGCTAGGCAGACAGTTGGCAATTTGTGCACCAACTCACCTAGTGATGTAGAGTGGAAGTAAGCGCTCCTAGGATATTGCATTGGGTTGTGTGTATTAAGTGCAGTCAACTGAGGTATTCCAATCTAGACCTTAATCAATTTTTATTGTCCTGCCTGAGCAGAGGCTTTTGCGCTGCTAGACAAAGACTGTGGGAGGCTCAATCCAGAGTTGGGGAGAATCAAGAAGGAAGGGAAATTTGTTCCTACTAAAGATGGGCTCAAGTCAGAAAATCTAAATCAGAATGAGAGCTGGCTGGGAATTTTTCAGTGAAATGACTTTTCCCTCAGAAAATATTGATTCATTGAAAGTGAAACCTTCTGTGGGACAGGGTTGGTTGTGATGAAATTCTTGTTGGGAAGGGTTACTTAAATTCAAGATGGACTTTCTGGAGAGAGAGAGAGAAACATGAACAAACACCCTCATTCAGAGTGGGAACTTGAACCTGGGCTCTTGGCTATTCTGAGCTCTCTCTGGTTTTTCATGAAATTTTTTTGAACAGTCTCAGATTTATCCAGATGTGGAATGGGAAAATTTTAGAAATCTCAAAAAATTTAACAGGCTGGGAAAACTGTTTCCCACCCAGCTCTAGGCAAGATTTTAAACAAGCGCTGGGGTGGTACGATGCAGGGTTTTGTTTTTGCTGGTTATAGAGATGAGGCCATTTGCAAAACCTGGATTGCGATTCAAGTTTTGAATACCTGCAAAGTTAGGGGTTCTCCAGTTCTGGGGATTTTGTTTAGCACCTTTCCTCATTTCTTTCTGAAAATTATATTTAATGTGCCAAATCCTGTCACTTTCTCTGCCCATTGGAATCACAGCAGTTGTCCGTCAGCCAGAGAACCACCACAGACATGGAGAAGAGGGCAAGAGTTGTGACTTTTACATTACGATGGAAAACAATGTACTGTACTTTACAGTGCTCGCAAAGTATGCTGTTTCCAGTCATTTGGATAACCTTTTTTTATTCAACCATTTTCTCAAACTTATCAAACTGTGTATTCCTCACTTAGAACTTTGTACGTGCCATGTTACAGCTTTAAAAAAGACACAATTTTTAAGCTATCGGAGTACCAATGTGGAATATGAAAAAGACATTTTCCCCCTTCCCGGACACTTAAAAATGGCCAACCAGAATTTTACTAAACAAAAAACCACAACTCACTTTTGGACTATTTCAGCCTATGAACTTTTCCCTAGAAAGTTACAAGTACTTGGAGATGAAAGCACTTCCTTAGTCTATTGCAGATGTTTACTGTATCTGTCTAACCTACCCTATATGTATAGTCTCTCTGGTGCTCAGATGGGAACTGATCCAAAGTCCTCTGAAGTAAATAGATGTGATGTCCTAAGTCTCAAACCTAGGCCAGTGAGGTCCCAGGCACTCGTTGCATCTTGGCCTTCACCCAGTATCTGCTGAAATCTGCTGGGCTGAGGAGTTGGTAGGACTACAGCCTGAGCCAAGGCCCCACTCATGGGCTCCCTGATTGGAGGATTGCCCTCCACCGATTTGGTCCAACCATGCTATTTCTGCCTGAAGGTGGCACAGGAAGTTGTCTGAGCACCTAGATGATTCCCTGCTCCTGCTGCAGGACCCTGCTTGTACCTGCAGTGCACCCTGCACCGTTTCTTATTCCTGCTCCGCTCCTGGTTCCTGCCTTACCCCTGCATTTGCTCCTGGCTCCCACTGTGTTCCTGCTCCTTGCCTTTCCTCTGGTTCCTGCTCTTACACCTCATTTCCAATCATCAGTTACCAGTCCTGGCTGTGACCCCTGGTTCCAACTTCTCACTTTGGTTTGACCTTTAGTTCTGATTTTTTTTATCTGACCCTGGCTCTGACCCTCTGCTTTGATTCTGGTTCAATCCCTGGCTCTGGTAATTGGCAGTTGACTCTGGTGCTGACTCTCAACTTCATTCCCTGATCTGGATACCTGCCCCTCCACTAGACCTGACTCCTACTCTGACCACTAGGCATGACTGCTTACGTCCTGGTCCCCAGCAATAACCCCCCTTTAACTTTAATGGATTTTGGATCAGGCCCTTGTAGAGAGCCCCTGATCATAGCATCTAAGAGCCAAGTTCCTTGACATCTACCTACTAGTGTTGTCACTAGAGCTGGTGCAGCAGTTTCTGAACCATAGTGAGAGTGGCTGTGTTTCTGACCCACAGTAATAGCACAATAGCACTGTAGTCTTATTGGTTGGGGCAGGTCCACTCCAGCACCTCTATATCAAGGATTGTTAATGTCCATAAATTCCGCTAAAAGGTTTTCCCAGGACAAGTGTACACTACAGCGCTACATCAGTGCAGCTGCGCTGCTGTAGTGTGTCTGGTGAAGATGTGCTTTGCTGACGGGAGAGCACTCTCCCATCGGCTTAATTACTGCACCTCCTTGAGAGGCAGAAGCTATGTTAGCAGGAGAGCGTTTCTAGCCAACATAGTGCTGGTGTGGACAGTGCTTAGGTCAATGTAACTTACGTTGCTTGGGGTGGGGGGGTCATTTTCACACCCCTGAGTGATGAAAATTACATCGACTTAAGCAGTAGTGTAGACTAGCCCTCAGACAAATAGCATTTGATAAACCTGAAAGTTAATAGCTGTCTCTTTGAACTTCTGTAATATAGTCTAAAGGTTTTCTTCCTTTCAATGGCATTTACAAGAAAGTTTATGGAGGGATTAATAGTGTCATTTACAAATGCAGAAGGCATAAACGTACAAGCAGCCTTAATGGAAATTACATCAACATATATAGAATACAACTGAGACCTAAGTCGGGGGTGGGGTGGGGAGAAGGCAGAGCTCCAAAACAGCAATTGACTGCCTGGTATTTTTTAACACAAATATTCCCACAAAATAGTTGGTCTCTATAGTCATTTTTCAAGAACTTGGCTGTGGTATCCTGTCAAGTTACCCCTACATGAACTTACACATGTTCTTATATCTACACTCTTCACTTTAACAAGATTTGGTGAAAGTATGTATGTCTAATAAAATTCAACTGAAGAGAGCGTGTTTAAATAATAATGCAGTTTTTAAATAATCCTTTGAAAGTAGCCCTTGTCTGCTTGGTCCTGAACAAAAGTAGGTACTTTTTTGACTACTATCCCGAATAGTATGCTCTGTACAGGACAATAACTCAGTCCAGTGGCAGGGACAGCTGTTGAGCTCACAGACACACACCCACAATGTCTGCAATGCACACAGCTGCTGCCTGGCTGCATTACAAAGGTGCCTCAGCAGAAGCATATGAGCTGTCTGAAATACTGTCTTTGAGCAGGCTATATTTTACAAGTTAGTTTTCTAATGTACTGCAAGCACAGGCATGCTTCTATGGCATCTAGAGCATTTTGCTGAATGATTTGGTAGTACACTACTGACCAGACAGCACATTTCCAGATTTAGATTATAAGAGGAAAACAGCAAGTGGTAGGTTCAACTACAGGTCAATGGATATGTTATACTAGAGTTCCTTCACTGAGCACTGAAGTACTTTTATCCCTTGGGGACCAATACTGTAAACTGTACTCAAAAGAGATGGCCTAAGGTGTTTGCTTTTATGACTACTAGTACCATTCACACTGGAAAAATGTTGTTATCACATTGTAAACAGCACTTTTAATATCACAGGGCTTTTTTTCCGTAGGCAGTGGAAATCCAAACTAGAATTACAAATGTTAATTTTCTCCCTTTCCCTAAAAGAAATTAAGTTCTCTTTAGCCAGTATGCTCTCAGAAGATTGAGAGGAAGAAGGGTGGGACAAAGAGGTGGTAGAATATATTAAATCTGATGGCAAAAGGAATAGCACTTGATGAACTTTAACTGTCCACTAATATAAACAAATGTGGAGTGTAGCCAATTCAAAGCTGTAAACCAGTTCATGCCAGACAAAAATTGTTCACTTAACCCCAGCAGTTGCAGTATGGATATGTATGAGAAGCTAATATTTTAACAGGATCAGCTTCTTAAGAATGTTGTAGACATATACAACAGATAAGCTATTTTTAAACATAATGACTGTATTCAAGTAACTTGATTATATACAACAACCTGTTGTTCCCAGGATATTAAAGAGGCAAGGTGGGTGTAGTAATATTGAGCCAACTTCTGTTGGTCCAAGAGACAAACTTTTTACACAGAGTGTTTCTTCAAGTCTGGGCTTAAATTAGAAGGAGTTAAAGAAGAGGAACTGAAAAAGAGCTCTGTGTAAGCTAGAAAGCTTTTCTCTTTCATTAAGACAAGATATTACCTCATCCATCTTGTCTCTCTAATGTGCTTCAGTAGCATATATGGAAAACAAGAGAGCAATTTTTCCCCTCATTTATACCTATGCAGCCCACACACACACACACACACCCCTTTTCTTTACCTAAACCATGGCAGTTACAATATCATGAGAGATGATAAAACCTCTTACTCTTTTGTTGTCACAGAAATACTCAGTCTCACAGTGCCTGGGTTAAAAATGTTTATGAAACTAAGTGTAGGCCCCAGCCATGTGTCTGCTGACTAAGATCTAGCCCACGTAGGAGTTAATCAGTAATAACACACCCATTGTGACAGTTCATGTTGCTTGCAGATCTTCCACATTTTTTATCAAACAATATTTTTAATGTCAAAGTGCAGTGAGCGGTGCTCCTGGGCTATGCTAAATGTGACTTTGTGGGAGGATGGTCTCAGAATTCCAAATGCAGCGATCCTAACAGAGTAGGTGAGGCGAGACCAATTTTCCACTGGTCTAGGGTGGATTTGTTAAAATCTCACACAGGAATGAAAAATGCCAGCCTGGATGTTGACCCACCCTGAACATAAGTAATTTCAACTTGCAGTGTTTAAAACACTTAACATTATTTCATGAAGAGATGTTTTGATGTGTACTTATTAGAGACACAATAAAACAAATTCAGATGAAAACTGCTATGTAGATGATGTTCTGTGATCATGCTTCTTTCCTCCACAGTGGTTCAAAGGTTCAAATCCCATAGCTCTACCTTAGTTCTTATTCAGAGCGACCTCCTACAGATTAGGATATTTAACTTTTGTCTGAGACAGATCTGACCAAAGATTTCATCAGTTGGCCCAGTATGTATAAAACTGAACTTTGATGAATAAAGCATTGTAGGGCTGAACTATTTTAATTTAACTTAGTTTCTGTATGACATGAGCATATTCTGACTGTCTAGAAAGTGCTATTATAGCACATAATTTATAATAGGCCAGATATAGCCAGTCAGAAGATAAATACATTGAAAATATTGGTAACGTCAGTGCATTATGAGCAAAACAGAACCTTCCCCAGATTATCCCCTTTCACCAACATACATCTCAGTCTCTCTCTCTCTCTCGCGTGCGCTCTGAGGATCTAGCTGTGATGGTGCCCCAGTATTATGCTGGCATAGACTCTGTTCCCATTACATTCAGTTAGAGCTTTTATGTGATATGAGACATTTTGGTTGTGTACAGCTAGATTCATTATGAAACAATCTCTCAGATTATCCATTGGGACCCTCTTCTTTCAGCACAAACATGAATATGCTTCAGATAATTTTATTCCCTTTTAGGTAGATGATCAGTGAAAATTACCAGGGAGGCTATTGTATGCAGTGAAGCCAGCAAGAGACATTTTGAGGATTAATTATAAACATTCAGCTCAAGCCCCAAGATATGATCCCAGTTATTAGCTAAACGCTGACCATGTGTTTTATAAATACAGATCTGCAAAATAGCGTAATGATTGTTTATTTTTATATGCTTGACAGACTCAGTGGGCCAAGTACTGTTGTGGTGTTCAGTCTGAGTTCAGCATTGTTACTCTGATTTTACAGCAGTGTAACTGAGTGCAGCATTCGGTCTGATGTCTTCCAGGGAGGGTCACGAAGCCACAGAATGTTCATGAGTGCTACATTTTACACTGGGATCTCACAATTAGCTGACAGATGTGGAAAAAACCCCAACGCATGTAGCCAGACAACTCCCTACTGACCACACAGCTTCCAATACTGAAGAGTGCAAATTATTCTAGCTAATTATTTTAGCATTAATTTGTACTCAGAAACATCCCCCAAGGTTTGCTCTTTGCTTCTGGCATTGTATTGTTTAGGGTGGATTTCACCCACTTTATATTTAACTACACCACTTCCAGAGTTCTTTGAACACAAACACATAAGACACCCACATAAAAAAAATCTGCCCTTTTTGGAAAGCTCCTTATTGGAGCATAGCAAATTTCAGAGCTCTGTGGTGCAGATCTGACAGCATCATGCTGCTCGTACTGCATAAATACTGTACGTATATTGTTTCATGCCTGCGAGAGTTAATGAAGAATTAAATGAATTATTAACGAGCTAGAGATGAGGATGAGAAACAAGGCTCTGGTATAGTACTCAGCTGTTTGGTTTATCTAATTGCTTAGGTTTTAAAGCATATTAGTTGCAACATTTAGGGAATCATTGCAGTATTTTATCATGCCTTACAGTAGGTGTAGAGTGAAGATTTAAACTTGCAGTAATTAATAGGTTGCGTGGGTTCATGGAAGGCCACCAGAGGCAGAGAAAGTTAGGAGTTAGTGCTGCTCTAAGCAGGTGTCACTGTGCCTGCAGCTGCAGCTGCAATTTCAAGCAGGCTTATTTTGAATATGAAAACTTCAAGCAGGGAGGCAGAATGTTTTACTAAAAGGAGGAAGGAAGAGGAGGGAGGCCTGTGCAAAACTCTCTCAAAGGAGTTCAGTTAGAATGTAATTGTTTGAATCTGTTTAAGGTTTGTAGAGCGATGGAACAGTTTTCCACTGATCTTTACTCTTCTAATGATGCTTTAAAAACTGTTGTTATTGCAAGAGATCAGAAATCTTAGACATAGTCTGCGGACCCCCACGGGCCACAGACCAGAGGTTGAAAACCACCATACTATTCAATATGAATAAGGGTTGCAGAATCTGACACATATATAGTAATGTCAGCATGAAGGGTACTTAAATATATAAAACAAAGTCCAGTTCAAAAGAGTTTACAATCTAAGTATCAGGGCCAAATTCTCTGCTGCTAATTTCCAAAGGGTCCACATTGTCATTCGAAATTTTTTAGGGGTCTGCAAATGAAAAAAGGTTGAAACCACTGGAGTAGTACATACTCACATGAGCAGTCCTATTGACCTCAGTAGGGTTACTCATCTGAGTATGTGCTCATCAGTGTGAGCAAATGTTGTAAAATGAGGCACAAAGTTAATAATAATAGTAATAACTAATTTTATATATGATTTTGTTGTTAAGTATTGTACTTTTAGTGCAAAGTCTTCAAAAGTAGAAATATAAGTAAAATGCAGCAAACCATGTTTGAAAAAAATACAAAAGGTCTTCTTATAAATATTCATCCTTACAATGATATTTTCTATCTCTATATCTACACACAAGCACACACATAATATTTTTAACTATATAGGAAAATCTTACTCATTTCTGTAGAAAAGCAAGGTAGAGATTTTTACCAGGGCCTCAGTTTTGAGACTGTGTGATATTTGTGTGTGTGCATGTGCAGTTTGTCAAGATGCTCTGGAAAAAGCTATGGTTTGGCTGACTAAACTGTAAAGTGATGTGTAGTGATAAAAGTGTTCAGGGGAATTTTTGGGGCACCCAAAAGCAAAACCTACATCACTGTGTGGGTGTAAAAAAAAGACATGTTGTCACTTTTTTTTCTTAAGTTTTTGAGCTTGCTGACAGTTTATGCCACATGCTAGAAAGTTTACCTCTAATTCCCCTCTCAAAATGTAGTGCGGGTGAACACAGGCTTGCTAAAGTGCAAGAGAGATTTTGGTTTGGATTGCCTGTTTTGACTGCAATTTTGATATTGATTTTTGTCCTGAAATCTACCAGATGGCAGCACATTTGAACACTGACCATAAAATCGGTGAGCACACAGCTAGATCGGGATATGCACAACTAGTTATTTGCAAAACATTTTGAGTAGAAAACAGTCTAGACCTGCAGTGAACTGTGCATCAGTTTCAAGTTCTTGGGATCAAAAGTCCTGCTGAGCTCATTGTGAGCTGACTGCCACACACCCTTTAGGATAATCATCCAGCCAACGAACTGCAGCATAAATATTCTGAGCCTAACCACTTCTTTGAAAATGACCTCAAAGAATGGCAGTCTGCACTGAGAAAGCACTATGGGCCTGATCCTGAGAAGTGCTGAGTCACCCCAACTCCTATAGGTTTCATGGTGAGCTAAGGATGCTCAGAACCTCCCAAGTGATTCTTAGACTCACACTGGGTCAGGACCCTAAGAAAGTTTTCATTTAAAAATATTTCTGTAGACTGGAGTTGGAAAACAGGGAATTAGGTTGTGATTCTGTTGCTTTAAAAATACATATGTGATGTGTTATCTTTCTAGAATAATTGCTTTTCTGGAAATCTGAGTGTGTTGGGGAGGGTTCAGCCGATATAACTGCTTCTGCTCTTAGACTTGTGTGTTATTGACTACCATGATAGTTTGACCTTCTTGGAAATTTCAAGATTTTTCCCATCTGGAAGAATTTTCAGCATGTTTATGGAGTTAGATCTGGGGCTCTGGTTAGCTGGTGAGAGCAGCTCTCTGCAATACAGATTTGGAATCAGGGAGACACAATCTCCCCTGCTGCTCACTACCCATTGAAGGGCCACAATCTGCTCCGTCATTTGCTCCTACCAGTGTGCTGACCCTGCTCAGCAGGCTGGTATGGAAGAGAGGAGGGATGGTCATCATAACATTCTTTCTCTTCCATCTTGTGCTACCACTGTTTCAGGGACCTGTTTCCTGGAGGGAGAGGAGGAGATGAGGAGTCTCAGCTGGTAGGGAATGCAGGGGCAGGTCTTGTGAATGGCACAAGGGGTAAAAAGATTCTTGCTCACCTTTTCTGAACCAGCAGGGCTGCTCAGGAGCCACTCACAATCTAAGCCTTAATTTTGTGTCACATTGTTAAGATTTGGCTCTTACGGCTCTTCACAGAATTCCAGATCAGTGTTGGCAACTCTCCCAATTTTATCATGCGTCTAGTGATATTTGAGGTTTTCTTAAAGCCCCAGCTAATGATTACGTAGGAATCTTTCATTTTTTGAAAAACAGCAAGCTTCCAGCCCTCATGGTTGAACAGTGGAACTTGATGACATGACCCCTACACGCTCAAAAACCAGGAAGTAAATACCCCCTCCTCCAATTAATTTGTATTTTCATGATTTTTTGGTGCCTGATCCATGAATTTTTAATGCTTGGTTCTGGCAATGCTGTAACATCAACAAGAATTTTATGCACTGAGAGATCAGAGGCCCTTAATGGAAGCCCGAATGATATTTTTTGGACAGGAACAGGAAAGCAAAGGAAACAAAGTCCTTGCTTTCATAACACTGCTGCCCCGCTGACTGCTTTTCAGCTCCATGAAGAATTTGTGTCCAAGTAGGAGCAGGAGTATTTTAAAGTACAAACAAACAACAGTCCTGAGACTGGTGGGATTCACAAACATTTTTTAAATTTATTAAAAGGGTGAGATTATCTGCCAGGTAGTGTTTTCTTACCTCTCTGATACCGATCTTTAATCTGCTAATCTTTAAAATGAAAACATTTGTTTCATGTCACCAAGAACTGTGTTGCAGCACACAGTGGTTTATATGCTGCTGTGAGCATTGTGACATTGAATACAGCAGAACATACTGTATCCTGTAAAGCAACGGAGCTAGCAAACACCACAAGATAACAGAATAGTAAAAAACAAGGTTCTCAGTTCCCTTTTTTACACAGACTTTTGGGTAGTGACATAGAAACATTTAAAATGAAATCAGATTATCTTGTGTTTTTCTTTTTTCTTTTTAAGTCTCAAACCATTTAAAAGCTACTCCTTTCCCTCAGTCCCTGCAATGGTGTTTTGTGGGAGAGTGTGGGCTTGAAACAGCTTTCAGTCACTGGCATGTTCTAAATATGTATCAATGGTGCATCTGGTTCTAACACTGCAGGCTGACTCAAAGCATTTTGTTCTCCCTCCCACTGCCACACAATTCATTTTGCAGTAAAGAAATATTTTAATGAGAGAGATAAAAGGGGGGAAGCAGCGTGGTCCAGTAGAAAGGGAGTCAGGACACTAGGTCTCTATTTCCAGCTCTTCCCCTGACTAATTCTGTGACCTTGGATTAGTCACTTAACTCTGTCTCTGCCTCAGTTTCCCGTATGGCATTCTGGGGCTAAGGATACTTACCTACCTTTTGTAAGGCACTCTGAATGCTAATTATATTAATAAACCTTTTCTATCATGACTATTCATGATAGTGGGTCAATTCCTGCAATTGTTACATTTTACTGGTTTCTTTAGTGCCTATTGTCATGGAAGCAACGTGCTTTTGTTACACAGATTAAAATACATCAAAACCAGTTAATAAATGGTAAACAAAATGAACCAGTTTTTGCAGTAGGCCCTGAATGTCACTAGATTTAGGCTCTGACAGGCAGTCTCCCTCACAATCTGGTACAGCTTTTGTCACTGCTCTCTCATGTTGTGACCTCTCTTTTCATTTGACCCTGTAGCTGTGGTGGCAGTGTTCGCTTCTAAACTGTCACAATTCCTTCTTCCTGCAGTTTTCCTGCTCTAGATACCATTCCATCTGGCTCTTCTCTCGCCTTCCGCTTAGTGTGGCTGTATTCCATCTTGCTTCTTGCTCCTCATCTCCTCCTCCTCTTTGGGTTGGCTCCTGGAGACGTCTCTCTTCCAGCACTGATGTCAGCCTCTCCATACCCTTCTCCTGAGCAACTTACATTTCTGTGTCTGAAACCCATGCACAGGAGGGGCCACAGCTGGAATTGTTGTCCTTTGGATGAGATATAAAATGGAGGTCCTGTGGTCATAAGAAATAATGTGGCACTTTTCCAAGAGTCAGGGATGTTGCCCCTTTGTTCAAATTCCAGGTCAGGTAATTCTAGGGTGATCAGAGAGCAAGGGTGAAAAATCGGGACAGAGGGTGGGGGGTAATTGGCACCTATGTAAGACAAGGCCCCAAATATCGGGACTGTCCCTATAAAATCGTGACATCTGGTCACCCTAGGCAATTCCATTCTGCTGACTCAAATTCCCCCTACATTTTTGAATAGATAAAGCATTCTTCTTCACTCCCTGTCCCTTGCACAATATTGCTGTCTTTAAAATCTGCTGCATCTCACCTCAGTAGTAGCTGCACTTCAAAAATAATAATAATTGGAGATATACCTATCTCCTAGAACTGGAAGGGACCTTGAAAGGTCATGGAGGCCAGCCCCTTGCCTTAACTAGCAGGACCAAGTACTGATTTTTTGCCCCAGATCCCTAAGTGGCCCCCTTGAAGATTGAACTCATAATGGTGGGTTTGCAGGCTAATGCTCAAACCACTGAGCTATCCCTCCCCCCATTAGTCAATTAAATTATTTCTGTACAGTCTTTAAGCTCCTTTGGGTTGAATAGTGCTATGTACAAATAATTATCTCCTAGCAATTTGGAGTAAGTATTGAGCTGGTGGATTGCTCACTGATTTGGACTTTATTTTTTGACTGAGGCATCAGCATGAAAACAGGAAACAATGTGGGAAATGTTAATAAAACTTGACAACAACAGCTCTGAAGGTGTTTGATCCACCACTCAAGTGTACATAACTATTACAGGATGAGGAAACAGGAAATATGCTAAGGGGAGGAGATGAGAGCAGAAGAATAAAAAGAGAGAGAATGAACTTGAAAGATTCCAAGTTGCCATTTCTGAAGTCAGTTGGCATGCAATAGTCTTTAATCAGAATATACAATATCTCACTTAGGTGCTATGCATGGAAACCACAAAGAGTCAGAATTAAGATCCATCAGCAACAAATTCCATCTGGGCTCTTAATATGACATCAGGTCAATGCTAATAAATATGAAAAAAGGTTTGCTGTTGTGCTTAGTTATTTTAATATTATTAAAGCAGATTGACCCTCTTATTTACGTTGCTTCAAACTTTGCATTTGTTGAGAGCTTTGAATTACCTAAATGTCCTCGTGCTACTTTCTCTTTTTATTAAAAAGGACATTTTCATGCTGTGATCACTTTCTGTCTCAGTTCCCCTCCCCTCCAGTCCCTGTTGGTGCTCTTTCAAAAGAATCTGAGTCAGAAAAAAAATCCCCTCTTTTTTTCTGAAGTATTATAATATAGTGGGGTTATGTGCCTACTTCCCTAGTGACTCACTAAAACATTGTCTATTGAATGTGTTAATTTTAAATGGACCATGCAGAGAAAAGACACAGGTTGATTTGGAAATAAAAATGAGAATGATCACTTATATCACTTTTAATCTTGAAGCATTAAAAAAAGCATTTAAAAAAGGTTTTAATTATGTTGTAAAGATCACTCTTTAAGTTAAAGGTGGAGTCCAGGACTTGTGATTCTCAGTTTGGTGCTCTATCCACTGCACTATACTCTTTCCCATGGTCTGTATCTCCACAAAGAATTATTTTCTAATGTATATCCATTACTGTCTTCTCTCCAATATGCCTGTTATGGCCCTTGGGCCTTTAAAAACTCGGAGCAGTAGTTACAGGTCATGTGACCCACTGGAAAATGGATATAAAGCTTTTTGCCTTGTAGGCAAAGGGAGAAAATAGGAGAAATCTAAGGTCATGGAAAGACCCAGCGTGGGGCCCAGCTCAGTAACCAAGAAGGGCTATGAAAGGGGAAGTCTATATGGGTCCCCTTCCCAGTTGTGGAACGTAGGAAAGTTCCTAAGTGTTTTGTATTATTTAGAGCCTTTGTATCTTCTGTTGATTAAGCATTGTGGACTCAGCAGGTGAAATGTATTGGGCTTTCTGACTTGGGTTGCCAGATGTCTGGTGTTTGACCAGAACACATGGTTGAAAAGGGATCCTGGCGGCTCCAGTCAGCACTGCTGACTGGGCCATTAAAAGTCTGGTTGGCAGTGCAGACAGGCTCCCTACCTGGCTCTGTGTGGGTCCTGGGAAGTGGCAACATGTCTCTCTGGCTCATAGGTGTAGAGGTGGCCATGGGGGCTCTGTGTGCTGCCCCAATGGCAGCTCTGCAGCCCACATTGGTCAGGAATTTCAGCAAATGGGAGCTGTAGGGGCGGCGCCTGTAGGCAGGGGCAGTGCATGCTGTGCAGAGGCCCCTGGTTGTACCTCTGCCTAGGAACCGGAGGGACATGCCGGCCACTTCCCAGAAGGTAAGCGCCACCAAGAGCCGGCATCCCTCCCTGCCTCCCCTTCTGTGCCCAAACCCCCTGTCCCAGCCCTGAGCCCCCCTCCCACACCCAAACTCCCTCCCAGAACTCGTGCCCCCACCCAGACCCCAACCCCCTGCTCCAGCTCAGAGCCCCCTCCTACACTCCAAACCCCTGATTTCTGGCCCTGCACTGGAGCCTGCACCCTCAGCCCAGAGCTTGTACCTCCTCCCATACTCCAACCCCCTGCCTCAGCCTTGAGCCCCCTTCCACACACCGAACTCCTCAGCCCCACCCCCCAGTCCAGAACTCCCATACCCTGAATCCCTCATGTATGGCCCAGCCAGAGCCTGCATCCCCAGCCAGAGCCCTCACCCCCTCCCATACCCCAACCCCTTTCCCCAGCCTGGTGAAAGTGAATGAGGGTGGGTGATGGAGGGAGGGGGCATGGAGGGAGTGGGGGACGGGGCCTCGGAGAAAGGGTGGGGCCTCAGGGCAGGGGCAGGGCTAGGTACTGGGCAAGGGTGTTTGGTTTTTGGCAATTAGAAAGTTGGCAACCCTGGGCCCCTGACTAGTGAATCTGCCCAATGGCTTACAATGCTTCTTTTTCTTAATCATTTAAATAATTCTCCAGCACATTGGTAGCTTGAGAGCCACACTGATGGATTCTGGTATGCATTAGTCTCCTTTAACTTTTAGAATGGGTGTAAGTTAATGGAGTAAAATAGGTGGACAAGAGATATGTAGCAGTATTTAGATGAAAGTGTATTAATAAGACTGACCACAAAATGACTGAAGAAGTTCAGTAAAACAGATATAGATAAACAGATGTTCATGCAAAACTTGTATAGCCTATTATCTCTTTATCTATAGATCTATGTACATGTTGCTTCTGTCCCAGGAGTTTCCTAAATGCAGATTTCTAATGACTAGAAACCTGTTGCTTCTTTTGATGTTCTTCCTGGATTGTTAAAATTTCATAGTTTAATACAAGAATTTTGCTTACCATGACATGAATATGAATATCAGTACATGTTGCCTTCCATATAAACTTAGCATTTCAGTTAGTTATGCAGGAAGTTGAATGATGACTGATCTAATTTAGGCAGCCCACCCAGCATTGTGTGTGTGGGTGTGCGTTCATTGTATAGCCAATCCTTTTCAGTTGCAACACATTGTTTATTGACACAACTGTCTGGTAAAATTTTAAATAAGCCACAAATTAAAATGATACCTCAAAACCTGCTGAATGCAATCATTGTAGAGAGTTGGGTTCTTTTAAAACACTATGAGATCTACTGATGAAAAGTGCTAGGTATTATTACTATTATTATGGTTTTATTCAAGACATTAATATAGACTTTAATATGTCTAGTCTTACTACCTGATATCTATGTAATGCTACATGCAGTCTAATAATCTTTATCTTGGTATATATGTATCCTGATGCAGAAGGCCTGCTTTGGTTAAAGTGCACTACCTGACCACTATGTTCAATTTTTAAACACTGGGAGATAAAATTGTCCCTCTTTCAAATTTGTGAGCATCACTGCCAGCTTCACATGACTTGTCTCTAAAATGTTTTCATTTTCTGCTATGTTAGACCTGGTCACAAACCTTTCCTACTAGCCTCACTGATGTCTCATCTGCTCTTTGACCTGTCGGGTTAGAGAAGGTATGGCCTTGGATGCTTTTCCATTTTTTTTTTCAACGTAAGAAATATGAATTCTGTGTATTGTCTAACTGTGAAGCAGCCTTTTTATAGAAGATGAATTGTTCCATGGCACAGTCTTCCCATGTATATTTGGCTGTTCATCTGATAAAGGTTGTTGGAAGCAGAAGAAATCACATGATGATGCTACAATATCCCATAGTTTTCTGTCCAACATGGTACTGAGTGGCATGAACAATGCACTAACCCTGGCACTGGCAGCAGGAGGCTAGCAGACAGAGTAGATAAGGGAATGAAAGATAGAGAGGAAAAAGAAGCTGGAATCTGGTGTTTTAAAACTCATTTCCCTCCCCCCATGCTCCCCCAAAGGAAACAATCACTCAGTCACTGACAGAATGATCCAGGCCACCTCCAAGAAATGAGCTTGCAAGGCTGCAAAATCTTTTGGTGCTGTCAGTTTTACTTAATCTCTTTTAACATTATTTATAATGGGTCAGACCCTAAGATGTGCTGAACACCTGCAACTTTTTTTAATTTAGTGGCAGTTGCAGATGCCCGGCCCCTCTCACATGATGAAATTTGCTCCTGTGCAGAAGAATACAAGGCCCGTGCCCCAGGTAAGTCCCACTTAAGCCCTTGGGGCCTTGAACTAGCCCACTGTACAGGGTGAAATTTCCCCCTAGGAAGCCAGTTAGGATGAAACAAGAACTTGCCAAAGCCAGGCACATTGGAGTCTGCTAAAATCCTATAAAAGGCAGTCAGTGAAATGGCTGAAAAATTGCTGATTCTGGTAGTCTATCCTTGGAGCACAGAGGAGCGTGAGGCTGACACTGCCTCATATGCCACTGAGTAGATCTTGGCTCTGGGACCCCTTTGGGATGGGCCACAGAAAGGCAGGTGGGTTCAGGTTCTGGTGCTGCAAGTGTGCAAAATGTATAGCAAAAGCTGCACTGCTCCAAGCTTTTCCTGCCCCTATTCACTATACAAAACACACACATGTGACTGTTTTATATGTGTCTGTCTTTAAAAGTGCTGTCAGTCCATGCTACCCAGCTGTGATGCTGCATCTTTCCATGCAACCTTCCCAATTAAAATGAGATCAGAATGGTGAGATGAAGATCCTATAAAGATAGGGAAATGGTATGGCCTGATTCTCCTTTACATTAAGGCCCACTTACACACTCTAGCAATATAAAGTATCAGGGGGTAGCCGTGTTAGTCTGTATCCACAAAAATAACAAGGAGTCCGGTGGCACCTTAAAGACTAACAGATTTATTTGGGCATAAGCTTTCATGGGTAAAAAACCCACTTCTTCAGATGCATGGAGTGAAAATTACAGATGTAGACCTTATTATACATGAACCCCTTCTTTTCATGTATAATAATGCCTGCATCTGTAATTTTCACTCTATGCATCTGAAGAAGTGGGTTTTTTTACCCATGAAAGCTTATGCCCAAATAAATCTGTTAGTCTCTAAGATGCCACCGAACTCCTCATTGTTTTTTTAGCAATATAAAGTGGCCTTAAAGTGGGGTTCATAACTTTTTAATCCATTTTAAGTGCCCTTTCCCCTGCCAGAGTGTGTAAGTGAGAATCAGGGCCGTGTGTTACTGCAGTATCTCTCTCTGACTGTTGTGAGATTCTTCCTGAAAAACAGGGAAGAGCTTGCTTGCTTGGGAGTGCTTGCTTTAATATACTTTATCTGGAGGCTAGATGGAAGTGAGAGAGCTCCTGGGGAAGGAGATCCAGATTTTTGAGGCACTGTAGCTATTTTGTGGCCACCGTTACAGACATTGGGCACTCCCTCCTGTTTGAGGGTGATGTGGATAATAATGACTTTGTCATTTTTCTCTTACATTCCAGCTTTCCTCCCACCCGCCTTTGAGTACTACCCTTACACTGCTGTGATTACATGGACCTGGCAAATGCCACAGTGATCTCAGAATGTGACACATCCAGGATTCCGTGCTGAGGTAATTTTTTCCAGTTGTCCCTTCTCGTATTCTGTCTCAATTGTTTTTAAGCCATTGTCTAGTCTTTGAATATGTTTGCCTCCCACACTCAGATGCAAAACTGTGTTTAAGGGCAGATGCCCTAAGGAGTGCAGCGTGTGGCTTTGTTGGTGAATATGGGCTGGTCCACACAAAAAAACTCAGAACCCTGCTACCCTTGTAATTTGAGTCTATTATTTCTGATAAACGGCAGTAATGGCTGTTTATCTATATGGACCCTATTTGAACAGTTTTCCTTTTCTGCTGGTACTATGCAACTATTCATTAGAAAACAAGAGATTCATAGAGGATGTGAACGAAGTACATAGAATTCTGAGAGCAAAAGGTGTATGGCACATAACTGTTCAATAGGTGAAGGGGCTCCACATCAAGAAAGCACAAACAAAAAGGAGCTGAGAAAGGACTGGTCTCTGAGGGTATTCAGAAGAAATTCTTTTACAAAGAAGGTAATTCACATCTAAAACCAGTTGTCAAGGTTGGCAAAAGAAGTGGCAATGAAATACATTTTTAAATAACGGGACAAGGAATTACAAGAAAAAACATTACATAATACAAAGTACAAACCATTACTAATATATGGATTGACCTTGATGGTCATCTTTCATGCTGAAGGTCTTAATCCTGTGAGTACTTGGACAATGTTCATTTGGGTATGCAAGGCTGCTGCAAATAAGTGCCAGCTATGCATAGGTCAAGTAAAGTTAAGGGCCAAGTGGAAGCCTCTGCACGGAGGATATAGTTGGTCTCAACCCCCCTCTGCATTTACTCTTTGACTTTTAAATGTGGAGTATGAAAAGGGGCAGGATGAGAACAGAGAATGAGCATTTTCTGAGAAAACATGGTTTTAAGTCGGATCTTTGTCATGCTAAAGGGGTACCTAGGCATTATTCCTGCTAATAGACAAGAGCAAACTGGCAGTCATACAACAATGTTCTGGTCAGGTTCCTCTGCCTTCTCTGTCCTGCAAAAATCACTTGTAGCCATGCTCTTGTAGATACAACAGACTGCACCTGCACTGTGTAGATTTGAAGCCTAGAGTGTTCCTACATTATGGTGACTGAGCAGGTCTCTACAGCCTTAAAGTGCAGCTCCTTGTGTCCACTCAACCATCCTGACTCCTTTCGAAGGAGAAAATTCCTTTTTACCTTGTGTCTCAACTTAACATATACTGTGATGTCAACAAAACAGTAGATAAGACCAGCTAACATAATTAATTTAACCCTTTGACAAAATCCTTCAAAAGAGACTATTTAAGAAAACTAAGTAGCCATAGGGTGAGAGGAGGTGAAGTTCTGTGCTGGATTAGAAATTGGCTAAGGCCTTGTCTACACTAGATGGGGGATCGAGCTAAGTTACGCAACTTCAGCTACGTGAATAACGTAGCTGAAGTTGACATACTTAGATCTATTCACCACGGTTACCTTTGTACTGCTGCCAACTTTGGGATCAACACTACTTCTGGCAATGGAAACAACAGAGACGTGCATAGTGCCATTGGTACTGTTTCCACTGTTGGCACCAGCTCCCTCATCATTCTGGGCTGTGGACAAGTTGGATTGATTGCTCAGACCCTCAGGGATGGCTGCACTTTTATCCCCTGAAGCCAAGGATTTTTCAGTGTCTGAGTCGGGATCTTTCTCCTCTCACTTTCCATCACCTGACCTGCATTGGTGGCTGTTCATGGAGTGCCGTGGGTACCAGGATTGGTGCTCATCCAGTGGTTGGATTGGAGGCCCCTGGCCTGGCACCTACTGGCCACCAATGCCCTACCCATATTAGTGGCCTCCATGGAATCAGTGGGACGCTCCTCAGTTGTGGATGTTCCACTCCTTGTCTCGCTTGAAGGCATGATCACTGACCAGGTCTGTGGTGGTGACCGTCAATCAGCCACAGGCCCAGGCACCAGTGAGCCTTCCCCTTGCAGAGCCTCTGCAGTTGTCCTGTCCTGGAGCAGGATGTGGCTCTGGCAATATTAACTGCTTCTTCATTCCTGGACGATTCTGCGATGCTTGACTTTTCCTCTCCTTTGATACTGGAGAATTTCAAGGCTTACTAGGACCTTTTGCAGCACATGGGTGCTTCCCATGGTATTCAAGTGGAGTTCTTGCAGAAGAAAATCCACAAGTTAGCAGGTATCCTGCAGCCATCTGCCCCTGGGAGAGTCGCCTTCCCTATTAATGATGTGCTCCTTGAGCCTGCTAAGGTCCTCTGGAGCACACTGACTATGGTACCACCCGCAACATAGTGCATGGAGAAGCACTACTTTGTTTTAGTGCAGGGATTTGAGGGTTTATACTCCCATCCAGCCCCAAATTCCCTGGTTGTAACTGTGGTGAATGTACATGCCCAACAGGGCAGGTTTAAGAATACTCCCAGGAATAAAGGCTCTCAACAAATGGATGTGGTAAGCGGGAAGATTTATACTACCTCTTCCTCACAGATGCATATTACTAAGCAGTAGGCATTGCTGCCCAAGTATGACTATGTGAACTGGACGGCTATGTTTACGTTTGCAGACCAGTTGCCTGAAGCCTTGAGAGAGGAATTTCAGGCATTTGTCACCGCAGGCTGCTTCATGGCTAAGACTTCGCTGTAGCCAGTGCTGGTCATAGCGACTGTCGTGATTCACGGGCCTCAAATCTGGGTCCACAGGAGCAGCCACACTTCAACTCTCCACTTGGCAGTCTGCTGATCCAGGACCCATGAAGCCCTGCCCGAGTTTGAGGCTTCACCCCTGACTTCCTATTGGTTGAGTGTCAGAGCAGCTGATTGGCCCGCTGGCCCTACTTAAGACAGCAACAGAAACAGGAAGCTGTCTGAACAACTGAACTCCACACTGCTCTGGAATATGTGTGCTGTGCTTCCTGCTTTTGCTCTCTGGATTGACTTCACAGCGTCCTGGCTTGGCTCCTGACCTCTGACCTGTGGTTCTAATTGTGATGGGTTGGGTCACAGAAACCCCCTTGGGACTGCCACCTGATGTGCTGGGACTACCTCTGAGCCTGTTTTCCCTGCCAGCTTGGGACTCCAGTACCTTGCCTTGTTTGAGCCTGACACGCTTGCCTGCTGCAAACACAGATCCAAGTCTGAACCACATCCCCCACAAGCTGCAGGCTTAACTGAAAACAGCGTAAGAAGTGCTCCTGTCTCCAGCACTCAGATACCCAGCTCCCAATGGGGTCCAAACCCCAAATAAATCCATTTTACCCTGTATAAAGCTTATATAGGGTAAACTCATAAATTGTTCGCCCTCTGTAACACTGATAGAGAGATGCACAGCTGTTTGCTCCGCCCCCCCCAGGTATTAATACATACTCTGGGTTAATTAATAAGTAAAAAGTGATTTTATTAAATACAAAAAATAGGATTTAAGTGGTTCCAAGTAATAACAGACAGAACAAAGTAAATTACCAAACAAAATAAAATAAAACACACAAGTCTAAGTCTAGTACAGTAGGAAACTAAATGCAGGTAAATCTCACCCTCAGAGATGTTCCCATAAGCTTCTTTGACAGACTAGCCTCCTTCTAGTCTGGGCCCAATCCTTTCCCCTGGTACAGTCCTTGTTCCACTCAGGTGATAGCTAGGGGATTTCTCATGATTGCAGCTCCCTTTGTTCTGTTCCACCCCCTTATATATCTTTTGCACAAGGCGGGGATCCTTTGTCCATCTCTGGGTTCCCACCCCTTCTTCTAAATGGAAAAGCACCAGGTTAAAGATGGATTCCAGTACCAGGTGACATGATCACATGTCACTATAAGACTTTATTACCTGCTTGCCAGCACACAGGTATACAGCAAGACTTTCAGGTAAACAGAGCTATTTACAGCCAATTGTCTTGGTTAATGGGAGCCATCAAGATTCCAAGCCACCATTAATGGCTCACACTTTGCATAATTACAATAGGACCTCAGAATTATGTTTCATATTTCTAGTTTCAGATACAGAATGATACCTTTATACAAATAGGATAAACACAGTCAGTAGATTATAAGCTTTGTAATGATACCTTACAAGAGAACTTTTGCATGAAGCATATTCCAGTTACATTATATTCACACTTATTAGCATATTTTCATAACGTCATATGGAGCGCACCGTCACACTGATCTCATGCTTCTGATCTCCCAGTATCTTGACCAAGCTGATCCCAGTTGACTCCTGACTGTGGACTCTGGCTCTGACCATGAGGTCTGATTGCGCATGACCTGGCCTTGACAGTGAATACTTCGGTCAGAGTAATGGTCTTGGCGTTGACCATGACAAGGGCTTCCTGGCTTCAGAATTCAGGCATTGCTCCAGATGTGCAGCAGGCCATCAAGGATTTGCTGTTCATTGGCAAAGAGCTGTTTTCAGAGAGGACAGATGAGACTCTGCACTCCTTCAAGGATTCTAGAGCTACTCTATGGTCCTTAAGGTATGTATACGCTGGCAGTGCAGAGGCACCACTACTATGGTCGACAGCAGCAGTATTGTCTGTACACACATTTGGGCAGCCTTTCCCTCCTCTGAGACAGCTGTACCTACCCCAGAAAAGGGCATAGATTCCATAGGAGGATGCAGTCAGGTCTGGGGTTTGGCCAGTCCACATGCCTTCCCCTGGTCCCCCCCCTTCCCAGGTGCCCATTTTGACAACTTAGTCCAGAATAATGTTTCAGTTGTCCCTACTTTTTTCCCATCCCCTCCATTTGGGGACAGGTTGGCCTGCTTTTACAATGTTTGGGGTTCAATTGCCACTGACAGCTGAGTCCTAAGCATTATGCCATTCAGTTCCACTCCATCCCTCCCCACCATCCTCCCTCCCTGTCCTTCTTCAGGGATCCTTCTCATGAAATACTTCTCCTTGAGCAGGTTTGCTCTCTACTAGCTTTGGGAGCAATGGAGGAAGTTCTGCCAGAACCCATTGGTCATGGCTTCTATTCTCAGCACTTTCTGGTGCGCAGATCCTAGGGAGGTGTAAGACTCATTCTCGACCTTTACAGCTTCAGCAAATATATCATATACATGAGGTTATGAATGGTCACTTGTAGCGAAGCGGTGTGGTTCCCTGCCGCTCCAGAGAGGGACGAGCCCCTCTGGATGCCAAAGGGGGCGGAGCCAGTGGAGCTTGCACCCGCCCCCCAGAGGTCAAGGCGCAGGACAGGAAGTACAAAAGCTCAACCCCAAAGCTCACTAGAGGCCCAGCCGCCGGAGAAGCCAGATGCTTGTGGCCTAGCTCCCATTGAAAGACTCCTGCAGTTTGCGACCGACCCGAGGACTGGCCAGACCAGCCAAGGCCTGATGCCAACCAAACCCTGGAGAAGCTGTTAAGCCTGCATGTGGCAAGTTACCCAGAGGAGCTGCCAAGCCTACCACTTGCTGAGTACCCTAAAGAGCCCATGCTGCTTGATTCCTTGGAAGAGCCCTCCAGACGCAGGTACCTCTAGAGGGGGAGGTAGGAAGTAGCCCGGGGGCAGCCCACCCTAGTCTGTCTGCAGCACACTCAGAGCTGATGTCAGTGTGTTGCAGCCAGGATCCCCACTGACACAGCAGCGGGCCGTCTGCTGCTGCTAGGGCCCCGGGCTGGGACGCAGTAGAGTGGGTGGGCCTGCGTCCCCCCTGTCACCCAACGTGTGGGTGGCAGTCTCCCGCTCTCCCTGGTCCTTCGGGGCCTGGGCCTCCTAAACTTATTTGTCTGCCCAGCCCCTGCCTGAGGGCCTGAGCCACTGACTCTCTCTTGCCTTCCCCCCCTCCCCCGAACCAGGACCTGGGCCTGCGGAATAGAACTGTTTGTTTGCCTCTGTTGTTGCCATGGCATGAAACCACGCAGCCAGACTAGTTCCCCGAAATAACCAGACAGACGTAGCAAGGTGGTGTGGTTCCCTGCTGCCCCGGAGAGGGACAAGCTCCGGCTGAACCCTTCTACATCACTCTATCGACTGTCCTCCCATGTTGTCTCAGAAAGACTGGTTTGCTGCTCTGGACCTTCAGGACGCCTACTTTCTGTGGCAATTCTGCCAGACCATAGAAAATTCCTTTGATTCATTGTAGCGGAGCACCATTTTTAGTATACGGTGCTTCTATTCAGCCTCTCTTCTGCCCCTTGGGTTTTTACTAAATGCATGGTTGTTTTCCCCACAATCATCCCACAGGTCATCCTTAAGCTGAAGACAGATTGGACCATGCTCATTCTCACTGCCCCAGCATGGCTGAGGCAGTTCTGGTTCTCCAACCATCTAACACTGTCAGTTCAGCCTGTCATACCACTTTCTCTCCATTCTAACCTACTCACTCAGAATCATGGCTGCATCTTGCATACCATGCTAAGTTCCTTGCATCTCACAGCATGGCTGCTTCATGGCTAAATAAAGAGGAAGAGCACTCTTCGGTGGCTGTTCACCAGGTCCGACTCAACAGTAGAAAGCCTTCTACCAGAATGGCCAATTCAGTTAAATGGAAGCAGCTTTCAGTGTTGTCATTGGCCCACAGAATTCAGCTGAGGCTGGCTTCTATCCAGGATATCTTGGTGTATTTGCTGCACCTTCAGTCATTGGGACTTGCATTTAGCTCATTGAGAGTGCACTGGCAGCAATGTCAGCGTTTCATGCCCCCATTCAGGGAAGTTCAGTCTTCTCCAATACCATGGTAGCAAGATTCTTAAAAGGGCTTCTTTGTCTCCATCCTCAAGTCTGAGAGCTGGTTCCTCCTTGGGACCTTTATATGGTCCTAGTGTCTTTACTGGGACACCCATTTGAGCCCCTCGTATCTTGTCCCTTTCTGCTTTTGTGTTGGAAGACTGAGTTCCTGGTAGTGATAAGCATGTGAGTTGCACACTCTGATGGCAGAATCTCCTTATACACAGTTCTACAAATACAAAGTGACTTTATGACCACACCCCAAATTTTTCTCTGAAGTGGTTTCTCAGTTTCATTCATTTACCTGTGTTGTTTCCTAAGCCACATTCGTCTCCGCAGGAGCAGCGTCTCCATACATTAAATGTCACGTGATGTCTAGCCTTTTAGACAGGACTAAACCATTTCATGCTTTGCCTCTTCTGTTTGTGTCATATGCAGATCATATGAAGGTCAAGCGGTCTCTTCACAGATGATCTCTCAGTGGATAACATCCTTTATCAAGACTGCATATGAAATAGCTTTGTCTACACCTCAGCGGGTGCGAGCTCATTCTACAAGAGCACAAGCAACATCAATAGTGACATCTCAGTACTGGACAATTTGCAGGGCTGCTACATAGTTGTTCATACATACATTTATGACCCATTATATCATTACTGCATCTTCTAGAGTGGATGCAGGTTTTGGTAGGGTGGTCCTGCAATCCTTAATAGACTCTGAGCTTCACCCCCTGGGAGTATTGCTTGTGAGTCACCTAAGTAGAATACACAGCTGCGTCTACTCAAAAAAGAAACGGTTATTTACTGAAACTGTGGTTCTTTGAGATGAGATGCAGACGTGTATTCCATGACCCACCCTCTGTTCCTTTTGCATCGAAGTCTATTGTGGGTGTTCAGTGTGAAGGAACTGGGGAGGTTAGGATGGCACTGCCTTATATAGACGGGGTGGGGCCACGCACGAGCACTGCCCCTCTACGGGTATTGCTAGACAAAGTTCTTCAGCTCTGGTGCGCTGTGCGCGCACACAGCTACACAAATACACATCTGCATCACATCTCAAAGAACTACAGTGGGAATAAGTAACCATTTCTTTTGTTGTTTAATAATTGCAGATTTTACTTTGACAGATGACTACTGAAATGCTTAAGAAATAAGAAGTGCTCATGGGAACAAGAATTATAAACTATTAAAATTTTGCTAAAAGAAAATAAAGCCTGTTGTTTCCCAAAGTAAATAGTCACTTAGCACAGTTAAAACTGTGTGTGATTTGGTCCTTTCTGAACAGTTGCTTTTAAAACTTAATCAAGAGAATAATCTGCACCTCTGGATCAGAAGTCTGTGTGGGGGGAAGAGTTAGCTATCCTGGTCAAGTGACTTACATTTCACTAGTTTCCTGGTAAAATATACTGGTAATTAATTGATAAAAATGCTTGAACTGTCAACCAACTTTGCTACAGTTCTTGCAGGTGATTGCTGTAGTACATCCACTCAACCTGAACCCCACGGCTTGTTTGTTTGGGGACATGCATTGCTTCCTGATGTGTTAGATCTCATCCCTAGTTTTAAAAGTCAGTGCTGTTGGGGTCCACTATTTTCCAGATTCTCTTAAAATGTTGTTTAAAGTAATACTGCAGGTTGTTCAAGAAGTGAAAGAGCAGCTCAGGATTAGAGCTGCTGTAAGTACTGGCCTCTCCCAAGGGGTTGCAGAAAGCTTTGGGGGATCCGGGGGCCACACCCTGCTCTGCACAAGCTGAATTTGAGAGTGCAGAGGGAAGCAGGTGCTGCACCCTCTTCTTTCCAGAATGGTGCAGGTATCATGCCCCTCTTGTGTATCCAAGAGCTGCTGAAGCCATTTGATCTGCCTGAGACTGAATTCCTACAGGGGCCCTCACTGAAAAAGCGCTTCTCAGCACTGCTTGCATGTATTGGCTGAGAATGAAGATCCCATCAGGCCTTCAATATATTTCTTCTGAAGGGGCTTGAATGTTGGCTTTCAAATTTTGAAGTGCTGCTCCATCCAACTCAGTATAAAAAGTGTTGATTATTCAGTGAAAAAAGCCTCTGACTTTCAGATGCAAAAGTTACTGTAATAGTCCACTCCCTTTTTAAAAACTAAATGTCTTGGCTCCACTTTGTCTTATAGAAAGTAACAGAATCTAAGTAATAAGTTTTCTGCTTGCAGTTAATGGGGAATTTTGCTGTGTAACTGTCTCCTGTGACATAGTGGCTGGCATTTGGTTGTCATATGGCTGCGCTGTATAATTATAGAACATGTTATGGTTTGATGGTTGAAGTCATTAAGAGCACAGTAATTAGTACCAGCCTGCTACTTTGAACTGCTGTGTGGTGATAGTGAATTACAACTGTACACACATGAATATGGCTTTCTAACCATCTGATGCCTCAGGCCTACATACTGTTACCCTGTAACCATGCTGGACATTTTCATTTTAAAATATACAGTACATACATAAAACCAGACGGACCAAAGATTTTTGCTTATTACATCTTTAAAATTCACATGAAATCTAAATAATCTCTGAGGGAAACTTAAAAGGCTAGTTAAACTACATTGGATTATTTGTGACATTACAATTGGCATAGGAAGCAAAGTCCTGTGGTGGAAAGGCAAAGAACTGTGCTACAATATGTAAGACCCAGATCTAGAATTAATCCTAGGATTGGGCCTGCTGACTCAGGGTTTCTAAGGAGAAGCTAGCAGTGCAGCAAGATGCTGGCTGTGAAGCAATTCATTTCACTTTCAAGCTGAACCTCATAATGAGATCTCAGGAATGGTTCAGCTGGAGATGTAAATCTGAACTGAGCTACAGAGGGCAAGGGGGGAGTTGAAGGAATGCAGAAATATGGGGAAGATGGGAATGGCAAACAGCTCATCATTTACATGGTGACTTTACCATAATCTCTAGAGCTGGCTGGAAAAACAATTTTTTTTCTCACAGAAAATGTTTTGACTTTTCAGTGAACAATCAAAACCTGAAAATTTTCTGCCAGCAACTGAAAGTTTTGATTCAGAATGCTGCTGCAGTGCCCCATGGGAATTGTCATTTGGGTGTATCATGTACCCATTCTCCTCCATGGGCTGGGCTCCTCAGCGGAGTATATCTCCCATGATGACATGGGGCTACCCTCTTGCTGAAGTCACAGTGCCTATGGAGTCCCTTGCCACAGTGCATCATGGGAGATGTAGTACGGCTGGATAGCCAAGCCCATAGAGGAGAATGGGGACTTGAGGCACCGGAACTACAACATCCATGAGGCACTGTGGTGGCATTTCGATTTTGAAATTTTCAGTTTTCAGACAGAAATGTGAAAACATATTGGATTTTGCATGTTTGCGTTTTTGATGAAAAGTTTAAATTTTCCATGGAACGCAGATTCTTTTAACGAAAAACTTAATTTAGCTGAAAATCCAATTTACCATTGAAAAACAGTTTCAATTACACCTCGGATCCCTGCAAAAATCCATATTTTGCTGATGAGAATTATAAGTGATGAGCAGAGACTGCTTGCACCAAATAGACTGGGAAATATTGGTTTGACTCTTGGGCATGATGATTGGGGCAGTCCCAGATTTTAATTCTCTAATTCTTCTTGGCACCAAATTGTAGATGCCTCATTTCTAAAAATAGCTGCTATTGCTTGAGCCAGTGTTCTTATATGTGTTAGGAGGGAAGTGTGACAAGTGATCTTTGCATGGGGAGAGATTTTACTGTCAGTCACTTCTTTTCTCATTTCAATGAACTATCTTTTCTGTTTCTTCATTCCAATTGAATATAGGATCCCAGCTTAGACAGCATTGAACTAGGCCACAAACAGGCCCTTCCCCCACAGGCCTGGTCTACACTAGCTCCAGCTCAACTCCATCAGTTCAGCTTTGTCAGTAGCAGCGGTGATGGGAGTACTAAGGCAGACAGGGTGCTGGCACTGAGCTCTGTAGGCCTACCTCCGCTAAGCAGGGTTAAACGACCCAGTATTTAAAATGGTCACAGCTGCCTTAAGTCCTGTCTACACAGTGCTCTGGTAGTTATTATCAATTGAACTACTCTAGTACTAGAACCAAGGGAAACTTTTAGAGAATAAAGGCCAGACATTCACCACATCCTTGCTTCCCATTCTCCCAGCATTTTCAAATTGCTCCCAAATGTGGTTGGGTCCAGGAGCTGAACTAACAGCAGAGGCTATGTCTACACTACACATCTTACAATGCAGTGTAGCCACTCTTTGTCGCTGGGAGAGAGCTCTCCTGATGACAAAATAAAACTACCTCCAACAAAGGGCGGTAGCTTTATCTCCTGCTGATGAAGTGCTGTCCTCACTGGTGCTTTTCATCATTAAAACTACTTGTCGTTCAGGGGTGTGTTTTTTTTTTTCCACACTCCTGAGCGACAAAAGTTTTAACAATAAAAGTGCCACTGTAGACATAGCCAGAGTGTGCTCATCTGAATTGATCTGAAAAGCTATCACAGACTTGAGGCCAGGTAGCCATGGGGGAGGGTCCCATAGTGGCCCTAGTACCATTCATGGCACTTGGTCATTTTGACTAGCTTATACAGCTGAGTATCTGCCTGGAAATCTGGGGCCTTTGAACTTATCTTTATTTTCAAGCAATAAATCATGAAAGATTTTGCCCTAGTATTTACAATAATTAAGAAAGGGCAAATAATTTATACAAATACTTAGCTAAATTAAAAATGTGGGGAAACCAATGTAATCAGAATCCTAATATTAATAGTCTACCATTCAGAAGACAGAAGTTCCGTTCATTCCTTCTGTCCCATACCTTAGCACCAGAGACCTCCATCCTTTCCTACTCCTTGTCTGGGTTTCCCTCTGACTCTGGGCTCCCTTCCTATTATAGCCTCCCCCTCTAACCTTGGTCTCAGTCCAGCACCTCAGTCTCTTTCGCTCCTGACCCAGGAGCTCATCTGGGATGAATGGGCAGTATCTTCTTGCTAGCTAAAGATAAATTTTTGAAGGTATTTCTGGGCTTGCTGTTGTTTGATTCTCCTATTTGATTCTCCAGGATCAGAGAGAAGGCCATCATGGGCCACAAATCTGTGTGCTCTCTTAACTGCCAGAGATCATATGCTCTTACTAAGGCAGTAGTAGTGGTGCATAGCTGTTCCTCAAATAATTTCCTCTTGCAATTAGCATAGCTGTAGTCTTTCCTGGATTTAATTTCAGACATTTGGTCCTTCTCCAGGCTGAAATCTTCCCCAGACACTGTGATCTGAGAGACTGTGATGTCAGTGCTAGGTGAAAAAAATACAGTGTCTTGAGCATAGTGTTGACATCCCATCCCATACTGCCCGAGTGTATTTGCTGAGGGCTGAATGTAAGTGACAAATAGGAATGATGATCAGATTGGACTCTGAGGACTACATATAATAATAATAGGAGATATACCTATCTCCTAGAACTAGAAGGGACCCTGAAAGGTCATTGAGTCCAGCCCCCTGCCTTCACTAGCAGGACCAAGTACTGATTTTGCCTCATCTCTAGGTGGCCCCCCTCAAGAATTGAGCTTACAAGCCTGGGTTTAGCAGGCCAATGCTCAAACCACTGAGCTAGAGGGTGAAGGCAAGCTCAGGCAGTTGTCCATGAATTTCTGGGATTTGCTAGAAAAGGCTGAATGAAGCTATTTTAGGTGATTCTATCTGATCCTCCCAGGGCATATTAGTACCCTGTGGTCAAAGTCAGTTGATGGGTCAAGATCAGTTTCTCTTCTGCCTCTCTTCATTGTCCTGAGGTCATTTATCCATGATACGACTGCTGTTTAATTCCACATCCTGGTTTGAAGCTGGATTTGGACAGCTCCAGTTTATCTACAGAGGTTAGGTTCTTTTGAAGTCAGTTCGCCACTACCTCCTAATAATCCAGGAAGGATTTTAGTCTAAGAGGGCTATTACCTGTTTCATGGTGTTAGCCTCTCTGAGAGGTGATACCATTGGCTATGTCAGTCACAGAAGAGCCCACAGGCATTTCCTACTGGCTTAGGTCATTCGGGCAGGACACGGGTCCAGCTCAGAGGTGGCATCATTGATTTCTTAGCACTTCTGCCTGCAAGATGGGGCTCAGTTTCTAATAAGGAAGTTGATGTGTGATTCTCTCACAGATGTGTTGATTGTGTGGCTCAGTTTACTGTCTGAGATTATTTAAGCAGCAAAGAATCCTGTGGCGCCTTATAGACTAACAGACGTTTTGGAGCATGAGCTTTGGGTGAATACCCAATTTGTCAGATGCATGTAGTGGAAATTTCCAGGGGCAGGTATATATATGCAGGCAAGCTAGAGATAACGAGTTCAGTTCAGTCAGGGAGGATGAGGCCCTGTTCTAGCAGCTGAGGTGTGAAAACCAAGGGAGGAGAAACTGGTTCTGTAGTTGGCAAGCCATTCACAGTCTTTGTTCAATCCTGAGCTGATGGGGTCAAATTTGCAGATGAACTGAAGCTCAGCAGTTTCTCTTTGAGGTCTGGTCCTGAAGTTTTTTTGCTGCAGGATGGCCACCTTAAGGTCTGCTATAGTGTGGCCAGGGAGGTTGAAGTGTTCTCCTACAGGTTTTTGTATATTGCCATTCCTAATGTCTGATTTGTGTCCATTTATCCTTTTCTGTAGCGACTGTCCAGTTTGGCTGATGTACATAGCAGAGGGGCATTGCTGGCATATGATGGCGTATATTACATTGGTGGACGTGCAGGTGAATGAACCGGTGATGGTGTGGCTGATCTGGTTAGGTCCTGTGATGGTGTCGCTGGTGTAGGTATGTGGGCAGAGTTGGCATCGAGGTTTGTTGCATGGATTGGTTCCTGAGCTAGAGTTACTATGGTGCGGTGTGCAGTTACTGGTGAGAATGTGTTTCAGGTTGGCAGGTTGCCTGTGGGCGAGGAATGGCCTGCCACCGAAGGCCTGTGAAAGTGTGGGATCATTGTCCAGGATGGGTTGTAGATCCCTGATGATGCGTTGGAGAGGTTTTAGCTTGGGACTGTATGTGATGGCCAGTGGAGTCCTGTTGGTTTCTTTCTTGGGTTTGTCTTGCAGTAGGAAGCTTCTGGGTACACGTCTGGCTCTGTTGATCTGTTTCCATATTTCCTCATGCGGGTATTGTAGTTTTGAGAATGCTTGGTGGAGATTTTGTAGGTATTGGTCTCTGTCTGAGGGGTTAGAGCAGATGCGGTTGTACCTCAGTGCTTGGCTGTAGACAATGGATCGTGTGGTGTGCCCAGGATGGAAGCTGGAGGCATGAAGGTAAGCTTAGCGGTCGGTAGGTTTTCGGTATAGGGTGGTGGTAATGTGACCATCACTTATTTGCACCGTGGTGTCTAGGAAGTGGACCTCCCATGTAGATTGATCCAGGCTGAGGTTGATGGTGAGGTGGAAGCTGTTGAAATTGTGGTGGAATTTTTCCAGAGTCTCCTTCCCATGGGTCCAGATGATGAAGATGTCCTCAATCTAGCATAGGTAGAGAAGGGGCGTGAGTGGACGAGAGCTGAGGAAGCATTGTTCCAGGTCGGCCATAAAAATATTGTCATATTGTGGGGCCATGCGGGTGCCCATAGCGTTGCCATTGATCTGGAGATATATATTGTTATCAAATTTGAAATAGTTGTGTGTGAGGATAAAGGCACAGAGCTCAGCAGCCAGTTGTGCTGTGGCATCATCAGGGATACTGTTCCTGACAGCTTGTATTTCATCTGTGTGTGGGATGTTCGTGTAGAGAGCCTCTACATCCATGGTGGCTAGGATGGTGTTTTCTGGAAGGTCACCAATGCATTGTAGTTTCCTCAGGAAATCAGTGGTGTCACGGAGATAGCTGGGAGTGCTGGTGGCATCGGGTCTGAGTAGAGAGTCAACATATCCAGACAGTCCTTCAGAGACAGAGACCAACACCTACAAAATCTCATTCACCTGCACGTCCACCTGCACGTCCACCAATGTAATACACACCATCATATGCCAGCAATACCCCTCTGCTATGTACATTGGCCAAACTGGACAGTCGCTACGGAAAAGGATAAACGGATGCAAATCAGATATTAGGAATAGCAATATACAAAAACCTGTAGGAGAACACTTCAACCTCCCTGGCCACACTATAGCAGACCTTAAGGTGGCCATCCTGCAGCAAAAAAACTTCAGGACCAGACCTCAAAGAGAAACGGCTGAGCTTCAGTTCATCTGCAATTTTGACACCATCAGCTCAGGATTAAACAAAGACTGTGAATGGCTTGCCAATTACAAAACCAGTTTCTCCTCCCTTGGTTTTCACACCTCAACTGCTAGAACAGGGCCTCATCCTCCCTGACTGAACTACCTCATTATCTCTAGCTTGCCTGCATATATATATCTGCCCCTGGAAATTTCCACTACACGCATCTGACGAAGTGGGTATTCACCCACGAAAGCTCATGATCCAAAACGTCTGTTAGTCTATAAGGTGCCACAGGATTCTTTGCTGCTTTTACAGATCCAGACTAACACAGCTACCCCTCTGATACTTGAGATTATTTAAAGTTTTTTTTCAGCAAAGTGGGAGGAAAGTTCCTCACAGCAGGAGGAAGTCGCTGTTGAGACTGAGAGGAGTCAGCCTGAGTTTATTAGTCAGCTAAGGAGTAGAATGGCTCCTTTGCTATGCTATTAAATGTTTACTTGTAGCAATATTCAAATGGTAAACATGTAACAAGAGGAATCTTTCTGTCATTCAGTCTTTCCCAGGACTGTCTATTAATCTAATTGCTTCATTTTAGCAAGAACTCTGTGCCTTCTCCTCCCACAGTTTCCTTTGACCCTAAGCCCTGATTTATAGGCATTTGTGCAAGCTGTAATTGATGTCAGGGAGACTTTTAGTTGAGTAAGAACTGCAGGATCAGGCCCATGTTGTAGGCTGTGTAGTTCTAAGAACTTGCAATCCCAGGATCACATCATGAAGCCTCTTTTCATTTTTTACTGCAATAAATTTTGACTGAGTAACAACTGAGTAAGGATTTCAGGATTTGTCTTTGGCTGTCCTTAGCAGATTACTTTATAAATTCTTGGTAACTCAGCCTCTTACAAATCTATTTTCCTGGTTAACTTGGATGTGATGGGTGGACTTGGTCTGGAGGCTCCCTGCTGGAGGACTTGTGGCATTGCCATACCCCGCCCCAGAAAAGGGCAGTAGAGAGGTCCTCTGAGCTCCCTAGAGCGGCTGTGTGAGAAGCTGCCAATCGGGGCCCAGCAGCTAGTATAAGAAGAGTTGCAGGGCCAGAGTCAGGTCAGTTCCTTGCTAGAGCTGGAGAGCAGTGGGTGATGTTCCAGGCTGGCTGCTGGGACTCCATGAGGACAAGGCCCTGAGATAAGGGTGAAGAATGTATGGGAGCCATGGGGAAGTGGCTGAGGAAATTACAGCAGCAATGCAGTTTTCTTAAAGGGATGTTTGCAGATGATGCTTATTTATAGGGTCCTTAGGTTGGGACCTGGAGCAGAGGGCAGGCCTGGGCTTGGGCCCCCTCCTCACCAGCCATGGGAAAAGTGGCCTGGACTTTGAGGCACCCTGGGATGGGGACTCAACTGTAGTGACCCAGTTGAAGAGCTGGGGCCAGAAAGACCCTGAGATGTAGAAGACATTGCCTCCAGGGAAGGAGCCTTAGGGCCCTGCTTTATTCTGGAGCCAGAACAAACTGAAAGTGAGCCCCAGGATAGGGCAGCAGATCAAAGGACCCTACGGAGGGTGCTGAAATAGGCCCCCCAGTTGAACTTGTATCCTAAAAGGGGTTTGCGTTGCTTTTATCTCCCAGACAGACTGTATATGACTTGGCCAGAGGACTGAGTCAGCGAAGAACCACCATAAACAGGTAGAGAGAGAGAGAGCAGGCACATGTGCTCGGCCAGGGGGTGCTCGCGAGAGGTGAGTGCAACACTGTTACACTGGAATTACTTCATATTCCATAAAATGATTCTGAAACCCTCATAACTGGCAGGTATATAAACATGGAAACTGCCACGCAGCTCAGAAAGTGTCGTAATAAGTTAATTGCAAGGCTGCTTTGGAAGTTATTTGCTATGCACTTTTCTCTGCTTCACTCTGCTATTCAGTAAAATTAAATGGTGGAGGAAATGACAGCTAATATTTAATTGCTGTGTAAATATATATATACACACACACACACACTTGTACTACCCAGGTATGATGTAAAAGTGTATCACACAGTACATTCCAAAACACCTTGACACTGTGTAGGTTTAGCATGAGCCTATGTGACACAAGCTGATGAACTCCAAGATGTGCCCCAGCAAAAACAACTTCCCCCAGCTTGTGAACAGTCTTATGCTTTGGGGTTATATTTCAAATGTTCTCCTGTCTGCCTAGCTCAAAGCAAGTCCTGGACATCTTCTCTTTAGGGTATTGCCTGAGGGACATGCTTTGAGAAGATGTAGCTTTTATGTATGATGCAGCATTGACAATGCAAGTCTAGGGAAAGGAGATAATGCTCGTTATTGTAAAGAGTAAAAAGTTCCCCTGCACAGAGAGAATACCAAACAATGGAAAACTGTGGTTGGATATTTTCACACACCAGTCTTATGAAACAAAATGAGCGCACGCTCATTAAAGTGTTGGTGGAAATAGCATGATATCGGGAGCAATCTTCATGTCATCTGGGAATGTCTCAAATTGACAGACTTCTAATCCGATATCAAAATATTGCTGAAAAGGGTATTTCAGGGACATGTATCCTACTTCCTATTAATATGGTACGAAAACGGTCTGATTTACTGAAATCAAGCAGTTACCTTGTTTTTGTAGCCAATAAATGTTTCATTAAACACTAAAGTCCCTGGTTCTGTCAAAACTCCCATTGAAGCAGAGTTGTGATAAACCCAGGGATTTTTCAGAGTTCATTTTGTGTGTGTGCATGTGCATTTTGTTCTTTGCAGGTTCTGAAGTATTTACATGAGCTTACTGTATTTGAAAGATTTTTTGTAAATACTAGAAACAGGGTGGACACAAGGCAAGAGCCTGCATAGAGTAGAGGGGCATTGCTAGTGGGTAGAATCAACTGTCATTGGATACTTAAGGGAGGGGAAAGGGTGGAATTATGAAGTGGTGGTGGTTGAGAGTGATTTGACAGAATCTAGAAAGTTCTGGAAGGCAGATGTAATAAAGGTTGGTCACATAGGAGTGCTGGTAAGAGACTATATTTTTAATTTCCTGGTCATCTCATGACATGGGTAATGGTTACAAAAGTTTACATTGTGTACTATGTCAGGTGTCTGTATCTGACACTAGTGGCTGAAGTTGCTGAAAGGAAAGTATGGCTAGGAGGTTTGCCCAGACAATACAAATAAAATGAGGAGGGGAAGGGAGAAATTGGAGGTATTTACAGGTACAATCATCTTAAGTTTCTGATATGTGGTGTAAAGGTGCCCGGCCAGGGCTTGACCCTCCCTGAGGAGGAGAGGAGCCACACCGGTCTTGCTACGCTGTCCGAGTCTGCCCCTCTCGTCAGGGCTAAGCGACTCTGCCCAGTCGCCCGGGGACTCCGGCCTTCTGTATGGAGCGGAGTGAACAGAAAGTCAGCTTGGGGCTGAGTAAACAATAGTTCAGGCTGCTCAGATCCTTTGGGGCAGGACCGAGCAGTGGTACAGTTTACGGGGGCCCACCCTTGGGTCGGGTGGGGCACCAAACACACAGTTGTAGAGAGGCTCAGGCCCTCTTGGTTCAGGGCTGAGCAAGCAATAGTTCAGGCTGCTCAGGTCCTTTGGGGCAGGACCGAGCAGCGGTACAGTTAAAGGGGGCCCAGCCTTTGGTGCCCCGCCTGCCCCAAACACACAGTTGTAGAGAGGCTCAGGCCCTCTTGGTTCAGGGCTGAGCAAGCAATAGTTCAAGCTGCTCAGGTCCTTTGGGGTACAATTTACGGGGGCCCAGCCCTTGGGTCGAGCGGGGCACCAAACACACAGTTGTAGAGTGGCCTCCTCAGGCCAGGGGGAGGGGGAGTCTGCCACCCTTGAGAGGGTGGCAGGGGGGAACGCAGGCCCTCCCACTCCACTGCATTCCAGCCCGGGGCCCTAGTAGCGGCTAACACTGCTGACGGTCAGTGGGGATCCTGACCGAAACACACTGACATGGGTTCCAGTACACTTGCGGCCCGACTAAGGTCGGCTGCCCCTGGGCCAGTTCCAGTCTCCCCCTCTGGGCCTACCTGATCGGTGGCGTCAGCCTCTGGGAAGTCCAGTAGCATGGGCCCCTCCCAGCTGGGGCTGGGTGGTAGATCCGGCAGTACCTCTGGGAAGTCCGGCCAGGCCTGTTCCGGGGGGTTCCTTGGAGTAACAGCAGGGACGGGGTGGCTCCGGTGGTCCCTCCTCATAGTAGCGGGCGTGGGGAAGCTCCGGCAACTCCTCGTCATAGCAGGCGCGGGGAAGCTCCGGCCAGTCTGGGCAACCACCCGGGGTCTCAGCAGCCTCCCAGTTGCGAGCACCCTCGGGCAGGTCTGCTCCTGACAGCGGCTCGCCTCAACTGAGCACCGCCAGTCGGCTTTTATACTTCCGGGTCGCCTCCGGACCCTCTGAGGGGCGGGTCCAGAGCCCTGTGGCCCCGCCCCTTCCGGCATCTTGCGGGGCTCTACCCTCCCTGAGGAGGAGGGAAGCCATACCGCCTCCTTACATGTGGGTATCCAGTCCTATTTCAAATTTATTTTTTTAAAAAGTGTCATCCCCTAATGTTAACACAGTCCTAAAGCACAACTGGAATTCCAAAAATGTTTCTGCAATCACCATCTGCCTCATGGGTCTTTCTTTTCTCTTGTACCATTATAAGATTAAAGATCTTGATAACTACCCCAATCTATATGAAGGAGACTGTCACAACAGGTTGGTGAAAAATAGCTGAAGAGAAATCATGTTACACAGGACAATTGAATTTAGAATTATGCCCTCTTTTAAAAGACTTGCCAGGCTTCAGTAAGAGTTGAGGGTACTCAGCACCTCCCAGCCGTTTTCAGTACTTTCCAGGTTTGAGCCCTTATCTGGCACCAAAATATCGAATGTCCTCAATTCCTGAAAGGAAATACAGCTGTATGTGTCAAGCCATCCCATGGGTTTATTTAAAGATGTATCACCCCTTTTAGCACATACAAGTTTATCTGACAGTCAGTAACTGATTGCACTCATGGATTTAGGGCATTACATCACCAGCAGACCTCCTCCCCTGCTGTTTGGAGTCTAAATTCCCAGCTCATAACTATGACCAGTCATTAAGGGAGTTTTTGCCCTTTTAATTTTTACATTCAATCCCCACAATAAATTTTAGACATGCAGAATTTAAGTCCTCTTAACACCATTCAAAATAAACAGCTCATACAGGAACCTTAGCTAGCCTAGCTTTCCCTCTGGGGCAGCTATTTAAAAATTTACTCTTATTCCCAAAATCAAATAAATTTCAGTTAGTTTTTATTCTCAGAAGGCAGAACCCCCCACCCCTAATAAATCAAGGGGAAAAACTAGTCTGGAAAGCCTGTCCTTTGACAGTATGATTTCTTGGAAAAAACATAAAGAATTCACGCTGTCATTTAAGCTTATTTAACTTGGCCTCATTTTTTCAGTGTTTCACCCAGTCTTCCATTTACATTGTGTTCTATTGAAATAGAATAGTCTCAGCCAACGGGATTGCAGAGTTGCTTTATGTATGAGTTTTTGGGTCACAAATGTAGTGTAGTTTCCTGCAGCCATACAGAATTCAAATAGCTGCACTCTCTTTGGCTTCTGTCATCCGTATGCTAACAACAAATATGTCTTCCTTACTTTCTCATCTCTACTGGCAGATAAAAGAAAAACTTCAACATCTAAACAAAAGAGAAATTTAAGCATGAGAACAATAATAACTTGAGGATGCTTCTTGTTAACTTAGTGACTACATCTCAGGCTAATAAACATCCTTGGTCTTTGATTTCAGAATTAGTTTGGCCCAGGAAACATAAATTGGAAACACTGTTATCTAAATGTATAGTATGGTACTGTGTTGCCTCATGGTGATGCAACTTCATGTCATGCTGAAGTAGACAGCTCAGGAAAACCTGGAAGTTACAGATAGACCATTGTCCGCCTACACTTATGGTAGCTATTTGGAATGAATAAAAGTTTAAATAAGTGTGAATGTCCAGGGTATCAGTTGACGATGTCAGTTTATTGCAACTGTAGTTGAGAGGCTACTTAACCTGACTGATCAATACATACCTTTCCAGTCCATTTTAAACATAGTAGCTAAGGAATCTAATGACATACTCATTCTCACTGCAGATCTGAAAAAGCATTAAAACATTACTTCTAATAAGTCTGTCAGTACTCAAGGAATTAATGGAATGTGTATGACAAATACTCTTAAGAGTTGCAAGAATTAAGAAAGGCAATAACATCAGAGTTATTTCATACCTCCAATTATTACTAGACTTTCCCTTATGGAAGATTTTCTAGAGCAGGGGTCGGCAACCTTTCAGAAGTGGTGTGCCGAGTCTTCATTTATTCACTCTAATTTAAGGTTTCGTGTGCCAGTAATACATTTTAATGTTTTTAGAAGGTCTCTTTCTATAAGTCTATAATATATAACTAAACTATTGTTGTATGCAAAGTAAATAAGGTTTTTAAAATGTTTAAGAAGCTTAATTTAAAATTAAATTAAAATGCAGAGCCCTCCAGACCGATGGCCAGGACCCGGGCAGTGTGAGTGGCACTGAAAATCTGCCTACCCCTGTTCTAGAGAATTATCACATTTACAAGTGCAGTTAGGAGTCGAGATTCAGTTTTGTCTATATAACTACGTTTATAAATATCTAATTCTTGTTTACACTTTGGTTATAGTGTCACTTTTAACATTACTATAGTTAGGGCTTAAAATACGCTTTCATTATAAGTATCTACTGTCAGACGCATATGAAGACATCTAAACATTTTTCAGAACACTATTTAAAACATCTCCAAAAATTAATCTTACTAAACGTACCTCAAAATTTCATCTTTAACCTGATAATTAAGTCTGAGAATTTTTAGCCATAGTGAGAATTTTTGAAGTGAGCTTGTTAAAATTTTGTTTGAAAACAGGTTTGAAAAATGTTAAGAGACTTCTTTAAAATTTCAAACTTTTCATGAACTTGGAATTGTGTTCTACCCCTAGGCTGCCTTGCAGTGGAGGATGGAATGATCTGATGTAGCCATGACTTACCTCACAGCACTTTTGAGGCTTATCAGTTATTGTCTGCAAAGTGCTTTGAGGTCCTCATATGTTAGATGCTAGAGAAGGACAATATATTGTTATTGCTATTTGGAACTGCAGTAGTGATCCCCTAAATTTTGTACTAGGTTGTGCCATTAGTTAGATACATGAGTTAGAGGAACATTAGGGATACATAAGAGAGATTCTAAATTAGTTTCTCCTTCCATTCACTTGCAATGCCACTTTGCTGACAGCTGGATGGAGCCCTAAGTACATATTGGTTAGAACGGGGTTGATAATGTGAAGGGTTTCTGTAATCCAGATGCAATATCTTCTAGCTACTCAATACCAATGTATTAGATATAGATAATGGTATTTGGCCTTTTAAGATGGGGAAGACAAGTACATTGATGTACCCAGCCATGTTATATATTCCTTCTAGGCGACAGCCTCTTGCCTCCTCTGACACTACATCTTCATGAAATTGCAGACGTTCCTTTTAGTTAGATTAAGTTGGCTGTAGGTGGGTGAATCAGATCTGTGGCAAACTTGAAAACAGCATGACTGCTTTTAAGATAGCAATAATTTGTTTGCTTGCAGCACAGGCACAGCTCACACCCGCTGAAACCTGACCAATGAACTCTTGTTTTAACTTCTGGCCCTATGTACCTAGTCCACTGGATCAGTTATCTGATATCACTTTATAGCTACAACGTATGCAGTGTGTAGTATTAAACCATATGGTAATTCTTTTATGTAGTATTTCTTCTCTTTTTATTTTTCATTTTCCCACACCCACTCGATTTATTGTTGGCTGCTCTCCCAGCACCTTTCCTCCATGGAGAGAGTTGCATAAATAGACCTCTGTAGACTTTAGAGCACAGATATGGGTGGATGGATCTTTTCAACTCTGCTTCAGGGTGGTGTAAAGAGCATCTCATCTATGGTACATGTATACAGGATTCTGTAGTAAAGGAATTTGATCTATAAATGAGACTTCCACTCCTGTCTACTGTGACATGGGACCAGCAACAAACTGTGTATTTAAACTGCTGTGTATTATTGAACAGTGTCCTGCCTTGACTGTTTAGTCTGTCTGTGGTCAGTAGGAATGAATGTAGGGCTGTGGGGGAATTAGGAATAATTGAGGAAATTAAAAAAATCTGCATATATTTGCATTTTCCTCTTCATATGCCTTTTATAATTTAATTTTTATGTAGTCGCCATATTTAAAAAAAATGGCTATTTGTTTTTCCTCTTCACTTAGTTTGCTACTGAAATATTTAATTACATTTAGGACAAACATATTAGTGTATTTATTTTGTGCATGACTTACCCGTTACAGTAATGGGCCCAATCTTGCATTCCTTGCACATTCAGAATTTCCATTGATTTTAAATGGGAGTTTTTGGTTGCCAAGAAATACAGCATTGGGCCCACAGTATGGCTTATTATTACACAGTTACCACTGGAGGGATAGCAATTTGTTTTTTATTAAGATTTAGCTACATCAAAATGTGTGTTAATCACCTTGATTTTAGTTGGAATAACTAAGGGTCCCTCTAGAGGAAAGATATGAAGATTGTCTTTGCAAGTGAACACTTGGGAAAGAGAATCAGTTCATCTGGCTTGGAGGATAGCACAAATGATTTGAGGGAGAATGTGGAGAACAGTTTATCTGAAGTTGCATTTTTGGGTGTATGGGAAGGAAGGAAGAAAAAGAAATTAAAATAGCTGTCTTGTTGATTTAGTATTTGGAGGATTGTACCAATTATTCATCGGGATGTATCCACTTATGGAATGTGGGTCAAATTCAGAGGTGAGGTCAATAGTATAAGTTACCTGTCAGTAAATGGTTGTAAGTAGGTAGAGGTGGGGTATTTCTTACACACTGGCATGCAGAAGGGGAGGGTATTGCAGGAAAAGTGGTTAACAAGGGGGTGTAAATGTGCAGAGTAAGCAAAGAGAGTTTTCGTCTAAGCCCTTGGGCAGAGTGTGGAAATATATCACAGCACAGTGCACACCTCTAGACAGATATTGGGATACAGATATGAAAGGCTAATGACAAGAGATGAGCCTAAACCCCAATCCCTGATCTGAATACCATCCAAATTTGGAGAAGTTTGCATCTGAATTTGAGTTTTGCAGCGGATGGAGCATATCGACTATGAAGTGCTTCATTCCTGAAAAAAAGGGTGTGGTCAGCTAGAAACTTGACAGGCACATCTGCAGCCTTCAAAAGCACATGACTCCAACAGAGAGCGAACAGCTTCAGTGAATGACTGGAGTAACAAGCATCTTGCTGCAAGTTTGGCCAAGCCCCCAGAACGTCAGGGTTCTTATTGCTGTGGATGTGCCAAACAGTGTGTTTGTGTGCACACTACGGTGCCTTTTGCGCATACAGTCAGAAACCAGAATCTACAGATAAACACTCTCTCTCTAAAATAAAATACATGAAAATCACTTTCTGTTTCCTTACAGGCCAAGATCTAAATGCTGGATTTGTGTTTGCACCTCTGTGATTGAGGGCATCTAAAACAGTGGAAGCAAAATAGGGAGTGTAAATCCTTGTGCAGCGGTTTAGGTGATAATGAGATAGTATTCACTGTTGCAGGAGAAGCACAGAACCATGAACTTCAGGTCTGGGAAGATACAAAACATGCCAGTTCATCTTTGAAACATTTAAAAATAAATAAATAAATAAGGCAAAATTGTCCTTGTAGAGTGTGTGTGTGTGTGTGTGTGTGTGTGTGTGTGTGTGTGTATATATATAAAGGAATTTCATCCTCATGAGAAAAACCTTGATCAGCATTAAAATTTCCACTTCTGAAGTAGGTTTTCCAAGGCAGGAGGAATCAGACAGTGCACTCTTCTTGTCTGCCTTTATGGTGCACTTTGGAGACATTCCATGTTCATTAGCTTTTGGCTGAGGGAATGGCTCCATGTGTGAAGAAGAAAATTCCCTAGGGAATCGGTTGTGTAAACCACAGTCTGGGAGATAAGGCTGGACCTCAAAGAAGAAATTGGTCTTCTCAGATCATATTATGTCTACATGTCTGAGACTAGACAAGCGTTGGGAACAGAAAGAGCAGTATGCAGGAGGTTTTCATCAAACTGAGAATTCCGTGGGCAGATAGAATAAGTTGGCTAATAAGATAAAAGCAAAAAAATATAAGGAACTACAAAGAAAAACAACAGCAGAGGATGGAAGGCATGATGCTTCACTGGGGTGCTAAAATACAGGCGATTTCTATCACGTACTGGGTCCACAGTGCTTGACTTCCTGAGAAAATACTCCCAGACAACATCCACTTCTTGGAAAAACGTGGGTTGCGTGTTGGCACTCCAACATACTACATGCCAAAAAACAAAAACAAAAAAACCCCACTGAAATGAATGATTAGAACTTAAAAGTACTTCTCATGCTCATATTTCTAAAGCTACTAAAAATGTGTCAGGACCTGGGAGACTCCCATTTTCAAATCTGTTCATTTTGCAAATTAATGTGTAAATTCTGCATGAATAACAGAATACGTACTGCCCACAGGTCTTTAAATAGCTGGGTTGGAGTTACTTATACTATATTTTAGTAATGCATTTTACCTCCTCTCTAGTATAAATCCCTATAAATCTTAGCTGTATTTATCCTGAAGGCAGTGGTGTAGGTCCGGTCCGGTCGGCCATACCACTAAGATATTTATAGCTGGTATAGTGTACCAGAAAGACATAGGACAGGAGGGTCCTGCCCCCAACCCTTCCACACACAGCAGCTGTGTCCCCTGAGTTCTGTCTGGGGTCTCTACAGCAGCCCCACCAGAGGACAGGAATGAGGGGGCAGTGTGCAGCTGGGGGCAGCAGCCATGCCAGAGGAGCTGCTGGCGTAGGGCTGCCTGGTGGCCCCATGTTCTGCTCCTTTCCCTGCTGCAGTTCCCGGGAGAGCTGCTTTTGTCACAAGATGGTGGTAAGCTAATAAAACTCAGAATACACACAAGAAGCAGATCGGTTGAGTAAGAAGGTGCCACACTTTAATCTGTTATCCTTTGACGTACTCTCTTTCCTAATTGCACAAAACTATTGTCTTTCTCAAACATTCATATGCAGCATATTCTTTTAGCTAGCAGAGAACCTGATCAGATGATGAAATCTGGGGCTAGGTTAGCAAGAGATGATGGTGTGGGTGGAAAGTAGAACCTTTGTTGAATATACTGCATTTTTAGAAAGACATTGTATGTTCTCATTCTGTATCCCACCCTTCCCCCCTCCTCTGGAGCTTGTCACCACACATCTTCATGGGGTTTCCCTCAGGACACAGGTAATGCCACTGGTCAGCAGGTGTAGGCATTGGTTGACACACAGTCCTCCCCTCCCCAGTGAATTTTCCTGATGATTCAGGGAGTGAGAAACCAAGGGTCAAACTCAGTCTTGGTCTAAGTGAACATAATGCCGCTGAAGACGATGAAACTGCATTAACTTACAGCAAAGTCAGTTAGGAACTGTTGGGAACCCTAACAAGGAGAAGGCCCAATTTTTTTAAACCCTGTGTTAAATGCTTTTCAGGATGTTAACTAACATGGTGGTAAATATGCCAAAAGCTGCTAGAATTTCTTCTAGACTAGAGCTCTTGCCAATTCCAACAGCAGTGTTAGAATTGGTGGGGTGTAGACACCATCTTTGCAATGCTTCAACATGGCTACTGAACATAGTTACATGGTTTGTGCCCCTTTGGGCTACACAACAAATGTAACCAAGTCAAGTGACCTGGGTACAACACAGTTGTCCATGATTCATTTAAAATGTTCAAAATTTGTTGTTTGGACAGCATTGATGTCTCTGTAATAAGGCTGAAGCTTGAAGGCCTGCTTTTAGCTTGGGTACTTTGACACACCTAGGTCCTGTCCACAACAACATTTTTCACTGTGTTGTAACCAAGTCAAAGAACAACTGTATTTTAACTGAGTTTCCTGATTCAGATATATTTGTAAAGTAAATGGGGGCCTCTGCGTGTAGATTTAAACCATGTTCTAACTGTGTTTGAGTGCAGCCATTTCAAGTATTGTTTTAAACACAATCACAAGCATTAGTAGGAATCGGAATTTAATGCAACATGTAAATCAGGGTTCTAGGCATTTAATTTTTGTTCTTGTAGACAATATGTAATATAAATTTGTAAATTAAAGATTAGAAAGAGAATTTATACATTTTGTCTGACTGACCTTGTACTGTGTACGTGTTTTCCTTTGTTTCTGTTTTTGTTCTGATGATTAAAATACTCAGTTAAAATTATGAAAAATAATAATTAAGATGTTTTGATGAGAAGTTATTTGCTGTGGCTCTTTGCAGGAACTGGGCGCTTTTACTGTTTGGAGAGCATTGCATGCAATACAGAATTGAAGAGAGACATCAGAGGTGTTTCAACCCAGATATTTCTGAAGAAAGTGTTGTCTTGAAGGATGTGCCTAGGATTTTTCATTCAATATAAATCTTGCAGTGAGATTTAATTAAAGAGAATTAAATGTATTATGCCATTTACTAAACAGAAACTTTACTTATGCAGATATTGTTTGCGTATGTGTCAAAAGCAAGTACTAAAAGGGCTACTGGGCTAAAAAAACATTGAGATAACAGTAGTAACAATTTCCTAAACTGGTTGCAAGTTAATCACAAACTTGAGGCTTACTGTGTGTAAGATTCACTATTATCTTGCCCCGAAATAACACAAGAATTTCTCTGTACCCATATAATAAGCACAGCGCATCATTTTTGATAGTGCCAGCCAAAAGCCCAAGCACAATTTTACAGCCCTACATTTAGAGCAAATGGGTAACAGACTGAAAATTCCTGAATGAATGTCCAATACAGCAAATTATTTACTTTTTAGACATTTTAAAAATGTAATCAGATATGCCACAATGAAAGATGAATTTACAAAAATATTTAGATCAGAGGCCAAATTGACCACTGGCATAAACAACAAAGTTTCACTCACCAGAGAGTATGCCTTAGAATTACAACTTGGAAGCAAATATTCTGTTTTGAAATCCTAACATACTGTCTCTTGGTTTCTGTTCTTCTCATTTCTCTCCCATCATTCCTGTTTCTTTCCTTCCATAGCCTGTCAACTTTCACTGAGATTCACTTTTTTCTAATATTAAATGCTCTACTTAAAAATAAATTCCCTCCTGCTCTCTCTCTCCTCTCCCTTCCCCATCTCTCTTGACTCTTCTAAGATATTTTTCTTTTCTAAGCCTGCCTTTTTTTTAAGCTTATTTCCCCCTTTCATGGTTATATTTGCTGGCACTCTTAATGTGCTTGGCTGTGACCTGAAGCCGTGGGCCTCCTAACGACAAGTCAGGTTCTGTTGATATAGCTGCTATCTCTTTATTGGAGGAGGCACATTGCAAGGCAATGTGGTAGACTCCTGTGCACTTAAGCCATGCTGTTGCTTACTCTTTTTTTTCCTAAAGAGCATCACCTCTACTACTTCCTGTGGCCTCTCTTGTTTCACTGCCAATTCATGCCCCCATATATTAGGACACTGGTAAAGTAAGGTGTTAGCAGCTAGTAGCTCCTCCTCCGAGCTGCAGCTTCCTTTAGAATTTCACATGAGCACGTTCCTCCTACTCCATCTTACTGTTCTCCACATGTCTGGAGGATTAGTGAGCTCCAACCCAGCATCCTCACTTACCTGAGAAGAAAAGTATGTCATCCCCAGAGGAATTCTCCTCTAGGGTAACAGCACGCTGATATCATCTGTATTAGCTTCTGACTGGACAATTTTTGTACCAGTGTTTGCACTCAAGTAACATCCAACCCTTCACTGTCTGCTTGGTCCAATTAACATTAAAAAAAAAAACCCAAACCAACTCCCTGTTGTGTCTCACTGGGGTTTGCACTAGCAGAGGTGTCAGGATTTGGCGGTACAGCTATGCTGGTGCCAGTGTCTGCTAGGACTACTCCAGTTCATTGTTTCCTGAAGCTCAGTAGAGTCTGTATATTTTATATGAGGCACAAGAGGGGAACAGTTTTACCAAAATCAATTTCTTGAAAGGGAGACAATTAAAAGGACTAGAGAAGGATCTGACTGGATGTTTCACCACCAGGACAATGAACACATACCCAATTGCTTTGTGTGGATATGATGACAGACAATTAAATTTAAACCAGCTTGCAGGTAGCCAATAAATCTTACAGTAGCCTAGTTTATGAGCAAAAAGAGGTTAAATTTGCCTGATAGTTTTACTGTGAATTATTTGCTCAGCCTTACTTACATGCACACAATTGATCAGTTCCACTTCCATCCAGAAGAGGGCAGAGATGTACACACACCATTCGGACAGCCAATTGCTGTGTAATTTGCATTTTCTGTCATTACATTTTCCTTTTTCTGAGCACTTCCTCGCCACTTTTTCTCCCTTTTTGGCCCCTCTCTGCATCTCCTACTCTCCATTTAACTCCTCTTTCCCCCTTTGAAAATGCCCCTAGCACTCTCCATGCCTAACTATACCTTCAGCAAAAGCAGTGGTTCTCAAACTTCTGTACTGGTGACCCCTTTCACATAGCAAGCCTCTGAGTGCTACCCGCCGTTATAAATTAAAAACACTTTTAAATATATTGAACACCATTATAGATGCTGGAGGCAAAGCAGGATTCGGGGTGGAGGCTGCCAGCTTGTGACCCTGCCCCCATGTAATAACCTCACAACACCCTGAGGGGTCCTGCGCCCAGTTTGAGAACCCCTGAGCAAAAAGATTGTGTGAGCTAAAGACACCTCTCTCCCACTGAGGCGCATTGTAGCCCTAAAATGCTCTCTCCCTAATAATTTGGCAGTACTGCCCTCTGTGAAGTGTGTCTACACAGTGGTGCTCTTCTGTTTTCCTCTGTTGCTTGAATTACAGCATGGGAAAGTATGTTGGGTAGAGGACCCTTATTTTGCAGTGATGTTGAAGGTAGCTGGTTTCACCATAGATATACCATACCCAGATTAGGATTATGCATTGTTCTTTAATACTTAAGGAAAGGAATAAAGAATTACTTACTATATATAGACACATTAGTAGGGGCGTGTGAATCTGCTTCTGAAAATATGTAGTCGCGGCAAGATTTTCAAGAGTGACTAGTGATTTGGGGTGCCCCAATTTTGGAATGTCTGATATGAAACACTGGGCAGGGACCTATTTTTCCCAAAGTGTTGAGTACCCACTTTCCAAAAATCAGACCACTTTGAAGTGTCTCAATTTGGGCACCCAAAAAATCAAATCACTCAGAAACTTTTGAACATTTTGGCTATGGGGCTATCACTACAAACAGTATCTGTACAATTTCTATATAGGAAATACCAGTCTGTAGTACCTTTTTACCCCCAACATCTAAACAATTGCCACTGTTTTCCTCATCCTGATGCATGAAGCAATTTTCTAGATAAGAAATGGCAAATCTCTGTGTGGCAAAACTGTCACCTGGAATTTTGCAGGTTGGGCTCTTCTCTGTTAAGAATCTCTCTTTTATCACGGGTTTAGACAAAGAGGGAAGATGCTGAACACAAAGATCTTTGCTTGCCCTATTGGTTATGTTGTTGACTAGTACAACCTCCTCCACTCCAACCTCCTGCATGTTGTTCCTCCAGACTATCAACAGTATAAGCTGCTAAAATGAGCCCATAGCTTTGTTCTAAGAAGGGGATGATGTGATCCTCTTCATTGGCTACTCCTTCTCCAACACTTCTAATTCAAACTTCTCATTCTTGCCTTCAAGGCACTATATAACTCCTCATTTCCCTACATATATGACCTCATTTTTTTTTATTGCATTGCAGCCCTAACCCTGACCTCTTGCAGTCTGCCAGTAAGACCAGCCTTGATAGCACATTCATCCATTTCTCCTGTAAGTGTTTTCCAGCCTCATTCTAAGTGGCTGCCTTTGCACAGAATATACACCCTACTGTGGTCTGCCATCCCCCACCCCGCTCTGCACTGAAATCCCTCTTATTTAGCTCACTTTTTACATGTTGCCCATAGTAAATGAGTCCCTGTGTCCTATCTTTGTGTCCCTTAGTTTTAACATACAAAGAATGAGGTGGGGGGAGAGGAACACCAAAATGAGAATATGCGTTAACTGAGTAACCACTTGATGATGAAAATGATTACTTATACTGTTTTTCGTTTATCCAGAATGTATGCCCAGGCATTGCAGCTTGGCATCACGTTACAGCTGAAAAAAGGCTTGTGTCTGAATCAATTGGAGCAGTCACTTGTAATCCAAACCCTCTGTGTGAGTGAGTATTTCCAAGAACAAAGTCATTTTCAGTTCTTGACAACAACTTGGAACCAGAGCATTGGGAGTCCTGCTTGTCTTTAGTATTAATAAGGCAGAAACACTGATTGAAGCGGTTATAGTGACAATGACGCTGCATTCTGCAAGATTGGGTCATTTTGTTACAGCTGCAGTGGTTAAAAAGCCTTTGATTATATCTGACTAGAAATGTTTATTGTGTGCATGTTTAGAACTGCCATAGAGTGGTTTCCTCTAGGCTGCCCCCTTGTGGCCTCAAGGTGGCCCTGCAAACTGCTGCCTGCCTCTGTTTTCCTCTTCTGGTGGCCCCTTTCTCAGGGGCCTGTCCACTTTCTCCACCATATGTGATAAGATGGCCCCTGCCAGGGGCACTTTCCTATGGCAGGCTGAAGCACACTTGGTGGACTTGCCTCAGTTTCCTCTTCCTTGACAGAGACCCTAATAATTCCATGCCACAGTTTCCAAGTATAAATAGTCCTTTGTGAGGTTAATTTGTTACAAACAGTCACACACCCATAATCCTGAATTCCCCAGCATAGTCCAAACAATACATTCACTCTTTCAAGTCCCACCAGTTCCTCAACATGCCAAGTACAGGTCTGGTGTTTCTCACCACAGTTCCACTTTCCAGTACAGCTTCAGTATCTCTCACTTCACTGAGACTGTTTGGTACAGCTCTGATGTCTCTCACCAGGCCCCCTCCAGCTGGAGTGCTTCCCTGTCTGCATCATTCTTGGGCCTGGCTCTAGCTCTTGCCAGGAGACTTAAGCAGGCTGACCATCATTCCTCAGCCTTCCGCCCTCTCTGGCCCTCCAGCTTCAACTCTCTGACCCAGCTCTCATCTCCCACTGCTGCTCTCAGCCTTCAGCCCTCTCTGACTGTGGCTTTCTGGCCTGGGGAAGTGTGTAGGTGACCTCCCACCTGCCTTCTGCTTTCACCAACCTGATCTGGCTCCATTGCCCAACTAAGGAGATCTCACTGCTTCCTCCTTCAGGGGCATCCCCTTCCTGAAGCTTTCAGCCCAGCACTCTCTCTTCTCTCAGGACCCTCTTCTGCACTGGACTCTGCGCCCTTTGGGTTCTGGACTCTCTATTGCCCGTGGGCCGTCTCTCATGTAGAACTCCAAGGGCAGTCTGGCCCTTCTCACTACACTAACTTAGGGCATACCTGGACTGAAAAGGAGAGGTGGGCCCAACTTCATTTCAGGGCCTAGCTTCCCTGTTACAGGACCCTTCCATTTCCTATGACTGAAATATTTTGTGTTATTTGTGTGTCTTGATAACGCACTATAATTGTTGTTGAAAGTTATACATTAACATTCTTCCTATACCTTAGCACTCTGGGCTATACATACTCTTTGAAGTGGGTTTGGATTATCCCTTTTATTGTGGTTTCCTTTAATGTAGTCCCATTGCACATTGCAGTGATGCGGAGTATAAGCAAGATGATTCAAGCATTCAGGAACTGAACAGAGCAATGCAACTATTCTGTACCCAGATGTACATTTCATAGATAGCAACGACTGACTTAAAGCTTTATTATAATGGACTCGTTGCTTACATTTAACAGCAAGCAAAGGGTAAAAAAGCAGCAGGAGATAACAAAATAAGTATCTCATGTCTCTTTCTTTAAAATATCTTTCTGTCTGCTGGAGCAAAGCTGGAAGCAGAGTTGAGCCAGCATAGGAGGGAGTGCATGCAACTCTTTCAAACCGGGGAGGAGCAGCTGTTCCAATCTGTGCTTCTTCTGAGCCCTGAACGGTTTTTTTTTTTTTGCTCAGCCAGTTAAAATTATTTCAGGGTCTCCTTCCTAACCCTGCTCCCACAATGCTTCTGCGTAGCCCCATAATGTGTGCCCTAGTGTAAAACCTCAGTCTGGTCCCATGTCTCCCTTTTGTCCGTTGCTCATATATTTTTGAAGAGGAAGGTAAGTATCCATAGAAGTGATCCAGTGTAGGGAGACAAATAGTGCCAAGACTTTAGTGTCACCAGAGAGGAGGGGTTTCTTGCAGATCAGCTAGTGCTTGTGATGGCATGTAGGCCCAGCTAAAATTACTGTATGACTATAAACGGCTTAACTGATCTATGCCATTACAGAAAATTATGTTTGGGCTGACACTTGGTATTCTAACGTTCAACTGAATGTAGATTAAAACTTTGAAAACATAAACTTTGAAAAAGGGGCACGCTTGGCCACTATTGCAGCATCTTTGGAGACTTGGGTTCACATGTGGCCCAGGGGTCACAAGTAAAATGAGTTTGGCAGTCACCAGCTACTCCCTTATAAACATTTATTCATTACAAGACCCACACCATTTGTCATGGCTGTCAGTTTCTGTACAACAGAGGCCCAGGACTTTAATAACAAGGGTATTGTAAGTCAAGGTTGAGATGCACTGGCAGAAGTGTGAGGAAGCTTGCAAAGCAATTACCTGCAATTTGCCTGGTTCTCTCCACTGCTAAAGGTCACTTACTTTCAGGAACAGTACAATTCATCAAATTTAAAAACAAAAATTATGTAAAAGAGTTTTTTAATGGAAAGGCTGGCAAAGCCAGGACTAAAATATCACTGTCAGGAGACCATTTGAGCTTTTCTAAACCTCTCTGCCAAAGTTTGTTAAAGTATTTTCCCTATTAACTCTTTTGCAATCCTTGTCTTAAGTGTACCTGAAGTTTTAATGTTAAACCATTAAATCCATTTTACAACCACAGATTATAATGTCAAATATGAAGGATTTGTGAGGTTAGTAGCTGACCCTCAAAAGCTGAGACACAAACATGTTTACCTCACTTGGGGCCTTATCCTCATCCCATGAGAGTCAGTGGGGGCAGGATTCAGTTCATGTCTGAGTGCAAAATCCGTAAGAGAATAATGGTGCCATACATGAATTCAGAATAAGCATGCTGCAATATTTGATTTTAAAGCACAGAATCTGCCAATTACTTTGCAATAGCATTTTTAATTTGAAAATGTCATTGCAATGAAATATTGCTGCAATGCCATTTTTAATTTGAAAAGGAAAGCTTTCAAGAAGTGAAAGTAAACAATTAAGACTAATTATGATTTACAAAGTAGTTAAGGGGTTCATATAAGGAGCTAGAGCAAGATCAAGAGCATAATACAAGAGAAAGATATAACAAGCTCGTGAGTATGGTTTGAAGCTAAGAAACAAAAGGTAGAGTCCAAATTAGCTTTTGGAGGTGGGGCTTCTCACAGCAGTTGATCAGCATGCAGATATAGATGTCAAATGAAATAGTTGGAGCAAGCAAGTAGTACAGAGGAATTTAAGGAAATGTTCATTAGTCATTTAGAACCATATAATCTAACTGTTTGTATCTTCTGAAAAGCAGGATACATATTCTACAGGGGCTAGGTGGTTTGGTTTATCTACAAGCTCTTAGTTTCTACTATATGAGTAATATATGTAATTGACCAGCATTATACTGTAGCATTAGAATTAATTCTGAACAAGAATCAAGTTAATTTTTACATATACTTTGTATGTAATTAAATGTGGAGGCTGCTGGCATCATCTCCACATCCTTCCAGAATAGTGAAACCAAGAAGGATTAAGTGTTGTAAGCAATGATTCATTCTCCTGCTCTGCAACCTGCCAAGAGATCTCTAGAATGGCATTGCTGTTGGTAATGGAAACAGCTATCCCTCCTCCCAGTCAGAAGGAAGGAAACTGATACACGTGGCAGGCAACCAGGATGGTGATGAACAAATACTGTAGAAGTTAAGGAAACTAAATATCAGACTAAGAATCTGGAAAATATGCCAGAACAAAAAAGGATAGAAGCACAGTAAAAGCAAAAGGAAGGAAATAAAAAAAATAAGCAAAAGAATTCCGTTACCAAAAATAATTCCCAGGATCAAGTATTCTTTAAGAACCAAAGCCTGTACTCCTGAAGTAGAGGATGATTTTAAAAGGGAGTGAAAGCTACTGCAAGATGTTGAGCATCCATCCCTAACATGGAAGTTAAAGAGAATCTTTCTTGAATAAAGACTGTCTACGGGCTACAAGATTTGTCCCTCAAATCTAAGAGAATTTTCAAAGTCAGCAAAATAATTCTTAAATTTATCGGAACTGCTCTCATTGAAGTCAATGGTAAAACTCCCATGGATTCAAGTATTGTGACAGACCCAGGCCAGTAGTGTACAGGAGTCTGGTAGAGGGCAAATATACTGGTCACTGGCTGAGTAGTTTTCTGTTCCCTGAGTGACCAGAGCAGGGGCTGTACTAAAGTAATCAGGAACCTGCTAGAACCAATTCAGGCAGACAAGCTGATTAGAACACCTGCAGCCAGTCAAGGCAGGCTAATCAGGGCACCTGGGTTTAAAAAGGAGCTCATTCCAGTCAGAGGAGAGGAAGTGTGTGTGAGGAGTTGGGAGCAAGAGGCACAAGGAGCTGAGAGTGAGAGGGTGTGCTGCTGGAGGACTAAGGAGTACAAGTGTTATCAGACACCAGGAGGAAGATCCTGTGGTGAGGATAAAGAAGGTGTTTGGAGGAGGCCATGGGGAAGTAGCCCAGGGAGGTGTAGCTGTCATGCAGCTGTTACAGGAGGTACTATAGACAGCTGAAATCCACAGGGCCCTGGGCTGTAACCCGGAGTAGAGGGCGGTCTCGGGTTCCCCCCAAACCTCCCAACTCCTGATCAGACACAGGAGGAGTTGACCCAGACTGTGGGGAAGATCACTGAGGTGAGCAAATCTGCCAATAAGCGCAGGACCCACCAAGGTAGAGGAGGAACTTTGTCACAACTGGTGTCAGGAGTGGGATTTTGGTGTGCACAGCACAGCAGAAGAAGGAGGGTGATTTAAAAAAAAAAAGGTAGAGGGTTTATTTTTTTTTTCACCACAATGAATGACCTAGTACGGGCATTGGTACAAGCTATGGCAGCCCAGCAGGAGGCTACCCGTGTCCAGGCAGCTGCCCAACAGGAGGCAGTGCGGCTGCAACAAGAGACTAATCGCCTGCTGATGGACCAGGCTTCTCAAGACTGGGCTATGTTGCGGGAACTGGTAAAGCAGGTAAAGACCCTTACAGAGCTGAACCACGGCCATGATGGGATGCAGATCATACGGGCCAGCCACTGGCTGCAGAAAATGACAGGGGAGGATGATGTAGAGGCATACCTTCTGGCCTTTGAGAGGACAGCCGTATGGGAGGCCTGGCCTCGAGATCAGTGGTCTGGCATCCTTGCCCCATTCCTGTGGGGAGGCCCAGAAGGCCTACTATCATCTGCCTGAAGTGGCTGCAGCAGACTACCCCCAGCTGAAAGCAGAGATCCTGGCCAGATCTGGGGTAACAACTGCAGTGCGGGCCCAGAGGTATCACAAGTGGATGTACCATGAAAATAAAACCCTGCGGTCTCAATTGTATGACCTCATCCATCTTGCACGAAAGTGGTTACAAACAGAATCCCGGAGTCCGGAAGAGATACTAGAGGTTCTGGTCATCAACCGATACATTAGGGGGCTACCACCAGACCTTCGTGCTTGGGTAAGCCGGAACGAACCCTCCACCTATGATGAGGTTGTCGCACTGGTAGAGAGGCGAAGGACAGCGAGGGAGCTGACCTGACCAGTTAAGGAAGAGGCACCCCAGGTTAAACTAGCAGCACCAAGCCCTAGAGCTCGGGTGACTGGGCAATCAGGGGATCACAGGTGGAAAAAGAGAGGGGCTGAAGGCCCACCAGAAGCCACAAAGAGTCGGAGCACTGAGGGAGAAGAGGATCGTGATGTTAGACGGCCCAAACCAAGAGACTGGGGTATGCCTAAGGGTCCATACAGATGGTATGCCTGTGGGGAGTGGGGGCATATAGCTGCACAGTGTCCCAATGCTGAGGAGCCTATGCAGTGTAACCTGGGGAACTGGGAGCATGGGTCTGCCCTAATCCACCTTGTGGGGGTCTCACTAACCTCACTGTGTACACCAGACCAGTAAAGCTAAATGGGGTAGAGACCACAGCACTGGTTGATTTGGGGAGTGCTATCACACTTGTCTCAGGGAAGCTTGTGAAGTGTAGTCAGCTGCTGCGGGCTAAGCGTACGGGGATAACATGTGTCCATGGGACAGTTGGTTATTACCCCACCATCCCAGTAAAAATTGAGATTCAGGGGAACACTACTGAGGTAGCAGCAGGTGTAGTCCCTAAACTCCCATACCTGGTGCTCATAGGGACGGACTTCCCAGGGTTTGGAGACTTACTCCCAGTAGGAGGATTGGAGAAAGAGGGGAACCCTGAAGTTAGTGAGGCTTCCACAGGAGACTGTCAACCCCAGTCTTCTCTGAAATATCCCCAGATTTATTTTCCATTCCCAGACAGGGTAGAAAGTCGAAAAAGGAAAGGAGGGCAGCTAAGGCCTTGGGAACCTGAATACTGGCCCAAAGCCAGAGGGTTGCTCTCATAGGTAGGCGGACCTGAGCAGTTGAAAAGAAGGCCACCCAGGAGGGAGAAGCACCTGAGTCTGACCCCCACCCTAGTGCTTCTGAACCAGTAGAGGCAACAGAGACTGGGCCCCTAGATCTTGGGCAGATTAGCCCCGGAAGAGGAAATTTTGGATGGGACCAGGCTGAAGACCCAAGGTACAACAACATTAGAAAGGAGGTGACTGAAATAAATGGGGTCCCCATGGAAGGGAGAACCCAGGGACCAGGACCCTACTTCATAATGAAGAAGAAGCTCTTATACCGGGTTACACCAGTACAGGGGCAGAAGGTACAGCAGATCTTAGTACCTCAGAAACACCAGAACGCTGTATTAAGTCTTGCTCATAATCAGCTTTTTGGGGGGCACTTGGGGGTAGAGAAGACCCTGGCACGAGTCCTACGACGATTCTTCTGGCCCGGAGTACATGAAGAAGTGTGGAGATACTGTCCGTCCTGCCCGGAGTGTCAGCTGCACAGTCCCCGTCCCCACCTGAGGGCACCTTTAGTACCTCTTCCCGTCATAGAGGTCCCCTTTGAGTGAATAGCCATGGACCTAGTGGGACTCCTGGAGAAGACAGCTCAGGGCCACCAATATATACTTGTTGTTTTGGACTATGCTACTCGCTATCCAGAAGCCGTTGCCCTGAGGAACACAGCCTCTAAAACGATAGCCAAAGAGCTGGTGGGGATCTTTGCCCGAGTGGGGCTACCAAAGGAGATATTAACAGACCAAGGAACCCCATTTATGTCAAAGCTAATGAAGGACCTCTGTATGCTGCTCCATATACATACCCTGAGAACTTCAGTTTACCATTCGCAGAATGATGGGTTGGTAGAAAGGTTTAACCGAACCCTCAAGGCTATGATAAGGAAGGTGGTAAGTTGGGACAGGAAGGATTGGGACACTCTACTGCCCTACCTTATGTTCGCTATCCGGGAGGTACCTTGGGCCTCAACTGGGTTTTCCCCATTCGAGTTATTATATGGACGTCACCCCCGTGGCATACTAGATATCGCCAAAGAGATTTGGGAAGAGGAACCCAATGAGGGGAGAAATCTAATAGAACATGTAATACAGATGCGAGACCGGATATCCTGTGTCACCCCTATTGTACGGGAACATTTGGAAAAGGCACAGGAGGCCCAGAGAACCTATTACAATCGCCAGGCAAAAGTCCGACAGTTCCAACCAGGGGATCGGGTGATGAGTGTTGGTACCCACAGCAGAAAGCAAGCTTCTGGCCCAATGGCAGGCGACCTATGAGGTGGTTGAACCCATGGGGGAAGTAACCTACAAGGTGCGGCAGCCAGGACGCCGAAAACAAGAACAGATTTATCACATCAACCTTCTGAAACCCTGGCATGCACAAGAGGCATGCATAACTATCCAGGAAAACAAGCCTTCCAAACAGGTGAGAGTGTCCCCCGATTTAACACCAGACCAGAAGAATGAGGTGTCTGAAATGATCTTCCAGAACCAAGATGTGTTCTCGACAAAACCAGGTCAAACAACTGAGACATATCACCACATCGTCACAAACCCTGGGGCCAGAATAACAATGAGGCCCTATCGGGTGCCAGCGGCCAAAAGGGAGGAAATAAAAGCAGAAGTAAAAAAAATGCTGGAGTTGAGGATCATCGAAGAATCCCACAGTCAGTGGTCCAGCCCAGTCATGCTGGTGCCCAAACCTGATGGCACCACAAGGTTTTGCAATGACTTTTGGCAACTAAACAAAGTATCCCAGTTCGACGCGTTCCCCATACCTCGCATAGATGAGCTAGTGGATCGTCTGGGGAATGCCCGGTACTTAACTACCCTAGACTTGACAAAGGGGTACTGGCAGATTCCCCTTGTGGAAGACGCAAAGGAAAAGACTACGTTCTCTACACCAGAGGGTCTTTTTCAATATACTGTCCTCCCTTTTGGACTACATGGGGCCCCAGCTACTTTCCAGCGCCTCATGGACAAGCTATTATGCCCGCATAACAGTTATGCTGCTGCCTACTTGGACGATGTGGTCATTCATACCCCAGACTGGGAAACCCACTTAGAGAAGGTGGAGGCAGTCCTTGATACCTTCAGGCGAGCTGGCCTTACAGCAAACCCTGCCAAGTGTGCTGTAGGGTTTACAGAGGCCAAATATCTTGGCTACATTGTGGGAAAAGGTCTGGTAAAACCCCGAGTGCACAAGTTGGAGGCCATCCAAAATTGGCCCCGACTGCATTGCAAGAAACAAGTCCGGGCATTCCAAGGTGTAGTGGGGTATTACCGACGATTTATCCCCCACTTTGCCACAAGGGCAAGCCCCCTGACAGACCTAGTGAAAGGCCGTGGACCTGATCTGGTGAGATAGTCTGACGCAGCAGAGGAAGCATTCACAGAGCTACGGACTGCCCTCTGCAGTAACCTTGTACTGATAGCCCCTGATTTCACAAAGGAATTTATCCTGCAGACAGATGCATTGGAAGTAGGGTTGGGGGCCGTTCTATCACAGATGGTCGGGGAGGAGGAACACCCAATTCTCTACCTCAGTAGGAAACTCCTTCCGAGGGAACAAAAATATGCAGTGGTGGAGAGAGAGTGCCTCGCCGTAAAATGGGCCATGGAAGCATTGCACTACTACTTGCTCGGGCGCAGATTTGTCCTCGTGACCGATCATGCCCCTCTTCAATGGATGCAGTGGAACAAGGAGAAGAACACAAGGATGACCAGATGGTTCTTATCCCTCCAACCTTTCCAGTTCCTTGTGCAACACAGAGCAGGGAGCCGTCACGGTAATGCCGATGGCTTGTCATGTGTGCACTGTCTGGCATCCCAAGCTGCCCAACCCCTTGGTGTTGAGCAGGGGGGAGGGATGTGACAGACCCAAACCAGTGGGGTACAGGAGTCTGGTAGAGGGCAAATATGCTGGTCACTGGCTGAGTAGTTTTCTGTTCCCTGAGTGACCAGAGTAGGGGCTGCACTAGAGTAATCAGGAACCTGCTAGAACCAATTTAGGCAGACAAGCTGATTAGAACACCTGCAGTCAATCAAGGCAGGCTAATCAGGGCACCTGGGTTTAAAAAGGAGCTCACTCCAGTCAGGTAGAGGGGAGCCAGAGGAGAGGAAGTGTGAGGCTACATCTTCACTACCCGCCATATCGGCAGGTAACAATCGATTTCTTGGGGATCGATTTCGCGTCTCATCTAGACACGATGTATCAATCCCCGAACACGCTCCTGTCGACTCCGGAACTCCACCGGAGCGAGTGGCGGTAGCGGAGTCGACAGGGGGAGCCACGGATGTCGATCCCGCGCCGTGAGGACGGTAGGTAATTTGATCTAAGATACTTCGACTTCAGCTACGTTATTCACGTAGCTGAAGTTGCGTATCTTAGATCGATTTCCCCCTCCCTAGTGTAGACCAGCCCTGTATGAGGAGCTGGGAAGCAAGAGGCACAAGGAGCTGAGAGTGAGAGGGTGTGCTGCTGGAGGACTAAGGAGTACAAGTGTTATCAGACACCAGGAGGAAGATCCTGTGTTGAGGATAAAGAAGGTGTTTGGAAGAGGCCATGGGGAAGTAGTCCAGGGAGGTGTAGCTGTCATGCAGCTGTTACAGGAGGAACTATAGACAGCTGAAATCCACAGGGCCCTGGGCTGGAACCAGGAGCAGAGGGCGGTCCCGGGTTCCCCCCAAACTCCCAACTCCTGATCAGACACAGGAGGAGTTGACCCAGACTGTGGTGAAGATCACTGAGGTGAGCAAATCTGCCAATAAGCACAGGACCAAGGTAGAGGAGGAACTTTGTCACAGTATGCAGAGTAGTATGTTGGGAATAAATCTACTTTAAACACTGCAGGGATTCAGCTGAATTCATAGTTCAGATAATTTAACAAATCCTGCTGATTTATGGAGTTTAATAAGATTCTACAGTCAAATCTCATAGTCCTAATTCAGTTGATTTGTTCTCAATGTTGGCTGTTGGACGCTGAGCACTTTTGAAAATCTCGCCTTTTCATTTAGGTGCCTAAATGAGAGCTGAGCTGTTTTGAAAATCTGCCCCTGAAATTAGAAGTTTCTTGTGAAAGAATGGGGAGATACACAGGCTAGTACTCTTATAATATCTTCCTGAATACCGTGGTGTTGTCCTGCTTACGTTGATTCACTACACAAACTAAAGAGAGTATAAGGCTCATGAATTGTCTCTCTCTGCTTTAGGTGAATTCTTTTTGTTGCTCTTTTGACCCTTTTGGAAATGATGGCTTTAAATCTGTCTTCTGTAGTTGCTTTCATTGTACTAAGTGATGAACTGGTAAGATAGCCCCTTGCAGAGCTTTGCTGATAGTGGATTTCTTAGTAAATTGTGTTCTTCACCAATGCTGGGTTTTAGGAAGCTCTTCTGGTGTCTTTTTAAAATTTTCTTTATTTTTAATCCCTTCTTTCATGTTATTACCTTGTGGTTTTGGTTATGGCAGAAAGGCTTTGGCAAATAATAGGTGGCACTTTACAGTGTGTTGGCAAGCTGGAGAGGCTTTGAGTTTATTTCATCGCCTCCAGTAGCTTTCTCCAAGGTCAAGTGTATTTGGCAAAGAATTTTATCTGGGTTCAGGGGTGTGGGTCCAGAGGCAGGAGGTCTGGGTGCAGGGGGCTCCAGATGCAGGGGTAGAAGTTCAGCGTGGTGGGGTTCGGGTAAGGAGGGCTGTGTGGGTTCTGGGTGTATGGGGTGAGGCTTGGTGGGGGTATCTGGATATGAGAGGTCTGGATGCACAGGGATTGGACGGATGGGGGAGCAGCTTTCTGTTCAGTGACTCTTCCCCCCCCCCCACAGCTGAGGAGTGATAGGGCAGGAAGCAGAGGAGGATGCTGAGCTTCCTGCAGCTGGGGAGGTTTCTGGGGGTGGGTCTGACACAGCCTCAGCCACTCCTGGCAGGGGAAGAGCAAGTCCTGTCTTCTACCTCCAGCCCAGCTGGGACTAGCAGCTGATCCCAGTTCAGGGTAGAAGCCACTGGCTGGGGTGTCCCCTGATCTGCAGTGATTTACCTCTCCGCCTGCTGCTCCGGGAGCCTGAAACGATGTACCTGCACAGCTAGGCAGTGGTGTCTGACTGCTTTTGCAGCTTCCCTGTAGTTCCCTGTCACAAAGCCATTTTTCTGTGGGGAAGCAAAGAAATCTGCAGGGGACATGAATTCTGCGCACGCACAGTGGTGCAGTCTTCCCTCAGGAGTATCTTACATGATTCAGCAGCAGGATTGGAACCTTCAGCTCCATGTCCTAATTCCTTGTCTAAAATCTTCTTGCCCAGCCAATCCCAGTTTTCCCCTCCTGTCTCTCCTCTCACCTCGATTGACTCTCACTCCCTCCCCAGCTCCTCATCCAATCTCAGTCTCCTGCAACTCCTCCTTGGCTTCTTGCCCCACTCTCTTTGCCCAGGCAGTCTCAGTTCTTCCCCTTCACTTCAGTTCTTTGTCAGAATTGTTTCTCCTTCCTGGTACCCCAAGTTTTCTTCTGGGTTTGTACTCTCCTTGCCCACCCAGTCCCAGTGTCTCACCTCAAGTTCTAGTCAGAGTTTCTCCCCCCTTCCCTGCATCCAGTCCCAGTTTCATCCAACTTCTTGTCTCATTCTACTCATTTCCCTGCCCCTGGTATGGCTTTTATTCTCTCTGTGTTTGACTCAGACAGCTTCTTCCTCCAAGCGTGCCAGCAGGGTGAGCATTGAAAACACATAAGAGAAAAGCTCTCTTCTTTCAGTTCTGGTACCCAGGCCAGAGCAATGCAGAGCAACAATTACATGGAAAGTTCTTCTGAGCCCCTGTAACCGTGGAGTGGAGCATGAGTCAGTTGCTGTGGGGATGGCACATGCACAGTCTGGTAGAATTGATCAGAACATTTCTGACAGAATGAAATTTTAGTGAAGGTTTTTTGGGGTTGAGACTCAAGAGATAGACTTTCTCCATAGCCATGTTCAAGTCCCTGCTCTGCTTGAATTGGTGATGGAAAAACTCCATGGAGCAGGGACTTAAACCTGGGTCTCTTGCACACCCCAGGCCAGTGCCTAAACCACCAGGCCACTCAGCTTGAACATTATAGATACTTCTGCCTGAATAGCAAATGGACATTTCAACACAATTCTGTTTTTGCAAAAACATTTGAAAGGTTTTGTTTTCATTCCAATGTAGAACAAAAGCAGATTTTTTTAAACTTCAAAAGTTGCCACGAAATGGAATTGTCATCCTCTGGACACTTCTATGGTCTGGCCACACTTCAGAGCGGGGAGTGGATGGAGCATGCTCAGTGAGGAAGGAACCTTAAGAGATTTTAACTGCTAAACTCAAAATAGCAAAGTGCAGTTTTTCAAAGGTTTATATTCTATGATTAAATGTAATGAAACTTGAGCAAAAATTTGGGCGGATTTTTAAGGGGAGGACAAATAGCACATCCCTAACACTTCAAGTCTCTGAAGCAAAGCACGGGGGTGCTAGATCATTTAAAATAAAAGATGTAAAAAAAAATTTTATATGGGAAAAACAATTTTTTTTTCCTAGCCTTGTTCTCAGAAATGGCTGAACCATTTTGGCTGAAAATATTCTGAAATAAATTCAACCTAAAGCAAACACAAAAAATTTCAGCCCAAACACTTAAAATTTCACCATTTAGAAACAACTGGAAACAGGGAAGCTGCGATGCTTCTCAGGGGTACCCAGGGCTGTGAACACCTCACTACCATCTGCCCTTAGCATGAGGAAGCCTTGTCTGTGCCTGACATGGGTCACTCCCCAACTCCACCAGCCACAGACAACACAAGCACACCCTTCTAGGCCTCACAGGCCTTGCTGTTACCCTGTAGGTTAACAATTGGCACATTCCAGCCCTAGAACCCTCAACACTTCTCACTGGAGTGTCCTGCTGGGATTCACTACTTTCAAAGAAACAGTACACTCCACTTTACTAGTTCCGTCAAGGGGTTGATCAGCAAAGAAAGTTGCATCATGAAGGTTAGAAAATGTGGGAATAAAGTGAGAATTGCTAAAAGTCAAGATGACTTAGCTCTTGGCAAAGACATGAAAGAAAGAAAGAGGGTTTTTTAGTTATATAAATAAAGAAAATAAGGAAGGACAAGGTTGGGCCGCTATGCAGTGTGGATGGGAAGGAGAGTAAAGATAATCTATGTATGGCCCCAAAACTAAATGAATACTTTGACTTGGTTTTCAATTATGATAATATGGAACATTGGCATGAAGACAATATGGCTGATGGCAATGAGTGTCTAAAAATAGAAATTACCCTATATGAGATTGGAAGAAAATTTTAAAGAGCTAAATGTGCTCAAATTGGGGGGGGGGGTGAGGAATAATTTCCATCCCAGAATACTGAAAGTTCTAGCACATGAGATTGCTAGTCTGGTCATAAGGGTAGTACCATGTGACTGGAGAATAGCTAATCTCATACCTATATGTAAGACAGGGGAAAAATTACCTGGATAATTACCGACTCGTTAGTCTGATCTCAATAGTATGCAAGAATACATTGAGAACAAATTGTGAAAGAAAGAATAATTAAATTCATAGAGGTAAAGGAAATGTAATGCAACATGGGTCTACCAAAGCTAGATCATGCCAGACAAATCTGATTTCCTTCTTTGAGAAAATAATGGATAGTTTTTATAAAAGGAAGTGCAGTCGATCTAATATAGGTGGATTTCAGTAAAGCGTTTCACACAGTATCACATGAGAAATTATTAGTTAAATTAGGGAAGTTAGGGCTCAGTACAAGCATTATAAGGTAGCTTAAGGCAATGGGTTGTGCTGAGAAGTGAACTATCAGACTGGAGGGTTGTTACTAGTGGAGTTCCTCAAGGATTGGCCTTAAGACCAATCTTAGTCAATATTTTTATCAGTGACGTTGGCACAAAGAGTAGGAGTGTGCTAATGAAATTTGCTGATGATGTAAAGTTGGGAGACAACATCAATACAGAGGAGGATCAGAAAATTACACAGGAAGCTCTGGATGATCTTGAAGACCAGAGTGACAGAAATAGGATGTAATTCAATAGTACGAAGTGCAAGGTCATGCACTTAGAGTTTAATAATAAGAGTTTCTGCTACAAGCTGGGGGCTCATCAGCTAGAAATGACCAAAAAGGAGAGAGACCTGAGTGTGTGGGTCAATCACAGGATGACTATGAGCTGTTTTATGTTCCTAAAGCTCATGCTTCAGGGTTTCAGTCAGTCACTGGCAGGAGTTAGGAAGGGATCCCTCCCAATGTATTCTGGGAGTTTTTTAAAAATTTCCTTCCTCTGAAACATCAGGGATGACCGCTGCTGAAGATGGGACATTGGGCAGGGCTCTGAGGTGGCACCAAACATTCTTTGTCAGGTGCTTGGCTAGCTGGTTCTTGTTCACCTGCCTAGGGTCTAACTGATTGCCATATGTGGGGTTGGGAAGGAATTTTCCCCCAGGTCAGATTGGCAGTGACTTTGGGTTTTTCTTTTCACCTTCCTCTGTAATGAGTGGGTGTGGGTCACTTGCCAGGATTATCTGGGCACTTCTCACTTAATTATTTCACGCCTATTGCAGGGGCCTTGGTTCATCCTATTCTATTCCTGTGGCACATAATAGTGTAGTCTTGTATGGGCTGTAATACTTTGGTCTCATTTCCATTGCTGGGTTTAGAGTGCAGGTGCTGGATGGTGCTGGTGGCTTGTGGTACACAGGAGGTCAGACTAGATGATCTAGTGATCCCTTCTGACTTTAAACTCCAGCTGTGACCTCCAGTCTCCGCTCCGCTAAACTCACAGCACTTGGATACATTTACAGTGAAATCAAGTATAATGTTTATTTAACAAAGAATAATTCAAGTAATTGCAAGTAGAAGTATTGGAAACAACTGGTTTCGTATAAACTAAAACCATAACACGTGTACTAAAGCCTAGACTTAAATTAACAAGATACTCATGTCTAGCAGAGTATTGCTCACACAAACTCCTTGCAGTATTTTATAGCCAGGCTGGCCATAACCCTCCTTTCATGAGACAAGCATGCTGTCAGCTTGCCTCCTTGGTGAAAGACCCCATGTTTTCTTGCACCCTAAGACACACCAGAACGATTCTTTGTCTTTATTCACAAACAGGACCCACTTGCCATATGTTTCATCTTGTGAATTTCCTTTCCTGTAGATTTTGCAATTTCTTATTTCTTCTGTGGCTCAGTATGCAAAGAGGCATACGCTACACCATTTATTAGACAGAGAGATAGGTGTCTGTTACCTCGTGCCTGAAAGGAACCTTTCCTAGGTACATTACTTCCTGGTGATCTGCCTCAGCTCCAGGGCCTTAAGAATACAATTTTCAGTAGAGATACATAACTCCTTAAATATTATGTGTACAAACATTTTGCAGTGATTATGGTCAGTGGGCTACTGACTCTCAATAGAGACCTCACATGCCAACTGTTATGCACATAGCTGACTCAGGGAATCCCTGTAAAATACTATGCACCCCCTGTGCCTTCTGACGGCTGCCACCAAGAGGTCCCTGGGTCACAGAAGTTGTTGTGTGACCTGCCATCCCCCCATAACATAGAAGCCTTCAAAATGAATTCAGGAATCTGATAAAGTCTACAAAATTAAATTCATATTCCCTTAGACTAGAGGCTGACAGAATCTTAGAGTTAAGTATGTACCACTACTTTCAGAAACTGGGAAGTAAGAGGATGAGTCATGCAATGTTAATAATGTAACTGACTCCCTGTTATGTAAGGCCACTGCTTTACACTTTAAAGAGCTCATTTTTGAGCTATCATTATGTTCAGCTAAACAGCACCTGACTGACAGTTACACTGGAAGCTGTCTGATTGGTTTTCCACCAATGGAGAAACCTTTGTTAGATTGGGAACATGTTGAGGGAGGGACTCTTTCCCTGTATACTGTGGGCACAACCAGAATGTACATATGTCATTGTGCCTCAGTGGGTCACAACTGAGAATACCAAATTTAGGGCAAACTGCTAAGAAATAGGGCAGACACACCCCAAAACTGGAGGCTATTCTTCCATAAGATATACCAAACCAGTAACAAAAGTAAACTTCTGTCTCTCCACACTGGCTAACAAGAAGTCAGAAATGCAGCCTTCTTAGGTATTCCAGTCCTTGTTTCAACAGCCAGACACTAGACTTAATGATGAGTGGTTATTTAAAACCAATTTCATCAATCAAAGGGTTCTTCTGATCCAAAAGACCAGCCACATACCCAGTCTGCGGGCTCCCACACAGACATCCAAGTCAAATATGATGAGGATTACTGAAAATCTTAATCATCATACAAAAAGTTCTACCAATCCCAAAGGATCAGACACATTACCTCCCAGGTCAATGAATATTTTAGATCTTACCCAAATACATGCTTACAGCCAATTCTGAAAGAACTCTTTGCAACTCTAGAGCTCACCATCTCTGCTATGAAAATGACCTAAGAACTATATTCCTGTCTGTACATATAATGATCATTTAACCAATTCTCTCTCTCCTTTTTTTTTAAAATAAATTTTAGTTTAGTTAATAAGAATTGGCTGGGGCGTGTATTTGGGTAAGATCTAAAATATTCATTGACCTGGGAGGTAACGTGTCTGATCCTTGCAAGGTATCTTTTTTATCCCAATACAGAATGGGAGGTGTGTTTTTTTTTAAGAGAGTGCAAAAGGCAGAAACACCTAACATGCATACTCTAAACTTAGGTCAATAATTCCCCCCAAAAAACAAAGAAACAAACAAAAATCCCTGCAAGACTCAAAGAATGCAGGCAGGAGTCCAGCAGCAGTGTGTGTGTGTGTGTGTCGGCGGGGGGGAGGGCTATCCACTGCCCTGAATGCAGCATGTATGATTACTTGCCTTGTGTGCAGGTGTGCATTTGATGCAAGGAACTCATGGCCCTCAGAGACTGAGGGCTTTTGAGGCCAGAGTGCCTGAACTGGAGGAACTACAGGAGACAAAGAGGTACACAGAGGAGACATTCAGGGACACAGTGGGCAGTCCCATCCCCAGTCTGACAGCTTGTGTGTGTGTTGAGGAGGATGAAAGTCTCAGGAAAGGAGACCATCAAGCTGGAGTGGAGGAAAATGAACCCATCGTTAGGACCCTCCTTCCAGATGATGTCATGATATCCTCTCACGCTGAGGATACTCCTGTGGGGGAGGGAACTCCAGTTATTAGGAAGAGACAGGAAACAGCAATAGGTGATTAGATTACTAGAAATATAGATAATTGGGCTTGTGATGACCAAGAGAAAGACATGGTGAATTACCAGTCTTATGCAAAGGTTGCAGATCTTATGAGACATCAAGACAGACTTATGTGCAGTACTGGGGATAAGTCAGTGGCTGTGGTACATGTAGGTACCAGTGACGTAGGGAAAGGTAGGAGAGAGGTCCAGGAGACCAAATTCAGGCTGCTAGGTAAGTCCAGGACCTCCATGGTATGCTCTGAAATGCTTCAAGATCCATGCACAGGGCCAATTTGACAGGCAGAACTACAGGGCCTCAATGCATGGATGAGACAATGGTGTTGTGAGGAAAGATTTAGGTTTATTAGGAACTGGGGAAACTTTTGGGAAACGAGGAGCCTATACAGACTCCATCTAAAGCAAACAGAACCAGATTGTTGACATGTAAAATTAAAAAGGTCATAGAGAAGTTTTAAAACAAGGGCTGGAGGAAAGTCAACAGGTGCGGAGGAGCACGTGGTTCAGACTGAGATATCTCTTAGGGGATGTAAGGGTCTGGTGCTGGGGCTCGTCCCTCTCAGGCGCGGCAGGGAGCCAGGGCGCCTCCCTACAGGCAGCAGTCCGTGCAGGGCTCAGACCCGTCAGCAGGGGCTGAGCAAATGAATAGTCTCTAAGCAATTCAGAGTCCTAGCCCTTCAGCAGGGGCTAAGCTGACACAGGGTCTATAAGCCCAGCCCTGGAGCAGGGGCAGGGCAACAAGGAGTTTAGGCTCAGGGCCGTTCAGAAGGGCTGAGCAAGTACAGAGTCCATAACCATTTCGGGCTCAGACCTTTCAGCAGGGCTGAGCAACACAGTAACTAAACCCAGCCCTTGGGTTGGGGAGGGCAGTAAGCAGCTCACAGCTCAGGCCTTCCAGCAGGGCTGAGCGGATACAACGTCTATAGCCCAGGCCCTTGGGCAGGGCGGGGCAGCACACAGTTCAAGCTCAGGCCTTTCAGCAGGGGCTGAGCAACAAGTTAACAGTATATAAGCCCAGGCCCTTGGGCAGGGCAGGGCAACAAACCCAGGTAAGGGTCAGACCCTCAAGCAGGGGCTGAACAGCGAGTTAAACAGCACAAGAGGCCTCCTCCGGCCAGGGGGAGGGGAAGTCTGCCACCCTTGGAAGGGGGCAGGGGGGACACAGGCCCTCCCACTCCACTGCATCCCAGCCCAGGGCCCTAGCAGCGGCAAGGGTTCGCTGCAGTCAGTGGGGAATCCTGGCCGCAACACACTGACATTGGTTCGGGGTCCCCTGGAGCCAGACTGGGGTCGGCTTCCCCCGGGCCACTTCCAATCTCCCCCTGTCTAGGTACCTGTCCTTCGCCAGCGTCGTCCAGCGGGTCCCAGACCATGGGTTCCTCGGGATACCAGGTGTAGGGAAGCTCAGGCTGCTCCTCGGGATACCGGGCGTAGGGAAGCTCAGGCCAGCATTCCTCCAGGTACCGGGCAGGTCAGGCCAGGCCAGCGCTCCTCCGGGTAGTGAGCACGGGGCAGGCTGGGCCCGGCAGGAGCTCGGGCACCAGCCTCTGTCCTCTCCGGCAGTCTACAGCCAACTGAGTGCCGAGGCCGGGCTTTTATACTTCCTGTCCCGCCCTTTGACTTCCAGGGGGCGGGGACAGGCGGTGGTGTCTCCGCCCACAGAGGCACCTGTTCTGGCTCATCCCTCTCTGGCACAGCGGGGAGCCAGGGCGCCTCCCTACAGGGGAAAATTTATTAAAGGGGATATTCTATATCCTAATAAAGAGAAGAGGATAGATATTGATAAAGTACAGGTGGGACCTAAAGAGTAACAGTCACAGGAAAGTGTCTCATTCAATTCACACGAAGGCAGAAAACTACATATTGATGAATTTTATAAGTGTTTATATACAGATACAAAAATTCTAAATACTAAAATGGGCAAACTTGACTCCCTGATGTTAAATAAGGATATTGATACAATAGGCACTACAGATACTTGATGAAATGGTGGGAAAAGGTAATATCAAAGTACAAAATATATAGGTATGACAGAGTATGTGGGGGAGGTTCCCTATATGTGAGGAAAGCGTAGAGTCAAATATAATAATAATCTTAAATTAATCCAGTGGTACCACAGAATTTCTATGGATAGAAATTCCATGCTTGAACAATAAGAATATAGCATCAGGAATATAGTACTGACCACCTCACCAGGATGGTGATGGTTATTGTGAAATGCTCAGGGAGATTAGAGATACTGCCAAAAAAGAAAACCCATTAATAATGAGGGATTTCAGCTATCCCCATATTGACTGGATATATGTCACCTCAAGATGGGATTCAGAGATAAAATTTCTAGACACTATTAATAACTGCTTCTTGGAGCAACTAGTTCTGGAATCCACAAAGGAAGAGGCAATTCTTGATTTAGTCCAAAGTTGTGAAGGAACTCAGATATGAAATTGCAGAACTACTAACTGTTGTATGTAACCTATTGCTTAAATCAGCCTCTCTACCAGACAACTGAAGGATAACTAATATAACCCTGATTTTTAAAAAAAGCGATCCTGGCAGTTGCAAGCTGGTAAGCCTAACTTCAGAACCAGGAAAATTGGTTGAAACTATAGTAAACAACAGAATTATCAGACACAATGTGTTAGAGAAGAGTCAACATGTCTTTTTTAAAGGGAAATCACGCCTCATCATTCTATTAGAATTTTTTGAGGGTGCCAATAAGAATGTTGACAAGGGTGATCCAGTGGATATAGTGTACTTGGACTTCCAGAAAGCCTTTGACAAGGGCTCACACCAGAAGTTTCTAAGCAAACTAAACAGTCATGGGATAAGAAGGAGAGTCCTCTCATGGGTCAGTAACTGGTTAAAAGACAGGAAACAAAGGGTAGGAATAAACTCTTAGCTTTCACAATGGAGAGAGGTAAATGACAGGGTCCCCCAAGGATCTATACTGGGCCCCAGTGTTGTTCAACATATTCATAACTGATCTGGAAAAAGGGGTAAACAGCGAGGTGTTAAAATTTGCAGATAATACAAAATTACTCAAGAAAGTTAAATCCAAGGCTGACTGCAAAGAGTTATAAAGGCATCTTACAGATTTGTATGACCGGACAACAAAATGGCAGATGAAATTCAGTGTAGATAAATGCAAAGTAATGCACATTGGAAAATATAATCCCAACTATAAATTCAAAATGATGGATTCTAAATTAGCTGTTAGTACTCAAGAGAGAGATATTGGAGTCATCATGACTAGTATTCTGAAAACATCTGCTCAAAAGACAACAGACTGTTAGGAACCATTAGAAAAGGGATAGATGATGAGACAGAAAATATTCTAATGCCACTATGTAAATCTATAAATACTGCATGCATTCTGGTCACCCCATCTCAAAAAAGGTATATTAGAGTTGGAAAAGGTACAGAGAAAGTCAGTAAAAATGGCTAAGGGTATAAAGCAGCTTCCACATGAAAAGAGATTAAAAAAGACTGAGATTGTTTATTTTAGAAAAGAGATGATTAAGGGGTGATATGATAATGATTTATGAAATCATGAATGGTGTGGAGAAAATGAATAGGGAAGTATTATTTATCCATTCACATAACATAAGAACCAGGGTTCACCCAAAGAAATTAGTAAGCAGCAGATTAAAACAAACAATAAGTTCTTCTTCATGCAACACACAGTCAATCTGTTGAACTCATGGTCAAAAGTATAACTGGTTTCAAAAAAGAATTAGATAGCTACCGATGGACCTACTGCACATGAAATTATTAGCTAAGATGGTCAGGACACAACCCTATGCACTGGGTATTGCTCAACCTCTGACTGCCCAGAAGCAGGGACTGGATGCAAAGGATGGATCACCAGATAATTGCCCTACTCTGTTAATTCCCTCTGAAGCTTTGGGTGCTGATCACTGCTGGAAGGCAGGAGACTGGGCTAGATGGACTATTGGTCAGAAACAGAAGAAGCTATACTCATGGGTTTTTTTGTTTTTTTTTTAAATCTCAATTTTTTTTGTGGGATAGGAAACCACTTCCCACACAGCTCTTTTGCTAGGGTGTAATTGAGATCAGAATTTGGTCTTCTGTCTGGTTGTCCTCTGAAGGTTCTCAGCTTCTTAGTGATTAGACTCCACATTATTTTTGAAGTGCTGATTATTTCAGTAATTCTAGGCTGTCTCTCCTTGTGAAACATTTTGTTCTTAAGGAAATTAAGTCTTGGGATGGAACCAGACAGAGCTCTTTTGTAGATTTATAGTGAATCCATGTTCAGGAAACATGTTGATAACCTTTGCACTGGAATGGAAGGCTGAACTTTTACTAGATTTAGTGGAAGTAATGAATACTTTACTGTAGCTCTGGTACAAATAGAAAGGAGAAAAATCGCTGCTTGCCTGTTCTGGTACCTGAATCCCAAGGGTTGGTCAGTGGCAGAAGTTCTTCTGTATACAGTTTATTTCCTGTGTTTTTTGTCTTAAAGCTTTAGAAATGTACTAAACTCTGAAGCCTCCTTATCTAAGGAATCTATACACGTCTTAGCCCATTTTTAAAAAAGGACTCTAAGCAGCAATTTTTGCAGGAAGCATCAACATTCCAAGACTGAAGCCATTAGTTGAGTCTCTTACTAGTGTGAGTACATCGTGTTGTATACAGAAAATTTCATTTTTGTCACAGGCTGCATCATAAATAAAGGAAAGCGATGTCTGCAGCCATTGCAGTTTTTTCTTGGATTGTTTGGAATTTTTAGAATTAAAAATACTAGATGAAAGACCTTTAACCCATGTGATGACAGCCCTGGAGGAAAGAACACTAGACATAACTTCTCTCTGCCAGCCATGTAAATCTCATAATCACCCCTAAAAACATTTTGCATTATTTTGTCCTCAAAGTCTCTAGGAGCAGCTGCCTCCACAGGAAACAAGTTCTTTTTGTAGCTAAAAGCTTCAGTAGAGGAACACACTTAGGGGATGGCAGATATTTTATCCCCCCTTACACATTTTGAGTGTATGCATGCTATGTGAATGTCTCAAGATGTTAATATTCAGTATGTACCAAATTTTGTAAGTAACAAAAACAGGGAAAAATGAAGTAAGAGCTAAATTGAAGTGATTTTCTAAATAGATAATGGCATTAAAAACTTCTCATCTAGTTTGGTTATGTTAGATTAGATCATCCTTGCTTCTTAAGCTCCTGTCAACGTAATTCAGAGCAGGATGAATAAGATTGCTAGCTTTCCTCAGGTGAACTCCTATGAGGAAATTGAGAGCAGACAATTTGTTCAGATTCTTTTGGCCTTTTTAGATTTACTCTTAATTGTTTCAAGTTGATGAATGATCTGAAGATGGGGCCAGGATGTTTCTTGAGTGCCTGCTTTAAATAAGTGTACTGAGTGTACTATATGACTGAGTAGACCAATAGCTGTAAACACCCCAGCTGTTTACATTTACCATTTTAAATATCAAGTACCTCTGGTCTAAGGAAGAGGGTGTAAACATTGGGCTGGCTGATGAAGTATAATAATGTGCCTTATGTGCTTAGAAACCTGATTTTCTTCACTGCTAAAGTGTCCGTGGCACTACTATGGAAGAGTAACCAAATCCAAAGAGGAATGATATGCTTCACTTGATTTAATGGAGGATCCAGGGCCATTGACTTATCAGATGGCTTATCAGACATTTAGAGTATACAGATTAGGTCCTGTTCCTACTGTCACAGAAGTCAATGGAAAGACAGTTATTGTAACTGGATATGTTGTTATATTTGCCGTGGGGTATTTTGAGTGATGACACTATTCCCACATTGATGGCTTGCTGAGGAAGATTTATTTTTGTTTGTTTCACTTATAAAAATAGAAGGTAACAGGATGTACTAGTTGCAAAATGATCAAGTATCTAACAGATGCTACTGGGAAAATCACCAAGGATCTGTACCTGCAGATCAGAAAGGCAGGAATAAAAAGAAAAATGTTGAAATACATACATTGGATCATACTCAGACAGCTTTCCTCTTTTTTAACTCAGTCAAAACCTAGTGACTCGAATGGAATTTCACTTGCAAAAGAACTGAGTAAAGACTGAATAAGGACTTCAGGAACTTCCAGTGAAATACTTGAAAAATGTAAACAAAGCCAAAATAACAATAAAACAACCCCCCCCCTAGGAAATATGGCTTAATTAAAATGTTTTCACTAGATTATATCCAAGTCAAGCTACTTCACTAAAGAGGGAGTCTAACGGTGGTGATTTTTTGGTGTAAACTGGCATCATGGATGCAACAGAAATGTTCCAAGAGTTTCCTCTTTGCCTTTTCGAAAGCCGAGGAGAACCCATACTATAGTGCAGTGTTTCTCAAACTGGGGTCACTGCTTGTGTAAGGAAAGCCCCTGGCGGGCTGGGCTGGTTTGTTTACCTGCCCTGTCTGCAGGTCCAGCCAATCGCAGCTCCCACTGGCCGCGGTTAACTGCTCCAGACCAATGGGAGCTGCTGGAAGCGGCATGGGCTGAGGGACTTACTGGCCTCCACTTCCAGCAGCCCCCATTGGCCTGCAGCAGCAAACTGTGGCCAGTGGGAGCTGCGATTGGCCAGACCTGCAGATGGGGCACGTAAACAAATCGGCCCAGCCCGCCAGGGGCTTCCCTACACAAGCGGTGACCCCAGTTTGAGAAACACTGCTATAATTGAAATCAAGGGCTTGTTCAAGCCTTTCAACCTAGAGTCCAGGGAATGATTTGAGAGACAAAATCCAAGTGGGTGTAAACAGTCTCTCTAGATTGGTGGAGTTACAACCTCATTAGAGTACTCATCTATAGGCTCTTTAGATTGGTGGGGTTACAACCTCATTAGAGTACTCCTGTGTTTGAAGCACTGGTGATAATGCTTATTCTCTGAGATAATCTAGGATGCAGCCATAATTTTTGCAGAACGCTTTTGGCAGCATCCTGGATTTTGTTTGTGAACAATATTTGTGTCATTTCAGGAAATATTTTCTTAATAACAGAAATATTAAATAGGTTGGTTTGGTGGTTCTGGGAGTTAAGCTCCAGCAGATAATGCTCTACCAGATTTTTCCAAAGACTCTCATTACCAGGCTCTGACTCATGTAGTCAGACTCTGAAGCCAGTCAATACAGAAACTTGCCAAGTATTTCATGTGGTTTTTTTCCTGAAGCTCAGGGGAGAAAATGAAAGAAGTTTTAAAATACTATATTTTTTATTTAAATATTTACACAAAACAGATGGGAAAGATGTTGTCACAGTTACAGGACTAGCAGCACCTCTGTTCCCTTTTTGATCTCTCTGAGTATACCCCCCTCAAGTGTCAGGTTTCACGCCTTCACCTCTTTTGGGCTGGAACCCCCTGATTCTCACTCTCTGAGCCCAGGCCCTGGCTATAATACCTTGTGTATTAACCATGCTTACCCAGCAGGTCTGACTAGGTTTGGCACCTGCAGTTTTCCCCTCCATCTGTGACCAGACAATGACTGTCTCCGTCTGCTTTTTCCAAACAATCCCCAAAGAGCTACCCTCCTCCTGAAAGAAAGCCCCTTTTTCAAAACTGCTATAGTCCTTTGTTCTTGTCAGTTCTTGGGCTTTTGGTTTTGCTTGGTCAGCTAGTTCTGTAAATCATCTGGAACCAGGAGGTAGAATCTTCACAGCGAATAGGTCGGGCATTGTCTCTTAACAGCCCCTTAAGTGTTTACTGGGTAGTGATGATAGCTTATTTTGAAACTTAGTGTCCTTCCTCTTTCTTTTCCTTATAGCCGTCTGTTGAACTAAACCAATATATTCATAGAATATTAGGGTTGGAAGGGGCCTCAGGAGGTCATCTAGTCCAACCCCCTGCTCAAAGTCCCCAGCCAGATTTTTGCCCCAGATCCCTAAATGGCCCCCTTAAGGATTGAACTCACAATCCTGAGTTTAGCAGGCCAATGCTCAAACCACTGAGCTATCCCTCCCCCGCTAAACATCTCAATAACCAAGTCAGCCTCTGGTATTCATAAATTATTACTTAGTAGCTCCACTACCATCACACCAAGCTGTTCCCACCTCCACTGACTTCTGTCAGAACTGAGGGCACTCAGGCTGTGGTATGAAGTGCTGAACCCTAGCTAGGAGATCCTTGTTATAATGGGCTGTCTGCAGGAGCAGCGCCAGGGTTTCTGACGCCCTAGGCGGACGGCCATTTCGCCGCCCCTCCACGGGTTCGGTGGACCTACCGCAGTCATGCCAGCGGATGGTCCGCTGCTGGAAAGGCTCCGGTGGAGCTGCCACAGTCATTTCGGCGGACGGTGCGCTGGTCTAAAGGCTCCGGTGGACCTGCCGCAGGCATACCTGCGGCAGGTCCACCGGAGCCTTTCCAGCAGCGGACCATCCGCCAGCATTACTGTGGCAGCTCCACTGGAGCCTTTCCAGCAGCAGACCGTCCACCGGCATGACTGCGGTAGGTCCACCGGACCCGCATGCCGCCCCCCCCGGCAAAATAGCGCCCCCCCCAAATTGTGGCGCCCTAGGCCATTGCCCAGGTTGCCTAAATGGTAGCGCTGGCCCTGGCTGTCTGGTAATACAATGCCATTATGTTTATTGTCTCTGATGTGCTTTTAGATTTTAGAAATTCTTGTAGCATCAAATAAGAAAATGAAATGAAACTAGTTGCTCTGACTGTTCTGAACACACCTGTCATAACTGAAACCAAAGTCCATCTGTGTCTTTTGATGCAACATGGACCCACAGCTAAATGATGAATGTATAACACTCCTGGTTTAGCTTTTATAATTGAAATCAAGGGTTAGTTCAAGCATTTCAACCTAGTGTCCAGGGAATGATTTGAGAGACAAAATCCAAGTGGGTGTAAATACAGGTCACGCTAGACCAGGGGTCTTAAACACGTGGCCCGCAGAGTTGTTTCCTGTGGCCTGCCATAGGTGCTGACTCTGCCGGCAGCCAAGCTCCCCTCCCTACTGCGAGTATGCTGCGTCCCTGCTCCTCTGCCTACCTCCCAGCACTTCCTGCTGCCAAACAGCTGTTTGGTGGCACTTAGGACTTTCCAGGGGGGACGAGGAGGAGCAGGGACGGAGTGTGCTCAGGAGAGGAGCTGGAGAAGAGGCAGGGCTGGGGCGGGGATTTGGGGAAGGGGTTGGAATGGGGGCGAGGAAGAGGTGGGAAGAGGTGGGGCAGGGGCAGGGCCTCATGGACTAGACAAGCAGTCTGAGGTATGAAGCTCAGCATGTATGATTCTTTGCTGTGAGTTGTTGGGAAGAATATTTGTTAAAAGTGGCAACGTATTTTGTATGAATAGTTACTTTAAAAAGTTCCTGCCATTACAGCTATGTAAATAGACTGTTAGTGTAGATCATCATCAGTGTTACTGACCACATAAGGAATAGTTACAGGTGTTTATATTTTATTAAAACCCCTATTCGCATTACAGTTTTTAAAAAAGTTAATACATTGACTTTTAATAGCAGACTATATTACTCTTCATTTTTTACTAGACTTTTGTATCTTTGTATGAAAAGGTGTCAGTAATGCAGCCCTTGGGTCAATGTACTAGTCGTCATGTGGCCCTCGTGGTGATTTGAGTTTGAGACCTCTGTGCTAGACTATGCAACAAAATGCAGTACCTCTCCAAACAATGTGGAAAACGGGTGGAACTGTGAATGTAGGTGCCTGAAAGAAAGGTGTAAATTAATATTGTCGGGGTAGCTTTCATTCTGTTACAGCAAGTGGAGATGTTTGAAACAGTTGACAAAAAACATCAAGCTCCGCCTCCTAGAACTGTGTGAACTGCAGCAGGAAGGCCTTGGATCGCTCATGTTAATTGGAAGATACACCCAAAGTGGGAGGTTCAGAATAAGAGAACCCTTGCAGGAGTCAGGACCCCACAGAAGCAAACTGACCCATAGAAATAGAGCATCTGTGACAGTTTGGAGTACGCTGAGGAACGGATTTGAGATAAATATGACAGTCATAAGACATTTTTCCATCTCTGGGGAAAAATAAACAACAATAATAAAAAAAAAGTTGACAGAGAGGCCACATTTTGACCACATGGTCAAAATATATTGTGCCTTATTCTGTTCTTGATTTAATTTGCATAAATTAGAAGTCAACTCCTTACAAGCTAAAGGAGTTACATTGGCATAAAACCAGTGTAAGAGAGGTCAGACTCAGGCCCCTTTTGTCTAAACTTTTAAGCAGCAGATGTATTGAATATTGCCTTGACATAGGGCTACAATCCTAAAGAAAAACGGTTATTGTATTTGTTCTCCTTTTTATTACAGCTGCAAGAGTAAGTCATGCATGATTTTATAGGACACGCTAATATTTGTCAGCTACAGGACATCACGAACCCATACAGTAATAACTGGCTCAGCCTCAAAGTGATAAACATGTCAGGATAATGGCAATCATTCTTAAATATGAAAAGATGGCGCAATTTAAAATGTTATTGTTTTGCTGCATGTTAATAGTCCTATAATCAGTCATCCACCATAAACTGTTATTACTTGTATGGTCATGATGATCCAGATTTTTATGGCCTGGCTTCAGTTTTTAAATTTGCAGGTTGCCAGTGCACATAAATTACAGACCCAACTTAAATCTAAATGCCCGATTGCACCCACAAATCAGGTAAGTAGATGTCCACATCCCCTAAACTGCACCCAGAAATATTTGAGAGGACAAAATTATGCCTGCAGTTTGCAGGAGCAAAGATGGAAGCCATGTTTAAGGCCAGGCTGAAAATGTTGCTAATATATTTGTTGATATGAAATACCCAGGAGCTAAATGGAGGGAAAAAACTCACATGTTTTTAAAATGCACCAGATTTACCTATAGTCTCTCCCAAACATCAGTCTAGAGGTCTTTTCATATATACACATTCTGTTACACACACACACATATATATGTATAGATAGATAGATAGATAGATACAGTTCACTTCTGATTCTGCTTCTACCTGTGCTATTGTTATGGCAATGTCTCTTTTGGTGGATCCTCCTCCTCTCCCTCTTGCTGTGGGGTCCCATAGGCCTCTATCTTTGGCCCCCTTCTCTTTGTGTTTACATTCTTTCTATGGGTAAGCTCATCTGCTCACAAGGCTTTGACTATTTTCTCTGTGCAGATTACTTGAAAAATCTACCTTTTGACTCCTGACCAGACCACTCAATCTTTAAACCTGTCAACAAGTATTGCATATTATACTGTAAGTGAGAGATTAGAATGTTTTAAAGCATAAAACTTGTTTTTGTGGATATTGTAAACTGTGAATCGAATGAAGCAGTTGTTTGACTGGTAACAGGTGTGGCGGAGCTCTGACCTTGCTCCCGTGGGTCCTGCGCTTCTAGGCAGTTTATGCTAGCCTCAGTGGCTCACTGTGACCCTCCACGTAGCCCTTCTCTCTCTAGGGCCAGGGTTTAGTCTACTGAGCCCTTTTCATCATAGGCCAGCAAGGAGGTTGGTGAGAGAACTCCTACAGTCTCTGTTTAGCCTCCTGTCCTGACAGGGGCCTGACTTCCCCTCCCAGGAGATGTTCCTGTAGTGGTGGGTTGGGGGGAACCTGGGCCCGCCCTCTACTCCGGGTTCCAGCCCAGGGACCCTAATGGTAGCAACTGTTGGCAGCCAACCTTTCACTGCCAGAGTTGCTACATTTTCCAGGGCCACTTCCCCACAGATCTGCTGCTTCTCCCTTCTTCACCCTTACCTTAGGGTTCCCTTAATGATGGTTTGAGGGTGTCTTCAGTAACCAGCCCTTCAGCCACACTTCCTCTCCTCTAACTCTCCTCTGCCTGACTGGAGTGAGCCCTTTTTATAGTATCAGCAGGGCCTTAATTAGAGTCAGGTGGTCACATTAATTTAATGGCCTCACCTGGCTCTTTGCAAGTTAATTAGAGTCAGGTGTTCTCATTAGCCTGGAGCAGCTCCTGCTCTGGTCAGTCAGGGAACAGAAAACTGTTAATCCAATGGCCAGTATATCTGCCTTCTGCTATTCTGCTGTACCCAACTGGCCTGGGTCTATCACACAGGTTAACTGGGGTAGGAAGGGCCAGCTACAGTTAATGCAGCCCCCTTAACTAATTCAATACCTCCTACAGTTAATGCAGCCTTTGCATACAATTCATGTCAACCCCCCACAGAACAAGTGTCAGTCACCTGTCCCCTCCCACAGTTAATACCACCTGCCACCCATTAATGCTTACAAGATTCTGCATCACAATAAATGCCTTCCCTTCCCTCACAGGTACTGCTGGTTACTCCCCACTAGCTGTCTCCTCCCCCTGCCCCACAGTTATCAATGCTGTCTGCTCCTGCCATAGGCCACGTGTTGCTAATGCTCTCTCCCTCCCCTCCCAGGAGCATACGGAAGCAAGGTCTGAAGCTGACAGTATATTTTTGGATAGGGGAGGAGAAGAGGGAGAGAGTTGTGAGGCCAACATGTTTTTCACAGGAGGCAGCAAAGACAGCCCCAGCAGCTCAGACCAGAATCCGCTCCCTTCCCCTTCTCCATGAATAATGTATCAGCCCAGATGCTTTCTCTGTCCCTTCACCTCTCCCCTCTCCTATCTGAAAATTACTGTTGGCTCCTCTGGACAGCTCACAAGCCTCTCTGCTCCCTGGAAGGGAGGACTGAAGAATAAGAGAGAGCAGCAGAGGCCTGGAGCTGCAGGAGGAGCAACTCCCCCTCCTCACCACCAACCGGTCAGCAGCCCCTGTCCTGCAGATACTGCTGGTGTGAACAGTGCAGTGGGACAGGAGGGCTTAGCTAGCTGCAGACTGGAACTTGCTGCACGATGCATTACGCTTGAGAGCTCATCGTCCTGCCAATTTGACGCTCTTCTGTTTCTCTGACTTGCACTCTGTTAGGTCTCCCCATCTTCCTCCCCAATGTGGCCCACCTTAAATTCATTGTTCCACTTGATTTGGGGATTAGTCCTGCTTTGAGCAGGAGGTTGGACTAGATGATCTGCTGAGGTCCCTTCTAACCCTAATAATCTAAGATTCTATGAATTTTTTTGCACTCCTGCATTTTTCTGATAGTGATTGGTGTTGACAATGCCACCATCCTCCCCTTTGCTCAAGTGTGGAACCTGAGGGCTGGTTTTTGACTCCGTCCTCTCCTTTGCCCCGTATGTCCAAGTCAGATTCTAATGTTGCCTCTAAGATTTGAAAGATCCATCTTTCTTCTTTACATCTCTACAATTAAAATGCTCACTCAGGCCGTCCTCATCACTTGCCCTGATTATTGAGACTTGCTCTTCTCTGGCCTCCTTCACATCCACATCACATTTCTTTCATTCTGTATAAAGCACTTCTGCTACGACCATCTTTCTTGCCCATTACTCACAGACGTTCAATTCACCCACTACTAGGTTTTCTCTAATGGTCTGTTCCTGTGGGGTACTGAATTCATTATTTTAAGTACAAGTAATGGACATCCTTGGCTTCCATTTAATTCAATGAAATTTGAGGGCAATTGGCACTTATGTAAGCCCTAGGCAGTCATGAATGGTAGGATTCTATTATTTATGCATTATATTCATGGCTAGAAATCTACTTGCCCCTGAGTTTGTCTGTCTGTCTCCCATACTACCTAGCAGCTGAGGTAAGGGGGAAAGATGCTCCAGTGCTTAGGACATTAGCATGGGACTTGGGAAACTGAGGTTTAATTCCCTGCTCCGCCACAGACCTCTAGTGTGACGTTGGGCAAGTCACTTAGTCTCCTTGTGCTTCAGTTCCCCATCTATAAAATGGGGATAATAGCAGTTCCCTACCTCACAGGGGTGTTGCGAGGATAAATTCATTAAAGCCTGTGAGGTGGTCAGCTACTATGGTAAAGAGGGCTATAGATAGTTATGAAGAAGTTGAGCAAGGGTAACTAACTGTTTTAATTACTCATTATTTCCCCCATGTGATTACGACAATATTTTAAACCAGTCATGCAAAATTGTCATGGAAATATGCTAGCCAAGGCACAAATCTACTTGCTTGCCCTTTGCCATGATCATGAAAATGCTACTGATCTCAGCTTTAAAAAAAATACCCCATGGGAGTAGGATTTTGCAAGGCTGTTTTAAACTTTCTTTCATGTCCAGCTATATGTACGTGACTCAGCTACTAAAGAGGCATCTAAATAGAGAGGCTTCTTTTGTGCTTTATATTCACAAAATTCCAGTCCCAAACAGCAAAGAAACACTCCAGAGCTTTTCTACATGTTCTTTCTTTGATCTGAAAAACATTAACAATAAAACATGTTCGTGTGAATCAGAAATGGGATTTATTTCAGAGTCACAATGGAGTTTGATTTGTTTCAGAAACCCTCCTAATGGTTCAATATGATACTAGGGTATATCATTGAATCATAATGGCATATAAGAGGTCTACATTTTCCCCCTTACTCATTCTTTCATAAATATATAGTGGGAATACATTTCCTGTGGCATTTCTACCTTTAGGAAAATCATAGACCTAACACTATAAGATAGTATGGGAGAGAGTTTTAAATCTACTATGTCTAATAAGAATGTATTTTGTCATTTAGAGCTCTCCAAGGGGTATTTCGGTCCATTATCTGAATGGTAGATAACTTGAAAAACTGCATACAATTTCAGCACAAAAGTACTACAGAATCTCAGATGTCACTTTGCTGATGTAGTGTTAACATTGTTAGTTTCTGCCCTCCCTCCTCCCCTCATATATCTTTCTGTTCTGGGTTTGTACAACACCTAGCAGAATGGGGAACTGACTCCAAGTTCTACTAAAGTATTTGTGGAGTCCTTTGGATGCAGAACTTTCAGTGAATGGATGGTCACTTTTTATTGGTTTGGTATTTTATAGTTTGTATTTGTGTTGTGTTAGGTCACCATGGTCACATGGCATTGTTTCTGCTCTGACTAGGTGAATGAAGTTCTAAACAAGAAAAAAAAATGACAAAATGACAACTAGCAAATGATGACTAGATTACAAAGCCAGAAGGGACCATTGTGATCATCTAGTCTGACCTGTATAATGTATGTCATAGCCAGAAGTGCTGGAACTAAGGATGCTGGGGGAATGCTGCTGCACCTCCTGGCTTGAAGTGGTTTCCGTCATATGTAGGGTTTACAGTTTGGTTTAATGGCTCTCAGCACCCCCAGTATACAAATTGTTCCAGGACTCCTTCCTCAAAGTAATTCCTACAGGATATCTTTTAGAAAAAAACACTCAATATTGATTTTAAAATGGTGAATAATAGAGCATCCACCACAATGCTTGGCAAATTGTTCTGGTGCTTAATTTCTCTCACCATTAAAAATTTATGCCTTAATTCCGTCTAAATTTGTCTAGCTTCAACTTCCAGCTAGTGGACTGTGTTATACCTTTCTCTACTAGATGGAGCATTATTATATGTAATTATATAACATCATTGAATATCTGTTCCCAATGTAGATACCTATAGACTGCAACCAAGTCACCCCTTAACCTTCTCTTTAAGGTAACTAGATTGAGCATCTAGAGTCTATCACTATAAGGCAGGTTTTCCAATCCTTTAATCATTCCTGTGGCTCTTCTCTGGACCGTCTCCAATTTATGAACATCCTTGAATTGTGGGCACCAGAACTGGACACAGTATTCCAGCAGCCATAGCACCAGTGCCAAATGTATAGCTAAAGTAACCTCTCTACTCCTAGTTGAGATTCCACTGCTTATGAATCCCAGGATCACATTAGCTCTCTTGGCCACAGCATCGCACTGGGAGATCATGTTCAGCTGATTATCGACCACAACCCTCAAATCTTTTTCAGAGTCACTGCTTCCCATGATAGAGTCCCCCCATCCTGTATGAAAGGCCTACATTCTTTGTTCCTAGATATACACATTTACATTTACCCATATTAAAATGTACTGTTTGCTTGCAAAGTTGTGCCTAGTTTACCAAGCAATCCAGATAGCTCTCAATCACTGACCTGTCCTCTTCATTATTTAGCACTCCTCCAATTTTTGGGTCATCTGTAAATTTTATCATTGATGTTTTTATGTTTTCTTCTAGGTCATTGATAAAAATGTTAAACAGCTTAGGTCCAAGAACCAATCCCTGTGGGACCTCACTGGAAACACCTGTTTGACAGCGATTCCCCATTCTCAGTTACATTTTGAGACTATCCATTAGGCAGTTTTAAATCCATTTAATATGTGCCATGTTAATTTTATATTGTTCTAGTTTTTTAATCAAAATGTCCTATGGTACCAAATCAAGCACCTCATAAAAGTCTAAGTATTGTGACAAAGTTCCTCCTCTACCTTGGTGGGTCCTGCGCTTATTGGCAGATTTGCTCACCTCAGTGATCTTCCCCACAGTCTGGGTCAACTCCTCCTGTGTCTAATCAGGAGTTGGGAGGGAACCCGGACCCACCCTCTACTCCAGGTTCCAGCCCAGGGCCTTGTGGATTGCAGCTGTCTATAGTACCTCCTGTAACAGCTGCATGACAGCTACACCTCCCTGGGCTACTTCCCCATGGCCTCCTCAGAACACCTTCTTTATCCTCACCACAGGATCTTCCTCCTGGTGTCTGATAACGCCTGTACTCCTTAGTCCTCCAGCAGCACACCCTCTCACTCTCAGCTCCTTGTGCCTCTTGCTCCCAGCTCCTCTCACACACTTCCTCTCCTCTGGCTCCCCTCTCCCTGACTGGAGTGAGCTCCTTTTTAAACCCAGGTGCCTTGGTTAGCCTGCCTTGATTGGCTGCAGGTGTTCTAATCAGCCTGTCTGCCTGAATTGGTTCTAGCAGGTTCCTGATTCTCTAGTGCAGCCCCTGCTCTGGTCACTCAGGGAACAGAAAACTACTCAGCCAGTGACCAGCATATTTGCCCTCTACCAGACTCCTGTACCCCACTGACCTGGGTCTGTCACAGTATATTATGTCAACACTACCACCTTTATCAATCAAAGCTGTAATCTTGTAAAAAAAAGATATCCTGTTAGCTTGACAAGATGTATTTTCCATGTTGACTTGCGTTAATTAATTAATAGCAAATACAATTGTTCATATGCAAAAATTAGTGTTTACAAAACACTTATGTGGACAAAACCAGTTCATGTGAATGTTGGTGAATAGCAAATAGGGCATGAGCATGATGAAAAAGACCCTACTGAAAAAGATCTTTTAAGCACATGCTTAAATATGCTTCTTGAATAGGGATGCTTTTCTTAATTAGAGACCTTGTTCCTACAAATTATTATACAGCATGGCAGTGTTATCAGTGAGGCTACGTTTTAGTCACAGGTATTTTTAGTAAAAGTCATGGACAGGTCATGAGCAGTAAACAAAAATTCGTTCCCATGACCTGTCTATGGTTTATACTATATACTCCTGACTAAATCTTTAGGGGGGTAACCCTGGGGGGTGTTGTGGGTGCTTGGGGCATCCAGGAAGTGCCTCGGGTGGTCTGGGGGAGCAGCTCCAAACCCCTGCTGGTGCACGGGGGGTGGTGGCGGGGGGGAGGCGGCGGTGCACGGCCTGGGACCTCTGCTGGTGCTGGGAATGGGGGCAGGCAGCGACGCATTGTCTGGGACCCCTGCTGGTGTGGGGTGGGGTGGGGGTTGGTGGGGCTGGCAGGCTCCCTACCTGGCTCCGCGCGCTGCCTTAGCCCTGAGTGCTGGCTCCGCAGCTCCCATTGGCTGGGAACAGCGGCAGAAGGGAGTTGCAGGGGTGGTGCCTGTGGGCAGAGGCAGGACATGGAGCTGTCTGCTAGGAACTGAGGGATGGGGAGGTTGCCACTTCCGGGGAGCACCCCAAGGTAAGCACTTCCCAGAGCCCTCATGTCCTCCTGCGCCCCAACCCCCTGCCCTGAGCTCCCTCACATATCCAAACTCCTGCTGCTGCTGGGGGAGGAGAGGCACAGTGGCCCGAGACTGCCCCAGCAGTGGCCGATGCAGCTGGCCCAGAGGCTTCCTGAGCTGCAGAAGTCATGAATGTCTTGGAAAGTTACAGAATCCGTGACCTCTGTGACAAACTCGCCTCCTTAGTTATCAGCAATTATTAAGAAATGGCATTAGAATTTTGGACACAGATTGAAAATTTCATAAGGCTCACAGTGATGTCACATACATTTCAATGTTACCTAGTAAAAGCAAGTTCGATTGTTTCTCTTATTTTCTTTGTAAATTTCATTACATAACAGAAGTAGGATATTCCACAGTGCAATTGAGGAGATCAGTGCTATTCTCAAGTAACATCAGGTAGCCTTTGGCCTTGTGCCTTTTGAAACATCCATACACACGAATGACCTGATTCTTCTCTCGCTTATACCAGCCTAAATCAGAAGCAATTGTGGTGCAATAAAGTGAATTAAACAAGCATAAATCAGGTGGGGGGGGTGTATGTCGGGGGTGGATTGGTGGTGGGAGGAGCTGAGCTCCATTATGCTTGATTCTCTGTTGGCATAATCTCTGCTACCTGACTCCAGCTGCAGAAGTCAGAGTAGGCCCCCTGCTGCTCCAACTTCTGCTGGGGCCAGGTGACTGAGAATCAAAGAGTTGGATCTTGTGACTGCTACTGTATGGGCTCTGAGAGGCAAATTGATAATTTAGTCTGATATAAAGAACAATAGGATGAAATTATCGACAAAGTAGATGCTCGATTAGTTGATGGCAAGGCTGAGATCTACAGGAGAGTCTCCCAGTGGAAAACGTGGAAGAAGCCCTATTGTATATCATTTAGAGCTGCATTAAACAAATCCCTGGAGAATTGGCTGCAGGGAAAAATCTTGGACTTGCTAATGGAGAAGGACTACGTGGTCTAACAGACCTTTTCCATCTCAGACATCTCTGATGTTATTGGTGAGACAGAGGCAGTTATCCTATTCAATCTCTTTAAAGAACCCAATAACTGTGCCTGCAGAAACTGTTGTATTGATTTCCCCCCATTCTTGCTAGTCCATAGCAAGGATTTATAATGCTGTTGGAATATGGTTTGTATTGCAACTGTGCTGCGCAAATCAGGATCTCCAGCTATGTCTATAACGGAAGGCCAACCACAGTGTTTGAAAACTGTTTAAAAAAAAGTTACAAGTGTTAGTATGGATAGACAGCAGGGGTTTGAGTCTCCTTAACACACAGAAGCAATTGGGTCTTCCCACAAAATTCCAAATGGAGCATATAGAGGGGTCCAACTGCTTACTGTGAGGCTACTCTTCTCCTTTCCCTGAGAAGAAAAGGAGATTTTCAGCCCAGCTTCTCCTCTCCAAATCCCACATGACTGAGAAGTCAGACCTGATGGTCCCTTTGTCCTCCCTGGTCTTTCCAGGAGATACTAGGGTTGCCAACTTTCTAATTGCACAAAACTGAACACCCTTGCCCTGCCCCTTCTCTGAGGTCCTGTCCTGGCTCACTCAATCCCTCCTTCTGTCACTCAGTCTCTCCGACCCTCATTAACTTTCACTGGGCTGGGACAGGGAGTTTGGGTGAGGGTGAGGGTTCCCACTGGGGATGAGGGTTCCAGTATGGGGCCAGGGATGAGGGGTTCAGGGTGTGGGGAGGTGGATCTGGCCTGGGACAGGAGGTTGGAGTGGGGGAGGAGGGTGAGGTTGCCGGTTGGGGGTGCAGGCTCTAGAGTGGGGCTGGGGACGAGGGGTTTGGGGTGCAGGAGGGGGCTCTGGGCTGGGGCCAAGGGGTACAGAGTGCAGGATGGGGCTCAGGGCTGGGGCATTAAGTTGGGATGCAGGAGGGATGAGGGCTCCAGCTGGGGGTCCTGGCTCTGGGGTGGGGCCAGGGATGAGGGATTTGGGATGCAGGAGGAAGCTCTGGGCTGGGGCTGAGGGGTTTGGCGTATGGGAGAAGGCTCAGAGCTGCGTCAGGGAGTTGGGGTGCAGGAGGGGTGCACGGTGTGGGCTTCAGGAGGGAGTTTAAGTGCAGGAGGGTGCTCAGGGCTGTGGCAGGGAGTTGGGATTTGGGAGGGAGTTAGGTTGTGGGCGGGGGTTCCAACCTGGGGCGGGGGTTGGGACATAAGAGGGGGTTCGGGATGAGCGCTCCAGCCGGGCAACTCTTACCTCAGGTGGCTCCCAGAAGTGGCCAGCATGTCCGGCTCCTAGCCGGAGGGGTCAGGGGGCTCTGTGTGCTACCCACACCTGAAGGCACTTCCCCTGCAGCTCCCATTGGCTGCGGTTCCCGGCCAATGGGAGCTGCGGAGCCGGCATTTGGGGTGGGGGCAGGGTGTGGAGCTCCTGGCCACATCTGCACCTAGGAGTTGGACATGCTGGTCACTTTCAGGAGCTGCACGGAGCCAGGGTAGGCAGGGAGCCTGCCTTGGTCCTGCTGTGCTGCTGACTGGACTTTTAACGGCCTGGTCAGCGATGTTGACCAGAGCCTTCAGGGTACCTTTACAGCCTGGTGTTCAGGTCGAAAACTGGATGCCTGGCAACCCTAGGATAGTTCTCCTGGAGAAGTCCCGCAGGTGCCAGCAGCCCAGATCCAGTGTGCTCCTGAGCAGTGCACTGTGAGCTGGGTTCCGCCTGCACATGCAGGCTCCCAGGCAGATCTTTACATGGGTTTTCAACACAGGTATTCCCAGTGTTGCCAATCCTAAGCATTGAAAAATCATGAGTCAGGTCCCCCAAAATCATGAAATTGACTTAAAATCATGAGATTGTTTAAAATAATATGTGTTGTGGGGCAATTTGTTTTCCTTCTGCCTTTTGAAACTTTAGGGTTCACTTGGATCACATTTTTAAGCATTTCTTCACAACCATCAGGACTGGAAATGTACTAAAAACAAACCAACCAACCCCGTGACATTCCCTGTAAATAAGATGGCTCCTGGGTCTGGGGCTTTAAGAAAAACACCAAATATTGAAAGATTTAAGATAAGATCATGAGAGTTGGCAATACTGTGACCCGTCATTCCTTTTACTGACATTTGTGTGGCAGATTGTACAAATTCTGCAGCACGTATTTGATTAATTAAAGTGAGAAAAAGCCTAGCAGTCTGGAAGAGGTATTTCTGAATAGTTTTCTGAATAACAATCATTTTTTGAGGTGATTTGGGTAGAGTGACTTGGAAGTGTGATTGGACTAATTTATCCTTTCTTAATCCATACTCCCTGACCACTGTCCAACCTGTAATGGCCTCAGGAATACTTGCAAATCTTCAACACTAGTATTTTCCATTCCTCCTCTTCCCTTCTACAAATGCAAGAAATGGAGCCTATTCTTTTCATTTAACCCCCAAGGGGGCAGAAACTTTATAAAACTTTCTGCCATTTTTTCCAAACTTGTTAAGATGTTGTTTTGACTAAAATTAGTCCAGTTTATAGCTATTTCCATGGTGCTCATTTTTAACCATTACGGGCAAATTTTTGTTCTCAGTCCACATTTACACAATTGCTATCTCCATTGACTTTAGTGAAGATAATCTGGGTTAAACAGGTGCATATGAAAACAAATACAGCTAATAGTGCCACCTATTCGTTCTTAATTTCTTGTTTTACTAGTTTAGCAACAATCACATGCACTGTTCTATCTATTTAGTGAGTGGTGATTTCTGGCTTAGAAACCCAGTCATTCTCAGAAGCAGAAGTGGTTACAGCAACAGCAAGCTTCTCTAATTATATTGGGTCACATAAGTCATGCAATGTGATAGGGAAGTGAAAGTGCATAGAGGCAGAGAAGCCACAGAAATTATGTGACATATCATAGTGATGAGACAGTATTGTTGGCTTGTGCTGTAGTGAAGGAGAAACTCTGAACAGAGAAATTGTGCTCACCATCATCTTTCTGGTGTCAGAGCTCATTTCCCAGCAAACCTATTTTTCTTAGATAAAATAGAATAGTAATAACAGTGGTTGAATGAAAAGGATGTATTTTTGGTATTACCAGTGCTTGTTGATGATGTAGTAATCAACACTACAGAAAGAACACTGCCCAGCAAAGAATGCAGATGTTGTCATGCCTATAAGTGAGATGGCTAAAAAGTTGGCAGCTACTGCTAGGGTGACCAGACAGCAACTGGGAAAAATCGGGACAGGGGGTGGGGGATAATAGGCACCTATATAAGACAAAGCCCCAAATATCAGCACTGTCCCTATAAAATCGGGACATCTGGTCACTCTAGCTTCTGCCTTCAAATTCCCAAACTATATTTTTTACAATAAAATCAATTAAATTATTGCAGTAAGGGGGTACTTTAATTACCCAGACCTCTGTTGGAAAAATAATATGACACAACCCACACCATTTCCAATAAGCTCTTGGAATGTATTGGGGCAACTTTTTTGTTTCAGAAAGTTGAGGATGTAACCACGGGCAATCATTTTAGACTTGATTTTGACTGACAGGGAGGAATTGATTGGAAATCTGAAGATGGAAAGCAAATTTGGTGAAAGTGATCAGGACATGATAGATTTCATTTTTCTAAGGAAAGGAAGGAATGATAGCAGTAAAATAATCTGGATGATAGCTAATGTGACGCCAGTGTTTAAAAAAGGCTCCAGAGATGATCTTTACCATTAGAGGCCAGAAAGCGCTAATTCAGTACCAGGCAAATTTGTTGAAACTATGGTAAAGAACACAATTATCAAACACATAAATGAACAAAATAGGTTGGAGAAGAGTCAACACAGCATTTGTAAAGGGAAATCATGCCTCACCAATCTATTAGAATTCTCTGAGGGGATCAACAAACGTGGCCAAGGGTGATCCTGTGGATATAACGTACTTCTTCTTTCAGAAAGTCTTTGATAAGGTCTGTCACCAAAGGCTCTTAAGCAAAAAAACTGTCATGGGATTAAAGAGACAGTCCTCTCATGGATCTGTAACTCATTAAAATTTATTCCTAACCTTTGTTTCCTGTCTTTTAACCAGTTACTGAGAGAGGTAAATAGTGTCCTACAGAGATCTGTAGTGGGACCAGTGCTGTTCAGTATATTTATAAATGATCTGAAAAAAGGGGTAATCAGTGAGGTGGCAAAATTTGCAGGTCGTACAAAATTACTCAAAGTGGTTAAGTTCGAATCACATCACAGTGCGAAGAGTTACAAAGGGATGTCACAAAACTAGGTGACTGGGCAACAAAAAGACAGATGAAATTCAATGTTGATAAATACAAAGTAATGCACATTGGAAAACATAATCCCAACTATACATACAAAATGGGCTTTAAATTAGTTTTTAGCACTCAAGAAAAAATTCTTGGAGTTCTCTGAAAATATCTGCTCACTTGTGCATCAGCAGTCAAAAAAGCTAATAGAATATCAGGAACCATTAGGAAAGAGGCAGACAATAAAACAGAAAATATCATAATGCCACTGTATAAGACCATGGTACATCCACACCTTGAATATTGCATGAAATTCTGGTTGTGCTATCTCAAAAAAGATTGGAAAAGGTACAGAGAAGGGCAACAAAAATGATTAAGGGTATGGAACAGCTTCCATATGAAGAAATGTTAAAAGATTGGAACTTTTCAGCTTGAAAAAGATGATTAAGGGGGGGACATGATAAAGGTCTATAAAATCATTAATCGTGTGGAGAAAGTGAATAGAGAAGTGTTTGTTTACACCTTCACATAAACAAGAACTCAGGGGCACACAATGAAATTAATTAGCAGCAGGTTTAAAACAAACAGAAGAAAGTATTTCTTCACACAACACACAGCCAACCTGTGGAACTCATTGCCAGGAGATGTCGTGAAGGCTAAAACTAAAGCCGATTTTAAAAAGGAATTAGATAAGTTCATGGAGGATGGGTCCATCAATAGCTATTAGTCAAGATGGTCAGGGAATGTAACCCTATGCTCTGGACATCCCTAGCCTCTGACTGCCAGAAGCTGGGAGTGGACGATAGGGGATGGATCACTTATTGATTGCCCAATTCTGTTCATTCCCTCTGAAGCATCTGATGCTGACCGCTGTTGGAAGACAGGATACTGGGCTAGAATGACCATTGGTCTGACCCAGTATGGCCATTCTCATTTTTTCTCTGCCAAACAGATCTATGTGCTCTACACTCTCTCCCTCAATTGAGCTCCCTGAGTTCAGTTATAAGGCTTAGTTCCATCACCTCTGGCCTGGAGACAATTAGATAATACCCCTCCCCCACATGTGAAGCATGTGATGGGGGTTAAGCCCCATCACAGGTGGATGTTAGAGTTGACACTTAGATCATCCCAGAATATGATGATGCATGTGACCAGCTCAGCCTGCTTTGCTAGTGTAATGTTTCCTAGATAGGGTTTGTGTTTTTTTCCCTGAGGCAAAAGCAGTTAAAAAAGGCAGATCAGGAGAGCAGGAACTCATGTTCAGTATAATGTTTGTTCTGAAATAAAGCAGATGTGCTTTCATCAGTTCTCAGCTGGTATGAGTTCTGGTACAATAACTAGTGCCAAGTATAGGAATTAGGAATGGCAAGGCATGACAATTAGGAAAATAGCTGCTGTAGCTGTAAGTGTAAAATGGGAAGTAGCTTCACAGAGATACCCTTTTATAAAAGAAAAGTCTCTGAATCCCATCTTTAATCGAAGTTGGACAGAGTGTATTTGGATGAGTTTGATTTATACCAAGTATAAAGCCTGAGGTCTGTGGACTTAACGTTTGCCAATGTTTTTTCAGTGTATCAAACAGCAAAGGGACACAATGAAATAGGTATACTGAAAAGTCAAATACTCATCTGTATGGAGTGCACTATTAATTATTTTGAATAAAAATATAGCCGTTTTAAATATTTAAATAAACACATTTTTTAATATTTTTAAAAAAGCAAACTTCATTTTGCTCTATCGCCTGCCCATGTGTCGAAACATCTGCATCAAACATTTAGTGCACAGTGACACAGCAAAACGAATGTAGAGCAGGCATTACAGATGGATGACTTGTTGACAGGTTAGCAGATGAGTTTCCCGTATGTTTTTGAAAATATACCTCCCTAGCCATAACATGGAAAGGGGAAAAGCGGGAATTAAAGATCAGATAACAAAAAGTAAACTTTTCTTTTGTGGGTTTATTATTGAAATTCTAGAGTACCAAGGGAGATATAAAGGGCAAGCAAAGCAGTGCAAGGGACATCTAATACAGGGAAATGAAACACTGATAGCTTTCAGAATTACAGCTGCAATGTCCCTGCATATGAAACATTTTTTTGTTTTTCAAGCATCTCTGTAAATCACAGTTTATATTGATAAAACACTTAGGATGTTTTCTCTTAGAGCCAGAGCATGGACAGATTGTAGGACTAGGAATTAAATCTTTCTTGCCGTAGTCATGTGAGTCACACTGGAATCAACAGGAGTACCCACGTAAGCCAGGTAATCCTGTATTTGGATTCTTGCGACTGATCTCTGTTCCTTGTGTGTGTTTTGATACTTCCTTCGCTAGTGGAGGTGCCATCAGTTTTATTCACAGTATAAGGATTTGATCCTGTAAGATGTTCAGCAAGTTAGATGCCTGCAAGTCACCAGGGCCTGATGAAATGCATCCTAGAATACTCAAGGAGCTAATAGAGGAGGTATCTGAACCTCTAGCTATTATCTTTGGAAAATCATGGGAGATGGGAGAGATTCCAGAGACTGGAAAAGGGCAAATATAGTACCCATCTATAAAAAGGGAAATAAACTAACTGGTCTGTAGTTTCCTGGGTTGTTTTTAACTTCTGTGCCAGGGATGATAATGGAGCAAGTAATTAAGGAAATCATCTGCAAACACTTGGAAGGTGGTAAGGTGATAGGGAATAGCCAGCACGGATTTGTAAAGAACAAATCGTGTCAAACCAATCTGATAGCTTTCTTTGATAGGATAACGAGTCTTGTGGATAAGGGAGAAGCGGTGGATGTGATATACCTAGACTTTAGTAAGGCATTTGATACGGTATCGCATGATCTTCTTTTCGATAAACTAGGCAAATACAATTTAGATGGGGCTACTATAAGCTGCATGCATAACTAGCTGGATAACCGTACTCAGAGAGTAGTTATTAATGGTTCCCAATCTTGCTGGAAAGGTATAACAAGTGGGGTTCCGCAGGGGTCTGTTTTGGGACCGGCTCTGTTCAATATCTTCATCAACGACTTAGATATTGGCATAGAAAGTATGCTTATTAAGTTTGCAGATGACACCAAACTGGGAGGGATTGCACCTGCTTTGGAGGACAGGGTCATAATTCAAAATGATCTGGACAAATTGGAGAAATGGTCTGAGGTAAACAGGATGAAGTTTAACAAAGACACATGCAAAGTGCTCCACTTAGGAAGGAACAATCAGTTTCACACATACAAAATGGGAAGAGACTGTCTAGGAAGGAGTATGGCAAAAAGGGATCTAGGGGTTATAGTGGACCACAAGCTAAATATGAGTCAACAGTGTGATGCTGTTGCAAAAAAAGCAAACATGATTCTGAGATGCATTAACAGGTGTGTTGTGAGCAAGACACGAGAAGTCATTCTTCCACTCTACTCTGCGCTGGTTAGACCTCAACTGGAGTATTGTGTCCAGTTCTGGGCACCGCATTTCAAGAAAGATGTGGAGAAATTGGAGAGGGTCCAGAGAAGAGCAACAGGAATGATTAAAGGTCTTGAGAACATGACCTATGAAGGACGGCTGAAAGAATTGGGTTTGTTTAGTTTGGAAAAGAGAAGACTGAGAGGCGACATGATAGCAGTTTTCAGGTATCTAAAAGGATGTCATAAGGAGGAGGGAGAAAACTTGTTCACCTTAACCTCTAAGGATAGAACAAGAAGCAATGGGCTTAAACTGCAGCAAGGGAGGTTTAGGTTGGACATTAGGAAAAAGTCCTAACTGTCAGGGTAGTTAAATACTGGAATAAATTGCCTAGGGAGGTTGTGGAAACTCCATCTCTGGAGATATTTAAGAGTAGGTTAGATAAATGTCTATCAGGGATGGTCTAGACAGTATTTGGTTCTGCCATGAGGGCAGGGGACTGGAGTCGATGATCTCTCGAGGTCCCTTCCAGTCCTAGAATCTATGAATCTCCTGTAAGGTGACTTCAGGGGGAGATGTGGACATGCATCATCTTGCACCAGGTCTTAGCATTTTACAGGACTGGGTCCCTGTTAAATGTGTGTTTACTTCATGCAATGTGATGTTGCTTGGGGAGGGCTGCATTGTGTCACATATTGCTTCATACAGGAAACTGACCGTCTATGACAAGTTTGAGAAGGAAACTGTTAAGTAGCTTAGTTCAAACACAGTTCTGTTCTGGCATTCACAGCTACAAGCAACATGGAAGCAGGATGGGGAGGCTGCAGCAGCAGCAGTTTCCAGAGCCATTCTGTGCAAGCAATCAGAGTGTCAGTGGTCCTGCCTACTGGTCAGAACAATGGCAGTCCTGCCTAGTGGTTGGAGCAGCGCCTAGTGTCAGAGCCAGGAACTAAGCAGGGGAACAAAGCTGGAATAAAGCAGAAACAAGGCAGGAGCTATCACAGCCAATCAGGCAGGTCAGCCAATGAGGCAGTTCTGCTGTAGTTCACCTCTTGTTCATAAATCTGCCTGGAGACTGAGCTAGCTAGTCTGAAGCCTGGTCTACACTACGCGTTTAAACCGAATTTAGCAGCGTTAAACGGTTTTAACCCTGCACCCATCCACACAACTAGGCCTTTTATATCAATATTAAGGGCTCTTTAAACCGGTTTCTGTACTCCTCCCCGACGAGAGGAGTAACACTCAAAATTGGTATTGCCGTGTCGGATTAGGGTTAGTGTGGCCGCAAATCGACGGTATTGGCCTCTGGGTGGTATCCCACAGTGCACCACTGTGACCGCTCTGGAAAGCCATCTGAACTCGGATGCACTGGCCAGGTAGACAGGAAAATCCACGCCAACTTTTGAATTTCATTTCTTGTTTGGCCATCGTGGAGCTCTGATCAGTACGGGTGGCGATGCAGTGCCAAATCCAAAAAGAGCTCCAGCATGGACCGTATGGGAGATACTGGATCTGATTGCTGTATGGGGAGACAAATCTGTTCTATCAGAGCTCTGTTACAGAAGACAAAATGCCAAAGCATTTGAAAAAAAATCTCCAGGCTATGATACAGAGTCCACAGCACAGTGCTGTGTGACAAGCATAACGGAAAGCCAAAGAATCAAATGGATGCTCATGGAGGGAGGGAGGGGTACCGAGGACTCCAGCTGACCCACAGTCCCCGCAGTCTCCGAAAAGCATTTGCATTCTTGGCTGAGCTCCCAATGCCTGTAAGGTCAAACACATTGTTCGGGGTGGTTCAGGTTATATCTCATCAATTTACCCCTCCTCTTCCCCTGTGAAAGAAAAGGGAAAAAAATCGTTTCTTGACTTTTTTCAATGCCACCGTATGTCTACTGCATGCTGCTGGTAGACGCGGTCCTGCGGCACTGAACGGCAGCATCCTCTCCCCTCCCTTCCCCGGTGGCAGACGGTACATTGCAGAAGGACTGGTAGCCGTCCTCGTCATCATCCCATGAGTGCTCCAGGCTTGCCTCAGGTGAGGTCGGTCGAGGGCGCCTGGGTAAAAATAGGAATGATTCCCGGTCATTCCCAGCAGATGGTACAGAATGGCTGGTAACCATCTTAATCATAGCAACTGGTGGCTGAGCTCCTTCAGCCCGCCCCCCCTTTATGTCTAAAGAAAAGATTCTGTTACTGCCTGGACTATCATAGCAGCGGAATGCTAGGCTCCCCTCACCCCCACCGTTTAATGTCCTGCCTGGGCTATCATAGCAGCTGGAGGCTGCCTCCCCCTCATTTTATCTCACTAAAATGTCAGTGTTTCTTATTCCTGCATTCTTTATTACTTCATTACACAAATGGGGGGACACTGCCACAGTAGCCCAGGAGGGTTGGGGGAGAAGGGAAGCAATGGGTGGGGTTGTTGCAGGGGCACCCCCTAGAATGGCATGCAGCTCATCATTTCTGTGGGATCTGACATGGAGCAGCTGTGCTCTCTGGTACACTGGTTCTCTTGTACACTTGCCTCATATTCCAGGCAGGACTGACTCTATTTTTAGATACAACATAAAGGAGGGAATGACCCGGAGAGTCATTCTCATTTTTGTCTTTGCGCCTCTGGCTAACCTCAGTGAAGGTCAGCCAGGAGCACCCATGACAGCAGCAGACGGTACAAAACGACTGATAACCGTCATCTCATCGCCAATTTACAATGGCATGGCAGACGGTACAGAACAACTGATAACCATCCCTGCTATCTTGCAAAGACAAATGAATGCTGCTGTGTAGCGCTGCAGTACCGCCTCTGTTAGCGGCATCCAGTACACATACGGTGACAGTGACAAAAGGCAAAACGGGTTTCATGGTTGCCATGCTATGGCGTCTGCCAGGGCAACCCAGGGAAACAGGGCACGAAATGATTGTCTGCTGTTGCTTTCACGGAGGAAGGAATGAGTGACGACATTTACCCAGAATCACCCTTGACACTGTTTTTGCATCATCATGCATTGGTATCTCAACCCAGAATTCCAATGGGTGGGGGAGACTGCGGGAACTATGGGATAGCTACGGGATAGCTACCCACAGTGCAATGCTCCAGAAATCGACGCTAGCCTAGGTACATGGATGCACACCACTGAATTAATGTGCTTAGTGTGGCCGCATGCACTCGATTTTATACAATCTGTTTTACAAAACCGGTTTACGTAAAATCGGAATAATCCCGTAGTGCAGACATACCCCGAGGCTCAGCTGCAGGCCCTTATTCCTGACACTCTAGCTGGCGGATTCAGCCAGGATAACACTGGGAGAGCCCTGTAATGCCCTCAGAGATGGTGCAGCATGTGTTTCCTTTTGAGCTATTCTGGCTCTGTTTTTTGGTTTGGAAGAGGGGCGGAGCCTTGGCCCATATTCTTTGGGGTATCTGACCTCTGCTGATGCCGATATCCCCAGTCCTTGAACATAGCATAAGAATCAGATTAATGGCTGCTCCCAATGTTGGCTCTTCCATCCTAAGGTACTCACCCATACATGACCCAGCCCAATCTAGCCTGTGGGTTTTTCAAAACCTAAGGTGAATGGAATCGTTTTCAGGAGTTACTTTTAATTTTTTGAAAACTTCTCTTTCTATTACATGTTGACATAAAACTCAGTATATAATCCACTGACAGTCAGTGAGAGCCAGGGCTCTAGAAACCACCTTTTGAAGGAGGATATGTAACTTTTCTGTCAAGCAAGCTAGAATAATAAGTCAGCTGCCACCTGCCTCACAGAACTGGCCGGTATTGGAGCACTCACAACAAATTATAATTAAGAACTTAGAAACTTCCCTTTTCAGGAATTAGCTTTCAAGTTATAAATTTGTTTCTTTTCTCATTTATTTTTTAAGTCGTACTAAGTTTAGGCTAATATAAAAGGCACAGTAACATAATGAAAAGCGTAAAATTACCTCCACTCTTCCCTTCAGTACAGTAGATGGATGCTGCAAGTCATCAGTCTCACATATTAAAAGAAATAGACTATCAGGAGTTGGCCGCCAATTCTCCCACTCACTTGCTACATAGTGAGGGGAGTGCCAGTTTCTCTCCAGCTGCAGGAAATGCCAGTCTGTGGCCAATCTGACTCCCATTGAAATCACTGGCAGTTTTTCCACTGACTTGGCAGTAGTTTTAAGACCAAAATGGGTGAAGTTACCCATTCTGAGATGTGCCGCAGAACCATCACCATTTAAAGAAAGAACATGGGAGGGAAGGATGGACTTGTGGTTAAGGCACAGGAGTTGGAGACTGGGGTTATAGTCTTAGTTGTGCCACAGATTTGTTGTGTGACCTTAGGCAGGCTGGGTAGGCCAAAAGAGTAAAAAATGGTAGCTAACGTAGGACATCTCAAAATTGATACACCTGGCTGTAGAATCCTGGGCCATATTTTTCAGAGGTGCTGAGTACCTAGAGCTCCCATTAACTTTGAACAGAATTGGGGGTGCTCAGTACTGCTAAACATCAGGCTCTAGGCTTCTTAAGTAGGGCACCAGAAGTTAAGCCACCCAACATTAATGAATTCTCCATTTCTCAGTGTCTTCCGGTCAAGACTGTATGCCTTTCTGAAATATATGCTTGATTCAAACACAAGTTATGCTTTGTTCAAATATAAATTATTGCTCTCAGCCTCTTTTGAGCTTGTCTGTCAGTTCCTTCATGACACTGTCTGTGGAAGAAGGTTCTTAGAGAAGTACTGTCCCACTGGTGTCAATTTGAAACTAAAAAAATTAATATCTTAAATAGAGGCTTCCAAACTGGAGAGCCATCAGGATTGATCTTCTCTGGTGTCTGTTGTTGTGCTCTCACATATTTTTAATTTCAATAGAGTTGGTTTGATAGAAAAAATTTTAACATTCCCCTGCAGCTTTTTAAATCAAAGCATGAAAGTGCTGTGTGAATGCATGAGACTTAGGGCTTGTCTACACTAGCCAGTGGATCAGTGCTATGGCAATCGATCTACCTGGGGTCAATTTAGTGGGTCTCGTGAAGACCCACTAAATCGACCGCCAATCGCTCTCCCATCAACTCCAGAACTCCACCTTATCAAGAAGAATAAGGGGAGTCGACGGGAGAGCATCTCCTGTTGACTTAGCATAAGGTGGACCCCATGGTAAGTGGATCTAAGCTACGTCGACTTTAGTTATGCTATTAACGTAACTCAAATTGCATAGCTTAGATTGACTTTATCCCGTACTGTAGACCTGCCCTTAGAAAGTGAAACGACTGAGCTGGTTGTATAGACCAAGCTCTAGGGAGGTGTATAGAGCAGTGATACTCAGAATGAGGTTTGTGAGCTGCAAATGGCTCTTTAATGCGTCTCTTATGTCTCTTTGCATCACATGATATTAAAACACTGTGTGATTTAATTATTAAGTTATTAACCAATCAGGATGCTTTTACTATGCTATTAACCAATTGTAACTGATAAAATAATAATACTTGGTCGGTCATTTTGATGTGAGAATAGTTATATATATATATACACTAAATATTTCTCCTCTAGTACAGTTTAAATATGAATATATAGTAAATGAAACAATGGGTATGTCTACAGTATGGGATTATTCCGATTTTACAGAAACCGGTTTTTTTAAAACAGATTGTATAAAGTCGAGTGCGCGCGGCCACACTAAGCACATTAATTCGATGGTGTGCGTCCATGTACCGAGGCTGGTCTCGATTTCTGGAGCGTTGCACTGTGGGTAGCTATCCCATAGCTATCCCATAGTTCCCGCAGTCTCCCGCACCCATTGGAATTCTGGGTTGAGATCCCAGTGCCTGATGGGGCAAAAAACATTGTCGCGGGTGGTTCTGGGTACAGCCTCACCCCTCCCTCCGGGCAAGTAGCAGACAACCATTTCGTGCCTTTTTCCCTGGGTGAACTGTGCAGACGCCATAGGACAGCAAGCATGAACCCTGCTCAGCTCAAGACAGCAATCATGGACATTGTAAACACCTCACACATTCTCGTGCAGTCAATGCTGAACCAGCATCTGCAAAACCAGTCAAGGAGGAGGCAGCTACGGCAGCGCGGCGACGAGAGGGATGAGGACATGGACACAGAATTCTCTCAAACCGCGGGCCCCTGCGCTTTGGAGATCATGCTGGTAATGGGGCAGGTTCTAGCCACTGAACGCCGATTTTGGGCCCGGGAAACAAGCACAGACTGATGGGACCACATAGTGTTGCAGGTGTGGGACGATTCCCAGTGTCTGCAAAACTTTCGCATGTGTAAGGGCACTTTCATGGAACTTTGTGACTTGCTTTCCCCTGCCCTGAAACGCCAGAATACCAAGATGAGAGCAGCCCTCACAGTTGAGAGGCAAGTGGCGATAGCCCTGTGGAAGCTTGCAAAGCCAGACAGCTACCGGTCAGTCGGGAATCAATTTGGAGTGGGCAAATCTACTGTGGGGACTGCTGTGATGCAAGTAGCCAGAGCAATCATTAAGCTGCTGCTACGAAAGGTTGTGACTCTGGGAAATGTGCAGGTCATAGTGGATGGCTTTGCTGCAATGGGATACCCTAACTGTGGCGGGGTGATAGATGGAACCCATATCCCTATCTTGGCACTGGAGCACCAGGGCACCCAGTACATAAACCGCAAGGGGCACTTTTCCATGGTGCTGCAAGCACTAGTGGATCACAAGGGATGTTTCACCAACATCCACATGGGATGGTCAGGAAAGGTTCATGACGCTCGCGTCTTCAGGAACACTACTCTGTTTAAACGGCTGCAGCAAGGGAATTACTTCCCAGACCAGAAAATAACAGTTGGGGATGTTGAAATGCCTGTAGTTATCCTGGGGGACCCAGCCTACCCCTTAATGCCATGGCTCATGAAGCCATACACAGGCAGCCTGGACAGTAGTCAGGAGTTGTTCAACTACAGGCTCAGCAAGTGCAGAATGGTGGTAGAATGTGCATTTGGCCGTTTAAAGGCGCGCTGGTGCACATTACTGACTCGCTCAGACCTCAGCCAAACCAATGTCTCTTTTGTTATTGTTGCTTGCTCTGTGCTCCACAATCTCTGTGAGAGTAAGGGGGAGACCTTTATGACGGGGTGGGAGGCTGAGGCAAATCACCTGGCCGCTGATTACGTGCAGCCAGACACCAGGACAATTAGAAGAGCACACCAGAAAGCGGTGTGCATCAGAGAAGCTTTGAAAACCAGTTTCATCATGGGCCAGGGTACGGTGTGACTGTTCTGTTTGTTTCTCCTTGATGAAACCCCCCTCCCCCTTGATTGACTCATTCCCTGTAAGCCACCTACCTTCCCCCTTCGATTACTGCTTGCTTCCTAAGGAAATAAAATCACTCTCGTTTAAAAATCATGTATTCTTTATTAATTCATTATAAAAAGAGGGCGACAACTGACAAGGTAGCCCAGGTGGGGTTTGGGAAGAAGATAGGAGGGAAGGAAAAGGCCACTAAAAAAATTTCAAAATAATGACAGCCTTTTGCTTGGGCTGTCCACTGGGGTGGAATGGGCTGGTGCACGGAGCCTCCCCCCACGCGTTCTTAGTCATCTGGTGGGTGAGGAGGCTAAGGAACATGGTGAGGGGGGGAGGGCGGTTATACAGGGGCTGCAGCTGCACTCTGTGATCCTGCTGCCGTTCCTGAAGCTCCACCAGACGCCGGAGCATGTCCGTTTGATCACGCAGCAGCCCCAGAGTTGCATCCCGACACCTCAGATCTTCCTGCCGCCACTTCTCATCTCGAGCGTCTCTCCTCTCCTCAAGTTCATCCCTCCTCTCCTCACGTTGGTCCCTCCTGTCTTTACGGTAACTGGCATCTTTCCTGTACTTTGATACTATGTCCTTTCACTCATTCAGATGAGCTCTTTCATTGCGGGCCACTTCCATGATTTCTGAGAACATTTCATCTCGCGTCTTTTTTTTCCGCCACCTTATCTGAGATAGCCTTTGGGATGGAGGAGGGAGACTTGAAAAATTTGCAACTGCAGGAGGGAGGGAAAAAAGAGAGAGAAGAATTTAAAAAGATACATTTTACAGAACAATGGTTATACTCTTTCATGGTGAACAACACTATTCACCTTACATAGCACATGTGATCTCATTGCAAGGTCGCATTTTGCATCTTAATATTGAGTGCTTGCGGCTTTGGTGTTAGAGATCACAGATGCAGGTCCGGGCATCAGAATTCGGCTTGCATGCGGCCATGGGAAGCCATTGAATTTCGGCTTCTGCGGCCTTCATATATCCAGCGCTCTCTTTTCCCAAATAGCAAGCAAAGCGCGTTGAGTGCTGCTTCTTTCCTGTTAATGTGCTGCACCAGAACCTCCCCCATCCAATTCTCTGGGATGACCGCTTTACCCCTCCCTCCACTGCATGGCTGGTATCATGGAAGATCGCTGCTAGCCACCCTCCCCCCAACCGCATGGCTGGTAGCAGGGAAGATCCCAGCTAGCCAAACGCGAAAAAGCTTAGCGCCAGTCACCCCTCCTCCTCCCCTGCTTGGCTAAATGCAGGGAAGGATTTCTTTTAAGCCACAGGCGAACAGCCCAGCCATCTCTGTCCCCTTAATTAAATTCCTGAATTTCAACCAGGTTACCATGAATGATATCACTCTCCTGAGGATAACACAACGAGATAAAGAACGGATGTTGCTTGAATGCCAGCAACCACCGGGACCATACGCAGCTATGCTTTGTCATGCAATGATACCAGATTACTTGCTACATGCATGGCGTGGTCAAGTGTCCTACCATGGAGGACGGAATAAGGCTGCCCTGCCCAGAAACCTTGTGCAAAGGCTTTTGGAGTACCTCCAGGAGAGCTTCATGGAGATGTCCCTGGAGGATTTCCTCTCCATCCCCAGACATGTTAACAGACTTTTCCAGTAACTTTATTGGCCGCGAATATTAAAAAACGCTTGCTTTTAAACCATGTTTTATATTTACAAAGGTACACTCATCAGAGGTCCCTTCCATGGCTTCATTGTGTGGGATAGTGGCTTGAGAGGGCTGGGAAGGTAATTCCATCAGGGTGAGAAAAAGCTCCTGGCTGTTGGGGAGAACGGAGTGCTGTGTGCTTTCTGCAAGCTCGTCCTCCTCTTCCTGCTCCTTATCTTTCCCGTCCGCAGAATCCTCAGGCATGGTTGAGATTACCATCCCCGCCTAGGAATCCACAGACAGGGGTGGGGTAGTGGTGGCGGACCCCCCGAGAACTGCATGCAGCTCAACGTAGAAGTGACATGTTTTCGGCCCTGCCCCGGACCTTCTGTTTGCTTCTTTGGTTTTCTGGTAGGCTTGTCTGAGCTCCTTAACTTTCTCATGGCACTGTACTGAGTCCCTGGTGTGGCCTCTCTGCATCATGGCCTTGGCAATTTTTTCAAATGTTTTTTCATTTCGTGTTTTGAAACGGAGTTCTGTTAGCACAGAATCCTCTCCCCATACAGCGATCAGATCCAGTACCTCCAGTGCGGTCCATGCTGGAGCTCTTTTTCGATTCTCATGAGACTGCATTGTTACCTGTGCTGATGAGCTCTGCATGGTCACTTGTGCTGGTGAGCTCTCCATGCTGGCCAAAAATGAAATGAAATTCAAAAGTTCGCGGGGCTTTTCCTGTCTACCTGGCCAGTGCATCCGAGTTCAGATGGCTTTCCAGAGCGGTCATAATGGTGCACTGTGGGATACCGCCTGGAGGCCAATACTGTCGAATTGCGGTCACACTAACCCTAATCCGACATGGCAATACCGTTTTCAGCGCTACTCCCCTTGTCGGGGAGGAGTATAGACATCGGTTTTAAGAGCCCTTTATATTGATATAAAGGGCTTCGTTGTGTGGACGGGTGCAGGGTTAAATCGGTTTAATGCTGCTAAATTAGGTATAAACGCGTAGTGTAGACCAGGCCAAGGAATTCACACTACTGTGGATCTTTGGGGTAATATTGATCACTAACGTGGCTCCTGAATCACTGAAGTCTGAGTATCACTTGTATCGAGTAAACAAACAGCAGAAATACTGAAGAGTAAATTACTTTTATTAACGTTTTCTTTCAGCTTGAACAATCTAACAAAATAGAGATTTTTTTAAGAAGTACAAGGCCTTATTCTAATTTCATTTACTCCAGTCGTAGAACAGTATAACTTAACAGACTTCATCAGATTTACTCCTGATTTACACTTGGGTAGGTCAGATCAGGCCTATTATTATTATTATTATTTTTCATCTTGAGTGTTCATTAAAATATAGTACTTCTTGTTAGGTGCAAGGCATTGTAACAAATGCTATATATTGGCCCTGGTAGGGCTGTTCAGTGGGTATATCACTGAATTCTGGCTTGTTACTGTTCAACTCTTAACATAATGAAGATAGAACAACCTCTTATCACTCTCACATAGGCACGTATTACACAGTCAAAGAAAAATATCTGTACTTTCCAGGATGAATCTGATGATTTTAATGCCAATGACTCATTAAATCATATGCTTTTATCTCAACAAGATTTGCAAGTTATCTTAAGCTGGCATCAACAACATGTACTGACTTTGCCTTGGTCTAACCACATGAAGACTGATATTCTGGTTTGCCTATTACACCTGAGAAAATGGTTGCCACAGTTAGGACTGCAGGTTTATCATGGGAATTTTTATCAAAAATCACAGAGCTGTCACAGTAAATTTACCAAAAGTTATGGGTTGCTAAATTTACTGTGACTTCTTCATGATTTTTGATTAAAAATTCCAATCCTCCTCACCCTGCCAAGGGGACACTGATCACCCACATCAGCACCCTCTGCCCTTGCACCCGGTGCGGCTCTATGTTTTTTGCCACCCCAAGCATGGCAGTCAGGTGGCCTTCGGAAGATTTGGCGGCATTTCTGCAGGTGATCTGCTGGTCCTGTGCCTTTGGTGTACCCGACGCCGAATTGCCGCCAAAGCTGCGGGACTGGTCGGCCTCCTGCAGAAATGTCACTGAAGGCTGCCTAACTGCCACCCTCACAGCGACCGCCAGGCTTGCCGCCCCAGGCACGCGCTTGCTGCGCTGGTGCCTTGAGCCGCCCCTGCTTGCACAGTAACTCCACTCCATGAGGGAGGGAGGACCTGTGGGAGGAGGGCTGGACAGCAAGCCCACTCCACACTCACCCCAGGCAGCGACAACTACTGTGGTTTCCTGTCCTGAGACACTGGGCCCAGCGCCCTACACTCATCCTGCAATGGAGGCTCCTGCGGCTCCTGTCCTGTGGGTCTGGGCTTGGTGCTCTGTTGTAAGCATTGTTACCTAGTGTGCATGGTCACAGCACTGCTCAGGTATGTGCTCCCCACTCCCTGTCATGATGGAGGGGCAGGTGGGCCAAACCTGAGCAGCACTGTGATCTGATAAGCGCAGAGAGAGCTCATGCTTCCAGTCCCCTCTCCCCCCTAGTCCTTCCCTCCACATTGGGCTGGTGACCCACCCGCCCTTTGGGAAGATCATGGACAGGAAAGAGAGTCACAAACAGAAAAATCATGGTTTCTGTGACTTTTTGCCTCCATGAAAAACCTGCAGCCCTTGCCATAATCATTGAGGGCAAGATCCTTTTCTACCCCTGTGTCCCTAAACATTATAAGACTTGATCCTGCATCACTTGCATGAGTAATCCCATTGGCTTCAGTGACCTAAACTAGTCAGGACTATTCTCATGAGTTAGTGTTATAGGAACTGGACAGGACAGTGTAAAATGCTTTCTGAGCTTTACTGCCAGTTTTGTGTGACTTTGAAGCTCAACTTGACACGCAGTATTAAAAAGTCCAGACATCAAGACAACGCACAACAGCATTTGAAAGAGAGCTCATGCTCACCCCGTTAGTCAACCACTGTCCTTTCTGTGCTAAAGCTTAACAATGACCGAGAAAATGCCGCGAACGAAAGAAATACATTGTTCTCAGCATTCCTCAGTGCTTGGAAGGAGTTAAGTTTTGCACAACCGCTGAGTTCTTTTGGCATTATCCCATTAGCTTAAGTCATGGCTGATGACTTCACCCTCATAGTGACATCAGCCTCTAATCTCGTGAAGGTGAATTCATGTGAGATGGTTTCAAAACAATTACTCCCTGGATTGCAGGCCATTTCGGTTGATATATGGTCACAACATTCACTTTTACAGATTGTAGCCTCTTTTATGTCCTGTATATGTATTTAGCATATTGTATTACAGCACGGACGTTATGTCACTGGCTGGCATTGCCTAAGATCAGTAGTGGAATGTGTTGTATCAAACGAAAATCATAAAACTAACTTTTTATTTTAACTATAAAGTTAAGACAGAGGTATGGTCTTACTGCAGTTTGCGTGATTTCCTCTTAGGACTCCCTCCCCCCTCTTTCTCTACTTGATTTTGGCTATATCTTTGTCTAAGAGTTTTCTGGCTATTTCAGTTACCCTGGCCTTCCCCATGGGGTGAAGAAAATATAGACTGATGATTACCCAGGATCACTGTTTTGTAAATAGCAATTTTTAATAATGTCTTCAAATCCCCTTTTAAAACCAGATAAGTACATAAGTAACAGTAAAGTGATTGATTGGACTGTAAAACATTTTCTTCCGCTTCGTCTATTTCCTTTTGAGTGGTGGCAAGAAAATACATGTAGCCATATTCTCCGCTCTTCAGAAGAGGTTTTAATCAGATGGGGCAAATTCTGGCCCCAACTAAGCAACCTTTCCTGAAGTCAGTGGGGCTGTGCTGCGTGTAAAGGAGGGCAATGTTTGTCCCAGGGTGTAACACACACATGCAAACCACACAGTTATATGTATAACTGTTTATTTAGACAAGAGCTTTCCCTTAACCTCTTCTATTTATTTAATTTTATCATTCTTACATTTCTTCATCACTTCCCTTCAGCTGACTGTAGAAAGACCAAGTGGTAGCATCAGAGATTACAGGACATGACATTTACCTTTGCAATGGTGAAAGTCAAAAAAGAGCTGGTGATTTGCCTTCCCCACCAGTTTGGCCTTAACCAAGGCGGGGGTAGGGTGACAATTGCACGAGAGGAGTGAAGCAGGAAGTTTCAAACACTTTCCTGTAGCCAGTGTACTGTGAATAGACTTCTTAATGTGACTAATAGCTCCTGGCATTGAAATACAGCTCCTGAAGTGCAGAGCTGGCATTTCCATGAGCTAATGTTTAAAGTAATGTGTCAGAAAAGTTTTATAGTAAGAGCACAGTATTGTTAGGGGACAGAAAGGTTGTTTATTTAAAGCCAATGGAATTCTACTATCATCACTTCTCTGCCTTTATTGTTGGGTGTGTGGAAATGACTTAAGTTTTTATTTGGTGTTAGCAGTGTAATGCTTGACAGTTTGCACATTCGGAAGTGGTGAGGTCATGATAAAAAAAATCCATAAAAAGGAAACAAGTTGTCCTCAGTTCCTGGATGCTCCAAGGGGCCTGAGCCAAATAGACAGCAAACCTACTGTAAGTGCTCAGAAAGGGATTTTCTTCTTCTCCTCACAAAATAAACATTGTTCTGTTATTTCTAGGAGGAAGGGAATTGAGTCTTTGGATGACTTTGCAAATATTTTGCTAAATGTAGTGGCCAGTGGGTTTCCTGAATTTTCCAATCTGATTTTAGATTAGATGATTTTTTTTTTGGTTGGTTAAATTAGAGGAAATTAGTACAGTCTTAGTCCAAGAGCCAGGCACTGTTACCAATTACATGTGTGTAGGTTATAAGAGCTGTATTACATCTGCATTAGCTCTAGTTGGAAGTCAAATGTCTTCCCCTTTTCTCCCAACCCCCTACTCTTTCTGGTGGCCAGGAAGCAAGAAAAATAGTGAAATGTTTTTGCTAAAAATTCTCTCTGAGTGAAACCTGTGTCTGGCTGGGTAAGTGTCTGGAGTCTGTTTCATGAAAAATGATGGGCAGGAGAAAAAACACACATGAATGAACAGTGTTTTAGAATATGGTCCGGCCTTTGGGTGAGTGTACAATATGGGGAAAGCACAAGGAGCCCTCCCTGCATAAACCTACTGTGAAAACAACACTCATAATGGCAGGCCCTCTATTTCCCAATGTTCAAGGTGTCTGATCAAAAAGATATAGTCAGGAGGGGAACACGTACACTTTCCTGTGCTCAATGAGGTACAATTCTTCTTAGAGTTCCCACTGGGATGATATGTCTCTATACAGCCCCAATATGGGCTAGTGTCTTTAAGACACAGGTATGTCTACACGGGTTAGAGGAACTCGAGTCAGTGAACCTTGGGTTTGAGAACCTAGGGCTTGAGTGTTGACACTGACTGCTGATCCTAGGTTGAGAATTTTTGAATCTGGACCCCAACCTGGGGCTCCAGCATCCACACCGCAGTACACAGGCCTGAATCCAACCAACTGTTTCACAGACCGCCTTGCACCCTACCAAAATGTGTCTGCTCTAGCCCGTTGTTTGTGGTGCAGTGTGGGAAAATTTAACTGTCCACCTCGATGCATCACAGAAAGTTTGAGCAGCCCATCAACACATCCTGCTGAGCCATCATTTTGCTCCACACGCTCCCAGGAGCATGGAGGAGTTGCATTTTGAAGAATTTCTCACTTTCATGCTTGTTTAAGGAAATGAGCAGCGCTTCTGTGAACATTGAGGCACTGTTTTCTGACCCACCAAAGGCACCTGATGGAGCTAATGCTGGAGGGGAGGAGGGTACAGACATAGTAGGCTCAAACTGGCTGATCTCTGCTTTCACACTGAAAGCCTGTCCTCAAGATGTGCAGCCAGCCTCTCGTCTTGCCTTTGCACTTGCTGTAAGTCCCTCACTCCTTATTGGACCCGCTTGTCGGCCCTGTCCAGAATGTCAACTATAAGTTCATCACGGAAGCACTTTCTCTTGGACCAGTCCATGATGGTACAGTGACCCAGGCATCTACTGGAGTGTGGGCAAGCTGTCGCAGTACTATGGTCTGTAGCAGTCAAAGGGCCTGGAAGCAGACAGGAGATAGAAGCTCATTGTCTCAAGTGTCTCAGTGCAAGAGCACAGAAAAATTCCTGCTGGAATTACAAGAACGTAAAATGTTGTGTAAAACTGTACTTCACTGTATTGTTAGAGGGACACTTCAGACCGCAGATGTCCCTGGACACAACCAGGTTAATTGCAGTGAAGGACATGCACGGAGAATGTTCAGTTAAAAATCACAACTGCTTTTTTCGAAAAATTGCAGATCGCTTTGGGAGAGGGTGGTTGTTGTGGTGTTCTATCATTTCAGGAATTCCACATTTTGGAGGACATGACAGCCCTCGTGGTTTCTGAGTGGCAAAGAGAAGTATTATTCCAAGCTGACAGTGGGAAGCCAGAAGTGTATGTCACCAAAGTATTCAGACATATGGTGAGTGAACAGCACATCTACGAGTGGAGCGGGCTGGTCAGCTACTGAGGTGGCCCTGAAAAACATGCTCTTCTCTAAAATGTGACTACCTATCTTGAGTTCCTGCTGTGGGAAGAGTTTGCAGCTATCAGCACCCTGGGATTGGGTCAATATTCATCCTCATGGGTCGGTGCCTCCCCACAGCTTCCAAAACTGCTGGTTATGACTGCAGGGAGATGTACAGAACTCCTCCGGAATCTCGTTTCTTCTCCCCCAGCACATTTCTGGACTGCATTCAAACTCCCAGACGTACTTAGGAAAAATGATTTCATCACCCATGGACCACATTTAACTGAAATGAAGTACAAGTGTAAATGGATTACATTTCAACCTCCTTCCACCCATCAGTTTACTATTTGCAGGAGGCTTGTTACATGTTGAGTGGCTACAGAGCTGAATGTTTACAGGGAAGCAACAAAAAGTACTTCTTTGTAACAAACTGGCACATCCTAGCAAAACTTTACACTTTTCTAGTAAAACTTCACTTTTAGAGACTTGCTTCAGTGTTTGTGCTTCCTGGTCTCCATTTTGAATTCCACATGGTGTGTGGAGGGTTAGCGGTGTGGCATCAAAGTGCTGGCATGGAATTCACCGTTAGCGGATATATGCTGCTATTCAGGGCTTGTAATAAGTTTGCACTGGTTCATAACACAGAAATCCTCCCATAGCCATATTAATAGGCACAAAAATGGAGCCAGAAACGTATATACTTCTGACTGGAGCGACTTCTTTGCTATGTGGTATAATCAATCCTGGTACGCTCACTAAAACTGAGTGTGTTGTTTGCCTCACACCAGAGATTTACAAAGTCTTGCTGTGCTCCTGTGACCAGGAAGCAGCATGCTTAGCAAAGGACTTCTTCTGGTTAGTGGCCATTACAAATACAGGAGAAGGTTCACTGTGTTTGCAGCTCAGTGGTCAGAATAAAATGGAAGGATTAAACACTGAGCTGTATTGAATAAAGGGGGATTCCTCCATTTCCCAGGGGTTGATTGGCAACTTGTGGGATAGAGAGGACAAAGAACACCGGCCCAAGGGATCGCAGGATAGTGTTGACAGACTCTCAGGGCCCAAGTCCACCTTGGCTGTGTCCACGCTGCAGAATGATATGGCTTGAACTCTGGGTCCTGGCTGAACTTGGGCTTAGACTCTCCACTTCCAGGAGGTTCCAGGGCTTCTGAGCCTGGGTCAGAGAGATTACTGGCCACCAGTGCAGCCATCTCACTGGTCTCCGAGACTGTATACAAGGAAAAGCTACAGCATCTTCCGCTTACGGCAAGAAAAACTGTTCTGAAGATGTATATGGGAGTAGCTGTGCCCATGTTGGGCACTATTGATGTTAAGGTGGAGCTCAATGAACAGGCTGCTAAATTGTCACTGTTTGTGGTGACAGAGGTAATTACGCAGCCTTAATGGGTAGGTCTTGGCTTAGGACAGGGGTCGGCAACCTTTCAGAAGAGGTGTACTGAGTCTTCATTTATTCACTCTAATTTAAGGTTTCGAGTGCCAGTAATACATTTAAACCGTTTTAGAAGGTCTCTTTCTATAAGTCTATAATATATAACTAAACTATTGTTGTATGCCAAGTAGATAAGGTTTTTAAAATGTTTAAGAGGCTTCATTTAAATTAAAATTAAAATGCAGAGCCCTCTGGACCAGTGGCCAGGACCCGGGCAGTGTGAGTGCTGCTGAAAATCAGCTCGTGTGACACCTTTAGCATGCGTGCCATAGGTTGCCTACCCCTGGCATAGGAAGATTCAGCTGAACTGGGAAGAAGTGCCCTGATTGACTAAAGAAGAAACCGATCTGACCACTATACTAAAGAAACATGCTGCTGTTTTTGGAGAGGATCTGGGAATTATGAAGGGAATCCCTGTGACATTGAACATTAAACCTGACAGACAACCAAAATATCTGAAAGCCAGAACTGTGCCATGCGCCATCAGGCTGAAAGCTGAAGTGGACCTGGAACGCCTGGTCACAAATGGAGTCCTAATACCAGTTACCCATAGCCCATGGGCAACGCCTATCATTCCAATAGTGAAGAAAGATAGCTCCCTCTGGACTTGCAGTGATTTTAAAGTCACTGTCAACCAGGTGTTGTGTGCAGAGCAGTACCCACTTCCCTGAATCGATAACCTCTTTGCAGGCCTGGCTGGGGGACAAAAGTTCAGTAAGATTGATCCGAGTCAATTGTATTTACAGATGCTCATTGATGAAAAGTCCCAAGAGCTGTTGACTATTGTGACGCATAAAGGGCTTTATCAGTACTGTCGCCTACCCTTCAGAATAACATCTGCTCCCGCCCTGTTCCAGAGGGCTATATACCAGATCTTGTGTAGCTTGCCAGGAGTCCAGTGCTATCTGGATGACATCCTGGTCACTGGAAGGAATGAGGAGGATCACCTAAAGAATTTTGAGGCTACCCTACAAAGACTGGAAGAGTATGGCCTACAAGTCCACAAAGACAAGTGTGAATTCTTCCAGCCCTCTGTTGAATATTTGGGACACATCATTGATGCTACGGGTCTTCGTAAGGTCCCTGCAAAAGCTAAGGCTATTGTGGAGGCTCCCCCTCCTCAAAATGTTAGCCAGCTTCGCTCGTTTCTAGGACTATTGAACTATTATGGAAAGTTCATCTCACAGTTAGCCACACTGTTAAAACCACTTCATGAACTTCTTGGGCAGAACAAGGCTTGGAAGTGGACTGAAGCCTGTGATGTTGCATTTAACTAAGCTAAGGGTGCATTGCTAAATTCTGAAGTCCTGACGCACTTTGATCCATCCTTACCCCTACAGTTGGCCTGAAATGCCTCCCCTTATGGAATGGGAGTGGTCATGTCACACATTATGCTTTCGGGAGAAGAGTGATCTATTGCTTTTGCTTCACACACTCTAAGCAAAGCAGAAACTAACTATGCCCAATTTGAACGTGAGGCATTGGGAATAGTTTTTGGAATTCGAAAGTTTCATCAGTACCTGTTCGGGCGGAAGTTTACTCTTCTCACAGACCATCAACTTCTGACTTCGATTTTTGGACCCCACACAGGCATTCTCCCATTAGCGGCTAGTTGTATGCAACATTGGGCACTGTTGCTTTTAGTGCACACATATGAAATCAAATATCGGAAATCCACTCTGCACAGCAATGTGGATGTTCTCTCAAGGTTGCCTTTGCCAGTCAAACATCAAGATATTGCCCAGAAGAAAATCTTTTACTTTGAACAGGTAGAGAATACACCCATAGCTGCTACTCAGGTAAAGAAGGCAACCATCGTTGAACCAGTATTGTCCCAAGTTATGGACGTGGTGATGCATGGAACATCTTGACAAACCTCTCCGGTCTCAGCTGACCTTGTTACCTACATGTCCAGGAGTATGGAGTTATCGATCCAATCTGGTTGTTTGTTGTGGGAGAGACGTGTCATTATCCCACCACTACTGAGATCACAGATGTTAGAACAGCTACATTCTGGTTACTGTGGAATAGCACACATGAAGGAAATTGCACAGAGCTATTTTTAGTGGCCTGGATTGGACTGTGCTATTGAAGAGAAGGCAAGAGCTTGTATGTCATGTCAGGGTGTGAGGAATGCACCCCAGTGGGCACCCGTAAACCCATAGAACTGTCCTGAAAACCCGTGGCAATGTATTCATGTTGACTTCTCTGGCCCCCTTGAAGGAAGCATGTTCTTGGTGGTGGTAGATGCCCATTCTAAATGGCCAGAAGTCTCTATAATGCAGTCCACTACTGCAGAGAGTCCTATACAAAAACTATGGAGACTTTTTAGTTGTTTCAGTCTGCCAGAACAACTTGCGAGTGACAACAAACCACAGTTCATCTCTCAGGAGTTTCAAAATTTTATGAAGGCAAATGGGATACACCACATCACTTCAACACCATATCATCCATCTGCCAATGGATTAGCTGAAAGATTTGTGCAGACAATGAAACAAGATTGGAAATTAGCAAGGGGACAATTATCCATTCAAAAGTGTCTGGACACTTTCTTACTATCCTACAGAAACACACCTCATGCTACGACCAAGGCATCCCCGGCCTTTCTAATGATGGGACGACAGCTGTGCACTTGCCTTGATCTGCTGAAACTTTCTGAACCCTAGCAAATTGTGCAACATCAGCAACAAGATCAAGTCATCAGGCGTGCACTCGGAACAAAAGACCGAACCTTTAGCCTGGGACAACTGGTTTTGGCTCTGAATTATACTTCTGGAGCTAAATGAGTCCCTGCCACTGTCATCGCTCAAACAGGACCTGTTGCCTACACAGTCAGGACTGCAGAGGATCTCACCTGGTAGCGACATGTAAATCAGCTGTTGCCAGGCCATACCAGTCCTCAGGACACATCTTCAGTTGAGTTGCCTGACTTCACTGCTTCTGGTGAGACACCAAATCAAAAGTCACCTGTTCCTGACTGTCCCCCCCCATTACTGCTAGCGGCTGAGCTACTTCCCTTCCTGAAACGAGCTGATACCACATCCTCACCCATCATTGTCAGGCCTGAGCCCAAGACACTTTCGGGTGCAAAAACACCAGAAGTCCGCCATAATCCATCTAGAGACAGAATGGCTGGATCTTTAGCTAGGGCAAACCCACGGTTACGGGGCAAAATAATCCCCAGGGTTTAGCTGGGAACGGAGGCAGTCTACCCTCCTTCTCTAGTTTAGTGTTTGTTTTATTTAGGAGATGTTCTTATTAAGGGGGGAGGAATATGTTGTGTATTTGGTTGTCATGGTAATAGAACCTTGTTGTTGCTATGGCAACTGAGTTAGATTATTAGGGGATAGCCCAGCCAGTTTTGGCTGGTTCGGTTAGTTCAGCGTGTGGCAATAAATGGCTGCTTTTAAGGTTTACAGCTCTCTGTATCTCAAGTGATTTCTTCCTAAAATTGCTGCCCCCAAGGATACAACAATGTACACTGCAATTAAACTACCCCATAGCCTGACCCCTGTGAGCCCGAGTCAGCTGACTTGGGCCAGCCACAGGTTTTTAATTGCAATGCAGACATACGCAAAGAGTCTCAAAATGCCTGTCTGGACTGATAACCAATGAGAGATGATCCTGTGTGATATTTCTTATGTGATGTCTATGTGGTCACAAAATAGTATTCCATGTTTTCTTTTTACAGAAAATTGGCATGCAGAAGTCCTACTGTGTACAGAGGGTTGTGGTTTGTCCTTAATGCCTTCGTCAGTTTGGCATAAATCATTGGCCTCTCAAGGCCCTCCCTTTTTAACAATTGGAAAGCTGTGCTAACAATTTTCCACTGGACACTCTGCAGTTTTTGCATCAGATTGGGAGTTCTTCAGGATCAGAGATGAGTTCAAAGAAAACAATAGTGCCATCCAGGAGTTCAAAGAGATCTAGCCAGCCTCATCGAAGCATGTAGCAGCAATGACTGTTCCAGAATGATCAGCAAATATTCCCCTCAGTAACTACAATTCCAGGACCAGATACCTCCTCAGGAAAAACACACTCTGTAGATAGATATCTGGGCCTTTAGCTGCATAGGCATAAGGGTTGCCTGATTCCATTCTTAAGGGATATTCAGCACCTCTGTAAATAAATAATTTTATTCACGTAGCTAAATAAGGTACCAAGTTTCAAAATTTTGGCCTGAGTGTTTTAATGCATGGATACAAAGCAGTTAACTGGCAGGGATACAGCCTTGATCAAAATGACTTTGACTGTGCTATAAGTACCTCTTTATATGCTCTTCTGTGGTGTGCCAGGCTCTTGAAGTAAAGCAGAACTTTTGGAGAAGCAGAGGCAGTTGCTTTCCCTTCTTTCCATCTGGTGGTGAGCCCAAGAGTGAGGCTTCTCAGAGGATTTGGGGGAAGGGGGATGTAAGGGTGTGGAATCACCCCAGTGGCACCTCCTGCTGTTCTGTTCCAGGAATTAGCTCATTTTTCAGCCTGGAGTACCCTCTGCAGGCCGGTGATCCGCCTTACCGCTTGCTGTTGCCCCCCTTGTCCCTCTCTGGACCCAGTGCCCCTTTTACCTGGGGTGCTGCCCCCTGTCAGTAACCGCTTTCTCTCAGGGTTCCCCCCTCCCAGGGGAACCCCCACCCCCACCTCACCTTCATATCAGGCTACTGCCAGTCATTGTCTAGCCCCTCACCCTGGGGCAAACTGCAGTATCAGCCTACTCAGCACTGGCAAGGTTGGTTTTGGACTTGCTGCCTTTGCCTATGCCTGGTCTGCCCTCTGCAACCCCCAGTACCTATTAGCCCACTGCTAGGCCACAGCCTGGGGCTTTCCAGGCTGGAGTACCCCAGCTCCTCTGCCTTTCCCCAGCCCTGCTCCACTCAGGTACCCTGTTTCTAGCTCCCTGCAGCCAGGCCCTTCTCCCTCTACAGGCAGAGGGAGACTGACAGGGCTCCTGGCTCACTGCCTCTTATAGGGGCCAGCTGGGCTTGATTGGGGCTTGGCCCCAGCTGAACCTACCTTCCCTAATCAGCCCAGGCTTCTTGCCTCAGCCACAGCCCTCTCCTGGGCTGTTTTCCACCCCAAAGGGCAGGAGCGGGTAAACACCCCGCTACAGGAGAGTGGACCCCAAAATCAGTTGGGTTTTTGAGGTCCTGTAGATCCTCCCCTTAGGCTGGGGGGGATCCTTTAGCATTGGGCAGGCTTCTGCCCACCCAGTTCCCAGAAACCCAATAGGTATAGGAGAGTGGAAAGAGGTGTGTGTGGAGTGTTACAGGAGTGCACTATATGTGTGCATATGTAAATAGTTAATAGACAAGGTGCAAGTTTATGGTATTCAAAAACATGTAGGATGATTGTGCATTGCAAAGGATTTCCTATGGCTGCTTTTTATATGAACTCTTAAACAGGAGTTGTTGCAGACCTACACACTGAAGTAGAAGTTGATGTGTTGTGCTTTGTGTGAGCAGTGGTGGTTGCTCTCTGTGGAGTGGGGTATTTGGAGAACTGAACTAAGAGGGTTTGTTGAAGCTGATATTTTGTATGTGTAGTGAAAATACCATACAGATGAGCTGCTGTTTTCTTGGGGAGACACAGATGGCTTAATCCAAAGCCCACTGAAATCTATGGAAACAATGCAATTGACTTCAGTGACACTTTGGACTAGGCCTCTAACATGAGGAATATAAAGGGTACGTTCTGTTATGTTTATTAAGTGACCTGTTGTGTGGCACTACACGTGAGAGCAATATTCACTCAGCTTCTGCACTCAAACAAATTAACTCCAATTACTTTTATAAAACAAAACTACTTTGTAAGAAAAATAATTGTCTTCTGTGTGTTTGTAACGATGTTCAGATAAGGTGGCGATTACAATGATGTCATGAGAAGAACACAGCCAGGGGGATTTATTGTCTGATTTCTTAGAACACCGCTTCTCCAGGAAGAAATAAACTGAGGGGGAGTGTAACACAGCGGAAAATGAGAAATAACAGTTAAACATTTTTCTTCTGAGGATTTCAAAATGCTTTCCAAAGGCCAATATCATTTATTTCCATTTTAGAAACAGGAAAACTAAGTCATACAGAAGTCTACACAATTAAGCTGTGACGGAGCCACAGATAGAACCACGTCTTCTCATTCTCAGGCCATAATCATATGCATGAGCATCCCCAGTGCTTCAAAAGATGATGAACATAGAGAGACCACAAAAAAGTTCAGGTTTTTTGCGACAGAGTGGTAGCCGTGTTAGTCTGTATCAGCAAAAAGAACAGGAGTACTTGTGGCACCTTAGAGACTAACAAATTTATTTGGGCATAAACTATTTTCCACTGCATGCATCTGATGAAGTGGGCTTTAGCCCATGAAAGCTTATGCCCAAATAAATTTGTTAGTCTCTAAGGTGCCAAAAGTATTCCTGTTCTTTTTGCAAGTTTTTTGTGTTTGTGTTATTTTCCCTCATACGCTGGTTGCAGACCACATCTTTCTATTTTCTACTGATCTTTCCACATCAGATTCACTCAATGGAGGAAGATGAGGATCTAACAGAAACAGTAGCAATAAGAGATAAATAGAGACAATGACTGGTAGAATATTCTGATATGGAATGGGACAAGAGCCATGCTCTCCTTGGACTGAAATCCCCCTAATATTTGAATTGCTGTGACGTATGTATCCTGACAGCAATGGAGACTGAGGTAGTTTGTTTCTCTATATAACAGGCAAAGCGTGGACAGCTGCAGGGCAAACTTCCCCATATTCCACTTCATTTGAACCTCATCAAGAGGGATCATTTCTAGAAAGAATATAAAAGTACTTCTACATATATTGTCCTCTCAGACATTGGCCAACAAGAGTGCTAGTGACAGCAACAATATTGTTATGTAATATCTCTCTTCTAGGAACTACATTGCAACATCCCTCCCACCCACCCCCAATTTGCATAGGCCACAGATCAGCTATCAAATGGTACTTCTTTGATCACTTCTTACCCTGATTGGATTCAAACTAGTCACCTAAATGTGAAAGACTGTATCCCACTATTTTTACATGATACTTTGAGGCTCTTACAGGATGTACTGCTCCTTTAAAACAGCCTAGAAACCCAGTTCAGTCCTGATCAGGGGAATTCTGGGAATTGTCATTTCCAAAGTACATGGAAACGGTTGGTTTGACAGAAAAACATGCTGGGGAGGAAGTGCATAAGAAGCAGCCTTTTCTTAGAACTGGGAGAAATCATGGAAGGAGCAAGTCACTTAGGCACTCTGGAATATTTTACCAAGTACATTCAGAGTCACAGTTTATCCATTTTATAAAACAGTTCAACTTCCTACTTTTGATTTCAAATGAGCTCAGATTTTTATGCTTGAGAGAGCACAAATTTGGAGAAACCAAGCTTAGTTTCCTTTACTGTTCTATGTCTCTATCTCCTTCAGCAGTGTATGGACAAGAGTATCAGGCAACAGTGAAGTGGCTCTTGCCATGCCTTGTGTGCATCCCCAGTGCAGAAACATCTCATTTCAGTTTCCAAATCTCCAACAGCCTGAGAATGTCAGACGTGAGGTAGAAATTATACTGTGACTGGACTGAAGCTGCTTTGTAATAATTTTAAAATATTGTTACGTTGACTTGGTTACTGGGATTCTAAATGCATGGGGTCCTCCCAGGCACGCCCTCATGGCAGCCCTGCAAGTGGTCCCTCATCTCAGTTTCCCTCTTGCATCTCCAGAAACTCCATGCAAGCATGTTCTCTAGTCCATTAACATAGTTTATTAACAAAACATAGCTCAAGTCCCATAACCTTCTCAATGTCACCCCACTGCCAGTAGTCCTTAAAAAAATCCCAAGTCACATATCCTTGTGGCCATTGACATAACACATACCACACTCCAATGTCTTCCACTAGCCTGGACTGTTTGTCAGTCCTACTCTCTCCCTTTGTCAGGATAGCCATCCCAGCCCTTTCTTCTGGAGCGCAACCCCACTCTTCCCAGTTGCAACTCCTACAGCCTCTCTGCTGGAAGCATCCTTGCCAGGGGAGCATCTCTCACTCCACCAACCTTCTCACAGTTCTTCAGCGTCCAACTCTATGGCAACGATACATCAGCAGATAAGCCCTTCCCTTCTCCCTCTTCCTTTAGCCCTCTGTGGCTCTTGGATCTGGCTTAAAGGCAGAACGGATCCCCTTCTGCTACTGTGTCTTCTGCCATAAGCTCTGATTTGAGGACAGCAGCCAGCGAACCCCTCTGGCTGTTCTCCTGCCTTCAACTGTCTCCCAGCAATTACCTTCTGTCTCTGGCAGCTCTTCTCTTTGTTCTTCTTCTGACTGACTCTTTATAGCCCCCAGCTGCTGCTCCACCCTGCCGTCTCAGTTGGCCCACCGGGGAGCATGTGGGCAGGAGAGCCGAGCCCATTGTAATTTAATAGGCCAGCTACCCTGTAACAGGGATCTTTCTTGTATGAATATATTAGTTTAGTTTAAGAGGGTGCTGTAAGGAAAAATAAGCAGAAAAAAAATTGCTTAAGATAAGAAACTTTCTCACAAAAACATGAGGGTTGTTAAGAGACAATGCCAGGACAGGAAAAGGCCCAGGCATACCAGAGATCAAAAGAACTGTGGTAAGTTTAAGAGGGAACACTTGGGAGAAGGGAGAGTTGTTCGAAGAAACTAGACTGAGACACAGCACCCCTGGGGATGGAGGTCAAAAGAAGTTAGGCCTGCCTAGCTTAACATCAGTGAATGGTAAGACTTTAAGTGAGCTAGACATACATTTAGACTGTTTGAAAATCCGTTCACCCCTCTAAATGTTAAAATAAACCACACTCTGAGTTAAGAATGCTGTCTGATCACTATGCATCACTGGTCACAGACCCCCGAAGGAAAGAACTCCAGGTGCCAGGACTCAGTCGGACCTGCTGGGTAAGCATAATTGATAGGCAGGGTACTGTAGCCGCAGGCCTGGTCTAAGAAGGGGAGAATTACAGAATTTGACCCCAGGAAAGGCCCAAGGTTAACACCTGTGGGGGTGCACTCAGAGAGAGCAGGAAGGGAACAGTAGCACAGCTAGCCCTGTAACAGGGATGGGTACCATCATCATATTCTCCTTTACAGCGATAAAGGCACTGAATACTGCTGTAACAAGCTAACAGTGTGACTCTTTGTCCTACTCTAGTGGCTAGATCACATAAAGAGGTTTATGAGACTGCTACTGCCTCTGAACTAATGAAAGTGATCCTTTTAACTCAAGCTGCAAGAGGCTTTGTTCTTTTAGACCCAGAGGTCCTGGATCATTCCTTGCTGCTGTTGACCCGCTCAGAGGCATAATTACACTGGGGAGGACATCACAAACTTGTATGTAAGATGAAAATGAAGACTTTTGTTTTAAACCAAGGGGATAACAAGAAATGCAACTATGTGGGTCTGAAATGGGACACTGTGTGGAAAGGAAGAGGAGAAAGGGAAAGTAGGGTCTGTCACCAAGTAAGGCCATGCTATAAACTGATGTTAGAAGAGTGCATCTATTACTTCATCACCATGCTTTATAAAGAAGTAATATGAATAGTATGAAACTAACATATGACAAGTTTCAGAGTAACATATGAAAATACGACTCTGCAAAATGTGAAATGGGCAAATGACAATTAGACTTTAATTTAAACTGCTTAAGATATAGAACAAATTTTATTTTCTTCAATGATAAATTCTTACATCGTAAAAACAAAAACAAACTTTATGAACAGTGTCCCTTTTAAAATGTATATAGCTGAACCATCATGACTGATGCTGTCTGGAAATTAGTACAATAGGAGTCAGTTGTCCCATTCATTTAGAATGCTAATTTTATTAGCTATTTAGTGGCTGAACAGACAGCATTTGAATTCTCTAAAGAACAGAGAAATTTGCACTGTTTTTGAAGTCACAGGGTAAACTCAATGTTATAAAGTGCTTTGAAGAGAAAGCACTGAAAACAATGGTCACCATTCAAAAGTCTGCATTTAACAATAGTTAGAACATAGTGGTATCAGAGATACTATGTAGAATAAGAATTGTTTTAGACTGGTTTAGATACCATTGTCTCAGATTCTCTGCTTTGGATGAACTGTGCTCAAACACATGCTTACATTATAAGTAGGCTTGGAAAGATAGATTTTTATCAGTAAATGTCAGTAAACTTCAATTTTACTGTACGCGCACAAACCAGATGAATACATTTCTCTCGATAATAACTGAAATGTAAAGATAGGCAAAGTAAGAAAAATGCTATATGAGAACTTATCAGAGTGTGAGTTAAGGCTATTTACTTTGTATATTTTGGCATGTGATGTTGGCAATGTGTTTTAACAGTTATAAAGGTTTAACTTTTTCAATTGCAACATCTGCTATAGTTCAATAATTATCTGAACCACCCATAAATCCTGCAGTTGTGAAAACTCAAATCAATAAAAATGATTAAAAATACTTAAAACCCATAATTTCACAGCACCGTAAAATTTAAACCTATAAAAATTCTTTAAAATGCTTAAAATAAAGATTGATATTATCTGTCAAAATTATATAAAAAATTGACTTGTGCCAAGCCTAATGTTCTGTGTTTCATGACTAATGTTCTTAGGTGCTATAGTAATACACATAAATAATAGCAACACGTGTGCCGGGGGAGAAGGCAAATGTGGCTTTATGCCACCTTTTGTTTTTCTTGGATCCTGGAGCTGGCCATGGGACACATTGATTCCCAGCACAACCTCGAACAGCTTCAAGGCTGCTCTAAGTTGTCCTCTATGGTCTCAAGGAGCAATGTATGGTCTGAGGGAGAAGTGCTAGCAGCTGGGGTCTGCTGGGGTGTAGGCCCACCCTGATTTGCCCCTTTTAACCTGGGAATATCTTGTGTTGAGAGGCACAACACCAAAACAGCCTCTTTGCCCAAGAGCCCTTTTTTTCATAGGACACTTCCCCGCCCCACTGCCTACCTTTATTGGTCTGGCCCTTTAAACTTGGTCGAGCTAAGTGGCTGCAGCCTCAAAGTAATCATTTTGTGTTTCATAGCTGCATCTCTCTCTCTCTCTCTTCCAGCAGGTAAGCACCTGTTATAGGTTCCTAAATTTTTCCCTTTCTTATTGCTGAGAACGTGGGACATTCTCATACAAAGCCAGGGAACAGAACTGAGGACACCAGAAAGAGTTCCCATCCACAAATAGGCCTCTATGCTTTCGTTTGACTGGTTATGCTGTGTGCAAGGACACTTTCCTGATGCGCCTCACCCATGGCTATGATGCTGTCATTTAGATTGGACAAACATGGTGAGGCTGAAATGGGAACTCCATGGATTTTTACACAAAATATTTAAAAATGAGTTAATACAATTTCCTGCATTTTCGAAGATGAAAATGTCAAAGATAGGGTGAAATTCTGGTCCCATTGACGTCATGAGGAGCTTTACCATTTACTTCAATGGAGTTGGGCTTTCACCCATAGATTTTATGCCTAAAATCTAGATACTGTATATTATCAGGCTTTCCCCTCAAAGGAAGAGATCTTCTCCTTCCCCTCTTTCCTTGGAAGGGACAGGGACTCAGCAGGGACGTGGCCGGTGTTCCTTTAGAAAACAAGAGGAGATCGAGAGGGGGATTGGACATCTGTGTTTCTCATCAGGTGCTGCTGCTGCCAGAAGGGCTGGGAGCTCCATAAACAACCCAGGTTTTCCTCCTCCCTTTAATGACCAAGGAGGAGAAATAGGACACGGAGATCTGTGTTTTAGCAGAGGTGGGAGGAAGCCATGCTCCCCACTACTTTTTCCATACCTGACTCCCTGCAGATACTGCATTCCATATAATAATTTAATAATGACCTCTTTCCCACAACTCCGCCTACCTGCCACAATACTTATTTGAATGTACTACTTGCTTTGTACAAATACTCAGGGTATGACTAAGTTTAAAACTTTACAGTGGCCCAGCTATAGCGCTTCAGTGTAGAAACTACCTACCCTGATGGGAGGGGTTCCCCATCAGCATAGGTAATCCTCCCTGAAAGGCGGTAGCTAGGTGGATGTCTACACTGGGGATTAGGTTGGCTTAATATGCCATTCAAGGAGGAGGGATTTTTCACACCTGCACAACATAGGTAAGCCAAATTAATTTTCTAGCATAGATCAGGCCTCAGTCTAAAGTCCCTCTCATTCCCCCCACCGCATAACCTCTCTGCTCTGCCAGTGATACCTGTCTTGATGCCCCATTCATTTCCTTCTCCATTTCCTGTCTCTGCCTTTTTCCAATGTTTTTTCATAGGCCCGGAATGACCTTCCATTCCTTATCTGCAAAGCCGCCACCTTCCTCCTATTCAGATTCCTACTGTACACATACTTCTGCAATGTCCACAAACTAAGAGGTCATAATAGCTACAGGGAAAAAGGAAAAGAAAATTTAAAACCAATCCCTCATCTGAATTTCCCAATACGTGCTGCTGTCTCTATGTCTGTCATTTAGGCTGTAAACTTTTGGGGACAGAAGCTGTCTGGGGTTTTTCATAACAGTGAGCGTATTGTTGACACTAAGGGCTTTGCTAGACTTGTGAGTCAGAGTGCATTAAAGCAGCCCTAGGCTCCCTAGCTCACTACCTGTCAACACTGGCAAGGCATGTAAAGTGCTCTGAATCCAGGGCTTGAGCACTCCTGGTACTCCACCTTGGCGAGAAGATTAACAGTTGGTGCGCCTTGGCTGAAACTCCTGGGATTCAGTGTGAATGAGGCATTGCATTACTGTGCTCCGATCAGCCTCCTGAAACATCTCATAATCCCCTTAAGTCAAGTGGCCACTCTTGTCATTGTTTTGGAATCACTGCAGGCACGCGGATATGCCCTTTGAAAGCTCTGCTTCTGCCAGCCGTCATGCTTATCTGCTCCGAGACAAAGCAACCATTACTGTGGAATGCTGTGTGTGAGGGAGAGAGGTGGGGAGGGAAGGAGGGTCTGCTGCTGTCTGAGTTTACAAGACAGCATGCTGACATGCTCCCAGCCCCCGCAAAACCCACACTCTCTCCCCCACATACACACAATACACTCCCTGTCACACTCCACCCCACCTCCCTCATTGGAAAAGCACGTTGCAGCCACTTGCATGCTGGGATAGCTACCACAATGCAGTGCTCTCTGTGGACATTGCAAGAACTGCTAATGTGGCCACACCAGTGCGCTGTCAGCTGTCAGTGTGGACAGATTGCAGCGCTTTCGCTACTGTGCTCTATGAAGGCTGGTTTAACTCAAAGCGCTCTACATCTGCAAGTGTAGCCATGCCCTAAAGAACATAATAAATAGCAGAAAGGATAAGGAGGACAATCTTGTGCATAAGGCACTGGAATGGGATTCAGGAGACCTGGGTTCAATTCTTGTCTCAGCCATAGACTACCTGTGTGACATGGGCAAAGTCCTTAATCTGCCATGTACCTCAGTTCCCCATCTGTAAGCTAGGGACAATAATTTCCTCCCTCACTAGGTTGTGAAGATAAAAATCTCTTAATGTTGTGGATTGCTCAGATACTGTTGTGATTAGAGCCATATAGGAAACTAGATAGGCAGATGGAAGCTATCTGCTTTTTCCAGGTCTTGACATAATAAAGGTTCTCCAGGAGTGCTAAATTTTGGTTAGGCCTGTTCTCTCCTGGGGAGAGGATGAGAGAACAAATATGTGACAGAGATTAGTCATGTTGCTTAATGCACTACTGGAAGGAGCTCAGATACTGCTGTGGTGAGTGCAGTATAAGAACCGAATGGAACAGAATTGTATGTTCTACAAACTCACCTTCCTTCCTGCCAGTGAGTCATGAGTGAGAGTCACCATGAGAACTTGCGTTCACAAGCAAGATGAAAGTGTGAGGATCACATTGGTTATGTATGTTTCAAGTTACGATTTTTCACTGTGAGTTCAAAGAAAAACTCAATTGATTTTTGTTTGGAAAAAAACCCCATTGAATTCTTAGTGTGATATTTATGATTTTTCTGCTTTTTATAAAGTGCGTTAGCAATGAGGGAAAACATGCTAAATAGCATCAGAGGTAGTTCCAGTAGACTTCAGATCACTCCAAGGCCTTTGACAGGACAAATAACAATGACGTACTTTCCATTCTCAACCATCAAATAAAGTGTTTACAGATTAGAACATAATGACCATTGCTTTACTTGCTAGAATAAATCAGAAAAACAGGCTTTGGCTTATCAAATCTATTATTGAACCCTAATTAGCTCTGGCTTTTGGACATTTTGAGGCCTACATCAAGATAAATAATATTTATGGTTTCTTGTATGCAACAAGTCATTGTTTACAAAATGCCATGTAGTATGAAATGCTCCATTCTTTTAGAACTCAGACCACATAGTGACCAGGGTTTCAATCTGGGTTTGCAGTTGAATAACTGGAACAGAGTATGGGTAATCATCATGTAGACACTACTAACCACAAACGTCAAAATGCTTAGCAATGTCTCAGACTTGCACTGTCTCTGTGGCTGTTCTTAGGCCAAGGGTACTTACTGCTGCTGCAAAAGCTTTTGAGTGGAAATGCTACTGTGCTAAATACAGAAGCTGAGCTCCAAATTAGGGATGAGAGAATTGGAAGTTGTTTTAGGTTTTTATGAAGCATTATGGCATTTATAGAATTTTTTCATGGGAAAATATTTCTTTTCTAAGGAGAAATTTCTCAGAATTCAGCAACATCAGTGCTATATTGAATGAAATAATATGTACAGGGACAAATGCTGCAGTTCTTACCATGACAGATGCTGCCCCATTACCTCCATTAAATACTACCTTATCCCATGAGAAATGTCAGTTAAAGTTGGCAGAATCTGGCTTTCAGATTTTACTCAGTACTTTTGACGTCCATGGTGGCTTGCTTGTTATGGACTGAGTGAACTGAGTAGTTCATCAGAACTTGGTCTTCAAATTAAAAAAAAAAGTGATTATACAACTTTACTGGCTGAGTGGATCTGTACTGATATGATTGAGTTTTAATCTTCAATGTCCATCCTTTCTCTGCTTCTTGGATCTTTCCTTCTCCTTGTTTATCTGGCCAAAATCATTCTCATTTTCTCTTCTGTTTATGTTTTCAGTGCCTGTCTCTTTTCCCAGGTAGGGATGTTTGGGACTCAGTTTTATCTCTGAAGACAGTTTAAATCTCTGATGTGGTTTGTTGTGTGGGCTCAGGATTGGAAACTAAACAAAATTCCTTGCTAAAAAATAAGTGGCCTCTGTGTCCTTCCTTCCCATCTGAGGGTATCATATGTTCAATTCATCATTCTTTTAGCCGTGATGATTATTTTTGGTTAAAGATTTAGACGTCCCATCTGAACTGAAGAATTGGGATTGGATGTGGACCAGAAGAAAACTAATTGTTAGAGTCACATTGGTATAGCTTGAGCAAACGTCCAAAGCAGCCGGTCGGCATCAGACTGGATTTTATCTCTAGTCAACCTGTTGCAAACGACCTTAGTTCCTAGCCCCTACTGCTTTCTGCTCAGCCATTCCCTTTGTAAGTTTTTCTAGTAACGCTCTTTCCTTAGATTGCCAATACTAGTCCTCTTTTTTTATCTACCAAAACCACTACCTAGCTACTGGAAACTTCTTTTTTTCGCCATTAGGTAGATTTTATGCCTATGCCTCTCTGACAACAGGCCTATTCCCGTTATTTGAACACCCTCCCCCAACTCCCAGGGGAAGGGTTGAAAAATTCTCTCCCTCCTACATATTTTTTCTTCTCCTTTCCTTTTCTATTAAAAAAATTAAAGAAAGGGGCAAAGCCAAAAAAGAGGAGAGAGGAAAAATGACTCAAATCTGAAAACTGAAAATTAAAAACTGAAATGAAAAGAAAATCCAGTTTGAAATGAAAAATTTCATTTCAGTTTTCCCTGTTGGAAAACCATAAAATGTCATTTTCCTTTTTTGGGAGGGGCCAAAAATTGGTCAATGCTGCTGGTTTTATAGCTTAAAAAAATTGATGCCAGATTTTATTTTTGGATGTCTATGCCAGATTATTCCTGCCTTTTGGCTCCCAGTGAAAGAGAAGTTGAAATGAACAGTCTCCATTATTACTAGTTCTTTTTCTGAGTTATTCTGCAGTAGCACCCAGCAGTTGCTAACAGGATCAAACCCCCTTATGTGAGATTTTGTACAGGCATATAGCGAGACACAAAGTGTGAGATAAGCGAGACACAATCTCTATGTCCTGATAACTTTGTAGTCTAAGGGTCTGGCCCAACAAACATACTCTGGCCATGCCAGAAGAAAGACAGGAGGCAATGGATGTGGTTTAAGTAGGCCACAACTTTAGTCACTTAAAATATCCGACCATATCTGACAATACATTGTACAGTGCAGGTCATCATTATTTCCGTAATCATTTCCACACAGTCCCCAGCCTTGTCCCAGCCCTGCTGCCCTCCCTATGCATGAGGATTAGGGGGGCTAGAAAAGGAGGGGGAGATCCCTGTTGTACCAGACATAGGAACCCTGAATCTCACTTCCTCAACTCCCTGAAGAGGTGCTTCCCTTGAAATCCCTTTCCAAACCATTTTATCCAATAAGCATATCTCTTCCAGAACAAGTACCTACATGGGACGTCTGCCCCAATGAAGCATCTGCAATTTAGCTTGGCTGCCCCCCTCAACAGTTCCTTCCTTAATATCAGACATAATATATCTGCTTCCCAGTCAGATAGGTGTATCCCATCCTCCTTGAAAAACTTGGGTAACCAATAAGAGATGTCCAGATGAATAATTAACCAGTCCTCCTTGGTCACATGTGAATATAGCCACCTCCCTATTTACATACCCCCTAGGCTTATCAACCTGTGGAGGCTTCATGGTTCCCCACCCTACCCTCCATTGCACCATTTCAGACTAAATAATTATTACTCCCAGAGGAAAAAATCTTGTATCTACCTGAAATCCCTCTTAGCTCTGTTCATCAAGTCAATCCCCTTACCCATTCCTAAATAATTTTCACTGAGGTGAATAATCACATCCAGTGTCTGCTCCTGTGGCAGATGCTGCTGCCAAACAGTTTACAAGGGGCAACAACTGGTCCCAGAGCATGCTGTCCTTGACCTGTATCCTTGCTCCCTGGAGCATGCTCCTCCATCCATGCTGCCTCAAAGCTGCCTCACTGCTGAGACCAAGCACAGACCTGTGGGCCAAATGCACAATATTATGCCCACGTGTCCAGTCACCCACTCCTGTGGCCATTCACATGATCCTGAAGAAAGGACTAAACATGAAAAGAGGTTTAACACTGAATTATCCTCCTTAATAGAGGGCTCCCACCTTGTATGCCTCTGGATGCCACCATTGATATAGGTTTGATTTATTGCTCCCTTTCCAAGATGTGCTGTAAATGTAACGAATGCAGTCCTGAACGAATTTTCCAGGGAAACCTCAATAATACACATTCTTTGACATTGCCATGAACTGAAATATCCTTCTCTGAGGTAACTCCCTTCCCCACGAAGAAAGAATGGCACCTGAATGGCAGAGTCTGAACTGCTTTGACTGGACAAATCTCAGCCACTCCCATGGTCTTGTAGTAATATGATGCTTCTTGCTGTCCCTTAATTGGTTTGTTGACAATCCATGAGTCAGAATGTCGGGTCCCTTCTCTCTGCTTCCCTCCCCTCCCATGGTAGATCCCTGAATTCCAATTACTTCCTTCCTTGCTGAAACCCTCATTAACTCTAACAGAGGCCATCCCTTCAAATGCAGCCTCCCCACTATCTGCTGCCCTCCCTCCCCTAGCCCCAGCTTACTTTTTTGTTACCCCTTTGTTGAGACATCTTTGAAATGCCATTTTAACTCCTTATGCCATAAGGTTTATGGCAAGGACAGTGGCGTCTCATTTGTACCATGAGGTGGCAGGCACACATTTGGGCACTGTGAAACAATAATACACTCAAAACAATCATCTCCCTAACCCAAAGAATTACTGTTCCTGTAACAGACAAAGTTAAATAATATTCCTTTCAGTATTTAAAGTTAAATACTATTCCTAGGATGGGTGTAGTTCGTAAAGCCCCTTTCTCATATGTGCTTTTGTTGCCTAATTCTTTTGTAATACAGGTATGCAGCTATTGTTATTTCCTATGGTAACTATTTCTTTCTTCAATGCAATGCTGTAAAGTCAGGCTTGGTCTACACTACGTGTTTAAACCAATTTTAGCAGCGTTAAACCAATTTAACGCTGTACCCGTCCACACTACGAGGCCCTTTATATCAATATAAAGGGCTCTTTAAATCAGTTTCTGTACTCCTCCCCGACGAGAGGAGTAGCGCTAAAATCGGTATTACCATATCGGATTAGGGTTAGTGTGGCCGCAAATCGACAGTATTGCCCTCCGGGCGGTATCCCACAGTGCACCACTGTGACCTCTCTGGACAGCAATCTGAACTCGGATGCAGTGGCCAGGTAAACAGGAAAAGCCCCGCAAAATTTTGACTTTCATTTCCTGTTTGCCCAGCGTGGAGCTCTGCTCAGCACGGGTGGCAATGCAGTCCCAAATCCAAAAAGAGCTCCAGCATGGACTGTATGGGAGATTCTGGATCTGATCGCTGTATGGGGAAACAAATCTGTTCTATCAAAGCTCTGTTACAGAAGACGAAATGCCAAAGCGTTTGAAAAAAAAATCTACAGGCTACACAGTGCTGCGTGACAAGCGTAATGGGAAGCCAGTGACTCAAACGGAAGCTCATGGAGGGAGGGAGGGGGTACTGAGGACTCCAGCTATCCCACAGTCCACAGCAGTCTCCGAAAAGTATTTGCATTCTTGGCTGAGCTCCCAATGCCTGTATGTTCAAACACAGTGTCCGGCGTGGTTCAGGGTATAGCTCAACAATTTACTCCCTCCCCCCACGTGAAAGAAAAGGGAAAGAAATTGTTTCTTAACTTCTTTCAATGTCACCCTATGTCTACTGAATGCTGCTGGTAGATGCAGTGCTGCAGCAGTGAAGAGCAGTATCCACTCCTCTCCCCTGCCCGGGGGCAGACAGTGCAGTAGGACTGGTAGCCGTCCTTGTTATCAACCCGTGAGTGCTCCTGGCTGGCTTCAGGTGAGGCTGGCTGGGGGTGCCTGGGTGAAAATAGGAATGATTCTCGCTCATTCCCAGTAGATGGGACAGAACGGCTGGTAACCGTCCTCATCCTAGCAACTGAGGGCTGAGCTCCATCAGCCCCCTCCCTTTCCTATGTAAAGAAAAGATTCTGTCCTGCCTGGACTGTCATAGCAGTGGCATGCTGGGCTCCTCTTCCCCGCACTGCTTAATGTCCTGCCTGGACTGTCATAGTGGCGGGAGGCTGCCTCCCCCTCATTTTATCTCACTAACAAGTCACTGTTTCTTATTCCCGCATTCTTTATAACTTCTTCACACAAATGGGGGGGACACTGCCACGGTAGCCCAGGAAGGTTGGGGGAGGAGGGAAGCAACGGGTGGGGTTGTTGCAAGGGCACCCCCCGTGAATGGCATGTAGCTCATCATTTCTGCGGGATCTGACACAGAGCAGCTGTGCTCTCTGATACACTGGTTCTCTAGTACACTTGCCCCATATTCTAGGCAGGACTGACTCTATTTTTAGAAACCATAAAGGAGGGATTGACTCGGGGAGTCATTCCCATTTTTGCCTTTGTGCCCCCGGCCGACCTCAGCCAGGGGCACCCATGATAGCAGCAGACAGTACAGAACGACAGATAACCGTCATCTCATTACCAAGTTACACTGGCAGCAGATGGTACAGAACAACTGATAACCATCTCTGCTATCATGCAAAAGCAAATAAATGCTGCTGTGTAGCGCTGGAGTATCACTTCTGTCAGCAGCATCCAGTACACATACGGTGACTGTAAAAAAAAAGCTGAATGGGCTCCATGGTTGCTGTGCTATGGTGTCTGCCAGGGCAATCCAGGGAAAAAGGGCGTGAAATGATTGTCTGCCGTTGCTTTCCCGGAGGAAGGAATGACGACATTTACCCAGAACCACCTGCGACAATGATTTTTGCCCCATCAGCCACTGGGCTCTCAACCCAGAATTCTAAGGGGTGGGGGAGACTACGGGAACTATGGGATAGCTACGGAATAGCTACCCACATTGCAACGCTCCGGAAATCGACGCTAGCCTCGGACCATGGACGCACACCGCCGAATTAATGTGCTTAGTGTGGCCGCGTGCACTCGACTTTATACATCCGTTTTATAAAACCGGTTTATGTAAAATTGGAATAATCCCTTAATGTAGACATACCCTCACAGGGCTGTTACTGCCTGCATCTGCACTCATTCCCTTTGAGGAGTCCTTTCTAGATTACAGGCAAAAGTGGGCTGAATGTCATAATTAATTCAGGTTAGATATGAGATCATGATAGATGCATGTTCCTACCCCTAATATGGTTACAGAATTCTTGGACTGCCAAAGGACTGGATTCCCAGTGCTTGTATGGACAAGCAGGCATCAATTATAGCAATCTCATGCTCAGGCCAGCAAACTGCCAATTGAGGTTTGCAGGTGCAATAATCGCTGTGCCATCAACCTCGGTGACTTGTTTTACAAAGTTATTTTGAGAAGCTCGTGGAGAAGTTAACTCACTGGCAGAGATCTTCAGATAAGTTATTAGGTAGAACTGGTGAGTTTATTACCGGCCAGCAAATAAGTGATAGCTTTTTGGGTGATGTTGCTCACATCAGGCTTATCAGTGAAAAAATTTATTATGACTATTAATAATATTGTTATTAGCAGTATCATTTATTTATTTGTGTTACAGTAGTGACTGGAGGCCCCCACTGTGATAAACAGTATCTATATGTTTGATAAGAGAGAGTGCTTGTGTAATGCCGACAGACTCCGGTCGTTGGCAAGTGGGATCGAACCAGAGACCTCTGAAGCTTAGGGCTTGTCTACATTACCTGCTGGATCGACAGGCAGCTATCGAGCCAGCGGGGGTTGATTTGTCATGTCTAGTTTAGACACGACAGATCGACTGCCAAGCACTCTTCTATTGACTCAGGTACTCCACCACGGTGAGAGGCGCAAGCGGAGTCGAAGGGAGAGTGTCAGCCATTGACTTAGCGCAGTGAAGACGCCACGGTAGGTAGATCTAAGTATGTTGACTTCAGCTATGTTATTCATATAGCTGAAGTTGCATAATTAGATGGATTTCCCCCCCGCCCAGTGTAGATCAGGCCTTAGTGTATGAGTCTCTACTGCATGAGCTAAAAGCCACAGGGCTCTTAGATAAAGCTATAATAGGCTCATCCATCTGTAGATGGTCTACGTGCCACTAGAGGGGGACAGAGCACCACACCAAGCAGGCATGGGTTACACTTGCCCCATATCTCTATGCAAAATACGTGACTTTGGGGCTAAAATAAGTAATGTGCCTGAAAATAAAGAACATCAGAGAGGGAAGATGGGCAATTTTGAAACAAGAATGGCAATTTTTATCTTTGGAGGTGTTAGGAAGCAAAAGCTGAAAGAGGGTGAGATTAAGGTGTGTGTGTGTGTGAGAGAGAGAGAGCCCAAGAAGTCATGGCATGGAGAGAGCCAATGCGGGTAACAATATATATATTGTACCCACTTCCCACTACAGTACTGCTACCATGAACAACTTTTCAAATGAGTTCAGTGATCAAATATCAGTTTCACAATGAACTAACCATTCTGTAGTTCAGTTGAATGGGGAACAATATAATTTATGTAATCAGAGCTTTCTACTTGGACTGAATTTCAGTTGGTCAATGAAGTGCCGCTGTTTGACAGCCATCGCCTATTTTCGAGAGATTTGGCCTTTAAAACAGTGACTGTATATTGAAAGGTACTCTTGACTCAGCTGACCTTAATAATCTTAGCAATATACAGTATAATGTCTGAGGAAACCTCATTCATGGCTCTGAAGAATCACAGAGAAGAGCATTATTCCTGACAAAAAGTTGACAAATTAGAGGGGGAGGTATCTTCAGTGGAAAAAATGTATGTTAGATGCCTCTGCCATTCGCTCCTTATTACTAATCCTGGTCTTGATAGGTTATGAGGCAACCTGTCTTGAAAAGAATTTCATTATAGTTATTTAAAACATCACAACATTGACAAATTGTCATGATTTTGAATATCTAAACAACTGTATAATATAGAGACTGTATTGTACTAATATACATGTTTTAATAAGAACGTTTGCCTAACTACCTGCACAATGTATCTCTGCTCACCAAAAATACAGTGTCCAGTTTTGGGCCCCACACAGGCCGGCTCCAGGCCCCAGCGCGCCAAGCACGTGCTTGGGGCAGCATGCCGTGGGGAAACCAATCCTGCATTAATGAAGAGCTGTTGTGTAGCCCCCATGTTACTTTTGCCTGGCATCAGGAGTAATAACAGAAGGCCTGATCCAAAGCCTATTGTAGTCAGTGGAAAGACTTCTGTTGAAGTCAGTAGGTTTTGGGTGAGGCCCAAGGAGGGGAGACGTAGCTAATGGATGGTCTACACACTGGCTTGTACAGATTTCATTATACTGGTTTTCTAAAAGTGATTTGGAAATGAAATAAAAGTGGCTAAAGTCTATTTAACTAAGGTCAGTAACAAAGTGATTTTAGCTACTTTGATTCTGAATTTTGAAATAAGCATCCACACACAGACTTGCACTAAAATAAGTAAACCACTTTTCATTCACACCTATTATTTGGGGGAAAAGTCTGTGTGTAGACCAGCCCATAATATTTCTAGCATGATGAAGTTCGTGCATGTACACAGATCTCTTCAGACATGCCTATTCTTTACTCATCTCCTATCCCTTTTTGCCCTCATCTCAGAAGACAAAAGGAGTAAGTACACAAGGAACCTGAGACTTACTTTTGCTCAGACTACAGGATTTGACCTCATTTGTGCCCCCAAGTAATCTCTGCTCACAATTACACTAGAGTGTAACAACTGTGCAGTTTTGTGGTGCATTGCATAAGGTTTTGCTGAGTCAAGTTGTGTTTAGATTGCCAGCTCTATAGGGGACAGACTGTTATTTTTATATGTATGTACAGTGCCTAGCACATTGGGGCAATAGACACTATTGTAATGTAAATAAATTAAGAAGCGAAGTTGCTTTCTGTTGCCTAATATGCAGCCACTTCTGGGATGGAACACCAACACCATTTTGCCTGCCACAAAACTATCCAACAGTTTTTAAAGAATAGGAGAAGTGTCAAGTGATTTCTCTAACTGAGAATTACATGGGAAATTTACAGTATGCAAAATGTAGTTAACCACACTGGAATTTGGCCAGGAAACTAAGGTTAACACTCCTACTCTTGTAGAAGTGTTATTGTTAAAGCAACATATCTTGAGAAAACTAAAATAAATAAAATACATGTCTTTGAAGGATGGTATGCAGCTTTTATTTATACTCAGTCATGCCTTCATCACTTATAACTAAAGCAATCAATCATTACAATAGATGAAAATTGAATGTATATCCCACCTTTTAATGACAGATTTCATTTGTTCTTAGTGTGTTGAATCAGAATTAGTTGTTTTGTATTATGCCAAATCATTTTAAAATGCAGCCAAGTTCATCTTGTATGTGCAACATATTTTATCGAATGTGTAAGACATTTCTGAATGAAATGTACTTTGCTTATATGTAAAGAAGCAAAAAAACAGAGTGAAATTGGCAGCATATTATGCAAAAAAAAAAAAAAAAAAAAAAAAAAGCTCAGTAAGAGAGGGGAAAAAAATGAGTTACGTGCCAGAGTTTTAGTCACAGTCAGACGAGCTTTTCTGAGCTTGCAAGTAAAATACAGATGTGAAAAACACACGGTGAAAGAGGAAGTGGAAAGGAAATAGCTGATGCAGAAGTCAGGACTGTTTATGCCAATGGTGACATTGCAACTCAGCTTAAAGAAAAAAAGGACAATCTAACTCCTGATCCAAATAAAAATTTATCTTACTAGTGCAGGAATTCTGTTGTTGCAGTTCTCTTGGACTAGCAGGAGCCATTTAAGTACCATGCTAGAGAAAAAATACTGCTGTCCTCTCACAGTGGACTTGATTCTGAGCTCCCTTATACTAGCGTGAACCAGGAGTAACTCTGTTGAAGTCATTAGATTTATACTGATGTAAAACCAGAGGAGGTGCAAGTAGAATTGGACCCAATATGTAGGCCTCTAAGAAACCCGTGCGCACTGTTACAGTGACCATTCAAGCCCTGAATCTTATCCATCCAGGCACCATCAGACTTTGAGGTTGGGACTGGGGATATTGTAAGTAGAGGAGGAGAAGCTATTTTCAGAGGAATAAACTTTCGAAAGTGAAATTAAGGGACAATGCCTAGAATAAATGTTTTATTATTAATTATTGTTATTATTATTTATTTGTGTTATCGTAGCATCTTGGAGCCCTCGTCATGGACCAGGACCCCATTCTGCTAGGTGCTGTACAAACCCAGAACAAAAAGACGATCCCTCTCCTGTGCAACTGCACAATTTAAAGGAAATATCTTTTTGTCTTCTGTGTACTGCACCTTTAAATGTATTGTTATGGTGGGAGTTAGGTCAAACCTTGTTGAAGCTAGTCAGCCTGATAGCGACCCTTCTTTCAGGATAAATGTAAGAAGCCGTTAAGCTGCTTTTTTTTGAGTAAGATAGGTGAAACAAGAGAAGCCACGGCCTAAAACAGTCACTTGCACAACCGATCGGGAGCTGAGCTGTGTGGGCGGATGGGTTTTGTTGTGGGCTGAGTGCAAACACAGGGGAGAGGGAGGTGTGTGTGTCTATGGACAGAAGCAGACTGCACGAGAAACATTGGCCTTGAGAGAAAATGAAGAGAAGGGAGCTTTTTGGGTGGAGTATGGTCTGGAAAGAGACTTGAAACTGTGAACAAAGAAATTGCTTCTTGTTTTGTGATTCCTACTGTGTTCAGGGAAACAGGACTTTGTGTACATTCTTTGTAAATAATCAGGATTGCATCAAATACACAACTCCATCATCAATTTCTTCTTCTAATGGAAACAACCCACAAGACCCCAGGGACTGGCTAATTACTCAGCTCCACAAGGGTAACAGTGTATTGGACCTGCTATTGGCTGCAGGAGTAGCTGCCACTTTGTGTTTCAGTGCAGTTGCACAATGTTTTGGAGTAAGTTATTTTGTTCTTTCTTGCAGAGATTTTTTATATTCTTTGTTTGTTGCTTTATGTGAACAAAAGTCATCTAGGCTGCTCGTGCAAGCTTTGCTCTTTGTGAAGAGGAAGCATAGCAGAGGGGAAGGAACAACAACGTTCAAAACAATATACACAAAAACCCTAACCAGGAACATATTCTCATGCTAGGAAAGGTACATATTGTCAGGGCAGCTCTATGTATTTTACTGCCCCAAGCACGGCAGCCTTTGGCGGCATGCCTGCAGGAAGTCTGCTGGTAATATGGATTCTGTGGCGCACCTGCGGGAGGTCCGCCGGTCCTGCGCCTTCAGCATACCCACTGCCAAATTGCCGCTGAAGTCGCGGGACTGGCAGCCCTTCCCCAGGCATGCTGCTGAAGGCGGCCTGACTGCCGCCCTCACAGCAACCGGCAGCCCCCCCCACCCCGCGGCTTGCAGCCCCAGGCACACGCTTGGTGTGCTGGTGCCTGGAGCTGCTCCTGGGTATTGTGGTAGCTGATGGGCAGAAACTAAGAAAATGAGGCCATGAAGAGGCCACTGAGGGTGCTTATGGCTACTTGCATATACATATGGTGATCAAAAGACTACAGATTTCTCACTCTAATGCAGTGGACTCTCCCCCCATTGTCTCCTGCCATTTCAGTAAGTGAGCAATGATATGTTCCTCCTTAGGAATAGTTACACTAGTGTGTTTTCCACTTGCTATACCTCCATGACAAGTAGCCCATGTCTATAGCCTGAGAAAAACAGAGACTGAACCACACTATGAATGTATATTTTGATGGAAGAAATTATAGCTGAACTAGTGAACTGGAGGAATAAAACAGTTGGCTTGAATATTACATCTGTGCAAATAACTAAGTTTTTGGTTCAGTGGCTGAACAGAAAAAAAAATCGGGAGACAGAAATGTTGAAAACATATTGTTTTGATTTTGAGGGGTTTTAATTTTTTAAAACTAAAATCAAGGAAAGTTCTGAAACAAAAAACTTTCTGAAACGAAAAGTCACAGTGTTTTGTTTCAGAAATGCCAAAATGAACTCTTTCAGCATTTACCAATTTTGTTCTTTTTTGACTGAAACAATTTGCAGTAATCAGCCTGAATTAGGGAGGTTCTCTGATTGACCCAAATCTGCATTTTTGGTGAAAATTTTTACCCTGCTATATTTAGTATTACCTGACTAAAGTAGAGAGACAATGGGGGAAATTTACCTAATAATAAAGTCCAGAGACAAGGGACTAAGAGCCTGATCCTAAAATTTTTGCATGAGCAAAACTGTCATTGGTTTCAGTGGGAATTTTGCCCGAGGCAGGACTGCAGCATGGAGACCTTAATATTCAAACGGCTAGCATAAGGGAGAGAATTTGAAAACTTACCACAGCCCCTGAAATTGCAGCCATTGCTCAGGCAAAACTCCCATTGATAGTCCCCTTAATGCAGTTCCCCTTTGCTTTAATGCAGTTTTTATACAGCATCTTTCTCTTTGACAAATTCAAAGCCTTTCATCAGTGATGACTGGCACCAGCCCCCTGTGGCTTCTCCTGGATGAGATTCAAGATGTATGTTGTTTTTTGCTGTAAATCTTCCTACCCTATTTTTCCCCTTTTAAATTCTCCATTGACTTTAATGTCCCTCCCCCTCCAAGGCTATCAAAGCAGCTTTTCCCCAGGCTCTCATAGCTCCAACAAAACTGCCTAGAAAGAAAAATGGGTCCATGCTGAAAATTGGAAGTGGTTATACATGAGTACTGTATACAGATTGAAAAGCTCTGAGTTGTTATAGCAGCTGTCCCAGCTGAAAAAACGTCAGTAAGCAGGATCATTTGCTGTGTAGTTTATGGACAGGGAACAGGCCAGGTTCACTGGTATTTGAGTTACTCTTGAACTGTTCAGCCAATCCCTACATTTCACAGGACTGTAATTTTATCTTCAGCGCCCTTGAAGTGTGTTTGCACTGATTGTAAAAAGCTAGAGTTTTATGCCAAGCATTAAATAGACTTTTAAATATCCAGATCACTTTTGTTCTTGTAAATTCGAGGTCTGATTCAATAAAAAATACTACACACCTTTTTCTGGGGAATTTTTGTATAGTTTTTCTCAGCATTCAAACTTGGTGAGCTCTTCAGAGAGAATAATTTATCCCTTTTTCTGTTTGTGATTGTCCAAGAACAGGATTTGATTGTTACAAATTTGTTCATGGTTTGAAATTGTTCGACCAGCACTTTCTGAGGAATGGATTTCAGCCTGTGCTGGGTCATTCACACGTGCTTCACTGCAGTTTAGGCTTTGACAATTCAATTCTCGTTGCTCGTGTTATAGGATTGGTCACTGGAGTCACATGGAGTTGTTTCTTCTTGACTGGAACCTCTTATAAATGGAAGGAGGGAATTCAAAGAGATTCCCCGTGTGCAGAGAAAATGGATCCAGGATCAGTGGAAGTTTAGTGAAGGGGATGCATGAAGTCTCCCACGCACCCCTTTTAAGACCCCGTGGGACGAGTTCTGTGGAGTAGCTAAACAGCTGCCCCACCATCCCTACTATGCTATTCAGCTCTTCCTCGGTCTTTGTCAGGCCACTTCAGAATTACCCCTCTGGAAATAATGGGCTTAACAGGCCCTTCAGAATCTTGCCCAGTACCTGTATATACTAGCGTGCATTTTTACATGTTCTTTTTCCTTATCAATTGTATAGAATGGTGGTTTTCAATCTTTTTTGATTTGCAGACCCCTAAAAATTTTCAAATAGAGGTGTGGACCCCTTTGGAAATCTTAGACATAGTCTGCAGACCCCCAGGGATCCATGGACTAGAGGTTGAAACCCACTGGTGTAGTACACCAAAATGGATTTCTGTTACTTCAGAAGAGCATGTTACTCATGTAATGAACAAGCTTAGGACATTTTAATACCAGACTTGACAAAACACTAGGAAATACACTGTTGGGAACAGTCCTTTACTGGCCGAGAACTAGACTGGATGACCTAATAGGTCTCTTTCATTTCCAATTTCTACAATTTTCAATACTAATTAAAACTTCACTAGCTATTGGGATTGAACATCACAGCCAATTCAAATACCTCGTGTTAAAAACTTTCCTCCTTTTTATCTTTTCCATTTGCCTACTTTAAGTAATTTTTATATACATACCTTTAAAAGCACTTAACTACAAAGGCATTCAGTTATAAAACTAGCAGGTAAACAAAGTCTCTTACACATAGCAGTTCTTAATAACAATGCCAAAGCCTGGAAAGAGATTAAGTTTAGCTTTATTAAAGAAAAAAGAAAATTATTTCTCTAGCCTTACAGCTGTGTATTTGGGTTGTTTATTATCATGACTCCCAGGTATTCAGTGGTACAGAATTTGCCACAGAATTCACTCATTTCTGCAGAATTGTGCTCCAGAATCTAAGCTTTCATTTAAAAGTATTGTTTCTAGCCCTCATGGTTGTGAAGATGACCTTGAAAATCTGAACCAACTGTAACTGATGCAGTGTCTTCCTTATATGGAAGAGAGCCCATAGCAGTTGCTCTGAGAGTTAGGAAGTGCCATGTTCATTGCTACTGTTTTAATTTTGAAACATAATAAGGACAACGCTAAAATGATCAGCAGTGCAACATCCACCTACTTGATTTATCCTACAATCCCAGACTATCGTCCATGTTTTCCTAGCTGCCAAAAACCCTGACTGTTCCTACTGGAAACCTCCAGTTTCTCCCTGATACTGTCTGTGATGTATTGGCTTTACAAAAACCTTTGTTACACTGAAAGCTGATATGTGGGGGCAAGTAAAATAAATAGAATTTACTATCAAAGTAAATAATACAGGAGATAGTGTACAGAATTTATTAGATCATTTTCCTATTTAAATCATTATAACCCGGTATTTAAAAAAATACAACCAAAACTGCTACTTTCACCCCAGTGATATAGAATCCAGGGATATTGCTATGGAGTTTATATTCTCCTTGCTGCAGATTATGTGGAAACTGTGAAGCTAAGACAAAGATATTTTTTTAAAGAATAGGAGCCTACAGTTAGTCACAATAGACCATTACCCATAATTTTCAAGTGTACAGAACACTCCACGGCTGTGTTGAGTCCAGTGGGAAAGCCTGGTTGGCCAGTGCTTTTGCAAAATAAAACCACTGATTTGATAAAAATAGCTGTTGATTCATCCTTTTAAAATTTGCATCATGTTTGCTCAATTAATTCAAAGCTTTTACTATCTATAGTAACTGCTGAAATTGTTAAGTGCTGTATTGTAAATGTTTTACCGTTTCATTTAGGGGGAGAAGTTTGATGAAGGAGCGTAGGCAGTGCACAGCAGTAGGTTTTGAATTCTGTCAGGTTGGTGTGTTCGTTATTGCTTTATCATGTAAGGGTTTTTTTTAACATTTTAAAAGAAACTAATGATATGCTTTGCAAATGAACTAGTAAATAAAAGCTTAAGGGTTCTATTGTGACTTTTATAGGCACTGTTCCATATTGTGGCAGTGCAGAACTGCACCCTGCTGCCAAGGCTCGGGGAGGCATTGTGTGATATGAACTCCTTAAGGAGATGTGCTCTACTCTGGGTATACAGTATCTACTTTAGGGGCTGGGGATGTGATTGTCGGCACAAGGAGAGATGCTTGCACTAGCGCTGATAGAGCTAGCTTGTTAAAAAATAGTCGTGGTGGCACAAGCAGTGGCATGGGCTATGCACCCCAAATATGGCAGCTATCCCACCTTGTTGCCTATGCTGCTGTGTTTTTAGTGCACTAGCTCAAAGAGAGCTAATGTAAGTATGTCTCCTTCAGCTGAGAATCACACCCCCAGCTCCAAGTCTCGACATACCCACTGTGACCCACCAGTGGTTCTAGCTAGGACAAAGGGAGCGTGGGAGCACTCCCTTTTCCCTACCAGTAATGCTGACATCATGCAGTAAATTGTGCTTTTCTGGCACAATGGAACTCTATAATAATGGTGAATCTCATCTGTGTAGGAGGCAGAGCTTTCTCAGTGACAGGTCTTAGATTGTGGAATGAACCCTCACAAGAACTAAGGACCATCACAAGTCTCCCCACCTTCCCCTCCAAGTACAAGGGACACTTCTTTGACCTTTCCTTTTCTAACATAAATAAATAGCAATACGTGTACTAAAATCACAACACGCACCCACACATGCACACACAAAAAGCCACTCTACTTCATACAATTCTCCCCTGGGGAGAGGATGAAAGAACAAACCATAAATGACAGTTATGCAGTCATATGGCTTAATACCCTAGTGGAAGGCGCTCAGATACTACAGAGATGTGGTGGTATAAGAACCTACATAGAATAGAAAGCAGTCTTTCTGATAAGGAGAGTGCAAGGATTATGACTGGATGGCCCTAAGCAAGAGGCCCAATGAGAGGTTTCTTTCTATCTTGCCTCTGGGGATAATGGGACAACTCGTAATAGCAAACGCTACTCCCAGGAGCAGTTGTTGGCAGGAGCTTGCCCTAAAAGACAGACATAGAAAACAGGAAATCCCAAAGAGGGAATAATGGGATGTTTAAAAATTAATAATTGTCATTACAAAATGGGCATTTGTGGGCATCATGGAAGAATGTAGTTTTTAGGAGAGATTTGAATGAAGGGGACGGTGGTTGGTGAACATGGATAGGGAGATCATTTTATGCATTGGAAGCAACATGAGATACGGATGGAGGCAGAAGCAGGAGGGGGAAATGAACATGGTGTTAATGTTAGTATCAGTAGCAGAGCAGAGGGGATATAAAAGATGAGATGGAAAAAAAGATACCAAAGATGCATTGTTTAATGGGAAGACAGAGAAAGAATTCAAAGAGTGTGCAACATGATTAGATTAACAAACAAATAAAGAATTTATAGCTGCCAGATTTTGGGCAATCTGTAGGGAAAGCCGAAGGCTGTCAGGGAAGCCAGAGAGGAGGAGGGTGTAGTAACTGAGATGGGAGATATTCACAGCCTGAAAAGTACTTTACTCATTAGCACAGGTCAGGGTGGTAAGGATGCTAATGTGGGGTTTAGGAGACCTAGGTTCAATGCCCTGCTCCGTCAAAGGCTTCCTGTGTGATGCATACTCTCTCGGGAGCTCAGTTCTCCATCTGTAAAATGGGCTTGTGGTACATTCCTACCTCATTGGGGTGCTGTGAGGACAAATACAGTAAAGATGGTGAGGCTGTCATATACTATAATAGTGTCAGCCATATGATTACTTACAATCATAGATAGTGGGTGGCTAGAGCTCAAACGCCCTCATCCTCTTCCCGCCCCAAAATCTACCTACCTACCAGCTCACCAACTGCCCAGGACAGAAAGGAGTGAACTAGAGTGAGCGCACGGCTGGCAGGTTTGTGCTACAGTCCCTGGAGGACAGAAGCTGCCATTACCTGGGATGAACATGGGACAGGCTTGCTCTCTAAACCTCCTCCCTAGCCTGCTTTTTGATCATGTATAAGGTCTACCAGGATGCAGCAAATGTGTGCATTTGAGAACACATTTGGTCAGACCTGGAAGCGTATAGGGTTCAGGGATGGTCACTTTCTACAAATAATTTTATCCATTATCAAATCTTTCCTGGGAAAACCATGATGTCTTGTGGGGCTGCAGAGAATCCCCAAGCCTCTGCTGTAACCAGGGATACATCTTTCACAAATACATTAAAACACATTTTAAACGTTTGTATTATTTATATTTAAATTCTGCTTGTTTCTGTCTACATTATTGTATTGTTTATACCTGTGGTAGATAGTTTTAGAGAGGAAAGTTAAACTAGAATTTCACAACAGCATAATACATACGCAAAATACAGATCAATGCAAGTAAACACACTAGTCATCAGGCTAGTTACCTTATAATGAAATCTTATGAATTTATGTAATATTTGTTGTTTAAATAATACAATTATTGTAACTGATCAAAAAATATCTGCTGCTGCAGAGTCTTCCAGGCTCTTGTGAGCACTCAAGATTACTGTTTACTGCATATTCTGATCAGGAATGGGAACAAGAAGATGGTAATTATCTGTTCAATGGGGATGTGTTTGCAATGGAACAAACTTGAAAGAGAACATATATCAAACAACCGCCTCCAAAGATGGTTTACTTGTCCAGTCACTTTCTGCATTCCCTTTGCTATTATTTCAGATACTTTGTTTTGTATGAAGAACAGCATTAGTAATAGGGCTTTACTTCTGATAGATCCTGTGGCAGTTATAATACTAAGGAGGATCTTAGTCATGAGGATCTGCATCTGTAGAAATGAGGGTGAAGTCACAAACTGAGCACAAAGGAACAAATTTTGTCTGCTGCGTACACACAGACAAATATCAGAAAACCTACAGGTAAAGGGGAAATGAAGGATGATAGATTTATGATCCTCTTTTGGCTCACCCCCACCTCCCAAATATGCCCCGACTCATTTATGTAGGGCAACAGGATATGGTCCTATGGCTTGGAAAGGTCACATCAGAAAAGGACCAATTTAAACACAAAGGACCAAATTTAGCCCCAGTCTAAGTGGGTTCATCTCTATGAAAACCATTGAAGTGTGTGAGGAGATGATAGGTGGAAATCTCATAGATCTTCTTGGGAGATTTCTCCATTTTTGGTTCAGATGCCAGATTAAAAATCCAGCCCACGAAGTCAAACTTTGATGGCCTCTGGATTTAGATCAAGACATTGGTGGGTCAGCCCATCTCTAGCACACATCAGAGCCAAGATGATGAGGAACGTTGCCAAAAGTGGCATATGTAATAAACCTGACAGATGTATAAAACCTTTGGAAGTTATTCAGTTCTCTGAAAAGGTGTGGAGTGATTTGAAAAAATGTAGGTAGCCTAAATATAGTAACCTTCAGACAGGGGCATCTTCAGATTCCAAAGGGAGGACAGGTGGTTATTAACTCACTAATTCTTTACCCACAGCAGGTGATTTGAATGTGAGAAGGTGAAAGGCTTCTCTCATTTCAAAAGACACTCCTCTCATTACTCTGCGCAGTAAGTGTCTGACTTTACTGACTTTGCAGTGGCCATTTGAGTTGCTCTTGGACTAGGAGACAGTCTATATTATGTCTGGGACAACTGGGCAAACCCCAACAAAAATATCTTTTACACTTTTTAAAAGTGTTTTACTGCTGGGCAGGGGATTTCCAGGAGGGAGAAGAGTTGGTTTTGTGTAAAGAAATACTCTTTTATACACTGCAGCCAGCTGGATGCCTGATGGGCTGCTTCGAATTGGAAAGGAGGGAGAAAAATAATTCCTCATCCTGAAAAATGAAGGGTCAGACACTGATTTCAGTTGTACCACTCTAACTCCATTGGAGAAAGTAGATTGATTCCTGAGTTACAGCAGGGTGAGATCAGATTCAGGTCTGAAGTCTTTTTTAAAAAAGATATTTAATCTCTAGGTGTCTTGAGACCTTCATGAGCTCAGCTTATGTATCTGTAGCATTAATGCACATACATGGTATTTTTCTGGGCAGAGATTTTAATTTCATTGATTGTTCATCAGCACAGCGATACTGAAGTCATACAGTCTGTTCAACTTCCACATTAATGGTTTGGGGAGCTTAGCTATAGAGAGGTTTGGTGTGGACTCTTAAAAGATTTGTAGTGAAGTTAGTGCTTGTGAACAGTTCTAGATTTCCAGCCCCAAAGACCAAGGTTCTCTGTTTAGTCATATAACACTTATAGATCTGGAAGTTGCAGTACAGCCTTCCTTACATGGCCAATGGACCACAAGTTTGACATGGAAAGGACAAGAAGGGCAAGGGGAGACTTCAGTCACTATGACCAATCTTCAAGTTCTCAACTGAGACTGCTGACAAGGGTGTTAATTAGTTCTCATTGGAATGGTAGCTCCTGACGTGATTACTTTTCCAGTAGGCAGAATCATCCTTGTGCCTATATGATCTGCATGATATTTACACAGCTCAACAGACACACTGTATAAGTCTTGTAGGTTTCCTGGGGCTTTTATGGGAGACTTTCCAGGGCTCGCTTGATTGCATTTGCATGTCTATGTAGTGCTGCTATTTGTTCTTCTTACATTTCATGTAGCATGATGTGGGAACTTCAGTTCTGTTAGAATGCAATAGTAAAGTAAATGAATCAACCTCTGAGTGTCAGAGAGAAGGCTGACAGAGGATAGCGGGTAGCTAGAGGAACTTGTGATACACTGACAAAGATTTCTTCTCCAGGCAAATCCATGCATTATGCAACTTGCTGAACAAGGAGAGACACAGCTGACTCCAGGAATCCCATCCTTTCAGAAACCCTGAAGATGATGTAATCACAAAGATCCTCTGACTTTCAACCTATCTTAGATACTTATATAGTCCTCCATCATCATCATCTTATCTGAGCATCTCACAATCTTTAATTTACCTTCATGATGTGAGTGATCGTGGGCTTGAACCCCAGGTCCACTAACAGTCTTCAGATTGCAGACACCACCTGGAAGCTTGCTGGTACCGGGAGGGAGCATAGGCTGGTGGACCCTATCTCACCAGTGACTCCACCTATGATGCTTCTGATTGGACTATGTCTAGCCTTTCTGATTGGCTCAGACTCGTTTTTTAAGCCAGAAGGAAGCACAGGAAGTTGCCTGAGCAATTAGGTGAATCCTTTACTGGCTTCTACATTGGACCCTGTCTTCTTGCCTGATTCCTGAGCCCTGGCTTCCCTTCTTGTTCCAGATCCCTGCCTTGTTCCTGGTTCCTACCTTTCTGCCTTGTTGTAGTTCCCTATTTCTACGCCCCACCTGGGCTACTGATTCCAGGTCTAATTGACTTGACTCCTGACTGTAACTAACCCAACTCCAGTTCATAGTTCCCAACTCCTGCTCTGATCACTAGGTCTGAGCACCACTGCTCCGACCACTAGGTATGACTGCCTGCGTCTTGGTCAACAGCTTTCTTGAACCACTAACCCCTCTGAGTGGGCTCAGCCAGGCATGGACCCAGTGGAGCTCCCTCTACCCCAAGGAATGCTGGCACTGCATGAGCAGGTAACCCACCTCTAGATGGACCACAGTGTGTGCTTTCTATAGAAGAACTATTTAACCTGCTACTGAAACACCACCATGTATGGTGTAAAACATCTTCTGTTTAACAAATTTACATAGCAGCACCACAAAACATTTAGAAGAGGAAGCAAAGAAGGATCCCATAAACAACTAGAGTTACAACAGTGTAAGCAGAGTCAAGATGAGCTCTACCCTGACATCTGGTGGTGAATTATGGGGAGTGTGGAAAGAATTTCAGGGAGCGTGGAAAGGAATTTCAGGTATTTGCATTGGCACACCCACCCCACCTAGCATAGCCCACGGCAGCCTGGGATGGTTATTTTGAGAGCTCTGGGATCCCCAATTTCTTTGTTATTGGGGCAGGAGAAAAAAAAAGTGTTGTCACCCTGATTATGTGAATGTGGATCTATGAGACTGCTTTATGACAGAGACAACTCAACCTCAATTAAGTAGTACTTGCTAGACAAGGGATATGGGTGCCAAAACCCATTGAAATGAGAGAGGTTAGGGACTGGTGTGGTACCTGATGGTATGGGCCCCTTTTGAGGGCCTGGAACACCAATTACACATTCTCCTCTCTCCACTGTTAAAGAGTAGAGCTAATTTTGATTCCATTAGGAGTCCATCTAGAGGCTGCTGAGCTGAATTCACGTTGGGCCAATGGTGCACCAGCACTGGGGCTCCCCTACTAAGAGCTGAAATCACTAAAAGAGCTGAGCTGAGATCACTGAGTGCTGTGCTAACTAGTGGGGGAGCCTGAAGACCTATCGCTAAGTGGCTGGCAGAGCGGAGCAGTTTGCAGCATTTTGGAGCAGCCCATGGAACAGTGAGCGGAGTGGAGCGGTTTGCAGGGACGGTTGGAGTGGCTCACAGGTTGGCTGGAGGAGCGGCACGGTGGGTGTAATGGAGATGGTCGTGGTGAAGGCTGCAGCAGAACTCCATGGAGAGGCAGAGCAGTTGGCCTTGGCCCATGTAAGGTGCCCCTTAACACCCTGTGTGGGCTCCCCCCTCCATTTCCACCCAGGCTGAAGGGGTAAAATTCTGTAGATAAACTTTTAAACTCTGGGGTGGCACTGACCAGAGACTTTCGGGTTGTTGGACTTTGGGGTGATTGGAATTAATACCCTAAGGGGTAAAGGACATTGCCAAACATACTTGGAGGTGAGTTTTTTGCTTATGGTTTGTGTTATAATCCTGTTTGTGGTGTTTCTCCAATGTGATGCCGCATTGTTTCCCTCCTTTATTAAAAGGATTTTGCTACACTCAGACTCTGTGCTTGTAAGAGGGAAAGTATTGCCTCCTAGAGGCACCCGGGGGGCGGGGTATGTAATTGTCCCAGGTCACTGGGTGGGGGCTCAAGCCTATTATGCATTGTGTTATTGAAACGGAACCCCTGGATACTGAACCCAGTCCTTGTTGCTGCCAACTCAGAGGGGCAGAAGGGTTACAAAGGCAAAGCATTCTTGTTCCCCAGTGCAGATAAGTACAGTAACTCCTTGCTTAACGTTGCAGTTATGTTCCTGAAAAATGCATCTTTAAGCAAAACAATGTTAAGTGAATCCAATTTCCCCATAAGAATTAATGTAAATGGGGAGTTTTGGTTCCAGGGAATTTTTTTTCATCAGGCAAAAGACTATATTTTATATATCTATATATCTATATAGATATACACACACACACAATATAAATTTTAAACAAACAATTTAATACTGTACATAGCGATGATGATTGTGAAGCTTGGCTGAGGTGGTGGAGTCAGAAGATAGAAGACAGTGGGCTATTTCCCAGGGAAAGCCTTACTGCTAAATGATGAACTAGAACAGCTGAGCCCTCAAGGGTTAACACATTGTTGTCAATGTAGCCGCACACTCTACAAGGCAGCACGAATGGAGGGAGGGGAGACAGCATGGCAGATAGAGACAGAGATACACACCCTGTGTGTGTGAGAGGGAGAGATGCGCATTGCCCCTTTAAGTACACTGACCCCACTCTAAGTACATTGCCTTTTTAAGTAGATTGGCAAGTTGAGACAGCAGCTGCTGGCCAGCAAGGTCCCTCCATCCTGAGCCCTGTCGTCCCTCCCTCCCCGGCCCAATGGAAGATGGGATAAGCAGGGGGCAGGAGCAGGAGGGAAGGGGAAACCCAGACATCAGCCCCCCTCTTACCTCGCTCTCCTTGCACAGCAAGCAGGAGGCTCCCAGGAGCAGCTCCAAGGCAGAGGGCAGGAGCAGCAGATGGCAGTGGGGGGAGGGATAGCTGAATTGCCAGCAATTGATAGGCTGCTGGGCGGCTGCCACATAGGGAACTTAGGGGAGTGGGGAGCTGATAGGGGGGCTGATGGTCCACCCTGGTTCCAAGCTCCCACCAGCTAGCTCCAACGGGCTGCTCTTACTGCAAGCAGTGGACAAAGCAGGCGGCTGCCAAATGATGTTATAAGGGAGCATTGCACAACTTTAAACAAGCATGTTCTCTAATTGATCAGCAACGTAACAATGAAACAACGTTAACCGGGACAACTTTAAGTGAGGAGTTACTGTATTCACTTTTTCTAGGGCAGCTGCCAGCAGAAGTATATGTTGAGTGCTCCTTTATTTGTTTTTAACATTTGGCCTTACATATCTCACCTTGGCCACACAGGTTACTCTATTCATCAGACCCAGACCAAGGGAGAACAAATCTGGACTCTGTTCTGGCTCAAATGCAGGAAGAGTCCACTCAGATGCCTCTACTTAATCTGTGAGCATCGGGGGCAAACCTACCCTGGGCATCCTGATCATCTGTAAACTCCCAGACACCAAAGGGCTCCCAGTGGAGCAGATACAATATAGATGCTCATGGACATGGTGATGAAATTCACCAGACTCATTGAGCTAGATACTCTGCTATGCCCACGTAAGTAAGAGAAAGTAAGAGGAGATGGAGGCCCACTAGGTACCTCTCTCTGTTCTTTACAGGATGTATTCAAGCAGTTAATTTTGACTAATACAATAGATGCCTTTATTTTGAAAATGGAAGGTCATGAGTTCTATTTCTGATGCTTCAGATATGCAGCTAGGCCTCCGTCACCTCCACTACATGTTGCACATGAATTGAATTGTTACCTGAGTATCTTTGGGATACTGTTGAGAAAAACACATACTAAAGAACAGCATTAAATAAGTGCTAAGTGCCATCGTGGGGAAATCATTGGTACTATTGAACACCACAAAAAATCCCTTTTTCTTCCTTTTCCACTAAGCATTCTAGAACCCAAATTGCAGAGATGAAAAGAACTTAGACTAGCTGTTATACATACCAAACATGAGCACTGTGATACCTATTTCACTCTAACTCCAGTCAAAATAAAATCTCAAGCAGTGGCAGAGAAGGCTAGAGAATCTGATGATAACTGAAAGCTGGTGGAGAGGACAGTTTAAACGCTGGAGTTAATTTGCCACTGAAATAGCAGGAAAAAAGGTGATAACTTTTTGGTGCTTGTCAGATATGGACAGACTAGCTGAAATCCCGTGCTGTCACATGGGTGTAATTCATAAAGTCATCTGTGACAATGGCTGAGGACTTAAAAAGTGGATGGTAACAGACTGTGAATTCCAGTGCTCATTCAACCTGGGGATATTCTAAACAAAAGGAACTCTGAGCCATGCTTATAGCTACAAAGAGTCTGATGAAGTGGGTATTCACCCACAAAAGCTTATGCTCCAATAGATCTGTTAGTCTATAAGGTGCCACAAGACTCTTTGTCGCTTTTTACAGATCCAGACTAACACGGCTACCCCTCTGATGCTTATAGCTGTTTCCATTGATTCAGACAGACTCAAATAGACCTTCTAGGTTCAGAATGACACACGCAGTGACAACCCTGGAATTGGTGGATGGAAAATGGGAATTTTGAGCCACGTTCATTTGTAATTCTGTCTATGATAGACTGTATCACAGCTTGGGTATTGATAAATGTGCTGTATTCTTGTTCCAGACATTTTCTGAATAGGCTTACCCTTGCCTTGTCACACATAAATGGTCGTAGACCAGTGCAATACACCCATGCACTTCCTGTGACTCCAGTATAACTGCAGTTCCTGTGAGTAAGATAAATGAATGGAGAAACTCCAAGAGGCTGAACAAACTGGTTATGTTTACACTGCAGTCAGAGGTGTGACTGCAGCACACATACCCAAGCTAGCTTCATTCTAGCTAGCACAAATACCATGAAGCTGTGGCTGCACAGGCTAACTTCTCAGGGCCATAGGTTAGGTACTTGTGCCCTGGGGTGGGCTTGTACAATCTGTGTTGCTGTAGCTTCACTGCAATTGTCATTTGAGCTAGTTAGATCAAAGCTAGCTTGGGTATGTCTACAGGTTCTGCAGTCACACCTGATTGCAGTGTTATCAGGTGCTATGAAGCTTGAATCTGTGCCCATGAGGCTGCCAAGCCAGAGCCTTACCCTTGGTGCCAAGGTCAGATTAGCAAACTGCAGCTAACACCCAACTACACCCACTGACTCAGATGGGTCAGGTGACTAGCAACAGACTGCTGATTGGACACCACCAGGCATAAAGCTTCCTGTTCTTGTCCCACCCCTTGTTTGAGCAATCATTTGCTAGGCTTGCTGCTGACCAACCCCCTGAGACCAAGTTCCTGCCTCCTTTCCTGGTTCCTGCTCTTTGCTCCTGTTATCATACCTTGTTCCTAGTTCTTACCTCCTCACCTGGTTTCTGCTCTTTGCTCCTGTTACTGCTCCTGGTTCCTGCATCCTTGCCCTAATTCCAGTGACTGACTCTGGCTTGACCCTGGCCATGACTTCTGACTCCGATTCTGGCTTAATCCTGGTGCGGTCACTGACTCCAACCCTGGCACTGATCCTTGGCCTGGCTGCTGACTCTAGATTGACTCTTGGTGTGGCTTCAGACTCTGACCCTAACTTTGCCCCTGGCTATGATTGCTAGGTCCAACCACCCTGTTATGGGCCCTGATGAGTGTAGACATACTCTGAATGTTCACCATTAAACAAATCAATCTTTAGCAGCAGTTACCACACTATGGTATCAAAGACATTGTTATCTCCTTGAACTTAGAGCAAGTATTAACCATGGTACTTTGTCCAACACAATATATAAACTGTTGGTAAACACTGACTTCTCACAGCTGACAATTGTAGCCATGACAGATATTGAATGCTGTACATCAGATGTACCTGTGCTGAACAATAATGTTTACAATTTGTAAAATAGCAGCATTTTACAAAGTGCACACGTGATTTGCTTTTGCTGCAGGTTTGTGGGTGAACCAAAGTCTGCTTGATTCTTGCTGCCTGTAGGTGTTTGGTTTATGCTTGTGGTATAAAAATACTATACAGCTTCTAATCTGATATGGACTGGCAAAGCACGTCTGCTTCATGTGAAAGGCTCAAACTTGTCCTTTAAATCATGACAAGTCATTAAAACACTTGCTTTTAGTGTGTCAATGTTTTACGCACCGTGCCATCCGAATCTACAGACCCAAGGGATACCTATGGCCAATGTACTGACCTCTTCATCTGCTCCTCCACCATCCTGTTTAATACAGCTGTGGTCCATGCCACTGACAGTCTTTGAAGTCAGTTCCTGACTGTTTGTGACCTATTTATAGTGCACTGACAAAATTTAAGACAGGTGAGGACCTTGTCTTAACTATTTACGGCTTAAGTGGGAGAAAAACGTGAGAATTTTCTTATTGAATGTCAAATGTCCCAAATGGCTGCAGATGTGTAAATAGACGTGAGTGTTCCCATTTCCTCATGGTTTTGCTTTCTCCTGCAGGTTTGGCTTTCTTCACCTTTGGAGAAAGCAACGTTTCTAACTTTTAGGGAAGTTATAAATCCCTGTAACACTTATCATAGTGTTTTCAGAAAGATAAAAATCTGTTCATTCCACAGGTGACTTTCGGGAACCCATCAATTCTGCACTTTATTGAAGAACATGGACCTATAAGGCACTATGCCCTTCTTTTAAAAGATCACTAGTGAATGGGAACCTTAAAGTCCTTCAAAATCACAAACAAAGCTGAGCACGCCCTTTCTTATGGGTGAAAATAACCCTTTTCTGCCATGCTCTACTGCGATAGTGGCATGTGACTGGGTTCTTTGCAGGCAACAGTGTTCCCATAGGATATCAACATTTTTAGGTAAAGAACCTTAGCTAGCTAGATAACCTTGGATAATACTTAGTCCTGCCATGAGTGCAGGGGACTGGACTAGATGACCTCTTGAGGTCCCTTCCAGTTCTATGATTCTGTGATTCTAACTTAATACATGAGGTAGTGCCATACATTTTGTTTTGCTCCAGGTACCTGATACATTATTCAGCAGTCAAATGGTTAAACTTATTCAAGGGTGCTAGCAAACTTCACAGAGTTAATTGACTGGGAATATATTTGTTTTCGCCAGGAGAGGAAAGCTGGTGTAAAATACATTGAGAAGATTTGCTTGTGAAGGCATTAATTAATACTGGAGGAAAAACAAACTGAGAATAACAGAATGTGCCAAAGTTATCCCATGTCTTGTTAGAACACACTGTATTTACATTACTTAAATACCTCAGCTAATACATGGAAAAATTAAAGCATCACAGTCTTTTATCCAGAACTTTATTAAACATTTTATTGAAAATTAAAATGCAGTAGAAATCACATTAGCATTTCTTTAAAGCTTGACGTTTTTTCATTCATACCTCTCCTGGGCATCCTCAGGGACAACCACAGCTGTATCAAATAGCTTGTGAGCGCTGCAACCCAATAAATAGGCATGCCAACTTGCCCCTATATTGGCCCTAGTACAATCATTTACCACCTTGTTTTTGGCTTCATAAACTGCTTCTAAGCACTTTCTCATTCGAAAACCCCAGCGCTCCTTTAAGAACACTGCATCAGCACACGAAATCTTGGGAGTCTCACTCTCTCTCCTGTGCGCACATATATGTGTATTCAAGGCTTTGGCCGTAATTCTCCTCTCACTTGCATCAGTGTAAATCAGGCACAGTTCCACTGAAGTCGCTGTCACTGGACTTACAGCTGTGTAAGAACAGAGTAAGTGTGAGGAGGATCAGGCCCTAATTTGGTTACTTACCCTCCTTTAATGTCACACCTGTACTCTACTGTCTCCCCTGAACAGAAACAATTTTAAAGGAAACTCCGATGATCTCTCCTTACACAGAACAATGGCCTGATTCTAACATCGCATGTTTTGGTGTAAATCAAGAATAATTATATTAAAATCATTCAAGTGAAACAAGTATGAGTTCAGAGACATGCCTTCAACCTTGGCCTTTTCCCCATTTTGATCCTTGCCCAAGGAGCTCAGCTTAACTGCATTCATTTTGTCCTCCTATCTCTCTCATCTCTTTACTTCCTTCCATGTATGCCTCTCCCTGATCCAGCCTCAGACTGTCATGCTGTCCCCATTCCTTCTCTAAGTCCCCTGCTTGAAATGCACCTCTTCTCAGAGAGCTACTAAAACCGAATTCTCCTCCCAGAGAATTTTTACTTTAACAGATGACTGATAAAAGATGGTACCTAACAAATAAAACAAACAAATATCATGGAATTAACAAGCCATGTGCTCCTCTTCATCGCCAGACTCATTGGTTGCTTGTTTTTTCACCTCCCAATCCAGGATGCTCCATTTGTCTATTTCTGTTTAAACTGTATAAGCTCTTTGGGGCAAGGACCTTGTCTTCATGCTGTTGGCACTATACAAATAATAACAGTATAATCCTATTAACCAAAGATATTGAGAGGATGTGAAACCACATCTTAGGCCGTATTATTAAAAATCCATTCTGGGCAATGGACGTTTACTCTGCAGCATGATATAATAATGTGATAGTTTGATTTGTCTCATGGCCAGCATCTGGGATAGCTTGCAGGTCAAATCCTGAAGTTATTACTCAGGCAAAAATTTTACCTAATTCAGGACAGTAGTGTTTGGCCCTTGTCTGTGAAAGAGCTTAACTTTCATCCTTAATCAATTCCTGTGCATATTAATTTGATAAGAATAGGTGTTTAACCATTTCAAGCTCTTTCTCTCATGATGGATCATTGTTAATTCTTCATGTTTCTCAAAAGCCCCCTGTAGATAGAGCATGGGATGATTCCCAAGCATACTCTCCATTATGCCTGTGCAATGCTTTCATCTGAATTTTCTCATTAAAATGGAGAGGTGAGTCAAAATACAGAATGGTACCTGACTAGGATGCTCACCCAATCCGTCTGATTGCTGTTCATTTATCCCTTCAGAAAGGTAACAGTCTGTATGATCATATATAAGCACAGGTGGGATAGGGAAGCACTCCAGATTTTGCGTGCTGATGCAGCGTTCTTACAGCAACCCGGCGGTTTTCAAATGAGAAAGTGCTTAGAGGCAGTTTATGTAGCCAGAAATGAGCTGGTAAATGATTGTGCTGGGGCCAATATTGGGGCAAGTTGGCATGCCTATTTATTGGGTTGCAGCGCTTGCAAGCTATTTGATATATCTGTGGTTCTCTGTGGGAATGCCCAGGAGAGGTTTGGGTGCAAAAGTGGAACTTTAAAGAATTTTAATGGGATTTCTTCTATTGCATTTGAATTTTTAATAAAAGTTTGAATAAAGTTCTGGTTAAAAGACCATGGTGACTGAAAGATTCCATTTTAACATACAGCACAAAAAAAATCCCAGTAATGGGAGAAGGATAGGCTCTGTAACAATGTTGTGTGCACCCTTTTCAAATACATTTAATAATGAATTCTATCAAAATGGAAAAAAGGAAGGTAAAGATTTTTTAAAAATCTACTATGTAGTCAGTAATTTTGGAAGAAATTATTGAACTTTTGACATCCTTAAATAGTACACTCTTCACATGATAGTTACACTGCTCCAAAGACAGTACAGTAATCCATGCCAAAAATTCTTCTGTTTGGTTTGCATGAAATTGAATGGACAGATATACCTGTCTATTTTACATCCAAGAAAATGTCTTGTTAGAAACATATGAAAATATACTATATGACAGACGCTGAAAATGTTTCAGATGCAGCAATACATTGATTGTGGGGTTTGGACCAGATGTGAACTATGTTTAGCTTTCTTCGTGCAGGTCTATATTCTAGTTCTGTGCTTAAATAAATGCAGAGAAGTGGCTTTGTATGTCAATGAAGTGCCTTATGAGTACAGAAGAGCTACTTTCCATCTAATATGGAATTATAGACACTACGACTCATACCCACTGTGCAAGTACTAAAACCACAAACTGAACAAAGCTAGAGCCATGGCAGTTGCTGGTTTTCAGTTTATTAATGTGCACGAAAGCACTTGGAATGTTTAGAGTCAAGCATAGACTCAGCTGAAAGGCTGCAATGTCAGTTATTTTCAGAGCTGAGATTCACTCCACAATAGCGATATGTGTGGAGGCAAGAAACGTGGAGCTTTTAGGAAGTGAGCTGGTTTTAAAGACTGACAATTTAATAGAGACACTATCACATGTTGTGAGGGTACCATGAGCGTGCTATGACAGCTGTAACGGATGCACCCATATTTCCCAAATGTTTTACGCCTTACTTGTGTAACGGTGTGCTCCCTTTCCCTGAAAAAACCACAATGTACTGAATTTTGCATGCTGATGTAACCCTTCTGCCCCTCTGAGTTGGCAGCAACAAGGGCCGGGTTCAGTATCCAGGGGTTCCGTTTCAGTAACGCAATGCATAACCGGCTCGAGCCCCCACCCAGTGACCTGGGACACTCACATACCACACCCCCCTGGGCGCCTCTAGGAGGCAATACTTCCCCTCTTGCAAGCACGGAGTCTGAGTGTAGCAAAATCTTTTTAATAAAGGAAGGAATCAATGCGGCATCCCATTGGAGAAACACCACAAACAGGGTTATAACACAAACCATAAACAAAAACCCACCTCCAAGTACGTTTGGCACTGTCCTTTTTCCCCTTAGGGTTTTAAGTCCAATCACCCCAAAGTCCAACAACCCAAAAGTCTCTGGTCAATGCCACCCCAGAGTTCAAGAGTTTATCTGTAGAGGTCCCTCCCCCCAGCCTGGGTAGAAAGGGGCACCTTACGTGGTCCGGGGCCAACTGCCCTGCCTCTCCGTGGGTTCTGCTTCCGCCTTCTCCACGAACTGCTCCGCTTTACCAGCCGCTCCACACTGCTCCTCCAGCCGTCCCCAGAAACTGCTCCGCTCAACCAGCTGCTCTGCTCCATGAGCTGCTCCAGTTCTCTCTGCAAACTGCTCGGCTCCGCTCGCTCTGTGGGCCGCTCCACCCATCCCACAGCTACTCTGCTCTGCCAGCCGCTCCGCTGCCACCAGCTGTCCCGTGATCCGCTTCAGCCGTCCCCACAACTGCTCCACTCCGCCAGCTGCTCTGTTCCACAGTATAGCTTCAGGCTCCCCCACTAGTTAGCACAGTACTCAGTGCTCTCAGCTCAGTAATTTCAGCTCTTTAGTGATGTCAACTCTTAGTGATCTCAGCTCTTCGTGGGGGAGCCCCAGTACTAGTGCACCATTAGCCCAAAGTGAGTTCAGCTCAGTAACCTGTATTTAGATTCTTGAGGGAATAAAAAAAAATCAACTCTGACATTCCACAGTGGAGAGAGGAGGGGGGGAACTGGTGCTTCCGGCTCCACAAGGAGACTGCACTACCAGGCACAGATACCTGTCCCCAGCCTCTCTCAATTCACTGGGTTTTGGAACCCATGTCCCTTGTCTAGCAAGTACCACCCAACTGAGGGTGAGTCATTTGTCACCAAGCAGTCCCACAGCTCGGCAGTCTGGGATAGGGTATGCGTGCCTATGCAAATACACTCTCTGAAATTCTTTCCACCAGATGTCAGGGTAGAGCTTATCCTGACTCTGCTTACATCCTCCCTCCAGCCAAGAATTTGTCGTCCCGACAAATCACATTCCCTACTATACCAACTTATTGGTCCCCTCCAAAAGGCATTAGATAGCCCACTTTAGTTTTCACAAACCTGTGTGCTAAATGTATAGGCTCCTCACTAATCACCCCAGGTGCATCGTAAGTTAACCGTTTCACTGGTCTTATTACCCTGTCTCGCCTATTGAGAATCTCTGTTGCTATGGTAGGGGGGACATCCTCTTGAGTGACGGATGGGGAGGTTTCCTGTGAGTTCCCCTCAGATACTGGCATAGGCCCCTGCATTTCTAGTTCTAACAGTGGAGGGTCGCAGATGCTCTGGACATCCTCCATCTGTATGTCACCACTGTCCAATGGCCTGTGTAAGTCATTACACGGGGGTCCCACCAGTGGCTCAGGGATGTCAGGAATGGGCCTAAATACTTCTGCCATAGGGTTTAGGGCGGAAGAGGATGTGCTCTCTTCTGATTCAGCGGATCGAGACTGAAATCTTGTCTTCATCCCAGGATACACCATGGTTGTGTCTTCCTCCTCAGACTCACTCTCAGATGTGTTGAGTAGGGGTAGGTTAGCAGCAGGGAGCTGGCTGTCCACGTTGGAAGGCGGCTTTGGCACAGCACCTTCGTTCTGCCCAGTTGCCCGGTTGTGGCCAATCTCACAAGGACTGCCTACCAATTCCCCCACAGGGAGCAAAAGGTTTCTGTGCACGGTCTTTGTCTGCCCTGTACCCTCTTCAGGTTTGATCTTATAAACCGGCAGGTCTCCTAGCTTTTCCATCACTAGGTAAGGTATTGCCTTCCACCTGTCAGCTCTCTTGTGTTTGCCAGCAATACCCAAATTTCGCAGCAGGACTCTGTGCCCTGGCTGGAGCTCTTGCAGACGTACCCTAGCATCATATCAATGTTTGTTGCGGCCTGCATTCTTCTGAGCTGCAGATGTAGCTAAGTGATAAGCATCCCGCAGCTTTTCTCGTAGTCGGGATAGATATTGCTGGTGAGTTTCATAGCTATCTCCATCCTCGGATACACCAAAGCACAGGTCTATGGGTAATCTTGGTTCTTGCCCAAACATTAAGAGATACGGGGTGACTGCCGTAGCGTCGTTCTTTGTGGCGTTGTAGGCGTGCACCAGAAATGCGACATGTTGGCTCCAGGTTGCCTTCTCCTCTGGCCGCAAAGTCCCTAACATATCTAACAGGGTTCGGTTGAACCTCTCTGGCTGAGGATCACCCTGTGGGTGATAAGGCGTTGTCCTTGACTTTTTAATTCCTGCTATCCTCAGCACCTCCTTCAGAAGGTGACTCTCAAAGTCTCATCCCTGATCCGAGTGTATCCGGGCTGGGAATCCATAAACTGAGAAATATTTTTCCCACAGTACTCGAGCGACGGTGGTGGCCCTCTGATCACGTGTGGGATATGCCTGCGCATATCGCGTGTAATGGTCGGTCACTACTAGGATGTTCCCAATATTCCTCTTGTCCACTTCTAAAGACAAGAAATCAATGCAAACCAGCTCCAGAGGTTTGTTGCTGGTGATGTTCTTCAGATATGCAGCCCTTGTGGGCAGAGTTTTCCTTTGAACACATCGCGCGCAGGTCTCACATTTCCTGCGAACATCTTCAGCCATCCGTGGCCAATAGAATCTACTGCGGATAAGTTCCAGGGTCCTCTCCATCCCTAAATGTCCAAAGTCATCATGCAGGGCCCTCATGGCCAGGGCTCTGTAATCTTTTGGCAGCACTAGTTGATTCCGTTGCTTTTGTAGAGGGTCTGTGGTCGTGCGGTGTAGCACTCCCTGAATCAGTTTTAGTTTGGTCCATTCTCTCAATAGTAGTTTGCCCTCTGGGGTAGGTGGGACAACCTCAGCTGGGCCTCGCCCCTCTCTTTTGGCAAGTAGTGTATCACGAATGTCAATATCTTGCAGCTGGGCCTCCTGCCAGTCAGCCGTATTGAGCATGGGCAAGGGAGATTGGTCCAAAGCAATATAGTTTACTGAGGCAGAAGGCACGCATTCAGGGGGTAGGCCCAAAGTTTCAGCAACACATCCATGAAGGCTCTCATCGGCCTCCGGCTCTCGGCGACTCACACTGCAAATAGCTCTCACTCCATCCGTGGGTATCACAGCAAGTCGTGGTGCCTGTGGACGCCTGGACAATGCATCTGCATCTACACTGCTTTTCCCTCGGTATTGAATGCTGAAGTCATAGCTAGCCAAAGCGGCCACCCATCCTTGCCCTGTAGCATCCAGTTTAGCACTTGTTAACACATAGGTCAGTGGGTTGTTGTCTGTCCACACCTGGAACTGAGCCCCATACAAGTAGTCTCGAAATTTCTCAGTGATGGCCCATTTCAAGGCCAAGAACTCCAGCTTGTGGGTGGGATAGCGGGTTTCACTATCAGACAGTCCTCGGCTGGCAAAGGCTACAGGTTTACGCTTGCCTTCCACCTCCTGGTACAGTACTGCCCCCAGACCCTCCAAACTGGCATCAGTATGCAGGATAAATGGCTTGCTTGGGTCAGCAAATACTAGGACAGGGGCATGAGTTAGGCAAGTAATGATTTCTCGAAAAGCCCTTTCACATCTCTCATCCCACCGTGGCCCAAAGGGTTCGAAGGGGCCATAGTGTCTCTGCACGGAAGGCCCTTTATTCTTGGTCTTAGATTTGTCCTTGCTGGACTGATATCCCCTGGTAAGATCATTGAGGGGTTTTACAATTGTAGCATAGTTTTTCACAAATCTGCGGTAATAACCACTAAACCCAAGGAAGGTCTTGAGTTCTCTGTAGTTGCTTGGACGTGGCCATGTAGTGAATGCTTCTATTTTATCAGGATCAGTACTCACACCCTCTTGGGACACGATGTGCCCCACATACTTCACCGAGGTCCTGTAGAACTGGCATTTGTCAATTGAAAGCTTCAAACCATAATCCTCCAGCCTATCAAGCACTTTAAGAAGTCTTTCTTCATGCTCCTCCAAAGTTCTTCCAAACACAATCAGGTCATCCAAATAAACTAACACTTGCAATAAATTCATGTCTCCCACAACTTTCTCCATAAGACGTTGAAATGTGGCAGGTGCTCCAGAAATCCCTTGGGGCATGCGTTCGAACTGATAAAACCCTAATGGGCAGATGAAGGCTGTCTTCTCCTTATCTTCTTCACCCAGAGGGATATGGTAGTATCCACTCCGAAGATCCAACACAGAGAACCACTGGCTTCCCAGCAAACAGTCTAAGACATCTTGAACTCGAGGCATTGTGTACTGGTCAACCACAGTACGGCGGTTTAGGGTGCGGTAGTCAATACACATCCGGATTTTCCCATTCTTTTTACGGACCACCACAATGGGTGAGGCGTATGAGCTGCGGGACTCTGTAATGATGCCATTTGCAGGCAGCTCTTGAAGATGTTGTCGCACATCTTCCATCTCGGAGAGAGCAAGCCTCCTAGATCTCTCTCTGAAAGGTCGAGAGTCATGTAGTCTGATGTTGTGCTCTACTCCTTTTGCACATCCCACATCCCACTCATGCAATGAGAACACCTTGGATCTTTCACAAAGTTTCCTTCTTAGGCGATCTTTCCACTCCTCGGACATTGGTGAATCTCCAAAGTCAAACTTTGCTGGGTCTATTGTTGGCACTTGAGTCTCACACTGGGGTTTTACAATTGATTCAGGCTCAAAGAGGTCTGCTATCTTTTGTCCTTGCCTCACAACAACGTCTCTACTTGTTTCATTAGTAATCAGTATAGTCACCTTTTCCTGGGCTTCAGCAGGTAGGGTTATGACTCCACTGGGGACCAGCACTCCTTCCGGGAGCTCTCCTTCAGCCGGCTGCTCTATCATTGCTAATGCCCCTTTACTGCCTTTCAGCCTGGTACTCATGACAAGTACTTCTTGCTCCGTCCTTGCAGGCACTACTAAGGGGGTTGTACCCATGTTCTTCAGTGCCCCAATCGGCAGCTCAGATGTCTCCTTTTTAGCTCTCTCAATCTTCCTATAGGCTTCAGCACAAAGCATATGGATCATCAGGGTACTCAGGTACTGGTCCCCAGCCCGTTATCTGCAGTAATCTGCGAGCACCTTGAAGAGGCTGTAGTTGGTCCCTATCAGCACAGACACATCAGAGGTCCCTTTTGGGTCAGGGCATATTAAGGCAGCGGTGTCTACCTCTTGCTTTACCCCAGCAACCTCCTCTGGGAATTCCAGGTGCACTATGACATACCCTTGATAGGAGTATTCATCCATGCTGAGGCCACACAGACCAATGCCAGTCAGTGGCTGTATGGGCAGGTGCCTAAGCATCTGTTGGTAGAATGACTGAAATATAATAGTCACTTGAGATCCAGTGTCAAGCACGGCTTTACACTCCGCCCCTTCAATCCTCACCATGACCTCTGCTCGAGGTCCTATCAGTCCTGCAGGGATCCCAGCTGGATGGTCTCTTCTGGGGGAATCTTCAAATCCTCTAGGCCTAGGTGGTCTCTGTCCCCAGACCTTCTGGCAGCTACTGGATCTCTTCCAACTAATCCTCAGCTTTTCATACACTAAGGAGGGGTTCTCTTCCTTATGGCAGTTAGCAGCACTGTGCCCATCCTGACCACACCGGTAGCAAAAGAATTGTCCTTTCCCCATTCGGCGAGGTGGGACGGTGACTCTAGATACTGACTTCTCTATCGTCACAGTCTGAGGCTGCTCATTCCTGGAAATCTTAGCTCGGTCAATGATGCTTTGCAGCTCAGCTATCCGTTCCGTCAGGACCTGCATTTGTTGGGCAAGTTCCTCTGTGATGCTCACCATCAGTGCACTGGCCATTGGCGGTGGCGTCGTGCTGGCTGGTTCCAATGTTTGGGCTTCCCAACACTCGCTGGCTGCCTGCCTTTCTTCTTCTTCCCTGACCTCCTTTATCAGCTGGGAGTAACTTGGGGGATGTTCCTGCCATTCTCTTAGTCGGAGATGAAGTAGGATTGGGTTCTGATACTGAGTCCCTCTTACAACCTGAGCCAGTCTGGTCTGATCCATCTGCTCAGCAGTCACTGCTCCCCTCATAACAGCTCTCTGAAGCAGTCTCTCCAGCCTCTGTTTATAGACTGAAATTTTCTCACCCCTTTGCTGTCGGGAATTAAAGAATTTACAGTAACTGTCCTCAGGGCCCTCTACACTCCCAAAGGTATTATCAAGGGCCTCTAGGCAGTCCTTCACAATGACCTCAGGGTCAGTGAGCTTCAGGGTGTGAATTACATCTAATGCTGGGCCACTAAGGCTCTCTATTAGACATCGTCGCTTTTCTACATCGGGTACGGCCCACTCCCGCAGCATTTCAGTAGTATGCTCCAACCAGAGTTCAAATTCCTCTTCAGAATCAAATAACCTTAACTTACGACAAGAGTTCGACATAGCATAGGCCAACACAATCTTTTCCAATATATGCCCCAGTGCTTTTGCCCAATCATAGGCTGAGTCTGCCGCCCCTGAGCTAGAGGCTGCAGGACTGGGGCCCAACAAACCCGACATATTAGCCATTATACAAACAGTAGTTTCCTCAAAATATAAACACAATTATTCCCAATACAGTGGAACACTCAACAGGTGCTTGCAAGGGGTACTGACCCAGGGATCCCGGACGAGCCCCCAAAAATGTAACCCTTCTGCCCCTCTGAGTTGGCAGCAACAAAGGCCGGGTTCAGTATCCAGGGGTTCCGTTTCAGTAACACAATGCATAACCGGCTCGAGCCCCCACCCAGTGACCTGGGACACTCACATACCACACCCCCCTGGGCGCTTCTAGGAGGCAATACTTCCCCTCTCGCAAGCACGGAGTCTGAGTGTAGCAAAATCTTTTTAATAAAGGAAGGAAACAATGCAGCATCCCATTGGAGAAACACCACAAACAGGGTTATAACACAAACCATAAACAAAAACCCACCTCCAAGTACGTTTGGCACTGTCCTTTTTCCCCTTAGGGTTTTAAGTCCAATCACCCCAAAGTCCAACAACCCAAAAGTCTCTGGCCAATGCCACCCCAGAGTTCGAGAGTTTATCTGTAGAGGTCCCTCCCCCCAGCCTGGGTAGAAAGGGGCACCTTACGTGGTCTGGGGCCAACTGCCCTGCCTCTCCGTGGGTTCTGCTTCCACCTTCTCCACGAACTGCTCTGCTTTACCAGCCGCTCCACGCTGCTCCTCCAGCCGTCCCCAGAAACTGCTCCGCTCAATCAGCTGCTCTGCTCCATGAGCTGCTCCAGTTCTCTCTGCAAACTGCTCGGCTCCGCTCGCTCTGTGGGCCGCTCCACCCGTCCCACAGCTACTCCGCTCTGCCAGCCACTCCGCTGCCACCAGCTGTCCCGTGATCCGCTCCAGCCGTCCCCACAACTGCTCCACTCCGCCAGCTGCTCTGTTCCACAGTATAGCTTCAGGCTCCCCCACTAGTTAGCACAGTACTCAGTGCTCTCAGCTCAGTAATTTCAGCTCTTTAGTGATTTCAACTCTTAGTGATCTCAGCTCTTAGTAGGGGAGCCCCAGTGCTAGTGCACCATTAGCCCAAAGTGAGTTCAGCTCAGTAACCTGTATTTAGACTCTTGAGGGAATAAAAAAAACAACTCTGACATTCCACAGTGGAGAGAGGAGGTGGAACTGGTGCTTCTGGCTCCACAAGGAGACTGCACCACCAGGCACAGATACCTGCCCCCAGCCTTTCTCAATTCACTGGGTTTTGGAACCCATGTCCCTTGTCTAGCAAGTACCACCCAACTGAGGGTGAGTCATTTGTCACCAAGCAGTCCCACAGCTCGGCAGTCTGGGATAGGGTAGGCGTGCCTATGCAAATACACTCTCTGAAATTCTTTCCACCAGATGTCAGGGTAGAGCTTATCCTGACTCTGCTTACACTGAGAATAATCCCTCTGAAGTAATTGGGACTACATGCAGCATAGGTAGTTAAGTCCATATGTAAGAGTTTGCAGGAGCAGAGATTTGGACTGAAATCCCACGAATTTCCCTTGTCCTATCAGAGATCTTATATGCCCAATTCCGCAAGCTGCTCTCTGCAGGCAAATCCCTGTACTTTTGTGAAGCCCATTGAAAGCAGTGGGGCTCAGTGTGGATGCAGGAGTCAGCCTGCATGGGCCAGCTTGTAGGATGGAGGTCATAGTTTGCTTCATTGTAGAAGTGCATACTAGATTGTATCCCCATGTCAAGTAGAAATCCAGGAGTCTGGATACCAACTGCTCATAAGTGAAACAGGACGGCCATGTTTTGCCACATGCTAGTCTAAATTGCATGAAACACAGACTTACTCAAGACTCAAGTCTGAGCCCAATAGTTCCAATATATTCTACTCCTAAGGGCATTGTGTGCCAAAAAATTAAAAATTCTGTGCCAAAAAATGAAAAATTCTGCACACAATATTTTAAAATTCCGCAAATTTTATCTGTTAAATAAATGTGGAAGCTCCAGCAGAGCACTGGGGAGCACACACCACTGGCTGCACAGAGGTGGGAAATCACTGTGCAGCTCCCCGCAGGACATGGACCCAATCCTGACACAGCGCAAGGACCTGGCCTGCCCCAGAAACACCCCAGGGCCTTGCCCCTCCATGCCAGGTGCACCAGGTATGGGCAGGCAGGCTCAGCAAGCAGGATTCAAATGTGGAGGGGCTTAGTGTGGGGGATCCAGGTGTGTGGGAGATCTGGATGCAAAAGGGCTTCTTGGAGGATTCTAGGTGCAACATTAATGGGAGTTTGCAGGGGCTCCAGATTAAGGTGGTTGGGGCTCTGCAGGGGAGGTTTGGGTGTAGGGACGAAAGAGCTCAACAGGGGGTTCTGGATGTGTGGGGTTCAGTGCGGGGTCCAGATGCTGGAGGAATGGGGCTCAGTGCAGTGGGGATTCAGATGCAGCTGGTTGGGGCTCAGTGGGGTGTGGATTTGGGTGTGGGTGGCTTGTTGGGGTGGTCCAGGTACATGGGGAATGGGGATCGTCAGGCAGGGTCCTGAGTGCAAGGGGAGGTGAAGCTCAGCCGGAGGCTCTGGATATGGGGGGCATAGGTGCTGACTCCATAGGTGCTCCGGGGACCAAGGGCAAAAATTAGTGGGTGCTCTGCACCCACTGGCAGCCAAGCTCCCCTCACCCCCTGCCCCACTTCCTCCTCCCCTGGGCGCGCCGCATGCCCACTCCTCCACCTACCTCCCAGCGCTTCCCACCCAGCCATCGCCAAACAGCTGTTTGGCAGTGTTAGCACACTTCGGGAGGGTGGGGAGGAGCAGGAATGTGGCACACCCTGGGGAGGAGGTGGCAAGAGGCAGGGCCAGGGTGGGGATTTGGGGAAGGAGTTGGAATGGGGCAGGGAGGGGGTGAAGTTGGGGCAGGGACTTTGAGGTAGGGGTGGGAAGAGGTGGGGCAGGGGTGGGGCCTCATGGAAGGGGTGGAGTAGGGTGGGAGCCGGGGGCAAAGCAGGGTCAAGCACCCACGGGAAAGAGGGGCAGTTGGTGCCTATGATGAGGGGATCTGGATGCACGGGGGTTGGGTGGATGGGGGAGCAGCTCCCTGTACAGGGATCCCTCCTGAGGAGCAATGAGTACAGGAAGCGAGGGGGTGGGGGAAGTTTGCAGAGTTTCCTGCAGCTGTGGTAGAAATCTGGGGGTGGGTTTGACCCAGCCCTAGATGCCGTGCAGGGGAAGAGGAAGTCCCTTCCTCCCCAGCCCAGCTGGGACTAGCAGCTGAGCCCAGCACATGGTAGGAGCCACCAGCCGAGTCTTCCCGAGTCCCGCACTCTGCCCCACAGTGATTTACCTCTCTGCCGGCTGCCCTGGGTACCCGAAACATACTGCTGGGAATGGTTGTATGACAGCTCTTACGGCTTCCTGTGGGTTCCCTTGGCTTCCCTGTCAGAATGTCATTTTTCTGTGGGGAAGCAAAGAAATCTGCAGGGGACATAAATTCTGCACATGCACAGTGGCACACAATTCCCCTAGAAGTAATATTTTCACACAACAGAACAGAAACAGCACAAGAGAGCAGTGTGGTCCAGTGGATAGGACATAGGACCAGAAATAGGAAGATCAGTGGCTCTTCCCTCCCACCAGAGGACTGTCGTCAATGGGCGTTACTCAAAACTTGCAGAGGGAGAAGATGTGTCATAGGTTCAATTCCTGGTCTGGCCATAGTCTCTTAACTTCTCTGTACCTCAGTTCATCATCTCTAAAATAACAACAATGCTACTTACACATCTTTGTAAGGAGTTCAACAGACCAGTATGGGATAGTTAGTAATATTACAGTTTTAATGCCAAAAATGTAACTTTCCTTCTTGGTAGCCTTTCAAAACTGCACAGATGTTTGAATCAGGGCTTCTTACAGATCTGAGGTGAGCTGCCTGAGAAATACAGAAATAATAGGCCACTTCACCTTGAATGGTGCCTTGAAATATCTTCCTGGTTGAATATCATTATTATTATTAACCATGAAGATAAATATCAGTCTGTTACATTAATTTTCGTAGTGGCCCAGTGCTCTTGTTGTGACATATCAGGAAGATCCAATTTTTCCACTGAGACAAGTATTATAAACATAATGTATGTCTGCCTGACTCTTCTAGAGCTGCTAATTATGGATTTATTTTGCTGTGGCTCACTAATAGAATAATTACTCCTTTTTTCTTTTTTGTCTATAGGGGAAACAATTTATATTATGACATAAAATTGTTCCAACACAATGTATGCACTGAAAAAGGAACCTGTTTTTATTTCCCCTTAGATTCATACATAAATATTAACAGCCCCCTATGCTTTGTAGATTATTTTTATGATGCCATTTTACATATGGTTGAATCACCGAACCCTGGAACTAGCACTATGATGTAGATGCAGCAACTCTTTTCTGAAGTAAAAGAAAGACTTTATCTGACCAAAGAGACTCCTATATATGATATGGCCCAGTATTCTGATTAGAACTGGTATTAGAGAAACATTTAGGCTTGTCAGACTTATGTTTAGGCTTACGTTCTTATGTCAGATGTGATAATTATTACACGAGAGGTACAGTAACTGTATGCATTCTTTTTCCAGCAGCTCTGTACATGAAACTTGGGGAATTGGTTGTGTTGCACTTGTGAAAACAAATATGTTTTCCAGGATGTGACAGGTTGGACCAGAAGAGTATAGATTATACAGATCCGTGGAAACCCTTGTTTGAGTAACATCTGCCAATATCTTTTGATCTTCTATCTGCTTCTTGTACATAAAAATAGTAGCAACTCTTTTTCCTCCAATGCCTCTAACTAGTGAATCTAACATACCCCTCAACATAGTATGTCATATATACAAATGAGATTCAAAAGGAATTCTTTATGAAATAGGATCTAAATTCTCCACCCCTCCTGCATTTTAGTTGTTAGCCTTAGTGGAATCACTTTACTAATTCTCTTCAAGTGAATTTTTCCATCTAATAAATTCTGGTCACTTTTAAACAGGAACAAAAATAAATGGCATAGCACTAAGAAAAAGACTTGTTCATGCAAGGGTGAAAAGGCTTGTTAAAAATTTCATGTCTGCCTTATACTTACAACCACCACCTCATTCGACTATGAGGGTGCGGTTCAACTTTCCCAGCTCATTTGAAATTGTTTTAACTATTTGGATCCAGTGTTCTCAAACTTCATTGCACCGCAACCCCCTTCTGACAACAAAAATTACTACAAGACCCAGGGCCGTCCACCCTTCCTCCTCTTCCTATCGGTGTTCTGACCCTTTCTGCAGGCTCCCTCCACAGCTGGCTGCTGCAGCCTGGTGAGTCTTCCTCCGGAGGGGATCTAGTACTTAAAAGTGAAAAAGCTTCTAGCCTGCCAGATCTATTAGCACAACACTGAAACTGTTAAAGAACCATTCAACTGATAATGAAGCCATTTAACAGGCATTTGCCAACCCCCAGGTATATACTGTCAGTTTCTGAATTTACTGACACAAACAGTTGTGCATTACTGTAATATTTACTCAGAACATGTTAGTCTACAGGAGACCTTAGTTTAAAATTTGCTTTAAAAAATATTTTGTTAGAGTGTTGGTGAAGATTATAAAATCACATCTCTCAAAAAATCCTTGCATAGATTTTTAGATGCACAATCTCAATATTAATCTTTAGCCTTAAATGCTTGGATCTTGGACACGTGTGTCTGGGCTGCCATCGGGCGTAGGGGCACCCTGCATAGGGCCCCATAAATGCTAAGGATGGCCCTGACAGGACCTCAGGAAGGAGGATTGAAGCCTGAGCCTGCCCGAGCCCTGCTACGTCGGATGGGGCGGGAGGGGGAGGGAGAGACGCCATAGTCCCACGTCCCAGGCTGGGGGGCCTGTAACCTGAGCCCTGCTGCCCAGGGCTGAAGCCCTCAGGTTTCGTCTTTGGCTTTGGCTCTGGGCCCCAGCAAGTCTAAGCCAGCCCTGGCGACCCCATTAAAACGGGGTTGTGACTCACTTTGGGGTCCCAACCCACAGTCTGAGAACCACTGCTTTATATTAAAGCTTTGGACGTTTGAAACTGAAATGTATTTCCACATCAAAAAGTATGCTTCCTCGCTGCATGTTTATGCTCATTTGTTATTATAGGGTTTCTTGTGAGTGTTAGTGAGCTGGTACTGCATCTTATAATAGTTTTGAAGCATTTGTTAGGAGGGGAAAAAAACAACATGTACAGATTTGCATGCACTTTGCAAGAGAGATGAGGTCGTTCAAATTTTGGACCTTACCAAACTTGACAATGTTACTTTAAGCACAAAACTGTCCTTTTGTGTTTTGGTAGGGCTGGTCTCAACATGCAGCTTTAGGTAACATATTTGCTGTAATTAATACCTAGGCAGGATGTATAATGGTGGAGTTCAGGGCAGAATTTCATCCTTAAATTTGAATTTCCTTGTTTAAATGCATTTTAAAAGATACTGTCCATATACTTTTGCTGGTTAAAGGGACACAGATTGGATGTTGTTTGACTGCTGAACTATTTAGAAATTCTTATTTTCTGGAACACTAAGAGATTTATTTGCAGTAGATCCTTGGTAAATAGTTGCCTTTAACTAAATGTCCCTGACACAGTATTCAGCAGAACTCAGTCCAGTTCATCCAGGATACCTCTTTTCAAGGCTCACATGTGACATGTTTATAGTGAGTGGGAATAAGTCTCTGTCTACAGTATAGTTAGAACTGAAGCAGGGAGACCCAATTATAACTTGGTTAAGAATTGTAATGTAGTTGGGACCTAACCATGTCCTCATAATTTCAATTAAAACCTAGGACTGTCACAGACATGGTTTGTTTTCTATCTTTGCTACAACTTTTAAAGTTATGTATGTTTCTGTTTGTTAAAGGTATTTTCAATATTGCCAACTTCAAGCTTTCAGAAATCATGTCAGTCCTCTGAACTTCAAGAGACTAAGTAAAAAAATCATTGGATTAAAAATTAATAAATATGGGGTTCCTTTTATTTGATTTCTGGTGTTGGAGCCTTAAGGATACATCTACACAGCAACTAGACACCTGGGGCTGGCCTGTGTCAGCTGACTCGGGCTTGCGGGGATCAGGCTGCAGGGCTGTTTCATTACTATGTATACTTCTGGGCTTGGGCTGGAGCCTGGGCTCTAGGACCCTGCAGAGTGGGAGGGTCCCAGAACTCAGGCTCCAGCTCAAGCCTGGAAGTCTGCACAGAAATGAAACAGCCTTGCAGCCCAAGCCCCATAAACCCAAGTCGTCTGGCATGGGCTAGTCATGCGTTTTTCTTCACTGTGTAGACATACCCTTAGCGTTCACATTGTCAGGTTTTACTCTTCAACGATGAGTGCCAGAAACTTCATTTTTTTAAAATGAGAGCTGAGATTCTCCCATCATCACATGAATCCAGGAGCAGGAGCCTTAAGAAACTCCTTACATATTGTAAGATTCAGGATAAAAACATGATATTTGACAACAATTTTTTTTTCTATTTAGCAAGAGGTCTCTGAAATCCCACCACCATTACCTCTGCTGCCCAAAGACAAAAAACGTATCAAGACGGAATTAAGTAATGGCAGGGTCAGATTTGGGTCCTAAATGCCTGGCAATGTTCCTTTGGTTTAACAGAAGTAAATAAATTCAATGTTAAGGCTGAAACTCTGTCCCTAAACAGCCTCTTGCACATCCTGCTTCATCCAAAACCCCCTGAGAAGGGATGGTTATAATGGAAATGCTGACACAAGCTTAGCCATACTGATGCTGTAAGACACTCTTATAATAATATTAACATTATAACCTAAGAAAACATGTCAGGTGAGTGATACATATTTTTCTCTTTAACAAAACTGCAACATGAACGAAGGTCAGATGACACAATGATGTGTATGTTCCTTTAAGAAAATGCTGTCTTTCTCATAAGTAACATATGTATGCAGGATTTCACAAGCACAGGAATTTTATCACATATGGCTGTAAATAGGCACTTACTGTAAAACTTGTTGTTTGGCTTCTAGTAGTCTGTTCCAGGGCTGCCATTCCTCTGCCTCGCTTTTCAATATTGCTTATTTTCTCCTGTTAGAGATAATTTTACTATGGTCTCAGACACTATCCGATGGTCCAGGGACATCTACATCGAGCATATCACCGGCCACCGACAGTACCAGGAGGCATGACCCAGAATGACATCATTCTTCAGTTACGAGAAAGGGACCAAGAGACTTTCTCCGTTGGATCATATGAACTGGAACCATAAACTGCCTGAACATTAAATCTCACCAAATGAGGGTCAGTCCATCCTCATCATCATATCCACTCATTACACTCCACATCCAAACATAGCCACTTTATGAACTTCATACCCTCATATCTCAGTGTCTGTACTTTGACCCAACAACCTTTTACCTGCAATCAGGGATAGTGCAGATTATGCATTCCTTATGCCACCCGATCTTAAACCTAAATTTTGCATCCTCGATAATCTGTATGTTATTCCCTGATAACCAGAAACCTCTATGCTTAAACTCTGTACCGGTCACTTTTTTTTTAACATCATCTTTATAAGACTGATGAGCAGAACAGCTCAGATGAAATAAGAAATCTCTCTGATCTTGGTCCATTTTTATAACTTAAACTGAGCCATTTTTGAGCTTCTGTGAAGATAAAGGTTTTGGTTTCTGGCTGGGAAGTGCTGAAATTCTGTATTGAGCCTCTCCTGCCTCCATCAATCTCTTTCCAAAAGGGGATAGGCAAGTCCAACCATTTCTCTGATCCCACACAGGTTCTGTGATTCTCCCCACAGCTGGCTACAGGTCCCCCTTTTACCTTTAGTTTTCTTCTCTGGACAAGAGAAGAAAGCAAGTGGCCTTCTATCCTTAACAACACTGGTTTCTTCAGCATGGCAACCGGATGCCTCGCTCTTCTACTTTTAGGAAGACTGATTAGCAGGCCCATCTCTCTAAAACTTGCTTCTCTCTATCCACTGGAGAGAGAGGCAGGTGACTTCCCCACCTCCTCCATTCTATAGTAGAAATGCTGTTCCCATTTCACTGTGCCATTGCACCCTGGCTTTTCAGCATTATGTGGAGTTTAGGCATCCTAGTAGACAATGAGCCAGGCTTAAATTCACTAAAGGCCCCGATTTCCCTCCCATCAGTGGTGAGCTCCAGTCGGTTCGCACCGGTTCGCAAGAACCGGTTGTTAAATTTAGAAGCCTTTTTAGAATCGGTTGTTCCAGGACAACCGGATCTAAAAAGCTTTTAAATTTAACAAAGGCTCGGGCAGCTGTCCACCTGGCCCCCGGCCTCAGTTCACCTCCCCCTCTCCCCTGAATGCTCCGCCCTCCTTCTCCTCCCCTTCCCCTGCTTCCCGCAAATCAAATGTTCGCGGGAAGCCTGAAACAAGCAGCAGGCAGGTAAGCCGGGCGGGGGTGGGACAGGACAGGACGGTGCGCAGCCCAGTCCGGCTCCACCTGAGCGGCTCCCCCTGGCTGTGGCCAAGAGCCCCAGCCCAGTCCCAGCCAAGCACCCCCAGCTCGGGCTGGTCCTGGCTGAGCGGCTCCTACCCGGCCCAACTTGGGACCCACGACTCTGGCCCTGGTGCTGGCCGAGTGGTTCTGGCCCGGCCCAAGGAGTCGGGCCTCGCGGCTCTGGCCTGGCTTAGGGATTCGGGCCCCGCAGCTCCAGCCCCGGTGCCCACCGAGCAGCTCCGGCCCAGCCTGGGGATTCGAGGTTGCCTTCGGCGGCATGCCTGTGGGAGGTCTGCTGGTCCCTCAGCTTTGGTGGACCTCCCGCAGGCACACCACCGAATCCACGGGACCGGGGACCTCCCGCAGGCAAGCCGCCGAAGGCAGCCTGCCTGCTGTGCTTGGGGCAGCAAAATACCTAGAGCCTCCCCTGAGAGAGAGAGTGTGTGTGTATGTGTTTGTCAGTGGGTTATATATTGTTGTAATAAACCGTAAATCCAGTGTCTCTATTCAGTCCATGACTTTTAGTGTCTAGCAAAGTTATGAATTTAAGCTTAATTTAAGCTTCTTTTTTCACAAGACTCCAACCTCATGAAGTAAATGGGATGGACAGTGCTCAGTGAAGATCAATATTTCTTTTCGTTCTCATCATTCAGTGTGTGACTCTAGTTCTTACTGATTACACACCATCTAACACATGTACTGAATAAGGATATTTTTAATGAAACTCATTTCCATAGAATATGAGCATTTTATAACCTCCCAGTGATGTCCGAAAGTATTGTCCTCATTTTACAAATGGGGGAACTGAGGCAGAGTGAGTCAATAACTTGCCCGAGGTCACATAGGAAGTGTGGATATTTTCCTCCTCCTGCCACAGATTTCTTAGGATCTGGTCCAGTGCCTTAACCACAAAATCATTCTTCGTCCTACAGCAGACCCCTGACTCATTCATTGCAAACCATTCAACTTCCGCAGTGAATCAGGAAAGGGGCTGCTCTGCAGTCCAGACAGATTCATTAAAGAACTGTCTCATTCTCTGTCCAGCATGTGCCATGAAATAGGCAGGTGTCCAGTGGAAAACTGTACGTGATCATGTCATTAAAGACTGAGTTGTAATGCATACACACAAATGAGCAGAGTTAAGGTTGTACAGGCTAAAAATGCCATTGGTTTATGAAAGGCAGTTTATCCTTGTTCAGTTTTTCAGATAACACTATAATTTGTAGAAAACAAATGATAATATATATAACAGGTCTTAGCTTGCAGAAGTTTCAAGTCATGATCAAAAGACATGGAATGCTTCATGAACGTGAGGATGATGGTCTTTCACTCACTAAAGCTATGCTTAATTTTCTCCATATCATTCCAGTTTTATGAGATATATAATAAAAGAACAGAGTTACTGTATTAATTATCCAAAACTGCAAATGTTGCACTTAGTAGAACACTTTGCAATCACTCTGATTGCAAGTCCAAGGTGATGGTATATTATAATGGGATGTTGAATTGTCTAGTTAAAAATAGTTAAAAAAAGATACACTTTTATGCACATGGTTAAACAGTCTCTTGGTGTGCTCCCAGTATCACAGACAAAGTAGGATGTATCTTAATAGCTGTCATAATTAAAGGTTAGAGGAGACAATTTTTGTGTCTGAACTAGAGTTAACTGGATACTGTTAAAAAAACCCAACAACCTTGATTTATATTTTTCCAAATAAAAGCACTGAATATGGTTTCCCTGATTTGTGGGGTCACTGATTGTTGTTCATGAGTAGCTGGACCATTGGCGGGTATTCACAAAAATGTTCATTAATCTTTTGGTTTTCCAAACTTTGAGTATGAATGATTATTTTTCCACAAATTCTTACCAAGGAGCGTTATTTGTTAGTTTCCTGTTTAAAATATTTCAGTCATCCAATCAGAGAGCAGAATCAAAGCCATGTGAATTGGGTAACCAACCATACAAAGTGAACAGTTTGCAAACAACCTAGATTTGAAAATAGTTTGTACAAACTAATTGACAAATGCTTTCAGAGACAATTGGGACCCCCATCCTGCACTCACTCATGCGTAACTTTAAACACGTGAGTAGTTGTGTTGACTTCAGTGGAACTACTTCTGTGGAAAACTACTTGTGTGCCCACCTGTTCGTAGGATCAGGCCCTCTGATTGGTTCACAAATGATTTATAATGAAACAAGTGGCTACATTCTTGACAAGAGGTGGTTGAGAGTGAATAAGTTGACCAGTTCTCACCTGCATCTTTGCATACCCACCTTGAATTCTGTGATAAGCCCGAGGAAGATAATAAAGCAAGAGAGAACAGGTCATAACCTGGGAATGATGGATGAACAGTGTACCCAGTACTTCCATTTGGATGCAAAGACTAACAATCAAACAGAACAGTATATACCAAAAGTGATGTCATATGGTAGTGCTCTGCTTAGAATCCAGTCGAACAGTTAATGGCTCACAGTCAAATGCTGTTAAGTGGAGTTCAAGATAAATGTAGGAAACATGGGTGCTCCTTGGTTGCTGGCAATGTTCCTTGCTGCCAGAGTTGGAGCAAGAGTAAAAGGGGGGAAATGTAGCCTTAGGGGCACGCCTCAGTGTGTTTCCTATGAGGAATAAAGTTTCTCAGAGAAAATTCTTGCTGTTTAGTGCTTACAGACACGTAAGTAGCCACATTTATTTTTGAATAATTTTATTCTTAACTAGAAACACACTAAGAACTACCCTGAAGGTTTCTTGTTTCTTCTATGCCTCTCTTCAGCTGCATTGCTACTGAAAGTGTTGGTAGCTGCCATATGAAACCTCTATAGCATTAAAGTTTCCCCTCATTTAGAATTAAATGAGAGAATGCATTTCCATCCACTTTTTGAGCCTTAAGGTCAGATGTGAATCTTTCTTTTTTTTGGTGAGAGGTCACATGAGAGAACTCATAGGAAATATGTCTTTCAGGTTCTTTTTTGCTACTGTTGTTAAAAGATTCCAATTGGTTTCTATTTCAGTAACCAATGTGTAATCTATATGTTCTAGCCCTCTGGTCCTATCCACAAAACTGGCCTAAATAGTCTTTCAGATAGCCTATTTTTTTTGCTTGGTCTCTCTGTGCTCTTACAACGTATGTTAGAGCAAACCAAGTGCCTCTGTTCTCCTAAAGGAATACTGCCTGAGGCCATCCCTCCAGTAGACACTAGTTCTTTGTTTGGATAAAAGAATGCCAGCACTCGTTCACTAATGAGAATATGCTTCAGCTCGGTCCTTTCACGTTCATGTTCTGCTCTTCACAAATACTCTATTTTACAGCATATCGTAACTGTGTTCAGACTGCTGCAGTCAATGGGCCAAATTCTGCTCTGCCGTAAATCTGTCAATCCCACTGAATTCAGTGGAATTGAATGGGGTGTAACGTCAGAGAAAATATGGCCCATTTGCTGCTAAATTTGTCATGATTTTACCACGGCAAGGGATAATTGTCAATGCTTATTTTGCATCTCTTTTGTAATTAATAATACTTGGCATTTTTCATCATGCTTTATATGTTGAAAGCACTATACCCACTAGTTAGTTAATTAGGTTGCTATAGATTACCTACACTTCTGTTCCAACTCCTCCTTACAGCTCTCTCGGAAGTTAATGAGAGTTGAGGGAGCAGTGCACCTTACAGAAGAGGGCCCAAGTCAGGGACATACTTTAAAGAGTTACGTCAACCAATTTTCCTATTAAATGCATTTCCATAACCACAAGCTCATATAGCCTTTGTAAATTTAACACAGTATGTTGAATCTGATAAACAGGAAAGTGCTATTCCCATAAATTCCCTCCCTGCTGATCTGACAGTCCAGAGTGGACACACAGGTGCATTAGGCCACAGGGATTGAACGTGGGACCTCTGGATCTAAAACAACAAGCCCCTGAGCAAGGCGACTCAGGTCTATTATCCCGAAGCTGCTAGTGGACTCAAAAATGTCTATGTGAGCTAGCCCCTGTAGGAGGGACAGAAAGGCATACTGCCTAAATGTGGGTTACATATGTATTTATATTACTGGGGCCAGTGCTCCTGGCAAGTCTCTTTATGGAGCAGGAGATGCTGGGTGAGAAAGATCCTGACTTACCTTCTGTGCCCTGGGCAGCAGCTGGTGATGGCAGCTTTGAGAAAGAAGCTCTGAGGGACTAGGGGTTTCAAGAAGAATCCACTTAAAAACCTTGAGCAATATTCACTGAATATACTTTGTAATATTCCCCTGTCTCTAGGGTCCCGAACCAAAGCCCACTGAAGTTAATGTGAGGTTTTTCAGTGACCTGACTGGGCTGTGGATCAGGTTCTACTTGGAAAGTTCTTTGATGTTGCACTCACCATGCCTTCAGAAAAACAGTCAAACATTCCAAATGCTTATTGGAATTTAATTCAACCTGTCAAGCTTTTGAAACTTGTCCATCACTAACAGAGACTCAGATTGAAATGTGTGATACAGTTCCACTGTCTTTTACCTGGCTGCTTCCTGGAAGAGCTATCACATCTTCTCTTTTGTTGGGAAAGCACCTACCTCGGTGTCGCTGCTAGTGGAAACAAATACTTAATAGCAATAGTTAATAATCATCTGTTGTTGCTTATCACTCTGCTCCTGAATCTCCATTTTGGTCAGTTAGTGATAAACTAGTGATTGTCTTGGTTTCTCTGACCTTTTATTCTTCAAAGACCTGCTGTACTATTCCTGTGTCCCACAATAGGATCTCTGCCAGCTACATGGATCAGTGACATGCAGAACAACTTTCTCTTAAATACATAAACATATAGTGGGTGCAATAATGTAACAGCTGTTAGCTTTACTACACACCCTCATGATAATTAAATAAACCTATCTGTTTCTTCACTGGAAAAGGCTCCTAAATTCTTCTGTGAAAGAGAAAGAGATATAGGATACCTGGGGGGAAAAAAGAAAATACAAAAAAATCTTAGCGACATCTGTTAACGCTGAAACAAACTAATGTCACTTTATTTTCATAAAACAAGGAAGTGAAAAAGAGCCTTAAGGAAAACACATTAGAATAAGGTTAAGGAAGAACCTACAGCATGTGGTGGCTCATGGGTCAGGAGGACGGGATTACCTTGTTCAATAACTCACCCAACACATTTCTATTCTAAGCTATTAATTTCCGTATGTACCTTTACAATACAAACTCAGTTGTGGCTTTCCAGTGTATAAGAGGGTTTCTCTTTGGTGTGGAAGGATTTGTATGCAGCCAAATATGTCATCATCTGATAGTAACATGCTATGGAGCTTTCCTGAAAGTAAAATTTAATAAAAGAAAGCGTTGTCATAATAATTGGAAAAACCTCTAGACACTCATCTATTGAGCCCTGAGAGTTTTTAGGGCCTGATCTAATGCCCACTGAAATTATTGAAAAGACCATTTGATTTCAGTGGGCATTTGATTGGGTTCCTAAAGCAAAGACCTGCCCTGGCTCACTTTGAAGACATTAACATTTGTCGGGCGATACTGTGCACACGAATGCATCTCTCTAATATCCATTGGTTTTGGTTTATTAAATAAAAGAAGGCTTGTTCAGTAAATCTGTTGACAAAATTACCCATGTCAATCAGATTTCTGTCAACTATGCTTAGAGATAGTCAACTAATAGCAGTAAATTTATCAGTCAAGTCTATTAATTTAGTCAGTGAATTTTGTTCAAGAAATTTAACAAACATGTTTTGCAGTGTTAGACCCACTCTGTAGCTGGATGAATGTCATAAATGCATTGGATAATTTAGTCAGAGAACGATAGCAAAACTTGTGAAATTATTCAATACATTTTTCCCCAATGTTCAGCCACCCCTAATTGGTATTGTCCTGTCCATTGTAACATTAATTAAGAACTTGCCATGGCTAACAGGAACTAAAGTCTCATGCCTGCATTAGGATGCAGTAGCTCGAGTCAGTGAGAGTGTGCAGGGGTCCACACTCGTGGATCTCATTGCTGGATCAGGGCCTAAGAAATTTTCCTTATGATTCCCAAAACAAAAAATATGGTTTCAGAAACCAGACAAGATTGGCAAGTGACAGTATAACTTATCTAACCTGTCATGTACAAAGCCAAGTTCTTAAGAGTGTGGAAAGTTAAGGATATCGTAAATCTTTGCTCCAGGAATACCCTTCTTCCATCTGAAATAGTCTGGATTTGTCAACTTTCAGGCCCATTTGTTTCACCTTTCTTTTGAAGAGAGGTCCTGGGGTGTTTGAGGAGAGGTGCTAGGGTGTTAGTAGTTAGGTGCTCCTGCTTAGATGAAGGGATGAACTGATTGTACTGCACCTTGGTTTTGTAATTTTAAATAACTGACAGTGTGCTCAGAGCCTGTGTATGGGTACATTTTCTTTATTCTAAATCTAAAAAAAATATTTAGAATCAATAAAATTATTTAGGTGATATAAGATTTACGACATCCTTAACTTTCCATGCTCTTAAATGCTTGGCTTTGTACATGACAGGTTAGGTAAGTTATATTTTCATTTATCAATTTTCTGCTACCTAGGTAATCATATAGAAGAGTGAAATTTGGAATTGCTATCCTATGGGAATTCTGACATTTCAACATTTGTTTTCATCCAAAGTTGGGACAAAAAGTTGAAAATTAAAATTTTTGCAGATTGGAAATTCTGAAAAATTTTGATTAGGAAATATAAAAATGTTTTGTTTTGCGATTTCTAATCAAAATAGTTTGTTTTGGTCTATTGTACTGACCCAAAATTCTTTATTTTGAATCAGTTCAGTATTAACAGCATTTTTTCATCGTAGTACATTGCCTAAAGAGAGCTATAGTTTGGGAGCCTGACTTCCTTCATTCATCTGTATAGGCCAGGCTCCCTGGCCAGACTGCATCTCAGAAAATGCACCAGGAGTCATGTAATTCCCATAATGCACCACACAACCCAGAGGGAAATCTGCATTGCATCATGGGAGATATAGCCTTCCAGGGAGCCCAGCCCTCAGGACCTAAACTACAACTTCCATAAGGCAATGCACTGAGAGGGAAATACAGTTTAATGTTTTGTTGAACTGATCTGAAAGTAAATGTTTTAGGTCAGTTTGGAAAATCAAATATTCTGAATCAGGTCAAAATGACCCAAAATGAAATATTTCATTTAGGTTTTCCTGACAGAAAATTGAAAATTTTTGGCAAAATCAAAAATTTTCCATGGAAAGGTTCAATTTTGCAGCAACTACATTTCTGTCAGAAAATCATTCCAATGGATAATTCCCAACCAGCTATAGTGAATACTGTCTCCACGATGGATAGGAACAATGGATTCTTGGTACACTCTGCCATCCAGACTTAAGCTGAACAATACCCTTTGTTTTACCCAGTCAAGTTTCCTGATGTTTTCTAAGCATAAAAATCATATATTTATGCATTCAGTGTTTTGGTATTGAATTCTTTAATATATTAAAAGTATTGAGATTTACTAGCATAAATATCAGCCCTCCGAACTTTCACACTGAAGTATTGTGCACATATGTATTTGCACATGCCCGATCCTCATCTGCACATAGAAATGATGTGTAGATTTTTGCTTACCCAATTGCCCATTAGTGTATGCACCTCAAAATGTACATCCTTATGTATACTCCATGGGCTGGTTGGAAAAATCTTGCTCACTATATCTCTACTGCTCTTGGGGTTCCTTCTCTTTCCCTGCCATCACTCCACTTTTCTTTCCTGCTATTGCATAGCATGCTGTATTTTTCCTTCCAGTGCCTAAATGTCCTTAGTCTGCCTTTTCTATATTTTATGTTTTCTTAGGATGTATAGTTCACTTCTGCTGAGACCCTTTGGCTTTTATGTGTACTTTCTCTCTAAGACACTCATTTCCTCCCTTTCTAGCTCATTTCCCTGTTCCTCTACTCGATGTGTCCAGTTCCTACTTTTTCTCTCCTGTGGAATTTCTTTACTCTCATTTTATTTTCTCTTCCCTTAGTCAGTCGCTTTCTCCATCTCTCCGTTTCTCCTGTTCTTCCTTCCTTCCCCTGTGTTTAACAGATTCATGGGTTCTGAGGACAGAAGGAAACATTATTATAATCTAGTCTGACCGCCTGCCTAACTTTGGCCACAGACTTTTCCTCTCGCACCCTCTGTCCTCATCTTTCTCGTTCCCTTTTCTTTCCTTGTGCTTAACTTCCTTTCCACATATCCTCTTTCAGTCCCTCCCTCCTTTTCTCTATTTCTTCTCCCTCCAGGTTTATCTGGCTATTTGTTTGCCTGCACTGTGCCTGCTCTCTCTGTCCCCTTTGCACAGGCTAATGTTGATGAATACAGAAACTATCTGAGCACAAGAATTCCCATTGTACAGGGGCTCAGGTTCCTTATGACCTGTGCACTCTGGGATGAGGTAGAATGTGCCCTCCAGTGTGTTGTTCTAATTCTGTCACCAACCCTATCCCATTTCATCCTGGAGAGTGACAGAAGTGTTAAAGAACTAGAATGGAAATGAAAGAATATTATTGACATGTATGATACAGAAGCTTTGCCACAGCAAACTGCTGCATAAAGAGATACTTAGGTGGTTCTACATGCATGATCCTCCCTTTTTGCGTGGTGTGAAACCAGAAGCCGTCCCTTGCAATTCCTACAACAAACAAGCAAGGGCAACTTTAGCATGGGATCAGGAGAATGCTGTGATCTGGCCTCAGCTTTCAAAAGCAACTAATGATTTTGAGTGCTTCACTTTTTGGGTGCTCAACTTGAGATACCAAGATGATGTACACTTTATCTGCTGAAAATCAGGTCCCTTTAAGCCTTAGATGGTGTCTCAGGTTGGACACCCAGGATCCTTAGTCACTTTTGCAAGTTTGGGCCATCTGGCAGCATGTTGCTCTGAAAGTGACCCTGATGTGTGGGTCTGTGAAATGGCTATGCGTGAGTTTATTGGACAGTGGGGCTACACTAGGCAAGTCATGCACAGCTACAATGAATTGCTCTAAACCTGTTTTACAAAAGCTTTGACTAGCGTGGGTCTAGCATTGCTTGCAAGACTTTCTTTAAAAAACAAACCCCTAAACTTCTGATGGTGTTACAGAACCATAATGAACTGGCTCTGGATGGAGTGTTTAGCATTGTTGTCATGCACACCAATGGTTATCAGATGGTATGCCTTTAATGGCATATGTTTTCCCCATCAAATAGAATGAGCAAACCAAGTGTAAGAGTCCAGCACTTCATTCCTCATGCTGCAGAAGCTGCAGCTAGGAAGCTAGGGGAAAATTCTTATGTGAGAAATGATACAGTGTGTGCAAGTCACACTAGTCAGTGCATGAAAATGTAATAAAACTAGAGAGCTCTTTTGGGGATTGTCATTATTTGTAGCTAATTGAAGTCTTTGGAGAACTTGTTTTGGTGTTCTGTGCCCAGATTTATGTAGTGGGCAGGTCAATGCATTTAGAGTAAGATACTGGGAACCAGGAGATCTGGATTCTATTCCTGGATCTGCCACAGACTAACTATATGACCGTGGGAATAACACTTAACTTTACTGTGCCTCAGTTAATAAGGGTAATCAGTGTTGTACAAAACAGAGTTCTGGAAAAGGTACACCGAGGCTTATGTCATTAGGACTGTATAGTGTATTTGTTTCTGTTTTTTTAACAATACCCTGCTGCTGGGGGCAAGGTGGAGGTGCACTGCCCCAGGGAGACAGCACTAGGAGGTATTGTGCTTCCTGGAGCTCCCACATGTACAATGAAGCATGCAGCAAACCAATGCTGAGTCAATACTCTACTCATCAGTGCTGAGGCAGAGGTGTGGGATCATCGCCTTCCTTCTCACCAGTGCCTTTCCCATTTGGTGTGCCTTGCACCCCAGGGTCACCAGCATGGAACATGCCCTGTGTTTAGGAGCACACACGGCTGCTGCATGGGGATGCAAAGGCTGAACGTCTCCTTTCACGCCTGCACGTGAGCCAGTCACAGTCTAACTCTTGCTCTTAATATTTTTAAAATGCTCTGAAATGCTAGGAGAAAGCACTATAGCCGTGCATTGTGAAAAAGATGATGGATAAATGTTAGTTGTAGGGCTAGTCAAAATTTTCCATCAAAACTGTTTTAAAGTGAAAATTGGGATTTTGACTAAATAAAATTCATGAAAAGTATGTGCCACTGTGATGCCTCATATCCCTATTCTCCTCCATGGGCCAGGTTCAGCAGACAGACTACATTTCCCATGATGCGTCATGGCCAGGGACTCCGATGATGCTCTGTGTGGCTCAGCAAGAGGGGGAAAACTGTGGTGGATCCTAGGAGATGCAGTCCAGGAAGGGAGTTCAGTCCAGAAGGAAAGAGGGGGCAGGAGGCACCCAAAGTAAAACAAACTCCCATGAGACAGAATGGCAGCATTCCTAAAGAACCATTTTTCAGTTTTCAGATGAAAATTTTATGTTTCATATTTTTTACCAAAAAGTTGAAATTTTCTGTGAGAGGATTTTTTTTTCTGACCAGCTCTAGCTATTAGGCTTAGTATTATGGTCTCAAAAAAGCTGCTATTTACTTTTCATAGATGTCTGATGGACCCTAAATATTCCAGCTGCACCTAGCCCCGATTCTAGTAGCTGACGTATGCTTCTGAAATCAGGTATCCCATGAGAAGATCAATACAGGCTGGCTAGCTTTAATGTGATAAAGAGAATAACTGAGTGACTATACCTGTTGATAAGAATTTGTCAAAATCTCTGTACTGATTTCTTGTAACATGATGTGTGGCACGCAGTACAAATTGTGAAATACAGGGGAGTATGGCTTTTTAGAGGAAAGGTGGCTATGTGGTGAAGCCACAGGATTGGATCTCAGGAGCTCCAGCTTCAATTACAGTAGAACTTCAGAGTTACGAACACCAGAGTTATAAACTGACCGGCCAACTGCACACTTCATTGGAACCGGAAATACGCAATCAGGCAGCAGGGACAAAAAGCAAAGCAAAGCAAATTCTGTACAGTACTGTGTAATAAAGGGAAAGTTTGAAAAAAAAGATTTGACCTATAAGGAAACTGTTTCTGTGCTTGTTTCATTTAAATTAAGATAGTTAAAAGCAGCATCTTTCTTTTGCATAGGAAAGTTTCAAAGCTGTATTAAGTCAGCTTCCCTTCCAACCCTGATATTCTATGATTCTGTGATTCAATGTAAACTGTTGAAAGAACAACCAAAACGTTTTATTCAGAGTTATGAACATTTCAGAGTTACGAACAACCTCCATTCCCAAGGTGTTTGTAAGTCTGAGGTTCTGCTGTACTAGCTCTACCTTAGGGTCCCCGTGTGTGCTTGGACACTTGAGCACTTAATCTTTCTGGGCCTCTGTTTTCCATCTGTGAAATGGAGATGATAATGCTTCCTTTATCTGACCCTTTGCCTGTCTTGTTTTTTAGATGGTAAACTCTTCAGTGCAGAGACCGTCTGCCAAAGTGTTTTTCTGCAGGACATACTACAACCGGACACTGATCTTGGTTGGGGCTTCTAGGCGCTATTATCATACATATCAATAACAATAATGTTGCCATAATTGTACATATGGTATCTCTTTCTGACACAGCTGATATTTTAATACAAAAGGTCTAGTATTAGAGACTATCATCCCTTGAGGTATGTGCATGTAGCTCCCATTGACTTCAATGGGAGATTTGCACATACACATCTGCCCCGAGTTCTAATCTCATTTTAGATTCTGGGAATGTCTACACTGCAGTGTAAGCCAAGGTTCAGACTTGGGCTTGAGCCCAAACTCCCATTTCATCTACCCACAATTCTGTCTGATTCAGGCCTGGGCCCCAGACCGCTGCAGGAGTGGAGGGTTTGAGCCCACATCCTGCTGGGACTTTAAAAAGTGGAAGTGAAATTCTATTGAGGAAAATAGAAAGGAGCATAAACTCTGGCAAGTGACATGTAAAAATGTAATGAGGAAGGCCAAAAAAGAATTTGAAGAACAGCTACCCAAAGATTCAAAAAGAAACAGCAACATTTTTTTGAAGTACATCAGAAGCAGAAAGCCTGCTAAACAACCAGTGGGGCCACTGGACGATTGAGATGCTAAAGGAGCACTCAAGGACGCTAAGGCCATTGCGGAGAAACTAAATGAATTCTTTGCATTAGTCTTCGTGGCTGAGGATGTGAGTGAGATTCCCAAATCTGAGCCATTCTTTTTAGTTGACAAATCTGAGAAACTGTCCCAGATAGAGTTGTCATTAGAGGAGGTTTTGGAACAAATTGATAAATTAAACAGTAATAAGTCACCGGGACCAGATGGTATACAGTTCTGAAGGAACTCAAATGTGAAATTGCAAAACTACTACCTGTGGTATGTATCTTACCATTTAAATCAGCTTCTGTACCAGATGACTGGAAGATAGCTAATCTGATGCCATTTGTTTAAAAAAAAAAAAGGCTCCAGAGGCAACCCCCACAATTACAGGCTAGTAAGCCTAACTTCAGAACTGAGAAAATTGGTTGAAACTATAGTAAAGAACAGAATTGTCAGACACATAGATGAAAATGATATGTTGGTGAAGAGTCAACATGTTGTTTTTTTTTAAAAGGGAAATCATGCCTAACCAATCTATTAGAATTTTTTGTGGGTGCCAACAAGCATGTGGACGAGGGTGATCCAGTGCATGCTAAACACACAAGAAAGGGAAAGGAGAGCATGCCAGGTGACATGCAAAATTAGGGCACTTGTTTGCACTGTTCAACATTTGGTTTCTGCTCTTTGTTTTATTACTGGTTGTGGTGTTGATTTATGACTGTTCTTTCAGCGTTCAAATGGTAGCTGATCTGCATGACAGTGCTCTTATTGTTATTTTTTAATTCAGAGAAAGGCTTTTATTTTAGTAAAAAACTGTATTGCCATTTTGATGCTGTATGCAATTGTGAGGCACTTTATGATGTTCTTGATACCGATATAAAATTGCAAGGAATCTGATCAGAAATGCTGTGTGAGGTATCTGCAAAAATGTTATGATTTGCCAAGTATGATAATCTTGTTTATATGTTTGTATCACCTTTGTATTGTATGTTATAGATATGTATGGTATATCTGTATTTCCTAACTTGTGCTGTGTTTCTGGAGGACACCCCCAGACAGATTGACATCAGCACTGCCTAGCCTGTTCGATGGCCCATTAAGAGTCATCAGCTGTACAATGAACCCTTTGAAAAGCTAAAGATAGACCTTATGAGTCAGCAGGATTTGTAGGGGCATGCCTATTGGGCAAGGGACTACAAGGGTTTTCCATGCCATGTGCTATGAGTTTGTGTTTGGAACAAAGAAAGTACCAGATACATGGCAAAAGGACTATGGAGAGCAGCTGCATCATCTCTGTTTTGTCTTCATTCCTGCTTCTTATCTCAAAAGCAACTTTTGTACAAATGGAACCTCTGAACAAAGGACTGAATGACCCATCTAAGCTTTGGATGTGTTCCAGAGGGACTTTCAAGCCAGCAAATGCACCAATGCTACTAAGAACCTGATACAAAGACTTCAAAGTCCATATATGTATGTGACTGCTTTACCATTTAGCAACTCTCTTCTTGTTCTTTCTTATTGCTTTATAAACCTTTAGTTTTAGACACTAAAGGATTGGCTGGTATTTTGGGTGAGATCCAACCTAATATTGACCTGGCAATGTGGCTGACCCTTTGGGGTTCTGCAGAACATTTTGTATAGTGGGAAAAGTTTTTAAATAATTCCTTACCGTACTGCACCTAGGTGCTGATTGGGAGCCAGAGAACTGGAATGCAATGAAGGGAGCTCTGTGATTTCTTTTTCAGCTTCTTGATAACTAGTGTGGAGGATCAGAAGCTCTGGTTGGGGAGTTTAACTTCAGTGTTACCCACCAGTCTTGGGAGTATCTGGCCTGACCTTGGCATTTTCAGTGAGGGCTGCCATAGGCACACCGGGTCCCATCCATCAGTACATCACATCCTATTATGTGAATGTTGAATAATAAAAATAAACACATGCTAAGGCTCAAATGGGAAGACGCTCCGAAACACAATTTCTGCATACATCAATCCATAATGTACAGCAGAACCTCAGAGTTACGAACACCTCGGGAATGGAAGTTGTTCATAACTCTGAAGTGTTCGTAACTCTGAACAAAACATTATGGTTGCTCTTTCAAAAGTTTACAACTGAATATTGACTTAATACAGCTTTGAAACTTTACTGTGCAGAAGAAAAATGGTGCTTTCAATCATCTTAATTTAAATGAAACAAGCACAGAAACTCTTCCCTTACCTTGTCAATTTTTTTTAAAACTTTCCCTTTATGTTTTTAGCAGTTTATGTTTAATAGTACTGTATTTGATTTTTGTGTGTGTGTCTGCTTCTACCTGATTGCATACTTTCAGTTCCAAATGAGGTGGTCAACCAGTTAGTTTGCAACTCTGGTGTTCATAATTCTGAGGTTCTAGTGTAAATGCACATTCTTCCCCCCCCCATTTCATAAACAGTCATATCATTCATAATAAAGATTCATGACAATCATTCCTCCCACTGCATTGTGTGATGTGACAGTACCTCATTCGCAGTAAACATTGCTTTACAAAATCATACTGTTTTCCCTCTCTCACGGTCCCATGCAAGTCCATAATGTGGGAGCACAGAGGATCCCTGATTTCAGTTGCCAGGTACATCCTGCTCCAACTGCGACAGGTGCACTTTCTGGATGAGTATACAGGTTCAGAATCCATTGCTGTTGTATGTCCATTCAGGGGCAAATGGCTCACCTTTGTCTTCACAAAGACTGTGAACATAGCAAGCCACAAGAATGTGAACAGCACTGATGACACTGGAATCCATCAGTCTGTAGACAGGGCCAGTGGGATTTCAATCTGCCAAACACCCATTCAACCAGCTATTTACACCTACTGATTGTGTAATAAACCTACTTTTGCCAAGCCCTCTGAGATCAGGATACAGTTTCACATGCCAAGGCCAAAAGGGGCTCATGGGGTCCTCCAGAATAACAGTGAGGACAGTAATTCCATTTATGACAATGTCATCTGGTGAAAGTAGTATCTCAGCCTGTCAATGAATGTAAACTCTCAATCTGCAGAAAACCCTGGCATCATGAACTTTTCCAGTGCAGCCCACATTGGCACCCATAAATCAGCTCTGTGGTCCACAAGGGGCTGCATAGCAATGAATTATGTTTTGTGGTTTATTGACTTGTATGTCCAACAAGGAGGGCAAACTATAGGCCTGAGTCCCACCTGTGGCCCCAGTTGCACATTGGAAACCCCATTCTGTCAAAGCCAACAATTACTTCAGGAATATTTTTTATGCCCACCGCCTGGGGGTAAATCACTTGATTGCTTTAGAAACTCTGCCAACACTTTACCCATAATTGACTTCCCAATACCAAACTGGCTAGCAATGGACCTGTAGCTTTCTGGGGTAGCCAGCTTCCAGATGGTTATAGCAACCTGCTTCTGGACCAGTATGGCTGCCGTCATGTGTGTGTCCTGATGCTGGAGGGTCAGGGCAAGCTGCTCACAAAATTCCAGAAATGTAGCTACTTCATGCAAAAGTACTGGACCCACTGCTGGTCATCCCAGGTCTGCATGAGGATGTGGTCCCATCAGTCTGCTCCAGAAGTGCTGGACAATGTAGGGGACATCAGTGGCTACACAAAGTCATGAGCAAGATCAGCCAGTTTGAGTCCTCCATGTTGGTATTCTCCTCCTCCTCCTGCTCCATCTTTAGCTCCGTCAGCTCCCTTTGGTGGGTCAGAAAATGCCACCAGAATGTCCAGCAGTGTCTCATGGGAGCTTTGCCCGTTTCCTGAAACAGGAGTTAAAGTGCAAGCAAGAGAAGCTCTTCTGATGGTGACTTTTCTATGGGAGCAAGCAGATCCAAAAGACAGCTTGGTAGGATCTGTTGGGAAGTTGGTGGGCTGTGACATCTTCCTGTATCATGCAGGGTGGACAGGCAAGTTTTCCCACACCTCACCACGAACCATGGGCTAGAGTGGCCATGCTTTAGGAGGACTCTAGGAAGTCTGGGATATGGTTGGTTGGATGGACTCAGGTCTGTGTACTGCAGTGTGGATGCTGGAGCCCTGGTACGGGACTGGGCTCAAAAATGGTAAATCTAGGTGTGGCGGGCCAAAGATCCATGGGCAGAATGCCTCCTGCTGGTTTTCCTGGGAATTAGCTCTTCTCCAGCCTGAAGCGCCCTGTGCAGGCCAGTGTCTCACCTGCCGCTGGCATCCATGTCCCTCCTGGACTCCAGTGCCCCTTCCTTCAGGGTTCTGCTCTCTGCAGTACCCCCACAGTCTCTGGGCCTCCCCTCACAGGGGAACCCCCAACCCTCTATCCCCACCTTGCCTCAGTGGCTACTGCCAGTCACCATCTATCCCCTGCTCCCTGGGCAGACTGCAGTCTGTAAACCACTCAACATTGGCAAGGGGGGGGTTGGACCTACTGCCTCTGCCTATCTCTGGGCTGCCCCTCTGCAACCCTAGTACCTTTCATAGGCCCTTTTCCAGGCCTGCAGGCTGGGGTTTTTCTAGGCTGGAGCTCTCCATCTCCCTCTGCCCTTCTCCAGCACTGCTCCACCTCAGGTACCCTTCTCGTCCAGACAGCCAGGTCCTTCTCTCTCTCGAAGCTAGAGAGAGTGTGTGTGTGTTAGCTTCTGGCCCACAGTCCTCTTATAAGGGCCATCTGGGCCCTGATTAAGCTGGCCAAAGCTGTGGCTGCTTTCCCCATCAGCCTACCTTTTCCCTGCTGCAGCCCTTTCCAGGGCTGCTTGAACCCCTTCAGGGCTGGAGTGGGGTAACCATCCCACTACACTAGGGTCAATATGCAGTGGGAACACTCAAACCTTGGGCTTGCAAACCCAGTGTCCATGGACCTGAGTTCCACTAAACATCGGTTTGCATTGCAGTGTAGAAATACTCCGTGAAACCCTGGATACATGAACCTCTCTGTCTGTTTCCTCCTCTTTCAAATGGGGACAGTGCTATGCACCTAGCATAGTTCACAAGGAGAGATTAATTAGCTGTGAGAATTCATTATTCAATATTACTAAATTGCTTTAAATAGTAAAAAATTGCATTTTCTGGAAAAAATAGTTTAAAGATTATTTTTTCTAATTAACCCCAAACATTTTGTATTTCTCTTGTTTGAGTGCTCATACTCTTACCTTCCTCTCGTTTTCACATTCAGAGGCAGGCAATTGTGTTGCTGACTTTTTCAGCATATCCCCCAAATCCAGGAAATAACACACTTCGTGTTTTGTGTGTGCGAGAGAGCAGGAGAGACATTTGAGACCTGTTCTGTGTGCAGATATATGTGGAAAGAAAGATTTAGAGAACAGTGTTTTCTGACATCTCATTGCCATCATTCAGTTTAATGGGGCAGCATGCTGCTGTTCTTTTAATGTTTTGTTGGCTGGCAAGAGGTGAGGAAAAACCTATAGTGAGTTTGGCCACTGCTGGAATTATATATATTATGAAACCTTAATTAGCCCCTACTGTACTGCTGAAAGTATATTTCTCATCTTGAATACTTTGTCATGTGAAATGTTATACAGTAGCTCTCTGAATGTGGAGTCATTTCAGTTAGCATAATGGGATGTGCCCAAGCATGTAGCATGAGGAAATATGTGCTCTTGATACCAAAAAAAAACAAACAAAAAAAGTATTTAAGTTTAGCAGAGTAAAAGGAAAAACACAACTTATGCAGTGAAAATGTACAGTTATCCATTTCCTTTTTGTTCAGAGGGTGAATTCTTTAACCTGGCATACAACCACTTCTTTTTGTCCATAAAGTCCAGTATCGCTGTCCTTAAGAAGGTCCATTTTATTGCCAAAAAAAGTTTTCCTGTTCCATGGGTAGACTAATTTGCAGCTGTCATATCCAGTTTGTTGTATTAGATGCTCTTGTCTCAGTATGTTGTGTCAGGGTACACTTTTCTGCCACCATTAAGAAAAAGAGTCACAGCTATCCAAGTGCTATGGGTACAATGATATTGTTTGAGGAGAATTATTGTGCCAGTAACACTTTTATTTTAACTTTACCAAGCAGTTGTGTAGAATACTTCACCTTACTATTATGTCTTGGAAACAGAAACGAGGATGAGTGATGTATATTTCTTTGATTTATTCCAGAGTCAAGTAGTGGAGAAATAAAAGGAAAAATAATGGTGTAATGAAGTGTGCTTGGTCATATCACTGGAATGAAAAGGCAAGCATTGGTTAAGATGACTACTTTCAATGGAACTGTTTCCAATAATTCTGGCCTCAAACCACAGAGCAATTATAGGCTGAATCCATGAAGCTTTTTATTACCATGAAGCTGCATTCTAGGTGTCTAGCAGTGGACAGTGCAATATATTAATGATGGAAGGTGAAGCTCCCTCTCCCTCACCCTAAAGATAGTTGAACTTCGTAGTTTCTATCCCTGCTACCCTTAGTCGTGGATTTATAGATTTAATGATCTGAAGGGACCATTATCTTCATCTAGACCAGTGGTGGGCTACCTGCGGCCCATCAGGGTAATCCACTGGCAAACCGTGAGACAGTTTGTTTACATTGACCATCCGCAGGCATGGCCCCCTGCATGTCCCAGTGACTGCAGTTTGCCATTCCTGGCCAATGGGAACTGCAGGTTGCCCACCACTGATCTACACTGACCTCTTGCGTAACACAGGGCATAGAATTTTACCAAGTGATTCCTGCATCAAGTCCACAATTTCTGATTGAGCAGAACATATTTTTTAGGAAGACATCCAGTTTTGATTTAAAGGCTTCAAATGAAGGAATATTCACCATGTCCCTAATTTGTTGCATGATTAACTACTCTCACTAGTCTGAATTTGTCTAGTTTCAGCTTCCAGCAATTGTATGTTATGTCTGCTAAATCAAAGAGCCCTTTACTATCAGAAATGTTCTACTGCTCTAGGTACTTATCAATTAGATCTGAGCAAAATTCAGAATTTCCCACCGCGCAGGACGTTCAGACACTTCAGCATTTGTTTTTGTCCTAAATCGTGATGAAAAGTTGAAATTTCAAAAATTTGCACAGAACAGAAACTCATAAACATTTCAATTCAGGAATGTCGAAATAAAATATTTTGACATTTTCTATTGAAACAAGGCACTTTGACGTTCCAGAAATAGAAGTGTTTTGTTTTGATTCCTTGAACTGACCCACAATGTTTTCTTACAAGTCAGTTGAATATTAAACTGCATTTTCCCATAGTGGCACATTGTCTCATGGGAGCTGTAATTCAGAAGCCTGATGCCTCCATTCACCCTATGGGCCAAGTTCCCTGGCCTGATTACCTCTTCATATCTATATGACTATATCTTCATCAATGATTTAGATATTGCCATAGAGAGTACATTTATAAAGTTTGTTGAGAATCCCAAGCAAGGAGTTGCATGTGCTTTGGAGGATAGGATTAAAATTCAAAATGTTCTGAACAAACTGGAGAAATGGTCTGAAGTAAATAGGATGAAATTCAATAAGGACAAATGCAAAGTACTTCACTTAGGAAGGAACAATCAGTTGCACACATATAAAATGGGAAATGACTGCCTAAGGAGGAGTACTGCAGAAAGGGATCTGGGGGTCATAGTGGATCACAAGCTAAATGTGAGTCAAAAGTATAACACTATTGCAAAAAAAGCAAACATAATTCTGGGATATATTAACAAGAGTTTTGTAAGCAAGGCACGAGAAGTAATTCTTCTGCTCTACTCTGCGCTGATTAGGCCTGAATTGGAGTATTGTGTCCAGTTCTGGGTGTCATATTTCAGGAAAGTTGTGGACAAATTGGAGAAAGTCCAGAGCAGAGCAACAAAAATGATTAAAGGTCTAGAAAACATGACCTATGAGGGAAGATTGAAAAAACTGGGTTTGTTTAGTCTGGAGAAGAGAAGACTGAGGGGGGATGAGATAAGCGTTTTCAAGTACATCAAAGGTTATTCTTCTTAACCTCTGAGGATAGGACAAGAAGCAATGGGCTTAAATTGCAGCAAGGGCAATTTAGGTTGGACATCAGGAAAAACTTCTTAGCTGTCAGGGTGGTTAAAAACTGGAATAAATTGTTTAGGGAGGTTGTGGAATCTCCATCATTGGAGATTTTTAAAAGCAGGTTAGACAAACACCTGCCAGGGATGGTCTAGATAATACTTAGTCCTGCCATGAGTGCAGGGAACTGGACTAGAAGATCTCTCAAGGTCCTTTCCAGTCCTATGATTTTACAATCTTCCACAGGCACCCTAGTCATATAACTTCCTTGACAAACCATGCAGCTTGGTCAGAGAGAAACCTGCACTGCATTGTGGGAGATGTAGTCCTCCAGGAAGCCCAGCCCATCACAGAAAATGATGGCCCAAACTACAACTCTCACTCCCATAAGGCAATGCCCTAATACAGTAATGCGGTTTAATATTGTCAGGAATGAGGGCCTTCAGAAAACCCATTCTTGGGCAACCTGTAGTGGACCTGTAGTAGGCTACCTGACTAGCTATACTGACTGACTGGTTGGAAGAATCAGCAGACCAGCTCTAAATTCTGGCAGCAAGAGCAGTAGAGCGGTTACTCAAAGCATTCACCAATTGGCTCTGATCATTCCTATGCCTGCTTGTTCCCAGCCCTGCTCCTGCCTTGTTCCAGCTCTGCACCTGCCTTGAACACAGCCCTGCCACTACCTTGCCTCACACCAGGTAACTTGGTTCTGACCCTGGGGTCTGGTTCCTGGTTCCTGACTCTTGCCTCTGACTCCAGACATGACCACTCTAGACATGATCACTGACTAATATTTTGTTGAACTGATTCAAACCAAAACATTTTGGGTCAGTTCAACAAAATGAAATATTCCATAGCAGCTTAAAATATTTCTTTTAGATTTTCATGAAGAAAAAAATTAACATTTCTGGCAAAATCCTGCAAAGATTTCAGTTTTGAAGAAACTGCATTTTTTTTCAGTTATTCTGACAGACTATTCCTCAGAAGCTTGATTATCAATTATGAACAAGTCCCTTCATGTAGTGAGGTGGAGTGGCCTCCCTCTGATGCAGACAGGGGAGGAACCACTCCCCGCCCTGTGGTGGGTGGAGCCATGCCAGGCCTGCCCCTTGTGCCGGAAGTGGAGGGGCAGAGCAGGAAGTATAAGAGGTAGGAACTCCAGCTCAGTAGCGGGAGTGCCAAGGAAGCAGTAGGATGCTGTTGCCTTGCTGCTGGCGCCTGAGCCAGGGACGGAGCTGTATCAACTCTGCCTCTGGAGGTATATTTGGAGGAGCTGCCGCCAGGCAAATACCCTGAGTAGGTCCTGGAACTACTGGCTGCTGAGCACCCTGAGGACCTGTGAGTGCCAAAGCGGTACAAACAGGTAGAGGTAGGAATTAGTACACGGAAACCAGACATTAGTTGAGCTGTGTTTGCTGAAGCCACTGTTAGGTTCCCTGGGCTGGGACCTGGTGGAGCAGGGTGGGTCTGGGTCTCCCTACCCCCTGTTGCCAATCCCACCCCTGGGGTGGCAGCCTACACATCTTAGGCCGCATGACCTGCATTTATTTGTTGTCTGCCCTAGCCAGGGAGCTGGGCCTGAGACTGCTTGATATTGCTCGGCCCTGCCCAGAGGTCTGAGCCTGACTGTGTTGCTGTCTGCCCCCACCAGAGGGCTGGCTACAGACTGTTACTGGTGCTAGTCCCCGGCTGATCAGCTCTCAGCCATTAGGTGGTGTAGCAAGGCACAGTGGCCTCCCTCTGTTGCAGATGGAGGAACCACTCCAAGCCATTAGACTTAGGCCTGGTCTACACTATGTGTTTATACCGCATTTAGCAGTGTTAAACTGAATTAACCCTTCTCCCGCCCACACACGAAGCCCTTTATTTTGATATAAAGGGCTCTTAATATCTATATCTGTACTCCTCCCCGACGAGGGGAGTAGCACTCAGATCGGTATTGCCATTTCGGAATAGGGTTAGTGTGGCCGCAATTTGATGGTATTGGCCTCCGGGAGCTGTCCCACAGTGCACCATTGTGACCGCTCTGGACAGCAATCTGGAGTTGGATGCACTGGCCAGGTAGACAGGAAAAGCCCCGCGAACTTTTGAATTTCATTTCCTGTTTGCCTAGCATGGAGAGCTGATCAGCACAGGTAACTATGCAGTCTGGGAATCGAAAAAGAGCTCCTGCATGGACTGCACAGGAGGTACTGGATCTGATCGCTATATGGGAAGAGGATTCCATGCTAACAGAACTCCTTTCCAAAAGACGAAATGAAAAAACATTTGAAAAAATTTCCATGGCCATGATGGAGAGAGGCCACAGCAGGGACTCAGTACAGTGCCATGTGAAAGTTAAGAAGCTAAGACAAGCCTACCAGAAAACCAAAGAAGCAAACAGAAGGTCCGGGGCAGGGCCACAAACATGCCGCTTCTACGCTGAGCTGCATGCAATTCTAGGGGGGTCCACCATCACCACCCCACCCCTGTCCATGGATTCTAAGGTGGGGGTAATCTTAGCCGTGCCTGAGGATTCTGCGGACAGGGAAGATGAGGAGGAGGAAGAGGAGGACAAGCTTGCAGAGAGCACACAGCACTCCGTTCTCCCCAACAGCCAGAAGCTTTTTCTCAGCCTGACAGAAGGACCATCCCAGCCCTACCAAGCCACCATCCCAGACAATGAAGCCATGGAAGGGACTTCTGGTGAGTGTACCTTTGTAAATATAAAACATGGTTTAAAAGCAAGCGTTTTTTAATGATTAATTTGCCCTGAGGACTTGGGATGCATTCGCAGCCAGTACAGTTACTGGAAAAGTCTGTTAACATGTCTGGGGATGGAGCGGAAATCCTCCAGGGACATCTCCATGAAGCTCTCCTGGAGGTACTCCAGAAGCCTTTGCAGAAGGTTTCTGGGCAGGGCAGCCTTATTCCGTCCTCCATGGTAGGACACTTGACCACGCCATGCATGTAGCTAGTAATCTGGTATCATTGCATGACAAAGCGTAGCTGCGTAGGGTCCCAGTGTTTGCTGGCATTCAAGCAACATCCGTTCTTTATCTCGCTGTGTTATCCTCAGGAGAGTGATATCGTTCATGGTAACCTGGTTGAAATGCAGGAATTTAATTAAGGGGACAGAGATAGTTGGGCTGTTTGCCTGTGGCTTAAAAGAAATCCTTCCATGCATTTAGCCAAGCAAGAGAAGGAGGGGGGGTGATTGGCGCTGAGCTTTTTCACGTTTGGCTAGCTGGGATTTTCCCTGCTACTAGCCATGCGGTGGGGTGGAGGGTGGCTAGCAGCGATCTTCCATGATACCAGCCATGCGGTGGGGGGAGGAGTAAAGCGATCATCCCAGAGAATTGGATGGGGGTGGTTCTGGTGCTGCACGTAAACAGGAAAGAAGCAGCACTCAACGGGCTTTGCTTGCTATTTGGGAAAGGAGGGCGCTGGATATATGAAGGCTGCAGAAGCCAAAAGACAATGGCTTACCATGGCCGCATGCAAGCCAAATTCTGATGCCTGGACCTGCGTCTGTGATCTCTAACACCAAAGCCGCAGGCACTCAATATTAAGATGCAAAATGTGACCCTGTAGTGAGATCACATGTGCTATGTAAGGTGAATAGTGTTGTTCACCGTGAAAGAGTATAACCATTGTTCTGTAAAATGTATCTTTTAAAATTCTTCTCTCCCTTTTTTCCCTCCGTCCTGCAGCTACAAATTTTTCAAGTCTCCCCCCTCCTTCCCGAAGGATAAGGCGGCGGAAAAAAAAAGACGCGAGACGAAATGTTCTTAGAAATCATGGAAGTGACCTGCAATGAAAGAGCTCATCTGAATGAGTGGAAGGATGTGACATCAAAGTACAGGAAAGATGCCAGTGATCATGAGGAGAGGAGAAACGCTCAATATGAGAGATGGTGGCAGGAAGATCAGAGGAGGCATGATGCAACGCTGGGGCTGCTGCGTGATCAAATGGACATGCTCCGGCATCTGGTGAAGCTTTGGGAATGGCAGCAGGATCACAGAGTGCCACTGCAGCCCCTGTATAACCACCCTCTCCCCTCACCATGTTCCTTAGCCTCCTCACCCACCAGACTAAGAATGTGTGGGGGGAGGCTCCGTGCACCCACCCATTCCACCCCAGTGGACAGCCCAACCAAAAGGCTGTCATTATTTTGAAATTTTTTAGTGGCCTTTTCCTTTCCTCCTATCCTCCTCCCAAACCCCACCCGGGCTACCTTGTCAGTTCTCTCCCTCTTTTTATAATTAATTAATAAAGAATACATGGTTTTTAAACGAGAGTGACTTTATTTCTTTAGGAAGCAAGCAGTAATCGAAGGAGGAGGGTGGGTGGCTTACAGGGAATGAGTCAATCAAGGGGGTGGGGTTTCATCAAGGAGAAACAAACACAACAGTCACACCGTACCCCAGCCCGTGATGAAACTGGTTTTCAAAGCTTCTCTGATGCTCACCGCTTCCTGGTGTGCTCTTCTAATCGTCCTGGTGTCTGGCTGCACGTAATCAGTGGCCAGGTGATTTGCCTCAGCCTCCCACCCCTCCATAAAGGTCTCCCCCTTACTCTTACAGAGATTGTGGAGCACACAGCAAGCAGCAATAACAAAAGAGACATTGGTTTGGCTGAGGTCTGAGTGAGTCAGTAATGTGTGCCAGCGCGCTTTTAAACGGCCAAATGCACATTCTATCACCATTCTGCACTTGCTGAGCCTGTAGTTGAACAACTCCTGACTACTGTCCAGGCTGCCTGTGTATGGCTTCATGAGCCATGGCATCAAGGGGTAGGCTGGGTCCCCCAGGATAACTACAGGCATTTCAACATCCCCAACTGTTATTTTCTGGTCTGGGAAGTAATTCCCTTGCTGCAGCTGTTTAAACAGAGTAGTGTTCCTGAAGACGTGAGCATCATGAACCCTTCCTGGCCATCCCACGTGGATGTTGGTGAAACGTCCCTTGTGATCCACCAGTGCTTGAAGCACCATGGAAAAGTACCCCTTGCGGTTTATGTACTGGGTGCCCTGGTGCTCCAGTGCCAAGATAGGGATATGGGTTCCATCTATCGCCCCACCACAGTTAGGGAATCCCATTGCAGCAAAGCCATCCACTATGACCTGCCCATTTCCCAGAGTCACAACCTTTCGTAGCAGCAGCTTAATGATTGCTTTGGCTACTTGCATCACAGCAGCCCCCACAGTAGATTTTTCCACTCCAAACTGATTCCTGACTGACTGGTAGCTGTCTGGCGTTGCAAACTTCCACAGGGCTATTGCCACTCGCTTCTCAACTGTGAGGGCTGCTCTCATCTTGGTATTCTGGCGTTTCAGGACAGGGGAAAGCAAGTCACAAAGTTCCGTGAAAGTGCCCTTACGCATGTGAAAGTTTCACAGCCACTGGGAATCGTCCCACACCTGCAACATTATGCGGTCCCACCAGTCTGTGCTTGTTTTCCGGGCCCAAAATCGGCATTCCATGGCTAGAACCTGCCCCATTACGAGGATGATCTCCAAAGCGCAGGGGCCTGTGGTTTGAGGGAATTCTGTGTCCATGTCCTCATCACTCTCGTTGCCACGCTGCTGTAGCCGCCTCGTCCTCGCCAGGTTTTGCAAGTCCTGGCTCAGCATACACTGCACGAGAATGCGCGAAGTGTTTACAACGTCCATGATTGCTGTCTTGAGCTGAGCAGGCTCCATGCTTGCCGTGCTATGGCGTCTGCACAGTTCACCCAGGAGAAAAGGCGCAAAACAGTTGTCTGCTCCTTGCATGGAGGGAGGGGTGAGGCTGTACCCAGAACCACCCGCGACAATGTTTTTTGCCCCATCAGGCACTGGGATCTCAACCAGAATTCCGATGGGTGGAGGGAGACTGCGGGAACTATGGGATAGCTATGGGATAGCTACCCACAGTGCAACGCTCCAGAAATCAACACTAGCCTCGGTACATGGACGCACACCGCTGAATTAATGTGCTTAGTGTGGCCGTGTGCACTCGACTTTATACAATCTGTTTTTAAAAAATGGTTTCTGTAAAATTGGAATAATCCCGTAGTGTAGACATACCCTTAGGGTGACCACACAACAAATGTAAAAAATCAGGACGGGTGGGGGGTAATAGGAGCCTATATAAGAAAAAGACCCAAAAATCGGGACTATCCCTATAAAATCGGGACATCTGGTCACCCTAATTACACTTCATCTTTTCTTGGATAAACTAAATAGACTGAGCTTTTTAGACCTCACTATAAGGCAGGTTTTCCTGACCTAGGATGTTTCTTGTAACAATTTTCTGAACCCTTTCTCATTTGTTAACATCCTGTTTAAATGTGGACACCAGAACTGGACACTATTTCACTAATGGTCTTAATAATGCCATATTTGGTGGTAATCACACCTCCTTACTTCTACTTGATAGTCCCCTGCTTATAAATTCAAGGATTGCATTTGCTCTCTCAGCTACCACATCATGCAGGGAGTTCATATTCAGTTTAGCAGGTTATCATCGATGATGCCTAAATCCTTTTCTGAGTCACTGCTTTCCAAAATACAGTCCCGTATCCTACATTCTTGGTTCCTAGATGCATGACCTTACATTTAGCTATGTAATAATGGCATGTTGTTCAAGTGAGCCCAGATTGCTCTGTAGAACTGACCTGTCGTTCTCATTGTGTACCACTCCACAAACTTTACTAGCAATGATTTTACATTTTTCTATCGGATCAGTGACAAAGATATAGCATAGCCTTTGGTCAAGACAAATCCTTATGGAGACCCCACTGAAAATGCCTCCCACAGAGTGGAGATTCCTCATTCACAATTACTTTTGGGACCTGATCACTTAGTGCTACATTGCATTTTTATCAGAATTTTGTGCAGTGTAAAGTCAAATGCTTTCACTTCAACACGGTTACAGATTTTAAAATGTTTAACTTTAGCAGTTCCTGTTTAAAATCCTCTTTAGTCACTTTTGGAATAGAAAGTATTTCATTATTGCTGTAAGCTATGAATACATCCCCCAGCTTCTTTCCAAATAAAGAGCAGAAATGTTCTTCTTTATTTGTATCATTGAATATTTTACCATCCCTATTTATCCTGATTATGGTCTCACTTACACTAATGTAAACCAGGAGTAATTAAATTGAAGTTAGTGGAATTACACTGGTGTAAAATTGGCTGTAAGCAAGATCTGAATCAATCCTATAACATTTTATCGTATTTATAACCTCAGTGTTATAAGCAGGGAATACATGTTAGGTGCTTGGATACTTGGCTGCAACCTTGATTTAATTAGAAAATCTTCTTGTTCTTGACACTTATCAAGTTATTTTTTTCTAAAGCTTAAATATTCGAAAGACAGATTGCTTTACTTGAATAGGTGGAAGAATACCAAGAGAGAAAGCGTGTTCAGAATCACACTGTAGAAATAGTTGGGGCTGGGAGTATAATAAGAGCTCTGTGTCTGTGGCAAAGCAGAACACCCTCTGCTACAAACCACTCCTCCTGTAGTGAATGTTAAATATTCTGTCTATAGCACATCTACTTTAACAACCTCCCTTTGCAAGGAACCCTTGACACAGTTCTCCTAAATCTCAACTCATAAAATAGCTGATTTTCCCACTAAAGGGTTACTTTAAAAGGGTTGTTGGCTATTTTCAACTTAATGAATAAGTTCTATATTAATTATTAAAGTTAAGATGATATGAGGCTGAGGTTTCCCTTCTCTACTACAAAAAACAAGCTGGATCTGGACATCGTCATTGAAGATTACCAAATTAACAACCGCCATGATGCTACACATTCCTGCAAACAGTATGATTCTGCAGTTTCTGCATTCTTCCGGTTTCACTTAGCAGCAGAGGAGTATGTGTAATAAGTTCCACGTGGTAGATAAGCGTCAGAAGATCTCATCTTTTAGAACTCTAAATACAACATATGTAAGCAAGAGTCTGATCGCTGATAAGAAGAGATACCTGTATCATGCCAGGGATTGTAAATGTAACCCTTCTGCCCCTCTGAGTTGGCAGCAACAAGGGCCAGGTTCAGTATCCAGGGGTTCCGTTTCAGTAACACAATGCATAACTGGCTCGAGCCCCCACCCAGTGACCTGGGACACTCACATACCACACCCCCCTGGGCGCCTCTAGGCGGCAGTACTTCCCCTCTCGCAAGCACGGAGTCTGAGTGTAGCAAAATCTTTTTAATAAAGGAAGGAATCAATGCGGCATCCCATTGGAGAAACACCACAAACAGGGTTATAACGGAAACCATAAACAAAAACCCACCTCCAAGTACGTTTGGCACTGTCCTTTTTCCCTTTAGGGTTTTAAGTCCAATCACCCCAAAGTCCAACAACCCAAAAGTCTCTGGCCAATGCCACCCCAGAGTTCGAGAGTTTATCTGTAGAGGTCCCTCCCCCCAGCCTGGGTAGAAAGGGGCACCTTACGTGGTCCGGGGCCAACTGCCCTGCCTCTCCGTGGGTTCTGCTTCTGCCTTCTCCACGAACTGCTCCACTTTACCAGCTGCTCAACTCTGCTCCTCCAGCCATCCTCAGAAACTGCTCCGCTCCACCAGCTGCTCTGCTCCATGAGCTGCTCTGCAAACTGCTCGGCTCCGCTCGCTCTGTGGGCCGCTCCACCCGTCCCACAGCTACTCCGCTCTGCCAGCCACTCCGCTGCCACCAGCTGTCCCGTGATCCGCTCCAGCCGTCCCCACAACTGCTCCACTCCACCAGCTGCTCTGTTCCACAGTATAACTTCAGGCTCCTCCACTAGTTAGCACAGTACTCAGTGCTCTCAGCTCAGTTATTTCAGCCCTTTGGTGATTTCAACTCTTAGTGATCTCAGCTCTTAGTGGGGGAGCCCCAGTGCTAGTGCACCATTAGCCCAAAGTGAGTTCAGCTCAGTAACCTGTATTTAGATTCTTGAGGGAATCAAAAAAATCAACTCTGACATTCCACAGTGGAGAGAGTGGAACTGGTGCTTCTGGCTCCACAAGGAGACTGCACCACCAGGCACAAATACCTGTCCAGCCCCAGCCCCAGCCCCAGCCCCAGCCCCAGCCCCAGCCCCAGCCCCAGCCCCAGCCCCAGCCCCAGCCCCTCTCCCTCTCTCTCAATTCACTGGGTTTGGAACCCATGTCCCTTGTCTAGCAAGTACCACCCAACTGAGGGTGAGTCATTTGTCACCAAGCAGTCCCACAGCTCGGCAGTCTGGGATAAGGTAGGCGTGCCTATGCAAATACACTCTCTGAAATTCTTTCCACCAGGTGTCAGGGTAGAGCTTATCCTGACTCTGCTTACATAAATGAGTTTGAAAAGCTGGTTTGTAATGAAGGGGATCAACCCGGGACAGAATAGAAGTGGCCAAAAACCCATGAGATAATTCAGTTAACTGGCTTTTTTTTTTTTTTTTTTTTTTTTTGAGGCAGTGGATGTGATGTACTCAGAATGGGTTAGGAATTTTAGGGGTTTGGTACCTGCTTTAAGTTGAGCTATGGGTACGTTTGGCTTACCAAGTTAGAGCCCTATTACAGTGGGACAAATCCTAAAGTTCTTATTCTTATTCTGTTTTTATTCAGTTTCAGAGTGCAGCTCGCTATAGCAATAGCCACAGGGAACTTTACTGCTGGAGAAGTTGGTGTGCTGTAGCTTCACACCCTGGCTTGCCATACAATAGCTTACTCATGTAAGTAGACCCATTGAAGTCAATGGGCCAAATCCTGAAGTCCTTGCTTAGATTTTACTTAGGCAAAATTTCCTCTAACTTCAGCATTAGTTTTGATTGAATACAAATTGAGCGAGGGTTTCAGGAGCTGATGCAATAGGACTACATGTTTGAATGGTGATTACTCACATGAGTAAGGGTTACAAGATCAAGCTCACAATTTCTTAAGCATTTTAGTATCTAACAGGAATATAGGAATTGTTATAGTGTCTCAGACCAATAGTTCATTTACACCAGTATCCTAGTGTCTCTGGTAATGCAACAGCCCTGTTCAGAGGTATGCACAAAAAAAACAACAATGGGCAATTATTGAACATACTGCCCATCGTCTAAGTTTCTTTCCAACCCAGGCAGATAATGGTTGGCTTGTAACCTGATTCATATAGGTTTATAGCCTTCATATTTTTTATTTCAACTAGTGTAACTGTAGTTGTTCTTATTACTCATATGACTGTCTAATCCAATTTAGAAACTTATTAAGCAGAGCTGGTAAAAAAAAAAATCCCCATGAAGAATTTTTTAAAAATAAACAGCTTTTTCATGACCATATATGTGACAATAAAATTCTAAAGTTTTTTAAAGAAATTAAGTGAAAAAATCATTTGAAAGGTCTGGCTTTTTTTTCACTTTAAAAAACAAACAATTTTTCCTGGGAGAAGAGGGGAGAGAGAAGAATAATGGGAGGGAATGGGATTTTTTCCCCATCAGGTCAAATTAAAAACTTGAAATTTTTAAATTTTTGAAAAAAATTCATTCAAAATATCATTTAAAATGGAAACATTTTGATGACACTGAATTTTTTAAGTGAAAAATGAAACCTCATTTGTTGACAGAAAAGTTTTTCCTTTGAAAAAATATTCAACCTGCTCTACTATTGAGGTAGTTGCCTTAAACAAATAGCAATGGCTTCGAGTTCAAAAGGTCAATTCTGCATTGCATACAAACATTTCTTTTTACACCTTCAAGTGTGTTGCCTTTTAATTTTATTTGACTGCCTTCCTGTGTATATATTCTAGAAAAGTGTGAATAGGCGCATCCAATTGGCCTTCTACATACTATCTATTTTATATACCTCTAGCTTATCTCCTTTTATTCCTTTGCAAAATAATTAAGCCTTGACTATTTTCCTTTTACTTGTACCTCATATAAAAATTTCTTTTCACCCTAACCATTCCTCTAATCATTTTCTTTGCATCACTCTGGAATCTTTTAGTGTCTCCTATGCCTTGTTAAATATGAAGTGACCAAAAGGAATAGAATTCAAGATGAGGATATGTCACTGTGCCTCAGTGAGTCAGAGCTGAGGATGCCAAATTCAGGATGAATTGCTGAGAAATAGGGCAGACACATCCCAGATTACTGGTTATTCTACCATCAGATATACCAAGCCAGTGACAAAAGTAAACGTCCGTCTCACCACACTGGTTAACAAGAAGTAAAAAATGCACTCTGCTTAGGCATTCCAGCATTCATTTCACCACCCAGACACTAGACTTTATGATGAGTGGTTATTTAAAAACCAATTTCATCAAACAAAGGGTCCTTCTAATCTCAAGAGATGAGCCACAAAACCAGGTCAATATATAATGCAGATTTTACCCAATAATCACACTGTTGCCATTCGTTTAATATCTAATATCTAAAAGGTTATTTAAAAGAGAAAAGAAAGAGGAGAGAGTTAAAATGGCTCAAGAAGTCATATACATATAATCATTGCAGAGTTCTTGGATCAGGTTCATAGCAGTGATGTTACAGATTGCTGGTTTATAAAGTCTCTGGTAACAAAAGATTGGAAGGTCCTCAGTCCATTGATGAGACTGCTTCTTTTACTGTAAGTCCATAGTCCAGAAATCAGAGCAGGAAAGAGGCAAAATGGAGATGCTTCCAGGGTCTTTTATACCTTCTCCCATGTGGAGGAACTGCTGTCAGTCTAAGGGTATGTCTGCACTATGAAATTAGGTCAATTTTCTAGAAGTTGATTTTTATAAATCAATTTTATACAGTTGATTGCGTATGTCCACGCTAAGCACATTAAGTCAGTGGAGTGTGTCCTCACTACTGTGGCTAGCATCGACTTATGGAGTGGTGCTATCCCACAGTTCCCGCAGCCTCTGCTGCCCATTGGAATTCTGTGTTAAGCTCCCAATGCCTGATGGGGCAAAAACATTATTGCAGGTGGTTTTGGATACATGTCGTCAGTCACACCTACCTCCGTGAAAGCAATGGCAGACAATTGTTTCGCACCTTTTTTCCTGAGTTGCTTGTACAGATGCCATATCATGGCAAGCGTGGAGCCCGCTTAGCTCACCATCCCGCTGCTGTTGTGGGCAAGTCTACTGTGGGGGCTTCTGTGATCCATGTAGCCAATGCAATCATTGACGTTCTGTTATCAAAGGTAGTGACTCTGGGAAATGTACGGACCTTTTTAGATTTTAAGTGCATCATATTCCTGTCCTTTGTCACTGGTGAAGAAGTCTTGCAGCCGTACATTCCAGTCTGGTTGGCGCTGTAACACCCCACAGCACTTCTGTGGCTGACACATGTAACTGCTCCAGGGCTTTTGCTCTTTTGTCTTGGCCGCAGTATCTTGCCCTACCCAGACCTCCAACCATTCGACACAGAAGCACCTGCAGCAGCTGACATTGGTACACAGCAGCAGCTCCTTGCCTTCGCAGCGGACGATGCGGTAGGACTGCTAACCATCGACATCCACTGCTTCCACTGCAACTCTGCTCTCCTGCTTCCCAGAGACGAGCTCGGGGGATCCGTTCTGGTCCTCCTGGGTGTTGCTGGCAGCAAATGTCCGATTTTGAGCAGCCAGACACCAGGGCGATTAGAAGAGCACATCAAAGCGTGCTGTGCATCAGAGAGGCTTTGAAAACCAGTTTCATGACTGGCCAGGCTTCGGTGTGACAGTTGTGTGTGTTTCTCCTTGATGCAAACCCGCCCCCTTTGTTGATTTTAATTCCCTGTAAGCCAACCACCCTCCCCCCTTCAAAATAAAGTAACTATTGTTTTGAAACCATGCATTCTTTCTTTATTAATTAAAAAAAATGAAATAACGGACAAGGTAGCCCGGGTGGGGTGGGGGAGGAGGGAAGGACAAGGCCACATTGCTTATTGTAGCCACACTAAAAATCAAGCTGTTTGAAAGACAGCCTTCTGTTGCTTGGGCCATCCTCTGGAATAGAGTTGCTGGATGCCTGGAGCCTCCACCCTCCTCCCCGTGTTCTTAGGCGTCAGAGTGAGGAGGCTATGGAACATGGGGAGGAGGGTAGGCAGTTATACAGTGGATGCAGCAGGGGTCTGTGCTCTTGTTGGGTTTCCTGCAGCTCCAACAGACTCTTCATCATGTCCATTTGCTCCCCCGTTAGCCTCAGCATTGTGTCCTGCCTCCGCTCTTCACGCTCACTTAATTATTTCCTGGCCTCTGCCACTGAATGCCTCCATGCATTAAGCTGTGCCCTATCAGTGTGGGAGGACTACATGAGCTCAGAAAACATGTCATCCTGAGTGCGTTTTTTTTGCCTTCTAATCTGCGATAACCTTAGGGATGGAGATGAAAGGGGGAGCGTAGAAACATTCTGTGCTCTACTATGCTTTGATGACTCATAATAGCAGCCACTACCCATATTCTGGCTAAAGTTCCATAGGAAGGCTCACCAGGTGGGGACAGGCTTCTCCTATGGTGTTCTTAGTGTTCTTTAATGGGCCATCAACTTGAATAGTTCATTCACAATGTGCTGGCCAGACTGGATATAAATTACCTTGTGGGTGTTAGCCCAGGAACGAACATACTTGAAATATAGATCTATATAGCTAATATTCATAACTTCAGATACAAAAAATGATACATGCATATAAACAGGATAATCATACTCTGCAAATCATGACTTTTCCATTGACAGTTTACATGATATACTTTGTACAAGATTTATTGTAACTGTTTAACAGTGGCAATATTAATGATATAAATGGTCATATTTCAACAAAACAGCATCACAGGATATACCTTCAGTTTACACAACCACAATATAATATTTTCCATATTATTCTTCATTCTCTTCTTAAAGCAGTTTAGCAATGAATTTGCTTGTTTGCCCACTTCTACGGCTTGAGCAGACATTTTTATCGAGCTGTCCACCTTGACACCTAGATCTTTTAACAGGCCTGAAAGGCATTCACTTAGTCTCAGGAGCCAAAAGTGTGAAGTACTGTACATCCTCAACTAAAAAAAAAATATTCAAATTTACTGAATGTATTACAGCAGAGGTGATTAAATTCTTGGAAGTGAAAAGCAATTGGACCTAACTGCAAGGCCAGTTGTTCATAGTAGAAACGTGTAGAATTTATGTGTTTGGATGGTGTATTCTGTATTGAATATAGGGTATGCTGGCCCAAGGAACAATTTACATGAATTGTGGCTTGTAAGCAATACACCTCATTGAACAAACTGTTTAAAGTATTTCAATAGGCAGCAATACTCCTGTCTAAAGCACAGTGTGTTAGACTATTCCTTTGGAAATGGTTCTGGTACAGAAGTCCCTACATACACCTCAAGAAAAAGAAGAAAGGAAGAAGTAGAAGCTATTTAACCTACTCACAAATACTTTGCAGATTATTAACATTGTGGGTGGTTTGTTGCTTATGTTGCGTTCTTATGAGCAAGGGAGTCATTGTCCAAATGGATAGTAGATACCCAATTAAAATGAAGGGATTATTGCCAGACATGGAACATCACATCTCCTTGGCAATCCTGTGCAGTTAGCATAGATTCATTGCCTTCTGTGATGCAAGACAATGCACCGTACTTTATTACCTCTTTTCCATACTGCTTTTTGAATTGATATGAGTGCCATTTGACTTGATCAACATGGTGAATTATATTAAGCATTTATACCGTGCACAATCCCATTTGGTCCTTTTATGCTGAGGGACACTCATGGATTCATACAAAATCCCTCAATAAGTAGGTGATCTATGAGCTATTTTCCATCACTGGTGGCTATGAATCTATGGTGCATTGTAAATTTGAGACAAAAGCTAAATTCTTTATTTGCCATTTGGATAATGGCTATCTAGCTCCAATTGAAACAGTTCACATATTGAAACAGTAATCATCAACACTAAGCATAGAAATATGCTGCTATGTTTAGGTGCTGTACATAAACACTGTCCAGAAAATGATGATGTCTAGAACTTTGGTTGGTGCGGAACTCATTCAGATGTCTCATGATCTGTTACTTTTAAAAACAAACAAAAAATGTATCTCATAAAGGAAGATATAAAAATTCATAAAGCAAGAATACAGAAGAAATACGCCTTCTGAATTACAAGAAGATCACTAATATTTTATGGATAGCTGAGAAGGTCACCAAAATATGTGCTGTGTAGTTCCTACCTGGTGTCGCAGCCCTAAGCCTATGCTCAAACATGGCATCTGTATGGCCAATTGTCAGTCAAAAGGTCACATTGGTACCGTGTGCAACACCGTAGTGCGGTGTGTTACATTATAGTGCCATGTGCATTTTCCCGCTCTTTCTACCTGGTCACCTGGGGTTAGGCTAGTGCCTTGTGCAAAAATACCAGTGTGCCGTATGCATAAGGACAGCGTGCTGTGTGCATAAGGGTAGTGTGCCGTGTGCAGATCCTGTTTATGTGGAGGGCTCCAGCTCGGAACCTGGAAGGCGAAGGAGCTAGGGACCAATCAGATGCTCACACAAGTAAGAGAGCTTTCAAATAAAACCATGTCTCACACCAGGATCCACAGGAGTTTCTGCATGTTAGCTGGAAGGCCTGATCACCCTTTCAGCCAGAAGGGTCTCCTGTGTATCTTGCCAGCTCATGTTGTGTCCCGTCAATTCGTCATGCCCTTGGTGTCTGTACTGCTGGTCAGCTGCGCCTGGAGTGTGGTATTTGTATTCTAATTTCTGTAAATATTCTGTTTGCTTAGCCTCTTCATTTCTGTGAATATTTTGTTTGCTTAGCCTCTTCTCTTTTTACCTATTCCCTTATTTGATACAGAACTGTATATATTGTTGTTATTTGGCACCAAGTTATGTATATAGTATATGCAAGTTAAATTGTTGTATTAATTGCTATTGTGGTTAACTGTTGTATTTTACAGTATTTGGTTAATGTGCGCACAGTTTATTTGGTTTTTGTGTATCTGTTCTGAATTTTAGTAAGCAGTTAATTATAGAGTGTTTGATTTCTTGTTGTTGGATGTAAATAGATTGTTTTAAGTTGTGTAAATATTCTTGTTCTGATAGTATTGTTAGTTGGTAGAAGTGCTCCTTCCCAGCCCAAGTTGCAACTTATCACCCATCAATAAATGGCCACGTGGTTTTGAACGTTCAATCTGTCACGTTTTGATTTTCCTCATTCGATCAAAAACTTACTCGAACCTGTATTGGTCTCGGACATCTGGTTTATGAAATCGGCACAATGCTGGGTGTATAGTGCTGTGAAGATTGCTTGGAAGCAAAGGCAAACTGCCTGGACTAATGTTAAGGGTGGTGTACATCTGAAGCCTGGGCTACACAGTGTAAATGCAGTTGATTCCAGGTTCTCCCAGCTGTGATCAGGACTTGAAACCACATTTCTTTGGCAGTGAGTTTCTAGATCTCAGTGTTCCAGGCAAAGAAGCCAGGCCTTGGAGCATTTGCTGTTCATGGTGGACATGAGACTCTTGGCATAGGGAATTTATATACATGGCTTTTCTTTCCAGCGGTGATGGTAGTGAGAACTTAGGGTGGCACAGGTGGAAAACAAATCTCAGGTGTACTCTTTGGGCACTCAGAAGTTAATGCAGACTCCCTTGCATTTGAGTAACAGTTCATCAGGCTTTGTGATCATAGTGGTTGTGTTCAGGTGATTTATCAGTTAAGATTTGGACTCAATACAGTATTTCCTCTCCAGCAGGAAACCATTACCTATCTGGCCACAGGAAACGTTTAAAGTTTTCATACTAATGAATCTCTCTCCCTGTTGCCTGTGTGAACCATGAAGATTTTGAAGATACAAGTATTTTCCATCAAGATTATGAATAACACTACTTGGCAAACTATCCTATAACAAAAAAACAAGCCTCCAACTTTTTTTTAGTGACTTTACATACAATGTGCCTTAATTACTGGCAAGCATGTCAAGAGCCTATTCCCACATGTGTCAACACTTCCTTAATACACTGTAATTCATCATGTTAGCATGGCAGAAACAAGGTACTCTATATCTTTACACACATCCTTCTCCAAGTTTTGGTCCTGAACTGCATATTAAATGAACACATAGTCTTCGTCTAGTGAACAAAAAACAGACCACAGCATCGAAACAGTAAGGTCCCTCGAGTCAATCAAAGTCATACATCACAGAGCACTTTATCATATTCTTCACAACACTGCCTAAATCCAAGAAGCACGGCTTTATTGTCAGAAGGACATTCACTTAATAACAGCAATAAATCCAGAAAGGCAAGCTAATTTTAGACAGAAATCTTGGCTAAGAGAGAACCCTATCATTTCCCACTCCTGACATTTTTATTCATTGAGTTCATTTTCATGCTAGTTGTGTGATTAAATGCAGATAGGGATTTATTTATTTTCAATAAAAAAAATATAGGATTCTGAAAAGTGCCAAAATGGCAAATAAGGGATCCAATCCTTTCCCGCATTGAAATCAACAGCAGTTTTGTCATTGACTTCAATGGAAGTGGGATTGAGCTCGCGAATCTGTTGGAAGAAACAAAAAAGGTTAAAATTCCCTTTGAAAAGTCTTTTTGGATTATCTTTTAACCCTTTGGCGGTTCCAGGGGCAACTGAGAAACTAATGAGATTCCTTTTCTGATCTGTCTGCATGGGCTTACTGGAGAAAATGTATGAGGCTGTACAGGCAGCCATTTCATAAAAGTACAAGTGAAAATAAAACTGTCCGTAGTGTGTTGAAGCTAGATGTTTCATTTGCACTCATAAACCAAAGTACTTGCTGTAATTTTGCATTGCAGTTTTATAGTCAACCATGATACAGTCCACCTTCATTTTACAGATCCTCCTTCTTTCAAAGCTAAGGATTTGCATTGCATTACAGAAGTGTTTTATAACAAAAAGTGATTTAAAAAATGTCCCTCGCCAATATTCTAATTGAAGACTGGGGTACTGTGATGGGGCGGACTACAGACATGCCAAACCCATGAAAAAAACGCAGAAATTGGGCTTGTTTTTGGCTTAATTGGCTTGTGAGATGCTTGGCTAGTTTTTGGCTTGTAGCTTGTTGCTTGTTTGGCTCATAGCTTGTTGCAGCTTGTTGCTTCTTTTTTTTTGATTGGCTACCAGCAAGCAGGCGCAAGGGGCAAGGAGGGAGAGAGTCGGGGTGCACAGCGGGCCCACCACAATCCCAGACTGCATGCTGGGGGGATCTAGTCACACAGAGTAGACTCAGAGACTCATAGACTTTAAGGTCAGAAGAGACCATTATGATTTTCTAGTCTGACCTCCTGCACAAATTCAGGCCACAGAATCTCACCCACCCACTCCTGTAATAAACCCCTCACCTACATCTGAGCTATTGAAGTCCTCAAATCATGGTTTAAAACTTCAAAATGCAGAGAATCGTCCAGCAGGTGACCCGTGCCCCATGCTGCAGAGGAAGGCAAAAAACCCACAGGAAGGAAAATTCCTTCCTGACCCCAAATATGGCAATCAGCTAAACCCTGAGCATGTGGTGAAGACTCACCAGCCAGACACCCAGGATGGGACTCAGGATGTAGTAACTCAGATCCCACCCCATCTAACATCCCATCACAGGCCACTGGACATATTTACCACTAATAATCAAAAATCAATTAATTGCCAAAGTTAGGCTATTCCATCATATCATCCCCACCATAAACTTATCAAGCTTAGTCTTGAAGCCAGATATGTCACCCCAGAGTGTTGGGGTTCTTAGGGATTGGCTTGTTTTGGCCTATGGAATTAGGTTGATTTTTGGCTTTTTGTGAAAGTTGGGGTGCTTATTTACCGCGTGCAAGTTGGCAACTGTGGTGGACAAGGGCCAAAGACCCCCAGCTGAAGGCCTCAGGGTTCTGCCACACCTATACCAGGACAGGAGCAGTGGAGAGGTCCTTCAGCCAGGCTAGAGTGGCTGTAGGGGAAGCAGCCAATCAGGGCCCAGGAGGGCCATATAAAAGGAACTGCAGAACAGAGCAGAAGTTAGTTGCTGCTGGAAGTTGGAGAAGAAATGACTGCATGCCTAGCTGGCTGAGATCACTGCAGCACAACGGACAGCTAAGTGAGGGCAGGGACTGGGGGGAACAAGAGGCTCCTAGCTCGCTGAGCCAAAGACAGTTTGCTAGCAGGGACTGGGTGAGTCATGAAGGAACTCCTGGTTGGCTGTGGGGGCTGAGTATGGACTGAGCCTGGAGAGGGCCACAGGAAGGTAGTATCTCCAGGGAGGAAGCCCTGGGGATATAGCCCCATACCAGTGCTGGGCTGGTTTAAAGACTATGGACACACCCAACCAGAGGAGGTGCTCATGAGAGGTGGGTGCTGGCCTTTTTACAGGTACCTGTCAAGCTGAGGGGTATGTAATACTCCTCAGAGGGAATTTGTATCTTTCCTTGTAGTCATCCTGCCCAAAATAACCAAGTTTTGGGTTGCTAAATACAGGCACCAAATCTCTTCTCATTAGCAAATACTGAAAGCCACCAAGGGTGAAAACCACTGAAAACAACACACTTTGATGTTGCTCATACCAGTATAAAAGCAATGTGACTTCAATGAGTCCGTGGAGTCACTCTGGAATTAATCATATAAGTGAGATCAAAATTTGGTTCTCTGAGAGGTTTGTATTTTTTAAAATGGGCTTGACTCGTTTCCTGTATAAACATTTTCAAATTTTTATCTTGAGCTAAAAATTTAGGGAAGGATTCTCTGGTTCGCTGTGGCTGTCTTGCAGTGGTCTGGTGATGCAAAGCACCACTATACAGCTCTTAGCTGACCTGTTACAACGGGCTTATGGCTGCTTTGCATCACTGGAGCAGCACAAAGAGACTGGTGTGTATCTGTGAATCTGGTCTGTAGACTGTTTCTGCTACTCTACCTTTTCCAAATGTGGGTAGCAGGCAGAGCTAGACAAATAATTCTTAACCAGCAGCTTCGTGATTTTTACTACTTTTTCTATTTACAAACTTTCCGTGGGCAGATCACAATTTTCTTTTAATTTATTCATTGTTCAGAATTATTCTGCGTTATTCACCAAATAATTTCTATGAATAATTCTTGATCTGCAGTTGTTTGCACTCAGTTTATTATGATCATTTGCTATATGAAATTCAAGCTGTTTTGGCTGGATACGTGGGTCACAAGGTCTGTTTCCTGAATGTGTGTTTAACTCCTGGAATCTGTTTTCCAATGAGATTACTCATAATTACACATTTGAAATTTATTTGGCAGAAATATTCTGCCGTATTCACTTGTAAATGATTTTTGGAGAATTCTTGCCTGCAAGCTTGAGTGCTAAGAGTACGCATGGAAACTGTTTGCAACCTTTCTGTGTTCAGTCAGACACATGCATGTACCAATCTGAATGAATATTTCAAGCAATTTTTGCAATATTCATCCTGATCTAGTAGCAAGTTATTTTTCACTGCTGGACTTCACATTTTTCAGGGCAGGGACCATGTCCACCCATCTGTTTGTACAGCACCTGGTACAATGGGGCTCTGACCCTGATAGGGCTTTTGAATGCTCCTTGAATACAAATTTAAAGAATAATCTGTGACCATTGTGTACTAACAGGGCATTAGGGTCTCTAGACATCTCTGATTCCAGTGAAGTTCAATACTGTAGAACAGCAGAGGAGGATCCCCATTTTGATTTAAAAATTTTCAGGGACACCAAAGCCTCCCTGCTCAGCCCTTGCCCTGTCCCTTCTCCAAGGCCCAGCCCCCACTCACTCCATTCCCCCATCCTTCCATCACTCGCTCTCCCCCACCCTCACTCACTTTCACCAGGCTCTGGAAGGGAGTTTGGGGTGGGGCTCTGGGCTGGGGGAGGGAGTTTGGGTGAGGGGGGCGGCGCTTACCTCGGGCAGCTCCCGAAAGTAACCAGCACATCTCTCTGGCGGGGGGCAGGGCAGGGGGTCTCCGCGTGCTGCTGCCCCTACTCGCAGGCACCACCTCCGCAGCTGCTACTGTCCGCAGTTCCCAGCCAATGGGAGCTGCAGAGTTGGCGCTTAGGCCAGGGGCAGCGTGCAGAGACTCTCTGCCCCCCAGAGGGCCACAGAGAGGTGCTGGCCGCTTCCGGGAGTGGCGTAAGACCCAGGGTCCCTGCTCCTTCCCCTCCCTCCCAGCGCCTCCTTCACGCAGGGAAATAGCTGTTACCTGGCGTGAAGAAGGTAGAGAGGGGGAGGAGTGGATCAGTGGGGTCTGTGGACCCCCTGGAGTATCCTCAGCGAACCCCCAGATGTCTATGGACCCCAGTTTGAGAAACGTTTCTGTAGAGTTTCGTGGAGTAGAGGTAGTCTGATACTGGAAAAAGAAAGTTATCAGATGTTACTGAGGCATGATTCTGCTCCCAAGGAACTCTATTGTAGCTTTGCCATTGATTTAAAGGGGAGTACGATTAGTCCTCTCCTGAGCACAGAGTTGTAAAACTGAAGGTAACTGTGTGTGTGTGTGTGTGTCTCTCTCTCTCTCTCCAAATCATATATATTTTATCACTTTTGTTTGTGTTAAATACATTATGGAAGCACTGGTACATGGGAGCTGGGGTTAGACACATACCTAACATAACACAGTTCAATCCAAAATACATGTATTGGATCTGCTAGAACATAAAATTGCAAGTAGAACTATTTTTTTAAAGGCAAAAAATACTGTGTTGAATTAAAACATCCAAAAACCAATGCATAGGTTTGCAGACTGCTTTGCTTATAGAGGATTCTCTTTATCCCTTCAGGTGCTACTTGTTGAAAGGTCAATGTTGGAGCACTCTAAGGGTCTGCAATGGAGAGAGACCTGGAAAGGCTTTGTTTGTCCCTAACACTAAAATAACTTTCTGGGAAATGGGTTCTCAGCTACAAAGGATAGGTGTTTCTTGCAATTTAGAGTCAGACTGCCAGAAGGAGGGTGCTGCTGTTCAGGGCTCACAAATGTAGCCAAGTTCTGGTTTGTTTCATGTAGGGCAGGGCTGGATTACTTAATTTTTAAATTACATAACAGCATTTTTTCTGAAATCTGGAAAAATATATTTTTAGTCCTTAAGTTTTTATTGTTTGCTATTTTATTTTTCAGGTACTGTTTGAAGCAAACAATGCGCTAGCATTAGGGCAGATTATATAAACAAAATCATGGTCCAAGAATTTTTCCTCAATGGAATTCATCTTTTCACATTACATGTGCTAATGAATGTTATCTGGCCACTCTGAATGGGTTCTCACAACTGACAAAATGCAGAAGTTAAATCTTTACTACAGACTAGTTGGTTTCTCTTTTCCCACCTGATGAGGATTGTCTGATCTGATGAGGATGAGTACAGGAAAATTATTGCTCATGATCTCTTGGCTAATAACTATTTCTTGTTGAAATCAAGTGTGTGTATTTACTTATGGGCTAAGGACCCTTTGGGCCTGATTTTCATTTACATTAGGCCATTTTATACCACTCTGGCAGTGTCCAGGGGACTTTAAATGGGCATAAAGTACATTTATTCTCTAAACTCCCTTTAGACTGCCAGAGGGTTTAAAGTGGCCTAAGGCTATGTCTATATTGCCCCACAGTTCAGACTACGGGGGTGTGAACAGCAGTGCATACCAAAGTGCAGTGCTCTAACTCCTCCATGTGGATCCCACGGGTATGAACTAAAAGGTTCCTACTTCACATTAATGTAGTCCTATCTGAAGAGAGCGCATTGCTATTCACATCCCCGTAGTGGAACAGCAGGGCACTGTAGACATGCCCTTAGTGTATATGGGAATCAGGCCATAAGAACTTTAGATCCCTGTTCAAATTCAGCCCACACACCAGTGGTGAACAAAAGCCATCACCATTGGATGGTTAACCCATAAAATGCATTGATGATCCCAGACTCTGTCCTAGTACCTGGCAAACTCAGCAAGGAGGCTGAGGAATCAATTCTCATGGAGACTGAATTAACCTCTTCCTAGGCCCTGTCTTCACTGGCTGTCAAACCAGCTTTAAAAAACAGTACAAAAATGGTTTATACTTACTGGGAGCCAGTAGGGTTCTGACATGGATGGGCTGACAAATGTGAACAAAACCAAACTGTGTAGAATGAGGTAAGAAGATGTGCTCTCACCTACATCCCTCCAGAGCTGCAGCTTGTTGGCCAATTGACATAGCAAAGCTCCTGCTACACCTGTTATGTGAATGAATAAATAGAGAAGTTCAGGCTCCTGAGCATCTTGCATGAGGTCCAAAAGAAGAAAAAATACTAATTTTTTTGTAAATAAAGGCATACAGAGCTAACAAAGGCTGGGACAGATGCAGATACCCTGTTTCCTGACAATTGATTTATAGCTGGCATAGGGGTGAGTAGTATCAAATAGCAATGGCTGCTCAAAAAACCTTTGGCAGTTGGCACAGTTGCACCCTCTACTGTCAGATAAAATCTGGCCACAATGGTCCATTCTGCCATGGCTTCCAGGCTGGATCTAACACCTCACTTTGGACCAGATTCTGCCATCCTTAGCAAGTAGGACCTTCCTTCTTGCATTTTTCTCAATGGGAGCTGTTGGGTGCTGAGCATTTTGAAAGTCTGGCCTCTAATGTATGGACTGAGTGATGTGTGGATTTTTTTGGCTTTGTTTATTTTTTTAAATGAAGTTTCAGGTAAGTGGCCTCACTGGGTGGTCCAGTTTGGCAGCCTCTGGCTCTTGCTGCTGATGCTGGGAATGGTTAGGTCATCTAACTCTCACCTACTGAAAGTCTTGAGGATCAGGAGTCCAGATCTCCACAGTGTACCTGAGAGAAGGGTTTGCTTTGGCCCTGTGTGTACTGTTAGCTTGGAAATTCTCCTCTCTTTTCAATATCTGGGCCTGGAGCCCCTAGAGAGGCCTCCGGAGGGAGATAGCAGAGAGCTTGCCTGAAGCTGAAAGAACACAGCTGACTGCTACATGAGATTTGTAACTAATTCACCTCAGTCCTGTTTTAAAAACAGCCAGGCATTTGAATGCTGGAAGCCAGTGATTTTTGCCCTGTACAGGAAGCCTTGGATGAAAACTAATGGAGTTACTAGTAACAAGTGACTTCTCCCTATGGCAGGGGTGGGAAAACTTTTTGGCCTGAGGGCCACATCAGGATTCCAAAACTGTGTATGGAGGGCTGGGTAGGGAAGGCTGTGTGTGCCTCTCCAAACAGCCTGGCCTCCATCCCTTATACACTCCTTCCCACCGCCTGACTGCCCCCTCAGAACCCCTGACCCATCCAACCCCCCTGCTCCTTAACCCCTAACTGTCCCCTGGGACCCCACCCCTATCCAACCCCCATGTCCTCCGACTGTCCTGACCCCTATCCACACCCCCACCCCCACCCCAGACAGGCCCCTTGGGACTCCCATGCATATCCAACCCCCCCTGTTCCCCATCCCCTGACTGCCTCCTCCGCCCCAACCAACTGTCCCCTGACTGCCCTTCGGGATCCCCTGCCCCATATCCAACCCCCCCCGCTCCCCACCCCCTTAACATGCTGCTCAGAGCAGCAGGACTGGCAGCTGCGCTGCCCAGCCGGAGCCAGCCATGCTGCCGCACTGCCTGACAGGAGCTCACAGGCAAGCTGAGGCTGTGGGGGAGGGGGGACAGCAGGAGAAGGGCTGGAGGCTAGCCTCCCTGGCAGGGAGTTCAAGGGCTGGGCAGGACGGTCCCGCAGGCTGTAGTTTGCCCACCTCTGCCCTATGGTCTAGTCTGTGTATTGGCACTATGGATCTAAGGCTCTGTTCTTCATGCTCACTCAAATGCCCCATTCCCTGCTCCCCTCAGTGCTGTGACGTTCAATGTGGGTAGTCCACACAGGAATACGGGAGAATATTATGCCTGCTTATTCTCCTGAACAGGCACATTAGGCAAGCCACAATCTTGCCCTTTGTGAGTTGCACAAAAAAGATAGTTACTCCTTACATGTTAGCAAATAATTAATAGACACAATACTGTAATTTTGTCTTGCATCTGAGAATTTACTTCTATAAATTATACAACACCTTAGTATATTAAGTAACTTAAGTGCAATGATTATTGTCAGAATAAATGAACAAAGAATATTTTGTGATTCATTATCCTTGCTTTTTATTCGTTTACTTTTTAATTTGTCAAATTCATTAATTCAAAATGAGTCTCTAGTTATTAGCGTGAATTAGGGAAGACTTATTGTTCAGTATGTCCTAATTCAGCCTCAAATACTGAAAAATCTCCTGCTGGTCAACTGAAGTGGGTTTTAGCCCACGAAAGCTTATGCCCAAATAAATTTGTTAGCCTCTAAGGTGTCACAGGCACTCCTTATTCTTTTTGCTGATATAGACTAACACGGCTGCCCACTCTGAAACCTCACTCCACTCAGATAGCTATTACGAACACAAACAGCCTCACCAAAACGCAAACGAAAAGAAACAAACTTGCAAGTAACTTCAGCAGCAGTATTAAAAAAGAAAAGGAAAACACAGGCTGTGAACTAGGGTGACCAGATGTCCCCATTTTATAGAGACAGTCCCGATTTTGGGTCTTTTTCTTATATAGGCTCCTATTACCTCCCAAACTGCTGTCCCGATTTTTCACACTTTCTGTCTGGGTGCCCTACTGTGAGCTCAAAGCATATAACATATTGACAACCCAGCACTGGCACGCCTTCCCAAAGCTTGCAGCAACATGCAAAAAAGCCAGCAGCAACATTTTCCCCTCCTCTTCCTTTTATATCTCTCCTGTCCTCGGCTTGTCTCTGTAACTTCTGCTTCTCTCTTCAAGCCCTAAGGGCCATTCCTTCAACCTCTTCTGCCTCTCCTCTGAGTCCTGAGGGCTCTTTCACTTCCTCTGTGCCCTCTATCCCCAGTTTACAGCCTGACAGGTTTATTTTTCTGAGTCATGTGATTGCATGGCTAGTTGGGGCTCCATGTAGATTCATAGATTCATAGATTCTAGGGTCAGAAGGGACCAATGTGATCATCTAGTCCGACCCCCTGCACAAAGCAGGCCACAGAACCCTACCCATCCACTTCTATAACAAACCCCTAATCTATGCCTCAGTTATTGAAGTCTTCAAATTGTGGTTTGAAGACCTCAAGCTGCAGAGAATCCACCAGCAAGTGACCCATGCCCCACGCTGCAGGGGAAGGCGAAAAACCTCCAGGGCCTCTGCCAATCTGCCCTGGAGGAAAATTCCCTCCTGACCCCAAATATGGCGATCAGCTAAACCCTGAGCATGTGGGCAAGACTCACCAGCCAGCACTCAGAAAAGAATTCTCTGCAGTAACTCAGATCCCATCCCATCCAACATCCCATCACCAACCACTGGGCATACTTATCTGGCGATAATCAAAGATCAGTTGCCAAAATTAGGCTCTCCCATCATACCATCCCTTCCATAAACTTATCAAGCTTAATCTTAAAGCCAGATATGTCTTTTGCCCCCACTACTCCCCTTGGAAGGCTGTTCCAGAACTTCACTCCTCTAATGGTTAGAAATCTTCGTCTAATTTCAAGTCTAAACTTCCTAGTGTCCAGTTTATACCCATTTGTTCTTGTATCTACATTGGTACTAAGCTTAAATAATTCCTCTCCCTCCCTAATATTAATCCCTCTGATATATTTATAAAGAGCAAGCATATCTCCCCTCAGCCTTCTTTTGGCTAGACTAAACAAGCCAAGCTCTTTGAGTCTCCTTTCATATGACAGCTTTTCCATTCCTCGGATCATCCTAGTAGCCCGTCTCTGAACCTGTTCCAGTTTGAATTCATCCTTCTTAAACATGGGAGACCAGAACTGCACACAGTATTCCAGGTGGGGTCTCACCAGCGCCTTATATAACGGTACTAACACCTCCTTATCTTTGCTGGAAATACCTCGCCTGATGCATCCTAAAACCGCATTAGCTTTTTTCACGGCCATATCACATTGGCGGCTCATAGTCATCCTGTGATCTACCAATACCCCAAGGTCCTTCTCCTCCTCTGTTGCTTCCAACTGATGCATCCGCAATCTATATCTAAAGTTCTTATTATTAATCCGTAAGTGCATGACCTTGCACTTTTCACTATTAAATTTCATCCTATTACTATTACTCCAGTTTACAAGGTCGTCCAGATCTTCCTGTATGATATCTCAGTCCTTCTCCGTGTTAGCAATACCCCCCAGCTTTGTGTCATCTGCGAACTTTATTAGCACATTCCCGCTTTTTGTGCCAAGGTCGGTAATAAAAAGGTTAAATAGGATTGGTCCCAGAACCGATCCTTGAGGAACTCCACTAGTAACCTCCTTCCAGCCTGACAGTTCACCCGTCAGTATGACCTGTTGTAGTCTCCCCTTTGACCAGTTCCTTATCCACCTTTCAATTCTCATATTGATCCCCATCTTTTCCAATTTGACTAATAATTCCCCATGTGGAACCGTATCAAATGCCTTACTGAAATCGAGGTAAATTAGGTCTACCACAATTCCTTTGTCTAAATAGTCTGTCACCTTCTCAAAGAAGGAGATCAGGTTGGTTTGGCACAATCTACCTTTAGTAAAACCATGTTGTACTTTGTCCCAATTACCATTGACCTCAATGTCCTTAACTACTTTCTCCTTCAAAATTTTTTCCAAGACCTTACATACTACAGATGTCAAACTAACAGGCCTATAGTTACTCGGATCACTCTTTCTCCCTTTCTTAAAGATAGGAACTACGTTAGCAATTCTCCAGTCGTACGGTACAACCCCTGAGTTTACTGATTCATTAAAAATTCTCGCTAAGGGGCTTGCAATTTCATGCACCAGTTCCTTTAATATTCTCGGATGAAGATTGTCCAGGCCCTCCGATTTTGTCCCATTAAGCTGTTCAAGTATGGCTTCTACCTCAGATGTGGTAATAGCCACCTCCATATCCTCATTCCCGTTTGTCATCCTTCCATTACCCCTAAGCTCCCCATTAGCCTTATTAAAGACTGAGGCAAAGTACTTATTTAGATGTTGGGCCATGCCTAGGTTATCCTTAACCTCCTTTCCATCCTCAGTGTTTAGCGGTCCCACTTCTTCTTTCTTTGTTTTCTTCTTATTTATATGGCTATAGAACCTTTTACTATTGGTTTTAATTCTCTTTGCAAGGTTGAACTCTACTTGGCTTTTAGCCTTTCTCACTTTATCCCTACATGTTCTGACCTCACTAAGGTAGCTTTCCTTGCTAATCCCACCCTTCTTCCACTCCTTGTAGGCTTTCTGTTTTTTCTTAATCACCTCTCTGAGATGCTTGCTCATCCAGCTTGGTCTACAACTCCTGCCTATGGTTTTTTCCCCTTTCTTGGGATGCAGGCTTCCGATAGTTTCTGCAGCTGCGACTTAAAGTAATTCCAGGCCTCTTCCGCATTTAGATCCACAAGTTCTTCAGTCCAATCCACTTCCCTAACTAATTTCCTTAATTCTTTAAAGTTAGCCCTTTTGAAATAAAAAACCCTAGTCCCAGCTCTATTTTTGTTTATCCTTCCATCTAGTTTGAACTGAATTAGCTCATGATCACTCGAACCAAGGTTGTCCCCTACAACCATTTCTTCTATGAGGTCCTCACTGCTCACCAAAACCAAATCTAAAATGGCATCCCCTCTTGTCAGTTCTTCAACTGCTTGGTGAAGGAATCCATCAGCTATCACATCCAGAAAAATCTGATCCCTACTATTCTTGCTAGCACTTGTACTCCAGTCTATATCTGGGAAGTTAAAGTCTCCCATGATCACACATTTCCCACTAGTGTTTACTTCCTTAAAAACAGTAAAGAGGTCTCTATCCATATCCAAATCAGATCCTGGCGGTCTGTAGCACACCCCAAGCACTATCTCAGGGGAGGCTCTAGTAGCTTTCTTTCCCAGTGTGATTTTTGCCCAGACAGACTCTGTCTTGTCCATTCCATCACTTCTTATTTCTTTACAGTTAACTTCCTCATTGATGTACAATGCTACTCCACCACCTTTGCCTTTATTTCTATCTTTCCTAAACAGCACATAGCCTTCTATACCTGTACTCCAGTCATGACTACTATTCCACCACGTTTCTGTTATCCCTATAATATCTGGTTTCACTTCCTGCACCAGTAGCTCTAGTTCCTCCATTTTGTTCCCTAGGCTCCTCGCATTAGTGTACAGACATCTTAATTTTTGCCGTTTGGCTTCACTCACATTCTGTACCCTGTTAGGCACGGACATTCTACCACCAGCATCACCTGTTAGTCTGTTATCTACACTACCCTTCCTCCTTATGCCAATTCTTCTGTCCATGGCTGTATCCCCTCTTACTTTGTTTACTTCCCTCTCAAGGTTAAATTCCGGCGTGGAGATCTCCCAACCATCTCCCCCAAATTTCTAGTTTAAAGCTCTCTTAATCAGGTCGGCGAGCGTCCATTCTAGAAGTCTATTTCCCTCCTTGTGTTTCTACAGTACAGTGGTACAGTAGGAATAAATGGTCAATATTCAACATGATGAAAATTTAAGAGTGAGGGGCCCCTAGGGTCTCCATGACTGCCATTATTCAAGGCATTTTTTGATTATCTGAAACAGTGGGAGAGACGTTAAGTGATAATTTGCTAGCATCACAAAATGATTTAAGTTAGTCAAGCCTAAAGGAGACTATTCAGAATTTCAGCGGGACCCAGCAAAGCTTAGGTGAATGGGCTGCACAAAGACTGTTGAAATTAAATGTTGACAAATGCAAGGTAATGCACATGAGAAGGAAAATTTTGGACTACTCGGACACTTCACAAGAACACACATTACCTTTAATGACTCTGGGAAAAGGCCTGGGCATTATTTGTAGACAGGTCAGTGTGGCAGGGATAAACCCCCTCCCTACACAAATTATTATAATGTATAAAGACTAATATACAAAATAATACTGAAAATATTATGCCATAAGCCACATTCTGGCCCAGTACCACTCTGTATAGAGGTCAGTCTGTTGCGAGAGGATGCATCCACTTCTAAGACCCTCTTACCCTGACCCAGCTTCAGTTGTGGGGGGGAGGGCGTGCAGCCCAGCCGTGCTAAGAGCCATGTGAGCAGCTATGGGGAGCCACAGACCCTCTACCTTACCTGGCCGGGGGGTCCGCAGGGTGGGGACATGAGCTGGGGCTGGTCTTGGCCCCCCATCTCAGGCAGGTGGAGGGTCTGCAGTGTCCCACAGCTGCCCAGGCTCCCCAGCCAGGCTCAGCTGTTGGCCTGACCAGGGGGGTGGGGCCTTGGGGGGGGGTAAGAGGGGGGCCATGGCCCCCCAGTGGGCCCCCATTCCAGTGCTCCTGCACAGACCACCTGAGCCCACCTCAGTCACTTATCCATGCATTTGCAGAGCTACACCAAGTTGTGGGCACTCTGGTTTCTAGTTTAACTCTTTGGGAACAATGTGGCAGGAAAACGGGGAACAGAGACTTGGCAAAGGAATTTCTTAACTACAGTAACTCAACTCTTTAAAAACACTAGCTTCTTAGAGATCCTTATACCAAAACAAAAGTCCTGAGATGCATCCATGTCCAGGCTGATCCCCAGGGCCGTCCTTAGGATTTATGGTGCCCTAGGTGGGATTATTAAACTGGTGCCCCTGTGCCTGACTTGCTCTGAGCAACAGAAACATAAGCTTACACTACTGGAAAACTTGCCACATGCATGTTATTAAAACCAGTTTAAGTTAATGAAGCACACTGTAATGCTCATGGGCTAGCACTAAAGAAGTAGCACTATAGAAAAAATTCTGATTTGACAGAATGGTGCAAATAATATAATTTTTTAAATTTGTCACCATTTTATTGGAAATTAATATGAAGAGGTATTGAAACAAGGATTTGTTTTTAATTAAAAGCAATCTTTCTGGCTTTTTTGGCTGCAAAATCAGTAATAATGTCATCGTATGACAAAGCCAAAGTGATGTCTTGTTTGATTGCAAGAATAGTAAGACCAGTCAAGTGTTCCTGACTCATTGTAGAGTGGAGATAGTTTTTAATGAGCTTTAGTTTTGAGAAGCTCTGTTCTCCTGAGGCTACTGTTACAGAAATTGTCAGTAGAATACGAGTGGCAATGTACACATTAGGATATATAGATATAGATATAGATATAGATAGATATATATATATATATATATATATATATCTAACAAGTTTGCTGGTATGAATAAACTGTACAATGTTCATCACTGATTTTGCATGTGGCAACACTGATGACAGTGTACTCAATTCTTTGTACAGTTCAAGTCCATTTAAATCAAAACTATCACCGTGCTTCAGGAGGCTCTCTAGGTTCTTGCATTTAGTCATTAGTTGCTCTTGTTTTTCTCTTTCGTTGGATTTAGTCCCACTCAGCCTGCTGCCAGCTGAGTGACTGGAACCCCAGGCTGACAGTGGGTTGAGTGGTTCACCCAGGGTCTCAGCCATCGGCCTGCTTAGCCTGCTGCCAGCCTGGGGGTCCTTGGGGGTCCCCAGGCCAGCAGTGGGTGCTGAGTGGGGCTGGTGGCCAGGACCCCGGCTGGCAATGGGGCAGCAGCCGGAACCCCAGAGCATCAAAAATCAGCTGGAGCCTATATAAGAAAAAGACCCCAAAATTGGGACTGTCCGTACAAAAGTGGGACATCTGCTCACCCTACCCCAACCCCCTGTCCTGATTTTTTGCACATGCTATCTGGCTATCCCCAGCTCAGACCTGTGTGACCATTCCAATCCTGGCTGCCTGCCAAGGAAGTGAGTTACTTTCACTTTCATTCCTCAGTAGGAAGCCAGGGATGGGAGGGGGGAGAGAGGGGTGCTCTGTGGGGGGAGGGAGAAAGGTGGGGTGCTCCGTGGGGCAGAGGGGAGAAGAACGGATGTTATGGAGGACAACAAAGGATACTGCCAGAGCCGCCGAACCTGCCTCACCTCATGTCGGGGGAAGGAGTCACACTCGCAGGTGAGTTCCTTCCCCCACTGCTTCCCAGAGACCCCTGCAGCCAATCCCCTCCCTCAGACTGTGCTGCATTCGTCTCTCTAGGACCCAACAGCCCTGCTCTTACATGCTCCACTGCTTCCCGTCTGTCCGGGCTCCCGGCAGAGCGGTGCCCCCAGACCTAGTGGTGCCCTAGGCAGCTGCCTATTCTGCCTATGACTAAGAACGGCCCTGCTGATCCCGATCCCTTCTGAGGTTTGTTAGTGTTTCAGGCTGGACAGATTCCCTCCTGCCCTCTCATTCCTACAAGCCGTGTACTTCTGTGTCAATGTATGCCCCCTTGTGCTCAGAGAAGCACCTTCTCTTAAATACAGTCTCTTTCCTTTTGCAATGGGCCCAGGCTGAGAAGCTGCAGATCCACCAGCAATGATGGTGCCTCTTTGTGGAAAAATCCATTGTTCCAAGGTGTTGGATAAGCAGTTAAGAGTCAATCAAAGTTGATGGCTCCAGATTGCTCTGTGATGGCTTCTCCATGGATTCTTCAAGGATTGTCAAGCACCTTTTGTGGGCAGGGTGGCTAACTGGAATGCAGATCAATAACTTTTGCCTTGGGCAAGGTTAGATCCAGTTGTGAGCTGGAGCCAGTTCCCACCAGAACCACAAGAATCGGATGTTAAATTTAGAAGCCGGTGTAGAACCAGCTGTTAAAGGGACGGGTGGGTGGGCAAACGGCCTGCGGGACCATCCTGTCTCTGGCCCACCTGAGCTCCCAGCTGGGGAGGCTTCCCCAGCCCTGCCCCCACTTCCCCCCCTTGCAGAGCCACAGTGTGCCAAAGCCCCAGCGCTCTGGGCAGCTCTGCAACTCCTGCTGTTTTGAGCAGCAAGGTAAGGGGGGGGGGACCTGTGAGCTCCAGTGGTCCGTGCGGCATCCATACATGCTGCCCTGAGCAGCATGGTAAGAGACCTGGGCCGGGGCTGGGAGGAGGGGTTGGATAAGGGGCAGGGAGTGGTTGGAGGGGGTGGAGGTTCTGGAGGGGCAGTCAGGGGATGGGGAATGGGGGGGTGGGGTCCTGGGGGGCAGTTAGGGTGACGGATCTCAGAAGGGGGTGGTCAGGGGACAAGGAGCGGGGGCGGTTGATGGGTTGTGGGGTCTGAGGGGGGCAGTCGGGGGCAGGACATGAGTGGGGGTCGGATGGGGGAGACAGGCTGTTTTGGGAGGCACAGCCTTCCCTACCCAGCCCCCGATACAGTTTGGCAACCCCAATGTGCAGGGCCAGCTTTTGGAAGTTTGAGGCCCGATTTTGAAGGGACCTCAGCAGGGATGACTAAAAAAAAAAAACCACGTAAAAAAACACATGGGGCTTGTACTCACCGGGTGGCGCTCCAAGTCTTCGGTGGCACTTCGATGGTGGGTCCTTCACTCGCTCCGGGTCTTTGGTGGCACTGAAGGACCCACTGCTGAAGTGCCACCAAAGACCTGGAGAGAGTGAAGGACCTGCCGCTGAAGTCCCGGTAGGGAACCAATTGTTAAGATTTTGGCAGCTCATCACTGGTTAGATCTGTTCTAATGAAGGTTACAATACAAAATGGAGTTCATAATTTGGTACAGGGATGTCCCTCTCTCACCATCAATAGCATGCCCTTAACTAACTGGAATGTTGTGTTCAGTTCTGGTCACCCTATTCTCGGAAGGATATCACCGAAACACAAGATATTTAGAGATGGACAATAAAAATGATTAGTGACATGAAGCAACTTTCATATGAAGAGAGAGATTGAAAAGATTGGAGTCATTCATTTTAGAGAAGAGAGGAAAAGAGAGGGGATATGGTAAAAGTATCCACATAATTAATGGTGCAGAAAGGGGAAATCAGATGCTCTTTTATAACCTTTCTTCTAATCCAAGAACAAGGAGACATTCAGTAAAATTAGAGAATATGTAAAAATTGATAAAAGGAATTGTTTTGTTTTTTTTTTAAACACATGTAATTAACTTGTGGAACGAATTGCCACTGGATATCATTGAGGCCAGAAAGATAAGAAGTTTTAAAAAGGAGTAGACTTTGAAACATGCACAGTGCTATTGGGTGGTTATTATTGTTAAATAAAAACTAAGCTAACTGCTGGGAGTTGGAATCTTTCCCTTCATATGCTGTGCTTGACAAACCTGAATCAGACACCTGCATATGCAGGTTGGAGTGCATCACAATCCCAGAAAGGGCAAACAGAAGTGGGTGGAGATTCCACTGGACTGGGCAGGTTGGAGAAGATGGGACTGGGAGAAATGCAGTTGCTCCTCCTCTGGTGTGTTAGCAGTCTGCAGAATGTAGCCAGGACTCAGACTGCCTTTGAAGGTGCTAGCAAGTAGCTGTTGACAATGGGCAGGCCAGCTTCAGGTGAAAGAAATATGTCTGAACTGGGCATGGAGCCAGGAACTGTAAGGCTTGTTTTTGGCTCTCCCCATTTTGTTTTATATAAGTGGTGGTTTGCTCTCCATGTCTGACTCCCTTTTTGTTCATCAGTTGCTGCCCTTTTTCAGTAAGAGTGGGAAAATGGTGTCATGTGACCTGGGAATAGCCTGCTTCATAACAGGAGAGCATAAAAGCCCAGCACACCCTGTGAAGCGTGCTGTCCGGAATACAATCAAGAAAGAAGATCAGCTTACCTGCTTCCAAGTGTGTTCCTGATCCTTGTCATCCAGTCTGTGGTGTTCCTACTTGCTCCTCTCCTGTTCCTGTTCTAGCTGTGGTCCTGATCCTGTTGTGGTATTCCTGTTCCCCGAGTATCCCAGTGAAATGGTGATGTACAGTTTACTTGTTTTACCTTGTTGACCCTTGGCTTCATGCCAATTCATGTTAACTACCAAGTTATTTTAATAACTCCTATTGTTGTTTGCACCCCACTAATTGCTTTGTGCTCTTCCTTTGGTTGGGAAGATCTCGGGGTGAGGGAATGGGATTGCTACCGGTGACAGATACGGATGGGGGGTACCTGTAGTAAGGGGAAGGGGAATTTAATTTCCTGTCTTCTTTCCCTACCCATTGGGGGTGTAAGAGAACCAGCTGTATCATTGCGCACTTGGTTCTTTGCCCTGTTGCTGCTCTGTCTTGCTCTTCAGTCCCAAAGGCAGACTCCAGTTGTCTACCAATGGCGTCCCTCCTATGATCAGTGGATCCAAACTTCATGGGTCCAGCTAGCAGAGCTAGATGAATAATGGATTTTTCAGTTTGATGGCAAGTCTCAAAAATCAGGGAAGGGAAATTATTTTGAGTTGTAAAGTTGAAATTTTTTTTACTTCAGGTCAAACAAAATGTTTCTTTCAGCTCAGAATGAAAAGTTTTGTTTCAATTTGAAGCATTTTTAAAATGTTTTTAGATTAAAAATATTAAATGAAATTTTGAAAGAAAAAGGCATTTTAAATTAAAAAAAATCTAAACTTTTCATGTAAAAAATATCAACCAAAACATTTAACTTTGAGATTTTTTTTCCCCCGTGGCATTTTTTAGACAAATACAATTCAATGAAACTGACATGAATTCATAAAATGTTTTCTTATTGCCAAATATTCATTTTTCAGTGAAAGTTTTGATTGAAAAATGTTGTCAATGGACCCCTCTCCTTGCCCTGACCAGAGCGCACTGCCTTAGTCCCTTCTTGGACTTAGATGAAATTTTTACCTAAACAAGGATGGCAGGTTTGGACCTTTGTTTGACAATGTAACTATATTAGGAATCTTGTTCCTGGAAGTGGAGTGGTTATAGAGTTCCTGGTCCTTCACAGTTACTAGAAAGGATCAGGATGTGCTGCTGTGGGGAGCTTAATAAATGTAGGGACTTCCTACTTGGGGAGTTCTCTGGTTGTGCTTAAAGCATGGCTCTTTGTATTTTTGTCATCACACTACATAGTGTCAGAAGCGAGTGAGTCTTTCTCTCTAAAGGAGGATTCAAAGTAAGAGACCTCCAGATTGCTGGGGGAGGGGGGGAGTGAATGGGGAAAGTGGAAAATTGGACAGGAGAGTGTGGAAGCTGCAGCTGTAAGGAGACAGAGCCCTGTCTCAAAACAGCAGTGGAGCCCATAGCATAAATGGCTCTGTTAGAGAAGTTTGATTTTTGGTAACTCGAGCAGCTGGACTTACTGGCTCTAGTGGATTGAGCAATTCCAGATGACTTCTGGTTTAACAGAAAATGAACAAGAATACCAGGTAAATGCTTCGATGTTTGCCATGGGTGATGCTGCTGATGACGTCCTGTGTGCTCTACCCCTCACTGATGAGGAAAAGAGAGAACACCCCAATGTGAAAGAGGTTTTCAATGCCCATTTCATAGGCAGACAAAGTATTATGTATGAAATGTCCTCATTTAATAGGCGTCGGCAAGAACAAGTTGAAACAGCTGAGACTTTTATTATGGTAGGTCATAGTCTTGTTGGACTTTGCAAATATAGAAGCTTAAAGGAAGAACTAATAAGAGACAGGACAGTTATTGACATAAGAGACACCAATTTATCAGCACAGTTTCAGTTAGACCCAGATCTCACAATACCAAAAGCTATGGTCGGGTTTGTGGGTATATTGGGCCAGAGACTCTCCTGTTCTGGCCACTTTGCGTTGCTCAGGCAGAATCTGGCTGTAAACGACTATCTGAGAATTCCAGAGCAGGGGAGCTCTCAGATAGTGGACAGTGGTATAACTGGCTCCTATGCCCACTGCTTCCCCCACACTCTGGTGTAGGAACGTAACCAGCTGATGTAAGTTAGAGCAGCCCTTAAACTGCTCAAAGTCATACCAGACATCAGGCAGGCTTTACTGGCTACCTGACTGCCCCCCTCCACCCCTGTCCCAAGCAGATTTCAGCGCAGGAGACAGTCTGACCCCACTGCCTGTTGCTTTGAGGCTAGGTGACGGAAGGCTGTCATGTATAGAATAAAAATATGCAGAAGCTGGAGGATGTTGAGATTTTGGACCTAAATTGCTTGACGGGGGGCATAATTCTTCTTTCACTTTTACCGGTGTAAATAAGGATTGATTCCACTGAGGTCAGGAGAGTTAGACCAGAGTCTGAGTGGACTAAGGGCAAGGAGAACCAGGCTAAGTGTCCCCGTTGCTCGTATTTAAGTGATGAAATTAAACTCACCTTCCGCTGCTAGGCTCCGGATTTCAATATAACTGGCCTATGGATCTGTTCCAAAGCCCCACATTGGTAGAGTGTATATGATGCATGACAATTACGTAGCATGTCAAGGGGTGAGTCCAGTATGGCCAGCTGAGAGGAAGCAACATCGTGCTGGAGAACCTAGAGAATACTGACAATCCTGTCTAGCAAGTCTTTCTCCTTTGACTATATTCCTTTACTTTCCCTTTATAATTGGAGCACAGGAACAATGCATGTAACAAGTTGGTTACTTAGTCCTGCCATGAGGCAGGGGACTGGACTAGATGAACTCTCAAGCTCCCTTCCAGTCCTATGATTCTATAGCAAAAGTGAGAATGCAAGAAACCATAAAGAAACAGCAATGTGACTTACATGTTAAAAGCATAGGGGAGACTGTCAGACAATGCTGATACAGTAAAGAGAAAGGAGACAAATCTGAAAGGAGCAGCAGACCAAATTTACAACATAGGAACAGTGTACAACTAAAGAGTGGGAGACCAAACAACTTTAATAGGAGGAAAACTTGGAAAAACTGTTGAAGATGTGGCAAGACACCAAGCCATAGATGGCAACAATGTGGACTAGCCAAAGAGGCAAAATGAAGGCGATGCCACAAAATGGGACATTTTGTGATAGCACACAGGTCACCAAGGGTAGAGAAAACAATCAATGGATGACAATGAGTCCATACTTCTAGGGACTATATTCTCAACAGAACAGACAACGTGGTACACAAACATGACTTGGATTTAAAATTGATACTGGGACTGCAGTCATTGCAATTCCAAAAACAGATTATAACTGATCTCAGGATGGAGATGGGCAAAGCTCAATAAGATTCTGCATTGAGCTAGTAACAGTACATTGGATATTAAGGCCAGTTCCCTGGGAAACTAGAGAAAATATGGAAAGTTCTTCAACAAATAATAGATGTAATACAAGGACTGACAACTCACTAGAGCTGCCATTAATACAAGGACAACACCTAGCAGAGAAATTAGAATGCATTCATAGTAAAAAGCAAACTATACAGGAGCTGAATCCAGACCTCTTCACAGGGGTAGGAAAGCTGTCAGGGGAATAAAAATAAACTGGTACCATCACAAACTCCCTCTTGCTCTCACAGGCAAATGCTGTATCCCTATACCCTTGCTAGGGAAAAATCAAAGAAGAATGAAAGATATGGGGATTATTTTTCAGATAGAAGAGCTTACTGAAAGATGTGCAGGGATGGTTGTAGTACTGAAACTCAAGGGCAAAATCTGGATTTTTGTGGACCATACACAACTTAATAAAAGTGTGTGCAGAGAAAGACACTTGCTTCTCACAGTTGCTCAGACTTTAGCTTAGTTATGAGAAACCAAAATCTTGATGCTTCAACCACCATTCCAGATGATGATGATGGGTTCAGCTCAATAACAGTCCAAAGCAGTGTGGACCAACACATGTTCATTTTCATCATCTGAGTCAAATGCCACCAGAAGAAGGTAGATTTTTCTCAAAGTCAGATGTTACAGCAGACTTCTAGCAAATCCTCCTTGCTAAATAACCTGCACCATTAACTATATTAATCATCCTGTCTGGAAGTTATTATTTCAGTCATCTGCCATGTGGCATATCTTCAGCATCAGAACATGTCTAAAAGAGAATCTCTCAGAACATGTCAGATTTGCCATGCAGATGAAGTGTTGGTATAAGACAGAAATAAAAATGAACCTGATGACCACCCATATGCAGTTTTGGGGGGTTTCTAACAAGCCACTGAATGAGAAATGTGAATTTTGAAAGGAGCAAATAAAATTTGTAGGACATAATATAGGCGTGGCCATACTGGGTCAGACCAATGTCCATCTAGCCCAGTATCCTGTCTTCTGACAATGGCCAGAGCCAGATGCTTCAGAGGGTATGACCAGAACAGGGCAATTTCAAGTGATCCATCCACTGTCTGCTTCTGACACTTAAGAGTTTTAGGGACACTCAGAGCAGTGGATTGCATCTCTGACCATCTTGGCTAATAGCCATCAATGGACCTGTCCTCCATGAACTTATCTAATTCTTTTTAAACCCACTTATACTCTTGGCCTTCACAACATCCCATGGCAATGAGATCCACAGCTTGATTGTGCATGGTGTGCAGAAGTATTTCCTTTTGTTTATTTTAAACCTGCTGCCTATTAATTTCATTGGGTGACACTCAGTTTTTGTACTGTGATGGAGTAAATAACACTTTTTCTCCACACCATTCATGACGTTATAGACCTCTATCATATTCTCCCTTAGTCAAGTCTTTTATTAGCTGAACAGTCCCAGTCTTTTTCATCTCTCCTCTTATGGAAACTGTTCCACACCCCTAATAATTTTTGTTGTCCTTCTCTGCAGCTTTTCAAATTCTAATATCTTTTTTGAGATGAGGCTACCAGAACTGCACACAGTGTTCAAGATGTAGATGTACGATGGATTTATTCAGTGGCATTATATTTTCTGTTTTATTATCTATCTCTTTCTGAATGGTTCCTAACATTCAATTAGCTTTCTTGACTGCCACTGCACATTGAGCTGATTGTTTTCAGGGTACAAGCCACAATGACTCCAAGATCTTTCTTGAGTGGTAACAGCTAATTTAGACGTCATCATTTTGTGTGTATATTTGGGATTATGTTTTTAAATGTGCATTACTTTGCACTTATCAACATTGGATTTCATCTGTTATTTTGTTGCCCAGTCACCCAATTTTGTGAGATCCCTTTCATAGAATCATAGGACTGGAAGGGACCTCAAGAGGTTATCTAGTCCAGTCCCCTGCACTCATGGCAGGACTGAGTATTATCTAGACCATCCCTGACAGGTGTTTGTCTAACCTGCTCTTAAAAATCTCCAATGATAGAGATTCCACAACCTCCCTAGGCAATTTATTCCAGTGCTTAACCACCCTGACAGTTAGGAAGTTTTTCCTAATGTCCAAATTAAACCTCCCTTTGCTGCAATTTAAGCCCATTGCTTCTTGTTCTTAACTGCTGAGGATAGAACAATTTTTCTCCCTCCTCCTTGTAAACAACCTTTTATGTACTTGAAAACTGTTACCATGTCCCCTCTGTCTTCTCTTTTCCAGACTAAACAAACCCTATTTATTTCAGTGTTCCCTCATAGGTCATGTTTTCTAGACCTTTAATCATTTTTGTTGCTCTGCTCTGGACTTTCTCCACTTTGTCCACATTTTTCCTGAAATGTGGCACCCAGAACTGGACACAATACTCCAGTTGAGGCCTAATCGGCACAGAGTAGAGTGGAAGAATGACTTCTTGTGTCTTCCTTACAACACTCCTGCTAATATATCTCAGAATTGTTTGCTTTTTTTGCAACAGTGTTACACTGTTGACTCATATTTAGCTTGTGGTCTGCTATGACCCCCAGATCCCTTTCTGCAGTACTCCTTCTTAGGCAGTCATTTCCCATTTTGTATATGTGCAACTGATTGTTCCTTCCTAAATGGAGTACCTTGCACTTGTTCTTATTGAATTTCATCCTGTACTCCAGACCATTTCATCCAGATCATTTTTCAATTTTAATCCTATCCAAAGTACTTGCAACCCCTCCCAGCTTGGTATCATCTGCAAACTTTATAAGTATACTCTCTATGCCATTACCTAAATCACTGATGAAGATATTAAACAGAACCGGACCCAGAACTGATCCCTGCAGGACCCCACTCGTTATGTCCTTCCAGCATGATGGTGAACCACTGATAACTACTCTCTGGGAACGGTTTTCCAACCAGTTATGCACTCACCTTATAGTAGCTCCATCAAGGTTGCATTTCCCTAGTTTTGTTTGAGACAGCCATGTGACACAGTATCAAAAGCTTTACTAAAGTCGAAATATACCACGTCTACTGCTTTCCCCTCATCCCCCAAGGCCTGTTACCCTGTCAAAGAAAGCTATCGGGTTGGTTTGACACAGTTTGTTCTAGACAAATCCATGCTGACTGTTATTTATCACCTTATTATCATCTAGATGTTTGCAACTCTACCATTTCATGATCATTTTCACCCAAGCCGCCTTCTGCTTCCAAATTCTCAACCAGTTCCTCCCTATTTGTCAAAATCAAATCTAGACCAACCTCTCCCCTAGTAGCTTTCTCCACCTTCTGAAATAAAAAATTGTCTCCAATACAGTCCAAGAACTTGTTGGATAACCTGTGCCCTGCTGTGTTGTTTTCCCAACAGATGTCTGAGTAGTTGAAGTCTCCCATCACCACCAAGTCCTGTGTTTTGGATGATTTTGTTAGTTGTGTTAAAAAAGCCTCATCCTCCTCTTCCTGGTTAAGTGGTCTATAGTAGACCCCAACATCACATCAACCTTGTTTTTTTTAATTCCTTTTATCCTTACCCAGAGACTTTCAACAAGTCTGTCTCCTATTTCCATCTCAACCTCAGTCCGAGTGTGTACATTTTTAATATATAAGGCAACACCCCCTCCCTTTTTTCCTTGCCTATTCTTCCTGAGCAAGCTGTACCCTTCTATACCAATATTCCAGTCATGCGTATTATCCCACCAAGTCTCTGTGATGCCTGCTATGTCATAGTTGTGTTTGTTTACTAGCGTTTTGAGTTCTTCCTGCTTATTCTTCATACTTTTCACATTGGTATAAAAACATCTAAAATACTGATTTGATTCTCTCCCAACCCTAAGTTCTGTCATCTTTCCCTTATCCCTGCCATAACAGCCCATGCTCACCCCAAATTCTGACCCTTCTCCCAGCTGTGTATGTTTTTGCCTTGCCTATGGGCTTTGTTTACCTGCCCTCTTCAAACCTAGTTTAAAGCCTTCCTCACTATGTTAGCCAATCTGTATCCAAATATGCTCTTCCCCTTCCTCAATAGGTGGACCCATCTCTGCTTAGCAATCCTTCTTCCTGGAACTGCATCCCATGGTTAAGGAAGCCGAAGCCCTGCTGGCGACACCAGCCAGGCATTCACCTGCAGGATGCATCTGTCTCTGCCTGGGCCCCTACCCTGGACTGGAAGGATTGAGGAGAATACCACCTGTGCTCCCAACTCCTTCACCCTTACTCCCAGAGCCCTGTAGTCACATCTGATCTGCTGAGGGTCATACCTCACAGTATCACTAGTGTCCACATGGATGAGTAGCATGGTGTAGTAGTCAGAGGGTCTCAACAATCCCTCCGTAATTGTCTCAGATACAGGCTCCTGACAGGCAGCATACCTCCCAGGATGCCATATCAGGACGACAGATGTGTGCCTCTGTCCCCCTCAGAAGAGATTCATTAACCACCACTAGCCTACATTTCCTCCTGGGAGTGGTGGCTGCGATTCTCCCAGCCTTGGGGGTGCATGGCTTCTCCTCTTCCACCTTTGGGGTTGATTCCTCATTGCTCATTGCCAGGGCAGCATAAATGTTTTCCATCACCATAGTGGGTGGATTGGGAGTGGGGTGGAGCACTGTTTGCTGCCAGAAGTAACCAGCAACCAGTGTCCTCCCTTTGATAGAGCCATATCCTCCTCCCCCGTTGGTGTGACAGCAATCCTCTGTAGCTGGATAGCTTCCTCAGTCTCGGATGTCTCCATATCAATACTTAGGAATTCCTCATGGGCATGGATGTTCCTCAGCCTAGCCACCTCCTCCTGTAGCTCTCCTACCTGCTTCCTGAGCGATTCCATCAGCAGGCACCTTTCACACTGGATGGTCCCCGCAGCCTGGCTTCCTGTGAGTGGGAAATGCAGGTCAGTCTCTGCAAATCCACACCAGGATCTGGGCAGAGGCATCCACTGTTAGGTTGTCTGTCTAGACACAGGCGCAGGTGGAAGAGACAGGACCAGCTTTGGCACTGGTGATGTGGCCCCTTCCTTACCGTAGCGATTATATTACATCTCCGTCCTACCAACTTCCTCTCAAACTCCCCTGCTTGTGTCCCCCTGGTCACTTCGACTCAGGCTTTTAAGGCCTTATTTCCTAGGTCAGCCCTACCCCTTTGTTAATCACACGGGGAGGGTGATCACAAGGCTGACTGAGGCTAATCAAAGATGATCAAGGATGATCCAGGGAACAAAGGCTCAAACAGTCCCCAGACACACAATCTCAACTGATCCTGTAACTGAAATAATGTGCAAGAGAGAAATCACAAACAGCCAAACTCACTCCACCAAAGATTAGTACTTGCACCTTGTTTGTTCTGCAAGAGGATTTCCTTCTCCCCCTCTCAAATTCCCCTGTTTGCGGTCCCCTGTCCGCAAGCTTTGTGACTCTTCTTAGTCAGCTTTGGACTTAACTATCTTGAGAAACTTTGTATTGTTTCCAAATTTTGCCACCTCACTGTTCACCCCTTTTTCCAGATAATGTATGAATATGTTGAACAGTACAGGTCCTGGTACAGATCCTTGAGGGAAACTGCTATTGACCTCTCTCCACTGTGAAAACTTACCATTTATTCCTCAGCTTTGCTCCTATCTTTTAATCATTTACTGATACACAAGAGAACCTTTCCTCTTAACCATGTTGATTCTTCCCCCACATATTATATTTAGCTATGTGTCTAATAATTTTAATGAGGGCTGTCAAGTGATTAATCACGCTGTTAATAATAGAATACCATGTATTTAAATATTTTTGGGTGTTTTCTACATTTCAAAATGTATTGATTTCAATTACAACAGAATACAAAGTGTACAGTGCTCACTTTATATTTATTTTTTGATTACAAATATTTGCACTGTAGAAAATAAATAGTATTTTTCAATTTACCTAATCCAAGTACTGGAGTACAATCTCTTTATCATGAAAGTTGAACTAATAAATGTAGAATTATGTACAAAAAAACTGCATTAAAAATAAAACAATATAACATTTTAAAGCCTGCAAGTCCACTCAGTTCTACTTCTTGTTCAGCCAATCACTCAGACAAACAAGTTTGTTTACATTTGCAGAAGATAATGCTGCCTGCTTCTTTTTTACAGTGTCACCTGAGAGTGAGAACAGGTGTTTACATGGCACTGTTGTAGTCGGTGTTGCAAGATATTTAAATGCCAGATGCACTAATGATTCCTATGTTCCTTGATACTTCAACCACCATTCCAGAGGATATTTGTCCATGCTGATGATGGGTTCTGCTCGATAATGATCCAAAGCAGTGTGGACCAACACATGTTCATTTTCATCATCTGAGTCAGATGCCACCAGCAGAAGGTTGACGTTCTTTTCTGGTGGCTTGGGTTCTGTAGTTTCCGCATCGGAGTGTTTCTCTTTTAAGACTTCTGAAGGCATGCTGCACACCTTGTCCCTCTCAGATTTTGGAAGGCACTTCAGATTCTTAAATCTTGGGTCGAGTGCTGTAGCTATCTTTAGAAACTTCAAATTGGTCTTTTCATTTTGTCCAATTTGCAGTGAAAGTGTTCTTAAAATGAACAACATGTATTAGGTCATCATCCGAGACTGTTATTACTGAAATAGATGGCAGAATGCGGGTAAAACAGAGCAGGAGACATACCATTCTCCCCCAAGGAGTTTAGTCACAAATTCAATGAATGCATTTTTTTTTTTTAACGAGCGTCATCAGTTTGGAACCATGTCCTCAGGAACCATGGCCAAAGCCTGAGGAGGCATATGAATCTTTAGTGCATCAGGCACGTATATATCTTGCAACGCCAGCTACAACAGTGCCATGTGAACACCTGTTCTCACTTTCCGGTGACATTGTAATTAAGAAGTGGGCAGCATTATCTCCTGTAAATGTAAACAAACTTGTTTGTCTTAGCAATTGGCTGAACAAGAAGTAGGACTGAGTGGACTTGTAGGCTCTAAATTTTTACATTATTTTGTTTTCGAGTGCAATTATGTAACAAAAACCCCTACATTTGTAAGTTGCACTTTCATGATAAAGAGATTGCACTACAGTTAAATTGAAAAATACTGTTTCTTTTATCATTTTTACAGTGCAAAGATTTGTAATAAAATACAAAGTGAGCACTGTACACTTTGTATTCTGTTGTAACTGAAATTAATATATTTGAAAATGTAGAAAAACCTCCAAAATATTTAATACATTTCAATTGGTATTCTATTGTTTAACAGTATAATCACAATTTTTTTGAGTTAATTGCATGAGTTAACTGCAATTAATCAAACGACCTAATTTTATTCTTTACTATACTTTCAACTAGTTTGTCTGGTACTGAGTGACTTACTGGCCTGTGTTGCCAGGATTGCCTCTGGAGCCTTTATTAAAAATAGGCTTCAGTATTAGGTGCTCACAAGTCATCTGGTACAGAGAGTGATTTCAGTGATAGGCTATGTATCACAGTTAGTAGTTCTGTAATTTCATATATGAGTTCCTTCAGAACTCTTGGGTGAATATCATCTGGTTATAGTGACTTATTACTGTTTAATTTATCAATTTGTTCCAAAACCACACAATTAGCAAACAGGGACTTCAGCTGGATTCAGACAAAATGAAGGCATTACTCACCTTAGCTGAACCTCAAGAGGTTTGTGCTGTGGGAAGATTCCTGGGCATGACAAATCATTTTGGGAAATTCTTACCCAATTTAGCTCATTTAGCAAAATCTGTAAGAAAACTCCTTAATGATCACAATATGTGGATCTGGTGGACAATACAAAATGCATTTAATAAAATAAAAGAACTCCAGACATCTCCATCTGTTTTGGCATAATACCCAATAAACTATCCAACAACTGTAGCAGTGGACACATCTTCATAAGGCTTAGGTGCAATACTCACACAAAAGCAGCCAGAAGGAGACCAGAGACCTACAGAAACCAAGCAATGTTATGCTCAAGTGGAAGAAAAAGCTCTAGCAGTCACTTGGGCTTGGGGATGGCTCAGTACATATATGTTGGGCTTAAATTTTGACATGGAAACAGACCAAAAGCCCTTAGTTGCATTACTGGGTTCAAAACTACTTGATGACCTTCTATCTAGGATTCAAAGATTTTGACTGTGGCTGATGCGATACTTTTTCAACACTGAACACAAACCAGGGAACACACTCATAGCAGCAGGTGACATGTTATTGAGAGTCTCAATTAAACAGCCACCACTGGCAGAAGAAAAGACTTTAGAAATAGATGTCAAAGTCTTTGTTGGCCATATTCTGGCAGCAATGCTAGTACCTGTCAGCTGACTTCAGCAAATTAGAGAAGCACAACTCTAGGATGAGACATGCCACAAATGTACTCATCTCTGCTATGGAGGGGGGAATTATGTACCAAAAAATAAAAAAATCGCACCAAAAATTAAAAGTTATGTGCACAATGTTTTAAAATTCTGCATATTTTTCTTTTCTAAATAACACTGTATAATCATGCCAGTTTCAATTATTTAGGTAATTTATTTCAAAATACCTGTCAGCAACTCTGTCTGTAACAATACAGACACACAAAAATTCCCCTAGGAGTAGACAGCTAAAGAAACCCCTATGACAACCCAGTTCCTGTTTCTCTGCCCCCTCCTACTCAGAGCCTAGCTGGGAGGCCAGACACCCACAGTCCGCTTCCCTCCAGAGCCCCAGTGGCAGGCCGTGCCCCCTGGCCCAGAAACCCATACCTCCTTTCCCCCAGAGCCCAGCTACAGGGCCTACCCCTGGCCTAGACACCCATACCCCTCCCTCCCAGAGCCTGGCTGTGGGGTGCCCCCCGACTGAGTCACCCACACCTCCTGCCCCCTAAAGCCCAGCTGTGGGGCACCCCATAGAGCCCTGGAATGGGGTGCCCTCCTGGGCCAGACACCCACATCCCCTACCCACCAGAGCCCACCCGTGGGATGCCTTCCCAGCAGAGACACATATACCCCTCCCCCCAGAGCCCAGCTGCAGAGCCCCCATCCCAGCCCAGACACCCACACCCTTTACCCCACAGAGCCCATGGCTCCAGAGGGAGAAACAGCCTGATGCTGGGTCCTGGGCTTGTACAGAGTTTCCTGTGCACCGCCCTCTCCTTCCCTCAGGGCATGCTATAAACTGCAGCTGCCAAGAACCATCCAGCTCCGTCCCCCTCCCCTCAGCAGTGTCTTCTATTTGTGAGATGGGCTTTGCTGGGTCCAGCTGCCCTTAGTGGTGGCCAACAGCTCTGCAGCCCATTTCTTGGAGGGAAAAAGGAAATTTTGCACAGAACATTAATTCTGTACAAATTCTGCATTGTGCAGTGGTGCCAGATTCCCCCAGAAGTACCCAGATTGGCAGGACTGCAATGACCTTCACATGGCCAATGGCCTGCTTCTGAAAGGATGGTGCATTTTTGTGCCTGCTGTACTTCAGAAAGAGAGAGTCTCCAAAATCCATGAGAGACACCAAAGTATGAATATGTGCAGGACTTGCCTCCAACAGTCTGTATGGTGTCCCTGTATGAGTAGGCAAACTGTAGACCCTGTAGGGCTGTGAGGTACCTAACAAGGAAAAAAAACAGTTGCTAGAACCATTTTCTCTGCAAAGCTTCATGACAGACCTAGGCAACGGCTGGCCACAGATTTGTTTTTCTGGAAAGGACATCCGTACATTATTGCAGTTAATTACTTCACCAGATATATATTGACTCGGCAATACTTACACAGATTTCATTGGCACATGTCGTCCAGAAACTAAAATCAATATTTGCAAGACATGGAGCTCCTGAAATCCTAATATCTGATAATGAGCCTTAATTTACTTCTGAACCATACCTAGCATTTGTGCAGGATTTTGATTTTGAACATTGTATTAGTAGTCCACATTACAACAGGGAGGTAGAAAGAGCAGTGCAGATTTTAAAAAGACTTCTGGAAAAATCATCTGGCCCATATAAAGCACTCTTGGCATATCAGTCAACATTGCTTACATCTGGACTATCTCCAGCAAACTTCTGAAGAGAAGACAACTTAAGAATGTGGCACCAACACAACTTAAACCTAAGTGACCTGACCTGAAGGAATTTCAAAAATAGGCTGCTGAAATAAAAATTCAGCTGCAACAAAACTTCAATGTTTGGCACAGAACAAAAGCCCTACCTGAACTAAGACCAGAGAACAAAGTTTGGCTCAAAAGTTCCCAATCATTTGGAACTGTTCAGAACTTGGCAGAAACGCCCAGATCCTACCTAGTGGAGACTCCAAAAGGGCTTCTCTGGAGGAATCAAATTCATTGTCAATATTTCCCAGCACAATGAAGAGAGGTTTGGGACTTGCAGGTTCTCTGTCAGGAAATAAGCCCCCTCTGCGGGGAACTCCATGCACAAACTTGCCTCAAGTGAGAATATGGATGGAAGACTGATCAGACCCCTTCCAAGACTTGATCTTTAGAACACTGCTTGGAACTATTAAGTGCAGTTGATAAAGGGAGATGGTAGTGGAAATAGTTTTAAGGAATTTGAAGTTTATTTTGAATTGTGTGTGTATATACATTGGCTTATAGTTTAAGTTTTAATCTTGTATTATAAGGAAAGGGAGCTGTGGCGTGGTTACAGAGTTCCTGGTCTTCACAGTTACGAGAGAGGACCAGGATGTGTTGCAGTGGGGAGCTTAGTAAATGTAGGGACGTCCTGCTTGGGGAGTTCTTTGGTTGCCACTTAAAGTGTGGCCCTTTGTGTTTATGTCCTCACACTAGATCACCTGTCTGTAGTGTGTATGTGTATGCATTATTTTGAAACTTCATCAAAATATAAGACGTAGATAATTTGTGCATGTTCACACGTTTTATTCACTTAAATCACTCAAATTACTGATTGCTTTGGAAAAGTGAGGGACACAATGGGGAACTCGTAAAATACACTATCATTCTAATAAAGCAGGCTATGGTTCTTCTGAAAAATAAGAGTGCGAGGAACAAAATGTGGCCAGTGTATCTTCAGGAGAGGCTATTCAAAGAGCTGAGGTAAGAAAACCAACAAGCCCAAATCTGGTTTGAAAAGAAAAAGAGACAGGCAAACAAATAGGAATGCAACATCAGTTAAAGCTTGTAGGGAGAGCAACCCTCCCACTCCCCGAATAAGTTGTGCAAAGTTACGAATAGTCAAGGAATTAAAGGAAATAAGGGAGTTTGCAAATAGATCTGGAAAAGAATAAGAGAGAAAGAAGTATATTAAGGCACTTAGATATCATGGTGAAATACTCATAAATAGATTAATAAATGAGGGAGGGAATGAAATTCATTTTGATGACTCATTCATGGCTGCGATAACAAATGATTCATAATCAGAGCCACAGTGGAGAGGAGTTATTCCTGCATATGGGAAAAGGAGTTTAATAAAATGCAAATTTTAAAATGAGCTCAAGACTGTTTTACCTGTAAAATGAGCAAAATTTAACTCTCTCTCTGATACATACCTCTGCTGTACACCTTGTGTGCATATAAAATAATCATTACTACAAGTCCTTCAGTGATAAACAATGTGCCAAATATACCTGAGACAGAGACTTATCTAGGGCTTGATCCTGCAAGGCTCAGTGGGAGGCAAGGGCATTTCAGCACCTCACAGCAAGGCTCAGCATCTTGCAGGGATTGTCCCTATTACAGCCAGAATTATCTATCTTTAATCTGAAATTGAATGGGAAACACACTTGCTAGCATCAGTGAAGGATTTAAGAACCATTTGGACACTAGATTGCAGTTAATAAAATCTACTGCTTAGCTGCTATAGTCCCAGCAGAAAGTTGTACAGCTGTTAAATTTAGGCTAACTTCTATCCTGGCTGCTGGCACTATGGAGGGGGAGCAGTGCTTCCTCCTTTCCAGCAGTCCTGCCATGCAGAGCCAACGTTAGTTTCTCACTGGATGCAGAACAGGCTTATTACCTATTGCAGCAATATACTAAGAGCAGTAAAATGCTCAGTATCTGTTTGCTGGAGTGATTGCAGGCTTGCATGGTTGGACATTTTCCTGTTTTCCTAGGTCAGCCGAACTCTTAAGACCTTGCTCGGGGATGTGTTCTGGATCATAATTTGCCACTGCTCTGAAAAAGGACAGCATTTACCTCAACTCACTCATGTGTGCTGGCTGCAACTTACTTGCTGTCTGGGCATATCCATGTAACTATCTGGTCAGTTACTGGGGCTGTAAAAGACCCCATGCATAGGGGTTTTTTTGCGAGTGCCTAGTACTAGGAAAAGATTCTGCCATGTTGTTTGAAGTGGCAGTGGGCAGTAGGAGCAGCATGCCGTTGCCTTTTTTTCCTCCTTGCACACATACCGTGTAATATATGCTGCACATACAGAACTAGGTCCTGCCCTCTAGTATATGCATATGTTTGTGGGTGTTGTTTGCACACACAGATATAAATGTGTCTGTGTGTAGTTTATTAAGAATTAAAAATGCTTCTTTTCTGCCTCAGACAGTACTTCTACTGCTTGCCTTTTCAGTCGGTGGGACTGTGTTTTTAATTTCACTAATACAAAGAAAACAATGGCCCTCTTTCTCTGCTAGCTGTAAAGGGTCATAAGTAAAATGAGTTTTGGCAGACTAGTTCCAAGTAGACATGCAACCACATGCAAAAATGACTCTAAATTTAGCACACCATTTGTCAGAGTTAACCCTTCCTTTGCCCAAAGAAAAAAAGCTTGTTTGCTATGTTCTTGCAGGTTGTATTTTTAAATGAGTTTTGCTTCTCTGAAATGATGGAGTGAAATAATTAAAAAACACATCTCTCTTGTCTAAGTATTTATCTTTCTCAAGTGATATGGGAAATGCACACTTACCCCTGGTACAGTATAGGATATATAGATCAGTTATGGAGACAGTATTTTTGATTCAATGAAGCTGAGCGTGCTTTGAAAACAGGGTAAATGTTTTATTCTCTGATTTCATAAATTTCAGAGTTTGAGGCCAAAAGGGACCATAAGATCATTCAGTTTGACCTCCTTTGTATAACAGGCCATTACATTTCACCTAGATTGCCCTGTATTGAGCCCAAAGACATTAGTTAGATTAAAGTTTTTCAGTCTGAGGAAATTTAACTGTTGTGTGTCAAAAGCAGAGAACAGGAGAGACTGAGGTGCCACCAGGCTTGAGGCCCTCGCAATGTCAGGGGATCGATTAGGTGAGATATGGGTGGCAGAATCCTGGTTTGCCTTTGTATGAATTATAATAACTTATGAAATCAGCCTCAATGTAGTTGTGTGTGTCCTGGTCACCAGCATGAAAGTAGTTTAATGGAATAAGATTGCTGCTGTGAGAAATCACTGAACTAAACCCAATCTAAAAGTCTTTGAGAAATATAGTACACCTGAGACTTTATGTGCACAGGCATTGTTGTAATACCTGTTATAACACAAGAAACAGGAACTGACCTTCAGATGTAGCTGTTTCCAGCAGGAAAAGAAACACTGACCGTTTCTGAGTCCATTTTTCTGTTTGTGAGGGTTCTGACCTTTGAAAGTGTTGTTATATGGTTATCAAGTATAAAAAGGAAAGAACTTCAATGCATACTCAAGTGCAAATAAGCCCTTGACACTAATGAGTAAGGAGAGGTGCCTGTTATTGTCTTTAGCAAGGCAAATGAGTAGGAGATGTTAGAGAAATCATGAGCTTACTCAGTATGAAATGTGCTTCTTGGAAAAATTAATAGTATTTTTGTGTAACCATGTCTTTTGTCTGATTCTCTCTCTTGCTCTCCTTCTCTTTCCTCTCCAAAGGAAGAGAACACCATTGCCAGAAATCTCACAGGACATTCATAATTGAAAGCAATGATGATGAGTCACTCCTTTATATTAAGTGAAATACTCTTGCATGCCTCCCAAGGGATAAAGTGATTAGACCTGCTAGAGAGGGGCCCCAGGGACTCTTGTTGTCCCTGAAAGGCTTAAAATAAAATAATAATAAAAAAAAGATAAGCTAATGCTATGATATTTTCTTTCAAAACATGTCTTTCTATGAACCATTAATGCATGCATATGCAGAGATAGAAAATGGATCACGTTTCTAACAGTTTCAGATTCAGATTTCATCAAATGAGACTGTTTGTTCTTCTGCCCAAACTGTATCCTACACTGTCCCGTTGTCTGGAATATAATGGAATTTAATGTTAGCCTCGGACAGTGGTTGTTGAGCTGGTGCCAGTCTCACTAATGAGCATGTGGTTTCAATAATAATATGGCTACTTGTAAGATAGATGGCAACATGCCAGGTACTTAATGTTGAGGGGGCAACAGATGTAAAAAGGACCATCCCCTGACATGACTGCATTTTGAAAACTGCTCTGGCAAAAAAGTTAAGACTCAGCAAATTGGGATAATGAAGAATATCCCAGTATCAGGGAAAGATGAAGCTCTGACAAATGAGTAGGAGCCCCATGGATTTTGTGCACATATGGTGAAAAATAAGTAATGTAAGAACAGGAGTGATAAAGAAACTGATCATTCTACCCTGTGGAAAAACTCCGACTGGCAGTAGAAGGTGTTGGAAGGATTAAGGATCACTTTTTTTGCTTAAAGCTTATGACATTCCAGACTTGGACTTGAGAGTCTGAATGCAAGAAGACAGTGAAATGAATTACAGTTTAATAATATTCCCACCACACGGACAAAATGGATTCAATTACATAATGGTAGCATTAAATGTTATTAAGAAGGGGATACAAAGTCTTGAGGCCAGACTTTCAGAAAATCATGATAAGCTGCTTAAAACAGCTGAAATAGCACATTTATAGGTTTTCCAGCCATAGGTTTGCTGAAGGAAAAAAGAGTTGTTACGTTGGTCACAGACTCTGGCATGCTAATCTGTTATCGAGGATTTAGTGCGTGGGGAAGCAGTGCCAGGAAGTTTTGGATTTGATTATTACATCTGAACCTGTGCATTTTTGGGATGATTTCTGGAGTGATTGCTCTTGTAAAGGAGAGAAAACAAATGGAAATGCCAGTCAACTCAGGCTCCAGGAATGGCAGGAGTTGTTGCACGCAATAGGAAAAAAAACAACAGTGTCTGTGGGCCTCGTCCTTTGCTCCAGGGCTCCATTTTCAGAGCAGCCAACATGTTTCTGAGACTGAATGCAAATGGCAGTGGGGCAGATGCTTAACTGGTGTAAATTGTCAGAGTTCTGTTGAAGTCAGTATGGAAGCTGTGACAGGTTAAATCAGCTGAAAATCTGTCCCAGAGAGGTTAACAAGGGCTCCTGATCTGGACGTTTATGCATGTACCCCAGAATTATACTATTAGTGTTTGCTCTCTAGAGCTCCATAGAGCGTAGTTAATAAGCAATAAGCAGTATATGACTATGTTTAAGCTTTTGCCTTTACCACAGCTTATCAGAAAACCCAATTTTTTTACTATAGGAAAAATCTTTTGAAAATTTCATAATGAAAAATGTTGGGGTTTCTGCAGGAATTTTCATTTTGAAATTAAATTTTTCACTTAATTTAGATTTACAGTGTCATTTCACTTTGGTTTTAGAAAACCAAAATAAATTGGTTTTCTATTTTTAGTTTTTGGATTTTTGGTCCCTGCCTACCTTTCTCACCCTTATCTACTTTGTCCTCTCTTCTTCTTCTGGAAGAAGAAGGGGATACAGTTAGAAAGTTTGTGAGCTCTGTGAAGAAAACATCTTTTTACTATTTTCCAAATTTTTTCATTTTTTGTAAAAAATGAGAGGACTCCAAATTCAAAAACTAAAAATGGAAAATTTATTTTTTTCAGTTTCCAAAAAGCAAAAAGAAATGTCAATATAAGTCAAAATGAAATGACAAAAATTGATTCATTGCAGAATGACAGTTTGAAAATAAATTTTTGTTTTGAAACTCTAATCATAAAATCATTCTTTTTGTTGTTGAAATCAACACTTTTCCCTGCAGAAAGTTTCAGTTTTGAAGGAACCACATTCTTTTATGAGAAAATTTTTGATCAATTCTAGTGGTGACTTCTTCTAAATGCCCCAAACTCTGTGTTTTCTCTGTTCCGAGATACGCGTACCTCAACAAAATTTGGCAGTCCCAATCAAAATTTGATTGTTGCTTATTTCTCAGTGAGAATGATTTTTTTAAAAAGTAACTAGGACTGAAATCACATCATACATTCGGGTTTGGGAGACAGATCTAAGATCTCATAAAGTGAAGAATAATTGTGTTCAGAGTGCTTCTGCATGGTCTCAGGACAAATGCTTCTTAAGGATATGTGTGATGTGAAAAGCAGCACCGTTGAGGCACATGCTGCAACTGCATATTTAAGGGGATTAGTAATGGGTTATGGGGGCTCTTACTTCTAAGCTGCCAGTCCAAATACAGCCCAGGTCATCAGTAACCAATTATTCACACCACCCAATGGGCATTTAGTGGCTGATATGAACTGAGTTTAGTGGTCTGATTTTGCTTCCCAGTCCTGTTCTAGCTCCTGGTACCGTTCTTTATGACTATGGATTGTTAGCTGTGTGGCATTTCTTAGGAACCAAAAGCAGTTCCAGTTTTGCAATATCATTTTACCTTCAATTAAATCATTTGGGGGATTCTTATTTTGGCTGTCGTGCTGTAACCATGTAAACAGTTCAGTAAACTACCTATAATTGGCTTGCTGGTTTAAGGCTAAGTGCGCCTCCCTGTAGTACAAATATGTGCAAAGAACAAAAGCAACAGAAATCTACTACAGTTATGGCCAAACAAGTTAATATGTAACATGCCATTCAGTCAGGAGTAAAAGCCTTTTGTAGAGACCTGTACTGGCTGTGGCCGGATAATCCCATTAAAGAGAACTAAAATCCACACAGCGCCCATAGTTTTACACTGGTGCAAATCTATTGACTTCAGAGGGATGGTATTGAGAGCAGATTTTGGCTTAGAGTATTTCCTTTGGAAAAGGTGTGTTCCCTACATAACGTCCACATGGATGGCAATATTTGCTGTAGGTAGTTGGGGTGGACGTAAAAGGTTCTTTGAACCCTTGCAGTCTGAGTTACAGATGGTCCCTGCAGTTTTATAAATGTACTGAAATCATTATGTTATGTCACGTCAAGGTGCAGATTTCTGTGGATAGCAAATTACTGCTACTGAGCTGTGGCAATTTCTGAGATGTTGCCTTCTGAGATGCCCAGAGCTTTGGTTCTGTGAGCCGTGAAACCTGTGCTGCCTCTCCTGCTCTCTGCAAGCTCCTAGGCTTTGACTGCTTGTCGCTTGCAGGGCTGCCCGGGGTGGGGGGTGTGGGGGGCAAGTGGGGCAATTTGCCCCAGGCCCCGCAGAGGCCCCCACGAGAGTTTTTCGGGGCCCCTGGAGTGGGGTCCTTCACTCGCTCTGGGGGCCCCGGAAAACTCTCGCGGGGCCTGGGCCCCCAGAGTTTCTTCCACTCCGGGTCTTCGGTGGCAATTCAGCGGTGGGAGGTCCTTCCACTCCGGGACCCGCAGCCGAAGTGCCCCGCAGACTTGCAGTGGGGGTTTCTTCCTCCCCGGGACCCGCTGCCCAAGTGCTGGGTCTTTGGCGGCAATTTAGCAGCGAGGGCTCCCTGCCGCCGATGACCCCAGACCCCCTGAATCCTCTGGGCGGCCCTGGTTGCTTGGACATCCAGACAAGAAGCGGCAGTCACAGAATGTCAGCTTCAGGGTTCTAACAAGCACTCCAAACAAGAGGCACTGGGAGTGTTCACAGCAAAGATGGGGATTCAAAACCTCTCCAAGGGTGACTTAAAAACCTTCCTGCAACATTCTTACATGATGCGATGGCTGCCATTCCATGGTATCTTGTTCACTGAAGCAACGGCACTTCAGATGGTGGGGTGTTTTGAAAAAAGTGTATTGTGCTATTCTGAAAAGTTTTTTCAGTGATATGTTATGCTCCTTGGGATATTAGATACACTAATGAAACGTGTCGAGCTACGTAACTATACAAAACTCACACCAAATCCCCAGCTATCAAAACCCCACCACTGACCTGAGTCGCAGTGGACCAGCTGCATTTGTTCAGAGAGCAGACAGCCGTATATTACAACAGTCACAAGGTGACTAGGGGTGCATGTGGGAGTCCTCACTTTTAACATAGGGGTTTGTGACCAGCCCAAAAGGTGCAGCGGGAGCCAGGGGTAGAACCATACGCCAGTGCAGAGCCACTGCAACTGGTCGATGGCAGCCTGCCTTTGTAGGGGGAATGCCATTGGTTTATCTCATCACTTGTATCAAGTTCTGGGATTGGTTGGCTGACAAAGGGCCACAAAAAGGGGCAGTGATAGCTTGAAGGGGGTCTTTTTTTCGATACACCTTCTGGCTGGTCACTGTGGCCTCTCTCCTTTTCACTAATCCCAGGACAGGTTGCCTTTAGGAGAGTTCTTGTTTATGTAAGAACAATTGCAGTGGCAGCTAACAAGGGATGTGAAGGATAACAAGAAGGGTTTCCACAGGTAAGTTAGCAACAAGAAGGTGGTCTGGGAAAGTGTGGGACCCCTACTGAATGGGGGAGACAGCCTAGTGACAGATGATGTGGAAAAAGCTGAAGTTCTCAACACTTTTTTTGCCTCAATCTTCACAGACAAGGTCAGCTCCCAGACTGCTGCACTGGGCAGCATAGTATGGGGAGGAAGTGAGCAGCTCTCAGTGGTGAAAGAACAGGTTACAGACTATTTAGAAAAGCTGGACATGCACATATCCATGGGGCCAAATCTAATGCATCTGAGGGTGTTGAGAGAGTTGTCCATTATCTTTGAAAACTCATTAAGGGAGGTCCTCATGGCATATTGGGCTGCATTAGTAGGAGCACTGTCAGCAGATTGAGGGAAGTGATTATTCTCCTCTATTCAGCACTGGGAAGGCCACATCTGGAGTACTGTGTCCAGTTTTAGGCCCCACACTACAGAAAGAATGTGGACAAATTGGAGAGAGTCCAGCAGAGGACAACGAAAATGGTTAGGCAGCTGGGGCACATGATTTATGAGGAGAGGCTGAGGGAACTAGGCTTATTTAGTCTGCAGAAGAGAAGCGTGAGGGGGGGATTTGATAGCAGCCTTCAACTGCTTGAAGGGGGGTTCCAAAGAGGATGGAGCTCAGCTGTTCTCAGTGGTGGCAGATGACAGAATAAGGAGAAATGGTCTCAAGTTGCAGTGGAGGAGTTCTAGGTTAGATATTAGGAAACACTATTTCACTAGGAGGGTGGTGAAGCACTGGAATGGGTTACCTAGGGAGGTGGTGGAATCTCCATCCTTAAACATTTTTAAGGCCAGGCTTGATAAAGCCCTAGCTGGGATGATTTAGTTGGGGTAGGTCCTGCTTTGAGCAGGAGGTTGGACTAGATGACCTCCTGAGGTCTCTTCCTAATTATGATTCTAAATCAAAGATTTAACTAGCTTGTGGCCACCTGGCCAAAAGATAATTCTTGTCTCCATCCTCATTTGCCATTTGCAAGGATAGTTTTAAATCACTGTGGGAAATGTGTCTTTTGCTCCCACTGTTTGGAATATTCAGCACAAAAAACCACATTTACTTAATTTTAGATGAACTCCTTGCAGGTACCCTTTAAGCAGACAACTATTTGCACCTGAAAATTTATGAGGGGCTGTGACTTAGTACAACAAAGGCATGCAAGAGCAGTCTTGCCACATGTATATTTTTGCAAGGTACATATTTTTTTAGACTGGGACACTTTAGAACTTTTCTCTCTGTGTGTGTGTGTGTGTGTGTTCGTGTGCGTTGTCTGCCTATCTTTCTCTGTGTCTCTTTGCTTTTTTCTGTCCTCATCTCATCCCCTCCCAAAATTAGCTTGCCAGTTGGGTATTTATAGCACCATTTTTAAGTCAGTCAAAAGCTTTTTCTGGTGCTTAAATTCCTAGTTAACGTGTCATAGAGCCATTCAGGACTGGAAATGATATCATTTATTGGGTTGCTGGTCAATTGCACAAATAGCTGGAAAAACAGGTTTAACTTAATATAAATAACAAGACACTACAGTATGCAGTACAGTACAACACCTTGCCTCCTGCTGGGAAACTCCTTGTTTCTGTTATTCTGGTTTCAGTAAGCATAGCTGCCACCTTATGTTCCTTAGTATGAAATAAGATAATTATAGCATAAGAAAATATTACTCAATCAATCTACTGAAATAACTGTTAATACAAGCCTTCTTTTAAATTTTGCTAAACAAAATATGCCTCAGACCAATGCACACAGAAGATAGGTTTCTTTGACCTCAAAAGAAATTTAAATAGTAAAATTGACTATCTGATGAAACAATGCACAGTGATGAAAACTGAATTGGGGCCCAAACTGATTCCAACTGAACTGAGTGGCAAAAATCTCACTGATTTCAGCAGGAGCAGGATTGGGTTCTTAGGGCCTGGTTTACTTCTCACTTAAATGGGTGTAAAACAGGAGTAAATCCACTGGAATTAATGGAACTGCACAGGTGATAACTAATGTGTGTGAAATCAGAATCAGGCCACATGACTTCACTGGAGTAACATCCTGGATGAATTTGTCCCCACTGTTCCTACAAAGCCATAGTTTTGTTCTTGTGCATGTGACATAATATTGTGTGGATTCAACAGGGCAATAAAAATTCAGCCTTGTGAAATAGTTAAGCTCCTTTGCAAAATGATGAATATTTTTCTCTCTCTCTCTCTTTTTCTGTAGTTCTAAAAACAACAGCAAAGACTAAATAGTAAGTGGCTCAAAATCTCTCCACATGAGGCACCTTACCTCGCATGTAATGCAATGTACAGGAGAAGAGTATCCAATCAAAAAGAGCAATTTTTTTCATTGATTATAAAAGGATCCTAGTTTTAAAATGCTATTGGACTGAATGTTTCATTTTAAGCAGCATTCCATAACATCATCTAATATCCATCATAAAATAAGGGAGAGTTTCTATTGGTACAGGCATAGGAAAAAAGAAAGGAGAGGTTCAAATGTAGGATTGTGCAGATTAATCAGGTTTATGGGGAAATAAAAATGTTCTGCATATGTGTATGGCAAAGGTTCTTACAGGAGAAGCTAACTATCATATATTGTTTGAGCATGACTATGCCTCAGTTATGATACATGTTAGAAAAGGATGATGAACTCTAAAACTCTCCTGGACTTCAGTGGGAGCAGAGTTAGGCCAGTGCTGAAAGTTTTTGAAATCCTGCCCAAGCTCAATAAACAGCTTGATCCTGCACTTGTGGCACCTTGGAAAATCAGTTACCATGCAGCAGTAGTTGATTTTCCAAGACAACTGACAAGGAATTCACATACACTATAGGGCAAGATCAAAGCTCAAGCCCATGTGGTTTATGGGCTGGATGCTAGCTAGTCTTTACATGGGTGTGGAGTATGGCATAAAAAGCCTCCTCCCCGCCCCCTCCCCAGCACAGCTTGCATAAGGACCAGCAGAATTGCAGTGTCTATGCTCCAGGAAGCATGAGGACTGCTCCCTAATTATTCCCTCTGGGTACATGGTGCCTCAGAAGGGGTGAGGAGCCAGTGGAGATCGGTGTGTGTGTGTGTGTGAGCTTGGGAAACCTCTTACATGGGAGGAGTGGTTTGAGTACTTCTGTGTGTGTACCCCATGCTGGCCCAACAATCAAAGGATTTACCAAGGGACTGCCTGCCAATGCTGACTGGTAGCCTCACAGTAGCTGGGAGGATAAAAGGGCTAGAAAGCAGAAGGGTGGGGTGGCTACCAGAGGAGTGAGAAGGCTGGACGGGGCGGCTCTAGCTTTTTTGCCGCCCCAAGCACGGCAGGCAGGCTATCTTCGGTGGTGTGCCTACGGGAGGTCCACCGATCCCGCGGCTTCAGTGTACCCTCCGCTGAATTGCCACTGAATCCACGGGACCAGCGGACCTACCGCAGGCAAGCTGCTGAAGGTAGTCTGACTGCCGCCCTCACAGTGACTGGCAGGGCTCCCCCTGTGGCTTGCCGCCCCAGGCATGCACTTGGAGCGCTGGTGCCTGGAGCCGCTGCTGAGGCTGGAGAAGAGAACTTCTAGGACAATGTGCAGAGACGACCAAACCAACAGGCTGAAGAGCCTGCATAAACCAGGGGGGAGGTAGGAAGGAGCTTAGGGCACAGCTGGAGTCAATGAACCCTGATCCAGCTTTTCTAGCTCAAGGGCCCTGAGCTGGAAACCTCAGTGGTGTGCGTGAGCTTGGGTTTCCCTACCAGCCCCCTGATGGACTTAAGAGCAGAGATGGTTTTCAGATTCCTGGGCACCAGGGATAGACTAACAGTCCTGCCCAGCTCAGTGAGCTCAGGTGCCACGCCCTGCCTGGCCAGAGTGGTCTAGGGCAGGGATAGGCAACCTATGGCACACGTGCTGAAGTCGGCACGCGAGCTGATTTTCAGTAGCACTCACACTGCCTGGGTCCTGGCCACTGGTCTGGGGGCTCTGCATTTTAATTTAATTTTAAATGATGCTTCTTAAACATTTAAAAAACCTTATTTACTTTACATACTACAATCGTTTAGTTATATATTATAGACTTATAGAAAGAGACCTTCTGAAAATATTAAAATGTATTACTGGCACATGAAACTTTAAATTAGAATGAATAAATGAAGACTCCGCACACCACTTCTGAAAGGTTGCCAACCCCTGGTCTAGGGTGACCAGACAGCAAATGTGAAAAATCAGGACAGGAGGTGGGGGGTAATAGGAGCCTATATACGAAAAAGATGCAAAAATCAGGACTGTCCCTATAAAATCTGGACATCTGGTCACCCTAGAGGGGGCACGGTTGCATTGATACACTGACTCACAACTTCCCTGTGCACCAGAGAGCAGGCCTGGGTAACCTGCTGAGTGGTGTGGCTCTGAAATGCCTGCAGTGCAGGGCTGTGTGCTGACATGGCACAATCTAGGCCTATGCAAATGTTTTCTTCAGGAAAAATTTATTTGGGAGTGGCAGAGTATTTTAGTGTCTTCAACCATGGAGAAAGAGCACGTGGTAGCTGTGAAATAATCCATGTTTGAACCCTATCAAACTACCTCTATCTTGAACCTAAAGTGTGCCTGTTTCTTAATCCTGGGTCTCTTCTGAGCAGACTGCCAAGTTTCGTGGTAGTTTTGAAATGCAGTTGATGTCCTTCAGGACTGGGACCACTAAATACACCAATGTGGACTCTTCAGTGTCTAGTTTCTCTGTGCCCGGAGATGTCAGTGAACCAGCCCTTGTGGGCTTGTTTTGGACATTTGGCTTCTTTGTCCCCAGAAGGTGGAGGCCCTGATTAATAAAAAATTTATTATCCTGCCTGTGGAATGATTTATGTGGGGGAACTGATGGAAGCCTCCTCTTTTGGCAAATTTAAAAGTAGGCTGGACAAAATGGTGGTGAATGTACAGAAGGGAACACCTTGCACTGGAAGGAAGATGGATTACATGGCCTAGCACTTCCTTATTTAACTTAATTCTGTGATCTCTGATATGGCTTTTAGGAGTGAGATGGCTGAATGGAAGCAGGAACATTTCTTGGTGCTCTTTGCTTTGCTATGGGTTGGAAGGTACTTTCTGAGGTACTTTTGGATTGGGGGCAATAAATTGTATTGGCAGCGTTGGTTGGATTGTATTGTTTGCAATATTTTGTTTGTTTTTTCCCCAAAATGGCTTTTTCATCAAAAACAGAAATTTCCACAGGAAATGTCCATTTTGACAATATTTTCCAGATTTTTTTAGACGAAAACAAAAAATTCTGAAGAAAAATTATGATGAAAACAAAAGCTTGTTCAGTGTATTGTAATTTTTTGAGGGAACAAAAATCAGTCATTTCCTGACCAGCTCTGTATATCAGCCATTCCTTCTGAGGATCCTGCTGAGAGACCACATCCATCCATTGCCTCCGAAAGACCTAATGAAGAGGGCATCTGTTCCTAGGAAGATCAAGGTAAAGAAAGGCCATTGGATTCCTCCACCCCCTCACACACACACCAAAGATATCAAAAGCTAAATAGAGGCCCCAGCAACTGAGTGTAGGGGGAAAGACTGGGGATGAGGTTTGCTATTTAACATAATATTGACTCAACCTACCCTGACTTGGGATAAGTTCTATGGGACCCTTCTGAAAATCCAGACCTCTAAATTCATTTCATTTGTGACATAAAATCCAAACATTCAAAGTGGTCTCAATGCAGCCTCTACATTTCACTGCCTGAAATTGCATGTGAGACACCTTGCCCCTGGATGAGTCAGCAGCAGCAGGTCTTGAATCTGTGAGCTCTGGATCTAAAACCATGAACCTCTATTGCTGGAGTTAAAAGACTCAGGGCATTTATCTCAAATGCAGTGGCAGACTACAGCCGTTAGAAGGGGAACAAAGAGCCATGCTGTGTCTGCGCTGCAGTTGGGAGCATGCTTCCCAGCTTAGGTAGGCAGACGTGTGCTAGCTCTGCTCAAGCTAGCATACTAAAGATAGGTGCAAAGCCCGGGTGGCACAGGTGTTGGCTTAGGCTAGTTGCCTCAGTAGAAACCTGCCTCACTCCTTGGGTCTGTATTTGGGCAGCTAGCCTGCACCTCTGCCTGTGCTGCCTCTGGGTATGCTGCTATTTTTAGCATGCTAGCTCAAGCACAGTTAGCACATGTATGTCTACCCAAGCTGGGAAGCACTGTCCCAGCCACGGTGAAGATGTACCCTCAGCCAAGATTACACATACATAAGGTTTTGTATGTGAAGTTTTGTGTGTGCATGAAAAGGCAGTTTGTGTGAGCAACTCCATGCCTTGGGTAGTGAAAAAGCTTGGACGCTCTAACCTGTCGGTGCAAAAAACCAAATGGATGTGCAGTGCGGTTTATAATCTGCTTTTAAAAATACGGTCACAGGCAGTAAAATTAAAACTCACCTCTCTAGATAGTGCTAGCTCATGATCTTAAAATATATTTCGAGCTAACATTTTTGTGAGTCATCTTACATCCTCTTAATGTGCAATGATATAAATGATTTGAACTCCATGAATTTAGGAAGAAGAAGGCATACATAGTGCTTTGTTCCATTATTAATATTTAGAATTCTCTGACATAGCCTTGTTGACTCATTGGGCCAAGTCTGTAACTCCACTGTAGCAAACAAGGGATGAATTTGGTCCAATCACTATGCCAATAAGGCTGGGTATGGTTTGCCATATGAGCTGTCACTATATACAATATGCCATCTTTTAACTCAACAGCCAGAATAAATTATTGTGGTTTTGGATTCTAGTGATGCTTTAATGAGAAACCTCGAATGGAAGTACTTAGTGTGGGGACACTTCATAATCAGTCCCCTCAGAAAGTAAAGATAGCTTCATTACACACAAGGGGGATGATTCTTTTTAATCAGAGATGTCTTGATGAACAACAACAAAATGTGAAATAAATTTGGTTAGCAGTTATGCCAGACTGCTGTGCATTGAAAGGAAAGCAAGGATTGCATAAGGCCACATTTTAACTGAAAGATCGTACAGGGATATGAACAAAAAGACAGCCAATTTTTTTCAGGATATCTGGACAGTGCACTCATTCCTGTGTGGGTTTTGCATACCGCCTTGTCCAGGGCCAGATAAGCCATCTCTATTTTAGGAGTGATCTAAAGCAAAGTGAAATGAAGACTAGAAGTGTGAGGGGATCTGATCTGGAGGAAGCAATAATAAATCACACTTCACTGTAAAACCTCTTACTCTTTCACCTACAGCAACATTATTTTCCAATCAAACACTTCCTTAATAAACAAATAGGCTTTGTGTTTGAAATACATTTTTCAGGGGGGCTGGGGAGCTCAGGACTTGGCATTAGTACACCTACAGTGGTTCGAATTTGATCCAGGTTGCATTGCTCTCAATTTGTTGTTAGCCATTCTAGCGTATGACCCAGGTTAGAGAAGTTTGCAGTTCTTTGTGCATTGTCTGTATTGCCAAAAGCTGTCACACTAACACCAACTGGACTTCTGTTTGTCAGGTCTATCATCAGAGAGATTGAATAGGGTTCAGTAGAGCCAGGCAAAGAGAAAAAAGATTTCTCACAAATACTTAGCTGAATGTTTAAAAGTGAATTCACATTGATCACATTCATGTACCTTTTGCATTAATTTCTGCAAATCTTCCAGCAAATAATTATACTGAAAGGAGTGTTTCCTGAAACAGCACATTTTTCAGGGAATACTGGAGAGCTATTCATGGGAAGTGAATTTTGAATTAATAAATGTAAGTATGCGATTAGTAATCTAATTATGAGAATTATCCTCCTTCCTCTAGGGGACAGAAACATAATGGGCCATAATGATTTTTCATTCAGTTACATAGATGTAACTTGGTTGACTTCAGAGGTGTGGCAGTGCTGTAAAACTGATGTAACTGAGTGGAGAATCAGGACCACCAGGGGATTTATGGACTAGATTTTCTGATACGTTCCAGCAGCTTTGCCACACTTTGGCAATGCAAAGCCTCCATAAACCCAGCTCAAACCCTCAAAGCAACTGGAGCATACTGGTGAGTCTGGGCCTATAATAGTGAAACTACTTAATGCAGCTCAGCCTGTGAATTCTAACAATTAACAGCTGATGACTGAGCTGCACGCCAAGAATTATTCATAGAAAATATTAATTGAACAGTTTAAATAAATTTGAGAAAATCACAAAGTCTTTGCAGACAATTAATTAGCAGAAAAAAAAATGCCTGTTAAATCATTTGCAGTAAGTTATGCAGCTTGACTGTTCTCCCTCACTGGGCATTCTGGGGACAGATACACTGCTAACATCCATGCTGTGATTGTTCTATGGATAAAGAAACTACTTTGCTTTTCAGTGCCAGCAATCTGGCGGCTTCCAATAGTACTTCCCCCCCCCTCCAACACTGGAAAATGATGAGAGAGTTTGCTAACACACAGATTTAGTAAAAGAAACAGCTGGGTTGTTCTATATCTAGTTCTTTGCAAAGACTTTAGGCATGTCTGTGCAACATGGGTGTAGTGTGATGAGCTGTTTCTGTTGAGAAACCAGAGTTTACAGAATAAACAGACTTGAGGTAAACCCTGATTATGGGGAAAGTCTGTGCATTAGGATCCCTACCAGCATTAACTCACACGCCTGGACTGTATTTTTGGAAACACTTCCAAGGTTTTTCCTTTGTGAATTGGTGTAAATGGTTTGTTGGAGCCAGGCGTGTCTCAATTCTCACCGACTTTCCCCTAATCTTTTTGACTTGTGCAGGGCCTCAGACAGGCATAAGCAGATCAAGGGATTCTCTTGGGAGAGCTCAGCAAGTAGGGTACTGTCCAGGAGAACAATTCTTTCATTTCCAAGTTCCAGCCACGCACATAGTTATACACTTTTCTAAACAGGGAGGAAAAACAAAGAAATGTATGTGAATTAGCTACAAGGAATTACCTAAGGTAAAAGACGCAGCTATGTATGTGTTTTCATTTGCTTGTGCCTCTTGATTTTGTCATAAAGGCTAGTTTTCTGGGCCAAATTCTGCCCTAGAGAAATTTGGGTGCAACTCTCACTGGCATCTCAGGACCAAATTTGGTGATGGGGGTAAATCAGGTTTCCATTTACACATTAGGCGTAATTTGGTCAGAAAACAGCTGTAATTTGGTGCAAGTGGTAAAGTAGTGTAAGAAGCAACTTCTCCTGGCCTTTGAACTTCTACACAACCGAATTACTGCCTAACTGGCCTTAATGCTGTCATCTCTTTTCATTCCCCATCACCACAAGGAGCACAACTAACCATTCCCTTTGTATCCTCCACCCTCTTGTTACCTTGATCTTCAAAAGGCCTAAGACATGCACACATGCTTAAAGTTAGGCACGTGCATAAAGGTTTGAAGTATCAGAGCCTTATTTCCTTCTTTCTTATAGCCTCCCACACCTGGACATATGCCCTAGTCTGCTCCATGATGTATTATTAATTATTCTTAATTATTAGTATTATTTTTTTAATACTTATTTATGCAGAACTAGCCATTTGCTATGGCATTTTGCAATATAGATAAAGATGGATTCTCTGCCCTAAAGATTTTACAATTCAAGTTACAATCTAGCAATTCTATTCTTTATACTGCCTTGCACCAGGTGTCATTACTTTACACCTGTGCAAAGTGGGTGTAGAATGTGCCATCTGTACAAGAGCAAAACTCTCCTTGAATCCAATAGACCTAAATCCTGAATACCTTTCTTAGGATTTTCTTAGTCCGTATATTCAGGCAAAAATTTCATAGCTAATGAGGTTTTTTGAGTGTGGGCTGAGGGAAAACGGAGATCAGGCCAAATACTGAGGTTCTATGATAGTATTATAACCTCTGCCTATTCTTCCCAGTATAATAGGATTTAGCATTATTAAAAAGACAGGATGAGTATTTTTCTAACTACATGGCCAGAGATTTCTCATAGTTTAATTTGTTCGGGGACACAAGTGAAGGTTCAAAGACTAAAGGTTGGTTATGAATTATGATGTGAGTTCACTCAACTTTGAACTGACATTTGGCCAGAGCTTCAAAGTTAGGTTTTGACCAGTTTTCTTCAGATTTGCACTTCAGGAGGGCACACTATTATCTGGGAATTATTAATTAGAAGATGCTTTACGCTGTTGCATCACTCACAAACAACTGGAACGGCAATGTGAAATGAAAATGAAAACAATATTCAGTCCTCTCTCTTTGAAGTTAAGGGGAAAAAACCCTCAGCATATATCTGAATTACCACATAAAGCAACGTTTTTTCTTAAGTAGAGATCAAAGTAGGGGGAGAAAAGTATCACAAGGAGTTCACTTTGATGAGTTTGGTTAAGAATCAAAACTTGCTTTGATAGGGGAGATACAGACACAAAGCACTGTGTGCCGCGGATTTGCTGAATATGTTAAAAAAGTGCTGAGCAGTATTAAATTAATGCAAAACTGAAGATTACACAAGGGTAAACACTGCTGCTAATGTTTGACTAGAGCTGAACTGAGGGCTGAGTGCTTCCACTTAATTTACAGACCATGCCTACGGCAGCCCCCAGGAGGCTGGGAGTGGAGGAGACAGACATTTTATAGTGAGGAGCCACATGATTATTTTTAAATTTAGAAAAAAAAAATCTGGCTAAAGTTTCTGCTTCAAAACTTTGAGGAGAGGGAACTGCAAGAGAGAGAAAGGACAGTGGCTTTTAAAATTGAGAGACGGATCTGTTATGCTCGGATTTGATAGGTGTGAATGGCTTCAGTAAATTCTAGAGCAAAACTAGAGCTGGGAGAATAATGTATATCCACTAATATATTTGAGAAATGTCACATCTCTTTCTCTTCATGAAATGTACATGAACTGATTGCAGAATTTTCACATTTATTCACAAATTAGTTCAGAAAACAATTCTTAGTCTGTGGATCTGCAGACTATAAAACTTCAAAATTCACACTGTTACATAGATCACACGATATTGCTTCTGATCTCAGATTGGAAAATAACTGACACCTATTCAATTCAAAATTGACTTTCAGTGAATATTCAAGCTTTTGAATGAGAAATTTGCTTTTCATGAGTATTTGTGCATGTAAAGCCCAGCAATAAAATATTCATGATAAATGAAACCAATAGAGTTCTAAACAAAGTGAAATCCGGATTTACTTTCAAATTCAAATGCATATTTGCATGTTGTACTCTCCATCCAGCTCAAATTATGACACATTTTTGTTTCCAAATAAGCTGGGTAGTTCCTGTAGTGTAGTCTGATAGTCCCTATTCTGCATTCCTTACTCTGGGAGAAAGCACCCATCAACTTCAAAGGAAGCCATTTTGGAATAAAGGCTGCAAGCTAATGCCCTCACTTTGTAATAATTAGTTTTATGTAAGAGCCTAAATATAGGGGACCAATCTTGAACTTCTTAGTTGGGCAAGATTCCCATTTGCTTTAATGGCTTAGGAGCACGGAAAGGAGTGCAGGACTGGATCTGGATTGTCAGTTTGCTGAATGATCTCTTAAATTACACTCACTCACTCCTCAGATAACTCTTTCCTGGTCACTGAAGTTATAAATGCCTTTTAGACACACATGAGATACTGTGTCTTCAGTACCACAGCAGTGGATATCTTTACATTGGGTTTTCATCATATACTTTAATTTTCTAGGCCCAGGGATGACCATAATTGCTGAACAATTCAATGTAATGGAATGGGCTAATTCAGCGCTTTTTACTGCATTTTTCCACATAATATCTAAAATCTTGTTCCACGGTAACCCATGTTTATGAAAGCAAGTACTTAACCCGCACATTTCCTGGGCTTGAATCATTTCCTTAATAAGGCATAACATTTTACAAAATCACTCCCTTTACATTAACACATCATTATAAGGCGATATCGAAGTTTAGCACATCAGGGACATACTCTAGTCTGTGCAATGTAATGCTACACCATCAGCTTCAGAGATGTGCGCTGCTGCTTTTGAATGATAATTATGTAAAAGCAGTATCTTCTCTTCCCTGTTAGTTACAGGTTTTCTCTTGCACAGGATGAAATATGACAAACATGCGCGCTTTACTTTTAGTTTTGGCTTAGAGTATAGTACGTGAAAACAAAACAGCAAGCAATGGCTACAACTTCTAAACTTCTAAAATCGCAGTTAATAAAACAATATTAAAGGATGGCAAAAATGATTAAAATCTTTGCATTTCCTTTAGTTCCTATGTGCCATCAGATAGGAACCTTTGCATAGAGATACTGAATGGGCTGTTATATTAATGCAATAATAATGGAAAAGAGTGTTGTGTTACGACTTGTGGGTCTTTATACTTTGGCAGACTATTTTGACTTCTAATATCTAGTGATCCTGCAAACAGTTAAGTTCATGTGTAAATTTACTGGTGGTGGGAGTAGTCCCTTTAACTTAAATACGATTACTTGCATGTGTAGAGTTATGCATATGCTTAAGGCCTGAGCTACACACAGACTTTGTACTGATATAATTGTGTTTGTTCAGAGTGTGATTTCTTATCAGAATAGTTGTACCAGCACAAGCCCTGATGTGGGTATAGTTATGCCAGTGTGAAAGTATCTTGCACTAGTATACCTTATTCTCTTATGGGAAGAGGAATAAGGTATATCGATATAAGGCACCTTTATACTGATATAAGCCTGTTTATACCAATATAACTTTATCCAGACAAGAGGGATTGTAGTGCTTTAACTATACCAGTATATTTGAAGATGCAAACTTTTGCATGTAGACCTGGCCTGAGTGTGGGCAGGATCGGGGTCTTACTGAGCAAATGGGAAAAAAGCTCTCCCCCCTATAACATAAGAACACTTCACAGCTTTCACTTTGCTTATTGCTAAGGTTTTTCACAGCAGGAGTTCAACCAAAACTAGACATTTGATTAATCTATGCCGCTTTATTTATTAATAGCACTGTTGACTGTTATAGTGCCTTTTAGCAGGGGATCTCAAAACACTGTACAACATTAGTTTGTTAAACCTCATAACATCCCTGAGCTGGGAATAGAACCTAGATCATCCAACTGTGCTTTAGCCCCAAGACCACCCTTTTCCTTTGATGGGACAGTCTTGCCCAAATTGAAGTCAACTGGAGTTTTGCTATTGCTTAAATAGTAGCAAGATCAGGGTTGTAATTGGTAAGAAATATTAAATGAAATATAGACAATGGCATCATTTTATAAAATACCCATATTTGACATTTTTCTGTTACCATCTCTGACTTTTCTCACATTGTGTGAATTATATACACACACACAGAGTTTTTGACAGTTCAAATCATGTGAAGAATGAGAGAATTCCAACAGTTAAAAAATAATGGATGAAGTGAAGAGTACTGGCACCTAACATTTTGCACATCATACCGTACAGCGTTAAAGAAAAGTAAACACACAAGGGTTAGCCACAACCAGAATTAGCAGTGCTAGCCTGCTGGGTCAGTTCTTTACAGCATGTTCAGGATTAGTATGAGCGGCTAGCAGCATATTACTACAGTGAGGCTATTTGTGTGGGACTGGTCTTATTTCCCTTGAAAATGCAAAATCGTAATTATTGGGTTTCTTTCAGTCTGAAGCGATCCAGAAATGATACATCTTCTAAGTGTGTGGGAGGAGAATTTCCTTTCTTTGTTTTATTTCTCTCTCTCTCTCTCTCTCTCTCTCTCGATACTGATGCATGGCAGTAAATTGTGCTGATAAAATATTTTATTTATTCAACAAACTTCACTTCTGGAACCTCTGCAAGCAGATCATGATTTTTCTCAAATGTATTTGAAAAAATTCCATTAAATTTAAGCCACATGATATTGTTTCTGTTTTCTTATTGGATGGTGGCAGCTCTTGTTAGGTTTTTGGTGTGAATACTCAAATAGATCATGAGTACAAGCTTAAAATTTGCCTTCTTTGTGAAATTCATCTCAGTACAGAGGGCCATCTGAAGGTTTACGCTCCATGTATACCCAATTTAAGCTCTGTTTTGGGATTAAGTGGTACTATTGCATAGAGGGATTGTAAGGGAGATAGAGGGCTTGATGGGATGGACGTCTGATAGGGACAGGAATGGAACGTCTTTGAGCCAACGGTGATCCTGCCGGGTACAAAGATTTGCATTCACCACCTCTTTCTATTGTTCAGTTTGAGCACTAGATCCTGTATGTTGTCACTGCTGCTGATGGTAAAACGAACTGGTTTGCCTATCTACTAGTTCTTCATCCAACCCACAGGGACCTAGTTAAATTTGAGGCTGGGGTTGGAGCCCTAATTCATCACTTAAGAAGAGCCTGCTGCCTATTCTGTTTCCACAAATTTGTTTTGTTGCACTCAGTAAACTGCAGGAGGCTCTCTAACAGCAGAGCCTTTTAAAGGGATTGACTTTACCCCAATCCCCATGCAAGTTCCTCCTCTGACAGAGAAGCTAAAGCCAAGGGAGAAAGGGAGAGAGTAGGAAAGAGAGAGGGGGTTAAAAAAAGCTAAAAATGAAGACTCACAAAGAGTCTTTTACTGAGGAGTTTGGCATAGCACAGAAGGTTACCAGTAAGGCACCAGCAGCAGCATACAGGCAGGTTAATGTCCCTAAAACAAAGTATGAGCCAGTAATAACAGGGTCTTACAAATAGCACTTACAGCTGGTAAGAAAGTCTGCATGGTAACACACCATTAGATTTAGCAATTACTGCATATAGAGAATCATGTCCTCACGTTCTGATGGGGCACAGTGGGAACCGTAGCAAAGAGCTTTTCTCCCAAAGATACTTTCTGGCATATACCTTTCAGGAATAAGGAAAGCATAAATAGTAAGAATTATTCATTGTGTCCTTTGTTTTTGAGGCCAGATTAAAGGTGACACAGAGTTTGGGCTCAGTCCTATAAACACATATGCATGAGTAAGTTTACACATGTGAACTCAGTGGCACTTCTCTTTATACACAATTACTCATGTATTGCGTGATCAGGCCTTTTGTATGAAAGAGATTGGTTTGTCTGAAGAGTTAGGGAAGATTTTGAGGATGAGAATGAAAAATGTGGCAGAGGTTTGTGAATTTGACAAAGCAACTGGTAATAATACAGAGCTTTGCCCACTTGGGTCAGATTTTAACCTGCAAATTTTGCAGTAATTATTCAGGAAATGTGTAGACACCGTTCTGATTTTTTCCCCATTTCAACAGAGCATTTCACTTTATTGCAAAAATAGAAAAATTGACTGACAATATGGAGAATGTTTGGTGTTTATAAAATATATATATTTTTTTTTGCAAAAAAGCTAGAATTTCCAGCATTACGTACAGTAAATGCAAAACTATCTGATAAGTTCATGTTATCTTTTCTTTAATAATTTCTTCTTTTCTGAGCTTTTGGATCTGTTCTTTACACCGGTTGTTTTTTCATTTGTCTACCACTAGCTCCAAAGTAGAGATGTGTAAAAGCAAAAGAATGTCTTCATGAAATTTAGCCTGAATATTTAGCTTCTCCCCTGTCCTCCCATTTTACTTGTATATTAAAGTTTTAAGGCAATGGAATATTTAAAAGTTGAAACATGAAAGTATGAAAAACATCTTTGTGAGAAACTTTGTGTTTACAACATTTTATAGATACAGAAGTTCAGTAAGTAAGTTAATCAAAAGTTAATGTGTTGACATATAAAAAAAGAAACTGTCCAGGGATCTAAATGTTTTACAATCATGAAACACTTAAGAAGCTGATCCAGCAAGCAGCTCCAGGCCTAGCCCCATTGACTTAATTGGGGCATTGTGGAGGTGAAGGAGTCTGCCGGTGTGGGATTTTTTGCAGCATCAGGACAGTAATAAATGAGCCTTGCAGTGTCATAAATCAAAATAAATAAATAAATACATCTGGTAGTAGACACAGATAAAACGGCTGTCTCCCCAGCAGCGTGCCATGGATGCCTTAGAGAATGAACTGAGTTTCACTCACAGACTGAATGTAAAATCTATAAAATTAAAGTAATGGGAACCAAAAGGGAAAATGGGACCACATCCACTCATCTGCTGTGTGTGTAGCACAGTAGGGGATTTTAATGACTAGGCCCGAATCCAAACCCTGTTCAAGTCAATGGAAAGGTGTCCATTAACTTCAGAGGGCTTTGGATCAGATGTTATAGGGGCAACAAATGTAGACAACAGAGATGAGGCAAATTGGTTTTGTACTTATGGCCGACAGGAATATGGAATACTCTGCACTTTCCAAGCCCTCCCTTCCCCTGCCGCTCAGTTGTATCTCACACTGAAATATTATTCCCATTTCAATAATTCTTGCCCTGCTACAAGCACTACAGGGACAAGAAAATAAATTCAACCAAACCAAAATAATGCAAATCTCAGCATTAATTCAACAGAACCGCAGATAGTAGGGTAAATGAGCATGCAGGAAACCAGCCTCCCATAACAAAACCGCACACAGACGCATGCTGTAAGCTAGTCTCCACACTGCAAAATTACATTTAAAAAGCAGGCATTAAATTAGTCCTGTCACTGTAAAACTACAAAAACATGCAGTAAACCAACCTTAATGTTGAACAATATGTGTAAAAGAAGTGATGGAGAAATCTCTCATTGGTTCAGAGATTGATTTGAATAAGAATCCAGATGTCTGATGGAACTTCCCATTACGCTTCCAAACCAAAACATGCCACCTTCCTAACAGGCCCAGAAACAATCCTCCGCCAGCTAACCTCCCTGTCCCTCTGCTTGCTGTTATGTTCTTGCAGGGAGTTCCTGCTCCCCACCTCGGGTTTCTTTGATAGATAACTGGCTTGCTTCCTCCCTTTGACATCTTTTAGGAGTCTATTTCATTGCTCTCTCCACACAAAGGACTGTGAAAATTAATTAAAAAAAAAAAAGCTTCTGCTGACACCTCCTGAGCACATGAGGATTCAGACGAGTGGGGCATCTGAAGAAATATCACCTGAATTCAGCAATGTAATGAAATCCAGCCAACCCATCTTGGGTCTCACGAAAGCACTGCAAAAATCTCTAACATTTGATTGACATCCAGATAGTGAAGAAAATATGCATCACCAACAAGGATATTTTCACTGCCACAAATAGCTAATTAATAGTTAATAATACAGTTAATAACTAATAATAAAATAGTTAATAATTACCAAAGTCAATGGAACTATCCTCACTTACACCAGCTGAGGATCAGGCCTTCTGTGCCTCAGTTTCTCACCTGTAAAATGGAGCTAAGAATGCTTCCTTTCTCCCACACTTTGTCTGCATTGTCTATTTATCTTGTAAGCAGTTTGGGGAAAAGACTGTCTGTTGCCATATTTGTGTACAGTGACTAGCATATAAGACTTTAATGTCTGGGGATCACAGATGCTACTGTAACAAAATAATAATAATGGACCTCCAAAGATGCATGTTTTTTCCACCCTCCTTCTAAAAACAGGGCCCTTTCAGGTACATCAAATTGGGCACCGAAACATTGAGGCCTTCAAACTAGTCACTTTGGAAAATCTTGGCCAAATTTGTCTCTTTGCCTGGGGTTCAAACTTCACTGTACCGCACTTCTGACAACAAAAATTACTACATGACCCCACGAGGGAGGACTGAAGCCTGAACCCACCCAGGCCCCATCCCCCACAGTGGGGACCAGGGCCAGGGCCAGGGCCAAAGCCCAAGGGATTCAGACCTGGACTGGGGGGACCTGTAACCTGAGCTGTGCTGCCCAGGGCTGAAGCCTGAGCCCCGCTGCCCAGGGCTTTGGCCCCAGGTGGTGGCGCTTGGGCTTCAGCTTTGGCCTCAGGCGGTGAGGCTCAGGCTTCAGCCCCAAGCTCCAGCAAGTCTAACACCAGCCTTGGTGACCCCATTAAAATGGGGTCACGACCCACTTTAGGGTCCTGATCCACACGTTGAAAACCTCTGCTCTTTGCAGTTGTTATGTTGCTCATATTCATGTACCAGCCAGGCCACTGGGCAGAGGTGGGTGTTGTGCACACCCCCCCATCTACAACACTTAATGTTTATTGGAAACGATCAGGCTCAGAGTACACCTGATTTTTTTTAAAGGTTTTCTATATCCTCCACTTCTGCCAGTGCAGCTACTAGTCCCCCATCTCACTTGCATCCTGCTGAGTAGGTACAGCTGTATGCAGTGTCTCCTGTCAACCAATGAGAACCCCAGGAGAAACAGTGGTGGAAGGGATAGCCTACCAGGAGCAGTGATGGGAGGGCCTCTGACACTGAGTTACCTTTTCAAATGTCGGTAAGAGAGGCTGACAGAAGAAAGAGGAGGCCAAAATGGACATTCCTTCAGAGACACTGGTGCTAGTGGGGAGAAGCTGAGGGACTGCAGTATAGGGCCTCCCACAAAAGGTTAGAGGAAAGGCATTTATATGGAGTAGTCAACAGAGCAGTTTTTAAGAAGGCATGTGGTAACATATTTAGCGGATAATAATATAGGGGAAGGAAGATGTAGGGACGGAACATAAGGATTCTCCTCCTTGGATACTGTAAAGATGTGCTTGTTGGTGTGTGCATCTGTGGACCAAATCTGTCCCTTGAGTAATAGACCCACATGTAGGAATGGATGTGGAGAGATGGGCGCATCGCTCAGTTTTACACACCATTTCCTTTAGGCAACATCCCACCACTAGCATACACATGTAACTACTGAAACCATCATGTCCAGGCACTGGAAGTAGTTCGGATTAGAATGTGAATCCCCATCTTTTTTTAGATGAATATTTGGCTATTGAGCCAAAGGGTCAGAGCTACTAGCCCAAGCTATCCTATAATCTTGGACCTGATTCTATTCTAACTTACATTGGTTTATCTCAGAACAACTCCATTCATCTCAGTGAATGGGACACTAGATGGGGAGGGCTCTAACTTACCACAGAGAATTCTTTCCCAGGTATCTGGCTGATGGGTCTTGCCCACATGCTCAGGGTCTAACTGATCATCATATTTGGGGTTGGGAAGGAATTTTCCCCCAGGTCAGATTGGCAGAGACTCTGGGGGTTTTCGCCTTCCTCTGCAGCATGGGGCACGAGTCACTTGCAGGTTTAAACTAATGTAAAAGGTGGATTCTCTGTAACTTGACGTCTTTAAATCATGATTTGAGGACTACAGTATCTCAGCCAGAGGTTAGGGGTCTATTACAGGAGTGGGTGGGTGAGGTTCTGTGGCCTGCAATGTGCAGGAGGTCAGACTAGATGGTCATGATGGTTAGGGTGATCATATTTCCCTATGCTGAATACAGGACACCTGGTAAAATTACTCATATTCAAGCAAGTTCAATGGCAATGAATCATACAAACATTCAAATTAACATCAAGTTGACTGAGCCCCTGTTAAAAAGAAATACTGCGTAGTTGGATTCTTTTTATTTACCTTCTTACCTTTAAGGCTTTAGGAGTCACATGGGGAGAGGTGACACACAAACATTCCTGTACACCTCTCTCACACAGGGGGAGTAACCCGACTGACCTGACCTTCCCTGTCCGGTGCTCTCTGCCCTCCATGCCTGGCTGGGCCCCCAGGACAGACCCACCTCTCCTGGTACCTGGCACTGTATCTTCCTTAGGCAACACACTGGGGGAAGGGATCGCACAGGGTCACATGTCCCTCCTCCCCAGATTTCTGCCAGGGTTCACACCAGAATGTGGCCAGCAGCAACCTTTCGGCACTGTGCAGGAGGGAAGGGACAGGAGCTGCTTCCAGCTGCAGGGGGGTGGTGGGGATGACCTGGCCCATGTCTTTGCAGAGCTCATCTCTTCTCACACTGCCTCATCTCCCCCCTACCCACCCTCGTGGCTGGAAGCAGCTTGTCCCTTCCTGCCCGCACAGTGTCAAAAGGCAGCTAACACCTCCAAGCTGCTGCTGGCTACCAACATAACCCAGTCACTTCCTGTCCCATGGCTACAGCATGGGAAGGAAGGGGTTAAGCCCTAAGGACGCATTGTGCTCCAGGGCCCAGGGAACCTGACTGCAGGGGCTTCAGCGAACCAGACCAGAGAGCTGGCTCAACAGATGAGGGTACCTAGGGGTGGAGCAGCCCCATGCTCCCTGGGGGCAGGACCCAGGGTGGTGGTAGCGCATGGGGGGACAGGGATGCAGATGAAGAGGGTGCTAAGCCCCTGCCCCGGGGGCTGCTGTGGAGCTGAAGGGTTGGGGCAGGAACAGGCTGGAAATAGCTCCCCCCAGCCCCGCCACTCCAGAGCTTAGCTGAGGGGTGGAGAGACTTCCACGTGCCAGCGCAATGTGGGACTTTGGCACATGCAGGGCTCAGCTTCTCCTGGCCAGCACCTTGAGCCAGAGGGTTGTGGGCTTTCCCAGGGTGCTACCCCAGCCAGAGTCAGTAGGGGAAGGAAGGAGCCTCTCAGCCAAGCTGTTGGTGAGCTGAACACTCAGACCAGGGGCTGGTTCTCCACACAGCACTGGGAGCAGGACGCGCCCTGCTGGAGGGGATATGGAGGAGTGGTGGGGCTGGAGGAGGACTGCAAAGGGGGAAAGCAGGGAAAGGACAGCGAGAGGGGGAGCATAGAAAGTGCTGATGGTTGGACAGCAGAGGTGACAAGTAACTGGCTGCTGCCTGGTGCCTCCATGGACTCACCAACCACCGCAACTCGAAGCCAGTGCCGGGCGGAAACAGGATGGGGGGCAGGGCCCTGCTGGCTGACAGCCAGCACGCAGCAGGGGCTGTGCTAATGGACCAGCAGGGGGAGCAGCTGGCCCCACATGCTGCATCTTCGCCTCCTTACCAGCTTTGCACACCCACCCTCATCTTTGGCCAATGGACCCGCCCACTCACCGCTGATGGGCGGGCGACTGGCGAGTAGGGATCCAACCAGCAGCAGGACCCACCAGTACTGATTGGGGGGTGGGGTGGGGGGAGAGGGAGACAGAAAATATGGAACAATTTGTCCATTTTAAAGAAAAAGTCGGGACACCTGTAGGAGGGCTTAAATTCAGGACTGTCCCTTTAAAAATGGGACATCTGGTCACTCTAATGATGGTCCTTTCTAGCCTTAAAGTCTATGAATCTCTGAGCCAATCCTGATGTACGCTGGTGCTAGTGACATAAGAATGAAGCTCCGCAAATGGCATGTCTGGTATGTTATATCCAGCAAATGTGGCCTGGTCTACGCTATGCATTTAAACCAATTTTAGCAGCGTTAAGCCGATTTAACGTTGCACCCGTCCACACAATGAGGCCCTTTATATCGATATAAAGGGCTCTTTAAACTGGTTTCTGTACTCCTCCCCGATGAGAGGAGTAGCGCTAAAATCGGTATTACCATATCGGATTAGGGTTAATGTGGCCGCAAATCGATGGTATTGGCCTCCGGGCAGTATCCCACAGTGCACCATAGTGACTGCTCTGGACAGCAATCCAAATTCGGATGCACTGGCGAGGTAAACAGGAAAAGCCCCGCGAACTTTTGAATTTCATTTCCTGTTTGCCCAGCGTGGAGCTCTGATCAGCACGGGTGGCGATGCAGTCCCAAATCCAAAAAGAGCTCCAGCATGGATCGTACGGGAGATACTGGATCTGATCGCTGTGTGGGGAGACAAATCTGTTCTATCGCAGCTCCGTTACAAAGACGAAATGAGAAAGCATTTGAAAAAATCTCCAGGCTATGATAGACAGAGGCCACAGCACAGTGCTGTGTGACAAGTGTAACGGAAAGCCAAAGAATCAAATGGACGCTCATGGAGGGAGGGAGGGGGTACTGAGGACTCCAGCTATCCCACAGTCCCCTCAGTCTCCGAAAAGCATTTGCATTCTTGGCTGAGCTCCCAATGCCTGTAGGGTCAAACACATTGTCCAGGGTGTTTCAGGGTATATGTCGTCAATTTACCCCCCCCCCCCCCGTGAAAGAAAAGGGAAAAAAATCATTTCTTGACTTTTTTATATGTCACCCTATGTCTACTGCATGCTGCTTTAGATGCGGTGCTGAGGCAATAAATAGCAGCATCCTCTCCCCTCCCCTCCCCGGTGGCAGACGGTACAATATGACTGCTATCCACCGTCATCATCAGCCCGTGAGTGCTCCTGGCTGGCCTCAGGTGAGGTTGGCCGGGGGCGCCTGGGTAAAAATAGGAATGACTCCCGGTCATTCCCGGTAGATGGTACAGAACGGCTGGTAACCATTCTCATCATAGCAACTGGGGGCTGAGTTCCATCAGCCCTCCCCACCTTCATGTCTAAAGAAAAGATTCTGTACTGCCTGGACTATCATAGTAGCGGGATGCTGGGCTCCTCTCCCTCGCCACCCTTTAATGTCCTGCCTGGACTATCATAGCAGCTGGAGGCTGCCTCCCCCTCATTTTATCTCACTAAAAACTCAGTGTTTCTTATTCCTGCATTCTTTATTGCTTCATCACACAAATGGGGGACACTGCCACGGTAGCCCAGAAAGGTTGGGAGATAAGGGAATCAACGGGTGGGGTTGTTGCAGGGGCACCCCCCGTGAATGGCATGCAACTCATCATTTCTGTGGGATCTGACACGGAGTGGCTGTGCTCTCTGGTTCTCTGATACACTGGTTCTCTAGTATACTTGCCCCATATTCCAGGCAGGACTGACTTTATTTTTAGATACAACATAAAAGAGGGAATGACCCGGGGGATCATTCCTATTTTTGTCTTTGCGCCCCTGGCTGACCTCAGCGAAGGTCAGCCAGGAGCACCCATGACAGCAGCAGATGGTACAGAACGACTGATAACCGTCATCTCATCATCAATTTACAATGGAGCAGCAGACAGTACAGAACGACTGGTAACCGTCTCTGCTACCTTGCAAAGGCAAATGAATGCTGCTGTGTAGCGCTGCAGTACTGCATCTGTCAGCGGCATCCAGTACACATACGGTGACAGTGACAAAAGGCTAAACGGGCTCCATGGTTGCCATGCTATGGCGTCTACCGGTGCAATCCAGGGAAAAAGGGTACGAAATGATTGTCTGCCATTGCTTTCACAGAGGAAGGAATGAGTGACGACATTTACCCAGAATCACCTGCAACACTGTTTTTGCACCATAATGCATTGGGATCTCAACCCAGAATTCCAATGGGTGGGGGCGACTGCGGGAACTATGGGATAGCTACGGGATAGCTACCCACAGTGCAACGCTCCAGAAATCGACGCTAGCCTTGGTACATGGACGCACACCACCGAATTACTGTGCTTTGTGTGGCCACGTGCACTTGACTTTATACAATCTGTTTTACAAAACCAGTTTATGTAAAATCGGAATAATCCTGTAGTGTAGACGTACCCTGAGTGTGTTTATGAGCACTGATACATGCCTGGGATGGTAAATCTTAAAATTTCATTAATTTGAATTAAATGTTCCAATTAAATGCTCCTCCTTGAGCCCCTTACAAAGAAATTTATACCGAGTCTTTAAGATGTTAGTGAATGCATAAAGCAGGTGAATGTCATCATCACCTGACAGTAGCGATCACATTTCATGGTAAATAATTACCAGCTCACTACAGATGTGAGCTTCTTAAACTAATATAATTCATTGCAATGTGTTCACAGCCTGCAAATTGCAAATGTTCATTTTCCACCACAACTACAGAAAGGATATATGCAAGAGAGCCATATGTGCCAATCTGCAGCAAAGACTTTTAAAAGCCAGCTTGATTAATATTGTTCTTGTCTTTCTTCCTGGAAACATAATCCTGAAGATTTCAGTATAGAAGAGTGAGTGTGATTGTGCATTTCCCATTTCCAATGTACAAAATCTTTTCAATGATTCTCCTGACTCTACCTCCTGATTAAGGTAACCAGATCAGCATTCACAGCTGCTTCTAAAAACCTCATGTCAGAACCTCTTGTGTCCACTCAGCAGCCTCAGTCTGCTGGCAGTTCTGTAAGGACTGTTAAACCAAGGTTATATTGATAAAAACTTGTCTTAATAACCTTCTGTGCTTCACTGGGTTTTCCATAGCATGAAATCTATTATGAGATTAGCAGACATTATTAGTTCTTTGTCTGGCAGCTGAATCTAACAGCAAAGATCTTCAGTAAGCTAGTGGAACAACCAAGCTCCTACCTCAGTGTCCACATCTCTGTCATGGTCCAAATGACTCATATACAGTGCTACAGCTGTTTCAGCATTCTTCAGGTTTTAAGCCAGCTTTATCAGTGACTAAAGTTTATATAAGTAATCTATACCTCAGCATTTGCAATATAAAGACACCACAAACAGCTCTCTCTCAGACTTTAAGCTTTGGTAGGATATTATTTGGAGTAATTTTATTTAAAATGCAATATCCTTTTTCTTTTCTTTCTTTTTTCTTCTTTTCTATGAGAAATTAAATCAACAGAACTTGGATGGAACTGCACTCTTTATAAAAAGGGTTTACATCATTCGTGTAAAAAGGGGAAGACTGTCAGCCTTGATTGGAAAGTAATAATTCTTAAAAGGAATGAGTAAGGTGTAATATTATCTTTCCTGTGCCTGAAGTGATAGATATTTTCAAGATTTTTAAGCAAAAATGCAAAAGTGAATATGTAGTGGATCTCAAAGCTACAGCCATGGTTGGTTTAAAAAGAAATCCAAAGTAGTGTTAGACTCTGAAATCTTGCTAAAAGCCTTGAAGGGGCAATGCAATCAAAGCACACTTCTTTTTGCGTCTTTCTACTGCTTTTATACTACAAACAATGGGTGTAACTCCATTGTGACAATACTCCAGAGTATTGCAGTGGTGAATCAGGCCCTTGGTGCTTGCCGTCCCTTTATCTGGGCATTTCATTTACCAGCTTGTCTGCATATTCTGCAGCACAAAGATGGTCTACACACAACATTGCATTGGTTTAACTAAAATTGGCTTTAAAACGACTTAGTTAAACTGGTGCAAAACTCCTGTGTGGTCGCTTAAACTTATTTAAATCTGCATATTTAGATTAAGTCAATTCCTTACAAATTAAACTAAATCACTATAAGCCAGGTTCAAATAGTTTGAGAGTTCACGGTTCTAATCCTAGCTCTACCACATATGTCCTGTGTGACCTTAGGCAAGTCACTTCACTTTTTTGTGCCTCTGTTTCCCTTCCTGCCTTTTGTCTGTCTTATCGATTTAACTTTTAAGCTCTTCAGGGCAGGGACTGTCACTTACTATATGTTTGTATAGTGCCAGAAACAAAGAAATGGAGGGTGGGTATGTGTCTTCTTGGCATTAGGGTTTGTACATCATGTATGTTTATAATGACTCATTCTAAGTTTTAAAAACAGAAATTACAGGGAGAGACAAAAGCCAACAAAATATGTCTAGTCGTATAGTTAAAATTAGCTTAAATTCTTATATACCATAGGAAAGTAATCTAAGTAAGGAGGCATCCAAACTTTGCCCACTGAGACATGCTGGCAACATGACAAGGCCATACCAAATTTGTATTATTTAACAGAATAGCTGCAGCACCCCTCACCTTTAATTGACTAGTTCTGCAAGCTATAGGGTCCAGTCTGTTATGTTTTATTTTGATGAGAGAAGACAACTGTTAATAATAATAATGGTGCATGGTGGGATTTTGAGTCTCCACAAGTTCATCTCTGTACTAATTAAAAAAATGAAAACTACGGCAGACTCCATTGTACAACTTGATAAGTCCCATTTGCCCTCCCAGCAGCAAACCACATTTCACCAACCCTGAAAGAAATTTTTTTCCATGTAAATGTTATGGTTGAGACACTTCTTAATTCAATTTCTATAGTAAAAAAAATTTGCAGATGGAATAATTCAAATCCATCCATTTCTGTTTTGCAGATTTTCTTATTAAGAGATTAAAATTTTGTTTCATTTCTTGTTCTTTCACAGAGGAAGGCTGAGCTTGTGGTTAAGGCACTGGTTTACAGTAGATGTGGGTTCAGTTCTCAGCTCCGTCCACAAACTTCCAGTATGATGCTGGGGCAATTCACTTAATTGCTGTGCACTTCAATTCCCCATCTGTAAAATTAGGGTAATTGTCTGTCCTGTTTATTTAGATTGCTACCTCTTTGGGGCAGGAACTATCTACTGCTAACTTTGTTTTTTGTGAACATTTCTGAATTTCATCAAGGTCAGAATTTCTGTCAGCAAAAGGGGGTTTTGTATTTGTTTTGTTTGTTTGTTTGTTTGTTTTCCTCAGCAAAAAAATGGGCACAATTCCACCCCTGAAATAAACTGGAGGTTTCATCCATTTGCTTTTAGTAAAATTATACCATTTTCAAGAAGAGTGATTATCCCTATTTGCAGAGAAAGTCATTTTTACCCCACTGCAAACATTTTCTCTTATATATTTCTAAAAAAAAGTAAGAAATCTTTGGTAAAACAGAAAAGAATTTCACTTTTTGTGAAACGGCCAAAAAACTTGAATCAAACTAAAAACAACTATAAAAATATTTTTTTCTACAGGAAGTGCAAATAGTTTTTCCTAATTGCAGCACTGGTTACTCATTGATGGTTTTTTGTTTTCATAACTGACAAATATCTTTCTAGCAAACATGTTAACTGGCTTGTGATAGACCCATTGAAATCTTCCCACATCTAGACTGTTCCCATTCTTTTAGAGAGAAAAGGTGGGTGAGGTAATATTTTTTATTGGACCAACTGCTGTGGACCATGTTGCATTCCAATAATTTTATGGTATGGTACCTTCAAGCTGATATTGGGATGAACAGGAATAAAGTAAGAACGGTCTGTTTTTATTGTTGGGACCAAATCCTTCCCTTGGGTATATGTAAATAACTTCCAGTTGTTTCTACTGAAGCCTATCATAAAACTGACTTCAGTAGGAGCAGAGTTAGGCCAATGCCGGGCAATTGAAAATTTCACCCAATGTTCTTGGACTCATTGATGGCTGCATGCATGTATCTAAGGGCAGAATTTTGCTCTGTTGTATTGCTTAGTGAGAATTTTCATTGAACTACAGTTCAGTTAATTTAAATATATCACATAAGTAATGCCCAATAGCATAACCTCCCTCAAAAGGATATTAAAGTTGCAATATTTTGGAGCTTGACAATGTTTTCTCAGCCATGCAGGGTCACATCCTATAGCAGCCCAACCGCCCTAATGATTATTCTTTGTTCCTTTTTGACTCATTTTTTATGTTACTGTTTGTTGTGTTTTGGCAATTGTGTGACCCATGTGAAAGAACTTGTTCCATTGCTCCATTATTGTAACCAGTACTTGGGCAGTGTTCATTAATGATAGCCATATAACTGCAAACCTTGACTAAGATTTTCAAACATGAACTGTGATATTTGGCAACCCCCCAAAATAACTAGTCACTTTGGAATATCATGGCCAATATTACTTTTAATTTTCAAAACACAGTTCTCTAAAATATGGATGATACCCGGGCCCTAGTGAAGTCAATGGCAAAACGTCCATTTACTTGAATGTGCCTAAGATTTTGCCTAATCAAAAACAAGAAATGGACTCAAGTCAATGTTTGGTGTGTGCAATGTGGTATTTTTAATTTTATGTAATCTAAAGAGACCCCCCCCAATAATGGATAGTGCAAAAACAAACAAACAAACAAACAAACAAAAAGCTTCTTTCTGGAACTTAGGTCAGTCAAGTTTGTATATCAGCAGGAGATGGGCTGGAATTTAAACATCCACACTGAAATACCCAGAATCAGGCATCTGACCAACCTGTCACAGTCTTTCCGACATTACTGGTATGATCCCCAAACCCACAAATGACTGGAAGCTGGACTAAAGACTGTTTACATGTAACTCTTACACCGTAAAGGACAAGAACTAAAAGCTGTGAAATGGAGAAGATTAAAAGGAGAGCTCTGCGGAGCAGTTGGGGGAACTGTCATTGCTGGTAAACATGGAGGCAGGTGCACGTGTGCACACACGCTCCTTAGTTTCTCACTCTATTGCTGGGTCTATTAGGGAGAATCTCCATTATGCATGGGGCTTGATCTAACACTCATTGAATACAATGGAAAAGCTCCTGTTGATTTCAGTGGAAGTTGGATCTGACCTTTAGGGAGGAGCAGTTTGTAGAGGATATTATAGGATTGGGAAATGGTGGAGCAACTTGAAATGGAGTGTGAGTTGGTATATGGAGAGCCAGGGAAGGCTGGAGAACCAGAATGAACAGAAGGGATTTTGCATAGCCCAGAGAAGTTGAATCAGAGACAGTAAGATGCAGGGGATGGTACTGAATGTTTTTAGGAAGATTGTCCAGATGGGCTTCTCAGTGGCAGAAGAAGCTAGGAGGTTTGGAGAGACAAACCCTCCTTGAGTGCAGGATAAGAATTGTGACTTTCTCATTGCATTCAGTGATGTTTTAATTAAATAAAATGTGTGCCTGATGCACTCAGAAAGCCTTAAGGATAACTCTGGTGTGCTCTGTTATGCAGAGAGCTTGTTGAATACACGAAGACACTCAACTTATCACCAACAACACACCCACGTAATTCATGCAAACTCCCAAATGGAAACTTCCCAAAAACAATACCACATAATATCTCTCTTCCCTTCTCTTTGTGATAGGCAGTGGTGCAGCTAAGGGTAGGCTTGGTTAGACAGAGTATAATCACTTTTTATTTTTGGAGGCAAAAGTTTGCCTGTTTTTTGGCAGTTATGAATGCTGGTATGCAGGGGGAAAAACTGTTGACATTACATGCTTCCAATCCTCTTGTTTACTGAAAACAACCCCAAGACAGCTGCCTTGTTATACCTCCGGGAGGCAGGATCTTTTATGGAAACCTACCTGCACAATAAACCAGATATTCTCTTCTGCTAGATTAAGAATACCAATTAAAAAAACAAATCTTCCCCTCCCCTCTCGTCCCCTCCTTGTCAATGCCATGGACTGACTGCCTTGCCCAGCCACTGTACTAGTCTCCTGGTGACAGGCATGGGACGTGGTCAGTTCTTAATTATGGATTTGGTTTCGGAAGCATTAGCAGTGTCAGCCACATTCATGCTGGTCTATAAGAGACAACAGTAGTTTGGGAAATCTGAGCTGGCAGTGAGGGGTTTGCACTGCTGTCATGGCCACAAGGGGCTTGCATGGCGGAGGGAGTGTATTGTATGTACAGTGTACCAACATTTTATGGCCAAGATTTTCAAAAACAGATGCACAAAAGGGTTTTCAGTACATATTTAGATACCTAAATAAGTGGCCTGATCTTCAACAGTGCTGAGCAGCCAGCAACTTCCATTGAAGTCCAATTAAGCCCTCAAAAATAGAGCTGGGAGAGGTGAGCAATAATAATTTATTAGTGAATATTCAAAAAATGTTAAATGTGCATATATTTGTGAATAGCCATGAACTGTTTGCCCAGCTTTGTAAAATGGGCAAATAACGAATACAAATTTACGGACTGATAATTTAATGGCAAATTATCATAAAGTACATTGAAAAAATATTGAAGTCCTAATCCAAAATTCCAAAGGAAGACTTTTCACTGACTTCTGTGGGTTTTGGATCAGGCTCCAGATTATCATTTGGCCAGCTTTATACAAAAGCTAGGTGATGCCAAAGTTAAGCTTGCATGTACAACCCTAACTCTGCCCTCTTTTGCCTATGCATTATGACAGTGATCCCCAACCTTTTCGTCTGGCGGGCGCCAGACGAAGGACTGTGGCGGTGGTGGAGCACCTGCCGAAATGCTGCCGAATTTCTGTGGCATTTCGGCGGCAACACATCTCTATGATGTCGCTTGTCGGCGGCAAGTGACATCACCGAGAGGCATCGCTGCCAAATTTCTGCAGCGTTTTGGCAGTGACGCCTCTCAATGATGTCACTTGCCACCGACAAGTGACGTCATTGAGAGGCGTCACCGCCGAAACGCCACAGAAATTCGGCGGCATTTCAGCGGATGCTCCACCACCAGCCAGGATGGCGCCCGCGGGCACCGCACTGGGGACCCCTGCGTTATGATAACCGCATATGATGAGAAACTATTTCTCCACCAATCAATTTTTTCTATGATTTTAAAATAATTTATGTATGTAGGGTGACCTGTTTTCATGTATATTAAAACCTCTATCATTAATACACATGCACTAGCAGGCAGAGTTATGGTTATATATTCAGTCTTTTGACATTTCCTAATTTTGTGAGTCTAAGTATATAGCCTTAACATTTCATTAGTTTAGTTTTTTTTTAAAATTAACGTTCCCAGTTTATTGAGCAAAACAAGGGGTAAGAAAACATCTAGGCCTGTTTTGTTTGCACAGTTTAAAACCTGATGATATAACTTACTTGTTTCTTCATATCGGATGCTTTTTAAATAATCACAATGGCTCTAATAACTTGTATAATTATTGCATACAAAACTATGGATAAAAATCCAAAGCGGTTTAACAGTCCCAATGCCAACCATCCAGCAAAAAGTGATAGCCTCCCCCAACTAGCCATCCTGATTCTGTCAACCCTTCATCTCAAGAAAAACCTCAGAAAATAAATGTGTCTTGCCAGCATGCTCTGAAGCTCAGTAAATCTGGACTTTCTCAGATCAGGAAGAGGAAGGACATTTCAGAATGGAGGACCCCACATGGAAAAAACCTGCTACCAATCCACTCCCTATTAAAAAAAAGATTTGTTAGTCCAAACTCCTCCACTGATTACTCCTGTGGTAGTATGGTTCTTGCAAAGATAGAAGAGATCTCTCAAGTAGTCACTTCCCAAACCCTTTAGGGCCTTATCGATCAATAACTTAAACTCCACTATGACACTAAATGGAATCCAGTATAGACTACAGAGAATCATTGTAAAATAGTCTCTTTGCAAAGCATCAGTTAATACATAAGTAGACACTTTATGCACTAACTTAAGTTCCCAGTGGTCTTAAATGGTATCCTTTTAAGGCTTGGTGATACTAAAAAATTACATCATGATATAACAAGCCTTGAAGGGTCATGATAACTAACACAATGTTAAACAGGCTGTTAGACACTCAGGATGGACAGGGACTGTCATGTTTAACATCATGCCAGTTAGTTGGGTTTAAGCGTAAATACCATATCCAGGTCTGTCCTGGGTCCAGTAATTTTCAGTAATGATTTGGATCACAGAGTGAAGATTATGCTCTTTAAAATTTGTGGAGGAACACTTTTGAGAACAGGATTAGAATTCAACACAACTTTGACAAATTGGAGAATTGTCTGAAATCCACAAGATGAAATTTACTAAAGACTGGTACAAAGTATGCGTTTTAGGATGGAAAAATCAAATGCACAGCTACAAAATGGGAAATAATTTCTAGGCATTAGTACTCCTGAAAAAGATCCAGAAGTCATAGTGGATCACTAATTGAATACGTCAACATTATGATGCAGTTTCAAAAAAAGCTAATATCATTCTGGGATGCATTAATAGGAGTGTTGTACGTAAGACATGGGAACTAATTGTGCTGCTCAACTTGGCACTGGTAAGGCCTCAGCTGGAGTACAATATCCAACTATGGGTCTTTAGGAAAGATGTGAATGAACTGGAGAGACTCCAGAGGAGAGCAACAAAAAAATATACAAGGTTTAGGAAAACCTACGAAGAAAGGTTAAAAAAACTGAGCATGTTTAGTATTTAGAAAAGAAGACTATCATCAGCTCCCACCTCAATCTTCAAATATTGTAAGGGCTGTTATAAAGAGGATGGTGATCAAGTGTTCTCCTTGTCCATTGAAAGTCGGAGAAGGGGTAGTAGGATTAATATGCAGCAAGAGAGATTTAGGTTAGATATTAGGAAAACTTTCTAACTATAAGGGTGGCTAAGTTCTGGAAGAGGCTTCCAATGGGCGGTTGGTGAATCTCTATCATTGGAGGTTTTTAAGAACAGGTTTGACAAGGGATGGTCTAGCTTTACTTGGCCCTGCCTCAGGGCAGGAGGCTGGACTAGATGACTTACTGAGTTTCCTTCCAGTGCTACATTTCTATAATTTATGATTTTATGGTAGTCCCTCTTTATGTTGAGTGTTTAACAGAATTTTAGTGGCCATAATTCTTCAGAGTAATGTTCTAATATCATCTAATTTTCTAGCATAGACAAGCCCTTGTAGACATGCATCCGACGAAGTGGGTATTCACCCACGAAAGCTCATGCTCCAATATGTCTGTTAGTCTATAAAGTGCCACAGGACTCTTTGCTGCTTTTGCAGATCCAGACTAACACAGCTACCCCTCTGATACTTGAAGCCCTTGTAGAGTGCATTATGCTAGTCTAACCTCATTGTGACAAAGACACAGATAATTGTAGCAAGGTACCAAGGACAGGTGGCTAATTAAGGCTGCTGTGTTGTACACCAAGGACTTAACCAGCTCCAGCATACAATGACCACAACAGGTAGCTAAAACCCACCTTTCTCCCCTTAGTCAGCCAGGTGACAGACTCTGATCTTACATTTGCAGACTATGATATGGCTGGGCAATCATTGTATTGTGCTGATGGTATAAATATCAGAGAAATGGCATCCTGAAATCGTAACAAGCCCTGACTTTTGAAGAGAATTTATCTTCGAACAGGAGGAAGTAGAGACAAATGCTTGAACTGTATTTGTGTGCAAGCAACATGGTGAGGAAAAAGATGACAAGCATCTGCTTTTCTTCATGTGATTGGGTATGATGCATTGGAAGTACATTTGGCTTTGTAATATAAAAGGATAACATGAAGTTAACTCTACCAATGGATCAGTTCCAGAACTATTTCAGCCTGAAGAAAAATGTGATATTTGGATGTCTCTTTTCATTTATTACGAGAAATGAGACTGCTGCAGGAACAATAGATCGGTATGTGAATGTTTTAAAAATGAAGGCCAGGTCTTGTGATTGTGTGCAGCTTGACGGATGACAAACTCCATGGCTGACTATTGAGAGGACTAGATCTTTGGCCTTTAAGGGGAAAAAAAAGAGCAGAGCAAGTGAATACAGGCTTTCCTCTGAATGAAAATGAAAACAACATACACATGGTTTAAAGCAAAGAAATGGAAATCTATATACCAAACAGCGTTAAAAGAATATGGCCCGTGACAGTGTGACTAAGTATGGGAGTGGTTATTGGGCAAGTTTTTCAGAAATGTGTATTTGAAGTTAGACTCTTAAACCCTTGACCATTATTACTAATAAATAAAGTCTTTATAAAGTGCCTTAACCTTTCATGGCACTTTACAGAGATTAACAAAATAGACATGGACCTCACCCTGGAGAATTTCCAATCTAAGAGCTCCATTTTGACATCCTGACTCATATTGTCTGGTACCTTCCTATAAGAGAAGGCTCCTTGATTTCAGCAGGACTGCTGGCATGGTAAAGTACTACCTAATATAAGTCAAGGTGGCAGAATCAAGCACTAAATCAGACCATGAAAGAATGGAGGGAGGGAAAGCAGGGATGAGCTCTAAAACTGGTTTTCTAAAAGGTGAGCCATATGACATAGTGAGCAAATCAGATTTATTCTGATATTTTAAGTGGAAACTGAGCTAACACAAGGAAAGGAGAAGAAGACAGCACCGGAAAATGGATTTTGAAGAGAGATTTGAAGGAAATGCATGAAGGGGGAGATGATATTGTTTCAGGCGTAGAGAGCAATGTAAAACATGGCCCTAAAGTAAGAGTAGGAGACAGATATAAAGGGAGTAGTAAAGTGAGAAGAGTGGAAAAAGCATGAGGGGTAAATTGGAGGCCCAATGGAGATTAGAAACAAGATGACATTGAGAGCAGGGCTGTGTGCAGAGCTGTAAAAGTGAGAATGAAGAGTTTGAACTTTAAATGAAAAGAGACGGGGAGCAACGAAGGGATGGCACTGGGACCTTTTGCTGTTCACCATATTCATAAATGATCTGGAAAAAGGGGTAAGCAGTGAGGTGGCAACATTTACAGATGATACAAAATTACTCAGGAGAAGTGCAAGCTGATTGCAAAGAGTTACAAAGGGATCTCACAAAACTGGGTGACTGGGTAACAAAATGGCAGATGAAATTCAATGTTGATAAGTGCAAAGTAATGTATATTGGAAAAAATAATGCCCAGCTATACACAGAAAGTGATGGGGTCTAAATTAACTATTACCACTCAAGAAAGAGATCTTGGAGTCATCATGTATAGTACCCTGAACACATCTGCTCAATGTGCAATGGCAGCCAAAAAAAGCTATCAGAATGTTAGGAATCATTAAGAAAGAGTATAGATAATAAAACCGAAAATACCATAATGCCACTATATAAATCCATGGTATGCCTATACCTTGAATACTGTATGCAGTTCTGGTCACTCCATCTGAAAAAAAGATGTATAAGAATTGGAAAAGGTACAGAGAAGGGAGCTTCCATATGAGAAGAGATGGAAAACACTGGAACTGTTCAGCTAAGAAAAGAGATGACTAAGGGCGGATATGATAGAGGGCTAGAAAATCATGAATGGTGTGGAGAAAGTAAATGGGGAAGTGTTATTTACCCCTTCACATAACACAAGAACTAGAGGTCACCCAATGCAATTAATAGGCAGCAAGTTTAAAACAAACAAAATGAAGTATTTCTTCACAAAATGCACAATCTGTGGAACTTGTTGCCAGGGGATTTTGTTGGCCAGTTGCATAACTGGGTTAAAAAAATAATTAGATAAGTTCATGGACGATAGGTCCATCCATAGCTATTAGCCAGGATGGTCAGGGACACAACCCCTTGCTCTGAGTATCATTAGAACTCCAAATGCTAGAAACTGGGACTGGACAACAGGGAATGGATCAAAATTGTTCTGTTCTGTTCATTCCCTCTGAAGCATCTGGCATTGGCCACTGTTAGAAGACAGAATACTGGGCTAGATGGCCATTGGAATGACCCAGTAAGGCTGTTCTTATGACTCTTCAGAGAAAGGGGAGTGGTGACATGGTGAGAGCAGGGGAAGAAGATGATTACTTTAGCTGTTGAGTAGGTTGAACAGGGAAGAGACTGGAGTTGAGGATACCACACAAAAGAGTAACTGGGCTATACTCAATCTTGCATCTGACCCTCTGCTGCCTCATATCCCCCTTGTTGTGGTCTCGAAAACTATACCCAGACTCTTGTAAGTCAGATAACACCCCAGGGATCAGGTGATGGCCTGGTTACCTGGTCATTGAAAAAACAGCCAACAAGAAGCTCATTTAGGAAAGACATCTGTAGAGTGATCTGACAGCAAGTGTGAAAAATTGGGATGGGGATAGGGGATAATAGGGGCCTATATAAGAAAAAGACCCCAAAATTGGGACTATTTCTATAAAATTGGGACATCTGGTCACCCTAGACATCTGCAAGTAACCTTGGGTCAGGGGAAAGGACCTGGCTGAAGCTGACTGCAGGGAAGGGCAGAAGCCTGAAGTGGCTTGAGGGCATGCCAGGCAGTGGAAGCTAGGTTTTGAGAAAGAAATGTTGAGCCCAGACAGAATTTGAAGAAACTGTTGAGCTGGGGAAAGGATTGCTTTTTAAGTTGACATTTCAACTGTGATGCCCTCCAATATCACCCTCCACAGGAGAGGAGGAGGGAATGGATGCTGGATCTGTGTAGTCAACGCCCACTGATTAATAGGATGAGGATTTCACTCACAGATTTTAAGTCCAGAAGGGACCACTATGACTGTGCAGTCTGATATCCTGCAACATGGGACACAGAATTTCATTCAGTGATCTACTTGCCCCTTCCCTAGACAGCTCTGGTTCAGCCCCTTAAATTCCCATTTGTATTGAGGTAGAAGGTGCTACTTGTGCTCCAGGACAGGGAAGGACTTTACTAGTGGTTCAGAAACAAATAAGAACTGACTCAAACAAATCTTTTTTGAGGTTCCTAAACGCTCATCTCAGTTAGCTTCCTGCTCCCTGCCCACCAATCTCCCATTTTTATTTTTTTATCTTTGCATATCTCTAAACTTCCTGCCTTTGGCTGGGACCAATAATGTAAGAGCCAAAATACCATTACAAAAAAAAAAGCTGTTTTTGATGTTATTTCCACTGGAAAGCAGGAAATAACTGGAAATCTCATGGGGAAACCTCTTCTCATGAGATTTCCAGTCCAACTTTAGAGTGGTAGCCGTGTTAGTCTGTATCAGCAAAAACAATGAGGAGTCCTTGTGGCACAAGTCCTTGTTGTTTTAGTCCAATTTTAAAGATTCAAACTTTCAGATATTTTGGATAAAGTTCAAGTACGCAACCAAGGCCAAATCTTACAGACGTGTATGCATGCAACACCCAGTGAAGCCGGTGGGAGTTCTACATATCCAGTGGCTGCTAGAGTCTGCCCCCAGACTTTTGGGTGCTTATTTGAACTAAACTCCTGAACAGATTGCACAGAGCTGTGCTGCAGTAGTACTTTGATTCTGAACACCTCCAAAGTCTGGACTGGGAATACCAAATTTAGGTTACTCCCTGCTCTCCATCCAAAATAAAAAAAAGCAGGAGGCCCATTTCTGGATCTGAGATCGTAGAGAAGGAAATAAGCAAGAATACTGTTCTCAAGTTCTTATCTCCACTTTCTGTTCCTTTTGCTGTTTCACGGACATTGTTGATTTCATGTTGCAATGTGCTTCATTTCTAAAAGCATTCATTTCTGCACAAGCACCATTCTCAAGCGGACAGACATTCGCAAGGACAGCACTTTTGACGTGAAGCACCTTCAGAAATCAAATGCAGTAGCAGCATTCATGATTGTTATTATCACTAGATGCTATACACACACCTAGCTGAACGCTGTCTCTGCCACAATTTGTATGTGTTTTGTTTGATCACAGTTACTGTATACCCAAACTCTGTTCCCTATCCTATAGCTTTTGCACCCTCCAGTTTTCCTGTCTCTCTTAGTGTCTCTGTTGGGACTCAGGACTGTATTCTCATTCATTTACACCCACACATTTACACTCATTCTGTCTGTATGCATGCTTCAGCTCATACGTTTTGCTGCCTTTTACTACCTCTTTGCATTCCATAATAAGAGGCGGGAGAGGTCTCATATCTGAGATGAATACTATGGTTACAGGCAATATGCTCGGTGTTACATCTCCAGGGAGTAGTAACTGGGAGAGATATTACAGTATTTGGGTAAAAGTGCCTTTTCATTATATGGAACAGCTGCCCTCACTGAAACCACACTCGCTGGCTGCTTACTCCTGGGCGAATGCTGAGCCAAAAATTAAAAATTCTGTGCACAATATTCTAAAATTCAGCATATTTTATTTGTCAAAATAACACAATATAATCATGCCAGTGTCAATTATTTTGGTAATTTATTTCAAAATACCTGTCAGCAAGTATGTCTGTAACAATACAGACAACAAAAAGGATTCAGGAAATGTTTTTTGACAAATAGATTCCTTACTAGGCATATTAATACAGAACTTTGAGTAAACTACAGTACAGAACTGTATTTCCCGCACCTCTCAGAAGCAATGCAAAGGCTTGGGGGAGTCAGAGGCAATGGAGGAGCTGAGGGACAGGGAAGTAAATTGTTGGAAAGGAGCCTGGGAATGAACCTGGAGAGCTGTTGGGTGTGGGTGGGAAAAGTATGGAACAAGGGATTTTTTTTGCTGGGGGGGAGGGGGGATTGCTAGAGAGTTGGGGAATCTCCCCCATGCAGACCCTGACTGACCCCTAGCCTCTCTCATTCAGTCAGGCACATCAGCCCCTGTCCTCATGTGTCCCTGCACCCCCACTAAGCCACCCTCCTCCCCCACATCAGTGTGACCCTGCACCCTCCTCCCATTCAGCCATGACTCAAGGCTATCACCCCACTAGCTCCTGTGTCCCCAACACAGTGTGGCCCCCTCACTGGCCCTTCTGAACCCCAGTCTATGTGACCCCACCACCCAGCAGCCCTGCGTGTCCCACTCTGTCCATCCACATCAAAGCCCCTGCCTCCTCACCTGACCTTGAGGGCAAAGCGCTGTGAAGAAAGCAGCCTCTTCTCTTCCCTGTGCAGGGCTGGCTGGTCTGGCCTGCGAGCCAGCTGCCTTCTGTTCTGGTGACACAGAGCGTCTGGTGGGTGAAAGGTGTAATTGCAGTGCATCTCTGGCAGAATGTGGTGCAGAATTCCCTGAGTAGCAGCTGCTCACATTGTGGCAAGCGTTGTTCCCCCATTGCAGGTACAGAGGGTCTTGACAGCAGTGGGTATGGTGAAGGGGCAGCATTCTGGAAGCTATGTATGGAGGGATGAGGTCCCAGTGCATTGTGGCACAAAGCTGCATGGGGATCACAGCATATGTCTACATTGCAGTAAAACCGATGGCGACCCAGGCTCACTGGGCTTGGGCTAGGGTACTGTTTAATTGCAGTGCTTGCAGACATTTGGGCTCGGGCTGGAACCTGGGCTCTGATACCCTCTCACCTCACCGGTTCCTATAACCTGGGCTCCAGCCTGAGCCCAAACATCTACACCACAGCTAAACAGCCCCTTAGCCTGAGCCAGCTGTCATGGGCCAGCCATGGGTTTTTAATTGCAGTGTAGATTTACCCACTAGGGCCCAGTGCCTAAGGTGCTTTGGTGAACAAGATGGAATAGGCTGGGGAAAGAGCTTCTGGATTTCCTATTAAAGGACTGTTTGGTCACTCCGCCCTCCCACACATTGGGCTGGGGTGTTGATGTTGCCTGGAAGCCACTACATTTATAAGTCTGTGCTAGTAGCTGCACACTGATTCCACAGACAGGGAAGAAGGTTTCCTTCCCCCCAGACTCCTGTGTAGGTCCCCCGTGTGCATCTCTGCTATTTGGCTTGTGAGCTGGAGACTGCAACTGACCCTTTGAACATTTGGAAGGATTGATTGGGCAGTTTACTTTCCTCTATTTTAGATCCCTTTTTGGAATATCTTTTCCCCTGCCTAGGAGAGACTGATCTGGCCAGTATCTTGTTAGAATATTGTGTGTTGTTTGATTCTGATTTATGGGAGAGGGAAAAGCAAAAGGATTTCCTAAGAAATCCCATGGTTTGATTCTACCAGTCACTCTGTGTCATCACCACCTGTGATACATGGCCCCAAGCACAGCAACTCCTCCCAAAAGGGGTGTGGGTGCAATTGTGTAGGGTGTCCTGAGATGCATCTGACACAACACCATATGAGAGTAGCACTGGCTAACAAAGGGGGCATGGCCAAGACACCCAGGTGTAATCAGAGGCTCCTAAAGCAGCTTCTGCCAGCAAATTAAAACTGAGTTCTGGCAGAACACCCCAGGATGGCAGCTCTGCAAATACTGCCTACCCCTGAAAGTAAATCCTTCTCCACTTTGGATTCAGCAGCCTCAGTTGGTGCAGAGATGGGGAGTTAACACATTCTTATCCCATTGTGGGAGGGATGACATCCCTCAGCTCTTCCATCCTGTGGAACTTTCCACTGGGAATAAAAAACTGTAAAAGTGTCGAAAAATCTGTGGTGCTCTTGGCAGGATGGAAGGAGACGAGCGCAGCGTTGCCTTCATGTCAGTGTGATTTTTACCACTAGCACAATAATAATTCCACATAGTACTCCTGTCCTCACTGTGTGCTCAGCAAATGCCATGGACATGCAAAGATTTATACACATCAGCCACTGTCAGGGAAGCAGCAATAAATGTTTCGGGAGCGAATTTCTGTGGAAAAGCCTGAGAATGCATTGTCTGACCAGCAGCTGTTTGTTTACTATTGTAATTATTTTGTATTGCTTGTATTGTATGTAGAGCCTAGGGCCATAACTAAAAATTGAACCCCATTGCACTAGGCATTGTACTTGCACATAGTAAGAGACAGTCTCTGTCCCAAAGAGTTTATATTTAAAAGGTGGACAAGACATGAGGAAGACAGGAAGGATTATTATCTCAGTTTTACAATGGGGAGTTGAGGCACAGAGAGATTAAGTAATTTGAGATGTATTTTCAGAATCCAGTCTATTCTACAAACACCCCAACCAACTGCACCACTGACCCAGGGTACCAGATTTAACTACAAGGACAACAATAGACATTGTATACTGCAGGGAGGTAAAGTGTTGAAAAATGATTCTCTCTCCCCACTGCCCCCAGATAATTATGGATTTTTTTTGCATAATTTTGAATACTGAAAAATGTTGGCCAAAAATTGAAATATTTTTGGCTGAAATATTTTGTTTTTCGGGCATTTGGGTTTTTCGTGGAAAATCAGAATTTTCCACTAAAAGCAGTCACTTTTCATGAAAAATTGTTGTCAAAATCCCCAGCAAAAACAATTGTGATGGAAAATTTTCACCCAGCCCTTCTAAAAAAAGATTGCTGCCAAAGTCAGGACCAGAAATAATATAATCAGCAAATTAGCCGGTTCGATATGGGGCACAGGTTCACAGACACTTAATTCAGCAGCTCTGGCACTGTGCTATTCCCTAGTGGAATACTGTGCCCCTACATGATGGTGTTGACCTCACACTAAATTGGTTGATGTTGAATTGAGCTTGACCACGTGCATCACCACAGGCACACTGCACCCCACTTCTATTCCATGGCTACTAGTTCTGAGCCACAGAGTGCCTCCACTCATTCACTGCAGAGAAAGTCTACAGCCAGACTGGTGGAAAAGCTACGTGCCACTCCAGGTCTTCCACTGTACACAAACATCTTCAGTCACCCGAGAGCATGACTTATGTCAAGGCATCCATTGTGGTCTCAACTGCCAGATTGGAATCTGTCAGCAGCAATCCTATGGTGCGATGAGTGGTCGGCTAAAGACTTTGGAATGGTTTCCTTCTCACTGATCCAACTGTTCAACCATTGGGATTTGACCTGCCACATCTTTGGACTCCACTGAACAGATTCCGAACAAACCAAGAAATATGTGCAGCCAACCTCTAGACGTCGAGTCTGTGAGACATCCCACTTTGTCAATGTGGTCACCATCAGTCAATGGTGCATGTTGTCGACGAGCATCAATTAGCCAGACTTCATGGTGGTCTTAGGGCCCTTCATTCTGCTGCTGAAGCTGCTGTCGGGTAGCTTGGCAAGCATTGCAAACGTTTGAAGAAGAACCCCACCTTAATGTAAAGTATCTCTTTGAGCAATTCATTTTATGCTTTTGTATCCATCTCCCTGTGTGGGTCACTGAATAGCTGTGGTCCTCCAACCTTTGTTCTGATACAATCCGTGGAAGCGCACTGTTCCCAGCTCTTGGGATTTTCATCATGAATCTCACTATTTTTGGTGTTTTTCCTTACATGACTCCAGGAGCTAGAGCTCTAGCTCAATTTTCATTAAAAAATACAAAAAGCAGCTTCTGGTCCTCGTGGTTGTGGAGAAAAAGGTTAGAAATGTAAATCCAAAAGACTGAAAAAAAACCCAAGGGAAATAAAGACTCCGGTTCTTTCAATGCTTGGGTTTGGTAATACTGAGCACACCAGGTGTTGCGTGACTCAAGAAAAGCATTTAAGGCACTTCAGCTGCTAGACGTGGCACTTTGTGCGTCCTGTGAGCTCTCTGGCAATGGCGTCTATCAGCATCTCCCAACTGCTCTGGAGCCTTCCTTCTGGAGACAGCTCCCACGCCACTGCCTCTGACCTGCTGCACCTGCTCACAAGCTGTTTCGATCTCTAGCCTAAGCCTGATCCTTTGGAGCAGGTGGGAGAAGAGTAGCAGATTCATCACATTGCCATCTGCTGACCTGTGTAACTTTTCCGCCACTTTGCTTTGCCCTGATCACATGCAGACGTGGAAAGCCAATAGAATGGGCATGAGGAAGCTGGGTAATAGGGAGCAGTCCAGTTTGGACTATTGTCTTGAGTAATTGTGTTGCAGTGAGCAGGTGGTAAAAGCCCTGGCCCAGGAACCACTTGCTTGGACACCTGTGTTGTCATCTCCTTAGGCACCATTAAGTACTCATTAAATATTCCTCTCAGGACCTGTCAATCCTCAAGTCTTGATTCCTTCATCATAAATTCCTTGTCCTTCTGCCTGAATCTGTCCTGTCTTTGATAAGTAGTGCTGGCTTTCTCCTCCTTGAACCAGAACAGTGGCTCAATCTTCTGTTTTATTCCCTCTGAATAAAGGATAAAAGATCTTCCCTTGGTTTTTCTTTTCCTTTTCTTTTGTTTTTTTCTTCCTTTTTGGTTTTGATTTGCCTTGTCTCAGGTTAGACATTCCATGACTTTAGATCATGTCCGCTTGCCCTCCTGCTGTTCTGGAAGACTTTTGGTCCAGTGCGGATCACCACAAGGAAAATGGATGAGGTTAATAATCACAGCAAAAGTTCATTCATCCCCCCCAGGAATGTGATAAAAGTGACAATTTTGAATACATCTTCCTGCAAGTCACTTTGTCCTGGGACTATATGTGGTAGGGATATATAGACAGCCTTTTGTCACAAAACTAAGAATAAGGGTGTGTGGGGTAGGGAGATTCTGTGGAAATGGAAGCAGTGGAGGAAGAAGAGGGGCCAATGGGGCTGTGAGGTTCACTTTAACTGGACAAGCAGAGAGATTATTTATTGCAGTCAATCAGGAACCTGAAAGCCTCTGTTCACAGGGTCCACATAAGACTAAGGAAGGCACTTCCTGTCAGAGCTGGGCAGAAAGACTGATAAATTTGCACTAGAGCTATTCACCCAGGTGAGAGCAGAGGATCAGCTCCATGAATAGACAAAGCTATATGAGCTTCCTGGGTGCAGGGAAATATGCATTTCCCCCAAATTTGATTATCGTGGTAGCAATTGTGTAAACTGTCCAGAAGCATTTTAACTATCATGTCAACGAACCCTGTTCAGAGCAGATCTGGATGTCACTGAGTTTAAAATTATGGGGGATACTGGCATTTTGTCATGGCTGTAATTCAAAGTCAGGAGTTCCTGGTCCTCAGTCCCATGCACACGCCTTTAAACCGCACGTAGGACCACTATTGAAAATATGAATGAATTGAATTAAAAAAAAAAAAAAGTCAAGAAAACAAAACATTTCTCTATTCTCAAAACATTTTTCTATTGAAAAAACCAGTGCTAGTGAAAACCTTAGAGTATGATAGAGACTGAATGCATCAGGATATCTATGCCAAGTAGTCGCTATCAAAATGTTTTCACAAATTCTAACACTTCAGAAGAATGTTTCAGAAGAAGCTAAGACCAGATGTTTCGTGACAAATATAAACAACACAAAGGAACATGCTTATATATTTTTTCTTCTTTCTCTTCTATTTATGCTGAGTATACCATCAAGTAATGAAAAGGTTATGCCAGGGGCTTAGCAGAAAGCTTGCCACTTCAAATAATGTCTACTAATAGAAACATAAATACAGCTTTAGAGTGACATGTCTCCAGGGGAGCAGGGTGGGTGGCCCTAACGGCAAGAAGAGCTTCAGTAAATGGGGCATCTTTCAAAAGCAGTTATTTGGAAGACAACGTGCATTGCTTGTAAATTAATTCTGTAGCAGAAAATTGGCTGAAAGGGCAAAACCCACAAAAATGCAGGGGGGAAATGTTTTGCAGCGTTGCCCATATACTTTTGAACTACAATTAGCTTAATAGTTACAGTAGCATGAAGATTTGAGTGGGTGGAAAAGGAGGATGTAATATATTTTAAAAATTCTTAGCCGTTCTATGTGTTTTTTATCTTCAAAGGCCTTTAAAAACATGAGAGCTCAAGTATGCATTTCTTGCACATCTAGGGAGCTCTCTGACTTCATTGGGAGTTTTGGGTGACCAAAGGATATGAGACTGGGAAAGGATATGCTCCAGAACATGAGATTAGCACATACTCTACACACAATGCATGCTGTATGTATTCTCTGTATGGATGCTTTTTTTAAACTAGCTATTGAATTAAATAAGAATTTAAGAAGGCAAGACTATTGCTCCATGGGGTTGAGATTCCAAGTGTTGCAATTGATCTGCTAGTAAATTTTGTTTTGGAACAGGCATGTGTGTTAGAATTAAGCAAAAGTTACTTAACATGAATTAATATATTCACACTTTCTCAAAGACTACAGGAATGATCTCCATGATTAGAAATAACCTGGGGTTATGTGGACTTATGAATGACTTTGTTTTGGGATTCTATGTTAATGTGTATTTTATATTATTTAAAGTTTGTTATATTAATAAACCCAGTCCCCAAGAAGGGGTATTTTTTGACCAAGAGAAAGCCTGAAGCAAAGTTTATTTGAACAGTTCAAGAGGGCAAACTGAGGCAGGCTGCCTGTAGCATGATCATAAGTCCTGAGGTGGCATATGGGAGGCAGCTGGCCCAGTTGCAGTGTCCATCATCATGTCTGAAAGTGGAATTGGACACTTTATTAACAACTTATGAAATAAGTAGATGCACATAAAATTGAACTTACTCCTGCAATGGCCATTAAGCCAAGATCACTACCATACTGCTTATTATCCATATTAGAAGTGAGATAGCTTGGAAAACCTTAAGTGCTTGTCACAGCATGATGCAGACCATCTGCCGCCTATTCACCATTTGTGATTATTCAGTACACCTAATGCCAAGGTTTTTAAAGCGTTTTTGGAGGGATAAGATTACCAATGAAAACGTTATAGACTATACATTTTACGTGGCTCCTGACAACTATCTCCTGTATATGCTCTACCTGTGTGTTTGTATCTGGGGTTCATATTAATCAAAGAGTGATAAATGTAGCACTTCCCTTCCATGCTGAGCTCAGTGGTCATTTGTTTGCAGAGTTGTTTCTAACATATATCATGCTCTCTCCTGGAGGCTTTATTTTTGTCCTTTCTTGTTATTGTCCTTAGTCTAAAAATAAAAGTATTTAAGGACATGTTTTGCTGGCTTTGTGTCTGTGTGGAAATGTAACCAAACACATATCTTCTTAGAATTGTGATTTGGGAGAGAGCATACAGAATTACGGTTTCCATAATCTACATGATCAAGAGAAGTAGGAAAATACAAGATTATTTCCAAATATTTTGGTGCCAAGCCTATTTGTTAACCTACACAAATCCCCTAACCCTACATTTTGGCCCACACTATTAAAAGCAGCAGATGGGTCAGGTTTCCCTGTAGACAGAGAGAAAAAGCCATAGCAGTAAGGAACAGCAATGGTCTTGGCAGGTCTGTGGTTAATTATATTTTTTCAACTTCTCTGAATGTGGATGCCTGCATGGCATTTCTGTTGTTGAGTTGGGGGTATTGTTATTAAAGAGTCCAGAAGTAAGTTAGAAAAATTACTTTTATCTTCCATACAAATAGTGGATCTGGGGTGTTTTTTGAGCTCCAGAGACAGCTCAGACCACTTCATTTACTAAAACTCTCTAGCAAGGAGTTAAACAATCATCACATTAGAAAAAACTGTAACTAGCTAATAAATGCCCCTGAGGCTTTGACACTGTAACCTAGCAACTTCTGGGAACTGATTAACCCTTTCATGGGTGAGAGATACACACATCTATGAGATAGTCACAAGAAGGCAAATATTAATTAACTAATTAATTAGTACTAATTATTAGCATTTCTATAGAGCCAGAAGGATACACAGCACTTTAAAATAAAGCATGCCTAACAATTAATAGACCTCTTGTCCTAAAGAGCTTCCAGTTTTAATGATGACATCTGCTAATGCCATGACATACCAAAGCTCTAGGTTATTATTAGCATGCCAGGTGTACCTTAGCTTGGAGGGAAGTGTTGAAGGTGCTTCAGATTCTAGGCCCTACAGCCACTAGCCCTGTGGGTCTGAATAAGGAGTTGCACAAATGGCTAACTGAAGGGGTGTTTTACTAGGATTGGCAGAAAGGGAAGGTGACAGATACTTTTACTTTAGTAGCTTAAATAGTTGGGATTTAAGACAACCCTAACAGTTCCTATTTGGGCCCTTGTGAAAGGCAGTCCATTAGCATTAGAGTTCTTCAGTGGCTAGTGTCCTGAGGGCTGATGCTGACAGTTGTGAAACATACATGAGCAAAGCTGTTGATCTTTCATTCCTTTTCTGAGTTCCAGTTTGTTCCTCTGCCACAGAGGATGACCAGGATCAGAGCAAAGTCTTAACTTCTTGTTTGTCAGAAGCTGGGTGCACATCCCCATGATATGCTTAAATTAACACATGGAGCAGGGGTTATCAGCACTCTAATTATGATTTCAGTGTTGAGAATCATTAGACCAGCTGTTTTCCTGAAGAACAAAAGAGATGAAAACAAGAGACCAACGACCCTTTCATTAATGATTGAAAAGTTAATTTGGTGCTACCTTAAATGGAGTTACCCACACAGTTCACACTGCTAGATTAAAAGAACAAAAACAGTTTATTAACTACAAAGAGATAGATTTTAAGTGAGTACAAGTATAGGCATTAAAGTCAGAAATAGTTACAAGAGAAATAAAGATAAAATGCTTCCTGATACTGAAACTTTACAAACTAGGCTTAGTTTAGGGTAAAATTATTACCACATGCTCCCAACAGCATTACTGACTAATCTTCAGGTCAGGATCCTTCCCAAAGTCATAGAGCTAAATTCTTTTGTCTTCTTAGGTTCAAGAGAGATGAGTATGGAGAGAGAACTTTGAGTGTTTGCCCCTCATTTTTATAGTCCTGTCACCCTCATTAAGTTCTTTTCAGCAGAGAACAAAGCTATATTGAGTTGGGGGAGGGGGAGAGGTTTCCTGCTGTTCCTTCTATCCCCTCTGTTTGCTGAGATGCAGATTTTCTTTGTCTTCTTCCTCTCCCTGTTTGAGGACTCTGTTTGCAGCTTATTTGCGAATGAGGTAAACACAGATCTCTTTGCTTAAGACCTGTTTGACCAGTTTTATCTAATCGAGGCTATGTGAGTTTGAACATGTGCCTTTAACCTCATACAGGTGGGATTTCATACCTTTACACACACTGTCTGTGGCTACATATATTATTGACCACTGAGTTATTAGTTTTCAAATGATGCCTCACAGGAATAATTTGTAGAAAGATTATTACAATAGTATGTGGTATGTATAATAAATGTGCATTCAGTCATAGGCCCCTGTTATCGTAGCAACTGAGCACCTCACAATCACATTTGTCCTCACAATACCCCATATGAGGTAAGAAAGTACTATTATCACATATTCTATATGGGGAAGTGAGGCACATAGAGCTAAGTGATTTGACCAATCATGCAGGAAGCCTTTAGCAAAGTAGGGAATTGAACATGGGTCTCTTTCCATACAGGCTAATTGCCTTACAGTTTGGTACTATCAGCCCCTGACAGATTATTCACCAGCTCAGAGTAGCCAGATTGCAGGGCCCTCAAGCAATCCCCCTCTAGCCTTCTGTATGTCCCCTTGTGCCCCTGGCATCCTCCCTGGTGCAAGGCACAGAGGGGAGCAGACTGTTCCAACAGCTCTACTCTGGCTAAAGAATGTCCTTAGGCTGGGGGTATTCCTTGGAGACCATTTTCCCACCTTTCTTTTATGTTAAAAAAATAATTGGAGATATACCAATCTCCTATAACTGGAAGGGACTTTGAAAGGTCATTGAGTCGCCCCCTGCCTTCACTAGCAGGAGTGAGTACTGATTTTGCCCCAGATCCCTAAGTAGCCCCCTCAAGGACTGAACTCACAATTCTGGGTTTAGCAGGCCAATGCTCAAACTACTGAGCTATCCCTCCCTTTATGCTGTTTGGCTGGTATAAAGGGGCTGGAGTAAAAGACAGCTTTTTGTCTCTGTAGATCCATCTCTTCCTCTGGCCTTCTGTGCTGGATTTTTCCTCAGGAGGGGGCGGTCTGACCCCAGCTCAGGCAATTACAGTCTGCCTACTTAAACGTCGACTGCAGTTTCACTTTGTGGTGGTAGAATTCTTCACTTGTCACTTCCCTTCCTAAAGTGTTTGGTAGTTCACATTTACACAGCTGGTAGGTTCTGCCTTCTTTCCCTGGTGTGTCAACCGATTTCTAGATATTCTTTCCGTCGCTCCCAAAGGCATAACCATAGTTAATGTTTGTAAAATGCTTTAAGATGCTCAGGTGACAATCACCATCAGTCATTTGTATTAAAGCCTTTGTCTTCCTTTCTTTGCCCCACATTAATTTGAGGATGCACCAATTTGGAGCTTTGCTTGAAATCTACCCATTGGACAGGTGCTCCTGCCACTTATTCTTTCTTGTCCAAATACATGTTCTAACGATAGTGTAGTTTTCTGCTAAAATATGTTTACATGGGGACACAGCAGAGGCCACTTATCAGAGCATAGAGCTGAGCTCTGCTACAGACTTGCTCTGTGACCTTGAGCAAATCACATGAATCTCTTTGTGCTTCAAGTCTGAGAGAGGATGGGAGATGTAGGATTGGAGAAGGGCAGGCCAGTCAGGAGTAGAAAAATGTCAGCACAGAAGTGGCAGCAGAAGCCATATTAGAAGCAGGTTAGAGCACTCAAAGAAAGCATGTAAAGTGAGAAGAGGAGGGGGCCAGGTACCAGAGCCCTGTGGGACTCTTGAATAGAGGAGGAGCAGGACTTGCCAAAAGAGATGCTGAAGGAACAAACAGCCAGAGAAGTAGAAGGAAAACCAGTGAGCACAGCATCACAAAAGAATAGGCTGAATGTGATGTCGAGGAAGATAGTATGGCTGTCAGAGTCACTGCATTGGTCAAGAAGGATGAGCATAGACATGTGGCCAGGAAGAGGTCAGAAATATTGGTGAGAGTGGTTTTGATGGAATGGGAGAGGCAGGAACCAAGTTAGAGTTGTAGGGATGCTTGAAGCACCAGTTATAAATGGCATATTTGAGGAGTTTGGAGGTGAAGAGTTAAAAGGAGATCTGGAGAGATGTGGGAGAGACTAGAACATGGTTAGTGGAATAGGGGGAGATATTTATTCTCTTTTAGTATTTTCTAGTATTCCCAAGTGAATCTTTATAGGTAAGAATGTATGTGTGGTATCAGTCTATCTATTACAAGTTGCCCATGACTCTGATCCCAGGTAAATAGACAAGCTACACTCTGTTAAGGGTGAATTTAAATCTTATTTCAAAATAAAGTAAAGTGCTGCCTGAGCTTCTAAATCAACAAGAGAATAGGTGTAAACAAATATATTCAGTGTAAAAGTGAAACAGAACGCTTTATAGCTGCCAGAACCTGGGGCATTGTCTAGGCACTGAAACTGCACAGGTTTCACATATATTGATTTTTGAAACTGGTTTTGTTAAATTGGCGCAAAACCCTGAGTAGACACTTTTTCCTGTTAATTCAGCTTAATTCTGTTTAGCTTAAGTCTGTAAGAAATCAGTTTAAGTTAAATCAACATAAGCCATTAATAAACCAAAATAACAGTTTCTGTACAAAAACTTGCCCTTAATTAACTAAACCATTCTGCTGTAGTTAAATTAGTGTAAGTTAGTGTGTAGACAATATTTGAGTCCAGGCAGCCTGTGTTTTGTTTCCCTGATTACAGCAGATGACATAGCAAATACCTTAAGCACTTCAAGGAGCAGTATTCCTCAGGTTCTTTAAGGTGATAATGACTGTAGCAGGGAAAGAAAGGCAAAACTGGTAGTGTCTGAACTCAAGATTTGACAGATAAGTGAAGGATTAATGATTTTAAATAAAACAAATGTATATATTTGTGATTCCCACATTCTCTTCATGATTTGGGATTGCACTCAGGTTTTGTTATTTTGGTATTTATTAATTTATAAATATATCTTAACATTTTGCTTCACTTTTAAAATAGCCAGATTAAAGAATAACTGCAGCATCAGAGCCTGGTTGTAGAAGTGCAAGTTCTATTAAATTTGGTGTGGTTTTGTTTTCACGCATTGCAACTTTTTTTTTCTTTTGGTTGAAGTAACTTTTTTTAATACTTCCAGCCACAAAGTAGTTTCATCTCAGCAGATGTCTTAAGCACATTCAGCTGCATCAGCAGATATTCCTGAGATGGTATTGCTCCCCTGTGACTCTGAACAGGGATTTTAGGTTTTTTTTAATTTAAGTGCTGGCAACATGGTTATTTATAACAAGGAACATATTTCAGGACCATTTTCTATATCCCTATCTATTATTCCAATCTCTATCTCAGTAAATAAAACCCTGCGTTCAAATTCTGATATTTTCTCCCTCTTCCCTGTACAGGTTTTGCTTTTCAAACAGCAGCATGTTTGAGAACGCTTTGCTGAAAGTGCTGTTTGACAAGTATTATAGCCCATAGCAGACTCAGCATCATTAAGCAAACATTTTCTTTACACCATTAGTTCTTTCACCTACCAGATATATCAAATTAAAATTTTGCAATGCTGCTTTTTCCTCATGTGTGTTTCAATCTTTCTGACATCTGGAAAAATGTAGTTTCTGACTTGGTCCTTCCTGCATAACTCCTGTTTAAACTCGATTCACAAAAAGATACAGTGTTTGCCTATGGTTTGGGTGATTAAGGATACTTCTCTTTTTGCCTGGCAATGCTACAGTTCTTTGGTAGAAGGAGCCCCAAAAGAACTACTATGGGAATTGTCACATTTCATGATATATGAGGTTCTTTTTCTTTGTTTAATTTTACCATAAGAAAGAGAGAGCGGGCTTCCATCTGCACAGACCTGTTCAGCCCTTCTAAAGACTGAGGATTGGAGCTGTTTAAAAGTTAGAGGGGAAGGCTCAAATCCTGCAGCGCTTGCTCAGCCAAAATTCTCACTGACTTCAGTAGATGTTTTGCTTGATTAAGTACTGGGGCCCAAATCCTTAACACATGCACAAAGCATGAATATACAAGCTTCATGCAAGAGTCTCTCTGGTGAGACAGGATCTTTCCCCTGGCTACGGTGCAATAGTGGAGTTGCTTTGCAGCTGCTGCTGCTATCTTAGGGCTAAAGTAATAGCTGTGATCCCTCTGTTTCCTCTCCAGAAGGATTTTTTAGCCAGTGGATCTGCATAATTACAGAACCACTGGCCACTCTCTGGCCCTGCTTCTCCACTGAACCATTCCTGAGCAAAAATGGGGCAAGGAGCTTTGTACTCTCCGTATTCTCAGACCATCCAGGGGCTTGGCTTGCCCAGCCTCCTCCATAAATTAGAGCAGCCTCAAGGAGCCAAAATAAGGGTTGGTATGGTGCCATTCCAGCAGCTGGGGAAACGCCTTATGCCAGGAATTTATCTGGGGTTGTTTCTCCCTGGTTTACAGAGGCATAACAGAGCGAGGGCGGAAAAGATAGTCAGCCTCATCTAAGGACTGTCTACATTCAGGAATAGCCCTGATTCAGCAGTTAGTGAAGCTGTTCCAGTTTTGACCTATACCTGAAGATAAGGGCAAGCTGATGTTTGCACTGACTGAGCTAAGGGGTGCTTATCTCTGGGATAAGCTCACACAGAGTATCTACACTGCAATTAGACACCAGTAACTGGCCTATGCCAGCTGACTCGGGCTTACGGGGCTTGTTTAATTGTGGTGTTGACATACCCTTAGTGGTGAGCACTGGTACAACCAAAGACTGCTGGCTGGCTGTTGAATCAGAGTTGTTTCCAACCCCTCTAACTTCCTTAGTGTTATTAATCAGGCTATGGAAAAGCAGAGAAGCAGCTATGAGTACTTGGAAAGGCTGCTTGACAGCATCTCTTTCCCCCCCCCCCCCCCCCACTGTGAAAGTAGCTCTCCAAATTCCGGACACTAAGGAGAATGTAATTTAAAGGCATTGCCCACTTTCATAGCAATGCTCTGTCCATGCAGCGAGGGCATTATTTTAAAGTGTTAGTCAAAAGAATAATGCTTCTTTTTCACCTCTCTGCAACAGATCCCCCTCCTGATTTATGAATGGAAAACTATATTCTTTATTTTCCTTTGCCAGCTGTCAGGTCCTACCCTGATTTCACCTTAACTCAAATAAAAGGGTGTCTTCCTTTGCACACCATTCCCTTCAAAACTGAAAAGTCCAGCACCAGTCTCTGGTTTTGTCCAGTCTAGAGAAATATTCTGTCATCTAGCATCAGTCCAATGCCCCATTCACACCTCACCACAACAGAACTGGCCCCAACTAGCACCCAGATTCCTTTCCTCCAGAGGGACCCAAGCCTCCAGCTACCAATCCCCTGAGAGCCCCCTCCCAGAGAGCCAGACATCCCAACAATTTCACACCAGGCCTCACCCCAGCTGACACATCAGCAACTACAGACACCCTCAAGCATCCACCCACCAATTCATGACATCATCCAGCACCTGCCCCAGCACCTACTCCAGCCTCCTAGCTGCCAAATTCCATGCAGCTTAGTGTTCTACATGTCATTGCTTAAAGCAGGATATATTGACTATAAGATTAAGTTTATAGATATATGCCAATTATTTAAAAGTATAAAAATAAGCTTATTAAATAATTTGCATATGTCACACATAGAACTGCACAAAACTCAGCAGGTATCCTTTTGGGTGATTGGATCTGGAGTCAGATTTCAAATTTTGTAGCTATAATGCTTATTTAGGGCTCAGTCATCCCTTGGAAGGAGTGCTGAAAAACAGAATGCCTCCTGCTCCCAGGTGCAGAGATTTACACCTCTTTGTGGTGCAGTCAATGCACAGTGTGGCACAGCCTTTCCTTCTCCTCGCTTGCTTTCAGACACTATGTATCTCTGGTGGAGTAGGGACAGAGCAGGGGCTGTAATTTTGCCTGGCATGTCTGAGGGGAGGGGGAACAGACACCTTTCCCTCCCACCATACTACATACCTGGCACAATCTGGCCTTTAGAGGATCAGTTTTTCAGGGTAAGCATCTTGAGCTGGATTCTTATTTCATTAATGCTGGTGTTAATCATTGCAATTACCCTGGAATCAAAGTGGTGCAACAGATCAGAATTAGGCCCTCTCACAGGCTGGCTAATCCTTTAAGGCAAGTCTGGCTCAGCCTTACCTGTGACCGACCAGCTAGTCCCCAGCTGGTGGTGATATGGCAACTTAATGCTAATTAGTGAGCCCAGCTGCAGGGAATCTGGAAGGATTACTTCAGTAGAGCTGGGAGATCCATTTGTAGGGAAAATTGTGATGAAGGGCTGAGAAAGAGTAGAGGTCTGTGCCTCTGGAAAAGGTTGAGAGAAGGTAGGCTCCTCCTGCAGCTAGGAGAGCCCACAGGGAGCAGAGTCAGGTTCTGGGGGGAGAAGAGTTCTGAGATAGGGCTAACAGGGAGATCCTGTGGGGAAGCTGTGAGAGCCCTGGGGAAGGGAGCTGGTGAGGGAAAACTAGCTCAGACCTCTGCCCTTCCCTTTCTTCCCCCCACCCCCCCCCCAAAAAAAAAGAGGGGGAAGGCCATACAGGGAGAGCTCTACAGGAGCAAAATTAGGCTCTCATGTGTAAGGCTCTGAGGTTGGGTCAGTAAAAACAGTCTAGTAAAGTCTGAGGGGGTGGAAGACTTAGTAGCACAGCATATGAGAGAAGCCAGAGGCCTGAGAGCCAAAGGGAGGCTGGGTTAACTGCAGACTAGAAGCAGCACAAGGGGTGTATGTAGAGGTACGAGGGAAACAGTAGCATATCTGAACAAGCAGCCCTTGTGCTTCATCTAGGGTTCCTGGTCCAGAGCTCAGAGGAGAGTGTGGGCCTGGGCTCTCAAACTAGCCCATGAGGAAGGAACATGCAGGTCCAACTGTGGCCCACATTAGGCTTCTGTGGGGGAGGCTCATAGACTCTAGGACTGAAAGGGACCTCGAGAGGTCATCGAGTCCAGTCCCCTGCCCTCATGGCAGGACTAAATACTGTCTAGACCATCCCTAATAGACATTTCTCTAACCTACTCTTAAATATCTCCAGAGATGGAGATTCCACAACTTCCCTAGGCAATCTATTCCAGTGTTTAACTACCCTGACAGTTAGGAACTTTTTCCTAATGTCCAATCTAAATCTCCCTTGCTGCAGTTTAAGCCCATTGTTTCTTTTTCTATCATTGGAGGCTAAGGTGAACAAGTTTTCTCCCTCCTCCTGATGACACCCTTTTAGATACCTGAAAACTGCTATCATGTCCCCTCTCAGTCTTCTCTTTTCCAAACTAAACAAACCCAATTCCTTCAGCCTTCCTTCATAGGTCATGTTCTCAAGACCTTTACTCATTCTTGTTGCTCTTCTCTGGACCCTCTCCAATTTCTCCACATCTTTCTTGAAATGCGGTGCCCAGAACTGGACACAATACTCCAGTTGAGGCCTAACCAGCGCAGAGTAAAGCGGAAGAATGACTTCTCGTGTCTTGTTTACAACACACCTGTTAATGCATCCCAGAATCATGTTTGCTTTTTTTGCAACATATCACACTGTTGACTCATATTAAGCTTGTGGTCCACTATGTCCCCTAGATCTCTTTCTGTCATACTCCTTCCTAGACAGTCTCTTCCCATTCTGTATGTGTGAAACTGATTGTTCCTTCCTAAGTGGAGCACTTTGCATTTATCTTTATTGAACTTCATCCTGTTTACCTCAGACCATTTCTCCAATTTGTCCAGATGGTTTTGAATTTTGACCCTGTCCTCCAAAGCAGTTGCAATCCCTCCCAGTTTGGTATCATCCGCAAACTTAATAAGCGTACTTTCTATGCCAACATCTAAATCGTTGATGAAGATATTGAACAGAACTGGTCCCAAAACAGACCCCTGCAGAACCCCACTTGTTATACCTTTCCAGAAGGATTGGGAGCCTTGAGGCAGGGCCAGTAAAAGTACTTCAGTGGAGCCTGAGAGGTGTGGAAGAATTATCTGCATATTTAGCCTGGACTTTGGTTTGAGCATTGGCCTGCTAAACCCAGCATTGTGAGTTCAATCCCTGAGGGGGCCATTTAGGGATTTGGGGATTGGTCCTGCTTTGAGCAGGGGTTGGACAAGATGATCTCTTGAGGTCCCTTCCAACACTAATAATCTATGATTCTGTGATTCTAAACTAGTTGATTCTCAGTTGAACAAATACAACTTCAGTGGTCCCTCCTCTCCTCCTGGAAGAGGACTGAACTTTGTGACTTGGGCTGAGGTCTGGCAGCTCAGGTGATATGCTGCTAGCCTGTAGGAGGTGCTGGAGACAAGGGCCCCTAACAGCATTGCAGCCTGTTGCAACGGGGTGCTACAGATGGTGAGTACGCTACCTTATGGGGTCCATTTGTGCTTGTATGTAAAGTGTCTCCTGTCAGTGCCATGTGAACAGTAATGATGATCTCCAGTGGAATATACATGCATTGTAACCTCCCTACCGTAGAGTCAAATGTTCTTTTAACTGAGTGTTTGAGTTGTCAGAATTCGTTATAGCATGCTTGTTTATGGATTTGTTTGTTCCAGTTTTTAATTAACTGCTTTAGCAAGGGGCCAGGTTGAAGTGCTCACTAATAATGTCAAAAGTAGCCTAGCTTCTGTCCGAGACCGAAGCAATTGGTGCCTGAGCAGAGGGGCCAACTGAGTTGGAGATGGCAGCAGATTTTTGGCATGAATAAGAGGGATTAAGCCAGTATTTTCAATCTGAGTTACAAATTAGTTGCTTCTATAATGTCCAAAGACCCTATTCTGATATCCTGTAGTCTGGTATAACTACTGACTTGAGTGCTTATCCTGGTGTTACAGTGGTATGGCTGACTTCATAATCACTGAGAGAACAGTTGTAGGAAAAACAAAAATGCTGTTTTTCCTAGCTGGACTGATTGCCCCATTTTTAGTAGCTAAAATTTATATGGGTATCTGATAAGGGGCAAATCCTGCTTGTTATAGACGTTTGATCAGTCCCATTGACTCAATGAGACTATTCCTCCCATGAGTGAGATGTGATCTCTAGTGAAGTATTAGGAGTCCAGTTATGCACTTCAAGCATAACCAGTAGCAGTACTAGTGACATCACTATTTTAAATCCCAGTCCTGCCACCTTTACTCATGCTGAATAGTACCCTAGGCCCCACTGCTGCACTGATCTCAGTGCAGGTGGATCCTCCCACTGAAACCACAGAGATTCCACATGGGCGCGCAGATCAGGGCTATCCTGTTAATATCCCTGGGACTGTAAGCTGGTGGGTAGCTACAATAGATGGGATAGAAATAATGCTCCAAGCTCCTGGTCTCTTCCTCAGGGCTTTTTATGCACAAAATGGTCACAAAACAAAAGCAAAATACCTGAAAAAACACTGGGCAATAGTCCCCAGTGGCTTTCCCTGCTTCAGAAAGCCCGGAGAGGAGAAAAACATTCCCTTCCCCCTTGGTCCTCTTTTGACCCAGCTTCACTTTCCTTTTGCACTCCCCCCTTAGCAGCCATGTGAGCAGCTGGGACCTGCTAACTGTTTATAGGTGGCAGAGTCTCTACCTTGTCACAAGCACCTTGCAGAGTAAGGGTGGCACTCTTTTCTTTATTTAGAAGAGTGGTACGTTTGGGGTTTTAGTTGTTGTTCCCTGTGCATGCCTCCCTAAATCTTGGTGAGCAGCATGCAGAAGTGTATTTGTGTTGGAGTTTTGGAATGATCTCACCTCATTTTGGACTAAATTTATCCCTGATAGAAGAAAGAATAACTCCTCTGAAGTCAACAGAAAGTGTCTAAGGTGCCACAAGTACTCCTGTTCTAACATTTATTTGAGCATAAGAATTCATGGGCTACAGCCCACACACACTATATGTTCCATTCTATGCATCCAATGATGTGGGCTGTAGCCCACAAATTATGCTCAAATAAATGTTACATGACACCTTAGAGACTATCTGCAAAAAGAACAGGAGTACTGACTGACACAGCTGCTACTCCTGAAGTCAACAGACTTGCACCTGTTTACACTAGGGTTGCCAACCCTCCAGGAATTAAAGATGTCATGTGAAAACCTCCAAGAATTCATCCAACCAAAGTTGGCAGTCCTAGTTTACACTCCTGCTGAATTTGAGCTCTCCTATCTCCCACTTGGAAATGTACACTCCATTTGCTTTAAAGTGGTGTAGATCTAGGTCAACTCCCATGACTACACTAGAGTTATGCTGGATTTGTACCAGTGTAACTGAACAGAATTTGGCCTATAAAGTGTCTGGATATTTGTGCTGGGAAGGAGACAGGTAGATGGAGGGAAAAGGAGTTGCTGCCTTCCAGTAATGCAGAAGTTAGGCAGGTTGTTTGATATTCTGTTTCCACTTCTTCCTCTGGTGTACCTGCACGCAAAAAAAAAAAAAAAAAAAAAAACACCCTGGCATTTTGATTTTTTTAAAAATCTATTGAGCAACATAATCCTGATTAAAGATGCTCAGTGCTGTCTGTACATGATCACCATCTCAAGTCACTTTTCACTCTCCTTAGCTGAGTAGAATTGTAAAGCATAGTAACAGCTTGCAAAAAGACTGACAAGAAGAAAATCGCTAAACCTGACTTATTATTATTTAGGGATTTAAAAAAACCCACATTTTTGTGCTGATGAAACAAGCTTTTGAAAGTAATGTGGAAAAAGTGATTTCATTTGAACACCTTTCAGCCAAAAAAACATATGCTGCTTTTAATGCAGCGCAATAGCGGAACTTCTGAGGGGACGAGCCTGTAGAGTCTTCACATCTTGAAGTCTGTGGTTCAACTGCTGGCAGCTCTGTCAAGTGAGAACTTGCAGCTGTGGTGAAACAGTGAACTTCAGAGTCTTGATCTGAGCCAGCAGGGTGAGGTTTGTTGATAGAGTGCTGGTCCCCTGGAAGAGGGCAGTGTTTCCAAAGAGCATCGGAAAATGACTTAGCTTGCACCTTTGAACTACTGTGTGAGCCACACTGCTGAATGCACATGTGCCAAGCTGTTATGCTGTTTTCCAAACAGGTGGCCAGCACTTTCACTGCTTTACGACTAGTGCCTATGCTTTTGAGTTCATGCTATTCAATCTTGGTGCAATAGGTGCTGCTCAACTGTTTTTTTTAAAAGGGCTGTCCTCTATATCTCATTATCAGTTGGCTGTTTAGCACTGACAATGAGCTATGTGCTGTAAATGATGCAAAGATAACTATAGTCCTTGCCTCAAAGTGCCTGCACTCTAAAACACAGATGTGGGAAGAAAGGGCTCATGCAGAAATGAAGAAGGAAGAATAACTCATGGCTTTGTGTGTAATATACATTCTAAACACTGTCTGTTTGGGACCTCACTGCTGTTGAGCAATTTGGGGGAAGCAACGTTTTAGGAGGGATTTGGAATCAAGGGTGGGTGGCTGTATCATTTTCTTAAGCAGTATCTTATCCTCTTTTTATAATTGGTAGCTTAATATTGGCACTTCTGTGTGGATGGAAGACTTACTAGGGTTACACTGATTGACTTTGCCTGCTGTGAGATGGGTATTGTGTGTTCCATACACCATGCCAACAGCCAGAGACTGTTTTGGCTCCTATGTTAGGAGGAGCACAGAGACTGCTGCCTCCATGACCCTTCAGAGGTACAAACAGAGCTGCAGGGGGAGAAGCGAAGAGGAGGTGGCAGAGGACATGGCCTATATTCCTCCCCAACCTTGTCATTAATTTGCAGAGCTGATTTGATGAGTTGAAGGGGCAGATTCCACTATCTAACTGCCCATTCCCCTTGTAGCTGGGGAATCTTTAGGAGGGATAATTCTTCTCTGAAATCACTGTGGTGTGGGTTAGCACGTGCCACTCCTTACTCCATTTTCAGGACTTAATTTGTAATGAAAAAGGTGCCCAGGACTCAAGCAAACTTTTTTACTTTCATAACTGATGTGGCAAGCTCAAAGGTGTCAGGACTATGAACTGCCAAGCTAGAGGTGCTGTGTCTCAGCCTGGCAAGTTCTGGCACATATTAAGCACTAAGTGCCATAATCTAGCTCCTAAATGATGACCCAAATTATGCCCTCAATCAAATCCTACAGATTTTGTGCAACAACAGTTTGGCCTGAAGTCGATGGGATAAATTCTACTGCCTGGTACAACAGGATTACTGTGCTTGTCAGTATTACTCCAGACTTGCTCTGCTATAATGAAGAGCAGAATTTGGCTCAAATCTTGAAAATAAGCCAAAAAGAGGGGTAGTTCCTTGTGTCCAAACAACTCCTGAAGTCCTAAACTGAACCTCTGCCTGAAAATAAGCTCTGCACTCTTCACTGTATCCTATTATTTCTTGCTTTTTACGAGTCATGAAGATGCAGCTGACTAAAGGCTGTCACAGATTTCCCCCGCAAAACACACCCCAGTGTTTCTCTGGTGTCAGAGTGACTCAGTCTCCATACAGTACTTTTTTAGCTACACTAATATACTATAAGATACATTAATAGGAGGTTTGTCGCATCCCTTAAAATGAGGAAACTCATCTACTTTGAAAATTATTCTAGTGTATTATGTTCTTTCACAGCCAAAATGCTAGTCAAATGCTCTGAACTCTTTTAGATATTGGTTCTCAGTTAGGATGAAGGCATACAATTCTTTTACTTCCGCAAAGGTGAAAATGCATGTAATTATCAGAGGCCAAGTTTTGATCTCCACCTACAGGTAGCAGTGGACAGGCCAACGACACCTAATGCTAAAGCATCATGACCCATCTAGTTATAGTTTATATTTTAGCCATTGGTTCTTCAGACCAGGCAATTTCAACCACCAAATATTGTGAAGCACCAAGAATAGGAATGGACATTCCAGAATGATGGAAACACCAATTTTCCCCCCAATGTTGTGTAGTGGCTGTCGCTAGATTTTTCTGGTTCATAAAATATTGGGCCTTAATCACATAATTCTGACAACTGTCTTGCCTTTTCCCCTCCACTTCTACTCCAACCTGATATGAGTGGCAGCTGTCTTCAGGACTGTTCAGACTTGAAGCAATATTATGCATCATTTGGAATAGGGTAACCTCAGTTTTCAAATAGCAGAATTCAGTTTGAGTCCGTGTTTGCAAAAAGACTGGTTGCTAAAATCATGCTGGAATTGAAGTTGGGGAAGAAGAGGAACATAATTGGAACAGCCTGACTCTCTAAAGAGTGTTTGTCAGCTAACTTACTCAGTTCAAGTCCCATGCTGCTGCTGCCTTCATCAGCAGTCCTCGTTTCCTCATTTGCTAAAACTACACAGTGACATATGAAGAAAAATACTGAAATTGACTTAAACTGATTGGACTGCTATAGTGCCTACCACCTGAACACAGAACTAGCAATTGTTTATGGCAGCAGCAGCATGGAACTCCAACATCCATTTGCCAAGAGAGGGAATCCCAATTGAAGGGAAGCTATTGATGCCAAGTGTTGAAAAGCTATTAAAGATTTATAATCGACAAGAGATCTTGCATCTCTGTGCTGAATCCTCCCTCTTGTACTCATCTAAATATTGCATAAGGTTTCACAGACCCTTGTATGATTCTGGACAGTTGGCAAAATCTGTAAATGAGTCAAATAGAATGAGAGGAACTCTTTTTCTACTCTGGCTGAGCCAAAATAGCCTTTGTAGAATGGTAGTAATCCTATGGACAACTAATACAATGACTTTACTTTTCTTCATGGGTTTAATGTGTGCCTTAGCATATTATTTTTGGATATTCTCAATTTCAAAACAATGTCTGGCTGAATAATTTTCATGTATTCAGCCAGACATTGTTTTGAAATTGAGAGTAATTGATTTATAAACTCTCTCCTCTAACTTGTTCTCCTTTTTCCCAGAATTAACAGTAGTTTTTGTTAAGGTATAACTGTGTCCTGCTTAGCTTCCTTCCATCAGGTTGGGAAATTGCACTTGTTATATAGTTAGATCTGAAAACATGTTTTCTTTTGAAACAGAAGTATATGTAACATTAAATCACTTTTTATATTGTAACATGACAGTTGAAAAAGGTAATGAGTGTTAGTGGAAGAGAGAAGTGTGATCCTGATTCTAGCCTCTCATGTTAGTTTCATGCTGGTTTAGCTCCATTCTGACCTGTTCAGGTACTTGTGCCACACTCCTGGCATTTGAGCACCTGACTTATTGGCCTGATTCTTGTCTAAGACCAGGATAAATCAGGAACAATTCCATGTAAATTGATAGGATTACAGCACTGTAAGTGAGACTGATATCAGAATTGGGCTTCTTGTGGTAGATATACATTATTTATACACATGTGACAAATGGAAGAAGTGCTGCATATAAAAATAATAGACTTTCCTTTTCACTTAATACTGTTTTTATTGCTGGTTCCAAAGAGTTAGGGGCTTGTAGGAAGGGCTGCAGATTGCAGCCCTCTATTCATTCACAGGCCAGGTGCAATGCTGGTAGCTGAAATGTGAGCTTCCCTTGGGCTTTGTAAATGATCTCCACCTGGGCCCACAGGACTAGCCTCTCAAGGGATCAGAGGCAGCTTGAATACAGCTTACAGTTTCCTTAGATGAGAGAGTGGAGCTTACTCTGAGTGAGCTAAAACCTGAAGCTGTTAATATTCAGGACTAAAATCCAGGTAAGTGGTGAAAGAACAAGTATTTTATTTTCTCACTTCTTTTCAGAAATAAGTCAGGGTTCATAAAGCTTTCTGACCTCATCTGTCTAGTGCTGCTCTCATACACTGCAAGAGTAACTGCTATGGAGGATGTCTGACTAGATGATCTTAGTGCTCTGTTCTGGCTTTAAATTTTGTAAATCTTTTTGGAGCTTATGGCATTAAACCATTGCAAAACTGATACCTAAGGCCCGGTTCTGTTCATTCATAATGTTAACTCCTCCATTTTGTTTTACTGCTCTCCACGGCATCTGCCACTTTGGAAAAAAAATAAATCGAACGTTCTGCTAATTTTTTACAGAAACTGCTTCTCAACCATTATACAGTCACCCATTGGCTTCACCCACTGTGGCAGGGTGATAGGCTTTTTTTTTTAAAAAAAATTTAGGAAAAAAGTCTCAAAGAGAGACAGACCCCTATTACCTGTGATTGGAGCTAACCATAGCCATATGCCAGAATGAGTCAGCAATAATTACTCTATCTTTAGGAATAACTGTTGCACCTGAGCATGGGGGTGATGCAGCAAAGAGCCCTGCATTCCTGGATACTGACATCCTCCTACACAGTGTTTATAGTTCAGTGGAGATCAGGGACTTGAAAGCTATTTCACATGGTTTAGGTCCCAGGGCCCCCAACAGGAACCACTAGAGGAGCTCTCTTTGAATCAATGGGATTTGCAGGCCCCCAAAATCAGCACTGAGTGCTTAGAGCAAGATGGTGTCTAAATAGGTCCTGCCATTGGTCCTAAAGCTATACTCTGCACCAGCAGAGCCTCCTTGATCTCAGTGGGACTCCATTCAGGTGCCAGTGTCTGCCCAGTTGGGGTCCATTATGAGAATGGGACAAATTTTTGATCTCTGGAGAGCAGCGTCGAAAATGTAAGCTGATTTCTGCAATGAAATAAGGCTAGAAGCATCTTTATTTTAAAATGAAAGCTGATATTAGTCTTGTTACTGAATCCCAGAACTCTGAGTGGGCCTAAAATGCCTACTCCAAGAGGAAATATTTTGGTGTGGTCAAAGGGGATATTAATAGACCTAACAGAATGAAGCTAAGCAAAAAAAGTGACTAAAGATTTCCTAATGGTGAGATCTATTAGTTTGCAAATAAATCTTTTAAGAGAAATGGTAGTTGGTTGATAGGTGTCCGGTTTTTCAACTGGAACACCCGATTGAAAAGGGACTTTCACCAGGCTGGTGAAAACAAGTGAGTGAGGGGTGGGAGAAAGTGAATGACAGGGGGAGGGGGTTTGTGTGAGTGGGGCAGGGCCTTGGAGAAGGGGCGGGGCAAAGGTGTTCAGTTTTCTCCAGTTAGAAAGTTGGCAACCCAAGTATTGCTAGAGATCCCTGTTCACATGTGCCTGTCTTCTTTGTTGAATCAGGCTGGACATAAGCATGTCTCTGATGGTTTGCTGAACTGAGGTCTTGATCACTTGAATCTACACTGAACAAACTTGAGAATCTCAAAGCAACCAATCCTATACTTTTGTGTATTTCTAATATTAGGCACTTGATTTTATTGTACATAATGTCATATATATGCAAGATAAGTGTAAAATTGTATCTAACAGATGCAATCAATTTGTTTAAAACTGGAAAACTTCTGAATAGCACATTCACGATTACAAAGGCAACTGTCTGGGGGCGGTAGTTATCAAAGCATATTTGTAAACATATAGGCCAAAGGCCCCAATCATGCCAGCTTGCTCACATGCCTAACTTTATGCACATAGGCCTACTCACATACAGAAAATGACACATGCTTTAATGTGCCAGCTAAGGGAAAGGAAGGAAACTTTATTCTATCACAGTATTTTTTAACTGCTGAAAAGATCCAGTCACACACTTTTTTTAATATGAAATATAAATAACTTGTTTTAAGATTGTTCTAGTATTTTTGGAGAAATTTAGAAAATAAAGGAAGGGAATGATGGTGACATGTCTATATAGGCAAATCTCCCACTGATTACAATGAGGGTTTTTGCTTGCAAGTGTGGCAGGGATGATGAGGCTATAGTTTTCCCTGAAATGTTTCCCATTCTGTTGGTGAACAGCTAAAATTCACTTTTTCTTATGAGTTCCCAGTAGGTTTAAAGTTTTGCCCTATCTTCTTCACAAGAGCAGTATTTGGAACTAGCACTTACATGAATTGCTGTCTAGTTGAATATGGGGTTAGTCATTTTCTAATTTATAAACAAAACTTAATTCTGTTTCACAAAGTTTTAAGAATGGTTTACAGTGACAGTATGAATAAAATACCTGGGGGGGGGAAAAAGTCAATCTCTTGCCTTGGCTCTTGGTTATACTGAGTCTCTGCCAGCAGTGCCATCAGAGCTACAGAAGGATATTAAAGTCATGGCTATTGCTGTTTCTGTAAGACAAACCACTCAAAGATCAAGCACTCAAGCCTCAATTTATGTGGAAGTGTGTGTGGAACATCAACACTTTGAAGCTTTTGATCGAAAGACTGTTTTAAGCCATCTAATAGAGGGCTCAGTAGAGGAGTTGTTGCCTAATGATATAACATGCTCTAGAGTGCTTAGTGCAGTAGTAGGTTATGAAGGCATGCTGTGAGTATTTTGTGAGGAACAAGGATGAAGGTCAAGTGCCTTCAACCACCCAAAAAGTGCACCAATAGCTTACTGAAACACAGCCTGCTATGCTGTGTTGCTAGTAGATATGGCTCATTACATTTAAATATCCTTTAGAACTTAACTGAAAAAGAATACATTTGTATAAATATATGTAGTAGTGATGGTACTGGGGTTAGAGTAGATCTTTCTGTTTATGCAAACTAGTGTGAAGTACTGCAGGGGGTGTGTGTGAGAACACACACGACTTCCCTCCTCCATATGCCACATGGTCTATAATTCCAGTGAGGTGGGGGTTCCATTAGCTCAAGGTAAAGCATAGGCACTTGCAGCAGGTACATGAGTTCTTTCCAATGTGTTAACATGAAATTGTGGCTGTCCATTATGTGCAGCACAGTGGCAACCACAAAGTCCTAAATAGTTTCTAGCAGAAGAATAAGAGGAAGTAGTAGAAGAAAAGCTGCTATTTTCACAGCTATTTCAAATATCCATTTAATGTATTTGAATATCTTCCTTTCTCTGAGGTTCCCTAAACTTAGACTCCTTTTCACTCATGTCTCAAAAGCCCATTTGCTCTTCTAGAAGCAGTTTATGATCCAACAGTTACTTCCAACTGGCTTTCCTTTTATATAAAAAGGTTACAGGCAAATTCTGCCCTCATTTAGACACCTGTGATGCCAGTTATCTCAAGGCAGCACAAAGATAAATGTTGAGATTCTAATCTTATATTTTATTCTGTATCAAATTATGTTGTGATAATTGGCCCAAATTATGCTGTTACTAACTGTAAAAAGTACACAAGTTAATAAGATGCCAAAATGTTGATTTGGGGGAGGCAGAGAAGTATGAAAAATAGACAGACTGAATTAGCCTAAACAAAAAGGCCTACTGACATAACTGAAGGACTGTGTATTAAGACCATGCTTGTTACACAAGAAAATGAAGTCCAGAAATATCAACTAAAACTGGGATCAGATATTAGGCCTAACTTTTGTGTGTGCGGGATGGCGATAAAGAGATGTACCCCTCTATCCATAGGGTTGCCAGGTGTCTGGCTTTTGACCAGAATGGCCAGTCAAAAAGGGACCTTGGAGTCTCCAATCAGCACCACTGATTGGGTCATTAAAAGTCTGGTGGAGGTGGGGCTGGCAGGCTCTCTACCTGGCTCTGTTTGTCTCCCTGGAAGCAGCAACATGTTCCTCTGTTCCTAGGCAGAGGGATGGCCAGGGGGCCCATCATCCCTGGCCCCAGCTCTGAGCTCCCTCCTGTACCAGACTCCCTCCCAGAGCCTGCACCCACACATCTCCCCCTCCTCACATCCCAACCCCCTGCCTCAAACCAGAGCCCCCTCCCACACTCTCAGCCCCTCAGCTCTGCCTCTAGCGCCCTTCTGCACCCCAAACTCATCTCTAGCCCCACTCCAACCCCCTGCCCCAGCCTGGAGCTGCCTCCTGAACCCCTCATTTCTGGCTCCACCTTGGGGCCCAGGCCCCCAGCTTGAGGCCTCACCCCCTCCTGCACCCCAAGCTCCTGACCTAACCTAGTGAAAATGAGCAAGTGAGAGTTAGGGAGAGCCAGCAACAGAGGGAGGGGGGATGGAGTGGGGGCAGGGCCTTGGAGAAGGGGTATGGCAGGGAGCAGGCCAAGGGTGTGCAGTTTTGTGTGATTAGAAAGTTGGCAATCCTATCTACCCATCACTTGCTTTTTTTGGGTCATTAAAGAGACTTGATGAGGAGAGGGGCAGGGGGATAGAAGAACAGATGAAGGCTTCTGGAGCAACCATTGGCATTATGGCTGGCACCCTCACTGTTTCCTGAACCCTGGGCCATGTATTCCTGATCCTGAGAGGTGCTCTGATTAGACTGGGCCAGAGAAGGATTCAGATGACATTGCCATGCTGAATCCCAGACACCATCTGGGATGAGGTTGGCTCAGACTTTAACAGCTCCTTTGTTTCAGCTAAGATCCTCACATGAAAGGATAGGTATATCATCTTTAGTACTGCCTCAGATTGTTGAACAAAGATTTTTTTTCTTCTAAGAATTTCTTCAGCTTAAGGGAACAGGGGATGCTTCTTAATTTACATTTCAAATACTTTTCCTTTATCCTTAATAAAAGGTTAAAAGGACTTTTTATGTTTGCCATGTTACTAAGCAGGCTGAGGTCTCAGTATTTGGCCTGGTCTATGTTAGGCATGGGATCGGTCTAAGATACATTGACTTCAGCTAAGCTATTCTCGTAGCTGAAGTTGTGTATCTTAGATTGACTTTGCGTCCTTGCAGTGCGGGATCAATGACCGCTGCTTCTCTGACTCCACTTCCGTCTCTCGCCCTGGTGGAGTTCCAGAGTTGACAGGGCGCACGTTTGGGAATCGATGTATCGTGTCTCATCTAGACACAATACATCGATCTCCAGTAGATCGATCACTACCTACCGATCCAGCGGGTAGTGTAGACAAACCCTGGACCTTGTTTCCCACAGTTTAATGTTGGACACTGAGTGGGTAATGTTAAGACCTTTGGCCCATTTATTCCATCTAAATTAATGCAACAGTCTTTGTACTGTGCTCATCATTGTAACATCTCAGCACCTTCTAATAGTACATTAAAGCAACATGTCCAACATCTGTGACCTATTTGTTCTCTCAGCTTCTCCTTGGGGGGAGAAGTGTGTGCAATGATGTGTTAGAATTTTTTATGCTGTGCATTTATACTTTGCTATATATTTTTATATCTAACTTGGGTACTTTGATTAATGATCATACATTTGTTTTTAGTTTAGTTGCATGCTATTGACTAAAACTTGTCCTGAGCTTTCCTTTTAATTTAAACATAATCTTATTTGGTGGTGCTGCTGCCAAAAACTTACTGCTGCAGCATGTAAAAATGAAATCATCCAACAGTGCAGACTAAACTAAAACTAGTGTTAGGTAAACAGAATGCAGTGTGGACTAAGTCTTGACTGGATACATCACTTATTGCAATGAGTTATTGATGACCTTTCATAATTCACAAGTGGCTCAGGTTCTTTCCACTGCATGTGAGCTATAAGGTCATTATACGATGTTATTTATTTCCACACATGAATATTTCCTATTGCTCTATCCCTCCATGTATTGTGTGTCTCTGTATAATATTTATTTCAGATACAACTGTGAGATACAACTTTCTTCTCAACAGCCAGTGGTGGGAATTTTGTTGTATTTCACTGTAAGGTCATAGCCATAGAATATGGCTGTTTCAGGTGCTTAAAAAAAGGGACCACTTCTATAGCCATTTTAACCAATAAGATTACTGTATGTAAATTTTTTTCTTGTGCATTCTACAATGGTTCTGATTCTACTGACTTATACACTGAACTCATCAGCAGTTGAGAGGTCTGTCAGGATGGAATTGACTGCAAATCTCACTGAGCAAAATGGAATCACAACCAGGACGAATCGGTCCAGCATATTTATCTCTACACTTCAGGAAGTTTTTTGACCCTAAATGTGCTGTAGCTTCACTTATCTGCCAATTCTTTGCTTAACTCAGAGTAATGTGGTTCTCTCAGTCAAAACCTAAACTGATCCAAAATCCGTAGAATAACTTTATTTCTATTTATTTTAGTCTTTTGATCTGACCCTAAGAGCAGCTGTCATTTCAGGTTAATTGAAGTGGAAATTGTCCTTAATTTTACTATTAATGAACTTTGCCCTGAAGTTACTTCATTCCTATCTTTTTTTTCCAATACTGTGTGTAAATGCTATTTTCCGTTCATTGCTCATACTGCTTTCAAGCTTTGTTCTCATCAGTGGGTTTTATGTTACAGTAATAAGAATATTGTTGTACATGACCTTTCATCTCTGCATTTATTGTCTTGTGCATGTTTACAATTCTGTGGATCGCTGCTGCCATTGAAAGAGGTTGCCATCCAATGTCTCAAACTTCCTGGTAGTGGCTGAACAGACTTTTTCCATGTTCCTTCTGGCAGATTCATCCTGATGTTCTATTCTACAGCTTTATAAAACTGTGCACGGAAGACAAATGCATGGTGGAAAGAAGCCCAATAGGCATACTGTTTGTATTCCTGCATGCATATTGTGTGGCCTGTTTGATAAATAATTGATTTGTAAGTGATGGGTGAAAGTCACTTTCAGCACATTGGGCGGCTCTCAATCTGCCATGCTTGGTCTGGTCTAACTGAGTACAGAAACATCCTATTAAATGTAATGTTTTCTTAGTACCAGTATAGGAAACTTCTGCATTAACCAAATGTCTGTAACAGCAGTTTGCTTTTCAAATAGCAGAAGACATTTAAGTATAAACAGAAAATGAATATTTAGATCTTAAAATTTCTTTGCATCTTCATTGCACTCTGTACACTTCATCTTTGCTTTTAAATAAAGTTTTATATTGTAGAAATTCGCAGCAGCAGCCTGATTCTGACACCTCTACTCGCATTGAATAGTACTTTTATTTGGGGGCAGAATGTGAACCCATTTCTCTCCTTGTAGCTACTCCGTCAAGTCATGTCATAGAGCTGGATTCTCCAGTACACTAAATCTTGTGGGCTAGGTAACCCACCATCAGAATTATAGCTGGCTTCCCTATGGCTTATTCAATCCATTGTATCCAAGCAGAGCTTTGTTGGCTGGAGCCTCTTAAGTTTAGTCAAACTGCTCATTAACAGACCTTGACAGTCCAGTGAGGTAAGTCCTATTAACTTTTATCTGAAGATAATGGACAAGTGGAAGCTGAGAGACAGGAGACCTGGAATGCAAGAGTACAGGAGGGTAGAATTTTTTGACAAGTCCATTTTATTTGCTGAAAAATTATATGAAATGATTAGCAATTTCATGTTGAATTTGCCAATAGCTTCAGTCAAACTTTGTCAGGACTCTAGGCATCATTCACAAAATGGGGAGGGTGAGGGCAGGTTATAACTCCTAGCCCAGTGGTTTGGGCACTTGCATAGAATGTGGGAGACCTCTGTTCCATTTCTCCTGCTAAGGAGGAAGGGATTTGAATGTGGGTATCCTCGGTGACAGAACTGTGTCCTAGCTGCTACAGCTATTCAGATGGGGAGGGGGGGGGGAATCTCCCTCAGTCTCGCTTGTGGAAATTGTTCCACTTTTTAATCCTGGACCAGAGAGACCTTCACACAGGGCCATGAACTTGAATCTCCCACTTCTCAGGTGAGTGCCACTGGGCTATAAGGTCATTCTCACTTTCTATGGTCTCAGTAACTATTGAAGCCAGGTACCATACTGCTTCAGATATTCCAATGAGTAGGGTGACAGACGATGATGGTGCCTCTGGTACAGTGATCCCAAGGGAGAACAAAGATTGGAACTGCACACACCTTTCCAGCTATAATCAATCACCTTGCGGGGACTCAGACATGCAATACTGACTCTTAATCCAAGTCCTGTGTCAATAGGGGTATAGTGATGGGAAGTGGCAGAGGATGCAGGAAGCTTTTAGTCACAATCCTGCATGAAGGCAGCCTGGGAGTGATGGTCATTCGAGGAGACTGGAACAGATGCTGCAATTGTATCCTTCCTAGGTTTTGGACCAGTCCTACTTAGGGAACAGCACTGTTCTCCTCAAAGAGGAATAGGATGGAAAAAGAGCCCAAACAAAACATCAAACCCACACAACTTTCTGCACTCAACCTTGTCAGCATGCTCCACCTGCCTGCTCATATAGATTTTTCTGTAGTCTGTAAGAAAGATCCAAAGAAATTTTGCTACATGGCATGTTCACACACTCCCTAAGAGAGGCAACAGACCTGAGAAAGAACTGCTTGTCTCTGTAGACTATAGGCACAGTACATTCACTGAGGAGCAATATCTATAGATGACTTGCTGGCTAGTTGCAGCCAAAAGCAGCAGGTGCGGCCATCAGCTGTTCCATTTACCTGCAAACCTCAGGCATGTTCAAACAGTGTTAGGGGCACTTATGCTCCTGTGCTTTGGCCTTACTAGAGGTCCTATGCTTCTGTTGCCAGTGCATGTGCACTGGTAACTGTTCATCCTGGTGAGAATAAAGAGAACTTCTATCAAGCCCTTGATAGTGTCATCAGGTCTCTTCAGTATGAAGATAAGCTGATCATTGTAGCTGATTTCAATGCCACGGTGTATTGTGACACTGCAGCAGAGGCAATGTGATAGGTAGTCATGGAGCTAGTAACACAGCTTGTTACTACTCTCCAACTGTGCAGAGATTGTAAGAGCAGCAAAGAGTCCTGTGGCACCTTATAGACTAACAGATGTATTGAAGCAGGAGCTTTTGTATTTCGTCTGCTCCAATACGTCTGTTAGTCTATAAGGTGCCACAGGACTCTCTGCTGCTTTTACAGATCCAGACTAACACAGCTACCCCTCTGAGATTGTAAGACTACAATCTAGTTGTCACAAACCGTGTTTTAACAGGCCAACAAATGTAAGAGCAAACCCTTGTTGAAAACACTGGCACATAATCCAATTATGATCTTTTATGCAGTCAAGAGTTCTCCACCATGCCAGGTTCCTGTATATCCCGAGAGGCACCTACTGCTGGTCAGTCCTTAGACTCACAAGAAATCAAATATAACTCCCTATTGTTGTCAAGCAACAGTCAGTCTGAATTCCAATAAGAAGCTGATGGAAGCATTTCCCTCTGTTACAGAAGCCTCAGTGGATGCTGAGACAGCCTGGAAACTTTTTTGGGGACACAACTGATATAAAGTGGCTGCTGAAGTTCTCTGCTTTAAGATGAAACCTCAGGACTGGTTGGATTAAGAATGGCCCTAAAACATATTGGCTCCTGAACTCTCTGCATAGTGCCCATCAAGCCTACATAGATAAGGATTTGGAGCTAGGAAGGCTGCATGTGAGCAAGATGGATGGTTTAGACCAGACTTTCATAAATAAAAAGTGATGGGGAAAGAACAGCAGAGTTAAAACTGGTAGCTAAAAGCAAAAGCCCCCAAAACCTCCCCTCTTCTCCCCCCCATCCCCTGCACTGGCCTTTCATGGTGGGCAGGGAGGGGTGGCCCCAGCTAGAATGGAAAAACACCTGGATGGCAGTTGACAGAAGAAATCAACTGATGGATGGAACCTTTGTTTCACTTTTTAATCACTCTTCCAAAATTTTCTGAGGAAGCAGTTAATGCTCTTTCACAACATCCTTTAAAAAGAACTTGCACTACCTCCTGCTTTGAGGCTAAACAGCAATCAAGCAGATGTTACAAGGGAAAGCACCTGGACTGCATGGCAGTCCAGCAGAGATCTATAAGCAGGGTGGCTACTATTCTGCAAGGCTTCTCACATGGATATTTCATGTTCTTTGGGAACAAGAGTTGCTGCTACAGGATTTCAAGGATGCCAACATTGCCCACCTCTATTAAACATAAGGGTGATGAGGCAAATTATGGTGATCAGTGTGGCATTTCCTTTCTGCCTGGGTCACAGTGAATAGACTTTCCACCTATCTTGTGGAATCTCTCACCTGAACCTGTGTGGATTTCTTTCTGGATGGGACCCTGTAGACATGACTTTCCCAGCCTGTCTGCTTCAGGAAAAGTTCTGGGAGCAAAACCATGCTCTTTATAGGATGTATGGCTTAGCTAAAACTTTTGACTCTGTAACCCATGAGGGATTGTAGAAACTTCTTGCTCATCTTTGGATGCCCTGCAAAGTTTATTTCTGTCCTTTGGCCTTTCCATGATGGGATGATAGCCAGAATGGTGGAAAACCAGAAAGGAGTCCAATATCATGCCATTATCAGTGGCACCAAACAAGATGGTGTGCTGGCTTCATCCTCTTCTCTGCTATGATTATGGATGCATTGTTTGACATTGCCAGAGACCAGTAGTCAGTTCTGCACTGACGGGGAAGCTGTTCAATCTGTAATGCTTCCACAAAGTGGCATTTACTTAAAAGCACTCCCCCCACCCCCACCTGCTACCGACTGTGAAACCCAAACGGTTGACTGACTGCATGAGCAAAGAGATTAATGCCAATTTGTAACTGTTCACTGGTAGCTCACTTGATCAATCTGCTTAAAGAAAACTGAAGATCATATCAACCTGTGCTAGGGATGTGCTTATCTACCCAATTATTAAGATTAACAATGGTCCTTAAATCCATGGAGAAGGTTCCATATGTAGGGAGTATGCTGGCACAGAATGCTATAGGTGGTGTGGTGGTGGTATCTCTTGTACAGCCAAGGCCAGCTCTGGATTTTGAATGTGGTCATGCCACCTGTGGAATGATAGGGGCATCAAAGCAAATCTAAGCTAAATGTCTGAAAGTCAATCTTGCTTGCAATGCTTCTATGTGGTTGTGAGACATAGCCAACATATCACCGCCACATCAGGAAGCTTGATCAGTTCCATATGTGCTGTCTTTGGTCTGTCTGCAGGGTCAAATGGTGGGAGAAGAGTCCCAATATCAAAATCCTTAATTGTTGTCAGATGTCTGGCATTCAAAGCATGCTCATAAAAGCTCAGCTGCATGGGTCTGGGTGTCTCACTTTCTGTATGATTGACTCAAGGATACTCAATGCCATATTTTATGGTCAGTTAAGGTAAGGAACCCATTCTCATGGTGGCCAGTACTGATATCAAGATACACTAACATCAAACATGAAAACATGACCCATGGAATCCAGCAACTAGAAAGCAACAGCCCGCAACAGAGCAAGGTGGTGGCAGACATGTCATGTTGCTGTTAACCACTTTGAAGCAAGGCTCATTTTCACTTTGTGTGAGAGAGATGAACATCACAAAGCAAGAATGCAACAGCCTGCAGCAGCTATGGACAGTCTTCTGTCCTATATGTAACCAGGGTCATGGTTCTTGCATTGGTCTGACCTTGCATATAGGTGTTTGCTGAATCCTTGTACATTGACATTGCATGGCACCACCACCACAAAATGAAACCACTTCAACAGGAAAAAGGAAAAACCCAGATCAGAATATTTCATAGCTCAGTGGCTAGGGCTGTCTTCTGCCATTTGGTAGACTCAAGTGCAAATCTCTTCACAGCAGGCATATGGAAGAATTGAACCTGGGTGAGTGCCCTAAAACTGTGCTAAAAGTTATAAAGTGGACATGTCACTTTAGGAATATAGCCCTTCATTTCCTTTCTTTCATTTAAATTCTGGGTACTTTTCCCCACATAAGAACAAGTTTGTTTTGGGTTGAACCAAAGAATGTGACTTGAAATTGAACGTTGTCAACTTTACACCACATCACTCTGCTGATTGGTGTATTTTTGTCAAAATTTCCAGATTCAATTCAATCCCAACTGTATTAATTTTTAATTTTGGAACAAACTAATCTACCCATGTCTAATTATGTATTCCTTTAATTTTATATTTTGGACATGAAAAAAGAATGGGGGGTCTTAATCTCAGAGGACAACATCCCATTTAAAAGCAAGGAAGTAAAACTGCATGTAGCTGAGAAATTTTAAAGACAGCAGAAGCGTAGCTACAACCTGCCCTGCCCAGAATTGGGCAAATCTTCTAAACAGATGTAGAAGATAAAACCCCATTTACTTCTGTGGAGCCTATCCTGAGCAGATACTGTACATGCATAAACTTTTTTGAAAGAAACTTAAAGTCCCTTTTTAAAAAAAAAAACACTTCAACAGCTTGTCTCACAAACAAGATTTGAATTTGCATTGCTCATAGTGCAGTTGTAAAAGGGCCGAAGACTGTAAATTTGCTGCTTAATTCACTACTTCTTTTTTTTTTTAAACAGTTAAGTAATACTGTTAAAGTGGATGTATAATGGCTGCCTGGAGATAAGATTGTGCTTCATGTTCCACATTGTAAACTTGTACAATAAGTCAGATGCGCATATATATATTTTTTACATGGCTCTACTCATCTCTTGCCTTTCTTCATCTACTGCTAGCTTTTAGTCATACCAGTGAATAACTTCTTGTACTGTTCTACACTACCATGATAGGGTGACATCTGTTGACACAAGGCAACTTATTTATGCATGTGTCAGCAATCAAATTTTTCTGCTGACATAAATCCCCTGTTAAAGTGATTTTTTTAACACTATCTCCCCAAATGGCATTTAAGCTAAGGCAAACATGCTAGCACTGCATTGGCCACAGTATAGATGCTGCATTACCTAGCAGTGACAGCTCATAACAGTGAGCTCTGCTGCTCTAGGGTCAAGAAGACCAGACGCTACCATCTACCTTTATATCTTGAGGATGCCTCTTCCTGATTACCCAGCTCAGCAAGCCCACTTAGCAGTGCTCCTTTTGTTGTGTGCATCTCCCCAACTGACCACTGCACTACAGGCTCTAGCTGCATCTCTGCCTGGACTAGAGGGAAGGTATTGGATCTCCTGAGCCTGGGGAGAGAAGTTTTGCAGGAACAGCTACAACTCAGTCTCAGAAACATGAACATCTACAAAAAAAAATTGCTCAGGGCCTTCAGGTGAAAGGGCACAACAGGGCTCAATAGCACTGCTGTGTGGAAGTGAAGGAACTGAGGCAGGCACGCCAGAAGGCTAGGCAGGCCACTAGTAAATTTAGGGCCGAGCTCCAGCCCTGCTACTCTTCCTTAGGGTTGTCAACTCTCCTGGTTTGGCCAGGAGTCTACTGGAATCAGGCTCTATCTCCTGGTGGCTACTGAAGCCAAACCAAAAGATTTTTTAGGCCTCTAAAAATCTGGGGGTGCAGCAAGGCTAAGGCAGGTTGCCTGCCTGTCCTGGCCCCTTGCAGCTCCCAGAAGTGGCTGCATGTCCTGGGGGCAGTATGGGAATCTCTGTGCACTGCCCCTGCCCTGAGCACTGACTCCACAGCTCCCATTGGCTGGGAACTGCAGCCAATGGGAGCTGCAAGGGCAGTGCCTGCGGGTAGGGGCAGTGTACGGAGGCCCCTGGCGCCCTCAGGGGTCACAGGGATAGGCTGGCCACTTCCAGGAGTGGCACAGGGCCAGGGCAAGCAGGGAGTCAAGTACTCCTTGTTTCCTAGCCACCCCAACCCAGCTCCCCAGCAGGAGCACTAGGTTTGGGGGGACTGCAGGTGGTAGGGGGACCCCCAAATCACTAATTTGCCTCTGCCTTCACATCTGGAAGTTCTGCAGCCACTGCTCGTCATCTCAAACCTTCATTAAGATACAATCCCACATTAAGCACTCATACCTTGGGTCCAGAAATGGTGCTGCAGCTGCTCCATGAATGTCAATAACCCTGAATTCATTTTGGTATGTTCCTTAACAATCTGTCCTCAAACAAATTGTCCTTCATTGTTGTGGTACTCCCTGTGGCTAGGCAAATTCCAGAGGATCGTTCATCCTATGGTCGCAGCCTTCATGACAGTAGTGCAAAGCTGTGTGGGCTCCATGTTTCTGTCAGAGGTGGCGGTCGGTGACAAATGCCTTTTTTTTATAAAAGGCATGCCAATTATGGGATGGGGATGACATTGTGGGATGTAGAAAGTGGGATAATAAACTTAACCCTGCGTTCCCTGCATGACTCATTTCTACCTCACAACACATTGCAAAAAATCCTCTCCTAGGCGTTGTGCCAGAGAGTGGGGGTGTATGGTATGCTGGGATACCTACTGACAGTGCTTGTACTTTTTGAATTGACACAAGCACTCCTGGTAAGTAAGCACAGCACTGATGCAAGCACCCAAGTATGCATGTACCTGAGCGATATACTAACTCCAGTGGCTTAATGCACATGTAACTTGTGTCAATTAAAATGTGTAGTGTAGACATGGCCTATGTCTCATTGCTATAAGCCAGTTGCTCTTTTAAGGCATTGAAAGTAAAAACAGTATTAATTCTATAATTAATAAAAATCTAACCTTCACAATATGCCAGAGGCTTCCTTAGTTACTGTTTGCACAGCGCTTTGAGGGATGTAAACTGCTATCCTGCTGCCATTGAAACCAATGGCAAAACTCCTACTATATGAGACTAAACCTGTACTGAACACTGACTACAGAGCAGTCAGCACCCTTGGCTACAGGTTGGGATTGCTCAGCAGTTTATAGGATCTGGCTTTATAAGAGAACTACTAATTACTTTGTTTGTATTATTAGGGCACCAAGGAGTCCTAGTCAATAACCTGGGTCCCATTGCGCTGGGTGCTGTACAAAGACAGAACTAAAAGATGGTCCCTGCCCCAATAGCTCACTGTAAGGAGGCGCCCTGGCTCCCTGCCGCGCCTGAGAGGGACGAGCCAGAGCAGGTGCCTCAGTGGGCGGAGTCAGCACTGCCTGTCCCCGCCCCCCGGAAGTCAAGGGGTGGGACAGGAAGTATAAAAGCCCGGCCCCAGCGCTCAGTTGGAGGCAGGCTGCCGGAGAGGACAGACGCTGGTGCCCGGGCTCCCGCCGGGCCCAGCCTGCCCCGCGCCCACTATCCAGAGGAGCGCTGGCCGGACCTGCCCCGCGCCCAATATACAGAGGAACGCTGGCCAGACCTGCCCCGCGCCCACTACCCAGAGGAGCGTTGGCCGGACTTGCCTCAGACCCAGTACCCGGAGGAACGTCGGCCTGACCTGCCGTGTGCCCGATACCCCGAGGAGTGGCCTGAGCTTCCCCACGACCGGTACCCGGAGGAGCCTATGGTCTGGGACCCCCCAGACGACGCTGGCAAGGACCAGGTACCCAGAGAGGGGGAGGTTGGAAGTGGCCCGGGGATAGCCGACCCTGGTTTGGCTCCTGAAGAGCCCGAACCCATGTCAGTGTGTTGCGGCCAGGATCCCCACTGACCGCAGTGGGTCTTGACCGCTGCTAGGGCCCCGGGCTGGAATCCAGTGGAGTGGGAGGGCCTGCGTTCCCCCTGCCACCCGTAACCGGGTGGCAGACTCCCCCTCTTCCCACCTATTGCCGCTGCTCGGTCCTGATCCAGAGGGCCAGAGCGAACTAGACTTGCGTTTGGTGCCCTGCCCGGACCAAGGGCTGGGCCCCCTTGACTTTGCCACTGCTCTGCCCTGATCCAAAGGGCCAGGGCTAACTAGAACTTTTACTGCCCCGCCCTGCCAAGGACCGGGGCTGATACTGTGTTTGCTCAGCCCCTGCTAGAGGCCTGAGCTTGAACTGCTACTGCCCCGCCCTGCCCAAGGGCTGGGGCTTATTTACTTTGAGAGCCCCGACCCCGGCTAGAGGGCCGGGGCTCTACCCTGTTTGCAGACCCTGTACCCCCCTCAGCACCTGCAGAGGGGCTAAGCCTACCCGGACTGCGGCGTGCTAGGAGGCACCCTGGCTTCCCGCCACGCCTGAGAGGGACGAGCCCCGACACGACCGGCTTACACTCACAATCTCTGTATAAGAGAACAGACAACAGATAGCTTGCAATTTCTTGTCTGTATCTAACAATCAGGCGATATTGTCTGCATGATCGGAGGTGGCCTTAGCACAGCAGCAGCTGAAGTGCGGTCATGTTTTTTGCTTTCTTTTTAATAGGTGCCACAGCAGAGAAGAGTCTTACAGGAGGGATTTGAAGCAAGATAATGAAGTAGCTTTGCTAATGTTCACAGGGAGCTCTTCCCGAACATAAGGTGCAACAAAGGAGAAAGTACTCAGGTGTTTGTTTGAAAATGTGACTAGTGGGCAATAAAGGCTGGTATCGAATGAGAGACTTGACATTTCAATACTGATTGGAAATTGACAGAGTGGGAATAGGGTTGTGAGGAAATATGTGCTGAAGATAGATGGGTCACTAGAACAGTGAGGACACTGGCTGAATTCCTCAAATAGAAGGGCCCTTAGCTTTACCTATGGCTCTTCTCTTTCCCCTCCTCCCTTCCAATTTGCCCAAATCTTAGCTCAGTTCCTCCTGGACAATGTTTCACTTATCAGTGTATCCATGTTAGGAGATACCAGTCTTTGTGCTGGGTAATCCCAGGACTGAAGTAGCTGGAGTAACATGCAGAGTAAATCACCTCTTGGCCCTTAGATGTAGTCACCTCTCCAATCCAGCAATGAAGTGATGGATGGAGTAGCACAGGAAAGCTTGCATTCTTGCTGTCTGGTAAAATAATAAATAAAATCACTTCTTTTAATGGACTTTAGAGAGGTGAGTAACTCAAATCTGGTTAACATATGAGAGCTGAAGCCCTTTTTGTCTGTTGGACAATGGAAAAAATATTGCTTTAAAAATTCATCTAAATATCCTGTTACACTTGAAAAGAAAAGTAGGTTCTAATCCCCCTTAGAAAATTTAGCTGTTATTTCGTAATGTAACCAACCAATTTTAATATCCATTTGAGGCAAGATCTATCTCCAGATGAAGTCAGCGTGAGTCTTTCCATTGACTCTAAGAGGAGTTGGAGTGGATCTGTGGCATCCTGCACTCATTTGAAAATAATAGAGAAGCCAGTACCCACAAGCTACTCAAATTTGCCACAATAAGGAATGGATTGAACATATTGTAACAATACATGGATATCTGATTTTAGGAAAGCAGATTTTAATAAATTAAGAAACCTAAGATTTGATCTTGTTCCCTAGCATCCCACTGCCATTAATGGCAAAACTCCTATTCATGTCAGGGGAGCAGGATTGAGCCTCTAGTCAGTAAGCTGTGATGGGAGAAAGTTTTAAAAGCTACAGGTGTGGGAGAAGGCTGGGGAAACTTAAAGGATGTAGCAACTAAGGTACAACAGAGTACTAATGCCATGAAATGAAGAATGTGAAGAGTGAGAAGTGGCCTATGTGACATCACAAGGATGTTCCATTCTATGCATCCGAAGAAGTGGGCTGTAGCTCACAAAAGCTCATGCTGAAATAAATTTGTTAGTCTCTAAGGTGCCACAAGTACTCCTGTTCTTTTTGCGAATACAGACTAACACGACTGCCACTCTGAAACCTGTTCATAAATTAGTTTAGATTTGTTTTTAAATTCCATCAAAACACAAAGGGTCCTGGAAACAGAAATAAGAGCATTTCTCACAGTCTAGTAAAATCTTACTTGAAAAATTAATTCAGATTAATGTGGCTATGAACATAATCACATGATATGAAAGATGGCAGAAAGTCTGTAAATTAAGTGGAAATATTTTCTGGCATGTGACAAAGACTGTTTTGTTTTTTTGGGTCTCTCTTTGTTATGATCTGAGAGGTGGGTTAAACAGCATATTAACAGATTATTTTTATTCTAAACTGATAGATGCTATGAACATCAGTGAAGAGAGAAATGATACAGATAAAAATCTTAGTTCAGAAAAATGGGTGGGAAGTAATATAAACTGAATACTTAAGGGAGACATATTCCAAAGTACTAGGAAGAAACCTGGAGCCAGCCTGGAAGCAGTAGTGCTAAAAGATACTTAGGAGTGGCAGTGGACAGCAGAACACGAGTTCATCCCTGTTTGAGGAGATGTTTGGATCCACATAGTCATTTATTATCCTTTAGGTCCACCCCTTCCTTACCCCCAGAAATTCTACATCCTGGGGCAGAAGGGAGCCTCCATGATGCACAGCTTTTCAGCCTTGCTGGATATTGTGCATCCTGCCCTACTCCAGCCCAGAGGAATTATACTGGAGTTAGGCTGTGTACCTCCAGTGACTGGTGGTAGAATGGAGATAGGGGCAGGACTTTCCTCCATTATTGATTCATATTTTAAAAAATACTAGAATTTTTTTTTTGCCTGCATTCAAATAGGAGACTTTACTTGTTAGTGTCTGGATTATTTTTCACAAAGTCAGTGGTGGGGCGGGGGCAGCTTGAGGGAAGATCAAGCTTTTAATGGCAATCTGCTTCCGCTTTAACTATGGAGAGCCTTTCATCCATAAAACACTGCAGGAGATCATTCTCTGACATGTGATCTTAGCCACTTTTTGTTGAGAATAAAATATATGAAATAGTTAATCTATAGGATTTTATCAACGTTCTGTTCACGAATCTTATATCCTGGTGAGACTCAGACCTAAGCAGAATCAAACAACTCCATGTTTCTGTTAACGATAGTCTGGTGCTGAAGGTGACTTTCACTTCACAGGATTGTTTATTTTGGTGTGACATCATTCTGTCTGGTCTTTGAAAACTTCTGTATTTGCTGCAAAAATGAAGAGGAATTAATATTGGCTGTTAATGTCCTGCTGATGATGGAACTCAGCCTGACTGTTTCCAAACAAGCCAGTGCATAAAACTGCATTACTTCATATGTCACAGGGATATTTTAAAATGGTTACATAATTACGCTGACTATTGCACTCAGACTGGATGACAGAATTCTGAAACTCATTCCAGAAAGTGATTTGAATTTTTTTCTTACTTTGTCTTCCCCCATAACCCATGAGCACATAGAAACCATAGGCGTTACTCAAGGAGCAGGGGAAAATTACTAAGAAAGATAAGAGAGGGGGAACTGGTGACTGCATTGTTTGCTCATCTTGAGCGTATTTATTTTTTTCATCATCCCTCAAATTTTGAAAGAGGAATTTTAGCCACCCCAATTCCTGTTGCTTTCGTTGGCCTAACTGATACCCCGGCTCTGAACATGTACCTTCTTAAACTTTGGATCAAGGATAAGTTGTTCTCAGCCAAATATTTAATTATACAGCCATTCCTGGTGGTGGGGTCAGTCAGTACATAGGACATGTGCTACTGTGGGAGAAGACATGAAATTTTGTCCAAGGACACTAGGACAAGTCAGCCAACTGCCATCAGCTCATCAGTGTCCACACATAACAGGCAGAATTTCAATTTTTCAGGTCTTCTCTGCACAGAATTCACTTTCTACTTCAGTTGGAAGAAGGAGTAAATTTACCTTTCTGGGTTTTGAACCTGAGGTTCCAGGGAATCTTAGATGTTTCATGCTTGAGGTTTGAACTATTAATGTCTCCTCTCTGAACAGAAGCTATTGTTTACATTTTAGACTTTAAATTAGAGCCTTCCCACCTTGTATATCAAACAGCAGCCAAGTATAATGTGCTCCTTGCACTTTGTATCCCTCTAAATGAAAGGATTGCCCTAGGGACCTGATCAAAAGCCCATTGAAGTCAATGGAAATGTTCCCATGGACTTCACTGAGCTTTATATCAGGCCAAAGGATAGCACTGGTGGGGTTAGCCTCTTCAAAGTGGAGGCTCTTCAAAGAGGCTGCGCTGTAATCCTGCCCTTCTCCCCATACCTTTCAGCAGAGCTTTGTATATGCAGAGGAGAACTGCATATTCTTCAAGGATGGGGTAGAAACTGCACTGGCAGACGCTTCAGTCAGCATTGTGCTTGACATCGAGTGTATGCTGGGGCAGTGTGTTTCCTCAGTGCCCCCAACATGGGGCTGTACCTAAAATGCATGGCAGATCCCTTTAGAAAATGACTGACTGTGTACAATTCAACATACACTTCTACCTCAATATAACGTTGTCCTCGGGAGCCAAAAAATCTTACTGCGTTATAGGTGAAACTGCGTTATATCAAACTTGATTTGATCCGCCGGAGTGTGCAGTCCTACCTTCCCAGAGCTCTGCTTTATTGTGTTATATCCAAATTTGCGTTATATCAGGTGGCGTTATAACGGGGTAGAGGTGTATAGTGAAATTGCTCTATGAAAAAATAAAATGAACCCAATGCAAAGTAACTTTTTAACTTTTAAAGCAGTAGCAAAAACTTGTAACCTTTATAATAGTGAACCCCACTTACTAATTTTTATGTTAATCTATCCACATAGGTATTATATAAACCCCTCCCTTACATTACTAGCCTTTAGACCCTAACCTGCGCTTTCTGATTCTCAGGACCAGCACTAGAGGTTTTAGTGCCCTAGGCGCACGGTAATTTCACCGTCCCGCGCACTGCTCCTGTGGCTCTGGTGGAGCTGCCGCAGTCGTGCCTGTGGACGTTCGGCTGCTCCCATGGCTCTGGTGGAGCTGCCGCAGTCGTGCCTGCAGGCGGTCTACCGGAGCCGTGTGAGCAACCGACCGTCCACCCGCCCGCAGGCATGACTGCGGCAGCTCTACCAGAGCCGCCTGCCGCCCCTTCCGGCAAAATGCTGCCCACCAATAATCCTGGCACCCTAGGCGATTGCCTAGGCCACCTAAATGGAAGCGCCGGCCCTGCTGATTCTGGCTTAAACAATCATAGACTTCAGGACCTCACAGGATCAGGCTTATGATGAACATCATTTGAAGCATGTGACGATCCAGTAAGTAGGCTGGGCAGAGGGTGCTGCATTTTTTTATTGTTTTTTTGTAACAATTTTGTGGCGCTGAGATGAAAAATGAACCTGAAAAAGAAACTTTAAGCATGTACTGTATCCCACATACAAAGGAAACCACATTAAAGCCCCCAAAAGTCTTAACTGAAATATGACTTCCAAAGATTTTCCTAATAAAAATGTAGCCACGATATCTGCCTCTTGATCATATGGTCAAGCGTGAGGGAAATTCAGCTGATTTCTCTCTCCGCTGTACAATGAAGTGTGTTACAAAATGTAAGATTAGGAAATTATGCTGGGATCTTAACCTTTTTATGTTAGACAAATGGATTCCTTATTCTCCACTGTGTGTCTACTGGAAGTGCAAACAGGGATATACGAACTGTGTTAGGAATTTGGAGTCTGTCAAAGTTAGGTTTTAATTGTTTGTTTTTTTCCCCTTACTAGTTGGCTAATTTTTCAATGTACAGGTTTTAGGTTTTCTAATTGTAGTGGAGTACAACACTGGTGATTGATTAACTGTAGTAAGTTTAAAGTTCTTTCCTATGCAATACATAAACACCCTGTAAAGCCAATAAATGGAAAAAGACATAAGTTAATGCAAAAAAGGCTGATGGTTCCTTCTTGTGATCTATCAAAAGTTGTTTAGACCAATGAAATAGTTATGTCATTCTAAATATTAAAACTGTTATTGTACCAAGTGGAATATTTACTATTTGGCAAATCAATGCCAATTGACTAGCAAACAATTAACACACCAGCCAGAATATCTTCATAAAGTTCACTTGGTAGCAAGTTGCATTTTTATGGATAAAGTGCTTTCTTGTGGGGAGATGCAAACGATAGCCTTGCTCTATTTGATGGGGTTTCCCATGGGCTCTCAGCTCCAACCCCAGTGTGTGGGGTTTCTCAGAGGGCAGGCCCTATTGCCAGGGGTTTTGCTGCCCTAGGCAGCAGCAGCTCCTCTGAGCATTCAGCGGTGGGGGACCTTCTGCTCCACGTCTTTGGGGTGCTTCGGGGACAGTTCCCGGAGCGAGTGAAAGACCTGCCACCGAATTTCCGCCGAAGACCCGGCGCGGAAGGACCCCCCCGCCGCCAAATTTCTGCCTAGGGTCGCCTAGTGGAAGCACCGGCCCTGCCTGTTGCCAATAATCCTATGGATGGAGGAGGCACTTGGGCCTCCTTGCTACCCGCATGCCAAACTGGGAATGTGACTGTGCTTAGGCACTCCAGATACTGTAACTTGGTGGTAGGGACTATACAAGTACTTAGACAGGTAGAAGATGTTTAGGGAACTGGGGAGATTTGAAGGCAACTGAGGCTCATCACCCAAATGACAATTAAATGTAATTGATGTGGGAGAGATGAGGCCTAGGAGATCACATTGGGAGGCTGTTTTTTTGAGAGTGCAGTAGGAATTGAGTTTCCTTTCTTCTTGCCAATACCTGAAAATTGAGCTCAGCAAGTGGGAGTTTCCCTGCTTTTGCACTGCCTGGGGCTTGGACTTCTGGGTGAGGGGCTCCTCACCTTGTTCCTCAGACACACGAGTTGGAGGTGCACTTGAGGATCCTTTGTCTTTCATCTCCTCCACAGGATGGGGCATGCCGTCAGCGCTGACATGGTTGTAGCATAGTGTCACTTCTGGCACAACTCAAAATCACATGGAAAGCAAAGCCAGTGTCATATAGATCCTCTGTCTAGCTCTGAACACACAGGTTTTGGGAAGCTTTGAAAGCAGGCAAAATGCATTTACTTATGCAGTTATGATTTATACAATACCCAAATGTCCTGGGCAATTGACAGAAAAAATTAGAATCCATGGTTCCTACTCAGAGGAGCTTACAATCTAATTTTAGATGACACAATGAGTGAGACTAACATTAGGGTGGAATGAGAAGGAAGCACAAAAGGTGTTACGTTTATAAAATGAAGTAGTTAGTCAGGTGTGCACACATCTTGGTGGTTTGCCTAGTAAAACTATTTAGTTGTTTGGTTATTTAAATTAGTTCCATTTAGGTGACATTCTAGATTTTTAAGCTTTGTCTAAATATTAATGTAACTACAGGAGAGCATTTTCCTATGAGATTTTTCACCGTCACTGAATTAGAGCTGAGCAAATAGCAGAAATAATTTTCTCTGAATATTCATCCCAATCTGAAAACACATGAAAATCAGTGTTTAGGATTGAATGCTCACATACCGAGTATCTGAAAACAAACATCCAGTTGTATATTTGATTGTAATGTTTAAAATTTGTGCTGTGTTGATTAGTCACATAAGCCACCTATTCAAAAACTATGCTATGCAAATTACATAATTAAATAACATGGCCTGGATTTTGGAGTATGGAAAACAAATACTCCCAATGACCTGTTTCAAAAAATTCATTTGGGGGAGGGGGGAATTGTGAAGAAATCATTTCAAGCAATGCTGAGATACCAGGGCAATGAAATAAAATGGAACAAATACATCAGATGACTTGTGACCTGTTAGCAAATACTTCCCAAACAGAAAAAGACATTGCTTGAATAAATTACTCACTCATCTTTATTCTAAATCCAATATCAAATTGCCCTTCTGGTTTCCATAACTCTTCATGGGCTTGCTGCTCATTCCACAGCCCCGCACCAGCCCCTGGGGAAAGCTCTGTCTCCTGCGCAGCTGAGCTTCTCCGTTTCAATTACCCCATCTGTAAAATAGGGGCAGCGGCACACACCTTCACTCATAAAGGCCTTTGAGATGACAACTACTATATAAAAGTAGTGTTGTATTAGCTTAGTGTTATTTCTAAACGTCTTCTATTATAAGGAAACAGGAAGAATCTCAACCAAGATGGGTGGTAATCCATAAAATGCTTTACATCCCATGAAGTGAGAGTTGATTTCAGACTTGTTAACCAGGCCAGAACACTTACATAACTTTTGAACTGATTAGCTCAGGAGTTTGGGTGCATTTAAATAAAGACAAAAGACAAATAAACACAAGACTAGGGCTGCTATCATTATTCTCTGGTGATTCAAGGGGAGATGTTCAAAACTGCCTAAGTGAATTTGGAGCACCATTGCATTTGAATGGGACTTGTGCTCCTAAAGCACCCACTTTCTTTTGAAAGTCCCACCCAGAGCTTTTTGATCTGCTTTAGAATGTATTTTGTTACTGAATCTATATCTCAGTTGTTGCTGTGCCTTATATATGTAAGAGAATTGATTTTTTTTGTTAAGGCCCAGATTGTGATATTCCCACTCTGAGGAGCTAACACACTACACCATAAGTAGTCTTACTGATGTCAGTGGGGCTACTTGTGGTATAAGGTACTAGTACTTGGCATGAGTGAGGGTTTCACAGTCTGGCCCAAAGAGTGGTGCGTTAGCCCTTGAGCAGACCCACTGAAATTAATGAGACTGTCTGAGGACTATAATACTGCTCGTCCTCACTGTGAATAAGAGTGCCCTATACTAAAGAAGACTGGAAAGAATCTGAATATATGCATGTTACTGTGTGCTATATATTAATAAAAAACTCAGTGTGAAAGTGTTCACAGGAGTAAGTCAAATTTGCAAACTGAAATAGATGGAATGTCAGCCTCTTCTGTAAGTTAGCATATCAAACCTCTACAAATGCGCTTACAGTACATGTACCTCCTAAAGCATGGCTGTTTCTCATTCCCTGAACTTGATTTGTTAACGTGTCTGCTGTCAAAAGATCTGTTTCTTATTTTTGTTGAGTTATATCTTAAACATGTCTTTTTTTTGGCTACTTATGCTTCAGTTTCTGCACAGCAGCAGCCAACTGGGGGCCCAACTGTTCATTCCTGGCTCTCAGATTTACTTTTGTGCCTTTGATGGGTTGAGTCTGTCCTACCTGTCTCACAGAGCATCTTGACTTGTCCACTCACAGACCTGAATTGGCATTTCAGTCTTAGCTCTGGAAACAATTTTGCTGACAATGGAAATCCTTGCTGGGGGTGAGTGGTTTGTTTTACATATTGTGTAAAAGCGCATCAGAATCCTGGTATCAGGCCCACTGGAATTTCTTTTCTTCCTTTCTTCTCAGTCCACTTTCTGTCATCCACCCTAAATCTTGTTTTACTTCTGTTTCTTTTCAATTCCCCTATGCATAATACCTAGCTTCTTAGCCTCTTTTGCCATAATCTCTCCCTCCTTTCTTTTTTTTCTCTTTACCTGTGAACTTTTCCCTCACTGTGTTTCTCTGGAGTAATCTCCATTTTCACTGCCTTTCTACCCCCTTTGCTCCCAGAGCTCCTTTTCTCTTTCTCCCTTATTTCCTATTTTCTTTCTTCCACCGGCATCTAACACACTTTCCTAAATGGAGTTTCATATTAATGGGACATACCCTTTAGAAAGACAGCTCCCTTTGTCAGTCAGTATTATTACTCTCTATTTGTGTTACAGTTAGCAACCAACCTTGGAGCTCTGTTGTTCCATGTGCTGTGCAAACGCCTAGTGAGAGAGCGGCCCTGCCCCAAAGAGCTTAAATTCTAAATACACAAGGGATTATTATCCCTGTTGTCACAGATGGGGAAATGAGACTTGGAGAGATTAAGGGCCAGATTTTCAAAGGGGCTTAAGCTCCTAAAGATGAAGTAGGGGCCTAGTGGGATTGTCATAAGTGCCTAAGCAGAGTTCGGAGCCTAATTCGCTTTGATTTCCTCCTTAGGAGCCTTTGAAAATTCCACTAGGCACCTATCTGCATATTTAGGAATCTAAATATTTTTGCAAATCTGGCCCTAAATGACTTGCCCAAGGTCATGCAGGAAGTCTGTGGCACAGCAGGAACTCTAATTACATCTCCAGAGTCCTATTGCAGTGCCTAAGCTACAAGATCATCCTTCCTTCCTCCCTCAGAAGCGTGGTTAGTGCTCCAGAGATGAGAAAAGTTGAAAGGAGAGAGCAAAACCTGGAGACTTCAAAATCAATCTAACAGTATAGACTATGTACGTTGAACTGTACCTGATCCTGGTCTCTTGAGCCTCAGTTAAGCTGTCACTGGGGGTGAGGGGAGAAGCTAAGGCTCCCTTTGGAGAAAAGGAAAAATTGTTAGGAGGGAGCGTCATTATGTTTCAGCTAACTGGCCCCTGAAGCTAGGGGTCCCTGCCACCTTTTCCAGCACCATATTTAGTCTACCAGGTGCTTTCAACAAGGACAAGTGCAGAGTCCTGCACTTAGGACGGAAGAATCCCATTCACTGTTACAGACTAGGGACCGAATGACTAGGAAGCAGTTCTGCAGAAAAAGACCTAGGGGTTACAGTGGATGAGAAGCTGGATATGAGTCACCAGTGTGCCCTTGTTGCCAAAAAAGGCTAATGGCATTTTGGGCTGTATAAGTAGGGGCGTTGCCAGCAGATTGAGGGACGTGATCATTCCCCTCTATTTGACATTGGTGAGGCCTCATCTGGAGTAATGTGTCCAGTTTTGGGCCCCACACTACAAGAAGGATGTGGAAAAATTGGAAAGAGTCCCGTGGAGGGCAACAAAAATGATTAGGGGTCTGGAGCACATGACTTATGAGGAGAGGCTGAGGGAACTGGGATTGTTTAGTCTGCAGAAGAGAAGAACGAAGGGGAGAAGAATGGTGGGGGGTTTGATAGCTGCTTTCAACTACCTGAAAGGAGGTTCCAAAGAGGGTAGATCTAGACTGTTCTTAGTGGTATCAGATGACAGAACAAGGAGTAATGGTCTCAAGTTGCAGTGGGGGAGGTTTAGGTTGAATATTAGGAAAAACTTTTTCACTAGGAGGGTGGTGAAGCACTGGAATGGGTTACGCAGGGAGGTGGTGGAATCTCCATCCTTAGAGGCTTTTAAGGTCAGGCTTGACAAAGCCCTGGCTGGGATGATTTAGTTAGTTGGGAATCGGTCCTGCTTTGAGCAGGGGGTTGGACTAGATGACCTCTTAAGGTCCCTTCCAACCCTGATATTCTATGATTCTAAGAATCACAGGAATACATTTAAATTAACTCCACGTACTATAAAAATACAATGCAACATTTACAGCTGCCTTGGTTTACTCTGCCATCTTCTGGTGGTATCTGTGACAAGATCAAAGGTTAGAGGTGAAATGAGCTGAAATGATTTATTACTAAGAACACAAGGGCTGGCACTTGTCCAGTAGAACAATTTTCTTAAATAACTATTTTAAATGTACTGCAAAGTATAAGCTCCTTGCAAGAAAAGTGAGATTTTAGATTTTGATGCAATGTCTTTTAACAGTGTATTTATTTTACTGAACAGTTCTCCAGTGGGCCAAAGAAATTTTTCTGTCCTGATGATCTTGTCCTGGCAAAGTCTGATGGGGGGGGAAAATGTACTGCTCGCTTCTCTAGCATTATAAGCATCAAGTAAACTGAACCGGTTAGAGTGGCTGATTGGCTAAATATTCAAGACTCTGTTTTCAAATTTTAGATGTTCAGTTGCAAATTGCTTTTCTGAACCATCCAAAACCTGACTTTTTGACACTTTCTACAAAAAACTGCCGGTCTGTTGCATGTGTGCGCTCATGCTCTTTCCCCCCCGCCCCCGCTTAATAATTGTAATGGTATTTTTTGGGAGGGGGGAGCATGGGGTTGTGGTTTTGTTTTTGTTTTGTGTTTTGTTTTGTTTTTTTGTTTTGGCTGCTCTTCCTTATTGTTTCCCATTGTGCTTACAATCTCTCCAGAATTACTCTGCTCATCTGCTTGTAGTTTCTGGTCCTACTGTTCCCAATACTGCTCTTTTACCTAGGCATCAGCACTGGCTGTCCCTAAAGTCATGTATTCAGCTTAGAGTTTTCCTTTGACATTTAAGGCACAGCTGGTTGGAAACTGTTTGGTGGTTTTTAGAGGAAAATGTTGATGTTTTATTGGAAAAGAAAAAAATTCAGTTTTTGGCAACAAGATGCTAGGCATGTGTTAAAACTACATGCAATGTCTCTTCTTTTTAAACAAAAAAAATCATCGGTTTTGGTGTTTTTCATGGAAAGCGGACACTTTCTGTGGAAAAAAATTCATTTCGTTGATCCTTCCTCATTCCTCCTAAAGTAAGGTCTTTTTATATTGCTACCCTCCATATTGAAAGGATTTGGTTCACACTGACTGTATCCTGCTTCTTTAGTTATTCTATTTGATTCTTCAGAATCTTGGCCCTGTTGCTCTGTTCCCATCTGGGCTCCCTTTTCTTTTGATCTTTGCACTATTGACTCAGTTGCTTTATTTTAAATGGTTTCTTTCTTAGTTCTGTCTCTGTTTAACCTGCTGGAGGCCTGCATAATGGAGCTGTTGTTGAGCCATATTGTTACCTTTTCTAGTCACTTGCACTCTCCTTAACATGCTGGTACCAGTGAAAGGTGCTCCATGAAGCATCAAGAGCCAGATTGTGCCTTAGCCCTGTGTGGTCCCCCACGGGCACAGCACTGAATAAAGACTCCATATTCCTCCACTGTGGGGCCAAACTAGAGCTATCTATATTACAGTTCTGGGGGCTTGGGTGAGTGCAGGGGCACAACAGAAATGCCCCTCCCCTGCAAACAACCAGGCAAGGAGGAGTGGGGAGTAACTGGGCTGGGTCTCTGCCACAGCACCGGGATTGTATACTTCACCTATCAATCAGCATTGCAAGTTACACTGAGGGCAGGGATGTAACAGGGGAGACCCAGGAGGCATTGTGCTTTTCTGGGGTTTCCAACCAACACCGTCTTTACCCTGGACTCAGTACAGATTGCATCATCTAGTGCTACACAATGATAGCCCTAAAATCCCAAAGGGGGAGATTTTCAAAAAGTACCTAAGCTATTTAGGAGCACGAGTTCTATTGACTTTTGACGGTGCTTGAGCTCCCAAAACACATAGGCACTTTTGAAATTCCCATAAAAAATGCATAAAGCTCAGGTGTTTACATTTACACTCAGCATCAAAGGGATTAGAGAGTGATGTCTATGTCAAACCTACATGCTAAGTATATCTTTAGTGATTAAAAAAAAAAGTCACCAGGGAAACACTAAATTAAATTAATTTCTGATTTTTTTTTCTGAGCATGTTGCATAGAACCAAGGGTAATTTAGCTTTTTGAACAGAACATCGGTGCAAACAAACATTTGTTGCCTCTATTTTATCACTTGGTTGCACCTTGCAAGCACTAAAGTATGAAGACACATCAGGAAGTTTTGCTTTGTTCATGTCTGGGAGTATGTCTACACTTCCCGCCGGATTGGCAGGCAGCGATTGATGCAGCCGGTGTCAATTTATCACGTCTAGACTAGTGCTCTCCTGTCGACACCTGTACTCCACCACCGTGAGAGGTGCAGGCAACGGGGGAGTGGCAGCAGTCAACTCACTGTGGTGAAGAAACCATGGTAAGTCGAACTAGGTACGTGGACTTCAGCTAAGTTATTCACGGAACTGAAATTGTGTAACTTACATCGAACCCTCCCCCCCCAGTGTAGACCAGGCTTTCAGATTCAAAAGAAGGCTAAGGAAAGCTTCCTTGCTGCTGTAGAGATCTACTTGATTTTTCTGTAGTTTCCAAGGTTATTTTCAACAAATGATACCTGCTTTGTGCTTGTTATAACAAGTATAGGGCCTGATGATTCCCCACTGCTTTGCATCTTGAATAGTCTTTTTTTTCTTTTTTTATACATCTGCAAAGAGAGTGTAAAATGCAACCTACTCAATGTGGTTGTTTTCTATATCCCCCTTTTGCACTTATTTTTCACATGGGTAAATGACTGCACAAGGTGAAAGGAAGAAGACAATCATGCTCATGAGCAGGAATCTCAACTATTCCACATAAAGTGCCTGTTTAGTTTTGGAAAAAAGATCTGGCTCCTTGTTGAAATGATAAGGATAGAGGTTTCATCGGTTTTTGCTTTCTACACAACCTTTGCAGGTATAGCCTAGGCAGTGAAAAAGAATGGTGTCTAGTCTTGGTGTCTAGTTTGTATTAAGCTCATTAATTTATTCACACTATGCCTTGTGAAGCACCCAGTGCTGCAGAAAGACCTTGAATTTTGGACAGGTGATGGTGTTTGGAATAGAAGGACCTGTTGGAAATAGAGTTCTAGTAACAACATATGCTCTTTTAGGCTGAAGACTGAAAGCCTAACGTGACTCCTTTTTCCTAGTGCATACAAAGAAGCAGAATTTGGTCTCCATCAGGGCCGTCCTTAGGCATAGACAGAATAGGCAGCTGCGTAGGGCCTCATTCTCCCTGGGGGCACCCTGCTGCAGGCAGCCCAGACAGTGTAGAAGCAGGGCTGCTGGGTCCTAGAGAGAGCCGAATGCAGCACAGTCTGAGGAATGGGATTGGCTGCTGGGGTCTCTGGGAAGGGGAGGGGATAGGGTTTGGGAAAGGAGCACAGGGCCATCCTTAGGCATAGGCAACATAGGCAGTTGCGTAGGGCACCTGAAAATTTGGGGCACCACTGGGTCTTAGTGTCCACCCTCAGGTTTTCCTATCCCTGTTTTGACCCTTCCTTCAGGCTCCCGCAGATGGCTGCTCTAGCCTGGTGAGTCTTCCTTGGGAGGGAATCTAGTAGTTAAAAGTGAAAAAACCTCCAGCCTGCCAGACCTATTAGCACAACATTGAAACTGTTAAAGAGACATTCAAGGGGTAATAAAGTCATTTAACAGGCATTTGCCAACCCCAAGGTATATACTGACAGGTTTCAGAGTGGTAGTCCTGTTAGTCTGTATCAGCAAAAACAAGGACGAGTCGTTGTGTCACCTCAAAGACTAACAAATTATTTGGGCATAAGCTTTTGTGGACTAGAACCCATTTCATCAAATGTCCACGAAAGCTTATGCCCAAATAAATTTTTATACTGTCAGTTTCTGACTTTACTGACAAAAACAGTTGTGCATTAATGTAATATTTACACAGAACATGTCAGTCTACAGGACCTTAGTTTAAAATTTGCTTTAAAAATATTTCATTAGTGAGCTGGTGAAGATTATAAAATCACATTTCTAAAAAATGCTTGCATAGAGTTTTAGATGCACAATCATCTTTAGCCTTAAATGTGTGGATCTTCACACACAGTTTTTTAAATAAATCCTTCAAAAGACCTCCCTTATCTAAAATACACATTTTAATTACTATAGTTAAAAAAAAGTGCTTCCAAGTCTTCCTGTCCTTTCTGTCCATCCCTTCACCACCTCTCCCCCCACTCCCCACTGAAGAGAACTCTTAAAGGGACAACAGTCCTTCCCTTCCAGATAGCTGGACAAAGAGTTCCCTTTCTTTACTTCTGACTATCCGACAAACTAGTTTTAAAAGAACCCTCCAGCAAAATCAGTACCTTAGTAAGACAAAATCCTTGTTATACCTAAAATCTTTGGAAACATATTTTTTTAAAGTTGGTGAAATTTCATAACCATGTCTCTTGTTATGGAGATCACACAAAGTAAATTACTGTTCCCTTTTTCTAAAAGCAATGAACATTGTTATGAACACACTAAATCTCTCTGATTAATTTAAAAGAATGTCTTTGTTTCAGTGAGTTAAATATGTAGTAATCTGGAATGCTGGCTTAAGATTTGAGTACATTTAAAATATAAATTCAACTTAGAAATACTGATGAAGAAAATGTAAAACAGAGAAAAGCTGCATCATGTATTCCATTATATGTAATGTTGTATTCAGCAGGACAGCTGACTCACCCTTACTATGAAGTTTTTGCAAATAAATCTCTGAGAAACTTCAGGGCATATCAAAAAACCTGTGACTGACATTTTTTATTCCCAAATTTTAGTGCTTTTAATTAGGTACTTTCTTCATGTCCATTCAGCATGAGGGAGAGTGCATGGAAGTCTTTGTGGGGAACTGTGACTCTCTGCCACCATGAGGCAGGCTGGGCATCTCATTATCCTTTGCTGTCAAGTCCCTCCTCCCCCTCCCCCACCAGGCTGTGAGCTTGGGCTGCCATCCGGCATAGGGGCACCGGTTTAATAATACTGTGTAGGGCACCATAAATCCTAAGGATGGCCCTGGTCTCCATGATGCTGGTTTAAATCCATAATATCTCCAGTGAGTTTGATGGAATTACTCTGAATTTACACCAGTGTAACAGAGATCAGAGTCTGTCCTGCCGTCATTGGACCAGTCTGTAGGTGCACCTCCTATCTGAAATCAATAGGAGTTATGCTTGTTTACACAAAGGCCGATTATGACCATTAGCGTGATTTTAAAAAGACATAACACTACAAACATTTACTGTCAGGCTGTGTATAATTAAGGATAGATAAGAACACCCAGTTCCTGTCATCTCCACACAGCTTTCCACTGCTTCAGCCACTGTTGCAGCTTCACAGGCACTGAATTGCAGCAATGAAGTTTGCTCATGTAGATGCAGCCCTACACAACAATGGATATTTTTGGCTTTCCTACACACTAGTGTGAGAATCTGGTGGCCTTCCAGAAACATGGAAAAAATTAATCCAACTTGACTGTTCAGACTTGGCTCCACAGGGAACAAGAAAAGCACAGCTACTTATTTTTGAGGATAGTTGGAAGAAGGCAGAGAATCTACACTAATGGATTATCAGCAACCAGCCTTCCAAACCACTGAAAACTTATTTTGATAAATAAGAAGTAGATGTGATAGGTGAGTTATAAATTCCTAGGACAGAAATTTTTCCTAGATACAGATTCCATGAGTGTGTGCAAGGTGTCAGTCTCTTGAACATGACTTAAGGTTGTGGCTGTGAAGACAGTGCTGAAATGTTGAGAGACCAGAAAAACTTTCCCAAGGTAGAGAGAAGTTCTCAGTGAAGAAACCACTCTTTCCCTAGAAAAGGCAAAAATATATAGCTAGGCCTTATGAACTAGATCAGTGGCTCTCAGCCTTTCCAAACTTCTGTACCCCTTCCAGGAGTCTGATTTGTCTTGCGTACTCCCAAGTTTCACCTCACTTAAAAACTAGTTGCTTACAAAATCAGACCTAAAAATACAAATGTCACAGCACTCTATTACTGAAAAATTGCTTACTTTCTCATTTTTACCATATAATTATAAAATAAGTCAGCGTAAAGTGTATATAGAGCAGTATAAACAAGTCATCTGTGTGAAATTTTAGGTTGTACCGACTTTGCTAGTGCTTCTTGTGTGCCTGTCCAACTAGGTTAATATTTAAATGAGTTGGTGTACTCTCTGGAAGACCTCTGCGTACCCCCAGTTGAGAACCACTGAGCTAGATCAAGCATGACTAAAAACAGCAGCAGTTGGAATGATGAACAGATGCTATATTCAAGTCTGATATATAATTTTGCATGTGTGAGAGACTATATAGGTACCGCCAGTTATGGACCTAGACTTATTTTTAATTCTTGAATAGTTTTTAAAATGAGATTTTCATACCGAAGTGGGTGAACTTTTCAAAGTTTGCTCAACTGAGCCTAGTTTCTCATTGCGAATACTCACATTTTGGTGCATGGAAAACATCTGTGTGGCATCCTTAGAATGAGATTCATCCAGAACAGAGATGTCAAACGCACTTTTTTAAGAGAGCAAGGTACATTTTAATGGTGGCCAGGGGGCTGGGGAACAAATCTGCAACTCCATAGTCCCCTCAATCCACATTGGATCTCTCCCACATGTCAGTGGGAAGTTTCCACAACATTCAAGGATGGAGTGTGGCATTTATGGACTTAACTAAACTTTTTGTTGTCATCATTATTATTTGTTATACTAAGCATTGTTCACTAGAAAAATAATCTCACTTTTAGGCCTGTGACTGTTTCTGACCTGTGCTCTCTTCCCTGTCATTCTTTCTCTGTTCCCTTATTCCCGCTGTGTCTCTTTTCTTCCCTGCAGCAATACCCTCACCACCCTTTACTAGCTTCATTCCCAGCCTGTTCCCCATCCAATCTGATGATTATGACAGGGAAAGTGCCATCGTTTGCGTTTTGCATTAACACCCAAGTGAAGTTAAGGAGGCGGAATGTTCACACCTCTCAGAGCCATTGTTTCAAGTTGCTTTGCATGTCAAAGGTTTTTACATCCACGAGGGCTAGAAACATGCTGCTTTTAAAAAAAAAAATTAAAACTGATACTCTGTAGAACGTGCCATGCAGACAACTTTAAAATTGTCATGTGCACTAGATGCACCCTGTGGGCTGGATGTTTGATACCTCTGATAAATAAGATGGGAATCATTTAGCTAAGTTAACCCAAGCATTAGCTTTGAGGAGAGGTAAATGTAACACAACTCACTTCTCAGAACAAGGGTGCCTAGATTTGGCACTGCCTGGTCAGAAAACAACCCAGCTGGGATCTGAAAGCTAAACGCAATGTTTAGAGGCCGAATACCTTGATGACATTTGGGGTTTCACCTGAGGAAAGTCCTATTAATGGGACTTAGAATTCAAATATAAAACTGTCAAACAAATCTGAAAAACTAAGCAATAATTTCAACTTCTCAGTCCCACTTCACCTCTCTGAAATAAATTGATAGGTTAAATTCACCAGGATTGGTAATTGAAAGAACATTTTGAAAATGAGGTGTAAATGCCTGGATAAATGTGGTGGGACATTGCTATGTTGCCCTTCTGAAATATGTAAGATATTCCTGGTTTGCTGCATGTTACTTAACACCACCATTAAATGTGATTTATCTGTGAAACCGGAGGTGGAGATTAATGAGTCCAACAAAAATGATGAATTAACTGAGTATGATGAGGTATATTTGCAAAATGAGCTACTGTGGCTAATATTTTGGAAAAACAAGAAATATTAAAGCTGCATCCTCTGGAGAGGATAAAAGTATTTCTACTGTAGGCAGAGTTTCTTGTATAGGGGCTACTACAGAATCCATCTCTGGAATGGGAAAATACTGGCGAGATGCATTCTTCTGTTGCATAGGCTCTGCTTTGTCATGCATATACAGTGTCTCTAATTTTACATTTATTTAGCAAATTACTACTTCCAAATGATTGGAGTACAGTAGGCTGAATGGAGGAAAAGTAGGAAGAGTTCATTGACAAGTCAGAGAAGTTTGGACAGTTTGATCAGGCAATAAATGAATGACTCTGGCTGCTACTTTCTTTGTCTCCATTGTGGACCTGTTCCTGCGCCCAGGTCAATGACAAAACTCCCATTGGCTTCAATGTGAGCAGAATCAGTTCCTTTGGGATTTTACAAGTCAGTCTGTAAGGACACTTCTCAGGCTACATCCTGAGCTGCAGCAGAGATAAGCTCAGTGCAGCTGAGGGAGGAGGAGCTTTAAGCTACCTTTGCTGCTCCCCATTTCTTGGTCCAGTTCTTGGAGTTTAGTAACTTAGAGCAGCCTTGGGGCTTCTCTTAGTTATGCCTAGCAGCCAACAGCTTCAAGGAAGCATCCAGGGAGCACAGGACATGCCCGCTGTTCCCTGGGTACACACTTTACACTATCTGTTGGGATGGGCTGGTCGCATAGATAAACTGGCTCTACACCACCCTGGAATTCCCTCTGTCAGGCTAGAGGAATCCTCAGATGGGCAGATTTGCTGGATTTCCAGCTAGTTCGCCTCAGTGGAGCAGTTCTACAAAGCAGGCAGAATGGGGTCAAGGAGCTGGTCCACTCTCTGCACACGGTGGAAACCACTTAAGTTCTATAAACCTCCTAATGTTTGGTGAGATGGGCTGCCTTGGATGTGTTGTTGTGCATGGAAGCCAGATAGAATCATTACTGAATCTAGCTTTTATAAAGAGAAACTCACTAAAGAGTCCTTGGTTACTTTTCCATCTTTTTCTAATAAATGAGCCAGGCAAACATTTACTCCAATTATTGCCTCTAAGAGGAATGTGTTAATAGTTTACTCTTAGCCAGAATGTTTATTGAAAGCTTTTCTGAATTTGAAAACTACTTACAAGGAAAAACTTTAAAACAAATGGTTAACTTTAAAACAAATGGTGTGTGAGAGAATATTTCACCCATGAGCAATGCAGTGATCCCAACTCTGTGGCCATCACAACTTTATCCCACTGCACATCATTGCAGGTGCATCATATATGTATTCATAGAAGATAACTAAATGATGATTGTTTGCTTGAGGCTTATGGAGAATCCCACTTGAACTGATGAGGGAAGTGACCTTAGGGCTGTGGTTCTGAGCCTTTGGTTTGCTGAAGCCCCTTCTCTGGTTCTTATTAACAGATTCCTTCCCCATGTCCCCTCACACCATGCTCCAGCACACTTGGCACCATCTCTACTATTTTCTGCCCCTTTTCTCTCTCTCCTTCTCATCCATGGTGGTCTCATCTCCTGTTTCTCCTTCATGTGCTCCTCTTTCCCTCCCTTTCTTTCTAGTGTGAATGACTTTTTTATTGTTCCATGGCCTTTCACTCCCCTGAGATCTCTGTGCTAGTCAGAGCACGTGTTTATGGTGGGGGTCTGCTGGTGGTTCCATCATGCTGCACAGCCTGTATTGTCTCACAGGCCAGGATAGCAAAGCTGAATAGAAGAGGAGCTTGAGTAAGTGGTCAGCTTCCTGAGCCTGCAGCTCCACTGGTGGCTTTTTTAGGTGCAGGTAGAGGCTGCTAGAGGAGGGAAGGAAGGTAGATGTCTTTAAGCAGCCACTTGCTCCTTACAGACCCCTGAGCATGTTCATAGTTGTGCTTCTACTCCTACTTTGTATACTGCCTTTCACGCACCCAGGGTAGGAGACATTGGTGAGGGTCTCTTTCAACTTACACAGCCCCCCCCGCCCCCCCCCCGGTGACGTTTGAGTTACTCAGTATTGAGTGAGCAATTAAAAATGGCCCATCAATGCAGAAACCCAACCTATTTTTGCTGAGTCAGGCCCTTTGTGAGCTGTCAGTATAATATAGTATCCATGGTCTGTTATTCATTGGCTGCAACTCACAAACTAAACTTCATACATCATCCCTTAATCTTTTAAAAAGGCGTTTTTGTCTGAGACACAAAGTGGGTGAGGTAATATATCTTATTGGAGCAGCTTCTGTTGGCGAGAGAGACAAGTTTTCCAGCTACACAGAGCACTTCGTCAGGTCTGGAAAAGGTACTCAGTGTCACAGCGACATACAAGGTGGAACAGATTGTTTAGCATAAGTAGTTAACGCATATTCTAAGGAACCATTCCAGATGAACTGGTCTGTTAAATCATCCCTCAATTTACCTTGAATTGTCGAAGAGTAGTAATGGACCTTTGCGATAATTCAGAAAACCCGCTCCTGCCATCAGCCATGCGTGAGTCTGAGGGCTGAGTTCCTGCTGTCAGCTGCCTGGCTGACACAATTGCAGTGGAAGCCTAATATTGTGGAATCTGCAATTTCTACAATATCGCAAGTTAAGTAGGGCCTTGCTTGTTAATTTTGTCATTTTCTCAATTCTGTGTGTGTAGAAGGTGGCTGTCAACTTAAAAATCACACTTATCTCTGAATTTCTGCTATTGTTATAAGAAACATCCTTTCTGAAAGACCAGTGAAAATATATCTTCTGTTTTCCCATGTTTTTGTTTTAGGCATTTGATATCATTTTGTCTATACTGTAACCCCCTTCCCCCTGTACAGTAGTTGTTTGTGTGGGTCTTTCATACAGCAATAAGAGGAGAAAACATTTTTAAGATAGGAAGAGATGAGTGTAAAACCACTGAAGTGGGCTAAAGCTTTCTAGGTAGGTATAGTACTTGAAGCATCTTTTAACACAATTTTAAACATTGACTAGATTTCAGGTTGACTGTCTCTATGCCATGTGAGTCATAACATATTCCCAGATTTGGACCTTAGCGTCCAAAATATGGGTGTTAGCATGAAAACCTCCAAGCTTAGTTACCAGCTTGGACCTGGTAAAGCTGCCACCACCCAAAAAATTAGAGTGTTTTGGGGCACTGTAGTCCCCCCAACAACCTTCCCTGGGGACCCCGAGACCCAAATTCCTTGAGTCTTACCACAAAGGGGAATAAACCATTTCCCTTCCCCCTCCTGCTTCCCAGGTGTTCCCTCCCTGGGTTCCTGGAGAGATACACAGAAGCAAGCTCCGTGAAGCTAAACAGAGGGCCTCCACCCTCCCCGTTTCCAGTCCTGGAAAACACAAGCACCGAGAGGTCTAACCTCCCCCCTCTTCACCAAGAGGGTATGCAAAGTCAGGCTTAGTAAATCTAACACAAAGAGATTTTTCCCCCTGACTTCTTCCTCCCACCAATTCCCTGGTGAGTTGCAAACTCAATTCCCTGGAGCCCCCACCAAAGAAAACTCCAACAGGTCTCAAAAAGAAAGCTTTATATAAAAAGAAAGAAAAAATACATAAAAATGATCTCTCTGTATTAAGGTGACAAATACAGGGTCAATTGCTTAAAAGAAATATGAATAAACAGCCTTATTCAAAAAGAATACAATTCAAAACACTCCAGCAACTACACACATGTAAATACAAAAAAAAAAAAAAAACAGTATAAACCACTGTCTTATCTCTTTGTACTCACAACTTGGAAACAGAAGATTAGAAAGCAGGAGACAGAAAAATCCTCTCATAGCCGAGAGAGTTCAGACACAAGACAAAGAACAAAGAACTCACACACAAACTTCCCTCCAACCAGATTTGAAAAAGTCTTGTCTCCTGATTGGTCCTCTGGTCAGGTGTTTCAGGTTATTCCTTTCCAGGTAAAAGAACATTAACCCTTAGCCATCTGTTTATGACAATGTGACATTAACATTTACTTATCAGGGTGTTTTTGCTGGAATTTCCCCCTTTTTAAAGAGAGGAAAAAAATTAATTTTGTAATGTGCAACCATTGAAGTAGCATAATCGGCCTGCTCCAGAAGGTCTGCAGAAGAGAGCTGCTCTCTTGTGAAACTTGAGAGCAGTGCAGCTAACAATGGGCACAGTGAAGGGGGCATCCTGTTTGCCTTCACTAACTTTCACTGGACATCCTCAGTTTTTTATTGGGTGATCCAGTCTCCTCTTCTAGAGAAGCAGGGCAAGGTAACTCGTCTGCCTATACATCAGCCCTTGTCAAAAACTGAGGCCACGTCTACACTACAGAATAAAATCGAAATTATTAAAACCGGTTTTATAAAATCGATTTTACGCGTCCACACTAGGGCACATTACTTCGGTGGTGTGCGTCCATGGTCCCAGGCTACCATAGATTTCCGGAGCGTTGCACTGTGGGTACCTATCCCATAGTTCCTGCAGTCTTCCCTGACCCTTGGAATTATGGGTTACTACCCCAGTGCCTGATGGGGCAAAAATCACTGTCGTGGGTGGTTCTGGGTACAGCCTCACCCCCTCTCTTCCTGAAAGCAGCAGACAGCCATTTCGCGCCTTTTTTACTGGGTGAACTGAGAGCAAACGCCATAGCACAGCAAGCATGGACTCTGCTCTGATCAGTAGTGCGATCGTGGACGTTGTAAACAGCTCACGCATTCTCATGCTATGGTGAACCATGAACTGCAAACGCAGGAGAGGAGGAGGCAGCTACAGCAGCGCGGCGACGAGAGTGATGAGGACCTGGAGACTGATTTCTCCCTAACCGCGGGTCCCCGCGCTTTGGAGCTCCTGATGGTAATGGGGGAGGTTCTACCCATTGCTCGCCGATTTTGGGTCCGGGAAACAAGCACAGACTGGTGGGATCGCATAGTTTTGCAGATGTGGGACGATTCGCAGTGGCTGCGGAACTTTCGCATGCCTAAGAGCACTTTCTTTGAACTTTGTGACTTACTTTCCCCTGCCCTGAAACGCCATAATACCAGGATGAGAGCAGCCCTCACAGTGGAGAAGTGAGTGGCAATAGCCTTCTGGAAGCTTGCAATGCCAGACAGCTACCGGTCAGTCGGGAATCAATTTGGAGTGGGAAAATCTACTGTGGGGGCTGCTGTGTTGCAAGTAGCCAAAGCAATCATTAAGCTGCTGCTACGAAAGGTTGTGACTCTGGGAAACGTGCAGGTCATAGTGGATGGCTTTGCTGCAATGGGATTCCCTAACTGTGGGGGGGCCATAGATGGAACCCATATCCCTATCTTGGCACCGGAGCACCAGGGCACCCAGTACATAAACCGCAAGGGGTACTTTTCAATGGTGCTGCAAGCACTGGTGGATCACAAGGGACGTTTCACCAACATCCACGTGGGATGGCCAGGAAGGGTTCATGACGCTCGCGTCTTCAGAAGCACTACTCTGTTTAAACAGCTGCAGCAAGGGACTTCCCAGACCAGAAAATAACAGTTGGGGATGTTGAAATGCCTGTAGTTATCCTGGGGGACCCAGCCTACCCCTTGATGCCATGGCTCATGGAGCCATACACAGGCAGCCTGGACAGTGGTCAGGAGCTGTTTAACTACAGGCTGAGCAAGTGCAGAATGGTGGTAGAATGTGCATTTTGCCATCTAAAAGGGCGCTGGAGAACGTTACTCACTCGCTCAGACCTCAGCCAAACCAACGTCCCCTTTGTTATTGCTGCTTGCTGTGTGCTCCACAATCTCTGTGAGAGTAAGGGGGAGACCTTTATGGTGGGGTGGGAGGCTGAGGCAAATCACCTGGCCACTGATTACATGCAGCCAGACACCAGGGCGATTAGAAGATCACACCAGGAAGCGGTGCGCATCAGAGAAGCCTTGAAAATGAGTTTCATCATGGGCCAGGGTACAGTGTGACTGCTGTGTTTGTTTCCCCTTCATGAACCTCCCCCCTGTTTTGACTCCTGCTGCAAGCAACCTACCCCCCCCTTCCATTACAGCTTGCTTATGGAAATAAAGTTACTATCGTTTTTAAAAAGCTTGTATTCTTTATTAAAAGTCATTCCCTGTAAGCAACCCACCCTCCCACTTGCTTTAAAAAGCATGTAATTATAAAAAGAGTAAGAGAAATAACAAGGTACCCCGGGAGTGGTTTGGGAGGAGAATAGGAGGGAAGAAAAAGGCCATTTAAGGACATTTCAATGTAATGACAGCCTTTTGGTTGGACTGTCCACAGGGGTGGAGTGGGCGGGTGCAGAAAGCTTTCCCCCACGCGTTCTTACACGTCTGGGTGTGGAAGATATGGAACATGGTGAGTACTGAGGGAGGTTAAACATGGGCTGGAGTGGCACTCTGTGACCCCGCAGCTCTTCCACCAGACTTCGGAGGATGTCAGTTTGATCGCTCAGCAGCTCCAGCATTGCATCCCGCCACCGCTGATCTTGCTGCCGCCACATCTCATCTCGAGCGTTCCTCCTGTCCTCACGTTCACTGGCATCTTTCCTGTAGTTTGCTACCACGTCCTTCCACTCCCCTAGATGAGCTCTTTCATTGCGGGTTACTGCCATGATTTCTGTGAACATTTCATCCCATGTCCTCTTCTTCCTCCTCCTTATCTGAGCTAGCCTTCGGGCTGGAGTAGGGAGGCTTGAAAAATTTACAGCTGCATGAGTGGGGGAAAAGAGTGATAGAAGGATCATAAGAGATACATTTCACAGAACAATGGTTAAATTCTTTCACAGTGAACTACACTATTCACCGTACGTAGCACATGTCACTTCACTACAAGGTCACCTTTGGATTCTTAGTGCCTGCGGCTGTGGTGTAACAGATCAACACAGACGCAGGTCCGGGGATTACAATTCAGCTTGCAGACGGTCATGGTAAGGCCTACATCTAAAATGGCAGATCACCCTCTCCCTTCCCCCTGCCCCGCCCCACCGCATGGCTATTAGCAGGTAAAATTCCTGCTGGCCAGCCAACTGCTAAAAAGCACATCTTTTGCTTTTTTTCTTATGCCTTTAGAAGGAGCAGCAAAGGAAATACTGTGAATTGTGTTCCCCCCCACTCCGCATGTCTGCTATAATGGCAGATCACTGAAACCCTCTCTCCTTCCCCTTCCCCTCACCCCCACCGCGTGGCTATTAGCAGGGAAAATTCCTGATGGCCAAATGCTAAAAAGCTCAGTGCCATTAGACACCTCCCCGTAGGAATGGGCAGCTTTTTCCCTTCTCCCCGCATGGCTACCTGCAAGGGAAGGATTTCTTTTAAGTCGCACGAAAGCATCACCGTAGGAATGGTCATCTCTGTCCCCTTAATAAAATACATTAATTTTTACCAGGTGACCATGAACGATATCACTCTCCTGAGTATTACAGACAGAGAGAAAGAAATTATGCTTCTTGAATGCCAGCAATCCCCGGGACCATACGCAGCTAGGCTTTGTCATGCAGTGATACCTGATTACGTGCTCCAGGCATGGCGTGGTAAAGTTTCGTACCATGGTGGACGGAATAAGGCTGCCCTGCCCAGAAACCTTCTGAAAAGGCTTTTGGAGTACCTCCAGGAGTGCTTCATAGAGATGTCCCTGGAGGATTTCCGCTCCATCCCCAGACATGTTAACAGACTTTTCCAGTAACTTTAATGCCAGCTAATGCATGCAAGCCCTCATGGCAAATCAATCATTAAAAAACGCTTGCTTTTAAACTATGTTTTATATTTACAAAGGTACACTCACCAGAGGTCGCTTCCATGGCTTCACTGTCTGGGCTAGTGGCTTGGGAGGGCTGGGAGTTTAATTCTGTCTGGGTCACGAAAAGCTCCTGGCTGTTGGGGAGAATGGAGTGCTGTGTGTTTTCAGCAAGGTCGTCGTCCTCTTCCTCCTTGTCATCTTCCCCCACCGCTGAATCCTCATCCATGGGTGAGATTATTACCCCCACCTCGGAATCCACGGACAAGGGGGGGCTTGTCGTGGCGCAGCCCCCTAAAATTGTATGCAGCTCAGCCTAGAAGCTGCATGTTTTTGGCCCAGATCCGGATCTGCCATTTGCTGCTTTGGTTTTCTGGTAGGCTTGTCTGAGCTTCTTCACTTTAACTCTGCACTGCACTGAGTCCCTGGTATGGCCTCTCTGCCTCATGGCATTAGAAATTTTTTCAAAAGTTTTTTCATTTCGTCTTCTGGAACGCAGTTCTGATAGCACAGAATCTTCTCCCCATACAGCGATTAGATCCAATAACTCCTGTGTGGTCCATGCTGGAGCTCTTTTCCTATTCTCAGGAGACTGCATTGTTACCTGTGCTGATGAGAGCTCCACGCTGGCCAAACAGGAAATGCAATTCAAAAGTTCGCAGGGCTTTTCCTGCATACCTGGCCAGTGCAGTAGAGTTCATTTACCTGTCCAGAGCGGCCACTGGTGCACTGTGGGATACCTCCCGGAGGCCAATAACTTCAATTTCCGTCTACACTAACCCTAAATCGATTTAGTAATATCGATTTTTAGGGTTACTCCTCTCATTGGGCAGGAGTACAGAAATCTATTTTAAGAGCCCTTAAAATCGATTTAAAGTACCTTGTAGTGTGGACGGGTACAGCTTTAAATCGATTTAACGCTGTTTAAATCGATTTAACGCTGTAGCATGGACCAGGCCTGATAGAAGCTAAGGGAAGACTCCCTGCATTCATGCAAGAACTGATCATTTTGTGGCAATGGAAGCACGACTAGGGGATTCCAGCTGAGAGGACTGCATAGGGAGGGAACTTGTCTTTTAAACAAGTCTTTAAAAAACGAGGTAGTGAACTGTCATTGCTACTGCAATACAAATAATAAACATATAGATGGGGTCATTTCCAGTAAAGTCTGGTACTGTATTTTCCTGTTTTCAGTGGGTGGAAGCAGGCAGTGGGTATTGTGTTATTACATGTCTTTTTGCTTCCCCTTCACCCCCGCCATATTGTTTGAACTATATAATGTGTCACGTTCTGTTCTAAAATTCCACTTTTCCCATGGCACTTCAATGAGAGCAATCCATCTTCTGGCCTTCTCCCAGGGGAATGAGTTAGCAACACAGGCACTCCTAATGTAATTTCAGTGAAATAATGAAATGGGAAAGTTAAGAACAGTGAGGACAAAGAACGGCTATCGAGGACCTTGGAGTGGAGGAAGATGAACCCAACTGGAACCTGTAAACTAAATGAAGAGAGGGAATTAAGTACAAACCCCAAAATTATCAATTTGACAACAGCAATCAGAACAATAACAATGCAGCATAATCATGCGACCTGAGTCTGAACTTACTTTACATCAGTTTAGCTGTTCAAATCAATTGTTACCCCTGATTTACTCTTCTGAGACTAGAATCAGGCCCCATGCTATTAATACTCTATTTAATCTCTCTGGGCAAAAGCCCCTTATTTAAAGTCCTGGGTCAGATCCTCAGTCGGTGTAAACAAGCATGACCTGAATGAAGCTACAGTATTTGGAACACTTGGAAAAATTAACCCTTGGTGTGTTTCATGTTTTAGTGGTGTGAATGGTAGATATTTGCATGGACCTGCTTTTTCAAATCAGCAGTAGAAAGTTGGCTCAGGGTATTTTGTGTATGTGTGAAAGATACTGTACATATTCAGCTGGAGCAAACATAGAAATACCCATTGCATTGTCTCCTTTTGCTTTTACACTGCCATAAAATAAAATTGAATAGCATTTTTATCTCTACATTAAATCATTGAAGTGCAACTGGATTTCTTGATTATTTTGATTTACTGTGCAACAGACCTTCTTGATTCAACAGAATGGTTTCTTGTGGCTGGAAGTCTTTTTTTTATCAAGTCCAGCTAGAAGGTGATGTGAGTAAGAGAATAGTGTAGACAACTTTCAGAAAAACTGTTATACATAACCCTGCCCCAGTGTCTTTTTTTCATTCTTTGCTTATATTGCAAACCTGCTGTAAATGTGCATGATTTCCGTTTTGATGACCTACAAAAGATAATGATACTTGAATAGGAAATTGAGAACAATAATGCATGTATTAATTAAAATAAAACCTAAGTAGGTAACACAGCAAACCCCCACTTATCTGGACCTTTTAAAATGTGAAACTCCCTTCTGTTCCAGTCTTTGCATGAATCACTTCCACAGGATTTCTTCTGATTATCCAAACCCATTTGTCCAATAATGTTTGTTTCCTGCAGCATTGCAGATAAATGAGGTTATACTGAAAGAAAATGAGAACTAGCACCATTATAGTGTAGAGTTTCTTGGCTCTATAGCTGGTCTTTTCTCACTTAAGAGACTCTCCATGTAACATAAGGTATAATATAACAATTTAATGTATATATTCTTGTAATGTATATATTCTTGTATGTTTTTCCTAACTGCAGTATTCTCAGATTTGTAAACTGAACTAATCATTCAGCCATGTTTTAATACTAACATTAAGATAGAAGAGGGGTTTTTTGGTATCCTGTTATAAAGTGTTATAGATGACTTTATAAGTCTCCATTTTTTCATATTATTCTGTAGTTAAAAGGAAACAAAAGTTCTAATACTATATGTATTTAAACCCAGTGGGCCAAATTTTCAGAGGCCTCAAGCCAGACTTCATTTCTGCCTATAGTACAGTGGTATAGTGCATGCAATCATGTCGTCTCCTGCTAGTCTATGGCTCCTGCAACTATACAGCCTGTTACTTTTTCATAGCTAACGGAGTTCTTTAGCTCAGCGGATAAATACCTTTTGGTGCTGAAGGTCCGGGGTTCAATCCCACTGCTCACTATGGTGTGTGGATGTGGATGGGGTTAGTTACATATGCATTCACCTTTCCATTTTTTGTGAATTAATCCTGCTTCCCTTCCAGGAAAACCATGTTTAATAAACATTTCCAGTGAATTCAGCATCACAAAAGTCCACTCACCACATGTGTGTATTGTTTGTCTCATTCTTAAGTTCTAGCCATCTAGCAGCAGTTATTAAGAGCACCCTTCTGTTCCCTGGGTTAGCCTTTTAACCTGCCTTTCTTTTCTTTCTGGGTTATCCAGCTGATGACCTGTAATTTTCAGGCTACGTCTTCACTACCCGCTGTATTGGCGGGTAGCAATCGATTGCTCAGGGATCGATATATCGCGTCTCATCTAGATGCGATATCGATCCCCAAATGCGCTTATATCGATTCCGGAACTCCACCAACCCAAACGGAGTTGTGGAGTCGACATGGGGAGCCGCGGACATTGATCCCGCGCAGTGAGGACGGTGAGTAATTCGATCTTAGATACTTCGACTTCAGCTACGTTATTCACGTAGCTGAAGTTGCATATCTGAGATCGATTTTCCCCCGTAGTGTAGACCAGCCCTCAGACTAGCAACAGGTGTAAGTGCTCCCTTCTTCCTCAACCACACCCCGTGCCCTGGGAGTTTTAAGTAACTACAGTGTTGGCTTCCACTCAGCCCAGTTTGAAGCTGTTAGCAACACTCTGTCATAGGAAGGTATTGTATTTTTGGACCTGTGTTGATGTTATGGGTGCTGGCACCCTGGGAATCCTTCTTGGACATGGATAGTATTCTTAGAGAAATTATCAAATAGTTCTTCCCTGCAAGAGGTGCTGCGTTCTGGAAGTGGAGGCATGTTGGACTAGGAAGGGGATTCAAGATCAAAAATAGTTCAGTGTGGTGTGAGTTAGTGTCTAATGCTATGGTGGAGTGTGGGATTTCTTTGCCTCTTTCATGGTCAGGCATAAGCTTGCAAGAATTCTTTGTGCCTGAGCCTGTCTGTGTCTCTCTGAGTTTCCCATTGCCAAGTCTTCAGTTTTGGTTTGAATAGGGTTGGGGAGAGAGGGTTTGTTTTTTTGTGTGTGGTTTTTGATCACCGGATATTAGCGAGCCTAAAAATCTTTTGGGGGCAAGGCGGAGGAAATGGATGCTCTAATGGCTATGGGGCCCGTAAACTAAAATCCTATTCAGAATCACAGTACCATTGCTCAGTTGTTTGCTAAAAGAGAACTCATTATGAGCCACAGAGAGCTTCATGCAGAAAAAGTCCATCTACAGTGACCATTCCCAGTTTATGTACCTAAACTGCCAAATACCCACACTCTTTGCAAAACAAATCTGTAACTATGACACTGCAGTGAAATGGGAAAAAAGCATCCTTTGCCCAGAGAATATGTACATTGTTTCTACAGGCACATAAGGCAAAGCTCAGAGAGAGTCCACCACATCTAGAAGTCAAGACAACAGCAACAAATAAAAAAATACAATCTTGTAGTTTTTTTTTTATTTTTTTTTTCCTCCTCCTTCCTGTCTAGTCCCAGGCAAATTTCCTGGCAGCTACTTAGCTGTGTGGAATTTGTAGAGAGAAGTTAAGAACATAAGAATGCCAATACTAGGTCAGACCAATGTCCATCTAGCCCAGTATCCTCTCTTCCGATATGGCCAGCGCCAGATGCTTCCCAAGAAATGAATAGAACAGGGCAATAACTGAGTAATCCATCCTCTGTCATCCAGTTCCAGCTTCTGGCAATCACAGGTTTAGGGACACCCAGAGCATGGATTTGGGTTCCTGACCATCTTGGCTAATAATCACTGATGGACCTATCCTCCATGAACTTACCTATTCTTTTCTGAACCCAGTTACACTTTTGGCCTTCACAACATCCCCTGGCAATGAGTTCCACAGATTAACTGTATTCTGTGAAGTACTTCCTGTTTTTTGTTGTAAACCTGCTGCCTATTAATTCTCCCTTGTGAAAACTGATCATTTATTCCTACCCTTTATCTGCTAAACCCATAGAGTATCCCTACAATTCCCAACTGCTCCTGTTCCATTAATGAGTTCAGTAATTAACATTTAGTCCTGAGTCTGTCAAGCTGAGGCATGAATTTAACTTTTTAAAATAGAATTGGGGAACAGCAGGGGGAAAAGCTCACCTGCAGGCTTTGTTTATACATGTGCTTCATTTGAACTCTAGCAAAATGTCTCCACTCTTTGTTTTCTTTGCACCATTTCTGGTTACTCATCTTTTCTTCTGAGCATCTCTCTTCCCTTCTCCCCTCACTCAACATACATGGCATTGAATTTATTCCTTTGTCAATGTTTCCAGTTAGTGTTTTCAGTACACAAAGAACCAAAAAGTGCTGCCTGGGAGGGGAGGGGGTGTTCAGTGTTGGCCCAACTGTCCATTCACTGAAGTCAACAGGAGTTTTATTACTGACTTCAGTGGGAGCAAAGTTAAGCCAACACTGAGCCCTTTTGAAAATCCCACTTGGTGGCTTTGCTTTTTCCCCCAGCATCTAAAAGAAAACAAAGATGGAACAAATGTCTTCATGAGGAAGAGCGCCCAAGGTGTGTCCCTCATTAGGTAAGATCATCCACATTTAATTGCCAACATTACCATCCCCCAGCAAAGAGGCAGGAAGTCTGTCTACCTGGAAACAGAATAAAATAGTAAATTACATAGCTATGTAGATGACACATATAATACAGTAATTGAACAGAAATTTGCATAGATTATGGCACTTGGCTCAGATGTGTGGGTCTGACATCCAGATTGCTGCTCCTGTCAGGAGTTGGGACCAAACATTCATGAGGGTTTTTGTTTTGTCATTTTAATAAATAAATTTTTGGGATTTTGTTTATTTACCTTCTGGTTTCTAAGCATTTAGAGTGCACTCAAGTCCTGCTTTCAAAGCTTTCCTCTGCAGCCATAGGAACTAGATATTTACCCTTTTAAAAACAAACAAACAAACAAATAAGTTCAGGTTCTGACTCGGTCTCTCGATTCCAGCAGCTGGGACTTTAAGGAAAACATTAAATGCTCTGAAGACACATGGTAAAATCACGAGAGTTGACAAGACTAGTTTTCCTATGCTTGTTTTTGTTAACCAGTCCCCCAGATCTGAATATTTGAATTTTGGAGAGTGTAAGGGGGAAGACAAGCCCCGCACTGGCCAGGAGAGGGTTAACAAGGGCCTATGGGCCCGATCAGCCCTGTCCTATTACACCTGGAGTAGTCGTAAAGCAGCAAGAGGGGAGTTAGAAGAAGGCGGCTTAGGTCAGTTGAGGGCTGACAAGGAAGGAAAGCAAGCCCTGTGTGAGAAGTCTGTATGCACCTGGGCATCTAAGACAGCTTGCATCTAGATGAGCCTCCCAGTGGATAGTGTGGGAGGTGACTGAGCTTTAAGAGACTGAGTGGGTGATCATTTGTTTTGAAGACAGGGCCCTGAAGAGAAGGTTGCCTGAGCCTTGCCAGAGGGCCCTCTTGGACTTCCTTGTTGTCTCTTGTTTTGGAACATTGATGCCTCAGAAGAAGAGAGACTGGAGAGTTAGCTGGAAAGCTAAGGCTCTACACCACTGAGAGGTGGTGGCTGGCCATTGGAAACCCTGTGCAGGCAGGGTGAATAGTGCCATGTTGGGCCACAAGGGGATGCTCTGGAAGCCAACCCACCACACATTCCAGACTTTGCAGCTTGCAGATCTTTCTAGTTTTATGCAGGAATATAAAAGACACTTACTGAGATGGGGAGTGTGGGGTGAGCCAACAGAGGCGTTTTAAAACTTGATACTAATTCTTTCTATACCACTTCAAAGGCTGGGCACTCTTCTTTTCCTATGACCTTGTTCTGCCTTAACTTTTCCATGTTCATAGCCTTGTGTATATAAAGGTGGTTGGACAGTTTTATTTATGTATATTTTAAAGGGGGAAGTGGGATTTAGTGCATTTTGGGGTGAATGCCTTATGGAAGAGCACTGTCGTCATAACCACATGTGGTATTATTTTATCATGTCTGTGTAAGTGATTAATAAGGAAAAACTGCAATTGAATAAATAAGACTGATGAAATCTTTACAGGATGTTTTTATGACATTTTGAAGCAATGCCTGTACAGGACACTGAAAATGAGATTGACGGCAGCTGGCACTGTCTGCTTCTCTTTCTCCTGATTTCACCTCTGGCCATGTCCTGTCACTGCTGAAGAGACGCCAAGTTTCTCATAAAGGTTGGGAAGAGAATTAGAGTTCTTTAAATTCTGAAATCCAAGTTAAATTGTGCAAATGGATAGCATTGTGCATGTTGATGGCAACAGTGCCGGAGATCATGTCAGATTTCTTGCTGACATCACTGGTGATTGGTTATCAAGCTAAAACTAAATGATGGCTGTTTAATAGGGAGGTGTGGTGGAGTGGACATGGCACCTATCTGGTAGACAGAAGACCTAGCATCTAGTCATGGCCCAGATAAAAACTGACAATGTGACTGGTAAATCAACTTCTCAAGCTATAAAGTGAGGATCATCTTATTTACGCACCTTTGTATAGTGTTTTGAGGTCTAGGGATGAAAATTGCTAAGTATCATTATTACATGTGTAGTTTTAACCCTTTTAAACCCCAATATATTCATCCAAAATTCCATTGCTTATGGATTTAACATGGTTTTTAAAAACTGATTTTTAATAAAACCCTAGAGTCTAATTATCTTTGTAAAAAACAACATAAAAATGGAGAAGCTCAGAGGCTAGACAGTGGTGACCACTGATAGTGAGTCATACTTACCACAAGTAAAAGTGCTGTGCTTTTGAGGTGTATAAAGAATTAATATTTCAAAAGCTCTCTCTTTCTCGCGCATCCTTAATAAGTGGCTATATCAATATTCCCTTCATAGATAATAGCATTACCACTTAAATATTGAAGTCTTTATACTATATTTGTATTTAATTTTGCCTGTTACTGAACAAATGTAGGGTTTGGGTGGAGGGTTGAGATTGAGGAGTTCATGCTAAACGCATTTATGATGAGATTTGACACTTTTTTGCATAGTTTTTGCTCAAATTGCATGGGCAATTACCATTTGATTTTTGGTCACCTGCTGGTGCACCAACGTACAGGAAGACATATGTCTTTCTATTGAAATCAGAGATACCATATTAAGCAAATGCTGAAAAGAGAATGAGGATCTTCCTATATTAAAAATGCTGCTCTGATTTCTGCAGATCTGTCTGTTTCCTTCCACCTCAGGTTCACAATGAGCTATGTGAGTACAGGAGTTTCTCCGATGTTGGGCAAATAAGTTCAGGCACCCAGTTCCACACTTGGTTGCTCAAATGCAATATGATTCCTGTACATCTGTTTCAAGTGTTTAAGTGATAATTAGAATGCCCAAGTATGTAATTGGGTGCTTAATATAGATGCCCAACTCTGGAAATTGGGTTTCTCAATTGAATCAGCAAATAGCATGTAGAAAACCTAGAGCCCTCACTGAAACGTCCGAGTTTCAGTACCTGATGCAGAAAGTTATCTAGCAACCTAAACTCTCAACGTTTCAAACCCACAGCTTTAGAATTTTCCAGGGGTCATAGTCATTGAACCATTGTTTGTTATTTGATAACCATTTTTACTAGTCATAATAAGAAGATAATCCTTTCGAGTGAGGCAAACGGATGTGTTGACAGACTGTTTGAGGAGTGAAGATGCAGCTGGTCCCCGTGTGTGGGGGGGCTTATGTCAGACACTCAAAGCAAAATCAGATTCAGTGGCTTTATTTCCCCTTTGTTAAATCAAAATGTTGTTTCCAATTCCAGCAAGAGACAGGCAGGCTAGGAAATTCATACAGTCTTCAAATAAAGGCACAAGAGGAAACTAGAATCTAGGGGAAATGTAAATCAAAACGCACTAAATCTATTTGCAATATACAATTCAAATTAAACTCACTCACCTCGCTTGAACTTTCTAGCTTGTTTTATAACTGAGTCTTCACTTTGTGTCTTGAAAGAAATCCAGATTTGTCTTCCTGTTGTGTTTTTGTAAGATTTGATTTTCAAAACAGGGTTTTGGTTCAAAGCAGGGAGCAGAACATAAAGGACTCAGTTCATCCCTGGCATATCCTTATTAACAGCAATGAACTTACACCAAGGATGAATTTGATTCATAAGTGTTTGCTTTCTTCAACTCTGAAGTTTTTGTGTTTTCTTTCTTTCCACATCATCCCCACCCACATCACATGGGGTTGTCTCTGTACTGTTTTATGAATTGAATTTAAAATTCATGAAAGAGCAGCACTGCAGACACAAATGTTATTTATCCACAAAACAGCAGTACAAGCTTCCCTTCCTCACCAGCGTACCTCAGCTCTGGTGTGGAGGGACAACCTCTAGTATTAAAAATTTAATTATTTTTTTTCATCTGTGATCAGCAAGAACTTCTCTCGGATGCAGGATCTTGCAACAGCTACCTTTGTCACTGGTCACTCGGCTGACTACAGTGAGCTCTACATGGGACTATATTTGAACGGCACTCGGAAGCATCAGCTACAGTAGTGCAGAATGTTTACTGAGTGGGGTTTGGTTTTTTGTTTTGCATGGAGTACATTGCACCTGTGTTCTGCATGCTATACTGGCTTCCAATTCACTTTTGGGTGCAATTTAAGATGTTGATCTTGACCTTAAAAGGTTGAGGTTTTCAGACGTGAAATTTTTGGGTGCCCAAGTTGAGACACTATACAAAGGACAGGTGTTCAGAGGCTGGGTCCTCTCTCAAGTTACTTTTATCCTGATAAAACAAAATGTGATATTTTTGGATGATCTTGCCAAACTGAAATTGTCTGAGTGTAAAGCAAAAGCTTAGTCACAGATAAAAGAATGCAGACACTTTGACAGTATAGATTGGGGGGGGCAAACTTTTTGGGCCGAGGGCCACATCTGGGCATAGAAATTGGTGGGCCATGAATACTCCCAACATTGGTGTTGGGGTGCACAAGGGGGTGAAGTCTCTGGTTGGGGGTGTAAGATCTGGGGTGGGGCCAGAAATGAGGAGTTCAGGATGCGGGAGGGGGTAGCGGGTTCTGGGGTGGGGCTGGGGATGAGGGGGTTGGGGTGCAGGAGTGGGCTTCAGGCTGGGATAAAGAGGGTTGGAGGGTGAGAGGGGGATCATGGCTGGAGCAGGGGTTTGGGTCATGGGAGGATGAGGTGGTATAGGCTTTGGGCGGTGCTTACCTCAAGCAGCTCCCAGAAGCAGTGGCATGTCCCCTCTCCAGCTCCTATGTGGAGGTGCGGCCAGGAGGCTCTGTGCACTGTCCTGTCTACAGGCACCGCCCCTGCTGCTCCCATTGGCTGTGGTTCCCGGCCATTGGGAGATACGGGGGCAGCACTTGGGGCAGGGGCAACGTGCAGAGAGGAGCCCCCTGGCTGCCCCTATCCATAGGAGCCAGAGCGGGGCCATGCCACTGCTTCTGGGAGCTGCGTGGAGTGGCCCCAGACCCTGCTCCCCAGCTGGAGTGCTGGAATGGGGCAAACCACAGACCCCACTTCCTAGAGGGAACTCGAGGGCTGGATTAAAACGGCTGGAGGGCTGGATCTGGCCTGGGCTGTAGTTTGCCCACGCCTGGTATAGATCACTATTTTGATTCCTATACTTTGAAGCTATTTTTTATAATGATAGGCCATTGAGTACAGAAGAGTGATGTGTTTTAATGCATTTTTTTCCATCTGTATTCTTATATTGGCATCCATCACCAGAATACTGGCACACCCAAAGAGAATTTTTGGAATGAATTTACATTGAAGTTCCTCCAAGATTAATAAAAACCATGAGGAGTCCTGTGGCACCTTAAAGACTAACAGATTTATTTGGGCATAAGCTTTTGTGGGTAAAATACCCCACTTCTTAGATGCATGGAGTGAAAATTACAGATGCATGCAAGCTTATGCCCAAATAAATCTGTTAGTCTTTAAGGTGCCACCGGCCTCCTCATTTTTGTGGATACAGACTAACATGACTACCCCTCTGCTTCTAAGATTCATTTGACTCTCTTCTCACTTTTTAGTTACATTCACATCTGTCATCGCATTCAGCTCTGTGCAACCATAGATGCCTTCGCTGTATGGCACTCTGTGGTTGGGCTGAAAGAGCAAGTCATGTATAAAAGGGGCTGCTCAGAACAAGCGATGGGCCTGAGCAATGTAGTTTGGATCTGGATCCAAATTTTCCTATAGTTTGAGGGTATTTGGATGCCAGGGCTTTGGTCTGGAGGACCCATAGTTACTCAAAACAAATAAGACTGTAGGCCAGGGAAGGGGGACACAGAGTCAGGAGCTCCAGAGAGGGGAGAGAGCATGAGTGTTCTTCCATTATCCAGAATAACTGTGTTTATTAAAATCATAGACAGTTATGATTGTGTTCTACTCATATCTGCTGGAAAACGCCTGTTAATGCGTGTACATCCAAGAAGGTATTTAAGAACACTTCATCCTTGTGAAAATAATGACCTCAAAACTACAGCCGAGGTCAGGTCAGTGAGACCCAGAGTGATCTGCTGCCTAAGTGCTGGTCACAAGTTAACTTAAAGTAGTCTCCAAGCATGTTTATGATAGCTCAGAGCACAGTGGAAACACATTCCCACAAATATTCATTTGCATTCAAAAGTGAATTTAGACTTGATCAAGTTCAGAAACTTTTCATGTTCTTGTGAACAAATTTAACACCAGGATATTTGCAGAGAAGGGAATTTTGGATTGCAAAGATCACAATTTGTACTGGCAGTGCAATTGGGAAAGAGTAATACCCCCAGATTCATGTAACTAAGGGCTGGTCTACACTGGGGTGGGGGTGGAGGGTGGGGATCGATCTAAGATATGCAACTTCAGCTATGTGAATAGTGTAGCTGAAGTCGAAGTATCTTAGATCAATTTACCTCTCGTCCTCATGGCGCGGGATTGACGTCTGCGGCTCCCCCTGTTGAATCTGCTACCGCTGTTTGCGCTGGTGGAGTTCCAGAGTCGACAGGAGCACTTTTGGGGATCGATATATCACGTCTAAATGAGAAGCGATATATCGATCCCCGAGAAATCAATCACTACCCACTGATACGGTGGGTAGTCTAGACATACTCTAACACAGCACACATTTTGGATGTTTTTGCAATCCGCCATTTACACATCATCAGCAAAACCACAGCTATTTACTCAATGAACTGGTGAATGATTTGAAACAACAAATATATCTGAAAATATCATGAACTGTTTATGGACAACTTGCAAACATGGGGAGTGGGGGGAGAGTGAAAATCAGCTAAATGACCTTTTCTCCAATAAGTAACCTATTTTTCCTACATATCCATAAAAATGGGAAAGGAGAATTCCTATAACCTGTGCATTTTGGATAGGCCTTTATCCATGTTAGTTTTGGATCTGTGTCCTTTCCTCTCTCTCTTGCCGCCCCCCCCCCGCGGGCCCCCCCCCCCCGCATTGCTGATCTGGCAAATTCCTCCAATATTTCAAATATTCAACATTCAGAGACCAACTAGATATAGACTGTGACACAATGCAGAAAAGACAGCTTATCCTGCTTCTTTTTGGTTCTAATAAAGTGAAAATCCCACAGCACATTGAGTGTCAGTGAGATTAGAAGGGGACATTAAAATACTCTGAGTATACATTTGCAAACTAGAGTGAAAATAACTTGACAAATGCTTGATTCAATCACTGCATAGGATTGCTATGCCCTTAGGCCAAGCATTTAACAATTTTCCATAATGGAGAGACGTAGATGAAAAAAACACCAACTAACTGCATCTTGCAGTATTTAACATACAGTGTAAAAATATTCAGCATTTAAAAGCACAATTAACTTTCTGCTAACTAACAGATTAAACTTTTTTTGTCAACTTGAATAACCCTTTCCCCTAAATTAAGCTGCCTATTTAGTGCCCTTGATAAATATATAGATAATTTAAACCATATGGCTGCAAATTGAAAAAATGGGCTTTTGAACTATGTATTTTCTTTCTCATGTTGGAACTTCTCCCTTGAGATATGCTCCAGTCCCATGATTATGTAAAAGACAAATCTGTGTATCTTTTTGATTACATGTTTTACAATATTTTTTTCAACTACAGCACAGTGTATGCTTCTGAGAGACATATTCCATTGACAGTACATGATACCTCCAAAGATTTCTTGATCCATTTATCAGTTCAAAATAATGAAAAGAGGATAATATTTCTGTGAAAAGAACTAGTTTTAAAAGAAGCTTGACAGAATATGTCAATTAACTCTACAGAGAAATTGTAGAAAAGGAAACTTACTTTCCTCTATAGTATTAGAATTCTTAAAAAAATTTTACACTATTCTTCAATGGGGAAAATATACCTAATTTCCAGCTTGCATACTGTGTGGTTTGAGCTGAAGAATTTGACCCTAGAGACTATATTCAACTACTGATTTAAATTGTAATCTTTAGAAAATAATACGCCATTCACTTTAATTAATATCAACAATCATGGAGTCGGTCCATTTTAAAAAAACAACACAACACAAAAAATTTCTTTACATTTTTTTATGTATGGGAAACATCAAAGGAATCATCTGTTGGAAGCTTTGTAGCCTTAGACTTCTTTCATGTTGATCCAAGAAAGGTTCACCGCTAGTTTTTGCTAGTTAGTGGCCCGTGAGATACAACTGACCCCATCATTTTATCCGCAGTCAGAAGAGACACAAGTACTCTCCTAGACCATTTTAGCACAAACAGTCTTTAGTACTTTATTCCTCAGAAACAAAATCCTGGGGTTTGCTTTCCCTACCACTGTTGAGGACTCCTCCTGCTGGAAAAGCAAATAGTTGAGAGTCCTCTCCCACAGTAGGTTGCAGAATGCCCCTTTTAGACGTACATTTTAAATCCCATTTTGTACATCATTTAGCCCTCGTTCCTGTTTGAACTAGCCGTGTTGCTGCATAGGATACTGTCATATTTGTTAAATATTCTTGCCTTCAGCTAAAAAGCCCAGATGTCCTTTCAAACAGAGATGTCTCAACCCAAAAAGAAAGGAGTAAGTTTTGCCTGGTAGATTTTCACCCGGATAAAATGTGTGTATATAGTTTTTTAGTTCCACATAATGTTGCATTGAATGAATTTGTCCTAGTGGTCTATTTGACATTCTCATTATTAGGGAAAACAACCCCAAAAGCCCAATTGTAGGACAAAATTATTGACATCAGTAGAGGTTCCTCTTGTGTGAGAAACACAGAATAAGTGCATGCATGGAATCATGAATATTAGTCTGAGCTGGTGTGTGTGAAACAGACTGTCTGAAGTTGGAAATCAATTGTATCATGCAGAAAGGGCACTCTTTGAGACAGAGGCACTTAAACTTATCAGGGTGCCTGTATATGCTACTAGTTTGTGCATCCATATGATTGCATGCAGCCCCTGGATCAACAATGCTTCTATTTGATTGATATTACATGATTAGTTCCAGTGAATTAGTAGGACACAGTGCACTGAAATATAATAGTAGGACATTACTTCTTGGCTCATCTGGTAAAAACACAGATGCAGAATGCAGTATTTTCTGTACTATATTCATAGATTCATAGACTCTAGGACTGGAAGGGACCTCAAGAGGTCATCGAGTCCAGTCCGCTGCCCTCATGGCAGGACCAAATATTGTCTAGACCATCCCTGATAGACATTTATCTAACTTACTCTTAAATATCTCCAGAGATGGAGATTCCACAACCTCCCTAGGCAATTTATTCCAGTGTTTAACTACCCTGACAGTTAGGAACTTTTTCCTAATGTCCAACCTAAATCTCCCTTGCTGCAGTTTAAGTCCATTGCTTCTTGTTCTATCATTAGAGACTAAGGTGAACAAGTTTTCTCCCTCCTCCTGATGACACCCTTTTAGATACCTGAAAACTGCTATCATGTCCCCTCTCAGTCTTCTCTTTTCCAAACTAAATAAACTCAATTCTTTCAGCCTTCCTTCATAGGTCATGTTCTCAAGACCTTTACTCATTCTTGTTGCTCTTCTCTGGACCCTCTCCAATTTCTCCACATCTTTCTTGAAATGCGGTGCCCAGAACTGGACACAGTACTCCAGTTGAGGCCTAACCAGCCCAGAGTAGAGCGAAGAATGACTTCTCATGTCTTGTTTACAACACACCTGTTAATGCATCCCAGAATCACTTTTGCTTTTTTTTTGCAAAAGTATCACACTGTTGACTCATATTTAGCTTGTGGTCCACTATGACCCCTAGATCTCTTTCTGTCATACTCCTTCCTAGACAGTCTCTTCCCATTCTGTATGTGTGAAACTGATTGTTCCTTCCTAAGTGGAGCACTTTGCATTTGTCTTTATTGAACTTCATCCAGTTTACCTCAGACCATTTCTCCAATTTGTCCAGATCATTTTGAATTTTGACCCTGTCCTCCAAAGCAGTTGCAATCCCTCCCAGTTTGGTATCGTCTGCAAACTTAATAAGCGTACTTTTTATGCCAACATTTAAGTCGTTGATGAAGATGTTGAACAGAGCCGGTCCCAAAACAGCCCCCTGCAGAACCCCACTTGTTATACCTTTCCAGCAGGATTGGGAGCCATTAATAACTACTTTCTGAGTAAGGTTATCCAGCCAGTTATGCACCCACCTTATAGTAGCCCCATCTAAATTGTATTTGCCTAGTTTATCGATAAGGATATCATGCGAGACCGTATCAAATGCCTTACTAAAGTCTAAGTGCTTCTCCCTTATCCACAAGACTCATTATCCTATCAAAGAAAGCTGTCAGATTGGTTTGACACGATTTGTTCTTTACAAATCCATGCTGGCTATTCCCTATCAACTTACCAGTTTCCAAGTGTTTGCAGATGATTTCTTTAATTACTTGCTCCATTATCTTCCCTGGCACAGAAGTTAAACTAACTGCTCTGTAGTTTCCTGGGTTGATTTTATTTCCATTTTTATAGATGGGCACTATATTTGCCCTTTTCCAGTCTTCTGGAATCTCTCCCGTCTCCCATGACTTTCCAAAGAGAATAGCTAGAGGCTCAGATACCTCCTCTATTAACTCCTTTAGTATTCTAGGATGCATTTCATCAGGCCCTGGTGACTTGCAGGCATCTAACTTTTCTAAGTGATTTTTAACTTGCTCTTTTTTTATTTTATCTTCTAAACCTATCCCCTTCCCATAAGCATTCACTATGTTAGACTTTCCTTCGGACTTCTCAGTGAAGACCAAAACAAAGAAGTCATTAAGCATCTCTGCCATTTCCAAGTTTCCTGTTACTGTTTCTCCCTCCTCACTGAGCAGTGGGCCTACCCTGTCCTTGGTCGTCTTCTTGCTTCTAATGTATTGATAAAAAGTTGTCTTGTTTCCCTTTATTCCCATAGCTAGTTTGAGCTCATTTTGTGCCTTTGCCTTTCTAATCTTGCCCCTGCATTCCTGTGTTGTTTGCCTATATTCATTCTTTGTAATCTGACCTAGTTTCCATTTTTTATGACTCCTTTTTATTTTGTAGGTCATGCAAGATCTCGTGGTTAAGCCAAGGCAGTCTTTTGCCACATTTTCTATCTTTCCTATCAGTGATTTCCCTACACTCCTCCTGAATTTCCCCAACACCCCCCCCCCCAGTTTTGTGAGCTAGTTACATATCAATTCAGTGACTGTTTGGAAATCTGAATTTAAATTGAAACATTAATACACACTTTAAAAGTTTATACAGTGTATGATAAAATATGCGTGTCTGAAAAAGTATAATAGATTTGAAAGTATGAACGTAGACTAGCTTCCTTGCTTCCTTATACAGCTGTTTTTTATGATGCCAGTGCATTCATTTCGGTGATGTTGGCCAACCTAATAATTTCAAATGATGATTTGTAAGCAAAGTCTAAATGAGCGTTCCCTGACAGCTAGTGATGAGCTGGGGCTGCGGGGAAAGGCTTCAGGGCCAGATTATATTTACATTCACACCTAATCTACCTAGGTATCCAGCAAATAGAACTGTGTTGTCCAAATGATAGATTTTGGCTGGGGTTGGGTTACAAACTACTTGAATGTGGGGGAAATGGGGGATGAAATGTTGTTCTTATTGTATGAGTAAAGGGCAGTAGAACTGTAGCCTGTGAAGATTTGAAGACATCAAGAGAGAGGGTGGGGACCTGTCCCTCTCCACTGTTCAAAGACAGAGCTGATTAGGCTCCATAAATAGTCTTCTGTTCTGTTAAGTGACCACTGCAGCTGAAATCACTGACAATCAGGTCTAAGTGCTTAGTCCTGTTGTGGGGACAGTGTTCCTGTGGGTACAGTGTTTTTGTGTAAGAGACAACCCAGACTGCACTAGCAGTGAGTGAGGTTCCTGCACTGAGAGCTCAGCTGAAATCACTGAGAGCTGGTGGAACCTCAATAGAACAACTCGCAGAGGTCACAGTGGCAGGTGGTAGCCGAAGGTGACTGTGCAGGGCCATTGGCAACAGAGTGGTGGAGTGAACGGTGGCACAACGAACAGATGTGGCCAGAGTGAACAGTGAGCAGCTGGAGGAACAAGCAAAATGCCTCCTTGTCCCCCTCCTGGAAGGTGTACTTACATGAAAGCACCTCTGAACTCTGAGTCTCCACTGATCAAGGACAACACCGGTGAGTGGAGTGCGGTGGAGGGAAAAGTGAGGGGCATGTTAAATAAACATTTGTTTGTTGGACTATATTTTAGTCACTTTGCTCCAGAATGCTAGATTTATGACTGGGAATGGAAATTTATACAAATATGTTTCCTAATAGGCCAAGATTTTTAAAATGCATTATTTGCCAAGGTTGTTATCTCACATTGTTGCTATCTTGGGAGGTCATTATATTGGGGAGTTTCTGTACTAAACATTTTTATTATTATTAATTAATTTTTACATAAGAATGGTCGTACTGGGTCAGATCAATGGTCCATATAGCCCAGTACCCTGTCTTACAACAGTGGCCAATGCCAGGTGCTTCAGAGGGAATGAACAGAACAGGTAATCATCAAGTGACCATCCCCTGTTGCCCATTCCCAACTTCTGGCAAAAGACTAGGGACACTCAGAGCATGGTATTGCATCCCTCCCCATCCTGGCTAATAGCCACAGATGGACCTGTTCTCCAGGAATTTATCTAGTTCTTTTTATAATCCTGTTATAGTTTTGGTCTTCACAGCATCCCCTGGCAAAGAGTTCCCTGGGTTGACTTTATATTGTGTGAAGCAGTTCTTCCTTTTGTTTTTTTAAAACCTGCTGCCTATTAATTTCATTGGGTGACTGCTAGTTCTTCTGTTATGTGAAGGATTAAATAAAATTTCCTTATTCACTTTCTTCGCACCAGTCAAGATTTTGTAGACCTCTATCATATCCCCATTAGTCATCTCTTTTCTAAGCTGAAAATTCCCAGTCACTTTAATCTCTCCTCCTGTTTCATACCCCTGATCATTTTAGTTGCCCATCTCTGTACCTTTTCCAATTCCAATATATATATTTTAGGATGGGTGACCAGATCTGCACACACTATTCAAGGTGTAGGCGTACCATGGATTTATATAGAGGCAATGTGATATTTTCTGTCTTATTATCTATCCCTTTCTTAATGATTCCCAACATTCTGTTTGCTTTTGTGACTGCTGCTGCACATTGAGTGGATGTTTTCAGAGAACTAGCCACAATGACTCCAAGATCTCTTTCATGAGTGTTAACAGCTAATTCAGATGCCATCATTTTGTATGTATAGTTGAGATTGCTTTCCCATATGCATTACCTTGCATTTATCAACATTGAATTTAATTTGCCATTTTGTTGCCCAGTCACCCAGTTTTGTGAGATCCCTTTGTAGCTCTTCGCAGTCTGCCTGGGACTTAACTATCTTGAACAGTTTTATATCATCTGCAAATTTTGCCACCTCACTGTTTACCCATTTTTCCAGATGATATGTTGAACAGTACTGGTCCCAGTACTGACCCCTCACGGATACCACTATTTATCTCTCTCCATTCTGAAAACTGATAATTTATTCCTACTCTTTGTTTCCCATCTTTTAACAAGTTACTGATCCGTGAGAGGACTGCCCTCTTATCCCATGATGGCTTACTTTTCAAAAGTCAATTTAAATTAAATACATTTTTTTAATTTTTTTTTTTTTTAGAAATCTAGATCTGTTATGTGTTTTGGTGTAACTTGCATTTTCCTTATGTTAAATTTGCATAATCCTAACAGAACATTTACTTTATTCATATCTCTTTTATATATCTCATTGGACCTGACACCCCCCCTGTAAATTCAAACACCCCCCCTAATTTCAGTTCCTGGGGAAACCACTGTTTCCTACCCATTGGAATAGCTTGCTTTTGGGCCCTTAATAGTGTCCCTTTGAAAAACTGCCAACTCTCCTCAGTTGTTTTTCCCAATGAACAATGCTGTTTGTTCAGGTCACTACTCTGTAAAGGTATTATCTTCTCCTCCTAAAAGTCCTTCCTCATCATCCACTTATACTGTCATGTCTATGGTAAATAGCCATTGATGATATTTAGGAGGTGGCGCTTAGGGCTTACTAATATTATTATTTATTATTATTTTTCATTGTTATGTGAATAAGCTGGGACCATCCCACTGTGTGTAAATAGCAAGTCTATGTAACAATCTTATCCTATCATTGTTACATTTGTCCTTCCTCCACTGCTCCCTTCATTTGTTTTACATCCACTTGTTGAATCTTGTCTTAAATCAGGCCCCAATTCAGCAAACAGATTTGCACACGCAGACCCTGAACCAGTGCAAAGTCCTCTTTAAAACATGAAGTTCTGCATGAACAGAAAAGTCTGTAGGATAGGGGTCTTAGGTCTGGTCTACAGTAGGAAATAAGGTCAGCATAAGTACAACACTTAGGGGTGTGAAAAATCCACATCCTGAGTGACATGGTTAAACTGACTTAATCCATGGTGTAGAAGTTGCTAAATTGATGGGAGAATACTCCTGTCAGCTTCTTGGGGAGATGGAGCACTTACGCTGACAGGAGAAGCCCTCCCGTTGGCATAGATAGTGGCCTGGTCTACACTACGCGTTTAAACCGATTTAACGCTGTACCCATCCGCACTACGAGGCCCTTTATATCGATATAAAGCGCTCTTTAAATCAGTTTCTGTACTCCTCCCCAACGAGAGGAGTAGCGCTAAAATCAGTATTACCATATCGGATTAGGATTAGTGTGGCCACAAATCGAAGGTATTGGCCTCCAGGCGGTATCCCACAGTGCACCACTGTGACCACTCTGGACAGCAATCTCAACTCAAATGCAGTGGCCAGGTAAACAGGAAAAGCCCTGCGAACTTTTGAATTTCATTTTCTGTTTGCCCAGCGTGGAGCTCTGATCAGCACGGGTGGCGATGCAGTCCCAAATCCAAAAAGAGCTCCAGCATGGGCCGTATGGAAGATACTGGATCTGATCGCTGTATGGGGAGGCAAATCATCTGTTCTATCAGAGCTCTGTTACAGAAGACGAAATGCCAAAGCGTTTGAAAAAAATCTCCAGGCTACACAGTGCTGCGTGACAAGCATAACGGAAAGCCAAAGAATCAAATGGACACTCATGGAGGGAGGGGGTACTGCGGACTGCAGCTATCCCACAGTCCACAGCAGTCTCCGAAAAATATTTACATTCTTGGCAGAGCTCCCAATGCCTGTAGGTTCAAACACATTGTCCGATGTGGTTCAGGGTATAGCTTGACAATTTACTCCCTCCCCCACCCATATGAAAGAAAAGGGAAAGAAATCATTTCTTGACTTCTTTCAATGTCACCCTATGTCTACTGAATGCTGCTGGTAGACGCGATGCTGCGGCAGTGAAGAGCAGTATCCACTCCTCTCCCCTCCCTGGTGGTAGATAGTGCAGTAGGACTGCTAGCAGTCCTTGTCATGAGCCCGTGAGTGCTCCAGCTAGCCTCAGGTGAGGCTGGCCGGGGGTGCCTGGGTGAAAATAGGAATGATTCCCGGTCATTCCCAGTAGAAGGTACAGAACAGCTGGTAACCATCCTCATCATAGCCACTGGGGGCTGAGCTCCATCAGCCCCCTCCCTTTCCTGTGTAACGAAAAGATTCTGTACTGCCTGGACTATCATAGCAGCGGGACGCTGGGCTCCTCTCCCCCGCACTGCTTAATGTCCTGCCTGGACTGTCATAGCACTGGGAGGCTGCCTCCCCCTCATTTTATCTCACTAACAAGTCACTGTTTCTTATTCCTGCATTCTTTATAACTTCATCACACAAATGGGGGGGACACTGCCACGGTAGCCCAGGAAGGTTGGGGGAGGAGGGAAGCAACGGGTGGGGTTGTTGCAAGGGCACCCCCCGTGAATGGCATGTAGCTCATCATTTCTGCAGGATCTGACACAGAGCAGCTGTGCTCTCTGATACACTGGTTCTCTAGTACACTTGCCCCATATTCTAGGCAGGGCTGACTCTGTTTTTAGAAACCATAAAGGAGGGATTGACTCAGGGAGTCATTCCCAGTTTTGCCTTTGCGCCCCCGGCCGACCTCAGCCAGGGGCACCCATGATAGCAGCAGACAGTACAGAACGATAGATAACCGTCATCTTACTGCCAATTTACAGTGGCAGCAGACGGTACAGAATGACTGATAACCGTCTCTGCTATCATGCAAAAGCAAACGAATGCTGCTGTGTAGCGCTGCAGTAACACCTCTGTTAGCGGCATCCAGTACACATATGGTGACAGAAAAAAAAAAAAAAAGGTGAATGGGCTCCATGGTTGCCGTGCTATGACGTCTGCCAGGACAATCCAGGGAAAAAGGGCGCGAAATGATTCTGCCATTGTTTTCCCGGAGGAAGGAATGAGTGATGACATTTACCCAGAACCACCCGCGACAATGATTTTTGCCCTATCAGCCACTGGGATCTCAACCCAGAATTCCAAGAGGCGGGGGAGACTGTGGGAACTATGGGACAGCTACAGAATAGCTACCTACAGTGCAACGCTCCAGAAATCGACGCTAGCCTCGGACCATGGACGCACACCGCCGAATTAATGTGCTTAGTGTGGCCACGTGCACTCGATTTTATACAATCTGTTTTACAAAACTGGTTTATGTAAAATCGGAATAATCCCATAGTGTAGACGTACCCAGTGTCTTCACTGACGTACTGCAGCAGTACTACTGCGCCTCTACAGTGTTTTATGTGTAGACAAGTCCTTAGACTGGAAACTCCTCAGGGAAGGGAACAGCTCTTGCTATGTGTTCGTACAATGGGGTTCTGATCTCTGTGGGGCCTCCGGGCACTACTGTTATACAAATACCAGTATAATTCACTATTTAGAACACAGCAATTGTAATGATTACAGAGTTCAGTATTACTTTTATCGGTAATGGTACAATGCTACACGTTAAATAACAATTATTTTATATATCATTATTCAGCTTAATTTACGTCCTGATTTTTGTAGGAGTCTAAGGGCTGTGGAGTTCACTTATATCTTAGATAGTATATGATGAGGTTCCAAAAATGAGAACAACTCTATTTTCATTCCATATCTGATAATGTTGCATGAGTAGCCGGGAATATAATTAGTATAGCAGGGGTCGGCAATCTTTCAGAAGTGTTGTGCGAGTCTTCATTTATTCACACTAATTTAAGGTTTCTCATGCCAGTAATACATTTTAACATTTTTAGAAGGTCTCTTTCTATAAGTCTATAATATATAACTAAACGATTGTTGTATGTCAAGTAAATAAGGTTTTTAAAAATGTTTAAGAAGCTTCATTTAAAATTACATTAAAATGCAGAGCTCACCGGACCAGTGGCCAGGACCTGGGCAGTCTGAGTGCTGCTGAAAAACAGCTTGTGTGCTGCTTTTGGAGCATGTGCCATAGGTTGTCTACCCCTGTAGTATAGTTTTCCTCTTTTGACATTTTTTTGTTTTATGCTTTAAATTACATTACTATATATCTATGTACAGCAATGCCCATTGCTGTGTATATTTCCCTCCAGTTTCTCTCCCATTATCAGCAGAAACCAAGTCAGTACTCATCCTTCAGCAAGGACGTAAGGAAACGAGATAAATGTGGTTCTTGGATGCTGCGGCCCTTTCATATATACCTAATTTCCTGTGCATATGAGCTGCAGTCATTAACAGGAGCAAAGTTAGATGCTTGAAGTTAAGCATGTGATTAAATATTGTTGTGAAGGATAAACTTAAACATGCTTAACTGCTTGCTAAACTGGGATTTAGGATCTTTAAAAGTGCAATTTTTCTGAGTACTTTGTACGTAAATGTCTTGGCTTTATCCACACATTTATCTAATTGCCATTTAAATACTATGTAGATACCTTGGAATCTATGAATATATAAGGCCAGAAAGGACCACTTTGATTATCTTATCTAACTTCCTGCATAGCACAGGCTATATGACTTCCCCAAAATAATTCCGTTTGAATCAGAGCATATTCTCTAGAAAAGCATCAGATATTTTGATTAAAAAATTACCAGTAATTGAGAATCCACCACAACCCTTGATAAGTTGTTCCAGTGGTTAATTATGCTCGCTGTTAAAAAATTTACCTTGTTTTCAGCCTGAATTTATCTAGCTTCAACTTCCAACCTTTGGATCTTGTTATATTTTTGACAGATTAAAGAGCCCATTACCAAATCTTTGTTCCCTATGTAGATTCTTACTGATTACACTCAAGTCACCCATAACCTTCTCCGTGTTAACAGGGCTGGCCTTACCATGAGGCGAACTGAGACGGCCACCTCAGGTGCCAGACTGTGCAGGGGGGGCACCACTAGGACCCAGAGTGTAGAAAATTGTGTCTGCTGCTGATGCATATGTATTCTCTCTGCTCTAGATACACAGAGATGGTGGAGCGCTGGGCTGGAGGAAGGAGGGCACAAGAGACATACCAGGCAGGCAGGAGAAAAGGTGAGAGGGAATAACAGAAAGCAGCAGGAGCTGCAAGGAGAGAGAGGAGGAGGAGGAGCCTCTTATGTACCTCTCTAGCACCCCCAGGAGCCTGGACTGATTAACACCAGCTTCTCAGGGAGCTTCCCGTTTCCTGCTGCTTCCCTGAACCCACTTGAGGAGAACAGGAAGTCAGCTGAAGTAGTAGGAGCCAGTTAGGCACTTAAGATGCTGATATCTTCCCTCACTCAGGCCCTGCTACCAGCCTGCTTATTTGTCCCCTTCAATTGAGTATTGAGAGCCACTATAGCTGGCACAGGACAGCAGTCATGAGTGAAAGAAGAAAACGCATTCAGAAAAAGAAAGAAAGAAAGCAAAGGAAGCTTTTCTATCGAAGCAGGAAGGAGCTCTCCTGAGATACATAGACAAATGTTCATGGTGAGCCTTCTGGCCCCAGTGAAGATGTAAGTGGTAAGGAGATGCCCTATCTTCCAATTAGTCAGAGTGCAGGTGAGCTGGCAGCTACTGCAGCATCCATATCTCCATCTCAAATGGATGTAACCATGCACATTCCTGAAGAAAAGTGTAGCTCAGAGAAGAGTGTGGTGGAAGAGCAAGAAACAGCTGCTGCTGAGTTTAGTTCCTTAAGTCTACATGATCCAGGACTGTGGACTCACTTGAGCAGTAGCCTGAGGGACTTCCTTGTACTGCATGGGCCACAGCAAATAAAAAACTTCATGTTCCTCAAAGATAATAAAAATAGAAGTTTCCATCCAACACATTACTGGCGTAAAATCCCCAGTGGTGACAAAGTGGAGAGCCCATGGCTTATGTACTCAAAAATCCAGAATGCTGCATACTGGTTTTGTTGCAAATTCTTCCAGTCTAGTGTTCCAGCCACATTGGGTTCTACAGGAACAAAGGACTGGAAAATCTGGCTAGAAATCTGGCATGACATGAAAAGGCAGCAAATCACCAGAGAGCATTCCATAGGTGGAAAGAGCTTGAGATGAGACTAAGGTTAAAGGCCACCATAGATGATCAGCAAGAGAAGATTGCATCAGAGTCTCTTTACTGGCAAAATGTTCTGAAAAGGCTCATTGCCATTGTGAGTATGCTTGCTACCCAAAACCTAGCATTGTGTGGCACTTCAGATCAGCTGTATGTGCCAAACAATGGAAACTTCCTTAAAATTGTGGAGCTGATGGCTGAGTTTGATGCTGTACTTCAGGAGCATCTAAGAAGAGTCACTCCTCAAGAAATGTGTACACACCACTACCTTGGAAAAACAATTCAGATGAGATCACACAGTTACTGGCAACAAAAGTCAAACAGAAGGTTGTGGCAGATCTGAAGTCAGCAAGATATTACTCTGTTATTCTGAACTGCACACTTGACATCAGCCATGTGGAACAAATGACTTTAATGGTGCGTTTTGTAACAATGACAGAACCTAGTGAAAATGTCCCTGGAATGGTGACTGTCAGAGAGCATTTTCTAAAATTTATTGACATTGATGATACTACAGGAGCTGGTATGACAAGTGTGCTTTTTAAAAAGCTGGAAGATGCAGGAATTGCGATGGCTGACATGAGAGGTCAGGGCTACGATAATGGTGCCAACATGAGAGGTAAGAACAGAGGAGTGCAGACATGGATCCGAGAGTTAAACCCTTGAGCTTTTTTTGTCCCATGCAGTTCTCATTCATTGAACTTGGTGGTCAGTGTTGCAGCATCAGCTTTTAGTGAGGCTGCTGAATTTTTTAATGTAATTCAAAGCTTCTGTGTATTTTTCTCTGCATCAACTCATCGATGGCAAATTTTGAAGCAACATCTGGGAACATCCTCTCTGACACTGAAAACACTGAGTGTCACACGATAGGAAAGTCGAGTGGAGGTGATAAAGCCTATCAAACACCAAATTGAGAAGATAGATGATGCCATCGTTGCCATTATGGAGGATAATGCTATGACAGGAATTGTTCATGGGAGAACAGTGGCAGAGAGAAAGGGAATCACCAGAAACATACATAAAACTTCAAATTTCTGTGTGGCTTAGTGTTGTGGCGTGACATACTGTTTGAAATGAATCTTGTAAGAAAGAGACTCCAAGGTGTTGCCCTTGATATATCTGGAGCAGTGGAACAACTGGACAAAGCAAAGTCATACCTACAGTCTTACCGGTCAGATGAGGGATTTCAAAACCATTCTGAAGAGTGCTCAGAAGTTGGCAGAGAAACTTCACACTGAAGCTATTTTCCCACCTGTTCCAGAATACAAGAGTCACCAAAGAAGTCATTTTGATTACGAGGCATGGGATAATCCCATAAGAGACCCCAAACAACAATTCAAAGTTGAATTCTTTGACCAGGTTCTAGATTATGCAATACAGTCATTTGAACATTTCATGCAGCTCAAGGAACACAGCAGTATATTTGGGATGTTGTATGATATTCCAAAACTCTTCGCTGTACCTGAAGAAGACCCACACCAGCAATGCAGGGCATTAGAGACAGTGTTGACACATGACATGCATGATATTGATGCGAGTGATTTAGGTGACGAACTGAAAGCCTTTTAAAGACATATTTCAGCAGGATCAACTCCAAAAGCTGTTCTGGAATATATGCGCACAAATAAGATGACCATCCTCTTTCCAAATGCTTTTGTTGCTCTGTGCATACTTGTAACACTTCCTGTAACAGTTGCCAGTGGAGAACACAGCTTCTCCAATCTGAAGTTAAAAAAAAAAAATCACATCTATGCTCCACAATAACATAGAAGAGGCTGGTCGGCCTTGCAACCATCTCAATAGAGCATGAGCTGGCCCAGACGGCGGACTTCAGCAGGAAGCAGTTCAAATCTTTGCAACCAAGAAGGCACGGAAAGCACCACTTTGATTATTCAAACAGACAAAAATGCCAGTGTTTACTGTACAGACAAGAAAAGTTACATTTGTTGTTCAGGCATTTGAAAGTTAAGTGTTACTTACAATTTTTGAACAAGGCATTTTAAGTTGTTAGTTCTCTCATGGCACTGCTCTGCTACCTACCCAAATAAAGGAGGAGTAGAACAGGAAGAAGGCAGAACTGAGACCTTTCAAAGTTTTGGCCCAAGTGAGGGGGCATGGGGTCATCATTTGAGCTCCCCACCTCAGGTGCCAAAATGTTGTGGGCCAAACCTGTTTGTTAAGCTAAGTAGATTGAGCTCCTTGAATCTACAATTATTAGGCACTTTTTCCAATCCTTTAATTATTTTTGTGGCTATTCTGTGACTCCTCTCTAATTAATCAAACCCCCTTCTGAACTGTTGACCCAGAACTGGATACAGTATTCTAACAGCAGAAATACATAACATAAATTAAAAGAAAGAGGTCGGTGATTACCATTACTGGAGAACCAGCTCACATCTATTAATATTGTCCCTTTAACTACTAAAATTACAAGATTAATATTTCAGTCAAAATCTCCAACTTTTAAACTGAGATTTGGCTTGATTTACTTTGTCCTTTATGGTATCAAAACTTGGTGACAGCTTAACAAAAAATAACATTGCTTCAGGGAACAAAAACAGAGTACAGTATTTTTAATGGCTTTAATTATATTACAACACTGCTAGTCTTTTTTTTTCTAATATTCATTCCTCATATATTCTATTCATAGCCAGTCGACAAGGGGACGCTCTTATTCCCTCTTGATATTTTTGTCCTGTATTAGAAATTAGTTACAGAAACATGTTTATCATAGATGCACTAGAGCTGCAAGTGGTTCTTCTGCAGTTTATTATCTCTAATATTTGAAAGTCCCATTCCATTAAAAAAGAATAATTCTTTTATGCCCATGCATTGCTTCTCTGTGTAACCTCTAACCCTTTCCCTTATATTAGTGAGTAGGCATTTCTTCTATTGGATCTACATACTGTAATATTTCTATTTATATATATTTTTGTCTAGGACTGGAATAGCTAATGAAGGGTCGATCTGTAAGCAAGTGGTCAATTTTACACAACTCCTCTGTCATCTTCAATGGGATTTCTCACATGCTTGAAGTTCCTCACACATGTAAGCTTTTGCACAGTTGGGGCCCTACTCACATTGCACAGTGCGTTGTTGGAAGACACTCACCCATCTTGCTGTTAGACATAGTAAAAGAACTGAAATAGAATAGAAGAGATTCTACAAGGGGCTGTGTATGAGCATATACGGAACTGTTAGCAGGGTCAGTTATCAGGACCATCTTTAGTATCCTCAACTGGCAAACCGAGTCTCAGCCTCCAAAAAGAAACAAATTGCAACACGGCTGAAACACAATACTATGCTATCAGACAGGTCATCTTATTTGAAGGAATGGTAAGTGAAATTCAAAAGTAAACATGATGATTGGTATATAGATGTTGATTCAGCAAATGATTTCCATCCGCCTTTTGCAAATCGCTACACTTATTATACTGAACATTTGAGGAGACAAAAAACGGGACTAAAGAAATGCAGAATGGAAAGAAAAAGCAAGCACATGCATCCAATTTTGCAGTTAGTAAATTTCTTTATTATTATTATTAGGCTGGTTTCATTTCCTACAATTATTTTCTGATGTATCTTTGGAATATTTTTCTGTGTATGGTATTTTGCAATGTCAATGTGTGGTTTTAATACTAATTATTAAAATTTTAGTGCATTGTTCTACTATGCTTAGTTTAATGCAATGTTGGAACCATGGTTTTCATATGTATTCTTTTGGGAGTTTTTGCACATGAGGGTGTGATTTTAATAGGTGGTATCTACTAGTGTCAGTACACGGTTCTGTATTTTTTAGGCAGCATTAACTGTAACAATACCTTTTAGTGAAAAAGTTAGTGCTGTTAATGGCCAGAGCTATTAATGTTAACCTGAGGCACCGTTATCTAATATGTTGCATTTGATTCATAATTATTTATTTTGTAGCAAATCAAATTCCCATTAACATCTTACCCACTATTGTAATAAACTTTATTCTAAATGTGCCTTGTGAGTTATTTATTTGAAAACTAATAGCTCTGATCAGTAATATTCTTGTGTGATGTATACATGCGGTCTGTATTAAGAGTTATGGATATATGCTGAAATTATGGCTAAATGTGGTGGTGGTTGTTTTTTGTTTTTTGGGTTTTTTTTTGAACAGGCATGTCAGGGGGAGTTGGTAAATGGGTCGGTCCTAAACAAAGGAGTTTGGGTTTACCTCAATTTACATGTAAGGAGTAAACAGGACCATCAAGACAGCGGGAGGAGGAGATTGCCAGAAACTGAACAATTTGCATTTTAGCAAACAGTGAGGGAAAATAAAGCATGGAGCTTCCTTCACCAGCAGACTCCACATCACCTTCCTCATCATAGAATCATAGACAATTAGGGTTGGAAGAGTCCTCAGATCATCTAGTCCAGACCCTTGCTCAAAGCAGGACCAACACCAACTAAATCATCCCAGCCAGGATTTTGTCAAGCTGGGCCTTAAAAGCCTCTAAGGATGGAGATTCCACCACCTCTCTAGGTAACCCATTCCAATGCTTCACCACCCTCCTAGTGAAATAATTTTTTCCTAATATCCAACCTAGATCTCCCCGACTGCAACTTGAGACCATTTCTCCTTGTTCTGTCATCTGCTACCACTGAGAACAGCCTAGCTCCATCCTCTTTGGAACCCCCTTCAGGTAGTTGAAAGTTGCTATCAAATCCTCTCTCAATCTTCTCTTCTGCAGACTAAACAAGCCCATGAGCCCCAGCCCCTTGATCATTTTCATTGCCCTCTGCTGGACTCTTTCCAATTTGTCCACATCCTTTCTGTAGTGGGAGGCCCAAGACTGGATGTAATACTCCAGATGTGGCCTCACCAGTGCCGAATAGAAGGGAATAATCACTTCCCTCGATCTGCTGGCAGTGCTCCTACTAATGCAGCTCAATATGCCATTAGCCTTCTTGGCAACAAGGGCACACTGCTGACTCATATCCAGCTTCTCATCCACTGTAATCCCCAGGTCCTTTTCTGCAGAACTGCTGCTTAGCCAGTCGGTCCCCAGCCTGTAGCAGTGCATGGGATTCTTCAGTCCGAAGTGAAAGACTCTACACTTGCTATTGAACCTCATTAGATTTCTTTTGGCCCAATTCTCCAATTTGTCTAGGTCACTCTGGACCCTATCCCTGCCCTCCAGTATATCTGCTTCTCCACCCAGCTTAGTGTCAATTGCAAACTTGCTGAGGGTGCAGTCCATCCCCTCATCCAGATCATTAAATGAAGATGTTGAGTAAAACTGGCCCAGGACCAACCCCTGGGGCACTCCGCTTGATACCAGCTGCCAGCTAGACATCTAGTGAACAGTAGATTACTACCCATTGAGCCCGACGATCTAGCCAGCTTTCTATTCACCTTATAATCCATTCATCCAATCCATACTTTAACTCGCTGGCAAGAATACTCTGGGAGAGCGTATCAAAAGCTTTGCTAAAGTCAAGGTATATCCCATCCACCACTTTCCCCATATCTACAGAGCCAGTTATCTCGTCATAGAAGGCAATCAGATTGGTCAGGCATGACTTGGTCTTTGTGAATCCATGTTGACTGTTCCTGATCACCTTCCTCTCTTCTAAGTGCTTCAAAATTGATTCCTTGAGGACCTGCTGCATGATTTTTCTGGGGATTGTGGTGAACCTGACCGATTTATAGTTTCCCAGGTTCTCCTTCTTCCCCTTTTTTTAAAGATGGGGACTATATTTGCCCTTTTCCAATTGTCTGGAACCTCCCCTGATCGCCACGAGTTTTCAAAGATAATGGCTAATGGCTCTGTAATCATATCAGCCAACACCCTCAGCACCCTCAGATACATTGCATCCAGCTCCATGGCCTTTTGTATGTCCAGCTTTTCTAAATAGTCCTTAACCTGTTCTTTCACCACTGAGAGCTGCTCACCTCCTCCCCATACTGTGCTGCCCAGTACAGCAGTCTGGGAGCTGACCTTGTCTGTGAAGACCAAGGCAAAAAAAGCATTGAGTCCTTCAGCTTTTTCCACATCCTCTGTCACTAGGTTGCCTCCCCCATTCAGTAAGGGTCCCACACTTTCCCAGACCACCTTCTTGTTGCTAACATGCCTGTAGAAACCCTTCTTGTTACCCTTCACATCCCTTGCTAGCTGCAACTCCAGTTGTGCTTTAGCCTTCCTTATTACACCCTTGCATGCTTGAGCAATATTTTTATACTCCTCCCTAGTCATCTGTCCAAGTTTCCAATTCTTGTAAGCTTCCTATTTGTGTTTAAGGTCACTGAAGATTTCTGTGTTAAACCAAGCTGGTCGCCTGCCATATTTGCTATTCTTTCTGCACATCGGAATGGTTTGTTCCTGCTCTCTCAGTAAAGCTTCTTTAAAATACAGCCTTTTCCTTCAATAGGGAACATGGAAGAGAACATAACTTGTGCCTCAGACTCTTTTATCCTTCTTCCAAGAGCCACATAGTCTGCAGTGACCCACTCAAGATCATTGTTGGCAATATCATTGGTGCCCATGTGGAGAAGTAGGAAGGGGTAGCAGTCCGAGGGCTTAATCAGCCTCGGCAGACACTCCATCACATCCTGAATTTTAGCTCCTGACAAGTAGCACACTTCGAGGTTTCCTGGTCTGGATGGCAGATGGATGACTCCATCCCTGTTAGAAGGGAGTCCCCAATCAACACCACGCATCTCCTCCTCATGGGAGTGGTGGTTGTGGGAACCCCCATCGCTAGGACAATTAATCCCATGTCTTCTGGTCAATGTGTTCTCCTTCTGATCCCTTCCCTCAGATATCAGAGGGGTAGCCGTGTTAGTCTGGATCTGTAAAAGCAGCAAAGAGTCCTGTGGCACCTTATAGACTAACAGACGTATTGGAGCATAAGCTTTCGTGGTCCAATACATCTGTTAGTCTATAAGGTGCCACAGGACTCTTTGCAGCTTCCCTTGGATGACTCTCTTCCAAACCATTCTCCACCATAATATCTGTGAAGAGAGCCTGAAAATGATTTCTTACCTCTATCTTTTCTTTTGAGGGGCAACCTTTAGAAGAATTCATTTGAAAGGTTTGCTGGGGTATAAAAAGAAAGGGGCAGAGAACCCCAAGTTATCTTTTTCACCTAAGAAGAAAAAAAGAACCAGCACTTTTTGGGCTTCTGGAGGAAATCATGATGGAGTTTGGGTGTGTGTCAGCCACCATCTTACCAGAAGACTGTGGGTGAGAAGCTATCGCGAACAAGCCTATATGTTGCTAAATTACATTTTAGATTTTTAGATGCATTCTTTTCACTTTTATTTGCTTGTAATCATTTCAGACTTTCTCTCAAAGCCAATTAAAATCCTATCTTCTTTTTGTTGTTAAACTTGTTTTACTATTAATCTAAATGTATAGTGCTGTGTTTTGAATTAAAGTGAACGATAACTCCAGTTAATGTGGCAAGCTGGTGGTATTTAGCTCTTTAAAGGAGCAAATGGATCTTATTGTTCCTTTGAATATCACAGGGGAGGGCTGGACATGGCAGCTCAGGACTGGGGCTGTGCTGGGATCACCTGCTCACATTAACCAAGTCTGGTAAGACAAGAGTGTGTCTGTGATAACTGCTGGCAGGCTGTTGGATTCAAAGTGGCTGAAACAGAGCTCTTTAACATACAGAACCCAAAGTGCAGACTGGCTGCATGTGCCTGGCAGGGAGCCACAAGTAGCAAAAGAATTTTGGGGCACTCAGAGTTCTAATACAAGTGGTGACACAACCTCTCACTAGTCTGAATTGCACCCCAGAACATGACAGATAATTACATTGGAGTTGATGAGGAGCCATGAAAGGGGGTTTTCTCCCAGACTTTGAGAGTTCCCCTGCCCTTTCTGGCCTTCCCTACCAGTGATCTCTTCTATCCATAGCTCTTAAAGATATGTCTGGAGAGCACCATTTTGGCCATTGGAGTGTACCAAATTGTACCAAGTGGTCTATAATTTTTTTTAAAAAGAGGTCTCCTTCAACGAGTTTATCTTGAGGGCTGTGCACAACATAATGACAGGCAGTATATTCATTTTAAAATTAAGTTCCTCTTCTGAATAGAGTGTTAATAAAGACTCTGGCAGATAACCACTATAATGGAGCTCCCTATACAGCCTGCCTTTCTGAACCCCCTTTGGTTCTCCCAGAGCAGGATCAGATCACTTAGCACAGGCCTGCCGATGGGAGGGGGGATGATGACAAAGGAGGCAATTCCCCAAGGGCCCGGGTGATTTAAAAGGGCCTGGGGCTCCCGCCATTGCTCCTGCAGCGGTGGCAGCTGGGAGTCCCAGGCCCTTTTAAATCCCCTGGGCGGGCCACAGGGCTCCTAGGCACGTGCAGAGTGGTGACTGCTCCAGGCCCCGCGCTTTGGGAGGGCCCTGTGGGCTGGCTCGATTGGCCAGCATTGTCAGTCTCAGAAGTGACGAGTTGGTCCCAGAAGTGTGCCAAAGTTAGACTCAGGACTCACAGTTTGTCAGACCACTCTGTTTTATTAGCACAGCGCTCTGCTAATAACATCCAGATAATGTGAGCACCATGCAAGACACAAACTATCTTATTTATACAGATAAAAGAGCGGGAATTAGACAAAGGGACAAAGAAAGCAAAACAGTAAAATTCACCTGGGTCACAGCATGCATATCCTACTTCCTTACTAACTCTTATCGATCTAAAGCTAATACTTCACCAGTTGCCCTTAAACAGTGCAATTGTTCTATGTTAATGTCTGTATTCCTGACACCTTGTCATAATATAATTCCCAATTCTGGACCTTAGTGTCCAAAATATGGGTATTAGCATGAAATTCCCTAAGCTTAATTACCAGCTTAGATTTGCTAGACTGCCACCAATCAGGACTTATTTAGAGCGCCTGATAAACTCTGGTCTCCCCAAACCCTTCCCTGGGGACCCCCAAGACTCAGATTCCCTGAGTCTCACAACAAAGGGGAATAAACCATTTTCCTTCCCCCCTCCTTTCTTCCTCCCAGCTTTTTCCCGCCCTGGGAACACTAGGAGATCGCCTGATTCAACTCCTTGAATCACTACTCCCCCCTCCCTTCTTCCCCAGAGAGAGATACACAGATAAACGCTGAGAGCAGGTTTCCCTTCCCTCCTCCCCTTTCCTTTCTCCCACCAATTCCCTGGTGAGTGCAGACTCCCTTCTCTGGAGTTTTACAAAAGATAACCAGAAAAATCAATTAGATTCTAAAAAAGAGGAAACTTTAATAAAAGAAGAAAAACATAAAACTTGTCTCTGCACTTAGATGGTAAAAAGTTACAGGGTCTTTCAACTTATAAACGATAGAAAGAAACTTTCTCCAGGAGAAACACAATTTAAGCTACTTCCAGCAAGTACACATATGCAAATGAAAAAGAAAACAAATTAAAAGACTATGACCGCCTTTTCTACTTACAATTCTGAATAGATAAGAGACTGTAGCAGGGAGATTGGCAGAAACCCGGTTACACCTCTAGCCCCATCCAGGACTCAGAGAGAACAAAGCCAAACCCCAAACCCACAAACAAAGGCTTCCCTCCCCGAGAGATTTGAAAGTAGCTTGTCTTCTGATTGGTCCTCTGGTCAGGTGTTTGGAGTCCCTCTTTGTTAACCCTTTACAGGTAAGAGAAACATTAACCCTTAACTATCTGTTTATGATACACCTGGATTGCAGCATTCCAACAATTTTGCTTAAAGGTACAGACAGCATTTCTTTAATCCTTTCTATTTTCACAATTTAATTCATTCTACTTTCACAATCCCTCCTTTTGGTCAAGCACACACCATGACCAACAATTACTGGGTTCCACAAATTAACCGTTCCTTATCTCTTTGTTCATCAGCGATATTCAAAATCATCATATTAGCACTCTGTTTTGGAGCAGTCACCTGGATGACACAATTCTGGATACAACAGGAGATTAACTGAAAGCATACAAAAATCACTAAGATTCCAAACAGGATAGTTAGGGCTCCCTGAAACAACCAGTTTCCTATGCCAGAGAAATTGAACAGGTTACTTAGCCACTTCCATAAAGAACTCGGCTCTACTTGGGGAAGATATGCGATTTGTTCTAAGTGGCTAGCGCGATCTATTACTTCATTGGTATTGTCAGGTATAAACAGACAACATTGTTTTCCAGTGAGAGCACAGGTCCCTCCTTTGGCCGCCAGCACTATGTCCAATGCCTGACGGTTCTGGAGGGCCACCTGTCGGATCGCCCCTGTTTCTTTGGCCAGGGCTCTTAAACTTTCTCTGGTTTTATTTGCCATTATTTTAACTACTGCTTGTAACCTCAGGAGCCTTTTTGCCTGGTGTATTACTCCCGCAAGTGGGATAAAGGAACTGCCAATAGTCTCTTCCCAGGTGTCATTACTGTTCCATATTGTGTTAAATGGACAAGGTCCTCCAGTGAGGTCTGGGGAATTGAGTGGGATAGCCAGGACAGGAACACCAGTTTGAGAGTGGGCTGGGATGTGGCTGCAGACCCAGCATTTAGAAATAATAAGGGTCTGAGCTACCCACACTTGCTGCTGGATAAAAGGATTGTCATTGTGGACTCCCCAGACCTTAAGACACCAGCAGTCAAGGAACAGGCACCACCAGAGGCGCATGTTGGAGGCAGGACCCTTCTGGTTCTGACAACCTCAACTGAGGAAACCGCAGTCACAGTTTTATGTCCACCAGGCAGCAGACGCTAGGCTCACTACTGCTTCTTGGGCCTTGCTTTAGGTTGTCGTCTGCTTCTGGCAACCCTTATGAGAACGTAGATTGTAAGGTATTGCAAGCCGTTCCTCTACGTCTTCTGCTGAAGTCACAATTGACTCTGCGTGGTCCTGAGGTGATGATTGGTTCACTGGAGGTGGTGCATTTTTACACAGAGACGCATGTATCCACCCTGAGATGCCAGACAGTTTAACAGCTGTCGGGGTAGTAAGCAGTGCCTGATGATTCTTTGATGTTCTTTAAGTCTCTTTACTACTTCTTCCTTGACTCTGGCTATAACAATGGCCTTCACACCTTATCTTTTCCTGATGCATACATTCCTCATTCACACAAATAGACTGAGAATACAAACAATAGTATTTTATATTGAGCAAAAAAGCATTGCAAATTAAACCTTGCTAAGTTTTACAATTAATAACCAAGACAATTTACATTGAGACCTAGACCTTCAATGTTTCTCTAATTTACTTAACATAGACACAATAGAGAATCCTGTCTCTTACTGCCTAAATCTTAAAACAAAGAGTTAGAGAGGGCCCAGTTTGTAATGCATATGGGAAAACAGAATCTTATAGTCCCAGGGGGTCATTTCTTTCTGCTATTTAAAAAAGGTGGCTAGCAGGATGAAATCAAATTATACTTTAATTCTTATGGGACATTATAAAATCCTGCTCCTACATAACCCCCTTTTGACACTAAGATTATTGATCGCCAGTGTCACTTCTTATGTAGTCCACGTAATAGAAAATACTGGGAGGTGATTTGGGCCTGTGGCTTTAGCTTTGCATACGTTTGTTTTATCCACCAGCACATTTTAAACATTTCAATTAAACACATACAATTTAAAACCAAAAACAATTAGGGGTAGTAAGATTAGTATGCCAGTAGTTGTGGGAGGCCATCCAGAAAATATTTGATACCAATGGTAAGCTGTTATGGTGTTCTGCAGTGGCAATTCTTAACATGTCCCCATTTGCGTATATAACATGAATGGTCCAGTTTTCGATATTTTTTTTTCTAGGAACTATGTTACCTTTTTACCTTTTAACAGATGATTGGTAACTGTTTGCCATTCAATGCCAAGACTGATAGAGAACTCAACTAAATCAGTGCTTACAGTAAGCTGATACTCTTTTGTTGTTGTTGTGGCAAATAGTAAATGTGAATATTGGTAAACACAGTACTTACAGTACATTTACGTTTGTCTTCTGATGGGTTGCTAGCACTTTTTTAAACACTTTTCCCAAGAATTAACACATACACATAGCCCATTATACTGTACTTTGGATTATCTGAAAGACAAAAATAACATTTTTCTACCCCTTTCGGGGTAGCATTGATTATTACTTAAAAGATTCTTTTCTTTTACAAATACCCTTGCTGATTGCAGGCAAAACAGAGGAATTACCCCCATATTTTCTTGTGTTTTTTTGTTCAATAGGCAGGCCAAGTTTTAATGGGTTCTACTTTTTAAGGGTTATGCGGAAATTATTCCACTGTTTAGTTATTAAATTCATGAGGTGGTGTACCTCAAGTTTTTCCTGTTATATAGCAGACCAAGTTTGTAATGTTTTTCCTGCTGTGTTAAGCTTTAAGTTTATTCACAGGTAATAGCTGAGAAGCATCATTACCATATTATTTTAAAGGATTTTTCCAAAAATCATACACACTATACGTTGTTACAGGGGTACTTACTAACATTAAAGTTATTTTAATGTTTAATATTAATAGTAACATTAGCATCAAATCTATTAAAGGTATCTTGTTATACTATGCCTTTTATGTAGGCAATTTGTTTGCTGACCAGGTATGTTCTTTATTTGCAGCTTCTTTTGTGCTGGCAGTTCTCACCTTTCTTTATCAGTTAGGTAATTTGCATCAACACAGGCTTGGCTTTTGGATTCAAAGCCATCAGCAGAGCTCAGAGACTATGTCTTAACACACAGGGATCTGAAAAAGAAAACACAGCCTATTGCGGCTCTTTTTGGAGCCCTAATAGGATTTTAATTCAGCAGCACGCTTCATTTGCATTTCTTTTACCCCTTTCTACAATATACACTGCACATGTCCTAGGGAAAATGTGCATTCCATCTGTACTATAACTTTTTTAAAACATTAGCCATATCAATTTTTACATAAGGTGTAACTGTTTCTTTTGTTCTTACAGAGTTTTCATGTACCCTTATCAAAGTGACAGTCTGATTACACAGAGCCATTTTAAGGCTCAGTGTTTTTAACATTACTTCTTTTTGTTTTGTGCACCTCACCTCTGCTGTTGCTTCAGAGGGTCACTGTTAATTTCTTATTCTTTCATTACAGCTCTTATCTGCTATTGTTACCAAAAAAAACAAAACAAAACACACCAACCAAACAAAAAGACTCCAGAATCTCTACCTATTCTCCTGATTTTGACCGCCCTATTGCAGCCATGACTTGGTCTTTATTTAAAAACATTTTAATTTTGTAAAGAATCAAGTTACCCCTTAAGGGTTAAATTCTAAATCCCAAAGCCAAACAACACTAATTACCTGTGTCTTGCAAAAAGGTCTGTCAGTTTTGCAACTTTGAATTAAAGAGTCAAATGAATTTGTAGTGACATTAAAAACAAAAACAAAATAAATTTCTTACACCTACAAAACAGGAGTTTTACAAACCAGATGTGCTGGTTTAGATTCTTAGAACTTTACATATTTTCACAGACAAATAGATACACATTTTCATTTCCTTAACATTCCTTTACACTGCTTTGTTTTTACATAGCTGTATATATACTTGGATTATTTACAGGCACTCTTCTGGAAAAGGGCCCATTTTCCCTTCAGAATGGCTGCAAAGAAACCAAGAATTCTCTCTCTTTAACATGGTCCTTTTTTTAACATTTTCACGAAGTTTAACTGCTTAATTCTCTCCAGCCTCTGTAGAGTTAACTTTTCACTCTCTTTCCTTAAATCACTTGTTTATGTCCCAAAAAGACACCCTTATCACCTCAGATTTCACCATTTTAAGTATTGTTCCAGGGGTTCATGCCTGCACTTACTGCTTTTCTTACTCCTGACACTATTCCTTTAGGGCTTTCAACCTGTTTTTCAGTTTCTTTATCTGCTGCTTGCCTGCTTGTCTGGGCCCGATCCTGCTTTTTCCAATGAACCGTTTGTGAGTGATATTGTGGTCATTTCGCAATTTTGAAAGAAATGTTCAAGGAAAGGGACCAGGAAGGGTGGGGGCTAGTTGGGGAGCCCACCCTCCTTGCTGAATTGGTAGTAGAACACTAAAGAATCAGTTTCTGAGGCAGACAACAAAGGGGAAAAGAACAAGGGGCTTTTTGTCCTTTTTACAAGGAGATGGGAGTATGAAGGGGGCTGGATCGATCCAGGGTTTGGAGAACGGGGTAAAGGGGAGCGCTCGGTCTGGTGGTGGGAGAGGAGGCTTTTAATAAAGCTTTTAGCTTATTATTTGAATAATTGAGAAAGGCAAGTTTTGATTTTGTCCACCTACGATTTGCCTCTTCCCACCACTGCATGAAACAATTAACCTCTCCTTTAGCCAATGTAGTTTTAGGTTGGCCGAGTTTGTCTTGTAAGATGTCCACTCAGTCTTTGTTCCAAGATTTTAACAGTGGCCACTGAGTTTTAGGATCCCCCTGAGTTAGCCTAGACCATTTTTCCAGAAATTTACGGGAGTCTGGACCCTTTTTACAGGAGTCCGAACCCATCCTAAATACATAAAATGAGCCGGTGTTCATTTAGGGAACTGTCCCAACTTAGATGTCTGGTTACCAGTACAGGAGGACTTCACACACCAATCACACAAGAAGGAAATTCGGGTTCATCAGAGCGATGCCTGGTGCAACACACAAAAGGAGCCCACAGGCTACTGCCTCAATTGCCCTTGCTTTCACACCAGGGGTTTTACCCGAAGTGCGGTGCGGCTGCGATTGTGCAGATTCCACTCACTCAGACCGTGGGGACAGGAACCCCTTGGTCGGCCATTCCCCTGACAGAGACGGCACCCAGACTCAAACACTCCACAAGAGGACGGATAGACACAGAGATAGAACAGTACTCAGTCCGGACAAAACACAGAAATAATTACCTGACCAGATTCCTGATGTCAGATCCCAGGATTTCTACCAGAACAGAGTGGGAACCAACAGGTTCGATGGAGTAGACTTCACTATGGTTGTGCGCCTTTCTGCCCTAGTGGAGGACTGCTCAGACCAAATGCCCAGGTGCCGGCTGCCATGGTCATCCTACAAAAACAGTCAGGAATCACACGGCCCCAGTGAAGACGGTTGCCATCTCAGTGGAACCTCCAAATTGTCAAAGTTAGACTCAGGACTCACAGTTTGTCAGACCATTCTGTTTTGTTAGCACAGCGCTCTGCTAATAACATCCAGATAATCTGAGCACCATGCAAGACACAAACTATCTTATTTATAAAGATAAAAGAGCAGGAATTAGACAAAGGGACAAAGAAAGCAAAACAGTAAAATTCACCAGGGGCACAGCATGCATATCCTACTTCCTTACTAACTCATCGATCTAAGGCTAATACTTCACCAATTGCCCTTAAACGGTGCAATTGTTCTATGTTAATGTCTGTATTCCTGACACCTGGATTGCAGCATTCCAACAATTTTGCTTAAAGGTACAGACAGCATTTCTTTAATCCTTTCTATTTTCACAATATAATTCATTCTACTTTCACAAGTGATGGATTTGTCACTTCTGCCCCAGGTCCCGCATCCCTCTAGGGACACCCCTGGGGCCCAGAATTGCTGTTGGCGGGCCTGGTTAAGCAGGTGGGGAAGGCTTCACATAACACAGGCTTGTTTCCCCCAAGCACTGGAATGTTAGTCTTAACTTTTTAGGAGTGTGTACGTGTGAGATAATAACAGCACATTTGTTTCTAACGATCATCTCCAAGTTTGCAAATCTTGGCCTGCTAAGGGAACTGCTTCTTAACTGGATTTTGATAATTGAATAAAGCAGCTTTGCTCTTTCCCTGAAGTCTGTGTGTTGAGTTCAGCTGTAAACCTGCCAGGTGGCCGGGGAGTAGTGTGCGTGCAGAGGCTGTGTAAATTAGTGCAGCCTATAAGAAAATTATCTTCAAGGCTGTCCAGGGAAAGGGGCTATGCAAAGCAATGTGAGCACCACTTTCCCACTCAAGATAAAGGGTGGGATTTTTTCTAAAGCATATAAGCAATTTATTATTTATTTATCTTGTAATTATTGTCATGGAGCAGGATTCCCATTGTGTCAGGTATTGTGCAAACACAGAACAAAAGATGATGCACGAGTCCTACAGAATGTGTGGCTTGTGGGCTTGTGTTGACGTAATGAGGTGCAATCCACACCATCTTCTGAGAGGCCTTAGAAGTAAAAGTACATTAGAATCTGTCTCGTGCTAACAAGGACCACTAGCCCAGAGTGCAGTGGCTGCTGCTTTTATCATCTTAGGTGCAAAGAGTGAGATGTGAGGAGGAGAGAGAGGAGAGGTGCGTTGGGGGTATTTGCTCCTCCTTTTTACAATTTCAGTTCCCCTCTTGAAAAACATTTCTAACTGAGAACCAGGAGACAGAGTCTGTGTGGAAGGAAGTTCCCTGATTTCACCTGTATATGCTTACATGCAAGTTTCCTTTTGTTTCCTCCCTTCCCCCTTTCTGCCTGATGACTCTGTTTACTGCTTAAATGCAAATTAAGGCAAACACATTCCTTTGTTTAGGGCAGACCTGTTTGCTGACTTCTGCCTGGGTGGGGCTGTGAGGTTTGGAATATGTGCTAATATCATATAGGAAACTCTTATCACATACAGTCAGGGCTGCTGAGAGAGGGTTCGGGCCCCGATGAAAAAAATGTTTCGGGCCCCCCAGCAAGGGAAGACCAGCTAAACAGGACGGATGAAGCCGGCCTTAGGTAATTTGTACTGGCTCCCCTGCTCGTCAGCCCTGTATACAATGTTGCTACATACATTTCACAATGACAGTACTGGCCAGCAAGTTATGAGTTTCCCAAGGATACCTTACAAGGCATACTTTGTACAAAGATCATCACAATAGTGTTTAGGGTGGGAAGACGGGTGTATGCCATCAGAGTTGTGCTCCAAAATTATTCAATCTTTTGGAAAATGCCACCCAGGTTGCTTTGTCTCTGACTCATCCATTCTCCAGAGGCCCAGGAAGTAGAAATCCACAAGGGTCTCTCAAACGCTCATCTCAATTAAGGCCACTGAAGCTGGAGGCAATCTCCTATTCACTTCCATGGGAGCAGAATGAAGACCTGGGGTTGTGTCACCAAGGCCTGGTTGCTTGTTTTTGTTGTTAAAACTAACTGAAAACACAGGAAGCATGTTTACAAGTTGAATGATAAGTATCTTTACTTGTGGGTCTATTAATGCATTTTTGAATTTTGTTAAATTACCAGTGTATGGAAATATTTGTAACATTTGCTGGAAAGAGGCGGAATTCCTATGTTCCCTGTAGTAATGAAGTACAATAATTAGGTGTGCAAATACCAAGCTTCAGTGTTGACACTGAAGACTCCTTATAAATATACAAAACCCAGTAAGCTATTCACAGCTAAAAGATGCAGATTCCACTAAACAATAGCTAGTAACAATAATTCGGACTGGATTCCTCGCATTAACCTCAAGAGGCTGGGTCTGATGTCTGCCAGCATCCTATGCCATGACACCTATGCACAATATGATGGTGGTGTTGAGGACACAGACAGGAAATTAGATGGTGTTAATAAATAGCATGTAGAAGTGATCTACAAAAATTTAGAACTAAATTATGAATGTTCCAATAGCTACAGACCTTACAAGAACTATGCATCACTTACAACCCTCTTAATTCCTGGGATTCTTCTCCTGCACTGTGATGTCTGCAGGTGGACATAGATTTTAATAGGACTTAGTGAGGGTGCAGCAATCCATCCAGTGCAGGGTTGAGGATTAAAGGCTCAGCTGGTGCTTCAAAGGTGCACGGTCTGTGTTCAAGACTCTGTGCGCAGGAGTGAATTTCACCCTATTAGCTTAACATTTCTTTCTGAGTGGTCTAGCAATATCCTGACCTAGGATCAGTGGTTCGCATTTTGAGTCATGTACCAGCATATCACATCTACCATAGAACAGTGATGTGTGAAGCTGATCTATCAGGGATTTAGTAATGTGGCTACCTCTATCTATATACTCCGCTTTGCAAAGTTGATTAGGAAAATATGTAAAAAAGGATTTTTATTTATTTTGCAAAACTGCAGTATCATTTGAAAAGATACTTATCAGACCAGACACCTTAGGTCAGCTCCAGACTTCACCAGCTTATTATATGTTGAGTAGTGACTCAGCAGGACCCAGCAATCTACAGAGGTTTGTGCTATGTATGAATGAAAACTAAAGTGAGTTTTTTAGGTTACTTTTGTAGTAGATACCTCTCTTGATCTGGCCATTGGGAGTATTCAGTTGATAGTTCTAATCTTGGCATTTTACTTGGTTTTTCTCATAACACTTCTGTGTCTAATTTTAAAGAGCAGCATGTCGTATTTTTCAAATTAATCTATTTTGAATTAATTTAGAAAATAAACAGCTTACAATTTTCCCCTGCTGGATTTCAGGCAATGCTACAGCCAGTGGTTAATATCTGGAAGATATTTCATTCTGGCATTTCTTTGTGCACACTGACACACCTCCAGCAGCAAAATCAAATCTAACAGGGAGGAGTCATCAGAACCTGCATCATGCTACTCTCTCTACATTTTATCAAACGTGACTTGTAATTAATAGCCAATGTTCTTCTATTTCGTATCTCTGCTTTAAGAAACATTTCTAACTCATCTCCACCCCCACACCCAATCTACCAGGCTCTGGTTTATTTCAGTACTAAAATTTCTGAACTTTTAATGTCAAAACACAAATTTGAATGAGAGCAAAGAGCTCCCAGGCGTGATGGACATAGTGGGCCAGATTTTCAACAGAGCTCAGAGCCTACAGCCCTTAATGGGTGTCTGGCCACTTTATTTAGTAGCTTATCTCTTTTGAAAATCTGGCCCATTGTGGTCCAGATTCTGCCTTCATTTACACCCATGTGACCCCCTGAATATTTTTGCTGGCTTATTTTTCCTGAGCCCAATCCTGAAAAATCTTATTCACCTGAGTAGTCCCTTCAAGAGGTGAGTAAGGATTATTTTTGTGTCAGGATGAGGCTTTCTGTATGCTTCTGACTTAACGCCGATCCTAACCACAGATCCTAGGGCACGTCTACCCTATGGGGGCTACAGCAGCACAACTGAATCTATGGCACTGTAGTGGACATGCTTCCTACATCGACGGAAGGGGGTTTTCTGTTGATGTAGATAATCCACTTCCCCAAGTGGCAGTAACTAGGTTGGCAGAAGAATTCTTCCATCAGCCTAGCCCAGGGGTGGGCAAATTTTTTGGCCTGAGGGCCACATTGGGGAATAGAAATTGTATGGCGGGCCATGAATGCTCACAAAATTGGGGTAGGGGTGTGGGAAGGGGTGAGGGCTCTGGTTGGGGGTGCGGGTTCTGGAGTGGGGCTGTGGATGAGTTTGGGGTGTAGAAAGGTCCTTGGGGTTTGGAGAGTGGGAGAGGGATCAGGGCTGGGGCTGGCGCGTGGGGAGAGGCTCAGGGTGCAGGCTCCAAGCAGCACTTACCTCAAGTGGCTCCCAGAAGCAATCGCATATCCCTCTCCAGCTACAATGCAGAGGCGTGGCCTGGTGGCTCTGCATGCTGCCCCATCCGCCAGCATCGCCTCTGCAGCTTCCATTGGAGTGCGTAGGAGCTGGAGTGGTACCATGCCACAGCTTCCGGGAGCTGCATGGTTTGGCCCCCGACCCAACACCCTGGCTGAAGCACCAGAGCAGGGCAAGCCCCAGACATTGCTCCCCAGCAGGAACTCATGGACCTGCTTAAAATGGCTTATGGGACAGATCCAGCCCATAGGCTGTAGTTTGCCCACCTCTGGCCTAGCTGCATCTACACCAGGGGTTAGGTCATCTTGCCTATGAGGTTCAGGGGTGTGAATTTTTTGCATCCCTGAACAACAGCTAGGTCGATCTGAATTTTAAATGTACACCAGGGCTTACACTGAAGCCCTAAATCCACAAAAGCAAAACTTTTGGCAGGATGTAAAGTTGTAATGAGAGAAATGCATGTAATAAAGGCTTTTTGAGGCATACGGATGTATGTACCTGTTACAGCTCTGGACTCCCTCGAGTCACTTCTTAAAGGTATTTATCATTAACACATTGAATAAATATGTTAGATTTCACCCCTTTAAATAGTTTAATATAAGACTTTCAATGAGACTTTGTCTCCCATGTAGAACTGGCTGAATAATGCAATTATTTATTTATTGGTTCACTGGCAATTAAAAAAAAAAAGAAAAAATCATTCTGGGTCAAACTAAAATTAATTTTTTTGTTTTTGTTTTTTAATTTTTGGCAACTGAAAAAATTGAAGAAAAAAATTGAATTGGGTTGAAAGAAACATTTCGTTTGACACAAGATTTTCTTTTGATTTTAAGTGTTCCTAACACTTTTTTGGTGGTTTTAATAAAATGTTAAGGAACTTTTTTGGTTTGAAATAGTTTCATTTCAAAAGTCAAAAGGCTCTGTTCTGAAAATGTCAACACAAAACGTTCTTAATTTTTTCCGATTTTTCTTTAAAGTGTATTTTAGAGTTTTGTTTTTTCCCCCGACAAAAACAATTCAGTGAAATAGATAAATTTTTGTGAAAATACTTCTCCCCCCCCCGCAAAAAAAAAGTTTTGGCTGAGAAATTTTGCCCAGCTCGATTCCTAAGAGCCAGATTTATGCAGGTATTGTGGTGCCTTGTGGGATTTACAATAGCACCTAAGGCTCTGTCTGCACTGCGCTGTGGTGCGGACTAAGAGGGTGTGAATTGTAGAGCACATCAGAGTTGCATTCTAACTAGGGCTGTCAAGCAATTAAAAAAATTTAATCACAATCGCACAATTAAAAAAAGAATCATGATTTATCATGCTGTTAAACAATAATAGAATACCATTTATTTAAATATTATTGGATGTTTTATACATTTTCAGATATTGATTTTAATTACAGCACAGAATACAAAGTGTACAGTGCTCACTTTATATTTTTGATTACAAATATTTGCACTGTAAAAAACAAAAGAAATAGTATTTTTCAGTTCACCTAATACAAGTGCTGTAGTGCAGTCTCCTTATCATGAAAGTTGAACTTACAATGTAGAATTATGTACAAAAAACCCCTGCATTCAAAAAGAAAACAATGAAAAACTTTAGAGCCTACAAGTCCAATCATCCAATCGCTTGGCCATCCAATCGCTCAAACAAGTTTGTGTACATTTGCGGAAGATAATATTGCCTGCTTCTTGTTTACAACGTAACCTGAAAGTGAGAACAGGCGTTTGCATGGCGCTGTTGTAGCTGGCATCGCAAGATATTTACATGCCTGATACGCTAAAGATTCATATGTCCCTTCATGCTTCAACCACCATTCCAGAGGACATGCGTCCATGCTGATGATGGGTTCTGCTCGATAACGATCCAAAGCAGTGCAGACCGATGCATGTTCATTTTCATCATCTAAGTCAGATGTCACCAGCAGAAAGTTGATTGTATTTTTTTGGTGGTTTGGGTTCTGTAGTTTGCGCATCAGACTGTTGCACTTTTAAGACTTCTGAAAGCATTCTCCACACCTCATCCCACTCAGATATTGGAAGGTGCTTCAGATTCTTAAATCTTGGGTTGAGTGCTGTAGCTATCTTTAGAAATCTCACATTGGTACCTGCTTTGTATTTTGTGAAATCTGCAGTGAAAGTGTTCTTAAAAAGAACAACATGTTCTGGGTCATCATCTGAGACTAATATAACATGAAATATATGGCAGAATGCAGGTAAAACACAGAGCAGGAGACATACAATTCTCTCCTAAGGAGTTCAGTCACAAATTTAATTAACGCATTTTTTAATGAGCGTCATCAGCATGGAAGCATGTCCTCTGGAACAATGACTGCAGCATGAAGAGGCATATGAATCTTTAGTGCATCTGACATGTAGCTGGCATCACAAGATATTTACAACCGTGCTATTTGAATGCCTGTTCTCACTTTCAGGTGATGTAATTAAGAAGTGGGCAGCATTATCTCCCATAAATGCAAGCAAACATTTTTCTCTTAAGGATTAATTTTTTTGAGTTAATTGTGTGAGTTAACTGCGATTAATCGACAGCCCTAACTCTAACTGCTCTGCGTGGATACGGCTGGAATGGACTAAAAGTTCCTAATTTGCATTAATGTAGTTTTCTTTCAAACAGGACAATGTTAACACAAACTAGGTACCTTTTAGTTTGAGCCAGCAGCGTCTACAGGGGGCAGTTGAGCACAACTGTTTGGTGCTTTTGCAATTCATACCCCTATAATCTGCACTGTAGAGCAATGAAAACAAACTCTAAGCAATTAATTTATCTTTGTAAATCTGGTCCTAAATCACTTTTTTTGTATATATTTAGGCTCTTAAGTGACTTAATGATTTTGAATATTTTACCTATAAACTATTTCATTTGTTTTATTTTCAGTTCATTACAACTTGGCCCACTGAGTGCCAACTATTGACTTCTCTCAGGAGCCATGAAGCAGCAAATATTATTGGCTCTGAGATGATAGAAAGCATCTTGCTTCATAACATTTCAGTGCAATATTGGGGCCATTTTTGCTGTAAAGGGAGTGTCCTGCTGATTGAACAAAACTGCATATGTATTCATGTACTTACACTTAGGTATGCACTTGCAATTAAGCAAACTGCTAGTTGTGTGCATGAATGGCCATTTAGGTACCTAACAGATGACCTGTACGGGCAATTTCCCTAGTCGCTTCAGCAATTGCTGTAATTACACATGTCAATGTAAGTGCAGGACAGCTCACAATTGGATTATTTTAAAACAAATATTATCCCTGCATGCATTTTATAGGGTTGCTAAGTACCACTACCTAGATATTAGTTTGTGGGAGTGGATTATTTATTGATTAATTATAATATGGTTGCAACTGGAGGTACCAACCACGATTGAGGCCCCACTGTACTAGGTGATGTACATACACTTAGGGATAGTCCATACCCCCTAAGCGTTTACAATCCAATAGGCAAGACATACAAAGCCTGGACAAGTATTATTATCCCTCTTTTATTGAGGGAGGGCTGAGGCACAGAGATTGTGATTTACGCATGGTCACACAGGAAGTCTGTGGCAAATGTGAGAACTGGACTCTGATCTCCTAAACTGAAGATGTTGAAAAATTGGAGAGAGTTCAGAGAAGAGCCACAAGAATAATTAGAGGATGGGAAAACCTGCCTTATAGTGATAGACTGCAGGAACTCAACCTATTTAGCTTAACAAGGAGAAGGCTCAGGTATCAGAGGGGTAGGCGTGTTAGTCTGGATCTGTAAAAGCAGCCAAGAATCCTGTGGCACCTTATAGACTAACAGACGTATTGGAGCATGAGCTTTCGTGGGTGAATACCCACTTCATTGGATGCATGTGGAGAAGGAGAAGGCTAAGACTGGATTTGATCACACCCTAAGAACCTACACGTGTAATAGAAACTTGAAATCTAGCACTAGTATCTTGAGGCAATGGCTGGAAGTTGAAGCTAGACAAATCCAGACTAGAAATGAGGTGTAAATTTTTAGTTGTGAGGGTAATTAACCACTGGAACAACTTACTAAGAGCTGTGGTGGACTCTCCACCGTGGAAACATTTAAATCAAGATATGCTCTAGTTCAACCAAAGATTTTGCATTTAATGCAGGAACTAATTTGCAGAAGTCCCATGCCTCATGTTATACAGGAGGTCAGTCTACATGATCACAATGGTTCCTTCTGGCCATAAAAATATAAATCCATGGAAAATATTCCAGTGCCTCTAGCACAAGATTCTTCTTTCTCCTTTTGCACTCAGGTCCTTTCAAAATCATCTTTGATTCTGTCATTATATATATAAAAAACCACTTGATGGAGACTCATTTGAAAGTGTTAACTCAACTCTAGCAACAAGTAGCTTTTCTGGATTTTGTGAAAGTCCCAACTTGCCCCTGAATCATGTCAAATGAAAATTATTTTTCCTAGTGGCTTAAGTCTAAAAAGTGCTAGAAACTGCTAGATATTTTGAATCCTACAGCATCTTAAGCCCATAGCATGGCTGCTCAGGATGCTAAAACCTCTTTCAGTTTTAAGCTAAAATGAATTGAAAATAACTCGGCTTGACCCACTCACCGTGATGCAGAGGAGTTGTAGCATCATCCCCCTTGCCAGGGGCTCTGCCATGGGAGAGCGACTCCAAATCATGCCTAAATCTCCACTGGATCCTAGCTGGGGAGAGTTAACTGGAAGAAGGATTAAATCAGTGCATGCCCAGACCACACCTTTTCGTTTGCCTCCCTTTGTTTGAGCTGAGCTGACTGCGGGCATGGCTGTAGTGGGCATCTTGCCATCCTGCAGATGCTGTGTCTAGTTTCCTTATTTTCTTTTCCTTGCTGCAGGCCAAATCCTGAAGCCAGTGGCAAATCCCCCATTTGTTTCTATGGGACCAAGATTTGGCCCTGTATAAATATAACTCAGGGTCAAATGATTAATGAGTTGTGACAGAATATTTGTATTAAAGTATATGGATGAAAACTTGAATCTTAGTTAGCCTGTCAGATGTCTCTTGCAATTTTACCCATTGTAACAGCTGAACTAGTGCTGTGTCTTCCTGAATACTTACCAGATTATCTGTACTTTTAACACTGCATTCAAACACATCCTTTCCCCACCCCGTTTGTAGGCAGCCCTTTGTGCAACAGGCCAGAGCTCTGCTGTGGGGAGAAGCAGATGGTACCCAAAGTGATGTTTTCACTCACTGAACATGAGTATGAAAAAGCCTTTTTTATAATTACTTTCCAAGCATATGAGAGTCAGTAACGTAGAACTGTCTCTGAGAATCGTAACATGCAAATAAATGTGTGTTGCAAGAGTTTATTTTGGTCTCTGCACTCACTATGAATTCCTAAGATTGACTGATACCCATATTCTATATATCATTGTTTTTATTAACTCATTTCAAACATCAGATCTGTGCCAAAAGGCTGTTTCAATTTGTGTAGATTTATAATAACCTTCATAACGAGCCGAACAAAAGCAACCCTGGTAAATGCTCATTTTGTGGAAGTCTCGACTGTATAAAAACGAATACCTCTGGGATATTCTGAAGCATTTTACAACGTAGTGGGGCTATATTTTGGGGGGAAGGTGAGAAACACAGTTGCTGGAAACACTCAGTAAATAAATCATATCAAATCAGAGAGCCTGATTTTACAGTCCTGGCTAGGGTAAACTATGCATTTATCTAACCACAAGCCTTGAACAAGGGGCAGCGTGTAGTTGCACTGTCCTCAGAGCAGACTAGTCACAATCTGGTTCCTGCTTCCCCCTGGCTTCAAGGGGAAGTAAGCTACACCAGGTAAAGGGATGGAACGATTTACTTCCCTTTCTGTGCCATCTCAGCTGTGCTGGCCAGTGCGTTGGTGGTAGCTGGAGTCCCACTTCCTGGTCCTGCCTCCTCACCTACCTGTACTGAAGGGAGAGTAGCAGCCCTGCAAAGGCTGCTTTCCTTCCTGTGCTGTGATCCATGATGCAGTAGCCCCTGCAGAGGACTGAGGACTTATGCCATCGTACTACCCTGCGTATGAATTCATGATTTGGCTACTTAGGGTGACTTGCCTATTTGAAGCCAGTTGGACTGCTTATCTGAGTAAGGGTTGCAGAGTGAAACCTAGAGTTTGTTTCTGTGGTGTTGATTGGTTTGAAAACAGTGGTAGAAGAAAACATCAATATGTTTCAATATGCAACTTAACGATTTAAGGGCCTGATTCAAAGTTCATTGAAGTCAGAAGAAAGAGTCCTATTGATTTCAAGGAGATTTGGATCAGATCCTAAAATTCATCATATTTCTGAGAACGATACAAGGTGGGAAACCATGAGAAAGGCACTCAAACATTTTTTCTGTAGTCCTTCACTAGTATCAGCTGTTGGAAAAGACCTTGCCAGACATCCCCTCTCATCATGCTTGCCACAGAAATCTCCTGAACTTTTCCAGCCAACTAAACATGAATGTCTACTAAGAGTCACACAGCCCTCCCTACCCCTGTCCACCTTCCTCACCAGCTCAGGTAACATTAAAGGTCTCATTCAAATACAGAATAACAAGGAAATTCAGCGTTAAGGCTATCACTGCTCTCTGAGGTGACGGTGAAGCGGAAGCCAGAACACTGAATTCCATGTTGAAAGAGTCACACTCTTCACTAAGTTTTCAAAGGGCCTTTTAAGTGCACCTGAAGCACTTGCAGTTGCAGTTTGCACACAAAATGAGGTACCCAGAAGAGAGGTACTGTACTTGCAAATGCACAATGTAATTGGTCTATTTACTTACTCTGTTTGCACTCACAAATGGATGTTTGTAAATTTTGCAAGACCAGTTTAGGAGTCTGCTTGAAAAATACTTTTATGCCGTTTAGATGCTGTTTCATCAGTTTGTGGTTTCTTGTTTGTTTACAGTCATTTGGCAAAAAATAAATAAAGGGGGGAGATCTCTGTGGATGTATGAGACAGCCCTATAACCTACAATTCATTGAGTCCAGAGACCAGAACAGCCCCATCTGTGACCACTGTTTAGAAATTCTTTCTGGTAGATGATTGACACAGCAAACCACAATGGTGTTCATTTAAAAAACTATTTGGCTGTGCAACACTTATACTATGTTGAATATGAGCAGTATATACTCTGTGCCCTGAAAAACCTTACTGCACAGTGGCTTCTTTGTGAATTTTGATAATTCAGTTCAATACCATTTGTTTAAATACCCAAAGCCACTAATCCATACTATAGCTTGACTAGCTCCAAACGTTTTTGCTCCATTTTAAATGCTGTTGATTTTTGTAGAGGCAAAAGTTTAAAATGACCAAAGCACACCAACATTTCACTTTTGAAAGAAAGCAAAAGCATTGTTTGAATTAGAATAGAGAAAAAATAACTGAAATTACTACATTTATTTGCTGTTTGGTTTTATACTATTTTCTAACTCTATATTTGCTTAATCAATGTAAAGCTAATTGCATTTTCAAAAACCAGATGCCTGGAGATTTTATTTACAGTACCCAAATTTGGCAAGCCAAGAGGGCATTGCATGAGATTAGGAAACAGATCCTCTACTTCCTATTCCTCTTTCTAGTGCTGACTCACTGTTTGATTTTTGGGCAAGTCATTTGGGCTGCCGGTGCCTCAGTTTACCCCCTTTGTAAAGAAAGTGGTCCAGTGGTTAGGGTGCCAGTCTAGGATTCAGGAGATGTGGGTTCCATTTTCTACTTTGCCACATACTAATTCTGTGACCTTGGGCAAATCACTTAGTCTCTTCGGCTATGTCTACACTGCAAAAAAAACTAAACAAAACCCATCTCAGTGAGTCTCCAAGCCTGGTCAACTGACTCAGGCTTGTGTGGCTCACATGATGGGCCTAAAAACAGCTATGTAGTCATGTCTGCTCAGGCTGGAGCCTTGGCTCTGAAAGCCGGCAAAGGGAGAAGCTTCAGAGCCCAGCCCCCAGCCACAGCAGGAACATCTACACTTATTTTTAGCTCTGTAGTGTGAGTCCAAGTCAGTCAACCAGGCTCTGAGGCTTGCTGCTGCGGGCGTGTGGGGTTGGAGTTTTTTTTTTCCCCCTAATACAGAAGTACCGAGAGAGACTAAGTGGTTTGCTGAAGGTCACACTGGAAGTGCCCAGGCCTCCATTCCTGCTCTGTAAAATAGGGATTATAGCACTTCCCTTCCTCCCTCCTGCATAAGGCTGTGGTGAGAAAACATACATTACAGACTGTGAAGCTGCTCAAATATTATGGTACTGGGGGCCATGTGGGTACTTTAGCTAGACGAAGTGAATATCATAATACCCACCTCACAGGGGTGTGGTCAGATTTAATTACTTATTCTTTGAGGAGCTGTTTGAGATCTTTGCACATAAGATATTCCATAAGTACAAATTATTATTAATGGACTTTAAGGCCAAATTATAAATCCTTGGTGGGCAAGGGGGGGTGGGGAGGAGAGATTTATAGTGAATGTACTGCCAGTCACAGTTTAGCAGCAGCTCTTTGTTGCAGGGCCTGACCCTGTTCCCATTGGCATTGCACTGACTTCAGCGGGAGCAAGGCTGGGCCCGTGCTGGGCTCAGCCACAAAATGCAGGCTGAGTGTAGGTGTTTTTAAATCTGTGCGGTAGTCTATGCTAAGGGATGCACATCTGAGTGCCACATCACCTTCTGTTAAATTTGAGCATGCTGGGAAATCTGGAATTTTAGTCCCTGCCATTAGGGGACTACTCTAGAGAGTCTGAGCTAAGCATACGCTGTTGATTAGAAATGTGCATGATGCTGAACTCCTCAAAAATGCTAATATCTTGATGTACTTTCATGTGGTTTAAGTTCTGCATTTGGCATGGAGCCCACAGACAGTGCCAGGAAAGAAGATGAAGAAACTTTTGCCAGTCATCCCTTTGTAAATGATCACTGCACAGCAGGAAGCAGGAGAATTTACTTCAACTACAGCCAAGTCAGTGGGTTAATTTTTGTAAACATGTCTTAAGTGCTCTGCCTCTTATCTTTATGCCATGGCTTTTGTACCAAAAAGGCTGGCTACAAAGCTGCTCAGGCAGCAATCTCAGAGTTTTGACATTCAAATTGTTCATTAATCACTTTCTGCCGGTCCTCTTTTCTTTGGCCTTATTTTGTTGATGCAACTGCAAGGGACCTAACATGGCAGCTGAGACTGCTCCAGAATGTAATGTTACTTTAATACAGAAGTGTGAAACAGTGCAAGAAGAAAATATTTATGCAAGTATATCTCAACCCTCCAGGATCCTCAGGAAAAGTCTTCAATCTGCCAAAACTTCCTTTGGACCCTTAGGATGATGTAAACTAAACTCGGGAGTAGAAAACATTCCAATAATGGGAGGAATAAATCAGAACATCATTAAAAACTATGTTTATTTTAAAATTGAAATCCCTGTGTTTATCTTAGTCTCCCAGGGCTTTCTGAAGCAGTATCTTATGGTGGACCTTTGCAGAGTGCTAGAAGTGTGGGGTGGGGGGGCAGTGGTCTTTAGAATCAACTTTTCATTTGACTTTAAGAAAAATAATTGCTCTCCATTAAATGTGGATATATGTTTGCATTTGATTTTTATGGAGTGTGACAAGATCTTATGTCATCTCTGACATACCATGAAATAAACAATGGAACATGAAGCGACGTTGAAATTTAAGGAACCAAACATTATTACTTTTGGAAGAAAGACTGAATAACTGGCCTTATCTTTAAAATAAAACTGGCCGACTGAAATGTACTGTTGGTAAGCCAGAAGATAGCAAGAGTTCACTATTTACTAGACAACGTGGGCTCTGGCACATACCGCATCTGCAATTTATTGTTTTATTTGTCTCTTATCTCCAGCCTGGAGAGCTGAAGAGCTGATGCCTCAGAAAAACTTTGTAAAACATTCTGTTCACAAGTGTTTTTGTATGTCTGTATCCCATTTGCTATATTTCTGTGCAGGACTTTTGTTCTAGGACTTCGGCCATGTCTACACTTACAGTTTTGCAGTGCTGGTAGTTACAGCTCTGTTCGTACAGCTGTGTAGGGCCAGCGCTGCAGTGTGGCCACACTGACAGCTACCAGCGCTGCAGTGTGGCCACATTTGCAGCACTTGCAGCGCTGTTGGGAGTAGTGCATTGTGGGCAGCTATCCCAGCATTCAAGTGGCTGCAACGTGCTTTTCAAAAGAGGGGGGTGGGGTGGAATGTGACAGGGAGCGTGGAGGAGACAGACAGAATGGATTTTTGGAGTTGACACTGTTCTCAGCTCCCTGCCTTGCAAATTCTAAGGACTGGAAGTTACACAGTGCCTACCTTCAATCATTTTAAAAGTTCTAACTCCCTGCCCCCACTCCTCTCTCATTCACTAAATGCAAATTATGTACTGCTAAATACCCGTCAGACCAGATAAGCAACTGCTCAGCGCGGACTTCCCCCTCCCCCTCTGCCATGTGAGCGTGCTGTTTCTCTCTTCAAGCAAACAGCTGTGAACATTCCAAAGTAATTCCCCTGCCTGCCTCCGCTCGTTCAGCAAACAGGAGCTGTGTTTGTTTTTTAAATAAGCAGTTTGGCTGAACTCCGAGCACTCCCTTTCTTCCCGTTTGTTGTGGACAGGAATTCTGGGATACTTCCTTATACCCCGGAGGTCAATAAAAGCGCTGGTGGGTGTCCACACTTGCTGACCAGTGCTGGATCACCAGCGCTGGAATCCCTACACCCGAGGCTCGACCAGGTGTACAGCCAGCGCTGCAACCAGGGAGTTGCAGCGCTGGCCGTGCTTTGCAAGTGTGGCCACATCCTAAGTTGCAGCACTGTAACCCCCTCACCAGCGCTGCAACTCTCTAGTGTAGCCATGGCCTCAATCTCAGCTACCACCTTCATTATTCATGTGGAGGGATAATCCTTTGTAACATCAGAGTTGATTACTCTGTAGATAATGATGATTGGAAGAGGGCTTCCTCCTTCTGAATCCAAACTGAACCAATGCCCCAGCCTGGTGGTAATGGGTGTTACTATGCTGCTGGAGGTGCCATCTTTGTGAAGAGGGGTAAAAATGAGATTATTATGTGATTTTAGTTCATGTTGAAGAGACTAATGTGAACTGTTGGCTGAAAGCAAGGTCTTCTGGGAAGAGGGGAAGTCAGGCATTTAAAAAACAAAACACACCAATAAAACAAACAAAAACACAACAAAAATGCTCCTTTATCTCACAAGGAGGGAGACTTGGAGGTTAGGTCTACACTGGAGTTAACACCCAGCTCCAGGCTCCCAGGCACATGCGGCTGGGCTTGCACATGACCCATATCAATGTAGCCATATCCACACTAGTGTTGTAGTTACCCAGATTTAGGGCTAGGATTTCTGGAGGCATATTCCAGTATGATGGTGTGGCCAAAAGGGCTAATGCAATCTTAGGATGCATACAAAGGGGAATATTGAGTAAGAGAAGAGAGTTTATATTACCTCTTTATTTGGCATTGCGGTGACCGCTCCTAGAATGCTGCATCCAGTTCTGATGTCTACAATTCCAGAAGGATATTGATAAATTGGAGAAGTTTCAGCAAGAGTCATGAGCATGATTAAAGGATTGGAAAACCTGCCTTATAGTGTTAGACTCAAGGAGCTCAACTGGTTTAGCTTAACAAAGAGAAGTGTATGGGGTGACTTGATCAGTCTATAAATATCTACTTGAGGAACAGAAATTTGATAACAGAGGGCTCTTCAGTCTAGCAGACACAGGTATAACTAGACCCAATGGCTGGAAGTGGAAGTTAGACAAATTCAGACTAGAAATAACCCTCACATTTTTAAGTGAGTGTAATTAATAATTGTAACAATTTACCAAGGATGTGATGGATTCTCTATTGCTGGAAATGTGCAAATCAATTTTGGATGGTTTTTCTGGAAGATGTGCTCTAATTCAAACAGGAATTAATTCAGGGAAGTCCTATGGCCTGTTTTAAGCAGGAAGTCAGAGTAGTTGAACTCAGTGACCAATTTTGGCCTTAAACTCTATGACCTACATTGTAACTGATGCCCAGCTGCTTCCTGACTGTGAAGTAAAAGACCCAGTCTGGAGGGGTGCACAATATCCCTGCAAGATATATGCAAAAACAAGACTCATTTCTGGTGTTCTAAGAGAATTCCGATCTGAGGGAAATTTTATTTCATTAAATTGGGATATAATTATGTGACAGTGGGGCAGTTCCTAATAGCTGGGGAAATTGCAGAAAGTTGTGTAGTAATCCACCAACTGCCAGCGTCAGACACTAGGACTAAGAAGGAAACAACCTGACTTTTCCTCATAAATCTGACATGCAGCCTCCCTCTCTGAGAAACCACATTAAAATTAGAAGTAGATTTTCTCCTTATCATATGGATTAAGTTCAGCCAATCAGGGACACAGGAAAAAATGACATGCCACAATCACTGTGTGGAGCTGCGTCTTCACTGCCTTGCTCCTTGTGTAGTCATTTACACTTGTGCAAAGTGAGCACAAAATCTGTGTGAAATGATCCCCAGTTCAGGGGCTGGCATTTTTCACCCACGTCACGTGTGTAAAAGACTTCACACAATATAGACTAGTGGAGACTCGGGCCCCATGCAATGCCTTCCAGACAAACAGCCGCATTCTTATCACCAGCTGCAACCAGCATCAAGATAAAGTTCATGGATCATCAGAGACAACACAAAGTTTTGCAGAAATCTTAACAGACAACTCAAACTGTGGCAGACTGTTGTGACTTGAGTCGAATACAGCTCTGTTTATCATTGTTTTGTTTAATTTATCTTATTTAGTTTGTAACTTCAAATAAGGGAATAAGCTAAAGCATCTGATGGGTGAGATTTTATCCTGTACAGTGAAGATGGGGAGAATTTCTCCCTGCAAAGCCCTTATGCCCCTGCCTGTTTCTCCCACCCCTCAGACACACACTCTTTTTTGTGTAGTTAATTTAAAGTAGGGTAACCAGATAGGATGAAGAAAATATCGGGACACATTTTGGGTTGGGGGGAGTCCCCCCGGGGAACAAAAAACAAACAAACCAGGAGTGCGAAATATCGGGACAAATGCCTAAATATCAGGACATCTGGTCACCCTAATTTAAACCCCACTTGATCTGGCTGCAGGCATAAACTAGCATGAATCCACAGAATAGTCCTCCATTTCCCTGCAGGCACGTAAGCCCTAATGTCCTGTCATACATTTATATAAATCTAATTGTAGTCAGGTCTTTAATATACAGAGCTTGGACCCAGTCCTGCAACCCTTACAAATAGTCTTCATTCACACCGGTAGACTCGTCAAATCCAATAAGACAACTTGCATGAATAAGCACAAGAACTAGGGGTCACCAAATGAAATTAATAGGCAGCAGATTTAAAAGAAACAAAAGGAAGTATTTTTAGCACTTCATGGACCAGATCCTGTGCTCCACTTATGACTAAATCAAGAATTGCCTCTCGTGGGTTCCAGGACTAGCTGCTCCAAGAAGCAGTCATTTAAGGTGTCAAGAAATTTTATTTCTGCATCTCATCCTGAGGTGACATGTACCCAGTCAATATGGGGATAGTTGAAATCCCCCATTATTATTGAGTTTTTTATTTTTATAGCCTCTCTAATCTCCCTGAGCATTTCACAGTCACTATCATCATCCTGGTCAGATGGTTGGTAATATATCCCTGCTGCTATATTCTTCTTATTAGAGCATAGAATTACTATCCATAGAGACTCTATGGTATAGTTTGGTTCATTCAAGATTTTTATTTCATTTGATTCTATGCTTTCTTTCACATATAGAGCCACTCCCCCACCAGCACGACCTGTTCTGTCCTGCCGATATATTTTGTACCTGGTATTACTGTGTCCCATTAACTATCCTCATTCCAAGAAGTTTCTGTGATGCGTGTTATACCAATATCCTCATTTAATCCTAGGCACTCTAGCTCACCCGCCTTATTATTTAGACTTCTAGCATTGGTATATACGCACTTCAAAAACTTGTCAGTTTGTAGCTGTCTGCCATTACATGATATAATTGAATGGGGCTCTTTTCATTTGAAGTATGAGTATCTCATCAGATACTACCCGTATTTTATCATCTTCCATCCTCTCCTCCCAGGGCCGGTGCTTCCATTAGGCAACCCTAGGCAATCGCCTACGGCGCCAGGATTCGGGGTGCAGAATTTTGCGCGCTCCCCACAGGGCATGCGGGAGCTTTGGGTTCTGCTCCCGTCGCGCCACTGAAGAAGGACCGTCCCTTGACGTGCCATGGAAAACAGCGGCAGGCAATTGAGCTACCGCTGACGTTTTGGCAATGACTGCTGCTGTTGCCTGCGGCATTTTGGCGGAGGGTCCTTCAGCAGTGCAACAGGAGCAGAACCGGAAGCTCCGGCGTGCCCCTTGGGGAGTGAGCAAAATGCCCCCCCACCTCCCCTCCCAAATTCTGCCTTGGGCGCCAGAAACCCTGGCGCCGCTCCTGTCTCCTCCTTACTGGAACATAGAGAATCTCTATTAATAAATCCTCCCCTAAGAGATGTCTCTGTCTCTTTGTCTCTGTTTATAAAGTGTTTTAGAAAAAGGACTAAATAACTCCTCATTTCTATGATGCATTCCAGTTAAGAGCAACAATCTGTTCACCTTTTCCCCCCATTATTACTTCTGGAAATCTCTTTCAGCTGCAGCCTAGGATTTTCCCTTATGTTCAACAGCAGGATTTGTGGATTTGCTGTAGTCAAACTGTTTGGTGTTTACTGGCACCAACAAAGTTACAGCAGTACGTGGAAGCTAAATTCTCATTCTGGCTTTATGCTGAGGGGCTTTGTGTTTGCCATTTCCTAATTATGAAAACAGTGCAGCTAAGGTTCTGCATGTGCCAGAATTTTAATATAACTATTTCAATATGATCAAATAAAGAAATTCATGTTTTTTTCCCACATGACTATAACTCCACCTGGATGCCTAGTAGGGCTGTCAAGAAATTAAAAAAATTAATCGTGATTTTAAAAATTAATTGCAATTAACTGGGTGATTAATCACACTGTTAAACAATAGAATACAATTTATTTAAATATTTTTGGATGTTTTCTACATTTTCAAATATATTGATTTCAATTAACACAGAATACAAAGTGTAAAGTTCTCATTTAATATTTATTTTTTATTACAAGTATTTGGACTATAAAAAAAACAAAGGAAATAGTATTTTTCAGTTCACCTTATACAAGTACTGTCATGCAATCTCTTTATCATGAAAGTTGAACTTACAAATCTAGAATTATGTACAAAAAAACTACATTCAAAAATAAAACAATATAACATTTTAGAGCCTGCAAGTCCACTCAGTCCTACTTCTTGTTCAGCCAATCACTCAGACAAACAAGTTTGTTTACATTTGCAGAAGATAATGCTGCCTGTTTCTTGTTTACAGTGTCACCTGAAAGTGAGAACAGATGTTCTCATGGAGGGCCGGCTTTAGGCTGATTCACCCGATTCCCCAGAATCGGGCCCCGTGCCTTAGGCGCCTTTTAAATTTTTTTTACTCATTCTGGCAGCGGTCAGCTCTGCTGGGGTCTTCAGTGGTCCCGCTCCCCTGGCCAGAGCGCCAGCCAGAGCACGGCAAGCCCCGTGGCACCGCTGTCCCGGCTGGAGCTTGGGCTGGAGTGCAGCAGCCCCACGGCCCTGCGATCCCAGCCAGAGCACGGCGGCCCTGCTCTCCCGGCCAGAGCTTGGGCTGGAGCATGGCAATCCCCACAGCTCTACTCTCCCAGCCAGAGCGCTGCGGCCCTGCTCTCCCGGCTGGAGCTTCGGCAGGAGCATGGCAGCCCTGTGGCCCCGCAAGCCCAGCTGGAGCACGGCAGCCCCATGGCCCCGCTCTCCTGGACGGCAATCCAAAGTGCTGCCAAAGACTGGGAGCGCCGTCCGATGAGTACAAACCCCTCCTCCCTGCAGGAATTGGGCCCCGCACTTGCTAAAGCCGGCCCTATTCTCATGGCACTGCTGTAGCCAGCATCGCAAGATATTTACGTGCCAGATGTGCTAAAGATTCATATGTCCCTTCATGCTTCAGCCACCATGCCATGGGACATGCGTCCATGCTGATGACAGTTTCTGCTCAATAACAATCCAAAGCAGTGCAGACTCGATGTATGTTCATTTTCATTATCTGAGTCAGATGCCACCAGCAGTTCTTTTTTGGCAGTTCAGGTTCTGTAGTTTCCACATTGGAATGTTGCTCTTTTAAGACTTCTGAAAACATGCTCCACACCTTATCCCACTTAGATTTTGGAAGGCACTTCAGATTCTTAAATCTTGGGTCATGTGCTCTACCTATCTTTAAAAAACTGACATTGGTACCGTCTTTGTATTTTGTCAAATCTGCAGTGGAAGTGTTCTTAAAACAAACAACATGTACTAGGTCATTGTTCAAGACTACTATAACATGAAATATATGGCAGGATGTGGGTAAAACAGAATAGGAGACATACAATTCTCCCCCAGGGAATTCAGTCACAAAGGACATGGAAGCATGTCCTTTGGATTGGTGGCTGAATGTTTAGCATATCTGACATGTAAATACCTTGCAATGCCGGCTACAAAAATGCCATACAAATGTCTGTTCTCACTTTCTGGTGACATTGTAAATAAGAAGCAGGAAGCATTATGTCCTGTATATGTAAACAAACTTGTTTGTCTTAGCGATTGGCTGAACAAGGAGTAGGACTGAGTGGACTTGTAGACTCTGAAGTTTTACAATGTTTTGTTTTTGAATGCAGTTATGTTACAAAAAAAATCTACATTTATAAGTTGCACTTTCATGACAAAGAGATTGCACTACAGTACTTGTATGAGGTTAATTGAAAAATACTATTTCTTTTGTTTATCATTTTTACAGTGCAAATATTTGTAATAAAAATAATATGCACTTTGATTTCAATTACAGCACAGAATACAATTTATATGAAAATGTAGAAAAACATCCAAAATATGTAATAAATTTCAGTTGGTATTCTATTGTTTAACAGTGCAATAAAAACTCTGATTAATCACGATTAATTTTTTTTGAGTTAATTGCGTGAGTTATCTGCGATTAATCAACAGCCCTAATGCAGAAGTATTCAGAACAGGCACAGGAGCTTCAGAATGAGTGAGGGCTGAACAATTGGGTCATAGAACATTTGTCTTCTTCTCAGAGAAATGGTTTGAAAACTGATGCAAAGTGATACATTTTCACTCTAAATTGATGGGTATACAAGAAGTTAGCTTGTGGGTGGCAGGAGCATTAAGGGCCAACACCAGGCAGTCAGCAGATGGCTAGGCTAGCTGTACGTTGTCAGCAGCTGGATAGGACAGTATGGTAGCAATTCCAGGAAACACGAGGGCAGCACTAGTCAGGCAACAGATGAACAGAAAAACTGTGAGATCAACACCAGGCAGCCAGCAGGTAGAAATGGCTGCATGGAGGCCTGCACCAGCCAGCAGGTGGAAATGGCTCTATGAAGGGCTATCCCAGGCAGCCAGTAGTTAGGCAGGGCATTAGAAGCTCCACCTGATACCCCATTGGACACAACTGCTGTGAGATAGAATTTTACAAATACTCTGATAAATTCTGCATGAAAAATTGCATCATTTGGCCTAGTCTACAGGCCATTAATACATTTCAGAGTGTACCAGTGCTCATTAACTCTGCTTAGCCAAGTTTTATTGGCAACGCTTGAGTTTTGTAAGTCAGGTGGAAATTACACAAATGTAAACAGATCGTGAGGTTGAGCTGCAACCCCTGGATCTGACGGCTTCCTTGTCAACCACAGGTTAAGCCCAAAGGTGAGAATCTAGTGAATGGAATTAGAATGAACAGATAAGAAATTCCTCCTAAGATCCCCAAAGCAGCACCAAACTGTATATATGAATCATTACACTATCTGCAGTCACACAACTTAGAATAAATCTTCATGCTTCAGGGCATAAGGCAACCACTGAACTTAAGCAGAAACTGCTCCTGTGGGCAAGTTATTGTATTGTATATTGTGCTGGTTTTACACCTTCCTCTGTAAACACTAGTGCTACCCACTGTCAGAAATAGCATCCTGGACTAGAGAAGCCATTGATCTAATCTGGAATGGCAATTCCTGTCTCCCAGTAGTTGTGTTTATCTCTCTATTTTCTTTCACTTTTTCTTCTAAAAGGCAATCATGGTATGTATATGGGCTTGTTATGAAAATGTTATTCATAAAATTGGAAGTATATAGCCAATGTTAGATTTGCCTGATGACAGAGATGTCTGCTTTTTAATATAATATAATGATATATGAATATAATGATGCTACAGGCCAGGTAGGACAACAGATGACAGAGAAGAAAGGAGATGGACAACATAGATCATTCACTGGTTAAAAAATAATACACATGGCCAGTTTCTTCAGAAACTGTTATCTCCTCTGGAAGTTCCTCCTGGCCAGTGGAAACATGGAATATTGTTAGAATAACTGGAGAGAAGTCAACTGCGCTCTGCTCTAGGGAAAGCCTTCTGTAGGGTGATACTACAGAGAACAGGCAGTGGATGCAAAGTTTAGAGATTCAGTCTGGATTCAGGCCTAAGAGATCCTGTATAGACTAGATATTCACACCAAGAGCCATCATAGAGGATTGAATAGACTGGCAGGCTCCACTTATTATTAATTTAATTGATTTTCAAGAACATTTGACAGCTGGCATAGGCACACATTGTGGAATATCCTTCAGTCTTATGAAATTCCAGCTGAAGTCATCAGCATCATTAAGGCTACATACAGTGATGCAAAGTGTGCCAGAAGAGAGAACCAGACAACAGAGTGGTTCAGTGTGAACATTGACATGAAACAAGGTTACTTTCTATCTCTGCTGCTGATTGGCATTGCCACAGACTGGATAACGAAGAAGTGTAGTAGCAGCACAAACAGTGGCACTGGATGAGTAAATGGCAAATGCCTAGTGGACCGCCTTATGAAGGCCCCACCTGGAGGTAACTGACTGCCTCAGGTGGCTGATTAGTAAATGAACATCAGGACCTAATAAAGCTTTTCCAAGCTCAGGTAGAGGAGAACTCCAAAGGGAAACAGGAAGTGGGAGGAACTACCCGGAGAAGCACAAGCCAGAGGGCTGAGCAGAGAGCCTCGAGGGTGAGCAGGGAGCCTAGAGGGTGAGCTCTGTAAGAGGCTAGAAAGGGAAGCTCCTAGACAGAGGGTTGTAGTCAGCTGATATCCAAGAGGGCCTGGTCTCAGCCAGAGGTCTCCCAGACAACTCCCTAGAGAACAGTTGCAGTGGACAGAACTCCCCTGACTCCAGGGAAGGACCTTACTGTGCTAGGGGCAGGAGACTGAAACTGAGAGAACCCGTGGGTAAGAGCCTGGGTCAAGAGAGCACTGGGTGGGGAACAGATGGAGTAAGAAAGACCTAGTTGCCCAGCTGAGTTGTTGGGGAGAATGTTTTGTTTATGTTCGGCACTGGCTTTTCTGTTAATAAATGAGACCCCGCACAAGGAGGTGCTCTGTAGCATCTAATGGTCCTGTTTGCACTTGTTGATACCCTGGGTGATGGAAGAATCAAGTAAGAGCTCACCTGCGACACCGCACCTGCCTGGAATGAATACGGGGGGGAAGAGGGAAGTTAAACGAGACTCAAGTAGTGCAGAGACATTGTGCTGGCCCCTGCAGAGAAGTGAAAGAGAAAGAAGCCCCACCTTAATGTCTCATCCAATGCTAATCCTGTTTGACATGCAGCACTGCAAGCACAAGGCTTCTCCAACAATACACCAAACCCTTGGCATGCTCCCTTTACACGCTGTTACAGGTACAGTATTCTGGCACATATGTTCTGCTTCTCACAGCTGAACACAGCAAGAGGTGGTTTGATCTATATGTTATATTCTGGAAGTATTGGAGTTTGCTGATTTTCAGAATTCTCCATGCTAGAAAGCCCATAACTGTTTATTAGCTGACTTTCCTGGTTTATGGTCACAATTCTTATCATGTAATGATGGCTTTCTGAAGGCTACTATTGCTTTATTGTTATACAATACCCTTTCTCCATTCTCCACACACGGCAGTGTAAAAGCCCCTTCAGCATTGCTTCTGCACAGTAAAGGGTATAGCTGGAATTTTGCCTCATTTAGCAAGTGTGGGTTTATACAATCTGTTTAAGGCTTTCTGTGGTGCCTATCCCAGAACATCAAAGCACTGAATTACTGTTAGATTTGTCTCCCTCCCCATTGATCTTATCACCAAATCCAGTTCTGCTAAAGGCCAACAACTCTGTAATATGGTCTTTTACGTAGAGGTTTTGTTTTGTGAGAAAGATGGATCCGTGGCCAATTCTGGGATAGTATCTAACTTTCCTGGGCTTTTAATAGCAGTGATGATGAGTTGATGCTCATCAGAACATTTTGTAAAAATTGAGTACAATATAGTTAATAGAAAAGTGTCTTCACTTTTGATGAAATCATCCCTTTAGTGCTTGAAGAGGACTATGGACCTCATAAAAGTTGAATCCAAAATCAAAACAATGCTGCTACGGATGGAACAGATATAGGAAACGCTATAGTAATTGACACAGAAGAGAGCTGTGATTGTGGGGTTTACAAAACGGATGGCTGTACTTTTGCTTGTTGACTATTTTGCTCATAGTCTGTACAATATCGTATTTGTCCCTTTGACTTTAAAATTTTTTGTATGCTTTGATACACTCCACCCATATTGAAGTAATTCTGGTGGGTTTTTTGCATGTTAAAACAAGTGGGTACATGTTACTGTGGTAAGTTTTAATAGGTACTAATGTATTGAGTAGCAGCAGATTATAACTGTTTCATATTAGACATAATTTTACAACAGACAATTTTACAAGGAAAATGGAATGAATCAAACACAGTAATCTGAATTAAAATATCATTTGCATTCCCAGTGTTCCAGTGGAACTGATGACAAACCTAGAGAAGCATGCTAGAACAAACAGACCAGAAAATTAAATTCTTCTAGCTTTCATATGCCACAGTAGGAACTATTTAATTTTTTTTCTTTCTTTTTCCTTTCTGTCATGGGAGAAGAGAATGGCTAAACCTTACATTTCCAAATCCTGTCAGTTATATTACCCTTTACAGCCTTCACAAAACTGTGGGCTCCTTTTTTTTTTTATAGACTCCAAATAGCTGACTGTGGTGAAATCATTTCGTTTGCATATGAACAAGCCCAGTGGCTAGATCAAAGAGTGGGACCTACGAACACCTGTGCTTTATTTATTTATATGTAAGTCACTGAGCCAGATCCTCTGCTGGTGTAAATCAGTGTAACTTCATTGTCCGGCCCTCTGTGTCTTAGTTTTACCATTTGTAAAATATGGTAATAAAACATTTACAATATCTGCTGCACAGGACTGATGTGAGGATTAATTAGTCAGTATTTATAAAGGGCTTTGTGAATCATGGATCAAAAGTGCTACATCTGTGATTGCAGAGCCATTGGCCATTATCTTTGAAAACTCCTGGCGAACGAGGGAAGTCCCGGATGACTGGAAAAAGGCTAATGTAGTGCCCATCTTTAAAAAAAGGGAAGGAGGAGGATCCAGGGAACTACAGGCCAGTCAGCCTCACCAGAGTCCCTGGAAAAATCATGGAGCAGGTCCTCAAGGAATCAATTTTGAAGCACTTCAAGCAGAGGAAAGCGATCAGGAACAGTCAGCATGGATTCACCAAGGGCAAGTCATGCCTGACTAACCTAATTGCCTTCTATGAGGAGATAACTGGGTCTGTGGATGAGGGGAAAGCAGTGGATGTGTTTATTCCTTGACTTTAGCAAAGCTTTTGATATGGTCTCCCACAGTATTCTTGCCTGCAAGTTAAAGAAGTATGGGCTGGATGAATGGACTATAAGGTGGATAGAAAGCTGGCTAGATTGTCGGGCTCAAGGGGTAGTGATCAACAGCTCCATGTCTAGTTGGCAGCTGGTATCAAGTGGAGTGCCCCCAAGGGTCAGTCCTGGGGCCTGTTTTGTTCTATATCTTCATTAATGATCTGGAGGATGGCGTGGACTGCACTCTCAGCAAGTTTGCAGATGACACTAAACTGGGAGGAGTGGTAGATACGCTGGAGGGTAGGGATAGGATACAGAAGGACCTAGACAAATTAAAGGACTGGTCCAAAAGAAACCTGATGAGGTTCAACAAGGACAAGTGCAGAGTCCTGCATTTAGGATGGAAGAATCCCATGCACTGCAACAGACTAGGGACCAAATGACTAGGAAGCAGTTCTGCAGAAAAGGACCTAGGGGTTACAGTGGACGGGAAGCTGGATATGAGTCAGCAGTGTGCCCTTGTTGCTAAGAAGCTAACGGCATTTTGGGTTGTTTAAGTAGGGGCATTGCCAGCAGATCGAGGGATGTGATCATTCTCCTCTATTCGGCATTGGTGAGGCCTCATTTGGTGTACTGTGTCCAGTTTTGGGCCCCACACTGCAAGAAGGATGTGGAAAAATCAGAAAGAGTCCAGCGGAGGGCAACAAAAATGATTAGGGGTCTAGAGCACATGACTTATGAGGAGAGGCTGAAGGAACGGGGATTGTTTAGTCTGCAGAAGAGAAGAATGACGGGGTATTTGATAGCTGCTTTCAACTACCTGAAAGGGGGTTCCAAAGAGGGTGAATCTAGACTGTTCTCAGTGGTACCTGATGACAGAACAAGGAGTAATGGTCTCAAGTTGCAGTGTGGGAGGTTTAGGTTGGATATTAGGAAAAACTTTTTCATTCAGAGAGTGGTGAAGTACTGGAATGGGTTACCTAGGGAGGTGGTAGAATCTCCTTCCTTAGAGGTTTTTAAGGTCAGGCTTGACAAAGCCCTGGCTAGGATGATTTAGTTGGGAATTGGTCCTGCTTTGAGCAGGGGATTGGACTAGATGACCTCCTGAGGTCCCTTCCAAACCTGATATTCTATGATTCTATCTGTCTAGCTGTTTGAGGTTTTCCTATAATGACACTCACCACTGTAAATTCTAAGGCCCCAATCCTTCAAACACTTATATGTACATACTTCACTTTCCTCATGTGAAGAGTTCCAGTGATTAGCTAAGCCCTGACAGCACTAATCACTCATTCCTTCTCTCTTTATTTATAAATGCAAGGACTCTTTTTCAAAAGATCAGAAACTCAAGAGCCTCTGTAATGGAGCTACTTACAGGAGTAAAAGTAAGCATGTATTCTTAAATTTACAGTTATTTACAGTTATTTCTTGTCAGTAGATGATATATCTAATTGATGAAAGAAAATAAACAATACATTTAAAATACAAGCTCTGTAAATATGTTAGAAGAGGCAAAACACTGCACATTTGTCTGTTCTCTGTTTGATTTTTGTATTATGCCAAACTATGAAGCCATTTCTGAAGAGATGGGCTTCATTCTTCTGAGTGCTTGTATTGCTGATATTAAAGCTGTATAATATTCAGATAGGTCCTGGAAGTGTAAATAAGTAAAATATTGGCAAGTGATGAAGGTAGTCCATTCAAAACCAAGTGACAAGAGAATTAAAAGAAAAGTTTGCTGGTCATATTTCCTTTTTCATACAGTATGATTTATTCCTTCACAGCTGGAGGCCTTTGCATCTTTCTATGTTAATATCTTCCACATATACTGAAATCCAGAAAAACAAATAGGTTTTACTAACAAATATGACTTCTGGCTTCTATATATCTCTCCCCAATCCCAAAATGTTTCCAACTCTTATGATTTTTATCATGAGTCTTGCAATATTTGATGTCGTTTCTTAAAGCCTCAGCTCATTCAGTCACGTGATTACATGAGAATTTCAGCCTGGGACCATCACTTCCCCCAGTTCAGTCTTTGTTCCTCAGCTATTTCCTGGTGTGTGGTTGGGAGAGTGAGGTACCATCATGATCTCATTTTCCCCCTTCTAGGTCTTCTTCCCACTTGCTGAAAGTTCTTTTGCTGTGGCCTGGGTCAAACAGTTCCCATTGTGTAGGGCTATCTCTGAGAGGTTTCTGTTGTACACAGTTCCCGGGGTAATCCACGTGCTTGTGTGCATTTCCTCATTGTTTCACCTTTTTACTGTTGTACCTGAAAGGTTGATTGTGGGTCTTTTCAGCCTCACAACATGTTTCAGTAGCACATACGTAGCCGAACCTCGTAACTTCACATACGGCATACAATCCAACGAGATATTAATGTCTAGCAGATCAGGACTTTTAGAATGATACCTCACAAGGCACACTTTGTATAAAACATATCCTAATTACATGACAGTGGTGAATAAGAGGGTGCCAGGGTATCACAGGAGTGCCATACCAGATTGGGTTATCTTGTGAATTTTCTTTTGTGGCAAGCCACTCACTTCCACCAGCATTTCTAGTGCATTTCAGATCGCTGAGTCGTTCTGTCACACAGGCTTGTAACGCGCGCACACGCATGCGTGTGTGTGTGTAAGATACGATCAGGGTCTAGGCCCTGTCACAGTTTAGGGCAAGTGCACTTGTATTCCCACTTTTAGGCTCCCCAGCTGTCACCTCTCTTGGGGGGGACACGTGTCTCACTCTCCTGTCTGGGTATTTTCAGGCTGCACAGTTCCCTCTGTATGCTGTGAACTCCCCAGCAAGTCAGACTGCACAAGCAGGGCTGCTTCACATTTTCTCCTCAGAGGCTATAAACAGCATAATTTCCCACTGTGGGCAGTTACGCTGTTTATAGTCAAAAGGTATATATTTCCTAAGCAAGTGTAACCCACACATCTCCCGGGTGTGGTGTTCTGTCCCATCTAGTGCCACTGAGACCACTTAAAAAGAGAGATAAAATGAGCCTGCTCTACAGCCTTAGCTAACAGCCAGATGGCTCTTAGCTCATGCGGTAGAGGCTCATGCACTAAGATCCAGAGGTCCTGGTTCAATTCCCACCCACTGACAACCAGGGTCTGTCAGCGTTACACAAGCACATCTTATTCTTAAGGTGAAAACATAGTACAACAATAAAAGAACGTGCATGAGTGCTAATAAACTTATTAAAGATCACATTACCTCCAACGGGCTCCGGTAGCGGCCAGTCCTTCAAATGCCACCCAGGGGGTTTTTCATAACTTCCTTGGCTCTGAACAAGCATCCCCTGAATCTATGGGTCACTCCTGTATATCGTCTGGGCCTCTGATCTTGTCCTCATGTCACAGGTGATCAGCAGACAAAGGTCCCCTCCTCAGGGGGAAGCTTTAGAAGGCTAAGGCCTTGCATAACCAGAGGGGGTCGATTTGCATATCCCTCTCCCCAGAGCTTTCCCGGGAAGCCCACTTAACTTTGAAAGTTCATTCTTGTCTTGCACATTGTTTCCAATAGTCCTTTGAAGCTCATAACCCTTCCTAGTGTAAAACAAAAGGTAATCTAACACATTTCTTTTCTGTTATTACTTACAATTTCTGCAACACTAGATGCTTAGTTCAGATATAGCTAGGGAGATGTATTTTCCCCTGCCCTGTTTCCTGGCTGGCTCCAAGAGAGACAGACAAAAAACCTTCCCCCACAGATTTGAAAGTATCTTCTTCCCTTATTGGTCCTTTTGGTTAGGTGTCCCAGCTTATCTTAGCTTCTTAACCCTTTACAGGTAAAAGAGGAATTAACCCTTTACACGGTAAAGAGGGATTTTATGCTACCCTTAGCTGTATGTTTATGACAGGCCCTTCAAGCAGCAAGTTTCAGAGATGGTGTGTGCAAGAAAAAGCTTAATTATAGATACACCAGCTGCATACTGAGGTTAAGAGGACCCCCAAAAATCAATGAATGCCCCATGTCTTACCCATTCCTGTCTAGCAGAACTTTGCTGATTACACTGCTTGTTGCCTGCCTATCTAATTTAGAGTTTTCTACGGCAGCCATCACCATAATATCAAAACACTGATGCTATGGGTGAAATCCACCCACCATGTTCAGGGGGCTAGTGCAGGCCCTATCTGATATTTCAGACCCACTCAAATCCCGTTTGTACTTTTTAGTGGGACACAAGTGACCTTGCACTATGCAAGGGTGAATTTCACCCCATCTGCACCAGCATCACTGCCGATTGGATAAGGGGTAGGGCAGTAGAATTTTCCCCAAATACGGACATAGAAAATAAATAATTAAATGACTGTTACATTTTGTCTACCTCTGAAGAGTAATGTAATCTCTAGAAGCCCCATTCCACCTTCCCCCTCCTGGAGGTTGTAGGTACAGTCCATCTCCGTCACTCCACATTTTAAACTTGTAGCCATCTAAGCAATACTTCTGAAAATGAAAAGTAAGAATTTTATCTAGAAATAAATCACTTGTGGCTGGAAAAAAGATCTGAGACTTTTTAAAAAAGGAACTTTTCTGTTCTCCTTCTCTCCAATGAAGACATGACCATTTCCATAATCAGTAGGATCTTCCTTTGTTTTGTGCAGTTTTTTTTTGTTTGTTTCCGTTCTGTGAAGTCCTCCCATCACACACACAGTGGGTGAAATCCCCGGTGCAGAAGGCCTGTGTATCCATGAAGTCTCATTAGCATTCCAAAATGGTTTGAAGTTGGACTTAAAGACAGGCCTTCTGCAAAGGGGTATATTTCATCCAGCGTTAGCAGTACCTTTAAAGAAAAACACCAAATATTGCAAAACTCAACAATAAAATCATGAGAGTTGGCCATGCTGACAATCTCATTAAAAGAGAGCAATATTCCTGCTTTCTGAATAACTTTTTCCTCCTTGCAGAGTGCAAGAATCCACATCCTACATTTGCTAGTGTGTCTCTGAGAAGGTGGTGCCGTATCTCAGAGGTAGCATATATACTATATGTATTGTTGTGGTTGCTATGGTTGCTGTGGTAAGTGCTCATATAAAACCCTTGCTGGCCAGAGCACAAGTTAAATCAGGCCCTAAGCAGGCTTAACTCATTCACTGGCCTATTGGGGAACTTGTTTGGAGCATTTCTTTTTATCAGTAAGTACATAGTTTTCCCTGCAACTCAACCTAAATGTACTGTAACTTTTCCCCACTTCCCCCTGGTTTTTGATCCATGTGCACCTCTTGGGAATTATCCTTCATTATCACATCTTGTGCACTTGGGGGGGTGGGAAAGGACTTTAATAAAAGTAAGAGTCTGCTAGTAGTTTGTGAACAATGTTACGTTGTTGTACTGCTTGAGGTGTAATGATAGAACAAGAAGCAATGGGCTTAAACTGCAACAAGGGAGATTTAGATTGGACATTAGGAAAAAGTTCCTAACTGTCAGGGTAGTTAAACACTGGAATAGATTGCCTAGGGAAGTTGTGGAATCTCCATCTCTGGAGATATTTAAGAGTAGGTTAGATAAATGTCTATTAGGGATGGTCTAGACAGTATTTGGTCCTGCCATGAGGGCAGGGGACTGGACTCGATGACCTCTCGAGGCCCCTTCCAGTCCTAGAGTCTATGAGTCTATGAGTAACTGCCATCTATCAGCCATGGTTGTAAGAACTTCACATAAGGAGGATAAATGTTTCAGCTGGGATGTTTTGAAAAGGAACACTTGTGCCCTTCTGATCCAGGACTGTTCCAGGGGCTGGTGAGGCCCCAGGCATAACTTAAACAGCCATCAGGTTTCAGAGGGGTATTCGTGTTAGTCATCCATGAGGCCCAGTCTAATTTAGGGCAGCCCAGGATCTCAGCAGTGCTGTGGCCCCACCCACAAGGTTTGATAGGGGGTCCTCAGAGACGGCTTTACAGCTGTTCTCCACAGTTCCTCCCCTAAGGGAATCCTCCCTGAGGTGAATAAGGGTTTTATAGTTCTGGTTAACACTGCAGAGCCATACTTGTCAATCATTTTTCAATCACAGTTTAGGCTAGTAGTATAGTTCTAGCACAATTTTATTCCTTAGTGGAGAGATTTTTTTAATAACTATTCTGTACTGTTCTCCTTAGCAGGGTTCTAGCATAATTTCTTAGCATAAGCCCTGATCCTACAAACTCTTACAGATGTGGTAACTTTTACACATCAGTATTTCCATTGAACTTAATGGGCTGCTCACAGGTGCAAAGTTAGGCACTGGCACAACTGTTTGCCGGATTGAGACCATGGTTCATAATATTCTTAAACACAAGCCAGGTTTGATGTGCAGTCATGTTGAAAAAACATTTCAAATACAGTTGCAAACACTATTATAAAAAGGGCCAAAGACACCTCAAAATTTAATGGATATTCTGATTATAATAAGCTAGTAATATTATCATTTTAGCCTTAGGTAAATTCTTGTCACTCACATGTTGATCAGTAGATTCACTCCATTTTAATGACATACAAATTTAAAAGATTATATGCTTTCAGACATCATATAGTGGAATCTTTTCTGCATATGTGGAAACTGGTAAATAAGTGCTTTAACTAGGGAAACAAATAATTTTGTAGTCAACATTGATTAATGTGTCTCTGTAGAGTGTAAAATATGCATGTACAGTTGAACATTAGGTAGCCTTATCCCTATTTTTCTTATATATGGTTTATAAAAACAATGATAAAGAACTTACAAATCAAGAAATAGAAATATATTTAGCTACTTTTCCTTCAGAAATTGAAGCAAAATAGGGAAGTATAATTGGCCTCTTTTCTCTCTCTTTTTTTTTTAATCTTTTTATTATTTCCAGTATATAATAGCTCACAAAGGTACACAGGGCCACCTGGGGGGGACAAGAGGGGCAATTTGCCCCCTGCCCCGGGCTCCGCAGGGGCCACCATGAGAGTTTTTCGGGGCCCCTGGAGCGGGGTCCTTCACTTGCTCCAGGGGGCCCGGAAAACTCTTGCAGGGCCGGGCCCCGGAGCTTCTTCCGCTCCCGGTCTTTGCCAGCGGGGGGGACCTTCCACTCCGGGGGGAAGGACCCCCAGGCAGCGAATTACCGCCGAAGCGGGACTGCTGCCGAAGTGCAACCCGGTCTTCAGCGGTAATTCGGCGGCGGGGGGCCCTTCCGTTCCGGGACCCGCTGCCGAAGTGCCCCGAAGACCCGCGGCGGGGGTCCCCCGCCACCGAATTACCACCGAAGAGCGGGCTGCACTTCAGCAGTGGGTCCCACTTCAGCGGTAATTCGCCGGTGGAGGGCCCCCGCCACTGGTCTTGGGGGCACTTCGGCGGTGGGTCCCAGAACGGAAGGGCCCCCCACCGCCGAACAGGGCCGGGTCTAGACATTTCACCGCTCGGGGGGCCCCCTGCCTCTTGCCAGTTCCGCGGCTCCGGTGGACCTCCCGCAGGCATGCCTGCGGGTGCTCCACCGGAGCCGCGGGACCAGCGGACCCTCCGCAGGCACGCATGTGGGAGGTCCACCAGAGCCGCCTGCTGCCGACGGCCCCAGGCCCCCAGAATCCTCTGGGCGGCCCTGAAGGTACAGTATATATTTTTGAAAATTGACTCTGATTTCTGTGTGTAAATATAATCATCATTAAAATGGGAATAATTACTCTGAGATGTTGTGAAGTTAGATTTATATTTATAAATCATTTTGAGATCCTTAAATAAGAGGCATTATATACAGCATTATTATAAGAAGTAGTGAATAATATATTTTTTAAAAATTAGGCTTTAAATTCAGATAGTTGAAGTTTAATGTATTTAATGGAATGTTCAGTTTGGTTTATAGGCATCTGGGGTGATCCTGACTCTGGTATCAAGGAGTTTTGGTTAACTGAGTTTCACATACAACAATTGCCTTTGGGAATTTATTTGATTTTCTTGTTTTATTATCATTGTTCTATTTAGTTTTTAGTTTCTTCTCTTTGTGAAATCTGATTGGATCCTGTGGAAAAAAATAATTGTGATTATGAAATTAAAGACTGTATCACAGTGCATGTGTGTCAGGACTTCGAATTAGGTTGTTCCGGAGCCTTACTTCTGGCATTTTCTGATACTTGAGTGCCATGAGGAATGGTTGAGCACAGGCAGTAGCACTGAGGAGAAGTGAAGTGGGGATAGTTTGGGGATGGATTGGGTAGGAGCTTCATCGTTTAGACCCCCAGGGCAGAGTGGGTGTGGGTTCTTAGGGAGAACCAGGAGTGGTGAGTCCGGAGGCAGGGAGAGGTCTGCAGACTCCTGAAAGAGGGGACTGAAAGACAGAAGCCCCTTTCACACTTCTCTGCATCAAGTGGGAATAGGATGATTTCCAAACAGAGGGTCTGGGTGACAGGCTGAGGGATGATACAGACCATCAACAGAGGACTGGTGGCTCAGAAAGGGTGAAGAGCTGCGTGAAGAACACCTATTTGTTTGTCCGTTTCTTATCCTGAAGGAATGAAATCTTTGGTTTGGTCAGAGTGCTAAACTACCTAATTAATTGGGAAACTGAGGCAGCAGTCACATTTACACAGCAGAGGTAAGAGGTAGGACCACTCTCTGAATTAAATTAATGATCTAAATGCTGTTGTAAATTGTCTATAGGTCAGAAAATGGATTTAAGTGCCAGAATATTCCCAATTGCATCAATCTAGAATTCACTGGTTGTGCAAAAGAAATATGATTCTACTCAACCATGCAGGAGTTGAAAGAGGGGGATGCAGTTGGAGTGTGGTAAGCCCAGTAAGGGACTTATTGCAAGGGCATGTCAGGAGAAAAGTCCTCCTAAAGCAATTTAGCTACTTGGCTCAGAATAAAAAATCCAGAGATGCGTCATCCCTAGATGAACAGTTCCTCCCCAAGTAATAGTACACTGATGTCTGCATCAGCCTATAGCTGGACAACATGTGCCATATTGTCTGGACTCGAAATATGGCCCCCGTTCTGTGATAGCTGCCTTATCCCAGTCAAAATGGGTAAAATCGACTGGTAAGTGCCTTTTGCATCTTCCTGTGGTATAAACCTGCCAGTCAGTCTGGCAGAAAAATTCCTCCATCTTTTGCTGCTATGACTATTTCTCTTCTTTTTCTTCTTCTTGTTGTAGCCGCTAATCATCACCAGGCAGTTATTCTGTTGTAAAGGGACAATGCTTTAGAGAACAAGAGGCCTGGGTAGCAAGAACACATTTCCACAGCCCTGGCACGAAGACAAATAAACCATACAAGAATGTGACCACATCCTTCACAATTAGAGCTGTGCATATGCATTCGGTTACTGTGACAGTGAGGAGAGGAAATGTAAATGTAAACTCTGCACCTTGTAGCCTAATGTTTATGGGTATGCTACTGAGTGCAAGGCCCACAAAACCCAGAAAGGGGAAAGATTGATATTCTTCTAAAATTCTTTAGAAACTATTTAGCTTTTCCCTCACCCTAAATTGTTACTTCTCTCTGACAGATTCAGATCCACAGTGGATTTTTCAAACTCTGCTGCTGATCCTAAAAGTTTTGCTCACAGTCAGAAAACACGTGACTTATGTGTCCAAGAAGAACTGACCAAATCAACTTGAACGTTTAATATCAAGTACACAGAATGGACTAGTTGTGAAAAATCTATAGCGTTAAATGAAACTGTCAAGCATACTCAAATAATGAGGAAATCTGCTCTCAATCTGCAAAGGGAGCTATATTCATAAAAGTAAAATTTTCACTTCACTCTAATGTTAGGAATGTTGCCATTTTCAATAAATAGGAGAAAATTTTTCTTTCTGATTCTCAGGGCTGAAGCTGTAGTGAATATTCTGCACTTCTGATGTTGCTGGAAGCTCCAGAGTCCAGACTATATTTAATAAGGATCCACAATGTAAAGGAGAGGAGAATTTTGCCCAGAGAGAGAATATGTTGAAGTGCCTTTGTTAAGCAGCCCGTGCCTAGTATCTGGGGATAGTTCTGAGTTAGGGATATAAGTTGGGACTTCCAAAGGAGCTGAAGGGAGTTAGGCAGCCAGCATCCTTTTAAATTAAATGGGAGTTAAGCATTTAGGTCCTTTAGATACCTTTGGTTGGGATTTTCAAGAGACCATAGTGTGGAAGCTTGGACCCTGGGGAGAAATGCATGTATATATTTAGTTGTCTGTATGCCAGTCTGGTGGAATATGGGCACTCGTGGTTATTTGTGCTAGAAGTGATATTTTGAATTGCTGCTATACTTAATACAGCACCACAAAGTATTAGAAACAGGAGAAGAAACAAAAAATGCCCTGAAGGCCTGTCCAGGAGAACAAAGGAACATCTCTCTTTCAAAATCTGGCTGTCAGAACAGTTGATAAACAGTTGTATTGACTGCCTGGATGCAAGACTTTCTATCCTGATGGGATTTAGGACAGGGCTTATTCTTCAACATATGCAGGCCCTCAGAGATATCAGATTAAGGGTATATCTATTTAGGAAGGAACAATCAATTGTACACAAACAAAGTGAGAAATGACTGCCTACGAAGGAGTACTGTGGAAAGGGGTCTGCGGGTCATAGTGGACCACAAGTTAAATATGAGTCAGCAGTGTAACACTGTTGCAAAAAAAGTGAACATCATTCTGGGATCAATTAGCAGGAGTGTTGTAAGCAAGACACAAGAAATAATTCTTCCACTCTACTCTGCACTGATTAGGCTTCAACTGGAGTATTGCGTCCAGTTCTGGGCGCCACATTTCAGGAAAGATGTGGACAAATTGGAGAAAGTCCAGAGAAGAGCAACAAAAATGATCAAAAGTCTAGAAAACATAACTTATGAGGGAAGATTGAAAAAATTGGGTTTGTTTGTCTGGAAAAGAGAAGACTGAGAGGGGACATGATAACAGTTTTCAAATACATAAAAGGTTGTTACAAGAAGGAGGGAGAAGAATTGTTCTTAAATTCTGAGGATAGGACAAGAAACAATGGTCTTAAACTGCAGCAAGGGAGGTTTAGGTTGGACATTAGGAAAATTTTCGTAACTGTCAGGGTGGTTAAGCACTGGAATAAATTGCATAGGAAGTTTGTGGAATCTCCATCCTTGTAGATTTTTAAGAGCAGGTTAGACAAATACCTGTCAGGAATGGTCTAGATAATACTTAATCCTGCCATGAGTGCAGGGGACTGGACTCGATGACCTCTCGAGGTCCCTTCTGGTCCTATGATTCTATGCTACAGCAGCACAGTGCCAGTATTGCAGCTACATCACTGTCGTGTAGACCGTTGCTACAGCAAAGGAAGGGTTTTTTCATGGCTGTGGTAAATCTACCCACTCGAGAGGCAGTAGCTAGGTCAATGGAAGAATTCTTTCATTGACCTAGAGGTGTCTACACCAAGGCTTAGGTCAGCTCAGCAACATCTCTCAGGGACCTACGTAGTCAACCTAAATTTTAAATGTAGACCAGGCCTGAGTAGTAATATGCTGTGAGTAACAACATACATTCTTATGTTTTCTGATGTAGGGTCTACTGAGGGTCTAAGTGGAAAGCTGGAGGGAGTGGATAACACTCAAGTGATTGATCTTTGTGTGATGTGAAAATATTGGACAGTCTGCGATGGTATTCTTCAATTCTATTTTAACCATGCAGTCTGCAAAAATTTAAAAAAATATATTTGGGAACCTTAAAATCCCTTGTGAAAGGAGATGCTCTGTAATCCCTTTTCAGACTTCAAACATCGCAGCCTGAAATATCCACACCTGATATTAGGATGAAAAGTCTATGAATCACTTACAGTATTTGAGGAGATTGCTTGCTCTAATTTAATCGTGCTATAGAACTGGACTTGTGGAAGAGCACATGAAAAGGAACACAGGCTTGATTTAACAATAAGTGTAATAGAACATTATTTGGGGCTGATTCTCTTCTGAGAAACTCACATAAGATTCCATTGAAGTCAAAGGCAGTTTTGTGCATATATCTGAGCAAAGAAAGGAACCCAACATTTGAATGGGGTTGAGAATGACAGCTGTATAGATGAGGAAAACCCCCCAAACAAAATAAACACTCAAAGTAAATATGTTTTGATTTTATTATTTTCCATTAACATAAACCATGAGTTGACAGTTTTTCAATGCACATGTAAATATGAATCAAGAGTAAAACCACAATGGCACACAAAGAAAGAAACAAAACTTCTTTATCTGAAATGTTATTGAAATCTTGAGGCCCAGGGTAGCATTTGAAAAATGTGGCGCTATTAGGGTTCAGTTTTCACAGATGTACTTTTATGAATGGCCAATTTATTTGTGTCCTACTCCTAAAGGGTATGCACATGCTGTGATGTGTCTGCCATAATTGGGGTTTACATGTGTGCATGGGAGGACACTGGGGATGCAAAATGAAAATCTAGTCCATGAAGGAAATTTTCTATATAATAAACCTCAGGGGATTGTGGACAACATGGAATTTAGGAAAACTCAGGCTCACATAATTAAGGGTTACACTGCAACACTATACTATAAAGTGTGTGTGTTATGGGGAACCTCTATGTCTAGGTTGCCAGATATTTTCCATGATAAAGGCTTGTTGTGCCCTTTTTTATTAAAAGCCCTAGCACTTTCATTGTTTGCAGCAGACCTTTGATGTTTAGCAAGGGAATAACTTTTGATCTGGGAAGTGCCTTGACTTTATCCTTTGAAATTCTATTCAGTTTTTGATAGAGCTGAATGAAATTTTTCACACGAGTAGTTATTTGCTGAAAAAGGCACTTTTGGTCAACCCAAAACGATTTGCGAATTTGGCACAAATCGCTGAATAGTTATAGCCAAACAATTTTTTTTGTAGAGGGAGGCAGGAGGGACCCTAGGTGCAATTCACAAAATGGCTAGAAGAGGAGGTGGTACCACCACCACCCTTTTAAATTTTAGCCCAGAGGTTAGGTCATTCACCAGATTCAATCCCCCCGTCCCCCCATGTGGAGAAGGAATTTGAACTTGGATCCAGGGCTGGCTTTAGGAAGTGCAGGGCCCAATTCGAACATTTTCGGCAGGGTCCTGGCAGGGATGACTAAAAAAAAAAAAAAGAAGTGTAAAAAAAAGCCTTTCATTTCTTCCATGTATTATTTACTTTCCATAACTATATAAATAATACAATTATATATTATGTACATTGCATCATATATGCTGTTGATTGCTTATTAATGACGCCGTTTCACATGTGTGGGTCCCTGCCACTCCCTGCAGGTGTGCACATGTGTGTGTCCCAGCTGCTCCCTGCCCCGATCATTGAAGCAGGTGTGCAGGGTTACTGCCCTGGGAACTGCAGGGCAGCAGTGGACATGGGGCTGGTTGGGGGCAGGGCAGGGGCTGACTGGAGGTAGGGTCTAGTTGCAGGCAGGGAAAGGGGTGCAGGGCTGGCTGGAGACAGGGGTGTGGGTGGGCTGGCTTCAGGCAGGGCCGCAGGGGGATGCAGCAGGAGTTGGGAGGGCTGGAGACAGAGGAGTGCAGAACTGGCTGGCTTCAGGCAGGGGAGTGCAGCAGGGTTGGCTGGAGACAGGGCAGGGGGTTTGGGGCTGGGTGCAGGCAGGGGTGTGGGGGGGCTGGCTGGCTTTGGGCAGGGCCACAGGGTTGTGTGGCAGGGGGTGGCTGGAGACAGGGCAGGGGGTTTGGCAGGGGCTGGCTGTGGGCAAGGAGTGTAGAGCTGGCTGGAGGCAGGGCAGGGGGTGCAGCAGAGGCAGCTGGAGCCCTGGCCCTTTAAATAGCCACCAAGCCTCCTGCTATCCCAGGGCTCTGGGGGTTATTTAAAGGGCCCGGGGCTCCCCTGCTTCTACCCTGCCCTGGACCTTTTAAATAGCGGCGAGAGCCCTGGAGAATACATGGGGGCGGCAGGGCTCCGGCGGCTATTTAAAGGACGGGGTGGCAGAGGCAGCTGGAGCCCCAGCCCTTTAAATAGCCCCCGGAGCCCCCCGCTATGCCAGGGCTATGGGGGCTATTTACAGGGCCTGGAGCTCCAGCCGGGAGAGCGGGGCTGCGTGGCAGCTTGCCGTGCTCTGGCCACGGCTCCAGCTGGGAGAGCGGGGCTGCAGAGCGGCTTGCCGTGCTCTGGCCGGGGCTCCAGCCCGGAGAGCGGGGCTGTGGGGCGGCTTGCCGCACTCCGGCTGGGGCTCCCGCTCTCGGCGCGGGGCCCTCTTAGGCATGGGGCCCGATTCCTGGGAATCGGCTGAATCGGCCTAAAGCCGGCCCTGCTTGGATCTCCCTCCCCTCAGCAGAGGTCCCAAGACACTGGGTTATGGGATATTCTGGGGCAGGGCTGTCTCAGTCTCTCCTGTGGAAGCTGTTCCCACTGTACATAAAATATTAGAATAGTCATTTAGTCAGGGAGCAGGAGGCTCTCTGGCCTAGTGTACAGAGGTAGACACCCATATTTAAATCTCTGCTCCACATCAGGTAGGGAGGGGGGATTGAAACTGCATCTGCTACATCCCAGGTGAGTGCTCTAACCATGGGACTAAGGGTAACGAGGGAAGGAGTTACTCCTCCACCACCCGTTTAATGAATCTAGCCCTCACTTCCTTTGCTTTTACTATTAAAAGAGCCCAGAAAAGAAAATTAAATTTTTGTCTTGTTTTTTGATTTGCTGGAATTTATGGGTCAACCCAGCCAACCAAAAAATCAGTGGCTTGCCCAGTGCTAGCCTTTGCTGAGATATTAAACTACTAAAAAACACCTTTTCCAAACTCTCACCTTTGTTACCCAGGGGAATTTTGGCAGCCAGGCAAAATAACAATTAAACACACAAACTTTCTGAGGCAAAGCTTTTGTCACTGCCAAAGCAGCTGCGGCGGCAGAAGCAGCATACATCGTCCTGAGAGTAGCAGTAGGCTGCCAGAGCAGCAGCACTGCAGGTGCGGGGCAGGCTGTGGAGAGGAAAAGCTTTGGGCTGGGCTTCCCCATCCCCTGTAACTGGCATATGGCCCCAGTGACCCATTCCTCCTGCTGGTGGAACTCTCCCCCTCTGGGTGGGGGAAGGAGGGGAGAGAGAGAGCTTGTCCACATGAACACTTAGTTTGCAGAGAGTTGTGTTGTAAATCTACCCCGCACTAGCGTGCCACTCACTAAACATGTGTATGGACCCTGCTGCTGTACACTAAAAGTTCCCTAGTGCACTTTAGTCTGCTCCCGTATCAAAGCTCTCCAGGGAACTGCTAGTGCACATCAGCAGGGTCCACACAGCCACTTAGTGTGTAGCAGGCTAGCACAGGGTAGATTTATACCTCAATTTCCAGAGAACTAAGTGTCTGTATAGATAGGCCCAGAGAGAAGGAGAGCTGGGCTGGGCTCCCCCTATAAGTCCCTCTCCATGAACCAGCACCTGGCCTCACACATCCTCCCGCGCGCACACACACACACACGTACTTTGAAGGGATGCTACATAGGACATAATATGAGCTCCCTGGGGAGGGGGGCAGAGAGCTGAGCCAGACTGAATTCCCCACCCTGTATCCAGAACTTTGACCTAGTGGTCCACCTCCAATCTAGGATAACAGCCTTCTGCTGCTACTAGCTAACATTATTAGTCCTGTAGCTCAAGTGGTCCATGCTGAAGGTTCAGGTTTTAAATCCAGCTGCTGCTGCATGATAGGACAAGGTGAGTTGCACATAATAAAACTTAATTTCTAAGGGTTTGTTTGAAAGGAAAAAGCTAAAAATAATTGCTGTCAACAGTCGGCTAGCAGTAGCTGTGCAGGAAATGTTTCCACAGCACAGGAGGACAATGCAGAGAGATCCCATACAAGATACACCACAGACTGATCCTAGCTAGGAAACCTTCAATTACCTATTTGTTTGTAACAGTGGAGTGGATTGGAAAGGGCACCCCAGGCTGCAGGAGCCGTGACCCTCTACTGCACTATCCTTTGGGGCCAGGCTAGGAATTGCATAAGTTGCCGTAATGAAGATATTTCACAGCCTTTCCCTGTCTGCCAGGCATAGTGCAATTATCTCTGTAGTTTAGCCATCTGCTGAATGCTTATGGAACCTACTGGGGCTCGTGCCTCTAGGGCCTTGCCATAGAAGTAGCTTCTGCTCATCTTCAAATTGTGGTATGTCTGGTGTGCTGCTGAGTACCTTAAGAGTTTTGGTACATAACAGCCTTCCGTAACCCTATTAATTACAGTCCCTTGGTACCCAATTCCACGTGAGGCCCTAGCCTAGCTGGGGGCCCAAATGTCTATCTGTGTGTGAACATACTTTTGAAAGAGTTTGTAGAGGCTGCCCCATAGCTGCTTTTCATTATACTTCTGCTACACTTGAGCAAAGCAAATGAAAAGCCATTTTAATAGCACTTTTAAAAACCAGAGGCCAATTTCCCTCCCCATTCCCTTTCCGTTTGCAAGACTTTCCATATCAGTGCAGGTTAAGTCATCATACTGTCCAGATATCTTGTGTTTGAATTGTCCTGAGTTATGTTGGACTGGGGAAGGCAGCAACATTTGAAACCAAGGGGTTGTATTCTCTGGTGTAAAGTGACACATCTGTGTGACTTCAGTGGAGTTGTACTAGTTTGTATCCGAACCTGATAGGTTGGGCAGCAAAGATTGAGGAGAGCAGATTTTCAAAGAGCAGGTAGTGCCCACCTTCTGCTTAGAAAATTCTGCTAGTTGTCCAAGCACTCAAAATTGGATCAAAACTAGACTAAAACTCAAATCCCTGGCAGAGCCCCAAAAGAGACCTTTTAAAAATTCCACTGCACCTTCCTCCTTCTGTTGTTTAGCTGGAGCCTGATTTATTTTTTGCAAGCCAGGGTCAATAGAGCAACGGCATGTTAATTTACATGTCAGTGACTGTATCTTCCCAATATAAAGATAGCAATGGATTTTTCTTTAATGAAAGATCAGAATTTGCAGAATACTGGGGAATGTAGCACCAATCTGTGAAGACACCTTGAAGTTGAAGGGGCTGTGATTGGTTTATTTATTTATTTATTTTTCCAACCCGCAGTTTGTCTCCTGGCTCTGAAGTTAGGGCAGTTTATTTGGGAACACTGTGCTGTTTGTGTTCCAGTTCAGCATTTACAAATCTCTTATGTAAAGTCAGCCTGATTAAAATTAAAGTCCATGGAAAGACTCGTGGTGACTCAGTGGGCTTTGGATCAGGTGCCTCAGTACTCAGCAACTTGAGAACTGCTGCCAACATTCCTGTAGTATCTGGCCAAATGGGGAGACTGTGCAGTGAGATCACAAAAGGGACAGGGCTTCCGTAGGCTTTATTGAAATCTTTGCATGTTGTGAAGTTATTTTTCAAGCTAAAATAATTTGAATTGCCTCTCTCCTCAAGCCTATAGGGGCAGTATTCCTCAATAAAACTTTCTGCATGTGAATTTTCAATCCAAAGTATAATACCAATCTAAACTATAATAGACATACACAAATACTATTGTAGGCAAAATTCTATTCTCTTTTACACCAGTGTGAATCCAGAGTAACTTTGCTGGTTTCAAACAAGTTAATTGGATTTACACTGGCCAAAAAGATAGTGGAGCATTTGGTTCCCTGTGTGTGACTTGAAATCAATAGGACAATAAGATCAGGATCACTAATTGTTGCTATATTATGAAGTGACAGATATGACTGTCTGTGCTGTGATTTTGTGAGTGGTGATATTCATTTCACACAGTTCATTTCTGTTCCTGCTGGAATGATAGGAGATGCAAACTTTGACTTATGCAGTTGAAAGAGATATTGTTTGATGGAAGTGTGTGGGTGGCAAGTAAAACAAGCAGCTAAGTGTTAGCACAAGAAGCAAACTCCCCCTCTCAACGTCGTTTTTGACGTAATGAGCATTGCTTCCAATTTTCCTTGCAAATAGGCATTACTGGTGACCATGGCAACTGTCATATTCAAAAGATGTCCTGTCAGGAGCCATGAAAGGCCTAAAGACATTTGTATTAGATGGTCACAGCCATGCTAGCTAATGCTTAACAAATACACTACTGGGCTGCATTCGTCAAAATGAAGAGCACAAACATTTGTGTTTCATTAAACAGAAATTAATAAGACTCGAATAGGAAGAAACCAAACTGGACTGTTTTTTTGTGTATACAGCTGTGTTATGAAGTAATACAGGGAACATTAGTATGAATAATGATTGCACATGTGTATTCAATTTATTTCCTTTACTTCGTATACCGTCTCCTTTAACCCTTTTTCTCTATAGGTTTTTCAGAAATCAAACACAGGTTTCACAGCCGGATGAGACAGGGGTTTCAACTGTTCCCTTTCACATTATGGTGGTCCAATAGCACTTCTTTATTTAAAAGGCGCTCTGGGTCACTGGTAAATCGTACTTTTGAAAAATGTTCACATGATGACTGAGTACATGAAACTGGTGGTTTGATTTTTACCAGCAAAAGTAAATATTCTTTGTCTCTCAACAATGAGGGCCAGAACCTCAGCTGGTGTAAATGAAGCTTGGCTTTGATGGAGCTGTGCTGATTTACACCAGCTGAGGATTTGGCCCAGAGTCTATACACTACAAAATAATGTGAAATCTGTTTTTTAGTTTAGATGAAAATCAAAAGTGAAAGTCCTGGAAGCACGCAGATTCCCCTCATATGACACCCTCTTTTCTGGCTCAGTGTTACAAAACATAATTCAGAGCAGTTCCTTCTACTCTTTGCTGCAAATAAACAACAAAAGTAGACTGTGTCACACAGTTTGACAGTGACAGTCTGTACTAGCCTTATAGGCCCGAGTTGTTTTGCTTTCTCTGGGCAGCTTAACCTTGCTTTTTTCCTTCCAAAAGAATTAAAAAAAAAAAAAATTGGCCAGGAATCTTGCTCAGCAGTTAGTCCAGGCCAACTGCCCAGTGCATGTGCATGTACCAATGCTTGAATTCCCTCTATCTTAACTGGTCGTAATTATTCTTAACTTATCTTTTTCCCATTATGATGTCCTAATTTTATAGGTCTGAGAAATAATTGTCCCAACAACCATATTTTTATCACACACGGCTTTTATTCCCACAAGGCCTAGTTTTGCAACAGTTTAAAAACTTCAATATTTGTGCCAGCACTCTTTGCCCTCCCTGTTCTGTTCTCCCTGCACTCCATTCTCTTTCTTTTAGTCTGTGAAATTCCATTGTCCCACTAAATCTCTATCTTTCAGGCTAAACTGAATAAGACCCTTCATCACAGGCTGGGCAAGTGGGTGGGGGCTAGAAAATGGGAAACATTTCTCTTTCTCAGTGTGATTGTAAAATGGGAATTTGCAATGCCATTAGCATGCATATATCCAGACCAGGAATTCTGTAGAAAAGCAGACTCTGATCTAGTAATGTGGATAGGTAACCAAGTGTGTTACTTTGTTATCTAAGGTCTTGTCCATTTTTTTTTCTTAGTTCCAGGAAACAGCAACAATTGAGGGTAGAAGGAAACTAGTGATAACCACAGTTCCTCAAACCAAAACTCCAGGTCCAAACAACCCTGAGCTTTGGGGAGTTCAAAATCAAATATGAACCATGTCTAAATCTTGTAGCTTGAGCGCATCTCTGTTTCTAATTCTTATGCATATAGACTTCTAAAGCTTTTCCCCGTCAATGTCGTACAGTGGGTGGGAGGGGAGTGCATAGGAATGGCAGGACAAGCTAACCAATGTCCAATTACAAGCCCATCTTAATTGAAGCTAATCTTAGACCTGGCACGTCGATGCAGGCTAATACATGGAAATGGAACTGCCTTACTTGCACTGATGGATGATTTCCTCCTGTGAATGGAAAGAGGACAGAAATCCATTCTCATACTTCCATGCCTCTCTACAGCATTCAGAACTGTTAACCATGAGATACTGCTGTCTTGCCTGAGACAGGTGGCAGGGATCCAGGAGAATGTGCTAAAATGATATACATCCTGCCTGGAGGGACGAATCCAGGGGTCAGTGATGGGAAATTGCATCTCCACTATTAGACCTATCACTTGGTCCTTTTCAGCATCTACTTGAAGTCACTAGTTGAACTGGTCAGATGACATGGACTGAAGTGCCAGAAATATGCACGACACACTATCTCTACCTATCCATCACCACGTATGACCACAGCACCCTCACCGTGATGTCCCAGTACCTGGATGAAAACAGCTCATGAATAAAGAACAGCTAGCTGAATCTGAACCCAAGCAAGACAGGGGTGATGCTGGTGGGCAGAGGGAAGTATCCTGAAGAACTTGCAATGCTGGTGCTGTCTCCATTGGTTGAAGATACACACTCACAATTAGCCAATATATTCCATAGTCTAGAATGCTCCTGGATTCCTTGCTGACACTAAACTCACATAGCAGCATCCATGAGTAATGCTTTCTGTTAGCTCCAGTTGGCTTGGAGACTCCATCACATCCTGGAAGACAATGACCTGACCTCAGTTATTTCATGCTTTCATCATCTATTGGCTGGACTACAGCAATGCAATGTATCTGGGCATGAAGCCTTCAGTGCTTGTGTGATGGGGTGTGTACACTGGCCCATAAAGAGTTAATAGAGCCCTAGGGAGGTTATGCAAGAGGCATCCAATTAGAGAGGAGCTGCGAGGAGCAGCCAATCAGGGCTGGACTGGCTCATATAAGAAGGGCTGCAGAGCACAGCAACTTGAGTTGCTCCCTGGAGTTTGAGGAGGGAGGACTGGCTGCCTTGCAGGTAGAAGAAAGTTAGCACCTGGGACAAAGCAATTCTAGGCAGGATGAGGGGAGTGAGAGTGAGTTCCTGGCTAGCTGCTGAGATTGGCATGCTGAAGCCCTGAGGCGGAGTGAAGAAGGTGCTAGGGCCACGGGGAAGTGGCCCAGGGAAATAGACTGAGCAGTTGAAGGGGATGCAGCAAATGGTCATCGTCCACCTCACCACTCCTCACCACTGGGGAAGTGGCTAAACAGTAAACTGTGCTTGCCACTGAAGGGAGTGGCTGGACAGTGTACTGCAGTTCCCCTGGAAGGGGGGAGAATTGAGTATGACACAGCCAGAAGGCTATGTCCTAAAGAGGACATCGTGGTCCTTGGAGCAACACAAGTCCAGGAGCAGAAGCAATGGCAGCAAGGCACCACCAGAAGCGAGCGCACTGGAGAACAGATCTAATCCAGCGGACAGCCAGCAAGAGGTGCTGCAGTGGGCAGTTGCACCCCTTCACAGCTTGGGAAACTCAAGCTAGTACAGAGCACTACAGGATATCTCCTCAGCAGCACAAGTTACCACGAGCATGTCAAACCTGTCCTCTGCAATCTATACCAACTTCCCATAGAATTTCAAATCAAGTTCATGGTCTCAATCTTTTAACTTACATGGCCTGGGCCCAGGATATCTAAAAGGCCACCTAAAGCTCAAAAGTGAAGATTATGGCTAACCACTTTGCTCCTCTGGCACAATGGAACTTTCTGTAATAAGGGCAAAGCTTATCTGTGCAGGAGACAGAACCTTCTCAGGGCCAATCTGAAACTGTAGAATGAACCCCACAGGAACTAAAGACAGGGAGAGAATGAGAGAGAAAACATGTGACAGATGTTGGTCACATCAGTAGAGCCCTGGGCGGATACAAATCGGTATCTGCGGAACTGCAGCGGCGAAAGGAGCAGAATGTGGGGCCAGCACCCTGCGCCAGCAGCTCCTCCAGCTTGGCTGCACCACTCGCAGTCCTGCCCTAGTCCTAACCCTGTTCCTCCCATGCAGCTGTCTATGTCTCCTGTCAGGGGCGTGCGCATCGCTTGCACACACTAGAGCGACAAGGGACAGCTGCCAGTGAGCCTGGTGCCCGCCTCAGTGAGAGAGGCTGGGGGCAGTATAGCCACGCTGAAGGAGCTGCCGGCACAGGGTGCTGGCTCCTGGGAGTGGTGGCCCTACGTTCTGCTCTTTTCACTGCTTTGGTTCCAGGGACAGCCCTGTGGTTCTGTGGATACTGATTTATATCTGTGGATATCCACAGTGGTGTGGGGAGGGATAGCTCAGTGGTTTGAGCATTAGCCTGCTAAGGTGGCCATTTAGGGGTGAGTTCAATCCCTTAAGGTGGCCATTTAGGGGTCTGGGGCAAAAATCTGTCTGGGGATTGGTCCAACTTTGAGCATGGGGTTGGACTAGATTACCTTCTAAGGTCCCTTCCAACCTTGATATTCTATGATTCTAGTAGGTATAAATGTGTATCCATACAGGGCTCTGCACATCAGTTAATGCCCTACTGGAAGGCACTCAGATACTATAAGCATAGTAAAAGAACTATATTTACTAGATTAGAACCCAGCAAACATGTATGACCTGATTTTTTTCAAAAGTGCTGAGCATATTCAGTTCTCTTTAACTACAGAGGTATTTGTGGGTATTCTGTGCTTGTGTAACTCAGGCCACTTTGATTTAGATACCTAAATAGAAATTGGGTGCCTGACATATGGGACATGAAGTCTACTGTATGTTGTTGATGTCATCCTGAAGTATTCTTTATACTCAGAAGAGAGTTTTAAGGTGACACAACAGTTCTAAACCTGGAAATTTTCAGTGTATATTTATATTCATGAGTTTTAGAAAACAGCAAAAATACAGATATAGCAAAAATCTCTTACCACTTCTTCCCTCAGCTGTCACTACCCCTGTCCTTGTTCTTGTGCTATGAGAAGAAGTAGCAAAGGCTGGCCCACAACATGATACAATTGCACATATGTGTCTGGCTTCATTCACATGAAATATAATAGCCCAAAATATGCTTGTTCTACAGTATCAATATATGATTAGTGCAGGGGTAGGCAACCTATGGCACAGGTGCCAAAGGTGGCATGCAAGCTAATTTTCAGTGACACTCACACTGCCCAGGTCCTGGCCACCGGTCCGAGGGCTCTGCATTTTAATTTAATTTTAAATGAAGCTTCTTAAACATTTTAAAAACCTTATTTACTTTACATACAACAATAGTTTAGTTATACATTATAGACTTATAAAAAGAGATCTTCTAAAAATGTTAAAATGTATTACTAGCATGCGAAACCTTAAATTAGAGTGAATAAATGAAGACTCGGCACACCACTTCTGAAAGGTTGCCAACCCCTGGATTAGTGCATAGATATCTCTAGGCAAGGTTTTGCAGAATGTATTGATATGAGTCAAGCAGCAGAATCTAAATTATGATGCCACCGGTGTGTTAGCAGAAGATTCTAATCCTGCGTATTTCATTTGTTGGGATTCTATATTTTATGTAGTTGGTCTGTGGTGTTATATTTTGGCTACTATGTGAAAACTTTAGTAACAAACTAAAATATTAGTAACAATATTTATAAAAGCAAGTGCCCTGAACCAAATTTATCGTTGATGGCAATGGAATTTCCATTCAGGAATTTGGCACCCTGTCTTAAAATAACAGGAAAGAGACACTACCCAGGTTCCTTGAGCCCAAAATGAAATAGACTGTATAGGTCTGATTGAAAATTTTACAGAACAGTTTTCCATCAGGAAACACATCAAATGTGTTGATTTCATCAAAATTTTCAGTGGGAAATTATCAAAATGTTTCATTTCAATAAGCTCCAAACATTTCATTTTGGCTCAGTCATTTTGACTTTTATGTTACATTATCATAAATCATAAAAGTTGAAACAAAGTCAAAACAAAACTTTGATAAGATCAAAGTTAAAACATTTTTGAAATGTTCCATTTTGCAAAAAATTCCAAAGCTTTTAAATTTTAGTTTCATCCTGGAATTTCCCATGGAATAGAAATGCTTTTTTTCTGATCAGCTCTACTGTGGAAGCTGTATTTCTATTCACCCCACAAATACAGACTTATGATTGCTTCATTTTTTGTTAAATTAGAAAAAAACAAAATTTGCTGGGGAAAAAAATGGCTTTTTTTCAGGTTTCTGAGTGCATATCATATGAGTGGGTGGGGGATAATATATACTATAAAAGAAATTATTCAGCAGTGCCCCTCTCAGGCTGGGACACCAAATGACTGGAGCAAATAAAACAAAAAAGGTTTTTTTAGTTAAGACAAATAATTCATCCTTAATTTACATTATTATATGTAAGTATTGCAACATTTGATCTATAACTTATATATAATATATAAGAACATAGAAGATAAGAATGGCCATACTGGGTCAGACCAAAGGTCCATCTAGCCCAGTATCCTGTCTTCCTACAGTTGCCAATGCCAGGGACTTAAGAGGGAATGAACAGAACAAGGCAATCATAGAGTAATCCATCCCCCGTCTGGCAATCATAGGCTACGGACACCCAGAGCATGGGGTTGCATCGGTGACCATCTTGGCTAATAGCCATTGATGTTACTTCACCAACCTTGATGACAGGTTTCAGAGTGGTAGCCGTGTTAGTCTGTATCAGCAAAAAGAACAAGGAGTATTTGAAGTACTCCTCGTTCTTTTCACCAACCTTGTCTCTCTAATATAACATTTCACAGTGATCTGACTGATCCCTTCCAATACTTTTGAACAACATACAAATCTGGTCTTTCACTTGGTAATTTACTGACCCAGGAGAACTCAGTTTGGGTGTACTATATGCTTTCCAGAAAGGTTCCTCTTTAAAAAAACAAACAAACATTGTTTCAGGCGGATTGACTAAGACAAAAGGAGGTGAAAGTGACTTAGTGGAGATCAGTATCAAGGGTGGAGGTGTCATCTTTAATTTTAATTGCCTTGCTTTGGGCTCTTGGCATGAAAACAATGCCATCAGTCAGTGTTTTGGAATGTTTACTCCACTTATTATTTAATGAGACCTTTAAAAAATAAAATGATCTCTCATAGAAACATATGAAGGTTGACAGGAAGAACCATTGTAGCTTATTTGAAACTATTGCTAACTACTGTGTGACGGTATTTTTTTACTAGCTCTTTAGAAGTCTGATTACTTTTCCAGTAGATTGGAATATTTTATATCTGTTACAGCTCAATATCAAAATACGTGTTTAGGGACATTTTAAATTAAAAACTGTTCACCAATAGATCTTTAGGCTGTGTCTGTTATGTGGATGAATTAAGTTTGCATGCTATATGGTCTAATGATTTTTTGTTAAGAAACAGCTTTGGATAGAAGTCACTTTTCCAAATTAAATAAATATGTTGTTTCTGATTTTCCAAAATAGCCAAAGGAGCAGCTCACATTCTAAATCAATGGCCTGCAAAATTTCACTTTGAAAAGTTAGGACATTTTTCATTTAGCGGAGCATAAAATATCTCTGAAACAATGAACCTCTCTGCATGGCACCAATCCTGCAGATCTTACTCACACAAGTAAAACTTTTTCATGAGAGAACATTCTTTTTAACAAGGTTATTGCTGGGTCTGTTTCAAATGTACTGAGGATGGTGCCTAAAGCTGTTAGAAATCAAGACTCCCATTGACTTCAGTGGACTTGATCCAGTCCTAAGTATGCAGTTCAGGATAATGGACAACTTCCTTGATACAGAGAAGAACAACAAACACCTTTGTTTCCCAAATACCTCAGTAATAGGTGTAGTAGAAATACCAAGGCACAGACACCCAAGCCAAAACAGAGAACAGCTTGGGCCAGATTCTACCATCATCTGTGCCTGTGAAATCCCAGTGAAAAATTGAAGGCCCAATTTCGTCCAGGGTGTTCACGATTTCATTGTCTGCTTACATTTATATACCACCTTGACTAACACTTCTGTCCTTTGCGTGAAGAGTTCTCATCTTGGATGAGATACAGCTCTTGTTAGCATTGGCAGCAGCTGTGCACAACTATCTCTCCCCTATTTTCCCTGCCAAAAAAGTATGTTTAGCTGTACAGGAAGTGTTGGGCCTCTTTGTCATAAACAGATAGTTAAGGGTTGATGCCTCTTTTACCTGTAAAGGGCTAAGAAGCTCAGTAAACCTGGCTGACACCTGACCAGAGGACCAATAAGGGGACAAGATACTTTCAAATCTCGGTGGAGGGAAGTCTTTGTTTGTGCTCTTTGTTTTGGGTGTTGTTCGCTCTTGGGACTAAGAGGGACCAGACGTCAATCCAGTCTCTACAAATCTTTCTGAATCAGTCTCTCATGTTTCAAACTTGTAAGTATAGTCAGGCAAGGCGTGTTAGTCTTAATTTTGTTTTCTCAACTTGTAAATGTTTCTTTTTGCTGAGAGGATTTTACCTCTGTTTGCTGTAACTTTGAACCTAAGTCTAGAGGGGGTTCCTCTTGGCTATACGAATTTGATTACCCTGTAAAGTATTTTCCATCCTGATTTTACAGAGATGATTTTTACCTTTCTTCTTTAATTAAAAGCTTTCTTTTTAAGAACCTGATTGATTTTTCCTTGTTTTAAGATCCAAGGGCATTGGATCTGGACTCACCAGGGATTGGTGGGGGAAAGGAGGGGGGATGGTTAATTTCTCCTTGTTTTAAGATCCAAGGGGTTTGGATCTGTGTTCACCAGGGAATTGGTGAAGTCCCTCAAGGCCACCCAGGGAGGGGAGAGTTTTGGGGGGACAGGAAGTGCTCCAGACACTGAAATTTCTGGATGGTGGCAGAGTTACGAGATCTAAGCTAGTAATTAAGCTTAGAAGTGTCCATGCAGATTCCCACATTTGTACCCTAAAGTTCAAAGTGGAAAGGAACCTTGACATGGTGGTAGCGGTGGGATATTTTTAGGAACCAAAAGCCAGTAGGATTTTTTTTCTCTCCTTTCTAGCTGCTTAGGAAGCAGCCTGAAGGCAGAGGTGTTAAGTTTTTTAACAAGGGTCTTTGTTAAGAGGAGGCTTCAAGCTGTGAGCAAGCAGCCAGCAAAAGGAATTTACAAGCTGAATTGTTTTCTTTCTTTATACCTCTCAAGTATAGCTAGTTAGAAGCCTCTGTTAACCAAGCTGCCCTGAGCTGAGCGCATCCCAGTTTCAGTGAGCTGCAGACGGGTGTGGCCAGCACAAGAAAGCAGGAAAATGAGTACCAGTGGAGCAACTAACAAACTAGAGCTGGCTAGGCTGGAAGCAACAGAGAAAGACAACAAACATAAAAGACAGATGGAAATAAAACAGAAATAGCCAGAGAAGAGACTGCCCACAAAAGAGCTATGGAGGCAAGAGAAAAAGAGATGAAGCCGAAAAAAAAATGGAACTAAAACAAAAAAAATGGAGATGAAACCAAAAAAGGTGAAGAAAAAAGAAAAAAAAAAAAGAAAAAGCCAAAGAGGCTGACCACCGGAAAGCTATGGAGATAAAACAAAAAGAAATGGAGCTCCAGAGGGAGGCCCACCAGCAGGCCCTGGAATTAGCAAGGGCTAAGCCAAATGTACCAGCCAACCCTAACAACCCTTCTCCGGGTACTGTTTCCCATCCCAGAAAATTCCCCTCCTACAAGGCAGGTGATGATACTGAAGCCTTCTTAGAAAATTTCAAAAGGGCCTGCCATGCGTACAGCATCCCTACAAATCAGTACATGATAGAGCTGAGGCCACAGCTCAGTGGACCCTTAGCAGAGGTGGCGGCTGAAATGCCTAAGAAACACATGAACGATTATAAACTTCTTCAAACCAAGGTCAGAATCAGAATGGGGTTAACACCTGAGCATGCCCGTCAGCGGTTCAAGGCCCTAAGGTGGAAACCAGATGTGTCATTCACCCGACACACCTACCACATTGGAAAGAATTGGGATGCCTGGATATCAGAAGCAAGTGCTAAATCTCTGGAAGAGCTGTCCTTCCTAATGCAAATGGAGCAGTTCTTAGAGGGTGTTCCTGAGGAAATAGAAAGGTACATCCTAGATGGGAAGCCCAAAACTGTAACCGAGGCGGGGGAGATTGGAGCCAGATGGGTGGAAGTGGCAGAAAAGAAAAAAACTACTAGCAAGGGGAGAGAATATCAGAGGGGCCAAACCGAAAATAAACTCTATCACTGGGGGCAACCCAAGACCCCACCTACAACCCAAGGAAAGCCCCAGACACCCTATTGTCCCACCTCACCAGTCTCCAGCAACCCACCTCAACTCAGTGACCAGTCAGCTGGGTGATGTTTTAAATGTAATGAACTGGGACATATAAAGGCCCACTGCCCCAAGAACCCCAACCGATTACAGTTCATTACACCACAATCACACCAAAGATCCCCAGGCCCAGTTGCCTCTCAAATACCCTTGGAGCGAAGGGAAAACTTGAGAGTGGGCGAAAAGAAGGTTATCGCGTGGAAAGACATGGGGGCACAAGTGTCAGCTATCCACCAATCCTTAGCGGACCCCAAATTCATCAACCCAGAAGCCCAAGTGACAATTCACCCATTCATGTCAAAATCTGTAAACTTGCCTACAGCTGAGTTACCTGTCCAGTACAAGGGCTGGTCAGGAATGTGGACTTTTGCAGTCTATGACAATTATCCCATCCCCAAGCTACTGGGGGAAGACTTGGACAACCATGTGAAGGTGGCCAAGAGGGTGGGAATGGTCACACGCAGCCAGGCCAAGCAAGCTTCCACACTCATCCCTGTTCCTGAGCCGTCCACAAGGGCCCCGTCTGTGTTACCAGAGACCCAGACAGAGGTGGTGGAACCTAATCCCCTGCCAATGACTGCAACAGCCATAGTGCATCCAGTCCCAGAACCAGAACTGGAAAAGCAACCAGCACCAGAACCATTGCCAACACTGACTCCAGCGCTTGCAAACCCATCTACAACTCCAATGCCAGAGGGCACCAGCGGGCCTGAACTGGCAGAAGCAGCAGACAACCCTACCCAAGAGGCTCAGCCACAGCCTGAAATATCACACAGTGCACCAGCGGAAAGCGGTTCACAATCAACGAAAACAACCCCATCAGCTACATTGCTTCCAGAGGGACCAAGCCTAAGTCCACAATCTAAGGAGAAACTGATGTCTCCAGCCTCAAGGGAACAATTCCAGGCTGAGAAGAAAGCAGATGATAGCCTTCAGGAAGCTTGGGGGGTGGCATGGAGCACCCCACCACCTCTCAGCTCTTCTAACCGATCCCGGTTTGTTGTAGAACAAGGACTTTTAAACAAGAAAACTGTTTCTGGTGGACACTAGGAAGACTGGCGTCCTCAAAGACAATTGGTAGTTCCAACTAAGTACCGGGTAAAGCTCTTGAGTTTAGCTCATGATCATCCCAGTGGCCATTCTGGGATAAATAGAACCAAAGACCGATTGGGAAAGTCCTTCCACTGGGAGGAAATGGGCAAGGATGTTGCTAATTATGTCCGGTCTTGTAAGGTGTACCAACGAGTGGGAAAGCCACAAGACCAGGTCAAAGCCCCTCTCCAGCCACTCCCCATAACTGAGGTCCAATTTCAGCAAGTAGCTGTGGATATTCTGGGTCCTTTCCCAAAAAAGATCCCCAGAGGAAAGCAGTACATACTGACTTTCATGGACTTTGCTACCCGATGACCGGAAGCAGTAGCTCTAAGCAACACCAGGGCTAAAACGGTGTGCCAGGCCTTAGCAGACATTTTTGCCAAGGTAGGTTGGCCCTCCGACATCCTTACAGATTCGGGAACTAATTTCCTGGCAGGAACCATGAAAAATCTGTGGGAAGCTCATGGGGTGAATCACTTGGTTGTCAATCCTTACCACCATCAAACCAATGGCCCGGTGGAGAGGTTTAATGAAACTTTGGGGGCCATACTATGTAAATTCGTAAATGAACACTCCAATGATTGGGACCTAGTGTTGCAGCAGCTGCTTTTTGCCTACAGGGCTGTACCACATCCCAATTTAGGGTTTTCACCATTTGAACTTGTGTATGTCCACGAGGTTAAGGGGCCATTACAGTTAGTGAAGCAGCAGTGGGAGGGGTTTACGCCTTCTCCAGAAACTAACATTCTAGACTTTGTAAGCAACCTACAAAGCACCCTCTGACACTTTTTAGCCCTTGCTAAAGAAAACCTAAAGAATGCTAAGGAAGAGCAAAAGGCCTGGTATGATAAACATACCAAAGAGTGTTCCTTCAAAGTAGGGAACCAGGTTATGGTCTTAAAGGTGCAACAGGCCCATAAAATGGAAGTGTCATGGAAAGGGCCCTTCACAGTCCAAGAGTGCCTAGGAGATGTTCCAGAATCTCATAGCATTCCCCTCCTCAACCCTACAGCCTAAAGTGTACCATGTTAATTCTCTAAAGCCCTTTTATTCCAGAGACTTAAAGGTTTGCCAGTTTACAGCCCAGGGAGGAGACGACGCCAAGTGGCCTGCAGGTGTCTACTACGAAGGAAAAAATGACGGTGGTGTGGAAGAGGTGTACCTCTCCGCAACCCTGGAATGTCTGCAGCGGCAACAGACCAAGGAGCAGTGCACTAGCTTCGCCCCAATGTTCTCAACCACCCCAGGATGGACCGAACGTGCATACCACTCCATTGACACAGGTAATGCTCACCCAATTAGAACCCCACCCTACAGGGTGTGTCCTCATGCCCAAGCTGCTATAGAATGGGAGATCCAAAGCATGCTACAGATGGGTATAATCCGCCCCTCTGACAGTGCATGGGCATCTCCAGTAGCTCTAGTGGGGAAATACGCTTTTGCATGGACTACCGTAAGCTAAATGCTGTAACTCATCCTGACAACTATCCAATGCCATGCACTGATAAGCTGCTGAAGAAATTGGGACGTGCCCAGTTCATCTCTACAATAGACTTAACCAAGGGGTACTGGCAAGTACCGCTAAATAAACCCGCCAAAGAAAGGTCAGCCTTCATCACCCAGGCAGGGGTGTATAAATTTAATGTGCTTCCTTTCGGGCTGTGAAATGCACCCGCCACCTTCCAAAGACTTGTAGATGGTCTCCTAGCAGGATTGGGAAAATCTGCGGTTGCCTACCTCGATAATGTGACCATTTTTTCTAATTCATGGGCTGAACACCTGAAACACTTGGAAAAAGTCTTTAAGCGCATCAGGCAGGCAGGACTAACTGTTAAGGCTAAAAAGTGTCAAATAGTCCAAAACAGAGTGACTTACCTTGAACACCATGTGGGTCAAGGAACAATAACTCCCCTACAGGCCAAGGTAAATGCTATCCAAAAGTGGCCTGTCCCAAAGTCAAAGAAACAGGTCCAATCCTTCTTAGGCTTGACGGGATATTACAGGCGATTTGTACCACACTACAGCCAAATCGCTGCCCCACTAACAGATCTGACCAGAAAAACACAGCCAAATGCAGTTAAGTGGACTGATGAGTGCCAAAAGGCCTTTAACCAGCTTAAGGCAACACTCATGTCTGACCCTGTGCTAAGGGCCCCAGACTTTAACAAACCATTCCTAGTAACCACAGATGCGTCTAAGCGTGGTGTAGGAGCAGTTTTAATGCAGGAAGGACCAGATCAAGAATTTCATCCTGTCGTGTTTCTCAGCAAAAAACTGTCTGAGAGGGAAAGCCACTGGTCAATCAGTGAAAAAGAATGCTACGCCATTGTGTATGCCCTGGAAAAGCTACACCCATACGTTTGGGGACGGCGTTTCCAGTTACAAACCGACCATGCTGCGCTAAAGTGGCTTCATACTGCCAAGGGAAACAAAAAAAAAACTTCTTCAATGAAGTTTAGCTCTCCAAAATTTTGATTTCGAAATTCAACACATTTCAGGAGCTTCTAACAAAGTAGCTGGTGCACTCTCCCTTGAAAGTTTCCCAAAATCAGTTGGTTAAAAATTGTCCTTAAAATGTAAAAAATCTTGTAGTTTTACATAATTAGTAGTATATGTAAAGGTGCATGTGTTTTATTAATCTGTTTATTCTAAAGTTCTAGGAAAAAATCACCGCCAGTGTGGTTCCACACTGTCTGAAATTTGGGAGGGCGTGTCATAAACAGATAGTTAAGGGTTAATGCCTTTTTTACCTGTAAAGGGATAAGAAGCTCAGTAAACCTGGCTGACACCTGACCAGAGGACCAATAAGGGAACAAAATACTTTCAAATCTTGGTGGAGGGAAGTCTTTGTTTGTACTCTTTGTTTTGGGTGTTGTTCGCTCTTGGGACTAAAAGGGACCAGATGTCCATCCAGTCTCTACAAATCTTTCTGAATCAGTCTTTCATGTTTCAAACTTGTAAGTATAGTCAGGCAAGGCGTGTTAGTCTTAATTTTGTTTTCTCAACTTGTAAATGTTTCTTTTTGCTGAGAGGATTTTACCTCTGTTTGCTGTAACTTTAAACCTAAGTCTAGAGGGGGTTCCTCCGGGCTATACAAATTTGATTACCCTGTAAAGTATTTTCCATCCTGATTTTACAAAAATAATTTTTGCCTTTCTTCTTTAATTAAAAGCTTTCTTTTTAAAAACCTAATTAATTTTTCCTTGTTTTAAGATCCAAGGGGATTGGATCTGGACTCACCAGGGATTGGTGGGGGAAAGGAGGGGGGGTGGTTAATTTCTCCTTGTTTTAATATCCAAGGGGTTTGGATCTGTCTTCACCAGGGATTTGGTGAAGTCCCTCAAGGCCACCCAGGGAGGGGAGAGTTTTGGAGGGACAGGAAGTGCTCCAGACACTGAAATTTCTGGATGGTGGCAGAGTTATGAGATCTAAGCTAGTAATTAAGCTTAAAAGTGTCCATGTAGGTCCTCAGATTTGTACCCTAAAGTTCAACACTCTTACACAAAGTTGTATCAATAAGAGTAGACTAATATATTTTAAGGCCAAAGAGGACCATTAGATCATTAGTCTAAGCTCATGCATAGCACAGGGCATAGAGCTTCACCAAGTTACCCTTGTACTGAGCCTAATAACTTATATTGACAGTACAGCATATTTTCCAGAATACAGCCAATATTGGTCTGAAGACATCAAGAGATGAAGAATCCATCACTTCCCATGGTAGCTTGTTCCAATGGTTAAATTTTCCATTTAACATTTGTGCCTTATTTCTAATTTGAAATTGTCTAATTTCTAGCCATTGGTTGTTAGGATGCCTTTCTCTGCTGGACTAAAGAGCCAGTTAGTACCGGGTGTTTTCTCCCTGTGACGGTATTTATGCCCTGTAATCAAGTTGCCTACCTCTCATCTTTTTGATAAACTAAACAGATGGAGCTCTTTGAGTCTCTCACTGTCGGGCATTTTCTTCAGGACATGAATCATTTTTATGCCTTTTTTTCGCTCCTTCTCCAGTTTTTCAACATCCTTTTGAAAACATGGATACCAGAACTGGGCACAGTATTCTAATATGAGTCTCACCAATACTGTATAGAGGTAAAATTACCTCCCTGTCCTACTTGCTACTTTCCTCTTTGCCTCCAATGATTGCATTTAGCTCTTTTTGTCACAGCAGTGCACTGGGCGCTCGTGTTGAGTTATTTGTGCACTATACCCTCTAAATCTTTTTCGCAGGATATCTTTCCAGGATACAGGCTCCTATTCTGCAGGTGTGGCCTGCAATCTTTGTTCCTAGATGTATGACCTTGCATTTGTCTGTATTAAAACACATTTAGTTCAACTATGCAAAGCTCAGATCACTCTGTGTGACTGCCCTGTCCTCATCATTATTTACTGCTCTGCCAGTCTTAGTGTCAGCCACAAACTTTATCAGCAGTGACTGTATATGCACTACCAGATCACTCCTAAAACAAATACTGAATAGTGCTAGGCCTAGTACAAATCCCTGTGGAAACCTACTGAGAACACCCCTATTCGATGATGATTTCCCATTGACAACTACTTTTTGTCATTACCAGTTCTTAATTCATTTAACGTATGCATTATTCATATTGTATATTGCTAATTTTTTAATCAGAATGATATGTGCCATACAAAAAGTTAAGTAGATTTCATCTACTCAGTTAATTGTATCAACCAACCTTGTAAAATCATCAAAAAATGAAATCATTGGTTTGAAAAGCCCTTTCCTTCCATAAAGCTATGTTGACTGGCAATAATAATACTCCTATCCTTTAATTCTTTATTGATTTAATCTCTCAGCAGCTTTTCCATTATTTTTCCTAGAATTAATGTCGAGTCAATTGGTTTATAATTACTGCGGCCTAGAGTCCTGCAATTTGACCCGAACTCAATGGGGCCTGACTAAAAGGGTTGTGGTCAGGTGGGGTTGACTCTCCTTCTTCTGCGTGTGGGGTTGGCATGGCGGTGGCTGCGTGCCCCGCTACTGTCAGCTACCGCCAGCTCACAGTGCTGTGTGTGTTTGCAGTGAAGTGAGTGTGCCAACCTGAGGAGTTGCCTCCATGTCTCACTCTGCAGCACACAGCCCTGGCAAGGCACAGGCGGCACTCAGTGGGGGTGAGGCATTGAGCTGCTGCCATGCCAATCTCATTAGCAGGAGGTGACGACCTTGACTCGGGTCCAGGTCAAATCAGATCAGAAACTGACTCGATCCCCTCAAGCCCTGGTCAGGTCTGCTCAGGCCAGGCTTTAAAATTAGGCTCCTACAGACCCTTCCCAGGGCATCCCACTTGCCCTCTACAGATGTTGACATAACACTAATACTCTTCAGTATTCTAAGATCTATTCAAAATGATCATCAGTGGGCCAGAAGTCTTCTCAGCCAAACATTTTAGGTTTGAGTGCAAGTTATCCAGATCTGCTGATTTTAAAATCTTTATCACAAGTAGATGCCATGACAGGAGTACATTATCGTGCTTCTTTCCCAATACCAAATGGAAATATTTGCTATAAACTTCTGCCCTTTCTGCATCATTAACAATCTCATCATCTTGATCTAGTAATATGCCTGTATTATTCTTAGAAATTCTTCAGTTCCTGATACACTTAAAAAAACTAAACCCTCCTTCTGGTTGTCCTTAGCCCTGCAAGCTCTGATTTTTTTCCCCCTGATGTCTTTAACTCCCCTTACCAACTTTCTGTGCTTCATAAGATCTAATTGTATTGATTGCTGTCTACTTCACCTTTTTTATATGTTACTTTTTTATTCCTAACTGCAACTTTCATTTTCCTTCTTAACCAGGATTGGCTTTTACCCAAAGTTGTCCTCTTTTACAGTTGTGGGATTGTGACTTTTTAGTCATTTAATATACTTTTCATAAAGAACTCTCAATCTTCATTCCCCTTCTTCTGGTTAAGGTGTTTCCTCCCAATTAATTCATTCTGTAAGAAGCTATCCACAAACACCTTTGAAACCATGCCAGCAAGCATCATATTTAAAGGGCAGATGTTCCTAACACAGTTCTAGCATAGTTTCCTTGAGCAATGTGAACAGACACTTTTTATTCTTACACTATATGTGAAGATAATTTGGCTTCAACCAGAATACAGACAGGGCGTATGTATGTAACTCAGGATGATGGAATAAAACGTGAAGCAGGGGAAGAACTTTACAATCTTCTATTAAAAATCAGAATAAGACTCACAAGGTAGATACAAAAATATATTATGTGAAAACATTTTCTCTCCACAGTAGAAACGTGTTTAACAAATAACCTTATTGCACAATTCTTTGGTTAGGAGGGCTGTGTTGGCTGTTCCCGAAAACTGCATTAATTTAACAGATTTATTCTTTTTTAATATCATATTGGTGTTCTAAGCCACTGAACTTTTTGGTGACCTGGCAGTTTATGCTTTTAATGGGTTTATCAGATACAGCAGAATCTCAGAGTTATGAACACCTCGGGAATGGAGCTTGTCTGTAACTCTCAAATGTTCCGAACTCTGAACAAAACATTATGGTGGTTCTTTCAGAAACTTACAACTGAACATCGACTTAATACAGCTTTGAACCTTTACTGTGCAGAAGAAGAATGCTGCTTTTAACCATCTTAATCTAAATGAAACAAGCACAGAAACAGTTGCCTTACCTTGTCAAATCTTTTTGTTTAAACTTCCCATTTATTTTTAAATAGTTTGTTTAACACAGTATTGTACTGTATTTTCCTTTTTTTTTTTTTTTTCCGGTCTCTGCTGCTGCCTGATTGTGTCCTTCCAGTTCCAAATGAGGTGTGTGGTTGACTGGGCAGTTCGTAACGCTGGTGTTCATAACTCTGAGGTTCTACCGTAATCATTTAAAACCATGTCAGTGTAGTTCTGTACATTTTTGGGTATGTGCATAGAACAGTTATTCTTCTAACAGGACTATTCCTTTATTGGTTAGTTAAAAGGCACTTCATTTAAGTGAGCTCTACTGTGTAAGCCTGTCCACAGGAGCTAATGACTTTGCATTTTACAGTGAGCTGTCTTTAATGAAGAGGCTATATACAAGATTTTAATAGAGTCCAGAGTCCTGGCTGATTTGGCTTACACAGCATTGAAGACTTTTAAATGAAACTAGCGATGGACTTGGATGTCTCGTTTTGGTTTTGGTGCAATGTCCATCGTGTTTCAGGGCCGCCCGGGGAGGAGGGGGACGGCAAGAGGCAATTTGCCCTGGACCCCGCAGGGGCCCCTACAAGAGTTTTTCGGGGCCTCTGGAGTGGAGTCCTTCACTTGCTCTGGGGTCCCCGGCAAACTCTCGCAGAGCCTGGGCCCCCGGAGCGTCTTCCACTCCAGGTCATTGTCGGCAATTCGGTGGCGGGGGGTTCTTCCGCTCCAGGACCTGCCACCGAAGTGCCCCGAAGACCACAGTGGGGGGTCCTTTTGGCACTTCGGCGGTGGGTCCCGGGGTGGGTCTTCGGTGGCAATTTGGTGGAAGACCCCAGGCCCCCTGAATCCTCTGTTGTGTTTTGGTTTTGTAAAGACAAAGCCAAAACTTCTCTTTATTTTGGTTTTGGATTGATGACCCATAGGAAATAGTGGAAGACCCCAAGTCTTTTGGATAGATACTGTAGTGATGGGTATTGGATTTATAGAATGCAGTAGACCTAGGAGTGTGAGTAAAAGAGGAGTATAGTACCTAATGTGTGTATCAATTGCAGCCAGAGACGAACGACAGAACAAAATTTGACTCTATTGACGTTGATGGACAAGGACATATAATGAGGAGCTTAGTATGTAAATGTTGGAATAAAGTTACCTCTAAGAAGAAGGATCTCAATATGTAAATGGTGGGATCACAGGTCACAAGAAATCCCCTCTAAGAAAGAGGGACTCAGTATATAAATCATGAGAGCTCAATCTTGGTGAAAGCCTGCTACAACAAAGAGGACTCAGTATGTACATGGTGGGAGCATAGGTCGCTCCAGTTTAAGTCCCCTATAAAAAAATTCAGTACTTAAATGGTGGGAGAACAGTGTCACTGTAAGTCCCCTGTAACAATAAAGAAATTATTTATTTTGGTGATGGAATCAGCTGCCCCCAGGGCTCTGCTATAATTTCTGAATATAATGCTGCAACATGTATCTCTGTGAGTATGTACAGTATGGATTACTGTAGCAGCTCTGAGAGTCTAAAGTGATCTGTCAAATGAATGTATTTTTCTACTTAAAAGACGACACTGATCGCTTCTTCCTATTTTCTAAATAGCCAGGTGCTCTGAGAGTAACCCTCTCTGTATTTTGTAAGAGCAGGGTACTGAACAGTTCTCACTTTTTTGTATACTAACAGCTCTGGGTGCTTTATAGATCTCACCCTCTTTGAATATCTAAATTGCTGGGTTTAGAAATACTCTCCATAAATCTCTCGGTGCTATAAGGATCTCACTCTTTCTGAGTTACTAAAGTGCAAGGGTACCATAGAAAATCTCCCATAGGTGAGTGTGTGTACCCTGTACAGGGATGAACCATTCAAGGGCTGCACTTTATAGCTCTCTTTCCCCGCTTTTGTTTTCTCTCCCCAGACCACTCTGAAATGTGCTGGTCTGTCCCTGCACAGCTGCTGGCTTGGGCCACATTGTACCAAGTTTGGCCAGGGCCACCCAGAGGATTCAGGGGGTCTTGGGCAAAGCAATTTTGGAGGCCCCTTCCATAAAAAAAAGCTGCAATACTATAGAATACTATATTTTGTGGAGGCCTGGGGAAATTGCCCCACTTGCCGCCCCCCCGCCCTCCCCCCCCCCCCCCGGGGAGCCCTGAGTTTTGCTGCTTTCTGCTTCTTCCTGCCTAGCCCAGCACTGCTCTGCACCTGGCACCAGCTGCAACATGTAGCAGTCTGGAATACTATGGGCTGCACGGATGAGAATTTTGTCCACAGCAGAGGAATTTTTGTGGAACATCTCTTCTTGTGCTATATTAGCCAGTTCTGAGTTGAAGAAAATCTCTTCTCCTTCCTGCAGTTGTGGCTCACACTTGGATCCAGAACAAATGAATTAGGTTTGATGCTCAGAGACCATGGTGGTAAAGGCCATAAAAGTACCCAGATATAGGTATAGGCCTTTGGCTCTGAGCTCAACATTCAGGGAAGTGCAGATGGAGATGGTGTACCAGTAAAGGACCAGACTGTGACCCATGTAAGGATGCTCCCTTACTCCCCTGTGTTATCTCCCTGTATCGAAGCAGAGCAGGTAGCAGAGTAAGAGGGTGAGTAGCCTCCATGGGGTTGCTGCTCCCCTTCCTTTGCTGCTTGGTGGGGCTGGGACTTGGGCAAACCTTTGGATCCCCCTAATGCCCATCAGTAGAGCTGAGCTGGCACTCTAGGGGAAGTAATCAGCACCACCTATAGAGGTGACATAGATTATTTCCTCCCCAGAGCAAGGAACGAAACTCTGACACAGTTTGGTTCGTGGTCTTCTACTGGGGCAGGACAACGAGTCAAATGGTGTCTAAGGCCTGGTCTACACTGTGGGGGGATCGATCTAAGTTACGCAACTTCAGCTACGTGAATAGCATAGCTGAAGTCGACGTACTTAGACCTACTCACCATGGTGTCTTCACTGCGGCGAGTTGACTGCTGCCGCTCCCGCGTCAACTCTGCCTGCGCCTCTTGCCACAGTGGAATACAGGAGTCGATGGGAGAGTGCTCGGGATCGATTTATTGCGTCTAAACTAGATGTGATAAATCAATCTCCGCTGGATCGATTGCTGCCTGCCAATCCGGCAGGTAGTGTAGACATACCCTAAGAGTCTTTAGGCAGAGCCCTAACCCTTAGGTAGGAGCACCCTCTCTCGTTTGCACTGGGATTTAGCATCCCTACCCGCTGCTTAGCACATGAGGTTCAGATTAGGGTGGTCCCCTCAACCAGGACGTTCTAAGCACTGTTCTGCTGTCCTTTACTTGTACACTAAAGATAACATTTCATTACCCCTGCACTCAACACTAAAGTGAATTGCAAGCCCAAACCAACCAAAACTGATCATTTTGGCAAAGTAACTGTCTGCTGGACACCCAGACAGAGTAGGTATGTCTATACAAACAGTCTGCTCCTGAAGTCTGTTCCCCCAGCTGTCAGGGTAGCTCATTCAGACCCTGCTTACACAGGTGTAAATCCCATTGAAGGCAATAGATCTGAGCCTGATCTCGGGACATAACTTACAGTGGAGTAACTGCATGAGTTCAGAGAAATTCCTTCCGATTTACACTGGAACAGATGACTTCAGAACTGGGTCCATTAAATTTAACAGGTCCATAATACTGCACTCGTGTAACTGAGAGTAACATTTGGCCCTACTTTTCAGCAGGGCTCCATATAATTTGGATTACACATTCGTATATGTATTTCTGCGATGAGTCTTGCCTTGTGGATAGTTTGTGAGAACAGCAAAGCAAAACAAAGAGGTTCCGGTGTGGAGCTAGTAGTGGATCAGGCTCTGATCGGATAACAAGCCTGCACGTCCCTCTTTTAAAAATAAAACTAGTATAATGGTATAACTTCAAATATAAGTTATATGTGTTATGGCCAATAGATTCAAACTGGGGTGCCTAAAGTGAGGTACCTAACTAAAAGTGGCCTGATTTTCAGAGCCGCTTAGAACCTGCAGCTCTCATAGACCTCTGTAAATTCAGGCCATTTATTTAGGTGCCTAACTCTGGATTTAGATTCCTCACTGAGGGCCAGATCCTGAATTTATTGAAATCCAGGGCAAAACACGTGTTGAGTTCAAAGGTGAGGGATCAGGCCCATTAGGCCAAAAAAAATTGATCAAAATATTTCATTTTAAAAAAAACAAAGGGTGGTGAATGTTTTAAAATTATTTCCACCATTGTATGAAAATGCAACATTCCTATTCAAAACTGGGAACAAAAGAAGCTCTGAGCCAGCAATGCACTTAAAGATGTGGGTAGCATAAAGCATGTAAGCAGGCCAGTGACTTCCACGGGACTAGTCATGTGCTTAAAGTTACACGTGTGCTTAAGTGTCCTTTCTGGATCAGTGTAGTTGTAGCCGTGTTGGTCCCAAGATATTAGAGAGACAAGGTGGGTGAGGTCATATCTGTTATTGGACCAACATCTGTTGGTGAGAGAGACAAAGATATTACCCCACCTGCTTTGTCTTTCTGGATCGGGACCATTTACAGCTAATAGAGTATACTTGTGATGTCCAGAACTGGAAGGGTCTGATTAGTAATTGTAAAGGTGGTGAGGGTGCTCTGTAACAGTAACAGCACTGCTTTAGTTAAGCGTCAGTTGTCATTACCATTATATTTCCTATTTTCCCTGGGTTGTGCCCAGTCTTTTTGAATTTGTTTATGGACTAAAATTCACCATAGCTATTGGCAAGTTGATTGGGAGTGTATTTTTTCCCCCGTGGAATGGTTTGAAATCAACTAAACACTCCTTGAGAATGGAGAGATGGTTGGCGATAGCATTTTCTAACCAAAAATGGCTTAGAGGTAAATTCTGAGTTTTGTTGTCACAGTTTCATTTGGTAGAGCATAGGGAGGGTGAGCAGTGTTGCCGACTCCCATGATTTTATCACAGTTTTGGCTCCTGCTGCAGACAGTCTTGTGATGATGTGAAAAGCTCTGGCCATCACATGATTCTAGGGAAGCAAAATACAGGAGATCAAGGAATGCAGAACTAAATCCATCATTTGTATGACTGCATGAGTTGCTCTTACAAACAAAGATTGAGTTTAAAGTATTCATTATCATGTAAGTGTCTTCTGACCCATTTTCCCTAAAACATTTTGATTCAGATTTATGTTAAATCATGTACCTCGTACTCTGTTTTCCATTTATTCTCTGCTTCTAGGGTGGTAGAATTTATTATCCCACAATTTTCACATATCAGATTCCCTTGGTAGGTTTAAAATCAACCTTAAAACATTGTTTTTTCTATTTTTAAAAGTTCATTGTATTTTGTTGGCATGTGGTGCTTATGTTCATTCAAACTTACTTGTTATGAAGTGCATATGATGAGTGCTAATGGTCCTATATAAATTAATATAGGTAATAAAACTTTTCAACAAAACATTGGCTCTTTGAGGACATCTCTCACCACCCAAACTCACAGAAGGCTGTTATGTTTTTTAAAACATTTATTTGTATCTCACAAGAGTTAATAAGCACTGATCACCTTCAAGTCTGTCAATCACCAACCCTGTTGATCCCACTTTTTGACTGGATGGAAGAATGACTCCAGCCCAGCACTTGAGTAGCTCCTGTTTGCTGTACAACCTTGGATGTGGGAATGAAAGGGAAAAAGAATCCTGCATTGTGGGCTATTGGAGGAAGGGAGCTTGTTGGCATGAGATTTCCTGCTTCCCCAATAGGATGTGCAACTTTCAGCCATGAACCTATTGCTTTACTTTCTGGGGCTTCCACAGCAGCCAGGCCAAGTTTGCTGCTAGGAGCCAGAATCTGTGACGGTATGAAACATGCATGGCCCAAGCAGGCTGTGGATATTTTCAGCTGGTTCAAGCCCAGAAGGTTTTCTTTTTATCAAAAATGTTCCCTGGCCCTAACACATGTGCAGACCTACATGAAGCTATCAAGAAGGCTTCCTCCCCCAACTATCTTGTTTAGCAGAAATTCAGCTGCCTAGCAAAACCATTTCTTATCCAATTCCTCAGAGACTGCAGAGGAGTGTAGAGATTTAATTATAATCTCTTTCTCCACCTCCAACAGAACATTAATTATTTTCATGAGCTAAGCCAAAACCTTGTTTTAGATGCTGCAAGAGCTATTTTTTTTAATTTCCAGCTTTAACCAGCTCTGAATTGTAGTAGCAGCAACATATCCCTTTATCCACATCAGCTTCAGGATTCCTGTTAGAATGCCATGCTCTCAGTGAAACACACCTGATTCTACTGTTGCCTGGATTACTCTTGTGTTACAAGGCTTCTGAGCCCACTGACCAGCTAATTTGCCAATTTCAAAAACAGGTCCAAATTTATGAAGGCAAACCTCAAAATTCAGGTGGTCTCTTGGTTCTTATAAGTATCTGGTTGTCTGGATATTTACCTGAAGTATATTCAAAACTTTGAGTCCAGCAGCAGCCTGATGACCATCCACAACTCCTACTTGGTGTGAATATATATTTGGCTAAATTCTTCAGACAGTACATTTAATGGCATATACGTGGATGTAAACAAGGACAGAATGTTTTGGCCACACTCTGTGAAGTGCATTGAGCTGTTTTGGGATGAAAAGGTCTGTACAAATAGAAGATATTAATTTATTTAATTGTTGTTGTGTTACACTGTGTAATGATGACCATCGTACACGAAAGCCTGGAATTTACTTCCAGCAACTCCCTAATAGGCATTAAAGGAAATCCTGTATGTTGCTCGTTATCAGAGAACAGCTCCAGTGGTGGTGTCATTCAGTGTTTGAGATTCCTCCCCTCCAGGGGGCTGCTACTGTTCTCTCAAAGAATATCCATTTAGTATCCTGGGGGTGGGGGGATCCGTCAAGGTACTTAGGCAGTATATCCCATTTTTAGGCTCTACTGCAATGCACAGAACTCCTGCTTGGCTGTTGGCTAACCCCTGTAGCCATCTATGTTTTTGTTTCTGGACACGCATACTGCAGCTTCATTCTAAGCGCCAGGGCATCTGTCTCCTCCTAAACAATTCACAAACCATGGAAGATAGGTGTTTGCCAGCCTAAGTTGCATGCAGAGCCCGATCTGGTAGGTGTGCTCAGAGGCTACCTACCAGATCGGGCCTGTGACCCTAAAAGCCCCCACCTCCCCACCCCCATTGCATACTGTTGTCATATATTTACCCAAAAGGCAGCATGTAATATATCTCTGGAAAACTAATAACTCACTGATCATTAATATTCTTCTGTTATATATGTATGGTTAACCTGCAAAGATGTGCTGGAAATGTGTGACTAAAACGTGTTTAAACCAGGCATGTCACAGGGAGTTGATAAACATGATTTCTCCAGAGAAAGGAAAGAGGCCAACACTTCAGAAAAGGGCTGGACAAATTCAGTGAGCTATTCACTTGTATTAGAGGTTGGAGGAAAAGATCATTTGCATTGTAAAAGTCATCAGTCGGGGAGGAGCCAAGCATGGAGTCTGCACCAAACAGCGTGGCATCCATTTCCAGCAGAGGAAAGGCGATAACATCTGGGGACACCCTTTTAGGCACATTTAGAGTATATTTCAAAGGTTTACTGCTCTATAAAGATGGGGGAGCAAACCCGTAGGTTGTCCTTCAGCTGAGAAACCAAAGAAACCAAACACTTTGAGCTCCGGGAAGGGTCCTGGCTAAAAAACTGGTCACCCATGGTGGAAGAATGACTAGTGAGAAAAAAGTTCTTTGAACAAAGGACTCTAGTTTGTTAAATTAGGTTGAAGTCTTAGGAGCATATTCTTACTTTTGTTTGTTTGTAACCATGTCTCTCTTTATTCCTCAGACCCGATATCACTTAAACATATGCCCTTTTATTAACAAACTTACTTTACTTTTACTATAAACTAACACCCTGCTTCGACTGAGGTGGAGGGTGGTCAACCCAAGGTAAGTTAATAAGCTGCTGCGTACAGTCTCTTTAAAGCAGCAGTGAACTTGATAAAGTTTTGAGTGCTATATATAGTCAGAGAGGCTGAGCACTGTGGACAGATGTCTCTGAGGAGTTCTGGAATTGGGGTTTACTGATTGTTACCTGCTAGGCAAGGTTTGGACTGGCAGACTGCTAAAGAGTTTGCTGTCAAGGCATACAGGCTAGCGTGTGAGGGAGCTGACACGCACAGCTTAGCGGTAGCAAAGCTCTCATTTGCTGAGATGGGAGGAGTAACACAGTGACTCACAGTTCTGGGAACCCCAGCAGATTATTACAGGGCCTCTCTGATGAGTTCACACAAAATAGCTGGGGCAGGAAGGCCTGCCATGTAATCTTTAGCCTAGTTGTTTGATATGTCTTTAAAAAAAGTCTCTAACACAAAACTCAATAAAGAGATGGATCCTGAATGCATCGGGTGGTTGATTTTTTCAAAATGTTTGATTTAGAATCATATTTAGTCATTATTCACATTATAAGTGAATATCTATGTCTTGTATCAGAGGAGTAGCCAGGTTAATCTGGATCTGTAAAAGCGACAAAGAGTTCTATGGCACCTTATAGACTAACAGACGTATTGGAGCATGAGCTTTCGTGGGTGAATACCCACTTCGTCGGATGCATGTAGTGGAAATTTCCAGAGGCAGATATAAATATGCAAGCAAGAATCAGGCTAGAGATAACGAGGTTAGTTCAAATCAGATATTAGAAATGGCAATATACAAAAACCTGTGGGAGAACACTTCAGTCTTCCTGGACACATAATAACATTTTAAAGTAGCCATCCTGCAGCAAAAAACTTCAGGACCAGACTTCAAAGAGAAACTGCTGATCTTCAGTTCATCTGCAAATTTGACACCATCAGCTCAGGATTAAAAAAAAGACTCTAAACGGCTACCCAGCTACAAAAGCAGTTTCTCCTCCCTTGGTGTTCTCATCTCAACTGCTAGAAGAGGGCCTCATCCTCCCTGATTGAACTAACCTCATTATCTCTAGAGTGCTTCTTGCTTGCACATTTATACCTGCCTCTGGAAATTTTCACTACATGCATCCGACAAAGTGGATATTCACCCACGCAAGCTCATGCTCCAATATGTCTGTTAGTCTATAAGGTGCCACAGAACTCTTTGCCGATTATCTATGTCTTGTACACACAAGCTTGATTCATGAACAGGGACTGGGCACACACAAGCCTGACTGATGCAAGCTGGGTGTACATAAAACCTTTTCTGTCAGATTTAGTCCCACAACAGAGAAAGAAAGGTTCATGTGCAGCTGCTGACAGATAAAATATTCTCCATCAGCAACTGCATTCCACAAGTTCACCTGCCATTCTCCCCCACGCCCTAAGCATTCACCGCAAAACATTCAGAAGAAGAGGATCTATATGAGTGAGTGTGTGAGATGAGAAGGGACTAAGACAGAATCTAGGAGAAGGGCCATCTGTTTTGGAGAAGGGAGGTTGAAACTGTGTTTGGGAGTAGGGACTTTGTCAATGGACTTCTAGTGGAGTAAGGGGCTATTCAGCTTGCGGAAGGGTATCTTGGCCAGTCTTATGGTTTTATCACAAGCCTTGTAATACTTGGTGTTTTTCTTAAATCCCAGCTGCAGAAGAGACGTAATTATAAGACAACCTTAGCTTTCATTTTTAAACAGTAAGTTTCTCGTCCTCATAGTTTCAGAGGAAAGTTGGGAAGCATGAACCTTAAAGGCTCAAAATCCAGAAAATAATATTAAAAAAATCCCAAAATTATTGTTTTAAAACCATCTCATGAATTTGGGGGCTAGACTCATGAGTTTTAAACACTTGGGTTTGACAATACTGGAATCTAGCCTTTACATTGTGAGTTGCTGAGGGCAGGTACCACATCTGCTGTATCTTTGACAAATATAGAATGAAAGTATGCTAGTGCCAAGGGTCTAGTAGTGAGGGTTGCTGGGCATCTGCAACTTTCACTGAAGTCAATAGTTGCTGCAAGTACTCGGTCCTTTTAAGGATCAAGCCCCTAATCATTAATATATTTCCAGACCTATAAAATGTGTTCCCCAATCTGCTTTATTTCTTTAAGGAATTCCCTGTTAGCTAGAGACTTTTCATAGCTCCTTACATAGTTCTTTAAAGGCCCGTAAGGAACTATGGAAGAAATAAATGGGGCTTCACTTATGGAGACATACTGGAAATGATTTTTCATGAGTCCTTATTATGGAACCATAGAAGCAACTCTATGTCTGTTTCCATTCTAAGACCCTAATTTTAGGGGGGAGGGTTACACCCCTCCTTTCCACCTGAAATTTCATGTGTGGTCTCTTGGCAGAGGAGATTATTTTTTGAAAGTTTTAAATCAATGGTTTGAAAACGTAGGAGTATTTCACTTTTTGAAAATCGTCTAACCTTTCCATGTTTGCTCAGAAGTTGAAAACTGCTTGTTCTAAAAGCCTCAGATTTGTTTTAGACATTTGTCATTAGTAAGAGGCAGGCCTTGTGAACATCGTTACTAATTTTTGTGGGACCAGAACTTGGCCTGAAGGGAAGAACTCCACAAAAGTTGTAACTGTTTTTAGAAAGCTTTGGTTTACTCCTTTTCAAAACTAAAGTAAAACAAAATAAAGTAGAACAAAGAAAACATGGGACAGGAGTAGTACAGTGTAATCATAAGAATACAATAAATGTGTGCAAATATATGTGAAACAAAATGAAGGGACACTAGAGACAACAAGCTCTCCATTTGTGCCAGAGGAAATTCTTTATATCAACATAAAGAAAAAGCAGCTAAATACAGCTTGACTCTTCATTATTTTTAAATGGAGTCAAATTGTACTAAAATTGTTGGGACTTGTTTTTGTATTGCCTGTAAGCTTCTCCACAAGGATTGTGTCCCAAATCCATTTAAACCAAATTATTTTTTTTGCTAATAGTAGGTGAAAATGGAGCATAGCCGCTTCAATTCAACTGGTCAATATCAGATTCTAACAGGGCCAATATAAAAGAAAACTAGGGTAGGCTAGATTAGATTAGAACATACCATGTTGAGTTCGTGTGTATACCCGGTGTGGATGAGAAAAATAAATGTTGTCCTTGGGGAAATAGATTTAGTTCCCTCTAGGTACCCAGAATACCTACATCTCACACTCTAGTCTTTATGCATAGATCTGAAGATCTCTCTGACATCAATTTTTATCAGGCCTAGCTAAGATTAGATTAAATGTTTCATTTAAATATTTCCCATTTTAATGAAGTCAGAAGCAAAGCTTGTTAATATAGTGAAAAAGTTTTCAAAGAAGGCTCTTTCACCTGCGAGAAGCGTAAACAGAACCTAAGGTAACTTTTCCCTATTAAAGTTCCTGTTACCAACTGATATCTTCTTATATCTCTTGTGACTGCAGTCACTTCAGGCCAAAATTTTCAAAGATGGAGTGCTTGAATCCATGTTTGGGCTCATAAATAAAGGTAGCCTAGTTTTCAAAGCCGATAAGCACCTACGGCTCCCCATGGCTTTCAATGGAATGTGTGGACATTCAGCATCTCTGAAATCAGGCCAAACTTACACATGGAGTTAGCAGCCTAGCTTTAGGCATCCAGGTTTGAAAATTAGGGCCTTAGACAACAAAATAGCTATCCCTCTTGTTTAGCTCTAGTTGAGGCAAAAAATTCCTGGTCAAGCCAACCAAAAGCCAGTTTCCAGTAGAACCTCAGAATTATGAATACCAGAGTTACGAACCGACCAGTCAACCACACCCCTGATTTGAAACCAGATGTATGCAATCAGGCAGCAGCAGAGACTTTAAAAAAAAAAAAAAAAAAAGCAAGTACAGTACTCTGTTCAACATAAACTACTAAAAATATAAAGTGAAAGCTGAATTTTTCTTGTGTAGTAAAGTTTCAAAGTTGTATTAAGTCAATGTTCAGTTGTAGGCTTTTGAAAGAACCGCCAAAACGTTCAGAATTACGAACATTTCAGAGTTACGAACAACCTCCATTCCCAAGGTGTTCATAACTCTGAGGTTCTACTGTACTTTCATTGTGTGGTTTGTAATGGAACCTTCATCTGAAAGTTCTTTCTGGATGAAATCTCCCCAGTTCGGAGAACTCTTTCTCTCTCTTGGAGATGATTTAATCCTTGACGTTAATTCTTAAATACTTAAATGCAGGGAAGGCTGTAAGATAACCAAAAATCTTTCCTAACCATATGGCCATGGTGATGTGAACATTGTATTAGTGTGACTGCTTCTTCCATAGCCACTAAATGTCATTGTTGTTGTATCTGGGTCATTGGCATATATTAGTACATGAAATGACTGTGTTTCTCTCCCCCTTCCATGAAGCACTGATGTTTGGCAGCTTGCTGGTGTAGTAGAGCTGTGGGTTCAACCAGCAAGGGAGACAGAGTTGTCCGCTGTGAACTCCTACTCAAGCTAGTAAGGAAAAAGAAATTCTGTCCTCTTCTGGTCATCTCCTTCTCTATCCTTTCTCCCCTTTTAGAGATGACCCTTAATAACAGAGAGTGCTCAAGGAATAGTTGAATATTCTGGACAGATCCTCAGCTTGCATAAATTGATGTAGTTCTACTGAATCAGTTAGAGAAGAAACTTCAGCGGAGCTATGTCAATTTACACCAGTGGTATAACCCCTATATTGAATCAAAATACGATAATCAGTGGTTTGAATTATTAACTAGAAGTTCTGAATTGTTCCGGCCTAACCACAGAGAAAGCAAAGACACAATTCAGTTCCTGTTATCTTTTTCTGCTGAAATTTACTTACCCGCTTGGTCAATTTGTTTCATGGCCTGCTAGGATATTTGTTTGCCTTCCACATAGCTGTTGTCCTCCTCATTTCCTTTGTTGTTCTTTGAATCAAATTATAACCCCAGCACTTTTCACCTTCTTTAACATGAAGGAGTAGAGTGTCAGTGTAACAGGATGGGCTAAGACTTTAGGGGCCAGGGGCCACCTGCAACATAATTACTTGCCTCCGATTGTAAAAGAGCTAGACTAACTGGGGTCAGGAGATGTCCTGAAACACCAGGGCCTCATAAAAGAGCTGAGAAAATTCTGTTTGGTGGAGGGCTCAGTGGGAGTAAGTTGGGCTCCTGTGAAAAGCCCTGAAGTATGGTGTGGAAGGATTCCAGGAAAGCAGCCTGGGAGTTAGTCCCCTGTCTCAGAACAGGGAAGATGGCAAGATAGCCTAGAAGGGCTCCTGTGAAGAGACTTTAGGGAAGGAGCCTTGGAATCAGCTGGAGAGACTTAAAGGTAACGCATGAGGGACAGAACTGAGTCTGGAGAGTGGGCTGAAAAGGAACCCCAGTGGGGTGAAAGTACCTTTGTGGTTGTTTTAGGACTCTTGTTTGGACCTTTGTTATCCTGGAAGGGGGTTAAATCTGGAGAGCTGAGCTGTGTGAATTCCTGGGAGAGACAGAAAATCCTGGTGATGGAAACTGAGGCAAGGAGTAGCTGCAGTTCTATGCTTAGCCAGCAAGGTAGGCATGCCCTATAGCACTCAGGTTTTATACATAAAGCACAATTTAAATGGAAATCTCTATCAGTTTCTAATGTTAGCTTGGCATAACTCACTCATCATCCTTTTAAAACGTTTCTTTTAATTTGAAGTTAAAGCTGACCAGTCTAGGAATGAACATAGCAAATCTTTTGAATTGTTAGGGATTCCTCTAGTTCTTGAATTTTGGTTGTGGTGTGTGTGTGTGTGTGTGTGTGTGTGTGTGTGTGTGTGTGTGTGTGTGTGTGTGTGTGTGTGTGTGTGTGTGTGTGTTATTGTTTTTTTTTGGCTTGGGTCTTTTTTTTTTTTCTAATCAATAGAGTAGTGGGGAAAGATGACTGAGTCCTGAGGGCAGACTCCTGTTTCAGAGTTGGGAAAGAGAGCATTGTGGAATCTACCCAGACTGTTTCTTCTCACTTAAGATGTCTTTGAATGAAGCTTCCACAAACAGTATGGGATTCTCCTTAAAGACATGTTTTAATTTTAAGTCTTCCCTAGTTTTCAAGGTCATCAGAGTTGAACTCCTCCTTTCTTTTCTATTTGTTTTGGACTTTCATCCAAAGCAAGACTCTCAGCCTGAACTTTCACACCTGCTTCCATTTCAGCATGCCAGACTGCTAACTATTCCACCTCATTTTTGAGGTCTTTGATTGACACTTGAATTTCAACCTTCATATATTTCTGATCAGTTACTTTGATGGCAGCTTTTGGAGAAGCTCTGTGCCTATCTTTAGCCATCTCCTTTTGTTTGAGAGATGCTTGCTCTGAGCCAAAGTCAGAGTTATCCCTCTTGTTGGGGGTGCAGAGGAGAGGAGTTTTTGAAAGTAGTTTACCTCTTCTCCAATATTTAAGCAGTACCCTCTCATTTCCCTCTCTCCTCTTCTCTCTCCTCTCTTTGTTCCTTTGTAAAAAAATATAGCAGGCAAAAGTCCAGCAGTAGAGTGGGGATATCCAGTTGATTGCAATGAAGGCAGCCTTGTGGGCAGGTGGCATATGTGTGCATTTGGTGCAAGCAACTCATGACCCTCAGAGAGCAAGGAAGGGCTCTTGGGACCACAGTAGCTGAAGTGGAGGAATAAGGGAGATAGAGGTACACAGAGGAGACTTCCAGGACCACAGCAGTCATCCCACCCCCAGTCTGACAGTCAGCTCATTGCCATGGGATGTTGTGAAGGCCAAAAGTCTGGATTCAGAAAAGAAAACTCCATGGAGGATGGGTTAATCAGTGACTATTAGTCAGAATGGTTAGGGATGCAACCCCATGCTCTGGGTGTCCCTAAAGCTCTGACACCAAGAAGCTGGGACTGGAAAACAGGAGATAGATCACTCGATAATTGCCCTGTTCTGTTCACTCCCTCTGAAGCATCTGGCACCAGCCACTGTAGGAAGACAGGATACTGGGCTAGATGGATCATTGGTATGACCCACTGTGGCCATTCTTATGTTCTTGTTTCTTTTATCTCCTCCTTTCTCTTCATCTCTCTCCCTTATTTCTTCTGCTGGGGTTTTATGAAGACAATTTCTGGCAGGAGGAAAAAGAAGGGAGAATGGGTCTCCTCTCTGTTGCTTTATTTTTTCATTTCAAAGCAGAGGTGGTATTTTTCTTTTTCCTGAGTGATATTCTTCCTTTTCACTATTGCAAGTTATGTAAAGGAGAGCTGATGGAAGAAGGACAATAGACTCCTGGTTTGATTCTCTACACTGTCACACCAGTTTTCTGCCAGTGTAATTCCATTGATTTGAATATTGACTCCAACACAGTGGAGAAAAGAGTCAGCTTTTTTTTCAGGGTTTGATTCAGTAAAATACTTTACCCCTATGATTGAATAGGGAAGGAATTACTCACCCCCATCTGTTTAAAGTTAAGCATGTGCTCTGCTGAAACAGGGGCCTAATTTTTCTCCACTTTCAGAGCTGGAGAGAGAGGGAATTGCTCTGTAGTAGATATTCCTCTAGTTGAGGATCCTTGTGGAGTTTTCCTGCTCCTCTGGCTCCCTCATGAAACTTTCTCTACGGGAGGCTGCAGTCTGGCCCCAAGAATTTGGCTGATTACAGAGATTGTAAGATCACTTAATTCATCCATCACAGCTACCTGTAGGGTGTGATGTTGTGACTACTATAAAAATAATTCCAACAGCCCTGTTTAACTGAAGGACACATTTCCCAATGAAAGCAGTGGAAGATGTAGTGCTGGATATAGTTGTAGGAATGATAAATAGATTCCGATAATAAAGGACAGACCTTGACCATAAATGTGAACCAAATATTCTTGATGTTCAAAAAAGTGGATAACATGTTTTCATTATTGTCTGCATTTCTGGGCTCCAACAGAGACCTGAAGCAAAAATGCCAAAATCCCACATGAAAACCTTTTCTCACAAGACTTCAGCTTGAACTGGAGATAAAAATGTATGAGAAATCTCATAATTTTATAGTCAAGTTGACTACCAAGCAGCCAACTCCCTTAGTCATTTTTTTTTTTTTTGCTCAAACATATTGAGGCTTGCCCGTCGCTACTAATTACCCATGCTGGAATTTGGCCAGGACATATGGCCATGGGCTAGGATTACATCTATACCATGTTAAGGACCAGCTAGGTGAATATACAGTATAATATGTCCTTTAATACATACCAGGAGCTTATTCCATTGACTTCAGTGGGCTTTGGATCAGGCCCCAGATGCCAGACTGACACTGTAATATTCAAGATACAAAGAAGACACCATCAAGTACCTGAGTCGTCAAAGATCGTGGTCATATTGCATGATGTTTATCTTAGAAAGTTATCTAAATATAGGTACAACATAGCTCAAGGCATGCAACATTATAGTAAGAGTATTTATTTTATGTATTCCCATTAAATCTCCCAATTTATAACCAGTACAAATATCTAAAAGTAACTGCACTTAAAATATAACCTTTCTCTATGCAGAGTTCACTTCCTTGAAAAAAATACAATGAAACCATTTCCATTTTTAAAATATCATAAGTCATATTTGTATAGTTAAAAACAGTGGGTAAATAATGCTGACCTTTCACATCTAGACATGCAGTCTCTGATCTGCCACAGGCCTTTAGTGAAAATGAACCTAGTGATCTCCAATCCCCTGTGGATGTTAGTCCACATTATGAAACACTAGAGAATTTGGCATGATCAGCAGTTTCTACTCAAAAGGCCCAGGACTGCAATAGCAGAGGTGTTAGAGATCAGGCCTGATTGGTTGAGTTATGTGGGAAAACAAAGTACCCTTAGTCTCTCACTTCCATTGGGACTGCACTCATTCACAAGGTATTATATACAATATAAGTGGGAAAATATACTGTATAGAATGCAAGAAAATATTTGTTATGTAACCCTTCTACCCCTCTGAGTTGGCAGCAACAAGGGCCGGGTTCAGTGTCCAGGGGTTCCGTTTCAGCAACACAATGCATAACCGGCTCGAGCCCCCACCCAGTGACCTGGGACACTCACATACCACACCCCCCTGGGCGCCTCTAGGAGGCAATACTTCCCCTCTCGCAAGCACGGAGTCTGAGTGTAGCAAAATCTTTTTAATAAAGGAAGGAATCAATGCGGCATCCCATTGGAGAAACACCACAAACAGGTTATAACACAAACCATAAACAAAAACCCCCCTCCAAGTACGTTTGGCACTGTCCTTTTTCCCCTTAGAGTTTTAAGTCCAATCACCCCAAAGTCCAACAACCCAAAAGTCTCTGGTCAATGTCACCCCAGAGTTCGAGAATTTATCTGTAGAGGTCCCTCCCCCCAGCCTAGGTAGAAAGGGGCACCTTACGTGGTCCAGGTCCAACTGCCCTGCCTCTCTGTGGGTTCTGCTTCCGCCTTCTCCACGAACTGCTCTGCTTTACCAGCCGCTCCACTCTGCTCCTCCAGCCGTCCTCAGAAACTGCTCCGCTCCACCAGCTGCTCTGCTCCATGAGCTGCTCCAGTTCTCCCTGCAAACTGCTCAGCTCTGCTCGCTATGTGGGCCGCTCCACCTGTCCCACAGCTACTCCGCTCGGCCAGCCGCTCCACTGCCAACAGCTGTCCCGTGATGCGCTCCAGCCGTCCCCACAACTGCTCCACTCCGCCAGCTGCTCTGTTCCACAGTATAGCTTCAGGCTCCCCCACTAGTTAGCACAGTACTCAGTGCTCTCAGCTCAGTAATTTCAGCTCTTTAGTGATTTCAACTCTTAGTGATCTCAGTTCTTAGTAGGGGAGCCCCAGTGCTAGTGCACCATTAGCCCAAAGTGAGTTCAGCTCAGTAACCTGTATTTAGATTCTTGAGGGAATAAAAAAAAATCAACTCTGACATTCCACAGTGGAGAGAGGAGGGGGTGGAACTGGTGCTTCTGGCTCCACTAGGAGACTGCAGCACCAGGCACAGATACCTGTCCCCAACCTCTCTCAATTCACTGGGTTTTGGAACCCATGTCCCTTGTCTAGCAAGTACCACTCAACTGAGGTTGAGTCATTTCTGTCACAAAGCAGTCCCACAGCTCGGCAGCATGGGATGGGGTAGGCGTGCCTATGCAAATACACTCTCTGAAATTCTTTCCACCAGATGTCAGGGTAGAGCTCATCCTGACTCTGCTTACATCTTATCCTGACTCTGCTTACATCCTCCCCCCAGCCGAGAATTTGTCGTCCCGACAAATCACATTCCCTACTATACCAACTCATTGGTCCCCTCCAAAGGGCCTCAGATAGCCCACTTTAGCTTCCACAAACCTGTGTGCTAAATGTATAGGCTCCTCACTAATCACCCCAGGTGCATCGTACGTTAACCGTTTCACTGGCTTTATTATCCTGTCTCGCCTATTGAGAATCTCTGTTGCTGTGGTAGGGGGGACATCCTCTTGAGTGACGGATGGGGAGGTTTCCTGTGAGTTCCCCTCGGATACTGGCATAGGCCCCTGCATTTCTAGGTCGAAGGTGCTCAGGTCATCTTCCATCTGTGTGTCACCACTGTCCAAGAACCTGTGTATGTCATCACACGGGGGTTCCACCAGTGGTTCAGGAGTGTCAGGAATGGGCCTAAATACTTCTGCCAAAGGGTTTAGGGCGGAAGAGGAGGTGCTCTCTTTTGATTCAGCTGATTGAGACTGGAATCTTGTCTTCATCCCAGGATACACCCTGGTTGTGTCTTCCTCCTCAGACTCACTGTCAGATGTGCTGAGTAGGGGTAGGTTAGCTGCAGGAGGCCGGCTGTCCAAGTTGGAAGGCGGCTTTGGTACAGCACCTTCGTTCTGCCCAGTTGCCCTGTTGTGGCCCATCTCATAAGGGCTGCCTACCAATTCTCCCACAGGTAGCAAAAGGTTTCTATGCACAGTTTTGGTCTGCCCTGGACCCTCTTCAGGTTTGATCTTGTAGACCGGCAGGTCTCCTAGCTTTTCCATCACTAAGTAAGGTATTGCCTTCCATCTGTCAGCTATCTTGTGTTTGCCAGCAATACCCAAATTTCGCAGCAGGACTCTGTCCCCTGGCTGGAGCTCTTGCAGACGCACCCTAGCATCATACCGCTGTTTGTTGCGGTCTGCGTTCTTCCGAGCTGCAGACGTAGCTAAGTGATAAGCATCCCGTAGCTTTTCTCGTAGTCGGGATACATATTGCTGATGGGTTTCATAGCTATCGCCATCCTCTGATACACCAAAGCACAGATCTATGGGTAGTCTTGGTTCTCGCCCAAACATCAAGAGATATGGGGTGACCCCCGTAGCATCGTTCTTTATGGCGTTGTAGACGTGCACCAGAAATACAACATGTTGGCTCCAGGTTGCCTTCTGCTCTGGCCGCAAAGTCCCTAACATATCCAATAGGGTTCGGTTGAACCTGTCTGGCTGAGGGTCACCTTGCGGGTGGTAAGGCGTTGTCCTCGACTTTTTAATACCTGCTATCCTCAGCACTCCTTCAGAAGGTGACTCTCAAAATCTCGTCCCTGATCCGAGTGTATCTGGGCTGGGAATCCATAAACTGAGAAATATTTTTCCCACAGTACTCGAGCGACAGTGGTGGCCCTCTGATCACGTGTGGGATATGCCTGCGCATATCGCATGTAATGGTCGGTCACTACTAGGATGTTCCCAATATTCCTCTTGTCCACTTCTAAAGACAAGAAATCAATGCAAGCCAGCTCCAGAGGTTTGTTGCTGGTGATGTTCTTCAGATATGCAGCCCTCGTGGGCAGAGTTTTCCTTTGAACACATCGCGCGCAGGTCTCACATTTCCTGCGAACATCTTCAGCCATCCGTGGCCAATAGAATCTACTGCGGATAAGTTCCAGGGTCCTCTCCATCCCTAAATGTCCAAAGTCATCATGCAGGGTCCTCATGGCCAGGGCTCTGTAATCTTTTGGCAGCACTAGTTGATTCCATTGCTTTTGTAGAGGGACTGTAGTCATGCGGTGTAGCACTCCCTGAATCAGTTTTAGTTTGGTCCATTCTCTCAATAGTAGTTTGCCCTCTGGGGTAGGTGGGACAACCTCAGCTGGGCCTCGCCCCTCTCTTTTGGCAAGTAGTGTATCACGAATGTCAATATCTTGCAGCTGGGCTTCCTGCCAGTCAGCCGCATTGAGCATGGGCAAGGGAGATTGGTCCAAAGCAATATAGTTTACTGAAGCAGAAGGCACGCATTCAGGGGGTAGGCCCAAAGTTTCAGCAACACATCCATGAAGGCTCTCATGGGCCTCCGGCTCTCGGCGACTCACACTGCAAATAGCTCTCACTCCATCCGTGGGTATCATAGCAACTTCTGGTGCCTGTGGACGCCTGGACAATGCATCTGCATCTACATTGCTTCTCCCTGATCGGTACTGAATGCTGAAGTCATAGCTAGCCAAAGCGGCCACCCATCTTTGCCCTGTAGCATCCAGTTTAGCACTTGTTAACACATAAGTCAGTGGGTTGTTGTCTGTCCACACCTGGAACTGAGCCCCATACAAGTAGTCTCGAAATTTCTCAGTGATGGCCCATTTCAAGGCCAAGAACTCCAGCTTGTGGGTGGGATAGCGGGTTTTATTATCAGACAGTCCTCGGCTGGCAAAAGTTACAGGTTTACGCTTGCCTTCCACCTCCTGGTACAGTACTGCCCCCAGACCCTCCAAACTGGCATCAGTATGCAGGATAAATGGCTTGCTTGGGTCAGCAAATACTAGGACTGGGGCATGAGTTAGGCAAGTAATGTTTTCTTGAAAAGCCCTTTCACATCTCATCCCACCGTGGCGCAAAGGGTTCGAAGGGGCCATAGTGTCTCTGCATGGAAGGTCCTTTATTCTTGGTCTTAGATTTGTCCTTGCTGGACTGATATCCCCTGGCAAGATCATTGAGGGGTTTTACAATTGTAGCATAGTTTTTCACAAATCTGCGGTAATAACCACTAAACCCAAGGAAGGTCTTGAGTTCTCTGTAGTTGCTTGGACGTGGCCATGTAGTGAGTGCTTCTATTTTATCAGGATCAGTACTCACACCCTCTTGGGACACGATGTGCCCCACATACTTCACCGAGGTCCTGCAGAACTGGCATTTGTCAAGTGAAAGCTTCATACCATAATCCTCCAGCCTATCGAGCACTTTAAGAAGTCTTTCTTCATGCTCCTCCAAAGTTCTTCCAAACACAATCAGGTCATCCAAATAAACTAACACTTGCAGTAAATTCATGTCTCCCACAACTTTCTCCATAAGACGTTGAAATGTGGCAGGTGCTCCAGAAATCCCTTGGGGCATGCGTTCGAACTGATAAAACCCTAATGGGCAGATGAAGGCTGTCTTCTCCTTATCTTCTTCATCCAGAGGGATCTGGTAGTATCCACTCCGAAGATCCAACACAGAGAACCACTGGCTTCCCAGCAAACAGTCTAAGGCATCTTGACCTCGAGGCATTGTGTACTGGTCAACCACAGTACGGCGGTTTAGGGTGCAGTAGTCAATACACATCCGGATTTTCCCATTCTTTTTACGGACCACCACAATGGGTGAGGCGTATGAGCTGCGGGACTCTGTAATGATGCCATTTGCAGGCAGCTCTTGAAGATGTTGTCGCACATCTTCCATCTCGGAGAGAGCAAGCCTCCTAGATCTCTCTCTGAAAGGTCGAGAGTCATGTAGTCTGATGTTGTGCTCTACTCCTTTTGCACATCCCACATCCCACTCATGCAATGAGAACACCTTGGATCTTTCACAAAGTTTCCTTCTTAGGCGATCTTTCCACTCCTCGGACAATGGTGAATCTCCAAAGTCAAACTTTGCTGGGTCTATTGTTGGCACTTGAGTCTCACACTGGGGTTTTACAATTGATTCAGGCTCAAAGAGGTCTGCTATCTTTTGTCCTTGCCTCACAACAACATCTCTACTTGTTTCATTAGTAATCAGTATAATCACCTTTTCCTGGGCTTCAGCAGGTAGGGTTATGACACCACTGGGGACCAGCTCCTTCCGGGAGCTCTCCTTCAGCTGGCTGCTCTATCACTGCTAATGCCCCTTTACTGCCTTTCAGCCTGGTACTCATGACAAGTACTTCTTGCTCCGTCCTTACAGGCACTACTAAGGGGGTTGTACCCATGTACTTCAGTGCCCCAATCAGTAGCTCTGATGTCTCCTTTTTAGTGCTCTCAATTTTCCTATAGGCTTCAGCACAAAGCGTATGGATCATCAGGGTACTCAGGTACTGGTCCCCAGCCCGTTGTCTGCAGTAATCCGCGAGCACCTTGAAGAGGCTGGAGTTGGTCCCTATCAGCACAGACACATCAGAGGTCCCTTTCGGGTCAGGGCATATTAAGGCAGTGGTGTCTACCTCTTGCTTTACTCCAGCAACCTCCTCTGGGAATTCCAGGTGCACTATGACATACCCTTGATAGGGGTATTCATCCATGCTGAGGCCACACAGACCAATGCTAGTCAGTGGCTGTATGGGCAGGTGCCTAAGCATCTGTTGGTAGAATGACTGAAATATAATAGTCACTTGAGATCCAGTGTCAAGCACGGCTTTACACTCCGCCCCTTCAATCCTCACCATGACCTCTGCTCGAGGCCCTATCAGTCCTGCAGGGATCCCAGCTGGATGGTCTCTTCTGGGGGAATCTTCAAATCCTCTAGGCCTAGGTGGTCTCCGTCTCCGGACCTTCTGGCAGCTACTGGATCTCTTCCAACTAATCCTCAGCTTTTCATACACTAAGAAGGGGTTCTCTTCCTTATGGCAGTTAGCAGCACTGTGCCCATCCTGACCACACCGGTAGCAAAAGAATTGTCCTTTCCCCATTCGGCGAGGTGGGACGGTGACTCTAGATACTGACTTCTCTATCGTCACAGTCTGAGGCTCCTTATTCCTGGAAATCTTAGCTCGGTCAATGATGCTTTGCAGCTCAGCTATCCGTTCTGTCCGACCACAGGGCAAGGAGCTGGGGAACAGCCATTCTGTGCAGCATGTTCCTTCTCCCAAAGGACCACAGAGCTTTAGTGCTGAGAGGTATTAGTAACTCTTAATGTAAAGATGCAGTAGTAACAGAGCTACTAGGAGGAACATTAAGTATCCCCCCTTCCCCTGGGACACTCATCACAGAGTAGAGATTAGGCAGAAATAAAATTTTCCTGTTGATGAGATCACAGAACATAGAGATGGAAAAGACCCATTGGATCATTCAGCTCATCTCCTTGCCAGTGCAGAATTGCTCCCTAAGGGGCTTCTACCAGAACTGTGTTTTTAATCAAAAATTTGATGTTTAGTTGTGGAGACGGGGGGAACCCCTGAAATTGCAAAAATTTGTCAAATTTTGGGGGCTTTCTTGACCAGCTCTAACTTTACTGAGTTTTGGGGTTTGGGATAGGTTTTTGTTTCAGCTTAGTTCTGCATGTCCCAAGTGATGAAACTTCCAACACTTCCTTGAGAGACTCTTCCACAGTCTAATATGTCCAGCTGTTGGAGAGATTCTCCTGACATTTTGCTTAAATTTTCCCTTTCTTAAATGCATTCAGTTTTTCCTAATTATACCCTTGTGCATGAGACCGAACAATCATTCTTTCATGCTACAGATCTATTAAGCTATGGAAGAGTCCCCCAAGGAAAGTACTAGAAACTCCATTACTTAGAACATTTGAAAATAGGCTGGATATGCAGAAAAGAAGGCAATCATTCTGCATTGGCAAGAGATTGTGGAGTCCTAGAGGGTCTTTCATCTCTAATTTTTATGATTCATCATTCTAACCCTAATGTTGTTTCTCATTTATTTGACTACATGCTTTCTTACATGGCTGTTTAAATATTGGGCATTGATTTCACGCCCAGCGTAAGTGTGATGCAACTCCTCAGAAGCATGACTTGCTCTCACCTAGGCCAAACCTATATCTTAAATCCCCAAATTTTTTTAGTGTGGCTTTTTGTACAGTGTTGTTCATGTGAAATGTTTTTTCCATTGTTTCTGGAGAAGGCTGAAGTAATCCATTGTTTCAAAGTGCATGCTGTCTTCTCTCTCACTTCAGTTAGATGCTAAGCCTTCCTAAGCATGGGCTGTTCTCCTTTTGGCACTGATCCTGCAACTGGATCTCTATTAGTTGGCCCCTGTGCTCACACAGAGCCCCATGGACTTCAGAGGGGGGATACAAGGCTTCTGCCCACATGGATACAATTAGGCTGTGTCTTGTTCCACACGGAGCACATTGTCCTGCTTAATAAATGATAATTTTCAAAAATATCAATTGGATTAATATTCCTGTTATAATCTATTATATTGTAAAGATTCATTGGACTTCACAGCATTATGTTTCATAAAATGTTCAGTTACTTTAATGAAAACTAGAAAGTGGATTTTTTCCCCCCTACATTCCAGGTAATTTTATAGTATTTCTCCAACTGAATTTGCTAACTAAAGAGAGATGAGTCACATGATGTGCTAACATTTTTAAAAGCAATGAGCAATACAACAGGAGTTCTTTTTCTGGGAAGCGGGGAAGGGAAATATCTCTGATTTGCTCACTGCCGGAAAGGTTATTTAAAGGAAAAGCAGAGGAAGCAAGTGCAGAAACTTCTCTAAATAGAAATGCTTCACCCAGTTTGAGTGGATCTCAGTTTCAGCAGCAACACAGAAGCAAGAAGTGACTTGTTTGATTACCTGTGAATATGAAGGGAGTTGTGTCATACTTGACTCATAGAAGCTATTTTAAAAGGAACAAAATGACGAGCAGATAATTTGGTTTGGAAAGTGAGTTTTTCTACTCTTTGGCGCACTAATACGCCATGTCAGTATTGCTTTGTTTTATTGTACTCTGCTGGGCTAATTCAGATCTTGCTTACACGTGTATAAATCAGGAGTAAGTTATTTAAAATCAGAGTGACACTGGTGTAAAACAGGTAGGAATCAAAATAAAATCAGAGTTTGCGTGTTCAAATTACAGCTAAGCACATAGCAACAGATATCATGACAAAGCAGAAGAAAAACTGAAAAATATGAGGGTTTTATATATTCAAAGAAAAATTAGTGCTACAATATCCCCTGGTTATGAATGCAGTTTTAGGAGAAAGGGAATAAGCTATACCAGTATAAGGCTCTTTTATATAGATAGAACTGTGCCCACGCTATGGATTGCAACAATATAACTACATTGGTTTAACACACACCATCCCCACCCCCAATATAGCTATACCAGTACAAAAATTATTTGTAGACCAGGCATAATTCAGAAACTCACAAGACCCTCTCCTGAGATTTCCAGTGCTTTCTGCATTTGGCTGGATTGATACTATTATTTTTTTAAATAGCCCCTTTGTGGTGATTGAGGTTCTCCCTCTTCACTCCTAGACTAAAGTGTGGAAGTGCATGGAAATGTAAACCAAAAAAAAGTGTATTTTGAATTCTGGAAAAGGTTTGAGCAAAAGCACAGGGCAATTACCTTTCTTTCATCGACACCGCTTTATCCAATCACTAAAAATATTCCTGGGATGGCAGGTCCTTTGCAATCCTGGAGGTGACATCACATTTTCCACTTTTAATTCATTTCAACTTAAAGGCCCCCTGAAATAATAATTTGCCTTTCACAGATAGATTTACTTCACACAGCCATTTACTGAAAAGATATTGATGTCAGAGTATGGTGTATATAAAAAAGCAGACCCTAGCTATAATTAAGCCTAAACTGCCTTTTATACAGCAACTCTTATCAATTTTCTCGCTTTATAACAACCACTTCAGGATGACATTCAGAATGTTAGTAGCTCCCAGAAGATCTTTTCTCAACAATGTGCAATCACTGTTTACACTTTAAAGTGTGTCACTTTAGCCTGCCACATTTTTCATCTTTAATCCTTCTTTCTTCTTTTTACGAGAGAGGAGTAGCCTCCAGTGTTACATTCAGCAGTACCAGTTCAGATCAAGAGATCAATGACTCAACAACGACATCCACTGGCCTGCCTCAAAATATCAGCCAAAAGAGTCATTCCTCGCAGGAAAGCAGTGTTGGCAGAAACCTGCTTTTGCAGGGAGGCAGGTTGCTAGCATTTTAGTCTTCTAGCAAGATGTCCTGTTACTGAGTGAGTTTACTTGGTGTATTGTAAATGAAAAATTAGACTTATACGGAGCAGTTATTACATTCATACTAAAGGACTGAAAAAATATCCCTTTGGAAATCTGATGGGGAAAATGGTCTGAATCCTAAAGTTTGTAGGCAAAATTCAAGAATGAATGCTGGGTAAAGACATTAGGATCAGGCCCTATGTTAAAAATACTGTGTGAAGATATAGCTATTGTTTCCTTAAAACTGCAGCAAGGAGCCCCAGCTAAGCTTTAGAGTAAACCAGAGGGAGAGAGATAGCACGCAGCCAGGGCTGGTGCTACCATTTAGGCCAACTAGGCGGTTGCCTAGGGTGCCAACATTTGGGGGCACCAAAAAGCAGCAACCCCAATTTTTTTTAAAGCCTTTCAGTGGCTGCTGAGCTGGGAGGGAGAGGGAGTCTGAGCCGCCGGCAGGCAGCCCAGGGGTTCCCCTGGGTCAGCGTGCCGCCGGCAGCCAGGCATGGGGTTCCCCTGGGTCAGCATGCCGCCGGCAGCCCAGGGGTTCAGGCTGCCTGCGGTGCGCTGACCCAGGGGAACCCCTGGGCTGCCTGCCGGCGGCTCAGACTCCCTCTCCCTCCCAGCGCAGTGGCCGCTCCATCCCATGTGATTCTTCTCATTGCCGGCGGTGGCGCCAGTGGCTGGGCAGAGCTCCGCAGCTCCGCAGCTCTGCTTAGCGCATGTGGCACGAGCCCAGCGATGGACGCAACAGCAGGGCTTCTGGAGCAGAGGTGAGCTGGGGTGGGGAGGTGCCGGACGGCTCCCCGGGAGGGGAGCTGCCACGGGGGGGGCACCTCAGGGCAGAGGGGGGAGCTGCCACGGGGGGGTGCCTCAGAGTGGAGCTGCTGCAGGGCTTGGGGGGGTGGGGTGCAAGGTGGCAGTTTCACCTAGGGCGCGAAACTTCCTTGCACCAGCCCTGCACGCAGCCTTAGGGGTAGCACTGTTTGCCTTATTCTAATAATGCATCTATTCTAGTGCTAGAAGAAAGCTGCTCTTTGTGATTATTTATCACAGCCACCTGACAAGATGTCTGCCTGAAACACATGCAGAAGAAAGGATCAACCTGAAAGTACTTGATATGCAAAATTGGAAACTTGAGCAGTTCTGACTGGGCACAAGTCATGTGGTACACTTCTGTTGCCTGATTGGATGAGTGTAACTTTAGAATCAGATTTCTGGTGTGACTACTTGCATATAGTAATTCAAAATTTGCATTTTGCTAATATTCTGCAATATTTGCCTAACAGTCATTGATCTGGTGACTATTCCTCCTAGAAAAACTCATAAGGTAGATTACAGGAAAGCATTTACAAAAGAGATACAGACAGTGAAACAAATTAATGTATACACTTCAATGAGTACTGACAAATTCTGTGGTAATGACTTTTTAAATGACTTTTTTGTAACTCTTCACATACATGATTTCAGCCATGAACTCTTTTGCATGGCAAGAGGCATTAACGGCCGGGCTGGTAGCAACACCTCTTAAGGTAGCCCAACACTTGCCATTATGAAACTTTGTGTTTAGTTGCATATAACTTTGCTAAACTATAACGACTTGGTCTGAAATTTGCCCTGCCAGGAGTCTGCCTCAGGCTGAATCTTTTTGGAAATTTACAGTCAAAATACAGAAAACTGTTTTGGAGGAGGATGGAGCAAGAGAAAAATACATTGCTTTGCCCATTTTTTCCTGACCTTTTCTTTGAACAGCTCTAGCACCCCCATGCTTTGGAGCAGTGACTTGAAATGTGGCAGAAGGTTGGCCTTTGCATCAGGGATATGCCTTTTGCCATTCCCAAGGAAATGCACTCAAATTTGGCCAAATTATAAGCTTTTAAAAAAAATCACTGTTCACAGTTGCCCAGTAAAGAGGTCCTCAATTTTTAGCAGCAAAATTTTCTGAAGATTCCAAATGTTTTTTTAAAATTTTCCCCTTATAAAAAAAAATCAAAATTTTGAGATTCAAAACAAGTTAACAAGATCTATTTTTGTTCAAAAACATGAGGATATATGAAAATGTTAAGACATTTTCTATTTTTTTCATTTTAAAATTTCATCAAAAATGTGCAACTTGAAAACATTCAACCAGCTGCACTATAGACACATAAACATATACTGAGTATACTATTGGATCGTTACAGATACTTTTCTCAACGAGGCTTATTTTACTATATCTTTACTATTTTATTTACTATATTTGTCAATCTATGACCTGGCTTGTCAAACGAAGAAGGGAAAATAGCACCTTTAATCTACTAGAGCCTTTAACTCTTGCTTGGTCAGGGTTCAGCCCTGGTCAGTTTCCAGTATGCTAACCTGCTGACGATATTTGGCCACTGTGTCTTTAGTTTTACACTCAATATGCCTATGGAAAAAACAGCTTCTTCAAACCCTTACTCATGCGAGTAATCCCTAAGATCAACAGGATTCTTGAGTGAGTAAGGGGTTGAATTATTGGCTCCAAAAGACCTATTCAGGAGAAGAGGATATCTCTTTAAGAGACTAGCATTCATGTAACAAAAGATGGAAACATTTAACCCAGCAAAACAAATTGATTTTGTGGATCTCATGCACAACCATTGTACTTAATTAGGAGGTTTTATTTGAAAATGCCACAAAAAAGGAGAAAAAAAACACAGTGTCTTTGAAACAAAGATGCATTAGAGCAGAATGTCAGGATTCATTTATGAAATCACAGCTGCATAAACAATGTTTCACTATAAGAACCCAATTTATAGTATTTGTCATAAAAAAGTAAACACTTTGGGGGCTGCTTTTGTGACACAATGTTGTACCGCATGATGCTGCAAGCCGGCAGGCACAACAATAGATCAGGAGAGGCAGCTTTCTCGTGCTATTTTTGGGCAGCAAATTCTTTTGCACTTCAAAAGTTTCATGGTTCTTATTTTAGAAGCAGGACCTGATATGTAGAGCCATTCACTCTTAGCTCTGAATTTTGTCAACTGTTTAGAGAATATGACACACCACACAGTGCTGGTTGCTTCTAACATATGAGAAGATTAGATTATCTGGAACTAAAAGAAAGTTTAATGTCAATATACAATGGGATGTTTGACATGGAAAAGGCCTAATAGATCATTGAGTCCACTGCAACTGAGGGCAGGCTATGGTTCCCAAAACAGGATGTCAATTGCTATTCATTTTTACTACACTTCACCTTAATTAATGCATTATTAAATAACTCCCTGATCTTCAAACAGGCATAGGCATAACTTTACACACACGTGCAAGCCCACTGATCTCAGTACTCCTGTGAGGAAAGTGTTTGCAGGTCTGGGGCTTAAGAATATCTTTGTACTCTGATTCAGTTATGCAAGCATTTTGAAAGAAAAATTAATCCCCCACCCCAGGGAAGTTAAGTGTTTATTTAAATATTTTAGTCAAATTTAAATTAAAGGATCCCAGAGACCTTTACATTTCTAGTGCCCCACAGAATTTCAAAGAATGTAATAGTGTTTTCTTTTTAATGACCTTGACCCCAAATATTCATTTTAAATGGGAGTGTTTGGGGAAGGAAGTGTTCTGGAAATTTTCATCATACGCAATGATGCCTGCAAAAGGACATTATTAAGTACTCTTTAAATACACTATATCTTAACCTCTATTGCTTGATTGTATCTTAGGAGCTTGAAAAGAATTTTTTTGTCCCAAATAACTTTGTTATTTTCCGTTTGGTCAATATTTTGTGTGTGCACATGCATGCAAGCGGGCAAATGGAACTGAAATCAACATGGTGGTTCTTGTTTAGTTCCTCATTTGTGTGTACGGTCATCACTGGTTATGTCAGGACAAATTTGTTATTATCCTGACCTTATGATGTTAATAGGGGTCTTGTTGTTGACTTCAAAGAGGCCAGGATTTCACCTGATGTGCACTGTACACCCAAAATGTAAGTTTTGCTTTTAAATTACTTTTTATGGAAAAGAATAGAAACCTCGCTGTTCAGCTCTAAACACTTCCTTCTAGTGTTTGTCACCAAACACTGTAGAACTGCTCTAGTTTATGAGACCTAGAAAGTTAAACTGATTAGAAACAACCATACTGCTGCAGTAAATGAATCTCATTACTGGAGGGAATTGCGTGAATATCCATCCAAGAGAAAGCTCATCCAAGTAGCCTTGTCCCCATAGCTTATACTATACCAATATGGAGGAGATAGATAGCACCAGTGTGGCTTCTGGGATAACTGGGCTGGCAAGGAGAGGTGGGGAAAACCACATAAAGCACAGGGCAGGGCTCCTTGTTCTGCAGGGCTAAGAGCAGAGCTTGGGCTCTTTCGGGGACATCTCCCATGCCAACTCTAATGCCCCTAAATCCCTCCCCTCTGAGGCAAGCATTAGAAGAAACTCCATGAGCCTCATCTCACAGAATGTCCTGAATCCTCTGTCCTCTTTCTGTAATACCTAATACACCATGCTATTAACACAAGATACACAGAACTATAATACATTGTTTGCTTTGCAGGTCACCTTAAAACTTAGCACTACTAGGAAGATCATTACATCTACTTGAAAGTCCCTATATTCCACAAGGTGCAAAGGAGGGGCGTCACTGCCACAAATGTGTCCCTCCTTCTCCTCTATTTTTCTTGAAGGGACGTGTGATGGGTTGGATCACAGAAACCGCCTTTGGGGTTGTCACCTGATGTGCCTGGACTACCTCTGAGCCTGTTTTCCCTGCCAGCTTGGGACTTCAGTCCCTTGCCTTGTTTGAGCCTGACACGCTTGCCTGCTGCAAACACAGATCCAAGTCTGAACCACGTCCCCCACAAACTGCAGGCTTACCTGAAAACAGCGTAAGAAGTGCTCCTGTCTCCAGCACTCAGACACCCAACCTCCAATGGGGTCCAAACCCCAAATAAATCCGTTTTACCTCAAATTGTTTGCCCTCTATAACACCGATAAATATGCACAGCTGTTCATTCCCCCAGGTATTAATACTTACTCTGGGTTAAATAAGTAAAAAGTGATTTTATTAAATACAAAAAGTAGGATTTAAGTGTTTCCAAGTAATAACAGACAGAACAAAGTAAATTACCAAACAAAATAAAACAAAGCATTCAAGTCTAAGCCTAATACAGTAAGAAAACTGAATACAGATAAAAATCTCACCCTCAGAGAAGTTTCAATAAGCTTCTTTCACAGACTGGACGCCTTCCTAGTCTGGGCACAATCCTTTCCCCTGGTACAGTCCTTGTTCCAGCTCAGGTGGTAGCTAGAGGATTTCTCATGACTGCAGCCCCCTTTGTTCTGTTCCACCCCCTTATATATCTTTTGCACAAGGCGGGACTCCTTTGTCCCTCTCTGGGTTCCCACCCCTCCTTCTCAGTGGAAAAACACCAGGTTTAAGATGGATTCCAGTACCAGGTGACATGATCACATGTCACTACATATTTTCATAAAATCATATAGAGGGCAATGTCACAGGAGGAAGGGACTCACACAAACAAGACACTCCAAGGCTTTTTTTTTTTTAATTTCTTCTTTGGAAATACATTTTCATGAGTTTTCTTCCAATTTATAAACTAATACTGAGCCTACTGGACTGACCCATCATAGACAAAGTTTCATCCCAAAACAAAAGTCTCTATTCAAGCTAAGAAACACCACCAAACAGGTGTTTTTATAAAGGAAGGGCTGATGTAGCCTTAATTATAGCTGAGACCGGCACCAGTGTAGTGTTAAAAGGAGTCTCATGTGAACATAAAATATGGCAAATCAGTCAGTATACAGAGTCACATGTGGAAAGTAATCATGTGGAAATTCATTACCTTAGCCAATGGAAAGAGACAATTTTCTATCTCGTACTCTGTGCAGAATGCCTTCATCCATACACAAGTAAGATAAAAATTGAGCTAAATTTCTCCCTGTCACATGCAGCTGCAGAAAAATCTCAGACTATGGAAACTCCTGGTTTGGCAGTTCATGAGCAGAGTTGTATTCCTGTGTGCTGTACAGTCACTAAAGCTGGGTGAGTTTTGCAAAGCAATTTCCACAAATATATGTTTAACTCTTTGAATACATTTGCTTTGGCCACACTTTGTGCCCCTTCTGTCTGCTTTCCATTAGCATTCATGTGCTTGACTACTGAGTGCTTTTATTTACCAGTATTTTTTTTAACAGTGATCCTACTGGGTCCAAAAATGTTCCCCTTTTTTCCTTTTCTGAATTGGCAACCCTTCAGATCAGTTGTTTCAGATCAGTGTAGTAAAGTACTCTAGAGAGCGTCTCTTTTTAAAGCTATCTTTAAATACTCTTCGCACAACATACCCCTCAGATGTGTTGTCCTGGTGATAAAGTTACGTTCTTATGTACACCGCTTTCTGTCTCTGAAGTATCAAATTAGCACAAAGAATGATTTGAAAACATGTTTTCACTGACAGTGATGTAGGTTAACAGAATTCCAAAGGTCCAGTCCTCTTCTCCACCACCATTCTTTTTACCAAGTGTCCCAATTTTAGAGTCCAACTCTACAGTCCTTGTTCATGTGGGGCACAATTCTGCAAGGTGCAGATCAACTCCTGGAGGTGCCCACAATTCCCATTCATACCAGTTTGACCAGGAAGACAAAGGGTGCTCAACATTTTGCAGGATTGGACTCTTAATTATGAAGTCCTTATTCACATGAAGTCAACGGGATCACTCATGTGAGCGGAGGCTTCAGATTCAACCTTTCAAACTACACATAATTTTGAAGACAATTGAGAGGTAGGGTTGTACTATCACCTCCTACACATATTAGTCACTCTTGTCTGTGTGACTGTTTCACATCTCTGGGAGGTTTTGTAAGATTTGTCTCAGTGAAACTAGGGCTATGGCATACAAATCTGAGGGGAAAACTGTGAGTGAATCAATCAGTTTCTCAACGATGATCCTCAAACACTGGTGTGCTGCATGTAAGTCTCTGTCAAATCGCTGCCCCTCCAACTGTAAAGCCATATGACTGCAGATGTTTCTAAACTCAATGCTATCCTGAAAGCCAAACCAAAAAGAAATGAATGACAAGTAATGATTTAGCCACACACAGCACATCTTTCTAGACAGAAACCTTCACCACAAACTTTCATCTCTGATCTTTATACATTGCTGCAAAGTGTCAAGACATGCAACCTTGTGTCAGTTTCACTTACCTGCTTTTAAATTTCACCAGTCTCCACTGAACTTTAGCAGTTTCATATTAAAAATTATCTTTCAATTAACCATAATTTTAGTAGTTTAATTTGTGATAACTGTCTCTGGCCTGATTTTGATATTCCTGCACACCCAAAAGGCCATCTGGCTTCCCTGAGAACTTGCTCCGCAAGTATAATCCACACCATGGCCTGTGTCCACTAGGGAAATGCATTGTGTTGAACAACGTGCTAATTAACCAGTTCTAACTAAATGACTTTGCATCTAGTGTAGACCATGCCAACCATGGTTTAAAAGTTAGGTGGACATGGTTAACCCTAGGGGGATGCACACTAATGCTTTTTAAACACACTTCATTCTTGTCTACACTTGGTGAAAAGTAGTGTTTAACATCATGTGTGTTAATGTATTTATTTTGTTACATAATAAGGTTCATCTGGAACATTCATGTTCATTTTGTTACATAATAAATGCTCCAGATGAACTTTAGAAGAATGTTGATCTTTGTCCCCCTATAGTAGCTGCTCCACTTAAGAGGCTTATGAGTCTGCTACTTCTTCTAATTAAAAGCAGCAAAGAATCCTGTGGCACCTTATAGACTAACAGACATTTTGGAGCATGAGCTTTCGTGGGTGAATACCCACTTCGTCAGATGCAGGATGACATGCATCTGACGAAGTGGGTATTCACCCACGAAAGCTCATGCTCCAAAACGTCTGTTAGTCTATAAAGTGCCACAGGATTCTTTGCTGCTTTTACAGATCCAGACTAACACGGCTACCCCTCTGATACTTTCTTCTAATTAATATACTTGGTCTTTTCTCTGAAATGGTAAAGGCTTGCGCTTTTAGCTTTCTAAGAACTGAGTTTAGACTCTGTTATCAGCTGTCATTCTTAAAGGAATGCAGGTTCATGCCCCTCATGGGCCAAAGCTCCATTACTTCAAATAAAACCCTGTTAAAACTGCACAAATGTGTTTAATCTAGGCAGTACCTGCTACATTATGGTAACATTAAAGGCGATCTGCAAACAAACCATCAAAAAGGAGTGAACACTGAAATATGTGCTGAATGACCTCACTAAGCAGGCAGGGGTGAGCAATTGGCACAAAAATAATGCAAAACTAACCAGTTTGATTTTAGACCCCCTAGAAGTCCTCTGGCATTAGTTGGACGTCTGCTGCAGGTGCGGAGATTCCATCATAGTGGAATGTCTCCAACACTGGAAAACTGGGGAGAACTAAGGCATGACCCTAGGTAAGTAGCAATTTTTTTTTCCTTTTAAAAAAAATATTTTGATTGTTCCTTTGAAGGTCACCTTTCGAATCCTGATCTATAAAGCTCTCTTTAGTAGAATTAAGAAATTTTCTAGATCTAAAGTCCCTAGTGCAATTTATTTTATCTCTTAATATGTACCTTTGAATAAGTAAACAAGCTAGTAATTCCAGCTTTTCCAGGTTTCCAGCACATGGGAACTAAGGGATACAGGACAGAAAATGAAATTTTTCATTCTTTCTCCTTTCAAAGAAAAAACTGGATACTAACTGAAGTAAATAGAAAAGTGTGCTTACTAAAAAAGCCCTTCTGTATTAGGGCTCCACTGTTCTAAACCTGTGAACTGAAGTAATAGAGAGCAATAGCTCAAGTGGTTCATAGTTTCTATTAAAATACTAACACAATAAATATTTGCAGTGATTTCATTTGAAGTGTTTTCAATTTCAGTGCAGGAGCATATCCTTCCTGCAGCTGTTGTTTGTCAAGAACCATATGTTTAGACAGATGAGTTAATATCCCGCATGGCACTGGCAGAGCTACACCAGAATAAGAACTGCATGGCCCACTAGCTCTAAATCTCTTAAAATTAGGACTTAAAATATTCAACCAGTCTTTGAGTGCTTTGGATATTTGTCACTTGACACTGAGCTGAATCAGTAGGATATTTCTACTTGAACAGCTTTTATTTTTGATCACTATTGTAAATATATTAATGAGTGTTAATTACTAGTGTAATTTAGTTTATGATGATGCTATTCTTAACAAGACACCATTAAAGAGAATGAGGCCTGTTTAGTTCTGTCGTTTTTTACTTTTAACTGTTAAATAGATAAATCGAGTAGATCTTTATGGTTTGCAGTCAGGAAAATCATTTTTTTCTTAAGCATGCTCACAAGTGCCTGGTCTAGTGGATTTGTTATGAAGTTGGAATATAGAAGATTCTAAGTTCCAGTCTGCTCTTTTGCTGACTCAGTGGCTGTGTCTACATCAGGCATTTTTACCAAGAATTTTCCACAATGACTATCCTCGGTTCAGCTCCACTGGTAGTAGCAATAGTGCAGACAATGTTGCTGGCATTCATTAGCATTTTAACCACTATGTTGTTTATATCTGCTGTAAGCAGTGTTAGACAACATGGTGGCTAAAGGCCTGCAGCCACCAAGTGCCTTGTCTATAATACTGCTTCCATCACTGCTGGTACCATTGGTGGAACTGAAGCAATGGTGGAAATTTTTGGCCAAATTCTAGTGTGGACCAGTATTGATCTGAGATGGGGCCTATAGGTGCTACCATAATACAAATTATAATAGATCATAATGCCTGTCTTGAAAAGAACCACAATGGAAGTAAAGTTTTTTAATGTAATTATAAGATGGTTTGGCCCTATTTAAATGGGCAAGTCCAGTCAATATTAGTAGATGGCTGGGGAGCCATTGTGCTTAAAACACAGTAAAATATTTAGGGAAGATAGTGCTTTAAGCTCCTTGCCTTAATTTGCTCATCTATAAAATGGACATAAGTAAGCATTATTGCATAGGGATGTTGAGAGAATTAGCTAATGTTTGTAAAGCATTTTGAAAATATAAGCATTATAGACATGTGAAATATTATTTCTCAGAAAATTAAAAACATTCATTTTCTTGGGGTTTCCTCTCTTCCTCTCTTTCCTCTCCCACCTTTGAAAAGAGTTTATTTCACATTTGTAAAAGGTGCCACAATGACAACAGTAAATATTTGAGTCCTCTCTCCTCAGAATAAGTATAATGCAAGCTTCCCTGCCAATAAGCCTCAACTTCTTCTGAAGGAACATCTGTAGGGGTGGTCGTCTTAAAGTCCCTCCAACCATGGTGTTTCAGAACATTTATATTTAGGAAGACTTTTATGTATTGTTTCCGATGAGTTATCTCTCACAAAAAATTATACAGCTATTAATAATTTCTTGTAAAGTCACTGTGTGAAAAAATTAAAACCAGTCATCCTGTGTTTTGCCACCATATAGCCTCTTTCTAACAAAGCAGGCACAAATGCAGAGTACAGAGCAATCGTCAGGGTGAAGAGATTGTTAATGTCATGTAGCCATGAGTACCTATTTTCTCACTGAATTCATAGTGATTCTGGGGACAATTCCAAAAATGGTCTCCATGCTGTTAGAAATAAAACCAAAAATTGTTCATTTGTCAACATTTTAAATATACCCAAACAACTTAAAATGATGCTTATAGATTGCACTTTGGAGCAACCTCTCCATGGTCAATCTTCATATTAATTACTGTAAGAATGAAAAATCATTGCTAGAAGATACAGGAATTATGTTATAACCTCATTAGCTACCCAAAAAAAGTGCATGTGTGCGCACTTAATTGGTTTAATGTGTGGTGGCAGGTAAAGATTCTGTTGCTGTTTTATAAGAATTCTGATGAAAGTCAATTTTTTGATTGCGATCACCACTAATCCACTCTTTATGAATCAGAGTATCATCTACTCTAGAGCCAGTTGTTTTGTGGGAAAAGAGAACCTTCCCTTTGGGTCAGAAATCAGCTTTCAGAAAATAGGATTTTATTAAGGTGTAATTACAAATACTTTATTGCAACAACTATCAGTTCTATGGCGCTTTGGAAAAAATGATGAAAATCATGTGAGAAAAGAGTACAGTGCTTGTGTTGCTGGCACTACACCCTGGCCATTTTCTGAGTGAATAATGTGTTGGCATTACAGTATTTTTCAAAGATTATCATAGCTAAGGAGGACTAGCTGGGATACAGAGCCTAGCTCTTCTAGTCCTCCAGTTTGAATCTAGTCTAGGTCAATAGTTTCTGATGTCACATCTGTTGGCTGCTGAGTGAGAATATGGTTTCAGTTCTATTCCCTATATATTGTTCTCAATATAGCAGAAAAACAAAAATCAACAAACAGTGGTACTGTTGCTGACAGTCTGAGCAGAGAGACTAGGGATGCAGACCTTGATTCTACAAAGAGGTCCCCCTGGGCACCCACTTACGCCTGCACAGAGTCCCACTTCTTTCCTGGTGTATATTAACATAGTTCCATTGATTTCAATGCAGCTATGCCAGTTTACACCAGTTGAAGATCTAACATGGTGAGGCAACAAATAGGCATAAAGTTTCACCCAGATGGATTTATTCCTTTATGATCATGGAGTCCCCCTCACACCTACCGACAGAACACCAGTGGCGAGGCATGGGAACTCGCATTGTCAGGCAGTTCTCACTATCCAGAACTGTCCATATGCCACCTTTCACAAGCACTATTTTTTTTTAAATACCAAAACTGTTTTGAAACTGTGATAGTTATTTTAACTTCCTCGTATAATTTATATTCCATTTCCAGCTGGCTAAGATCCAGTTTAGTCCAATCCAATCTTGTTATACATTTCTGAGTTAGTAACACTTCAGTGACTCCTCGGTTACTCCAGCTCAGGAGGCAGGATGTTATCAAAGAGCAGTGGTCATGAAGTCTGCACCTGCCCATAGCACTGGGAAGCTGCACACTCCCATTTCAGGAATCTTTTCATTTTATGTTTTCTTTTCAAATACATGCAAAGTGCTGCCCAAAATACAAAATCTCTCGCTTTTAATACTGTACTAACTGATCTGTTCACTCTGGAAATGTATAATTATGGTAGAGAAACATATATTATTTTAGCATGGATGTCTGAAATCCAAAGTCACTAGTATATTGTTTGTGGATGATGATGCCAGTAAGTGACCTGTCAAACTTAAAGGAAGGTCCATCAGAATTCTCACAGGAGCTTAACCTTCCATCATAAATTAACACTGAGCCACTTCTCTCAGGCTTCCCAGGCCAATATCGTCTGATGCATCCTGGGAGCTAGAAAAAGCATTGTTTTCAGGTCTATGGTAGTCTCTGGAGTATGCACGTTTTACTGTGTTAGAATGCCAGTTGTTTGGATCTTTTTTCACAAGCCACATGTAGCTATATTTTTGGGCCACTTTTAGAGCAACCTGTGACTTTTTTTCCAGCTGACACCACCAATAAAAACATAAATAAGATCATCAGATGCATTTCTGGACTGTCTGGAACAACCCCGCAGAGCATCAACTGTAGCAAGTAATGAATGTATTTGTGGTATGACTGAGACCAAGCTGGCCATTTAGCACTTAAGAGCATTTCTGTGCTCTGAGAATGATTGCGTTTTGGCTGTAGAAAGTGTGACTGAATGGACAGCTGCTATTTTTATTCTGTTTGAGAGTTTATGGCCATCTCATCTGAGAACTGCAGCTAAAAGTTCAGTTGTAAGAGGCTTTTTCCATCTAAATTTCCCGGCAGGATGAACATGTAAACTGAATCCTGGGAATCCAACTGTTTTAAAACTAAAACCTACAGCAATTATTCACAGCTAAAAGACCTAATTAAATTACTCAGATTTTATGGAAACACACCGCAGAATTTATTTAACTTAGCCATAGAAACTGACCCAGGAAAATCCCAGTGTTCAGTTGGTCCTGATAATGGGCATACCCTGAAGAAAAGATCTAACCTGATTTCAAGTAGAATAGTAATATGAGAATCCAAAGTTAGTGTTATTCCCAGTGGCATCTAAAATATACATTCACCCACACAGATATTAAAGCTCTTCTGGGAAAAAATAGAAAGAAAATAAAGCCTTCTTTGAAGTGGATGTATTTTATCTGGTTAGTATTTGTGCTAATGAAGAATATTATTTATTTTTACATATTAGCAATGACGGTGTCATATTGAAAGTCAATATTACAACATTCCAATAAAAAATTGTACATTCATTTTTCAATAGCATAGGAATGCTAGGTCTACCCATTTCACCTGATTTTTTTTTTTTAATTCTTGACTTTTTCCATTTCACACAAGGTTTTTTCCTCTTTCACTCGTTACCCCCCACAAGTGAATTTATTTCTGGTGAAAAGTCTTAGATTAATACACCTGGACACTGAAATAATCTAGACCAAAATTTTCAAAGATAGCCTGTGATTTTTTTTTTGGTGCCTCAGTTGTTGAGTGCCCAACTTTTGAGATACTCTGGTTTTGATTTTCAGAAGTATTGACCAGCTACAACTTCAGTTGACGTCATGGGTGCTCAGCACCTCTGAAAAAATCAGGTTCCTGACATGTCTCAGACTGGGCACTCAAATACTCAGGCACCTAAAATCAGAAGCAACTTCTGAAAATGTTGACATTTGTTTTTCACTGAACAGATATGGCTCCAGCTGCCCTGCCAATGCCAGTCTGCACCTGGAGGGTCTGCCTGCTAAGGTGAAAGGGTAGAGACATCAGTATATTGGTTCGATTTACGGCCTCTGTTAGAAAGATCAGCAAGAATATGAACTGGGGTGAAATGTGCTTTTTGTGATGTGTACATCTGTTTGAAAAATTGGACAGACTACAATTCATTTTACAAAATAAGTCATCCTAAGGTAATGACTTTTGGCCACAATCAAGCTGTACCAAATTTGAACCCTGAGACTAGCAGATGATGGACTATCACACACACATGAATTACCCAGTCCCCTATGCATGGCTTTTTCTTGAATGTCAAAGGGCCACAAGAAGTTCTCTTGTGATAATATGCACCACCCTTTTACCAGCAAAATGAGGACCACATCTTACATATGTTCACTAAATCTCAGCTATAGATATAATGTGTCATTCTGGAATCATATACGCTGGTTCTCTTACTCGATGAAAATTGACTTTTCACTTACAAGTCACTCTTTGTCTCTTCATATTTGTTGACTGGGGCTCTTCAGGTACCATAACAGCACATGGGAGTTTGAGGCTTTATGTGGAAAATGTAAATATCGCCTAAAAAAAATTCCATGCATCCTAACTTATGGTTTAAAGAATCACTAACCCCAACTACAACAAAATAGCATTTGTACCCCCGCAGTGCTAGCTCAAAGGATTATCATTGACTTTATAACTTTTTGTAAACTCTGTACAATCCTAAAATGATTTGGAGTAATTACTTCATTGCAAATTAACGTAAATAAAACTGCTCCAGTTAGTCTGACAGAATTCAGCAGGGCTGCCCAGAGGATTCAGGGGGTCTGGAGCAAAGCAATTTCGGGGGCCCTTTCCATAGCAAAAAGTTGCAATACTATAGAATACTATATTCTCATGGGGGCCCCTGCAGGTCCTGGGGCAAATTGCCCCACGTCTCCCATCCCCCACCCTGCGTGGCCCTGGAATCCAGCATATACAAGGATGTCCTGAACAGTGCAATTAACTGCCCATTTGCAGAAGGAAGCCCAGGACATGAGTCCTTTGATCTCTCACTACTTACTTTTAGGTGAATAGGAAAAGGATGTTCCTGAAACAGAGGGAGCAGGAGAGTCTGTTCCACACTGACAAGCTGGGATGTTGAATCTACTATTCGGGACAGCATGCAGTGCACAGCAATCTGTGTAAGTGTTCGGGGCCTGGCTGGGCCCAGCTGTCTTGAATCCTTTGGCCTGGGCTCACCTGGGTTGGAAAGAGCCTGGGATCCACATTCTTCTTCCTCCTCAGAGGTTTTGCTTGCTGCTCTTCTGCCTTCCTCCTGCTCCTGAGCCCGACTAGACCTGACTGCATCCAGGCCCAGTCCCATGTCATGCAAAGTAGGGCCATACATACCTATGCTGAGCGGTGGAGAGGCCTGGTCCAATTTGTAGTGGGGATGGCAGGCTCTGGCATCTTCACCTTGCTGCTGGTGGTGCAAGAGCTGCAGAGTTTGGAGAGCAACCAGCTGGTGGTTGAGAGAGACAAATAAAGGTACTGATCTGGCCATCAGCTCTCTTGCTTCTGTTCCCCTCCACGGGATGGAGTGTTTTTAAACCTTGTTTGGCCTTTTCTCCTCTCCCTCTTTTCCCATCCCTTCTTTTCTTATATCTTCCCCCAGTGGGTGGCCGCCTGCCCCTTCCCTTCAGCCTGGGGTCAATAGGTGTGGTTCATTTCAGCACTTGTTAAAAAGATCAGCCCTTCATTTTATTTCTTGGACCCAAGCTCCATGGAGCTTCTCATGTGTACATTTTCAGACAGGCAGCTGGTTTCTTATCCTTTCTGGAGAACTACCTCCATACGCACTGTATTTTGTGTGGGTGCCTAAATTTGTAACACATTTATTTTAATGTGTTTCCACTAGTTGATATAAATCCTTATGGTTTCTCCTGGGATGAGATCTATTAACTCTCTCTCATTTGAGGGGTGAGGGAGGGAAGGGAGACTTATTTTGGACTCGTGTCAGAAATTTTTAAAGTCTCTCTCCCTTTGGAGAGGAAGGATTTTACAATGTGTTTCAGTGAGTAATTTTAAAATGAGAGTAGGGTGAGAAGCAAAACCTTACATCCAAACACCTCCAAACTTCAGCGATGTTAAGAGCTCGGTCTGAACTCTGCAGCTCAGGCTCAACTCTATTATTAACGGGCTCACAGTAGTTTAAAATTGCTTTCATTCATGTTGCCCCCATCTGTCAACTAGACGGCATATAAACATAGTTGTAATGGTCCCTCACTCTCCTGCTCAGAGGGAGGCCACTCAGGCTGGTCCTGTCTGGCCAGGACCAGAGTCTGCAAGACAGCCAAGAGCCCACAATAGGGCTGGGCAATTAATAGTCACTGTCAGGTTTTAGCCTGGGTTTGGGTAGCTCAAGTAGTCAGCCCTTATACAGAGTCTATCAGGGCTGGTTGTGGCCTGGGCAGAGCTCCGGCAGCCAGCAAGCAAAACCAGTCTACAGGTGAGCTGGGGGCTGGGGCCTGGGCTTGAGTCAGCTCAGGTTGCCAGCAAATAAAACAGTCTCTAAGGGTGACTTGTAAGGGAAGCTCCTCTTCAGAGCTAGAGCCTCCTTGCACAGTGTAGGGGGTCAGGGGAACACTGACTCACCCTACTCCACCACATCCCAGCCCAGGGCCCTGGCAGGGGCAGGATTGGCTGTCCCTGCGTTAGCAGGGATCCAGCCACAATACGCTGACTAAGCCACACCTGGCTCTGCAGCCGGCTGCTCTGGGGCTGCCCCAGGCCACTTCCTGCCACCCCAGGGTTCGGTACCACTAGCCTCCAGGTCTCCTCCAGCTCCTTGGGGTAGATGGAAGCAGGCACTCCAAACCAGTCCTTGTCAGCATCTGTGGATTGGGCACTGCCCGGTAAGGGTTCCTCTCAAGGACACAGCCAAACCAGCAGATCATCCTTCTCCTCCACAGGCTTTCCTCTGACTGTACTGCAGGGCCAGCCTTTTATACTTCCAGTGAGGGCGGCGGGGCGATGTAGGCTCCGCCCTCCAAGGGGAGTGTAATGGTCCCTCACTACAGTAAACAAGACTTCTGGATTGACACTCGTTTTCCAAGAGAAACGAAGTGCCTGCTTCTAGGAAAGGGGAAACTTGTGGTGAGAAGGATCATCAATCAATTATTATTATTATTATTATTTTGTATATTAAGGCTGAAATTGTTGTTGGTAAAGTTAAAATGGTTATTTCTCTGCTTTTGTTGTTATTTTATTATGAACTCCAAGGTGCATCAGATAATCTAAACCTGTAAGCCTGACAGTGTTCCTTTTGGAGTGAGGAAAAATCCCTATTCAAGCAGAAAAGTAGTTGGAAATAGGAAGGGTGAAAGAGTCCCACCTGAAATAACTTCAAAAAAGGCATTTCTGGCTTTGGAAAGTGAGCCAGAAGGATCTTATATGTTTTTCTATATGGTTCCCTGGGGACTTAAAACTGTAAGATTTGATGCTAAACCTATTTCTGTGCTGTGAAACCAGGGACAGCTGTACAAATATTTGCTGTTTTTAATTAAACCTAACATTGCTACTTCCTTGATTTAAGTTAGGGCAAAGGACTGGCAATTTAATGCTTTGATAGATGAGGAAAAACAGTTGTGAGTGTTGTGTTTTAGAAAAATGTGATAAAACAAGAAATCCAAGGGGAAAGGCCTCAAAGGCTATCATAGCGCAATCCTTGTGCTTTTTCTGTCAAATCATTTTTTTCCTTATCCATTCAGCAAATCTTTCTACTGGAATTCTGTTATTTTTTCCTTGAAAATCTTATATCTAAACTTTTCATTTGGTCCCAAATTAAACTTTAGCTCATGTTCTCTTGTTTTCATATTCTTTATAAATGTAAAGAGGTTTGCTTTGACTGGGGATTCAGTTCTGAATTCTAATGCCCTACTGAGGTCAGCTGGCTCAATGCCTCAATGCTTCCACTGAGGAATTATTGCTCCTCACTGCCCTATACTCCAGGCTGTGCTTTAATGTCACAGTCTGGTCCAAAATCATAATCCAGGAAATGGATTTGAGATGAGAAGGAGAGAAGTTGCTTTTATTTTATTTTATTTTTTTAGGGCAAGGAGGCAGATTTGGCAAAAATAGAAATCCAAGCGTATATATAACATGAAATGGCCAGTATAGAAAGAATTTGTGTATGGACTGAAATTATGCTAGAACTGAAACTGTCTTTCTCTGAAACTGCTGAATTTATTTCAGTGAACTCTGCTCAACCTTTTGATAGCTTTATGATTAATCAAAAGATGTGTTGTAATGAGAGATTTTTGCTTTCAGCTGTTTTGAAAAACCTTGCAGCACTCTGATAAGAAGCTTGCAGAAAAACCTCGGAAAGGGTTCAAATATCGTGAAATTACATTTCTTTTAATTGGACATAAAAAGCATGGTGACAATATCAGGACCTTTAGTTTGCATGAATAGTAATTAGTTTTAAGATTAATTTCTACTTAATTAGAGCCTTAATGTTAAGTTTAAATTTAGAAAATCCAACATGGCTGACCAAGATGGTGGCTATAGGGATGATGTAGTACTGGAGAATGACTCAGCAAAGTCCTAGAATCCAAGATGGCATCAGGGGAAGAGCACTTCTAGAGTGACAGCATGCTAATTACAGGCAAGCACATGTGATATGCTAATAAAATGGGCGGATCTAGACAGGAAGAGAAAATATGTTAATATCTGGATGCTGATTGGTTGAGCCAGGTTAATAAATTATGTTAATGAGCTGACCTTGCAAGCGCAAGCAGCATATAAGGTCAACAGCAAGCAGGCTGAACTTGTAGTGGGTTTGGGGGTCGGTAGAGAACAGAAGCTGTAACTCATCTGCTAAGAAAAGATGTTATCTGGAAAACATCTACCTGAGAAGCAGCAGCAGCAGCAGAAACCTGAGATTACCCTGGCAATGGCTACTATAGCAACCCAGTCAAGGAAGAAGGCAATAGCTTTTAGGACAGCACAGGCTTCTGCATCTGTCAGCAGAGGGCAGCTTTCACCTCAGGAGTTTCTCCGAGATCGAATGGCCACCTCAACTAGCCATAAGACAGAGTAGAAGGATCCTTAGATGTAACAGAGGGGATCTAAGGAGCATTAAGTCTGATTTTTCTATCTATTGTTAAGGAATGTGTGGGTTTCACTTATAAGTAAGGCTGGATGCCAGTGATATGAGTGAGATCTCTCCTACTCATTCCGTGACCAGCCTGATCAGCCCTCACAGGATGTGAATGTAAATATTAATGTAAATAGGTAGTGTTAGGTATTAAGTGTTTGTTAGATGTTAAATGTCAATGTGAATGGGAAGTAACTGTTTTATTCTTAATCTGTTCATGTGGTAATGATTTCTCATATGTGTATATAGAGGCCGCGCATATTACATTGTATTAAGCACGAGATTAATTGGAACATTAAGTGTAAAAGCCTTTGTGTATGTGGGACCCCTATGTGCTTGTTACATTGAAACCACTGTATTTCTTATGTGTTAAAAATATCCTGTGTAGTCTGTGTCTTTTATTTTGCTGCAGCACTTTAATTCTTTAATGTAATTCTGTTGCATTTTACTATGTTCTATGTATCCTTCCTTGCTTCATTCACTACATTATAACCACTTATTTCCTTTAAATAAATCATCCTTTTGTTTTCCAAGAATTACTGCTTGTGTCCATTCTTGATCAGAAGGCTGTATCCGTGTCCTTTCAGGGATTAGCAAGACTAGCTTGCTCTGGGAAGCCCGCTGCACATCAGAGACAAACCCACTGGTAATATTCTGGCAATTCCTGTAGGGTGGACCACAACCTTGTTTACCCTTTTTGTTAAATTAGACAAATTTGTAGGTAATTGAATTAGTGTTCAAATTTACAAGATTAACAAGATCAGCAAGGCAGCGTGGGCCAATGGATGTTGCACTGGGCTGGGATTCAGGAGACTCGGGTTTTGCTCCTAGCTCTGTCAGCCATGATGCATGACCTTGAACAAGTCACTTCACCTCTTGGTCATCACTTCCACCCTTCCTCTAGTTAGATTTGTAAGCCTCACTTGAAGTTTGCCAGCTTCTGGAACTCTGGCCTGAGCCTCTTGGGGATCATACTCCCTATAACAATACAACTACACCAATAATGGCAACCTGAGCCCTCTGCCACCACACCATTTCCCAGTATGAATGGAGACAGAAGGACTAAACTTCTTCTAAGGCTGTAGGGAGGCTGCTGTGATATGCACAAGCAGTTTGCTGGGCCAATGATGAGCCAGGGCTGCTCAGCCCCTCAGTGAGAGGGGACAGGCTAAGTTTTGGAGCTAGCGTTCTGTTTCTTTTCAGTAGTGATCCAATGTTGGACACTTCAGTCCAGCTACCCCTTATCTATCACCTCCCACAATTCTACATATTTGTGATTGGCCCCACATAGGGGCTGCTTCATTCCTAGGGAGACTCGGGGTAGAAGGCCAGTGCTTCCTTGACCATAGAGGGAGGAGAGGATGGAAAGGAAAATCCCAACCAGTCCAGTCTGTTCAGGGAAGGGAGGAGGGAGGTTTCTGCCACTCAGGGTCTGTATGGGGTAAGGGGGAGGGAGGAAAGGTCATGGTTGGCCCTGGTTTCTCTGGGGGGAAGGAGAGGAAGGGAAAAGTCCTAAAAATGTGAAGGGGAGAATCTCTCTCTCTCTCTCTCCCCCTCCCTCCCTCCCTTAGGAAAATTCAGATTGTGCCCCTGTGGTCAGGCATCTGGTACCTGCTCACAAAAGGGATGTGCAATGGGGAGGGGATGACTGTGAACTGGGGTTACCCCTCCTCCCCACCTCTTTCAGGCACCCAGCACACACACTCTGCCTCTAGCAGGCACCCATTACCCTTGTGTCCCCGGCATCTTCCTAGACACATAGCACACGCAGCCCCACCTTTCACAGGCATCTGCCCCCCAGCTCCCTGCATCTCCCAGCCCACCTCAGTTCTCTTCAGGCATTGATCATACACAGCCTTGTATAGAGCCCTGGTGTGTGCAGACACACATGCTTTTTCTTGCTTTCTGATCACTGGTTTTGAAAAAGTCTTGCACAGAATTTGAATTGGAGGAGGTTTGGTGGAGGATGGTTTGGTGCAAACTAGCCTGTTACTTGAGTGTGAAAGCATGAGTGTGTTACTAGGACTGGCTATGAAGCACTCATCCTGTTCCTCCAGAAAGAGGGGAGACACTGCATGTGGCTCTTCCTCACTTGTGTTTCCTTGTGGGGTGAGATGGGTGGTGTATTGAGACTTACTTTGACTTTGCAGAGTGACTGTGTGTTCCTCCATCCCTTATTCTCACCCCTTATCCTTATGTCTGCCTGGAGTGTCCACTTGTTCCTCTGGGTGGACAGGTTTCTCTCCACATCTGTCTCTCTTTCTTCCTTCTTAGCCCCTTCAAGGTACAAAAGATACTCAAGAACGTCTTAAACTTTTGTTAAATGTTTTAAACTTTTAGATTAAACTGTTTAAAAAAGAATCAGATTTTTCTACCAACTTAAGTTTTATATATTTGCCAATTTTTTGTTTTGGCTTAATCCAATTTGGCAGCAGTACCAAGTGAGAATGCTGTTTTGGAGCTGAGAGAGAAGCAGAACTGCCTAGGTGGTCTCAGATTAACTCCCTCTCCGCGCAAACAGAGTCTTTGAACTGCAGTGTGAGCTAGTGCATGGGCCAGACAGTTCCAGCCCTGCAGAGAGCAGCATTCAGAGCTGCAGAGATCCATGAGCCAGCCAAGGCCTCCACAGGCTACCAAACAGAAAGCCAGGAAAGGACCTACACCACCCTGGGGAGAAGACACTGTTGGAGGACTCTTTTTGTTTAGTTTAAGCTGGCCTCCATTCACAGCATTGCAGCACTTGTCTCCAGACTCATCCTCAGCGTACCGTTGGCCTGGGAAGATAGCAAGGAAAGAGCTGGGGGTTGGGAAGAGCTGTTAGTGCTGGGAGATAGGGAACTGGTTGATGTGTTAGTACTTATTAGTTAACCCTAACCCTATCCTTTGCCAGACAGTATTTACCAGTTCCCAATAAAGCCCAGTGTCATTTTAGATGGGTCATTTCTTTGCTGCGGTTTGTGTGGATGTACTTTGTTTCTTATGTAGTGGGTTTTAGACTCATTGCCAACACTGTAACATTATTCATTTCCCCAAGGAACATCAGCCCTTCTGACCAGGGCAAAATGAGGCATCACCTTGGGTGGAGACACCAGGTGTCACTAGAAAGCACACAGGAGAACCAGGACCCAGCCCATCTGAGAAGAGGAGGGAAGCTGCTCCCAGTAGCAAACTATAAACACATAGGAAGAGACAGTCTCGGACTCAAAGGGTTTACAAGCTGTAGCTCTTCCCGTGAGAGCCACATCTCAGGGGACAGTTTGTAATTCCTTTGAGTCTGAGACTGTCTTTTCCTCAGGGCTGGCTCTGGATTTTTTGCCGCCCCAAGCAAAAAAAAAAAAGGCAAACCTGCGGGGCAGCTAGAGCGGCAGAGCAAAAAAACCTGTGCAGGGCGGCCAAAGCCAAAGCGCGGGTCTAGGGGCACTCCCAGCACTGCGGATGTGCCTCGGGCAGTGGGGGGGAGAGAGAAGGGGAGTGGCCAGGGCTTCTGCCACACTGCCTGCTGGGAGGGCTCCGCGCCGCTCCGGTCGGCGGGGAAGGAAGGACACGGGCTGCCCTGCCGGGCTTGCTACAGACCTGGCATCAGCTGGGGCAGATGGAGGGCGCAGCCCGCTCCCAGCAGGGCCCCCCACCTCCTCCATGCAGCTGCTCCCTACGAGGCGGCTGGAGTGGGGAACCAAAAAGAAAAAAGAAAAGAACCTGCTGGGCGGCCGAAGCGGCGAAGCAAAAAAAAAGGATTTGAGGGAATGCCGCCCCTTAGAATCTGCCACCCCAAGCACGAGCTTGCTTGGCTGGTGCCTGGAGCCAGCCCTGCTCTTCCTATGTGTTTACACAGACCTTAGCATAATGAGGCTTTGCTCTTGTTTGAAACCTCTAAGTGCCACCACAAAAACAAACCACTCACCCACACCTAGGAGAACATTATTAAGGCTGCAACACCAAGCACTTTGAAGTTAGGAAAGACCAGAATGAAGGACGCTGTGGTACCTTAGTTCAGCCCCTTTGGACATATGCATTAGGATACAGTCTTTAATTACAAGATCACATGTATATGGGATCCCTGTGCCTTAGTCAGTGTTCCGAATGGATGGGGCTCATTTAGTGAGCAACTACTTAATATTATGTTTTCTCTTCTTTGTTCAATGTGTGACCTTAGGCCTTATTTATTGCGCGCTATTCAAACCCTGCTCTGAAGACAGGATTATTAATTTCCTCATGAACTTTTCTATGGCACTCATCACCATCAGAATGCTTCACAAATATTAATGAATGTGTCTTCACCAAGCCCTGTGGGGGAAGGGATAGTATCTATTTTACAGGTAGGGAACTGAGCCCTGAGAGATTAAATTACAAGGTATCCACTAATTTTGGATGCTCAGCGTGAGATATCTAGGTCCTGATTTTTCAGAGTAATTAGCATTAGATAGCACTTTATGTATTCAAGCACAGCTCCCAAAGACTTCATCTTCAGTGTTTAGTGCTTAGCACTTCTGCAGATCAGCCCCTAGGGTTTCAAGTCAAGTGCACAGCAGATGAGGAACTCCCAATTAGTGACCACTTGTGAAAGGTTTTGTTTAAGTGACTTGCCCAGCATCACACTTTGTGGGAGAGGCAAGGATAGAATCCAGTTCTCCAGGCCACCACTCAACTGCCTTAACCATGAGACCATCCTTTCTCTTCCTGCAGTCCCCTGCCTCATTCACCACATACTTTTCAACTTCTGCTAGAAATGAAGCAGATGGTCCTACTGACAACAGCCTCCTGCACTACATCAGCATGATGCATCCCCAGAGCAGGTCCAGAGTAACTGATAACAATAGTCACTGGTCATCTTCTGTGAGAACCATAAGACACATGGTTTGCCATTGGGTTTCACTGTGATTTGCTGACAGCAGAGGAATGGTGAGACTAAGGCACCTTGGCTCCATTCCAGGCTCTGGAAGGAGCGTTCTTAGCACAGAATCTTCTGCCCATTCCTCCCAAGCTTCTTGCTCTCTTCTACCTCATCCCCTCCAACATGTCCCTGTCCCAGCCCTTGCTCTTCCCCACTCTTGGCTCCACATCCCAGTCTCTTTGCCCAGCCAGTCTCAGTTTCCTTCCTCCTGCCCAGCCAGTCTAAGAGGCCATCTCTTGGTGCCAAGTCTAATCTGTCTCCTCCACCGGTTCCCTCCTTAGTCTTCTTCTTGGGCTCCTTCCTTATACAATCTCAGTCTTCCTCCCCTAACTCCTTCTTGGCTCCTTGCCTCAGTTTACCCCCTCCCCAGATCCTTGCCAAAGTCTCTTTGCCCAGCCAGTCGCAGTTCTCTCCCTGCACCCTCGTGCCTTCTCAGCTCTGTCTTCCCTCCTGCTGGTTCTTAGTCCCAGTTTCTTTGTCCAGCAGCTCTCCCTCCCTACCTCCCTCAGCTCCTCTACTGCTCCAGTCCCATTCCTCCTTGACTTTCAGCCCATATCCTTGTTCAGCCAGTCCCAGCCTCCCAATCCCAACCTTCCTTCCTCCACCCATCCCCCAGTGTCCTTGGCCAGCCAGTCTCAGTTTCTCTCCTCTCACCAGGGGAGGCGAGATGTATGGGCCCGTGGTGCCTGTGCTCCAGCAATATTCAGAGCATGGGGGCCCAGCTCCACCAAAGTTCAGGGCTGAGTCTCTCCCCCGGCCCAGCCTGCCTCCCCCAAGCATCCCTGCCTGTGCCCTGGGCACTGGGCGGCTGCCCCCTGCCCAGCTCCGTGCCACCGCAGGGTCCTAGCACCCACCACCACTAGTGTCAAGGCAGGCTGACCCTTTTCTGGCAGGACTCTCCACCAGCACAGCTCCTCTCCCCCACTCTGCCCACAGTCACTACTCCTGTCCCACACTGGGCAAGGGGCAGCCCCCCCCACCAGTCAAGCTACAACTGTTCCCTCCTTCTCAAAACTGAAACCATGGCAAAACATCTGTTATCTCAATTTGACAGGGTTGTGGTCTGTATCCATAAATCCAAAGTTTCTCTTTCTGTAGACACTTGTCCACATGCTTAGCAACGATATGTGGAAAGGTAGAAATTAATGCAAAAGCTCTAAACAGTCATCCCCCCACCCTCATCCAGGAGACAAGAGAGGGTGTGACTTGAGTAAGGAGAAAGGCCAAAAAAAAACTGTCGGTAGAACAAAGCACTTGGTTTAACCCAGAATGATTGGGGGGAGAGGTGGAGGAGGGATTGTTGAATTTTAGGGTGTTTTTAAACTTATTTTAAATAAAGCTAACTAAATTTCAGAACAAAACATTTCAAACCGAAATTGAAATGTTTCATTTAGAAAATGTCAAAACAAAATATTTAGACTTTGTCCGACTTTTTTTTTTGACTGGAACTGTTTGCCAAATTCACAAATAATTATGGTTGATCTGACGCTGCATTTTTCAGGGAATAAACTATTCATCCAAAAAAATGTCACCCAGCTCTACTCAAGAAGCCTGATCCAAACTCCATGAAAGTTAGTGAGTTTTTCCATTGACTTCAATAGGCTTTAGATCCGGCCGAGGGATTCCCTTTCCAGCCACACAGCAGGACCTGTAGCCATTCTCTGGCCTCTCCTGTTGCACCATGTAACTTTGCAGAAGAGAAGGAGCTGCTCTGCAGAGGGCGTTAGCACTGTTTCAGATAACAGTAACTCTCCATAACTTTTTCTGCTGACTATCACAGTGGCAGGGAGGAATGTGCCACTTCAGGCTTCTCTCATGCCCCTTTCCTTGATACCTTTTCCATCGTGAAGAGGAAGGAATGGTGGCTACGTCAAGTAGGGAACCTCACTTCTATATGATGCTACTGAGGTTATAGCACAGGTTTGCTCCCTCCCACCCTGCTCAGCAAGATTTCCTGCAAGGGTTTCCTTGTTCCATTATTGAAAAATAGATACCATTTACTGTATTTGCATATAACATATGGGTTTCCAAATGCCCTTTCTGTTTGGTCTAAGAAACAATTTCTAGCTCTTTCCCTACAAGTGATAAAATTAGTGGTGGTGGGGGGTGCAGATGAGGGATTCCGTCACTGTCATTGTACCCTTTAAAAAATATTATGGGCCAGATTTCCTGGTTCACTGTCTGCTTTGTACTCCTCGTCAGGTAAAGCAGCCAAAAAGCTGGTTTAGCATGGTTAACCTTGGTTTATGCCTGCTTTGTGTCACTGCAGGGATGCATTGCAGCTGGAACAGATGGATGAATTGGGCCCTGAGTGTTTCTGGTCTGAAAAAAAACCAATCAGCAGTGAAATGGTTAATGGTGTTGGCTTGTTAGTAGCCATGATTAGTCATAAGGGATCATAAGGGGCCAAGTTAATCTCTTATATAATTCCATTACAATTCAGTTAGAGTTATACAAGCAAGGAATTTGCCCCGCTGAGTTACCAGCACATTCAGCAGAATGAGAGGAAGAGATTCTTTTCTTTTCATCTGCCAGCATTTTGAAAAAAACGCAGTATTTTTCATATCACAGTGCTTAGACAATCTTTCCAATCTATAAAGCAGTAGAAACTTCTTTTTTCTTTAAAGTTGAGATTCTGTAAAATTCAGCAAAATCCATGGGATTTACATTGCACTTGTATTCTCATAAGAAAAATCAATTAAAACATTGTGACTTTAAAAGGGAGGCGGGGAATCTACAGGAACACCCTAACTCCATAGATTTTCTGCACCTACAGACTTTTCTTCTGCTCCAACTCATATTGTGTTCACACATACATAGCAGCTCTGAAGGCACCGCTCTACTTTTGTTGTTGTTTTCTTTTCAGAATCTATACATATGATTCTTTAAATTCAGGTCTTATTTTCTTTGTCATCTGAACTTCCACCTAAAGGTAGTAGGTAGACAAAGTGTGGGTATTTCCAAACACAGTACTAGAATAGTTGGAGACCAGTGGGTAGACTGGACGTACCGATCCATGTGAACTTGGTAGGCTGTATCTAGTGATATATGGCTGCATAAATGCTCAGCCATCACAGATGTCAGCTAACTGGAACAGCAGCCACGTGCCAGGAGGAATAGAACTTATAGCTTTTGGCTCCAAAACCAAATCCTCTTTAGTAGCAATGGAGTTACATCCTCTTTTCTAATTCCCCAGCAATAAAGAACAAAACCATTACAACATGATAAACATCTGAGTACAATTTAAAGAACCAGGAAGGCTGCAAATAGTATGTGTTATTTGAAGCACTCCTTCTGCATTGACAAAGGGACAATAATGGAACCCATCGCCAAATTCATCCCTGGTGTAGCTACACTGAAATTAATGGTATTACATCAGGAATTAATTTGGCTGCTAGCCGCTATCTGCTTGCCAATACTTAAACCTCCTCCAGACAGTTATATGAAATGTTGAACACATCTACCTACTTTGAAATATTATGTGCAAAGACACTGTTGATGTTAAACATTTTTGCAATTACAGTAGTTCTGGGATGACACCAGTAGGAGACCATAATTGGAGGGAACAAGCTGCTTTGGAAGAGTTGGTGTCAGGCATGTGTTTCCAGAATATATTGATCCAATTTGTATATGGAACTATAAATGGAATCTGGCAAATTTATAATGCTCTCTCTTAAATCACATTATCATTTTTTTAAAATGTTGATGCTACTAAGGAGCGGTATATACAGTTACAAGTGATAGGATATAAATTTATAAGGGATATAAACCCTCAAGAATCAAGGCATAAACCAACCACTAACTGCTTGGGATTAGGAAGACATTTACCCTAGAGCAGGTTATTCCATAATTGCCCTTTATCGGGCTTCTGATGCTTTCCTCTGAAGCATCTGGAACTTGTTACTGTCAGACAGACTAGATAGTTTGATTCCGTATGGAAATTGCTATGTTCCTATAATAAGGATATGGCGATGAAAATCCTCTTACTTTAATGCACGTCATTCAGAGGTGGCATGCTGCACTTAGAACAAACCACCATTTTTATCTAATAGCAACTAATTTTTTTCCTTAAGTTATTATTTTGTTATAAATAAATTTTTCTTACAACTATTTTGAAGCAGGGAGGTCATATTTATAAAGACATCAGAACACCCACTATGCACTGCACGTGCCAGTGAGACTGACAGGTGTTGCGTTTTAACATCTCAGCTAATTTAAAAGCATCACAGGACTAGCACACAGATTAGTTTGGCTGTGATGTGTTGATGTTGAATCCAGGTGACCAATGTATTTTTATGACTGAGGAAAAGTAATCAAACGGAGGATCACTGCTAAAAACAGATGACAAAATAAGATGTAGTGTGTCAAGTTTCCTTCCCCACATTGAACTCTGGGGTACAGATGTGGGGACCTGCATGAAAGACCACTTAAGCTTATTTTTACCAGCTTAGGTTAAAAACTTTTCCAAGGCACAAATTCCACCTTGTCCGTGAACAGTATGCTGCCACCACCAAGTGATTTAGGCAAAGAATCAGGAAAAGGAGCACTTGGAGTCCTATTCCCCCAAAATATTTCCCCAAGCCCTGCACCCCCTTTCCTGGGGAAGGCTTGAGAATAATATCCTCACCAATTGGTACAGGTGAACACAGACCCAAACCCTTGGATCTTAACAATGAAAAATCAATCAGGTTCTTAAAAGAAGAATTTATTTTAAAAAAGATAAAAGAATCCCCTCTGTAAAATCAGGATGGAAGATAACTGTACAGGGTAACAAAAAGATTAAAAACAGAGAGGAGTTCCCCTCCAGGCAAAACTTTAAAGTTACAAAAACAGGGATAAACCTTCCTCTTAACACAGGGAAAATTCACAGGCTAAAACAAAAGATACTCTAACACATTTCCTTGCTGTTACTATTTCTGTAATATTAGATGTATCATTTCAGTGGGAGCTGGATTACTTGCTTGGTCTCTCCCTTTGTCTCGGGGAAGAACACAAACAGAACACAAAACAAAGCCTCCCCCTCCCCTGCCCCGATTTGAAAGTATCTTCTTTCCCCATTGGTCCTCATGGTCAGGTTATCTGAGCTTCTTAACCCTTTACAGGTAAGGAGGTAAGGAGGGATTTTATGCTACACTTAGCTATATATTTATAACATAGTGTTTTTGACTTTTTAAATGGCTTCTTCTAACATCCACATCTGCATTGTACTGCTGATAGTAAAGGCAATTAAGAATTCTTGTAGATCAACATATCTTTATTCTTTAGAGTATACCTAGGGTGTTGTCTTCCCTCCATAAATATGTTGTTGTTGGAGTTAGCTAAGGGTTGGTATTTTTCCTGGAAGGGCGAAGTACTGTTTTATTGTCCTGGATTAACTCTTTCTCTTACTGTATTTTTAAACTATTGAGTAGTATTATAAACAGCTGTCATCAGCATGTTTCTAGTTCATGAAGAAGCCTTCTTTCCTTTCAAAAATCATAAAATCTAATGTAACACTGGCAGGCCAGGTGCCAGCTCTTGCCAAGGCTGCAGGCATTAGCCAGGAACTGACAGACTCATGGTTGGAGAACAGACCAGTTCACTTATGTTTTAGTGTTGCTCAAAATAGGTATTAGTCTTATGAGAAAGTATTTGGTGTTAAGACTCTATATAATGTTTGTAAGTTGCTGTGTGCATTAATCTCATTTGCAATATCTGTATTCCATGCTATATGGAAATATATACATTTTGCTTTATAACTTTGAAAATGTTTGCTCTAAACTTGTGACCTTAGATGGGAAGAGTGTTTCACCCCACCCATCCAGAAGGACTATCAATATCAGATGGGCCATCAAGGAACATCGCTATATCAAGGATTGGTGACTGGCCCAATCACACCTTGGAAATGCTACATGTGAGGAAGCTCATCCTATAGAAGGAAATAAAACAAAGACACAGGAAAATTTTCCATCTCTCCGCTGTTTGAACTCTCACAGGGCCAGAGACTCTAAACTGAGGCAAAGACCCCCGGGGGTTACCCTCTGGTCTGCCTTGAAAGACATCTTGAATTGACAGATTACCACATTGCTGCCATCTTTCGTAATCCTAGATGGTAACTCATTCGGCAACTTGCTTGCTTTAACCTGTAAATAACTCTCATTTCTTTTTTCTAGTTAATAAACCTTTAGATGGTTTATTATAGCATTGGCTACGGCTGTTGTCTTTGGTGTAGGATCTGGTGACTGGTCTCTTGGGACTGGAAGCAACCTGAATATTTTGTGATATTCTGGTGTAAGTGACCGTTTATCACTAAGTCCAGCTTGCCTGGGAGGTAATAGAGACAGGAGAGTCTAAGGGGATTGTCTGTGACTCCATGGTGAGACTGTTACAGTGAACCAGGAGTTCACATTTGTTACTAGGTTGGTGAAATCTAATTATAGAACATATAATTAGTTTGGGGTGTCTGCCCTATTTTTGACAGTCTGTTCTGAGATAGGCACTCACAGTCATGAACCACTCCAAACAGCATGACACCTAGTATAGCTGAAACCCAGCAAAATTTACTGAAAATGAAGAAAACACATTTATTTGAAGATGCAGTTCAGATTCTCCGAGTAAATTGCACCATGAGGTACAGCAATTTTTGTAAAACCTGCTGGCTCTTTTGAAGACTTTGGATCAAGTTTATCCCTGGTATAACTCCATTAAGTTAATGGAGTTACACCAGAGAGGGAATTTAGCCCACCTTCCTTCTTCAGTATGTTAGCCCAGATCCTCAAAAGTATTTAGGCACCTAGACTCAGATCCTCATTGATTTGAGAATCTGGATCACTGTGTCTAATTTGTGTAAACTAGGAAACAGCACAAAGTGAAGTGTCCATGTGTGGTGACAGAGATCAGATTAGAATGGGAATAAGAGAAACAAACTTTATTATTTTAGGCAGGGGTGCTGGAACTAGGAGTGCTAGGGGTGCAGCAGCACCCCCTGGCTTGAAGTGGTTTCCATCATATACAGGGTTTACAGCTTGTTCAATGGCTTTCACACACCCCCACTATAAAAACTGTTCCAGGGCCCCTGATCTTAGGTTCTTTTTTGAATTTTAAAACACTCAAAGTTTGAGTGGATTTGTCATAAAAGTAAACTGGCTTTGTCAGAGGATCGAGGCTCAGGGTCACCTGTAGCAGGTGTAGCATATCTTGCCAGGTTAGGTGAATGAGTCAGGGGGAGGGGTCAAATGATGGGAGTATGTGCCTTAGAACCAGGCCTGCTGGGAGAGACTAGAGGCAACCTGAGTTCAGAGAGAGGCTCAAAGGAGCAGGAGGGGTGTATAAGCTTGTGCTATAAAGACTGTTTTGTGCTACCACACTAAGGGCCTGGGGATTGCAAGAGCCAGCCGGAGCCAGAGCCAGAGCCAGAGCCAGCTATGTAGATGGAGTGGAGAAACAAGCCTGCTGGATGAAGCGTTATCAGGAATAGGCAGGCACATGGCCGTATAACAGGGGTTGCAAGCCAGTTAAGAAGGTGGGATGGAAATTTTTGGGTTGTTTTGCAATTTGTTAATAAACCAGAGTCCCAAAAGGGAAGAGTTACTGAGAAAACACCTGCAGTGTGATGTCATTTTAGTTGGCAAAGGAAGGAAAACTGAGGCAGAGGCAGTGCTCAAAGCCAGACTTGGGAAACCCTGTGATAAGGGTTCATAACTCTGGATTCACTCTCTACCCTTCGTACAGAATCCAGTCTTCAAATAGGGAGGCCTGGAAAGGACTATGATGGGGAGTTCACCCCACACTAGCCCATAAAGGGTCGATGTGGCTCAGAAGAGATTAAGTAACCAGATAGGTCATGCCTGAGCAAGAGTTAGGCTTGAGAAACAGGCACTGATTAAGGATGGAGCCCAGCTGGGCATGAATAGGTGGGGCTGGTAAACGGCCAAGAAGAGAGGGCACCAGTGTGGAAGTTTGCAGTCACTCTCTAAGCTTAGAAAAGAAAATGAGGAGAGTGGAAGCCCTGGGATCCTGGCCCAGAAGGAAGGGTTTACCTAGAAGGGTGGTAGAGCAGAAGCCTGATAGAGGTGGAGTAGGAAAAGGCTCAGTGAAATAACAGAAAGATTTGGAATGGTGCAAACGTTGGCTGCCAATTTGAGGGTTCCTGGGCTGGAAACTGGAGTAATGGGCATAGTTTTGAGATGGAGGAGAGCCAGGAATGATACCTGGCTAACCAGTCCAGTAAAACTTTAATACTCCAGAAGTGGAAAAATGTATAGAAACCTGACTGGAGGACCAAGCCACAAAGAGGAAGCCCTGTAACTCCTGAAGTGTGAGAAGGGTCTCAGCATGAATGAGAAACTGAAGGGGGCATCAGACCAGGCAGAGCTGTTCCCCAGATGAAGACACAAGGAGGTGTCCTAGTAGTAAGAAGAGAACCTTGTTACAAGGACATTGAGCTCTTATGCATTTGGAGCTCAAATCAGCACTTAGGCGTACAAGTGCTCATTTTCTATGACTAACTGCTGACTTGTACATCCAAATGTGGGACTGGATATCTATTAAAGAGCTACAGAGCAAAACTTGACCAAGAGAGCCATTCATCTCACATTAAAGGTAACCTACATAACATTTAACTTCCTATGTGTTTTAAAAAAGAATGAGGTCAGAAGTATGGTATAATATGAATAGGGAATAGTGTACCTTTAGTAAATGAGGGTGAGTCAGGTTTTTGGATGAGAATATGAGGGTAAAGGTACAAACAGATAATTGGACAAATATTTAAATATGCAGCATGCATGACACACTGACCTCAGTATGATCTCCCAGTGTTCCACACTAGTATCTTGTTTATGCATGTGAGTTGGGGGAATGGGTCACTGGGTACATATTTCATGGCTAACTCTGTCCTCAAAACCACTAAAGAGCTCAAAGAAAAATGACAGCAGTCTCCAAGCTACAGTGCTGATCTGCCAATATGTCAACATCCTCCAATAATTGCATATTCCTGCATCCACATATCTTCTACATTTGTGATGGCACCAGAACAGTGTAGTTTGGCCACATGCTCCCACAGCACACGAGTTCTTCATATTCTGCTCTCTGAAACAAGCATATCAGGAGCCAATTTATCAAGCATAATTTATTCCAGACCCTTGCTGAAATATACAGTGCTCTTGAGCCTCCACAGATGTGTAGCCAATAGGGAGCTGTCTGGCTAAAGATTTTACACATCTTTCAGCTAAATCAGAAATCCACACACAAAACCCAGCACTCAGGGACCTCCACTGGGATTTGTGACACTCCTTGGTGAGTTCCCTGGTGGTTCTGTAAACCAATGCAGGGATTACATCAACTGTGTGTTTTGTTTCTCTGTGTGAGATCTAATGTGAATAACATTGCTCATTTACAGAATCACAGAGGTTAGTGGTGGAAACGACCTGTTAAGACACTTAGTTCATCGCCCTGCATTCTTCTCCAGGGTTCAGTTTGTGAGATCTTGTCCTGGCTTACTAAATGTCCCAAGCAATGGGATATTTGGTAAGTAATCCAAGTTTAACCAGACAAAATTTACTAAAATACATTAAAAACGTTATTCTTCACTGGTTTCAGAACACATTTGTGAAGGAAATAATGGAATAGAATACAAAATTGCCATCCTGGACAGTGTGTATATTTTTGTTTGTAACACTCAGAAACATGATGTAGAAAATTATAGCTATATGTGTCCACACACATGTATATAATTTTACTAATTTCTATCATGCCTCTCATTGTTACTGAGTGGTGCTTTAATAAGAGATTAAAACACAGAATAAGAACTGAAAAACCAACAGTTAATCAAGTGCTAAACTAAATCAATGTGTTCTGCATCGTCTCTGCAGTGAATTCCTCAGCTAAGAAAGCCCTCCGGCCAACCATGGAGGTCCTCATGCTGCATTGAATGCCCTCAGATGTAGGGATGAGTGGTGGCCATAGAGAGGCAGTGGCAGCTCCCTGATCTTCAACTGCCTGGCCCTGGAGGAAGTTAGAGTAGCAGAGGGCCTATTGATAACTTCTGCCTCTGGCAAGTGGCAGATCAGGTGTAGGGAAGCTTCCCCTCCACTGTGCCCCCTCCTTCTTTTCAGTATGCCCTCAGCCTGCCCCCTCTGCTTCCTCAAGCAGAGACAGGGGCAGCTGGTATTGGAGGCAGCTACCCCAGTGGAGATTTCCCCTACTCAGAAGTAATTCTACTGTAGCAGTCTCAGGCAAGTTTGCTTTGCACTGCGTAAGCAACACAAAGTGAAGTTGGCTGCAAACCGAGGATCTGGCTCAAAGTGTTTAAACTGACACTCTGATATCTACAGAGAGGCTCTTTCTCTTAACTGCCACGCTGAGGTATGCAGTGAGAGATGGTCTCTCTGGAAAACTATGTCCCAAGACCACTCAGGACTTTAATGATCAACACCAACCCAGTGCAGAAAGTTAAGCACAAAGGTTATGGGTTCATGTCAACCCCCACATCACTCTGGAAACGGGTAGCTGCATTCTGCCTTGGCTGGAACTCCCAGGTGAACTTCAGATGTGTCCCTAAGCACCTCAGTAGTCATGTGTAGGGCTAACAAAGATGTAAATGACTATTGTGAGGCTTTATTTTGAAAAAAATAACCATAATTTACTGGGCAGCTGTAGATAGCAAAAAGCAACATTGGCAACCACTTCTGGTGGGAAGTTGATGAATTTGGTTGGACCTTGCAGTTGTGTGCCATGTTGGTGAAAGTTGGCCGGACAAATGGGATAGATAGATCTTGCCCTTTCTTTTAAATTCTTCTCCAGATTGACAAGCCTGGTTTTCATTTTTTCTAGGTTCCATTGCAGAGAAACCTGCCTAACCTCAGGCTTGCCTCCATAATCTCAGGATTTTTATTGGCGCCATGGTTGTTGATGAACCATGGACCCTGCAGTTGTGAGTATGGTGCTGAAAAGACTACATGAAGTGTAGGAAGAGTGGCCTTTTCTAGCGAGGCTCCAAAAAGACAGTCCTTGAATTATTTGGCCCACCATGGTCCAAATTAAATCAAAGGAAGGAATATATATTTTTTAAATGGTAGAAAGAATCCACAGTAGGGACATGAGGGGGAATAGGAGCAGCCAAGAGGAAATGCTCAGGCTTTTCAGTTTCTCATTTTAGGATGATGTTATTGCAGCCAGTTCACTTTCATCCAAATCCCTATCTCATCTGACCCTGAGAGAGCGTTGAATTCTCTGCCTAGTGCAGTGGTCCCCAACCTTTTCGTCTGGCAGGCGCCAAACGAAGGACCGTGGCAGTGGTGGAGCACTCGCCAAAATGCCGCGGAATTTCTGCGGCATTTCAGCGGCGACGCCTCTCGATGACGCCACTTGCAGCCGACAAGTGGCGTAATCGAGAGGCGTCGCTGCTGAATTTCTGCGGCATTTCGGCGGTGATGCCTCTCGATGATGTCCCTTGCTGCTGACAAGTGACATCATCAAGAGGCGTCGCCGCCAAAACGCTACAGAAATTTGGTGGCATTTTGTCGGATGCTTCACCGCCGGCCAGGACATAGGAGCATTTAGATGCTCCCACGGGCGCCATGGCGCCCATGGGCACCGCCTTGGGGACTCCTGGCCTAATGGTAGTATATATCTTTTAATCCAGTTATAACATGGCTCAGCCCTGAGGCTGAACCACAGAAGAACATTACTAGGCAGCAACTAAGATTAACAGCCATTGATAAACTTGATAGTTTGTGTCTGAGATGGGGCCTTCCTCAGATTTGCTGGAATTACTGAAGTTTTCACTCTTGCTCTTCAGAAGGACAGAATAAAGTCCCTAGGGTAGAGTTCTTTTGTGCAAGTTTTTCAATGAAACTGCCTAGCTGGGATTTAGAATAGATCCCTGTGCAGTCTATGGCACTACTCCTGTAGACCCCTGAACCTGTGTGAAGTACCATTTCCAGCAAGGTTTTATGCATGTGTAAGTTTTCAGCTTGCAGGAATAAGGCCTAAATTTGTAGTCCACCAAGAATACATGGAACACAAACCTTCCACAGATATGGTATTGGCTTCTCTTACACAGTACTTCTCAAGTGGGTGGTGTAAGGAAGACTGGTGCTCAAACTACTTAAGACTAGTGTTCAAACTATTTAAGACTGATATGAAAAGATTGGGTTTATGTGCCTGAATAAAAAAACCTGTGGCAGTTTTTGAAGGACAGAATACCTTACAAAATTGCCTCTCAAATGTTTTTTCTTATTTTAAAGACAATTTCATGGCACTTGTTCCATCGATATGGCTTTTAATGTTAATATAGTAATGGGACACTAATTTATAAGAAAGCTAGTCCAAATTTAAATGTCCTTTTGCTGGTTCTCTGCTATTTGACCTAACTCATCTTAAATTTTGGATGTGTAGAAACTTTCAATGAAATAGTTAACCATAATAAAACATTAATAGTAACAACTTCATTTATCACTGCCAATGACTAAAGGATGCTAAAAAAAATTTTCAAGAAAAAGATTGTCAAAACATAATTTATCATTATCGAAGTACCTGAAAAGGATCAATCTACACTAGGTGGTAACATGGTTCCATAACATATAAGAATGGCTGGTCCTTTCCATACAGCCAAGTCCTAAACATATTAGAACATAATTAGGGGAATATTGTTTTTTTTAACACAGTCTCCTAACATGGTCCATTTGCCTGGATGATCAGGCTTTCATTCACACCTTTGCCGTTCTGATGGGCTCTCTGGATCTATTACAATGAATTAACAGTCCCTTCTTGAAGGAGCTATTTCCCTCACTTCTCTGAGGCAATGAATGACCATGGATTGCAGTAAAAGTTAGAGGAGCTAGAAAGTTTAAAAGAACCGAACTCTCTGCTTCTCTCTGTAGGAGAAAGGGGAAAGCTTGGCAGCTGGTAGGATTCATTTACATAAATTATAATTATAATTTTGCTTGCCTGTAGCTATATAGTTTGTAGTGTTGCATTATTTGGCAATTGTTTGTTCTGATTTTCTGACTGATAATAGCTTCTTTCTGTAACAGTATTTGTGAAGGGGCATATCAATTATATAAGATATGCCCTGTAAGAAATTGGTCTCCCTGAGCTGACGGGTAGTGCAACCTAAGTAGGTAAGGACCCCAAACAACAAAAGGGCCTGGGGATCATGTCCACGAGACTGGGGTTCTGTCTGGGGTTCTGCTTTACTCTGGATTTCCCACATGGAGGTTCTGAGCCATATATAAAGCATGTGAGTTGTAGACTTATCTCACGGTAGAGTTAAAACTGACTTTGTAGGACTAGAATGCTGGTGCTGGAGAAGTAGACTTTGGAAGACCAGACCGAGCAATAGCTGAGGAGGAGCTGACATTGTGAAACCAGACTGGTTAGCCTGGTAGTGCAGGCTTTGATGGACTAGAGCAGACAAGTGGAGGAGAGCTGCCCCTACTTGACCACTGATACCTGGCAGATCAGTTACAAAAGGCATTTAGAACTAATGCAGGGATACAACTTTTATAGCTTAATATCAACATTATAAGGCTTCAACTTCACAGAATCATAGAATCTCAGGGTTGGGAGGGACCTCAGGAGGTCATCTAGTCCAACCCCCTGCTCAAAACTGGACCAATCCCCAACTAAATCATCCCAGCCAGGGTTTTGTCAAGTCTGACCTTAAAAACCTCTAAGGAAGGTATCATAACCTTAGTCCCAGATTTGGACCTTAGCGTCCAAAATATGGGGGTTAGCATGAAAACCTCCAAGCTTAGTTACCAGCTTGGACCTGGTACCTGCTGCCACCACCCAAAAAATTAGAGTGTTTTGGGGCACTCTGGTCCCTCTGAAAAACCTTCCCTGGGGACCCCAAGACCCAAATCCCTTGAGTCTCACAACAAAGGGAAATAATCCTTTTTCCCTTCCCCCCTCAAGGTGCTCCTGGAGAGATACACAGACACAAGCTCTGTGAAACTACACAGAGAGACTCCCCCTCTCTGTTCCCAATCCTGGAAACAAAAAGTACTTTCCTATTCCCCCAGAGGGAATGCAAAATCAGGCTAGCAATCCAACACACAGATCTCCCCTTGATTTCTTCCTCCCACCAATTCCCTGGTGAGTACAGACCCAATTTCCCTGAAGTAAAGAAAACTTCCAACAGGTCTTAAAAGAAAGCTTTATATAAAAAGAAAGAAAAATACATACAAATGTTCTCTCTGTATTAGATGATACAACACAGGGTCAATTGCTTAAAAGAATATTGAATAAACAGCCTTATTCAAAAAGAATACAAATCAAAGCACTCCAGCACTTATATTCATGCAAATACCAAAGAAAAGAAAACCATAGAACTTACTATCTGATCTCTTTGTCCTTACACTTAGAAACAGAAGACTAGAAAGTAGAAAGTACTTCTCCAAAGCTCAGAGAAAGCAGGCAGGCAGACAAAAGACAAAAGACTCAGACACTCAATTCCCTCCACCCAAAGTTGAAAAAATCCGGTTTCCTGATTGGTCCTCTGGTCAGGTGCTTCAGGTGAAAGAGACATTAACCCTTAGCTATCTGTTTATGACACGCCCCCCAAATTGCAGACAGTGGGGGAAGCTCACTGGCGGCGATTTCCTTCTAGAACTTGAAAATAAACAGATTAATACAACACATACACCTTTACATATACTCCTAAGTATATAACTAACAGACTTCTACATTTTAAGAACACTTTTTAACTACTGAATTCTGGGAAACTCTCACGGGAGAGTGCATCAGCAACTTTATTAGAAGCTCCTGTGATGTGTTGAATTTCAAAATCAAAATCTTGGAGAGCTAAACTCCAACGAAGAAGTTTCTTGTTGTTCCCCTTGGCAGTATGAAGCCACTTTAGTGCAGCATGGTCAGTTTGTAGTTGGAACTGCCGTCCCCAAACATATGGGCGTAGCTTTTCCAGGGCGTACACAATGGCATAGCATTCCTTTTCACTGACTGACCAGTGACTTTCCCTCTCAGACAGTTTCTTACTGAGAAACATGACAGGATGGAAGTTGTGATCTGTTGCTTCCTGCATGAGCACTGCTCCTATACCACGCTCAGATGCATCTGTGATTACTAGGAATGGCTTGTCAAAGTCTGGGGCCCTGAGCACAGGGTCAGACATGAGCATCGCCTTAAGCTGGGTAAAGGCCTTTTGACACTCATCAGTCCACTTAACGGCATTTGGCTGGGTCTTTTTGGTCAGGTCGGTCAATGGGGCAGCGATTTGGCTGTAGTGTGGTACAAATCGCCTGTAGTATCCGGCCAAGCCTAAGAAGGATTGGACCTGCTTCTTTGACTTTGGGACAGGCCACTTTTGGATAGCATCCACCTTGGCCTGTAGGGGGTTTATGGTTCCTCGACCCACCTGGTGCCCCAGGTAAGTCACTCTGTTTTGGCCTATTTGACACTTTTTGGCCTTAACAGTTAGTCCGGCCTGCCTGATGCGCTCAAAGACCGTTTCCAGGTGTAGTAGGTGTTCGGGCCAGGAGTCTGAAAAAATGGCCACATCATCGAGGTAGGCAACTGCAAATTCTCCCAGTTCAGCTAGTAGACCATCTACCAGCCTCTGGAAGGTGGCGGGTGCATTTCGAAGGCCGAAAGGAAGGACATTGAATTCATACACCCCCGCATGGGTGACGAATGCTGACCTCTCCTTGGCAGGTTCATCTAGCGGTACTTGCCAGTACCCCTTGGTTAAGTCTATTGTAGAGATGAACTGGGCACGTCCCAACTTTTCCAATAGCTCATCGGTACGTGGCATTGGATAGTTGTCCGGACGAGTTACAGCATTTAGCTTACGGTAGTCCACGCAAAAGCGTATTTCCCCATCTGGTTTGGGTACCAGAACCACTGGAGATGCCCAGGCACTGGTAGATGAGCGGATTATACCCATCTGTAGCATGTTCTGGATCTCCCGTTCTATAGCAGCTTGGGCATGAGGAGACACCCGGTAGGGTGGGGTTCTGATTGGGTGAGCATTACCTGTATCAATGGAGTGGTATGCCCGTTCAGTCCATCCTGGGGTGGCTGAGAACAATGGGGCGAAGCTAGTGCACAGCTCCTTGATTTGTTGCCGCTGCAGACGTTCCAGGGTGGTTGAGAGGTTCACCTCTTCCACGCCACCGTCTTTTTTCCCGTCGTAGTAGACACCGTCAGGCCACTCAGCATCCTCTCCCTGGACTGTAAACTGACAAACCTGTAAGTCTCTGGAATAGAAAGGCTTGAGAGAATTAACATGGTACACTTTAGGCTTTAGTGAGGAATTGGGAAATGCTATGAGGTAGTTTACAGCTCCCAGGCGCTCTTGGACCGTGAATGGCCCTTCCCATGATGCTTCCATCTTATGGGCCTGTTGCGCCTTCAAGACCATAACCTGGTCTCCTACCTTGAAGGAACGTTCTCTGGCATGTCTGTCATACCAGGTCTTTTGCTCTTCTTGAGCATCCTTTAGGTTCTCTCTAGCAAGGGCTAAAGAGTGTCGGAGGGTGCTTTGTAGGTTGCTTACAAAGTCCAGAATGTTAGTTCCTGGAGAAGGCGTAAACCCCTCCCATTGCTGCTTCACCAACTGTAATGGCCCCTTAACCTCGTGACCATACACAAGTTCAAATGGTGAAAACCCTAAACTGGGATGTGGTACAGCCCTGTAGGCAAACAGCAACTGCTGCAACACTAGGTCCCAATTATTGGAGAATTCATTGATGAATTTTCGTATCATGGCCCCCAAAGTTCCATCGAACCTTTCCACCAGGCCATTGGTTTGATGGTGGTACGGGGTGGCAACCAAGTGATTCACCCCATGAGTTTCCCACAGTTTTTCCATGGTCCCTGCCAGGAAATTAGACCCTGAATCTGTAAGGATGTCGGAGGGCCAACCTACCCTGGCAAAGATGTCTGTTAAGGCCAGGCACACAGTGTTAGCCCGGGTGTTACCTAGAGCTACTGCTTCCGGCCATCGGGTAGCAAAGTCCACTAAAGTCAGTACGTACTGCTTTCCTCTGGGCGTCTTTTTTGGGAAAGGGCCCAGAATATCCACAGCTACTCGCTGAAATGGGACCTCAATTATGGGGAGTGGCTGGAGAGGGGCCTTGACCTGGTCTTGAGGCTTTCCCACTCTTTGGCATACCTCACAAGACCGGACATACTTGGCAACGTCCTTGCCCATCCCTTCCCAGTGGAAGGACTTCCCCAACCGGTCTTTGGTTCTGTTCACCCCAGCATGGCCACTGGGATGATCATGGGCTAAGCTTAAGAGCTTCCCCCGGTACTTAGTTGGAACCACCAACTGTTTTTGCGGCTGCCATTCTTCCCGGTGTCCACCAGAAAGAATTTCCTTGTATAAAAGTCCTTGGTCTATAACAAACCGGGATCGATTAGAAGAGCTGAGAGGCGGTGGGGTGCTCCGTGCTGCCGCCCAAGCTTTCTGAAGGCTGTCATCTGCTTCCTGCTCAGTCTGGAACTGTTCCCTTGAGGCTGGGGTCACCAGTTCTTCCTCAGACTGTGGACTTGGGCTTGGGCCCTCTGGAAGCGATGTAGGTGATGGGGTTGTTTCCGTTGCTGGTGAACCGCTCTCCGCTGGTGCACCTGAGGGTATTTCAGGCTCTGGCTGAGCCTTTTGGGTATGGCTGTCTGTTGCTTCTGCCAGTTTTGGCTCGCTGGCGCCCTCTGGCGTTGAGTTTGAAGATGGGGTTGCAATGGCTGGTGCTGGTTGCTGTTCCAGTTCCGGGCCTGGGACTGGAGATGCTGGGGCTGTTTCAGTGGTTGGCATGGAATCCGGGTCCACTACCTCTGTCTGGGTCTCTGGTAACACAGACGGGGCCTCTGTGGACGGCTCAGGAACAGGAATGGGTCTGGAAGCTTGCCTGGTTTGGCTACGTGTAACCATTCCCACTCTCCTGGCCCGCCTCACCTGGTTGGCCAAGTCTTCCCCCAGTAGCATGGGGATAGGATAATTGTCATAGACTGCAAAAGTCCACATTCCTGACCAGCCTTTGTACTGGACAGGCAGTTGAGCTGTAGGCAAGTCTACAGCTTGTGACATGAAGGGGTAAATTGTAACTTTGGCCTTTGGGTTGATGAATTTGGGGTCAACGAAGGATTGGTGGATAGCTGACACTTGTGCCCCCGTGTCTCTCCACGCAGTAACCTTCTTTCCGCCCACTCTCAAATTTTCCCTTCGCTCCAAGGGTATTTGAGAGGCATCCGGGCCTGGGGATCTTTGGTGTGATGGTGGTGTAATGAATTGCACTCGCATGGTGTTCTTGGGACAGTTGGCCTTGATATGTCCCAGTTCATTACACTTAAAGCATCTTCCATCTGATGGGTCACTGGGCCGAGGTGAGTTACTGGAGACTGGTGAGGTTGAAGGGTAGGGTATCTGTGGCTTTACTTGGGTGGTATGTGGGGTCTTTGGCTGTCCTCGGTTGTAGGGTTTATGGTCTGTGTGCCCCCTGGGGTAATCGTTCCCCTTGACAGTAGCTTTCTTGCTTTCTGCCAGTTCCATCCATTTGGCTCCAATCTCCCCCGCCTCAGCGATATCTTTGGGATTTCCATCTTGTATGTACGGTGTGATGTCTTCAGGAACACCATCCAAGAACTGCTCCATTTGTATGAGGAGGTTTAGTTCTTCCAAGGTTTGAATGTTGTTTCCTGTTATCCAGGCCTCATAGTTTTTTGCAATGTAGTAGGCGTGTTTGGGAAAGGACACCTCGGGTTTCAACTTTTGGGTTCTGAAGCGCCGACGGGCATGATCTGGGGTTATCCCCATTCGGTATCTGGCCTTGGTTTGAAAAAGTTTATAGTCATTCATTTGCAGCTTAGGCATTTCAGCTGCCACCTCTGCTAAAGGTCCACTGAGCTGTGACCTCAATTCTACCATGTACTGGTCTTCGGGGATGTTGTACCCAAGACAGGCTCTTTCAAAATTTTCCAAGAAGGCCTCGGTGTCATCACCTGCCTTGTAGGTGGGAAATTTCCTGTGCTGTGGAGCAATAATTGGCGCCGGGTTGTTAGGGTTGGCTCGCACATGCAGCCCAGCTTTTGCCATCTCCAGTTCATGTTTTCTCTGTTTTTCCTTCTCTTCATTCTCTTTTTGTTGTTTTTCCATTTCTTTTTGTTGTTTTTCCATTTCTTTTTGGTGTTTTTCCATTTCTTTTTGGTGTTTTTCCATGTCTCGACGGTGGGCCGCCTCTTCTTCTGCTTGTTTCCTTCGGTAGGCTACCTCTTCTTCTTCTAGTTTTCTTTTGTGTGCTGCCTCTTGGGCTGCCTGTTCTCTTTGGAAGGCTGCCAGTTTGATGCTTTCTTCCTTTTCTTTCATCTCCATCTCTTTTTGTTTTATTTCCAGTTGTCGCCTGTGTTCAGCTTCTTTGATTTGTTCTTCGGCCTCAATTTTTGCCTTAGAAGTCATGGTTCCTGTTTTCTTGTGTTGGGGTGCCCTCCGGTGTTTATCTTCTGAACTGCAGGCTCTCTTCCCTCCTGGAGTCTGCCTAGCAACAGTGCTTTTTTCCCTTTCTCTCTCTAGCTAATGTTCAATGAAGGGAAACCAGAAAAACCACTTTATTTGCATGCATATAAGTGCTGGTACTTGCCTCCTAATGGGAGGGCTATTGCATGACAAAAGACCCTCAACAGTCTCTTAATGGCTTCTCGCTTAACATGCAAGCCACAAACTGCCAGAGAGAGCAGAAAAAAAAATTCTCTCTGGTTCCCTTTTAAAACCAACTGTTTCTCTCTGCTAAAAAGCCCTTAGCAGAGAAAAGAAAAATATAATATTCCTACTGGCTTCTGGATTCTGTCTATATCCTCCCACCACTGCCACTCATGACATAACCTTAGTCCCAGATTTGGACCTTAGCATCCAAAATATGGGGGTTAGCATGAAAACCTCCAAGCTTAGTTACCAGCTTGGACCTGGTACCTGCTGCCACCACCCAAAAAATTAGAGTGTTTTGGGGCACTCTGGTCCCTCTGAAAAACCTTCCCTGGGGACCCCAAGACCCAAATCCCTTGAGTCTCACAACAAAGGGAAATAATCCTTTTTCCCTTCCCCCCCTCCAGGTGCTCCTGGAGAGATACACAGACACAAGCTCTGTGAAACTACACAGAGAGACTCCCCCTCTCTGTTCCCAATCCTGGAAACAAAAAGTACTTTCCTATTCCCCCAGAGGGAATGCAAAATCAGGCTAGCAATCCAACACACAGATCTCCCCTTGATTTCTTCCTCCCACCAATTCCCTGGTGAGTACAGACTCAATTTCCCTGAAGTAAAGAAAACTTCCAACAGGTCTTAAAAGAAAGCTTTATATAAAAAGAAAGAAAAATACATACAAATGTTCTCTCTGTATTAGATGATACAACACAGGGTCAATTGCTTAAAAGAATATTGAATAAACAGCCTTATTCAAAAAGAATACAAATCAAAGCACTCCAGCACTTATATTCATGCAAATACCAAAGAAAAGAAAACCATAGAACTTACTATCTGATCTCTTTGTCCTTACACTTAGAAACAGAAGACTAGAAAGTAGAAAGTACTTCTCCAAAGCTCAGAGAAAGCAGGCAGGCAGACAAAAGACTCAGACACTCAATTCCCTCCACCCAAAGTTGAAAAAATCCAGTTTCCTGATTGGTCCTCTGGTCAGGTGCTTCAGGTGAAAGAGACATTAACCCTTAGCTATCTGTTTATGACAGAAGGAAATTTCATCACTTGCCTAGGTAACCCATTCCAGTGCTTCATCACCTGCCTAGTGAAAAAGTTTTTCCTAATAGCTAAACTTATATATCTAAATCAACGTAAACTTCCACATTAACTTTAGGCAGAGCTGTGTGAGATTCAGAATTTCCATCCTGTGGGAAAATTTTAATTTTTTTTTCATCCCAAAATAGGATAAAACATTTAAATTTCAAAATTTTCTACAGAATGGAAACTCCTAAATTTGTTTGGAAATATCTAAACAAAACTTTCAACATTTTCAATCAAAATTAAACATTCCAACCTCCTGAAATCCAAATGTTCAGTTTTGATTTGCTGACATGACCCAAAATGCCTTGTTTTGAGTAATTTCTACATTAAATTGCATTTTCTTATGGTGGTGCATTGTGAGTTGTAGTTCAGAAGCCTGATACACCCATTTTACCCTATCGACCGGGCTCCCTGGCTGGACTACGTCTCCCATAATGCACTGATTCATGTGACTCCCGTGATGCTACCCACTGTTTGGGCCATATGAAATCACAGAACTATAGCTTCCATAGGGCAATATACCACCATGTTAGGAAAATATAGTTTTTAATGTTCTGTTGAACTGATTCTAAATTAAATTATCTGAAATGTAATAGTTCATTTTAATGTTCCCAGTGGAAAAATCATATTTTTTTGGCAAAAATAAAAATTTTACCTTCAAAAATTTCAATTTTGTGGAAACTACATTTTCTATTTGGAAATTTTCCATCTTAATGATTTTTTAACCAGCTCTAGCTTTAAGGTGGTCATCTCAGCCTATAAAACCCCGCATACTCTGTTAAAAACTACCATATCTTTCTGATTTATAAATCTACTTATATCTTCACAGAGATCATGACTATGTAGATATGCTACACTGGATGGCTATTAGCATCTCCTCTTTAGAATTTCACACCCTTAAGTATCAGGATACTTCAATCTGAAATCAGAATGAAAGGTTCTTTCTATTCCCTTACTTAGTGTGAGTCGCATGGCTGTACTGAATTATGCATCATTTGCAAAACATCTTGAGATGTGTTTGCATGAGAACGCACCGTAGAAATTGAAGTGATGGGGCCAAATTCTGCACTGCACTTACCATCCATTGATGAGGAAAAGCCCGAATGACAGCATGTAAATGAGCACAGAACAGAGCCTAAACTATTCTAACGTGGAATATGGGACAGAATGTGTATGCAATGTGAACTTTAATCTAGTTCTATACGGGAACAGATGCATAATGATAGCATATAAATGTTATGTTTTTAAAAGGTCATTTTCATTAATAATACTGAAATAAACTGCATCTATAACGTCATATTCTGGAAGCAGTTCACAATAGCTTTCCTAAAGGTGTTAGTCACACTTTAAAGATTTGGATCCTGATAAATGAAACTTCGCTTGTCTTTGCAAATCTCTGCAAATAGGGAATGCTCCTAGATGTCCCCCAAGGCTGGGGAACAAAACACAAGACATAGAATTTCATTCTCTCACTCATTCTCTTTGGTGCTGTAATTCGCTGCCAGAAAACTGGCATCTGTCTTTTGGGCATTTATTTTTCATACTAAAAGCTGGAAGTCCTATTTATAATAAAACTTCTAATAGCATCATAGAAGGAACGTAACAGATAAGAATGGCAGTGCCATTCAAAACCCTTGCTGCAAGTGCTTATATTCAGGGACAATAGAAATCCTGGACATGGAAATTGTATAAAATCCAGGAATTTAGATTCTGGAGAGATAGGAATATCCATCTTCTATGGGAAGATACTAAATTTTCATTTAAAAAACTTGGGGCCAGTTCCTCAGCTGATGGGAATTGGTATAACTGCTTAGAGCTGTGCTGACTTGAGCCAGCAGAGACTCTGGCCCTAGCATTTCAGCTATTTTGAAGATAACCTTCACAATATAGATCTAGCCTTGCACTTGTGTTGCTAGGAGCCACATCCATTGAAATAACTGCATTGGAGACTCCATCTTGCAAGCTGTATGTGCACAGATCTCCCATGGAATTCCCTGGGTGAAGCACTTACAGGATCAGGCCTTAAAAGGATTGAGAAGTGCCCCCTTCTTTTTAATGTAGTGTTAACTCTGATGCCAAATTATGACACTTTACATGTTACTTTTGTTAAACATTTAATTGATTATCCAAGGAAAATTAAAAAGAATAAGGCTGCAAGTTTAAATATGCCAAAAGCTTTCAGATTTTTCTTTATGTTTTGGGTATTCAGTGGAGGACATTTCCCCTCGTCTTTACTGAAAACAGTCTATCAAACTACATGAGGGCAGACCTAAAGGTTGCTAAGGGAATCCCAACTTTTGTGACATTAAAACCTCAATTTTATCATTTATTTGGCACCAACTGTGTTCCACACTTTTCAGAACAAGTTATAAACATGGTCCCTGGCCCAAGGAGTTTATAATCTATGGGGCTGAGGGAGCCACTAAGGCAGCACTCGCAGATTCCATCTCTGCAATGGAGCTGTCATATGGAAAAGAACACAGAGCTCCATTGAGCAGAAGAACCTCCACCAGGGAAACCAAAGATGGAGGCTCCTCGACTGACTCCCATCTCTCACTCTGAGGTGGTAACTTGTTTCTTTAAAATTGTGTGGTCCACTCCCCAGGCAACCATGTGGAGGTTACTGCAGACCTATGGTTCTGTGGTTCTAGGCCACAGAGTGCTGCAGTGAGGGGAGAAAAGGGTCTGGAAGTTGTGGAAAGCTGCATGATTTCCCCATGTTCTCAAATAGCTGCACACCTTGCTCCTCAGTGTGTACACAGTTCTGCATCTTTCACCCTGCACTGATTGTCCTTGGCATCTCTCAGCCTAGTGTGGAACTGTATTACATAGTGGTAAGAAACAGAGCTGTGCGAATAACTGAGTTTTTTGGTTTGCTGCCTGTAGGGTTGCCAGGCATCCCGTTTTCAACTGAATACCTGGTCAAAAAGGGACCCTGGTGGCTGTGGTCAGCACTCCTGACCAGGCCATTAAAAGTCCAGTCAGCAGCACAGTGAGACTAAGGCAGGCTCCCTGCACCCTGAATCCCTCATTTCTGGCACCACCCTGGAGCCTGCACCCCCAGCTGGAGCCCTCACCCCTCCCGTACGCCTGCCTCAGCCCAGTGAAAGTGTATGAGGATGGGGGGATGGAGTGAGCGGGGATGGGGCCTCAGAGAAGGGGTGGGGAAGGGGCGAGCCTTGGGGAAGGGGGCAGGGCAAGGGTGTTCAGTTTTCTGCAATCAGAAAGTTGACAACCTTAGCTGCCTATCCCGGGGAAAGTAGAGGGAGTAAAAAGAAATTCATTTAGGTCAAACAATGTTTTATTTGACCTGAAATGAATATTTTTGTTATGTTTGAGCTTTTTAAAATGTTTTCATTTAGAAATTTACTTCAGTTTTATTTAAAAGTCATATTGAATTGAAAAATAGAAATGTTCTGATTTTTCTCTGATGTTTTGTTGTTGTTTTTTTTAACCAAAACAATTTGTGGAAATTGACGGAAATACATGAAATGTTTCAGCTGATCTGAATCTGAATTTTTTTATTGAAAAACAGTTCCGCAAAATTTTTTTGCTCCTCTCTAGTAAGGTGCTCCCAGACACCTTACTGTCATATAAACAGGAGAGAGAATTTGGCGTTAATGAATGTGATTTCCTCTGCTTTTTGAGATACTGTCAATTTGCAATATTGTTTCTACTTCTTGCCATCCAAGAAATATGTTACAGGATATTTATGCTTGCGTATGTGAGATCAAAGAATGAGGCAAACAGTGGCTTCAACAGATAATAAATATTAATATACACAGTTTAAAACATAATGAATTCAAGAATACAGAGTACAGTACAGTCTACATGAGGGGCCAGGACGACCGAAAAAGCTGTAGCTTAACAGTTAAGAACAAAGTTAGCATTCTACAGATTACAAGGAAACTGAAGTGTAATACCCTTAAAGAGTGAGTAATATACAGCCTGATCCAGATCCTATTGAAGTCCCACTGAGGGCTTGATCCAAGTGATGTCAACAAAGACTCCCGCTGATTTTCAGGAGGAGCTGGCTCAAGCCTTCAATGCATAAATATTTCTGAGCATTTGGATTCTTATGACATGTTCTCTGAGCTTTAAGGGAAATAGAGTTGTTAGAGTTCACAGGTCCGGAAAGCATATTCTTATATTTTCTTCTTTGGCATCAGGGATATGAAATCTAGTCCCTTTTCACCTGAGGTGGGCTATGGTACTAATCTCCTATAAATCAGGTTTTAAGCCTTTCATTTCAGCAGCCCCTTTACATGGAACCTTGACTCTGTTCATGCTTTTATCTGAGCTTAATTATTGTTCATTTAATCTTGTGTTCTGTGTATTTAGTAGTTTAGGACCTTATTCTGTAATGCAGAGGATGCTCAGAAAGTTTTAAAGATTTTTTTTAACAAATTATTCTATATACTGTGTCTTACAGCCCACCCACTGGGCTGTAAGACACAGTATATAGAATAATTTGTTAAAAAAAATCTTTAAAACTTTCTGAGCATCCTCTGCATTACAGAATAAGGTCCTAAACTACTAAATAGTCTTTACAGAGCAAACAGAAAAGCCATGAAGAGCTTGCAGTGTAAGAGCTTGATTGCATAATCACTTACTATTAAGCATATTACTCATCTCCATGAGAGCTGCTGGGCTTTGAGTCACACCAGAAGCCAGTGTATTATTTATGTCTAGACACTATTGTCTGGGTCTGAATTGATCTGCAAATTCCTCAGAATGGGGACTGTATATTAATATACATTTGTACAGTGTCAAGCATTCTGCTGATGCTAAATAAAATATAAGTCAAGGGGCTCCAGCCATTTTTCAACTCTGGTAATTTACGCTCTGCTCCCAGAGGCCTTGATTCAAGAAATCTCTTAAATATGTGCTGAAGTCCCACTAACTTCAACAGGAGTTGAGCATGTGCTTAACTTTAAGTTCCTGCTTAACCACTTTCCTGAATAAGTAGTATTTCCTTAATCGGGTCTAGAGTACTAGCCCTGTAGTAAAAGCGATAAGCACCTCCTGAAATGTACTGTTTGGCCTCAGCCACCTTTGATGTCAGTGGAACTAGGGGGTTGAGCACCTTGCAGGATAAGAAAGGCTGCATTAAAAATACTGCAATAGGGACGTCCAGAATAAGATATTACATTAACAAAACTTGAAATTAATTTTTCAGATGGAAATGCCGAACAATATGAAATAATCACCTAGCAGATTTAAATGATCAGGCACCCATTTTAATGCTTGCCTTTGTGATACCAAATAATCTCTTTTTGAGAACTCAGTGTAGAAAGGTCAGATAACTTTTATAGGCTTATTCTATAAGTACTTATTAGAACTCCAATTATAGTTCTGATTTTTTTTATTTCTTTGTATTATAAGACATTATTATTTATATTTATATATATGTTATTTATATAAACATGAGCATAAATAGTGTTGTAAAAGTAAATACTAACAGATAAGAAAAAATCAAAGTAAATAATAGAAGAGAGGACAAATGTAGTATGTAACGAAAATAAAAACAATTGTTATAAATAATTATAATGGCTTTAAATGTTTGCTTTTATGTGACAGATGTTTTTTAACAACATTTCTGAGTTGGCAGTTTGAGTACACTTATGATTTTCATTTATGTAATATTCGCTTTTAGTATTGATGTCGATTTACAACATCTGTGAAGGGTCTGTAACCTGAATTTGACAGGGGAATGTTAACATACTGCTATTGGAATCTTTCCATGGATTCCATGTAACAGACTGTTATCAAAACTCTTAAATAACTATTCTAATCATCAACAGGGTTCTTGCGCAAATTATATTAGCCCCAAAGGGCCTGATTAACTTTAAAACGCCTTACAGACATGAAACATAAATTTATTTTTCCCTCACTTTAGAATAGGAATCGGATCATGCAGTGTATGCCAGTTATGTGCATGTACACACATCAGTATGCAAGTCAGACTTACATCAAGTAGGCAGGATTTCATTTTCATAATTGGGAAACCAAACTTGTGAGTACAAAATAAATTTAGCCCCTTTTTTCCGTGAAATGTAAACACACCGATTTACAACCAGAATTTGGAGCTATGCAACTCTTTCAATCAGCTGGAAGGCAGACAAATTCATAGCAAAAGGAAGTATTAATATATCAACTGCAGGACCAGCTCTAGGCACCAGCAAACCAAGCAGATGCTTGGGGTGGCACAATTCCAGGGGTGGCATTCTGGGAGGGTTGTGCTCTCAGAGGGCTTTTTATTCAACTGGCAGTGATATTAAAATTATATCAGTAGAGGTAGAATCAGGATTTCTGCGGGAGTAGAGCTAAGTCCTGCTGATCAAGAAGCATTGTATGAACGGAGTTTACAATTATTGAAGCATGAATGAGTGAACATGAGCTCTCCTTTGCTATTAATTAGTTAATGTGTATATGGATCTTTGAATTGCTAAGTATTTATCTCCCAGAGGCCCTATCCAGAGAAAAGAGTCCTTGGCTATTTGTTTACACTAATCAGGGGTCATCATTTACCCTACCATATGCCACTTAGCCCTCCTCCTCCCCTCGCTCCCACACATACTTTGTTTGACCCCATTTAAACTATAAAAACTAATTAACAACAGTTGTTGGAGTAGTTTGTAGCCCTGCTGAGGACTGCCTTCCTTGTACTTCCTGCTCCTTGACTCTGACCTTGTGGTATCCTGACCCAGCCTACCACCTGACTCCTGCTCTGCCCTCTAGCCTGAATTGGACTCTGATTTCTTGGTAACCTGCCCCTGCCTGCCTCTTCACACCTGATTCTCAGTCTGCCCTCTGGCACTATCGCAGATGATAACCTCCTGGTATTTTACCCAGCCTGACTCCTGCTCTGACCGCAAGTCAGACTGCCCACATCCTTGTTGTGACACAAAATGACTTCCCACCAGGGCCGTCCTTAGGATTTATGGGGCCCTAGGCAGTATTATTAAACTGGTGCCCCTATGCCGGATGGCAGCCCAAGCTCACAGCCTGGTGGGAGAGGGGGAGGAGGGACTTGACAGCAAAGGATAATGAGATGCCCGGCCTGCCTCATGGTGGCGGAGAGTCACAGTTCCCCGTAGAGACTTCCATGCCCTCTCCCTCATGCAGAATGGACATGAAGAAAGTACCTAATTAAAAGCACTAAAATTTGGGAATAAAAAATGTCAGTCACAGGTTTTTTTATATGCCCTGAAGTTTGTCAGAGATTTATTTGCAAAAACTTTATAGTAAGGGTGAGTCAGCTGTCCTGCTGAATACAACATTACATATAATGGAATACATGATGCAGCTCTTCTCTGTTTTACATTTTCTTAATCAGTATTTCTAAACTGAATTTATATTTTAAATGTACTCAAATCTTAAGCCAGCGTTCCAGATTACTACATATTTAACTCACTGAAACAAAGACATTCTTTTAAATTAATCAGAGAGGTTTAGTGTGTTCACAACAATGTTCATTGCTTTTAGAAAAAGGGAACAGTAATTTACTTTGTGTGATCTCCATAACAAGAGACATGGTTAAGAAATTTCACCAACTTTAAAAAAATATGTTTCCAAAGATTTTAGGTATAACAAGGATTTTGTCTTACTAAGGTACTGATTTTGCTGGAGGGTTCTTTTAAAACTAGTTCGTTGGATAGTCAGAAGTAAAGAAAGGGAAACTCTTTGTCCAACTATCTGGAAGGGAAGGACCGTTGTCCCTTTAAGGGCTCTCTTCAGTGCGGAGTGGAGGGAGAGGTGGTGAAGGGATGGACAGAAAGGACACAGGAAGACTTGGAAGCACTTTATTTTTTAACTATAGTAATTAAAATGTGTATTTTAGATAAGGGAGGTCTTTTGAAGGATTTATTTAAAAAATTGTATGTCTGAAGATCCACACATTTAAGGCTAAAGATGATTGTGCATCTAAAACTCTATGCAAGCATTTTTAGAAATGTGATTTTATAATCTTCACCAGCTCATTAATGAAATATTTTTAAAGCAAATTTTAAACTAAGGTCCTGTAGACTGACATGTTCTGTGTAAATATTACATTAATGCACAACTGTTTTTGTCAGTAAAGTCAGAAACTGACAGTATAAAAATTTATTGGGCATAAGCTTTCGTGGACATCTGATGAAATGGGTTCTAGTCCACAAAAGCTTATGCCCAAATAATTTGTTAGTCTTTGAGGTGACACAAGGACTCGTCCTTGTTTTTGCTGATACAGACTAACAGGACTACCACTCTGAAACCTGTCAGTATATACCTTGGGGTTGGCAAATGCCTGTTAAATGGCTTTATTACCCCTTGAATGTCTCTTTAACAGTTTCAATGTTGTGCTAATAGGTCTGGCAGGCTGGAGGTTTTTTCACTTTTAACTACTAGATTCCCTCCCAAGGAAGACTCACCAGGCTAGAGCAGCCATCTGTGGGAGCCTGCAGGAAGGGTCAGAACAGGAATAGGAAAACCAGAGGGTGGACACTAAGACCCAGTGGTGCCCCAAATTTTCAGGTGCCCTACGCAGCTGCCTATGTTGCCTATGCCTAAGGACGGCCCTGCTTCCCACCCACTAACCCAATTGTTCTGGGCAGGGACCAGTCTCTCCGCTAGAGTGAATAGATTTCCCACAAGTGGGTACTTAATAGTCAGCTACTTTCTATTGTTGTTCTTTTGCCACCAGCCTTTGGAATTTTCAACCCAACATTGAAGCAAACAGACCATAGGGAAGGCAAAAGGCTGCACATTCATGCTGGAGTGTGCAACTGGACACAGGCATGTACGGTTCATCATCTCACGCAGCATTCATAAATTGTACAGGCATATTCCCAATTCATCACAGCTGGGGGAAGCCCAACAACACCAAGTTTCTAAATGAAGTGGTGTTGGTAATTCAATAAAGAACAATGAGTTAGGACTGTTCCAAAGCTCTAGTGTGATGTTAGAGGATCCACAACACTAGAGATGCCGTCCTACAATAAGATATAAAGTAAAGTTGTCATAGGATGCTCAGAGGCCTGGGTGGCCTAGCAGTTAGTGCACCTAACCTCTGGCCCCTTGCCTCTCTGTCAAGGTGGTAGAGGTGACTGGTTCTTGATCATCAGTCAGCCACAAATCTTCTGGCCTCCACTTCCCTCTGGGTCTCACCCGTAAGAGGGTGTGGTAGTAGGACTTAGGCCCTCTCTCTCCACTAGGCCCCAGCCCAGGACCTGTGTGAGCAACACCAGCAAGGTGTTCCCTGCAAGCAGTCTAAGGGCTAGTCTACACTGGAAGCACTATATCAGCACAGCTGCACCAACGAAGCTGCACAGTTTCAGCTGTGGTATTGTAGTGCATCTGGTGAAGGTCCTCTATGCTGATGGGAGAAATGAGAGCTCTCCCATAATTACTGCACCTCCTTGAGAGGTGATAGCTATGTCGGCGGAAGATGCTCTCCGGCTGACGTAGCGCTGTCTTAGGGTGCTTAGGTTGGTGTAACTTGTGTTACTCAGGGGGATAACTTTTTCAAACCCCTGAGCGACGCAAGTTATATTGACATAAGCGGTAGTGTAGACCTGTCCTCTGTCTGCTGCCCTGGGCTACTTCCTACCAATAAGTCCCTTCAGGTTGGAACATGACCCCTATAGTCCAAACAATCAACCACTTAACAGAAAGAGTCCAAATGAGCAGGGCTCTGCAGGACCTGCTTGTTCTTAAAGTGGTTGGTGGTTTGAGAAGGCATTGCCTGTGGGCCTTACTCTCTTTATGGTCCCATCTCAGCCTCAACCTTTTATCTGGTTTTCCAGAGGATTTGTCTCTCCTACAGCCTTCCTACGACCGATAGTCTGGGCTTCTGAGCTCCTTTTAACCCACTCTTCCAGGAGTCATATGCTCAGCAGGCCTGGAGGGATTTGCTACCTGGGCCCAGTATTGCCTTTTAATCCCTTCGGGCCCAGTGTGGAGTTTGTATACCACATTTCAATCTATGGGATTTTTCACCAGAATAAGTATCCTGGCCAAACTGGCACATAGAGAATATGAAATGAGTATATTAAGAATACACAGACAGATTAAGTATGATATACTGTATAAATATCCAGTTTTTGTAAAAGCAGCAAAGAATCCAGTGACACCTTATAGACTAACAGACGTTTTGGAGCATGAGCTCTCGTGGGTGAATACCCACTTCATCAGATGCATGTAGTGGAAATACAGCCAAGCACTGAGGTACAACCGCATCTGCTCTAACTCCTCAGACAGAGACCAACACCTACAAAATCTCCACCAAGCGTTCTCAAAACTACAATACCTGCACGAGGAAATAAGGAAACAGATCAACAGACCCAGACATGTACCCAGAAGCCTCCTAGTGCAAGACAAACCCAAGAAAGAAACCAACAGGTCTCCACTGGCCATCACATACAGTCCCCAGCTAAAACCCCTCCAACGCATCGTCAGGGATCTACAACCTATCCTGGACAATGATCCCACACTTTCACAGGCCTTGGGTGGCAGGCCAGTCCTCGCCCACAGACAACCTGCTAACCTGAAACATATTCTCACTAGTAACTGCACACCGCACCGTAGTAACTCTAGCTCAGGAACCAATCCATGCAACTAACCTCGATGCCAACTCTGCCCACATATCTACACCAGCGACACCATCACAGGACCTAACCAGATCAGCCACACCATCACCAGTTCATTCACCTGCACATCCACCAATGTAATATACGCCATCATATGCCAGCAATGCCCCTCTGCTATGTACATCGGCCAAACTGGACAGTCTCTACGGAAAAGGATAAATGGACACAAATCAGATATTAGGAATGGCAATATACAAAAACCTGTAGGAGAACACTTCAACCTCCCTGGCCACACTATAGCAGACCTTAAGGTGGCCATCCTGCAGCAAAAAAACTTCAGAACCAGACTTCAAAGAGAAACTGCTGAGCTTCAGTTCATCTGCAAATTTGACACCATCAGCTCAGGATTAAACAAAGACTGTGAATGGCTTGCCAACTACAAAACCAGTTTCTCCTCCCTTGGTTTTCACACCTCAACTGCTAGAACAGGGCCTCACCCTCCATGATTGAACTAACCTCATTATCTCTAGCTTGCTTGCATATATATACCTGCCCCTGGAAATTTCCACTACATGCATCTGATGAAGCGGGTATTCACCCACGAAATCTCATGCTCCAAAACATCTGTTAGCCTATAAGGTGCCACAGGATTCTTTGCTGCTTTTACAGATCCAGACTAACACGGCTACCCCTCTGATACTTGACACCAGTTTTTGTAGATTGTATGTTTGTAATCATAGAATCATAGGACTGGAAGGCACCTTGAGAGGTCATCTAGTCCAGTCCCCTGCACTCTTGGCAGGACTAAGTATTATATAGACCATCCCTGACAGGTGTTTGTCTAACCTGATCTTAAAAATCTCCAGTGATGGAGATTCTACAGCCTCCTTAGGCAATTTATTCTAGTGCTCAACCACCCTGACAGGAAGTTTTTCCTAATGTCCAACCTAAATCTCCCTTGCTGCAATTTAAGACCATTGCTTCTTATCCTATCCTCAGAGGTTAAGAACAATTGTTCTCCTTCCTCCTTGTAACAACCTTTTATATACTTGAAAACTTTCATCATGTCCCCTCTCAGTCTTCTATTTTCCAGACTAAACAAACCCATTTTTTTCAATCTTCCCTCATAGGTCATATTTTCTAGACCTTTAATAATTTTTGTTGCTCTTCTCTGGACTTTCTCCAATTTGTCCACACCTTTCCTGAAGTGTGGCACTCTGAACTGGACACAATACTGTAGTTGAGACCTAATCAGTGCAGAGTAGAGCGGAAGAATTACTTCTCGTGTCTTGCTTACAACACTCCTGCTAATACATCCCAGAATAATGTTTGCTTTTATTGCAACAGTGTTACACTGTTGACTCATATTTAGCTTGTGGTCCACTGTGACCCCCAGATCCCTTTCTGCGGTACTCCTTCCTAGGCAGTCATTTCCCATTTTGTATGTGTGCAACTGATTGTTCCTTCCTAAGTGGAGTACTTAGCATTCGTCTTTATTGAGTTTCATCCTATTTACTTCAGACCAAAGCTTCCAAAGGTTCACTTCAAAGAAGCGCTCAGAAGTTCAGATGCTTATTCAAACTATCAAAACCTCTTAAATCAATATATCTGAGCTGGAAAGAGGCTTTACTTCCTAATTCCAGTTGAGTTAGAACTACTATGCCATTACAACAGTGGGTCTCAAACAGGGGTACATGTAACCCTGGTGGTACTTAGAGGTCTTCCAGGGGGTATATCAACTCATGTAGATATTTGCCTAGTTTTACAACAGGCTACGTAAAAAGCACTAGCGAAGCATTTAGCCAAAATTAAACACATAATTCTGAGAGAGGCTGAGAAATCAGGACTCACCAGTCTGGGTATGTTGAGATGACTTAGAAACAGAATAATAAAAGTGCTGACTTCAACTGGTATGCATCATTTTTTTTCCAGCAGCTCCTTTCAAAAAGGCTTTGATCTGTTCAACAGATTTATGGTGTATGTAGCAGATTTTGTTCCTACAGCCAAATAGAATTTTCTGGTTTATGTTTCTTGAACTACATTGTTTTCAGGTAAAGAGAATATTTGATTGTTTCTTATTTTTTCACAAAATGTTTTAACATGAGAATTTCTTATATTTCTGTATAGTGTCTTCTCTGCATTATCAGTGATGAAATGTAAAGCAGAGCCACTGTTTAAAATAAAAATGTTTACTAATTTCTTTTTTTTAAAGTACAATAGTTGCCTCCATTTAATATTTTTAAGTATATTCCCAATACAACAATGCCTAGAACAATCTGTATACCTGTCCTCACTCTACCACTGCCTTTTCCCGGAAATTGAATGCAAATCCTATAAAGTTTTAATATATATTTTGCCATAGGATCTGATGGTATTAGAGTCCAAATACTTAACTGTTACAGCAAGCACTATTGCACTGCCTCATGCTTACATTTTAAATCTCTTTGACCCATGACCATATTCCAAATAAATGAAACATGCCTTGATTTTTCCCATCCAGAAGACAGACGATAATATGTCTGATTCAGACTATAGGCATGTTACTCTTCAGCCAGTCATTTCTAAAGATATGGAACAAGTACTTCAGTCTTTAAGTTTAATATTACCCTTTCATATTTTGATCAATTTACAGTCTTTTTTGTAATCAGTTTTGTTTCTTCCCAAGCCCAGTACAGGGGATGCTTTATTGCCAAATCTGTGTCTCTGGTATGATGTTCTGGATAAGGGTTATATCAAAGACAACAGTTTTTGATCTGTCTAGAGTGTCTCACACAGCCCCTTTGTTTAAACAAATATATATATGGTAAATATACCTTAACAAGGCAACTCTCTAGTTATCTGCATTCAAGGTCACAATGTATTGTTAAAGGTGTTTCAAACAACAAGGGCCCATTGTCATCTAGAATTCCTCTATAGAATGTTCTTGGCTGGAATCTATTTTTATATATATTAATAATATAATCTCTTAGCAGCTCTCAATAAATAGTAGGCTAATTTGCATTAGTGAAGACACAACACTTCATATGTCAATGTTTAATTCAACTGATCTTTCTGATTTCCAATCTGATGTAGAAGGAACATTAGAATATAGCTGGTTCCAACAGCATTTATAGACACAGTAACACAAATATCATTCTGAATTAAGAGTTAACATTTGAAAGTCAGTAACTGAAGAAAAGACTTAAACACATAGCATTTAAAAAGGAATGCTGATTACTATGGGCCAGATGCTGCCATCCAAGTGGCATTCCAATGGGACTAAGGCCTGGTCTACACTGGGTGGGGGATCTATCTAAGAAACACAACTTCAGTTACGAGAATAGCATAGCTGAAGTCGACGTATGTTAGATCGACTTAGATTGACTTACTTCATGTCCTCGCGGCGTAGGATTGACGGCCGCTGCTCCCCTGTCGACTCCGCGTCCGCCTCTTGCCCTGGTGGAGTTCCGAAGTCGACAGGGAGCGCGTTCGGGGATTGATGTATCGCATCTAGATGAGACGCGATATATCGATTCCTGACAGATTGATCAGTACCCGCCAATCCGGCGGGTAGTGTAGACATATAATAACTGTGGAATAAGATGCTACTCAATAAAAGTAAAGGTAGCAGAATCTGGCTCCTTTGGTTGAAAGAAAATTTAATTTGTCATAAAGATGTAAGCAGAGTCAGGATGAGCGCTACCCTGACATCTGGTGGTGAATTGTGTAGAGTGTAGAAAGAATTTCAGAGTGTGGAAAGAGATTTCGAGTATTTGCATTGGCATCCACCCCCCCCCCCACTTAGCATAACCCCACAGCAGCCTGGGATGTTTTTTTTAACAGCTCTGGGATCCCCAATTTCTTTGTTATTGGGGCAGGAGGAAAAAAAGTTTGTCACCCTGATTGTGTGAATGGGGAGCTGTGGGACTGTTTTGTGACAGAAATGACTCAACCTCAGTTGGGTGGTACTTGCTAAACATGGGACATGGGTTCCAAAACCCCATGAATTGAGAGAGGTTGGGGAGAGGTGTGTGTACCTAATGGTATTGGCCCCCCTTTTGAGGGCCTGGAACACCAATTGCACATCCTTCTCTCTCCAATGTTAAAGAATAGAGCTAATTTTTGATTCTATTAGGAGTCCATCTCAAGACTGCTGAGCTGAATTCATGTTGGGCCAATGCTGCACCAACACCAGGGCTCCCCTACGAAGAGCTGAACTGAGATCATGGAGTGCTGTGTTAACTAGTGGGAGAGCCTGAAGACCTATTGTTAAGCAGCTGGCAGAGCGGAGCAGTTTGCAGCGTGTTGGAGCAGCCCATGGAACAGTGAGTGGAGTGAAGTGGTTTGCAGGGACAGCTGGAGGAGCGGCACAGCTGGTGTGGTGGAGCTGGTCATGGTGAAGGCTGCAGCAGAACTCCATGGAGAGGTGGAGCAGTTGGCCCTGGCCCATGTAAGGTGCCCCTTAACACCCTGTGTGGACTCCCCCCCCATTTCCACCCAGGCTCGGGGGGATAAAACTCTGCAGATAAACTCTTGAATTCTGGGGTGGCACTGACCAGAGACTTTTGGGTTGTTGGACTTTGGGGTGATTGGACTTAAGACCCTAAGGGGAAAAGGACATTGCCAAACGTACCTGGGGGTGGGGTTTTTTTTTGTTTATGGTTTTTGTGTTATAATCCTGTTTGTGGTGTTTCTCCAGTGGGATGCCGCATTGTTTCCTTCCTTTATTAAAAGATTTTGCTACACTCAGACTCTGTGCTTGCGAGAGGGGAAGTATTGCCTCCTAGAGGCGCCCAGGGGGGTGTGGTACGTAAGTGTCCCAGGTCACTGGCTGGGGGCTCGAGCCTGTTATGCATTGTGTTATTGAAACGGAACCCCTAGATACTGAACCCGGCCCTTGTTGCTGCCAATTCAGAGGGGCAGAAGGGTTACAAAGATACAAACATTAGGATAAAGAGTGGAATGACAGTTTCTTAAAGATGCATGTCAAGGTCACGGGGCACGTCTGGTTTCCCTGAATGCAACCCATTAGGTTTCAGGCCTCGGGCCTTTGGCTTTCCTGGGATGGAATTCTACAATTCTCCCCCTCCTAGACCAGCCCACAGGCTAGAGTATTTTGTTGTTGGCTGACTCATAGACTCAGATTTTAAGGTCAGAAGGGACCATCATGATAATCTAGTTTGACCTCCTACACATTGCAAGCCACGGAACCTCCCCCTCCCTCCCAGCCATTCCTGTAATAGACCCCTAACCTCTGGCTGAGTTACTGAAGTTGACAAATCATGATTTAAAGACTTCAGTGACACATGCTGCAAACGAGATCCACTCCAATTTAGGTCCAGCCTTTATTTTGTATGTTTTAAGACAATGATATTACTACCTGCGAATTACATGTGCATGCAAAAACAGATAAGGCAAGAAACTTTTCAAATGACTCTTTTCAAATCTCTGTTCTTTCCTGAGTCTTCTTCACCACTTTCCTATTACCAATCGCCTATTTTTACCCCCTCTTCTGCAACTTCAGGCAGACTCAGTTTAATAAATTATCTAATCTCTACACATGTCCATTCTAAACCCCACTTAAAACATTCTTATGCATAAATCCCAATAACTAATGCAAACTAATCCATTTTTTCTTATTTTGCTAAAAACCTACTTTAATCTGTCTACTTCTGCCATCTATTCTTTGTTGTTAACCCCACTGGCTCCCTCCAGTTGTTTCTATCTTACTGGTCCGTGTAGGGTTTTTGTTTTGTTTTGTTTTTTGGTGGCCTTGGGTATGTGCTTGTTAGCATGTTCAAGGCACATCTGAAGTTAACAATTCCCTCTTGACACTCGGTTTCACCCTATTTCCACAGATCAAGATTTTACAACTAAGACACACACACACACGCACCCTTTTCATGGTTTACACAACACAACCCTGAAGCTTTTTCAGCTAACTTCTGAAATGCTGCATCAGCAGGAACACACACAAAAAGCAAAACATTCTTTATATTTTCCTATAATACTATATATAATAATATTCATTTCTCTAACATTATTTAGTATATATTTGACTAACACAATTCATTACCCAGTTTTCCAACACTTGATGTGCATTACTCCAGGGGGAGAGCCAAGGTTATGATTGAAATTGATTCTGGCATACACCACTCAAAGATGTTGGAGTATCATTGCGGAAGGACTAAGAAAAGCTTCAGTAAGAGAAGAGTTTTGAAGGAAAGTAATTTAAATAGTTCTATTTAGGTGTTTTAAACTGTTTCATTTATATCTCATCTGTATCACAATTCACTCATTTTTGGACATAATTTGAGGAGGAGGGATTTGGCTTGTGGCAGAATACTAGCATTGTGGCTGGGACTGGCCTACCAGTAGCTCTTTGCACTATGACAGCATGAATGGGGAGAAATCTCAGTGATGAGAATGTCATGAAGATTAACTTTCCTTTAGCTTCTTCTAGCAGGTTGGGGTGATCAGGTGGGCCTTTTATGGAATCTCTGTTATCTGTTCTCACATGATACAACTCTTACTGTAGAGAAAAATTGCCCAAGAAGAGTTATTTGAGACATGCCAACATCCTCCCACTCAAAATGGACAGGAGAAAGCTTGTAAGAAAAGTGAAGAATGACCACAGGAATGTTAGGAATCAGGGAGAGCTTTTATTAAAGTGCCAGGCCCTCAAGAGCTGCTACTAAGTGTCCACGACCAATAAACTTGTGGATGGAACTTTGGACAACACCCGCAGTGAATAGCATTATCCATCTCTTGTTTTCTGTTCTATTCAGTGTAATTTTCTTGGCTGCTGCAGATCTGCAGGGTCTGGGTCACAAAAAGACCTTGCATTTTTGAAGCACTCCTCAGGATGGTAGGGCTTCTGAGAAATTCCCTGAAATCCTGAAGATAAGGCTAAGGTGACTGTATTTTCAAAATAAAAAACAGACGCTTTTGTGACTATATCTTTTAATTTGGTGAAACACTCATGCAAAAGGCAAAAGTACATTCATAAAAATGTGTGCTGGTGCCCCCTGCAGCCAGCTTCTGACTCTAGTTGCTCATATTCCTTGGAGCAGAGGAGTTCTTGCAGTAATTTAGTGTTGAGAATAAATTTATCATGGAATATTTAATAAGTGTTAACATTCACTTTGAGCAAAATAACAGCCTTGACAGTGTTTACACTCATTCCACTTTTCTCTCCAAACACTATACATCACACAGAATGCTTTCCATTAGACTGTTGCTGGTAAACAGAACAAATTCTACCTCTGATAGAGACACATTTTAAAAATGAGCATGTTCATTGATGAAATTAAAAAAACAGCACATTTCAAGTGCCCCAAAAGAACGTCCTGGGTCCGTACAACATCATACAAAAAATCAGGTCTGCTTTGGTAAAACTGGAATATAAGGTTTCTTTAGATATTCTTGAGCACATGGCTTAAGTCTTTGCAGGATCAAGGCCCAAGTTATTATTGTTGTCAGTATTTATAGAGAATATTTTCCCCTATGAAAAACTTTCTCTGTAGACAGGTTTCAACATAGTAATCACTTCCGTTTGAAATATAGATGCTCTGGCAGAGATTACAAACACAGCCAGCTCCAGTGGATTTTATAATCACGGCAAACACAAACAGTGGGGTTTATAAATTCTGCTGGTGAATTTTCAAGTTCGGTAGCGTGGGTAGTTTGTAAGGTCCTAAAAAGAATAACTGTGGAACCATATCAGGCCATCACTTAATAAGCAGAACTTTCCAGTGATTTCTGCTTTACAGCAGGTGCCATAATATGGTCCTTGGCTTTTCCTATGTCCTTATTCCTCCTTCAGTCAAAAAAACAAAACAAAAAAACAAGGAAAATTAAAATGAACGTAGGTTAACATAATTTTAAGGGTATCAATGTATATAGCCAACCATCAGGAAATTGTTTTCTGTAACATGAACGTAGCCATTTGGAATGTCCTGGCCTTGCCTGTCCTGTGCTGCTGCTGTTTGGTTGTAGGGTGTGTTTTTGTATAACGTTGTATGATGGCAAACAACGTGCGCTGCTATTTCATGCCCCCCTTAACAGATGCTATTAACAGTAGCGTGGATCGGCTCTTTGGGGCCGGGATCGGCTCTGTGTTGAGTCTGGGCAGCACAATGCGGCCCCGCTCCAGGACTGCAATGCCCGGCACAAGGCCTGGGCACGGCGGAATGAGCGGTGCGGAGAACCTCCGCGCTCTGCCGGGTGCGACTATAACGCAATGGGGAGTTTCCTCCTGTTAGTCCCTTGGGGCCGGGGTAGGCGGGTGTGCGGAGGGAGGTGCGGGGGAGGGGTCCGCCCCTCAGCTCACGGCGGCGCACTGCAGCGCCTCACAGCTGGGGAAGGGCTCAGGGGCGGGGAATCAGCCCCGCCGCGCAGAGGGAGGGGGCGAGCGCGAGCGCGAGCGCGAGGCGCCGCAGTGTGTCCGGCTCCGCTCCCGCCCCTCCTGGGCGCGTACCATTTGGCGGCGCTGGTGGGGGGGGTGCGCGGCAAACCTCAGCTAGGGGTTGCCTGGCTGCCGCGCGAGCGACTGGGCTCCCCCGTGACCCCCGCGCGCAGATCGCGCGGCCCCCGCCTCCCCCCGGGCTCTCGGGCCTCCGCCGGGCCTGGGGCAGCGCTGGCGGGAGGGCTCTGCGCACGCGGCTCCCCCGCCCCGCGCGTCCACCCCGGCCCCGCCGTTATTCGGATGCGGAGGCCGAGACGGGCAGCGCCGAGAGCGCAGGGGTCCCGGACCATGCTGGGTGGCGGGCGGCGGCGCCCGGCGGACTCGCAACCCGACCAGTGGGTGCTGGTTGCACCAGGTAACCCCCCTCCCAGGCCTCACGGAGCAGCTGGAGCCCTGCGCCCCGTCTCCCACCAGCGCCCCCGGGGGAGATTGCGCCTCCCTCAGCGGCCCCTGTCCCAGCCCCCCACCAGCGCCCCTGGGGAGACTGGAGCCCTGTACCCCATCTCGGCCAGGAGGGGCAAGACCTCAGTGCAGTGTGATTTGATCCCCTTGGTCCAGCCAGGCTCCCCTTGTTGTTGTGCCCCATCCAGCCCCAGGGAGCAGTACCCAGCGGGAGCTGAGGGGCTACTCATTGTAGGTTAAATTCTTTGCAGCTGTATTACAGTCAAGGGGGCAGCTGCAGGAGGTGTATTTAAGGCAGGATTTGATGGTTTATATCTGCTGCCCCTTCCCGCTCAGGGGTGAGCTAGATGCATCTCAAAGGCTACTGATGTTGCAGAAGGGGAGAGAGCTCTTCCCTTATCAAATGCTTAGATTTCCTTGGCTGACTTGCACCCTAGTCAAGACCTCTTTGTATATCCAGCCAACCCCTATCCTGCTAAGTTGCTGGATCATCTACTAGAGCTTCCTGTGTGTAACCTTAAGCAAAGTTTACAGAGTTCACCATTCTGCTTTTTAGTCTGGACTCAATATTTTCCTACATCACTAGGATGTCACAGGGTTTAACTCATTAGAATTAGTAAATTGCTGTGAGATCCTTGGAGAGAAGATGCTGTACAAGTGCAAAATGTTATTTCTAGAATACTCCCACAGGTGCTTGATCTCACCTGTTTTTGACGATCTCTAGTGAAGGAGCCTCACCTACTTAACAGTTTATTCTCTCTGCTGTTTTCTAAAGGGAATGGCATAGAGACATAAACATCAGGTTTGAAACACTTAGACCCCTCTGAAACACAAAGTTCTAAACCTGATGGGATCTAGTCAACCCTTCATCCTTATAGGATAATAAACAGAATTCCCTGTGTCTGATGGAAGAATGTTTCAGATGAGGGCCTTAAAAACTGAAATCCTCTCTGGCCTGTATTTCCCTCCATTCCACAACTGTCATTCAGTATGGTTTGTAAATGTAACATTGCATTACTGCTAATTTTTTGCAGTGTCTGGATTAAAAATATCATTTGATTCTTATCTTCAGTAATCTCCGAACAAAAAATTGGTTATTTTTTAAATGAAGGTGGCTGAGTGAGAGAGAATGTGCACAAACTGTAGAAAACTGAGAAAAGATGCATTTCTCAACCCTATTTTCTTCTGGATTTACTGATTCCTTCCTGGCTTCATTCTTATCTTTTCTCTTCCACACCTGGATCTGACACCAATTGAAATTTACTAAATATTTTTGGATGTTTTTCTGCCTCTTCAATATTGATTTCAGTTACAACACAGAATACACAGTGCTCACTTTATATTATTATTATTACAAAAATATGCACTGTAAAAATGATACAAGAAATATTATATTCTTCTACTATATATATCAGTTCCTGTCATACAAGTACTAAAGTGTAATCTCTTGATCCTGAAAGTGTAACTTACAAATGCAGATTTTTTTTGGTTACATAACTGCACTCAAAAACAAAACTGTAAAACTTTAGAACCTACAAGTCCATTCAGTCCTACTTCTTATTCTGCCAATCGCCAAGACAAACACGGTTGTTTACATTGATGGGAGATACTGCTGTCTGCTTATTATTTACAATGTCACCTGAAAGTGAGAATAGGCATTTGCATGGCACTTTTGTAGCCAGCGTTGCAAGGTATTTACATGCCAGATATGCTAAACATTCGTATGCCCCTTCCTTGCTTTGGCCACCATTCCAGAGGACATGTCGATGATGCTTATTAAAAAAATAATGCATCAATTAAATTTGAGACTGTACTCCTTAGAGGGAGAATTGTATACTGCCTGCCTTGTTTTACTTGCATTCTGCATATGTTTCATGTTATAGCAGTCTCAGATGATGACCCAGCACGTGTTTGTTTTAAGACCACTTTCACAGCACATTTGACAAAACGCAAAGAAGGTACCAATGTGAGATTTCTAAAAATTGCTACAGCACTCAACCCAAGGTTTAAGAATCTGAAGTGCCATCCAAAATCTAAGAGGGAAGAGGTGTAGAGGATGCTTTTATAAGTCTTAAAAGAGCAACACTCTGATGCAGAAACTACAGAACCCAAACCACCAAAAAAGAAAATCAATCTTCTGCTGATGTCATCTGACTCAGATGAAGAAAATAAACATGTCAGTCCGTGCTGCTTTGGAGCATTATCAAGCAGAACCCATCATCAGCATGGAACCATGTCCTCTGGAATGGTGCTTGAAGCATGAAGGGATCTATGAATTTTTAGCGCATCTGGCACGTAAATATCTTGCAGTGCTGGCTACAACAGTGCCATGCGAACGCTTGTTCTCACTTTCAGGTTACATGGTAAACAAGAAGCAGGCAGCATTACCGTCTACAAATGTAAACAAATTTGTTTGTCTGAGTGATTGGCTGACCAAGAAGTAGGTCTGAGTGGACTTGTAGACTCTAAAGTTTACATTGTTTTATTTTTAAATGCAGGGTTTTTTTTATATAATTCTACATTGTAAGTTCAACTTTCATGGTAAAGAGATTGCACTACAATATTTGTATGGAGTGAATTGAAAAATACTATTTCTTCTGCTTTTTACGGTACAAATATTTGTAATAAAAATAAATATAATGTGAGCACTGAACGCTTTGTATTCTGTGTTGTAATAGAAATTAATATACACTTCTACTCCGATATAACACGACCCGATATAACACGAATTCGGATATAATGTGGAAAGGCAGCGCTCTGGGGACGGGGCTGCGCACTCCAGCAGATCAAAGCAAGTTCAATATAACACGGTTTCACCTATAACGCGGCAAGATTTTTTGGCTCCCGAGGACAGCATTATATTGGGGTAGACGTGTATTTGAAAATGTGGTAAACATCTAAAAATGTTTAAAATAAAGTATATTCTATTGTTGTTTAACAATGCAATTAATCACGATTAATTTTTTTAATCTCTTAACAGCCCTAATAATAACTACTAGCTCTTACATCATGCATTTCATCTGCAGATCTCAAAGCAGTTTACAAGGGATGTCAGTATCATTCTCCTCATTTTACGGATGGGAAGACTGAGATACAGTGCGAGGTGAAGTGAGTTCACCTACCAGGCTAGTGGCAGAACCAGGAATAGAACCCAGATTTCCCGAATTCCAGTATAGGATGGGGATTCACTTCCACTTTAAAAGGCAACAAAGAGTCCTATGGCACCTTTTAGACTAACAGACATGAATTCACCCACAAAAGCTTATATTCGAATACGTTGGTTAGTCTATAAGGTGCCACAGGACTCTTTGTTGCTTTTTACAGATCCAGACTAACACGGCTCCCCCCTCTGATACTTCTTACTTTGACATCTATGCAAACTTCAGTTTAGAGTTAAGTACAGTATTCAAACTGTTGGCTTTGCCCACAAATGCCTCTGTCCTATTAATTTTAACACACTTAACTTTATGCATGTGAGCAGTCAGTTCTGTGCAAGATGTTAATCTCTCACATCAGCATTTTCAGGATTGGATCCAGAGCTTGTAACTTCCATGAACTCAAACAGGTTTCCTTACAGAGGCTATGTGTACACTGGGGGGCTTTACTGGTATAGTATAGGTATAATATACCAGCAGAGTGCTCCTGATGTGGGAACAGCTGCATTGGCAAAGCTGCCAACTTTTCCAGCACAGCTCCAGCAAAGTTTATAAAGTTCATCAAATGTACAGGAAAGTTTATTAAATTCAATAGTACCTGCAAGCACATATTGAGTTTCAAAAGTCCATAGCAAATAGCTCCAAGGTTTTGCTGCTGACATAATCAGAAATAGTCCTAGGTCTAATTGGTCTAATAGTTGAGGTCTAATTGAAGACCACTGAATATAATACATTTAATGTTTTTTGATAAAGTGTTTTTGATAAATTACAGAAAGTTGAATGTCACTTTTTGAAGTCCCATATTTCAGAAGTGTTTTGTCTAATTTCTGTAAAATTCTCTTATGGCGATACTTGCAAAATTTGACTTTGCTTTCCAAATTTCCAACATCATAGTCTGTTTTTTGAGGAAGTTAAGTGGGCAAAATGGGGCTTATAACAAAAGCTAGTTACAGTGTTAGGGCCTGATCATGATAACTCTTGCTCATGTGAGTAGTCCTTACTCATGATAATAGTTCCATGACTACTTATGTGGGTAAGGGTTACTCAGATGAATAATTATTTACAGGATCTGGTCCTTAATTGTGGAATCTCTATCTTGTCTCCCTAATTCTTGCAACTCCTTTGTGGGGTAGGTAAGTAACAAATTTCTGATCTTATGCAGGGAAACTTATGGAGAGGAAAGATTTGTTTTACTGTTACAACAAGAAGCACAAAAGAGCTATTTGTTACTTTTTCTTCTTGGAAAGTAGGTACATCCAAAGGATCCCATCCTACAAACACTAAGGCACACCTGTGGCTGCTCGCATGAGTAATCTTAGCATTAGAATAGCTCACATGGGTGTTGATATCATGTACCACCCTATATATTCAGTTGCATTATTTTCACCTGGACATGAATAGTTCGTCTTGCTTTGATTGTGCCTTTTTTTAACATTAATGGAGATGATGGGCTAATTCTGCAAAGAAACAGATGTCTTGGAATCGATCCAAACAGAGAAGGGAAACTGAAATTAGGGGACTTGTCAGCAAGTATTCAGAAATAAAACTGAAACTCTACCTAAATCATGTGTATCTTGATATCTGCCAAGCCCTAAGCAGCATGGCAGCAGCTTGCTATACTGAAAACTGTGTGAAATAGAGTGCTACAAAGTTAGGGCCTGACTCTGCAAACACTTAACCACACACACTTTTCTCATGTGACTAGTCCCATTGTACCCAGAATTTAGTATTGTATTAATGTCACAGAGACCATTGAACAGCCCTCGCATGATTTCTAGTTGCTAATGGTAGACTGGGGGCTGGTCTACACAGGGGGGGATTGATCTAAGATACGCAATTTCAGCTATGCTATTTGTGTAGCTGAAGTTGAAGTATCTTAGTTTGACTTACCTGGCCTTCCTCACAGCGGCAAGCCAACCGCTGCGGCTCCCCCGTCGACTCCACTTACTCCTCCTGCTGAGGTGGAGTATGGGCGTCGATTCGGGGATCGATTTATCGCATCTAGATGAGACACAATAAATTGATCCCCGATAGATCGATTACTACCCACCGATCCGGCGGGTAGTGTAGACATGGCCTGGATTGAAACCAGCTAGAAATAAAAAGCTGTTATTCCATTATCCATCTCCTGACTCACCATTCAGACTGATAAAACAACGAGGAGTCCTTGTGGCATCTTAGAGACTAACAAATTTATTTGGGCATAAGCATTCGTGGGCTAGAACCCACTTCATCAAATGCAACTATTCAGACTGATAGTAAATCTTAATCTGAAACTTTTGCACTTCAATTAATGGTGACATGTTTTCCCCCGGCTGATCACTGTGATGCAGCATTGGAAAGGGCAAGATACTGTTGCAACAGAAATCAGTGGAATGCCAAATAGTTAAATTGGAAGACCGAGTGGTGCAATTTCTAAGGCTTCAGTTGAACTAATCAGAGCAGAGAAAAAGCCTGTTTTCATTGTTTAATAATGAAAGGAACAGTTATGTTGTGGCTTTACTTTTTCATCTGCAGGATATTTGGCATGTTTTCTAAGCAAATGTTGTTTACCAGAAACAATGCTACCAACCCATAGGGCAGGGGTGACCAACCTGAGTCTGAGAAGAAGCCAGAATTTACCAATGTACATGGCCAAAGAGCCACAGTAATATGTCCGCAGCCCCCTTGCAGCTCCCCCCACCCGCTCCCAGCATCTCCCATCCACCAGCAGCCCTGCCAATCGGCACCTTCCCCTTTCTCCCAGCACCTTCCAATCATCTGTTTCATGGCATGCAAGAGGCTTGTGGGAGGGAGGAGCGAGGGCACTGCAGGCTCAGGGGATGGGGTGGAGTTGGGGCAGGGTCCGTGGCAGAGCCATGGCTGAGCAGTGAGCACTCCCCAGCACACTGGAAAGTTGGCGCCTGTAGCTCCAGCCCCAGAGTCAGTGCCTATACAAGGAGCCATATATTAACTTCTGAAGAGCCGCATATGGCCCTGGAGCCACAGGTTGGCTCCCCTGCCATAGGGCATCAGCAAACATAACTGAATATGTGAGGCTTTCACATGAGCCCAAGGAATAAGAGAGGGAGTGACCAGCTTGAAAACTCTGGATTATATTGTAAAAGTAGTCATATTAAAATAAGCTCTAGGACTCATAGAATGTAAAATGTAATATATATCAACAACTTACATAGACAAATTATATTTATTCTTTTATATATCATTACTCCTGGGGGATTCTGTTCCAAAACTTTAAAAGTTTTGTGCACAATATTTTAAAATTCTGCAAAATTCTGCAAATTTTATTTGTCAAAATAACACTACATAATCATTCCAGTTCCAGTTATTTTGGTAATTTCAAAATACCTATCAGCAAGTATGTCTGTAACTATACAGACACACACACAAATTCCCCCGGGAGTAGAGAGTTAAAGAAACCCCTATGGCAACCCAGTTCCTGTTTCTCTGCCCCCATTACTTCCCCTCGCTCCAGATCCGAGCTGGGGGGCCAGACACGCACAATTCCTCACCCCTGAGCCCACCTTTGCCCCTCCCCAGCCAATACACCCAAACCACCTCCTCCCCAAAGCCCAGCTGCAAAGCCCCCCCAGCCCAGATACCTGCACCCTATCTCCCCGCCGGCCCAGATACCCATCTCCCCTCCCCGAGTTCAGCTGTGGGGCCCCCCCACGCCCAGACACCCTTCCCCCACAGAGCCCAGGGATCCAGAGGGAGAAACAGCCTGATGCTTGGTCCCAGGCTTGCACAGTTTCCTTCATGCTGCCTCTCTTTCCCTCAGGGAATGCTGGGAACTGCAGCTTCCAGGGACCCTCTAGCTCACTCTCCCTCCCCCTAGAAGTGTCTTCTGTGTGCAAGCTCTGCCGAGTCCAGTGGTTCGTAGTGGCAGCTACAGCACTACTGCCCATTTATGTGAGGGAAAGGAAATTCTGCGCAGACAGCGTTCATTTCTGCAAAATTCTGCATTGTGCAGTGACACAAAATTCCCCCAGGAGCAGCATGTTAAAACCCCGCCTTTTAAAACTTTTGTTTTTGTTCATTTCTGTTTAATCTAAAATAAAAGATGTTTAACCAGTTTGTTCATCTGACATAGAGCAAAACACGGTTATAGACTATTATAAAACAGAATCCAGGAATTGCTTAGAATTTGAAATTCAGAGAGACATTTGGCCTTTTATATTTATCTGTCTCTTCAACAACATTCCCTGAACAAGTAGGTTTAAAAAAAATGAAATAGAACTTTGTATATTTTACATAAAAACACAGCAGAATATATGTTTAATATTAAAGTCACCTTAAAAAGTTAGTGGATTGAGTGTCCAGGTCAAATTCAGTGGTGAGTTTAGAGAGAGGCTTTGTTGGCATAATTTACCTCTTCTTCCTGCAATGTGTACATTACACCAGCTTAGATTCCCTTACACTTAAGAACTTTTACCAACAGGTAATTTGCACCCCTTCTAATATGTCATCTCTGAATATGGCCCACTAAGTATTGGAAGACTACTTTGATGTAACTCGTAAGCTGTGGGGCCAGAAGAGAGGAGTGTTACAAGTAAAGTAACCAAAAAGAGATATGAGACCCTCCCCTACTTCTGTTTCCTATATTCTGGCTCCTGAGTGAGCAAGTTATACCAATTTAGGTATTATCTGCATTCAGGAATAGTGCTGATTCAGCAGTTGATGTACCTGCACCAATGTTAACCCTTAAGTGTAGACAAGAGGAAGCTAGGGTTTGCTTCAGTTACGCTAGTCAGGATTTAACCTTGCTTGGGCTAATGAGGGTTTACTTTACTGGGTGCAAACTCTGGCATGCCCTTATGTACACCTAAGGTTCAACGTGGGTATAGCTACACCAATTGCTGAATTAGTGCTATTTCTCTGTAGACAAGTCTAATTAGACTTCTTCCTTGTAAGTTGCTCTAAAAGAGTTCAATTATGTCTGAACAGGGTGAAGCCAGAGGCGGGCTATAGTGGTCCTGATATGCAAAATCAGTCATTCCACTTGGGAATAGGGGCAAAAGACTAACCAAACCATCTGATAGTTGTTTCTGTCTGAAGTTTCACTCAAGATAACTCGTGTTTGTCTGTGCACCTTACAATTCGCAGGTGATGGACAAGGTGGTGTAAGTTTGAGGAGCCTACCTCGTACCATCTTAAACATCACTTCTGAATTTAGCCCTTTGCTGGAGAGCACCAATCAGTGTATCAGTGATTGCCACACTGATAACCATTAGGGCATTGACAGTAAGCATTGGAGAAGTCCTCACTCAATTTTTGAAGATAGTATTATAGATTTGTTATGAAAAAAGCCAGAAATGTAAGCTCTCCAACACTCTGGTATTTGAACATAGTTGAGAAATCGAATGCGAAGGCAAAATTTTCAAAGAAAATGCAATGGATGCTCCTGCAGAATGTGTGTCTGTGCAAAAGTGCCTGTTTGCTGAAGTAGTTGAGGGTTTTTGTGAAGATGCAATATGGGACTGAGAGTCAAGAAATCAAGTTTATAGTCCTTTCTCTGATACTTGACTGACTTTCTGACCTCTACCAAGTCACTTATCCTCTGTGTAGCTGAGTTTATTCATTTGTTGATTGGAACTAATTAAACTTTGTAAAACTCTTAGATCATATAAAGTGTCATAAATCCTATATAATCTTATTCAGCCCTTCTAAAAGGTCTGTATTACTTATAAGCCCAGGAACAGAGTGATAGGGCATCACACTTATGTACCATAGAGTCATTGGTACTGAACTGAAGCCATGTACTTCAGAGTTCCTTGACTCCATGAGGTACACAAATGAAGTGAGATTATTAGATCTAAAATATCTGCAGTATTAGTATCTCTATCACTCTATTTAAAGCCTTTATTAAAGTATCTATCAAAAGGACTTCATCAAAATGTTCCCAGGTTATAAACAATGTGCAAACGCTGCGTGGGCCTGCAGTACTGCAGGGAATGGAAGAAAATATAATTATGCAGATGACTTTAAACTAGATAAATCCATATGTTTTAATATCTGTTTTTAAATGAAATCTTAACTTGGTATTTTGAGATTTTTTAATGAGCCTTTCTTTTTGAAAAAAAGTCCTCAATGTGCTTATAATGCCAACCTTAATGGCATCTTTTTGCCTGAGAATTCCATATCCTTTGATACCAGTCTGTTAAACAGAGTATTCATTTTAAAATTTGCTTATAAAAATAGATTTTTGGGTCATCCATAATTGCTTCATGTACCTTGGTGGGGTTTTATGTTCCTTTCCAATTTATTCATTTAACAATAACCATTATATATATGGAATTTGGTTGTATGTCTAACCTCCAGGAAATATGATAAGGTTTCCCCCAAGATTTTAGGAATGAGTCGGGCAAGTGAAAGTCATCAGATGACCTGAGTGTTTTTGTTAAATGTGAAAGAAGTCTGGACACTTTTAAAAAGCATTAATTGTTTGTTCTGGTATTATTTTAGACTTGGCCTGTGTTAAAGTGGGAGAGGCTTTCATGTGAGGGAATGCATGAGGATAGAAAATAAGGGTTCTGGGATTACACTTTAGTGTACCTGCTGAGCTGCACATTTTCAAAACCTTTATAGCCTCTCTTAAATCAGTTTCAGGATTGAGTAAGTTGTGAAATTCATTTTGTAGACTTCAGTGAAAATGACATGGCCATCTTAAAGTATTTTTTTAAAACTGGTGTTACTTGATGAATACTGCATAGATTACTGTAGACTATACCTTAAATAATATATACCAAAACAAATTTTAGAGAGACAAGGTGGATGAGGTAATATTCCTTTATTGAACCAATTAAAAAAAAAGCTCAAAAGCTTTTCTCTCTCACCAATGGAAGTTGGTCCAATAAGACAGTGGTTCTCAACCTAGAGTATGTGTATCCCTGGGGGTACACAGAGGTCTTCCAGGAGGTACATCAGCTTATCTAGATATTTGCCTGGTTTTACCACAGGCTACATAAGAAACACTAGCAAAGTCAGTACCAACTAAAATTTCATACAGACAATGACTTGTTTATACCACTCTATATAAACTATATACTGAAATGTAAGTGTGATATTTATATTCCAGTTGATTTATAATTATATGGTAAAAATGAAAAAGTAAGCAATTTTTCAGTAACAGTGTGCTGTGACACTTGTATTTATGTCTGATTTTGTAAGCAAGTAGTTTTTAAGAGCGGTGAAACTTGGGAGTATGCAAGACAAATCAAACTCCTGAAAGAGGTACAGTAGTCTGGAGAAGTTGAGAGCCACTGCAATAAGTGATATGACCTCACCCACCTTGTCTCTCTAATATCCTGAGACTAACGCAGCTACAATAATACTGCATTAAACCAGTTTTGACATTTATTTAAACAGCCTCATAAAGACATTGTGTTTAGCTCTTAATTACCTCATTTGTTGGGGTTATAAAGGCACTTTATATGTGTGTGAATCTGTAATATAGTCATTCTTAAATGCTGTGCCGTATGAACAATTGTCTAGTTTATCTATTGCTAATACACCTACCTTTACTGGGTGAGCAGTTTTGTCTATCTGCCTCCATCTTGGTACAGTATAGAATCCTAGAATATCAAGGTTGGAAGCTATCCCTTCCCCCATTGAATTAATTGAAAGGCATGATTTCTAATCAAAGGACCTTGCACGCTCTAACTTGTTTTTTTGCTCGTATAAAAGAAACTCCTTGGGACAGAGTTTATAAAAACTATTCTTGTATATTGTGGCAAATAATCCACCATCTTCCTTTAGGATTTAACAAGAGACCTCTTGCTGCATCTTCGGTTTGGCCTTTACTTATATTCTCCAATTTTTTTAACCAATTATGGGTCTTAGACCTTAAGACAAAAGACACATTTTAATTCTTAGTTTTCCTGGAAACAACAAAGATGCTTTGGTATTTCTTTTTAAGAAAGCCCATTGACTTAGCAACAACATTATCCTTTTCACTGAGTGTGGGGCTGAAAACCTCAAAAAAAGACAATCCAGTTACCTTTGTAAGTAAAGATCGCTATGCCTTTCTCAAGGCTTGCAAAATGTGGTCTTTTTCTCTTATATCTGATGCCCTTTCCACAAAAGTAATGCTTTCTTACCCTGACTTCTTATACAAGAGAGAATACTAAAGAATGTGTTCCGCATAAATAGGGTTTCTTAATGTTCAAGACCAAGTTGATTTGGTATCCATTTCTGCAAGACAGCACCCTTGCAATGTTCTCCCCGTCTGTATGCCAACCTGATATTCAAGCATAACTGATTTCTAATGAAAATTACTTCTAGTCAATGTAAGAAATGACAGAGTAAGTCATGCTGGTGGGGACCTGGCATTGTATGTGAAAGAGAGCCTAGAGTCACATAAAGTAAACAGCTTAAACGAATCAAAGTGTACCACAGAATCTCTATGGATAGAAATTCAATGCTTGAACAGTAAGAGTATAGTAAGTAGTAGGAATATACTACCAGCTCCCTGACCAGGATGGTGATAGTGATTGTGAAATCCTCAGGGAGATTAGACAGGCTACAAAGACAGAAAATAAATTAATGATGAGGGATTTCAACTATCTTCATATTGACTGGATATATGTCACCTCAGGAAGGGACACAGATAAAATTTCTAGAGATCATAAGTAACTGCTTGTTGGAACAGCTTGTCCTGGAATCCACAGAGGGAGAGCCAATTCTTGTTTTAGTCCTAAGTGATACACAGAATCTGGTCCAACAGGTGATTATAACTGAATTGCTCAGTAATAGCGACTATAATATAAAAGACAGTAAGAGACCCCAAAAATGCCACAGTGGTTTAACAGCAGAGTAAAAGAAATGGTTAAAAGCAGTGGTGTAGCCAGGTTTTAACAGCAGTGGGAGCAAGCAAACATAAAAAAGGCGCCCCCTTTGGCTCCTCCTGCCACGCCGTGCCCCCTCCCCCCTTGGCTGGCTCCTCCGGCCACACTGTGGCCATGCTGCGCCCCCTCATGGCTGTACAGGGAGGCTGGCAGAGGACAGAGGTACGAGGGGAGGTGAAGGGGATGGAAAGGCAGGGGCATGGGGTACATGGGAGGGGTACACGGGTTATAGAGCTTGGGGAGGGGTTACCGGGAATGGGAGTGGACTGGAGTCCCCGAGGTTCTCTGTGCAGAGGGGCCTGGAGCTGCCCCTGGGACCGGGAGAGCCTGGGAGGGGCTCGCCGCGTGCAGCACCAGCCCAGCTCAGCGCTGGCCCTACCTCTTGGGGGGTAGGGGAAGAAGGTCAGGCGCGGTCCGAGCGAGCTGCTTCTGCGCCGGTCTGCCGCAGCCGCCTGCCCCACGGCTCCTTCGGCCGTGTTGCTGGCAGTGCTGGCCGGCAGGTGCCGCTTCCGCCTCGTGATCAGCTATCTCCTTCCTGCTGGGAGAGACAGCTGATCGGCGGGGGCAGGGCGGAAGCCGGATAGGCCTTTCAGAGCAGAGCCCGTGAGGTGCTGCTTTTTAAAAATGTGGGGAGGAGAAACAGCTGCTTCTGATGCATCCCACTAGCTACGCTACTGGTTAAAGGCAAAAAGGCATCCTTCAAAAATTGGAAGTCGAGTCCTAGTGAAGAAAATAGAAAGGAGCATAAATTCTGGTAGGTCAAGCGTAAACTAGGCAGGCCAAGAAAGAATCTGAAGAGCAACTAGAAAAAGACACAAAAACTAACAACAAATATTTTTTTAAGTACATTGGAAGCAAGAAGCCTACCAAACAGTCAGTGGGGCCACTCGACGATCGAAGTCCTAAAGGAGCACTGTAGGAAGACAAGGCCGTTATGGAGAAGCTAAATGAATTCTTTGTATTGGTCTTCACTGTATTGGATGTGAGGGACATCCTTGCACCTAAGCCATTATTTTAGGTGACAAATCTGAGGAACTTTCACAGCTTGAGAAGTCAATAGAGGAGGTTTTGGAACAAATAGATAAATTAAACAGTAATACGCCCCCAAGACGAGTTGATATTCACCTAAGAGTTCTGCAATTTCATATCTGAGTTTCTTCAGAACTACGCCCTGTGATATGATACCTATAACGTATTTCAGCCTCTGTATCAGATAACTGGAGGGTAGCTAATGGACACCAATTTTTAACAAAGTTCCCAGAGGTGATCCTGGCAATTACAGGCCAGTAAGTCTAACTTAAGTACCAGGAAATTGGTTGAATCTGTAGGTCAGAAAAAAATTATCAAGTACATAGATGAACAAAATGCGTTGGGTTTTATAAAGGCAAATGCTGCCTCACCAATCTAATAGAACTCTTTGAAAGTGTCAACAAACATGGACAAGGGTGATGGAAATAGTGTACTTGGACTTTCAGAAAGCTTTTGACAAGGTTCCTCGCCAAAGGCTCTTAAGCAGAGTGTGCAGTCATGGGATAAGAGAAGGTCCTCTCATAGATCAGTAACTGGTTAAAAGCTGGGAATCAAGGGGTATCTCTACAGTGCAGTTAGATATTTATGGCTTGCCCGTGCCAGCTGACTCAAGCTCCCAGGACTCAGGCTAAGGGGCTGTTTAATTATGGTGTAGATGTTCAGGCTCAGGCCTGAACGTCTACACCACAATTAAACAGCCCTTTAATCCAAGCCCCGTGAGCCTGAGTCAGCTGGTACAGGCCAGTTGCGGGTTTTTAATGGCAGTGCAGGTATACCCAAAGGGTAGGAATAAATGGAGAGAGGTAAATAGGAGGGTCCCCAAAGGATCTGTGCTGAGACCAGTACTGTTCAACATACTTATACATGATCTGGGAAAGGGTGTAAATGGTGAGGTGGCAAAATTTGCAGATGATACAAAATTACTTAAAATAGTTAAGTCCAAATCTGACCGTGAAGAGTTGCAAAGGGATCTCACAGAACTGTATGACTGTGACAAAATGGCAAATGAAATTCAGTGTTAATGAGGGCACAGCCATGCATTTTTGAAAACATAATTCCAACTATACATACAAAACAATGATGTCTAAATCAGTTGTTACCGCATAAGAAAGAGATTGTGACGGCACTGTGGCTAGTTCTCTGAAAACATCCACTGAGTGTGCAGCAGCAGTCCCCGTCCTGTCCCCCACCCACCCCCCAGAAAAGCTAACATTATGTTAGGAACCATTAGGAATGGGATAGAAAACAAAACTGAAAATATCATAACACCACTGAACAAATCCATGAACACCCACACCTTCAGTACTATCTGCAGTTTTGGTCACCCCATCTCAAAAAAGATATATTAGGATATATTAGCATATATTTAATATATTAGAGATGCAACCGCATGCTCTTGGTGTCCCTAAACCTCCAATTTCCAAAAGCTAGGAATGGATGACGGGGGGGTGGATGATTGGAAATTGCCCTGTTCTGTCCATTTTTTCTGAAGCACTGGCACTTGCCATTGTCATAAGAAGGCTACTGGGCTAGGTGGCCATTGTTCTTGTCCGGTATAGCCATTCTTGTGTGCTGATGTAATGGGCATACTGTGTGGCTTTCGGGGGGAAATTACTAGTATCTGAAAGGTAAATCCAGGTAATACAGACAAGTATGTTGGTGAAGTATGATGGGGTGGGAAAGATCTCTCAATTTATGAATTTTAAAATTATTTTCAGAGCCTGTTACTGATATTCCTGTGAAACCTGATCGTGGACCTTTATTTACAAGACTGCGTAATCCAAGTACAGGCAAGTTTGCAACAGTTAAGGACATTGTTAATATTATGGTTAATTCTCTCCTTATCTCTACCAGATTAATATTTTGCAGACTGAAACGATGATAGTGTTAATTTCATGTGCCAGAGATTTTGCTGACGATGCCGTGTAGTTAATTCAGTTCAAACATTTAGGATTTATTTTATAATTTTAATTGGTGGAATTGTTCATCAGAAATATTGGCAGCATAAAAAAGTGGTATATTTCAAATATATCTTTTAAATGCATTAGTTTTTTGGGGATCCACAAGCATTTCTTATAAATCCAAATTTAGATTCTTCAGCTAGTCACCTTATGCTATAAAATAAACATTCACTTAGGAGAGGGTTTTATTATACTTGCCAAACTTTTGAGCCTTTTCATTTTTAACTACAATTTTCTTTTTACTCAGTCCAAAGTGAGGTATCTCTTTTCTTGTCAGTAGATGATGATTTACCTTTAATTAGAAACATATTGGAAAAACAAATAATGTAGAAAATTTAATGAAGCTCCTTCCAATCTCCAAAATAATCATTTTCTTCTTTGGTTGCATAGCTAAAGTATCTTAAAGCTCCCTTTGTCTGAGCCTTTCTTTTCATTAAAGTATGCAGTATTAAACCCTGTTTAGTTTATTTAAACAGAAAATCTTCACATTTAAAGTAGTTTGTTTGAAAAAATCTGGTTAAGGTTGTTTCTTCGCTCCCTTCATAAATTCATTTGCTTTCGGTAGGATCACTGGGTTTTTTAAAATGTCACCACTCATGTTTATAACATTAAAACACATCAGAGAAACTTAATTACAGGTGCAGATAATCATCTAGTTTCTGTTTTGTGCCTAAAGGAAGAGATTAGTGAAAGATAAGAGATGCAGAATGAAAAGAGAGTTTATTAATTCTGCTTAAAAATATTCAGAATTTAGCTTCAAAATATAAAGCAATGCACAACTTCCTTCTGCTGTACTGAATTGGCTTTGCAATTTGTCACCAGAATTGAAAAAAATGTGGATAAGAATTTATATTTTACCAGGGAAGGAAGTGATCTGTTTAACTTGTAGAATAAAAAGTGTGTGGGTAAGGCTTTTAGAAAAAGAGCTTTAAGTGTAGTTGTTGACACCGAAGCTGGGTAACTTTACTAATAGAACAGAGGTCGGCAACCTTTCAGAAGTGGTGTGCTGAGTCTTCATTTATTCACTCTAAATTAAGGTTTCGCGTGCCAGTAATACATTTTAACGTTTTTAGAAGGTCTCTTTCTAGAAGTCTATTATATATAACTAAACTATTGTTGTATGTAAAGTAAATAAGGTTTTTAAAATGTTTAAGAAGCTTCATTTAAAATTAAATTAAAATGCAGAGCCCCCCAGAACGGTGGCCAGGACCCAGGCAGTATGAGTGCCACTGAAAATAAGCTCGTGTGCCGCCTTCGGCACACGTGCCATAGGTTGCTTACCCCTGCTGTAGAGTTACCAGAAGCCTATTTAAAGATCTGTAATGCGCAATCCTTTGGTTATGTAACCTTATGTATGAGTGCAGCATCTGAAATAGGAAGAGAAGAAAACACCCTTTTAGCATCTTTTTAGAATATTTGTGTTTTAATAAATAAATTGTTGTCTCCAAATATTGTGTAAACACCCATGCAATGTTGGTGTGCTCTTGAGTGCTCAGCCAGAACTAACCAAGACTGCAAAATCATACGACTTCCAAAGCAAAGTCTTGGTGACTTACCATTATAGTAATGGAGATTGTCAGCCTTTTTCATAATATATTTGACATTTTGTAATCAAAACTAACATGGGAGGCATAAAAATGATCCATTCCACTTTGTCCATGTGAACCAGTGAGAAGCAGGGGGATTTTGTGAAGGGGCCTAAAACAAAGCATTTCTGTAATCTCCAGGATTTCAAGTTTCTAATGAAACCCACTAGTTCAGCTCCATTTCCCTAATTCATTTAACCCATACTCTCCCTACATCTGTACCAACACACAAAAATAAACGACAAACAATAAAATGGCATTTAAAACAGCTGGTACTCTCTTTCCCTATCCCTGAGTCAGATAACTCAGAGACAGACGCAAAGAAAGAACAGCGAAATTCTCGCTGTCACCACTCCCTCCCATACAGACAAAAGCTAATTTCTTGTGTGATCTGATTTGGGTTGGAATCAAAGGCTTTGCACTGTAAAATGAACTATTCACACTTTTTATTTATTGATTCAAAATTGAGAGGGGATTATAGAGCTGGTAAACGAACATCTGTATATAATAGTTTTCTTTGTCTAAGCTTTCTTTGTAGTTACAGTGTATGTAGAATGTATGTATGTTTATATATATATTAGGCACATTCTTCAGACATACTGGATGGTCTTTTGATTTTCATGAAAGCTTACAAATACAAACCAGATTTCTTTTAACAGGGGAAGCTGCCCTGTACTTATTCAATAGCAGTGCACAGCAGCTGTTTGAAGTAAAAGCTTTTCATGAAGAATATCGTTCTTGGTTTATAGGTCAGACTGTTCAACATGGTGAGTAACATAGTGTTTCTTCTCCCTTACCCCTAAGTGTAACTAATATTCATACATTTTTCCCCCCATAAATTTACTGGTGTGTCTCCTAATCGTAGAGTCCAGTCACACAGTATCTCCACCTTCTGAGGCACTCACATGCCATCTGGATTTAGCCAGGGGTGTGGCTTTGTGGTCTCTTAGAAGACTGCCTTTGGCAGCCTCAATTAGACAGATGTTCGTGTGTCTTGAAAAAAATCAAATTGTAGTAAACTCAAGTGCCACAAAATATTTAGCTTTCCTTTTCAATCAACCTGACAAGTCCTCAGGGAACGTATGTATATTTTAATTTGAGGGAAAAAAGCATAAATGGACCCATTTATTTTAGCAATGAAATATAGTTTCAGGCATTGAACATTTGGTCTCTCTTCCTTTCACTTACCGTTCTGGTTCCCAGAAAAGCTTTGGGATCTCAAGCTGATGGTTCTTTTTCTGAGGCTGGTATTTAGGAATTTCATAACCTGGAGCAAGTTCCCCTATTTATTCACAGCCTTCTCCTCATCCTAGTCTATCTTTTTAAATAGAAGGCAGACAACTTTCTGTACCTTCTCACCAAGGATCTAACAATGTTTTTATCAGTGAGGATGTCACTAGAGAAAAGTTTCCTGCCCAGTCAATTACTGCATCCTATTTTATTTGATTTTTTTTGTAGACAAAGTATCATCTAATGATGGGGAACACACTATTTTCTAAAAACTGTATATCTTCTTTAATTGCATTATCCCTAGGTGTGTGTTTAATTCTAAATTTCCTTTGCACAGGTGCATATAGGAATAACCAGATTGCAAGTAATGATGCTGTAAGCTTTGACTTGCTGCGGATGGGTGTTGAGCCAAGGGAGTGTGCATGCTTCATGCTACTGATTATGTTGAATTTTCTATGTCCCCTTCTCCTCCCACCTTCTTTCTTGGCGCCTGAGGCCTGGTCTACACTACGAGTTTATGTCGAATTTAGCAGCATTAAATCGAATTAACCCTGCACCCGTCCACACAACAAAGCCATTTTTGTCGACATAAAGGGCTCTTAAAATTGATTTCTGTACTCCTCTCCGACAAGGGGAGTAGCACTGAAATTGACATTGCCATTTCGAATTAGGTTTAGGATGGCCACAATTCAACGCTATTGGCCTCCGGGACCTATCCCACAGTGTACGATTGTGACCGCTCTGGACAGCAATCTGAACTTGGATGCACTGGCCAGGTAGACAGGAAAAGCCCTGCGAACTTTTGAATTTTATTTCCTGTTTGCCCAGTGTGGAGCGCTGATCAGCACAGGTGACCGTGCAGTCCCAGAATCAAAAAAAGAGTTCCAGCCTGGACCGTACGGGAGATACTGAATCTGGTCTCTGTATGGGGAGATGAATCTGTTCTATTAGAACTCTGTTCCAAAAGACAAAATGCCAAAACATTTGAAAAAATCTCCAAGGCCATGATGGACAGAGGCCACAACAGGGACTCAGCACAGTGCTGCATGAAACTTAAGGAGCTGAGACAAGTGTACCAGAAAGCCAAAGAATCAAATGGACGCTCACGGAGGGAGGGGCGACTGATGACTGTAGCTATCCCACAGTTCCTGCACTCTCCAAAAACCATTTGAATTCTGGGCTGAGCTCCCAGTGCCTGAAGGGTCAAAAACATTGTCGCGGGTGGTTCAGGGTATATGTCGTCAGCCTCCCCTCCCTTTGTGAAAGCAAAGGGAAAAAAATAGTTTCTTGCCTTTTTTCAATGTCACCGTATGTCTCCTGGTTGCTGCTGGCAGACACGGTGCTGCAGCGCTGCACAGCAGCGTCCCCTTGCTTTGCCTTGTGGACGGCAGATGGTACACTATGAGTGGTCTCTGTCGTCATTGTCCTGTGGGTGCTCCTGGCTGGCCTCGGTGAGGTCAGTCGGGGGCGCCTGCATGACAGCAGCAGACGGTACAGTATGACTGGTAACCGTCTTTGTCAACTTGCAAAGCAGCAGACGGTACAGTATGGATGATAACCATCTTTGCTAACTTGCAAAGGCACGGAGATGCTGCTGTGTAGCACTGCAGTACCGCGTCTGTCAGCAGCATCCAGTAGATATACGGTGACAGTGGAAAAAGGCTGAATGGGCTCCATGGTTGCCGTGCTATGGCATCTGCCCGGGCAATCTAGGGAAAAGAGTGTGAAATGATTGTCTGCCGTTGCTTTCATGGAGGGAGGATTGACTGATGATATGGACCCATAACCACCCGCAACAAATTTTTGGCCCCATCAGGCATTGGGATCTCAACCCAGATTTCCAATGGGCAGGGGAGACTGCGGAAACTATGGGATAGCTATGGGATAGCTACCCACAGTGCAACGCTCCGGAAGTCGACGCTAGCCTCTGTACTATGGATGCACACCGCTGAATTAATGTGCTTAGTATGGCCGCATGCACTCGACTTTATACAATCTGTTTCCAAAATCGGTTTCTGTAAAATCAGAATAATCCTGTAGTGTAGACATACCCTGAGAAACCATCACCTGCATCCTGTCCTCAGGAACCATTACCTGCATTTTGTTTAGAAGCCTGGAAAGGTGTTCCTAATTTCTTTGAGTGCTGCAGGGACATGTATAAAATTAACTCCTGTAGCTCTGAAAAAGTAGTTCTTCTGATGATAATTCTCCAGCTTTTTGTTTTTGTTTGAGTATTCTAGGTATGTAGAAGTCTGAAATTCATTAGTTTTTCACTTCCTTTAAAATGGGTCCGTGTTCAACCTAGTTTTGTTAGTGAGCTTTTCAGGTTCCTGAGTGGAGTTTCCCTGTCATTTCTCCCATTTGTCTGACATATCAATACTTGTGCCATGGAATCTTTTATTCTTGATTTCCTGCATCCCCTGAAAGAGGAGCTTACTCCAGTTCCCTGTAATTCTTGTTATCTTCTCTTGTTGGCCTTTTTTTTCTTTATATCCCACTGCTGATGCAAATACACTACCTGGAAGGTGGGTTGAACTGCCTCTCAAGCAGTAACATATTTGTTGTGGCTCTTAATGATCTAGTTTACAGAAGCTGCTGTTTGAAAAGAGTAACATTACCTCCCTTTGATAGCCAGCATGTCACCTTCACAGCATGCTCCCTCTTCAGCTGTTCCAAAAACTTAGACCTGATCTGCACCTAAAACATAGATTGACTTAGCTGTGTTACTCAAGAGTATGAAAAAGTAAGCCTACCAAAGCCTCGGTTTAGACACAGATAGGTTGATGGAAGAATTCTGTCAAACTAGCTACTGGCTCTCAAGGGGGTGGATTTACTACACCACTGCAGCTCTACTATTGTAGCACTTGTAGTGTAGACATATCCTGAGTTCCCTGCTGCCTTCCAAAGGCCTGTCTTTCTTTCTGCCTTTTTATAATTTATTTTTAAATATTTAATGATGATCTCATTGTTTGGATTTTTCTCATATTTTCCAAGTGACAGTAATGCATTATTAGACTCATTGGTACTGGAAATGTTGTTTTTATGGGAACAAATGAGTGTGTAGAGAAATAGAAATACATTTAGTATTCTATGTCCCCAAAATACAAAAAAGCTGCTTTAAAAAAAATTGCTTTCTCAGTGCTATGATAGTACCTTCCAGCCGTCAGATTAAAAGGTACCAATGACAAGGAATGACTGTAAGACAGAACTTGGGGAATGAGGTTTCATACTTACTTAGCGATCTTACTCTAAAATGGAGAAGATTTGGAAATAAATGTGCAAATTAATTAAAGACATCACAAATTATAATTTACCATTGGGCCTGTTGGTTCTGTTGTTACGTCTTTGGCAAGATTTAGGAAATACTTTCCCCATTTTGTATGTTAAAATTTCATTTCCTATTAGTGAATTAAAACAAAAACCTCTCTCTAGCTGTCAAGTCCAAATAGCTACACTCATTTTTGCTTTTCTAATTTCAAATGGTTATCAATTATTAGATCTTATCTAATGAATTGCTTTCAAGTTACATTGTTGTTTCCTATTATTTATATTGAAGGCTCTGTTAAATGAAGGCCCTATACTGCAACTGGTATATATTATTAAGCATACGCACTGGACCATATTCTCTGGTCTACCAAGTTCACTTTGTGTCGCATAAGAAACCAACAGAGAATTCCCCCATGCAGAGGGAATCTCTGGCCTTTGTAAAGCATGCAGAATTCAGCTACAACTCATCTTTTGCTTCCTACTGCAGAGCTTGCTGCCTGATGTAAATGGGGAAGGGGCTACAGCTGAGCGAGGTCTCATTATGCCTGATTCTCTGCTGATGGAAGAGATTTCCCCTGTAGCATTCATTGAAGCTAGACCCCTGCAGCTTTAACTTTTGCCAGGACTAGGGGGAGAGCAGAATCATTGAGCTACAGTCAGCTTCCTATCAAGACAGCCATCCTGCTGTGTTTGAACGTTGCTTAGGCACAACTGAGAATTGAGCCCTCCTATATTAAGGCATTTATAAAACAAAATAACAGAATTTACTTAACCACTTCATGAAAACACTGCAACCCCTATCAGTAAAATTAAAAGGAAATAATCAAGCTGCCTGTGTGTGTTTATATTTCTGAGAATTAAATGTTCTTTCATCTTTCTGTCCATAGATGGACGCCTATTGTTTGCAACACCAATGGATCCTTTATTTCTGGTGCTTTTCTACCTCATAAAGGCAGAGAAAGAGGTAAGTGTCCTTGATTCTGGCATTAGAAATTTTAGGGGAAACAGCTATTTATTACTTTATTTTCTCTAAAAGTTATTTTAATTCTTTAAAGTGGGACTCCCACACTAAATGAATGTTAATTATATTTCACTGAAGCATAAATACATGTCCCAGACAGGTTGTTGTCATCTTTGCCATTGTTGTTTGGTGATCAGAGATGTAGGGTGTTGTCAGTAAAAGATGTTATAGTTAAGTTTACATTTTGACTTTGATCATAAGCCTTATATTTCTGTCTCTGCTCATAATTATCTGAAAAATTTTCAATTTCATCTGAAGTGTTCCATTCTTGGTCTCATCCCAAAGGTGAATATTTTGGAAAGTTTGAGATGAATTCATTCATCCATTTTTAATTATGGAAGGTGAGGGAAACAAAAAGTACTTTTGCCACTCTAGAAAAATGTGAAGATGCTGCTTTGCATGTTGATGAGTTTAAAAATGGCTGACCTTAACAAGTTGAAATTTCCACGTCTAGTCCTTACTGAGGACTTATCTCTAAGCCAGTTTGCCTAACTAAATATAAAAATTAACAAAACAAGCTGAATTATAAGCACTGGAAAAATCCGTTTTGTGACTGCTCAGCACAAAATTTCCCTCTAACATTTGAGGGTTATTTGGCGCCAGTCGAACAAAGCACTTAAATACATGCTTAAGTACTTTGCTGGATTGGAGCCAAGTTACTTAGGACTTTGTGGGATTCATAGATTCTAAGGTCAGAAGGAACCATTGTGATTGACTAGTCCACCTCTTGTATAACATGGGCCATAGAACATCCCTGAAAAAATGTCTAGAGCAGATCTTTTAGAAAATATCCATTCTTGATTTAAAAATTGTCAGTGATGGAGACTCCACCAGACCTTTTGTAAATTGTTTCAATGGTTAACTACTGTCACTGTTAAAAATGTACACCTTATTTCCAGTCTAAATTTGTCTAGCTTCAACTTCCGGCATGTTTTATAATCCTCTAATTATTCCTGTGGCTCTTTTCTGAACCTTCTTCAGTTTATCAACATCCTGCTTGAATTGATGGCACCAGAATGGGATATAGTATTCCAGCAGCAGTCACACCAGTGCCAAATACATAGGTAAAATAGCCTCTCTACACTCAAGAGTCCCCTGTTTATGGATCCAAGGATTGCATTAGCCCTTTTTGCCACAGGGTTGTACTGGGAGCTCACAATCAGCTGATTTTCCAGCATGACTCCCAAATCTTTTTCAGCATTACTGCTTCCCTGGATAGATCCCCCCGTCCTATAAGGACGGCCTACATTCTTTGTTCCTAGAGATTGCTATGAGTCCCTGTGACTGTGATGCCTGGAGGGGCTACACTGAGAATGCTTATTCAGGGCAAACTGCAAAGAATAGGGCAGACAATCCCCAAAACTGGTGGTTCTTCTTCGAGTGATTGCTCATGTGCATTCCACAATAGGTGTGTGTGCTCGCCACAGGTACCGGTGCTGGAAGTTTTTCCCCTAGCAGTACCGGTAGGGGAGCGCCCCAGTGACCCCTGGAGTGGTGCCGCTATTGCACGGTATAAGGGGCGCTGTGCACTCCCCCACCCTCAGTTCTTTCTTGCCTCCAGTGGAGGTTCCTTGGAACTGCTGTGCTCCAGCTCTCAGCTGTAGCTTTCCCTGTTTGGACTGTTGTTTAGTTCGTAGACAGTTAGTACTTGTGTGTGTTTTAAAAAAAAAAAAAAGTTTTATATAGAGTAGAAAAGTGCGCCTGGGTCAGGGCATGCCCCATGCCCCAGGCTTTAAGTCGTGCAACACTTGTAAACAGCCTATGCCTGTAAGTGATCCACACACTAGCGGTTTATGCTGTCTTGGGGAAATTCACCTCAGCAACTGCTGCAAGATTTGCAGATCACTTAAGCCTCAGACCAAGAAGGAGCGGGACATATGGCTCTGAGCCATATTGATGGAGTCGGCCCTGACACCGCTACACCAGTCCGAGTCGGCACTGAGCACCGCAGCATTGGTGCGCACTGACCCAGCAATGCCCTCCACCAGCCAGCACTGCTCCCCATCCACAGGACACTCTTAAGAAGACAAAGAAGAGATCTTCTCTGTCAAGGCACCGGGGCAAGGCTGGCGAGACTAGACCCACATTGGGCAGCTCTCGATCCCCCTGGAGCTCGCGGCCTCCGACTCAAGTTGAGCAGAGTAGCCCAGCCCACTCTGGGCCAGCCTCTCCGGACGCCAGTGGCCACATATGGGTGCCCTCCACACTGGAGGCCCTTCAGGCGGCTTGAGATGTAATATCTCTCCTGGTACCAGCTGCACCAACCCCAGCAGCTCCCCAGTCCAGAGGGAAGCCGGCACTTGGACTGCCACAGTCACCACCTGGGCGGTACCGCTCATCGTCGAGGGAAGGTTCCCAACGCCGTTCTCCACACAGTGACCACCTCCTCCCCCCCGCAGTCCCCGCAGGTCCCCATCGACCCCCACCAGATTGTCTGGTTGGGTGCCGAGCAGCAGAGAATCCAGGCACCACTCCACATCGAGGGAGTGCAGGCCTCGAGATCAGAGCATGCCCCACTGAGACTGGGACAGACGCCGACTCTGAGAAGCCGCTGTAGCCGCTCACAGTACCGATGTTGACGCCGCTCATGCTCTCCGTCCCAACTGAGGTCCCCAGCACGGCACCACTCCCTCAGCTTCAGGCGTAGCTCTCCAGCAACCAGCCATCGCGGATCTGCCTGATGGAGCAGTTCGTGGAGCAGCCGTTACAGACGGTACTCCCACTCCTCTACATCAGACTCGAGATCTCGAGCCTGGCACAGTTCACGATGTCATTACTTGTCCCCATCCCGGGATAGCGGCCATTCGTATGCCAGCCCGGCCTCCCCTCAGAGCTGACAGTTGGCGGACTGGGTGAGTCCAGTGGGGCAGCCCATTCCAACAGTGCCACGGCAAGTGCAGTGGCACCAGGCTCCCTAGCCAGTGCTCTGGTCCAATGGACCCCGATTCAGCCCCCGGTGGTGGCTTGCTTGGTGGCCAGGGTTTCGGAAAGACTGTCAGCCTCCCTCTCTCAGCCCCCCAGGAAGGGGTCAGCGGAGCACTCTTTCCCAGCCCCGCGCTCAAAAGGGACCAAGCATTGGGTTCTGCGGCATTGGTGAGGACGCAGAGCACCTCGCTCCCATCCTCATCCTCCCCTGATGAGATAATCACAGTGCCTCCTCCTCCTGTTCCCCAGGAGGACACAAAAGGCCACCAAGAGCTCTTGAAAAGGGTGGCGTCAAGCCTCAGTCTACAGGCTGAAGAGGTGGAGGAGCTTTTGGACTCCTCCTTTGATGTCCTTTCAGTGACACCGCCGGCCAGGGTGGCCCTTCTTCTCCACAAAGGGGTGGCGAAGATCCCTAATGCCCTGTGGCAGACCCCATCTTCCCTGCCCCCCATATCTAAGAGGGTAGAGCAGAAGTATCTCGTGCCCGCCAAGGGGCATGAATATCTATACACCCACCCTGCTTCCAACTCCCTAATGGTCGAGGCAGTCAACCACAGGGAGCATCAGGGCCAACCCGTTCCCGCCCCTAAGAATAAAGACTCAAGGAGGCTGGACTTATTTGGTAGAAAGCTTTATTCTTCCTCAAGATTCCAACTGAGAGTAGCAAACCACCAAGCCCTGCTGGGCAGATACAACTTTAACTTATGGGGCTCAATGCCAAAGTTCGTGGACTACCTCCAGGAGCGTGATAGGAAGGAGTATAAGGCCCTGGTAGAGAAGGGCACAGTTGCCTCCAGAGCAGCCCTTCATGCAGCCTCCGATGCAGCGGACACAGCTGCAAGAACTAGGGCCTCTGCAGTGTGCATGAGGAGGGCGTCGTGGCTCCTCTTGTCCAGGTTGTCCAGTGAGGCACAGAGCTCCCTGCAGGACCTCCCCTTCAATGGCAAGCGCAGCAAACAGATGTGAAATTACGTGATCTCAAGGACTCTCACATGACCTTAAAGACTCTTGGTCTATATGTCTCGGCCCTGGCCAGGATCAAGTTCAAGCCTCAGCAGGCTCCCAGCTAGGCCCCCGACTCCAGATACAAGCCTCCCTATAAAAAATCTGGGGACTATAAGAAACACCCAGAGTAGCAGTCTTGGCTTGCGCCTCCAGCCTGGCCCCTCTAAGGACAAGCAGGTGCGTAAGCTCCAGATTTGATGGGATGCCGAGGACGACTTACCAGTCTGCACCACGGATCTGCCCAACCTACCCTTCTCCAACCATCTATGCTCTTTTCTCCCGGAGTGGTCACAACTGAGCTCAGACCGCTGGGTCCTCAACATCTTCTCCCAGAGCTATACCCTCCAGTTTCTTTCTACCCCACCTACCCTACCATCCTCCCCATCCCTTTTCAGGGACCCCTCTCACGAGAGCCTACTCAAGCAGGAGGTGAGGCAGCTCCTTCATCTAGGAGCGGTGGAGGTGGTGTCTCTGGAGTTCAGATACAAAGGGTACTATTCCCCGTTATTTCCTTAACCCGAAAGCCAAAGAGGCCTCAGGCCCATCCTGGACTTATGAGGCCTAAACCAGTACATGATAAAACTCAAGTTCCACATGGTCTCCCTGGCGTCCATCATTCCCTCCCTGGATCCCGGAGACAATGATGCCTTCCTCAGTCTCCAAGATGTGTACTTCCACATTTACATATTTGAGGGCCACACGGTAGGACAGGAACACTACTCCCGTTTGACCTGTCGATGGCACCCAGAGTCTTCACAAAGTGTATGTCTTTCTCAGGTGTCGGGGGATCCAGATCTTCCCCTATTTCGATGACTGGCTGGTCAAAGGCAGCTCCAGATCGCAGGTACCGGACCACGTAACACTCCTCCTGTCCACATGCACCACACTGGTGCTGCTGGTAAACAACACCAAATCCACGTTGGTACCAGTACAACATATAGTGTTCATTGGCACGATTCTCGACGCAACATCGGCCAGAGCTCCCCTCACGCCGGACAGGTTCGAAACCTTGAGGGAGCTCATCCAAGTGATCATGAGATTTCCTATGACAACTGCCAGGCGTGCCTCCAACTCCTTGGTCACATGTCAACGTGTACATATGTGGTACATCACGTCAGACTCAGGATGCAACCCCTTCAGCTCCGGCTGACCTCGACATTCTCCCAGTCCCAAGACAGGCTGGACAAGGTCCTCGCTGTGCCCAAACCCGTTCTAGCCTCCCTCCATTGGTGGGCCACCCTGGAGAACAGGCTCCGAGGGATCCTGTTCAGGAGCTGCCCCCCAACTATAGAATTGGTATCTGATGCATTGGACTTGGGGTGGGAAGCCCACGTGGAAAACCTCCAGACCCAAGGCCTGTGGTCCACACAGGATCTAGCCCGACACATAAACATCAAAGAACTCAGGGTATTCGGTCTGGCCTGTGTGGCCTTCCACTCGTGCCGTATGGGCAGGGTAGTCAGAGTTCTCACGGACAACACGGCCTCGATATTCTACATCAGTAGGCAAGGTGGAGCTCGCTCCTCAGCCCTCTTCCAGGAATGGGACTTCTGTATAGCCCACAATATCAGCCTGGAAGCCCACTACTTACTGGGTATCTGGAACTCTCGGGCTGATCGCCAGAGCCAGGACTTCTCCTTCCAACAAACGTGGGGAACTCCTCAGGTGGATCTCTTCATGACCCGGCAGAACTGCTGGTGCCCTCAGTTCTGCTCCAGGAAGGCCTAGGCAACGGCGCAATTTCCGACGTCTTCCTTCTGTCCTGGTCAGGTCAGCTTCTATATGCTTTTCATCCAATTTTGCTGATCAGCAAGGTCCTAGAAAAAGTCAGGACAGACAGGGCTTGCGTCCTTATGATCGCCTTAGCATGGCCCAGGCAGCACTGGTACAGGACTGTTACAAACCTGTTTGTGGCCCCCCATGGCTGCTGCTAACTCGCCCAGACCTTCTCTCTCAGGACCAAGGTCACCTCTTCCAACCCAACCTGGCAGCCCTCCACCTCACGGCGTGGTTGCTCAATGGCTAGGCCACAGGAAGAGGACCTGCTCGGAGAGCGTCCAGCGAGTCCTCCTGGAAAGCAGGAGGCCCTCCACGCGTCAGGCCTACCTGGCAAAATGGTCTAGGTTCTCCCAGTGGGCCACGGATCACAGCATTTCTCTAATGGCTGCTCTGCTCCAGCTTATACTGGATTACATCCTTCATCTGAGAGCCCAAGGCCTAGCACCCTCATCTGTCAAAGTGAATCTGGCAGTGATATCGGCCTTCCACTTGCCAGTGCAGGGCCACACAGTATTTTCTCATGCCATGACCAGTCGATTCCTTAAGGGCTTGGATAGCCTTTTTCCTTATGTTAGACCCCCGGTCTCTCAGTGGGACCTGAGCTTGGTTCTGGCCAGGCTGACAGGGCCTCCATTTGAGCCTCTTGCTACATGTTCCTGGTCCCATCTCTCATGGAAAGAAGCCTTTCTTGTGGCAATCATGTCCGCTAGGAGGGTCTCGGAGCTCCAGGCCCTGACCTCCGACCCTTGTATACGTATTTCATAAAGATAAGGTGCAGCTCCAGCCACACACTTCGTTCCTCCCTAAGGTGATCTCCGCCTATCATATGAGCCAGGACATTTTCCTTCCAGTACTCTGTTCCAAGCCCCACACATCTAGTGAGGAGTGCCACCTCTACATGCAAGATGTGAGACCAGGCTCTGGTCTTTTACCTGGAACAAACAAAACCGTTCAGGAAGTCTTTGCAACTGTTCATCGCCATGGCTGAACACATGAAAGGTCGGCTAATCTCCACTCAGCGGCTCTCCAACTGGATCGCTTTGTGTATCCCTACTTGTTACGATCTGGCAGGAGTTCCCCGCCGCTGATTGTGAGGGCGCAAGCCTCATTGGCCACCTTTCTGGCTAACATCCCTATCCAGGACATTTGTAGCGCTGCCACATGGTCATCGGTCCACACGTTCACTTCGTATTATGTGATCGTCTCCCAGACTGGGGAGGACGCCGGGTTCGGCAGAACAGTGCTCCATCCCGAGTGTCGGTGAACTCCTACCCACCTCCAACAGATATAGCTTGGAATCATCTATTGTGGAATTCACATGAGCAATCACTCGAAGAAAAGACAGTTACTTTTTCTGTAACTGGTGTTCTTCGAGATGTGTTGCTTATGTCCATTCCACATCCCACCCTCCTTCCCTTCTGTCGGAGTTGTCTGGCGAGAAGGAAGTGGGGGGGGGGAGCACAGCGCCCATTATACCGCGCCATGTGGCACCACTCCAGGGGCTGCTGGGGGCACTCCCCTACGGGTACTGGTAGGGGAAAAACTTACAGCACCGGTGCACGTGGCAAGCACGCACACCTATTGTGGAATGGACATGAGCAACACATCTTGAAGAACAGCAGTTACAGAAAAGGTAACTGTCTTTTTATTCTATAACTAGATTTCACCAAACCGGTAACCAAACAACTTCTGTAATACCTTACTGGATATCAAGAAACCAAAGTACAGTCCCCTTTAACCAATCCAGCCTTTGGCTCCCACCCAGACAGCCAAGTCTAATATAGTGATGGTTACTAAAAACCTTATTCACCATATATAAAGTGCTACCAATCCCAAGAGAGCAGGTGCATTGCCCACCAGGTCAATGAATATTTCATATCTCACCCACACTGCGAGCCAATTCTTATTAACTAAATCTAAGATTTATGAATAAAAAGAGAGAAGAGAATTGTTATGATTAAAAGATCGATATACATACAGATATAAGTTCTTATATCTGTTTCACAGCAGAGATGGTGAGGCTGCTGATCTGCAAAAGTTCTTCTAGAGCAATGTTTCTCAAACTGGGGTCGCTGCTTGTGTAGGGAAAGCCCCTGGTGGGCAGGGCCGGTTTGTTTACTGCTCCAGGCCAATGGGGGCTGCTGGAAGCAGCGACCAGTAAGTCCCTCAGCTTGCACCGCTTCCAGCAGCCCCCTTCAGGCCCAAGTCTTCTCTTATAGCTGAACTAGCCATGGTCACAGCAGGGCCTTTCTTGGATGACGAATAGCTAATATATATTGTTGCTTTGAAGCTAATCTCTCTTTCCTGGTAACTAGTTGTATTCATTAGCATAAGGCAATTAACCGTTCAAACAGTTCACAGGTAGTTTACTTATGTGGAATTTACAAGTTTCAAAGAAAAATGAACCAATAATATTATTACACTAAAAGTCCCATCTAAATGATAGTATCCCTTTTTGATCTCTGATTCAATAGAATACAGTAATGAATCATTAAAGACAGGAACAGAGTTTTAACATCTACAAGTGAATTAGATCACATTGTTAAACTTCTAACAAGATATAGGTAAACACAGACAAATATAATTATAGCCTATTCTTGGTTTTCAAACAGTATAAGCAAACATATCAGAGTTTCTAGTCTACTTAACATGGCTTTGATAACTGTCTACAGGGGGTGACCTTGTTTATCATTTCAGTACCTTCTGTTGAGGAGTTATGGTTCATACACCAATTGATCAGTCTCTCAATGTCACACCACACTGCAAGGGCTCAAAAAGGGAGCAATATTAAAATTAATATATGTGAAACACCTCCAGACATGACCTAAAATAACTTTAAAGTGCTACCATTTTAAAATAATTTATGGTGCAACCCTGCAGGGCCAGAAGTGAAAGCTAGTTCCCATCTGGAAACAGAGAATCTCCTCTTTCCTGTCATCATAAAGCACCTGAGTCTAGGCCTGTAGGGCTGGGAGATACGGGAGTTTGAACTGATAAACTGCTGTTTGTGTAGGACTGAATAGTGCCTGTCCTGAGCCAGAGGTAGATGCAACTTTTGTGAGGAACCCACATGTTTGTGGGGGGGAGGAGGAGGAAACATTTCTATGGCAGGTTGATCTTAAACGGAAAAGGTGGCTGTTTGAAGTAGTTACAGGGGTTAGAATGTAGATAATCTGGAATGACAGATTATGGGCAAAGGTATGCTTAAGTAATCCAAGGCAGATAATAAATGAATTGATCACATGGCTCTGCAAATTCTCATGTGCAATTTAAAAGTACAATATATCAGGAAGAATAGAAAAATGCACTTAATTAGTTAATGTAATCTCTTGTCCATGAGCCAAAGGGCACTAGTTTATCTAACTGGAAGAATTTAAATGCCACTCTTCATTCATGCCAAATGGAGGCAGTAAATTCAGGTTACTTATCTGAAAGGCTTATCTTTCCTTCAGTACCCAATTCTTGTTTCTCCCTCTAAGATTCCCTGTTACTGTTTTAATGAAGAAAAAGTATATGGATGGGAGGGAATTATTTTCTTTATGCTTTTAAGTTGTGGATTGAGGATACAAAATCTTTTATGCATGTTCTTTCAGCAGTCAACACTTGCTTGATATTTCTGACCAGTAATTTAACCTATATTGTGTTGGAAATGTTTCATCGTTTTATGATAGTGTAACCATAAATATGTATGCTTTATAGTATTGTAGTCCATCACAGTCTTTATAGTAGTCCACATTCTTATAAACACTTATAGAAGAATACCTTCAATGGCTTTCCATGTACCACACTTCATTCAGATTTAGTAGCCTTTTGAAAACCTTATCCACAGATTAATTTTAATATAAATGTATTGTTTTACTCTTGTAATCGTTTTCTTATTTTGATTATTATCTCTACTTTTTTCTGCACTAGAAACAAATAGAAATCCTTTGTTTTGTTTTATACCTTGTAAATTTCAGTTGGTTATTTTATGAATTCTCTGATTGCTCTAATGAGATTATTCTTTAATAATGAATGTGGTTTATGCAAGTGTTTTTTTGTCACCCAGACCAGCATAATGACTTCACCTTTGGCCCCTAAAGACCATTCACTCTAAGGCTGGAGAGCTAACTGAGCCTTTGTACTGATGTGCTCAGGGAGATTTCCAAAGGGAAAGGTGCCAGTTGTGCCAAACTGTGCTGAATAATTATGCATTGTAATGTCTGGCAAAGGCGAGATTTGTTTGATGGTTCTGTCCTGTACAGTGCTATTTAAGCTGTGCCAAAACCCCTTTATGTAAGACTTTAGGTCAAAGTGGAACTCACTTTCCAGAGATGAAAGGTTAGTGCTATGTTCTTTAAGATGCATTGCTCCTCTGAGATTCCTCTTTATGGTAAGGAAAAAAGCAAAATTTGAATGAAAGTTATGATACTGAATTTAATCCAGCAGGTTGTGTCTAGAAAAGCCATTGGTACACATTAACTACTGTAACATGCTGTCATCTTCCAAAGTAAACCCTCGGTACTTTGCATTTGTTTGTCTCCGTGATGTTTTAAAACTGGACTTTTTTAAGCACACTAAATGAAAAGTTCAGTACTTTGTAAGTATTTATGGTTTTGAAATCTTTCTTCATAGTTTGTTGCTCTGTAAACAGAATATGTCATGGTACTACTAGCAATCCAGCCTTTGTAATCCTGGGTTTAAAGCTTTAGTCATAAAACGTTTAATGGCTTATTATATTTTTGCTGTTGCTGACAGTAATGTTTCTATAATCCCTTTGATTTTTTTTTTCAGAAAGGAAAGTTCCAACCACTGGATCAAGTTGTGGTTGATTCCGAATTTTCTAGCTGTACAATGTTGCTACAGTGTGCAAGAGTTATGGACTCACTACATCACGTGATAGAAGAAAAAGGTACAATATTTGGGATGTTAATTTAGCTAACAGACTAATTCTTCAGCTAATGTTTGGTTCTGAAGGGCTTATTTATTTGTTTCAGTTAACCTCTGCACAGTGGGACTAGAAGCCACTCTGATGCTAAGCCAACAGCACTAGGCACTGGCTTTTATGTCTTGTTTCACCAAGCATCCTTGGTGTGCCAATGTAATCTGCCACATGTCCTGCTGCATTTTATTATTGGAATCCATTCATGTGGTTGATCATTCTCCTAAATTTGCAAAAAATTTTCCCTCCATAAAGTAACTGCCATGTTTGGCAAATTAAACCTTTCTCTTTTGTTTATAACTTATATCTCAGGTACAGCTCTAGTTTTTAATTTGTTTTTTTTTTTACTGTGTATGTATGTGGCTGTGCATTTCTATGAATGCAACTATAACCACCACAACTACAGTGAAATCAGGGATCAGCAAAAGAGTGCTTTCTCAGTAGAGCAGGGGTCTTACTAAAGGTTCATCAAAACTGTACTCTACTGGAAGACTTGAAGATCTTTAAAAGTGCAAGTTTACGCTGAAAAGTGACCCTGTAATGATAGCACTACCATGTTCATCATTTTGTGAATTATATCTGTTGATCTTAGCAATAAAAAAAAGTATTGTTTTATTCCGGTTAGTTGGACTGTTTTTGCCAAATTACGAGTGAACGAGCTGGATTTTATTCCTTCTTTTGCATCAGCAACAGAGTTGTTTACTCAGTTACACTTGTATATTGCAGTTGCACAGGTATTGCTGAAGGCCTAATTGAGCATGTAGAAGCTCTGTTACTTTGGGTGATATGTGTGATAGAAAGAACCTATCTTGTGTTTACATCCCAGGTTGAGTTTGCAGGGTTGGCAAGTAGAACAACCAGCTTTTCACTTATAAATGTTTGATCTGAAAAACATTGAGACAATAAACATGCAACCCCTTCAAAGTCATTGGCTCAGAGTAGAGCTGTACTTCAGTGGTTGTTTAAGGAATGATGGGGCTTCCTTTTAAAAGTGGTCTTTATTTCAGTATTTTAAAAGGTGTTGCACTTGACTGAAATTATATACTGCAGCTCTAAATTAGTAGCATACAGTTCCACCATTTGGTGGCATCAAAAATGGTATATCATATTAAAGTTGATATAGTTCCCTTATCCTGTGAGCAATATCTCTTTTTCTGTGGTGAGCATCACATGGGTCTTGGAGTGACTCTTTTGCCAGTTGAATGGTCCACTAAGGAGCAGTGGCACCAGTGTCCCTGTGAATTACAAGCACAGTATATGGAGAGTAAGCAGGCCCAACCTGGGACGGAGAAAAGGGAGGATGAATGGCTGTGAGAGGCGTTTCAGAAAAGGAGAAGAGACAACACAAGTTCCTATAGTTTTGCACAAGATTATGGTGTGGTGTTAAAATTAAGTAAAAAGAAAAATTTATTTTAAAAATGTCAGCAGTTGTCTGCTATTGCGAGCTTTGCTCTGAAAGGGGTGTTGGTAGAATGAGGTGATAAACTGTATTAAAAATACCTGAATCAACTCCATCTGTCAAGGGTATACACATACTGTCCTTGATCTTTACACAGAATTCCCATTGATATTATTGGGAGTTTTTGTGTCAGTTGAGGACAACATATGACCCTAAACATTTGTTAGATACATTTAAATGCATGGCTTTTTTCATAGCACAAGCTTGGCAGACATGGAAAAGAGCCTTCATAATTCATAGCAATATCGTCTGAAAATTTAAGACTTGTAAAAATCCTGAAGGGTCCTGTCTTTCAGATAGGGCCCCCTTCTGTGCTGACCTCCTGACTGAATGGAGAGGTAATCATTCAAGACGGATACAGAAGTTAGAGAAAACAGAATATTCCACATTGGTCTTTTTCCATTAAAAAAAATTCGACCAGTTTTTCTGTTTCTATGCTGTGTAGAGCACCTACAAGACGCTACGATATGAGAACAAGAAGGCTTGTTTGAACGAATTCCTGCTTTCCATTGCAGGCTGCAGTTGTCACTAACAGCTTTGGGAGGGAAGATTTAGGCAGTGTTACAAGGATAAACACCAAAGAATTGAAAAGTAACAATGGAACAATAAGCACCACAAACAGAAGAAAAATACTAAAACTTGTATCACTTATTGTTTCATGTAACTTAGCAGTAACCTGGAGAGGCATGTTGAACTTTTAGGGAACCAGATATATTCTCACAATATGAGATGATGTTGTGTCCTCTATAGATAAAGGTTGTGTTGCATGTGTTAAGCTATGTCTGCCTAAAAAGCTTCATTTGAACATAAAGTTGGACACACTTCCACTGAAAATAGTCACCTTTATTGCAGTGAGAAAGCAGGACCAAAGGAGAACATACTTATAACACTGTTACTACACCTCTACCTCGATATAACGTGACCCAATATAACATGAACTCAGCTATAACATGGTAAAGCAGTGCTCCGGGGTGGAGGGGCTGCATACTCCGGCAGATCAAAGCAAGTTCGATATAATGCAGTTTCACCTATAACACAGTAAGATTTTTTTGGCTCCCGAGGACAGCATTATATTGGGGTAGAGGTGTACCTATTTGCTGAGACCAGGAATACTGAATGGATGCTGGCTGCAGCCAGAAATGAGAGGATTTAATTGTAAAGCAAGGGTGGAAAGAGGTTAGATTTCTATCTTCCTTAGCCTCAGCCTGACGACATAGATGAAAGAAATTGTGAGACACAAAGTAAACTTTCATTAAGAAAGGAGAAAGTGCCCTGACTATTCCCAGTTACACGCACAACGAATAAAGTAACCCAGCTGTGAGCCTGGCTGGAAAACTGTGTTTAGCTTGCGAAAGAGGGTAAACAACTAAAGAAATGATACACACGTCAAAGGATGAAAGCAGGAAGTCTTGTCTACAGAGGCCTTTCAGTGGTAGTCAGAGGTGCACAGCATCTCACAGGATTGGGTCCCAGGTGAGCGCTCAGATTTACTGTTCTGAGTTGCAGATTATTTTGTTTGGTTTCAAAACTAACTCTTCAGAAAGGCTCACGTTGCACATAATTTTAACAGATATGAATGACTGTTTATTTTAGAGCTAGATTGTGAGTTTGGCTCAAAAGCCTAGACAAAGGGGTGGCGCAAAATCCGCTCTACCCCATGAGTAACCCTAGAACGCACTGTGTGACACAGATATACCTCCTGGTCACTGTGTCTCCCTGCTTCCTCCTTGCTCTGGAATGGTAGTAATTTTACTGCTGGTTAGTACCAAAAGTAAATTACAGTCTCCTCAGCCCCACTCCCATGCTGGTCAACGAGTGGAGGAGAAGCCAAGGTTCTATCCACCTACTCCACTGAGGGGATAACCTGGTTTACTTCTGAGCCACCCAGACTAGGAAGTCTGTGTAGGCGTAATAAGGGGGAGTGGGTTATTCCCTTGCATGGATGCCTAGTACAAATCACAATGTAGCCCTTAGGAAATACATATAAAATTGTATTATTTCATAGCAAAAATGTAGTAGTGGTTACCATAAAAAGTTCTTCTTTCTTAACTTTATCTCAGTGTGAGTTCTATAAATAATATATGCAGTTATAGTACAACAAAGCAACCTCTGGGAAGCGCTTTTATTCCTTTAAACAAATGGAAATTATTTACTTTTGTTTATACATAAAATATGTATGCATATAATTTTATATAATGTGTAACCATTTCAGCAACTGGCAACAAACTCTGAAAGCCAGCATCTTTATATTTTGTTTTGAAATATGTAAAAATGTGATGGACTTTAATTCAGTGGTTTTTATACAACATTCTTAGTCATAACCATTTCTGGGTCTCCAAGTGCTGCTTGTCCCATTTGTGTCTGTTTTATGGACTGTATCTTGGAGCAAGAACTTTAGCTATTTTTTCTCTTTTACAGCACCACAAACATTAATATGGAACAGACACACTCGGGACTGTTCATCACATCTCATATTTCCTTTCCACCAACCCACTCCTCGCTTGTCATTCAAATCACTCTTAAAGACTTACTTTCTCTAGTGTTCACAAGAACTGTTGGTATTATGACTAATGCATTTTTTGAAAGAATCTAGTGTTTCTCTACTAAGGCCTCTCATTGCTCTGTGTACTCTGCCTTATTTGAGAGTAAGCTCCTTGGGGCAAGAAGTATTTGTGTTGTGGACAGGCACTGAACATGCTGGCAGTGCTTAACAAATAAAACAAAAAGCATAACTAGCACTGGGAATCCGGGTAGTAAATTCTGAACCCAGAGCACTGATAGTTTACGCTTGCTGGGCTAAGATTAAGAAGTCCCCCTGCCTGGCACCCAGCGACCAGGGCACTGAAGCAGTCAAAGTTCTGTTTCTGTGTAAAAACCACTCTGAACTTGCATTCACCTGATTCGTTGGTAGAGGAAATCACTTCTTTCTGTTCACTAGATCTGGGTGAGGAGGATTGTTTCAAAATAAGTTCATATGTGAGGGAGAGACTATGATAGAAAAGGATTAATGAAGGGTTATGAACTTCAGTTTGTGAGTGTTACTCTTTGTTTCGTTTTGCAAGGCAAAAGTTGCACTGTGATCTTGTCTGATGTGATTAATATGAAGAGCCAAGAAAACTTACCTGATTAGAATAGCTAAGTAATATTGCCAAGCTTGTATTCCCAGAAGGTAGGAAAAAAGGGGCCATATGAGTTTCTGAGTTATGGAAAACACTGAGAAAATAGATGTTAAAATCTGCTTTAGGCAGTTTGTTCAACAATACATCAGGGAAACTTCCAAGTATACATAGCGATTACCCAATTGCTGAACATATTATTTAATTGTAGAACCACTTATATTCCATTTGTATTTCTCAAACCCAATCTTTCCAGATGTCTCAGACCAGTTTTATAGGCACCAGACACATTAGGGAACAAAAGCCTTTCCAATATATTCTCATATTATCAAACACAGTCGCTAACTCTCACCAATATCAAATGTGCGTTACATGTAAAATCCATGTTCCAGTATTGAATCCTTTTGTCAGCAGTTTGTGACTTTCACAACTCATTTCAATTCTTCAGAGGTCTCAAATATTGTCAGTTCCTAGTATTTAATACTACAAACTGTCAAGTGCATAAAGTACTTTCAAACAAAGTGATCTCTGAAGGGTTCAATGTAAGTATTTTTCATACGTTTTAATGAAAATGGCTTCACAATTCTGCATTTCCTTCCCTGAGTCACTCTGATTCATGCTGTTTGGGGATTCTGCCTGGAAAACTGGTCCTGAACTATTTTTCAACATGGATTGGGGGAGGATGGCAAGAGGATGTCCTCTCCTCGAACTTTCTCAGATAAGGGAAATCCAAAAATTCTGCATTATATTCTTGGACCCAAGTCATGTTAGTTTCTTTGAGCAACAGGTTCATGTATCCCTTTTCTGCTTCTATCAAACTTCTTTTCTTTTAAGACCCATTTAAAAACCTTCTTTTGAGTCCCAGAAGGCTGTAGCCAACAATATCACAGCTAACTACTTTATCTGCAACAGATCAGGTATAAAATGAAGCATAGTATTTGGAGTTTTCTTTTCTTTTTTGCTATGTAAAAATATTTCCTTTTTACTCTTCTACTATGGTCGAGGTGAAATTAAACTATATCTTGTATGTAACATTCCCCCAGCCCCTCACCACCCCCAGCTATGCACACACAAAAAGTACATAACAATTAGATATTTGTATTCAATTTAAAAGAGCCAGTATAAACCTCAAAGAAGGAAATGCGGAAGGAACCATAAATAAAGCATTTTTGGTTGTTTGCAGGAAGGGAAAGAAACTCCATGAACCTAGTGCTGGAGTATTCAACTTATTCATAAATGATCTGGAGAAAGGGGTACACATTGAGGTGGCAAAGTTTGCAGATGATACTAAACTGTTCAAGATAGTTAAGGGCAAAGCAGACTGTGATGAACTTCAAAAAGATCTCGCAAAACTAAGTGATTGGGCAACAAAATGGCAAATGAAATTTAATGTGGATAAATTTAAAGTAATTCACATTGGAAGAAATAACCTCAACTAAACATATAATATGATGGGAGCTAATTTAGCTACAACGAATCAGGAAAAAGATCTTGGAGTTATCGTGGATAGTTCTCTGAAGACGTCCACACAGTGTGCAGAGGCAGTCAAAAAAGCAAACAGGATGTTAGGAATCATTAAAAAGGGGATAGAGAATAAGATGGAGAATATATTATTGCCCTTATATAAATCAATGGTACGCCTACATCTTGAATACTGCATACAGATGTGGTCTCCTCATCTCAAAAAAGATATACTGGCACTAGAAAAGGTTAAGAGAAGGGCAACTAAAATGATTAGGGGTTTGGAGAGGGTCCCATATGAGGAGAGATTAAAGAGGCTAGGCCTCTTCAGCTTGGAAAAGAGACTAAGGGGGATATGATAGAGGTATATAAAGTCATGAGTGATGTGGAGAAAGTAGATAAGGAAAAGTTATTTACTTATTTCCATAATACAAGAACTAGGGGTCACCAAATGAAAGTAATAGGCAGCAGGTTTAAAACAAGTAAAAGGAAGTTCTTCTTCACACAGTGCACAGTCAACTTGTGGAACTCCTTGCCTGAGGAGGTTGTGAAGGCTAGGACTATAACAGCATTTAAAAGAGAATTGGATAAATTAATGGAGGTTAAGTCCATTAATGGCTATTAACCAGGATGGGTAAGGAATGATGTCCCTAGCCTCTGTTTGTCAGAGGGTGGAGATGGATGGCTGGAGAGAGATCACGTGATCATTACCTGTTAGTTCACTCCCTCTGGGACACCTGGCATTGGCCACTGTCGGTAGACAGGATACTGGGCTAGATGGACCTTTGGTCTGACCCAGTACAGCCATTCTTATGTTCTTATGTGTGGTATCAGACCTTTTAAATTACTTAAAACAGATGTATTTATGGTAATGTTATATAGGTTATTAAACCTTGTTGAAATACCTGTTAAAGAGCACAATTGAACTGTTGTGTGTTCTAAAGTCACCTATATCATCTTATTAAACATTTCATTCAATTTCCTGACTTTATGCACTATTAATTTAGTGTGCAGTTCTACGCTGAAATTTTCCTGAAACCTTTGTAATTTCCTCGCCCGTTTGCCCCAGCACACCCAGATAGCTAATCATTCATCAGCAATGAATGTTTATGCTCTCATAGTTGCAGATATGGAAAATATTTTTAATACATATATCATATTTAATTTATATTGTGCTTAAGAAATAATAGATAAGATAACCGTCCCCAAATAATTTGCGTTTCCTTTTTTTGAAGAACTACAACTTGTTTGCTTTGACATTTATGTTAAATTATTTTGAAGCAGGAGGAGGTAATGAAAAAGAAAATGTTGCTATCCACCATCCTATGAGTCTTTGGGGGAGAATGCTTGGAAGGACAATAAAATATTGTTTATAAATCATTCTTTTTTCTACCTTTGCTGCCAGATGCATCTGTTTACAAAGTCCAGGTTTAAGACATGAGGCTTAACAACAAATTGACTGGGAACTGAACCTGAGATGAAAAAAGCAGCTGTGACCATATTACTTATAAATGTAACCGTCTGTTGGCATGTGTCAAAACGGATTCAACAAAGCACTTAAGCATGTGCTCAACTTTAATCGTGTAAATAGTCTCATTGAAGCCACTTTTGAAACCACTGGGACTGAAACTATTCATATACTTAAATAACGCATGTGCTTTGCTGGGTTAGGGTTAATTATCAAGTTGCATGGATTTGTGAACATCAGCTTGCTGTGTTGTTTTTCCACATTTCCAATATTTTTCAGTATTATTACCCTGATGACGTGCAAACTGTGAAATGACTTCCATGTCTTATGTGCGTCTTTTGAGTTTTTAATGTATTGAAAATGAAAACCAATTATGACTTTATTCCCCTGTTTTGTTTTATCCCAGAAATTGGCAATAAGAAATTTTATAAATACAGCCAAGAGAAGACATTGAAGTGGTTAAAGAAAAAGGTATTATATTTCTCTTTTGCTTTGTCATACTTTAGAATGTGACAAATATAAAGTGTTAAGGAAATAGCAGATTTCTAGCAGATTCCCTCTTAGACGGAATCAGTCTGTGGCTGGTCCCTGCATGGGTGCAGAAAGGTCCAGGGTAGGCTACAATTGCTATTTCTATGCTGTCCACGAGCTCAGGGACTGCTCTTTGCCTTAAAGCATGAGAAGGCAGCAAGGCTATGACCATTTCTCCCTCCCTAGCCCATAGCAGCCAGCAGAGCTGGCCAAACATGGAGGGAAGCACACCTTCAACTCTGCTGTGATTTGATGCAACAGCTCTGTTTCTCGTGACCTCTCTATATTGTCTCCCCTAATACTGCTGGGGTCGTGCAACTATGCATCACTCGTGAAACAAGCCTGGCCACACTCTGTGCCTAAAAGAAATTGTACTGTGTCAGGTCTGCGCTGCTGTACACAAAGAAGCAGATTATTTTAATCAGAATAGATCTACTGCAATGGCATCCATCAGAGAAAATGATTAAATGTATGTCAATCACAAGTTGTAAGGGAGCCTGGAAAAATTGTCATTAACATTTACCAACCCGAGTACATAATCTACTTCCCACTTTTTGCCATGATCATGGCAGGGTAGGGAGGATAACAATAGAGTTCTTGCCAGTTAAAGAAAGTACTGGTGTGAGTTGAGTGGAATTTTTCCAAGGCTGGTATAAGGGGAAAATATCACTGGAGGAGCCCATATAGTTCCACATCTCTGATACTCATTTTCACATCAATGGCTGAATATTTATGGTTTTGCAGGTGCCTGTTATATTGTTATACTGTTCTTGATCTATTGATAAGGTTAAGATTTTCTCAGAGTATTTTTAGTAAAAGTCATGGACAATAAAAATTCAAGGAAGCCTGTGACCTGTCAGTGACTTTTACTAAAAATACCTGGTGGGAGGGAGGGGGGAACTAGCAGTCGGAACCCTGCCGGGGGCTGGCCGCTGCTCCCGCCCCGCCCCTGCTCCTGGGTTGGGGCTGATAGATTCTCCAGCCCCGGGGGCTGACTCAGCCCAGCTGCTGCTCCTGTGGCAGGGGCTGACCCCTGACCACTACTCCGGCCCCGCTGCTGCTCCTAGGCAGGAGCTGACAGCTTCTCAAGCCCTATGAGCTGAAGCAAAAGAAGTCATGGAGGTCTGTTAAAGTCACAGATTCCATGACCTCTATTGACAATCTCTCTCTCATATTGAATCTGACAATGCCCTGGCCTACAGAATCCTGGTTCCCGTTCAGGACTCCATTCCCATTCCAATAGAAATGGAAAAACCCTTGCTTTTCTGAGCAGGTGCATGAATCATCTGTAAAATCCATGGCTGCTCCAACTGTAAATTCCAGCCCGTCTCAGTGGAGCTGCAAATCTAGCTGCCATGTCTCAAAGGCAGCAGGCCAGAACACCCTGGATCCTTAATTTTTTGAGATCATATGCTAGTCATTACAGATGTATATTAAGTTTCATCACAGTTCATAACTTGAGCATTTTATGTGATTTAAACCAAATTACAAGGGCTTTGTCACTGTATTAACACATGTACATAACAACGTTGATTTAGACATTTCAATCTGTGGCTCCTTATAGGTCAACCAGACAGTGAAAGTACTTAAAAGCAGCAATGTATGTGTGGGTGGAAGGGTGCAATCAGCTACATTTATCAGCGGCAAACAAATCACAGATGTTAAAGAAGGTAAGGAAACTAAGCGCAGTTGTAATGAAATAGATCTTTATGTAATAAGATACCTGCAGCTTAGATGCTCAGCTAGAATCTAACAATAATTTTAAATGGTTTGTACATTTAAAAATATTTCTTGCCGAAAATGTTTTTAGTGTAATTACTGTAGTGATGCCATGACTGTTTTGAGTTCACTGGTGCCTGAAATATGGTAACTGTATAATGTACCAAATGTGCATGGAGAAGGGTTATGAATAGCTTCTAGTGAGATCGATTTGAGGCGCCAATTCAGCAAACCATCCCTATTCATTGATGTGCTCAGAGAACAAATACTCCAGTTGGGATCATATTCCTGTGCAATGATTATGCAGAGAGAGAGAATGTGCATCTTGTGTTATCTTAGTATAATAGATATGAATTATCTCTATACAGTATGTATAGGCATAGTTATTATATATATGCACATAATATAAATTATGATTTAATAATATATTGAATACACACAATATAAAGGGGGATTTTTCAAAGTGCCTTTGTGCGCACAGGTCCTACTGAAAGTCACTACAACTTGTGTTCCTAAATGATTTCGGTGATTTTGAAAACCCCACCCAAAGTGTTAGTGTTATTACCATAATCATTAAGTTGTAAAGTTTCACCATTATTTTGATCACTTGTTTTCCTGAGGACAATGTCATAGAGGGGTTGGATTATGAAATATCCTAGATATGCCCTTCAGAATATGCACTATGAAGAAGAAAAAGATCAAAATTTGAAGAGAAGAAATTCAAATTCAGAAAGTTATTAGAGCAAATTAAACAAAGGAGATGATTCACTTTACCAAGAGATTCAGAAGCCTGCATGCAATCTAAAAATAAGGAAACAAGGAGCAGGTAATCGTGGCAGGCTTCTTGAACTCTGAGTACTGAGTATGTGGAAAACGAGTTATCAAGTAATGATATCAAAGGAAAAAGCATAAATGAGATTTAAGAGACATCTAGACAGTTTTATAGGGGGTGTATTATAATATATATTTTCAAAAAGGAGGTGGTGATGAGAGACTTGCGTGCCTTTACCTTTACAGTAACTTTTTATTACTTCCAAAAATATTAAATAAAAGGAAATTGTGACTGTCAGATAAGGTCCATCTTTTACTATATTTAACCATTATCTTTGGTAAATTTATTATTAGTCTCAATCTACAATGTTTTCTCTTGTATCCTCCTATCTTACAGGAAAGTGTGTATATTCTTTATTATAGTTTTGCCATTGAAAGGGGTCTAGATTTAAAAGAACTGCATTGAAGGAGGGAATATTGTGGGTTGAAGGTAGGTCAGTTTTGGAGGAGGTTCTAAAGTGTCTCTAACTACTGTATGTAGCAAAGGGAACGGCAGAAAGTCAAAGGGAACTTACTCAACACTTATTTTTTATCATCATTCAGTGATAAGAGAGTGCAGTTTATTTTTGCATACAGTTGCTGATTCAAGAGTATGGCAGAAATCTTCACTATCTACCTGTAAATGCAGCTGTGTAGATTACAGTAATAACCACCAGGTACCATCTGTTGGTGTGGTAACCAGAAGTGTTGTAGGGCATCCAATGGGAGAATGAGTACCAGGGACTCAAGGAAGGATTATTATTTAGGATCTGAATGTTTTATTAGAGAGGAAGGTTGGGAGTCATATAACCCAGGGAGAAGAGATGGGATTTGAGATGAGATTTGCTGTTAGGGAGGCTATTTCATACGGTCAGAGCAGTGTGGGAGAAGCCCACTGAGAAAAGACAAGGAAGGGAGATACAAAATTCTCTGACATTTGAGAAGAGAAGCAAATGGCCTGAATAAATGGAAAAGCTGGCAGCAGGTTAAGAGTTAGGGTATGGGTTAGGGTGGCAGCAGGAACTCCTTGGAAAACTCTGAACTGGATTTTTAAATAAATAAGGAAGCCAGTGAAGATTTCTGGAGGGCGTGGGTGATGCAGCCTCGTATCTGGGTCTGACAGAAGAGAAGAATTGCTGTAGTAACTGACTTGACCTAACAATTCAGTGACATAAAAAGAAGAGCAGGATAACAAGAACATCTCTATTTAGGTATAGATTGGATATAAGGGTGAAGTTCAGAATCAGTGTGTTGGATCTGGACCACTCCTTTATGGTTCTGGATGCCAAAGGGGGTTAAGGAAGGAGGAAATACTTGAGAAACAAATCTGCTTTTTTTTGTTGTAAAGTACACAGGAAATTGGTGCCAGTATAGCTAAAATGTGCACACTGGGGCCAGTTTATTAATTTTATCTGTTTTGGTGCCAATTTCCTTCATGCTATTACAAAACTTCGTGTAACTGTGTGTAACAAACCATCTCTGACACAGAAGAAATACATCTTTGCTACTCTGGGAGCTGGTTTACCATATGCTTCCATATAGTTCTGGGGGGTGAGAGGTGGGGGAGCGTGAAGTGCTTGGCTGTTTTAAGGCTAATTAAGAGGCAAGGTATTGGCTTGGGGTCTGCTTGTGCCAACATTTATGCATGTGAGTAAAGTTACTCTCTAATAGCCCCATTGACGTCAAGTTATTCACAGACAGAAGAGTTTGCAGGATCTAAGTCTTGTTTGTGGGGAGGGGGACAGAAAAAGAGATGTTTTAGGACTTCATATTGCCAAAGGTTGGATTTCCAGAAAACTTTTATAGCAAGAGTTCCTGTCCTGAAAACAGCTTCTAGTAGTTCATATTTCCACAGATAATTATCCTGTCTTGCCAGTGATGTTTAGATATGCCTTGGCATTTTTCATAAAATACTGACATTAAGTACAAGGCTTTGAAATAGACTCATTGTCTCATCTAATTGTTTTCAGTTGAAGCCAGAAATATATTTTAGTACTGAAACTCTTGCCAAGTAATTGTAGGATCCAGATGCTTTAAAATTAATGATTACACATTTTGTTGAGTCAGCTTTTTACTTCTGCCGCATTTTTAAAAAATTAATTGTGCAGAAAAAATACATTATATTTAGTGTTCTCAGAAAGCAAACAGATTTTGTAAAGTACATGCCACAGAGATTAATAACATCTGTGCTGACAAAGTAAGCATAGCAACTCCTAGCTTTTTAATTAAACCTACAAGTGTCATATAACATAAACTACCCAACAAAGAGAAAGATCACGTGTCTGTTAGTAGTTTCTTAGCATTAGCTCATCATCATGGGTTATAGTGACATACAGGAGCATGGATTGGAAAGGAGTCCTGTGACTGTATAACATGGATGCACTCTCTTCCCCGAATCACTTTTATTTTTTTTTTTAAACTTTCAGATGATTATGTACGATATGCCCATGGTTTAATATCAGAATATATTCCTGAAGATCTGAGTGTTGAGCTATCTAAGTACTTGCAGTAAGTATTGGTTTAATTATTTGTTAGCTTTATATGACACACATTGCTCTGCAAATGACCTTTTCTATTGAATACTGTAACTTTGACCATTAAGTTACAGTGAATGATGGAGATATTTTTGTCACTTATTAGATATCCGAGGAGGGTAGGAATTGGAGGAGGAAGTCAAATCCTACTGAAGAAAATAGAAAGGAACATAAACTCTGGCAAGTCAAATGTAAAAGTATAAGTAGGCAGGCCAAAAAAGAATTTGAAAAGCAATTAGCAGAAGACACAAAAACTAACAGCAAAACATTTTTTTAAAGTATATCAGAAACAGGAAGCCTGCCAAACAATTGAGGGGCCAATGAATTATCAAGGTGCTAAAGGAGCACGTAAGGAAGACAAAGCCATTGCCGAGAACCTAAATGAATTCTTTGCATCAGTCTTCATCACATAGATGTGAGGGGGATTTCCACACTTGGGCCATTCTTTTCAGTTGACAAACTTGAGGAACTGTTCCAAATTGAGGTGTCAGTATTGGAAGTTCTGGAACAAATTGATAAAGTAAACAGTAATAAGTCACAGGACCAAATGGTATTCACCCAAGAGCTCTGGACGAACTCAGATATGAAATCGTTGAACAATTAACTATGGTATGTAACCTATCACTTAAATCAGCCTATGTACCAGATAGCTGGAGGACAGCTAATGTAATGCCAATTTTTTTTTTTAAAGCTCCAGAGGCAATCATGGCAATTACGGGCCAGTAAGCCTAACTTCAGTGCCAAGAATAGCAAAGAACAGAATTATCAGACACATAGATGAACATGCTATATTGGGAAGGAATCAACACAGCTTTTGTAAAGAGAAATCTTGTCTGTTAGAATTCTTTGAAGGTATCAACAATGTGAACAAAGGTGATCCAGTGGATGTTGTGTACTTAGACTTTTAGAAAGACTTTGAAACAAAGTCTCTCACCAAAAGTTCTTCAGGCATGGGATAAGAGTAAAGTTCTTCAATGGATTAGTAACTGGTTAAAAGATAGGAAACAAAGGGTACGAATAAATGGTCGATTTTCACTATAGTGAGAAGTAAATAGCAGGTCCCCCAAGGATCTATATTGGCACCAGTGTAGTTCAACATATTCATAAATGATCAGGAAATGAGGGTAAACAGTGATGTGGCAAAGTTTGCAGACAATGCAAAATTACTTAAGATAGTTAAGTTCAAAGCTGACTGGAAAGAGTTACAAAAGGATCTCAGAAAACTGGGTGTGTGGGCAACAAAATAGCAGATGAAATTCAATGTTGATAAGTGCACAGTAATGCATATTGAAAAACATAATCCCAATTTGCATACAACATGATGAGGTCTAAATTAGCTGTCACTACTCAGAAAGAGATCTTGGCGTCATCATGGATAGTGCTCTGATAACATCTGCTGAAGTGCAGCAGCAGTCAAAAAGCTAACAGTGGTAGGAACCATTAGGAAAAGGATAGAAAATATCATGTCACTATATAAATCCCTGGTATGCCCATACCTTGAACACTGCATGCAGTTCTGGTCACTCCATCTCAAAAAAGATATTAGAATTGGAAAAAAGTACAGGGAAGGGCAATAAAATTGATTAGGGGTATGGAAGAGCTTCCATATGAGGAGAGATTTAAAAAAGACTGGGACTGTTCAGCTTAGAAGAGAGATGACTAAGGGGGATATGATAGAGATCTATAAAATCATGAATGGTTTGGAGAAAGTGAATAAGTGTTATTTACCCCTTCACATTACACAAGAACTCAGGGTCACCCAATTAAATTAATAGGCAGCAGGTTTAAAACAAACACAAGGAAGTGCTTCTTCACACAATGCACAATCAACCTTTGGAATTGTTTGCCATGTGGTTTTGTGAATGCCAAAGCTATAACCAGGTTCAAAAAAGAATTAGGTATGTTCATGGGGATAGGTCCATCAATAGGTATTAGCCAGGATGGTAAAGGATGCTTCCCCGTGCTCTGGGTGCCTCTAAACCTCTACCTACCAGAAGCCAGGACTGGTTGACACTGACAGGATGGATCACTCAATAATTGCCCTGTTCTGTTCATTCTCTCTGAAGCAGCTGTTGCTGGCCACTGTTGAAAAACAGGATACTGGGCTAGATGGACTATTGTTGTGACCCAGTATGGCCATTCTTAGGAGGAGTGGAGCTCTCTTTATTAAGTCTCGGTTGGCATTGTGAATGTAAACAGCATATTTTGCTAGTAGAAATATACTAATAATTATAATAATAATAATACCTAGCCCTTCATAGCACTTTTAATCCATTCTCTCAAAGTATTTTACAAAGGTCATCGTTGTTATCACCATTTTATAGAGGAGATGCTGAGACAGAGAGAGGTGAAGTTACTTACCCAAGTCACCCAGTAAGCTAGTTGCAGTGCCAGGAATAGGACCTAGAACTCCTGGGTTCCATTGTAGTGCTCTAGCTATTAAGCTACACTGCCTCTCCATTCTCACTCAATAAGATGCTATCTCCATCCCAATGAAATTTTTCTGGGGCTTAATTTAAAATCTAATCTATATTGTGTCATAGGTGAATTCAGAAGATAATCCTGGATTAGGGCCCTGATCTTGCATTTCATTGTTTGCAAGAAGACTGTGGCATCCCCTGGTGTTTCGCTGGGGCTTTGTGCATGTGCAGTCTGCATGCAACATATTGTAGGATCAGGGCCTAGGAATGTACTAGCAGTTTACCCTTCAGAAGTGTAATATGTCCATAAAATATCTTTTCACAGATCATAGCCAAGCTTTTCAGAAGTAACTAGTGATTTGGATTTTCCTCAGTTTTGGGTGTCCGACTTGACACCATTAAAGGGGACTGATTCTCAGAGGGTGTTTGCTCAACACTTTCTGAAACTCAGGCCCCTTTCAGTTGTCACCTAAGATGATTAAACCTAATGGGCACCCCGCTAGCCACTTCTTTTGAAAACTTGGCTCTCATCATTAGTGTGTCTTAAAAGTAATATGAAATGAAGTGGAAAATATTTTGAGGGTGACTGATGGGATTAGCACTGATGCCCTCTTTGTGAGAGAGGAATGTAATTTGAAGTTAACATATTCAAAAGTTTTATTCCAATATATTAATTTGTTTCTATATGAAAACTGTAACTTAAAATCTTTTATTCTGAAGGCTTCCAGAACTTACAAGTCCAGAAGCAGACCCCCCGCTAAAGGTAGGAAAATAGTAAGATAGGGAAAATTTTAAGGTAGAATAACAATAAAACTTCTTGAAGAATATGTTTTGTTGTGAATTAGTCTCTCTCAAAGGTCTGAGGCAATTAAAACTAGACTGAACAAAGCATTAAAAAATAAGCAGTAAGGAGCAAACCTGCATTGTAATAGCACTAATCAGAAATATAGGGGAAGGTGGATCACAAAAATGTTGCCAAATATTTTTCTATTTTTTATTCATCAAAATTTCAGTCATCTTTGTAGCTAGTCAAAAACCAGGAACAATTTTTGCCAATAATTTTTTTCCTGTTGTATAATGAAAAATCAAAACATTTGAGCCTCTCTTGTTGGTTGATTGATGGGACTATATGACCTCATGTCTTTTTAATAAAAGTTACACCTATCCAACCACATGGAAGTAACTATGGCCACAATTTATTCCTTTGATTCTGTCTTGAGCCAAGTGGTATTCATTAGGTGTTGCACTAACTCTGTTGAGCGTTCTTGTGGTGTGGATTATACAATGTGTATGAATGTTTATTATGCTGTTTGGATAGTGCTGAGAATCTCTTTTTAGGAAGATCTAGTAACTTCTAAAAATAATCATCAGTGTGATTACAGCTAAAGCCATTTTTAGATTTTGTTCAATAGTTGGACTGTGAAATAATGTCTGCAGTCCCATTGGCTTTCAGATGACTGCTCACAGTGTGTTGAGCACATGTGTAAATCTTCAGGGCCTAAAATGCTACTTCAATATATTTTTATCTCACTGCTTCAGAGGACCAAGGCATAAATTAGGTGAAATCTGATTTGCTTTAAACCTGTTTTAGCTTATTTTAAAATTTCTTTTATGTGAAAGAAGGGTGTTTGTAAGGACAAAATGTATGGTTACTACAAATCAAGACAGATCTGAAGTATATGTCTTACTAGTACAAAGTAATTGTTTGTTAAATAATAATCTAAAATAAATTTCCAAAGGGAGAGAGAGACAGGAGCTTTAGAGTTTAGCTACAAATGTCCACTAGCTGGGAGATATTACAAAGCTTACTCTTCCATTACAAGATTTTTTGAGGAAGTCTGAATTCTTCATATGACATATGCCAACCATCCCATTAATTATAACTGCCAATCTTGCATTGTATTCACTATATCTTTTCAGGGTAGGAAGTCTGGTGCTGACAGATCATAATACATAGCCACGCAAAATACTTGAGATCACTTAGAGCTAAACTGCAAAAGTTTTACTGAAAGTTAAAAACATGAAGATTCCAAAAGAGGGACATCATCATTTATTGTTAGGCTGTCATTTAAAAATGTTCCTATAGTGCAGCATTTAAGAAAACTAGCTCCCAAAGGGCCTGCTCCAACTCCGATTGAACTGGAAAAAAAGGTGCTGTTGGATCTGGTCCTAAGGGCCTGAGAAATCTAAGATGCAGACCTGGTTTTTGTGCCAGAGTGAGAGAGATCACAAGTCCCAATAAATAGAGTGAAAAATAGGGATTTAAAATGGAATGTTTACCATTCAAGTTACTTGCAGTATCACTCACTCTGGCACAGAAACTAGAAAGGCCACAGCTCAGATTTCACAGGCTATTAAGGCAATGGTAATTGTCTCTGAAAATTAAAAAAAAAAAAAAAAAAAGCACCCATTATATTTGTGAAATGCCAAATACACACCGCTTAGGGAAAAAAAACATGCACTCTTAAGGCCTGATCATGCCAAGTGCTGAACTCACTTGAGTTTTATTGACTTCAATAGTAGTTAAGGATAGCTAGCAACTTGAACAGTTAAGCTCTTAGATTGTCACTGAACTAAAATTGGAGAGCATTGAGCAAAAACAAGTGAATGTATGTCAAACAAGTGAATGTATGTCAAACAAGTGAATGTATGTCAAACAAGTCAACATATGAACGTTACCAGATTGTGGAAGGTAATGATCCCAAGAGAGGTTGTACGCAACAAACAGATTAGACATTGTTCCCAATGTAGAATTGCTTGGTGCTTTTCAGTCCTAAGAGACCACGAGGACTTGAGTTTTGTCCCCTGTTCCTTGGCCAGTAGATAATACTTTCCAGCACTAATCCATAAAGATGAGTCAAATAGTCTCTGAATTAAAAACTAAAGGCAAAGGATGGAAGTTCAAATGTGTATGTAAGTGATTCTATAAATCAGTCGTCTGTGGGCAAAAGAGAAGAAAATGTGTTTCCTACAAAACTAACCAAACTTCTCTGAAAAGTGAAGAGAGACTGTTTATCCTCCTGTTTCTTGAGGAGACTGTTATGAATATTACATATTACTTGTTCGGTTGCCTGTGCCATTTCAGTGTCTAGCTTACACCAGAAAGCGTGCAGGCCTTTTCAGCTTTAATGTTCAATGTGTGTACATCACAGTAGCGGTTGACAGAGCAACTTCATCACTCTAACATTTCAGAAAAGGAAATTCTCAGATGCACCTGTGGAAGCAGAAGAAGACTATACTAAGTTTAACAGCAGTGATCTCAAGAACAAAAAGGTACATGTGCTTTATGTGTGTGCATGCTCACATTTTGTTAAAGCGTGTTTTAATACTGGTCAAATAGTTATACAGGAGCCCTCTTTTTTGCAATGTGCCTCTTAGTCAGAAAAGCAAATATAAAATGGATGTTTTCAGAAAGTACATTCAACATTTTCTGACTAAAAATCAATATATTGTAGGTGGGTTCACCTTGATAAGAACCAAAGACTGAAAGTGACTTCCTGGGTCATTGAGTCCAGTTCCCTGCTATCTCAGACAGCCTCATCATATAATCCTGTTCATAAACTTATCAAGCTCCATCTTGAAACCTGTTAGGTTCCTTGTTTCTGCTACTCCAGTTGGAAGGCTGTTCCTAAACCTCACTCCTCTGATGGTTAGAAACCTTCTTCTAATTTCCAGCCTAAATTTACTCTTGGTCATTTTATATCCATTTGTTCTCATGGCAGCACTGTCCTTTACTCTTCCTGGTATTTTACCTCCTTAATGTATTGATCCTGCCATGTCTTCTAAAACAGTCAATATTCTTTTGAGATACTTAATTGTTTGTGAATAAGGCAGTTCAGAAAATTTTGAAGCAATCAAAAAGGCTTAAAATGAAAGTCATGACCATATATTATCACCATTTATCTTGGCACATTTCATAAGAGGACCATAGAAGTGTTGATTCCAGAGTCCTGGAAAAAAATTAGTGAAAGCAATTACATTCTGCTTCTTTAAACTCTACCTGCAGTTTCCATTTGACATAAGTCTTAATTTCCCATCCTAAACTTTTGTGTAGTGTTGCAGTGTAATGTTAAATAACTGAAAGGTGACTGGGTTTTAGTGGTAGGCCTTAGATAGCCACTTACTTAACAAATGTTACAAGGCTTAGTGAATGTTTATAAAGCTTTCTGAGCCCCTTGGATGAAAGCTACTACAGCAATGTAAACGATTATTATTTATTGATTTTTTTATTATGGGAAACAATAGTGCAATTAGTTTGCTATTGTATTATTTTTAAAAAAAGGGACAAGGGAAATATTGATTTAAATTCCCAGATATTTTCAAACAGGTCTTAATTTGCCCACAGATGTTGTATAATGCAGTTGTTTGTGTGGGTTAATAAAGTAAATCAATACCAAGCTGCCTAATTTGCCAGCTTCAATGCAAGTTTTCAGGGAAGTCCAATGGAGTCTACCATTTTGTCATTCCAAGGGGGCCTTCCACAGCCTTAAAAGAAGGTACAGGAGTGCCCCTAAGTTCTTGTCATAAATAATTCAAAAGCTCAATTTTTTCCCACTCCCATACCATATACATGCAGTTTTGAATCTTGGCACAAAGATGCAAAGAAGTCTGAAGAACGCTTTAATATTAAATTTGATTTACTTCTGAAATAACAAAATATGTAGTTAAGAGCATCTGGGAAGGTTGAATTGGCTCGTGGGTTCTGTTCAGTGTACTGCACTTTTAAAATACTTTGGCAGTGGTTTTGTTTGCACTGTAAGTAATGCAGATAGTCTAACTGTTGGTTACATATCATTATCCTGTCCATAACATCATAGCTGAACCCCAATTGAGTGAAATTGTGAAGTCCTACAGTAAGAGGACTATCAGAAGGAAAGGTCAATACAAAGATTTCTTATTAGGGAAAATGGTAAAGATGTGAAGCATACTGTTTTAAACTGTAAGAAAGGAAAGAGGTCAGCTCTATAAAACGTGGCACATAAAATGTGTGTTAGGTGTAACAGTCTCTAGGCTGAGTCCCAGTGGCCTCAACATCCTTTTCAAATCTTGGTTACCTCTCTCATCGTTAGTGTCCTTTCCTCTCTTTCCCTTTATTTCACTGTTCTAAAAGATTTCGATAGTAAATCAGTGTGAATTATTCATTATCTGTAATTCAAGGCTGTAATTCAGCCTGCTGACAACATAATCATGAGACTGAGTCACAGGGTACAGTATGCATCTGTTATATTACATGCATTATTCCTGTTAATGTACACGCTAGGATTATCCAAAGTAAGCATTTGAGTTAGGATACCTCATTCTGCAGGAGGGAGAGATATTTTGCTTCCTTGCTCTTTTAACAGATTCTCTGTCTGAGGTTAAATAATTCATGACAACTATTTTCTTTTGAAAAATCTCAAAATTGTATTGTAAGTTTTTTTCCTTCAATTTTATCCCACATCATCTTTCCCTGCTGCATACTGTAGACTAAGAAACCAAGCAAACCTTTAATTGATTTCAGTATATATGAGTTTGTAGATTAGCATCCCCTCCTGTAGATTTGCTCAGTAATTTTTCTTTTTTTTCCTTTTTACCTCATTTCGTTAACAGACAACTAGCAAGATGTCTGCTGCTCAGAAAGCTCTGGCCAAAGTTGACAAGACTGGAATGAAAACCATATCTGCTTTCTTTAGCGCAAAACCTAAAGCAACAAAATAAAGATTTGAAACTAAAACATATATTTTGGTACATAATTATTTTTGTAGTTACTATTGTTCTAAAGCTAACCCTTTTCCCCTGGGTTTTTTTGTTTTTGTTTATTTAGTCCGTCAGCTAATGAGGATTTTGAAACAGGATTTTTGGATCCAGTGAGTGTGTTTACATTTCTGAGATTTGCGTGTTGTATAAAATCAGACTAGAGCAGCTTCTTAAGCTTTCCTTATTAGCCCTGGTCAAAACACATGATGTGAGAGCTGCTTAGGGCATGTTATCTTTGCAACTAGAATTCCTGCGTTGTTTTTGTTGTAATTGCAATAAATAACAAAACTAATAAAGCATAATAAATTGATGTAGGAAACAAATGTTTGTTGTGTTTTCTGTATTCATAGACGTATGCTGAGTTTTAGATAAGCTGTGGCACTTGGGGTATGTCTACACAGATAAAAACCCTTGGCTGGTCTGAGTCAGCTGGTTCGGGCTCCAGGGCTAAAAAAATGCTGTGTAGATGTTTGGGCTCAGGCTGGAGCCTGAGCTCTGGGACCTTCCACCCTCACAGGATCCCAGAGCTGGGACTCCAGCCTGAGCCTGAACATCTGCACAGCAATTTTTAGCCCACAAGCCTGAGTCAGCTGACCTGGGCCAGCCGCGGCTGGCCTGTGGGACTTTTATCCCTGTGTAGACGTGCCCTTATAGTGCTTCCCTGCATATACACCTCTACACCTTCTTGAAAAATTATAGGGTCACTGAAAAGTTGTGTGACAAATCTGCTAAAAAATCTATGTATCTTTCACTGTTTGTTTCCAAGAATCATAGCTTCTTTCCAAAATAAGTTGCCAAATGTTTATTTAAAGGCAAAGACTGAGCTTTTCAAAGAAGCCTAATGACCAAATCTCAATAAATCCAAATAGGCAAAAAGGGGTGCCCTAACCACCATCCAATAGCCTCTCTCTCTCTGGTTTATTGATTATTCGTTCATTTTAGAAACAGGGGAATAGCTTCAACAGGAGAGACTGAGAAAGCTGCAGACCAGAATATCCCGTAACCTAGTGGCTAGGGGGCTCTCCTGTAATGAGGGAGACTCAAGGTCACCACATCAGGCACAGAGGGAAACTGAAGCCAGTCTCCCATGTGAGCCACTTGGCTAAGTGTCCAAGTGAGGCAGAAGGACCTTCTCCTCCCCAGCCATTTTGTGGATCCATCTCTTTACTACAATGCCTAAAATCAAAACAATTTTTCGAGTGGAAATGAAACATTTTGTTTTAACGTTACCAAAAGGTTTTGATTTTTTCAGTTCAGTCAAAAGTGTTCAGCAAACTTAACACACATTCACAGATCATTTTGGTGGACCCATAACTGCATTTTTCAGTAAATAAACTTCCCCCAGTTCTACTCTCGGAGCACAAATCCCATTGATTTTTAATTGAAACTGTGCTCCTAAATAATTTAGATGCTTTTTAAAATTCCACTCTTGGGTGCCCCAACTTTTGTTTTGCTGTGTAAGGAAGTTGGCATGGAAGGACTGACGTGACAATGAAATAAAGAAATAATTCACCCACACGTGCAATATAATCCATGTTAATCTGATCATAGTTTATATTTGTTCACTGCTTTACAAATAAGTTGTAGGAAACAAGGCGAAAGGAACATGGTGGGTTAGAAAGAAAGAAAACCATGCAGAGCCATGACATTCTGATCACTCTGACCTATAACTGTCTTCAGCCCTTATTCACCAGACCCTTCAGCAGAGGTTCCTGTACCATTCTGAAGTCAATATCTGTCAACTAAAACAAAAATTAAGACCAGATATCATCACATCCATGTTCTTCCTGTCAGTTATAAGCAACTCTTTTTAGACCTCCCTTGTCACGTTGTTGCTGTACTAATGTTCTATCCTGGGAGTGTAAGGGATTTCCAGCATTGTGGCACCATATAGAATACTAAAGATCAGCTTGTAGGAAACATTCTTGTGAATTGGTAAGAGTTTTAAACATAAACAGTTGTGACCTAGAGTCTAAGGATGTTTTCAAAACCACTCAGCATTACCCTAACTGCTCCCATTGAAGTCAATGGTAGAATTCCAATTAACTTCAGTGGGAATAGTTAGGCCAATGATGAGCGCTTTAGGAAAATCCCACCCTTGAGTTCCAAGTGGGGAAAAAGCAAACTTGTATGGCTATTATAACTGGAATGCGTCAAGCAATCTGTGGTGGTTTAGAAGTATTTTGGAAGACAGTGACGAAGCTTGGTTTATGTTAACTAGAAGTCTGCTTCAAGCATTGAAAAGGCAGTGAGGAAGAGGGCACAGAGCTGGGAGTGAATGAAGAGAATGGTCAGGATGAAAGCTTGAATGGAACACAGAGTTTGGAAGGTGTTATAGGAGAAGCTGAGGGTAGAGATGTAAGAAAGGGCAGAAGCATGGAGAATGGATTTCTAAAGCAAACACTGATTCTGGGTTTTACACTCTGAAGTTTTAAAAGTCAGAGTGCCAATGAAATACAGTTTTCAAAGCAAACCTTTACATAAGTTAAATGAGTTGTGAACTTTGCTCTTAAAAAGGCAGGTCAAATTAACTCTTCTGAATGGGTGGGGGATAGGTCACCGACAGAACAAGTCTGTTACAGACAGAAAATATCTATCTTGACTTCTTATCTAGTGCACCAATTTTCTGTACATGAATTCTACATTCATCCCTGCTCGCCAGGGCAAGTCTGGAGTTCTTCCTGTGAGCACAGATGCATTCTGCATTAGGATGTCACATCTTAACTACAGCTGTCAGCCATGCAGTAACTTATAACAATAGTAATTTTATTAGTGAATGTCTTTGGTCCAGCAGAAATTCATGCATGACAAGCTGTTTCCAAAAGCAGTAGACCTTTCAGGTTAAAAAAAATAAGATTTTTTTTTAAATATATCCTTTCCCTTTAGGAAAGATTAAAATACATTTTGCAACTTTGAAACTTCCTTAACACAAAGCTTAAGAAATTATAAAAAGTGTAGTGTGCCAGATACATAAAATAATGGTTCCGACCACGATGAGGATTTAAATATAGTAACAATGAAAGGCCAGCAGTAGCAGAGTGGTCATTATGAAGTATTGCTGTGACATTTTTTACTTGGTTAGTTTAGTACTAAACAGTATCCCAGCACTGCTACAGAAACGTGGTTTTACTCCCCCCTTCCCCCCCTGATTAACATGTCTTTGCTAAACTTGCATGTAAGTATCTGATGTTTCCCCCTGTTTTTATAGCTGTTCTTTGAGATAGACCAATTTTTTTTTCCTTTGCATTTTTTAAGATTGCATGTCACAAATGTAGTGACCCCACTGAGTGTGGAAAATATCCTGTGGATGGAAATGATAGCTCTCAGGGATTTTTCAGAGATGGACTTTCACATAATCTGCAGTCTAAAATAATAAAACTAGCTCTATTTGGGTAGTGACTATTTGATTATTTTATTTTCCATGGAAAAGAGGGCTTAAACAGCAAAGCTTGGACCTGAAATTTAAGGAACTTCAGTGATGTTTGTATACAGAAGTTTGATTGTGGCTTTCTCCAGCTTCTTTAAGAGCGAGAATAAAATGCATTGATTCTTATTTGAATAGATTGATGTTTGTTTGTTTGTTTTCTTTTCTCTCTAGATGTCAGTAAAAAGCCGTCAGAAGAAGAAATGAAGAACACAATGAGGCTTGATTATATCACTTTTCACATTCTCAAAGCAGCTTTTAAAAACTTTTCTTATGTGCTTTCTAAAGTGAATTCATAGAACAAGGCATCCCTAAGCTTTAAGAAACAGTTAATGTCAACAAATAACATTGTTGAACAAGCTGTGTGTTAATCATATGTGGCTTCAAATTTTATAGCTAATACAATATTGCTCTGTATGGCCTTTTCAGGAAGATACTTTAAGCACATGTGTAAATGTAAGCATGTGAGTAGTCCAGTGGGTCTGCTCATGTGGTTAAATACTTTGCTTGGTGAAGGCCCAAGTGCTCAAGCCTGCAAGGTGCTGAGCACTCTGACCTTGATCCAGCAAAGGCACATACTCACGTGCTTAACTTGAAATACATGAGCCGTCCCACTGACAGGTTTAGATTTGTGATATCCATAGAATTCATGCATACAATTAAGCACATGCTTCAGTACTTCGCTGGATCAAGGCCACAGGTTTGAGAATCAGCTCCTAAAAAATGCTGTGTTTCCGTAGGATTTTAAATAATTTTCACTCTTTTATAAAACTTCTGATTAAGTGGTGACTATTTCAATTTTAAGAAGATTTAGTTACATATCTGTGTACATTGTTGAGCGTCTCCTATGTTGTAGGTTCCAAACTCTGCTGGGAAGCAGAATTTTCATTACAGATAGGAAAGCATTAAAAATTGGGCAAAAAAAAAAAACCCCTTGCTGCTAAATTCTGAATTTGGGAATAAATTAAAAATCTATTATGTGAGTAAGGTCCACCCACACCTCCTGAAATTATAGTAGTTTGATTTGCATCATTCTACAATGTTTAGGCTTGAATCAGTGTTTTCGTTATAAAGGCAGGAGGATAAAAATATGATCAAAAGAAGCCTGAGAGCTAATATTTTTGTAATGGATAAGATACTGAAAATGTGCATTTTGTGATACTAGAACTAAACAGCAACAAAGAGTCCTGTGGCACCTTAAAGAGTAAGCATAGGACTCTTGGTTGCTTTTACAGATCCAAACTAACACGGCTCCCCCTCTAATACTAGAACTAAACAGATGATTTTACCTTTTTACAGATTACTCCTTTTGTTGGATTATTTGGGGGAAGTGGAAAGCCAACGAATAATGAGAGAATCTTAATTGCTGTGCATGCATGATAAATTTTAGGGGACTGAGTTTCAACCAAACTATCCTGCTGAGAATATTTAGAATGTAGATTGTATGTGCAAGAACAGCAGTGGGATTATATGAGAGGACATAACTTCCCTATGTGGTCCAAAACCCACTATTTAGTAACATGCCCTGTAACCGTTTCTATCAGGGATATGGTATGTATTTGCAAAAATGATTGCCTTTACCAAACTGCTGTTAACATGAAATTTTGCAATATAGATGTTGTAAACTAGTAATTAACAACAGTTTTAAAATGACTGGCCATGTATTTCTATGAATCTTAACTATGGGCCCAATTGACCAAAGCACTTAAGCAGGTGACCTATATGTTTACATAAAGCCTAAATATGTGTATGAGAGTGATGAAGTGGGTGAGGTAATATCTTTTATTGGACCAACTTGTGCTGGTATGAGAGACAAGCTTTTGAGCTTGGAACCTTGTGTCCAGCTGTGACATGCTAAGTACCTTTCTCAGGCCTGAAGAAGAGCTCTTTGTAAGCTTGTCTCTTACAGAAGTTGGCCCAATAAAAGTTATTACCTCACCCACCTTGTCTCTCTAATATCCTGGGACCAACACAACTACAACAACACTGCAAATAAATGAAATGTTGAGGGGGAAAATATTTTGGCCCAATTCTGCAATCATGTGTCATGCCCAGGGAAGTCAATGAGAGTTCTGAGTAGAGTTGATTGGATATTTCTGGGAAACTATATTTCAACAACGAAAGGGGGGCAGGGGGGAGACAATTCAATTTTTGTTTCAGTTTCTGACCAGCTCTAGTTTTGAATAGGAAAGAAGGATTGGAAAGGAAAGGATTGCAGGACTAAGCCCTTAAATGTTTGACTCTTCTGTGAAATAAGTTATTTTATGAACGCTCTTTTTAGAATCCTGTCCTGATATTGTCTCTTTTATTGGCTTTGCACTGGACTAGTTAGCACTGATCACTGTTGCTTGTCATGGCTGGTTAATGTGTATTTTAATGTAGATTTCAAGATATTCTTGTGTGGAGGATTGAGCAATTTGTTGAGAGTCTAAACTGCATTTTCTGTTTTTACTAACGTATGTTCAAAATATGAGATGTATAAATAATACAGGATACTTCATTAAAGGGTATGGTTCAGTTTGTGTGCTGGATTGTATTTTTAATTTAAGTAGGACAAAGAAATATCCTTACCCATGGAAACTTATGGAACAGCCTTTGTTGGGCATTGCAGTAGTTTCACATGGAAAATAAAATACAGTAACCTAATATATTAGTCTGTGCTAGGTAATCAAGTGGTCAATTCTTGAACTGAGTGGAGTCAAAAACCAAGTTTACTAACATAAACAGGAAAAAAAAAGAATCATGGTGTAAGTGGGTACAAATCTAAAGGTTCATGATGGCAAATTCAGTAATACACTTAGACCCATGCTTAAGTACTTTTCTGTACTAATGCCTGTGTATTGTGTGCATCTGTCTATTTATGAATTTGTTCAGGGGGTTGGAATGCTAGAATAAGTGCCTCTGAGGTGGATGGATGGAAAAGGTCATATGATATCCATGTAATTTATCACACCATATACATAGTAAAATGTATGTATGTGTACATACAGAATTGTATTGTAGTGGTAGCCAGTTTCTTTTCTCTGACTTTAACAAAGAACTGTTAATCAGACATAGGGATGAACTGTATGTTTGCCAAAACATTATTTTGGTGTCTCCATGAATATGTGCTAAATGCTGACAAGAAGTTATCGGAAATGTCAGGAGACTTAATTTACTCCATTTTCATTTTCAGACACCAGAGAACAAGGTGCTAAGCAAAGGTGTCATTGTTCATTGGTGGCAAAATCTATGAATTAGTGTTAACAAGAACCAAACAAGAAAGTAAACAAGGTTCAGATCTCTTCACTTATGCATCTTTCAGCTGTGTGTGTTTTTCTTTAGGATATGTGCATTTATTCCCATGAAGGATGGAGCAGGAAATCAGTGTTATCACTAACATTAAAGGAAAACAATATCCAAATTGTGCTTAGTCCAGCAGGAACAAAAAAAAAAATTGTTTTCACTGTTCTACATCTTCAAAGCATTATAACACAACCTCATTTATCCAAAGCTCAATTTTCTGAAACTCTCTGTTATCTAATGCGAGGTCATGTCTCCCAGTGTCTGTTACATGGAAAATTGCCTTGATTATCCACAACCTCAGTTATCTGAACTCACTCAGTGTTCCCTAGGACATTTGGAAAATAGAGAAGGGAAGAACCACATTTTCAAAATTGCCCTCTAATTTCGGGTTACTCAGTTTTCAGGTGCTCAGTGTTACATACCTTGTGGTCTGCTTTGCAAAGGTGTTGATCATCTGCAGCTCCCAGTGACTTCAGCTCGAGTTGTAGATGCTCAGCACTTAATACCACCACAAACAAGATATCTCAAGCTGGCCATTCAAATATGGAGTTACCCAAAATCGGAGGCTGATTTCAAAAATTTGGCCCAAGCTTGCCTTGGCATGTATGATGAGTCAAGGTCAAGAATAGAACTCACACACATTCTTCTCGCCATAAACTTATAAGTTATTAGTTGTAATTGGCATTTTGGTGCTTACTACTGAAAGCAGCCATCTTGCTGAAAAGAGATGGTATTTTTGGTGTGTGAGGACCCAGTATGAGACCGTAAATACATTTCCAACCTGATTCAGTAATATTTTAATGACCCCCAAAAAACCCAATGTTTTAGTTTTTAAATATTTTTCTTTTTATTATTAAACCAACTGGCAGCAACTGATCAAAATGATTGCTTAGTTTCGGTGACTGAAACTTGCATCATTGAAGGCGTAGGCATATTCTGTCTGATTTATTTATAAAAAGACAAACAATGTATAGGTCTCTGCAATAAGTCCAAAATTACCGCAGTTTGATTTATTACTAAGCAATAAGACAATCAGTACATTGCTGAGTGATTGGTCTGCATAGCACTAACTCACAATGTTACAAATGAAATTAAAAATACTTCCTAAAAATGAATTAATTCAGCTTGAGCTTTACCAAACTTCATCTGCACAGGACATGCAAACCCTACTGGAGATGCTGGGAGACATCATCTCTCGCCCCTTTTAAAATGAGGAAATATAAGCTCCCCTTTCTGCTGCTATAAATAGTATGAGTGGAGTGGGGAGGGATAGAATCTGGCACACAATAGATGAGGCTGACCCAATATCCCAGACCTGAACAACCTTAAAGATTGGGAAGTTTAGGTCTAGAGCCAGAGTCAAAGTTTGCGGGTTGGGCTTGTATCTAGAATATGATTACTGAAGGATTAATACCTCCATTTGTTTCCACAACCAAAAGTTGCCACGGTTCTTTATAAGTGAAGTTACTACTGTATCATTTTGATTTTAGCAAACACCAAGTATAACTGCTGATATCTCCCGGGTCACAATGTATTGCAGTATATGGCATACATAAGGGGCAAAGGGCCTGACTGTACTGCCATGCTAGCCAAACATGTCCATGGGATCAGAGTTTGCTGGATGCTACCACAACCTCTGGAATCTAGCAAGACTCCAGAGATGCAGTAGTTCTCTGTGCCTGCTTCCCCCTCATCCATCCGTCTAACACGTGCACAACACAGGGCAGAATCTGAGGGCACGGCTGAACTAGAGAGTTTACAATGGCACAGCTGCACCGCTGTAAGCTCTGTAATGTAGCTGCTCTAAGCCAACAGGAGAGAGCTACTCCAGTCGCTGTGAGCAACAGAAGCTCTTCCACCAACATAACACTGAGGTCGGTATAACTTATGTCACTTGGGGGTGATTTATTCACCCCCTGAGCGACATAAGTTATATCAACATAACCTGTAGTGTAACAAAGCCTTAGCCCTAGACTACACTGGGGGGGAAAGGGGATCGATCTAAGTTACGCAACTTCAGCTAAGTGAATAACATAACTGAAGTCGACGTACTTAGATTGACTTACCATGGTGTCTTCACCTCGGTGAGCCGATTGCTGCTGCTCCCCGGTTGACTCTGACTGCGCCTCTTGCTGAGCTGGAGTACAGGAGTCGACGGGAGAGCGGTTGGGCGTCGATTTATCATGTCTAGACTAAATGCAATAAATTGATCCCCGCTGGATCGATTGCTGCCCAGTGAAGACATACCCTTAGCCTACCTGTGTTATGCTGTTCCAACGCAGGCATCAATAAATGCCAAGCTACAATTTCATACTAAGTCACTAGGTGGCAATGACTGAGAGTTGTAGGGAAATTAAAACAGGGAAGAAGGAGTGAGTGTAGTAGAAAAGTCTGAAATGGCTTCATTACAATAAAGAAATGCTGACGTAGCCTGCTGCCATCTGTCTCTCTTTTGCTAGCCAAGTGGTTGGAAAGCACAGCTTAGACCAAGAGGCAAACTGTAGGATGATTGTCTAGTGTGGTTTTCCTTTCAAAGGCAAGTTGTGATTGTTTTTTAAGACTCACTCTTTTAAGTTTCCCTTTCAGTGTCACTGTTCAGTGACCAGGAGAACTTGCCAAAAGTTGTGATTCAGAAACAGGAGCATTTATGCAGCAAGGGAAGAAGAAAAGCAAGAGGAGAGATGAAATAAAAGGAGTAAGAGGATGAGAAGAGAGGTGTCCTAGGCAGGATTGGGGGCAGTTGCATAAAAAGTGATCCAAGATCCAGTTCTCCCCATAGAATTCTTCCTAGGCCAACACGCTTCCAGCCCTCGATTTTTCCATATATTTTACTGTATCAGGAAACAATCAAACCACAGTAGGCAATTCCTTCAATCTCATGTCTAGAATATGTGAAAAGCATTAGGTAGTAGGTTAGTACTGCTTTTAAAAACGCTATAACTCATTACAATAGTTGTACTATCCTGTGCTTGAACTTAATATGTTATTGGAACAGATGGTTGGGTTCTAGTTTAAACCAATAAGCCAATCAAAATAAATGAGTTTGCCAGTGATTCTTTACTATAATTGGGGCCACTACACTTCCAAGGCCTTTCTTGGCCATTTTCTATAGCTTTTTGACTGATTCTGTGGCACTGTTTGTTTTTACAGTTTACCAAGTCATGCTTGGCCCTTTAAAGAACAGATAGGAGGCACGATCCCTGTCCCCGGAGAACTTGCAGTCTAATTTTAGACATGACATAATGCATGAGGGAAGTAAATGAACAAAATAGGGAAAGGGGTGACAAAGTGAGGCTTAAAACATAGGCAATCTGAGATGTGCTGGTACACGCATTCTGCTAAATGTGTGTTTGTAATAGTTGAGATTTTCAGGGCTGAATTGGCCACATAACTGTCACTGGTGTTAATGGGAGCTGAATAGCTAAATCCCCTAGTGAGCTGTAGAAATATCTAATTCTATGTGGGATGTGAATAACTCACATTTTGTAGGTTCATGGATTCATAAACTATAAGGCCAGAAAGAACCATTGTGATTATCTAGTCTGTCCTCCTGAATAGGACTGAATTAATTCCTGTTTGAACACAAACATATATTTTAGAAAAATATCCTATCTTGATCTAAAGATTTCCAGCAATGGGAAATCCACCACCTTTGGTAAATTGTTCCAATGGTTAATTTCTCTCTCTCAAAAATTCACATCTTAATTTGTAGTCTGAATGTCTCTCACTTCAACTTCCTGACGTTGGATCTTGTTCTATCTTTGCTAGATTGAAGAGCTGTCTATTATAAAATTTATTTTCCTCAGGTAGGTGTTATAGACTGTGATCAAGTCACTCCTTACCCGCCACTTTGTTAAGCTAAACAGATTGAGCTGCTTGAGTCCTTCACTGTTAGGCAAGTTTTTCCAGTCTTTTATTCATTCCCATAGCTCGCTGTGAATCCTCTCCAATTTATCAACATCCTTCTTGAATAGTGGACCCCAGAACTGGACACAATATTCAAGTAGTGGTTGCACCAGTGCCAAATACAGAGGTAAAATACCTCCCTACTCCTACTCAGTATTCCCCTTATTATACATCCAAGGATCACATTAGCCCTTTTGGCCACAGTATCACAGTGGGAGCTCATGTTCAGCTGATTATTCACCCTGACACCCCCCCGTCCCCCAGTCCTTTTCAGAGTTTCTGCTTCCCAGGGCAGACTCCCCCATACTGTAAGTATGGTGTCACGGTCCGGTCAGGTTTTAGGGGTGCAATCCAAATTGGTGAGGGGTTGTACCACTGCCTACCCCATAACCCTGGGTGTCTCACAATGCTTTGCTGTTGTAGCTCCCAAGCTGGGCTTCTCACAACCAGCCTACCAGCACACAGGTCACACCCGCAGCATCTGTGTAAAGCTGCAGCCGTAGCCCAGCAGCTCTCTCCCCAGCAGCCTGCGTGCAACAAACCAGTCACACTTTGGCTTTAGCCTTAGTTACAACCAACAGGGTGACCACAACACACACCCAGTCCCAAATCTCCTCCAAACCGTGTGCCCTAAAGTGTCCAGCCCTCTCCCGGACTACTCAGAGACATACTAAGATTTGTTGCTCCTGTAAAGAGACAAAACTGCATCACAGCTGAATTGGGGGTAAATACACCCTTCCCTTTAAACACATCACAGAGTTGGTTTATGGTAAAAATGAAAAAATGTATTAACCAAATATACGTAGGATTAAATGAGTTCAAGTATGAGGAGTGAAGCTAGAAAGTTAAAAGTAAAGCAAAACAAAATACACTTAGTCTAAAACAATCTACCACGATGCAGGCTTTGTTCAAGATGGTTTCTCTTACCAATCATTCTTCTCCCCAGTCCTGGCTGACTTTCCCTTAGTCAGGACCTTCTACAGAAGTACAAGGTCCTGGCTTCCCTTTTCGTCGTAGGTTAAAGATCTTTGCCTAAGCAAGTTTCTCACCAATATTCAACCCTGCTTGGGTGAAGGGCCCATCTTTCTCAGATTGCAACAGCTCTGGCCTCCTCTGTCTGTCTAGTAACAGATGCCAAAGATGGCGTCAGTCCTTGCTTGTATCTCCCAAATTTCAGTGACTTTGCTTCAGGAGGCAGGAAGCCCTCCTGGTGTGCTCAGCTTGCTGTGTCCACCAGGAAGCTGGCCTCATGCAGTTCTTCCATTTCTGTGGGCTTCCCATCCCCCTGTATGTAAATGGAGCTTCCATTGGTTTGATTCCACCATGCTTAATTCACGTAAGAGACAAGTAAATAGCTGCTCCCACCCCTCCTGTCCAGGTAGGAACTGGCCCTTCCTTAATGAGTATTCATAATTCTTCCTCTGGTGTTCATACATTTCACAGCGATAGTAATCACCAGTGTGTCACTAGCTTTGAGGAAAGACCTCATTCTATACACTTTGAATACAATATTACTGTATTATAAATCAGCTGATTCAGTTGCTTGTCACTTGAGCTTCAGCCCCGTCTTTAGAGACCAGTAAACCGTTTAAATGGGTTCTGTAAAGTAAAACCCAGACTAAGCTTCTATCTCCTCCTGGGTGTAGACACCGTGCTGTCTTCAGGGCCGTCCCTAGGGGGTGCAAGGCCTGGGACATAGGCACCCTGTTTCTAATCTTCTAGGGGGTGCTGCCCAGCCCCACCCCCATTCCACCTCTTCCACCAAGGCTCCATCCCCGCCCCACCTCTTCCCCACCCAGTTCCATCTCCTCCCCCGAGTGCACTGCACCCTGGCCCCTTTCCCCACCCCCCCATGCCTCCTGATGCCACAAAACATCTGAGCTGCAGCAGGCAGTAAGCAGTGAGGAGGGGGAGGCGCTGATTGGCAGGGCCTGCTGGCAGGCAGGAAGCACTGTGGGGAGGAGAGAGGGAGGTTCTGGTAGAGGCGCTTCTCCGCCTCCGCCTGCCACTCACCTCCCCATTCGCCTCCTCACCCCGCTCGCACACTTGCCTCCCACCTCACGTCCCTGCTCATGGGGCCCCACAAAGCGCGGGGCCTGGGGCGGTAGCCCCAATTCACCATACCCAAGGAACGGCTCTGGCTGTCTTCTCCCCTTCTTGTTAGTGTGACATTTGCCTCCACTCCCTTGTTAGCTTGATGTCTGTTTACTGCTTATATGTAAATAGAGGTAAACACACATTCCTTTGTTTAGGATTGTCATGGTATAATTCCCCACTCTGAACCTTAGCGTCCAAAAGATGGGGTACCAGCATGAATTCCTCTAAGCTCAATTACCAGCTTAGAACCTGTAGCGCTGCCACCAACCAGGAATTCCAGTGCCTGGTACACTCTGGTCCCCCCCAAAACCTTGCCTGGGGACCCCCAAGACCCAGTCCCTCTGGATCTTAACACAAGGAAAGTAAACCCTTTCCCTCACTGTTGCCTCTCCCAGGCTCCCCTCCCTGGGTTACCCTGGAAGATCACTGTGATTCAAACTCCTTGAATCTTAAAACAGAGAGGAAAATGCACCTTCCCCCCTCCTTCTCTCTTCCCCTCCCAGATTCTCTCTGAGAGAGACAGTAATCCTAACACAGAGAGGAATTAGCCTCTCTCTCCCCCTTCCCTCCTTTCTCCCCACCAATTCCCTGGTGAATCCAGACCCCGTCCCCTGGGGTCTCACACCAGAATAAAAAAACAATCAGGTTCTTAAACAAGAAACTTTAATTAAAGAGAGAAAAACAGTAAAAATTATCTTTGTGAATTTAAAATGGAATAGGTACAGGGTCTTTCAGCTATAGACGCTGGGAACACCCTCCCAGCCTAAGTATTCAAGTACAAATTAAAATCCTTTCAGCAAAATATACATTGAACTCCTTCCAACCAAATACACCTTTGCAAATAAAGAAAACAAAAACAAATAAACATAAGCCTAACTCGCTTTATCTACCTAGTACTCACTATTCCGAACTTATAAGAGCCTGTATCGGAGAGATTGGAGAGAAACCTGGTTGCACGTCTGGTCACTCTCAGAACCCAAAGTGAACAACAACCAAAAACTAACAGCACACACACAAACTTCCCTCCCTCAAGATTTGAAAGTATCCTGTCCCCTGATTGGTCCTCTGGTCAGGTGGCAGCCTGGCTCACTGATCTTGTTAACCCTTTGCAGGCAAAAGAGACATGAAGTACTCCTGTTCTATTAACCCTTACTTATCTGTTTATGACAAGAATAGACCTGTTTCACAATTCCCTTGACATACCCAGTTTACACACACTTTAGTTATAATTCCAGCATACGTTCATAACCTTAATGTCCATTATGTACATACATCACACATTAATATTAATGATCAATGAGTTATACATTTTCAAAGGATACCTCACAAGACATATTTTGTGCAAAGATTAGTACAGTAGTGTATGGGGTGTGACTGCAGTGTCACATATGGTCTGCTTTCTTTGTTACTATATGTATAACTTTACAGTTGGCCATATTGTTTGCTTGCATCCAGTTTACCAAACAATCCAGACTGTTCTGTATCAGTGACCTGTCCTCTTCATTAGTTACCACTCCCCCTAATCTTTGGGTCATATGCAAACTTTATCAGTGATGATGATGTATTTTCTTCCAGATCATTGATAAAAATGTAAAATAGTGTAGGGCCAAGAACCCTGCTAGAAATACCACCACCCCTGAGGGTGATTGCTTGTTTGCAATTACATTTTAATACCTGTCAGCCAGTTTTTAATCCATTCAGTGGGTGCCATGTTGCTTTTGTATCCATCTAGTGTCTTAATCAAAATATTGGGCAGTACTAAGACAGATGTCTTAACAGAGAAGTCTATTTCAGCAATATATTACTTTTATCAACCATATTTGTAATCTAATTTAAAAAAATCAAGTTAGTTTGACAGGATCTGTTCTCCATAAACCCATGTTTACTGTGAAATGCTAAGAGCACATATAAGAAGGAAGCGCATGGTGGCTTAGTGAATATGGGTCTTCTATGCATATGGGATAGCCAGGAAGAAGGCATGGAGGTGACAGTCGGAAAAGGAATAAAATGAGGTGTCAATGTTAGCATTACTGGGAGGGTGAGAGGAGGGAGTCCTGAGGGAGACAAGGTCAGAGATGTAGGCATCCCAGATACAGTGAAGCCAGAAACAAATTATACAGCCATAAAATTATGGATTGCAAAAAGCCCTGAATATAATAATTACCGGTAGTTCTTTGTGAGCCTGAAACACTTTAGAATGAATGAGAACATCAGAAAGTGTTTCTTTTACTAATAAACAGTTCATAATAGCAGAATTCTATCTACAGGAGCTAAGGTACTGAGCACCCAAACCACTTGGGCCTGAGCCCTATAAGGTTTCAGAGTCAGGTCTTACTCAGCCCTTCTACAGGCAAAACTCAGAGAGGGTGAGGATGGGTAGGCCAGTGGACCTGGCTGTGTTCAATTCCTGGCTTTGTTACAGCCTTCCAGAGAAACTTGGGTGAGTTACTTACTCTCTGTAAAACAGCAATAGTAATCTTTCCTTTTTCCCACCCTTTGTTTGTCTTGTCTATTAAAATTGTAAAGGCTTTGGGGCAGGGCTTTGTTGTGTTTCTACAATTCCTAGCATAATGGGGCCCCAATCTCTGCTTGGGTCTCTCTGCACTACTGTAATACAAAGAATGAGAGGTTTTGCCTGAGTGAGGACTGCAGGATTTGCCCATATAAAATGCCTATTAAAAGAGTACATCGCCCATGGATAGTGCTCTGGGATGTGAGTATCTCTAACTTATTAAATAGATCTATTTTATAGAATGCTTACAATTTTCCATTTAACCTGATCATTGTGCACATAAGCCTGCTTTAATACATATGCATTTACTGGTCTGTGTTGGTCCAAATATTTATTTTAGAAGCAGAGCTTTTTTAATATATTCTATTCTTTGGGCCCAAAATTCCTATTGATTTCAATAGGGGAGTGAGAAGAACGCCTTATGTCTGTATTCGTTGACTGCCAGCATCGTATTGCTGTTGGTCTGGTACAACCTGGGAGCAGCAGGAGGCTACTGAGCAAGGGCACATGAGAGCTGCACAAAAGATTGCTGAATAAAACCCTGTAACAAACAAAAAAAATAACCAAATGGGAAGACTGTACAGCATAAGGATTTGAAATGAATTTCAGCCAATGTATACTGTGTGCATCGCATTACAATTAAAAAACACATACAGCTGAGTGGAAAGCCCACTAATTATTTTATATACTGCGCCAGAACTGTGCATGGCCCTTTATAGACAAATAACATTAATGCTGCCTACCCTGAGAAACGTACAATGCCGAAGGATGTATGATAAAAGGAAAAGGCGTTATTTAATAAGTCTGATGTGCAGCATTATCTACAGGCCTGTTTTTGCACTGTAGCCTGTTTAAACGAATTCCTAGGAGGAGAAAAAATATTAAACATACTTGATCGTGTTCATTTAAATTGGAGTGGGCAAAGATGTCGTGGAAAGCATTTTTCTGTATTTTAATAGGTTCCTTTAAGCCTCCTTTACAAGGATGAGTTAAGTGATCTCGTTGTCATGTCATTATCACATTTTGAAGTTAAACAGCTACATGATCTATGAACTCTCATCGCACGCTTAATTACTCCTGCGTTTTTCCCCTATTCTTGAAATACATTATATTTCTTTGGCAGTCCGCCGGGAGCAATGACTGCTTTTGTGACAGCGACATTGCCAGTGGTGTAAAAATCTATGCATCTGTCAGGTTTCCCCATGTGAAACATAATTGCTTAATTTCCATTTGAAAGTACATCCCTGACATTAGAACAACGTAGACGCACCAAGGATAATAATGATTTCCTGACACCTACAATGGGACATAATGTGGTAATAAATATGTGTGCAAAATGAATGCTCTGTGCACAGAGGGAGCAGGTCTGAATTTACAGCTGCAGATGAAGTGTTCCTCAGGAAAAAAAATAATAAAAAGAACGAAACCAACAGATTAGCATCAATGTGAGTCTATGTCAGCCAGATGGCTTGCTGTGGAAAAAGAGCTTCCCTGCTTTATTCCAGTAACCCTGCCTAACAGGCTGAATGTCTGAGATGAGAGGGGAAAAAATGAGCTCATTCAGCTGGTTTTTTTGTTTTGTTTTTTTGCCTATGTACAGCTTAAGCTGAAGCGAAGGAGGCAGCTTGAAACGAATACAGAAGTTGTACCTGAACAATGATGTGTTAGACTGTATTTATAATTCAGTGGCAAGGGCCAGGAGAGCTCAAAGTCAGGCGTTCAAACATTCAGACAGGATAACATAAAAGCAGTGACAGTAAAGGTGGAGAAAACCCCTGTGAAAGTGCTAAGTCAACATTGTGCTGCAGGATTTAATGCTGAAGGCCAAATCTTGGGGAGATTGAAGTGTTTAGAAATCTATATTCCTAGAGGGGAAGATATTGAGGAAATTTGTGTCCAAAAATAAGCCCATGTTTTCAAAACTGGCTGCCAAAAGTTAGGCTTCTAAATTCATAGCGGCAAAGAACGTTGGTCTTGTAATTACAGCCCTGCCTGAGATTCAGGTAGTCTGAGTTCAATAGCTGTCCTCCACAGACATCCTGTGTGCATTTGAGCAAGCCACCAAACACCTATCTGCCTCAAATCCTCGCCTATAAACAATAATAATTTCTTTCTCCCACCTTTCTTGATCTTGTCTATTTAGACCATATGCTCTTCAGAGCAGGGATGGACTCTTACTGTATGTTTGTATAGCACCTTGAACAATGGGGCCTTGGGCTCTGTTGGCGCCATAACATGCTACTGTCATGCAAATAATTTTTCGACAAGTTAATACAATTAGCCTGATTTCCAAGGTGCTTGGTGCCTGCTCCCATTGATTGCAGAGAGATCTGAGGTTGCTCAGCAGGTCTGAAAATCAGTTTATAATGAGGTGAATAAAGGTATGCACCCATTTTTTAAAAGTGTGGTCATAGTGTCCAGCTCTCTAAAGAGAGGTGAGAACAGAATACTGTATTTACAGTAACACCTTGCTAGTCAAGTATGAGTTCAATAAATTTCTGATAAGGCAGTTACTTAACCAGACAGCTGCTTTGCATAACAGGGATGAAGGCCTAGAATTTCTGGATTCCAGTGGGAACGAAGCACACCTTGGGAGCTGTGACGAGCGCTCTTCTGAAGAAAGGCTGCAGAAGTAATCAGAGTGACTGCTACACACTGTCTGGCTGTTAGACATAATGAGTAGAAGAGAGTCTTTTTGTTTTCAGTAAGAGAGTGGGTCAAGGCCTCTATCTAGGATGGAGCTTGGTGCAGTTGGCAAGAGTTGGGTGGTTGTTTATTCTGCACCCAATGAGGATGCCTTGGAACATGAAGGGACAGATGAGGACCCCTAGTTGCTTGGATGTTTACCTTAGATTTGGTTTTATGTAGATGCTAATGCTAAATGTGCTTAGAGTATCCACCCCTTCATTCTCTGCCTGTCTTTGGCAGTGAGTGAATGTCTGTCATGTGAATGTCTACAAAAAATTACCGTTTTAATGACCTGTTTGCTTCAATTAAGGCTGAGCTATTATCTTTCCAAAGGGGGGAGCAGATCAGCAGGATGGGAGAGCAGAGCATTTAAGGGGCCAGCTGAAATGCAATGTGTGTGGATTTGGAAAGGCTGTGTGTTGAATCTGTGACATTGCAATATTTCAGTCATCACATTTCTAACTCAGGTTCATGCATCATTTGCTATGAAAGTTTTGAGATTTTAATCAGTGTTTGAAGAGTAAATTGATATAGTCTAATCATTTCGAATCTCTGGCAAACTACCAAAGTGTATTATGTTAAGTGTATGTTATGTATTATACAAGCTGCTTGCTGAAAATTAATTGAGTATTCCCATGCTAGATAATGTTTCTACGTTCCCTGGAGCCCATCTCTTTGCATGTGAGCGTTTTCCCAAGTGCAGTGCAGATGTCAGAGAAAAGGTGAATATATAACATATGTAAAAGACTGGCTTTGTCACACAGTATAGTATCGAGCTTTCTATCCCTATTTACTGGCTTGTGTGGTTGTTGATTTGTCTACATAATGTGTATTAGGAAAACTGCTGGACACAAAATGAAATGTATCTTCAAAAGCAGCAAAGTAAAGGCAAGCCTGTGCCACAAGACTATTAAATAAAAACGCAGATGTGTTCACATTCCCGCCTATGAATTATATGGCTTGGCATGTGAATTACCCCATATAAATAACAGAATTAAGTGCTCAGTCAATATAGGTAGACCATTTGCTATTGTATGGTGTCTTAAAGAGCCAGTTGGTTACCTATGTGACGTTCATCTTCCCTCTTCTTCCTGAAGTGCACTTGAGACAACTCTCTGGTCAAATGTGTAGAAACATGTTCATTCTTCTTCGAGTGATTGCTCATATCCATTCCAGTTAGGTGTGTGTGCCGCGCGTGCACATTCGTCGGAAAACTTTTACCCTAGCAACTCAGTGGGCCGGCAGGCCGCCCCCTAGAGTGGCGCCGTCATGGTGCTCGATATATACCCCTGCTGGCCTACCCGCTTCTCAGTTCCTTCTTACCGCCCGTGTCGGTCGTTGGAACAGTGGAGCGCGGCTTAGCTGACCTCCACTTCCCTAGCTACTCGTAGTTCTCGTATATAGTTATGTTATAATCCTTTTATATATATATTTGTATAGTTATACGTTTTTTCTTTGCTAACATAGTTAGTTTAGTAATAGTTAGCGGGGTTCAGGAAGTAGCCCCTTCCCTGCACCCGGTGCCGGAGCCCATGCACGGCTCACCGGGTTTTAAAATGGGCTCGGCATGCCAGAAGCCGATGCCGACGGGAGATCCACACGACTCCTGTTTGAAGTGCCTCAGGGAATCACACTTGACAGCTAAGTGCCCCATTTGCAAGGCTTTTAAGCCGAGAACAAGAAGGAGCGGGACTTTCACTTACCCCTCCACCTTTGGCACCGAGCGATGATCAAGCGGCTGGCAGAAGCGCCTCCTCGGCACCGGACCCCGCCGGTACTACCAAGGCCTTTCGGCACCGGCCATCGCCGGCACCAAAGTCGACTCGGCACCGCTCCCTTCCTCCGAGGTCGAGAAAGCCTACAATTCCCGCTGGTGCCTGACGGCTCCCCGGCACGCACCGTGGTTGAGCCCCCTGCTCCTGCTGCTTCCATGCCACCCGCATCGCAGCCAGAGAGCTCGTCTAAGTCGGATCGCCCGGCACCGACACCTGCAGAGGCACCGATGACATTGGCACCGTCGATCCCGGTCCCACAAGGGCTGTCGAATCCGGTGCCTGACAGCTCCCCGGCACGCGCTGTGGTTGAGCCCCCTGCTCCTGCTGCTTCCGTGCCAATGGCACCGCAGCCAGAGGGCTCGTCTAAGTCGGATCGCCCGGCACCGACACCTGCTGAGGCACCGACGACGTCGGCACCGTCGATCCCGGTCCCACAAGGGCCGTCGAATCCGGTGCCTGACAGCTCCCCGGCACGCGCCGTGGTTGAGCTTACTGCTCCTGCTGCTTCCGTGCCAACTGTACTGCAGCCAGAGAGCTCGTCTAAGTCAGATCGCCCGGCACCGACACCTGCAGAGGCACCGATGACATCTGCACCGTCGATTCCAGTCCCAAAGGGCCATTGAATCCGGTGCCTGATGGCTCCCCGGCACGCGCCGTGGTTGAGCCCCCTGCTCCTGCTGCTTCCGTGCCAACGGCACCGCAGCCAGAGAGCTCGTCTAAGTCGGATCGCCCGGCACCGACACCTGCTGAGGCACCGACGACGTCGGCACCGTCGATCCCGGTCCCACAAGGGCCGTCGAATCTGGTGCCTGACAGCTCCCCGGCACGCGCCGTGGTTGAGCTTACTGCTCCTGCTGCTTCCGTGCCAACTGCACCGCAGCAAGAGAGCTCATCTAAGTCGGATCACCCGGCACCGACACCTACCGAGGCTCTGACAACCTCGGTGCCATCGATCCCGGTCCCACGAGGGCCGTCGAATCCGGTGCCTGACAGCTCCCCAGTATGCACTGTGGTTGAGCCTGCTGTTCCCTCCATGCCGGAGACATTACCAACGGCGAGGGATCTCATTGCCATGACAGAGTCGATGCTGCCTGACCCCGGCACCGCCGGTGCGGGTAATACAGTCTCTTCATATGACCGTCCTCTGTCAGCACAGCAGAGCGGCACCGTTCATGATCACGGTCCCGCAGACGTTCCAGGTCCTGTCGGCACGCCCGACACCACTTGCAGTCCCGGTGCTGTTTTCCTCATCGGTACTGGTCGCGCTCGCCGCACCGGTCGGTATCCCGTTCGCCGACCCGCTACTATCGGCACCGTTCTGACTCCCGGCACCGAGACAGGTACCGTGATTCCCGTAGCCTCTCCCTGAGCCTCAAGATCTCGGTCGACCTCCCGGCACCGTTCTGGTTGCAGGTCTGGATCTCATTCCAGGTACCGGTGCCGGTCCCCGGTGCCGAGTTGGGCAAGGTCAGATAGAGTCAGAGACTCTGCCCATGCCTTTTTTTAGTACCTCCATGGCCATCCAGACACGCATCCGTGTCATCCCACATGCGCAGATCTTATGCTCAGGACCACGATTCTGATACGCCCCCCAACAACCTGAGGTGTAGGAGGTCCCAGAGATAGAGGACCCGGTATGGTGCCCTCTAAGGGGTACAATACTCGTCTGTCCGCTCTCCTCTCTGCTCACTAGTCTTTCAGTCTGTTAAGGAGAGGTATTGGCATGGCCAGCGAGCGCCAGCCCCGAAACCGAAGGAGGCTTGGCAAATGAACCTACTTGGCCACCAGGTGTGCTCTGCAGAGGCCCTGCAGCTCTGGGTAGCAAAGCAACAAGCCTTGCTTAGCTGCTATAATTATAGCACCTGGGTGAGGGTAGTTTAGTTTATGGAGTTTCTCCCTCAAAACTCCCGCCAAGAGTTCGCTGCCGTCTTGGAGGACGGGGGAAAAAGGTACCTAGAGCGTCCCTCCAGGCCTCGTTGGACGCAGCAGACTCAGCAGCCAGGACTCTGGCCTTTGGTGTCGCCATGAGGTGCATCTCATGGCTTCAGGTTTCAAACCTCCGGCCGGAGCTGCAGTATACCATTCAGGACTTACCCTTTGTTGGTAAAGGCCTCTTCGCGGCAAAGACAGCCCCAGGCTGCGAAGCCTGATGGACAACAGGGTCCTAATGCGCTCTCTCAGCATGCATATGCCAGCGACCAAATGCAAGCCTTTCTGTCCCCAGCCGCCATACTCTGTGCCTAGCCAGAGACAGGACTTTGGCAAAAGGCGAGGCCAAAGTGGTCGCAGACAAACGTCACGACCCCTAAAGAGCCAAGGTCAAGGTCCCTCGCAATTACCACTGGGACCAAAGACGAACCTTCCAAGGTGCACCAGTCACAGGCCGGGATCCCAATTCCGCTTTCTCCTGGCGTGGCCCCAGTTAAGTTCAGATCGCTGGGTCCTGCGCACGGTGAAGCATGGATACCACCTCTAATTTGTTCCAACCCTGTCCCCCTTCAGGGACCCCTCTCACGAGCATTTCCTCATACAAGAGGTGCAGACGCCGACGGACGAAAGGGGCAAAGGGTTTTACTCCCGTTATGCCCTAGTCCCCCACTCGAACGGAGGTCTCAGACCTTCCTAGTCCTGCACGGTCTCAACCAGTTTAGGATAAGGTTGGAGTTCCGCATGGTATCCCTGGGAACCATTATCCCATCCTTGCCTCCTGGGGACTGCTATGCCGCCCTCGATATGAAGGACGCGTACTTTCACATCGCCATCTTCCCTCCGCACAGGAGATACCTCCGCTTTCTAGCCAACCATCAGTACTTCTGGTTTACGGTCCTGCTGTTTGGCCTTTCTACAGCCCCACGGGTATTGTCCAAGTGTATGGCCATAGTCGCCGCCTACCTTCGCTAATGTCGGATATGCGTTTTCCATATCTGGACGATTCGCTTATCCAAGGAGACTCCAAGACACAAACCACTCAGCATGTGGTCATCGTCACGGTCTTATTCACAGGTCTAGGCCTGATGATTACTATAGAGCAATCCACTCTGGTTCCCACGCAGAGGTTGGACTTCCTAGGGGCTATCCTGGTCTCCGATCTAGCCGGAGCCTGCTTACCACAGCCGCGGTTTTAGGCGATGGCAACAATCATCCAAGGTCTGCAGACTTTCCCAACGACCTCGGCTCGCACTTGTCTCATCTCCTGGGTCCATGGCTGCCCGCAAGTTTGTAACCAAACACGCCAAGCTCCGCCTCCGTCCTCTCCAAGTCCGGCTCACCTCGGCATACCGCCCAGACAGGGAACCAATGGTCATGGTAGTCACCGTTCCCTCGAGCACCTTAGGCTCCCTAGAGTGGTGGCTAACTCCCTCCCTGGTGTGGGCAGGGATGCGGTTCCATCCACCCCAGCCCTCACTGCCCCTGACGATGGACGCGTCATCTCTCTGCTCGAGTGCTCATGGTCACCTCCAAGCTTAAGGCCTTTGGTCTTCTCGGGAGCTGGCATTCCACATCAATGCCCCAAAAATGAGAGTAGTCCGCCTGGCGTGCCAGGGGTTCCAGCGGCAGCTGCGAGGCCATGGTATCTCGGTGTTTACAGCCAACGCAATGGCCACGTGCTTCATAAATAACCAGGGAGGGACATGGTCCTCCCCCCCTTTTGTCAGGAGGCCATCCATTTCTGGGACTTTTGCATGGCCCACTCGATGGAGCTGGTGACGTCCTTTCTCCCAGGCGTTCGGAACGCCTTGGCGCTTTGACTCAGCAGGTCTTTCCTGTCTTACGAGTGGTCACTCTGTCCCATGTGAGGCATTCTGCTTTCCAGAAGTGGAAATTTTTCCTCACATAGGCCTGTTCACTCACCGCGAGAGCAGAAAATGCCAGATGTTCTGCTCCTTCCAAGGTCTCTCCTCGGGATCGATCTTGGACGCATTCCTGATGCCGTGGAAAGGCCAACTCCTTTATGCCTTCCCACTGTTCCCACTGGTTCATTAGGTCCTACTCAAACTCCGCAGGGGCAGAGCGCGCATCATCATGATCACTCCAGCGTGGTCCAGGCAGCACTGATATACCACGTTGCTCGGCCTGTCAATAACCAACCCAATTACCCTGCCACCACACCCAGACCTCATCACTCAGGGCCACGACAGGCTTCGTCACCCGGACCTGCAGCCTCTTCGCCTCACGGTGTGGCTGCTGCGTAACTGAGCCAGGGTGGCAGGAAGCCTTCCACCTGGTCAACGTACCTGGCCGAGTGGACGCGTTTCTTCTACAGGTGCAATACGCTCGATCTTGCTCCTACTGAGGTCTCGATCCCCTCTATTTGGCCTGCCTCTGGCCTTCAGCGGCAGGACATGGCGGTATCATCGCTGAGGGTACACTTGGCAGCCATCTCTACCTTCCAGCCAGGCTAAGGTGGACGTTCCGTGTTCTCACACTCTATGGATTCGAGGTCCCTCAAGGGCTTGGAGCGCTTGCACCCTCGGGTGCGCCGCCCAGCCCCAACCTGGGACCTCAACCTAGTTTTAACCAGACTTATGTCTCCCCCATTCGAGCCGTTCGCGACCGGCCCTCTGCTATACCTGTCTTGGACGACAACTTTCCTCGTAGCTGTTACATCGGCCAGACGAGTCTCCGAGCTCAGAGCTCTTACGGTGGTTCCACCGTACACTAGGTTTCACAAAGACAAGGTGCAGTTATGACCACACCCGGCTTTCCTCCCTAAGGTGGTTTCGGCCTTTCATGTTACCCACAGATCAACGCAATGGGCGCAACAATTGCACTCCCTGGACATCTGTAGAGTGCTCGCATTTATATTGCGCTGACAGAACCATTTCGTAAGGTGCCCCAGCTCTGTCACGGTAGCAGACCAAAGGGAAGGCTTGCTTGTTTTCCTCTCAGAGGATCTCATCTTGGGTGATGGCGTACATCCGCACTTGTTATGATTTGGCTCATATTTCCCCAAGCCACATCTGTGCATTCTACCAGGGCTCAGGCTTCATCTGCCGCCTTGCTGGCTCGTGTTCCTACCCATGAGATCTGTCGCGCAGCTCCATTGGTCCTCAGTCCATACCTTTGCTTCGCAGTATGCCCTGGTTCAACAGTCAAGAGATGCTGTAGCCTCTGGCTCAGCAGTTTTCATTCTGCCACATTTCACTCCGACCCCACCGCCTACGTAAGGCTTGGGATTCATCTAACTGGAATGGATATGAGCAATCACTCGAAGAAGGAAAGACGGTTACTCACCTTTGTAACTGTTGTTCTTCGAGATGTGTTGCTCATATCCATTCCACACCCGCCCTCCTTCCCCACTGTCGGAGTAGCCGGCAAGAAGGAACTGAGGAGCGGGTGGGCCAGCAGGGGTATATATCGAGCACCATGACGGTGCCACTCTAGGGGGCGACCTGCCGGCCCACTGAGTTGCTAGGGTAAAAGTTTTCCGACGAATGTGCACGCGCGGCGCACACACCTAACTGGAATGGATATGAGCAACACATCTCGAAGAACAACAGTTACAAAGGTGAGTAACGTCTTTTCTCAAGCCTAAGCATAGAGAGAAAAAGTCATTCATTTCCCATGAAGAGAGAACAATTCATGTAATTTGTGTCATTTCCCCCTTTGATTAAAAATATGAGAGGCCTTGATTGACTTGGAGAGGAGGTCAGTTCATCCCTCTTGACCCCAGATAAGGTGAAGCCCAAGGATGACTGTGGGTAGAAATGAGATTTGAAAGGCCCTTGTCCCTTCACAAAAGGGCCATGACTATTTTCAGTGGGTTTAGTTTGCTCATTGGCTTAGAGAATTTGATATACAGTAACTTCTCACTTAACGTTGTAGTTAACATTCCTGAAAAATGGGACTTTAAGCGAAACAATGTTAAGCGAATCCAATTTCCCCATAAGAATTAATGTAAATAGCGAGGGGTTAGGTTCCAGGGCCTTTTTTTTTTTTTTTTTTGCCAGACAAAAGACTATATATATATATATATATATATATATATATGTATACGCACTCACACAGTGTAAGTTTTAAACAAGCGATTTAATACTGTACACAGCAATGATGATTGTGAAGCTTGGTTGAGGGGATGGAATCAGAGGGTGGGATATTTCCCAGGGAATGCCTTCCTGCTAAATGATGAAGTAGCAATTGGCTGAGCCCTCAAGGGTTAACTCACTGTTGTTAATGTAGCCTCACACTCTACAAGGCAGCGCGAATGGAGGGAGGGGAGACAGCATGGCAGACAGAGACACACTCTCTGTATGTGTGTGAGAGAGAGATGCACTTTTCCCCTTTAAGTACGCTGACCTCACTCTTAAGTACACTGCCTTGTTAAGTTAATCAGCAAGCTGAGACACAGCTGCTGCCAGGAAGCTCCCTCCATCCTGAGCCCTGTCGTGTGTGTCCCCCCCCTGCTCTATGGAGCTGGGGTAAGCGGGGTGCAGGATCGGGGAGAGGGGGACACCCTGACATTAGCCCCCTTCTTCCCCTCTTCCCCCCACACAGCAAGCAGGAGGCTCGGGGAGCAGCTCCAAGGCAGAGAGCAGGCGCAGCACATGACAGTCGGGGGAGGGACAGCTGAACTGCTGGCAATTGGTAGCCTGCTGGGCAGCTGCAGCTTAGGAGAGCGAGGAGCTGAGAGGGGGAGCTGGTAGGGCGGCTGCCGGTCCACCCTGGTTCCAAGCCCCCACCAGCTAGCTCCAATGGGCTGCTCCTCCTGCAAGCAGTGGACAAAGCAGGTAGCTGCCAAACTACTCATAGACTCATAGACTATAGGACTGGAAGGGACCTCGAGAGGTCATCGAGTCCAGTCCCCTGCCCTCCTGGCAGGACCAAATACTGTCTAGACCATCCCTAATAGACATTTATCTAACCTACTCTTAAATATCTCCAGAGATGGAGATTCCACAACTTCCCTAGGCAATTTATTCCAGTGTTTAACTACCCTGACAGTTAGGAACTTTTTCCTAATGTCCAACCTAAATCTCCCTTGCTGCAGTTTAAGCCCATTGCTTCTTGTGAAGCTCCCTACGTTAGAAGGGAGCATTGCACAACTTTAAACAAGCATGTTCCCTAATGGATCAGCAACGTAACAATGAAACACCATTAACTGGAATGATTTAAGTGAGGAGTTACTGTAATAAGAAAATGGATTCGTTACAGTGCAGCTTTCATCCCAGCTCTTTTATATGTGGCAGCAGTAATATGTGGCAAGACAACTTCTGATCATTTGACACCTTTCATTAGGATGTTGAGTATAAACAATAAAAAATTAAATACTCTTGAGCTTCCCTGCCAATGTGGTTCTTCAAGCCCCCTCCTCTAGGCAATGGTCCTCAAACTTTTCACAGTCAAGCCTCCCCTTACCCTGTTTGTGTCCCGCCACCCGGAGCCAGGCTGAGAGTGGGGCCAGGGCTCAGGTGTGGGGGCATGGACAGAGGTAAGGGGCTGAGGCTGGGGCCACATCTGGGGTGGGCCTGGGGTCGGGACCGGGAAGGGGCCTGCAGCTAGGGGCCGAGGCTGGGAGCAGAAGCCACAGTTGAGCCACAGTGGGGGACCAAAGCTGAGGATGGGGTTCGTGTTGGGGTTGGGTCCAGGGCCATAGCTGGGGGTGGGGCCAGAGCAGAGTTGGGGGCAGAGCGGGGATGGGTGGCGCTCCCTCCCTGCGCCTGTGGAGGCTGGCCCAGGCCCTTTTGGAGGAACTCTGCTCTAGGGGTAAGAAGGTAGTTCAGTCTGTGTTCCTATCAAATGTTTGGACTCTGTGGTGGCAGTACTGGGCCCTGGAATGGGACTGCCAACTCCTTTCACAGAGCCATAGTACAGCCGTTAGAACTTAACTCAGTGGTTCTCAAACTTTTGTACCGGTGCCCCCTTTCACACAGCAAGCGTCTGAGTGTGACCCTCCCCCCTATAAATTAAAAACATTTTTTGTATATTTAACACCATTATGAATGCTGGAGACAAAGCAGGGTTTGGAGTGGAGGCTGACAGCTCGTGACCCCCCTATGTAATAACCTTGTGACCCCCAGTTTGAGAACCCCTGACTTAACTGTCACGCACTTCCTATATAGGAGGTACCTACTGGAATCTCTTACCTAGTGGTGAATGCTTGTGTCTCATGAACATTTCCCAGAGCCAGAACTGGGGGAAGGGAGTTTAGAAAGAAGGGGGACTTTCATTTTAGACTGATATGCCAGAATAGGGAATTTTGAGAGCCTGGAGACCCAGCTCTCCCACTCAATCACTGTGTGGCCTTAGGTGAATCATTTCACCTTTCTACTCATTTCCTCTTATGTTAATTAGAGATAATTATCTGCATTGGGAGCTCTCACCATGAAAGATGCTGTATTATGTCACCGTGCAACCAACTCACCACCAGCTGTTCGTAGGGACAGAACCTGGGAACACCAGCAGCAAAAGCACAAGCAACCAGTGCTTAGCTAACGGGGTTAACTCTGCTAGCCTACAGTAGCAATCTCAGGCTCTTACCCTCCATCTGAGCCAGCCACTAGAGGGAAATATGAGCACACACTTAACTAATGAGTTATATATCAGCAAATGTCTGAGCCGCCCAGGAATCTGAAGACTGCCACTTTGTCATGAACTTACCATGTTATCATCAAGTGGAGATAGAAGCCATGATCCTCAGTCCCTGTTATTTGAGCTAAAGGAATAAACGCCCATAGAATTAAGTAGCAACTTTTTAGTCTCTATATGTGCCAGCCACTAGAGGGAGACATGATCACAGATACTTAGCCAGCACCTTACACCAATTATTACTGGGTCTCAGAATCACTGAGCTTCAGTTCTAACATAATTTCAATGCTAGAACCCAAGAAGTCTGGGTCAGTATTACCTCTGTGCCTTGAGGATAATGCCAAGGATTTGATTTGTGTAAGTATTCAGGTAGGTTATGAATTCTGTCAAACAATTTGGTACGTGTTAATATTACAAAATACTATTTGACTAAATTAGCTACTCAATCTTATTGACAAGCCAAGCAACCAGAGCTCTATCTTCATTTAAGGTGCAGTTGCTGTGTCCTAAGTAATATCACATTTTTATATTAAGAGCCAACTGGGGAGGACACATACAGTATTAGATTACTTTTTAATAAGGAACAAAAGCTCATCTGTTTCCTTGAAAGCAATGCACTGAATTTACCTTTCTTATTACAGTACTGGATTGCTTAACATCAGGAATGAAACTTTATTATCTTTCATTACAGTGCTTGATAACAATGTTGTAAATTTTATTGTTCCTTATTTTCCTTTTATTACAACAAAACACAAAACCTAGACTGTGCATTGCCGTCGCTAAAGTGCTGTGTCCTCGTCTGATCTGAAAGCTGCTGTTCTGCATCCCCCTTTGTATGCTCTCCATTACACAGCCTGGCTTCAGCCTCTGACAAAGAACAAAAAGAGGTGTGAAAAAAAAATAAGTGAAATCGCCAAGGAGTCCCCTGCGGTGAACAGAGCCAGCTTTTTAGCAATCCCAGGAGGAAACACTGACAAAATTGCTGATACCCTTTCTTAGACGCTGGCTTTGTCCTATGAGAGCAGATATTCTCACAGGCAAAGCTGATGCATTTGGGTCTGCTTTATCTGACAGAGCGGCTATTTTGTTTCTAAACTTCTATTGTCACTTGACATGTATCGAGTTCTGTATTTCTGTGTAACAAAAGCAACAACAAGAGCTAAAACCTCTAAGTCAAAGTTTGCTAGAAACCCGCTCAACTAACTGGTGGAGAGATGGGGAACAGAAAAGAGAAATGGAACATATCCAGAGTTATGGAATGAGCATGAGGTGGCTAGCAGGAGAGCACAGGGTAACAGGGAGCTGGAGGAGGGTAAAGTCCCTAAGACATGCATTGTACCACTCAACACCCACCCTTCCAGCAGTTTAAAAGCAGTGATTCTGGCCTAGGAAGTTATGTTCTAGGAACATGGTGGCTACTTGTCAATCCGTTTATCATAGGGTTTTATACTGCAGACTGCCACCATAATGTGGGAGCACCTTCCACATAACTCTGATAATAGCAGTGGCGTCCTTAGTAGAGGCCTTCGTGGCTCAGAAAGAGAATTGGAGGGTTGAAGTGAGGAGAAAACAAAGATTCATAGAGCTCTATCTGGGAGGAAGAATTCCCTTGCATTTCAACGTGAGGATGCTGAAATGCAAATGGCTATGAAGGTAGTGGCTGCAAGGTAAATTCATATAGCATCGCTAAAAGCTGTACTGCTGATTAGAGACATCCCCTATGATCTGACCGCGGAAGGCTCTGTCTGCACAAAGTGCAGTAACGTGACTGCTTTAACAGCTGGACTTTAGCATCATCGGGGTACGAATAAAGTTGTAGATAAAACTGGTTATAACAGTGTTTTGCCAGGCACAGTGGATAAGGCCAAATCAGGTTCTTGAAGCTGCTTTAACTTGGGTTGAGATTGGAGCAGAACATGCTTTAACACAGTTTAATACTGCTCAAACCCTCTGATGATCTGGGTTAGATACAATAATTGTATTTAAACTTTGCATAAGCTGTAAATCCTGATTGTTTGCCTTGTGTAGGCCAGTCAATGACCCAACTACATTTATGCCTGGATTTTGAAAGGCCTTCTTTACAATAGTGATTTGCCCCGGGTACGACACTGGTGGACAGCCACTGCGCAGGCACAAACCCTAGGGCAGACAAGCAAAGCCACCGTAAGCTACAAGCTGCATTGGTGCAGTTTACTTCAGTTGCAAGCAGGGGTAAGTTGAACCAGTGCAAGTCCCTAGGTGTTTTCAGTGGTGTAACCGCCTCATTACAAAAGGCTGAAATCCCCAGTGTGGACATGGTTTAAGTCACTAATCACCATGGTGAGCAGAGGAGACATGACAGCAGACTGTTCTGGATCATCTTTCCCTCTCCTTATGTGAAATAAAGTAGTAGGAGTATTTTGAAATAAATCCTTGATGTACTCACCATATGCAAGGCTGCTGCTGGTGAGCAGCTGCTGGCTGTCAGCATGCTTCATAACAGCAATAGTCTTGCTGACTAGGTTTCCCAGATCATCTGCCTCTACAAGAAGGGGGAGGAAGGAGACCACACATGACAATGTGCACTCTTTATATTAGGCATTTGTAGGAAGAGGAGCTTTGAAACAAAGGCCTGAAAGTGCGAAGAGGAGAAGGGAAGACTTTCTGGGCTACATTTTTGAAAACTGGAAACTTACCTGCACTCACAAAAATGGTATGTGCAACGGTCTGGCTGCATTTGTGTGTGCAGTTACAACAGCGATATGTGCAGAGTAGGCATTCAAGTTAGTATGTGCTATAACTTCCCTCCATTTTCTATGCTTTGGCCCTAACTGTAGCCCCAGAATGCATAGCATGTGTAGCCTCTGTTGTTTACCATGTGCTGACTAATGATTGCACACATCTAGGAGGATGCTATAAACTGTGGTCGTTTTCAAGTTCCCAAAGTTCAGAACAATTAGCCCTTGCCAGAAACTGTCTTTTCACCTAGTTAGATGTGAAGTGGGATCACATTTATTCACTTTTTGGTCACTGATATTCCCATCTGCCAATATTTCACTAGCTAAATAAGACAGTGGCCTAAAACTGCGTCAGGTGATATGTGAACAAATGAATGTGCAAAGAGTTTTGCATCTGGACCAAAGTAGGGTGCCTACTTTCATAGTGTCTTCATTGTGTTTCATTTTTCATGGTTTCCACAGCACAGAAGCAACTATTCAACTGATGTGCTTTGCCAAGACAAACAGTCAAGCTTATTTTACAGCTAACTCCACTCCCTTTGGGGTCCTTTTTATTTTTCTGTTTGCTCCCTCCCCTGTCCCCAATCCTCTGCTATAGCTTCAGACTCTGTAATCCTTGTTCCTCACTTTGCCTTGTCTCTATACTCCCCATTTCCCTTTCACACCCTCCCTTTCCTTCGTTCTCTTATTCCTCTGCACCTATTAACTCTCACCTCTGCCCTCACACCATGCACACTTTTATATTCACTTAAAAAACCCAAATGATTAAAAATAACTTGTAACATTTGCCAGCCATCATCTTAATCACTCTGCTTATAGGTTACACCTTTATCCCCAAGTCCGTTGTCTGTCTTGTCTATTCCAAACTCTTCAGGGCAGGGACAGTGTTTATAACTTCTCAGTCTTCTAGAGCTAAGGCCTAGATCTAGGTCCATCTCTAACCTCTAGGTATTTGCCATCTGTAACTTCTCTATTTCTCTTATTATTCTTTGCTGCTTGTTTCATGATGAAATTAACTCTTTGTTCCCATCACTATTATAGCATCTAAACGTTATTTTTTAAAAATCACCTTATTATCTCAACTCCAAGTGGCAAGAACCTTAAATCTGAAGTCCTCATTAGCAGCCACACACACACACAGGGAAAAAAAAAGATATCCGGCCATAATGATGTAAATTATTAATTTTTTTTAGGATTTTTATGGGCTTCTAATGAATAAAATTTGGCTTATTAGTTGAACTGAATAGTTTATAATATAATTTTCAAGACTATAAAGACAACATCCATTACATTTGGTTACAAATAATTGTATTTTAGTCATATATATATATTGTTAGTTTAAAGTTACTCCCTAGAAAATGTAGTTTGTGCTGATCTTAGGCCTGATTGTCAAAACTGTCATTTAAATCAGTGGAAATGCAAGTACCCAGCACCTCTGAAAATCAGGCCCTCTGGGATTAAATGATTGTCTGAGATGCTGTATTAAACGTTAGTTTGAGGGCATAGATTTCAAATCTAAGGCAAGGTTATAAGTATGCGATGTAGGTGTAATGTAGGAGGCAAAGGTGTTCTCTATGAAGTATGAGCTTTATGTTAATAAAGAGAGAAATATCATTTTGCATCCTAGATATGGATTAAGATGTTTCTCTTAGCTCACCCGTCTGATCCGTGTGACTGGAATGCTGCTTTTCTGCTCTCCCCATGATTTCATTCTCAGTTGCATATAGATTCTGCCTCAGAATATAGGTGGTCATTTTTCCTTTGCCTTTCACCTCAATTTCTCCCCTTTCAACTATTTCGAAGCCTTGATTTTGTAAAGCTCTGCACAATGGAAGATATGGGACAACCATTAGGACAAAGAAGTCTAAGTTGGGATTTGGAGCGAGAAGGATGAAGGATAAATTTTGCAGCGCAATATTTGTAGGGTTGGATGCGTTTTTTTAGCGCTGTTTTTGTAAACAGGACAACAATATCAAAGCAAAAGTTCATTGTTCTAATCAGGGTTGGTCTAGAGGTTAAGCTTCTGACCCGCAATCACTTTTGCACATGCTTGGCTTTACACTGGTGACTAGTCTCATTGACATCACAATGAGCAGATATTTATCATGTGATCAGCCTCTCTTATATTTTGTACTTTCCCCTGGCCTTTACACAGGAGCATCACGCTTAGACCCCTGTCCTGCAAATACTTACACACATGCTTAACTTTATACACAAAATAAGAGCCTAACTGAGAAGCTCTTCGGTAAAGGCTGTTCACACTGGGAAAGCACAGAACAAACAGAAGAGGCGCTGTTGAAATGTTACGTGGTTGTTCAAACATACTCAAGACATTTCTCCAAACAGGAAGGTACTCAAGCCCCAATCCTGCAATGTCTAGTGCCTGGGCAGCCTGCTGCACCCCAGAAAACCCCACTGAATTTAATGGGTAGAACCCCACCTGACTTCTGCCCAGGGGCAGCAGCCTGCCCATCCACTGCATGTCACAGGATTCGGACTGTAGCAGGGTGCTGGTGCAAAGGCACCTAATTAGCCCCTGCTCAGCCAGCCTCAAAGGGGAAATAGATTGGGGCTGGGGAGAAGTCTGGTGCCTGGCCTTTAGAACTGGCTGCACCTGCGGGTTCAAGGGCTATAAAGGCTGGCTGGCAGCTAGAAGAAGGGAGATGGCCAGGGAAAGGTCAGTCTTTGGGCTGAGGGCAGACTGGGTAGAAGAGGAGATTGTAAGGCCTGCAAGCTGTATATAATATATCACTGGTGGTGGAAGAAATGTGTAAATAAAGCCATGGGTGCTGCAGAAGGAGAAGCCTGTCTGTGCTTTATTGGGGCAGCAGAGGGCCCCAGGAAGAGGGGCAGGCAGAGGACCTTGTTACAGGGACCTAACTAATCTGTCTTCAGTTGCATCTTTGGTGACGGTGGGCAAAGTTCCCATAATGTGGAGATATACACATAATGTTACCAAAGTTAACATAATGTCCAGATATACACAGAAAAGTGACCCTGTGAAAATAATGTGAGGTTCCATATTTGTGGCTCGAAATCAACTGTGCTCACTTCACAAGTAAATATTTTTATTCAATGCAAGTTCTGCAGACTCAGCCTCTGCTCTTCTGGCTCATGCATCATCACCAGTAATAAAGATTTGGCAGCTAAATTGTAACAAATCTGTTGATGATGCATGAGTTAGAAAGGAATCCAGCTCCCTCTACCAAAACTGTTTAGTTCTCCAGTACTAAAAGGAATAGAATATATCCTGAGGATGTACTTTATACAGAACACTTCTGTTTAGTTAAGACAATGTCATTTGTATAAAGTTACATTTCAGATTATAATTTCAGTAATTACTGATAGGGTGGAATGTTTTGAGTCTTTAAAATTTAGAATGTTCATCATGAGAGTTTCCAAAGTTCCATATTTAATTAGAAGCCACATGTGAATTTGTATCAAGAATGCAGAGTTAAACATCCCCTAGTTGTTTATCTTATTTGATAGCATCTCTCCTGTGTTACATTAAAACAAGCAAATATCTTCATCCCACAAATTGCCTGTTAGTTTCTACCAGGAAAATCTTGGATTAAATGCATAAAAATTCTGATGGGCATTTGGGTAATGTGAGTGGATTGGGACGTCAGGTATTTATTTGATTGTGAACCTGTTTGGGTTTCATGCATAAAAGAGAGTAGACTGGCTTATGATTACGGCCATAACATCACATTTATGATGACTGTCAATCCAATCCTTCAACTCTTACTCAGGCAAAGCTGTCATTAAATACCACAGGAATTTTGCTGGGGGTAGCAATGCGATGTAAGACTCTTTATTTATTATTTTTGGGCAGGAAGTGTTGCCATGTTAAGAAATTATTTGTATAAGTTATTTCTTGCTCTGAGAGACAGCATGGCTGAAAAGAAGCTCCTAGTTGGGGACCACACCTCCTTCACCCTGTCATTGCAAAGCTGTGGCTACATGCCATTGTAGTGAAGTGAGACTCACTTGTGCAGTGCCCCCTGCTGGTTGTCTGGGAAATTAGCTCTTTTCCAGCATACGGAGCACCCTCTGCAGGCCACTGTCTCGCCTGCCGCTGGCCCTGTGTCCCTTCCAGACTCCGGTGCCGTTTACCTCAGGGTTCTGCCCCAGCAGTACCCCTACTCTCTGGGTCTCTCCTCCCAGGGGAACCCCCAACCCTCTATCCCCACATTGCCTCCGTGGCTACCGCCAGTCTTCATCTAGCCCCCTGCTCACTGAGGAAGATTGCAGTCTGTAAACCATTCATCACTGGCAAGAGGGGTTTGGACCTGCTGCCTTTGCCTAACCCCAGGCTACACCTCTGCAGCCCTAGTACCTCTAGGCCTTGCACAGGGCTTTCAGCCTGGGGGGTTGCCAGGTTGGAACTCCCTAGATCCTCTTGCCTTTCCTCAGCACTGCTCTACTCAGGCTCTTTCTCTCCCTGGCAGCCAGGTCCTTCTCTCTCTCTACAGCTAGAGAGAGACTGATTTAGCTCCTGGATCACAACCCTTTTATAGGGCCAGCTGTGGCCTGATTGGGGCATGGCCTGATTGGGGCATGGCCCCAGCGGTGGCTGCTTCCCCAGTCAGCCTAGCCTTTTTTCTCCAGAGCAGGGTAACTGCCGTGCTACAGCCATGAAACCTTGTATGTGCAAAGTGCTTGTAAATAGGCACTTTGTGTGGGTGTTGCTTGAGCAACGGGCACCGTTGCATCCCAGTTTAGGCACTCCGATTTAAACTGTATCCCTCAGCTAATTGTTTTGAGATTATTAGTAAGTGTGAAAATGGAACTTTATCATGTGTGTTTCCAGATTGAGGAATACTGTGAGCTAAGTGGAGTTGGTGCTCTGTGCCTACACTGGCTCTCATCCAAGAGAGAAACTGTTTGTGTTATTAATGCATTTAGCAGAAGAGAAGGAGAAAAAGAATTCTGGGTTGTTTTGGGTCTCATTATTATTTAACCTTTTGACGCTACCTGAATGCTGTTGGGCTGAGATGGATTTTGTTAGGAAGTCCATGACTTTCCATCCGAGAGGCTGTGTTGACAGTGTCTCCAAACAAGCAATATCTGGGCATCTTCTCACCAACCACTCCAGCCAAAACTGGTCCTGTGTGGATCCCAACTCTGATCTGTCAGTATAAACCCAACATGATATTTTGAAAATAATATTAGCTCTTCATTGTGATCATCAGTAAGATATCAGCAGTCCATCTCATCCACCACCCTATTGGATAGCACTGAGCAGCCTCTTCCCTCATTTGGAGAACTAAGTAATAGTGCTAGAAACATCAAAGACAACACGTGTAGTATATTTTGGAAACGCTGCTTCTAAGGTATAGCAAGTCTAAAAAATTGTCTTACAGGTTTCCAGAAAAAGGATCTGATATTACAATTCAGCAAACAATGAAATGGAAGGAGGACTGGCTGCATCTTCTGGTGTTCTCTGTATACCACACTTCTATTTATGGCACTGCCAGACTGGGTGAATAGCGGGGCAAGTTCCATTCAGGCATACAGTGGGCACAACTCCCATTGATTTTAGTGGAAATTTGGAACCTGTTCACACCAGGGCTGAACTTTATTTTGCATCTTACTAGGTAAAGCCTGAATCTGCCATGTGGCAATTAAACGGGTACAACTCCCATCAGTATCATCATATTGATAATGTACCCAAAGGGATTTAACCATTGACCAGTGTAAAAGGTGTAGCTCAGGGATCTGTGACCTTTGGCACGTGGCCCATCAGGGAAATCCATTGGCAGGTCGGGCTGGTTTGTTTACCTGCAGAGTCCACAGGGTTGGTCAATCGCAGCTCCCACTGGCTGTGATTCACCGTTCCAGGCCAATGGGGGCTGTGGGAAATGATGTGGGCTGAGGGATGTGCTGGTCGCCACTTCCCGCAGCCTCCATTGGCCTGGAACAGTGAACCGCAGCCAGTTGAAGCCGCAATCAGTCGAACCTGCGGACACTGCAGGTAAACAAACCATCCCAGCCCGCCAATGGATTTCTCTGATGGTCCACGTACCAAAGGTTGCTGATCTCTAGTGTTGCTTTTTCCCAGCGTTTGTGGTCTATAAGACTTGAAACGAAAACAAACCAGAGCACTCTTGCACCAGAGAACAGATGCACACAGCTAAACCAGGGTGAAATTCATCTCATGCAAAGGGCTAAATTTCACCTACAGACAGTAGCCCATTGCCCAATGGAAGTTGCATCAATGTCTCAAGCTTGGTCTACACTACGCGTTTAAACCGATTTTAGCAGCATTAAACAATTTAATGCTGCACCCATCCACACAACGAGGCTCTTTATATCGATATAAAGGGCTCTTTAAACCGGTTTCTGTACTCCTCCCTGACGAGAGGAGTAGCGCTGAAATCGGTATTACCATATCAGATTAGGGTTAGTGTGGCCGCAAATCAACGGTATTGGCCTCCGGGCGGGTATCCCACAGTGCACCATTGTGACCGCTCTGGACAGCAATCTGAACTTGGATGCAATGGTCAGGTAGACAGGAAAAGCCCCGCGAACTTTTGAATTTCATTTCCTGTTTGCCCAGCGTGGAGCTCTGATCAGCACGGGTGGCGATGCAGTCCCAAATCCAAAAAGAGCTCCAGCATGGACCGTACGGGAGATACTGGATCTGACCACTGTATAGGGAGACAAATCTGTTCTATCAGAGCTCCGTTACAGAAGACAAAAATGCCAAAGCATTTGAAAAATAATCTCCAGGCTATGATACAGAGTCCACAGCACAGTGCTGTGTGACAAGCATAACAGAAAGCCAAAGAATCAAATGGATGCTCATGGAGGGAGGGAGGGGGTACTGAGGACTCCAGCTATCCCACAGTCCCCAGCAGTGTCCGAAAAGTATTTGCATTCTTGGCTGAGCTCCCAATGCCTGTAGGGTCAAACACATTGTCCAGGGTGGTTCAGGGTATAGCTCGTTAATTTACCCCCCTCCCCCTGCCGTGAAAGAAAAGGGAAAAAAATTGTTTCTTGACATTTTTCAATGTCAGCCTATGTCTACTGCATGCTGCTGGTAGACGCGATGCTGCGGCAGTGAACAGCAGTATCCTCTCCCCTCCCCTCCCCGGTGGCAGACGGTACAATATGACTGCTATCCATCCTCATCATCAGCCCGTGAGTGCTCCTGGCTGGCCTCAGGAGAGGTCGGCCGGGGGCACCTGGGTAAAAATAGGAATGACTCCCGGTCATTCCCAGTCGATGGTACAGAACGGCTGGTAACTGTCTTCATCATAGCAACTGGGGGCTGAGCTCCATCAGCCCCCCCCCCCTTTCATGTGTAAAGAAAAGATTCTGTACTGCCTGGACTATCATAGCAGCGGGATGCTGGGCTCCTCTCCCCCGCACCGTTTAATGTCCTGCCTGAACTATCATAGCAGCTGTAGGCTGCCTCCCCCTCATTTTGTCTCACTAACAAGTCAATGTTTCTTATTCCTGCATTCTTTATTACTTCATCACACAAATGGGGGGACACTGCAATGGTAGCCCAGGAGAGTTGTGGGAGCAGGGAAGCAGCGGGTGGGGTTGTTGCAGGGGCACCCCCTAGAATGGCATGTAGCTCATCATTTCTGCAGGATCTGACACGGAGCAGCTGTGCTCTCTGGTACACTGGTTCTCTAGTACACTTGCCCCATATTCTAGGCAGGACTGACTCTATTTTAAGATACAACACAAAGGAGGAAATGAGCCAGGGAGTCATTCCCATTTTTGTCTTTGCGCCCCCGGCTGACCTCAGCGAGGGGCACCCATGACAGCAGCAGACGGTACAGAATGACTGGTAACCATCTCTGCTATCTTGCAAAGACAAATGAATGCTGCTGTGTAGCGCTGCAGTACCGCCTCTGTCAGCGGCATCCAGTACACATATGGTAACAGTGACAAAAGGCAAAACGGGCTCCATTGTTGCCATGCTATGGCGTCTGCCAGGGCAATCCAGGGAAAAAGGGCGTGAAATGATTGTCTGCCGTTGCTTTCACGGAGGAAGGAATGAGTGACGCCATTTACCCAGAATCACCCGCGACACTGTTTTTGCACCATCATGCATTGGGGTCTCAACCCAGAATTCCAATGGGCGGGGGAGACTGCGGGAACTATGGGATAGCTATGGGATAGCTATCCACAGTGCAACGCTCCAGAAATCAACGCTAGCCTCAGTACATGGACGCACATCGCCGAATTAATGTGCTTAGTGTGGCCGCGTGCACTCAACTTTATACAATCTGTTTTACAAAACTGGTTTATGTAAAATAGGAATAATCCCGTAGTGTAGACATACCCTCAGAATAAACCTTACCACTATGCATACGATGTACATCATTCAATCTGCCCAGACTTAGCTTTGTCCTCTATAAGCTGGCTGTTACCTCACTGCTTTGCTGTAAATTATTGTCAAAGAAAATACTAATAAAAACTGGTTATAGAAAATGCCCTTCACTGTTCTTTCTACAGCACTATTCCCTCCTCTGGATTAGGCAGCGGTCCTTTCTGGTAATAGTTCACACTGCATTTTTATAGTCATGCAGTAATGATTTATAAAATGGCTTATACTTTCTCAGCTAACAGTAAAAAAGCCACTGCCCTGCTCTGTGTTAAGCAGCTCAGACAAAGGAGAGGCAAGGTTGGAGTAAATCAGGGACAACTACTTTTGTTCTTGTTCAGGAGCCATGAACTGACTTGCTAATTATGTACAGACACAGATGCCAATAAAGATACAGCAGATCCCCATGGACTTGCTCCTGCAAGCTGATGAACATGTGCCTAAATGCTTTGCTAGATTCCTGATTAGTGCTAGACACCATGCAAGATTGAGGCCTAAGGCCCAAAGTCAGCAAAGCACATAAATGCATTATTATTTGTATTACTTTAGCACCTCAGAACACTTGCTTAAAGCTACTCACACACTTAGGCTGTGATTCAGCAAAGCACTTAAGTGCAGTACTTTGTATCAAACTGAGTTCGCCTGTTTTATACCTGAATAGGCTCTCCAGTGATTGGGTTCATCACCTCTCTGGCAGCAGTTCTCATACCCAGTGCAAAATTGGCCACTCTTTTGGCATGACTGGCAATAGGCACTGGGACTCCTCCAACGACCATGTATGCATCGCCTATTGTTTCAACCTGACAGACAAGGGAAAAAATGCAGTAGTCAGACAGGGCCTGATTCAAAGCCCATTGAAGTCAATGGAAAGGCTCCTGTTGACTTCACTGGAGAGCAAAATGCCCAGTCCTGTAAGGTGCTGAGTGCCTTGCTCTCCCATTGAAGTAACTGGGGGTTGGATTCGTTCATCATGTCACAGGACTGGGGATGAATCTAGGGCCCAGCTGTATATGAAATCTTTTTTCATTAGCTTTATATACTTTATAAACTCTCTAGTGACAAACTCTTAGTTCCTGAATCTTCATGGTGGGGAGAACAGGGAGGTGGGATGGTCCCCCACATTTTCATCTCAAAAGTGTGAAAATAAGTCAACCTGCATGTTGCGGTGATAGCCATTCTTCTACATTTTAGCCTCTCTTTGGAATTTCAAATGCGGGAAACAGAAGTGCAGTAAAGAATAGCACAGAACACAAGTAACAAACACTTACTTTGTACACGTTGTGAACACTGGTTAATCGATCAAACTTTGAATACATGGAATTCAGCATGTTCACGATTTGGATAGGCTCACAGGCTGAACAGATATTTGTGAATGTCACTATATCACTGAAGAGAATCGTGCAGGAATTAAATTCCCCTGTGGGAGAAATCAGATATGAGATGCATATTTCTTTATAAATGCATCCACTGTTATTTGACTACATCAGTAATAAAAGTTGACAGTAGATTTCTGTAATCTGCCAAACAAAATCCTATTGACTAGTTTGAGCCAAAGCACACAGAACTCAATGGAAAGACGTCCATTAACTTCAATTGGTGTCAGATCAGGCCTAAAACTAAGAACCTAAAATGCCCAAATTGTATTCATGGGCTCCACCTAAACCAAAATGGAACCAGATTGCTGGTGCTTAAAATTAAAAAGGTCGTAGAACAGTTTTTAAACTAAGGCCTGGGGGAAAGCCAACAACTGCAGAGGAGCATGTGATTCAGAGACATCCCTTAGGGGAGGATCTATACATGGAGATTCCCTATGTCCTAATAAGGAGGAGAGGATGGAAAATGATAAAATACAGGGAGGATCTGATGAGAAACAGTCAAATGAGAAAAAGTCCCATTCAATTACGTCAAGTAATAGGGGACAACCACAAAATGACAAGTTTTTAAAATACTTATATACCAATGCTAGAAGTCTCAATAATAAGACGGGTGAGCTAGAATGCCTAGGATTAAATGAGGATATTGACATAATAGGCATCACAGAAGCCTAGTGGAATGAGGATAATCAATATGACACAGTAATACCAGGGTACAAAATATATCGGAAGGGCAGAACAGGTCGTGCTGGTGGGGGAGTGACACTATATGTGAAAGAAAGCGTAGAATCAAATGAAGTAAAAATCTTAAATGAACTAAATTGTACTATAGGATCTCTATGGATAGTAATTCCACGCTTGAAAAATAAGAATATAGCAGTAGGGCTATATTACAGACCACCTGACCAAGAGGGTGTTAGTGACTCTGAAATGCTCAGGGAGATTAGAGAGGCTATTAAAATAAAAAACTCAATAATAATAATGGGGGATTTCAACTATCTCCATATTGACTGGGTACATGTCACCTAAGGAAGAGATGCTGAGATAAAGTTTGTTGACACCTTAAATGACTGCTTCTTGGAGCAGCTAGTCCTGGAACCCACAAGAGGATAGGCAATTCTTGATTTAGTCCTAAGTGGAGCACAGGATCAGGTCCAAGAGGTGAATATAGGTGGACCGCTTGGTAATAGTGACCATAATATAATTAAATTTTAACATCCCTGTGGCAGGAAAAACTCCACAGTGGCCCAACACTGTAGAATTTAATTTCAGAATGAGGAACTACACAAAAATGAGGAGGTTAGTGAAACAGAAATTAAAAGGTACAGCACCAAAAGTAAAATCCCTGCAAGCTGCGTGGACACTTTTTAAAGACACCATAATAGAGGCTCAACTTAAATGTATACCCCAATTTAAAAAACATAGTAAGAGAACCAGAAAAGAGCCACCATTGTTAAACAACAAAGTAAAAGAAGCAGTGAGAGGCAAAAAGGCATCCTTTAAAAAGTGGAAGCTAAATCCTAATGAGGAAAATAGAAAATAGAATAAACTCTGGCAAATGAAGTGTAAAAATATAATTAGAAAGACCAAAAAAGAATTTGAAGAACATCTAGCCAAAGATTCCAGAAGTAATAGCCAAAAATGTTTTTAATACACCAAAACCAGAAAGCCAGCTAAACAGCCAGTGAGGCCACTGGATGATCAAGATGCAAAAGGAGCACTCAAAGATGATGAGGCCATTATGGAGAAACTAAATGAATTCTTTGCATTGGTCTTCACTGTTGAGAATGTGAGGGAGATTCCCAAACCTGAGCCATTCTTTTTGGGTAATCTGAGTAACTGTCCCAAATTGAAGTGTCATTAGAGGAGGTTTTGGAACAAACTGATAATTACTACAAATTACTAAACAGTAATAAGTCTCCAAGACCTGATGGTATTCACCCAAGAGTTCTGAAGGAACTCAAATGTGAAATTGCAGGACTACTAACTGTCATCTGTAATCTACCATTTAAATCTGTTTCTGTACTGAATGACTGGAGGATAGCTAATGTGATTCCAATTTTTAAAAAGGGCTCCAGAGGTGACCCTAGCAACTACAGGCCAGTAAGCCTCACTTTAGTACCAGGCAAATTGGTTGAAACTATCATAAAGAACAGAATTATCAGACACATAGATGAACATAATTTGTTGGGAAATAGTCAACATGGTTTTTATAAAGGGAACTCATGCCTCACCAATCTACCAGAATTCTTTGAGGGGATCAATAAACATTTGGACAAAGGAGATCCAGTGGATATAGTGTATTTAGATTTGTAGAAAGCCTTTGACAAGGTCCCTCACCAAAGGCTCTTAAGCAAAATAAGCAGTCATGGGATAAGAGGGAAGGTTCTCTCATGGATTGGTAACTGGGTAAAAGATAGGAAACAAAGGTTAGGAATAAATGGTCAGTTTTCAGAATGGAGAGAGTTAAATAGTGGTGTCCCCCAAGGCTCTGTACTGGGCCCAGTCCTATTCAACATATTCATAAACAATCTGGGAAAAAGAGGTAAAATGTGAGATGGCAAAATTTGCAGATGATACAAAACTACTCAAGATAGTTAAGGCCCAGGCAAACTGTGAAGAGCTACAAAAGGATCTCACAAAACTGGGTGACTGGGCAACAAAATGGCAGATGAAATTTAGCATTGATAAATGCAAAGTAATGCACATTGGAAAACAATCCTAACTATACATATAGAATGATGGGGTCTAAATTAGCTGTTACCACTCAAGAAAGAGATCTTGGCGTCATTGTGGATATTTCTCTGAAGTCATCCACTCAATGTGCAGCAGCAGTCAAAAAAGCAGACAGAAGGTTGGGAATCATTTTAAAAAGGGATAGCTAATAAGACAGAAAATATCATATTGCCGCTGTATAAATCCCTGGTACACCCACATTTTGAATACTGCATGCAGATATGGCCGCCTCATCTCAAAAAAGATATATTGGAATTGGAAAAGAGTCAGAAAAGGGCAACAAAAATGATTGGGGTATAGAGTGGCTTCCATATGAGGAGAGATTAATAAGACTGGGATTTATCAGCTTGGAAAAGAGACAACTAAGGGGGAATATAATAGAGGTCTATAAAATCATGAATGGTGTGGAGAAAGTAAATAAGTGTTATTTACTCCTTCTCAAGAACAAGGGGCCACCAAATGAAATTAATAGGTAGCAGGTTTAAAACAAAGTATTTTTTCATGCAACGCACTGTCAAGCTCTGGATCTCCTTGCCAGAGGATGTTGTGAAAGCCAATACTATAAAGGGATTCAAAAGGGAGCTAGATAGATTCATGGAAGATAGGTCCATCAATGCCTATTAGCCAGGATGGGCAGGGTTGGTGTCCCTAGCCTCTGTTTGCCAGAAGTGGGGAGTGAGTGACAGGGCATGGATCACTTGATGATAACCTGTCTGTTCATTTCCTTTGGGGCACCTGCCATTGGCCACTGTTGGAAGACAGGATACTGGGCTTGATGGACCTTTGGTCTGACCCAGTATAGCCATTATGTTCTTATGAATTTCCATAGGATGTGTGCACCTGACTTCGGTAGGCTCCACTAAAATCCCGGCCTGGATATTTTAATATTTAAAACTATACTGTCATAGCTGGCCACAGTTCAGCTGTATCTTTTATCTGTTTGCAACATTCTTCTAATCCGTTAGATGGGTTTTAAAAAAAAAAACGGTTCCTATAATGTACTTCTATAAAGTTACACAAATATCCTAGTGACTATGAACAAACCTCTCCGGTTAAGACTGCCGGACTGGACCCAGAATGCCTTTTACACCTTTTGAAAAATATCAATTTTTCAGCGAAGAGTTTATTAGTAACTCTAAATTCAAGTTCACAGTTTTGTGCAGTCAAGTTCTGAAGCTCAGCTTTGAAGGCACAGACTAAATTTGTGCATGTAAATTGGGTAGGTGCCAGAAGTTAAGGGAGGTGTTAGATGGTTATTTGATTTGCATGGGCAAATGTGTTTTGTTCTCACAACTGCAAATGTTTGACCACCTGCCAATTTAAATACCTACTTAAGTGTTTTGCTGCACGGGACTTATGAAATCAACCTTTCTTGTTTTAGTTGTTGCCAGGATAAAATCAAAAGAAGATATAATCCATATGTGCACATCTGACCCTCACGTGAAACAGCCCTGCTCTTGATTGGTGATAGAGTATTCACCCTTTCAGAACTGCACAATTTTGCCTTTGAGTTAGATAAGGGTAGTGGTGGTATCACATGCATCTTCTTATTCAGTGACTGGGGAAGGGAATGCCCATGGAATACTCAGTTATAAAGGCAACTGAAAAGTTTTTAAGGCCAGCCACACTGGTTGAATCTGAAGAGTGTGAGTGATGATGAAAATCCAGTACCTGCTTCCACCTTTTTGCCCTCCTTGAGCAGATTGGCTACATGTTTCGGCAACATGGCATACAGCAAGGTTTCTGTTTTCTTCCTTTCAGCCTCTAAGTTCTTTGAGAGGATCCTGAGCTCTTCTTTCTTTCTCTCTAGCTGGTTGGACAGCTCTATCTCTGCCAGACGCTGCTGGTTCAGGAGAATGAGATCTCTTGTTGCGTCATGTTGCGCAATGTCGGAGAGGTGCATCTTTTGTTCCTCCAACTCTTCTAAACTGCGGAGCTTCGGTGAACACAGGTACATCACGCACTGTATGGCCTCCATCCAGATCATTTGTCCTTTAAATAGAAAGGCATGTAGCAGTTCCAACACATTTTGATTCCCCTCCATATTCCCTGCCTGAAAGCTTTCCCAACCTGTACATCAGTTTCTGATATAATTAACAAACAATTCAGCTACGGTTAATTTTTCAGACACATGCAGTATTAATTTCCCCAACACACTGAGCAAGGGCGGCTCTACCATTTTTGCCGCCCCAAGCAAAAAAAAAAAAAAAAAAAAAGCCCTTGGACTGCCACCTGAACTCCCAAAGCAAGAAAAAAAAAAAGCCGCCCGGACTGTAGCACCCCAAGAGAATGCCGCCCCTTAGCATGTGCCGCCCCAGACACGTGCTTCCTCCACTGGTGCCTGGAGCTGGCCCTGACACTGAGACACTTTGGGGGCAATCCTGAAATACTTGGCATTTTTATAAACTAACATAGTCTGCATGCACAAGCCAGAGTTAGTATGTGATTGTGGAATATACAATGGTTGAGCATGATGCCAAAAGGATGTACCTAAAAAATTACTCTCATTGTGACCTCATGGGTGGCTCATGAGCTGTGGGCTGTGGAACACTAGTGGCCAGCACAGCACTTGCTGGTGATCCAGGGAGAGCAGGCTGGTCAAATGATATTGGCTCTTCTTTCTTTTTTTGCTAGGAATTTTTACAAGCATCCAGGGTCTTCATGGAAATATGAACCTGGATGCCAGGAAAAACTGCTGGAAACAAAAAGAAGCCACCCTAGCTGTAAAAAACATTAGGGGTGGGATTTTCAAAAAACACTTAATCGCTATGGTAAAACTTCAATGGGAGCAGAGTTAGGCTAGGGCTCAGTGCTTGTGAAAATCCCAGCCTTGCATATTGTCTTAGAAATGTCACACAGTTGTGACTGGGAGCTTGATTGGGACAGGAAGGGCCTATAAGATAAACTCTCCCTAAGGTTTGCTCCACACTATGACTGATTTGATAAACCATGCTCTAGCCATTAGTTGAAGGACATGTAGCCAAATTTTCCCAAAGTAAAATTATAGTTAAGAAAATTCAACCTCCAGGCTTTTCAGCTACTCCTCTCTGCCTGAGTATCCCCCCAACACACACTGGGCAGCAGTAAAAAGCAGCTGTAAGTTAGTACCTCGGAGCTTCAGCATGGGTTGGTTTCTCTGTGAGTCAGGCAACATTTCTCTGTGTGCTCTGAGGACAAACTGACTGTTGATAAATTTCCTTATGCTGAAAATGGTGAAGGTAACTTGTGGATGGACAACAGTAAAGTATTTATCTACTCTGCTCCCTGGTCGCCATAGTCCTGGCACAAACTTTTGAATGTTCACACCTGCCTGCTTGATCCTTAGCTAAGAACAGGAAGGAAAATCATTAACCTGGGTTAAAATTAAAAACTCTTTCAAAAACAAAGGAATGTCATGCCACAATTTACCTGTTTGAGGGTGTGGAGGGGAGAGGGTAATTTAAACCCTGTTTAATTTTTGATTGAGTAAATATGTATCCAGCCCCTCACTAGTCTGAGACCAGGGGCTACTGCTTTGATATCTCAAGAAAGACTGCTCAAGGTAGCATCCGGGGTCACACTTTCAGAGTCCAAGCTTCTAGCCTGAGTCTATCTGAGCCCACTTCCCACCCCTGCCCAAGGAGGAGATAGAGACCTAGGGTAGGGCTGGCAGGACTCAAGGTGAGGTGACAGGAGCTCAAGAAATGCGCAGTCCTAGCATTTTCACAGCTGCTGGCGGTGGGCAAAGTGTGAATCTGGACATACAGATGAGTTCAGATCTGCTCCCAATGACACCTGTGAAGCCCCACTGATTTCAATGGGGTAAAATGATGTAACTTCAGCAGTATTTAGCCCAGTTTAAGTAGTACTTCTTGCACAGCTACATGGGAGGCAGGCAGCAACGGCACAGCAGAGCCCAACACAGAGATTCATGATGGTTAACAATGGGTACCAGACACCCAGTCCTGAAGTACCATTGGCCAGTGGGAACGCTGACTAAGATGGCAGGTGTTTGTCAATTCTAATTTTAATTATGCACATGCAGATATCAAGACAAAATGTGATGTTCCTTCATTTCCAACATAAGGTGAGAGAGAGAACAATTGAGGCCAGATCCTCCACTGCTGTAAATCAGTCTAACTCCAGCTTCCATGAAATACATAGCAGCTGAGGATCCAGGCCTTAGATTTGTTTTCTCTGCCATAACATCTTTAGCTACAAGCTTCCAACCAGGGAAGGTGTCTTACTTCTTCATCAAACACAATGTGGAAAGGAAAAGCGTTGCAGAATGTTCTCTCTTCCACCCAAAGCCTCTCTGGATAAACTGGGTCAAAAGTATGTGACAGGTTCCCTGCAAAAAACAAACAAGAGGAATAAGGAGGAGACTTTCAAAGGCACAAATGGAATCTGGGCACCAAACTTCCATGGAATGTCAATAGGCATTGGAAGCGTAAATGCCCTTTCTGCCTCTGGAAATCTCCCCTAAAGTCAGTGCTTAATTTGCTAATTTTTTACACTCATAACTGATGCAGCAAATTAAGCATTGCCCTCAGTCCTTTATACTCTGCTGTACAGTTGGTCAAAAATGAATCTCTATTTTCTGTGAAAAGCCTTGATGAAAATATTTTTATTTTTCATCAGTGTTTATTGTGGAGAATTTTTTTTTGTCAAACTTTCAACAACCCTGAAAGATTTCAACAAACATGGATATTTTTTTCACAATTTTTTTGATCAAAAAGCCATTCTTCATCAAAAAATGTCATCCAAAATCTTTTGACCAGCTCTAATCTATTTTTACATGGAGAGGAGCGCAGTCTAATGATGACGTTTTTAATATCACCTGAAATAGCCTGTACTTTGTTACTTAGTCCCTGTGACAATAAACAGAAACTTTACCTTGTCCCTTGCAAATGCAGAGCTCCTGGCAATAGTCTTACACAGGTGCTCCAGGTGTGACAGATTTTTGTTACTAATCTGCCTGAGGCATCAGATAATCAGACTGAGGCCACAGGATCATTTGGGGAGGAGATGATGAAACACACCGAGTGTCTAAGTTTTAAAGCTTTATTAATAAAATAATAAAATAACAGCGGTGAGTGTGGGGACTGCTCCCACGTCACTTAAAGGAAGCAAGAAAGCATTAGTATCCCAGCCCTAACCCCCTTTCATACTCACATACGCACGACAAGAGTCTGGCCAAGCCTGGATGTAATGTAAGAAGAAGAGGGGTGGACGGGAGTTCTTGCCCTGTGCACGAGTTGTCCAGGGTCCACTGCAATCTCCACCTTGCTTTGGCTGTCAGGAGGGTTTTAAGTCCTGGGCTCATTTGCGGGTGTTTTCGTCCAGGGCCCTCTGTTTCTGGTGCTCTCTGTACCAGTTCAAACTGGCTCGCTGTGGCCTTCTCAGTTTCCCAAAACATCCCGGCACCAGAGACTTTGTTTTTCCCCCTGTTGGCCTTCACCATCTCATTTGCTCTTACTGTTTTTATTGCTATCTCTGCAGCCCTGCTCAACTTTGTTCTCCTCTTCTCACAGCTGGGCAGCTGCAGATTTTCGTTGCACCCGTGACCTTGGACAGGGGCCAGTGTCTTATCTTCACACAGAGCTAGCTGAAGTATCAAGTTAACCCGTTCTTTTCTCTTTTCCTCCTTCCCCCTCTTCGCCTCTCGCTCTCTTCAAGAAAATCTTCCATTCCACACTTACACCTTTGACCTTCACCCCCAAAATGCCTTGTGATGCTTACAACCATGTTAGCACCATACAATGCTGATCTGCCTCCACATGGGACCCCCTGAGGGAGAGAGTCCTTGGGCCTATGACATAGGCACAAACCAAAAAAGCATCTGATTGAAGAGGAAGTCAGAGACTGCCTGAGAGAAAGCAGGTCGTTGCATCTAGGCAACAAGGCCCATATCCTCAAAGGTATTTAGGCTCTCAATGTCCGTTGATATCAGTAGAAATTAGGAACCAAAATACCTTCAAGAATGTGGACCAAACTGTCTGTTGTGCTCTGTTTTCCTTGACTAAAACATAAGCCCTCCCTCTCTGGAACAGGAGAGCTGAGTGTCTAAGTGTGTTGCTTGAGCTTCTTCACTGTCTCATGGTTACTTATAAATGAACACTGGCCAAATGGATTTTAATTTCCCAAACTAAAGGAAAAAAGTAGCTATCAAACTGAAAACTCGCCTCAGAGGCCAAGTTTCTGCCCACAACAGTGTTTTATGAGCAATATATTAAACCCCTGAAATAGAGTTTGTGAAGAAAATGCTGACAAAGCGCTTGCCCACAGTAATATAAATACCCCTACCGTTGCTATACAAAGCTGCACTGTGTAATGCTGAAGGCTACTTCAGTCATTTTTGATACAACATTTTTTTCATAACAAAACCTTTTGGATAGCACAGAGAAACATTGTCAACAATGCATTTGGCCAGCTAGTAGCAGCAGTAACTGAATGGGGTGCTTAGAATCCTGCTGACGATGAAGCGTGACTAATGGCCTGTTTTTCTAGTTGTCAGTGGAAGAGCTCATACTGGAACCTCACAGCTTCTCCCAAACACATATAACCGCCACACTGCTGAGGATGGAGTCGGGAGGTGGGGGAAACAGGTTAGCACATTAGCCTTTCACGTCTTCAAATCCTGACTTAAAGGCAAACTAGATGGGCAGTTTCATCCTAGTTACCAGCAATGCACATTTTAAAAATTGCTGCACAATTAGCTGGCTTGACTTATGAGAGTAGCTAAACAGGAGTATCAATGTGTTAGAGGCCAGAAGAGCGGTGTGCTGGAAGAGCAGTATATGGAGAGCGTAAACAGCCTTTGCCCCTTCCGGGCCTGGCTAGAGTGCTATTACTGCCTCATTGCCATGATCATTAAATTCATTCACAATACTTTCAGTGCACATGAATTTGGACATGCTGTAAGGTGCCATATTAACAGTTCTTGAGAATGAAGTCCTCTATTTATCCATGGAACGGGTACAGCATGGGCAGCAGTAAAATAATTGACCCAACAGTACCTCAGAGCTGGCCTGGGTGGGACCCCGCTAAGGTAGGAAGATAATTAATTCTTCCTGTTCATTCCAGTCCTTGGCTTCTCTTCAGAGTCTGCCTGCAAGGTTGTGCTGGTGGTTGTGGTGTGGCCACTTCACACCAGGAAAGTAGAGTGGGATCAAGTCTCTTCACATTGGCCACAAGAACACCCCTATAAGTGAAAGCCTTTCCATGCTTATATCAGTCTCCTGAATGCAGGGGTGCTCACAAATTTTGTGGGCTGCTGAGAAACATTGAACCAAATTGTAAAGCCTGACTATAATGGAAACCACTTCAAGCCAGGGGGTGCGATAGCACCCCCAGTACCAGTAGTTCCAGCCCCTATGGCTGAGTGACCAGTCCATTGCACTATAGTATTTTTAAAATAATCTAAACAGGAAAAAAACATCATAGAAGTCCCACAATGTGTATAGAGACCCAGGCATCAAGCCACATCAATGAACATGAAGAAAAGGGTCTGGGGCAAATAAAGTAATTGCAAATTATGGTCTGATCATATTTAAACAAGAAAACCTCTCACCAAGTCCAAACTCTGCTATCCGTACATAAATCAATGATATCATCTGGACTGTTTTACTGCCTCCAGTATTTATATCCAACAGGCTGCCATCCTCGTGGGAATGTGTCCATTTGTCTGCACAGCTGAGCCCCATATCTCATTATGATCACTGTAACGGAGGTTAGTACACTCACCTTTCCCAAATTTCACAACACTTCTCACAATATCCCAGTGGGATTTCTTTTCTGGGCAGCACGAGAGAGCAGAATAGTTCTCTATTTTCTGAAAAGCTACGTCTAGTGCCTTCTGGAGAGCAGCAGACAAAGAGAGGAGAATGTTTGTGTGTGAACAATTCATACAGATGGTCCATTTTAACACGCTACAGTAAGACAACATTAAGGCTGAGTTGTTAAGCACTTAAAAGACAGGAAATGCTAAAGCCAAGGTTGCACATATAACCTTCACTTTGCTTCATTGTGCATAGGCATGATAATGCTGTCTTTAATTACATGATCATGCGCTCTTTCTCAAATTCAGTATATCACATTGTTTTTAATTATTATTTCTTTAATTGATTATTCAGGCTCAGATGTGAACTCTAACTTATGACTTATCCACAGCTTTAGAGGTCTGATGCCCCACTGCCTTGAAGCTTGTGTAGACCTTACACCTCTGGGAAATACTTTCACTTTGCCCTCATTTTACATAGGAGCAAGGTGCAAGGTAGAATCAGACTCACCATTCTCAATCCAGCTCTAAACTTACAGAGAGAATGTGTAGATTGTTTGCCTTAAAATATTTCTTGTAGATTAAGAGAAACCAGACAGGCACAGAAAGCTGTAAGTAAACCTCCCTCATTTCCATACATGATTTACTGCACCTCTTTATCTATGTGGGAGTCTCCGCTTTCTGGATTTGTTGTCTTTTTGGTTTTTCTCTTTGGCCTTTTAGCCTTCTGCAGAACAAGAAATATAACATGCTCCTTTTTCCCAGTGCGCTCCTTTTCTTCACTCTGAGTAAGAATTTCCATTGTCACTTCACTGTTGAAGAAGTCTCTGGCAACAGACTCTATGATACCTGAAACAGAAGAAATAATAGATTTATATGATGACCTGTTGGTGTTAGCAAAACTTCTTAGGCTCTGTATCTCTTTTCTTCTTTGCCTAAGATGTACCTCTCAGCAATCCCCACAAATGTATTATTTATACTCTAATATATTGGTATGAAAGATGCCATGCGAAGTAACATTATAACTTGATTCTACACTAATTTCCACTGCTGAAAACCCACTGACATCAGTGATTCTGAAGATCATATTCTTAATTCTATTATATCAGCATAAATTCTAAGGAACTTTGGTGAAGGCAAAATTCCTCCAAATTCACACCAGTGGAACTGAGATCAGTCTCTGATTCTGAATTTGGCCTGGAGTTAAAAATGTTCATAAAGTGCACCTTGTAGGGGGCAGTTGTCCTTTCTGTAACTTTTATTATTCTGTTTCTAGAAGGCAAAAGCAAAAGGGGTGTCCTACCCCAATGTAAACCAAAGAGCATAATGTTCAGCTGACATGTTAGATCTATTCAGATTTCTCTCTGTCTGTCTGTGGTGTTTATAGAGTACCCACACTAGTAATAGCTGGGCATCAGATGTGTGACTCCCAACAATTTGGATTTTATCCAGTTAACAAAGCCACACACACAAACTAGTAATCATATGGGTCTATTTTGATTCCTACATATGGAAACAATGCTGCCCTTTAAAAACCCAATATCTCATTACTGCTGTCTCTTTAAAAGTGGGTGGGACAGGTACTTACACACTGCACAAGATCCTGTACCTCAGGTCTGACCTAAATACAGAAATTGCAGTGGTTTAACTAAAGAAGAGCTTTTAAATTTACCAATGCAGGCTAAACCAGTTATAAACCAGGTTTTAATCAAATGAAGTGTGTCCACACAGGGGTTTGCACTGGTTTAACTAAATCCGTTTAAAAACATGCCTTTAGTTAAACCAGAGCAACTTTGCGCATAGACCAAGCCTAAAGTCCTGCACACACTCCATGGGGCCCCCACTGCTTTCCTTCCATGGGAGGAAGGGAGCCCCACAGCTGCTCTGAAAGGCTCTCCTGACAGGAATCTCAGGGAATGCTCCAGCTCATAAAATTGTCAGCATTCAAGAATTTGTGCTTTTCTTTTCTGTGTGGAGAAACAACTTAAGGCTCTGTTGTCCATTTTCTACCCAAGAACCTAATCAAAGTTCAGAGGCCAATTGAGGGCAGAAACTGATGATGGAGTCTGGTATTTTCTTTGATGCAAACTTGCTTATTTACAAGCAACAGACAAGGTCCTGCTCTTCCAAATGCAGGATGAACCAGAAACAAAAGAATAGTTTCTTAGCTTACAGCCCCAAGCCTCTCTAGCCAACATCAGCTCTAAAAAGCTCTTCTCTACTTTTTCCAGGGTCATACACCATGCTTTCAGGCTGTTGCTTTCATGCTTCTTGCTGCATAGTCTGTCTCTGTTCTGTGTCTGTATCCCAGCTTGTCTATTTCACATACTCATCTGATCAGAACTATTATCCAGTGGACTCTTCCACCAAGTGCTTAATTTGCACCAGGGCCATGCTCTGGCACCATTAGGCTTGGCAGTTCATAGCCCCGGCACCTCTGGGCTTGCTGCATCAGTTTTGAATGTAAAAAAATTGCTTGAGCCCCAGCACCTCTTTCATTACAAATTAAGCACTGCTTCCACCCAGCTGGGGCTAATTTCTGGGCAGACTCGATTAGGCCTTGTTTTAGGTGCCCTCATCCCACCAGTCTTAATTGTCTCTTATCGCTGTCTCAAGTGAAGGGTGCATTGACACATCAGTTTTAACTCAACCTGGAATAAGGCTTAACCCAACTCATAACAGTACATAAAAACCTTAGAGGGTCCAAATGTTGTCTTTGAAGGGCACCAAATAAGCCAAGAAGGGTGGTCTCAGGGATAAAGCATAGGACTGGAGTCAGGCAGGCTGAGTGGGGCTCCAGGTCACCTCAGTGCCTCATGGGAGTTGTAATTTGGAAGCATCATGGTCCTATTCTCCTCTATCGGATGGGCATCTCCCATGATGCACTGAGATGACAGCAAGAGGAGAGACCATGATGCATCATGAGAGATACAGTCTGGCGCATAGAAGAAACTAGCAACATGAGAAACCATGTCAGCATTTCTATGGGAGAAAAAACATTTTCTGACCATCTTCACTCTCACATTAGAGATGATCCCAGACCAAAATCCTCAGTCTGAGCCCCTGGAGACTAGGGAAATTTGGAGATGGATTCACAGCTGAATTTGTATCTCAGGCCCACCTCAGTCCCACAGTAGTCTCCTCCCTTCCATATTAAGCACCCAAATATAGCTCCACCACTTGCACTGGAGATGATCTGCTAAAGCAGCAGGCTGGAAAGGAAGCTGCTTCATCTGAATTCAGAAGCTGAGGCTCAGCACTGAAATGTTTTCTTATTATTATTTATAGAGTACTGATATGCTGGCCCTTTAAGGGAGCCTACAGACTAAGTAAGTCTCTGGTTCTGGTTCAGCCTATAATTAAGATAATTTATTCATTTGTAGGCCAGGAACCATGTGACAATTGCCCCTCCCCTTTGTTTTGGACTTTTGTTATCTTCTTGTAGAAGACCTTGTAGTTTGGCCAGCAGGCTAAACCACATTAACTACTCAGTTGCTGAGGGGAAACTGAGGCAAGACTGTATCTGATGCTGGACCAGATAATTAAGCAATTGCACAACATGCCCAATAGTATAAGGCACTTTACAAACAAGAAGACTGGTCCCTGCCCCAAACAGCTTACAATCTAAACAGACAATGTACTGCTGAAGAAGCATGGAAAAGAAAGTGACTGGTGGCATTCAACACGTGTCCTGTTGGTCCCACCATTTTTGTCTAACTCCTTTTCAAACTAAATATTCCAGTATCCTTTTGTTAATGCTTCGTTGTAGGGAGAACTAAGAGTCATAGGCCTTTTGGAAGAAGTGTGTCTGAAGGAAGGGTGAAGGAGGAGAAGAGGGAAGTGCAGATGGAGAAAAGCATGAGGGAGCTAACTTTTCAGAAAGAGAAGAGAGAGAGGAGCAGAGAGATGCAGAAACTAAACAACATGGCCTTGAAGGTGAGGACTCAAAGTGCTGAGGTCTCAGGGAGCCCTGGGTGACAGGTATCTGAGAGTACACTATGACCTAGTATGAGATAATATTGGTTTTACCTGGGACAATATGACACAGGCCTCTCCTGTCAGAATAGTAGTGAAGTAACATTGCCCCGTCCGTCCTCTTTTCCACACGAAATGATGGTGCATTCATTTCCTAAGGAAGAAGACGAGAGAACCCAGTACGCCTGCATAGTCACCTGTCCTACAGATGTCATCGAGCTAAGCTGATTTACACCAGTTGAGGGTCTGGCCCACTATTTCAGCAATTACTTCAAAGACATAAAGACTTATCAGCAAACTGGAAACTGGCATGAAAAAAAAATCTAATCTGATGGACTCTGGCATTGTCTCTTGTTTGCTTGAGGGATTTTTGGTTTTGCACTCTGGGTATTTCTTCATGGGATTCTGGGGGATGTTCGGCATGTTCCATCATTGCCATGCCATTTTAGTGAACACAAGAACCAGAAGGGCCACAGGATATTTTGAACTCTCTCGCTTGTACCTGCAAATCTGCTGTTAGGCATTTAGGGGCAAATCCTTCCAACACATAGAAACACAGTCCTTTGGCAGAGGAACCACTGCAGTGCTGTTGTGAAGGGGCGAGGTATGCCTTGGGAAAGCAACAAAGCCCTCGTCCAGACTACCCCGCCGTATCGGCGGGTTAAAATCGATTGCTCGGGGATCGATATATTGCGTCTAATCTAGACGCGATATATCGATCCCCGAGCGCGCTTATATCGATTCCGGAACTCCATCAACCTGAACGGAGTTCCGGAATCGACACGGAGAGCCGCGGACATCGATCCCGCGCCGTCTGGACGGGTGAGTACTCCGATCTTAGATATTTGACTTCAGCTACGTTATTCACGTAGCTGAAGTTGCGTATCTAAGATCGATTTCCCCCCCTAGTCTGGACGAGCCCATAGAGAGGGGTGTACAGCTCCCTTGGAGCTTCCAGGATTGCTACCTCCAGGGGGACTTGGGATGGATCAGAGTGGACACAAGAAGGGCAAAGTGGAAGATCTGGCAATGCCTCCAGTGTTCCTCCCCCTGTGGAGATGGGTTTGTAAAACTCTTTAGGGTGGAATAGCTTCAGATTTCCAATTCCACTGCCAGCACTTGAGCTGATGAGGAGAATTCCCCATCTTCTTACAGGAGCAGGATGGCAGGGAGGGGATTTCCTCCATAAAGCACAGAACTAGAAAAATTGCCAGGGAGTGGCGCCTCTTTAATTTACATTCACAGAAAAAAGACAGTACCTGGTAGGACAATGCAAGGTAACTATGAAGGGCATCTAGATTCTCGATAAATTCAGTTAGATTCCCTCCCAAACTCCGTAGCATTCGATCATAGCCCGATATCTTACAGAAAGTAAAGAAATATTCTCCAAAAAGTTTCAGCACTGCGTCTTCTGACATATCTGTGTAAAAGATATTCGGATTTACAGCTGTGCAATGCTATCTAAACCCTGTGACCTGACCTAACCTTTAAGGTCTGAAACAGACACAGGCAAATGGCCTAGGCCCCACAGGTGACCTATTACAAAAATTGTTGTGATATGGTGGGTAGAGCTGGGTGAAAATATTTTTGGCAACTAGTTTATTTGCTGATAATGCTGTTTTGGCCAACCCAAAGATATTTGCAAACTTGTGTTGAGTTTGCCAAATCATTTAGATGGAACCAAAAATTGAAAAAAAAAATTCTGACTGGAGTCACAAAACAGATGGAGGAACAAGTGGTTGGCTTCTCTTTAGAAGCTATATGGCTTAATGTTGATTAAGCCATATGGTCAAGGCTGGTACTAAACAGAACTGTGGAGTCCCTAATTTCTAATAGTAAAACAGCTCTTTTGTGGATAAGAAAAACAGATAAGAGGTATCAGGCTGAAGTAATTTAAGACCATGTTGACTCCCGGGGTTAGTACCATGCTACAAATCCTACATCCCAATACAGCTGTCTGCAACAGCCATGCTTTAGACCAGGGATCGCAGTGAATTTTTCTATATTTAAAAAGAGAGAGAAAGAAATGACTCTCTTTTGGGACTGTAGTGTTCAGTAACCCACCAGCTAGGCCCACCCTGTTTTATAACAGCTCTTATCCAAATGCCAAGAGAATAATGTACCATATGATCTGTGTCTCATGACAACAAAGCTTGCAAAACTTGGATGTGTGAAAGACTCATATCTCCCCTCAAATTCATGTGGCGAGAACCTTGGGGTCACTGCTCTCATGAAGGTTTGGGCTGATGGGAGTAAAGCTTTGTGCTTAGAACTGAGAAACCAGTCGCCCTCTTTTCCCCAGTTATCCTCTCTCCCCTCCATCCCCAACAACGGCCTCTCTCTGGAGAAGCTACAGGGACATCTCCAAAGCCCTCTAATGTAAGCAGGAGGGTTGTACTGGGGTATCCTCTGCAGGAGGCTGGGGATGACAAGGGACCAGCTCTGGAGATTCCTGGAGTTCATTGATCTCCAGCCTCCAAGTGCATTTATGGGGACTAGGTCACTTCCTGCTTCCACAAACAAATAGCAAGTTCAGTTTGGGAAGCTGCAGATCTCTCTCAGCCCCAGCGCAATGAAAAGCTCCACAGGTCTGGCAGCTCCCTGACTGGCTCCTAATGCAGCTGCTCTGAGGAGCGCCCAGTGCTCTGAGACAATCAACTCCAAAGCGCTGTCAAATGCAGCAATGTGCAGCAGGCAGGCTCAATACAAAGGCTACCAGACTTGTGGGGCTCCTACCAACCCCAGCCAGGCACTCCAAAGGGAGGGGGCTGGGCCATGGACCAGAGCTAGCTGGGCAAGGAGGGAGCACCCGCTGCCTCATCTTTCTGGACCACGTATCTTGCACATTCTTCATGCTACGCAGCTGCCAGGAGATGTTACATGAGCCCTACCAGAGCTTCCCCTTGAATAGCGCAGCTCCACAGCGCATCTAGTGGGGGGCGCATTGTGTTACTGCCGTGATCTGGCCTCTTGGCCAGCCAGGAACAGTGTCAGTGTGGAGAGCGCTAAGTAAGCAGTCAGTGCTCAATAAGCCATTAATCAGGAAATGAGCAGTCCTTACCTAGTATTTTGCAGGCTTCTTGGATCAGCTTCAGGGTAATAACATCATCATACACAGTGTAAGTCATGAAGGTGTCTTGGACCTCTGCCTGTGTTCTGAAAAACACAGAAAATTAAGATTCATGATGATACAGAAGTGTACGGGGAGATTTTGGCAAACCAGTAAAGTGCCTGAACCCACTATGGCTTATTGCTAAAAGCAGCCAAGTCAGCAGGCCATAAAGTGACCATGTAGCAAACTCAGCTTGACCAAGGCAGGAGGGGAGGGGGTTTTGGGTGCCACAGAAAAGGCAGCTTGACCTTGCACCCTTCGTGATAAGATTTGTGTTGAAGTTGCTGATACATGTATTTTAGAAGAGCAGGATGTGCCCCTGGAATGTCTATTGGAGCATCAAGGCTGCAAACTCTGAAAAAACCCACACCTCGTTCATCAATAATCAGAAGGAAATCTCTTGCTTGACCACTGGAGCTGCTTGCTTAACAAGTTTTCTTTAAGGGACAGGTCATTCTATTACTAATGTATAAATAAGGGGGAAAAGTTTGAGGTAGGGGGACTCTTGAGGACTGGACTCTCCCTCTGGATGCACCTTGTGTTCCCCACCGGCAGATGGGCTGCTGCTGTGCCACTCGAGAGCCACACTCAGCTTCAGTAATTATCGAGGGTTGGGGGTGTTTTACTAACCTGTTGTGGACGTATGTAAGTGCTTGAGACTAAGTAAAGTTTAGCTTTAAGTGAAAGCACTCTTGGGTTGTCCTGTTTGTGCCAGCCATCTATCGGTCGGACGGCCATGTTTCCCCTGATTTATTTCCTGACACCACCTCACATAGAGTGAAAGTTACCAAGAGCTTTGAGTTGAAAGAACCCCGGATAACAGAAGGGAAACCACTCAGACTGGTCACTGCCTGAAACCAATCCATCCATCAACAGAGCTGAATCCAGTGCAACTAGACCAGAGTTACTGAGAGAGCAGGTTCCAGCACATTCGAAATCTCCATATGGTTATGTGAGCAAGTCCCCAAGAAGAAACTGCAGCAGCAAAGCAGAAAGTCACTGGATGGTCCCAATTGTTCCTTGGTACGTGAGCCTAGAATTTCCTGGAGAGAGGTCTAAACAGACACAGAGGGGAACCTGAATCCAAGGGAATAGTTCCTCTGTGCTGGCCATAAGAAGTCTGGTTTTTAAAACTTAAAAGTGGGCGGAAGAAGATTATCACATGGTCAGTGAGGAAGGAAACTGTATTAATGCTTAATATTTTAGAGAAGGGGCTTCACACCAGTTCATCCTAGGCCCTCTCCGCACCAGTGCAGAGCTAGATGCTAGTTCTCTAGGGTGGGAGGGAACAGGAGGAGAGGGCAATCCCTGGCCGCTCTGGTTCAGAAAACAATGCTGAAACCAACAAACAATTACTATATTCAGAATATCTTTGTAGCTACCATGATTAGGGACTGTTTGTATCACAGTAGCAGCTGGTGGCCCTGAGTAAGATCAGGGCCCTGTTGTTCCGGGCACTGTATAAGCACATAGTAAGAGATAGTTCCTGGCCTGAAAACCTTGCAGTCTACATAGACAAAGAGTGAGAAGAAGATAAAAATCCTGCTTATTTTAGAGGTGGGGAACACAGGCACAGAGTAAGGACAAGATTTTCAGGAATTCTACACTTTTGGTGCCCAATTTAAAGACACTTCAAAGGGGCCTGATTTTCAGGTGTCTCAGGTGGCACACTGAAAATCACTAGTGCCTTTTGGAAGCTCTTGGCCTAAGTGCAGGGGCGGCTGTAGGTATTTTGTCGCCCCAAGCACGGCAGGCAGGCTGCCTTCAGCGGCTTGCCTGCGGGAGGTCCCCAGTCCCACGGATTTGGCGGCCTGCCTGCGGGAGGTCCGCCGAAGCTGCGGGACCAGTGGACCTCCCGCAGGCATACCGCCGAAGGCAACCTGCCTGCCACTCTCGCGGCGACCGACAGACCGCCCCCGGTGGCTTGCCGCCCCAGGCACGCGCTTGGCGTGCTGATGCCTGGAGCCGCCCCTGCCTAAGTGATTTGACTATGGTCACATAAGAAGCCTCTGGTAGAGGGTGAGATTTGAACCTATGTCTGCTCAATCCTAGCCCACTATCTCACCCACACAACAAGCCTTTCTCTCTTAGGGAAAGCTCTCTGTGTAAAGAGGACCTAACATCACGCCCCCTCCATAAATCAGCCAGTAGCAGCAGTCACTGGGAGTACCTTTCCAGGCCCTGAAGGAGAGCTCTGTGCAGTTTGAAAGCTCGTCTCTCTCTCTCTCAGAAGTTGGTCAGGAAAAGCTATTACCTCACCTGCCTTGTCTTTCAAGTCATGATATCAGGCTGATTTGTATGACATGCACAGGACATTCAATGTTGTTCTCAACCCAGCCACCAAGGATTGGTTTAATTTGCGTTCCTGACTTTTACTGTTGGTTTAGTGAGCACCATACATGTGCTCAGCTCTGTGCAAACAATAGAGAAAGAGACAGTCCCTATCCTAATGGTCTTTCAGGCTTCTCCAGTGATTTATTTGGGATCATGGATTAGTGTTTGTGCTAGTTCCTCCCCCTTCTGCTCATTCTCCAGAGTGTTAAGGGTGTCTCCTGTCCTCTGTTCTGTGGACTGCTACACAGTAATCCACTACACTGGGAGATCTCTAGAGTAGTGTATCACTTCACAGGATGCATTAGTATTATTGTATATGAGTCCTGTGTGGTGAACATTTAAAGCAAAGCCATTTTAGTAGCTAATAGTGGAAAATTGGAGAACAGTCTGAATGACTTGGGTATTTCTGGCAGGCCTGCAGGCACAATGCAAGTAAATTCCAAATGATAAAACTATTATCAGCTCAACATAAAAGGAGTTGCCAGATTTAGACAATGATGTATGTGAGACCCAACATAAGCATGTGTGTGTGCTGAAGAGAGCCAAAAAAACTCTGCAAATGTCACAGTACACTCTGCTTTGCTAGAGCAGACATGATAGGCCAAGAAGCTGATTCTTGGATCTTTGTGCAAATTGTGATAGTTCAAACTTGCATCAAGAGCCCTGTCCATTATTTCAAATCACCTTCTGCTCCCAGTTACACCAGTGTAAATAACTCCAAATTTACACCCATGTAACTAAGTTAATTTGGCTGTGTGTCTCATCTTCATGTTAGGTTAAGCAGCACTTCAGGTCGATGTGAATGTTTTTCAAGGGAATGGAAGTGCATGCCATGCAAACCACCTAATAAACAACCAACTGATCTATCATTGCAGAAACTAGAAGTGTGACAACTCACTATTAATTTTTCCACTAGTATAGGCATGTCTATGGTGCTCATTGCTGTTGTGTTTTATAATTTAGTACTCCTAATGAACAAGACCACTTCCAAAGACAAGGTAATGAGCTCTCTTAATAACACGCTGTAAAGCTTCTGAGTGTTTCCCCCTTATTATACATTTGTTCTTTGTGATCTCTTAGCACAACCATTCCTCCTAGCTATGAAATAAGGCTGTAGGGAAGTAACCTGCGTGAGATTTCTGTTATGGAGGCTTTCCCATTCATTCCACTGGGGAAGATGTGATCACCTCTCCCTAGTCACGAATATCCCAGCATCTGCTTAGACCTTGGGAGATCTGCTAGAGACCCAGCACAGGACCATTTGCATGGAGACCCTGTGTCTCTGCACTGGCTCCAAAAAGTCCTGGTTCCTCACTCTCTACCCCATGGCCACACAACTTTAGTTGCACAGCGCTAAGAGGGTTGCCCCTGTCCACCACTGCCTCTGGCACTCCTCTGCCACACAAAAGAGGAAAGGCTGTGGAAAGTCAATAAAACAACCCAAAAAGTGGCTCACTATAAGCTATTTAAGCTATAAAAAGGGGGGATATAATAGAGGTCTATAAAATCATGACTAGTGTGGAGAAAGTAAATAAGGAAGTGTTATTTACTCCTTCTCATAAAACAAGAACTAGGGGTCACCAAATGAAATTAATAGGCAGCAGGTTTAAAACTAACAAAAGGAAGTATTTTTTCACACAACACACAGTCAGTCTGTGGAACTCTTTGCCAGAGCATGTTGTGAAGGCTAAGACTATAACAGGCTTCAGAAAAGAACTAGATAAGTTCATGGAGGATAGATCCATCAATGGCTGTTAGCCAGGATGGGCAGGGTGATATGCTAGCCTGTTTGCCAGAAGCTGGGAATGGGTACTGGGGATGGATCACTTGATGATTACCTGTTCTGTTCATTCCCTCTGGGACACCTGGCATTGGCCACAGTCAGAAGACAGGATACTAGGCTAGATGGACCTTTGATCTGACCCAGTATGGCCGTTCTTACGTTCTTATTTATTGTTGCCTAATCCAATAGGTAAAAAACCAAGTCTCGTGTTTCCATTGAAATTACATGGGGCTAGTTTTACAATATGCGATAAATGACATTATGATACACTAGACATGAATTACCAGAGGGAGAAGGTTAAGGTGGCAGAAGGTAAGAGCATTATGCTTCTCAGGGACAAATCGCTCGCTGGTGTAACTCCACTGGCATTAGTAAATAACATTTTAGATGAATTTGCCTTTCATGGGCTCTGTTCTGATTTATGCTGAACACCACTCCCTCAGCTGCTGCAGGGATGTAACTCAGCCCAGAATTTGGCACGCTAGGCTCATAATTAATTGTAGCAGTGAAACATAGAGCTGTGTGGGCCTGAATTGTATTTATAACGGTCAACAGGCCACAGTCAAATTTTAATCCTCTTTGGCGCCCATGATGGAAGCCCCAAGTCACCAGTACTGCGCTTTTTAAAGGATCAAATACTTACTTGAGTTTTTCCCATGTCTCGTCCCCAAATTTCTCTGTAACTAGAGATTTCAGGCAGGTATTGATAAATCCGTACTGTGGGAGAGAAGACATTAGCATTATGCCTAGTGGAATATGGGAAAAGAGCCCTTAATGGGTTGGTTAAGTAAAATGAAATGACAACCCCTTTGGGGAAACAATTATGTCTTTTCCCCATTTCTTGTTAAGTTTGTTTATTTAATAGCACTGTTCATTCCTGCCTTCATGCAAAACTCCCCGAGACTTGTTCTCTACACAGCAGTAGTTCTGGTTTCCATAGAGAAAACATATTAACTACGCTTTAAAGCCAGCATGCAATTAAGGATGGTTACAGAATGTTGTTTTCAGTTACTCTGAATTCTTTTGGCTCATGCATCACTGATATTGTTAAAAGATAGGTTAAAGAGGGAAATTAATGGTACTTATGTCAGCCTGAAGACTTGACTGAAAGACAATATATTTTAGTAGTAAAACACAGTATAGTTTGTGTTTAAATCTGATTTGAGAAACTAGGTATTGAACATAAAAAGGAAGAGAAATGCTAAAAGACGCTTACCATGGTGCTGCTGTCTGCTCGCCGATTGTGCAAGGCAGGTGCCTAGGCTGTGTTGGAGTGAGGGAGTTGTTTCATCACACCACCAGCGAGAGTCTGTTTTTTTTTAACACATCAACTTGGACTGTATAGAGCCCATCGCACACAAAACAGAAAGATCCACAGGGAAATCAGAAACTAATCATTTACCCGGCCATGTATCTCTCCAAGCAGAGCTTAGCAGTACAGCGCAGAAAGTCCAGCACTGAGATAATCAGAGGAAAAGTGGGGTTTAGGCTGAGGTGGAAATGACTATTTTAATGTAAAATCGTTCAGCTGGTTCAGTCTCTCATGCAATGTGCTTGAACTACAGATTCAGAGTTTGTTGATCATTTGTTTAAGCCCTGTCCATATAGGGATCGGTGCTATCTGTCTTAGAACCTTAGAAACGCCTGTCACCCTAGTATCCGAGTGCCATGCGATAACCAAAGAGAGCAGTGAGTGTGTGCCTGTAAGGACAGTATTTTCAGTCTCCACTTATCCTTGTCCACGCTGGGTCTATTTGTTCCTTCAACTCTGTCTAGTCTCACCATATCAATAGAATGACTCCAGACTTCCATTGGCATAACAGAGATCTGACTCTAGGCCCTTAAATCATACTTGGATGTGTAATAACAAGTTTGAAATCCTACCCCGAGGAAAGAGATGAGTGACGAGATCTTATCACAAGAAAATGTCCATTGAAAATGCTGTGCTGCTATGTACAGGCAGCCCCTGTCAGATAATACAGTTTATGAATGATGAACAGATGCAGCCAGAGGTACTTTTGAGAATGTCACAGCAGCAGCATTTCTAATATTGGTGTGTCATTCCAAGAAGTGTTGCTTATCCTGAGGTGTCCCTATTCTTTGGGAGCATCAGTAAGAAATAGCTTCCCTACAGGGATGGGGTGATCAGCAGGAACCTTGTGCAAAGAGAGTAGAAATCTTACAAATGCTGCAGGATAGGCTGTTGTTAGTATTATGTTGCTCACACAACTTGCATTTGCAATCTTGACAATTGAAGCTATGGCCTGAATCAAACCTGTTGTCAGTGAGTGTAATCCCATGGATATAAATGCAATTGCATCTGCCTCTGCTTGCTCTAGATTTGGTCTTACAGGTCAGCTTTTCAAAGGTATTTAGATAGCTAAAACTGCAGATAGACATCTAACCTGCTTACTCACTTTTGGAAAATCCCACTGGCCACCTGAATCTCTTTGAAAATCTGGCCCTAAATGTCTAACCTCAATGCACTGAATGGCTGAAACTGTTGACTAAATTCTTGCTGGATGTATTCCATTTGTTCCATTCCCTTGACACAATTAAATTACTCCAGATTTATCCCACTGGAACCGAGGGCAAAAACTGGCCCTGTATCTTTGAAACTGCATTAAAAGTGATGCATCAGTTAGGTAGTTAGACTGATCCACCATAATTTTACTTTAATATGATGGATCAATCTAAATACCTAACCGGATGCTTAAGCTACAGCCGACTTGTAAATAAAACAGGGTATTTTATTAGCCATCAATCCCCTTCTCCTTTTGTCATTCCCCATGGCACAAGATTTGCAGAAAATGGTCATTTTTTGTTTTTTAATCAGCACATAATTCTTCACACATTAAATTAGAAAGAAGCCCAGACTGAAACCCTGGATTTGAACAGCCCCAAAACTTTTTGAAAGTTTGATTCTTGACCTGACTAGGCCTCTCCCATATCAAAATAACTGTCTGAGTTAAAACTCTGGCTCCAGACTTTCGGGAACTGCTGAGCCAGGACTGAACCTTGTGGCTGAGGTTCATCTCAACAGTTGACTCAACATTAAACTCTGAGGATTTGAATCCTTGGTTCCCTATTTTTAATACAACTCTCTCTTTCCTGTGAACCCAAAAGCACTTTTTAAAACACCTTTACTAATGTCCAATGCACTTCCCTGGCAAAGTGAGAGGTGAGGTGTCTGGTCAGCAGCTCAGACAGGATTTGCTGATGTCTCCAGTTTTTCCTGTGGTGTCACAGTTATTCATTCAAAGGGAAATCTCCTTGGAAGAATGAGGAAACTCACTTAAAGAGCTAAAGTAAATTGGAAACTGCCAAATAGAATCATAGAATCATGGAAAATCAGGGTTGGAAGGGACCTCAGGAGGTCATCTAGTCCAACCCCCTGCTCAAAGCAGGAACAATCCCCAACTAAATCATCCCAGCCAGGGCTTTGTCAAGCCTGACCTTAAAAACCTCCAAGGAAGGAGATTCCACCACCTCCTTAGTTAACCCATTCCAGTGCTTCACCACCCTCCTAGTGAAACAGTTTTTCCTAATATCCAACCTAAACCTCCCCCACTGCAACTTGAGACCGTTACTCCTTGTTCTGTCATCTGCTACCACTGAGAACAGTCTAGATCCATCCTCTTTGGAACCCCCTTTCAGGTAGCTGAAAGCAGCTATCAAATCCCCCCTCATTCTTCTCTTCTGCAGACTAAACAATCCCAGCATCTCCTCATAAGTCATATGCTCAAGCCCCCTAATAATTTTTGTTGCCCTTTGCTGGACTCTTTCCAATTTTTTCACATCCTTCTTGTAGCATGGGGCCCAAAACTGGACACAGTACTCCAGATGAGGCCTCACCAATGCCGACTAGAAGGGGATGATCACATCCCTCGATCTGCTGGCAATGCCCCTACTTATACAGCCCAAAATGCCATTAGCCTTCCTGGAAACAAGGGCACATTGTTGACTCATATCCAGTTTCTCATCTATTGTAACTCCTAGGTCCTTTTCTGCAGAACTGCTGCCAAGCCATTTGGTCCCTAGTCTGTAGCAGTGCATGCGATTTTTCCGTCCTAAGTGCAGGACTCTGCACTTATCCTTGTTGAACCTCATCAGATTTCTTTTGGCCCAGTTCTCTAATTTGTCTAGGTCCCTCTGTATCCTATCCCTACCCTCCAGCATGTCTACCACTCCTCCCAGTTTAGTGTCATCTGCAAACTTGCTGAGGGTGCAGTCCACACCATCCTCCAGATCATTAATGAAGATATTGAACAAAATTGGCCCCAGGACCAATCCTTGGAGCACTCCACTTGATACTGGCTGCCAACTAGACATGGAGCCAGTTATCACTACTCTTTGAGCCCAACGATCTAGCCAGCTTTCTATCCACCTTATAGTCCATTCATCCAGCCCATACTTCTTTAACTTGCTAGCAAGAATACTGTGGGATACCGTATCAAAGCTTTGCTAAAGCATAAATGTTTATGAATTAAGGATATTAAAAATGAGTAGTGTATGTGTTTATGCATACACACACACACACACTGAATGTCTGTTGATCAAATAGGACAAAACACTTCAATTTCCCTTTTGTTTTGCTGATCACAGAAATATGACGACTGCAGAATTGCTAGGAATGAAGTGCCACCATGTGGCTGAGGGACAGTTCAAGGTAAATTTCTAGAAATCTCCCGCAAGAGCTGCTATGAGATCATGTCTAGTGGGTGCTGTCAGTTAATAGCACTGGCTATTAAAGCTCATTCACGCATTTCATTCTATCTCTCTTTGCTGTGCAGAAGTCATTTTCAATGAGTGCAGGCTTTTAGTAAGGTCCATCAATCTCACTTTAAAGAAACAATATAATTTAAAACTTTGATTCCATTTGCTTTTAAGGCATCTCGAATGAGTCCTCTTGTCTATTGCCCTGTATCAGGGTCTAATCTAATAACTATTCCTGAGTCATCCCTAAAGGATGTTTCTCTAGTCTAACCTTGAAACATGTCACATTTTTATTATAAAAGTAAAGATGAACTGTAGTTACTGTATTCAAACTACTTATCAGTGAAAGAGTGTAAAATGGAGCTACCTGTTAATAGATTATGAATGAGTTTTCCCACCACAAAAGAAACCAGTGCTAATCTGGTAATAGACCTTATCTGCTGTGTCATACCAATCTGAAAGAATCAAGCAATATGGGCAATATCTTTTGTGCTGCCCATTGTTCAAGTAGATACTGTTCATATTATACTCAGTAAAAATCTGGATCAACCCCACATCTTGAGAGCTTGTAGACTGTGAAAAATGCACATCTGTGAAGCAAGGCAGTCACAATACAACAGAGCTTGTAAATTGGATAAATCAGTTAGTGAGAGATTTTATTTATGGTGTCAGAGTTCTCCTCTGTCTTTCTCTTGCGCGCATACACACACACACACACGTGCACGCACACACATATCCCTAGGAAATTAAATGTAAAGAAACTAACCCTAATGCAACCTTAAGGGTTCAGGATCAAGTGCCAGAAAGGAAATCCCTAAAGTGAAAGTTACTCTGGCAGCTAACTCAGCAACATGGAGTATTTTTCATTCCTCTTTCTCTTGTTAGATATAAATGTTTGTCCCTCACGCCTCCTTATTAACATAGGTTTAAAAAGAGGATGCACTGTGCAACTGCATTAATGTTACTGGAACAAATTTCACTCCAGAACTTTGGGCATTTCTTGATGTCTGAGTGTTTGTCTTCTCAAGTTGCCAGCTTTTTGCTTTTCATCTGCTCTTGTTCCTTCTTCCAACTCCCTCGTCTCTCCTATCGCTATCTGTCAGGCTCTGAAGTAGTATCTCTGGGAATGACCTGTGCCCTGGCTCTGTGGGCTGCATTCACTGAGCTGTAAGTAGTGTCCTGACTTTTTCAGAGGTGCTGAGTACAGCTGGGTGACTAGCCAATTATTTTATTTTACTGTTTGGCTGGCTGGCAGTTCCAAAACCTCAGGGACAAAAATCAAATTGTCCTGAACTGAAACTGAAAATTCTGCCTCATTTCATTTTGGGGCACTCTTTAAAATAAAAGTACAGGAAACTAAGGGCTAGAGTCACAAGACAGCTGGAAGAGGTGGTGCCAACCTTATAACTGTCAGTGCACTCACCCAGGACCAATTTCCCCCTCTGCCTGATGTGAAGCAAAGATTTTAACTGAGGCGTCCTTCATTGCAGGTGAGTGCCCTACCCACTGGGATATGGGATATTTTGTTATAGGGGAGCTCTCCCAGCCTCTCCCATGTAAACTGTTCCATCATATATGAAATAATTTAATAGTTAGTTACATTCATGTACCTCCCCCTTCTGGGGGGATGCAGTTGGCCTGGTATAAAATTTACTCCTATAAACATATAAAGTTGCTAAAGCAGTAAATTAATCATGTATTTCCTTGTGCACTGCCTAAAACTTCTCCGAGACGTGCTTTTACAATGGCTGTGCTGACACCTTCTGTCTTAACTATAACTGTACAGCACTAAAATATTCAAATTGAAGTGGACATCTTGTCCAGCTGCCAACTTTCCATTACACACCCACCATCTGAACTTCTTTTGCGTCTGCCAATGATTTATGCAGAATGATGATATAAACAAAGTGGCTTTACATCCCACAGGCTTGATTTCTTCAGAAGACTTCTTCCCTCTGAAGTTACTTGATTTTTAATGTATTATTTCTTTCATTTCACACAAGCAACAAAGGGGTGTGTGTGAGAGAGAGAAATTAATACACGGAATCTCTGTGATACTATGGCCCAACAGTGTCACGAGTGCTAGTCACTTGGAGTGCCCTCAGGGATATTGGGACTTTGAAGCAACAAAAGAAGAAACTCTCTCCTGAGACTCTGTCCCAGGTTTTACTGAGTCTAATGCATGCTGGGACAGAGTTTGGGGCGATCAGTGTTGTGTGAATACTCATACAGTGCAGATATGATCAATAATGCTCCTAGTTTATGTACCTCGCTATCAGGTCTCACTGGTTTGATTGAAGGAGAGTACCTAAGGTGACCAGATGTCCCGATTTTATAGAGACAGTCCCAATTTTGGGTTTTTTTTCTTATATAGGCTCCTATTACCCCCCACCCCCATCCCGATTTTTCACATTTGCTGTCTGATCACCCTAAGCGCACCGATAAACTCTTCCGGGGCCCTGGCACTCAGCAGTAGTATGAAGGAGCTCTTTTGCATGTGCACAATTCTTCCATGATATTAGCAATAGGCATTAAAAATCTGATCTTGCACCTACTAAAGTCACTACTAACATACCTATTGAAGTCAATGACTGCAAGATCAAACCCTAATGCTGTATGTTGTGTGCATGACGAAGCTCATGCTAACAGCACTGGTACTGACGGGCACTTGTCCCAAAGAAAAGTTTGGGAGTGGAAGTATTAAAGGCAGCACCATGCAATCAGGTTAATGAAGTGAGCCATTAAATATGGAAATGAGGCACTCAGACCTTATCTTAAACTTTGAAAAGAGTTTTAATTAGGGAAGCTGCTTTTTTGTTTAGTTTAAATTTCCCTACGTTTAATGAAGAGGGGATTTAAAATAAAGGCTAAGAAAAGGAGTCCATAGAATTGTTAGGATGCCTTTTTGTTCTCTTATTCATAGAATAGAATCACAGAATATCAGGGTTGGAAGGGACCTCAGGAGGTCATCTGGTCCAACTCCCTGCTCAAAGCAGGACCAATCCCCAACTAAATCATCAAACACAAGCCCGTAAATCCGTAAAGGGACTACGTGCTGCACAGCAGTGAGAGCACCTCCACAGCACAGTGGCAACAAAATGACACTGTTGCCTTACAAGGAGAGAAAAGATGGTATGAGTAGGAAGTGTCCAACTGGTCTGGTTTTGCCCAGCCATGTACATCTTTAAAGTAAAAGCAAAATGACCAGTATATGAGTAAAATTGGCACTGAAGCCAATAGAGAGGAGTTGAATACTGTTTAAAAGCCTTTTTATAATCCTTGTTAACAATGTGTGTGTCTCATAATGTACTTTAATTATTGTTCTTCAGAAAGATTATGGGTTGGCTTTTCCATCATGATCTGCCTCCTAAACACACACTAGCAGTTTGAGGTGGTCAGAACCCAGTAGAAATGGCCGCCAGGGAATATCATCTGTAGGAGGTTCCTGGAATGGCACAGAGCTGCCAAAGTGGCTCTATGCTACCCTCCCAGACCCCCAGCATAAGGGCTATGTCTTGGAAGGGAGAGTGTGTGGCAGAAGCATCCTGTGTTCCAGCTTTTCTTGGTTGCTGAATGGTGCCTAGGAAATCATTGTAGCTGAGCTGATGTTAGAGATGCCCTGAAGCAGCTTTACCCTTCTCTGCAGAGTGGGCAGGGCCAGAATATGGGAGGTGCCAAGGTGGTGGGGCGGGTAAGTAGCAATGATCTCATAGAAGAACTGGCTGTAGAGGACAACCTTCATTTGAGTGATCATGAGTTAATTTGGTTTAAACTAAATGGAAGGATAAACAAAAACAGATCTGCAACTAGGGTCCTTGATTCCAAAAATGCAAACTTTAAAGAAATTAAAGGAATGAGTTAGGGAAGTGGACTGGACTGAAAACCTCAAGGATCTGAATATGGAGGAAGTTTGGAATTACTTTAAGTCAAAGTTGCAGAAACTACTTACATCCCAAGCAGGGGGAAACATTCGTAGGGAAGTGTTGCAAACCAAACTGGATGAATGAGCATCTCAAATAAGTTATTAAGAAAAAGCAGAGAGCCTAAAAGGAATGGTAGAAGGGATGGATCAGCAAGGAAAGCTACCTCTTGGAGGTCAGGATGTGCAGGGAAAAGATAAGAACTAAAGCTGAGCAGAGTTGGACCTTGCAAGGGAAATTAAAACCAATATATAAATCTAAGGAAATAAGAAGTGGGACCACTAAACACTGAGGATGGGGTGGAGATCAAAGATCATCTAGGCATGACCCAACACCTAAGTGAATGCTTGGGCTCAGTTTTTAATGAGGGTAATGAGGAGAGCAACATTTATACCCCAATGTATTGCTTCAACATGGCATCAGACTTTCTGGATGATGTTGGCAGAATTTATGTTGCTGGATTGGGCAGGACTACAGGCTAAACTGAATGTGGAGGAACAACATGTAGAATTGAAGTGTAACAGAAGCAAACCCAGTTCATGAATATCATTAGAAAGAAAAACAAAGGATGTTATTCAATCAGCAGGTGTCAGCAGCGAACAGCTGATTCCTGGGCACTCCTATCAGGTGAAGAATAGCATCCTAACTCAGTAAGTTCTGCAGTATGTTTAGCCAATGGCAGGAATTCTGGTCAAGTAAGTCTGTCAAGAAGCGATAGAAATGCAGATCTACAATGCTTGCTGTCTAGTAAATGTTACAGTACAGCGTGCATGATGCTTATGACTAAATCAGCAGTCCCTGCTTCTGGATCTTTACCCAAGTCCCTTGTGTAGCAAAAAATGCTGAACACAGAAATGGCTGGAAGTTGTGCAAAGTACCTTCCCAATTCACAAGGGACACTTGAGGGGGTGAACTAGGTCTGGAGGCCCCCTGCTGGATGCCTGAGGCCCTGCCACACCCTAGGGCAGTAGAGATCCTTCAAGCTGCCTAGAGTGGCTGTGTCAGAAGCAGCCAATCAGGAACCAGAAGGCTAGTATAAGACAGCTGCAGGGCTAGAGTGAGTTTAGTTCCTTGTTAGAGCTGGAGGAATGTGTCTGGTGTGCCTGGCTAGCTGAGGGAGCTACAAGCCTTTGGATAGAGTAATGCTGGCAGAAGGTGGAGGGAACGTGAAGGAGCTCTGGGCTGGCTGCTGGGATTCCACCAGGACAAGGCCCTGAGGTAAGGGTGAAGAATGTACTGGAGCCATGGAGAAGTGGCCCAGGGAATTAGAGCAGCAGTGTGGCTTAGGTAAAGGGACATAGCACAGATGCTATCCATAGGGTCCCTGGGCTGGGACCACTCTCCACCCCCACCACCCACTGGGAAACTGGTCTGGACCTTGATACACCCCAGAAGGGCAACTGAACTGCAACAGGACCTGAGAGGGCAAAGACATTGCCTCCACGGAAGAAGCCCTGGCGCACCACTCTATACTGAGCAGGGACAACTTGAGAGAGATGTTACCGAGGGCACTGAGAGAGGCCCCTGTTGGACTTGTACCCCAGAAAAGATTTGCTGTGCTTTTGCTCACAGACAGGTTGTGTGTGTGTGTGTGTCTTGGCTGGAGGGATAAGTCAGCAAAGACCCACCACAGAGAGAGAGAGAGAGAGAGTGTGTGCAGGCACATGCACTTGACAAACGAGTGCTCATGAGAGGTGAGTGCACTCCACTGCAGACACAGTTAAAATGGTATATTTCATGCCCAATAAGCAAGGATCAGTACTGACTGGAGGCCAATAGAAAGAAAAGATATTGGAGCAAAACAGACTCACTCTAACTTGCTTTTCTTTCAGATTCTGAAGAAAGTCAACTTTAACCTGCATGAGGTTCAGACAAAAACTAGGGACTCATAATGGCAGTGCCTGGTCCAAACAGCCAGTGCAACATGGTGGGAATGCTTCAGTGTAGCCCCTGAGGTTTGACTTTGCTATTTGTTAGAGAAATAGGCATACTTGTATATCACAAATTCCAAATGGTTTATGTAGCATGGCTAAGGAAAAAGTACCTTCTTAGGAGCACCTCTGTAGTATTTTTTTTCAGTGTTCACTGGAGGTCTCAATGAACACAGATGTCCGTAATGGGTGTAACCTAGTGCTGATGTGCTAGGATTTATGCTCATAATTTCCCCCCTGGATTAGAGAGTAGTCCATGTCCTGTTTGTTCACAAATGCTGCTGTTCAAAGATATTACACACCTATAGGAATGAGTGTAAATGTTTTAAATTCCCATCACCTAGTTAAGGTTTGGTCAGCATCTGGCTATTCAAATAAATGGTTGAGGAATTTTTATTTTTATTTTTCTTGTAACCTATGAAAAGAATTAATTGCACAAATCTCCACCTGCAAAGAACCCTTGATGCTGTCTCCCACAACAAAACAGTTTCCATAAGAAAGCAGAGTACAGGATCTGCTTGACTTTCCTAGCACACAGTGGGAGAACTGTCTCACAACACAACGTGTTCATGCTGATGCTCTTATTGCTGTTATTTCTAAGGCCCTTTCAAGGCTGCCTTGTCCACATCCTCTCATTGGTGCCACTGCATGCTCTCGGGTCATGGGAGTGATGATGGCACGCACTAAATTCTCTGATGCAAAGATGAGGAAAGTCCGTTTTGCTGCCCTGAAATTGGAACTCCTGGTGCAAAAATTCACCAAAGATGAATAGAACTGCTTTGTAGCACTAGAGTCAGGATAGAAATTACTGTACCAGGCAATGCTGGAATCAATGCTTCCAATAACAACACTGGAAAACACTTGCCAAGTTGGAGCTTCCTCCCCACCCAATGATAAAGCAGTGTTAGGCACCGTGAACTCAGTGCGCTGCGTTCCAATGTCACTGCAAACCTGGAATAGCCATGGCTCACAATACAAACAGCATAAAGAACCTTCAGTGAACGTGCATTGTTATGTACCTGCTGCAGTGTTGGGCAGGCCAGAGCTTATCAAGAGAAGTAAATGTTGCACATTCTATCTTTCCATATAGCTGTCTTCCAACTGGGGCTAGTCCTTCGTACATGATTTTGGTTTAAATTTTAAAGTGCTGAATGCCCCTTCCACAGCTTTGGGTAGATAAATCGGATATCTTTCCAATCTCTTTCTGGAGCCAGTTGTTCGTCTCTGGCTGTTTCTTTTAGACTGGCTTGCTGCCTCTGCTATTTGCAAGGCATCTTGGGAGCGACTCTGAGGGGCACGGAGAATCCAGTTTGAATGTAAACTGTGCTGACGAGTGCTGGTAGCAACTGAAAGATAGAAGATAGTTCTAGTTAATAACAGCTTCCCAATGAATGTTGATGTTCAGCTAGTAATTGACAAAGCAGGGTGTTAATTAGGTCCTCTCTAGAAGTAATGCTGAGTAACACAGTAAAGGTTCCATAATGGCTTCTACTTCAGGAATTTCTGAATTTCACTTTCTGACTAAAATTTTCTGTACTTTATCTCTAGCTTATAGGTAGAGCTGGCAAGATCTTTCAACCAAAACTTTTCTTAGTGAAAAATGCAGATTTGGGTTGACTGAAACATTTTGTGAATGTGTGTTAATTTCAGCAAATGGTTGTAGTGGGGGAGGAGGGTGGAACCTCTCAAATTTCCCCAAAAGTCAATGTTTCACTTCAACCTCTTCGAAACAAAACATTTAACTTGATTCCAAATGAATTTTGGTTTCAAAATTGCCTTTAGCTTTATTTAAAAAAACTGCGGAGGCAGGAGGGAGAAGCTTGAAATCTAAACAAAGCATTTCTTGTCAGAGCAAACAAGATGTTTCATTCAACCAAAAACTACTTGTTTTCTGACTTTTCAATTAATCAGATTTTTTTTAAAAAAAATCATTTTTGGATCAACCTGAAACAATTTTATTGATTGAATTGTCAGCAATGCAAAAAAAAAATCCATTATTTGCATAGTAATGCCTGTAGATGAGTTTTTGGTTTGTAAAGTTGACTAAAATCAGCCAACCTTTTCTGAATGAAGAAAGAGATCAATCTATATAGAAAGCTATCTTTCAGTCATCGATAGATATAATAGGAACATTATATAAGGACTATTCTGATATTTTTAACAACTCTGTAAACAAGACTACCCGTTGTAGAAATTGGAAAACATATGGATCATAAAAATGTCACCCTCCCTTTATGCCTCCACCTCTCTTCCCTTAGTAATTGTATTTTAGATGCTCTGTATAAACTTCACCATCAAAGTCAACATCTGCGTTTGGGAGATCTGTCACAGGAACTTTCTGCCATCTCTCTGCATCCAGATCTGCAATCACTGAGTCCAAGAAAGCTATTGCCTCTCTTACATCTGGATTGGACTGTGGGACTCTTTTCTCCATTGATATCTGTTGAACAGATATGTAAGAAATAAGTACATTGAGAATAATATAGAACTACTTTTTAATACAAGAACTGTGCAAAGCAGAGTTGCATCTGGATCCAAATAGCCCAAAATTTGATCATTTTATTTGGGCCCATCTCATAGTTCATACCAAGTTAAGAAAATGATCCAAAAATAATACCTAGTGTTTATATTGCTCTTTTCATCAGTAGATCTCAGAGTGCTTAGACAAGAAGTCAGTATCATTATCCCCAATTTACAGATGGGGAACTGAGTCTCAGAGAAGGAAAGTGACTTGCCCAAAACCCAGCATGCTGGTGGTAGAGCCAGCAATAAAACCCATATCTCCTGAATGCCAGGCCTGGGCACTACCCATTAGGAGAGTCTGCCTCTGAAACAAGTTGAACCTCTTGGAAATAATGGGCCAGATTTTCAAATGCTCATCGCCTGCCCTCCGGCCCAACAGCTGGGGACAGATTTTAAAAAATGCTTGTCAGCCAACACCTACTGTCCTGTGCTGCAGGGGTAGAGTTTCAAACACTGCTCAGCATTCAACATGGTGAGCTCTTCTGAAAATCTGCCCACTATGTGAGAACTGAGGTCTTTGTGCTTAAAGTTTATTGAAGGAGGCATCTGTGCCACTAAAAAGGGGGCAATTTGATAGTGTGGTGATAACCCCAAAGGAAAACCAGTAGGGTTTAAAAATAAAAACTCTCTTCAATAAACAGCTCTCTGTGTAAAAACTGAAACAGTTATGACAATGTGGTAACACTTTTTGGAGTTTCTATGTACTGCTGTGTCTGTATAGGCAAAACTCCCATTGACTCTCCTGGGAGTTCTGCCCAAGTAAGAACTGCCTGTGTTCTCACTCAGTTTAAGGCCAGACTGTGCTATTGAGAGCAGTGTGTCCCTACCACACTACCTCCCTGATTCTCCCTTATATCTTTGAAGGATGCAGCTCTCTGCTCTATGGGCTGGTGAGGGGATGAATAAAGCTTGACGTAGCTTCTTTGCTTCCGTAACCTCTTTGGAGTGATTTGCATGGATAGGAGTGCTAAGAGGCAGCAGCCACTTCACACTTACTGACTGTAGTGACTGCTAGTACATCTGGCCCTTAGTGGTTAAAACACAGTTTAAATAAAACTTCTTGTCAATATCATCTGAGACACAAAGGTCAGATACCATTCAGTACCCAGGCTTTGGTTCAGCCTGTTATAGAGACAGACATTCAGATCCAGATCCAAACCTCTGCAGTGTTTGATGAGTGCATTTCTACTAATTCTTCATCACGTAGAGAAAGAGAAATGAATTTTCACTGAAGGTAATGTTAATGCGAGCAGATAATGATGTACAAAACAATACATCCCTGTGTTTAAAAAGAAACTTGTGATCACTAAATAAAAGTACCATTTAGAAAGCAGCCAAATAACCTGTGGTATTCTGGATTACTTCTCGAGTCCTTCAGAACCCCTTTCTTCAAAGCTAGTGTTATGGTGCAGTGACCGACCCTCTTGAGTTGGTGAGAATGACTCGCTGTACAGCGTATCCTGCTGATGTCATACGTTATCCATGTACGAGCGGGAGGCTGGTAGAGTTAACATTCCAGCAGGAATCACGTCTGGTCACACATGCATCTGAGGAAGTGGGTATTCACCCACGAAAGCTCATGCTCCAAAATGTCTGTTAGTCTGTAAGGTGCCACAGGACTCTTTGCTGCTTTTACAGATCCAGACTAACACGGCTACCCCTCTGATACGTGACATAAGAGCTAGTCAGCTACAATCAGATGACATAATACTCCAGGCCTTGGCAAATGAGAGCTCTGTTTGTTTGTTAAACCAGAGTTCCTTTTTTTTTAAAGAGGAATTTTCAATTGTACATAGCACTATACCACCACTCAGGAAATGGAAGGAGTCTATGTAGACCCTGTCTGTAAGGTCTGTTCCACAGTACCTACTGTAGCCAGTGTTTTGCATCCTTTACCACTGTTTGTTTTCTTTCCACTCTGTTGACTTGGCCAAATTCTGCTCTCAGATCCAGAATTCCACCACTGATGGCAATGGAGTTAGTGACCCCAGTGACTGTCAATCCCCCATGAACCAAAAGGGAACCAACCCCAACTAATTATAGGCAGGGTGTGTCATAAATTCCCATGCTACACTCCTAGATCTCAGTATGTCTGTTTTGGATCTTTCCCTCTCCTTGATTCTTCATCTCTTTACAAATGTCTCTGTCTCCCCTTGCCAATACATCTTAATTCTTCTTCCACTCCTTTACTTACTGAGCATCAGTGTACCAAATACGATACAGAGGTAGGTCCTGATCCAAAGCCCACTGAAGTCATGTGAAAACTGCCATTGATCTGAGTGGGCATTGGATCAGGCCCATAGAGCATTAGAAAATATGGTCTCTGGTGCCAGAAATGTTTGGGCTTCATTCAGCCCCCACTGGCACAATTTGCACCCCCCATACACTAGCAGAAGCTACTATATCCAAAGGTGAATTTGTCCTTGTGGGAGGGTAGGCAGTGTTTGCACCAGGGTTCTCCTTCAGGGCTTCTGCCATGGGCAGTTGACTTCAAAGTGTGGTCAATGCCCTCCTGATAGAGAGTCTCAGAGGATGCAATGAGTCAGCCCCTATGTCCCCTCCCCACACCATCTACCCCGCTAGCACCCATTGTGGGCTCTGCACAGGCCAGCTGTGGCTCTGTTGTCAAAGGAGTGATTGTGGCCACTTTGCATGAGCACAATATTTCGGCAGGTAGCCTTTCCACTGCTGGAAGCTCGATATCTTAGCTGAATCACGCTGGGCTGAATGAGCCTAATTTCTGAGCAGATGCAAAGAAAACAGTTCAGATACATGAGATACAAAACTGCAACTGAAATGAAAGGCTGCATTCGATTTTGCAACTGTATGATTCTTTATTCTATAAAGTGGTTGGGAGATAGCCTGTATGAAAGGTGCTGCTTCAAAGTTCTGAGCGTAATGACAGTAAAGTGGGAAATTTTGTTTTCTGTTTCTAAAGCAACTGCCAGTGTATTAGTTAGCAGTAGCTTTCTAGCGAATGGAGCATTGAGAACTAATATTTGCCATGTCCCCATGGCTGGCAATGGAACTTGTAGTGACAACAAAACTAGTGCTGCTCATGACATTGTACTTGTGCTCAGTGAAAATCATGGTTGTTCAATATAAGAATGTACTCTATGTAAATAATTTCTAAGTGCAAAGCCTACTTATCTCAGTGGGTTATTGAGCTCTCCAATCAGTAACAGCTATAAACAGCCAAGGTGGAGAACTATGAGGTGCCATCTGATGTGATAGCCTCGAACACAATTATCTTTTTATGGATGCATTTTCCAGACTTCATACACACCCACCTCTTTCTCGCTCTCATGCACATTTTCCCCAAAACATTCAGATAAATCTTGACTCACGTATACTCCACATCACTCCAAAAGTGTATTTACAGGTTCTATGTATTCTCATCTCCCCCCATTTCAGGATTCTCTACCTATTGAGGTACTTCCATGCCCATATCACTGAACTGTCTGAGTGCCTTCTAAGCATTCATTGTTTATTGTCCTCACAACACTCCTGTGCAGAAGAGAAGTATTAATATCCCCTTTTTACATATGGGGAATGGAGGCACAATGAAGTCACTTGCCTACGATCACGCAGAAGGTCTGTGGCAGAGTTGGGAAGAAACAAAACCTGTCACCATTTTAATATTAAAGCATCCCAGCTGTCCTCCAGAAAAGGCTGTTGTCCACCCCTACCTCTAAAAGTGATGAAATATAACCAGATCCCCCCCTTCTTCCTTGCTCTTGGTGGAGGGCTATAATTGGTGGCACTTAATAATAACACAGATGATAACTTCAGACTAAGAAATAACCCACCTAATTGATCTGATAAGCCACCAGGATCTTAGAGGCAGCAGCAGTCAGCTGCTCCTTTACAGAATGTTCTGTTATCAGGTCAAATCTAGATCCTAAAGGATCCCGCATAATCATCAAATTATGGTTGATACCTGTTCAACCTTAATTCTTATATTTGCATCCAGGATGCACAGAATCAAATTTAATTCAGCCGGTACTACCCAATCTTTACTCACTATTGTGTGACTGCTTGTACACATTAAATTATTCTCTATTTCAAATGGTGGCACAATCAGAGCGGACTTACAAGTGGACATGATCTTGAATAAAGATCATTGACACAGAAAAGCAACAGAGGTTATGCAACTACATGTTATGCAGTTAAGGCAAATGGTAGGTAACCACATGGCAAGAATATTTTCTTGTGCTTAGATACAATAGCCCTTACCTTAGAGGAGTGCCTGGTGGGAAGTGGGTGTAGTGGCTTTTTCCCCGTTTTGGAGGATTTTGTTGACTCCGGAGAAATTTCTGATGTCATGTTCACGGATTTTATGTCATTGATGCTGTCAAGGTATTTTTTTCTCAAAGCTAATAGATCCTGCAAGTACTGCAAGCAATGCTGAGTCTTGGAATACATCCAGGCCCTGTCTTCCTCTTTCTGCTGGAAGTATGCACATGATTCTATACTGGTGGTACTTTTGCATTTTTTCAAGGATTCATTGAGTCTCTGCTGCTCACCTCCAAGAGTGTACACAGAAGTGCTGCGGATCAGCCTTACAGCAGAGCCTGTGCCATCATAGCAAGGGATATCATCAGCCATACTCCTCCTATGGGAGTTGGGGTGAAAAATTGATTGGATCTTTCTGAACATAATGTGCCACTATCTTCACCCTGTACCTTGTCTCCTTCAGCCTCTTGATTTTAAGGCAAAATTAGCTAGTCAGTACCCAAGTCTCTTGTTAGCTGAAAGGCAGATTTGCCAGATGCTCACTGGAACCAGGCTAAAAGTTTATTGATGCTTCAGCTGCTTGCAATATAATTTTTTGTTAAAGATCACAGCAAAATGTTTTCGGTTACATCTGCAGCACTTAAACAGCTTTGCTTTTCTCTCTGAGTAAAGTGTAGTACAGTAGGTCAAATGCCTTCCTCTCATCTTTCCTCTAGAGTCTCCCCATACAAATCATCAGTGTCAGACAAGACATTTTCCTCTCCATTGTTTCTTTCTTTTGTTTCCATCAGTGTCACGTCCTTGATCCATTAGCTGTCTACTTCACCTGGTAGTTGCATAGATTTGCAATGTCTTTGTGCTGACCATGGTACTGAACTACTTCTAAGGTCCAAAAAAAATCCTCTTGGTTAAGAAATAATGAGACATGGCTTAGCAGATCATTAATGGGTGTTTTGTGAAGAAACCGTTCAGATAAGCTTAGACCAAGAGGGACTGACTGATCAGGGAGGGAGCACCTGTATTGTCTAGATCATTGCACCTCCAGGCAGAAGTTCAGCTGCTATGAGAAGGGATGTTGTGTTCTGTGCTATGGCAACAGGGGAATGGTTACAGCTATTTGATAGCACATCATTGTTAGGGATAAAGTGGACTCAGGTACCCAGATCCATTACACCCCATTCAAAAGCTTCACCGTGTGAGAAATGCTGTAAAATAAAACTGTTCTAAAATATTCCTTTATCTCAAAATAACAGCAGAGATTTTAGTGCACAGAGAAACCATTACATCTGTGGGTTTTGAGTGTTTGTTCAAGAAAAAAATGATATGCAAACATTTGAATACTGTGTTTATGGCGGCAGGATTTAGCCTGAAAAATACTGTAAATATTGTTAGCATATTAATACTATTCTATGATTTTCATAGTGTCCACATTGTAAATGTGCTTTAAGGGAAATAATTGGACAGCAGCCAGTTTTCATTGTCAGAATGATCTAGCTTTTATCTAAAGTCTGCAGGAATGTTCAGGGCTTACATTTTCACAGTTGAGTTTGTAACTCATTCTGCTCAGGACTTGTGTGTTTGAGAAAGCTATTTTATTTTCAGAAATCATGGGTATGATCTTACAGTTTCCACTCAGGCAAAACTCCTATTGGACTCACTGGAAGTCTTGCATAAGGATTTAGGCACCATAACAGTTGTACAATTTGCTATGGCGATATTGGATGATAATATAAATGTATGTGTTTAATTTCATGCATTCTTCCATAAACTCATAGACTCATAGACTCTCAGATTCACTCGGCAATGATTTCATACTATAATTTTGGAGAATATTTACATACAGGCCCTGACTTCGGGACAGGGCTGAGCTGTGTTTGGCATACTCAAGATAGCTTTATGCCACTTTTGTAGCTCCCTAATTCTGGGGCTGGTTTGGCTCCCGTTAGAAGCAAGAGTAGCCTTGGGATTGCTCTAAACTGCACCCAGCAGCCTATGATCTAGTGGCTGTCGAGAGCTGGACCATAGAGAAATTTATATTACCTAATACTTCCAGAGGTGCTCTGCATGTATTCCCCCATCCACATAGTTGGTAAAACCAACTTTATGGCCTCTGTGAGCCCCAGAGCTGTGCAAAGAGTTTGTCACCTATGTGAGAATCTGTCCCAGTGCCTCCAGGTCTAAGGCAGAGAGTCCTTCTGGTCCATAAAAGTAGTATAGTAAAAAACATTGTGGGGGTCTCTTTTCTAGTACATATTTTCTTTTACAAAGTATAAAGTTGCAAGGAATCCTTAGTTTGGAGCTTTGTATCTGTCTCATTAGTGTTGCAAAGTGCAGTTGCTGTCCCAAACTGAAAGAAGTGAGATCAGTCCAGAATATCCCTTTAAAGTGGATTAGGTTTGCTGTATCTTCAGGTTTTAGTTGCTTTGAATCTAATGAGCACCTGTGTTTGCACTCTCGATCTGCTCCTGTAGCCATCTTGCCCATGGGACTTCCATTGACTTCAGTGTCTTGAACATCTATGGGAGCTCCAGGAAGGACTGGAGTGTGGAGTCCAGTGATTTGCTAATGGCAATGGGAGTTCCCTAGAGACAAGCTCTGGGATCAAGCACTACCTTTCCATAGCAGATTGATCTCATTTGGGTTTACCAGTAGTTCCAGTGCAAGGTAAATTAAACTTTAAACAAAGACCAGGACTGCATTTAATGATAAGAGTACATTAGATCTTATATACCCTGATTAGCAAACCACTTAAGCATCTGCCTAACTTTAAGCACAAGGAAAACTGTTCTTCAGGAAAGTACTTTAAGCATTTGCTTAAGTCCTGTTGACTTCAGTCCCTGCAGTGGGTCTTAAGCATATACTTAATTGTAATCAGCTTCTTTAGTGCTGTGCTGACCCCAAAATTGTCTCCCTCCCCCCATTTTAAAAAATACTGGGGCAGGTTCATTTTGTGCCCCCAGAAACCAGGTTCCTATTGCTTCAAGAGTGAATTTTAACAAGCAGAGATTCATATAAGTCATGCATGACTCAATACTGTAGTATGCTATGCAGGAAACATGAATATTTGTTTTCTCTAGAGTCACATCTGTATCTGAAATAACCCTTATGCTTCTAAGATTAAAAGACAAGACTTTGGCTCTCTTTAAAGGCAATGAATAGATCTTGTGTGTTTAGTGGTGATGAGGGCAGGCAGTGCTTAGTTTGTAATGAAAGAGGTGCCACAGTTCAAGCAATTAGGTGCCAGGGCTCCAGCAATTTTTTTACTTTCATAACTGATGCAGTAAGCCCAGAGGTTCCGGGGCTCAGCCCTGACAAGCCCCAGCACAAATTAAGTCCTGAGCCCCCATATCCCACCACAAGGGCATGGAATCAGGCATTCACAGCTGCAGGTGGTTTTCTAAGTAGGCCTCTATTTATTCAAAGCCAAATTACATTCCCCTTCTGTATGGAAGCCGTCCCATTTGAAGTAAATAGGATGGCTCCCAGGAGCAAGGTAATGGCAATTGCACTCAGAGACCATGCTCCTCTTCCCCAGCCTTGCTGATAAGAACTGCATATACCTGCCATATCTAATCATGTTGATAATTGAAGACCCAAGCTCTTAGTCCAGAATTGTTTCTTTGCTTCAGACTTGTTTGGGATATTTAGCCCGTTTATTCAGAGTGCCAAGTCTGCAGGAAGCTATTAAACTTCCCAAGCAGGAGCTAGAGAGAAATAGATCACTCTAAATATTTAATGGCATCTAGGATTACTAGCTTTGACAATGCAGCTCTCCTTTCATGTTCGTTCGTTTGTCCGTTTGACTTTGACATGGCTGAATCAAGGCATTTTATTTTTAAAATGCTTTTTTGCTGTATAATTTTCTTCACTGTTTCTGGTTTGTTGGGAGGACTAAAGGAGGCAGGTTCTATGGACCATCAGGAGGTGGCTATTAAAGTTATCCCTGTTATCTACCCCAGGGTTCTTGCAGTTGTAGAGCCTGAAGTCCGGTTAAGAAATATCAATCTACTTGGGCTTCCAATTGTATATAATTTATAACTAAACAAAAAACATAAAATCAAAGACATAAATGAAGACAAAGTGGGTTAATATCAAATCAGTCTAATTATTGGGATGGTTAAAACACATCAGATGAACCAACGATTCCTTATTAGCTATATCTAATAATGTAGGAGGAGTCAAACCTTGTTTAGCTATCAGCCTCAAAATGACAGGGCATTATCAATCCCAATGCCAACTGATATTTATATTGCAGCCAAATGGCTGATACAAAGGAGCATCTAATCACTCTTGGGTTGAACTATAGCTCTGATGCTAATTAAGGCAAACTACCCAAATTATAGACATGTGATAATAACCAATCTTTTTCTCCCTCAACACAGTTACGTGAGACATTCCAATGCAGTTGAGAATAGCACAACTTATTACATTTTTCCAACAAACAAAAATGGAGGTGAAAAAAACAATTTCTCAGGATTTAAACATGTCTCCCAACTCATGAATTGTATGCATAGACAGCAAGGCCATTTAACCTGGTGGTGTTTTAGATGACTGAGGGTATGTCTACACTACGAAATTAGGTCGATTTTATAGAAGTTGATTTTTAGAAATCGATTTTATACAGTCGACTGCGTATGTCCACACTAAGTGCATTAAGTCGGCGGAGTGCGTCCTCACTACCATGACTAGCATCGACTTACGGAGCAGTGCACTGTGAATAGCTATCCCATTGTTCCCGCAGTCTCCGACACCCATTGGAATTCTGGGTTAAGCTCCTAATGCCTGATGGGGCAAAAATATTGTTGCGGGTGGTTTTGGGTACATGTCGTCAGTCGCCCTTCCCTCCGTGAAAGCAACAGCAGACAATCGTTTTGTGCCTTTTTTCCTGGGTTATCCGTGCAGATGCCATACCACGGCAACCATGGAGCCCGCTCAGCTCACTGTCACCACTGCTGTTGTGAGCATTGTAAACACCTCGCACATTATCCTGGAGTATGTGCAGAACCGGGCTAAGAGACGCCAGCACAAGGAAGATTTTGATGAGAACATGGACACAGACATTTCTGAAAGCATGGGCTGTGGCAATTGGGACATCATGGTGGCAGTGGGGCTGGTTGATACAGTGGAACACGGATTCTGGACCAGGCAAACAAGCACAAACTGATGCGACCGCATAGTATTGCAGGTCTGGGATGATTCACAGTGGATGTGAAACGTTTGCATGCGTAAGTCCACTTTCCTGAAACTCTGAGTTGCTTTCCCCCACCCTGAAGCACAGGAATACCAAGATGAGAACTGCCCTGACAGTTGAGAAGCCCTGTGGAAGCTTGCAACGCCTAACTGCTACTGGTCAGTTGAAATCAATTTGGAGTGGACAAGTCTATTGTGGGAGTTACTGTGATCCAAGTAGCCAGTGCAATCACTGATGTTCTGTTATCAAGGGTTGTGACTCTGGGAAATGTGCAGGTCATACTGGATGGCTTTGCTGCAATGGGGTTCACTAACTGTGGTGGGGCGATAGACGGAACGCATATCCCCATCTTGGCACCAGACCACCTTGCCAACCAGTACATAAGCCGCAAGGGGTACTTCTAATGGTGCTGCAAGCACTGGTGGATCACAAGGGGCATTTCACTGACATCAACGTGGGATGTCCGGGAAAGGTGCATGACACTCGCATATTTAGGAATTCTGGATTGTTTGAGCAGCTGCAAGAAGGGACTTACTTCCCAGACCAGAAAATTACCATTTGGGATGTTGAAATGCCAATAGTTATCCTTGAGGCCCCAGCCTACCCCTTGCTCCCGTGGCTCATGAAGCCTTATACAGGCAGCCGGACAGTAGTAAGGAGCAATTCAACTATAGGTTGAGCAAGTGCAGGATGGTGGTAGAATGTGCCTTTGGACATTTAAAAGCTCGCTGGCACTGTTGCCTGAGTAAGTCAGACCTCAGCGCAAACAACATTCCCATTGTTATTGCTGCTTGCTGTGTGCTCCATAATATCTGTGAGAGTAGGGGGGAGATATTTATGGTGGGGTGGGAAGTTGAGGCAAATCGCCTGGCATCCGATTTTGAGCAGCCAGACACCAGAGTGATTAGAAGAGCACAGCAAGGCGTGCTGCGCATCAGAGAGGTTTTGAAAACCAGTTTCATGACTGGCCAGGCTTCAGTGTGACAGTTATGTGTGTTTCTCCTCGATGCAAATCTGCCCCCTTTTAATTCCCTGTAAGCCAACCACCCTCCCCCCTTTGAAATAAAGTAACTACTATTTTGAAACCATGCATTCTCTTTATTAATTAAAAAAAAATGAGTTAACGGACAAAGTAGCCTGAGTGGGGTGGGGAAGGAAGGAAGGACAAGGCCACGTTGTTTATTGTAGCCACACTAAAAATCAAACTGTTTGACTGACAGCCTTCTGTTGCTTGGGCCAGCCTCTGGAGTGGAGTGGCTGGGTGCCTGGAGCCTCCCCCACCCCCACATTCTTGGGCTTCTGGGTGAGGCGGATATGGAACTTGAGGAAGAGGGCATGCGGTTATACAGTGGTTGCAGCAGGGGTCTGTGCTCTTGTTGGCTTTCCTGCAGCTCCAACGAACGGTCCCCAGCAGATGCTTCATCGTGTCCATTTGCTTCCCCATTAGCCTCAGCATCGCTTCCTGCCTCCGCTCTTCACGCTCACTTAATTCTTTCCTGGCCTCTGCATTAAGCTGTGCCCTATCAGTGCGAGAGGACTGCATGAGCTCGGAAAACATGTCATCACAAGTGCATTTTTTTTGTCTTCGAATGTGCAATAATCTCAGGGACGAAGATGATAGAGGGAGTGTAGAAACATTTGCACCTGGGAGGGAGATAAAAAGAGAGAGTAAAATTTAAGATGCTACATTTCTGAGAACAAAAGGGAGACTCTTTCACAGTGAATCAAGCAATTCACAGCAGACAGCACATGTGCTTTATGTACAAGGTTGCATTTTGCCTTTTACATTGTGCGCCCACAGATATAGTGACACATCACACACGGCTGGGCAACAGAATTCAGTTTCCAGGCAGCCACGGTAAGCCAAAGGGTACGTGGGGTTGCCTTCTTCTGCCTTCATAACATGTAGGAATGTTTTCAAACTGCAGCACCCTCCTTTCCCAGAGCAAGCAATGGGTTGAGTTTCACATTTAAAAGGAGGGGCTATGGTTTTTGGGTGAATGTGCAGTACACATCTGAGCTACCCCCACCCCATCGCATGGTTATTCTCTGGGATGATCCCTTCTCCCCTCCCCCCGCCACATGGCTATTCTCTGGGATGATCCCTTTTAGCCAAGCGCAAACAGCCCAACATGAACGAGCTCCTTTTACTGTTCCCTTACAAAAATTCCCCTATTTCAACCAGGTGACCATAAGCGATATTACTCTACTGAGGTTAACACAGAAAGATATAGACCGAATGTTGCTAGAATGTGACCAAAACCCAGGACCATTCACTGCCAAGCTTTGTGCTGCAATGATTCCAGACTCCTTGCGACTGGCTTGGCGTGGTAAAGTGTCCTATCATGGAGGACGAAATAAGGCAACCCTCCCCAGAAACCTTCTGCAAAGAGTACCTCCAGGAGTACCTCCAGGAGAGCTTCATGGAGATGTCCCTGGAGGATTCCCACTCCATCCCCAGACATGTGAACAGACCTTTCCAGTAGCTGTACTGGCTGTGAATGCATCCCAGTTCTTCAGGGCAAATCAAACATTAAACACTATTACTTTAAAACCTTGTACTGTAGTTATAAATGTGCACTCACCAGAGGTGCCTTCTCCCGCTTCAGGGTCAGGGATAGCGCCTTGGGAGGGTATTGGCTCCAGAGTGAAGAAAAGTTCCTGTCTGCTGGGGAAAACAGATTCACCACTTGCCCGCTGCACATTCTCCTCGTCCTCATCTGCAAAATCCTCCTCCCTGTTGCAAGAGACTTCCCCCTTGCAGGTGTCCATGGATAGTGGTGGGGTAGTAGTAGAGTCCCCACCTAGAATGGCACGCAGTGGTCATAGAAGTGGCATGTCTGGGGCTCTGACCTGGAGTGACTGTTTGCCTCCTTTGTCTTTTGGTAGGCTTGCCTGAGCTCTTTAACTTTCACACGGCACTGCTGTGTGTCCCTGGTGTAGCCTCAGTCCAACATGCCCTGTGAGATTTTGGCAAATATATTTACATTTCTTCTTTTTGATCAGCCTGCACAGATGCTTCTCCCCATACAGGAGTCAGATCCAGTATCTCCCTCTTGGTCCGTGCTGGAGCTTGTTTGTGATTCTGGGGGGCTGCATGGTCACCAGTGCTGCTGCCACACTGACCAAACAGGAAATGAAATTCAAAAGTTCCTGGGGCTTTTCCTGTGTACCTGGCTAGTGCATCAGAGTTCAAAGTGCTGTCCAGAAAAGTCACAATGGAGCACTCTGGGATAGCTCCCAGAGGCCAATATCGTCGATTTGCGTCCGCACTACCCCAAATTTGACCCAGCAAAGTCAATTTTAGTGCTACTCCCCTTACCGGGGAGGAGTAGAGAAATCAATTTTAAGAGCCTTTTTGGTCAACAGAGCGGGATTGGTTGTGTGAACGCAGTCATTTTCAAATCGACCTAACGCAGCTAAATTCAACCTAACCCTATAGTGTAGACCAGGCCTGAGAGACTATCCTGTAGGTTCCCTTCTCAGACAGATTCTATGGGTTCTATACACACACACATACACACACACACGTACTCAACCAGTCAGTCACCCCTGGAATTAAACAAAACAGAACAACCTCTACAAGTGCAAGAATGCTGAGGTACAGGTATTACTTTATTAATAAAAATTGGTAAAACAACTCCCAAACATTTGCAATTTAGGCAAAATAGTTGTCATGACTTTTGTTGTTTCATTCAGCGGGGGTGCCATTTGAGTAGAGTGTGTGTGTGTATACAAGGGGGGAGATTTGCCTCCCCCCATGCTTCAGACCATGTGTTAATTTTAAGAACAATATATGTATCTAAAAATGTATAGTCTGTGTTCCTGCTCTTGTGTTTTACAATTAGGGTGACCAGACAGCAAGTGTGAAAAATCAGGACAGGCAGTGGGGTGTAAGACAAAGGCACAAATATAGGGACTGTCCCTATAAAATCGGGACATCTGGTCAATCTCTATTAAAGATTTTCCCAGCCTGTGCCTACTAATTTCACAATCTACCACCTCAAGCTTCCGCCTACTAGTGGTGGGAAACAGGCTTGCATGCTCTAGTCTACAAAGCATTCCCTTAGGACAGTATTAATGACAAACAACTCACAGTGGCTGGCAATTGTTTTTCCATCACCCTCATCCTGGTAAGTCAAAAATGTAACTTTTTAAAACTGTATCGCTGGCAAATAATTTTATTCCGGTGAAGCTATGGTGACAAAATCGGTCACAGACGTTTAGCCAATATATTAATAAATAGTTCACAGATAGTTTATCAGTCTTTGTGGCTGGTTATGATTCCTAATGTATCACATTCAGTAAGAAGTTCATCTTCGGTTTTCAGTCAGTTGCAGATGGAAATTAGGTTGACTTAGCTGCTTGGCAAAAAATAAAGGAACACTTTTTACTGATTATATTAGTGGCAGCTCAGCATGTGAAGTGAGGCACTCTTTATTCACTTAGAATTTTCATGTCACAGACTTCCCTAATTAAAATGCTTTGACCAACTATTTTTCATTGTGTTTTATTCGTAATGTGGTCTGAGTGTAGTGAAGCACTAGTTTAATTGTTTCTAATGTTTAAATCACCAATTAATATTTCTGCATAAGAAAACATTTAGTGTATTCAAATAAAAGCACCACTTATGCCAGAAGGACACATCGCTATGGTAAAGATACCTTGGAGTTTCATACAGGAGGTGTGCAAACTAGCAGGTAAAGCTCTTAACTACAACACAGCATTAGTGTGAAATGTAAGTTCTGCAGAGGAGAGGTGCCCCTGGGGCAGGGAATCAGTATTTTGTTCACAACAGAGGCAGGGTGATTAAGATAAGAAAGGGCTGGTGACTAAATTAAGGATATGGAAGAGGAATCCCTCTGAGGGGGAGGGATTGTTTTAGAGAGAACAAGGGACTCAGAAAAAATACAGCAAAGCACTGAGCTTAAGTTACATTCAGAAAAGGGGGAGATTTGGGGGCATCAGTGAAAAGAAGGGGCCAAACCCAGGGAAGGGCTATCAGTATATAGAGAAATTCGCCACTCTACCTGTGCTACTTATGTGGCCCCATCACCATAGTATCTGAGGCTGTGCCTCATAATGTCTAACCTATTTCTCCTCCCAGCCCCTTGGTGAGGTAGAGCAATGCTGTTATCCCTATTAGACAGATGGGGCACTGAGACAAACACAGACTAAAGGCCAGATTTTCAAAAGTATTTAGGCACCTAGTGAGATTTTCAAATGCACATAGAGGGTTTGGTGCTTTGTAAACCCTACTAGATGTCTAGCTGCATTTTTGGGTGCCTAAAAACCTTTGAAATTCTGTCCTTAAAGCACTGGCTTGGGGTCAGACAGGAAGTCTCCGGGGGAGAGTAGAATGTTGGTCTTTCAGGGTTAGCTCCCTATCCAGCAGACCAGCCTCTCACTTGTTACCGCATGCTGCAAAATAAGAGGACTCTGATAGATGGGAGCAAAACCAATTCCTCTGAGACTCCAGCAAATGCTCCCGGGGGGATGTCCTGACTGACAACATGAAAAGCAGTACAGAGATTTGAAAAGCTGGAGAATGAGAATCAGATGAGAAGAGATCCCTTAACTCCCAAAGGGTAGCAGGTTCTGCGCCATGCTGGGTTGTACAGCAATGGCTGCTGTGTGATTTTACATTTTAATTGAAAACCATTTTGTTCAGTCTTTTTTTGTTCTAAGTTTGAGAAAACGAAGAAATGAGAAAGTGTCATATAAGTATCAGATGTGATTATACATCAAATTCTTAGGGTTTCAGCTTTATTCAAGCCAATTCCAGAACAAAGAACAGAAACTGCATCAACTGAATCCATAAAGTTGGCAATTATTGTCATGATTTGCATAATTCACTGGGCACCATGTGTGCTCAGCATTGTTCAGAATATGCCAGAAAATCCAGTCCTTGAGCCAATGCATATAAGATGTGTAACCCTGGATAAGATGGCTCAGATATTTAAGTATAAAGTATACAGTTATTGACCACACGTTATCACATGTTCACTATGATGTTTATGTCTGAGTGGAGGCACTGATGGCAATACAAGTTTTAGCTGATGAAGGACCAGAAGATTTGACCCTCCAACTTTCTTTCTAAAAGAGCTGCCCAGAGCTCCTGTGCCTGTTCATTTTCCTTTCCTGCCTGCAGTGGCCCTGATATACCTCAGAAGTCTGGGTTTTTTTCTCAACTTTAAAATATATAATTTTTTTGGTGTTTGGTTTTAAATATACTCAGGTGAGAACTGCAACTCAGTTGCTGTAATGTTGTGTTTAAGAGCCTTTTGGAAAATAACTGGCCTTTAAACAGAAGTAAAAGCAGTGTTGCCAACTCTCATGATTTTGTCACGAGTCTCATGATAATTGTTTTCCTTAAAGCCCCAAGTCCTGGAGTCAGGTAGGTACGTGATGATTTCAGCCTTCATTCTTAAAGAAAAATGAGTTTCTAGTCTTCATGGCTGTGGAGAAAGCTTCAAAATGTGACCCCAGTGCACCCTAAAGCAGAAGGCAAATAAAAAGAACCCCAAATCTGTTATTTTTACATAATCTTGTGATATTAAAGCCAATCTCATGATTTTTGGTGAGCCTGATTCGTGTTTTTTGAATATTTGGGATTGGCAGTACTGTGAAAATGACTTGAAAGTGTCAGTTTCATTCCTGTTTAAGGTTAGTTTCTTGTCTATTATTTGTAGTGAGATGACACCTCTAGAGCCCCAGGCAGGTGCAGTATAAACTCATGGAGCCTTGCCCTAGTAGGAGGTTTCCAAAGTTAAATGATCTATTCCAAGCTTAGTGAACTGCAAAAGAGTGATATAAAGTAATCTAGATTTTTCTACAATTGTTTCAATTGTCATATTCAAGAGTTAGTAACAAAGAGTATACATTAAAATGCAACCAGTGTTAATTAAGTGACTTGACACAAGATGTGAGACTATGTTAGTATTAGAGCTGGGTGGTTTAATATTTATTAAATTCTCTTTTTATATATATATATATATATATATATATATATATATATATATATATATATATATATGACTTAGATCCAGTGCTCCTATCAGCTAATTTCTAAATTATCTGCAAAAAACACTAGGGTTTTCAGGTGCCTAAGTAGCTCTTGGAATTACAGTTAAAGTTGGCCCCCCTCTACTAAATCTGAAATAGTGCCCTTTTTGCTTAATCTTAGGCAAGCTGCAAATTGCCTACAGGCTCTGATGTGATGAGGATTTGTGGATCGTGAGGCTGGTTGAAAGTTGGACATTGGGTAGAGAATGGTATTGGTCAGTTGAGAGTGATATTGTTTGGTTTAGAAATAAGTGGTACAAAACTTCCACTTCAGGAAATACTTTGTGCATCTAATTTGAATGGTATGTGCAATCTAATAAAAAACAAAAATCAATACTGCATCAGGTCCTGTTTTAGGAGAAATTTTTAAACCAGGCAACAAATATGCGCTATAATAATAACGTATGTTGTGTGATTTGTAGGGTTTTGGGTACATATTATGCTCATATTAATTTTATTCTTTGCAGCATACGGTGAAGCTTGTACTACCATTGTAAAACATTTTATCATTTTTTAAACAAAAGGCCCCTGCAAATGAAATCTGTGAAAGGTGAAGAGCCATCCTTGAAAAGGAATTGAGGAAAAGCTTCTGCAACCAACAGTGTCCTGCCATCAACGCTGAAAACATAGTGAATGATGATCTTAGTGGCAATACATCATCAATGGCCACCACGTGCGTACCTCCAGAAGCCCTGTGTGCCCTGATATCACCAGAAAGTGGTTGTAGGCCCAGTTGTTACCTGCTCATGATGGGAATAATGACAGCTGTAGATATTTCATTGTGCAAAGGTGAACAACCGATACAGACTAAATAGAATTTATATCCTCTTACAAATGGTTTGTGTTTCAGCTAGAGTTGGTTTTCATTTGTTGGGGTTTTGTTTGTTTGTTTTCCATGTCGTCACTTTGCTACTCAAAGCACAGTTAGACCAGGAGAACAGATTGGCAACTGAACATTCATTGACCGTGATTTTAAGAAATGGGAAGATTGTCAAAGTTTATTAAAACAACATGTACTTAGTTCCAGGCATAATACAGCATCCCTTGCATGGCAAGAGTACAAGAAAACTTGAAACCAATTGTTTGCCATGTGTTATGCACATGCTCATTTCCAGTCGTTGTACTGCCATGACTGAAAATCAACAGCATGTTGAAATACTTTTAATGGTATCCATACTCTGTACAAGACATTGCTGTTGGGGAGCATGATGAAACATAGAACTCCAGCAATAAAGGAAATTACATTGAAATTTTGGAGCTGGTTGTTTCTACTCAACCCAGCCATTTCAATCGACTGAGATGTGAGTAGCTTTGGACGTTATACATCTCATGAATACTAGATTGATGTAATACATTCTGTTGCAGAAGTCTTGAGGGAAAGCATTGCTGAAGAGGTCAAACAAGCCAAGTATTTTTCTGTCCTTGTTGACTAATCTAAAGATGCTTAAAAAAATAGCTGTATCCCCTAATGCGTTTACCATATAAAATGAATCATTTAGGAAAGAGCTCTGGAGTGCTTCCACATGGAAAACTTAACTGCTGAATCTGTTTCTAGCCTGATTATTCAAGAACTACAGTGTTTGAAGCTTGATATCAGTTACATGGTTGCCCTGCGTTATGAGGCAGCTTTTGTCCTGAGTGGGCATTTACAAGGAGTCCAAGATTGAATTTGAGAAAAATTACACATTTCATATATGTGCACATCATGCTTACAGGCTTAATCCCGTTACTGCAGACACAAGTTCTAGCATTACCCAGTGTCAGGAAGTCTTTACCTTTGATTAGGAGTTCTACATCTTACTCAGAAATAGTTACACGTGCCATGAGCTGTTAAAGCTTAGCAAGAGCTTGACCAGAAGGTACTTGAGCTTGGTTGATTATGTGAAACTCGTTGGTCTTGCCAGTATGAGTCCCTCGGAAAATTGCATGCAAGATATGACACTGTAATGCGAACACTGGAAGCTAATTCAATTCAGACAGCTGATAGAGCATCAGCTAGCACTGCAAATGGCCTCTTTGAGAGATTGCAGAGCTATTCCAGTTTGCTGAGGCTCTTCATCTTGGAAAAAGTATGTAAGATTTTGAATTATGCTTCAGAAGTCCTGCAAATATGAAAATCTGACTTTATCTTGTGCCCTAGAACTAGTAGCAAGCACTATTGCTGCTCTGCAAGAAATGAGATCATCTGAAAGTAAATGGAAGCAGCTATGTAATGAAGCTGAAAATATGGCCAAGGAACTTGAAATTGCCATTCTCAGTCAGGCAGTAGCAAAGGTTGACCTAAGCAATGCAAACACAGCAAGATCACAAAGAACAGACAAAAATATCCTCTAAGCTAGTGCAGTTCTTTGTTTCAGGCTCACTGAGTCAGTCATAGGCACATCCTGTTCCCAAGAGCAGCCAAGAATATATAAAAACTGATTTTTTACTATCCTTGCTGCATAGAATTCTTGCTGATCTTGACAGACACCTCCAAGTCTAGTTTGCTTTCTGCACTAAGTGCCTGTAATCCAAACAGTGACAGTTTTCTTGATTATAACAAATTAAAGATAATTGCAGATCACTATGCATCAACAGGCACCCATTTTCACAATCTTGATGTAGAAATTGAAGCTGCCAAAATGCACTTTGCACCACAAAACTTGACATCAAATTCTAGAATGTCCTGAACAAATTATCAAGGGGTTATCAGTCTGTGTTGCCAATTGCCAGCATTGTCTTGAGTCTCCCTGTTACTCCAGCATCAAATGAGAGATACTTTTCTGTGCTACAGAGAGTCAAAGACTGCTTAAGATCCACAATGGCAGAAGGGTACTTAAGCAAATTGGTGCTCCTGGCCTCTGAGTGTGAAGCTGCACAGTTGGATGTCAACAAGGTCATTGATTATTTGGCCAAGATGTTATCCCCTACTATAGCTGATATCAGAAGTTTCTTGCTTCTATGTACTTTTATATTTTCCCCTTCAAGCAGCATCACCCTTAGTTGTTTCCTGTAGAAAATATTCCAGCTCCAACATAGTTAATATTTTAAATTAGAATGAGGAAAGTCATGAAACCACCTGGAATTATTTTTGGACTTGAAGCAACCAGGGATCACACCGCAGCCTGCAGTAAATGTTGTTTATGCCTCATAATGGGGAATTATGGGTAGTGGGTGGGATGGGGTCTGGACTATGGGACCACTAAGCCCTCCCTCCCACCAACCTGTGTTGTCTCTCATACTGTGATGCTGATGTCAAGCTATAAACAAGTACTGCACTTACACAGACATCCACAGCTGTGTTCCATGAATGATCTCAGAGCCACTCATGAACCATCAATAGGGAGGCTCCAGCCAATTCCCACCCAGCTCCCCAGCTTTACATGCCAGGACTGTACTGTTCAAGTCCCCCTTGGGCAGTGCAAATTCATTAAGTAGCTCGCAACTCCCTCAATGTGGAAGGGACACACACTAGCCTTTGTAAACTGAGCTGAGATTTCCTGAGCACTTCAACCAAAACACACAGTTTTAGGGAAAATATCAAACAAGTTTACTAACTACAGAAAGATAGATTTTAAGTGATTATAAGTGGTAGGCGTAAAGGTCAGAGATCATTACCTTAAGAAAATAAAAACTAAATATACTTTCTAAATCCTAAACTTTTAGTCTAAGCAAGAGTTGAACCAAACAGTTTTTCTCATCCTGACAGATGGTACAAGCAGGATCAAAACACAGGTTGGGACTGCCCTCCAGCCTGGGACCACCATCCCCAGTTCAAAATCTTTGTCCTCCAGACATTCTTCCAGGTGTTGAGTTGGGGGAGGAGAACGTGGGGCCAAGTGATGATGTCACTTCCCCTCTTTTATATTTTCTTCCAGTTTGCTGGAAAGGTCTTTGCTGTGATGTGGGGACCAGGCAGCCCCCATTGGTCAAGCAATTTCCATTGCATATGTGATCTCTCTGAAAAGTCTCTGGGATGGCCAGTGGGAGAGTGGATACCCTTTAATGGGCCATCAGAACACGTCTGGCTGGTCCTTTGTTGCAATTGAAAGGTTGGCTGTGGGCATCTAACAACATATTTCAGAAACACATATAGCAATATTTCATAACTGCACATATAATGACAGCACATACAATCCAACAGATATTAATATTTAACAGATCAAGACTTTTAAAATGATACCTCACAAGGTATACTTTGTACAAAACATATCATACTTATACAACAGTGGTGCATATGGGGTTTCAAGGTGCTACTTTGAGTTACAGAGTGTCACGGAGGAAGGTGGAAGGTAGATTTTATAAAAATAGTAGCAATGTATCATGCCATGTGACTGCACTTCTACTTGTGTAAAAGCTAAAAAATTGATACATCAAGGCTGTAGGGTCAATAGTATTGTATTGGATTTGTCTCCTGTGTGTTCTGAACTCTGTTTTTATAAGCTTAAAAATTTAGTAGGGCTGTCAATTAATTGCAGTTAACTCATGCGATTAACTCAAAAAAATTAATCGCGATTAATCACACTGTTAAACAATAGAATACCAATTGAAATGTATTAAATATTTTTGGATGTTTTTCTACATTTTCAAATATATTGATTTCTATTGCAACACAGAATACAAAGTATACAGTGCTCACTTTATACTATTATTGTTATTACAAATATTTGCACTGTAAAAATGATAAACAAAAGAAATTGTATTTTTCAATTAACCTCATACAAGTACTATTGTGCAATCTCTTTATCCTGAAAGTGTAACTTACAAATGCATATTTTTTTTTGCTATATAACTGCTCTCAAAAACAAAACAATGTAAAACTTTAGAGTCCACTCAGTTAGAGTGCAAGTCAACTCAGTCCTACTTCTTGTTCAGCCAATCGCTAAGACAAACAAGTTTGTTTACATTTACAGGAGATGATGCTGCCTGCTTCTTATTTACAGTGACACCTGAATGTGAGAACAGGCATTCGCATGGCACTTTTGTATTTACGTGCCAGATATGCTAAACTTTCATATGCCTCTTCATGCTTCAGCCACCATTCCAGAGGACATGCTTCCATGCTGATGATGCTCGTTAAAAAATAATGTGTTAATTAAATTTGTGACTGAACTCCTTGGAGGAGAACTGTATGTCTTTGGCTCTGTTTTACCTGCATTCTGCCATATATTTCATGTTATAGACATCTCAGATGATGACCCAGCATATGTTCGTTTTAAGAACACTTTCACTGCAGATTTGACAAAATGCAAAGAAGATACTAATGTGAGATATCTAAAAATAGCTACAGCACTCAAACCAAGGTTTAAGAATCTGAAGTGCCATCCAACATCTGAGTGGCACATGCTTTCAGAAGTCTTAAAAGAGCAACATTCAGATGCGGAAACTATAGAACCCGAACCACCAAAAGAGAAAATCAGCCTTCCGCTGGTGGCATCTGACACAGATGATTAAAATGAACGTGCATTGGTTCACACTGCTTTGGATCATTATCAAGCAGAACCCATCATCAGCATGGACACGTGTCCTATGGAATGGTGGTTGAAGTATGAAGGGACATATGAATCTTTAGCGCATTTGGCTCGTAAGTAACTTGCAACATTGGCTACAACAGTGCCATGCAAATGCCTGTTCTCACTTTCAGGTGAAATTGTAAACAAGAAGCAGTCAGCATTATCTCCTGGAAATTGTAATCAAATTTGATAGTCTGAGCGACTGGCTGAAGTAGGACTGAGTGGACTTGTAGGCTCTAAAGTTTTACATTGTTTTATTTTTCAGTGCAGTTATTTTTTGTACATAACTCTACATTTGTAACTTTCATGATAAAGAGACTGCACTACAGCACTTGTATTAGGTGAATTGAAAAATGCTATTTCTTTCGTTTTTTACAGTGCAAATATTTGTAATCAAAAATAAAGTGAGCACTATACACTTTGTATTATGTGTTGTAACTGAAATCAATATATTTGAAAATGAAGAAAACATCCAAAAATATTTTTTAAAATGGCATTCCGTTATTGTTTAACAACACAATTAATCGTGATTAATTTTTTTAATCGCTTGACAGCCCGAAAATTTAGGTTTCATTTTGTAGTGGGTCTGCATGCCACAGGTGTCGAGTTCTTGCCAGTCTGTCTTGTGTTGGTAATTTTGTTGTAGTAAACCAATACAAATTGTTCAAAATATAGGAAATAACCAAATGAAGGCTCCCAAAATGGATTTTTTGAAGGATAAAATGTAAAAATTACTTTAAGAGCTTCCAGGGCCCTGAGCTGCCCCTGCACTCCCACTGAAAGTTGCCTGCCCCATTGAAATCTGAAATGTCTGCCCTGTATTCAGCTCCAGGAAGCTGGTATGTGGATGAAAAGATCAGCCAGTCATTTTCTCAGCTCAGTTGTTTAACAGTGTCAGATTTGCAGGTGGGCGAAGGATGTCAAATATTAGATGCTGGGCCTTGCTGGATTCTAATCCCTCAGTGACCAACTGGGATAATGGAGGAAGCATAGGCCTTCTTGTCAAACAAGGTGTTATCACATGGTCAGAGGAAAGAAGGCAGACCAATCAGATTTCTTCTTTTCCTTAAGGGTATGAAGGTGATAGCCTGGCTGGTTCGTCCTCCTCAGAACTGCTTGCAGGAGTTTTTTGGTGAGTCAGAATGGGGCATTCCCCATTGGCATCATAGAGTGGCATTTGATAAGTAGTTTTAGGCAAAGATCCCTGCCTTTCCAGCCTGCAAAATCCTCAAAGTTGTTTGAGATGCAGTCATCCTGAGACCACGCATTTGGAATAGTTGCCATCAGTTTTTCCTGGCCTTGAAGACTACAGGAAACAATTTAAAATTCCAAAAATAATTAACAAAAAATAAGAAGCTAGTACAAGCCTGGAAGTGAGATCATAGTGTAAGCAGGGGAACGGTCCACTATTGTGGGGAACTTTCCTGGCTTATACACTATCCCAGTGAAATGGGTTAGCAAAAGGATCTGAGTCCTTGCTTCCACTTCCTTTACCCAGAGGCCTGCCTGACCTCAAGGGCTCCCCTTCCACTCTCCCATGCTGTAGAGTCCTCGTAACCCCAACAAGGCTGGGCCCAGGATACCTGGGGGGCTCAACTCCCAATCTTGTTGTGGTCACTTTAGGGCAGGGGCTAGGATGTCCCCACTTCGGGGTGCTCTCTCTGCACTGGATGCTTCCCTGCCCTACTGATCATTACATACAGTTCAAAGCAAATACAATTTATTAAACAGCAATCAGTTTTAAAAAATGGGAAAGGTTAAAAGAAAACACGTCACCCCACTCTGTGGCATGGGGACATCACAACCAGCATCTCTGGGATGTAAGAGAAGTTCAGTCTGTTCCTCACACATCCCAGGCCTCCTTCTCAGGTCCTGGCTGTGCTGCAGGGATGCTGTGGGTCGGACACTTGCTCTGACGGTGGCCACATGCTCTCAGACCCTAGGTGGCAGGACATTTCCTTCCAGCATAGCCCCCACCCTGTCAGGATTACAATCCCCCTCCAAGGGGAGAGGGATAGCTCAGTGGTTTGAGCATTGGCCTGCTAAACCCAGGGTTGTGAGTTCAATCCTTGAGGGGCCATTTAGGGATCTTGGGTAAAAAACTGTCTGGAGATTAATCCTACTTTGAGCAGGGGGTTGGACTAGATGACCTTCTGAGGTCCCTTCCAACCCTGATATTCTATGATTCTAAGCCTGGCCTACCAGGCATCTTGGCTGAAGTGTCTCTCTGTGCTGGGCCCACTGGCCAGGGTCCTCCTGGCTCTCCCCAGCTGCTCACCGTACCCGGCTCCAGACTGCTCCAGCCTCAACTCCAGCTCCACTCTGCCTCAGCATGGCTGCTGCTCTGCCTCCAGCTCCCCGAGCTGCTTCTCTGGCTCTGGTTGCTACAGCTGTGCTCCCAGCGCAGGTCTGCTCTGTGGGCTGCTTCTGTGAATCTGCTCCCAGCACAGCTTGGGCCCCAGCTCTCTCCTTAGTCCAGCCCCACTCTGTCTGACCCAGGCAATTCCAGCTCACATGGAGCACAGGACCCCCTGATTAGCCTGCCCATCCTGTCAATCAGGCTGACCTGGTGCATTGGCCTCTCCCCATTGTTCCTGGTGGCTGTCAGTCTCAGGGTCCCGATTTCCCCTCGACCCCTCCCCTTTCAGTGCTGGGAGCTAGCCAACCCAGGTATACTAATGCAGAGATTCCAAAGCCAATAAGGAGATTTTGACATTCAACTCTCCTTAAAAGCCATGTGTCTAAATCCTCTTGTTGGCTTTGAAATAGCAACCTAAATGCAGACAAAATTAAGATGGCAGTGAATTCATGGGAGCTGTGGCAGCTCAGAAATTAAAACATGTAATTTGGCTCTCCAAATCACAAAGTTCAGATCCAGGTACAAATATCTGCAACGTTTGGGGATGTTAGGTCCATACCAAAATACCAGATCCAATCTTCCTTGCAACATAGTGACACACCTACATATTATGGTGTGTATTATATTTGGTGGCTGCTTTTTTTTTTTCTCTGAGGACACACCACATGCTCAGTCCAGCTCCCAGAGAACACATTGGATTCAGCATTGGCCCCATTAATATAAGGAAAGGAATAGTAAAAGCTTTAAAAGCAGTACAGCTCTTATACTTTACATCCCTTCCTTCTGTCTTCTCCTCAACTGATTCTGTTAGCTAGATGGTTATTTGAGTCAGTATAATCTAGCTTAGACTTCGGGAGAGCTGCCTTGTGGAACTATAAGACCTATTCACTCACCTGCACTTTTGGTGGTGATCTTGTCAGACCTTGCAAACTAAATATGACCAGAACTGGTCTAGTCTGGGATGGGAAACTTGCAATGAAAGCTCAGTGTTGCCGGGAGTGATGCCGATATGTCTGAATTCTTCCATCTGAGTCTATACCCTGTAGTTCTGCTATAGGGCACTGTGATTGTTGGAAGTGCCCTTCTACTTTTTATTCCATAAAGATTCACACTTTACGTGACATGATTAGCAACTGTCACTTGTGATTAGTTTTCTCTCTCAGCCTCTCCCAGGGGAGAATTGTGTTTGTGTGGTGTTTTGCTTTGAAAGGAATTTTTCAGCTTTTTTTTTTTAAATGTACACACCACTATGTGTTTGTGTTAGAGAAGGCAGGGCAAAGAAATGTGCCTTGCAGTTGGACCTAAAGATGGTGAGATTTGTGATGGTTCTTAGTTCCTTGGGGAGTTTGTTCCACAGGACCCCAAGAAAACACCATCTGCTGCTTGGCCAAGCTTCACCTTTATTGTAGAAGGTTCCATTGTGCCAGAGAAGAGGAATTGTTAACCACGGTCTTCATTCTGGAGCTTTAGGTGGTTTCTTAGACAGGGCCGGCACTTTCACTATCATCCCTAGGCGGTTGTTTAGGGTGGCAGGATTTGCAGCATTGCATTTTGCCGTCCTCGGCGGAAATTCAGAGGTGGGGGGTCCTTCCGCTCTGGGTCTTCAGCAGAAATTCGGCAGCAGGTCCTTCACTCGTTCCAGGACCTGCCACCGAACTGTGCCAAAGACGCAGAGCGGAAGGACCCCTCCCACTACTGGTCCTTCAGAGGAAGAGCACTGCCGCCTACGGTGGCAAAAACCGTGGCACCACTTCTGTTCTAAGATAAGTCCATTGAGCACCTTGAAGATAAAGCCAGAGACCTTGAACTTGGCTCAATATTTGATGGGAAGCCAGTGTCAAGCGCAGAGGACAGGTTTGCTGTGCTTGCACTAGCCCATGTTGCAGAGGAGATACACTGCAGCATTCTGTACTAGTTGGAGTATCCAGAGAGTTGATGGCTTTCTGCCCAGGCCAGACTTAAAATTGAGGCCCTGACCACGTCTGCCCATTAAAGAGCCAATGGAACTTTTTATAAAAATGGGTGTGTTAGCCCTTCTGTCTTGGCCAGATTCCAATAGGAGTAGCTACATTTGGCATAAGTCCTGAACATTTCCCCTACAGTTTGACTGGAGGTGACATTTTCATCTTTATTTGTGGTACAGTGTTGGTGCTCATTGTGAAACCACATCTGTGTCCCATCTTAGAGATTATTTCATTTCAGGGGAGGATGGGATAAATACAAACCACTTACAGTTTATCTGCAGGAAAATGCTTTGGAAGGAGCTATAGCAATTTTATTATTCAACATTATTTATTTAAATGCTCCTAGTCTCTGGGTTTAACAGGGGTTACACTACATATCAATAACAACAACTATAGTGATGCTCAAAATACATTCCCTCCTTTACTAATGTCTTTGTGACTATTACTGGCAGCATTTCTCAGAGGATAGCATGAGGCGAAGAGTTATCACATTTATCCATGCAGTACCTAGCCTTTCCTCCCCGTTGTTTCCTAAAATAACGCCACTACCCTTGTCAGCTTCATCTGTGTGACAAGTCTGACAAACAAACTTCGTCTTGCCCTCAGTAAATCACAAAAGATTAAGGTACAAATCTTACTTTCTTCACTGGAGGAATTTGTGTCCTCTAGGTAGAAACATTCATAAAACCTTTTAAGACTTTATTGGTCTCTCTGGGGTTACTCTTTTCCCTTTTGGGTCTTTTATTCCAACAATGGCTGTGGAATTATTGTGAGGTCTGGCTAGCAGCCTGCCTCATCCATCAACCCATTGATAAAGTCTCCGGTGGGAGAGGCAATAAATATTTGAGATTCCTTCGTGATAGCTAAATAAAGAATGGATTTCGCTAGCAGTAGTTCTTCAAATTAATGCATAAGAGGCAAATATGTCACTGACCTATCTGTCCTGATCTTTACCCAGAATATCTACTTCTAGTTCCAACTAAACTCTGATACACTATTTTTCCCTCCTGCGAAGGATGCCTGCTGAATAGCAACTGCCAGAGCAGCCCCTGTCCCCCATGGAGAGAGAGTTTGGCAGGAACCACATCAACACTTGGGGCAGGGATCAGCCATGAGGGCTTCTTGGAACCCGGGCCAGACTGGCCTTCTCCTACCCCCACAGAGGAAGAGAATAGCAGGTGCTATACCAGTCCCACTTTGGACAGGGACCTGTAGACATGAGCCGTGTAAAGATTTTTCACTAACACAGGTACCCTCTGATTGGCTATCCCTCTGTTCCCTCCTGCCAAAAAATCTATGTTGTGGAATGGTCAGGGAGGAAGAAGGGCACACTGGGAAGCAAAGGAGGAGCAGGTTAGCTTAGGCACATGAACAATAGGGATTGAGCAGAACTGAAATGTTTTGTGGGTCCTGGGGAGGGTCAGGTGGAAACCAAACATATACCTTAGATAGGGTGACCATAAGTCCTGTTTTGGCAGGGAGAGTCCCTTTTTTCAGCCCTATCCTGGCCATCCTGACTTTTTTGGCAAAAGTGGGCATTTGTGCCACTTGTTCATGCCAACTGATGTTTTTTTTGCCAAAAAAGTTGGGTGCGCAGCCCTAGCAGGGCACAGAAGAATGTGCAGGGGGCAAGCGGCGATGCCAGTCCTGCAGGGGCAGACAGGGTTAGGCCAGCAGCGATGCCAGTCCCACTTGGGAAGAGGAGCAGCAGAACTTGGGCTTGGCACAATGCCAGCCCCATGCAGGTAGCAGGCTAGGCTTGGAGGAGAGCCCTATGCATGAGGGAGGCAGATCTCGTGCCAATGACTTGGGTCATCTCTGTGCAGGGGCAGGAGTGGGGCAGGGCACGGGCCAGCCCCATGTACAGGGGAGGGGAAGGAAGGAAGGGCAGGGAATGGGCCAGCCCCATGCACAGGAGGGCAGTGGGGGCGGGACGGGTACAGCTCAGGCTAACAGTTCAGGCCAGATCCGTGCTGTGTCCCACTTTCCTTTGGGAAATATGGTCACCATAACCTTGAGCACTTTGACAATGTTTGTTTATCTTATCTATTTAGATTGAAAGAACTTTGGGGGAAAGACTCTATCTTCCTGTGAGTACGTATAATGCCTAGCACAATGGGTCTTGGTCCTAACTGGAAAATGTGGCTGCTACCACGATACAAATAACAACTAAAAATAATTCTCCTTCATATAAATTCCTTGAGCATGCCATCTAGTGTGTCCCATTAAGCATCCAGATGAGCCTATTTACTGTATCAAAGTAAGAACTTGATTGTGCCAGGCACTACCCAATGCTTCCCATTCACCTTTGCATAGGGTGACCAGATGTCCCATTTTTAAAGGGCCAGTCCCATTTTTTGGGACTTTTTCATACATAGGCACCTATTACCCCCAACCCCCTGTCCCATTTTTTCACAGTTGCTATCTGGTAACTCTACATTTGCATGCTCTTCTCCTTAACAGAACTTTAGCTAGTCCAAACCCAAGTTCACGATCTTGACTGGGATTGAGTTTTACAATAGCATTGCTGCCTGGAGTGCACACAACTGAAAGGAATCAATATGGTGAAAATCTTCAGTGTGTCTAACTGAATGAATGTTGCCAGCGCTCAGTATATTGTTTGTTTGCATGGAAAGCATTTCTATGAGGAAAGAGAGTGACTATTTAACAGAGTCGGCCAAAATATATGGGATTTTTTAAGTTTGCCCAACTGAAGTCCTAACGATACAAAGTAAATCCCCTCTGCATTTTTTTTAAAAAGGACAAGGAAAGACAGAAAGGGATCAAAAAAATCTCCACCGCTGCTACTGGGAAAATTCTCCTCTTCTGTGAGTGACTATACAGCAACGCAGGGACAGCTCCAGGCACCAGCCGAGCAAGCTCCTGCTTGGGGCAGCAGATTCTAAGGGGCAGCATTCCCTTGAATCCTTGTTTTTTTTTTGCTTCGCCGCTTTGGCCGCCCCGCAGGTTTTTTTCTTTTTTCTCTGTAGGGGGCGGCGGCACAGAGGAGGGGAGCGTCCTGCACCCTCCGTCTGCCCCAGCTGGTGCTAGGTCTGTAGCAAGCCTGGCAGGGCAATCCATGTCCTTCTCTCCCCAGTGACCAGAGTGGCGTGGAGCCCTCCCAGCAGGCAGCATGGCGGAAGCCCTGGCCACCCCCCTTCTCTCTCCCCCGCCCCTCCATCCTCCTCCCCCCCGCTGCCCGGGGCACATCTGCAGCGCCGGGAGTCCCCCTGCACCTGTGCTCTGGCTGCCCTGCAAGGGTTTTTTTGCTCTGCCACTCCGGCTGCCCCACAGGTTTGCCTTTTTTTTTTTTTTTTTTTTTTTTTGCTTCGGCACTCCGGCCGCCCTGCAGGTAGGTTTGTTTGTTTGTTTTTTGCTTGGGGTGGCAAAAAAGCCAGAGCCAGCCCTGCAGCAATGGCACCCTTTACAACCAGGGATTGAGCAATTTTCACTTACAACATGTCCAGCATCCTCCTGTGACATCTCACACAACTGTTGACAGCTTCCAGGCAGCCCATCATGTAGGATTTCATTACAGAGCAACTTCAGCAAAAAATATTTCATTCTACAGTCTGCCGCAGTAGCTACATAGAACTGCAGTCAGTTTTTTTCCCTCACCAGCAAATATCCTCATGGATACAAGATTGGACTGTGCAAGCCTACCAGAGGAAATGGGGGAGCATCTAGATTCAAATAAACTGTTCAAGATTCTGCATCTACATATCTGAAGACATTGAATCAGGCCTCACTGAGGTGGTGGAGGGGAAGCACTGAATGGAAGTTTCAGAGATTTATTTTTTATATATATCTTTTAATTCTACAGTGGCTGAGCCTTCAAGAGCCACTTTGTCTCTCAGAAACAGCCAAGTCAGCCACATTTAAGCCTTCATGATTGTCAAGCACCTATGTAAGTCACAGAGTTACATGGATGAGATTCTGGTCAGGTGAAAAAGCAGGAAACAGATTTAGGTTTGAGCAGACAGACTGGGCATAATGTTTGCAATGAATCACAAAGCCACATGACACTTGCCTGGTTTAGTTACCATGTTACTAAAATCTGCAAATCTTTCAAGTGAACCTGGGCTGGGTTTAAGGGCACACAAAGCTTTATACCTTAACACTGAAACCACACAGAACTTGTCATTTCAACCCGAAATTGTGTGAAACAGAGTTTCAAATACGTTTTGTTTTGAAAGTTTTCAGCAAAACACAGGGAGTGTGAAACTAGCTTAACTGAAACTGAAGCAAATGTTTTCATGACTCCAGTGAACCGAAACAGCTGACTCTCATAGAACTGATACTCTGGGCACCAGCACAAACCCACAGAGCCCAGAAAAAATGGAAACGCTTGAGGGAATCAGTGCTCCCTTTGTGACCTTTTCTAGAACTGTGACTAATAAAACCATCTCCAGGAAAGCATGATGATATCTGAAAGTGAGTGGGCAAAGGCAGCAGATAAAATTATGGACAGAACCAGCAACATGTGAAGATCACAAAAGATCTGATTCAAAATGGAGTAGGCAAAGCCTACATCAAGGAGCCTCTACCACTTACCACTATAGCTAAGTGGGTACTGCAAAAATGTCCACAAATATTTATTCTAGTAAGTCAATGGAGCTGCCTCACTGTACCTGAAAGTTGAATATGGCCTATCATCCATAATCTTTCTTGTATACAAAGAATTCCAATTACCTGAAAGCATGAGGTTTACTAGGTGTTGACTAATTTTATACTTTCTCTTTAATCAAGTTCAGTCCACTTTATTGACTTTGATATTTCGCATGACAGCTCTGGCATCTATCATTTAAAGCAAGCATTGCTGTTCTCCATTTTTTTGCATAGTGAACATGGTCTCTCAGTAAAGCAAATATTAAGACTTTCAGTACAATGTGCCTTTACAACATTCTTTTCCATAAAGATCATGAAGTTGCCTGGCTCTGAATCCGCATGCTTAAAGTACTTTTTTCATACTAAGAAGTAAAAACTGTTTCTGCAAGGTAATAAACCCTCTTTGTTTACAGAGTTCACTGCATGTAACACAGCCTGTAATTAGCATGTAACAGGCATTACTGTTTCCAGGAAAGTCTCCATTTGGTGTATCACTTCTGCACTTCCTTCAAGAAGAGATTAACCAGATTACATTTCTAAGCCACGTGAGAGATAAGAGATGCTCAAGGGCTTTTGACAGAATCATCTTGACCAGGAAAATCATTGTACTCATTACCATCAGTGATGAGGGCAGCTTTCAGAGATAAAGTTTAAAAACATAGATCAATTCATTTAGACCCTTTTCTTTTTTTATGCCCACCTATGTCTTACACAGTGTGTCACATTTTATATCTTATTTAATACAGTTGATTACCACCACCTGATTAAAATTTCATGCCTGATTTTAATAAATAGAAAAAATAATGCCCTGGTTGGTTTGTTTTGTTTTTGTAGTCTCTCCTTCTACTACTCTCCTCCTCTTCTCCCCAACCCACTGAATTATGTAATAGCAACCTATCTCCTAGGAAGCCTTCCAGATCACCCTCCCTCTCTACTCTCTGAGGTCAGCAAGTCACTCTTTCTGATATTATGGGGTCAGGGGGAGGCATACCAGTATCTGGATAGATAGCTATGTTAGTAACAGAAACCTGTCAGTCTGTTTTTTCTGCACCAAATCTTCACTGGCATCCTGAGTTGGAAAAGCAAAGCATCCCTCTTCAGGATAGCCCTTAAGCATATGTTTAATTTGAAAGCATGCGGTGAAGGAAATTCATTTCCTCTAAGCATATAGAAACTTTTTAATTTTAACAGTAACTGAAATGTACTTATATCTAGAAATCGAACTGTCACCAACACAGGGTGGACCAGTATTAAATAGAGTTACAATAAGAGACAGTGTTAGAATGTTAACCCTAGTGCTTTAGTTCAAAGATTGCTTTTCTCATCTTTGCCCTCATGAACTGAAGCACAGCATTAGAGAGATCCAAAGATTGGCCAATGGCATTTTCAAGTGCTAAAATAGCAAGCGATGTTGGTCTCTCATTGGCCATCATCATTTGAAGATATGGTTTAATGAGCCGGAGCTTCAAGGCGAGGGTGGCTCTGTCCACCGCCTTCTGTTGTGCTTCTGGGCACCAAGTCCCTGGTGGCCAATATGTGAAGCTGGGAGAAGAGAGTGGGGTGGCAAGTAGTGGCAGGACTTTTGCCATTAGGGTCTAGCTGCCCAACTTCATCCTTGTTCCACTGGGCCCCAGTCACCTCCAGGAAACCCAGGAACTAAGGCAGGAATAGGGAGAGGAAGCAAGTAAAGCTGAGCAGGGAAGGCAAAAGTTAATCTTGCCTTCATGGGCCGCTCACAATGATGTCCTTTTTCTGTGCCACAGCTGACAAAAACATTTCAGACAGAAAAGCAACAGGCCAAAAAGCAATACAGAAGCTGTTGAAATAGCTCAATTGGGAGAGTGCTAAACTGAAGCTCTCAAGGTCCCTGATTCAATGCCAGGCTTAGGCATGCTCTTCCACCCCTCCTTTGTGCAGGAGTGGGCTGTTTTCTGAAAGTGCAGCAGTTCCTTTAACTGCCACAAGTCCCTCATTTTGGGCTAAGCAGCAGGCAAAGACAGCATGGGCTTCTGCATGGAGTGCGCCCACCTGCCCTTTCATTCTTCTCTTGCTCTTTGTCAGCAAGGGGAAGAAAAAGAAGCTCTACTTCAAGCAAGAGTCATAAGGACGATGTAAGGATGACTTCCTGAGCACTGGATCCAGTCCTCTGCTCTACCAGCTGACCTATCAAAGGGCTGCCACCACTTTCTCTAGGTTTTTCATTGGTGTGTGCCAAGTCAAGCGCCAGCCAAGTGGATGGAATTTGAAGAGAGGGGCAGAGCACTATAAGAGATCTTCTGTAGTGTAGGGGTTCTTATATTTACCTAACACATGAAAGGTCCCTGATTTAAAAACAGGTAAAAACATGCTGACTTCCTTTTCCCGGATCCCCTTGCTGTCCAGGAAGGTTCTCCTTCTTCTGCTATTGGCCTATCCCTGGGATTACTCCAACCCTCACATGACAGAGGGTGGTGACATCAATGGAGAAAGCACCTTGGTGTCAGTCTGGAGAACCTAGAGGAGTTAGGCGTGTCACCTTTTGGAGGCTTGTGGCTTGGCCTCCTCTGCCCTTGGAGGTTGGCCTATAGAGGCCATCACTTCCTGCTGGCCTCCTTTGCATGACTTGCAAAAGGAGGAACTAAGACAGGAATGAGGCAAAAGAGGAAAGAAAAGCTAAGGAAGGCAGAGAAGAAGCTCTGCTACAAAGCGGGGATAGTAGAGTGCCACCATTTGTTCCGCCAAAGCTTGGGGAGGTGGAGTTGGCTGCTGGGAGGTAGAATTCTGTGCCTGCCTCTTGGCATCCCAGGGATGGCTACTTGCAGCCCAGGAGAAGAGTGATTCTGGGTGGGAGGAAAAGAAGCAATGGTGAGGCTTTCTGGCCAAGATGGTGTGCTGTAGTAGGTTTGGGAGTTGCCTACAAGCCATAAGTGGACTTGGTGCAGTGAAAACTGCTGCTCCTTTCTGGTCAACCTGCGGGTGCCATTGATGACTTGGGAGTGGGGGTGGGGCACTGGCTGTGAGCAAATGGGATCCAGGAAGCCCCAGCCTGCCCCTCCAGAGGCCAAGTCTTCTCTCCTGCCGTGAGGATCCAAGCCTTAAGCCTACCCAGCATGTGCTGCAGTTCAAGAATTAAGCCTTCCTGGGTGGCCTGTGCTGGAGATGACCCTGAACCACTGTGGGGTACTGATGGGGGGAAATCCCAGCTGCAAATAATTCTGGCCACAAGATCAATCTGTTGGGTTGAATGGGGCAAGCTGGAGGCCTGGTGACTTAGTCCGCAGGGCCAGCAGGTCAAGCCATTTTTCCACATGTGGGAGAGGCAGCCACTGTGGTTTGCCCTTCCCGCTCCCTGTGCTGCTGCACCCTAAAATCCCTCTTGGCCAGCAAGATAAGCCGGCAGTCTGGAGAGAGAAGGCAAAGTGGTGGCTCGAGCCCTTTCTGGAACTGCCCCATCCCAGGCAGCCCACAGAGACCTGATGCCTCCCCAAACGACGCACGGAGATGTGCCAGCAGCCCTAAGGTGGCTCCCTGCCCACTCTGCCCCCCTCCCTCCATGCCACACTGCTCCTGGAGTGGCCGGCATAGCCCTGCAGCCCCGAGTGCAAACTCCGCAGCTGCCTCCCCCCAGTTACTCCCTTCCAGGAGCCACTGCCGGAGGGGAGTGAGTGCCAGTCACTTTGAGAGCCGTGCCGCCCAAGGTAAATGCCACCTCCCTGATCCCTTCCTGCATCCCTACCCCCTGCCCCAGTGCAGAGGCACTCTGTGTCTTGAATAAGCACTTTCAAGGATTGGCCAAGAACTTCTTTTCTGTTTATGTGAAAGATATACAAAAAAGGGAGCCCAACAGACAAGTTTCGTTCACAAGGACAAACTGGCAGGCCAAGCCAGGATCTCTCAGTTACTAGGAAGAGTCTTCAGCCAGTTCTTCCCAAAGACCAGTCTCTAGAGGCTTTTGTAACATGATGTACCTCAAAATAGTCCCCTGTAGCCCACATATTCATCATTCATATATGGTTGTGATATTTCATACAAAGCATTCCACGTAAGTTATCATATGAAAAGTCATGCTCTCCTGAAATCCGTCATTCTGTCCAAATATATATAGAATTAGGATGTGTGAAGTTATGCATTTTGCTGTATGGTTGTTACTGAAATATGCTATAATTTTGCTAGTGACCTCTGCTGAGAACAGTGTTCAACAACCATGAATCAGCAGAGGAATTGTAATTAAGGAATTTCCAATTCAATGACAGATACCCAAACACAACACTATGGGGACTGCTCAGATCTATGACTGCACACCTGTTAATGCATCCCAGAATCAAGTTTGCATTTTTTTCAACAGCATCACACTGTTGACTCATATTTAGCTTGTGGTCTATTATAACCCCTAGAGCCCTTTCTGCCATACTCCTTCCTAGGCAATCTCTTCCCATTCTGCACGTGTGAAACTGATTGTTGCTTCCTAAGTGGAGCACTTTGCATTTGTCTTTATTAAATGCCTGTCAGGGATGGTCTAGATAGTATTTGGTCCTGCCATGAGGGTGGGGGACTGGACTCGATGACCTCTAGAGGTCCCTTCCAGTCCTAGAATCTATCAGTCTAAAAGTTCTTTCCCAATTGGGTGCCTACCAGCAGCAGCACTGACAGTGCAGCCCTGAAGGGCTCGAAGCGTATGTCTACACATTGAGCTGGGGTATAATTCCCAGCTCAGGGAGACATACCCCAGCTAGCTCTGATCAAACAAGTACACTAAAAATGGACTGTAGCTACAGCAGCAGTGCAAGGGTTTAGCTGTCCTGAGAACATACTCATCTAAAGACTCTCTCTTCCTTGCCCTTGGAAGATGATGCACTATATATGACTACAAGAGTTTCAGCCATTCAAATTCCAGCTAGTAGCTACCTTTGCACCTTTACGTTTCACCACTAGATGGGAGCCTTGACTTCCAGAGCTACTGCATGAGACATCTAATAATTTAAGATTACATAGATGTTTCTTGGAGAACGGGTGGATTGTATCTAATCAGACATTAATATAGGCATTGACTGTACTAGGACATTCATTGTTGCCCTCCAATTCTTACAAAGCATTGCACTTTCCAACCTCCAAGATACATTCCCAAATTAATTATAGTAAAGTTACAAACATGTACTATAAATTAGGGCTGTCAAGCGATTATAAAAATTAATTGTGATTAATCACACGATTAATCGCACTGTTAATAATAAGATACCATTTATTTTAAATTTTTTGGATGTTTTCTACATTTTCAAATGTATTGATTTCAATTACAACACAGAATACAAAGTGTACAGAGCTCACTTTATATTTATTTTTGATTACAAGTATTTGCACTGTAAAAAACCAAAAGAAATAGTATTTTTCAATTCACCTAACAGAAGTCCTGTAGTGCAATCTCTTTATCATGAAAGCTGAACCTACAAATGTAGAATTATGTACAAAAAAACCCTGCATTCAAAAATAAAACAATGTAAAATTTTAGCACCTACAAGTTCACTCAGTCCTACTTCTTGTTCAGTCAATCGCTCAGACAACCAAGTCTATTTACATCTTCAGGAGATTATGCTGCCCACTTCTTGTTTCTGTCACCCGAAAGTGAGAACAGGCGTTCTCATGGCACAAGATATTTACATGCCAGATGTGCTAAAAATTCATATGTCCCTTCATGCTTCAACCATCATTCCAGAGGACATGTGTCCATGCTGATGACGGGTTCTGCTTGATAATCATCCAAAGCAGTGCAGACCAACACATGTTCATTTTCATTATCTGAGTTAAAAGCTTTTTTTGGAGGTTCAGGTTCTGTAGTTTCCGCATTGGAATGTTGCTCTTTTAAGACTTCTGAAAGTATGCTCCACACCTCATCTCTCTCAGATTTTGGAAGTCACTTCTGATTCTTAAACCTTAGGTTGAGTGCTGTAGCTATCTTTAGAAATCTCACTCTGGTGCCTTCTTTACATTTTGTCAAATCTGCAGTGAAAATGTTCTTAAAATGAACAACGTGTGCTGGGTTATCATCCAAGACTGCTGTAACATGAAATATATGGCAGAATGCGGGTAAAACAGAGCAGGGAACATACAATTCTTCCCCAAGGAGTTAAGTCACAAATTTAATTAATGCATTTTTTTCAACAAACATCATTAGCATGGAAGCATGTTCTCTGGAATGGTGGCCGAAGCATGAAGGGGAATACAAATGTTTAGCACATCTGGCACGTAAATATCTTGCAATACTGGCTACAAATGTGCTACACAAACGTCTGTTCTTTCAGATGATATTGTAAATAAGAAGCAGGCAGCAGCATCTCCTGTAAATGTAAACAAACTTGTTTGTCTTAACAATTGGCTGAACTAGAAGTAGGACTGAGTGGACTTGTAAACTCTGAAGTTTTACTTTGTCTTGGTTTTGAGTGCAGTTATTAACAAAAAAATCTACATTTGTATGTTGCACTTTCACGACAAAGAGATTGCACTATAGTACTTGTATGAGGTGAATTGAAAAATACTCTTTCTTTTATCATTTTTACAGTGCAAATATTCATAATCAAAAATAATATAAACTTTGATTTCAATTACAACACAAAATACAATATATATGAAAATGTAGAAAAACATCCAAAATATGTAACAATTTCAATTGGTATTCTATTGTTTAACACTGCAATTAAAACTGTGATTAATCACGATTAATTTTTTTAATCACAATTAATTTTTTTGAGTTAATCGTACGAGTTAACTGCAATTAATCAACAGCCCTACTACAGATATAGAGCTAGACTGGGTGTGGTCCTGCACAGATGGAGAAGAGAGGATGCAAGGAACAGGAACATCCCCATTCCTGTGTCCCAGCACAGGGGTCAGGCACGGTGATCATACTTTACACTCAGGGATCACATAGACTATGCCAGATTGCTGCCCTTAGCAGCATTAGACTCTCCAAAGGGAGCAGTGGGGAGCTCACTCCTTGACCTATCCAATGTGGCACAATAGCTGTGCTGTCTGGAGCTCCTGACATTTTTCTGATCATGAACTGATAGTGTTTTTCTCCTATTTATTCATTATTAGAAATTATTCACCCATCACTTCCTGTCAATAATTCTCCATAGCTTGTTTGTGAGCAATTAACTGCATGTGTTAAATATTCAAAATGGAAGCTGTTTTGATTGAACACATAGGTCACACAGTACAGACACAAATCTAAGAGTTATTCACTGAGTCGGGGTACACTGATGTGGTGTACACCTTGACCGTTGAGTAACTTTTAGACTTGGATTTCTGCTATGAACACTTGTGATTATGAACTTGGAATTTTCTTTCTGTGAATACCAGCTTTGGTTCTGATCCTGTTTTATTCAAGTCAGTGGCCGCTTTGTCTTTCCATGGGTGCTGGATGAGACCCTTCAAATCTCATGGTTTTGGCAAGCTGTATATTCATTTGTTAGAATTTTCACAAAATCGAAACCAGAACTGCAGAGTACACAGTCAAAACAAATTAGTTTCAAAATTCAGAGAACTATTCACTGAAAATATTTTTCAATGTTCATCTGTCCTTAGTCCTTGCACATATAAGGCTAAAAGAAAGAGAATGTTTGTTGCCTGTTTGAGAGCTAATGTATGGATTAGAAACTCAGTTGTTTAATATAATCCAACTCTTTATTGCTGTTATTTTTCTCACATGCAACACTACAGCTATTTATCTATGTAGCGCCACTAATCTACAGACTGTTGAACAATAAGCAATGTGTGTGCCAAACAAAGGATAGAATCTCAGAGTGCACAAAGTACAGAAGAATGGGACAGGTCCTCAGCTGGTGTGAATCCATTAAATCAATGGAGCTCTGCCATTTTACACTGAGGATGAGGATTTGGTCCAATATTGTACAGAATGATATGAGTTAGTAAAAGAAGAATTTGTTCCATGTATCTGTTCTTTCCTTATCTTATCTTTATCTTAGGGGTTTATACTGCCACCCATCACTGTAGTTTTTGACTGCCTTGCATGTAAAATCGAGAACAATAATGAAGTTTTTTGTGGACTTCATGAAGTCTGTGGCATTTCTTTCTTTTTGGGACAAAAACTCTGCTTGTGATAGGTTTTTGAATTTATATAGATATTTTAGATTTTATTTTATCTTACTTTTGTGTGTTTAGGTTGTTTCAGGGTTTGTTTGTTTGGTTGGTTTTTGTTGTTGTTGTTGTTGCCGTTCAGCAGGGGGAAAGTACTAGGTTAAAGCACACTAGGGAACATTACAAAGAGATTACTCATTCCAGTAGTACTTACTCTAATGAGTAATTTATACAATATATATTATTCGTTACAGTATATATAGAAAGAAAGACATTGACATAAAACTCAAACTGCTAAAAATAACCCTCCCAAAATGAAAATAAATCCTGCGAAACAGAAGCCCTGATTATGAGCGAAATTGTAAAGCCTTCACTCCTGCTGAGGAGCAAGTAGTTGCACAAAGAGTCCCATGAATTTCAGTGCAACTACTCATGTGAACAGCTCACCAATGCGGGAGTAAGAGGTTCTCAATCTGCCCACAAACAGATACAGTATTACAAATGGATACAAAGTGCCAACAGTAGACATGCAGTGTTGTACCCATACAAGGTAATATCTTTTACTGGCCAACTTCTGTTGGTGTGTAAGCTCGAAAACTTACAGAAACCTTACAGAAATTGGTCCAATAAAAGACATGACCTCACTCATCTGGTCTCTACAGCAGACATGCAAGTCCCATTTTTAACGTAGTCTGACCAGCCTGTGTTGTTCACAGTGGCTCTGATAACTTTGTGCTGGTTACAGTGTCCTACACAATTAGGTTAACAGAATGAAGCCAATGGGGTGTGCAGAGACGAGCAGACTTCCTTTCGCCAGGAGTCACAACTGTAATGACATTCGCCCTTGTCAAAGAGAACAAAATTGCCAATGACAACGATGGCTACAAGGGTCTTTCCAGAAATAAAAACTGTCAGTCTTGCATTGCAGTCTCATGCCCTTGGGCAATCGTCCTTCAGATTGCTCCTAGTTTCTCAGTATTTCCGTGGACTTTTCTGAGTGCTGAGAGAAGTTTTCACAGCAAGTGCACTAGTAGTCCTATCACAAAAGGTGAAATGCTGTGCTCTACAGGCCTGATTCTCTTCTTTTTCATGCTGGTGACTTACCAGGAGGAATTTCAAAGAAGTCAACAGAGTTATGTGAAAGTATGGGAGATCAGAATCAGACCTCATTTCTGTTGGTTGCAATAGTTCAGATTGCCCTTTGGAAAGGTCGCTTCTACATTAAAGAGCTCATAGCACTTTCCCTAAGTGTGGGCATTTTCTCCACTGTTCTTGGCCACAAGTTTCCCCTGCCTCCACTTTTGTGCAGATTATCATCCACTGACTGGTTACCACCCTCTGACCCCAGAGGTGGCTGCATTTCTGTTGTACTGTGCTTTGGGAACTTTTGGAATGAAAGGCACTATATCTTTGACTCTTGTTCTGGCCATGTCATAAACAGATAGCTAAGGGTTAATGTCTCTTTCACCTGAAGCACCTGACCAGAGGACCAATCATGAAACTGGATTTTTTCAACTTTGGGTGGAGGGAATTGAGTGTCTGTGTCTTTGTTTTCTGGCTGCCTGCTTGCTCTGAGCTTTGGAGAAGTAGTTTTCTATTTTCTAGTCTTCTGTTTCCAAGTGTAAGGACAAAGAGATCAGATAGTAAGTTATATGGTTTCTTTCTTTGGTATTTGCATGAATATAAGTGCTGGAGTGCTTTGATTTGTATTCTTTTTGAATAAGGCTGTTTATTCAATATTCTTTTAAGCAATTGGCCCTGTGTTGTATCATCTTAATACAGAGAGAACATTTGTACTTATTTTTCTTTCTTTTTATATAAAGCTTTCTTTTAAGACCTGTTGGAGTTTTTCTTTACTGCAGGGAAATTGAGTCTGTACTCACCAGGGAATTGGTGGGAGGAAGAAATCAGGGGAGATCTGTGTGTGTTGAAGTGGCTAGCCTGATTTTGCATTCCCTCTGGGTGAAGAGGAAAGTACTTTTTGTTTCCAGGATTGGGAACAGAGAGGGAGATTCACTCTGTTTGGATTCACAGAGCTTGTGTCTGTGTATCTCTCCAGGAGCACCTGGAGGGGGGAAGGGAAAAAGGATTATTTCCCTTTGTTGTGAGACTCAAGGGATTTGGGTCTTGGGGTCCCCAGGGAAGGTTTTTCAGGGGGACCAGAGTGCCCCAAAACACTCTAATTTTTTGGGTGGTGGCAGCAGGTACCAGGTCCAAGCTGGTAACTACGCTTGGAGGTTTTCATGCTAACCCCCATATTTTGGACGCTAAGGTCCAAATCTGGGACTAAGGTTATTTACATGGTGGCAGCGGTGGGATTAGAATCCAGAAGCCAGTAGGAATATTATATTTTTCTCTTTTCTGCTAAGGGCTTTTTAGCAGAGAGAAACAGTTGGTTTTAAAAGGGAACCAGAGAGAATTTTTTTTCTGCTCTCTCTCGCAGTTTGTGGCTTGCATGTTAAGCGAGAAGCCATTAAGAACCTGTTAAGGGTCTTTTGTCATGCAATAGCCCTCCCATTAGGAGGCAAGACCAGCACTTATAGGCATGCAAATAAAGTGGTTTTTCTGGTTTCCCTTCATTGAACATTAGCTAGAGAGAGAAAAGGACAAAAAACACTGTTGCTAGGCAGACTTCAGGAGGCAACAGAGAACCTGCAGTTCAGAAGATAAACACCGGAGGGCACCCCAACACCAGAAAACAGGAATCATGACTTCTAAGGCAAAAATTGCGGCCGAAGAACAAATCAAAGAAGCTGAACACAGGCGACAGATGGAGATGAAAGAAAGAGAAGAACAAATCAAACAGGCAGCACACAAAAGAAAACTAGAGGAAGAAGAGTTCGCCCACCGAAGGAAACAAGAAGAAGAAGAGTTGGCCCACCGCCGAGAAATGGAAAAGCACCAAAAAGAAATGGAAAAACAACAAAAAGAGAATGAAGAGAAGGAAAAACAGAGAAAACATGAACTGGAATTGGCAAAAGCTGGGCTGCCTGTGCCAGCCAACCCTAACAACCCGGCGCCAAATATTGCTCCACAGCCCAGGAAATTTCCCACCTACAAGGCAGGTGATGACACCGAGGCCTTCTTGGAAAATTTTGAAAGAGCCTGTCTTGGGTACAGCATTCCCGAAGACCAGTACATGGTAGAATTGAGGTCACAGCTCAGTGGACCTTTAGCAGAGGTGGCAGCTGAAATGCCTAAGCACCAAATGAATGACTATAAACTTTTTCTAACCAAGGCCAGATACAGGATGGGGATAACCCCAGATCATGCCCGTCGGCGTTTCAGAAACCAAAAGTGGAAACCAGAGGAGTCATTTCCCAAACACGCCTACTACATTGCAAAAAACTATGAGGCCTGGCTAACAGGAAACAACATTCAAACCTTGGAAGAACTGAACCTCCTCATACAAATGGAGCAGTTCTTGGATGGTGTTCCTGAAGACATCACACGGTACATACAAGATGGACACCCCAAGAATATCGCTGAGGCGGGGGAGATTGGAGCCAAATGGATGGAACTGGCAGAAAGCAAAAAAGCTACTGTCAAGGGGAACGATTACCCCAGGGGGCACACAGACCATAAACCCTACAACCGAGGACAGCCAAAGACCCCACATACCACCCAAGTAAAGCCACAGATACCCTACCCTTCAACCTCACCAGTCTCCAGTAACTCACCTCGGCCCAGTGACCCATCAGATGGAAGATGCTTTAAGTGTAATGAACTGGGACATATCAAGGCCAAGTGTCCCAAGAACACCATGCGAGTGCAATTCATTACACCACCATCACACCAAAGATCCCCAGGCCCGGATGCCTCTCAAATACCCTTGGAGCGAAGGGAAAATTTGAGAGTGGGCGGAAAGAAGGTTATTGCGTGGAGAGACACGGGGGCACAAGTGTCAGCTATCCACCAATCCTTCGTTGACCCCAAATTCATCAACCCAAAGGCCAAAGTTACAATTTACCCCTTCATGTCACAAGCTGTAGACTTGCCTACAGCTCAACTGCCTGTCCAGTACAAAGGCTGGTCAGGAATGTGGACTTTTGCAGTCTATGACAATTATCCTATCCCCATGCTACTGGGGGAAGACTTGGCCAACCAGGTGAGGCGGGCCAAGAGAGTGGGAATGGTTACACGTAGCCAAACCAGGCAAGCTTCCAGACCCATTCCTGTTCCTGAACCGTCCACAGAGGCCCCGTCTGTGTTACCAGAGACCCAGACAGAGGTAGTGGACCCGGATTCCATGCCTACCACTGAAACAGCCACAGCATCTCCAGTCCCAGGCCCGGAACTGGAACAGCAACCAGCACCAGCCATTGCAACCCCATCTTCAAACTCAACGCCAGAGGGCGCCAGTGAGCCAAAACTGGCAGAAGCAACAGACAGCCATACCCAAAAGGCTCAGCCAGAGCCTGAAATACCCTCAGGTGCACCAGCGGAGAGCGGTTCACCAGCAACGGAAACAACCCCATCACCTACATCGCTTCCAGAGGGACCAAGCCCAAGTCCACAGTCTGAGGAAGAACTGGTGACCCCAGCCTCAAGGGAACAGTTCCAGACTGAGCAGGAAGCAGATGACAGCCTTCAGAAAGCTTGGGCGGCGGCACGGAACACCCCACCGCCTCTCAGCTCTTCTAATCGATCCCGGTTTGTTATAGACCAAGGACTTTTATACAAGGAAATTCTTTCTGGTGGACACCGGGAAGAATGGCAGCCGCAAAAACAGTTGGTGGTTCCAACTAAGTACCGGGGGAAGCTCTTAAGCTTAGCCCATGATCATCCCAGTGGCCATGCTGGGGTGAACAGAACCAAGGACCGGTTGGGGAAGTCCTTCCACTGGGAGGGGATGGGCAAGGACGTTGCCAAGTATGTCCGGTCTTGTGAGGTATGCCAAAGAGTGGGAAAGCCTCAAGACCAGGTCAAGGCCCCTCTCCAGCCACTCCCCATAATTGAGGTCCCATTTCAGCGAGTAGCTGTGGATATTCTGGGCCCTTTCCCAAAAAAGACGCCCAGAGGAAAGCAGTACGTACTGACTTTAGTGGACTTTGCTACCCGATGGCCAGAAGCAGTAGCTCTAGGCAACACCAGGGCTAACACTGTGTGCCTGGCCCTAACAGACATCTTTGCCAGGGTAGGTTGGCCCTCTGACATCCTTACAGATTCAGGGTCTAATTTCCTGGCAGGGACCATGGAAAAACTGTGGGAAACTCATGGGGTGAATCACTTGGTTGCCACCCCGTACCACCATCAAACCAATGGCCTGGTGGAAAGGTTCAATGGAACTTTGGGGGCCATGATACGAAAATTCATCAACGAATTCTCCAATAATTGGGACCTAGTGTTGCAGCAGTTGCTGTTTGCCTACAGGGCTGTACCACATCCCAGTTTAGGGTTTTCACCATTTGAACTTGTGTATGGTCACGAGGTTAAGGGGCCATTACAGTTGGTGAAGCAGCAATGGGAGGGGTTTACGCCTTCTCCAGGAACTAACATTCTGGACTTTGTAAGCAACCTACAAAGCACCCTCCGACACTCTTTAGCCCTTGCTAGAGAGAACCTAAAGGATGCTCAAGAAGAGCAAAAGGCCTGGTATGACAGACATGCCAGAGAACGTTCCTTCAAGGTAGGAGACCAGGTTATGGTCTTGAAGGTGCAACAGGCCCATAAGATGGAAGCATCATGGGAAGGGCCATTCACGGTCCAAGAGCGCCTGGGAGCTGTAAACTACCTCATAGCATTTCCCAATTCCTCACTAAAGCCAAAAGTGTACCATGTTAATTCTCTCAAGCCTTTCTATTCCAGAGACTTACAGGTTTGTCAGTTTACAGTCCAGGGAGATGATGCTGAGTGGCCTGACGGTGTCTACTACGACGGGAAAAAAGACGGTGGCGTGGAAGAGGTCAACCTCTCAACCACCCTGGAACGTCTGCAGCGGCAACAAATCAAGGAGCTGTGCACTAGCTTCGCCCCATTGTTCTCAGCCACCCCAGGACGGACTGAACGGGCATACCACTCCATTGATACAGGTAATGCTCACCCAATCAGAACCCCACCCTACCGAGTGTCTCCTCATGCCCAAGCCGCTATAGAACGGGAGATCCAGAACATGCTACAGATGGGTATAATCCGCCCATCTTCCAGTGCATGGGCATCTCCAGTGGTTCTGGTACCCAAACCAGATGGGGAAATACGCTTTTGCGTGGACTACCGTAAGCTAAATGCTGTAACTCGTCCGGACAACTATCCAATGCCACGTACCGATGAGCTATTGGAAAAGTTGGGACGTGCCCAGTTCATCTCTACAATAGACTTAACCAAGGGGTACTGGCAAGTACCGCTAGATGAACCTGCCAAGGAGAGGTCAGCATTCGTCACCCATGCGGGGGTGTATGAATTCAATGTCCTTCCTTTCGGCCTTCGAAATGCACCCGCCACCTTCCAGAGGCTGGTAGATGGTCTACTAGCTGGACTGGCAGAATTTGCAGTTGCCTACCTCGATGATGTGGCCATTTTTTCAGACTCCTGGCCCGAACACCTACTACACCTGGAAAAGGTCTTTGAGCGCATCAGGCAGGCAGGACTAACTGTTAAGGCCAAAAAGTGTCAAATAGGCCAAAACAGAGTGACTTACCTGGGGCACCAGGTGGGTCGAGGAACCATAAACCCCCTACAGGCCAAGGTGGATGCTATCCAAAAGTGGCCTGTCCCACGGTCCAAGAAGCAGGTCCAATCCTTCTTAGGCTTGGCCGGATACTACAGGCGATTTGTACCACACTACAGCCAAATCGCTGCCCCACTGACCGACCTGACCAAAAAGACCCAGCCAAATGCAGTTAAGTGGACTAATGAGTGTCAAAAGGCCTTTACCCAACTTAAGGCAACGCTCATGTCTGACCCTGTGATCAGGGCCCCGGACTTTGACAAGCCATTCCTAGTAACCACAGATGCATCTGAGCGTGGTATAGGAGCGGTGCTCATGCAGGAAGCAACAGATCACAACTTCCATCCTGTCGTGTTTCTCAGCAAGAAACTGTCTGAGAGGGAAAGTCACTGGTCAGTCAGTGAAAAGGAATGCTATGCCATTGTGTACGCCCTGGAAAAGCTACGCCCATATGTTTGGGGACGGCGGTTCCAACTACAAACTGACCATGCTGCACTAAAGTGGCTTCATACTGCCAAGGGGAACAACAAGAAACTTCTTCGTTGGAGTTTAGCTCTCCAAGATTTTGATTTTGAAATTCAACACATCACAGGAGCTTCTAACAAAGTAGCTGATGCACTCTCCCGTGAGAGTTTCCCAGAATTCAGTAGTTAAAAAGTTTTCTTAAAATGTAGAAGTCTGTTAGTTATATACTTAGTAGTATATGTAAAGGTGCATGTGTTGTATTAATCTGTTTATTTTCAAGTTCTAGAAGGAAATCGCCGCCAGTGAGCTTCCCCACTGTCTGCAATTTGGGGGGCGTGTCATAAACAGATAGCTAAGGGTTAATGTCTCTTTCACCTGAAGCACCTGACCAGAGGACCAATCATGAAACTGGATTTTTTCAACTTTGGGTGGAGGGAATTGAGTGTCTGTGTCTTTGTTTTCTGGCTGCCTGCTTGCTCTGAGCTTTGGAGAAGTAGTTTTCTATTTTCTAGTCTTCTGTTTCCAAGTGTAAGGACAAAGAGATCAGATAGTAAGTTATATGGTTTCTTTTCTTTGGTATTTGCATGAATATAAGTGCTGGAGTGCTTTGATTTGTATTCTTTTTGAATAAGGCTGTTTATTCAATATTCTTTTAAGCAATTGGCCCTGTGTTGTATCATCTTAATACAGAGAGAACATTTGTACTTATTTTTCTTTCTTTTTATATAAAGCTTTCTTTTAAGACCTGTTGGAGTTTTTCTTTACTGCAGGGAAATTGAGTCTGTACTCACCAGGGAATTGGTGGGAGGAAGAAATCAGGGGAGATCTGTGTGTGTTGAAGTGGCTAGCCTGATTTTGCATTCCCTCTGGGTGAAGAGGAAAGTACTTTTTGTTTCCAGGATTGGGAACAGAGAGGGAGATTCACTCTGTTTGGATTCACAGAGCTTGTGTCTGTGTATCTCTCCAGGAGCACCTGGAGGGGGGAAGGGAAAAAGGATTATTTCCCTTTGTTGTGAGACTCAAGGGATTTGGGTCTTGGGGTCCCCAGGGAAGGTTTTTCAGGGGGACCAGAGTGCCCCAAAACACTCTAATTTTTTGGGTGGTGGCAGCAGGTACCAGGTCCAAGCTGGTAACTACGCTTGGAGGTTTTCATGCTAACCCCCATATTTTGGACGCTAAGGTCCAAATCTGGGACTAAGGTTATTTACAGGCCATATCACAGCCTCCCTCTTTGACTCAATGAGTTTCTTGCTCTCAACTTCAGAGTCCTGTATATCTCTGTTCTTCTCTACTTATCCAATCTTGTCTCTAATCAAGTCCTCTCCTTCTGCTCCCCATTACTAGAGCCCTGCAATTCTGCAGCTATCTGCTTTATATCTGCAGATATCCACAGACCATGTTTGCAGATCGCGGATCGGATGCGGATACAAATTATGTATCCATGAAGGACTCTACCAGTTACCTCAATTCTGCCAGTGATGCAAGCCATGAGAACCCATTTGTCTACTCCCACAAATGTCGTCTTTTGGCAGTCTATGGGGTGAGCCATGTGACACTCCTAGGAGTGCCAGGTGTGCAGTGGGTTTGCTTGTGGATTTGGGGAGTGCTGCTAATCAGGAAGCAAGAGGCTTCATTTTATCTGGGGAGTTGAATTGCAGCTACTGATAGACTGTTCCTGGCTTTTTTTTCTTTCCACAAAAACAAAAAACAAAAAAACCTTGCAGATCTGACCTAGTTCCTCCTTAGCAAGGAAAGGTGTGAGATTGGGAGGGCTTGGAAGACACAGCGTAGATAAGGCAGGACACTCCTATTAACATGTTGGCTCTTCCCTGTGCTGAAAGTGTCAGATTCTGCTCTTTCCCTACCTCCCATTTTGGGTTAAATTCTCCAGTGAGCTAAAGCTACATTGTGCTGCATTAGCCCATTAACATGTCAGCAGCACAAAGTGGCCTTAAAACAGCCAGACATGCTGGTGGAGAATTCGCCTTGTGATAGGGAACTTGTCACCTCCTACACCAGTCCCAGCACAAAGGGTCATGGCTGAGGTGGAGTGGAGCTGAGCTCCTGATCCTCATTTGGCACAAAGTCTGAATTTACATCAGTGACAGAAGTTAATGTAGGCCTGCTCCTGCTCTTCATGCAGCCGCCTCCCTCCTCTATGTCTGAGCAGCATGAGAGTCATGCAGAATTGGAACTGTCGTTTTTAGCGTTTGAAGAGACACCTTCTTACAAAAGAAATTTTAAATTACCAGAAATTTTTAATCCAAGCTACCAGGGACTGGACTAGTATCAGAGGGGTAGCTGTGTTAGTCTGGATCTGTAAAAAGCGACAGAATCCCGTGGCACTTTATAGACTAACAGACGTATTGGAGCATGAGCTTTCGTGGGTGAATATCCACTTCATCAGACGCATGTGGTGGAAATTTCCAGAGGCAGGGATAAATATGCAGGCAAGAATCAGTCTAGAGATAACGAGGTTAGTTCAATCAGGGAGGATGAGGCCCTATTCTAGCAGCTGAGGTGTGAACTCCAGGGACTGGACTGTGTCCTGAGTCCTAGCAATTCTGAGGTACACGCCTCCTAGAATAGTTTTTGTGGTTAAATGGGAGTTCAGACAATAAGACAAAGATAAACAGCTAACGCATCTCTTCACATAGGTGATTTCCTATAGCTTTACCTCTCAGTCTGCTTTTTCATGCATCTCAGTATTTGTTTCCACTGATAATAATTGAAAAAACAGATGTTACAAGGAGGCTATGTGGGAGGTGGTACAAAGCCTGTGAAATAAGAGTTATTGTGAGTGTGAGCTCAAATTCTGCCTTGGCTTGCGGCTCCTGTATCTATGATGACAGATCTGGTTGATGACCTCAGTAGAATAATGCACAGTAATATTGCAGACATTCCCAAATCAGCTTTCCACTGAACACTTGATTCTTTCATCATTGTTGATTACTTTATCTATCCTTGTGGGAAAATGAGGAGCATAACCTGCCTAGCCCTCTGCACAAGCAGCACATGTGCCCTATGCAGGAGGGCACATTACACAAGAGACCACAGAGATCCCTTGCAGAGGGGTAGATACTGCAGAGCTCAGCTCCATAGGATCTCCATCTGCAGGAGTGCAGAGAAGTACTTTGGGGGCAGACTGAGAGGGAGAGGGCATATGCCTGCTATGGGAGCCCCTGCACAAAGGCTATTTACTAGAACTTTGTGCAGAGGAGAGAATTAGGGGCCCCTAGTAAATTTCTCAGATGCAACAAAACAAACTACCGAACTGTTCTGTCCAAAAATTCATTCAGCAATAATGCAGATCATAAAACCAGAACTGCGTGAGAATGAAAAGGCTAAATATCAGTGACTCTGACTAAATAAATACATTGTTACTGACAATGGAAAGTAGAGAGAATTCCTGATCTCTTTATTTACCAGATTAACAGCAGGATTAATAGTTCTTCAAGAATATATAACTATAATAATAAACAGCAGATAAACAGCACTTGGTATCTTCAAAAACTGTGTAAATTGTAGGTAGTTCATATCAGAGTCCTTGCTGTACAGAACAGCAAAGCTCTTTGTGTATGACTCCTCTTTATCCTAAAGAGATGAATTCTCAGGGAGATGCATAACCTTTGCCTCTCAAGTCAGGCTACTAAATGTGGTGGTATTTTGGGGATGTGGTCATCTGTTTGCCACAATGAAAACTCCAATTCATTGCAGACGAGCCACTGTCTTGATTCTGGACTTTAAATCATAGCTGATCTTTGGAGGCTGAATTGAACTAGCCACACAGAGGTGAAAGGATCCCCAGCCTTTTTCCAGTCCTCTGAGCCAACTAATACCCTTCTTGCAGCTATTACTGCTGCAAAACTATCCTGTAAACCTCCAACATTACCACACTTCAGCATTCTTGTATACATAGCAAATGTTTAAACATATGGTGTTATATTATGGCTGCACTTTTTTTTAGATACATTGTGGGTGGGGAAAGTGAGTGAGGGTTCCTTGTTCCATGTACTTCTCTCAGTGCCCAAAGCTTTGCCAAAAAGAGAGAGTGGAAGCAATCACTCCAACAATAAACATTTTCTTAGCAGTCTTCATGGGGGTGATCTCACAATACAGCAACCAGAGTAACTAAAATGGTTACTTAAAAGAACTATTTCTCCATGAAGAAATGTTCTATCCCACAAGAAATATTAATCTAGGATTAATAAATTAAAGTAGTCATATTAACAACAATAAGTTAGCAGATATTCAGAAGATTCTTCCAGGGCTAGGAATTTGAGGGAGCCTGCCTGGAAGGGGGAGCAGTTAGTTTAGGAGCTGTATCTGTTTGGGGTAGTTGTAGCTCCTTCGCAGTATAAAATAAAGTTGTGTGCACCCCTTTTTCCAGTGAACTCACCCAAATTTCATGCATCATACAACCTTCCTTTATCCTTCAAATTACCCTTTAAAACCCTTCTCTTCCTTGAAACTTTTCAGTGAGCACTTCAAGAGTTCTCCACTGCCACAGGCTTATATTGCAACCTGGCATATGACATGGCTGAATTGTTCTGCCTGTATCTACACTTAACTGTAAGCTCCCTGGGGCAGGAACTGTGGCTTTACAGCATCAACCACAGTCACTCAAACAGTACATAAAAGCAGCTCTGTTATAAATAAATTATAGAGTCTTGTTTTACATGTAGAATATTATTATTATTTATAAGCTGCAGTGCCCATGATGTGCTGAGTGCTCTCCAAATGTTAGCTCACAGTTGAATGTCAGGCATGTAGAAAGAAGTCAAGGAGAAAGAACAGGCAATTTATACACGGGTCACTTTGATTCACTGCAAGCAGCATGGCAGTGTCTTTAAGTGGAACCCGTGTTTAATCTGTGCCAGGGCTTGCTAGTACTGAGCCCCAGCACCTCTAGGCTTGGCAGTTCATGGCCTCAGCACCTCTGGGTTTGCTGCATCAGTTATGAATGTAAAAAATTGCTCGAGCCCCAGCACCTAATTGCTTGAGTCCTGTCACCTCGTTTATTACAAATTAAGCACTGAGTGTGACATAAATGTATACAGGATAAGGGTCTGGCAGAAGAGCTCAGGGAAGTCAGACCATGATAGTCTTAAAACTGTCAGCTCTAAAAAGTCATCCGTGGGAGTTAAGAGAGAAAGAGGCAAACTGACTCTGTGAAAATGAAAACAAAACAGATGCTGAAACCAGAGATGCAGTTTGACACTAGCGTGTGGAGTTGATAAATTGCAGTGAGTATCCTATATATCAATCACTCCACTTTTCTTGGTTTTCTTTTTGAAGATTTTATTATTCTTACAGCTAACATTTTCAAAACTGGGTGCTGATAGTTAACCTTCTAAATTCATAGTTAGGCAGTAAAAGGCAATGCCCGTTCCCAGCAGTGGGATTTGTGGGTGCTCAGCACCTCTGAAAATCAAGCCACTTTCATTTGGGAGTCTAAATTTTGAAAATTTTGGTCTAATTGTACAGTAAGGTTTATTTGATAAATCTTAGCTGAATAACTTTGAATCTGACCTAATCTCCTCATATACAGAACAAGCTGAAACAGAACGGGGGCCAAATTCTGATTATGTTTGAGTCCCTTTAGTTGACACTAAGTACGTCATCCTGAAGGCTGGTAATACTTTGCGTCTTCTTTTGGTAACTTTGTGTTTATAAATTTGAGTTTTTACACAGTCTGTATTTTGTTTTTTTTTTCAGTTTTGCTCTTCTTTCTGTTTAGTTTTTATAGCTGTACTAGTAACAGGAAAAAAAAGTTGAAATATAACAACTTATTGGCCAGTCCTCCAAACCCTTATCCTGTGTGAGCAGTCCTTACATACCAATGCAAGCAGTCCCAGTAATGTCAATGGGTCCACATAACTGACTATGGATCTGGTCCTCCATTACAATAAATATATTTGAAAAAAAATGTTCATTTTAAAAGCCTTGCTACACAATAATAAATATTACATCTTCAGATTAGCCATAAATTGTCAATGAGCCCTATTTAATTGTCTGCATGCTCATATTTCTGTTCTGCCCTGGATATCTGTGTGTAACTCACATTTCATGAAAGTCATACACTTGTATTGAACAAATAGCATCTTTCAGTTACTGAAGAGAAAAACAAGGACCTGAAGATCCCATTTCTTGAATTTCTAGGTACAGAATGGCTGCTGAATTCATTTCTCATGTTCCCTCATGATATGCGTTGTTTTTGTACATGTTGTCATGCTAGGATGAGCACTTCATGGTGTGTAGCAGCCCTATTCTAACACTGCTTGATCCCTTTATAAATTAAGAGACAAGAAGCTGTAGCCTATCATGTAATTCGATTACTGGGATTTGGATTAAGAGCATCCAGTATGTGTTGTTGTCTTTCTTTTTAGCTGCTACGTATTAGATGCTTTGAGTGTAGCTTTTGCAATCCTTTTTCTCAAGACATCCTTTCACTGCCTGCCTCTGTGCTCTTGAAAGTCTATCTGGGACATACTATTTGTGGGCTAGATGGGCCAAGGCCTGGGGAAAGATCCAACAGTCAACAGAGTGCAGACAGCTGATTTTTCATAAATTAGTTCCATTTCCGTTTCAATTTGTCTCATGAAAATTGACTTAATACTTCTGTTTGAATTGTAATTGCTTGACCATCAGACAGATGTCCCTTACCCATTATTTTGTGGAAGTGACTATCTTCCCAGTGGATCTGTGATAGTCACTGTCATGGTTACAGGGCTAACTGCACCACTGCCCCCTTTCTGATCTCTGACTGCATCCCTACAGCTGTCAGGCCTTGGGCCTTTACCTCTCTTGGGGTGGAATTCCATAATTCTCCTACCCTTAGACTGGCCCTTGGGTTACAGTACCTCATGTATCAACTGTGTTTACCCAGCAGCTCCAACTAGGTTAGGGAACCACGATTCTTCACTCCGGAAGTCAGTGACCCTAGTGAACAAAGTGATTAGACGGCCTTCTTAGGCCAAAGTATTGTTTATTTTAACAGTAGGAGCAAAGCATATAGAGGAAAAATTTTAAAACAACTGTTTACACACATGCCTATATTACCTAAAGGCATACCATCCCCAGCTTGTGCCTGTATTTCAGTTTGGTTCCCCCAAACTCCCCTGAACTCCTTCCTCTCTTGTGAGACAGTCCCTTTAAATCTTATCTTGAGCCAGTGTCCCTTCCTGCTTGTTTTTCTTTTCCTGACAACCCTCCCTACTATGCTAAACCTATATATATTCATACAGTAACCAGGTCAACATCTAATATTCATACATTATTACAGAGCAGATCCAATTTAATCACAGTAGCCTTGACTGCTATTAGCATGGATCTCTATGCAGACTTACTGAGGGTATGTTTACATTGCAATTAAAAACCTATTGTTATGCAGACATTTGGGCATGGGCTGCAGCCCAAGTTCTGGGACACTCCCACTTCACAGGGTCCTAGAGACTGGGCTCAAATGCCTACCTCACAACTGAACAGCCTCTTAGCCTGAGTCCCACAAGCCTGGGTCAGCTGGCATGAGCCAGCCGTGAGTGTCTAATTGCTTGTAGACATACCCTCAAAGACCTAGGACAGATTGTAAAGTCCAGAATGAAGTACATAACAGCTGAGCCCAAAGTATTCTCAGTTGAAGGGATCTGGCTGTAGAATAAGTTTCCAGAGGTGATTAATCCACAGCCTGACCATTTTCAGGAAAACTTGCTTTTTTGATAAAGCTTTTTCTACCATAACCTAAATGGCATTCACAGTAAAATTAGCTACCACTTCTATACCATGCCTCCCCTGTCCCATAAAATAACTACCCCAGAAGAACCTGTCATAACCTCCAAGAGTGAAGAGCCAGAGATTCCAGGGAGTCCTCTAGGGACTTCACTGTTGCCATGGAATGCATTCAGATACTGCAGTAATGGTCAGCAATGGGAGGAGGTTGGCTTGTTTAGTCTAGCAAAAAGAAGGCTGAAAGGGGATACGATTGCTCTCTATAAATACATTAGGGGAAGGTGAAGAACTATTTAATCTAAAGGACAGTGTTGGCACAAGAACAAATGGATATAAACTGACCATGAACAGATTCAGGCTGGCAATTAGAAGAAGGTTTCTAACCATCAGAGATGAGGATCTGGAACAGCCTCCCAAGAGGAGTAGTGGGGCAAATAACTCCATAACACTTGTTAACCCCTAGTTCTCCTTAAATTCTTGTGGACACCCAATACATGTTAATAACCTCTAATGCTCCCAAGCATGTGGTGACATCCCCTGTAAAATAGTATGAAACCTGTTTCTGCCTGTCAAGGGGAGTGCAGATCTCCATGCCATCTGAGCTCCCCAGAAGCCTGATATGGAAGAGTGAAATTTACCCCAGTCCAGGAGAACCCACAAGGCCCTGTGCATCATTAAAGGCCCCAGTTGTGGATCAAATCCTGCTTCACCAAGCTCTGCAGGCCCACGGAATGTAATCGGATTCCTGAGAAGCAATCCCCTAATTTTGGGCCGGCACATAGCCATTTTACAGCAGCTCTCCACCCTCTGCCCAAGGGGCAGAATCCATGACTTGATACACAAGGCATCCTTTAGTCAGAGCAGGCCTGTGTCTCCAGGAGTCTTCTGTCATACGTGGAGGCCTCTAAAAGGGCAGTACAGCCCAATAGTCCAAGCTAACAGTTCCAAAATGGACCCTTTCAGATGGACAGAAGACTTCTCTCCTTCAGGTAATCAGAGGACAGTCTGATTATACGTACCCTTCTGACAATGCCCCAAGTCCACACAAATACAGTGGAACACTGTTGCCTTAGCCCCAGTTCCCCTCCTTTACCTACCTCCCAGCAGCTAGTGGTAGAGATGGGAAGCTCATTTGCATGATCTACAAACACCCTTCCAAATTTTTGCAGGACTTGGCCCTTCTACATCAGCCTGAACATCTTCAGGGTCTCTGAAACCAGTACTGAACTCCCCAACACGGGAGTAAGGACCCTGTGTAGCCGTCACTCTATCTTAAGACTGAGTCAGGATTTGGACCTAAGGGCCAGATCTTCAGCTGGTGTAAATCAGCTTAGCTCTATTGAAGTCAAATGGAGTTTGCCCAGTTTACACCAACTGAGGATCTGGCCCTAACTGTTTAAATGGTGTAGAGGGCCTTGCACAGTCTCTTCACTGGTGTGAATTTCACCCAAAGGCTGTAGTCCTTCAAGCTGGATTCCTGCACCTGCATAGGATTCTGTGTGGATGTAAAGCCCTGTCCAGCTGGCTCATTTTACAGGATTGGAGCTTAAATGCACACTGGATTTTTTTAAAGTACACAGTGCTGAGTTATCTCAGATTTCCAAGCATGAATGCATATTTCATTGCCTAACCTAGTAAGACTCTAACTTTACACATGGAAAAATAGGGGTTCAATCCTCTTCCTCTTTAAATCAATGACAAAACTCCCATTGACTTCAGTGGTACAGGATCAGAATCTAAATACTCAAGATTTTATAACAGCTGTTATTGACTGCTAGATTTTCTCAACAGTACAAGTCATTTGCTTATAAATATATATATATAATGCAGTACACCTTTCCCTGTATGTGGATGTGTGTATGCTGAGATTTTCAAAGCCTAAGGACAAGGGGAGTTGGGAACCAAACTCCCTTAAACTCCGTAGTAAATCCCAGCCTTAATACTCTGAATGATCAACTTTTTATTCCATACATATTTGTTAACAAATATTATAGGAGGTTGGGTGCATGGCTTGAGACTCACCCCCAATGAAATGTGACCTCATCTTAACCCTTTAAAAAAGCCCGCTCTTTGTGAGAAACTGCCACAACTATTTTGGCAATATTCACCTGTATGAAAGCCATCATTTTAGGGTTGATCTAGCATGAAGATTGAACGGTATGCCAAACTGTAACCCTCCTCTGCCTTCCAAAAATGCAACTGTCCTGGATTTTGGATACAAAATCCAACATGCATGTCCTGAGTTTGGTACTGTACTTTAACAGGGCCTTATCCTGCTGACTTCATCAACACACATTGAGAAAACCAGAATCTTGAGAACAAAGCAACTAGCAAAAGGGATTTGCATGAAGCGCTGATGTTAATTTCCTGTATTAAGTGCTAGCTGGACTTATTGAATGGTTTTGTACAAAATAAGAATAGGTTATTTTTCAGGGTTCTTGCAAGATTGCCTCTCATATTGGTGCTTTGTCTCTCATGGTTTTTATAAGCATTGTTATTATACAACTGAAGGGCTAGAAAGTGGGGAAATTTACGCAGGAATAGTTGCACTAACATTTGTCTAATCTTTATAAGTACCAACGTGATCTTCCAAATATAGGGGGGAAAAATATATTAACTTTCCTTTTCAACATACCACAAAAGAGTTCATGTGAGGTACCAGTAAATAAGAAACAGCTAAGTAAAAGAGATGGCTTAGCACCTCATTCACTAGAATCTCTGACATGCTTGGAATTTATTACAGAGTAGAGTTCTTTTCAGCCTAATTACCTGAAAGACCAGAATTAAACAGGGTTAAATGAGGTAAATATATAAATAAAGAGAGCTTCTAGTTTGTGGTAGCTTTACTTATACTACCTTAATAATTTCCTTTAAGCCTGTGGAGGTTTTCCCCTGGAATAGATGGAGCAAACTAATCTTAAATGCAGCAGAAAATCTATTCCAGATCCTCTCAAATGCCAATGCTTATACATTATTAAAAGGGAGAGACGTTTGCCATGCTCTTTCTCTCTTTCACCTACATCTACAGACACCAGACCAAGCGAACGAAGCGGTGATCAAAGGGGAGAGCCTGGCTGAAGAGCAACCAGCCAGCCTGTGGTTAGAAGCATCTAAGTTTGTAAGGGCACAGAAAGTGTTAAGGTCAGCTTAGAATGCATTTTGCTTTTATTTCATTTGACCAAATCTGACTTGTGCTTTGACTTATAACTTAAAATCTCTCTTGTATTAATAAACTTGTTTGTTTGTTCTACCTGAAGCAGCGTGTTTGGTTTGAAGTGTGTCAGACTCCCCTTGGGATAAAAAGCCCGGTACATATCAATTTCTTTGTTAAATTGATGAACTCATATAAGCTTGCAGCATCAGCAGGCATAAGTGGACACTGCAAGACAGAGGTTCCTAGGGTTGTGTCTGGGACCAGAGATATTGACTAGTGTTGTTCAGTTGCACAATTCAAGGAGCAGCTTACATGCCAGAGGCTGTGCATGAACAGCCCAGGAGTGGGGTTCTCACAGCAGAGCAGGGTAAGGCTGGCTCCTAGAGTCAAGGATTGGAGTGATCTAGCAGATCACCGATCCAGATAACACCAGAGGAGAAGGTCACGAATACCTTTTATCTCACAGGGTATTTTGAGGATTAACTGGTTTGGGACCAGATTCTGCCACCATTGTTCATGCTGCCTAGTAGGCAGCAGTCCCCAAACTTTTGAGGGTTGCGTCCCCCCCTCACCCCATCAATGCCCCCCGTCCTCCTGGAGCTGGGGATGGGAGCAGAGATGCGGTTCAGGAGGGGAGAACACAGACATGGATAAGGGAGCCAAGGCTGGGGCCACAGTTAGAGTGGGTCTGAGGCTGGAAGCGGAACCACATCAAGGCTGGGGATGGGACCAGAGCAGAGCTGGGGACATGAAGGGGTGGCACTCGCTCCCCACCCCCCATGGGGGGCAGGCCTGGGCCCCACCGTGCCCCCATGGACATTCCTCCATGTCCCCCTTGTTTTCTGCACAATCTCTAGGGCATTTTTTAAAACAAAACCCTAGGGGGCCATGCCCCAGAGTTTGGGGACCTTTGGTTTTGGGTTTTTAAGAATCATTCACTGTTGCACTACTTCTAAACAAGTTCCACTGCCAGGAACAGATAGGAAGCAAACAGACCACAAGGTGTTTTTTTTAATATGGTGCCACCTACCTGTGTCTATAATAGACTTGCTTAGAACAGGTCTAGACAACAGGATGTTAACCTATGCCTTGCCTGTACTTACTCTACAGTAGTGCTGCCACCAGTGAAGGTGAACTGGTTATGGTACAATAATGGGAAATTTCCCAAAATCTATGGCAAAGTAGACACAGCTATGGCAATCAGAGATGGAAAATACATACGGTATTAAAGCATCTAGTCCACCTTTTGCCAATATAGTCTTGTTTCCCTCAGTATATTTGTTAATGTCTTGTCCAATCTAGTTTTAAATGTCACAAATGCTGAGACTTTCACCACTTTCTTTGGTCATAGTGAGGTAATAACATGGACTGCAGGAAATTAGAATTATTTGTATGGTTCTTTTGAGTCAGTAGGAATTGTGTGCTGATTGTCTGCAGAATGGGATGATATAATTTAAAAAGTAATTGTATTTAACTTTGCTGGAATATCAAGCACAAATTGATAGTGGGTGAGAAGGGAGAACGCTCCATATAGCTCTCTATATGGTGGGAGGAATAGCTCAGTGGTTTGAGCATTGGCCTGCTAAACTGAGGGTTGTAATCTTAATTCTTGAGGGGGCCATTTAGGGAACAGGGGAAAAAATCTGTGTGGGGATTGGGCCTGCTTTGAGCAGCAGGTTAGACTAGATGACATCCTGAGGTCATTTTTAACCCTAATATTGTGTGAGAGAGTGCAGTAATATCTTTTATTAGACCAACTTCTGTTGGAAGGTTCAACTTTTGAGCTACACAGATCTCTTCGGGCCTGGGGAAGGAAATCAGAGTGTGACTTTCAATGGGTGTTGGGCACACAACTCTCTTCAGCCTGGTCTACTAGAAAAGGTATCTTTAATTTTTTTTAACCAAAATCATTATACTGCTATACACCTGAAACTGTATGCAGTTATAAAGGGGCATAAGGGGCCTTATTCCTACATAATTTATTTCATTACCTGAACCTGAATCAGTTCTACCAGCCAGTGTAAGCGCCTTTATAGCTACCTGTGCCCATCACAGGGGAGTAGGTTGCCCCTTTAACTACTAGTATGGTTAAATTGGCAAAACTTCCAAGTGCAGACAAACCCTCAGGCCCCTTTGGAAAGCCCAGGCAATAATCCTTTCAATTTCATCCCAGCAGATCTCAAAGAGGGTCTCAGACTATATACTACCACGGCCCCTGAAAGGTAGCCCCTTGTAACCAGCAAAGGAAGGGGAGAAGCCAGAGCCACTGGAACCAAGCAGGGTTGGTGCCTTGGAGCTTGTGTCACGTGCTCCCAAGCACGTGTTTGTAATAACTAATAGGGCCCGGCTGGGGAGCTTTTCTCAATGGAGATGTCACCTGTGGGCCAGACCCACTTCCAAAGCGTGGGGGGAGGGCTGCGCCCCCTTCTCAGCCAGAGAGCCGCTGCTGCGGAGCGCGCAGGCCACTGGGGGGGCGGGGGAGAGGCAGGAGCTGCGCACAAAGGCGGGGAGGAGGCCGGGCCAGAGGGGCGGTGCTGACACCCAGAGCCCCCGGCGGGGCTGGTTAGGGGCGGGGAGGCTCCTGCCCACGCTCTCGCTGCCAAGGGAGAGGGGAGCCCGGCGGCCTGCGCTGGCTCCTCACCCCCAGCGCTGGGGGAGCGCGCGGCGGGAGGAGGCGGGGGCCGCCGGCCGCGGAGATGGAGCCCTGACGCCGCCATGGAGAGGAAGGCGGGCGGCGAGGATGACTGCGTGGACTCGGGAGCCGAGACAGGAGGGTGAGTCCCGGGCTGGGGGCGGGAGTGGAGGCTGGTGGGGCCCGGATCCGGGGAAGGGCCCCCAGCCCTGCAGCGAGGCGCGTGGGGTCCGGGGCAGGTTCGCTGGAGCGCTGAGCCGGGGTAGCCTGGCCGGGAGCGGTCCCCAGCAATGAGCCCGCTTGGCTCGCATGGTGCGGTGTGTGCGCGCGGTGCTTTCCCCCTGCCCTGGGGAGCCAGGCGCTAACCCCAGCTCTAGGGACACCTGCCTGCGGGCTAGAAAGTGTCTGGGCATCTCGGCTCTCCCGGGAGAGCGCGGGGGCTGCAGCAGCTCCGCAGAAGTGAAGGCAGCTTGTCCAGCCCGGGACGGCTTCCCCCTTCTACCCGCAGTTCGCTTGCCCGGCTGGCGGCAGCACAAGTGGGGGGATTGGCTGGCTCAGCTCCTGCATCTTGCTGGTTTTATTTCCGCCCCCCCCCCCCCGCCCCGATCTCGGATCGAGAAGTACAGAGATGCTGCTGCTGCACTTGTTGCTTTTCTTTTGCTCCTGCTCCAAGAGGCATTAGCGGGTCCGCAACTCCAAAAAAAAAAAAAAAATCTGTTGTGTGAGTTAAGTTAAAGCTTTGTACTATCAGTGTTAGGTTGCTGATTGGGAAAACGCTGAGCTGACTCTGGACTGGGTCATAAATACTCAGGGTATTTGCTCCTTAGGTTTGGCTTTAGGTCAGAGCCACGAAAGATGTATCTATAATAACAGTCGCAAATAATCATTGCATGTTGGTGCAGCTGGCCTGACCCAGAGTGCCCCTTTGATTTCAACTCACTTTTCCTGGCTGTTTGTTATATTGTATTCCAGAAAGGCTCATACAAAAAAGGGAGTGTGCAAGCCCACTGCAGGGGCTCATGCACAGGAGCTGAAATACACTGCTGTGCACAAGACTGGGACAGCTGCAGGCAAGAGGCTTGCTCCTTCCAGCTGCTGCCTCCTGCCCAGCTCCACAAAGACCTGGGGTGGGGGTGTCTCTTAGCCTACTCCCACCTCTTGATCCTCCTGTTTAGTGCCATGGAGAAGCAAGAAGTATTTCTAGCTCAGTATCAGAGCGCCTCGCAATCTTAATGAATTGACTCGTTCAACAGCCAACTGAGGCAGGAAAGTCTTATCGTCATCCTCATTTTACAGTTGGGGGGGCCAAGCCATAGCAAATGACTTGGCCAAAGTCACACAGGAAGACTGTAGCAGAGCCAGGAACAGATCCCAAATCTTCTGAGGATTGGTCCAGTGTTTTGACCACAAGACAGTACTTTTTTCCAAGCCCCTTCTGTTCTCACTCCCATCTACAGTTGTTGCAACCTTCTGTCCTTCCCGGTGGCAGAGACAGTGTATTTCCCCTGCAGCCCTATCTCAGCTGCTGCTGCCTTTTTCTGTCTCCTGGCTTCCTGTGGGGAGGGAGGCTGAGTTCTCGAGTAGGACTTCTGTAGAGGGGCCCATGGACAAGGGACTTGCAGCCCTCTTACCTCTTGGTGGTCTCTCTCTCCTTTCTCCTGTTTTTAGGGGACATTACCTCTTGGTCTCATCTCCCTCCCTTCGCCTGTCTTTAGGAGGAGGGAGTGAGAGCATGGAGGAGTGCTGCCTCTTGGCTCTGCTCATCCTCTGGCTCCAGCAGGATCAGAGGAGGCTACCACCTCTCCATCTTGTCCGAGTTGCTTTAGATCCTTTCTAGGTCCTACAAAGGGGCTTGAAGGTCTTCTGCCATCCTTCCCTCCCAGGTCCATACTTCCTCACTTCTTGCCTGGACTCTTTCTCTCTAGCTTGGGTCCACAGAGAGGCATAGAGTTGTGCATGTGTACAACAGGTGCTTTCTTTCCAGCTATGAAGGAGTCAGAGGAGTCAAGCGCATTCCTATTTATCACCTTGGTCCCTGGCCTCATGCAGAAGTCTGGGGAGTAAAGGGGGGTTTCTCTCTTCCCTTTCCCACAGCAGTCATGGGTTCAAATTGCTTCTGAGTCCCATGGTGAGATTCAAGGAAAGAAGAGGCACCCTGACCTAAACTACTGTTTAATTTGTTACTTATTATTATTTAATCAGTCTCCAGGACCTAATGGTATTCACCCAAGAGTTCCAAAGGAACTCAAATCTGAAATTGCAGGACTGCTAACTGTCATCTGTAACCTATCACTTAAATCAGCTACTGTACCAAAAACTGGAGGCTAGCTAATATGATGCCAATTTTTAAAAAGGGCTCCAGAGGTGACCCTGGCAACTAAAGGGCCAGTAAGCCTCACTTCAGAACCAGGCAAATTGGTTGAAAACATCGTAAAGAACAAAATTGTCAGACACATAGATGAATATAATTTGTTGGGAAATGGTCAACATGGTTTTTGTAAAGGGAAATCATGCCTCACCAGTCTACTGGAATTCTTTGAGGGATTCAACAAGCATGCAGACAAAGGAGATCCAGTGGGTATAGTGTATTTAGATTTTCAGAGAGCCTTTGACAAGGTCCCTCACCAAAGACTCTTAAGCAAAATAAGCAGTTATGGGATAAGAGGGAAGGTTCTCTCATGGACTGGTACTGGTTAAAAGAGAGGAAACAAAGGGTAGGAATAAATGGTCAATTTTCAAAATGGAGAGAGAGAGGTAAATAGTGGTGTCCCCCAAGGCTCTGTACTGTGCCCAGTCCTATTTAACATTTTCCTAAACGATCTGGAAAAAGGGGTAAACCATGAGATGGCAAAATTTGCCGATGATACAAAACTACTTAAGATAGTTAAGTCCCAGGCAGACTGCGAAGAGCTACAAAAGGTTCTCACAAAACTGGTTGACTGGGCAACAAAATGGCAGATGAAATTTAATATTGATAAATGCAAAATAATGCATATTGGAAAACATAATCCCAACTATACATATAGAATGATGGGGTCTAAATTAGCTGTTACCACTCAAGAAAGAGATCTTGGAATCATTGTGGATAGTTCTCTGACTGCCGCTGCACGTTGAGTGGATGTTTCAAAAAAGCAAACAGACTGTTGGGACTCATCAAGAGAGGGATAGCTAATAAGACAGAAAATATCATATTGCCTCTATATAAATCCATGGCATGCCCACACCTTGAATACTGCATATAGATGTGGTTGCCCCATCTCAAAAAAGATATATTGGAAAAGGTTCAGAAAGGGGTAACAAAAATGATTAGGGGTATGGAACGGCTTCCGTATGAGAAGAGATTAATAAGACTAGGACTTCTTTCTGGGCTGAAGAGGCGACTATAATAAGACTAGGACTTCTTTCTGGGCTGAAGAGGCGACTAAGAGATACGACTGTGGAGAAAGTAAATAAGGAAGTCTTGTTTACTCCTTCTCATAATACAAGAACAAGGGGCCACCAAATGAAATTAATAAGCAGCAGGTTTAAAAAAAATAAAAGGAAGTATTTCTTCACAATGCAAAATTAACCTGTGGAACTCCTTACCAGAGGATGTTGTGAAGGCCAAGACTATAAGAGAGTTTAAAAAAAAAAAACAACTAGATAAATTCATGAAGGAGAGGTCCATCAATGACTATTAGCCAGAATGGGCAGTAATGGTGTCTCTAGCTTCTGTTTGCCAGAAGCTGGGATTGGGTGACAGGGCATGGATCATTTGATGGTAACCTGTCTGTTCATTCCCCTTGGGGCATCTGCCATTGGCCACTGTCAAAGGACAGGATACTGGGGCTTGATGGACCTTTGGTCTGACCCAGTATGGCCATTCTTATGACCTCCAACTGGTGCTTGTGGATTATACCCTCTGCAACATATGAGCCATGTCATTATGCTAGTGTATGAGACAGGAAGTGTGACAAAACAGTGAAACTGATTCTGCCACCAGTGTCGTCAGATGCTGAGTAAACAATTTCAAAATAATTACAGGTTTAAAAAAAGATTCAGCTGAAAATGGGATTAGGTTTATCATTTCCTTTTATATTCATCATAATCAAATGAGCAAAATGAGATACCTTTGTTATAAATTACACTTTTTTCTGCACATTTCTGTAATCATGAGAGAGTGTGGGCTATTTTCTTTTCACCTTAAATAGGTACAATATTGTGGACGTGACTAATCTCTGAAGGCTAATGGTTTTTATCTGTCTTCAGCATAAAGGAAAAACTCTATTTATTTATTTTTTTTTTCTATTTGTGAGGCAACAGGCTTTTCATTTCACCCTATGGGAATCTGGAATGTGAATAAAGGGAAAACAACATACCCAGCTAATTCATAGCTGGGTCAAAGTTCAAAAAATCCTTGACATGTCAAGTCACTTTTAATTTACCATGCTCTTCCAAAACAGAAAAATCTATCTTTTTGTTGGAAGGGGCACTTGGAAGGATTTGCCCCAGATGGTGACATGAGCTTTTAGACCTTAGCGATCAGTATGGCAGCTGCTTATGTCTAGTGTTGATGAGCTGTTAATATTGATTGTGTGACAGGGACAAGACACAATTCTGTCACTGGAACATATAGCTTTAGCAGAACATGCTGTTTTGCAGAATTTTAATCATGACACATGGTAATTATCAACTAGAATGCTTTACACTGAAATGTCTTCAAAAGAAATAGGTCATTGCATTTTCATTATTCTACTATGTTTAGCAGATGTTAGTCTATGATAAACATGTGAAAGAGGCATATGCAACTATGTGTTTTTGTTTACTCACCAAATCAACTGCTCATATTTAGGCTTGGATGGATGAGATTTTTATTGAGAAATGTTGATTTTACCACACATGCACACAAACAGATAATAGAAATTTACAGATAAGTTCTCAAGCAGTTCCTACTTTGCCAATAAGTTTGATTGAAAGCTACTTTGTATATTTTGACGTGTGACTTGACAATTTGTGTAAAGTTTTAACTTTTTTAATCTCTACGGCTGTCATTAAATAATTATTGACTCACCCATGATTTCCCTCAACTGTGAAAATTTTAAATTGATGATAAATTGAAAAATGTTTAAAAATATTGATATTTGTCAATTGTATTAAAAAGTTGAATTCTATCAAGGCTACTCATATTGTTTGCTCATTACTCTTAAAGCAGAAATAGGGTTTTCTGTATCTTAGTATTGCAAAAACTCAGCTGGTTTCCTTGTTATGTAGCTATTTCAGTGATGAGAGAGTCAATTGACACCTATTTTTAAGTTCAACAATCATAATGAAATTATTCATAGAAAAACTGTCAAAATAATTCAGTAGCAGTTTTATTATAATACCTTGAGTGGTCGTTTTCTATCATTCAGTGAACAATAGTGTGACACACTAGCAAATCCAGGCTTTGTGAAGCATTTTTATCTCTATTCAAGCATGAGCTTTATATATGTATTGCTAAAAGTGTTGTATAGCAACTACCACTATAATTCATGAAATAGTTCCATAAAACGTATTTTCTTGAGCTGATGTTGCTGTTAGCCGCAAATAGTAGGCAAACCCCTATTCTACAGCAGAGTTTGAGTCCAGTTTTTAACCATCATATTACAAATTCACTTGAATATTTGTGCTATCTTTGTGCCATTTGTGTGTTCTTCAGTTGATCAAGTTGGAAAGCAGATCAACAATAGTGTATTTTAAGTTACTGAATCCAATAAGACTGGATTGGACTGAGTTGCCAAGTACCTAAATAAAGAGAATAGAACATATAAACCAATTAGTTTGTATTGGCTGTTTTATTAATGAGATTTGAAAGAGTTCCAGCATCACCTTTGGCTAAACTAAATGTATCTTTCTCAGAACAATGTAATTCTGGATTTTCAAAGTCACTGCCTTTTTCCAGTTATTGAACACTTCTCTGCCCCCAAAACTAAGGGCTGCTGCATACAGCTGCAATCTGTGGCGGAACACCCATTGATATTGAGGAAACCTGCGTGTTTAGAGAGAAATATACATGGCTTTTTTTCTTTTTAAAGCCTCTCCTTTAATTAGAATGAAGGAATGGAGGGAAAGCAACAACTAAGGGGGATGACATATGTATGCAAATAAAAAATTAATACTAAACAGTCTGAAAGAGTGACTTGCAGTAATATTTTTTTTACTAAAATTAATCCCCATGGATTTTTGATTCATGACCTTTTATATGAATCATAAGGCATAGTTTTCTGTGCAACACAATTTTTGTTTTGGTATTTTGATCCAAAACTATAATCTTCTAAAATTTTTAGATTTTGTTGTGCATCTACTTTTTCATGCCCAAGACCTAATTCTTGCTTTCTTTGAAATCAATGATAAAACTTCAATTGAATTAAGTGAGTGCAGGATTGAGGTCTGTAGTAAGGCTTTTCAATGCATATGAAAAGCTTTAAAGAGTTAACTTGGGATATTAATTTCCTAATGTATTCAAAGTTCTAGTTTTCATAATTTTCACTAAAAGGATTAATATTTTGAAATCTAAGCGGAAAAGCTCCTTAAAGTCACAGTTTCAAATAACTTCTAATTAAAGGGGAAAAACCCCCCTATAGAACATAAGAAGAAAGGCAGTTATAACTTATTGTATGGACAAATTTATAGATATTCCACTTATGTCATCTTGGTTATATTTCAAATTGAATTCATTGCTTGTTAAATTGTAAAGCACTTGCCTAATTCTGGGAGGTGGGAAAACAGTGATATTTCTTTAGCAACAAGCTACTGCTGGATCATACTTGTGCAGTGCTTGTGTCAACATGAAGAAACCCAAGCTATGTGATGTATTTTTATCTTATGCATCATATATCAGATATTCTAAAAAGTATATTTGACAAATTATGAACACTTTTCACCTGGCTGCATTGTTACTTGTTGGGTTTTTTTTGTATATTAAATGTTTCCTTAAACATCCCTCATCACCATTGTGTTCTCAAAGTTGATCACTACATGGTATATTTGAACTTCTTGACCTTGCTACCATTCTGTAGTGGTGCTACTTGTGGCTCTGTCACTGGCTCATTACGTAACTATGAATAAATCATTTACTCCCTCTGTGCCTTGGTTTACCTAGCTGTAAAATGGGTGTAAAATACTTACCTGTCTTCTTGTGGTGGGTGGGGAGCTATAAAGTAGTATGAGATTCTAAAATTAAATGATGCGTTGTAAGTGCAAAGTATCTTTGTTAGTGGGATGTAAAGCAGTAAACAGAAAGACTAAACATCTAAAATATTAAATTATTTTGAAACAGAATTAAAATCTGTTTTGTTAATTTTTAGATAAGCCTTGATGCTTAAAATAAACTCATGAAACTATTTACTTTTGGTGCCACACAGCTCAGTTTACAGATAGTCACTTATGAATTTGTCCATTTGTGTGTTAAGATACATCTACATAAGGGAGGGGGAAACCCACAGCAAAGAGTCTCAAAGCCTGGGTCAATTCTAGTTGGTTTTTTTATCACAATGTCATGTGATCCTAAGTATTTTATATCAACATTAATGGTCCAGCGAGCCCATTAGGCAGCTCTTTTAAAACTCTTGAATGCAAGTGTTCTGGACTTGCTGATTTTTAAAATGTTTAACATTAGTAGCTCCTATTTAACATCCTCCATAAATACTAGTGGAATGGAAAGAGTATTCTTATCACCATATGATAAGATGATATCAACTGTTTCCCCAAATACACAACAGAAATATTTATTGCACATTTCTGCCTTTTCCACATTCGGGGTGGCTCTAGGGATTTTGCCGCCCCAAGCACAGCAGGCAGGCCTGCGGGAGGTCCACCAAAGCCGCGGGACCAGCAGACTCTCCGCAGGCAAGCCGCGGAAGGCAGCCTGCCTACTGCGCTCACGGCGCCGGCAGAGCGCCCCCTCGGCTTGCTGCCACAAGCACGCGCTTGGCATGCTAGGGCCTGGAGCTGCCCCTGTCTGCATTATTATTAAGTCTACCATTTTCATCTAGTCATGGACTAATACCATTATCAGGATTCTTTTTGTTCCTAATCTATTTAAGAGAGAGTTGTTTTGGTGTTTTTTTTAATTGTCCTTAACTGTGCTGGCCTTAGATTTCTCTGTGTCCCTTTGCTTCATCTATCAATTTTCTACAATTCCTACTTGATTTATATTCATCACTATCAACTTCCATCTTCTTCCATTTGTTACATATTTATAGCTGCCCCTCATAACCAGGTCACTTTTTTTAAACCAGTATGGCCTTCTTCCTTGATTGTGGCATTTTTTGGCATCTGTAGGATGTTCATAAACCATTCTCAATTCACATTTTTCTGATTAAATTCTTCCCTCCAGCAGATTTGGTTCATTCCTCAGATGTTGGATGTCAGTCTCACACATAAATGGACGCACTATATGATGGAACTCTCAGAAGAAACTATTGCTGCTGTAACCTATTTTTAAGGACTGTTCTTACCTTTAGGTTTTTTGTAACTTTCATATCATATGTATCACTCTTGTCATGGCACTGTACAGAATTCATCTGATTGGAATATTCAAATGTATAAAATGGAACTTTCGCACTATATTGGTTTTGAAATGGCTTCTGCTGCCAGACATCACCAATGTAGTGCAAAAGTTCCAGTGTGGTCTTTCATATCTCAGTAGAGAAACCTGCTCGTATATTACAGATATGGTCCCTGAAAGCAACTTTAATGACTAAATTTTGCTAGTAGGGAGATCTGTACTGACATCTACTATAACTGAGCCAGAACAGTGTATGCATTATTGGTTAGCGGTTCATTCTTTTGGTGTACTGTGTACTACCCTCTAAAGAACAAGGTACAAAATCCTAGGCAGGTAAGCATCATGCCTTCAGCCACTGAGAAATACACCAGAAACTGTGTGACACATACTAGTGTGGTTATTGCTATTCCACTGTATTTAAAAGATTATAAATGGCAGCTTAAAGCACAGCAATAATATTGCTACCAGAGCCTCTCCAAAACCATTAAAATGTTAGTAAACATCCCTTTGTAGTAGTTAAATGAGACACAGATGGTCACTCTCTGAACTCACTCTGTCTGGTAGAAATCCAAACTAACGCCATTAAAATACAGTGTTATCATTTACACTAATGCAGTGATCTTGGTTACTCTGGTGGAAATCCAGTGGCGTTAATTTGGATTTATACCAATGTAACTGAAATCATAATCTGATCCATAGGAATTGAGTGACTTGCTCAAGGTCACACAGGCTAGTGTCAAAGTCAGCAAAAGAACCTAGTTCTCCTGACTCATAAGCCTGTAGTTAAATCACTATACTATGCTCTTCCCCTTGTGCCTATCTTAATAATTATTTAAGGAAGAAAAGAATCCTTTTAGGCATAACTGATGTGAAAGAATAGTTCTTAGGTAAAAGGGGGGTAGGGAAAAATCTCAGTGCAATAGGTGTCATCATGCCAGTGTTGGGCAAGCAAAGAGAGCAGGCAGCAGATGGGCTGTCAGCTCTTCTATAATTTTTTTTCCTGGTATAAAGAAGCCCTAGAGAGGGAGACTTAGACATGGGAGGGAAGAGGGGTTGTTAAACCCTAGAAATAGAATCAATGACTGGACAGTGAGTAGAACAACCCTTCACACTCTCATGCACTCGTACCGCACCTTGCTTCAGAGCTTTTGTCACTCCACTACCTCCTCCTAAGATACCTGGAGGGTCTGAAAATAATTCTTTATAGGAGGTGCGTCCTCCTTATCCATTCTTGCCTGAATTTCCCCTTCCTTTCACCTTTAAAAGGTAACATCCTTCATTTAAAAAAATGCAGAAGTAATGCTGCTACAAAGCCCTCTCTCTCTCCTTGGTACTGCCCAAGACTGGCCCTGATACTTCACCATTAGTCAATGATAGCTTTGCCATTGACTTCAATGAACATAGGATAAAGCCCTATAACAGATGCGACTGCTCCACTAGTTGCTTCTTGAATCCCTCGCCCGATCTATGTTCAGAACACTTTCCCAAGGGAAGTGGTAGAAGTCCCATTACTCGGAACATTTAAAATGGGGATGAGAACAGCATCAGAACATGAACTAGCAGGAACAAAACGACATTACAGGAAGCTGGGCTTAATGACTTAGGATATTTTTACTTCTATATTTAACTTGTTTAAATGTATGACCTGTCAAAGTGATTGTTCATTTTGTATAGTACCTAGAATGCTTAAAATATTTGCAAGAGCTCGAGAACTCAAGTACTCCAGCTAGCTATCATTATTAGGAAGAGACAGCAACATATTGTTTTGGGCTTTTTTTGTTTGTTCCGTGAGCAAGTTTTCAGTGCATGTCATATGTCTTCTCATTTCTGAGTCTTTTGATTTAACTTTTTTTTTTAAGCTTTTCTCTGCAGATGTGAGGGCTAGGAATTTACTTATTTTGAAAAATAAAAAAGCTGAGTGTCTCATATTCACTTGCGTCCAAAATCTGGAGCTTTAAGAAAAGCATAAAATACCACAGAATTGAGAGTTGTCAACACATTGTGAAAAACCTGTGATTTCTATTAAAAATCTCTTTTGACAAACTTTCAGCTCACAATAAAAAAGGCTTATATTTTGATTTGTAAAATGAAATCTCAGATTAATTGGTGACCATAAAAGTTTATTAGCTCCTTCAGGAATGAATAAAATTTTCAAAGGTTCAGAGTTATATAGTGAACAGCTGCAAAATTAACTACTTAGCCTTCTTCAAAATTCTGAACAGCACTAGTTTTTGTTGTGGATAATAAATTGAATAAAACTAATGTGGAACTTCTAGACTGGGTCTCTGAGATGACCTTATAAAGAAGGAAAAAAGAGACAGAAAAGACTTCTCCAAAAGGTAAAAACCTCATTCTTCAATGAATCCTATCTCTGAGATCAATTTTATGGTTTCCTTCAAACTTTGTGCAAAGGACAATTCAGTTTCTCCTCTGTCTACAGAATGCACATCAAAAATTTCAAGTGCAAAGCATTTTTGGCAACAGAGACATTGGATGGGGAGAAGGGTCAAAATCCAGCAGTTTTGGAAAACTAGTTACAGCCTCAAAAAGAGTTTCTTCCATAGTTGTGTAGTCTCTATGGATATTTTTAACATTCCTGCAGAATGTCAGCTATCCTGAGGGCACATTCAAAATAATTTCCATAGTGAGCATTTTACTATAAAAATAACCGTCGGTTTTAAGCCGTTTGACAGTTTAAAGCAGTGGTTCTTAACCTGGGGTGCATGCACCCCCTGGGGGTGCTAGATGCCCTTTGGGGGTGGGGGGGTTGAGACGTCAGATTTTTTTAAAGGTAAATCATCAAAAACACAAATTAAGCACAGGCGCGTAAGTACAACTACTTTGTTTCGTCAAACCTATGTATTAACATTATACATTTTTTAACAATTACTGTAATATGCAAACAAAGAAAATACCTAGGTTTAAAGAACTGACCTACTTCAATGATGTTTGAGAAGGGGTGAGAGAACATTTTGAGAATCAAAGGGGTGCAGGCTGTAGTAAAGGTTAAGAACCACTAGTTTAAAGCAAATTAAATGAAGTCAGTAGTTTCCTTTGCCAAATATGTGTATGATCTTTAAAGATTTAAGTATATCACAGCCCTGCTGAACTAAGATTTTTATCTTGCAGATCTGAGTACAGCCACATGTCCTCTACAAGCAGTGAGTATAATTAAGACCTTTTAAAAATAAAATCTCACCCTTTTTCATTTACTGCCTGTTAATGTCTGCTTAATGCAATAAAGAAATCTCTAGGTTTTCAAATTACATTATAATGATATGTCTTGGCTCTATCTACATTAAACGCGTCGCTGCTAGTGATGGAGAATAAAGATCACCAGAATAATATAAAAGGAGAAATAAAATAGACAAAAGTTTTGATTGACAGACCTTTTACACAAACCCTGTAAACAATTTAAAAGTTCTCTTGGCTATTATATTTACTGAAAACAGTTCTTCAGTGTATGGGCGGGATTTGCAAAAACACTTGGCACTAGATAAACTGTGCTCCCATTAAGATCAATAGTAGAACTCCCTAAATCTTGGTCCTGCTTCACACAGCAGCACCAAACACACTTAACCACTTATATGCCCAGATTGCACTGACTCAACTGATCCTTGTGTGATCTGGCTGGGTGTAGAGAGGGCTCATGCAAATATCATTTAAATATTTCCTCTCACCATCTCTTTCCACTATCAAGCAGATCTTCATCCTTAGCCTCTCACTGGGCCTGTGAAGTTCACTGCAGTAGACTGTGGGGCTTCAGTAACCCATGCAGAACTGTTGCAAGTGGAAAAAGAGGGGCCTGGGCTACACTAGTGTGGAGAGGGGTGGTGGTTCGAACCAAGATACACATAGCTGAAGTCAAAGTATCTTAGTTCAACTTACCTGGCCATCCTCATGGCGGTGAGTCGACTGCCATGGCTCCCTTGTCGACTCCGCTTACTCCTCCTGCCAAGGTGAACGGGCGTCGATTTGCAGATTGATTTATCACGTCCAGATGAGATGCGATAAATCGATCCCTGATACATTGAACACTACCCGCCGATCCAGCTGGTAGTATAGACGTACCCTGATATGAGTCCCCAAAATACAATAAGAAGAAGAAAAAGCAATCATCAAAGGTCACAGGAGGGAGTGGCTTGATCAGTATGTGAGTGGTGTCCTAGATTGGTCTTGTATTCCATTTCAAAGTGACTGCTCTATTTCAAAGCTGTTAGCAGGGAGATAGCTGAGTTCCCAGGGAATTATATATGCCATCTGCAAGGTAAGGACCCTATCCATGCTCTGCTTGGAACTCTGTTTGGAAACAGTAGCTCAATTAACGGATTGGTTAGCCAGTGTGGCAAGGGTCAGACTGAGTTACAACCATATTTAAAAATATAAACATTAAAATCATAAGATAGGGTGGAGTGAGAGCACAATTCTGAAACATGATTTGGCTACTCAATGTGACTAGGGCCTCAGTGTTTGTAATGATTGATGTCATTTCAGTAAAGGCACAGGAATTAGACACAAGTGAGTGCTTATTATAAAGTGGTGCCAGGAAAACACAAGGGGAGAGAGTTCTGTAAGGCATTTCTTTGTTTGAGTTTTAAAGAAGTGAGAAAGTGAACTGAATGTTTTCCAGCCTTTCCAAATATTTCTTATGAACAGATTAGATTTCAGGTGAACTAAGTGATAAAAGATGAAACACAGTATCTGTTTTCTCTTTTCCAATGATGTGATATGGCAAATTTTTCTGCTTTCACCAAAAGGAAGTTCACATGGTTGCTTTTCAGTCTTCTACAATAATGACTTTATTTTCCCAAAAATATTCTGTCATTTATTGGAAGAACTGTATCTGCTACTCTCAGAATCTCAGAAATGGTTGTTCAAGCAAAACTGCAAATAAAACCCTCTCATCAATGTAAGATGGCATCTCTCCTGCTAATTCCTTCATGATCTTCTCCTCATAGATGCAAGCTGTTACTCAAAGTGAAAACTACAGAAATTCACACAGATGACTTTCACACCCTGCCGCCCTCATTCTCTTATCAGAAGAAAGATGTCAGATGTCCTCCATGCACATGATTCTGGGTGAAATAGGCTTTCTCTGGACAGTTCCAAACATGTGTCCAGCTCTGACTAATTCCACAAGGTATCACCTAGCCAGAGGGAATAATTTGAGATTTTTATCTATCTCCTGTTGAAGTCAGTGGGAGTATTTTCATAGATTTCAATTGAATTCCAATTCACTGAGAGTTGTATCAGGCCCTTAAAGAATAAATTTATCTGTGTGTCTGAATCCTGAGTGCTTATGACTGACAAAGGGCTAGCTGTCTGTCCTGTCTGTGTGCTGGATGTATGTCTCCCACTGGCAGTTCAGGCCTTTGCCGAAGAATGTTCTTCTTATGAATATATTCCTGGTTTCCTAGTGGCAGGGATCATTCTCTATATGATTGGCAGGGGGGCGCAACATCTAATAAATCAGCTCTTTGCGTTTTTATTAAACAAATTTTTTCTGATGTGCTGTTCCTGTTCATTTCCTTCCAGTAAACCAGTTTTTGGCCATGTATTAGTGTATACTACCAGGCCCTGTCAGTGCCCCGGGCAGTGAACCAGATTATGGGCCCAATAATAATTTGACAAATGAATTCACTGAGGTTTAAAGCAAAGTATTTCTCATCTAGACATTGACTTGTAATCAGTTATTTATTTGTATTACTGCTGTGTTGAGTAAAAACAATAGGAGCAAACTCATCTTGGTAATTCTTACTCGTAATAGATTTGTACATACAAGTGATTTTAGTTACATGCCCGCTGCAGTTTGTCACGTTAAATGTTGTGACCTAGATGTTGTGCTGATCAAGGCAGTCCAGGATGTGGTAGAGATTGCAATAGTATTTTAACACCAGTCCTTTGTCAGAACTGGGAAGTATTATCATTCCAACAGAGACAAAAGTTCAGGAGACAGGACAGTCTTTTTACATACAAACTTAAAAATGTGTTATGTCTCTTTTCTGCTTCCAAGACAAATGAGGCAGATGTAGCGCCACAAATCATGGGATTTAGTTTTGTATTTCATAGACATTGTGTGGTCAGGCTGTTCAGAAAGCACAAAAGGAATAATATTTGAGTAGATCAAATTGTGAACTCTTCAGGGCAGGGACTACCTTTGTAGTCTCTACAAAGCACCTACTGTAAGCAGGTACCAAATCTGAGTGGGGTCTCTAGTTGCCACTGAATTACAAATAATAAATTGTAATAGCTTGTTTTATAACTCTTTAGAAAAAAGAGTGGAGGTTAGCTCTTGGCTTTACAAGTCCACATGAAAACTCATTGCTCAACATCCTGATATTAAATCACTTGACAGCAATGATTTCCATGTCCCCAGTAAACCATAAAAACAATGGAGTAATGTTTACTTTTATATTGTTGCTTTCATCCTAAAGGACTTCACAAATTATGTGCATACTATAGAGATCCCCTAAAATGAACTGCCAAGGTTGAGGATAGCAACTAGCCAACACAGAGACTGCAAAACAGTTTGGAGAAGGGAAGAGAAAAAATTTTGGGACAGAGATACTAGGGCAAACACCTACTCTTACTAAAGATTCTCTGCCAGTTTTAATTTTTGTCTGATCTGCAAATGTCGTCTCTTCTGAAAGACCCCTTTCCTATGAGTGGCAGTTTTCTACCCCAGAAGGATAAAAAGTTTTGTTGGTCCTGCCTGGATTGTAATCTGTGGTTCTGTGGAGTGTTGGATTTCAAATTTGAATCTTAAACTAGTTAAGCCATTGTTTCTGGCAAATTTCTGAATTAAGTCAGCTGGGCAAGAGTTTACTACAGAGATGCCAAAGAAGAGACTAGGAAAGAACGTGACAGGTAACTTCATTGCATTTGTGAAGACTGTTAAGCTCTGCTGCAGAGAAGACTGCAAAAGTTTTGTAGGCTACTCTGCCAATACAAAAGCATAAGAAAGCCATAGGCCTGAGAGGAAGTGTAAAATATGATTAGGAAAACCATAAAAGAACAGCTAGCCACAGACTCTACAAGTAATGGCAAAAAAAAAATGTACATCAGAAGCAGGAATCTTGCTAAACAACAAGTGGGGCCACTGGACATTGGAGATGCTAAAGGCGCACTCAAGGACAATAAGACCATTGTGGAGAAACTAAATGAATTCTTTTCATCGGTCTTCATGGCTGAGAGGGAGATTCCCAGACCTGAGCCAGTCTTTTTAGGTAACAAATCCTGAGGAACTCTCCCAGATTGAGGTGTCATTAGAGGAGGTTTTGGAGCAAATTGATAAACTAAACAGTAATAAGTCACCAGGACTAGATGATATTTACCCAAGAGTTTTGAAGGAACTCAGATGTGAAATTGCAGAACTACTAACTGTGGTCTGTAGCCTATCATTTAAATCAGCTTCTGTACCAAATGACTAGAGGATAGCTAATGTAATGCCAATTTTTTAAAAAGGGATCCAGAGGTGATCCCAGCATTACAGGCTGGTAAGCCAGACTTCAGTACTGGGCAGACTAGTTGAAACTATAGTAAAGAACAAAATTGTTAGACACATAGATAAACATAATTTGTTGGGAAAGAGTCAACATGGTTTTTCTAAAGAGAAATCATGCCTCCCTAATCTAATAGAATTCTTTAGGGGTGTCAACAAGCATGTGGACAAGGGGGATCCAGTGGATATAGTGTACTTAGATTTTCAGAAGGTCTTTGCTGAAGAGCCTTTGGTGAGGGATCTCATCAAAGTAAGCTGTCATGGGATAAGAGGGAAAGTCCTCTCATGGATTAGTAACTGGTTAAAAGATAGGAAACAAAGGGTAGGAATAAATGGTCAGTTCTCAGAATGGAGAGAAGTATAAATAGTGGTGTTTCCCAGGGGTCTGTATGGGGACAAGTCCTATTCAATATATCCATTATTGATCTGGAAAAAGGGGCAAACTGAGGTGGCAAAATTTGCAGATGACTCAAAACTACTCAAGATAGTTAAGTCTCATGCAGATAGCGAAAAGCTACAAAAGGATCTCACAAAACTGGGTGACTGGGCAACAAAATGGCAGATGAAATTTAATGTTGATAAATGCAAAGTAATGCACATTGGAAAGTATAATCCCCACTACCCATCTAAAATGATGGGGTCTAAATTAGCTGTTACCACTCAAGGAAAAGATCTTGGAGTCATTGTGGATAATTCTCTGAAAACATCCACTCAATGTGCAGCAGCAGTCAAAAAAGCAGACAGAAGGTTGGGAATCATTTAAAAAAGGGATAGCTAATAAGACAGAAAATATCATATTGCCTCTGTATAAATCCCTGGTACACCCACATCTTGAATACTGCATGCAGATATGGCTGCCTCATCTCAAAAAAGATGCATTGGATTTGGAAAAGGTTCAGAAAAGGGCAACAAAAATGATTAGGGGTATGGAACAGCTTCCATATGAGCACAGATTAATGAGACTGGGACTTTTCAGCTGGGAAAAGAGATTACTAAGGGGGAAAAGGATAGAGGTCTATAAAATCATAACGGGTGTGGAGAAAATAAATAAGGAAGTGGTGTTTACTCCTCATAACACAAGAACTAGGGGTCACCAAATGAAATTAATAAGCGGCAAGTTTAAAACAAAAGTCATTTTTTCACATAACGCACAAAGACAAAGGATAGCTACAGGCAGGGGAGTACTAAAGACAGTATTGGTCAATATGGTAGGCAGTGATCTCAGCCCACCAACCCTTGTGAAGTTTTTGTCAAGTTATGCTGCTGTTGTCAGCGTTGTAAACACCTCGCGTATTATCCTGGAGTATATGCAGAACCGGATAAGAGATGCCAGCATGAGGATGATTGTGATGAGGATGTGGACGCAGACATTCCTGAAAGCACAGGCTGTGGCAACTGGGACATCATGACGGCAGTGCGGCTGGTTAATACAGTGGAACGCTGATTCTGGGCCTGGCAAACAAGCACAGATTGATGGGACCACATAGTGTTGCAGGTCTGGGATGATTCACAGTGGCTGCGAAACTTTTGCATGCATAAGGCCAATTTCCTTGAACTTTGAGTTGCTTTCCCCCACCCTGAAGCACAGGAATACCAAGATGAGAGATGCCCTGACAGTTGAGAAGCGAGTGGTGATAGCCCTGGGGAAGCTTGCAATGCCTGACTGCTACTGGTCAGTTGGGAATCAATTTGGAGTTGACTTCTGTGTTCCAAGTAGCCAATGCAATCGCTGATGTTCTGTTATCAAGGGTAGTGACTCTGGGAAATGTGCAGGTCATACTGGATGGCTTTGCTGCAATGGGGTTCCCTAACTGTGGTGGGGCAATAGATGGAACCCATATCCTTATCTTGGCACCAGACCACCTTGCCAACCAGTACGTAAACTGCAAGGGGTACTTCTCAATGGTGCTGCAAGCACTGGTGGATCACAAGGGACATTTCACCAACAACAACATGGGATGGCTTGGAAAGGTGCATGACACTCGCATATTTAGGAACTCTGGGCTGTTTGAGCAGTTGCAAGAAGGGATTTATTTCCCAGACCAGAAAATTACCGTTGGGGATGTTGAAATACCAATAGTTATCTTTGGGAACCCAGCCTACCCCTTGCTCCCGTGGCTCATGAAACCATATACAGGCAGCCTGGACAGTAGTAAGGAGCAGTCCAACCATAGGCTGAACAATTGCAGAATGGTGGTAGAATGTGCCTTTGGACATTTAAAAGCATTTCTTCTTTGTGATCCGAGTTCTGCCTGCATAGATTCTTCTGCCCAAACAGTAGTCGGATGTCTCCTTTTTGGTCCATGCTGGAGCTTGTTTGCGACTCTGGGGAGACTGCATAGTTACCTGTACTGCTGAGCTCGCCATGCTGAACAAACAAGAAATGAAATTCAAAATTTCCCGGGGCTTTTCCTGTGTACCTGGCTAGTGCATCAGAGTTCAAAGCACTGTCCAGAGCGGTCACATTGGAGCACTTTGGGATAACTCCCAGAGGCCAATACTTTCAAATTGTGTCTGCACTATCCCAAATTCAACCCAGCAAGGTCGATTTTAGCGCTACTCCCCTTGCCGGGGAGGAGTACAGAAGTTGATTTTAAGAGCCCTTTAGGTCAATGGAACGGAGTTGGTTAGGTCAATTTTTATAAGCAATGCATCTACACAACGTGGTTAAATTTGACCTAACCCCGTAGTATAGACCAAGGCTCAGTCTCTCCTGTGAATTTGTTTCTCTTTGTATAAAATACTCAATTAGTTATTGGCTCAAAGAAAGCATGAGGCTGACTCTATAGCCTGGTGATTAGAAATTAATCTTGGTGGAGGAGAGATGCAGATTCATAGTCTTTACTGCAGAGCCGATAGTTGAACTGGGTCTCCCATATGCTGGATGAGTGCCCTGGTGATTGGGCATAAGAGAGTCTAGCCCTTTATTTCCTTTACTTTTATTTAAAGGGTTAAAAATGCCAACAAAAAGGTTTTTTTGTTTTTTTTTCAACCAGAAAGAAAATTTTCTTTCTGACTCTCTTTTTTGATTCACCAGAATTTTTCCAAAAAAAAAAAAAATTGGTTTTGGTTTGACTTAACTGAGGTTTCTTTTTAAATTTTTCAGAACTGCCAGCAAACTGAAAAAGGGTCATTTGCACAGCTCTGGATATCTATTCTCCCAATGGCTTTCTCCAAAACTGGGTACTTTTAAACAAAGCCTTGATTTGCCTCGTAGCATTTGAAATATGTAGTACTTAGATCTGGAGCCAGTTACCAATGGCTTTTTAAGGGATAACTTTTGCTCTTGGCATTTTTCAGGTATGCAACCAATAGGAACTGTCTGGATGTATATATTTTACTAGACTTTCAGCTAAATCAATGAGCAAAATGTATATCTACCCCTATGGGATAGGATGTGTATTTGTGACAGAGTGTGGGGAACTTGCACTACAGCAAGCAACAATCTGTTTTAACCAGAAACCAATATGACACTACTACTCTTCAGTTCAAAACTCAGTGAGTGAGAGGTCATTCTTGGATAGAGATAGCTTAAATGAAGACTGAGAGAGGATGTTTAGCATACTGTGATTTGTGCTCTGGTTCTCAATTAAGTGAAAGGCATGTCACCCACCTGCTTTGCAGTTAATAGCTGATGACTGACTCTAGCTGGAAAATGATGTAATACTTTTAGGGCATTTTTAGGCTGTATGTATTCCTTGACTGAGACCTTCATGGTTAGGATTAGAATTATACTCATGTTGTATACGTCACTGAAGCCTGGAAGTTTCGTGCATGCTCTGATTTATTTTATTTTTATTTCTTTTTAAAGTGCAATGTAATTTCTCCGGGGCACATTTATACTAGTGTAAGTTGGTGAGAGCAGAATCTAGTCCCATATTTCTTCTGAAACTCACTAGTATTATTATAAAGCATGCATATTGTTTTCTGTTTATAATCTGTTCCTTCGTTAGTATAAATACATTCATTTTGTTTACTTAACTAGTTGACATTGATTGTAAATTAAGATAATAAATAGTCTATATTTAGCGCTGCCTTTCAGAGACACGGCTTCTTAAACAGAGGCACAGAAGGGATGTCTGGGGAACTACACTCTGAAAAAGTTATAAGAAAATGGAGTGGTTGTGACATGAATATAAACCTATTTAAAGCACCATCTCTTTTGATCAGATCCCAAGTTGCTGGAGTCATTAGTGACAAGGAGCCTAAATGCTAAGTGTTGTTCTAGCCTCCTGCTTGGAGTTCACGGTTTGAATCAGTGCTCAGAGTTAATTATTTCACTTTGCTTTAAAGCATACATATAATTTTGGTGTAGAATTTTCAAAACTGCCCAAGTCAATTGGATTTAGGCACTTTTAAAATTTTTTTTACTTTTAACCAATAAAAATGTTGCTTTAGAAGAACCACTCTAAATATATCCCCCTATGATCTTGTCTCCTAGACACATACACAATTCCTCTGTGCTCTGAAGTTACAGCGCCCCAGAGAAAGGGGAGAAGAAGATTATCTAAATAAACAAGTCTGCTAACAGTCAGTGCTACTGGTCAGATTGCAGACTGCGTTGTTTTTCCTAGGCACTTACTGTAAATTGTGCTGACAGATACACTGAGCTCCAGGGAATGTAAAAACTTTTCTCTCCGTATTTTCCCCCCTCCTCACACCAATCTGGCGCACAGAGTGGAATAGCCTTCGCCATATAAGCGGTGTAGTAGTGAGTGTACTTCCCCTGTGCGTAGGATAATTCAGGGAGACCGTCTACCTCTGTAACATAGACTAGCTCCCTGTGGCTCTGCCATTTCTTACTCTGTACCCAAAGGGCATTAATCTAGTGCACAGGCACTAATTTTGCACCCTCAGAACACCTTTTGAAAAAGGTGCATAATTTTTATTGAGAAAATGTGTCCTTTTGCACCTTTTATTAGGCCTACATGTCCACTGTCAAGATCAGTATGCTGAGAAACTAACCTACTATTTTCATATTCATTCGCAAAGTTCCAGTAGTTCTCCAGGTGTACTTATAAGATAATGCCTCAGTGTTCTTTTTATTTAAAAAAATAAAATACTACTAGTAGTACGATGCTCATCATAGTCATCAGTAATCTTTGATTGAATATTTCTTTTAAAATATCCTAAAGGATATGGTTCCATTTCATGCCAAGTCACTGCAATTTTTTGTAGAAATTTACTGTAGTAGGAGTAATAATTTTACATTTATATATAAATTCTTTTATCTAGGAGAATCTAAGAGAGCTTCACAAATAATGTACATAAAACACCATTGAAATACAGCCACATCTGGGATAGAGAGGGGCAGTTAACCAATTCACAACTTGGCAGACGTCGGTGAGCAAGAGGAAAGAGGATGACACCAAGGCAAATACCAAATCTTGTGAGAAGTGTAATGGGAACTTTAAGGTCTGCAGAGAGCAGATAGGATAACCTCACAAAATAAGGTTCTCCTACGAAGACCACAGTAAGCTTTCATAGTGCTCAGTTTATCCAGTTTTCCATTTTGTCATTGCATTGTTGCACAAAAATCAGGCAAGGCATTTCTGAAAGCCTTATTTCTATTGAGGGTCAAGGATGAAGGAACTGAGTTTTTTTTAATATAGTGTTTGAATGTATTAAACGGTTTTATACTTTGTTTAAAAAAATTAACATTCACGTATTTTGCATGGAAAGTCCTTCACTGTCCAACTCACCTCATTGCTGAACACCATCCAGTTGCTGGGTTTGGACCCAAACACTGGCTCTTGTATTCTAAACCACCTGAGTCTGAGCAGCATCCAGGTACTAGCTCTGGCCTCTCAGGCTCACTCCTGCGTGCAGACTTAGTCTGATACTCCCCCTCAGCTGTAGGGACCCCGCAGTCCAGCTGCCCTGGGCTCCCCAAAGACCAGTGCTTCCCCGCCCCCCAAGTCTTTTCAGTAGCTTAAGCACACCCTTTGCCAGAGCACCACCCTTGTGAGTACTCCAGTTTACAGTTTAACCCATTAGGGACATGTGATAGTTACAGCAAGGAACCTAGAGGCTTTGCAAAGTAGCTTCATAAACACTCACACACACACACTTTATTCCTAGACCAAGCATAGAGACTTACAGATCCATGCAGAAAGAACAAAACCTGCACACACAACCTTCCCTTCAATGTCCTCACCACTCCAAGAACCCCTTGGGATTTGGTCAGTGCTCTTTCAGGGTCCCAAGACCCTCCTGCTCCTTCTAGCCTGCTTCTGATCACCCCTCTTTCCTCCCCCCCCCCCTTGAAAATGGCTAGTGAGAGAGTCTTCCTTTTATAAACTTTCAGTCCCCTCTGTAAGGTGGCTCTTCTGGTCAGCACTGAGGCCTTCCTCAGGTGACTGGAGTCTCCATTAGATAATCAGTTGCTTGGTTACTATTCACCTGGAAGGATGGGTTTCTCTGAGTGGTAGCTGACTCATTATTCAAGAGAGCTTGTGTTTGAATAGAAGACCCTCTAGGTTTATGACCCTTGATTTCTTTGCATTGTTGGTCCTCACAACTTCTCTTGGAATTTCAGTCCACGATGGAGGCAAAAAGGCAACAGGAAAGGGACAGTACTGTCTTACAACCAAAATGGTGCTCAGAAAACAAAGTAGTTTGAGATGGATACATATATTAAATCACCAAGGGTTGTAGTTGATATTTTATCACTGGAAATTTTTAAATCAAGATTTGATGTTTTTCTTAAAGATATGCTCTAGGATAAAGAGGAACTAATTCAGAGAAGTCCTTTGGCCTGTGTTATTCAAGAGATCAGACTAGATGATCACAATGGTCCCTTCTGGTCTTACAGTCTCTAAAATAATGACACTTTATATGAGCTTCATTGGAAGAACAGGATCCAAACTCAAGTCACTATGACTTTAGCCTCAATAAAATTGAAAGGTGCACTTTATGTGTTTATTCCCAGGGAAAGAATGGCTATTCAAGAATTCCTTTGTGCATCAAAAAATCCCGTGTTTCCTATATCTGACATGAAAAGCCTAAAGTGTAACTACAGTTGAGTACATTTTAAAATTTTGTCATATTCTAAAACTTGTATTTTATAAAGCATAAACCTTCCTTTTTTTACCTTGGCAATCCAAATGCAGTGATCTGTGGCTGCATTCATATACAGATAGCTGCCATTGTAAGTATAGACATAGCACAGGGGATAGATCTTTTGTAGCAGCAAGAGTATGTGTTGCTTTGGTCAGGATGCCACCCGAAATGGAATGTTCTGTTTTGTATATTCATTAGGAGAGTAACATCCCAATACTGTTCTGCAGCCATTGTTGGGCTTGTGTCTATGCAGATGTAACATTTATTTTCAGAACTGTAAGTGTAGAAGTTTTATTGGTTTTTGGTTCCAGGTAGTGTAGTGGGACTATTAAAGCTGGAGCCACCTAGTAAAATGGGTTGAATTCTGTTATTTTACTGTTAGAGTGGGTAGTGAATTTTATTTCTCCAGTGGTTTCTTTGTCAGGGAGGATCCACAAGACTTATTGTTTTCTAATTATTTTATATAATCATTCTGAAACATCACTGATAAACAAGGCTGCAGGGATTGAGCAATATTCTCACTGCAATTCCTCCTTCCAGCTACCTTCTCTTCAAATGGCTTCCCTCTGCTGGCTCTCTTCCCCTAAGGCCTGCTCCACTGCAAAGAACAGTATGGCGTAGAGATGACAGCCAGCACTACAGTACCGGGCGTATATAAAAGAAAAATGGTTTGAATATACTGTGTATGTGTGTAAATCTGTTTTCTTTCTCTTTATGAACTTTAAGGCCTAATCTTATTTTGACAGCTGGCAGTTCTCATTAAGTGCAGTCATAATAAATTAACGGTGTTTATGCAAAGTAACACTATTCAAATAGGAAATAATTCTTTCAAAAATGTAATGATATCCTCTAATTCTACTGCAGAACATGTGCATGGATTGAATTTGAGGTAAAATGTTTGTGGTTTCTTGGAGCAGAGTTGCATTTCTTTTCTGATTAGTTCCTAAACTGGTTAGCTTTTCTACTGAATCACTGTTTTCACTTTTAAGCCCAGCTGTTGGTTTGAGGCTCTGTGGCTTTCAGTTTCAACATTTGAAACAGAAATTCCGTATTTTTACATGCATACTTGCATTCTAAAGAACAGCCACAAGCTAGATGTTGATAGTCATATAGATTATTATGAGTCAGCTGAAGGCCACCTGTCCCATCAGTGCACAGAGTTGTTTGTGATGCAATTATCCTTCAATTTTCAAATCTTTCGGTCATGGCAAATGTCTCCTCTGCCTATGCACTAGTCAGTGACCCTCTCTCTTTCTCCTTCAGTCTTGTTTGAAGACAAAGTTTCTTGTCCCCTTGTGTAAGCAGCGTTGTTTAAATTATTAATTTTTGTATTACAATAGCACCTCAAGGACTCAATAGAGATCAGGACCCTATTGTGCTGGGCACTGTACAAATACATAAGGGACAGCTCCTGCCCCAAAGAGCTTACAATCTATACAGAAAAAACGAACAGTGCGAGGGGGGGAACAGAGGCACAGGTGATCTCCTTTGCCCAAGGTCACACAGCAGCTGTGTGTCAGGAACAGAAAACAAGCATCCCAAATCACATATAGTGCACTGTCCTCTAAGGGCCAGATTTACAAAGGGTATTTAGGTGCTTAAAGATGAAGATAGGTGCCTAGTAGGATTTATAAAAGTTTCTAAGCAGGTTAGATTTTTAACTCCTGTTGAAGTCAATGGAAATTAGGTGCCTAACCTGCTTAGGCACTTTTGAAAATACTACCAGCATATTTAGTTGCAAGCAGCATATTTAGTTGCACAAACACCTTTGAAAATCTGCCCCTAGATCTCATTGGTAAGTCTGAGGTCTCCCCCCCCCACCCCCCCATTTTCTTAGGTGGAGCTGTACTACAGGAGATAGAGATTGGAATTTACTCTTACCTGACACAATGTGACAGCATTGGAGCTGGAATATTGCCTGCATGCAGCCTGCTCTGTTGTGACCCAGATAGCAGCAGCAGGGTGACCCCAAACCCTGCTTTTAACCAGGAATTAGGTTTGGGAAAATAAACACACGGGTATAGACAATGTCTTTGGAACAGGGGAGGGAGTGCGCATTCATGCGCTAGAGTGAAAAAATACTAGCTATTGAATCTCTTTTTAATGGGTGGTTTTGTACCATGACTAAATTTGTCCCCTTTTAATCAAGTGAGATAAACTAGCTTCTATTCCAAACTGAATGTTTCCCTTATTAATGCAATCCAGAATTTTTTACGGGTGAGGGGGTGGGAAACAAGCAGTATAAATCCTGCACCAATATGGAAGGGGATAAGGAACTGCTGTAGGCTTGAGTAGCCATGACCTGCTGCACCTACGAGTCATGCCAGACATAAAGGGGGAGCTTAGATGAAGGGAGCACCACTCATCAGTGGGCAGCCCTGGAAGGGAGCTGGTTGTTAAGTTTCCCAGCTCTCTGGAAGAGGTCTGCTAACCAACAGCACTTCTGTCCTCACAAAAAGGAAATCAGATCCCGTCTGCTAAGAGGGGGAAGAGACTGTATCCTATACCTTGTGCTGGAGTCCCAGGGGACTCTGGGGAAGGAGAGACCCATATTCTGGCTAGTGGTTTTCTTTGCCCCTTCGTTTAACTTCTTTTGCTGACTTTGGATTGTTTGTTTCACCCGAGAGCCCAAAAGGAGGGCCAGAGGGCTCAGAGCTCCTGCTAGACGAACTGGATTGTGCAAGTGCACTTTCCAAGTAGCATCCAAAGAGAGTGCTCTGATGGGGACTGGTCCTTGAAAGGGGGGTAAGACCTGCTTCCACACCCCAAACCTCCAGTTGTCTAGTGTCAAGCTGGCAGGCAGTGGCTCAAGAACTTGAGTACCAACCTCAGAGCAGACTATTAAGAAGCAGGACACAAACCCCAAATTGGTTGTGAATTCGATACCTAGATTTCACCAACCAAATATCAAGTGTAAACTCCTCAGGCTCTATAGCAGCCTTAACATGGAGTCACAGGCAGTTCCCTTAGGTCCCCCAGTCTGTCTTGCCAGCCAGGTAAGATTGCCTTTGTGATAAATGGTCTCTTACACCAAAAATCGCAACACTATACAAGTTACTTTGAGTTGCAAAGAACCAGTCACTGACCCCAGGTCAGTTGCACCTCAGATCTCACACCGAAGACAATGTTTATAGCTAAGACTACGATTCTGTCACGGAGGTCGTGGAAGCCGTGACTTCCAGAGACCTCCGTGACGTTTTCTGCTTCAGCCCCTGGGTCTGTGGGCCTGGAGCTGGTAGCCAGTGGGGCCTTAGCAGGGATTCCGGGACAGGCAACAGCCTCCTCAGAGTCCTCCTGCAGGTTTCCAGCACCAGGTGACAGCCTCCTCCAGGGGCTCTCCTTAGTGTTCCAGCAACCAGGGACAGCCTTGTGGGGAGTGGGGGGGAGAGAACCCTGAAGCTCCCTATCCCAGCCACTAGGGTGGCAGCAGGGGCGAGGGGCATAACCATGGCGCTGCAGCAGCAAAAATCAGAGACAGGTCACAGCTTCCATGATTTTTTGTTTATTGCCCATGACCTGTCCATGGCTTTTACTAAAAATAACCGTGACAAAAATCTTAGCCTTAGTTTATTATAGAATTGGCTATAACTATCTAAAGATTTACTAACTAGAAAAAGGAAATATGTTATTTACAGTGTTAAAGCAGGTAAACATACATTCACAATTGAGTTACAATTTTAAGTTTCAGAAGGTAATAGAAGCTTCTATAATAAAAAAGCTCTATATCTTCCTTATAGCTAACTGAGGCTGAACACTGAGGATGTCTTGCTTATGCCTAGAAAATGTTCCTCCCAAGTCCAAGCAGCATAGAGATACAGTTCCTCGTCATTAGGGCCTTTTAGTCCTTTGTCTCTTCTGCTTCTAACTGCAAACTTAGCTGATGGAAGGAATTCACTTGCATGTCTCCCCTTCACGGGAAGTTGCAATAGGGGGGTAGCAATCAAGAAAATCTTTTGTCCTGTGATGTTCCACATTAGTTCATCTGGTGCTGAAAGTCCTGCCCAGCTAAAAAGGCCCAAACACCTTCTGTTGGAAGCCAACTTTTCACATTAATTCATGTGTCTCTCCTATCTGGTGATTTGCACAGTTGCAAAGGAGTACAATGCAAACACTTAAATATTACTTTATAACCTGGGATACAGATATTATAAGTGAGATTAATGCATTCAACATCTTACAAGCATTTCGTAAAGTCTAAACATAAAGCACATTTTTATAACTCAACATATTTTAACAATACCTATATATTTGTCAGGGCTCAGTTGAAACATGAGGGCCTTGACAGGAGCTGGCACTTGGTTTGCCAGCATCACAGTTGACATCCATGAAACATGATCTAAATTGTCAGTATCAGGAACCAGGGTGAGGGTGATCAGGTCCTGTGGTTGGAGCAGGAGTCACGCCTAGCAGTCAGGGCAGGAATCAGGAACTGGGAAACGGAAACGAGTGTCAGAACCAGAGTCAGAAGCTAGATGCCAGAGCCGAGGGTCAAACCAGAGTCAGAGCCATGAATCTGAGCTTAGACTCAGAACCAGTCCTGCAGTGACTGGTCTACCAGCACGTATGGTGTGTTGACAGTGGCCGTGCTGAAGCTGTCCAGCGGTAGCGTGGAAGTATGGCCCATGGTTCAAGCCCCATAAATTCTTGCAGTCAGTTAACTAATTAAAATAAATGGTTTTTAGGTTACCCAACGCGTGGGAGAGGGACCTTTTGTATTTGTTTAAAGGTTCCTCATTAGTCATAGCTGATACCACCATCACAGCACTTCACTGCAGTAGTTTACAACATCCATTCTCAAAGGAACAGTAAAAGTCTCAATACATTGAGATTACTTTGAATCATGTGGTGTTTGTATCTCTGACCATGTCTACATTACAAGCCTCCAATTTAAGCAAGTAAATTTTGCATGTCCCCACTGTGCTCATAGTGAGGATGCACTCTGCCGACACAATCAGGGCTTGCATCAACACACAGAACACTGCACTGTGAGTAGCTATCCCACAGTGCACATAGCTAAGTGGAATTTTGGGTTAGGCGTGCAATGCCTTATGGGATCAAAACATTGCCACATGTGGTTATGGGAATATGGCGTTAGCCTGCCATGATGCACTTACCTCCCTTCCTCTCTTCCTGAAATCAATGGCAAACAAGCTAAGCCTTTTTCTGTAAGCCTGGTTTATCCACGCAGATGCCATAGCACAATAAACAGGGACCCTACTCAGCTGTACGCTATTGTTGTGAGCATTACAAACATTTTGCATCTTATCCTGCAGTATTTACACAGCTGATACAAGAGCTGCCATGCAGAACAATGTGATGTCACACAAGCAGCCCTGCTGGAAGACATGGAGCAGAGCAATTTGTAGTTGCTGGCAACAGTCATGCATCACCTTGACACAGTTGAGCGCCGTTTCTGGGCCCAGGAAACAAGCACTGACTGGTAGGACTGCAGCATTATGCAGCTATGGGATGACAATCAGTTAGCTGCAGAACTTTTGGATGTGTAAGGCCACTTTCCAGGAACTGTGTGAAGAGCTTTCCCCTGCCCTAAAGTGCAGCAATACTCAAATGAGAGCTGCTCTGACAGTGAGAGGTGAGTGGTGATAGCTCTGTGGAGGCTTGCAATGCCACACTACTACCAGTCAGAGGGGCATCAATTTGGAGTGGGTAAATCTACTGTGGAATCTGTCGTGATCCAAGTTTTCAGGGTCATTAACAGATTTCTGCTAAGAAAGGTAGTGACTATGGGAAATGTGCAGAATATAGTGGATGGTTTTGCCGTGGTGGAGTTCCCTAAATGCGGTGGGGCACTTCTCAGTGGTTTTGCAAGTGCTGGTGGATCACAGGAGCCATTTCACTGACATCAACATGGGATGGTCAGGAAAGGAGCATGACGTGCTCGTCTTTTGGAACACAGGTCTGTTCAGAAAGCTGCAAGCAGAGGCTTTCTTTGCAGAGTACAAAATAACCATTGGTGATGTTGAAATGCCAATTGTGATTCTATAAGATTCAACCTACCCCTTGCTCCCATAGCTCATGAAGCCATACACTGACAGCCTGGACAGCAGTAAGGACCGGTTCAGTCATAGACTGAGCAAGTGCAGAATGGTGGTGGAGTGTTCCTTTGGACGTTTAAAAGGTTGCTGGAGTTTGTTTACTAGGTTAGACCTCAGTGAAAGCAATGTCTCCATTGTTACTGCTGCCTGCTATGTGCTCCATAATATCTGTGAAACAAAGGGAAGAAAGTTTCCGCCGGGGTGGGGTGTTGAGGCAGTTTGCCTAGCAGACAGTTTTGAGCAGCCAGACACCAGGGCAATAAGAGCACATCAAAGGGCTCTGTGTCTCTGTGAGGCTTTGAAAAACAATTTCAGCAATGAGTGAGAGTAATGTGACACTTATCTCTGTTCCTTACCAAACTGTCCCCTCCATTGCATTTTATCCCCTGTAAACTCCAACCGCACCAGCCTCCATGTGTTGAATGTATAAAGAGCCTTTTCTCCTCAATACGTTAAGTTTTATTATGCACACAGACACAAGGGACAGCAAAGAAAAGTAAGATAACCTGAGGCAAAAGGCTGATAACATTGGGGAGGAGGGGGGAACAAGGAAAGCTTGCTTACAGATGCACTGCAGTAACAGTCAAATGTGTGGGAATAGGCACCTTCTGGTCCTTATACCCTCCCCTGGTGTTGTGTGCAAGGGATACTGACCTCTCCCCTCCCTTCCCCAGCTCATAGGGTGTTTGGGGGAGAAGGATGTAGAACTGGGCAATGATGGCAGCAGTGTAGGCTGCAGAGGGACTCTAGCATCCAGCTGCCTTTCTTGAACCTCAACCAGACACCTCAACATGTCTGATTGCCCCTTCATAATCCATAGCATCTCTTCCTGTGTGGCATGTTCTTGTTCCCTGCATGCTCGCCTGTCTTCCCTGTCCCTGTCCAGATTCTTGGGCAGTGTAATCCTCCATGCCTTGAGCTCTGTTTTGTCACTCTCGGAGATGCGTGTTAACTCATTGAACATGTCTTCCTGAGTCGTCTTTTTCTGCCTTCTAATCTGGGAAAATCTCTGTCCTGGTATTGAGGAGGCGCCTACAGACAAGACTTGCAAAGCGCAAGGGTACACTGACAATGCATACATTGTTTCTGGTGCAAAGTTAATTTTTTTTTTTTTTGTAAAAAAAAATAAAAAACATCCCTCAATACACTTCACTGCAAGCCACAATGTAATCACAAGCACTGGCTATTGCAAGAGTCGGTTTGCTGCTCCAACTATGATGACTAAGGCCATGAGGCATGGACAAGCAGTTTTGTGCTGCTGCTTTTGTGAAGACATCCTTGGGATCACAGGTTGGAACTTCAGAAAAGCCCCCTTTCCCCTAGCAACCTGGATGGTGCTTGAGGATAGGCCCCAGTGTAAAGCCCCCCAAATAGTTTGTTTTTTACAAAATCAGCACTGGGTTGTGGGGGAAGAGAGACAAACAGGCAACCAACACCTTGCCCACTTTTTCAGTGCTGCTTGCAATACATGGTGATCCCTTCCAATCAAAACTATGGCACGTTTGGGAAAGCATGGTTGTGTGACCCAGATTTCACCAAAGGGTGAATTCTTCTTCGAGTCCTTGCTCATATCCATTCCAATTAGGTGTGTGCACGCTGCGTGCACATCGTCGGAAGATTGTTACCCTAGCAACACTCGGTGGGTCGGCTGGGCGTCCTCTGGCGTGGCGCCACTATGGCACCGAATATACACCCGTGCCTACCCGTCTGCTCCTCAGTTCCTTCTTACCGCCCATGTCGGTTGTTGGAACAGTGGAGTGCAGCTTTGCTGACTCCACCTCCCTAGCTTTTCACTCATTCTAATACTTATTGTGTATATAGTTTATTCTCTGTAGTTCTAGTTAATAGATTTTTGTAAACGTAGTTAGTGTATATAGTTCAGAGGGTCAGGGATTAGCCCTTTCCCTCTCCTGGTGCCCAGGCCCATGCCTGGCTCACCGGATTTCAAACCGTGCTCGGCCTGCCGCCGGCCGATGCCCACGGGAGACCCCCATGACTCCTGCCTCAAGTGCTTGGGGAAATCCCACCTTGCAGACAAGTGCCGGATCTGCAAATCGTTCAAGCCGTGGACGAAAAAGGAGCGGGACCTTCGCCTTAAGCAGCTCCTAATGGAGGCAGCCCTCACTCCTCCACCTTTGGCACCGGCTGCTGGACAGTCCACGCTGGGGAGAAGTGCCTCATCGGCACCGGAGAGCGCCGGCACCACAAAGACAGCTCGGCACCAGCCGTCACCAGCCCAGAAATCGGCCCGGCACCGCTCCCTCTCCCTGCGTGCCAAGAAGCTTAAAGCTCCTGCGGCCCCACTATCTGCACCGCAGTCTGAGCAGCAATCTAAGTCGAGCCACCCGGCACCGCTAAGTGCCGCGGCACCGACAATCTCCGCACCATTGATTCCGGCCGTGCAAGAGCCGTTGAGTCCGGTGCATGACAGCTCCCCGGCACATGCCTCGGTAGAGCTTCTCGTTCCCGCTACGCCAGAGACATTTGCTACGGTGAGGGAACTTATTGCGTTAACGGAGCCCGCCCTGCCTCAACCCGCAGCACCGCCTGTGCGGGTTATTCAATTGACAGGCAAGCCTGCCATAGTAAGACCACCTTCCATTGGCACCTCAGGCAGACAGCACTCAAGATCGAGGTCCCGCCAATGTTCTCGATCTCGTCATTGCTCCAGATCCAGGCGCCGCTCGCAGTCCCAGTACCGATCTCCTCCTCAGTACCGGTCGCACTCGCGGCACCACTCGAGGTCCCGCTCATCGAACTGATACTCCAGGCACTGGTCCAGCTCCCGGCACCATTCACACCGCAGCCGCTCTCATCATAGGGCGTCAAGATCCCGGTCGACCTCCCAGCACTGCGCCAGTCGCAGGTCCCAATCATGCTCTCAGTACCGGTATGGATCCCGGTACCGCTCTCCGGTGCGGCACGAAAGACGGTACCCTAGAGACAGGGCTTATCCTCAAACGGCCTCCTCTCCGCCATGGCCATCGAGGCACGCATCTGAGTCTCGCACGCTGATAGTGCCGCCTATCCTGATTCAGAGAGACACAGCCGGGTTCTCCATGAGGCTCAAGGTCCAGACCAAGATCCTCATCAGTGGTCCTTTTGGACGCCTTGGGCATATCACCAGGCCCAAGGCGAACCCACGGTACCATCATGTTCCGCCCCGTCGGAACATCGCACACCAGAGGCCACTGTTAGCCGCCCCCATCCAGCTGGTACAGATCACTCTCCTCAGGTCCTCCCGGACCCTGACGTACCTCCGGACCAAGAGTCCCTGCAGGAACCACTTGTACCGGATCTGTCGTCCTCCTCTTCACCCGACAAGGCAGTGGCCAGTACATCCTCCTCGGACCCGCCCCTTATCGACCTCCGAGCTCACCAGGACCTTCTGAGGCGAGTCGCCTTAAATATCAATCTCCAGGTGGAGGAGGTCCTGGAGGTTGAAGACCCGGTGATAGACATACTGTCGGCGGATGCCCCAACCCATGTAGCTTTGCCATTTATACACTCCATCCAAGCCAAAGCGGACACAATCTGGCAATCCCTGGCGTCTATCCCTCCTACGGCCAGAGGGGTGGAAAGAAAGTATATGGTACCCTCCAAAGGGTACGAATACCTATATACCCACCCTCCTCCATGCTCCCTGGTGGTTCAATCCGTCAATGAGTGAGAGCGCTATGGCCAGCAAGCCCCTGCCCCAAAATCGCGGGAGGCTAGAGGGATGGACCTGTTGGGACGTAAAGTCTACTCTGCAGGGGGCCTCCAACTCAGGGTTGTGAACCAACAGGCCCTGCTCAGTAGATATAATTATAACACCTGGCAGTCGGTGGGTAAGTTCACTGAGCTGGTCCCACCAGACTCCCGCCAAGGAAGAAAAGAAAGTGGCGCGGACGTCCCTGCCGGCCTCCCTCGACGCTGCAGATTCGGTGGCCAGAACCGTGGCCTCGGGAATTACGATGAGGAGGATCTCGTGGCTGCAAGTGTCAGGTCTACCTCCTGAACTGCAACACACCATCCAGGACCTGCCGTTTGAGGGCCAGGGCCTTTTCTCCCAGAAAATGGACCCTAGGCTACAGAATCTTAAGGACAATCGGGTGATCATGCGTTCCCTTGGGATGCACACCCCACAGACCCAACGGAGGTCCTTCCGTAGCCAACCTCAGCACCCTTACCCCCCACCCAGACCGCGACAAGACTTTGGCAGAAGGCGCGGTCGCGGGAACTGCAGATGACAATCTGGGTCCCAAGGCGGACACAATACCGGTCCCGCCAAACCAGCGACGGGCCCGAAAGCAAGCTTTGAAGGTGTGCCCAAGAGCAGAGCACCAGTCCTTCCCAAGGATCCCCTTCAGTTTTCCAACCGCCTTTCCTCCTTCCTCCCTGCATGGTCCCAATTAACCTTGGATCGTTGGGTCCTACGCACGGTGGAATTTGGATACCACCTCCAATTTATTTCGCCCCCTCCCTCTCACCCCCCTTCCCTGTCCCTCTTCAGGGACCCCTCTCACGAGCAATTCCTCTGGCAAGAGGTTCGCACGCTCCTCTCGATCAGAGCTATAGAGGAGGTACCGGAGGAATTTAGGGGCAGGGGATTTTACTCTCGATATTTCCTAATCTCCAAAGCAAAAGGAGGTCTTCGACCCATCCTGGACCTGCGAGGACTCAACATGTTTTTAAAGAAGTTGAAGTTCTGCATGGTATCCCTGGGGACCATTATCCCTTCCTTGGATCCCGGAGACTGGTACGCTGCTCTCGACATGAAGGACGCATATTTCCACATCGCTATTTATCCCCCGCACAGACAGTACCTAAGGTTTACGGTGCACCACCAACATTTCCAATTTGCGGTCCTTCTGTTTGGCCTGTCTGCGGCCCCTCGCGTCTTTACAAAGTGCATGGCGGTAGTGGCTGCCCTCCTCCATCGTCGGCGAATACATGTGTTTCCTTACCTAGACGACTGGCTTATTCGAGGGACCTCCGAGGCCCAGGTCACCCGGCACGTAGCCATCATCATGGACCTGTTCGAGAGACTGGACCTGATGATCAATCTAGAGAAGTCTACTCTCATGCCCACTCAAAGAATAGAATTCATTGGGGCCATTCTAGACTCCAAACTCGCAAAAGCCTGCCTGCCACTGCCCCAGTTTCAGGCACTAGTCTCTGTTATAAAAAGCCTCCAAACCTTTCCGATGACCTCGGCTCGCACCTGTCTGAGCCTCCTCGGTCACATGGCCGCATGTACCTTTGTAACCAAGCACGCAAAACTACGCATGCGTCCCCTTCAAACCTGGCTCGCCTCAGTGTACCATCCAGGCAGAGATACCATAGACATGGTGGTCACCATTCCTCAGAGCATCTTAGACTCCCTCAACTGGTGGCTAACACCCTCCCTGGTTTGTGCAGGACTGCCGTTCCATCCGAGGCAGCCCTCAGTGTCCCTAACGACGGACGCCTCGTCTCTCGGCTGGGGGGCTCATCTAGACCATCGTCGCACGCAAGGCCTCTGGTCATCTCAAGAGCTAGCGTTGCACATAAACGTCCAGGAGCTGAGAGCAGTCCGCCTGGCATGCCAGACGTTCCTACAACATCTGCAAGGTCATTGTGTTTCAGTGCTTACCGACAACACAACGGCCATGCACTACATAAACAAGCTGGGAGGGACTCGATCCCCCCCCCCTTTGTCAGGAGGCGACCCAATTGTGGGAATTTTGCATAGCCCACTCGATAGACCTTGTAGCGTCGTTCCTCCTGGGAGTCCGGAACACCCTGGCAGACCATCTCAGCAGATCTTTTCGGTCTCATGAGTGGTCGCTTCGCCTGGACGTTCTACATTCCATCTTCCAGAAGTGGGGCTTTCCCCACATAGACCTCTTCGCTTTCCGTGACAACAGGAAGTGCCAGAAGTTCTGCTCCTTCCAAGGTCTTGCCCCAGGCTTGATATCGGACGCCTTCCTAATCTCATGGAAGAACCAGCTGCTGTACGCCTTTCCACCCTTCCCACTGATGCACAGAGTTCTCTTAAAGCTCCGCAGGGACAGGGCTCTCCTGATCCTGATCGCCCCTGCGTGGCCCCGACAGCACTGGTACACCACGTTGCTGGACCACTCGATAGCCAACCCGATCCCTCTGCCCCCGCATCAGGATCTTATAACGCAGGACCACGGCAGGCTTCACCACCTGGACTGCAATCCCTCCGTCTCACAATGTGGCTCCTGCATGGTTAACCCAGTCGGAGTTACGTTGCTCTGCCCCAGTGCAAGAAGTACTCCTGGGTAGCAGAAAACCTTGCACCCCGTCTACATACTTGGCTAAGTGGAAGCGATTTTCTTGCTGGTGTCAAACACTAAATGTAACACCCACGGAAGTTCCCATTCCCACTATATTGGACTACCTCTGGTATCTTAAACAGCAAGGCCTCGCTATCTCATCATTGCAAGTGCAATTTCTACTTTCCACCCCGGAGAAGGTACTTACTCCGTCTTCTCCCACCCTATGGTCTCGAGGTTCCTCAAAGGTTTGGAGCGTCTATACCCCCTAGTACGACGCCCTGCCCCTTCCCGGGACCTCAACTTGGTCCTGACGAGACTTACAACTCCTCCATTCGAGCCATTGGCCACCTGCTCGCTCCTGTATTTGTCATGGAAAACAGCATTCCTTGTGGCCATCACATCGACTAGGAAAGTCTCTGAGCTTCGGGCTCTGATGGTGGACCCACCATACACGGTGTTCCACAAAGACAAAGTGCAGTTACGTCCACATTCGGCGTTCCTCCCTAAAGTAGTCTCGGCCTTCCATCTCAACCAGGACATATTCCTCCCAGTCTTCTTTCCCAAACCGCATACATCTCGTAGAGAACAGCAGTTGCATTCCCTCGACGTCCGTAGGGCGCTCGCCTTCTACGTTGACCGAACGAGACCCTTCCGCAAATGCCCCAAATTTTTGTGGCAGTGGCAGATCGGATGAAAGGCCTACCCATCTCTTCTCAGAGAATTTCGTCATGGGTAACGGCGTGCATCCGTACTTGCTATGATCTAGCTCATGTCTCTCCGGGATATATTACCGCTCATTCTACCAGGGCTCAGGCCTTATCGGCCACCTTCCTAGCTTGAGTATCCATCCAGGAGATATGTCAAGCAGCTACGTGATCTTCAGTACATACCTTCACTTCCCATTATGCCCTGGTGCAACAATCCAGAGAGGATGCAGCCTTCGGCTCTGCGGTTCTACACTCTGCAGTATCTCACTCCGACCCCACCGCCTAGGTAAGGCTTGGGATTCACCTAATTGGAATGGATATGAGCAAGCACTCGAAGAAGAAAAGATGATTACTCAGCTTTGTAACTGTTGTTCTTTGAGATGTGTTGCTCATATCCATTCCAAAACCCGCCCTCCTTCCCCACTGTTGGAGTAGCCACCAAGAAGGAACTGAGGAGTGGACGGGTCTGCAGGGGTATATATTCGGTGCCATAGCAGTGCCGTGCCAGGGGGCGCCCAGCCAACCCACCGAGTGTTGCTAGGGTAAAAATCTTTCGACGGGCGTGCACGCGGCGCACACACACCTAATTGGAATGGATATAAGCAACACATTGCGAAGAACAACAGTTACAAAGGTGAGTAACCGTCTTTTATTTGTGGTTTAAGGGCTAGCACTGAAAACTTCCTCTGTTTCCCCTAAGTGACGCTATGTGATATCACTCTCCTTAAGGTAACAGAGGCGGCAAGGGAGTAGATACTGTAAGCATCTGGGTACAGATCTGGTCTTATGCTGCAGTGCTGTGTGCTGCAATGATGCCAGCAGAGTTAATACTGGAGTAGCATGGGAAAGTGTCCTACTGCAGCCCTTCCCAAAAACCATCTGCAAAGATTGCAGAGGACTTCCATGAAAGCTTACTAGAGATCTCCATGGAGGATTCATGGGCCATCCCCGTGCACATAAACAGTCTTTTTTGGAGATAAGTACTTGCTGTATTCACCCGAGGTACTTTCCCCGGCATCACGCTCCGCCACCAACTGTTCCTGTGAAGGGCTGGACTCCAGGGTTAAAAACAGTTCTTGGCTGTCGGGGAGAATGGATCCTCCACTTGCCTGCCTCACATTCTCCTCCTCCTCTTCCTCATCAACAATGTCCTCCTTATTGTTGTTCGAGGTCATGCGGGGTTCCTGGGAGTTTTCCACGAAGCATTTTGGTTCAGTGGTGGGTTTGTTGCTGAGAATCGCATGCAGGTCCTCATAGAAGTGGCATGTCTGTGGGGCAGAACCAGAACAACTGTTCGCCGCCCTTGTCTTCTTGTACGCTTGCCGAAACGCCCTTATTTTCATGCGGCACTGCTGTGTGTCCTTGGTGTAGGCTTTCTCCCCCATGCCCTGCACAATCTTGGCATAGATGTCAGCATTTCTTCCGCTGGATAGAAGCTCTGTCTGAACAGACTCTTCTCCCCACACAGCAATAAGATCCACCACCTCCTGTGTACTCCAGGCTGAAGCGCGTGTGCATCCTTGAGTCTCCATGATCAGCTGTGCTGACAAACTCTCCATGCTGGTCAAACAGGAAATGAAAACTCAAAAGTTCTTGGGGCTGTAACAGGGGAGCGACTGTTTCCTGTCTACCTGGCTGACGTGCAGTGGAGTTGAAAGTGCTCTCCAGAGCGGTCACTATGCAGCATTGTGGGATGTTTCCTGGAGGCCAGTTCATTCGAATTACGCAACACAGTGTCTATGCCATCCCCATGTCAACCCCAGATGTCGAATCAAGTGCTATGCCTCTCACGGAGGTGGAGTACAGAAGTCAACTTTACAGCCACTTAGGTCGGCAGAAGGGACTCGGTAGTGTAGACACATACATTATTAGATCAACTTAACATGGCATATGTTGACCTACGTTTGTAGCGTAGACCAGGCCTCCTTGTGGCTCCAATCGTCCAGGGAGGACATGCCCACACCACTAGTTAGAAAAGAGAGGTTGTCTTTCTTTTTTTTTATGATTCACTTGCATCGTTTCTCTCTTTTCTGCCCTCCGATTTTGTCTCCTTCTCTGCCTCCCTTTTCTCCCCTTCACTTTGATAGGCCAGACCAGATGGTTTCTATATTGCCAGCTAAGAGAAATTCTATTTTGTTCAGCGTCCATTGCCAAAAGAAAAAGTAGAGAGAAAAGGAGGTCTTTTGGAAAAGAAAGTGTAGGATCAGTTTAGTATCTGAGAACTATACCCTTTACTTACTGGAGGATGGAGTCACTGTCCTCACAAGTTCTTTCACCTCTAATTTGTTGGAGTTTGCATTACACTGAGACAATAAATATACATACAGCACAGCAAAATCTCAGCAGATTTCTGTGTATTCTCCAGAATTAGATCTTTTCACTAGAAGAAAAAGCTTTAGCCCTTCTGGTTGCAGAGATAACCTACAGTGTGGTGACAGGCTCGAGGAGCTGCAGTAGTGCATGTATTTATAGGCAGCAAAGAATCCTGTGGCACCTTATAGACTAACAGATGTTTTGGAGCATGAGCTTTCGTGGGTGAATACCCACTTCGTCAGATGCATCTGACGAAGTGGTTAGTCACCCACGAAAGCTCATGCTCCAAAACATCTGTTAGTCTATAAGGTGCCACAGGACTCTTTGCTGCTTTTACAGATCCAGACTAACACGGCTACCCCTCTGATACTTGTATTTATAGGCAGACAGAAATGATAGCATACAGAGAGAGATGGCCTTCCTCCTCTTGTGTCACTTCAAAGCCTGGCTGCCTTCACATAACTGCTAACAGTGATGAAAACCAAGCTGAGACAGTGGGACATGGTTTTGAATTGGCCTTTAAGGACCCATGTCAAAGAAAAATAACCTCCCTAAGATAGCTGCCCACTGCAAGCTCAGTTGGTTCAAACCAGCTGTCAAATGCATTAAATTCTGTATTAAATATGTATTTACCTTCATCTGATGTCTCAGCAGACATGTAAAGGATTTTTTTTCCTGCTGCAAATGAAGATATCTCTGCAGATTTCACCCTCCTTTTTCTACAATAAGCAGAAATCTCTTTCCATATTGTTTCTAATTTTTCCACACATCTTTTAAGAATGGCTAGTGAGAGGCTGTGCTAAATACTATTGTAAAAATAATTTCACGTGGGCTTTACAGTAGCATGATGCATTTCCCAAAGTTACAAAGAGTCCTGTGGCACCTTATAGACTAACAGATGTATTGGAACATAAGCTTTCGTGAGTGAATACCCACTTCGTCAGGGGCTCTGACAAAGTGGGTATTCACCCATGAAAGCTTATGCTCCAATACGTCTGTTAGTCTATAAGGTGCCAAAGGACTGTCACTTTTTACAGATCCAGACTAACACGGCTACCCCTCTGATACTTCCCAAAGTTGTTACTATAAAAAAACACTAATTGAAATGTGGGGAGAGGAAATTGGAACCAAGTAATCTGAAAGTCTGTCTGCAGCCTCTGTCAACATTAAGAACTCAGAGAATATGTTTATAAAGTTGCAGCAAAAGGCTGAGAGTGAAGGTTTCAGCTCTGTGAAAAATGTGAGGAGGGTATCTTCTTCACCTGTCCCCTGGCCTGTGACATACTGCTAATGGTAAAGGGCACCATAACTTCTCATGGGCAGTGTGACGAACAGAAGTGTCATTGCTACTCACCTACTAGCAGTATGCAGCAATGCTAAAACCATGTTTCTGCTCATCAAATTCCACCAGGCTGGAAGTGGAAGAACTGATAGTTGCATACAGGAAGAAAGTGTCTAGTTTTGGCTCCACTGCCCCAAGCAACATCAGAATCACTCGTTTCAACTCAGCCCTTGATTTGCCGTCCCAGCTGTACATCTTTTCCCAACTCCTTCCAGGTTTAGCTGTGGTTTCTGACCATTTGTAGCCTGCAAGCTCTCCACCTCTTGTACTCCCAACAGCAGCACATCTCACCCACTGGCTCCAGCATCCTTCCTATTGACCGTTCCCAATCATCAGAGGAAGTAAATGAAGCCCTCTCTGTCATATACAGCATGGAAAGCTGCATATGTCACCATTGCTCGGCATAGAATGCCTGGAAATATCTCCTAAGCTACCGTGTTGTTGTTATTGATTATTTATATTACAAGCCTCTAGAGTCCCCAATCAAGATGAGGTCCCCATTGTGCTAGGGACCCTGAAATATGTCATTGTGTGTGGTAATATAGACCCCTGGGAATTAGACATGAAATATCTGCACATACAAAAGTAATTAAAGACAGTCATGTCCCAAAGAACTTATGATCTAACAGGACAAGACAGACAATGAGTGAGAGGAAAGAATTGAGGCATGGACACATGATGTAACTGACCCCAGGTTATAGAGGAGTGATGGCCTTGTAGTTAAAGCTGTAATGTGGGGTTATTATAACCTTAGTCCCAGATTTGGACCTTAGCGTCCAAAATATGGGGGTTAGCATGAAAACCTCCAAGCTTAGTTACCAGCTTGGACCTGGTACCTGCTGCCACCACCCAAAAAATTAGAGTGTTTTGGGGCACTCTGGTCCCCCTGAAAAACCTTCCCTGGGACCCCAAGACCCAAATCCCTTGAGTCTCACAACAAAGGGAAATAATCCTTTTTCCCTTCCCCCCTCCAGGTGCTCCTGGAGAGATACACAGACACAAGCTCTGTGAAACTACACAGAGAGACTCTCCCTCTCTGTTCCCAATTCTGGAAACAAAAAGTACTTTCCTATTCCCCCAGAGGGAATGCAAAATCAGGCTAGCAATCCAACACAGAGATCTCCCCTTGATTTCTTCCTCCCACCAATTCCCTGGTGAGTACAGACTCAATTTCCCTGAAGTAAAGAAAAACTCCAACAGGTCTTAAAAGAAAGCTTTATATAAAAAGAAAGAAAAATACATACAAATGTTCTCTCTGTATTAAGATGATACAACACAGGGCCAATTGCTTAAAAGAATATTGAATAAACAGCCTTATTCAAAAAGAATACAAATCAAAGCACTCCAGCACTTATATTCATGCAAATACCAAAGAAAAGAAACCATAGAACTTACTATCTGATCTCTTTGTCCTTACACTTAGAAGACTAGAAAGTAGAAACTACTTCTCCAAAGCTCAGAGAAAGCAGGCATACAGACAAAAGACTCAGACACTCAATTCCCTCCACCCAAAGTTGAAAAAATCCGGTTTCCTGATTGGTCCTCTGGTCAGGTGCTTCAGGTGAAAGAGACATTAACCCTTAGCTATCTGTTTATGACACGCCCCCCAAATTGCAGACAGTGGGGAAGCTCACTGGCGGCGATTTCCTTCTAGAACTTGAAAATAAACAGATTAATACAACACATACACCTTTACATATACTCCTAAGTATATAACTAACAGACTTCTACATTTTAAGAACACTTTTTAACTACTGAATTTTGGGAAACTCTCACGGGAGAGTGCATCAGCAACTTTGTTAGAAGCTCCTGTGATGTGTTGAATTTCAAAATCAAAATATTGGAGAGCTAAACTCCAACGAAGAAGTTTCTTGTTGTTTCCCTTGGCAGTATGAAGCCACTTTAGTGCAGCATGGTCAGTTTGTAGTTGGAACCGCCGTCCCCAAACATATGGGCGTAGCTTTTCCAGGGCGTACACAATGGCATAGCATTCCTTTTCACTGACTGACCAGTGACTTTTCCTCTCAGACAGTTTTTTTGCTGAGAAACACGACAGGATGGAAGTTGTGATCTGTTGCTTCCTGCATGAGCACCGCTCCTATACCACGCTCAGATGCATCTGTGGTTACTAGGAATGGCTTGTCAAAGTCCGGGGCCCTGAGCACAGGGTCAGACATGAGCGTTGCCTTAAGTTGGGTAAAGGCCTTTTGACACTCATCAGTCCACTTAACTGCATTTGGCTGGGTCTTTTTGGTCAGGTCGGTCAGTGGGGCAGCGATTTGGCTGTAGTGTGGTACAAATCGCCTGTAGTATCCGGCCAAGCCTAAGAAGGATTGGACCTGCTTCTTGGACCGTGGGACAGGCCACTTTTGGATAGCATCCACCTTGGCCTGTAGGGGGTTTATGGTTCCTCGACCCACCTGGTGCCCCAGGTAAGTCACTCTGTTTTGGCCTATTTGACACTTTTTGGCCTTAACAGTTAGTTCTGCCTGTCTGATGCGCTTAAAGACCTTTTCCAGGTGTAGTAGGTGTTCGGGCCAGGAGTCTGAAAAAATGGCCACATTATCGAGGTAGGCAACTGCAAATTCTTCCAGTCCAGCTAGTAGATTAATTACCAGCCTCTGGAAGGTGGCGGGTGCATTTCGAAGGCCGAAAGGAAGGACATTGAATTCATACACCCCCGCATGGGTGACGAATGCTGACCTCTCCTTGGCAGGTTCATCTAGCGGTACTTGCCAGTACCCCTTGGTTAAGTCTATTGTAGAGATGAACTGGGCACGTCCCAACTTTTTCAATAGCTCATTGGTACGTGGCATTGGATAGTTGTCCGGACGAGTTACAGCATTTAGCTTACGGTAGTCCACGCAAAAGCGTATTTCCCCATCTGGTTTGGGTACCAGAACCACTGGAGATGCCCATGCACTGGTAGATGAGCGGATTATACCCATTTGTAGCATGTTCTGGATCTCCCGTTCTATAGCAGCTTGGGCATGAGGAGACACTTGGTAGGGTGGGGTTTTGATTGGGTGAGCATTACCTGTATCAATGGAGTGGTATGCCCGTTCAGTCCGTCCTGGGGTGGCTGAGAACAATGGGGCGAAGCTAGTGCACAGCTCCTTGATTTGTTGCCGCTGCAGACGTTCCAGGGTGGTTGAGAGGTTCACCTCTTCCACGCCACCGTCTTTTTTTCCATCGTAGTAGACACCGTCAGGCCACTCAGCATCCTCTCCCTGGACTGTAAACTGACAAACCTGTAAGTCTCTGGAATAGAAAGGCCTGAGAGAATTAACATGGTACACTTTAGGCTTTAGTGAGGAATTGGGAAATGCTATGAGGTAGTTTACAGCTCCCAGGCGCTCTTGGACCGTGAATGGCCCTTCCCATGATGCTTTTATCTTATGGGCCTGTTGCGCCTTCAAGACCATAACCTGGTCTCCTACCTTGAAGGAACGTTCTCTGGCATGTCTGTTATACCAGGCCTTTTGCTCTTTTTGAGCATCCTTTAGGTTCTCTTTAGCAAGGGCTAAAGAGTGTCGGAGGGTGCTTTGTAGGTTGCTTACAAAGTCCAGAATGTTAGTTCCTGGAGAAGGCGTAAACCCCTCCCATTGCTGCTTTACCAACTGTAATGGTCCCTTAACCTCGTGACCATACACAAGTTTAAATGGTGAAAACCCTAAACTGGGATGTGGTACAGCCCTGTAGGCAAACAGCAACTGCTGCAACACTAGGTCCCAATTATTGGAGAATTCGTTGATGAATTTTCGTATCATGGCCCCCAAAGTTCCATTGAACGTTTCCACCAGGCCATTGGTTTGATGGTGGTACGGGGTGGCAACCAAGTGATTCACCCCATGAGTTTCCCCCAGTTTTTCCATGGTCCCTGCCAGGAAATTAGACCCTGAATCTGTAAGGATGTCAGAGGGCCAACCTACCCTGGCAAAGATGTCTGTTAGGGCCAGGCACACAGTGTTAGCCCTGGTGTTGCCTAGAGCTACTGCTTCCGGCCATCGGGTAGCAAAGTCCACTAAAGTCAGTACGTACTGCTTTCCTTTGGGCGTCTTTTTTGGGAAAGGGCCCAGAATATCCACAGCTACTCGCTGAAATGGGACCTCAATTATGGGGAGTGGCTGGAGAGGGGCCTTGACCTGGTCTTGAGGCTTTTCCACTCTTTGGCATACCTCACAAGACCGGACATACTTGGCAACGTCCTTGCCCATCCCCTCCCAGTGGAAGGACTTCCCCAACCGGTCCTTGGTTCTGTTCACCCCAGCATGGCCACTGGGATGATCATGGGCTAAGCTTAAGAGCTTCCCCCGGTACTTAGTTGGAACCACCAACTGTTTTTGCGGCTGCCATTCTTCCCGGTGTCCACCAGAAAGAATTTCCTTGTATAAAAGTCCTTGGTCTATAACAAACCGGGATCGATTAGAAGAGCTGAGAGGCGGTGGGGTGCTCCGTGCCGCCGCCCAAGCTTTCTGAAGGCTGTCATCTGCTTCCTGCTCAGTCTGGAACTGTTCCCTTGAGGCTGGGGTCACCAGTTCTTCTTCAGACTGTGGACTTGGGCTTGGTCCCTCTGGAAGCGATGTAGGTGATGGGGTTGTTTCCGTTGCTGGTGAACCGCTCTCCGCTGGTGCACCTGAGGGTATTTCAGGCTCTGGCTGAGCCTTTTGGGTATGGCTGTCTTTTGCTTCTGCCAGTTCTGGCTCGCTGGCGCCCTCTGGCGTTGAGTTTGAAGATGTGGTTGCACTTGCTGGTGCTGGTTGCTGTTCCAGTTCCGGGCCTGGGACTGGAGGTGCTGTGGCTGTTTCAGTGGTTGGCATGGAATCCGGGTCCACTACCTCTGTCTGGGTCTCTGGTAACACAGACGGGGCCTCTGTGGACGGTTCAGGAACAGGAATGGGTCTGGAAGCTTGCCTGGTTTGGCTACGTGTAACCATTCCCACTCTCTTGGCCCGCCTCACCTGGTTGGCCAAGTCTTCCCCCAGTAGCATGGGGATAGGATAATTGTCATAGACTGCAAAAGTCCACATTCCTGACCAGCCTTTGTACTGGACAGGCAGTTGAGCTGTAGGCAAGTCTACAGCTTGTGACATGAAGGGGTAAATTGTAACTTTGGCCTTTGGGTTGATGAATTTGGGGTCAACGAAGGATTGGTGGATAGCTGACACTTGTGCCCCCGTGTCTCTCCACGCAGTAACCTTCTTTCCGCCCACTCTCAAATTTTCCCTTCGCTCCAAGGGTATTTGAGAGGCATCCGGGCCTGGGGATCTTTGGTGTGATGGTGGTGTAATGAATTGCACTCGCATGGTGTTCTTGGGACAGTTGGCCTTGATATGTCCCAGTTCATTACACTTAAAGCATCTTCCATCTGATGGGTCACTGGGCCGAGGTGAGTTACTGGAGACTGGTGAGGTTGAAGGGTAGGGTATCTGTGGCTTTACGTGGGTGGTATGTGGGGTCTTTGGCTGTCCTCGGTTGTAGGGTTTATGGTCTGTGTGCCCCCTGGGGTAATCGTTCCCCTTGACAGTAGCTTTTTTGCTGTGACCTCAATTCTACCATGTACTGGTCTTCGGGAATGCTGTACCCAAGACAGGCTCTTTCAAAATTTTCCAAGAAGGCCTTGGTGTCATCACCTGCCTTGTAGGTGGGAAATTTCCTGTGCTGTGGAGCAATAATGGGCGCCGGGTTGTTAGGGTTGGCTGGCACATGCAGCCCAGCTTTTGCCAACTCCAGTTCATGTTTTCTCTGTTTTTCCTTCTCTTCATTCTCTTGTTGTTGTTTTTCCATTTCTTTTTGTTGTTTTTCCATTTTTTTTTGGTGCTTTTTCATTTCTCGGCGGTGGGCCACCTCTTCTTCTTCTAGTTTTCTTTTGTGTGCTGCCTCTTGGGCTGCCTGTTCTCTTTGGAAGGCTGCCAGTTTCATGCTTTCTTCCTTTTCTTTCATCTCCATCTGTCGCCTGTGTTCAGCTTTTTTGATTTGTTCTTCGGCGTCAATTTTTGCCTTAGAAGTCATGGTTCCTGTTTTCTTGTGTTGGGGTGCCCTCCGGTGTTTATCTTCTGAACTGCAGGCTCTGTTCCCTCCTGAAGTCTGCCTAGCAACAGTGCTTTTTTCCCTTTCTCTCTCTTGCTAATGTTCAATGAAGGGAAACCAGAAAAACCACTTTATTTGCATGCATATAAGTGCTGGTACTTGCCTCCTAATGGGAGGGCTATTGCATGACAAAAGACCCTTAACAGTTTGGTAATGGCTTCTTGCTTATTATGCAAGCCACAAACTGCCAGAGAGAGCAGAAAAAAAAAATTCTCTCTGGTTCCGTTTTAAAACCAAACTGTTTCTCTCTGCTAAAAAGCCCTTAGCAGAGAAAAGAAAAATATAATATTCCTACTGGCTTCTGGATTCTGTCTATATCCAACCGCTGCCACCATATCATAACCTTAGTCCCAGATTTGGACCTTAGCGTCCAAAATATGGGGGTTAGCATGAAAACCTCCAAGCTTAGTTACCAGCTTGGACCTGGTACCTGCTGCCACCACCCAAAAAATTAGAGTGTTTTGGGGCACTCTGGTCCCCCTGAAAAACCTTCCCTGGGACCCCAAGACCCAAATCCCTTGAGTCTCACAACAAAGGGAAATAATCCTTTTTCCCTTCCCCCCTCCAGGTGCTCCTGGAGAGATACACAGACACAAGCTCTGTGAAACTACACAGAGAGACTCTCCCTCTCTGTTCCCAATTCTGGAAACAAAAAGTACTTTCCTATTCCCCCAGAGGGAATGCAAAATCAGGCTAGCAATCCAACACAGAGATCTCCCCTTGATTTCTTCCTCCCACCAGTTCCCTGGTGAGTACAGACTCAATTTCCCTGAAGTAAAGAAAAACTCCAACAGGTCTTAAAAGAAAGCTTTATATAAAAAGAAAGAAAAATACATACAAATGTTCTCTCTGTATTAAGATGATATAACACAGGGTCAATTGCTTAAAAGAATATTGAATAAACAGCCTTATTCAAAAAGAATACAAATCAAAGCACTCCAGCACTTATATTCATGCAAATACCAAAGAAAAGAAACCATAGAACTTACTATCTGATCTCTTTGTCCTTACACTTAGAAACAGAAGACTAGAAAGTAGAAACTACTTCTCCAAAGCTCAGAGAAAGCAGGCATACAGACAAAAGACTCAGACACTCAATTCCCTCCACCCAAAGTTGAAAAAATCCGGTTTCCTGATTGGTCCTCTGGTCAGGTGCTTCAGGTGAAAGAGACATTAACCCTTAGCTATCTGTTTATGACAGGGGTGTAGGTAGTCTAGGTTCAATTCCAAGCTCTGTCACTGACTTATTCCAAAGATGAGTACAAAGTCCCTGCTTGAGCAAAGAATTTAAGTACATGCTGTATTCACTTGCTTAAAGTTAAGCACGTGGCTATGAAAAACACCAATGTTTTGTTTAAATGTCTCATACCTTGATAATTGTGTGACCGTAAGAACCCCTCAGCACCAACAGGCAAAGGGATCACTGTTCTGTAACAATAACTCTTGACAGTGCTGACAAACTCACTACATCAAATACATTTCTTTAATAATAATTTATCCAGAGAGGGTCAAGTGAGGTATAAAAGCTTATGTCATACTGGAGCTCTTAATTGTTGTGAGATGTATGTCTGAATGATATTTAAGAAGTCAATGTGTATGTATTGAAAAAAAGTTTTAGAAAAGTGTGTCCCAGGCAGGGTTGTCAAACAGGTTTTGCCAGACAAAGAAAACGATTCACCTGTCTTGCTGTTGGCTGTGTAAATTAAACATAGTGAGTAGGGCTGTCAAGCGACTAAAAAAAATTAATCATGATTAATCACACAATAAAAAAAATTAATTGCAATTAACCACGCAGTTAAACAATAATAGAATACCATTTATTTAAATATTTTTGAAGTTTTCCACATTTTCAAATATATTGATTTCAGTTACAACACAGAATACAAGGTGTACAGTGCTCACTTTATATTTTTTAATTACAAATTTTGCACTGTAAAAAACAAAAGAAATAGTATTTTTCAATTCACATGTTCTTTAGTGCAACCTCTTTATCTTGACAGTTGAATTTACAAATATAGAATTATGTACAAAAAAATCTGCATTCAAAAATAAAAGAATGTAAAACTTTAGAGCCTACAGGTCCACTCAGTCCTACTTCAACCAATTGCTCAGACAAACAAGTTTGGTTAAAATTTGCAGGAGATAATGCTGCCCGCTTCTTGTTTACAATCTCACCTGAAAGTGAGAACAGGTGTTCTCATGGCACGGTTGTAGCTAGCGTTGCAAGATATTTACATGCCAGATACACTAAAGATTCATATGTCCCTTCATCCTTCAACCACTATTCCAGAGGACATGTCCATGCCGATGATGCGTTCTGCTTGATAATGCTCCAAATCAGAGAGGACCTACACATGTTCATTTTCATCATCTGTGTCAGATGCCACCAGCAGAAAGTTGATTTTCTTTTTTGGTGGTTTGGGTTCTGTAGTTTCCGCATCGGAGTGTTGCTCTGTTAAGACTTCTGAAAACATGCTCCATACCTCATCTCTCTCAGATTTTGGATGGCATTTCAGATTCTTAAACCTTGGGTTGAGTGGTATAGCTATCTTTAGAACTCTCATATTGGTACTTTCTTTGCCAGGGTTTCTCAAACAGGGGGTTGCCGCTTGTGTAGGGAAAGCCCCTGACGAGACGGGACGGATCACATTGGCCCAGAGCAGCAATCCGCAGCCAGTGGGAGCCGTGATCGGCCAGACCTGCGGACGGGGCAGATAAACAAACCGGCCTGGCCCACCAGGGGCTTTCCCTACACAAGTGACGACCCCCTGTTTGAGAAACCCTGTTATTTGTGTTTTGTCAAATCTGCTGTGAAAGTATTCTTAAAATGAACAACATGTACTGGTCATCTTCCGAGGCTGCTATAACATGAAATATATGGCAGAATATGGTAGAGCAGAACATGAGACATACAATTCTCCCCCAAGGAGTTCAGTAATAAATTTAATTAACGCATTATTTTATAAAGAGCATCATCAGCATGGAAGCATGTCCTCCGGATTGGGGCCAAAGCATGAACGGGCATATGAATGTTTAGCATATCTGGCACATAAATACTTTGCAGTACGGCTACAAAATGTCATGCAAACACCTGTTCTCACTTTAGGGTGACATTGTAAAAAAGAAGCAGGCAGCAGTATCTCCTGTAAATGTAAAACAAACTTGTTTGTCTTCGCGATTGGCTGAACAAGAAGTAAGACTGAGTGGACTTGTAGGCTCTAAAGTTGTACATTTTTTGTTTTTGAGTGCAGTTATGTAACAAAAAAATCTACATTTTACCTTGTGCTTTCACGATAGAAGAGTACTACACTACAGTACTTGTATGAAATGAATTGAAAAATACTATTTCTTTTATCATTTTTATAGCGCAAATATTTCTAATAACAATAATAATCTAAAGTGAGCACTGCACATGTATTCTCTATTGTAATAGAAATCAATATATTTGAAAATGTAGAAAAAATCCAAAAATATTTAATACATTTCAGTTGGTATGCTATTGTTTAACAGTATGACTAATCACAAATATTTTTTTAAATTATTAATTCTTTAAAATTATTCGCATGAGTTAACTACAATTAATCAACAGCCCTAGTTGTGAGCCAACACAATGGAAGCCAAATCTGCATACAGAGTAAACAGAGGGATGGGAAGACACTGGAGACTATACTGTGGTTGGGGGGCAGGTGTGAACTTTGAAAAATATAAATAGAATGCAAGGAGGCATGAACAGCAGGGATGTTCATGAATGACTGGATCCTGGTTTGCCAGAAAACCAGTGAGCTCTGCAAAAGACTGAATCCTTGGGGGGAAAACTCCTTTATTATATAGGAAAGGTAACCATTGATTAGTGTAGACCCAGCTTTGTGTTTTATGATTTTGATCTATATGTTTCCATTATCCTTATTCACTGTCTCTTAAATCTTAGCTCTTGATAATACACTTATCATTGTTTTCACTATAAATGTATCTCAGTGCTGTGATGTTATATTTGAGATGAGCCTCAGTTGAACCAAACAAGTTGATGTGTGCACTATTCCTGGGAGACAGCTTGTCTGGGAATTTCTGTGACTGTCCAGTGAGTAAGGGCTAGACATGGTAAGGGATGCTTTCAGAGGGGATTGGGAATAGTGGCACACCTGTTGTTATCCTGCAGGGCAAAGTAAATGTTGGCAGAGCCCTGAGGAGATTGGTTGGTTAACAGACTAGTGGTGTCAGGGAGCTGACACCCAGTTAAGTATCAGCAAGTCTTTCTCTCTCTGGAGATAGGGGAATAACGAGCCCTGGGCACCCGGAGAGAGCATCACAAGTTGTATATCTGATCTCTAAATGAGTGGTTCTCAACCTTTTCCATACGCTAATGCCATGTTACAACAGACAAAATGCTGGCGAGGCTCCCCTCCCATCTAACCATAAAGAATGGAAGGCTGACTGTGACCCACTCCCTGTACTTTTTTTTGCAGCATCCGCATTGAGGACCCACCCTATAAATCAAAAACAAGTAAGCAAATTGCTCCTCTTCCTCGCCAACAATCAAAATTCGGCTTGTAAGAAACCTTGATAACCCCCTAACTACAGTAAGGATACTGAATGCCACTCTAATGTTATGGCAAGAAAGATGATAAAAATGTCTTACAGAATAAAATTGTATATTTAAGTCTCCTGGTTTACGTTTTCTTATATGAAAGTATCATTGCTGCAGCTTCCAAAATACTGCGAGTAAGTAGGTAGAAAGATTGTCATTGAATTAAGGGTTACAGAAAAGGTCTTCCTTGAAAATCCAAGTTCAGCTGAAATTATGCTGAAAATGATTTTAAAAGCTTGTGACAGCTGTCCAAATGGTTAAAGCCAAGGAATGGAGCAAGGAAGGGTAACCTGGTCCCATGCTAACTGCTTACCCACATGCACTATTTATAATAAAGTGGACAGAGCTGCTTGCTATACTGTGCCAATGACAGAAGATCTCTGAAAACAGAGGTTCTTGAGACAGTTTCCATTGTTAGTCCAGTGTTTGACAATGCCAGATTTCTGAAGTTAGTTTCCCAAAGTAGCATTGAAGTCTACATTAAAGAGAGATTTATTTTTCCCGTATGTGATGTACATGCATCACACTCCTTGCATCAAGAGAGCAGAACCCACATGTAAATGCATGTTCTTCAAGTAGATTAATATTACTTTTTACACTGTGCTTAATTGGAGTAAGTGTTCTGAAGTATTCCACTGACCTGAGCACCTATACACAAATAGAAATCAGTATTCTGCATGTCTTACATTAATTTATCTTCAGTAATTTCTTATTTAGAAGAAGATATGAGCTGAGGAGGATGAGGGGTGTGGGACTGGCTTGAGTTACATGAGTAGTATAAATTCTTATTCTGATCTGATGATCTCATTACTTACAGGCATTTCTGTTGCACTCATCACTGTAGTACCATACTTCCTCTCTTCTGCTGTTTTCTGTGGGTTGACTGATATGGTAGTGTATTAATTAGGAATAAACTCAAGTTAAGAACATACTCTTAAATAATTCAGGGTAAAATCCTAGTGAGGACAAGGCAGTTTGTAGTTTCTGCGTGAGCTAGCAAGTCTAGTTAAAGGCTGTTGGGAGCCTAGGATTTCATTCAGCCTGCTAGTGTGTGAAAACTGCCAACTGCCTTGTTATCACTAGGATTTTACCTCAAGTTCGCTAACTTGAGTTAAGAATATACCTTTTTTCCAAATGAACACAAGGTAGGTGTGTGTTAAATCCTGTTTGCTCCAATAAATTGTGTTCATGTGGGTATGTACAAGCTGTGTAAAATGACACACAGTTAAAACACACAACGTAGCAGAAGTTTAATACCTGATCCATTTTTTGTTGGGAGCATAGTTTGCCCTTGCAAGTGAATACACTTGAATAAGTCTTTTTTCCATCTGTAACTTCTAAGAGCTTTGTAATATATTTGCCCGGTTACCAACGTGCTAAAGGCAAGGATGTTGGACTTTCATGAGTGATTTTTTTAAGGTGCTAAACTTCTGCAGCATCAGTTGACTTCAGCAGAATTTCTGAATGTTCAGAACTACTGAAATCAGACCATACACTTCTTTGCAGGTGAGGGGTATATGTAGAAGCTTTGACTTGTCTCTAAAGGCAACAGTACAATTTTTTTATTGTTGTTTAAAAGGATAAATTAGTTAGGTCAGAGAAAGCACTAACGTAACTTACCAGTGTATCAATTCAATCTTAGTCCCATAAAAAATAAATAATTTTATTATTTCCACATGCATTTTTCTTTCCATGTAGAGGGGCAGTCAATAGGATTTTTAATATTGCTGTGCACCAAGGACAATGTAACCTTGTCATTTGCCTGGTCGTATTAATGGACCATGGAGAAATCTTTTTTTTCCATCAGGCAAATAAGTGGCATATTTGTTACATATCAATCTCATTTCAATTTACCACACTTATTTTATCCAGAAATGACCATTGGAAGGCACACAGATTCTCTATCATGTGAGCCACTCTGCAGATACAGAATGTCCATCCTGAAGTGCATGTAAAAATGTATCTCTGAATTAAGTTATTTGCCATTCTGCCCTTTCAGGTTATATATTCATCAGATTTCTCATCCTCCGTACAGAATTCTTGTTAATTAACTTTGGCTGTCTTGTAATTTAATATATTCCATGCTATCAAAAATAACTATTCTATTAAGAGATTTTTTACTGTCTTTTAAGGATTTGTCTTGTATTACACCATTTTGAGGACATCTAGAATTTACTTATAGTTTTAGGATTTGGGAAAAATACTTGTTTGTAAAACGCTACGTACATACCATTAGCGAGACTAATCCTTGCAGCGGGTAAAGACGGTTACTCACCTTTGTAACTGTTGTTCTTCGAGATGTGTTGCTCATATCCATTCCAATTAGGTGTGTGCACGCTGCGTGCACGATCATCAGAAGACTTTTACCCTAGCAACGCTCGGTGGGTCAGCTGAGGCGCTCCCTGGAGTGGCGTCCTTATGGCGCTGGATGTATGCCCCTGCCGACCCAGCACCCCCTCAGTTCCTTCTTGCCAGCTACTCCAACAGAGGGGAAGGAGAGCAGGTTTGGAATGGATATGAGCAACACATCTCAAAGAACAACTGTTACAAAGGTGAGTAACCGTCTTTTCTTCTTCGAGTGCTTGCTCCTATCAATTCCAGTTGGGTTGCTCCCAAGCCTTACCTAGGCAGTGGGTTGGAGTGAGATGTCGTGGAGTGAAGGATGCTGAACCAAATGCAGCATCACCCCGGACTTCTGCACTATCGCCTAGTGGGAAGCAAAGGTATGTACCAATGACCAAGTTGCTGCCCTACAGATCTCCTGTATGGGTACATGAGCCAGGAAGTCGGAGGACAAAGCTTGAGCCTGAGTGCAGTGGGCGGTAAGGTGCATAGTTGGGACACTAGCCAAGTCATAGCACACACGGATGCATGATGTAATCCAGGACGAGATGCGCTGTGTGGAGACCGGGAGGCCCTTCATCCGGTCTGCCACAACTACAAACAGCTGGGTCATTGTCCTAAAAGGTTTTGTTCTTTTGATGTAAAAGGCAAGGGCCCTGCAAATGTCTAGGGAATGCAGCTGTTGTTCTTGTTGAGAAGCATGCAGCTTCCGGTAGAAGACCGGAAGGAAGATGTCTTGATTGACATGGAAGGCAGACACCACCTTAGGAAGGAAGGCGGGGTGGAGTTGCAGCTGTACCTTGTCCTTATGAAACACTGTATACGGTGGGTCCAACGTGAGGGCTCGAAGTTCCAACACACATCTCACCAAAGTGATGGCAACGAGGAAAGCTGTTTTCCAGGAAAGGTACAGGAGCGAGCAAGTGGCCATCGGCTTGAATGGGTCACCCATGAGTCTGGATAGGACCAGGTTGAGGTCCCACGTAGGGGTTGGATGCCAAATTTGCGAGTACAGATGTTCTAGGTCCCTTAGGAACCTGCTGACCATGGATTGGATAAAACCGAGCGCCCATCTTCTCCCGGGTGGAAGGCCGAAATCACTGCTAGGTGTACTCTGATGGATGAAATCACCAGGCCGTGCCGTTTCAAGGACAAGAGATAGTCTAAGATGGTAGGTACTGGCACCTCTAGAGGGGCAGCATTGCTCAGGGCACACCAGCAGGAGAAACGCTTCCACTTGGCCAGATACATGGACCTAGTAGAGGGCTTTCTGCTACCCAAGAGTACATGCTGCACCGAATGGGAGCAATGTAGCCATCTCGCTCTGCGACAGAGGGCGCATCATGGAGAGCTTCCCTATAGAGGGAACAGCCCACACCAGTGGTACTGAAGGTTGTGACGGTCCCGGCTCAGTAAGCACAATCAGGTTGCGTGCTGTGGAGAAAGTCTTCGGGGTAGAAGGCAGGCCCAAGCTCGACCACGGTGCGCGCCGGGGAGCTAATGTGCACCGGACTCAATGGCGCCTGAGCTGGAGCCTTTGCGGGACGATCCAGCACGAGACGCTGCTCCGAGGTGGTCACAAGCAGTGCCAGCAACTATACAGGTGCAGCAGGCTGCTTGTGTTGCTTCTTCGGTCCCAGAGACAGTGAGCGGTGCCTCGTTGGTAGCAGTGCTGGAGACGTCCAGTGCCAAGAGTCTTTGCCGGTGCCAGGTCACGAAGCTGTTGTTTCCAGTGCCGGAGGCGTGCTTCAGACCAAAGGCGCCGGGTCTCGGTGTGGGACCAAGGACATCGGACTAAGTGCTGCTTCCATGAGGAGCTGCTTCAAGCGAAAGTCCCACTCCTTTTTGGTCCTAGACTTGAATGCCTTACAAATGCAGCACTTATCTGATTGATGGGATTCCCCCAGGCACTCAAACAGGAGTCGTGGGGGTCTCCCATAGGCATTGGCTTAAGGCAGGCCGAGCACGGTTTGAAACCCGGAGACCTAGGCATGAGCCTGGGTACCGGGAAGGAGAGAAACCGCTTACCTCCAATTACTATATACCATGTACACTAAAGACAATAACTACTATTAACTACAACTAGAAAGTACTAACTACTACTCTATAACAACTATCTACAGGTATAAAGGAACTAAGAGCTAGGGAAGTGGAGATCAGCTAAGCCACGCTCCACAGTTCCAACGACCATCACAGGTGGTAAGAAGGAACTGAGGAGGTACTGGGTCAGCAGGGGCATATATAGGGCACCACTCCGGGAGCGCCTCAGCCGACCCACCGAGTGTTGCTAGGGTAAAAGTCTTCTGATGTTTGTGCACACGGCGCACGCGCACCTAATTGGAATCTATATGAGCAAGCACTCGAAGAATCCTTGTTCCTCTGGGTTTTTTATGGATGAGAAAACTGAAACACAGTGAAGTAATAGTGTATAACTGAGATTTAAACAAATTTTTGCTAACTTATCCATTTCTTTCCTTGCCCTTTGTTGTATCTGGGTTATCTGGTCTAATTTATTTGATTTAAAAATTAATTAAAATACAATAACTGTTCAAAATGCCTTGATTCTAATAGATGATGAAGTAAATGTATTCAGCACCACCACCATTAAAAACAGAGCTTATGTTAAGCAATGTGGGATTTAATTTTATTTAAATATTGTGTGTATTCAATCTGTATTAGCCAGCTTCCCTCATTTTGTCATTCTGTTTCTGAGAACAAGACCTTTTTTTAGAGTCTCATAACCAGTGCACATTTTAAACAGTTTTTTAAAATAAATTATCCATTCTTGAATGGAAACAGGAAAAAAGATTTAAATTAATAGCTGAATTAATGATTATTTTAGAAATATAATATTCAATTTTTTAAAAGTGTATTACTAGCTTTTAAAGAATAATGCTTGCAAATTGCAGAGTGTATATTTATATTCATCATCTGTTTCCAGTACAGCAACTAGAGTCTTTTAGGAACTAAGCCATAAAATAACTTTACTTTGTAAACAAGGAGAGCCTTTCTGTTTTGAATTGTCACCCAGGATATTAGCTGAAAGGGAATTAGTATACGTGATAAACACGTATGGTTTTTTAGACTTCCCCTGTGAGAGAGGGTATATTAGGCCCACAGGCCCCTGGCTGGAGGCCTCAGGATCCTACCACACCCTGTCCCAGAAAGGAGCAGTAGAGAAGTTCTCCACGCTGCCTAGACTAGCTGCGGGGGGAAGCAGCCAATGAGAGAGGCTGCAGAGAGCAGCCATTCAGAGCCCAACAGGCTCACATAAAAAGGAGCTGCAGGGGCAGAGGAGTCAGTCAGTTGGTGACTGGAGCTGGAGGAATGAGCACTGTCTTTCTGTCTGGAGGACCATGAACAAATCAGTTGCTGGCAGGGACGAGGGGGGGGGGCAAGAGAGAGCTTCTGGCTGGCTGCTGGGCCAGAGTAAAAGACTTCAGCCCTATGGTAAGGGTGAAGCATTTGTGAAGGTGCTGGGGCCGCAGGGAAGTGGCCCAGGCTACTGTAGCAGCGTGGTGACTAGTTAAGGAGAATGCAGCAGTATGTAGCTACCATTCATAGGGTCCCTGTGCTGAGACCTGGAGTAGTGGGCAGCTCTGGGTCCCCTCTACCAGCCACTAGGGAAGTGGCTTAAGTCCTGAGGAAGAGAGTTGAGAAGGCCCAGAGAAGGGGCTGATTATTGAACTGTGAAACACCCCCAGAAGGGGATCAGATGGTTTAGTGGCCGCGCTGGAGAGTTGGGACCAGAAAGGCCCAGAGCAGATGAAGAGTGTATCTCCCAGGAGGAAGCCCCCAGGGCTATGTCTCAATTCCAGGGTTAGCATTACTTAAAGACTGAGCCTGGGGAGGGCTACAGAGATTCCAATGGCAGGGTACTGGGATAGGTCCAGTTGGACTGTATACCCTGGAAAGGGTCTGTTTTGTTTCACATACAGACTATGTATGAGACTCGGTTGTAGGGCTGAGAATTAGGCCCTCAGTCACAAAGCATGCTTTCTGTTACTGCTTTCTTTTCCCATCAGCTTAGGTGCGTTTGTGTCTATTTCATGGCACAGTCCTATTAGCTGAGAAGTTTATGTGCCCCAGAATAGTTTTCCATTACTACTCTTTCTAAGAAGTTGATTGTTTTTTGTACACAAACTATTGATTACCTATGCAGGCACTACCACAAACATATTTTAAGCCATGGACCATGTCTTTGCCAATTTGATGACATTATGCAATGTATAGAGTTAGCTCTTGGGCCAAATTGAGCAATAGTGTAAGTGTGCACAGCTCCAAACTATTTTTTAAAAGGCAATGTACTTTCTATCTTTTTTTTAATTATACTTTTGAAAAACTCTGTTTCACGTGTGAACTAGATTTTAGTAAAGTACACACATATATAATAAATCAAACAACTGAAGGAAAGAGTGAAAGGACTCTGATTAACTCTTTGGATGCTTTTTGAAAGCTCATATAAATTGTACAGTTTTGAATTTATTGAGAGATTATTAATGGATTTTTTTTTTTTTTGCTGAATTAGTGTGCCTTGCGAACTTGGAATGGAGAACTGAAATATAACAAAGATCAGTATCTTGGGTTTCTGCCAAGTATAGCAATTCATATTTTTATTTGGAAAATTTTTATGACTTGAAGGGACTTAAATTTTTGCAAACTTTAAATCTTCTAAAGTGGAAATCTGGAGTTGGTCAGAATCCAGACTTCATTGTCTTTCAGCTTTTTTTATTCCCCACTAAAAATGCAACTCTAGTCAATTCTAAACTAAATATGTTACCTAATAATCAAAACAAATATACTAATTATAAATTACTACTTAATTAACAGACTTCTCTACATTTTTGCAAAACTCTTAACTTTAAAAACAAGACAAGCTGCTGTTTTAAGGCCTAATTGTTCTTCTGTCACTCATGTTGATGTGGAATTACTCATAGAAGTAGTCCCATTGAACACTGTTCACCAGTGTGAAAAAGGTTGCAGAAACAGGATCTGTTTGAGTACTCCATCTCTCTTTTCCTTTGTGTGACTTCAGTGCTTATGAAAGATACTAAATTGACAGCTCCCCTATTTCTCCACAGAGCAGGTATAGTGTGAGGCGGTGGCGGGGCAAGTTTTTCAAGCTTCTCCAGTTTACCCCAGCTGTCACACACAGCTCTCACATGGGAACTGCCCACAAGTAATGAGGTGATTTTAGTATCCAGATGGAGAGAAAGAGAGCCAGTTCTTGGCTTTTGTGGGCAGACTGCTAACAAAGTCACCAATTAAAGCAGGTTGTGATAGTGGCAATTACTTGTCTTCTAAACAACTATTTTACCAATCAACCCATCTTGATCCATGTCCAAGGGTGGCCTCTGTCATTCCATCCAGTTGTCACCTACTTGGGCGTAAAACTCCACCATAGCCTGTCAAATGGCCTCACCTGGAACACCTGAAAATGAAGATCTCTTTCCATATCACCTTGATATAAAAACTATTGGGAACCTCCTGGGGAGCAGATCCTGTGGTCTTTCATGCTTCTTTATTGGCACTGGTGTTTGCTCCAGCTGAATACTGTTTTGCAGTCTGGGGCTGCAGCTGTCACATTCAGCTTGTCGACACAGAGCTGAGTTTGGCCACTCGTGTCATTAGTGGCTGTTGAACTACACACAAACCTGCGGTCTGTATATGCTAGCACACATAGTTCTGCCAGACTGGCTGTGAGATGTTGTTCCTGTTAAGCCTGCTTGAAGAGCTGCGAAAGATGAAACTAGTCTATTACATCTCCGGTTGGCTAGTGCCCCAGTCTCAGATATATTCAGAGGATGACTCCCATTCCTGTGGTCTGGGATATGACACCATGGATGAGCTCTCAGCTCCCCTTTGTTACAGAAGCTCATGCACTCTTGGACAAAAGAGCTGCTGATCCTTTACCATGCACGGATGATCAGTATCACCAGGTAGCCAAAAATTGCACCTTTAGAAGCATCAGTAGGAAAGAGAGTCTAACACATTAAGTAAATTCAGGAGTCCATTGCTGCACTTGCCTCCACTTGATTGTAGATCCTGGACTAGACTCAACAGGTTACTTGCTGACTGAACCAGAGTTACCAGAAGCATGCAGTAGCTTGGGCTGGTTTCCTTCTCATTCTGTGACTGTGGAGAAGCATAGCAGACAGTAAATCATGTGGTGGAAGACTGTCCAACCCAACAGCTGGAGGACAGTCTAAAACAGAGGTCAGCAACCTCTGGCACATGGCTCGCCAAAGTAAGCACCCTGGCTGGCCAGGCCAGTTTGTTTACCTGCCATGTCGGCAGGTTCGGCCAATCGCGGTTCCCATTGGCTGCGGTTCGCTGTCCCACGCCAATGGGGACGGTGGGAAGAGGCACAGGCGAGGGATGTGCTGGCCGCGGCTTCCCACCTCCCCCATTGGCCTGGGATGGCGAACCGCGGTCAGTGGGAGCTGCGGTCTGGCAAACCTGCCAATGCAGTAGGTAAACAAACTGGTCCGGCCCACTAGGGTGCTTACCCTGGTGAGCCGTGTGCCAGAGGTTGCCAACCCCTGGTCTAAAACATCTAGCCTGTCTTGATACAGAGACCACGCTGTGGTTATGGAACCTGGACATCAAGCTCTGACATCTGTTAGGAAAGAGAGATTCTGTGTTTTTTGATTTCTCAGTTTTGTGAAATGGGCACCTATACAATGGGAATTGGACAGAGACTCCTAAACTATCCTCACATTTTAGCAAACTTCAGTCATTATTGACTTTGGGGGGATTCAAACCAGCAGCCTAGGGGTGAAAGGTTCTAAATCCCATTACTAATCCTCTGTGCTAACTGTCACAATTCCAGTTTACATAGTTTACATAGTTTCCATTAACTTTTGCACCAGACTGATTTGCAAGCTTTGAATTGTAAATATGTAACTGTCATAACATTTTTCCCAGATTTGGACCTTAGCGTCCAAAATATGGGTGTTAGCATGAAAACCTCCAAGCTTAGTTACCAGCTTGGACCTGGTAAAGCTGCCACCACCCAAAAAATTAGTGTTTTGGGGCACTCTGGTCCCCCCAGCAACCTTCCCTGGGGACCCCAAGACCCAAATTCTTTGAGTCTTACAACAAAGGGGAATAAACCATTCCCCCCCCCTTCTCCCTTCCAGGTGTTCCCTCCCTGGGTTCCTGGAGAGGTACACAGAAGCAAGCTCCGTGAAGCTAAACAGAGGGACTCCACCCTCCCTATTTCCAGTCCTGGAAACAGAAGTACCGAGAGGTCTAATCCTCCCCCCTTCACCCAGAGGGTATGCAAAGTCAGGCTTGGTAAATCTAACAAAGAGTTTTTTCCCCTGACTATTTCCTCCCACCAATTCCCTGGTGAGTTGCAGACTTAATTCCCTGGAATTCCCACTAAAGAAAAACTCCAACAGGTCTAAAAAAGAAAGCTTTATAAGAAGAAAGAAAAAGACATAAAAATGGTCTTTCTGTATTAAGGTGACAAATACAGGGGTCAATTGCTTAAAAGAAATATGAATAAACAGCCTTATTCAAAAAGAATACAATTTAAAACACTCCAGCAACTACACACATGTAAATACAAAAAACAAACAATATAAACCTATCTCTTTGTACTTAGAACTGGGAAACAGAAGATTAGAAAGGCAGGAGACAGAAAGATCACTCTCAGAGCCGAGAGGGTCAGACACAAGACAAAGAACAAAGAACTTACACCCAAAACTTCCCTCCACCCAGATTTGAAAAAGTCTTGTTTCCTGATTGGTCCTCTGGTCAGGTGTTTCAGGTTACTTCTTTCCAGGTGAAAGTTGGCCCGCTTCACCTGGTTGGCCAAGTCTTCCCCCAGTAGCATGGGGATGGAATAATTGTCATAGACTGCAAAAGTCCACATTCCTGACCAGCCTTTGTACTGGACAGGCAGTTCAGCTGTAGGCAAGTCTACAGCTTGTGACATGAAGGCGTAAATTGTCACTTGGGCCTTTGGGTTGATGAATATGGGGTCTACGAAGGATTGGTGGATAGCTGACACTTGTGCCGCCGTGTCTCTCCACGCAGTAACCTTCTTTCCGCCCACTCTCAAAATTTCCCTTCGCTCCAAGGGTATTTGAGAGGCATCTGGGCCTGGGGATCTTTGGTGTCATGGTGGTGTAATGAACTGCACTTGGTTTGGGTTCTTTGGGCAGTTGGTCTTGATATGTCCCAGTTCATTACACTTAAAGCATCTTCCATCTGACTGGTCACTGGGTCGAGGTGGGTTACTGGAGACTGGTGAGGTGGAAGAATAGTGTGTCTGTGGCTTTACTTGGGTTGTAGGTGGGGTTTTTGGCTGCCCTCGGTTGTAGGGTTTATGGTCAGTGTGCCCTCTGGGGTATTCGTTCCCCTTGACAGTAGCTTTCTTGCTTTCTGCCACTTCCATCCATCTGGCTCCAATCTCCCCCGCCTCGGTGAGATTTTTGGGTTTTCCATCTTGTATGTACCGTGTTATGTCCTCAGGAACACCATCCAAGAACTGCTCCATTTGTATGAGGAGGTGCAGTTCGTCTATGGATTTAACATTGTTTCCTGATATCCAGGCCTCATAATTTTTCCCAACGTAGTAGGCGTGTTTGGGAAATGACACATCTGGTTTCCACTTTTGGGTTCTGAAACGCCGACGGGCATGATCCGGGGTTATCCCCATTCTGTATCTGGCCTTGGTTTGGAAAAGTTTATAATCATTCATTTTCTCCTTAGGCATTTTAGCCACCACCTCTGCTAAAGGTCCACTGAGCTGTGGCCTCAATTCTACCATGTACTGGTCTACAGGGATGCTGTGCCCAAGACAGGCTCTTTCAAAATTTTCCAAGAAGGCCTCAGTGTCATCACCTGCCTTGTAGGTGGGAAATTTCTTGGGATGTGGAACCATAATTGGTGAAGGGTTGTTAGGATTGGCTGGAGCCTGTTGCTTAGCCTTTTCTAATTCCATGGCCTGTCGGTGGGTCTCCCTCTGGAGTTCTATCTGTCTTTTGTAGGCTGCCTCTTCTTCTTTTTGTTTCCTTCTGTGGGCCACCTCTTCTTCTTCTTGTTTCCTTCTGTGGGCCACCTCTTCTTCTTCTAGTTTCCTTTTGTGGGCTGCCTCTTTGGCTGCTTGTTCTCTTTTGTAGGCTGCCAGTTTGATGTTTTCTTCCTTTTCTTTCAGCTCCACCTCTTATTGTCTGAACTGCAGGCTCTGTTGCCTCCTGGGGTCTGCCTAACAACAGTGCCTTTTTCCCTTTCTTCCTCTAGCTAATCTTTTAAATGTAAATTAAACCAGAAAAACCACTTCATTTGCATGTGTATTGTGCTGGTACTTGCCTCCTAATGGGAGTGCTATTGTCTGACAAAAGACCTGTTTGTCACAGCTTAATGGTTCCTTGCTTAATATGCAAGCCAAAAACTGCCAGAGAGAGCAGAAAAAAAAATTCTCTCTGGTTCCTTTTAAAACCAAACCCTCTCCGCTTAAAAGCCCCTAGCAGAGAAAAGAAAATATAATATTCCTACTGGCTTCTGGATTCTATCTATCCCACCTCTGCCACCATGTCATAACATTTTTCCCAGATTTGGACTTTAACGTCCAAAATATGGGTGTTAGCATGAAAACCTCCAAGCTTAGTTACCAGCTTGGACCTGGTAAAGCTACCACCACCCAAAAAATTAGAGTGTTTTGGGGCACTCTGATCCCCCCAGCAACCTTCCCTGGGGACCCCAAGACCCAAATTCCTTGAGTCTTACAACAAAGGGGAATAAACCATTTCCCCCCCCCCTTCTCCCTTCCAGGTGTTCCCTCCCTGGGTTCCTGGAGAGACACACAGAAGCAAGCTCCGTGAAGCTAAACAGAGGGACTCCACCCTCCCTATTTCCAGTCCTGGAAACAGAAGTACCGAGAGGTCTAATCCTCCCCCCTTCACCCAGAGGGTATGCAAAGTCAGGCTTAGTAAATCTAACACAAAGAGTTTTTCCCCCTGACTTCTTCCTCCTACCAATTCCCTGGTGAGTTGCAGACTTAATTCCCTGGAATTCCCACTAAAGAAAAACTCCAACAGGTCTAAAAAAGAAAGCTTTATAAGAAGAAAGAAAAAGACATAAAAATGGTCTCTCTGTATTAAGGTGACAAATACAGGGTCAATTGCTTAAAAGAAATATGAATAAACAGCCTTATTCAAAAAGAATACAATTTAAAACACTCCAGCAACTACACACATGTAAATACAAAAAACAAATAATATAAACCTATCTCTTTGTACTTAGAACTGGGAAACAGAAGATTAGAAAGGCAGGAGACAGAAAGATCACTCTCAGAGCCGAGAGGGTCAGACACAAGACAAAGAACTTACACCCAAAACTTCCCTCCACCCAGATTTGAAAAAGTCTTGTTTCCTGATTGGTCCTCTGGTCAGGTGTTTCAGATTACTTCTTTCCAGGTGAAAGAGACATTAACCCTTAGCTATCTGTTTATGACAGTAACACCTGCAGAAACTCAGAATCCCATCAACCTCCCATTGATGGGGGTTCTTTGTGAAACCAAAGACACTTTATGGGAGTTCTGTAATTTTGCAGTTCACTGTTGGTGTGTCTAGTGCAGACAGAAATGAGCTGTGGAGGGAGGGATGGGGATGTATAGGAAGTTGGAAAATTGGTGTAATCAGTCAGAATGAAACATGTCCCAAATTTGGGTTCGTTATGTTGTGCAAAAGGGTATGCACACACATCTGCAACATGCTGCACCTCCTTCCAATTCTGAGCAACAGGTGAGCAGATGAGTACCACAAGTTCGTCAAAACACCTTGGGAACCATTACACCGAAGTTCAGCCCAAAATCAATATGTGGCATAGGCATAATGGTGTATGGGGAAGCAAACACTGTTACCTCAGAGCTAGTGTTGCTATTGTGAATTTTGAAATAATTGTTATTTTTCTTAAAGCCCCAGCAGCTGGAACCTTGTGAGCATCCTCTGGTTTATTTTTTTTTAAACTAAATTTCTAGTCCTCATTCTTGTGCCTCCTTTTCACTCTAAAGGATCAAAAAGAAGGAGACAAAAAAGAACCTATATTTATGTATTTATTTAAATCTCATTTTTATGCCAATCTCGTAATTTTAGGGACTTTATTCATTTATTATTTTTTAACACTCCTGGTTGGCAGTACAGAGTGCAGCAGCATATTGTTGTGGAGGATAACCAAGGAGGTGTGGCTGTCTGGGCAGGGAGAGCAGCAGGCTTGAGGATGGTGATTTGTTGCACTAGGGAGTGAGCGAGCTCATTGTCTCAGGAGAAAGAACTGAAGGAGGAGGTCACAGTGCAGACAAAGAATCTTAGACTCTGCGTGAGGAGAGGGAGCTGGAGGTACCACAAGGAGGTATGTACTGGGGGCTACAAAATATTTAGGCTGCTCACTTTCTGCCACAGTGCAAGAGTACAAGCCCCCACTCTTTATTTTTATTCTTATTACAGTAGGCCCCAGAGGCCCCTGTGAGGGTCAGAACTTCATTGTGCTATCCAGACACCAAGTAAAATGTAGTTCTTTCCCCATGGAATTAACTTAGATTGTAAAGAGAAGATATAATAAGAGGGTGTAACAAGGAGTGGGGGGTAAAAGATGAGGATAAGAACAGCCGTACTGGGTTAGACCAATGGTCCCTCTAGCCCAGTATCCTGTCTTCTAACAGTGGCCAATGCCAGGTGCCCCAGAGGGAATGAACAGAACAAGTTATCATCAAGTGATCCATTCCCTGTCACCCATTCCCAGCTTCTGGCAGAGGCTGGGGACACTATCCCAGCCCATCCTGGCTAATAGCCATTGATGGGCCTATGTTCCATTAATGTATGTAGTTCTTTTTTGAACCCTGGATAATAATAGGAGACCTATGCACACAATTTGAAGGTTGAGTTTGGGTTTGTTTGATTTTTGTTTTTTTAAGATATAATGATCTGGACAATCCCTACTGACTCTCTGCCTTGCAATTGAGTTAGCAATTTAGCAAAGGAATGACAGAAGTGGAACTGAAGGGATTTGAAGGAAGGTGGGGTAGCCCTTAGCTCAGGAAGGGTGTTCCTCATAGAATGCATGGCATGAAAGAAAGTGTGATGTTGTTAGCTGGTGAAGCAGTCGATTGGGCAGTCAAGGCTGGCATTGTTGGCAAAGCGGAAGAGGAAGGGAGAGAGCATAACCAGATGAGATACAAAAATGGATATGTAGGGAGCAGTTACATTGTGAATGGCCTTAAAGGTAAGGCCATAAAGCTTGTATTTGACATGATGGAGAAGGGGCAAGCACTTGGAAGAGGGGGTGATGTGGTTAGGATGACAAGCCAAGAAGATGATCTTGGCAGTAGCCTATTGAAAGGATTTGAGTGGGCTGAGGTTAGTGCCAGAAAAACCAGAGCAGGGTGTTGCAGTCAAGGCAGAAATGATAAAGGCCTGTGTGAAGGAGTTCACTCACCACAGGTGCCCTTGGTGGCTGAACTTAGGTCTGGCAGGCTCACTCTTTTCCTGTATGCCTGCTAACAGGCATTCCTACAATGGTCTGCCCCTTTCTTGTGACTCAGCCTTCTGGCCAGGTCAGGTCACATATTTATATATACCCCTTTCAGGGTATATAAAGTCAGACACAGGATAGCCTGTTGAGGAACAGATTACTGCTCACTGCTCACACTTCATTTGTCAGAAGCCACTAACCTGGAGAGGGAGAAGGAGGAGCTGGTGAATCTATTGCTGTGATCCCCTCTTGCTTGCTTTATAAGTAGTGTGTGATTTATCAAAGGACAATGTTGTGCCACTGCCAGAGATGGCCATTGACCACTTCTCTCACAGTGATCCATGGATGCAATTTGTTGATAAAATAACTTTTCTACCTGTGCCTCACTGTACATCTTTCAAGAAACTCTCCAACAAAGTGTCAATATTGTAATTAGGGTTGAGCAAAACTTGGAATTTTCATCCCAGAGGAAATTTCAATGTGTCAGGATTCGTTTATGTTCCAAAATGGGATGAAAAGACAATTTCCTGTGAAACGGAAATTCCAAAATGTTTTGTTTTGGAAATATTTTTGATCCAAGTGAAACATGTCAGCATTCCCAAAACGCAGTTTCAAGTCATTTCAACGTTGAACTGCATTTCCTTATGGTGGCACATTGCCTTACAGGATTTGTAATTCTGGAGCATGATGCGCCCATTCCCCTGCTATATACCAGGCTCCCCCGTTGGCCTGTACCTCCCATAATACACCAAGAATCATCTGACTCGCATGACTGAATGAACACTTCACCTTATGAGACTCATACTTCTCCAGGGACCCCAGCCCATAGGAGAGAATGGGGCCCAGAACTAAACTAATAGGAAAATACAATTCAATGTTTTATTGACCCATGTCTCAATGAAAAAAATGGGGACAGTTTAAACAACACAATATTCATATTCATATTGAACTGAACCCAAATCAAATATTTCATTTCAATTTTCCTGATGGAAAAATCAAGAATTTTCAGCAAAATCAAAAATTTTTTATAGAAAGTTTTGATTTTTGTGGAAACTGCATTTTCTGTCAGAAAATCATTCCAGCTGAAAATTCCTCACCAGATATACTTGTAATATCTGATGAAATACTATAGGGAAGATTGGACTGCTACCTTACCATTATGAGACCTCCAGTTTCTCTGCCCAGGAAATAAACATCTATAGTTTAAACAAAGCAAACAGCAACAGAATATCAAGCTGTACACGTGGAAAAAGAAAAATTCTGGATCCAGTTCTGCAGTATGCTGAGCACCCTGAACTCTCATTGAAGCTAATGGGCATTGAGGGCGCTCAGCCCCTGTTGGATCAGGTTCTCAGTTCGCTAACATATCTCAGTTCAAAGTCTTCCAGCTGATGGTAGCAACCCAAGTTAACAGATAAGTTAAAACATATATAAATATTATTTAAATCGTGATCATATTTCCCTTTTAGCAATTTTAATGTTTCTGCCACCCCAAAAGGAAACAATTCCCGTCTGCCATGGGGAAAAAATAGAACAGTTGAGAGAACTGTACGGCTTAGGTTCAAATATATGTTTCATTTTGTTGTTGGTGGGTTTAATCAGTTGCACAGAGAGCCTAATATATATGCAGAACTTTAATTTGCTTCTATGACAATTTGCCAGAGGGCAAATTGAATTGCACTAACTTGAGAAGTGGTGGCACTTTCCCTGCCCCTTTCTTGATAAGTTCAAGCTGAAGCAGAAAGCCTTGCTAATAGCACAGTGTCATAAACAGATAGCTAAGGGTTAATGTCTCTTTCACCTGAAGCACCTGACCAGAGGACCAATCAGGAAACCGGATTTTTTCAACTTTGGGTGGAGGGAATTGAGTGTCTAAGGTCTTTTGTTTTCTGCCTGCCTGCTTTCTCTGAGCTTTGGAGAAGTAGTTCTACTTTCTAGTCTTCTGTTTCCAAGTGTAAGGACAAAGAGATCAGATAGTAAGTTATATGGTTTCTTTTCTTTGGTATTTGCATGAATATAAGTGCTGGAGTGCTTTGATTTGTATTCTTTTGGAATAAGGCTGTTTATTCAATATTCTTTTAAGCAATTGACCCTGTGTTGTATTATCTCAATACAGAGAGAACATTTGTACTTATTTTTCTTTCTTTTTATATAAAGCTTTCTTTTAAGACCTGTTGGAGTTTTTCTTTACTTCAGGGAAATTGAGTCTGTACTCACCAGGGAATTGGTGGGAGGAAGAAATCAAGGGGAGATTTGTGTGTTGGATTGCTAGCCTGACCTTGCATTCCCTCTGGGGGAATAGGAAAGTACTTTTTGTTTCCAGGATTGGGAACAGAGAGGGAGATTCACTCTGTTTGGGTTCACAGAGCTTGTGTCTGTGTATCTCTCCAGGAGCACCTGGAGGGGGGAAGGGAAAAAGGATTATTTCCCTTTGTTGTGAGACTCAAGGGATTTGGGTCTTGGGGTCCCCAGGGAAGGTTTTTCAGGGGGACCAGAGTGCCCCAAAACACTCTAATTTTTTGGGTGGTGGCAGCAGGTACCAGGTCCAAGCTGGTAACTAAGCTTGGAGGTTTTCATGCTAACCCCCATATTTTGGACGCTAAGGTCCAAATCTGGGACTAAGGTTATTACATGAGTGGCAGCTGGTGGGAGATAGACAGAACCCAGAAGCCAGTAGAAATATTATATTTTTCTTTTCTCTGCTAAGGGCTTTTTAGCAGAGAGAAGCAGTTGGTTTTAAAAGGGAACCAGAGAGAATTTTTTTTTCTGCTCTCTCTCGCAGTTTGTGGCTTGCATGTTAAGGGTCTTTTGTCATGCAATAGCCCTCCCATTAGGAGGCAAGTACCGGCACTTATATGCATGCAAATAAAGTGGTTTTTCTGGTTTCCTTTCATTGAACATTAGCTAGAGAGAGAAAAGGAAAAAAGCACTGTTGCTAGGCAGACGTCAGGAGGCAACAGAACCTGCAGTTCAGAAGATAAACACCGGAGGGCACCCCAACACAAGAAAACAGGAACCATGACTTCTAAGGCAAAAATTGACGCCGAAGAACAAATCAAAGAAGCTGAACACAGGCGACAGATGGAGATGAAAGAAAAGGAAGAAAGCATGAAACTGGCAGCCTTCCAAAGAGAACAGGCAGCCCAAGAGGCAGCACACAAAAGAAAACTAGAAGAAGAAGAGATAGCCTACCGAAGGAAACAAGCAGAAGAAGAGTTGGCCCACCACCGAGAAATGGAAAAACACCAAAAAGAAATGGAAAAACAACAAAAAGAAATGGAAAAACAACAAAAAGAGAATGAAGAGAAGGAAAAACAGAGAAAACATGAACTGGAGTTGGCAAAAGCTGGGCTGCATGTGCCAGCCAACCCTAACAACCCGGCGCCAATTATTGCTCCACAGCACAGGAAATTTCCCACCTACAAGGCAGGTGATGACACCGAGGCCTTCTTGGAAAATTTTGAAAGAGCCTGTCTTGGGTACAGCATTCCCGAAGACCAGTACATGGTAGAATTGAGGTCACAGCTCAGTGGACCTTTAGCAGAGGTGGCAGCTGAAATGCCTAAGCACCAAATGAATGACTATAAACTTTTTCTAACCAAGGCCAGATACAGGATGGGGATAACCCCAGATCATGCCCGTCGGCGCTTCAGAACCCAAAAGTGGAAACCAGAGGTGTCATTTCCCAAACACGCCTACTACATTGCAAAAAACTATGAGGCCTGGCTAACAGGAAACAACATTCAAACCTTGGAAGAACTGAACCTCCTCATACAAATGGAGCAGTTCTTGGATGGTGTTCCTGAAGACATCACGCGGTACATACAAGATGGAAACCCCAAGAATATCGCTGAGGCGGGGGAGATTGGAGCCAAATGGATGGAACTGGCAGAAAGCAAGAAAGCTACTGTCAAGGGGAACGATTACCCCAGGGGGCACACAGACCATAAACCCTACAACCGAGGACAGCCAAAGACCCCACATACCACCCAAGTAAAGCCACAGATACCCTACCCTTCAACCTCACCAGTCTCCAGTAACTCACCTCGGCCCAGTGACCCATCAGATGGAAGATGCTTTAAGTGTAATGAACTGGGACATATCAAGGCCAAGTGTCCCAAGAACACCATGCGAGTGCAATTCATTACACCACCATCACACCAAAGATCCCCAGGCCCGGATGCCTCTCAAATACCCTTGGAGCAAAGGGAAAATTTGAGAGTGGGCGGAAAGAAGGTTACTGCGTGGAGAGACACGGGGGCACAAGTGTCAGCTATCCACCAATCCTTCGTTGACCCCAAATTCATCAACCCAAAGGCCAAAGTTACAATTTACCCCTTCATGTCACAAGCTGTAGACTTGCCTACAGCTCAACTGCCTGTCCAGTACAAAGGCTGGTCAGGAATGTGGACTTTTGCAGTCTATGACAATTATCCTATCCCCATGCTACTGGGGGAAGACTTGGCCAACCAGGTGAGGCGGGCCAAGAGAGTGGGAATGGTTACACGTAGCCAAACCAGGCAAGCTTCCAGACCCATTCCTGTTCCTGAACCGTCCACAGAGGCCCCGTCTGTGTTACCAGAGACCCAGACAGAGGTAGTGGACCCAGATTCCATGCCTACCACTGAAACAGCCACAGCATCTCCAGTCCCAGGCCCGGAACTGGAACAGCAACCAGCACCAGCAAGTGCAACCCCATCTTCAAACTCAACGCCAGAGGGCGCTAGCGAGCCAGAACTGGCAGAAGCAAAAGACAACCATACCCAAAAGGCTCAGCCAGAGCCTAAAATACCCTCAGGTGCACCAGCGGAGAGCGGTTCACCAGCAACGGAAACAACCCCATCACCTACATCGCTTCCAGAGGGACCAAGCCCAAGTCCACAGTCTGAGGAAGAACTGGTGACCCCAGCCTCAAGGGAACAGTTCCAGACTGAGCAGGAAGCAGATGACAGCCTTCAGAAAGCTTGGGCGGCGGCACGGAGCACCCCACCGCCTCTCAGCTCTTCTAATCGATCCCGGTTTGTTATAGACCAAGGACTTTTATACAAGGAAATTCTTTCCGGTGGACACCGGGAAGAATGGCAGCCGCAAAAACAGTTGGTGGTTCCAACTAAGTACCGGGGGAAGCTCTTAAGCTTAGCCCATGATCATCCCAGTGGCCATGCTGGGGTGAACAGAACCAAGGACCGGTTGGGGAAGTCCTTCCACTGGGAGGGGATGGGCAAGGACGTTGCCAAGTATGTCCGGTCTTGTGAGGTATGCCAAAGAGTGGGAAAGCCTCAAGACCAGGTCAAGGCCCCTCTCCAGCCACTCCCCATAATTGAGGTCCCATTTCAGCGAGTAGCTGTGGATATTCTGGGCCCTTTCCCAAAAAAGACGCCCAGAGGAAAGCAGTACGTACTGACTTTAGTGGACTTTGCTACCCGATGGCCGGAAGCAGTCGCTCTAGGCAACACCAGGGCTAACACTGTGTGCCTGGCCCTAACAGACATCTTTGCCAGGGTAGGTTGGCCCTGCGACATCCTTACAGATTCAGGGTCTAATTTCCTGGCAGGGACCATGGAAAAACTGTGGGAAACTCATGGGGTGAATCACTTGGTTGCCACCCCATACCACCATCAAACCAATGGCCTGGTGGAAAGGTTCAATGGAACTTTGGGGGCCATGATACGAAAATTCATCAACGAATTCTCCAATAATTGGGACCTAGTGTTGCAGCAGTTGCTGTTTGCCTACAGGGCTGTACCACATCCCAGTTTAGGGTTTTCACCATTTGAACTTGTGTATGGTCACGAGGTTAAGGGGCCATTACAGTTGGTGAAGCAGCAATGGGAGGGGTTTACGCCTTCTCCAGGAACTAACATGCTGGACTTTGTAAGCAACCTACAAAACACCCTCCGACACTCTTTAGCCCTTGCTAAAGAGAACCTACAGGATGCTCAAGAAGAGCAAAAGGCCTGGTATGACAGACATGCCAGAGATCGGTCCTTCAAGGTAGGAGACCAGGTTATGGTCTTGAAGGCGCAACAGGCCCATAAGATGGAAGCCTCATGGGAAGGGCCATTCACGGTCCAAGAGCGCCTGGGAGCTGTAAACTACCTCATAGCATTTCCCAATTCCTCACTAAAGCCTAAAGTGTACCATGTTAATTCTCTCAAGCCTTTCTATTCCAGAGACTTACAGGTTTGTCAGTTTACAGTCCAGGGAGAGGATGCTGAGTGGCCTGACGGTGTCTACTACGACGGGAAAAAAGACGGTGGCGTGGAAGAGGTGAACCTCTCAACCACTCTGGAACGTCTGCAGCGGCAGCAAATCAAGGAGCTGTGCACTAGCTTCGCCCCATTGTTCTCAGCCACCCCAGGACGGACTGAACGGGCATACCACTCCATTGATACAGGTAATGCTCACCCAATCAGAACCCCACCCTACCGAGTGTCTCCTCATGCCCAAGCTGCTATAGAACGGGAGATCCAGAACATGCTACAGATGGGTATAATCCGCTCATCTACCAGTGCATGGGCATCTCCAGTGGTTCTGGTACCCAAACCCGATGGGGAAATACGCTTTTGCGTGGACTACCGTAAGCTAAATGCTGTAACTCGTCCGGACAACTATCCAATGCCACGTACCGATGAGCTATTGGAAAAGTTGGGACGTGCCCAGTTCATCTCTACAATAGACTTAACCAAGGGGTACTGGCAAGTACCGCTAGATGAACCTGCCAAGGAGAGGTCAGCATTCGTCACCCATGCGGGGGTGTATGAATTCAATGTCCTTCCTTTCGGCCTTCGAAATGCACCCGCCACCTTCCAGAGGCTGGTAGATGGTCTACTAGCTGGACTGGGAGAATTTGCAGTTGCCTACCTCGATGGTGTGGCCATTTTTTCAGACTCCTGGCCCGAACACCTACTACACCTGGAAAAGGTCTTTGAGCGCATCAGGCAGGCAGGACTAACTGTTAAGGCCAAAAAGTGTCAAATAGGCCAAAACAGAGTGACTTACCTGGGGCACCAGGTGGGTCGAGGAACCATAAACCCCCTACAGGCCAAGGTGGATGCTATCCAAAAGTGGCCTGTCCCAAAGTCAAAGAAGCAGGTCCAATCCTTCTTAGGCTTGGCCGGATACTACAGGCGATTTGTACCACACTACAGCCAAATCGCTGCCCCATTGACCGACCTGACCAAAAAGACCCAGCCAAATGCCGTTAAGTGGACTGATGAGTGTCAAAAGGCCTTTACCCAACTTAAGGCAACGCTCATGTCTGACCCTGTGCTCAGGGCCCCGGACTTTGACAAGCCATTCCTAGTAACAACAGATGCATCTGAGCGTGGTATAGGAGCAGTGCTCATGCAGGAAGCAACAGATCACAACTTCCATCCTGTCGTGTTTCTCAGCAAGAAACTGTCTGAGAGGGAAAGTCACTGGTCAGTCAGTGAAAAGGAATGCTATGCCATTGTGTACGCCCTGGAAAAGCTACGCCCATATGTTTGGGGACGGCGGTTCCAACTACAAACTGACCATGCTGCACTAAAGTGGCTTCATACTGCCAAGGGGAACAACAAGAAACTTCTTCGTTGGAGTTTAGCTCTCCAAGATTTTGATTTTGAAATTCAACACATCACAGGAGCTTCTAACAAAGTAGCTGATGCACTCTCCCGTGAAAGTTTCCCAGAATTCAGTAGTTAAAAAGTGTTCTTAAAATGTAGAAGTCTGTTAGTTATATACTTAGGAGTATATGTAAAGGTGTATGTGTTGTATTAATCTGTTTATTTTCAAGTTCTAGAAGGAAATCGCCGCCAGTGAGCTTCCCCACTGTCTGCAATTTGGGGGGCGTGTCATAAACAGATAGCTAAGGGTTAATGTCTCTTTCACCTGAAGCACCTGACCAGAGGACCAATCAGGAAACCGGATTTTTTCAACTTTGGGTGGAGGGAATTGAGTGTCTAAGGTCTTTTGTTTTCTGCCTGCCTGCTTTCTCTGAGCTTTGGAGAAGTAGTTCTACTTTCTAGTCTTCTGTTTCCAAGTGTAAGGACAAAGAGATCAGATAGTAAGTTATATGGTTTCTTTTCTTTGGTATTTGCATGAATATAAGTGCTGGAGTGCTTTGATTTGTATTCTTTTGGAATAAGGCTGTTTATTCAATATTCTTTTAAGCAATTGACCCTGTGTTGTATTATCTCAATACAGAGAGAACATTTGTACTTATTTTTCTTTCTTTTTATATAAAGCTTTCTTTTAAGACCTGTTGGAGTTTTTCTTTACTTCAGGGAAATTGAGTCTGTACTCACCAGGGAATTGGTGGGAGGAAGAAATCAAGGGGAGATTTGTGTGTTGGATTGCTAGCCTGACCTTGCATTCCCTCTGGGGGAATAGGAAAGTACTTTTTGTTTCCAGGATTGGGAACAGAGAGGGAGATTCACTCTGTTTGGGTTCACAGAGCTTGTGTCTGTGTATCTCTCCAGGAGCACCTGGAGGGGGGAAGGGAAAAAGGATTATTTCCCTTTGTTGTGAGACTCAAGGGATTTGGGTCTTGGGGTCCCCAGGGAAGGTTTTTCAGGGGGACCAGAGTGCCCCAAAACACTCTAATTTTTTGGGTGGTGGCAGCAGGTACCAGGTCCAAGCTGGTAACTAAGCTTGGAGGTTTTCATGCTAACCCCCATATTTTGGACGCTAAGGTCCAAATCTGGGACTAAGGTTATTACACACAGAAGTAGTTCACACCATGTAATCAGCTTTGGAGAGTTTTCATGAAACTCCTGTCCTCATATTCCTGTTTACATTTTTCTTACCTTAATGAAAAGACTGTCTTTTTTGCAGGTATAAAGGTAGGACCAGTACTGCAGTAGAAGCGTCCCTGCTAATGTAAAGTTGATACGAAAGCACTTTCAGCTTTTATTAGTTACACTCATTTCCCCCTTTGGCTTAGTTCATGGTTTCTTCTAGCTCAACAAAAGATGATTTTCTCTGGTGTATACATAGCTTTAGCTCCTAATGATGGCTTTCTGCTTTACACTGGTGGTCCTCTGAGGCTGTTTGTTTTAGCATCTTGTGCTGACGGGTACATTTGGTGATAGCTTTGGAATACTAATGCTAATGCTGGTTCTCACAAAGCTTGGCTTTTGAAAAATGCTTTAGGCCATTCAGTACCCCTCTACCACGCTGAGCGACAAGAGGGCAGAAAGGCCATGCTCAGTAATGTTTTTTGTGCAAAGTAGCCCACAGGAATGGCAGCTCTTTGCTTCACATCCTTCTGCCCAGGCTTCTTACAAAGCTGTAGCCATCTATTTGCATAAATATCAGGCCTGTCCCTTGTTGCAGTCTTTGTTACATAAATGCTATCAAAGGAAATGGAGGGAGAACAGATTCGAACATCTTGCATTCCGCTCTTAGAAAAAAGTGTGATTGTATAACTAATTCACATTATTTTCTTTTTGGTTTTATTAGATTTCCTTCCCCCTCTGTCCCCATTCCAATTTTTTGTTTCAGAGTCACTGTTCCCCCTGACCTGTGGAGGGACATTAGCAATAGATACCTTGGAGCAATAGCACTTGCAGTGTTCTCTGCAGGAGAACCCTTCTACATTATTATGACCAGTGATTGATTTGCTTCAGGTTATTGTTCTCTTCCATTAACCCCTCGGCACAGTCACTCCTCATCACCCATTTCATGACAGAGATATGAGAACTTTACTGCCACTATATTTCTGATGATCAGCTTAACTTGCCCAAATCTCCTGTAGGTTAATGCATGATTGGTATATGCTGTACATACCAGTTACTAGTCTGCAGGGAAGGAGTTCACACAGTCTCCAATAGAAGAGGAGACAGTCCATAAACTAATCTTGCTATTAAAATGTTGTACACACAGTTAAAAGCTTAGTAACTATTGGTCAGTCTACCATATGTAGGCGTTATGCCTCCACGTCAGTCTCATTCATATGGGTAATATCAGAGTAACAAATAAAGAGAACCATTTCAACTAGGGCTATTGATTAATCACAATTAACTCATACGATTAACTAAAAAAAACCGCAAAATTAAAAAAATTAATCATGATTAATCGCAGTTTTAATTGCACTGTTAAACAATAGAATACCAATTGAAATTTATTAAATATTTTTGGATGTTTTTCTACATTTTCAAATATATCGATTTCAATTACAATACAGAATACAAAGTGGACAGTACTCACTTTATATAATTTTTATTTCAAATATTTGCACTGTAAAATTATTAAAAAAAATAGTATTTTTCAATTCACATACAAGTACTGTAGTGTGATCTCCTTATCATGAAAGTGCAACTTACAAATATAGATTATTTTTGTTACATAACTGCACTCAAAAACATAACAATGTAAAACTTTAGAGCCTACACGTTCATCAGTCCTACTTCTTGTTCAGCCAATCGCTAAAACAAACAAGTTTGTTTACATTTGCAGGAGATAACGCTGCACGCTTATTTACAATGTCACCTGAAAGTGAGAACAGGCGTTCGCATGGCACTGTTGTAGCTGGCATCACAGTATATTTACGTGCCAGATGCACTAAAGATTCACATGCCTCTTCATGCTTCAGCCACCGTTCCAGAGGACATGTGTCCACGCTGATGACGCTTGTTAAAAAATAAATGCGTTAATTAAATTTGTGACTGAACTCCCTGGGGGGAGAATTGTATGTCTCCTGCTCTGTGTTTTACCCGCATTCTGCCATGTATTTCATGTTATACCAGTCTAAGATGATGACCCAGCACATGCTGTTCATTGTAAGAACACTTTAACTGCAAATTTTGACAAAATGCAAAAAAGGTACCAGCGTGAAATTTCTAAAGATAGCTACAGCACTCAACCTAAGAAGCTGAAGTGCCTTCCAAAATCGGAGAGGGATGAGGTGTGGAGCATGTTTTCAGAAGTCTTAAAGGAGCAACACTCTGATGCAGAAACTACAGAACCCAAACCACCTTCTGCTGGTGGCATCTGACTCAGATAATGAAAATGAACATATATCAGTCCGCACTGCTTTGGATCATTATCGAGCCGAACTCGTCATCAACATGGAGGTACGTCCTCTGGGAAGGTGGTTGAATCATGAAGGGACATATGAGTCTTTAGCACATCTGGCATGTAAATATCTTGCGACGCTGGCTACAACAGTGCCATGCGAATGCCTGTTCTCACTTTCAGGTGACATTGTAAACAAGAAGCGGGCAGCATTATCTTTTGAAAACGTTTTCTGAGCAATTAGCTGAACAAGAAGTAGGACTGATTGGACTTGTAGGCTCTAAAGTTTTACACATTATGTTTTTGAATGCAGTTTTTTGTACATAATTCTAGTTGTCAGTTTGACTTTCATGAGAAAGAGATTGCACTACAGTACTTGTATTAGGTGAATTGAAAAATTTTATTTCTTTTGTTTTCTACAGTGCAAATATTTGTAATAAAAAAATGTTAAATGAGCACTGTACACTTTGTATTTTGTGTTGCAATTGAAATCAATATATTTGAAAATGTAGAAAATATCAAAAAATATTTAAATAAATGGTATTCTATTGTTTAACAGTGCGATTAATAACACGATTAATCATGTTCCATGTTTTTAATCGTATCAGAGGGGTAGCCATGTTAGTCTGGATCTGTAAAAGCAGCAAAGAGTCCTGTGGCACCTTATAGACTAACAGTCGTATTGGAGCATGAGCTCCAGCATCATGCATCTGACGAAGTGGGTATTCACTCACTAAAGCTCATGCTCCAATATGTCTGTTAGTCTATAAGGTGCCACAGGACTCTTTGCTGCTTTTTTAATCGTGATTGTGATTAATTTTTTTTTTAATCGCTTGACAGCCCTAATTTCAACTAAATAGCTAAATTAGCCAAGTGATTTATTGAGCTGTCTGGGGTCTCTGCTTACATACACCTTTCTTCACACCCAACTTCAACAGAACGAAATTAGCAGTGTCTTCACTGACCTCCAACCAGCTGTCACTTGGTATTAGCCCAACCTGCTTCTATGTAGTCAGGGAGATTTCAGGGACTACATCATAGCGATTCCCTCATGCGTTTGAATGGTAACAAGTAATTTTTGCCTGAATGACGTTCAGCTTTTGAATACCATGATGTTTGTACTACTTCCTATTACTAAGCAGATACATCTTCAAGTAGTATATAAAATCTTCTGATACTTGCCGTCAGGCCCCTTGAATACTCTAACTTGGTGGGAAACGCTAATTGCAAGATGATAGAATTCCATTGTGTAAATTCCATGCACAAAGCCAGGTGGCACAAATTAAAACAAAAACATGGAATGAACAAGCCAGGTATCCATTTTGATCCTGACCATTTTGTTTGTTGGTTGTATCACTTTCTCCCAATTCTTTGTTTTTTGCCCTTCGGACTGTAAACTCTTTGGAGCAGGGACTGTCTCTTTCTACACAGGAATGTGCAGTGCCTAGCCCATTTTGAGTAGTATAAATACTAGTTTGTTTTCTGTTAGGTTCTTTTGTTTATGGCTATATTTACCGCTAGATATTACTGACTATTGTAGGCGAGCTTGATATAGAGAAATCACTGTAACTGTAACCGACTGTCTTCGAGGGACAAGTGGTGTTCAGCCACCCGCGATTGGGCAATGAATGAATAATGTATTTCTCCTTCAAAACCTACATAAATCATGACACAAAAGAAGGAATTGCTAAATAATTTTTAAAACCTAATACAGATTTTGTTTTTATACTATTAGGTGAACTTTCTGTGGAAGACAATCAGGACCCTTTCCTTGTTAGTATACATATCATCGCAGACCCTGGTGAATCCAAAGTTCTCCAGCAAGCCATTGATAAACTGTTAGCATGGATCCATCCAGACCTCCAATTGTTCCGAGTCTCAGAAAGACGGGTCTCAAGGAAGCACAGGAAGTCTGGTAAGGCTGCTGTTTCTCAGCCAGCCCTTGCAGTCATTCTGTTCCTGCAGGAGGAATATGGAGAAGAACCAATCTTACAGCTCCATGAAACCTTTCAGAGACCACCTTGGCATTACCACCATACAGAACGAGTGCATGGCAAGTTCCTCCCTTACATGCCATGCAGTCAGGACTTCTTCACTTTGGCCCATGGGACCCCTTTGTGGGCCATCCGACCAGTGCATTATGGGAGAGAAATTATCCGCTTTGCCATATACTGCAGGAATGAAAACTTTATTGACATTATGAAACTGTACCAGTTAATCCTGAAAAGACCGGTGTGTCAGAAAAAGGCAGACTTTTGTGTCTTTCCTGTCTATTCTAACATGGATATAGACATTCAGTTCTCTTTAAAAAGACTCCCTAAGGGCCAGATTCCAACCCCTACAGAGTCAGCGGTGCTGGAATTCCGAGTAGATGTTGGACAGCTTATTCCTCTCTTGCCCAATCCTTGTAGCCCAATCAGTGAAGGCAGATGGCAAACAGAAGACCATGATGGGAATAAGATCCTTTTGCAGGTATTCTTTAACTTCTCTAATTTTGTATATGATGAAACAGAAACATATTTGTTAATTTGTACAAGAATGCTAATTTGTCCCAGAACAGCAAATAAAGGGCGGGGCTTCCATAACAATATCCTGGTAGGCAGACCCAAGAAAATACTGCTAAAAAGAGAGTTTATAAAATCTTTACTGATGTAAAAATATATAAATCAATACAGCTGTAGGTGACACCATGATGTTCATATGTCCCTTAGCCCCATGTTAAGCAAAGAAGAGACTGAGATAAGCCAAGTATGGAAAAGGGAAAGATTGTGAAATGATAGCTAAAGGTGCATGTTTTTGCAGTTTTTATAAGAAACATGAATACCCAGACCACACATCTTAATAAAATAGCTATTAGTGACTAGCTCTTTATTAGAGGTAAACAGAATTTTTGATGGTACAAATTATTTTCTTACATATGTATTAAAACACTGGGTGACCAACTGCACGTTAATAGATGGCACAGGAATCTTCTTGTTCTGCAAAATAGCTATCAGACCCAGAAAAAACGAGAAAGAAGCAGAGAAGCAACCTGAGCTGTTTAGGAGACCTGCTCCGTGCAATCTGCCTTCTCAATCTTATCTCAAGCTGCATGTACTCATAGACAGATTCTGTGGAGAGTTTGGTCAATCGGAGGGGAAAGGTCATGAAAGGCACAGTACCCATACTATATCTCAGGCTGCTTAGAGTCACTTCAACATATGCAAGTGAGTTAAATAGAATAACAAATAACAAGCTTTCCAAAACTGCACTCTTCATCAAGATACAGTAACTCCTCGCTTAAAGTCATCCCAGTTAACATTGTTACGTTGCTGATCAATTAGGGAACATACTCATTTAAAGTTGTGCAATGCTCCCTTCTAACTTCATTTGGCAGCTGCCTGCTTTGTCCGTTGCTTGCAGGAAGAGCAGCCCGTTGGAGCTAGCTGGTGGGGGCTTGGAACCAGGGTGGAACGGCAGCTCCCCTATCAGCTCCCCATTCCCCTATGTTTCCTGTGCAGCAGTCGCCCAGCAAGCTAGCAATCAGCAGTTCAGCTGTCCCTCCCCACACTGCCATCAAGGCTGGCTTTATGATTTATATTTCTGCTCAATAAAAATAGCCCACATCCACTGTTAATTTTCACTTTATTTTTAAAAATCCATGGGACAGATCATCCCCTAAATCCACATGCTATTAATGCTAAGTATGTGTGTCAAGGAAAGTTAGACCCTTACATTTAGAAGAATGTAATCATTCCGATTTTAAAGGGGAGAGGTTTACAGTGAATTTTATTTGTGAAAGTTGCCCTTGCTATTGAAGTTCTCTATCTACAGAACAGGCACCATAGGTTTGATCCTTTTGCTTCGTGGAGCTCAGGCTGCTGACAGTTGTGGGAAGTTCTGCTTGAACTTGCTGAGCGCCCATATCTCTTTCTGTCCTCTGCACACTTCTGTAGAGTTGAGTGTGCGCAGACCATCTCTGTAATGTAGCGGCTGTGTGCCCGTAGCTCTTCTCACTGGCAAGATCACCGCACCGTGCACCTTGCTATTGCAGATCCCACCTATGCGGTAGCTCTACCCCTTGCTCCACTGGCAGCAACGGCACTGCCCCACATAGGTGCCTCAAGTCTGACTGCAGCTGAGAAGGCAATTCGCTTTTCCTGACCATCCAGTCCTTGGCCTTTCTGCTGAGACTGACACTCATTTTAGTTGTTGGACTGGTTTTTGTGATGTGGACTGGTTAGGCACTAGGTTGGGATAACCAGTTCATTTCAGAATGGCCACGAACCACCTTGATGTGGGAACCACTTGTGATTACCTTCACTTACTGCTTTTCTTCTATAGATTAAAGGGTCCATGTCCTATTAGTAATCTCTTGAACAGTGAAATTCTCTCTGATTCCAGGTTTTAATAGTGAATCTTCCAACTACAATAATTTACAGCACAATGACACTGAATGAAAAAAATTGTAATATCTTTGCTTAGGGTACTGTACAGGGGTTTAAACATTCCATGGCTATTGCCACAGTATCCGTATTAATTTTCACCTCCCATCAGAATGACATTCTAATATTTTTCAGCTTGCATATAGGTTTATGTTATTAATAAAAAGAATATTTTTGATTGCTACATACTCAATGATTATCTCCACATGCCAAAAGTATCACTTATACACACCAATAATAAATCTATACTTCAGAGTAATAAGAAAGTATTTAATGTGACTGGGATTTTAATATACTTCAGCAATGTGACCTATGTGTATCTTGTAGTGTACTTACAGGGGTTGGGACTCCTGCCAACCAGTAAAATTGATCCATCCTCTTAATCCATTGTGTAAATGCAGTTATCGGGGAGCTTAGATTAAGTAAGAGCAAGAAAAAAAAGTATTAATGGATGAGTCTGGCATCTGATATCCTTTGTTTGCAAAGATAACAATCTTCCAAAAATGTTTTGTTGTGGCATATTTGCTTTGTCTGCTTCCTCAAATTAACTCAAACAGCCTGATCTTATTCCAGCGGAAGTCAAGGGTAGATATGCTGTTGGATTTAGTGTGAGCAAGATTGTCTGTGATCAGTACTGGTTCTGTCATTATTTTCATATGCTGAATTTTTACAATGTATGTAGTAGTTCAGTAAATAACTGTCAAGCATTTCAGTGTAACTCCCAAAAGTCAATCTGTGAGTGCAGAGGTATTCCATCTATGTAAATGAAGGCATTCTGTATGGCCCTGATAAATATGTACAGTACAAAATATTTAAAGACAAGAAGAATTAAGGTTACTGAGCTAAATGAATATCAGATAAGTTGTACTATATAAAAAGGGATCAAAAGCTTGTATATGACAATTTATTTGTTAATCTAGTAAAAGGTTTGCCTTTATCTATCTTGCCTGTGTTCTTCAAAACCAGTATAGCTACAAACACTTTGAGATAAATAGCAGAGTGCATTTCTATTTTCAAAGTCTGAGCAATTGCAGTTAAAAGAACAAAAGGGAAGAGAGGGGAACAAACTAACTAGAAATCAAAGGAAGTGTAAAGGAAATAGAAAGTCAAGGACAGCCGCCAAAAAAAGTGGGGAAGTACAACTTCTGCAGAACAAAACTAAAGGATGGTGATTAAAGAAAAGTATGAGACACCTTAAATTAATGGTGCAAGTGGATAGAACAAATCTGATGAACAGTAAAAGGAAAGGAAGGCAAGGAGGGATTTTGACTGGACAGAAGGACAAAAAGAACAGCCTTTACAAAAATTTCCTTTATTTTCTTAGTGTGCTAAAAATTAGAGAAACAAGGTAGGTGAAGTCATATCTTTTATTGGACCAACTTCTGCTGGTTAAAAAGACAAGCTTTCAAGCTATGCAGGGCTCTTCTTCAGGTCTAAGAAAGGTCTCAGAGCATCACAGCTAAGTACAAGGTGGATCAGATTGTTTAGCATAAATAGTTAACACATATTTCAAGGGACCGTTCAGGGTGAAGTGTCCTCTTAACACTCCTGCACTCATAAGACAAAAAAGGGGATTAGTGGCTTATAGATTGTTGTACTAAGCCATAAATCTAGTGTCTTTAGATTTTTAGTATCTAGTAAAGTTATGAATTTAAGCTTCTAGCCTCATCATTTGTGTAGGTTTCTTTTGAGGACAAGGACTGAGAGGTCATATATGGAGTGATCATTTTGTGAAAAGTGTTTCCCCAGAGGTGATGTGGTATTTTTATCTTTTATCGTTTTTCTGTATGAGTTCATTCGAGAGCGTAGTGATTGTCTGGTTTCACCCACATCATTTTAGTGCACTGGATGAGGTACACCACATCTTGTGATAGGCATGTGTTGGACATGTTGCTGAAAACAACAGTCTAATTACAGATATAAGAAACTAATTTTTGCCTCCTGTTTCAAAAAAATTTGTCCTCTCAGTGTTTCTCCTGCAAGATATGCTCTGCTTTAGATGTTTGTGGATTCTCTAGTGTCAGTGATGGTTTTAATAGAAACACACAATCCTAAATGGAGGTCTTGGAAGCTAAGTAAAATAGGAAGTGATCTTTCAGCCATCCTGTCCTTCACCATGAATCAGAGACAGCCTCTTTTATATCTTTTTATTTAAAAAAATTATCTTAAATAGAATACCAATATATCGAATGCCATTTTAAACATAACATACGGTCAAAAAAAAGCCAGTGTACATATATAATGTTATAAGATTCCTATTGTGATGACTGGGACTATAAATTCACTGTAATTGTGAGCTCTGCTGTAAAAAGTGAGTGAAAGTTTCTAAAATGTCATAATAATCTATAACAACAAATGTTGATGGGGAAAGGTGCAAAAGGGAGACATACATTGAATTAGTCCAAACAAAGAGGCCTACTAATATAACTCAAGGATCATGCCTGGTAAACAAGAAAAGTATGGGATCAAAAATCAATGGACTAATATTGGTGTGTTGGGAATTAAGCCTAATTAGTCAACAAAATAATGAGGGGATGGGCTATTCCATCACACAGACACACCACTGCTTTTTGGGGTTCTTGAAAAGAAAAGATTTTGGGGGACTGCGGACGGATGTGGATGCTGGCTGACTCAAAGACGAGGAAGAAGTGAGCTTCGCCATCATGGCTGCCACCCTGCCATCTCCTGGAACCCTGGGATCTACCACGACACTGTTCAGCCTCAGTTGCCCTGATCCTGAGAGATGTCCTGATCAGACTGGGTCAGAGAGAGAGAGTGGGATCCTGATATCACCTCCTCCACTGGCTCTAGCTAAATCCCAACCATCAGCTGGGATGTGAGATTTTGTCATCCCTGCCCATGTGTCCTTTTCCTTCACTTTGTTCTCTTTCATATCCTTCTCTTGTTTTCTTCTTGTCTAATAAGAGTCTGCCTTAGCCAGCCAAGACTGGGCATTTTGCAACATGGATGAAACTCTCTGATCAGAGAGTTAAAATTAAAAGCAATGCTCTGAGTAGCTTGGTGCTGATACGAGTTTGTCAGATCTCAGAGAGGCTAATAAGACTAAATGACATGCCTGTGTTTTGCCATCAGTGAGATTGCACGTGAAAGTCAATCAGAAACCGAAGCTGCATTTTCTATATTTGCTGTTCTTTTCTCTCCCCTTTTGTGTGTATTTGTCTTGTTTTGCCTTCTAGGAAACTGGATCAGACTTCCAACAACACTAGCAGTAACATCTCCAGTTCATTTCAGCTAACCTCTTCTCCCGCCCTCTTCCCCCCATCCCCAAAAAAGGACAGTTATTACTATCTTTAATACCTTCCATGTCAAATGCTGAACTGTTTCCTTCTTTTCTGTATCTTTAATAAAGGATTTAACAGATTTGTAATAATGTGTTTGCCATGGTACTAAGCAGGCAGAGATCTCTGACAAAGTCATTTTAACACCTTTGACTCTTTGGGTCCATATATTCCATCGAAGTTAATACAACAACCCATCTAACAGAGTAAGATACTAATTGGCGTGAGGAAGGGTGTCAAAATCTGGCCCTTAGATCTTTGTAGTTGGGACTGTCCCTTACTCTGTGTTTGTACAGGGCCCTGGTCTCAGTTGAGGCCTATAGGAACTACTGAAATAAAACGGACTAATAAGAGAAATCTTTTTTTTTAAAGGTGGAAATTTCCTTTCTTCTGTCAACATGCAAAATGTTAACTAGCAGCCCTGGATTCTTCTCAGCAGATGTAGGAGGCCCTAATAACATAGACTCTGTAGATCTCTGTAACTTTCACCAAAACTTGTTTCCTTGATTTCTGAATGTTTGACTGAATATCCTTCAAAAATTCTGTTTTGATGTGGAGAGATTGTAATTTCTCATAGACTTCATGAAGATTTGTGAAGACTACAGTGAGCATGAGTAACCAACCAAGCATTAGGTTTTAAAAATATATTATTTTTTATTATAAAGCTAATCCGTTCAATCAACAGTTGTTCTCTTATGGGTATTCATGCAAAGGCTTAGGTGGTGTGGACAGATATATCATCCTCTCTATTTGGAATTTCAATCAAAATCAACCTTTTTTGGTGTTCTAGGGGCTGCACAAGTGGCGTGTCAGTTTGTACACAGAGTTTTTGTTCTGTCAGATGGCTGATCCTTTTCCAGTGTAGCTGGAGCTTTTGTTTCTAACACAAGCAGCACAGATATACCAGACAGTGCTTTGTCAATCTGCGGTGAGGTAATGGGCATTGCAAAAAGCAAACTGTAAGGAGGCTGAAGAAAAAAAAGTGTGAGATTTTGCTTCTGACGTCAGACAAAAGATTGGCCCCACCTGGGGAATATAAAGGCATTATGCTAAAAAGAACATCTGACATGTCCATGTCATTTACATTAACAGATAAAAACAAGTGTTTTTCTATTTTCATCTCTCCAAGGTCAGAGTAGCAGAGGAAGATCAGTCTCTCTCGCTCATGTTTCATGTCTCATTTTGATCCATCACATTCTGAAAATGGGTTCCAATTCTTTTACTATTTTTTAAATTTTTATATACATTTAGTTGGTAAAAGCAAAGAGGAACAGCAAATTGCCTAGCTCTCTGTATACAGTAGTTGACTAGTAGGTAGAGGCATGGTGTAGTGGCCTCAACACAGGACTGAGGGCCAATTTCCCCCGAGTTTTAATCTAGGCTTGTCAAACCCTAGTCCCAGATTTGGACCTTAGCGTCCAAAATATGGAGGTTAGCATGAAAACCTCGAAGCTTAGTTACCAGCTTGGACCTGGTACTGCTGCCACCACCCAAAAAATTAGTGTGTTTTGGGGCACTCTGGTCCCCCCGAAAACATTCCCTGGGGACCCCCAGACCCAAATCCCTTGAGTCTCACAACAAAGGGATATAAACCTTTTCCCTTCCCCCCTCCAGGTGTTCCTGGAGAGATACACAGAAGCAACCTCCGTGAATCTAAACAGAGGGATTCCACCCTCCCCGTTCCCAGCCTGGAGAACAGAATTACCGAGAGTTAATCTCTCTTTCCCCCCTCACCCAGAGGGTATGCAAAGTCAGGCTAGTACATCTAACACACACAAGTTTTCCTCTGACTTCTTCCTCCCACCAATTCCCTGGTGAGCACAGACTCAATTTCCCTGAAGTTCCTCACTAAAGAAAAACTCCAGCAGGTCTTAAAAGAAAGCTTTATATAAAAAGAAAGAAAAATACATACAAATGGTCTCTCTGTATTAAGGTGACAAATACAGGGTCGATTGCTTAAAAGAAATATGAATAAACAGCCTTATTCAAAAAGAATACAATTTAAAGCACTCCAGCAACTATAGACATGTAAATACAAAAGAAAAAAAACCATATAACTCACTATTTGACCTCTTTGTACTTACAACTGGGAAACAGAAGATTAGAAAGCAGGAAATAGAAAAATCCTTCTCTAGCTGAGAGAGATGCAGGCAGAAGACAAAGAACTCAGACACAAACTTTCCTCCACCCAGAGTTGAAAAAATCCGGTTTCCTGATTGGTCCTCTGGTCAGGTGCTTCAGGTTACTTTTTTTTCAGGTGAAAGAGACATTAACCCTTAGCTATCTGTTTATGACAAGGCTAAAATATGTTTTCCCTCTGATCTCCAGCAAATCAGAATTTAGAGATGGAAAAGTCCTATTCATTTATCTAATCCAGCTCTCTACCAGTAGAGGAGTATCCACTAACCTACATTTGCTAGTGTTTTCTCCGGCCTGGTATAAAATGTGCCAAGAGGTAGAATTTCCACTACTTCACTTGGGAGATTATTATACAGTCTAATAATACATCGTGTTGTTAGGATGGTTTACCATGATGTGGGATAAAGGGCTTCTGAAAGTGTTCTAGCAAATATTGCACTTGCCCATATAATTTAAGAGGGTATTTGAAAATGTGACCCATAAATTATAGGTCATCTTATTATTAAGGGGCTTATTCCTTCACCCTCTCACTTCCCTGGTCCTTCTCGCATGAACAGAGAGCAACAGTACCCGAAGTCCAAAGACGCAAACAATTCGATGTTTATTGGGGTGAACTTCCAGCAAGCACGATTCCAGTTTCCTTCCTTAGTGTCCCCCTTCCCAGCTCTGACACCACAGAGCCTTGCTTGTGTCCCTGTTCCTGTTCCCATCCCCTGTTCCCATTTTCCCCTTTAGCAAAACATGATTTTAATTCCCCCACCCCCCAGTCCCTGTTCCCATTTCCCCCCCTACCTTCCTGATTGACTGCAGACTATATAGTAAAATCTGAGTTTTGCTTAGCTATTCCTTAACCAATTATTTTACTGAAATTTAACTAACCAATCCTAACATACTGTAACATGGTTATTTAACCAATTATACCCCACCACCTTAATTGGTTTACACCCAGCAAAATTAATTATACAGTAGACAGAAACAATTACAGAACCAGACAGAGACCATGCAAATAAACATACAAAACAATACAGAAGTGAGGATTTCACAACTACATCTATACAGACATAAGAGTTTTCCAGCTGTGTCTATTGATAAGTGAGTTCTTGCCAGACAGAATGCTATTAAACTAAGGCCTTGGCTACACTGGCACTTTACAGCGCTGCAACTTTCTCGCTCAGGGGTGTGAAAAAAACACCCCCAAGCGCTGCAAGATACAGTGCTGTAAAACGCCAGTGTAAACTGTGCCGCAGCGCTGGGAGCGTGGCTGCCAGCGCTGCAAGCTAATCCCCATCAGGATGTGGAGTACGTGCAGCGCTGGGAGACCTCTCTCCCAGCACTGGCGCTGCGACCACACTCGCACTTCAAAGCACTGCCGCGCTTTGAAGTTTCGAGTGTAGCCAAGTCCTAAGTTTCCTTTTACATCTTCTAGGCTCTACCCTTCCTCTGGAGGTGATAGGAATATCAGGACAGGATTGTATTCCTAATAGCCCAATAGCACCTTATTTCAATGTGACTAGTTTGGAATGTGAGGAAGTGACCATATACTTCCCAGCTTACGGCTGCCTAACTACATCTTAGCTGATGGCCTTAGCCTGTCACAGTAAGAGAAGGCCATTACAGAGACAGACAGTGATTTTTGATTCTTTCTTTTATACCTCTATAACTAGCTAAGTGATAAGAATATACCTAAATTCTTAAAGTATAGGCCTTTGCAGACAGGCCTGAATATCTATATCCTAATGCTTATTACAAATATTTGTACATAAAGAAACTGTGGTGCAGGGATATAGTAACTTGCCAAAGACATCACAATGCAAGAGTAGAATCCATATGTCCTTTGGATTTCCAGTCCTTTGCGTTATCCATTAGACTATCCTCATTGCCAATGTTAGATCTGTCCCCCAAAGCATTTTTTAGATCTTCTAGTACAAGTCATTTGACTTGATAACTGTATTTGTGATCTAATATTTCAAAGGCCCCAGTCTAGGAATCCACAAATAAGGACTCTTAACACCTGCAGGGAGTCCCATTGTGTCTAGCTTCAGTTTCTACCAGTGCATGTTTTGTCTAAATATTTATCACCTATTTATTTTTTAATTACTTAATCTGTTTGCCATGCAGTTTATCTCACAGTAGAACAATTCTGCAGAGAAAATCAGAACAATTAGTGAGTGTAAACTGTATTCCTATACTGGACAACAATATAACAAAATAATTTCCTGCACAAACACGGGAAGTGATGAGATTGTTTGTGTCCTTGAAAATGAAATACTGCATTATGTAGGCTATCCAGAAATGTCTTCAAATACAAATTGATGTTTTTTTCATCAATATACACCTATTAAGAGCATCTGCATAATTTCTAAAATTTATCTTGCCTTCTGCATAAATAAAAATAATATAGCTGCAAATTCATCTCTGGTAAAACTTCATTGACTACCATTCAATTTGAGCCATTCTGTTTGACTCTTTTGAAATCTTGATCCCTTATCTATTAATGAAGCTGGTACAGTACTGTAGCTAATTTTAGTCAAAGATTCAGTTAGTTCTGTGTGGCATTAAGAATAGCCTATTACATTATGGATGGATGGATTATGGATTATGATAGATGAAAAGATGGATTATGAATTACCATAGCTTCATGAGTTAGTGTATTCATCTACAATACATAAAAGAACTCAACAGGGTTTATGTCCCATAATGCACCTTTGGCATGGACAGTTACAAATGAGCAAACAATTTTTTTGGAGATGTGAAAGTACCTCGTTACCTCTAAAATCAATGTAATAGATAATGAAAGATTTAAACAGCACATCTTTGCCTCCAAGACCATTGGGGTGTGCAGTACTGAGCAATGAGCAACAACAATGCTTGGAGGTTGTCTAGGCATTAAAGTAACAGTAAGTTGCTATCTGCACTAAATTTCAGTTGTTACCATCTTAAAATTCTTAAAATGTATCTAGTAATATAATTTAAAATATAAACAACTAAGGTATTTGCTGAATAAGTCTGCAAGCTGTCTAGGAATGGATGTGGAAGCTTGAGAGGTGAGATACTTTCTCAGTTCTGATACATTATCTGTGTGGTACAGTATTTGAACCATGCTGTGTTAAGTCATGAGGTGGAGGACAATAAATAAGGTATTGGCTTATTTGGGCCTAATTCTCACTTTGGATGTGTGTGAAGCTCCTGCTGCAGTCTGTGGGAATTGCCTGTAAGCGTATCTGGGGGCAAAATTTGGTATTTTGAATTATGTGAGAAATTCCAGTAAAGCTTTCAAAAGAAGTGATTTAAATACAAACTGCTGAGCTCATATTGAAATAACTAATATGAGGAGAAGGATCCAGGAAGTAATTAACCATTCAAAAAAGGTTTGCTAGGAATAGGGATGGGCAGGAGTGGGGAGAAAAAGGTCCCTTGCTCAGACAATAGATCTTGGAGATAGGGCAATGTTAAAACAGAAGGGTGACGTGAGTGTTCTTCAAAGAGTGGGAGACACTGGTTTTGACTGACACTAAGAATTGAAGTGTTTCAGGGTAATGATATGAGGGCAAGGCTATAGGTGACAGTGGTGGCATTGGTGCCCTTCTATCATTAGAATTGAGGTTGAAGGCTGGGGAGAAAGGGCTGATGATGACCATGAAGTTCTTCTTCAAGTGATGGTCCCTATTGTATTCCACCGAGGGGATTCAAAAACTGGGCTTCCTGCCCTCGTTTGTTTTCCATCAGTGACGAGCACCGGTGCTGATTGTACTGTTTGGGAAATCCCACATCACGTCCAGGTGCGGTATCTTCCTCTCCTTCCCTGTCCGTACATGGGAAAGATGAGCTCTTTGCCTCAAAAATCACCTCATGGAGGCTGCAATGGGGCCAAAATCGGATCCTGGCCAGGGAATCCCCCCATCCATCAGCCTGAGCAACCTTAGAGCGCTCCCCCTACCATGGAAACTTCCTCTGGCTCTGCCAGTACCAGTGCTACAGACCCAATGCAGGGACCTAGCCATGAGTCATGGAAGCATGCTCATAAGCAAGGCCATAAGTCTTCCTCCAAGTCCAAGAAGGACGTTGCCCTGTCAACGAGTTCCAGCCATGGAGGAACGAATTGTTCCAAGGCTCACAAGAGTGACAAAAGGTAGGCAGGAAGCACAGATTTGGAATCCCCTTAGTGGAATACAGATAAGGATCATGCATCTCAAAGAACCTCCAGTTACAGGTAAGTAGCCTGCCCTTTTCATTCTTAGAAAATATAAGGTAGGGGATTAGTTGGATGGAGAGAGGAGTAGAAGCGTTGGTGAGTTCCAGAGAAAAAGAGGGAGAAAAGACGGTTACTTACCTTTGTAACTGTTGTTCTTCGAGATGTGTTGCTCATATCCATTCCAGTTAGGGTGTGCGCGCGCCGCGTGCACGTTCGTCGGGAAAACTTTTACCCTAGCAACCCAGTCGGGTCGGCTGGGCGCCCCCTGGAGTGGCGCCGCCATGGCGCCCAATATATATCCCAGCCGACCCGGCCACCCTTCAGTTCCTTCTTGCCGGCTACTCCGACAGTGGGGAAGGAGGGTGGGTTTGGAATGGATATGAGCAACACATCTCGAAGAACAACAGTTACAAAGGTAAGTAACCGTCTTTTCTTCTTCGAGTGATTGCTCATATGCATTCCAGTTAGGTGATTCCCAAGCCTTACCTAGGCGGTGGGGTCGGAGCGAGATGTGGCGGTATTTAAAACTGCTACGCCAAAGGCCGCATCATCTCTAGATTGTCTGACTAACGCATAGTGATCGGTGAAAGTGTGTACCGATGACCAGGTCGCCGCACGACATATCTCCTGAATAGGCACGTGCGCCAGGAAGGCCGCTGATGTCGCCTGGGCTCTTGTGGAGTGTGCTGTGAGGTGGCCAGATGGGACACGAGCCAAGTCGTAGCATGTGCGGATGCAAGCAGTCACCCAGGAGGAGATCCTCTGAGAGGATATAGGTTGTCCCCTCATGCGTTCTGCAATCGCTACGAAAAGCTGAGGGGACTTCCGAAACCCCTTGGTTCTCTCGATGTAGAAGGCAAGCGCTCTACGTACATCCAAGGAGTGTAGATGTTGCTCCCGCCGAGAAGAGTGTGGTTTCGGAAAGAAGACGGGAAGGAAGATGTCCTGGTTGGTATGAAAGGTGGACACCACCTTAGGGAGGAACGCCGGGTGGGGTCGTAGATGTACCTTGTCCTTATGGAAGACGGTGTAAGGTGGGTCCACTGTGAGAGCTTTCAGCTCTGAGACCCGTCTGGCCGATGTAATGGCCACCAGGAAAGCTGTCTTCCATGATAGGTGTGTGAGCGAGCATGTCGCCAGTGGCTCGAATGGTGGGAGCATGAGCCTGTTCAGGACTAAGTTAAGGTCCCACGTAGGGGCAGGGCGGCGTACAGGCGGGTATAGTCGCTCCAGTCCTTTAAGAAATCTGGCGACTAGCGGATGAGAAAATATGGAGCGGCCACCTTCACCTGGCCGGAAGGCTGAAATGGCCGCTAAGTGCACCTTTAAGGAGGAAGTTGCCAGGTCCTGCTGTTTAAGGTACCAGAGGTAGTCGAGGATTGTGGAAACTGGGGACTGCGTGGGGTTCACCCCTTGGGAAGCGCACCAGCAAGAGAAGCGTTTCCATTTGGCCCTGTACGTAGAGCGAGTGGAGGGCTTCCTGCTGTTAAGCAGTATATGTTGGACCGGCGTAGAGCAGCTGAGCTCTGCCGAGCTCAGCCATGTAGGAGCCACGCCGTGAGATGAAGGGCTCGCAGGTCCGGGTGGTGAAGCGTGCCATGATCCTGGGTAATTAGGTCTGGATGGAGAGGAAGGTGAATTGGGGGGTCCACAGATAGGTTCATCAAGGTGGTGAACCAGTGTTGTCTGGGCCACGCAGGTGCGATCAGTATCAGGTGAGCCTTGTCTCTGCGCAACTTCAAGAGGACCTTGTGCACCAGGGGGAACGGAGGGAAGGCATACAGGAGATGGCGGGTCCACGGCAGGAGAAATGCATCCGTGATCGACCCCGGGGAGAGACCTTGAAAGGAGCAAAACTCCTGGCACTTCCTGTTGGACCTGGTTGCAAAGAGGTCTATGCGGGGAAACCCCCACCTCTGGAAGATGGAATGGATGACGTCTGGTCTGATCGACCATTCGTGGCAGAGAAAGGATCGGCTGAGGTTGTCCGCCAGCGTGTTCTCGACCCCTGGGAGAAAGGATGCCACTGGGTCTATCGAGTGGGCTATACAGAAGTCCCAGAGTCGAATGGCCTCTTGGCACAGTGGAGATGACCGGGTTCCCCCCTGTTTGTTGATATAATACATGGCCGTTGTGTTGTCCGTGAGTACGGAAACACAACGGCCTTGGAGGTGACGGAGAAATGCCTGGCAGGCAAGGCGGACTGCCCTTAGCTCCCGGACATTTATGTGGAGTGACAGCTCGAGGGTCGACCACAGGCCCTGGGTGCGCAGGTTTCCTAAGTGAGCTCCCCAACCCAGGGATGACGCATCGGTTGTTAGAGTCACCGATGGCTGTTGCGGATGGAATGGCATCCCCGCGCATACCAACGATGGGGTCAGCCACCAGTCGAGGGAGCGGAGAGGATCGGGGGGCACCGTCACTAACACATCCGGGTGGTCTCTGCTTGGTCGGTATACTGAGTGAAGCCACGTTTGGAGGGGCCTCATTCTGAGTCTGGCATGCTTTGTCACGTACGTGCAAGCGGCCATGTGACCGAGGAGTGTGAGACATGTCCGAGCCGAGGTGAGAGGGGATGCTTGCAAGCTCCGGATGATCGCCCCGATCGCCTGGAAACGAGGTTGAGGTAAGAAGGCCCTGGCCTGAATAGAGTCCAGGGTCGCACCTATGAAGTCCAACCTCTGTGTTGGAACTAGGTTGGACTTCTCGATGTTGACCAGCAGTCCCAGTCGGGAAAAGAGGTCCGTGGCAGCCTCTACATGTCGTCGTACCTGCGACTGGGAGGAACCTTTCAGGAGCCAGTCGTCTAGGTACGGGAAGACGTGGATTTTCCGCCGACGGAGGTAGGCGGCCACGACGGCCATGCACTTGGTGAACACCCTCGGGGCTGTCGAGAGACCGAATGGTAGAACCGTGAACTGGAAGTGTTGATGTGTGACCGTGAAGCGGAGGTACTTCCTGTGCGGTGGGAAGATGGCAATATGGAAGTACGCGTCTTTCATGTCGAGGGCGGCGTACCAGTCTCCAGGATCCAGGGATGGGATAATGGTTCCCAGGGAGATCATACGGAACTTCAACTTGAGCATCCACTTGTTGAGGCCCCGAAGGTCTAGGATGGGTCTGAGACCTCCCTTGGATTTGGGGATCAGGAAATAACGGGAGTAGAATCCCTTGCCTCTCTCGGCTAGAGGTACTTCCTCTATGGCCCCCGCCGCCAGGAGGGAGCGAACCTCCTGTAGAAGGGTTTGCTCGTGAGAGGGGTCCCTGAAGAGGGACTGGGAAGGGGGGCGGGAAGGGGGTGAAGAAGCAAATTGTAGATGGTATCCATGCTTCACTGTGCGTAGCACCCAACGGTCTGACGTTACTTGGGACCACGCTGGGAGGAAGCGGGAGAGGCGGTTGTAGAAAGTAGGGAAAGGATCCTGAATTGAGACTGATAAGCCGTCCCCGGGCGCACCTTCAAAAGCCGGACTTGGGGCCCGGTTGCGACTTGGAAGGCCCTTGGTTCTGGCCTCCCTGGGAGCTGGGTTGGCGTCTGCGTCCCCCGCGTCCACGCCGTCTATTGAGGTCTTGCCTCTGACGGGGTGGGAAGTATGGGCGCCGTGTTTGGGGCCTGAAGGGTCTGCGCTGGGTGGACGGGGTATGCATCCCTAATGAGCGAATAATGACCCTATTGTCTTTTAGGTTTTGCAATTTTGAGTCCGTCTTCTCAGAGAACAAGCCTTTCCCGTCAAAGGGTAGGTCTTGGATCGTGTATTGCAGCTCCGGAGGTAGTGTGGATGCTTGAAGCCAAGAGATGCGCCGCATTGTTACTCCGGACGCAATGGTTCTGGCTGCCGAATCAGCTGCATCGAGGGAGGCCTGGAGGGTAGTCCTGGCCACCTTCTTACCTTCCTCCAGGAATGCATTGAATTCTGGGCGTGAGTCGTGGGGGAGCAGTTCCGCGAACTTGCCCACCTCCACCCATATGTTGTGGTTATAACGCCCTAAAAGGGCCTGCTGGTTGGCCACACGGAGTTGCAAGGCCCCTGCTGAGTAGACCTTGCGACCCATGAGGTCCATGCGCTTGGCCTCTTTGGACTTGGGGGCCGGTGCCTGTTGTCCATGACGCTCCCTGTCATTGACCGACTGGGCCACGAGGGATGAGGGGGGAGGGTGTACATAGAGGTATTCGTACCCCCGAGAGGGTACCATGTACTTCCTCTCCACTCCCTTAGCTGTCGGAGGGATGGAGGCCGGTGACTGCCACAGGTTTTCGGTGGTAGATTGAATAGTCCGTATAAACGGCAGAGCTACCCGGGTAGGGGCATCTGCCGATAGTATGCTCACCACCGGGTCCTGAACCTCCGAGACTTCCTCCACGGGGAGGTTGATATTAAGTGCTACCCTACGGAGGAGGTCCTGGTGGGCCCTGAGATCTATTGGTGGAGGTCCCGATGTTGAAGTCCCCGCCACTGCCTCGTCTGGCGAGGAGGAGGAGGAGACACCGGGGATGATGTCCTCCTGTGCGGTGTCTCGCTGTTCCTCTGTTTCCAGCTCGTGACAGCCCGGTGAGTCTGGACGTGGCTGTTTGTCCGACTCAATCGCGGGAGGTCGGGAAACAGTGGCCTCTGGCACCCGATGCTCTGCGGTAGCGGGACGCGGCTGAGGTAGGGGGGCACCCTGGGTCTGTTGGTAAGCCCATGGTGTCCAGAAGCCCCACTGTTGGGCACTCGTGTCCTGTGTATGTGGGTCTTGAAACTCGCCCAGCGGTACTTCAGGTTCGTAATAACTACCCGCATGGGAGGATGCCGACGTGGCTCTTGATGGCCACGGTGGTGCTGCAAAGGTCGGTGCCGCGGTGCCGACCGACCTCACACCTCTGGATACCGGCGACCGGTGCTGGTATTGGTGGGGAGAGCGAGACCGGGACCTGCGACCGGCTCGGTGCCGGGAGGTCGACCGGGATCGCGAGCGCCGTTGTCTGGATCTGCTCCTGTAGGCGCGGTGCTCCCTGCGGTGCCGTGAGCTGGATCGGTGCCGGGAGTACTCAGTTGACGCACGTGACGTCGACCGGTGCCGGGAGCCTGACCGGTGCCGGGAGCCGGAGCGGTGCCTGGAGCCGGAGCGGTGCCGGGAGCGTGAGCGGTACCGAGGTGATCGGTGCCGAGAGCTCGACCGGTGCCTGGGTGATCGCCGACGAGGTGATCGGTGCCGGGAGCCCGATCGGTACCGGGATCGGGATCGAGATCGGGACCGACGCCGTGAGTCTGAACGTCGTCTTGAAGCTGAGCGTCTGCCGGATCGCGACCTAGAGCGGTGCCGGTCTGTTACACTGACCGAAGCTGGTCTGGTCAGGGTCGGCTTGCCCATAGAACACAGGACCCGCACCGGCGGTGCCGGGGGTAAGGGCATGGGTGCCTCCGTAATGGCGATCAGCTCCCTCGCCGCGGCAAATGTCTCCGGGGTAGTAGGTGTAGAGAGCTCTACCACTGCGTGTACCGGGGAGCTACCAGGTGCCGGACTCGACGGACCTCTCGGGGCCGGAGTCGACGGTACCGGCTTGGGCGGTGCCGCGGCTGGTATCGGTGCCGGGCCATCCGCTGTCTTCGCAGGGTCTGGCTGCGGGGCGGCTGATGGCGAGACGGTTTGTGCCTTCGCCGCCTTTGGTCTCGGGGAGGTGGAGCGGCCTTGGCTCGGCTTCGGTGCCGCCTTCTTGGAGGAGGTACTCGGTGCCGCGGTGCCCTTGCTCACCGGCTTGCTTGCGCTCTGAGCCGAGGGCGAAGGTGTCAAGGCCGCTTCCATTAGGAGCTGTCTTAATCTAATGTCCCGCTCCTTTTTGGTCCTTGGCTTAAAGGACTTGCAGATTGAGCACTTAGCAGTTAAGTGCGACTCCCCTAGGCATTTTAAGCAGGAGTCATGAGGGTCTCCCACAGGCATAGGTTTATGGCAAGCCGCACAGGGCTTGAAACCTGATGAGCCGGGCATGGGCTCCGGCTCCCCGTGTGGGGGGAGGGGAGGGGGGGGTACCCCGATCCCCTCGTTACCACTAAAAACTAAACTAAAGCACTAAACTACTAACTATTGACAACTATAAACTATCTATATACAATGAGTAACTATATACCACGAAAGCTAAATGAGCTGCTAGGGAGTGTGGAGTTCAGCGAAGCCGCGCTCCACAGTTCCAACGACCGACACGGGCGGTAAGAAGGAACTGAAGGGTGGCCGGGTCGGCTGGGATATATATTGGGCGCCATGGCGGCGCCACTCCAGGGGGCGCCCAGCCGACCCGACTGGGTTGCTAGGGTAAAAGTTTTCCCGACGAACGTGCACGCGGCGCGCGCACACCCTAACTGGAATGCATATGAGCAATCACTCGAAGAAGAATGAGATTTCTGGGTTTACGTCAGTGGTCAAAATCAAAAGGAAGAATGTAGCAAACTTCTCACCACTCTTGGTGAAGAAATGAATGGAGAAAGAACAGTAACAGTGGTTGGCATTTACACTATTCATCTTCAACTTCCTTTACTAAAAGAAGAAATGCTGAAAGTAGAGTATGACTGAAGTCATATAATAATCTGTATTAGTTAAAAAATCCATGCTGGTTGAACTTGTAAATACCAATAAACAGTTTCTCTTTGATTTATTTAACCTTTTAAGTAAAACCCAATCGATATATTAAAATTCAGAATGAGAAGAGCTCTGGGATTTTGTGATAAAAAGAAAAACCTGGTGAGCTGGAGTAATCTTGCTCCTCTCACCCATCCAATTTTGCCCTAAGCTTCAGCACACAAGCTTCAGAGATTTTTTTATGTCAATTTCCTATAGTTTTGTTTTTTCACATACTATGTAAGTATGTAATCAATCAATCAATCCAGGCTTTTACTGACTGTCCGATGAGACATAAAAAACAAGTAAAGAGCCAGGTTTTTTTTAATTGGAATAAAATTAGATGCCTTTCCAAAGGGTCTTTCTGAGCTCAGCATTTTGAAATCTCATATAGAATACTATAGTTCTTAAAAATATTACATCGAGAATTCTCAGAGCACATCTGAAAATTTTGCTACAGTCCTAGAGTCTTAAAATTTCACTTGTCTTCCAAGAGATGAGTGTCTTTCTCAGGATCTCACTGTTTCATGGAATTCACCCTCTGAGGCAGGACAGTTTTAAAGCTCCAGGCCAATTCACTTTTGTTTTCCTCTAAGGACCCTTATATAAATATTTGGATTTTGGCACAGTGCTTTCTCTTTATTATTAAAGTGAAATATTTACTGTGACTGTACTGAGTGACAGTCTGCTTTATAGTTACATGCAGTAACAGTTCAACAACGGGGACTTACCATTGTAAAATTGCCAAGTCTGTGTTAATGTGGTCTTTCCTCTTTTCTTTCTCCCCTCTCGCAGCAGACACGTATTTGGTATAGGAAGTCTGCTGAGCAGAACAAGCTTCATTTCCCATCTTCAAGGGATTCCCGTTTCACTCCTTCACCAAGCTATATTCCTCACAGTGACAGACCTGCCCTCAATCAAACTAGTGAGCATCTGAACTCAGCTGGTCAAATCAAGCTGCATCGGGCAAATGGTCTTGGTCAGTACCTTGGCATCTCCCAGCAGGACTTGAGAAATGGTGACCAAGGAGACTTCACCCGAAGATCCAGTAGTGCCTCTAGCATTTCATGGTCATTTCAGCGAAGCAAGTCTCTGTTCTGCTTGCCCACAACAAGCTTCTCTCCGGCATCTGACTCCTTTAACTTTAGTGAACCATTCCACAATTTAAATACTGGGTCACCTGTGAACAGGTTAAAAACATGGAGATGCAGTCCCAAGCTTAACATTGAGGACTTGGAGGGGTCACAGGAGACTGATGTTGACACAGGGATGAAGCTGTCCTTCTCAGATCTGTCTGTAGCTTCAGCCTACTCTACCTTTAATGGATTTTGCAATGATTTGGAAGCTACTCTTCCCCCACAAAGGCAAAGTGTCAGTAGATCTAAACAGGCTGTCTCCAGGAGAAGGCCATTGTCAGTCATGTGCAGTACCCTTGAGCTCCCTAGTGGTTCAATTCCATCTCTCTCTGAGTGGTCTTCCAGCTCTTTCTTGTCATCTTCAGCATCCCCCTTAGCATCTCACTGCCAACTCAGACAGTCACCAAGAGCAACCCCTTGTTCTCTGAATGATAGGAAAACACCTGGCAGCATTCATCCAGGCTCTCCAGCCAACGAGGAGGAATTCTACATCTGAGCTTTCTCCATGCTGAACCTTTAAATGTAAATTTCTGCATATGTGAATTACAGCAGTGCATTTCCACCATCTGAGCTGGCAAGTTCCTTGCTTTTTCCTGAGGGGAGGGTGTTACATCACTGTATGCTAAATGTTGTAAAAGGTTCTCACACACCACTGTAATGGGTGCCTCATAAATGTGTACTATAATATCAGGTGAGACTGTGTCCACTGGATTCATGCGGAGGGGATCCTCGATGTGTAGATCTGTCCATAGCTGTGCAGGTAGGGGGTTTGTGCTCAGTGTCCTTCAGCTCTGGAGAAGGGGGTTTGGGAGACTGACCCTTAGCATATAGAGCAGGAAGTGCCCAGAAATGCACATGGTAACCCACCTTCCCCTGTAAAGATGTAAAGATGCTGAAAAGAAAATACAACCTCAAGCTGCATTAACTTTTCTGAGAAGGTCTCTCCACGCTGGCAAACCCTTCCCCACCTCCTTTATGAGGTTCCAGAGGCAGCTATGAAAGAGCAGACCCTAGCAGCATGACTCCAGTGGAGCCAGACAAGGATGCTGAGGGCCCGAGAACCAGTGTAGAGACACAGGCCTCCAGCTGATTCTTTGAGAATCTGCAGACTTGGGGAGAGAATGTCCTCTTTGTTCCACGGGGAAGAAGGAACCCACACCACATTCCCAATCTGATGGACTGGTTTTGGGAAAATGCCATGAGGGGAATTTTGAGGAGCTTTTTTCCCCATCTCCCCTCCTCCCCCCATGTCAAAAGTGTTTTTCATCATATGGGAAGGGAGCAGGGTGATCCACTGTTAAAAATGCACTGCAGCTCCCTATTTTTAGGGGTTTGTTATTTTGGTTGTAAAAAATTCACCTCTTACATAAACATAGTATTGGTGGTCCCAGCCCAATTTCTGTGTGAAACAAATTTCTTGCCAAAGTTGTCTGAATTTTTAATCTATCTAAAGGGAAAAACATGTAGAATTGTACTGGCCTTTTTCTCAAGTTACATTTTTGGCAAGTTGTTACAGTATAATGTGGCAAGCTGTTATTGTGTAATTACTTTTGATATTTTGGAAAAACATTTACATGGAGAAGCTATTAGTCTGAGAAATGGCTAAGTACCTTTATGAGGATTTTTACCATCTATTTCAAATTTTCCTGACAATATATCTCTGTGTTAAACACTACTGACACTGAATGCTGTTCTGGTCAAGGCACTTAGAACATTACCTGGTTTAAAGTAGTGTATACAAATCTGTATTTAATCAATAGACAGGTACAGCTGCAGAAGATCCACTCTGATCAGTCAGTAAATAAAACTAGGGAGGAAAAATGATCTTATGTGTATTACTCAACAGCGTTACTCAGAACAATACTATTCATTTTAAAACAGCCTAAATAAATAGTTACATAAGAGAGTGGAACAGCTCCAAATACCTCCATTCTAACCCCCAACTAAATATACAGTTTATACCATTCTACAAACCATCCTTAAAAAAAATGCAGTCTGGAAGAAATAAATATACAATCATTCTGTTTAAACAAAATTTAAGTTGTAACCCAAATCCACAAAAGGCAGGAAATTGACAGTAAAAACTTGAAGGAATTGGCAGTCAATTCACTGACCCTCCTTTATGCTGTTCGGCATTTTTTGCTTTTTCCCCCCCCACAGTTATAGAGAATAGGGCATCTGCCTCATCTATGAGGTTCCTGCCTGTAGTCAGGTACTGAGACAACATGAACTGTGTGGAAACCTTGTCTTCTGTATTAACTATAAAAATAGGATTTTATTCCAGATCTGGACACCCAGCTGAATATCAGCACTTTCCCCACCACTACCACCCAGAGCTGTTTGGGTTCACTCCAACTTTTGATAAATGACCCTGTTCAGAGATGCTTGGAAGCAGAAACAGCGTGAATGAGGGATTTAACATGGTGTTTGAATGTTTACCAACTATCAGCCTGCTCCAAAGCCCATCAAACTCAATGGGAGTCTTGGGGTTTAGGTCAGCCTTTAGGGTATGTCTAAAAAACCTGCAACATCGAGTCTCAGAGTCTGGGTCAGCTGACTCAGTCTGTGGAGCTAAAAATTGCAGTGTAAACATTCAGACTTCAGTTGGAGCCCAGGCTCTGCGACTCGATGCTGCAGGGTCCTTTGCAGGGTCTCAGAACTGTTGAAGCACAGTAGGCAGGTTATTCGCCACTGTCATGGGCTATATGTAATTATTTACAGCTGGGCAAAATATGTGTAGAATACTACCAGATCAGAATGGTAGCATTTTGCACTCACTTGGCAAATGACTATGCAAGGTGCAAGGCAGTGAAGAATCAGGCCCAATAGGTTTAGCTGGAGGGTTGCGGGGGGAGGGGGAACTATGGCCCGTGGGCCGGAGCCGTTTTAAGCCAGCCTGCGAGCTCCCACTGGGGAGCAGGGTCTGGGACTTGCCCCACTCTGGTGCTCGGACCCACTACGGCTAGGGTGCTGGCTCGGAGGCCACTCCACATGGCTCCTGGAAGCTGTGGCAGGACCCTGCTCCAGTTTCTAAGCGCTCCAATGGGAGCTGCAGGGGCAGTGCCTGCAGATGGGGCAGCATGCCCAGCTGCCTGGCCACACCTGGCTCCATGTAGGAGCCGGAGAAGGGACATACCATTGCTTCCAGCAGCCGCTTGAGGTAAGCTCCACTCAGAGCCTGCTCCCTTGAGCCTCTCCCCATGCCCCTGCCCCAGTCCTGATCCCCCTCCCACTCTCCAAACCTCTCAACTCCAGCCCAGAGCACCCTCCTGCACCCCAAACTCCTTATCCGCAGCCCCAGCCTTCACTCCCAACCAGAGCCTTCACCCCCTCCCACACTCCAACCCCAATTTTATGAGTATTCATGGCCCACCCTACAATTTCTCTTCCCCGGTGTGGCCCTCAGGCCCACCTCTGGTTTAGACTAATGGCACAATATTCTTCTCTAAAATTTGTGGTGGCACAAAGATAAATGATGAAATAACATTGTGAAGCCATTTTGCCAACACTAGCCACTTTCAGATATGACAATAAACAGGAACAAATTGGTTCAATCTCATCAAAAAAAAGTGTTTCATCATTCATTACTTGGGAAAAAGCATATTCAAAATATTTATAATACTTACAAAAAGTCATCAGAACATGGAATCAAAAGATCTTCAGAGAACTGACTTCAGCTGATATGTCTATTTGTTCCTGGAACCATGTCAGTGTTCCGACTCCTGATGGAAGCTGGAGGGAAGACTTGGAAATATCTGTCAATCTACTGGGTGCCTTATGACTGGAGTTCAGCATAGCTGAATGCAATAGCCTGGCTTTATCAGAAGTATTGTTGCTGTTGAAAGGCTGCAAATTAGCACAATAGCAAATTACCAAGTAGCAGCTAATGTTAATATACGGAATGGGAACATCTAAACTCCAGACTGTATCACGTAAACCAATATAGGAAGGAAGCCAAATTAATTTTAACAGACTCAGAAGAGAGAATTTATATTGTCTCAGATGGTTCTGTTCCAAGTACTTCTACTCTGTTTACTGATATTTAACTAGAAAATAATGTTCTAATTTTTTAAGTTCTGTATGAATAATTCATGGTATGTGTAACAAAATTTTGGAATCACAAAATGCTCCACTGAGAGGAAACAGAATAATATTATTGTACTGAAACCTTTTATGTTATAAAAATAAAAGCCAGCTTTTGAAGAGCGTTTCAATTAAAATAAGTTTCATTAGTTCCCTTTTCTATAATTTAAAAAGGAGTTGAACTTATCCAGATGACTGGAGATGCACAAGGTTCATGCTATGGCATTTTGCTTATGTATCATATAACTTGTTATATTATGAACAGAATCAGTAGAAAATTGCAGATTTCCCCTTAACTTCCTCTCATCTCCCATGCCAGCATGTATTGCTTTTATCAAATAAAATAGAGACAGAAAGTTAATTGTATTTAAACTTCTGTGTATTCATTTATTAAACACAGTGACATCATATTGGTTACTTTAGTGAGGCCTTCCTCAGATTTCAAAAGATCACTGTATCAGACCTAAGCACATCACTTCTGGGCAATGTTGATCAATAGAACAAATATAAAATAAACACAGCCCTAAATACAAGAGATGTCTCTTATTTTAGACTCAGATTTACCTCTGCAAACAGGTCTTATTTCTCTTTTCTTATTGCAAATTATTTATCCCAGTAAAGCTAAAAGACTAACAAAGGATATGAAAAATTCTACATACATGAATCCAACTTAATTTTGTCTCCTGTATTAGAATCACAGAAATGTAGGGCTGGAAGGGACCTTGAGGGGTCATCAGGTCCAGTCCACTGTGTTGAGACAGGCCCAAGTAAACCTAGACCATCCCTGACTGGTGTTTGTCTAACCTGTTCGGAAAAACCTCTAGTGATGGGGATTCCACAAACTCCCTTACAAGCCTATTCCAGTGCTTACCTATCCTTACAGTTAGAATTTTTCCTATTATCTAAATCGCACTTTCTGTAAATTAACCCCATTATTTCTTGTCCTGCTTTCAGTGGATTTGGAGAATAATTGATCGCTGTCCCCTTTATACCAGCCATTAACATATCTGCAGTGGTCCCCACACACACACATTTCTTTTCTCAAGACTGAGCATGCCCAGGTTTTTTAATCTTTCCTCATAGGTCAGGTTTTCTAAATATTGTCGCTCTCTTCTGAAGGCTTACCAGTTTGTCCCAAAGTGTGGTGTCCAGAACGGGACACAATACTTTAGCTGAGGCCTCACTATTGCTGAGTAGAGTGGGACAATTACCTGCCATGTCTTACAGATGACACTCCTGTTAATGCTCACCAGAGTGATATTAGCCTTTTTTTGCAGCTGCATCACATTGTTCACTCATATTCAGTTTGTGTGCCACCATAACCCCCAGATCCTTTCCAGCAGTACTACCACCTAGGCAGTTATTCCACATTTTGTAGCTACGTGTTTGAGGTTTTCTTTCCTAAGAGTAGTATTTATCCCAGTAAAGCTAAATGACTAACAGAGGATATGAAAAATTCTACATACATGAATCCAACTTGTCTCCTGTATTAGAATCATAGAAATGTAGGGCTGGAAGGGACCTTGAGAGGCCTATATTGTCTATATTGAATTTCATCTTGTTTTCAGACCAATTCTCAAATTTGTCAAGCTCATTTTAAATTCTAATCCTGGCTGCCAGAGTGCATGCAGCCCTCTGAGCTTGGTGTTATCTGCAGATTTTATAAGCATTTTATAAGAATAAACTCTACTCCATTGTCTAGATCATTAATGAAAATATTGAATGGTACTGGACCTAGAATAGACCCCATGCAGGCCCCCCACTGGAGGCATACCTCCGGTTTGACAATGAACCATTCATAACTACTCTTTCAGTACAGTCTTTCAACTAGTTTTGCACCCACTTTACAGTAATTTCAGCTAATCACATTTAAGTCTGTTGTCCTTATTCTGCTGTGCTCGCTCCTTCCTTAGAATCATGAAATCTATCATTTCATGATCACGTTCACCTAAATTGACTTCAACCTTCAGATTCGCAACCAATTCCTCCCTGTTGGTCAGAGTGATGACACTTTCTTTAATATGGCCTTCATTTTTTGGTCTTTGTCCCACAATTACACTACGACAGTCTCTTTCTATCCGTCTATAGCCACTCATCATCGTGGGATCAGCGCATCCCGGAATTCCACAGTATACACAAAGATATGTAGGGAGTTTTATTGTATTTTATAGTTTAATATTGTGCCACTGTAGATGTTTTGCATTCTGCTCCGAAGGTACTGAGGTTCATGGTCATCCTGATCTCCTGGGATTGATTTTCAGATCCAGTGTCCTGCACTTTTGAACCTGACATTGGTCCAGAGAAATGTAGCTGTTGTGATCATAGAATAATAGGACTGGAAGGAACCTTGAGAGGTCATCTAGTCCAGTCCCCTGCACGCATGGTTTCGAATAGTTCAGTGGGGTATAATTAGTGTCTGCTGCTATGGTGGAGGAAAGAGAGGATTTCTTTGCTTCTTTCAACACCAGGGCATAGGCTCTCAAGAATTCCTTGTGCCTGATTCTTTCCACCTGCCGGCTCAAATTTTTTTTCCTTCCTGTTTTTACACAGTTCATCAGAGACATAGAGCTCTGTGGCAGCAGTTTGGAGGGAGTGGACACTTTGGTGTTAAAACAGAGATTGGCACCACCATGTTGCGTCATGGACATATGACAAAACTACTGAACTTAGTGATGGACATTGGGGGCTGAGAGGGGTTATGCTGTTCAGTCATTCAATTTTCTGAAAAATTACCACGGACCTCAACTTTTTTACCACGGAAACGTTACTGATCCCTGTGTCAGGGTGCTGATGGCTATGGTTAGTGAGAGGTTATGGTGACTAAGGGCTTGATCCAACTCCATTCCAGCCAGTGGGAGTTTTGTCATTGACCTCAGTGGGAGCAGGATCAGACTCTAACTGGGTTTTCTATTCCATGACCTTTGGTAGGGCGGATTTACCTGCACAGATGTTTTGTAATCTGACTAGGTCCATGAGTTTCTGGGGGATGAGCCATAATTATGGGGGTTTCACAGGATGTATGCAGCACTTTAAATGACTGCAATTGCTCTGATTTACAATGATATAAAAACATTCCCTGCAATTGTAGGTATGTATAATATTGTATGCCACTATCACTTTTTACAATACTATTTACACTACGTTAGTACTGTTGTTAGATTAGAATTAGGGCTGTCAATTAATTGCAGTTAACTCGTGATTAACTCAAAAAAATTAATAACAATTAAAAAATTTAATTGTGATTAATCACACTGTTAAACAATAGAATACCAATCAAAATTTATTAAATATTTTGGATGTTTTTCTACATTTATTGATTTCAGTTACAACACAGAATACAAGGTGTATGGTCTTCAGTTTATATTATTTTTATTACAAGTATTTGCACTGTAAAAATGATATAAGAAAGAGAGTATTTTTCAGTTCATCTCATACAAGTATTGTAGCACAGTCTCTTTGTCGTGAAAGTACAATTTACACATGTAGGGTTTGGGTGGGTTTTTTTACATAACTGCACTCAAAAACAAAACAATGTAAAACTTTAGAGCCTACAGTTCCACTCAGTCCTACTTCTTGTTCAGCCAATCGCTAAGAGAAACAAGTTTGTTTACATTTACGGAGAGAGTGCTGCCCACTTCTTATTCACAATGTCACCTGAAAGAACAGACATTTGTGTGGCACGTTTGTAGCCAGCATTGCAAGGTATTTATGTGCCAGATGTGCTAAACATTCGTATGCCCCTTCATGCTTTGGCCACCATTCCAGAGGACATGCTTACATGCTGATGACGCTCCTTAAAAAACTAATGCGTTAATTAAATTTATGACTCAACTCCTTGGGGGAGAATTGTATGTCTCCTGGTCTGTGTTTTACCTGCATTCTGCCATATATTTCATGTTATAGCAGTCTCAGATGATATTCTAGCATGTTGTTCATTTTAAGAACATTTTCACTGTAGATCTGACAAAACACAAAGAAGGTACCAATGTAAGAGTTCTAAAGATATCTACAGCACACAACCCAAGGTTTAAGAATCTGAAGTGCCTTTCAAAATCTGATCAGGACGAGGTGTGGCGCATGCCTTCAGAAGTCTTAAAAGAGCAACACTTTGATGCGGAAACTACAGAACCCAAACCACCAAAAAAGAAAATCAACCTTCTGCTGGTGGCATCTGACTCAGATAATGAAAATGAACATGCGTCGGTCCACACTGCTTTGGATTGTTATTGAGCAGAACCCGTCATCAGCATGGACGCATGTCCCCTGGAATAGTGGCTGAAGTATGAAAGAACATATGAATCTTTAGCGCAGCTAGCAGGTAAATATCTTGCAACACTGGCTACAACAGTGCCATGCGAACACTTGTTCTCACTTTCAGGTGACATTGTGAACAAGAAGCAGGCAGCATTATCTCCTGCAAATGTAAACACACTTGTTTGTCTGAGCGATTGGCTGAACAAGAAGTAGATCTGAGTGGACTTGTTTTATTTTTGAATGCAGGTTTTTTTGTACATAATTCTACATTTGTAAGTTCAACTTTCATGATAAAGAGATGGCACTGCAGTACTTGAATTAAATGAATTGAAAAATACGATTTTATTTTTACAGTACAAATATTTATAATAATAAATATAAAGTGAGCATTGTACACTTTGTATTCTGTGCTGTAATTAAAATCAATATATTTGAAAATGTGAAAAAATCCAAAAATATTTATATAAATGGTATTTTATTATTGTTTAAAAGCACGGTTACTTTTTTAATCGCTTGACAGTCCTAATTAGAATTCCTGCATTGTGGCATATCTTCTGTGATAAAACAAGGTGTGCTGGAGACAGAAATTACTATAATAAACTAAACACTAGATGCATATTCGCCTCTGCAATGAATGTAGTATGCTGTACTGTATTATCTCAAGCTCTTGTAAAATTTCTGCCATTCTGACAGGAAAAAATGGCTCAAGAGACACCTAGAAAGCAGCATCCTTCATGTGCACAGGGTGGTGAGGTATTTGACTGCGTTTACACAATGTCATCTCATGATTTTAAAAAAAACTTGTCTATGGGTAGTGGGTGAAGCTTCCCCTTGGGGACACTAGCCCCCTGCCCGTCCTCTTCTGGCCAAGGCCCTGCCCCTGCTCGCTGCTCTCAGCACCCTCTCCCCGCGTGACCCTGGGCAGGGCAGTGAGGACTGACAGCTCAGCCCTCCCCATTCATGGCCCCAGCTGGGGCAGGGGGGAAAGCGGAGAGCTCAGTTGGGGCCACAACGTGGGGGGAGGGTTTGAGAGCTTGGCCCTGGCTAGGGTTGAGCTCTCAGCCTCGGCTGGGACAGCAGCAGAGCTCCCTGCCCTGGCTGGAGCTCCAAGCATGGAGCTCCGAACTCCTCCCCCGTTCCACCTCCTTCCACCCACAGCCCCGCCATGGCTCCATCCCTTTCCTCTCTCCCCTTCTCCCATTCCTCCTCCACTCTGCCTCTTCCCATGAGGCCCCACCCCCCCACTCGTTCCTACCCCCCACCCCCACTGCAGCTCTGTGCCCTCACTGTGGCCATAGGTGCAGACTTCTTCTGGCAACAGTGGGTGCTCGACCCCCTTCTGCCCCCAGCCCCACCTCCTCCCGCCCCCATTCCAACCCCTTCCCCGAAGTCCCTGCCCCAACTCCACTGCCTCCCTGCCTTTATTCGACTCCTTCCCCAAATCCCTGCCCCGGCCCCAGGGCCGTCCTTAGCCATAGGCAGAACAGGCAGCCTCCTAGGGCACCACTAGGTCTGGGGGCACTGCTCTGCTGGGCGGACAGACAGGAAGCAGTGGAGCATGTAAGAGCAAGGCTGCTGGGTCCTGGAGAGAGCTGAATGCCACACAGTCTGAGGAAGGGGATTGGCTGGGGTCTCTGGGAAGGGGTAGGGGAAGGAACTCACCTGTAGGGCGACCAGATGTCCCTATTTTATAGGAACAGTCCCGATTCTTGGGTCTTTTTCTTATGTAGGCTCCTATTCCCCCCCACCCCCTGTCCTGATTTTTCACATTTGCTGTCTGGTCACCCTAGGTGGGGGTAATTGGTGCCTATATAAGACAAAGACCCAAATATCGAGACTGGCCCTATAAAATCAGGACATCTGGATCTGGTCACTCTAGCTGGGGAGCGCGTTTCTCCCCCGAGCTGGCAGTGATCCATCTCATCCGAGGGGAGCTGCGCAGGGCAGGATGAGCTGCTGTGGCTCCGTGGGTGCCCTGTTCCTGAGATCAGATGCTGTGCTAACTTCACCATGGTCCAGGGTGCTGGCAGTGGTGCCTATTGGCGTGTGATCGGACCTGTTGCCACTCTGCACTCCAAAAGGTGGATTTTGGGGTCCTGCAGTTTTCCACCTGTCTCCCCCTCTACTGCAGCTTTTGGACCAGCAGGCTGGGGGATGAGCCAAGCATGAAAGCAGTACTGTTTTGCCATTTAGATTGTCATTTAACAAATTTGTTCGCCAAAAATGCTTGCTAACAATCCTGAATTCAATTTCAATATTTTTTAAAAATCAATATCTTAGCCAAAAACAGAAAATTAAGTTGTTGACAATTATTTGTGACTAGTTTGGTATGGAGAAGGGAGTTGGCCAGTTTTCATCAGAGAAAAAATGTTGACCGACTTTCCTATATCCCTGTTACTGCTAAATAGAGCCCTCCAACAACTGTAATATGCTCATCTCCTTACTAGTGTATAGAGCAGGGGTTGGCAACCTACAGCACACAAGCTGATTTTTGATGGCACACAGTGGCAGGCTGAGAGGCTCAGCCCGCCACTGCTCTGGGGTTCCGCCTGCTGCCCCATTGCCACCTGGGGTCCCGACCGCCGGCCTCACGCAGCACCCACTGCTGGCCTGAGGACCCCCAAGGAACCCCAGGCTGGCAGCGGGCTGAGCAGGCCGGTGGCTGAGATCCTGGCTGAGCCACTCAACCCGCTGTCGGCCTGGGGTTCCATTCACTCAGCTGGTAGGTGAGCTGAGCTGGACTAAATTCAATGAAATAGGAAAACAAGAGCAACTAATGACAAAGTACAAGAACCTAGAGCAGCGGTCCCCAACCTTTTTCGTCTGGTGGGTGCCAGACGAAGGACCGTGGCGATGGACGAGCATCCGCCGAAATTCGGCAGCACTTCTGCGGCGACACCTCTGGATTATGCTGCTTGTCAGCAGCAAGTGGCGTTGCTGCTGAAATGCTGCCGAATTTCGGTGGCATTTCGGCAGATGCTCATCTGCCGGCCAGTACACAGGTGCACTGAGAGGCCCCTGTGAGCACCATGGCACCCTCGGGCACCGCATTCGGGACTCCTGACCTAGAGAGCCTTCTGAAGCACGGCGATCATTTTGATTTAAATGGACTTGAACTGTATGAAGAATTGAGTACACATTGCTGCCACATACAAAATCGATGGACACTGTACAGTTTATTCATACCAGCAAACTTGTTGACATATATCCTTATGTGTACGTTGCCACTCGTATTCTACTAACCATTCCTGTCACAGTAGCATCAGGAGAACAGAGTTTCGCAAAACTAAAGCTCATTAAAAACGATCTGCACTCTACAAGGAGCCAGGAACACTTGACTGGTCTTGCTGTTTTTGCGGTCAAACAAGACATCACTTTGTCTTTGTCATACGATGACATTATTACTGATTTTGCAGCCAAAAAAGCCAGAAAGATTGCTTTTAATTAAAAACAAATCCTTGTTTCAATACCTTGTCATAGAAATTTCGAATAAAATGTTGACAAATTAAAAAAATTGTATTATTTGCATCATTCTGTCAAATCAGAAATTTTTCTATATTGTGGTGCTACTTTAATGCTAGTCCATCAGCGTCACAGTGTGCTTAATTAATTAAATGGTTTTAATAACATGCATGTGGAAAGTTTTCCAATAGTGTAAGCTTATGTTTGTGTTGCTAAGAGCAAGACAGGCACAGGGGCACCAGTTTAATGATCCCGCCTAGGGTACCATAAATCCTAAGGATGGCCCTGCCCAGCCCCGCCTCCTCCCCTGAGCGCACCACATTCCCACTCCTCCCCCGTCCCTTCCAGTGCTCGCTACAGCTGTTTGGCGGCAGCAGCAAGCACTGGGAAGGAGGGAGGAGCAGAGATGTGGCACGCTGGGAAGAGGCAGAGGAAGAGGTGAGTCGGGGGGGCAGGGCAGGGAGCTTGGCTACCTGTGGGTGCAGAGCAGCCACTAATTTTTCCCCGTGGGTGTCCAGCCCCAGAGCACCCATGGAGTCGGCGCCTATGACTGTGGCTGCAAGGCCACAGCGGGGAGCAATAGCTCCTCCAGCCCTGGGGCCCTGGCGCAGGGAGATTTTTCTCCCTTTCCCTTCAGCTCCATTATGTGCCGCCCTTGCACTTGTCATTTGCAAATCAGGCCACAGAGAAGACAGCTGGAACCCTAGACAGTTCCAAAATTATACTAGCTCCTTCCTTCTCCTCTTCTGAGTCTCTTGAATTATATATGACTTGAACTAAAGTTAATTATCCATTTTAATTAAATTTCTGCTGAATATATGATGCATGAAATACGAAATATCTTGCTCAATGGAGGCATTTAAAATCTAATGTGACTGTCATAAATGAAAATTTCTGACCATTAATACTGATTGCAATTAGAATTGGAATAGGTTTGCCAAAGCAAAACAATCTATTAGAACTGACTGATCACTCAGTAGAGTCATGGTGACAACTAGGAAAATTCCCAGTCTTATTGTAGGTTAGAAAGTAGCTCTGGGAGTTGAGGTATCTCAAAGACTGCAGAATGTTTCAATACTGTTCTGTGATGATATAAAGGTCTCTGCAGACTGTGCTACTCTGCCTTATGGAACCTGAGCAGGAAGCAACTGAATATGGTCTGTGAAAGCTGCCAGTGCCATCTTGTGGTTGTTTTAAAAAATATAACAAGTGGCACTGCAATGTGAAGCTGTAATAAGAAAAAAAATAGTGACATCCCTCCAAACTATGCACTAGTAGGTTCTTTTGATATACCTGATCCCGAATGAAGACAAGGTCCTATCTTTCCTCAGTAGTTTCATTTGATGATCATTGTTTTCTCCATTGAAAGCCCAGCACGCTCCCTATTAAGTGTCACAAAAAATTGCTGACCTATTCAAAATAAGTGCTGCGAGGTGATATTCTCTCAAAAGAGCAATGTAGAGCATTTCCCTGATTTACAAAACAGATCTGTCTGCCCTGATGTTGTATTAGTTCTGCATTTCATTTTTGTTTGCCAGTAGATTTGGAGACAAGCGCACATACTGTCGTTATGTTTTATTGGTCACCCTTTAACTACCAAAACATAGACAGGGCAACCGGATTGGTTTTCAAATCAAACTGGTCTTCATCATAGTTTTTACAACAAAACATAAAAAATTATTTATCTTGCTAACATACCACATTATTGTAATATGTGTACAATATTATGTTAAGTGCAGTCAATTTTCAAAGCTGTGTCTTAGGATTTAACTGCACATCTGCTATTAACAGAGCCTTGCATATAATGCGTAACACTAGCAGGTTGTCACATATTCCACAATTTTTGCAATTAAAAAATAAAAGTCCTGGCAGCTCAATAACGCTCTGAACACCTTTAACTGTCATTTTTAATGGAAATTTTAGCCCTCCTTGTACAAAGATAATCTCCCAAATGTGACCCAAGTGTAACCGATGTACTGCTGTCTTCCTATGTCCTACCAACAAACAGTACTTGTACAAGGTGTTCCTTCACTTTATATAAAGATGTGATGTGAGATGAGAGGAAATCTAAAAACAAGTAATTTAGGAAAGAAAACGAGGTCTAGTACCCATTTTATAAGAACTTATTTGTTATTTTGTGTCTTACAGGTGAGTTGGATGAATTTCATTTGGTTTCAACTTGTCTTAAAAATAAAATCAGAACCACACAATATATTTGCAACTAATATGTGCCCTGACTCTCTAATTTGGGCGTGTTTTCTGCTAAAATTCTGGGGGATGGTTTGGTGGGTTTTCCCTCTCCCCCCGTTGTTCTCCATAATATACTTCATACATAACATACATGATCCCTCACTCTCACAGATCTTGGGAGACAGACCAGTCCTCGCTTACAGACAGCCCCCTAACCTGAAGTAAATACTCACCAGCAACTGCACACCATACAACATAAACACTAACCCAGGAACCTATCCTTGCAACGAAGCCCGATGCCAACTCTGTCCATATAGCTATTCAAGTGACACCATCATAGGACCTAATCATATCAGCCACGCCATCAGGGGCTCGTTCACCTGCACATCTACCAATGTGATATATGCCATCATGTGTTAGCAATTCCCCTCTGCCATATACATTGGCCAAACCAGACAGTCTCTACACAAAAGAATAATTGGACACAAATCTGACATCAGGAATCATAACATTCAAAAACCAGTGGGAGAACACTTCAACCTCTCTAACCAGTGACAGACTTGAAGGTGGAAATTTTACAACAAAAACACTTCAAAAACAGACTCCAAAGAGAGACTGCTGAACTTGAATTAATATGCAGATTAGATACAATTAACTTAGGTTTGAACAGAGACTGGGAATGGTTGGGCCATTATACTAATTGAATCTATTTCCCCATGTTAAGTATCCTCACAGCTTCTATGGGTCATCTTGATTATCGCTTCAAAAGATTTTTTTCTCCTGCTGATAATAGCTCATCTCAATTGATTGGCCTCTTACAGTTGGTATGGCTACTTCCACCTTTTCGTGTTCTCTGTTCGTATAAATATCTTCTTGCTGTATGTTCGAGTTTATGCATCTGATGAAGTGGGCTGTAGCCCACGAAAGCTTATGCTGAAATAAATTTGTTAGTCTCTAAGGTGCCACAAGTACTCCTGTTCTCATAACATACTTGTGACTCTTCTAGGGCTGGTTTTGTTTAGACAGGACAAAGCCCAGCTTAAATTAATGATTTTGTGGCTGAGCAAACGGTTGCATACTTTTATGTTTTTGTCCAGTTGCCACAATTCCCTGCTGGTGCCCCATAAATCCACAAAAATGCTACATCTGCTCTTGACCTTCTCTATCTGCCGTTTTGCCTCTCTGCCTCCTTCCCATCTTTTTATTGTTGTTGTTCTGTGGTTTCTCCACAAGGGGGATGGGGATTAATTTCATGTGCTAGCTCCCAGGCTGCTCTACTTATAAAGTGGAGGTCAACTAGAGGAAGATCCTTCCACAGTAAAGGCAGCAACAAGGACAAATATACTCAGGAGCCTATCCAGATTTTCTCTCCAAGGTCACATAGGTGGCAGGGTGAGATTTGTCATCACTGAGGCCAGGGAAGGTGTGAAGCATGCAGCAAGCTACTCTTCTCCTGCAGCTTTGCAGGAGCAGGGTAATGGGTAGCCAACAGCAGAAGGTGCTACAGCTCTTGCAGGCATGGGAGAGTTGTCATAAACAGATAGCTAAGGGTTAATGGTCTTTTACCTGTAAAGGGTTAACAAAGGGAACCAAACACCTGACTAGAGGACCAATCAGAAAACAAGATTTTTCAAATGTCAAGGGAGGGAAGTTTTTGGGGGGGGTGTTCTTTGTCTTGGTTCGGTGGCCCTCTCGGCTCTGAGAGTGATCTCTCTATCTCCAGGCTTTCTAATCTTCTGTTTCCAAGTTGTAAGTACAAGAATAGTAAGACAATAGGTTTATATTGGTTTTTTTGTATTTACATGTGTGTAGTTGCTGGAATGTTTTAAATTGTATTCTTTTTGGATAAGGCTGTTTATTCATTTTTTTCTTTTAAGCAATTGACCCTGTATATTGTCACCTTGATACAGAGACCATTTTTTTGTCTTTTTCTTTCTTTTCATATAAAGCTTTCTTTTTAAAACCTGTTTGAGTTTTTTCACTGGTTAAGGCTAGGGAACGAAGGGAGGGGGAAAATCTCTTTGTGTTAGATTTACTAAGCCTGACTTTGCATACCCTCTGGGTGAGAGGAGAGAGAGATTTGATCTCTCAGTACTTGGGTTTCAAGGACTTGAAGCAGGGAATATCCTAGAGTACCCAGGGCGGGGAAATCTGGGAGGAGGTAAAGAGGGGGAAGGGAAGTGGGTTATTTCCCTTCATGAAGAGACTCAGGGCATCTGAGTCTTGGGGTCCCCCAGGGAAGGTTTTGGGGAGACCAGAGTGAGCCAGACACTGGAATTTTCTGGCTGGTGGCAGCGATATCAGATCCAAGCTGGTAATTAAGTTTGGAGGTTTCATGCTAGCTTCTCATGTTCTGAACTCTAAGGTTCAGATCTGAGTAGGAAAGTTATGACATGAGTGGCAGCGGTGTGGAAAGATAAGAATCCAGAAGCCAGTAGGAATATTATTTTCTTTTCCTCTGCTAGGGCTTTTAAACAGACAGAAAGGTTTTGGTCTTAAACCTTGGTCATTTGGAACAGAATTTTTTTTTCTGTTCTCTCATTGCAGTTTGGCTTGCATATTAAGCAAGGAACTATTAAGGTTGACAAGGGGTCTTTTGTTAAACTATAGCACTCCGATTGAGAGTCAAGTACCCAGCACAATACACGTGCAAATAAAGTGGTTTTTCTGGTTTACTTTACATTTAGAAGATTAGCTAGAGGAAGAAAAAAAAAGGCACTGTTGCTTGGCAAACCCCAGGAAGCCAACAGAGAGCCAGCAGTTCAGACAAGAAAAAAAACACTAGAGGGCACCCCAACACAAGAAAGCAGGAACCATGAGTTCCAAGGAAAGCCTGAGACAGGAAAGGGCACAGCAACAAGCCCTGGACAAAGAAAATGAAGATAGGAGACGGATGGAACTAATTAATGCAGAACTAGCCAAGGAAGAGGCAGCCCACAAAAGAAAACAAGAAGAAGAGGCAGCCCACAGAAGGAAACAAGAAGAAGAAGATGCAGTCTACAGAAGACAGATAGAACTCCAGAGGGAGACCCACTGACAGGCCATGGAATTAGAACAGGCTAGGCAACAGAACACAGCCAGTCCTAACAACCCTTCGCCAATAATGGTTCCACAGCACAAGAAATTTCCCACCTACAAGGCAGGTGATGACACTGAGGCCTTCTTAGAAAATTTTGAAAGAGCCTGCCTTGGGTACAGCATCTCTGAAGACCAGTACATGGTAGAATTGAGGCCACTGCTCAGTGGACCCTTAGCAGAGGTGGCGGCTGAAATGCCTAAGGAGAAAATGAACGATTATAAACTTTTCCAAACCAAGGCCAGATACAGAATGGGGATAACCCCTGAACATGCCCGTCGGCGGTTCAGAAACCAAAAATGGAAACCAGATGTGTCATTCCCCCAACACGCCTACCACATTGCAAAGAATTATGAAGCCTGGATATCAGGAACAAAGGTTAACAATTTGGACGAGCTGCACCTCCTGATACAAATGGAGCAGTTCTTAGATGGTATTCCTGAGAAAATAGAAAGGTACATCCTAGATGGGAAACCCAAAACGGTAATCGAGGCAGGGGAGATTGGAGCCAAATGGATGGAAGTGGCAGAAAAGAAAAAAGCTACTGTCAAGGGGAACGAATACCCCAGAGGGCACACCGACAATAAACCCTACAACCGAGGGCAACCAAAGACCCCCCCTACAACCCAAGGAAAGCCACAGACGCCCTATTCTTCCACCTCACCAGTCTCCAGTAACCCACCTCGACCCAGTGACCAGTCAGATGGAAGATGCTTTAAGTGTAATGAACTGGGACATATAAAGGCCAACTGCCCAAAGAACCCCAACCAAGTGCAGTTCATTACACCACCATCATACCAAAGATCCCCAGGCCCAGATGCCTCTCAAATACCCTTGGAGCGAAGGGAAATTTTGAGAGTGGGCGGAAAGAAGGTTACTGCGTGGAGAGACACGGGGGCACAAGTGTCAGCTATCCACCAATCCTTCGTCGACTCCAAATTCATCAACCCAAAGGCCCAAGTGACAATTTACCCCTTCATGTCACAAGCTGTAGACTTGCCTACAGCTGAACTGCCTGTCCAGTACAAAGGCTGGTCAGGAATGTGGACTTTTGCGGTCTATGACAATGATTCCATCCCAATGTTCCTGGGGGAAGATTTGGCCAACCAGGTGAAGTGGGCCAAGAGAGTGGGAATGGTTACACGTAGCCAAACCAGGCAAGCTTCCAGACCCATTCCTGTTCCTGAGCCGTCCACAGGGCCCCGTCTGTGTTACAAGAGACCCAGACAGAGGTAGTGGACCCAGATCCCATACCAACAACGGAAACCGCCACAGTGCTTCCAGTCCCAGACCAGGAACTGGAAAAGCAGCCAGCACCAAAACCGGTGCCAGCACTGACGACAGTGCTTGCAAATCCATCTTCAACCCCAACGCCAGAGGCCGCCAGCGAGCCTGAACTGGCAGAAGCAGCAGACAACCACACGCAAGAGGCTCAGCCAGAACCTGAAATACCCCCTGGTGCACCAGCGGAGAGCGGTTCACCAGCAACGGACACAACCTCATCACCTACATCGCTTCCAGTGGGACCAAGCCCAAGTCCACAGTCTAAAGGAGAACTGGTGTCTCCAACGTCAAGGGAACAGTTCCAGACTGAGCAGGAAACAGATGACAGCCTTCAGAAAGCTTGGGCGGCGGCACAGAGCACCCCACCGCCTCTCAGCTCTTCTAATCGATCCCGGTTTGTTGTAAAACAAGGACTTTTATACAAGGATACTCTTTCTGGTGGACACCAGGAAGACTGGCATCCACAAAAACAGTTGGTGGTTCCAACTAAGTACAGAGTAAAGCTCTTAAGCTTAGCCCATGATCATCCCAGTGGCCATGCTGGGGTAAACAGAACCGAAGACCGGTTGGGGAAGTCCTTCCACTGAGAGGGGATGGGCAAGGACGTTGCCATGTATGTCCAGTCTTGTGAGGTGTGCCAAAGGGTGGGAAAGCCCCAAGACCAGGTCAAGGCCCCTCTCCAGCCACTCCCCATAATTGAGGTCCCATTTCAGCGAGTAGCTGTGGATATTCTGGGTCCTTTCCCAAAAAAGACACCCAGAGGAAAGCAGTACATACTGACTTTCGTGGACTTTGCTACCCGATGGTCGGAAGCAGTAGCTCTAGGCAACACCAAGGCTAAAGCTGTGTGCCAGGCCCTAACTGACATTTTTGCCAGGGTAGGTTGGCCCTCCGACATCCTTACAGATTCAGGATCTAATTTCCTGGCAGGGACCATGAAGGAACTGTGGGAAACTCATGGGGTGAATCACTTGGTTGCTACCCCATACCATCATCAAACCAATGGCCTGGTCGAAAGGTTTAATGGAACTTTGGGGGCCATGATACGTAAATTCATCAATGAACACTCCAATAATTGGGACCTAATGTTGCAGCAGTTACTTTTTGCCTACAGGGCTGTACCACATCCCAGTTTAGGGTTTTCACCATTTGAACTTGTGTATGGCCACGAGGTTAAGGGGCCATTACAGTTGGTGAAGCAACTATGGGAGGGGTTTACACCCTCTCCAGGAACTAACATTCTGGACTTTGTAAGCAACCTACAAAACACCCTCCGACACTCTTTAGCCCTTGCTAAAGAAAACCTAGAGGATGCTCAGGAAGAGCAAAAGGCCTGGTATGACAGACATACCAGAGAACGTTCCTTCAAGGTAGGAGACCAGGTTATGGTCTTGAAGGCGCAACAGGCCCATAAGATGGAAGCATCCTGGGAAGGGCCATTCACAGTCCAAGAGCGCCTGGGAGCTGTTAACTACCTCATAGCATTTCCCAATTCCTCTCTAAAACCCAGAGTGTACCATGTTAATTCTCTCAAGCCTTTCTATTCCAGAGACTTACAGGTTTGTCAGTTTACAGTCCAGGGAGATGATGCTGAGTGGCCTGAAGGTGTCTACTACGAAGGGAAAAAAGACGGTGGCGTGGAAGAGATGAACCTCTCCACAACCCTGGAACGTCTGCAGCAGCAACAATTCAAGGAGCTGTGCACTAGCTTCGCCCCATTGTTCTCAGCCACCCCAGGACGGACTGAACGGGCATACCACTCCATTGACACAGGTAATGCTCACCCAATTAGAACCCCACCCTACCGGGTGTCTCCTCATGCCCAAGCTGCTATAGAACGGGAGATCCAGAACATGCTACAGATGGGTATAATCCGCTCATCTACCAGTGCATGGGCATCTCCAGTGGTTCTGGTACTCAAACCAGATGGGGAAATACGCTTTTGCGTGGACTACGGTAAGCTAAATGTGGTAACTCGTCCGGACAACTATCCAATGCCACGCACCGATGAGCTATTGGAGAAGTTGGGACGTGCCCAGTTCATCTCTACAATAGACTTAACCAAGGGGTACTGGCAAGTACTGCTAGATGAACCTGCCAAGGAAAGGTCAGCATTCGTCACCCATGCGGGGGTGTATGAATTTAATGTCCTTCCTTTTGGGCTGTGAAATGCACCCTCCACCTTCCAGAGGCTGGTAAATGGTCTACTAGCAGGAATGGGAGAATATGCAGTTGCCTACCTCGATGATGTGGCCATTTTTTCAGACTCCTGGGCCGAACACGTAGAACACCTGGAAAAGGTCTTTGAGCACATCAGGCAGGCCGGACTAACTGTTAAGGCCAAAAAGTGTCAAATAGGCCAAAACAGAGTGACTTACCTGGGGCACCAGGTGGGTCGAGGAACCATAAACCCCCTACAGGCCAAGGTGGATGCTATCCAAAAGTGGCCTGTCCCAAAGTCAAAGAAACAGGTCCAATCCTTCTTAGGCTTGGCCGGGTATTACAGGCGATTTGTACCACACTACAGCCAAATTGCTGCCCCACTGACCGACCTGACCAAAAAGACCCAGTCAAATACAGTTAAGTGGACTAATGAGTGTCAGAAGGCCTTTACCCAACTTAAGGCGATGCTCATGTCTGACCCGGTGCTAAGGGCCCCGGACTTTGACAAACCATTCCTAGTAACCACCGATGCATCTGAGCGTGGTATAGGAGCAGTTCTCATGCAGGAAGCAATGAATCACAACTTCCATCCTGTCGTGTTTCTCAGCAAGAAACTGTCTGAGAGGGAAAGTCACTGGTCAGTCAGTGAAAAGGCATGCTATGCCATTGTGTACGCCCTGTAAAAGCTACGCCCATATGTTTGGGGACGGCGGTTCCAGCTACAAACTGACCATGCTGCGCTAAAGTGGCTTCATACTGCCAAGGGGAACAACAAGATACTTCTTCGTTGGAGTTTAGCTCTCCAAGATTTTGATTTTGAAATTCAGCACATTTCAGGGGCTTCAAACAAAGTAGCTGATGCACTCTCCCGTGAGAGTTTCCCAGAATACACTGGTTAAAAAATTGTCCTTCATATGTAAAAGTCTTGTAGTTTACATACTTAGTAGTATATGTAAAGGTGTATGTGTTGTATTCATCTGTTTCTTCAAAAGTTCTAGGAAAAAATCACCGCCAGTGACTTTTCCCACTGTCTGTGATTTGGGGGGCATGTCATAAACAGATAGCTAAGGGTTAATGGTCTTTTACCTGTAAAGGGTTAACAAAGGGAACCAAACACCTGACCAGAGGACCAATCAGAAAACAAGATTTTTCAAATGTCAAGGGAGGGAAGTTTTTGGGGGGGTGTTCTTTGTCTTGGTTTGGTGGCCCTCTTGGCTCTGAGAGTGATCTCTCTATCTCCAGGCTTTCTAATCTTCTGTTTCCAAGTTGTAAGTACAAGAATAGTAAGACAATAGGTTTATATTGGTTTTTTTGTATTTACATGTGTGTAGTTGCTGGAATGTTTTAAATTGTATTCTTTTTGGATAAGGCTGTTTATTCATTTTTTTCTTTTAAGCAATTGACCCTGTATATTGTCACCTTGATACAGAGACCATTTTTTTGTCTTTTTCTTTCTTTTCATATAAAGCTTTCTTTTTAAAACCTGTTTGAGTTTTTTCACTGGTTAAGGCTAGGGAACGAAGGGAGGGGGAAAATCTCTTTGTGTTAGATTTACTAAGCCTGACTTTGCATACCCTCTGGGTGAGAGGAGAGAGAGATTTGATCTCTCAGTACTTGGGTTTCAAGGACTTGAAGCAGGGAATATCCTAGAGTACCCAGGGCGGGGAAATCTGGGAGGAGGTAAAGAGGGGGAAGGGAAGTGGGTTATTTCCCTTCATGGAGAGACTCAGGGCGTCTGAGTCTTGGGGTCCCCCAGGGAAGGTTTTGGGGAGACCAGAGTGAGCCAGACACTGGAATTTTCTGGCTGGTGGCAGCGATATCAGATCCAAGCTGGTAATTAAGTTTGGAGGTTTCATGCTAGCTTCTCATGTTCTGAACTCTAAGGTTCAGATCTGAGTAGGAAAGTTATGACAAGAGTCTTGCAGAAAGAGGGTGGCTCCTAAACTCTCCCCTTCTCCCCAAATGAAACATAATTCAGTGCAGCTTTGACACTGACATCATCTGAAGCCAGCAGGAGCAGACACAAGCACAGCTTTGGCAGATTTTGTATCATGCAAGCCAGAGACAGGGTCCAACCCGGACCACCCCTCAACCTCAACACTCCTGGACCCAGAATTGTGCAGGGGAGATACCTCACCTTCCCCTTCTCGACACACTAGGACCCAGGCTGGGCCCTCCACCCCCGAGCCATCTGGGCCGGGGAAAGAAGAAATTAGTAGAGAGGAGCTAGCCCAGGAGCCAAAGAAACTGAAGTCAGCAGGAGAAAATGCTGGATTTATAACAAGGGTTGCTGGACATGGATGATGTCCATAAAGCATCTTCTGCAGTTTTGACTGGACATTTTCTGCCCTGTACTGATTGACTGTTCACTACTTCCACCTCCTCCCTCAGAGTTTCTTCACCTCAGAGTCTTACCTACCCTTCATACCCTCTTCCTTCCCCTCCCCCTTTCCTGTCCCATCTCCCCATGTCTTCCCAGTTAGCTGATTCTCTTTCAACAAAACAACCCCCCCCCAAATTAGCCCCCCCCCAAGGCACTAAAATACAATTTGCCACCATCACACTGATCATTCTGTTTGCATGTTCTGACCCTTTTCCCGCCTGGTGGCTGTCTTGTCTATGTAGATTGCAAGCCCTTGGGAGCAGGGACTGTCTCTTATGTGTTTGTACAGCACCTAGCACAATGAGGCCCCATCCCTAGTTAGTCCCTAGGCACCACTGAACTAAACACGAGGGAGCTTACCGCATAACTTAGGTCTAACATGCTGTACAATACACAAGACTTTGCATTTTAACAATAACGAGCATCACACAGTGACATCCTAGCTCACCACTATGGAAAATTTCCTCTGTTGCATGTGCTACTCTATTGACTTTCTTTACTGCTTCTTATTGTTAAATAGAAAACGATCTCTTTTGCTGCACACCTGTGTTATTTCTAGGATAATTGCCTGACTCTGCTTGCTGCCTGAACACTACAGACTCATTGCTGGATAGCAAACAGGAGGCATAGATATATACTCTGTAATGCCTGCTAGCCTTCAGCTTGACAAAACTGAATAGTGTAACAGAATTGAGACAGATTGTTAGCCAAGGCCATCTCCGCTGGTATGTTTATCAGGAAGCCCAGCAGCATTGTTTGATGAAAAAAATGGAATTGATCTTATTATATAATAAGAAATGAGTGTGTGAATCCATATTTATTATTTGAAGTGAAAAGCAAATGGCATCAGAAATGGACATAATAACTATCAATATACCTTTGTGTAAGTGAGGGACTGGTCCCGCTATTGTGGGGAACTTTCCTGGCTTATACATGACGCCGGTGGAATGGGCTAGCGAACGGATCTGAGTCCTCACTCTCACTTCCTTTACCCAGAGGCCTCCGTGACCCATTCCACTCTGCTGTGTGGCAGAGTCCTCATAACTCTAACAAGACTGGGCCCAAGATTCCTGCGGGGTCTCGACCCCCAACCTTGTTATGGTCACTTAGGGCAGGGGCTAGTGTGTCCCCACTCCGGGGTATTGTCTCTGCACTGGATACTTCCCTGCCCCACTGATCATTACGTACAGTTCAAAGCAAATACAATTTATTAAACAACAATCAGTTTAAAAAAATAAGGAAAAAATGGGAAAGGTTATAGGAAAACACATAACCCTGCTCTGTGGCACGGGAACATCACAACCAGCGTCTCTGGGATGTAAGGGAAGTTTAGTCGGTTCCTCACAAGTCCCAGGCCCCTTCTCAGGCCCTTGCTGTGCTGCAGGGACGCTGCGGGTCAGACACTCACTCTGGCGGTAGCCACACGCCCTCAGGCTTTGGGTGGCAGCACCCTTCTTCCCAGCGTCGTCCCTGCCCCGTCGGGTTACAATCCCACTCCAAGTCTGGTCTGCAGGGCCTCTTGGCTGGGGGCGTCTCCCTGTGCTTGGCCCGCTGGCCAGGGTCCCCCTCGCTCTTCCCAGCTGCTCACTGCACTTGGCTCCAGACTGCTCCAGCCCCAGTTCCAGCTCCAGCTCCACCACTCTGCCTCAGCTCCTGCTCCACTCTGCCTCAGCACTGCTGCTGCTGCTCTGCCTCCAGCTCCCTGGGCTACTTCTCTGGGCAGCTTCGCTGGCTCCTCTGGCTCTGGTTGCTATAGCTCTCCTCTTCCTGGGCTTATTTTCTGGCCCCTCTAGCTCTGGTTGCTACAGCTCTGCTCCCAGCACAGTCTGCTCTGTGGGCTGCTTCTGTGACTTTGCTCCCAGCACTGACCTGCTTCCAGGGCTGCTTTTCTGGCCTCTCTGGCTGGCACAGCTCTGCTCCCCAGCTCAGCTCAGGCCCCAGCTTTCTCTTTAGCTCAGCCCCACTCTGGCTGACCCAGGCAATTCCAGCTCACGTGGAGGACTGGACCCCTGGCCTCCTGACTCCTTGATTATCCTGCCCACCCTGTCAATCAGGCTGACCTGGAGCATTGGCCTCTCCCCATTGTTCCTGGTGACTGTCACTCTCAGGGTCCTGATTTTCCATTGACCCTTCCCCTTTGTTTTGGTATTTGGAGCTAGCCAACCAAAACACCCGACTGAGTTTTAGTAAAGGGACAAGTCCCCTTACATTTGGGAATGTAAATAATTTAAAAAATCCAATGGAATGTGCTAAAGTTGAGAATGAGAGAAGGAAGCTTTGAGATGCTTGGGGGGGAGGGGATGTAAAGAGGAGCACAAGAACTGGTGCAGGAGTGAAGATTTTTCACTGAGTGACATGTTAATGTATCAATACAAATCTGAATATATTAAATTTAACCCTTCATGGCATTTTGGTGATAAGCACGAACAATTGAAGCCCTCTTTCTTGTTGTTCGTTATGGCACTAGAACATCTAGATGGAATTACAGTTTCAAGATCTAGTCCTGCTTGTCCTTACTCACAAGAGAAATCCTTTCTCTCACAGGTAGTTTGATTACAGACTGTATTCGAGGGTTTGCAGAACTGAGACCTTACAGTGTAAGAACTATTAGAACAAAATTGTACAAATAACGAGGAAAAGATCTGTTCTAAAGTCCGTTGAAGTTAATGGGAATCATTTCATTAATTCTGGTGGGTTTGGATCAGGCCACTATAGAGATGCAGTTGTGATGACAGTAAGCCATGCTTTACGCAACGAAAATACTTCACATCCCAAAGCTGATTACCCTCTGGTCTTTACACTACACCAGGGGTAGGCAACCTATGGCACATGTGCCAAAGGCGGCACAGAATCTGATTTTCAGTGGTACTCTCACTGCCAGGGTCCTGGCCACCGGTCCAGGGGGCGCTGCACTTTAATTTAATTTTTAAATGAAGCTTCTTAAACATTTTAAAAACCTTATTTACTTTACATACAACAATAGTTTAGTTATATATTATAGACTTATAGAAAGAGACCTTCTAAAAACGTTAAAATGTGTTACTGGCATGCGAGACCTTAAATTAGAGTGAATAAATAAAGACTTGGCACACCACTTCTGAAAGGTTGCTGATCCCTGCACTACACTGAGAGTAGAATGAAAAGTGATAAAATTTGCAATTCCAATATGACTATTGCAACAAATGGAAATATACATAACTATAATCTAGGACAGTAACAGTTTAATGTTGTTATTATTGTCATGTTTATTACAGTAATACTGAGGGACCAGTATTGTGTGGGGCACTGTAACAAACTGTGAATAGATGAGACTGTCTGTTACAGCTATCCCCCTATTCCATTTTGTTTCTTACAGCTGTCCCCATACTCCATTTTGTTTTTGTTCTCCTCCTGTGGCCGCCCTTCCCTGGCTGTTAAGTTGTTTACCAGGGCCACTGCCCTTCTCAAAGGGAGGGCCCCTTAAGTTGTTTACCAAGAGCCATTGCCCTTCTCAAAGGGAAGGCCACTTGTGCTGCGTGCTAAGTGGGACCACTGCCCTGTTCAAAGGGTTAGTCCTGTTATCACCTTGTTGAACCTGGGCTTGGTGTAGGGCAGGCAGTGTCCAGAGCTGCAAGACCTATTGTGTTTTTAAGATCCTGGGCATGAGTCATAGGCCTCATGTGCTTTTGAGTCACCTATTGCACAGGACTCTGCACAGGCATGTCTCTGTGCTCACCTGCAGTTTTTCCCTGTGCCTCCTCCCCTGTGACAGAGGGAGCCTATCAGGATCACTGGCAGGAAACTGCCTAAGTTTGCCTTTAAAAACAGACATTTTGAAACAAACTTGAGAAAGGTTCCTGCATTGCTGCCTGGTCTGATCAGCCAGGGGTTTTGGGGGGTCCTTTCTCCGCTCTTGTTTTATTTTTGAGCATACCCCCGGTTTTTAAACCCCACCCCCACGAAGAACGAATTGCTGCCTGAGAGATCTCCTGATTATCAAGACCATACCGAGCCCTCCTTGCTTCTTCTGATGTTACTGCTGCTTCTGCCTTTGCTGCTGCCTTGGGGACTGGTAAGAATCCCTCTGTAAAACTTTCCATACTTTTATTTTATTACTTTAGCTGCTGGCTCTGTTTCCCTAGCACACAGACTCAAGCTAAACCTTGATCTGTGTCTTAAAACCTCTCTTAAACTCCGCGGCGCTTTGCTGCTAAAAATAAGCTTGTGCCGCTGCTAAACTCTGCTCCCTGCTTTCAGCTGTATCCACTGCTCCAGCCACCATCCCTTGGCTTCCTTGGGGCTGCATTGGGAGCTGTATCTTGAGCACATACCACTCTGCCCTCTGTGACTTCCCCATAGCATAAGGTGCACCGTAGGTTTTGCTTTTTAGTTTAATAAGTCATAGTTTGCTAAGATTGTGGAGCTTGTAAGTTTCACCTGCCTTGTTCTGGTTTGCTGTTTTGTTGCTCTGTATAGTTGCTTTTTATAGTTTGCTTAGAATTGTGATATTTGTTGTTTTGCCTAGTCGTTGATTAAGATAGATTTAAAAAAGCCATTGCTTGGTTGTATTCTATACCTGTTTTATTACTTTATATAAGCTGCTTGTTATTTATATAAGTTTGATTAAATTAGAGGATAGATAAGGTTTTTACAGCTTGAATTCGTCTTCCCGCCGTCCTAATCTCTCCCTGAACTTTCCCGTGTCTGTTTTTCCCCCGCTCCAATCTCCCCCTCTGTGTACTTCTCCGTGTCTCCCTGTTGTAACCCCTTGCTGCTTCCCCTCCTCCTTGTGTAACTTCCCAAACCCTTTGCCGCTTCTTCCCTTTTTATTGGGTGTCCCTCTAGCCCTTCTTTACACCTCTCTGCTGCCTCTCCCTGTATCCCCTGTGTTCGTGCCCCCGCTCCTCCGCTGCCCCTCCTCTACCGAAGATCACCATCACACTGCTCCGTTTGTCTTCACCCCGCTGCTCCGCAACTTCCCTGAAGTGCTCTCCACTGCTGCAGCCTGTTTCCTTCCTCAGCCGTCTCCCCCATTCTCCACGTGCCTTCCCATCGCTTACACGTTCAGCGCCCTCCCCTCTTGCTGCTTCCAGACTCCCCTTAAGTGCGCTCCAGCTGCTCTTGTCTCCCGTACCTCCAGCCCGCAGGCTCCTGAAGACTGCTGCTCTGGGCTTCAGAGTCTCTCGCTGCTTGCAGCTGCACTCTCCTCTCGTCAGATACCACTAATCACTCACTCCCCTCCCCCCTCCCGCTTCTTGACCCAGCTTTTAGGTACACTCTTGCTATCACAGCCTCACAAATTAAGTCAGTAATTTTCTACATTGCATAATTTCACTTATCACCCATATTGTATTATTGCACCGTGACTCACATTTTACTTGTGGTTATAACACCCCATTAGTTGCCTCCATTTCTCTAATATACTTTGTATACCATTTTTATGTAGAAGCTACCATTTTATTTTGCATTCCACACTGTATCTAGAGTTGTTCCTATATAAAGTTGAGTTGCTTATTGACTGTACTGTATCCCATTGTGCTGAACCCCACTTACTGTACCCCACTGTTAAAACTCGCTACACGGTTCAATAAGAACCCCCCCTTATCATTGTCTATTGTAAACACCTTATACACCCCATCCCATCGCATTTCATTGTTAAATTACCACCACTTCCTTTTTCCTTTAATAAAGAAATTAATTGGCACCCCACCTGTGTGGTAATTGCTCCCCAAGATCCCATACACCTGCAGGCAGGGATAGAGACAATCGCAGCAGGTTAGGGAAAAGGAGTATAACATACTTGCAGAGTGATCTAGGTGATGGCAACAAATTGTATGTTTGCCGAACTTTTTTTTTTGCTTGAATTTTGTTAGGCAGGGATTAGCTAAACAGGAAGACAAAGAAAGAGGGGGAGGGGAAGAAAGAGGAGAGTGAGAGGGAAAGTGTGGAGTGAGACAGAGATGAAGGAAGGGGCAGAAGGGAGTTGGAGCATAAAACATTTTTTATGGCTCACTCAGTTATTATATCCATGTGTGACTCTATGGGACCTTGGTTTTTAAATACTAGCATTATTAGTCTCTTTAACTAATGAAAAGAGATACTGAAAGATAGGATTGTCCACTGAGTTTCTTTCCTGCAATTTGTCATAGCACACGATTCAGTAAGATGTAGATTGGATCAGAATCTGTATACTTGATGTTTAAATGGCTTATTGCTGGCTGGCTGTCTTACTCCCTTTCAGCAGCAACCCAGATATAAACATTAGTTTCCAGAACTCATTGCAGAGGGAAAATGAAATATTAACAGTAGAAATCAAACTGAAGCTGAAGTTCTAAAGAAATGGGTACAAAAGACAGCATTCGGAAAACACAAGAGGAAATACTCTATCAGTATACAACACAGAGGGCCAGATCAACCATCGTTTTTTAAGCAGTGAAATATATCAAGTACGTATGCCCAGCTCTGTCCATCACCATGGTCCCTGATACCTCAGTAATATCAGTGATGAATGCTACTTTAAAATATCAGAGACGTGTTATGGCTTCAAGTGTGGCATACAACAGGCAAAGTAAATAAGAAAGAAAACAAGAGACTTCAGAAACTGAGGCCACTCAGGGTAACAAATAATAGATTTGTGTAAGCTGGAATAATAAGCATACACACAACAGGAATTATGATCAAGTATCAGAGGGGTAGCCGTGTTAGTCTGGATCTGTAAAAAGCAACAAAGAGTCATTTGGCACCTTAAAGACTATCAGATGTATTAGAGCATAAGCTTTCGTGGGTGAATACCCACTTCATCAGACGCATCAGGAATTGTGATGTGTCACAAAGAGCAGGAAATGTTCATTTTAGAGAACTACGTGAGGAATTTGGAAAGAAGAGAGGGAATCGTATCCTGTACACTGTATATAGTACATTACCAGACTATTGTATCTCAATCCTGGGGGGAATCCTCCAAGGCAACAAGATAAACATTTTCCTTGAATGGGAAACAAAAACATGCAGAAGAACTCTTCCTTTCTGTTGTGAGCAGCTTATGGCATATAAAATCCCATTCGGAACTGGCCATGTACGTGTGTGCGCACATCAGGAAGAAAAGATGATGGACACCAGGGCAGAGTCACATTGGTGCTAAAGCCAAAGGCCAGCCAGGCGCTTCTGGCATTTAACCTGATATGCCGAAGGTAGAATTCAGAATCAAATTCCATGCACTCACAATGGACCAACCTCGGGGGGGGGGCACAAGGAAGAAATTGGTTAATTTTATAACAATCTACAGAAAACAATACAAGAAGCTTCCGGACAAGACATGGTATTGGCGATAGGATATTTTAACGCGAAAGAAGGATCGACGTGGAATTCCTGAGCTGGAGCAATAGGCAGATTTGAGCTCGGTGAAGAAAATCAAAGAAGAGAAAGGCAGAAATTTAGTAGACTAACAACCTGGTGATAACAAATAGGCTATTTCAACAAAGAAAACTGCAGAAGAAATGGACTTGGGTATCACCTGATGCAGATGCGGATTAAGATTTATTGGGGGCTTCGGCACAACGAACATTTGGGCTCCCGCATACACACAAACAATCCCAGTCTGGGGGCCCCATTCCCCTGCTCCTCCCCTTCCTCCCAAGGTTCCGCCTCTTGGCCTGGGCAGAAGCTAGAACCAGGGTAAGAGATGCCCAGGGAACCCAGGCTGCTAAGGGGAGCCCTGGTCCCTCCACCTGCCCTGGGGGTGGGCAGGGACACGGGCCAGGGGCTGCTCTCGGGCCCCCTGGGCCCCTGCCCATTTGCTTATCCTCAGTTGGCAAGAACAAACAGGACAAATGCCCAGTCTTGCCAAAAAGGGGCTCGGGGGAGCGGGGAGGCAAGCGGGGGAGGGAGAGGCTCGGGCCAGCTCCACACGAAGGGGAGGGGAGGAGTTCAGGCCAGCTCGGCACGGGATGGGGAGGGGGGAAATGCTCATCCTACTACTGCCAGGCTCAAGGTTCCGGCTAGCCAACGGGCAGGGCCTCGGGGGAAGAGGAGGAACAGGGTGGCTGGGCCCCAGATGGGAAGAGGAGGAGCAGGGATGGTGTCACAGTTCCAGCACTCCTACGAGGGCCCCCAAATTGGCTGGGGTCCTTGGGCCTGGGTCCTATGGACCTGTGCAGTAATCCGCCACTGACCTGATGGGCAAACGAAGATCATGATAGATTTTGTACTTGTGAATTGCAAATGGAAATCAGGTGTGTTGTCATGCAGATCATTTGAGGCCAATAACAGAGTAGGTAATAAGTTACTGTTGTCATCAATGAGGTTGAAAAAGTACTGAGAACAAGATCTATGATGTGGACAAATTGAAAGAGCCAGATACCAGGAAAGAATACAAGGAAGCCATATGGAAAAATATCCGATCTCTGGTGAAGAAGAACCAAACGCTGAAGAGCCATGGAATAGTAAGTGTAAAAACTGGATTACACGAGCAGCTGAACTAGTGTTGGACTACAGTCCAAATCAAAGCAGTCAAAGAATGAAGTGCTGCAGTTGAGTGACAAGAATAGGAAACGGCAGGAGAATAAAAGGGAAGATGCAAGTCTAAGAACTGAGTAAAACAGTATGACCAGACAACAGAAAGTGAAGACAGCGAATAACAATTGGATAAATGAAAAATGTAAATAAGCAGAAGACTATGGAAAGAGAAATGCAATACTGTATTGCAAGATTAGAGAACTGAGTGGGACACAGAAGTTGAAAACGTTGGCAGTGAAAGAAGCATGGGCAAATAATTGATGATGAAAAAGCAAAGAATAAATGATGTAAAGAATATTTTGAAGAGCTTCACAACTTGCAGAACACAGTAGATGGAATGGTCCTAGAGAAGCTTCCCAGTACAAATGAGGGAGAGCAGATGCTAGAATTTTTAGAAGAAGTAAAAATCTCAATAGAAAGTGTGAAAAGGAAAAGGGCACCAGAAAGTGACAAAACCTCAGATCTGTTGCAAACAAGTGAGAAACACATAGTAAAGGCAGCGCACAAGCTATTCAACAAGATTTACAAACAAGAGCAAGTGCTAAGTGAATGGGGTAAAATGATAATAGTACAAGAATAGTATAAGAAAGGAGATAAAAGTGAATGTAAGAACTATAGAGGAATCAGCCCATTGAGTGTGCCGGAAAAAGCATTCACCAAGACATTGCAGAGGAGAATGAAGAGGTACATGGAAGTGACACTTGCAGAAGAACAGGCTGGATTTAGGCTGTGCTCCTATGGAAATGTGAAGGAAATGCAGCTGTTTCTAAAGGAATTTCATATCTGGGAATTAGCCCAAATGCAATAAGAGAGACAGAAAATGGTTGAGTTATTGCAACTTTGGACATTGTTTTAATTCTGCTGTTCTCCTAATACTTAAATATTTCTCAACAATCCCTATTTTTTAAGTGATGATCATAAAAAGAGCATGAACATGAGTAAACTTTAGGAGATGGAAATGTATGTTCTATTTATGAAAGTTTGTGATCACATACTTCTGATGCATGAGTCAGTCTTTGACTTTCTTGCTTAGAACAGATTTAACAACAGTGCTGGACCCCTAATCCTGCAAAGATATTCACATGCTTAACTTTACACACTGTGAGTAGAGTGGCCACCAGTCCTGAATTTGGCAGGACAGTCCCGAAATGCAGAGTTCAAGACCCAGTCCCAGACTGAATAACTCCAGGACAGCATTTATCCTGGATTCCCTGTGCTGCCATTCCACGCCTGCCCAAGGCTCAGGAGCAGCGCCAGCCTCTTCCCAGTGGGGGAGGTTGAGGTGGGCTTGAGGCCCCACCCTCTGCTCCACCTCTGTCCCTGACCAGGCTAGAAGCCGGAGCCAGGCAGTAGTAAGAGCTGCCCGGGTTGCCCAAACCACTGTGGGAAGCCCTGGACCCTTCACCTGCCATGGGTGGCATGTCTCAGGGAGGGGGACACAGGCCAGAGGCTGCTCTCAGGCACCCTGGCTGCCTGCCCAGGGCAGGTAAAGGATCCAGGGTTCCCTATTGTGGCCTGGGCTCCTTGAGCAGCTCTTACCATGGGCGGGGTCCAGATTCCAGGCTGAACAGGGTGCAGGGCCTCTGGGAGAAGAGGAGGAACAGGAGGAGGAGGATGGGGCCTTGGGGAAAGAGGAGGAGCACAGGGGGCTGGGGATGCGGAGGAGCAGGGAGCAGGGCCACAGAGAGGGCAGGGCTCCTGCATTTGTCCCACTTTTGCCTTTTGAAAAGACGGTCACCCTAACTGTGAGTATTCCCAATGAAGTCAACAGTCAGTGAGACTACTCATGGTGTCTAAAGTTAAGCATGTGTGGAAGTCTTTGCAGGATTGGGCCTTAGCTTGAATTGTAGTTTGTATTTTGCCCCTGCTTATAATTATTCCATGTAGGTAACAACCATTTTTTGTATGAATATGGCATAAGAAAGCTGTGTGCATTTGCAAATATTATATGTGTTTTCATTCTAAGTACTGCATGTATTTTGTATTTATTGCTTCTCTAAATCACTTATATTGCCTATAGTTATGGGTTCCAGTCTCTAAGTTGCCCAAGGCCAGATGCAATGTTAAGATGAGAGTCAGGCATAGAGCACAGGAGCCCTGTTCCTCATCTTTCAGTGATGCCTGAATCTAGCCTCTCTATAGTGTTTTCCTCAGAAAGTTCTAGCTGGTTATCAAATATGTAGTTACAACGTAGGGTCTGCTTCCGAGGAAGTCTCTCTCGCCCCAGGAAATGTTTTGAAGATACCTGCCATTGGTGCAATCCGGTTCCATTACATAGGCAGAAATTTCCTCTTCAGAACTGTTTGTCTGAGCCCTCAGGATGGGTCACCTCAGGCTGTTATGATTCGAGTTGGCTGGAGGAGGACAATTCCATTTCACAGCAACTTCCAAGATTCTGACATTTGTTTTTGTTCTAGAATGAAAACAAAACCTTTTGAACATTTTCATGAAAATAGAATGGTGTCAAAATGTCAGCATTCGAATTGAAAACCTGAGGTTTTACATTCAGGAAGAGGTGTCAAAAGGCCTGACTAACAAGGTAAGAGAGGCCTTGTAGGTAAGCACTGGCCTGGGATGTGGGAGACCTGGGTTCAAGTCCTTATTCTGCTGAACTCAAAGTGAGCTGAGATGAAAACCTGTCCCAGGCCAGTGCCCTCACTAGCAGGCTATGTGGAAAATGGCTGATCAGTTCTAGTATGACTCAGCAATATACAGAAGTACTGAACATCACCACCACAATCTTCCCTTCAAAATAGAAGCAGAATTAGTGAGAAGGTGTCTCAGTAACACTGACCAAAGGGGTTTGAGAAAGTCTTTGAAGTATCTCCTCTCCTAGGGGGAAAAATAACCCCTTCATATTGTTTTTAGTACCCATTCTCCTGGTCAGGCAGCAACCAATTTTATTTTCAGTTCTTGAGCTACTGCTCAAGTGCCTATCTGGCTGCTCCAGTGTTTTAAATAACAGCTCAGGTGATCAAAGACTCCAGCTTTCCCACTTAGCACCATGTTCTTCATATGAACACTTTCTGCCACACCAGGTAATTGATTTTATTTCTGCCCCTTTACCAGACTCTGGGCTCAATCCTGCAAGGAGATGAGTGCCCTCACCTGCCAGCAAGCAATGTATTCAGCATTTTGCAGGATTGTGAGTGGTCTCAGAGCAATCTGACTTCTTAGAGCCACGCTGCATAGCCTCCTTTAGTTTCAATTCTAAACCTCCATTACAGTTTTATATATGTAGACCCCTCATCACATAGACAAAGCAGCACAAGGGCTGCCAAAACTGAAACTGCCTGCCTGAGTTTGAGATCCCAAACAGCAGTGGGGCTTGGGACAGAGGAGGCATTTCTGGGCCAGAACAAGCCTCACAGACATGCCAGTGCACCCAACTATAGGCCCCAACAGCCTACACATGTGCACTGCTTATGGACACACACAGTGCTTGGGGCTGTAATAACCTTAGTCCCAGATTTGGACCTTAGCGTCCAAGATATGGGGGTTAGCATGAAAACCTCCAAGCTTAGTTACCAGCTTGGACCTGGTACTTGCTGCCACCACCCAAAAAATTAGAGTGTTTTGGGGCACTCTGGTCCCTCTGAAAAACCTTCCCTGGGGACCCCAAGACCCAAATCCCTTGAGTCTCACAACAAAGGGAAATAATCCTTTTTCCCTTCCCCCCTCCAGGTGCTCCTGGAGAGATACACAGACACAAGCTCTGTGAACCCAAACAGAGTGAATCTCCCTCTCTGTTCCCAATCCTGGAAACAAAAAGTACTTTCCTATTCCCCCCAGAGGGAATGCAAAAATCAGGCTAGCAATCCAACACACAGATCTCCCCGATTCCTTCCTCCCACCAATTCCCTGGTGAGTACAGACTCAATTTCCCTGAAGTAAAGAAAAACTCCAACAGGTCTTAAAAGAAAGCTTTATATAAAAAAAAAGAAAAATAAGTACAAATGTTCTCTCTGTATTAAGATGATACAACACAGGGTCAATTGCTTAAAAGAATATTGAATAAACAGCCCTATTCCAAAAGAATACAAATCAAAGCACTCCAGCACTTATATTCATGCAAATACCAAAGAAAAGAAACCATATAACTTACTATCTGATCTCTTTGTCCTTACACTTGGAAACAGAAGACTAGAAAAAAGAAACTACTTCTCCAAAGCTCAGAGAAAGCAGGCAGGCAGAAAACAAAGACTCAGACACACACTTCCCTCCACCCAGAGTTGAAAAAATCCGGTTTCCTGATTGGTCCTCTGGTCAGGTGCTTCAGGTGAACGAGACATTAACCCTTAGCTATCTGTTTATGACACGCCCCCCAAATTGCAGACAGTGGGGAAGCTCACTGGCGGCGATTTCCTTCTAGAACTTGAAAATAAACAGATTAATACAACACATAGGCCTTTACATATACTCCTAAGTATATAACTAACAGACTTCTACATTTTAAGAACACTTTTTAACTACTGAATTCTGGGAAACTCTCACGGGAGAGTGCATCAGCTACTTTGTTAGAAGCTCCTGTGATGTGTTGAATTTTAAAATCAAAATGTTGGAGAGCTAAACTCCAACGAAGAAGTTTCTTGTTGTTCTCCTTGGCAGTATGAAGCCACTTTAGTGCAGCATGGTCAGTTTGTAGTTGGAACCGCCGTCCCCAAACATATGGGCGTAGCTTTTCCAGGGCGTACACAATGGCATAGCATTCCTTTTCACTGACTGACCAGTGACTTTCCCTCTCAGACAGTTTCTTGCTGAGAAACACGACAGGATGGAAGTTGTGATCTGTTGCTTCCTGCATGAGCACCGCTCCTATACCATGCTTAGATGCATCTGTGGTTACTAGGAATGGCTTGTCAAAATCCGGGGCCCTGAGCACGGGGTCAGACATGAGCATCGCCTTAAGCTGGGTAAAGGCCTTTTGACACTCATTAGTGCACTTAACGGCATTTGGCTGGGTCTTTTTGGTCAGGTCGGTCAATGGGGCAGCGATTTGGCTGTAGTGTGGTACAAATCGCCTGTAGTATCCGGCCAAGCCTAAGAAGGATTGGACCTGCTTCTTGGACCGTGGGACAGGCCACTTTTGGATAGCATCCACCTTGGCCTGTAGGGGGTTAATGGTTCCTTGACCCACCTGGTGCCCCAGGTAAGTCACTCTGTTTTGGCCTATTTGACACTTTTTGGCCTTAACAGTTAGTCCTGCCTGCCTGATGCGCTGAAAGACCTTTTACAGGTGTAGTAGGTGTTCGGGCCAGGAGTCTGAAAAAATGGCCACATCATCGAGGTAGGCAACTGCAAATTCTCCCAGTCCAGCTAGTAGACCATCTACCAGCCTCTGGAAGGTGGCGGGTGCATTTCGAAGGCCGAAAGGAAGGACATTGAATTCATACACCCCCGCATGGGTGACGAATGCTGACCTCTCCTTGGCAGGTTCATCTAGCGGTACTTGCCAGTACCCCTTGGTTAAGTCTATTGTAGAGATGAACTGGGCACGTCCCAACTTTTCCAATAGCTCATCGGTGCGTGGCATTGGATAGTTGTCCGGACGAGTTACCGCATTTAGCTTACGGTAGTCCACGCAAAAGCGTATTTCCCCATCTGGTTTGGGTACCAGAACCACTGGAGATGCCCATGCACTGGTAGATGGGCGGATTATACCCATCTGTAGCATGTTCTGGATCTCCCGTTCTATAGCAGCTTGGGCATGAGGAGACACTCGGTAGGGTGGGGTTCTGATTGGGTGAGCATTACCTGTATCAATGGAGTGGTATGCCCGTTCAGTCCGTCCTGGGGTGGCTGAGAACAATGGGGCGAAGCTAGTGCACAGCTCCTTGATTTGTTGCCGCTGCAGACGTTCCAGGGTGGTTGAGAGGTTCACCTCTTCCACGCCACCGTCTTTTTTCCCGTCGTAGTAGACACCGTCAGGCCACTCAGCATCATCTCCCTGGACTGTAAACTGACAAACCTGTAAGTCTCTGGAATAGAAAGGCTTGAGAGAATTAACATGGTACACTTTAGGCTTTAGTGAGGAATTGGGAAATGCTATGAGGTAGTTTACAGCTCCCAGGCGCTCTTGGACCGTGAATGGCCCTTCCCATGATGCTTCCATCTTATGGGCCTGTTGCGCCTTCAAGACCATAACCTGGTCTCCTACCTTGAAGGAACGTTCTCTGGCATGTCTGTCATACCAGGCCTTTTGCTCTTCTTGAGCATCCTTTAGGTTCTCTCTAGCAAGGGCTAAAGAGTGTCGGAGGGTGCTTTGTAGGTTGCTTACAAAGTCCAGAATGTTAGTTCCTGGAGAAGGCGTAAACCCCTCCCATTGCTGCTTCACCAACTGTAATGGCCCCTTAACCTCGTGACCATACACAAGTTCAAATGGTGAAAACCCTAAACTGGGATGTGGTACAGCCCTGTAGGCAAACAGCAACTGCTGCAACACTAGGTCCCAATTATTGGAGAATTCGTTGATGAATTTTCGTATCATGGCCCCCAAAGTTCCATTGAACCTTTCCACCAGGCCATTGGTTTGATGGTGGTATGGGGTGGCAACCAAGTGATTCACCCCATGAGTTTCCCACAGTTTTTCCATGGTCCCTGCCAGGAAATTAGACCCTGAATCTGTAAGGATGTCGGAGGGCCAACCTACCCTGGCAAAGATGTCTGTTAAGGCCAGGCACACAGTGTTAGCCCTGGTGTTGCCTAGAGCTACTGCTTCCGGCCATCGGGTAGCAAAGTCCACTAAAGTCAGTACGTACTGCTTTCCTCTGGGCGTCTTTTTTGGGAAAGGGCCCAGAATACCCACAGCTACTCGCTGAAATGGGACCTCAATTATGGGGAGTGGCTGGAGAGGGGCCTTGACCTGGTCTTGAGGCTTTCCCACTCTTTGGCATACCTCACAAGACCGGACATACTTGGCAACGTCCTTGCCCATCCCCTCCCAGTGGAAGGACTTCCCCAACCGGTCCTTGGTTCTGTTCACCCCAGCATGGCCACTGGGATGATCATGGGCTAAGCTTAAGAGCTTCCCCCGGTACTTAGTTGGAACCACCAACTGTTTTTTGCGGCTGCCATTTTTCCCGGTGTCCACCAGAAAGAATTTACTTGTATAAAAGTCCTTGGTCTATAACAAACCGGGATCGATTAGAAGAGCTGAGAGGCGGTGGGGTGCTCCGTGCCGCCGCCCAAGCTTTCTGAAGGCTGTCATCTGCTTCCTGCTCAGTCTGGAACTGTTCCCTTGAGGCTGGGGTCACCAGTTCTTCCTCAGACTGTGGACTTGGGCTTGGTCCCTCCGGAAGCGATGTAGGTGATGGGGTTGTTTCCGTTGCTGGTGAACCGCTCTCCGCTGGTGCACCTGAGGGTATTTCAGGCTCTGGCTGAGCCTTTTGGGTATGGCTGTCTTTTGCTTCTGCCAGTTGTGGCTCGCTGGCGCCCTCTGGCGTCGAGTTTGAAGATGTGGTTGCACTTGCTGGTGCTGGTTGCTGTTCCAGTTCCGGGCCTGGGACTGGAGATGCTGTGGCTGTTTCAGTGTTAGGCATGGAATCCGGGTCCACTACCTCTGTCTGGGTCTCTGGTAACACAGACGGGGCCTCTGTGGACGGTTCAGGAACAGGAATGGGTCTGGAAGCTTGCCTGGTTTGGCTACGTGTAACCATTCCCACTCTCTTGGCCCGCCTCACCTGGTTGGCCAAGTCTTCCCCCAGTAGCATGGGGATAGGATAATTGTCATAGACTGCAAACGTCCACATTCCTGACCAGCCTTTGTACTGGACAGGCAGTTGAGCTGTAGGCAAGTCTACAGCTTGTGACATGAAGGGGTAAATTGTAACTTTGGCCTTTGGGTTGATGAATTTGGGGTCAACGAAGGATTGGTGGATAGCTGACACTTGTGCCCCCGTGTCTCTCCACGCAGTAACCTTCTTTTCGCCCACTCTCAAATTTTCCCTTCGCTCCAAGGGTATTTGAGAGGCATCCGGGCCTGGGGATCTTTGGTGTGATGGTGGTGTAATGAATTGCACTCGCATGGTGTTCTTTGGACACTTGGCCTTGATATGTCCCAGTTTATTACACTTAAAGCATCTTCCATCTGATGGGTCACTGGGCCGAGGTGAGTTACTGGAGACTGGTGAGGTTGAAGGGTAGGGTATCTGTGGCTTTACTTGGGTGGTATGTGGGGTCTTTGGCTGTCCTCGGTTGTAGGGTTTATGGTCTGTGTGCCCCCTGGGGTAATCGTTCCCCTTGACAGTAGCTTTCTTGCTTTTTGCCAGTTCCATCCATTTGGCTCCAATCTCCCCCGCCTCAGCGATATTCTTGGGGTTTCCATCTTGTATGTACCGTGTGATGTCTTCAGGAACACCATCCAAGAACTGCTCCATTTGTATGAGGAGGTTCAGTTCTTCCAAGGTTTGAATGTTGTTTCCTGTTAGCCAGGCCTCATAGTTTTTTGCAATGTAGTAGGCGTGTTTGGGAAATGACACCTCTGGTTTCCACTTTTGGGTTCTGAAGCGCCGACGGGCATGATCTGGGGTTATCCCCATCCTGTATCTGGCCTTGGTTTGAAAAAGTTTATAGTCATTCATTTGCTGCTTAGGCATTTCAGCTGCCACCTCTGCTAAAGGTCCACTGAGGTGTGGCCTTAATTCTACCATGTACTGGTCTTCGGGGATGCTGTACCCAAGACAGGCTCTTTCAAAGTTTTTCAAGAAGGCCTCGGTGTCATCACCTGCCTTGTAGGTGGGAAATTTCCTGTGCTGTGGAGCAATATTTGGCGCCGGGTTGTTAGGGTTGGGTGGCACAGGCAGCCCAGCTTTTGCCATCTCCAGTTCATGTTTTTTCTGTTTTTCCTTCTCTTCATTCTCTTTTTGTTGTTTTTCCATGTCTCGGCGGTGGGCCGCCTCCTCTTCTTCTTGCTTCCTTCTGTGGGCCAACTCATCTTCTGCTTGTTTCCTTCGGTAGGCCATCTCTTCTTCTTCTAGTTTTCTTTTGTGTGCTGCCTCTTTGGCTGCCTCTTTGGCTGCCTGTTCTCTTTGGTAGGCTGCCTCTTTGGCTGCCTGTTCTCTTTGGTAGGCTGCCTCTTTGATCTGTTCTTCTCTTTCTCTCATCTCCATCTCTTTTTGTTTTATTTCCAGTTGTCGCCTGTGTTCAGCTTCTTTGATTTGTTCTTCGGCGTCAATTTTTGCCTTAGAAGTCATGGTTCCTGTTTTTTTGTGTTGGGGTGCCCTCCGGTGTTTATCTTCTGAACTGCAGGTTCTCTGTTGCCTCCTGAAGTCTGCCTAGCAACAGTGCCTTTAGCTAATTTTCCTTTTCTCTCTCTAGCTAATGTTCAGTGAAGGGAAACCAGAAAAACCACTTTATTTGCATGCCTATAAGTGCTGGTACTTGCCTCCCAATGGGAGGGCTATTGCATGACAAAAGACCCTTAACATGCAAGCCACAAACTGCGAGAGAGAGCAGAAAAAAAAAATTCTCTCTGGTTCCCTTTTAAAACCAACTGCTTCTCTCTGCTAAAAAGCCCTTAGCAGAGAAAAGAAAAATATAATATTTCTACTGGCTTCTGGATTCTGTCTATCTCCCACCAGCTGCCACTCATGTAATAACCTTAGTCCCAGATTTGGACCTTAGCGTCCAAGATATGGGGGTTAGCATGAAAACCTCCAAGCTTAGTTACCAGCTTGGACCTGGTACTTGCTGCCACCACCCAAAAAATTAGAGTGTTTTGGGGCACTCTGGTCCCCCTGAAAAACCTTCCCTGGGGACCCCAAGACCCAAATCCCTTGAGTCTCACAACAAAGGGAAATAATCCTTTTTCCCTTCCCCCCTCCAGGTGCTCCTGGAGAGATACACAGACACAAGCTCTGTGAACCCAAACAGAGTGAATCTCCCTCTCTGTTCCCAATCCTGGAAACAAAAAGTACTTTCCTATTCCCCCCAGAGGGAATGCAAAAATCAGGCTAGCAATCCAACACACAGATCTCCCCGATTCCTTCCTCCCACCAATTCCCTGGTGAGTACAGACTCAATTTCCCTGAAGTAAAGAAAAACTCCAACAGGTCTTAAAAGAAAGCTTTATATAAAAAGAAAGAAAAATAAGTACAAATGTTCTCTCTGTATTAAGATGATACAACACAGGGTCAATTGCTTAAAAGAATATTGAATAAACAGCCCTATTCCAAAAGAATACAAATCAAAGCACTCCAGCACTTATATTCATGCAAATACCAAAGAAAAGAAACCATATAACTTACTATCTGATCTCTTTGTCCTTACACTTGGAAACAGAAGACTAGAAAAAAGAAACTACTTCTCCAAAGCTCAGAGAAAGCAGGCAGGCAGAAAACAAAGACTCAGACACACACTTCCCTCCACCCAGAGTTGAAAAAATCCGGTTTCCTGATTGGTCCTCTGGTCAGGTGCTTCAGGTGAACGAGACATTAACCCTTAGCTATCTGTTTATGACAGGGGCAAGGATGCTGGCTGCTGGGAGTCAGCTGCTAGGAGAATGAAACAGACCTCACAAGTTGCTCTCAGCAGAGGAGAGGAGAGAACCCAGTTTTGCGTCTCAGCCAAGAGACCAGCCAACCAGAAGCCCCCAGCTTCCCAGGACTGTCATCCTTCCCTCCCCAGTTAGCTGTCTCTGAAACAGTTTGGCTGTTGAAAGCATCAGGCAGGGAGAGAAGCCAGGTCTTCCACCCAAGCAGTCACCAGTCACAAGCCAGACCCAGAGAGAGAGACAGAGGACCAAGATGCCATATCCAGAGGGAGACAACCATCTGCTGGCCTCCCCTATTCGGCCTCCCTTGCTCCAGAAGCAAAAGGGAGGCCCAGGTTTGAGTCACCCAGGACCTTCTCCAGCCAGATAGGGATCTGTCTTGCAGCTTTATCAGTAAGTACTGGGAATACTTCACCTAGCTATATAGGAAGTCCATGGGCAAGGAAATCCCTGTTGGTTGTCAGCTGCTATCAAGAGAATGAAGGTGCACAGCCATGTGAAAACTCACCTGAACTTGAAGGAGTGTGTGGCACCACAGCACAGACATGTAATGGTAAGGCCTGCAGTGCTCCTTTGATTGTTGTGCTACTGGTATTCAGTCAGCCCTATACAGCTCTGACATGAGAACACTGGACACTTTGGCTATCTAGGAACTGTGAACACACTTCAGGATTCAACCATTTGCTTGTATACTCTTTGCAGAACTTGGACAGTATTCAGATATCAGAGGGATATTTTTATTTGATTATTGCTCTGCAGTTTACTCTGTTCATGCCTCAGTTCTCCTGTCCTTTACCCTAATAAAGTATTTCTTCATTTTTATAGATTCAGAGATTCCAAGGCCAGAAGGGAGCACTGTGAGTCTGACCTCCTGTATCACACAGGCCATAGAGCTTCCCTGAAATAATTCCTGTTTGAACTAAAGCAGAGCTTTTAGAAAAACATCCAATCTTTGTTTAGAAATTGCCAGTGATGGAGAATTCGCCACAACCTTTGCTAAATTGTTCCAATGGTTAATTACTCTCACTGCTAAACATTTACATATTATTTCCAGTCTGAATTTGTCTAGCTTCAACTTCCAAACATATGATTTGGTCTGTTAGATTGAAGAGCCCATTTTCAAATATTTTTTTCCCATGTAGATGTTTATAGACTGTGATCAAGTGACATCTTAGCGGTCTCTTTTTAAAGTTAAACAGATTCAGTTCCTTAAATCCTCACTATAAGGCATGTTTTCTAATCCTTTAACTATTCTCACAGCTTGTCTCTGAACCCTCTGAATTGTGTTCACCAGAGTAGGACACAGTATTCCAGCAGCGGTTGCACCAGTGCCAAATACAGAGGTTGGTTGATCCTTGGTTGCTGCTATTTGTTATGTCCTAGAGGTCATAGGGGTTGTATATTAATATATTCACCCAACCACTAGGTGGAATCACCATGCACTGAGAGTCCATTTTAGTGCCAGTGATCAGCAAACTAAGGACTAACACCTGCCATCAGCCCAAGGAGCACAGAAAACCAATTGCCATTGGTCCTAAGGTGGGACACACACAGATAAGAGAGAAAAGAACAAGGAGTACTTGTGGCACCTTAAAGACTAACAAAATTTTTTGGGCATAACCACTCTGAAACATAAGAGAGAGAAGCATGTGGACTCTACGATGCTTCGGGATCAGGGTTTGTGGTCTCAGAAGAGATTTCAAATAATTTGATTTCCTGGAGTAGACCACCTCTTCTGGTCTGTACCACTAGAACTTTGCAACCTGGATGTTTTTCTCCATCTTGCACTTCATTCATATTTTCTTCTCTATTTCTTCTCATTTGCTCTCAGAAGGCACATTCATGTCTTTGCTTGGATTGTTGCTCTCTAAGGCTATATCTACATTTGAGCTAGAAGGTGCAATTTCCAGCTGGAGAGGACTTACCCTCACCAACTGTGATAGAGCTAGTCCACCAAAAATAGCACTGTGGCCACAGCAATACAAGGGGCAGGAGGGGCCAGCCACCCTGGGTACGTACCCATCCAGGACCAGAGGTATGTACTCAGGGCAGCTAGCCCATTCCGCCACTTGTGCTGCCATGGATACGCTTCTATTGTTAGCACGTTAGCACAATCAGAGCTAGTTGAGCCAGAAATTACACCTCCAGCTCCAAATGTAGACAGACCCTAAGAAATCTCAACATAGTATGATTTTTATAGCTTGTCACTTTCTCTCTAATGCAGTGTCTTTTCATACCTTTCTTTTTTGTTGTTGTTTTGGTTTACATGCTTCTATATGTCTGGGAAAAATAAAAACCAAAAAAACAGTTCAGTCCAGTCTTCTGTTATCCTAGGTGTTATCTGGGGTTAGAACTGCTCAGCTGTGGACCATAAATCTCATATTGCTGACACATCAGGGAAGTTCTCCTCTAAACCTGTGGTTTGAAAATGAAGATTGTGCTGAGCAACAATGTAGCTAGAACTTTACTTTATCGTAGACTGGAAGAGTCCTGACTTTGTTTGCAGAGATTCTCCTTTAGTTCAAGTCCTTTGGAGCAGGAGGATGTGAAATCTATCCCTGCTATTGCCATGAAGTGCAGTTTGGCCATAGATCTATCTTTAATGCACCCATTATTTATATACTGTGTCTACACACACAGAGTATATATATATAGAGAGAGAGAGAGAGAGAGAGAGTGTCATTCTGTTAGCATAAAATATACAGAGATATATTCCATATGTAAGAAAGATATTCACATTGCCTGTGATCCTGGCTGTAGAACTCCTCGCCAGAAGAGATCAGACAAAAGCCAAGCCTGGCAGAGTTCAGATCAAAGCATGCCTCACACACACACACACACTTAAGGCGAAAAGGAAGGAAAAATTATACCCATACAAAATTACATTCCTTTCCCCCAAGAAAAGGAAAGAAAGTGCCTTTTTCTGTGAGCTTTTGTGCTCTTGATTTTGTGCTGTGTTTAGTTGTTTCACTGATGGATGCCACACGTAAAAATGTAACCTAGAAAGATAAAAGGACTTTAGGCAGAGGCCGGACAAGCAGTTGTTTCCAGTTTATTGTGGTCCAACTTTGCACAGCAATTTCCATGCTCTCGATTTAAAACCATCTGTGCACATAACTCATTCACAATACCAAGTGTTAGACCTCCCTCCATGAAGCACATGCACTGGCAGATAATCCAGCTCAGTTTACCTCTGCGTACCTGGCAGCAAGCTACTGTGCAATGACCAAATATCAGAAGAGTTTGAGGTTAATTAGGATCAGATTAATCCATGCTGACTGCCTGTCTCTGTGTAAATAGGGCACTAGAGGTTAGAAAGTATTAAGTACCTTAAATGTCTACTTGCATAATGTAAAAATCTATTGGAGATGCAGACTATGTGATTAGAAGTGTTGGTGTAAAATCTTTTTAAAGTTAATCTTATCATTACAAAGCAAAAAAAAAATTTAAAATTCCCAAGTAGAAACTTATAATAATTATTTGAGCATGGATAACCATGCTTTGACACCATCCAGTGTATTGGGACAGCTGCAAAGAAAGATCCTGAAATTACCCTGGGTTTATTAAACTATATAGCGATGTCTAAATTATTCTATTATTATTGCAATTAATACCTTTCTGAGAAGCTTCATCTTGGCTATTCTTGTCCTAATTTTCCATTATTATGGTTTCTATTTACCATACAAATAAAACAATGTAATAATCAGATAGCTTATACAATCAGTCTCTGGTACTGCCTGTGGAATGAGATTGTAATTTCTATATACATACCTTTGTATGCTCATAAAAGCTCACAAAAAGCTGCAATGATTGTTTCCTGTTTGCATATTTTCCTTTAGAGAATAGTTTTATACATACGTATGTGCAAATTCTGTAACAAGTCCCTAATGATAAAAGGTATATTTTACTTATGTGTTGCGATGTAATTCTCTAGTGGATATAGCAAGTTAAGGATTGTACAGAACTTGTGTTTTCCTTTTGATTTAAAATGTAATAATTTTTAAATCTGAAGAGATTTTGCAATTCATTAAACAAGCTAAATAGTAATATAAAACTTTGAAAAACTATATAGAATTTTAGATATACGAAAACTCTGAGTTAAACTCTGATTCTCATGGAAAACTTTGACTATATAGAAACAGCTCTGCCAATACCATTATATTGTACATCTTTTCTTCTTTTTTCATTCCTAATACAATTATATAATTATTAGGGACATTTATATAATAACAGGATATTAGTTCCTTAGGAGTTTGTCTCCTCTTGAGGCTTATTCCGCATTTAAAGTTGTAATCTTCTTTTTGTGACATCACTTTGGTCACTGTGGCAATGACTGTGATGTCACCAACAAAGGATTATGACTTCAAGTGGGGTCTAAGCTTCAGGAACAGATCAGCTCCTAAAGCATAAAGACCCTGCTTTGACGTAAACTGACCTAGTAATAAAAGAAGAAAGAAGAGCCTTGCCCACCCTCTCCCCTAAACTGCACAAAATATGATACCAGCAGGTTTGTTATTAAATAGACCATTATTCAGAGCTTTTCCATGAGGTGTCAACTGATCCTTAAAGGCCCTTTTTCTGCTCCCACTGAAAATAATGAACGTTTTGCCATTGACTTCACTGGCAGCAGGACTGGGTCATAAGCAGTGACTAAGAGTGGAGATGCAAAGTTTGAATCTGGATCCAAACTTGTCCCCAAGGGCTGTGTGGCTCAAGAGTTTGGGCTTTAGGATGATGGGTGCTGTATAGGAACCTGCATAGGGAAGAGATGAGAAAGTCATGAAAATGGCTGCCATTTGGTGATTTTATGACTCAGGTCTGAATTGTCCTGGAGTTTAAGGGTGTTTGGGCCCCTTTGTTAAGTTTTTGTAGAGATTTTTTTTTCCTACAGAGGTTTGCTCATACAATAATATAGTCAATTTTTATCTCTGTCCAGCCCAATCTTACATTACAAGCAAGGCTTTTGGGTCAATACTACAGTATTCAATAGTACAGCACAGTGCCCTCATGGTCAGATTGTAGCTTTTGAACTACAGCCCACACTGGAAGGGATACAGAAGAATGACAAGCAAGTACTGCTGTGAAGTGCTTACTCTGCTATTATTTCTACACAGCCCACTCCACCACACACTACATTGCGCATCTGTTCAACTCTGATTCTACTGTACAGTTTCTGAAACTACCGTTTCCAGTACCAATCATCCTGTATAAATGTATTACTTCCAAACATGTCATAAAATTGGCGCCATCCACTTTTCTGTTTTATTCTCTAGGCTGGATTGGTGTATGGCAACGGATGCTGTTTCCATCACATTTCCCCCCCTTCATTCACTCTGGAAGTTCATAGCTCAGTTTTTCCTCTATTATATGGCACTCATCTTCTTAGCCAAATCCTCCTTCTACGAGGCTATATACATAAAGTGTGGGGTCAAGCATAGGAAAAAAAAATCCTGATGCTATTACAGTTTTATTTATTTATTGCTTTAAATTAACAAACTACACACTAATATCCATCCACCCATATGTTTCAATAGAAATGAGACATTCAGGTGAAACTATGGAGTAAATATTAGAGGTGGGCGTATCAGTTCAGATAAAATAAGAATGGACGTGGATCTTCTATCAGAACACAACCCAAACATTTTTTAAGATTAAAAAACTATTTTAAAACAGTTTTAAAAAAATGTTTGGGCACCTCTCTGGTTCTTGATTTGAATAGGAACTGGAAGTATCGTCAGAAAAATTAGGAAGGCTATTCCAGTGCTAATCAAATGCATTAATCACATGGGGAAGTCTGCTGACCTGAGATTCCATTCCAAGTTTAGTGTGGTATACTGAAGAAGTGCTGATATGGTCATTTAGATAAACACTCAGACTTCAGAAGGATTCTCTGAGCTAAAATGGATGTCTGAAGGTTTTGAGATTCACCTGTCAGCAATAAAGAGTATCTAAACTACTCGGTCCATATGTTCTTCTGGGAGAACAATGTGCTGTCACAGATAGACCTCAATTTTGGGGTTCCCGTTTATTGGTTTCAGACACTATTGTCCTCCATACCCATTACACATCAGAGTGACTCTCTTCCCATGAATGTATTTCGCACGTGCAGACAAACACCAAAATGGTTGATCTGCAAAGAGGAAAATGGCACTTGACAAACTAGGAAGTTGACACTACATTTGAGATGCAGCCACCTCTGAACTGAGGAGACACTGGGAATGTTTCAGAAATGAGATGGGACATTTTTATCATGGGCAAAACTTTACTCTGATAAAGGGTCCCATGGGATCTTCAGAGTCCACAGAGACCAGACAAGCCTTCAGTTGGCAAGATCTCCATAACACACTGCATGGAAGAAAAATATACAAGCAGTCTTGTCTGAGACCCTTCCTATCCCATGAGCAAAGGAAGACAGGAGTCAGAAGATTCTGGAAGTGAATCACTGGCTAGGTAAGTGGTGCAGGGTTCAGGGCATTGGTTTTGTGGAACTTTGGTCCACCTTCTATGGGAGGAGGGGGCTGTATAGTCTGCATAACCGGCACTTCAGTAGAAGGGGACTGGCTGGCTAGAGAAGTCAGGAGGGAGTTAAACTAGTAACAAAAAGGGAAGTTAAAAAGAGGGAAGATATGACCTAACAGATAAAGAGAAATGTATCCCAAATCTAAATTATACAGGTAGCTTAGGTACAAGTTATCATGACTTGGTCACATTTATCATGTACAAGCAGAATAAAGTTAGACCAATAATATAAATAGTTGGTGCTTTAATAGGGTCAGTTTCACAAAACTAAAATCAAATCAGCTCTGAGGAAGAATTTATTCAGCAAAATATGAATGATGATTGGGAATAACTTAAGAACACCTTACTAGATGCCCCAAAAGACACAATCCCACAACTGAGGAAGAAAGCTGTGCTGGTTTAAAAAAACAAAAAAAAAATGCTTTAGAGGGGACATGAAGGCAGCTGTAAAAAATTTAAAAAATAATATATAACAAATGGAAGAAAGGGGAAGTTGATAGTAATGAAGATAAATCAGAAGTTAGGAATCGTAGAAAATTGCTAAGAGAAGCCAAGGTACACAAGGAGACCTCTATGGTCAGCAGAGATAAAGACAATAACAGGGAGTTTTTAAAATATATTAGGAACAAAAAGAATCCTGACAAGGTATTGGTGCATTGTTAGATGGAAATGGTAGACTTATCAACGATAATGCAGAAAAGGCAGAAGTGTTCTATAAATATTTCTGTTTTTTTGGAGGGGCGTGGGGGGATGATGATAACACTGTTTCTATTCCACTTCTGTCTCTGAGGATGTTACACAGAAACTACTAAAGTTAGACATTTTTAAATCAACAAGTCCAGATAATTTGCATCCAGGAGTTTTAAAAGAGCTAGCTGAGGAGCTCACTATACTGTTAATGTTGATTCAATAAGTCTTGGAGCACTAGGGAAGTTCCAGGAGACTGGAAGAAAGCTAATGTTGTGCCAATTTTTTAAAGAGGTAAATAAGAGGACCCAGATAATTATAGACCTGTCAGCCTGAGATCAATCCTGGGCAAGATAATGGAGCAGCTGATATAGGGCTCAATTAATTAAAAGCTAAAGGAGGCTAATGTAAATAATACAAATCAACACGAATTTATGCAAATAGCTCTTGTTAAATGAACTTGTTTTTTTATGAGGTTACAAGTTTGATTGATACAGGTAATAGCATTGATGTAATATACTTAGACTTCTGTAAGGCGAATGACTTGGTACTGCACACCGTTTTGATTAAAAAACTAGAATGATATAAAATTAACATGGCACACATCAACTTTTGATTAAAAATAGGTTAACTGATAGGTCTCAAAATGTGACTGTAAACAGGGAATCATCATTAAGGGGGGCTGTTTCCATTGGGGTCCCTCAGGGATTGGTTCTTCGCTCTGTGCTATTAACAGCTTTATCAATGATCTGGAACAAAACATAAAATTATTACTGGCAAAGTTTGCAGATGTCACAAAAATGGGGGGGAATGGTAAATAATGAAGAGGACAGGTCACTGATTCAGAGTGATCTAGATTGCTTGGTAAACAGGGCGCAAGCAAACAATATGCATTTTAATACAGCTAAATGTAAGTGCATACATTTAGAAACAAAAAATGTCGGCCATAGTGACAGGATAGGGGACTCTATCATGGGAAGCAGTGACTCTGAAAAAGATTTGGGAGTGCGTTTGAATAATCAGCTGAATGTGAGTATCAAAAGAGCTAATGAAATCCTGAGATGCATAAACAGGGGATTCTCAAGGAGGAGTAGAGAGGTTGTTTTACCTCTGTATTTGGCACTGGTGCGACAGCTGCTGGAATAGAATGTCCAGTTCTGGTGCCCACAATTCCAGAAGGATTTTGATAAATTTGGAGAGGATTCAGAGAAGAGCACCGAGAATGAATAAAGGATTAGAAGACATTAACTTAGAAAAGATTAAGGGTTATGTTACAGTATATAAGTACCTACATGGGGAACAAATATTTAATAATGGGCTGTTCAGTCTATCAGAGAAAGCTATAATACACTGGCTGGAAGCTGAAGCTAGAAAAATTCAGCCTAGAAATACCGGGTAAATTTTTAATGGTGAGAGTAATTAACCATTGGAACAATTTACCAACTGTAGCGGTGGATTTTCCATCACTGACAATTTTTAAATCAAGATTGAATGTTTTTCTAGAAAAGCTGTTCTAGGAATTAGTTGGGGGAAGTTCTGTGGCCTATTATCGGATCCTCCCCAATATTAGAGGCTTTGTCTTATATACACAACCCACCCTCTTCCCTCAGAAAAAAGAGTCCTGATTTTTCACACTTGCTAGCTGGTCACCCTATTCAACATGCAGCAGCCCACAGATGCAAACACATTAGGGTGGGGCTCTGGATGCTTTAGTGGTTCCCCACCAAATACTGGCTCAAATTCAAAGGCTTCTTTTTGATGATTCCGAACCAGCTCTCGATCAAAGTTCAGGCCTTCCACATCAACAGTAATCATCAACAGTACTCGAATGGTCAAGAAACAGTAAGACTAGTACCAGTAGGGCAGTGGTTCTCAACTAGGGGTCCGGGGCCCCCTGGAGGGCCATGAGCAGGTTTCAGGGGGGCTGCCAAGCATGGCCAGCATTAGACTCACTGGGGCCCAGGGCAGAAAGCCAAAGCCCTATTGCATGAGGCTGAAGCCTAGGGCCCAGAGCCCCGCCACCTGGGGCTGAAGCTGAAGCCTGAGCAATGTAGCTTCCTAGGGGCTCCCTTTGGCATGGGGTCCCCAGCAATTACCCTGCTTGCTACCCCCCTAATGCCAGCCCTGGTTTTTATATGCAGAAAACCAGTTTTTGTGACACAGGTTGGCCGTGGAGTGTTTATAGCATGTTGGGGGGGGGGGCCTCAGAAAGAAAAAGGTTGAGAACACCTGCAGTAGGGGACAGAATGTTCTTGTGAGTATGGAAAGCCCTTCCATGAGAGCTGAGAACCATCTTCAGTCTTGACACATCCAGGGTGAAACGTAAAACCCATCATTGCCTCAGGGCTTTCCCCCAAATTAAAAGAAAAACTGGCTTTGAGATATGCTGTTGGAAAGGGAGAGAAAACTAGAGAGACCCGAGTGATTTTCAGTCAGGCGCTCAGACACCACAGTGAGAAGTGCAGTAAGAATACCTAGCTTGTACACTGTCTAAGTAATCATAGCTGTGCATTAGCACATCTACCCTGGAAATTATTAATCACATTTTGGTTACGTTTGTGTAATCCCAGTGATTTCAGTGCATTGACTTGGGCCGTGTCACATGGCTGGATGGAGAGCAGAATTTGGCCCTATGGCTGGATTGTGTGCATAGGGAGATAGCTCAGCCAGTGTGTGTGTTGAAAAAATAAATTGGTATTGAAATGTAGGTCTCTGCAATTGAAGTATTATTGATCTACGTGTATCCAGTTAAATGAAAATAATGGTAAAGCGCTAACGGTGCCAGGTTGGAGAGCTGGGCGAACCTTCTCTGCCCAAGATGGGGCACTAGGGGGTGTTCTGTCTCAGAGCTGTAGAATGTTCCTGCAGTGCCCTAGGTGCACAGGGGACGTACTCCCACTATGACATCTGTTTAGGTGGTGCAGCCTATTCCTTTGAGTGCGCCAATCCCACTTCCCAGACAAGTGAACAGGAGGTTATGTTCATAACTCCCCCCAGTTCCCAGCCATCCTCCACCCTATGCTCCTAGAGGAATAGGAATGAGGCAGTTTCTGAGCTTCCTGTGTGCAGGAACTGAAATTCTACTTAATACTTACCTAGCTGTGCAAAGGCCAGAAATCCCTGCCCCTCCATCTCCAAAGAAAGGCCAAGCAGAATCTGGCCCAAAGTGCTACAACCCTGATGTAATGTGATCATGTGTGCCAGCAGTTCAGTCTTCTAGGCATGGAACACTTTCCTAAGCTCCCTGAATGGAAAAGTCCTACAGCATTTAATAATAATTGATCAACTTTGCAGAGTTTGGGTTGTTTTTGTTTGAAATCATTATATAGAATTTAATGGGGGAGTGTGTCCCTGTTACAGAATTATGTAGATTGGTTAAAAACAACCCTATAGATGCTATTCATGTTGTATTACATGTGATTGGTTTTTTACACATAATAGTTTGTACACACAAGCCTATTACATTTTATAGGTCTTTTCCATAAGACGTATCATTTGAAAAAGCAGATTTTGGTCTCACATCCTTTCCCAAGAAGTGGGCAATAGAGGGGGAGATGGCAGTAGAAACTTTTTGGATACTGTGAGCATAAATATGAGTAGACCCCCCCACACACACCCCAATACCCTGGAATCACCCAGTTCCTGTGTTTTCTGGTGCCATAATCTGCTTTGCTGCTTTAGAGGTTTCACAAGATATTTTAACATACAGATGGTGGTGTGTTTCCTGAGGAATGTTCCCTGGAACACAGCAGACAAGGGTTATTTGGGTGAGGAAGGGGAAACAAAGCTATCTCTGGCTAAGTTTAACTCCTCCAGAGAGAGAGAGAGAGAGAGAGAGAGCCAGGCAGAAGGCCAATGCCTGTTCTTGGTCATAACAGTGTAACTCCATGTTTTACAGACTCATCCTAGAACAGAGGGAGATGGAGGGAGAGAAGCTCTGATAAAGGAGAGGGAACAATAGAAAGCTCTGAAGAGAAAAACATAATTGAGAGCTGTTGGTTTCAGCCTTTTCTCTCTCAAGCGTTCCCTGGCCCAAATTCTGCTCTCACATCCATTAATGTAAATCAGATATTAACTCTGAACTTCATCTGAAGTCAATGGTGGAACTTCGGGTTTACACTGATATTAATGAGGACAGAATCTGGCCCAGAGAAGGCATGGAAGAGGAAAATGTTGAGCCCAACAGCTCTGAATTAGGCTTTTCTCCTCTGAGCTCACTCCGTGCCTTTCCAGGCTTACCTCAGCTGCCAGTCCATTTGGACTCTGTATTCCCTCTGCTCTTGGACAACTCTCCTCCCTTACTTGGTGACACTACCAGGAAGGGTACCAATTAATGCCAGTTGTGATAGGTTTTGTGGTGTGTTTCTATCCACAATGTTGTCCTTACAGGACATCGAATTGTCATCTGCTGGCAACACAATGGAGAAAAACTGATGACCTGATAGTGAAAGACTCTGCAAACTGTTATCAGTCCCTTGAGCCTTCCATTCACAGTTTTTGTCTCACTCTTCCCTATACCCAATCTTGTCTTCTCTGGTATTTTCCTATTCACAAATTCCCCAGATTTCTTCTCTGGCTGGAGGTGGTGATGATGGAGAGAGTGGTGCTGAAAGGTGCTGCCTTTTGCTTACCCCTCCCTCCCAGGCCCTGTGTCACAGTGATCTTACCCCTCCAATGAAAAGAGATGGACTTAACTCCCGCCAAAGCCTTTCAGTGCTGCTCCGGCAGGTGGCCAGATTTGTTCCTTGGAGAATGCTGTAACACATGGCATACTCTCACCTCCCAGGGGCTTAGCACAGAACAATGGAAACCAGACACAGATGGTCCCTATTAGATCATCCAGTCCAGCCCCATGACAATGCAGGATTGTTCTAGCCTACTTCCCATGTTTTGTCCAAGCTACTCCTAAGCACTCCAACTGTGGGGTATTCCTCAGGAGACTATTCCACAGTCTAATGTATCTCAGCATCAGGAAGTATTTCCTGATAGTCAGGCTTATTTTTTCCTTTCTACAGATCAGTGCATTACATCTTTCTTGTATCCCACTGTCCTACACTAAATAATTCGTCCTTCCTTGGTACCCTCTCGATAATTCAACAATCATAATTGCCAACTAATTTCCATAATGCCTTGGCATGCACATCCAGATTAACCGATGTATATATGTTCTTATTGCCCTAGTATATGCCTATCTGCTCCTTAGCAATCGTTATTTGGACAATTAGGATAGAGCCTATACATATCTTTACTGTATTTTTCTTATATTTTGGGGTTCTCCTTCATTTCATCCCTCTCCTCAATCACTAATGAATGTACTTTCCCCCCCACCATCACATTTATAACAGCTCATTTTATTTCCCATAATTATTGTGACTGGCTTTCATTTTCTTGATACCGCTATCCTTCTTCCCTGCAAGTCTGAGTCCTCCAGTTTGGTTGCTTCCCTGCTTTTTCAATACTAATAGAGGGTTTTAGAACATCTCAGATGTCTCAGCACCGCATGTGATTCCACATTAGCCAGTATGATTTTTTTTCTTCTATTCTTCTTTTTCCAGAGAACTTGTAGTTTGTTGTACCTTAATCATAACGGGCCTGATCTTCCACTGTCACACACCTTCCATAGCTATTTAGCCCTGTGCAACGTGGGTGTAAAATACTACCAGATCAGAACAGTAGCATTTGACACCAATTTTGCAAAGGTGTAAATGAATATACAAGGTGCAAAGCAATCTAGAATCAGGCCCAGTATCTTTTACCATTCCCCAGATGGTGGATTTTAGTACCTTCTTTGATTGCATCTTACTCATTGCTTCCACAATGCTCACAGTCCAAGCTGAGCCTTAGGTAAAGTCCTGAGCTTTAGCCTTTCAGGGTATGTCTACACTGGAACAAAGGTCAGCTGACTCAGGCTCATGGGGTTCAGGCTGCAGGGCTAAAATTTGCTGTGTAGACGTTTGGGTTCGGGCTAGCCACAGGTGTTTAATTGCTGACGTACCCTAAGATTGATCCTCCACAATATGGTATTGCAGAGCCACAGTCCACCAGGTGGGGTCAGATAAATTTTCTTGAGATTCCCATCCAGGAGTATGTATTCTAATGATAGTAGGTGGGTTCAGGCTCAAGAAAGTTTACATCAGAATTTGGCGGTATATCACTTATCTGCCGTGTAGAGGCAGTTTGTGTCAGTCAATGCTGAACGATATTTAATGTGGGAATTTATGTCACTAGAACAAGTGATGGTAAATATTATATTGTGCTTGTCAATGCTTAGTGATAGATTGGCTATGAAAGGAATGGGCAGAAAAAGGTTGTTAGTATTTTGTAAGTGAAATAAAATATCTCTAGCACTTCCTACCCCTTTCCCTAAGCCTTGATATGCAACGAGTCCGCTAGGACAGGGCACAGATGCACTAGGATGCACTGGAGAGCCTTTAACCTTGCAGAGTACATCTATGTGGGGACAAAGGCCCACAGCACAGCCCTTGCTGGCCTGAGTCAGCTGACTCGGGCTCACAGGACTTGGGCTGAGGGCCTAAACATTAACATGCAGATGCTTGGGCTCAGATCCCAACTCTGGGGCCCTCCACCCTCTCAGGATCCCAGAGCACAAGCTCTAACCTGAGCCCAAATGTCTACACAGCAATTTTTCAGCCCCGGAGTCTAAGCCCTGTGACCCCAACTCAGCTGACCCGGGCCAGCCATGAGTTTTTTATTTCCGTGTAGACATACACCCAGTAACCAATCCAAATCGAGATGTACAGTACTCAGAGGGCCAAGAATTAAGGCTTTCCTTCAGCAAAGCATTTAAGCAGGTGCTTAACTTTAAGCATGGGAATAATATCATTGAAATCAATAGGACAACTCTTGTGGTTTAGAATTAGGCATGTTCTTAATGCTTAGCAAAACTGAAGCTTAAATGACCATGAATACTCATCCATTTGCCCTTCTTTACTGTCCCGCCATGAAACTGAGCATTTCAAACTGTCAAGCCAGCACCTTTCCCCAGCACTAAATTCACCTTCATTTTAAAAACAACAAAAAGAGTGGAGTAGCATAATGACAGGGTGAAGAGAGATGTAGGCTATGTCTACACTTGAAATGTTACAGTTGCAGTTTTCCATCACTGTAAGTAATCCACGTAGACAGAAGAATTCTTCTATCTACCTAGCGCTGTATACACAAGGACTTAGGTCAATTTAACTACATCTCTTAGGGGTGTGGATTTTTCATACTCCTGAGAAATGTATCAATGCCAATGTATTTTTTCAGTGTAGACCACTCTTTAGTCTGATTTCCAGTTTGGGCACTAGTTCAATTTACTCTTCAGTCCTTACGTGATAAGAAGAATACAATTACAGATTAATGTAATAATATGCATCTAATTATTGCATTAATATAGCAGGTGTGCTTATTTTTACACATTTTTTCCTGGCGATTTGGTGGATTTTTGGTCACATGTGTAAGGGAATTTTATGTTGCAGTGATGTCCTAAGTTATTTTTCTTTTTCTTTTCCACAAAGTATAGACCCAAAGCCTGCTTGCCCTTGGTAAAATATCTCTTTGTTTTCTACGCATGAATGATATGAGCAGGATCTGGCCCTGTCATACTTTGAAAGCTATAAAAGCTTGAAATTATGGTTAAAGTGAGTTATCTGTGTTGTGCTTCTGGTTAATTCAAAGCTAGTTTCATCACTTCTAATGAAGAAAAACAATAAAGAGTAGATGAAACCCTTAAAAGTTTGGAATGATGTTAAAAATATCATGGACAACGACGACCTTTAATTGCATAGGATTTCTGAATAATGTTCCAAAGTGAAAAAGTAACTATGTGCCTGGTACACAAAGAACTATATCTCCTTCCCTTTGTGAGAGAGGAATCAATGGAATTCAAAAAAAGGAGAGGGGGAAAGATGAGAGATAGGAGATGCCTTGCTTAGCACAAGCAGGTCACAAGTCACTTGAAAGGAAGTTGCTGACTGTATCTCCATCTGTACAGTAAAAGCTGTGTATCCGGCACTTCACCAACCAGAAAGCTCTAGAAACCGGCATTTCTGATATCTCCCAATATAAATTTTCAGTAGGGTTGCCAGGCTCCCTGGAAGCAGCAATGTCTCCCCGCTGCTCCTAGGCAGAGGAACAGCCACTGGGGCTCCGTGCGCTGCCCCTGCCCCGAGCACTAGCTCTGCAACTCCCACTGGCTGGGAACTGCGGACAACGTGAGCTGCAGGGGTAGTGCCTGTAGGCCGAGGCAGCATGCAGAGCCGCTGACTGCGTCTCCACCTAGGAGCAGCAGGGACATGTTGCCGCTTGCGGTGAGCCGCCTAGGGTGAGTGCCACCTGGATCTGGCACCCTGCATCCCCTCCTGTGCCCCAACTCCCTGCCCCGAGTCCCTTCCTGTACCCAAACTCCCTCCCAGAGCCTGTGCCCCTCAACTCTCCCATGCCCCAACCACATGCCCCTCAAACCTCCTGTGCCCCAACCCCCTCCCACACTCAAACTCCCTCCCTCCATTGGTAAGTATAACTCTTAGTGAATTGGAATTTTTGACTAACTGGCACCCCCCATTCCCCCCAACATGCCAGATAAAGCTTTTCCCGTACCTTTTTGTTCCTTGCCTTGGATTTGCTGATCAATGACATGCCTCTTTGCCTGGCTCTATCTAGAGTCTGTAGCCTACAGGAATTTGGACAGAGTGGTACAGACATCGCCGATAGAGACTGCGATCACTGACTATTCCTTTAAATGCAGTCTCATGACTTAGACCTTACTCCACCACATATTAAAGAAGGGGACAGAAGTACATACGGAGCTCCAGCTCAGCCGCACAGGACACAGCAAGGCAATTAAATACAGCTAACTGTGAGTAAACATAAGGAGTTAGAGGTGCTCTCTAGAGCAAAGGGCATAGAAAGAGATTTGTGTGAAATCCTAAACTGAAGCCGGAGTAACTTTTTTAAAAATACGCATTTGCATAAAATATTCAGAATCTAAAATGGTGTATAGAAAACTACTGTCTCATTTCAGCAGTTCGGAGGGTTGATTTATTTATTGCTTTTTAGGAAACATTCTAAATAGTTTTAATCTCTTACCACCTTAGATCTGATGAAAAAGATGATATTCCCCCCAATACAAATCCAAAGTGGTGACCCTGTCAGCAATCACAGAGGTCTTTTGCAAATACAATCCCATTTGCAGTGGAGGTATTCTGTCATGGTATTTGGGAAGGATGCCTTGGCTCCAGATTTTTGCAAGCTAAGGCCAAAATTCTCAAGCCTGGTACTCAGTACCACTGCTTCCAGTGGTCGATGGGTGCTGTGAAGGTCCAGCACCTTTGAAAGTTGATCACTTTTATTTAGGTATCTAACTATAGATGTAACAGCTGATGGATACAGAGCCTGTAAGCATTCGAGTCAAAATTGTAGCTTAATAAATATCAAGGAATCAAAATCAGAATTGAACAGTTAGTTAGTATGCTGGACAGCTGCTTTTCACACCATGGAGTATGAATAATTTTTTTGTGGGCGCATCTCTGGGTCACATGTATTGTAATGGTCAACCATCAAAATGAGAGTTGCTATACTGGCTGTGGTCTTGAAGACTGGACATTGTTAGCTGGTGAAAGCATATCAGCGTCCAAAGATATTTTCCTTAAGCGTGACATCAATTGGACTGTGCGTTGGTAGGTTCTTTACCAATATTTATTTCCATGGTAAGTCTCAGCTTAATGAGCCTGTAAAGCAATAGTTCACATGCCATCCGTCCCTATCATTTTCTGACTGTTCGCATTGTTAATTACAGGTGTAATTATCTGAGGGAGATATTCCATCGGGTGCCTTCATGTTGCCCCTTGTCTTCACTGTGCTCGTTCTGTACTCTTGCTTCTTAACCAGTGGAAGCTGTGACCTCTATGATGAGCTAAAGGAGTTGAAAACTGAATTTGACATCAATCTCTACCAGCGATTAGCAGAACCAGAGAACAGAACTAACTTGATAGTTGCACCAGCAAGTGTGTCTATTTCTTTGGGGCTACTGCAGTTTGGAGCTCGAGGAAACACCTTTATGCAGCTGGAAAATGCTCTTGGATACAACATCCACGGTAATGTGCAGTTAGACAAATTTTTTTTTTAACAATAACTGCTCTGCATTGTGTCATAAATTCACACTACCCCTTCCTTGACTAAGGAGAAAACAATTGCACAATCAAGCTAAACTTCTTTCTAATTAACAAGATCTGTAAGAGCTTGTACTGAATTGTTTTTTTCCATATTTGACTGACCTGTAGGAACTGTTTAACCAGTGATACGTATGTATGTATTCTTCCTACTTTCTAAGCAGTGCTCACTCTTTCTACTACACTTTAAAACAACTACATTAAAAAAATGAAGATCTGGAAGGAACATGCAACTCCAGCTAAACTAATATTGGATTCTCAGGATTTTCTTTTCATTTTACCCAAAGATTAATCCTACCACCTGACACAATATATCCATAGCTATTTTTCATGATCTGCACACTGGTTATAGAAAACAGATGACTGTCTCATCTTCAAAATTTGTAGCTTATACATACTGTGCCAGCTTTTGAGCTATCAGTATTCTTAAGCATGACATTTATTTTCATCACATGAAGGTAAAAGTTAAAATTTATAGAGCTTGCTATGTTGTGTTCTGTAACCTTATATAGTCATTACTGCCTTTCTGTAAAGCATTTGTATTCAGAAATAACCATTCCAGCTCAATCCAGCTATTATATACAGAAAAAAACTATAGCTGCTATATATTTTCTCTGCCTCTCACACACAGGATCTACAGCACAAATACCCTATGAAACAAAGGTATTTACTTGCAATGATGCCATTTTGCTACAATTCAGTCAAGTTATTTTTACCCAATACTCTTTTATGTAAGCATTGTACCTTGCTATTTGCCATACACTTTGCCTCTTAGGGACTTAATTATTGAGAGAGCTTTAGAAAATGGACTAGATAATGAAATTAAGGAAATGGTCCCGTCCATATAAAAAGTGACAAATAGCACTGAAGAGGTTTTCCACTGATTGATGAAACCTATTACTTGTTTCAATGCTTTCCTTCCTTCCTTCCTTCCGTGCTGTGGATAATATTAACAAATGGAATATCCCTGAGGAAAGGCTGGCATTAGTTTTAGTTGTACACATCACAAACCACATAGGTTTCTGACTTCAGGTAAACTTACTTGTGTTTAATGTGAAAATAAATCAGAATTGCAACTATGACCAATCTACAGCAATAATGAACTTCCAGAAAGAAAACCCATTTCCCCAAATGGCATGTTTGGCTAAATCCAGCAGAAATAGATCAAATAAACATTTTCCTTGAGATGAGTAAAACCAACTCACTGACATACATAGCAGATAGAAAAGTGCATTCCTCTATTATACTTTGGTGCTAACATTTTTGTAGCTCTGCCTTTAACTATGATGAGGGATGCGGTACAAAAATGCATCAATCTGGCAAAAACTACTCTGATAGCCATCAGTATCCATTGAAAGTTCAATCACTCTTTAGGGAGAATCAGCTTTCCCTGACTTTAATAACCTCTTTTAATGTGCTGCAGCTTTTCTAATATCTGTTTTAGCACAGGCTCGTTGAGCAAAATAATGTCTAAAGACTTGTCTATCTGAATAATGAATATAAAATAAAATATTTGAAAGCAGTTTTGAACTAGCCTACAAGTAAAAATTCAGAACTTTGGTTAGCTAAGATTGTTGGTGTTACTGAAGTTATAAACTGAGGATACTGCTTCTCATATAACATCTGCTTCTTATTTTACCGTCTTTGAGTTTTTACATCCACATAGGAGCTTGCCAAACACTAGCACACTAATGCAAAACACATGAGAAAGGCACTTTACACCTAACAAATATCTGATTCTTCTTGACATCTGTTCAAGGAATTCAATATTTTCCCCTTAAAGAGTAACAGAGCTAAGTTTTAACACTAAGCTGTATTAGTCTTCATGCAGGTTCTTAAAGGGACACCATTAGGTTAAAAATCATGTACTGGATTCTCAGGTGATGTAAACTGGCCAATTTGGAATTTGGCCCCATATACTTAAAATGTCCCCACTGAGAGGTAGAAGGATCCTGTTCATAGGACATAGGTTTGGCAATTAGGAGAATTAGGTTCTAGTCCTTATTCTGCTATTAACTTGCTGTGTGATCTGTAGCAAGTCACTTCAGCTCTCTATCCTTGTGTTTCTCCTCCCACCCTTTGTCATGTCCAATTAGATTGAAGCTCTTTGAGACAGGGATTGCTTATTATGTGTTTGTAGTTGTGCCTAGCACAATGGAGCCCTTATTTCCATTAGGTCTCTAGGCATTGCTATACCACAATGAAAGAATAAATAATAATAATAATAATAATAATAAACACCACCTCTGCTTCTTAAAATGGGAAGAATATTTTGAAAAATCTACTTTGCTTTTCCCCATTTATGCTGTGTGTTTCCTGTTTGGATTTCTCCCCCTTTGAAAAGTGGTAAAGAAGCTAGTAATGTTCATGTGTGTTTGTAGTTAATTCAAGCCAATCATTGTCCCAGGTTCTCCTGCACTAGCAAAGTGCTGCTGTGTTTAAGTTGCAAACACTTCAGGGGGATGTTAATCCATTTACAAAATAAAAACCTGTTTCAATTAGAATTTGTTAACAGAGAATTTCATTGACACATTTTTAGTGGTTTTAGATTCTGTAAAAATAAATTGAAGCAAAATCTCTGTATAAAGCCAAATTGGACATGACAGTGTCCTACTAAGTGTATTTTAGGTTTATGCAAGTTAATTTTGTGCGTTAAGCCCAAGGGGGAGCTTGTCTCCCAAGCGCTCTCCTTTTCTTTATACTGGGTAGGCTGAGTATCACCACTTCCGCAGCATCATTCTCCTCTACCCCTGACTCCACAGAGGATACACAACAGTCCAAGACCCCGTGGAATGGGGCAGGAGAAGGTTGGGCACAACCTTGCCCTCCCTTAACTCCATGGAGAAATCCGTGCAGCCCACGGCCCCCTCCTTGTTGCAGTGGACACTTCTCCCCTTTCAGAAGGGATTCTGGAAAGAGCTGCTGGCAGAGGAAGCGTTGGCACCACGTCTCCATTTGAGGGGACAGCAGGAGGTCCCGGAGCCAATGTAGAGGCAAAGGCTTCTTTAATGATAGTGCTGTTCTTCCAGCACAGTCTCAAAATCTGAGATTTAAGGGCATCAAGCATGTGTGTGCATCCCCTCAACAGAATGATTTAGGGAAGATTCCAGAAGGGGAAGCTCCGAAGTTTTCCCTCCCCCAGCATTCCTCTTACAGATGAAATGAAGCTTAGTGGATTGTATTTTAATGCTACTAATAACACCCTAGTTCTTATAGGGTGCTTTTAGATTTAGATGCTAAGTATTATTGTATTTTAAGACTTCAAAAACTTTATGGTGACCAAACCAAAACCAAGAATGTATAAAAGAAGGGTTACTCATTGATAACTGTTGTTCTTCAAGAGTTGCCTCTACGCCTTCACATTTATCTAGTGCCTCTAGTGTTGAGCTCCAGAACTGTAGAATAAAGCCATGTCCACTGGTGGTGCAGTAGCGCTCTCCTATTAGAATGAGATCATTGGCTCCATTTATAAAAGGAAGGGCACCTCCCTGACAATCTGAGTTCCTTCTCCCTAGCCTGCAGAGTCCTGAAATCCAAAGAACACTGAGACAAAGGGGAGGGTGGGTCGGTAATGGGACTGCACAGAGGCAACTCTTAAAGAACAGCAGTTTCTAACTTTCTTCGAGAGCCTCTGTGAATTCTCACAAATGGGAGTTTAGCAAGTGATGCCACCATCAAAGGACAGCAGGCAAGGAGTTCTAGGAAAAAGCAGATTGCAACACTGCCTTACCACACAAGCATTGCTGTGCAATACCAAGTCCAACAACTAGCACTTAGTGAAAGTGTGTCAGAACTACATGTAGCTGCTTCCTAAATCTCTGCAATAGGAACCTAGCTCAGAAATGCTACAGAAGCAACTGTGGCTCTAGTAGTATGTACTGGTTTTTTGGCAAAGAAGTAACAATGTTCAATACAACTCGTAATCAAGTGGGAAAGAGCTTGTAACTAATAGGCTCCCCCTTCTACCTCTCCCCAGAAGCAACAAATAATCCGTTTGATCTTCCAGGGGGCTTAGTCCCACCCAGGTAATAGTAGAGAGAGATGCAAAAAGAGACTTGTGCTGTTAAGTATAAACATCTTTTGACATTTAAGTATAAACAGGACTCCCCTGGCTGAGCATGACATTTTGATTAAAAGACTACAACAATATAAAATGAACCTGGCACATATTAAATGGATTAAAACCTGGCTAACTGCTAGGTCTCAAAATGTAAATGTAAAGAGGGAATCATGACTGAGCAGATGTGTTACCGTTGGGGGCTCCACAGAGATTGGTTCTTGGCCCTACACTGTTTAGTATTTTTATCAATGATGTGGAAGAAAACAAAGTTTGCATTGATAAAGTTTGCAATGACACAAAAATTGTGGGAGGACAGATCACTGATACAGAGAAATATGGCTTACTTGGTAAGATGGGCACAAGCAAACAATGTAAGTTTTAATATGGCCAGTGATGAGCTGCCAAAAACTTAACAACCGGTTCCCTATAAAAAGTTCTGATTTAAAGGGGGGGGGAAGCAGGGGAGGGGCTGGGGCGGCGGGGGAGACATATTCGTGGGGCCAGGGACCCATGCAGGGCCTGGGGAAAATTGCCCCCCCCCCCGCGGCCCTGGAGCTTGCAGCCCCCCCTTACCTTGCCTGTAGCTCAAAGCAGCAGGACGACTCAGAAGCTCAGCTCAGCTGCCCAGCTGGTGCCAGCAGCTGACCACACTGCAGCTGGGGGAAAACGGGGGAGGGGCTGGGGGAACCTCAGCCTCCCCAGCTGGGAATCCTGGGAGCAACAGGATGGTCCGGCCCACGGACCAGAGTTCTTTGCCCACCCCCTGACCCTTTAACAACTGGTTCTCCATGGAGGTCTAATTTTAGCAACCGGTTCCTGGGAACTGGTGAGAACCGGCTCCAGCTCACCACTGAATATGGCTAAATGTAAATGCATCTATCTAGGAACAAAGGCTGTCAGCTGTGCTTACCAGTAGGGAACTCCATCCTGGAAAGCAGTGACTATAAATACATCAGAGGAATAAATACCACGGGGAGAGGGGAGTTATTTAAGTTAAGCAGCAATGTTGACAAGAATAAATGGATATAACAAGTTTAGGATTGAAATTAGACAATGATTTCCAAATACCATAGGCGTGAAGTTCTGCAACAGCCTTCCAAGGGGAGCAGTGGGGGCAAAAAACCTAACTGGCTTCAAGACTGAGCTTGATAAGTTTGTGGAGAGGATGGTATGATAAGACTGCTCACAATGGCATGTAGCCGATCTGTGACTGCTGTTAGCAAATATCTCCAATGGCTGGCAATGGGACACTAGATGGAAAGGGCTCTGAGCTACTTCAAATAATTCTTTTCCAGGTGTCTGGCTGGTGGGTCTTGTCCACATGCTCAGGGTCTGATTGTCATATTTGGGGTCCGGAAGGAATTTTCCCCCAGGTCAGAATGGGAGAGACCCAGTTTCGCCTTCCTCTGCTGCGTGGGGCACAGGTCACTTGCAATTTTAAACTAGAGTAAATGGTGGATTCTCTGTAACTTGAAATCTTTAAATTATGATTTGAGGACTTCAGTAACTCAGCCACAGGTTATGGGGCTATCACAGGAGTGGGTAAGTGAGGTTCTGTGACCTGCAATGTGCAGGAGATCAGATTACATGATCACCATGGTCCCTTCTGGCCTTAAAGTCTATGAGACTGAAAAAGAATTGTGGGTTGTGGTGGATAAACCACTGAACATGAGCACCCAGTGCAAAGCTGTGACTAAAAGGGCTGATGGAGGAACTAACAATAAAAAGAGAGAGTTCTGTTTAGGTCTCTGGCAGCAGAGAAGGAACTGAGATGGATGAGGGATGCACTGTCTTATATAGATGGAGCCAAAGATGTCATGTTAGCACAAGCACTACTGTATTTCCTCCTCTCCTCCCACAAGTGGCTACAGCTGTGTTACACAGTTCGGCAGCTCAGCTCTTGCAGCAGATGGCATAAGTGGGGATACACAATGACCCCCAAAGAAGAAGAGTATTTTTTTAAAACAAGAGCAAATAGAATGTGATGTAAGGTCAACTACTTAGTGCAGCCACAATATAGCAATTTCTAAGGTAATGTCTATCATACAGCTACAAGTAGTAACACTACAGAGGTTGGGTTGAATACACAGAAAGGCTTTTTTTCTCTGAATTTAACAAGTGTTTTGAATTCTCTTCAACTTCCTATGAAACAGATGGGCAGTTACCTGAACAGCCATGGCACCGGCAGGTATACATAGATTAGATCTGTAGTTACAGTGATTCTTGCTCACATGCACAGAGTGGAAATAGCAGCCAAATTTAACATTAGGAAGAAATTTGTCCACCAGAGCACGTTGGAAGGTATCTCTTAGGCTTTCTTCACTTTCCTCTGGAGCAGTGAGCAGGGTTCATCCTTTAGAATTAAGTGATTGTGGCCACACAGTCATTTTCCTGTGCAGTGAGGGAGGAGCATTGGTGGACTTTGTTCTTTCTATTAATGTCATCTGTGTTTTGCTACAGAAAGCTCTCGGTACGTACAACACATTGCAGGATATCCCTAGGCAATAGTCTCCACCTCACTAATAGTTTCATATACTTGAATTTTGAATTACTTTACCTTGTTGTAGCATCCAGAGGGCCCAATCAGCATTGGAACCCTATTACATTAAGTGCTGTTGCAATCACATAGGAAGAAATGGTCCATTGCTATTTGTTAAGTGCTGACAATTTTCTCGGCAATGAATTATCATTAACACTTTATTTTTGCTATTTTATGTTCAACATGAGAATTACAGCATTGATTTTTCTCCAATCTGGCAGATCCAAAAATGCAGGACTTCTTGCATACCGGATATGAAGAAGTGACCAACTCTAGCCAAGGCCCTGTGGTTCAGCTGGCATGTGCCCTATTTGTGCAAGCTGGAGTTCACCTGTCTCCTGACTTCATTGAACATACTGCACTCTGGGCAAACAGCAGCCTGCAAAAAATCAACTTCAGTGAGCCTAACAGCACTGCTGCACAGATAAATGAATGGGTTACCAGTAACACTGAAGGTAAAATAACTAATAGAGATGATTATGTAGGACCTGGCTGTAATAATAAAAACTGTACAGATACTAGCAGTTAGCACTCTAGTGTTTAACCAAATGTAATAATGTTTAGTCTATGCTCTCTACAGAAAGGCATAGTTTAATGGTCTTGAACACAAGGCTGGGAACCAGTAATGCCTGTGCACTAATCACAACTCTGATTTTGCCTCACAGTATAACCTTAGGCAAGACTGCAGTAAGTCTAGGTACCTAAATAAAGGATTATGGGATCAAGCCCTTAACCAGTCTGCCTTAGTCCCTTGCTTTGTAAAATGGGAATATCATCATTGATCACGCAGGGATGTTCTAAGAATAATTAGCTAAAACCAAATTTTCCCAGCTATCACTGAGTGTACTATTCACCATGATGAATACTTTCAGTACACTCAGTAGTAGGTGGCTGCAGTATTGACCCATTAGTTTGTACAGTGAAAATAGAAGATTAAATTAACTAACTTTATTCCTTTACATGTCCAGGAAGTTTAATAGGCAGCAGGTTTAAAACAAATACAAGGAAGTTCTTCTTCATGAAGCGCACAGTCAACTTGTGGAACTCCTTGCCTGAGGAGGTTGTGAAGGCTAGGACTATAACAGTGTTTAAAAGAGAACTGGATAAATTCATGGAGGTTAAGTCCATTAATGGCTATTAGCCAGGATGGGTAAGGAATGGTGTCCCTAGCCTCTGTTTGTCAGAGAATGGAGATGGATGGCAGGAGAGAGATCACTTGATCATTGCCTGTTAGGTCCACTGCCTCTGGGGTACTTGGTATTGGCCACTGTCGGTAGACAGATACTGGGCTAGATGGACTTTTGGTCTGACCCAGTATGGCCGTTCTTATGTTCTTATGTTAATGAAACTAAATCCAATCAATGAAAAATTGACTGTAAGCCATTAGAATCACTGGGCCAAATTAATCACTGGTTCATGCCACTGATTTTGCATAAGTTATACTAGGGATGAATTTGCCCATCAACTTGATCAGCAGATAACTAATGTGATTTTAAACATGCATGTTGAAGTTGATACTAGTTTCTCTTGAAAAGTCTCCTCTATCTTCCTCAATCAGAACTATAACAGGACTTTATGATAGAAATTGATTGCTCCAGGAAACATTGTTGACAATGTCAGCTCGCACTTCGATAACATTTTCCTATACTTTTTGACACTGCCAATGGCTTTCATAGTAGGGAGGTGAACAAAATGGCAGGATCAGTTAGAAAACTTCACACTAGAGCCCTTATTTCATGGCAAAGAGAACACAACCATGCCCAAGGCCTCTTTTCTATCATTGACACTACCAACGTCTCGAGGCATAATTTCACATTCAACTTATTGCACATAGATTTAGCCACACTTTTTTCATTACTGCTAGAAGCAGTTATGCAGTCATTTAAGACTCTTAAAATTTACCCTTCTTAGAGATTTTAAGGTCAGAAGGGACCATCAAGCCTGACTTCCTACACATCGCAGGCCACGCAACCTCATCCACCACTCCTGTAATAGATCTCTAACCTCTGGCTGAGTTACTGAAGCCCTCAAATCTTGGCTTAAAGATTTCAAGTTACAGAGATGCCAATATTTATTCTAGTTCAAACCAGCAAGTGACCCAGGCCCCAAGCTGCAGACAAAGGTGAAAAACCTCCTAAGTCTCTGCCAAGAAAAAGTAAGGAATACGCTAATTTTTCTGAGCTCAAATATGAACAAAAGTATGAAACAGATGTCAGCCTGATCCAATTTGTTGCAGGTAGAATGCTCACCTCTGTGACTTGGCCACTTTTGTAGCACATCAGGACAAAAAGATTCAGAAGAGTTTGGAAAAAATAATTTGATAATTTGGTCCTATGTATAATGTTACTTAAAAAAATGAGAGAGAGAGAGAGTGTGTGAGAGAATGTAATTCTTCTCCTTTTCTTATACAGGTGGAGATGCAGACTGCATACATCTGGATACAGTTGTTTCACCACTTACTCAGATGGCTTTGGTGAGCACTATGTATTTCAAAAGCATGTGGCAAAAGAAACTCTCTTTCACAGATACTCAGTCCTTGCCTTTTACCACTGCGGACGGCATCACCCTGAAAGTGCCCACAATGTGCCATACGGCTGAAGTCAATTATGGTAACTACTTTTCATGCCATGTCTGACATATGAAACAATATTGTAAACTACATACATTTTTAATTTATTTACTTCCAGCACTGCCTGCAATGTGCTATGTGCTGCACAAACAGGGAGGAAAGCGCTGTGGGAAAACACCAAAATATAATAGCGCTGAAATAGACCTTTTCTCTGACATATAAAACCTGTGTGTGTTCTGCTTCTATCCAAACTTCTTCTGAAATAGATACTGTAGTTTAATGATGATTGAAGGCAAAAGTAGGAGCCAGGAATGTCCTACAGTATCACAGGCTTGAACATGAGATCTTGTTTTAGGTTTCAAACCTGCCCACGCTGAAGTAAATGGCAAAATTCCTGCTGACTTCAGTGGGAGTAGGATTGGACTCTCGTTGAGAGATGGAATGTTGAGCAGAACACTGGGATTTTTCCCTGCTTGATCTGAAAAGTGTGAGATCTCTGTGCCTGGAGAGCCATTTGAGAACAGGAAGCACAGTTGATATTTTAACATCTCCTGGTTAGAAGTGTGTCATTAACAGTGCAGCACCCTCTCTTGTGCATATTGCAAAGGCTACACTGGGTCAGAATCTAAATCCTACTGCTATACTGGAACTCATGATTTTCAGAAGTAATGAGCACTACCAACTAAACCTTACTGACATTTTGTAATGATATGCAGCCAATTACTTATATAGACATTATGGTTACACACCAATATTTGAGAGACTGCAAATAGAACTAATGATCATTGAGTCAAAAAAATCCAAACACCTCAACTCTTAAAGCATCAGCTGCTATATTTAACGTCTCCTCTGTGCTGACCACTGCAGGAGTTGTTCTTGGACATGCCATTATTCCATTGGAAGAGTGGCTCCTTAAAGGGGGTTTAGCAGGGCTGTGATTTTGTACTGCAAAAAGTTATATTTGCATGTATGTGATGCAGACAGCAACTAGTTAATATTAATGACACCTCAATTAATGGATGCTGTACCCTGTTCCCTAACCAATTATTTATTTGAAAGTCCATTAAGTTGTATCCTTTTTTGTGGTTATAAGTTTAAAGATTTTTGTCTGAATTTGACAGGTTTAAAATGCTTTGTAGTTCAATAAAGCTGTGTGCTTCTTGAAAGCAGCTTAACCTGTGCTATTGATTTGGGTGTATGGATGAGTGCTTTGAGCAAAGTACTTCTCACTGAGTCAAACAGGAGCTACTTTTTCTTTTCATTTTTTTTTTCTAATGTAGTTCTGCTGAAAGGTGCTACATTGAAAGAGCTGGAGAATGAAGTCATCTATTTATTCAAAAACAGCGGTTGTAAGACCAGTCACATTGTAAACTCACCCACTCTCACCAAAGTTCCTCAGCCCTGACCCAAAGGGAGTATCTTTAGGATGAGAAGGCAAATGTGCTATGTGGACACCTGTCTGCTCGGAAGTAGACTGAGACCATTAACTCAGTTCACGTGAGCCAGTGATCTTCATTTATTAACAACCTGGTCTGTATTCAACCAAGTGACTTAGTGGTGAAAGGCTCTGTATCCTCGTACTAGTGCCTTGAGCCAGCTAGTTCTTCAGAACTGCTTTTTCCCTTGAGTGATGCCAAGGATTATGTTTTCAAACCTGCAGGTCAGTTCCACACCACATCGCTGGAGCAGTTCAGTGTAGCCGAGTTGCCTTACCTGGGGGAGACAGTCAGCATGTTTGTGGTGCTTCCCAGTGATAGGAGGACATCTCTGTCCCAGATTGGGTCACATCTCTCAGCTAAAATCATCACTGTTTGGGCCAACAGCTTAAAGAGAATGAAGATGGATATTTTTCTACCTAGGTAAGTGATACTCTCCTTCTCGAGGGCTTGGCCATCCTCTAACCATATCATTTATTGTCAGAGTTGTGATGTGTACATTATTATAGGCATAACCAAAGATATATAGGACATCTGTCCACCCAGGGCTGAAGTACTCAGGGCTTCGGCCCTAGGCCCCAGCGAGTCTAAAGCCAGCCCTGGCAACCCCATTAAAAAGGGTTTGCAACCCACTTTGGGGTCCCGACCCCCAGTTTGAGAACAGCTGTTATATATTATAACTAAAGAACTATTTATTTATTTAAAAAACAACTTGAATTTGATTCTTCAAGTCCTAATTATATGTAAGACTTTTTTTGGGATACAATAATACTTTAAAAATGTACAAAGGGAAAAAAATTGTGCCCATTTTTGCTTCATAAAGAAAACTTTTAAAAAATTGTCTAAATATTTTAAAGTATTTTACTATGTGTTTTTAATATTAGAAATCTTAAATGGTGCTCCAGCACCAATCACCAATTACTGCATTTTTTCTGTGTATAGGGCAAGTTTACACACTCCATCAATCCAGCCCTTCACTAGTGCCAGAATTTGCACATGACCCCAACACTACTTTTCAAAAAACAGAATGTTAGGATGTACCATCTCGGTGCAAAAGAGGGAGGGTATTTCCTGGATGTACTTAGCACATCGATCAGCACAGAAAAGCTTTATTACATAACCTCCAAAAATACATTCCCCATGCTGATGAAACACTGTAAAATGTTTTGTGCATTAAATGTTCTTTTTCCAAGCTAATGTTTTGCAGATGCATTCCTACCTACAACCAAATTTATTACAATTTTTAAAAAAAGAAAGCACAAATGGGGGCAAATGCAAAGTTCACGTATATATTTAAATGAAATCTACTGTGTTAATTTTAGATTCAGAATTCAAAGTCACTTTGACTTAAAAATGGTTTTACCTGCCTTGGGAATTACAGACCTGTTTGATCCAACTGAGGCTGATTTTAAAGGTATTTCAGGTAAGATTATTCCCCATATAGGAAATGATCACTCAGTGTATAGATTTGTTGTAGATGTTTATATGATATTTGTTTGACTGATTCAAGAGAGCTGATCCTTCGGTATTAATTAATTAATTACTTCTGGCTCCATGAAAATTAAACACACAATCCAGATTCTAATTTCTTTCAAAGTACTGCATTTTAGGTTAAGCAAAATCTGGTAGTGAGGAAAGATTTTTTTTTAGAGATTAAAGCTCGTGAGACAGAACATTGCTGGAATGTGTTTGCTTAGGTGCTGGCTGAAGTCTACAAGGATTGCTGCAGATCAAGCATGTGTTACTGGTTCTAAATAGCCATTCCACAGTCAGTGACATTGGTGTAAAAGGCCTCTTTATTCTGCGTCTTGATGTCACTCATGCAAACAACCTTTACGCATGCCTGTAACCTCCCTTTGTTTCTGCCCCGCAAGCCAACATAATACACCTCTACCTCGTTATAACGCTGTCCTCGGGAGCCAAAAAATCTTGCCGCGTTATAGGTGAAACTCTGTTATATCGTAAAAGCAGCAAAGAATCCTGTGGCACCTTATAGACTAATAGACGTTTTGGAGCATGAGCTTTCGTAGGTGAATACCCACTTAGTCAGATGCATGCATCTGACGAAGTGGGTATTCACCCACGAAAGCTCATGCTCCAAAACGTCTGTTAGTCTATAAGGTGCCACAGGATTCTTTGCTGCTTTTACAGATCCAGACTAACACGGCTACCCCTCTGATACTTGTGTTATATCGAACTTTCTTTGATCTGATGGAGTGCGCAGCCTCCCCCCAGAGCGCTGCTTTACCGCATTATATCTAATTCGTGTTATATTGGGGTAGAGGTGCAATACCCAGCCCACAATATCCCAAGACCACGTGTTGTTAAGACAGAAAGTGACTACCATGTCTCAAAAACCCTGATGTTATTCTGCTCACTGGAAAGTTTTTTCCTGATTTATATTAAAAGACTCCATAACTGTCCATGTGCTTTGATTGACATACATCACTTCCAGCAAGGTAAACAATTTGAATTTGGGCATTTGCATTCAAAGACTCTTAAATGGAGATTTTATGGTGAGACTCTCAGTCTTTCTAATATGATTCTGGTCAGTGTGTGATTGTCATTAAATGGAGGCCTAGCCACAAGACCATCTTCTGATACAGTGGAAACTGCTTTAGAGGAAGTTCCTGATGGAAGTTTGCTTCCACGGGACAAAGCTCATGGCACAGATTTTGTTTTTCATCTCCTATTAAATTTGAGTGTGTGTTCATTATAATGTGATCATTAATTGCATAGAATGCCTTGTTAATTAGAAATGAGGTGTTAATATGCTGACTAAAGTTCACTGATGGTTCACATTATAAATATGTATAACAGCTATTTAGATAGAATAAGTGCTTAAGGAGGATGAACTACAATGGACCAAAGCATACCGGGGACCTTCTTTTGTACTGTTTATGACTTACTCCCATTGTGCTTTTTGATTAATAAAAATTTGAGTGGCACTTTTTCTCAAATTTTCCGTTATATCATTTAAAGGTGTCTTTATTTTCCCTGTCTCCTCCCCCACAGTATAATTCTGAGTTGACCCACAGGCTTAGGCACAAAGGAGAAAAAGTGCAATTGACTTTTACCCATAATAATAAATATTGAATGGGGAAGCTACTGTTCTGGTAGATACAGAACTATCCTCAGCAATCTTTCTAAGTGTCACTTTTCTCAGAGTTCTATTTTGTTTTACCAGGGATTCTTCCTGCTCAACATGTTTTTGTGGGAGTTTCTTTGGATTGCTTAGTTGACCCAGCATTAGTTCATTGTTCCCAACACACTCGGTAGTTGTCATTCATACCAAGAAGTCTTACTGACTACTAGAATTAGTGAAAGAACAATCAAACCACTGGTTAGTCACTTACCAATAGAATTCAGCATTTAATTCAGTGTTATTAATCTTGTTTATTGCAGTAGTGCCTAAGGACTGACCAAGAATGGGGCCCTGTTTTGGCAGATGCTGTATAAACACTGAGTAGCAGTGTCTATGCCCTGAAGACCTTACAGTCTAACTGGATAAGACAGACACAGGGTTGGGGAGCGGGTAGAATACACAAGCAGAATGAAAATGTGATTGTAGCAAACGGCAGTTAGTTCCCCTGTTTTTTGGTGGGGAAGGGGAAAGAGGGTTAGTTAGGAAAGGATAAGCTAAGTGGAAAGAAAAGTGAACGGAAGGTGGATGAAGGAGACCGGGCAGGAGAGAAGGGAGTAAGAGGGGCAGGTATGAAGTGAGGCATGGTTAGGAGGAGGGTTAGAGCAAACAGCCAATGAGCACTGAGGCAGAGGAAGTCCAGTCAAACCTGTAAAAAGTTTGGTGAATGTCTGAAGATCCCTGCAGTGGCTGTTCCTGCTCTTGCCAGCTGGAATCTCTGGATGGTTCCTCTCTGAAGTTTTACCCAAGTGTTGTCTACATGGTGGGTACATGAAGATGACAGAACAGGAAGGAAGCAAACAAAGACTGTATGCCATCTTATCCCTTAAACCTTGTCACATGCTTATAAGCTGCAATGCAGTGCAGTGGGCCTGATTCCCATTGCCTTTCACATATGCAAAATGATTATTCAGAGAATAGGGGCCAGATTCAGATCTGTTATATCAGTATAACTCTCTAAAAACTCTGTTCCTTACACATCTCTGGAGTTACTCCAGATTTACACACTGACATAACAGATCAGGATTTAGTCCAATGACTTTTAAAAACAAAATTGTTAAAATAGATGACCAGACAATAGTGGGTTGGTTGCATCTTTCAACTAATTCTAGTGTCAAAAGGTTCTTGGCGTGAATGATTCAAGAAAGGTTAAGTGACTTGTTCAACACCACACAGCAAACCATTGGCAGAAATCAGTCTCCTATTCTTATTAGCCTTCTGATGTTGTTCTTACCAGCAGTTAGTTCTCCATAAGGTACGCAGATAACTTTTAGACTAGGTTCTCCTCCATAGTTGTTCATGGCTGCTACTAAAGTGAAAAAAAAAATTCTTTAACAGTCATGACAATGACATTTCCCTGCAGGTGTTCTCTCTTTGTTGTTGTAGAGCTGTGACTTTTTTTGGCTTTATTTGGTTTTAAATCAATTTTGAGGTGCTCATTTATACATGGTAAAATAGTTTGATGCAGATGATACCACAATACTTAATTACAGCACAACCCTAACCAGACCTAGAATTTTATGTGCAACTTCTAACCTATGGTCATGTGGTACTTGACCTATACTTAAGTTATATAGTTATTTAAACTTTTTATAGCTATTGCACTTTCAGGTTTTGACAACCACAAATTTTTAGAACTGTCAAATCAGAGTTGTCTGTGGAGATAAAGGCTTTATCAGCTGTTAAGCACTTGTAATACTGGTGAGGCTGCTGAAAAAACACTGTATGGATCAATTCACCGTTAATAACATTCACAGATTGCAAACCCCAGAAGGGATCATTAGATTATCTAGTCTAATCTTCTGTATATCACAGGCCATATAAATTCACCTCATTCCTCTGGCACTGAGCCAATAACTTGTCTTTGCGTATGAAGAATGTGTTTCAAACAGTAATAAATACAGTAGAACCTCAGAGTTCTGAACACCACAGTTACAAACTGAGCAGTCAACCACACACCTTATTTGGAACCAGAAGTACACAATCAGGCAGCAGCAAAGAAAAAAAAAGCATGTACACTACAGTACTATGTTAAACGTAAACTACTACAAAAATAAAGGAAAAGCAGCATTTTTCTTCTGCACAGTAATGTTTCAAAGCCGTATTAAGTCAATGTTCAGCTGTAAACTTTTGGAAGAACAACCATAACATTTCTTTACCATCATTTCAGAGTGACGAATCACCTCCTTTCTCAAAATGTTTGTAACTCTCAAGTTCTACTGCAGACAATTTATATTGGTAGTAGTGTTATACAGAAGAACTTCAAACCATGTCTCAACAAGCTGGGAAAACATTATTATTGCTTGTGGCACCTTAGAGACTAACAAATTTATTTGAGTATAAGCTTTCGTGGGCTACAGCCCACTTCATCAGATGCATGTAGTGGAAAATACAGTAGGAAGACAGACAGACAGACAGACACACACAGAGAACTTGAAACAATGGGTGTTACCATACACACTATAAGGAGAGTGATCTGTTAAGGTGAGCTATTATCAGCAGGAGAGAGAAAACTGTTTTTAGTGGTCATGATTACCACTACAAACAGTTCTTTTTGTCTCTTGCTGATAATAGCTCACCTTAACTGATCACTCTCCTTATAGTGTGTATGGTAACACCCATTGTTTCAAGTTCTCTGTGTGCATACACGTACACACACCCTTTCTACTGTATTTTCCACAACGTGCATCCGATGAAGTGGGCTGTAGCCCACGAAAGCTTATGCTCAAATAAATTTGTTAGTCTCTAAGGTGCCACAAGTACTCCTGTTCTTTTTGCGGATACAGACTAACATGGCTGCTACTCTGAAACTATTATTATTGCTGTTTCACATATGGGGAAAATGGAGGCATGAAGGAAGGCAAGTGACTTGTCTAAGGTCACACACCAAGCCAGTGATAGGCAGGGGAACAGAACCCAGATGTTATGCTACTGTGTCCTGTTCTTGCTAACCACTATACCACTGCCTCCCAAACGACAAGTGGTTACTTTACTTGGCATTTATATAGCAAAATATTATTTACTGATTGAGCCCTAAACCCCCTTTGTAAGATGAGTCGTACTATCCCCAGTGTACAGATGGGGAGGCAGAGGCACAGACCCACATTCCTCCAGACCACCTCCCTACAACACATTTACACTGTAAACAGACAAGCAGAGTAAAACTAAATCTCACCATGCAGGCAAGTTTCTCTCTCCACGATCTTTTTGAAGAAAATTTATTTTAACATCATGGAGGGAAGAGATTGGTGGAGAACATCTGTGACAAAAGGAAAGGTTGTACCTACTGTGTAGATTGTAGTCAGCGGGTTACTACTTTACATTATTGCAGTAAAATACCTGGAAAACTAACCATTCCACAAAAACTGGACTAATTTTACAAAGTAATTCAATTTTTTTAGTTAATGCCATTTTGAAAATAGTTTACAATAATTAAAATTAAATGAGAGAAAAGGTTAAGAAGGGATTGCCATGCTTTACAACCAGCATTCATTTTTGATAGAAAGCAGCAGAAATAAGTGCCATTTATTGGAAATATTCTGATGTGCGTTGCTGTTTGTCTAGCAGTGTTAAAAACAATACCTGCAATTAGTAACTCCACAAACTGATCGTATTGTGAATGGTCCTGGTAAAAGCATATTAAGAATTCTAACTGCAGTTATTCTGTAAATTCTGAATGTCCTAAGAAGTCACCAATGAATTACACAGGTTAAAGGGTTTTGACAGCAGTGGAGATGTGTTTATTTTGATCATTATTCAGAAATTGTCTTTGAAAATTCTATTTACAGACATCATTTTTGGTTAAGATAAAATGCATTATCTGTTCTCTCTTTAATAACCAATAAATACATCCTATCAGACATAGGCAAGAGGAATTAACTAACTGGTCTAAATTCATCTCTGAATTTATTAATTCAAACAAAAACTGTCCTACCTACCCTGGATTAAATGTCTGGTATCTACAGGATTTTAGGAGTTCTGATACTATGGGAATGAGAAGCAGTATAAGAGAAAAGCTAAGACAGAAGTGTCTCAATTTTTTTTCAACTGGGTTGTGTTGATTTTACAATGACAAGCAAATAACTATTAATACTTACTTTTGGTTGGTTTGTTAGAGCAAGGCGGGCTTTACATTTCAGAAGCTATTCATAAAGCAAAGATTGAAGTGACAGAAGAAGGTACAAAAGCATCAGGAGCTACAGGTAAATCAGACATACAAACTTCAGTAATGTTTTGCATCTGAGCCATATCATAGCAGCAACAAATGTTATAATTAAAGGCCCTGATTTAACATGGAATTTACACATGCTTAAATCCATCCCTATTCAGCCAGTCACACAAGAATGTGCTTTATTGAAGCCCTGTTAACTCCAAAGTTAAACATACCTCTATGTGCTTTTTTGAATTAGGCCATATTTAAAAAACCATTTCCATTCTACCTCCTATTTTCAGTTGCTCATAACTTTCTTAAACATTTTCCTTTTCAAGTTTAGTCTTGGAACAACATGGGATAGTCTGAGAAAAACCCAACCACCTATTTTTCAGATTAGCAAGCATTGAACTATCAGCACCCAAAACCATCTTTTTTTTAATTCAAACCTTCTAGTATGCTCAAGTAACTTTAATGAAAGGCAGTTGACACAGGCACCATTTGCTGTGGGGCAAGGAGCATTGTTACTGCCTACTCCACTCCTATTTTTAATAGGTCAGTATATTCCATTATGTCTTCTATTCCTCTCCCTCGCTGAAACATTGTCACTCTCTCCCAATTTTTCTGAGATGGTGCCCTGGCAACTGATCTTTCACGCTTGGCTTATAGAGCCAGTGTTTTGAGGAAAGCACTACAATAATGTTAAAGTTAAGGATTTGAAATTTCATCTTTGTGCATGCTTTGCAGATTTAGTTTCTCACTTGATTTGGAGTTGCATTTCCTATATGCAACAGTTTCTGGGGGCAGATGGAATTTTACATTAAAAGGAAAATGTTTTCTATGCAAAATCCCACCTTCCAGCATAGATTGTGGTTTAAATTAATGTCCTTTCCATATATTTTTTTAAACAAATAAAACCCAAAACTACTGATATGTAAATAGAAAACTCTACTTCAAATTATTTGAATGTTGCGAATTTTAAAATAGCGAGATTCAAAAGCAATTGTCTTCAATTCCTGCTCCATCATCTTTGTGCCACAAAAGCCCTAACATGGCATCTGGGAATTCTGCTTGCATATGGGAATATCCAGATGGTGCAGAGATGGCACATCCATGTCTGTGCCACCTGCTGCTGGCTATCCCAGCACAGGGAATGAGTTGGTAGAATATCTGGAACATGCTACAGCTTTTTAATCGTGGGCTGGAATACTCTGAAGGTGCTTCAGCATATGGAGGGACTAATTTGGTCCCCAGCTCCTATTGAAATGAGGCGAACATAAAGGTGGCTTTAAGCCACATGTATCTGGTCTATTTCCCTTGTGTCTAACACTAAGTATTGCTCATCCACACTTAAGGATCTGGCTCAATATGCCTGTGGTAGCATTATCTTGATGCTAGTTTCCATATGCACACTATATAATTAACTTTGCTGTGGAGACAAAAGATTGAGTTCCTTGACCTAAGTTCTCATCCTTATTGGTAAACTAACATACCTGTAATGTTTCCAGTAAAATCCCCTATAGAAGACAGAAGTTATCCTGTAATGTTCACATGTCAAAGACTAAACGTAACTGCAATCAGCAGACATATCATCCAGCCTTAGTCCCACAGAAGTCAATGACAGAAGTCCCATTAATTTCAGCAGGAACAGGCCCACTGAAAAGAACTGCTTTTCAGAAATAGAGTTGATCTTCAGGAGGGGCTGGAAGAGTAGGAAGGTAATCTGTCATAGAATCATAGATGTGTAGGGCTCGAGGAACCTCAAGAAGTCATCAAATTCATTCCCCTGCACTGTGGCACAATCAAGTATACTTACACCATCCCTTGACAGGCATTTGTCCAGCCTGGTTTTTAAAACCTCCAATGATGGTGAGTCCATAACCTCCTTTGGAAGCCTATTCCAGAGTTTAGCTGCCCAAGTTAGAGAGTGTTTCCTTATATCTAACCTAAATCTCCTTGACTGCTGATTAAGTCCATAACTTTTTATCCCATCTTCAGTGAACATGGATAACTGTTCATTGTCCTCCTAATAACAGCCCTTAACACACTTGACAATTTATCAGGTTTTCCCTCAGTCTTCTTTTCTCAAGACTACATGTACTGCCCCCCCCCCCTTTTTAAAACTTTTCTTCATAAATCACATTTTCTAAACCTTTCATCATTTTTGCTGCTCTCTTCTACAGTCTGCCATTTGTTCACATATAGCCTCATGTAGTGTGTAGAATGGGACGCAGTACTCCAGCTGAGGCCTCACCAGTGCCAATTACTTCTTGTGTCTTACATATGACACTCCAGTCAATACACACCAGAATATTAGCCTTTTCTGCAGCTGCATCACATTGCTGACTCTCATCCAATGTCATGAATTATAACCCTCAGATCTTTTTCAGCGGTACTATCACCTACCCAATTATTCCCCATGTTGTAGTTGTGCATTTGATTTTTCAAATGTGAAGGCAGCAAAGAGAGAGCAAACGGGCCAGTACCAGAATATTTGTAAATTTAGTACTGCACATATTCAGGGTAGTACCATCTGCTTTCCTCTACTCTCTCTACTGTCCCAAATGTGGTCAGCTTGATAGTGTCTTTGCCATTGTTCTTATCTACCACTCTGTCTTCTACCTGGTTAACTTTCTCTTTAGCCACCAAGGTGTTCTCTTCTTCCTGTACTCCATTGCTAGAGCAGTCATGGCTGGTTTTAACATGTTTATAGCTACATGTAATTGTACAAGATCTGGTTACTTAAAAACCTGGAACGTCTAGTTATACATTTTATTGCAAAGAAAAATTTGGAAATAATTAGATTTTGGGAGAAAGAAGGAAATCATTCTAATCAAACTAGATTTGTTAAGTATTTTTAATATACATCTTGGATTAAAATTATTTTTGGCAAATAAAAAGCCTACAAATGTGTTAATTTTTGGTCAGTTACATTACCTAGCTACCTAGAAATGCATTTGGGCAATTATTAGGGCTGTCAAGCGATTAAAAAAATGGATCATGATTAATCAGGCTGTTCAACAACAATAGAATACCATTTATTTTAATTTTTTGGACGTTTTCTACATTTTCAAATATATTTCAATAGAAAGTGTACAGTGCTCACTTTGTTTATTTTTATTAAATACTTGCACTGTAAAAAACAAAATAATATTTTTCAATTCCCCCATTACTGTAGTCCAATCTCTTTATCATGAAAGTTGAACAAATGTAGAATTATGTACAAAAAAACTGAATTCAAAAATAAGACAATATAAAACTTTAGACCGAGGTGGGCAAACTTTTTGGCTCGAGGGTCACATCTGGGTATGGAAATTGCATGGTGAGCCATGAATGCTCACAAAATTGGGGGTTGAGATGTGGGAGGGAGTGAGAAGTCCAGCTAGGGGTGCAGGCTCTGGGGTGGGGCCAGAAATGAGTTCAGGATGCGGGAGGGGGCTCCGGGTGGGACAGGGGGATGAGGTGTGTGTGGAGGAGGTGAGGGCTCCAGCTGGGAGTGTGGGCTCTGGGGTGGGGCTGGGGATGAGGAGTTGGGGTGCAGGAGTGTGCTCCGGACTGGGACCAAGGGGTCAAGAGGGTGGGAGGGGGAATCAGGGCTGGAGCAGGGGGTTGGGGGGAAGAATGGGGGCAGAGGTGCAGGCTCTGGGTGGCTCTTACCACAGGCAGCTCCTGGAAGCAGTGCCATGTCCTCACTCTGGCTCCTACACAGAGGCGCAGCCAGGCAGCTCTGCATGCTGCCCTGTCCACATGTGCCACCCCTGCAGCTCCCATTGGCTGTAGTTCCCAGCCAATGGGAGTTGTGGGGGCAGTGCTTGGGGTGGGAGCAGACAGTGGGGGAACATGCCCCTGCTTCCAGGAGCTATGTGGAGCCATGGCACATATGGGGCTGGCAAGTCTCCAACCCCGCTCTCTGGGTGGAGTGCCGGAGCAGGGCAAGCCTCCAACCTCACTCACCAGCGGGAGCTCGAGGGCGGGATTAAAATGTCTGAAGGGCCAGATACGGCTCCCGGGCCATCGTTTGCCCACCCCTGCTTTAGAGCCTACAAGTCCACTCAGACCTACTTCTTGTTCAGCCAATCACTCAGACAACAAGTATGTTCACATTTTCAGGACGTAATGCTGTTTGCTTTTTGTTTGCAATGTCACCTGAAAGTGTGAAGAGGAGTTCATATGGTGCTGTTGTAGCTGGCGTCGCAAGATATTTACATGCCAGATGCGCTAAAGATTCATATGCCCCTTCATGCTTCAACACCATTCCAGAGGATGTGTCCATGCTGAGGATGGGTTCTGCTCAATAATGATCCAAAGCAGAGCAGACCAATGCATGTTCGTTTTCATCATCTCAGACAGATGCCACCAGCAGATTGATTTTTCTTTTTTGGTGTTTTGGGTTCTGTAGTTTCCACATCTGAGTGTTGCACTTTTAAGACTTCTGAAAGTATTCTTCATATCTCGTCCCTCTCAGATTTTGGACGGCACTTCAGATTCTTAAACACTGGGTCGAGTGCTGTAGCTATTTTTAGAACCTCTCAAATTAGTGCCTTCTTTGCATTTTGTCAAATTTGCAGTGAGTATGTTATTAAAATGTACACGTTCTGGGTCATTATCCGAGACTGCTGTAACATGAAATATGTCAGAATGTGGGTAAAACAAAACAGGATATATACAATTCTCCTCCAAGTTCAGTCACAAATTCAATTAATGCATTATTTTTTAAACAAGCATCAGAATGGAAGCATGTCCTCTGGAATGGTGGCTGAGGCGTGAAGTGGCATACGAATATTTGGCATCTCTGGAACATAAACACTTTGCAATGACAGCTACCAAAGTGCCATGCAGACACCTGTTCTCGCTTTCAGATGATGTAAACAGAAGCAGGCAGCAGCCTCTCCCATAAACGTACACAAACTTGTTTGTCTTAGCAATTCGTTGAACAAGAAGTAGGACCTGAGAGGACTTGTAGGCTCTAAAAAGTTTTACATTGTTTTCTTTTTGAGTGCAGTTATGTAACAAAAGAAAAATCTACATTTGTAAGTTACACTTTCATGATAAAGATATTGCACTACAATATTTTTCAATTCATCTCATATCAGTACTATTTCTTTTATCATTTTTACAGGGAAAATATTTGTAATAAAAACTATAAAGTGAGTACTGTATACTGTATTGTGTGTTGTAACAGAAATCAATATATTTGAAAATATAGAAAAACATCCAAAATATTTAATAAATTTCAATTGGCATTCTATTGTTTAACAGTGCGATTAATCACAATTTTTTTGAGTTAATCAAGTGCGTTAACTGCAATTAATTGACAACCCTAGCAATAGTTAAACAGGGTTTTTATTTTTATAACTTTAAAAATGTAAGTTAAATGGATAGTAAGAAAATAACTGCAGAGAGGAAGTAGTCTAATAGTTCAGGCACTGCACTAGGATTCAGGAGATTAGGGTTCAATTCAGGGGTCTGCCATAAGCTTCCAGTGTGATCTCAGGCAGATAACTTCATCTCTCTGTGCCTGTTTTTCCCATCTGCAAAAAAGGGGATAATTTGCATCATTTGTCAACTTACTGTAAACTCTGTCTCTATGCATAGATGGTTATGAACAGGACAAGTGGTGCAGTCATTTCTTGACCAGGCATTAGTACTATCAATGAAAAAAATATCAGTGGTGAGTCTTAAAACTCAAAGGCAAGCAGACGTAATTACTCAGTGAGTAGACAGCACTGCATTACCTGTGTAATTCATCCTTGCAAACTTACTTGCTCGTTCATCTGAGGTGATTTTTTCTGCTGGGTTGAACAAACATTACATTTATTTTTATCACAGTAAGGGCAGCTGAATAATTTGGTGGTTAGGGTAGTAAAAATCGAAGAGTTTTATGAGGGTGCTCTATCGCAGAGAAGGCAAAACTGAAACTGACAAAAATGTTTTCTCTGTCTTGCATGGCAGCTATGGTGCTATTAAAAAGATCTCGAACTCCTATTTTCAAAGCAGACAGACCTTTTCTCTTTTTCCTAAGGCACGCCAATACAGGTAAGCATAATTCATTTGTTCAGTACAGGAGTCACTCACCTAATAGTAAAAAAAATCTTACTAGTGTTTCCAATAAATAAATAAGGAGCTATTCTCTAAAATGACTTCAATTTCCATAAAACTCCTTAAAAAATATAATCTGTAGAATAAATTTTCAACTACAAACAGTGGAAGCAGAAAAACTGGCAATCATGGGAATTCAGTTAGACTTTTCTTCAGCATAAATTTAGTGCCCAAAGGCACTCCTGATGGCCCTGGGGACAAACACCCATTTATCTGAAGAATGGAAAGGTAAAGCACAGGCAGGGGCAGTTCAAGTTTCTCTTGCACTGTCCTGCCCCTATGACTCAAATCTAAGCATCTCCTTATTTGGAGAGGCACTGCTTGGTCTCTTGCAGAGACAAGCAAGAAAGTTGCCACTTGTAAGTGTTAAAAGTGGCTTTAGTAAGCAAATTGAACAAAAAAATTAAAACGTACTATACTCAACTATGCACTTTATAGGATGAAAATTAGAGTGTAAACTACAAATTTAGAGAAATCAAGTAGAGCAAGAACACCAAACAGCATTCTAATCAGAACAGCATCAGAAACAGTCATAGCATAGCAAATCACATTTTTTTTTCTATTTATCATTAAAAAAGTGTAAAAATATATAATTGCTTTCGGTAGCAGTCTGTCTTTAGGGAGAGGAAAAGAATAAATAAAGCTACTATTAAAAATACTGGTATTTAATGTTTGGCTTATTATCCATTTGGGAGGCAGCAAGCTCCAAACTCCTACCATCTGCAAGCTGACAATAGGTCTCTCTACAGAACAAAAGCCCAGGAACTCTTCCCCCATATTTATATTCTACAATGTGCTAGGCACTTTCCAAATACCGTGGAAAATATAGCCCCTATCCCAATTATGATACAATTAAGAGCATCACTCTTCTCTCTGAACTTCAACTTCAGAACATCTCTGTCTAGAGAAAAGAGACAAGCTGATAAAATATCATCCCATTTCAGTTTATGTGATTTAAAGCATAGGTTAATTACTGAATCTAATGAGGCAGTAAGCCAATGGGACAAATTCATCTCTGCTGTAACTTTAGTACATATACATAGGAATGAATTTGACCCATTACTACTTGGTCAAGTTCAAAGCCATTTTCATTTTGGCCAAGATTTAGGCCAAAGGATAGGAAGATAAGAAAGCTTCTTGTTTAGCTGCCAACCCTTTAATAAGCAACTGAATCTAATGTGCAAAATTAACAAGTTAACCTGGCCCTTAACTGACCTGGCCCTTCAGACTTTTAAAAATGCAACAGTTACTATAATTGGACCCACAAAAAAGACGGTTACTCACCTTTGTAACTGTTCTTCTTTGAGATGTGTTGCTCATATCCATTCCAATTAGGTGTGCGCGTGCCGCGTGCACGCTCATCAGAAGATTTTTACCCTAGCAACACTCGGTGGGTCGGCTGGGTTGGCCCCTGGAGTGGCGCTGCTATAATGCCGGATACATACCCCTGCCGACCAAACGGCCCTTCAGTTCCTTCTTGCCAGCTACTCCAACAGTGGGGAAGGAGGACAGGTTTGGAATGGATATGAGCAACACATCTCGAAGAACAACAGTTACAAAGGTGAGTAACCGTCTTTTCTTCTTCGAGTGCTTGCTCATATCGATTCCAATTAGGTGAATCCCAAGCCTTACCGAGGCGGTGGGGTTGGAGTGAGACATTGCAGAATGCAAAACTGCTGAGCCAAAGGCTGCATCGTCTCTGGACTGCTGAACCAATGCGTAATGTGAGGCAAAGGTGTGAATCGATGACCAGGTAGCAGCGCGACGTATTTCCTGGATGGGAACATGGACCAGGAAAGCGGCAGATGGGGCTTGCGCCCGAATAGAATGGGCGATGAGATGTCTAGACGGAATGTGAGCCAATTCATAGCATGTTTGGATGCAGGAAGTCACCCAAGATGAAATTCGTTGGGAAGAGACCGGCATGCCTTTCATCCGATCTGCCACCGCTACAAAGAGCTGAGGCGAACGTCGGAAGGATTTGGTTCTCTCGATATAAAAGGTGAGAGCCCTGCAGACATGCAAGGTATGCAGTTGTTGTTCCCAATGCGATGAGTGCGGCTTCGGGAAAAAGACTGGGAGAAAGATGTCTTGATTGATATGAAAAGCAGACACCACCTTAGGGAGGAAAGAGGGGTGCGGTCACAGCTGTACCTTGTCCTTGTGGAATACCGTATATGAGGGATCCGCTGTCAAAGCCCGAAGCTCTGATACTCGTCTTGCCGAAGTGATAGCGACGAGGAAGGCTGTCTTCCAGGAGAGGTACAGCAGCGAGCAGGCGGCCAGTCGTTCGAAAGGAGCACCCATAAGCTTAGCTAGCACCAGGTTTAGATTCCAGGTAGGGGTCGGGCGTCTGACTTGAGAGTACAACCGTTCCAATCCCTTAAGGAACCTGGAAACTATGGGGTGAGAAAAGATTAAACGGCCACTTTCCCCCGGGTGGAAGGCGGACATAGCTGCCAGATGCACCTTTATAGAAGAGACCGCCAGGCCCTGCTCTTTTAGGGACGATAGGTAATCCAGGACAGTAGGGACAAATACCTGTCTGGGGACTAAGTTACTCTGCACACCAGTAGGAGAAACGCTTCCACTTGGCGAGATATGTCATCCTAGTGGAAGGCTTCCTACTGCCCAAGAGCACCTGTTGTACCGAGGCAAAGCAACGCAACTCAGACTGGCTCAGCTACACAGCAGCCATGCTGTGAGATGAAGGTATTGCAGGTCCGGATGGTGAAGCCTGCCGAAGTCCTCTGTTATGAGGTCCAGCCAGAGTGGCAGGGGTATCGGGTCTGCCACTGAGAGGTCAAACAACAGGGTGTACCAATGCTGCCTCGACCACGCTGGAGCAATGAGGATGAGGTGGGCTCTGTCCCTGTGGAGCTTGAGTAGGACTCTGTGGATAAGCGGAAACGGTGGGAAGGCATAAAGTAGGTGCCTCTTCCACAGGATCAGGAATGCATCTGAGAGGGAGCCCGGGGAGCGTCCTTGGAAGGAGCAGAATGCCTGGCATTTTCTGTTCTCTCGGGAGGCAAAGAGGTCTATGTGGGGAAAGCCCCACCTCCGGAAAACAGAATGGATAACGTCTGGACGAATCGACTACTCGTGAGACAGGAAGGATCTGCTGAGGTGATCTGCCAGAGTGTTCTGGACTCCTGGGAAAAAGACGCTACCAAATCGATCAAGTGGGCTATGCAAAAGTCCCAGAGGCGGATGGCTTCTTGACAAAAGAGAGAGGAGCGTGCTCCGCCCTGCTTGTTTACGTAAAACATGGCCATTGTGTTGTCCATGAACACTGATACACAACGGCCTTGTAGATGGTCCCGAAACACCTGGCATGCTAGATGGACTGCTCTCAGCTCCCTCACGTTGATGTGCAAGGCCAGCTCTTGGGGCAACCAGAGGCCTTGAGTGTGAAGGCTCCCGAGGTGGGCACCCCAACCCAGAGATGACGCGTCTGTGGTTAGGGCCACCAAGGGTTGCGGTAGGTGGAATGGCATCCCTGTGCAGACCAGAGAGGGGTCTAACCACCAAGTGAGGGAGTTGAGAACCTTCCTGGGGATAGTGAGCATCGAATCCAAACTCTGTCTGTGTGGACGGTATACTGAAGCAAGCCAGGTTTGGAAGGGATGGAGACGTAGCCTCGTATACTTGGTCACGAAGGTGCAGCAGGCCATGTGGCCTACTAGGCTGACATTGTCGGACAGGATTGAAGACTTCGAATTATTGAAGCCATTGTTTGAAAACACGACTGGGGGAGGCAGGCTCTGGCCAGATTGGAGTCCAGAACTGCTCCGATGAAGTCTTTTCTCTGTGTGGGTGTCAGAGTACACTTTTCTGTGTTGATCATGAGGCATAGGCTCCCGAAGAGGTCTCTGACGATGCACAGGTACTGCAATACTTGTGACTGGGAAGTCCCTCGAATGAGCCAATCATCGAGATACGGGTAGACGTGTACTTGACGATGCCAGAGGGAGGTGGCTACTACAGCCATGCATTTGGTGAAGACCCTTGGAGCTGTAGAAAGGCCAAAGGGAAGTACTGTGAACTGAAAATGTTGGTGGTTGACCACAAATCGGAGGTACCGTCTGTGTGGTGGATAAATGGCGATGTGGAAATATGCGTCCTTCACATCGAGGGCAGCATATCAGTCTCCCGGATCCAGGGATGGGATAATGGTCCCCAGGGATACCATGTGGAACTTCAGTTTTATCATGAATTTGTTGAGTTCTCGCAGGTCTACAATCGGTCGTAGACCTCCCTTTGCCTTGGGGATTAAGAAGTAGAGGGAATAGAACCCCTTGTCCCTCATGTCTTTTGGCACCTCCTCTATGGCTTCCAGTTTTAGGAGCGCCTGGACCTCTTGTAAGAGGAATTGCTCGTGATAGGGGTCCCTAAAGAGGGATGGGTAGGGAGGATGAGAGGGAGGAGTTGAAACAAACTGGAGGTGGTATCCCACTTCCACCATGCGGAGGACCCAACGATCTGAGGTTAGCTGGGACCAGGCAGGGAGGAAATGGGAGAGGCGGTTGAAAAAGGAGGGAGAAGGATCCGGTAGGGTAACTGGTGGGCCGTCCTCGGGCATCCCATCAAAAGTTTTGCTTGGGCCCCGTTGATGGTTTAGGAGGCATTTGACTTTGGGTTCCTTGAGGGCCAGACTGCCTCCGTCGATTCCCCCTGCCACAGCTTCTGGTAGCGTCCTGACACGGCCTAGTCTGGTTGTAAGAGCGGTGTGGCTGGGGCTGGAAGGACCTTCATTGGGTCACTGGCGTGTGCATACCCAGCGAGCACATTATGACACGATTGTCCTTCAGATTTTGCAACCTGGGGTTGGTTTTGTCTGAGAAAAGGCCCTGGCCCTCGAAGGGTAAATCCTGAAAGGTCTGCTGCAATTCAGGGGGAAGGCCTGAAGCCTGGAGCCAGGAGATACGCCTCATCGTCACTCCGTATGCCAGAGTTCTGGCAGCCGAGTCCACTGCATCCAGAGAGACCTGGAGGGAAGTTCTTGCTATCTTTTTACCCTCTTCAAGTGGGGCCGTAAACTCTGGACAGGACTCCTGGGGAAGAAGCTCCGTAAACTTCCCCACGGACACCCATGTATTAAAGTTATATCGACTTAGGAGGGCTTGTTGGTTTGCCACCTTTAGTTGGAGGCCCCCAGCTGAGTATATTTTGCGACCTAGGAGGTCCATGCGTCTAGTCTCCTTCGCCTTAGGAGCTGATGCTTGCTGGCCATGACACTCCCGTTCGTTCACCGATTGGACAACCAGAAAGCAGGGAGGTGGGTGAGTGTAGAGATATTCGTACTCCTTTGAGGGGACCACATATTTCCTCTCTACTCCCCTAGCTGTAGGTGGAATTGAAGCTGAGGATTGCCAAATGGTGTCCGCATTAGCTTGTATAGTGCGGATGAACGGGAGAGCCACTCTAGTAGGTGCATCAGCCAATAGACCGGGTCCTCTATTTCAGTGACCTCCTACATCTGCAAGTTCATATTCTGAGCCACCTGCCTCAAGAGGTCTTGATGGGCCCTGAGATCAATTGGTGGAGGGCCTGAGGAGGATGTTCCTGCTACCGTCCTCATCAGGTGAGGAGGAGGAGGAGAGGCCTGGGACCAATGGGTCCTGAGGTGGGTCGTGTACTTGAGGGGCGTCATCTGCATCAGGTGGAACCTCGGTGACTGCAGATGGAATTGGAGCCTTGTCTGTGCCTGTAGGGGGAGGGTGGCTCACTGTCGCCTCTGGTACCCCGTGTTCTGACGGGGCCGACCACTGAGCCACTGATGGGGCACCTTGGGCCTGGTGGTATGCCCATGGTGTCGAGAAGGACCAGTGATGAGGCCCTTGTTCGTGGCTTTGTCTCTCCGGATATTGGCTGAGGACGTCAGAGTCACGCTTCTGATGGTAGGATGCACTACCAGCCTGAGACGATACCGATGTGTGTCTCAAAGGCCACAGTGGTGCCGAGAGACCCTGGGAGGGCGCCACTATTCTTGATGCTTGATCCCGGGGTGGTACCGGGGAGCGGTACCAGGAGCTATGGCGGTACTGTGAGTGAGACCGGGACCTTCTACCATACCGGTGCCAGGAGGTCAACCGGAATCTCGAGTCCCTGCGACTGCAGGATACACGGACCGAGATCGGTGCCGAGAGCTGGATCAGTACCAGGAGTATCTGTCCGGTGAATGAAATATTGAATGTCGCCGCGAGTGCAACCGGTACCGCGATGGAGAGCGGTGCCGGGACTGTGAGTGGTGCCGGGAGCGGGAACGATGTAATTGAGAGCGTCTGCGAGACCGTGATCTGGAATGACGTCTCTCTAGTGGACCGACGGAAGGAGGCCTTACCAGGGCCAGCTTGCCGATGGAGTGAACGACCCGCACTAGCGGTGCCAGAGGTTGAGGACGTATCGGCTCCGTCATAGCAATGAGCTCCCCTGCCGTAGAGAAGGTCTCTGGCGTAGAAAGGAGAGCAAGCTCAACCACAGCAGGACCAGGGGAGCTGTCTGGTGCCGGACTCAATGGTCCTTGTGGGACCGGAATCAACGGTGCCATGCTAGGTGGAGCTGCAATCTGCGGTGCCAGCGTCGACAGTGCCGCAGCGGATGACGGTGCCCAACGAACCGTCTTAGACGAGCGCTCCTTCTGCGAGGCTGGAGTCGGAGCACTATGTCGTTTCCCAGTCGGGGAAAGGGAGCGGTGCCGAGGAGTCGGTGCTGGTAGAGGTCGGTGCCGGGACTCCTTCTCGGTACCAGAGTGTTCCGGTGCCAAAGGGGCGCTCCTTACCGAGGCACTCTGTTGGGCGCTCGGTACCGTTGTTGCAGGACTAAGTTCCGACTCCATGAGGAGCTGCTTCAATCAAAAGTCCTGCTCCTCCTTCATCCTTGGTTTAAATGACTTGCAAATGCGGTACTTGTCAGCAAGGTGGGATTCCCCTAGGCACTTGAGGCAGGAGTTGTGGGGATCCCCTATTGGCATCGGCTTCTGGCACGCCGAGCACGGTTTGAATCCCGGTGCCTTGGGCATGGGGCCTTATGCACTGGGGTGGAGGAAAGGGGCTAATCCCCAATCCCCCCTTCAACTATATACACTAACTATGAATAGAAGTACTAACACTAACTATAACTACAAGAACTCGAACTATGAACACAGTACAGAGCAAAGAACTACGAGAAGCTAGGGATGTGGAGATCAGCAAAGCCAAGCTCTACAGTTCCAACAACCGTCACGGGCGGTAAGAAGGAACTGAAGGGCCGTTGGGTTGCAGGGGTATATATCCGGCGCTATAGCGGCGCCACTCCAGGGGGGAACCCAGCTGACCCACCGAGTGTTGCTAGGGTAAAAATCTTCCGACAAGTGTGCAAGTGGCACGCGCACACCTAATTCGAATCGATATGAGCAAGCACTTGAAGAACCAGTATTTGCATGTATGTGACCATCTGACAGTTAACCTACCAGTTGCATGTACAAATTAGGTACACAATTACATGTATACACTTTTTGAAAGTTAGGCCATAATGGATTGTGTGCACAATTTTAATGATGTGTTTATTTTAATTCACAGGCTCAGTGCTCTTTATAGGAAGAGTTACAAATCCCTCAGAATAAGTGTGTCCAATGTACCCTCCCCTTATTCCTTTTGCAGACATCTTTCCTTCAGTGAAACTGAGGCACACTGTGCATACTTATTAAAAACTGGATACTTGTGGATTTTTGGCAAAATAATTTTAAGGAAGAGTGAATAAATATTTACCCAAATAACCTTGTAAATAAAATGTATTACTTTTGCATTTTGTGTAGAGTGCTTTTATTTTGTAGCTGTATAAAAGCATCTTTTACTCTTTTTAAAAATGGTTGGAGTCACAAGGTAACAGGACACTGGCTAAAACCAACAGAATGTATTACAGTTATTTGTGTTGTTTGCTCACAAGACTGAGTTAGCTGAAAGGAGGCAATACCAACCCACCACAAAGCTCTACATTATCTGCTATTTTTCAAGTAGTGGTTTATTTTCTGCTCCTGAAATTGAAGTGTTAAACAAAAAATTAAAAACTGAAGTAGGGTACAGAATCAGTTACATTACCAAGCTGAAGTGGTGAGGTAAACAAGCAGCCTGAAGTGCAGCCAAAAGAAATAATCCATCTGAGAGACAGTCTGTTAAAGAACTGGCACCAGGATAGCAGAGTACAAGCCCACTGGGGACTCTGACTATGGACTTGGGTTGTTAATCTGAGCCACCACGTCTACACTACTGTTGTCACCCGGTCTAGCTAAATTAAACTTAACAGCACAGGTAGGCATACCCATGCTACACTCACACCTTCATTTGCAGTAGACATAGCCTGAGTTTCTCTACTCGCCTAAATAAATGAATCAGTACCACCACATATGCTTCTTCCAGTGCAGATTTTACATTAAAAAAATTCTTTTACTTTACAGTGCAGGGCCTGAGAAAGGAGAAGGGGTTAGGCACACAAGCAGCCTCGTTAAGGAGCAAAGAATGAGGTTGGGGTAATTGAAAAGACTGTTAAATCTCAAAGAAAAATTAAATAATCCCACATTTTGCCATTTTTCTGGTGTGCATACCATACATAAGATCTGTGATGCTGTTCAGTAAAAATAAGACTTAGAATACTTGATGCTATGCCAACTTATCACCATAACAATGCAGTCAATCAAATAGAAGCTTTCTTAGTTTCTTTTTGTAATTTATATCTTATTCTGAGAATCAAAGAGTCAGCATTTCCAGTGAGGCTTAAAATTGTAGCTGGTTCCTCAAAACTGACAATAAAACTGCGTAGATCTAAAAAGGGGAGGAGAGAAATGAGCCACTTCAATGAAAACTGTACTCATTCCTAACCACTAAAGATTAAAATAGAGTTGTTTTTTATTGATGGAATAACAAAAGTGCTCTTCTTAAATATTTTTCAAAATACATTTGTACAACTTACAATAATATATCCAAAATAACTGTATATACAAAACATTACCTTGTTTAATGTATGTGCTTTTTTTTGAAAATTACAAAGCAACTTTTTTTTTTCTTTTTTTTGGCAAAGTTCAACCTTAACAGAGATGATAGTTTTGAAGGTTGGGTTAAGAAAATAGAACCTGAGGGAAAGTGACATTTAAGTCAATGACAAGCAAGAAATCCTCTATTTTTAGTTTGTTAAATAAAAATGCTTTTAGTGATATTTTTCACATTACAAAAATAACAGAAATGAAGAAAAAGATTACGTATACTTTTTTCCATCATACTAGAGAGCAGCTTCTAGTCTTTCAGATAGGGGACTTGAGCCAAGAGTGCATGTCAAAAATGAATGCAGGTAATATAGCCGTGCCCTACTGTGGCTTTTCTATGTGTAAAACATCTCTTAGCTGCTGTTGATATGGTTGACTTGGTTGGATCTGCGATGGATTTCTTCCAGAAAACCCTCAAGCTGTTCTATCAGCATTCGTTTTTTAAACCTGAACGGAAAAGGAAGTATAAAAATAATGCTGTTTAATATTAAACTGACAGTTTAAAGAAATGGACTTTGTATAACCAGACTTAACTCTCAAAACTTTTCACTATCCACTGCATACATCAGAGGTTCACTGTATATGCGCTGTTGTCTGTGAAAGTTCTGGCAAACTAGTGTCATAGCACAATTATTTATTCTGATCCTTTTTCCTGTGTATGTATTCATTGACAAAATCTTAATTAACAGTCATGATTACCCAGTGGTAACACGTGCCTTTCAGAACATTGAAGTTGGCAAAATTCAAACCTCTAAAAACCGGGAAATACAGAATTAACATATATGTCAATGCAACCTTAACTCTACACTCTAAGCAATGACCAAATACATCCATAATGCACGTATTTGCACACTGCCTTTGCAGACACTGGAGAATGTTCAGGGAATAGGCACATGACCAATGTAAGACAGAACTGTACAGAACAGAAGCTACCGACATTTAAGCCCACTCCACAGAAATACCTCTGCTGCTGAACTTTACAATTCCAATCCCTTTTACAAACCCTTTCACCCTTATGCACAGAATGCCATTTAATGCTATCCTGTCACTTACCCCCTCATTAAACCCACAGACCACTCATATCCTGCCTCCCTGTGGACAATCCCCATAGCAATAAGACCTTAGTGCACAGCTACTAACACAACTTTCCAAACTCACTGCTAAAAGGAATATATTGGATCTCAACAGGTACACATGCACCTCTTTCCTTTATTCACACACAAAGGGGAACAAGGGGAGGGGCAAAGTCCCCAGATCTCACATCACAATCATAGCTCTGCCATACTGCTCCAACCAATCCTCCAAACATTCCATACAGCTACACTTAACATTGTGAACACAGCTCGAGTCCATGTAGATAATTCCCATTGGCTACTGTCAGCTCCAGGGCAGCAGAGTTAAGGTCGTGCTGGCATGCACATCAATTGTATATTCCCTGGTTTTCAGAAGTTAGTGTTTTGCTGAACTCTGTTTTCTAGAAGGGCACAAGGTACTCCTGAGATAATGCTCAGACTCCCTACCACTGCTCCAACATTCTCGCCATCATACCCATTGTTCTGACCTCAGCTCCTCACATCCTGCTATTTTGAAACCCATCCCCCTATTGCCCTTTCCCCTTCTCCCCCACACAGCAACTTCACTCTTTTCCACGGCCCTGGCCCTAGGGAAGTGGGAAGGTGGTGTGTCTGAGAAGTGCCCATATCAGCTGTAAGCAGGGAGAGAGAGAGAGAACACCCCATGGAGACAGCTCTGAGGCATTTAAACTCTTCTATTCACTTCAATAGGTATTTCCGTCCCCACTTCTCAGCGACAGTGCTGTGAGTTTGTGATATGCATCAAGCATACCTATTCTCAACTCCTCGGCTTGGCCTCAGCACTATGTGCTTGGTGCATGTTCCAAGCATGCATATTCTCAAGCTTACCATCCAGAGGGGCAGCCACACCATGCACTACCCACCCGCCAATTCCAACACACACTCACACACAGGGAAGGAAAGGAATTCAAACCCCTCAGAGACTCAAGGCTCCCATGTTCCTGGGTTTGACATGAGGAGCAGGAAGAGAAGCTCAGATCCCCTCAGAGGGGCAACCCGACTCTTCAGCAAAGAAGAGTTATTTCAACAGTGTTGAAACATTTCAGCAACCAATTATTAGCAGTAAGGCAATAACTTAATATAACAATCAACTTAAGATAATTATATGTTTAAATCTCACTTTAGAGAAAAATTTCAGTTTGTATTCTGGTCACTTTCCAGACCACCATGGTGAGCTAAATGAGGAGAGAGGCTGCTAACAGAAAGAAATCTCATTTTGTTGCACACCTTCTCTGGATGAAATTGAAACCACAGAGAAACCACTGGGTGAGGCTTTAAAGGAATATTCCTACCAGAACCCATGTTGGGATGGGTGATCTCTGGTAAATTTATTAACATGGATGTAGATTATTTTATTGTTTTAATGTTTTCTCTGTAGTGCTTTTATTTTAAGAATAAAATATGCCTGCTTAGAAGAACTGTGAGATAGCGTAACTGTGGACAGTTACGCTATTAGTCTCTGAAGAGAAAGCAAGCAGGTCTGTTTAGAAAGTCTGTGTTGCTGCGAATAACAGTGAAGACAGGGAACTATTCAGACTGGAGATATCCATCAAAAGGGAGAAAGATGCATGTTTCTACACCGGAAAGGAAATGGGTAGGGAGCTGGAAGCCTGAGAATGGGTGCCCTTGCTGAAGCACTAAGGGGAATCAGGTGTAGTTGCCCTGACCTGTGACTTCTCAGCTTGGAAAAGAGACAAATAAGGGGGGAGATGATAGAAGTCTGTAAAATCATAACTGCTGTAGAGAAAGTAAATAAGTGTTATTTACTCCTTCTCATAATACAAGAACTAGGGGTCACCACATGAAATTAATAGGTAGCAGGTTTAAAACAAAAGGAAGTATTTCTTCATACAACGCGCAACCTATAGAACTGTTTGCCAGAGGATGTTGTGAAGTCCAAGATTATCACGGTTCAAAAGAGAACAAGATACATAAATAGAGGACAGCTCCATCAACAGCTATTAGCCTGGGTGGGCAGGTGTGACACAGGATCAGAAAGGGTAAGTAACCTGCAGGCTAAATGACCCTAATTCAACCTTCAAAGACATATTAGAGAAATATATAAATGGTAATTATGGCTATTCCTTATAAATAGCTAATATAGCTATGTTAGATACACTAGAGCTTTGAAATGTAAACATGAACAGTTAAAGAATGAGTGGGAATACTAATTGTATGTGTTTACTTATATCTTGTTAGATGTCAACCATGTAAACAGATGGTTCCTGTCTGTTGCTATATCTGTTAATTCAAAGATCAAACGGGAATACACCTCTACCTGGATATAATGCGACCCAATAGAACACGAATTCAGATATAACACGGTAAAGCAGCGCTCTGGGTGGTGGGGCTGCACGCTCCGTCGGATCAGTGTATCAGACTCCAACATGCTGCTCTGAGCGGCATGTTAAGGGTGCAGTGCTGGGGAGTTGGATAAGGGGCAAAGGGTCTCATGTGTCAGTCAGGGGACAGGGAGGAGCCACAGCATGAGGAGGGGAGCTGCAGTGCAGGGGAACGTCACACGGGCTCCAGCCGGCACCAAGAAGTTGGGGAAGACTGGTCCACATGGGGAAGTTGCAGATCCAGGGAAGGGAGAGGTGCTCATCCTAAACAGTGCCATGCAGGTGCCCCTGTCCCAGCGCTAGAGGGCTCAGCACACTGTGGGCCCGGTTGGCAGGTTGCACCCTGCTCGCAACAGCGCCAGGCTGGCTCTCTGAGTCCATAGTGTGCCGCACTACCTGCCCGCAGTCAGGGGCTCTGTGCGCCTTGCTGGGCAGCTGGCTGTGGCATCCTCACTGGAGACAGGCTGTTCAGGGCTCTGCGGAGGAGGAGAGATGGGCTAAGCGCAGGCACGCACAGCAGGAGCTGCCCGCCGATGGCTCACCTTCCCTGTGGGCAAGGGGCAGGGACCAGGCGCATGCAGACACCTTGGGCGAGGCTGCCTGCCCTGCTGCCACGCTGGGCTGGGCACACTCTGCAGACAGGGCAGTGGCTGCTGGGCCAGTTCTCCCTGGCCCACCCCACGGGGCTCACCCAAGATGTGGTTGAGCAGGTGTGAGCGCTTCCATACACCAGCTCCCCGGGTCCTAGCATCCGTCCCGTCAGCATGGGAGTCCTAGGGTGATTAGGGACTGGGGTAAGAGAGGGTTGGATGGGTCAGGGGTTCTGAGGGGTCAGTCAGGAGGTGGAAAGTAGGTGAGGGTTGGACAGGAGGTGGGGCTATTTGCTGACTATTAATAACAGATGCTCGAAGCCAAAGAAAGTTCGATATAACACAGTTTCACCTATAACGTGGTAAGATTTTTTGGCTCCTGAGGACCATGTTATATCGGGGTAGAGGTGTATTAACATTTAGATGAAACATGAGTGTGAATGTCACTGTCTATATTTCACTTTAAAATCTGTAGTAAATTTTTTATGAACCGCTTAATGAATAATTACCCTGTGCTAATAAGCTGATTCCTGGTGATGCTTATGAAAGAGAAGATTACTTCAAAAGTCTACTGTTCACCCAAGGACTGCATGCTGAGAAGAGGTTGCAAAAAATCTCTATAAAAACTATTGGAACCTGATCCTTTCATCTCCAATGTGCTTGTGCTTATGCTTTGTCAGGAGAAGCTTGAGCCGCAATCTGTGATTTCATTTTGGATCACCGTGATATTGAACACTGGACTGAACCTATGGACTAATTCTGAAAGAACTCTGCAACTCTACAGCTCATCATCTCTATTTGAGACTCACCTAACAACTATATTCATATCTGTATGTATAATCTTTAACCAGTACTCAGCTCTCTCTTTTTAAATAAATTTTAGTTTAGTTAATAAGAATTGGCTGTAAGCATGTATTTGGGTAAGTTCTGAAATATTAATTAAGTTGGTGGGTAACAACGAGGCGTCCCTGTGGCACCTTAGAGACTAACCAATTTATTTGAGCATAAGCTTTCACCAGCTAGAACCCCCTTCAGCAAGACTCCTCATTTTTGCTGATACAGACTAACATGGCTACCACTCTGAAACTTGGTGAGTAATGTGTCTGATCCTTTGGGATTGGTAGAACTTTTTCATATGATGAACAAGGTTTTAATAATCCTCATCATATATATGATATGGCTGTCATGGAGGAAGCCCCACGGCTGGGTTGCTTTAAGGGAACTATGTTATTGGCTTCTGGGTAACCAGTAAGGCATTATAGAAGGTGTTTTATTACTAGTTTGGTAGATTTAAGAATTAGAATAACCACTAATTTTGGGGATTGTTTGCCTCCGTCTTTGCAATTTGCCCTAATTGAGCAGTCTCAGTGTGGCTTCCCTGGGACCTCAATGACATACAAGGTTAAAAAAAGAACTAGATAAGTTCATGGAGAACAGGTCCATCAATAGCTATTAACCAGAAGAACAGCTGTTGCCAGAAGCTGGGGATGGATGACAGGGCACGGATCACTTGGTTACCTGTTCTGTTCATTCCCTCTGAAGCACCTGGCATTCGCTACTGTCGGAAGACAGGATACTGGGCTGGATGAACCTTTGGCCTGACCCAGTATGGCTGTTCTTATAATCACTAATGGGAAGTAGCGAGCAGCGAATAATGAAGCAGGAAGGAAAGGATAAGCACTGTTTTAAATATTACATTAGAATAGCAGCAAGGAATGGAAATTCCCACACTCCATATAACGGAAGTATCCAGTAGCACCTCCCTCCCAAAGGATGTCTCTTCAAAAGGTATGGAAATTTACTTTGCAAATCTTCCTCAGATGAGGCTTGTCACAAACAGATAAGTAAGAGTTAATAGAACAAAACTGCTTCATATCTCTTTTGCGTGGAAAGAGTTAACAAGAACAGTGAGCCTCGCTGTCACCTGACCCGAGGACCAATCAGAGGACAGGATACTTTCAAAACTTGAGAGAGGGAAGTTTTTTTGTGTGTGCTGTTAGTGTTTGGTTGTTGTTCACTCTGGGGGCTCAGAGGGATCAGATGTGCAACCAGGTTTCTCTCCAATCTCTCCAACACAGGCTCTTATAAGTTCAGACTAGTGAGTACTAGGTAGATAAAGCGAGTTAGGCTTATGTTTGTTTTCTTTATTTGCAAATGTGTATTTGGTTGGAAGGAGTTCAAATGTGTATTTGGCTGAAAGGAGTTCAAATTGGTATTTTGCTGAAAAGATTTTAATTTGTACTTGTATACTTAGGCTGGGAGAGTATTCCCAGTGTCTATAGCTGAAAAACCCTGTACCTATTCCATTTTTTCTAAATTTACAAAGATAATTTTTACTGTTTTTTCTTTCTTTAATTAAAAGCTTTTCTTGTTTAAGAACCTAATTGTTTTTTTATTCTGGTGAGACCCCAGGGGACTGGGTCTGGATTCACCAGGGAATTGGTGGGGAGAAAGGAGGGAAGAGGGAGAGAGAGGCTGATTTCTCTCTTTGCCAGGATTACTTTCTCTCAGGAAGAGTCTGGGAGGGGGAAAGAGAAGGAGGGAGGAAGGTGAATTGTCCTCTCTGTTTTGTGATTCAAGGAGTTTGAATCACACAGTGATCTTCCAGGGTAACCCAGGGAGGGGAAGCCTGGGAGAGGCAACGGTGGGGGAAAGGGTTTACTTTCCTTGTGTTGAGATCCAGAGGGTCTGGGTCTTGGGGGTCCCCGGGCAAGGTTCTGGGGGGACCAGAGTGTACCAGGCACTGGAATTCCTGGTTGGTGGCAGCGCTACAGGTTCTAAGCTGGGATTGAGCTTAGAGGAATTCATGCTGGTACCCCATCTTTTGGACGCTAAGGTTCAGAGTGGGGATTATACCATGACAAGGCTCAAAACACTTTTTTCTTCCCAATGCACCTAAGGACTTCTGTGAATAGTTTTCCAGATGCCTAGCATGCCAACTGGTGCAGGATTTTAATACCTTGCCTGCAGCAACTTTGAGGCCCTAAAGCCTTAGCATTTTGAATACAATGAGATGAACAGGGTACAAGTGGTTTGTGTACTTCATATTCTTGAGCTGCATCTTTAGAGCCCCCGGAATACCCATTTATGCCACAACCCTCCAAAGGAGGTCTAAGAGTTAGAACAAAACAATGGGAGAACTATGGGCTTATCTTCACTACAGGGAAATTGAAGCTGCTGCAATCGATGCTGCAGGGGTCGATTTAGCAGGTCTAGCGAAGACCCGCTGACGTGACAGCAGAGCGCTCTCTGGTCAACCCCAGTACTCCAGCTCTCTGAGAAGAGTAAGGGAAGTCAACCGGAGAATCTCCTGTCGACCCAGCGCAGTGAAGACACCGGGGTAAATCAACCTCAGCTATGTTGACTCCAGCTACATTATTCACGTAACTTAGGTTGACAAGCAGTATGTCCCAGGAACTGCGGAAAGAAGAACTCCCCTTAAACAGAAAGGGGTCTGGAGCTATAAGAATAACCTTTTCCTTACGTCAACCACAATGGGGTTCTTGTATAGAAGAGAGGCCAGAGCCCCGTTGTGCTGGGCCCTGTGCAAACAAAGCAGCAGTCCCTACCTCCAGTGCTCTGTGTCCTCTTGCACCAGAAACCTACGTTTCACCAGATCAATGAATGAAATTTTCCTGACTGAGTTCTATCTAGATACCAAAACGTATCAAGAAGCTAATGGAGAATCCATACTACACTACATTTCTCTTCCAATAGCCAGGTAGTTAAAAGTAGCTTTTCCTAGTCCAGACAAAGGAGTCCATGATTCAAGAGGAGGTCTAGTCCTTATTACATGTGCAGCACGGGTTCCTTGGTACCTTGCAAGTCTAAAGTGCCTTCTGGGCTAGCAGAGGAAGAAGATTTCAATTCTCCCCTTTTCTGTGGCCTTTATGTTAACTGTCTTGAAAGGTAACATTCTTCTCTGTCCAGGACATAATTTCCACTGGCCTGGAGAAGTTTGTCCTTGATTACTTCCTGGTTTTGAAAGCGATATAAACATTCATACTTCAGTCATCAGCCAACCTCCAATGGGAAGCAACAGACTTCTCCAGTAACCACAATAGATTGCCTGCTACGTGTTTTTCTTGTACCTTCTGCTGAAGTGGCACTGGCCACTATCATACAGAACTTTGGTCCAATCCTTTACGGCCATATTTAGGGCAGGGGTTGGTTCAAACACACCAGAGCTATAAAAGGGAGTTAAAAAGGATGTATACTCTAAAATTTTGGAAAATGTGTCTTTCAAGTATGCTCCCTATCTGACAGGCTTGCTTCCACAATGAGCGTGCAAGGATCTACAGTGAAAATTGAGTTGACTTTCAGCATGTTTGTACTTACCTGCCCACAAAGGGACATTCAGATGTGATCTGAGAATGACACTTAATTTTGCTTTATATCAGATGTGCAGTTCCTTGTTTTCTAAAGGAAATTCCGCAGGCACATTTTGGATAACCTATTAAGGGGCTGAAGCCAATGTGTGGCACCAGAAACCCTAGCCTTTGGAGATAACTAGTATGGATGACCACTGACAGGAAGTGACTGATATAATAACCCATGACTTGTGCCCTCCTGTGACTTCTAACAGTCATTTCTTAAGACTCTGGATGCAGAGGATGGATCAGAAGGAAGAGTCTTGTACAGGAATTGTGAATTCTCGTACACATATGCTCTTTGTCATGCTGAGGATTTTGTTAGTTTGGAGGATATTCTATCAATCTACCCTTGGAAAAAAAACAAACAGTTACCTACCTTTTCGTAACTTTTGTTCTTCGAGATGTTGTTCACGTCCATTCCACATTAGGTGTGCACGTGCTGCGTGCAGAAGCGTTGGAAACTTTTCCCTTTAGTGGTACTCATTGGGCCCCACACCTGAGCAGTGCCACTGCACAGAGAATATATACCCCCGCTGGCCCGACCCCCTCCATTTCCTTCTTGCCGGCGACTCCGACAGAGGGGTAGGGGGGTGGGTGGTAGAATGGATGTGAACAACACATCTCGAAGAACAACAGTTACAAAAAGGTAGGTAACGGTTTTTTCTTCTTCGAGTGCTTGTTCACGTCCGTTCCACATTAGGTGAATCATAAGCTTACCTTCGGAGGAGGGTAGGAGTCACGGAACAATTGATCGGAGGACTGCCCCACCGCGTCCTCTCAGGCCTGCTAGTTGCCGCGTAGTGGGTCGTAAAGGTATGCACCAACGACCAGGTGGCTGCTCTGCAGATCTCCTGGATCAGGACCTGTGCCAGGAAAGCTGCTGAAGCTGCTTGCGCCCTGGTTGAGTGGGCCGTGACTGTCAGGGCCACAACACCTGCAAGGTCATAACACGCCCGTAATCCAGGAGGAGATTCGCTGCACCAACACTGGGAGGCCTCTCATCCTTTCCGCCACGGCCACGAATAGCTGTGTGGATTTACAAAAGGGTTTGGTGTGCTCCAAGTAGAATGTCAACTCTTGACGGACATCCAGGGTGTGCAGGTCCGCATGCGGTTTGGGAAAAAACACCAGCAGAAAAATGTCCTGGCCTAGATGGAATTGTGAGACCACCTTTGGGAGGAACTTAGGGTGTGGGCGAAGCTGCACCTTGTCTTTATGAAATACTGTATATGGTGGCTCTGAGGTGAGTGCCCTCAGCTCAGATACCCTTCTGGCCGAGTTGATGGCCACAAGGAATGCCACCTTCCAGGAAAGGTGGAGTAGGGAGCAGGTAGCAAGGGGCTCGAATGGGGGTCCGATGAGTTTAGAAAGGATTAAGTTGAGATTCCATGGAGGGACTGGAGAGCGTGAGTAAGGAACCGCCCCACAATTGGGTGGGAAAACACCGAGCCCCCTGAAAACCCCGGGTGGAAGGTGGAAATGGCCGCCAGACGCACCCTGATTGAGGACGGGGCCAGCCCCTGCTGCTTGAGGTGCAGTAGGTACTCTAGAATGGTAGGTACCGGGGCCTGGCATGGCTGAACCTGTTGCGGCTCACACCACCATAAGAACCTCTTCCACTTGGCCAGGTAAGTCACCCTGGTAGAGGACTTCCTACTACCAAGTAGAACCTGCTGCACATGGAGGGAGTACTGGCTCTCCCAAGCGTTCAGCCACAGAGCTTCCATGACATTAGATGCAGTGATTGCAGGTGGGGTGAAGAAGCCATCCTCTGTCCTGCGTGGTGAGGTCCCAGTATAGGGGCAGAGTTACCGGGGCTTCCTCCAACAGCTCCAGGAGTGTGGTTAACCAGTGCTGGAGGGACCAGGCCGGAGCAATGAGGATGACCACTGCCTCGTCCCTGTGCACCTTGAGCAGGACCTTGTGCACCAGAGGAAGCAGGGGGAAGGCGTATTTCAATTCTCCTCCCCACGGGATCGCAAACGTGTCGGCTATTGAGCCTGGGCTGCAGTCCTGGAACGAGCAGAACTGTGGGCACTGGGTGTTGCCCCCAGTGGTAAACAGTTCTACCTGGGGAAACACCCACTTGCGGAAGAGCAAACACATGACATCCGCTCTAAGCATCCACTCATGCATGCAGTACGACCTGCTGAGGTGGTCCGCCAGTTTGTTCCGCACCTGCAGCAGATGTGACGTGGGCTATGCAAAAGTCTCAGAGGAGGAGAGCCTCGTGAAAGAGCAGCGAGGAACGAGCTCCGCCCTGCTTGTTTATGTAAAACATGGCGGTTATGTTGTCCGTCAGAACGGTCACGCTGTGACCACTCAAAGTGGTGTGAAAGGTCTGGCAGGCTAAACAAACTGCCCCTGTGCTCCTTCACATTGATATGGAGTGACCACAAGCCCTGAATCTTGAGGTCCCCTAGGTGAGCACCCCCCCATCCAAGGTCTGACGCATCCGTCACAAACGTCAGATCCGGCTGTCGTGCAGCAAAGGGGATGCCTTCGCAAACCACGGTCTGGGACAGCCACCACTGCAGGGAGTCTAATATGTCCCTCGGTGCTGTCACGACCAAGTCCAGGGGGGCTCTCTGCCTGGGCAGTATACATGGGTGAGCCAAGCCTGCAGTGTTCTGAGTTTCAGTCTGGCATGCTTGACCACATGCGTGCATGCTGCTATGTGAACACACGCGGAGCCGTAGAAAGGCAAAACGGTACAGTGAACTGAAAGTGTTGATGGTTGACCACAAAACGTCTGTGTGGTGGGTAAATTGCTATGTGGAAATACGCGTTCCTCATATCGAGGGTGGCATACCAGTCTCCCGGACGGGACAATGGTCCCCAGGGTTACCATGCGGAACTTCAGCTTTATCATGAATTTGTTGAGTTCTCGCAGGTCTAGGATAGGTCTGAGACCTCCCTTCACCTTGGGTATTAGGCAGTAGCGGGAATAAAACCCCTTGCCCCTCACGTCTTTTGGCACCTCCTCTATGGCTCCCATGGCTAGGAGTGACTGGACCTCTTGTAAGAGGAATTGCTCGTGAGAGGGGTCCCTGAAGAGGGACGGGGAGAGAGGGTGGAAAGGCGGGGTTGAAACAAACTGGAGGTGGTATCCCACTTCCACTGTGCACAGGACACAACAATCTGAAGTTAGCTGGGACCAAGCAGGGAGGAATTGGGAGAGGCGGTTGAAAAAGGGAGGAGAAGGATCCGGTAGAACAACTGGTGGGCCGCCCTCGGGCGTCCCATCAAAAGTTCTGCTTGGGCCCTGCTGGTGGTTTAGGGGGCGCCTGATTTTGACCTGAGGGCCAGACTGCCTCTTATGATTCCCTCTACCACGCCTTCTGCTAAAGTCCTGACATGGCCTAGGCGGGGCATAACGGCGGTGTGGCTGGGGCCGGAAGGTCCTGCGTTGGGTCACTGGCATGTGCATACTCAGCGAGCATATTATAACGCGATTGTCCTTCAGACTTTGCAATCTGGGGTCAGTCTTATCTGAGAACAGGCCCTGGCCTTCAAAGGGCAAATAGTGAATAGTTTGTTGTAATTCAGGGGGAAGGCCTGATACCTGGAACCAGGACATACGCCTCATTGTCACTCCTGACGCCAGAGTTCTGGCTGCAGAGTCCACTGCATCCAGAGAGGTTTGGAGGGAGGTTCTTGCTACCTTTTCACCCTCCTCAAGTAGGGCCGTAAATTCTTGATGGGACTCCTGGGGAAGAAGCTCCGTAAACTTCCCCAAGGACACCCACGTATTAAAGTTATATCTACTTAGGAGGGCTTGTTCGTTTGCCACCCTAAGTTCAAGGCCCCTGGCCAAGTATATTTTGCAGCCTAAGAGGTCCATGCGCCTAGCCTCCTTTGACTTAGGAGCCGGGGCCTGCTGGCCATGACGCTCCCGTTCGTTCACCGATTGCACCATTAAAGAGCAAGGAGGTGGGTGAATGTAGAGATATTCATACCCCTTTGAGGGGACCATATATTTTCTCTCTACTCCCCTTGCTGTAGTTGGAATCGAGGCTGGAGATTGCCAAATGGTGTCCGCATTAACCTGTATGGTGCGGATAAACGGAAGGGCAACTCTAGTAGGTGCATCAGCCGATAGGATGTCCACAACAGGGTCCTCTATTTCAGGGACCTCTTCCACCTGTAAAATCATATTCTGAGCCACTCGTCTCAAAAGGTCTTGATGGGCCCTGAGATCAATTGGTGGAGGGCCTGAGGAGGATGTTCCCGCCACCGCCTCATCAGGCGAGAAGGAAGAAGAGAGGCCCAGGACCAGGGAGTCCTGTGGGCAGGGGGGCTCTGTACTTGAGGAGCGTCATCTGCGTCAGGTGGAACCTGGGTGTCTGCAGATGGTATTGGAGCCTCATCTATGCCCGTGAGGAGGGGGACGGCTTACTGTCACCTCTGGTACCAGTGTTCTGACGGGGCCGACCGTGGAGCCTTGGTGGTATGCCCACAGTGTCCAGAAGGAGCACTGGAGGCCGAGATCTGCCATATAGTCTTAAAGTTCGACTGTACTGTCTTAATGAGCAGAAGCACTATTCTGGATGGACCCTCTGGGAGCCTTGGTGGTATGCCCACGGTGTCCAGAAGGAGCACTGGAGGCCAAGGTCTGCCATATAGTCTTATAGTTCGACTGTATGGTCTTAATGAGCAGAAGCGCTATTCTGGATGGACCCTCTGGGCTCAGGATGTCCACCATGAGGTCCTTCTGCTCAACTGTCTCCTCAGCTTGTAACCCCAAGTTACGCGCAGCCTTATGCAGCAGCTCTTGGTGGGCTCTGTGGTCTATTGATGGTGGTCCTGCCACTGTTTCATCCGGGGATGAGGAGGAGGTGAGCAGCTGCTCCGCGTCCTCCTGCTGGTCCCCTTTGTTCCCCTTCCCCGAAGGAGGGGCTTCCAGCTCGGCGTGGACAGCTGACCCTGGGGCGGCACCGCACTCGGTGATGGTTTCTCCAGTCTCTCGCTCGGTGATGCTGCAGGTGGTCTGGACGCTGTAGCTTCCCGCACACAGGAGCATTGGTGTGGGGACCGAGACCGATGCACTGAGTAGCTGGCCCTGGAGGGAGCCCCCTGCCGCTGGTGGTAGGCCGAAGGGGTCCAGAAGGGCCAGTGTCCCAGCTGTCCCCACTAGGTGGTGGCACCCAGCCTGGTATTCTCTGCTGTCTGGTGCGGGTAACTGTATCGGCCCGAGTAGGCACCGGACTCTGCTGACGCCAAGTGCAAAGGCCACGACGGTGCCGTTGACCTGTGCTGGAGGGAGGCCAACAAGCAGCTTCTTCCCGATCGGGACCAGTATCAGTGCTCCCAAGACCTGGACTGACCTGTGGACTTCTGGAAGCCTTTGACGATGGACGGCTCACCTTTTCCTAGTGCCGGTCTCTGGGGGGTGCAGGAGAGCGTCGGGTCCCTTGCACTAACCCCGTGTGCTGACTTGTCTCCGGTACCGAGGCTTCCTTCAGCGTCAGGGGTAACAGAGTCCACAGACTCGACACTCGACCGGGACCAATGCCGGGAGAGTGTCCTCGAATGGCACGCTATTGCCAGCTTTCTCCTCAATGGCACCATGGGCCTGGGTGCCAGAGGCTTCTTCCTGATCAGGAGCAGGCGCTCACCGCCAACAACCCGATGAGGTCCTTCGCCACCTCAAATGTGTCATGTGTGGAGGGCTGATCTATAACTCCCTCAAGCCCGTCGTCCTCACTGAGTTCACTTATGGCTGGACTCAGTGCGACTTGTGGCGCTGGTGCCATCAGTGCTAGCGCTGGCACAATGTTCATCCCGCTTTCTCTGGTGCCCGGGCCCTTAGATGACGCTGATCTCCTTTGTGGGGAACGTCCGCATCCTTCTTTTGGTTTGGCCTTGGGCCGCATTGGGGAGGATGAGTGGTGCCATGGCCTACTTTTCTCCGAGGATGACAGCTTGTGGTGCTTATCTGGCACCGAGTCTCTTGATGTCTCCGGGGCACTCCACACCAAGGAGGCTGGAGCCGGCATCGGGCACTCCGGGCCAGATGGCTGCAGCACTGCCTCCATCAACAACAGCTTCAAGCGAAAGTCTCTCTCTTTCTTTGTTCTAGGCTTAAACGCCTTGCAAATCTTACATCTCTCTGTTTGGTGTGCTTCCCCCAGACAACATAGATAGGAGTCGTGGGGGTCACTAACTGGCGTGGGCTTGCGGCATGTGGCGCAAGCCTTAAACCCCTGGGCCTGCGGCATGCCCCGCGGCGGGTGCTGGAAGCCTCCAAGCACCTAATCTATTAAGTGTCCACAACAATAGAATGCTAACGAATTGATAGCAGCTAAGTACTCTAAAGCTAAGGGACTGCTTCTCATATGAGAGCAAGAGGTTGTTCCAACATCGCCACGGATGGTAAGAAGGAACTGGAGGGGGTCGGGCCAGCGGGAGTATATATGCACGGCACAGTGGCGCTGCTCAGACAGGGGCCCCGCTGGGTACCGCTAAGGGAAAAGTTTCCGAAGCTCGTGCACGCAGCACGTGCACACCTAATATGGAATGAACATGAAGAAGCACTTGAAGAAGAATATCTTCAGAATTTTTGCTCTGCTGGGGAAATAGTCCTTTCCTGGACAGTGTTTGTGTTGATAGCAACAAACATATTGCTATGCTGGCTTTGAAGTGAGGGTTGAGGCTTCTCTGCATTCTCACCATTCCCAGCAACTAATTCCTCTGTTTCTCCAAACAGCTGCTCACCTGCAAGTATCTGTTTAGGATGACTGATTGCTATTTATGTGTGTCACAGCTTCCTTGTAACTACCACATTAGAAGCCAGTGCGCTACTCACAAAAAATCACATCAGGGGTTTGACCAGGACAAAACCTGATGTTTCATTCCAGGCAAAAGTAATACTCTTAGATGATGTAGCATTTGCATGCCACCTAGTAGGCTTCCCTTACTAAAATATCTGAACATTTTTTGGTCTGAATGGATATAGCTGAGGGTTTTAAATTATTGTTCAGTGTCTTTTGGAAGAAAGTCTCCTTCTGAAGGCATGGCTGTCTTTAACTGGTGGAGCTACTTCTGCACGAAGCTTTGGAAATTTGTTTTTATACATTTTAGTTTAACATTTGGATTTAATCAGAAGTCCTCATTCAGATCTTAATATGTCTCAAAAGAGGCTTCCATGGGAAACTGTGCATCTAATAAATGCTTGAAATGGAATATATTTTATTAATGAGTTCCTTGCAAGCAACTGGCATCCTGTCCTGCAAAGTCCTGCAGGCTTTTTGTTTTTTGGTGGGGGTGGTGTTTGATGGCACATGTGTGGTATTCGCTCATGTTGTTAACAGAGGGAGGTAGCATGCTATTCATCCTGGCCTGAGGACCAGTCCAAGGCAGGGTATTGGTACAAATACCTTAATTTAATTGTGGAAGTAACTTGTTAGAGATCCCTAAAAGCCTGAAAGGTTGCCTGCTTGCTCCTCCACTCTGGCTAGTACCCAAGGAGCAACCTAATAGAATTTGGGGCTTTGTTCAGTAAATCACGAGTTGTTTTGAACATTGGAAGAGATTTCTCATTTACTGCTTCATGGAGAGTGGAATCCTCATATGTCTCTGGTCTGGTCAGTCAGCCTGAAATGCCCCTTACACTTTAATGTGGAGCCAGCATGTGAAACGGAAGGGGTAGAGAGAGACCCATTCCTGCCTTTTAGACTCCAAGCCCCTGGTCCTTGCTGATGAGCAGAAGGCACAACTCCCATTCTGCTGATGCCTGAAATTTGAGCCCCTTTTCCTGGCAGAGTGAGGGGCCTTGGGCTGAAAGCCAAACAGGTACAATTTCCATTACACTGCAGCCTAAGGGAGGGCTTCACAGGCACAGAGGTAACAGTCTTCTCTACGTGCTTCTGGGTGGGGGAAGGCTAGTGACCTGAATATGAGCATTGAGAAATTTTCTTTGAGAAAACCTCCCAAAACACTCTTTCAGGGCAAGAAGGAAAAGGAGAAGGGGTCTAACCCTGATTTTCATCCCACTTGCTCAATACTAACTGCTGCCTGGAAAAGGTAATACCTCCTTTTGCCTTTTTGGGACCCAGAGATCTCAGGTTTGTGAGACTTACTCCACAGTATCATAAAAATCCCCTGGTTCAAAATGGGAGGAAGAGAAGCTGTGCAGAAGCTCTTTTGTCAGGAAGCTCCGGACTCACTTCAGTATCTAGGGGGACTTTGGATCCTTTCAGGGGTTTGTACCCACTGACCAACGACTGTTGCAGGATTTGCCCCTTCAGGGGGCCAAAGTGTGTCCTAAGACTCCCTCAAAAAATGCTCAGGAGCTCCTGAACAGGCTTTTCTGCACTGGATTCATGGGTCCACAGGGCAGAGGAGAGGACCAGGCATGCTGGTCCAACTCTGAACCCTGTGCCCAGGGCCGGCTCCAGGCCCCAGGACGCCAAGCGCGTGCTTGGGGCAGCATGCCACGGTGGGCAACATCTTGAAGACACTAATTCTGAATGGTCAACTCATCAAGCCCAACTAAGGGCTGCAAGAGATCCTAACAAACAGAATTGGCATAATTCCACTGTGCTGGGAAAGTAAGGAAGCAAACACTATGCATAGGCCTCCATACACCTTACAAGCTGGAGCACACTTCTGAAGGGGGATTTGAGAAAGGGTGGCAGAGCATATGAGTGGCATACCAAGGCGTGGAGGCTAGAAGGGCTATGCAGGTGCTCCATGAACTGTTCCCATGGTTATAGAGACAGGGACACCATATCTATAACATGCACAAGGGCCAAGATTTTACCCACTAAATCTATCTAACCTCTGACTAAGGAAGTGTGGATTTAACTCCTTCTGGAGAAAGTCAACATGAGGAGTAGGACATCTTTCTGGAGCAAGATGAATGATGCTCCCATATCAAAGTATATAAGGCCAGATCCGGAGCATCCAGTTTACGCTGAGTTTTGTCATCTGACAATCTGGCCCACCGTCTTTATAATACAGTGTCTCTCAACCTTTCCAGACGACTGTACTCCTTTCAGGAGTCTGATTTGTCTTGCATACCCCCAAGTTACACCTCACTTAAAAACTACGTACTTGCTTACCCAGACAGACATAAAAATACGAAAGTGTCAAAGTTCACCGTTATTGAAAAATTGCTGATTTTCTCACTTCTACCATACAATTATAAATTAAATCTATTAGAATATAAATATTGTAATTGCATTTCAGTGTTTAGTATATAGAGCAGTGTAAACAAGTCGTATGAAATTTTAGTCTGTACTGACTTTGCTAGTGTTTCTTATATCACCTGTTGTAAAACTAGGCAAATATCTAGATGAACACCCCTGGTTGAGAACCACTATTATAATACACAGCTCATTGAAATGGGAAGCGCACTCAAATTCATCCTTGAGCAGTGCAATGCTCCACATTGCAGAATAGGACTGATTCTCTCCCATTTTATCCCATTCTTGTCCATGTAGGGTTTATCTACAGAGATTTACTGCTCAGCAAGCCGAGATATAAAGCTACAATGCATCAGGTTGCCACACAGTAACTGGCTGTATGGACACTGATACTGTATACCAGAGGTGGGCAAACTACGGCCCGCAGAAACATCCTGCCTGGCCCTTGAGCTCCGGGGCCAGGGAGGCTAGCTCCCGGCCTCAACCCTGCTGTCCCCACCTCCCCCGCAGCCATGCTGCCGCGCGGGCAGCACTCTGGGCAGCGGAGCAGCATGCTCCTGCCGAGCAGAGTGGCAGCATGTCTAGCTCCGGCTGGGCGGCGCAGCTGTCAGACATGCTGCTCTGAGTGGCATGGTAAGGGGGTGAGGAGGGTTGGATAAGGGGCAGGGGATCCTGAGGGGCAGTCAGGTGACAGGGAGCGGTTGAAGGGGGCAGAGGTTCAGGGGAGAGGCAGGTAGGGAATGGAGAACAAGGGTGGTTGGGATAAGGGGGGACACCTGTCAGAGGGCAGGGGTGTGGATAAGGGTTGGGGCAATCAGGGGACAGAGAGCCGGGGGGGGGGGGGTTTGGACAGGGGGTTGGGTCCCGGGGGGGGGCAGTTAGGGGCAGAGGGACTCAGGAGGGGGCAGTGAGGGAAGAAGGAGCAGGGGGAGTGGATGGGTCGGTGGTTCTGAGGGGGGCAGTCAGGGAGCGGGAAATGGGAGGGGGCGGATAGAGGATGGGGGCCAGGCTGTTTGGGGAGGCACAGCCTTCTCTACCCAGCCCTCCATACAGATTTGCAACCCCAATGTGGCCCTTGGGCCAAAAAGTTGGCCCACCTCTGCTGTATACTATGGAACTTTTTCAAACAGCAGTAGGTCAAAGCACAGTACAGAAGTTTTAGTGTGCAAGTAGCATGGTCCACATGGCCAGCTAGCATGCAGCAAGCTAGTGCACTGGACAGTGACACCCCAACTGGCTAGATTTATGTGGATTTATCTATCTCCTGCTTTTAACACCTTCAGTCATCATTTCCAAGACATTCAACTGAAAAGCAGCAGCAAAGAGCTGAGTTTGTACAAGTATAAGGGCTTGGGGGAAAAAAAGCAAGAACTACATAGATCATGATGAACTAGACCAGAACAGATTTCCTCCCAGGGCCTTTTGCCTGCAATTTGAAGCATTTGTGTGGTTAATTTTTAGGATAAGTTAATCAAAATGTGAACAACACTTACAAATGTGTGGGTCTCAAGCAGACATATGTAGTGGCTATGGACATACCTTTAACTACATACAGCACATTAGCATAATTTTACAAGATTTTTAGGTAGCTACATACCTTGAGGCTTCTTTAATAACGTTCTGTAAAAACATCAGTCGTGTTTGTAAACTGCCTTGTACATGCTTCAGTAAAAAGAAGATTCTTTCATATTCTTAAAAAATAAAGTTAAAAAGTTCATTAGCTGAAACTTACACAGATATATCTGTTGCAACACCCTGCTTGATGAGCATAATTGCAAGCTTCATTCAGCTTTTGTACAGCTTAAGTAATAGTACTGTATTTGTATTAAGTAGGCAAGTAAACATATAGGTTACCTACCTGTAACTGAAGGTTCTTCAAAATGTGTAGTCCCTATCTGCATTCCACATGTAGGATACACGTGCCTGAGTCTGGAATTTTTTTGCGAACAGCGTCCATTGGCCTGCACATGTGCCATAGCTCTCCTCCTGCTCTGAACAGAGAGCATAAAAAGTGGTGCAGGCAGACACCTCTCCAGTTTCCATTCTTACCACAGTTCAAACAATCCGCTGCAGAGGGGACGGAGGATAGGAAGTGAATACAGACGGGGACCACACATCTCAAAGAACTCCCGTTACAGGTAAGTAACCTCCATTTCTTCTTTGAGTGATAGTCCCTACGTGTTCTCCACACAAGGCTGATTAACAAGCAGTAGTCAGATGGGGGTTGGGGAGAGGATGAAGCAATGATAGCTGACTGCAGTACTACTGTCCTCACAGCTATAACTGCAGTTGACAACTGGACCAGAGCATATCTCATTAAGGTATGCAAAGAGCTCCACAGAGCTGCCCTAGATATCTCTACATGGGATACGTCTCTCAGTGACGCAGACAAAGTAGCTTGCCCTCTAGTGGACACAGGTGCCTGAACTAGAGGTGCTGCTGCACCTCTGACTTGAAGTGGTTTCCATCGTATACAGGGTTCACAGTTTGGTTCAATGGCTCTCAGTACTCCCACTATATGAACTGTTCTAGCACCCTTGCTAGCGGAATGAGCACTCTCATCCCCTCCAAAGGGGGATATGAGCCAGTTGGTAACAAAGGGTAATATGAACAACCCAAGATCCATTTTGAAAGTCTCTGCACCAATATAGCTTGATCCCTTTGCTATGGAAAGGAATAGTTTAGGTGTTTTTCCAACATCCTTTTTTCTTTGAAGATAAAAGCCCAAAGCCCTTCAGACATCTAGACAATGTAACTGTCTCTCTTCATCTGAGGCATGCAATTCTGGAAAAAATACTGGTAAGTGGATTTCTGGCTCATGTGAAACTTGGAAACTACTTTAGGAACAAATCTAGCGTGGAGTTATAATGAGACCTTTTCTTTAAACAAGGAAGTATGTGGTGCGTCTGCCACAGTGCTCCCAGTTACAGACTCTTCTGGCTGACATTATGGCTATAGAAAAGCCACCTTCAATGGACAGATGGGCCATTGCACATGTGGCTAGAAGCTTAAATGGGGGAGAGGGGGAGGAGTTAGTGAGCAACGGTAAAACAAAATTAAGGTCCACTGAGGAACGAACTTCATCAATCGTGGAAAGGATCTGAGAATCCCCTTCAGAAATCTAGCTGTGACAGCGTAAGTGAATCTTCCATAGAACTTGTGGTATCAATGGATGGAACAGATGGATGAGGATGACCCCAGTGACCCTACCATGACACCAATAGGGCATCTCCCATCAAACTTTTACCCAGGGCTGCTGTGGAGCAGTACCAAGGAAGTTTCCTGTTCTCCTGTGAGGCAAAAAGATCCCAGGCCAGTGTTCCCCACTGGGCAAAGTTACCATCAAGAACCAAGCTGTGAATCTCCCATTTGTGATTTGTGGAAATATGTCTATTCAGGCAGTCTACTATGGTAAATATGCTACTGACAGGGTTATGCTATAATTGATGGACCAATTACAGAGGGTGACTGCCTCTCTCTGCACAGAGACAAATCTTGCTTCCTCCCTGCTTGTTTATATAAAATACTGTTGTCACATTGTCCGACATTGTTTGCACATCTGGACTGGATGAGTGGGAGGAAGGTATCACAGACTTGATGGACCACCTGGAGTTCTAGTAAATTGATATGCATTCTGGACTTTTGTAGGGTCCATGCCGTGCGCCATATGATGGCCCACGTGAGCACCCCAACTCAAGAGGGTAGCGTCCGTAATGATGATTGCCTTGGGAGTCAGATTGAGGAAAGGAATCTCCACACAAATGTTCTCTGGTGCTGTTCACCAGATGAGTGTGTCTAAAACTTTAGGAAGAATTGTCACATTACCATTCTCTGCTGAGTACACGGAGAGAAGCCAAGCCTGTAGGCAGTGAAGCAGAAGCCTGGAGAACAGTGTCAAGTGTGCACATGAGATCACGTGGCAGAGTAGGGAAAGGCAAGTTCTGACGAATGTCCTGGGTCTGATAGCAAACCTAAGAACGGCCATACTAAGTCAGATCAATGGTCCATCCAGCCCACTATCCTGTCTTCCGACAGTGGCCAATGCCGGCTGCTTCAGAGGGAATGAACAGAACAGAGCGATTATCAAGTGATCCATGCTGTCATCCAGTCCCAACATCTAGCAGTAAGAAGCTCATGGACACCCAGAACATAGGATTGCATTCCTACCTATCTTGGCTAATAGCCATTAATGAATCTATCCTCCAAGAACTCATCTAATTCTTCTTTGAACCCTGTTATAGTTTTGGCCTTCACAACATCCCTGGACAACAATACCACTAGTTGTCTAAGTGCTGTGTGAAGAAGTACTTCCTTTTGTTTGCCTGAAACTTGCTGCCTATTAATTTCATTGGGAGACATTTATTTCTCTTGTTATGTGAAGGGATAAATAACACTTCTGTATTCACTTTCTCCACATAATTCATGATTTTATAGACCTCTATCATATCCCTCCCCCATCTACAGTCCTCTCTTTTCCCGTCTGGATAGTCCCAATTTTTTTAATCTCTCCTCATACGGAAGCTGTTCCATAGCTTTAATCATTTTTGTTGCCCTTCTCTGTACCTTTTCAATTTCTAATACATCTTTTCTGAGATGGGGCAACAGTATTCAACAGTATTCAAGGTGTGGCGCACATGGATTTATATAGTAGTAGTATGCTGTTTATCATCTTATTATCTATCCCTTTCCTAAAAGTTCCTAATATGGTTAGCTTTTCTGACTGCTGCTGCACATTAAGCAGATATTTTCAGAACTACCCGCAATGACTCCAAGATCTCTTTCTTGAGTCATAAAAGCCAATTTAGATACCATCATTTTGTATATATAGTTGGAATTATTTTTTTCAATGTGCATTACTTTGCATTTATCAACACTGAATTTCATTTGCCATTATCCAGTCACCCAGGTTTGTGAGATCCCTTAACTTGTCACAGTCTGCCTTGCACTCAACTATTTTGAGTAATTTTGTATAGTTTGCAAATTTTGCCACCTCATTATTTACCCCTTTTTCCAGATCATTTATGGATATGCTCAACAGCACTGGTCCCAGTACAGATCCTTGAGCAACAGTGCTCTCCATTCTGAAAACTAACCATTTATTCCTATGCTTTGTTTCCTGTCTTTGAACTAATTACTGATCCATGAGAGGACTTTCCCTCTCATCTTAGGACTGATAACTTCAAGAGCCTTTAAAAGGCTTTCTAAAAGTCCAAGTCAGCTATATTCACTGGATCACGCTAATCCACGTGTTTGTTGACCCCCTCAAAGAATTCAAATAGATTGATGAGGAATGATTTCCCTTTACAAGATCTGTGTTGACTTTTCCCCAACAAATGGTGCTCTTCTATGTGTCTGATAATACTGTTCTTTACTATAGTTTCAACTAATTTTCCTGGTACTGGAAGTTAGGCTTACTGGCCTGTAATTGCCGGGATGCCTCTGTAGCCTTTGTTAAAAACTGGCATCACATTAGCTATCCTCCAGTCATTTGATACAGAAGCTGATTTAAGTGATAGGTTACATACCCCATTAACATTAGAACTCTTGGGTGAATACCATCTGGTCTTGGTGACTTATTACTGTTTTTATTTATCAATTTGTTCCAAAACCACCTCTACTGATACCTCAGTCTGGGATAGTTCCTAAGATTTATCATCTAAAAAGAATGGCTCAGGTGTGGACACTTCTCTCACATTCTCTGCAGTGAAGACCAATACAAAGTATGCATTTAGGTTCTTTTCAATGGTCTTGTCTTCCTGGAGTGCTCCTTTAGCATCTCTAATGATTGACCTTATATATGAAAGTGCTCATGGCATGAAACCTCTTGAGGTAGATATGCTCTTGCTGTGATCAAGTCCAATCTCTCCACAATAAAACTGATGAACCTTCTGGGGGATCCATAGATTTTTTTGAGATTGATGCAGACACCCAGGGAAGGAAGAAGACTGAACAGAATCACTAGACTTCCTCATAGGAACTGTCCATCAGAAGCCAGTCGTCAACAAAAAGGATGACTGTAAATCTCTCTCTTCTCATCCACATTACTACTACTGAAAAAAACATTTGTAAAGATGTTAGATGCTGCAGCTAGACCAAAGGGGAGGACTCTGAATTAGTAATGTTCTTGACCAAAGAGGAATCTCCTGTGGGTGGGTGGATGTCTATGTGCAAATGTGTGTCTCAGGTTGACAGCCATGAAAAGACGGTTACTCACCTTTGTAACTGTTGTTCTTCGAGATGTGTTGCTCATATCCATTCCAGTTAGGTGTGCACGCGACACGTGCACATTCGTTGGAAGATTTTTACCCTAGCAACACTCGATGGGTCGGCAGGGTGCCCCTTGGAGTGGCACCGCTATGGTGTCCGATATATACCCCTGCCGGCCCATCCGTCCCTCAGTTCCTTCTTGCCGGCTACTCCGACAGTGGGGAAGGAGGGCGGGTTTGGAATGGATATGAGCAACACATCTTGAAGAACAACAGTTACAAAGGTGAGTAACCGTCTTTTCTTCTTCGAGTGCTTGCTCATATCCATTCCAGTTAGGTGATTCCCAAGCCTTACCTAGGCGGAGGGGTTGGAGCGAGACGCTGCGGAATGTAAGACTGCTGAGCCAAAGGCGGCATCATCTCTGGACTGCTGGACCAATGCGTAGTGCAATGCAAAGGTGTGGATGGAAGACCAGGTAGCCGCGCGGCATATTTCCTGGATGGGAACATGGGCCAAGAACGTGGCAGATAAGGCTTGAGCCTGAGCAGAATGGGCAGTGAGATGGCCGGTCGGAACGTGAGCCAAGTGATAGCATGCCCGAATACAGGATGTCACCCAAGATGAAATTCGTTGGGAAGAGATTGGCATGCCCTTCATGTGCTCTGCCACCACTACAAATAGCTGAGGTGAATGTTGGAAGGGTTTGGTTCTCTCGATATAAAAGGTGAGAGCCCTGCGGACATCCAGAGTATGCAGCTGTTGTTCCCGACGCGATGAATGCGGCTTCAGAAAAAAGACTGGTAGAAAGATGTCCTGATTAACGTGGAAGGCAGAGACCACCTTAGGGAGGAATACCGGATGCGGTCGCAGCTATACCTTGTCCTTGTGGAATACCGTATACGGGGGATCCACAGTCAATGCTCCAAGTTCCGAGACTCGCCTAGCCGAGGTGATAGCGACGAGGAAGGCTGTCTTCCAGGACAGGTACAGCAGCGAGCATGTGGCCAGAGGCTCAAAGGGGGGACCCATGAGCCTAGCTAATACGAGCTTTAGATCCCAGGTAGGCGTTGGACGTTTGACCTGAGGGTAGAGTCACTCCAAGCCTTTGAAGAATCTGGAAACTATGGGGTGAGAAAAAATGGAACTGCCAGTTTCCCCAGGATGGAAGGTGGAAATAGCTGCAAGATGCACCCTGACAGAAGAGATCGCCAGGCCCTGCTCTTTGAGGGACCATAAATAGTCCAAGATAATGGGGACCGATACACCCTGTGGGATAAGGTCATGCTGGGCACACCAGTGAGAGAAGAGCTTCCATTTAGCGAGCTGTCTTTTGCGTGGAAAGCTTTCTACTTCCCAGCAGCACCTGTTGCACTGAGGTGGAACAACGCTACTCCGATTGGCTCAGCCAGACAGCAGCCATGCTGTCAGATGAAGGGACTGCAGGTCCGGGTGGTGAAGCCTGCGGAAGTCCTGCGTTATGAGGTCCGGGCAGAGTGGCAGGGGAATCGGGTCTGTCAGAGAAAGGTCGTGCAGCAGTGTGTACCAGTGCTGTCTCGGCCATGCCGGAGCGATCAGTATTAGGCGGGCTCTGTCCCTGCGGAGCTTGAGTAGAACTCGGTGGATGAGAGGAAGTGGTGGAAAGGCATAAAATAGGTGACCTTTCCACGGAATTAGGAATGCGTCCGAGAGGGAGCCCGGGGAGCGACCTTGCAAGGAGCAGAACACCTGGCATTTCCTGTTTACTCTGGAGGCAAAAAGGTCTATGTGGGGAAAGCCCCACCTCCGGAAAACAGAACGGAGAATGTCCGGACGGATGGACCACTCGTGCGACAGGAAGGATCTGCTCAGTTGATCTGCGAGTGTTCCGGACTCCTGGGAGAAAAGAGGCTACCAGGTCTATTGAGTGGGCTACGCAGAAGTCCCACAGTTGAATCGCCTCCCGACAAAGGAGGCAGGGCCGTATCCCTCCCTGTTTGTTTATGTAATACATGGCGTCTCTGACTGGACAATAGGCTGATGCGAGCCAAGTTTGGAGAGGACGCATTCGCAGTCTGGCGTGCTTTGTGACGAATGTGCATGCAGCCATGTGACCAAGGAGGCCAAGGTAAGTGCGGGAAGAGGTTGTTGGGAAGCTCTGAAGTCTTTGTACAAGGGAGACTATAGCCTTAAAACGATGTGGAGGCAAACTTGCCTGTTGCAAGGCTGGAGTCCAGCATGGCCCCGATAAACTCTATACTCTGCGTAGGCACCAGAGTGGACTTTTCAAAATTGATTATCAGGCCTAGACACATAAATAGGTCCTTGATGATGGTCACATGACGGATGACTTGTGCCTCGGAGGCCCCTCGGATAAGCCAGTCGTCGAGGTAAGGAAAGACATGTATTTGACAACAACGTAGGGAAGCTGCGACGACTGCCATACACTTCGTGAAGACCCGAAGGGCCGAGGAGAGGCCAAAGGGAAGGACGGTAAACTGATAATGTTGATGATTCACCACAAAGCGTAGATACCGTCTGTGCGGGGGGTAAATTGCAATGTGGAAATATGCATCCTTCATGTCGAGAGTGGCGTACCAATCGCCGGGATCCAGGGAAGGAATGATGGTTCCCAGGAATACCATGCGGAACTTGAACTTTTTTTATGAATTTGTTCAGTCCTCGCAGGTCTAGGATAGGCCGGAGGCCCCTTTTCGCCTTGGGGATTAGGAAATATCAGGAATAAAACCCCTTGCCCCTTAATTCTTCTAGTACCTCCTCTATAGCTCTGATTGTAAGGAGCCTCCGAACCTCCTGCAGGAGGAGTTCCTCGTGAAGGGGTCCCTGAAGAGGGACGAGGAGGGGGGTTGGGAGGGAGGGGGTGAATAAACTGAAGATGGTATCCAAGCTCCACTGTGCATAGGACCCAATGATCTGAAGTTACTTGGGACCACGCAGGGAGGAATGGGGAAAGGCGGTTGTAGAACTGAAAGGGATCCTGGGAGGCAATTGGTACGCTGCTCTCGGGCGCACCCTCAAAAGTTTGATTTGGGTCCCGCTGTTGGTTTGGTGGGACCAGAATTGTTACCCCCTTGAGGTCCAGACTGATGTCTGCGGTTGGTACGACCTTGTCTTCTGGCAAAGTCTTGCCTTGGCCTAGGCAGGGGGTAAGGGCGCTGAGGCTGAGAGCGGAATGACTGTCTTTGAGTCTGTGGCATATGCATTCCCAGTGAACGCATAATTACGTGGTTGTCCTTTAGACTCTGCAGCCTGGGGTCCGTCTTTTGTGAGAACAAGCCCTGTCCATCAAATGGCAAGTCTTGTATGGTATGTTGAAGTTCAGGTGGCAGGCCTGACACTTGCAGCCATGATATACGTCGCATGGTTATTCCAGAGGCGACCGTTCTAGCTACCGAATCGGCAGCATCCAGCGAGGCCTGCAGGAGGGAAAGAGAGTAGCGCGGACCTCCCTCCAGGAGTGTTGTAAATTCCTGGTGGGAGTCCTGCGGGTCCAGCTCGGCAAACTTCCCTACCGCCTCCCAGGTGCTGTACTTGTACCTACTCAGGAGAGCTTGCTGGTTTGCTAGCCTGAGCTGGAGGCCTTCCGCGGAATAGATTTTTCGCCCCAACAAATCCATTCACCTGGCCTCCCTTGATTTAGGTGCAGGGGCTTGTTGGCCATGGCGCTCCCGTTCATTGACGGACTGTACAACCAATGAACAGGGAGGGGGGTGCAAACAGAGGTGCTCATATCCTTTGGAAAGCACCATGTACTTCCGTTTGACCCCTCTGGCTGTGGGCGGGATGGATGCCGGGGATTGCCAGATGGTGTCTGCTCTAGCCTGGATCGAACGGATGAAGGGGAGAGCCACTCTAGTTGGTGTCTCCACTGACAACATACTCATCACCGGGTCCTCAACCTCTGGAACTTCCTTTACCGGTAAGTTGATATTCTGGGCAACACGCCGCAGAAGGTCCTGGTGTGACCTGAGCTCAATCAGAGGTGGCCCGATGATGACGTCCCCGCTACTGCCTCATCCAGAGAAGAGGAGGATGACAGCCCAGGGATGAGTAGGTTCTGTACTGACTCCTGATCCTGAGGGACCTCCAGAGCTGTAAGATCGTGTGGTTCCGGTGCGTGGGTACGGGTTTCCTCTGTACCAGCCGGGGGAGGTCTGCTCACAGTGGCCTCTGGCAAGCGGTGTTCTGAGTGACCGGAGCGTGATGGGCCAGTCGGATCCCCTTGGGCTTGGTGATAAGCCCAAGGGGTCCAAAAGGACCACTGATGAGGTCCATGGTCCAGGCCATGGGTACGCGTATCCGAATCCCCAAAGGATGCACTGTCCGCATGGGATGAGACAGATGGATGACGAGAGGGGCACGGAGGAGAAGAGGCCAATTGGACCGGGTCTCTGCGTCCATTCGATCCTTCTCTACGCAGTACCGGAGAACGGTAACGGGAGTCATACTGGTGCCGAGAGTGGGACCGGGACGTGCGACCAGCACAGTGCCGGGAGGTTGACCGGTGCCTTGAATCGCCGTGCCGAGATTGGCTGCGAGAGGCACGGCGGTGCCGGGACCTGGACCAGTGCCGAGAGTACCGGGACGGCGACCGGAATCTCGAGCGGTGCCGCAAGTATGACCAGTACCGAGATGGAGAGCGGTACCAGGACTGCGAGCGGCGTTGGGATCGGGATCGATGACGGGACTGAGAGTGCCTGCGGGACCTGGATCGTGACCGGCGACGTTTGATGGTACCAGGTGAAGATGGCCTCATCATGACGGGCTTGCCCAATGATTGAACAACCCACACCGACGGTGCCGGGGGTTGAGGCAGCTTGGGCTCCGTCAAGGCAATCAGCTCCCATGCTGTGGAGAAGGTCTCCGGCATGGAGGGCATGACAAGCTCGACCACGGCATGTGCCGGGGAGCTAATAGGCACTGGATTCGATGGCTCTTGTGAAACCGGAATCAACGGTGCAGAAGTCTTCGGTGCCGTGGCAGTTGGCGGTGCCGGGCGGTCCGACTTAGTTGTACACTCTGACAGTGGTATAGATACAGAGGCCGCAGGCAGGAGTCTTATGCCTCTTGCTCCTTGGGGAGAGAGCGCGGTACCGGGCAGGAGCTTGGGCTGGTGAAGGCTGGTGTCGAGGAGCCTTCACTGTAGTCGTTCACTCCGGTGTGGAGGAGGCAGTTGCCCCCGGTGCCGCAGTCGGTGCCGAAGATGGAGGAATTAGAGCAGCCTCCATCAAAAGTTGCTTCAGGCGAATGCTCCTTTTTTGTCCGGGGCTTGAAAGCCTTGCAAATTCGGCACTTGCCCGCGAGGTGGGATTCGCCCAAGCACTTTAAACAGGAGTCATGAGAGTCTCCTGTGGGCATCGACCTATGAAAGGCTGCGCATGGTTTGAAGCCCGGCGAACCGGGCATGGGCCCCGGTACTGGGTGAGGAAAAAGGAGCTAACCACCGATCCTTTTTAACTACATGCAGTAACTATTACAAGAACTACTAAAACAGAACTAACTAGAACTATAGAAAATCAAATGATATACACAATAAATATATAAATGAGCGAATAGCTAGGGAGGTGGAGATCAGCTAAGCCGTGCTCCACTGTTCCAATGACTGACATGCGCGGTAAGAAGGAACTGAGGGACGGATGGGCCAGCAGGGGTATATATCAGACGCCATAGCGACGCCATTCCAGGGGGCGCCCTGCCGGCCCACCGAGTGTTGCTAGGGTAAAAATCTTCCGACGAACGTGCACGCAGCGTGCGCACACCTAACTGGAATGGATATGAGCAAGCACTCGAAGAAGATCCATGTGTCCTCCTCTAACAAGGAAAATATTGATGCCAAGGATATCATGTGGAATTTTAGTTTTTGAATGAACCTGCTCAGTTGTCTCAAATTAAGACCTGACCTCCATCCCCCAACCTTGCTGGGGAATAAAGTAGTAAGGGGAATAGAATCCCTTCCTTTGAGGTGGAGGTGGAACCCTATCTATCCCTAAGGACAAGGAATTTTGCCTCTTGTCATAGAATCTCCTTGTGAGAGTAGTCCTTGAAAAGTGTCTGTGGGTAGGAGATATCAGAAGCTGAATCAGATAACCACCCTGAATAATCTTTAATACCCATTTGTCTGTAGTTAGGGCCCTCCAGTTTTTTGGCAAATTGGGTAAGGTGGCCTCTGAATATCAGAGGAGGGGAATGAAGCAGCATCAAGAAAGGCACATGGGTCCTGTGAAAAGAAACTCTTCACTAGGGGATTAGAGTATAACATGGTGGTGGATGCTAACGAGGCTAGCCTCCTGGGTATATAAACTTTCAGTCTCTTGTGTTGGCGGTAAAACAGCTGAGGAGGCGGCCTTGCCCTATACCCATGTCTATAGTGTTTTCTCTTAGGGGCAGGAGTATAAATGTTCAGCAAGTGAAGCGTTATCCTTGAGTCCTTGAGGGAGTGGATAGACTCATTCGCCTCCTCACGGAATAAGTGGATAGTATTGAAGGGGAGATCTTGGATGCTACTCTGCACCTCTCTAGGGAAACTAGAGGATTGTAATCACAAGTCTCTCCTCTTAACATATCTGTAAGCCATTCCCCTAGATGTAATATTTACTGCACCCACCACAGCTTGGAGGAAAACTCTGGCCACCAATCTGCCCCCATTCACTGTGGCATAGAATAAGGGCCCCCTCAGGGAGCTTGTCCTTAAAGTCCAAAAAATTATAATTAGTAAATCATATTTGGACAAGACTGCCTGATCATCTGAGATCCTGAACCGGAGGGAGGTGGAAGAGAAGACCTTTCTCCCTAGAAGGTTGAGTTACTTGTGTCCTTTTTCAGAGGGAGTGGCCTTTGGATGCTGTTGCTTGGGCTGCTCTGTAGCTGCCTAAACTACTGAAGAGTTTAGCAGTGGATGAGAGAACAAAAACTCCTCCAGGGATGGAACAAAGTAGTGTTTCTCAGCATGGTTAAAAGTGGGGGCACAAGAAGCAGGAGTGAGCCAACTATCTCTGCTTGGTCCATGATGGCCTCGTTTATGACGAGGGCCACTCAACTGGGACAGGAAGGCTGCAGAATGTTTAGAAAAATCTGCTGAGGATCCAGGACTTCCTGAAGCTGATTTTATAGCTCTGCAACCACCCTGGACATGAGCTCTTGATATTATTTCAGGTCATCTGGCAGAGACAGAGAAAATGCAGTAAACGCCTCATCCAGTGAAGACAACAAGATTGCTTCCAGAACCGTATGATTCTCCTCTGTCTCCCCTTCCAAATATTCCAACAGGGCCAGTTGTGGGTGTCTAGGTGATGACAAACAGGACTCCTGCATCAATTCTGGGTGTCTAGGGTAGGGATCCCACACTCTTCACAGTAGGATGGATCAACTGGCAGAGGAGGACCCTATGGCATAGGTTATCACCTGTTTCTTGGCCAATTGTATCTGGTCTGAGGTTGGAATCCTGATTCTGTGTCTCCTGTCTAGTGTCACCTCCACTCAATGCTGCACAGACTCCTGTGGAGACTCAAATTAATCCAAAGAAAAAGCCTGATTCCTTATCTTGTGCAGAACAGTACCAATGGCTATGCCTCAAGGCTTCCAGGTGGGATGGAAGAACAACTCTGCCTCATTGGGACAGGCTCTTCCTCTAGTGTATCACCATTCCAGAATAGAGATGGTACCAATAGGAGGGATGAATGACATACAGAAGAGCAAAAATGTCCTCTGGGAGACAGAGGAGAATCCATTGGCAGAGCTGTCAGAACTGGAGCTTCCCTGGTCACTGCGACAGTCGACTCCCTCTCGGGCCACACTGCTACTGGTATTGCATCAGCTATAGAAATGGAAGGGAGCACTAGAAGCTGTTCCTCCCGAGCCTTCATCATCAGACCTGATATTTGAACCATGAGATCCACATATTTATACCCTTCCTTCTCCTGTCGAGAAGATTTACTCAGGCCTAAATTCTTAGCACTCACCTGCACCAGCTCTCCTGACTGGATTGGGGAGGGATCCTATCTCTTCAGGGAAGTTTTCGACGAAGATGGCATGTCCTTATATCTATGAGAGTGCCCTCTGCTGTCACGTGAAGTCGTCTCCTTTGGCTTAATGGTCTTAGCCTCCGTTCCTGAGCTTGTGCTTGAAGAGGTGCTGCCTACTTGGTGAGATGAGGTACGGGGAGGTCCCTGGCCTGCATCTGACTGGGTCTTCTCACTCCCTTCATGAGATATTTTCTGAATTTCAATTCCTGACTCTCATGAGTTGGGGGGGAATGGGGAGCAGCCAATGCTGCACTTGGCAGAAATATGAGCCTCACTGAGGCAGCAGAGGCAACATTGTTGTTAGTTGCTCACCGAACAGGAATGAGGGCAGGAAACAGTTTTTGAACCCTGGAATCAAGGACATTCTCGGGGCGAAAAAGTCACCAGGTGGGGAAGAAAATGGGGAAAAAAACACCATCTAACTATACTATGTAGACTACTATAACTAATTATACACAATACCTTACAGCAATAACACAGTAAAAAAAGGAGCTGAGGACACCGAAAATTCTGACTCGGACCTTGCGGCAGTAAGAAAGAACTGGAAAGATGTTGGCCCAGACCACCCTTTATGCCCTCGCTTCAGTGCACGAGGAGAGCTATGGTGCACATATAGGCCAATGGACACTGCTTGTAAAAAAAATTCCAGACTCAAGCTCATGGTGCACATGCTTATCCCACATGTGGAATATGCATAGGGACCATCACTCGAAGAAAAATTAAGTTATTTGTCAGCTTTAATGTAAAAACCAAGCGTACTAAATCTAGGCTACTGTCAAAGTAGGTAAGTACAAAATCTGAAGAATATAAACACAGATGAATTTAATCTTATTCCACCCACCCACTCAGGAAAGTATGAAAGAAAACAGATTTTCAAACGTTCTAAAGAGGCCTTATAAACTTTAAATTAAAAGGATTTCCTCTCTACTACATATCGGCTACATTCTCTTCTCTTATTTTTACTTCTGCTAGTAATCACAGATCTCTATTATAATTTCTTGCATGACTCGGTATCTTAAAAAATACAATGTAGTCATCTAAATATTTCAACCAATCTAGCTGTCTCTCCAATCATCTGGATACAAAGATAGTGGTTTGCTGTTTTTATACTTACTTCTTCCTGGCTTCCTAATCTCCTTCATAATTTGTGCTTTTAGTTCTATATTAACTTCTCTCGCACTTCTGGAATGTATCACTTTTCTTCCTTTGTTGGGCGAAGATGCTGGCAAGTTTTCTTGAGCACTTCCATCTTTATAACCAGACTCTTCATTTTTCATAAATTCATCAATGTTAAGGTTATTAGTTCCTAAATGTTCATGGCCTAGATCCTCTGAATGAGTTGTTGGTCCATCCAATGAATTGAATGGATAAGAGGATACTGAAAAGTCAGAATCCATAGCATTTGGAAAAACATCTGATGAAAGTGGGTCTGCAACATGATTCTCAATCACATCATCCGCTGCAATCTCGTTATTGGTTTCTGAAGCTGAAAAATAAAGACTATGAAGAAGGACAAACTGGCAAGCATGCATTAAAAACCATCAAAATCATACATGATTTGGTACTGGGTAATCTAGTCTTGTGCAGTCATGTTGCAGCAGGTAGGGTTAGAGGAAGGTAAGAGATACTTCTGCAACAATGAGGAGTCAGAAGATGATGTTGCTGGTGGCATAGAGCACCCTGAACGTCCACTGAGGGGTGGTGGTGCAGCAATACAGGGAAGCATTCTTTATAAGGAAAAGGGAAGAGTTACACAGATTAGCAACTAAGCAAGAAGTCAAATGAACAGAAGATAAGACATTTCTGTGAGCAATTACTTAACTGGTCCCATTAAGATTAATGGAAAAAATTCACTTCAGTGCAGAAGGGCTGGCTCAAGGCCCTATGTAACACACAGGCCCACATTAAAGGAATAAAGTTCACTCTTCACTGGAGTGAATCTCACCAGATAAGCTTGTGTGTTGCAATATTTTGGAGTGACTCAGATCAAAGAGATTGTACTCGTTGTTATATCAGAGATCAGTGAGACTTAAAGGGATATACCGGCCTTGCTCTTTTACTTTATTCACTGTATTAAAAGAGAAGAGGGGAAACAAACTCTTTGTACTGGGAAGGTTCCTAAATTTTGTTATAAGAAGGTATATCCCAATACTTTGATTATATATAGTGATTCAAGTGTAATTTGCCCTGATGTCAATTCCCACAGAAGAGTAACAATCCAGTAGATATTTAACTACATGCTTATTTGCAATATTGACCTACCTCCAAGAAGTGAGAAAATTACTGCAAACATCCAAATTAAAATGCAATTTGTTCTGTATTTTACCAATGAACTGGAAAAGCAAACTATCATCCATTGTTGAAATGTATTCTATTTTACCACATGAAAAACTTTCCATATATATATACACATATACACACACACACTTCTAACCCATATGACATGACCTGATATAACATGGGTTTGCATACAACGCGGTAAAGCTCTGAGCAGCGTGTTAAGGCTGCCGGGCCGGGCTATTGGATAAGAGGCACAGGGTCTCGGGGGCAGTCAGGGCCTTCCTCCCCCAGGGTCTAGGAGGCAGGAACTGTGGGGTGGGGGGGCAATTTTGGGAGCCCTGCAGTCCCAGAGTGGCCCGGGGGATTAGTGAGGGGCCAGAAGCAGCCCACTCCACTTCCTTCGTCCCAGCCCAAGCTGTGTGGCTGGGGGAGGGGACTTGAGGGAAGGGATCCTCTCCGCACTCACCAGCAACGGTGGAAGCAGAGCAGCCCAGCCCGAGCCCGCTGCACTCCACCAACTCCCAGCCATGGCGCTCTGTTTCCCGCCGCAGGGGATTGCAGGACTTTCCCCAACCCCACCCCCAGCAACACAGCAGGGGCCGCGTCTGGGGCAAGGAAAGCAGAGCAGGCTGGGGCTGCATCGCTCCACTTCCCGCCACTGGTGAGTGCAGACAGAAGCGGAGCAGCCCGGCCCCAGCCGACTCCACACCGCCAGCTCCCAGCCACAGCGCTCCACTTCCTGCCGCAGGTGAGTGTGGGACCTTTCCCCAACCCCCCGGGCTCAAAAGAGTGATTTATGGAGGAAAATATAAATCCTCAACATAAAGAGTACATGTAGACAATCAACAAATGACAAGTCTACAAATATGAAACTCTCCCCTATTCTGCCCCCTCACAGATTTTCTGGGAGGGTAACTACTATAAATTTTACTGATGTTTATTTTACTTACTATAAAGTTACAATCAATTTATAAAAGCAGCAAAGAGTCCTGTGGCACCTTATAGACTAACAGATGTATTGGAGCATGAGCTTTTGTGGGTGAATACCCACTTCGTCGGATGCATGTCAATTTATGTATCACTAAATCCTAAAATGTATGTATGTGAAACAATTAAAAGGCACAGAAAAAGTACCTTTGTCTACATTGTATAATACTTCCCCTTGTACACATCAAGGTAGTTTTAGTTTAGAAAGTGGTGTTTCAATGGCAGATAGTTAAATTTCAGAAATCTTTATACTGCTTTGAAATTACAAAAGAATGGCAGAGGTTTGTCACCTCTGAGGTGCCAAATACACAAAGTAATTGGATAATTAAGGCTGAACATTTACATACTGACATTTTGGAACTGGAGATTCAAATACACAAACCTGAGAAACCTACAGCATGCTTACTTTTTTGATGACCAACTAAAATATTCTTTTGTATAAAGAGTAAAGCGAATTATCTGAAGAGGAACCACATGACAGCAACAAGAAAAATAAACTGAAATAAAGTTACACTTACTTTTGTGAATAGGAATAGGTTTAATAAGATCTGGCTGTGCTTGTGTTACAGGTGTAGGTGGCCCTTTTCCTCCAATGTGATTGTTCATGACAGGAGGAGTCTGTGGCCGGCCTCTGAGAAGGGGTGACATACACCGACGTCTTTTAGGAATCCCCTGCATATTTGGTTCTCCGGGTCGTTTGTGTTTATTTTGAGGCCCTGAAACAAATTCATCTGCCTCATCTATCATCATTCCCTGTAACAAATAAATCTGTTTTTTAAAAAAAGCTCTCTTAAATTTATGTTATCTTGCACAGCAAGTTTAACAAAAAACATATCCAACGATTTCCTGACTTTTGCCAGATAAGACAATTCAATCAGGAAAATATACCACCTTGTCTTGGCTTCTCTCAAATGCCAATTAAAAAAAATCTGGGCAAATGATTTACTCTGGAAGAGATTAGGACTGATGTGTTGAAGACCACTCTATAAACAATATCCCAAGTAAGAAAGCCGACTATGGTTATAATATTTCCCTGTAAAACATGACCTCTAAACTGGAGTCAGACGCAAGGTAATTTGAAGTGAGTTAAATATTCAACTATCTTGGTAGTTCACTGAAGTTAAAGGCCTAGATTTGTGAGGGATTGAGAATCCATGTCCTTGTGCTAGTGGAAAACTAGAGAAGCCATCATGTTAATACATGCTTTTTGCTAAGAAAGGGTTTAATAAAAAGGGGCGGGGGTAAAAAAAAAAAAAAAGGAGGTAAAGTGTTGGCAATTTCACAACATATGAATATTTCATACTAAAAAATGCAGAGGTTTCAATAAGTGATTTCTAATCAAGTCTGCCTCTCTATGAAAAAATAGGTGGTCTGAAAAGGGTTGAGTAAATTTCCTAAGAAATATAGTGGCCTTCTTTTCCTATGCACTTCGATGGCTTCTAGTTAGCAACTCATACAAATGCCATAACACTAGTATTACACAAAATGAGTATTACAGAGAAATTACCTTCTTGTCCAATTTAAATGGATTACCAAATGTATGCAGCCTTCGGGGCTGATCAGAGTCAAGCTCTCGAAGAGGAGATGGTATCTGTTTTAGGTACTCCTGATAATTTCCCATTTGTGCTATTGGTACACTGTGAACTTGATCTATTGGAATTGAAGATAGTTTTTATCAAAAGACTATGCCTATACAAACAGTATGACATTGTTTGTTTTGCCAGGATTTAATTCTGGCCGATTTCACGCATCCAGTTTTCATATTATCCCATCTTTTTGATCATGATACAGCAACATAAAAGTATATAGAAATAGATGCTTAAAACCCATCTTCCTCCCAACCAACATAATAGTTAAAATATTTAATATACTACTTCACACACTGTGGAAGGCTTGCCTGGGGTTCAAGAAATTAATGTATGTAATATGTGTATTTATCATCTCACCTTAGAAATGAGTGATAGCCTCCTGGGTATAGTTTTTGTTTCCCCAACATTATACACAATTCTTTTTGGATAGGATGGGTGGAGGGAAAAGAATGGAGACAATCTGATCGCATTAATTGTAAATGCACTGAGGCTACTACTACACTGATGTATGAAATTATTATGTAATATTCCACCTTACATGCTACTCTGAACTTTGATTACACAAAAAGCCCCTTCCTAACTGCCAAACACGTTTTATTAATTAGAAGTAAAACACCAACAACTTGAGAAATGTCCTTTTCTAATATCGTCAGCACACTGAAAACACACTGAAAATTCAGCATTTTCTTAGGAGTCCTTGTGATTCAGGTCCTCAGTGTGTTCTTGACTGCACAACATGTCAAAATTCACCCATCAACTCCTTTGCTCAGCAAGGAGGTAGGCTGGGTAGCAGATTACACTAGAATTAATGCCAGTTGTAATATAGACACCTCTTCAGGAACTGGACACAACTTTTTTAATAGTCATTAGATGGTAGTGACGTTCTATCACTACTTAGGCCAGACGAATATTTGTAATCGAGAAATATTGTTACAAGTCCTATTTTTTCTTGTCTTTTTTTCCTTTTTCTTGTCTATTCTTATTTCATTCTTTCCACTATTGTCTTCTACTCATCAGGTGCCACAGTGTAATGAAGCACTTTAACTGCAAAGTACTCAGAGTACTTCTCTTGAGCTCTACTACTACTACTGTCATTTATGGCTAGCATAGGTTATTGTACTGCCTGCTGAAAGTCACCACAGAGAGAAAAAACTGAATTAGCATGGAGACAACTGCTCTCTCACCGAGAGTGGTGCTCCTTTCAGGTCAAGGGTGATGCAAGTTGGCAGGATGTGGGGGGGGGGGGGACTTGCTCTGCCAATGCCTATTATGTACCTATTACATGGACAGAGGACTTCAGTGTCCAGGACTGTCCTGAAGATATTTGTCTTTTGATATACCCACAAAGATGGAAAAAAGGTGAAACAAAAACAAACAAATGCTGAAGAAAACAAGACTGTTCTTAAGACATAGACAGTCAAAGAAATTAAATGGAAGATATAAGTTTTGTCTTCCATGAGCCACAGGAACATGTCTAACTTATAATAAAGATGTGGTGGGAAAGCCCAAGAAAAGCCACTGGGGTTCGTGTGCAATAGCAGCCATCTTAGAATAAGTTTATTTCAGAAACACAACCTCCCAACTAAGCATCTATTGAAGAAGGCTCAACTTTACTCCATTCAGCACACTATACAAAGTTATGCTAATAGTACTAATTACTACACATATTAAGATATGCAAACAATAAACAAAGTAAGCTAACCTTCATCTTGTCCTTTGAGAAACTTGCGAGTTATCTTCATAAGATTAGACCTCATTCTTGTTAAGTGATCCAAAAGATTCCTTCTGGGTATATCATAAGCATTTCTAAAGGTCTGAGGTTTCAATTCCTACAGTTGCAGCAATACAGTAAAGCTTTGATTAATACTACATATGAAATAACATCTAATACTTCAATGGAAGTGTATCGAAAATAACAACATTACACATAATGGTGCTTACCTTATTCAGCAAAGCTATTTGGAACCCAGCATACTCCTTCATATTGAGGTCTAGAAGTCTATGAGGAATTTCCCCAGTAATCCCCTGTAGCAGTTGTTGAAAATCGTTCCTATGTGCCATAGACAGGTTGTGTGATCTGCTTCTGACCTTAATTCCAGTCTCTTGCGCTACCTTTTTGCCTACAGAGCCAATGACTCTATCGGACTCTATTTTGGCCTTAATTTGAAATAAATAAATAAATAAATAAAATTGATAATATACTCTTAAAAGGATTAGTCAGAATATTAAATTCATTCCTAATTCTTACCTAGATGATTCGGCAATGTGCTAATACACTATAAAAAATATAATGTGGATGAGTCTTTAAGGTGGTTTGCTGAATGTACTACTATAATTCTAAATCATTAGAATATGGTAAACAGTTTTTGCGTCCAGATCTTTCAGGTATTTCTAGGGTGCCCATTATCGTAATATCTAAGCACCAATATGCATGCAATGCTTTTATTTTCATAAAAATGCCATGATTACGATTATTGGAAAACTGTGCCAGAATTTCTGTATGTGCTCATGGATTTCACTTTTCTCTATGAGAACTGCTGAAGTCTTATGAGAACTCTCAAAGTAACTTATCTCATTTAACTGTATTTACTATGGACTCATATGATGGTTTAATTTTTTTTTTTTTAAATCAGTAAAAGATAGGAGAACCACCCAAGATTAAAGGAAGAGAGACTTCAGCTCCAACAAAATAAGGGAACACACAGCAATCTTTTGATTCTTCCTCCATTTGGCAGACAATCCACCACAGCCAGTAATTTTTCACCTGCCAAGTATGTCCCAAAATCAAATGTATTCTACAATGCATCACTAGTAGTTTGGTAGAATACAGCTGAACAATGAGCCAAAAATCATTTGAGAACTTCTGACTGCCATACAATGTTCACTCAGAGGTTGCCCTTGAGAAGTTCCTTCCATACTGAAAGTTCAAATGTTATTTCCCATTTTAAGAAAAACTCTTAAACTGGTAGAATCTTTCAAAAGGAACCAAACATTTTAAGGAGGATTACTAATATACTCTAATGTAGGTATAACATACTGTACAACAATGTATTTTATGTATTTTGAGCCAAAAATGTATAAATATACAGATTTATATATTATGCAGATTTTTGAGCAAAATGACCACACAATTTGGTAAGATTCATCACAGATTTCCACAGGCGATAACTAGGAGTTTAAAAAATAAGATTTATATTGAGGGCTTTTAAACTCTGTTTATGAAATTTTAACATACAAAGTCATTAATATTTGCATCTTTATATCGTTGTGTGTCAAAGCTATTCAATTTTGTGATTATCCAAAAAGAGTTGGAGACACACAACAAAATAGAAAGCGATAATGGGAAATCAATGGTTTTTACCTGCTAGAGCACGAGACTAGCCAGGAGATATGGGTTCTACTCCCCACCACTGCCAGTGGCTTGGGGTGTAACACGGTCCATTCTCTGCCAATTTCTTCATTTGTACACAAGCACTTCAATAGGGATGAAAGGCACTGTTCTCTATGTTTTATATCCAGCTAATGCCTTTCATCTTTCATGAATCCTGAAGCACTTCAAAAACTCTGGGCCAAATAGGAAAGGCGGCTACATTCTGGCCCAATTACGTATAGGCACAAATCCCTAATCACATGCAAGGTGATTTTTAGCACAGAGCAGAAAGGACTGTGCCTTTTCAACCACAAATATATTCAGATTGGCACATATGAAAATGCTGCTTGCATACTATATACCTTGAGTTATCCAATCAGCCACATTTCAGTATGCATGTATAGTTTAGCCTATAACAAAAAAGTTTTCAACTAATTTAGAGATTGGAAGATGTACCAACTGTAATCATATGCAGGAATTCAGGTAACTTGAGGTTTCTTGCCCCTTTACTATAAGAACCAATACGGTTCACTGATATTTTCAAGTTAGTCTGATACTAAGTGTTTTTCAATTTTAGTTTTCATTTTTTTTTACTGCTCTTTTGCAGCAACATTACCTGTTGACTCAACTTTTTGAGGTATGCAATGACACTGTAACTAAGTCCATATTCTACACCATCTGCTATAAGGTTAGGCGCTCCCATCATTCTCACAGCTTTCTTCAAAGGCTGAAACAAGTAAATATACACTTACATATGTATATCCTTGTATATTTGCATCCTTAAGTTTGTATCAAGAATTTAAAGCACATTTTTGCTTAATGAGTTCATTTCAAAGTGAATTTGTAACCCTTTAAGGCAACATAACATCCTTTTCCTTTAAGTACTGCAACATTAATGCAGAATTATTAAATATTAGTGGAGGTATAGTTCAAGCAGTAGTTATACCTGACCAAGTTTTTATAACATTACAGTCAAAGGGAAAAGTCAAGACATGAACGTAAATTTTAGGAAAGTTATTCTTCCGGGGAATACATGATGCCATAAAAGTGAAATGCTAGATTTGTACACATTAACCTTTTATTATGTTTAGAACATCCTAATTGCTTTATAAAATATAATCCAAAAGAATGCAGTTAACACAACAAGTTAATAACTGAAGATACACGTCTACCATAAATTATAGGATACAGCAGAAAATTTAAAACACACATACAATAAATCATCTTACCCCTAAATAGTAAGGAGGCATTGTCTTCAAATAGCTTTCAAATGACTGCCGCCATTTTAAAGTTGGCTTTGCCTTGTGTACTTTGAATAAGTCATCTAAGAAATTATACAGAGAAAGTTAAACGAGAGGTGAGCTTCTAAATGTAAGGCATCATTCACCACCTATTTTCTATGAACATTTCTTCTAAAGGTTCGTCCTACTACACTAAGGCTTAATCAGAGCTAATTACTATTGGATGCAATCTATGCGGTGCGTAAGGAAGGCAGAATCTTGGGAGTGGGAAAAGAAGGGCTTTGCAGCAGCAGCAGAGGGGAAAAAGTGGCAGCCACAGCATATTAGAAGGGGAGTTAATCTGAACAATAAACACTCATTTTTAGAAATCAACAGGATTATACTCAGAATCAGGAATGGTAGTAATTTTTTGCTAAGTGAATCTTGAATATAGTAGATACCAGAAAAAAGAGAAGTTCTCTTTTCAGTAGGAACATTACATTCTTAATGTTTTAGATTTGCATAGGCTTATGATTATTAACAGCAGCATTAATAACATACAAAATATAACTAGGCTGAAGCAATTTTCCATCTGCCTACTACATCAGAAGGACTTGAGAAAGCTGTATTTACCTAAGAGTGGAAGGAGGACTGGATAATTGTAAGGCATCACAAACAGGTTCACACAATTCAGTGCTGTACTGGCTTTCAAGTAACCAAAAGGATGGCCAAGTTCACTATATTTTGCACTATTGCTCACATACACCTGCAATAAGAAGAGTTAATGTAATTCAGGTTGTACATAAATAGTTTTAAAGTGTGAGTTATAAGTTAAAGGTGTGATGTCAGTAAGTTTACAGTAAATCAACACATGTAATTAGAATTTCATTCCAAGTTATTTACAGAAAACTACTTATCAGATAAATGTCCTTTAGTTAATACATATTCAACTTGCCTGCCAGCAGGTCTGAGGAGATTTCCTTTCCAGAATAAACTGGGTCAGCGGCGAAGGTTCTAACTCATATTTATCAAAAGGTAGTTTGTCAATGACCATTGGTTCACAGTCAGTGCAGGAGAACTTCACTACAGGGTGAGATGTGCGAGGTGGCTAAACAGAAACATTCAGCTGTTAAGTGTGGGTCTGCACCAACAAACACAAGATCTAGTCATACTAAATCTTATTCTGAAACAATATTAAAGTGTTTTGGAAAATTGCCCCTTAGTATTTACTACCTACCTAAACTCAACAGCTGTTCAAGGTTCAATAAGATGAAATATTAAGTTAGTGTTCCTATTTATCTATTTCAGAGACACATTAACAGATACTATCTTAATGTAGAGTGTAAATATATTCAGAAAGTAAAAGCTAAGTACTTTAACTGCTAAGTCAACAGGTCAGGCAAGGACAATGATTTGCAAATGGAGTAATTATCCTACTCTAATGTCTTTATTTATGACTCGGAAGAAAATGAAATCACTACTGAAAGTTTGCAGATAATACAAAAATTGGGGGAGTGGTAAACAATGAAGAGGTCAGGTCACTGATTCAAAGCAATCTAGGTCACTTGATAAACTGGGCACAAGCAAACTATATGAATTTTAATACAACTAAATGTAAATGTAGACATTTGGGAACAAAGACTAGCCCTTGCTTACAGGATCGGGGAATCTATCCTGGGAAGTAGTGACTATGAAAAAGATTTGGGGACAGGGATGGAGTGTGGGGGATAACCAGCTGAACATGAGCTCCCAGTGTGATGCAGTGGCCAAATGAGCTAATGAAATCCTAGGACGTATGAACAAGGGAATCTTGAGGAGTAGAGGTCATTTGGCACTGGTGCAACCACTGCTGGAATACTATGTCCAGTTCCAGTGCCCACAGTACAAGAAAGATGTTGATAAATTGGAGAAGGGTCTGAGCATAGCCACGAGAATGATAAGAGGATTAGAAAACATGTCCTACAGCAGTGGTCTTCAACTTTTTTAGGTGCAAGATCATGTTTTGAATTTACGATCAACCCAGGATCTACCCCACCCCTTCCCCAAGGCCCCGCCCCACTTACTCCCCGCTTACCCCTCCCCCGCCCGCTGGAGCTGCCGGGGGATCCGCCCTGTCCCGGAGGAGAGCTGCCACTGCCTGTGGGGATTGGGGAGCTGCAGGGGGACCCTGTCACTCCAAGCAGCAGAGGGACCCCGCAGCTCCCAGCCACCACAGGAGGTGGGAGTACTCTGAAGCTCCCAGCCGCTGTGGGCTGAAGTCATGGAGGTCTGCGGTCCATGACCTCCGTGATCAAATCGTAGCCTTAGTTATGTTCTTATGATTATATTGTTGTTTTGACAAATGAAGTATGTAGAATTTTAAAATATCATGCACATAATTTTTTGGCACAGAATTCCCACACAGATAAATAAGAGTACCTCTTGAAGCAATACCACTAAAGTTGCTTATGCTCTTGTAGAACAAGCCCTCACTCTAGGAGGGGAAGGAAGATGCAACTACTGGCAAAGCAGGATATAGCCAAAGATCCTCTGCGACGATATAGCTTGACCTCAGACTCGTTCTGCTATACCGAGAAACCATCTAGGTGATTTTCTACTTTTTGTTCTTTTCAGGTAGAAGGTGAGAGCATGTCATACACATCAAGGGAGTGAGGTCTGCCTTCTTCAGATGCATGTGGTTTTGGAAAAAACAAAGCACTGATTGGTTCATAGAACGTCAAGGCTGGAAAGAACCTCAGGAGGTCATCTAGTCCAACCCCCTGCTCAAAGCAGGACCGATCCCCAGACTCCTAAATGGCACCCTCAAGGATTGAGTTTACAACCCTGGGTTTAGTAGGCCAATGATCAAAAACACTGAGCTATCCCTCCCCACAAATGTGAAACTCCGAAACTACTCTGGAAGTGAATTTCGGATGTAGTTCTAAAGAGACTGTCCTTATGGATTACAGCATATGGTGGACTCCACCATTAGGGTTCCCAGCTTACCTACCCTTCCAGTTGAGGTGGTGGCCATAAGGAAATCAACATTCACTAATAAGTGACACATGTAACATGTAGATAATGGTTCAAAGGGCGGCTTTGGGAGTACCAAAAGTACAAGATGCAAGTCCCAATGAGGAACACATTTCCTTTACTGGCAGAAAAGTTTTAAGTCCCTTTATGAATGTGGTAGTCAACAGGTGAGCAAAAATTGAACAACCATCTGATAGTGGATAGCATGCACTGATTGCTGCCACATGAACTTGTACAGAGCTGTGGGAAAGCCCAGCTGCTTTGAGAGAGAAAAGCTGGTCCAATATGAGGGATATATCCACTGACTCTGGAGATAAATGTTTTGATGTAGCCAGATGGAAAAATGTTTCTACTTGGCTGAATAGCATTTCTTAGTGGAAACCTTTCTGCTATTATTAAGGATGGTTTGTACAGCTTGAGAGCAGTAATGTTCTAATGTTGATTCCCATCCAAAAGCTAAAAGATTAGAAAAGCACTTCAGGGTTGGTATGTTTGATCTTGCCCTTCTCCTGCATCAAGAGACCAGGAAAGGACTGGATGGTGATCAGAGAATCCGATGACAGTTGTAGGAGTTTTGGAAACCAAAACTGTCTGGATCAATCAGGGACTATAAAGATGTCACTTGCCATTGTCCTAAATAATTTTCTGCAGGACCCGAGGAAGGAGTGCTTAGGGAGGAAAGGCATAGCTGAGACAGTCTGATAAGGGAAGAAGGAAAGCACTGCCCTGAGAGTGTAGTTCTAGCACTCCTGTGAAGCAGTGTGTTCTACATCTCTCATTTGTTTGAGAAGGAAATAGATCTCGATTGGGGGTTCCTCACTGAGCAAAGATGCTGTTTACTAGCGAATTATACAATTCTCACTTGCGATTGATAGCAAAATGCCTGCTGAGGGTATCTTTTAACACATTTTGAATTCATGGAAGATAAGCTGCTATGGTGATTCAATTCTTGATACACCAATTCCACGGGATGACTGCTTCTACACCCAGGTAAAATATGGTTGTCATGTTATCTGACACTGAGACATGGCGGGACCTGACGAACTGCAGAAAATCCTCTCAAGTTTCTCAGACTGCCTGGAGTTCCAGAACGTTGACATGCATTCTGGTTTCTCAGGAGGGGGACATCTACACATATCTGACAGGGATCCTTCCATCACATCAGGGAAGACATTACTCTGGAAGGAATTGTTACCATGGTGTTCATGCTGTGTTTGGTTGATGAATGCACTGTCTGAAGCCAGACCTGAAGGGAACATAGGTGGAGTCTGGTGAATGGAGTTGCATAAGTACATGTAGCCATGTACCTCAGGATGGAAAGACAAGTTTTAACTGGAGCTTGAGGAATGAGTATAGCCATTCATCTGCCATGAATCTGTTTATGATTGTTCTTAGTCGACAGAGATGCCAGGATTTCTGCTTCATTGGGCGATGAAGGCGGCAATTTTCTTGTTACAGATGGAACTGTTTCATACTCTTCCTCTTCCCTGGGGTCTCAGGAGAAGTCTCTGACTGTTCCCTTAGAAGGGAATGGGGAGGTGATTTCCTGGCAGAATGCATGGGCTCTCTATATCTGACATACAGGTCCCACGTCACCCAATATGGCCAGCATGTTGGTTCAGGAGGCAGTTGTGGGGGTCTCAAAGGCATGGGGTACCAATGGTCCTGAGGCAAATGTCGAGGCAAAAGTTGGAACCAGAAGGCTCTGGGTCTCTTGTATGGACCAACGTTTCTTAGAGGAGATGACGGCTCTTCTAGAGGTTTGAATTTTGCTAAGGGAGGGAAAACAAGGGTCTGGATCCAACAGCAGAATCGACAGTTTTGGTGGAAGAAAAACAGCATTAGCAGATAGAAGAGGAGATAGGCTTCTATTAAAAGTACATCCCCTAGTAGAGTCAGGAGAGGAGGTCCCAATGATGAGAGAAACTGACTCAGAAAAAGCAAAGATATCCCCCAGTGTAGTATAAGTATGATCTCTCTGGAGTATGAGTCCAATCCATATATGCTGTCAAGGTTGGAGGATGGAGGCACCATGTGGCCAGTATGCGATAAAGTGATGGTACCTTCAGTGGTAGAAGCTGATCATGCTGGAACCAATGGATCCTGTCTTTTTGCTTGGATAGTACCAGTGGAGAGGGTGTGATTGATACGGAGTCCACTATAGATAAAGCCATGTATTTATGAGCTTTAGAGTTATGTCCCTGAGACTCAGGATGTACAAAGTCTTTAGGGTTTGAACGAGCAGATTTGCTTGATTTAGGCAAAGTTGCATTGGATGTCTTTGAAGCAGAATTAGAGGGTGCTCTTATGCTTGTCCAAGTGTTCTGTCTCCTGACAAGATGTCGAACGGCAGAATCTGTGGGTATGGATTGTCTTGCAACAGTCAGACCTTCTGGCAAGAAGTGCGCTCTGTGTCAATTCAGGCTGATGTTTGGGGGTTGCCTCAGCCTGTGTCCAACGCCAGCTTTGTGGCCTTCTCCATGAGGTCTTTTCTAAGCCAGAATTCCCTCATGTCATGCCTATGGCTAGGGAAAGAGTGGCAGGTAATACACCTAACCGCGATGTGTGCCTCCCCAAGACACTACAGACAGAGCTGGTCATTGTTGCTGATTAAGACAGAATGGGGGCAGACACAGTTTGAAGTCCCAAGTTCTCCCCAATACTCACAAGGGAGTATGGGAATAGAAAAGGTCACCTAGTCGGGAAATCTAACTACAAAACTGCTAAAAACTATAAAACTATTTAAAACTTGCTATCAGGAACTATATACAAAAGGCACCATGGGTAACTTTGAAAAATTTACAGATTGAAGGAATCAAAGGAAAGCCCCAGACACTGGAGGTTCTGACCAGGCTATGCGGCAGCAAGAACGAACCTGAGAGGCAGTTGGTTAAGACATGCCATGCATATGTTATGTGAGATTGGTCAAAGCAGGTACAATAGTTGAAGAACTTTTATTTAACAGACCCCTTCTTGTCACTAAAATATTAGTCTGTGTCCAAACATGTCAAGCAATCCATATTTTCTAATTAGTTTTAAAAACCCAGATTAAATCAGATTATATAATTAAACTGTGTGTAGTTCAATAAAGTCACAAAATCATCTGAACTCTATTGTCCCAAGTAAGTTTTTATTTAAAAAAAGAGGGGGGGCTAATTTGGTTGAAGGGAATCACCAAGTTTTAAAATATCTGTAAGGGAGCTGCACTACTAGAAAGTGTGGGAACCATGGGCCTAGAGCTGCAATTCACAAAACTATGTTAAACTCATTGACTCAAGTGAATGAAGAAAGGCAGATAGATCCAGGGTATGCCCGTTGTGGAGCACCGGAGACAGGGAGTTCATTTGCAGGAGCTCTTCTCCCACTAAACAGCTCCGTAATACAAAGTGCACAATGTTTGGGGGTAGGTGAGTGTATTTTTATTCATTTTATTTTTTAACAGCTGCAGGAGATTAATTTTTCTTCAGAATAGGCTGGCCTGCCATACAGCTTAGAAGGCTGCATACGCCTTACTGGACTGGGCACAATGAGACAATGAATATACAAAAACTAAATAAGAACTAAATTTAAGAATAAAATACTCCCACACACTACACTAATCTTCAATTTTCTATACTGAGTTGAAGCACTTCATGTACTCTGCAAGCCAAATGCATAGAACACCTTTAAGTTTGTAAACTTTAATAAATCAGATGTAGGGCACAAAGACTAACAGTGAAGATCCTCTTATAAAGAAGGAAATAGCCCAAAATTCCATCAGTTCAACTGTAATATTTTCAATCAACGCTGAATGTTATATAATACTACATTACAAACACAAATTGGCACAGGTACATCCTTTTATTCGTAATTAAATAGAGCACAAAGAAAATTCATGTATTGCCAGTGAAGACTTTTTACATTTTGAGGTAAAGTTTCTACTATTTGTGGTAGATTAGAAGCACTGAACTGAACAGGAGATACGGGCCAACTCTGCCACTTATGTACTGAAAGAACACTGTCACCACGAGCTTCACCTTTTCCCAGTTTAGGAGATATTTACACAGAGGTCCTTCCCCATCCCCTCACAAACAATAGTGTCTTTTGGATGGTTAAATATGATAGTTAACAAAATAAAGAGATGAACCTGCATCAGTTCTAGGATCTTCGTTTGCATTCTAAATTGTGTCCTAAGGGAAAATTCTCAGTTTGAATTCTGTTCAAACTCCACAGAGACACATTTAAGTAAGATGTTTTTATGTTCATAGCATTGTGTTCAGATGTTAGTAATAAAAATCTTATAGGCAGTTTGTTTCTTAAAGAAGCAGATGTCTCTTACGCAATTATTCCACAATGAACATAGTATGTTAATTGCCATTCAGTATCTTATTCACACCAGTTGAAACAGCTGTGTTTGCTGCATTTCCTTTCAGACTTTAGCCTGAATTTCCTTTGCAGTGCTCATATTTGAACCAGGTAGCCCAGGATTTAAAACCCATGAACAGGAAGCAGTTAAATGACTTTTCCCTCACTTCAAGTACTTACCAATGTTGGAGAATTTTGATCTGGCCAAAAGGATTCTGGAACAGGCCAGTGGCCTATGGGAACTCCAGTTTTAGGGTTTGGTCTGACATAGATAAGTTTGTGACAGCTGTGCCAAGGGTGGGGTCCAAAAGACCGAGCTATATCAATTTGTCCATCTATAAAAAACAAAATTACCTCCATAACTCTATATTTAATTATACAGTATTTCAAATTATTTAAACACTTTATATGGCGTGTGCAAGGATTTTTATACACCTTAAGAGGGATATCCTTAAAAGTACATGAGAAACCACAACAATAGTACATACCAGCAAAAATGCTAACTAATTTAGAGTTGAGTAACACTGATGAATGCTTACTGAATGAGAGTCTGAAAAAAAAAATAGTTCTATTATCTGATGTACTGTGAACTCAATTGAAGTTTCCTTTCCTTATCACAAATACTAGATGAATCAAATATTTTCCTGGTGCATGAAGATTTAACACACATTACTCTAATATGACTGACACCAATGAACTTTTAATGTACAACACTTCAAGGTTAGAAAAAAGCTCATATTTTCCATGAACATGTTCTAGAATAAGTAGGCAAGTTATTCATATTTAGAACAAATAGGCTGCAGGAGGAGGGATAGCTCAATGGTTTGAGCATTGGCCTACTAAACCCAGGGTTGTGAGTTCAGTCCTTGAGGGGGCCACTTAGGGATCTGGGGCAAAACCAGTACTTGGTCCTGCTAGTGAAAGAAGGGGGCTGGACTCGATAACCTTTCAAGGTCCTTTCCAGTACTAGGAGATCAGATATCTCTATTAATTTTTATTTATTTTTTATTTATAAAAAGGAGTAAATCTACAGAAATTTAATCCACTCAAGAATGTGGCCATATTACTACATTAGAAAGGAACAATGGTGTCTAACACTGTAGTGCTTCTTCCAAATTAAACTATGTACAGTTCTGGCAATTGTTAAATTTGAATATCAAGTGTAAATCTAATTTGTTACAAAAGTATGTAGAATTTTTGAAATACCTTCAGTTGCTGAAGGATCTGGTCCAGATTTTTCAAAGTTTATTACTACTCCACTTTGCACTTTCTGAACCAATGACTCAAGACACTGATTCAGCATTCTTGGAGAACACACACAATACGAGCGACCTAGGATGAAAGAAAGTCTCAAGAACAAGTCTACTTCTTTATATTTCTCCCTTCAGCTTCAAAATTTTCAGACTAATCCATTTAACAGAAGTCTAGCTATAATGCATTTAATTTAAGACATCTACATCCTTTCCCAATGTAACAAGTATTCTAAAACTGCATGTTTATTACATTCTCAAAATTGTATTGGCCATGCAAGCAGGTATTTTTGTTTATAAAGCAGTGGCCATTCAGATAACACCATATCAATATATATCACATGATGGTATTTGAGGCGCTGCAGTTATGTACCATTCTGAAGTAACCTGTATAAGGAAATAGTGTAGGACCTTAGATACTATGTTAGCAAATATCTTATTGGTAACTACTGTATAACCAATCACACAGTAATTAGAAAAATCAAAAAAAGTATCAGCAAACTATACAATTACTTAAAGTAACAAGTTTTGTGTTTATAGAATAGAAGATGTCTTCATAGATTATGTCTGTCAATATAAGTAAGGATTGTGATTGTCAATGTAAAGAAATGATCCAAATGACAAATAATGCCCAGCTGTGCTCTTTGTATCAATATCTCAAAGCCAAAAAAAAAAAAAAAAGAGTACTTCTATTACATCCTGATGAGGAACCTGAGGTATTGCCCTAATACCATTAAACATTGCACTGAATCCTTTCAAAAAGGTATAGCACAACTAGTATGATTTTATGTTCTGTTAAAATGCTCAAGATAGCAATCAAAAGAGACTTATAAGGTCACGCAGTCCACATCAATGCAAGATTGTCTCCTACACTATATTTTAAGTCTGTTTTCCCAAGGGGGCATCCTATGTTCCCTGTAAGCTGCGCAGCCATGCAGCAGGCTATCAAGGGCCATGCAGGTGGGGAGAGGCGCCCTCCCGCAGCCCAGCTGGAGGTGCCAAGAGAGGTGCCCCTCCCAGGTCTGCCAGAGATGCCAGGGAGAGGAGCCCCTCCCCTGGCTGGGCCCAGGCCAGGCCCAGCCAAGCCAGAACTGCCACCGTCAGGGAGAGGCCCCTCTCACCCAGCCCCAAGCTGCTGTGGTGAGAGAGGGCTGGGGGAGTCCTCTCTCCCCACTGCAGCCCCAAGGCAGCCTGCACCCCAAACTCCTCATCCCCAGACCCACCACAGAGGCTTCACCCCTACCCGGAGCCCTCACCCCCTGCACCCAACCCTTTGCCCCAGCCCTGAGCCCCCTTATCCCCTGCCCAATCCCAGAGCCCACACTGCCAACCAGAGCCCTCATTTCCCCACAGCCCAACCCTCTGTCCCAGCCCTGATCCCCCCCCCACACACACACTCTGAACCCCTCGGCCCCACCCCCACCACACATCTTCTCCATATTGGTGCACATAAAATTCATTCCACACATGAACGTAAAAAACACTAGTATGTCCATAACTTCCCCTGGTAGACACTGCACAGCTTAATACATCTGTAAATGTTTTTCCTACCATAATTTCATTTTATTATTCCTAGTTATACCTCTGTGTATCACTCTATGTATTTTCTCTTCTACTTTGGAGATTATGCCTATCAAGTATTTTTAAATTTATGTCCCCTCTTAGTCATCCCTTAGTCAAGCTGCTGACATTTAGCTCTTAATTTTTACTCATCAAGAAACTAGAAGGGCTGACTTACGATTTTTGCTGAAGTAGTTATGGAGAAATACATAAACAAGTTACAAAGAAAACATATGTCACTTAATTGATGCAGCAAGACAGTCTATTAAATGATTAATGAAGTTCTGCACGCATCTAGGTAAAAACTGAAAACATTTTGTTTTAACTTTATTGCCTTTTACATTTTAAGAATTTCCTTGTTAACTTAAGGTCTCTATTGCATTCTTGGAATGTGAGCTCCCCCTTGTGGCACTCTTCAACACCTTTTAAAAGGATCAAAAAGCCTGTTTAATCCAGTGGTTAAGGCATCTGCTTTACATTCTGAGAAGTTGGGGATCACATCTGATTGAAGTTTCTTTTACACCTTTAAATTTTTTCCTTTTCTCCCTCTTCTCCCACCCCAATTACTATCAAATGGATTTTTTTTATTTTTATTCTTATTTTTTAATACGTGGTGTGTGTTCATGGCACTATATAGAGAAAACAAATTCCTGGACTGTACCAGCGAAGTTTACAATCTAAATGAGACAGATAATCATGAGAGATTGCAAGAGAACACGAGAGACAGTGGAGGAAAAGGGAAAATACAGACTTTTGTCCAAAAATATTTTTAATTTAAGAAATATTTATAAGTTCTCAAAAGAAAACACATTCCATGGCCTTCAAATGCTGGCATGTCCCATGCCAGCAAACTGAACACTATCTCACTATCGAGCAGATATCATGATTCTTAAGACTTCTGGATGAGCGCCTAAAACACAAAGTATATTTTTCCCCTTCTCGTCAAAACTGCTGAAGAAAGCAAATGCACATCCTTTCAAGACTATTAAGATGAATTTATTTGTAAATTTACTACTTGTGTCCTAAGAGAGCTGTAATATGTAGCCTCGTTGTGCCTAGAGTTTTAAAGAGATTAAACCAAGGAGTCAGAAATTTTCAAATACTATCTAATACAACTGAGCTATATGCTAAATCACTTTTCTGAAAGATCTACTTTGTCAAGTGAAGCTATGGCACTCACCTCCTGTGACTTCACACATAGGCGTAATTGCTGAGTCATCAACAGGCACACCTGCTATCTGCTCTGATTCTGGAGTTGTGATGCCAGGCAAACGCAGAACTAAAGCAAATAGTCTCTGATCCCAGCGAAAAGGTTCCTTAGTCAATTCACTTCCAGGTAAAGGAGAATTGAGAGGTAAATGGAGCTGAAAAGAAAAATATTTAAACTTTTTCTTCACAAAACAGTGCATTCAAAATCAAGTAGCTACATGACTGCAATTTATTGTACAAGTCAACCAAATGGATATGTAACCCAGAGACGCTTACAATATAACAAAGATCAGATATTTTATATATAAATAAATATGGTAGATCCATAATTAAGTCAGCACTGTACATAAACTCATTTCACAGCAATATGAAGTTCTGAAGATGTATGTTTACTTTAAAGTTCTTTAAGCTTGTTTTATTGAGAATTTCTGCAAGCAGAACTATATTTCTGAAATATTTTTTCCACAGCAATATTAAGATCTCATTTGCCTAAAGCACACTAAACTGAAGTTTGTTTTTGGTAAGCACTGAAAGGATCCAGGCTCATTTCAGAAAGTCTGTTTCTCTGCATTCATCTTCAAGATAAAATGTACCAGTGAATGAAACTATCAACTAAATGGAAGACCAGAATATTGGTGGGTATGATGATCCTGCAAAAGAAACATTTCAGTGCCATCATTATTAGAACCTAGCACTAATGATAAATTAAGTCTGTTACAGGCCTTCCAGCTTGCATAGCAGCTTAACTGAAGAGTAGTTCCTGCTTATCTTTACCCTTTGACAACTTCTGGGGTTCATTTGGTGATTACACCATAAGAACTAAGAGTCAAAGACTTAACTTGATAAGAATTGCAATTTTTATGACAATATCACCTTTAATGTAGCATACAATGAGCAATTTAAAGAAGTGATTGAAACACTTCACTTTGGATATACTACAGACAGATTTTAACTTTTAGGTCCACCACAATATGGTGCAAGAAGAGAAAAATAAGATTAACATTAATATTAAGGTAAGATGACATTGCATGTTCACCCAAGGACATCATAATGTCTAACAAGCATCCACACAGGGAAAAATACCTTCCTACTGCATGCTGTTGACTCATAACATCTGAAGAGAACTATGAAGAACTTTTAAACTGCTAACAATGCCATCCAAGAATACACAGTACAACACGTCTTCCCCATTTTATTTTCATTGTCTGAACAAAGGACAAAGAAGTTACTCACCTTGTGCAGTAACAATGGCTCAAAATGTCCCCCCCCATGGCTGCCCCCCTGTAGGTATGCTTGCGTCCCTGTGCTGATAATGGGAGAATTTTTGTAGCAGTGTCCTTTGGGCCCACATATGTGCTGTCTTTTCTTGTGCTCATGTTGCCGCTCTCCAGATTTGAGATAATGACATCCTTGAAGAAGGCAACAGATGAGGAGACTGACCTTGTTGAGTGTGTATGAATGGCATCTGGAGGGATCATATGACGAACTTGGTAACAAAGTCTGATACAGCTCGAGACCCACTTGGAAAGTCTTTGGGCTGATATTGCTGAGCCCTTGGAACTTTCCACCATGCAGAGCAAAAGCCTAGGGGAGTTCCTGAAGGCCTTTGTCCTGTCCAGGTAGAAGGCCAGGGTTCTCCTGACATCCAGATACACAATATATCCTCCATGTTGTCTTGGTGAGGCTTGGAGTAGAAGACTGGAAGGTGAATCAACTGATGTGAAAGTAGGAAGTTATCTTAGGGATGAATTCTGGATGCAGTCTGAGCATAACTTTATCCGGAAGAATACCATGTAAGGAGTATGTGCCATCAGAGATACTCTCTCTCCTATTTTCCTGGTCAAGATAATCACTACCAGGAAGGCTACTACCAGGATAGGTATGTTAGTGAACAGGTGTCCATGGTTTCAAAGGGGAGCCTGGTCAGTCCCTAAAGTACAAGATTCAGGTCCCATGTGGTGGCAGGAAGCCGAAGTCGAGGGAAAAAGTTTACTATGCCCCTGAGGAACCTTTTTGTAGTTAGGTGTGACAGCACTGAGTACTCTACAGGTTGGTGAAAGGCTTTAATAGCCGCTAGATGGACCCTGAGAGAACTTAGAGATAGTCCGAACCATTTTAGGGTTAAAGCATAGTCTAGGATATGTAGAAGAATTGCAGACGCTGGGAAGATTTGTTGGGACACGTACCAAATCTGAAACCTGGACCATTTCTGCAGGTAAGTGCATCATGTCTCTTGAACAGAAGCTTTCTAGGCGTTGGAACGAACCAATCAGCAGCCATGCTTTGAGGCAGAGAATTCCCAGGTTGAGATGTAGGGTATGTCCTTTGCTCTGTGAGAGGAGGTGCGGAATCACCAGGAGATCAGCAGACATGTTGCAAGCTGAGAGAGGTAAGGGTACCACACCTGCCTCAGCCAAGTAGGAGCACTCAGAATGACACAAGCTCCATCTCTTTATTTTCAGCAGGACCTTTGACAGTGAGGGAAATGGAGAGAAGGTGTAGAAAAGGTCCCTGTCCCAGAGGAGGAGGAGAGCATCACCTAAGGAGTGTTACCCCATCCCCAGTCTGGAGTATTAGCATGGACACTTCTTGTTCAGCTGAATGGCAAATAGATCTGTAGACAGCATCCCCCATTGCCTGAATAGGTCATGAAGTACCTATATATGGTGCATCTCCCACTCACGGTCATGTGGGAATTTGCAACTGATACTGTCCGCTACTGAGTTTTGTGTACCCAAAAATATGCTGCAGACAGTGAAACATCATGGGAGATTTCCAAATCTATAATCTCATGGCTTCTGCGCAAAGCAAGGGCGATCTGGCTCCCCTCTGCCAACTGATGTAGTACGTACAGGCAACGCTGTCTGTCAGGATTTGTGTGTGTGATCATGTCATAAACAGATAGCTAAGGGTTTGGGGGGCGTGTCATAAACAGATAGCTAAGGGTTAATGTCTCTTTCACCTGAAGCACCTGACCAGAGGACCAATCAGGAAACCGGATTTTTTCAACTTTGGGTGGAGGGAATTTAGTCTCTGAGTCTTTTGTCTGCTTTCCTGCTTTCTCTGAGCTTTGGAGAAGTACTTTCTACTTTCTAGTCTTCTGTTTCTAAGTGTAAGGACAAAGAGATCAGATAGTAAGTTCTATGGTTTCTTTTCTTTGGTATTTGCATGAATATAAGTGCTGGAGTGCTTTGATTTGTATTCTTTTTGAATAAGGCTGTTTATTCAATATTCTTTTAAGCAATCGACCCTGTATTGTATCATCTTAATACAGAGAGACCATTTGTATTTTTCTTTCTTTTTATATAAAGCTTTCTTTTAAGACCTGTTGGAGTTTTTATTTACTTCAGGGAAATTGAGTCTGTACTCACCAGGGAATTGGTGGGAGGAAGAAATCAGGGGAGATCTGTGTGTTGGATTGCTAGCCTGATTTTGCATTCCCTCTGGGGGAATAGGAAAGTACTTTTTGTTTCCAGGATTGGGAACAGAGAGGGGGAATCACTCTGTTTGGATTCACAGAGCTTGTGTCTGTGTATCTCTCCAGGAGCACCTGGAGGGGGGAAGGGAAAAAGGATTATTTCCCTCTGTTTTGAGACTCAAGGGATTTGGGTCTTGGGGTCCCCAGGGAAGGTTTTTCAGGGGGACCAGAGTGCCCCAAAACACTCTAATTTTTTGGGTGGTGGCAGCAAGTACCAGGTCCAAGCTGGTAACTAAGCTTGGAGGTTTTCATGCTAACCCCCATATTTTGGACGCTAAGGTCCAAATCTGGGACTAAGGTTATAACATGAGTAGCAGCGGTGGGATATAGACAGAATCCAGAAGCCAGTAGGAATATTATATTTTTCTTTTCTCTGCTAAGGGCTTTTTAGCAGAGAGAGAAACAGTTGGTTTTAAAAGGGAACCAGAGAGAATTTTTTTTTCTGCTCTCTCTGGCAGTTTGTGGCTTGCATGTTAAGCGAGAAGCCATTACCAAACTGTTAAGGGTCTTTTGTCATGCAATAGCCCTCCCATTAGGAGGCAAGTACCAGCACTTATATGCATGCAAATAAAGTGGTTTTTCTGGTTTACTTTCATTGAACATTAGCTAGAGAGAGAAAGGGAAAAAAGCACTGTTGCTAGGCAGACTTCAGGAGGCAACAGAGAACCTGCAGTGCAGAAGATAAACACCGGAGGGCACCCAAACCCAAGAAAACAGGAACCATGACTTCTAAGGCAAAAATTGAGGCCAAAGAACAATTCAGAGAAGCTGAACACAGGCGACAACTGGAAATAAAACAAAAAGAGATGGAGATGAAAGAAAGAGAAGAACAGATCAAAGAGGCAGCCTACCAAAGAGAACAGGCAGCCTACCAAAGAGAACAGGCAGCCCAAGAGGCAGCACACAAAAGAAAACTAGAAGAAGAAGAGGTGGCCTACCGAAGGAAACAAGCAGAAGAAGAGTTGGCCCACAGAAGGAAGCAAGAAGAAGAAGAGGCGGCCCACCGCCGAGACATGGAAAAACACCAAAAAGAAATGGAAAAACAACAAAAAGAAATGGAAAAACAACAAAAAGAGAATGAAGAGAAGGAAAAACAGAGAAAACATGAACTGGACTTGGCAAAAGCTGGGCTGCCTGTGCCAGCCAACCCTAACAACCCGGCGCCAAATATTGCTCCACAGCACAGGAAATTTCCCACCTACAAGGCAGGTGATGACACCGAGGCCTTCTTGGAAAATTTTGAAAGAGCCTGTCTTGGGTACAACATCCCCGAAGACCAGTACATGGTAGAATTGAGGTCACAGCTCAGTGGACCTTTAGCAGAGGTGGCAGCTGAAATGCCTAAGCTGCAAATGAATGACTATAAACTTTTTCAAACCAAGGCCAGATACCGAATGGGGATAACCCCAGATCATGCCCGTCGGCGCTTCAGAACCCAAAAGTGGAAACCAGAGGTGTCATTTCCCAAACACGCCTACTACATTGCAAAAAACTATGAGGCCTGGATAACAGGAAACAACATTCAAACCTTGGAAGAACTGAACCTCCTCATACAAATGGAGCAGTTCTTGGATGGTGTTCCTGAAGACATCACACGGTACATACAAGATGGAAATCCCAAAGATATCGCTGAGGCGGAGGAGATTGGAGCCAAATGGATGGAACTGGCAGAAAGCAAGAAAGCTACTGTCAAGGGGAACGATTACCCCAGGGGGCACACAGACCATAAACCCTACAACCGAGGACAGCCAAAGACCCCACATACCACCCAAGTAAAGCCACACATACCCTACCCTTCAACCTCACCCGTCTCCAGTAACTCACCTCGGCCCAGTGACCCATCAGATGGAAGATGCTTTAAGTGTAATGAACTGGGACATATCAAGGCCAACTGTCCCAAGAACACCATGCGAGTGCAATTCATTACACCACCATCACACCAAAGATCCCCAGGCCCGGATGCCTCTCAAATACCCTTGGAGCGAAGGGAAAATTTGAGAGTGGGCGGAAAGAAGGTTACTGCGTGGAGAGACACGGGGGCACAAGTGTCAGCTATCCACCAATCCTTCGTTGACCCCAAATTTATCAACCCAAAGGCCAAAGTTACAATTTACCCCTTCATGTCACAAGCTGTAGACTTGCCTACAGCTCAACTGCCTGTCCAGTACAAAGGCTGGTCAGGAATGTGGACTTTTGCAGTCTATGACAATTATCCTATCCCCATGCTACTGGGGGAAGACTTGGCCAACCAGGTGAGGCGGGCCAAGAGAGTGGGAATGGTTACACGTAGCCAAACCAGGCAAGCTTCCAGACCCATTCCTGTTCCTGAACCGTCCACAGAGGCCCCGTCTGTGTTACCAGAGACCCAGACAGAGGTAGTGGACCCGGATTCCATGCCTACCACTGAAACAGCCACAGCATCTCCAGTCCCAGGCCCGGAACTGGAACAGCAACCAGCACCAGCAAGTGCAACCACATCTTCAACCTCAACGCCAGAGGGCGCCAGCGAGCCAGAACTGGCAGAAGCAAAAGACAGCCATACCCAAAAGGCTCAGCCAGAGCCTGAAATACCCTCAGGTGCACCAGCGGAGAGCGGTTCACCAGCAACGGAAACAACCCCATCACCTACATCGCTTCCAGAGGGACCAAGCCCAAGTCCACAGTCTGAGGAAGAACTGGTGACCCCAGCCTCAAGGGAACAGTTCCAGACTGAGCAGGAAGCAGATGACAGCCTTCAGAAAGCTTGGGCGGCGGCACGGAGCACCCCACCACCTCTCAGCTCTTCTAATCGATCCCGGTTTGTTATAGACCAAGGACTTTTATACAAGGAAATTCTTTCTGGTGGACACCGGGAAGAATGGCAGCCGCAAAAACAGTTGGTGGTTCCAACTAAGTACCGGGGGAAGCTCTTAAGCTTAGCCCATGATCATCCCAGTGGCCATGCTGGGGTGAACAGAACCAAGGACCGGTTGGGGAAGTCCTTCCACTGGGAGGGGATGGGCAAGGACGTTGCCAAGTATGTCCGGTCTTGTGAGGTATGCCAAAGAGTGGGAAAGCCTCAAGACCAGGTCAAGGCCCCTCTCCAGCCACTCCCCATAATTGAGGTCCCATTTCAGCGAGTAGCTGTGGATATTCTGGGCCCTTTCCCAAAAAAGACGCCCAGAGGAAAGCAGTACGTACTGACTTTAGTGGACTTTGCTACCCGATGGCCGGAAGCAGTAGCTCTAGGCAACACCCGGGCTAACACTGTGTGCCTGGCCTTAACAGACATCTTTGCCAGGGTAGGTTGGCCCTCCGACATCCTTACAGATTCAGGGTCTAATTTCCTGGCAGGGACCATGTGGGAACTGTGGGAAACTCATGGGGTGAATCACTTGGTTGCCACCCCGTACCACCATCAAACCAATGGCCTGGTGGAAAGGTTCAATGGAACTTTGGGGGCCATGATACGAAAATTCATCAACGAATTCTCCAATAATTGGGACCTAGTGTTGCAGCAGTTGCTGTTTGCCTACAGGGCTGTACCACATCCCAGTTTAGGGTTTTCACCATTTGAACTTGTGTATGGTCACGAGGTTAAGGGGCCATTACAGTTGGTGAAGCAGCAATGGGAGGGGTTTACGCCTTCTCCAGGAACTAACATTCTGGACTTTGTAAGCAACCTACAAAGCACCCTCCGACACTCTTTAGCCCTTGCTAGAGAGAACCTAAAGGATGCTCAAGAAGAGCAAAAGGCCTGGTATGACAGACATGCCAGAGAACGTTCCTTCAAGGTAGGAGACCAGGTTATGGTCTTGAAGGCGCAACAGGCCCATAAGATGGAAGCATCATGGGAAGGGCCATTCACGGTCCAAGAGCGCCTGGGAGCTGTAAACTACCTCATAGCATTTCCCAATTCCTCACTAAAGCCTAAAGTGTACCATGTTAATTCTCTCAAGCCTTTCTATTCCAGAGACTTACAGGTTTGTCAGTTTACAGTCCAGGGAGATGATGCTGAGTGGCCTGACGGTGTCTACTACGACGGGAAAAAAGACGGTGGCGTGGAAGAGGTGAACCTCTCAACCACCCTGGAACGTCTGCAGCGGCAACAAATCAAGGAGCTGTGCACTAGCTTCGCCCCATTGTTCTCAGCCACCCCAGGACGGACTGAACGGGCATACCACTCCATTGATACAGGTAATGCTCACCCAATCAGAACCCCACCCTACCGAGTGTCTCCTCATGCCCAAGCTGCTATAGAACGGGAGATCCAGAACATGCTACAGATGGGTATAATCCGTTCATCTACCAGTGCATGGGCATCTCCAGTGGTTCTGGTACCCAAACCAGATGGGGAAATACGCTTTTGCGTGGACTACCGTAAGCTAAATGCTCTAACTCGTCCGGACAACTATCCAATGCCACGTACCGATGAGCTATTGGAAAAGTTGGGACGTGCCCAGTTCATCTCTACAATAGACTTAACCAAGGGGTACTGGCAAGTACCGCTAGATGAACCTGCCAAGGAGAGGTCAGCATTCGTCACCCATGCAGGGGTGTATGAATTCAATGTCCTTCCTTTCGGCCTTCGAAATGCACCCGCCACCTTCCAGAGGCTGGTAGATGGTCTACTAGCTGGACTGGGAGAATTTGCAGTTGCCTACCTCGATGATGTGGCCATTTTTTCAGACTCCTGGCCCGAACACCTACTACACCTGGAAAAGGTCTTTCAGCGCATCAGGCAGGCAGGACTAACTGTTAAGGCCAAAAAGTGTCAAATAGGCCAAAACAGAGTGACTTACCTGGGGCACCAGGTGGGTCGAGGAACCATAAACCCCCTACAGGCCAAGGTGGATGCTATCCAAAGGTGGCCTGTCCCACGGTCCAAGAAGCAGGTCCAATCCTTCTTAGGCTTGGCCGGATACTACAGGCCATTTGTACCACACTACAGCCAAATCGCTGCCCCACTGACCGACCTGACCAAAAAGACCCAGCCAAATGCCGTTAAGTGGACTGATGAGTGTCAAAAGGCCTTTACCCAGCTTAAGACGATGCTCATGTCTGACCCTGTGCTCAGGGCCCCGGACTTTGACAAGCCATTCCTAGTAACCACAGATGCATCTGAACGTGGTATAGGAGCAGTGCTCATGCAGGAAGCAACAGATCACAACTTCCATCCTGTCGTGTTTCTCAGCAAGAAACTGTCTGAGAGGGAAAGTCACTGGTCAGTCAGTGAAAAGGAATGCTATGCCATTGTGTACGCCCTGGAAAAGCTACGCCCATATGTTTGGGGACGGCGGTTCCAACTACAAACTGACCATGCTGCACTAAAGTGGCTTCATACTGCCAAGGGGAACAACAAGAAACTTCTTCGTTGGAGTTTAGCTCTCCAAGATTTTGATTTTGAAATTCAACACATCACAGGAGCTTCTAACAAAGTAGCTGATGCACTCTCCCGTGAGAGTTTCCCAGAATTCAGTAGTTAAAAAGTGTTCTTAAAATGTAGAAGTCTGTTAGTTATATACTTAGGAGTATATGTAAAGGTGTATGTGTTGTATTAATCTGTTTATTTTAATGTTCTAGAAGGAAATCGCCGCCAGTGAGCTTCCCCACTGTCTGCAATTTGGGGGGCGTGTCATAAACAGATAGCTAAGGGTTTGGGGGGCGTGTCATAAACAGATAGCTAAGGGTTAATGTCTCTTTCACCTGAAGCACCTGACCAGAGGACCAATCAGGAAACTGGATTTTTTCAACTTTGGGTGGAGGGAATTTAGTCTCTGAGTCTTTTGTCTGCTTTCCTGCTTTCTCTGAGCTTTGGAGAAGTACTTTCTACTTTCTAGTCTTCTGTTTCTAAGTGTAAGGACAAAGAGATCAGATAGTAAGTTCTATGGTTTCTTTTCTTTGGTATTTGCATGAATATAAGTGCTGGAGTGCTTTGATTTGTATTCTTTTTGAATAAGGCTGTTTATTCAATATTCTTTTAAGCAATCGACCCTGTATTGTATCATCTTAATACAGAGAGACCATTTGTATTTTTCTTTCTTTTTATATAAAGCTTTCTTTTAAGACCTGTTGGAGTTTTTATTTACTTCAGGGAAATTGAGTCTGTACTCACCAGGGAATTGGTGGGAGGAAGAAATCAGGGGAGATCTGTGTGTTGGATTGCTAGCCTGATTTTGCATTCCCTCTGGGGGAATAGGAAAGTACTTTTTGTTTCCAGGATTGGGAACAGAGAGGGGGAATCACTCTGTTTGGATTCACAGAGCTTGTGTCTGTGTATCTCTCCAGGAGCACCTGGAGGGGGGAAGGGAAAAAGGATTATTTCCCTCTGTTTTGAGACTCAAGGGATTTGGGTCTTGGGGTCCCCAGGGAAGGTTTTTCAGGGGGACCAGAGTGCCCCAAAACACTCTAATTTTTTGGGTGGTGGCAGCAAGTACCAGGTCCAAGCTGGTAACTAAGCTTGGAGGTTTTCATGCTAACCCCCATATTTTGGACGCTAAGGTCCAAATCTGGGACTAAGGTTATGATAGATCAGTAGGAGGAAATGGGTACAGGAATTCTGACCACTCTCAGCTTGAGGAGATTGATGTGGAGAGATATCTCCATGGGAGACCATTTGCCTTGTGTCATGAGGCCATTTAGGTGCATGCCCCAACCTATGAGTGATATCTTGGTGGCAAGGAGCAATGACAGTGATGTTTTCAAGAAGGAGATCCCTTTGTAAATATTGCCTGGGCCCTTCCACCAGTTTAAGGAGTTTTTGATCCTGATAGGAAGTGACAACCTATCCTTGTTCAGTTTGTAAACCGAGCCAAGCCATATTTGGAGACATGGCATGTGAAGCCTGGCATGAGGTATCATCACCGTGCCCCTGCCACATGTCCCAAGAGTTGGAGGCAAAGCCTGACCAGTATTTGTGGGCTGCTTAGAATGGTGTCTATGAGTAAGACTAAGGATAGGAACCTGTGTTGAGGTAAGAGGGCTTTAGCCTCTAACATGTCATGGTCAGCCCCTATGAATTCCAGGTATTGCACTGGAGTGAGGGTTGACATCTTGGGAGTTGATCTGTAGACTCAGCTCTATAAACAAACGTATCGTAGTGTCAGTGACTTGGTGAGCTTCCCAGAGAGATCGGGCTCTGAGGAGACAATCATCCAGCTATGGATAAATCATTATCCCTCAAGTGCATAAATGAGTTACCACCACTGAGAGAACCTTGGAAAATTCTCTCGGGGCTAATAATAGACCAATGGGAAGCAGTCTGTATTGTTAGTGGTCGTGTCCTAGAGTGAATCTGAGAAATTGTCTGTGAGCTGGCAGATCAAGATGTGAAAATAGACGTCCTAGCAGTTGAGGGCTTAAAACCAGTCTACTTGTCCAATGCTGGAATGATTGTCAATAAGGTGACCATCTTGAATTTTTGAGGCTTGACAAACTTGTTGAGAGCTCTGAAGTCTAGTATGGGTTTCCAACCTCCCTTTCTTTTGGGAATTAGGAAATTATGAGAGTAGAACCCCTTCCCTCATAGATGTTGAGGTACTAGTTCTATGGCTCCTAGCTGGAGGAAGTGACCTATCTTGTGTTATAGTAAACTCTCGTGAGAAGGGTCCCTGAAGAGGGATGAGGAAGAAGGTTGTGAGGGGGTCGGGAGGTAAAACTGAATGGAGTATCCAGTTCAGACAGTCTCACTGGTCTGATGTTATGCAATTCCAGGCACTGTGGAACCCTGCCAATCAGTGGCCAAATGGGTGTGGAACAATGACTAGCTGTGTCAGTTGGGGGGAGTCGTCTAATGGTGCCTTGACCTGCCCATCAAAAGTGGTGTTTAGCTGTAGAGGGCTGGTATAAAGATTGTGGGCCAGATGTTTTCTGTTTAGGGAATTTCCCTTTCTTTATTTGCAGCTTACAGTGGAGCTGAGGTTGGTATTGAGACATGCATGGTCTATGCTTGGACTGCGGACTAAATAGTTTCTTTTGTTCCAGTGTATAGATACCCAGTGACCAGAGGGTAGTCTTAGAATCCTTCAGGATATAAAGGGAGGTGGCAGTTCTCAGCAAAGAGCTTCGTGCCCTCAAAACAGAAGGTCCTCAACCATGGACTGCATCTCTTTTGGGAATCCCGACAAATGAAGCCAGGATGCTCGTTGCATCTTCTCAGTTGTAGAGATGAACCTATCTGCCGTGTCAAGGGCAGAATGCAGCAATGTCTTTACCACTAATTGGCCCTCCTGGATAATGGCCCTGAATGAGTCATGCTGTGCTTCTGGCATTTTTTCAATAAAGTCGTTCAGCTTTGAGTAGTTTATGTAATCATATTTTGCCGTGATGGCCTGGCAGTTGGTGATACGAAATTGTAGAGTGGCTGAGGAGCACACTTTTCTACTGAACAGATCAAAGCATTTCCAATCCATGTTGTAGGGAGAAGCCCTTGACTGGTGGTGTTGGCCAAGAGAGTTGACAGCATCCACAGCGATGGAGTTGGGTGGTGGTGAGAGAATGGGAATTCAGATTCCTTAGCAGGGACATATTTTTTGTCCGCTCACTTGCAGGTCAGGGCTGCTGCTGCTGAGGTTTGCCACATGGTCTTTGCCAGGTTTAAAATGGCCTCATTAATCAGGATGGCACTCTTTGAGGAGGTAGAAGAATAGACGATATCAAGGAGTTGATGGAGGGTATCCTTGACTTTCTCCAGTGGAATCTGGAGAGAGCGTCTGCCACCATCTTTGCCAGTTGCTGAAAGAGATGGAAATTGTCTGCTAAAGATGGTGGAAAAGGCATGATAGCGTCATCTGGAGAGGAGGATACGGTCCTCAGAGTCACTTCCTCTTTGTTACTGGCTTCCTGTTCATCTAAGTTGAAAGGTGGTTCTGAGCCCCTGGATGGGGTGGCCAAGGGAGTGTGCCACAAGAGTTCTTGGGCGAGGCTTGGAGCTCGAGAGATATGTTGGCAGTACGTCACCAAGGGTCCCAATATGGCCATTGGGTTGGTGGCGGAGCCCTAGGGGTGGCCATACCAGAACAGTGGTGGTGGGGCCATCTGTGGATATAGCCTTGAGGTCTGTTGGAGCTTGGGAGAACTGCGACACTACTGCCTCAGGCTTGCTGTCTGAACCTTCACTAGAAAGCAGAGAACATGACATGGCGTGAATATTTCCTGTGCTTGTAGAGGCTCGTACCGAGAAGAGGGAATTCTGGGGCATCCAGAGGTCTTTTGAATGGCAGAGTTCTGTCTGTATAGATCGTCCCAGCATCAGTGGCAGAGCCGGGGGGATGGGGATCTTGTCCACACCGGTGGCTACTGTGCTGATCAAGCCACCACTGGTGGTACAGATGCAGGTTCGCATACCAGGATAATCTTTTTAGAGGAGTGCTTACTCCTATCCTTCGGTGCCAATGACTCAGTGCCCATGCCCATCAGGTCCATGTGCCTGTCAGCAGTACTGGTTACTGTTGGTTTCCGTGAGCCATGGGTGCCGGTCTGAGATGGTCTCAGTGCTGAAGATAGCCACAAGCAATCACCATCTTGTTCGCTATCTTAGGACTTATGAACGGGGCTTCCTGCTCTCTTCTTAGAAGATTTGAGATACGGGTCTGCAGCCTCCTTCGACCCACAGCCCTCAGATGTAGAAGGCTGTAGGGGAGACTCATGACTACCAGGTGACTGGGGTTGGAGAGCTACCTCCATTAAAAACAGTGTTTTGGCAGAGCTCTCTATTTTTGTGGGATCCTGGCCAGAGCTGTTGACAAAGACCACACTTCTGTTGTACGTGACCTTCCCCAAGGCAGTGAATGCATGGAGAGTGTTTACCTGTGATCAGGATTGCCTCTTTACAAGTTAGACACTTCTTCAAGCCTGGCAAACAGAGCATAGGCTGTTGGTGGAAAGGGCACTTGATAGGGGAGAAAAGGTGGGAAGAAAAAAATTATTTTTCTGTTTTTGAGAGAGAGAAAGAGGAAAAGAAAGGAAAACTACAACTAGAATAATAACTAGGAGACTACAATGGATAAGTAGATTAAGATAAATCAGTGGACTGCTAATGGCTCCATCTCTAGCCAGGGTGGTTGAAAAGGAACTGAGGAAGGTTAGCCCACACGCACTGGATCGTCTTGTGGTGTAGCATGAGGAGACACAGCGCATGAGTGGGCCCAACGGACACTGCTATCAAAGTTCTGTGATCAGCAGGGCAGGGATGCAAGCACACCTACAGTGGAGCACCCATAAGGACTCTACTTTGAAGAACAACTTTCCAGGTGCAATCATTCTGAACATCCAATGTATTGCCACTCAGAACACTATTTACTACTCATTGAAACGGCAGTAGTGATTAACAGTGCTACAGTTAAATAACTCCTAAAGTTATTCTGCAACCAGTTAGCCGAAAAGACGATTACTTACCTTTGTGACTGTTGTTCGAGATGTGTTGCTCATATCCATTCCAATTAGGTGTGCGCACGCCACGTGCACGTTCGTCAGAAGATTTTTTACCCTAGCAACACTCGGTGGGTAGGCTAGGCGCCCCTTGGAGTGGCGCCACTATGGCACCGGATATATACCCCTGCCGACCCAGCCACCCCTCAGTTCCTTCTTGCCGACTACTCCGACAGTGGGGAAGGAGGGCGGGTTTGGAATGGATATGAAAAACACATCTCGAAGAACAGTCACAAAGGTGAGTAACCGCCTTTTCTTCGAGTGCTTGCTCATATCGATTCCAATTAGGTGATTCCCAAGCCTTACCTAGGCGGTGGGGTCAGAGTTAGATGTCGCAGAATGCAAAACTGCTGAGCCAAAGGCTGCATTATCATCTCTGGACTGTTGAACCAGAGCATAATGTGAAGCGAAGGTGTGGATCGAAGACCAGGTAGCTGCACGACATATCTCCTGGATAGGTACACGAGCCAGGAAGGCGGCAGACGAAGCCAGAGCCCTGGTAGAATGCGTGGTGAGGTGGCTCGAGAGAACGTGAGTCAAGTCATAACAAGTAAGGATGCACGTCGTCACCCAAGATGAAATTCTCTGGGATGAGATAGGGAGACCCTTCTGTTCGCCACTGCGACGAAGAGCTGGAGCGTTTTACGAAATGGTTTTATCCGCTCGATATAAAATGTGAGCGCTCTACGGATGTCCAGGGAGTGCAATTGTTGCTCCCATCGCGATAAGTGCAGCTTCGGGAGGAAGACCGGAAGAAAGATGTCCTGGTTAACATGAAAGGCGGAAACCACCTTAGGGAGGAATGCCAGGTGTAGTCGCAACTGCACCTTATCCGTGTGAAACACAGTATACAGTGGGTTCACCGTGAGAGCACGAAGCTCGGACACTCGTCTGGCCGATGTAATAGCTACGAGAAAAGCTGTCTTCCAGGACAGGTATAGCAATGAGCATGTTGCCAATGGCTCAAATGGGGCAGACATAAGTCTGGTTAGAACCAGGTTGAGGTCCCATGTTGGGGTGGGGCGGCGTACTTGGGGGTATAGGCATTCCAGGACTTGAGAAATCCAGTAACTATAGTGTGCGAGAACACGGAGTGGCCACTCTCCCCTGGGTGGAAGGTAGAGATGGCCGCCAAGTGCACCCTCAATGCCCTGCTGCTTAAGAGACCAGAGGTAGTCCAAGATGGTAGGGATCGAGACCTCAGTGGGAGTAACATTCTGCGTTCTGCACCAGCAGGAGAAACGCTTCCACTTGGCCAGATACACTGACCAAGTGGAAGGCTTCCTGCTACCCAGGAGTACTTGTTGTACTGAGGCAGAGCAACGCAACTCTGACTGGTTTACCCACGCAACAGCCACGCCGTGAGGTGAAGGGCCTGCAGGTCGGGGGGGCAAAGACTGCCGTGGTCCTGAGTTACGAGGTCTGGGTGGAGAGGCAGGGTAATTGGGTTGGCTATCGACAGGTTGAGCAGCGCGGTGTACCAGTGTTTCCTGGGCCACGCTGGAGCGATCATGATTAGGTGTGCTCTGTCCCTGCGGAGTTTTAGCAGGACCTTGTGAACCAGCGGGAACGGTGGGAAGGCATAGAGCAGCCAGTTCTTCCACAGCATTAGGAACGCGTCCGAGATCGATCCCGGTGAAAGACCCTGGAAGGAGCAGAACATCTGGCATTTCCTGTTCGCGTGGGAAGCCAACATGTCTATGTGGGGCAATCTCCACTTCTGGAAAACCGAATGAATAACATCCGGGCGTATCGACCACTCGTGGCACAGGAAGGACCTGCTCAGTTGATCCGCCAGAGTGTTCTGAACCCCTGGGAGAAAGGACACTACCAGGTCTATCGAGTGGGCTATGCAAAAGTCCCAGAGTCAGATGGTCTCCTGACAAAGGGGGGAAGATCGAGTCCCTCCCTGTTTATGTAATTCATGGCTGTTGTGTTGTCTGTAAACACTGAGACACAACGGCCTTGTAAATGTTGCTGGAACGCCTGGCACGCCAGGCGGACTGCTTTCAGCTCTCAGACATTTATGTGTAGCGCTAGTTCCTGAGATGAACAGAGGCCTTGAGTACGAAGGAGTCCGAGGTGAGCACCCCAGCCAAGAGATGACGCGTCTGTCGTCAGGGACATTGAGGGTTGAGGCGGATGGAACGGCAGCCCTGTACACACCAGGGAGGGAGTCAGCCACTAGTCTAGGGAGCCTAGAGTGCTCGGGGAAATGGTGACTATAGTGTCTATGGGGTCCCTGCCCGGGCAGTATACCGAGTTGAGCCAAGTTTGGAGAGGACGGAGGTGGAGTCTGGCGTATTTGGTCATGAACGTGCAGGCAGCCATGTGGCCTAGGAGACCGAGACAAGTGCAAGTCGAGGTCGTCGGGAAATTCTGTACACCTCGGATGATTATTGCCATTGCCTGAAACCACGGCTGTGGTAAGTAGGCCTTGGCTAGACTGGAGTCCAAGGTAGCTCCTATGAAGTCTAACCTCTGTGTGGGAACCAGAGTGGATTTCTCCATATTGATCATCAGGCCTAGACGTGCGAATAGGTCCTTGACGATGCCCACATGCTGGGTGACTTGAGTCTTGGAGGCTCCTCGGATGAGCCAATTGCCCAGATACGGAAAAACGTGTATCTGACATCGGTGGAGATATGTGGCGACTACGGCCATACACTTTGTAAATACCCTTGGGGCCACAGAAAGGCCAAAGGGCAGGACCGTAAACTGGAAGTGCTGATGGTCGGCTACGAAGCAAAGGTACCTCCTGTGCGGAGGAGAAATGGCGATATGAAAGTATGCGTCCTTCATATCGAGGGCAGCATACCAGTCTCCAGGATCCAAGGACGGGATAATGGTCCCCAAGGATACCATGTGGAACTTCAACTTAATCATAAACTGGTTGAGTCCTCACAGGTCTAAGATAGGTCTGAGACCTCCCTTTGACTTGGGGATTAGGAAATAACGGGAGTAAAACCCCTTGCCCTTTTCGTCCTTTGGTACCTCCTCTATCGCTCCCATGGCAAGGAGCGTCCGCACCTCTTGCAAGAGGAATTGCTCGTGAGGGGGTCCCTAAAGAGGGATGGAGTTGAAACAAATTGGAGGTGGTATCCATATTCCACCGTGCGTAGGACCCTGAGATCTGAGGTTAACTGGGACCATGCCGGGAGGAAGTAGGAGAGACGGTTGGAGAAGGGAGAAAAAGGATCCTGGCCTGTAACTGGAAGGTCGTCCTCGGGCGCACCTTCAGAAGATGGACTTTGGTCCTGCTGGTGGTTTCGAGGGACCTTGGCTTTGGCCCCCTTGGGGTCCTGACTGGCGCCTACGCCCACCTCATCCGCGCCGCCTGCCAAAGTCTTGTCTGTGTCTAGGCACAAAGTACGGGCGGTGAGGCTGGGGACGGAAAGGCCTGTGTTGGGTCACTGGCGTATGCATGCCTAGAGGACGCATTATGACCCTATTGTCCTTCAGGCTTTGCAGTCTAGGGTCAGTCTTTTCCAAGATAAGACCTTTATTACCATCAAACGGCAAGTCCTGGATGGTATACTGCAGCTCCGGTGTGAGGTTGGAAACCTGTAGCCATGAGATGCGTCTCATGGCAACACCCGAGGCCAGAGTCCTGGCCGCTGAGTTGGCTGCATCTAACGAGGCCTGGAGGGAAGTTCTGGCCACCTTTTCCCCTTCCTCCAAGAAGGCAGCGAACTCTTGGTGGGAGTCTTGAGGGAGTAGCTCCATAAACCTACCCACCTCCGCCCAGGTGTTGCAATTATAGCGGCTGAGCAGGGCTTCTTGATTTGCCACCCAGAGCTGTAGGGCGCCTGCCGAGTACACTTTGCGGCCGAGCAGGTCCATTCGCCTAGCCTCTTTCGACTTCGGGGCTAGCGCCTGTTGGCCAAGGTGCTCCCTCTCATTAACGGACTGAATGACTAGTGAGCAGGAAGGAGGATGGACATACAAATACTCGTACCCCCTAGAGGGTACCACGTATTTACGCTCAACTCCCCTGGCCGCAGGAGGGATAGAGGCTGGAGATTGCCATATAGCGTCGGCATTGGCTTGGATGGTCCGAATAAATGGTAGGGCAACTCCGGTGGGGGTATCCGCTGAGAGAATGCTCACTACCGGGTCCTCTACCTTTGGGACTTCCTCCACTTGGAGGTTCATATTGAGAGCTACCCTCCTGAGGAGGCCCTGATGGGCTCTCAGGTCAATTGAGGAGGATGTTCCTGCCACCGCCTCATCCGGAGAAGAGGAAGAGGAGATGCCGGGGACGAGCGGGTCCCGTGTGGCCTCTTGCTCTTGGGCAACCTTCTGCTCCAGTGGGACCGGGGAGACCAGTGGGTGGACTGGTGCTTCCTCCGTACCAGCCGGAGGGGAACGGCTAGCTGTTGCCTCTGGCACTCAGTGCTCTGATGGGGCAGAGCGAGACGGAACTACTGGAGCACCTTGGGCCTGGTGGTACACCCAAGGTGCCCAGAAGGACTACTGATGTGGGCCTTGGTCCTGGGTCTGGGCCTCTTGAAAGACTCCAGTGGGCACATCTGAATCGCGGTCCTGAGCATAAGAGCTGTCCGCATGGGATGACACTGAAGTGTGTCTGGATGGCCATGGAGCAGCGGAGAAGCCCTGGGCCGAGTTCCTGTCTCTAGTGGACCTTGCTCTACTCGGCACCGGAGACCTCTACCGGGAGGCATACCGGTACCAGGAACGAGATCGGGACCTGTGACGGGAGCAGTGCCGGGAGCAGTGCCGGAAGGTCGACCGAGATCTCAAGGCTCGACGTCAGGAGCAGCTATGGGAGTCACGGTGCCTGGAACGGTGCCGAGAATAGCGGACCGCTGAACGGGATACCGACCGGTGCCGCGAGTGCGACCAGTACCAAGGAGAACGGTGCCAGGACTGCGAACAGCATCGGGAGCACCATCGGGACCTAGAACGTCTGCAGGACCGTGACTGTGAACGGTGCTGGTCCGCTGTGCCGACAGAAGGTGTCTTATCAAGGCTGGCTTGCCTATAGACTGTATTACCCGCACCGGCGGTGCCGGGGGTAGAGGCAGCGTCGACTCTGTCATGGCAGTCAGATCCCTCACCATTGAGAATGTCTCTGGCGTGGATGGGATAGTAAGCTCTACCGCGGCTCGTGCCGGGGAGCTAACAGGCACCGGATTTGACGGCCCTTGTGGGACCGGAATCGACGGTGCCGATGTTGTCGGTGCTGCGGCGGGTGTCGGCGCTGGGCGATCCAACTTAGACGAACTCTCTGGCTGTGGTGCAGGTGGCACAGAAGCAGCAGGAGTCTTAGTCTCTCTTGACCTTAGGGAGAGGGAATGGTGTGGAGCCGACTTCGGTGCCGGCAATGGCCAGTGCCGAGAGGCCTTGGCAGCACAGGCGCAGTCCGGTGCCGAGGAGGCACTTCTGCCCACCGATTGACCAGCGCTCGGTGCTGAAGGCGGAGGGGTGAGAGCCGCCTCCATGAGGAGCTGTTTAAATCTGAAGTCCCGCTCCTTTTTTGTTCGTGGCTTGAAAGCCTTGCAAATGTGACACTTAGCTGTCAGGTGCGATTCCCCGAGGCACTTCAGACCGGAGTCATGTGGATCTCCTCTTGGCATCGGTTTGCGACAGGCCGAGCATGGTTTGAAACCCGGTGAACCGGGCATGGGCCCCGGCACCAGGTGCGGGGAAGGGGCTAATCCCCAAACCCTTCTTAACTATATTACACTAACTATGCTATAAACAGATAAACTAAGTATAACTATATAAAAAGTTTACAACTATCTACACAATAATGAACGAGAGAACTACGAGTAGCTAGGGAAGTGGAGGTCAGCTAAGCCGCGCTCCACTGTTCCAACGACCGACACAGGCGGTAAGAAGGAACTGAGGAGTGGCTGGGTCAGCAGGGGTATATATCCAGTGCCATAGCGGCGCCACTCCAGGGGGCGCCCAGCCGACCCACCGAGTGTTGCCAGGGTAAAAAGTCTTCCAACGAACGTGCATGCGCACACCTACTTGGAATTGATATGAGCAAACACTCGAAGAAGAATGGCTAGTTAACTGAAAGGGGAGAGACTGATGCCCCAGCTTCTCAATAACACACTGTGGACCTCACAACAAGGTTATGTCTCTATTTGCGTCGAGTACCTCAAGAATGTTGAAATTTACAAAGAACACGAAGACAAAGCAAGGAATTTTAAAGACACTAAACATAAAAGTAATTGAAGGTGGTTTCAGAGGGAATTGATAGATTACATGCTGACAATATTACTGTCAATATCAGTGAAAATCTGGTTTATCTAATTAAAGAACTGGAACCACACAAGAACAAAATCAAAAAATGATTCAGACATGTATCATGCTTCCATTACTTAACCAACATGCCCAATGACATGTACAAAAGTTATAGGTTAAGACCAGAACTGAAATATGGTTGGTAGTCAGAAGCTTCTTCCTTCTCTTCTAGTTTTTAAAATTGAAAATGCAGTCCTCCAGGAAAAATTCTATCCCAAAACTACCTTTGCAAAGGAGGTTCTGATTGTGCAGGAGTGGCCAATCTGTGGCTCCAGACCCACATGCGGCTCTTTAGAAGTTAACATGCAGCTCCTTGTATAGGCACCAACTGTGGGGCTGGAGCTACAGTCGACAACTTTCCAATGTGCTGGGGGGGTGCTCACTGCTCAACCCCTGGCTCTGCCGCCACTCCACCCCTTCCCACACCCTCCTCTGAGCCTGCTTTGCCCTCGCTCCTCCCTCTCCCCACCTCCTGCACACCACAAAACAGCTGATCGGGAGGGGGAGGTGCTGACCAGTGGAGCTGCCGGTGGGCTGGAACAGAGCTGATGGGGCGGCTGCTGACACATTACTGTGGCTCTCTGGCAATATACATTGGTAAATTCTGGCTCCTTCTCAGGCTCAGGTTGGCCACTCCTGTGATTGTGTGTTGTAACAAAACTCGGAAAGCCATGACAACAGGACACTTGAATTTAGAGTTCTGTCAGTTTTTTAAAAGAAGACTTCTTGCCTAGTCAGTTCTGCATCAATTGTTTTTAGCTTCTTTGATTTGGTCAGAAATTTGCAACAGGCTACCTGCTGAAAAAGCAAATAAGTTGGTAAAAGTGTATTGGTTTCTAAAGGTAGATATAACAGAGTGTTAGGCATAACTGATTACTGGACTGAGAGCTCAGCTGTTTGTGTTCTTGTGTTTTACTTGCAGAACTACAAGCATTTCCTGTAAGAACAATTTCAGCCACACCGCTGCTTATTGACTTGGAGCATCTTTGTCCAATAGCCCACTGGAATTAGAAACTTAAAACAAAAAAAAACAACACATGGGCTCTGAAAACATGGAATGGATACATAACCCTCAGTTTCACAATTTATATGGGACAGAATAAGGAAATTCTCTCAATAGTCAAATTGATATTTGCCCTGTAATTCTCCTTTTGCTGCTGCAAGTGGCAAGAGTAGACGATACGTGAACATTTTCCCAAACAGAACGCGTCACCTGAAATCAGTCAGAGGGCACCAAAGCCATGCATCCAGGTTATTGCTGTATATGTGATACCTTCTACTGTATTCTTGTAATGAGAATAATAGACACCAATGCCCACTGGCAAATCATACTGAAAGGCAGGTAGTACAAAAAGTAGCCACATTGGCACTGCATGATCCAGAATCTTCTGGATTGGTATGGCCAGAAGATTTGTTTAACCATAAGAAGCACTACAGTGCCATCCCTTGAGACTTCCATTATTAGACCAAGAACAGGATAGGAAAAGTTTAATGAGTGCACTGTAGCCTTTGAAGAATTCTAAAAACATCTGGACTAACAGAATTATGGGAAGTCAGGAATAATCTCAAGGACCCTGAAGTCAACTTCATAATCAGATGCATCAGGGTGATCTCCAACGCAGAAATCAACAATATCAATGTTTCTCTGGGAGGAAAGTTATGCGAGCATACTTGGAACAGTACTAGACTATCTCATTACTCAAAAAAGCACTGGGGGGAGGGGGTGGGGGACAGGACGGGACGACAGACTAGCCCAAAGACCAAAAAAGAAAACCCAAAACATCAAATACACTAAAGCAGAAATTATCAAACTGAATTACAGATGACTTGCTAGTGGTCCATAGACAGATGGCTTGGCACATGATGCAACCTTGTCCTTTCTCCCTACCCTGCTCCTTATCAACTTGAGTGCATTAAAAGAAAGTTAAAAATATATTTCACACTTCCTTAATATCACTTTTCCATGAAAACACTTTCTCTAATTGCCGCAGGAATGTAATACCAGGAAAACAGGAGAAAGTCTGCACAATTACAATTCGGAAGGGAGGTGGTCTGTAAAATAATCTCTATATTAAAATGTGATCCACCATACAAAAACGTTTGAGAACCTGCTCCAAGAAAAACCACCAGCACTGAAAAGGGTTCCGATATTAGCCTTTGCTTTTGAAAAGAGGGACCAGCTAACAATGTTTTTCTGTTTCAAGGCCTGTACACATAAGAAACCAGATCAGAACCATTGCATCAGTAAAGAACTCCTCACTGTTCATCTAAGAAGAGGCTCAGACAAACAAAGCAGTTGGGAATGGTTGAAACGTCACAAACAGGGAAGTTCATGCCATCTGGTGATGAAACATCTTATTGCCTCAGAGTTTTTGTTATGGTGACTCGTGAAGTTTATTGTGAGCATGGCCTCAGTATTTTAATCTTAAATATTCTAAGGTACAGGTATGGATTTAATTTGAAATTAACTCCTCTTTAGCCCACCTTTTTATTTTAGATTGTTATGGGACATTCCAGAGTCCAGACAATTATTCTAAACAGACAGCTATAAAATCCAGAAGTAATCTCCTCTTCTTCGTCTGCACTTCATGTGTCCCAATCTGCTTTCTGGTTCATGGTTCCCACCCTTGAAAGGTCACTACATTAAATCAGGTCTATACACGTTATGTATGTTTACACATTTTAAAGATGTATATTCTTCAGTACAATAAATTTATTCTGGTAAGCCCTTTAAAAAGCTATGTATACTCATTTGATACGTGTGTCGAACTAATATCCCAATTACCTTCAGTAGAACTGAGTTGTATGTCTCTGCCAGTATTTTAAATCAGACTGTGAAACTGGCAAACTGAGTATTTTAGAAACTCTTCAAATCTGTTTAAAGATACTTCTTAAATATGCTCAAATTTATAGTGCTGAAAAGGCTTTCAAACCATTTCTAGCACAGTATGATTACATAAGAATGTCTCAAACTCAAGGAAACACTGTTTAAGTTTATCCCATATGTACATTTGAACAGGTTTAAACAACTGGTAATCCTAACACATCAGCCTTCTATCAAAAAGTCTGGTACAATAGATAAACAGAGATCAGACCTTACCTCATCCTGTATCCCACTCGTGGTAGTTAATTTACTCCCATCAGTAACTGTTATAATTATTGCTGGCTCCAGAAAAAAAGGGTTTCTTCCCTAAAAGAAAGTGTAATTACATTAGAAATGCTACATTCAAATATAAAAGGTTCTTGCTTAAACCCACAGTGGTGGACCAATGGCCCAATCCAACACCAACTGAAATCAAGGGAAATATTCCCACTGACTTCAGAGAATGCTGGACTGGGTTTGTAGGTAGATAATTTGGTTCCACGGCAATACTCTAGGCTATGAAGAGGTTCCTCAACCTTTTCACACCTGCAATCCTAGAACCAATATATATATGCTACATATACCTAAAATAGGTCTTTACATTTACTGACTATACATGTCATGTTAAAGTAACAAAAAATAGTTATTCTTTCTGAGAATTTCATTAATTGCACATATGCAAATACTAATGTTCAATAAATCCAATGGCGTAGCTGTTAACAAGTGGAACATTATCTTCACAACCAAAAGATCCTGCAACTCCCTTCTCTATAACCAATCAAAAATTAAGATTTTCAGAATACTATACAATCACAAGAAAACATCTTCACAACCTAAAGGTTGAGAACTAATATTCTAGAAACTGAATTTAGAACTGGGTGGTACCCAGTTATTTGGGTCACATTCCAACCAGAGTGATTTTCTCTCTCACACATGCACACCCACACACCTGTTTAATTAACTATTCAAGTCTTCATAAACATTGACAAGCTCTCTACATCAGCGCCATTTAAGATATAGTGTCCAAAATTACAGAAGACATTTTGTGACTTCGTCTGTCAAAGTGGCTTGAAGGCCTTGGGGTCCTGGTCAACTCATAATTAATCCTTGACAATCAGACCTATGTTGCCACTAGCACTTCTCATTTCCACCACGAGATTGCCAGGAACCTTCAAGAGAAGGATCTAAGCTAGTGTATTCCACCTATGCATGCGTCAATTGTAGTAACCCACTCTGAATTCACTGTATCTGGGGTTGGAGATAGAATCCTATGACAGAGCACCAGGACCATCTCTCTCTGTTCTTTCTTCTGTCCAATGGTTTCTAGTCTGCTTCTGTTGACAGGTCTGAGAAATCTTTGGCTATGTCTACACTTAAAATGTAGCATTGTAAGTGAAGGCACTTACTACAGCAACTAGAGAGATTCTCTGATTGCTATAAGTAATTTACTTCCCTAAGAGGCAGTAGCTAGGTTGACAAAAAATTCTTCTGGATTTTTCACACCCTTGAGACGAAGCAATATTGAGAACTTTTCTGTGCAGTTCTGACCTTTAAAAGCCATAACTGGGTCAGGATTCAGCTATATCAGAGACTACTTCTCCATCCATAATCCACCAAAACAGCTGTGCTCCTTTGGACAAAATAGTTTACAAAACTCAGGTCAAAGCGTTAGAGAAAGCACTCTTAGTCCAGGGATTTAGCTGTGCAGTGACATTTCAGATATTAGACATTTCCATAATCTGAACATTCAGAGCATGCTGCAAGACCCTCCCCTTTGATAAATCTTTCCCACCATAACCAGTATATAAAAAGTGTTTTAGGATAGAAAAGCAGAAGATTCCATGAAGCTGCTCTGGACCTCATCATTCAGACTTAGTTTCGTATTTTTACACAAAAATTTAAGAGCTCCAGGTTAACCCTCAAGATATTTTTCCTAAATGTTTAACACCTACAAAATTTACTATTTTATTGCTACGGAGAACTTAAAACCTCAAGCACTGAAATTCTCAGAAGAAATTGATCTTCACTGTTTAGAGAAACTACATTATAAACCAATTTAACATTCATAAACTGTTTTAAATGTATGTCTAAAGTACACATTCTTTTTTATTCAGTTTGCCAAGATCATCCGGTCTTGTTTTTAAGTTCAAAGCAACAGTTATGCTATGCTATCCTGTCAGTTAGTAGTTTATTACAACCATGAAGCAACAACTGAACGCTAATTACGTTGCAGGTCATTTAATTTAAAACAGATTTCATTATTACAGGAGGAACTCTGAATCACTAGTGAAAAGCATTTACACTACAGCTGATATATATACAGCTAAGGGACAAAAATATCTTGACCTAATCAGTATCATAAATGACATTAACAGTCAGTCTTTTTCATGACTTTATTTGTCCATCATGTTCCATATCTAAACTCTTCCAGATCAGCAATCCTGTGTGAATCATCTTTCAAAGAATTACACTACTTTCTTTATTTCTTTTAAGAGGAACAACCCAATTTTTCAAAACTTCCTATTTGGATGTTTTTATGTACCTCTAACGGACGAAGTATTCTCTCCCAGTCTTACACTAGTGTTGGTGTTCCCATACTCTAGTAAAATCCAGGCTTACCTGCAATTACTTTGGGCCTAAGCCTGAAGACATTCAGGCAAACTTCCTACCGATTTTTTTTTTTAAACTGGTAGAGGACTTCAGTCTTGGAACCCTTCTTGCCTTTTAATTTCAAAAACATTTTAGCTATAAGACAGCTGACTACGGAGGTACTTATTCAAGAACTTACATTGTTATTATTACAGCTATTTACCTAAAAACCCAAAATCTATTGTTCACCAGCAGAATATGTAAGAACAAATTATGCTTAAGGTTGCTGATCTTGCACACCTTTAGAGATGACTAGAACAGTCACGACTGCCAAATCAGAATTCTACCTCCTTGTAATGGTGTCTACATCCGCCTCTCACGAGTGCCCCCTTTCGCTGGCCAATGGTTCTCTCGGCTAGTTTTCAGCGACTCAGCCCTCTGGCTGAGCCGTATACACTGTCCCCTCTTCCAAGGTAAACAGTCCCAAGTTCTTATAATGGCCCTGGCATGGGGCCATAGCTCTTAGGTTCCTTCCCAGAGGCACTGCCTTCTTCAGACACCCAGCTGTGGCCCATCTTGGTACCCTCAGCTGGTGTCCTTTTCAGCAGCCCTCCCTGAGCTCATTCTGCAATCAGACCAGCAGAGACCATCTCAGTACTTTTGTCTGGCCAAGTTCCGTGCTCAGTCTGCTCATAATGACCTTTTGATGGTCCTGCTGCTCTTCTATCTAGCCAGGTACTTGGTCTTTGGCAGCCTTCCCTAGACTCAGTTCTGTCTGGTGAGCTCTGTGCAGTGAGCTGTCCTCGGTCCAGCTGTTCGTCTAGCCAGCAAGGCACCCAGTCCTCCCTCATTGAGTTCCACACAGCAACTGATGGCTTTGCTGTTTGTCTTTTATCTGGCCCTTCTGGCCCCTTATCGGTCATTCTGGCAACCCCCGATTGGCTGCTCCTATGCAGCCACTCTAGGCTGCCTGGACTTTTCACTGCTCTACTCTGGCGCAAGGTGATGCAGGGCCGTGAGGCAGCAGCAGGTGGCCTCCAGACCTAGTCCACCCAGCCACACTCCTGCAAAGGTTGATGACATTGAACTGGTCTACACTGATGCTTTATAATTTAAATGCTGGATATATTTCTTGGTAATCAAAGACTGCAGATTAATGCAACAGCTGCACTTCAGTTTTCTAGGAGACCACAGAACAAGGCTAAAGATGAGCTGAGTTCAGGACCCCATGTACCTCATGCAACAGTTTGTAACATCATGACCAGCTACACTACTCTGCCTTAAGGAATGGTGATATAATTTACAATGGGTAAATATTGGGAAAAGATTTCTGCTCAAAATTTTTTTTTATTAAAATTTCTCTATTTTCTGACTAATTATAGATGTCATCGACTCTTGAAGGAAACAGAGCAATCCTGATTTACCAGCCATGACTTTTCAGTTCACCTGTAAGCAGGTATGCAAGACAAGCAACTTTAAATCAAGTACTGTAAAATAAATATAATATACATATATACACACACACACACACACAAAGTTATCAGAAGTTGCAGTGGACTAAAAAGTTGCTTTTTCACGTAAATGGAAGATTATACTAATCTATTTATTCCACGGATGTCTCGGTAGAATTTTATTTACTTCTCTAAAAGTCTTTGTTTCCAATCTCAAAACAATCATTCAAATCCATTTTGCCACTGGCCTTTAATATTGAATTGGACAAAGTCCTACACAAAAATATACTTCTCAAAAATACCAAATCCTTTAATAGACTTAAGATGTTAAGATAGACTGTTACGATCATTGAAGGTGAATATGTATATCACATCTCTAGAGCTTTAAACATTAATTTGTTATATTTAATGCTGTACATAAGGCTGGCAAGAAGAAATGAACAGAAAATTCCAATCAGCCTGCAGTAAACAGAGATTTACTTAATCATCATCTAAATAGGCTTGCTCACAGACAAGTTCCTTACAGAAGGTCCATTATTGATGATTCTAGTTGATGAATTCAGACTGGCAACTTGCTCCTGTAGAGACTTCAGCTGATTGTGTCAAATAGACATCTAATTAGCTCAGCTGGCATTTTTCAATAGCTTCCAATACTCAGTAGCTACTAGAGTTTTTATCTTGCCGCAACTTCTCTGGAATAATTTTCTTCCTACTCTACAGACTTCTAGTAGGGATGGAAATACCACCCAAGATTGAGGAAGAAGCATCTGATGGCAGACTGACTCATTCTATTCCTTTAGCAGATATTATCCGGGAAGTGGAGAAGTCTAAATTTCTTCCCTTCACTCACACCCTGCACCATCAAGCGCAGATGTGTACTGAAGTGAGAAGAAAAGGTAATTGCTCCATTAGCTCAGCATAGCAAGTTTTAAAGAAAATTCTATTTGAAGTTGGCATAAATAACAGGGAAAACTTGAAATCTGTTAGACCAATATGAAATATACTGGGAAATGAGAGCCTCAAACTCTTAGCTTACCAGTAAAACAGTAACAGGTTAGTATCTTAATTACTGCTGACACGATATCCCAATACATCACACAAAATTATTTTTGAATAGTTAAAATGGCATGGTTTTTTGGCCCACATCATGAGGCAATTAAATCATGATGTTTATTACCACTTTACCAAATTGGGGTATGTAGTCCACTGATCCCAAGGTTCCTTGACCAAGCCAGGACTGGGAACTCTTTGCAGAGCTCTTCAATAACTCCCTCTTGGCATCCCAAGAAGCCACATCTAGCACACCTTGGTCAAAATGACACCTTTTGAAAGGAACCCTTGATCACTTCTGAAAGACTACAATAAGAATAAAGTTACTGACAGAATGTCGTAATTTTACAGTGTAAAACCATTTCACCATTATGTGCAAATAAGATTAGAGATCAATGAAAGCTGACCCAGAGGCATCGATATAGATTCTGAGAGTTCAAAAAGTTTATTATAGGTAAAGCAAATGAAGGGAAAGACTCGCATGAACTGAAAAAGAAACCTTGCATATTCCAGCTCTGATTCTCAGTGTCTAAAGAATTAAAGGACAAAGTACCTCAATTCCACTTGAAAATCCATCAGGAAGTCAAAAGTATCTATGCAGGAAGCCTAAAGCCATAGGATGTGTATTTTAACCTGAGGTGCCTGTTATTAGACCAGAAAGGTAACTAGTCTATTAAGATAAACTAAAAGACTTGTGGATTGAAAGGCCATTCTTTCAAGATCAGAAAATGATCCACTCTGATTTCTGCATTTCAATCTGAGTTTATCAGAAGGCCTATGCAACAGACATCTTGTTGTACTGAGAACAACTTGATTGCTCTGGATGCCTCCATTCATTTCCAGATATAATAGCTCCATCCATCATACTTCATTGCTAAAAAAAGGGCCAAGCAGATCCCTGTCAAGGTGCTAGTGCCATGTTCCTGACTTTGTTAGGAGATCACCTTCACCCTCCTCTATTCCCTCAGACACAAATTTCCCTAACTAACTAGGGTTCTCAAAATATACCTCCCATCTGGCCAGATTAGCTTCAAATTAGTTGAGGTCTACAGACTACCATTTCCACTGGCCCTGAAATTTGTGATCTAGAATAGGGAAATCATTCATTTATATTTGGTTTCCTCTCTCTCACTGCCTGCTGTCAGCCAGCAGCTGAAGGAATAATGTTAGTTTCCCCAAATGGTCTGGAATTTTCCTTTTAGCAGGAATAAAGAGACGTCTATGATGTATTTCACAGTACCACCGAGGAATGCAATCAAGGGCCAGGAACCCACTGTGTTAGGCACCATGCAGACAAGTAACAAAGGGAACAGCCCCTGTTCCAAACAACTTGCACAATCTACAAGGTTCCAGGTAAGAAACAAAGGACTGAAGATTGTAAACTGGCAACATAACATATGACATTTGATAAAGCAAAGCAGAGTGTGAAATAACTGAAAGTTCAAAGTAGTAATAATTCTCAGTATAACAAGGAGTTATTGTCCTCTACTGTTTTTCACACAGCAATCAAAATGTTTTAGAGTATGTCTCTGTTAGAAAGAGGAACTGAATGGTGGAATCAGAGGGTTCTGTAACAACTGAGTACAATTTAGGCAGTTAAGAGAATGAGAAAGTGTAACTGCAACAGCAAAACTCTGAGTAGAAAAAGCAGGACTTTGCACCAGTGAGGAAAGGGTCAACGAGACATGTGAAAAGAACCTGTGTGAAAGTGTGCTGAAGAAAAGAGGGTCAGGGACTCACTGCAGAGAAAACCAGCCAACACAAGGGAGAAAGTAGCAAAGGAGTATTCTGGAAAAATCAGATTCTCTCTCACTCCACTGAATATTGATTGCTGTCTTATATCTTGGGTTTAAATACACAGAAACAAATCTACCTTCACTCTTTTCAATAAACACTTAAATTCATCCTCAAATGACAATAACTCATTCTAGTGAGGGATGAAATGAGTTCAGGGTCTGATACTACCACATACCGTAATAAACTAATGGATTTTGGATCATCCATGCCTAATTATTTAGCAAGAGAAAAAAGAGCTCTCTCCCTCTATAGATGTCTTAAATCATAATCATCATCTGTAAATCCAAGTCAGCTGTACAATTTCCACCAAGTATCTGGGTTGGAAGAGACATGGTAAGGAAGAAACATGCACAAAGCTGTAGAAATGCCAATGTTCCAAGCTTTGCAAATAATACGAAGAATCTTCAACAGTAAAATAAAAGCAACAAGAACATACAGCAAGATTAATACAAGCACACTTTAAAACTGAAGGCACTCAGACTTGACTGAGGAAACTGGGGAATTATTAATTTACTTCACAGATCTAAAATAAGCCTAAAAAACTTAATCTTGTAGAAAATGACAAAAATATTGGGCATAAAATACTCTACCTTCTTGGCTTTAAGGAACTGATTTGATCATCTCAGTATGAAAAAAAATTAAATTCTTTTAGAAAAGTCCTCCAAGAGGTATCAATGAAAAGGGTTGGAGGCAGAAGTGGATAGAAAAGCCTCTGAGATTTTAAGAATCGAGGAGCAAAGAGTCTTGGCGGCTACCACATCTAACTAAGTCTACTTGTTACCATCAAGGTGGAATCTTTTCTTGTTTTTGCTTTGTATCTCAACTGTCCAACTCACAGAAGTGGTATGATAACCCTCTGCTCATTACTGAGGGGATAGAGATGCTGAATATTTAAGACATCTTTTCTTCCAACTGTTTGCAGGTTGTTTGAGTCTGATAAGCATCAACAAGAAAAAAGTCTAAATAAAAATATCCCATCAATTAATAATCATGTTTCAATTCTTTGGTAATGTGTAATATGTCTGTTAGTTCTTTAGTAATCTACAGTTTACCAGGAGAGAAGGGTAGACAGACAAATATCTATCTAATGTAAAGAAACATTTACTTTTGTTCAGACCTTCATTTTTTATTAAACAAAAGTAGTATAAACCCAATTTTACTTCTATCTAAGAGTCATCTTTAGGAAAATTCAACTAAATTAAGACAGAAAAATTATACTAGCAGGACATAATGGATGCATATTTAAGTGCAAAAATAAAAGGAAATGAAAAGTTAAGGTTCTCATAGGATTTGATAACATTAACCCTCCCACATTTGCAAATATTGCAATTACTAACTAGGCTACTGAATGCAAAGCTAAGTACTACTGTATCTACTATATGTTTAATATGGGTGAACTATTGTCTCCAATCTCCTTTTTATTTTATCTAACCTTACTGTATTAATTAATATTGCATTTAACAATTCAAGTGAGGTATGAGCATAAAGCACACACATAACACTCAAAACAAATTACATACTGTTCTGTAGAGCCACAAAGTTCACAAACTTCTGTCCTCAAAACATTGATCAACATAGTACAACGAGCCAAGTGACTGTTATTCTGATACACAAACAACTATTTTACAAAATTTGTTTATATCTATCATTTCTTGGATCAGATCAATGCAGGGTCATCATTTGTAGTTTGAGTCTCAGAAATTTAACAAATCTATACAGAGACGTTAAGATAAGCCTTATCACTTTGATATTCTGTACTTCAGTCAAGTTACAGTAGTCTTTTTAAGCAGACTCCTGTAAATACTGTAAATTAACAGGGACAAGCTTTCTATTATAGCACTGATCCCCTAACAACAAAATTATCATTTGAAAGTATAAGTAGTGAATCAGGTAACAATGTCTCTTTAAAACCTCTGTAATCAAATTACACTACGATGACCATATATGATCCTATAGTTTTGCTTTGTAATTGCATAGCTAGCCAGCAGAGGGAGCATAAGTTAATAAATATATCCCCAGAGCTGTGCTGACCATCAAATAGTTAAACAAAGAACTAAATTAATCAAGGGCACACTTTGCATGTATACAGCACTTCTCATCCACAGATCTCAAAGCACATATGAGATAGGTAAGCATTTTTTAAACAATGCATTAACAGAAGTAAAAAGATTAAATGACTTTTCCAAGGTCAGAATGATGCGGTAGTAATCAGGCATAGAATGGCTGGTCTCCTGAGTTTTAAGTCCCCTGGTTCAATCCACTAGATCACAAAACAGCCATTCACAAATACTGTAGGAGCATTCGTCTTACTACCCTCACAAAATTCTCTTTAGGCTAATTACACATTCCACCTACATAAAATTTTCCCCACTTGTGTCAATTGTTAATTTTGCTTACTTGGGTAGAGAATTACTGAGTGCTTCAGATGGCTGCCATCTTGTACCCTAGAGGCAGCTGCAGTACAGTAGTAGATTAAATTATTTGTGTATATGCAGTTTGTACAGTCATTCTGTAGTGCAATTAGAATCTTTGGACAATAAAGTGCTAGAACAAATTAAATATGTAAGTGAAAAGTGACACAACATGAAATAGTCACCAAGTGGTATTACATAGCAGAGCATACATACAACATGAGACTTCTGATAATCCCTGACCAAAACAAACTCAGACTCATAACTGAAATACACCATTCAGTTAGAGTAGCAGCATTTTTTGCCTAGTTTTTATGCTGAGGAACAGACAGCTTCATGAAAAGGTTGCTATGTTCACTACATAAAACATCTGACAACTTTTCAAAGAGAAACTCTAAAAGGGTCAAAAAATGGTACAGCATCTCATGAAAAAAAGGCTCTTGCAAACCAGTGAAATCATGCTGTGACAAATGTCACGAGACTGAAAACTGAGCAACAGAGGGGAAGGAATTTGCATTTTCAATGGTCAAAACTTTTTTTTTTTGAAACAAAAATTTAACACTAATGGCTAACAGTTGGGAGAGAGGAGATACCTTAAAAATTTAGCAATACGCACAACATCTACAACTAATGGGTGAAAGCTTGAAACATCTTCTGAGAACCTCTCCCCTTCCCTGCCCCAGAAGTCCTCCAGAAAAAAAACATAACATTCCTAATTATATTTTTAGAACACTCACAAATTTCGGACATTCTTGATATACCATAAAGCAGCAAAAAGGTCCCAAGTTTTCAAAAATCCTTCTGCGGTTCACTTTTTAAACTTACATTTTTCTAGCTTTGCCCGAGTTTGTAAATGTCTGAAACCAAATAGCCATACAGACAATTACCATCACATCACATCCATCTTGAACTGTGCAACTGGCTGCTTAATGAAACATTTTACTGGGGGGTGCTTGATGCCACATTTTCAATAGTTGGTAATTCAAAAATTTTCTGAGCTCACAAGTCTAACTAAGAAGGTACTGCTTATTAAGAATGTTTAGCTACCTACTGTGAAACTTCAACCTCTTTAGAACTGTTTAAAAACATGGACATTTTGTTTTACACAAACTAGAAAAATGTTTATTCACTAATAACTCAATGAAGCCTGATGAGCTTCTGCTCAAACACAAAAAGGCCAAGCACAGAAGAGTCAATACAAAAGGCACATTTTTCAGTGTATGTTAATATGTATGTATAGAGATGGGGGGGAAGAGGAGTCTGAATCAAAATGGAAGCACGCATCTCACTGAAAACCAATGAGACTTGCAAATCTAAATCCCACAGACCCTTTTAAAAATCCCCAACACACAAAAAATCAAAGTGGATCAGGGAGATAAGTGAGAGGGAAATTATTTAAGAGTTAATTTAAGTCAATTCTAGCTAAAGGATAATATAAATTATTTTAAGTTTTTGGACAGTAAAGTTTAAAGTGCTGTAAGTTCAACTACTTCCTTGATAAATGTCAAGAAATAATAAAAATCCTTGAATCCTGAGTAATCTGTGAAAATCAGACTGATTTTTAAAGGTATTTAGGCATCTGGTGGGATTTTCAAAAACACTGAGGTTCCTAAAATTCATTTATTTCAATGGATATTAGGCTCCTAGATGATTTTGAAAATCCCATATGACGCCTAAATACCTTTAAAAAGCTTTCCCCAATATATTGAAGGTCACTGTCAAGTAAAGGCAAGAGCATTGAGCTAAGTACACCTAGTGAAGATCAGGAAATAAGAATAATGATCAAACAAGTTCTGTATCACTTTTGATTGAAACCTAGAATTCTCAACAAAACAATTGCCAGGATGTTTAACACTGAGTTGCACTACAAAAAATATTAAAAATTAGTTTTCAGCTAAAAGTCAAGAATGCCAGTTTAACTGAATTTATAGAGTGATAGCTACTGAGCATACATCTAATTTGCTTAATTTTTTTTTTAAATACAAAAGTAACAATTTGTCAGTGAACATACTGTAAAAATGGCACTCTTGTATTCAGCTTAAAACTCATCATCCAACTATGGTATTGATCCCTGCTTACTAAAATGCAAAAGAAAAAAAGTATGCATAGCCAGTTGCAGATTAAATGAGAAGCCCACACACATATCCTAGTGTAATCACTTTGAAACTGGGATGCCCTGCCCTCAGGTCTTCTCAGTGGCCTAGTGAATGTACTTAAAGTTATTTAGAATCTAGGCATATTTCTATCTAGTTATATTTTTTTATTATAACTGTTGTACAAAAAAAGTAAAATTTGTCATACTTAAATTTTGGGCCTAGATACACTGTTTAGAAAAAGGATATTAAGTAAAAATACCTATCACCTTTCCTCCCTCTTCCTTCCAAAATTAGCAGCCTTACCTTTAAAATCTATCCCAAGGAACTTGGATCCCCAAGCTGGTTTTAGTCTTGTCTTCCAAAGACATCTGTAAAGACTTGATCCGAATCCAAAAACAATTGGCTTCACTGGGCTTTAGATCAGATCCTTAATTACTGCAGCCTTTGTGTTTTACTGGGTTGATAATTCCTTTCCATACTTAGAGCACATTTTAAAAAATAATCATATGAAAGGGAGAAGGATTGGCTGAGAAGAGTTATCTGTATTTGGGTCTTAACAATTCCCCTTAAATTGTGTATTAAAATAAAAATTGGATCTCTCTCTCTCCTTTCATCTTGGTTAACATAACAGATTCCATTTAAAGTTTTTTGTTTTTTTTTTTAAAGACATGCAAAGGAGTTAAGTAATGTCACTAATACAACACTGAATACATAAAAATGAGACCAACAAATGTATTACTAAACAATGCCACTAAGAAGAGGTGGCAAGGTGCAGTGCTAAATACCATATGATAGAGCCAACAATGTTGGTAAAATCTGTGAGGAAAGATGGTCTTGTGGTTAGGTAGGGGACTGGTAGTTAGGAGATGAGGCTGTATTCCCAATGGGACCAAAGACTCCTGTGTGACCCTGAGCCAGAGTACTGAGAATTCAATTTGTCAATGTTGGAAAGGCAGTTTGAGATGCTTAAGTGGAGGGGCAAAAGAGATGCAAAACATCATGTCCTTGCTAGATTCCACAAGCAAGCATGACTAGTTTCCAGCAAAGCACTCCAGCAGCAGTGCCAAAGAGAATTTGGCACAGACATTCGACTAGAAAAGGAAATTGGATTAGAAAGGGGAAAAAAAGATACATGGATGGAAGTTACTGTATTTTTGATTTTTAAAAAGAATCTAAAACATACCCCCATTACTGTCATAATTCTGTACATGCTTAAATCTTGTCTGTTTTTTTTAATGTGTGTACTCCACTTGTGTAACACTAATGTACTATTACAATGTAGTTACATAATGCTATCATTCATTGGAGACAAACAAGATATACTAATGTTTATCAGCCACAGCCATTCAGGTGGTGATGTTATCTACTATAAGGCTGATTTTGAGCAACTTTCTTCCAGGACTTCCCTCTAGAATCTGAGCTACATGAAACATACTCATTATCCAAATGCTTTAGGTCTACTTCAAACCTATTAAAGAGCAAAGACTAGGAAGATGCTCATATTTAGTACTCTAGCTCATTTAGACAGCAAATTTTGATTTGCATGAAAAAAAGAGGTCAGTCACTTAGATTCACCTCAACTGTTATTGTTCTGGCTGAGTTCCACATAGCTCTTTGACTGTAAGGAATGGTTGTCCACATAATACATGGGAAACTCAAGATGAACCCTCCACAGGAATTGCCATACCAGACAGATATTAGTATGTTGCTTCTAGCAGTAGCCAATAACTAATACCACAAAGGAAGGAAAACCATAACAGATCAAGGCAATTGTGAGATCTGTAAATTGGAGATGACTGGGATGGACACAGGAAAAAACTTAACACTTGTAAAGGCAATTATTCTATGCCCAGAAAATTCAGTTTTATGAGTCAGGTGAAAATGTAAGGTCATGTCAACACCAAAAGGACAATTAAGGACATCTGAGTTGTTAGTTACAGCTAAATATGTTTTCAATCTGACTTGTATGTGTTTGGAACGCATATATATTTGGAAACCATAGTACTAAGTGGGACAGAGTCTCTACCACACTTTCTGGTAGCAAAGCTGTTTAAGCCAACCTCTGAAAACCATGTAATGGTGCTGTTATTACCATGCTCAGAAGATGTTTGTCATAGCTCTGCCAAATCCATGCTTGACAACCATTTTAGAATAACCATTGTAGCTAGAATAGTCATGGCTTGTAGCATGGATAGGACCAGAGTCTCACTACATACTGTTTTCCTTTTATGAAAGGTAAAATGCAATCAGGAAAGTCTTACCGCCCTTGTTCCCAAACACAAGGGTTCAAGTTATTCTTGTTGATATTAATATCCATGCTGCTAAATACTAGTGACTTTCCACTTATTTGTAATAATTCAATTTAGGACATTAGTCCAGAACTTGAAGAGACCTGCAGACATCTTGTGTGACCTTGGGCAAGTCACTTTGTCTCTGTGCGTCAGTTCCCCATCTATAAAACAGGGATTATACTATTAACTACCCCACAGCAGTGTTGTGAGGATAAATATATTAAAGTTTGTGAGGTGCTCAGATACAACAGTAATGGGGAATATATACATACCTAGAGAGACAGTGATAGCTGTACAATAGACTTTTTTAAGGGTCTAGCGTAGTCTGGAGCCAAGATCAGAGTACAAACCTCATTAAACATTTCCCATCTAATTTGAATATAATGTTTTGACAGCGAAGAATCTACACATCTACACACTTTTCAACTAGGGTGTGATATAGCAGAGGAAAATTACTTATACAGCTATGATAAGACTGTATGAAGTTAAGACTACTGATACGCATGTATCCTTTGAAAATACCACAGAGAATATACACATGGTAACCAAAAATAATGGAACTGTCACTGGTGAAGTTACCTTTAAAATAAGAGATCTGTTGAGATATAGGAAAGATTTGCTCTCACTGCATTTAGAAAGGCTACCTTCTGTTCAACCCACCCAAGAAAAACTGAGATACTTAAAATTAGAGGAAGACTGACCTACCCTTTGGAGAACTAAAATTAACTCCAGCACTCTCATGTCAATGCATACAGAATGTACAGCTTGATATAGTCCTGGATCACTGAATTAAAATAGCTAGGCATACCAAATGTGTTCTCAGACTGATGAATAAATAACAGAACAATGGCTGAAAACAACCAAAAACATGCCTAGATAACACAAGGTCAAAAGGCAACAATTTGAATTGGAAACATGTTCCTATAAAGCAGGGGTTCTCAAACTGAGGGTCGGGACCCCTCAGGGAGTCACGAGGTTATTACCTGGGGGGGTCACGAGCTGTCAACCTCCACCCCAAACTTCGCTTTTCCTTCAGCATTTATAATGGTGTTAAAAGTGTTCTTAATTTATACGGGGCAGGGGTGCACTCAGAGGCTTGCTGGGTGGAAGGGGTCACCAGTAAAAAAGCTTCAGAACCACTGCGATAAAGGAAATTTGTACACAGCTGGGAATATTGTGTCAAATAAGACAAACTGTACAATTTCTCTTCCTACTAGTATTCAAATAAGTAGAATTTTGTGCAATGTAACTTTAACAGAAGAGGGATAGAATGGGATGGAATGTTGGAATCAAAGTTTCACAAGAGGTAACAGTGATAGTTTTAACTGTGTACAGGAGAGATCTGAAGTGTGTAACAGTAGCAGCTCCTCTTATCCCCCAAGGAGAGGGACAAAGAAAGCACAATACTGAGCAGAATTTATCCAGATCACTTATCATTTGAGGTATATGAATTTTTTCAGCGTCCTCCTAATTATACTGGTTGCTTTTATGCGACTCTCTCTTACTTACCTGACACTTGCTCAGAATATATTTCACTAAACTCATGGTATAAGAAAGCTCTGAATTGCAGCCTTACCAGTCAAGGCTTAAACAAAAAGCTATTTTTCTTTCCATTCCCTTCCGTACAATATATTCCTGCTTTTCTGATGGCAGTTAGCTCTGATGACTTGCAAATGGGTTAGTGGAAAGGTAAAAACTACTAGTATTAATATATCCAAGAAACAGGGTTCAGAGACAAAGATAACAGCGGATTCAGTTGTCCATCCAAGATATAATTAAAGGAAAAGTGTAAGTACATTCTTGAGTGCCTCAAGAATCAAGATGATCAAAGCCTCACTGATGTATGAATATCAGGAAATACCTCAAATAAAAGATACCCCCTTTCCACTAATGGAAAGGATGATAAAAATGTTTTATATCTGTGAAAATAAGGTAGACTTCATGCAACCTTATTTACCAGGATAAGTCTTACTTTTTAGAACTTCCTTTAAAAACACATTAAGCAACCTAAGACTAGATAAATGAGGCAACAAATTTTAAGGATACACGAACATGGCTCAAAATCTAGTCACCACTTTAGATATTCGTTCATTCATTCCAGAGCAAAACAGATCACTGAGTTGGGCCCAAGCTCTGGCTAGAGATCTAAAATTAAGCATGCTTTCTTGCAATGGTTCCCCAGTGGTGCTGACTGTTAACAGATACAGTGAAACAAGAGTTATCCGGAAATCTAAACTATTCTAGGAAAGCAGTGGAGGGGATGGCATGCCTAGACAGAGAATGTAACTCCTTATATCAAAAATACATAATTGGAAGGCAAAATAATCAAGCTCAGTGCATACCACCCAATATGGAAATATGAAAAGACAAAAGATTCCACCTCACCCAAGCACTTTGCATCAATGCCTTTAATAGAAGCCTAGAGTAAGTTATTGATAGAAGGTTTTGGATTCACACTACTTCGCAGCCTGTTCCAAATTCCATTTAATAGCGAGATTTTGAAGGATGGAGAATCCTTCAGTGTACCTACTGCCATCAATTAACCTCCTTGTTGTTTTTGTAACTGTCAGGCCTTAAAAGTGTGGTGCTCCTGCTTCCTAATGGATGAAGTTCTCCCTAGACTGTGTTCCAGAGTTGCTCTGAGTAGAATTTTTTTTTTTTTTTTTAAAGAGATGGGGGAGAGGAGAGAAAAGAAAATGCTGTTACTCTAAAGCAGTACAAGCTTCTATCGCCATCAAAGAGAAAAAGAAGAAACTGCCTTTGCAGCAGTTCAAGTCTGACAAGGCAGGAAATGTTAGTCTAAACTTGGGTTGCAAATCTGGATGTACTCTCAAAGCACAGGTTATTCCACTGCAATACTTTTCACCCTTGAATGCCAAGAAATTTATACTTGAAGGATTTTGATTATTTGTAAGCAACGGATTGCAGAGAAGATAACTACATTCTCTACCCATGCCCAAAGCCATGAGCTCCACGTCACATGAGGCACAAGCCAAGAGCCCATTAAAGACACCTTCCATACCTTCAAACAGCCCAACAGTTTTAAGGACATCTAGCCAGAACCCACCTCTCCTCCATGTCAAAAAACTATGAACTTCTAATAAAAACCTCAATAACTACAATCTGCAATGTCAAACACTACTATGTAAGTGACTATTCAAAGAAAAGTCAAACCAAACTCAGCATGACAACTAGTGTAAAATGTAACATATGCAAATTCAGAAGACATGATACAGTGAAGCACTCTTTACAACACCTCACTCAAAAGATGTTTAGATAAGATGGCATTATATACATTTACAACCCCTTTTACCAAAGTGACCAAGGTTGTGACTTAAATTAATAAATATATTTGGTAATTGAGCTTCATGTTACTCAGTGACACTGGTGTGAGGAGCCACAGACTGAAGTGTATGACTATTCCAACAATTTGGACAAAATAAAGAAGTCTTTCCACAAGCATAAATAAGATGCCTCTCTTACACAATCTAAATGTGCTACAAATTAGTAATAGTTCACATATTTAAGCCAAAAAATACCGATCCTCTGCAGCCCAATGTGAAGCAAGCTTTATTGTGAAAACATTCCAATGATCAGAATAAATAAAAATTTCTCCTGCATCTATAAATAGCTTTAATGAAAAATTAAGTAAAAAATACTTGTGTAGCGATCAATCTAAAATGAGGTTAGTTGAGAGAAGCTTGCAAATTGGATAAAATCTGGATAATTGGGTTGTTTTAAAAAAATCCCATTATATGTACAAAACCCCTCAATGTACAAGATGATAAATCTCTTTACAGCCCTTGGCTTATTCCAAAATGGCTTGAGATAGCCTTCATGTATTTAAGATTCAAATTTGATTTTAGATTATTTTCTGCTTCAAGGTTTCTTTCCTATGTATTTGTAAACACTTCAAAATTAGAGCTGGCCAAAATTTTTCAGCAAAAAATTGATTCAGTGACACCAAAATTTTGAGAATTTGTTTTGATTTCACCAAATTGTTTTTTTGGGGGAGGATTTCTAAAAGATTCAAAACATTTTGTTTCAACATTTTCAGAATGAAACATTTTCTGGTTTGAAACCACTTTCTATTTAAAAATTCTCAACAATGTAATTAAAAAAAATCAAGTGTTTAATAATCAAGGGAAATAAAATGTTTCAATTTTGACAAAATATTTTGTTCAACTCAACAAATTGACTTCTTTTAATTGCAAACTAACAAAAAATGGCTATTTGCCCAGCTCTACCTGAAATGCACTGAACAAATTTAGGAAGATCTTTGCCAAGAGCAAGGCTATTGGGTGTTACTACAGTAATATTTTTCATGGGATTTATATTGTATTCCATATAATGTGTTATTCAGTGTGAAGAAGAATGAGTTTCTACTTTAGAGAAAGTCCACTTTGATTACAAGAAAATATTCTTTCAGAAATTTGTCATCTGGTCTGTCTTTTATTACATTAAGTCTGCTCATCAAATTCAGTTCACATCTCATGGGTCAGTTTCACTGAATCAGCTGCATACTTTAGAAGCCTGACTGAAAGCAAGGTACATCTGTAGTGATACTGTGTTGGTGTCTGATAACAGAAGTTTCTATCCAAAATTTCATGCTGGTGAAAATTTGAAGAGGACGTTATATAAAAAAAGTTAACTTGAATACTATTGCCTTAGTACTTTGTGAAAATATTTGTTTAAACAAGCACATTTTCTCTTAGCATCCACCTCATACTGCACTGATCCTGCAGTAAGAGAGAGCATAGTATTGACAGACTCATCACAGAAATAACTGTTTGCAAGACAAAGTGCACTAGGCTGCACAGAATCAGAGTTTTAGTGACTTAAAACAGATCCGTCAGATTAAATCTTGCAGCACTATTGTACTTTTCATCTATATGCACTAATTTTTACTATTTTGGTGTTACATACATTACAGCTTCAAGTTTATGGTTTCATTATTAAATTCAACAGTGTGCAATTTGTCAGGATAGGTATTTAGATGGCCCACTCTGCTTATGTTTCTGCTACGTTATTTAGGAAGTCATATACTTCCAATGTTTTCCATTTCAGTGTTAACCACAACTTCAAACAACACTAGTAGTATTAACCATATAACCACTAATAGCAAGCTGCATTTAGTATTAGCGATTTAACTTTGTCCATTAAGGTAGGTAGTCACAATTTATCTAGCAATCATGAAAAACTATAGTGACAAGATGCACCACTGTTTTGTAAGAAGTGACTGAGGAAAGTCTGCTAGTAAGAGGTCTAGCAATTCAGCCTAGTGTAGACAATGGATAGAGAAGTTGATCAGAGAGAAAATGGTACAAAACAAGTCAATTAGTTAAGTGCAAGCTAGGCTAGGAAAGTTACAAAGGTGATGTGATAGGCAGTAGATGTATTAAGCCAATGTATTCAAATGGTTTCTCTATTGTATACATTCTCATTTAAGCTGTTTTTGTTACTGAAGCATACCTAATAAAGATCCAGAGTTAAGTACAAAAACTCTTTAAGTTCATCTATCAAAACAGTCACAGAACGTGAAATACATGAACAAAACTACTCGACTTTGTGAACGCTGCTAAAGCCAAGCAAGGATAATATATGGCTTAACATCAAATGGAAAGAGTTACACAAATTAAAGGGACACAGCTAACTTTAAAAAATCACATTTCTGTCTGAACACAACTGCAGTAGGTGCAAGTTAACGCTTAGATTACTTCTTACATTAGGAAAAATATTTTTCCTTTTAGTCAGGCCAACTGTTCACTTGTATAGTTAAGATATTTTTTAAGGATCCTGTTAAAGGAGAAGCTGAGAGATCATAAAAACCCCTGTGAATACACTAAGAGGGGTTTATACATTCAGGATATGTTTAAAAGCTCCTCTATTAGAAACTGGGACTTTTAAAAAAAAATTAGGTTAAGTGTCTCTTAAAGATCCAAATGTGAAATTATGTGACCTAATACATCTGTGCAACTGGTAACTCAAACATTATCATTTTCTGTTCATGGGTTGGTACCAATGCAATGCAAAACACATATAGTGAATTAAGATATTTGTATTAAGGTCTAAACAGGTGACGCAAGGAAATATGCAGCAGGAGTTTTTCTCAAGTTTAATTTGAGAACAAACATTCAACCATCAGTCCAATCCAGGAAGTCTGCTGATGGTGAACTCTGGCCAATTTCAAAAGATGTCAGATATAATGAGTGGCCTAACCATTTAGATAAACAATTCAGAAGTTGGATGGTTTAACCAGACTGATTCTCAATAAGTTTGAGACATGTCTTGTCATTGGTATTTATAAAAAGGAGCACTTTTGTTCTACAGCTCAAGTACTAGAAACAAAAGGAATCTGAACAAATATTTTAGAATCTTGCCAATCCAATGGCAGGAGTGATGGATAAATAACTTAGTGGATGAGACAGCCTGATATAATTTCCCAAATGCTTCATTAAAAAATGTTTGAATCTATTCTTCATGTAATATCTTCTCTAATACCTGCTAGATCTTGTTTATTTGTAAATCATCCTGTCTTCTGAACCCAAGAAAGAGTAGATCTAGCTATTCTATTTTAGACAGCTAAACTAGACTGGTTGAGATATTCAAGTAATCTCATCAGTGTAAAAATTTTTTCCTAGGTGTTTCATTTAAAAAAATTGATGAGTAAGAGTATGCTACTGTCACCAGTATTTCAAAAATTGAGTATTCTTACTTTTATCTTCCTGAATTATTCCCACATCCTCTGCAACATGTAAATTTTAATATGTTTATTTTCAGAAGAGCTGTTTAACAGTGGATCTTCCCTTGCTGATGTCAGTTGACAGGATGGCAATATGTATTGCTTATAGGCCAACGTGAACTTGAAGGACCAGTTCAGTCCCAGAAGTGAATTCCACTGCAGTTAAGTAATCTGAAATTTTAGTCTAACTTATGAAAAAGTTCTAGTCTGAGAGTGGTGCTACAATGGGAACTAGGGACTTCAGCAGCACAGGATCTAGCAGAACAAATCAATTTAACACAGTCACCTGTTTTTATAAAGGACACTGAAAAAAGTTCAGAAAAGATTGTTTAATAATGTGAGTGAATATTTGCATGTACCAAAAGCCATTCTCTTCTGCTAAGTCTTCCACACATGGAACAGTGTGAAGTATCTGATAAACTTTGTTTAGAAGTTATCAACTTATAATATCTAGAAGAGTAAGAGTGTTTCTGAGGTCAAAGAAATCTGGTCCGGAACCAAAGATCTAAGGACAAGGCAGACCAGGCACAAATGAAAACAATGCAGAAGCTCAAAAGATAACAAAAAAGCACTCATTCTTCATAGCCAATGAGAGTCATGGCATCAATTCAATTGCCAACTTATTAAAAAAAAAAAAAAAGACTAAGTGAGCATAGCTGATTCACCCAGGGCATGTAATGTTTTATGCATGAATATCACTGCTGTATTAATCATCAATAGCCATGGCAAGGGTGGATATGGATTTTTTTTCCGCACCTGGGAGGGTAAGTTTTCATGAAAACTTTGTAAGGTTGACCTAACTGAAACCGGAATGAAGAAAAGCAGAAAAACAGGTGAATGCACGTAGGTGTATAAGAGGGCAACACATGGAAATAGACTAAAGATTAGCTGTGTGTGTTGAATTGGTACATTTCAAAGTTTCATTACTGGGACTGCATTTAAAAACGTGTTTAGGGTGACTTGGTAGTCTAGTGGCAGTGCAACACAGTGAAACATGAGAAATCTGCATTTTCCTCCTACACAAGCAGAACATGGTAACGCAGAGACAATATGCTCAGCCTCAGAGCATTTGGTTGAAGCAACTTATTTCACTCTCCAGTGAAACAAGGAGCAACAGCCTTTCTTCCTCTCAGAGGGCATTACGTCACAGGAGAAAATAAAAAGGGGAAACAGAGCTAACAGGGCAAACAAGTGCAAAATATACATTTAATGTGTGTACCCACTGGTAATGCTCTCCACTACTATGCAAAACAAAACTAGGGCTGAATTCATAGTCCCAGTCTCTTACTCTTCAGGCCAAGAGCAACTGAGAGTGTTTCCAGGGCATACACTCAACTTGAGGGAGAATGGTAAAGAAGTGCCTCATTGTTCTACAGTGATCCATACAGTTGATTAAAAGGTAATGTTGACACACTCCAAAAGAAGTCCTGTTCAAATCCTTCTGAGCCAGAAGGATGGCAGCTCCAGTACAGGGTGTCAATGAAGCCAGAGCTTTAGTATCAGGGAAAGAGATTGAATGATAAAAGATGTGACATGTAAGATTAAACCTCTGCTCCATTTAGCCCAATAGTTTGGTCCCCACAGTGGCTAATAACAAGTGTACTTCAGAGAAAAGCTAAACCCTCAAAGTGCACCCAACTGATTGTGCACCACTGTACATGGAAGAGAAAAAAATCTTCATGACCCCTGCATGCAATCAGCTAATGTGCTGAAATATAAGGTTTCATTATCTCGATCATAATAAATATACCCAAAATTGATGTGTGAACTGAAAAAAAAAATTAATACCTACATTTGTGTTTAAAAAACTGAAGCAGTTTTAGACTGATATAAAATAAAAACTGACTTAAAACTGGGTACAAAACTACATCCTAGTAATGGGTTTCCCAATTGTCTAAGCACTGTTTGTTTGTAAAGTAGCCCCCCTGTTATGTTTTATACTTCATATTTCATGACTAGAGGTTATTCTGGTCAACTAATCATTTGTGGTCTCTGAAAGGGTTTTCCCTCTGTTTATATTCAACCTACCTGCCCATAGTTGTCTATGCCAGTTACTAATCTATTTAAGTTTAATAAATCAAAAGCTGTCCTTAGAGACTGGCCAAGAGTCGTAAGTCCTTCAGCTTGAAGGTTTTTCAATTCATTCATAAAGGTTGCATGATTTTCTTTCCAGCCAGCCTGCAAAGAGAAAGGCAAGAATGCTTATCCTTCAGATGTTAGTGTACAGGGAGAGCCTTTTCTGTTACAGATTACAAAAATGGTGTCTTCCTCTGCTGCATGCATGCGGTTAAAAAATACCCCCCAAACTACCAACTTATCTTACAAGTAACTAAGAACCTTTTCTGCTCCAAAGGCTTCAAAGCCTCATCTCCCCCTCCCCCCGCGCAAGCCTTTACGTCCCCCTTGCCCCCCACCCAGCAGAATATCAGCGTTTGGTTCCACGGTCCGAAGCGTGAGCCTACAACTTACTGCGGGTCATTGGAATAACCAGAGCCTGGTCCACGGCAGCGGACGGGGCCGGTCAATGACCTACAGCAGGTTCCCTTCTCATGTGTCATGTGGAGGCTCCGGGTCTCCACGCACGACGAGGGGGAAGCGCCAGCCAAGGCTGCCCGGCCCGAAGCAGGTACCGCTCCTCGCCGCCCCTTGCAGCCGAACTCGCCTTGGAGTTGCTGTCACTTCTCCTAACTTGAATCAATATCCCCCACAGTCCATTGCTGCTCACACACCGCACAGGAAAAATGTCGGCCATGTTGATGTCAGCGCCGCCGCCGCCGCTGCCAGAGCCTGTGTGTGCCTGTGCGGGGGGAGCTGCGCTGCGCTGCGCCGCGCCGCCGGGAGTGCGGGGGAGGGGCGGGCACCCCGGCCCGGGGGGAGGAGGGCGATTCACGGGGGTTACCTTGATCGCGTGGGGAGGCTCCTCGAAAGTGACCAGCATGTACCTGTCTCCTCTGCTGGCGGGGTCCCGGGCGCGGAGCTGCGGGCACAAAGCGCAGGGTTACCCGAGGGAGCCAGCAGCAGCGCCCCGCATGCGAGCCCCCGCCCGGCCCTCCCCAGCCCCGCGCCCCCGCCACCCGGGCGGCAGGGCGCCCCCCCCCCTCCCCTCCTGTCGCAGGCAGAGCCGGTACCTTCATGAAAGTCTCTACAGCGCCTTTGGCTATGTCCAGATAGGTGGTGCCCAGATGGGTGCGCTGGTTCATGGAGGCGGACGTGTCTATCAGGAAGAGTAAGATGGGCATAGTGCGGAGCAGCAGCGGGGCCGGCGGCTACATGGACAGGGGCGGGGGGCAGACACGGGGGACGGGCGGGCAGTAGGAGCTGTGAGTGCGCTGCACGGGGAGGTGCGCCTCCCCGCCACCCCCCTCCAGGGAGCTGCCCTGCTCGCCTTTGTGTGAGGGACCCGCTCACGCCCTGCACGGGCTGGTTTATGAGGAGAAGGCGGACAAGGCTGCACAGCTGCCGCCGCTGGCCCCCTGTTGATGTTACTCAGAAGTTTCAGGCGGAGCAGCCGCGAACCACCCACCCCTGCACTTTCTCTCTCTGACTGAGGCGCTTCCTCGCTCGCAGCCCGCTTTTAAGGCAGCCTGGGCAGGTCGGGAGCCGCCCCCTACAGGCACGTCCCCAAGCCACGTGACCCCTTCCCTGCTCCGCCATAGGACTCCCGAAGACCCTTCATTAGCATATTTAAATCAGGAGGAAAGAGAAACGAACCGGCTCTAGCCGTTAAGGGAAAGGCAGTTGATGAGCACGCGTTCTGGTAGCGCGCATGCGCGTTGCGAGCTGCTACTCTGTCTCCGCGGGGTAACAATGACATAGTAGCCCCGGCTGTCCTGCTCAGGGAAGGAAGCAGCCCATAGGCACATGCTCAGGGGGCTGGCTGGGGCACCGTGGGGGGAAGGAGGGGTCTGCAGGACGGGCCGCGAGAAGAGGGTGGGGGGAAGAGGAAGCCCGCGAGAAGGGGGTAGGGGAAGAAGGGGGGGCCCGTGGGACGGGCCGCCGGGGGGGCCGAAGGGGGCCCTCGGGACAGGCCGTGAGAAGGGGATGTGGGGAAGAGGAAGCCCGCGGGAAGGGGGGGGGGCCGCGGGACGGGCCCTGAGGTGGGGGGAGGAGGGGAACCGCGGAGGGGGGGGGTGAAGTGGGGGCCCGCGGGACGGGCCGCGAGGAGGGGTGGGGCCCGCGGCTGTTTATAAGGTTAGTTCTCGGCCGTCAGGGAGGTCGGTGCCGGGCCGGATGCCTGGCTGAGGAGAGTTCAGGACCCAAGGATCGGCTCGGGAGTGACCTGCAGGGACGGGGCCCCAGGGACAGGACACAGGGAGCCGCTTGTCTGCGGGGAGGGGGCCAAGCGGGCGCTGGAGGCCGGGGAGGCAGCAGGGCCTGTCGCGGGGAGCCACTCGCCGAGCGACGGCCGGGGCGGTGACTGCGCGCTGGCCTAGCAGCCCGCTCGGTCCGGTCCCCCCACGAATCCCGAGTGAGTGACGGGGCGGCGCTTCCTGCTGCCTGCGAGCCGCTCCTGTTCCGGTAACGCAGGCGCCCAGAGAGTCCCCTGAGGCTGCGGGAAGGCCTCGCTGGGATCCTCTAACGGCGGCGCAGTCCCCGGCAGGGGCGGGCACAAGGGGTAGCCGGAGCAGGCGGGAGGCGGGTTTACGGGGGAGCTCCCGCTTGGCCTTAGCTACAGCGGGGGCTGGGACCGCGCCCGCATCCCTTCCAGGGTCTGCGGGGACTGGAGGTGGAGTGTGTGTGTTGCACTCTATGTGAGGAGGAGACTGTCCCATGGGAGGGTTATGGGCGGAGGCTTTGCGGGGCGACTCGCCCATTGGTGTGATGGAGGCAATTTCCAGCCATGGGGTGTTGCGGCCAGGGGGGTGGGGCGGGAATTGGGACAGGGGCTCTGTCTCCGGGCTGCGGGACTCAGTATTGCATCTCTGGAGAAATAGGCTGGGGCAGTTTCAGTGAGAGTCTGTACCAGGGGCCAGCAAGCTTTCAGAAGTGCTGTGCTCAGTCTTCATTTAGTCACTCTGAGTTAAGGTTTCGTGTGTTGGTAATACATTTTAATGTTTTTAGAAGGTCTGTTTCTGTAAGTCTATGATATATAACTAAACTATTGCTGTATGTAAAGTAAATATGGTTTTAAAATGTTTAAGAAGCTTCATTTAAAATTAAATTAAAATGCAGAGCCCCCTGGACTGGTGGCCAGGACCTAGGCAGTGTGAGTGCCACTGAAAATTAGCTCGCGTGCAGGTTTTGGCACCTGTGCCATAGGTTGCCTACCCTTGGTCTATACGTTCAGATTGGCACACCTTGAGACAACTTTGCATGCTTGGAGTGCTGTAGTTTTGACATCAGAAGAACTGCACTTTTCTTCTGGTTGGGTCTGGGGGTGCTGCACCCTTTGGCTTGAAGTAGTAATAACAACCAAATGCATGGTTTCTGCTTTCAGCACCCCCACTACAAAACTTTTTCCAGCTCTCCTAGTTGGATCTGAAATGTGACACTTAAGTTGTCCAATAAAAACAAAACTGCCACCCCATAAATTACTCAGGGCCTACTCAAAGAACTTCAAAAACTAGCAAGATTTTGCTCCCGTTTAGTTTAAAGAAGCCAAGGCTGTGCTGTTTCTCAGGTTAGGTGGGGCCACAAGATCTGAGGCCAGGCCATAGAAACAAAAGTATGACATTTCCTTTAATTTAAAGTGGTGAGTTAAACTAGTGTGCATACCAGAAGTTTAAGGTAGAATTATAGGACCAGAAGGGACCTCGAGAGGTCATGTAGTCCAGTCCCCTGCACTCATGGCAGGATTAAGTACTTGCAACTCAATCTGTTTTGTTTAGGGTTTTTAATGTATGAACAATTGTGAATAGTGCACAGGCAGAACCATCTCAATTATAAACTGTCAGGGGCTCAAACTGTGCATCTTACAGTTTGTCTAGGCTAGGAAAAGTGGTAGATAGATAATAGGTTGAGGTTACGGGGTGCATTTTGGCTAACCCCAGTCTAACTTCTCAGTATTTCCTCCGTCAGTGCTGAGGCAACCTAAACTTACTTCCAATAAATAGCATAGAGCTGGGGCTGCTTCCAATCAATTAGTGCTGGGTTCCCACCAGTATGCTGGACTCCTCTGCTCCCATCTCTTTCTCTAGCAATTGGGCCTCTTGGTTTTCCTTTCTATTCCCTTACCCGTAAAGAAGTAGGAAATCAGAGGTTTCTTTTCTCTTCTCACTTGTGAATTTAGCAACAGCTCAGGAGCTTCTCTGTTCCCTACCTGATTTTCCCTTCCTGTGAAAAATGTACCAGTTCCAGTTGATCTGCTCCCACCACTCCCAAAGAACTAGAAGCTTAGGAGTTGCTATGCTCCTTCCGTTCTTACCTCCAGAAAAGAAGCCAGGAGTTCTCAGCCTTACTCAGCTCACTTTCCCAGGCTCATTTGGGAAACTGTGGTTCTTTGAGATGTTTTGTCATAGAATATCAGGGTTGGAAGGGACCTCAGGATGTCATCTAGTCTAACTGTGTGATCCCAAATTGGATGGTGATGGGCATGTACTGCAGCTGAATATACCCTCTCTGAGCTGATTGAAAATCCTCAGTGTTTCAAGAAAAATAAAATAATCCAGGATAACAGGAATAGATGTCTCCAACAATTGAAATTGTTGCTGAGCAGCCCCAAATGAAAAATCTTACCATTTGGCTCTATCAATTAGCCTTGTAGAACCTTTTCTGCTCTGAGTCAAAATATCTTGTACTTCTCTAAAATGACTCCTGCGTACTGCACTTAAGCAGCTAGCATCCATGCTGTCAGATGTGGGGGTGATGGGCCTGGGCGTAGGCACCAACTCCATGAGTGCTATGCGGCTAGAACTGCCACAGGAAAAAAAAAGTGGGTGCTCAACACCCACTGGCAGGCCCCTCCTCCCCCTTCCCTCCGGTGCCTCCCGCCAGTGGCAGGTCCTGCGAATCAACTCTTCTCCCCACCCCCAGTGCTTCCCACCCACAGCAATCATCTGTTTGGTAGCATGCAGAAGGTGCTGGGGGTAGGGGGGCAACGTATGCCCCAGATGCCGGGGAGTGGAAGGAATGGGATCAGCCCCTTTGGAACACTGCACTGCAGCATGGTGGACTGGCGGCTGCCTGAGAGAGCCTGGCTGGGGAGGCAGATTCCACTTCTGACTCAGATGCTGGGGAGCTGGAGCCCCAACCCTGGCAAGTTTCCAGCTCACTCAGCTGTGATCCCCAGCAGCCAAGCCTGGGGAGGGAGTAGAAGCCTCCTCCTCTCCAGCCAGGCTCTTTCAGGCAGTTGTCAGGCTGCAGAGCAGCGACCAGGAGAGGCTGGTATTAGAAGTTGCTCCCTCCTGCTCCCCGCCTGGGTTCCCTTCCTCCAAGGAGAGTGGTGGAATGTGCCAAGGTGGGGACCAGGTGTAGTCAGAGGACAGAGCATCCCCCCACAGGTAACGTGTGGCTGGGAGAGTGCGGTGGCCCTGGGCTGGGAGCAGGGGTTGGGGGGGTTGACCAAGGGGGACATGTGACCTCCCCTTTAGATCATGCCCCTCAGTATTAGGAGGCACCAGTTGTCTATGGGGTGCCCTCAGGGGAGAAAGCGGGAAGGGGTGGGTGTGGGGCCTGGGAGGAAGGGATGGAATGAGGGTGAGGCCTGGGATGGAGAGGTGGTTGAGCACCCTCGGAAATCAGGAAGTCAATGCCTATGGGCCAAGTGTAGGGTTACACCGTGATTATCAAACAATGTCCAGAAATCTGGAAGAGTAATGGACAGTTGAATTGACAGATGCATCAGTTCTGTGTACCAGAACTAATGTGCCCAGGCCGGTGCTGACAGTATTAATGGGTCTTTGTCCTGTCATACTTTTCTGAGGACTCTGGAAATTAATGGAATAGATAGGAATAGACATCAGGTTTCTGTTCCACTGGATCATGAATGTATCCAAACATGAGCCTGGGCTTGTGCCTTGTTGGGATTAAAAGTTGATGCTTCTCCAGGTTGGTGGCAAAAACGATTCGCGTAGAACACCCTATTTTAGGAAGACTTGGCTGAGGTCCAGATCCTCAAAGGTATCTAGGCTTCTGACTCCCATTGATTTCAATGAGAGTCACTTTCCTAAATACCTTTGAGTCAAGACTGCATTTGTAGAGATTCAGGCCCAGATCCTCAAGAGCACTTTCTGCTTAGTTGATCAGCTAGGTGGTTCTGAAAGCCTTGTATATGTACAGCTATGAGATTGATCTGCTGTTGAATGCACTAGTCACATATAGTCCTGACAGAGAGGGGGATGATCTCATTCCCCTTTGTCTGTTGACATAGTGCAGCACTGCAGTGTTGTCTATCAGGATTTGAATTGTGGTCCCTTGGAGGAGGAGTAGGAACGCTCTACATGGTAAATGTATGGCTGTGAGATCTAGACATTTATGAGGTTACGTCTGAAGATAGTCTGGGTGTGCTCTCCATCCCTTTTTGGAGGTACCCTTTACAAGAGTAGTGGTAGGAGATGGTGAGGTGAATAGGATGCATTGGCATACTTTTCATGAGTCCTTCCGCCAGAGAAGAGAGGATAAGACTTCTGAGGAGACTACAACCTGTAAGTTCATGCTGTGTTTTCTTGATAGATAAACTGATTTTTAACTGCCCCATAAAAGGTTGAAAGTGAAGTCTGGCACATGGCATCACAAAGATGCAGAAAGCCTTGTGGCCCAACAGCCTGAGATGGGACGTCACCAAATACCTTGGTTGAATATGTATAGGGGCCTACCGAATTCACAAACCATTTTGGTCAATTTCACATTCATAGGATTTTAAAAATCATAAATTTCATAGTTTCAGGTATTTAAATCTGAAATTTCATGGTATTGTAACCATGAGGCACCCGACTCAGAACGGGGTCATGGGGTGAGGGGGTCGCAGGGATCTTGTAGGGGGATCATGGCATTTCCACCCTTACTTGTGTGCTGCTGCCTTCTGAGCTGGCCAACAGGAGGGCAGCAGCTGACTGGGTGCCTACCTCTGAATGCAGTGCCACCGCCAGCAGCAGTGCAGAAATGAGGCTGCACTGCTGCTGGAGGCAGCACTGCCTTCAGAGCTGGACTCCCAGCCCACAGTGGTAGAGCTTCCTGCAGCCGAGGGAGGTTCCTGGAGATGGGTCTGACAGATAAGGGAGCAGCCTGTGCAGAGGAAGAGGAAGTCCTATACCTCCCCAACCCATCCAGGACTAGCAGCTGGTGCCCTTAGCCCTGCCCTCAAACCCAGTGTTTGGTAGTTAAAGGGGCCTTGGACTGGCTGTGTGTAAACCGGGTTGACCACAGCACCCCCTGACCATGGGGCCCTGAGCGGTCACCCACCTGTAAGGCCAGCCCTGCCCTCCCCCCCAAAATTGACCTCCCCTTACCATGCCACCCTCATTTCTGCACTGCTGCTGGTGGGAACGCGGCCTTCAGAGCTGAGGTCCTGGACAGCAGCCACTGCTCCCCGGCCGCCCAACTCTGTGAAATACGGTCTCACCTACAATAGCCAGATTTCACAGTGGAGATCAGATTTCATGGTCCATGATGCATTTTTCATGGCCATGAATTTGAGAGGGCCCTAGATATGTAGATTTGAGAATTGGTGGAGTGTAGTACAAAATCTTGCCTGTGAGAAGTAAGCTCTTGCTGACCCCAAGCTGAGAAGTGAATTTTATTGTTTGAATGGTCGTGAGAGTGAATTTGTCCTGATTGATTCTGAGGCCGACCAAGAAGAGGTGGCAAACCAGTTATACTGCATTGGTGACCTATTTTGGAGATATGCCTCAAATCAGCTAATTGCTGAGGTATGGGTGAATGTGAAGTCCTTAGAGTCAATCAGGGACTTCGCAGAGTAGCTGCAATGAATAACAGGCATTTTGAAAAAACGCTTGGTGCTGTGGGAAGACTGAACAGTAGCACACTGAACTTATAATACATGAGTGCCACTATAAAAGAAGTATTTTCTATGAGCAGGGTGGATGGACAGATGGAAGCAAGCATCCTTAAGTCAAGAGTTCTGAAAGAATCTTGGGGGATCTAGGGAAGGAATTATGAATGTTAGAAAGACCAACCTTGAAACTAAAGTGCTGGAATTAATGTGTTCAGTCATCTGATATCTAGAATGGAACACCATCCTCCTTTCTTTTTTGGGATAAGGAATTAGGAGTAAAACCCTTTGTTGTTGGGGAGAAGAGGGTACCCCCTCCATTGCACCAAGTTGTAGAAGGATATCTGCCTCTTGCTTTAGTAGTATCTTGTGAGAGGAATATCTGAAAAGAGACAGGAATGGAGGAGTTGGCAAGGACTGAAATTGAACTGAATAACCCTTGTGTAACAGTAAGTCTACTGCAGGCATCAAAGAAAGAAGGGTAATTGCCAAATGGTGGAAGGAAGGGATATAGGTCCTTTTAGATCAGTCTGTGTCTTTCGATCATGATATCAAACTTTCTAATAGGGCTGTCAAGTGATTAATCGTGCGATTAAAAAAATGGTGTGATTAAACAATAGTAGATTACCATTTATTTAAATATTTTGGATGTTTTCTACATTCTCAAATATCTATTTCAATTACAACACAATACAAAGTATACAGTGCTCACTTTATATTTATTTTTTGTTACAGATATTTGCACTGTAAAAAAGAAACAAAAGAAATAGTATTTTTATATTCACCTAATACAAGTACTGTAATAGTGCAATCTCTTTATCATGAAAGTTGAACTTACAAATGGAGAATTAAGTACCAAAAAAAACCACCTGCACTCAGAAATAAAACAATGTAAAACTTTAGAGCCTACAAGTCCACTCAGTCCTACTTCTTGTTCAGCCAATTTCTCAGACAAACAAGTTTGTTTACTTTTGTAGGAGATACTGCTGCCTGCTTTTTTACAATATCACCTGAAAGTGAGAACAAGCTTTCACATGCCACTGTTGTAGCTGGCAGATGTGGTAATGATTCATATCCCTTCGTGCTTTGTCCGCCATTCCAGAGGACATGCGTCCATGCTGATGATGGGTTCTGCTTGATCCAAAGCAATGCGGACTAATGCACGTTCGTTTTCATCATCTGAGTCAGATGCCACCAGCAGAAGGTTGATTTTCTTTTTTGCTGGTTCAGGTTTTGTAGTTTTGGAGTGTTGCTCTTTTAAGACTTCCAAAACACACTCCACACTTCATCCCTCTCAGATTTTGAAAGGCACTTCAGATTCTTAAATGTTGGGGTCAAGTGCTGTAGCTATCTTTAGAAATCTCACATTGGTACCTTCTTTGCTTTTTGTCAAATCTGCAGTGAAAGTGTTCTTAAAATGAACAACATCTGCTGAGTCATCATCCAAGACTGCTATAACATGAAATATATGGCAGAATGTGGATAAAACACAGTGCAGGAGACATATAATTCTCCCCCAAGGAGTTCAGTCACAAATTTAATTAATACATTATTTTTTTAACGAGTGTCATCACCATAGAAGCATGTCCTCTGGAATGGTGGCCGAAGCATGAAGGGGCATATGAATGTTTAGCATATCTGGCCTGTAAATACCTTGCAATACCCAGCTACAAAAGTGTCATGTGAATGCCTGTTCTCACTTTCTGGTGACATTGTAAATAAAAAGCGTACAGCATTATCTCCCATAAATTTAAACAAACCTGTTTGTCTTAGAAATTGGCTGAACAAGAAGTAGGACTGAGCAGGCTCTAAAGTTTTACATTGTGTTGCACTTTCACAATAAAGAGGTTGCAACACAGTACTTGTATGAGGTGAATTGAAAAATACTATTTTATCAGTTTTACAGTGAAAATATTTGTAATAAAAATAATATAAAGTGACCATTGTACACTTTGTATTCTGTGTTGTAATTTAAATCAACATATTTGCAAATGTAGAAAACATCAAAATATTTAATAAATTTCAGTTGGTATTCTGTTGTCTAACAGTGTGATTAAAATGCAATTAATCGCAACTTTTAAAATCACGTTTAATTTTTTTGAGTTAATGGCATGAGTTAACTGTGATTGACAGTCCTACTTTCTACCTCCAGTCAAGTGTTATATGAGCTTTAGCAGTAGATGAAGATAAACTTTTTCTTCTCTGATACTGAAGTCTTTTCTTGGGAGGTTTCAAGACCTTTTGCTGGTAATAATATGGTGAGGTTGATCTTCGTCTGGAAAAGATTAGAGGTCTAACCTGTTTCCTTTTCGGTGCTGAAGTGTAGCGACTTAGAGATTAAAGTATTGCTCTACAGTAGAGCTGAGTGAAGAGAGATAATTTTGTTTAGTGGAAGCTGTTTAGTAGGGTGAAAGAAACAAGCTTTCAAGCTTGCACAGAGCTCTTCAGGTCTGGGAAAGGTACTCAGAGTGTCACAGCTAATAACAGGGTGGAACAGATGCCATATGGAGTTAACATGTTGCAAGAAACCATTGAAGGTGGAGTGGGCAGTTAACATCTCTTCAGTAACAGGACAAAGAAGGGTTAGTGGGTTATAGATTGTTGCAATGAATCATAAATCCATGTCTTTGAGTTTGGTTTTTAGTGTCTAACAAAGTTATGAATTTAAGCTCCAAGGCTTATTTTTTGAAGGTGGTGTGTGTTTCCCTTAGGGACAAGGATATAAAGCTAAGGTGGAGGAATCCAAGGAGTTTGTGCCTTGCTTGATTCATAGCTCTTAATGTGAAAAGAAGAACATCCTGATTCTCTGTCTCCCACTCATGAATTAACCCAGGGGAGTGAGTGGTAACTGTGGAGAAGGACTTCTGCTATTTCCTGCTGAAGAAGATACAGAAGACTACACTTCCTCCAGAGGGAGGGGCTGATCATTGAAGAGTGTTGAGGAGACCTAGACAATCTTCCATGTGATATGGGTATCAATGTCCATGATGACTGATGCAGTGAAATCTTCAGTATTGGGTCCCTAGGTTTCAGTACTGATAAAGGTTTTATAGGTGCCCAGAAGGTTGCCATGTCAAGAAGGGGAGATTCTGATTCCAGTGATTAGTTAAATCTGTAGATATTTTAAACATAGTGGGAGCTGAGATTACTTGTACCAAAGGAGTTGATAACAGGGAAGATAGTGATGGAAGTGTTGGTACTATAGAGGTCAGTCTGGATAAAGTTCTTGTTTCTAGTTCTGATGCCAAAATGTAACAGATGATAACAATGTTAGTGTCAGTGTAGAAAGGTTGACAATGGCAACCAAGCTCAAATGGGACATTGCTGGTGACGAAGAGAGTGCATAATGGGAAAAGTAGAACTGCAGTTCAGGTCAGGCTTGGGAGGAGAAACTGTGGCCAAGTCAGAAGTATGATAACTCTTCAACTTCCTCTTAGCACCAAGAAAGGTGATTAGTGCTCTCATCTACCATGGACATCAGGAGCAACTGAGTGACCCATTGAGGTCCATACTACACAATCACTACCTCTACCCAAAGTGTGGGACCTTTTGGCAGCCATGGAGTCTTGAGTAGTAGAGATGCCAGTCCTCTGGTAACCAGAGTTGTTCAAATATAGTTTGTGAACAGCTGAGCCACCCTTCAGCACATAGTTCTTTAAGTCAGACACATCCTTTATAGAACATTCTAGTAAAAATTGTCTCAGGCTTTCTGCATCTGTTTGGGGAGCAATCTGCAGATGGAGTATTTATCAAAGAATTTGACCTTCTCCAAGGCAAAAAAAAAAGGGCATTTAGAATATCCATTGTTCCAGCGGCATTGCTGTCTTACATAAAAGGCAGGACTTAAGCCATGTATACTTGCTTCAGTGATGAAGCCAATCTCAGTACTGAGGGTCCTAGGAATTTCTATGTTTTTTTTATTGCCAGTGGGCTAAGAAGAACAGTATAGAATACTAACTAATTCTAAGACTAACCTAACGCTAATCCTAAATGTAACAGGCAGATGCAATTCTGTGTGGTTGTCACAGGTGAGTGGGGGAGGTTTAGGTTGGATATTAGGAAAATCTTTTTCACTAAGAGGGTTGTGAAGCACTGGAATGGGTTACCTAGGGAGGTGGTGGAATCTCCTTCCTTAGAGGTTTTTAAGGTCAGGCTTGACAAAGCCCTGGCTGGGATGATTTAGTTGGGAATTGGTCCTGCTTTGAGCAGGGAGTTGGACTAGATGACTTCCTGAGGTCCCTTCCAACCCTGATATTCTATGATTCCATAAGACAGAACTGAGAAGCAGTTTGGCCCATTCTGCCCTTTATTCCCTTGGTGATGAGACAGGGGGCAAGGGCATGGAGGCCACATGAATGATCCCAACAGACACTGCTAGCCAAGAAGATCTAGAGTCATGTGGATGGGGTGCATGTGCACCTGTAGTGGGATCCACATGAATAAATACTTGCTTGCTGTGATGTTAGCACTGAGTGCTAGTATCACTGAAGTCAGCTGGCCTGTCTCTTCCCTCTCATGTACATGTCTGTCCTGTAATACTATTGTCTCTTGCTTTTCCATATTAGAACCCTTGTAGGGGTAGAAATAGTGATATCTTGCCTATATTAGGTATTAGTGCTTTTTTGCTGGGAGCTGGTTGTTTTGATTATTGCTTGAGACAGACTTTTAAAATTTAAATGCAAAGTAATCAATTTAAGTCTTAAAAAAAAAAAGTTTGTCCCAAGCAGTTGTTAGAGCAGCCAGCTCTTGATGTAAAAATCCTAAGGACTAGGACCAGCATCACAGTGATATCTATAAAGCTCCCTGTATAAGGAATCTGTTATGGAGGAGCAGGAAACAGACACACTAGTGCTGATGCTAGTAGAAAGGGAGACTGGCACAGGTGGAGATTGGGGCATTGGCCCCCAAAACTCTATACTGGTCCTGGCGTGGGCAGCAGGAGACTCATGTTGGCAACAGCGTGCCCTATCTGTGCTGGGGCTCCAGCCACTGCAGTCACTTTGCCAGGGGCTGTTTTGGAGGGGGCATTGTTTTCAGAGAAAAGGGGAGGGTAGGAGGCAGCTGTGGGAGCTTTTATTGCAGCACTCTAGAGCCTTTTTACGCACAAGATCACTTTTTGAATTTAAGTGCAACCCAAGATGTACCCAACCCCTTTCCCAAGGCCCCGCCCTGCTCACTCTATTCCCCCCTCCCTCTGTTGCTCGCTCTCCCCCCAACACTCACTTGGAAGGGGGAAGAGATGCAGGCTCTGGGCTGAGGGGTTTGGAGTCTGGGAGGGAGCTCCAGGATGAGTCTGGGGCAGGGAGTTTGGGTTCAGGAGGGGGCTCCGGGCTGGGGCAGGAGGTTGGGGTGCAGGACGGGGTACAGGGTGCTGGCTCCAGGAGGTAGCTCAGGGCTGGGGTAGGGGGTTGCGGTGCAAGAGGGGTTTAAGGGTGCTGGCTCTGGGAGGGGCTCAGGGCTGGGGATTGGGGTGCGGGAGGTTTGAGGGCTCCAGCTGGGAGGCACTTGCCTTGGGTGGCTCCCAGTCAATGGTGCAGTGGGGCTAAGGCAGGCTCCCTGCCTGCTGTGGCACCACGCCGCTCTCAGAAACAGCCAGCACACCCCTGCGGGCCTTCGCGGGGGAAGTTGGCTCCATGCGCTGCCCCTTCCCTGCAGGCATTGCTGCTGCAGCACCCGTTGGCTGCAGTTCCCTGTTCCTGGCCAATGGGAGCTGCAGGGGCGGTGCTTGCAGGCAGGAGCAGCACGCGGAGACCCCTGCTCTTCCCCCTGCTCCACGATCCGCAGGGGCATGCTGGCTGTTTCCGGGAATGGAGCGGGGCCAGGGCAGGCAGGGAGCCTGCCTTAGCTGCGCTGCACCATCAGACTTTTTAGTCAGGAGTGCCGCCAGCTTTTTTGGCGCCCTAGGCGGCAGAAGGTCCCGCCCTTGACAGAGGGGGTGGACGGTCCCGCCCCCGAAATCGTGCCGACGACTGGGGCAGCCGACACCTCCCAAGTGTTAGTGCCCTAGGCCACCACCTAGGTCGCCTAATGAGTTGCGGCGGCCCTTCTTTTAGTGACCGGAGATCGCAATCGACTGTCAGGGGCTCCAGGATCGACTATCAGTCATGATCAACAGGATGGTGACCACTGCTCTAGAGCCTGCCAGAAGCACTCCCTCCTTGGTAGTGATGCGCATGGGATCTGCCCACTGCAGCAGAGTCCCATCAGTGAGTGGCAGAAGGGGAGGGCAGTCGGGTCTCCAGGGGCTCCCTCCCCCACCTAGGCACTTCTACTCCCCTGCATCCCAAAGCACTGCTCAGAGCATAGCTGGGTGAACTCAGTGATGTATAGAGGTGAAGTGTGTCCGAAGGTGGGTGAAGCTCCTCCAGGCTTGCGACCATCAGGGAAGTACAATGAAGAGAACTCCTCTCCCCCAATCACTCCCTGTCTGATTAGGGAAAGGAGCTGGTCACCCTCACCTTGGGTGCAAGTGCCCGCCCTCAACAGTGTTTTGCTGGTTTTCTCTTCTTGTGAATTCCGAGTAGAGTTTCATCTGAATTTATGTACATATAGCATACAAAATGAGACTTTTTTTTAATTAGCAGTTTATCACTTCTGTGAACATTGTTTCTTCTTGCAATAAATGCAGCATTGCCTGTGCTCTGAAGTTTGGGAGGAACCAACATTCAGTGACAGAAAGACAGATGTATAAATGAAGCATGCACACAACCAGCTGAAGCATAGCTGGAGTTTGGGTAGGGAAAAAAAGAATCACATCAAAGTGACACTCTGGCAAGAGTTGCATGTAAAAGGCACTGATGAAACATTGAATTTTCCGTTAGGTGCTTCCTGTCTCACATAGCACACCACACCACATAGCCAAGCGTGATATTTTTATATAATATACAAACAGTCATGGATCACAAAGGGAGCAATTACTTTTGAGTGAGAGCTGAACATCTTAGTTCAACTTATTCAGTAAACACGAATATAACATGTTGAAATTAACCTTTTAAAGTTTCAATTTAGAATAAAATAAATTAATGGACCTATCTAAAACTGAGACAAGTTAAAATGGACATTCGAAAGTTTTTTCTGACAGTGACTCTTGAACCGTCGGTGGCTAATTCACTGCAGGATTTTACAACACCTCCAGACCGGGCCCAGACACTGCCTGCCTCAGGTTGTTACCCGCACAAATTCTCTGTCACTTTAGGACATACCATCTCTACCTAGTACCTAGGGCTCAGGGCTTCCACCTCTACCTAGTTCCAAGGGCACAAGGCATAACCTGGTAAATCTGGACACCTCCACTCTTTCCCAGTTCCTCGAGCTCCAGGTAAAAGGCACTTAACTTTACCCCTCTGTGGGCTTCGGGTTCCAGGCTGTACCCCGGGCTCCAGGTAAACACCCATTCTCTGTGGACTCAGAGCAAACACCCATTCACTGTGGACTCAGAGCTTAATCTTTTGTGGGTTTACGGGGTCTTTTATCAGTGATATCCTACTTACCATCTATTTATTAACAATCACTAAAACAATGCACACGCTACACATGCAATAAGTACATCTCCCAATAAGACATGAACTTTTCTTGATGGCCAGTCAGGATCAGGTCATATGGGGGGGACTCTAGTTTCTGCCTGGTGTCATTGGCTGAGTCTTGCGGTCTGGCAACTCTGATCTTTGGGCTGTGTCCTGGAGTTGGTTCCCAAAGAACTTCCTTTTTGACCCCAGTTTATATAGTGAAACTTGAGTCCTGCTTAGCTGCACCTTAACCAATCATTTTACTAAAATTTTACTAACCAGTCCTAACATATTGTAACAAAATTCTCTAACCTAATCATCCCATCGCTGTAATTAATACACACGTAGCAAAATTAATTATGTAACAGTCAGAAACAATCAAAGAACCAGACAGAGATCATATAGACAAACAATAAAGAAGTGGGGACCATAAAGATAAAACAATAAGGAAATGAGGATTTCACAACCACAACTATTGTTAAATGATTTCTTGACAGACAGAATGCTATCAAACTAGTAAGTTTTCTTTAACCATCTTAAGATTTGTTCCTTTATCTGGTGATAGTGGGTGCTATTAGCACAGGATTGCCTTCTTAACAGCCTGATATTACATTGCTTTAATGTAGTTTAGATGGAATGTGAGGATGTGACTTCCTGCTTCTTAGTTCTCAATATGGGTGAAGACAAAGGCCTTAGGCCTTACAATATGGCTGCAGGAAAAGGCTGTATCCTTACAGGGTCTGGGCACCTTATCATTGCGAATAGAGCAAAAGGATCTCGAATGTTTGCATGCAGTGAGTACAGGTTCTCTCAGCATAGATACAGCTGAAGTATGATGTGAGAAGTGTAACTTTTCCTACAGATCTTGGAGAAAAAAGCAACGGGCCTAATCAACGACATCTGCCTGATTTTCCAAGAAGAATGTTTGGGAAACACAGTCATTCTTTTCCAGTTTTCCATTACAACAAATTTCCTTGGGTTGAATATTCTGTTGATGCTGTATTCTGCATTTCCTGCTATTACATCCATTCTGAAACAGCCTATGTGGATGATACCTTAATCAAAAATGGTGTGGGGAATTGTATGACAGTCTCTGAAAAATTGTCTAAACATACTGTTTCCAAGGTTCATGTGAAATGTATGGAAAAGTGGCAATGCTTCAAACATAGCAAAGAAACTGGATCAGTAGCAGTGAAGCTTTCAGCAAGTCATAAAAGTACCAATGAGAGAAACTAGGATTACCTTACTAAGTTTTGTGATATTGTCAAATTACTTTCAAAAATTGGTTTACCATTTCAAGGGCACAATCAGGGAAAGGAATCTAAATTGAAAGAGAGTTTCCATGAATGTTATGATTTCTTTTCAAAGTATGATGAAACTTTCAAGAAACTGCAGTCAAGTTATTTTAATTACACAAGCCCTGAATTTCAAAATAAAGTACTGCAGATGTGTGCAGATTTGGTTTGCAAATAAAAACTGTACAGGCAGTGAAAAAGACCCTTATTTATTTATTTTTCTGTAATTGTGGGTGAGGCCAGGTCATTTAAGACAGAACAGCTTCCAGTTTGTATCAGATACTCAGAAAACCTAGAGATTAAAGAAAGGCTCCTGTGCTCCATCAATTTGCTTTTCTTCCTGAAATGCAAATGGCATTTATACTGCCATAAAGACAGCTTTGAAGTGGATTGCAGAATGTGCCGATAGTTGCTCAATCTTATGATGGTGCGTCTGTGATGTCAGGACACACTGCTGGGGTTCAACAGTGAATGAAAAAAGACCATCTGTTTGCAGTGTATGTATATTGCATGGCACACAAATTCCACCATGTCCTCCATGGAGTGCAGTAAAGTAAATTGTAGTGCTGTGGGCTTTCTAACTACTTAAGAAATTGTATTCAGTCTTTGTGGAACCAACCAATCATCAGATGTTTCTTGACATGCAGACAACTTTGGGTCTCAAGCAACAGGAGATTGAACAGCCCACTGATATGCATTGAGCATGTAAGTGGAGAAGTGTGCTTATAGTAAAAATGCAATACACTGCCATAATGCAGTGTCTAAAAGATCTGAGTGAACAAGGCAAAAAGTGGTCTGTAGAGGCAAATGGCCTTTATCATCACATAACTAGAGTTTCATTCATTGCATGCTTGATTATTTGTCAATATTTTATGAAAGCTGTTCATGTTGCTCACAAAGGACTTTAAGGCATCGATACCACACTTTCAAAAGCTTCCCTATCAGAGAGAAAATGAAAGTGTACTTTGCGAAATGCAGAAGTGAAGAAGGCTGGAAAAATATGTGGAAAGAATTTACAGAGTTCTGTCAAGACCATAACATTGCAGTACCAGATGAAGACACTTCACTCACCAAAAAGAAAAAAGTAATAAAAGCCTCGGCAGCTCTTACAGACTTCATTGTTCCAATAACTTTGGGTCAAAGAGAGTGTGTAGAAGAGGCAACAAATGTATCTGAAATGCCCAAGATGGTAACTGCATCTGAAAAAAACAACAGGTGGCATCAGCAGTTGAACCTTCCTGGTTTGAATGGCATAATTGCAGAGTTAGAGAGACAATTCTCAAAAGAATCAATGGAAATTGCTGAAGCATGTGGCTCACTCTTAAATTGTGACAAAAATGGCATTCATCCACTCATGCAGAAATATGCAGACCTACTCAAAATAAATCTTCACCTTGCAGCTGGAGAAATGGACATTTTTACCAGTACGGAATCTCCTGTTACCTTTCAAAGAGTTCAAGAAGAAATGTCTCAGATTATGTACCAAAACTATTACAAACTCATTGTTAGCTCTCACATTTCCAGTCAGGATGGCCACATCAGAACAAATCTTGTCTGCAATGAGACGGATTAGAAACTGGGTTGTGTTCAACCATAGGTGAAGAAATTTTCTTCACTGGCTCTTCTTCACATAGAAGCTGATTCAACTGGAAAGCTGATTCCAGAGAATATTGTAGACATTTACACTAACAGAAGGGAAAGACGATTGCATCTGCATTAAGGTAAATACAGTATTTCTATATTAAGACAATGTTTATGTAGCTCTAAAACCAGAGACATGATTCATAGTTACATGAAAGTGTTCAGTTCTGTTTATTCAAGAATTTGTTTTTCTGCTAATGTTGATTTTTAAGTGGTAGTGGATAAAGTTGTCAAATAATTAAGCTGAAATAAAAAATGGTGATTAAATAATGAACTTAAACTGTATTTGATTTCAACTACAGTGTAATTTTAGTACTACTAACAATCGGTAAATCCGGAAGTTAGACGTATACCTATTATTAATAGTATTTAGCTCTCCTAATCTCCCAAATATAGAAGTCAAACTATGCCTATAGGGAATGGGTACACTAGCTGATTTCTGTGCAACTATCTCCAAATGCTGATATCACAACATACACATCTGAGGAAGGGGTTACCTTGAGATCATCAGTGAAACAGATGTAGTCCTTTTTGGCCTCTCAGCTTTTTTACATAGTAGGCATACAGTAACTCCTCATTTAACGTTGTAGTTATGTTCCTGAAAAAATGCAACTTTAAGTGAAACAATGTTAAACGAATCCAATTTTCCCATAAGATTTAATGTAAATGAGGGTAGTTAGGTTCCAAGGAAATTTTTGGGGGGCAGACAAAAGGTATTATATATTGTACTGTACTGTGGTGGGGAGGTGCCCCTGGCTTATCCCTGGGACTCAGGACTGGGGGTGCAGGGTCTGGAAGGAAGTTAGGGTGCAGGAGGATGCTCAGGGTGGGGGTGCAGGGTCTGGGAGGGAGGATGCGGGAGGGCAGCTCCTGTTTGGTGCAGGGGGTTTGCAAGTGGCTCTGCGCGGTGCAGCACAGCCCCCATGGCCACTGCCCCCCACCCACCCCCCCCCGCTGGCAGGGCCATCTGAACGCAGGGGCTTTAGGGGCTGCAGGGCGCTGGGCTATGGGGGCCCCGGGGCCCTGGCCTGCAGCTCTAAAGCCCCTTTCGGAATGCAGCCCTGCGAGCACAGGCCGGAGGACTCAGGAGGAGCAGGGGCAGCCACACAGCCAGCGACCGGAGAGAAGCGGCGCTTTCCCCTTCAGAGCGCCACTTCTCTCCAGCTGACTTTGAAGGGGAAAGCGCTGCTTCTTTCCAGCCGCTGGCTGCGTGGCTGCCCCTGCTCCTCCATGGGCCAGAGGACTCAGGAGGAGCAGGGACAGCCGCGCAGCCAGCTGCCAGAACTGGCTTTCCCCTTCAAAGCGCCGCTTCTCTCCGGCCGGCTTTGAAGGAGAAAGCGCTGTTTCTCTCCAGCCGCTGGCTGTGCGGCTGCCCCTGCTCTTCCTGAGTCTTCCAGCCTGTGCTTGCAGGGCCGCATTCCGAAAGGGGCTTTAGAGCTGCAGGCCAGGGCCCCAGGGCCCCTCCCTCCAAGAAAGTCCTAAGTGCCGCCAAATAGCTATTTGGTAGCAGGGGAAGTGCTGGGAGGAGGGGGTGCGGGAGGGGGAGGAGGCGGAGAAGAGGAACTTGTGCAGTGCTCCCTTGTAAAGTCAGCCAAATGATGTTATAAGAGAGCACTGAACAACTTTAAACAAGTATGTTCCCTAATGGAGCAGCAACGTAACTTCGAAACCATGTTAAGTGGGAAGATGTTAAGTGAAGAGTTACTGTATTTATATCTAATATACAGTTTAAATTAGTGTGATAGTCACCTGTTTTATTTGAAACATAAAGGAACAATCTCAATTTAAAAATCACATTTCTGTCTGAAAAAATAGTTTCTTGTGACACCCTGTACTCCACATTCACCACTTTAATAAAGTTTGATGTATTTTGTACAAAGTATGCCTTATGAGGTATCATTTGAAACCTCACAATCTGCTGAACATAATTGTCCTGTCAAAATGTATGTAACAACACTGTGTAAAGCTATGGGATTTTACTGTATGATGTTACTAAAGTATGTGATAATTCTGGAGAATGCCCATAGATTAGTTTCTCAGAGACAACAAAGGACAGACCAACACCCAGCAGAGAAGAAGGGGTAAACAAGAAATATACATTTCATCACAGGGATGATCTAAACCTCATTTACACAAGATATTGCTTGTCACCTCCATCCAAGCTAGGGTAATCCTCAAAGAGGGGAGAAGAGTATAAAAATGAGAAACTGTGGCCTTCACCTCTCCTCCTCCCATCTCTCTGCTCATGACATCAACGAACACCTGAAGGACTCTGACCTGGGAGAGGGGTCCTAAGCTGGAAGGAGGCCCAACCTGTGGAATTTACTGCAGCTTATGGTGATACAGACCTCTTTGTTTTTAAGTATACTCAGCTTGGTAAGTTAGGTATTAGATTTCATGTTTATCTTTTATTTTCTTTGTAACCAATTTTTACTTTTACACCTTATTACTTGCAATCACTTAAAATCTATCTTTCTGTAGTTAACAAACTTGTTTTATAGTTTTATCTATACCAGTGTGGGTTTAGATTGAAGTGTTTGGGAACCTCTGCTTGAGATAACGAAGCTGATGCATGCACATTTTCCTTTGATGAAATGACAGACTTTCTATGAGCTTATACTGTTCAAGAGGGTACTGAGCAATAAAAGATGTACATTTCTGGGCAACAAGGCTAGAACTAATAATTTGCTGGTGTTGCCCCAGATGTAATTCATGAGTGGCTCTCTAGTAGAATTCAATACTGTGTAGCTTGGATCAAGTTACATGCTGAAGTTTGCATATGAGCAGAACCAAGCAGTGTAAAAGGCACCCTAGACTAAAGAGAAAGGGGATTCAGCTGTTCAACAGTCCAGATTGTACCTAGAGAGTGTCACACCTACTACTGTGACAAGTAACACCTATTTTATAACTGAAAGTCTAGAGAAAGAAATTCATTTTTTTCTGTTTGTTCACTGTATACATTTGAGAGCATAATCAGGGTCACCGTTATCACTATATAGTGAGCCATTTTCCCCATTTCTTTCTATGGCTTTCACACAACAACAAGGGAGGAAAAAAATTCTTAATCACAAAATTTGTCAGGGGAACTGGGCAGCAGCTGTAGTATCTGAAGCTATGTCATTTGTTTTCTGAGATGTGGAGTTGATTGTGTCCAGTTAAAAAGAAGTCTGACAGTCTAAAAAAACACAACCTTGCAAATCTAGGGGTAACTTTAGAGAATCAGTGTATAAAGATAGGCTTTATTTCAAAAGTGTTTCTTACTAATGTTAACTTGAAAATGTATACAAAATGGTATTTTTTGTATTTGATTTGTTGTTGAATAAATTTTACATTATAATCCAGTTTCTCCTCCTCTTGTTCGATACAAGTGTGATCATACTGCGATTTTATAAGAGGATTATGTTCTCATCAAAATTATTTTGTGATATACTGCCATCTTGAATAGAAGATACACAACTGATAAAACAACTGATGAAATCTCCATAACTTCCACAGTGGAGTAGATTCTTACTATTAAGATTTTTTGCCTGATATTCTTCTTAATTTTTTCTTTCCTTAATTTTATCCTGTTACTCCTAGCTACAGTTTATCCCTTTAGATCACTCTAAACAATCCCAATTTACACTCTTTAAGTAGTTACTTGTGTAACCCTTCTGCCCCTCTGAGTTGGCAGCAACAAGGGCCGGGTTCAGTATCCAGGGGTTCCATTTCAGTAACACAATGCATAACCGGCTCGAGCCCCCACCCAGTGACCTGGGACACTCACATACCACACACCCTTGGGCGCCTCTAGGAGGCAATACTTCCCCTCTTGCAAGCACGGAGTCTGAGTATAGCAAAATCTTTTTAATAAAGGAAGGAATCTATGCGGCATCCCATTGGAGAAACACCACAAACAGGGTTATAACACAAACCGTAAACAAAAACCCACCTCCAAGTATGTTTGGCAATGTCCTTTTTCCCCTTAGGGTTTTAAGTCCAATCACCTCAAAGTCCAACAACCCAAAAGTCTCTGGTCAATGCCACCCCAGAGTTCGAGAGTTTATCTGTAGAGGTCCCTCCCCCCAGTCTGGGTAGAAAGGGGCACCTTAGGTGGTCCGGGGCCAACTGCCCTGCCTCTCCGTGGGTTCTGCTTCCACCTTCTCCACGAACTGCTCTGCTTTACCAGCTGCTCCACTCTGCTCTGCCAGCCGTCCTCACAAACTGCTCCGCTCCACCAGCTGCTCTGCTCCATGAGCTGCTCCAGTTCTCCCTGCAAACTGCTCGGCTCCGTTCGCTCTGTGGGCCGCTCCACCCGTCCCACAGCTACTCCGCTCTACCAGTCACTCCGCTCCACCAGCTGTCCTGTGATCCGCTCCAGCCATCCCCACAACTGCTCCACTCCGCCAGCTGCTTTGTTCCGCAGTATAGCTTCAGGCTCCCCCACTAGTTAGCACAGTACTCAGTGCTCTCAGCTCAGTAATTTCAGCTCTTAGTGATCTCAGCTCATAGTAGGGGAGCCCCAGTGCTAGTGCACCATTAGCCCAAAGTGAGTTCAGCTCAGTCACCTGTATCTAGATTCTTAAGGGAATAAAAAATCAACTCTGACATTCCACAGTGGAGAGAGGAGGGGGTGGAATTGGTGCTTCTGGCTCCACAAGGAGACTGCACCACCAGGCACAGATACCTGTCCCCAGCCTCTCTCCATTCACTGGGTTTTGGAACCCATGTCCCTTGTCTAGCAAGTACCACCCAACTGAGGTTGATTCATTTCTGTCACAAAGCAGTCCTACAGCTCAGCAGCCTGGGATGGGGTAGGCATGCCTATGCAAATACACTCTCTGAAATTCTTTCCACCAGATATCAGGGTAGAGCTCATCCTGATTCTGCTTACACTTGTAGTTATCCTAGCCCTTCATTTTGCCATTTGCGTGCTCTCTCTCTCTCTCTCTCTCTATATATATATATATATACACACACACACACAGAGTTCTATTAATATTTCTGTATAAATAATTTTTGTTCTATAAACTCCCTGTAGCTTGAGACATCTGTATACTGTCTATTTTATTCACTTTTCTATTATTTTCAGTACAAGGATTTATTTCCCTTAAAAACTCTTTAGCAGTTCTTAACAAAGCCACATCATTTCCTTCTTATAACTCATGGTAGCTTAGATGGCCATGTATATTAAACCCATCACAGGGTGGGTAATTCCTGGAAAAAGGTTAACCAGAGAAGAATGAAAACCAAAAGTACAACTGTTAACTTTAGAGTCTGATTTTTTTTCCAGAGGTGAGGAGCAACTGCATCTCCCTTTAACTTTGATGGGAGTTGCAGATACTCATCTCAAAAATCAGGCCTATCCAATACCTTCCATTTTCCAAAGGTCTTTGGGTGGGCAGGGGCTGCGGAGTGCCATTTAAAGTGTAGGGGAATAGGTCACCCTGGCTCCAAGGTCTAGGAGGGTCAGTACAGCTGAAATAAGAACATTGAGAGATCTGGCTAGCAGTTTTGGGGGGTTTTGTATTCTTCAGCCCTCTCATAGAATCTTAGAATATTAGGGTTGGAAGAGACCTCAGGAGGTCATCTAGTCCAACCCCCTGCTCGAAGCAGGACCAATATCAACTAAATCATCCCAGCCAAGGCTTTGTCAAGCTGGGCCTTAAAAACCTCTAAGGATAGAGATTCCACCACTTCCCTAAGTAACCCATTCTAGTGCTTCACCACCCTCCTAGTGAAATAGTGTTTGCTATTATCCACCCCAGACCTCCCCCATTGCAACTTGAGACCATTGCTTCTTGTTCTGTCATCTACCACCACTGAGAACAGCCTAGCTCCCTCCTCTTTGGAACCTCCCTTCAGGTAGTTGAAGGCTGCTATCAAATCCCCCCTTACTCTTCTCTTCTGCAGACTAAATAACCCCAGTTCCCTCAGCCTCTCCTCGTAAGTCATGTGCCCCAGCCCCCTAATCATTTTCATTGCACTCCGCTGGACTCTTTCCAATTTGTCCACATCCCTTCTGTAGTGGGGGGACCAAAACTGGACACAATACACCAGGTGTGGCCTCACCAGTGCTGAATCGAGGAGAATAATCACTTCCCTCGCGCTGCTGGTAATGCTCCTACTAATACAGCCCAATATGCTGTGGACCTTCTTGGCAACAAGGACCCACTGCTGACTCATATCCAACTTCTCGTCCACTGTAATTCCCAAGTCCTTTTCTGCAGAACTGCTGCTTAGCCAGTTGGTCCCCAGCCTGTAGCAGTGCATGGGATTCTTCCTTCCTAAGTGCAAGACTTTGCACTTGTCCTTGTTGAACCTTATCCAATTTCTTTTTGCCCAATCCTCCAATTGGTCTAGGTCACCCTGGACCCTATCCCTACTCTCCAGCATATCTACCTCTCCCCCCAACTCAGTGTCATCTGCTAACTTGCTGAGGGTGCAATTAATCCCATCATCCAGATAATCAATAATTTTTGTTGAACAAAACCGACCCCTGGGGCACTCCGCTTGATACCGGCTGCCAACTAGACATTGAGCCATTGATCGCTACCCGTTGAGCCTGACAATCTAGCCAGCTTTCTGTCCACCTTATAGTCCATTCATCCAATCCATACTTTTTTAACTTACTGGCAAGAATACTGTGGGAGACCGTACCAAAACCTTTGCTAAAGTCAAGCTATAGCACCACTTTCCCCATATCCACAGAGCCAGTTATCTCCTCATAGAAGGCAATCAGGTTGGTCAGGCACGACTTGCCTTTGGTGAATCCATGGTGACTATTCCTGATCACCTTCCTCTCCTCCAAGTGCTTCAAAATGGATTCCTTGAAGACCTGCTCCATGATTTTGCTGGGGACTGAAGTGAGGCTGACAGGTCTGTAGTTCTCTTTCTTCCCTTTTTTAAATATGGGCACTATTTATCCTAGAGTGCTGACTTCTCAAAACCTTCATCACTGGTTTCCTGGCTTGTAAATGGTGTCGACCAATTTCAAAGGCTGTGTTTTAGCTTCCTTAGCACTGAAGCACAGTGAAACTAAATGGCTTTGCAGATTGATGACCTTTGAAGGGGCTGCACTCTGGCTTTCTCTGGCCTGTCTTCAGATATAGCTAGCCTCATTTTCTTAGGATGGGAAGCCTAAAGTATAGTATTTAGCTCATGACTGTTTTTTTGTTTTGGTTTGGTTTGTTTTTTTGGTTGGGTTTTTTGGTTTGTCATCCAGAGCCCTTTCACTGTGATCTAGCTGAAGAATCTGAACCCAATGAAGAATACAGTGTGACCCTGGGGGGCATAACTAAGGACATGTCTACACTGTGGAATAATGTTCAGTAATTGTGTGTGGTTTCTGAGGTGCACTAATGCGTTACACATTAATTGATCTATGGAGACCCTGTTGTGCATACTCAGGCCATGCCTACACTACAGAGCTAAATTGGCACTGCTGCAATCGATGCAGCGGCATCAATTTAGCAGGTCTGGTGAAGATGTGCTAAATCAATGGGAAAGCGTTCTCCCATCGATATCTGTGCCCCACCTCCCCGAGAAGCATAAGGTAAGTTGGCAGGAGAGCTTCTCCCATCGACCCAACAAAGTGTGGGCACCGCGATAAGTGGCTCTAGCTACATCGACTTCAGTTACGTTATTCATGTAACTGAAGTAGTGTAGTTTAGATCAATTTACTGCGGTAGTGCAGACCAGCCCTAAATGTTCCCTAGTGCGCTTTAACAGCATGGTGTTAGAGCGCATCAGCAGGATCTATATGTCCCAATTAATGCACAACAAGTTAGTGATCTTTAAAAATCACATGCCTGTAGACTGCATTACCCATCATGTAGAAAAGCCCTATCATTTGTTTATCCAGGGATTTCAGTACACTCTGGGATTGGACTGCATTTTGAGTTTTTGATATAGTCTGAATACCGACTACACCTGGCTATTGAGAGACTAAGTTCATGAATGTTTATTAAATACTTGCTATCCTCTAATGAAATGTACTGTAGAAGTACACAGCAATATTATTTTCCAACAAAATTTTTTGACTTTTTAATCTCAAGACCCGCCTATGCAGCAGTACCTATACAAAAATCAGCTAATTAATGATGGGTAAGTGGAGATACAAATGGATAGGGCACAGATGTCACTTATTTATTTTAATTGCAAATGTGTGTAAAAATTGCATAAGTTGATTGTATCTAATCCTACCGTACTTCTCTTCCATCTCCTTTCAATATCACTGATATTAGACTATGAGCTCATCTGGGGAAAGGAGTGTGTCATATGTGCTAAAGTAATATGAATATTAAATTTAAGATTCCTACATTAAGTAAACATTAAAATAAATTTTGAGAATGTTGGTTAAAACAAACATTAGAAGCATGGAAATTATAAGGTAAGGTAGATAAATATTAAAATAACTTTATAGTTCATACATTCTCCTATTTGGCCTTTTTTACCATTCCAGTGCTTTTCTTCTGTTTTTACAGCTCTGAAGGCAGGATGCTTGTCAGTGATGGGTGACTGGCGTGACTCTATCTAACAAAAAGAAAGAAAGAAGTCTATACCTCCATCCCCATCCCACAGTTTCTTCAGTTGAGAAGAAAGATGTTCCAGACCAACGGGGTTTTTTTAATTGGAGTCAGATGCCAAGAAAAAAGGCCACTCTTTAGAGCATGAGTAAAGTCAAAAAATTAGACAAATTTTCTTTGGGGTGCAAACAGGGCATTTTCTTTCAGAGGAGTTTTCAAACCATAGTGTGGAACCTTCTCTCTTGTGTAACTAAAGTATCTTTGGCATCCATCTGAGCCACAGCTGAACCCACCCAGCCCATTTGGGCTTGAACTGATATCCCCTATGATATCTCTTGATCAGACCAAACAATATCAGAATAATACTGCATAAAAGCTCTTTAGCATCTTCATCTCTGATGCTTCCTTAGACTTCTTACATTTTACATCCAGGTCAAGGGCTAGGAACATGGTGACCATGAGACAACATTCATGGATTAGCTCCTAAAAAGAGGACATACAGGCTATGCATCTGTTATTCTCTATCTATTGCCGGGGGAAAGCTCTTTAGAGCATCCTTTTAAAGCATCCCATGTTTGAAGCTGTGGATAAGGAAAATAAATCCTGAACTTCCTCCAGACAGAAGAGGGCTTACAGATCTTATAACAAAGTGAAACAGTCATTTTATTTTATTTATTATTTTAGTAATTGGGCTCAGTAAGATGTTGATGTGATGGTGGTTTGTTCTCCAGGAGACACTGGAATTACAACAGAGCAGGAAGAACCAGGGCTGGTGTTAACCGGCTGCCCATCCCTCCTCCTCTTCCCTCCTCCCCCACCGCCCCAAAAATAGGACTCTTTGAAAATTGTTTTTTCTATTTGTTGGTGCAGCTGTTTCAGCTGGGGAGTAGACTTAAATTTCTTGAGGTGTGACTACCACCTCAGGCAGATGAAGATGAAAGTTTTGAGCAAGGGATATGTTAGCGAATTCTTCAGACTTCCTTGAAGCATTTTTTGTTTGCCTCATCTCAAATCCAACCAAATACTCTGTAATGATAAAGGCTATTGCTCATCTCCTGGATTTTAGGGAAAGGGAGCCTATCTCAAAAGGAATAGCATCTGGTAATGTTACTCTGCTTTCTACCTAATCTCTAAGAGCTCTGGAGGAAATAGTGCTATTCTAGACCTGAACTGCTGAACAAATCCAGTGAGAAAATCACTCCTCATGATAAAAACTCTGAAGACTCTCCCGTTGGCCATATCTTAGAGTTACTCCATAGACCTATGGGAAGTACATCTCCACATCTCAGTACAGTCTTCCCATAGAAAACATCTCTTTTTCTTTTATGATGTTGTCAAGGCTGAATCCCCACTCTGTCACTTTGAGTGCAGAAGATAGGGGCCTGCAAGGATTCTAAAAATTAATACTTGCCACTTCAGGCTTGTATTACACTCCCAAGGTTATAGCTTCTTGCCGACCTTGGCTTGGTAAACGCTGCCATCACCCAAATGCAAAAAACTCCCTTTGAACTCAGGAAGGAGCACTTGGGAATTCCTCCATGTCGGGTACCCTCAAGCCCTTTCACCCCCACCCCCAGGGAAGAGCTAAGAAAGAAAACAAAGGAAATTAGCTGTGGCTACCAGCTAATCAAAGAACATGCACGAATCTCTTAGGACACCAAAAATCCAATCCTGTTCTTAAAAAAGGTAAATTTTATTAAAAACAAAAAGGAAAAAACTACATCTGGAACTTAGGCTTTTTGCTAGATCTTAAAAGAAACGATTACAAAAATTAAGCACCCAAAATAGCTTTCGTGGGGGGTTCAAATTAAAGGTTACAAGAAAACAAAAGCATCTGGGATTAGCAGAGAGGAGATGTACAGGCCAAAATAAAAAAAATAAACCTAATCGCTTCTATTTAAACATGCCCTGTCCAATAATTTTTTCTAGGTGTAAGCAGAGTCAGGATGAGCTGTACTGCGACATCCGGTAGTGAATTATGGCAAGTGTGGAAAAGAATTTCAGGGGCTGATCTTGTTTGCATAGGCACACCCACCCCACCTAGCATCGCCGATGGCAGCCTAAATGGGGCAGGAGGAATAAAGTGTTGTTACCCTGATTATGTGAATGAGGGACTATGAACCTGTTTTATGACAGAGGATCTCACCATCAACTAAGTAGCACTCGCTAGACAAGGGACATGGGTCCCAAAACCCAGTGAATTGAGAGAGGCTAGGGATTGGCATGTGTACCTGATGGTATGGGCCCCTTTTGAGGGCCTGGAACACCAATTGCTCTTCCTCTTCTGTCCACTTTTCAATAGCAGAGCTAATTTTGATTTCATTAGGAATCTAGCTAGAAACTGCTGAGCTGAATTCACTTTGGGCCAATGGTGCACCAGCACTGGGGCTCCCCTACTACCAGCTGAAATCACTAAGAGCTGACATCACTAAAAGAGCTAAACTTACTGAGCTGAGTGCTGTGTTAATTAGTGGGGGAGCCTGAAGATATATTGCTAAGCAACTGGCAGAGTGGAGCAGTTTGCAGATGATTGGAGCAGCCCATCGAACAGTGAGCGGAGTGGAGCTTAGGAGTTTGCAGGACGGTTGGAGTGGCCCCACAGAACAGTGAGCCGGGCGGAGCTGAGCAGGTTGTGGGACAGTTGCACCGGCCCATGGAACAGCGAGTGAGCAGAGCGGTTTGCGGGGACAGCTGGAGCAGCTCACGGGTCGGCTGGACCGGCCCACGGAACAGTGAGCAAGCAGAGTGGTTTGCGGGGATGGCTGGAGCGGCTCACGGGTCGCCTGGTGGAGTGGAGCTGTTCATGGTGAAGGCTGCAGCAGAACCCCATGGAGAGGAGGAGCAGTTGGCCTCGGACCATGTAAGGTGCCCCTTAACACCCTGTGTGCCCCCCATTTCCACCCAGGCTGAGGGGGGGGATGTAAAACTCCTCAGATAAACTTTTGAACTCTGGGGCGGCACTGACCAGGGACAGAGTCTTTTGGGTTGTTGGACTTTGGGGTGATTGGACTTAAGACCTAAGGGAAAAAGGACACTGTCAAAACTTACTTGGTGTGTCTTTTGCTCATGGTTTATATTATAAATCCTGTTTGTGGTGTTTCCCCAATATGATGCCATGTTGCTTCCCTCCTTTATTAAAAGGATTTTGCTGCACTCAGACTCTGTGCTTGCAAGAGGGGAAGTATTGCCTCGTAGAGGCGCCTGGGGGGGTGGTATGTAACTGTCCCAGGACACTGGCTGGGGGCTCGAGCCAGTTTTGCATTGCGTTATTGAAAAGAAACCCCTGGATACTGAATCTGGCCCTTGTTGCTGCCAACTCAGAGGGGCAGAAGGGTATGGAAGATGAATTTTTATACCTGGTTCAAGCCTTACACAACATTCCTGCTGCCCTCTGTTCCCCTTTCTTGGAGAGAGACAACACACAAACAAAGGGAAGTTTTTTTTTTCCCCCATTTAAAAAAGTTCTAGCCCACCCATTGACTCTTTTGATCAGGTGCCCACTTTTTTTTTTCTTTACCTGGGGGACTTTTTAACCCTTTACAGGTAAAGCAAGTAAAGAACAGCTACGAAGAGGGACTTTACAGCTAATTGGCTGGCTGGGTGTCCATCAAAGGGAGCTATCCCCCTACTTTATTTATCACAGGTGTAAACTGCTGTCAGTACACGGTACTACCATTTGGCCTTGCCATCTTACCCTTACTGAAGTGATAGTGGTCCTGATAGCTGCTCCCAGGAAGAGAAGGGTACATGCATGTATGTATGTGTGTGTGTGCGAGATATATATATATATCCCTTTCTCCACAGCATTCCCATTCAGGCATATTCAAGATGACAAGCTCTTTAGAACAGCAAACACATAATATTTCTCCAGCAACATGGCTTTTTAACAATCATCCAGAAAAAAAAGCCAATTAAACCCTTCCCAAGAGAAACTTCCTTGGGATGCTAGTTTCTTGCAAAGATCTTCTGACCTGGACAATACCATTTGTGACTGTTCCAGAGGTTTCTTCTGTCTCTTCCTGCAAGCATTCTTTCCTGTCTACATTGCAGTTTCAGTAGGCCAGGAAATCATGTCCTTTCTGGACTGGTGGACCTTCCCACACGTTTCCTAGCATAACAACCCTGTTGTGGAACCAGAGACATGTACTATTATCATGGATGCCAGATACTGGCTTGCAGAACTCATTTAGCCAATCAAATAGTTCAGGGATACTGGTCCCAGTCAATGTGGAGCATAAACTCTTTACAGCTATCAGAGATTCATCTATGAAAAGCAAGGTGAAACAACAAGAAAAAAATTTAAATAGAAACAAGTTTTGAAAATGTCAAAATGCCCCATTCTGACATTTTTTAAATGAAAAATGTCTATTTTTCATTTTGAAACAACTTTTTTAAAAAATCTGTACTTAAAAATATTAAAAGTAAAGTGTTAAAAACAAAATGAAATGTTTCAGTTTACCAAAAATAAATTTCAGATTTCATTTCACAGAATTTTTTAAAATTTTGGCTTTGTCGCAATTTGGAATGAAATCTCAAAATTTTTCATGGAACAGAAAATTCATTTTCCAACCAGTTTTAGTAGAAACTAGAAAGTCCTATCTCCTGGAACATACTGCCTCTTTTTAACTACCCTATGTGTGAATTTTTTTTATTACTGTATACCTATGCAATAAGGCTCTGCTCTTGCAAACTGCTCTGTGTACTCGCATAGTCCCAGTGAAGTCAGTGTACCTCCAGGCCAGTGCAAGGATCTGCCTCTACAGGGCATTTGCAGGATCAAGGCCTTAGTTTGTAAATATTTCCATTTTGAAGCGAGGGCACTGAAAAAGGATTACTTTCAAATGTGCAAAGGGGATAATTTTTAATTAGCTGAACATTCAAAACCGTTTCTTGAACTTATTTGAGATTTAAGGGAAAAACACTTCATTGTAGTCCTGAGCACCCCAATTTTCAGCCAACGATTTTTTCCATGTCCCAGTTTAGAGAAGGGATATAAATATCAGGCTTATAATGTAATCTTGATAATAACATTAACTGTGATGAGAAGACCTTCTTTCCATAATAATGTCCTGCACCAAATAATGCTGCTTCTTCAGCCATGAGTTATTCAGTTTCTGGAATTGGCTTTTAATTTCATGATGCTGCTGTTGGAGAGGCTTGACTGTTCCAGAACTGACTCTGATCTTTACCTGTTCATAAACCCATCTCTCAAGGCAATACACAATTCATGGTTATTTTCCAAGCATACATCCAAAATTTAAAGGTCAGGAAAGCAAATTAGCACATCCCACAACCTATGCCCTGACCAATAAAAATTACATGTATACTTCCCCACTTTTGGTACTGTATATTTTATACTGTATATTGATTCTGTGATTAACTTAACACTTTCTTCTAGATTTTTCTGGTCCTTCCCTACTTTAAGCTAAATTCATATTTCTATGTTTTTAGGGCCTGATACTGGCACAATACATGTGAGGAATACTTGTAACCTTGATGTAAAAGAGACTACTCCTTGAATAAGGTACTACTCATTATGAAGATGGCAGAATCAGGTCTTTACCTGTTAAACCCTTTTCACACTCAACCATCTAAAATATACGGTAGAAATGTTTGTAACACTGAACAAAACGTTATGGTTCTTCTTTCAAAAGTTTAGAAATGAACATTGCCTTAATGCAGCGTAGAAACTTTACTATGCAGAAGAAAAATGCTGCTTTTAACCATCTTAATTTAAATGAAAGAAGCACATAAAGTTTCCTCACCCTGTCAAATCTTTTTTTTTAAACTTTCCCTTTATTTTTTTAACAGTTTACATTTAACACTGTACTGTTGTTGCCCTTTTTTTCCTTTTTTTTTTGGTCTTTGCCACTGCCTGATTCCATACTGCCTGTTCCAAGTGAGCTGTGTGGTTGACCAGTCAGTTTGTAACTCTGAGGTTCTACTGTATTGCTAATTCCTGCGTACTGTTATTTAACTCTATTTTGTTTAAATAAGTTCTCTCTCTGTATCATTACCTTTCCCTTTTAAGTACTTTTTATCTTCCCTATATTTATCTCCAGGTAAAGTCTTTCTTCTTTCTTGTCATTTCCAATCACATGCACTAGATAGTTCTCTTCAGCTAGTTGAAGACCAAAAAGACACTTTCTCATGACAAGTCTTTTCATTGTATATGGTGGTGGTGTAGCCATGTTGGTCCCAGGAAATTAGAGAGACAAGGTGGATGAGATAATATATTTTATTGGACCAGCTTCTGTTGCTGAGAGAGACAAGCTTTTGAGTTTCACAGCGCTCTTTTGCAGATAAGAATAAGGTCCTTTCATTCTCAGTTTGCTGTCTGCCTATCTTCAACAGTAGCCAATCGGTAATTCTTGATCGTGGAGCAAGTTTCAGTGTTCAAAGAATGAATTATGTCCCTGCTGTCACTTCAGAGTTAAGTGACAGCAATTCAGCCCAGTCACGGTCCAGTGCAACGGAGGTAGTACTCAGTCCTTTCCTTCTGCCAAGCAAATACAATTACTTTACAAGCAGTGGAAGTTGGGACATTACATAGGCACATTCATTTTTCTTTGCAGAGGAACTATGGTCTCTTGTGCCATAATTATGTGTTCTTTTGAATGCACTAGCCCTTTTCCACCTTCAATCACATTCTTTCCATTGCTGCATCTGCTCATTGTTTCTTAATTTCCCAACATTTGCTTATTGAAATCTATTACACTTGTATTAGTGTATCTTACAGTAGTTGCCATTAAAATGTTTAGTTTTTACTTTTGTCTAATTAACTTAATCACAGTATTTCTAAAATTAATATAACAGTCTGCTGTAATGTTAATTACTTTCAATTTGAAAAAAAATTAATTTTAATAATGAGCATTGTTTAAATCTGTTTGCATGTAGTGTTCAGGTAGCCCATTGTCACTAGTACCAAACTTTCATATAACTCTCATGTTGTGATCAATTCCTCCAGTTACTGCCAATAAGTAAGTCCTGGATGGCTTTTTCTCTGTTTGAATTCTGTTTTCTGGATTGTGAAATTGTTCTTTGCATAAATTAAGAACCATTTCATGATACATGTTTAGCAAGCAGTATTTATTACTGTTACCCAGTAGATGTCGGGATAGTTAATGACCTCTTCGTGCACAATCCTCTGGTTCCTTGCTCCTAAATAGATGGTCTGGGAATTTTTATCTCTTTTATAATAAATTAGAATTAGTGCGGTATGTGTCCACTTACCAAGATACAAAAGTGTAATGGGCATAAAAGATTTTCCTCAGGGTAGTTATACATAGCCATACTCCCCCATGTGCTCCCATTCCCCAAATTTATTGTCCTAGAAGCATGGAACCCAGGCATTGGCCCTCATGTTCTTTGTGTATATGTGTTTTTTCCTGGGAAAGAAGGATGGAGACAAGTGAAAAAATCTGGAGCAAATAAAAAAAGAATTTGGATGAAAGAAAAGATTAAATTAAAAGCCAGAGCTGAGGCTCTTAACCCACTAACTGGAAGTTGCAAGGGACTGGTCAAGACTTCTTATGGAGATGGATCTGCTCCAATCACTCCTCTCCAGTCTTTGATGTAGGCCTCACAGTGCAAGAAATGCCCTTTTCACTGCCACCCCCATGTATTAGCCTTGGTTTCTCCTTTGCTTTTCTTTTTTCTCTCCCCCTCACCTTACACTGGGAGAGGAAGAGCTTTAGCTGCAGCCTTTCTAGCTGTCAGTGACTTGTGTATATAGGAGTTTTCTCTTCTGTAGCTACCCAGAGAAGAGAGAATTGCTGGGAGGGAAACTCATTTCCAACTCCCATCTTGTAGGCCTTGAGGGTTTTAACATGCCCTCCACCTCCACCCTTTCAGACAAGGAAGGTGCTAGAGCTCTCATAGTGCACCTTGCTGCTTTGAAGTCTGCTGCCTTTCTCAGTGGTTCCTCTGCTTAGCTCGGTGCTGCTGTGGAGAGTTCTTTTGACCTCAGAGCACTGTTTGAGCTCAGAAAGGACCTTTTAAGCATCCGTTTGCCTGTTCTGACTCAGGGCTCCGCATAGGAAGCTTCTGCCTTTCCACTGTGCTTATATCAGGCCTGAAGTAGGGATGCTGTTTTGGCTTTAATCAAGCTGCTGAGAGAGTCTCTGTAAGCTAGCGCTGTGATGGTGCCCAGCTATTAGCTAGGTGTGCAGTTACTTTCACATTTGGTCATAGACTCATTTGATTGAGGGACTTGGATGTTGACTCATCTGCAAAAGAGAAGGTGACTTGAAGTGTGGAAGAGCATGATTGGATGATCCAACCTCATTCTGACATCCAGAATAACTCTATGCCACAGAGCCCTAAGCCTCCTGCGCAAACTAAATCTTCTGTACTTTACCCTCATGGTTCCTTTCCATGCTTTCTTCATTTAGGAACCATAAGCAGTTGGAACTGATCTCCTGCCACATTCCTAAATGAACAAATTAGCCTTACTGAGGGCCCACGATCTTTCTTACACACACAGGCAGACATGCAATAATATTTGTGTGGTATAAAGCTTTTCTATACTCTTGCAGTAAGGTGTAATCTTCAGGATGATTTGGCTAACTTTCACAGAAAAGAATCCCTGTCCACACTGGTAACAGAAATTCTGCTACAATTGTGTTAGCAATAACCATCCTAAAATGACGTTGACCCTAGGCTGTGTCTAGTCTAAAATGACTAGACTTTTTTCGTAGAATTGCTACTCCTAATATACCTCACCAAGTGAGCTAGCAACAGTGGGAGTGTTAGTGTTAATGAAGACTGGTGTTTTAACCATAATCTTGTTTAACACTGCTCAGAGAAGATCTAGAGATGATGTGGTAGTTGAAAATCCAGTCGCTTCCAGTCCCTTGTCAACATAAGAGCTCCCACTGGTGGACCATATGAGTAATAGCAAAAGTGAGAAATTTCAAGAAAAAAATATCTAGTGATCTAGTATGCAGACAAAGGCCGTTGTGTGAAATGATCCTTTGAGACTCCCTGGAGAAATATTTTTTTTAATTGTTATAGTTAAATCAGAGAAAGATCAGGTACTTAGCGCTTTGGAGCCGTCATATAGTTAGTGCTATGTGCAGGGCCAGTGCAACCATTTAGGCGAACTAGGCGGTTACCTAGGGCGCCAAGATTTGAGGGCGCCAAAAAGCGGTGCCCCCCAAAAATTTTTTAAATGTTGCAGCCGCTGCTGCTGGAGAGGTAGTCTGAGCTGCCCGCGGCAGCAGCTGCCTGCAGCCGGCAGCCCAGGGCGCCCCAGGGTCAGTGCGCCGCCGCGGCAGCCCAGAGGTTCGGGCCGACGGCGGCTGCACTGACCAAGGGGAATCTCTGAGCTGCAGGCAGAGGCTCAGAATCCCTCTCCCTCCCAGAGCAGGGGCTCCAGCCTATGCAATTTTTCTCATTGCCGGCGGGGGCGCCGGCGGCTGGGCAGAGCTGTGCAGCTCTGCTTAGGGCACGTGGCAGGGTCCGTGCAACAGCGGCGCAACACCAGGGCTTCGCTTCTGGAGGAAAGCGGCGGCTGCCCCCTGGCTCAGCCTCCGCGTCAGCCCCAGCGAGGGGCACGGAGAAGAAAAGAGCCTCAGCGGTGGTCTGGTGGAGCGGAGGAAGAAAGAGGACCCCAATGCTCATGCATTGGGCAAGATAAGCAAGTGCCTCCCCACAAGTCGGCCTCAGGTGCCTGTGCTCCTGCCCCCTTGGTCCTTGGCTGGTCCCTGCTCCTGCTCCCCTTGTGCCTGGACTGCTGAAGAGAACAGCAGCCTGCAGAGCTGAGCTGCCCCAGTGCCCCCAGGCACCCCCCTGACCCCATCCCCCCCACAGCCCTGACCCCCAGCTCCGAGCCTAGTCCTTCTGAGCTGGAAACCCCCTCGGCCCCATCCCCCCACAGCCCTTACCCCCAGCTCCGAGCCCAGTCCCTGTGAGCTGGAAGCCCCCTCGACCCCATCCCCCCCACAGCCCTTACCCCCAGCTCCGAGCCCAGTCTATCTGAGCTGGAAACCCCCCTGACCCTATGTCCCTACATCCCTGAGCCCAGCCTCTGTGAGCTGGGAACCCCTGAACCTAGAGCCCAGCTCCCCACTCAGCCGTGGGCAACAACACCACCACCCCCAGGCAACGACAGCCCATTGGTACTAACTATCACAATCACCCAGCAACTGCCCATTATGTAATTGCAAATGCATACATACCATTACAGCTTTTAATGTTTTTAAATAATGTATTTAGTGTATTTTCAAATTATTACAAATTAATTTTAATGTATTTCACTAGTTATTTTTTACATTTCCTAATACATGTTACTATAGTATTGCAAATGTTTTATGGAAGGGGCCCCCGATTTTGCTTTGCCCAAGGCCCCCTGAGTCCTCTGGGCGGCCCTGTCTGAGTTTTAAGCCCTGCTGCTGTGTTTTTCCTGCAACAGGCAGGCCTAAGCCTGTGAGTGACCCCCATAGCAGCTGCCTGAAGAAGTGCTTGGGGGAATCATGCAGAAGGAGCGTGATATTTGTTTGAGTTCTCTCCTCATGGAGGCTGTGCTCCACTTGGTGCAGAACAGCAGTCTCAGCAGGACTGTAGGCCGAGCACCTTGCCTCAGTTTGTAGATTTGTAGTGCACCCATCACCGGGCTCAGTCTGGCACCACTACCCCTCACCAGTGCCCAAGAAGCAGTCAAAAAAGTTGGATGGACTGGTTAGGTTAGTTGTCATGTTGTTGCTTGGCCAGTGCAGAGACCACTGAATGCATAGTATTCCTCTATGATGTTCTGTCGTGAGCAAAATTGGCATGTTATGAGGTAGTGCCTGTGAGGGACAGGTGTCTGTTTATGTATCCAGCCATCATGTCTTAGGTCTTCTTGGGGGAGAGCTTTTCCATCCTGCTTTCATTGGTGACATCTGTGATGCTCTGGTAGACATCTATGAAGACAATACTGTGACAGGATCATCTGGCAACACATCACGAGTTGATGCAAAGGCTCTTACAAAAGCCATTTCTAGTTTCAAGTTTCTTGTTTCTCTTGTTTTGTGGTATAACATATTGTTTGAGATCAACATAACTAGCAAACAACTTCAGGCAAAAGAATTTGATATATGTTATGCCATTAATCAACTTGGAGAAGCCAAGAAGTTTCTTGTGGGCCGCAGAAGTGACGCAGCCTTTGAGAAAACATTGGTAGATGCAGGTGAACTTGCGGAGGAGTTGGATGTACCGGCACTTTTTGAACCAGATCCAATCCGTATTAGAAAGAAGAGGAAGCAGGTCACATATGAAGCAGATGACGAACCTATTTATGATCCGAAAGAAAAATTCGAAGTGAACTTTTACTTTGCAGTCATTGACACAGCAATACATTCTGTTGAAGAAAGATTCACATTGATGCAGCAAATTAGTTCAGTATTTGGCTTCATATATGATGTTTACAGTTTGCAGAATAAAACACCAAAGCGAATTATGGAACATTGCTTGAAATTGGAGAAAGCTTTGCAACATGGTGAATCCAAAGATATTGATGCCTTTGACTTGTGCAGTGAGTTGCAAGCTATTGCAAGACGAGTCCAAAGGAGTTCATCACCGCAAGATGTATTGAACTTCATATGGGAAAATAAGCTGACAGATAGTGTCCCTAACACAGTTGTTGCTCTTCGCATCCTCTTGACTCTCCCAGTTTCTGTGGCCAGTGGTGAGCGAAGCTTCTCGAAGCTCAAGTTGATAAAAACATATATGCGAACATCAATGTTGCAACAAAGACTTGTTGGGCTATCTACCTTGTCAATAGAACATGACATTGCTCACAGCATTGACTTGGAGGAACTTGTTTCTAAATTTGCTAAACTTAAAGCGCGGAAACAGACATTCTAAATTATAACATGTTACTCTGTGACCGTGTATTGTGTATAATGTATGTAATTTGGGGTGGGTGGGCGCAAGATGGAAGTTTCGCCTAGGGCACAAAATATCCTTGCACCGGCCCTGGCTATGTGTGCAAGAAATTCACTTATCTTTTCAGGTAGATTCTGCATGCAATTTTTTCCCTCTGCTTTCCAAATAGAAGATACACTGTTACACTTATCAATGATATTCTCATGTTGATAACTTCATCAGGAGCAAATGGGAAAGGAAGATGTAAAAACAATTCATAATTTGTCAGGTCTTTAAAGAAAGCCTGGAAAAGTTCAAGAGTAAAGAGCTGAGAAGAATAAGAATAGGTGGGTGGAGAGATCCACTAAAAAGATAATGGAATTACTAACAAAAGTTTCTAAAGTGGACAAGGTTAGAGGCCCAAAATTTGAGAAAATATATGGAGATGTGTCAGTGAGGACAGAGAGAACAGGAATAAGACTGCATATAGTGGAAGAACTGCTAATGGAGCAAAATGTGTGAGCCAGGAGTTCTCATTTGCAGCCCACACACTGACACAGTATCCCTCTTTTTTGTTCCCACATGGACACAGTCTGTTAAGAGACAACAACACGTAATGGTAGCTAAACATTAATGTCTTTGTTTTAGATGAGGTGCTGTATGTTGACATTGAAGACGTGTCCTTTTAAATCTTTTTTTCATAATTCATAACTCAGGAAACTCCAGCTGTACATCAGTTTCAACATATAATATAGAAGTTTGGCATTTTCCAAATTTATAAAAAAAAGGATACAAAAATAGTGGAATATGGGAGAAGGTTGAGGCTTAAATCTCATTAAGAGCACATAAGAGTTTATTTTTAGAAAACATAGCAGCCAGTATTATTCACTATAAGAATGCTAAAGCCAGCAAAACAAAATCACAACATAAAGGAAAGCATGTCTGAATGTGAGGATGAATTTTCTTATGCAAGCTGTTTTCTAGAAATCCATTTTTTAAAACAAGTTCAAACAAGTTTGTGCTCCACAGAATAAATGGTCTACAAAGTGGTTTGTTTTGGTCTTTTTCCCCCAGCAAATTTCATATACACTCTTTCCCCCGTTATCTTTCATTTTTTAAATATTAGTGTTGATATCTCAAATGAAAAGCATTTTATTTAAAATTTTCTTTCCAGTAAATTTGTTAAGAAGACAACCACCTCTAAAGTGTGGTGCCTGAGTGGACATTTCAAGCACACACGTATCCAGTTGCTCAGTAAGAGTATGTCTACACTACAAAGTTGTTGACAAAACTTTTGTCTTTCCTGGGTACTTAAAAAAGTCCCCCCCAAAAGAGAAAAGTTTCGTCAATGCAAGTGGCAGTGTGAACGTGGCTCCTGCCAACAAAGCTAATTCCACTTGTGGGACTGGAAGTATTTTGTTGGCAAAAGTGCTGACAGAGCGTTTACACGCTGACTTTTAGCAACAAGGCTGTGTCAAGACTGCCTTGTCATTAAAAGCTCCATGGTGTAGACACGCCTAAGTGATGCTTTATTAGGAGATTTGTTTTCTACTGTACAATGTCTGGGATTTGTTACACTTGTGAAAATGCAGTGATTGGGGGACATTGGAGAGAGCAGAAGAGGCTGCTGAATTTGATGGGTATTAAATGGCCATTTGTGGTTCTGCTTGATGCCAAGTGTTTTTACCTTTTTTATGTGGTGGTGGTGTTGTGTATACAAGTGCTTTTGGTTTAGCATGGTGTGATGGTACTTGGGGTATCCAGGACTGTGAGTCACCTTGTTACCCCCTGCATCCAGCAAAAGGGAGTCTTTTTGTGGTAACTGGATGTCAGTCCCCTGACACTGCCAGCCCTTCACCACTCAAGTACGCTCTTCTGGGCTTGTGCCAGCCCTTCCTTTTCTTGCAGGTTAACAATAGGCTCACCCAAATCCCTTTGAGTCATGCCTCTGTGATATCCAGTCACTGACACTGGCTACTGACTGAATTTCCTGATCCTCTGCACTGAAAGGTGTAGGCGTGTCCCAGTTTACCAGTTTTACCTTAAACCACACAGCATTTGTGAGCACTTAACAAAAAGGATTTATGTAAGAAATAATAAAGATTTAATTAGGAACAAGAAAGAGTGGTGAAAACAAGATGTTACTATATGAAACACAATCATAAAAGCAAACCTGGATCTACACTTACAAACAGTTACCTTTCCTATCTAATAAAGTAGATTTTTTCCCAAAAGTTCAGTCCATTGCAGAGCTGAATGGTTTCTCAAGAATCAGGATCCAAATGTCCATGAAAGCGTCCCCCTCTTCCAAGGTTTTTCCTCACTGAAGTTCCTTTTTCTAAACTATGTTATACTGAAAACAGTCCTTTGTTTCTATTCACAGGCAGGGTGAACTCCTGGCATGTTGCAGTTTCTTTTCTACCTTTAAGTAGTTTTGATTGATTGTTGTCTTTGATGATTTTCCACTGACTGTTCTGGGATGTGGCAGGGGTAGGCAATAGGACCTAACTTCAGTACTGGACAGATTGGTAGAAACTATAGTAAATAAAAGAATTATCAGACACATACATAAACACAATTTGTTGGGGAAGAGTCAACATGGCTTTTGCAAAGAGAAGCTATGCTTCCACAAATCTATTAGAATTCTTTGAAGGTGTCAGTCGATATAATGTGCTAGGATTTTAAGAAAGTCTTTGACAACATCCTTCACCAAAGGCTCTTAAGGAAACTAAGTAGATAGGATAACAGGAAAGATCCTCTGATAGATCAGTAACTGGTTAAAAGATAGGAAACAAAGGGTAGGAATAAATGGTCTGTTTTCAGAATGGAGAGAGGAAAACATTGGGGTCCACCAAGGATCTGTACTGGGACCTGTACTGTTTAACATATTCATTAATAATCTGGAAAAGGGAATAAACGGTAAAGTGGAAAGTTTGCACAATACACAATTATTCAAGATAGTTAAGTCCAAAGCTGACTGTGAAGGGCTTCAGGGGATCTCACAGAACTGGGTAACTGTGCAACAAAATGGCAGATGAAATTCAACATTGATAAGTGCAAAGTAATGCACCTTGGAAAAAGGAATCCCAACTACTCATACGTAATGATAGGTTTTAAATTAGCTGTTATCACTCAAGAAAGAGTCACTTGGAGTCACTGTAGATAATTCTCTGAAAATTTCAGCTAAGTGCTCAGCAGCGGTCAAAAAGGCTAACAGTGTTAGGAACCACTAGGAAAAGGATAGAAAATATTATAATGCCACTATATAAATCCATGGTGCACTCACACCTGGAATACTATGTCCAGTTCTGCTCACTTCATTGCAAAAAGGTTATAGTGGAACTGGAAAAAGTTCACAGACATGCAAAAAAGATGATTAAGAATATGGAATGGCTTCCATATAAGGAGAGGGAAAAGATTAGGGCTGTTCATCTTAGAAAAGAGACAATTAAGGGGAAATATAATAGAGGTCTATAAAATCATAAATGGTGTGGAAAAAGTGAACATAGACATGTTACCCTTTCCTGCAATACAAAAACCAGCTGTCACCTGATGAAATTAACAGACAACAGGCTTAATACAAACAAGAGGAAGTTCTTTTTCCACACCAAGCACAATTAACCTGTGGAACTCATTGCCATGGGATATTGTGATGACAAAAAGTGTAACTGGATTTTTAAAAAAAACAAGATAAGTTCATGGAGGAGATAGGTCCATGAATTACTTGTTAGCCAAGATGGTCAAGGCTGCATCCTCAGGCTTGAGGCAACTCTAAACCGCTGACTTTCAGAAGCTAGGAGGTAGATTGCTCACTGTTCTACTGCCTGCCCTGTTCTGTACATTCCCCCTGAATCTCTGGTACTGACCACTGTTGGAGACAGAACACTGGACTAGACAGACCATTGGTGTGACACATTATGGCTGTTCTTATGTTATGTTCTTACCTTCTGGGGACTGATTTCTACTCCCAAGTTCATTAGGCATACTTTCAATATAAGTACATTATTCCTTAAATATTATCCTTACCTACATCTCACAACGATTCTGAGTCTTGACAAGTTACAAGCTTTCTGTAGATACCCTACATGTTACTCTTTATGAATAAGTATCCTGCAAGACATGTGTTTGGTGTAGTAAGTTTGCCAGATCTGAAGTGAGAGCTGTTTGCAAAGAACAGGGGACCCTTTGTAACGAGATCTCTGTGTCACACAGGGGTGATTGAGCTGTTGAGGCTTCAAAATGCTGAAATCCCCAGCTTCATGTTAGCAAAGCACTCCAGAAATTAAGCACTCAAGCAAAGTGCAGTTTCTTTTCCACACTAGTCACCATCTTGTATAATGAGAGGGACAAGTATCAGATTACTTAATAGCTTAAAGTTGCATTTGTTAAGGAGTTTTGGCTCCAAAACGGACCAGTCATAAAACAGTCTAATTGGGTAAGAGAATATTCTCAGATTCTAAATATCTATTGTAATTAATGGAACCCTTCATTGTTGAACATTTTTTTTAAATGACCAGTTTTTGTGAGCTCCTGTTGTCACCCTGTTTGTTAGATTGGCTCACTTTTAACAGTATGATCCCAAGGCATGCTGGATTTCCACAGTTCCCACTATTTGTTTGGAGGTTCATCAAGTGTCATCACGTTGCATGATGATGTACTATTAAAATAATCATGCAGTAAAAAAGGCATGAACTAAATTGGCAACACAACACAGACAAATGTTGCTATGTTGTGCTGGGAGAGGAGTGTCCCCTCAAACTTACAGAAGTGGCAAGTCTGCAGCTGTAGTTAACTAAAAAATACTGCTCACAGATAGGCTGGGGACTCCATCCAGCTCTTGGACCACTCCACTTTCACCTTCCTATGCCTGAACTCTCAGGCCAGTGGTTCTCAACCTTTCCAGTCTACTGTACCACTTTCAGGAGTCTGACTTGTCTTGCTTACCCATTTCACCTCACTTAAAAACTGCTTGCTTACAAAATCAGACATAAAAAATACAAAAATGTCACAGCACAGTATTACTGAAAAATTCCTTGCTTTTTCATTTTGTCTGTATGAAATGTTAGTTGGTACTGACTTTGCTAGGGCTTTTTATGTAACCTGTTGTAAAACTAGGCAAATACTTAGATGAGTTGATGTAGCCCCTGGAAGACCTCTGTGTACCCCCAGGGGTATGCATAGCCCTTGAGAACTATTGACTTAGGCTATGATTACCTGCTCATGACATCTACTTTTAAAACTCTGCAGATTCTTTCAAGAAGCCAGAAGATGGACCCAGAGGGCAACTTTGTAAGCAAGGAGACAGCAGTGGTAGGTAGGGAATTTCTTTCTGCTACAATCCAGGAGTGTCAAACAGGATTGCAGATGAGGAATCAAAGAAGGTGTTCTGGTATACTGTCTTGGTGTGAGCACGTGGGGCTTGGCTCAACTGTATGTAACCACCATGGCCTGAGGCCACCACTGATTCCCAGAGCTGTGCTGACATCATCAAATATGTGAATTCAAAAGTACTATCACCAACAGCTATGTTCATTTCACTCCCACTGGGGGAAAAAAAGAGAGTAAACAGAAGTACATCAAATAGGAAAGACCAAAGCTATTTACAAACAGCTACAGCAAAATGCAAAATAAAACAAGGACCATTGCTGACTAAAATATCCAATAAAAGATACTACCTCTCCCATCTTGTCTCTTGTTGATTAACACAGATTAAATTATACTGATATCATACAAACAAAGGTTAATTTTTTCAGAGGCAATCTACTATCCTTATGGGGGAATTTTTCTAGGACATTTTGAATAGTAAGGACCAATGCAGAAATTACTTTTCTCTCTTTCTCTGTTGTATCTTCCAAGAATACCATGCCTGTAACTGGGCTTCCTTCTGTTTCACAATTTACAGTAACAAAACCAAAAAACAAAAAAACCCACCTCCCTTGGATGATATCAACAGTTTTATTTCTCTCCATTTGTGCTTTCAGAGATCAGCTGCAAAAAGAATACAAAAGCCTCCAGGGTAGCAAGAGAGGCATGTATTGACTTTTTTTTCCCAAGTGCACATGCTTTTTAGGATGCAAATATACCACTTGTGGTGCTCAGACTCAGATCCAGTATTTCTGTATTACAAACAGTTGCAGAGTGGCCAGAAAAAAATCCAACGAGCCTCTCATACCTGTTGAATAAGCTAATAGCACTAGAAAAGAATAGCCGTAGACCTCTGTGAAGAAAAGGGGCATACCTATGTGGTTTCTTATTAGTTGCTGCAACAGGCTACAGTTTGTCAGATTTGAGGAAGAGAATTGCCAAAGGTGAAAGGTCTCAGGATTTATTTTACCATCGGAATGCAGGCTGACATTTGCCCCAGTCTAAACCAGAAAACCCAGGCCCCACTTTAGGAATGCATCTCCATTCAGAAAAAGTGCTGAAGTACATTCTTAAAGTATGTGCTTAAGTGCTTTCCTGCATTGGGAACCCAGTCCTGATAAAACTATGAAGAATATTGGACATCAGCTGTTGTTACTGGATGTAGCTGTAACTTGTGATCCTATCTGATTGAGACTCAGGGCTTGTCTACATCAGAAAGTTGCAGCGCTGGTGAGGGAGTTACAGCGCTGCAACTTAGGAGGTGTACACATCTGCAGGGCACCACCAGCGCTGCAACTCCCTGTTTGCAGCGCTGGCCGTACTCCCGTTTTGTCTCGGGTGTAGAGGATCCAGCGCTGGTGATCCAGCGCTGGTAATCAAGTATAGACACTTACCAGCGCTTTTCTTGACCTCCGTGGAATAAGCAGGTATCCCAGCATACCTGAGGAAGCCTCTGGTAATCAAGCTGGTCTCCTTCCCCGTCTTGCTCTCGCGTTCCCCGAACCCCGAGCAAGCAGGTCTCCTTCCCTGCGGTTTGCAGGGTGGTTCCGGGAACGCGAGAGCAAACCGCAGCGAAGCTGGTCTCCTTCCTCGGTTTGCTCTCTCGTTCCCCGAACCCCGAGCAAGCAGGTCTCCTTCCCTGCGGTTTGCAGGGGGGTTCGGGGAACGCGAGAGCAAACCGCAGCGAAGCTGGTCTCCTTCCTCGGTTTGCTCTCTCGTTCCCCGAACCCCGAGCAAGCAGGTCTTCCCTGCGGTTTGCAGGGTGGTTCCGGGAACGCGAGAGCAAACCGCGGCGAAGCTGGTCTCCTTCCTCGGTTTGCTCTCGCGTTCCCCGAACCCCGAGCAAGCAGGTCTCCTTCCCTGCGGTTTGCAGGGTGGTTCGGGGAACGCGAGAGCAAACCGGGAAAGGAGACCAGCTTCGCCGCGGTTTGCTCTCGCGTTCCCCGAACCACCCTGCAAACCGCAGGGAAGGAGACCTGCTTGTTCGGGAACGCGAGAGCAAACCGCGGCGAAGCTGGTCTCCTTTCCCGGTTTGCTCTCGCGTTCCCCGAACCCCCCTTGAAGCCGCCCAACAGCGCTGCAGTGTGGCCACATCTAACACCACTTGCAGCGCTGGCCCTATACAGCTGTACTAATACAGCTGTAACAACCAGCGCTGCAAAATTTTAGATGTAGACATGGCCTCAGTATAGAATTAAAAGGCATCTTCAGCTGCTTCCAAACTCAGTAGTTTGCTCTGTGACCCCAGTAGCCAAGGGCTCAAAACACTGCCTGAGGGAAGGGAGATTCTAAACCCACTGAACAGGAGTCGTTAACTTTGAGATTTTCTAATCCAAGTGAATCAACAAACTAAAACCCTTCCCAAGGCCAGGATATGAGATGATAAACTAGTGACCTATTTGAATATATAATTTGTATATTAATTCTTGTTTAAGATTATTTATACAGAAAGTTCATTGTTTAGTGTTGGAGGAGAGCAACTCTTGCTGTCATTCTTTACCATTATTACATGACATTACTAGTATTTTTGCAACATGTATGGACAGAGCTTGGATCCTGCAGCTTTCTCCTCTTCCACTGATCCTCTCTTTTGCCTTGTACCCTCCTGACCTACTTTGGTGCTCAAACCCCAACTGGTGAAACACTTTTTTCTTTTTATACTATGCAGAGGAATTAATCTTCAATAGGATATTCAACATGTGAAGACAACAGCAATTAGGAAAAGGACTGACAATTTTGAAGGAGTCCAGGGAGAATTCTTTTTAAAGTCATATTTATTAAAAATAACTAGGTTTCAGAGTGGTAGCTGTGTTAGTCTGTATCAGCAAAAACAAAGGTGTCTTTGTGGCATCTTAGAGATTAACAAAAGCCCAACTAAATTTATTAGTCTCGGAGGTGCGACAAGGACTCTTTAAAAAAACAAACAAAAAAACTAGTTAGTATTAGTAAAATTGATGTTTCTGGCATCAGAAGGAGCCCCTCAACACAAAGGTGATCCTAATTGTGCAGAGCTGGCATCCATGCTCTTATCCCACATACCTCTCTGCTTCCAGGGAGGGCAGCTTGAACGGAGGAAATGGGGTGGACGGAACACCCCTACAAGTTAATTAGCACCTGCTCTGACCCTGGAAGACAGACTCAGTCCAGCCGGCGCAGGCTCAGAGAGGGAGTAGCAAAGGTGACCCGTAGGGTTTATTTGCGCCCTTACCCGCCTGCTCAGCAATAGAGCCAGCCAAACCCCAGCCCGCTTAGGAGAGGCGGACACGGAACATGTCCTGCGCTCCATCAGGGTTAGGCTCCCATCACCCAAGTACCCCAATGGCATCAGGGCCGCCATCACCCTCCCTCAGTCGGGGAAGCCGAGCGCCGCGTTGGGCGTTTTGCGTCGGTGGATCGGAGCAAACCCAGAACGGGGAAGCCGGGGGCTGCCAAGCACCATCCGCACAATGTTACTGCAGCAGGAAGTGCCTCTCCCCCGCTGCTTCCCCGCCCCGCCTCGCCTCGCCTCGCCGCGCAGCCGCCGTCAGCACAGACAGAGGCTCCCCACACCCTCCTGGAGTGCGCCCAGACCGGCCAGCTTGCGCTCCAGGCAGGCTTCCCCGCTCCCGATTGGATGCCGGCTGCCGCGCGGGGGGAGGTGGTGGGGGCGGGGCTCCCGGAAGTGCCGCTGCCACATTGGCCCGGCGTGGGAGGGCGGGGCGCTTTAGTTGCAGGGGTGGCGCTGGTTGTCGCGCGAGCTGCTGTTTTGGTACCTGGTTCTGAGGGATTCCACGGGGCGCGAGTCGCGGTCCCTCCTCCTCCCTTTTCTGTTGTTGCTGCAGACCGGCGCCGCCCCCTGCCCCTCCGCAGCCGGAGCCCGGCGGCGCTGCCCATGGCCGCTGAGATCCAGCCCAAGGCGCTGACCCGCAAGCCCGTCCTGCTCAGCAAGGTGGAGGGATCCCAGGATGTAGTGAGCATGGCCGCGATCGTGCCCAAGGAGGACGGGGTCATCAGCGTCTCTGAGGACAGGTACTGGCAGGGGGAGGCGGGCACGCCGCTTCGGCCCCGCCTGCAGCCAGGGCGGCAGTGCCGGGGGTCCCCACGGATCGTGTGTGGGTCCGCGAGGGTGCCACGTGTGTGTGGGCGTGGGGGCTGGGGTCCCGCAGTGTTCTGCCTGCAGGGGGCAAGGGGCTCTGTATGCAAAAACCGGGGTGGGGATTGCTCTGCATGCATCAAACCTGTCCCCCTGGTTAGAAGGGCGATCCGCTGGGTGCCGGGCTGACCTGTTTTGCACAAAGCAACAACGAACGAGTTGCTCGGGCAGAGCATACTCCGAGTAGATTAAATATTGATCAGGCGTATTATGTGTGCACACTGCTCACTCTGCCATGGAGCTCACCGTGTCATGGTAACCCTGCTGCATCTGTCTGGGATGTGCATGATTCAGACTACACAGAGGTGAGCAAGAAGGATATGTTGTGGCTGATGGCTGGTCAAAACCGATAACGTATCTTTAATTAACTCTTATATCGGATGCTTCAAGGATTCCGTTTTGTGATCATACATGCTAAAATGGTCTGTCCTGAAAATTGAAGTGAGTCATTCTCCATAATATGCCTGTGTTACTGTAATCAGAAGTGGTGTGCAAGTCAGGACATGACTTTTCCTTTGTCATAAAAATGTATGGAGGGTTTCAGAAATGATGCTCCTTGAAAATTCATATCAGTATATTTACAGAAGCCAAACTGGGTTTTTTTCCAGTCCAACATTGTACTTCAGCAGGCCTTTAAAAATAACAGCTGTGCTGTGGTATGTGTGGGTTGGTAACTTCATAAGAAGGAGCTGCTAATGTTTGTAGCAAAATGTCATTCAAATTACTGTAGTCTCATTCAATTTCTCTTTATATTGTTGTCATCTTAAAATCAGCATTCAGAAAGATATGTCAAACTCAGTTGATAACAGTGAGCTACAACACTTTGCACTGAATAGCTTTTTGTGTATTTTAGTTTTATAAGCTACAGTTAGGTAAAACTGCTAGATTAGGGAATCAACAAACTTTTAAAACTTTCAATGCGGTTAGCTTATATTACTCTTTAATCTGTGTGTGTTTTGATGTGTAATTTGTCAGACCAGTTTAAACATCTGCAGCTTTTGACAAATCTGTGTGAGATTTATTTTGATACTAGACAGAAGACACTAATGTTATTCGCTGAAACAGCGCTTCTCATTCTTATCTAACAAAAACATTTCCTGGTAGTTCTTTTAAAAATAACTTATCTAAAGGGTAAGAAACTAGTCCAATATCCAGTATTGTAAAACTGCAAAAGTGTCTGGTATTTTTATAATTCTTAGTGGTCTTACTCCACAATATAAAAGTATGTCTTAAGCCATCCAATAATGCTTCTTTTCTTTTCTGAAAGAGTTCAGATTTACTTCATTTAGTGGCATTTCCTCTTACATCTAGAATGGTTTCATTTTGTTAACTCTATAGGAATGCTTTCCCTTAAAATATAAAATTGCCCCATGATCCTAATTGGAACCATTCTAAAATGTAGTTTCATCATCACTCAAGCAAAAATCACTTGACTTATCTGCCCCAACAGAATGTTTAAAAAAAAAAAAAAAAGATGGTTGGCCCACAGGCACACTATCTCAGATTCAGGATTTTGCTCTTTTATCAATGTACTTGTATAGAAAAAAACCTAAATTCTACCATAAGCTAGTTTCTGGTTAACTGTTTGATACATGAACTATACAAAATCTCATTAAAGTTCATCTATTCCCTGGGCTCCGATAAGCTCTATTATCTGCTATGAAAAGAAAACACTTAAGCTTCTAAGAGGCAGGTATACTGTGGAATTGATAGTGACTGAAAATGTGAAATCCACTTATTTTAAGTGTTATGGCCAAATTTTGCTATGTGAAACACTGAGTAAAGCATGAGTATAGTAGGAGTAAGAACTGGATACATTTATGGAGGATAGGTCCATCAATGACTATTAGCCAGGATGGGCAGGAATGGTGTCCCTAGCACATGCTTGCCAGAAGTTGGGAATGAGCGACAGGAGATGGGTGTTTTGATGATTATCTGTTCTGTTCATTCTCTCTGGAGCACCTGGCACTGGATACTGGGCTAGATGGGCCTTTGGTCTAATCCAGTAGGGCCATTCTTAAAATGATATGAGTTGGCGCATAGTGACGTGCTGAATTGTTCACTGATGTTCTACGCTGGAAGAAAATACTTCTCAAATATTCTTTATCTTAATAGAGTGAATGTACCTAGTATCTCTCCCTTAGAGAAAGAGAGAGAGTCCAGTTGTTCCTTGCACTACTTTTTACAAGGTACAACCCCTCCTAATTTTAAGTGCCAGAATAGCAGCATGACACTATAAGTTAATGGTCTGTACTTCATGTAGAGATTCTCTGTTAAAAAAGCCTTGGTCTAAAGGAGCATATAGTAAAGTGGAGATCTGGAGAGTGTCTCCAAGGAACATAGTATTTTAAAATCTTGTGGTCTGATGATTAATCTGCCTGTTGGTAAAACTGGTTAAAAGTGATTCCTTGCTTCTTAGCTGTAGATGTTTTGAGTGCTGTTGGCAGTACAGGGTGGATCTAGGAAAACTAGAGGTGCCTTTGTTAGGTAATCTGGAAACCTTCTGACTCTTCCACTTGATGCTATTACATTCTTTCATTAACTACACTTAATTCATTACTTTAGGTAGAAATGGATTTAGGTAAGTGGATGTTCATTTCTGGATTCATAACTGAAGTAGTACTTTATTTCAGTGGTCACTATTTCTTTTGCAGTTAAGGAATTTGAGTTCTGTTAAGCTTTATTTGGAGGAAACAGCAACTTGGGAGTAAACTTGTAGCCTTCTTGTTACGGAGACAAGAGCATGGTAGGGGAATGCACCAAGTGACAACATTTGCTTTCATCATTTCAGTGCTATGCTGCCTCCTAGTTTGATTTCCTGTTTAACATTGACTCTCATTCTGTATTGGCTCATGTACTCCAATTATGTAGTTGCTTTTAGAGATGGTTGGAAATTATAAATCACTAGTAATGAATGTGGAGAGTTTATGCCTGTTTCCTTTCCTTACAGAAGGAGGTAGTAGTTCTGGCTGAGGTGAGACCTATTATATGTAGAGCTCTGCAAATCTGCAGATGTCTGGATTATATCCGCAGATACAGATATCTGTGGACCACATTTCCGGATCGCAGATTGGATGCGGATAGAAATTTTGTATCTGCATAGGGCTCTAATTATGTGTGTCAGTTATATGTGACATACTCTGAAATGTATTAATTAGCTTCAGCTGGAATAACTTGTATCCAATATTTGGGATTAGGAGTTTTTTATGAATGCAAGGGAGTCATCAACTGACTCTTTGTTAAACATTGATGGTGTTAGGAAAAATCAAAGCGAGGCTTTAAGGTGCATGTCTATTTTGCATCATCTGGCTCTTCATTTCATAAACTGTCTAGGATAGGGGTCTTGATGTCTTTTTTTTGTATTTTGTTCAATGCCCAGAGTTGTGCCTGGGTTCATTGCTTTGTAAACTTTAAGGATCATTTTAAACAATAGCTAACAGTACCCTCATGGTTGATGCAATATGAGAACCTGAACAGAATGTACTTTATTTGTATAACAGCAACATTCTTAAAGTTGACTCTGTCAAAAATAAAGGATGTATTCATTTATTTTTAAAGTTCTTGAGATTTTTGGTTTCAATTTGTTTGAGTCGATATCCCACGTCATGATAAATATTAGGGAATGGTATAATGTATGTGATGTGGATGCACATTGGAACAAATACTTGTCTAACTTTATTTTGACTCTGTTTTAGAAGAAGTGAGTATAGTGAAAGTTAAAGCTTATCTAAGAACTTTTGTTTAAATCTGATAAGGTGAAGTTCTGAGAACAAGATTACAAGCTCTGCTAAAAAAAAAACTGTTGGATCTGACAGCCACTTAGGTCCCGGCCCGTAGAATCCTGTATCATACATAGCTTAGATTGAAAGTGTGCCAAAGATTTTTACACTTAAGGCTAAATGTTGGAATATTTAAGGTTCCAAAACTGAATGTCTTTTTGGTCTTAAATTTTCAGAGCCCCTTGAATTTAATGATACATATTGGCCAAATTCTCAAAGTTGCTGAGCATTCCTACTTCCCATTGACTTGAGAGAAAATCAGGGTGGATAGAATTTAATTTTTTCAAACCAAAAAAATCTAATATTTTTCTTTAAATCCTTTAAAAAACTAAACCTATTTGAAATTGACAACCAATGTTAAGGCCTAAATTTAATATCCATTAAAATAATTCAAAAAATATTAAGCATTACATGTTGGGTGCCAAGTTTTAAAAAAAGTCAAACAGCTGAGCTGCTGTAAGTCCCTGGCTAAGCACCTGGAGCTAGAGTTTGTTGAAGTGCTAAAAACCAGCTTTTGATGGTAGTAGCCTTGTCCGCAGGTGTGAGAGACTATTTTCTTTTTAGTTTATTCAGCTAGTTCATAATTTGTTCAAAGTTAAGAAACCAGCGTAAGTTGAAAAAGCAGACAAGTTTGTTCTCTTCCAGTTCTCAGTGGTTTGAGCATTGGCCTGCTAAACCCAGGGTTGTGAGTTCAATCCTTGAGGGAGCCATTAGGAAACAGATTACATATATTTTTTTTAACCCCAGTCTGGGAATTGGTCCTGCTTTGAGCAGAGGATTGGACTAAATGACCTCCTGAGGTCCCTTCCAACCCTGATATTCTATTCTATGATTGGCAAAGAATCCTGTGGCACCTTATAGACTAACAGACATTTTGGAGCATGAGCTTTTGTGGATGAATACCCACTTTGTCGCATGCATCCGACGAAGTGGGTATTCACCCACAAAAGCTCATGCTCCAAAACATCTGTTAGTCTATAAGGTGCCACAGGATTCTTTGCTGCTTTTACAGATCCAGACTAACACGGCTACCCCTCTGATACTTGACACTATTCTATTATTCTAATTCATGAATAAAAAACAGCTGAAAGGATTAGATCAGTTCTAAAATTTTTGAAGGGCATAGTGGTTTCTAATCATCAGTTGAATTTACTAAGCACAGATACTTTGAATAAATAGTTTTAAATGCAGAAGAGGTTTTGATAAACTTTCTAATAAAAATATTCCTATATAATTACTTAAATGTGTGTAGAACTAGTGTACTCCCCGACTAGCAAAAAGAAGCACAATTTAGTGTATAGGCTATATTTGGTTGCAAATCAGCATGTTTTAATAGTTACTAGCCAAAGAGAATCAACTTTACTTTAGGAAAATAACTAAAAAGTAAAAATGCAAAACACAGTTAAAATCAGTGTCTTGAATCAAGGTTTCCTGCTGTTTTAAATTATTACGATTGGTGATTTAAATCATTTCAGTTGAAATCAGACCACCCTGGAGGAGGTTGTGTGTGCAGGTCATTAGCATGCCACAAGTTCAAGTCACTGGACAAATATTAAATCTTCACCACAGCATTGTGAAGGAGGTAGCTATCCTTAGCTAAACATTGGATACTGAGGGAGAAATGGATTGACTTGCTTATTTGTCAGTGGTTGTAGTTCAGCCTTGTCTATATTGGCAAACGTTTGAAGCTACCAGCAGTGCAGCTCCACCAGTGTTGGGGGTGCTAGTGCAGTCTGGCTGCTAGTGTTTTAATCATTGTGTCCTCCAATCTAAACCTGCTCTGAGCAAGGTTGGATACATCATGGTGGTGGTGGCTGCCATTGGTCAGTCTGTACTACCAGCCAGAGAAGCATGGTAGGAGATCTACACCAATTTGCCAGTGTGCAGAACCTCCCTGACTGTGAATTCATATCTCTGGACTGTGCTCTCATCTCAGTGAAAGTCCTGGTCTTTAACTCCCATATAGCTGATTTTGAAAACTTGAGAGTTAAGGTCAAGCATTATATTTTTCCTGACTCCTCTGCGCCATTCTGATCCAATGGTGTAGCCCATCATGGAGGAATCATCAGAGCTCATCATCTGATTTTCTCTGTCATTTTCTAAAATGCATTAGTTGTAATATCTTAAAAGGAAACAAAACTTAGACAAGTAATTGTATGCCATAAAGAGTAATAAGTTTGAAGTGAACTATAAAAATAAATGTGTACTCCCCCCTCTACTCTGTTGTGTTGCTGCAGCACCTACCGGGCCCACCATCATCGTACTAGGTACTGTACAAACATAACAGATGAAGACCCCTGAAAGTTTGCATTCTCAGTTCATATTGGCCTCTCTCTTCACTCCACATCCAATGAAGTGTAAAAAATTAACTTGTACTGCTCACGCTGTGTTGCAACTTGAGGTTTTCATCAGGCTTTTTCAATTTAGGTCAGCATAGTTTGTCTTAACATATCTGTCCATGGAGTGTCTTCTGGGCATGTTAGTCAGCAATTCTGTTAGAGAATTTGTACGGCAAAAGGTTTTGATCTGCAGAAGGAATTTAGATTTCCACACTATACTGGTGTTGCTCAATATGGTTGTAGGGAAAGCACACTTCACCATAATTGACATCAGCATAATTTTTCAGTGTGCTTTTGAGTATGCTTGTGAAAAACTCTAAGAGGTATAGAAATTTGTCCTTTCAACAGTTAAATACGCAGAATAAACTCTGGTTCCTTGTATCTTCTCGGCCATGTCCAGGGAGTCAGGCGTATAGTGGCGTAGGCTATATCTTAAGAATTTATTTTAAATCACACCTGGGAAGTATTTTAAGGAAGAGGTGAAAATTCAGTGGTCTGAATGTAGCACCCCAAAGAGAGGATGTGGTGGAGTGCAATACTGTGAAGCTTAGTTCTTGAATCCATTGCTGCAGCAGATGTGGTGTGCACCAGACAGTTAACTTCTACTGTGAACCAGTGGTCAAGAGGGAGCGTGCCATCAGTGCAAAACCTGAGTGTGTTGGCAGTAGGTGTTTAAGTGTGGTGTGTCTTCTCTATACAGGCTTTGTATGCATTCCCAATCCAGTTTACTGCAGGAGTAGTAGTTACTTAAACAGTTCCATAGTTGTGGATTCTGCTTTATGGGTGAACAAAATGACAGTTCCCTGCCCTGAAGAGCTTACAAAATGGTTTAACTGCAATAAAGAAAGGAAAAATCAAATGCACAACTACAAAACGGGGAATAACTGAGTTAGGTGTCGGTACTACTGAAAAGGTTCTGGGCATTGTAGTGGAACACAAGTTGAATGAGAGTCAACAATGTGATGCAGTTGCAAAAAAAAGGCTAATATTTTGGGATGTGTTAACAGGAGCGTTGTATGTAAGACACAGGAGGTAATTGTCCTGCTCTGGTTGGCACTGATGAGGCCTGTGTCCAATTCTGGGCACCAAATTTTAGGAAATATATGGACAAATTTATCCTGCAGTGGTGTTCTGCGGTTCTCCCGCTCGTAGACTGGGCCTTGTGCTACAGTACCCTGTGTATCAACCATTGTTATCCTGAAAGTTGGATTGAGTTCGGGCATCTGTGATTCTTGCTTTCAGAAGTCAGTAACCAGTGGTATATCTTGATAAACCAGCCTTCCTAAAACCAAAGTGTTGGTTTGTTTTAGCAATAGGAACAAAGCATTAGAGAGAAGTTTCAAAACAGTCTACATGCATGTCTATTTTACCTAAGCACTGCCATCCTTTGATGGGGACCGAGAGTCTAGCTTCTCCAAGCACCCCAACAGGGTCCTGTGTCTGTCTGGTTCCCCCAGATATTTACTACCCTTCTCCCTTTTTAATTCTGCCAGTGTTCCTTTGTTCTTCCTAGCTGAGTGGAGAGGAGGCAAAATCATAACAGTTTATAGGTCTTGAGCCATTCTCTTCTTTCCTGACTGTTTTTCCAGACAGCGACATGTTGAGCAAAACCAGTATTTTCATACAGGGAACACCCTAATAGCCAGGCCAACACACAAAATTAACAAATTACCAAGCACCTCCAAATCCCTGTTACCTTCCTTTGAATGGTGAAATTAATACTGCACTGTCATATAAGCAAGAATAGGGAGTGGTGGTAGTGCTGATACACTTCATTGCTCATGTTGGCACATCATTTTGATACAATAGTGGACAATAGTCTGATTATGATCTTTTAGGCCAGGGTCAGCAACCTCTGGCACGTGGCTCACCAGGATAAGCACCCTGGTTGGCCTATCCAGTTTATCTGCCGTGTCGGCAAGTTCGGCCAATCGTGGCTCCCACTGGCCATGGTTCGCCGTCCCAGGCCAATGGGGACAGCAGGAAACCATGGCCAGCACATCCCTCGCCCACGCGGCTTCCCGCAGCCCCCGTTGACATGGGGTAGTGAACCGTTGTGAACCGTCTGCAGACGCGGCAGATAAACAAACTGGCCCGGCACCCTGACGGGTCGGCAACCTCTGGCACACAGTTCCTGTTTTAGGCTTAGAAAGCAAATAGGCCTGTGAAATGTGAAAATAATTTGCCTTTTACCTGTTAGCAATTTCAGCTGAAGACCCACCAACTCACGTGGAGTCACTTGTATGCTGGTTTTTTTTTTTAATCATTTGTAGATACTGGCTTCCAAAATTAAACTGAAGCACTTAAAGTGTCTAAAGCAACTTCCCTGTCAAGTTTTTTGCGCACACTAAAATGAGGGATATTAGGTTTCAATCAGATGAGTTGTTTGTTAGTGAAATATATCTGTAGACATTAAAATAAAAAAGCAAATTCTATTTAAAGGGACACTATCAATGTGAAATCTAGTCAACTGTAAAAATAATTAATAGTAGCTTTACGCAGTACACCTGCCAATTTCTTCACTATTTTTTTTCCCCCTCTCCCCTGTGGATGGTTTTGGAGGGTGAAAGGAAAGGGGGGAACTCAGACAAACAAAAGAGGAAATAGACTGACTACACAGAGTAAATGCTAAAAGGCATAAAAAGTAAGCAAATTAGGGGGGAAAGGAATGTCTGGGGATCAGCACATAATAGGACTTCTTTTGTGTGAGGTCCCCATGATGTTGGTGAAGATACTTGCTACAGATGATCAAGAATATTTCTTTAAATGTCATCCTTTCTAGGATGTACTGCACTGGTGTGAGGGACTCATGGAGAAAATAATCAAGTATCACAGATCTGTCAGGTTTATTATACCCCTAACCTGTAGTAAAACTAACTCATAATCAGAGTTAAGAATGACATTTTCCATGGCAGTGAAAAGGATACCTTACATCAGTGGTGGGCAACCTGCAGGCCGCATGTGGCCTGTCAAGGTAGTCTGCTGGCAGGCTGCCAGACAGTTTGTTTACACTTGTATGGCTGCCTGCAGCTCCCAGTGGCTGTGGTTCACCGTTCCCGGCCAATTGGAGCTGCGGGAAGCGGCATGGACCACAGGGATGTGCTGGCTGCTGCTTTCTGCAGCTCCCATTGGCTGGGAACGGTGAACCTTGGCCACTGGCAGCTGCGGGCGCCTGTGTAAATGTAAACAAACTGTCTGGCGGCCTGCCAGCAGATTACCCTGACGGTCTGCATGTAGCCTGCAGGCCACTGGTTGCCCACCACTGTCTTACATCCTATTCTTGCCTATCAAAAATGGGCCCTATGCTGAAAACTAGTCTGTCAGAACATCTAAAATTGAACTTTGGAAGTGTTTATTGGGCCTATTTACATCTCCCATTGTACTCAAATATTCTATATGCTTCTGTAGCCACCAAGGAGACTACTAGTCTTGCTGATACAAGATTGCTCTCCTTAAAGAGCAAGAATTTGTCCAGTATAACTGCAGGTTTTCGTGGTTCCCTTGCATTAGAAATTGGGAGTGATATTTCTTTTGCTGGGGCAGCTTTTGCAGCCCTTATTAGCTAAGAATAGATATTCCTTACTCTTGTTAGATTCTTACAAGTTGGAGGAAGGGGGAAGCTTTTTGCTTAAGCGATCAACTCTGATTGGAAGGGGAAAAAGGCCACTGTAATTGCAGCAGTATGGTTCTATAAGGGGAAACATTTGCACAACCTAGGGACTCTAATTAATGTGTAGTCTTTGAGTATAGGGAAGTGAATCAGACTTCAGATACAGAAAATCCTGTTTCTCAGTCTCATTTACTAGAACTCTCAGTAAATTAATGGGAAATAACTGTTTCATCTATCCTGCTCTAAGATGATGCTCCCAGCCTGTCAATGGTCTTACTGGATTTCTTCAGGGATTTTTAGCTCAGTCTTGTCTGACTATTTAACGTAATCCATCATCTTCATATTATAATTCAGTTTGATTTCATCAGTCCTCAGATTATTTTAGGCAAAAAGTGGAAGCAATTAAAGACTGGGTTAGTTTCTCACATTTGGGATTCTTTGGCAGCTTGATATGTTAATCCCTTTTTTAAAATGGTCAAGTACATTGAGTCAGATCAGTCAATCAGTTAGGGTGAGCCCCCTCTCTCAGCTCCTTCATGTATATTACCTGCAGAGATTGTGCTCCAAGCTGGACAGATACAAATACTCCTTTGCATCATCCAACAGGAAATAATATCCATAAGAGCCAGATGGGAAGGGGAAACATTGCAGAGTATTAACTTAAATATGTATGTAGCTTTTTAAATTGGTACCCATTTTCCAGAACACCTGGTTTGGGTCCCCCCCCCCATGCTTTCCTTTCTCTTGAGATGAGTTCCTCATTTTGAGCATTCTGTGGTCACTTGACATTTTGGGTGAGCATGTAGTCCCCCAGCGGGCAGGAAATCTTAGTAGCTTTCACCATGTTTCACATGTAAACTCAGGTGCTGAGTAAAGAAGTTAAAACTACAGAAGCAGGCTAATTTTTCCCAAATTAAAGGTACGTCTACGCTACCCGCCGGATCGGTGGGTAGCGATTGATCTATCGGGGATTGATTTATTGCGTGTAATGTAGACGTGATAAATTGATCCCCGAATGCTCTCCCGTCAACTGCTGAACTCCAGCTCAGCAAGAGGCGGAAACCAAGGTGATAGGGGAGCCGTGGTGCACTGCAAGAATGCAAAGTAAGTAATTTTAATTCGATCTAAGATACTTTGACTTCAGCTCCTCCCCTCCCAGTGTAGACCAGGCTTAACTTAATCCTTATTGTTCTCCTGTTGCTGTCACCCAGAATGTTTGCTTCTTCTCTTTCATAGATTCATAGATTTAAGGTCAGAAGGAACCGTTACGGTGATCTAGTCTGACCTCCTGCACAACGCAGGCCACAGAATCTCACCCACCCACTCCTATAACAAACCCCTAACCTATGTCTGAGTTATTGAAGTCCTCCAATTGTGGTTTGAAGACCTCAAGGTGCAGAGAATCCTCCAGCAAGTGACCCGTACCCCATGTTGCAGAGGAAGGCGAAAAACCTTCAGGGCCTCTGCCAATCTTCCCTGGAGGAAAATTCCTTCCTGATCCCAAATATGGCGATCAGTTAAACCCTGAGCATGTGGGCAAGACTCGCCAGCCAGCACCTAGGAAAGAATTCTCTGTAGTAACTCAGATCTCACCCGATCTAAAATCCCATCACAGACCATTGGGCCTATTTACCTGCTAATAATCAAAGATCAATTTATTGCCAAAATTAGGCTATCCCATCATACCATCCCGTCCATAAACTTATCAAGCTTAGTCTTGAAGCCAGATATGTCTTTTGCCCCCACTACTCCCTTTGGAAGGCTGTTCCAGAACTTCACTCCTCTAATGGTTAGAACCCTTCGTAAAGCTTGGAAGAGTTCTAGTCATCTTCAAACAAAACCCCAAACATCGTTGTGTGACTTTAAGCAGTGGGAGGAAGAATCTGGGAATGAGTGGTATAGTGGGTAGCAAAACAGTAGCTTCTTAACAAACAATTCAGATTGCTTATTCTGCTTGGACCACACCTCTCTGTGTTGCTGTTTTGCTTTGCTTCAAAGCTGAAATTACTCTTGACATAGTTTTAAAAAGGACACAATCACTCTTCCTCTTTCCAGACTTATAGGTGACTTGAAAAGGATGAGGTTTGAAAAGCCTCAAGTTCGTGTTCAATTCTTAACTATAAAAAGAAAAAAAAATTTCATGAGTTTTATGTACTGAATGATCTAGGAGAAACAACAAAATTAACATTTTAACAGAGACCTCTGTGATAAACGAAGGGGAAAACTCCCTTTTATGGACCCAGCCCGCCAGTTAGCTCTAAAATCCCTCTTAATAGCTGTGCTCTACTTGCTTTACCTCTAAAGGGTTAAAAGTCTCACTGCTAGGCATAGGTAAAAGGAAGTGAGTGAGTACCTGGCCAAAAGAGCCAATGCGAAGGCTAGAATTTCTTAAAATTGAAACAAGACTCCCCTTTTGTCTGTCTGTTTTCCTTCTCCCAGAGAGAGGGAACAGGGCAGCAACTATGTTGTAAGAAGCTTGGGGCCAGGTATGAGAAATCATTGGTATCATACCTAGAAACTACTCATTTGAAACCCCAGATATGTAAGTAGATCAGGAAATGTCTAGGTCAGGGGTCGGCCACCTCTGGCACGCGACTCGCCAGGGTAAGCACCCTGCCAGGCCGGGCCAGTTTGTTTACTTGCCGCGTCGGCAGGTTCGGCCGATCGTGGCTTCCACTGATCGCGGCCAGTGTGGCCCGCGGCACTTCCTGAGACCATGTTGGAGAAGTATTTTTTAGGAACTATGAGAAAGGGAAGCAGAAGGTGCTCCAAGATAGTGATCCTATGACAGATGGATACAAGATAAAGAAACTTGTTTTCCTGTGAAACTGGCATTACTACAAAGGAACTAAGGGGAAGCACGCTGGGCTCAAACTTCTGTACCTGAAAAGCCCTCGGTAAACCACCTTTCTTTATCCTTCTCCACCCTCAGTTTCTGCTATTTATTTTGGTCTTTTGCTGGTGTGTCAAGCTTCTGAGTATCATGTTGATGGATTTGGCTTTTTTCTCTGTTCTGCTTAATGCTTCTATAAGTCACCCTCCTTTTCTCTTTCCAGGGAGTGTCCACATTATCACTTGCTCTGGAAATCATGTTGGGGACCTCCTTAAAGCATGGCCTAAATATGTCCATTGTGTTGTCTTAGCATATCTGATGCTTTAGAAATTCTTATAACTAGAGCAAACCAATCTAATGTTTCAAGAAACTCTTTCCAGTAAACTCTAGAAGACTTTCCACAGGCATTTACTTCAGAATGAGTTGATCTCCTGATCAGTTTCTGTTGTAGATTTCCATGACTGCTTCAGTATATGACGGTTGTTTGTTGCTTTTTATATTCATTGCTTGACATGTAGCATCGTGTCATTGTCATTGCACATCTCACTCCTTAGATAGGTAAAATGACTGATTTCTTCTAGTGTTTCTTCATCCACTCTCATGGTTACTTTTGGGGTATTGATAGCCATGTATCTTGTCTTCTTGTAGATGAACAAACCAAATGGTTTTGCTATATCTGCCAAAAGCATGGTCTTTCCTTCCATTTGGACTAAGCAGGACAATGTCCTCAGTAAGGGTACGATTTAGTCATGGAAGTACGATTTAGTCATGGCGATCTCTGACTTCAGCCTGTGATGGTTAGGAGCTGAAGGGTCCCCCACCACCTGCAGGGGTAGGGAGCTCTGGGGTACCCCTGCTGCCTATGGCAGCCCGCAGAGCTCCAAACCACTGTGGGCGATGGGGTACCCCTGCAGCTCTCAGCCCTGCTGCTGCAGGTGGCTTCTACCCTCTGCACAGCTGCCTGCTTCAGGCTGTGTGGGGACCTGCAGAACCCCATTTTGTCACGGATATTTTTAGTCAGTCACAGACAGGTCACATCTTTAGTGAATTTTTCTTTTTTACCCGTGACCTGTCTGTGACTTTGACTAAAAATATCCATGACAAGATCTTAGCCTTAGTTATTAGCAAAACTGTGGCTGTCCATTTCTGCTTTATCACTTGTTCATAAAATTCCTCTGTGGCCTTCTTCATTTACTTTCCTGAGGTGTACAGTTAATCTTAAGTGTACAAAATTAAGTAGAATTAATATCTGTAAGTGTAAAAAGTGTGTGTTTGTGTATGTATTTGTGGAGGGATGATTAACATAGATTCTAGGACTGGAAGGGACTTCGAGAGGTCATCGAGTCCAGTCCCCTGCCATCATGGCAGGACCAAATACTTTCTAGACCATTCCTGATAGACATTTATCGAATTACATCAATTACCATGTGCCCCTAAGAACACAGAAGGTACCAGCACATTTCAGATTCGATATAGTCTGGATAGGTATAATGAGCCTGGTAGAATAAATACAGAATAAGCTGCTTTTGTATATAATGTGTATATACCATTCCACATCAACAGTAGCTTATCCTGTATTTATTTTACCAGTCTCATTACACTGATCTGGACTACATGGAATCTGAAATGTATTGGTAAACTGCTGTGTTCTTAGAGGCATGTGGCAATTAGTGTTAGTGGGGGTTTTGTTTTGTTTTTTTCATAACCATCCCTCTACAAAAGAAATGCAGCTTTAATCTTACATACCTTCTTTTCATGACCATTCTATCTTTTCGCATCTCTTCCTTATTCATACAAGCTCTACCGCATTGGCTTTTTTCAGGCTTGCATTCTTTTTTGCCAGTCTGAGTGTACACAGCAGTTAGCACACAGGTGGATGTAAATAAGGTGAACTGAAGAGGGTTTATGATGCTTTTTTTCCTGAATAATACTCATTGGGGGAGAATAAGCATAAGTAGTTTGTTTTCTGGCTTGTTATAGTTTAATGCTTGCTTTATATTATGAAAAGTGTGGTTCATCTATTGGTAATGCTGCTATTGACTTAATTGTGAGCAGGCTCAGACATGCTGTTCTGAAATTAATTGCTTTTAAACTTCAGCTGCACAAGAATAAAAATTGGTGCTCATAGGCTTTATAGATAAATAGCAAGATAAATAGCAAGAAGTGGGAGGGTGGAGGAGGTGGCAGGGGCAAAAGTGTAGAAGTGCTCAAGATTGGCCTAAGTCTGCTTCTAGTGATTTTAATGGGATTTTTATCAGATGTATTTTTGTTATATACTGAGTTCCTGCTTAGCCCTATATATGCAGACCTCTTGTGCAAAAGTAAGGGCCTTGCTTTCTGTATCATTTCATTGTTTTCAGTAAGACATCACTCAGCCAAAATCATCCCTTGTTAAGCGAGTCTCATCTTACGCTGTGGTTACGTTCTGCTGTCAGCGTGTAAAGCGAAAATCGCGTATAGTATACACTGAGTGTAATGGCAGGCTGAATCGCCCACACTACAGGTACAGTATTGAAATTGTTTTTCTTTTTTTTTTTTTTTTTCTTTGCCGGCTGTTCAAAGCTGAATTCGCGCATATTAAATGCGTGTAAGATGAGACTCGCTTGTAATTTGAGTGAAGAACGTAGAGCAGTCATAGGTAGTGTGAATATCCTTTCTTAGAATAGATATTAGAGAATTTGGAAAAGTGACAAGGGATTTCTTGAGTTGTATGTACTTTGAAATATTGAGGAGACTTGTTCCTACCACAGCCTTGTAACATTTTTCCCCATAAACCTGTTTTTCGTGCTGCACTACAGGGTTCTCCTTCTGTCTCACTCCTTGCACAAATTAAAATTCTGCTCTGTCTTCGTTGCATCAAATCTAAGGAAAGCAAGAGTTTGACTTGAGCAGTGATTGAGAGAGAAGAAGAATCACAGTGAAATGCAGCATAAAAACATAATTCCTGACGGATACCAGTGATCCAGGAATAATGTGAAAATATTCTACAAAAGAGAACAGCCTACATAAGACATAGTGTGTACATAATTAAGAGCCTTCTCGCAAGCACATCTTTCTCACTCTGCAAGATATCTGCACTGATTCCTTTTCTTGGATATTTCCTGGTATTACAATTTTCTCAATGATATGGTATCACTGTGCACTTAGAGTAAGAGAATTTCTTCCAAACCTTCAGGTTAGAAGGCTACTGCATGTTAATACAGTTTTTCTGTGGCAGTAGGGTGACCAGGTGTCCGGTTTTTGACCGTTAAATATCTGGTCAGCGGTGCTGGGACACTAAGGCAGGCTAGTCCCTACCTGTCCTGGGGCACCATGCTGCACCCTGGAAGTGGCCAGCAGATCCAGCTCCTAGGCAGGGGGAGAGAGTGGCTCTTCCTTCCCCCCACACCTACTAGCGCTGGACCTGCTGGACGCTTTGTCAGGACAGGCAGGCATCCTGCCTTAGTGCCGCCCGCGCCCCCCAGCTGCGCCGCTGACTGGGAGCCGCTTGAGGTAAGCCCCAGCGCAGAGCCCCTTCCCACACTCCGAATCCCTTGGCCCCAGCCTGGAACCCACTCCTGCACCCCAAACCCCTCATTCCCAGCCCCACCCCAGAGCCAGCACCCCCAGCTCACAGCCCTTACTTACCCCCTTCCAACCTCCAACTCCGTGCCTCAACCCACAGCCCCCTCCCACACTCTGAATCCTTCAGCCCTGCCCCCCAGCCTGGAGCCCCCTCCTGCACCCAAACCCCAAGCATCTGCCCCAGCCCAGTGAAAGTGAGTGAGGTTGTGGGAGAGCGAGCCACCAAGGGAGGGAGAATGTAGTGAGTGGGGGCAGGGCCTTGGGGAAGGGATGGGGCTAGGATATTTGGTTTTGTGCAATTAGAAAGTTGGCAGCCCTAGGTGACACACTTCAAATGTTGCTTATCAATTCTTTTGGTCTTGCATGAACTGAGAGGAGAAATGGGAGGGCTCTGCATAGCTTGTACAGAAATGAGTGCTCTGGTCATATGCTGAATAATAGCCATTTTAATCACAAATTGAATTTGTCACACTAAGCAATGCTCTTCCATAGCATTATACTGTATGTCCATAATAGGAATTTCTTAACCAAAGAGCATGTCAACAGGCAAAATTAAGATAGTGTTTTTGAATCTTGCATATAATGCCGGTAAATTGGAGAATGAATTTTTTGTTGTGATAACCTCACTTAAAAACTAAACTGCCTTCATTTAGGGAGCATATTGTACCTCTTAGGGTATGTCTACAGTACGAAATTTATTCAAAGTTATTTTATTTGAATTTCCTGAATTGAGTTCATGCATCTGATGTTATGTGTTCCCACTAAAGCACGTGAATTCGGTGGAGTGCGTCCACAGTACCGAGGCTAGCATCAAATGGCAGAGTGTTGCACTGTGGTAGCTATCCCACAGTTCCCGTAGTCTCTGCTGCCCATTGGAATTGTGGGTTAAGCTCCCAGTGCATGGTGGGGCAAAAACATTCTCACGGGTTTTTCTCCGTGTGCCGTCACTTGCTCCTCCCTCTATGAAAGCTCCAGCAGATGGCATGCTGCTAGTAGACGGTGCAGCACGGTGCACCGCCTGTCTCCTGGTATGTTGAATCCACTTTGTCTGTGTGGCTCTGTTCACGATGGCCAAGAAACAGCGGGAAACGTTAAATGAAAGGGTAGATTGAATGTCCTCTTCTCTTTCTATCTGGAGAAATCGGTGGAAGCTGTCCTGGGTTCCTGTGGAAGCTACAGAAGACAACCATTTACCACCTTTTATCGGCCATCTTGAACCGAACAGCTCATTTCGCACCCTTTTTCAAGGATTACCAGTGCAGGCGCCATTGCGTGGCAAACGTGGAGCCCACTCAGATCTCTGCTGCAGTTTTGATCATTGTAAATACCTCGCGCATTATCCAGCAGTATGTTCAGTACCTGCAAAACCGGGCGAGGAAGTGACAACAGTGCGATTACTTTACTGATGAGGACATAGACACAGGCGTTCCTAGATGCACAGCATGTGGCGATTGGGAGATCAGGGTGACATTGGGCCAGGTTCATGCCGTGGAACACTGATTCTGGGCCCAGGAAACAAGCACAGACTGGTGGGACTGCATAGTGTTGCAGGTCTGGGATGATTCCCAGTGGCTGCAAAACTTTTGTATGCGTAGGCCCACTTTCTTGGAACTTTGACTTGCTGTCCCCTGCCCTGAAGTCAAAGACACCAAAATGAGAGCAGCCCTCACCGTTGAGAAGCAAGTAGCCATAGCCCTGTGGACACTTGCAACAGCCGACAGCTACCGGTCATTCGGGAATCAGTTTGGAGTGGGCAAATCTACTGTAGGGGCCGCTGTGCTGCAAGTAGCCAGTGCAATCATTGAGCAGCTGCTATCAAGGGTAGTGACTTTGGGAAATGTGCAGACCACTGTGGATGGCTTTAATGAGCTGGGGTTCCCTAACTGCGGCAGAACGGTTGACGGAACGCATATCCCCTCTTGGCCCCAGCACATCATGGTGGCCAGTACGTAAACCGCAAGGGGTACTTTTCAATGGTGCTGCAAGCACTGGTGGATCACAAGGGACATTTTACCAACATCAGCGTGGGATGGCTGGGAAAGGTGCATGGCACTTGCATCTTCAGGAACTTTTGTCTATTTGAACAGCTGCAGGAAGGGACTTACTTCCCAGACCAGAAGATTACTGTTGGGGATGTTGAAATGCCTATAGTTATCCTCGGGGACCCAGCCAATCCCTTAATGCCATGGCTCATGAAGCCATACACAGGCACCCTGGACAGTAGTAAGGAGCTGTTCAACTATAGGCTGAGCAAGTACAGAATAGTGGTGGAGTGTGCTTTCGGACATTTAAAATGGCGCTGGCCCAGTTTACTGACTCGATTAGATCTCAGCACAACCAATATTCCAATTGTAATTGGTGCTTGTTGTGAGCTCCACAATATCTGTGAGAGTAAGGGGGAGACCTTTTTATGGTGGGGTGGGAGGTTGAGGTAACTCGCCTGGCTGCCAATTTCACACAACCAGACAACAGGGCGATTAGAAGAGCGCAGCAGGACGCACTGTGCATCAGAGAAGCTTTGAAAGCCAGTTTCATGACTGGCCAGGGTACAGTGTGACAGTTGTTTTGTTTCGCATTGAGAGAAATTAGAAGGTAGACCTGGGGGGAGGGGGCGGTTGGGTTAGTGGAGTGGAGGAGCAGGGAAGGACAAGTCCAGAAACCAAATAAAAAGTTTGCATGTGCCAGCTTTCTGGGGTTGAGTGTGTGGGTCCCTGTAGTCTCCTTCCCCTCCCCCCCCCCGGTGTTCTTGGACGTCTGGATGAGGAGGCTATGGAACTTGGAGAGGAGGGAGTTTGATTATACAGGGGCTGCAGCGGAAGTCTGTGGTCTTGCTTCCTTTCCCGCATTAGATCCACCATACAGCAGAGCATGTCAGTTTGCTCCCCCATGAGCCTGACTACAGCGTCCTGCCTGCTCTCATCGCATGCCTCCCTCCTCTCTTCATGTTCCCGTAATGCTTTACGGGACTCCGCAGTTGTTAGGGCCCATCTGAATGCATGGAGGCAATCGGTGCGGGAGGACTGCATGAGCTCATCAAACATGTCATCCCGAGTTGGTTTTTTCTGCCTTCTAATCTGGACCAGCCTCTGGGATGGAGTAGATAGGGGCCACGTTGAAACATTTGCACCTGTGAGAGGAGAAAAATTGAGAGTAGTATTTTAAAAAATACATTGCAGAGATCAAAGGGGGCACTTTGGTATGAGTAAGCCATCACACACTGCCGGGCAACTGAATTCATCTTACAGGCAGCCCATGGGGGCACACAGAGTTTTGCTTCTTCTACATTCATTTCAATGCTTTCACACTGCTGGGCCCCCTTTCCCACAGCAAGCAATGCCTGGTGGGTTTGCCATATAAAAGGAAGGGCCGTGGGCTCTCTGGGATAATCACTGCACACAACAACCCCTCCCACCCCACGTGGCTCCAGTCAGGCTCAGAGCAGGGATGAGCCATTTACTCTAAATGCAAACAACTCGTCATGACTGGGTTCCCACTCCCTGTCTCCTACTGCGTGACTCCGATCAGGCTCTCACTCACCAGAAGTACCTTCTCCAGGGTCATGGAACAGGAGCCCGCCTTGGGAGTGAGGGGAGGCTATTGGACCCAATGTTAAGATTAGTTCCTGGCTGTGGGTGGAAAACTGATTCCCAACTTGCTGCCTGTGCGCTGTCATCCTCTTCCTTTAGTGTCTCTCCTTCCTTGCTCCGTGCAACTCCCCCCTTGCAGGTGTCCACGGACAGTGGTGGGGTAGTGGTGGCATCACCCCCCATAATTGCATAGAGCTCACAGTAAAAGCAGAATGTATGGGGCTGTGACCCAAAGCACCCATTTGCTCCCTGGCTTTTTGGTATGCTTGCCTGAGCTTCTTGATTTTTCTGCAACACTGTTGTGTGTCCCTGGAGTAACCTCATTCCATCATGGCCCTGGAGACTTTAGCATAGGTATCTGCGTGTGGTGTGGGGTTTTTTTGTTTGTGTTTTTGGTTTTTTGGAACGTAGTTCTGCCATAACAGACTCATCTCCCCAGCATGCAATGAGATCCAGTACCTCCTGTTTGGACCATGCTGGGGCTTGTCTGCAAATCTGGGACTGCATGATCTCCTGTGATGGTGGACTCTGCATGGTTGCCTGTGATGGTGGACTGTGCTGATGGTCACCTGTGCAGCCAGTGACCAAACAGGAAATGAAATTCAAAAGTTCCTGGGGCTCTTCCTGCCCACCTGGCTAGTGCATTGGAGTTAAGAGTGTTGAGCAGAGCAGTCACAAAGGAGCATCCTGGGATAGCTCCCAGAGGCCAGTAACATCGAATTGTGTCCACAATACCTTTTTAACTCAGGATTGTGATCTTGATTTAAACGCTTCTCCACTTGCCGAGGTGGAGTACAGAAATCGAATTAGAGCCCTTTAAATCGGAAAAAAACATGTAGTCATGTGGACGGAATCTTTTTTTTTTTTTAAATAACTCTGCTAATTCCGAAATAACAGGCTAGTGTAGACCAGGCCTAAGATCTTGAGTAAGTTTTGAAAACTTTAAATTTTAAATGCTCAACCATTGGCAACTGCATGAAGAAACTGTGCCTAAAATATTTAGGCCCAACTTAACATTTTACAACCATTTTTTTAAATCACTTTATTTCCCTTTAAATCTGTGCAGAGAGAAATGTTTCCTGTTTAAGGTATAGGTTGTGCCTCAGAAACTTTGAGTTCAACTTGAAGCCTGTTCATCTAGAGGTTTCAGGATTCCTCATTTAACATTCGAAGGGCTATTATCTTCCCATGTTAATCTCCTTCTCCTAAATATCTATGATCCTGGTCTCGTGCTGCAAACATGGGTGACTAGAGTTCTGAGTCATGAATCAGTTCAAGGATATAACAAGATCTTTAAAAAAGTATGTTGGTTATTAATTACATTCATCTATGTATTTTAATTGCACTGTTGGGGTTTAGTGCCTCCACAGACTACGTTTAGTTTTCCCAAAGGGCTAACACCTGCGAAGGCATTTTAAAATGGAGGTGAGCGGAGTGAACAGTGAAATCTTTACTCCATCTTATGTCTGTCACTAATGCAGACAGTGGGAATGCAGACACTGCTGTTAAGGCAAGTGATAGCCAATTTGCAGAGAGACTTTTTTTATGCTGTCTTGTTTACTCGTTGCTGTCAGCTTCTGTAGGAATCCCAGTTTTCTGTTACTATGCAAGACAGTAGTTGGTACCATTGGGCAGGAATTAGACTTGTATCACCCCTTGCATCAATATTGCGGTAGAAGTCCTCTGCAAATGGGGAAAAAAAGAGAGCTTCCGACTTCATTATACCCTGTTGGATCTGCTCTTGTGTCCAGTAAGCCTATGTAATGTCTGATCTTCCCTGTCCCTGTTGGGCGGGGTGGGGGAAATATGACCAGTCCATTAGATCAGTGGTTCCCTCTTAGACCAATAGAGATGGCTTGAAAAGGGCATTCTGCAAAGCAGCCACCTGGTGTGCTGTCTGTTAATTTGCCAGGCTTTCTTTGCATCATCTGGAGACGCATTAAGGTGGTGTGTTCAGGGTGGTTCTGCCCAGACAGGCTTTTTGAAGGTAAGATGTAAATTAGCTTAAGAAAAGCATCCTCCTAACAATTAAGATTTCATCATGTTTAAATGCCAAAAAATCCCATTTCTCCCAGAAGATTGAAATGCTGAACAGGCAAGCATTCAGGGAAAAACACTTGCTGGGATTTTTTGAATATCAGTAACTATAACAAAAATATAGCTATCTCAACTTATGAGATCTCAATCTTCATAAATGTCGTGATCCCATTACAAAATTGTACTCTTTATTAATGTTTATCTCTGACATAATGCCAGTCATAACTGAGAATCTGCTACTGTGTATTCTGTGTATTGCGAGAATAGAAAGCATTTTAAATTGGTTGTTATACCATGTCCTAAATTATATCAGAATGTTGAAAATTGGCATCTGTCACACTAACTCTTAGATATTGCTCTTGTATTTTATGCACGCTGAAGTGTATTAGATAAAATTATTTTAATAACTATGAACTTACATTGATACAGCACTTTTAATTCCAAAGGATTCCAGTGCTCTCCAGAAATTTAACAGGTGACTACGCAAAGGCTGCAGAGGCATCACTTTATCCACCACTGAAGTGCAGCTGTTTCTGGAATGAAATGCAGCAATTATTTACTCTTGAGTTAACAACTTTAAGAAAGTGACAATTTAAGACAGGAAGTGAAGTTCACTAGGGCCAATTAAAGCTAGGAGCGGGAAGGACTAATGCCATGTCCACCTATGACAGTGTTTTTAAGGTTGAATATCAGATGACTGAGGTATTTCCGATGCTGTGAAATAAGTACACTGTTGAAACAAAGGATTCATTTAGAAAGTTTTTGCTATAGAGCTTCCTAAGTTACTGATGAGAAGAATAAGCATTTTGAAACTGATTATCTTGTCTCAATATTACTACTAGGGGGAAGGGAGCATTAAACAAAAACTGGAATTCATGCCAAAATTCCGGGATAACTAGCTTGTGAAGGACAACAAGTGAGATGCAGAGCAGTTCTGGCAAGCTGGAAATGTATGTGCACTTGCTGGCAGCCAGCCTGTACTGGGAACAACTTAACGGTAAGAAACAGGATCATTGTACCTTGTTCTGTACTAACAAGGCATGTGATTGCAAACATCAAGCATTTTCATGATTTTAATAATTTGGAATTGAGCCAGCAGAGACAGTGGGGTGGGGAGGGGAAAGTGTGCATGAAAATGACTGCTCCTGTTCAGTGTTCCCTCTCATTTTTTACGTCCAGGTGCGGAATGAATTTTGTTTTGTGCTCCAATGTGGAGCTAGGCTGTTCTCAGTGGTGGCAGATCACAGAACAAGAAGCAGTGGTCTCAAGTTGTAGTGGAGGAGGTCTAGGTTGGATATTAGGAAACACTATTGCACTGGAATGGGTTACCTAGGGAGGTGATGGAATCTCCATCCTTAAAGGTTTTTAAGGCCCGACTTGACAAAACCCTGGGTGGGATGGTTTAGATGGTGTTGGTCCTGCTATGAGCAGGGGATTGGACTAGATCAGTGGTTCCCAAACTGGGGTTTGTGAACCCTTGGGGATTCGCAAAATATATCGAGGGTCTCAGAAAAAAATTCTGTAATGGTGGACAGAGCCGTCCCTAGGGATCCCGGGTGCCGGGGTCCAGCAGTCCGAGCCCCGTGACCATGACTTCCTGGCAGAAGAAGTTTTAAGCTTTGTTGTAGTCGTGCATTGTTTTCCTGGACAGCTCAAGACCCAAATGCTTGTGGGAGGAACTCTTTATTTGAGTTGGCTTCTTAAATACCTTTGTGCTGTTTCATGTCTGGTACTCCTTGATGAAATATGTTGGAGGCTTAATCGAAGTGATATGAACTACAAAAGTGAAATCTTGGAAAAGTGTTGCCGTTTTCATAATGTAATGATAAAAATGTAATAATAAATAGTGTGTAAAAGGATGTTATAAAAAAAGAAAACAAATTATTTCCAAGATCACTAATTCTATAATTTATGCTCAGATAAAGGAGAAAATCCCTGGAAATACTTATTTTTAGGATGGGGTTTGTGAGATTTGATATTTTTGTGAAAGGGGTTCGTGGGTTGTTGAAGTTTGGGAACCAATGGACTAGATGACCTCCTGAGGTCTCTTTCACCCTAATATTCTATAATGTATGACACATCACCTCCATATTGGTAGATATAACAAAATTCATGTTGTGGAGGTCCGGCCAAGGGGTTTGGGTGTGGTGATGGAGGGAGTGGGGTGCTCAGGGCTGGGACAGAGGGTTAGAGTGTGGGGGGATGAGGGCTCTGGCTGGTGGTGCAGGCTCTGGGGTGGGGCCAGGAGGTTTGAGGTGCAGGCTGCCCCAGGACTGTGGTGGGGACAGAGGACTCCCCCTAACCCTCTCTCGCCACAGCAGCTCAGGGCCGGGGGGAGGGAGGCACCTCTCTCTGGCTGCAGCAGTTCCAGCGGGGCGGGGCTGGGCTGGGCCGGGCTGAGGGAGGGGCTCCTCTCCCCTGCTGTGGCAAGTCCAGGGCAGGTTCATGCTTTGGCCAGCGGGGAGGGGCGCCTCTTCCTGCCTGAGCCCCTGTGCGGGGTTTAATGGGCAGCTGTGTGGCTGCACAGCTTAGAGGGAACTTAGCTCTTGTCCATTTATGGCCATTTTTGTATTTTCTTGAAATGTGAAGATGAATGGAATGTCAATGATCCTGTGTAAGGTATTATGCAAAAAATTTTTAAGCGGCTATGTAGCATTGAAAGTCAGAGAGTTAGGCTCCTAAGTCATTTAGGCATTTCTGAACACTTTACCCTCAGTTCCCATCTGATTGCAAGTGTCTTGAACGTACATATAAAAATCCTCAGTTTGTTTATTATGCTACATAAATGAATAATGCTTTGAGTTTCACGGATAAAACATTTCCAAGTTGTAACTTGAAAAAACTTTTTCACCCCTCCCTAATTTGGCTCAAGTTTGATCCTGTACAGATAAATGAATCAGGGCTGGAGTATTGCCATGATGATACCAAGCATTGGAACTTTTTTTTAGTTTTGCACAGACATTACATAGAGAGAACACACTCATTGCTTCCCTATAACTGCAAAAACTTGTCGCAAAAATACAATAGAAGTCTAAGTTATTAATTGAAAAAGCAAAATGCACAGTAAAATTACTTTTTTCTTATAAAAATGCACTAATGTAGACCTTGGTGTGCACTGCAGAGTGCATTTTGATATTCCTTGGCAGTGTATTCAGTTTCTTATTTATTGCTCACACTTATTTTACATTGATGGAGAATATGAGAGCCCTCATGTGCCAAAAATGCCAGCAAATTCTTGTATCGGAGGGGTAGCCTTGTTAGTCTGGATCTGTAAAAGCAGCAAAGAGTCCTGTGGCACCTTATAGACTAACAGACATATCGGAGCATGAGCTTTCGTGGGTGAATACCCACTTCATCAGATGCATGCAGATTCTTGTGTATTTTAGCCAAAGTTTATGTAGCTTAATGGATTCAGTGTATGCACTGATACTGGAAAAGCTTTCCTAAGCTAGATACAGAGGTAACTGTAACTTCTTGTACTTGCATATGCTTAATGTGGGAAATATCTTTAATATTGAAAATATGGAGGTTAACTAACTGCAAATATTTAGAGAGAGAAAAGGTAGGTGAGGTAATATTTTTTTATTGGAATAATTTACCTTGGTGAGAGACTAGCTTTTTGAGACACACCACGCTTCTTCAGGTCTGGAAAAGGAACTCCCAGCAGTGAAATGCAAGGTGGAACAGATTTAGAGTAAGTAGCTAGAACACATTGTAAAGGACCATTCAAGGTAGAGTGGCCATTAACACCTCTGCTGTCATAGGATGAAAAGAGCAAGTTAATGGGTTCCAGATGGTTGTAATAAATCATAAATCCAGTGTCTCCATTCAGTCCATAATTTTTGCTGTCTGCAAGTATTTACTCAGTTATTAAGACAACTTTGAGTCTTTTTCTCTATCACCATCATTGTACTTCGTGAATCAAAGGCATGGAGTTCAGATTCTGGAAAGGATGTCAGTTTTTAATAAAATGACCTGCAAAGCACAGTGTAAGTCTCCAGACAAGTTTCTGTATACTCATTTTCAGTACTGTGGGACTGGAAGGAGTTACTGGAGGAGCGAGGAGGGTGGATCTGTTCATTCCTTTGTCTCAAATGTTGATGTAACTACAGGTACTACTGTCTAAACCTAGTGCTATATTATAATGCACTTGAAGAGGTCATTGAGACTGAGTATTGCAATACTCACTAAACAGCAGCAGTAACAAAGAAACCTGAATTTTTGTATACCATTTATGCTCTATGACCTCTTCCCAGGATCCACTACGATGCCCTTCCTACTCCTTTTTCTTCTCTCTTCTGTTCTTTCCCCTCATTCTTTCCAGGGTGGATTTGATTTAAATCACTAGTCAGGAAGACTCAATTTAATCATGGGTTTCTACATAAAAGTGCATTCTTGTTGGTTGTTCTAATCTTAATACATATTCTTCACAACTCAGAGATGGATGTAGGTTTCATTTTTAGAAGGTACACAACTATACATTTTAAAAGTGATTTATGTTGAAAACTTTTCAGATTAGTTATACAGCTATATCAGAAAATGAATGATTGGTTATTTCATTTACCAAAGGTAACTGAAGCAGATGGTACACCTCCCAATGACTTCTCCAAATTGGAGATATTTATGGATTTTCTTGCCATGCTGTATTAGGAGGAGAACATCACCAGACAGACATTTAAATTGTTTGTTTTATTTAAATAAAAAAACAATGTTTATTTATTCTGGATTTTTTCCTTCAACAGCAAACATATAATAGTTTAACAAAACAAGCATATAAATTTTTGAATTAAACATTCAAGTATTTTAAAATCAAGTTTGTTTTTGTTAATTGTTTTTAACTAAAATAGTTAAATGAAATATTTTTTAAAAACCACAAAAATTAAATCTGCTATGCCAGGTCTACATGAGAAACTTAAAATATTGGCTTCTGGAGCTAACTCAGTCGTCTTCACCTTCATTTTCTTGTTTGTTTGTTTTTTTTTTCTTTTCCAGATTATGAACAAATTTTCCTGCTTTTTCAGACCCCAAACGATTTCTCAATTTGGAATGAATTAGTCCAAAGGAAGAAAATATTCTTTCTACACCGGCGGAAGATGCTACTGCTGTTAAAAGTGAGATTATCACTTCAATAGTCTCTGAATCCAAGTGCTTAAGTGACTTCCACCAGTTCACTGGTGTGACTTTCTTTCTTTAAAACATCATCAGCAAACATATATTTCTTGAATGGTTCTTATTCCCAAACTGAGTCTGTCTTATGACCTGCTGCCATTATAGGTTTTCTTTTCTAGCGAGAGAATGGTATGATAGATCTCAAATCGAGAAGGCTACACTCAGAAAGACCTCAAGACTTCTGGAATATGCTGTTAAAACAGTTTCATTTTTGTTTCTACTGCCTGTCGTCCCTCTCTCTCTCTCTTCCCCCCCACCCTCCCAATTTATCTCCAGACTTCTCCTTTTCCAGATCTGTTCCGCCTCCAAACTTTTCTATTCATTGAACTTTTTGAAACTTTGCACTTTTAGAGAGAGGTAAGAGATTGTCTCTGTGTACACAAATTTGCGGAGGGATAATAGGGTTGAGGGCTGTTATTTCTCACCTCTATATGTTTATTTATTTATTTAAAAACATTTTTGCTGTTAAGAAGTATGTTATCTCTGGAGACACAAATCCACTGTTTCAGAACTGCAAAACTAAGCATCTCTGATGGCAAGTATCAGAGGGGTAGCCGTGTTAGTCTGGATCAGTAAAAGCAGCAAAAAGTCCTGTGGCACCTTATAGGCTAACAGACGTTTTAGAGCATGAGCTTTTGTGGGTGAATACCCACTTCGTGGGATGGTATCTTCTAGACTGAGCACGGAGTCCCATTAGGTAGATAAAAAGATTAACCTAAATCTGTACAGAAGCCCCTGGAGCCCCATAAGATTAGGTCCCTAATCCATGAACTATTGGAACTCATTTACAAAACTTTTCTTAAACCGTATATGAATATATTGTCTCATGCTACAGATTCAGAATTTATAATCCCTATTCCATGATATCAACTTTGAGCTATAATATATCTTAATTAAAACTATCTTTAGATAGGTTTTTTCCGCAAAAAGCATTTTATCACAAAATCTGGGTTTATTTATTTTTTAAAATAATTGATTTTTATCTACCCTGATTCTTTATCATTTGTAGCTTCACTCTTTAAAATTCACTCTCCTTTCCCACCTTACTGTTCCTCCATTGTCTGTCTGTTTCCTCTCCTGATCCATGCTGAGGACTAGCAATTTGAAATTCATGCAGACTGGCTGATCTCTTTCCTTCTTCTGGCCTAATACATTCATGATCTCTCTCAGCAGACATATATACTTACCAACACAGACAGTGCTACTACATACAGACCTCCAGCAGTGAATTAATACGAGGCAATGATGAAGAATGAAGGCAGCTTAGAATGGAAAGTCTTTGGAACAGGATGTAACCCTGTGCATCTGTGGTATTATAATACCTAAATAATCAAAATCTACTGGTATCTGACAAATGTTGCCATCAAGAAATTTAAAAATACAACTGCCTGCTTATCCTATTTCCTAGCAGTTTTTTCATTTAAGAACTCCTTCCACTATCCATTCATAGTCCTAATCAGTTGTTACTAAATTGGTCTCTTTTTTTTTTTCCTACTAAATCTTTATTAGAAGAGCACTGTTGTTGTGAATAATGAAGACATGCTGGTTGTGGTATTTGTGTATGCAGTTTAGACAAATGAGCAGGCTGGAAGGATCAGAGCGGTCCATGGCATCAAACAAAACAAATATCATCTTTCCCACAGACTCAGATAGTGAGGAATGGAGTGAAGGAAGTTGCTCTTTTGTTGCCTCATCACTTTGAAGTGATCTTTCTGAGACTGTCAATACCTGATGGGTGAGGAAAGGGGCCAGAAGTGGGTCAGAGCAATCCAGTTAATTGGGGATACTCATGATTACTGAAAATGCAAACTGCTGCCAGGAAAAAAGTGGACTTTTATTGTATGATCGCTACTAGCAAACCCCACTCTGAAAATATAGGTTTGGGTGGGTTTCTTTTTAGTTCTTTCTTTAGCCTGAATTTTATAGTTTAGGTAAGTGATTATACCTAATAGTATGGGGGTGGGAGGGAGGAGGAAGTAGTTAAATAAGAAGTGTTAGTAATTGAGTGCTGGAGCCAAAGCCTGGGAAGAGAAGTAGCCTGGCTGAGGCATGTTAAAGAACAGGAGAGGAATGCTGCTTCTAGCAGCTTCTTCCATCACTGCTTCTATGGTTACCAAGAGACTTGCAGATGGTGGATTCTGCCGTGGAGGCCACTGTGGTGAAGCTTTCTATGTTAATAACTCATAGCTAAGAGATAAGAACTATTAGTCAACCAATTGAGATGGAGATTCCCAGTGTTCAGTGATTTCTAATTAAAATCTTTGACATCTGTGACAGTTATAACCCCATATACCAGGGGTTCTCAACCTTTTTCCTTTTCTGAGGCCCACTCCAGCATGCTATTAAACTCCACAGTCCACCTGTGCCACAACTGCTTTTCTGCATATAAAAGCTAGGGCTGGCGTTAGGGGGAAGCAAGCAGGGCAGTTCCTTGGGGCCATATGCCACAAGGTCCACCCCATGAAGCTACGTTGCTCAGTCTTTGGCTTCGGCCTCATGTGATGGGGCTTTGGCTTTCTGCCCTGAGGCTCCAGTAAGTCGAACCCTGTCCGTACTGGGCGGACCGTTTGAAACCTGCTCGCACCCCTCCAGGGGTCCCCAGACCTCTGGTTGAGAAACACTGCCATATACCATGCACTTCATACTCTTCCATAAGTTTTTTCCTTCCAAAACATTCCAGACAAACTTAAATCAATCAACACACCTTCAGCCCCTTCCCCCCCCCCAAATAAAAAGTGCTTGTGGCACAACAAAACTAATTGGGAAATATGAGGGCCTGGTCTACATTTTAAAAATTAAATCAGCACTAAGCAACATAGCTAAGTTATGAAAAATTTCACACCCTGAGCACAGTAGTTAGCTTGACCTAATCCCTGGTGTAAACACAGCTAGGTCGATGGAAGAATTTTTTTGTCGATCTAGTCACCTCTCAGAAAGGTGGATTAACTACATCGATGGAAAAAGCATCTACACTACAATTCTACAGTGGCACATTCAGTCTTTTTCAGTCTTTCTTTCAGGTGTTGCATAAATTAAGGATGCATTTTCCTTTCCATGGGTATGCCTTTAAGGAGACATTTGTGGAATGGTTGGGTCAGTATATTCCCAGGCACCTTAGCTGGCTCACACTTATATTCTACAAAATCGATCATGAGGGTTCCTGTGTAAAGTCTGAAATAAGCCATTTGTTCCCTTTAGCATTTAGGATCATAACTCTTCTGTGTCTTTTTTTCATTGTCAAGTGTATCTCCTGCTACCTTTTTAATAACAAATTTGCCTCACTGATTCAGTTTGCTTTAATGAGTACTGAGTTGAATTTTTTATAACTGTCTGTCAAGTGCATATGCCCATCAGCAGATTTCACACTCACTTGTACAGCTAGACATAATTCACTCATTAGTAGCTATTAGAGCTGAAAGAGACTTATTGGATTCTAGTCTTCCTCCCTGGAGCTCTTCAGTAAATGTTTTTATGCTTCAAACTCTAGTACAGAAGAATGTAAAAATGCAAATAATACTGCAATGTATGAAGTATTAAAAGAAACTGATGGTTCTAGTCAGTGGGGAAGCAAATCTCTTGGCCCCGGGTAATTGGTCCTGTTAAAGCCTTTTCCATAGTAGCTTATCTGTCACTAATGACAGAGTGGTCTGTCCTGTTCTCCCCCCCCCCCCCACTCACTCCTCCCCTACCCCACAAAAAAGTGTGTAAGAAGCAATCCTGTAGTTCTGGCTCATCTGCCACAAGCCATGCAGACTTCAGTACTTCCCAAAGAATTAATTCAAGAAACAACTGAAACATAAAGAACTTGCCTTATTCCCTCACTACCAGCCTCCCTTCCCCCATTTCATCTCATGCCATTCCCCAGCAGATGCTGTGAGCCAATTTCACGCACAAGGAATTACTACTCCAGAAGTTGGTTCCTAACTGCACTGTACCTTGAATTAGTATTTAAAATCTGATGCCAGCTGGGGTCAGCATTTCAGTTACAATATGCCTCTAGTATCTGCTGCCATCCTCTGGTTTCAACAGGCTGTGAAGTAGCTAGAAGTCTGTTTGTGTTTTTTGTTTTGTTTGTTTGTTTTTTCCCCCTCTCATTCAATCACCACCCACATGAAGTATAGAAAAGTCATGAAGTAAGGTTGTAAGCACTCTGTCAATTAATACAGCCATATACTTGTACTTTGCAGAATGAATCACTCCCACTTTTCACAATCCATGTAAAGAGAAGGTGTTAACTCTGGCCTGGTCTACACTACGCGTTTAAACCGATTTTAGCAGCGTTAAACCAATTTAACGTTGTACCCGTCCACACTACGAGGCCCTTTATATCGATATAAAGGGCTCTTTATATCGGTTTCTGTACTTCTCCCCGACGAGAGGAGTAGCGCTAAAATCGGTATTACCATATCGGATTAGGGTTAGTGTGGCCGCAAATCGACGGTATTGGCCTCCGGGCGGTATCCCACACTGCACCACTGTGACCGCTCTGGACAGCAATCTCAGCTCGGATGCAGTGGCCAGGTAAACAGGAAAAGCCCCGCGAAATTTTGATTTTCATTTCCTGTTTGCCCAGCGTGGAGCTCTGATCAGCATGGGTGGCCATGCAGTCCCAAATCCAAAAAGAGCTCCAGCATGGATCGTATGGGAGATACTGAATCTGATCGCTGTATGGGGAAACAAATCTGTTCTATCAGAGCTCCGTTACAGAAGATGAAATGCCAAAGCATTTGAAAAAAAAATCTCCAGGCTACACAGTGCTGTGTGACAAGCGTAACGGGAAGCCAGAGACTCAAACGGTCGCTCATGGAGGGAGGGAGGGGGTACTGAGAACTCCAGCTATCCCACAGTCCCCAGCAGTCTCCGAAAAGTATTTGCATTCTTGGCTGAGCTCCCAATGCCTGTAGGGTTAAACACATTGTCCGGCGTGGTTCAGGGAATAGCTCGTCAATTTACTCCCTCCCCCCCACATGAAAGAAAAGGGAAAGAAATAGTTTCTTGACTTTTTTCAACATCACCCTATGTCTACTGAATGCTGCTGGTAGACGCGATGCTGCAGCAGTGAAGAGAAGTATCCGCTCCTCTCCCCTCCCTGGTGGCAGAAGGTACAATATGACTGATATCCGTCGTCACTATCAGCCCGTGAGTGCTCCTGGCTTGCCTCAGGTGAGGTCGGCTGGGGGCACCTGGGTAAAAATAGGAGTGATTCCTGGTAATTCCCAGTAGATGGGGCAGAACGGCTGGTAACCGTCCTCATCATAGCAACTGGGGGCTGAGCTCCATCAGCCCCCTCCTTTTCCTGTGTAAAGAAAAGGTTCTGTACTGCCTGGACTATCATAGCAGTGGGATGCTGGGCTCCTCTCCTCCGCACCGCTTAATGTCCTGCCTGGACTGTCATAGCACCAGGAGGCTGCCTCCTCCTCATTTTATCTCACTAACAAGTCACTGTTTCTTATTCCTGCATTCTTTATAACTTCATGACACAAATGGAGGGGACACTGCCACAGTAGCCCAGGAAGGTTGGGGGAGGAGGGAAGCAACGGGTGGGGTTGTTGCAGGGGCACCCTCCGTGAATGGCATGCAGCTCATCATTTCTGCGGGATCTGACACGGAGCAGCTGTACTCTCTGATACACTGCTTCTCTAGTACACTTGCCCCAAATTCTAGGCAGGACGGACTCTATTTTTAGAAACCATAAAGGAGGGATTGTCTCGGGGAGTCATTCCCAGTTTTGCTTTTGCACCCCCAGCCGACCTCAGCCAGGGGCACCCGTGATAGCAGCAGACAGCACAGAAGGACAGATAACCATCATCTCATTGCCAAATTACCCTGGCAGCAGACGGTACAGAACGACTGGTAACCATCTCTGCTATCATGCAAAAGCAAATGAATGCTGCTGTGTAGTGCTGGAGTATCGCCTCTATCCACGGCATCCAGTACACATACGGTGACTGGAAAAAAAAAAAAAAAAAAAAAGGGGGGGGGAAAAAAAAAAGCTGAAGGGGCTCCATGGCTGCCATGCTATGGCGTCTGCCAGGGCAATCCAGGGAAAAAGGGCGCGAAATGATTGTTTGCCGTTGCTTTCCCGGAGGAAGGAATGACTGACGACATTTACCCAGAACCACCCGTGACAATAATTTTTGCCCCATCAGCCACTGGGCTCTCAACCCAGAATTCTAAGGGGCGAGGGAGACTGCGGGAACTATGGGATAGCTACGGAATAGCTACCCACAGTGCAACGCTCTGGAAATCGACGCTAGCCTCGGACCATGGACGCACACCGCCGAATTAATGTGCTTAGTGTGGCCGCGTGCACTTGACTTTATACAATCTGTTTTATAAAACCGGTTTATGTAAAATCGGAATTATCCCGTAGTGTAGACGTACCCTCTGACAAAGATCCTCCAAGTAGCTCCTTGGGTAACCCTGTGTTCTCAGTTTTATAATAAAATGACAGAAGTCATCCTTTTTATAGCAGTTTGGAGACATTAAGATCTCATGTAGGGAAAACTGCATCTTTCTTATGAAATAAGAGGTGTAACAGCATCCTGACTAGAAGTTAGATTGTTTGTATATTTACATTCAGCCTATGGTGCATCTCAAAGAATTGTATAGTGGATAATGAGCTCTGCATCTTTACTAATGCACTGATATAACAATTCAAGCCAATTGTGTAGCGCAAGGCATAAAATAGAATTCATCAAATGCTAGGTTCCTATACAAATTCTGCAAGGCATTTATTGTAATGCAGTTATTGATCAGCTTTAAATATGCTTTTCAGATATTGGTTCAAAGAGTCTAAATTTACCTGTTTTGTGTCCTGAACTATCTGGGCAACCATTTAACCAAGCTGGATTGTTTTCTCTTGGGATACTGATACCATCTTGCTCCATACAAGTGAAAACTACTTTTGCTAGGTAAAAATGTGTCAAGCAAAACCAGGAAAATTTAATTATTTTTCAAGTGTCTCAGCTTGAATTTCTGGCTTTGGTAGATATGTCTGGAATATGAAAATGCACAATAAATAGCTATAGCCTGGTTAAACAACAAAGATTGTTCAGATAACTGTCTGTCTGCAAGATGGTAAACATGCATAGGAGACTTGGTTAAGATGTTCTAAGAGGATATTACTAAGATTGTTTGCGCTCCACTTACTAAATGTATGCAAGTAGATCATACTTATAGGATGGGCGGCTATATCCTGGGAAGCAGTGACTCTGAAAAAGATTTAAGGTTTGTGGTGGATAATCAGCTGACCAATATGTGTCACTGATTAGTGGGATGCTGTGGCCAAAAGGGCAAATGCGATCCTTTGGATGCATGAGCAGGGGAGTGTCTAGTAGGAGTAGAGAGGTTACTTTACTTCTGTATTTGACACTGGTTCAGTTGCTGCTGGAATACTATGTCCAGTTCTACTGTCCACAATTCAAGCAGTAGCTGATGAGGTGGAGAAGGTTCAGAGAAAAGCCACAAGAATGACTAAAAGATTAGAAAACATGCTTTATTTTGATAGATTCAGAGCTCAATCTATTTAGCTTAACAAAGAGAAGGTTAAGGGATGACCTCCTTACCCCTGTAAGTATTCCTTACCAGTAAATACCTATATAAGGAACAAATATTTAATAGGTTCTTCAGTCTAACCAAGAAAGGTATAACATGATCTAGTAGCTGGAAGTTGAAGCTAGACAAATTCAAAATGGAAATAAGATGAGAGTAATTAACCAAGCGTCCCGGTGGATTCTCCATCACTGACTATTTATAAATCTAGATTTAAGGAATTTGAAGGAACTCAGATATGAAATTGCAGAACTACTAGATGTGGTATGTAACCTACTGCGTAAATCTGTCTCTGTACTAGATGACAGGAAGATAGCTAATGTGATGCTGATCTTGTTGGTTTTTTTTTTTATTTTATTTTTTTATTTTTTTTTTTAAAGTACAATTTGCTGATCCTAGCAATTACAGGCCGGTAAGCCTAACTTCACTATCGGGCAAATTGACTGAAACTATAATAAAGAATAGAATTAGCAGACACATAGATGAACACAATATATTGGGGAAAGAGTCAAAAGAATTTTTGTAAAGGGAAATCAGGCCTCACCAACATAACATAATTCTCTGAGGGAGTCAATGGGTATGTGGACAAGTGTTACCCAGTTTATAGAAAGCCTTTGACAAGTTCCCACACCAAAGGCTCTTATCCCAGGACTGCTTAAGTTTGCTTAAGAAGGAAGGTCCTCTCATGGATCAATAACTGGTTTAAAGACAGGAAACAAAGGCTAGGAATAAATGGACAGTTTTTTCACCGTGGAGAGAAGGAAATAGCAGGGTCCCACAAGGACCTATACTGGGACCAGTACTGTTCAACATATTCATAAATGATCTAGAAAAAAGTGGTGAACAGTGAGGTGGCAAAGTTTGCAGATACAAAATTACTCAAGATAGTTGGGTCCAAAGCTCACTATGAAGAGTTACAAAGGGATCCCTCAAAAAGAGGATGGGGCAAAAAAATGGCAGACGAAAAGTTGTAGGCATTTAATGACTCCAAGATCTTCCTTGTGGATAGTTCTCTGAAAATATCTGCTCAGTGTGCAGCAACACTCAAAAAAAGGTAACAATATTAGGAATTATCAGGAAAAGGCTAGATAAAACAGAAAATATCATATTGCTTCTATATAAATCCATGGTACGCCCACGTCTTGAATACTGCATGCAGATGTGGGTTGTCCCATGTCAAAAAAAGATGTATTAGATGGAAAAGGTTCAGAAAAGGGCAACAAAAATGATTAGGGGTATGGAACAGCTCCCATATGAGGCAAGATTAATAAGACTGGGACTTTTCAGCCTAGAAAAAAGATGACTAAGGGGGATGTGACAGAGGTCTATAAAATCATGACTGGTGTGGAGAAAGTAAATAAGGAAGTGTTATTTACCCCTTCACAACACAAGAACCATGGGTCACCCAATGAAATAGTAGGCAGCAGGTTTAAAACAAAAAGAAGTATTTCTTCATCCAATGCACCGTCAAGCTGTGGATCTCATTGCCCGTGGCCAAAGGCCAAAAGTATAACTGAGTTCAAAAAAAGAATTTAGATAAGTTCATGGAGGATAGAACCATCAATGACTATTAGCCAAAATGATCAGGGACACAGCCTCTGTCAGACGTTAAGAACATCCATACTGCGTCAGACCAAAGGTCCATCTACCCTGGTATCCTGTCTTCTGACAGTGGCCAATGCCAGGTGCTCCAGATGGAATAAACAGTACAGATAATCATCAAGTGATCCATTCCTTGTCTCCCATTCCCAGCTTCTGGCAAACAGAGATTGGAAGCACTGTCTCTACCCCTCCGGCTAATAGCCATTGATGGACCTATCCTCTGTAAGAGTGGTTTCCAAACTTGTTCTGCCACTCGTGCAGGGAAAGCCCCTGGCAGGCTGGGCTGGTTTGTTTATCTTCTGTGTCCTCAGGATCGCTGCTCTCAGTGGCCGTGGTTCACTGCTCCAGGCCAATGGGAGCTGCGGGAAGCGGCGCGGGCCAAGGGACATACAAGCCGCTGCTTCCAGCAGCTCCCATTGGCCTGGAGCAGTGAACCTCAGCCACTGGGAGCCGTGATCGGCCAAATCTGCGGACTCGGCAGGTAAACAAACCGGCCCGCCAGGGGCTTTCCCTGCGCGAGTGGCAGAACAAGTTTGGGAACCACTGCTTTATGAATTTATCTAGTTCTTTTTTTGAACCCTGTTAGTCTTGGCCTTCATAGCATCCTCTGACAAGGAGTTCTACAGGTTGACTCTGTGCTATGTGAAAAAAATACTTCCCTTTGTTTGTGTTAAACCTACTGCCTATTAATTTCATTTGGTGAACCATGGTTCTTGAGTTATGAGACAAAGTAAAGAACATTTCCTTGTTTACTTTCTCTACACCAGTCATGATTTTAAAGATCTTTATCATATTTCCCTTTTAGTCATCTCTTCTCCAAGCTAAAAAGTCCCAGTCTTATGAATCTCGCCTCATGTGAAAGCCATTCCGTACCCCTAATCATTTTATTTATGCAGGATTCAAGATGTGGGCATACCATGGATTTATATAGAGGCAATATGATATTTTCTGTCTTATCTGGCCTAGATGGGCCATTAGTCTGACCCGGTATAGCCATTCTTATGTTCTAGATCTTTTTCCGAAAGAGACCTAGGATTTATTTTTAGGGAGTTCTATAGCCTCTGCTACATAGCAGCTCAGACTAGATGATCACAGTGGTCTCTTCTGGCCTTAAAATCTATAAAAAATGAAGGTAGAATTAAACTTTTCTGCTTAGTATCATGATTGATTTTATTGATCTTTCCATGCCTTTATAATTTCCATGTAATATTAATGTGCAAGCACATCCTGTACTGACAATCAAGTGGTGAGGCGTACATTGCACCATAAGCTGGTTCTCACCAAAGTCCTCAGGAAACTGCTCCTTGTGGACTGAGAGAGATACTTTCCTAGCCTTCCCCAGTGAACTGAAACAGTGCAGATCTTGGAGAACCGAGTACAAAGGAGTGAGAGACTGTTTATTCACTTCCCCTAGAAAGGAACTCAAAACAGCATGGTGAGCAAATGAGACAGAAATACAATACTAAGAGATGCTTCAATAAAGCAGAAGGGATTCACCATGACCATGAAGCCTTGCCTAATCACAAAGAATCACTTACACACAACATAACAAGTAGAAAAAATAACAGGAGCTGAGCTAGTTATTGCTACAGAGTTTGTTGATTTGATAAGGGGGTAGCATCCTCTCTTGCCTGGCTTCCCCTCAAAGCACAATCTGTTACCTGAAGTCCATCACAGTTTTATCATAGTATACCGCCACCTGGTTAATGTACTTAAAGTAACTCCCTCACTTCAGTATGTGAGGGCAAACTTTTATTTTGTATTTCTCTGCAATTGCATATTACATTTGACTTTTCCAATTTACCAGGTATTGGGAACATTTGATATGTAGTGCAGGTTTTATTATAATCTCTGTGCATGATCACTTATGTTGCTCTTCTATTTCTGTTGTGGTTGTTTTGTTTGTTTTTTCTGGATACCTGCACTCCACCTCCAGTACATGAATTGTGGAGTTTCCATTGTGTCCATAATTAGTGAAACTTCGGCTCTCCTCTCCCACTATTAAATTCTGGGCCCTTCTCCTGCTCCAGACTTGTAAATTAATCAAATCCAGAGATGACTGAGGAGCTGTAGAAGGACTTAATCAAGATAGGTTAATGGACAACATCCTGGCAGATTAAACTCAGTGTTGATAAATAAAATAATGGCACATCAGAAGGAAAAAATTGATTTGTTCATATACCTTACAGGGTTCTAAATTAACTTCTGTCAACTCAGGAAAAGGAACTGTGGTTAGGTCAGTGTGGAGCTGTGGTCACAATAAGCAAATAATCTTAAAATGCCTAAGGGATAGAGTGGAGAAATAAAACAGAAATAATGATATTGCATAAAGAAGTGTTTGTCCTCACCTGGCATACTCTGTCCAGTACAGATCATGCCATTTCAGAAAAGAATATTGACGAACTAGAGGGCTATCAGAGGCATGTAATGAGAATCACTAGTGGCATGGGAAAAGACTTTTATGAAGAGATTGGAAAGATTGGGATTGCTTACATTAGAGGAGAGACAGATAAGGGGGGTGATTTAAAAATATACCAAAATAGTGAGTTGTCTGGAGAAGGTAGGTAGGGAGCGTCTATACTCCCTGTGTCATTACAAGAACGATTAAAAGATGGATAACAGCAAACTGATAAAAGGAAGGCTTTTTCACACAATACTGTGGCCCTCATTGCTATGGAATGTTTAGAAGAAGAATGTAGCTAGATTCAAAGAGAGGTAACAACAAAATCCAGAGTCGTAGTAAATAGAGAGTTTTGGATGGGATAGAAAAACTCGTACTTTGGCTTAAAACCTAATCTCTGTTAGAATAGGAGATTTGGGTGGGGTCGGGCAGATTATTCCTCACATGCCTGCTGATGACAGGGTAGTGGACTAGATGAGCCACAGGTCTGCCTTTCTGTCATCCCAATTTAACTAACTGTGGGCTCAGGCTTCGCTTCTCACTGCCCACCTTAATGAGTTCTGAGCTCGCCTGGCTCTCTTCTCAAATGGCAGGGCTGCAGTGAAGATGCTGTTGAAGAGCAAGCTGCTCAGAGAATGCTTTGGTTTTTGCTTCCTCTTGCTGTCCTATTTAAAGGAGCAGTGTTGTTTGGGCTGCTCTTCTCATTTCTTCTTTCCCCTTCAGAGATGATGCTAGTGGCTCCCCAGCCTGACTCTGCCGCCTTGCCAGGGCAAAATGGCTCCTTGCCTTGAGTGAATGGGTTATTCTGAGCCTTTATGCTGAGTTTCGTTGCTTCTAGGGAGAACAGTTGGCACAAAGACAGTGGAGATTATTAACTTAAATTACATAAGAACAGCCATACTGGGTCAGACCAAAGGTCCATCTAGCCTAGTATTCTGTCTTCTGCCGATAGCCAATGCTAAATGCTCCAGAGGGGATGAACAGAACAGGTAATCATCAAGTGATCCATCCCCTGTTGTCCATTCCCAGCTCTGGCAAACAGAAGCTAGGGACATCATCCCTGCCCATCCTGGCTAATAGCCATTGCTGGACCTATTCTCCATGAATTTATCTAGTTCTTTTTTAGAACCCTGTTGTAGTCTTAACCTTCACAACATCCTCTGGTAAGGAGTTCCACAGGTTGACTTTGCGTTGTGAAAAAATACTTCCTTTTGTTTGTTTTAAACCTGCTGCTTATTAATTTCATTGTGTGACCCCTAGTTCTTGTGTTATGAGAAGTAAATAACACTTCCTTAATTACTTTCTCCTCACCAGTCATGATTTTAGAGATCTCTATCATATCCCCCCTTAATCATCTCTCTTCCAAGCTGAAAAATCCCAGTCTTATTAATCTCGCCTCATGTGGAAGCCGTTACATACCCCTAGTCGTTTTTGTTTCCCTTTTCTGAGCCTTTTCCAATTCCAATATAGCTTTTTTTGATCTGGGGCGACCACATCTGTATGCAGTATTCCAAGCTATGGGTATACCAGGGATTTATATGGAGGCAATATATTTTCTTATTATCTATCCCTTTCTTAATGATACCCAACATTCTGTTCGCTTTTTTGACTGCCGCTGCACATTGAGTGGATGTTTTCAGAGAACCATCCACAATGATTCCAAGATCTATCTTGTGTGCTGACAGCTTATTTAGACCTCCATCATTTTTAAGCACACATGATGAAGACAAGGCTGAGTCATGTCAAATCATCTTCCTCAAAATGAAAGTAAACAGTGAAGCCAAAGGAATTATTCCCAGTCCATCCTATTCATTTTTTACATTCAGTGGCCAACTTGAGGGCCTAGAAATGGGACTGTCCTCCAGGAAGCCTTGGTGCTCTAGTTTAGCAGACAGGCGCTTTTATCTAGGAGAGCAAAGCCTTAAAGATAACATGGTGTGGCTCATAAAGCAGATATGGCCATCCCAAATAAACATGTTCACCTCCTGCCGTAATCTTAAACTGGGTCAGAGCTATCATTCGTAGTGTTCCCATTTACAACATAGTCCCGACAAACACACATTAACAGTGGGATTGGAAAAAAAACCTCCTTCAGGGTTGTCTTATTAACATAATAAGGAACATATGTAAGACTTATGTGGAAAAACAGTAGGTGGCCATTAGAAATACAAAGAAATTACTTTTTTACGCACAACTATTTTCATAAGCATCCAACCTCAACACAGCCCCCATATAACATCTTTTTAGTATCCTTGTGGTGTTTAACTGTATTAAGTTATACAGCTGTATTTTCCTGCACTATTAAAATAAGAAATAGATCATTAGTTACAGTAATGTATTGCATTAAATACTAATATTCTCACTGGTATGTAAAGCAAGAGAGGTAACCAGTTGCTCTGTTCATTTATATTGTAAGGTTAAAAGCGTATAAACAGGCTCTTATCCTGCCCTACATAGATGTTCAGGCTCTTGTCAGATTTTTTTTTCCCATAACCCTTCATTTCAAAGCTGTGGAAAAACATAGAAACAATTTTCCCTTTGATTGTTTTTTAAAGCTTTTCAACTTGTGTATACGTAGATGGTTGCTTACTACTATAATACAAACACTGACAATATAACTTCAGAATTTAACAAAACATGCATGTTCCACTAGTTTTGCCTTACAAATCCTTATAAAGATGGCAATCCTTTTTCTAATACGCTAGTCTCTCAAACTCTTCAGAAGTATTCACGATAAAGTAGATATCAGATTTAGCATATAAGAGTCCCTTCCTCAACCATTTCAAAGAAGTGGTGTGAGATGGTTATAATACTCAGTATAGCAACTCTTCTGAACTATGATGTTGCAAATCTTTGCACTCATGCATTGACAGTAGGGACCAAGAAGGAACGTTTCCATATCCAAATGATTACATGCTTGTACCCCTCTCAGTGAGTGTGTAATTCACTATGTAATGTGACTTCTGGTGTGCTGAGAGAGTAATCTAACCAACGGTGTGGTCTAAAGGCACATCTGCCTTTGTGATCCAGTCTCTTATTTCCTTCATAACTTGTGCTTCTGCTCCCGCATCTCTTACAGCATAATGTGAATCTTCATCACTGATTGCATTGTGTCTAGACAGTGTCATAAATTCCCACTAGAAGCTTAATTTTATGTCTTCCGAAGAGAAACTTTGGAATGAACTTCCATCTTCTGCTGCAAGTTAAACTGTACTTTCTCTCCTAGCAGTAGAGAAATGATATTGGTAATCTGTCATTCTATTCTCAGTGCATTATATTTTAAAAAGGATGTAGCTAATTTGCATGCAGTAAATTCGAAAACATGAGATTACATTGCAAGTAGGGTATCTAATGAATTCATTTTTATATTGAGTGAAGCGTGAATAAATGAAGCTTTAAAACCAAGTTCAATAGCCCATAATGGTTCTAAAGTAACTGTTAAATATTCACTTCTCTCTCTCTCTCTCTCTCTCTCTCTCCAGAAACAGATTGACCCAGTACACTCCATCGTTTTAGTCTTCTATACCATGGGATGTGTAGTATTTTTTGGCTTGCAAATAACTGATCCAATGGATACCTATAGTACATTTCCATTGAGTTATTGATTACATAGCAAGCCTGCATGATCATCTAAAGAAGCTTTTTTAGTAACTAAAGTTACTCAGGTATTTGAATTGGGAAAGGAGTAGAAAGTGTTTGGACTGAAGCGATCACTCTATCCTGTGGGCTTAACTAAAAAGTGTTTTTTAAAACTTCCAGAGAAGAAAACTCTGTTGCTTTCTCCTTCACCCTGTGTAGTCTTTAGGGATCAGTGTCTCTTGCATATTTCAGTACAGAGCAGACTTCTACCTCCCAGTTGTCAAATCCTAGAAATTATAATAGAAATCTGTCAGACCCTTGATCGTCTCAGTATGACAAGCACAGGTGTAACACTTCCATCTAAAAATACATCTGATAGTAACTAGCATTTACCTTTCCATCTTACAATATTGACCTTTGTCTGGCACGTCTTTTCATTACACTTTCTGGTACCATGACAGATGGATGTATTAATAAGCAAAACGGGGATATACGTTATGAAGGGCATAGCTATATCACAGTATTGGTCATGACCAGGAGACAAGACTCCTATTTCTGGACCTCAAGCATTCTAGGCACCTCACAGGAATGACTTGGCTAGACTTGACAGTGACGCTATATCTCTAGGGGATGTTCTGTCTGAGGAAAAACAAGAGGACAACTGCACAGTATGTCAGAGTATAAAATAGTGCACATCTTTATACTAATTTAATTATCCTTCCATTCTCCTCTTTGCTGCACAGTATCAGAACTAGTCAAGTGCAATCGGTTCTCTGCTGCTGTCTTTTTCTTTCAAGTGTTAATGAGTCGAGACTTAAATAGTAGTAGGAAAAACATGGACAACTTTTTTTGCTTGCAAAAGTTAACATGGTCATAATATTTCGTTGTCGAGGTTTTTTTTTCCTTTTAAGAAAAGAGTAATTGACCCATACTGTCTTTGGGTCAGAGACTCTGACTTTGTGCTACATCCATACACATACAAGGTGGGCCCCAGCCTTGATCGTCTCTAGGTGCGAATGTAATAGAAATAATACAAATGTAAATCATGATCATTATGTCATCTCTCTTTATTTAAAAAAAAGTAGGCACCAATTCATTGTTCCAGTGGAAAAAACATATTTGAGTGGAAAAATCAATATTTCATCATTTTTTGTGTAGCTGGAGGCATAGTGTTTAATAGGTAACTGAATTTAGGGAGTGTCTCTCTTGTGTTTGCTGGACAAGTGAAAATTGTATTCTTTGATTAGTCTTACTGCAAACAGGAATACAGTTTTGAATAAAGGTTTGATTTGGGATATCCATATAGTCCTTTTTAAGGAAATTATTGAGGGTGGGAAAAAAAACTTGTTGTGAATCCTTCTGTAACCTTTATGTTCCCAGAACTGTGATAAGGAAGACAAATACAGAAGCCTCATTGAAACCATTGTGAAGCTTTGCTCTTTTAACAAAAAAAATATGAGATCTATAAACTTAGGACGTGTTTGATGACAGTCACTTAAAACCTTGCCTTGACTGCCCCCATTTTCAGGTAAAACAAATTTACCACAGCCCCCTTGTTTTGGAATGCATTTAGCATATGGAATACCAGGGTAATATGCTGTGACTACTTCAGTAACTTAAACTTTTACCACTTTGCTGGGCTTTATAAGTAGTGGTTCAATATCTAGTCCTCACACTTGTGCTCTAAGATAGGTTAACAAGTTACTTTGTCCAGTCTGAAGATTAAGAAACAGACATAGATGTCTTGTAACGTGCTCCAGGCCCCATGGGAGAGACTGCAGCACAGTCAGAATCAAAACTTGGAACTTCCTGATTCTGGGTTCTGTGTCTAAACAACAAGTGTACCATACACCAGCTCCAAATGTAAATCCATTTGTAGTTCTAGTGGTCATCTCAGAAAATCTTCTGTTCTTTACATCCAGAAAAATAACAGGAGAAAGTGAAAATTAGATTGCGCTATGCAATTGCAAAACTGGGATGCCTGCCATTTTGGAGGGACATGTAGTTTTCCTGGGCTGTTGTTTAACATGCAGCCTGTGGGTCAAGTCACTGTCTGTGTTTTTTGGCCACTTTTACTTTGGATATTTGTTCCAAACACTGTTCATTTTCTAAAGAAAAATTTATTACTTTAAATATAGAAATGTCTTTTTTTTTTAAATTTAAATACAGGGGATAGTTGTTGCAAGACAGCTTTCTATTGCCAAGGCCATGAAACTTTAGTTTTAGATACTGACACTTTTCCAAGTCTTTGGCTGTTGTGCAATCTGCAATTACATTTTAGTGTACAGCAGCATAAATTGGATAGGAAAATATCTTACACAGCAAGACTTGAGTTAGTGTTGTGTAAGCTGAATGTGAACTTGCAGCTGCTTCAAAAATAGAATTTGAGCACACCAAAAAAATGATTGAACAGCATGTTTCTTTCACAGTGTCTGTCTGCTTGGTCAATGTCCTGTTACAGCTGGAATGTTTGTATTAGTAAAACTAATATTTGAGCTTAATGTTGAAGTACTTCATCTAATTTAACTAAAAACTAGAATTCTCAGGTTCCTCCTTAAAACTTGCTGTCTGTACAACATTTACCTTCATCCCTCTAACACTTCATGCCCAATTTAAAATAGATTTAAACTAAATAAAAATGAAGGAACTAGCAAAGTGCATACTGTGCAAACACAACTAACCTCCATGACCTTAGTCGGTGTAACTGGCCCTATTGGGTCCCATCCCCTTTTGCTTGTTATCGCTCCCTCTGTCCAGTCCTGCTGGTCAGTGACATAAGTGGGACTGTTTATGTGTAAAGCAAAACACGGTGTGTAAATTTGGCAGAATTGGGGGTCTTGGTTAAGATCCTTAGGGCAGAGACCATATCTTCTTCTTGAAGTGCTAAAACTCGCTTTTGATACGTAAGTGTCTCAGCACCAGCTATTAAAATTTTGGTTGACTTCTTGTGATAAAATATATTTACACAAGAATTTCCATTATCAGAGTTTTATATTATTATTATTTTTTATTTTGCCACTGGAAGACACAGGCTAAGATAAAGGATGGTGCTAATGTCCATAGCTGACTAACAGGCAATCTCAAGCTTTTTATAGGATTGTAGACCTGCCTGCCACCGGCTGGATCTGCAGAAGAGGTTGCAGGAGAAGCAGTCATATCCTAAAAACGAGGACAATTGCTGAAATGCAACTATCAAGCCTTCTGAGGCTAAGACAGTTTCCCGTGCAAACTGCTTTTGGAGAGTGATGTTTCAGCCACAGGTTCTGTCAAGCTGAAGTCCCTACCACACAAGTAGTTAGTGTTAGAGACAACTGTTTGAGGGGGGAGCACACTGACTAGAACAAGGCAGAGGAAACTGTGTTGCAGGGCTGCCCAGAGGATTCAGGGGGCCTGGGGCAAAGCAATTTCAGGGGCCCCTTCCATTTAAAAAAAAGTTGCAATACTATAGAATACTATATTCTCGTGGGGGCCCCTGCGGCACCCGAGGCAAATTGCCCCACTTGGCTGCTCTTCTCCCCCCGCCCCAGGCAGCCTAGGAAAAATGAACATTTAAAAACCTTCTACATCTCGGCACAAACCCAGTTTTGAGAGAACTTCTTTTCAAGTCACCTTTACAAGGTTTCACTGGTTCTCAGCATCAGCTAGTGCTAAAAGGCACTAAAGCTCATTAAAAGGATTGAACAAATATTTTCCATCAACTTTTTTTATCCAAAACTAGGATTTTTTTAAAAAGCAGAAAAAAATCACAGACAACGTCTGCTTTCCTTCAAAATTTGTTGTAGTTTTTTAATTGAAAAGCTGAAATTAATCTGCCAAAACCTAAACATGGTTTGGGGTTTCAGAAGTGTGTGGCCAAATATTTGCTGCTTGCTATGTTTGTTTAAAAAAACAATTAAAAAAAAAATCCAAAACTTTTGAATCACCTCAGCTTGTCACCAAAAGCCTGAGCCCATCCAGTCAGATTTTTCCAGGTTTCTGATACTCTGCTGGCTTCCTTGACTCATATCAGTCTCCATAACTTTGGGTTAATTTAGCTTAGAATATAAGAATGGCCATACTGGGTCAGACCAAAGGTCCATCCAGCCCAGTATCCTGTCTGCCAACAGTAGCCAATGCCAAGTGCCCCAGAGGGAGTGAACCTAACAGGTAACGATCAAGTGATCTCTCTCCTGCCATCCAGTTCCACCCTCTAACAAACAGAGGCCAGGGACACCATGCCTTACCCATCCTGGCTAATAGCCATTAATGGATTTAACCTCCACGAGTGTATCTGTTTCCTAGAGTCTGGCTCCACAGGGTCCCTTGCAAACTGGAGATACGATTACAGTGGGTTTGTCTTCAGTACAGCTTATGTACGTATTCCACAAACTGAGCATTCGAGCTTGTTCCAGAATCTGAAATGAGCTTTTGCTGTGAATACTGAAATGCTCAGAATAGCACATGCCTGTGAATGGACACAGGGGGCTAAAATTAAATTAACCCAGGGGTTCTCAAACGGGGGGTCGGGATCCCTCAGGGGGTCATGAGGTTATTACTGGGGGTCACAAGCTGTCAGCCTCTACCTCAGACCCCACTTTGCCTCCAGCATTTATAATAGCCCTGCCCCTTACCATGCAGTTCCAAGCGGGGCGGAGCTCAGACCCTGCCCGAGCCATGCCGCTTGAGCTCTGTCCAGGGCTGCTCCTGCACATGGTGCGCTGCGGTGCTGGTGGATGGGGGAAGACGGGGCGAGGGCCGGAGAATTCTCGTGGGGGTCTCTGCGGGGCCTGGGGCCAATTGCCCCCCTCGCCTCCCCTCCGGGTGGCCCTGCTGTGTTGCGCTCAACCTCAATCTCCCTTCTGAAATAGACTCTTTAGGAACAAAGCCAGATCAATGTCTACCACACCACCACAGAAGACAGCTTCTAGTGCTGATCCATGTTATTCTAGAACCACATAACAATGCTGTATCAGCAGTCTTTTTCTCACAAATGCCCTCTGTTCCAGTCTCCCTTCTTGTCTCTTTCACTCCCCATCCAATGTGCAGAAGGCTGTCCCTAGTACAAATGTTACCCAGCAACCTGGAGAGGCAAATTGTGAGGTAAAAAGACAAGCTGACGTTACTTGTGAAGTGGATTGTGAACATCTCAAAAATAACTGAAACTATAGATCAGTTCATGGCCAGATTCAGACACAAGATGCACTCCAATTCCAATAAGCAGCATTGCAGGAAAATCAACAACAGATATGATTTTGGGGGGGAAAATGCACCATACAAGGAAGCTATAGTATATGGCTAAATGAAGCTAAGACTGGATACTTTTTGCACCTGGGTAGAATGTGATAAAACTGATACAATAGTATTTTTCAGTTCACCACATACAAATGCTCTAGTGCAATTTCTTTATTGTGAAAGTGCAACTTATAAATGTAGATTTTTTTGTTACATAACTGCACTCAAAAACAAAACAATATAAAACTTTAGCACCTACAAGTCCTCTGAATCCTACTTCTTGTTCAGCCAGTTGCTAAGACAAACAAGTTTGTTTACATTAAGATAATGCTGCCTGCTTCTTATTTACAATGTCACCTGAAAGTAAGAACAGGCATTCACATGGCACTTTTTTAGCCAGCGTTGCCAGGTATTTACAGGCCAGATATGCTAAACATTCGTATGCCCCTTCATGCTTTGGCCACCATTCCAGAGGACATGCTTCCATGCTGATGATGCTCATTAAAAATAGTGCATTAATTAAATTTGTGACACAATTCTCCTCCAAGGAAGTCAATGTCTCCTGCTCTGTGTTTTACCTGCATTCTGCCATATATTTCATGTTATAGCAAATATTGTTCATTTTAAGAACACTTTCACAGCAGATTTGACAAAACGCAAAGAAGATACCAACGTGAGAGTTCTGAAGATAGCTACAGCACTAGACCCAAGGTTTAAGAATCTGAAGAGACTTCCAGAATCTGAGTGGGACGAAGTGTGGCGCATGCTTCAGAAGTCTTAAAAGAGTGACGCTCTGATGCGGAATCTGCAGAATCCGAACCACCAAAAAAGAAAATCAACTTTCAGCTGGTGGCATCTGACTCAGATCCTGATAATGAACATGTCAGTCTGGTTCTGCTCGATAACTATCCAAAGCAGTGCAATCATCAGCATGGGTGCATGACCCCTGGAATAGTGGTTGAAGCATGAAGGGACATATGAACCTTAAGCATATCTGGGACGTAAATATCTTGCGACACCAGCTACAAAAGTGTCATGCGAATGCCTGTTCTCACTTTCAGGTGATGTAAACAAGAAGTGGGCAGCATTATCTCCTGCTAATGTAAACATTTGACTGAACAAGAAATATGACTGAGTGGACCGGTAGGTGCTAAATTTTTTTTGTACATAATTCTACATTTGTAAGTTCAACTTTCATGATAAAGATTGCACTACAGTACATGTGTTAGGTGAAGTGAATTTTTGTTTTTTACAGTGCAAATATTTGTAATAAAAGTAAATATAAAATGAGCACTGTATATTTGAAAATGTAGAAAACGTCCAAAAATACTTAAGTAAATGGAATTCTATTGTTGAACAGCACGATTAATCATGTCTAATTTTTTTAATCGCTTGACGGCCCTATTTTCAGCACTTCCCAAGTGCATCAGATTTACCTTGTCACCCCTCATTCTCATCCTCTTTTCCCTTATGCTGGCAGAAACTAAATCCATGCTACCTGTGTCAGGACACGTGAGTAGGTGCACACACTTGCATGATCAGTGCTCTGTGTCACTCTGAAGAGTACCTGGTGACAAGCTAGTGGTGAGATACTCAGTTGTGTTGCTATTTCTTGTAGGCGCAGTGACAGGATCTTTTTTGTGGACCTATGAACCTTCTGATACTCTTCTGTGTGGTACGGAACACTGCTGGCTATGGCCAGTAGTTGTGCTACAGCAGTTTGATTTAGGTTTTCTAGTAGCGGCTCTTTGTCTCAGTTCTGATACTGACTCTGGTTCTGCTATATGTATGCAAGGGGACTATTATCCTCTTACTAACATTCAGTGGGGGTGTTTTGGTTGCTAGCTTCCAGCACTAAAAGGGGAGGGATAGATGGCAAATCAGGACCTTGAGACTGACAGTCCCCAGGAACAATGGCAAGAGGCCAATGCTCCAGGTCAGCCTGATTGTCAGGGCGGGCAGGCTAGTCAAAGAGACAGAAGGCCAGGGTGGGTCCCGTCCTCCCTGTGAGCTGGAATTGCCTGGGTCAGATAGAGTGGGGCTGAGCTAAGGCGAGAGTAGGGGCCCAAGCTAAGCTGTTGGGAGCAGTAGGGGCCCAAGCTAAGCTGTTGGGAGCAGAGCTGCAACCCAAAAAGCCAGAGCACAGCCCAGAGAGAGAAGACTTGCCCAGAGTGCGGAGCTGCAGCAACCAGAGCCAGAGGGGCCAGACAAGCAGCCCAGGAAGCAGGTGAGAGCTGAGAGAGAGTCACAGAAGCAGCCTGCAGAGCAGACCTGCCCTGGGAGCAGAGCTGTAGTAACTGGAGTCAGGGAGGCCAGAGAAGCAGCCCAGAGAGCTGAAGGTAGAGCAGCAGCAGCAGCCGTGCTGAGGCAATGTGGAGCTGGGGCTGGAGCAGTCTGGAGTTGGGTGCGGTGGGCAGCTGGGGACAGCAAGGGGGACCCTGGGCAGTGGGCCCAACACAGGGAGACGCCTCAGCCAAGAGGCTCTGCAGGCTAGACTTGGAGGGGGATCATAACCCTGACAGAGCAGGGGTGACACTGGGGAGAAGGGTCCTGCCACCCACAGCCTGAGAGAGTGTGGCCGCCACCAGAGCAACTGTCTGACTTGCAGCATCCCTGCACCACAGCCAGGGCCTGAGAAGGAGGTCTGGGACCTACAAGGAACAGACTGTGAAGTGCCCTGATGTCCAGAGACACTATTTTGTGATGGTCCCTGCCACAGAGCGTGGTGATGTTTTCCTTTAACCTTTCCCATTTTTCCTTCTTTTTTAAAATTAATTGTTAATTAAATAGCTTGTATTTGCTTTAAATTATATGATGTGATCAGTGGGTCAGGGAGGTGCGCAGTGCAAAGAGAGTACCCCGGAATGGGGACACCCTAGCCCCTGTCCCAGGTGACCACAGCAGGGTTGGGGGTTGAGCCCCCAGGAATCCTGGGCCCAGCCTTGTTGGTTACGAGGACTCCACCAGACAGGAGAGTGGAAAGGGAGTCCTCAAGGGCGGAGAGGCCTCTGGGTAAAGAAAGTGAGACCGAGAACTCGGATCCTTTCGCTAGCCCACTTCACCGGGGTAGTACAGAAGCCAGGAAAGTTTCCCCACAATAGCGGGACCATTCCCGCACTTACATGTAGTAGGGTTTGTCTGACTAATGTGTGGTGACAGTCGCATTGCAGGTTAGCATATGGAGTATAATATGCCAAGGGTAATAACAGTTGAGAGTTGGCTCTGGTTCCTCTTAAAGCTAAATCTTACCACTCCTACAGACTTGTGTACACCTGAGTAATCTGGTGCATATGCAGTAGGGAATGAATGGAATATGCTGCTTGTTTTGCTAAGCAATATAAATGCACTAAGTTACCAGCTTTGTGTAAAGTATGGGCTTTCATATAGGAAATTTTTCATATAGGAAATGATTTAACTTGTTTGTTTAGGCTGATAATTTTGCAAAAAGGACAAATCCACAAGACCCTAAGAATGTTTTTCAGAGTACAGTATATGAAAACTTACAAATTAGACTTTAAAAATAGAATAGGTCTCATGAGTCAAAGAAATGCACCTTCTATTTGACTTCTGTGTATGCTAATGCGTTGGCATTTTAGATGTTTTGGAAAGACTGCTTATGAACCCTAACATGTTTTTCTCAAGTGAGATCAAATGATAGTGGGTTTCCTTAGGAAAAGGATGCTTCCCTAGCCAAGATTCATAGACCACCTTGCCACTCCTGTGTTCCTCTCTACTTTCTGAACTAAATCCTTTAAATTTGGAGGTGATTGACTACACTGAAATTCTGTGGCAGGTTACTCTAAAAGAGAGAAGGAGCTAATGGGGGGGAAAGTTATTTTAAGGGATTTGTTGACGTATTTTACAAATGTATAGTTCATACCTCAACAAAACAATAAGGTAGGCTTCACAGGAATGTTGCGTTTTCTAATCCTATCTAGTCACTTTTGCTTTTTTAAAAATTAATATTTTTTCTAAAGACTGCAATAATTCATAATTGCTTCGAGCAGTAAAGACATTGTGTTGTACACAGTGTCTTTATACATCAGTGTGGCATTTATTTACATGTAATGAGGGGGGAAATATTGAGCAAGGGGCCAGTAGTCAGTTTGCAGCTATGTAAGCACAAAATTTCCTCAGTCTGTTATGAATCTCATATTTTTGGTATTCAGTTGAGTGCTCATGTTCACAACAGTGCATGCAAAAAGAAAAGGGAAAAACCCCCACAATTTTCTGTTGCATTAAACTTTCTTTATACCAGACACTGTGTGTATATGAGTTTATGTGCCGGAGTATTCTAAACACCTCACATAAGTACATCTCCTTTTTAATGTTAAAGACTTTTTAATTGTGCTAGAAACTTTAACAAATGTGTGCCCAATTTTAATGAAAATAATTCCATGACTCTTTTTTTATAAATCAAAAGGAATCTGAGCAGCTTGAGGGAAAAATACAGGCAACACCATTTCTTCTGAACCAAAGCTGAGATGAACCAAAACTCTATAAATATGGTACATTAAGTGCTGTGATCTATAAAGTAATCTCCCATTCAGGTAAATATTAACTGTAGAAATAGGTGTACCAAGATACAAGAATGTGACCATCTTAGGCTGTATGCCAGTGCACAAAATACTTCTGTATATCTTGCTGTGTACATAGAAGGGAATGAGTAGTACAGCAAGCTTGCTTGTCAGGGTTAGTATAAATGTACTAGATAATACTGGAGTAAGTTCCCAACTTTGTGTTAAGTATGGGTCTGCATATTTTAAGGGGCTTTTAGGTAGTGGATGCTTGAATAATTTGAATGGTTGGTTGCTTTATTAACCTGTAACTAAGTACACATGGAATAAAAGAGGATTATTGTCCCCATTTGTGTCTACTTTAAACCAGTAATTGATTTGGTTGAATCTGTTAACCAAATCCTTCTCTGATGACTAAAGAACAACCTAGGACAATAAGTATATAATGATGAATAGCCATGCTATTGTCTCCTAGCACTTAACAGTAGTCAGATGCTGAAGTCCTTGCTTGGCCCATATTGAGGCACATTCTCACTGATTTCACAGAGTTTGCTGAAGTAAAAAGTAGTGAGTAAAGACCTTGGAGTTTGATCTAGTAATTTGTCACTTTCTGATAAAAGTTGCTGTAGAAAATGCAAAGCCTAGATTGGTCTCTACCCTCTCCTTGCTCCCACTACAAATATGCAGCCCCGCCCCCATTTTATGGATAGAAGATTTAAGCCTTCTCTTTTTTGTAAGACAGATTACTTTGAAATTATGTCCTGTTACCATCTCTCACTTCTATTCTTGTGTCCTCTGTCACTATTAACTCACATGGAAATGGAAAAACTCCCCATCACTAGTTACAAGCCACTGGAATTAGGTTACAGATTAATTGCTGCTAACATAAATAACTTTCTGTTCATCCAGAAATTTCCTGGAGGGCAGTTGAGGCTATTCTCAGCTCACATCTCTCACTCAAAAGGTGGATGGAGCAGGCCCATACTATTCGTCTTTGGGGAGGTATTTTTTGTAAATTTATTTTGCTCAGTTTCTTTTTCTTTCTCTCTTTCTTTCTAATGGCAGGATCTCTATCAAAATGACAGAATTATCAGGGTTCTAACTTAGTTTGAAACGATGTTATCAAGAGCAACGTTTTCCCGATCAGAATATGACAGCAGGATAAAGCTTTTGCTGTTGGAGGCAAACATTTCAGTCTTCATTTCAGATTGATGTGCCTTTGTGAACACATCAGCATTGTCACTGATGGATATTTGGTAGCATGGTGGTGGTGGTTTTTTGTTTGTTTGTTTTAAGCCTTCGTTTTGTTAAGGCAAGAAAAGGCCTAGTACATGGAGGTCAAAGCATGCTTGCAAATACATCTATCCTGTGAGCACAGAAAACTCTGCAGTTCAGCAAACCCTGGATACAGCATTAATATATCCTTTCCTAAATTGCTTGTTATATTCTGCCCAAGTCCAAGTATACAGACTTAGTCCAGTCAGGCAGCCAGTATCTGAACTTTTAAGTAGTTCCCAAATAGAGTTCATTGTTGTCCCCTCTGTGGATAGTACTGGGGAGCTTTTCAAACACTCTTAAGACAGATCTTTAGTCAATACAGCTGAGAGAGGGCAGTTGTATGTCTGGCTGCATGGTATTATCTTCACTGAAAGATCTTTATTCATTTTGAAGGAGCTGTCTTCCAGCCCAGTAATACTTTGCGGGGTAGAGCTGTAGGCAAACCCATTACATTTTTTAATTTGTCTTGCTTCCACAATCCCCTGGGCAGCTTCACCATACATGGAGATATAACCCATTTTGCTTCTAATATTGAACTTGACATTCAGTATTTAAGTTTTCCCTCTGTAAGAGGGGAAAATTACAAATCTAATCCAATGGTAATTATCCATCGTGTATTTCTCCTACAGTACATGGATGCTTATGGGTGTGGAGCTATATCCTGGCTCATTCTTTTTCCTCCGAATTCTCCCTAATACACTTGAGCGAGGGCTGGATCTGGAATCATCAGCTTGTGGTCTGCCTTGTCTCTCCCTCAATCTCAATAGTGTTTAGAAACTGCTTTGTCTATATTGATTTTTTTTTCAGTATTAAGCTTTGAGACAGTCTAGAACTACTAACAGTGGTATCAAGTATCAGTGGGGTAGCTGTGTTAGTCTGGATCTGTAAAAGCGGCAAAGAGTCCTATGGCACCTTATAGACTAACAGACGTTTTGGAGCATGAGCTTTTGTGGGTGAATACCCACTTCATCGGATGCACGTGGTATGTAACCTATCATTTAAATTAGCTATCCTCCAGTCATCTGGTATAGAAACTGATGTGACACCAGCTTTTAAAAAAGGCTCCAGAGGTAAGCCTCACTTCAGTACCGGGCAAACTGGTTGAAACTTTAGTAAAGAACAGAATTATCAGATGCCTAGATGAACACGATTTGTTGGAGAAGAGTCAACATGGTTTTTGTAAATAATGCCTCACCACTCTTTGAGGGGGGGTCAATTAGCACGTGGATATAGTATGCTTAGATTTTTCAGAAAGCCTCTGAGAAGGTCCCTCGCTGAAGGCTCATAAGCAAAGTAAGCTGTCATGGGATAAGAGGGAAGGTCCTTTCATGGATCAGTAACTGGTTAAAAGATAGGAAACAAAGAGTAGGAATAAATGGTGAGTTTTCGTAGTGGAGAGGGATAAATAGTGGTGTCCCTCAGAGCTCTGTACTGTGACCTATCCTGTTCAACATATTCATAAATGATCTGGAAAAATGGGTAAACAGTCCAAAGCAGACTGCAAAGAGTTGCCAAGGGACCTCACAAAACTGCGTGACTGGGCAAGAAAATGGCAGATGAAATTCAATGTTGATAAATGCAAAGTAATGCACATTGGAAACCATAATCTCGACTATACATATAAAATGATTGGGTCTAAATTAGCTGATTGTGGAGTCATTGTGGATAGTTCTCTGAAAATATCCACTCAATGTGCAGCGGCAGTTAAAAAAATGAACCAAATGTTGGGAATTGTTAGGAAAGGGATAGATAATAAGACAGAAAATATCATATTGTCTCTATGTAAATCCATGATATGCCCACCTATTGAATACTGCGTGCAGATGTGGTCACCCCATTTCAAAAAAGATATATTGGAATTGGCAAAGGTACAGAAAAGGGCAACAAAAATTACTGAGGGTATGGAATGGCTTCCTGTCATAAACAGATAGTTAAGGGTTAATGTCTTTTACCTGTAAAGGGTTACAAGCAGTGAACCTGGACCACCTGACCAGAGGACCAATCAGAAGACAAGATACTTTCAAATCTCGGTGGAGAGAAGTCTTTGTTTTGTGTTTTTTGTTTGTCAGTTGTTCTCTCTGGGTTCTGAGAGTGACCAGACATACCTACAGGCTCTCTAATTTTCTGTTCACATAGTAAGTACAAGTAGAAGGGCGGTTTAGTCTTTTTGATTGTTTTCTTTATTTGCAAATGTGTATTTTGCTGGAAGGATTTTAATTTGTATTTGTACTGGGGGGAAGGCTTCTCTCTAGTGTCTAATAGCTGAAAGACCCTGTATCCTTTACCATCTTAATTACAGAGACAACTTTTACGTTTTTCTTTCTTTTAATAAAAGCTTTTCTCTTTTTTAAGACCTGATTGATTTTTTCCCCTTGTTGAGGCTCAAGGGAATTGAGTCTATACTCACCAGGGAATTGGTGGGAGAAAGAGAAGGGAGGGGGGAAGATGGAATCCCTCTGTTTTAGATTCACGGGGCTTGAATCTGTATTACCTCTTGGGGAGGAGGAAAGAGGAGGGGGCAAGGTGCACTCCTCTGTTTTTAGATTCAAGGAGTTTGAATCACAGTGATCTTCCAGGGTAACCCAGAGAGGGAAAGCTTGGGAGAGGCAACGGTGGGGGAAGGAGTTTACTTTCTTTGTGTAAGATCCAGGGGGTCTGGGTCTTGGGTCCTCTGAGAAGGTTTTGGGGGGACCAGAGTGTACCAGGCACTGCAAGTCCTGGTTGGTGGCAGCACTACAAGATCTAAGCTGGTAATTAAGCTTAGGGGGATTCTTGCTGGTACCCCATCTTTTGGACGCTAAGGTTCAGAGTGGGGGTTATACCATGACACTTCCATAGTTTAATAAAACTGGGAATTTTCAGTTTGGGAGAGAAACAACTAAGGTATGATAGAAGCAGCAGGTTTAAAACAAAAGGAAGTTTTGGGTATGCATTGTGTGAAGATAATCTGTGGAATGCTTTGCCAGAGAATGTTGTGAAGGTCAAGACTATAACAGGGTTCAAAAAAGAACTAGCTAAATTCATGGAGGATAGGTCCATCAATGGCTATTAGCAAGGGTGGGTAGGGATGGTGTCCCTAGCCTCTGTTTTCTAGAAGCTGGGAATGGGCCAGGAAGGATGGATCACTTGATGATTACCTGTTCTGTTCATTCCCTCCGAAATGCCTGGCGTCGGCCACTGCCGGAAGACAGGATGCTGGGCTAGATGAACCTTTGGTCTGACTCAGTGTGGCCATTCTTATGTTCACTATTTGCATGAAATTCATGGTGAGACAGATCTCTAGAGTAAGTGGGGTTGTTAGAGTGGAATTCTGATTAGCATCTAGGAAAGGAAGGTATGTAAGAATCTCTAGAAAATCCACAAACCTTCTGCGTCACCTTATCTTCAGAGGGGATTGATAACTAATTTGTTGATATCTGATACAATGCTTAGAGGATGAGGCACTTGTTAAAAATTAAATCCAGCCAGCACTGGAAACTTAAAGGGTAAGTACCTGTGATCTTAGATTGTAAATTATTTGGGGCATGGACTGACATCTCATGTTTTTTACAGTCCCTGGGACAGTGGGACCGTAGTGCATGACTGAGCTTCTCGGTGCTACTGCAATACAAATTAAAAATAAATCTCACAAGTGTTTGGGCAATGATGCTGACTGCCCCTAGTTTAGGTGAATATTTTACAACTACTAGGAAAGTGCAACTCTCCATGACAGACAGTTATCCAGACATACTGAAGAAGCTAGACTGGAAGGTGGTGTGTTTTTTTGTTTGTTTGTTTAATTTACAGGAAAGCCACACATTTTTTCAAACTTCCTCCTATCTGGGCTATAATCTTCTCTCTCTGTTGCTCTCTCTGTCACACTCTGTGTCTTTTCTTTTCTTCTGGGGGTGGGGGTGAGGGGTGGGGATACACTTTCCCGTGCAGTTCCTCAGGAAAGTTTGACTTTATAGATGTTCAGTTGCAAAAAACCTTAAGGTTACTCTCTCATAACAGCTCCTTCACCCTGTAACTCCGCAGAATGAGACTTCAACACACCAAACTCAAACATTTTTGGGGGAAAGGAGATTCATAGATTCTAGGACTAGACGAGACCTCGAGAGGTCATCGAGTCCAGTCCCCTGCCCTCATGGCAGGACCAAATACTGTCTAGACCATCCCTGATAGACATTTATCTAGCCTGCTATTAAATATCTCCAGAGATGGAGGGAACTTAAAGGACTAGATAACACAGTAAATGCACAGTTAAGGTGGGCCACCGTATCTCATTAATTAAAGTGTTAAAAGAAAACCAAAGCTTAAAACACCCCAGAAAATTATCATTGAGGTAGCACTTACCACACAACATACTTAGTCACCCAGTGAACTTGGCACCTGTATGGATGCCGCAAGCAACTCAGAAGTCTATGTCATACTGTATCTCTTCATAGTAAATATTTGCCATTATTGGAATCTTAGAACAGAGTCCAAGTGCACACAACTGTGAGACAATGCTTAGATGCTTTTGATAAGTTTAGATACATTGCACTCAAGAATATCTGCCATTTCCCAAAATGCGATCATGCAGGATGTTGAGGATAACCCAGTCACACACAGGCGGGGTTTTGCCTCAGAGGATTGATGCACCACTTGCTTACCATCCATTGAGCTTACAAGATCTTGCAGGTCAGAACAGAGGTGACTGGCAAAGATACCTAAGGAGTTTTGTTTTGCCTGCTTGCGTTGCACCAGGTGCCAAGCATTGCTCTGACTCCCTTTAACATATACACACTTAAAAATTAGGATCTGACATCTGGGAAAAATGTCTTAGTGGTCAGTGTAACTTCTTGACTCACTTTATTTAGTAGTCTAGTCAAACAGACTAGTTGGATGCATGCATACACACTCCTGCATAGAAACTTGAACAATTTTGTACTTTAAAAAGCTGTGTTAAAATGAAGTAGTAAGATTTTGTATCCGTTTAGTATAGAAAGAGTGCAGTCTCATTCCTTTGAGTGGCATAATTGTTCTTTTTATGCAGTTTTTCAATTTATAGAATGCACAAAGATCTGTCAGGAAAGAACTAGAAATGTATCCATTGAGTCATCGAGTACTCTCAAAGTTCTTTTTAAATCACTTCAGAGGCAGCAAAATATAACTTCACTTTCAAAGGGACAGTTCATTTCCATGGTAATGTGACTTGCATTCTAGAGCAGCTGAGGAATGGATTTTGAAGTGGGTGGGTACTTTGTTATACTTCAGTAACTAAGCAACCAGCAGATGTACTCTGTGCTCTATTTCCATAATAAATGCATTTAAACTACATTTATTTGTGTTTTGCCTTCTTACTAGGTTTTAAAAATTCTGGGTTTAATTTGTGGCAGACCTTGTTGTACCAAGAGGCGTACAAAAATGTGCAGAATGTAGGCTGAAAGTCACTTACAGGGGATAGTTTGGCTCCTCCCATGCTCTAAGTTCTCGATGCTAAATATTTATTCTGCTGCCTGAATTCTTTATAAGCACTTGATAAAGTAAAAATTAAGGGGCCCTGCTTCATTTCTGTTCCATTCAGAAATGGGCAGTGTCAATGTAAATACAAATATTGTAGATAAACCATCTATTGGAAGATGATGATTACTGAAGTTTTTAATAAGGCTCCAGTACTCTTCAGGGCAGTACTGATTAAAGAAAATGTAGTTTTTCAGCAAGGTAACACAGCCCCCAAGATCTGAGTTCATTGCAGTGTTTTCTACTAGACAAAGATGGACTGTTGAGTGCATTCTCCTGTTCAAAGGATATTAAACTGCCAGGGTTTATCATTATTCGGTAGCTCTCTAATAACTAATAGAATTCTTTTTAAAGTACGAACGAAAATGTAAAGAATAATTTAGATTAAGTGTGAACTTCGTTTTTTGCTGCCTGATCTGATGCTGGACACTGAGAAGGGAAGTTTGGCGCACCCCATTCAAAGTGTCAATCTGTTCTAATAATCTAAACTGTAGAATACACTATCTCCTATAGGACTTTCCACTTAAAAATCCTTGCAGAATAGGGTATGACAGACAGTCCTCTGCTAGGATAGTAGTGGTAAAACTGGTACTTCTAGATTTGTGGAGGACTATCCCAAAATAAAAATATTTTGGGGGATGATAAAAGCAAAATCAAAGAAGACTAGGTTAAAAAAATCATCTGAACATAGCCACCTAGTTGTTGGCAGTCAGTGAATTTCCAGATGAGCTAGATCTTGGCAGCTTTTGATTGCTGCTTGTCTTTCTCTTGCTGCAGGCTGGTAGAAGCTTTATGTTCCCATGCTGTTGTGATAGTACTGCAAAGTATGTGACTTTCTTGTCACAAACATACGAACCTGGAATTTAACAAAAATGTGCCATACTTGTGTGGTGGAGGGGCCAGCAGACTGAATTAGAGTGACCTGATGTCCTGCTTTTATAGGGACCGTCCCAATTTTTGGGTCTTTTTCTTATATAGGTTCCTATTACCCCCCCACCCCCATCCCAGTTTTTCACATTTGCTGTTTGGTCACCCTAGACTGAATGGATTACAGGGCTACCAGCTGGGTCCTTTGTGAGGAGGCCACAGATTATCTAGCAGGGCCCAGAAAGAGAGAGAACGCATTTGCCTCCTGGGAAACAAGCCTGGTGCATCAAAAGTGGAAGGCTACTTCTTGGGTCTGGGAGTGGTTGGGCAGCTCAAATGCTATACTACAAAAAGTCTGCTCCTCAGAGCTAACACTACTAAGATCAGTGTAAGCCTTTTATTAGTGTGTGTTTTGACACTGGTCTATTTGCTGCTTTTTTAAAGACTTCTCTTCTCTGAAGAGGAAGGGAAACCAGTGACAACGTTCGCTGCCTGTTTGAGTTTTACATTCTCCTTGCTCAGAAGAGGGAAAAACACTGCATCTCTCAGCTTGCTTGAAGGCTTTGCTTTAACTCTCTCCCAGAGAAAAGCAAGGAGTTTGTCTAATGAGGAAGAAGTAATATGCTTAAAGGCAAGAGCATTTAGAAAGCAAACCTGGAATGCTGCCACAACTCCAAGGAGCAGGGAGGATTGGAGTTTGCTCGCCTCAGTGCTGATGGAGTGCTAGGAGATCGCTGTGTGACCACTTACGTACCATTTATTAGACCCTAATAGTGTTGCTAAACTAACTAGCCTAATGTCCTCCACAAAAATCTGTCTGCAGTCATCACAATGGCATATTGATCTTATTTGTGATTGTCTACAGTTACATTACCCTAGCATACCTGTTGGGTTTCTGTACTGACAATTAATAGCTGCTACTTGGTGGTTTGTACCCATTTCTGTATACTGAATATTGTGTGTGCAAGTCTACTAAAACATTTATTAAGAGGAGACCATGAAATAAAGCCAGTTCCATTTAATGTTAATAATTTGTATTTACCATAGTGCTGAGGAACCCTAGCCACAGACAAGGATCCCATTTTGCTAGAGACCGTAATAACACAGCAAAAAGCAGGTTTCTACCACAAGGAGCTTAAATCTAACACCATGTCTATGCCACAAAGCTTTACCAGTAACAGTTCTGCCAGCATATAGCAGCTGGCATAGCTATTTCGGTGGAGGTATGTTTACATTTGGCTGCCTTTGCTGGTGCAGTGGGTTCCCATAGTGCCAGGTTGCGTCCACAGCAGCTGTGCAGCACAGTAGGAAGGCATCCCGTTATCCCCATCACCACCATCTGGCACGTTACTTTGTGGGAAATGTTTGCTGGAACACATGGTGATATTGAGGGAAACCAGTGCTCTCAAGGAGTTGTGGGAGTTTGGGGTCAAGTCAGGAGTGAAAGTAACTTCAAGAACTTACCAGTATGCTGAAGTCCTGAGCCGGGGCCTGGCCTCAACCGGAAGAGACAGGGCCTTTTAAGATTTACGGGCCCTGGGGCTCTGGCTGTGGCTGGAGCCTCAATGCCTTTAAAACACCCCAGAGGTACCAGCTGCAGAGGCAGCTGGGAGCTCAGGGGCGAATTAAAGTGCCCAAGGCTCTGCCCACCGCAGAGCTCTGGGCCCTTAAAATCACCGCAGGAGCCCGACTGCCTAATGCCAGAGCTCCAGTGGGGATTTAAAGGGCCCGCAGTGGCAGGACCACTGGGCCATTTAAACCCCCACCCAAGCCCAGCTGCTGGAGCTCCGGCAGCGCTTTAAAGGGCCCAGGGCTCCCCGCAGTGGCTAGAGCTCTGGGCTCTTTAAATCACCACCACTGGCTCTTGCCAGTATGCCAGACCGTACCGACTTACTTTCATCTCTAGGTCAAGTTCCCACAATTCCCTTTGGTCCACCTTGATATCTGCTGTTTTTCTCATGTCCGTTTTCAGTCTGTCCACCACCTCACTGGCAAATAAGCATGCTGAACAGATTAGCAGAGCTCTTGTGGCTGCTTTAAAAACAGGATGACTGATTTGTTCTGTATTTGTGGAACCACAGCTACCACAGTGTGGCCGGCTGCCCGACACTACACATGAAAATACTAAGGGGAAGTGGATGATTCGGCTATTGAATGAAACTTGGCCAGCTGCTGCAGGTGGCCACTGGCAGTTCTGGGTCCATGCAGCAAGCACCAAATGGTGGGATCAGTTTGTGATGCAAACCTGGGATGACCAGTGGTGGCGGCATAGCTTTTGGATGCAGAAGGCCACATTCCCAGAGCTGTGTGCTGAACTCATCTGGCACAAACACACCAAAATGGGAGCTACTTTTACAATGGAGAGAGTGGATGTGAGACAAGACGCAACAGATGGATATGGCTAGAGGGATGGAGGAGTGCAAGGAACCAATGTGACAGTATTGGTTTGCATGATAGACTGCAGTCTCAAGACAAATTTGATTGTTTTCCTTAAAATCTGCCAAGGTGTATCTAACCCTTCACTTATCTATAAATAGCAATTATTAATTTTAACCAAATGCATGTCTTTTAAATAGTCCAAACTATAAGTCTTCCAGTATTGACACTAACAAACCACCTCAGGTATCCTTTTCTGAGTGGCATATGTTCCCAAGAGCTATATAAGAGGCATTTCAGTTAAGTATATTTGTATAATGTCCCAAGTCAGATAATTCAGAGAGTTATAGATTTTTATGAATCTGAGGGGCACTAGAGTTCTGTGAACCACTCCCAGCCTTTGAATAAGAAATTCTCTAATTCAGGTAGAGCCACTCTGTTTGCATATTATGAAATGTCTAAGTATTCTAAAGGATGAATAACTATGATTACGGTAGATAAAAATTCAAATAATGTTGGACTAAAATCCATGTAACTGTCTCCATCTCCATACAACATGTTCAACCCTGCTAAGTGAACTCTTTACATTTAATTTTACAGCTGGTAAGAGGTGACAGATTGACAGTACTGTGGACTGAATTCTGCTTTTCCACCAACGAGGTAGAGCAGCGCCACTGTAGTCTCTTCCACCACAACCATCCAGCCTCCAGTTTCAACCATGAGCTGGAGGGACATCAGTCTTTGGCTTCTCTTTCAGGAGCCCTTTTGATTAGAATGTGGTTCATGTTACTAGTAATTAGTTGTCATTGCTATCTTAGTGACTGTCTGATGGATTATATGAAATGTGTTGGTGGCCTTAGTCCACTTCTTAGTGGGCAAAAGTCAACATCAAAATTGCTACCGCCCATGCCAGATAGTTTCAGTTATTATGGGGCATTCGGCAGAGATGCCAAGGATTGGGATGGGCATAGAGAATTAACGGTCACCTTATCCCTAGATACAGTTAGTGACTGAGGCAGGCTAGTAGGGAATCAAAGGGATTCTTGTATTTTGTTTTCTGAGCAAAATATTTTGGTTTCAAAGGCTATTTGTCTAGTAACTCTCATTAATTTTCAAGTGAGTATTAATATGAATGACTGACTTATTTTTCCTCTACAGAACTGTCCGTGTGTGGCTGAAGAGAGAGAGTGGACAGTATTGGCCTAGCATATATCATGCAATGCCATGTAAGTATTTTGGGATGTTCATTCTTTACTGTGTATTTGCCGACTGACTTCTCTAGGCCTGGACATATCCCTCTGAGCTCGTGACCTTTTGGGGAGCTCACAATTGTATGCTAGATACTGTGCTTAAGCTAAATGTCTAGGTTCTCTGAAACTTGTTTACCAAGTTATGAACCAATAAAAAATCCCCTATATTTTTTAAATATAAATTATTTGATACTTTGTAAAAATTTCTCCTTTGTTTCTATTACTAGCTCAAGTGCTAGTAGTAGTAGTGACTTCTTTCTAAAAGCAAAAGGCAAAGTCCCTACCCTGAAGAGATGATAATCTAGTTCAGATTCATGATGCACCAGTATGAATTGAAAGTGGTGTTGGAAGTTCTGTGGAGGAAGTGGTGTCTCTTTTGTTGAGAGAGGGTCTAGAAGAGAGGATTGTCTGATATGTGAGAAGAAGGAGGATATCCCCAAAGAGGTGGCATCAATGAAGATACAAAGAGGAGAGTGGGAGAAGAGAATGCATTGGGGCTGGATTGGATGGCAATTTGAGATGAGCTCAATCTTCTGGCATATGGATTCTGATGGCATAAACAATTAATTAGATGCTGGGTAAGTGATGTGACCACTCTTGTCACAGCAGCAGCATCCAGAGATGTCAAGCACGTCCATCCACCATCAATGAGCTAACTAAAGAATGAAAGCAGAAAGAAGTGAACAGAATTATAGACAGGAATGGAGTTTACAGAGCCTTGAAATTAAGGGGAAATCAGAAATATCAGTAATGGGATTTAAAGTAGGCAGTGATCTGATCAGAACAGAGGGAAAAGGAGTGCTTATTTTTAACTAGGTGTCCTGGACGGACAGGAAGGTGGAAGCTGAGGGAAGCCAGAGAGGAGAATGTTACAAAAATTATGGGAGGAGATGACCATAGCATTTATCAAAGTTAAACAGTAGGGAATGGAGAAGAGTGGGGGTTCCATAGATGATGATGATGTAGAGGAAGATCAGAAATGGAAGTGGGCAATGGAAGGAGGAGAAAAAGGGTGAGAGACACCAAGATTCTGAGCTGGAGCAGTGGGGGAGGCTAATGGAATTTTGGCTCCATTAGAAGGGAGGGGCAACCTGAGGGTGCGATATCCAGGTATGGAAGTTGGAAAGACAGTTGAAGGTGAGTGAAGAATGGGGGAGAATTCAGGAGTAGAGGGGAAGGTCTGTGTGTAAGGGAAAAAGAGTGGAGGGTGAAGGACAAAGTCCTGAGGGTCATTAACAGAATGCTGGAGAGGGGAAGTGAAAGTGCAGCAAGAGGAAACTAGAATCGCTGAGTCAAGTGATCAATGAATGCTTGAACACTCTTATATCCTAATGTAATGCAAATCACCAAAAGTCAGGAAACTCAGTCCAGCCTCAAATCCTGCCATTAAAGGGGTGAGTCAAGGCTGAGGAGTCTCAAGTAAGAACCTTTCAGATTTCACCCCTTTCTCCTATAGTACTAAACCTTTAAAATGCTTACTGGGCAAGAACCTGGTGTTGGCTACTGCAGGATACTGGACGTACAGGTCAATGGTGGACTTCAGTGTGGCAAATCTTAGCTACCTTCTAGAGAAGGGTTGCACTAGTTGTAGAGGCAAGTTTATAAATGATGCACACAACAGGTTGGGTCTCTGCAAACAGCAGGTGTCATGAGAAAACATTGGGGCATCTTATTAATTCTGTCTCAAATCAGTTCTGAGCAGGGAAATTTTAGATTTCCCTCTGTCCCCCTGTTCTGATCTTTAAGCTCAGTTGACCTGTGGCATGTGAATCCTGCCACCTGCACCACTTGTCACACAGTGTAAAATGACTTCCAGTTGTGAGTCCCAGTTTCAGGTCAGACTGTTAGGGCTTACACACCAAGCTGGTGGTGTAGTCTACAACTGGATTCACCAAATGTGCACTCCTGATCAATCTATTAGTCTTACCATTTAGTCCCAAACACTCCCTTTAGGTCAGAAGTGGGCAAACTAAGGGCCACATCCGGCCTGTGGTACCATCCATTGAGCTCCCAGCCACGGAGGCTAACCCCCGACTCCTGTCCTGCTCTACCCCCTCCCCCGCAGTCTCAGTCCGCTGTGCCGCCAGCGCTCTGGGCCGCGGGGCTGCAAAAGCCGCCAGGGTGTAGTGTATTAAATTGCTCCTTGTAGGAATGTGCTACTCACAGAGCACCAGGACTGGCAGCTGTAAGTGCTACACTATAAGTGGCACATTCCTACAGGGAGCAATTTAATACACTACCCCCTGGGTAGGGAAAGCTGTGCCTCCCCAAACAGCCTGGCCTCTGCCCCTTCCCAGGCCACCTCAGAACCTCCGACCCATTCAACCCCCCCTGGCTCCTTGTCCCCTGACTGCCCCCTCCTGGGACACCCCCCCCGGGATCCTCCCCGCCCCCATCCAGACCCTCCTGCTCCCTGTCACCTGACTGCCCCGACCCCAATCCACACCCCTGCCCCCTGACAGGTCCCCTGGGACTCCCACTCCTATCCAACTGCCCCTTGGGAACCCCTGCCCCTTATCCAACCTCCCCCTCTCTGCCCCCTTACCATGCTACTCAGAGCACCAGGACTGGCTGCCGTAAGCAGTACACCGTAAGTAGCACATTCCTAAAGGGAGAAATTCAATACACTACACCAGCCCTCCATACAGTTTCGGAACCCCGATGTGGCCCTCGGGCCAAAAAGTTTGCCCACCCCTGCTTTAGGACTCTTCAACTTACCTTGCCACCCAGACAAACTGGACTTTGTGATACTGGTCACTATACCAAATATCACATCTCATTAAGTTACTCCCAACCCCAAGGGGTCCGTCACTTATCCCAGGTCAGTGGATACTCTTGACATCACACCAAAGACAGTTCTGGCAGCCAGTTTCTCTAGTAAACAGCTAAAGGTTTATTAGTTTTTTAAAAAAAGGAAATGAGTTATTGAGAGGTTAAAGCAGGTAGAATACATTAACAGATGAGTCAGAGTTTATAAGTCTACAATTATTAACGTTTCAGTAATCTGCTAAATTTCCAAACGTTCCTCAGGGTTACCCAGAGTAGTTCTAGGGATCTTTGTCCTCTTGATCAGTATTCCACCCTGTTAGCATCCAAAACAGTTCAGAGATACAAGATCCATCGTTGAATCCATTCTTAGAGTGTTTCCAGGGAAGGCAATCTGGCAGGTGTTTTCATTCACAGCATGAACTCTCCTTTTGCTGATTTAATATAAACAAAGTCTTTGAATTTCCGTTGTCGAACACAGCAATGCCTGCTTTGAAGTTAACAATCTTTTACGTTTCCAATGCTCCATTCTCATGTGATGAGTTAACGTAATGTAAGCACAATGGGATAGCCTGGAACAATCCTTCATGAATTTTCATTAAGTTTACACATCAAGAACATTCTTATCTAAGTATTCTCACAATTTTTGATCTAGGGTTAATTAAGTACAGGGATACCCCTAATGTAAATAGAGAGCAATCAACAGTTTGTAGATAAATGAAGACCATATCCTTTGCATTTCCTTCGAAATATATTAACAATCAAGTGAATTAGTACACTTACAGTTTCTTTGATAATCTCACACAAGAGAATTGGCCTATTGCTCTGACTTGAGCTGGCCTGTCAGCCTCACCCCCACACCCAATTTTGAGGAATATCTTGGACCATCCCCCTCGCCCAATATCTTGGAAAACTTTAGAACTATCGAACGTGAGTCCTGCTGTTCTATCATTTCTTTCTAAGTGCATACAAGTATACTCCTAGGGCTGTGAGGTGTTGCCTGCGGAATTGACACACACCGTGAGTTTTCTATATCATTGTTTCTGAAAGCCATTGGATGGGACATGAGTGATTGTCACTACCGCTGCCCACACACCTCCTACATCAGAAGTGACCTTGCTACCGGAGTGTGGAGTGGCATTGCTGTGTTCTTCACGCAGTTTCTTTTAGCTTCTCTAGCCAGAAGCAGGGGTGGCTCCAGGCCCCAGTACGCCAAGTGTGTGCTCGAGGCGGCATGCCACGGGGGGCGCTCTGCTGGTCGCCGGGAGAGCGGCAGGCAGGCAGCCTTTGGCGGCATGTCTGTGGAGGGTCTGCCTGAGGGAGGTCCACCCGAGCCACGGGACGGGTGACTGGCAGAGCGCTCTCCGCGGCATGCCGCCGTACTTGGGGCGGCGAAATGTGTAGAGCCGCCCCTGGCCAGAAGAAAGCATCACTGGAGCAGTGACTGTCTGAAAAGACTTGGTAGGGCTGTAGGTGGGGGAAAAGATGTCTCTTTGCTACCAGAATGTGCTGCAATCCCTGTTCCCAAGCATAGCCATCCCAGTAGCATCACATGCATACATCACTTTGGCATCACTATTCAAAACACAGATGTACAGGACTCTTATTTGTGCTTGTTAGTATGCTGGGAGTGGTCTGGGTGAGGAAAAGGGAGAAAGAAGGAAGAGCTACAGGACTGAGCCAGATGTCAGCTGTTTGAGTTTCTGGCGGCCTTGCGGTGAAATAGGTCATTAATGGAACGAGAACAAAAGGAGAGAAAGCACTGGAATGAAACTTTTGAATTCTTTAGCAGATGGGACATACTTTTGTTGATGATTTTAGTTGTTGGAACAGCACCCTCCTCATGCTTGATAGATTATTACTTCTGGGGAAACAGACAATGAAAAGGCACTGCTGATCTATATGGCTAACAGGGATGAACTGAAAAACAAGTTAATATAGTTCTCATGTTCAATACGTTAGTTGGCTTAGCAGCAGCATTCTTTACAATGGGCCTCTGAAAGATAACTACAGGCAGCTCATCCTCCTCATGCACATTCACGAAGGCTTTGTTAGTGTTAAGCATTCGAGCACTGTTTAACCTTACTTTTGCCTGTGAATGGCCTTAAGATTGTGAAAGGGAAACAGTCTAGCAAAGAGAAATATGCTAAAAGAGTGTAGAATGGAATACTGTAATAGAGGAGGGTGGAGTTTCAGTTTTGCAGCAGGAGGTAGCCTGCTCTGCCTACCTAATGTTAGTCTTAATAGTTTCAATACAAACTACTGTGATTTTGGGGAGAGTGAAATAAGTTGTAAATCAGGATATACATTGGGCATAAAAATGATCGCTTTTAAATAATCTCAGTATTGGTTGTATCCCATCTCAAGGGACTCATAGGGATAATAATTATGTAAAGCAGTGGTCCCCAAACCGTAAATCACAATCGACTGGTCGATCCTGGAGCTTCTGCCAGTCGATCATGATCTCCGACCGCTAAAAGTCTGGCAGCACAGCAGGGCTAAGGCAGGCTCCCTGCCTGTCCTGGCCCCATGCCACTCATGGAAGCGGCCAGCATGCCCCTGTGGGGGCAGGGTTCTCTGCGTGCTGCTCCTGCCAGCAAGCACCATCCACACAGCTCCCATTTGCCGGGAATGGGGAACTGCGGCCAATGAGAGCTGTGGGGGTGGTGATTGCAGGCAGAAACAGTGTACAGAGCCACATTGGCGCCCCCCCCCTTTAGGGCCACGGGGCCATGCTGGCCGCTTTCGGGAACGGCGTGGGCCGGGGCTAAGCAGGAAGCCTGCCTTAGCCTCACTGCGCCTCCAACCAGGAGCCACCTGAGGTAGGTACCACCCGGCAGGAGCCCACACCCCAACCCCCAGCCTTGAGCCTCCTCCCAGAGCCAGCACCTCAAACCCCCTCCTGCACCCCAACTCCCTCCCAGAGCTGAAAGTGAGTGAGGGTGGAGAAGAACGAGCTAAGGAGAGAGGCGTGGATGGAGTGCATGTGCGGGGCTTTGGGGAAGGAGTGGTGCTTTGGGGAAGGGGCCGGGTATATACTGGGTTGCACTGAAATTCAAAAAGTGATCTTGTGTGTAAAAAGTTTGGAGACCACTGATGTAAAGTAACAGTATATACTTCATTGTAGCAGAGAGGAATGTACCATAGGGGGAATAAAGAATATATAACTTGTTAATTCCTTTGTAATTCAGTTTGAGAAGGTGAAACTGAATGCATTAAGGGCGAGTCACTTGTCATATTTGTAAGTAAATGAACAAAACACACTACCTCAAGTCTTTTTGGCGGCAGAAGGGTTACTGGATCATTCCATTCTGAAGAACATCCCTTAATAAGACTAAAGCAGAGGAGCTTAATGAAAATGCCTAGTCCTGTGGGTAAAATTTTCACAAGCCTTTAAATGTTTTACCAGCTTAAGTTCTATTTTCAAAGCACTTAAGTCAATGAGACTTAGTTTCAATGGGAAGTAAGCACGAAAGGGCTTGTCTACACACAAGCAGTATCACTTTAACTATACTGGTACAATTAAAGCAGTTCAGCCACCTACGGTGAACGTAAATAAGCCAGTAAAAAGGTGCTTTATGTGAGAGAGGAAATAAGACGTATGGCATTTTTGTAAACAGAAATAACTGCATTTACACTCGGGGTGGTACTAGTATAACTATTGTGGTTTGAGGGGGGGACGGGACTCTAATAGAAATAGTTATGCTAGGCCTATGTTGTTTAAGTGCTTTTGAATATTTTTATGCAAAAGCTTTTTTAAAAAATTTTTTTGTAAGCTCCGTTACTGACACATTGTTTGTGTATTTTTGGAAAAAAGCATGACTTGAAAAATAACTAATTTATTGGACCCCGTCACTGACAGTGATTTGTAAAAATCTGATTTTCTGTGAACTATTAATGGTATTTGCAATGGTAGTAGAGGTTCTTTAGATTAGATGCTATCTAGCACTGGACCGAAAATGTAGGGTGGAGGTGGTATTTTAGTGATTTTATATAGTCTGGTATGATACAGTGATTTTTTTTTTTTTTTTAAAGAATAACCATTTGCCTTAGACACTGCCCTGCTGCAATGTTAGAAACCTAGACATAACAGCATTGTGCCAAGTACCAGCAGTTGAAATGACCTCTTAACAGAAGGTGAAACTGACCAGTTTAGTTTCACTGCTCTGAATTTGCTTTAAATCCACTAAGTAAATGGTGAAAAGTACACTTTTCCATTCACCAGTTTCACTTTAATAATCTCTGGTGGTGTTAGTAGCAGCACAAAATACTTTTCATTGTGACAGCTTCATTTTTTAACTGAAGCCTTTTCTCTGGTCGTTTAGCAGCAAGTTAGACATTCCAAAACATAAAGTGAAAAAACAAGTAATCAGAGCCACTCTTGATCTACTTGATTGACTGTTGTGCTCTTTGAGTTTCTGTTGCCATAAATTATGCTGTATTCGTCCCTCAATAAATAAATCAATACAATCCTAATCTCCATGTGGTGGTGAAATTTCAGTTAAATGTCCAACACAAACTTTTTTGTATTATCTTGTCTTTATTTTGTGGCATAATCAGATGAAGAACATGGAGGCTTTACTGGATTGTTGGATGTTTTGATACCAATCTACAGTGTTTGTTTAAAACTGTTGAGAAAACAAGTTGAAAATATATAGGGTAATCACTATTTATAGAAGCAAGTGCACATATGTAGTTAGGTGTTGGGGGAGGGCTACACAAACAGAACAGAAAAATCCAGTGAAAAGCAATACTAAAAATCTTTAGTTCTTTATTCCTGCGATCAATTTATTAAGATTAAGATTAATGGTAAAAATCGGAAGGAGCAAGAATTCCTGGCCCCACTGCTAAGATTGCCAGTTGTGATGTTGAACCTGTCCTGCAGAAACTTGATCGAGACTTCAGCTACAATATTAAGAGGCAAAAAACCCAAAACTATCATTACACACCTAAATTGGATTAAGAAGTCTGTCTATAAACAGAGAGCAAACATAACTCTAATTCTTAGTAGAAAATTCTGACTCTACACCAACATATTAACATCACCAGATTCTCAAAAGAGCCTAAGACATTTTTTACAAAGCAAGCTGCAAGAGTATGTCCTGAAAATTTGTAGTGTGGTAGTTGTGTAGGGCAATGTGTTTCTAGAGTGTTAGATAGAATGTTGTTTTGAACATACTTTTAGTCATTGGTTACAATGTAATCTAATTATAACAGAGATGACTGACAACTGTAATTCCATTATGGACTATCTGTCTTTAATGAAACTCAATGACATTTCAGTCCATAGGCCTTTCCTATTTCAAAAATTTAAACTGATGGGATGTAAACCTTAGAAATATTATTATTTTCAGCTATAAAATAATCAGAAAATGTAGAAAATCAACTTCAATCATTCTGTTAAATCCACAAAAACTCTAAAACTGAAATGTCTTTAATATTCTTTGAGGGGTTTGTAACCTCACAACTGCTCTTGTAGAACATTTTCTGTTTAAATAATTTAACTGAGGGGGGGGAAGTGGATCATGAAGTAAGGAGTAGTTGTATAGCTACTTATTTATTTGATGTAACAGAGTTTACCGAATAGCATTGCAGGAAGAGTGTGTTTATGCTTTTTTCTATCATAAGGGGTAAAATAAAGAATAGCCTCTTAAGTATGTTAGCTAGATAGGGACTCCAGAGCTTCAAGATCAATGAGAATCATGGTTTTGTTAACGTCATCAACATGTTCATTTTTTTCAGCTCCATGTTCATGCTTGTCTTTTAACCCGGAAACAAGAAGGCTGTCCGTAGGTCTAGACAATGGTTCAATCTCAGTAAGTACATATAAATAAATTTTCCCATTGAAATACTTCCCTTTTGAGAAGTATGTATATATTTATTGTGCTGAGATTTTTAATTAGCATTTGCTAAATGACAGATTAACGTTGATCCTAGCTACTAATGACACTGACCGCTCGAGTGCAGAAAACAGAAGACCCATGACAAATTTTAAACTAACTACTGTATAAACTTGAGCTGAGTTTAGAGGAATTAGGCAACTAAACAAATTGTATGGGTTTACTTGTCCAATAACAAGTTTTTAATTTACCAACTTTGATCAAATTATTAATCACTTGTGCTAAATTGGTCTGGGAACACAGCAAATGGGCGTAAAGTTACTCTCAGAGCCATATGATGCATCTCAACTCATACAGTTAGCTCTTTATATGCAATATATAGCACTGTACAAAGACTGGTTCTGGTTACCCTCTTATTAATTCAGTGTTATGCAGATGTAATTCTCCTTTGAGAGAGAACTTCCTTCCGTGGAGTCTGTTCTGATTTACAGCAGCGTGAACGGGTCCATTTGCCTTTCAGTAACTTCTGAGAGATCCCCATGCGTGTAAAGAGAGCAGAATATTGAAGCAGAGATCTGCCATGTGGATCAAAGGGGCCCCGCTGTTGCCATTTGATTGTAATTATTATGGAAACTGTTACTTGGGGGTCTGATTAGACTAAGAGCTGTTTTTCGATGCTCAGGTGGCAGCGGTGATCACAGGCATTCTGTCATTCTTCCAAATGAGAATCTTGGTACTGTTACCTGTAGCTTTGACGTTTCATGGTCAGACCTTTTGCCATGTGCTTTACAAGGGGCCATATCTTAACATTGATTTGGAAGCTGAAACAAGTGTCAAAGTTAACTCGCCTTCTTGGTAAGCATGGTGTCCTATGGAGAGCACATGGCCCCCGTGCTTTGGGATCTGCCCTGTTTACCTGTGAGCTCTCTGGTAGGTTTTAAGGTGCTGGCTTTGACTTCTAAAGAATAAAATGACCTGGGAACAGCCTGCCTCAGACTGCATCTCCCCATTATATTCTGCTATAGTTGCAGTCAGCAGAAGTGCTGATGTGAAATCCTCATTAATCTAATAAAGAATGGGGCGGGGGGCTGACAGGGTGTTCTCTGTACAGGCTTCATGGAAGCCTTCCCTCCAGTCTGATTTAGTTTGCACTTGTCGTCTTTCAGCGCACACTGCACTTGTTTTGCCTGGCCTTTGAGGAGAGGGACAGGGTTACTATACTTACCAGCATAATGGAGTGTTGGTATTTTTCATCCTGCGTGTGTGAAACAGGGAGCTGATAGAAGTGTGTTTTGCATTTGTAATTCTAAATAATTGACAGGGCACTTGGATCCTCTAGGAGGACACATGTTGTTTGTTGTAAAGAAAGAAAATTGTGGCTTGTATGTTATTGAGTTTGTTGGTATAGGGCTACATCTACACACAAATTCTATTCTATCAGGCTATTTTTTCCTTGTGTTGGCCCTTTAAATGCTCTGACAGTACCAGCGTCATATATTAGCAGCAACAGCAAAAATCACATAGCATACAGATTTTTTTGTAATATTTCTCCAACATCTGAATTAGTCAAGCATTCAGAGGAATATCTGATTGCTAATGGTTCAGAAAGCAGCAGTTATGTTCTAAAATATAAAACAAAATTTCTGGGAAATATTTATGTTGGGCTAACTTTTGACTCAAAGTCCAGACTATTTCAAATACTTTGGTATAGGGCAGGGAAGGAATGCTACTTTCAGAAATCAAGGAAATGTGTTAAAATAATCTCTCCGCATGCACTTTTAAAATGAGACTGATTCCAGTAATATGCCTGGCATTTTGGTGAATGGGGTAGTGCATTGTAAGGAGGATGTTGGTGTATAGAGAGGCTGCATTACTGTCAAAATCAGTAGAGGGACAGATGTTCCACCAGAGCTGGTGAAAATGAGCTCAAAGACTGGTGGCTGAGATGATATACTGTTCTGTTTCCATTTAACTTAACCTCTGGCTAAAAGTTAATTAGAATCATTCAGCCATTTGTCATGGAGTAAAACAAAGTGGATGATAAACTTCCCTCCTTTTGCTCCTAGAAGTAACACAAGTGGCTATTTTCAAATTTTATAACTTTTCAGCTTAGAAGTTTAAATTTATAAGCAGAACCTTTAAACCAGATGACAGATTATGCCTCGCGGTGATTGATCTTAATCACCATTGACAGATTGCATACTTCGTTAGGAAATGGTGGCACTTAAAGCAAAATCATGTTGTATTTTTTTCTTGTGCTCCCACTCTGCAACCCCTTCCCCAAATCTTGGCCTGAAGTTGGGAAAGCTGTCTTTGAAGAGTACCTCTCATTCCATTGCTCCCTCCAAATCTTCAGGGCTATTTCAGGTCCCTTAGAGGCCAAGGGACTCTTCCCTCCAAAAACAAACTTTCTGCTCCAACATGAAGGAAAATTTTAAGTTTTTGGAGGAGATGCCAGTCTCCCATGCAAGTGGCTGTGAAGAAACCTCCCTTTTTATAAAGGTGTCTTAAAAGCTCTGCCTCCCTTTAATGATAAGGACATTTATACACTATCACTTATTCTCCTACTGTTCTTGTTGCAAGCAAAGATCTTGCATGATCTCAGGGCTTGTCTTCATGAGCACCTAATGAATGGCAGGCTAATATGTGGTAGACTTACACTCCAGCTTGATGCAAACTCGGCATTTGTGTGGACGGCAAGCCCTCAGTTGGGCCTCAAGGAAAAGATCCTATCAAATACCCCGTTCAGAACAATGACTCTTTATCATCAGGAAGAATTGATCTTAACATCTTCTTCTATCAGTTGCTCCTGCTAGATATTTAGAGACTTAGTCATATGGAGCGTTTTCAGTGTCTGTAACGGAATAACTGATGTTGGCTTGCTCACCCAGATTGTGTCAGTTAGAATCTCTTTCCTCAAGAGGCAAGAAGATAAAATCATAGTTTGTCACCCATAGTTTGCCAGCCTGTTGATCTGATTCATATTCTCTACAAAGTGAGTTACTTCAAAACTTGAGATCTTAAACTTTATTTTGCTTCTAAAGTATACCCTGTGAATTCTACTCTGCAAACTAGATCAAGGAGACTTTTAAACCCAGAATGAAAATCTTACTTCAAATCCAAACTCTGTGCAGAAGCCCCAACTCTTTCTGCATTTTCTGAAATCTTTTAATCCTTAATATCCTTAATCCTGAGCAATATTTCCCAGTTTTAAAAAAAAACCCACTTTGATCATCTTTCATAATGTCCCTTGGGGGATAAACAAAATCTTAACTGTAATTGCATAGTCAACAGTATCTTTTAAAGAGCCTTCATCCTTTTCTAATCCTGAAGCCAATCTGTTTACCTCTGGGGGAATGTACTCGCTACCGCACTCCAACAAAAGTGCTGTCTGCCACCCTTTCAAATAAGAGTCTAAAGTGGAAGCTGTCTCTGGGTATGTGTGTCCAAACTGTATAGTCTGTCAAGTGGGATTATGAGATCCTTGGGCCAAAGGTCATTTTTTTCTGCCTCTTCTACAACACTGAGCACCCTGTTAGCTACTAGCATAAATAATGTGTGAGGATAGTAGACTCTCAGTCTGCTCATTGATTGTCAAGAGAGTACTATTAGGATGCCTGTGTGGCCAAATTCAAGATTTTTCAGATGGGAAAAGATTAAAATTCGCAAAGGATATTACTTTAATTAAAATTTTAAGGGAAAATATTGGCCTCTCTATCTCAACTGTTGTTCAAAGGTTTATATGTGGCAATGGACTCCCCATCATTGGAAGCTTTTAAGAACAGGTTGGGCAAACATGTATCAGGGATGGTCTAGGGTTATGTGGTCTTCCCTGAGCACAAGGGGCTGGACTTAATGACTTCTCAAGGTCCTTTCCAGCCCTACATTTTTATCATTCTGTGACTGACTAAATAAGTGTATATTTAGAAACAAGTCAGACTGGCATTTGAAGGGTTCATCATAGCAAACAGTGTAGGTAAAAAGAGTCTAACAGACTTCTGAAGAGCCCAGTTACCTTGCCGATCAAAAATTTGTTTATAGCAGCAACTTCCATCCTGATAGGCAGTATGTGTAACCAATGTAGGCATTCAGAATTGTAAGTGGATGTGAAAGAACTCTTTATTTAAACAAACAAACAAAGCTTTTGTTTACAGCCCATTGTTGCTAGCCACAGAAGAGCAACAGACAGTTATCTTGGGGTCCATCTTTGTCAGATGTATCCGCCTCCAGTTTAAGTAATGATAGGTCCAGTACAAATGCATTTCCCTGAACACACACACGCACACCCCGAGTGGTCAACTAAGTGTTGCCAATTTAGTTGTTTTCCAACCCTCCCCTCTAAATTCAAACACCACTTCTAATTTCAATTACTGAGGAAGGTACTGTGGAAATAACCCTTACAATTTGTGGCAGATGTGTTCTGAACTTTGTGGGTGACCTCTATCTTTATTATGGACAGAGCCAAAAAGTTGTCTAACAACTGGCAATCAGTTGCTTTGACAATAGAACCATATTCCATGAAAATAGCAAATTTATTTATATATATATAGGTTTGTGTATCGTGTGTGTGTGTGTGTGTGTGTGTGTGTGTGTATGTATATAATAAAAATATAAAATTTAGTTAGAAAAATGAAAATCTACCTTTGTAGAGTTTTTAGAAATGAAATCCAGTATTCTGAGAGTGGAGACTAAACAAAACATATAGGTGCAGTAGGCATGACCTTCATGAGCAGGGCACCCTATATTAAAATACTTGTCCATTGGAGCAACTAATTCAATCATTTTTTGACAAGGATAGGGGAATGAAAATGCAGGAAAAGAAAACAGTGGTCAAAAGGGGGAAGGGAAGCAAAAAATTAAAAAAAAAAATGTTGAGGAAACACCCAAGAATGCGTAAAGAAGAGAGAATACAAAGCAAGAATGAGATGTAGCTATGGATTTTGTATGGGAAGGAAGAAAATATGGCCAAAACACAAGGATAAAAACCATGGATTGTGTTCAGGTTAATGGAACATTCTTTCTTATACATTGCACCTCCTGTTTAAGAAAGGAAAGGAGGGGTTAAAGTTTGTGTATAATAATAGTTTGTCTATTTTATATCTCTGTGTTACTAGCAAATATCTATCCACAATGTATTAAAGCATAAGTAGATAATCAATACATTGGTAATCTTTATTCCACTTTCACCTTTGCTAGACAGTGACCATCGTATTCCCTATACCACGACGCCATAATATTTTGTTACAAAGCATTTGAACAGTCTTTCATTGAAGACTAGTGATTAATATGGTCATGTTACCTAACTACCAAAGGCAAAATTGGAACTAGTTATGGGTGTGCATTGTATGTATACCAGCTTACTTCCTTCTGGAAAAATGTCGCAGGTTAATTTGAGGTGGGTAAAGATGGTGATGAGACTGGAGTTCACATGTTACTGATAGTTACATTAGTAGATGTTCAGGTAGATGATGTTGGTCCTGAGGACCCAACCATATCAGCCACACCATCAGGGACTCATTCACCTGCACATGTACTAATGTGATATATGCTATCATGTGCCAGCAATGCCCCTCTACCATGTACATTGGCCAAACTGGACTGTCTCTACATAAAAGAATAAATGGTCACAAATCGGACATCAGGAGTGGTAACATACAAAAGCCAGTAGGAGAACACTTCAATCTCCCTGGACATTCAATAACAGATTTAAAAATAACCATACTTCAACAAAAACACTTCAGAAACAGATTTAAAAGAGAAACTGCAGAACTAAAATTCATTCTCAAATTTAACACCATTAATTTGGGCTTGAATAGGGACTGGGAGTGGCTGGCTCACTACAAAAGCAGCTTTGCCTCTCCTGGAATTGACACCTACTCATCAATTATTGGGAGTGGACTACATCCACCCTGATCAAATTCACCCTGTCAACACTAGTTCTCCACTTGTGAGGTAACTCCCTTCTCTTCATGTGTCAGTATATAATGCCTGCATCTGTAACTTTCACTCCATGCATCTGAAGAAGTGGGTTTTTTACCCACGGATGCTTATGCCCAAATAAATCTGTTAGTCTTTAAGGTGCCACTGGGCTCCTTGTTTTTGTGGATACAGATTAACGTGGCTACCCCCAACACTTGACGCTATTGGGTATGTGACTGGGTTTGCTGTTGCCACACTAAAGTAGCTACCTCTGGTTCAAAACCCTTGAGTCCATGCACCACTGCAGTGTCATATGGAGCTTTAAACTTAAAGGTTAATAAGGTAGGAATGTTTAACTGTTACACATTGTGGCAAGTAAAGCGGACTTATTTTTTTCAGATAACGTCAGGAAAGTTAAATAACACTTCACACTAAGGAACCTTGCTCTAAATTAACATTACTGTGAAGCACTTGATGCTTTGGTTACATTGTTAGGATTTTTAGGGCAATAACTAATTGAAACTAACATTAATGGTGGAGCAGTTTCTTGCTGCTGTGAGGGAGAAAGTGTCAGGGTGACCTTGGACTAGAAATTCAGCGCACTTAATAGATTTGTTACCACTGTTAATTGTGCTCTGAATTGTAGTCTGCCGGTGCCAGGGGATAGCCATTGTGAAATGATTAGAGTAAGGGAACAGTAGGTGAAGTAGGGCACGTCAAGAGAGCGCAATTATAATTAACTTGCCAAGGAAACCTACAAACATCACACACTTGCTTTTGTGCTCTGTTTCTGCATAAACTGGTAAGACAAACCAGTCACATTTCATTTCTCAGTCCAGTGTTTGTAACCTTTGACTGACAGGCTGTAATATTCATTAGTCTGACCTCAATTTTAGTGGATCATATCCAGTGCCTTGGTATAATGGCCTCTTTTAGAGGAAGATTGTTCTGTTACTATTGTGAAATGGTTATCTCGGAGCCATTTTACTGCAGGCTGATTTTGGATTAAATTGGCCACCATTTTAAAGAGTTAACATAGACCTATAGCTACTTCACAGTGAGATCTGAGAATACCCTGGTTATTCTGTGAAACTTGGAAGCTATAGGGAAACATTGGCTTTTTTTAAATTACTACCAAGTATCTAGTCAAAGAATGGCTTTTATTAATTTTTATATACAATGTACTTTTCTTTACAAGTAGATTGAAGTACTAGTCATTCATTATTTTGGCAATTCTTGCAAACTGGATACCCCAGTACTCTGTGGCTTTTAAAACTTCATTTATTTTAAACATTTTTACCTAGCCCTGGTCTACACTGGTGGAATCGATGTAAGTTATGCTATTCACTAAGCTGAAGTTGCATAACTGAAGTCGATGTACTTAGATCGACTTAACCGTGGTGTCTTCACCATGGTGAGTTGACTGCTGCTGCTTCTCTGTCGACTCTATCTGCGCCTCTCGCGGTGCTGAAGTACAGGAGTCGACGGGAGAATGCTTGGGGGTCGATTTATGGCGTATCGATCTCCACTAGATTTATTACTGCCCGCCAGTCCGGCGGGTATTGTAGATATACCTGAGTCTCATTTTTCCCCTTACTCTGTGCTACCTTCACTTATTTCAGTCTCTGTGATCCTCTTCTCTTTCACTGAAGTCACAATAAGGATGATGATTTTCCCCCAGTGTCATGGTTGCTCTTTTCTTCTCGTGAAGTGTCTCAGCACTTGCTATCTTGTGCACTTTTAGCTTTCTCTCACTTGCTCATGTGTTGACTAAGCCTGTACCCATTTCATGCACCTATTTCCCTATGAAAGGACTCCATGAGCTTCAGCCCCAAAGTTATGCCATACTGCTTGAACATGTCCCCCTTCAATTGTTTTTTGTCTAGTCCATTATAAGTCACTTTTTTAGTGTCTGTGTCCACCATCAATCTGAGAATGAATTCTTATGATCCTACCACAAAACACAAACTCTGAGATCTGGGTATTAGGCCATTTGCAATCCAGTATCACAAGACTTGTATCTGATTCTTTTCACTGAGGCCAGTTCTCCCACAAAACTCAAGCAGATGAAGGACACCGGTGCTCCCTGTGAATACTAACTTGCATGGGGTTTGCCGCGCTGTGCTCCAAAGGCTGGAGACTGTTCTTCAGGTTTTCTTGTATGCTGATATTTTCATAAATAGTTCTTAAACTGTTAATATAACTTCTGTTGCTTTATTTTAAATCAGCACAAACCTGAGCAGCACTGGGAGGCTGACAACCTCCTCTAATATAACTGGCAAACAAGTGCTTGACTGAGGTTCCATACCACTCCTCCTCTCCCATCTAGAGAGAGCTTGTAATAATCCATGGTATTCCACAGATACACAGATTTAACTGTTCGCAGCCTCGTCTAAACACCAAAAAAGGAGAAATACTGAGTTTAAGGATGGTACAAAGGGATATAGAATCACCAGTGGGATGAAATTAAGCAAAAGGAAATATGACCTTAATATCTATCAAAACTTCCCAACACACAGATCCGTTGAGATTTGAAACTAGATAGAACACAATGAGGAATAATCTAACACTGGTAAGGGGTTGGGCTAGGGCTATTGCATCACTAAATTGAATTACGGGTACCTGGGCTCTGACCTATGTTTAACCAGGAGAGGGCAGTAGAACACAGGGACACACATTGAATTGAAGCCCCAGTTGACTTGAGAAACTAAATTATTTGGGATGTACTTGATCCCAGGTCTCCCATTCTGTGGCATGTTGTTGGCTAATAGCTAAGTCATTAACTTGGGCCAGCTTGCTTTTAAATTTTTTGTTTGCCACTTTTTCCACCTCCATTTCATTCAAAGTCACTATTGTGAAATCACTTACTGGGCAGATTGCAAAGGTAAAATACTCTGGTAGTAGTGGAATTTACTAGTCATGTATTTATTTTAAAGGAAACTATTTGTATTGGACTACAAAGTTCTAGCTAATGTTGGATTTGAACTTGGTTGAAAATCTATATTTTATGTAAATTCAAATAGAGCACAGACTTATTTGCAAATATTTCACATTTCTAAACATTATTTCATTTTTACAGGAGTTTATTTTATCAGAAGATTACAACAAGATGACACCAGTCAAAAGTTACCAGGGTAAGAAATGCAATCAGTCTTTGTTGGCAGAGTTATATTTTACATTTGTTAATGTCATCAATAGGTTTTTTTTTTTTTTTTTTAAAAAAGCATTCTCTTTTGCAGTAGAAAGGAAGAAAGTGTTATTTCCTGTAATTATTGATTTACTAATATAAAATCTTGGTTTATCATTAGATTGATACTATACTATGTTTATTCTGAGATTACAAAAGTGGAAAAAAATGATTTGTTTAAAATGGTTTAGTCAGAAATGTGTTGGTGTGGGGTTCCCCCCCCCCCCCAAATAAATTCTTTAAAATCCAATCTTTCTGTTTGAATCTTTGGCAGTCCCAGCATATCTAATGACAATATCTAAAACTCCTGTCCCCTTTTATCTTAAATGCCCACATCTATTTAAAGAGACCAGTCTCTCATACATTTTGAAGTATAGATATCTTACTCTAAGATCAAGCAAAACTAATCTGTATCTTCCTCCTAATAGCATTATAATGTTCACTAATGGGCTCTTCTAAATGACCAAGCTGTCCTTACTCTTGTTTGTTAGGTCACAACGGTGTTTTATACTAGTATTCATCATAAATTCAATGTCAACTGATGACTAGTCGTTTTTTGTTTTTTTTCTTGTATCTCTTCCTTTGACATGTAGGTAACTCTATCCTGCATCATATAAGTATGGTGTTTCCGCATAGAAACCTCTAACGCTGATTAGTGTTCAAAAGATTAATGTGAATTATTTCAAAGTTCTGTGTTTAGAAAGGTTAAAAATAAGACAGTCATTCCTTCAAGAGATGTTTCTTTGGGGTCACTTTGTTACATACCCCTGAAAGCATAAAAAGAATCCGGATCTTCAAGAATGAAGGTGAAACACATTTTTTTCCTTTTATAAGTCTTACTTCAGATCACTTTCACTTAAGCTCTCTGGTGTGTTATAACATCAAGCAAGAAAATATAAGTAGGTTTTTGTTAATGTGTACTGTACACAGAATCAAAGTAAGAGGTATGTGCATATCTTAAGACTCTCTGGATTGGTTTTACAGACACTCCCCAATTTATGCAAGTGTTCCATTCTGGAATGCCTTGCGTAACCCGAATTTTGCGTAAGTCGGAAACGTATACCTGACAATTACGCGCAAAAAACCCCAAGCCCTCCTATTTCTAGTTTATGGAACTTTTTCTGTAAGTGCAAGTTTGCGTAAGTCAGGTTTGCATAATCCGGGGGGCGTCTGTAATAATAAAAAAAACTCTTGTACTGTGTCATATCGTCTGACGAATATGCTGGTAAGGCCTTGATCCACTTACACACGTGCCTTTAGTTGATTTAAATTAAAAAAGTCTCATTGACTGCAGTGGCACAATAAGCTTACCTGCATGCATTGGAGGCTGCAGGATCAGAACCTAAATGGAATTCATTAGTGGGGGAGATGAAGAGTGAGCTGAAATCTCCCTTGTCCTGCTACCCTACCATCTTTCTCAATGCTCATGCATGTGTCTACATTGACATACAATAATATGTACATACAGATTTCTTGCTATTCCTGAATTAGTGTTCAGTACTGCCATTGCCTGAAAATTCTGTAGTATGATGCAGTGTAACTGATGCAAGGGAAATTCTCTTATTTCCCCCACCCATTGCAGCAGGCTTACCAGAGAGGCATCACTCTGTATCTCAGTGAGCTCAATAGATGAAGGCTGGCACTTCTGACCAGTTAAATACAGGGCGTATTGGCTTAAAAAAATTCAGTTGATCTTTTGTGCTGTCAGCCCCACTTTCATGGTTACAAAATGGGTTTGGAGGCCTATAGGAATAGGAGTGGTTCAAACTCTGTTGCAGGTTAGAGTATATGCAGCTGAATGGGACATGTTCCTGGTCCAGTAACTCCTCACTTAATGTTGTAGTTATGTTTCTGAAAAATGCGACTTTAAGAGAAACGATGTTAAGCGAATCCAATTTCCCCATAAGATTTCATGTAAATGAGGAGGTTAGGTTCCAGGGAAATTTTTTTTCAACAGACAAAAGACCATATTATATACACAGTATATGTTTTAAACAAACAACTATAATACTGGTACACAGTGATGATGATTATGAAGCTTGGTTGAGGTGGAGCAGTCATAGGGTGGGATATTTCCCTTACTGCTAAATGATGAACTTGCAATTGGCTGAGCCCTCAAGGGTTAACTCTCTCACTCTACAAGGCGCCAGGAATGGAGGGAGATATGTGCATTTCCCCTTTCAGTACATTGCCTTGTTAATTAGATCAGGTTGCTGAGACCACAGCTGCTGCAAGCTCCCTCCGTCCTGAGCCCTGGTGTGTCCCCACTGCTCTATGAAAGATGGGGTAAGCTGTGTGCGGGGGAAGGGGGACACCCTGACATTAGGCCCCCTCTTCCTTCCCTCCCCACAGCACAGCACGCAGGAGTCTCGGGGAGCAGCTCCAAGGCAGGGGGATGGGACAGCTGCAATTGCTAGCCTGCTGGGCAGCTGCTGCACAGGGAACTTAGGGGAGCAGGGAGCTGATGGAGGGGGCTGCCAGTCCACCCTGGTTCCAAGCCCCCACCAGCTAGCTGCAAAAGGCTGCTCTTCCTGCAAGTAGTAGACCAAGCAGGCGGCTGCGAAACGACGTTAGAAGGGAGCATGTTCCCTAATTGATCAGCAATGTAACAATGAAACAACATTAACAGGAACAACTTTAAGTGAGGAGTTACTGTACAGCTTAAATTTTAGTCTAGTAAACTGGCCCATTTGCTATAGAAGTTTGGAGGCCACTGTTAGAGCCACATGTGTTAATTGTGTTACCAGGCCATGAGGAACCTCATCCTGAAAAGTGGGGGAACTAGTGACACATGTTAACACTGATTTTACATCCTTGACTAGAACAAATTCCTCCATACGATTCAACAGACAATATGCATATATTTGTGTAGTGTATGCAACAACAAAAATCTGTGCTTTATTTGAGCATTGTGTTCTGAGTAATTTTGCTTTTTAAAAAAATACCAGTTTAGAATATAGCTGCAAAGATATTTGATATCTTCCCAGTGTCAACTTTCACATAAACAGATACAAGCAGCCTACTTTGCCTGACATATGTCTCAAAGTCACAGAACACTAGTAATGCAGTAGGTTTGTGTATTATTGAGGAGTATGACATTCACTGTTATGATACAGCTAAGAATAAATCTGTAAGCTTTTTTTCAAACTACTTTTTTTACTTAAATCTGTCAGTCAGCACTTCACAGTTCAGCCCAGAGGTCACTGATTTAAAGAATCAGTGATAGGTAGAGTGCCGTTTCTTAGGTTAAAACCCCTTGAGGGTTTTATTTATGTAGAAGTACAAATCTATTTGTTCAGCTGTTTTATTGATATTGACCAGCTGTGATTTTTATATAGCACTTTTTTCAACATCCTATTTGAATAACTATCTGGTGTGCCATATATGTGCAGTTTTCATGTGCACTGTTTGCATCTCACCTGTAACATCAAGTGGTCGGACAGAATATCAAACATCGAAGTCCTGGACTGACCCCTGCATGACTAGCATTGGATCTGTGATCATAGAGGGGCAACTTGGCTGGGCTGGTCACCTCACATGCCTGGACAATACAACTCCCCAAAGCCATGCTTTATGGACAATTGAAAACGAGAGCACGTGTGCTGGGGGACCAGTGAAAGCAATATAAGCACAGTCTCAAAGCTCACCTAAAAGCTGACTTGGGGTACGTCTACACTACTCGCCGCATCGGCGGGTAGCGATCGATCTATCGGGGATCGATTTATCGCATGTAGCGCAGATGCGATAAATCGATCCCCGATCACTCTCCCGTCGACTGCTGAACTCCAGCTCAGCGAGAGGCGGAAGCAAAATCGACAGGAGAGTCGCGGCTGTCGATCCCGCACCATGAGGACGTGAAGTAAGTGATTCTAAGTCGATCTAAGATACGTCGACTTCAGCTACGCTATTCTCGTAGCTGAAGTTGCGTATCTTAGATCAAGCAGCAAAGAATCCTGTGGCACCTTATAGACTAACAGACGTTTTGATCGATATTCTCCCCCTGCCCTCCCAGTGTAGACCAGGCCTAAGTCAATCCAAATGCAGGAGAAATTGCTGCTGCCGATGGCAACAGGCCTATTGATCTGTCTTAAAAGCCATTGAGAACAGCAGAACAGAAAAAACCAAAAAGAGGTGGGAGTAAAGAAACTTGCAGCCACATCTGCCTGACATGTGGATGCATTTGCAAATCCCTCATCGTTTTCCATTCGCACAAGGAGATGCACTGAATCAAACTGACTGATTTGTCATCTGTGACCAGGACTCCAACAATGTGTGTACAGCGCTAAAACTTTTCTTTAGTTTAAGGCTCTGTCTACGCTAAATCTTCAGAAAACCTGTGATTGCGTTTCCACCTGCATGGTCCCACCAGTGATAACAATGCTGGGAGTGTAGACAAGGCATGGGTGTTTGTACCACTGTTATCGAAGCCTGCTCAGTAAGTCAAAAAATCCCAGCCTTGAGTTCTGCCATGCTAGTGTTACCAATGGTGATACTGCAGTGATGGGAGTTTTCCTGAAAAATGCAGGTGTAAGCAGAAGTATATTACAGTAGCACCGCAGAGTTATGAACATCTCAGTAATGGAGGTTGTTTGTAACTCTGAACATTTTAAAAATGTTACACTGTTTAAAACTGAACATTAACTTAATACAGCTCTGAAACTTTACTAAGAAGAAAAATGCTGCTTTCCCTTTATTTGTTTAGTAGTTTACATTTAACATAGTACTATACTGCATTTACTTTTTCTTTGGTCTCTGCTGCTGCCTAATTGCGTATTGCCAGTTCCAAATAAGATGTGTGGTTGACTGGTCAGTTTGTAACTCTGGTGTTCGTAGCTCTGAGGTTCTACTGTATCATACAGACATAAAGCTTGCAAGATTGGGCTGTTACATATGTAGTTAGTCACATGACCAATCCTATTAGGACATCACTTAGACTTACAGATGTGAGTAAAGGCTTGCAGGATTGGACCCTAGACGTGGTTTAGTGTGAAGGGATTAATGTTCGTGGATTTTTTGGATAGCAGAGGAGTGACTCTCTTCAGTGTTATATGTCTGTTTTTTTTCTGCTTGATTTTCCAGCTCACCAAGGCAGAGTTATGATGATTCTGTTTGTCCTGGAGATGGAATGGGTGTTAAGCACAGGACAGGACAAGCAATTCACATGGCATTGCTCGGAGAGTGGGCAGCGGCTCGGAGGGTATCGCACCAGTGCGGGGGCCTGTGGCCTGCAGTATCCTTTGTTTAAATCTTAGCTTTTCTCTGATTCTTTTGTCTTTGGCACATCTTTGTTTAAAACAGCCATTTTCAGGCCTGCATCATCTTAACCATCTATATTCAAAACCTTACAAGGAAATAATTTTTAAAACTCAGTTAAAAATTGTCAGCCCTCATAGCTTTGTCCACTTTATGCATGAGGTATATTTAGCTTTAAACCATTGATTTCTAAATGTTTCTATGACCTATCCGTTCTTAAAAGCTGCATCCTATTGTGGTCTCATTGTAAGAAAGAGATTGATGGGAGCTTCATTTAAAACACACTTTTTCTTTTGGGAATTATAATAGCAGCAAAGTAGGTCAATGATCAGGTCCGTGCGTGTGCGCACACATGGCAAAAATTAAATGACTTTATATGAAATAATGAGCACATATTCTCTACCTTGGAACAGAACAATGTGCTTTTGAAATATGGGCTCAGCTGGAGAGTAAATGATTCCTGAAATGTTACTCGCAAACAGGTTAATTCTCCAAGATCTTTCCCTAGTTGCCTGACAGAAGAAATGTCGAGACTCTCCTTTGATCAGTGTTACACTGTAAATTTAAAAACCAGTCTTTTAGAAAGACTGAGACAATGGAGATTTCAGTGAGTTGTTAGTGAAACTGTGCTCTTATAGTGTCTACAATGCACTAACAGCCCATTTTACTAGTTTGAGAACCTGAAGATCAAATTGTACAGAAATTGGTTTCAAATCAAACAAGTGAAAATGACCAGCCTTTTTGCTCTATCCAGGCTGAGTGAAATGCAAAAAAGTATAAATAGTGAAGAGTAAATTCCACTTTTAAAATATTTTCCCTTATTGATGTTAAGTATTGATTAACACAGGATCTTGTTGTCATTTCTGTTGGATAGTTCCCTTTAGGGGTCTGGGAAGTCTTCCCACAGTTTGGATACCATTTGAACTGGACCCTTAGATCATGTCAGAATGGCCGCTCCCGTGTTTGTATTAACACCAGCAAATATAAGTAATAGATTGGTAGTGCTAACAACTCCTTTACCCTGTTAATTCCAGACTCTGTTCTCTGCTGTGCCTCTTGTTTCAGAGTACATAGTTCTTTGGGCATGTGTACATTGCGAAAAAAACGCATGCAGGAGAGAGAGAGAGAGAGAGAGAGAGAGAGAGAGAGAGAGAGAGAGAGACACTCAAAGCCTGGGTCTATAGCAGGGGTCTCAAATAGGATGACCAGACAGCAAATGTGAAAAATTGGGACAGAGGGTGGGGGGTAATAGGAGCCTATATAAGAAAAAGACCCAAAAATCGGGACTGTCCCTATAAAATCAGGATATCTGGTCACCGTAGTCTCAAACTCAGTTTACCTTAGGGCCAGTGTCAGTCCTCAAATCCTCCCAGCAGGCCAATAATGTAACCAAAGATGATGATCAGAAAATAAAATGTTTATATTGCATTTTTTATTTTGAATTTCTTAGAAATAATAAAGCTGTCACACAACTTTATACAATTCTTTGCCTGTCAGAGTTTTTAGTGTTTGCCAGACACCTGGCAATGCTTCAGTTCTGTCAGTTTGTTGATGTTTGGCCTCCGTGACTGAGCAGTTGCACACCTTGCTGCAATCCTGAAGGTTTCATCAGATAGTTGTGTTGAGTATTTTGACCTGTTTATATTCATTGTGGAAAAAAGTGATGCTGACTCAGCCCGGCAACCAATGATGAGATCTGTCCCTCTTCCCTAGCCAATGGGCGCGGGGGGGGGGGGGGGGGCGAGGAGTACTACGGGGCCTGTGACGACTCCTCCTGTGACTCCTCCATAGGCCACAGTGGGGAGGCTCTCGGGCCGCAGATGGCCCGCAGCCGGGGAGTTTGAGACCCCTAGTCTAGACTCTCATTTGTAGGTCTTGCACTTCAGTGCTAAAAATAGCCATGTAGACATTCACGTCTGAAACTCAGCCCCTCCCCTGGCGTCGGAGCCCAAGCTCCAACCGGAGCAGGAACGTCTATGTGGCTGTTCTTTTTAGCACCGTAGCACAAGCCCAAGTCTGTACCCGGCTCTGAGACTCATTGTTGTGGGCCTTTTGCTGTGTGAATGTACCCTTTGATTATAAAAGAAATTAGTGCAATGCAGCCTGTCAATGCTAATAACCCAGGGACGGGCAAACTTCTTGGCCTGAGGGCCGCTTCGGGTTTCTGAAATTATATGGAGGGACGATTAGGGGAGGCTGTGCCTCCCCAAATGGCCAGGTGTGGCACAGCCCCCATCCCCTATCCGACCCTCCCTGCTTCTCATCCCCTGATGTGCCCCCTCCCCCCAGGACCCCTGCCCCATTCACCCCCTGCTCTCTGTCCCCTGATGACCACTGGAGCCCCCGCCCCTAACTGCCCCCCACTGCCCCATCCAACCCCCCCTCTCCTTCCTGACTGCCCCCCCCGGACCCCTGCCCCATCCAACCACCCCTTCTCCCTGACTACCACCAGACCTGCCCCGCACTACCCCATCCAACCCTCCCTCTCCTTCCTGACTCCTCTCCCCCATGGACCCCTGCCCCATTCAACCACCCCTTCTCCCTGCCCCTTGCTGCCCCATCCAACCCCTCCTCTCATTCTCCTCACCCCCTACCCTGTTCCCTACCCCCATTCAACCCTCCTGTTCCCTGTCCTCTGACCGCCCTGGCCCCTGACCACCACCCCAAACTTTCCTGCCCTCTATCCGACCCCCCCCATGCTCCCTGCCCTCTGACGGCGCTGCCTGGAGCACTGGCTGGCAGCACGGCTGCAGCAGGACAGGCAGCTGTGCCGCCCGGCTGGAGCCAGCCACGCCCTGCACAGCACAGAGCACCAGGTCAGGCCGTGGCTCTGCAGTTGCACTGCCCCAGGAGCTCGCAGCTCTGCCACCCAGAGCATTGTGCTGGTGGCACAGTGAGCTGAGGCTGTGGGGAAAGAGGAACAGCAGAGGAGGAGCCAGGGGCTAGCCTCCTGGGCCAGGAGCTCAGGGGTCAGGCAGGAGGTTCCACGGACCAGATGTGGCCCGGGGGCCATAGTTTGCCCACCTCTGTAATAACCCATTCTTCAAATATGAGGTGTGACTAAAATTAGATTGAGGAGATACAACCTGTCAAAACGGATTATTCCAGTAATTAGTTGTAATCTCGCCATGTTTAGACCACACTTCAGGATGCACCTGTTCAAACTGGCATTTCCCCAAATATGTCATAAGACACAAACCAGCTCTATCAAAGAACAGCCACTGCCACCTACTAGAAACCATTTTAGAAGGAAGGAGGAGTCATCTTCCTAGAGGTAACTGATCTATCTATAATCCTAGAGAGCACAATGGTACTGCAACGGGCGTACTGTAAATGCAAATATAATAGTGGTTATTTCCAACTATGATTCCAGTGTAATACAATAATTAGTATTTAAACAAAAAAATCTAGTAACTGCTATGTAACTTCATAAAAATGCAACATATTCTTATAGATACATCCCAGAATTCAGAACCTCTGTCTAGCCTTTATAAAAGATTCCTCAATGCTTTCAATCAGATTTGATGTTGAGACCCGACATGTGTTTATAGGTGATCATTCTGGGCAGGTGACCATTCTCAAACTAGAGCAAGTGAACTGCAGCCTTGTCACAGCATTTAAGGGACATACAGGTACAGTTTAAAGTTAAATAATCATCTCTGGTTCTTCATATAGGCTCTGCATTACCATGGGATGAACTGAATTTGTAAGCAGCTGTGATGGTTTGAATTGAAGAAATGTCTGTATTTTGTGGGGCACAATAGATGAGCTTAAACTGTCAACAAGGTAAAGGGTGGGAATTCTGTATTACTAAAAACAGGAGAGAACCCTGACTTTAATCTTGAAAATTCTGCACCTTAATGTACTTTGGTGGGAAAGTGCTGCAACAACAAAGCAAGCCCTGATGGAGGAAGACCTTAGTAGAGAAAGTCCCGATCCTGCTAACACATGCATGTGAGGAGTCCCATTTGTAGTCAATTGAATTGCTCAGGGTTTTGAATGCTATGTGCAGTGTTTCCAGGGTGTGACTGGAAGCATGTAAGGAGTTGATCTTTAAAAGTACAGTACACATTGCAGGAGCTGACTGATCACTTTGCTCCTGGGGCTCTCGCATTGTCCTGGTGGTTGCTGTGTCAGTCCACCATATAGCAGGTGCCTATGGAGATGGGGGTTGATGGCTCGTTCTTCATTGATCAATTTATTTTCCTCCTATGGCTGTTCTTTGGCCTCAGTGGACCTCCGTATTGGCCTACCACTCCACTTCCCACATCCTCAGCATCAGCTGACTGGTCTGAAGTGTTTTGACAACCCACTAACTTACTTGCTTTGAGGCAAGGCTGCTCAGTTCTCATCCTGCAATTTTTGTGGTGGCATCGCCTCTCATTACTCCCCAGTGTCTCCACTTTTAATCGCAAACTCTGCCTGCAGGGTGTGGAGATGAGTGTCCGCATAGCAGCTCTTTGACCACTCATGAGGTAACTTCCTATCCCAGGATTCGCTGGGCTCAGTCTGCATGAGTTACAGAGCTGGGACCGGGCTCTGCACCAACAGAAACGCAGGATTAGAATTTGGCTCTGGTTTCCTAGGCTTTTCAGTGGGGCTCATTCTGTGCCAGACCTTTCAGTTGAGAAGTCTGCAGTGTGCTGGTGCACATGGAGGGTGTGTTGGATGTGTTTAAACTTAAGTCACATCTCTTTAAGTTGAGACTCACTTGATTACATTCTTCCCTTCCACTTTCAGTTGTAATGAAATAACCGTATTGTCTTTTGTTTTAGGTGGTGTCACTGCTCTTTGTTGGGACCCAGTGCAACGAGTTTTGTTCTCAGGCAGTTCAGATCATTCCATTATTATGTGGGACATAGGAGGAAGAAAAGGAACAGCCATTGAATTACAAGGACACAAGTACGTTTGAAGAGTTTTTCCTCCTCCTGGGTTTAGGGGAGAAAAACAAAATGAAGCAGAACCAAGGAATATATTCATTATGTCTGTGCATGGGATTTGTGTGTGACTTCCTGTATCTTTGTATATTACCAATGTTAACTACAATTAATGAGAGGTTGTATTCCCCATCGGGTTCTATCTTCATCCACCCCTTGAAGGAGCACAAGATTTGGAGTACCAGCCACTTAAACTCCATGCTAACCAAATATTTTTTAAATGTGAATGTATGTAGAATCCAGGCTGTACCCAAGGTGCTCTGTACCCAAGGTGCTCTGTCTAATTAGCTATCATTTGTCAAAGTGTTAAATGTGTGTTCCTAAGCATCAGCAACTAAGCAAGGCAGAACTGGCTCCTGCTGTTGTAAAGGGGAATACACTAGAGGTATGAACCAGACTTAATAGACTTAGAGAGGAGGAGATGACTTGGTACTTTTGGTCTAATGCAATATTAAAGACTAATTTCACACGTGTGCTTTTCCAACCATTGAATTACTGTGACTGTGCAGACTGACGGTTCAAAGGAACTTTCTGCTTGGCTGGTTGGGCTCCCTTGATTTTGTGGTTCTGTACCACTCCTCACTGAAACACTCAATCTTGATGTCTATTTATATTAAAGTCTACTGCTGTGTGCCCTGCGGTGGCTCATTGTTGTAGCATCACAGCATCTAACGTGCAGGCAAACCTCTGTATCTTATTTGCAGTATGACAGTGTTGGAGAACATGCTGGTTCAGTGATGTAATGCATTGCATTAGATAGAACCACAGTAAAGATAGCATTTCCACACAGTGCTTCCTTCGAGTTGGCAAGTCATAGATATACAGTAGAGTGGCACTGTTCCAAATTGCCTTCTAAAAGCTTTGCTACATAGAGGAGCATCCATATACAAGATAATGGACCAGTATTAAAGCACTTCTCAGTATGCGCCTGGCTTGGTGTCAAGCAGTGCTGGTGCCAAAGTGTGGGGTGAAGATTCTGACCTATTCTCAGGGTATGTCTACACTACGAAATTAGGTTGATTTTATAGACATCGATTTTTAGAAATGGATTTTATACAGTCGACTGCATATGTCCACACTAAGCACATAGTTGGTGGAGTGAATCCTCACTACTGTGGCTAGCATCGACTTACGGAGCAGTGCACTGTGGGTAGCTATCACACGGTTCCTGCAGTCTCCACCGCCCCTTGGAATTCTGGGTTAAGCTCCCAGTCCCTGATGGGGCAAAAATATTGTTGTGGGTGGTTTTGGGTACATGTCATCAGTAATCCCTCCCTCCATGAAAGCAACGGCAGGCAATCGTTTCACGGCTATTTTCCGTGCAGACGCAGTACCATGGGAAGCATGCAGCCTGCTCAGCTCAGCTCACTGACACCGCCACTATTGTGTGCTGCTGGCAGCAGATGGAGCAATAGGACTGCAAACCATTGTCGTCATCATACACTGCTTCCGCTGCAACTCTCCTTTCCTGCTCTCCTTCAGACACCATACCACAGCAAACGTGCAGCCCGCTCAGCTCGCCAACACCACCACTGTTGTGTCCTGGGTGCTGCTGGCAGCAGACGGTGCAGTAGGACTGCAAACCATCGTCGTCATACACCACTTTCTATGCAACTCTGCTCTGCTGATATTGCCTCAACAGCAAATTTCTCCATGTTGTCTGTCATGGGCTCCCGGGTTCTTGGGAAATGTGCTTGGTGCTAACCATCATCCAGAACCACTTCCGCTGCAATTCTGCTCTCCTGGTGCCTTGAATCCACCTCGCAGGTCCTCTCATTGTTCGATATAAATATCTATTCTTGTGGCATCCGTCATCTACCGATTCCGCAGCAACTCTGCTTTCCTGCTCTCCCTCAGATGCCATATCACAGCAAGCATGGAGCCTGCTCAGCTCACCGCTGCTGTTGTGAGTGTTGTAAGCACCTCACACATTATCCTGCAGTATGCACAGAACCAGAACCTGCAAAAGGAGGCGATGACTGCACGATCATGATAGTGATGAGGACATGGACACAGACTTCTCTCAAGGCACAGGACCTGGCAATTTGGACATCATGGTGGTAATGGGGCAGGTTCATACTGTGGAACGTGGATTCTAGGCCCAGGAAACAAGCGCAGACTGGTGGGACTGCATAGTGTTGCAGGTCTGGAATGATTCCAAGTGGCTGCAAAACATTTGCATGCGTAAGGGCACTTTCATGGAACTTTGATTTGCTTTCCCCTGCACTGAAGCGCAACAATACCAAGGTGAGAGCAGCCCTCACAGCTGAGAAGCGAGTGGCAATAGCCCTCTGGAAGCTTGCAACGCTAGACAGCTACCGGTCAGTCGAGAATCAACTTGGAGTGGGTAAATCTACTATGGGGGTTGCTGTGATCCAGGTAGCTAACAATCACTGAGCTGCTGCTATCAAGGGTAGTGACTCTGGGAAATGTGCAGCTCATAGTGAATGGCTTTGCTGCAACGAGATTCCCTAGCTGTGGTGGGGCAATAGGGATATGCATTCCATCTGTCTGGGAACTGGACCTCCTTGGCAGCCAGTACATAAACCACAAAGGGTACTTTTCAGTGATGCTGCAAGCATCCATTTCAGTGATGGATCAACAAGGGACATTTCACCGACATCAATGTTGGATGGCCGGGAAAGGTACATGACGCTTGCATCTTCAGGAACCTGGTCTGTTTGAACAACTTCAGGAAGGGACTTACTTCCCAGACCAGAAAATAACTGTTGGGGACATTGAAATGCCTGTAGTTATCCTTGGGTACCCAGCCTGCCCCTTAATGCTATGGCCCATGAAGCCATACATAGGCACCCTGGACAGTAGTAAGGAGCTGTTCAACTATAGGCTGAGCAAGTGCAGAATGGTGGTAGAATGTGCATTTGGATGTTTAAAAGTGCGCTGGTGCAGTTTACTGAGTCGGTTAGACTTCAGCGAAACCAATATTCCAATTGTTATTGCCACTTGCTGTGTGCTCCACAATATCAGTGAGAAGTAAGGGGGAGACATTTTATGACTGGGTAGCTGGTTGAAGTAAATCGCCTGGCCACTGATTACACACAGCAAGACACCAGTATGATTAGAAGAGCGCAGCAGGACATGCTGCGCATCAGAGAAGCTTTGAAAACCAGTTTCATGACTGGCCAGGCTTCAGTGTGACAGTTCTGTTTGTTTCTCCTTGATGAAAACCTGCCCCCTTGGTTCACTCTACTTCCCTGTAAGCCAACTGCCCTCCCACCTTCAATCACCTCTTGCAGCGGCAATAAAGTCAATATTGTTGCAGAATCATACATTCTTTATTAATTCATCACACAAATAGGGGAATAACTGCCAACGTAGCCCAGGGGGAGTGGGTGAGGGTAGGAGGGAAGGACAAGGACACACTGCACTGTAAAACATATTGAATGCCAGCCTTCTGTTGCTTGGGCAGCCCTCTGGGGTGGAATGGTTGGGTGGCTGGAGCCCCACTCCTCTCTCTCCTCCATTCTTGGGCATCTGAGTGAGGAGACTATGGAACTTGGGGAGGAGGGCAGGGGCTGCCATCGCAGTCTGTGCTCTTGCTGTATTTCCTGCAGCTCCACCAGACGCCGGAGCATATTGGTTTGATCCCCACAGTAGCCTCAGCATTGCATCCTGTCTCCTCTCATCGCGCTGCCGCCACCTTTCATCTCGCTCGTCCCTTCTGTCCTCACGTTCATTTTCTGCTTTCCTGGACTCTGACATTATTTGCCTCCATGCATTCTGCTGATCTCTTTCAGTGCAGGAGGACTGTGTGAGCTCAGAGAACATTTCATCGCGAGTGCAGTTTTTTTTGCCTCCTTATCTGCGCTAACCTCTGGGACAGAGATGAGCGGGGGAGCGTTGAAACACTTGCAGCTACGGGAGGAAAAAAGAGAATTCTTAAACAAGGCACATCTTAGAAAACAATGAGTAGACTCTCTTTCACGGTGAACCAAGCTGTTAACATTACATAGCACATGTGCTTTCAGTACAAGGTCGCATTTTGCCTCTTATATCGAGGGTCTGCTGGTTTGGGGTGAGAGAACACACGCAGGGCCGAGTAACAGAATTCGGCTTGCAGGCAGGCATGGTAAGCCACAGTCTTTTGGCTTCTTCAACTGTCATAACGTGGCAATGGTTTCAAACAGCAGCGCCCTCCTTTCCCATACCAAGCACCCATTGGGCTGGCCATTTAAAAGGAGGTGCTGTACTGGCCAGGAATGCATCCAAAGTCTTCAGGGCAAATTAATCATTAAACATGCTTGCTTTTAAACCATGCATTATATTTACAAAGGTACACTCATCAGAGGTGCCTTCTCTGGCTTCATGATCCATGAGCCCGGGTTGGGAAGGTATTGGCTCCAGGGTGGTAAACAGTGCCTGACTGTCGGGGAGAATGGTTTCTCTATTTGCATGCTGTGCGCTATCCTCCTCCTTCATCTCATCTTCCTCATCTCCAAAATCCTCATCCCTGTTGTGTGAGACTCCCCCCTTGCAGGTGTCAGAAGACAGGGGTAGGGTAGTGGTGGTACCCTCCCCCCCAGAATTGCATGCAGCTCATCGCTGGGGCTCTGACCTGGAGTGGCTGTTTGCCTCTTTGTCTTTTTGGTAGGCTTATCTGAGCTCATTAATTTTCAGGCAGCACTGCTATGGGTCCCTGTTGTAGCCTCTGTCCATTGTGTCCTTAGAGATTTTTTTCAAATATTTTGGCATTTCGTCTTTTGGAACCGAGTTCTGTTAGCGCAGACTCGTCTCCCCAAACAGCAGTCAAATCCAATACATCCTGTTCGGTCCATGCTGGAGCTCTTTTGCGATTCTGGGACTGGATGGTCACCTATGCTGATCAGCTCGCCATGCTGGCCAAACAGGAAATGAAATTCAAAAGTTCCTGGGGCTTTTTCTTGTCTACCTGGCCAGTGCATCTGAGTTGAGAGTGCTGTCCAGAGCAGTCACTATAGAGTACTGTGGGATGGCTCCCGGAGGCCAATACAGTCAAATTACATCCACACTACCTCAAATTCAACCTGACGACAATGTTGATTTCAGTGCTACTCCCCTCGTCGGGGAGGAGTACAGAAATAGATTTTAAGAGCCCTTTAAGTCAACAAAAATGGCTTTGTCATGTGGACGGGTCCAGGGTTAAATCAATTTAACGCAGCTAAATTCGACCTAAACTTGTAGTGTAGACCAGGTTCCATGCACTAAACCCCTGCCCCCCCGAAGATCCATTTCTTCTGGAGGCCCCCCCAAAAAAGACCAGTGCAAGAAAACAAAGTGAGCTCAAGTAATTCCTTCCCCCTTGGTCTCAGTGTCTTCTTTCTGTGCCAGTCTCCTAGATCGTAAGTTTTCTGGGCCTTGGTACTTCCCTCTTCTGTAGAGCTGAGCACACTTTTTTTTTTTTTTCATGTTTTACAAATAATACTAAAAGGAGGAATAGTCCATTTTTTCTAAAAAACTTAACTCTCAAAATGTTAGGAAGATCTGGGGCAGCCTTATCAGTTCTATTCTATTTGAAATTCTTTTAATTTGTTAGTGTTAGATTCGAATGCTCACAGCAACACCTTAGAAACTATTTGTCTCTTCAAGTTGCTATCATTCACAGGTACCATGTGGGGATTTAACAAATTAATTAATAACTGACACATTTGTTCTGAGAGCGAGCGAGCACTTTACCATAGTGGTTATAGGTATTTGGGACTAAATTCTCTGAGGTCATTAAATTACAATGCAGCCATGGCTTTCAAGGAAGCTAAGATCTCCAACCTAACTAACTGGAAAAGTATTAGTTATGTCTGGAAACTAATCTTGTTTTAAATCCTCCTCTAATAAGTGCTGTGCTACCCAATGGGGACCAAATTCAGAGCACATGGTACAGTATATAATATGTAATCTACTAATTGGAATTGTAGGACTAGTGAATTTTATACATGAAGGAGCCAAGAGAGAAAAATATGGCAAACCAGTTATTTTGTCTTGGGACATATCTTTAAACCTTTAACTAACTGACATTGTATGTTTCTTTTGCAGCGATAAAGTTCAGTGTCTCTCCTATGCTCCCCACACAAGACAGCTCATCTCTTGTGGTGCAGATGGTGGAATTGTTATCTGGAATATGGATGTTGAGAGACAGGAGGTAGATATCTATCTCTTGTTCATCCTCTAAGAAGCTCAGGCCTTTCTAAAGCATGTAATTTGAATCTGATTGGTATCTTTTTAAAGGTTAGAAAATAAACTAGTATTTTAGGAATGCTCCAGGTGTTACACGTGTGAAGATGTATAGTTTTGTGTGTGATCTAGTGGTTCAGGGTAGTTATGTAGCAGCGGGTGTGTTTTATGTATGTTGCTAAATAGTGAGTGCTCTGAAAAGTGACTCTTTGAAGAGGACATTGTAATGTGTTCTGTCTGTGTTTTTCAATAACAGAATCCGATGGAGTTACAAGTGTGCAAGTAGGATTTCTGTTTTTATGCATCAAAATGATTGTTTAAATTTCAGTCAGTTACACTTTGTGCAAAATTTAGAGGTAGTGAGATTACACCAAAGACCTAATTTAATGTTTTAGCAATGACGGGGGAAAAAACGCTAGTGACTCGAATCTGTTCGTATCCAGGGCTGTCAGTTTACAAGTGAAAGGATGGATGTTTGATTTTTAAACAGCCGGTTCTGGAAACTCCGATTTCTATTTGAGTCCATTTTCTTTTTTCTACCTTTGCCAAAAATCACTAAATTAGGCCCTAGGTTACAACTGTGTAATCCCACTACTGCTAATAGTTTTGGACAGGTGTAACTGATTGATTGGCAATCATGCATCAAAGCAATTGTTTATTAAGAGAATAGAATCCTCGTTGCACACTCATAACATATTGGCTCTCTATGGCTAACATAAAAAAAGTAGTAAAAACTTATTCTGTGCCTTTATATATGCTTGAGAGTAGCCTCAGTTCTGTAGTCTCTGTAGCTGCAATGGTGCTGAACCGTAGGTGTTGACAAGGACATGCAGGGTTTGCACTCATTGAGCTTATGTTTTGCACTTCCTTGTAACTGGGGTAAACCCCGAATAAATCAATCCTTGCAAACTTCAGTTTGTCTAGTCTACCATATGGGGTGTAACTACACTTAACTGCTGAACTGGCCCATTTCTGGAGTATAGACAAGGCCTTAGTCACTAAAGTAAGGTAATGCAACTGATATCCACCGTGGGCAGATCTGAGTTACGTGATGGCATTTTTAGTCATTCTGTAATGTGGAGCTGCACTTGAAAGGGACACAACCCACATAAAAACCTCACTTCTGTGGGGATTTTTTTTACCATTATTGTTGCTAATGTCACCTGAGATTGCTGTACTACCGTAAACTCTCACTTTTGTGCCCATTGCCTGTTTGACTACTGCTTGTTAATCTGCTATATGTGGAATACTCATAGGGGCTGTCACTCGAAGAAAGAGGTTATCCACCTATAATTGTAGGTTCTTCATGTGTGGTCCCCATCTGTATTTGCTACCCATCCTCCACTCCCTCTGTAGCAGATTGATTTAACGAACTGTGATAAAAATGGGAAACTGGAGAAGTGTCGGCCTGCACCACCTTTTGTGCCCGTGACTCAGAGCATGAGGAGGCCAATGGACACTGCTTGCAAAAAAATTAAACTTTGGCACATGGCGCATGTACATATCCCATCTGTGGAATACAGCTAGGGACCACACTGCTCAAAGAGCCTCCAGCCACAGGTAACTAACTGCCCTTGCCCTTTTGGTGTAACTTTAACATTCAGAAATAATGTGTTACTTAATGTTTTACAAAGGCAACTACAAAGCTTTAAAATTGAAAAGAGCTTTGTTATAAAACAAACTGCTTTATTGTGTGTGAGTTGGTTGAAAAGTGGGTAAGAAATATAATTAGCTAAATGAGTGTTTGTAATCCGGTGTTAACAGATATGTCTATATTGGCTCGTTCTTGTTGTCAGGAGGGAGTATATATATATTGTTACATTGACTCCAAAACACTAATCCTTAAGATTTTAGTATAACCTATTTTGCCTTGGGCTCTCTTCTGGAGTGCCTTTTTTCTTGAAATGTTCTGGTTATTGCTTTGGTGGCATTTTTCACTGATTAGATTTTCGTGTGTGTGTGTGGTATTCACTTTGATATTACCACTTCTACCATGTCTCTGGAATTGCACAAGGGAGGAATTAAGTCATTTATATTTTAATTCTTGTAAATTATTTTATCTGTCAATCTTAAAAGGCCATAAAGGAACATTTGAAAGAGGCTAGAAGTGGTTTCCATTTTACTACTGAGCAGTTACTGTCACAAGGGATATCTACCTTTTTCAAATGTTGTGCCTCAGTGCGTAGATGAAAGCCCTATTTTCTCAGAACACACATCTAATTAAAGAGTTGGTTACTTTTAGAAAAGTAGAGTGGGGACTTACCCCTAAAGCACCTGCGCCTTTGAGTTAACCTAACAAAGCAAGCTGCAGTTCCTTTAGAACTTGTTTGATCATAGGGCGCTGGAGTGAAGGCTTAAGTTTAAGGATTTCATCAGCCTTACCTTGCTTTTTTGCTTTTGCTAAACTCCATCATAATCTAACCTTATTTAACCACAGTGTTGTGCATTTTAATCCTTAATGTTTGATACCCAAGCATCTTCTGAAGCCATTCCAGTTAATTGGGTTTTTTACTTAATAAGGCAATCTTTTAAACAAGCAGCAGAGTCCTGTGGCACCTTATAGACTAACAGATGTATTGGAGCATGATCTTTCGTGGGTGAATACCCACTTCGTGGGATGCATTGTTTTTTAAACAATCCTCTTCTACACCCAGTAGTCAGGAATGGGTGTAAAGTGGATTAATGTGTATTTATATTAGAGCAACCTTGCAAAAGGTGGAGGTGAGGGGGGATGAGAGAATGCAGCAGCAGCTTCAAGGAGGGGCCCTATTTGTGAGGATGTAGTAGAAAGATAAAGGATAGAGGGAAGGAAAACACAAGACGAGGAAGCTGCATATTGGAGAGGAGTTGCCCTGCTTCCCAAAGACAGACCAGTGGCAAGGAGGTGAGAGCGCACCTGAAGAGTTCAGGCCCCTGCCAATACTGCTGCTGTCACTTAGTTGTTTCCTGTTTGCTGTCAGCGGGGGCCTGATAGGGGAAGCATTAGTTTACCAGACTTCCCTCCCAGTAGAGAATTGAGTCATTATCATCACTCCTCACGTCAGGGCTTGGGTGAGGGTTACAGGCTATTGAGGATAGCCTTTGCTGAGGTTTCTCCATTCCTTACTCCTGGGAGAATTCTGCACCAACAAAATTAAAAATTCTGCAAATTTTATTTGTCAAAATAACACTACATAATCATGTCAGTTTCAATTATTTTGGTAATTTATTTCAAAATACCTGTCAGCAACTCTGTCTGTAACAATACATATACACACACATATCCTCCAGGAATAGAGTTAGAGACCCCTATGACAACCCAGTTCCTGTTTCTCTATCCCCTCCCCCACAGAGCCCAGCTGGGGGACCCTTCGGCCCAGAAACTCACAACTTTCCTACCAGAGCCCAGCTGCGGGGGTCCCCCGACCCAGACACTCTCACCCCCTACCCCCCCCCAGAGCCCAGCTGTAGGACTCCCCTCGGCCCAGACACTCTCACCCCCTACCCTCCTAGAGCCCAGGGATCCAGAGGGAGAAACAGACTGATGCTGGGTTCTGGGCTTGCGTGGAGTTCCCTGCATACTGTCGTCTTCCTTCAGGGTATGCTGGGAACTGCAGCTGCAGGCAACTCTCCAGTCCACGCCCACTCCCTCTCCCCCTGACCTTGTCTTCTATTTGTGAACTGAGCTCTGCCAGGCCCAGTGGCCCCTAGTGGGGGCCAACATCTCTGAAGTCCATTTCTGTGGTGGAGTGGGGAAGGAAATTCTGAACACACATTAATCTCTCTGCAAAATTCTGCCTTGCGCAATGATGCAGAATTCCCCCAGGAGTAACTCTTACCCACTTCACTCACAGCATGACAAGTATAGCATTAGATCAAACTGCATTAGAAAATACAAGATTTTACTGAAAATAAACGCTAGCTTTAGTGTATAAATGTAAAAGCAGGATAGAGCCGACCTTTCTTTTTGTTCAGCCTTGTTCAGGATCTGCCTGCCATCCCCACACACGAGACTTGAAGTCTAACAGCAGGAGGTTCAGAAAAGCCAATTACAATTTAAAAGATTGAGCAAAATTTTTCAAAGTTTGAGTGTTTAGGCACCTAAAAATGAATGACCTGATTCTAAGTAGTGCTGACCACTCACAAGTGGGTCCAGGGAGGGTTGCAGGGGCCCTGGCCTGAGTCTGAGTAGTGCTGAGTACCTGCAACGCTCAGTGGAGCCAGCTGAGTGTGCTCAGGATCACACCATTCATTTCAGGCATCTGATTTTTAAGCATCCATGTTTTTGTCAAATGTTGGCCTTTCTTTCAGAATAGAATCCTACTTTATGGTGAGAAACGTTCCTCCTGTGTGAACTTTCAGAACACAGCAAAATAAATCCCGGGGAACACTGTTTTTCTAGACAAGTTCAGCATAACACTGTTTAATTATTGCAACAGAAGCCACATGGCTTGTTCTGCTATTGGATTCCTACCTGAAGCTTTTCTGCCTATTTATCATAACCCTTTTGTGTTACAGACACCAGAGTGGTTGGACAGTGACTCCTGTCAAAAGTGTGACCAGCCTTTCTTCTGGAATTTTAAACAGATGTGGGACAGTAAGAAAATAGGCCTCAGACAGGTTTGCTCTGTTTTGTATTGATGAAGTAATTTAAGAGAACAATATACCTGATAGTTCAATGAAATATTTTAACATTTTTCAGATGTATAGGAACTTGTTAAACTTTTCCGTTGGCTGCTTGGTGATTCAAGTCATTTAGCTACCCTCGTTCCAAGAGAGGGGGAGTGGACAGGCAAAGGCCTGGTGATGGGTAAATATCTTGGCCCTCACAAACAGAAGCACTTTTTGCAATCCATTTCTATAGAAAATGCACCCTGTACATTAGCTTGGGTAAATTTTGAGTTGCATGTGGGTTTAGCGACGTGAATCTTATTTAATATCATAGGAAGATTCTGTACAAACAAACGTGGCCCAAAGCTCACGTCTGAAGAGTCTAATGGAACCAGTATAATAGTGTACTAAAAAGGGCATTGCTTTCCCTTCAAAGGCAAATATCCATAATTGCTGTTCCAACTGCTCAGAGTTATTGGCAAAACTAGTCTACAGTTTGCAGCATGAGAAAAATGGACAGTGTTAGGTAGCAACTGTCACATTGCCCAAGGCATTTTCAGGCCTGTTTTATTAGGTAGGATTGTAAAAAGCTGAGGAGAATCTGCTCACTTGACTTTAGATGGACGGTGTTTACATAAACTGAATGCCTGACATTGCCCAACACTGAGATGTTATCTGGCCCTCCAACAGTAACCAACGCAGCATTCCAGTGTTACAAAGCCAGCAGGGAGGGGAAACTCGCTGTCCCCTATAATCCTAATACATGATCCCAGAGCCCAGCTCAGTGTGTGAGATCCTACTCTGTTTTGCTTTGCTTGAAGGTATTCCTGGTCCTTTTGTTGAGACTGAAAAAGTGGCAAAAGGGACCACATTGAGCTGCCTGTCAGGAATGTATGTTTACATGTGTGTTCGTATCTCAGAACATATTTGAGGAGGCAGAAGGATTTGCCCAGTGTCCCGAATGTAATTGTACAATACTGATAAAAGGATAGTGGTCTCCTAATGATACACAGGCAATTCTTGTAACACTAATGTGGCGTGCACGCATTGATTTGCCCACACACTAATGAGAATACTCTTCCCCACCCCCTTCCCCCCCGCACAAAAGAGAATATCCAGTCTGAGGATTTTTGCCTGATCAAAATACCAGACTGAGAAAAGGTTTCAAAGATCTTTACTTAAGCTAGTGAAGCAGACTTAAGTAAGTGAAATAGCTGTGATCTAAATTCATCACATCATAATATAACTCTTACGTAGCTCTTTTCATCCACCATTCTCAGTGCTCTAAAAAGGTCAGTATCCCTGTCCGTCACTTCCCCATCTGTGAAATGGGTATAGAGGAAGTGATTTGGCCAAGATCTCCCAGCAGCCGGAGTCAGAGCCAAGAACAGAACCCATCTCTCGAGTCCCAATTCAGTGCTCCGTCAACTAGGCCACACTGCCCCCATTTGGCCATCGTTAGCGGGCTTACCCCAGATGCTTAGCTGGATGTAGTTGTTAGTGAAAGGTAATGAAATGCAAAATTGAGACTAGTTTTTTCCTACTATTCAGCTTTTTCTCCTTCTGCCCTAAATGGGGGTTCAGAGAACTTGCTGTGGCCACAGGTGAGTTCTGCTGAGGTGAATGGATGAAGTTAAGAGGAGAAGTTAAGTTAAGCACTGCTGTGCTTTGTTTTTTCCATTCTGACCAATCCTTTTTTGACTTGCCTTTTTCAGCATCACTGCCGGAAGTGTGGGAAAGCAGTGTGTGGCAAATGCAGCTCTAAGCGCTCCTCCATACCACTGATGGGATTTGAGTTTGAAGTGAGAGTCTGCGATAGCTGTCACGAATCAATAACGGATGAGGAGTGAGTCTGAACTATGAGCCCAGTTGCCTCAGAAGAGGCTTAATGAGTTACAGAACTCCTCAAGCTGTACTCCTGTATACTGCACTCTGCTCAGAGTCAACCAGATGGGAGTGCCACCAAGCTGTATAAAGTGCTTTTTCCTTTAACAGGTCAGGCCATCAGTCTCTATCGCTCTGTGTAGCACCAGGACTTGGTATTCTCCTTTATACAACTATAGCGTTCTTGTGACTCAGTTGCTGTGTTCAGTTCTGCGTACTTCATTATCAGAAAGAGAGACAGTTTGGAAGGAGTTTGGGAAAGAGCAACAAAAATGTTCTGGCGGTCAGAGGAGTTCATTTAATTAGCTCCTAATTTCTCTTTCTTGTGTGTAACTTGGTACAGTGTCCTGCTGTTTGGAATACCAGGACTTGTGGTACACATCTGTCTTGTATCTGGGGCTGCCCCCAGAAATGGAGTGTGGAGAGAGAGGGACTTTTATGCAAAATAAAGAGTTTATTTTGCCTGAGGCTAAAACTGTGGCTTTTACCAAGACTGCAGTACATAGCTGGACACAGTTAGGAAAAACTGGAATATGAAGTGTCATTTCTAAAGCGGTGGTGCAAAGTAAAATCCACTGCTGGAGGATTCTTCTAAACAGTCCTTATTTCTTCCTACCTGTTTCTTTCCCGATGTGCTCCTCCTGAATATGAAAGGGGAGCTGTTTTCACATTTTGCCTTGTCACAAATCCCTCTGTGGGGAGAGAGACTGTGAACTACATCTCCCAGCCTGCCTTGCCACAGACGTACTTACAGAGTTGGCTACCATAATGGACTGCATTTCCCAGCCTAAGTCATTGAGAGGTTCACAGAGATGGTCATCTTGCAATACTGGTCTGCCTCTTGAGAGATGAAGCCCACCCTGCTTCAGAGATTCCAGCCTGGGGCCAGATGGGCTTCTGTCATAGCACCATACTGCTTCACCAAGGCCCACTCACTTTCCCTTCAGTCAGGGGCAGCTCCAGGCCCCAGCACGCCAAGCGCATGCTTGGGGCAGCATGCCGTGGGGGGGCGCTCTACCGGCCGTCGGGGCGGCGGCAGGCAGGCTTCCTTTGGCGGCATGCCTGCGAAGGGTCCGCTGGTCCCACAGCTTCGGTGGAGCCGCGGGACCAGCGGACTCTCCGCAGGCACGCCTGCGGGAGGACCACCAGAGCTGTGGGACCGGCAGAGCCCCTCCCACGGCATGTCACCGTGCTTGGGGCAGCGAAATGTGTAGAGCCGCCCCTGCCTTCAGTCAGTACCTGTCCCATTTGGCATACCACATAACTATTAATTGTAGGAAACTGACTTTTTAGTAGTCTGTTTTTATTTAGTGTGGTAAAGCAGGGTATAATTAGGTGTAGTGGGATGAAATTAAAAGAAACCTCTTTAAGCTAACTAAAAAGAAAAACTTCCTGAAAATGGAATCCATTAGGCTATAGAATAGTCTTTTTAAGTAAGTGCTGGAAACCCCATTGTTTGAGAAATTTAAAATTAGGCTGAACGAAACATTGGAAAATCTGCTGTAGGGAACCATTTTGCCTGGACAGTGGCGATGTACTGGATGATCTCATAAGGTGTCTTCCAGTTCTATCTTCTGTGGTTTACTAAAACTCGGACACTCCTGGGGAGATGCACAGTGCAATGCAGTATTGGTCAAGGAAAGATCAAAAGTGCCCTGGTGTCTTCATTGTCACACACAAGCAGGTACACTCAAGTTTTCAGTATCTCATCTGAAAGATAAGAAACTGCCTGGGAAATTTGATTTTTCTATCTCTGAAGGAAAAACTATGGTTCCAAGGAACTACAGGTCATCCTTCATAGGGTATGTCTATACTGCACGGTCCTTATGGTGGCATGCAGAGTATGTACACTGCACACATCCCTAGCACAGGTATAAATAGCAGTGTAGATGGGGAGGTACTGCTTAGATGAGTTAAGGCACCTGAACCCTGTGGGTGTGTCCCCTCCACAGCTCACTACACTCCCAAGCAGTGCCTGCCCCCTCTACATGACTAAAAATAGCAGTGTAGCATCCCGCTGCTTCCCTATCGCATGGAAGACTCTGGCAGCAAGGAAAGGCTCTGGCAGAGGGAGGCAGCAGCAGCTCCCCTCTGCCAGAGCCTTTCACTGACACATGTAGCTTCACACCACAGCATGGGAGCAGCTCACTTTTCACTGCAGCATGTAGCTACAAGCCGCCACTAGTGGTGTGTCATGTAGGCCTAGCCATAGAGAGACCATGGAGCCATCTCCTCTCACTCAATAATTAAGTTGAGTCACTGAAGAAAATCAGTTATTTACATTAGTGTTCAAATTCTCATTTCCTCCTCTGTGAATAGTTCAGGGCAATACTGCAGTCGCTGTCTCCTTGATTCTTGATTTTTGATCTTTCTTTAGACGTGCACCCACAGCCACTTTCCATGACAGTAAGCACAACATTGTCCATGTACACTTCGACGCAACCAGGGGATGGTTATTGACTTCCGGGACAGACAAGATTATTAAGGTAGGACTAAGGAGACTGCTTTAGTTCATTTTCTGTCTTTTTCCATGTCCCTTCCTCCTCCCACATGGTTTCAGGTCTAAGTCTCCCCTTCCTGCCAATAACAGACTCATGGTCTAGAGAATCTCTAGGCTTTTATCATACACTGCTGTTTCTCACCAGGTATTTTTCACAGCCATTCAGAGATTTCCTGCCCAGTAGGGATCATCAGTGTCCTTCCATTGGGAGTTGCTCTTTCCTTTCGCAAGCAGGTGCCCTCTACAATGGAATTGTTCAATTAGGGAGTTGGTACAAAAATTCTCTTGAATGTCACCTTGTCAATCAGAAAACTGTGATGCAACACGTTCTCCTCTCTAAGTGTCGGGCCTTCTCTTGCTGCCAGCATGGCAGCGGGTGAGAAGACTGTCAGATGAAGCTGGTCGTTCTGTGCATGGTATCCAGCAGGCTGGCTGGGACACTGTTTTAACTGATGAATTTTACACCTAAGTCAGTAAGTTCCTTTGCAACTTTCCATCTGAGTAAGGACACTATTATTTCAAACATATACCGTCTATTGTAGTATTAGTACTAACAAGGGAGTTGGTAAGAAAAAAATGTGCAAGGCTAATCTGAAATGCCAGTTTCTTCTTTGAATGTTTGTTCACGTTCATTCCACGTTAGGTGTGTATGCTTGTCACATGCACTGGTGCTGGAAGTTTTTCCCTCAGTGGTATCCGTAGGGGACCAGCTCTAGCGCCCCCTGGAGTGGTGCATTTTGTCGCGGTATAATGAGTGCCACCTGCACCTTCCAACCTTAGTTCCTTCTTACTGCCAGTGATAGCACTGGAACATTCCTTTGCTTCAGCAAACCATTTCTTCTGTAGAACTGTTCGTTGCGAACCTTTCTATTATACGTACGTACTCCTTATGGAGTCGGTGCTGACACCGGCACTGGAGCAGCCGAGATTGCATTCTGCGCCTAGCATCATGGCATTGGTGCAGAGCACCCTGCAGGTACTGTCATCAGACAGCAATCCACCTCTCTGGCACGCAATCCACCTCCCTGGCACGACCCAGTAAAAAGAGGGAGAGGTCGTTCTCCTGATCGCAAGGGCAAGGAGAGGGCAGGAGGCGAGTCTAGACCCACGAAGGTTGGCTCATCGCCTCCAAATGAGAGTCAGGCCCCAGCTTCAGTTGTTCAGGTTAGCCCATCATGGGATGCGTCAGCCACTTCAGATAGTGGCACGGGAGACTGGCACCTGGCGATGCCGTAGACCCAGGAGGCCCTGCAAGTGGGCAAGGATGTCTTGTCCCTCCCGGTGCCACCCACACAGGCGACAGTAGCTCCCGGGTCAAGGGGTAAGCTTGTCTTTGCATCACCACCTCAGTCCCCGTCAGTGTGGCACTGCTCACCACCTCAGGGAGCGTACCACCAGTGTTCGCCCGTGCAGAGCCACCACACCTCGGATGTAGGGCTACCTACAATTTGGAGCCCTTGGTGCTGGTCTCTGGGACTCCAACCATCACACTGTTGGCTCTGAGCGTTGGTTGCCGATGGTATGGCATAGACCTACTGAGGCACATTCATCCCCGTGACCCCGGTACCAGGAGCATCACTCACCTTCAGATTGATGCTGCTTCAGCGGAAGCCTCTGTCAGGACTCTCGGTACCAGTCACCAGCCTATAGTCAGAGGTCATTGTACCAGTGATGACGCGTGTCAGTCACGCTCTTGCTCCCACTCTATGGGCCAGCACCAGTCGGGAAGCATTTGGCATGGATTGCCAGAGTACCACTGCAGATCCACCAAACTCTGATGCTCGTCACCAGGATCTTGATGTGGTGGATCATCGCCCATGTACAGATCCCATTCGGAGCGTGGCAGTAGATGCTGCTGGGACCGAGATGCCTGCATCGCTGTGGTCCCAGTCTCCAGAACATGGCCTTCCATCCCCAGGTTTGGAGTCAGATTAAGAACCCCTGCAGGCAGAGCAAGGTCCTCCATTGGCACTGCCAGCGCTATTTGTGGCCTCAGGATCAATGGCCCATGCCGTGGCACCCTTGGAACCCATGGGGGTTCACGCAGCCATCCCAAGGCCATAAATCGGTGTCACGAGTCTGTCACCCTCTGCCATGGTCTGCCACCCACCTGAGACGGAGGCCCCTGGGCATGAGACCCTTTAGATGCAACAGACTGGGGAAGAAGGCCATGCCGAGCAGGGCACAGAAGCAGTGACACCTGCTGTACCTGCATCCTGTTCCTCATCCCTTGATGAGGCCATCATGGGACCCCGGCCACGGTCCCCCAGGACGACGCCAAGGCTCATCAGGAACTTTTGAGGAGGGTAGCCTCGAACCTGGGGCTAGAGGAGCCCTCAGACACCCTATTCAATGTCCTCAGCTCAGCAGCCCCACCTAGAGTCACACTGCCAGTACTAGGAGTGGCAAAAATTAACAAGGCCCTCTGGCAGACCCCCTCTCACTACCCCCTATTTCCAAGCATGTGGCGCGCAAATACTGTGTGTCTGCAAGAGGGTATGAATATGTTTATACCCACCCTGCCCCAAACCCATTTGTTGACTGCAGACACTACTAACGAGAGAGCCAGGGACAACTGGGGTCTACTCCCAAAAATAGAGGCAAAGAAATTGGACCTTCTTGGGGGAGAGGTTTATTCTACATCAAGGCTACAGCTGAGGGTGGCGAATCAGGCCCTATTGGGACCCTATGATTTTAATATTTGGCAATCGATGGCCAAATTTGCCGATTCCCTCCTGGAGGACCCCAGAAAAGAGTTCCAAGCCATCCTGGAAGAGGGGCGGGGAGTGGTGAGGGCGGCACTGCAGGCACGCTTGGATGGGGCTGATTCTGCGGCACGGACCATGGCTTCAGCCATAACGATGAGGAGGGCGATGTGGCTGCAGTCCTCAGACTTGTTGATGGAGGTCCAACAGTACATCCAGGACCTCTCCTTAGATGGTCAAGCCCTGTTTGTGGAGAAAACAGACAAACACAGGCTGAAGGACTTATGCACTACGCTTTAGACCCTGGGCCTATACACCCTGGGGCAGCAGAGGAAGCGGGTTAAGCCACAGCCTCCTCTCCAGCAGCGCAGTCAGCCTAGCCAAGAGCCCTTCCAGAAGAAGTGCTATAAACGTCATCTGGGCCAGCAGCCCTCTACCTCGACACAGGCCAACTCTTTCTGCGTCCGGCAGGGGTCGAAGTGGGCATTTTGAGGGTGCGCTGGAGGGTGACATTCCAGCCACTGTCCTAGATCCTGCCCACCTCTGGTTCTCCAACCGCCTTTCTTATTTTCTCCCGGCCTGGGCATCTATAACTTTGGACTGTTGGGTCCTCAGTACTGTGGTGGAAGCTATACCCTCCAAGTTTTCTTTCTCCCTCCCTCCCATCCCTCTTCAGGGACCCCTCTCACAAGAGTCTACTGCATAAGGAGGTGCAAGGCCTGCTACAGGCAGAGGCTGTGGAAGAAGTCCCCCCTAGACCTCAGGGGCAACAGGTTCTACTCCTGCTACTTTATGATCCCAAAGGTCCAGTGGGGTCTAAGGCCCGTCCTGGACCTGTGAGACCTTCAGCAAGTATCTCAAGAAGTTAAGGTTCCACATGGTCTCCCTGGCGTCCATCATCCCCTCCCTGTATCTGGGAGACTCGTAGTTGCTCTCAACTTGAAGGATGTGTACTTCCGTGTAGCAATCTTTCAAGGACACAGTGCAGTACTCCCCTTTGGCCTGGCAATGGCATCAAGGGTGTTTACAAAATGTATGTCAATGGTGGCGGCTTATCTCAAGTACTGGGGTATCCTGATCTACCCGTACCTGGACGACTAGCTGGTCAAGGGTAACTCCAGGTCCAGGACACCATTGCGATGCTGCTGAACACATGCAGGAGAGTGGGCCTGTTGATAAACAAGGAAAAATCAACACTAGTCCCTGTACAAAGAACAGAGTTTATCGGGGCAGTCGTCGACTCCACTAGGCTGAAGGCGTTTCTGCCACACGACAGACTCATCACCGGAGTCTCTGGATTCCCTCTCACGACGGCCAGGGTCTGCCTAGGGCTGCGGGGCCACATGGCAACATGTATGTACATCTACCATGCAATGCTCCAGATGCAACCCCTCCAGCAATGGCTGGCTATGGTCTATGCCCAGTCCAGGGATCACCTGGACAAGGTCATTACCATTCCACTGGAGATACTCACCGCGTTGCAGTGGTGGACTAACCCCGGAACAGTCCTGGATGGATCCCGTTCTGTTACCAGATTTGCCCATTACTTTGGGGTATGTTCATTTATTCAGGTTACTCTTCTCTGTGTGTGTGTGTGGAGGGGGGCGGTGTTCTGTAATTCTATGAATATACTGCTTGTCATGTGTGTTTTCATATGGAGCTCTGCTTCTGCCTTCTCCAAGTCTCCTCCCAGTGGAGCTATCCTGCAGGACCTAGGTTCCCCAGGGCTGGGTTCCACCAAACACGAACACACACACACACACACACACACACACACACACACACAAAGCACATCTGAGCGGACTGAGTCAATCAGCACTTTCAAGCTGACCCCCTTTTACGTCCCTGGACTCAATGGATTGGATCAAGTAGCACTTTCAAGCTGACCTCCCCCTGCCCATGTGCCTCTGGGCTCAATGGACTGGGTCAAGCAACACTTTCAAGCTGCCACCCTTGTGTGTCCCAGATTCAGCATGTCCCTATCCCCACATGATAATTGTGCTGGTAGTAACCTACTTGATGAGCAAACCCCACAGTATTTTGGGCGCTGCAGGGATCTTTAGCTTAGATAAAAGAACTGTTGCTGCAGAGTAAGTGGGAGAAGCTGCAAAGTAAGTGGGAGAAGCTAAAAACACAAAAGAGTGAAGTTCAGAGAGAGAAGCAACCAGCTTAACCATAAAAGTTACTTATTGAATAATAGTGATAACCAGACAAGGAGGGCTCAACCAATATAACATACATTCTACCTTAGGTATTAACCTTGAATAAAGGAAAACAGAGAGAGAAAGAGGGAATCTCACCCAATCCATGAGGCTTGAACTGGTCGGGGTTCCCAGGTGATGGTGGTAGCTCATGGTCCTGAGTGCTGGAGACAGGCAGAGCCGCCAGCATAATCAGTCAGAAGAGGGAGTCCCAGTGGAACTGATGCATAGTTTGGATCTAAGCATCAGAACACTTATTTGAACATAGGTAGGGTTTTTTGTAGAGAAATGACAATGGTTCAAGGGAGAACACTAGATTTGTTTATGGGTAAATTGATGACTCAAGGGTTTTTCTTTAGGCTAGACAATAGGAGCTGATCACTCTTGGCTATGGGTGGTGGTTTCTTCCAGGGAGCTCACAATGCAATTAGGCTGCTTCAGTATTTTGGATATCAATCAAGAATTCATTACTAGAATTGGTCTGATAACTGCTGAGCTGGGTGTGGGCAGGCGTACATTCATTAACGTCTGGAGCAGAGATTCCCATGATGCAGTGCTTCCCTGCTTTTTCTGGTCCCAGAGTTCAGTGCTGTTCTCTGTTCTTCATTCTGTATGCTAATCCCTGTCCCATCTTTTATGCAGATGAGGCTAGAGGAGTTGTCTCTGCTATTCATTCTGTATGCAAATTGAGATGTCTTGTCACCCTTGTCAGGAGGGGTGTAGGTGTCTCCCAACACTGTTCACTGCTCTCTGCAAGCCTTTTCTCTGATCGGTTTTGATTCAAGCAGAGTCTGGTGGGAGGGCGTGTCTTTCATGAGTCAGGCTAGGTACTGCACCCTGGTTCCCCAGAGCTGACTGGTGTCAGTTCAACAGCCCGTGTCCTTTGGCATCACTGATATTGGATGCCTCGGACCTCAGCTGTGGAGCGCACCTTGGCGCAATGCGGACACGAGATGCGTGGTCTCCAGAGGAGGAGGTGATGCATATAAATGTCAAAGAACTCAGGGAAGGTGGCCTGGCCTGCAGGGTTTTTCTCCTGCAGTTAACTGGCCAAGTGGTTCAAGTGCTGATGGAAAATACGGCCTCGATATTTTACATCAACAGGCAAGGGGGAGCACGCTCGTCAGCCCTCTGTTAAGAGGTACTCCACCTATGGCATTTCTGCATCCAGCATGTGATCGACCTCGAGGCCTATCACCTTCCCAGCATCAGGAACACGCTGCCAGATCGCCTCAGCGGGTCTTTCTCACCATGAGTGGTTGCTCCACTCAGAAGTGGTCTAGATGCTCTTCCAGAGGTGGGGAACTCCCCGAGTGGACCAGTTCACCACCAAGCAGAACAGGAAATGTCATGGATTTTGCTCCCTGAAGGGCCTTGGCCTTGCTTTCCCAGGCACCTTTCTCCTATCCTGTTTGGAGGTCCTGATGTATGCGTTCCCGCCCATCCCGCTCGTCAGCAGAGTCCTGCCAGAGATCCAGAGGGACAAGGCTTGAGTCATTATGATTTGCCCCAGCCTGGCCGCGCTAGCATTAATTTGGTAAGCTGTTGGATCTGGCGGTAGCTCCCCCGCCCTCCCACCCCGGGCCACTGCCCAACCTCCTGGACCTTCTTTTGCAAGACCACGGTCACCTCCTGCACCCCAACCTCTCCTCCCTCCACCTCACGGCATGGATGCTGCATGGTTGAACCTGGAGGAGCGAGCCTGCCCCAGGGAGGTGCAGCAGGTCCTTTGGGGAAATAGAAAACCCTCCACTAGAGTGACTTACCTGGCGAAGTGGACAAGGTTCTCCCCCAGGACATCTGAGCGTAGCATCTTCCCGACACGCTCTTCTCTGGAGTCAAGGAATACCCGTTCCTCCTGAAGAATCAGGGCTTGGCCCTCTCTTCTATCAAGGTTTATCTAGCTGCCATCTCAGCTTTTCATCTGCCGATCCAGCGTAGATCAGTGTTCTCACATGAGATGTCCACCAGGTTCCTGAAAGGCTTCAAAAGGCTCTTCCCTCTCATTAGGGATCCTGTCCTGCAATGGGACCTCAATCTTGTTCTCTCCAGACTCACAGGTCTGCTATTTGAACCCTTAGGTGGGAAAGGGAACAAGAGCCCATCATGGAAAATCACCTTCCTTGTGGCAGTGACGTTGGCTTGATGAGTGTCAGAGATTAAAGCCCTAACCTTAGAAATACTTTACATGATCTTCTACAAAGACAAGCTGCAGTTGCAACCCTATCTGACCTTCCTGCCAAAGGTGATGTCTTTCTTACATATCAACCAGGACATCTTCCTCACGGTGTTCTGTCCTAAGCCACACACAACCAATGAGGCAAGGCGACTACATGCCCTGAAGGTCCGCCATGCCTTCGTGTTTTACCTGGAGCATACCAAGCCCTTTCATAGGTCGATGCAGCTCTTCATCGCAACAGCAGACAGGATGAAGGGCCTTCCAGCTGTCCTCTCAGAGGACCTTCAACTGGATTACCTCATTGTGACGTCTGATTAAAATATACTTACGCAAGCCATTATTTCTACCACTGTTATATACTTGCAATGAATCTTATACAGAATGTAACTCGTGGCCAGAAGCAGTTAAACAGTTTGCAGGCTGGATGACCCAAAGCCGACCTTTAAAGTCATGCTTGAAATGTATGTGACTAGCAATTAAGGCCCTTTGTAGTAAATAGGCTAGAACTTTCAAATGCAAACCTGTGAAGTAATAAAAAGTAGTAGTAGTAGTAGTACTTGTGGCACCTTAGAGACTAACAAATTTATTTGGGCAGAATTGTGTGCATCTTGGATGCTACTCATGTAAACAGACAGTTCCTGTCTGTCACTGTAACTATGAATTCAGAGATCAAAAGGGAATATTAACATTTAGATGACTCTTGGGTGAAATGTTAATTGTCTATATGTCTCTTTGAAGTTTGTGATAGACAGCCTAATGGATAAATTGCCTTATGTTAATTTGTGTAATTACTGGTGGTGGTAAGAAAACAGAAGGTTACATCTCATAGACTCATAGGTCAGAAGGGACCAATCTGATCATCTAGTCTGACCTCCTGCACAAGGCAGGCCACAGAACCCCACCCATCCAATTTTATACAACCCCTATCCCAGGACCGAGTTCTTGAAATCCTCAAAAATGGTTTGAAGACCTCAAGCTGCAGAGACACCACCAGCAAGCGACCCGTGCCCCACGCTGCAGGGGAAGGCGAAAAACCTCCAGGGCACCTGACCAATCCGCCCTGGAGGAAAATTCCTTCCCGACCCCAAATATGGCGATCAGCTAAACCCTGAGCATGTGGGCAAGAGTCACCAGCCAGCACCCAAGAAGGAGTTCTCCGCAGCAACTCAGTACCCATCGCATGCAACATCTCCCCGCAGACCATTGAGCAGACCTGTCTGGTGGTAATTCAAGATCAATTGCCCAAATTAACGATCCTATCATAACATCCCCTCCATATACTTATCAAGCTTTGTCTTAAAGCCAGGAAAGTCTTTTGCCCCTACTACTTCCCTCGGAAGGCTATTCCAGAACTTCACTCCCCTAATGGTCAGAAACCTTCGTCTAATTTCAAGTCTAAACTTCCTAATATCCAGTTTATACCCATTCGTCCTCGTGGCTACATTAGTACTAAACTTAAATAATTCCTCTCCCTCCCTAACGTTAACCCCCTTGATATATTTATATAGGGCGAGCATATCCCCCCTCAGCCTTCTTTTGGCCAGGCTAAACAAGCCAAGCTCTTTGAGTCTCCTTTCATAAGGCAGTTTTTCCATTCCTCGGATCATCCTTGTAGCCCGTCTCTGAACCTGTTCCAGTTTGAATTCATCCTTCTTGAACATGGGACACCAGAACTGCACACAGTATTCCAGATGGGGTCTCACCAACGCCGTATACAACGGTACTAACACCTCCTTATCCTTGCAGGAAATACCCCGCCTGATGCATCCCAAAATCGCATTTGCTTTTTTAACAGCCGTATCACATTGGCGACTCATAGTCATCCTGCTATCAACCAGTACCCCAAGGTCCTTCTCTTCCTCCGTCGCTTCCAACTGATGCGCCCCCAACGTATATCCAAAATTCTTATTATTAATTCCTAAATGCATGACCTTGCACTTTTCACTATTGTATTTCGTCCTATTTCTATTACTCCAGTTTACAAGGTGGTTCAGATCTTCTTGAATAGTATCCCTGTCCTTCTCCGTGTTAGCAATACCCCCCAGCTTCGTGTCATCCGCAAACTTTATTAGCACATTCCCGCTCTTTGTGCCAAGGTCAGTAATAAAAAGGTTAAATAAGATCGGTCCCAAAACCGATCCTTGAGGGACTCCACTGGTGACCTCCTTCCAGTCCGACAGTTCACCTTTCAATACGACCCTCTGGAGTCTCCCCTTTAACCAGTTCCTTATCCACCTTACAACTTTCATATTCACTCCCAGCTTTTCCAATTTAACTAACAGCTCCCCGTGCGGAACCGTGTCGAACGCCTTACTGAAATCTAGGTAAATTATATCTACCGCATTTCCTTTATCTAAGTAATCCGTCACCTTCTCAAAGAAGGAGATCAGATTGGTTTGGCACGATCTACCTTTAGTAAATCCGTGTTGCAATTCGTCCCAATTACCATTGACCTCTATGTCCTTAACTACTTTCTCCCTTAAAATTTTTTCCAAGACCTTACATACTACAGACGTCAAGCTAACAGGCCTATAATTACCCGGATCACTCTTTTTCCCTTTCTTAAAAATAGGAACTACATTAGCAATCCTCCAGTCATACGGCACAACACCCGAGATTATCGATCGCTTAAAAATTCTCGCTAACGGGCTCGCAATTTCACGCGCCAGTTCCTTTAATATTCTCGGGTGGAGATTGTCCGGGCCCTCCGACTTCGACCCATCGAGCTGTTCAAGTACGGCCTCTACCTCAGTTGCAGTAATATCCACTTCCATATCCACATTCCCGTTTATCATCCCTCCATCATCGCAAGGTTCCTCACTAGTCTTATTAAAAACCGAGGCAAAGTACTTGTTTAGATGTTGGGCCATGCCTAGGTTATCCTTAACCTCCATTCCATCCTCAGTGTATAGCGGCCCCACTTCTTCTTTCTTTGTTTTCTTCTTATTTATGTGGCTGTAGAACCTTTTACTATTGGTTTTGATTCCCTTTGCAAGTTCCAGTTCAATGCGGCTTTTAGCCTTCCTCACTTTATCCCTACATGTTCTGACCTCAGCAAGGTAGCTTTCTTTACTGATCCTGCCTTCCTTCCACTCCCTGTAAGCTTTCTGCTTTTGTCTAATCCCCTCTCTGAGTTGCTTGCTCATCCAGTTTGGCCTGCAACTCCTGCCCATGGTTCTTTTCCCCTTTCTCGGGATGCAGGCTTCCGACAGTCTCCGCAGCTGTGACTTAAAGTAATTTCAGGCCTCTTCCACATTTAAATCCACTAATTCCTCCGTCCAATCCACTTCCCTAACTAATTTCCTTAACTCTTTAAAATTAGCCCTCGAGAAGTCAAAAACCCTAATCGCAGATCTACATTTGTTTATCCTTCCATCTAGTTTGAACTGAATCAGCTCATGATCACTCGAACCAAGGTTGTCCCCTACCACCATTTCTTCTACGAGGTCCTCACTGCTCACCAACACCAAGTCTAAAATGGCATCCCCTCTCGTAGGTGCTTCAACTACTTGATGAAGAAATCCATCCGCTATCACATCCAGAAAAATCTGACCCCTATTATTCGTGCAAGTACTCGTCCTCCAGTCTATATCCGGGAAGTTGAAGTCCCCCATAATCACACATTTCCCCTTTGTGTTTACTTCATTAAAGACATTAAAGAGGTCTCTATCCATATCCCAATCCGATCCCGGCAGTCTGTAGCACACCCCAAGCACTATCTCAGGGGAAGCTCTAGTTGCTTTTTTACCCAGCGTGATTTTTGCCCAGACGGACTCCGTCTTATCCATTCCATCGCATCTTATTTCGCTACATTTAATTTCATCATTGATGTACAAGGCTACTCCCCCACCTTTGCCTTTCTTCCTGTCTTTTCTGAACAGCACATAGCCTTCAATACCCGTGCTCCAGTCATGAGTACTATTCCACCAGGTTTCGGTAATCCCTATAATATCCGGCTTCACTTCCCGCACGAGTAACTCCAGTTCCTCCATCTTGTTACCTAGGCTCCTCGCATTAGTGTACAAACATCAAAAGCCTATTGTTTACCTAGCACTGCACGGTCAAGTGGATACTGAAAAAACTGTATAAAAGACGATTGGGTCCTGATTCTGTCATCTCAGATCTGCTTGAGGCTTCCTACAGGAGAAGCTTGAGCCGTAAGGACAGAGATCCCAGTTCTAACTGGATCGCCCTAAAATATAAACATTGGATTATAACCATAGGTTATAAGAGACTCTTTGCAACCACAAAGCTAACAATCTCTGCTATGAATCTGAACCTTAAGAACTAAATTCATGTCTGTATGTATATTGATCTTTTAACCATACTCTCTCTTTTGTTTAACTAAATTTTAGTTTAGTTAATAAGAATTGGCTGTAAGCGTGTGTTTGGGTAAGATCTGGAATATTCAATAACCTGGGAGGTAACGTGTCTGATCCTTTGGGATTGGTAGAACCTTTGATTTTATGATGGAATAAGATTTTCAGAAATCTTCATATTTGACTTAGGTACCTGGGTGGAGGCCTGAGGCTGGATCACTTTAAGGGAGCTGTGTTTGGGTTTCTGAGTAACCAGTAAGGTAATAAAGAAACTGTTTTATGCTGGCTTGGTGAATCTAAGTATTGGAATATCCACCAGCTTTATGATTATCTGCCCCGTTCTTTGCAGTTCACCCTCATTGAGTGTCCATAGCTGTCCCCCACTGGGACCCCAGTCATTCATGCATCCGGACCTATTACAAGGTGGCGCAGGTCCAACTGCCGCCTCTGGTGAGGGCCCACTCGATGAGAGTGCAAGTGTCCTCCGGCGCCTCCCTGGCGCATGTCCTCATTCAGGACATTTGCAGAACTGTGATGTGATCTTCAGTTCACGGCATCCTATGCCATCACCCAGCAGGCCAGAGATGATGCTGGGTTTGGCAGAACTGTGTTACAAGCTGCACGTCCATGAACTCCTACCCACCTCCATTCATACTGCTTGGCAGTCACCTAACATGAAATGGGCATGAGCAAGCACTCGAAGAAAAGACAGTTACCTTTTCTGTAACTGGTGTTCTTTGAGATGTGTTGCTCGTGTCCATTCCATGACCCGCCTTCCTTCCCCACTGTCGGAGTTTCTGGCAAGAAGGAACTGAGGGGTGGGGGGAGCCAGCGGTGCCCCTTATACCACGGCATGTGTGTGCCACTCCAGGGGGTGCAGGAGCCGGTGCCCTGTGGATACCACTGAGGGAAAAACTTCCAACACCAGTGCATGTGGTGAGCACAGACAACTAACATGAGTTGCTCATGTCCATTACATCTTGAACACCAGTTACAGAAAAGGTGATTTGTCTTTTATCCTGGCCAGTCCTGATTTCAGGCCACTGGCTATCCTCAAGCAAGAAATTCATAAACCCAGTCACTTCACTGAGCTTCATAGGTGGAGCTGTGAGGTGGCAGAAATGGGGGAAATAAAACAGTACCTTTTGATCTTTAAAAAAAAAAACCACAAAAAAAGCTAAAGATTTGAAGGAATTGTTCTGTATCCTTGTGCCTGGAAAACTGAAAATATGTTAAGTGCTAATAAGTGGTGTACAATCTAGGGTGGAACGTTTTTGTCTTAAGCAATGTCTCAAATTTCATTTAAAAATACACTTTAAAATTCTCATAGCACAAAAAATCATTGTACAAATTCAGTCTTCTATACACTACCATTTGCCTTGACTGTTTTGTGTAATAGTGACGGAAGATAGATTTTTGTGCAACTTAAAAATAATTCTTACACTGAGACTGTGGGTGCATCAGCACTAGGAAAATAGAGATCAGCTACATCTAGACAGCTAATCTTGACAAAAGGAAAGGAATATAGCTCATAGTGCTCATCAGACATGTAAGCAAAGGTGCTGTGTTATTGGTTTTATATTTTGTTATTGCTGTGGCTTTGTTTTATGTTTGTTACCTTCTCAAAATGAAAGATCTGTTTTAATTAAATGAGTTAAAACAATGTCAAATGTTTTCAAACCTAATGTGTCTCTTTAACAGAAGAACACAATACTTTCCCCTGTGATATTACATGCATTCTTATTATTTTTAACAGTTGTGGGATATGACACCAGTAGTGTCTTGATGATACGTCGGTGGAACTTAAAAGGCGGTATTTACTGAAGAAACAGATTTCCTAACCCTAATCGTATTGCAGAAGATAAAATGCTGTGTGTATATGGCAGATAAGGAAGGAGCTAACACATCTGTGACGATTTTTCAAGTCATCGGCTAGATCAATGGTGAACATTTGCACGAAGACTCTATTTCAACTTTGTTCTCAAAATATCCGAGAAGGTATTTTTTTAACTAACGGTTTGTACGATCTGGCTGTGTTCAGTTATTTTGAGTTTATCTGGAAAATCTGTATGCAGGGCAATTTAGTTTTTATATTTCATTACATTGGTATACTTGTTGCTTTGTGTGGAAGGGTTCTTTGTTTTGTGTCTGGGCTTGTAAGAAAGTTTCCAATCTCAACACACTGTACAAAGCTATCAGAGTTCCCCAGAGAGAGTACCTATTTATTTGATGTTTTTGCTAACAGCCTCTTCAGTGGAGCAACTCTGAGCAAGGCCTTGCACCTTTTGCTTACTGCTTCGTACAGGATCTGTGGAACTATTTCACACATCCGAAAAGGGCTCTTCCATCTACTTGTTCTAGCAAATGTCACCTTGAGATGGTATTTTATTGTTGCATAAAATGAAATTCAGTTCCTTCTCTCTCTTCCCTTGCCACACAGGTTGCAAAATCAAGGGGCTGGGTTGCTTAGCAACTAATCTTACAATAGCTGAAATAGTTTTCCAGCCCAGAGCTTTAACAAGGAGTGTCCATACTGGTTTGAATTTGATGAGGCCACAAAGGTTGATTCAAATTAAATTGACAGCAGCTGTTTAGTTGTATAAAAGGGTGTCTAAACAGGCTTGGTCGGGCCCAAACAAGCCCATTTCTTCCTCATGAAGCATCATGTCAACGTTTACATCCGTCTCTTTCGCTGGAGAGAATCTTAACTTTCCCTTTCCTGTTCCCCACCCAGTTATTCATATTTATTTTAAAGTTGCTGATGGTTTTTATTAATCGTGTGTGGTCCAGAAACTAATGTTGCTGACTCTCTCTCACCCATTGTCCTGCTGTCAAGTTTGGCAGTTTCTTTTTAAAAATAAAAATGATTAAAAAACCCACCCTGGTCCAAATGACCTTTTTAACGGGATATTGTCAAGGTTCATAGGCAGGAAAGTTGTCCTCCTTCCACAGGGGTCCCATCTGGAAGGTCCTTGCTTTCTGGGTTCCTTGAACGTTCTGTTTATAAATAAATTATTGTGGCCCTGCTTTGAAGAAACTAAAAGTGGAAAGACTGCAGCAGGTACTGCCAGACCTTTCATATGGGGCCACTATCAAGGTAGGCACCATGATCTGGGGACTTGGATACACAACTGGTAATCAGCAAGTCAGTGGCACAAGCTAGGTCTTCCATGTGACTTTGATGAAGTGACTTGCCCCTCTCTGTGCATCATCCCCTCACTGTAAACTGGAATGTAATGATACACGCCCACCTTTGTAAAGCACACTGAACGCTGCGGGTGTCAAGTGCTGTAGTGCTAAGTGTGCACACACCTACTGTTGCCCCTTGCCTGCAGTAGGTAACCTTTTTTTTTTTTTTAATAGGTGAACAAAATATAATTAGTTCTCTAGTCATCATCAGTTGTCCTAGAAAAGGGTGAGTAAGTAGGGTTGTGCACACACCAAGGTTGGTCCATCTTCCTGAGAATTCTGTGTTTTGTATTTATAGGTTTGCCAATCCTCATATTCTCCCTGTTAAGATGACCCTACTCTTGCTTTATTGGACATGCTATCAAGTATCTGCTTCTCCTCTAAGCAGCCCATTTTAACGTGTATTTTCAAACACAATAAAGACTTAGCTAAAATAATATTTTCCAATGTAAATGTTAATTCTTTTGCAAACCATCCTGCTTTCTCTCATGGTAGCTGGCTGCTGGTTTTCTCCCACCTTTGAACGGTTTTCCAGTGGGAGGTCATTACACCTGCTCCATATTATATGACTCAGGCTACACTTACGTCATGGGTATTTTTAGTAAAATTCATGGACAGGTCATGGGCAGTAAACAAATATTCACAGCCTGTGACTTGTCCATGACTTGTACTATATACCCCTAACTAAAACTTGGGTCGGGGGTACTCTGGGGTTGGGGGGGGCGGGGCTGCTGGGGATGCTAGGGGAGGGCACGAGCGCACAGCCCGGGATCCCCGCTGGTGCTTGGGGGAGGGGAGAGGGCTGGCAGGCTCCCTACCCAGCTCCGTGAAGCAGCCAGCATATCCCTGCAGCTCCTAGGGGGAGGGAGGAAAGACCAAAGGAGCTCTGTGTGCTGCCGTCGCCTGCCCATGAGTCCTGGTTCCACAGCTCCTGTTGGCCACGAACCTCAGCCAATGGGAGCTGCGGGGGTGGTGCCTGCAGACAGGGGCAGTGTGCAGAGTCCTTGGCCCCTCTGCCTAGGAGCTGCAGGGACATGCCGGCCATTTCTGGGGATCCCCCCACAAAGTAAGCATCTCCCTGAGCCCCCTCCCACATCCAAACTATTTTTGCTGCTGGGCAAAGTCACGGAGGTCACTGAAAGTCCCAGAATCTGTGGCCTCCGTGACAGACACGCAGCCTTAATGATGACTGAAATTTCTTCTGCTGAAAAAGCTATGCAGGATAACTCAGTGGTTTGCCAATGTCCAAATGCTTGTTGCTTAGCTGGGGTGAAACTGCTGGATTATGCTACTCCACAGAACCTTGAAAGAGTCAGGCTTCTTTCCTAAAACAAGGTCCACTTTGCTGCTGCTCTGAACAAGTATGCAGCAGGATGGTGAAACATCCAGAAATACTGGGCTAAACAACTCAGACCAGTGTCTTTCGTAAAAATGTATACACTTAGCCCTGGTCTACGCTACAGAGTTAGTCAGCATAAGGCAGCTTGTGTCAACCTAACTCTGCAAGTATCTATGCTGGTAGGAGCTACTTTTTAATGTAACTCGCCCACTACATGGACTTAATAACTCTACCTCCATGAGAGGCGTAGCGCTTTGGTCAATGTAATTAGGTTGACGCAGTGTCAGTGTAGACACTGCACTGCTTACATCAACTGTTGCTGCCTTTCAGAAGCCATCCCATAATGCCCCGCACTGACAATTCAGTCGGTGCAAGCGGCCCTGGTGGGGCTGTGCACCGCCAGCACGAACGTAGTGTGGACATGCAAAAGCGATTTAATTACCGCGGTGGCTGTACATTAACATCACTTAGGGTGAGTTAATTTGTAGTGTAAATATGCCCAAAGGTAAACACTAAGAGGGCAGTTCAGCATCTGGTGTAAATTATTATAGTTCCATTGTAGTCAGAGGAGCAAACAATTTACACCAGCTGAGGATTTGTCCGTGTCTTTTAACTTCTCCTTCATAGGCTGTGTAAGTACAAATCCACCTAACAAAAAATAACTGAGTTTTTACCCCCCAAAATGAAGGAGAACCAGAGACACCAACATCCACAAACCATTTGACTGTAAGAGGATTGACTGTACTGTGAAAACAGACTTTTCTGCAGATTATAATGAAGTCCTTTTCTTGATCTTTACAATTTAAATACTGTGGATGAGAGATTAAGTAATCCCATTCTGTGGGTCGGTTTGTTTTTTTGCGTCTCTTTGTGCCTAGAAAAACATAAGAGCTAAAGGGAGTCTGTTTTCCTCTTGATGTAATCAGGTAACTCTCATTGGAACTGTCTTTTATGTATGTGAATATGTATTGATATCAAGCAAGAAAAATAGACCTGTCTTACTTGACCTGCAGTTCCTTTATCTCTCAAATAAAAGTACAAGGATTCGATACTGGGAGAGTTAAGAAGAACGTCCAATCTCTGGGGTAAGAGTTAGACCTTGTCTACACTATGGGGAGAGATCAATCTAAGTTATGCAACTTCAGCTACGTGAATAACGTAGCTGAAGTCTATGTAACTTAGATCTACTTACTGCGGGGTCCACACTACAGTATGTCGACAGACGCTCTCCTGTCAACTCCCCTTGCGTGTCTCATTCAAGTGGAGTACAGGAGTAGATGGGAGAGCAATCTGTGTGATCAGTTTAGTGGGTCTTCACTAGACCTGCTAAATAGACCACTGATGCATCAATCGCCATGCATGGATCCCTCCGTAAGTGTAAACAAGCCCTTAGTGTCAGTTTCTTTCAGCCCTTTGATCAGCGTGGATCCCAAAATTCCTGTTGCCTACTCCATTCTTTCAGTTATAGCTGTGAGGAGAGACCCTCAGTGCAATTATTCTAAACAATTATACTTTTTCTCTTTACTTGGAGGTGAGGACAGGGCATCTTTCAACAAGGATGTTAAATTACATCTTAAGAAGTACAAGCAGAAATCCTCCATTTTCTTGGGGTAGTTGATTACAGTTGCAGTTTACTTTAGTTGCATGATTTTTCCACTCCATCAAAGGAATGCAGAAAACACTAGCCTTCCTCCACTCTTAAGTTTAAATTTAATCAGATTTTCATCGATCCTCTGTTAGCTTTTTCCCCTTCAGGGAATCTACCCAGTCTGTGTGGCTTAAAAACCAATGATTACTGCAATGCTTACAGAAAATAAACCCCACCATTATTGTGCATTGCACGGACAATAAATGAGTGTGTTGGCAATTGACCTGAGGCAAGATATTAATATAGCTACTTATGTTCCTGCTCGGTATTGGTGACTAAAGGAAGATATTTTTGTGGGTTTGGAGGAGAAGCTAAGACGTGTAGTGTTTTTCTTTAGGGTAGGAACTAGGAATGAGATGAAATTAGGCAAAGGAAAATGTATGCTGACTACTAGCAACAGTTCTCTTAGATAACAGCAATAGTCTCCTGAGGATAGAAGGAACAAACTCATTGCATGGGTCATTTCAAACTGGTCAGAGGGCTATCAAACAGTACTGTAGGGAAGAATTCTGCACTAGTAACAAGAGACTAGATGGTCCAATAGGTCTCTTTTCTCCCTCTTTTCTATGACCTAATGGTGATCCTGAAGCTTTTTGACCTTGATATCAAGCAATGAAAAAAAAAAAAAAAGGGTGGTCCTTAACACCGTGTGGTGTGATCCTTGAAGTGGTATCAAAGGGGATAACTGTTAAAGCTTAGCCCTGGCAAGGTTGCTTAAATATATACAGTATTGGGCAGAGGGTGGGGAGCATTTTTCGTCAGTATTGGGTTGGTTGCTGATGAGAAGGTGGGATGTCAGACATTTGAAAAGGATTCTGTGTAGTCTCATCTAGTTGCAGAAAGAAACTATTGGTTTAAGCAAACTACAGGAAATTATTGCATGTTCTCATACGCAGATTGCTTCCATTTCATAAGACTTCCATGTCGGTGAAAAATATTGAGATTTTTCTCAGTCCAAACCATTAGGGCTGCTCTAACTATTACTTTAGAATGCTGTGCATGAATTGTCCTTACTGTTTACAACAGAGCTTGGAAAAAAGGACCAGATTCATTATCAGCATGTAAATCTTTCTATTTTGTAGTATGTAGGAACTAACTGTGCAATGAATGCGTACATATTCCATGTGAGTATCCTGATTCTTTACAGAAGACTGCATTAACCAGCTTAAACAAATGGTGCATATTTTTTTCAAGAAAGTCTTTTTTCATCTTTTCACTATATGCCATGCATACACACTTAGATATGTTAAAAAACCAAAACCACACCCCTAACCACATTTCTAGGAAGACTGGAGTGCTGACTGCCCTGAGGAAGTGGTTTGGGCATAAGAGATAAGTATCACTTTAGTACTTGCAAGCTTGCTGATTTTGGATGAGCCAAAAGTCTGGCAAAGCACTGTGTGAGAGCAGATGTGTTACAGAATCACTTGTATGCAGTATTGGTGGAAAAGATGGGGCCAGATTTTTCCTTATGATCTCCCACATGAATGACAGTGGGAACTCTGCATGCATCCGAGGGAAAAACGTTTCCTCCAGCTTGGGACCAGTAAAGACCCAAAATTCTAATAATCAGGATTCAAAGAGATTCTCCCTTAATTTTGTGTGGCTACTTCAGCATCTTCAGTTTAGTGGGGGGAGGGGAGGAGGTTTTTTGTGGTTTTACATTTACACATTTTTTTCCAGGCATCTCTGATTTTCTCCATTCCATTTATTTGTGTTCAGTGAGACTGAAATCTTTTCCTGTTGGGGACAGAACTCAGAGAGCCATTGGCAAAATAATTCAAAAAAAAAACAGTGCTGAGAGAGAGAATGCTTTCAGACCGAACTAAGAGTGGAGATGCATAATAGTCAATGGGATACAAAGCTGAACCCAGTTCTGCTGTTTTAGCCTTCTTTATTAATCACAGCATGCCCAGAGGCCCCTGTCACGACTGGGATTCCATGGTGAAAAGTAAGGACTGTCCTGGTTGTTAGTGCTAGCCTGGGACTCTGGAAACCTGGAGTTCAATTCCCTGCTTTGCCAGAGACTTCCTGTGTGACCTTGTGCAACTCATTTAGTCCCTCTGTGCCGAAGTTCCCCATCTGTATAGTGGAGGCGATAGCACTTCTCTACCTCACTGGGATGGTATGGAGTCTACAATACTACAGTAATGGGAGCCAGATAACTAATATTTTGTGAACAGTCAGGATTTCCTTGAACAGATCTGAAATGCCCCTTGCCATTTCTCTAAGATGATGAATAGCACTTCTGTGTCCCTCTGCCAAGAAATTGTCACTGGTAATTACTTGGGATTGTGGTTCTCAGTCAGTGGAGTATTGGTGAACATGGAAAAATTGAGCTAAGTAAATGTAGACAGACAGGGATGAAGTGGACCCCTGATGTTTTAGGGTGGAGTAAAAGAAAGAGTTTGTCTTTAACACTGTGAATCTGGTCACTTACAGCACGTTTGTAAAACTCATTCCTTCTAGTCTGGCCTTTGGTAAATGTTCAATACAAAAATAATATTGCATCAGAGAGAAAGGTGTAGCCCTGATGGTTCCTTAAGACTAGGACAAAAGCATGCAAGCCACATGGTGATAAATTGCACTTACCAGGCATCCGTGTGGTAATATTTCTGCCTTAGAAAAGCTGATTTTTATTGACCAGCAAATGGTATGATTCGTTTTTCCAAAGGATAAGCATTATTTTTCACTTTCCCTTTATCAGTCTGTTTTCTGTGTTCATTATATTGACCAAATAAAGCTCTTGCTAACCTTCAGATTGGTATAGATTCAGTTTTTAAAACAGGAAAAACTTACTGATTTCTGTTCCAGTCACTTTTCCTCTAACAATTCTACTTGGCAGTTTATAATTCTTGTGGGCATAAATGATCCAACTACCACTTTGTGGTTTCTATATGTAAATGCATGTTTCCAAGATACTTTAATACGTTCTTCAGCACAAGTTTAACAGTTTACTAAATTTATTTCCATCAAAATCTGTCTTTAACCTCTCCATCCTCTTGTTTTGTTTAATTTTTAATAGGGAGATTTGGATATACAGTCTCATCTGCCTGTTCTATCTATGCTGAAATAAAACTGACTTCTTCTAAACAATGAGTGAACACGGTCATTCTTTTAATGAGATGGGTTTTCACTTATCACACTTGGAAGGGCCTGAGCAGCCAATGACAGTAGGATGTGTGAGCTGCCAGATTCTTGGCATCATCTTGATTGGCAGCATAATGTCTCAGCTGCCACTAAGGCTTCAGAACTTTTTTCCTGAGTTAACTTCTTGGTTTTACTTATTAATGAGTTAATAGGAGACAAATTGGCAGAAGCAAGAAAAACCCAACTTCTCTGAAAGCTCCTTTTGTGATGATGCCCAGGCCCACAGGCTCTGCAGGTCTCCCTTTGTTTTATCAGCCAGTCTGCACCATTTGATTAAGCAGCTGAGCGGCATATTGGTGTGGCTGAGAGGTCTTTGACCAGGTTAGCCACACCAGCCCATTATCTATGGCCTGGTCTACACTACAAACTTAGGTCAATGGAAGCCACCTTATGTCTCCCTAATAATGTATGCCTCTACACTACCAGGTCCCTTCTGCTGACCTAACTCACCTGTAATATCAAGTTAATGACCACCTAGTGAGGACACACTCCACTGACACAATAAGCGTGGTGTGGACATGCACGACTGACTTAATTACTGTGGCAGCTGGATGTTGACTTAACTTTGTAGTGTAGACATGCCCTAGGAGTCCTTCGAGGCTGTTTCCTTTGGAACGAGAGGGGCCTGTGTTTTTAGGTAATCCTTAAAATCAACCAGTAGTGTGGGGGGCTGATAAAGGTTTAGTTTTGCCAGTCAAACTTCATGCTCCCAGTCCAAAAGAAGAAAAACTGTGAAGAGCCTTAATTGTTCAAAGTTCCCTTCTTCACCTAGCTCTGCAAAAACTAGCAGCTGTGGAAACTTCAACTGGTTGGGGCGTATCCTGTTAGAAACAGTGCCACCTTCTAGATTGTGCTATAACGTCTCCTGATCAGCTGCTGTTTGTCTTCCACTTTCTTTGACATTGGGTACTGTAGAAATCCAAATACCTGACTTGCCACTACTGCAGTCTTTGGCTCGTCTGTCCTCGCATCTTTTTTTAAAACCTGCCTTATATATCCCATCGGGTTAGAAGATAGCCTTGTTCAGGGAGAGAACGTGCTATTTTTTACCTGAAATATTATCTGACACCCTGCCTTTAGGAATTAGGTCTGTGAACCTGCATAGGGGGATATAGAATATTGATACTGCCCTACTCTAGAAATATTTCTTGGGTTTGGACACATTTATACTGGAAGTTCCATTTTTGTTTTTTACTTAGCTTTTTCTTGGCTTTCCTTCCTTTCAGGTACCTTTCCTCTCCACTTGTCTGTTTGATTTAGTGCCATAGTGGCTGCTGCCTGCATACAATGATTTTAGACCCCTTTATTCACATCCCAGAAGTCTTTCCCCTAACCAGTCACTGGGGTCTGTCCACGTGCATAGTAAGTGAAAATCCACCAAAAGCAACCTCATCCACAAAAGTAGGATTATAAAGTAGTGTTGGATCAAACTGGCTGAAAAACAGGAAATGCGCCCAGATTTAGAAGCCTCTCCGCCATTTTCATCCAAATTCAAAATCTTGCAAAATTGACATTGGGAAGACTTTGACAAGCTCTAGTTTTGGACGAATTAAAGTGTGACCTAATTTAATTGGGAAAATATGATTGTGCTATGTATTAAAGAGAGAGTGAATTCTATCAGAGAGCTTCACAGAAGGGAGAACATACCAAAAATGGGGGGTCAGAAGGGCAACTGAAGACTCTGGGTTTCTTTTACTAAGGTTTACAAATGCTGAGGGTATGGTGAAGCGTTGCCAGTCCTTAATGAAGTTGGTGAGCAGTGATTTTCCTACAAGTATCCCTTCGTATCCACTATTGCTTGGGTTATTAAATAACATTCACTTTCCTTTACTAAATTAAACATTGACTAATGTTGTACTGCCACAGATGCTATTGTATTTTAACAAGTGACATTTTTCCTAAAATGTAATCAGATTGAGTTGAAAATTGTATTAATTGGCCTAGAGGAGAAATCCACACACACGATCTCAAGATGGGATTTTCACATGTAATCGGTGTTTGCCTAACTCTGCTCCCACTGAAGTCTCTGGTGAGCACTTGTCAAAATACCACCCTTAATCTGAGTCACGTAGGGACATATTCCCTTGCAACCTTACTTGTACCATGGTACAATAGTAATCTGAGAAATTCTCATTTTATACATAGTATAGAAAACTGGCATTTCAGCAGCAGGCAAATAACTGTAGATGGTACTTTGCATTTCCTTCAAGGAACTGTAATGAAGGATCTACACTGTAAAATCATTTCCAGTTCAGTGGTACATTCTACAAAAATGTGTGGTCACTACAAAGTTACTGGAAGTGTCCGACACCTGCTTTTGAGATTAACAGCACCAAATGTGATATGGTACCATTGTTATCGGCAGAGCCCTGGTGCTAGAAGGCAACCTACTTTGTTTACAATTGTTGTTTACAGGTTTTGTAGTTAGACTAACATTTTTACATGGAACAAGTTTGCCCCAGATACAGAATTCAGGACAGGGACACTGTCAACTTGAAAAATCACCTGACCATAATTACATTAGCATTCCTATCAAAGATTAGAAGTGTTCAAGTTTGCTTCCCGGGTAGAGCTCAAAACACTGTATAATTAGTTCAACTGTAGTGTTGATGGTGCGCGCCCATCTTCAGAGCCTGCAAGGGGTGGTTATCATCTAAACAGGAACGTGTGTCTTGAGAAGGTGCAGGGGAGTAAGTCTAAGCATGGTTAATGGTGTTGCTCTCTGGCCTGTGCAAAAAAGCTATTTACATAAACAGGAGCACACAGCCCCTTAACTATTGATCGGGAGCTCTTAAGAGTAAGGGAAAATTATAAGGACTTGATGGGATTTTTTTTTAAATAAGACAATTAAAGGTAAGTTTGCAGTGTGTCTTGGAAGCTAGCATCAAAGCTCTAGACTGATTGTAGGAAAGGTGAGGTGAGGGAGAACACCTGTGCTGACATTACAGACTCAGGCTGAAAGTTACATATCCTGGAAAAATAACTTCACCAGTTCACTAACTGTTTATGTTGCCTTCCTGTGTCTGGCTGTTTAGTTGTTTTTTTATAAGTATTGAAAGTGCATTGCTTAACAAGTGCTGGTCCTCTGTCTACATTGAATATTCTGTCACTAGTCTCTTGCCACTAGAATTTAAGATGACAATGAATGTATTTGCTTACATGACACGTATAACCTAATGTGCATTATTTTAAAATAAAGCACCTCACGTGCGTCCTGATGCCATACCTCATTCAAACTTGTGGTGAGGAAAAAGGAATGTTTTTAAAGGGGAGAAGAATTGTGTTTAAATGTTGAACTAAATGCAGTAGAATGCCAATGTTATGAAAAACTACATATTTGGTTTTGAAGTGCTGCCTTAGATTTAATTGTTGATTACAAATGCACTTCAACTACAAAATATGACAGCTGGCATTTTGGTACACTATGACTAAGTTTTACGCTTTCATGATTTTGATCCTTTCCACCTATAGCCTATGAATGGAAAGAAAGTAAAGAGGTATTTAAGTATGGAATATGGACCAAAAGACATTAAATGCACTTTAGTTTTATGCACTGTTTTAATAGCTTACATTATACAATGGCTACTGGAGTGCAAACTTACTTTAGCTAAAACACAAACATTACGTTAATAAGCTCTGCAGCCTGCTAGATTAGGAAATGTAGCTACTGCGTATGCTTTCTGTTTTAAATGCTTGTCCAAACAATATGCGTCAATTTATTAAATTATCTGGTACAGGGAACTCTCTCTCCACTGTTAAATAGAAGAATGGCCTCTCTCATTAGTGGTTATTAATTATGAATTTTGGAATCTCTATTTTCAAACTTTCTCTTCAACCACAACAAAGCTGGCAGGTGTGAAGGGTAGTGTTCAGTCACTGCAAACTGACTAAAATACATTTAGTTCTCTAAGAACACTGACACCCCATGCCATTTGTCAGAATATTACAGAAGGGTGAGGGTTTGGTATATTTTTACACTGGTAGTAGGAAATTCCAGTTGCACAGGAATTTGGCTTACTAAAAGATTATTCAGTAATGAAAAACATTTAAATTCTGCAATGTACTATTAAAATGCTGCTGAATGTGATTGTTTACCTTTGTCTAGAATTTTCCCTCCACAATTTGTCATCTTTTCAGTAACTGTTCAAACAGTGTAATAAATTGTTGATGTAAGATCTAAAGCTTTGGGAAATAAATGTCTGTGTAAATCTTACTGATGCACTTTTCCACTGTAATTTGTATGTGAGAGAGAATCCAATTCCCAAAACATTGTCTCTCTAGCTCTCATACTACTTACTGCTTTTTAGATTGTTCTTTACCAGTCTTCTCTTCAACACTACAATAACCTTAAAGTGATCTACTGTTAGAGGGCTTTCCCTCAGCCCTCCCACATCCCTAGTTCTTGTCATGCAGACAGCAAGCAGCAAAAGACCGGAAGGCTGAAGCGCAGACAATGTGATGTTTATTGGGGTTAGTTTCCAAGCAAGCATATTCCGAAGCCCTTCAACCAGTTGGGCTTATCTCTATCCACCAATAGAACCTGTTCCCAGCTCTGACTCCACAGAGCATTTACCCTGTGCCCTTGTTCCTTCCCCCCCCATTAGTAAGCATGATTCCAATTTCCTCTTCCACTTCCTGTTTGACCCCAGATTATATAGTAACATTAGCTGTACCTTAACCAATCATTTTACTGAAATTTAACTAAACAATCCTAACATTGTAACATATTCTCTAATCAATTATATCCCGCTACCGTAATTAACTTATCTAGCAAAATTAATTATACAGCAGACAGAAAAACTAAGGGATCCAGACAGATTAACAATAGAAAAGTAGGGGCCATAAAGATAAAACAATACAGAAATAAGGGTTTCACAACCATTGATAAGTGATTTTTTGCCAGACACGATGCTATTAAACTAACTTTTCTTTAACCATCTTAAGATCTGTTTATCTATCTGGTGGTGATGGGCACTATCAGGACAGGATTGTCTTCCTAACAGCCCAATACCACCTTATTTCAATGTGACTGGTTTGGGATATGAGGATGTGACTATTCACTTCCTGGCTTATGGCTGCCGCTGTTGCTTAGCCGAAGGCCTCAGGCTATCCTAGTGGGAGAAGGCCCCTACACAAGTGGACTTCTGATTTTTGATTTGTTTCATACCTCTAACTAGCTGAGTGATAAAAATACACCTAAAATCTTAAACTATAGACCTTACAGACAGGCCTGATTATCTATATTCTAACATCTACTACTCTGTATCTTGCTTCCACATATATAGAGAGCAGACTGGGGAAACAAGTTTCTTTTAATCAATCTGTGTTCAGTCTTAAATTGGATGCTTTTGAACACAATGTAAAGGGCTTTTGGGCATACTCCTTTTTTAAACTATGTGCACTTCACACAGTTGGGACACCGTTTTTGTGAAAGTCTCATAACATTTAAAATCTAGACATAATTATTCCTCCTTTGGACAGTAGCATGGCCTCAAGCAAGCAATCTTTGTATAGCCCAGAAAGACAGCTCACTCACTTTGATCTCTCTAGTAAACTATGGGTTTGTCTGCATGGCAGCAAAGTGGTCTAGAGGGGGTATTTACAGAGGACTCTAATGCAAACTAAGTACCTTTTCAGAACATGCCAGCAGTGTCTACACTGAGCACGTATAGTGCTCTATAACTACTCCCCCCCTTACCCCCCAGCACTTTGCCATGCAGTGTAGACAAGCCTTAAAGGTGGTATTCTTGCTGCTATCTGAGAACAAACTAAACCTGTCTATAAAAACTAATTACAGTCTAAGGTATATTAAAATAATTTTGTACCTTCCAAAGGCTTGTTATAAGAAGTTTATTGCCAAAGACTGGTGTTTAAAAATGTACTGCTTTTGCAGTGTGGCTGTGTGCATGTTGCCTGAAGCAGGCCAAGAATTAGGCAAAGTTCATTAGTTCCCCATGGTAACACTTCAATTGTCTTATTGAGCATAGTCCTTACATTCATTTTAGCTGTCTACTTTCAGAATTGAATGCCCCTGTAACCTTTTAGTTACCTCCCATGATTAGCTGAGTTTGCATGGCCTTACTCTCACCTGGCCAGCACTTCTGTCTGTAAGTAACATGATCACAACAGGATGTACCCAGATACTGGTATGGGAGACGTACAGAACCCTTGCTTGGGGCATTTTAGTAAGTCCCTGAAATGGAGGGGGATCAGAGGGTGGAATGCAACTAGTCCTGTTACATGCAGTAAGCTCAGCATATAGAAGCTATGATGTGTACACCCTTGTGTTAAAGCTGTAGTAAAGCCTTTAGGTGTCATACATGTAACAAGCATGTACAGTTTCTCCTGTCCTTCTCTTGCCTGTAAAGGTACAGCTATTTTCAAGCATTGTCATTATCACTGCTGAAAGCAAACTCCCATCTAGATTAGGTTTTTACTTTAGTATGTGGCTCTGTGATTCTCTAAATCAAAGCTCCAACCCCTTGAGGCTGGAATGGAATATAGTATTTCCTCCCTGTTCATTGAATCAAGCAGCAGGAATTTGGCAACAGCTGCAGAGCTGCCCACACAGAAAATAGTGGTCCACTTCCTCCTGTTTTCAGTAATTAGTTTACAGAAAAGCTCAAGGCCTTAAACCTGACTGTTTGTTTACATGAATTGTGTAACACTTGCTGGTTCAGTTATGGACCTTGTAGGAAGAGGGCTTATCAATTTATGAAAGGAAAGACATTCCAAACTGAGTGCAGTCTACAACCCTGTAAGCAAACTACAGCCCTGTAAGCAGACTAGCCCCTACCCCCAAACTCTGTACAGGACAGAAGGTTCTTACTTCTGGAATACAGCATTTAAGATAGAGGGAAAGGTACTGGTTTAGCCTCCAAAGTAGCTTGCTATAAATAAAAGATCATTTAGAAAAATCAGACTGAAAAGGACTAATAGCCTTCCCAGACAGCAGTCTAGCACTTCTGGTCTTGGAAAAAGCACCGTCTAATGACCAAGCACTTCTGACCTTCATTTTTCACATACAGACCAGTCCTCTACTGGTATAAAGCAGTGGCTGAGTTGTGAGTGCAAGGGGAGAATACTGCCACTGCCACTATCTCCACTCTAGGTTTTGCTAAAGTCTAACCAAGCACTAAGTCAGTCAGAGATTGGCAACCTTTCAGAAGTGGGGTGCCAAGTCTTCATTTGGTCACTCTAATTTAAGGTTTTGCAAGCTAGTACTACATTTTAATGTTTTTAGAAGGTTTCTTTCTATAAGTCTCTAATATATAACTAAACTATTGTAAGTAAAGTAAATAAGGTTTTTAAAATGTTTAAGATGCTTCATTTAAAATTAAATCAAAATACAGAGCCCTCCCAAACCAGTGTCCAGGACCCAGCCAATACGAGTGCCACTGAAAATGAGGGGTTATCTACCCCTGAACTAAGTGACTGCCCCTAAACAGGTGGGGCTGCAGTCACTAGGAAATGAACTTTAATTAGTAATGGTGCTAGACTACAACATGCTTGTTACAGGGACATATGAGCAACTCAATGCTGAAATACCTCCCTCTGCTGTTTCCTGTACATACTTGAAGCAAGGTGAATGTACCTTAATGTATGACATGAAGGAGGTAGGACTTCAGGGGAGCAAAATCTGAATTCACAGGCAACTGCTTAATAGCTTATGCTATCTTATGAAAGCCTGCATTACAACATATATTTAAGTAGAATGATAGTTCACCTTTTATAATATTAGTTGTAGCAAACTTGTTCTCTTCCCCTCATATTTGTAACAGGTGTAATACAGTTTTGCTAGTATTGTAAGTTAAAGCTTCATTTCTGTTCAACTGAGTAGTGATAAATGCCTACAGAGGACATGATCAAGCAGGTTTAAATTTCTGGGAAAGCTCTTCCAAAGCTTCTATTAGCTTCTCTTCCTCCTCTGGTGATGAATATGTTCTGGCCAAGAGCAAGTGGGTAGAAACAGGGTGCCGGTCTAGGGGGAGAAAAAAGAAAATAAAAAAGGTAAATCTTTCCCCTCTCCCAGCACAAAGTGGGTCTCTTAGACCAAAACCACCAATGCATTTTACCTGTGCTTAAAATGGTCTGAGGCCAAAAGGTTAATCTGGCCTTGTGGATTTCTGTAACATTTAAATACTGTACTTTAAAAAATATTACTTCATTTACCAAAACAGAATGCACTTGCACTAATTTCATTTTGAATTAGGTACCCAAAAGGCCTGTCCTTGTGAGACTGATTTTATAGATAAGATGTAGACTCTGTGTAGCTAGACATTAGAAAAAGGAAGGTCCTGTCCACATGCAAATTAGCCCTGATTTTAGTCATTAGTGTAGCTGTACCAATACAGTGATTTGCAAAGGTGGAGTTTAGCCCAGTTTCAAGCAGCAAAACAAACAGTGACTGTCCTTGTTTTCAGGATGGGAGTTTACACTGGTGCAGCTACTCCATGGTATGGAATTGGGCTAGTTTTATCCTTAAAATACAGAGCTTAGCATTAGCACTATAGAATTAGCTTGTTAAGTGCTCAGCCTTTTATCAAGAGAATAAACTGGTTTTCAGTCAAAATGTAAGCCAAACTTGCACAACAAGACGTTCCTTGCCTGGTTGCATGAACCTGAGCTTCCTGGTTCAGTTGACCACACAGCTACACCCGTAGAGCACCATAACACAAGGAACAGTACTAAATTTCTGTTCCTGATTAACTGTAATTACATACCACCCACAGAGAAGCTCTAGGTCTTTGCCTTAACATAATGAGTTAGTAATGACTTTCTATCTTTTGAAAAGCAACTTCAAATCACTACTATGCATTGGAGTATTTCTCCTTCAGTATTGCTAGAATATGTTTAGTGAAGTCCAACTTCTCAAGTGGCCACTTGAGCTGTAGAAAGCTAGTTTATCTTCACCATAGCAGCCATGCTGTAAGCAGGAAGCTGTGGAGAGCTACAGGTTTGTCATCCATCCTTGCACAAGAGTTCAGTTTCAAACATTGTTCTGAGCTCTAGTGGAAGATTTTCATGAGAGCACAGGGGCCTGCCTCATATCCTCAGAGGAGAATTTCCAGAAGAGGTGAAAATTGTCAGTTTCTTGTGGAGCTAGCATAACAACTCAATGTACATACAGCATTACATCTGTTCATCCTCGCCTGTGCACAGGAACCCAAACAATAAAGAGACACATTCACTCTTCCTTATGGTGCAGCAGTCAATACTACCGGGGGGGGGGGGGGGGGGGAGAAAGAAAAATGTTTGAGAGAATTAGCATACATGGATACCTGGGAACTGTAATACTCTACCAGGCCAAAGCTATGGAGGGAAACAGCTTCCTGTCTGCCTGTGCACTCTCATTAGCAGAGGGGAAGGAATTATTTGAGCTTAGGATAGCCTACTCCCAGTTCCCTTCCATTCCTCAGCAAAAAAGCTGACTAGGGTTTGCTCTAAGTATCAAAACTGAACAGAATAAGGAAGGTGAAAGAGACGCAGGAGGGGAATGGAAGCAGAACAGCTGCATATTAATCCAGTTTGGGGGTATTTTATTGTGGGTTGGCAAATAGCTCTCAGGGAACTAGGACAGCAAGCAAACTGGCACAGATTGAAGTGTCACTAGAGGTGGTTTTGGAATTAATTGATAAACTCAACATTAACAAGTCACTGGAACCAGATGGCATTCACCCAAGAGTTCTAAAAGAACTCAAATGTGAAGTTGCGGAACTATTAACTAAGATTTGTAACCTGTCCTTTAAATCGGCTTTGGCACCCAATGACTGGAAGTTAGCTAATGTAACGCCAATATTTTAAAAGGGTTCTAGAGGTGATCCCGGCAATTACAGACCAGTAAGTCTAACGTCAGTACTGCGCAAATTAGTCAAAACAATAGTTAAGAATAAAATTGTCAGACACATAGAAAAACTGTTGAGCAATAGTCAACATGGTTTCTGTAAAGGGAAATTGTGTCTTACTAATCTATTAGAATTCTTTGAAGGGGTCAACAAACATGTGGACAAGGGGGATCCAGTGGACACAGTATACTTAGATTTCCAGAAAGCCTTTGACAAGGTCCCTCACCAAAGGCTCTTACGTAATTAAGCTGTCATGGGATAAAAGGGAAAGTCCTTTCATGGATTGAGAACTGGTTAAAAGACAGGGAACAAAAGGTAGGAATTAATGGTAAATTCTCAGAATGGAGAGGGGTAACTAGTGGTGTTCCCCAAGGGTCAGTCCTAGGACCAATTCTATTCAATTTATTCATAAATGATCTGGAGAAAGGAGTAAACAGTGAGGGGTAAACAGTAAGGTGGCAAAGTTTGCAGATACTAAACCACTCAAGATAGTTAAGACCAAAACAGACTGTGAAGAACTTCAAAAAGATCTCACAAAATTAAGTGACTGAGCAACAAAATGGCAAATGAAGTTTAATAAGGATAAATGTAAAGTAATGCACATTGGAAAAAGTAACCCCAACTATACACACAATATGATGGGGGCTAATTTAGCTACAACGAGTCAGGAAAGATCTTGGCGTCATCGTGGATAGTTCTCTGAACATGTGCACGCAGTGCACAGAGGTAGTCAAAACAGCAAACAGGATGTTAGGAATCATTAAAAAGGGGATAGAGAATAAGACTGAGAATATATTATTGCCCTTATATAAATCCATGGTACGCCCACATCTCGAATACTGTGTACAGATGTGGTCTCCTCACCTCAAAAAAGATATACTGGCACTAGAAAAGGTTCAGAAAAGGGCAACTAAAATGATGAGGGGTTTGGAGAGGGTCCCATATGAGGAGAGATTAAAGAGGCTAGGCCTCTTCAGCTTGGAAAAGAGGAGACTAAGGGGGGATATGATAGAGGCATATAAAATCATGAGTGATGTGGAGAAAGTAGATAAGGAAAATGTACTTATTCCCACAATACAAGAACGAGGGCTGGAGCAAACAATAGAAATAAGAGGGAGGAAGAGAGATTAAGGATGAGGAAGAGGCACTACCCCTGCTCTACAATGAGGCAGAACACTTGTGTGTGTTCCATTTTGTGCATGCACCACAGACAAATGATCCCCTCTGAAAAGAAATTCCAGTCAGGTTTATGGGCAGCTGATTCAAGCCTGTAGTTTACTGCTCTTGGGGGTGGGGGACAGTAAAAATCTCCAACTTTTTAATTAAAAGCTTGACTAAGGGTGGGTCTGGTACCTGTGGAGAGGAGGAGTCCAAACTTTCCAGATGCCCCGGATTGAGCATACAGGTTGAAAGCAGGCCTTCGTCACACCCAGGAAGGGGGGGGGGGGGGCGGCTTTCTATGAAAACGGGCCCCACCTCTGGCCTGTCTCCCACATCATAGATCTCCACTGCTCTGAGAACAGAGGTGTCACAAAACCACTCCCACTTGAGCACTTACTGTGTGAGTGGCAGAATGGGAACATTCAAAGCCCTTTCCCATCCTCTACTGCATTAATTCCCCCACCACCACCCCCCCGTTCACCAACCCAGCTGCACTTAGATTTCATCTCAGAGTCTGCATTGTTCACACTAACAATCCTGACTGCAAGTCCCCACCACAGAGCTGGAGAAAGAATGTGTGCGCACTGGCACCTGGGCACTGTTAATGTGAACAGGAGAAAAAGGAGAGACAAGTGCCCTCAAAATGAATGCAACTCCTCTGTACTCTGTAGAGAAGGCAAGAGTCCATCAGACATCTCTGCGGGCTCACTTTGCTTTGCCACGTCTCTGCCTAGTCATGTGCAGAGCCAACTTCAACCCAGATGTTTTATCCAATTATTGCCAGCTGGTCGAAAGGGCAGGACCAGCAAAATACCGTCAGTTTGACTAGTTCTGTTAGTTATGCAATACTGTGCTTGGCCTTTGGAATCACACGTTATAAACAATTGCAGGAACTATTTTAACCCTCAACCACTTTTTAACCCTCAACTATTTTAACCCTCAACCCTTTAGCAAAGTCAATAATTGTACAATCAGTGCAGTAATAGCACTCCTCCTTCAGTTTCAGTGTATGAAACTGCCACCTTACCTTGGAAGAACAGGCCGCTTGTTTGCTTAGCTGCTGCAGGTGAGACTGCCAGCCATACTACTGTATCGGCTCCCTGAACCTCTGTGCGCAGTTTGTTCTTCATCTTTTCATAGAACTCTGGCATCGCTGATCTCACCGCTACAGTGAATAATGAAAGGGTGTTGAGTCAATCAAGGCTTTTTGCTAAAGAGTTTTTTAAAAGGTTAAAATGGTAATAATAGTGTGAAAAGCAGTGACCTTTTAAAATCAGGGAAAGGACACTATTGTCCCATGGATGGCAGAGTTACTACTGTGGGATGTTAGGTTGCCAAAAGATGAACCGGACATTTCTCACTGTTTGGACTAAAGTGTACAGGGACAGTCAAAAGGCTGAGAGAAAAGAATCAAAAAGAGAGGTGTTTCCAGTTCTGTTATTTGATCCTGTTCAAAGTTGACCGGATGCAGAACATGAGAAAACAAATGGTGGAAACATCTGGGGATTTAGTTCTTATTTTCATTGATTTTATGACTATGACTGCTAGAAATAATGAGATAGACTTTAACCAGTGTAGTCTTTTAAGTTATTTTATAAGCACATGGCAAAAAAGCAGACATGGAAAATAGTATTCCCTAGGCTATACACACTGCATTTAAACTGCTTAAGTGTAAAGTAACACATTGGCCAAGGAAAGATGAAGCCTATATTTTCAATCAGCAGAAAACTGCAGGAGGGTGTGGAGAGTCATATGATCAGTGGGTGTTGGGGGAGCTCCCTATGTGGCAGGCCAGCCCCTAGATTTGTAGAGGGATATTGTGAAGCCTATTAAGAACCTGCATTCTACAGTGTGTAAAAGTAAAGGAAGGTGACTAGACAGTGTCCTTTGACCTAGGCAGAATAAGCTGAAGTCCACTGGGAGGCTGAACTACAAGGGTGGTGTGGGTGAGTAATACAAGATACTGAAGTGCACAGTTGGAACTGGTAGTTTTCAAGCTCAAAGCCGAAAGGGAGAGTGACATCACTGGGGCCCAGAGTCTGAAGCAAGAGTGTCGGGTGGGGGGGGAACTGCAAGAGCGAGTCAGACTAGAGTGCACATCTGCATCCCCAGCTCCATCTGATCTCAGACTCCCTGTAAAACACAACTGCCGAGGGTTCTAAAACAGCCACTGACCAGAAATTTAAACTGAACAGATCGGTGGACCTGTTATACAAATTTACAGTCATGTCATATTACAATTCAATTTTAGAGTAAGACTGGAAGGGGCAAGTGCCCTCAGCAGACTATACCTGGTGTATCTGCCCAGCCAGGATGCATGGCAGAGAAATGGATGTTTTTGTGCACTTTAGCCCATTGTTCTGTCAAGACTACTTGCTGTCTCTAGGATACAACAAAAAATGCCATACTGGAAAAGAGCAATGATCCATTTAGTCCGTTACCCTGTCTCCCAATAGCCAATCCCAAATGCTTCCAATACACCCATATAACCAGGTGGCAGACAATACAGAAAATACCTGTACCACTCATACACTGGGAAAAGCAGCAATCCATTAGATAATGTTAGGCCTGGTCTACACTGGGGCGGGGGGGAAATCTATCTAAGATACGCAACTTCAGCTACGAGAATAGGGTAGCTGAAGTTGACATATCTTAGATCGACTTAGATTTACTTACTTCATGTCCTCATGGCATGGGATCGACAGCCACCGCTCCCCCGTCGACTCCACTTCCGCCTCTCACCTTGGTGGAGTTCCGGAGTCGACGGAGAGCGCGTTTGATCTTTCGCGTCTAGATGAGACGAGATACATCGATCCCCGATAGATCGATCACTACCCGCCGGATCAGCGGGTAGTGTAGGCATACCCTCTGAGAGACAAGAGGGGGAGGTCATACCTTTTATCAGACCAAGTTCTGCTGGTGAAAGAGACAAGCTTTCGAGCTACATAGAGCTCTTCAAGATAATGTTGTCAGATACCACTGGAGAGTGGTAAAGGCAACCTACGTACGCAGCAATAGGTATTAACCCTTGTTTGTTTGTCATTAAAGCTTTTTGCTAATGTAAGTTCAAGAAGGTTTCATTCACCAACTCCATTTTCTGCAGGCTAAATATAGGGGTAGAAATGGAATGAGAAAAAAGAAAAAAAAGACACTAATCCAGGCTAATTTTCCACTCAACCCCTTCTATAAAATTTTTGGGGTTGGGTGAAACTGAATACTCATATTGCTCTCAAAGTGCAAGAATCACCCCCTCCTCAAGCTTCTCCGTAATCTTTACTGTAATATGCAACATTAATTTCAGTTTCAGCAGGAAATGAACTGCATTGATAAGAAATGTTGCATGCTGCACCATATCTAGTTTAGATGCAATGAAAAGAGCAAGCCCATGTCAATAGCCATCTGATTTGCAGCCTGTTTTAAAAGGAAGCTGTATCACACAGTCAGTCTGATCCAAGTTATAGGATTTACTTTCAAATCCACATACTGTACCTTGTTTTGGGCATAAACCATTGTACCATCAAATGTTACATTTTCGGACTGCAAATCAGATACATCCAATTTCTGAACCAACATCCCTCCTGAAGAGACAATTATCTGTAATAAATTAAGTGAATGTAAAAAGCCAATCCCCCACGTTCATTAAGATTGTCTTAAGGCCCACTAATGAAGTCACACTGCATGCAAGAGTTTTCTGTTTTTCTCTCTTTTCACTGTGCCTGTAGAAGAGGACCATCACACCTGTACCACAGAGCATATCTGGAGAGCTGATAAAGGAATGGTCAAAAATGGAGCAGATCCTCATTCAAAATGCTCTTTGCCCCATTAGGGACCTGCTCATGCTTTTATCCCAATCACTAATAAAAGGGACAGAACAGGGATAGGCTTTAATTCACTGATCCAGGACCAGCACTAGGAAAATCCAATCAATTTTTCTTATTTAGATACACGCACATTAAAAAGCCTGATGTGCATTTCTAATCCCAGCAGGTAACAAGACAGCAAACCTTAAAATACAGGTGGCAGCTCATTTATTAGAACATTTTTCAATTATTTTGTATAAATATTGAATGCTTCATTACACAATGTCCCCTTTTGCACCAAAGCCTAGAAGACAACTTTAACCCGACACTCCTGGTATAGGTGTTTTACTGTGCTGCAGGAGATAACATAGTGTAAGGAAATAGCTCTCTGAATAAGTTATTTTATCTACTTCACCGGCCACTGTAGCTCCTATGCCGTTTTGCAACATCTTTCTAAATGGTAAGACAGAACTCAGATTTTGATGGATGGCTACTATTTATAAGAGTCTAAGAGTGTGCTAGGCACCTGACAGAGGGGTAACTAGTACCAGAGCTGCAAACATATACACAATCAAAGAGGAAAGAGGCATTACCACAAAACACAAAAAGAGTGTAGTAACAACAGTTTTAAAAAGGAGCATTATAAACTCACAACTCTGGGATCATCTTCGTTTGCCAGCAAAGGCAGTAGAGCAGTTGTGAGAATGTATGTACCTAAAAGAAAGGAAAACAAACATTTCACCAAAAACAAGTTCCTCCAAATTACCTTGGCTACACTTGAGTTACAGCGCTGGTGGTGGCTTTACAGCGCTGTAACTTACTCCCCGTCCACACTGGCAAGCCACATACAGCGCTGGTTGTACTCCACATGGACAAGAGGAATAAAGAGAACAGCACTGGAGCTGCAGTGCCAGTGTAAACAGTGATTAATCTACGTTGTAACTGACCTCCGGAATTTTCCCATAATGCTTTTAACTAAAGAACTCTTTGTTTTGTTGTGAACTCAGGGCTCCTGGAGCTGTTTATCTAAAAAACAAACAGCAATTGTTTGCTCGAACAGAGGCAGGCAGGGAATGTCCACAGCTAGTGTTTGCTTGAGGAGAGAAACCGTGGGAGCAGCTGCTTATCTGGTCTGAAGGCTATTTGCATTTAAGAGAGAGGGGTGGGAAGGGGTCGGAACTTGCAAGGCAGGAAGCTGACACGATGTCAGCTCCAAAAATCCACACACACACTCTCTCTCTCTCTCTCCCCCCCACCCACACTCCCTTTCACACTCCACCCCACCCCCCTCTTTTGAAAAGTACGTTGCAGCCACTTGAACGCTGGGATAGCTGCCCATAATGCACCACTCCCAACAGCGCTGCAAATGTGGCCACACTGCAGCGCTGGTAGCTGTCAGTGTGGCCACACTGCAGCGCTTTCCCTACACAGCTGTAACTCCCAACGCTGTACAGCTGCAAGTGTAGCCAAACCCTGACTAATATGTAAAAACCTTCCATTTCTTGGCCATTTAGTATAAAGAATCAAGAATCTTAATGCTTCTCTGAATTGACAGACCATGAATAAAATGTATTTATGTTCATCATTAGAGCCATATTCAGAGTACAAAGATTTTTAAAAGTCTTTTATATACAATATTAGACTGATAGCTACATTCTAGTCGTAATTCTAAAGACAATATGGTTTACTAGGGAAAAAACATGCCAGAGACAACTCTCAACTGTGGCAGACAGACATTTCTACTTTCTCCCCCTAAAATAACTTAAATACCCAAATTCCAATTACTGCAATTGAGTATTATGCAGAAAACAGCCTGCTCATTTACAATGAGAGGGAGTGTGTGTCTGTCTGCGCCTGTTGAGGTTGCCTGACATTTCCCATTATAAAATCCTGCTTTTAGTTGCTGATAAGTTTGCCAAATTTTAAGTGTTTGGCATTTACAATCTTAAGTGCCTGCCTCAGGCTGGGGTGTTTCTCTTTGTTTCCCCCCACCTGAAGACAGTTCAGCTGTTTCCAAGGGAAAAAAGTAGGGAAAAACATGTTTTGCCAAGTTTAAATTCTGGAGCTTTTTATTTGAGAGGCACTAGTGCCCTAATGCTTCAAAGCAGGAACTTCAAATTTGGCAGTGAGTGGCCTGTGAGTTGAGGATTTGCCTTTTGCCACCTCTGAAAATCTACCCAAATTTGGAGAAGTTAAATGCTTTCATTTGGCAGGAGGGAGGGAGGGAGAGGGGAGGCAGGAGAGAGAAAGGGTTAGGAATCACAGCTTGCAAATGCTCAGACAACACTTGCAAGACCACAGCTAAAATCTCCAATATTCCATCCTCAGTGGGCAGCATGGTCCAGCTTGTGTCTGAGCAGGTCTTTCCCTGCAGCTCTGGGCTGCTGGAGGCCATGTCAGAAACAGGGACCTAAACTGAGAGTAGGGAGCCTGTCTCTCAACGCTCCACACGGTTGATGCCCAGGCAGTAAAGAGGAAGCCGATTCTGCCCAACTCCAATGCAGAGAGCAGATAAGCAATGGACAGGGGGAGGAGGAAAGGCAAGAGAATTAAATTAGGACCAGGAACCTAGGCCAGAGGAAACCAGGACTAGGGGTTCTGGCAAAGGAGGGGGAAGACAGACTAGCTGGGCAAGAGGAATGGATGAAAATCATGGCGACTGGGACCAGCAGCAGCCCAAGCCGTTTTGCTAGCCAGGGCAGTAACGTTTTTGGCATCCCCTGCCAAACAGGTAAGCCAAAAAAACTGGCTGGCCAATCAAAGTGGAGCAAAAATATGAATATAGAAAACACCCCAGCATCACATCATTTCAATGGCCTCTGGAAATTGGTACCCAGGACGACCACCCTGCTCACCTGGCCCTAGACCCACCCTGACTGGGACTGTAGAGATGAGGACACTGGGATGAGGAGCAAACGGCAGGGAAGAGTGGGACAGGCACCAGCTGGAAGGGACCAGGCAGAAGAGTTTGCACTCACTGGAGCACACCCTCCCCTCCAGAGCCTGGAATGGAACCCAAGATTCCAGTCTGCTGTTAGCAAATATTGCGAAACCCATTGGCAAAGTGTCTCATCCCACTTTGGAGCTGGTCCATGTAGAGGACAAACTACTACTACCAGTTATTCCATAAGTGTTTGCGAGGTGGATCTACAGCTTCTAACTGGATGAACCAGGTGGGTGTCAGTATGATGCAACATGGAGTTTGTTTTGTTTTCCGTTTGATTTTTTAAAAGATGAAAGTTACACACAAAAACTACATTGAAAGAATATTAGGTTATAAAGACAAGCATTCAAAACTGTTTATTCCCTAAACTGAAAGTGTTACAATACTGTAACCAGGGCCAGCTCCAGGCCCCAGCACGCCAAGCGTGTGCTTGGGGCGGCATGCCACGGGGGGCGCTCTGCCGGTTGCCCAACTCCAATGCGTGCCTGCGGAGGGTCCGCTGGTCCCATGCCTCCGGTAGAGCATCTGCAGGCACGCCTGCGGGAGGTCCACTGGAGCCACGGGACCACCGGACCCCCCACAGGAAAGCCTGCAGGAGGTCCATCAGAGCCACAGGACCAGCAAGCAGCAGAGCGCCTCCCGCGGCGTGCCGCCGTGCTTGGGGCGGCGAAATTCCTAGAGCCGGCCCTGACTGTAACTGTTTGCTTAGTCTACACAAAGTCATTTAACCAAAACAAAACCCTGTACCCCACCATGCCCTTCAATGGCAGACCTGGACTTTGTATCAATTAAGAGTTACAGCACCCCCAGAACAGCTGTTACAACTAAGGCTATGTCTTCACTACCAACGTGGCTGTGTAGTCGCAACATCTCCCAGCACTATAAAAAACTAACCAAACAAAAAAAAAAACCAGCCCTACAAGGGGAGTGGCTCCCAGTGCTGGTGCAAGTTTCAGCGCTGTGAAGTGCCATGTGTAGACAGTGCATCGCCCAGGGGTGTGTTTTTTCACAGCCCTGAGCAAAAAAAAGTTTCAGCGCTGTAAATTGCCCGTGTAGACAAGGCCTAACCCTGGTTCTTCAGTTCTATGAAAATAAACAATTTTCACATGAATTAGTGAGGCCACATTTTTCACTATTTATATAGACAAACATGTTTCTTTGCAAATCAATGATCTCAACACTTGTGGATGAAAGGTTGAAATACAGCATATTTATCAACATGTTACAGAATTTTACTTGAGCAATCTGCTCAGTACCCTTGTCCATCCACAACAGATCTAACTTTCCCTATACTCATTTGGACCCTCATGAATAATTAGAGCACACAATAAAATCAGATTAAGTGAATGTACATTGACTGAATTAGCACAGTCTCTCTTGAGCAAAAAGTACAAGCAGAAGCTGTGGTCAGTAAGGAAGAATGTCACAAAAGAGAATTTATGTCTCTGCTGGGGCTGGAAGACTGAAAAACAACAGCAAAGCAAGATCTCGATTGTCACCCAATGAGGTAAGCAGAGCTCTAATACAACCCACAATCCTGGTTTAAACTTTCATTTTGATAAGGACTCTGCAAATTCAAAACAAGATCAAAGTTGGATAAACTGACTTCATTCCCAAAATCCTGAGGTGCAGCACACCTGCCAATACTTAATTTAGTTGTCTCCAGAATCAATTTGCATTTTTACAGATGGTAGGTTTTTGTTTACAAGTTCTGAAGAGGTGCAAAGATAAAGAGGAATGTTGTTCACCATTCAAGACCTTCAGCCCAGCAAGTGTTTTTAGCCTTGTGAGAGAAACACATCCTGAAGGCTAGAGAGACTGATTGTGACAAAGGGCTGGCTCACACAAGTTTTAATAATAAACCCACTCAAACCCTAATTTATCTTCCTCCAGTTTAAGAGGAGAATTTAATATAAGAATTAAGCAAACAAAGCACAAAAAAGGTAGAGATCATAGTCTGCAAAAACAGAAATTGAGTTGTTGTTCCCTTGTGCATTTGCTTTGAGGTAAGGTGTGAAGAAGTTTTTGCTCCAGGTGTTATTAGGCAGACGCTGCTACATACACACTCTGATGGGAATGGTCAGGCCTCAAAAGACTCCGATCTTCAGCCATTGCTATTAATTCCCTGGGGACTGGTGTCCCAAGCCTAATTATCTGGATACCAATTACTCTGCACTTTAAGATAGAAGTATGGTGGATAATATTCACTCCAGCTGGCACAGACTGCTTTGTTAAGAGAAATAACTCACCCCCAAGTAATTAAAACAAGGAATAAAGATTTGGTGCATCTTCTAGTTGAAGTCTCCACTATTTTAAACCCACACCTTTAAAAAAAATTCTTATACAATCGCATGCTATAGGGCAAATATTTTACAATTGTAGACAGGCTACAGCCTTTATTGACAGCAATACAGATGTAAAATTTCCATTGACTGATTGGGGGTGCGGGGAGAAAAATGAATAAATGGGAATAAAAGTTATGCTGCCTTGCAAATAGTATTACAAATCACATAACAGTAGTGAAAAAAATGAGGGGAAAACATCTCCCCCCTTAAATATTTAGTACATTACTTTCTCCACAGAGAAATAACTGCTAGAATTCTATAGTTTGGTGGAACAGAATTTAGAAAGATTGATCAAGATTTCCACCATTAAGGAAAAGCAAGGTGAAATTTCTGAAACTTAACTGAGTTGATAGTGCACTTAATAAATAAATAAATATTAACTCCCCATCTATTATGTTTTCTTTTTTTTTTTTTTAAAGAGCCAATACCCAAATATACAAATAACCCTCAGACTTCTCCATACAGGCACAGGGGAAATAGACACAAAACCAAACTGAACTTGATAAATACATAATGTATAAACAATAGCAAGAACTATAGGAATTAATCATATTCATTAAGAGAAATGAGTAAAAATACTGAACAAACCAAAATTAAGAAAAAGTACAAAAACAGGTTTTTAAGTGAAATGTAGATGGTGAACAGAAAATGCAATGTGTGGACTTCAGAAAAGCAGACTTTGACTCCCTCAGGGAACTGATGGGCAGGACCCCCTGGGAAAATAACATGAGGGGGAAAAGAGTCCATGAGAGCTGGCTGTATTTTAAAGAATCCTTATTGAGGTTGCAGGAAAAAACCATCCCGATGTGTAGAAAGAATAGTAAATATGGCAGGCGACCAGCTTGGCTTAACAGTGAAATCCTTGCTGATCTTAAACACACAAAAAAAAAGCTTACAAGAAATGGAAGATTGGACAAATGACCAGGGAGGAGTATAAAAATATTGCTCAGACATGCAGGAGTGAAATCAGGAAGGCCAAATCACATTTGGAGTTGCAGCTAGCAAGAGATGTTAAGAGTAACAAGAAGGGTTTCTTCAGATATGTTAGCAACAAGAAGAAAGTCAAGGAAAGTGTAGGCCCCTTACTGAATGAGGGAGGCAACCTAGTGACAGAGGATGTGGAAAAAGCTTATGTACTCAATGCTTTTTTGCCTCTGTCTTCACAAACAAGGTCAGCTCCCAGACTACTGCACTGGGCAGCACAGTATGGGGAGAAGGTGACCAGCCCTCTGTGGAGAAAGTAGTGGTTCGGGACTACTTAGAAAAACTGTACGAGCACAAGTCCATGGGGCCGGATGCGCTGCATCCAAGGGTGCTAAATGAGTTGGCGGATGTGATTGTAGAGCCATTGGCCATTCTCTTTGAAAACTCACAGCGAACTAGGGTGGTTCCGGATGACTGGAAAAAGGCTGCTGTAGTGCCCATCTTTAAAAAAGGGAAGGAGGAGGATCCAGGGAACTACAGGCCAGTCAGCCTCACCTCAGTCCCTGGAAAAATCATGGAGCAGGTCCTCTGAAGCACTTAGAGGAGAGGAAAGTGATCAGGAACAATCGGCATGGATTCACCAAGGGCAAGTCATGCCTGACTAACCTAATTGCCTTCTATGAGGAGATAACTGGCTCTGTGGATGAAGGGAAAGCAGTGGATGTGTTGTTATTCCTTGACTTTAGCAAAGCTTTTGATATGGTCTCCCACAGTATTCTTGCCAGCAAGTTAAAGTAGTATGGGCTGGATGAATGGACTATAAGGTGGAAAGAAAGCTGGCTAGATCGTCGGGCTCAATGGGTAGTGATCAAACAGCTCCATGTCTAGTTAGCAGCTGGTTTCAAGCAGAATACCCCAAGGGTTGGTCCTGGGGCCGGTTTTGTTCAATATCTTCATTAATGATCTGGAGGATGGCATGGACTGCACCCTCAGCAAGTTTGCAGATGACCCTAAACTTGGAGGAGTGGTAGATACGCTGGAGGGTAGGGATAGGATACAGAGGTACGAGACAAATTAGAGGACTGGGCCAGAAGAAACCTGATGAGGTTCAACAAGGACAAGTGCAGAGTCCTGCACTTAGGAAGAAGAATCCCATTCACTGTTACAGACTGGGAACCGAATGGCTAGGAAGCAATTCTGCAGAAAAGGACCTAGGGTTACAGTGGACGAGAAGCTGAATATGAGTCAACAGTGTGCCCTTGTTGACAAGAAGGTTAACGGCATTTTGGGCTGTACAAGTAGGGGCATTGCCAGCAGATCAAGGGATGTGATCATTCCCCTCTATTCGACATTGGTGAGGCCTCATCTGAAGTACTGTGTCCAGTTTTGGGCCCCACACTACAAGAAGGATGTGGAAAAATTGGAAAAAAAGAGTCCAGCGGAAGGCAACAAAAATGATTAGGGGGCTGGATCACATGACTTATGAGGAGAGGCTGACGGAACTGGGATTGTTTAGTCTGCAGAAGAGAAGAATGAGGGGGGATTTGATAGCTGCTTTCAACTACCTGAAAGGGGGTTCCAAAGAGGATGGATCTAGACTGTTCTCAGTGGTACCTGATGACAGAACAAGGAGTAATGGTCTCAAATTGCAGTGGGGGAGGTTTAGGTTGGATATTAGGAAAAACTTTTTCACTCAGAGTGGTGAAGCAATGGGATGGGTTACCTAGGGAGGTGGAGGAATCTCCTTCCTTAGAGGTTTTTAAGGTTAGGCTTGACAAAGCCCTGGCTGGGATGATTTAGTTGGGAATTGGTCCTGCTTTGAGCAGGGGGTTGGACTAAATGACCTCCTGAAGTCCCTTCCAACCCTGATATTCTGTGATTCTATGAAATTACTACCACTGAATACTGCATATCTAATACCCCATCTTAGAGGGGGGTCCTATATAAAGGAGAAGAGATCCACCGGGTGGTTATCCACATTATGTCCCTCGCTCTTTGCCCTCCATGTGAATGAATGAAGTGATTCAGTGACAAAAGAGGATTCTTTTAAAAAGAGCTAGAGCTTTTAATGCTGTGGCAGTATTTTGGAATTTGTATCCACATCTAACTCAAGAAACTGTAGTTTCAAGGAAGGCACTAAGGAGAAATGAATTGCATTACAAACAGGTTACATACTTCTGTCCAAAAGGGAGATGTATTTATTTTTTAATCAGTGTGCCACAAGAGAGCGTGAAGACTGTTAGCAAATGCTAGGCCAGTCATCTTCAGACAGGGTGAGAAAAATCCTACATCAAACTGGACTCTAATGAAGTGGAAGCTGTCTAAAGAAAATTAAGCCAGCCCCAGCACTGTCCCACAAAATGAGGTTTGTCACAGCAGTAGCTGGTCATGCCTTCTGGAGTTTAAGTGGAGTTGTCAACACATCGACATTTCTTTTTAAAAAGAAACATACGGGTCTTGATATTTCTTTGGGGAAAATCCACTAGTTTTATTTCTGTAAACTGAGCTCACACAATAATCAATGGTGCCTAATATAGTCCTATTATATCCTTTTCAACAAGTGGACAAATGAGCACAGCTCATGTTTGGAAACCATTTAGCAATGACTCACATGAGAAGCTAGATAATATAGGTTAAAGTTCAGTGAGTTACACACTGCCATTCCAGAGTAGATGGTATGTCAGTAAAAACACAATATATTTTACCTTTTTAAAAACACACACATTTATTTTAAACAAAAAAATATGACCACACATTCCCTAGTGGTATGTTCCATAATTGCCCCAATTACTCTGAGGTCCTCTCATCGTTTTATGTAATTTGACATCATGCTCTAATTAGCATCTCTCCCATTTTGGTAATTCCACACCGTTAAACACACAGCAGTAAAACTATGTCACAATGCTCAGTGTTGTGATCATATTGAGAGACCCTCATAAGGATAGAGTTCTAAAATTAGGATTTCTTATAGAAATAAGAAATGTCAATAGCCTAGATTTTGTTGGTTTAAAAATCTCAAATTTTTAAAATCAAATTATTTTTCAATTCACCTGTTGTGAAGCTGAAGGCACTTTGATGAAACGACAGTATTGCTGAAATGCGATTTGTAAATTCTTGCAGAAATTTTCAGTCACTGCAGATCGCACTAGTTCTACAGCAATACATTAGTGGAAAAGCTACTCCCAAGCAGTGTTTTAGAAGACTATGTTGTATTAGGACACTAATTCTTTCTACACAAGGCTACAAAAATATATCCTGAGCTAGACTGCAGATCTAAACAAAATGTGCATCAGCCCAAGTGCCAGTATCCTGAAAGTAGGTTTCAAGAATGCCTTCAAGTCAATATTTTAATATGCTACCAGTTATAAACAACCAGTTTTTACATACTTAACACTTGAAGATCGCCAGGATAGAATATGCAACACTGTACATGAGAATATTCTTTCCTATCTGCTGTACTGCATTTGTATAGAATGACCCAAAAATCTTGGGTTTCAAAATTGATTTATAAACTAAATTATACTTTTCCTCTTGCAGAAGCCCTAAAGCTGCTGCCTGTTTATAACATTAAATTAATTGATGATGCAATCGTTGCAGACCAAAATGTCCTGGGAGCATGCTGGAATAGTTTTCTCTTGATGTTCTACTTGGCAATTAGAGTTAAGTTGTTGGTGAAGTTTTTAATCCTCTAGCATTCAGACAATGGCAGGTAGCCAACACCACACTCAATGGAGTTTTCCCCATCTGACTAGGAAGCCTTTGCAGAATATTGGCAACAGTGTTATTTCAACTGTGGGAAAAAAAAATAATCTAGTTTGCTTACACAGGTTTCAATGGGTCATTCATCTGGTAAATTCATTGTTAAAAAGTTAATGGGCTTGCTTTTGCCAGAGCCAAGTATTTTTAAATAAAGTATACTGAACGTTTTCCCTGAACCGTTTATCTTTTTGAGGCCTCTCGTTTATAAAGTCCCCTATGAGGAGAGAGCCACAGGCCAGCTCTCTCAAGCAGCAAATCAGAATTCCAGATTTTAGTACACTATTCTCTGAGGGCCCAATCTGACAGCCCAGCACAAGAAAGTGGAGGGAAAGACAACGTGGAACGTGTGCGAAAGACAAGACACCAGTCGACACTTCCTTTATACCACAAATCTGTGCTCAGTAAGGGCTGTCTTTGCCCTGATATGTAGGGAGGTGATACAGGCAGTGGATTTGCAGGTATCTGGATTATTAACAACAAACACACACTCTAATATAAGACTTCATCTGTAGATCTCAAAGCACTTTACAAAAGCAGGCAAGTATTTCCATTTTACCGATGTGGAAATGGAGGCACAAAGAGAGGAAGTGACTTGTCCAATGTCACCCAGCAGACCAATGACAGATCTGGGATCTCCAGAGTCCAAACAGTCTAGCGCCCTATCCACTACGCAGCACTGACTCCCATGATTCACTAGCCAGACCCATACTGGGGAGAAAGGGGTTTGCAAACTGCGATGGAGGCTAGAGTAGTTACTGTTGAGGAACTGTGCTGCTTTTTAGGGCCTAAGAGGAGGATCCTTCCCCATGCCCTACCCACTACTTTGACTAAACACTGGAAGAGGATGTAGCTTAAACTATTAAATTAAGAAAAAGAAGAGAAAAAAAGTGAAGCAAGAGGGTTTAGGTTCAGTTGGAGTGAGGAATGGAGATGTACTGTATTCTGTGATCATCTCTCAGCTCCCTTGGCCAGTAAGTGCCAATAAAAATGAATAAATATACTATTCTCATACTGGAGTGAAGAGATGACATGTAAAAATGAAGTAAGAACTTCCCTTGTTCCAGTACTTTACAGGCCTTGTTTCAACTGTGAAAGTTATCTTTAATGCACCAACAAGCAAACAGTACTGAGTCCTCTATCCATCTGCCTCCACTGATAGCTTTTATACACACGGATTGAACACTGTCAGCTGGGATAATCATCCTGCAGTGGCTGGCTTCAAAAAGGAAAATGCTGACTAGGAAGCCTATATGTCATATCTGAAGAAATCACTGCTTATCAGTGCACCCTCTAGGATGAGATTTAAGCTCAACCACATCTGAGACAAAAAGACAAAAGCAACAACAGTTCTCCCTGTACATATGCTGCTACACAAGAAACCATTATGAAGTGCCCCTACCATCTACACAATCTCAGGAAATCAACATGACTTGTTAATTGCTGCAGTCATTTAACACTCATATGTAAGTACTGTTTCTATACTACAGTATTAACGCCACATAGCTGCACAGCAGTCACTACAGATTGATCCTTCTTCTATTCTTGTACTTCAGTTGAATTCCAGTAAATAGAGCACTAACTCTTTGTAGTCTAGCTGGTAACAAAGGGTGAGGTATTAAGAGCAATAACAGCTATACAACTACAATGAACCACACAGTATTTATTTCTACTGTGGTAGTGCCCACAGTCCCACTATACTAGATGAACATATAGGAAGACATGGTCATGCCCACAAGCTTACAACCAACAATTTTAGCTTAAAAACTTTTTTTAAAAAGCCATCAAGACACAAAACCTAATTGTGCGCATGTGTGTACTCTGCCCACTGATACACCCAATTTCCCTTTGCCCTACCAGCTTTCACTCATGTAGAAAAGTATGGCCAATTCTCAAAAGTCGTATTCACACGATTAGTCCTTACTTAGGAATAGTCACACTGAAATGTGAAGTCAGGCCCCTCGATCATAAGGTCTTTGCCGGAAGATCACATGTTTGTTCTGTAAACTGCCACGAACATTTACAGAAATAAAGAGCTTCGGGACTACCCTATTTTCCTCAACAGAAAAGGTTTAACAAAACAAATCTGGAAAAGTCTGGCAAAGCAAACAACCACAAACTGGATTATGTAATACACAGGCAGGATACTACACTGCAAAGAAAGACTTCAAACATCCCAGTATCCAGCATAAAACGGTTTGGTTTGCTTTTTTTTTTTTTTTTTTAATTTTATTAAAAACACTAGAAAGTTCTTACTTGGACTATCATTGCACACAAACTTTAGATAAATACAATTTGGGGACTTCTCTATTCTCCTCAGGATCACTTTCAGTGACTCAGAGCTCTTTACTAAGGAACAGTAATTCTTTGCTTCACACACCTGCTGTGCCTTAATATTTTCTAACGAAGTACTGCACATGAAGTGAATTAGAATTAAAGTCTTAATTCTTAACTTGGTGAGAAGAAAAAAAATCTGAGGAACAGAGAGAGAAAAGGAACACGGTGCAGAACCTTTTCTTTCTACAGTAGCCAATATTTTTATATTATGCACAGCACTTAGAGATCCTGTTTCAATTAGAATTAAAAAAAATTCAGTATCCTTTATGCAATAGGTCCCAGGACTCTCAAAAAAAAAATAAGAAAAGGGGAAATGTCTCTAACCTGGATTTAAAGACTTCACAATGTTTTAGACCCCAAGGCAGACAATGCCACAACTGATGTACATGTTATCTAGATATCAGCTATCGCACACTGACTTGGCTCTAAAATGTTGCAAAGTGTGTAAATCCTGTCATGTCCTGAAGTCTTGCACAATTACACAAGTATTACCAGTAGACCGCTTCATTAGACCTGACCTAAGAGGGACAGATGAGATAAGGCAGAAGCAGGTCACTGAGGGAAGACAGATGAGATGCCTTGCAAGTAAGGCAAGATTTTAAACACTATTAATTCCTAAAAGAATGGAAGCATGGTTCCAATTTCCACAATACAGGCAATTCAGAGTTACAGTTCCCTCAGACACCATAATTCACAGCCTCTTAGATATATGTACAGTTGTATTCTGCACTGTAAATGTTAACTAGAATCTGTGCCGTATGGTGGACTTATAGTCTGCAGTTTACCCTATTTGTGTGAGACACAAATCTATACCAACTGATCCACTAATGTGTTTTATGGCAATTAGTTTGCGGTTTAATGAAACAACTTCACATTCAAACAGCTGTGTTTGTTTCAGTGTGCTTGTACCTGGAGCCACTGCATCTTAGTGAACTACTGAACTGTTTGAAAAAGTGCAAGGGGTTTAAACTAGTTTAATTGAAAGAATTTCTTCAGAAAAAAGGTCAGAGGTGCTCTTATTCTTTATTATAGAGTAGATCCAGGGCAAATCTGAAGCAGAAAAAAACCTGCTTTGAGTTTTGAGCACAAACAGTAAGGAAAGTGTAGCTGAAGAAAAATGCATTCCCTCCATCAGCTCCACTATTTTTTAAAAATGTTAACCAAATGAATGCAATCAGACTTACAAAACCAAAAATCTCATTGAAATGCAAGTCAAGTACAAGACATTGCTGCCCAAATGTTGATTTTCAAAAACGTAAGCAGAAGCCAGAGAAACAGAGCAGCAACAGTGCTAAGAGTAAGGCCCAGCCAAGGCTCGCTACCTCCAACCCCTTAGATCCAGAACTGAGCGAGTGACCCTCTCTGGGTGGCCTAGAACTCCCCTAACTCCATTCCCTACCAACAGGGGTTTGGAGGGTGGGACACAGAACTCCTGGCAGAGTCAACCACCAGGGATACTTATTATTTATTATTTGTATGACTGTAGCACCTAGGAGTCCTATTCAGGGACCAGGATCCTGTCAGTGCTAGGTGCTGTACAAACAGAATAAAAAATATGGTCCCTGCCAGCTGCCACTAAAGCACTTACTATCCAATGCTTCCTTTTGCAGGAGTGATTTTTGCAGCCCCCTGAATGTCAGTGATGACTTTCTTCATTTAAAATCTGCACATTTTCCTCTGATCGCCTGCTTGCTCAGACTTCTTCTGCCCCTCCCCTCAGTGCCCTCTCATCCCCTTCCCCCCACTCTTTGTCCACTCTCCTATGTTTCCCCCACCAGTATGTGTTAAACACCACATGAAACTCTCATGGCCTTTGCCAAGCATTACTCAGTCCTTCTTCCTGGGTGTTGCATCTCTTCTCTCCAACCTTTACCTATTTTTATGTGTGTGGGGATTTTTTGTACCACTCTGTATCTCTGAAGCCCTGATGTCAACTGGAGCTTTTTGGTGCTACCACAATACCAATATGTCATCTTTATTAAAAAAAAAGAAAAACGAAAACAAATGAAACACACACTTAAATCTTGTAAGAACCATCTGAACCCCAAGACAGCTGTTAGTGTCTTGCAGATCCTGCAAAAAAGGCACTACACCAAGTATCATTAGCAGAGCCGACTGGAAAATTTTCCACTGAAATTTCAAAATGGTTTAACTAGCTTTAATTCTTACATGCTATTCTCAGAGCAATGAACAAACAATGGGGTCAATATGAGAATATCTTGCGTATGGGAGAAACCTGAGAAGTACAAACCTTCTGTACAAGTTATGTATTTTTTGCAATATTAGTCTAATCCTCCTACTCTCTCAGTAGAAGAAGAAAACATATCCTGCAAAACTACATGAGACTATACCTTTCTATAAACAAAAAAAGATGCACATGAGTACCCTAGACTCTTATCTAAAGACTGCTGTACTCACCCAAGGTATTTGTAGCAAAGTTCTTTTCAAGTCCATCTTCTGTTAATTCTCTTCTGTTTACCATGCAGCCTGCATTGTTGATCTGCAAGACACAGTTCAGTATTAAAAAAAAGCCACATACACGCAATCACACACTTATTTCAATGCACCAGAGTGTGCAAATTGCAACTCCAGCTATCATAATTGGCCACTTTCAGTGAAGCTGCTGTGTGAAAACCATCTTCACAAGGAAGTGTAATGCATTTCATTGAAATCTAGCTGATAAAATTAACTGAACAAACAAGATTATAAGTGCCATCAGACATCATGGTGCCTTACTACAGTTTGTGTGCAAAGGGGCCAAAAACTATGAAGTAATGTGTGATTCGCAGAGCATAACTATTACAATAAAAAAGCATGTATGGTAGTTTATCAGTTTCATCTTAAAGATCCAAATGACTCCACATCATCACAGCTATGCATTTATGTATTCTAAGTTTGATTTTTTTGTACCAGTGAAAAGTCATTAACATTTTACCATGTTTTGGTTAAGAACTAACAAGTGGTGTGCAGGTAATGTGTGTTTTCTCAGTGTGACTCCTCGTACTGGCTCATCTCACCTTCTGGCTCGAGTTCAAGCTTCTCATCCTCCCCACCAAGGCCCTAGAGAAAACTGCCCCTACCTACTTCTCTGCTCATTTCCTGCTACTCCGCCAACCTGCCCTTCCCAAACACGCCATTTGTGATTCTCACACTCTATTGGCACCAGCAATTGTTCCGGGTGCTTGAACAGTAAGACAGCCCCTGTCCCAAGGGCTGTATTCCAGAAGACACTAGTAATGAAGGTTATAGAATCATAGGACTGGAAGGGACCTCGAGAGGTCATCTAATCCAGTCCCCTGCACTCAAGGCAGGATTAAGTATTATCTAGACCATCCCTAACAGGTGTTCACCTAACCAGATCTTAAAAATCTCCAATAATGTAGATTCCACAACCTCCCTAGGCAATTTATTCCAGTGCTTAATCACCCTGATAGTTAGGAAGTTTTTCCTAATGTGCAACCTAAACCACCCTTACTCAATTTAAGCCCATTGCTTCTTGTCCTATCCTCAGAGGTTAAGAGCAACAATTTTCTCCCTCCTCCTTGTAACAATCTTTTCTGTACTTAAACTGTTATGTCCTCTCTCAGTCTTCTCTTTTCCAGAACAAACAAACCTAATTTTTTTTTCCAATCTTCCTTCATAGGTCATGTTTTCTAGATCTTTGTCATTTTTGTTGCTCTTCTCTGGACTTTCCCCAACTTGTCCACATCTTTCATGATATGTGGTGCCCAGAACTGGACACAATACTTCAGTTGAGGCCTAATCAGCGCCAAGTAGAGCGAAGAATTCTTCTCGTGTCTTGCTTAAAACATTCCTGCTAATACATCCCAGAATGATGTTCACTTCTTTTGCAACAGCATTACAACGTTGACTCATTTAGCTTGTGATCCACTATATCCCACAGATCCCTTTCCGCAGTACTACTTCTTAGGCAGTCAGTCCCATTTTGTACATGTGCAACTGATTTTTCCTTCTTAAGTGGAGTATTTTGCATTTATCCTTATGGAATTTCATCCTATTTACTTCAGATCATTTCTCCCATTTGTCCAAATCATTTTGAATTATAATCCTATCCTCCAAAGCACTTGCGACCACTCTCAGCTTGGTATTGTCCATAAACTTCATAAGTGTACTTGCTATGCCATTATCTAAATCATTGATTAAGATGGTGAACAGAACTGGACCCAGAAGTGATCCCTGAGGAACCCCACTCGCAACGTTATTCCAGCATGACTGTGAACCACTGATAATTACTCTCTGAGAACAGTTTTCCAACCAGTTATGCACCCACCTTATAGTAGCTCCATCAAGGTGGTATTTCCCTAGTGAGAAGGTCATATGAGATAGTATCAAAAGCTTTACTAAAGTCAAGATATAAACATGAACAGAAATGGATAGGAAGGACAAGGATGACAAGATATCACAGTCACTCAGCAGATATGTGCACATCTTCATGCGTTTGTGTGTATTATTCTTTAATCTTTTGGCTTTCTTCTGTGCCACCCCTTATTGCTTACATCCTCCTCTTGGGCCAAACTCAGAAGGAAGGATAAGGAGGAGCAAGAAAAAGAGCTTACAAGAGGGCATGAAAAGGTTTCAAGTTAGGGGCACTACCTACTTTCCTCTATATTCTGCACTAACTAGGTCCTGATCCTGCAACTGCATCCATTTGGATAGAACTATGCACGCACGCAAAGTTCTACTGAAGTCAAAAGGGCTCTGTGCCAGGATTCATCTACATGGACATTGGTGCAAAACTAGGGCTTTAGACATCATCTCTGCCTTTGGTCTCTTCTGGGCCAACCAATCAGATAGGAGAATGGGAGTAGAATAATAAGAGAATTCACCAGGCTGTTTCCGTGGAGTGAAAGAGGAAACAAGAGAAAATGAGAGCAAAGAGGCATGCAGAAGCAAAGCTGTGCAGGGCCCTGAAGACTGCAACTTTGATAGATTTCTCTTATCTTCTGTATTAAAGCTATGTATATGAAAAGGAGCTGGATAAGATCAGAGAACTGGACTAGGTGAATTATTTTTGCAGCAGGATTATACCCAAATTAAGCCTGCAGAATTAGAGAGGTTAGACTATTAAATGGAGAGGTACAGATGAGAGACTCCAAAAGAAGTACAATTTAAAACTTGCAAACTTACCAAGACATTTAACTTATGTTCAGTCTTGAATTTTTCAGCAAACTCCCAAATTCCCTTGGGATTAGACATATCCAGAATGTGCAAAAAGATATTCTAAAACAAAAAAGGAATTACATTACAACCAATATGGAAAGACAGTTTCCTTTAACATGCATAAATGAAACTCCATTATGCTATTTGAAACACAAATTTACAAACATAGTATTGGCAAGGAATTTGCATATTAACTAATCTAAGTAAATTTAAAACATGACTTTCGATATGCTAAGGAGAAAATATTTCAGAAGTTAGAGTGTGGTGGTATATTGAGACTTTACTTGCATCAAAAGTTTTCCCTTCATGTGCCCCCATGTTTCTCCCCAAATATAACATGAAACTGCCTTGTATGGGTGCTCTGTTCTTCCATAAGAGGAGAATTTATGGATTTGTAGTCTCCAAAATTAGAAGTGTAATCATTAGGTATCTTTACAGAAGACCATTACTCACCTGTAATTATGCTTCTCTGAAAATATCATTTGATTGGATTACTAGTCACCCACTGTCTTCTCAGAGTTGGGAAAGATAGTAACAGTTTCAAAAACTACATATTTTTTCATGGCCTTTCCCTACTGTAACCAGTAGGGCAGGAGTGAAAGTAACTTAAAGGACTTACCGGTACTCCAGAGTCTTGCGGAGGGGGAGGGGCCTCAACTGGAAGAAGCGTGGCCTCTATCAGAAGAGGTGGGGCCTTTAAATCCTGGGGCTTTTAAATCAGGATTTAAAAGGCTCAGAGATTCGGCTGAAGCTAGGAGCCAGGCTCTTTAAAATTAACCCCAGAGCTACCAGCTGCAGAGGCGGCTGGGAGCCCTGGGGTTTGGGCAGGGGTGAAAGTAATTTACATTTCTTACCCATATGGTCCAATCACAAGCAACCCACACACTTCTAGCACGTACTTCATGGATCCCTCCCATTGCATGACACAGATAGAGAAAATAAAGCTACTATTACCCCTACCAGTACTGTCTGTAATAAAACTTTATTATTGGAATAAACCTGAAAAAGTGAAAACTCACTGTCACATTTTTCTCTGTGTCTTCCCCCCTCCTCCTCCACCCAGGCTGCTGATGCTAGGCTCTGTGCTTTCTCCCTGCCTGGCACTCAGCAGCTGTTGCAGAGGCTTCCCTCTAGCTTGCAGCAGGGAGACTGCCTCCTGCATAAGAACAGTTTTAAACTCAGTTGTTCCCTGATGGTTCAGCCCCCAGGGTTAAGAGAGGTTTCTGGAATCTTTGTTAATTTCACTCCCAGTTGTTGGGGGGTGGGGAAAAAAGCTGTGTGAGACCATGGCAGGGGCAGTTCTTTTCTGCCCCCCGGATGAGGGGATCTCCAATACTACTAATATACAATAGTAGGGGCCAGTTGCTGGGGTCGGGGCAGTCGGCGGCAGGCTGCAGCTGCACTGTTTGTGACACACACATTCATACATACACACACACATACTGCATGTATGTGTATGAATGTGTCACAAACAATGCAGCTGCAGCCTGCCACCGACCACCAGCGACCCCAGCAACTAGCCCCTGTGGGCTGCTGCCTACAGAGAGCCAGCAGGTGTCGCTGGGCTGGGTCTGCCAAGGAGTAAGTAACTAAGGAAAAACCACAGCCAGCCAGCCAGGGAGGGAGCCTGGGGGGCAGGAGGAGGAGGAGAGGAAGGGAAAGTAAGGGGTGATTGAAGGACAAGTCGAGTAGCCTTCATGAAAAATACAAGATATTTAAAGAAAGTTTTATCAATTTCAGCCTCTGCACTCTGCAGGCAGGACAAAACAAAAAGATCTGAGATTGCACCCGCTGTCCTAAGGACATTTCAGGTGTTTAAATCAATATAGAAAGAGGGTGGATTGGTATGAAAACTACTATTTTTTTCAAAGGAGGCACAATAATGTCGCTGAATATTCAGTTTTCCCTCCAATCCCTTTGTGGTTTTGTCTATGGGGACTATTTGCTTTCCCTGTAAATCTTTAGTTGCTTTAGCAAAATTGCTTTGCCCAAAATAAACCCTAATCATCATGACACATCTTTCCACTATGTTCTCCATGTTTTGTGTGTTGTTTTTTTTAAAATAGTAACATTTCAAAGACAATCTGCAAACAGTTTGGACATCACAACCATGATCCTCTGCTGGGGAGGGAATGGGATAAATTTGCACTTGGAAATGGTTCCTGATTTTGATTGTGTTTAGGAGATCCCCTCATCCCGGGGGCAGAAAAGAACTGCCCCTGCCATGGTCACACACACCCAACAAGAACTGAGAGTGAAATTAACAAGGATGCCAGAAATGGCTCCTAACTCTGGGCACTGAACTGCACAGGGAACAGCTGAGTTTAAACTGTTCTTTTGCAGGCAGCAATAGCAGGCATCTCAACCAGTCTACTGCAAGCTAGAGCCTAGAGGAAAACCCCTGCTGGGTGGAATGGGGAGGAATTCAGAGCCTTGTCTGCAGCCTGGCTGGAGGAGAGGGAGGGAGGAGATGAGAAACCAATGTGACAGTGAGTTTTCCCCTACTACCTGCTTTTATTAGCTCAGGATTTAAGCTGTGCAGCCAAATGCTTGTATTTGTTGTGTATATTAGTAGGAGATATCCCCTCATCCCCAGGGGCAGACAGGGACTGCCCCTGCCATGGTCAAACACTCCCTCCCCTGGACCCCCTCCACCCAGATACTGTGAGTGAAATTAACAAGGAGGCTTGAAACCTAGCCCTGGGGACTGAACCATCACAGAACAGCTGAGTTTAAACTTTTCTTATGCAAGGAGCAGGCTTCTCTCTCCCTCCCTCAGTCAGTCTCCTTTTCTTACCGGTCCTCCGTACCAGCGCGTACCAGCTTACTTTCACCTCTGCAGTAGGGTACCCTATCTTAAAGAAATGCTCTTTGGCTATTTATTTGGGAGTAATCTGCTTTTTTTCTAATCAGCAACTGGAATGGTAACATTGTAAAGGGGTCGCAACATGGGGCTGACGTACTTGTGTCTCAAAATTCCAAAAGTCTTTGAGGACTAGGAAAGTTCCAGTTTATGTCACACCAGAGGAGCTGAGACCAAAGAGCAGGAACTCAAGCAGTACAAAATTGTTAGAAATAGAAAGTCAGATGTTTGATTCTAATCTAAATTAAGGACTCTAAGTGGATTTGAAACACTCAGGTCAAGAGCCACATCACTTTCTAACACAAATGGAGCTCTCAGCAAAAGACAGGAAGATGCTGATGGCACCACAGAAGAGGTGCCACTGCTGAACAATTGGTGGTGCAACATTAAAAGCAGTCACAAGGGTGAGTCGAACAATGATACAAACAGGTGTGAAGAACTGTCAGGGAAGGGTGGGGGTGGGGGTCAGGGGTGGAACACCATAGGTACAGGAGATGGAAAAAATCTGCAAATGCATGAGAAGAGACTAGGTCAACTTTGTGAGGGGTTGGGAAGGTAACAGTCTGAATGTCTACAGTAGCAATGTGTATGTACTTTATACACATTAACTGTAAAAAGCCTCAGCCATATAGTAAACTGTAGGGAGTTACATATTAAAAATAGAGAAAGTACAAGAATATCACCGGCCTGAATAATATCCTGTGTACCAGCCTTGCCCCTCGCCCCCTCTCTCTCTCACACACACACACACACACACACACACACACACACACACACCCACCCCAATACAGGAGAACAATCAAAACCATCAGCTGCTGAAATTAAACTTCATCAAATGCAACCATTAGAAAGAATGATAAATATTTTGCTGATTTATGAGGGTGCCTACTTATAAAATCTTCTAAGTCTTACTGCTGGTAAAGTGTTTAACAAAAACCTCTTAAAACTAAACTCACCCGATTACCAGTTTCTGTTGTTATTTCTCTTTTAGCTTCTTCAGCTCTCTCTTTATTTCGGCAAACCAGATGAAGTGTGCCACCTGGTGGAATTCCATAAGAATCACAATTAAAAATTAGGTGTTAAGTGGAGGGGTGTGGGGAAAGGTAAAACTAACAAAATGGTATTTCATGTTTTTAAATACAAGTTTCCATACATCCCTAGCGCAAGAACTTTGGAATCATATGAGCTTAAAAAGGGATGGAGTGGGATATGACTGTATCAAATTGTGAATTGTTTGCAGTGTTGTTGTGTCTCTAATATACTGGGACAAACATGGGCTACAAGGTGGGAGATGTAATATCTTTTACTGGGCCAAATTCTGTGGGTGAGAGAAGTTTTCAGGTTACACAGAGCTCTTTTAGCTTGAAAGCTTGACTCTTTCACCAACAGAAGTTGGTCCAGTAAGAGATTACCTTATCTCTCAATTGTGAAGTCCATTTTGTACCCGTGTTGAAATACTGGCACTGTGACCACATTGATTTGGACTTGCCTGGGGCAGTCTGTTATGCTGCACTCCAGATAGCTGGTATAAGAATAGCAGTTGAAATTTTTTGCATGCAGTCAAGTGAGGCAGTTTGTGTGCCGACACTGCTGACTACTGTACCAAACACAATTGTCTCACTGTTACCTTGTCCTCCCCTCCTTTTGTTGGTCTTATCTATCTGTTGTCTTCTCACACCTAAGACTATAAATTCTTTGAGGCAGGGACTGTCTTACTTTACCTTGTCTGTACGGTGCCTAGGACAACTTGATCAATATCTTGTCTTGATCAATGATGGAGACCTTTAGATACCACCCCATAATATTTTGTGGCTCCGCTCCACTTGTTACTTTTGTTTCATGACCAGTTCTCATGGTAAGAGCTGCCGAAGAACCATACAAGGTGCTCAAACCCCAAATATGCCCCTCTGAAAACAGTCATTTTTCACATGAAACATCCTACCCCTGAAGATGGGAGCTAGAATGTCTTGAAAAGCAGAATCCTATATTCAGAAGGATGAACACTTTTCCAGTTAAACTTCTATCACACTTTGTGAACGTCCCAAACAGGTTAACACTGGTTTAGCTCAGTGGTTCTCAACCTTTCCAGACTACTATACCTCTTTCACAGGCTGAAGCCTGAGCCCCCACTGTCCAGGGCTGAAGCATGTATCTTAGCTTTGCAGGTCACCCTGTGGCATGGGGTTCCAGGCAATTGCCCTGCTTGCTTCCCCATAATTCCAGCCATGCACTTGTGAACCCCCAAACTATCCAGTGACTCCTCTGTAATTCATAATCCCCAGGTTAAGAAAACCTAACCTAGATGAGTTGACTACCCTCTAGAAGACTGCTACGTACACCTGGGGGTATACATTCCCCTGGTTGAGAACCACTGTTTATCTCACCTCTCTTTGCTATTTCCATTGCAGTTGCTTTGCCAATACCACTGTTTGCTCCAGTAATCATGAAGGATCTTCCAGTTACATTTACCTCCAAATCTGCCGGAACAAAGTGTTTGGATGCAGAATCATAGCCACTCCTGAATAAATCAATTAAAAGACTTGTAAATGACAGAATATATTGTATCCATAAAAATACAAAGTCTTCAGTGGAAGAAAGAAAAAGGGGATCCACAACCAGGACTCAATTTAACTACTTATTTATTTTCTTTAGCTTTCTAATAAATATAACAAGTCCCCATCTATTGCTCTAGGAGTTTTTGATGCAACATTAAAAGGCACTGATCAGCAAGAATATTTGAATAAGAATACACACAGATAGGAAATCTGTGTTTTATACACATACACACACTCTCTCTCTTACTTTAAAGAAATAAGACAAGAATCAGAATTTAAGGTCAGAAAGATCATCCAGTCTGACTGCCTGTATCTCACAGGTCCCCAACACCACCTAGCACCCACACTCTAAACCCAACCATCCAAGTGAGACTGAAGTAAATGAGACCCATGGGAGATTAGACTACTATGTGACACAGGCAGAGAACAGGAGGGACCAAGATGCACCAGCGCTCAAGGTTCCCGCAATGGCAGGGAAATGATCAAATGAGATATATCCAGATGACCCTAGCAAGTCACTTTTTCCACACTTTGCAGAGGGTGAAAACCCCTTCAGGTCACTGCCTATCTGACCTGGGGGGAAATTCCTTCCTGACTCCACACAGGGGGCATTCAATTAAATTACAAGGTACAAAATTCAAAACCAATAAAAGGAAATGCTTTTTCACACAATGTGATTGAACTGGTTGCCATGGAAAGGCACTGAGGCCAAGAACTCCACAAGAACTGAACATTTAGATGGATAGCCAGAATTAATGACAAACAACATGTTAGATGGGATATTAAACTTCACATTTAAAGGGCTAAGACATCTCTTATTAGAGAGATCAGGCAGAGACCTACGTCAGGGGCAGATTATCCCATACCAGCTTACTGCAAGGTTCTTACACCTTCCTCTGAAGCAGTTGATACTAGCCACTTTCAGAGACAGGATCCTGCAGCAGGTATCCAACAGTCTGACCCAAAGTGGCACTCCCTATGCAAGATCTGCTTCTCAGCCTGCCAATAAATTCATTACAGGTGGCTGTGGTAAAGGACTAGCTCAGTGGTTTGAGCATTAGCCTGTTAAACCCAGCGTTGAGAGCTCAATCCTTGAGTGGGCCATTTATGGATCTGGGGCAAAAATACCTAGGGATTGGCCCTACTTTGAGGAGGGGGCTTGACTAAATGACCTCCTGAGGTCCTTTCCAAACCTGATATTCTATGATGTGCCATGATGCACAATGCTGTCACTTACACCCAGCATTCCCAACCAAAGACCTTACAGCTGTGGCTATGCTCTGAAGCGCCCAGGTCAGCAGCTAAACCCACACACTAAACTCCAGTTCTGCATCGCAGCCAGCCAGATACAACCCAAGCCGACCTTGCTTTCGCAGTGCTCTGACAGAGGAGTAACCCAGCTCGCTGCCTGGCTTGCACGAGAGCTGCCAAGGCACCCCCGCGAAGCAAGCAGCCAATCCCACCCAAAGGCTCAGGGCACAGCAAGGGAAAGGAGACTCGAGAGGGCAACTTTTTCCTACCAAGGCTGCAGAGGCAACCGGCTTGTACCCAGCCAAGTGCCAGGGCGCTCAACGGGTCCTCGCCCGACCCCCGGACTGCGGCGCCTTCAGGCTGGAAAGCCCGAGGGCGGGAGCCGGGGCCAGCCCGGAGGAGCCGAGCTGCGCCCGCCTGCAGGCTCGGGGCCACTCGCAGCGGGAGCCCCCTGCTCGGGCAGCCCCAGAGGCCGGTACCTGGTGTACTCCCGCAGCCCCTTCAGGAACCACACGGCGTTCCGGTACCAGGACATGGCGCCGCTCCGCCGTTGTGTAAGCAGCGCCCCGCCCCGCCCCGCCCCCGGGGTTAAATAAGCGACGGGCCGGGAGACGCCCTGGCAGGCAGCGCCGGGCCCGGACCCACAGCTGCCTGCGGGGTCCCGTATGCTGCAGCGCCGCTGTCGGGGCGCTTGCTGGCGGGCTCTTGTCGCTGAGAGCTGCGTGCTATGGGCAGGGTGAGGCGGAGAGCCCCGCGCCGGGACACACGTGTCTCCGCAGCCCATCCGCCCTCCGCAAAAATTACCTGTGGATCGCTGCTGATATCCGCGGGGCTCTACAGTGGGGCCAGGCTAGGGTGACCACCTGGTCCGGTTTTATAGGGACAGTCCCGACTTTGGGGTCTTTTTCTTATATAGGCACGGCACCTGTTACGCACCAACCCTGTCCCGATTTTTCACATTTGCTGTCTGGTCATCCTAGGCCGGGCTGGGGCTGGAGGCATTTCCCCTTCCTTTCTCCCCCCCACCCCACCCCCATCGAGGAGAGCTGCCTGGCAGCTGTGGGGATCTGTGGCAGACCTTACACCTGTCCTGGGCTGGGCTCCCAAGCAGCCCTGGCCTGTGTCCTTGCCCCTTAGTCCCCCATGTCCCTGCATCCCAGTCTCCCCCTGCTCAGTGTCCCTGTCCCCCAGGCCCTCTGCTGAGGGCAGGTGGAGAGATGCAGGCTCCCCACAGCTGACAGCACGGCTCCGGCCAGGGGGAGGGACAGCTTGGAGCTGCAGCCCGGCCACAGTAAAAGCTGGGTTGGCAGCTGTAGGGAGCCACAGTGGACCCTCCATCTGCTCTGGGCATGGGGCCAAAGCAGGCCCCTGCCCAGTGTCCCTGCCCCTCAGGTCCCCCACCCAGGGCAGGTGGAAGATCCATGCCTCGGTTCCTCACAGCTGCCTGCTTGGATCTTACCATCGGAGCCATGCACGGATACAAAATTTGTATCTACATCTGCACAGCTATCTGCAGAAATGGTGCATGGATATAAAACGAACACCTGCGGATTTGTACGGCTCTACGCAAGCAGCCGCAGCTGCGATGGGCCCTGACGTGGCCAAGCCACCTCTCTGAATAGTGCAACCATGGGAGGGCTCAGTAACAGTCAGCTGGGCTTCTTGCTGGGAGATCTCCCCGGCTGTTCCATGGCACCCTCCGTGGCTTTCTACACAGTTGCTAGCCATTGTAATAGCAGGTCCCCATTCCTGGCACTGGGGAATGACCTCCCAAGCTACATGACGAGTCTACATTATCCTATGGTTGGCATGGATTTTCCCTCTAGGGTGCTTTTGTTCTTTTCCCTTTAAAGTACTGTTTAGCCAAAGATACCTTGGCAATGTGTTTTGCTGTCTGATGAGTGTAACTTGTATATTCTGCAACCTATTGGAATAGAGTTTGTTCTGCTTACATTGACTGTAAGCATTTGTGGGCACTAAGTGGCTATTGAAAGTCTGTGGGCAAGCTTCTGCCTGCTATATGTCCCTTCTACTTTCTGTTTGTTCTCAATTTCTCTGCATCAAACAAGAATAAAAACATTTACAGCTTTATTGTTAAAATACACTATAAAGTATAAAAAAAATCTCAAAGTGATTTACACTGATTTAAAAAGACCATACAAAAGAAACTGGACTCAGAGCTTTCTCATAGGCCGGGGCCACGTGCCCTGCTCAGTTCTGATGTAGCCTGCCATTTACAGAAAAAACAATAGCTAAACATATGTTGGAATTTGCTTTGATATAGGAACTGAGTTTCAGAGGAAGCGAAACTCAGCTCCCCCAAGAATTTGGCCCTACATTCCAGAACAGGCCAGAGTACCTCATGCTACTGGTCCGGGGTGGGAGCCCTGCTAGCTGAAGTGATACAGAAACAAGCCCACATTTTCTTGCATTGGTCCTCCTGCTCTTACACAGAGTCCCATGAGTCCTATCACCCAGTACTGTGATTTAGATGCCAAATGCAACTCTGTCTCTATACAACACTAGCAGCTGTTATACACATCTTTATATAAACCTAGTCATTCTTAGGAGAAAACCCTGGGTTCCACAAGGGATCCTACACAAAAAAACTTTTCTCCAGAAAGCCATGGCTCCTCTGCACTGGCAGTTCTTCAGAGTGAAACTGCTGAATATAATCAGAGCCAGATTGCACCATCCATACTCATGTTAGAAAGTGTCCCACCCATATCTATGGTATAAATAATCCCACTGATTTCAGTGGGACTACTCGCCATGTAAGGCGCTACTCAGCATCAGAATAACACAAGTCACCCTATAATAATAGGTACAGGGAATTTCTTTTAGTGTATTTTGAGTTCCTGGGCCATGCACAAGTGGAATTTGGTGCCCATCAGGTGTACCATCATCACAAAGGCCCAGCTTGTCATCCAGAGCATGGCTTTTGACGATCAGTGCCTGATGTAAAATAAATTCTTATATACATAAATAATAACATTACAAAAACCTTTAAAGGAATGTAGGGTTGAAAAGTCAAACACTCAAGTCAGATATATTCACTTATGTTTGAAACACGATACTCTGGTGAGAGAACCATAGAAACACATGTGAGGAAATGAATCATTTTGTATTGAATGCAGTGTTTGGACGGTGGGTGTTTAATAAGGACTGAGGCCACGCATTGAATGTGCAAGATATATCAAATAGCTACCCATGCACTGAATGAGGCATGAGTCATGCGGTCAAAATTGAATGTGATCGTGTAATTAAAGACTGTTTCATAAGCCTTCGAAAAGTCATGGTAGAGGGGCAAATATAGTGCCCATCCGTAAAAGGGGTAATAAGGACAACCTGGGGAATTACAGACCAGTCATCTTAATTTCAGTACATACAAAGATAATGGAGCAAATAATTAAGCAATCAGTTTGCAAATACCTAGAAGATAATAAGGTGATAAGTAACAGTCAGCATGGATTTGTCAAGAACAAATCGTGTCAAACCAACCTAATAGCTTTCTTTAACAGGGTAACAAGCCTTGTGGATGGGGAGAAGCTGTAGATGTGGTATATCTTGATGTTAGTAAAACTTTTGATACTGTCTTGCGTGACTTTCTCATAAACAAACTAGTGAAATACAACCTAGATGGAGCTACTATAAGGTGGGTGTAAAACTGGTTGGAAAATCATTCCCAAAGAGTAGTTGTCAGTGGTTCACAATCAAGCTGGAAGGGCATAACGAGTGGGGTCCTGCAGGGATTAGTTCTGGGTCCAGTTCTGTTCACTATCGTCAGCAGTGATTTAGATAATGGCATAGAGAGTACACTTACGAAGTTTGTGGACAATACCAAGCTGGAAAGGGTTGCAAGTGCTTTGGAGGATAGGATTAAAATTCAAAATGATCTGGACAAACTAGAGAAATGGTCTGAAGAAAATAGTGCAAAATTCAATAAGGACAAATGCAAAGTACTCCATTTAGGAAGGAGCAATCAGTTACACATATACGAAATGGGAAATGACTGCCTACAAAGGAGTACTGCAGAAAGGGATCTGGAGGTGATAGTGGATCACAAGCTAAATATGAGTCAAGAGTATAACACTGTGGCTAAAATAGCAAACATCATTCTGGGATGTATTAACAGAAGTGTTGTAAGCAAGACACAAAAAGTAATTCTTCCACTCTACTTCATACTAATTAGGCCTCAACTGGAGTATTGTGCCCACATCTGGGTGCCACATTTCAGGAAAGATATGGACAAATTGGAAGTTCAGACCTATGAGGGAAGATTGAAAAAATTGGGTTTGTTTAGTCTGGAGAAGAGAAGACTAAGAGGGGACATGATCAGTGGTGGATTAGCCACTGGGGCAATGGGGGGGGTGCCAGAAAAATGGGTAACCTCCGCATTCCACCCACCTGGTACTCATGCCAGGGAGCGGAGTCGGGGCACAGGGTCTTGCCCTGCTCTGCCGGTTCACCCAGCGTGCCAACCAGGGAGCAGGGTTGGAGCCTGGGGGCTCCCCGGCAGGAGCACCAGGTGGGCAGAGCAGGGCAAGCCCCCACATCCTAACCCCACTCCCCAGCAGGAATGTTAGGGGACAGACCAGGAGGACTGCAGGCAGAAGGGGTGTAGAGGGGCCTCCACTTGCTCTGGCCCAGGGGCCCCACAAAATCCTAATCTGCCCCTGGACATGATAAAAGTTTTCAGATACAGAAAAGGTTGTTACAAGAAGGAGGGAGAAAAATTATTCTCGTTAACTTCTGAGGATAGGACAAGAAGCAATGGACTTAAATTGCAGCGAAGTCAAACTTCCTTACCATCAAGGTGGTTAAACACTGGAATAAATTGCCCAGGGAGGCTGTGGGACCTCCATCATTGGAGATTTTAAGAGCAGTTTAGACAAACACCTGTCAGGGATGGTCTGGATAATACTTAGTCCTGCCAGGAGTGCAGGGGACTGGACTAGATGACCTCTCGAGGTCCCTTCCAGTCTTCCATATGATTATATGAGATGCACATGGGGACAAATTAAGTTTGTATGGGCCTTAACTACAGGTGGCACAACAAGCTCTGCCTATATACCTATGTAATTGTAAGATATAAGAGGAAGGCTATTTGACAGTCACTTATGGAGCTCAATAAGCAAAATTGTACAGCCTGGGGTGCCATACTGACATTATGTGAATGGGAATTTTTAACACAAGGAAAACAGAGCATTAACTGGGCTTTACTTACATTAGCATCCAATAAGAAAGCTCCCATGGTGTCCCACATTTTGACACCATGGGAGCTATAAAAATTTGTTATATTGGACTCTAACCATCAGTGGTTAACAATTTACTGGAAAACGCTGACATACCACAGCTGTTTACTTTGGTAGAGTTATTTGCGTTCTTGAGGAGAATACAGCTTAAGACCAAAGAACACTAGTGGGGGAAAAAAACCAGAACTTTCCCTAAGGAAAAGTGAGAAACCTGTTGGTGTTTTATTTCCCCTTATTATTAACTACTATTATTAATTGTATTATTATTTGTTAAGCACTGAAAATGTGTTTGGTTCAATATAAGACACAAGTGAAGTAATGATCCTTGCTCTGAGGAGATTGCAGTCTGATGTAGTAAGAGGAGGCCTTGAGATATAAACCTTGGTATCAGAGGCCTGGCATGAGGCCTAAGACCTGAACTAAAGTAATGGTTAAGACTTTGCTAACATAACATAAAGCAAAGTTAAGCAGTGAGCCAGAAGCAGGCCCTGCTCACAGAAGCTGGCAAGGAGAGGGCTGATGCTGGGAAAAAAGACATACCTAAAAGATACTGGACACCAGAGATCAGAACATTCGCATACTTGTACACGCTACTCAGATAACAAGGAACAGGCTGACCCATCCCAATGACAGGGGCAAAAGGGTAATATGATGGATAGAGTTGTTTTGTTCGAACCAATATGTACAAGGTGAGAGGCGGCACCTTACTATGTAGAGGGGTTGTACCTTGCTACATAGAAGGGTTGCACCTCAATATGTCAGGAGTGATGTGTAACTTGTTTGTACCTGTGTATAAGAATACATCCCTGGTGCAGTGTCTTTGTCCAGCCTAGGGGGAAGTAGAAAGTCCCGCCACTGACTGAGCTGAGTCCATTGCCAGGGAGCACATATGTACTGGCTAGCTGCACCTTAGCAGCACCTTGGACTTTGTTTGCCAGGGAGCTGGAGACTGTGTTTCTCTTCAACAATAAACCTGGCCGACGTGCCTTCATACCTTACTAGAGTCTGTGGTCATTGGGGGTTCTCTCGGGGTCTGCTGTGTCAGCTATCTGCGCAGAGCTGGGGCAGCACACAGAGGGAACACACGCACGCAGCTTATTGATATCAACATTGAACAGAGCAGAGCACCTCACCAGTAGCATCTGACAACAGCCCTGTTTCTGCTGTTTGCAGATAGATACCTGCGCCCATGCAGAGTCCCTCTGAAGTCAACAGGTCTTTGTGCAGATTCAGGGCTCTTTGTGCAGAGCCCCAGCAGGTGGTTAAATTCTTGATGCGGTTCAGCCAGAAGCCAGAGGGTAAGGACAGTGTCCACTGTTAACTGCCCTGCAATGAAACCTGATTGTTCTGAACGATGATGTCTGTTAAGGAGCGGATGCATCCTACCATGCAGAATGTGAGGGAAGACCTTGCCAGGGACCAGTAGCAATGACGTACAGCAGGCATATAGCAGGGGTTCTCAAACCGGGGGTCACGAGGTTATTACATGGGGGTGTCGCAAGCTGTCAACCTCCACCCCAAACCCTGCTTTGCCTTCAGCATTTATAATGGTGTTAAATATATAAAAAAGTGTTTTTAATTTATAAGAGGGGGGGTGTGCACTCAGAGGCTTGCTGTGTGAAAGAGGTCACCAGTACCAAAGTTTGAGAACTACTGGCGTCTAGGATGTGAGAGAGGAACAGGAATCCTTTCCATGGGCTGCCAGCCGATGTCTGAGCTGTGTCCCTGAGGTTACTAGAGACCGATGCCTGAAATATCCCATGCAGAACTTTGACAAACACTCCCTTTGCCCATTGGATTAAGGGAATGGGATAGAAGGATCTGCACAGTGGTGAATCCCCAGCTCTACCCAGGATCTACTCCTCTTCCCCCCAAACACAGGATAAGACTCTGCCTCATACTGGAGGTGTGCAATCCTTGCACAATTTCCCCAAAACCACAGCCATCCCTCGAGTAGTGGAATGCATGAGTCTGATGCATAAGGAACCCTCCAGGACCATGAAGAATGGATCTAGAGCTGCCCTGTCATAGTGTCTTTCAAATTTGGAGCAGAAAGGTTTAAGCAACGTTTTAAAGGCCTTTCAGCACAAAGGGAATTTCTAAAACATTGAATACTATAGAGGTGACTGTGCTACAGCATATTTTAGCATGTTTAATACCATCTCTTAAGGGTAGAGATTTAATATATAGAGAGAGTCATAGTAAAGCTGAAATGAAATTGTATTTAATAAAAGATATTTAAGAGCAGCCCCAAGGTAGTTGCGAGCTCTTTTACAATCATTTTTGAAGTGGCAAAAGCCTCAGTATTAAGTACAAAACCTGCTTCCTTGTTTAGTTCCTACAGTAGATCCTATGGCTTTTGTGATACTCTGTTTCCCTGCATTCATTGATTTATAAATGCTCCTGCCCCCATTAAGTCAATCAGAATTTTGTCATTGATTTCAATGGGAATTGGAGCAGGCTCTATGGTGGGCCAAATTTTCAAAAAAGCTCAGCACCCATAATTGGGATCAGAATTTCAAAAGAAGTGGCCTATGGGCTGAACTCTGCAGCTGGGAATCAGTGTCGCAATGGGAGCTGCTGGGTACTGAGCACTTGAAAATCTGGCCCGACGTAACTAGTCTTGTGCTCAATGGAGTAAGTGGGAGTCTGTCAGCAACTTGGAGGGAGGCGTTTACCACTTCTCTTTGCAAGAGCAGAGGCAGAGAATCTGGTAAATGAGTAGAAGAGGCGTGGCCAAGGCCATGGAGCCTTGTGAATAAGTCTGAACTGCTTATGATAGTGCAGGAAGAGACACATAGGCCAAACCACTTGACTCCTGAAACACATGATGTGTTTTGAACAGCAGAACATTTTCTTTGTTTAGGGATTATACATCCAAGAGAATGATAAATCTGTCAGTGGCAACTGTCAGCATCATTGCTTTCCAGTGAATAGTCAGAATTTTCCCAGAACAAAGGCTCTTTGTTCATTAGAAATCCATGTGGTGGGGTGCTGTCAATTTAGTCAGCCCCTCCTATGACAGCCTCCTCTCTTTCTTTTCTTTCAGTCATTCTAGCTGATACTGGAAACATGTAAAGAGACACAGGCAAGTCAATTTTTGATAATCTAATCTTCCAAGAAATTTCTCTCATGGTAGGTGACAATCAAGCCACACTTTTCTTAGAATAGGATTTTGCTACATTTCTTCGTCGGAAATATGGGTTGGATCCAGCAAGATTTTGAGGGCTTTCATCTCCTATTGACCTCTATGGGAGTTGAGGGCCTGGATCACCTCTCAAGATTGGGTGTTATCTCACGGTGAGAGTGCCTGCTAAGACTCAATCCTGCTCCCACTCAAGTCGCTGGGATTTTTGTTACTTATGTGCAAGTAGGATGAAACCCCTACTATTACAGCAGGAAGAGTGGAAATCTTCTTATAAACCCATCTCCTAAGTGCATATAAATTTTTGTATATACCTTTATATGGTATAAAATAGCCTTTATAAAGATTAAGCTACGTAATTAATTTTCATCTTAGAAAAATACATTTTTAGGCTATAAAGCCTCAATATTTTAATTCTTATTATTAAAAAATTATTTTGAATTCCGTAAATCAGACATCACATTAAACACATGTTATATTGTCATATCGGTAATTAGTATTTTCCCCTCATTAGTATTTTTCTGTACTGATATTTCCTTTAGTTAGCTGCATTCCTCCCCACCCTACTTTTCTTTTTGCATAAAAAATTATCATATATTACACGGGGCCAATCAATTTCCACTGATCTGCCTTCAGAGGGAGCCCTCGGTGTGTAGATCCTACTGCTCCCATGCAGAAAAGGGGGCAAGCTGTCTCTGCAGCAATGCCCCTGATTCCCGTGAAGGGTGCTATGTAGATCTGGTGGTGTACGGAGGGGCAGGGAGCAGTACTGGTAGGCTGAAGGAGGAGTGGGCAGGTCAGTAATGGAGCTGGGAAGGGAACACATTCCTGCTCCCCCCCAAATACACACACTTGTCATCAGGACAGAAATAGAACATCATGACCCAAGCAATATGATCATTTCGCTAAGCTTTATAGCCACTGCTGCTAGTTTTCCACGCTAGGGTTCTCATCCAGAGTCAAATGAACTCAATGAGAGTCATTCCATTGACCTGACTGGGCTTTGGATCAGATCCTATAACAGGCATAATGACTAGCTTACTCAGAATTCTGTTATAGTTCATTATTATTTCTGAAGCTGTGGGGTTGAATATTGTGGCTTGATCTTTACCATTTAGGCCCATATGCTACCCTACATACACATACAACTACCCTTGACATCAGTAGGGCAACATACAGCCCTAGTTTATATGGCTGCTGTCACCCATGTGAAAATGACTAAAGAAATGCATTGCAGCTTCTGTTCATGAGCAATCAACATGCTGCAATGCTGGGCTTCAGATAACCACTTTAATTTAGTCAGTGCAAGGCGATGAGTGAGACAAAAACGTTTATAAAAAGTTTTATTTCACCAACATTTGAGAAAAAACGAAACCCCAACAAAAAATAATGCAGCTCTTCGTGTGGTGTGTTATAATTCTGAGATTAGTACAATTTACCAAATATTAACTTGAAATCCATGCAAATCATAAGGTATCAATGCAGTGTGCAAATACAGGCAGCACTAATATAAAAGATTGGGTCAGCAGTACATTGCTTCCATTACTCCAGTAAGAAGGAGAACAGAGGTCTTGATTCTCTCCTGTCTTGCACCTTGTGGACTCATTTAGGGCTCAGTCTTGCACGGGGCTGAGGCTAACCCCACAAAAGGAAATAGATGCTTAACTGCCACTTTATAGGAACATTACAAGTCTTAAGCCATGAGAACAAAATGTGTATTAATATCTGCACATTATTGACATAATCCATTCTTGCAGGCCGCAGGCCTGGCTTCCCAGTTCAAGAAAGAACCAGTGCCACACCAGAATGTTTCAGGTCCTTTTTCTCTGGGCTTCATATATTCGTGGCACCAAAAACCTTCAGCAAAACTCCCAGTTAAACTGTTCAGCATAATTCCAACAGTTAAACCATGTCTTTTCCCCTGACCCAAGGGCTTCCTTGGGAGAGTCTCCTTTACTTTAGCAACTCTTCCCTCGTCCTGCCACAGGCCATCTGCCTGGGAGCCAACCTGCCACAGACACAAACTTTCTTGTTCTTGCTGCAGCTAAACTCTCCAGCTTAGTTCCTTCAGCCTTTATAGGAATCAGCTGCTTATCAGGCAATCCCCTGATCTCTTGTAATCTACTAGACTTCAACCTGTTCTTAATCTGCCTCAGAAATATGCTGGCTGGCCCCTAGTCCCAAGAGTGTGTCTACACTGCATCTGGAAGCAAGCCTCCCAGGCCTGGTCTCCAGATTGATGTTTGCACACTAAAAATAGTGTCAGGTTTCAGAGAGGTAGCCACGTTAGTCTGTATCAGCAAAACAACGAGGAGTCCTTGTGGCACCTTAGAGACTAACATATTTATTTGGGCATAAGCTTTCGTGGGCTATAACCCACTACATCAGATGCATGGAGTGGAAAATACAGTAGGGAGGTATAAACATACACACATGAAAAGATGGTAGTTGCGGGGGGGGGGGTCAGTGGGGGGGGTCAGTGCTAACGAGGCCAATTCAAGCAGGGTGAATGTGGCCCATTCCCAACCATTGACAAAAAGGTGTGAGTATCAACAAAGGGAAAATTACTTTTTGTAGTGACCCAGCAATATTTCCACCACACCACTGAACAGCACACTAACCCACAGAAACCTTCCTACCAACACTACAAGAAAAAGGATTCTGCGTGGATTCCTCCTAATGGTTGAAACAACAGACTGGACTTCTACACAGAGCGCTTCCGCCGACATGCATGGGCTGAAATTGTGGAAAAGCAGCATCACTTGCCCCGTAACCTCAGCTGTGCAGAACACAATGCCATCCACAGCCTCAGAAACAATTCTGACATTATAATCAAAAAGGCTGACAAAGGAGGTGCTGTAGTCATCATGAATAGGTCAGAGTATGAACAAGAGGCTGCTAGGCAACTCTCTGACACCACATTCCACAGGCCACTACCCTCTGATCCCACTGAGGGTCACCAAAAGAAACTGAACCATCTGCTCAAGAAACTCCCTGAAGAAGCACAGGAACAAATCTACACAGACACATCCCTAGAGCCCTGACCAGGGGTATTCTATCTGCTACCCAAGATCCATAAACCCAGGAATCCCAGACGCCCCATCATCTCAGGCATTGACACCCTGACAGCAGGATTGTCTGGCTATGTGGACTCTCTCCTCAGGCCCTACACTACCAACACTCACAGCTATTTTCAAGACACCACTGACTTCCTGAAGAAACTACAATCCGTTGTTGATCTTCCTAGCCACTATGGATGGAGAAGCTCTCTACACCAACATTCCACACAAAGATGGACTACAAGCCATCAGGAACCATATCCCCGATAATGTCACGGCAAACCTGGTGGCTGAGGTTTGTGACTTTGTCCTCTCCCACAACTATTTCAGATTTGGGGACGATTTATACCCAGAGGTGAAAGTGAGCCGGTCCGGTCCGGTCCAGTCCAGCGTACTGGCAAGAGTTGGTACACAGCCAACCATACTGGCAGGGGGCAGCTTCCCCAGGCCTGCAATTTAAAAGGGTCCTGGGCTCTGAGCAGCAGCAGCCGGAGCCCCGGGCCCTTTAAATCACCACTAGAGCCCCGCTGCCGGAGCCTTGGGGTAGCAGCAGTGGCCAGGAGCCCCAGGGCTCTGGAGGCAATTTAAAGAGCCCAGGGGTCCCAGCAGTGGCTGGAGCCTCTGACCCTTTAAATCGCCGCCAGAGCCCCAGAGCTCCTGGGTGCTGCCGCTGCTAGCACTATCATGAGGCTCCGGCAGTGATTTAAAGGGCTCAGGGCTCCTAGCCACCGCTACCACAGCTGGAGCCCTGGGTCCTTTCAAGTCGCTGCCTCTTTTGGTTGAGGCCCCACCCCCTGCTTAGAACGCCAGCCCTGTATGCCATTAAGTTCTTTAAGTTACTTTCACCCCTGTTTATACCTTCAAGTCAGCGGCACTGCATAGGTACCTGCATGGCCCCACAGTATACCAATATTTTTATGGCTGACTTAGAACAACTCTTCCTCAGCTCTCTTCCCCTAGTGCCCCTACTCTACTTGCGCTACATTGATGACATCTTCATCATCTGGACCTATGGAAAAGAAGCTCTTGAGAAATTCCACCATGATTTCAACAATTTCCATCCCACCATCAACCTCAGCCTGGACCAGTCCACACAAGAGATCCACTTCCTGGACACTACAGTGCAAATAAATGATGGTCACATAAACCTATATACCAGCACCCTATACCGGAAACTACTGACTGCTATACTTACCTACATGCCTCCAGCTCTCATCCAGACTACATCACACAATCAATTGTCCACAGCCAAGTCCTAAAATACAACCGCATTTGCTCCAATCCCTCAGACAGAGACAAACACCTACAGAATCTCTATCAAGTGTTCTTAAAACTACAGTATCCACCTGGGGAAGTGAAGAAACAGATTGACAGAGCCAGAAGGGTACCCAGAAGTCACCTACTACAGGACAGGCCCAACAAAGAAAGTAACAGAAAGCCACTAGCCGTCACCTTCTGCCCTCAACTAAAACCTCTCCAGCGCATCATCAGGGATCTACAACCTATCCTGAAGGATGATCCCTCACTTTCACAGACCTTGGGAGACAGGCCAGTCCTCACTTACAGACAGCCCCCCAACCTGAAGCAAATATTCACCAGCAACTACACACCACACAACAGAAACACTAACCCAGGAACCTATCCTTGCACAAACCCTGTTGCCAACTCTGTCCACATATCTATTCAAGGAACACTGTCATAGGTGCTAACCACATCAGCCACACCATCAGGGGCTCATTCACCTGCAAATCTACCAATATGATATATGCCATCATGTGCCAGCAATGTCCCTCTGCCATGTACAATGGCCAAACCAGACAATCTCTACACAAAAGAATAAGTGGACTCAAATCAGACATCAAGAATTGTAACATTCAAAAACCAGTAGAAGAGCACTTCAATCTCCCCGAACACTCAATAACAGACTTAAAAGTGGCCATTGTTCAACACAAAAACTTCAAAAACCGATTTCAACGAGAAACTGAAGAACTGGAATTAATTTGCAAACTTGACACCATCAAATTAGGCCTGAATAAAGACTGGGAGTGGCTGGGTCACTATAAAAAGTAATTTTCCCTCTGTTGATACTCACACCTTCTTGTCAACTGTTGGGAATGGGCCACATCCACCCTGCTTGAATTGGCCTCGTTAGCACTGACCCCTCCACTTGGTAAGGCAACTCCCACCTTTTCATGTGCTGTATATTTATACCTGCCTACTGTATTTTTCACTCCGTGCATCTGATGAAGTGGGTTATAGCCCACAAAAGCTTATGCCCAAATAAATTTGTTAGTCTCTAAGGTGCCACAAAGACTCCTTGTTGTTTTTTTTAAAAAATAGTGTGTAAACATTGTGGCTTATGACAGAGCTTGGGCACTCAAGACTTGGGGTGGGGGAGGGCTTGCGAGCCCAAGCGCCAGAGCCTGAGCAATGTCTGCACAGCTATTTTTAGCATGCTAGTGTGAGCCATGCTAGTGTGAGTGTGTGGCCCTGGGATGGGAGGCTTGCCCCCGATGCAGTATAGTGGCAGCCCATCCTGTTACAATGTTCTATTCAGCACCTGTATGATAGTGTGTTGTGGTAGAATGGCTACCTCAGCATGCTTGGGGTAATTGCATCAGCACCCGTAGGACTAAAAATATTTTATGGAAAATCTATTTTAGAAATGTTTTTGAAAATTGTATTGGTTCTATTTTGTATCTCTTTGCCTGTAAAGCCAAGGTATTTGGAACATGAATCCAACTGTTCACACATCAGAGGGAGAGGAAAATGATAATTAATACATTTCAGACAGCTCTGGAAAAAATCTAAAATAGTTTTTCTAAACCTACTAATGATGTGATGTTTAACTCTGATATCTTAAGACCATTAAGGTTTGAGGATCAAGGGCTGTGTGTTGCATTGGAAATCTCCTAATTTCCCTTTTCCATGGTAGAAAGCTCCTATTTCAAACCTTGAAGGGGTAACATAATGCCAGACCTAAAATCTGCTACAGGACTGAATTATGTCCATTGTTTATCTCTTCGTGGGGGCAGTGGGGGTGCAGGAAGGGTGGGATTCCACATTTGGAGGGAAATAAGGAAACATTTATCTGGCAGATTTTTTACTGCTGTTTGAAGCTGCCTCACAGGGCTCTGGAATGTTAGGCATAGTACCAATGAAGGTGGATTAGTGGGCAGAGTGAAGGTGAAGTGGTCAAAAGTATATGATAAATGTAATTTACCACATGGATATCACCACTGTGTGTGTGTGTATGTATTTCTATGATACACAGTACTATGAATACTAATATCGTACAGGATATCTAGCCTGTGGAAATCATGGATATTTTTCCTTTAAAAGCTACATTTATTTCTCAAGAAGAGACGATGATTTAAGAAGCACAATTGCAACTGATTTCCTATACCACAATCATAATGCTGGCTGGTGCAAAAGAATTAGCCTAATAGTTTTTTGTTCCATTTCAAGAAGAAATTACAAATAAAGAAGGACCTGGCTGATTTTCAAACTGCTGTAATTTTATCCCTTAAATTACAAAATATTCAAAATGTTAACAAAAGGTATATTTTGTATCTTCAGTGATTCAGCTTTGGGCAGGGCCGGCTCCAGGCACCAGCTGACCAAGCACGTGCTCGAGGCGGCACCTTGGGGCAGGGCGGCACTAGGGGTTTTTTGTTTTTTGGGGGGGGTTTTTTGGTTCCTCAGGGCAGCGGAGGGGCAGGGGCTTGGCGCGTCACTTGGGGGGGCAGGGGCTTGGCACAGCGCCTGGGGGGGCGGGGCGGAGGCTTGGAGCGGCGCTCAGAGGGGAGGCGGGGGCTTGGTGCGGCGCTGGGGGGGGTGGGCTTGGCACGGCGCTCGGGGGGATGGGGGCTTAGAGCAGCGTGACGCTCGGAGGAGGGGCAGGGGCTTGGCGCAACAGCGCTCTGAGAGGGTGGGGCTTCAGGCAGCGTGACGCTCAGCGGGGGGTAGAGTGGGGCGGTGCTCTTCCTTTTTGCTTGGGGCAGCAAAAAAGTTAGAGCCAGCCCTGGCTTTGGGTTGCAAACTTGACAGCTGTTATAAAGTAAGCGGGGTTAGGCCTTGCTAATACTTGACTGAGAGACCACTTGAGACAACCCAAGCTGCTGAAGGCAGGGCTTTTGGTGATTGTGCATGTTTAAATCTGAGTCAGTACTGGACCAGTGCCCTAGCACGGCTTTGGAGGTGCTCATGTGCAAACCTTGCATCATGTACATTCATTTATTTCTGGATCAGAGGCATACAAACCACTAGAGTGTCTGATTTCGGAGCATTGTACATTCACTCTGCAAAGGTGTAAAATGACCACAAAAGGCTCCAGCTGCTAAAGAATCAGGCCCAAAGTGAAAGATAGTTGAGAACCAGTCCTACTGTCTTTTGAGTGACACTTCATAAATTGTGGCCATTAAAGATCCTAGGAAACTTTTTGTGAGAGAGTGAAATGTTAGTGCTGGAGTCTTCTGTCTTATGAATGTAGTTTGGGTAACTATCTTTTGCCTTTTTAAATTCCCAGTGCAGTGACAAATGAATATGATTTTTTTTCTTCACTTCGTGTCCCAAGATTTTGTGTAATGTTGTTGTGCACTGTTAATCAGCTGCTGTGTGTGACTCAGAGGTGATTGCACTTCAGTAGTGGGTGAAGGGATTCCTGCTTACATAAAATTTGTAAAGCACTGTGGGATCTTGATGAATGAAAGGTGCTGTACAAGTAAGATGAAATTATTCAGACAGGATGAACGGAGTTTTATGGAACAGATCTGTCTGTACTGGAATCCAAGGGCCAGAACTATGAGTCAGTGGAGCACTTGGGTGGCTGGGTGGGGACAAGTCTAGCATTCCATCAATGGCAAGAATGATACCTAGGCAATGTAAAATGCCTCCAGAGAGACTGTGGAGAGTGTGGTGAGAAGCAAGTCTTGATACACTGATGGAAAAGTGTGGCTCATGCTCCTCTGCTGGTCCTCCCTTAGGTGCATGGAACAGCGGAAGGGGTTCCAGGCCACACCTCTCCACATACAGACATGTACCCTTTGAGCCAGTAAGTGCTGCCAGCAGTGTTAGGTGTCCCTATTCCCTGCACTCCTGAGCAGAGTCGGTCAAATTATAGCTTCTTTCGAGTGGCCGCTTAAGGGCTGGGGAATTTTACACTTGATCCTAACCTTAGCTCTGACTTGATGGAATAAACCACAGCAGCAGGGAGAGAGCAGCCTCACTAATAACTCACTACCCAGCCACTTAGTAGACACTTGCACCTCTCGTCCCCCTTCCCATTTAAAATCAAACTCTGTGGAATGACCTGTGATCATTTTCTAACATGCACTTCTTTGTGCCATGGACTGAGTTATAATCAATAAGGACCCACTTGTGCCCCAAGACACATATGCAACTGCCACTGACTTTATTAGGAGTTGTGTGTTCATGGTTGAAGGCAGGACTGTTGCCTAAAACTTTAAGCAAAGCTCAGCCTTGGGCCCACAAATGAATGGCCAAACAGATCAGATTAAGCTGTGGGGTACTTCAAAGGTGAAGCGCAAACAGAGGTTCATTTACAAACACCTAATTTTGCACTATTTCTATGTGCTACAAGGAGAGGTTATTGGTTGCATGGTATTTAATAAAAAGAACATCCAAAATGCATTCTATTATCCTGGTGCTGTTGAATGCCTGCATGTCTGAGCACAGGTGTCAAATCTAGACAGAAGGAATACTCTGCTCTAAGGTAACTGTGTAAGAGCAAAAGCAGAAGGTGAACTTCACATGCATTAATCAACAGAAAAACAGCATCTACCAGGACCAATAATAAGTTAGTTTCATTATACACCACAGGACAATTGCGTCCATGCATGCTGGTGCTTCTAAAGCGAATACTTCTGCTGTCATCACATCCATCCAAGTATAGATTTACACACGTACATCATTAAGGGGAACAAATCAAAAGGACCCCCTGAAATCACAACCAATGCACTACCAAAGTAAACATGTTCATCTGTAATACTGACATCATGCCCCACCTCATTCTGAAATTGTCACATACCAAAAATATGAAAATAGTCAATTTCCCTATGGACTTCATCGAGGAGCTTTTAAGCACTCTTTGTTCTACCTAGGTGCTATTAAATTATATTGTACAAATAGAGAGAGAAAGTAAAGTTGCCCCACGTAGACTTTGCTTTTCCTTTTTTCCCCAGAATGGAAGGATGATCTTGTGGTTGAGGCACTGGCCTGATAGTCAAGAGATCTGGGTTCAGTTCCTGGCTTCCTGCATGACCAGACTTCCTGTGTGACCTTGGCTACATCACTGAATCTCTCTGTGCCTCAGTCCCCATCTGTAATATAGGGACAATGATACACCCTCAAAAGGCTAATGGATATGGAGGTGCCCAGATACCATGGTGATAGACCACATATTACCTATACAAATTGAGAGGAAAATGTATTATGCTGAAACAGCATCCCTAAGGGTCTAAGAATAAGGTTTGAGAGGAGTTTGCTGTCTGCAATTCTCAGCTGCAGATTTCAACACTTCAAATGAAACCCCTAACAAAATGGATGTAAATGTTAGTGGGAGAGCAGCTTGCCATCTATAGCAGCAATTTTACATTACTATGATGTTTTATATTAAGAGAGCCAGATGGCATACACTGGTAAATTATTGCCTTTTGTTTTTCATTGGACTTCCTTTACCTAACAGCTGTGGTTTAGTTTCTATGGCTTTTAATCCTCTTCTGCAGCATATCTTCGCCTAGAAAAACAATATATACAGAAGCTACAAAAGATAAGCAAAAACAGCACAGTATGACTAACAATAAGAACTCCAACAGCAAAAATGTACAGGGTTTTATCACAATAATCCTGGGGCTGGTGGAAAGGTGGAATGAAATTTGGCAGGTAGACAGAAAACACCCAATAGTTCCCGAGTATGAACCAGATAAAGAGGAAGAGACTGAGCATAACATGGATGTAGTATTTGTGAGCATTCTGCCGCCATGGATATTCATCATCGTCATCATCATCAATCACGATAGATTTGGAAAGCAGTTGCCGCATCCTGGTGGAGTCATAAAGCAGAAGAGTCACCTGTTTGTTGTAGAGACAAAGAAAGTGAATAAACAGAGCCACTGGCTTTAAGGGGTCAACTCTGCGAGGTGCTGAGCCCTCACCTCTTATAGATTTCAGCAAAAGCAGAGAGCACTCAGCAACTCTGAAGAACTGCTCAGAATGGTCAGGACTGGCCCCTATAAAAGCATTCAGCAAAATTAAAACAATATTGTGGCACAAAGGGCAGCTCCAGGTACCAGCACGCCAAGAGTGTGCCTGGGGTGGCAAGCCATGGGGGGTGCTTTGCCAGTCGCCGTAAGGGCAGCAGGCAGGTTGCCTTCGGCAGCATGCCTGCGGAGGGTCCGCTGGTCCTGTGGTTTCGGCGGACCTCCCACAGACGTGCCGCTGAATCCGCAGGACCAGGGACCTCCCGCAGGCATGCCGCCGAAGGCAGCCTGCCTGCCATGCTTGGGGTGATAAAATACCTAGAGCTGCCCCTGTGTGGCACATAGGTGCCAGCTTCATTCAGGCCCGAGGTACTCAACCCCACACTCTGCCCCAGGCCCTGCCCCCATCTGCCTCCTTCCCCCAAACCCCCACCCCTGTCCCGCCTCTTTTTGCCCCCACTTCACCCCAGACCCCACCCCCTCTTCCCCCAAGTCCTTACTCCAACTCTTCCCACCCCTGCCCTGCTTAATTCAGCCTCCTTCCCTGAGCTCCCTGCTCCTCTCTCTTCCTCCCAGAGCCTCCTGCATGCTGCAAAACAGCTGATCACAGTGGGTGGGAGACGCTGGGTGGGAGGGGGAGGAGTTGATCAGCAAGGCCGCCAGCGGATGGGAGGTGCTGCGGGGGAGGAGGGGGCTGGCTGCCAGTGGGTGCTGAGCACCCGCTAATTTTTTTCCCTGGGTGCTCCAGCCTACTACACAGACACTGCACCACTCTAACTACACCACCGTAAGCCTTATGTCTCTCACTGAGGTGAGGTTATTATGTTGGTGTAGTAGGGCATCTACATTGGTGGGAGGAAGGCTGAAGTGTAGACACTGACATACTTAGGTCACCATGAGCTGCCTTATGTTGACCTAACTGTGTAGTGTAGACAAGCCCCAAGTATAGAGCTCACCACCAATTTGGGGTTTGTGCCCTGGTTCTTAATAGTCTACTCTGAGGCTGGTACTTATGCTCTTGAGCCACTGCAGGACAGCTTGTCAAGGTCCATCTATGGCTATTAGCCAAGATGGTCAGAGATGCAACCCTATGCCTTGGCAGTCTCTAAACCTCTGACTGCCAGAAGCTGGGACTAGATGACAAGAGGTGAATCACTCAATATTGCCCTGTTCATTTGATCTGAAGCATCTGCCACTGGCCACTGTTAGAAGACAGGATACTGGGCTAGATGGACCATTGGTCTGATCCTGTATGGACATTCTTATGTTCTTACACATGAGTATAACCGAGGGTGGAATTGAGCCAATTGGATTTAAGCTGATATATAAGGTGCTATTGAGGGGCTATGTTAAAACATGAACTATTCTAATCATATTATTAAAATCAAGTAGGTCACCACATTACAAAATAAAGGCCCAATCCTGTTCCATTGAAGCCAAAGGCAGATCCCTGATTGACTTCAGTAGGAGCAGCATTGGACCCACGTTTAGTGTCATATTTAATGAGAACTGACGACAGGCTAATCGCTTATGGCTAGCACAATTTTATTACTAATTAAAATCTTTATTAATCTATGGTCAACAATATTAGGAGAGTTTCAAGCAATCATATCAAAATTGTGGAAGTCAGCATTGTTGCTGAGGGTCCCAAGTTATTACAGTGAAAAAAACTCCATTCCAATTTAATTTTCCTAAAGGAAAACTTAGCTGTTGTTAATCTAATCCTCTGATTATGCTATCGCTGCAGGAAAGTCCAACTGAGCAATCAAATGACTGAGCATTTAACCAGTGGAATTCATGCACAGCAAATGATTTCTAACAAGCTTAAGTACTTTCTTTTCCTCATTCACGTATTTTGCTGTCAGACAAGCACACACTGGCACAATGAGATTTGTAGAGTAGTTCAGACCAGAGAAACAGCTTCACTATTGTTTTGTTCAGTTTGTGTCTCCTCAAAAGAAGGAGCAGGGTCTGAGGGGGATTGTTAGAAGAGACAGAGCCTGATTCATTATTGCCCTGCACCTGGTGTAGTCATTTCCACCAGCGCAAAGGGAGTGCATGGAACATGTGTAATGCAACCGTTTTGATTTGATGGTATTTTATGCCCACTTTGCATTGGTGGGAATAACTACATACTGTGCAGGGCAAGGTGAATAAGGCTCATTGACAGCTGAAGTCCTCTCCAGTCAGCCTCCAAAGCAGGGGCAGATACATTTTAGAACAGATGCTGACTCTGATTGTTACAGTCTGTTGACTAAATAAAGCTAGCTGTTTTAATCTAGCTGTTATTTAAGTGTTTCAGTTAATTCCTGGAGAGGCTTCAGGGCAAGAATCTTCGCTCTATGTCTAGGGAGATCAGACCACTAGTACAGGATTTCCAACCTTACAAATTTCTAGAATCATTTACATGCAGCATGTGATGTTACATTAATCACTTACATCTGTGCCAGCCACTGAGATTGCTACCTGGTTCACCTGTCCTCATTGATAAAAGAAATAAAATCCAGCCAACCAGAAGCCATTGTCCTTTTATGGCTCAGATGTTCTCTGATTGGCTGCGATACACAATTACTCTGTTCTCCTGAATGCACCAGCAGGTCCCTCATGGTACTGTAAGTGAGAAGTTGTTACTTTCCTGTACTAACATCCATTTATTCATTCTAGATCTATCATTTGATAAAACAGAAATCAAATCATTGTAGCAGAACATTTCCACAGGATCGATGCCTCTCGCTTTGGAGTTAAATATGCCTATTTTGTGGTGCAGCAAGGAATTATTAATCTGTGATATCATTCTGTTGCCTAGCTCTCAATTAACCATAAGAATGTAATGTAAATTCTTAAGTATCCTGTCTGAACACAGCTCACTTAAAGCATACTTTATAATGTCAAAGTCTTGGCACATAAAACATTTTTCATACACAATGCACAGTACCTTTAAACTGCCGACAACACCACCCACCAACAGATATAAGGGAATTAGTGGTTGAAGTGGGCAGTCTTCCAAAAACTTCATTCCTGAGTACCAAAAATATAGTATCATTTATTACCTTAAGTGACCAAAATGCCAGTATATGCGTTACAGAAAAGAATAAAGATGCAGTAAGTGCAGTATAGTGCTTACAAATATGCTTCTGATCCAATTAACATTAAGGCCGGGGGACTGAATTAAATGAGCTTTGCATCAGACACAACACAAATGAGGATAATGAATAAACAAAAAGGCAGAGAAGGGAAGAAATAGAACAAAGGTCACAATATCAAGATTATGGGGTTACTCATTTGAGCCAGGTGCATGTTTTTATGGCTCTGCTCATCTTTTGTTCAGTGTATTATTAAATATAGAGCTGGTCAGAAAAATTCCAACCATTTCAACAAACTTTGGATGGACCCTGAGCTGTTTCCTGCCAGGTTGTCTGTCCAGCTCTTCAGCAGACTGCGAACCAAGAAGCTTGGACTTTGGGAGCACTCCCAGGGCTTCCTGACTCCACTGCAGTCTGGACAAAGTGCGGGAAATGTGCTGCCAGGAACAATTCTGCGTGGTCAGGGAGATGGACTCTGTTCTAAAGGGTCACTCCATCTCTAGCTTTGCTTTTTGGAATTTTTAATGACAAAATTTCATTCCTACTTGTTAAAATTTGAAAGTAGATAAATAACCAAGTGGTTGAAAAGATCTCAGATTTTTATAGTTAGGAATTATTGGCTGTTCTTCATGAATATTCACCATTATTTGCATAGTTACAGATCTGTTAATATTAGATAAATTTCTAGAAATACTCTCTTTGACTAGGGCCAAAATGATTGAATGCACATCAGTAATCAGATCAATCGAAATCAAGTCATTGTGAGAAATCATTGTAACAGAATGTTATCAGAGAATTCGAGTCCCTTGCTTAGATAATAAATGTCTGCATTTCATCTTGACATTTAATTTTCCTTAAAATGCCTTCGCAGATATTTAGCTGTCGGAAACCATTATCCTGTGACAACGCTGTATTACACTGACAGTCTCTTAATTTCAGCACGTCATGAAAAAAGGACTCTGCATCTGGTGTAAGAAGTTACCCACAGCTCTAGGCTAATCCCATAGAATAAATGCCACATTTTCACCTCGAAGTACCATACATTAAAATTTATTACTAGAAGGGGGTATTAACAACAAAAGATCAGATTCCAGCCCCCATTCCATTTTTGAAGGCTGGCTGCCAATGTGTAAATTATGCCATGGTGTAAATGACACCTCCCTGCACTAGCCTGGGTCCCTGCAGTCCTGTCGCATTCACCCCATCACCACTCTCCATCAGGGTAGGCAACAGTTTTAGGTGATGGCCAGGTCTATATAAGAGCTCAGTCAGGATAAGTTTTCGAGATATGCTGAATCAATGCATCTCCTGACTGTCTGGGACACAGTCTCTGCAGTAGCACCCAGTGGGCATACAGCGGAGGCCAGGAGCAGCATAGACCCTTAGCTGAATGTGGTTCATAGGTTATGTCTACACTGGAGCTGGCAGTGTAATTTCCAGCTTGGGTACACAGACACAGGCTAGCTCTAATCAAGCTAGCATGCTAAAACTAGAAGTATAGCCATGGCGGCGCAAGCAGTGGGATGGGCCAGTTGCCCAAGTACAATCCCATCTGAGACTCTAGGCACATACTCGGGGCAGGGGAAGGCTTAGCCCCTCTCACAACCATGGCTACACTCAGGGCTGGCTGCAGGTATTCTGCGGCCCCAAGCTCAATCACGCCGCTCCATTCTTGGGCAGGAGTTCGGTGGCGGGTCCTTCACTCCCTCTCTTCCTCTCCTGCTGCACTTCGGCAGCAGCTCAAAGGGAAAGAGAGGGACTGAGGGACCCGCTGCTGAATTCCCGCCGAAGACCCAGATGGGCCCCCCCACAACAGTGGACGGAGTGCCGCCCCTTTGTATTGGCCACCCCAAGCACCTGCTTCCTTAGCTGGTTCCTGGAGCCGGCCCTGGCTACACTTCTGTTTTAACCATACTAGCAGAACTGCAGTGGGCATGTCTACCCGAGATGAAAATCAGACCTATAGTGTAGACAAACCCAAAGTGCAGGGCAATAACATTTAATGGCACCATCTTCTTAACCAAAAGAAGATCCTGACTGCCCTAACCATGCTCTTGCCTCCATTTGATTCTGTTAACTACTGATGGTGCCAAGACTCTCTGCCAGAGCCTTGGGGCTGGAACTCTCTGGTAGCTGAAGCAGCAATCAAGTCTAAATAAACTCATAGACAAATACATGTGTTAAGGGATAGTTAAGCCTGAGAGCATATATCAGTAACTTAAAGGTAAAAACAACATTACAGGAATGTGGTAATTACCCCCAAAATAATCAGTACAAACCCAGAAAACCCAAAGTTATGATGAAACTCAAAAAAATCCAGACAGCTTAAGATACGGAAATGCACAATTGAGGCATCCAAACAATGCAAACCCTGCCCTGTACTGATGTATGTCTGGCAGTGGCTCCTGGGGGTGGGGTGGGGCAGGGCAGGCAGCTCCACCGTGCACTGCCCTCACCTGTGTGTACCACCCCCAAAGCTCCCATTGGCCACAGTTCCCTGTTCCCGGCCAATGGGAACTGCGAGGGACAGTGTCTGCAGGCAAGGGCAGCACACGGAGCCCTCTACCCAGGCTGCAGGGACGCGGTGCCAGCCGCTTCTGGGAGTGGCGTGAGGCCAGGGCAGGCAAGGACCCTGCCTTAGCCTCGCTGTGCTATGGGGCTGGCAATCGTGCTGGCAGGACTGAAAGCCCTGACGGGCCAGATCCAGCCCCTGGGCCGTAGTTTGCCCTCCCCTGCAATAGCCATATAGCTACGATCAGTGCATTTAGTATCTGGGAACATATACAAAATATGTGGCTCAGAACATATACTAATATGTTCCCAGATTAGATTAAATTGACTTTTGAAGACACATTTTCTTTCCCATGTGGTATCACTAAAAGGTTGAATTAAGGTGCCTGAATTGTGTATTTCTAGACCTGCATTCAGTACTCTGAGAATGAGTGCTGTAATTTTGGGAAGGAAATGATGCCTTGTTCATGCATAACATAGCTATTGCCCTGGCTACATGGCCCCTCACTCCTGTAGTATCTGAGCACCTCACAGTCACTACATGGTTTTATCCTCATCACACTCCTGTGAGGTAGAGAAGCACTATCCCTATTTTACAAATGGGGAACTGAGCTGCAGGGTAGACTAAGAAACATGTTCATGGTCACACAGGATGTTGTGGTAGAACCAGGAACTGAATCCAGGTTTGTTACATCTCAGTCTAGTGTGCTACTCGCTAGGCCATTCTTCCTACCTGAGTCTCTGCTTTAAGTGAAAACTCAACTCAACTTTAACTATGGAGCCTTGAACAGCCCCTCCAGAATAAGGTTGCCTCTTGTTATGACAGACTTTCCTCATCCTCCATCCTGACTCCAAAGAAGGCAGGCTGGCGAGACAATGCAGGGAGAGAATGAGGGTCTTTCAGATTTGGTTTCCAGCTGACAGGGTCTGTCCCTACTTATGGGAGACTAAATCCATATTGTACATTCAGCTCCTCATTGAACTCTCTAAGTCTGGGGATGGACCTGCAACCAATAGTCTCCTTGTTTAAAATAGACCAAGAAGCAAGAGTCTGAAATAAGATATTGGAGCACTCATACATCTCAAAAAGAACAAGGAATACTTGTGGCACCTTAGAGACTAACAAATTTTTATTTGGGCATAAGTTTTCATGGGCTACAGCCCACTTCATCGGATAAATACAGTAGGAAGATATAGATACACAGAGAACATGAAAAAATGGATGTTGCCATACCAACTCTAATGAGACTAATCAATTAAGGTGGGCTAGTATCAGCAGGAGAAAAAAAAACTTTCGTAGTGATAATCAGGATGACCCATTTCAAACAGTTGACAAGAAGGTGTGAGTAACAGTAGGGGGAAAATTAGCATGGGGAACTAGTTTTTACTTTGTGTAATGATCCATCCACTCCCAGGCTTTATTCAAGCCTAATTTAATGGTGTCCAGTTTGCAAATTAAGTCCAGTTCTGCAGTTTCTCTGAAGGACGATCCCTCACTCTCACAGATCTTGGGAGACAGGCCAGTCCTTGCTTACAGACAGCCCCCCAACCTAAAGCAAATACTCACCGACAACAACACACCACCCAACAAAAACACTAATCCGGGAACCTGTCCTTGCAACAAAGCCCAATGCCAACTCTGTCCACATATCTATTCAGGGGACATCATCATAGGACCTAATCACATCAGCCACACCATCAGGGGCTCATTCACCTGCACATCTACCAATGTATATATGCCATCATGTGTCAGCAATACCCCTATGCCATGTACATTGGCCAAACCAGACAGTCTCTATGCAAAAGAATAAATGGACACAAATCAGATGTCAAGAATTATAACATTCAAAAACCAGTCACAGAACACTTCAGCCTCTCTGGTCACTCAATTACAGACCTAAACGTCACAATTCTTCAACAAAATAATTCAAAAACAGACTCCAATGAGAAACTGCGGAACTGGAATTAATTTGCAAGCTGGACACCATTAAATTAGGCCAGAACAAAGACTGGGAGTGGCTGAGTCATTACGCAAAGTAAAAACTATTTCCCCATGCTAATTTTCCCCTACTGTTACTCACACCTTGTTGTCAACTGTTTGAAATAGGCCATCCTGATTATCACTACAAAATTTTTTTTGTTGCTGCTGATAATAGCTCATCTTAATTGATTAGTCTCGTTAGAGTTGGTATGGTTTTTCATGTTCTCTGTGTATATATATCTTCTTACTGTATTTTCTACTGCATGCATCCGATGAAGTGGGTTTTAGCCCACGAAAGCTTATGCCCAAATAAATTTGTTAGTCTCTAAGGTGCCACAAGTACCCCTCATTCTTTTTGCTGATACAGACTAACACAGCTACCACGCTGAAACCTGTCATACTTCTCAGTGTTCATAAAAGTACTTTAACTGTGAAATTATTCCTATCGTGCAAACCACTGTAGGAAAGAGCAACACTCACCTCTTTGTTTGTTTAGTTTGTAGCTCAGACCTGAGTACAGCCATACCCAGCCTTCTTTATACTTAGAGACATGTGAGCTGTGTTTGAAATGAATATTTTTTCAACTGCAGCCTGAAGAGTGTGCAGTGGATCAGAAAGAGAAGTTCACTCTTCTGGCTGTTTGGAGGTGAATTCGTTTACTGGACATATACTGTACAGTGCACTCTATTTTGCACATAGGGTGACCAAAGAGCAAATGTGAAAAATCGGGACAGGAGGTGAAGGGTAATAGGAGCCTATTTAAGAAAAAGACCCAAAAATCAGGACTGTCCCTATAAAATCAGGACATCTGGTCATCCTACTTGCACTATGTCTTTTATTCAGGATGCAAGTTCTGGGTGAAATTGCCTTTGTACCTGTTTCTTGCTATTTATTATCAATATTAGTATTATTTAAGCACTTATATGGTTGCTTTCATCTTCAACTCAGGTTCCAATAACTGGGCCAAATGCTGCCCCATGCAGCAGAAGATGGAGAACCCCCAAGGTCATTGCTAATCTGACCCTCAGGGGGAGGGATAGCTCAGTGGTTTGAGCATTGGCCTGCTAAACCCAGGATTGTGAACTCAATCCTTGAGGGGGCCATTTAGGGAACTGGGGTAAAAATCTGTCCGAGGATTGGTCCTGCTTTGAGCAGAGGGTTGGACTAAATGACCTCCTGAGGTCCCTTCCAACCCTGATATTCTACGATTCTATATGAATAATCCCATTGGAGTCAACAGGATTGCCAAATGGGTAAGGTAAGCAGTATTTCACTGCTAATTTAAGTTTCCTGACACTGCTGTGAGGTAGATAAGAAAATTAAAAGAGCCACATTTCATAGATGGAGAAATTTAGGAAAAGAGGTTAGGTGGTTTGTCCAAAACTACAGAAGGAGTCGTCAGAACTGGGATTAGAAGGCCGGAATTCCTGGTTCCCCATATAAATGGCTGCTGTGGTCATGCATCTGAAGCCTGGATATCACCCCAGAAGCTTACAGGGTGAAAAATAATAGTGGAAAGGATGGAGTTTATCATTACAAGTCTGACTCCTATGCAGCGTGCTTTTCCCACATAACTCTGCCAAGGAATTGCCGAAGCAGATATCAACAACCAAAGCAAGCTCTGCGGTGGTTTTATGATATGGACAAACAGATGTAGTGACAAATATGTAGTTTACGACTTCAACAACCATATGTGGTGACATCACTAAAGTCAGGTACACTTGTGTCATAAATCAGATTCAAACTAATCTTTTCACAGGTGGCATTGCTAAAGGATTTTATAATACCACCAAGCTCCTCTCTTTAAATGACTTTGATAGACAGCTTACCTGTAAAAGCCATGGCCAGTGGTACAGCAAGGAAAGCAAGAAGCCCAAAAATAAAGCATGCTGTAAAGAAACAAAAATGGTGGGTTATTCAGCTGGCAGTATTTCAAAAGATACCACGTCCTATTAAATATGTCCCCTTGCACCTTGTGTGGACTAGGAGTGTCCATAATCCAATGCAATGAGAGCTTCATTTGGATTGTGTGGGATCACTGATGATGGAGTTGTGGTGTATTTCACATGCTGACACTGAATTTTACAGTGATACTAGAGTAGTCTCACCACCTTGGAGAAGCCTATTCATCATGGGCCTGGAGTCCTTCTATTGAACTCCGTGGAGCAGGCACTATACCAGCACTGGTGGTGGCTTCATCATCTTCTGCAAAATTCAAGCATTCATTTTCAAAATATTACATTTCCAGCCCTTGTAATGGTAACAAAAATTTTCCAAATGCATCCCAATACAGCAGTGTCCGCCTACCTGTGCAAGATGACAGAAACAATTGCAGTAAGATAAGTGTGAATTCTCCCTATTCTTATCAATAGTGGTCAACTTTGGAGCCTAATGATGGGCATTGAGCATTGTTAAATTGTTACAGTTACTTTGCAGAGCAGAAATTCTGCTCTGCAAAGTAACTGTAAAAAGGTTATTATGGAGTTCCAGGAGTCACATGTTGCTCAGGTTGCAAATAGATCCCAGTGGTGAGTAAGAGCACTAAAAGGAGGTCGAGGTGGCTCAGAGGATAGAAAAAAGCCACTCTATAGAAAGGCAGTATGATGTCCCTTGAAGGTCCGAGTTTGCCAAATTTGAACCTTGAATGGTAGGGCGGAGTCCCCAGGTAGCTTTACAGAGCTCAGCCCTGCTAGTTCAAACCCCCTCCTCATGTCTCAGTGCACAGGAATGGATGGAACCCCAGCACCATGAGCAGCTGCACTGGCACACACAGCTATTATATAGCATGTCCTGTTCATAGACCTCAGGGTACTTTCCAACTGAAGATAAGTGTTATTATCGGTATCTCACAGAAGGAGAAATGGAGACCCAAGAGTGTAATAACAATCAAGGGCAGTAACAGATCTGGGACCAGAACCCAGGTCTCCTGACGCCTAATCCTGTGCTCTAACCACTGGACAATGCTACCTCCCATACACTACATTAATTTTATTAGCTGCATACTGAGATCTTACGCTTCACTCCGTTAGCCCCAAACATAGTGTATGTAACATATCCACTAGCTGAAAAGGGCTGAAGATATTTAGAGATGAAGAAAGCACTTCTGTTTCTTCATCCCCCCACCATTTTTTTTTCTGCAGCATCCTCTCTCTTTTTCTCAAACACTGCCCAGTGGAGCAATTCTCCCTGTGTGTTAGGTGTCTGCAAAGAGGCCTACACTTGGCTAAGCTTTTTCAAATGGCCTTTATAGACAACCTCTCATTAAAACAGTGCATGCCAAGTTCTGTACTAGGAGCCTCTCACTGTTCCATTACCCAGATTATTATTCTAATACACTGGAATGATTTTGAACTCTAAATCTTACCCGTGAACACTACTAGTTGCCTAGGTAACCCCATTTACTTAATATTCCAGAGAGAACAGTTCAGGTGTTCAGTAGTTGAGTTAACTGTCTGGAGTTGTAAATAAGTAGCATGACTAGTGTAGCAGAATGTAGGTCATCTCTCCCACTGCCATTTTCCCTCTCCTACACGCACTGCGTGGGTACAGAATAAAGAGAATCATAGGAAGAAGAATCGTGATTCTTTATTGTGCAATGGATATTTTCTATGATCAGTTCCAAAGAAAAAACACTGGAATAGGCTCCAGTATACTCTATAAATGGCTTGGCAGGGCACATGTACATGTAGAACTGCACATAGAATCATAGACTATTAGGGTTGGAAGGGACCTCAGGAGGTCATCTAGTCCAACCCCCTGCTCCAAGCAGGACCAATCCCCAGATTTTTACCCCAGTTCCCTTAATGGCCCCTTCAAGGATTGAACTCACAACGCTGGGTTTAGTAGGCCAATGCTCAAACCCCTGAGCTATCCCTCCCCCCCAAACATCTGGCACACAGGTGTTTGGTTTTGTATTTGCCTGCTTTCTATCAACTAGCTTGATTTTGGAGGAGGAAAAAGGCAGCAGGGACCACTCAGAACTAGAGAAAAAGCAAGATAATGGTTAATGAATTCTCTTCCCTAAGCAGTCACTGGGAATGTATTTCCTTATTATCGCCCCATTCAGCCTCATGCTCTGAGATTTCTCATTGGAGGGGCAGATGCACCATCTGGGAATGTTTCCAGATTCATGTTTAACAAAGAGAGATACTCAACAATTGACTATACAATTGGCTGGGTTCTGTAGCCAGTCACAAAGCGCCACTAGCAGCACTAAAGATTGTTTTCCCTGATATTTGTGGAGTTTTCCTCTAATGGCACAGATAGATACTAGCTGTTTTGTCTAGGTTGTGCTAACCCTGACTGGACTTAGGACAAATCAATGGAAAGTTAGGAACCTAAATACCTTTGCGGAGCTGGGCTAAGCTGCCCAGGAAAACCTTTTTTTAACTGCAGTATGCAAAGGTAGTGCAGACAGTGCCATGCTCTTAGAGCTGGGAATAGCTCTGTATTTACAACAGTTCATGGAAGTGAAATGGCAACATTTCTGTGTTGCTGGCCATATCTCCTCACAGCTGGGCGAGAGAAACCCACCCTCTAGGATCCGACCCCTCATAGCAAGTGGCAAGAAAAGGAGCCTTGTGTTCTAGGAGCACACTCACAGGACAAGGGGAGATGGCTGCCTGATTTTCCAAGGTTGGCCCAGAAGAAACTGTGTTCTGGGAACCCATACCTGGAACCTGGACAACTGGGTGGAGAGGCAGGTAGTCAAGAAAGCCCCCTGCTCTGGGAATGTCTCATTGGATTGCAGAGAGAAGGAGAAGTTTTTTCCCACATGTTTGCTCCAAAAGAGAGCCCGTTAATGGAGAGGGCCTGCTGTGTTGGGAAGTGAATGACTGGGAAGAGCTCATGCTCTGGGAGCCTGGAAGTGCAACCACAAGGAAGCAGCTGGGTTAGCTTCCTGCCCATTCTCTGAACTTTGCGGTCAACACAGAATCTGAATTGTGGGCGTGGACGCTGAATTTTCAAGCACCACAGTGACTCTGTCCATGGGCAGTGCATAATGGAGGCTGGGGAAGGCAAAGCCTCCCCAAACCTCTGCTAACACTCCCCGCCACAGCTCCAGGCCCAGGCTGTGGCGGGGCTCAGAGCTCCTCCAGGGAGCTGGGGCTCGGGGCAGCTCAGGCGGGTTGGCCTGGAGCTCCACCAGCCACAGTGTGGGGCTTGGAGCTCCTCTGGCCCCAGCAGGTGAAAGCGGAGGTGGGGCCTTGGGCAGAAGGGGCAGGATAGGGGCAGGGCTTGGGAAGATGGGGCATGGTAGGGGGCTAGCCTCCATGAATGGGGGGTGTATGTGCCGCCCATGACTCTGACCCTTTGTATAGCGGAATTACTAGTTTCTGATCTGTCTCCTGCTTGACTCTCTCCTCTTCTTCCCTCTGATGATTTGAGATCTAAGCTGTTACTTTGTCCCTAGCAGCTGTCCCACAATTCCCCACACTGACTGCTCGAGTCACAACTGTGAACTTCATTGCCCAGACAGTGGAAGCCATGCCCCTTTAACAGCCACACAAATTTTTGAAGTGCCTATTCCTCGTTGTCCATCTTGGTGACCACACCCAGCAGCTCTTCGCTGTTCTGTGCAACTGCCCAGCTGACCATGCCAGTTACACATGCCAGACACACTCTGGCTTGGAGCAGACAGGAGATATTGGCTCTCCTGCACCTGTGAAGAGAAGAGGCTGTGCAGGCACAGCCTATGGACCAGCCATAGAAATGTGGCCATCTATGAGAAGACTGCATTGAGGAGGCAGGGCAAGGGGTTACGACAGGAATCAGCAGCAGTGCCACATGAAAGCAAAGGAACTGTGGCAGGCATAGCGGAAGGCCAGGGAGGCCAATAGTCAATCCAGTGTCGAGCCACAGAGCTGCTGCTTTTACAATGAGCTGCATGCCAGACTTAACAGAGACACTCCCTACCACCACCACTCTGGATATTTTTGAGGAGCCCAAGTCACAGGCCCCTGCCATGAACAGCAAGGATGAGGATGGGGGACATGTAGCCAGGGGTTCCAGCTATGCCTCAAGCCAGGACTATTTGATACTCCACTGCAGTCCAGACAGTCCCAGCAGTTGAGCACAGGTGAGCCTGAGGCAGGGGAAGGAATGTTGGGTATGTGTGTAAATTTATTCCCCATTACAGTGATGGCTCCCCCAGCTTCAGTGGCGGCTCCAGGCACCAGCACTCCAAGCACGTGCCTGGGGCAGCAAGCCACGGGGGTGCGCCCTGCCGGTCCCTGTGAGGGCGGCAGTCAGGCAGCCTTCAGCGGCTTGCCTGCAGGAGGTCCGCCAGTCTCGCGGATTAGGTGGCAATTTGGCAGCGCGTATGCTGAAGCCGCGGGACCGGCAGACCTCCTGCAGGTGCACCGCTGAAGGCAGCCTGCCTGTTGCACTTGGGTCAGCAAAAAAGCTAGAGCCGCCCCTGCCTAGCTTAGCAGGACACAGCCCTCAACTTTTCATTAATTTACTCCTACTAGACCAGGTAGCGGTATAACAAATGGAAGTAGTATTGTTATCTGCTTCACTTCCCCTGTAAAGTTAGGCCAGGGAGCCATGTGGAGCAGTTTGTTTAAGTACACAGGGATGTCCCTTGAATCCTCCTGAGACATCTTGATGAAACTTTCATAGAAGTACTCTGCCATCCTCTCCTGAAGGGCTCTAGGGATGGCAGCCTTATTTCTTCCTCTGAGGTAGGACACTTTCCCATGCCAGTCAACAATAACTTCGGCTGGCACCATTTCAGTACCCAGGCTAGCAGCATACGGGCCTGAGTGGCTTTGGGATGTCAGCAGCAGCTGTGCTCTCTGTGCCTTTGTACATGATATCTCACTCCTGAGGGTAACAACCACCACTGCCTGTGGAAAATGGTGCCAGTATTCAGTGCCAAGCACTCCGAGGCCGAAGAGTCAATAAACATGTCTTGCATTGTCAAGGCTGAATCCCCACTCTGTCACTGATTGCAGGAAGTAGGGGCCTGCAAGGCTTTTAAAAATTAATACTTGCCACTCCAAGCTTGTATTAAACTCCAAGGTTACAGTTCCTCTCTGACCTTGGCTTGGTAAACACTGCCACCACTCAGATGCAAAAAAAACCCCTTTGAACCCAGGAAGGAGCACTTGGGAATTCCTCCTTGTGGGGTACCCTCAAGCCCTTTCACCCCTCCCGCCGGGAAGAGCTGAGAAAGAAAACAAAGGAAATTAGCTGTGGCTACCAGCTAATGCACAAATCTCTTAGGACACCAAAAATCCAATCCTGTTCTTAAAAAAAGGTAAATTTTATTAAAAACAAAAAAGAAAAAATACATCTGGAACTTAGGCTTTTTGCTAGATCTTAAAAGAAACAATTGCAAAAATTAAGCACCCAAAATAGTTTTTTGGGGGGTTCAGCTTAAAGGTTACAAGCAACAAAAGCATCTGGGGTTAGCACAGAGAAGATTCACAAGCCTTAAAAAATAAACAGAAATAAACCTAATCACATCTAGCTAAACATTCTGATCACTTCTGAGTTCTTACACATTTGGAATTCAGATAAGTAGTTCTAGGTATGATCTGATGATTTATGACCATACCTGGCTTAAAGCTGCTTATAGCATGGCTGCTTTGTCCCTCCAGCCCAGAGAGAACAGACAAAGGGAAAGTTCTTTCCCCATTTAAAAAAGTTCTAGCCTTCCCATTGGCTCTTTTGGTCAGTTGATCACTTTTTTTTCCCTTACGTGGGGGACTTTTTAACCCTTTACAGGTAAAGCAAGCAGAAAACAGCTACTAAGAGGGATTTTATAGTTAACTGGTTGGCTGGGTGTCCATCAAAGGGAGCTATCCCCCCACTTTATTTATCACAAGTATAAAGCTTTAGGGGAGTGAGGGAAGGGAGTTCTGAATCTTAACTTTCGCTTTCCACAGCAGTACTTCTATGTGTCTTATCTGTAGCTGCTGCCCAGGTCCGCCCTTGCCCCTGCTCCACCCCTTCCTCTAAGGCCCCATCCCCAATCTGTCCCCACTCTGACCCCTCCCCCGAGTGCACCCTGCCCTCACTCCACCTCTTCCTGCCCCTGCTCCTCCCTCTTCCTCCCAGCGAGCTGGAGGCATTGGGGAGGAGGGGAGAGGAAGGAACTGATAAGCAGGGCCAGCCAGTAGGCAGGAGGCACTGGGTGGGGGGAAGGGAGGAGCTGATCAGCAGGGCCCACCCCCACACACCTCAACATTGCACATGGCATCAGGGTCTGCATCCTTACCCCTACCGTGCTACACCAGGGGACTGGAAGGACAACCACCACTTCACATATGCTGACCTGTGAGAGCCACAGTTAATGTATGTGTAGCTAAAATAGACTTGACTGTTCCTTCCTCTTCTTTAATCTCTGTTCCATAAATGCATTATGTATTTGCTTTTAACTGGGAGGTTAGGACCTGGGGGCAGATGGAGAAGCCCTCGGGATCTGGGTGGGCATCGAGGGTGGTGGGGAGCAGGGGACATAGGGAGAGCCCCCCAGTAGCTTGGGGGCTGGGAGCTGGGTGCAGCGAAAGGGCCTCCTGGGAGCTGGGAGGCATGGAACAGGGCCAGGAACTGGGAGCCCAGGGGGGTTCCCTGGTCAGCTGCTGGGGCTGGGAACGTGAAGGGGCCCCCTGGGAGCTGAGGGGGCATGGAGAGGGACTGGGACCTGGGGGGCACAGGGAGGGCCCCCCCAGGAAGCTGGAGGGCTGGGACCTGAGGGCATAGGGAGGAGCCCCCTGGGAGCTGGAGTGCAGGGTCAGGACTCCCCCAGACTTACGGTCTCTTTGCCCTGCAGTTTTAGATCCCTTCCCCCATCCACACACTCCTGGAAGAGGCCAGCAACTTCCAGCTCCCATTGGCCAGCTGAGATGCCATGCTCACCTTCCATTGGGTGGCATCACTTTCATTCAGGCTGCCCATGGAAGGAAGAATGGCAGGGCTGGAACAGTCCCAGAGGGGAAGAGCCTCCCGGCTTGCAAAGTGCAGAGGTGGAACTAGGAGCCAGGTTGGGAAACCGGGTAGGGCAGAGGGAAGAGGACCGCCAACCTGGAGCAGGGAGGCAGGCACTTCTGCCATGCCGAGCTGCACCCCACAGGCAGAGAGTGGAGCCCTAGCCTCTGGGCTTATCATGGCACCCCCTGACTATGATGTCCTGGGGTGATGCCCAGATTGCCCACCTCTAGGGCAGCCCTGCACCAAGTAACACACAATTCCTAACAGGCTCCCACACTGCATGGCCAAGTAGAGCACAGAACACCACAATGCATTACTGAGGCTCCCTGGTAAAGTGTTCTTTCAAATCCTCCCCAAGCCGCATACCTCCATGTTAAGCTCTTCTGATACCTCTTATGTCTGGTTGTTCAAACTCAGCAGACAGCTCTTCTGCCTCCAGCCTGGTGGCCACTTTCCCCCCTTTGCTTCATAGATATTTTACAGACCACAGCAGGCATCTATAACCATTGGGATATTTTTCCCATCAAGATCCAATCATGTGAGTAAACAACGCCAGCGTCCCTTCAATCTACCAAAAGCATATTCAACTTTCATTCTTCACCTGCTGAACCAGTAGTTGAATCTTTCCTTGGTGCTGTTGAAGTGGACAGTGTATGGTTTCATGAGCTAGGGGAGTAAAGGGTAGACTGGGTCCCCCAGATCACTATTGGCATTTCAACATCACCAATAGTAATCCACCGGTTGGGAAAGGAAGTCCTTGCTTGTAGATTTTTTAATGGTCCTGTGTTTTTAACAATGTGAGCGTCATGCACCTTCCCTAACCAGCCAACGCTGACAGCAGCGAAACATGCCCAGTGATCCACTAGTGCTTGCATAACCATAGAACAATAGCCCTTTCTTTTGATGTACTGTGTGGCAAGATGGCCTGGTGCCAAAATAGGGATATGCGTGCTGTCTATCACTCCAACACAGTTCGGGAAACCCATTGCTGCAAATCCATCCACTATGTTCTGCACATTGCTGAGAGGCACAATCCTGCATAGCAGGAGATGATTAATAGCCCTGCTCACTTGCATGACAATGACGGCAACAGTGGATTTTCCAACTCCAAAATGATTTCCCACTGACCAGTAGCAATCTGGCATTGCAAGTTTCCACAAGAGTGTGACTGCCACTCACTTTTCCACTGTCACTGCTACCTCTCATTTTAGTGTCCCTGCTGGGATGAGCTCTGCACACAATTCCAGGAATATGGCATTCACACTCAAAAGTTCTGCAGCCACTGGTCGTCATCCCAAACCTGCATTATGACGTGATTCCACCAGTCAGTGCTAGTTTCTCAGGCCCAGAAGAAGTGCTCCACCATTTGAAACTGCTCTGTGAACACCACCAACCACCTTGAATTGGTTCAGGCTGTGTCCCACAGCAATCTGCCCTCCAGGAAATCATTGTGTTCCTTGAGACTCCTCTTGCAGCTCTGCAAATACTGGAAGATCATGCATGCTGTGCTTGGGACGCTCATGACAATAGTGCAGAGCACTGCAGGCTCTATGCTTCTGTCAGAGATTGTGGACCACGACAAGTCCTGAGTGGGTTTGTGGGATTTTCAAAATAGGCATGAAAATGATGGGATAGATATGGCATTATGGGGAGGAGAAGGTTGCATGATGGGAATTTCAGCCCGCAGTCCCCATTCCCACAGCACGCATTGCCAAAACTTCCCAAAACAAAATGTGCTGGATGGTGGCATATTGGGATACCTACCCATAGTGCACTACACAGTGCATCTAAACAAGCACTCCTTGTGCGTACTCAAAGCGCTGATGGAAGAACTCAAGCGATATACTAACTGCAGCAGCTGTATGCCAAATTCATTTGCATCAGCAAAAGTTTGTAGTGTATACATGCCCTAAGTAAGAGACATAAGAGAATGGCTCAGGGGATTTAATCTATAGGTCACCAGTCTGTAATATACTTGACAGACAGGGAGACTTGGAAACAGAGGGTAAGAGTTAAGTGACACTTGCTCAGGATTAGAAAGCAAGTCAGTGGCTTAGCTGGGAATAAAATGCAGGTCTCCTGATTCCCAGCGTACTAACCAAGCTGTTCATTTACAAAATATAATTAATGAGTTACCCTCAGAGTGGAGCGATAGGTATTTATTATGCTAACTTCCTGGATGGGAAAAACAGGCACATAAAGAGGTGAAGGGACTTAATCAAAGGTCGCACAGGAACTCTGGTAGAGCCAGGAACAGAATAGAGATTTCCTAACTCCCAGGCCTGTGTTTTAAATACAAAACCATCCTTCCTCTTGAGTTCCTATCCTCCGCTGACCATGACCAAATTCATTTCCCACTGGTGGCTGTTCTAGTGGTGTATGTTCAATGAGTAAATGGTCTCAGTGCAGATGCTAAGTGGACATATGTCCACCCCATAAAAAACATCAGCACAACCGTCAATATATTGGGCACCTGAGAATACAGCGTGCAGTTGTGGGCCCTTTAATAATAGAAGAAGGTCAACGAATGAGATGGAATTCAAAGAAGGCCAGCAAGGAAACTTGAAGGGACTAACTTATGAGGAACAGAATTCGATCCAGTTAGCTTTGTTAAGCAATGACCACATGAGACATGATAGTCTCTGAAGGGCGCAAGCACCCAAGAGGAAGATGGAATATTTGGTGTGGGCCTAGAGGTATAAATGCAGGACGAAAAATGGGCTTAGGGTGACCATACATCCTGTTTTGGCTGGGACAGTCCCGTTTTTAAGCTCTGTCCTGGCCGTCGTACCTTTTCCCCCCCAATGGACATTTGTCCTGTTTGCTCTTCCCAACTGATCAGCAAAAAACAAATGCCCATTTTACCAAAAAACTGTGGCAAGGGAGGAGGCAGAGGAACATTGTAAGGAGCAGCGATGTGAGGTACCAGGCAGTGGGGCTTAGGGGTCAGCCCCAGGCAGCATGAGGCTCAGCCCCAGCCAGCACAGATCTCAGGGGTGGGGAGCTAAGGGGTCAGCCCCAGCCTGGGTGGTGTGGAGCTAAGGGGTCATCCCCAGCCTCTGGCTGTACAGGGCACTGAGCTCGGGGTGCGTGTGTCAGCCCCATCCCCACCCACAGGTGGTGGGGGCTCGGGGATCAGCACCAGCCATTGGTGGCATGGAGATCAGGGGGAGGGGGTGGCTCTGGTGAATCCTGTGGGGAGTGTTGGGGGGCAGCTCAGGCTTAGGCAAGCCCCAGCCATCCTGTTTTTACTTTAGGAAATATGGTTGCCCTAAATGGGATGAAATTGAGCAAATGGAAGGTTACGTTGAACATCAAGAAAAATGTCCTTATAGTGAGATCTACTAGTGGAATAGTCTTGTAGGGAAAGTTGAGAAGTTCCATCCTTTGAGTATTTTAAAAGTGGAGTAGAAAAACCACCCTAGAGTATCCTGCAGGGAGCAGTCCTGCACTGCAAGGAATATGGAATCATAAATCTAATAGGTCTTTTCCACCTGTAAACTTACATAACACTTTGATAATATATAACAGCACAATCATTTTACAGTGTAAAAGGAATCGGTTCGATAAGGTTCCAATCCTGCAAATATGTGATTTTACGTACGTGAGTAGTCATACCAGGTGAAATTCACCCCTGTGCAGAGACACACCATGAGGCCTAGGCACCTATTTTGAAGGCGTAAGTGGGACTTAAGTGGCAGTTGGACCTTATGCTGGGGTATGCATGTGTGAGAATTTCATCCATTGTGCATAATTTGTATTTTCAGGATTGGGCCCTAAAATCATTCACATATTTTCCATATAATTCTACAGGCTATCTAAATATGCCAGGTGTCACTAACTGGACCCACATCTGAGTGTAGGTGCTCAGATCCTGTGGTGATAAGTGTCATATAAATATGCTAGATGAGATTGGAGTCATGGATTCCAAAGCCAGAAAGGACCACTGTGATCCATCTACTCTGATCTGCTGTATGACACAGGCCATAGAATGTCCCCAAAATTAGATTATACCAGGAACAGTGCACTGGTACTCTCAGAAATGATGCTCTTTGCCCTGGAGTCTCTGGTTCTTCCTGTCTCTTGATTTTAAGCCTCCCACTAAATTAAGTTTATTGTTCATCAAGAGATCCCTTAAAAAAACAGACTTGAAAGTAGGATGACAGGAGGATCCTTTCAAACAGGATAAAGACAAGTCCAGGACTGATGAACTGGCTGCATGTCTGGGACACAAGCTGATCTTCCTTGGTGAGTGTGGGATATAAGTATTCGTTGTGCGTACTGGCACTCATTCTAAACTTGGGTGTTATTGTTAGTTGGCTAGGTTCTGACAAAGAGAGTAAATGAAATCCATAGCTAGGCCTCTCACCCCTCCTGGCAACCCTGCCATGCCAACGAAAGAACAAAACTCAGAAGCCTGCTTTCTGCCCATTTAATTTTTTTTAAGTATGGAGTTTTCCACAGCCCAGTTTCCCAGCTCCTCATGCTCCTCTTCTCCCTTCCTGAAGAATTTAATTGTCCTTTATTTTCTGTGGAGAAGTAAAGCAAGAGTCCACTAAACCAAAATGAGGGGACAGTCAGCCAGGCATTTGGTTCTACTTCATTAGTATTGATGCAGATGGAAGGGCAAGTGTTTCATTAACCCTCTTTTTTCCCTGGTTGAGCTCAAGAATGGACTGTCACCCAGGGAAGAACAGTGAAAGTACCACTGAGTGGGCTGAAGATTTTAACAGCCCATGGGGTAGCAACTGGGATTTTTTAATTAAAAGGTCTTGACTAACAGAGCCAGGCCTTTCTCATCCCTTGAACTCACTGAGGATGGTTATGCCACAGCAACTGCTGTTTTCACCTGTGAGGAGGTTATTTTAAGGGGAGCCACAGGAAGCTCTCCACCTCCTGAGTTTGCAGCTTCCAATCTGCGAACAGTAAAACTGGATTTCATTAGGGGCATCAGTAACAAAGAATGAAGGCCATACTTACAGAATGGGTGACACTATTCTGGGAAGAAATGACTCTGAAAAAAGATTTGGGAGTCATGATGGATAATCAGCTGAACATGAGTTCCCAGTGTGATTTTGTAGCCAAAAGAACTAATGTGATTCTGGGATGCATAAACAGGGGAATCTCGAATAGGAGTACAGAGGTTATTTTACCTCTGTATTTGGCATTGTTGAGACCATTGTGGAATACTGTGTCCAGTTCTAGTGCCCACAATTCAAGAAGGAGGTTGATAAATTGGAGAGGGTTCAGAGAAGAGCCATGAGAATGATTAAAGGATAAGAAAACATGCCTTACAATAATAGACTCAAGGAGCTCAATCTATTTAGCTTAACAAAGAGAAGGTTAAGGGGTGACTTGATTACAGTCTGTAAGGACCTACCCAGGAACAAATATTTGATAATAGGCTCTTACATCTATCAGGGAAAGGTAAAATACAATGTAATGGCTGGAAGTTGAAGCTAGACAAATTCAGACTGGAAATAAAGTGTCAATTTATAACAATGAGGTAATTGACTATTGGAATAATTTACCAAGGGTCATGGCACATTCTCCATCACTGACCATTTTAAAATGAAGAATGGATGTTTTTCTAAAAGATATGCTGTAGGAATTATTTTGGGGAAGTTCTAGGGCGTATCTTATATAAGAAATCAGGCTAGATGATCACAGTGGTCCCTTGGAATCTATGACTTTGAATATGATGTGTATCAGTTTGTCCCTGCAATGCAATAATAAAAGCCCCTTCTTTACATTACGAGTGCAGGTGAGGTGATGAGTCATCCCTGAACTAGAGCCTGATTAAACCTCCTGCTGGGATGAGTCATTCCTGTGCTAGGCTCCAGCCAAACCAGGAGCTGGTTTGGTGACTCTCAGGGTATGTCTACACTACAGGATTATTCCGATTTTACAGAAACCGGTTTTTTAAAACAGATTGTATAAAGTCGAGTGCACGCGGCCACACTAAGCACAATAATTCGGCGGTGTGCGTCCATGTACCGAGGCTAGTGTCGATTTCTGGAGCGTTGCACTGTGGGTAGCTATCCCATAGCTATCCCATAGTTCCCGCAGTCTCCCCCGCCCCTGGGAATTCTGGGTTGAGATCTCAGTGCCTGATGGGGCAAAAAACATTGTCGCGGGTGGTTCTGGGTACAGCCTCACCCCTCCCCCCGTGCAAGTAGCAGACAACCATTTTGCGCCTTTTTCCCTGGGTGAACTGTGCAGACGCCATAGCACGGCAAGCATGGACCCTGCTCAGCTCAAGACAGCAATCAAGGATGTTGTAAACACCTCGCGCATTCTCGTGCAGTCAGTGCTGAACCAGGACCTGCAAAACCAGTGGAGGAGGTGGCGGCTACGGCAGCACGGCGACGAGAGTGATGAGGACATGGACACAGAATTCTCTCAAACCACGGGCCCCTGCTCTTTGGAGATCATGCTGGTAATGAGGCAGGTTCTAGCCATTGAACGCCAATTTTGGGCCCGGGAAACAAGCACAGACTAGTGGGACCACATAGTGTTGCAGGTGTGGGACGATTCCCAGTGGCTGCAAAACTTTTGCATGCGTAAGGGCACTTTCATGGAACTTTGTGACTTGCTTTCCCCTGCCCTGAAACACCAGAATACCAAGATGAGAGCAGCCCTCACAGTTGAGAAGCGAGTGGTGATAGCCCTGTGGAAGCTTGCAATGCCAGACAGCTACCGGTCAGTCAGGAATCAATTTGGAGTGGGCAAATCTACTGTGGGGGTTGCTGTGATGCAAGTAGCCAAAGCAATCATTAAGCTGCTGCTACGAAAGGTTGTGACTCTGGTAAATGGGCAGGCCATAGTGGATAGCTTTGCTGCAATGGGATTCCCTAACTGTGGGGGGGCAATAGATGGAACCCATATCCCTGTCTTGGCACCGGAGCACCAGGGCACTCAGTACATAAACCAAAAGGGGTACTTTTCCATGGTGCTGCAAGCACTGGTGGATCACAAGGGACGTTTCACCAACATCCATGTAGGATGGCTGGGAAGGGTTCATGACGCTTGTGTCTTCAGGAACACTACTCTGTTTAAATGGTTGCAGCAAGGGAATTACTTCCCAGACCAGAAATTAACAGTTGGGGATGTTGAAATGCCTGTAGTTATCCTGGGGGACCCAGCCTACCCCTTGATGCCATGGCTCATGAAGCCATACACAGGCAGCCTGGACAGTAGTCAGGAGTTGTTCAACTACAGGCTGAGCAAGTGCAGAATGGTGGCAGAATGTGCATTTGGCCATTTAAAGGCGCGCTGGCGCACATTACTGACTCGCTCAGACCTCAGCGAAACCAATGTCCCCATTGTTATTGCTGCTTGCTGTGTGCTCCACAATCTCTGTGAGAGTAAGGGGGAGACCTTTATGGCGGGTTGGGACGCTGAGGCAAATCACCTGGCCGCTGATTACGCGCAGCCAGACACCAGGGCGATTAGAAGAGCACACCAGGAAGCGTTGTGCATCAGAGAAGCTTTGAAAACCAGTTTCATCACGGGCCAGGGTACAGTGTGACTGTTCTGTTTGTTTCTCCTTGATGAAACCCCCCTCCACCTTGATTGACTCATTCCCTGTAAGCACCCACTCTCCTCCTTCGATTACCGCTTGCTTCCTAAGGAAATAAAATCACTCTAGTTTAAAAATCATGTATTCTTTATTAATTAATTATAAAAAGAGTGAGAGAACTGACAAGGTAGCCCGGGTGGGGTTTGGGAAGAGGATAGGAGGGAAGGAAAAGGCCACTAAAAAAATTTCAAAATAATGACAGCCTTTTGGTTGGGCTATCCACTGGGGTGGAATGGGTGGGTGCATGGAGCCTCCCCCCACGTGTTCTTAGTCGTCTGGTGGGTGAGGAGGCTAAGGAACATGGTGAGGGGGGAGGGCGGTTATACAGGAGTTGCAGTGGCACTCTGTGATCCTGCTGCTGTTCCTGAAGCTCCACCAGATGCCGGATCATGTCCATTTGATCACGCAGCAGCCCCAGAGTTGCATCCTGACACCTCAGATCTTCCTGCCGCCACCTCTCATCTCGAGCATCTCTTCTCTCCTCACTTTTGTCCCTTCTGTCCTCACGTTGGTCCCTCCTGTCCTCACAGTCACTGGCATCTTTCCTGTACTTTGATATCACATCCTTTCACTCATTCAGATGAGCTCTTTCATTGTGGGTCACTTCCATGATTTCTGAGAACATTTTGTCTCGCGTTTTTTTTTCCGCTGCCTTATCTGAGATAGCCTTCGGGATGGAGGAGGGACACTTGAAAAATTTGCAGCTGCAGGAGGGAGGGAAAAAAAGGGAGAGAAGTATTTAAAAAGATACATTTTACAGAACAATGGTTATACTCTTTCACAGTGAACAACACTATTCACCTTACATAGCACATGTGATCTCACTACAAAGTCGCATTTTGCATCTTAATATTTAGTGCCTGCGGCTTTGGTGTTAGAGATCTCACAGACGCAGGTCCGGGCAGCAGAATTCAGCTTGCATGCGGCCATGGTAAGCCATTGTCTTTCGGCTTCTGCAGCCTTCATATATCCAGCGCCCTCCTTTCCCAAATAGCAAGCAAAGCCCATTGAGTGCTGCTTCTTTCCTGTTAACGTGCAGCACCAGAACTGCCCCCATCCAATTCTCTGGGATGATTGCTTTATGCCTCTCCCCACCACGTGGCTGGTAGCAGGGAAGATACCAGCTAGCCAAATGCGAAAAAGCTCAGCGCCTATCACCGCCCGTCCCCCGCTTGGCTAAATGCAGGGAAGGATTTCTTTTAAGCCACAGGCAAACAGCCCAACCATCTCTGTCCCCTTAATTAAATTCCTGAATTTCAACCAGGTTACCATGAGCGATATCACTCTCCTGAAGATAACACAGCGAGATAAAGAACGGATGTTGCTTGAATGCCAGCAAACACCAGGACCATACTCAGCTACGCTTTGTCATGTAATGATCCCAGATTACTTGCTACATGCATGGTGTGGTCAAGTGTCCTACCATGGAGGACAGAATAAGGCTGCCCTGCCCAGAAACCTTCTGCAAAGGCTTTTGGAGTACCTCCAGGAGAGCTTCATGGAGATGTCACTGGAGGATTTCCACTCCATCCCCAGACATGTTAACAGGCTTTTCCAGTAACTTTACTGGCTGCGAATGCATCCCAAGTCCTCAGGGCAAATTAATCATTAAAAAATGCTTGCTTTTAAACCATGTTTTATATTTACAAAGGTACACTCACCAGAGGTCCCTTCCATGGCTTCATTGTCTGAGCTAGTGGCTTGGGAGGGTTGGGAGGGTAATTCCATCAGGGTGAGAAAAAGCTCCTGGCTGTTGGGGAGAATGGAGTGCTGTGTGCTCTTTGCTAGCTCGTCCTCCTCTTCCTCCTCCTCATCTTCCCTGTCCGCAGAATCCTCAGGCATGGCTGAGATTACCAGGGGACAGGGGTGGGGTAGTGGTGGCGGACCCCCCTAGAATTGCATGCAGCTCAGCGTAGAAGCGGCATGTTTTCGGCCCTGCCCCGGACCTTCTGTTTGCTTCTCTGGTAGGCTTGTCTGAGCTCCTTAACTTTCACACAGCACTGTACTGAGTCCCTGATGTGGCCTCTCTGCATCATGGCCTTGGAAATTTTTTCAAATGTTTTTCCATTTTGTCTTTTGGAACGGAGTTCTGTTAGCACGGAATCCTCTTCCCATACAGCGATCAGATCCAGTACCTCCCGTGCAGTCCATGCTGGAGCTCTTTTTCGATTCTCAGGAGACTGCATTGTTACCTCTGCTGATGAGCTCTGCGTGGTCACTTGTGCTGGTGAGCTCTCCACGCTGGCCAAACAGGAAATGAAATTCAAAAGTTCGCGGGGCTTTTCTTGTCTACCTGGCCAGTGCATCCAAGTTCAGATGGCTTTCCAGAGCAGTCACAATGGTGCACTGTGGGATCCACCCGTAGGCCAATACCGTCGAATTGCGGCCACAATAACCCTAATCCAACATGGCAATACCAATTTCAGCTCTACTCCCCTCGTCAGGGATGAGTACAGAAATCAGTTTTAAGAGCCCTTTATATCGATATAAAGGGCTTCGTTGTGTGGATGGGTGCAGGGTTAAATTGGTTTAATGCTGCTAAATTCGGTATAAATGCGTAGTGTAGACCAGGCCTCAGAGCAGGTGTAAGTGCCTCACAGGGGAAAGAGAAGCCTGGGTCTGCTCAATGTTGCTTCATGGCTCAGAACAATCTTTTGCCTGACAGTGGTGACAAACTCCACAGGCCTCAGCCTGCCGCAGCCTAGCACCCGGACCTACTTTTGCCTTGTTCCAGCCCTGTTCTTGACTCCAGATTTAGCCTCTGTCCCTTAGCTCCAACCACTAGGCCTGACCATCCTCACCTCAGTGTCTAACAGTGCAGCTCTAATAGTGGACAGCTGGTTTCCATTTAGCTATAAAAGGTTGTTTGTTCTATATAGCCCCTTAATTGCTGAAAATCACAATATGATAGAGTATATTAGCATCAATCACATCTGAACAGGATTTTTGCAGTAACCAAACGAAGAAACACAGTATATCATCCATTTGCTTTGCAATACAACTGGAATTGAAAATTGACTCTAATTCCTTTTGGCCACTTAACTAGAGTTTGCCCTGATGCTCTGAGCCTCAAGTATTGTACCAAAAAAAAAAAAAAAAAAAAAAAAAGAGAGGAATTTCAAATGATGCTGTGCTGATATGCTGACCATTTAAATATCATTAAACCATTAGGTTTATATCTGGCATCAGAACTGGCCTCTTCATGAATGCTTTCTGAAAAATATTTAAAGGGCAATGGGAAATGTGAAGTTGAGATTAATTAGCATTTGTGTTGTAATTAATGAAAAAATCCATTTTGGAGGCACCAGTCGCACAGATGACCCATAGTTAAGGTTGAGTTGAGTTTTGCACTTAAATATAAGCAAAAGCCTCATCTTAGAGTATAGATGGAGGAATTCTGACAACTCAACTGCAGTGCCAGAATGCAATGGGCCTGATTCTGAGCTGCTTTACACTGGGGTAACTTTATGGGCTTCCATGGAGTTACTCCTGACTCAAGCCAGCATATGTGAGATTAGAATCAAACCCATTTTTTAATTTTAAAAAGGGTAATTTATTCCATCAGTCACCCCTGAAGCCCTGATGGCACTATAACACCAACAGAAAATAGTAACATTTCAATTGTTTCTGTGGTAGGAACAGAAATCTAAAAATACACTGCCTCTGCCCTATTTGTCCTGAAATACAGAGAGGGGTAAAAATGATGGCCAAGATTCTCTGCTGTGCATGGTTTCCACAAGGGGCCACAGAAGTGATGGAGAGCTGTCAGGTTGCTGAAGCATCTTGTTTCTTGATGCAGTTCTGAATCTGCCACTGCCCTGGATGGAGTTTAGAGTAGTCTGGGGGATTCTAAACTGTGCCAGATGGTCACAGCTCCCAAGCAGTCACTTGCAAAATAAGCAAAGCCAGATCAGAGTGCTCTGGACACACCTCCTCACTACTCCTTATGCTCTTTATTGGTGGGGGTGACATAGAAGCTCTATGTGAGCTGGGGGACTGTTCCCCACCAAGTGAATCCTCAGTCAGTCAGTGGGGACTGGTCTCTGCTTTCTAGTCCCTTTGTGTCACTGGAGCAATCCAAAGAGAAGAGATGGGAACAGAGAACCTGGCCCAGCAGTGTTGCCTACAGTTCTATTTCCTCAGAGTGGGATCTTGTCAGATTTCACAACCTAGGTCAAGTCAGGCGTGGTCCTTACTTAGATGACAGCCCTCTGTAACTTGGTGGGGTTTTTCACCTAGGCAGTTGGTATTTGGTACCTCAGTGTGGGCTCTTGCTGTGCCATTTGATAGAGTAGCAGTAGGGTGATTTAATAGCAGCAAAGTCTTTCTGACTGAATTGCTTTCAGTCGGACTATTTTAGGCTACATTTGAAGAACTGGACAGGAGATTGGTGGGAAATATTTAGCTGAAGTTCTAATGTACTAGAATCAGTAACTTTAGAGTATAATTTAGCTTTTGAGACTCTGTATATTATCGTAATCTTTGTGGAAGACTGTATTTCAGGGGGTTGTGGATTTTAGGTCGTTTTGTTATGGAACAAGGAGTGTAGTGGCTTAATCATTCATGGACATTTATTCTGAGTTTTCAGGGAGCTCTGTCAACTGGAGCCAAAAGCATCCATATGAGACCCCGGAGTAGTAACTGCAGTCTGAGGAATACAATAATTGGTTTGGGTGAGGTTTCAGTTATTTTGAGTGGGAAAATAATGTAAAGAAATTTTCTTTTTCTCATAACTGAATGTGAGACTCTGGATTTGGAAAACATCATGGGTTTAAAGTAAAGGCACTAGGAATTTGGAGGACAGCACACAAAGGAGACATAGTCAGAAACCAGGTTAAAGATTTAGTTTTCCTGTTGGCCACTCCCATGCCATGGGTTGGGTTTTATGCTGTGATGAAAAAATTTCTCATAAAATGTACAGGTGTGTCCTTATTTACCCTCTGATCAGCCTCTTCCCAGGGCTTTTGACAGGGCTTCTCCACCACTTGTCACTAGTGCAGAATGCAGTGGCATGCCTGCTCACAGGACTGGGGAGCAGCCAAGATCACATTAGACCCCACTCCATATTCTTTATCTTTACCCTGACACCCTGTAAAATGACAGAATGATTTTAAGATGGCTGTAACCAAGGCTGTTGGTTTTAAAGCCTTGAATTGCGTAAGCCCAGGCCATACTGGAGAAATCCTCCATTAGTGTTAATAAAATCACCGTAGGGCCTAGGAGCCCTAGACATGGCTCAGAACCACATTGTACCAGGTGCTGCTCAAACATGGAGCAAACAGATGGTCCCTTTCCCAAAGAGCTTACAATTGAAGTGAGACTTGCCCTGGCAGGTGTTTGAGTCTAATATCACATGACCTTTTGGGAGTCTGGTCATTGTACTTTGGCTCGAAAGTTGGTTGTGATTTTGCGATGGCAGGTCATAAGATATGAGACTCATTCCCACAAGATGTCAACCTGCACTATTTTTTATAGCTGTTCTCCATTGTAAGTCTACGGCAAATCATGCGTAGGACCCAATTTGAAAAGAATCACACTAGATTTGGCTCTGCAGTGCAGTACATTGTAAAGTGTTTTAAGGTGTTTTTAATTTCCAGGCAAGCACCACAGCAGAGGAGTGCTTTATACGTACAGTCGTTAGTACAGTACGTCTGTCTACCAATCTGTCTCTCTAAAACACACAGATACAACAACACTTCAGCCAGGGAAGAAAAGTGCTGGATCCAATGGAAATTGCTGGGGGAAATTAGCTAGGCAGAATGTATTTATAAAATTTAATTTGACCAGGACACTAGAGTTAACATACCTTGTGTGGCCATGGGTTCTTCCGTACCCGGACCTCAGTTTTACATCACATCTGCAGCACCAATGTGCCTCCTAACACCAGGCTGGGACATTGATTTAGTGCTGACTCAGAAGGCAGAATTGGAAGTTTGAGATTCTCCCATCTACTTACTGACCAGGACCACCTGCATTTAGGACCCAGTCCTGCCGCATGCTGAGTCCCTCCTGTGAGGTGTTAACTGATTTAGGTAGGAGTTGCCATTACTCCACACCAGGCAGGAGTAGACCATTTAGGCTTGATCCAATGCCCAGAGCCCCCACTGACTCACCTGGGCTTTGAGTCAGGCCCTGGTGAGTTCTAGTGAGATCATAGCAGAAGGTGGTACAGCTACCTAAACTCTCATGCCCATAACTTACAATGAACTTGGTATTAGCCCATTTTTCTAACTATAGTAACCACAGGGCCATTTAAGTAATAGAAGGTGATTACTTTTACAGCTGTGACTTACCATTACTGGCAATTTTAGATATGCACCGGTGACAAGCTTTCTCCAGGCCAGCAGCCATTGGTGATCACTGTCTGGTGTACTCTAGAGATAGAAATAATAAGGGTATTACAATAATAAATTGTGTTTTTAATGACCTAGACATGATGGGCCAGATTCACTTTTTTGCTTTAGCAGCTTTGTGCCTACCCCAGTCACCCAAAGCAGCTGCACACCCAGATTGCTGGAGCAGAACCAAGTAGCCAGAGCATACCAGCGATTCTAGCACCACTATAAACTGAATGTTAAAGGCTTGATTCACCTCCCACATGACATTGGTGTAAATCAGGAGTAACGCCACTGAAATCAACCATGTGACATGGGTGTAAATGAGAGGAGACTGTATAGAAATGGAGTAGCATGCATGGCCAAAAAGGAGAGAGATGTGGGGGTGCACAACTGGGTGTGTCTGAACAAGAGGAATTCAGTGCCATCCGCAGAGTGCAAAGAAGGCTAGCTAACTGCTCCCCTTTGGCCTTGCTGCTGTTATTAGTCAGGAGCATTCTGGCAGCCACACAGCAGAGCTTTCATTAATGCAGGATCAGCTTCCCCTGCGCTCCCTGTCTTGCTCATGTCTTTATACCGTGTACTACACTCCCTGTCTGCACTGTGTAGGATTCAAGGCCACTACTAAGAAAGATAATGATTTTTAAAAGGGTAATAAATACAGGGGATACATTTAAAAAGTCATTTGCCAGCAATTTTTACACAGTTGTATCTGTGTTACCACCCTGCCCCCACTCTCAGAAGACACCACTGTTTTATCTCAGAAAATGCTGTGTGGTAACTTTTGGCAAAAGCTGACTCTTTTCGTTTGGCCACAGTAAGATGATGGCTGGTCAGAAGTGACCTGCTTCTCGGGGAGTTCACCCCATCCCCTCCCTCCCCCTCACACTTAGCATGCCACTAAAACCATCCTTGGCTCATAAAGATACTTCTGAAGAGCAAATATTGTGCTTTTGGATTGCAACAATTGACAGGTTTTTTTAAAAGAAAGAAACTGGCCATGAAGTGCACTTAGTGGGCAAAGGTGGGTGGAGGTAACAATGTAGTAATGATAGGTTGTATACAATTTTCAAAATGCTAGCAAGATCCCCTGGCTCAAAACAACAATGCAGAGCAAAAGGCTTCATAACTCTTTACCAAAGTAAAAGTATATACTCTTATGAAACCACACGAGAAGCCAGTTTTAAATGTAGAAAAGAATGGATTAAACTGAGGGCATTGGTTGTAAGTTTTATTCCTGAACAATCCAAAATTAGACTTTGCTTTTAGAAACGAGTCATGGCTAGTGGCATATCCTAAAATGATCTAATTAAATCACTTTGGTCATTATGAGAAAAAATATAAACACCCAATATTTTAACAGAAAATACTTTTATAGTTGTACTTTTTGCTAAAAACTACTTTACCTATCCTTTACAAATGCATTAAAAAAAAAAAAAGCCAGCACACCTCTGATTATCAAATTATCATGGACAAACGAACAACTCCTGTGGCTGCACAGGCTATATTTCCACACAGAGAGAGCAAAATCTACCCTCAGTCTAAAATGACTCTGGTTTTAAAGAAAAACCACAATAAAGTAAATGCAATAGACTCAGTATATGTTATCATGTCTCCTTCTAATGGCTGGCCTCAGCAATTACAGCCATCCGATTACATGGCTAAAACTGAGTTCTGCACAGAGGGAGAGTTGTTAAAAAATGTAAAGACGTACTAAGAAAGCAAAAGGCATGATAGTTTCATAGGTACACACACAACAGGACATATGCACATAACCTCGAGATAATTTCACCAGATTACAAGTGACATGCACCCATTTATCAGGGTGGATTTGAAACCTATATGATTAATCTACTGCTTTGGAAAGTGCTATAAAGTCTATGGGTAATCATTCCAAAAAACTGCCTAGCTGCAGGATCACAATGCATATTACAGACAAAAGCATTTTCTGTATGTAATTAGCTATAACAGATGAGAAGGAGCAACTGAGTTGCCAGGCAAATTAAGGGGTAATTTCCTTTGGAAAACTGACATGATAAGAAATTAAAATTTAAATGACCGCTAAAAACTACACCGAATCATGTAGAGGTTTATAGAATGCTACAGTAATGCAGATAGGCATTCTCATTTTGACAGCAGGTCTCAGAAAATCACCTGATGGTACCACAGGTAATGAAAAACCCAGACACATCTAGGTAAAGTTAGAGACAAAAGGCCCGCACTGTGATCCTCCTTACATCAGTTTTACACTGGTGTCACTTCATTGCCTCAAATGGAGTTATTCTTGTGCTGCACAGGTGTAAGGTAGAGCATCTCAAGCCAAGGGGACAAGTTATTCAGCCACCATGGGGATGGTCACAGTAGCTGTCAAAGCAGCTGCATGGCCCTATATGGGGAAATTTGGCTGGTGGATCTACATAGCTGCAGATCCTTTGGTCACCCCCTGGCCTGCTGTTCCCAGGTGATAGCAAAGATGGAATCCATAGAGCAGAGCTCATGGGGATATATTTTCTCTCCATATCCTGCTCAGTCTCAGCACAGCTGATCTGCTCCAGTCCCTCTCCCTTTTGTGCTAGCTGTGCCGATGGAGCGGGCCAGGGTTGCCCCAGAATGTTGGCTTCGGGGGGGCTCGAATTGCAGCAAACTCATGACATGCTAACACTTTCTCAGATATTGCTCCCCTGGTTTTAAAACTCTATCCCTTATTCCTCCAGGCAGTAATGAGAAGTCTCTGTAGCTCAGACCCATCTGTAAACCCAGCCCCAGGTTGCTTTAACTTTGAACTGGTTTGCTGCTGATGGTTTCTGTCCTAACCTTACATTTTCAGAGTTGTGTTCACCAAAATAAGAATGATTCTCTCTCCTGTGAGCATGCCTGACCCCTCTGCATTTGTAAATCCCCTTTTACACTGTTCCCATCACTAGTTATCCAATTAAAGAACAGATTCCAAATTGGTCTATTATTTGATTTCTCAAAATATACTTTGGCTGCACAAACTAAGCTGCACTTTCAATCAATTCCAAACACCTCACACTGTTGAGGAATAAAACAGGAAGACACTCTGTTGCTTTCTAAATTCTCAGTCCACTGCACTGTAGATCTACAATTCCTGATAGCTCAATCAGATAAGCTTTGCCCCAAGACCCCAAATCCTTCAGCAATAGAAACATGTTCATCTCACTGCATAGACTCTTGAGGATTTTTTAAATATTCCGAAAACCATTTCTACCATACTGGTTTGCAGTCCATTTCTTCCTGACAAAGTATAAAATGCGACACTGTCCTTTATTCTGCAAACATTTCTGGCAAATCAGCATCTTTCCAATGAATTTCTCATACCTGAAAGGACTTTAACTTTAACTCACCTTGTTAAACCAATGGAAGTCTGGAATGAGAAATCACAAAATAGATTCTTCAACAAAAGTATATTGTGAAAGTCAGATCATGTGTTACACTATAGTCATACTCTGCTTCCAGGGACTCTGCTTTCAGTTAGCTGGCTTTACGTGATCGTGGCTTCTTTTCATTCCATCTCTTTCTCTCTCTGTTGCACACACCTTTTCTCTCTATCGCTACTCAAATTCCTCTGCTGCCGCCAGGCAGCTCCTCTGCTGTTTCTAGTTGTGAGGAGAACGGATTATAATTATTTCCTATATACTCCCACATTCGGCTTGCTCCTCAACCTAGCAATTGCAGGGTTTTACAGTGCCATCAGGGGGTAGCAGAGGAGCCCATAGAAGACTTGTGAAGGTAAAAGAAAAGATATTTCCTTTGCAAAAATCTTTCAGTAGATTTGGTTTATCCATAAATCAGCAGCTAGTAGCTGATGCTTGGTTTATTTTATGGTACTGTTTTGTCCCTTTGCTCTTTGCAAAGGCCTGATATAGTCCTCTGCGATTTACAAAGCTGCCACATACACAACTTTTAGTGTTAGCTACTGGATGTTGTTTATTCCATATATCCTATACTACCTCGCTAGAGATCTATTTTTTGAATAGTTATTCACCAGATTCTCTTTTCATTAGCAGGTGCCTGTCAGAAATCTCAGGTCTAATAATAAGTGCTGTGTCATTAGCTAGAAAGCAATACCTTTTGTACATTAGGAAAACTATGTTTGACAGATAAATCTCTCTGGGAGCAACTACAACATTAATGAAGATCTACACATATTTAGGGCCTTTTATAAAAGGCTTTGCAAAAAAGGCTACCAGCTGTTAAAATCATCATTAGGGAACTGACAAAATACCTGCCAAAACTTTGGAGAAACAATAGTGAACTCAGCTCTCATGTTTGCACAGCATTCATATGTGATATAATTCTAATGTTGAAGCAAAGCTAACAGCTATGCATTAGGAGGATTACATCCATGGTTGGGTTTACTGGGGAAAAGAAAATTGCATTGCTTGAAGATTTTTTTACATGCAATTGGTCTAGTATGCACAAAAAATAAAGCATAATGTAATTTTTCATTATGAAGGAACCCAATGGTCTTTAAATGTTGGTAAATAGTATAGAGAGTATATTCTGGGCATTGTACAGAGGTCCTGATTCTGCAATCCGTACTCATGTTGATTAATACCTTGCTCCACCAGTATTCATACTGATTTCAAGAGGAGCGCTCAAATGGGTAAGAGCTCTACAACTGTGCCCCTTGATATTACTAATTCACCACTGAAATGCAGCCACTTCTGGTATGACACCTGTGCTAACACCACAACACTGCACAACTGTTTTTAGGAAGAGAAGGGAAGCACTAACTGAAACATTAGTAGTTCGAATTTAGTTGCCAAAGTTGGAAGTTAAACAGGACATCATAGTATTTAAAAGGTAGGAATAGCAAGGAGAGAGAGGAATTGTTTGGATTAGTCCAAGCAAGTGTAACTAAGAGAAATCAGATGCAAATGAATAAAGAAAAATGTGAGCTGAATAAAATTTTCTATCAGGAATAGTTACTAAATCGTGGAATAGAATCCCAAAGGAAATGATAGAAATCCTTTTGCGTGAATCTTTAAAAATTAGTCTGAACATGCACTTGGGAGCAAGCCTGTATTGGCCAAGGAATTTGCAAAGTTACCTAAGTCTTTTCCCATCTCCAGTTTCTATGATTTTAGCTTGACTTCTAACCATGACAGATGACTGCGTACAAGGGACACCGAGAAGCAGAGTAAAGGAAGTGGGTGTGTGAAGCTAGTTTCTAGATACCACAAGAAGCTGTAGAATAGTGAAATCTTCTCTTTGCTAGACAGTTGTCTGTGTTACGAAAATCACCCGCATATCTGACATCTGTTGGCACCTCTGTCAGCTTTGCCAGCAGAGGGATCCAGGATTGAACTGGTATGGGGGGCTGAACTACTCTTTCCCCTAGACGTGATCCTTTCTGAACAAGATTAAGGCGCAGCAGTAGGGGAAAGCTGCCATGGCAGCTGTCCCCAATGTAACTGCAGTATTGCTACCCCAAATGCTCCAAAATCATAAATTAGCCCCCTGAGATTGTCTTAAAAGCACTGAGATTTTTTAAAAATAATCACCAAGGATTTCTTTTTCTTTATCTTGTGTTGTTTGAAACTTTAGGGTTTGAAACTTTAGGGTGAAACTTTTCAAGCTTTTCTCCACAGCTATGAGGCCTAGAAACTGACTTGGTTTTTAACTAAAGCTTAGATTCTCACATAATCACATGACTGTAGGAGATGAGGTCCGAAATAACACTAGATACGAAAAGGCTTGCGATAAAATTGCAGGAATTGGCAGCACTGTAATTGTTCTGTAGCTAGAAGTCTGGTTTCCAAGATTATCAATACAACCCCTTTCATGAGCAATCCATTCAATATAGAGTACTAACAAACCTTAGGGAAGAAATTAACAGTTGGATGGGGAGGAGAGAAGGAAAATATGGTAAATTCCCAAGTAGAACATTCCTCAGCTTAGAAGCAAGGACATTTTAGTGAGAAAAAGAAGAGGAATGTGAGGATATATTTAGTGTTTCATTAGATCTGTAGCAGGAAATCAGGTAGGAGAGGGTTGCGGAAGAGTCTAGGAAAAAAAATTCAAAGAGAAGGACTGAGTAGTTTTAAGGGTAGTTCTGTTTTCCTTATTATAATAAAGCACCTCGTTCAGTGTTTCAAGAAAGCAACTCTTCCAGTGATTCTTTTTTATATCATGTAACAATGGTAAAGGAAGTCGGAACGGGAAACTGGAGAAAGGAAGATAGGGAAGTTGGGGATAGACAAGAAAGGCGTTTTTAGCCCTTCTTTTTGCTATCTATAGCCTGGTACTGCATTCCAATTAAAACACATTCCAGTGTATTAAGAGCTGTGTTTCTTTACCATTGGATATTAATCTGCCTCAGGAATTCTAAGATCCAGGCAAGCTGATCAAACCAGTAAATGTGTTTTCCCCTCATGTTTTAAGGTTTAAGACGCATAAGGCATATTTCATAACAAGACTGTGTTTACCTCAAGTCTTTCAGTTCCCCAGGGTGTAGAACAGGGATGGGCAAACTTTTTGGCCTGAGGGCCACATCGGGGTTGCAAAAATGTATGGAGGGCCAGGTAGGGAAGGCTGTGCCTCCCCAAAGAGCCTGGCCCCCAACCCCTATCTGACCCCTCCCACTTCTCACCCCCTGACTGCCCCTCTCAGAACCTCCAACCCATCCAACCCCCCCGATACTTGTCCCCTAACCGCCCCCTCCCAGGACCCTCCACAACCGCCCCAAGGACCCCACTCTCTAGCCAACCTCCCTGCTCCCAGTCCCCTGATTGCTCTGACCCCTATCCACACTCCTGCCCCTTGACAGGCCCCCCAGGATCCCACGCCTATCCAACCCCCCTTTTCCCCATCACCTGACCCCTATTCACACCCCCACCCAGGACTCCCACGCTTATCCAACCGCCCCATCCTCCGTCCCCCATCCCCTGACAACCCCCAGAACCTCTGCCCCATCCAACCGCCCCCTGCTCCCTGTCCCCTAACTTCCCCTTGGGATTCCCCGCTCCTTATCCAACCCCACGGCCCCCTTACCATGCCACTCAGAACAGCATGTCTGGCAGCCACACCGCCCAGCCGGAGCCAGACATGCTGCTGCTCTGCTCAACAGGAGTGTGCAACCCCAGCACCCAGAGCACTGCCTGTGCGGCAGCGGCGCTGCAGGGGAGGGGGGGCAGCAGGGTAGGGGCCAGGGGTTAGCCTCTCCGGGAACTCAAGGGCTGGGCAGGACGGTCCCGCAGGACAGATGTAGCCTGCGGGCCGTAGTTTGCCCACCTCTGATGTAGAACCACAGTTACTTTAAAATTTCATCTTCAATAAAAGTAACTTTGTTCCTGTGAGGGTCTTGCTATCTCTCCAGGCAAACTTTTGATGAAAGTTCTAGTCTTGAACACCGCTCCTCATGTCATTTTATGATGACAACAGTGGGGATGGAACTGTTCTGTTCAGTTTCTAGTGCAATTTCACTAGGTATAAGATTCTGATCTTGCTTACACTGGTGAGTTCACACAGGCATAAGGTATAAGAAGGGCACTTCTGGTCTTGCTTACACTGGTAACTTTAGTGGTTACTGCTAATTTATACTGATGTATCTGACAGCATAGTCAAAACCCCGTTTTCCTAAAAGAGTGATACGTTTTAAGGCCGAAAGGAGCCATTATGATCATCTAGTCTGACCTCTTGCACAACATAGATCATAAAATGTCACCTAGTAATTCATGCACCAAGCCCATAGCTCCTGGAAACCTGAACAGGGTGTTCATGTGCTTCATGTTCCTCTTTCAGCAGTGCCAGTGTGACTTTCCCTGGCTATTTGGGAGGAGTGCTTAGTACAGAGAGATGGAGACACTCATCTAGGAATGCTGTATTTTATTTCCAGTTTGAATTTCTTTGTTCTCATGACTGGATAATTTACAAGCCAAAACGCCCAAATAGAGTTACAATTCTCCTAATTCATTGGTTATTAAAAAAATTATAGGATTTGGCAAAATTATGGTGCAAAAAGGCCAGATTTTCAAAATACCTCTAAAAAGGCACGTGTATAATTTACATGTACATCCATTTACCTAGACATCTTTGTATACAAATTGAATAATTACACAATTGCATGTTTGCATGCACAACTGGGTGTTTAGTGACTTGGCTGCATGTATACATACATATGTGGCCTCTTGGTTCCTCCATAGGGATAGAGACAAAACCCACTGAAGTCAATAGAAGTCTTTTCATTTACTTCAGTGGTCACCGAATTGGGTCCTAGAGGCTGCATCCTGGCACTGTCCTAACTCCAGATGTTTGCTGCTCCTGGACCAGCTGTGAGTCTGAAGAGGGAGAAGTTAATTGAGAGTCAGTCCAGTAAAAGTAGATTCCTGAGCCATCCTGCATGGTGTGCCCTGTAAGAAATGTGAGTAGTAGTAATACCTCACACACAAATGTGTGAGGAACCAGAAATAAACTTGGGTCCCAAAGGATCACCACTCTTGTGCGAGCAGCCCAGTCAAGATAAAAACTTGTGAGGCCATCCCACTCTACAAAAGATCATGGAGAACAAAATCAGTGTTGTATAGTCACTAGGAAAAAAGGGGTGGTGTTTACAATGCCAAATCAGACTCAAAATAACTCACGGACAATTCCTAGTGGAGACAAGGCACAGGGTAGTTTTGCCTTGATGTAGCTGGTTGAGGCAAACCTGAGACCCTCCCCCACCAGTGTTTACCTCAACCAGCCACACTGAGGTGAAACTACCCTGTGCTTTGTCTCCATTCGCATTTTAAAACAAGAGAGCTAACTCGAGTTAGCTATCTCGTTTTACAGATCACACCTTTTCCCCCAGTGAAGGCTGGCTCACAATGTGAAAGCAAGTCTCTCTGAGCCCACCTCTACCTTCACCCTCTCTTTGTACAGGTTCATATAACCATACTGCAAGTCAGTGGAGAACCAGGCCCAGTGAGTGCATTTAGGAAATGGCTCCATCTAATCTGAGAATCTGTCCACAGGTTGACAAAGACAGCAGTAATTTTAAAACTGATGAATGAAATAGTGCTACTTTCTGTTGTAGAAACAATCATCTTATCCTAATGCGTTCAGAGAAAAAGCTTTTTATCATTTATTAATAGCAACGCATGTAGTTATAAGAAAAGAAGTTCAATACATCTTTCATTTTTCCATTGTTCAAGGCAAGACGTGTGAATGTTTAGCTCACAACTGCTTTGGTTAGCAGTGGAGGGGTGTATGTGAAATCACTTTAACTACTTTCCATAGCATTTAACGGCTAAGCCAAATGTGATCCCAGAAATTACAACATGCAATTATTACAATCATATCTCTCCAAAAAATAACAGGAGTAAAGGCCAATCCCCTCCCCCCCGAAAAAAGTCCATGCTGCAAAAATAGCAAGCCTAGATTCCTGCAAACCAGAGATGACATATTGGTGTTCACTAGCACAGTCAATGCTGTAGCTAGCACAGCTGATTCTGCTGGAGTTCACTGTAATTACAACTGCCATCTCTGTGAGAACTCAGAGAGGAGATGGGCAGCACCCCCAGGGATCCATACTATCCCCGCTTCTCTTCAATAGCTACATGAAACTGCTGGTAGAGACAGTGAGACACCATGGGGTAGCTGCCAGCAGTACACCATTTAACACTCAGCTCTGTGTAGGCTTGGCAGGATTCAATTTAAATCGAGAAGATGTCGGTAAACATTGATTTCAGCTCACACACAATGAGTGCAGCTTACCCCACCCACCTTGCACCTGCAGGAACTGGGCATCACCAGCCCTGTGGCAGTGCAGAAGCCCTCTGCAGCCCTGGAGTGAGGGTGCAGGGCCATGACAGCAGAGCTGCAGAGGGCTCTCTCAGGGCAAGTGACCATGATCCCCACAAGTGCAAGGTGTGGGGAAGGCTGCAGACCTAGTGAGGCAGAGCAGAGACCCCTGGTCAGAACTGCAAGAAGGTGGAGGAAGACATGCCTCTGGCCATGGGGGAAGTTATCCACTGCTAATTGGCTCAGGAGCCACTCAGCAGTGGGGATGATCTCCCTCTCAGCTGGAGTATCGTTGTTCTCCTTGCGCTCCAGGCTAGGGGTTTCTGCACTGCCCACCAAGCCCACAGCCTTCTCCACCCCTTGCACCCGCAGGGACCCAGAGTCATCAGCCCCATGACTATGCAGGGAGCCCTCTGCAGCTCCACAGCCCTGCTCGCTCACTCACCAGCCAGGAGCATGTGGGCCAGCCTCAGGCAGGAAGTGTTCAGCAGTTCAGCAGGGGGTGGCCTGCCCTGCCACCAAGGGCTCATCCTCCACCTCGCAGCCCTGGCCAGGGGGTCTCTGCTCCACTGGGCCAGCACCACAACCTCCCACACACCTTGTACCCAGGTGTTTTAGGCCCCTTGGCCACACAGGGAGCCCCCTGCAGTCCTGCTGTCAATGCTGCCCTAACTCTAGCCTCAGTCGCTTCATTTCCCACAGCTGTAAAAATCAAAATAATTAAATGAGGGGGGAATTAAAATTAAAAATCAATATTAACCATGGAAATTGCTAAAATAACAAACCCCAAATTCTGCCAAGCCTGACTATATAGCTCATTCTCTGCAACTGCCACCAGAATACAGAGAGGAAATTAGCTCTGGGATGGAGAAGAGCTGGCTCAAGCTGAGCCCAAGCAAGACTGAAGTGGTGCTGGTCAGAAAGGGGAAATGCTCTGAAGAGCTGGCCAAGATGTTGTCTCCACCTTCTAGTAAAGGCACAAAGCTCCCATTTGTCAGAGTTGTGTGATGCCTCAGGTGTCAGGAGTGAAGCCATTCAGCTGAGCCTGAGAACTAGCCAGCCCAGCCTCCAGGCAGATTAATGGGCTCAGCTGAGTTGTGGTAGGATCACCTCATTGGCCAGCTTGCCTGACTGGCTGAAGGGAGCTAGCAGGCCTGCTCTTACGTGCAGCAGCAGGTCACTGGCTGCTCAACACTTATGCCCACAGCTGTGATCATTTCTGTACCTGCCTTGTTCCTATCCTGCTTCCTTCTGACTCCAGCTCTGACCCTCAGCTTGACTACTGGTTCCTATCTCTGGCTCTGACCCTTAACCCCTCCAAACACTAGGACTGACTCCTGCTCCAATCAGCAATAGGGTTGCCAGGTGTCCATTTTTGACCAGAATGTCCAATTGAAAAGGGACCCTAGTGGCTCCAGTCAGCACCACTGACCGAGCCATTAAAAGTCCAGTTGACAGTGCAAGCAGGCTCCTTACCTGGATCCATGCAGCTCCCAGGAAGCTGCCAGCATCTTCCTGTGGCTCCTAAGCAGAGGAATGGACACAGGGGCTCTGTGTGCTGCCCCCGCCCCAGCACCAGCTCAGCAGCTCCCATTGGCCAGGAACCGCAGCCAGTGGGAGCTGAGGAGGTGGCACCCACAGGCATGGGCAGCGCACAGTAGTGCCTCAGAATCTCACTAGTTAGCACTATGCTCCAAGGTTCACTCAGTGGACAAGGATGTCCCTGTGAGACACTGGCTAGGATGGGAACTGATTGCATGAATATGTGATGCTGCATTGGGAACCACAGTAAAGACAGTTAAGTGAATGACAAGTGATTGACAGATACCAATTATTGACCAACTTTCCCATAGATAGTGATGGTGATACATGTTCAGGGTATGAAGCTCAATACCTCTCAGCATAATCCATAAATGCTCCCTATTTCTAAGTAAAGAGAAGAGAAGAATAAATGATCTCTTTGACACAAATAGGTGGTTGAGCTGGAGAAGCATTCATTCACTCAACCACACATCTCAAAACTTTCTCCCATGTTCAGAGCTCGCAGTTTTCTTGTCAGGGCAGCAGAACATTTTCTTGCCTGTGCTACAGGGGGTGAGGTTCCAGAGTTCGGCGATGTTCTTCCTGATTGCCTGTTTGAAGAAGATGACAGCCACTTCCTCCTTCTCCTTCCTCTCCCATTACTCTGGGGAAATTTGTGACCCAGCTCAAAATGACTATGACTTAGTTTCAGTTTAATTCCTGGGAAGCCCGTGTTATGAAATGGCACCTTAATTTTGGGAATCTTCTCTCCTTTAGAATCTAGCCATTTGTTGCCATGTTTCCAGCAGCCATACCATGGGAGAGAAGAAGCAAGTCAGTTTGATGATAAATATCTAGGCCCATTACATGGCTGGAAGAGCCAAGCATCAAATCTACCTGTATCATCTTAGTGCAGAGAAGTGGGTAGAGTATCAGGGAGCTAGTTACAGTTGCTTGACTCAGTGCTGGTTGGGCCCCAACATTAGTTAGAACAGCTATGGGGCTGCTCTAATTTACACTACTGGCAAAAGATACCTAAAGAACTTTATACCAATGGAGAATCAGTACAATGAATCTCTGCTCCACCCCACGGCATTCCCTGTCTGTGCCTGCTGTGTTTCATAAGCAGGTGGCACAGGAGCTGGTTCTGCTGCCTCCAGCAGTGTTACTCTAGAAAGGAATTCTCCTCTGCAAAAGGAATTCTCTGCCAGAATCCATCCACTCTCTTGTGTGACATGAAGTAAACACATGTTGCAAAGAATCTAGGCCTCAGTTTAGAATCCAGCCTGATCAGCCTGAAGATGAATAAAGAAATGAAAAGAGGGGAGAGGGGAAAGCAGACAGAGAGTGACAGAGATGAAAGAGTGAGTCAAAGGTGCTGGATCTGTTGATGATGGTGGCTGTGAACATTGTGCTGTCCTTCTCCTCTGCCTCTCTATTCCTGTTTATTTATTTTAGGGAAGACAGAGGGCTGAAATATCTAGAGGAGCTGGATATTTGCATATTTCAGTCCCTATCTTCACAGAGTAGAGACAGGGTAGAGAGATATGTGATATGTGCACTAGTGATTGAGAATGGCCAGAACTAGTTTTAGGGTTCCAAGCCCTGAAAGTGGCCTTTAAAGTGGTCTTCAACAGAAATCCAAAACAGAAACAGATTATCTCAATGTTACCTTGATCTCAGGCACAATTGGGTTATTCAGGATTTGTGTTTTAGTTTGCACTCACCACTGCTGTCCCCAAAAGAAAAAGTTTAAAATCAAGTGTAACCCTTCTGCCTTTCTGAGTTGGCAGCAACAAGGGCCGGGTTCAGTATCTAGGGATTCCATTTCAATAACACAATGCAAAACCGCCTCAAGCCCCACCCAGTGACATGGGACAATTACATACCACCCCCTCAGTGCCTCTGAGAGGCAATACTTCCCCTCTCGCAAGCACGGAGTCTGAGTGTAGCAAAATCCTTTTAATAAATGAAGGAAACAATGCGGCATTATGTTGGGGAAACACCGCAAACAGGATTCATAGCACAAACCATGAGCAAAAGACACCCCTCCCCCCTCCAGTAAGTTTGGCAGTATCCTTTTCCCCTCATGGTCTTGAGTCCAACAACCCAAAAGTCACTGTCCCTGGTCAGTGCAGCCCCAAAGTTTAAAAGTTTATCTGCAGAGTTTTACTTCCCAGCCTGGGGTGAGGGGGACGCAGCAACATTAAGGGGCACTTTACATGGTCTGAGACCAACTGCCCTGCCTCTCAATGGGGTTCTGCTGCAGCATTCACCGCGAGCCACTCTACCAGCCACTCTGCTCTACCAGCCATCCCATGAGCTGCTCCAGTCATCCCACAAACTGCTGTGCTCTGCCAGCTGCTCAGCAACATATCTTCAGGTCCCTACATAGCACTCAGTGATTTCAGCTCTTAGTAATTTTAGCTCTTTAGTGATTTCAGCTTATATTAGGTGAGCCTCAGTGCTGGTGCACCATTGGCCCAAAGTGAATTCAGCTCAGCAGCCTGTAACTAGACTCCTAATGGAATTAAAATTAGCTCTGGTATTCCACAGCAGAGAGAGGAGGAGGTGTAATTGATATTTCAGGCCCTTAAAAGGGGCCCATGTCATCAAGTACAATACCAATCTCCCAACCTCTCTCTTAATTCATTGGGTTTTGGAACCCATGTCCCTTGTCTACTGAGTGTTACTTAGTTGATGGCGAGTCCCTCTGTCATAAAACAGTTTCATTGTCCTTGATTCACATAATCAGGGTAACAACACTTTATTCTTCCTGCCCCAATAACAGAGAAACTGAGGATCCCACAGCAGCCAAAGTGACCATTTTGGGCTGTTGTGGGTTCATGCTAGCTGGGGTGAGTGTGCCTATGCAAACAAAATCAGCCCCTGAAGTTCTTTTCCACAACTCGCCTCGACCACCAGCTGTCAGGGGTAGAGTTCATCCTGACTCTGCTTACACAAGCACTGACATGAAAAATTGCAGTGTCCTGAGCTGGGTGCTCCATGTTACAGGAATTACAGAGCGCCAGCATCAATACGTAGAATTGCTTAGCTGAAGCTATAAAGATAATAATTTAGGCCAGATTCTGCCTGGCCCTGAGATATGTTTGCTGTAGAAGGAAAGGCACAGGGAGTTTCACTCTACAACTTTACTTCTCCCCCTGGGGTGCACAGCACCCCAAAGCAGGCAGGAATGGCATAAAAGTCCTATCCTTCCCACTGCACAACCTCAGTTTGGCTCTTAACTGAATCTCTTTGCTCTGCCCCTTTCTGAGACCAAAATGTTTTGGGACTGCTAGTGGCAACAGTGTAGACCACATCACTGTGTCATCGTTATCTGTGATGAGTAGATCAGGGCCACGAGGCTCCCAGCTGAGTGTAGGCTGCCCAACCAGCCTCCTCTGTTTCATGGACTGTTGGTTTCAGAACATGAAATATAGAAATACAAAGAAGCCGGTTGTCCAGTGATCAGAGCAGGGGCCCAAGAACCAGGACATCTGGATTCTAGTCTTGGCTCTGCTGCTAACTCATTGTGTGGTTTTGGCTGAGTCAGTCATTTCCCTCTGTGTCTTAGTTTTCTCATCTGTAAAATGGAGCTAATACTGACCCTCTGACCTCCCTTATCTAAGTGTTTTGAACGCCTATGAAGGGACGAGGGGTCTAGAACATGTCAGAGTGTTAACAGCTGGCATGGCTCCATATGCTCATGTTCCTCAGACCTTGCTGCTTCCTTGTGGTGTGAGAGTGAGTGAAATGCTTCTTTAAGTCCCATGTGGGACATGAGAGCCTCCCAGGTGCATCATCTCCATTCTAAACCCCATATTTCAAGTATTTTTGGAAACAAAATGATCCTTTGGCCTGAAAGTCTCAGCCACTTGTAATTAATAAAGATCTAGGGTTCCACAGTTCAGCCTAGTGTTTAGGTCAAGTCCCAGTTCAGGGAATTCCATTCCATACATTCTGCATGCTCACTTGAATACAGGTTTCTGCATCATTTCCTGTGCTCCATCCCCAGCCAGGGGTGGATAACATAGTTATTTTATATCCCATTCCTCACAGTGGCTGTGAAATGTACTTAATTAATTGTGCATGATTAGAATGTTCAGTGAGCACTGGTGATACAGACTGGCTGGTGCAACTGGCCAAAGGGAGCTGGTGGGTTCAGAGGCAGTTTAAAAAAAAAGTAACTAGTTATTCATGGCTTTGAGATTTAAGTTCTTGTGGTTAAAATACTGGATCAGGACTCAGGAGATCTGAGTTCAATTCCTAGATCTGTCAGACTTCCTGTGCAACATTGGTCAAGTCACTTAAACGGTGTTTCCAGTCTTCATTGCAAAATGGACATAAAGATTCTTCCCTTTGTTGGTTTTATTTTTTAAGCTATTTGCATCAGGGATCGTCTCTTGCGAGGTGTTTGCACAATACCTTGCAGAATGGAGCTCCTATCTTAATTAGGGCCTCTAAGTGCTACGACAATATAAATAATAATTATAGATGGCTGGTATGATTGAGTGGAGCGTTCCACAATGGAACACTGTGGGCTCTTTGTCCTTTGGAATCTTTTCACATTGCATGAAGTTGTTGCTATGGTAGCAGCATCCACAATACAGGAGCCATCTACGTGGGAGACAAGAAGCAGGTCTGTTCAGATCTGAATAATGTCCAGGCACATTCTCTACTCCATGCAGCTTCCTACCAACCCTCTAGTTCCCCAAAATTGGCTCACTCTATCCCTCAGGCCTTTCTTCCCCAAAATATTTGTTACAGCCTCTCCTTCTAACCTTCTACCCCATGCTTTGCGAGAAGGAGCCTGTTCTCTTCAGCTCTATATGACAGGCCAATAACGTTTAACCAGTGGCAGAGAGAGGGACGATTGGTGTTGAACATCAGTCCCAGGTTGTGGGGCTGCCACTGCTGGCAGGAGGAAAGGAGGGCTGCAGAATCTAAGCCCAGCAGGTCTGTTCGGCCCCTTAGACATTGAATTTGATTTGGTGGAGGAAAAAGAGATCATTAAAGGAGTAGGGAGAGGAGGAAACTTATCGTTACCGCTGGCAGCTCCGCTGATAACAGCAAGAATAGGAACATATTGGGTAGTCAGGAATTCCAAGTTCCCTGCTTCACCAAATCACCTCTATGCCCAGTCATTCACTTTCTATCTGATAGATTACGAGATGTGCCAGACAAAAGAGGACTTTGGCTATAGTCCCCTCACATGTGGATAAGTGATGATTTTCTCCAACTTCAGAAAGCGGGTGAATACATTTTGCTGTTTCCATCCACTGGCAGCCTCCTTCAACTATACAACCCCCCAGAAGAGATATATAAGAAAAGGCAGGAAAATAAAGCCTTCTAGGAAGATGTAAAGGCCTTTTGGGAGAAGGCTAAGACCGATGGGACAAGAAAAAGACCTACTAGGTCTTCTGGGAACAAGTTCAAGCCATCAATAAGCCATATGAGAGGAAGAAAAGGCCTTTTAGAAGAAACAAGAGACCTGCCTGGAAGATCAAGACCCTTTCTTGGTCTAGAGCAACATGTCTGAAGTGTTTTGGAATAAGGAACTGCCCTTCATATAAATTGACTTCTGAATCATCCTGACTGAAGAAAGAGATATTTGGGTGGAACAAGATGTCTTCTCGATGAAAAAATGTGCACTTCAGGAGCTGGAGAAGGCTCTGAAGAAGGCGAAGAAGTAAGTCCGTCGGGAAGGTGTAACTGGTGCCTCGGAGCATATAGATGGAACTCCAACATTCAATACTAAAAACACTGTAATAAATTTGTGGTTCTTTCCTGTAGAGCTTGATAATTTTCTCAGTGCTGCATATCTTGACTATTTGGAACTTCATAGTGGAAGCAAAGATAGATCTGTAATCCAGCTTCTCCAAAATAAGCACAGGCTCTTATCACTTGAGCTAAAGGAAAAGGAGCTATTAGCAGCACAGGGCTTATGACACACAATTAAGCAATTATGATTTGAACCAATAGAGGGCAGCAGTACATATACTCACTAATGCATTACAAGTTATTTTGCTTGTGATATGTACATTGTACATGTGCTTAATATGGACCATCTCTGTTCCTCCCTCTAAGGCTCTTTATACTGTTTATTTTCTTCTTTCTTGGCCCCAACTTTCCATCCTCCCTTAAAAGCCCTCAAGCAATTTTTGCACACTCTGGCTCCAATTTCTCACTCTCCACTTGGAACTTCATTTCATTCGTTCCTGATTCTCCTCTGCTCTATCTGTTATCAAAGCAGCTGACACATACAAGTGACTCAGGATCAAAGATGCTATAATGGAAAGAACACTGTGACTCACTCTTAACTTAGCTGAAACACAAAAGATAGACTCCTCTACATTTAAAGGTTAATAATGGAGAAAACAGACTGACAATCTCTCCTTTCAGTTAAGTAGCTATTGTACATGCCAAAGCATCAGTATTTATATTATACTGCATATTGTTACATTGTAGATAACAGATATACTGAAAACCATATGTGGACAGAAGCCCCACTAAAATCAATAAGCATTGGTCAAGATTTTCAGAAACAGGAACTCAATCCATATTTGGGCACTGTGGTGCGGCTTTGCTGCGGTTCGTCCCTCAGTGGGGCTGTGGGGTATCCCACCGCCTCGCTCTAGTTTGCCGGCTGTTGGCTCTGCGGTCGTGGGGAGTAACGCACACTTGGTTAGGGGCTCAGGCCCTTGGACCGGGGGCTGAGTCAATAGTCAAATGGCAGCCCAGGCCCTAGGTCAGGGCGGGGCAGCCAGCAAACAGTCAGGGACTCAGGCCTTTCAGCAGGGACTGAGTCAATAATCAGTTAGCAGGAGGTCCTAGCCTCTCCAGGCCAGGGAAAAGGGGGAGTCTGCCACCCAAGGAGTGAGTGACAGTGGGGATGCAGGCCCTCCCACTCCACTGCGTCCCAGTCCGGGGCCCTAGCAGCAGCAGAAACTCACTGCTGTCAGTGGGGATCCTGGCTGCAACACACTGACATTGGCTCTGGCAGTGTTGCAGCCAGACTGGGGTCAGCTGCCCCCAGGCTACTTCCACACTCCCCCTCGTAGGATACCTGGGTCGTGCTAGCGTCCTCGATTGTCTCGAACACCATCAGCTCCTCTGGATACGTAGCACAGGGCAGGCTCGGCTCCTCCTCGGGGTAGCTGGCACCGGGCAGGCTCGGCCAGTCCTCCTCGGGGTAGCTGGCACGGGGCAGGCTCGGCCAGTGCTCCTCAGGGTAGCGAGCGAGGGGTCGGCTCAGCCAGTGTGCCTCGGGGTAGGCTTGGCTGGCCAGGTGCGGGCTCAAGCTGGCTGCGGGCTGCTGCTGTCTCCCAAGAGGGAGCTCGGCCACAGACGTCTGGTCTCTGCGGCGGCTGGTTCTCAACTGAGTTCTGCAGGTGAGCTTTTATTCTTCCGGGTCTGCGCCGTGACCTCTGAGGGGCGGGTGCAGGACCCAGTGGCTCCACCCATGTTGGTGTCAGGGGAGGTCCGTCTCTCGGCTGGGCTGTGGGGTATCCCCCCGCCTTGCTACAGGCACCTACTGTAAATAATTGGCCTGATTTTTCAAAAGTGCTGTGCACCCAGCAGCTCCCACTGATCTCAGAAATCAGGCTACTTATTTACAGTAGGTGCCTACATATGGCTTTAGGAGCCTAGCTTTACTTTTTTATATCTTGGCCTTTGTGCCACAGGTTTATGATCAGCTGGGCCCATTAAGCTTAGTTATAGCTCCAGCATGACATGTATGTCTCTATTTTCTTCATAGAATGTGTTTTTTAAATGGGAGATGCAATAGTGTGATTATTACATTAGGTTCAAGCTTCATATACATACAGTAGTAAAACCAAAATATTTATATTTGCCTAATGTTTAAAGTATGTTGAGGCAAGCCGGTTTTGTTAAGGTCCCTCAGCAGGAATCCTTAACCCAACAATGCAACGTAGCTTATTGTGGTTTTATAGTTCTATTTATTACACTCTGTGAACAGATGATCATTTACAGTAAGGTATGAGAGGGGAACCCAGATCCATTCTTGGCTCCTCCCTCATTCACCTCCACCCCAATGACCACCATAAGCCCATTTCAATATTACTTAGCTTTGGGTCATTGGTGTTGTACTTGTGAAATGACATCACTATAGGTGACCTGAATCTTAGCTAGGCAATCCCCACAGGGCATCAGACATCCAGTGGGGTTAAAGCCCACACTTGTGTAAGTATTGTACAGTCTCTCTTAAATTTGTTACAAATGTTATGGTTTTGGTAGTACATCTATTGTTATTAAGCAAATTACTGTGTGTCCCTGGGGTTTGACTTCCTGATGTCTAGAGATGTTCACACCATCAAGAAAAAACAAGGCAGATACCATTTTCACTCTGCTCCTGTTGGTTGGAGATAGGGCAAGAAAAGGAAAAGTATGCAGTCCAGAAAGTGAGACACTTAGACCTAAGGAAGAGAGAAGAACATAAGAATGGCCACACAGGTTTAGACCAAACGTCCATCTAGCCCAGTATCCTGTTTTCTGACAGTGGCCAATGCCAGATGCCCCAGAGGGAATGAACAGAACAAGTTATCATCAAGTGATCCATCCCCTGTCACCCATTCCCAGCTTCTGGCAAACAGAGGCTAGGGACACCATCCCTGCCCATCCTAGCTAATAGCCATTGATGGGCCTATCCTCCGTGAAGTTATCTAGTTCTTTTTTGAACCCTGTTATAGTTTTGGCCTTCATAACATCCTCTGGCAAGGAGTTCCACAGGTTGAGAGTGCGTTGTGTGAAAACATACTTCCTTTTATTTGTTTTAAAACCTCTGCCTATTAATAGAAATATCAAATGTGAGATACTTAATCTGAAAGAAGACTAGCTATATTTGTGCTCCTTATTGGCTGCCATCAGTCTATTGGTGATTAGACTGATAAGGGTAAGAAACTCAGAATGAAATCCTTCTCATTTAATACAGTATCTGATTCTCCCTCTACATGATACAATAACTCCCATTAAAAGCTCTCTGTGAATTACTTGTCTCCTGAGATAGGGGAATCGTGGCCTTTGGATTCCTCCAATCCCCTGCTGGAAGAGAGGAAGAGATGTGAGAGGAAAAGGTTCCTCCTGAGCGATAAAAGTTAAAGCGTGGCTAGGTTGTGAGTATGAACAAATGGAACAAGTGCTGACACTCACTCAGAGGCAAGGTATGGTGTGAGTAAGTGTGGGTCTTTTATTTAAGACTCAAACAATCCTGTCTTCTGTTTGCTAACTCTGCTTCTGAATCCTTCCTTCCTGGACCCTCAGGGAAGGAGCAGGCTGAAGCAGCTGCAGTGCATGGAATGGCAAAATTCACCTCCTGCTGCTGCTATGTCATTGCTCTTCAAAAGTCTCCCAAAGGGTTGGGACTGAGTGGTCACTGCCACTCCTCCAAGGATCCCTCCCTCTCCCCAGCATAGAGCATATGTTGGGGTCAGGTCTGGCACCCTTTCCCCTTTGTTTTCAGGCAAGTTTCTTATTAGTATGGAGATAAATGGGATTGAACTTTCCTTTTCCCACTGACTGCCACCAACAGGGATCCCAGAGGGTGGGAAAGGAGGAGATGCTACTTACTGGTCTCCTTGATGAAAAGGGCTTTCCTCCCTAGGAGTCCATAAGAGGGGTGGGTGCAAAGGAGCCACTGCCAGCAATCACCTTTGTTGAGAAGAAATCGCTGTTGTTTCAGTGACTACTGAGAGCCTCGCAGGGAGTGGGGATTGAGGTGTGCTGCTAGGAGCCCTGCAAGGATGCAGTGGAACATCACTTCTATCCCCCCTTTCTCTTCCCCACTCTAGGCAGCACATTCACAGCCTCCCAGCTTTTGCTATGCCAGTGAATGGTTAATCTCCCTTCTCAGGAGAAGGCCAGAGAATTAGCAAAGCAGTATCAGAGGAGTAGGTGAGCCCAGGAGAACCAATAGTTCCTCTTCATCCACAGGGCTCCAGGCAGTGGTTCTCTCCAACTGTGGGGCTGCTAGACACATAGCTCATCCTAATGGCTGTGAAAGAGGCTAGAAGTGGCTTCTTTCATTCACTCTGTCCCCACTCATCCTGGTGATCACTGCTAGCAGTGGCATGGGGAGTGGATGGTTGGAGTGGAATGGATGATGTTAGAAGACCATCCCCATAGATTCCCACATCCACATCAAAGGTTATTGGAAGGACCTACTGGGTACTATCCTGGTAAGTCCCTTCAACACCTAGATCTCACATGAGGAGAGGGGAAATCAAGGAAGAATGGGGTTTAAGGTATCACACACTTCCCATCTCCTTGATAATCACCATTGGCAAGAGAAGGCACCATTCCCTGCACTGCCCCTGCTATCCTGGAGCCTCTCCTAAGTTTCCAGCAAAGGGGAGAAGAAATCATGTATAATCAAATGATGAAAAGACATTTTATTTATAAAGCACCCTGCTCTGGATCCTGAGGCATTGTACAATAATTCATAATAAATATAACAGTACAAATAAGTAATTAGCTTTTCTCTCAATTCAGGAATTATGAGGCAGAGTTAGTCAATAGAAAACCAGATTGTTTTCTCTCTCCATTGGTTGGGAAATTAATGATTCTGTGTGCCTCCATTTTGAGATGCCTACTTCCAGGGGCCTAATTTTTGGAGGGTAAGTGCTCAGCACTTTCAGAAACCCCAGATCCCTGCCAAGATCTCAAGTTGGGCACTCAAAAACAGAGGCACCCAAAATCATTTTTGAAAATGACTTTGGAAAATCTTGGTCCAGATGTTACACCTACAATGAGCTACAGGATCCCTGCCCAAATACTGCACTAATTGATGCTATATAAGTGCCATCCAAAGAGAAGGCTTTTCACTTTGTAAATATCTGTATTCTGGTGAAGCCATATGTAAAACCCCTCAGTCCCCTCTCCCAATTTATACAATTACTGCATATGTTTGAGCAATTCCAATTACGATAGTCATTGCTGACATCTTGACACTTCTCTATCTGATGGGCTATAGGATGTGACAGGCTGGACTGGGCTTGGACCATGCCTTGCCCTCACAAGGCTCCATAAGTGATACGAGCTTTCATCAAGGTTGGCAAGTGAATGAATAAACTGCCATTGCCTCTAGATGTCCTACACCTCCCGCCAGAAACAGCTCATCAAGAAGCTGTGGGATGAGAAAGTTTTTCGGAAGGAAATCAAGGCTTTTCAGGAGAAGATCAAGGGCTTTCAGGAGAAGATGAATGCCTTTCGGGAGAAGATCAGGGCCTTCAGGATGGCGATCCAGGCTTTCTGGGAGGAGGAAAGCCCCATCTGGGAGGAGGAAAATGCCTTTCGAGAGGCAGAAAAGACTTTCCGGGAAGAAGCAAAAGCCTTCTGGGAGGGGTACAGGGATTTCTGGAAGGGGTATAATGCTTTCTGGAAGAAGGACAAGGCTTTCTGGAAGGAGAATCAGTTCCTCTGGGAAAAGGAGAAGGTTCTCCTGGACGAGGACAAGGTCCTGTGGGCAGAAGAAAAGGCTCTCTGGGCAGATGAAAAAGCCCTTCTAGAAGAGGAAAGAGCTTTCTGGGAGGATGAGGAAGCCCTCCGAGAAGATGAAAAAGCCCTCCAAGAAGATGAAAAATCTATCTGGGAGGGGGCATTTGGCCCTCTGAGAGGAGAACAATTACTGCTAGCTGTAGTTATCAATGCTCCTGGGGATCATGGTCCAGATATTCTTAGAGGAAGAGGGTAGCCCGAGGGAATGAAAAGAAGGTGTAAATTATTCTGCTGGATTCAAAACCAGTATTTGGAAAGCCACATGTGATGAAGCAACTGTGTAATTAATCAGTTACTCTTTTTGCTTTGATTACCCTTCTGAAATAGCCTCTTCGACCCCAGAAACCTGATAAAAGCCTAAAGGAATTTCAGTAGAATTATTTTACAGTGTCATTTGCTTTAAGATGATTGCATTTAGGTTCTCATTACATTATTTATTGCTCTGGGATCTTGTGTATGGGTAAATGGAATGAAGCTATCATGCACCACCCCAGTTTCCAAACCTCTCACCTGTAAAACAAGAGGTTGATGTTCAGTAGATGCTAACACACCAGAGAAAGAGGATTTACCGGCTCAGTCCAAGATCATCATAATTATAAATCTGTCAGTCACTGCTGATCCACCAGTGTAATTTGAGTCAGTGGAGTTACACCAGCATATCACTAGAGTAAGGCAGTGGTGTTTTAGGCCCCTCTTTATATTTAAGAGACATTGTGCTAAAGTCAGCAATGAGAAAACTCTTGCTCTTCCCCAACATTATGCTTTTGATCTTCCTCCTCATTGCTCTCTGGAGTCTGATGTGGATAGGTCAGGGTTCGGCAAACTCTGGCATGCGGCTCGCCAGGGTAAGCACCCTGGTGGGCCAGGCCAGTTTGTTTACTTGCCACTTTGGCAGGTTAAGCGGACCACGGCTCCCACTGGCCGCAGTTCACCGTCCCAGGCCGATGTGGGCGGCGGGAAGCGGTGTGGGTGAGGGATGTGCTGGCCACAGCTTCCCGCTGCCCCCATTGGCCTGGAGCGGCGAACCGCGGCCAGTGGAAGCCACGATCGGCCGAACCTGTGGACGCAGCAGGTAAACAAATTGGCCTGGCCCGCCAGGGTGGTTACCCTGGTGAGCCACATGCCAGAGGTTGCCAACCCCTGGGATAGGTCTTTGTTGGTCATCCCTTAGTTTCTTCCAGGATTCCAGCTCCATCTGTCTGGGTCTCACCCCTGAATCACTACATGGGAAGATGATCCGTTGAAAATTGGGAGGGAGCAAGGAACCCAACAATGGTAGGAAAAAGATGTCAGTCAGAGAAAGAGGTGGGAGTGGGTCAGTCTGAAAGGGAGAAATAAGACAGTAGTGGGAGGGAGCGTACATGTTGGGAAGTGGGATGAAAGGGTACGTACATAGACATGGATCATATCTAGCTTCAGAGCTGCCATTGTCTGACACAAAATAGGGAGCACTATCCTTTCCTGGGAACTCATTCCTCATGAGCTCCTTATAGAAAATCCTAGATAACCATTGTGTGCGATGTGTAGTCAATGTCCATGTCCCTGTCTGCAACAAAGGCAAGAAAAGAAACTTTGAACAGAACTCTGGGGATGTCCAGTTTTCAGGGAAGACATGAGTACCACAGTACAGAGCTTGTTCTCTCGCTCTTTCGGATCTCACAGACTATTTTTGAAGAGGAAACAAAATGCTCTTCTCTAGACTCACCAAATTCAGAGCTGTGTAAGTTGTTACAGAAATAAATCTTTTATACTTTTTCTCCATTGTTGCAACTAGAGGTTGGATGAAAAGGGGAGAAGGACAAAGGCAGACTGTGAAAAACGTTAATCAGAGTCAACCAGGTAAACACTAAGAGTCAAAGTTGTTACGTGTGCATCTGTTGTGGTAGCTTTAGTAACATATTCGAAGTTTAGACAGTGTTTTAAGTTTTAAAGGTTTACACCATAATGGGAGAGTCCTTTACAATCCCTGCTAAAGAATTTGGAGACGTCTGTATTTGTTAAGTATGTATACAGGATAAGTCAAGCACACCTTCAAATACAGTTTTGACATTTGTGATTTGCTGAAGAATGAGCTAGACTCTTCTGGTTTATTGTGTTCAGAACAAATTGTACACAAAGCCTTGTCTTAGAAATACATGAATACACAACTCCTGATGAATACCTTCCCCATGAAAACCTTCTCATTAACTGGCTCAACCAAAGTAGGAATGTTTTGCAACCTCCTATTATAGTCATAAATAATATAGATGGAAATGCCCCATTAGACCATCCAGTCTAACATCCTGCAAATTCAGGAGCGTTCCCTATTATACATTTTAGATCTGTATCATTAGACAATGCAAAAAGAAAAAAAAATCCTTCACAAGATAAGAATATTCAAAAGGCACCTGTCATTTCATATATTTTAATGTAAAAAAAAATCTGGGAATTTATCTCTATTATTTAAATCAGCATGTCAAATTAACATCCATTTAAACTAAAATTAGATATGTTTTTCCTTACGAAGAACTTGAAGTACATGAAATGCTTTTAGGAGAGATCCTATTCATTTTTTCTCATATAGCCAAGTAGAGTGTTATCAGTGATAGTGCTGTCATTACAATACAATGGTTGTGCTACTTAAGGAGTTACACAACACAGTGCAGAAAAGCCAGAAGTTTAGTAGGAGAAAAGGATACAACACTATGCTTTCAAACCTCTAGTAGCTCACCTTAAAACACATTTAGCTTAAAATATGCATGGATTTCAGGGGGGGCATTTGGACTGGCCCTTGTAAGCCTATGGCTTGGGAAGGGGGTAGGCTTGGCTGGCTGTTTTCACAGGCTTTTTCTCCGGGAAAGGGCAGGGATATTTAAATTTAGAAGGGGCTGAGGGCCAAAGGATGAGACTGTGATGGAAAAGTGGGCTGTCTGGAACCATAGTAAAATCTGAAAAATGCTTCACGACCATTTAATTAGATTTAACTCATGTTTTAAAATCATCACACAAATTAAAGTTGGCTTCTCAAGCCTTCAGTGAAGCACTACATTTACATCCTTTGTGGTTTCTTATAATTTTGCACAACTCTGTTAATGAACTTCTCAAATGCAGTGTGTTCATCTTTGGTGGCTTCTTGCATGCCCAGTACTTCCAATCCTTCAGTTGATATGCTATTAGTTCATTCACATGATCAGGCAGAAGGCGACTTCTTTCAGAACACTAAATTCTCTTCAGTAATGAAAAAGAACACTCACCTGTAGCTGTTGTGACTGGGAGTAGCAAGAGCTGAATTCCTACTTTCATCCGAGGAAACACAGCACAAAGATTGGGTTGAGCCACTAGTGATGATAAAAAAGAACTTGAAGTCAAATCTTCATTCATTCATCATATGACATTCCACTCTGTGTTCAAATTTTCTATTCTGTCCTGATCACATGGCAGCCCCATTGCTGGCAATGCTTCACTCCACTCAACTGTTGGTGTTTTATAAGACAGGCATCTATAAAAGCTACATAGAGGGTGAGCAGAATCCAGAAGTCATTTTTGTAGATTTGTAAGAATCAAGTCTGTATTTTTTTCAGCTGGGTTAACACTTCTTGTCCTCTTCACTTAAGTCAACTTCTGGACTGATGTCTTTGCTTCTTCCAGTGCATTTTCAATGGATATCTCTCTGATTGAACCAAGTGTAGCTTCTATTGCTGGACAAAGATCTACTACAAAGATCTACTACTGTTGTAGCAGATGCCTGGATGGCATTGTTTAATGACCCAAGTGGTTTCAACAGTAGATTTACAAAAGAGAGAATGGCAGTAGTCTTCTCTGAACTTAGTAACAAAAGTAGTCCACCAGCCTCACTACTTAATCAGTCCCATCTTGGTAGATACTTTCCAAAGCCAGCAATAATTGCTGCAGTAATTTTAAGACATCAACCAAGGATCACTCATGGGAAAGCCAATGGGTTTTCCCAGGTTGGACTAATTTGAAATTCAGTCCCAGAGCATCTTGTATTTTTCCCCAAGATGTTCACACTTTTTGGACTCTTGTTGAAAAAAAAGAGTATTAAGAACCATTACATTTATGACTTTTAAAAGGTCTTTTGACGATTCAGCAACTTGTACTGTTGCTAGTTGAGTAGATCATAGAATTGCAGGACTGGAAGGGACCTTGAGAGTTCTTCAAGTCCAGTCCCCTGCACTCAAGGCAGGACTAAGTATTATCTAGACCATCCCTGACAGGTATTTGTCTAACCTGCTCTTAAAAACCTCCAATGATGGAGATTCTACAACCTCCCTAGGCAATTTCCTCCACTGCTTACCTACCCTGACAGAAAGTTTTTCTTAATGCCCAACCTAAACCACCTTTGCTGCAATTTAAACCGGTTGCTTCTTGTCCTATCCTCAGAGGTTAACAAGAACAATTTTTCTCTCTCTTCCTTGTGAAAATCTTTTATGTACTTGAAAACTGTTATCATGCCCCCCTCCGTCTTCTCTTCTCCAGACTAAACACAATTCTTTCAATCTTCCCTCATAGCTCTTGTTTTCTAGACCTTTAATCATTTTTGTCACTCTCCTCTGGATTTTCTCCAATTTTTCCACATCTTTCCTGAAATGTGGTGCCCAGAACTGGACACAAAATACTCCAAATGAGGCTATATCAGCACAGAGTAGAGCAGACTACTACATCTACTGGCCTCCCACTGACATCAAGATATTTTACACAATAACTTAATACTTGATGCCCATTTGCACTGATGCATTCATCAGCCATGTATGCAATTTTTTTTAATGTGATGAAAGAGTTATTCACTTTTTCAACTGCTGAGTCTTTCACTGTTGCACTGTGAGCATTTGCCAGTCTTGTTTGGAACCACTGTCCAACTTCAGGGTTAACAAGTTGTCTTCTAGTTAGTAGTGTGTGGTATCTTTTGCTTAAATAGAATAGATGTGACAGCCATGTCTGTTTGCATAAACTTTGTTGTCTCCAGCATTCTTAACAACCTCATAAAGTAATTTTAAAATTGGCTTTGACAGTGACTGGCTTATAAGGCTTTCTGCATGTCTATGCAGTCTAGAGGCTTGGTGTTTTGGTGTTCATGTAGTTTGTCAGTATTGGCTTTGCTGATCAATCTGGCAAACCAAGCTCCTCCAATTTTACCAATTGTAGCAGTAGGAAGCTTTCCTTCTTCGTAAGCTTTTTTGCAAGTGGCGCAGTAGTTGTCATCTTTTGTAACGTCAATAAATGGGAAAAGGTTTGACCAACAAACATCAGGAACTGCCTTTAGGTTGTGGAGACACTGTTTCTTCGGTAGGTAGCTGTATGTGTGCCTCGGGCTGTTCAGAAGTAGATACACCACTTGAACCAGATGACGTGTTTGTATATTCTTGGTTTTTGTTATGGTCTTCACCTTGGTTGGTTTGACCACTGCGTGGGTGTGGATGATGGGGGAGTTCAGGGAGATGTAGGGAAATCCCTGTGGTACATAGGGCCCACCCAAGGCTTCAGGTTTAAGTAGAACTCAGCTGGTACATAAGCCTTGTGGTCGGTGAAACTCCCCTAATTCTGGCAGTTTCTGAGGGGTTTTTTTTAATGAGCATGAGTAAAAGAAATGCTATAAGAAAGAAAGCTCAGCTATATTCAGCACCCCTGCAATAAATACTGAATGGGACCAGATCAACAGCCATGACAGTTAGCAGGTAAGAAAAATGTTCTCTCTCTTGTTCAAAAGCATGTCTGCTGATCTGGTGCAGGTGGGTCATAGCTCATGGTGAGAAACTGAATATATACCAGATGGAATAAAGATGTTAAAAGCATGTCTCCCTCCTGCCCCCAGCTCCCCAAAAGGATTAAATAGGAAAAAAATTGGAGCAATCTCCTCCCTAAATTAAGCATATGAAGATGCTAGAAGGCCAACCTTACAGTGCTTATGTTGTAGAAGGGATCCAGGCAGGTGCTACAGAACCTTAGGAAAGTACACACACCAGGCTCAATTCACAGCTCTCTTCGGATGGTGCAGTCTGATCTAAACCTGCACTGAGGAATCCTCCAGCAGTGGGCAGTTTCTGTAGCAGCTGCTATGCCACCCCCCTCCACATTCCAATCTCACACCAGTTCAAACCCAGAGAAAATCCATTGATTTAACCAAATGTGCATGGAGTTATTCCAACTTCACTCTAATGCAAATGTCCTCTTGGGCTTGCTTGTACAGCTATAAGAAAGGGTAATTAAAGAGGTAGGGAATCAGTCCTCAAAACATGCTACTGTAACATGACAGTGGGTTCAGGGATACACCCCATACACTTGAGAACTTTTATAAACAAAACGGGTTATTTGGCAACAGTGCCATTTAGTCTAAATTAATGAAATAAAACAAAATATAGCCAAGAAGCGTTTGATTGCTTACCAAAGCATGTGCATTTTGAATAGATCTGTTGATATGTAACAGAGACTAATGGGAGAGTGTTTGAACTGCACACACTGGATCCAGAGGGCCTCTCTTGCTTTAAGTTTAAAACAAGCCATGAAGTTTTGCATCCTTGTGATGTAATTGTGGGTGTGTATTAAAGGTCTCTGGCGATGTTCAATGTATTAAGCATGGGTGCGATTGAGGGATCTGGGAGAGAAGATTATGACACATGCAAATTCCATGTCGTCTTTCTGATGGGAGCCATAATGATCATCTCCTGAAACAAGCGCTAAGGCAGAGAAATCCTTGTGGAAGTTGAGGATAACACCTCATGTATATTTTTTCATAGCCTCAAAGGCCCATGCAAACCATTCATTTTGCTCAGCAATGGGAGAAGGTTCAGGAGGTGGGAGTCCTGTCATTTGCACCCAAAGTTTGCTATAGGAAGAGTCTGAGCAGCCTGGGGAGGGATGGACACCGGATGTCTCAATCTTCAAGTCTGCCAATGTGTGACACAAGCCACCAAAGGTGTGACAAACGGCCAAAGCATGACAAATGGCCAAAGCCGAGGTACCCTTGTTCTGTTGCATGTCGGGCCATAATTGGCAATGATAATGGTTTTTCACCGTACGAGTTCAATAACAAGTTTGGCAACCAGACGGATGGGTGGTGTCCCAACAGTTGCTCAGGGACTGGTGGGTTTGAGGAGAAGGGCTGTGCCTGGGTTTCTCTGGGCACTAGAAGAGGGATTTAGGGGTAGTCTCTTCCCAGGTTGCCCCCAATGCAATTAATTCAGGTTAGGCCACCTCCCATTGGGCAGCCCCACCTAGAATTGCCCTCCTGTGGGAGGCTATGGTATGACAGGCACACCTGCCTCATTTCCCCTCCTTCACTGTCCCCCAAAATAGGTCAAAGAGTCTTTCTGTGTATCAGTGGAGGTTAAGCTAGGCCAAAAGAAAGCCCCAGCACATAAACCAGAGCCCCATTCTCATAACCATAGTCCAGGCAATACATAAAGTAAAGGTGTCCCCCAGCATCCCTCAGCACCCCACCCCAGCTCTCCACTACAGCTCTAGGGTTCAGCAGCACCACACCCCAGCTCCCCTCTGGAGTCCCTCAGCACCATGGCCCAGCACTCCAGGATGGCTCCAGGGTCCCTCACCGTGCTTCACTCCCAGCCTTCAGCCCCCTCTGGCCTTCTGAGAGCCAACAGGCATCTCCCTCTGCTGCTCTCAGCCTTCAGCTCTCTCCTGCCTTCTCTGGCCATGGCTATCTGGGTTAGCAAGTCACCCTCACTCTGGCTTCCTGGTAATTCCTTCCTCCATCCAGGGAGTGCCAGCAGAGAGCTCTCTGCAGCTTTTCCCAGAGACCTCCTCCAGCCTCCTGACTGTCTCTTACCAGTTCTTCTCCCCCTCAGATTCTCCCAGGCACTGTCCCACCCTCTCACTTGGCCAAACTGGGAGCGGGCATGGGGGAGGGCTGGACCTACTTCATTTACAGGGGCCAGCCATATTGAGACACCCCCACCCCAGTAGACAATGAATTCAAGTCCCCCTGTCTCACCCTATGCCAATGCAATTGCTGCTGCCCCCTGGAGGTAATTACTGCCACTCCTTTCCTCCCCTCTGAGAGCAGTAACGGGGAAGTAAGGGAGCAGTCGGGGCTGAAGAAAGGGGAAAATAGAGAGTGGAGCCTTCCAGCCTGTGACCAGCCCAGCACCTCAGGACGTGCTCCTCTTCCGGCTTCTCCTCTCCCTTCTGTGAATAATGTAGATGCCCAGCTACTCGCTCACTCCTCCATTACCCAAACACGCCTTGTGGTGCCTGTGCCTCCCTCCCTGGGACCTTCTCTTTGCTGCTTGGAGGGAAGGGAAAGGGAGAGGAGTGAACAAGAGAGGAGCAGAGGTGTGAGGCTGCTGGAGGAAGGTCTCCCCCTCCTTTTCCCATCCTCACTACCCAGCTACTGCTGCTCCAGGGGGTTGCAGGACACACTGAGAAGGTGGGGCAGTGGGACAGGGAGCCTGGGCACAGGCAATGGAGAAGGTACAGATGAAGGCTCTGCTTGCTCTTTCCATTGCCTCCTCCTCTGACTTGGAGGGGCTGTTGCACCATCAGGAGATTGCACACAAACCAGTCATCTGTCTCGGTGGCCGCCCACAGGTGGCAGCATTTTGCTTTGCCTTGTCCCTCTCCTCATGCACTGGAAAGAGCGTGCGCCAAAAGGATCCCAAGGGCCAAGCTACCAAACGAATGGCCAAGAAACCTAGAAGTCCTATCTGCATATAATGCTCAAGGCGCCTTTCCCTCCTCCTCCCCCCACCATTAATTGGCAAGAAATTAACTGTAGAATGTCACAACCCTATATATAAGGACTGGAAGGATGTGTGAGTTACTGACTGCTATTTAGTATTGCTAGAGGAGGCAGATAGAGTCAAAGGAGGGTGAGCCTTCCAGCACCTGGCTGACAGCTTTGAACTGCTTCTGCAGGGAGTGATATAGGGCCTGAATCATTAGTGCTGGATCAGCATAAATCCTTTAGCGAGAGAAATATATAGCTCGTGAGAACACTTGCCCATTTTTAAATTGCAGCATTGTCTTTGACAAGCATTCCTGACGCATCTACAGAGCTACCTTGTGGGAGATCTAAAGCATGGAGAATAGTAAAGCGTAATTAGAACAGACAAAGGTTGCGTGTCAAACAAGAGAAGAAAGTGATGAAATAAAGAAATTACACAAGTCTGCGTGTCAGTCAAATATATGGAACAGCAAAAACTGAGAGGCAGGACTGTGACTGATTGAAATAGCAGGTATGGAAGTAGTCCAATCTGTCACGAAATGTGACAAACAAGATGACCAACAGCACTGCAGAAAAGTCAGATTATGTGTCATTACTTTTGAAGGTGTAATTGTAACATTTTTATTACTAACATCAGAGAAAAAAAATCTAACCCAGGTTTGCCTTTTTAAAGTGGAGTGTATTAGAGGTTAATAAAGAGAAAAATACATTACGAAATTATACTTCGATTTTTTTAATAGCTTCAGCTTCTTGCTAATTGAATCAAGAGGATTTACAGAAGGGGGATTTCTGGATGTATTATGATTTTGGGAAGTTTTGCAGATCTTTGGCCCGATCTAGCAAAACCCTGAAGTTCGCACTTTGCTGTACACTGTGTTCTTAAGACTCACTTATGTCAATTCTTAAAGTTAAGTGTGTGCTTGAGTGCTTTACTGGATCGGGGAAGCATGCTCTGCAGGCCTGAGTGCTTGCTGCACTGAATTGGACTTTTACACGTATCTAAGTCCTGGGGTAAACTGGGCCTTTATCACAATAAAAGGGAGTTCAAACAAGTTCTTCAAAAACATTGTGATCTACACAACAGTACAAAAAATAAAGAACTTTATAAAATAACCTACCTTGTGTTTTGGTACTTATGTTTTGCAATATATAAACTACACAGAGCATCACTGACCAGCAAGACGACTTTGATCAACTGAGAACTATATTTGTTAGTCTGCGTCTTCTTTTTTTACTAATAGAAAAACGTGGCTTGTAGCCAGTTAATTTGTGCAGTGCAGCCAAAATATTATGAGGGCATACTATTCAGTGTACTCTTCTGCCTATTCTATTAGAAGCAATTGCTTCCATTAACAGTAATTGAAGATGTGCATATAATGAGTTACCAGATCATAGAGGTAATGTTCTGGAAGCAGACTAGCATGACATGGGGTAAGGACAACATCCTGTAATAACTAAGGCGTCCCCTCTATCCCTCCCTGCCCCACTGCTCCCCTGAGAATCTGCTGAAATTGGCAAATGTAGTATTTCATGGGTGCAGATGAAAACAGCTATTTGTTCTAATTTTTTATGTGTTTTATAAAGCTTTTATGACACCATGGTACAGCTAGCAGAGCATTTTGGTGTGGGCGAGGGGGTGTTTTTTAAATAAAGTTATTATTTTTCATATGCATGCCCCTTTTCAAGTGCCTCAGTTTGGGATGGGCTGAGAACACTGAAATTTAATGTGAGTTGAAAAGCTGTTATTTAGCTGTTCACCCTGCTGGTAAAATTCCTCCCGTCGTCTTTTTCTGTACTAAGGGAGCAACCCACATATTTTCAGTCTGACTGACTTTTATTGCAGATTAAAGGAAACAAGAAAGAATAAAGGTAAAGTCTCTGAGGGAGCACAGTTTGTGTCTCTTTTGTTAAGATGCTCACAGAACCATAGGATGAGAAGGGACCTCAGGGGTCATCTAGTCTAATCCCCTGCCACGATGCAGAATTCATACTATCTAAACGATCCAAGACAGATGGATGTCCAGCCTCTTTTTGAAAACCTCCAGTGAAGGAGCTCCCATGACTTGCCTAAGTAGTTTGTTCCACGCTGTGTCAATGTTGACTCACAGCAAAGGTGAAGGTAAGCCGGTAGGTCGGTACACAGAGGCGGTACACAGCCGATTGTACTGGCATGGGGCAGCTTCCCCAGCCCAGTGATTTAAAGGGCCTGGGGGTCTTGGCAGCGACTGGAGCCCTAGGCCCTTTAAATTGCTGCCAGAGCCCCAATTTAAAGGGCCTGGGGATTTAAAGGCCCCGCCTCTTCTGGTTGAGGCCCTGGCCTGCCCCCTTGCTCAGGACTCTGGCATACTGGTAAGTCCTTTAAGTTACTTTCACCTCTGCCTCACAGATACCTTAGGATTCGTCTACACAGCAATTTAGTGCATGACAAGCCAGGATGCGAATCTATAGCACACTAGCTTGTGATTCACTAAACTGTCCATATGGACCCTGCTGCCGCTAAAAGTTCCATAATGTGCTTTGGAAGGAGCTGCAAGAGAAAACAAAGTCATCACAGTTACATGGACATATACACCCCATTTATTCCCTGTAATATTTTTTTAACTAAGTTTACTTTTGTAAAAGGTCTGCATTTACACAGTGGCCAACAGCATCTGGCACTTGTTTTTCCTCCAGCACATTCTCCTTTACACCAGTGTGATATGTCATGGCTTTATTTATTTTAAATGCCAGAGCCAGCCACAATATTTAAGGGAAGTTATCAATGCAGTGAAATAATTGAAACTTGGACAGACAAGGAGAATGACCTTTCCTATCAACCAACGGATGGGCAACAGTTCCCTGAGCAGAGATGGGACAAGCTCAGCCAAGGGTTGATAGAGATGTAATGAATTAACAGAAGAATTTGTTGTGAATATGAATAGTATAGAAAGATCTGCAATCCTGGGGGTAGAGTATGGAGAGAGGGAATATGTTTATACCATTGTTCTTGCTAATGGATAAGTAAATAACATCTTTGTAGATTGCTCTGTAGAGAACCAACAGCTGATTCAAAAGAAGAAGGATGGTACTTTATACACACAGTATATTGCATCTTCCAGCCAAAGGTCTCGAAGCATTTTATAGACATTAATAAATGTAACCCCTGTCTGTTTTGGAAGTATTATCACCATTTTACAGATGAGGAAATTAAGGCACAAAGAAGGTGAGAGAGGTTAAGGCCAAACAGGATTTTTTGTGGCACAGTCACAAATAGAACTTAGGACTCTCTATTCCTAGATTGGTATCTGTAAAGGAATTCACTCACCAGTGGAGCCTCCTCCTGGCTGAGCATAGTGGCTTCCTCGCAGTCTGGCATCCCCTGTGACAGTTGCTCCAGCACTGCAGTGGTCTGTCTTCTCTTAACTTGGCCTGCTGCCCAGCTCACAATTTAGTAGATTTCTTCCAGGGTAACAAGAGGCCAAGAAAATAAACAGTTCCAATGTCCTCACCAAAAGGTCTTCAGCCCCAACTCCGGGCCCTATGATCCTCAGAGCTTTCTCTCAGGGCTCTCCATTGGTTCATATCCCCTTCTCAGGGGCTTCATATCACTTTCTCGGTAGCTGGTAGGCCCTCCCACTACACTGGATTCCAGCCCAGGGACCAAATAACTAGCAGCCAAGGTCTGCTCAGTCCCACTCCTTGCTGCTGTTTCCCTGGCTTCTTCCTACCCAGCCTTTATCAGGCCTTGTCCCCTGCAACATCTCTATATTCCACTTTGTTTCAGGGCCAGAACTCTCAGGACCCTCCCCTGGAATCCTCTAACAAAACCCCAGCGCAGAATTATAAATGAAAACCTACTTCCAACCTTCCTGGAAGTAATTTTACATCTCTCCTAAGTAAATGTCCAGTTCCTGCCCTTTTTACAGGACCTCCCACCAGATCCTGCACGACTCCGGGGGCTGTTCTACGTCACTTCTGGCTACTCACCAGCCTCTTCTGCTCAGGCAAGGATCCCGGGGCTTGCTGGTTTTCAGTGGGCAATGTACTAGACTTTCACTGGGATTTAAATGTGCACAACTCATATGTTCAAATAAGTGTGGTGATCCCTGAGCATCCAAATACACATCACAAAAGCACGCCTCATAATTCCTGCTTCCTGTTGTATATGACACCAAAGTGGATAAAATCATAACAAGAGGGCTGCTTTTGTCCCACTGCATTAACAGCATTGGAGCCCATCTGAACTCATTAAATAATATGATCCCCTGACTGGAAGTTGGCGCTAGACAAATTCAGACTGGAAATAAGGTGGATATTTTTAACAGTGAGAGTAATTGACTATTTGACCATTTTACCAAGGGTTATGGAGAAGGACTATTATTGAATCAAAACTGAATGTTTTTCTAAAAGCTCTGCTCTAAGAATCATTTGGGGGAAGTTCTATGGCCTGTGCTATAAAGGAGGTCAGGCTAGATGATCACAGTGGTCCCTTCTGGCCTTAAAAATCCATGAATCTACTCTAAACATAAGGGAGGCGGGAATGGTCATTTTTGGAGAGGCTACTTCAAAATAGCACCCTGGAACCTCCCTATTCATCCCTGTGATAAGATCATGATATGCTCGGTACAAAGTACACCTTGTGAGGTATCGTTTGAGAAGTCATGAACTGTTGAACATTACTATCTTGTTGAATTGTGTGTGTTACCATCTGTGACAGACCCAGGCCAGTGGGGTACAGGAGTCTGCCAAGAGGGCAAATATACTGGTCACTGGACAAGTAGTTTTCTGTTCCCTGAGTGACCAGAGCAGGGGCTGCACTAGAGTAATCAGGAATCTGCTAGAACCAATTAAGGCAGACAGGCTGATTAGAACACCTGCAGCCAATCAAGGCAGGCTAATCAGGGCACCTGGGTTTAAAAAGGAGCTCACTCCAGTTTGTGGTGAGCGTGTGAGGAGCTGGGAGCAAGAGGTGCAAGGAGCTGAGTGGGAGTGGGAGTGGGAGTGGGAGTGGGAGTGGGAGTGGGAGTGGGAGTGGGAGTGGGAGTGCTGCTGGAGGACTAAGGAGTACAAGTGTTATCAGACACCAGGAGGAAGGTCCTGTGATGAGGATAAAGAAGGTGTTTGGAGGAGGCCATGGGGAAGTAGCCCAGGGAGTTGTAGCTGTCATGCAGCTGTTACAAGAGGCACTATAGACAGCTGCAATCCACAGGGCCCTGGGCTGGAACCTGGAGTAGAGGGCAGGTCCGGGTGCCCCCCAAACCTCCCAACTCCTGATCAGACACAAGAGGAGTTGACCCAGACTGTGGGTTCCACCAGAAGGGAAGATCACTGAGGTGAGCAAATCTGCCAATAAGCGCAGGATCCACCAAAGTAGAGGAGGAGCTTTGTCACATACCATATCTGAAGTTATGAACTTTTGCTATATGTGTGTTACTGAAATATGTTGTGGAGTTGGGAGACAGCATAGCTAGCCTTTCTGCACCAAAGGAGCAACTAACACTGGCCAGACAGGTGCTGATGGCCCATTAAGAAGAATCCACTCTCCTAGAGATTCCTGAGAGCACACACATACACAATGGGGGCTACCTAACCTCCGTGTCACAACAAGAATCTTTCTAGCACCTGGAAAGGAAGTATAAATGACGGTCGAGGACCTCTCCACAGTGCTTCTCTCTTCCCCCATCTCAACACCTGGAAGATTGTTTGGAAGACAAAGATGTTGAACTGGGGAGATTGGTCCCAGGCTGAGAGGGAATTCGGCTGGTGTAAAAAGAATTGTAAACTGCCTGGAACATCTAGTGGGGTGAGAAACTGTTTAATTCAAATCTTGCTTAGTCTGTTAAAATTAGAATTTAGCCTGCAATTCTACTTTTATTTCTCATGCGACCAACTTTGACCTCTATGCCTAATGCTTATAATCTCTTAATATCTATCTTTCTGTAGTTAATAAATCTGTTTTTTATTTTACCTAAACTGTGTGTATTTGATTGAAGTGCTTAGAGAATCTGAACTCAGGTTGACAAGGGCTGTTTCATGTCCAGTATTCTTTGTTGGAGTGGCAAACTAATTAATGAGCTTGCACTGTCCAAGGGAGTCTTGAGCAGTGTAAGATGGTATATTTCTGGGGTGCAAGATTGAGGGCTGGGATGATTTGCTGGTGCCTCTCTGTATGATTTATGAGTGGCTCAGGGAGCATTCATGCAACTTAGCTGGCTGTGGGGCTCCACATGCTGATGGCTCAGTGATCACAGCACCCAGAGGGGTTGCTGCTTGTCACCGGCATAGCATTGTGAGGGACAGCCCAGGCTGGAGAGTTAAGGGAGCACAGCAGTCCCACAGTTCCAGGGTGTGCCCTGGGGATCCAGTCACAACTAAGACAGAACAAGTGCTGGAGGGAAGCCCTGAAAACAGACATTCAGGGAGGCAGCTTAGGCCTAGGCTACACTGGAAAAGTTTTTACAGTATAGCTATAGCAGTAACCCCTCCTACAGTGCAGAGCCAGTTACACCCATATATTCTAATGTGGTGACAAAAATAAGCTATGCCAGCCAAAGCACTTTTTTGGCACTATAGCTTCATCTATACTAGTGCTTTAGCTGGCATATTGATGTAATTATTAAAAATCACTCCCCTACCAACATAGTCATGCCAGCAAAGCTTTCTAGTGTAGGTTGATTTTTTTCCTGTTGTCTTGATTTTTGATATTTAGAAATAAATCCAGACCTTGCTCTGGACATTGACTCAAGGTCTGTGCGCTCATCTGAGGCCGTGGAGACACTGTTTGTCAGTCCAATGCGAGACTAACAAGTGTAACCAAGCTGTTAACTTATTTGTTCTCCCTCCCCAAATAAATACAGGTAAATGCCCTCCAACTGCTTCTGGCTAACCAGAATTACTAATGAATGAAAGCGTAGTTATGCCCTCTGGTGTCAATAGGTGAAATGGATCAATCTCCATTCAGAGATTTTTTTTAAGGCCAGACAGGACCATTAAGATCATCTAGTTTCACATGCATAACACAGGTCAAAGAACCTCAGACAACAGTTTCTGCATCAAAGCCTGTAACTTCGGTTGGAGCTACAGCATATCTTTTAGAAACACATCCAGTCTTGATTTAAAGATTGGATTTCAAGTAATGGAGAATCCACTACCTCCCTATGTAAATTATTCCGAATGCAATCCTATTCCAAATTTGCACCTAGTTTCTAGTCTGAATTTAAGAGCTCTCTCTCACTTACTTATACAGCCATCCTCACTGTAGTATCTGAGCACTTCACAATTTTTACTCTAGGTATCCCCACAACATCCCTGTGAGGTGGGGAAATGCTTTATCTCAATTTTACAAATGGGGAATGGAGGCACAGAGAGACTAAGTGAGAGGTTCTCAACCAGGGGTCCAGGGCCCCCTGGGGGCCCGCAAGCAGGTTTCAGGGGGCCGCCAAGCAGGGCTGGCATTAGACACAAGCGAGCTGTGGAGTTTTTATAGCATGTTGGGAGGGAGGAGCTCAGAAAGAGAGAGCCCAGGGATTCTCAACCTAAGTGACCTGCATAAGGTCACACAGGGAGTCTCTGACAGAACACAGAAATGAACCTGGGTCCCAAAACCACTGGTCACTAACCACTGGACCATCTTCTCCTTGTTGCTATCCATTTTGAAGCTACTTGAAACACTTGATATAAACAGGATTGTACTGCAATTACCTGTTGCCTCTTAGATTAAGATTGCCTACATTCTGGTCCATAATAATAGCTATCTGGCTTAGTACTCAGAGCAGGAATCCAGGTTAGGGAACAAAGGCGAGGATCAGAACCAGAGCTCGCTGCCAATAACCAGAGCTGGGGTCAAGCCAGAGTCAAAACCAGGAATCAAAGCCGAGGTCAGATACCAAATGCCAGTGCCAACAGTCAAGCCAGGGTCAGAGGCAGGACTGGCAGCTGATGGTGGAATTGAAGTAAGAGCAGCAACTGGAGGAGAGGCAAGGATCAAGTGTGGAGCAGGAGCACCTTGGGAACAGGAGCAGGGCAAGAATCAGGAGCAGGTTTGGATGCAGGCACAAGCAGATTCCAAAACAGCCACAACAGGAAATCACTTTATTGATCAGACAACTTTCCGTGCCTCTTTCTATCTTAAACAGCATGGTTGGACCAAACGGTAGAGCCATGCAATCCTCCAATCAGAGTTCCTGAGGGTGGTGCCTTGGCTGAGGCTACAGTACTATTAGCTTCTTAGCTCACCAAGTTTTAGCAGATGTTGGGTGGAGGCCAAGGAGCAACTTCTTTCTGGGCATTCTCAGGCCTGTGCCCAAGACCTGGGCTGTGATGCCTGATACCTTTTTTAAAACACATGGTTACAGAATTCCAGTCTTCCTATGCTTTCATATCAATAATATTAATAATGCCACTCTTAGCATTTGTATAGCACTTCACATGTTCAAAGTGCTATACAACACTAACTAGCTTACCTACTTAACTAGATTATCAACATTAACTAGCTAATGCCTCTGAACACCAATTGTAATAAAAGGATCATTATTCTTTATTCACTGTCAAAGGTATGCATAATGCTTTACTGACAAAAAAAAAATAAATCTAGCCCACACTATTTCCACAGTCTCAGTTGCACCAGTGTAAATACAGAGTAAATGAACAATGGAATTACTCAGGATTTACACTGCAGTAACTCTTTCTTTCTTCGGACAACTAACAGAAGATTCCAGAGTGATGGGTTCAGTCACAGAGACCCCCTTGGGGCTGTCACCTGGTGTGCTGAAATTACCTCTGAGCCCATTTTCCCTGCCAGCTTGGGACTCCAGAATCCTGTCTTGTTGAGTCAGACATACCAGCCTGCTGCAACCCAGACCCAGGGTCTGGACCATGCCCACAAAGCTGCAGGCTTTAACTGAAAACCACTTAGCAGGTTACCTATCTCCAGCACCCAGACGCCCAGTTCCCAATGGGATCCAAACCCCAAATAAATCCATTTTACTCTGTATAAAGCTTATGCAGAGTAAACTCATGAATTGTTCTTCCTCTATAACACTGATAGAGAGCTATGCACAGCTATTTGCTCCCCCAGGTAGTAATCACTTACTCTGGGTATATTAATAAGCAAAACTGGTTTTATTAAGTATAAAAAGTAGGAATTAAGTGGTTTTGAGTAGTAACAGACAGAACAAAGTAAGTTACCAAGCAAAATAAAGCAAAAACACACAGGTCTAAGCCTAAAACATTAAGAAACCGATTACAGGTAATATCTCACCCTCAGAGATGTTACAATAAGATTCTTTCACAGTTAGACTCCTTCCTAGTCTGGGCCGATTCCTTTACCCGGGACAGTCCTTGTTAGTTCCAGCAGACATCTTAGATGGAAAGCAAAGGTTTTCTCATGACTGGAAGCTCCTTTGTCCTGCTCCATCCCCTGTTACAGCTTTGGCACAAGGGGAGAATCTTTTGTCTCTCTGGGTCCCTACCCCTCCTTCTAAATTGAAAAGTACCAGATTTAAGATGGATTCCAGTATCATGTGACATGGTTACATGTCACTGTAAGACCTCATTCTTCATTACCCGTGGGCTGGCCCACATGTACACCGGAACGCTTGCAGGTAAATAAACCATTTACAACCTATTGTCCTAGTCAATGGGAGCCATCAAGATTCTAAACCACCATTAATGGCCCACACTTTGCATAATTACGATAGGACCTCAGAGTTATACTTCATATTCGTAGTTTCAGATACAAGAATGATACATTCATAAAAATAGGATGAATATATTCAGTAGGTTATAATCTTTGTAAGAATACCTTACAAGGGACCTTTTGCATAAAGCATATTCCAGTTACATCATATTCACACTCAAACATATTTCCATAAAACATATGGAGTGCAAAGTCACATCCAGATCACAGGCCCTGGTTCTCATGGGGGGTTTCAATCACCCTGACATCTGATGAGAGAGCAATACAGCAGTGCATAGACAACCCAGAAAGTTTTTGAAGAGTGTTGGGGACAACTTCCTGGTGCAAGTGCTAGAGGAACAAACTAGGGGCCGTGCTCCTCTTGACCCGCTGCTCACAAACAGGGAACAATTGGTAAGGGAAGTAGAAGTGGCAACCTGGGCAGCAGTGACCATGAGATGGTTGAGTTCAGCATCCTGACAAAAGGAAGAAAGGAGAACAGCAGAATACAGACCCTGAACTTCAGAAAAGCAGACTTTGACTCCCTCAGGGAACTGATGGGCAGGATCACCTGGGAGGCTAATATGAGGAGGAAAGGAGTCCAGGAGAGCTGGCTGTATTTTAAAGATGCCTTATTGAGGGTGCAGGAACAAACCATCCTGATGTGCAGACAGAATAGCAAATATGGCAGGCAACCAGCTTGACTTAACAGAGAAATCTTTGGTGACCTTAAACACAAAATGGAAGCATAGAAGAAATGGAAACTTGGACAGACAGGGAGAAGTATAAAAATATTGCTTAAGCATGCAGGGGTGTAATCAGGAAGGCCAAAGCACAATTGGAGTTGCAGCTAGCAAGGGATGTGAAGGGTAACAAGAAGGGCTTCTACAGGTATGTTAGCAACAAGAGGAAGGTCAGGGAAAGTGTGGGATCCTTACTGAATGGGGGAGGTAACCTAGTGACAGGTGATGTGGAAAAAGCTGAAGTACTCAATGCTTTTTTTGCCTTGGTCTTCACAGACAAGGTCAGCTCCCAGACCTTGGGGAGGTATGGGAAGGAAGTGAACAGTCCTCGGTGAAAGAACAGGTTAAGGACTTAGAAAAGCTGGACATGCACTAGTCCATGGGGCCAGATCTAATGCATCCGAGGGTGCTGAGGGAGTTGGCTGATGTGATTGCAGAGCATTGGCCATTATCTTTGAAAACTCGTGGCAACTGGGGGAGGTCCCGGACGACTGGAAAAAGGTAAATATAGTGCCCATATTTGAAAAAGGGAAGAAGGAGAATCTGGGGAACCACAGACCAGTCAGTCTCACCTCAGTCCCTGAAAAAGTCATCAGGAAGGTCCTCAAGGAATCCATTTTGAAGCACTTGGAGGAGAGGAAGGTTATCAGGAAGAGTCAACATGGATTCACCCAGGGCAAGTCAGGTCTGACCACCCTGCTTGCCTTCTATGATGAGATAGAACTGGCTCTGTGGATATGGGGAAAGCAGTGGATGTACTATATCAGTGGTTCTCAAACTTTTGTACTGATGACCTCTTTCAAATAACAAGCCTCTGAGTGTGACCCCCCCTTAAATATATAAAAAAGTGTTTTTAATTTATAACACCATTATAAATGCTGGACGTAAAGCGGGATTTGGGGTGGAGGCTGACAGCTCACGATCCCCTCCATGTAATGACCTCACGACTCCGAGTTTGAGAATCCCTGTAATATATCTTGACTTTAGCAAAGCTTTTAATGTGGTCTCCCACAGTATTCTTGCCAGCAAGTTAAAGAAGTATAGGCTGGATGAATGGACTATAAGGTGGATAGAAAGCTGGCTAGATCGTTGGCCTCAGATAGTGATCAATGGCTCAATGTCTAATTGGCAGCCAGTATCAAGCGGAGTGCCCCAAAGGTCAGTCCTGGGGCCAGTTTTGTTCAACATCTTCATTAATGATCTGGATGATGGGATAGATTGCACCCTCAGCAAGTTCATGGATGACACTAAGCTGGGGGGAGAGGTAGATACGCTGGAGGGTAGGGATAGGGTCCAGAGTGACCTAGGTAAATTGGAGGATTGGGCTAAAAGAAATCTGATGAGGTTCAACAAGGAAAAGTGCAGAGTCCTTCACTTAGGACAGAAGAATCCCATGCACTGCTACAGGCTGGGGACAGACTGGCTAAGTGGTAGTTCTGCAGAAAAGGACCTGGGGATTACAGTGGATGAGAAGCTGGATATGAATCAACAGTGTGCCCTTGTTGCCAAGGCTAATGGCATATTGGGCTGCATTAGTAGGAGCATTGCCAGCAGATCAAGGGAAGTAATTATTCCCCTGTATTCAGCACTGGTGAGGCCACCTCTGGAGTATTGCATCCAGTTTTGGGGCTCCGCAATACAGAAAGAATGTGGACGAATTGGAGATAGTCCAGCGGAGGGCAATGAAAATGATTAGGGGGCTGGGACACATGCCTTATGAGGAGAGACTGAGGGAACTGGGCTTATTTAGTCTGTGGAAGAGAAGAGTGAGGGGGGATTCAATATCAGCCTTCAACTAGCTGAACAGGGGCAGCTCTAGCTTTTTTGCCCCCCCTCCAAGTACAATAGGCAGGCTGCCTTAGGCGGCACGCCTGCAGAAGGTCCGCCGGTCCCGTGGCTTCAGCGTACCCGCTGCTGAATTGCCACAAAATCCGCGGGACCGGCGGACCTCCCGCAGGCAAGCCACTGAAGGCTGCCTGACTGCCGCCCTCGCAAGGACCAGCAGGGCGCCCCCCCGCGGCATGCTGCCCCAGGCACGTACTTGGAGCACTGGTGCCTGGAACCACCACTGTACCTGAAGGGAGGTTCCAAAGAAGATGAAGCTTGGCTGTTCTCAGTGGTGGCAAATGATAGAACAAGGAGCAATGGTCTCAAGTTGCAGTGGGGGAGGTCTAGTTGGATATTAGGAAACACTATTTCACTAGGAGGGTGGTGAAGCTCTGGAATGAGTTTCCTAGGGAAGTTGTGGAATCTCCATCCTTAGAGGTTTTTAAGGCCCAGCTTGAAAAAGCCCTGGCTAGGATGATTTAGTTAGGGTTGGTTCTGCTTTGAGGAAGGGGTTGAACTAGATGACCTCCTGAGGTCTTTTCCAACCCTAATCTTCTATGATTCTAATACAGATCAAGAATCTACCTAAAGAGTTATAATCTAAGGATTGTGCTTCTATTGATTTTCTTTTCTTTGAAATGAAATTCTAATTTTCTCACTACAAAATTTTTTGTCAAAGTTTCAGATTTTCAAAACATGTTCGCCAGCTCTATAAGGCAATTAAAAGAAATTACATAAAAGTTTCCCTGAAAAATGTTCATTTGAAAATTCAAAAACTTTCAGCTTGCCCTCTGTGATCCCTGCTTTTAAAAGCACCCTAGTTCTGACTCAGAGCAGAGCACTGTAGCTTGGTCCTATTTAGGAGACCAAAAGCTCTAAGGCTAGCTCGCTATACAATATTCCTATTTCCTACTGAGTAGCAAGTGCTTAACAAGAGTCACAAATCATACAGTGTTGTACTTGCATCTAAAGAAACAGGACTCCTGAATTTAGTGCTAGAATGCCAAATTATTATTTCACAACCTCCAGGACAGAGAAAATACATGATGAAGTCTATATCATCAGTGGTGTATATTATTAGACTGTGTAGGCATTTGCAGTAATTCTGCAGTTCCATGATTATTTTGTGTGCATTTTTTCCCAGTATGAAGAATGGATTAGGGGCAAAGATTAATTGCCGAGATGTGATACAATGAGCAACGGTGAAAGAAATTAACCAAGAACAGTGTTCTTACCAGCCTCAAGCTACTGCAGTTTATTTTGGGCCACTTACATTTTTGGAACTGCCCTTGCATTAATTATATTAATTGAGTCCCAGACCATCCATTCCATTTTTTTTTTTTTGGTGCCCAGAGTCAATGCCAGGCCTATAATTACCCAGGTCATCCTGTGTAATTATAAAAAACATATAGAAATCTTTTAGCATATATCTGAAAGAGCAACAAAGAATTCCCACCCACTTTTTAGCTTGTTGGAAGTATGCTGTGAAAAATCCTAGGAAGCAAAGGATCACTTGTGTAATTTGTTCAGAACCACAGGAAAAATTCAATGAAAGTCAACTTATGCCAGTGTTCCAGTGTGGTTTCTGTGGGAAAGGCTTGGTCATTTGAACTCTTGCAGCAAGATGTGCATCTGATCCTTTGGGATTGGTAGAACTTTCTTATATGATGAATAAGATTTTCAGGAATATTCACCACATTTGACTTGGGTGTCTGGGTGGAGGCCCAAGGCTGGGTTACTTTAAGGGAACTGTGCTATTGGCTTCTGGGTGACCAGTAAGGTATTATAGAAGCTGTTTTGTGCTGGTTTGGTAAATCTAAATATTGGGATATCCACCAGCTTTGGGAATTATCTGCCCCATTCTTTACAGTTCACCCTAACTGAGTAACTTCCGTGCAGCTCCCTGAGATCCCAGTCACATATGGTCTTTCCATTCAATCCAGATACAGTAACTCTTCACTTAAAGTCGTCCCGGTTAACGTTGTTTCCTTGTTATGTTGCTGATCAGTTAGGGAACATGCCCATTTAAAGTTGCACAATGCTCCCTTATAATGTTGTTTGGCAGCTGCCTGCTTTGTCCACTGCTTGCAGGAAGAGCAGCTCGTTGGAGCTAGCTGGTGGGGGCTTGCAACCAGGGTGGACTGGCAGTCCCTCATCAGCTCCCCCCTTCCCTAAGTTCCCTGTGCGGCAGCCACCTAGCAGGCTATCAATTGTTGGACAGTTCAGCTGTCCCTCCCCCTGACTGCCATGTGCTGCTCCTGCCCTCTGCCTTGGACCTGCTCCCGGGAGCCTCCTGCTTGCTGTGCTGGGGAGGAAAAGGGGTGCTAATGTCAGAGTGTCCCCCTCCCACCCCGCTCCTGCTCCCTGCTCCTTTATCCCATCCGGCCATCGGCACAGAGCAGGGACATGACATGGCTCAGGACAGAGGGAGCTTGCTGGCACCAGCTGCTGTCTCAACTGGCTGATCAACTTAAAAATGTACTTAGAGTGGGGCCAGCGTACTTAAAGGGGCAATGTGCATCTCTCTCTCTCTCAAACACACAGTGTGTGGCTCTGTCTCTGTCTGCCATGCTGTCTCCCCTCCCTCCATTCGTGCTGCCTTGTAGAGTGTGAGGCTATATTAACAACAATGTGTTAACCCTGGAGGGCTCAGCTGAGTGCTAATTCATCATTTAGCAGTAAGGCATTCCCTGGGAAATATCCCACCCTCTTCCACCTTCTGACTTTACCACCTCAACTAAGCTACACAATCATCATTGCTGTGTACAGTATTACATTGTTTAAAACTTATACTGTGTTCATGTGTGTGTATATATATAATCTAGTCTTTTGTCCGGTGAAAAAAATTTCCCTGGAACCTAACCCCCTCATTTACATTAATTCTTATGGGGAAATTGGATTTGCTTAACACCGTTTCACTTAAAGTAGCATTTTTCAGGAACATAACTACAAAGTTAAGCCAGGAGTTACTGTAAGCTAATTTCTTCAATATCTCATATCTAGATTCTAAGTTGGGCCTTTATTATCCACTGTGGCAGAACTGGATGTGGTTTTCTAGATAAACTGTTAAGTATTATTATTATTATCTCAGTGAAGTCACTGATGTTCTCAGCAATCTCAGGAGAGTTATTCAGGAGAGACTAGACCTTGATGTGCATAAATTCCCATGATTCGGTATCAGGTTATACACACCATACCTGCACTTTGGTGGCAGACATTTTGTGTTAGCTGACTGACAAAAGTACTGTAACCCACTTTCTCTATAGCTTACAATCAAACGTTAATAATGAAATTCTATGTGATCCATTTATACCATGCTCATCACCACAGCATCTGAGTGTAATTACAATCCTCATCACCATCGTAAAAGGACCAGATACAGTCTCGTTTCCCCGCTGCTTCCCCTGAACCAGCCAGAACAAAACAGCAACGTGCCGTGAAAAAACTGCTACTTTTAAATATTTCAACCACAGCCTCAAAGGAACCATAGAAACAAACCTGCTTATTAAACTGTAAAATCTTGTGGTCTCATTTAAAGGACTATGTTTCACTATTTAAATTTCACTGTATTGGACCAGCCTTGTCTTGATATGCAGCAGTGGAGCCAGAATTCAGTTGCTGTTAAAATCTTGAACAAATGAAGAGCTAGTGCAAGTGATCAAAGCAGCATGTATTTCTGCCCTCATTCACTAACATTACAAACTAGGAAGGACTGCACAAATTGATCCCACTCCTCCATCCCCAAATGGTTCCAAACTATCAGTGTCGTGAGGCTTGATTAATTATTCTTTCTTTGTAAAGCAGTTTGGTCCTGGGGTTCAAGTTTTTATAAAAAGTGCAGTATTAAATAATAAACAATTACAACATTCACTATAAGGACAGCTCCACCAATCAGTGTTATGCTTTTATGTTACGTTAAACACAAAACATTTCTTTAAAGGAGGAAAGCAGAAGCATTACTTTGGCATCATTCTCATTTTAACACCTTATTCCCCAACCATCACTATCAATAAGCTTCTCTAGGCCACGTTCCCTCTGGTTGAAATACCGATATGATGCTTTGAGTGAAACCACTTTTATAACTGTCTAGAGGGGATCAGCTGAGAGCAATAACGCAGATTTTCTAATTGTCAAGGTTTTTCCCCCCACTTTGAACTTTAGGGTACAAAAAGTGGGGACCTGCATGAACACTTTTAAGCTTAATTACTAGCTTAAATCTGGAACGCTGCCACCAGCCAGAATTTAGTGTCTGGCACACTTTCTGTTCCCCCAAAACCTTCCCTGGGGAACCCAGACCCAAACCCCTTGGGTCTTAAAACAAGGAGAAATTAACCATCCCCCTCCTTTTCCCCCCAGACTTTCCCCTCCCTGAGTTGCCTTGAGAGGCTTCACACTGATCCAAACTCCTTGGATCTTAAAACAAGGAGGAATTAACCATCCCCCCTCCTTTCCTCCCACCAATCCCTGGTGAGTTCAGACTCAATCCCTTGGATTTTAAAACAAGGAAAAATCAATCAGGTTCTTTAAAAAGAAAGCTTTTAATTAAAGAAAGAAAAGGTAAAAATTATCTCTGTAAAATCAGGATGGAAAATGCTTTACAGGGTACTCAGATTCATATAAACTGGAGGGACCCCCCCCCCCAGCCTTAGAATCAAAGTTACAGCAAACAGAGGTAAAAATCCTTCCAGCAAAAAGACACATTTACAAGTTAAGAAAACAAACATAAGATTAATCCGCCTTGCCTGGCTATTACTTACAATTTTGAAACATGAAAGACTGATTCAGAAAGAATGGGAAAGCCTGGGTGTACGCCTGGTCCCTCTTAGCCCCAAGAGCGAGCAACGAACCAAACAAAAAGCACAAACAAAGACTTCCCTACACCAAGATTTGAAAGTATCTTGTCTTCCTATTGGTCCTCTGGTCAGGTGTCAGCCAGGTTTACTGAGCTTCTTAACCCTTTACAGGTAAAAGAGACATTAACCCTTAACCATCTGTTTATGACAAGGCCACATTCCCTCTGGCTGAAATACCGATATGATGCTTTGAGTGAAGCCACTTTTGTGACTGTCTAGAGGGGATCAGCTGAGAGCAATAACGTAGATTTTCTAATGTCCAATCTGGTTTTACAAATCAAAATGAAGAGGCTGCCATTACTTCCCTTCAGAGATTATCTCACAACCTAGTACAGCTGGAAGAGAAAGGATGGTCGTGTGGGAACATTCAGTTCCCAGCCACAAACTCTCTCTGTGACCTTGGCCAAGAAATGTAGAGCTTGTCTACACAGAAAAGCTGTACTGATTTACTTATCCTGGTGTAGCTAAAGCAATACCAACCCCTAGTACAGACAGCCCCCGCAACCTGAAGAAAATACTCACCAGCAACTGCACACCACACAACAAAAACACTAACCCAGGAACCTATCCTTGCAACAAAGCCTGATGCCAACTCTGTCCACATATTTATTCAAATGACGCCATCATAGGACCTAATCACATCAGCCACACCATCAGGGGCTCGTTCACCTGCACATCTACCAATGTAATATATGCCATCAGGAATCATAACATTCAAAAACCAGCAGGAGAACAGTTCAACCTCTCAGATCACTCAGTAACAGACTTAAAGGTGGCAATTTTGCAACAGAAAAGCTTCAAAAAGAGACTCCAACAAGAAACTGCTGAGCTTGAATTAATATGCCAATTAGATACCATTAACTTGAATTTGAATAGAGACTGGGAGTGGCTGGATCATTACACATATTGAATCTATTTCCCCATGTTAAGTACAGTAACTCCTCATTTAATGTTGTAGTTATGTTCCTGAAAAAGTGACTTTAAGCGAAACGATGTTAAGCGAATCCAATTTTCCCATAAGATTTAATGTAAATGAGGGGGTTAGGTTCCAGGGAAATTTTTTTCACCAGACAAATGACTATATATATATATATATACACACACACTGTGTATTGTGACAGACCCAGACCAGTGGGGTACAGGAATCCGGTAGAGGGCAAATATACTGGTCACTGGATGAGTAGTTTTCTGTTCCCTGAGTGACCAGAGCAGGGGCTGCACTAGAGTAATCAGGAACCTGCTAGAACCAGTTAAGACAGACAGGCTGATTAGATCACCTACAGCCAATCAAGGCAGGCTAAGCAGGGCACCTGGATTTAAAAAGGAGCTCACTCCAGTCAGGTGGGGAGGAGCCAGAGGAGAGGAAATGTGTGTGAGGAGCTGGGAGCAAGAGGCACAAGGAGCTGAGAGTGAGGGGGTGTGCTGCTGGAGGACTAAGGAGTACAAGCATTATCAGACACCAGGAGGAAGGTCCTGTGGTGAGGATAAAGAAGGTGTTTGGAGGAGGCCATGGGGAAGTAGCCCAGGGAGTTGTAGCTGTCATGCAGCTATTACAAGAGGCATTATAGACAGCTGCAATCCACAGGGCCCTGGGCTGGAACCCGGAGTAGAGGGTTGGCCCGGGTTCCCCCCAAACCTCCCAACTCCTGATCAGACACAGGAGTTGATCCAGACTGTGGGGAAAATCACTGAGGTGAGAAAAATCTGCCAATAAGCACAGGACCCACCAACATAGAGGAGGAACTTTGTCACAACTGGTGTCCGGGGTGAGATTTGGTGTGCACAGCGCGGCAGAAGGAGGAGGGTGATTTAAAAAAAAAAAAAAAAGTAGAGGGTTTATTTTTATTTTTTTTCACCACAATGGATGACTTAGTGCGGGCATTGATACAAGCTATGGCAGCCCAGCAGAAGGCTACCCATGTCCAGGCAGCGCCCCAACAGGAGGCAGTGCGGTTGCAGCAAGAGACTAATCGCCTGCTGATGGACCAGATTTCTCAAGACCGAGCTATGTTGTGAGAACTAGTGAACCAGGTAAAGACCCTTACAGAGCTGAACAGCGGCCATGAGAGGACGCAGATCCTATGGGCCAGCCATTGGCTGCAGAAAATGACGCGGGAGGATGATGTAGAGGCATACCTTCTGGCCTTTGAGAGGACATTCCTACGGGAGTCCTGGCCTCGAGATCAGTGGTCTGGCATCCTTGCCCCATTCCTGTGTGAGGAGGCCCAAAAGGCTTACTATGATCTGCCTAAAGAGGCTGCAGCAGACTACCCCAGCTGAAAGCAGAGATCCTGGCCAGATCTGGGGTAACGACCGCAGTGCGGGCCCAACAGTATCACGAGTGGAGTTACCAGGAAAACAAAACACCGCAGTCCCAATTGTATGACCTCATCCATCTTGCACGAAAGTGGTTGCAAACGGAGGCCCAGAGTCCGGAAGAGATACTAGAGGTTCTGGTCATCAACCGATACATGAGGGGACTACCGCCAGACCTTCGTGCCTGGGTAAGCCAGAACGAACCCTCCACCTATGATGAGGTTGTTGCACTGGTAGAGAGGCGAAGGACGGCGAGGGAGCTGACCCAACCAGTTAAGGAAGAGGCACCCCCGGTTAAACTAGCAGCACCAAACCCTAGAGCTCGGGTGCCTGGGCCACCAGGAGGGCCCAGGTGGAAAAAGAGAGGGCTGAAGGCCCACCAGAGGCCACAAAGAGTCAGAGCACTGAGGGAGAAGAGGATCATGATGTTAGATTGCCCAAACCAAGAGACGGGGTAATGCTAAGGGCTCCATATAGATGTTATGCCTGCGCAGAGTGGGGACATATAGCTGCACAGTGTCCCAATGCTGAGGAGCCGATGCAGTGTAACCTGGGGAACTGGGCAGACCCATGCTCCCTAGTCCACCTTGAGGGGGTCTCACTCACCCCACATTTATACACCATACCAGTGAAACTAAATGGGATAGAGACCACTGCACTGGTTGATTCGGGGAGTGCTATCACGCTTGTCTCGGGGAAGCTCGTCAAGTGTAGTCAGCTGCTGCAGGCTAAGCATACAGGTATAACATGCGTCCATGGGACAGTTGGTTATTTCCCCACCATCCCAGTAAAACTCGAGATTCAGGGGACTACTACTGAGGTAGCAGCAGGTGTAGTCCCTAAACTCCCATACCCGGTGCTTATAGGGAGGGACTTCCCAGGGTTTGGAAACTTATGCCCAGTAGGACGATTGGAGAAAAGGGGAACTCTGGAGTTAGTGAGGCTTCCATAGTAGACTGTCAACCCCCAGTCATCTCTGAAATATCCCTAGATTTATTTTCCATTCCCAGACAGGGTAGAAAGTCAAAAAGGGAAAGGAGGGCAGCTAAGGCCTTGGGAACCCGAATACTGACTCAAAGCCAGAAGGTCGCTCTCGTAGGTAAGCGGACCCGAGCAGCTGAAAAGGACGCCACCCAGGAGGGAGAAGCATCCAAGTCTGATCCCCACCCTAACGCTTCTGAACCAGTAGAGGCAACAGAGACTGGGCCCCTAGATCTTGGGCAGATTAGCCCAGGGAGAGGAAATTTTGGACGGGACCAGGCTGAAGACCTAAGGTACGACAACATTAGGAAGGAGGTGACTGAAATAGATGGGGTCCCCGTGGAAGGGAAAACCCTGGGACCAGGACCCTACTTCATAATGAAGAAGAATCTCTTATACCGGGTTGCATCAGTACAGGGGCAGAAGGTACAGCAGATCCTAGTACCTCAAAAATACCAGAACGCTGTATTAAGTCTTGCTCATAGTCATCTTTTGGGGGGGCATTTGGGGGTAGAGAAGACCCTGGCATGAGTCCTACGACGGTTCTTCTGGCCCGGAGTACATGAAGAAGTGCCGAGGTACTGTGCGTCCTGCCCAGAGTGTCAGCTGCACAGTCCCCGTCCCCACCTGAGGGCACCTTTAGTACCTTTTCCCATCATAGAAGTTCCCTTTGAGCGAATAGCCATGGACCTAGTGGGACCCCTGGAGAAGACGGCTCGGGGCCACCAATATATACTTGCTGTTTTGGACTATGCTACTCGCTACCCAGAAGCCATCCTCCTGCAGAACACAGCCTCTAAAAGGATAGCCAAAGAGCTGGTGGGGATCTTTGCTTGAGTGGGGCTATTAAAGGAGATAGTAACAGACCAAGGAACCCCATTTATGTCAAAGCTAACGAAGGACCTTTGTATGCTGCTCCATATACATACCATACATAGAACTTCAGTCTACCAACTGCAGACTGATGGGTTGGGAGAAAGGTTTAACCGAACCCTCAAGGCTATGATACAGAAGGTGGTAAGTCGGGACGGGAAGATTGGGACATCCTACTACTCTATCTTATGTTCGCTATCCAGGAGGTTCCTCAGGCCTCAACTGGGTTTTCCCCATTCGAGTTATTATACGGGTGTCACCCCCATGGCATACTAGATATCGCCAAAGAGACCTGGGAAGAGGAACCCAATGAGGGGAGAAATATAATAGAACATGTATTACAGATGAGAAACCGGATAGCCCGCGTCACCCCTATTGTATGGGAACATTTGGAAAAGGCACAGGAGGCCCAGAGAACCCATTGCAATCGCCAGGCAAAAGTCCGGCAGTTCCAACCAGGGGATCGGGTGATGGGTGTCGGTACCCACGGCAGAAAGCAAGCTTCTGGCCCAATGGCAGGGACCCTATGAGGTGGTTGAACCCATGGGGGAAGTAGCCTACAAGGTGCAGCAGCCAGGACGCCGAAAACAAGAAGAGATTTATCACATCAATCTTCTGAAACCCTGGCATGCACAAGAGGCGTGCATAACTGTCCAAAAAGACCTAACCCAGAAAAACAAGCCTTCCAAACAGGTGAGCGTGTCTCCCGATTTAACACCAGACCCAGAAGAATGAGGTGTCTGAGATAATCGTCCAGAACCAAGATGTGTTCTCAACAAAACCGAGTCGAACAACCGAGACATATCACCACATCGTCACGAACCCTGGGGCCCTATTGGGTGCCAGCGGCCAAAAGGGAGGAAATAAAAGCAGAAGTAAAAAAAATGCTGGAGTTGGGGATCACCGAAGAATCCCACAGTCAGTGGTCCAGCCCAATTGTGCTGGTGCCCAAACCTGATGGCACCACAAGGTTTTGCAATGACTTCCAGCGACTAAACAAAGTATCCCAGTTTGACGCATACCCCATACCTCGCATAGATGAGCTAGTGGACAGTCTGGGTAATGCTCGGTATTTGACTACTCTAGACTTGACAAAGGGGTACTGGCAGAGTCCCCTTGCAGAAGACGCAAAGGAACAGACTGCGTTCTCTACACCAGAGGGTCTTTTTCAATATACTGTCCTGCCTTTTGGACTACATGGGGCCCCAGCTACTTTCCAGTGCCTCATGGACAAGCTATTACGCCCGCATAACAGTTATGCTGCTGCCTACTTGGACGATGCGGTCATTCATATCCCAGACTGGGAAACCCACCTAGAGAAGGTGGAGGCAGTCCTTGATACCTTCAGGTGAGCTGGCCTTACAGCAAACCCTGCCAAGTGCACTGTAGGGTTTACAGAGGCCAAATATCTTGGCTACCTTGTAGGAAAAGGTCTGGTAAAACCCCAAGCGAACAAGTTGGAGGCCATCCAAAATTGGCTCCAACCACATCGCAAGAAACAAGTCCAGGCATTCCTAGGTGTAGTGGGGAATTATCAATGATTTATCCCCCACTTTGCCACAAGGGCAAGCCCCCTGACAGACCTGGTGAAAGCCTATGGACCTGATCTGGTGAGATGGTCTGATGCAGCAGAGGAAGCATTCACAGACCTACGGACTGCCCTCTGCAGTAACCCCGTATTGATAGCCTCTAATTTCACCAAGGAATTTATCTTGCAGACAGATGCATCAGAAGTAGGCTTGGGAGCCGTTCTATCACAGATGGTCGGGGAGGAGGAACTCCCAATTCTCTACCTCAGTAGGAAACTCCTTCTGAGGGAACAAAAATATGCAGTGGTGGAGAGAGAGTGCCTCGCCATAAAATGGGCCATGGAAGCATTGCGCTATTACTTGCTCGGGCGCAGATTTGTCCTCGTGACCGACCATGCCCCTCTTCAATGGATGCAGCGGAACAAGGAGAAGAACACAAGGGTGACCAGGTGGTTCTTATCCTTCCAACCTTTCCAGTTCCACGTGCAACACAGAGCAGGCAGCCATCACGGCAATGCTGATGGCTTGTCACGTGTGCACTGTCTGGCTTCCCAAGCTGCCCAACCCTTTGGTGTTGAGCAGAGGGGAGGGATATGTGGCAGACCCAGACCAGTGGGGTACAGGAGTCTGGTAGAGGGCAAATATACTGGTCACTGGATGAGTAGTTTTCTGTTCCCTGAGTGACCAGAGCAGGGGCTGCACTAGAGTAAATCAGGAACCTGCTAGAACCAGTTAAGGCAGACTGGCTGATTAGAACACCTACGGCCAATCAAGGCAGGCTAAGCAGGGCACCTGGGTTTAAAAAGGAGCTCACTCCAGTCAGGCGAGGAGGAGCCAGAGGAGAGGAAGTGTGTGTGAGGAGCTGGGAGCAAGAGGCACAAGGAGCTGAGAGTGAGAGGGTGTGCTGCTGGAGGACTAAGGAGTACAAGCGTTATCAGACACCAGGAGGAAGGTCCTGTGGTGAGGATAAAGAAGGTGTTTGGAGGAGGCCATGGGGAAGTAGCCCAGGGAGTTGTAGCTGTCATGCAGCTGTTACAAGAGGCATTATAGACAGCTGCAATCCACAGGGCCCTGGGCTGGAACCCGGAGTAGAGGGTGGGCCTGGGTTCCCCCTAAACCTCCCAACTCCTGATCAGACACAGGAAGAGCTGATCCAGACTGTGAGGAAGATCATTGAGGAGAGAAAAATCTGCCAATAAGCGCAGGACACACCAAGGTAGAGGAGGAACTTTGTCACAGGATATATATATATATACACACACACGCACGCTGTGTAAGTTCACACACACACGCAGTATAAGTTTTAAACAAAAAATGTAATACTGGTACACAGTGCTGCTGATCATGAAGCTTGGTTGAAGTGGAAGAGTCAGAGGGTGGGATATTTCCCAGGGAATGCCTTACTGCTAAATGATGAACTAGCATTTGGCTGAGCCCTCAAGGGTTAACTCATTGTTAATGTTGCCTCACTTTACAAGGCAGCAGGCATGGAGGGAGAGGAGAGAACATGGCAGACAGAGACAGAGACACACATCATGTGTGAGAGAGAGAAGCACATTTCCCCTTTAATTAGTTGACCCCAGTCTTAAGTACACTGCCATGTTAATTAGATCAGCTTGCTGAGACCGCAGCTGCTGCCTAGAAGCTCCCTCTGTCCTGAGCCCTGTCGTGTCCCTGTTCTGTGCAGATGGCTGGATGGGATAAAGGAGCAGGGAGCAGGAGCAAGGGGAGGGAGGGGGACACTCTGACATTAGCACGCCTCTCCCCCCTCCTCCAGTACAGCAAGCAGGAGTCTCTGGGAGCAGGTCCAAGGCAGAGGGCAGGAGCAGTACATGGCAGTGGAGGGAGGAACAGCTGAATGCTGGCAATTGATAGTCTGCTGGGCAGCTGCAGCACAGAGAACTTAGGGGAGCGGGGACCTGATAGGAGCTGATAGCTTGGAATCAGAGTGGACTGGCAGCCTCCCTATCTCCAACGGGCTGCTCTTCCTGCAAGCAGTGGACAAAGCAGGCAGCTGCCAAACGACATTAGAAGGGAGCATTGCACAACTTTAAATGAGTATGTTCCCTAACTGGTCAGCAAGGTAACAACAAAACATTAACCAGGATGACTTTAAGGAGGAGTTACTGTATCCTCACACTTCTTGTCAACTGTCTAAAATGGGCCATCTTGATTACCACTACAAAAGTTTTTTTTTCTCCTGCTGGTAATTGCTCATCTTAATTAATTATCCTCTTACAGTTGGTATGGCTACTTCCACCTTTTCATGTTCTCTGTATGTATATATATTACTTACTATATGTTCCATTCTATGCATCTGATGAAGTGGACTGTAGCCCACAAAAGCTTATGCTCAAATAAATTTGTTTGTCTCTAAGGTGCCACAAGTACTCCTGTTCTTTATATGGGCAATGTTTATTACTGTACAGAAAAGAGAATCATGAAACCAGTATGAGGCACCTTTATACCAGAATATCTATCCAAGTACAGCTTTTACAGGTAAATACTGATAAAAAATCATCCCCTTAACCAACATAGTCATACAGGTAAACTTTTAAATGTAGACCAGGCTTTTAAGCGAGCCTCAGTTTCCCATCATAAAATGGGCATAATAATACACCTAGGATGGGGCCACTGTGAAGATGAATTTATGAATGTGTGTGAGGTGCTCAGATACCATGTTGATGAGGAGCCTAGGAAAGGCTAAAACTAAAATAAATCTAATTGCTTTTCCTGCTATTCAGCCTGAATTTTCCTTGTCTTAATTTCATCCTATTACTACTAGCCATTCTCCCATGTGCCACACTAAATAATTCCCCTCCCTCCTTGGGATTTACACAGCCTTCACATGTTAGTGGACAGTTACCATGTCTCCCCTCATACACACATAACCCTTAGTTGTTCTTTAACCAAACTATACAGCTTATCTTAGCTCCTTGAATCTTTTTAGCCTCCTGCTCATTTTTGTTGCCCTTCACTGCACTCTCTCTACTTCTTCAGTATCTTTCTAGCAATGACTTGCCCAAACTGAGCTTACTACTCCCGGTGTAGTTGCACTGGGAACCACATAGACACCGACCGTAAGCAAAATGTGCCTAATGCAGCTTTGCTGTGAAGAATATCAAGCAGCTTAACAAACTCAATACCCACATGTGAAACACACATTCTCTAATTCATTTCTCAAGTCTCCAATTTCTTCCTTTTTGGGTAAGCACCCAGAACGGTCACTGTAACCACTGACAACTTGTTGACGGCTGCTACAATTAAAGGTGATGGATATATTTTGTAAGTTACTTTCAGAGCATTTGGGTGGTGGGAGGGGCCCTGGATCAGCATTCACATCACACGCCCTGTCAGTACCAGGCCCAGGCCAGGGAAGCTAATGATCCAACCAGCAGACCAAATTCAGTGATGAATCCTGGTCACGTTGCACATACTCTCAGAAGAGCATTTGGCAAATCAGTTCACCTTTACTGCTGAAAGGTGCTTAACATGTGATCTGGGTCAATTAAAAGTAAATAGAGCATTATAGCAAAACCCCCACCATTTCCCCTTGCCTCCAAAATGGGGCCCCCTAACAAGCTACCTTTACAAAACAATCAAACAATGGAGTGAAAGACATTTACTTCTATCTGTGGCTTCATTAAATTTGGCAGTTACATTATTTTTAATTCTACTATTGTACAAAGTGAGAGAAAAAACCAACACAAATGGCAATTCTGCAGTATGTATATTACATAATTACAGTAATTATATTGTCCTGATGCTCTCTCATAAATCAGTGACAGTATATATTTAATGAGCTCTTTCCTGGCGAGCAGGTCGCCCTTTCACCACATTCCCCTTCCCCCACCCAGTCATTCAGATTTGCAGCTGCATTGCAGAGGTATCTTAAAATAACACTAACCCCTTTGAAAGAACTGTTCCAGTTTCTTGTAAAAGTGACTCACCTTCAAAATGTAGGGCCTGATCCTGCAACTCTGTCCTCACTAGAAGCTTGATCCAAAGCCCATTGAAATCAATGGCAAGACTGCAGCAGACTTTGGATCAGGCCCTTGAATAATTGTTGTTCACATTAGGAGCTCCACTGGGTAAAGATTTGTTTGGTCAGACAGTATGGGCCAGATCCTGCAACCCCTTACTCAGTCATAATGTAACCCACTGAGCAGTATGTATTATGTGTCCCACCCCTGGGCCTGATCCAAAGAAGATACAAGTCTGCTACAGTTTCCAGCTAGGGGATTTAGATGAGGTACTTAGCACGTGTCTAACTTTAAGCACTGACTAAGTAGCTCCATGGACTTCCATGAGACTTCTCACAGCCCTGATTCCGCAAAGCACTTTAGCAGGTGCTTGAAGTTGTAGACCCCATTTCAACAAGATACTTAAGCATGTGCCCCCCATGATACTAAGCATGTGAGTATTTCCACTGACTTCAAGTTGAGCTTAAGTGATTTCTGAATCTGAACCAATGTGCTTAAAGTTAAGCACATGCTTAATTACCTTCTTAAGCTGGGACATTTAACTCAGGATGTGCAGGGCCATGTTTTCAGCTCTAGGGGTTCTAGGATCAATCCAGTGATGACCAAGAGCACAGTTGTTAATTATTCAAATTAGCAAGTGTTGGGCTTTCTGACCCACTTTGTCAAAGGTACTTAGACGCCTAACATCCATGGATCTGGGCCTCTGTGTCTAATAAATAAGAAAACATTTGCAATGGCCAGCATATGTTTTAACTAATCTACTGTCTGTGGTGAAGCTCAATGGAACATTGAGCACTTTGGAAAGTGATAAATAATGCTCATCCTAAAGGAGGACAAACTATGAATGCTTAACAATTTGCATCCTCTCTGTGAAGGAAAGTTCATAGCTTTCTGTAAGGGTGAAAAAAAAGGGACACAGATCATTCAATTTACTCCTTCCCAGTGAGAAGTGTTGAAAATGTCTCCTGAGAGGAAGTAAAAAATAAATATTACTACCATTAGCTGTCAGTTGACTTTTGCTAAAAACCTGTGTAGATATTTTAATGCATTGTTGGAGGAATATATTGAATACAGCCAAAGAGGAAGATACATGAAGCTGATTAGGCACAATAAACTGTGGTATGTTCTGGCTGAAATTTCTTATCCCACAGAATTGTCAGAAAATTCATTGCAGTACGGTAGAGGATAACAGTGCCCAACCTGATGGCTACCGATCATTTATGAGAATTGGTTTTTGTTTGCTTTGTAAATGTACAAATATAAGCTCCCAGTTTCACACTGTTAGAAAACAGGGCAGACACACCCAAACTGGAGGTATATTTTATAATTAGATTTCATCTAATCAGCAGCCAAAGTGTATGCTTGGATCACTATACTAGTTTACTATAGAGCCACAAGTATCAGACATGACGTGCATCTGACGAAGTGGATATTCACCCACGAAAGCTCATGCTCCAATACGTCTGTTAGTCTATAAGGTGCCACAGGACATTTTGCTGCTTTTATAGAGCCACAGACAGTCACCTTAGACACTCCAGACTATACTACCACCCAAACTGGACTTCTATGATATAAGGTTACTATAACCAAAAAACACCACACATTAGGTTCTCTTAGTCCCAAATGACCACTCACTTACCCCAGGTTAAGGTACACTTCAGATTTCACCAAAATCGCACTGGCAGCCAATCCTTTAGTAAACTAAACTAAAGAGTTATTAATTAAAAAAAAGAAATTAGAGTTATTAAATTGTTAAAGCAGATAAAATACATTACAGTTAGATCAGAGCATATAGTCCAAAGCAATAGTAGGAATGTTAAATATGCTAGTTGCCCTAAATCTCCCTGGATTGCCCAAAGTTTGGGGATCTCAGTCCTTTTGTTCAAAATGTCCTTCACCAGCCCAGAGATCAGGGAGGAAAGAGATGGGCAGGGGCCTTTGTCCTCTCCTTTTATATCTTGATCCATGTAGCTGGAAAAGTACTGGTTTTCCCATAAGGTTAAGCATCTCCATTGGGTATGTGCTTTTCCAACAGATCTTCATCGGAATTGGAAATCTTTGCTTGCACCCATCTGCTACCGGCCCTCTGAGGTGTCTTTGCCCTTGTTTACTGTTTCTTTGTTGTTCCTGACAAGCTAACCTGTAGGTGGTTTCTCAAGCTCACAACATGTTTGACCTTCAAACACATAGCAAAGTTTCATAACTTCACATGCAATAACGATACACACATTTAAACTGATAATAATTAAGGCTAAGATTTTGTCATGACTATTTTTAGTAAAAGTCATGGACAGGTCACAGGCAATAAACAAAAATTAATGGAAGCTATGACCTGTCCGTAACTTTTACTAAAAAATAACTCTGACAAAATGGGGAGTACGGGGATCCAGCAACCAAGGCTAGGTTTCCCCTGCCACCGTGGAGGCTGGGAGCTGCAGGACGGCCCCCCCTTACCTCCCACCCATGGCAGCTGGGAGCTGCAGGGTGACCATATGTCCCAAAAACTAAACAGGACACTCTCAGCAGCTTCCTTAACACCCCTCTCTCCCTAGTGAGGCTGTTGCCTGTCACTGGAACCCTGCTGCGACCCTGCTGGCTGCCAGCTCCTGTCCCATGGCCCCCAGGGCTGAAGCAGAAAATGTCACGGAGGTCTCTGGAAATCTCAGATTCTGTGACTTCTGTGACCTCCTTGACATAAGCATAACGTTAATAATAATACTTAGCAGAATACACCTTTTCCAGTGATACCTCACAAGGCACACTTTGTACAAGATTAATTACAATTTTGTAACAGTGGTGACTATATTAGTGCAGACGGTCACCTTCCCTTCTATACAGGTTCACACCCAATACTGCCTTTCAAACCAGCCTTCATTGGTTGGCTTATGTCTGGGAGGTGACATGGCAGAATTAGATCTTGACAACTACAAGTGTTCAAAACCAATGAGCCAGGCATCCAAAAACCCAGCAAGGTTGGCTTTAAAAAAATCACCAGATTTTATAGAAATAATATATACATCTTTACCTCGATATAACACTGTCCTCAGGAGCCAAAAAATCTTACCGTGTTATAGGTGAAACTGCATTATATCGAACTGGCTTTGATCCACCAGTGTGCATAGCCCCCCAGAGCACTGCATTACCATGTTATTTCCAAATTTGTGTTATATCGGGTCGCGTTATATCAAGGTAGAGGTATATACATATTTTCCTTCTGGTTTATGACCCTTTACAATTTATAAACTTTTTCTCCACAACCCCAAGGACTGGGAAGTTTTTTGTTTTTTTAGTTTTTAAAGGTGATTTTTTTTATGTGGTCACCTGACTTCAGGAGCTGGGGTTTTAAGAAAGATACCAAATGTTGTGTGACTCATGATAAATGTGCAAGAGTTGACAACACTGGGGATCTGAAGGAGGAGAAGGTCGTGGTTTATAGATTAGTCCATGGAGCATGTTCCATACAAAAGAGATGCCAAGGGAAAATAATGTGCAAAGCTGGTTGTGGAAGATGAGGTCAGCCAGCCAGCCAAGGCATTATTTGTGGAGTGGAGGGGCATTGTGATAAGATGCATGAGTGGCAGAGGCCCTGATTCAGCAAAAAATCTAAGCATGTGCCTATGCCCCTCTGGTTTCAATGGGATTTAAGCATATACTTAAGAGCTTTGTTGAATGAGAGCCTAAGCAGGGAGGGACAGAATTGTCACGGGCCTTTGTGTCAAGGATAACAGTCCTCTGTAATTATAAGTTCTTATGTGGGCAAAATTTTCCAAAACTTTGGCCTGATTTATAGATGCCTTAACTTTTATGTGCTGTCAAGGCTGATTCCCCACTCTGGCACTTTGAGAATTCCGCAAGGATTCTAAAAATTAATACTGGCCACTCCAGGCTGGTATTAAACTCCCAAGGTTACAGCTTCTCCCTGACTGTGGATTGGTAGATGCTGCCACCACCCAAGTGCAGAACCCCTTTGAGAGCCCAGGAAGGCGCACTTGGGAATTCCTCCCTCAAGCCCTTTCACCCACCCTCCGGGGAAGAGCTGAGAAAGAAAAAAATTAGCTGCCACCAGCTAATTAAACAACATGTACAAATCTCTTAAGACACAAAAATCCAATTCTATTCTTAAAAAAGGTAAATTTTATTAATTAAAAAAAAGAAAGAAAATACATCTGGGAACTCAGGCTATTGCTAGATTTTAAAAAGAGCAACTACAAAGATTAAGTACTAATAATAGTTTTCTTGAGGTCCAGCTTAAAGGTTACAAGCAAAACAAAAGCACCTGGGGTTAGCACAGAAGAATCCACAAGCCACACAGAAATAAAAAGCGAGAAACCTAATCATGTCTTCCTAGACATTTCTTGATCTATTTAAATATCTGGGGTTTCAAATGAGTAGTTTCAAGGTATGATAGTGAGGATTTTTCATACCTGGCCCAAGCTTCTTATAGCATAGGTGCTCCCTGTCCTCTCTCTAGCTGGTAGAACAACCATAGACAGACAAAAGGGGAGTTTTTTCCATTTTAAAAAGTTCTAGCCTTCCCATTGGCTCTTTTGGCCAGGTACCCATTCACTTCCTTTTACTATGCATAGCAGTAAGACTTTTTAACCATTTACAGGTAGAGCAATTAGAGAACAGCCACTAAGAGGGATTTTATAGCTACTGGCTAGCTGGGTGTCCATAAAACGGAGTTACCCTCCTCCCCCTTCATTTATCACATGTGCTCACATAGACAGTTTGGGCCAGATTTTTTAGAGGCTCTGAAGCCTCAATTCCACCTGAAGTCAATGAGAGCGGGGGATGCTTAGCACCTCTGAAAAGAAGACCCAAGAGGTCTTAAGTTGGGTGCCCCAAAATGGAGACCAATCATATTGACTAGTGTAGACCCTGAGGCTCAGATTGCAACCCCAAGATCCCTGCAGAGAGGAGCCCTCCATTCACGATGACCCTTCCCTTGGTCAGGAGGGCCCTCTGTGATGCTTCCCAGGGGAACTCAGGGATGGGACACACCTCACTACCACCCACCCTTAGTGTGAGGAAGCCTCATCTGGGCCTGCTATTGTTCAGTTCCTCAACCCCACCAGCCATGGACAACGCAAACATTCCCCTCTAGGCCTCCCAGACCTCACTGTCACTCTGTAGGTTAGTGACAGGCACACTCCAACCCCCAACCCTTCTGAACATCAACCTGGAGTGTCCAACCCTTAGTCCACTGGAGACTCACAGTATTTATACCGCATGCTGTTCCTTCATGTAGATTTTCTCTCTTGTAGATTTCACAATCACTCAATTTGCACCTGGCTGAGTGTGCAAATAAGCATACAATAAACAATGCACGATGTGTTTGGCAAGGAGATCGGTGTCCGTTACCTCCTGGCTGAAAAGAACATCTCCGAGGTACATCACTGCCTGTGACTTACCTTATCTCCAAGACCTTAAGAACATAATTTTTAGTATAGATACATAACTCCCTAAACATTATCTGCACATATATTTTGCAATTATGACCAGTGGGCTACTGGCTATCGGCAGAGACCTCACTTCCCCACCCTCCAATGAACTATTATGCAGATATCTGACCTAGGGAACCCCTGTAAAACTCAGTGCACTCCCTGTCAGTTGGTATCAAGGTGTCCTGGATCACACCCTCCTCTTGGGCCTCCACAGGAGGATTCTCGTTAGAACTGGGTTCCATGTGAGGGGAATGGGTGAGGATGAGGCAGGCCAGGGCTGGGGGCACACACATCACTTGGTCCTCCCCAAACGGGTTCCATGAGTTTACTAGAGAAAAGTAATCGAATCCTATGTAGTGCCCCTCCACACTGGCAAGCTCCTTTAAGGGGATCCTGGCAGCTGCTTTGGCTGGGGAAGGCCCAGATATCATGACTCCACTGAAGTGGAGCTTCCAACGAGCAGAGGATGGTGGCGGATTAGCCACTGGGCCAACAGGGCCCATGCCCAGAGGCTCCTGCCACTTGCGGAGCCCCAGAAAAATGGGTGGCCCCACACCCCAACCCCTGTCCCCACCAGGAGTGGCAGGTGAGGAGGAGCAGGGGGATCTGCAAGCAGAAGCAGGGCAGGGGCCCCCACTTGATCTGGCCCAGGACCTCACAAAACCATAATCCACCTCTGGCAGATAGCAATGCCCAAAGGCCAGAACAGCTGGTATCTTATACATCCCAGGGAGATCAGTTTGGGAGCAGAGCCACAGCACATTCAAAAGGGAGACAGCAGAAACCTGCCCCAAGTGGCATGATCCTACCATAATTAATGAAAAGAACCTGAGTTTGCCTTAGCCACTTCCTGAGGTGTACGTGTGGGGAATGGGTGGTGGGGGAAAGAGAAGGAGAGCTCTGTCCTTCAGTTAGGAGACTCTTCTTAGGTCAGGCTAAATAGAACCCACTTGAATAGATTTCTGCATCCCCATTTAGTGCCATTGTTGTTTAGAGGCGCTCCTGGATGCACACAAGCCCTGTCATTAGAATACGTGCCAAGATGGTAAGAGCGTGCAGACTGACTGAATTACCCTCTTCCTTACCCACAGAGGTGGTCCTAGCAGATTACGGTTGAGGTATGTTGGCAAAGACATGAGGCAATTAGCAGAATGTGGCAGATGGTCAGATAAAGTTTATTTAAATAAGAAAGTGTTCCAGTTTTTTACAGCACTGGGCCACCACACTGCTTTTGACAGCGGCAATTCCTGCTCTGGGAGGGTCACACAATCCCAGACTGCCTCAGTGTCACCCTATTTCAATACTTATCAAAGCAAACTTCAATAGTCAACTGCTGAGTTAGTTTTAAATAAAATATTACTGACTAAATAAGAAAATCATCTTAATTTGGGGGTGCTCTTCTCAAGCTCTTCAGGCCCACGTTATCAAATTTAGGTCCATTAATTCTGCATGACCAACCTGAGACATCTGAGCCCCTGTGTCAGAGGAGCATTTAAGCCTTAGCTTTATACATATGCTCAAGTCCCATTGTCTTCAACAGGACTTAGGCAAGTCCTTGAGTATTTGCTTGAGTGCTTCCTGAATAGGCTCTAGTTCAGAGGAGTATCTCTAAGAGTTTCAAGTTGAGTGCCCCAACATGGAGGCATCCCCAAATTGGGCTGCTTTTGGTAACAAAGGTTCTAAAATAATTTGAGAATCCTGGAGGGAAGCTCAAAAGGTCATCTAGCCCCACCACCCATGCTGAGGCAGGATCAAGTAAACCTAGACCAACCCCTGACAGGTGCTTGCTTAACTTGTTATTGAAAACCTCCAAGGACAAGGATTCCACAACTTCCCTTGGAAGCTTATTCCAGTGCTTAGCTACCCTTACAGTTAGAAAGTTTTTTCTCATATCCCCTGCTGTAGATTAAATCAATTATTTATTGTCCTATCTTTAGTGGACATGGATAACAACTGATATTCACAGTCATCTCTATAACAGCCCTTAACATAGCCAAAGACTTATCACGTCTCCAGTCAGTCTTCTTTTCTCGAGTCTAAGCATGCCCAGTTTTTTTAACCTTTCCTCATTGCTCAGGTTTTCTAAACCTTTTATCATTTTTGCTGCTCCTCTGGAGTCATTCCCAATTTGTCCACATTTTTCTTAAATTGTGATGCCCAAAATTGGACACAGTTCTCCAGCAGGGGCCTCATCAGGGCCGAGTAGAGCAGGACACTTATCTTTTGTGTCTTACATACAACACGCCTGTTAATAAATACCCAAATATTAGTCTTATTTTGCAAATGTGTGACATTCCTGACTCATATTCAGTCTGTGATCCACTATAAACCCCACATCCTTTCCAGCAGTCCTGCTGCCTAGTCATTTATGCCCTATTTTGTAGTTGGACATTTTATTCTTCCTTTTTAAGTATAGTGCTTTGCACTCCTTTTTTAATGTTCATCTTGTTGATTTCAGACCAATTCTCCAATTTGTCAAGGCTGTTTTGAATTCTAATCCTGTCCTCCAAAGTGCTGGCAACACCTCCCAGCTTGATGTCATCCGAAAATGTTATGAACATACTCTCCACTCCATTATCCAAGTCATTAGTGAAACTATGACTAGTACCAAACCTAGGGTAGACCCTTTTGGGATCCCATGATACACACTCTCCCCGCTGGACAGTGAATGACCGATAACCACTCTTTTAGTATGGTCTTGGCACCTACCTGACAGGAACTTCATCTGGGCCACCCTTCCCTACTTTGCTTCTGTGACACATGGCTCGATAGGATTAAGAGCCTGCAAAATAAATAACCCTCAAAAGACAGGTGGGGAGATAATGTTTGTCTCTTTGTGTATTTACATATGTATGAGGAGGGCCCACAATATAATCAACAGTCTCTGTCTGTGCTGTATTCTCATAATTCAGAGGTCAAAAGAAGATCCTAGCATTTAAATGAATTATAAAGATAGAATATCTCAATATTCAACTCTCTTTGAAATGTACTGTGAATGGTGGAGGAAAAAGCAAAGGGCCTTATGTTAATTCGTATAGCTAAGTATGGGTGATGGACCTCCTTCAAAGTCACCCTATTACCTTTTGTTCCCCAAGGAAATCCCAACTTGTCAAAAGACATGAAATTGTATAAAAGATCCTTGGGTCCTGATTCTGTCATCTCAGATCTGCTTAGGCTTCTCCAGGGGAAGTTTGAGTCACAAGATTGAGGTCCCAGTTATGCTGGTATGCCCTGAATGTGATATTTGGACTACAAACTATGAACTATTTCTGAAAGAACGCATTGCAACTACAAAGCTCACCGTCTCTGCTCTGAATCTGTACTTAAATGAATTGAACTCATGTCTGTATGTATATTGGTCTTTTAACCATACTCTCTCTCGCTTGTTTTTGTAATAAATTTTAGTTTAGTTAATAAGAATGGGCTGTACCGTGTATTTGGGTAAGACCTGAAACATTCATTTACCTGGGAGGTAACGTGTCTCATCCTTTGGGATTGGCAGAACCTTTTCTTTTATATGATGAAATAAGTGGGTACTGGATGGAGGCCTGAGGCTGGATCACTTTTGTTGTTTGGACTTCTGAGTAACCAGTAAGGTAATAAAGAAACTGTTCTATGCTGATTTGGTGAATCTAAGTATTGGAATATCCACCAGCTTTTGGGGGTTTGGCTGCCCCATTCTTTGCCGTTCACCCTAATTGAGTGACCACAGCTGGCTCCCCAGCAGGACCCCAGTCACAGCTTATAAGAATGTTATGCGGGATTCTGGCAAAAGCTGTACTGAAATCAAAACACATCAGGACTACAGCTTCTCCTCATTCACTGCCAATAACCCTGCCAAAAGAAGAAAATTAGGTTTCATTAAAAAGTTAGTTTAAAACTATCATGTAAGCTGAGAAGTGTTAAATGTACAATGTTATTCACCACTACAAATTTAAAGTCTTCCTACTCTTGCGCTTTTCTTCTTAAAATTTCAGCTGTCAAGAAAATATAATGACAATTTCAATAAGCAGCATATGTGGAGCTCAGGAGACATTTGGCTGTCAAATATGCCAAACACGCAATTCATAGCTGAAGGCAAAGAGAATCTGAAATCTGTTCCAAGGTTATAGGATCAAGTCAGCCTCCCACTTTAGACCCTCTTTATTATTTGACACAAACTGCCCTCTGTACTTCTACCTCTTCACTACTCATCATTAAAATGTTTTAGGGTTTCAGATGCTTCGAAAATTAAAGAAGAATTAAACAACCAGTCCCTGGTAGTTTGTGTTTATACCTGTACTGACATCTGGTGGTTATTCTGGGTAACACAGTATATATCAGGCCTCCCCCCTCAGATCACCATCTAGAAAATGATGGACCTGAGTGGTGGTATAAGATAGCTCACATATTCTCTCAGCAGATTTACTCCTCATCTATGCCAGGGATGATGAATTCCATGAGGGAAAAAAGGCTTATTTCTGATGTTTAATCTTTTTTCCTTTATCTGCATCACCAAGGAAGACTTCCCCAGTTATCCTCATGTATATATACAAATTGGGAAAGAAACTAAAGGCAGAGCTGGGTTGGTTGCTTGCACTGAGAATCAGGGTTGGATTAATCTTTTTGGGCCTGGTGCCAAACATATTTGTGGGCCCCCATGGAGGCAATGGAGCATGGCATGGGGAGGTCTGTCCTTGGAGCGAGGGGCCAGCCAGAGGCAATGGGGCATGGCATTGCAGGGCTGCCCTGCTCTGCCTAATGTGAGGGCACTATTTACAAACCAGCAGTTGCCAGACACACACTAGCCTCCCTGGTCCTGTGCTGCCAGCATGCCCCTTCCTCTCGGGGGTGGGCCTATGCCATACCACACATCCTTCCCCAACCCCCAGTCAACACCCCCACAACTCTCTGTGGCCAGAGCCCCCCAACCCACTATGCCCAGAACCCCCCCACACCCACCCACAAATGCATAGCACCCTGCACTCCACCACCAGCCCTGCCCACAGCCTCACAACTGCCCAGCACCCCCCACAGAACCCCCACTCCCCAGTGCCCCAACACACACAGAACCTCCCTACCCTTTCACAGCCCAGCACCCCTTCCCTACAGACTTCCCACAGACCCACTCCCCCAAGCCCTGCCTCCAGGCTGCACTCACTGGCCTTGCTGGGAAGCCACTGTGTTTGCTCTGCTGAGCTGGCAGTGCAGCCAGGGCTGGTCCCAGGGCCCGAAATCGCTCCAGCCCCTTGGGAGTGGCACAATCAGCCAGGCCAGGGCCTCCACCAGCTGGGCTCCCTCAATATGCACTTGCCTGAGGGGCCCAGCCAAGCCCTCTGCACTGTCTCCACCCCCTGCACCCCACCTGGCTGAGACTGGCCAGGCTTCTGCACCAGTCCCCGGTGGCTCAGCTCCAGGAAGAGGAGGGGTGCCCCACAGGTGATGAGAAGCAGAGATGATTGCCCAGAGCTGGAGGTGCACTGGGATCCAGCCAGGGGGCTGAGAGGAGCAGGGGGTGGGGCCAGGGCGTGGAGAGGAGCTCTCAGCCAGGCGGCAGGCAGGCTGAAAGTAGCAAGTGGTGGAATGGGGGAGCTAGCGAGGTCTTGGGGTGCAGTACAAGCAGAGTAGTCTGGGGCTCCTTCTCAGCATGGGCCTGGCTCCATGGAGCCATTGTAAACCCAGCACTGCTGAGAATCTATGTATTAGATTCATCTGCCTCCCCAATTGCACTGCTTTATCTAGCTAGGAGACAAAGACAGAAATTAATGTGTCTCCTGTTGTGTTTGTTCTTAACTGATCCACATGTAAGATAAGGGTATTTGCCCCTTACCACTTCCTGTTTTCATTGTTGCTCTCAAATGATTTCCCAATGAGGAATAAGTCTCTTGCTGTTAACTTTTTAGAAGAGGAAATTAAATCTGGCGTTTCAGTATTAGCTGATGGAACATTCTTCTATTCCATTGTATCATTTTACCACCTACTCATTGTTTTCTTTACACAAATGCATCAAAGGAAGTATGTTCCCGGCAAGAATACTTAATCATAAAGAAGGTGAAGTTAACTTGGGTACAATACAAACTGAATCTCTGCCTAATTTGGCTGAAAAGAAGGGATGGGGAATATAGAAATTATTCCACCCATTCTTACAGCAATTTTCAATGTGCCAAAAATATTGTATACATATATGGAGCAATCCTATATGAGGAAACAGTTGTGTAAAAGCTCACAAGAAACATGTATTTTAATTTTATTTTTTACACTAACACAGAAGTGCCCATCCCAGCCTCTGGTGGCCCTTAAAACATGCAATTTTGAAAAATTAAAAAACACACAATACCTAGCTCTGAAAGAACACTTTTCATCAGTAGAGCTCCAAGTGCTTTACAAAGGAAGTAAGCACCATTATCCCCATTTTGGGGATTGGAAAACTGAGGCACAGGGAGATGAAGGGACTTTTCCAAGATTACCAGCAGGGAATGGAAACCAAGTCACCTGAGTCCCATTCTACTGCTCTACCCACTATGCCATGTTGCCTCCCAGCTTTGCCCAAGTACTCCCAATACAAGGTACTCCAGCAGCAGGAAAAATCTAAGTAAGAACTTAACACCAACCTCCCATTGAATATCTGGTCCTAGGTTATTGTTCCTCAAATATCTTACTTTGTATTTTTCCAAGATGAATCTCGGCCCCTCTGAAGTTATAATGGTGGTATTGAGGTAGTGCCTGGTAGACCCAGTCATAGACCAGGATCCCATTGTGCTAGGTGCTGTACAAAACCAGACTCTATTTACTCAAAAAGCTCATAATTCAAGTAACTTCCTAAATTCCAAGGACAATCTTGCATCTAGTCCCATGCACCCTCATACAGCCCCACTGAGGTCAATAGGGGCTCAGTGAGAACACAGGATCCACTCACATGGAACAAGTTTCTGGACCAGGGCCTCAATATTTCCTACCTGTCTCTAATTATTCTAGGCTCCATTATATTATTTCTCAGTGAGGTTTGAAATAGTTCTCTCAGTTATGACATAATGCAAATTTAATTAGGGTATTTATCCCTTCTTCCAGCTCATTAATAAAGAAATTATTGGTGTGTTCTCTCAATTTGGTATCATCACCAATTTACAGTCCTTTAACCAGTTTCCAATCCCTGTTCTATTCTGTCTATGCCAGTATCATTTTCAAGGAAACTTTTATGACATACTAACAGTTGCATTAAGAAAGACTAAATATATTGAGCCAGTCTTGATCCAAAGGAGTTTTGTTGATGGTACAAGATATATCTTTAAACTAGTGCATTTGCAATTTGATTTTAAAAAAGAAAAGCAGCATAACAAATCTGCCTGGCATTATCTGTGCCTTAGGGATAGGATTTCAGCAGAAGCAAAGGTAGGCCAAAGGTGACTGCTTTTGAAAGCCACATCCTATCAACCTGGGCTACTCATGGCACATCAGATGTGCAGATTCTGCGGTCCAATCGCTTCTGTTTAATTTCACATTGTTTCATTTACCCACAGACTGATATGAAAAATTTTAAATTAGTCCAAACAATAGAAAACTCTTTCACTGGGACCAAGACCAGCCAGCTATTGCATGTTTTACTGGGTATTTTTACAGTTGTATAAATACTTCTAAATTATCTAAAAAGTTTTTATAGTTTTGAAATGGAACTGTGAAAAAAAAATCAGTGTAATTACATCCTAGCAAATATTGTGATTAGTCAACAGAGATGAATGAGTCATTTACAGGAACCTAAACAGAAGGGAATTATTTAAAAGGACACACAAGGGATAAAACATTACGACTGGAACAAATTTCCAATGTCATGGACACAACACTCTTTCCCTCAGAATCGGCTGGAGTGTGGACATTTACTTTAGTGGAAGCATGATTTGGCCCTTTGTAGGGAAACAAGCAGACTTCAAACCAAACCAAACCTGTGCTTTCACCACTGCCCAGGGCAATGATTTGGGGTCTTATGCCAAGGTAAAATCCAGCTGACCCCACCCCGACTTCAGAGCTTTTTACTTCAGTGGGGCCAGGATTTCACCCACTCAACCCACTGAAGCACCTGACTCCAAATGCCCTGACTAAGAGACAAGTATCGGAGGGTGAATTTGGAGACAATTAAGCTCATACCTTGGCAGTGTGAGAGAAGGCTTTTCTCTTCCACCTTGATTTGTTATTACACTAGTCCAAGCAGGGAGATAAAACACTACAAAAATGTTAAAGCGCAATTTACATAAATTCCAAGGTCTTCACAGGTTGTAAACCAGGACAGGATTAAATGACAAACAGCTAGCACTGCTAAAATGATTCATACGAGAATAAATAAGAACCTGGTGGCCATGCGCTATTATTTCCATTTTTAATCAGTTTACACTTTTATTTTAAATGACCAACAAACTGTGTTATCTGGTGTTATTTAAACAGTACTGTAATCTCAAACCCTTTCTCCTAACCCCCTCCAACTACTCTGGAATCCCATGAACACTTGGTCACGCTCTGTTCTCTGTTACACCAATATAATTATTGTTGCCTCCTAATGGCAATTTTTAAGCATTGGCTGTGGTGTTTATGGTCCAAGATAAAACTCAGAGATGAAGAGTCCCTTTTAGCCTGACATGATCTGTAATAATGCAGTAATTTTTAGAGGGGATAGGGTGAGTATTCAGGCATGGGACTTTCCTTTAACCACCCAGTTCTAACACAAGATATCAAGAGGGATTTTGAGTGGAATAGATTTTTGAGTGGATAGATGGGCTTTAACCTGCTACTTCTTTCTCACCTGCCATTTGCACAGAAAAGCCTCCCAAACCCCACCTCTCTGGTGAATCTTAGCTTTTGAGGTTTCCCCACAACTTCCACAGAGTCCTTGAAGAGCACTGTTAGCTAACCCACCAACACAGAGACTGAGGATGTCACTTCTAACATTCTAGCTCCCATCAGGACCAAGAACAAATGCTCCAAGTCGGAAAGAATCTCAGTGTATTAGCATGAACATACCAATAACTGAGCCACCAGGACGGCTTACACTGGCACCATTTACACCACTCTGAACATCAAAGAAACAGCTGAATGCTGCAGTTATCAGGAGCAACAAAAGATTCTACAAAATGGTGAACTATCCTGAACCAGTAAAACACTGAAAGGAGCTCAAATGTTGTGAATTTCAAAGGAATTGCAGGGTCCCCAGTGCCTTGCAGGATCTCATCCCATACGGGAAAATCTGAAGACATAACAGAAGTCTAAAGGTGGAACTCTACTAGGAGGAAAGGGCTCTGAAGAACATGCAGGAGAAAAACTGGAAAACCTAAGAGGAGTAGTTGGACGCAGCAAGCAAGTTTGGCAAATTGAGATGTTTCATAAAATAAAATTAGTGATGCTATAAGATACATAATCACCTTTGAAACAGAATTTTACAAGTTTTATGCACAGCAAAATATACAATTTATATATTTTTGTGCTAATAAAATACACGTTGTGTGAGCCCTAAATATAAAATTTTCCCATGTTGAGATGACTAGATTTGATTCTATGTAAAAATATGATCCTTAAATATAGAGCTATTTCATGTCCGGTGTACTAGTTTTCACTTTGACCTAGAAAATGAATTTGGCAGATTTAATTTAAAATCTTTTCACGGAAGTTCCATAAAGAAGCACAAGAGAGTCACTAAGACTGGACAGCCTGTGATTTTGATTCTCAGTAATTGATCTACAACATAGGAGGCATGTTAGGTTTTGTGGACTCCAACTTCACACTGTGCAAGAAGTAAAGGGCATAATTCATTGCAGGGCCTCAAGCTTTTTCAATGCCTGGAAATTATTTGTGAACTGACAAATCATAATTCACACAATCTAATGCTGAATTTCTGAGCTGCTTTGCAAATTGGAACATCAGGGCTGCATTTATACTTCTGTGGGTCTTTTGGTCATCACTGCCAATGATGAAAAGTCTCAGTGACTTCATGTTCAGCGATAGGATGTAGCATTTAAATGTACTGTTCTTCATCTCTGTCATTCATGAGCAGTGACCACTTGCCATCTTCTTCCTCTCTAAAACCGCCAGGTCCTGGCAGCTTGTTTGAAGTCAGAGAAGAGAGAGACACTTGACTGATCTGATCCCAGGCAGTTTGCCTGGGTGAATCCCGTCTCCTGTCGTCCATCCCAATGTGAACACTGATTTGGGAAGGAGTCAGTGGCTTCATGTGGCCTTGAGCTTTTGCTTCATACCTTTCAGTTCCTGGCTTCTTGTAGCTAGGAAAAGTGGAATAGGAAAGTTTAGGATCACCCAACAACTGTAAGAGCCTGTGTAGAGAACTGAAAACAGTCAGAAAATGTTGGGCTTTTCTAATTAATCATCATTAAAGGCTACGACTGTGTCATGGAGGTTGTGGAAGTCATGGAATCCGTGACTTCCAGAGACCTCTGTGACTTCAGCCTGCAGTGGCTGGGAGCTGCAGGGTCTCCTCACAGATCCCAAGGTCAGTGGAGAACCCAGCAGCTCCTGGACACTGTGGGTGGCGGGGCTCCCCAGAGCTCCAAGCAGCAGGGGGACCCTGCAACTCTGAGCCATCACAAATGGTGGGGGCTCTAGAAACTCCGAGCCAGGGCCCCACAGCTGCTATAGGCAGTGTGAGGGCAGCCTCCCATTTTATCTGGATATTTTAGTAAAAATCAGGGACAGGTCATGGGCTTCTGTGAATTTTTCTTTATTGCCCGTGATCTGTCCGTGACTTTTACTAAAAAAAATCTGTGACAAAAATCTTAGCCTTACTCATCTGCTACTTGCACTGCAGAAGAAGCATTAATGACACAGTACTGGTCACATCATGGACCATTTCCTTCGTGGATCTTGTACACCCTTATGCTCTGGGACAAGAAAAACCCAGGAGTGGCAAACATTTTAGGTACTCTCCACAGATGTTTTGAAAAAAGGAAGCTTCTAGCCTTTCTGGCTGCTAAGGTAATTATCCTGCACAGTACAAGGCATTACTGTCTCATTGAGTCCAGAGCCAAATATGTTTTGGATGATTCTGTAACACCCTACCACAGGGGTCGGCAACCTATGGCACGGGTGCCAAAGACGGCACATGAGCCGATTTTTAATGGCACGCTGCTACCTGCTGAAGTCCCAGTGTTAAAAATCCGGCCCAGCCTGGTCCGGCCTGCTTTTCTCTGCCCCCCGCCCCCTCTTGCGGGGGCAGAGGACAGAACCTTGGTCCTGCCAGCTCCCCTGCCTCTTCCCGCAGTGTGTTGGATTCCTGCCCCTCCTCCTCCTCCTCTCCCTCCCTCCCTGCAGGCCTGCTCCTGGTGGAGGTAGGGCCTTGGGGAAGGGGAAGGGGAAGGGAGAGAGGGGTGGAATAGGGGCATATCCCCTCCAGCCCCCTGCCATGAGCACCCTACGACCCCAGTCCACCTCAAGCCCTCTGCCCTGACCCCCCCCCACACACACCCAGCCCTCCGCCCTGAGCCCTGCAGCCCCGCACACACCCCGGTCCCTGCCTCGAGCCCTGCCCCCACCCCCATACACACCCAGCCCCTCTGTTTGACTCCTTCACCCCCCTACAATTCCAGCCCTGACTCTGGCACCCCAACACATACCCAGCCTGCCCCCTACTCCCTGCCCTGACATCTGCACCCCCCTCACATGCCCCCAGCCCTCTGCCCCGACTCTGGCACCCCCCAACATATCCAGCCCCCTCATCCCCATGCACCCCCCACATCCTGGACTCTTGCACCCCCCACATCCCCACCCTTAGCACTAAACGGGAGCTCCTGCACCCCTCCTTCCCCCACATTCCCACCTGCACCCCTTGCACCAAATGGGAGCTGCCCAGGTAAATGCTCCACACCCAAACCTCCTGCCTCAACCCTGAGCCCCCTCCCTCATTCTAGCTCCTGGCCAGACTCTACACCCTAACCCTCAGCCTGCTCCTTTATCCCCAGCCCTGTGCTCAGTGCACCCCCACCCTCAGCTCAGTGCAGAATGAGGGGAAGAGAATGGGCCAGAACCAGGGAGAAGGTAGGTACCCACTGTATGTGGGCAGGGCCGGGACCCCAACCGGCTGTGGGCTGAGCGGGTCTGGCAGCTGGGATCCCGGCTGGCAGGAGCCAGCAGATGGAACCCCTGAGTGGCAGTGGCCTGAGCTGCTCAGCCCACTGCCAATCTGGGGTCCCAGCCACCGGCCCTGCACAGCCTACTGCTGGTCTGGGGTTCTGGCTGCCGGACCCTTGCCAGCCAGGGTCCTGGCTGCAGGCCCCACTCAGCCTGCTGCCGGCCCAGGTGAACAGAACCCCAGACCAGCAGTGGGCTGGTGGCATAAGATCAACATTTTAATTTAATTTTAAATGAAGCTTCTTAAGCATTTTGAAAATCTTGTTTATTTTACAATACCAGGGCCAGCTGCTTGGGCGGCCGTGGACCTAGCCACACTGACTGCTGCAGAAGTCATGGAGGTCACAGGAAATAATGGAATCTGTGACTGCCATGACAAACATGGAGCCCTAACTATCAACCACCAAATAGAATAAAAGTATTTTTCTGTTGCTTTCCCTTTCCCCCTTTTTCTCTGGCTAATTTATAGCTGACAAAAGAAAAAGAAATACTAGTATAAATCCATTGGTAACTCATTTTTAAAAAGCATCCGTTAATGATGAATTTTAATGGAACAGCTGTTTGAATGATTTGCCATCATGAGCTCATTTGGTATTCACCAAAAAACCCCACTGATCATCAACTCAGTTACTATTTAAGTAAAACTCAAATACAGCGGCACAGGTGTTGTGCCTTGTCAAAGTTTTAGCCCTTACTGAAAGAATAATAATTGCAGTAGGAATTTATCAAGCATTCTCTTTATAATGAGATTGCTCTTTATGGGAGGGAAGGGACCAAGGATTAGATAAAATAGCCCTCAGCTAAAGGATCATTAGGTAATTTTAAGTTTATGGCAGCCCATAGACATGTCTCTAATTTGAGCTCCAAAACCAACAGTCTAGAGTTGCTCAGTGCTTTGTGCAAAAACTTACCATTTCAGTTGCAGGGAAGATAGCACCACAGATACTGAAGAAGCTGCCATTGCTGCTGACCCCATCCAGGGCTGCAGCACAATTCCAATAGGCATGAACACTCCTAACAATGGAGAATATATCAAATCACACTCACATTACTATGAAATTTAGTCTCTGTCGCTTTAATTTTAAAATGGGGAAGTCCAACAGTTAAATGGACAGATAGTCCCACAGCGTGACTTGTGGGGATTTCTATAAACAAGGATATATCAAAATAAATTTACATGAGGTTTTCCAAACACAGGCTCTCAGTCCTGGAGTTGGATCCAGATGAGTAGACCCTCTTGCGCCCATAAGTGCTTTGTGCAGATGCCAGGGTCTGTTCCTGCATGGATCCAACTGCAGGACTGTGGCCAAATGGTGCAACATGCTATTTGTCTCTCTCTGCTACTATTGCAATAAAGCAAAGCAAACAAATGAGAAAAGCCTGTGGGGCGAGGGGGGGATGAGGGAGGATTATTGAGGATAGAAGAGAGGACTGCTCGAAGAGGTAGGTTTTTAGGAGGGATTTGGAGAAGGAAAGTGTGCTTGATGGAGGACAACAGGAAGAGTGTTCCGAGTATCGTGATAGAAAGTAGGCAATTCGGGAGCGTGGGTGGGGGGAGAGGGAGGGAGGCAGAGGAAGGAGTAAGCTGAGAGGACTATAAAATAGGGGAAAGAGAAAACAAGGGTAGGAGGCAAGGTTATTTAGGGCTTTGAAAATGAGACATTTGAGGCAGAAATAGGGATGACAGGAATCTGGTGGAGGGACTCGAGGAGGGGACATAGTCATAGCAGTGAGAGAGAATGTTTACCTTAGCAACAGCATTCTGGGCAGACCTAAGGGGACTTTGTGAGGCAAGGAAGCTAGAAAGGAGAAAGTTACAGTAATTAAGGCAAGATGATGACAAGGGTATGAAGAAGAGGGTTATCAGAGGGGACAGGAGGATTTTTGAGATCTGAAAAAGAAAGAAGTGACCTTCTCAGTGGTCTGATTAGCTGCGTGTCTCATTGTGCTTTACACTGTGCTTAAAAATAAAAATGCAGGGCCCAGTCCTGAGTGCCTGAGTCAATGCCCTCAAGATCTGTAAGAAAGGCAGCCAGTTAGAAATGGCTGGGCTGGAGGCAGATAGGCAGCCCTCTCCTGCCATCCTTCGTGTCACTTGACTTACACTGGAAGCCATCCGAGGCAGGGCTTTTTTTGTTGTGTTTATACAGTACTTGAATATGGGTTCAAAGGTTGGCTCACGGTGAGTATTAGGGTTGTTGTATGCATGTATAAAGACAGCCTTCAGTGCCATAGCAGAGCATCAGATTTTGATATTTTCCAGGAGCTGTAATCTTTAACACACCCCTGGGAGGCAGACTGTAATTATTATCTCACTCTGACTGGTGGGCTTTGTGTGATTTGTCCAAGGCTGCACAACCAATGGGATTCAGGGTTGCTGGAGCCATGTTGGTCCCAGGACAGAGAGAGACAAGGTGGGTGAGGTAATATCTTTTATTGGACCAGCTTCTGTCAATGGAAGGGACAAACTTTTGAGCTTCACAAAGCTTTCCTTCAGGTGTGGGGAAGGTAACCAGAGCATCTATGTTAAATACAAGTCAGGACAGATTGTTAAGCATGTGGTGTTCACTCGTGCTGTAGGTGACCACCTAAAAGAAAAAAAAGCACACCAGAAGCTATGGACTTAACAGAGACACTGGCTTTATGGCTCACTACAACAATTTGTAACAACTTACTACTGGCTAATCCTTAACTGTCCACTTCATTTTAAGTGGTCTCGCTTGCATGAACCCCTTATGCTCAACAATCTGTCCCATCTCGTATTTAGCTGTGACACTCTGTATACCTTCCCCACACCTGAAGGAGAGCGTGATGAAGTTCAAAAGCTTGTCCATTCCACCAGCAGAAGTTGGTCTAGTAAAAGATTATCTCGCCTACCTTGCCTCTCCCAACAAATTGGAGTCAGATCGGAGAGCACGACTCAGAAGCTCTTTGACAAGCTGAGTGCCAGCAGTCATCTACCTGCCGCTATAGGTATCCCAAGCAGATTATAAATTAAGGCAAGGACCAGATTTATTCGTATTCTTCTTACTGTCCTCTTTGATAGATGAATACTAGCCACCACATCCAGTAAGTCATTCTGCAAGACAAAAGCACAGTGAGACAATTCTTCACAGCCCCACCCATGCACACTTCTCAGAACTGACACAAGGAAAAAGATTACATTGACCAACTGAGCTCACTCGAATAAGAACGACATCTGCAGCTTCAATGGCAACATCCGTGCCTGTTCCAATAGCAATGCCAATGTCCGCTCCAGCCAATGCCGGGGAATCGTTGACTCCATCTCCAACCATGGCAACCTTCTTCCCTTTATTCTGGAGTTCCTGAACCTTCGCGACTTTGTGAGAGGGCAGAACCTCAGCAAAGACCTTTTTGATGCCAACCTACAAGTGGGGAAAGGAGAAAAAAACCCAGTAGAGTAGAAAGTACAGACAAGCCTTCTGATATACCTTAACCATGGAAAAGAAAGATTAAAAAGTGATGATTATTCTGGGTCAAACTTGCAAGGAACAGTAGAATCCCCCATGCTTGAACTCCACTGACGGCTACACTAGCAAATTGCGAGGACTCTGAAGGGCAACACAATTTTCAGACAATGGGACTGAATGCAGTCACACCCAGAGTGGCAGCTGCAGAGATTACAGGCTCCAGCAAGCAAAGCTCCTCCTTGATTCAGGCATTGCCTAGTACTGCAGGTCCTACTGTAGTGCTTCCTTGGCAGAACATACAAGGCAAGTGCTCTAAGGGTTAACTCAGTCATTTTCTAACCAGGTAAGTATTGATGTCCTTTGGCATCCCCCTTCCCCCATTATTATGTATTAGTTAGGATACTGTAGCACCAAGGAGTCCCAGTCAGAGGCCAGGACCCCATTGTGCTAGGTGCTGTACAAACACAGTCCCTGCCACAAAGAGCTTATAATGTAAGTATAAGACCAGAGACTACAGAGTGATATAGATAGATGGGAGATTATGAGCCTTTCTATATTTGTGATCTAGACATAGGAGTCATAAATAACAGGCATCTATATTAGTAAATATAGTGAAACCTTCATTATTCGAAGGTCTCAGGAAAACATAACAATATACAAGGAGAATTACAAGTGTTGTGCATGAGCAAAAGAAAGCTGATGTTACTGTAACAGACAAGGGGATTACGTACCACGCTATTGTCCAGTTTGGCTATTTGGTGGATTACTTAAATGAGTAATTGAAGGTAACAGTAGGAGCAATAGTAAGAAAGAAGGAGAGTAAAACAGAAGGAAAGATAGGAGCACCAGAGGGAGAGAAAACACAGAAAGGGTAGAAGAGTGGCTAAGTAGAGCGATGATGTAGCTATACCTTGGTAGGTGACATCTATGGGCTCTGATCAGATAGAAGTTGCTGTCTGTGCTTTAGAAAGCAACCATGAGTAGTAACAACTCTGCCTAAGGGGCTGATCCTATTACCACTGAAGTCAACAGCAAAACTCCCATTAACTTTAGAGGAAGTAGGACAGGGCCTGAAAGGAATTTTCCTATGTCACCAGAAGGAACACTACCTTTAAGTGAAGAAAGTAGGAGGCTAACCATTAGGGGGGTCAAAAACCAAAAGCCTGCATTAGTCTTTTCTCTTGGGAGCTTTAGCGAACTATCCTAGGACTCAGTTATTTGAACAGGACTTCATAGTATGCCCAGCTTACTGCTCACTTCCAGTTCATTTAGCAACTTCCTTCTTGGCACCATCAAAATGGTTTTACAAAGCTGTGCTTATGGCTCATAAAGTCACAGGAAAAGACTGCAAAGGGGCACAGCAACTGCTGGGGTCTGAGCATCCACTGAGCAGTGCTGAATGCTCATTTGCTCTTCCATGGGAGCTGATGGAAGCTCTGAGACTCCCTTGTCTGCTAGCTTCCACTGTAACTCAATTGCATGAGCCTACCTCAGGGGTAGGCAACCTATGGCATGGTTGCTGAAGGCGGCATGAGAGCTGATTTTCAGTGGCACTCACACTGCCCGGGTCCTGGCCACTGGTCCGGGGGGCTCTGAATTTTAATTTAGTTTTAAATGAAGCTTCTTAAGGTTTTTAAAAACCTTATTTACTTTACATACAGCAATAGTTTAATTATATATTATAGACTTATAGAAAGAGACCTTCTAAAAATGTTAAAATGTATTACTGGCACGCGAAACCTTAAATTAGAGTGAATAAAAGATGAGTCGGCATACCACTTTTGAAAGGTTGCCGACCCCTGGCCTACCTAATTGTTAAACTCATGAGGGTAGAGATTGTCTTTTTCCCTCCGTGGTGTAAAACAGCTTGCACATCCATGCAAAGGCTAAAACAAGTCACACCACAGTTCGCTGCCCCAGACCGAGTGTTTAGAACGGACAATATATTTGTTTTAATACAAAAGAAGAGTACCTGAGTGGCAATTGCTTTTGCAGTTTTTCTGTTGTCCCCCGTTATTAGCACCAAGTCTATTCCCATATTTTGCAGGGTGTGCACAGCGAGCGCTGCCTCCTGTTTGACGGTATCAGCTATCACGATCATTCCACACAACGCACCTTCAGAAGGAAACAAACAGTCTCAGTTAAACAAACCGCTGCAGAAAGGCACGGAAAGCAAAGCGGGACCACAGGCATGTCTATACTGCAGCTGGGAAGTGTGGCTGCAGCACGTGGAGATGTACCCAAGCTACCTTTGATCTAGCTAGCTCAGTTCACAATAGTAATGAAGCTGCAGCAGCATGGACAAGCCCCACCTGCCCAGGGCCTTGGGTACATACTCTATTGGCCCCACCTGTTCCGCTGCTATTGTAACTCAAGCTAGCTTTGATCTAGCTACATCAAAAACTTGCTCAGGTATGTCCACACATGCTGCAATAACACCTCCGGATTGCAGCGTAGACACATCTCAAAGATGCTAGTGTGATTCCCCCACCCTGCCCCTGCTTATAAATAAACGTAGGACTATCAAATACATGACTTCAGCATTTATAATATTTTGCATAAATGTAGGGTTCACAAATATAGTAATGATCACTGTCTGAAGACTGCTACAGCGCAATCTTAAACACACACACAGCTCTGACTATATGCTTCTGACATTTAACATCCTTATTATTCCAGTTCTGGTTGGCTTTCATGCATGTAGTGCCAAAATGGGCCACATGAGGTGATGGTTTTCTGATGACTCTGGCCAGAAATTGGACTGGTAGTGTCATTCAAGTCTGGACTTGAATGCATGTCTGCAGAGGGAAGGAGCCACCTGTCTTCAGTGCCACCTACCTCCTTAGCAGATGGCTCTCTCTCAGAATTTTTTTCTTTTTACAACATTACACTTGTCCTCTACCCGAGATAGCCTTGCTGAAAGTTGTATGCCTGCTGCCTGCCATGTCAGTCTGAAATATTTCACGTTGACAAGTACTGCAAGTCGTATTTCAAAAATTAAGGGCTTGTCTGAAATGAGTCGCAGCCCCCAACTCTTTAATTATAGTCACTATTGGTGGTGGAATAGTGGTCAATCAAGGACTTTTTTTAAAAAGTCCTGTGTTATGGTGAGAAAGGGTAATAAGTCAAGCGTGGCAATGGGGTGGGGGGAAGGGTGATCTCTCAATGGCAGGCCCAGCAACTGTAGAGCAAGTCCCTCAGTTTGGTGATGCTGGGAAAAACAAAAAAGAGCATTGAGTCTCACTGGACCCCCTACTGATAATGGGCAGCAGGCTGAAAAGTAGAAGTGTCTGCAAGAATAGCTCTATGGGTGCAACAGGATCAGACCAGAATGATTAATTAAATATTTATGTAACAAAGCCCAGAGGCCTCCTGTCAGGATCAGGAGACCATTGTGTTAGACACTGTACAAACGTAAGCAGCAGACACATGACCTGCTTCAAAGAATTTACAATCCATTATTATTCTTTGTATTGTAGTAGCGCTCAGGACCACAGTCATCGACTAGGACCCCACGGTGCTACATACAAGCCCCAAAGACTTCACAATCTAATCCAGCTTTTATTTTGTGTTTCAACAATATAAAGAATGCTCACGTTCGACCATGAAACAAGTGATAAGTGATTGAACAGGTCACCTTGTGATCCTTCAGATGACAATGTGAAGGCAGGAAGGAAGGAGGTTTGCAAGCTGACTTCTGTATTGGCAGCATCACTTTTCAGGATGATGGTTCCAGCCAAAAGGAGGCTCAGAAATTACTATTTAATTAAAGCCATTTTGCAGATTACACATTACACACTCACAGTTCCCAAACAACTTATGGCCAGAAGGTAAGTAGCCTCTTGTCATTCTAACTTAGAAAGACACCCCTAAAAGTAATAAATAGTTGATACCTGGTTCAAGCAGGATTACCTGCAGGGTCAGTGTGATATGGAATTTATGTTTTCACTGAGTCATATCAAAGAATTTTAATTACCATCTATAGCCACCAATATGGCTGTCTGTCCTTTCATTTCATGGCCTGTCATTGCATCATTAACATCACTGGATATAAACAAGCCGTTGCGTCTCATCCATTCACGATTTCCAATCAGAACTGAGTATGTCAGAGGGGCTGCTGCACCTGTGGTAAACAGAAATAAAAACCAGGAGGAACTTAAATAACCATGCACAAGCCAGAAGGAGAAACCTCTGCAGATGGGTAAAGTCAGATTAGGATGCAATCAGTCACTAAACTGCTTCATCTTAAAAAGAGATGTGCAGCTACTCTGGAAACTACGACAGACTTAATCCTTATGATGACCTGCTCTGGCAGTGGTGATGTCTGGAATTTTCTATTATACATCAATGATCCTGTAGCCTTGTACACAGATTGAGACCTGCATTGGTTTTGATTAGCAACAAAAACTAGACAATGTTACTCTCTTATTCTGCCAAGACTGACTGGAATGCTACCAGCACTTCATATTATAAAGCTCTTTTCTACTTTAGATTCCAATCCTGAAAACACTTGTGCACACCAGTATCTTTATGCATGTGAACAGTCCCCTTGAGCTCAGAGGAAGTATTCACGGGCATAAAGACGCTTATGAACAAAAGTGCTTGCAGGACCAGGGCTGTGGATATCCCCCATTTACATTTTTCCAATGGTTTTTCACATAAGGTTATAGCAGAGGTAATGTTGGGAGTGGGAAGGAATGAGGAGTGCGCAAGAGAGAAAATGATCTGGTAATGGAAAAAAAATGTTTCAAGACTTTAAAGAAGGAGCAAGATAGATTCCCCAGCCTGAAAACAAATCTTGGTACCTACCCATCTTCCACAATGAGATCAACTGAACTGTCAACAGCAAAATCTTCGTAGACAAAATGTGTTTTACAAGGAGCGTAACTATAATTCTATATCTAAAATAAACATTTATCCCAAGGATACGTGTGCACTCATTCAATGGTGCCTTGCATTAAGCACTTTAAGTGAGATTTGAGAAGATAACCATGTACACTTAATCCATAAGTGTAGCATGGGCTAAAAAGTGGCACAAGGGCAGCAAGGCAAGAGGATAGGCCAAAGTGGAGACTGTTCTAGGGGGAACTTAGGGTGACCAGACGTCCCGATAAAATTGGGACTGTCCCGATATTTAGGTGTTTGTCCTGCGTCCTGACCGATCTTTGGTCGGGACATAATTTGTCCCGATATTTCATTCCACTGGCAGCACTCGCCTTATTTATTTATTTATTTTGCTGCTCCGCCAGCAGCACTCGACTCCCCCCCCTCCCCTCGCTGCTCCACCGGCAGCACTCAACCCCCCCCACACACACACACACCTCGCTGCTCCGCCGGCAGCACTCGGTTCCCCCCTCCCCCTCACCTCGCTGCTCCGCCGGCAGCACTCGACTCCCCCCACTCACCTCACTGCTCTGCCAGCAGCACTTGGCTCCCCCTACCACCTCGCTGCTCTGCCGGCAGCACTAGCTTTTTTTTTTCCTCCGCTGGCAGACCCCCTACCCCACATGTGTCCCGATATTTTCTCCCTCTCATCTGGTCACCCTACAGACACTACACTGCAGATTAGCAAATTGTGCTCTCCCCCATCTTTCTCGTCTTTTCAAATGGAGCTTCCTGTTTTGTTTTCATGTGGTATGAAGTCTGAATAAGAAACACCTTGATGGATTGGGGAGAGTTCAGAGAAGAGCCACAGGAACGATTAAAGGATTGGATAGCATGCCGTATAGTGATAGACTCAAAAGGCTCCAGCTATTCAGCTAACAAGGAGAAGGTTAAGGAGTGACTTGGTCACAATCTTTCAGTACCTACATGGGGAACAAATGTTTGATAGACCTCAGTCTGCTAGACTGACGAGCCTGATAATGGGATCCAATAGCTAGAAGCTGAACTAGACAAATTTTGACTAGAAATAAGATGTGTATATTTAACAGTGGGGGCAAATAACCACTGAACAACTTACCAAGGGTTGCGGTGAATTCTCCATCACTGACAATTCATAAATCACGATTGTGTGTTTTGACAAAAAATACGCTCTAATTCAAACAGGAATTAAGTTAGGGAAGTTTTATGGCCTGTGTTATACAGGAAGTCAGACTCGATGATGGTAGCTCTTTTTCTCCTTAGAATCTATGAATCTTACTACCCATTTGTCACATGTGTTTGCAAAGCACCCATCATTGTAGTATCTAAGTACTCAGCTAGCTTTCCAGCCACACTGGGAGAAAAGCAGTATTCTTTTTTTTCTTAATGATACATTTTAGCTACTTTGTGTTTTCTAACATAATCCCACTTTCCCTGCTGCAAGAAGCAAGTTCTAATTGTATATAACTATTTCACAATGGCTGGTATTGTTGATTTAGCAAATCTCTCCTTGTAGCTGGCTATCCGCTTTGAGGGCAGACATACCATCAGATTCAGAGACCATGATTGATGAACTGTGTCCCAGAGAAATCGTGCTGACACTGCTTAGGTAAGCATTCTGCTCATTCACACTCTGCTCACTCTGGCCCAGTACAGCTTCCACGCTGCGGACTTTACAGCTGATTCCACAGCCCGGGACTGCCTGAAAATCTGTGCAGTATCCCAGGCTCTCCGTGCCAAGTTCCTGCAAACATAATAATAACGAGAATTTGTAACACACTTTGAATCATCAAAGCCATGCACAGATATCAGTTAATTCATTCTCAAAACACCACAGAGAACTTGGTCTCCTCCTCCTTCTTTTACAGAGAGGTAACAGAGAGAAAGATTAAGTTATTTGCTGGAAGCCACGTGCAGCAGTGTCAGAATGGGGACTGGAAGTCAGAAGTTCTGGTTTCTAATGCTATGATTAGATGTTTAGAAACAAGAATCACCATACCAGATCAGAGGTCCATCTATTCCAGTGACCTGTCAGATAATATCAGATTCTGCAGAAGAAAAAAACCCATAATGGAAAACCTGCCCATAAACAAGTACCAGGAAGCTACATGGTTGCCCTGTGCCCCAAGTGTCACTGTTTAGAGACTGGATCAAAAAGCTATGAGGAATATAATCTACCACTACACCATGCTGCCTCTTGGAAGGATCAACTTTCAACTACACTGTAGGGGGGTGTGAGCTTTTTTTTTTTTTTTTTTTTTTTTAAATAATGACTACAGTTAAAAAACAAACAAACATTTAATACTTAAAAGCTACTGATTTGACCGAGCGGCTAAGAAACAGCTTGTCTCTGATGCTCTTTTCGGGACTTAAGAAAATGAAATCTTATGATAACAGCCTTTACTATTGAATCAGAGGGAGAAGTTAAAGAATGGGGTTGTGTGATGGGGTATGTACCCCATAGAGGCCCTGAATGGATTACTGTGTGCCTGAGAGGCCAGTTATGTTACCTGGCTGCCCCTGGAGGGACAGGCAGGCTGAACTGATCACGAAGCCCAGCTGGGCAGGAGCAGGCAGGTTAGTATGTACAGAGAAAGTTTGTAGCAGACGGGAGTGGCAAGGAGAGTCTGCAGTCACTTTCTGGGAACAGAGATGGTGAGGAGGAAGCCAGTGTGGGAGGAGAATAAGCTCTGGGATCCTTGCCCTGGAAGGAGGGTCAACCTAGGGAAGTTGCAGAGAAGAGAGCCTGAGAAAGACTGGGTAGGAAGGAGCCCAGGGAAACAGCAGCAAGTGGGACTGTGCCAGACCATGGCTGCTGGTTATATGGTCCCTGGGCTGGAATCAGGTGTAGTGGAAGGGCCTGGGTGTCCCTATCAGCCATGGTAAGGTGGCATGAGTCTGGAGAAGTGAACATTAGAATGCCCTGAGGCAATGGTGTGAGAACCACAGGGCCCAGAGTCAGGGGCCAGAGACCTGACACAAGGTCTTGGAATGATTTGTTGGACTTTTGTTTGTTGAACTTTGTTACCCTGAAAAGGGAGGACATAAATATTGTGACCTGGCCAGAGGACCAAGTTACAGAAGAGAGACCAACGGAGCAATCATCAGGAGGGGGCGCCATATGGGGACAGAGCCACTACGCCACGCCTGCCATGAAGAGGCGCTCCTGCAGTAGGTGAACCACTTCACAGGTTGCTAAGACCATTTTTTTTATAACTCTAAATTTATAAAGAGGAAATAGTCAAATTACAAAGCTAAATGGACCCTAATAATTTCCAAGGTATTCACTGAATTCAACAGAGCTACCCACGGCCTATTGAGCAGTCTAGCAATAGTTTAGAAATGCCAGTGGATATACTACAAATATATGCAAATAGGTAAAGGGCCATACAGGCAAGCTATGGTCAGGGGGATGAGTGAGGCCTGTGATATTATAGAAGTGACTCATTCACAAGAATGAGTAGATTCAAAAACAGAAAACAGAAGATAGTCCATTTAAAAAAAAATATAGGGCAGGCACCCAGATCACTACCGGCTAGAATTCTCCTTCCAAGCAGGCGTTTTAATTTTCTAAGTGTTTAACCCTAAAGGTTTATACAGATGTGCTGGATATTCATACTGATGCCAAATTTTTCATTTCATATGTCAGTTAACATCGGCCAGTAGCCCACTCGCTTTTATATAAGCATAAGGGGAGGCTGTTATTTACGACTGCCTTTCTTTTGTGTTTGAGGTTGTTTTCATTCTTCCTGAAGTATTAGGGAAACACATGTCACAGATGGTATTTGCTGATCTCCATAGAGATGGGGAATCTCAGAGACTAGCCATTTTCATTTGTCAAATTCAAGGGCTCACAGTTCATGTGATACTTTGGTTTGTTAAAATCTTTCTGGCTAAATTTAGTGATCAGATAAATAACTTATAGAACTGGCTACTGTCAGGCAATGTGATGTTGTAGGAGGGGACTATACAGGCTTCTTGTGAATTATTAAATTGAATCACAATTCCACCTGTCCATAGTCCATTCCATGTTCTAGGTACCCATTCTATGTATTTATTTGGAAGTTTTTACTAGGTAGCTGTTACCAAGGCAAGTGAATTACTACAGTAGCATCTAGAAGCTCCAACAACGATCCAGGCCCCATTGTGTCAGACATTGTAACAAACATTGTGAGAGATAGTCCCTGCCCTGAAGGGCTTATGATCTTAATAAGACAAAGGGTGAGAGGTGAAGTGACTTGCCCAGGGTCACACATCAGATCAGTGGCAGAAACTGAATTAGAACAGTCTCTGAACTCTCAGCTCAGCGCTCTTCCAACTAAACCAGGCAGTTTCTTGTACCACCACCAGTTATAAATCATAGTGTAAAACTCCCCCCACCTGCAGCTCAATTACCCATTATTAAAAGTCATAAAAAGCTTGGTCAGAATAAATGCTGCACTGTAACCTGAAGGTCACCATACTCAGACTCTGGCAAATCAGCAAGGGAAAAGCAGATTCCAGATGAACTGGCTTTTTATTAAGACCACCTGCCGTCAGCCAGAGGAAGTTTAAAACCTGGAACTGACAGTGAGAACGACTTGGCAGATCCTAACTCCCATGGTAGGAAGCACGTAACATCCTGCAAATCTGCAGGTTAATTAATAGCTTACCCAGTTGGAACTGTGACTTTACCCACAATGCAATAGTACTAACATCTTTCACTTTGGTCAGACAGGGAACTATGTTCACTGCAGATGCTAAGATCCTATTCACAACCAGGAATGGAAAGTGGGAATCCCAGGTCTAAATCATTCTTTAAACAGAAGCAAGAAGCTAGGGATTGCCATTTCCTGATCATCATCAGGCTGGAAACCATATTCTCAGTGCTGTTCATAAACCTGGTTCTTCAATCAGAGGGGTAGCTGTGTTAGTCTGGATCTGTAAAAGCAGCAAAGAGTCCTGTGGGACCTTAAAGACTAACAGACATTTGGAGCATGAGCTTTCGTGGGTGAATGCCCATGCTCCAATGTCTGTTAGTCTACAAGGTGCCACAGGACTCTTTGCTGCTGGTTCTTCTAAGCGCTACTGCCCAGATCAGATTTAAGGTCCTAATGGTTTGTAAAGATGGCAGGTCTCACTGTGAAGCCAGGTCTACTGGCTTATTCAGTGCAATACTGCTGCTCACACCAATATCCTTGGGCGGTACTAGAAATACATACCTCTTTACAGTATTTAGTGACAGCCATTCCTAAGGGATGCTCACTGCTGGCTTCTGCAGTGCCAACAATTGCAAGTACCTTCTTTAGAGACAGCTTAGCTGTGTCCCCTAGCAAGAGCATCCTCATGACTTTAGGAACGCCACAGGTGATGGTCCCGGTTTTATCAAACATCACAGTCTTTATCTGCAAGAAATAACGTATTTCAATTACTGCTGTAATATTAAACTCAAGCAGAGTGAGTATGAGAATGGTTGGAAGGAGCTCTTCGTGCTAGACATAGCATATGTACAATATAATGTCTCTGTTCAACTGTTCGTGTGGTTGAGAAGTATAATCAATTAATATTCCTTCATGAATATTTTACTTTTTATGCACACACAACATGCAAAATAGGCACATCATTAGCAGTCAACCTTCTCTGCCAGTATAAAAAGAGAATAATCTATGCAAGTTACAGGTATCTAGACCATGAACTGTCCTGTGCTTCAATTCTACCTAATCTTCTTTTCCTTCTCTGAGTGATTGTCATTAAAATGTCAGCATTTACCATAAATTACCCCATCTTGATGACTTAAAATAGAAAATAACTGCATTGTCTAAGTATCTGTAAAACTGGGGTATTTCACTATATAATAATTAGTTAGTACAAGTGTTGCAGTTTTAATAGAATGTGCACAGAATATCTAAAGTATTAAATAGTGGCATATATTTTCCTCTCTCAACATGAGAACAGTTTTTAGATGCTGTACTAATAACCAATGAGCAGCAGCATTTGTATGGTGCTTTGAAGCTGTTCAAGCATGAACCCATTAAATCATAGAATATTAAGGGTGGAAGGGACCTCAGGAGGTCATCTAGTCCAACCCCCTGTTCAAAGCTGGGTCAATCCCCAACTAAATAATCCCAGCCAGGGCTCTGTCAAGCCTGACCTTAAAAACCTCTAAGGAAGGAGATTCCACAACCTCCCTAGGTAACCCATTCCAGTGCTTCACCACGCTCCTAGTGAAAAAAAGTTTTTCCTAATATCCAACCTAAATCTCCCCACACTGCAACTTTAGACCATTACTCCTTGTTGTGTCCTCTGGTACCACTGAGAACAGTCTAGATCCATCCTCTTTGGAACCCCCTTTCAGGTAGTTGAAAGCAGCTATCAAATCCCCCTTCATTCTTCTCTTCTGCAGATTAAACAATCCCAGTTCCCTCAGCCTCTCCTCATAAATCATACGCTCCAGCCCACTAATCATTTTTGTTGCCCTCCACTGGACTCTCTCCAATTTTTTCACATCCTTCTTGTAGTGTGGGGCCCAAAGCTGAACACACTACTCCAGATGAGGCCTCACCAAAGTTGAATAGAGGGGAATGATCACGTCCCTTGATCTGCTGGCAATGCCCCTACTTATACAGCCCAAAATGCCATTAGCCTTCTTGGCAACAAGGGCACACTGTTGACTCATATCCACTGTAATCCCTAAGTCCTTTTCTGTAGAACTGATGCCTAGCCACTCGGTCCCTAGTCTGTAACAGTGCATGGGATTCTTCCGTCCTAAGTGTAGGACTCTGCATCTGTCCTTGTTGAATCTCATCAGGTTTCTTTTGGCCCAATCCTCTAATTTGTCTAGTCCCTCTGTATCCTATCCCTACCTGCCAGCATATCTACCACTCCTCTCAGTTTAGTGTCAATGTCACAAGATTCCTGCAAAACAGGGAGGGAAGTACTTGTAGTAACCCCTTTGACAGCTGGAGGAAAGATGAGGGAACAAAGGTGAAAGTGACTTGGCACAAGGTCATACAGCAAGTCAGTGGCCCAGCTGGGATGAGAAGTCAGGATCTGCTGGCTCTCACCCCTTTGCAGTGACCATTAAGAAACACTGCCTCTTTCTGTTATTCCAAAAAGTATCTATCTTCAAAAATAAGAGCAATGACCAATTATTTTAAAAAAAAAAGTCATTTTCCATAGATTAACAGAGTTTGCTGGGAAATTTTGTTCTAGCTGGCAACCCGCATAAATGATATTAATACAACATTTCCGTGATGAGATATTAACCTTGTGGGCCATTTCCAGAGGTTTTCCACCTTTGATGAGAATACCATTCTGGGCAGCAACTCCTGTGCCCACCATCACAGCTGTTGGAGTAGCCAAGCCCAAGGAACAGGGGCATGCAATGCACAGTACAGTGATTGAAGTTTGAAATGCAAACCTTAGTATTACTTCAGCTTTTGAGAGGTGTTTGTTCTGATGCTGCAAGTAAAAAAAACACAAAACAAAAAAAAAACAAAGACGTAGGTTTGCTAACATAGGAGACAATGCACCAAATGTCTAGTAAACAGCAGTAATTTCAAATATGCAACTACCTAGAAATCTCCAATATAGAAAAGAAAACAGAACAAATTATAGTTACCTGGCACACTGGGAATTTTATTTAGAGGCAAGTCCCACCCTCAGAGCACAGACTGAGCAGCAGGGCAGCATGATATACCTTGATTTTGGTAAGGCTTTTGACATAATATTGCATGACATTGTCATAAGAAAACTAGAGGAATGTGGTCTAGATGGAAGTACTATAAAGTGGGTGCTCAATTGGTTGAAAGACTGTACTTGAAGAAAAAAAGAACAGGAGTACTTGTGACACCTTAGAAACTAAAATTTATTTGGGCATAAGCTTTCGTGGGCTAAAACCCACTTCATCGGATTCATAGGAAGCAGGGCCAGCTCTAGGTTTTTTGCTGCCCCAAGCAAAAAAATTTTTGGCTGCCCCCACCCTCACACACACACCCCAACCCCAGCCCTGGGCTCTCACCCACCAGAGCCCTCCAAAGTACTTCACATAGGAAGAAAAAAAAATCACATGCACAACTACAAAATGGAGAATAACTGTCTAGGTGGTAGCACTGCTGAAAAGGATCTAGGAGATTATAGTGGATCACAAACTGATGAGTCATCAATGCGATGCAGCTGCAAAAAATGCTAATATGATTCTGGAGTGTATTAACAGGAGTATTGTATGTCAAACACACGCGGTAACTGTCCTGCTCTACTTGGCACTGGTGCAGCCCCAGCTGGAGAACTGTGTCCAATTCTGGGCATCACACTTTAGGAAAGATGTGGACAAATTGGAGCAAGTTTAGCAGAGAGCAACACAAATGAGAAAAGGTTTAGAAAACCTGACCTATTAAAAAAGGTTAAAAAAACTGGCCATGCTTAGTCTTGAGAAAAGAAGACTGAGGGGGGACCTGAAAACAGTCTTCCAATATATTAAGAACTGTTATAAAGAGGACAGTGATTAGTTGTTCTCCATGTCCACCGAAGGTAGGACAAGAAGCAATGGGCTTAATCTGCAGCAAAGGAGATTTAGGTTAGATATTAGGAAAAGTTTTCTAATTATAAGGGTAGTTAAGCTCTGGAATAGGATTCCAGGGGAGGTTATGGATTCCTCATCACTGGAAACTTTTAAAAACAAGTTGAACAGGCACTTGTCAGGGATGGTTTAGGTTTACTTGATCCTGCCTCAGCCCATGTGGCTGGACTTGATGACTTCGAGGTCCCTTCCAGCCTTACATTTCTATGACTCTATGCTGGGATCCCACTGGGGCTGGCTGAGAAGGGATCCTCCACCAGGAGAAGTAGAAGACCTGTTCCACAGTGAGCTATAGCCAATGGATCCACATAGTGGTAGCTCCATTGGCATTACACCTCTCACCTGTTATGCCCCCAAAACTTCTTCCATCCTCAGATGGGCCCCCAAAATTTTGCTTATACTCCACTCCTGTGGAGATTTACCACTTGGAGTAATAAGCATTCCAAATGCAAAAAGAAAGTGCTGCTATGCAGATTTGTTCCCAGGTAATAATACAACCTGTTGTGTTTTCCCCTCCACCCGCGAGGATGCACAGCCTTCCACAATCTATGAACCTGGCAGTACAGTTTACACATCTTAAATGTAATCAATATGCCATTCATCTTTCTAAAGACCAGATCCACGATCATAGACTCATAGACTCTAGGACTGGAAGGGACCTCGAGAGGTCATCGAGTCCAGTCCCCTGCCCTCATGGCAGGACCAAATACTGTCTAGACCATCCCTGATAGACATTTATCTAACCTACTCTTAAATATCTCCAGAGATGGAGATTCCACAACTTCCCTAGGCAATCTATTCCAGTGTTTAACTACCCTGACAGTTAGGAACTTTTTCCTAATGTCCAACCTAAATCTCCCTTGCTGCAGTTTAAGCCCATTGCTTCTTGTTCTATCATTGGAGGCTAAGGTGAACAAGTTTTCTCCCTCCTCCTGATGACACCCCTTTTAGATACCTGAACACTGCTATCATGTCCCCTCTCAGTCTTCTCTTTTCCAAACTAAACAAACCCAAGTCCTTCAGCCTTCCTTCATAGGTCATGTTCTCAAGACCTTTGATCATTCTTGTTGCTCTTCTCTGGACCCTCTCCAATTTCTCCACATCTTTCTTGAAATGCGGTGCCCAGAACTGGACACAATACTCCAGTTGAGGCCTAACCAGCGCAGAGTAAAGCGGAAGAATGACTTCTCGTGTCTTGTTTACAACACACCTGTTAATGCATCCCAGAATCATGTTTGCTTTTTTTGCAACAGTATCACACTGTTGACTCATATTAAGCTTGTGGTCCACTATGATCCCTAGATCTCTTTCTGCCATACTCCTTCCTAGACAGTCTCTTCCCATTCTGTATGTGTGAAACTGATTGTTCCTTCCTAAGTGGAGCACTTTGCATTTATCTTTATTGAACTTCATCCAGTTTACCTCAGACCATTTCTCCAACTTGTCCAGATCATTTTGAATTTTGACCCTGTCCTCCAAAGCAGTTGCAATCCCTCCCAGTTTGGTATCGTCCGCAAACTTAATAAGCGTACTTTCTATGCCAACATCTAAATCGTTGATGAAGATATTGAACAGAACCGGTCCCAAAACAGAACCCTGCGGAACCCCACTTGTTATATCTTTCCAGCAGGATTGGGAGCCATTAACAACTACTCTCTGAGTACGGTTATCCAGCCAGTTATGCACCCACCTTATAGTAGCCCCATCTAAATTGTACTTTCCTAGCTTATCTATAAGAATATCATGCGAAACTGTATCAAATGCCTTACTAAAGTCTAGGTATATCACATCCACCGCTTCTCCCTTATCCACAAGGCTCGTTATCCTATCAAAGAACGCTATCAGATTAGTTTGACACGATTTGTTCTTTACAAATCCGTGCTGGCTATTCCCTATCACCTTACCACCTTCCAAGTGTTTGCAGATGATTTCTTTGATTACCTGCTCCATTATCTTCCCTGGCACAGAAGTTAAACTAACTGGTCTGTAGTTTCCTGGGTTGTTTTTATTTCCCTTTTTATAGATGGGCACTATATTTGCCCCCTTCCAGTCTTCTGGAATCTCCCCCGTCTCCCATGATTTCCCAAAGATAATAGCTAGAGGCTCAGATACCTCTTCCATTAACTCCTTGAGTATTCTAGGATGCATTTCATCAGGCCCTGGTGACTTGCAGGCATCTAACTTTTCTAAGTGATTTTTTACTTGCTCTTTGCTTATTTTCTCTTCTAAACCTACCCTCTTCCCGTAAGCATTCACTATACTAGACATTCCTTCAGACTTCTCAGTGAAGACTGAAACAAAGAAGTCATTAAGGATCTCTGCCATTTCCAAGTCTCCCGTTACTGTTACCCCCTCCTCATTGAGCAGTGGGCCTACCCTGTCCTTAGTCTTCCTCTTGCTTCTAATGTATTGATAAAAAGTCTTCTTGTTTCCCTTTATTCCCATAGCTAGTTTGAGTTCATTTTGTGCCTTTGCTTTTCTAATCTTGCCTCTGCATTCCTGTGTTATTTGCCTATATTCATCCTTCGTGATCTGACCTAGTTTCCATTTTTTATATGACGCCTTTTTATTTTGTAGGTCACGCAAGATCTCAAGGGTAAGCCAAGGTGGTCTTTTGCCACATTTTCTATCTTTCCTAACCATCGGAATAACTTGCTTTTGGGCCCTTAATAGCGTCCCTTTGAAAAACTGCCAACTTTCCTCAGTTGTTTTTCCCCTCAGTCTTAGTTCCCATGGGACCTTGCCTATCAGCTCTCTGAGCTTACCAAAATCCGCCTTCCTGAAATCCATTGTCTCTATTCTGCTGTACTCCCTTCTACCCTTCCTTAGAATTGCAAATTCTATGATTTCATGATCACTTTCACCCAAGCTTCCTTCTACTTTCAAATTCTCAACAAGTTCCTCCCTATTTGTTAAAATCAAGTCTAGAACAGCTTCCCCCCTAGTAGCTTTTTCAACTTTCTGAAATAAAAAGTTGTCTGCAATGCAGTCCAGGAACTTATTGGATAGTCTGTGCCCCGCAGTGTTATTTTCCCAACATATATCTGGATAGTTGAAGTCCCCCATCACCACCAAATCTTGGGCTTTGGATGATTTTGTTAGTTGTTTGAAAAAAGCCTCATCCACCTCTTCCACCTGATTAGGTGGCCTGTAGTAGACTCCCAGCACGACATCACCTGTGTTTTTTACCCCTTTTAGCCTAACCCAGAGACAGCGCAGGCTCCTGGCCCATATTCATCCCTGGTATATAGCCACTGATTTCATTTTTTGTCAGAATCACATGCAGAGATGAAGATGGACTGACAACTCTGTTGAGGCTGGCCAAAACTTAACTACATAAACACATTTAGTCTATTCTACACCAAAACCTAAACGCATCTGAGAGATAAGGGTGCTTGGCACCTGGCAGGATCAGACCTTTGGAAAGTACAAAAGCTACATTACTAACATTGGGCTGTTGAGAGCAAATATTGGGACAAATAGCACTACTTACAGGAAAGTATTTCTGAACAACATCAAAGTTTATAAAACCAATTGTGATCCACACTAACAATGTCACTGCTGAAATGATGATGATAAATGGAACAAAATATCCACTAAACTTATCAGCCAATTGCTGGATGGGTGCCTACAAAAAAACAAAACAAAGATACTTGTTTTATGACTAAAACAGCAAACAACAACAACTATAAGCACAGAGTGGACATGACAACATCTATCAACCCCTGTTCCATAACTGAGTTGGTTTTTAAGTCTGTTTCTTGCTGATTTCAAAATAAATATCACAAGAACAAAAGCCTTGCTGATTTATATACAAAGTGAAGTATTTTTATTTTTACCTTTGACATCTGAGCTTCTTCTACCAATTTCACAATCTGTGCCAGGGTGGTGTCAGACCCAACGTGAGTTGCATTAACAAGAACTGAGCCATGTGCATTTATAGAACCTGCAATCACTGTGCTCCCAGGTTTTTTAGTAACTGGCATGGCTTCCCCTAGAACAAAAGAGCAATAGGTCAGGACAACTACTTAAGTAGTCTGGGAGCACAGGTACATAAAGATAGATAGCCTGCTACAGACTAGATAATAATTCAGTTTTGAACCATAATTTGAATAAAAGACTGATTTTTTTTAAAGGGCTGTGTCACTTTTCAGGAAAATGTTTTCCCATGTTCATTTCCACAGCAGGAGCTCAGCAACTAGCCACTGCCTCTTCTTGCTCACTTTGTCACTCGCTCCCCTCCAGAGGCCTGATCCAGAGCCCACAGAGGTCATGCCATTCACTCCAGCAGGTGTTGGATCAGACACCACGGCAGAACCTACAGGCTGTTTGGCCAGCAGTTATTGATTCTGAAGGTTATTGATTCCAGTGCTGGCCCACTGGGGGTCCTAATCAGGAATATTTCTCTCCCCACCCAACACATGCTAATAATTAATAGGGAGCCCTCTTGAGCTGCTCAGGGGCCCTAAGCAGTTGCTTAGTCTGCTTATGCCTAGCGATGGCTCTGCCTAGGGTTTATTTTTAAAGCCTTGAATGGACGTGTCCCAGCGTATCCGAATGACCTCTGATCCCAGCCACTCAAAGATCAGAATCAGCTAGTTCAAGGTGCCTCAGTTGCAACCTTGAGACAAATGAGCTAGACTAGCACTGTTTTTTAATTATGTACCTCAGAAAGGAAAGTCACCATTTATCACATTACCAGTCAGTCTGCTCAGGCTCAGCAGATGGTTGGAATAAGGTGGAACAATACTGGAACAAGTCCATGACCACCTAGGACATCACTATGCTGCACTGCTTGGCCACTTAGAACATCATGAGATCACTGGGAAGGGAATTCAGATTTTCATGTTCCAAAATTGCATTAAAGTAAGTTAAAGGCGAATCCTCTTTAGCCATACTCCTCTGAGCACAGGGCCTGAGACTCTTCCCAGCCCTTGTACGAAACACACACAGGGGGAAAGAGAAGGCTCCTTGGTCTTTCGCTCTCTCTGTGCACCCCCACAAAGGCCAGGGACAAATTGGCTCAATACATGCAGACACCTTAGGAGAACTACTTTTGGCATCTGTGTCAGAGAACAAGTGGTCTAGCCCCCTCCCTTCCAGAGACTAGAGAAACTGCCACCTTTGCAAAGTTCCCATGCTGACACTGGCTCCTGGTGTACTAGCACTTGTCACAATTTGTATTTCCTTTGCCATATTTTTTTCTCCACATGGGTTTAGTGATGTGAATGGTTCTCAAAATGAGAAAATTCCACACATACCCCAAAATCAAATCAAACCCAAAACAAGCAAGCAAATGAACTGTTAATGTTTATAGCTGTTTTAAAGAATTTATAATGGCAGGAATCAGGTTAAAAAATAATATATCTATGTGTCTGTCTCAACATCACAGTTTCCGATGTGGAAATTCATGAAGTAGAAAAAAATTCTGGTGAGCATAGCAAATGTTAGGCAATGATGCTCTCCTATCCTGCTCCCTTGATGAATGTCTGAGGTGATTGTTCTCAAGTCTGCACATTCACTTCCTGATGGATATGAGATGTTTTCTATTCACAGTTTATTAGTTAGTATTAAAAATGTACCATTTTTGCAAATATGTTCTAGAGAAAACTCCCTCCAGGTCCCCAGCATCTTTTAGAACTAAGACAACCGTGCTTAAAGCCCTCAGTCCCGAAGTCCATGCAACACTGCTATTCGCTGATCAACAGAAGTCACGATGGCCAGAATTGGACAGAGGCATCTAGTCCAGATCCAGTCTTCCCCAAAGTCCGGTGTAACCAGATATCGGGGTTTGAATCAGCCTGGTATAAAGGCCAGTCCCACAAAGTAGTCTGAATCGGTATCAGAACTTTCCCAAAGCTAAGAGGAGTGGATAAAGAGGAGAATGAATATGGGGAACAAGTGTGAACAGTTTAAGAAGGAGATCCAGCAGCCAGCTAGCTTTGCTAAGCATAAAGAAAATTACCAGTAATGAGCGATTCATCTGCCATAGAGCTGCCTTCAATGACTTTTCCATCAACTGGGAACTTCCCACCAGGGACAACTTTTATAATGTCACCCCGCTGAACCAATTCAACAGCCACCTGCTCCTCCCTGTAAGAAGCACCCAATTATGAGAGATGAACAATTCGATCCATCCCATTAATAGGAACAAAAATACTTTTACCATTAAATGCATCAGATCTAGTCAGCCTATCCCAGCAGGCTGAAGGGCTTTGGGTGAATAATATATACCTGATGATGGAGTGGTCAGGTCCAAGAGTCACTATGGTAGCTTCAGTAGCTTGGAGAGACATTAGTTTAGCAAGTGCTTCTGATGTTTTACTCTTTGAAAACATAAAGAAAGATAAATGCTTGAGAAGTTGGTCCAATAAAAGAGATTACCTCACCCATCATGTGTCTCACATTTTAAGTAGACAATGCACAGGGGGCTGGACTTGATGACCTCTCAAGTTCCCTTCCAGACCCACATTTCTATGATCCTGTGTGTGCAGTCAACATAGCAACCCATCAGGCTCTCATCAAACTGCAGCGTATACCACATTGCATGCCAGAAATGCTCCTATCAAAATTCATAGATTCTAGGACTGGAAGAGACCTCGAGAGGTCGAGTCCAGTCCCTTGCCCTCATGGCAGGACCAAATACTGTCTAGATCAGCCTGAATAGACATTTATCTAATCTACTCTTAAATATCTCTGAAATGGAGATTCCACAACCTCCCTAGGTAATTTATTCCAGTGTTTAACCACCCCGACAGTTAGAAACTTTTTCCTAATGTCCAACCTAAACCTCCCTTGCTGCAGTTTAAGCCCATTGCGTCTTGTTCTATTCTTAGAGACTAAGATGAACAAGTTTTCGCCCTCCTCCTTATGACACCCTTTTAGATACCTGAAAACTGCTATCATGTCCCCTCTCAGTCTTCTCTTTTCCAGACTAAACATACCCAATTCTTTCAGCCTTCCTTCATAGGTCATGTTCTCAAGTCCTTTAATCATTCCTGTTGCTCTTCTCTGGACCCTCTCCAATATCTCCACATCTTTCTTAAAATGCGGTGCCCAGAACTGGACACAAACTCCAGTTGAGGCCTAACCAGCGCAGAGTAGATCATGTACCCAACATGTAAGCAGTTTCTGTTCACAGAGATGCCATATTATTTTTACCATTACTGTACATAAGTGCTTAACATGTAGACTGGTTACCTTTGCTATGTGTTCCAACCATCTCCCAAGGGAAATGAATACGAATAACATAGGTGGTGTGTCAAAGAATGTGATGGGGCTTTTCTCTGCCTTTTCAGCTATAGCCACCATCAAGATCACACAAGAGTATATATAAGCAATAGTTGTGGCCAGTACAATCAGTACATCCATATTGGCTGTTTTGTGCTTCAGTGATTTGTAGGCTTGGACATAAAAGTACCATCCACCGAGGAACTGTTAGTGAAAGTATATACAAATGCCTATTAATCACAGCAGTGAAAGCAGGGCATATACAGCACAAATTATAGCAAAGAGCTGTAAATAGTAAGCCTGATGTTAATGAGCCTGATTCTTAGCTCACACTGGTTTAACCATGATCTAACTTCAATGGAATTGTCTTATAACTTAAACCCTTGGGGACAGAGTCTGCCTTTGTTCTCTTTGTGCAACACTTCACACAATGGGGCCCCCTGTCTATGACTGGGCCCCCTACCTGCTACTGCAATACAAAAGAAAAATAATGGAGTTACTCCTGATTTACATCAGTGTGAGTAAGAGAGAATTAGGTCGATTAAACAGAAATGTTCTAAATGGTTAGATGTAGTCCTGTCATAGCAAGACTGTGAGGAAAGGCTTTCAAAGCCTCATTGCAACAGAACAGGAATAAAGTGACCCAAGTTCACTGCTATCCCACCCACCCAATCACTTCAGTCTCACTTTTATCTTACCCCCTTTTAACTTCTCGACCCCCATCCCTCTGTGCTCCTTTCCCCCCTCTCACTACTGTGTTGTACACATCCCTCCTTTATCCTCTCATATTAATTGCTGAATACTCAACAACCCTGTGAGGTTAGTAAGTCAGTATTATTATCTCTTTATAATAGCACAGGGGAAAATTGTGGCATAAAGATTAAGTGACTTGTGTCAGGTCACACAATGACCAAATTAAGAGTTGAACTCAGGACCTTAACTCTTCTAGCATAATGTTCAGCCCTCTCCCCAAAGAGTTCACTCTAACCAGGCATGACATGACAGGTGAAAAGAGAAAATAAAGGGGTGCCATGCTGGGCTGAATATTATGCTAGAAGGGTTAAGGTCTTGAGTTCAACTCTTAATTTGGTCACTGACTCACTTTATACAGATATCTAAAAATTACACTTGCACAATACATTATAATTGTCAATACCAGTTTAATAGGGCCACTTAATCCTATATATCCTGAATTTACAGGGGGATGGGTGCAATCCAATAAGGATTTCCAGCCTATTTTTTTTTTTTAATTAAATCAGCTTATGTAAGAGGACATTGAAAGGAAAGAAAATACCCAAGAAATACTGTTTACATACCTGAACCAAAGTGCACAAGACAAAGAAGAGAAGATTTAAAATAGATAATCCAGGAATTAGATTTTGTTCCAGCACCATAGTGCCGTGCTGTTGGCCATCAGGTATTAGCATATAAATCATTAAGATTAAGACAGGGATTCCAAACACTAGGCTGCACAAGAAAGATTTTCTCCATCTGAAAAGTAGAAGTAGTGAATCCATGGTATTAGAGTACACTTTGATAGTACTAGGGCCAAATACAGCACACGTACAGCTCCCCGGCTGAGCATATTCAGCCCTCAGCAGAACTGGCTCCAAGTCATTACTTCTTTCAAGTGATTAAACACTTTGGCTGAAGAAGTTCCTTTGCCAGATGCAAGTTTCAGATACATAAAACTCTCTACAAAAGCAGCAAAGAGTCCTGTGGCACCTTATAGACTAACAGACGTTTTGGAGCGTGAGCTTTCGTAGGTGAACACCCACTTCGTTGGATGCATGGACTCTCTATAAGTAAAAACTGAAAGGTAATCCAAATGGGTTAAGAGTAATTGAACTGAACAGCAAATGACTAAGTACGTGCATATTAAATATGCCTTGCACAAGCATAAACCAGATTACAAGTGTGAATAGTAATCTGCACACCAGTTGGAGGCCTTCTCTTTGTGAGAGTCATACTTACTGTTTTATTTCCTTTTTGTGATCCAAGTTATGAGCATTAGGGTCTCTCTTGGCCACGGAAGCATGAAAACCAATTCCCTTTTTATTAAAAAAATACGACAGAAGAGTTTGATTAATTGACATTATGAACAACAGATGAAAACTTCATCTAAAAGAATCCATTTAAGATCAGAAATGTCAGTACAGGGAACTGTTCCACGCTTTGGAGAATGCCTCCTTTTTATTTATTTATAGTGTCTGTCAAAGTGAGAGGAGTTCAGATATGCCAATGATGATGGAGTAGGAGACAAAACATGTATGGTAAGGTACATCTTTCATTACACATATCCACAGTCATAACAATCACACATCCTGGGTTTAACGGTGGGCGCAGCTGGGATTCTGAAGGACTGATATTCCCCTTCAAACTTCACCAAGGAAACATTTGAAAATACTGTAGAACCTCAGTTACGAACACCAGAGTTACAACCTGACCAGTCAACCACACACCTCATTTGGAATTGGAAATACACAATCAGGTAGCAGCAGAGACAAAAAAGCCCAAAAACAAACAAACAAAAAAAACCAAACACGTAAATACAGCACAGTACAGTCTTGAACGTAAATTACTAAAAAATAAAGGGAAAATCACCATTTTTCTTCTGCATAGTAAAGTTTCAAAGCTGTATTAAGTCAATGTTAAGTTGTAAACTTTTGAAAGAACCACCATAATGTTTTGTTCAGAGTTATGAATGCCTTGGGAATGGAGGTTGTTTGTAACTCTGAGGTTCCCACAGCTCCCATTGGTCAGGAACAGCAAACTGCGGCCACTGGGAGCTGCGAGCGGCCGTACCTGCGGACGCTCAGGTAAACAAAGCATCTTGCAGCCTGCCAGGAGCTTACCTTGAACAAGCCATGAACTAAGTTTGGGAATCTCTGCTTTAGAGGCATATTACAAGGTGTTTTGCTTTTAAAAGTCTGCTCTGAACATCTGTTGTGTGTCTCACTGACTATTCTGAACAACCATGGGAGTCAATTCCAATTAAAATTGAGGTACAGTAGAACCTCAGAGTTACAAACAACTCAGGAATGGAGGTTGTTTGCGTGACACTCCGTACCACAAAGCAGCACCCTGGAATCCCCATATTCACCACCATTATATAATTATGATATGTTTTGTATGAAGTATGCCTTGTGAGATAGTTTCAAAGTATTGATCTGTTGAACATTAATATCCCACTGGATTGTATGTGCAATCATTATATGTGAGGTTATGAAGTATTGCTGTATGTGTTACTGAAATATGTTATGAGGTTGGGAACACCCACAATCAACCTTTCAGGTACAACAATAGAGTAGCCAGACAGCGTTAATGGCTCATCAACATCCATCAAGACGAGAATCTGCTAGCCTAGAGATTTCCTGGAGGAGGCACATACGCCATGGGGGTGGACTAACCCTCCCTCACAGCAAAGATCTTTCTAGCAAGTTGGAAGAAACTATAGAAGAGGGGGAGTGACATCATTATTTGGCCTCGCTCCCTCCACAATTCAACATCTGGAAACACACCTGGAGGAAAAAGACTTTGAGCTGGGGAGGGTGGTCCCAGGCTGGGAAAGAGTCCCAGCTGGTGTATTGAGGATCTGTGACCTGTTTGTATCATCTGTCAGGGTGAGATACTGCTTGATTCAAATCCTGTTTAGTTTGTAGAACTCAGACTGCAAATTTATTTTTATTTCTTAAGCAACCAACTTTGATCTCTATGCTTGCTACTTATAATCACTTCAAATCTATCTTTCTGTGGTTAATAAATCTGTTTTAAATTTTATCTCAAACTGTGTTTTGGTTGAAGTGCTTAGGAAATCTCAGCTCAGTTTACAAAGGCTAGTGTGTGCCCTCTCCACATCAAGGAAGGGGCAAACTGGGTAATGAACTTGCCCTGGTCAGAAGCCTGGCCAGTGTAAGACAGTATGGTTCTGGGGTGCAAGGCTGGAGAGCTGGGGGAAACCGGCTGGAGCCTCCCTGTTGATGGTTCATGAGTGGCTGGGAGATCATTCATGTAACTCAGATGGGTGCGTCCCTGCCTGTGGATGTCTGTGTAAGTGCAGTGCCTGTCAGACACAGCATATCAGTGTGAGAGGGACACCCCAGATTGGTGGGACAGAGTGCTCAGTGGTCCCACAGTCCCAGTTGCACCCCTGGAACCCCACTCTGAGCTGAACAAAACGTTATGGTGGTTCTTTCAAAAGTTTACAATTGAACATTGACATAATACAGCTTTGAAACTTTACTGTGTAGAAGAAAAATGCTGCTTTTAGCCATCTTAATTTAAATGAAACAAACACAGAAACAGTTTCCTTACCTTGTCAAATCTTTTTTAGTAGTTTACATTTAACACAGTAGTGTAATGTATTTGCCCTTTTTTTTTTTTTTGGTCTCTGCTGCTGCCTGATTGCGAACTTCTGGTTCCAAATGAGGTGTGTGGTTGACCAGTCAGTTCGTAACTCTGATGTTTGTGACTCTGAGGTTCTACTGTACGTTTTCAAAGTGGTATTTATCTGGGTTTAGTGCAGGGGTAGGCAACCTATGGCACGAGTGCCAAAGGTGGTACATGAGCTGATTTTCAGTGGCACTCACACTGCCTGGGTCCTGGCCACCCGTCCAATGGGCTCTGCGTTTTAATTTAAATTTTAAATGAAGCTTCTTAAACATTTAAAAAATCTTATTTACTTTACATACAACAATAGTTTAGTTATACATTAAAGACTTATAGAAAGAGACCTTCTAAAAACGTTAAAGTGTATTACTGGCACTCGAAACCTTAAATTAGAGTGAATAAATGAAGAGTTGGCACATCACTTCTGAAAGGTTGCTGACCCCTGGTTTACTGCCTTTCTGCTGCATAGCTGCTCTTAGAGTCTCTAGGTGGCAGTAGAGAGCAATCGGCGGTAACATTCCGTTGGACTATCTGAAGTTCAGAGAAGTACCTGGTGCAGTACACTGAGCAGTAATGAAGGGGTACACCACACTTTTACCAGGTATTGAAACTTTTAAAAAGCCCTGAAATGGTTTATGTCGCTGGAGTATGTAGCCTCCATTGACCATACACTATTGGATTTGTAACACATGGGAAAGTGTACTTTATCTAAAGCTGCACAGGTCAGCAAGCCTCTCAGCACTTTTAGTCACTTCCATTTGTTTTAACCTTATATTTATTATTGGTTTGTTTTAAAAAACTTACCTCAATAATTTGTATAATATCTCGAGGTCCAATGATTTCAGGATCAAACTGGATGTGAGCTTTGCTGGTAGCAAGCGCTACCGAGGCATAGAAGATGCCATTAGTTCTGGTTAGTTTGGATTCAATATTGTGAACACAGGAAGCACAAGTCATCCCCGTAATCTGAAGAACAGAATTGTAAATGCAGTTAGTGATCTCTACAGTTGAGAGCAATCTCTCTTACCACTGCTCATTGGTTGGGGCTTTTCAAAGTCATGCAAAAAATTTGCACTGCTTGTGAAACTGATTTTAAAAAAAGAAGGTTTTCACTGGATTCATGGGGATTGCAGTGTTTTCCTGCCAAGACAGGCTTCTCTGTGCACTTGGGTAGCTGTTCATCTCTCTTTACCTAGTAGAAACATTTTTGCCCCTTTTGAATAATTTTTTTCTTGGGTAGTTACGAAAAGCAGCAGCAGCAGCATCCAGCACCACAGTTGTTCAAAGCCACAACCCATTAAAATAGATTCATTTGCAAAGACACATTCCAGTCAAACTTGTACACGTACCCCAAAACCCATACATTCCAATCATGATACTCACAATGAGCTCTGCATTGCCATCTGTAGCAGTATGATCTTCTATGACTGTAGCATTGAAGCCCAAGTTTTGGATCAGCTGTACTATTTCAAGAGGCTGAATGCTCTCTGGCTTGTATTTTATCTCCGCTTTTCCTGCCATCAGTGCTACTAGCACTGAAACGATACCTGCAATGGGAGCAATTGGGTTATATTAGATACTGTACCTCCTTTGAGAACACATAATTCAACTGGTAATCAAGGGGCACACCAGTAATAAAATACTTGGACATTTAATGGTTTTAATCACTCTCCCCACTCTAGTGCTATCCCATGAGTATATTGACAAAATAGGACAAAAGCTTCCGTTTCTCAAGATACAGATTCTTCCCTTTAATTTAGTCATGCAATTCCTATTAGCATTTGAAGAATATGAGAATCGGCTTGGAAGCTCTTTGGAGCAGGCGCTATGTCTTACTATGGGTCTATTCCAGGGCCGGTGCAAGGATGTTTCGTGCCCTAGGCGAAACTTCCACCTTGCACACTCCCCCATGCCCCCGCTCTGAGGCATCCCCCTTGCGGCAGCTCCCCACGCCCCACCCTGAGGCACCCCCTCTGCCCCAGCTCACCCCTGCTCCACGCATGAGCACAAGCACTCCCAGCACGCCGTTGCTGCTTCACTTCTCCCGTCTCCTAGGCTTGCAGCGCCAATCAGTTTAGGCGCTGCAAGCCTGGGAGGTGGGAGAAGTGAAGCAGCCACGGTGTGCTCCGGGAGGAGGCGGGGCAGGGAGTTTCCCTGCGTGCCGCCCCCCCGCCTTGCTTGCTCTCCCCGCGCTCCCCTGCCCCAGCTCCCTCTGCCTAAATGCTGGCGGTGACCGGGGCGGCTGAAGATCCGGCCACCGCAGTCGCTGCCAAAGAAAATGGCGCCCCCCAAACCCCAGAGCTCTAGGCGACCGCCTAGGTCACCTAAATGGTTGCACCGGCCCTGGTCTATCCACCAGCTATCCCTACTATCCAGTATATCTCCCAACTGGTATAGTCGCTGACGGATTGAATATAGTAGTGTGGCTAGTATCAATATGAGTACATAATTAAGTAAATAAGAATATTACATCACATCTACCCTTAAGAACACATTTTAACATGTATAACAACAATAGAGCTTTAGGAGACAGAGGTCTGGACTGGGGCTCAGGAGACCTGGGTTCAATTCATGGCTCTATCACTGCCCTTCTGGGTGACCTTGGGCAAGTCACTTCCCGCCTAGTGCCTCAGTTTCCCCATCTGTAAAATGGGGATGATACTGACCTGTGTAAAGTTCTTTGAGATCTACTGATGTAAATTGCTATGAAAGAGCTTGGTATTATTCATTATTGACAGAATGCAGTATCCTTCTGTAGCGATGCGGGACTCACTCCTGCGGTGCCTTCTGCTGGTCATCTTGGGAATTAGCTCTCCAGCCATTGGAGTGCCCTCTGCAGGCCAGTGTCCCGCTATCACTTGGCCTCCGTGTCCCTCCCGGACCCAGTGCCCCATTATCTGGGTTGTTGCCCTTTGGCAGTAACCCCTTTTTCTCAGGGTCTCCCCCTCCACTATCCCCACCTTGCCTCAGTCTGGGCTACTGCCAGTCCTCATCTAGGCCCCGCTCCCTGGGGCAGACTGGAGTGTAAAAGCCACTCATCACTGGCAAGGAGGGTTTGGACCTGCTGACTTTGCCTACCCCAGGCTGCCCTCTGCAAGCCCCAGTACCCATTGGCCTTCTGCTAGGCCACAGCCTGGGGTTTCCAGGCTGCAGTTCCTCTGCCTTTCCCCAGCCCTGCCACACTCAGGTGTCTTGTTTGGGTCCCTGCAGCCAGACTCTTCACCCTCCACAGGCAGAGGGAGACTGACTAGGCTTTTTGGAGCATGAGCTTTCGTGAGTGAATACCCACTTCTTCAGATGCATGTCACATGCATCTGAAGAAGTGGGTATTTACCCACGAAAGCTCATGCTCCAAAACGTCTGTTAGTCTATAAGGTGCCACAGGATTCTTTGCTGGTTTTACAGATCCAGACTAACACGGCTACCCCTCAGATACTTGACTAAGCTTCTGGCTCACAGCCTCTTATAGAGGCCAGCTGGGCCTGATTGGGGCATGGCCACAGCTGAGCCTACTTTCCCCAATCAGTTTAGGCTTCTTGCCCCAGCCACAGCCCTCTCCTGGGCTGTTTCAAGCCCTGCAGGGCAGGAGCAAGTAACCATCCCACTATACCTTCACATCCAGAAGATCCCAAAGTACTTTACAGACCCTCTCTAGGAATGTTAGACATCTCACCGTCTTCTTTTTGCAGATTTCTTTCAATGTTTGACACACATGATGCGCAGGTCATGCCTGTGATCTGCATAAAGCACTTTTCTGTTGTCGCTACACTGGGTGGCTTTGGACTACCGAGGTAAGAATTCTTTGGCTGGACATCGGACAAGTAGCCTTGATGAGAAGACTCAGAAACATTTTCTGTTCTCTGGGAAGCTGACTCCCAAGCATTAGGCTGAATTGCAGCGTTCCTGAAAAGAGGTTGATTCATATATTTCCAAGTGGTGGTATCTTGAATAAACACACCATGAACAGAATTAACATGGGTTAACAGACTATGATAAAATGTTTCAAAGAAGCAAATTGAAAACACATTTAACAACAGAAACATCCAAGATTTTTCAAATGACAGGGGATTAACTACCCTGTGATCTTGGCTTCCTTAGTCACAAGTAACTTGTTACTTTGGGGCAGATTACTAACACTGCATGACCATTTTGCTTTATTTAGTGGTAATCCATCTTTAATCAGCGAATGATCCCCTTCTATCTGTCTGTTTGTTGATATTAACATCTATCCTGAGGGTGACTTCGTGACAGTTAAAGCGTTAGAGAATTCAGTCCAGTTACATGTTCATATTGTCCTCATCTCCTTTCTTTCAGGACTCCAGCTCAGCACTTGATCTCTATCCAGGATTAGAATATGAGTGCATTTCTCAGCAGATAATCCAAATGCTGCTTCATAAATTGAGCAGCGAGCACTGGTGTATTTGATCCTGAGAGTTACTGAGCATTCACAAGTCACACTTTTTGTCAAGGACACTGTCAATACTTAGCATCCATCAGGATCAGGCGCAGTGGGATCAATTCCTCCCCTTGTTGGGCACTGAGTAGGCCACCTCTGTAGAATACCCAGATGGAGAATCCCCAACCCCAGCCAGATCCATAGACCAGTTCTTTACACTAAGCCAGTGAGCTGCTGAAGGAGCTGCTCCATCTATCTGGGTCTGGGAGGCTTCTGCACCCACACTAAGATCTACCCACAGACAATCTCAGATGCTTGAACTATTGATGTCACGTTCTAACTGGCTATTTTTTGCCACTGTCTCACAGTCAGCTGTAAGCGGGAGAACATGGTGGAAGTGAGGTGGAAAGAGTAGGGGCTCCTATTCTGGGGTTGCAATGGGGAAAAAATAGTTCAGGCCCTCTGGGCTGATGGAAGCAAGAGGGTGGAGGCTTGCAGGCTGCCCAATGCATGCTGAGGAGGAGGGCAGAGATATGTTGGGCTGTAGGGGGTGAGCTGAGATTGGGAAGAGGAACTGAGGAATGGAGTGTAGACAGAGTGCTGAATGACTTTACTGCTTATTTCCCTGCTTTTTACAGTTTGTGTTGATGTGGATTTTCAGCCTAGCTACCTTAAATCAAAGGTAACCAAAAAGTCTAGGTGGAGATGAATAATAAGTCTGCTATAAGCTTAAGCTTTCCCCTCCCCACACCTGGTCAGTTTGTTAAAATATCCATAAAAATTCAGACCAACTTTCTTATCCTCCCGCTCTGTTCATGTTACCTTTAAATGTCTGGGTTATTTTGTGGGTGTAGGTATCTGTTCCATGATTTTTAACTTTTTTTATTTTGCTAAATGAGTCACAAGTTAATAATGCAAAATATTTATAGCTAAAAGCATTTAAAATACAAACAAAACACAGTCTTAAAATATACTATCTACTGCCCCTTAAATACTAAAGCACAGTTTTCCCTACTCCATCCTGGTTTTACTTTATTTATTAAAATCAAAGTTTAATCAGTTGTTTAATCTACATTCCATACATTAAATTCTGAAAGAGCAGGATGACCTTAACCAAAAGGGCACAGTTTGTGGAAAAATAAGTAAAAAGTGTTATCGATTCTTTTTACATAAAATAGTTTAAACTAGCCTGCATTTTGTCTCATAGCTGGGTGTATTAACCAATTTTATACCATTAGATTTCTTTTAATTTAGGCTCTGTGTATGTTGTATAGCATAATGCTGAAAAACCAGTATAACGCATGTGTAAGAGCCTTAGCTACACAGCAAAAATAAATTGAATATATTCTTAAGGTAGTTTATCTATAAAATAGTATACAATTTGCTTTGAATGTAGGCGTAATTGTTTTCAGAAAGAGAAAAAGAGGGCAGATGTTGGTCCTGTGTCTGTGGGAAAAGAGTGTTCTTATCTCTGGTACAGAGTATAATTAACTCTTTTACATAAAATAGTTTAAACCAATTATGTATGTTGTCTAAATGAGGTGTATTAACCAATTTTACATCATTGGATTTCTTTTAAGGTAGGTTGGGTGTAGTTTGTATAAAATAATGCTAAAAAACCAAGTATGAATGTGTGTGAAAGTGGGTGACTTATAAAATAATATAAAACTAGTCTGAATTATACTTACAGTGATTATAAGATAGCCTACAAGTTGGCTTCAATGTATGCCTAATGGTTTTGAACACTCGGACAGGGGTGCGGGAGGTGAATGGTGCTATGTTTCTGTGTGTTCTATGTTTTACTATATTTTTGTTAAATTTATCTGTCCTTCAAAAACTTTACAAAATTTAAGAGACTTCTAATACAAGTTAAGCCATTATGTAAAAAGAGGAAATTTTATTTCTAGTCCAGAATTCAACAGATATAAGCCTAACTGCTAAATTTACATAGTTCTTATGAATCCACAGGCATACTCCTTTTGTTTGGTATTTTAGCTCTAATTTATATTTTAAAATGCTGTAATAAATAAAGTGCTGTGTTCATAATGACTTGGGAAAATATGGAGTAATTAAATATCTATGGATAAATCCATAAAGTGGATTCAGAATGGTAAAATGCATCACAATTTCCTATGATGTGTGGGTCCCCAGGAGGCCCGTTGGTTAAATACTACCTTCTGATTGGTTCAGCCAAGGAGGTGTGGTTTTGTCTCAAGCTTCTAGAACAGGGATTTCTGTTATTTGGGCAGTACCAATCTGCGGCATGAAATGCTTCCCTCTTCTCTCTGTTTCCTTTCTTGGTGGTTTAAAATTATTTTAGTATGTAATGAGCTCTATAGCTATAGTTTCTCTCTCTCTCTCTAATACTTTGGTATATTTGTGCATTTGCTAAACAAAGCTGAATAAACAATGTACTAATTGCATATAAAATATTTTCTTCTAAAAATGTGTGTGTGTGTATAAATACTTCGCCTTTCTGTCAGTAAGCCCGTGCATAATTATTTAATGTCTTTATTTAGAAAAGTATTAACTCCATAAAAAGTTACTCTCTAAAAGCGCATATTAAAAATGTATTCTTCTGCCATTCAGACTTTGCATACCTGTTCACTAGACTTTATGCAGAATTGCACTAAATGTGTAAAAAGCACATTTTCCGCTAAAAAATGAAGAAAGGGTATGAAAGCTATATTTATTCATTTAGTTCTAATATACCCAATAAAGATAAATTCAATTTTAAAAATAACCCCCCCACCACCACCACAATGGCCGACAGTGCCAAAAATTGATGTGTCCAAAAATAAGACCAAAGAATGGGACAAAGCAAAAAAGGGTGTGGAAACCTGTCAAAATTATGTGCTGAGTAAAGCAATAGCTTTTTACTACTATTATTCTTGCTTTTGAAATTTACCAAGTAAATGAGATTATGCACTATAGCAACATCTTAACCATTAAACTCATGTGCTCGACACAGTGCACTTGTTCTATACATTTATACATGATACTTCTCCCACTGAACATAGGTGCTGGAACTAGGAGTGTGGGGGGATGCTGCACCCCCTGGCTTGAAGTGGATTCCATTATATACACGGTTTACAGTTTGATTTAATGGCTCTCAGCACCCCCACTGTAACAAATTGTTCCAGCACCCCTGACACTGAAGTCAATAGGAGTTTTGCCATTGACTCACTGGAAGGAGGATTAGGCCCTTGGCATAACCATTCTACAGGTGAGGTACAGAAGATCTACTAAGGATACCTCTGCACTGCAGCTGAGAGTGTGATCTGCAGCCTATATAGATATATATGCGCTAACTTTACTCTAGCTGGCTGGCTGGCTGGCGCAGCCCATGTTTTCACTTCTATTTTTAGCAAGCTAGCTAGAGTACAGCAAGCGCAAGTACATCTACACCAGCTACTAATCATACCTCCAGCTGCAGCGTAGACGTGCCTTGAGATACCAGACAGCAGTTCCAGTGAGGGAAATAGTTGCTTTTAACTGCAAGATATTTTATTGAACTGTTTGTTCTCTGTGTGTATTATTTATACTCACAGCGGGTTGGTGGGTGGAGGGGAGAAGAGTGGAAACCTGTTTCAGTGGAGTGCAACTCATATGTTTTCTCAGGTTCTTTGCTATTTAAAAGCCACTATATTACTGGTTAGACTTTTGACTGCATACTGTAACTTAAAACAACTCTTTTGCCCAATAACGCACTCACTTGAATGTGGAAATAAATAAATAAATAAATATGGCCTGTATTATATAGGACAAGCCAGATCATAATGGTCACTTCTAGCCTTAAAAACAAAACAAACAACACACACACACACAATCAATTTTAAAAGTAATTTTTTTCACTTTCTTCTAGCTTACTTATAGAAAACATACAAGTACCTGTGAGAATGGAAGCATCAAATCCCATGTCTTCTATAGCATCTCTTAGCTCTTCTGAATTAGTTACAGCTGAATTGTAGTGTATGGTTCCAGTCCTTTCAGCTAATGAAACTGATATATGTTGTACCCCTTTCCTTTGGGACATTGTGCCTTCTATGGACTGTACACAGGACCCACAGGTCATTCCATCAATACGAAGTACAGATGTGCTTGTCAGCTGATCCCCAGAGGATGTGCTATGAAACTGAGGTGATGAAAATGCTTCCTTTGATAAAAGCTCTCCGTTATTTGCTTCCACTCCATTAGGGAGGGAGACTTTAAAGTTACCAGGTGGAAGGGCCTCAATGGCTTGTTGCAAAGATACTGGGGTAATTAGGTTTGGGTTAAATTGCACAACAGCATTTTTATGTTCCAATGACACACTAATACTTTGTACGCCTGGAAGACCTGATATATTTCCTTCGATGTTTTTGATGCAAGACTTGCAGTGCATCCCTTCTACTCCCAGTTTCATAGTAGTTGTACTATTCATTTTGCCCACCACTGGCTCCACACTGCTATTGTTCAAGGTGGCTAGAGTTTTCTTTGTGCATGTAGTCTGCAAGCGTTCTAGATCAATCATACCAAGCTTTAATGGGGCTTGCTTGCTCTTAATTGTGCTTTCATACCCCATGTTATCAATGTGTTTTTTGAGGTCTTCAGGTTGAATGATGTAAGGCTGGTAAGCAATGACTGCTTCTTGGTTACTGAGGGAGACTTTGATTCTCAGCACGCCATGTAGTTTTCCAATCTTTCCTTCGATGGTGTTGACACAAGATTGGCATGTCATACCTTCTACTCGCAGCTTCATTAGTGCTTCGCCCAAGGACGTCGATCTTACAGATGATGCTGTAGTTCTTGCTTCTGCAATGCTGGCATCAAAGCCCATGTCTCCAATTTCCTGGCAAACCTCTTGGGGGCCTATTTCTGACTGTATATATTTTATTACAGCATTGCTCTGCTCAAGGGAGACCTTGATGCTCACAATGCCCTTAACCTTGGAAATTCTGCCCTCTATCGACTGCACACAAGACTGGCAGGTCATACCCAAAATATTGACTGTGATGGTGCTCGTTTGAGGAAGCAGAGAGGGCATATTTTCAGCGCTCCTCTCGTAGCCGATGTTGTCAAAAGCAAAATTCTGCTTCATGGTTGGTTCCTGTACACAAGTAGCAGGGGAGCTAGACTTAGACAAAGCCTGAAGTATAAGAAAAATAAACAATAAAAACCTAGATGTAACTTCTCAGTTCCAAAATAGCAACATTCTACACAGGTGGAAATGCTGCTAAGTTAACTGATGCCAGGAAAATGCACAGGCCACAGAATCTCACCCACCCACTCCTGTACTAAACCCCTAACCTGTGTCTGAGCTACTGAAGTCCTCAAATTGTGGTTTAAAGACTTCAAGATGCAGAGAATCCTCCAGCAAGTGACCCGTGTCCCACACTGCAGAGGAAGGGAAAACCCGCCCAGGGCCTCTGCCAATCTGCCCTGGAGGAAAATTCCTTCCTGACCCCAAATATGGCGATCAGCTAAACCCTGAGCATGTGGGCAAGACTCACCAGCCGCACCCAGGAAAGAATTTTCTGTAGTAACTCAGGTCCCACCCCATCTAACATCCCATCGGGCATATTTACTGCTAATAGTCAAAGATCAATTTATTGCCAAAATTAGTCTGTTCCATCATACCATCCCGTCCATAAACTTATCAAGCTTAGTCTTGAAGCCAGATATGTCTTTTGCCCCCACTGCTCCCCTTGGAAGGCTGTTCCAGAACTTCACTCCTCTGATGGTTAGATGGTTCATCTAATTTCAAATCTAAACTTCCTGATTGCCAGTTTATATCATTTGTTCTTGTGTCCACATTGGTACTGAGCTTAAATAATTCCTCTCCCTCCCTGGTATTTATACCTCTGATATATTTATAGAGAACAATCATATCTCCCCTCAGCCTTCTTTTGGTTAGGCTAAACAAGCCAAGCTCTTTGAGTCTCCATCCTAGTAGCCCTTCTCTGTACCTGTTCCAGTTTGAATTCATCCTTCTTAAACATGGGAGATGAAAACTGCACACAGTATTCCAGATGAGGTCTCACCAGGGCCTTGTATAACGGTAATATCACCTCCCTATTTCTACTGGAAATACCTTGTCTCATGTATCCCAAGACCGCATTAGCTTTTTTCATGGCCATATCACATTGGCTGCTCGTAGTCAACCTGTGATCAACCAATACTCCGAGGTCCTTCTCCTCCTCTGTTACTTCCAACTGATGAGTCCCAAGCGTATAACAAAAATTCTTGTTATTAATCCCTAAATGTATGACCTTGCACTTTTCACTATTAAATTTCATCCTATTACTATTACTCCAGTTTACAAGGTCATCCAGATCTTCTTGTATGACATCCCGGTCCTTCAACTTAGTGTCATCCGCAAACTTTCTTAGCACACTCCCACTTTTTGTGCCAAAGTCAGTAATAAAAAGAGTAAATAAGATTGGTCCTTAATATCCTTGCTTAATTCACATTAGAATTAAACCAGTTATTTACATAAGTGGGTGCCTTGTTCATCTGAAGCAAAACTTCAAATCCATTCAAGTAATTTTGCCTCGTGGGCAGATAACTTAGGAATCCAGATGCCTGGGTCAGGCTCAAAATGGTAAAAGTTTAACACAAAGAACTCATTTTCCCAACCCCCATCGTCATTCCCTTTCTCCGCAACAAAAATCCTGTTTTAGTCCATTCTGTCCTTTCCAGGGGCAACTGGAAGTGATTGGAGGTTCAGAGGCATGTATGTGGTTTCCAATCCCATTTCAAAAAAGTAATTCAAAATAAAAGCTAAATTTAAATGACTGTGTTTCCCGCCCCCCAGCTGTTAGCTAAAAATACAGGCATGTGACGCAACAGAAGGAAAAGAATCCTTTCAGAAAGTTAAATAAGTCTCTCTTATGTACAGTACTGTCCTTAAGATATAGGATCAAACACGCCCATATTTTCATTTTGACGACTCTTGTTGAAAGGTTACAAAAATATGTAACATTTGTTTAAGGGCTCAAGGATTTTATTCTCTTTATAAAGATGTGATAGAATGAAAAATAAAGCGAGGCAGATGGGCATTAAGGAGGATTCCCAATCACTCATCTAACAAGAAAGTCTTAGTTACAGAGTTATAAAGCCCACTTTGTATATTTAAATATTCTTATGAGAAAATCATGTTCCGGTTACTTACATACTACAGAGTGTGTATGTTCTACATCCTTTGAGCAAGAGGTGTGCAACAGACAAAGGGCTGGGGGACAATCTTCCAGAGCTTTGCTCCAGTTTATAGGAGTCAGATGAAAAAACAGGCTGGGTGTGACCAATTTGCAGGGAATAGGTAACAACTGTGACAAGGTTACCAGCCTTCCTGGTTTTCCTGGGATTATCCTTCCCGCCCTTTTTTTTTTCATTTTGTTTTTGTTTGTTTTAGGGTAGCTGTCCCAGGAAATCTGCAAGTCTTCCTGGGACATTAAAATTCCTGGGTTTTGCCAGTCACATCCCTGCAGCCTCCCCAGCGCCTTGTGGGGCTCAACTCATAAAACGACAAGGGCCATGTTACTCCAAAGAAAACAGTTAAGGGCCGAACTCCCCCCCGGCCCTGCCAAACCCCCCCCCCCCCCCCGCACACCACCCAGTCCCCCCCCGAACAAACCCCCTGCCTCCCAAGCACCGCCCACCCTGTGGAAACAAACCCTCCTTCCCCAGCGCCGCCCCATCAAAACAACGGTATTGAACCTTAGTAATATGTTATAGGGGACCCCTAAGGTAGTATAATTACGATAAAAGAAAAATGTCTTTTTGCTAGAAGTAGAGTAAAATCTTCCCCCCACTTTGTAATCAATTGCCCTGTTGAATGAACGAGGTATGACTGAGGAAGGCGTGGAAGGCAGCACCTCCAGACAGCTGCAACCATTGGAGAGGGGATGGGAGCCAGACCAGATCAGTAGAACAGGTCAGCCACTGACTCCTCGCTCGCTTCCTCAGCCCCCCGCGGCTCACCTGCCCCCCCTGCCACTACCTGCCCGCTCGCCTCCTCAGCCCCCCCGCTCGCCTCCTCAGCCCTCCCCTCCTGCCACCAGCTCTCCTGCCCCCCCGCTCGCCTCCTCAGCCCTCCCCTCCCACCGCCAGCTCTCCTGCCCCCCCGCCAATGCCCGCCCATTCGCCTCCTCAGACCTCCACTCCCCCGGCTCACCTGCCCCCCGCCAATGCCCGCCCGCTCACTTCCTCAGACCCCCACTTCTCCAGCTCACCTGCCCCCCCCTTCCCTGGCACGCATACTCAACCCCCGTCACTGTCCGCCTGCTCGCCTCCTCAGCCTCCCACCCTCCTGGCCAGTGATGAGCTATCAAAATCTTAACAACTGGTTCCCTCCTCATCCCACAAGGGGGTCATGGCCCACTCCTGCCCCATCCAACCCCCCGTGTTCCTTGATGACCTCTGCCCCATCCACCTCCCTTCTCTGTCCCCTGACTGCCCCCCCCACCCCATCTAACCCCTCCTCTCATTCCTGATGGCCCCTCTGCCCCATCCAACCACCCCTTCTCCCTGTCCCTTGCCTGCCCCTGGAATCCCTGCCCCTGACTGCCCCCTGCAACCCCATCCACCCTCCCCCTCCTTCTTGACAGCCCCCCCGGGACCTTTGCCCCCATTCAACCCCCCTTCCCCCGCCCTCTGACCGCCCTGACCCCTGCTCAGCCTACTGCCGGTCTGGAGTCCCAGCAGCCAGCCCCGCACAGCCTGCTGCTGGTCTGGGGTTCTGGCTGCCGGACCCTTGCCAGCTGGGGTCCTGACCACAGGCACCGCTCAGCCTGCTGCCGGCCTAGGGGAACAGAACCACAGGCTGGCAGCAGACTGAGTGGGCTGGCGGTGTAAGATCAACATTTTAATTTAACTTTAAATTAAGTTTCTTAAACATTTTGAAAACCTTGTTTATTTTACAATACAACAATAGTTTAGTTATATAATGTATAGACTTATAGAGAGAGGTCTTCTAAAAACCTTCTAAAAACATTAAAATGTATTACCGGCATGCAAAACCTTAAATTAAAGTGAATATTAAATTAAAGAATCTATAAATGAAGAGTCGGCACACCACTTCTGAAAGGTTGCCGACCTCTGATCTAGCTTCAACTTCCAGCCATCGGATCTAGTTATATCTTTGTTTGCTGGATTGAAGGGCCCATTATCAAATATTTGTTCTTCACGAAGGTACTTACAGATCATGAGCGGCGGGTGAACCCCAGGAGGCTATCCCCTAGCCCAGACCACAAGGCCCCCCCCCTCCTGCTGAAGCCCAGAGTTCCCCCCTCCTCCCGGCATGGCAGCCAGCCCCCCACCCTTCCCACTTACTCCCAGGATGTCCAAGTGCCCCCAGTCCCGGAAAGCCGGGTGGGTTAGGGGCGGGCAAGAGTGAGGTGCCCCCCCCAGCCCTGGGCGAGCAGCGTAGCTCTCCCCAGCCCTGAAGAGCTGGAAGGGCACACAGTCCCATCCCCCACACCCCTGCGCAGGTTGCATGGCCTCCCTCCCCCAGCCCCAGAGCGCAGGCTGACCCCCATTAGCCTCCCAGCCCCAGTTCACAAGATCATCCAGATCTTCTTGTATGATATCCCAGTCCTGTGCTGTGGGGCGCTCTTCCCCAGGGCCCTAGGCTGAGCAGCTGGAGGGTAGTGGCTGCTGGCCAGGAGCCAAACTCTGAAGGCAGAGCTGCTGCCAGCAGCAGCGCATAAGTAAGGGTAGCATGGTATGGTATGCCACCCAGCTCTGAAGTCAGCACAGAAGTAAGTGTAGCAATACCATGACCCCGTAAAACAACCTTGTGACCCTCCTGCAACTACCTTTTGGGTCAGGACCCCCAATTTGAGAAACGCTAATCTCTCCCCCATGAAATCTATACAGTATAGCGTTAAAGCACACAAGACCAGATGTCACAGGAGGAGACCAAATTTAACGGTCCATTACAAGTTTTTCATGGCTGTGAATTTGGTAGGGCCCTAAACAGGGACATCCATCTTGTCTGAGTTTATTTGTCACCTAGCCTAGCTGCTGGGATTTTCAGATTGTTGCACAATTTGCACAGGCAAATTACAGTCTCTCCCCACCTCCCAGCCCAAATAATAGGAGGTGCTACCAGCTCAATCTGTAATAAAACAGCAGCCACTTTACAATTAAAAATGTCATTTTAATGAGTAAAATTTTTTTTTTTGGTTTGTCAGCCACGAGTGTCCATCTAGATATTTCTTTCCTCCCTTCACTCTCAACCTAGTGTAGTAACACAAAACAAAGGAAGACCATTAACAAGTAATAATAGCTGCTATTATTACTCACTGTTATTAGTAGCTAATAATAGCCATACATAGCTGTTACAGTCCTTGGCCCTTTTAAAAGCACAACCAGGAGCTCGGTATTATTCCATGGAATTCATCCTTCAGCAGAAGATGAATTTTAAAAGGCAATACCTCTATATGATCCTTTATAGCTTCAAAGCACTTTACTAACTAAACCTTGTTACATCTCTGTGAAGGAGGTACTGTCACCCCCATTTTACCAACAGGAAAGAAGGCAAAGAAAGGTTGAAGAAACTGTAGCAAGTCTTACTAGATTGATATGCCATATACCGCACATTTAATGCCTCTAAGGGCTCAGTTTAAGTTTAATTAAAAATAGATTACTTTAAGCAGCTTTGTTTAAAGCTTTTACATTGGTGCAGAGGCGGGAAGCCTCTGTGGTACATGTACTGTATTTCTGATCTGGAATGAAAAAAGCCTGACTGCATGCAGTTTTCATGTTTCTGGTATAATTAGTTGTACAGTATACTCAACATAGTAAATACCTGAACCAAGTTTATAAAAAGACCAGTTGGCAGAAGTAACCTAATCCTATGTCATGTTTGTTTCTCATATAATAGATGTTTTCCATAAAACAACTAGAGATAGTAAATGCCTTCAGATTTACTTGGTCTGTTCCTGATTGTCATTTCATTCTAGTTTGATGGTAATTGTTTAAGTCACTCTGAAACTAAACTATAAACATACATGGGTTTAAAAGATAAGTCATTAAAAATATCCTGTCAGTTAAAATACCAGACTATGAGTCAAGTTACACTGTTATAGTTTATGTGCACTTTAGTATTATGCTGTACCATCTGTATTTTTAGTAAGAATCACAACCGCATTTTACAAGTTCATTTTTCAAAATGAAATTGCACTTCCTCCTAATAAGTTTTACTGTACAAAACTATGATATAGTTACAGACAAGCCTGAGCGAGAAGGCAGTTGTGGCAATTGTGCTACCACGATCTTTTGCCGGTTTCACTGGTATAGTTATAGGTAAGTAACTTATCTATAATTACGATCATTTTCACTGTTCAGGCAATTTCTCTCATTCCACAGGATAACCAAACCACAAACTGATGCTTAATTTCTGAAATAAACGCAGCTTAAAAAGAAGGAAGGCGAGCATAGTATATGTATATGTTGTAATTACTAGGGATTCCCACTTCATATTATTCTAGGTAGAGCTGGCAATGACGCCTACTAGTTAAAGCTGCCTAAATATTTTAAAACTCTGCATTTATAGATGATCTTTCAGAGAATTTCAAAATACTTTGCACTTGTACAGCAATTTTTTTATGCGAGAAAAATCCAAGGATCTTACAGACATTGGTTATACATCACCACTCCTGGGATCATAACGAACTTTGAATATAAAGGGGTAATGTATCAATTAACAATCTATATCCAGTATATTTTGTTTTAAGCTCCAGTACATTTAGTTGCAAACTTACATTCATGCTGTTGACTTCTGATGCTCCCACCGAGTAGCTCTGTGAAACTTTCTCTTCTTTCTGAGAGCAGTCCCCTGCTTTTCCAGGAGATCCTGACTTGGAAGGTTCACTGACAATCAGTAGTGCAGGCACAGCATTAGATGATTGCCGCTTATGAAAAGTCACCAGGGTTACATTTTTGTTGTTTAAAGTAGCCAGGGTGGACTGGTCCCTTTTCAAATCACTGTCTGATTCCCTCTCCATTATCTCTCCAGGCTTCAAGTATTGTAACGCCAAATGGGAATTTTTAAGACATGTTATTCCATTAAATTAGCAGAAAAACTTCTCCCAGTGATATCCAGAACAAAAGTTCTTTTCCTCTGCATCAATGTTCTCCTCTTTTTGTGTTCATGGTGAACTCCGAATTCTAATCTGCCCCCTTTATATGTAAGTACCATGCTGCACTCAACAGTATACTCTTGCACCCGATTTAAACATTCCCCACCAATTGGCATCTCTTTGCACTCACCAAACTGCATGCAGCACTACTAATCTTTGCACACGGCTCTTCTGCTTGCTCAGCCAAGGCTGCCTTTCACAAGCTCCTCAAACATGACCTGTGTGCAGCAACCCAGTGCATAATTAACTCAAACAGCCAAGCAGTATCTCCTCTGTGGCCGTGTGCATAATCACATCTCCTGGACACACAGCCTATTGGCAGGACCACATAATCTACTTCCTTTTATTATGAAATGAACGGCAATTTCTTGAATGAAATACTGCCCCCTCTATATTTCAGACATGTCTCAGATTACACTGACAGATAGTTATTTCCCAGCCTGTCAGAATTGAATTTATATGAAAAGTTATTCAACTACTGCAAATATACAGTCACAGGTGCTGGAACTAGGGGTGCTGTTGCACCTCCAGGCTTGAAGTGGTTTTCATTTTATACAGGGTTTACAGTTTGGTTCAATGGCTCTTAGTACTCACATTGTACGAATTGTTCCAGCAACCCTGCATAAAGCACTGCTGTCAGCTGCATTAACTGAAAACTAAAAAGACAAGGTTGGTGAGGTAATCTCTTTTATTGACCCAAATTATTTTGGTGAGAGAGACAAGCTTTTGAGCTTACAGAGAGCTCGTCTTCGGGTCTGGGAAATGTACTCAGCATGTCACAGCTAAATACAACCTGGAACAAGTAATTTAGAAATATGTGTTAATTCTGTGCAAAGGACCATTCAAGGTAAAGTGGACAGTTAACACCTCTCCAGTCACAGGGGTGAAAGGCAGAAAAAAAACCTGTGTGTGTGTGTTATTTAATGGGTTATAGTGTGTTGTAATAAGCCATAAATGCAGTCTTTCTAGTCAGCCCATGATTTTTAGTGTCTTGCAAAGTTATGAATTTAAGCTCCCAGGCATAGGCACCAGGGCTGGAGCACCCACGGAAAAAAATTAGTGGGTGCTTAGCGCCCACTGGCAGCCAACTTTCCCTCTCCTCCCCCCCACCCCATGCCTCTCGTCCACTGGAAGCCCTGCCAATCAACTCCTCCCCCTCCATCCCAGCGCCTCCAGCTAGCCGCAATCAGCTGTTCTATGGTGTACAAGAGGTCCTGGGGGGGAGGAGCGGGAATGAGGCCTGCTTGGGGGAGGGGGCGGAACTGGGTGGGAAGAGGAGAGGTGGGGTTGGAGTGGGGGCTTGGAAGAAGGGGTGAGGTGGAGGTGGGGCCTGGATAGAGGGGGGGGGTGTGAGAAGAGGCAGGGCGAGGTGGGAATGGGGCCTGGGGCGGAGTGGGATATTACAGTGCAAATATTTGTAATACAAATAATAATATAAAGTGAGAACAGTACACTTTGTATTCGGTGTTGTAATAGAAATCAATATATTTGAAAATGTAGGAAAAAAACAAAAAATATTTAATATATTTCAATTGGTATTCTATTTTTTAGCAGTGCAATTAATTGCAGTTGAATTTTTTAATCACAATTAATTGAGTTAATTGCAGGAGTTAACTACAGTTAATTGACAGCCCTAATTATTTGTAATACTTATTATAAATAAAAGTAACCTAATAGAATGCATAATATTTACAATTAATAGTTTAATATATTATGTATTCTATTAGGTTACTTTTATATGTAATATTTTTGTACTTTTTATTATTACTTATATGTAATATACATTTATACTTGTATATGTAACAAATCTTTTAAATATACAAGTCAAAGTGACGTGTTTTACCTTGGTGCAACAAAAAATGATTTAATGATCCTGAATTGAAATTTTTCAGAGATTTTGTTTTGCATGAAATTTCAGCTTTTTGTTTGGATTCAAAAATTTTCAAAATTTGAAATGTTGGTATTTCCTGCAGGACAGAAATTCTGGTTTCTGACAAGTTCCAGTTAAGATAAATTTGGACTCTCAGACTATGGCCAGGTCTACACTACAGACTTGTATCAGTATAACTACATCACTAAGGGGTGTGAAAAATCCATCTCCCTGAGCAACGTAGTTAGAATAACCTAGCCCCCTCCCCAAGTAGACAGCACTATGTCAGCAGGAGAGTGTCTCCTTTTGACAAAACTATTGCCTCTAGCGGAGGTGGATTAACCACGCTGATGGGAGAAGCTCCCCAACCAGCGTAGGAACACCTTCACTTAAGCTACAGCAGTGCAGCTGCACTGATATAGCATTTTAGGTGTAGATCTGCCCTAAGTTTGGTAAAGTGTCTTCATCTTCCCTGACTGAGGGAGGGGATATTGAATATTAATTTGGATATGGACTGAAGTAACCATATTTATTATAGGGTTTTGTGCTTGCACAAAAAAGGTTGTTTTAATATTTGCAAGATATGGATCTGCATTTTAAAAGAGCTTTTTGGATGCAAATAGTTCTCTTGATGGGAGAGGCACGTTCAGGTGATCAGTGATAGTAGATAGAAGTTAAGGATCTCATTTAGGCTTCACTGAGCTAGTCTTTGGTGCAAAGATGTAAAGGGATGCATTGCTCCAGGGCTGTTTTTGCACATTATGGGTTTGATTAGAAATAATAAGGGTGCATTTTGGTTTGATGGTATGTAATTTGATACTTTCTGCAGAAATGCAGGATTTCAATAGCAGAGTATTATGAGGATAAGGAACACATGCCAGAAAATTAAAAGAACACCCCAGAGTTTGCTTTATTAAGGCATCAGGAATTGCTAAACATTATTATTTATTTAGACTGTGGTAGCATCCATAATGTGCTAAGTGCTTTCTAAACCCAAACGAAGACACTCATTGCTTGCAGATTATGTTCCCAAGATGAAGTTGCCTGCATTTTTAAAAAGATGGTTGCTGCCCATTTCTAATCTCTCTAGGTTCTTCTCAAAAGGAAAGCATCTTAAAATTTCCAAAACAATTGCACTGCAACATGAGAAGCCTGGGTTCAAGGACAAACCTAGGGGGTTAGATTTCCTTAAGCTGACAGACAAAAGGAACAGGCTCAGATGCATGCATGGCAAGTGGAACAGAAGAGGGAAGTTGAGAAATTTTACTACTCAAAGTACTCCTAATCTACCATTTCACAAAGTCAGAATGGCCTTGATTGCCAAGTGAGCCATTTGCCCATTCTTCTGATTTAGATACATCATTGAGAACAAATGCAGTATTGCCATCCCTCGGTGTTCAAAAATCACAAGGCAGCCCCCCAAAATCATGACGGGTTAAAATGCAAAAGATCTGAATATACATTATAAAGTTCTTTTAATTTTCCTTTGCATTTTTGAGCCCTGAGGTCCACTCAGCTGGTGTTTTCAAGATTTTCTTTGCAGCTATAAGAGCTTTAAAATCATATTGAGATGAGATCTCACATATTCACGTGACTCCAGGAGAGGGAGCTTTAAGAAAAAAAAGCCACAAAATATCATGAAACACAGTAAAATCATGAGACTTGACAACTTTGCAGCTGGTTTTCCAAATGTTGCTTGGACTGGGAGAAAACAAAACAAAAATTTACTCTGCAGAAAAACAGCCACTGAATTTAAGGGAAATATCCCACTCACACAATTCTTATGATTTCTGTAAATCAAAGGCCTGGGGTCATTACATTTACACATTTTTTACTCAAATAATTCTATGGTATTAACACATCTTTGCATATCATGGCATTTTTCTTTCATATTAATCCATACAAGGCTAGACACTTTTTCCACTGAAGACAGTCAGTTCTGCTACTGACTTCAGTGGAAGCTGAATCAGGTTCAGGCCATTTAACTACATTTGTACTTTTCCAAACCAACTGATATGGCTTTTTTTTTTAATTAAAAAGTATATCTATTTATCATGAACAGGGCACCAACTAGGTATTTTACACTTAACTGACTTTCTTCACTCTTAAAGTGAGGGATTGGATTCACACCCAAATTTCAGAACCTCAGTTTTGACCTATGAGATCAAAAGAGCCTAACCCCACTTTTTTTGACTTCATTACAGCACTGCAGGAAAAGCATGACAGCAGTTCTTAGATATATCAGTGTCGTCATAAATTGAAAGGTAAACATATTCCTCTAATAGATTAATAGATGAAATAATCACAAGCAATATAATGTCTTATATGTAAAAGCCTGGGATCATCATAACACAAGTTATACAAACCACTTGATTTCAGAAAATCTAGACACTTGGAGCCAAATTCATACCTGCTTAAGCAACAGCATCAACAGAAGTTGGTGACTTTGTCCCAGTTCAAACCAGGTCTGAATTTTGGCTTCAGTTCTTTGTAAAACATGAGAGTTGGAGTCTCTTCCTGTCCCCAAACTAAAAACTAAGGACTCTGTCTTATAAACTTTTAACAACAAAAGTAAGACCAGCAACCTTATCTCCCAAACTAAGAGTATGTCCAGTTCTGATCTGACACAAGTTTTACAACAGAATAAGGTCACTGAGTTCAGCAGAACTGCAAGGAAGATCAGTATCTGTACTTCTATACACCCCGTGCTCCACAATACATTAAAAAAGAATGTTTTGGATCCAGCATGCTCCAAGCTCAGTGTATCTGCCATGGAAAAATTACTGTTAATTAAAACTTCACTGATTTTTAATCCTGTAGCTACTGGGCCTAACATTTATGGCTGTATATTATCTGGACTTGGTACTTTGACACTCCTAAAGCAGACAATCTACTGATAGTTGTTTCTGTTATTTACACACTAACACTGCAGGAACTCTGTGGATTTGGACCTGGAACCCACAAGATTTATAACATTATTATAGGGAAAAGATACCATTTTTTGGTCAAAGTGTAAGTACAAAAAGAACAATTGCCTTCTGTATAAGTTCTATATTTCTCATGCAATCAAAAAATATAAACAGGCAATATGTTCAACAACCAACTCTGATGTGCCACATTTATAAACAACAACATAATATAAGAAATGGAAAAAGGGGAAGTTGACAGAATATAAACCAGAAGTTAGGAATTATAGAAAACTGATAAAGGAAGCCAAGGGACACAAGGCAAAAGTCTGTGGCTGAAGAGGTAAAGACAAGGAGTTTTTAAATATATTAAGAACAGAAAGAATCCTGGCAATGATATTGATGAATTACTAGATGGAAATGGTAGAATTATCAATAATACTTCAAAAAAATAAGAAGTGTTCAATAAATACTTCTGCTCTGTATTTGGAGAAAAAACAACTGATACAGTTTCATCATATGGTGATAATACTCTTTCCATTCCACCAGTATCTCTAGAGGATGCTAAGAAGAAGCTACTAAAGTTAGACATTTTAAAATCAGCAGGTCCAGACAACGTGCATCCAAGAGCTGAGTAGCTAGCTGGACCATTAACACTGATTTTTCAATAAGTCTTGGAGCACTGGGGAAATTCCAGGAAACTGGAAGAAAGCTACTATTGTGACAATTTTTTTAAAGAGAGTAAATGGGATGACCTGGGTAATAATAGGCCTGTCAGCCTGACATTGATCCCAGGCAAGATAATGGAGTGGCTGACATAAGCTTCTTTTAATAAAGAATTAAAGGAGGAAAATACAATTAATTCCAGCTGACATGGGTTTATGAAAAATAGATCTTGTTAAAGAAACCTGAAATCTTTTTTTGATGAAATTACAAGTTTGGTTGATAAAGAACATAATAGACTTCTGCAAGGCGTTTGACTTCATACTGCATGACATTTTGATTAAAAACTAGAAGAATATACTGTTAACATGGCACATATTAAATGGATTAAAAACAGGATCACTGAAAGGTCTCAAAATGTAATTGTAAATAGGAATCAACATCAAGCAGGTGTGATTCCAGTGGGGTTTCTCCGTGATCTGTTCTTGGCCAGATGCTATTTAACTCTTTTATTCCAAGTCATTGATAAAACATTGTGTCATCACTAATAAAGTTTGCAGATGACACTGAAATTGAGGGAGAAGGGACTAATGAAGAGGGCAGATCACCGATTCAAAATAATCTGGTTTACTTGGTAAATTGGGTAAAAGCAAACAATATACGTTTTAATATGGCTAAATGTGTACATGTAGGAACAAAGAGCATAGGCCATACTGACAGGATAGGGGACTCTATCCTCTGCTACCCCCAAATCTTTTTCACAGTCACTGCTTCCCAGAATAATCAGTTCAACATGAACTCCCAGTGTGACACTGTGGCCAAAAGGGGTAATGCGAGCCTTGGATGCATAAGCAGAGGAATCTCAGGTAGGAGTAGAAAGGTTATTTTACCTCTGTATTTGGCACTGTTACAACTATTGAATATTGGAATATTGAATTCAGTTCTGGTACCCACAATTCAAGAAAGATGTTAATAAATTGAAGAGGGCTCAAAAAGAGCCATGAGAACAATTAGAGAATTAGACAACATGCCCTATACTCTTAAGGAGATCAATCTGTGTATCTTAAAGAAAAGGTTAAGGGGTGACTTGGTTACAGTCTGTAAGTCTGTACATAAGGAACCAATATTTAATAATAGTCTCTTCTATCTAGCAGAGAAAGGTATAACATGATCCAATGGCTGGAAGTTGAAGCTAGACAAATTCAGATTGGAAATAGGCATATGTTTTTAAGGGTGAGAGTAATTAACCACTGGAACAATTAACCAAGGATCAGGTGGATTTTTAAATCAAGACTGGATGTTTTCTAAAAGCTGTGCTCTAGGAATTATTCTGGGGAAGTTCTTTGGCCTGTGTTATACAGGAGGTCAGACTACATGATCACAATGGTCAGTTCTGGTCTTGGAATCTATGAAGCCATAGCAGGCACCTGGCAGAACCCACTCTAGATAGGATCACTACATGACTTGCACTATCGTCTCCCCATTTTCAGTCTGCTTAACTTTCTGAAAGTTTCACCTCTGTGCTAAAGTTTTTCATGTTTGGCCTTTGATCAAAGCTGACTTTTTCTAGAAAGTCTGAGCAAAAGCAGTATATAAGGTGAACAGAATGGAATAGCTCACTAATGTTTTCCCAATTTTAAGTAAATTTTTATTTAAATATAATTTGAAATTAATAAATTTTACAATTTGAACCGCTCCTGGATGACTCGTCTTAACAGACATGTAAGCCCTTTCATTGTTCTGAAATACATAGCTAAAATAGGCTCACATTTAAAAACTCAGTCTAGTACATAGGTGGTAACTTCTGCTACCTACACTGCTGTCATTTAGCAATTTCAACCTTTTTTTCTAAATTGTTCTGTGAATTTCAGAGGGATTTTTAGTATAACTGTGAGGCTGGTGGACCAGGTTCCAGCTCTGGCCAAGGCTTTAGATCTCAGACAGTACCTGACAAATTTATTGCTGGAAACCAGTTTGAGTCACTTTGCGTTTTAGTAAGGTTAAGATAGGCATTGGACGATGTGTTTACTGTTCAGACGTTATGGAATGCCTGTAAGTTACCGCATGCATCTCACTTATAATGTCTTTATCACATGCTTCAAGGTAATATTTAAGTTTTTGCTTTGTAACTATAAAAAGTGTTTGCTCTGAAACTGTGAGCCCAGTCAGGAGGGATCATCTCCTGCCCATCCCTATCAAGACTAAATGGACCATCGTGGGACATCACAATACAAAGATTTTGTTAATTGCCCCTTACTCCCATGAAGAGGATATGTGCAAAAAGGCTCATCCCATCAGCTTGAATTCTGGAAGAACAAAATAAAAAGTAGCTGTCAAAAATTTTTTTATCTCTTTTGCTGTTTGGACTCTCACAGCTATGAAACAGAAGCAGAGATCCCCAGGGTCCACCTGGGATAGCCCTAAATGACATTCAGAGCTGGCAGAATACTACATCTCTGTCACCTTTTGGGACCACAGAATGTAACTCATTTGTATATATATTCTTGTCTGCTTTAAACTTACAATAACTCTCCCATTTCTTTTCTTGGTTAATAAATCCTTAGTTAGTTTACTGTAGGATTGGATACAAGTGTTGTATTTGGTGTGAGATATAATGTATAAGTTGACCTGAGGCAAGTGACTGGTCTCTTGGGACTGGGAACAACCAAATGTTTGGTGTATAACCACCACTGGATCCAGCTTGCCTGGGTGGCAAGGAAGATAGATCGGAATGTCCAAGTGGACTGTTTTAGTGTGTTAGGAGTTCACATTTGTTACTGGGTTGGTGACACTTAGAGAACACAGTCAGTTCAGGATCTCTGCCCTGCTTCTTGACAGTCTGCCCTGAGTCGAGAGCCACTCCAGAGAGCATGACAACAACTTGTGTGTTGTCTTGTTTTGAATAGGTAAATGAAATATAGGGTGTGACACTGCACCCCATATTCTTCATCGTGATATTATTATATGATTATGATAATTATGATGCATTTTGTACAAGATGGGTCATGTAAGGTGTCATTGGAAAAGTTATGATTTTCTGAATATTATCCTATTTGTATGCATGCATCATTTTTGTATCTGAAGTTATGGATATTGATTATGTATCTGTATTTCACATGTGGTCACACCTGGGTGACACTAACTAGGCAAGATGCTGCCAGTCTAAACAGCTGGTTGTGAAGGTCCATTCAGGGCCATTAGGGTAAACAACAGGACTTAGGAGAAGCCTATCTCCCCTTGATGAGCCTTCCTGAGAGTGCTCCAGACAGCCTGTAAGTAATGACCGCTATGACACTGCAAGGGCATGTGACCAGCCCACATGACTCTGAACTCCATTTTGGGACCAGTGTTTTTCCACAAGCTGGTCTAGGAACTGAGCTAGGAAAAAAGTGTTCCCGTCCTGTGCTAAAGCTATATAAGGCCAGGCGTGACATCATCGGTTCTTCACTCTCTCACAACTCAACACCTGAGAGAAGCTCTGAAAGAAAAGACTTGGGAATGGGGAGGGGATCCCAAGCTGCAAAGCAAATGCAGCTTGTGCCTTAAGAAGCTGCAAGCCTGCTTGTATTGTCAGACAGGGTGAGAATTTGCTAATTCATATCCTATCTTTCTAGTATTTTAGGCTTAGATTGCAGTTTTGTTCATTTACTAAGTAATCTGCTTTGATCTGTTTGCTATCACTTAAAATCTCTCTTTTGTAGTTAATAAACTTGTTTATATTTTAACCTAAACCAGTGTACCTTTAAGTAAAGTGTCTGGGGAAAAATCTCAGCTTAGTTACCCCAAGTGTGCATATTCTTCTCCACACTGAGGGAGAGGAGGACATACTAATAACTTTACAGATCCCTGTGCAGTGCAAGATGATATAATTTTGGGTTTATACTCCAAGGAGGATGCATGCCTGGAGAGCTGGGAAACTGGCTGGTGTCTGCTGTTGGCACTCAGGTAGCCCAGTTTGAGTGTGTGGCGCCACCAACTGTCATGCTGGGTGATAACAGGACCTGGGTGAGGCTGGCTGCATCTCCAACCAAGGAAAGCAGTGTGAACAGGGCCAGTCCAACTGAGTGGGTAGAGGGCACAGCGGTTTCTCATGGCTTCAATACAGCATCCTAGGGGTGATAATCCATGACACAGGGTTATTTTTTTATTTTACTTAAATGGGATGTCTGGTTCAACAGATTATTAAATTAAAGGGGTGAGTGGTAGTGGCTGAACCAATAGCTGGCAAGTCAATAATGGCTCTTGTGAAGCCCAGCCTAATTTTAATGAAATGTACCCTGTGCAGATTGCCAGCGTAAAGCCTATGCCTGATGTGGGGCAGAAGTCTTGTGCTGGGCCTCTGCATAGGGGTAATTTCACCCTTAAAGCGCACCTGATGGGAGCCACTCACATTCACTTGTTGCAGTATGAGCCAGACATGCACAAATAGCACAGCCTACCTTCACTCCAAAAGTTGGTAAGGAATTTGCTATATATTTTTAGTGTTAGTGTTAGACTCAAGACCCCAGCTTCTTAGTTCTATAACCAATGCCTAATCCCAGTCAAATTGCGGAATCTCTACATAAATCCCAATTTAATAAAATCTATTGCAGTTATATACAGCACAGATATCTTTGTTTCAAAAGACAGCCATAACACCACCTTGCATTTGCATTGTGAACGCTGTTTCTAAAATATAACAAGCCAATATGTTGAACAATCCAGCAGAACTAGATGCATGTAAAAGCAAGATCAAGGCAAATTTATTTTAACTCTTGCTTCTTGCTATCTTATGCTGCCAACTACTGGAAATAAACTCTATGCATGTAACAAGAGAACTTAATTGCAGCAATATGATTTTTTCAAATTCTGTTCTATATAGATTCTTAACATGTTCATTGCCATTGTATCTCAGCACTTCCAGCAGTGCATTAAGTGATGTGACTCACATCTGTCACTAGCATGGGCCAAATCATCCTCTCTATCTCCACAGATGGAAAAGAAGAAAAACTCACAAAAACTCATTTTATCTATGCATCTGTTTTAGGATTTTATTACCACAGTATTGGAGCACCTACCACATAAAGTCAATAGCAGTTGCAATGTCATAGTGGCCTATGGCCATACCGGATCAAACGCCTCCCGTCCCGTCTGATCTCAGAAGATAAACCATCCTGGGTCTGGCTAGTACTTGGATGGGTGACCGCCTGGGAATCCCAGATGCTGTAGGCACTGAGTTAGTTGGGGTTGGTCCTGCTTTGAGCAGGGGGTTGGACTAGATGACCTCCTGACTTCTCTTCCAACCCTAATGTTCTAGGATTCCATGAGTGGATTTCATGGAGTCTCTGGCATGTCTTCCTTTTCGGGGTAAAGTTCTGCTTAGGGCAGGGTGTTTGCTTTTGACGTTTAACTCATTTTTTTTTCTCTAGAGGTTTATTGAGGAAAAGTGGTGCTAGTGTTGTGAGTGTCATTCTTATGGTTGGAAAGCCTCCCAGTCTGAATTGTGCAACCCACCCACTGAAGCGGGTCAGGGACAGCCCATGGCAGTGTTGCTCTGAAAGGGACCATAGGCCAGAAGGCAGCACAGAGTTACCAAGCCTCCATGAGGATGGCTCTTGCTTTGGCAAATTTCTCCCCCATGCTCTCTCTTGATCTATGGTTCAAATCCACTGCCAATTCTGCCAAAGTAGCTAATAGAAGCAGGGAGCCCTCTGATGGAACAGTGAAGGATACTGCAGAAGTGCAAATGTATGGAGTTTATAGTCCCTATAAGAATAATCCACGTGAGAACAATTGGACCATGTGACATTTCCTGTTGAAGTTACATACTTGTGACCCAGGAGCCCCGCAGATGTCAAATGGCCAAGGGCACACTGTACCCGTACAGGTTTTACGCACGCCTAGCCACAGTTCACTGTTGTCATAAACTGTATCTAAAAGATGTCACATAAAGTGTCATATGTAAACTGGTAACACACAGGTCATTAATATTATTGTGTGATGTATGCAATGGAGCTAAGACTTATCACACATCTGCCCACCTTTATTCAAATGAAGCTCCTTCTCATCTGACAGCTCAGGCATTGTTTTGTCCAGAACAGTTTACAGACTTGGAACCTAATTCTGTAAACCCTTAATCATTTGATCAATCCCATTGAAGACAATGGGACTTTTTGCATGACTATGGACCACTTTTGTGGACTGGTAAGAGTTTCAGGAGGCTGTTCCCATAAAGGAAGGTGAATCCCCCATTGAAATGCAGTGTTTGGGTACAATACCATAAAGCAGTTTAGGATACAGTTCTACTTAAAATATGTCCTTAAATAAGTCATACATATGCTGAAATGGCTCCTCACTCAACTCCCATATTCCATATAAACAGACCGAATACTACATATTTTGGGGGAAGTGAGTAGTTAAGCATGTTGATGCTTGTACATACAAAGGGGGGTGGTGGTGGAGGGGACGGGCAGGGCCAGCGCTACCATTTAGGCAGCCTAGGCAATCGCCTAGGGCGCCAGAATAATTGGTGGGCGCCGTTTTGCCGGAGGGGGCGTCAGGCGGCTCCGGTGGAGCTGCCGCAGTGGTGCCTGTGGAGGATCCGGTGCTCCGCGGGAGCTGCCGCAGTCATGCCTGCGGACGGTCGGCTGCTTGCGCGGCTCCAGTGGACTGCCCGCAGGCATGACTGCGGCAGCTCCACTGGAGCCACGGAGCACCGGACCCTCCGCAGGCACCACTGCAGCAGCTCCAGTGGAGCCGTGGGACCAGCGCGCAGGGTGGCGAAATTGCCGTCCGCCTAGGGCGCTCAAACCCCTAGCGCCGGTCCTGGGGATGGGGAGAGCGTGGGGGCCCCGGGCTGAGGAAGGGAGGAGTCACATGGGAAGGCCCCCCCGTTTCTGTCCCTCCCATGAGTGCAGAACCCGCAAGAAATTATTTCTACTTGCACTACTGCTTACACCATTCCAAAAAGGGCCATGCACCCCACCTCCGCAGTCAGTGACTCTCAGCCAGTACTGGAAAACAGAAGGGTTTATTAGTCAATGGTAACAAAGTTGAACAGATCTTGTTAGCACAGAAAGCAGGAAGTTACAGCAAAGTCCATCTGGGGGAGGGGGGATCCAGAGCCCAGAGGTCTCTCCCCAAGTCCCAAACCAGCAAACTAACTCCTTCTACTCCTGGGGTGTGGGTGGGTGGGTGGGAATTCTGCATAAAAAATGCAAAAATCTGCATTTTTTGTGTCAAACTAATGCAATATAATCACACCTCTTCCAATTGTTTTGGTAAATTTATTTAAAACTACAATACAGAAAAAAGTCACAATGACTATTCAGCATTTCCCAAACACATGAAAGTTAAGTGACAAAACACTTGGTAACTAATACTCTGCATTCCAGTTACAATCCTGGATTTTCAGTTAAATTTACAGAACACCAAACGGGGGGCGGGGGGAGTTGAATGTCATTTTAAATTGCTCAGACTTTCACACATGAAAGTCATACAGTTTTTCTAATCATTGTCCTGGACCTGGCTGGGTACTCTGGGAAGTGCTTGGTTCTGATTGTCCTGACATTTTATTGACTGCTTGGTAAATGTTTTATTTGCCCTCAAAGTCTTTTTTTTTTTTTAAACAGGTAAGTAAAATAAATCCTGAGCTGTAATTTAACCCCATTGTGCCACTTTGGCACAGGAAAAAAGTGAGAAATCACAGAGATCTTCCTAGCAGAGGATTCCCTTACTGTTTTTTATAATAAGACTCAGTTACATCACTTGGCAATGTAGGAGCCTTAAAACGTTCACAGGTTATAATGCTCCTGGGAGAATTGACTGAGAATGGGAACAGTTAACTAACAATAGGAACAACAGACATGCTGCTACATGTCTGCCTCAGAGAATGAGGCCATGGCTACACTGGAGAGTTGCAGCGCTGGTGGTGGGTTTACAGCACTACAACTTAGGGTATGTCTACATCTACAATTTTGCAGCGCTGGTTGTTACAGCTGTATTAGTACAGCTGTATAGGGCCAGCGCTGCAGAGTGGCCACACTTACAGCAACCAGCGCTGCAAGTGGTGTTAGATGTGGCCACACTGCAGCGCTGTTGGGCGGCTTCAAGGGGGGTTCGGGGAACGCGAGAGCAAACCGGGGAAGGAGACCAGCTTCCCCGCGGTTTGCTCTCACGTTCCCCGAACCCCCCTGCAAACCGCAGGGAAGGAGACCTGCTTGCACGGGGGTTCGGGGAACGCGAGAGCAAACCGCAGGGAAGGAGAACTGCTTGCTCGGGGGTTCGGGGAACGCGAGAGCAAACCGGGGAAGGAGACCAGCTTCCCCGCGGTTTGCTCTTGCGTTCCCCGGACCCCCCTGCAAACCGCAGGGAAAGAGACCTGCTTGAAGGAGAGGCTTCCTCAGGTATGCTGGGATACCTGCTTATTCCACGGAGGTCAAGAAAAGCGCTGGTAAGTGTCTACACTTGATTACCAGCGCTGGATCACCAGCGCTGGATCCTCTACACCCGAGACAAAACGGGAGTACGGCCAGCGCTGCAAACAGGGAGTTGCAGCGCTGGTGATGCCCTGCAGATGTGTACACCTCCTAAGTTGCAGCGCTGTAACCCCCTCACCAGCGCTGCAACTTTGTGATGTAGACAAGCCCTTAGTAACTGTCTACACCTGCAAGGCACATCCAGTGCCACAACTCCCTGGCTGCAGCGCTGGCTGTACACCTGGTCTGCTTGGGGTATAACGATTGCAGCGCTGGTGCTGCAGCGCTGCTCATCAAGAGTGGCCACCAAATGTGCTGTAATTGGCCTCCAGGGTATTAGGAGGTATCCCAGAATGCCTGTTCACAACAAACCGGAAGAGTGGCTGAACTCCGAGCACCCCCGAGCTGCTTATCTAAAAAACAAACTTGGCTCCTGTTTGCTCGAGCGAGCAAGCGGAGGCAGGCAGGGGAATTGCTTTGGAATGTTCACAGCTGTTTGCTTGAGGAGAGAAGGCACACGGCGGAGGGGGAGGGGGAGTCCGTGTTGAGCAGCTGCTTATGTGGTCCGAAGGCTATTTAGGAGTGCATAATTTGCATTTAGTGAATAAAAGAGGGGTGGGGGAAGGGGTTGAAACTTTTAAAATGATTGAAGGTAGGTGCTGTGTATCTTCCAGTTCTTAGAACTTGCAAGGCAGGGAGCTGACAACAGTGTTAGCTCCAAAAATCCACTCTCTCTGTCTCCCCCACGCTCCCTGTCACACTCCACCACACCCCCCCCCTTTTGAAAAGCACGTTGCAGCCACTTGAACGCTGGGATAGCTGCCCACAATGCACCACTCCCAACAGCGCTGCAAATGCTGCAAATGTGGCCACACTGCAGCGCTGGTAGCTGTCAGTGTGGCCACACTGCAGCACTTTCCCTACACAGCTGTACGAAGACAGCTGTAACTCCCAGCCCTGTACAGCTGTAAGTGTAGCCATACCCTGAGCTCAATTAACCATCAACAGCAACTTTAACTGTGGGTGCTACATTTGTGCCTCAGAGAGTGAGATCAATTAACTCAGGGCTTGGCTACACTCACACTTTACAGCGCTGCAACTGGGGTGTGAAAATACACCCCCCTGAGCGCTGCAAGATACAGCGCTGTAAAGCGTCAGTGTAATCAGGGCAGCAGCGCTGGGAGTGCAGCTCCCAGCGCTGCAAGCTACACCCGTAAGGGATGTGGTTTACATGCAGCGCTGAGAGAGCTCTCTCCCAGCGCTGCCGCTCTGACTACACTCACACTTCAAAGCGCTGCCGCGGCAGCGCTTTGAAATTCCAAATGTAGCCATACCCTCAAGCAGGCTGCTTCATTTGTGCCTCTAGCCTACCTCATGCATAATAAAAAGCCCTACCCTTACACTCCAGGGAGCTGCAGTCACAAAGAGGGACAGAGTCAGGGTATGGCTACACTTGAAACTTCAAAGCGCTGCTGTGACAGCGCTTTGAAGTGCGAGTGTGGTCGCAGCGCCAGCGCTGGGAGAGAGCTCTCTTAGCGCTGCACGTACTCCACATCCTGACGGGGTTTAGCTTGCAGTGCTGGGAGCCACACTCCCAACGCTGCAGCACTGTTTACACTGGCTCTTTACAGCGCTGTATCTTGCAGCGCTCAGGGGTGTGTTTTTTTCACACCCTTGAGTGAGAAAGTTGCAGCGCTGTAAAGCGCCAGTGTAGCCAAGGCCTCAGTCTCTCTCTCGCTTGCTTGTTGGCACACACGTACACCCAATCCCGCCCCCCAACGGTGATCATGCAGGTATGCATGCCCAGGTCGCCTCCCTGTCTCTGAGGTTGCTCCAGGTACACTAGAACAGACAAGCTGCCTGGGTTTCTGGGGAAGAGGCGCATGTCCCCCAGCAGATTTTTCTTGCATTTTTCTGCACAGGGGGCCTAGAAAAATGCAGGCCATATGAATTCTGCACTTGCGCATAGGCGCAGAATCCCCCCAGGAATATCCTTCCAACAGCCCAGCCTCAGTCACACTCAGCAGCCTCACTGCCATGCTTTGTCTCTTTCCTAGGCAAGCAGGTCACCTGGTCTCTTTGTTCTCCAACCCCTTCGGCTGGCTCCTTGCAGAGGACAGGTTCCAGCCATCAGTTGCCAGTATACAGACAGTTGGCCATTCTGTGTGTCCAGGCAGCCAGTTGGCAGTGACCCATGCCCTCTAGGGGTCTCTGCAATGATCACATACCCTTATCTCACCACCTAGATATCTGAGTAATACATAGGGGAAACGGAGGCACACACAGTATTCAGAGAAAACATTAAGAACATTTCCACTTCGTCACATATGTACAAGTGATGTATACAGAATTATGGATGTGTGATGGAAATAAGTTCCTAAAATGTGTTTAGCAGGCAGTGCCTAACTCCATCTTGTCCTAGACAAAGGAATGTCGTTTTGCAGGCTTGACTGCATCTTCATTGTAAATTAAGCATAGTGAGACAAAGGCAATGAACAGCACATTAACAAGAAAAGTACAACAAAGCCATCAGGCAAGCAAGTGAGGGAAGATAGCCATTTAATATTGATGGGGACTGTACCCTCAGGAAGCCTTCCTGCCTCTAGAAACTTAGTTTTGTTTTATTACAGAGAACACCTCAGTGCTAAAATCCTCAGCCAAACTAACAGGCTGGCATGTGTTCTGTCTCTCTGGAGACAGCAAACTTGATAACTTCTGTGAGGGTCCATTGAGAGAGACTGGACACAGCAGGAAAACCTCTTTGGGGAATTTGGGAACTGGGGTTCACTGACCTGCAAGGCAAGGTTTGGACTGGCAGAGTCCTGAGGAGTTTGCTAGCAAGGGAGACAACCTGGTGTGGTAGGGCAATGACTCATAGCTAAGGCTATGATTTTGGCATAGGTATTTTTATTAAAAGTCACGGACAGGATGCAGACAATAAACCATGGATTTATTGAAGCCTGAGCCCCGCTGCTGTGCGGCTGAAACCTGAGTCCTGCTGCTGTGGGAATGAATTATTGGAATTTTCATTAAGTCACAGAGGTCTCATAAAAATCATGGAATCCATGACCTCTATGACTGACTCATAGCTTAGAAGCAGCAAAGCTCACTCTTGTTGTGGCAGCGTGGTAACACAGCCATAGGTGCCAACTCAATGGGTGGTCTGGAGCTGGAGCACTCACGGAGAAAAAATGGTGGGTGATGAGCAGCCACTGGCAGCCCCCATATCAGCTACCCTCCACCCCCACAATGCCTCCTGCCTGTCAGCAGGCCTTGTGGATCAGCGCCTCCCCCTTTTTCTGTGCACCTCCCGCCCGCCGCAACCAGCTGTTTCGTGGTGTGCAGGAGGCTGGAAGGGAGTGGGGAGGAGTGAGGACACGGTGTGCTCAGGGGAGGAACTGGGCGGGAAGCAGTGGAGCATGGACAGGAAGAGGCGGGGTGTGATGGGGCCTTGGGGAAGGGGTGGAGTGGGGGTGGGGTCTGAGGGAGAGCCAGAGATAGAGTACCCCATGGCACTTTGGAAAGTCGGCGCCTGTGAATGCAGCAGTTCACAGTTCTAGGTGACCTGAGCAAGGCATCACAATACCATATAATATTTTTGTAAACGATTAGTTTCTTCTCTGGGCTAGGAATCGTGACAACGTATTAATTGAAAATAGACCAAGATAAGGTACAATCTAGTATTAGTATGTAATAACTATAAACCAACGAAGCTAACAGCTTGCTTAATGTGACTGTTTACTTGTTTAATCTTCTTCTTAGCGTATGTGCAACATGTCTCAGGTGGCATGTGACCAGGATTCATCACCAAATTTGGTCCACTGGTTGGATATTAGCTTCCTCAGCCTGGGTCAGGTACTGATGGAGAGTGCAACATGGGGAGAAATCCTCAGTGAAAAGACCTGGGCTATAATGGAGTCTCAGCTTGTTAGGTGCCATATATTTTCATGGCACCACAATTCATCCTGCACATTAATATATTACAAATGGTTCTGTATATAGGGTTGTAAAAGATGAATGGCAGAACTGTGTGCAGAAACTGGGTTGCTATGTGTCACATAGCAACTGACAATATATACTGGGAAGTGCTGAAGTATTCCAGACAGATGTCAAATTGCTGTCACAGCTGAAGTTACAGATAGGGATGAATGTATCAGCATAGTTAGTTAACTTCTACAGAAGCAGCCACTAGTTTTAAGCAAGACAGGCCCACCTACTCATAAAAACAGGCTCCTCAAGGAACATCTTGCAGTTCCTACAAAAAAACAACAAAACAGAGCAAGTCCCTAAAGCACACGTATTACCTCAAATAATTTAATTGAAACTAGTTTCATGTGAATGTTCCTGATAAAGATTTTATACACCCAGGATATTTGCTGCTATGTACATATTAGTTTATAAAAGCAAAAGCTCACTACTAAATTGAATTGATTGACTGAATGACCACACAGAGACATCTTTTAAGAAATCTGAGTCTGAAGAGTTAAACACTGCGCAAGCTTGGGAAAAGGGAAATATGCCCCCCCCCCCCACATCTGATACCCTGTCCAATTCTCAGCAAAGCAATGAATTTTCCAAAGTTCACCTTGGTCTGTTCTGCGGAGGAGGGACAATTCCCTTTTCCTCCCAAGTCATTTTTAGTCAAAACCTTAGCATTCTGCAATTTAGTAGAATGGCTCGAGCCTGCAGGGCATTGAGTGCCTCATTGTCCTCAACTCCCAATGAAATCGAAGTGTTACACTCTTGAAATACTGGGATTAGCTAGTTTAGGGGACAAATTTCCTCCAGTGCCTCAGTTTTGCTCAATGCAAGAGAAGGGAAAGTGAGTGTCTTGTAACCTGGTCTGGGAGTTCAGTGAGCTGCTTCCTAGCACCTCTAATTTATACCACAAATGAAGAATCCTTAATCGAACCTGCACCCATGGTGGATGGAGGGAGGGGGAAGAGAGGTGCAGGGCCCAGATTTGGCACACCTGTACTAACAAAAGGGAATTCTCTGCAGGCCAGCTCTGTGCCCAATTTCTGGCTCCTTTCCACATCCTGATTAGTACAAAGGGGACAGATATAAGTGGGTAATTCAAACCTGTATCTACACTGGATTGGTGTGAAACATTCCTGTTCCCCTCAGAATATCTCCTCCCAAGGGCCAGCGCAACCATTTAGGTGACCTAGGCGGTTGCCTAGGGCACTAGGATTTGGGGGGCGCCATTTTCTTCGGCAGCGACCGTGGTGGCTGGATCTTTGGCCACCTCGGTAGCTGCCAGTAGTTAGGCGGAGGGAGCTGGGGCAGGGGAACACGGGGAGGGCCACCTGAGCAAGTAAGGGGGGGGTGGCACGCAGGGAAACTCCCTGCCCCAGCTCACCCCTGCCCCGCCTCCTCCACGAGCATGCTGTGGTTGCTTCACTTCTTCTGCCTCCCAGGCTTGCAGCGCCAATCAGCTTAGGCGCTGCAAGCCTGGGAGGCAGGAGAACTGAAGCAGCCACGGTGTGCTCGGGGAGGAGGTGGGGCAGGGTGAGCTGGGGCGGGGGGGGGTGCCTCTGGGTGGAGGGTTTGGGGTGGGGAGTTGTTGCAAGGGGGGCGCCTCAGGGTGGTGGTGGGGAGCTGCCGTGGGGGGGGGGGAGGGCGCGAAACATCCTTGCACCGGCCCTGCTCCTCCCCAAAAAAAACTAGCAACCTCCCCCCTCAGAAACCTTTGTTCTGTTGAGTGACAGTTTAGCAGAACAGATCAAGCATTAACTGTGAAAAGAACAGGAGTACTTGTGGCACCTTAGAGACTAACAAATTTATTTGAGCATAAGTTTTCGTGAGCTACAGCCCACTTCATCAGATGCATGCATTGGAAAATACACAGAGAACATGAAACAATGGGTGTTACCATACACACTCTAACGAGAGTGATCAGTTAAGGTGAGCTATTATCAGCAGGAGAGAAAAAGAACTGTTTGTAGTGGTAATGAAAATGGCCCATTTCCAGCAATTGACAAGAAGGTGTGTGTCTGTGTGTGTGTGGTGAAGACACTCTGCACCTCATAGAATTGAAACCTAACTGCTGAGCCTTTCACCCAACCAGCTGAGGACAAATAGGACACCTTGAATAAGAATAACGTATGCTAGCAAAAGCTTCGGGATCAAGTCTTTTAAATTCTATGTTAACAGAACTGAATTTTTTTTAATAGGAATCTTTCACCAAAATCCTATGTAGACACAGATTGTTTAACTTCTTATCACATCTCCTGATCATAAACAAAGGCCAACTTCTGCTCTCAGATATACACTATAAAGCCTGGTTTACACTTCAAACTTAGGTCAGTGCAAGGCGACTTACATTGACTTAGGTATGCATGTATCTACTCTTAAATTTGCCACCCATTGATGTCAGCTCTCCATTATGCCGACATAGTAACATCATCTGCCTGAGAGGCACTGAGCCAGGGCTGATGCACAGAGGGCAATGGAGCACAAATGCAGACACTACATTACCTATAAAAACAAAAAAAAGAGTCCAGTGGCACCTTAAAGACTAACAGATTTATCTGGGCATAAGCTTTCATGGGTAAAAAACCTCACTTCTTCAGATGCATGGAGTGAAAATTACAGAACCTATGTCAATCCTAACAGTCCTCCAGCAGCCATCCCACAATGCCAGATACTGACCAGTCTGGTCATAACTGTGAACTCTGCTGCCAAGCTTTCACAGAGACCAGAAGCCCACCCCTGCTTTACAACCTCATGAATTTTTGAAATGTCATTTCCTAATTGTCCAGCTTAGCAAACACACCTAGTTGCCGTGTGCAACTGCCCAGCTGACCAGGCTGGCTACATGCTCCAGACATGCTTTGGCTTGGAGCAGACAGGAGATATTGGATCTCCTGGGGAAGTGGAAAGAAGAGGCTGTACAAGCACAACTATGGACCAGCCACCAAAACATGGATATCTATGAGCAGATGGCATGGGGGAGGCAAAAGAAGGGGTACAACAGGGATCAGCAACAGTGTCATGTGAAAACCAAGGAAAAGGCCAAGGAAGCCAACAGGGATCTGATGCCAGGCTACAGATCTGCTGTTTTTACAAAGAGCCATATGCAATACTTGGCAGAGACACCACCACCACCTCAAAGACCACCATGGATACTTCCAAGGAGCCCAAGTCACAGGCTCCTGCCGTGAACTGTGAGGAAAAGGAGGAGGATGGGGGACAAATGACAGGGGGATCCAACTATGCCGTGAGCCAGAGCTGTTTGAGGCTCCACCACAGTCCAGTTAGTCCCAGCAGTCGAGCACAGGTGAGCCCAGTGCAGGGGAAAGAACCTCAGATAAGGTTTATTTCTCATTACAGTGATGGTGCCCCCAACTTAAGCGGACACAGCTATTGACTCTTCATTAACTTACTCATACTAGAAGAGGTAGTGGTACAATAAAAAGAAGTAGAATTATCTGTTTTTTATTCCCCTCTAGATTTAGCAGGGGAGGGAAGGTGGCATGCAGAACAGTTTGTTTACATTCACAGGGATGCTCCCTGAATCCTTCTGAGAGATCATAATGAAACTTTCATGGAAATAATCTGTAATCTAGTCCCAAAAGTTTCTAGGGATGGCCACCTTATTTCTTCATCCACACCAGGACACTTTCCCACTTCTGTCAGTGATAGCTCTGGAAGGAATCATTTCAGTACACAGGCTACCAACATATAGGCCTGAAAGGCTTTGGATGCTAGTAGCAGCTGCATTCTCTGTGCCTTTGTTACCTTCAGAAGTGAGATACCAGCTAAAAGCACTACCACTTGCAGAAAATAGTGTCAATGTTCAATGCCACCATTGCCCTATGCTCATAGTTTCATATAACCTAGCAACCCCTCTTCAATTTCCTCACCACAGAGGGCCATGCTCCCCGTGGCTGGTGCTGTGAGTGGTGCCGTGCACAAGCACTCTGAAGCAGAAGTGTCAATAAGTACATCTTATTTAACACTTTAGGGGAGCAAAGGATAGGAGTTCTGAATCTTAACTTTCACTTTCCATTGTACTATACTGGCAGAGGTACCTTTGTGTGTTTTATCTGTAGCTGCTGCCATTGTGGCCTTGAGGAGTTCCCCCTCCATACCTGTGGAACGCCTAATCTAGATAAAGAGGAGAAAGAAGAGGACTCAGGATGACATGTTCAGCAAGATCCTGCAAGCCAGTGCTGCATCAGAATGTGAGCAGAGGGCCTGGAGGATGAACACCACAGACTGCACAGAGGAGGAAAGAGTGGAGAAGAGAAAAGCCCAGGTGTCCCAGCAGGAAGAGGAATGGCAGATGCAAGAGGACATAATCGGGTTTCTTCAGCAGCAAGCTGCAGGCTGGTGTGGACCTACAGGTTCAACAATCATAGGCTCACCTCCCTTTGCAGTCCATGCAGAAGTCCAGTGCAGCACCTCTCTACACCAGCCCCACCATTCCACGTGGCATCAGGGCTGCATCCCTACCCCACCACTCCACACCAAGGGATGGTAAGGACAATCACAGCTTCACATATACTCTTCAGCTATGGCTCTCACAGGTCAGTGTATATAACTAAAATGGACATGAATATTATTTGTTGCTGTGAGTAAAATGTGCGCAGTATGTTTTTTCCCCCTAAAGCTTCTCACCCTCCCAGAATACATGCTCTGTCTCCCAGGGCAGTCTGCCCCTCTCCAGTTTGAGATTCATGGGATTTAAAAAATAGGTGTGAAAATTATGGGATACAGATAGCATAATAAGATGGAGAAAGTTGCATGATGGGAACTTGAGCCCAGAGTCTCAGTCACCCCTGTGTTTCTGCCCCACAATGCATTGTCAAAACTTCCCAACAGACAGTGCACTAGTATAGACACTGGGATACCGACCCATGACGCACTGCACTGTGCATCAAAATAAGCACTCCTGGTGAGTATGTGCAGCACCAATGCGAGGAGCCAAGAACGCACATGCACAAGCAATATACAGTGGCTTTATGCCAACATAACTTGCATCAGCAAAAGTCTGTAGTGTACACATGTCCTTAGCCCCAAATATCTCCATTGGCTTCAGTTCAACTTACTTCAGATTTACTCTGGCTCAGCGAGAAGTAGAATCTACCTCTAAATAAGCCTGACTAAAAAAAAAAAATTATTTTTACCAGCATCTATTGTGTTCAGTAACTTAACATAATCACGACATACTAGTAAAAACCACACCAGCTAAATTTCTTCCTAAATACACAGTTCTCATTTTACACACATATTCACTTCTCTGACATTGGTTTTGTATTGTTCTGTACTGTCCCAATGTGGGCCTTAAACCATACGCCCTTCGGAGCAAAGAGCTTCTGAAATGGCACAGTTTGCTTTCTGCACGATGCTATGTATACTCATGATGCTATGTATCCAACAACCATTGTACAATAAGCAGTTGCAATTCACAGTCAAAAGATATAAACTTACTGTGTACTCAAATCAGCTAAAACTCCTCCTGTTACATACAGTCCCATGCACTTTGGAAGCTAAGACTGCATCCCTGTAGAAATGTCTAAGTTCACAGTATTGTAATGAGAAGGCGAGCAAAGAAAGCACTCAGCTGTACAACCAAGTATTAAAGGCCACATGACTGTCATATGAATATTACTTGCATGCAATTAATTCAATTTCTTGGTGTTTGATTACCGACCAGTGGCTTTATCTTATCAAGTTATTTACATGAACTGAATTTAGGAAGTAATAAAATACACATTTTTCTCCAGAGTCTTAGGTCCCAATCCTGCTGGAACTAGGAGTGCTGCTGCACCCCCTGGCTTGAAGTGGTTTCCATCATATAGAGGGTTTACAGTTTGGATCAATGGCTCTCAGCACCCCACTATAAAAACTGTTCCAGCACCTCTGGCCATGGGAATGGATTCCTGTGCCCATGCAGATCCCCACTGGTTTCAATGGGGTTAAAAGGGATCTAACTGCATGGAATTCATTTCAGGATGAGGGCCTTAGTAACCAGTACATACTCTATCAACTGTGCGCATGCACGGCCACGCAGCAATCCTGTATACGCTGCGCAAGTCAAAAACGGTACCACTCACGTCTCCTCTGTGCAGCCCCAGCAGGAACATGGTGTGGCCCTTTAAGACCCTGAACTGCCCCCACCTGCCGTGGCCCGTCTCCTTGCTGTGGAATGAATGGAAGTGTTTCCAGTCTCAGGGACATGCTCAGTCTGGCTGAGAGGAGACGAGGCAGCTGAATACCCCTTGTAAAGGAGTTCAGGTGAAGGCCTGGATGGACTCTGCAGTACCATCCCAGGATAGTGGAAACTCCAGAGCTGCAGCCTGATAAGGCCATAGCACCATCACACAGTTGGTTTCCACTCAACAATTGCTGCTGCCAATGGAGCTGCAGCCTGGGCCCCATTCTGAAAGCCTCCAGGTTGGGGCTCTGAAATCCCAGATCCAGGGGAGGTGCAGTCAGACACTGCCCCACCGCTTCCCCCTTCCCCTCCACGGACTCCTGGCCAAGCTCTGAGGGCTGCCTACTACAGAGCTAATCACTTTCCTCTAGGACCCCACAAATGGCAGTGATGAGAACTAATGTATGATACTGAGGGGCACCTTAGGCCAGTTCCCTGTACACACATGTGCACACTCTTACACCCTGTATACACCCCTCATGCCCACCTCCCTGTGTACACCCCCTCTCACACACACCCTGTGCACACTCCTCTCACATGCACACCAAATTAGTACAGTAAGAAGACTTCAAAAAACAAAAAAAGTGTAAGCTTGCCTGTCAAACAGATAAGAAAAGTTAATAGCACAAAAGTACTTTATATCTCTTTGACTGTAAAGGGTTAACAAGAATAGTGAGCCTGGCTGTCACCTGACCCGAGGACCAATCAGAGGACAGGATACTTTCAAATCTTGAGGGAGGGAAGTTTTTGTGCTGTGCTGTTAGTTTTGGTTGTTGTTCACTCTGGGGGCTCAGAGGGAGCAGACGTGCAACCAGGTTTCTCTCCAACACAGGCTCTTATAAGTTCAGACTAGTAAGTACTAGGTAGATAAAGCGAGTTAGGCTTATGGTTGTTTTCTTTATTTGCAAATGTGTATTTGGTTGGAAGAAGTTCAAATGTGTATTTGGTTGGAAGGAGTTCAAATTGGTATTTTGCTGTAAAGATTTTAATTTGTACTTGTATACTTAGGCTGGGAGGGTGTTCCCAGTGTCTATAGCTAAAAAACCCTGTACCTATTCCATCTTAAATTTACAAGATCATTTTTACTGTTTTTCTCTCTTTAATTAAAAGCTTTTCTTGTTTAAGAACCTAATTGGTTTTTTATTCTGGTGTGATCCCAGGGGACTGGGTCTGGATTCACCAGGGAATTGCTGGGGAGAAAGGAGGGAAGAGGGAGAGAGAAGCTGATTTCTCTCTGTGCCAGGATTACTGTCTTTCAGGAAGAATCTGGGAGGGGGAGAGAGAAGGAGGGGGAAGGTGCATTTTCCTCTCTGTTTCAGGATTCAAGGGGTTTGAATCACAGTGATCTCCCAGGGTAACCCAGGGAGGGGAAGTCTGGGAGAGGCCAGGTGAAGGAAAGGGTTTACTTTCCTTGTGTTAAGATCCAGAGGGTCTGGGTCTTGGGTGTCCCCGGGCCAGGTTTTGGGGGACCAGAATGTACCAGGCACTGTAATTCCTGGTTGGTGGCAGCGCTACAGGTTCTAAGCTGGTAATTAAGCTTAGAGGAATTCATGCTGGTACCCCATCTTTTTGGACACTAAGGTTCAGAGTGGGGATTATACCATGACATTGCCCCCGGACACAAATGTGGTGTTTAATGGCGTTTGTAGCCCACTCAGTACAAAGGAAATTTAGAGGGAATGTTGTTAGTAACAGAGGCCTAGCTAAAGATCAGCTATAATAGGGCTCAGCCTCCCACAGCATTTGGTCTACAGTATCTTCAAAAATGTTCCAATGCAAAATTTTATACGCTTGCAGAAGAGGGTGGGAGCTAGCATAATTCCTCTGGCATCTTAGCCACCCAGGGTTTCCAGAGACAAGCCTGTTAAAGGCCTTTTTGCACTGTGATAAGAAAGTAAAACCACATCAGAGACAAAATCTGCTCTCACCGAAGTTAATGGGGAATCATTTACAAGCTTTCCTGCTACACATGCATTGAGATGCTCAAGGTATTAACTAGCAATACCCTGAAAACACTATGATAAGTTCACACGTGGCTACATGTGCCTTCAGTCCCTAGGGCTGCCAACCCTGCAGCTTTCACAAAGGCTGAAGTCACAAGTCAAATAATTTTGTGATTTAAAATTAAAAAAAAAAATAAAATAAAATCAGCAGAATGTTTAACACATTGTTGGGGGAAAAAAAAACATATCTTTTTATATCAGATGCAATTTTAGTGCTGCCACAGGAGGGACTATAGAAACCAAATCATTATCAGTTCTCTGAACTGATAGAACAATACAAGTTTTATGTGGCATCAGCGTTGGTGAACTGGGAAATATCTGCATTATTCTTATACATACTATATGTAACTCGGTGTCCTTGTTCCATTTTGTATTGCTACCTGACTGGAAGCATAGGTTTAAATCAAAGCTGGCTGTAAAAGGGGCAGGTAAGGAACCGAGCAGGACAGATGACACAGATAAGACAGCTTCAAAGGAGTTAAGATAAGAATGGCTGGGCCATCAACTGGGGGAGAACTAGCAGGCTCCATCCAGGCCCTCTAGGGTATGGGGTACTCTTCCCAAGGCTATGGGGTCAAAGGAGATTCTTAAACCTCAAAGACCCCAGAAAAGGGAACAGGTGTGGGTTAGCTGGGAGAGGCTTTCCAACATGTCTGTGAAAGCTGACAGGCTGCTAAGATTTACTCAGCGATAGAGGGAGCACTCTGTAAAAAGTGCAGGCTGTTTCTCCCAACTCAGAAGCAGAATAAGTTGGCCCTGTTTTGAGCTATGGATAGTGAGATTAAAACATAGGTAAGGAAATGTGTGTCCGACTCTTGTTTTATATGTTGGCCCTGTACCGTTTGTACCTTTGGGTGAAAGACTAAATAATGACTCGTTTTTAAGAAGCTGTTTTTGAGTCACTTGAATCAGGTGCTGTTACAGGTTCCCAAAGAGAAATTCCTGCAGGGTCCAAACTCCAGTTGACCCCACTGAAGTATTCCTGGTTGTTCCCAATAGAGTGAAACCCAGGTCCTGGTCTAAGTGTGGGTGAACCACAGAATTCCAGCCCAGGAGAGATAAAGACCCAAGGCCTGACGCCTGTGGGGTGCACATGGCAAGACTCCGAGAAGGGACAGCAGCGCACCCTGAGAAGAATGATGGTAACCATGACACCTTCATTACAGAGCAGATGAAACTCCACAGGAAAATACTCATGGGCCTTCTTTGAGGCTTGATCCAAAAGAAAAAAATCCTCCTGTGAGAGAGTGATTATGTAATATCTAAACAAGCAGTACTATGGGGGGAGGGGAGATTCCATTGGAATAGGGAGCATCTTGTGACTGTATTGAGGTTTAGGGAGGTGGTGCTGTCTGGTAGCTGCTGAGATTATTTTCTATTGCATAAAGCCCCCTAGTGGCCTATTTGCCACCCCCTATATTGGAATCTTCAACCTATAACTCCCACAAACAGGAGGGGACCTATAATAGAAGATTAGACAGAATTTTTCAGTTTGCAGCCTTTCCTCTTGCCAGCCACATACTCTGCTGTTTTTTTAAAAAAGGAACTCCCTCCTCTACTTGGGTCTTAATCAGGGGCTGGAAGAGTTAGTCCACTGGAGAGCAGCATAAGGAGGCGCATTGACAGCTGTCTCATTGCTGACAGGTCTTCTGAATTAAGCCCTGGAGAGGCTCTATATTTTTCCTGGAATTTTTGCAGATTAAATTCTGTGGCTTTGCCCCTAATTCTCATTACATTCCAATTTTCTTGCAAATTCAGTCAACACATTTAGCAACACAACACTTCTCCTAGCTATGTGACAAATTGCTCAGCTTGATCCAGGAAACAAACACTGGAATTCTATTATGCTTAGGTTTACCAGGTTCAGAGGTGCCAACTTCCCAGGTGATAGTCAACCCTCTCTCTGCCCCAGGCCCAGCCCCCACTCCACCCCCTCCTCCATCTCTTCCTGCCCCCACTCCTCCCCTCCCCCGCAGCACCTCCCAAATGTCACTGAACAGCTGATTGTGGTGGGTGGGAGGCGCTGTGATGGAGGAGCTGAACCACAGGGCTCCTGGTGGGTGCTGAGCACCCACTATATTTTTTTTCCCCGTGGGTGCTCCAAGCCTGGAGCACCCACGGTGTCAGTGTCTATGACCAGGTCCATTCATCTGGATTTTCCCAGACATGACATCTTTTTTGGTCCTCCGATCTCTGTCCGGGCAGACTTTGACATAAGAACAAGTGTCCGGGAAGTATAGTATTGCCTCACTTACTTCTCTGTTGCTTCTGGTGGCGGCGCTGCCATCAGAACTGGGCAGCAAGAGAGCAGTGACTGTTGGCCAGGCACCCAGCTCCGAAGGCAGCACTGCCGCTAGCAGCAGTGCAGAAGTAAGGGTGGTAGAAAGAAACAGTAAAACAGAAACTGTACCCCACCTTGCCCCTCCAGATCCCCCTCCCTCTTCTCCAACGGTGTCCTCTATTTGAGAACTTGAAAGATGGCAACCTAATTAAGCAAGAACTAGATTATATGTGTTGAAGCTTTACCTCTAGTTCGATCATGTATGATCATGGGTCTATCCCACCATAACTGACTGGACAACCGTGTTCAGAGGGATCACTCATAATGTGGTCAAAAACCAAAAATGTTTCTTGCAACTTGGAATGTCTATTATGCGTAGGCTTACCAGGTTCAGAGGTGCCAACTTCCCCAGTTCCCAGGTGACAGTCAACCCCCTCTCTGCCCAGGGCCCAGCCCCCACTCCACCCCTTCCTCCACACCTCCCCCCCACTCTCTTCCTCACCTCTTCCTGACCCCACTCCTCCCGCTCCCCACTAGACAAATCAAAAAGTGAAAGAACCAAATGCAGAACAGCAATTGTTGTCCAAGAACTTTCAAGGTACAACATTGACATCACTGCTCACAGCGAAACAAGACGTGCAGATGAAGGCCAGTTGAGGGAAGAGGGTGGCGGTTATACTTTCTTCTGAAAAGGAAAACCAGCAAGTGACAGGCAAATATCCGGTGTTGGCTTTGCAATCAAAAACCTTCCGGTCGACCGCCTGACTGAGCTCCCCATTGGCATCAACGAGCGCCTTATGACCCTCTGCATTCAATTGGTCAGTAAGTCATTTGCCACTATCATCAGTGCATATGCACCAACTCTTGATGCTGAAGAACAGAAACAATCTTTCTACACTGACCTTCATAAAATTTTGTCATCCATTCCAAAACCAAATAAGACAATCCTCTTAGGGGTCTTTAACGCAAGAGTTGGCCAAGATGGAGTAGCATCACTGAGAAGGAAGGAGTGGGCAAAACCAATTCCAATGGCATCCTTCTACTCAGCAAATGTGCAGAGCACGACCTTATGATCACAAACACCATCTTCAGACAAAGCAACTTGGCAACACCCCCACTCAAAACAGTGGCACCTCCTAGGTCTTTGTATGAACAATGGATCTAAGAGATGTCTAAATCACCTGTGTCATGAGAGGAGCGGATGACTGCTAAACTGATCACGCACCTGGTGAGGTCAGTCATGTCCATGAGGATTACAGCAAAGCAGAACGCAATCCAAATCACGCAGACAGCAATAAAACATCCAATGACTTCAATCCTCAGTGCACCAAGAGAACTTCCAAACATTCCTCAGTGAAAAACTGGCCATATGAACACCTGGAAATGACAACACAAGTGTCGAAGATTAGGAAGCCCTAAAACAGACTGTCCATGAGGTCTGCGAGGAATCCATTGGCCTTGCTACCTGCTGCCATTGGGACTGGTTTGTCAACAATAACAGCATTGAGATTACAGCCCTTTTGGACTAGAAGAGAAAAGTTTTCTGCAACTGTCAAAACCAACCACTATCCAGTCAGAAGTAGAGCTCTTTCTCAGCTGGAAGCTGAAGTTTGAAGGCGGATCCGAGAAATCAAAAACAAATGGTGGGAGGACAAAGCAAAAAAAAATCCAAACATTCGCTGATAGATATGATATGTGTGTAGTAAGATGAAGCCCTGAAACAAACCCTTGAATCAGAGGCCTGGTATGAGGCCTAAAGCCAGAGCTAAAGTAATGGTCAAGACTTTGCTAACCTTTCTCATCTCTGTGCCAGAACTAAAGTAATATTGGCAACAATAAACAAACTCCAGTATGCAAATGATTGTGCTGTAGTTGCACACTCAAAGGAGGATCTACCAACAGCCCTTAATTGCTTCTCTGAAGATCACAAGAGCCTAGAGCTAACTCTGAACACAGGCAAAACAAAAGTTCTACACCAGCCAGTCCCTGGTCAATCATCAGACCCAGCAAGGAAGATCTATATCAACAAAAAAGAACTGGAAAATGTGGCAGCCATCTCCCACAGAGGACAGACATAGACGTTGAGATTCAGCATAGAATTTGCTATGCCAGCCTTGCCTTTGGCAGACTGTCTCACCAGGGGTTCAACAATCACAACATCAGAACACATACTAGACTTTTAGTTTATAAAGCGGTGGTAATCCCAACTTTCCTTGATGGCTGCAAGACTTGGGTGAACTACAGAAGACACCTGAAAAACCTGGAATGCCAGCACCAGGACTTTCTTCAGAAGATCCTCAATGTAAAGTGGAAGGATTGTCGTACTAATGTCAGTGTCCTCAGAGAGGCCAACATCTTCAGTGTTGAGGCCCTGATTATCCAGCACCAGCTGAGGTGGAGCGGGCACTGTGTGCACATGCCTGATGTACACTTACCAATATAACTGCTGTATGCCCAACTCACCAAAGGAGAAAGGAAATGGAGATCAAAATAAACACTTTAAAGACACCCCCAAGATAAATATCAAGAGATGTGGCATCGATGCCACACACACGGAGACAGCAGCCCAGGATAGGGATAACTGTCGAAGACTTGTCAGAGAGGGAACATCCACTTTTAAGGAAAATCGCCTTGCCCTGGTTGCAGAAAAATGCCAGAAAAGCAAGGAAAGACAATGGTCATGCAGCGATCGTGGCCCAACCTTATCTTCTAACACCACCTGTAATGTCTGCCAACGAGCCTGCGGCTCAAGGATTGGACTCCTCAAAGGACCCATGAAAAATAAAACCTGTTAAAGAGATCATCATCAATCTGAGGGGATTGCCAGTGACGAAAGACGCTAGATTTGTTCCACTGCACTAAGGGCAGTTGATGTGAGAGGGGCACAGAACTGAGTATCATCAGTATTCTGAATGCAGTGCAGTTCCACATTTCCTCATTACCTGTCCTAGCTATTTCTTATACATGTTGAGCAGGAAGGAAGAAGAAATTGACCTCTACTGTGCCTGCCCCAAATACAAGAGCTGTTGGAGCAAACAGGCAATGCCCCAAGCCACTCTTTTGGGTCTCTCAAACATAGGCAGTTGGAAGTACTCCATACCAGCAGAGATGTCACGCCTAACCAGCAGAGATGTCCCAATAAAACTACAAATCAATAGTACCAAAGACAGATGACAGATCTAATAAAATCATTATGGACATTTCTACCCCAAACTCAGGCCTAAAACCCAATCGATCAAACTCTAGGAATTCTGATAACTAGGGAAATTGGTGTTTTCCTACCATAGCCTTTCAATGATGCTTCACAAATGGGACGTTTGATCCAAGTCATCAGCTTCAAGTGATCGTTTCTTAAAGCAGCTATTGTATGATCCTTGATTCAAGGACAGCAGGCACCCAGCCTCCCTGCATAGGGATGCGCTGACACACTCCACCAGCTATGGACCCGGTATTTCACCAGTGGCTTACCCCAGTCAGGAAAGACACTGATCTAACTCACAGGTTAGAGAACTCCTAACCGCTCCAGAATCTCAGTGAGCAAGACTGGCCAAAACTATGACACAGAAAGGCCATTGCTCTGTCTTCATGGAGGCAGACAGATCAGTACAAATCTAAGTGATTCTATATAAACTGAAAACTTTTAAAAAATGTGAAAAACCTTGACTGTAACAGAATGGAGACAGTGTGGATTCACCCACCTGGAATGGGTCTGTCATGTGATACACTGCCAATACTACAATAAAAGATGAAGACATTTATCTTCAGCTCCACATAGGACTTTTGCAATACAGAGAATTTCTAATGATTAGATTTTGCCATCCATGCTGTAGTCAGCTTCACACTTCCTCCAACACAGGAATGGTGTGAGATTCATTCCCATTATTCAGTACAAGATAAATTTATAAACAGTGAAACCCACTAATTATTTTGTGAAGAATCACTAATGATACTTTGAAAATAGAAATAATAGAAATATATATATAAATTCTAATTCTACAGCCACTGGACTCTAATAACACAGCATTTGTAAGTGCAGATTAAAAGTCTTTGCTTGTAAATTCCCACATTTCTGCCTCACATTCTTTTGTTATTGAGTTATTAATTTTTTTTATTCATTTACTATAAAACCCATTCATAATACTGGAAATTGGCATTCATGCCCAGTCACATGCTGCTATGTTAGCAACAACACAGCTTTGTTATGCCCTTTTATCTTTTCAAACCGTATACTTTTCAGTAAATCTGGTTCCCTCTTTGGGTACGGTACCTGCAAGGCTCCTGATGAGAGGATGCCCTTCAGAATCCCTTTCTGAGCATGTTGAACCGTTTCTGAGACAGAACAGCCTGTCAATGAGTGACCTTTCTCCAGTTTTGTTATGTATTTTTTTTCCTGGGTTGTTTGATTCATAGACTCTCACATTATGGCTGTGCCTATTAAAATGAGCCACCTTATCTACAACTACGTCATCTTCTTTCTGTCTTCTCCCCATAAACTCAAGTTCACTGTGGTGAATGCAAAAGTGCCCCTTCACATTCCATTTCATTTCTGACCTTTAGTCTGTGTACATTGTCTCTCAATGCAGACAAAATGGAAGATAAAATAAAAGGTAAACAACAATAACCATCAAAGAGTGACTAAAACACCCTCCACTGGAAATCCTATCTGGCAATGTGTGTGTGTGTCTGGAGAGTGAGAAACAGATGCTGGACATTCTGGAGCATATATGCAATTAAATCTCTTAGTGTTAATGAGTTACGTGTGTACTTTGCCAGGAGACTATACGGTCTGTTTGTTTAGGCTTATCAGGCAGTCAGAGATCAAAAGTGAGATTTGAAGCAAGGAAAGTGAATACATTCCATTTTGCCATAATGAAGAGACACATGCAGAAATAATGCTTGTAAAGGATGAAAATTAACGAACAATGGAAATGTGATAAGAAAGAAAAATCTTGCACTGAGATCCGCTAATGTGCTTATGAGCTGCGTAAGCACAAGAGTCTGTGCTAGCAAATACCAGTGCAGGATCAGGGCCAAAACAGGGTACTGTGCCTCTTTGGAGCTAATGGATTAGCTCTAGCATAATTTCTTCTTTATGGGTAGTTTTTAAAGGACTCACGTCAAAATTTTGTCATGACGTTTTTTTAAATCCTTATCTCCAAGAATTTAAGGGAATGCTGTTATGTTAAACAATGTTAAGCACATTACCAATTTAAAACAATATAATATGCCCATCAGCATTTATGATCGCCTACTTTTTTGCATTCCTTTTAATGAAAATAGCCTAATTTCACGTCTAAGTCTAGAAAATATTTTCAGGCTCTCCTGCAGAATATGCAATTTTTAAGTTGTGGACTCTACAAAGGAAATTCTTGTGTTTTAAACAAACATTTTCATTAGATTTTTCTTTTAAAATCATGTAACGATGTCTATTGGTTTTAAGTATTATAAAAGCTTTTAATATTGGGCCAAATTTGACCAGACAATATCTTTTTAAGATCGTCCATGCAGGAAAATCATTATCCATTTACAAACACAGCCCTTCTTTTTCTAAGAAAGTGATAATATATTGCACTTGTAGAGTGCCTTAAATATGAGCCTATCAAAGCACTTCAGGAACATTAATGAATTCACCCCCCAGCGATCTAGGTAACCATTAGTGTCCCTATACTGAGATAGAGGAGTGACATAATTTGCCTAACGTTATACAACAAAACAGTGACAAGGCTGGAAGTAGACTTACATTACTTACTCAATGGTGTCGGAAGTAATGTGAAGTTACACAGCATGGTCTGTGGCCCGCGCTACACCACCCACCATCCTCTTGCCTTATCCTCACTAAGAAAAATAGTGAGTTCTTGTTAGCCGGTAAGTAGTAACAAGGGTAAAATCCTAGTTAAGGCAAAGCAGTACATTGACTTAACACGAGTCAGCAGAAATTTAGGCTTTCCACTTTAGCTTAACCAGCTAACTTGGGTTAAAACTACAATCTGCCTTTGCCTTGGCTATGTCTTCACTGCCAAAAAGGTTTTTACAAAGGGACAGGATTTTCCCTTGTGTTAGTTCCCATGCATTAACTACTTCAAATTCAAACTATACCCTTTTTCCTAGCAGAGCCCTACCCTTGAAGTTCATGTGCCCCTCCACCACTTGCAGTGGACATGTCTCTCTGTCACTGCACATAACCTTTGCAGCCCAGAGGGGATTTAACCATCATGTAGTGCCCTGGGAGCAGGCAGCTGGGGGTGAGGAGACAAATTCCTGTATCTTACCTCACCCACATACAACAAATTTCTCCTTTGCACCCACCCTCCGGGGGAAACATCCCTCCTGGGGAGCGGGGCCGGCTTTTGGCCGATTCCCATGAATCGGGCCCCATGCCTAAGAGGGCCCCGCAGCGTCCGGAACAGGGGCCCCGCAAGGTAAGGCCCCGGAGGACAAGTGCTGCTGAGGAAGGACCTTCCGCCAAAGTACCGCCGGGAACAACGGCAACCGATTGAGCTGCCGCCGAATTGCCGCCACTATCTTCAGTGGCGGCTCAATCGCTGCTGCTGTCTTTGGCGGCAGAAGCTCTTTTGAATTGGGACCCACACGTCCTAAAGCCGGCCCTGCTGGGAAGGGCAGGGGGAAAGTAGTGTGGCCTAGTAGGAATAGTCACTAACTCAACAAGAAGTTTCAGAGTGGTAGCTGTGTTAGTCTGTATCAGCAAGAAGAACAAGGAGGACTTGTGGCACTTTAGAGACTAACAAATTTATTTAGGCATAAGCTTTCATGGGCTAAAACCCACTTCATTAGATGCACGCATTGGAAAATACAGTAGGAATATATATATACACAGAGAACATGGAAAAAATGAGTGTTGCCATACCAACTCTAATGAGACTAATCAGTTAAGGTGGGCTAGTATCAGCAGGAGGAAAAAAAACTTTTGTAGTAATAATCAGGATGGCCCATTTCAAACAGTTGACAAGAAGGTGTGAGTAATAGTAAGGGGAAAATTAGCATGGAGAACTAGTTTTTACTCTGTATAATGACCCGTCCACCCATAGTCTTTATTCAAGCCTAATTTAATGGTGTCCAGTTTGCAAATTAATTCCAGTTCTGCAGTTTCTCATTGGAGTCTATTTTTGAAGTTTTTTTTCTTGAAGAATTGCGACTTTTAGGTCTGTAATTGAGTGACCAGAGAGGTTGACGTGTTCTCCAACTGCTTTTTGAATGTTATAATTCTTGATGACTGCTTTGTGTCTATCAGGGGTGGTGGTGGTGGTGTCTGCGCAAATACATTTGTTAGTCTCTAAGGTGCCACAAGTGTTCCTTGTTCTTTCAACACAAAGTGCTTTTTGAGGTGGGTGTGGCATATAGGAGCTACCTGAGGTCAACTCAGTAGGTTACTCAGACACCCCAGCCCAGTTGCCTGAGCTCCAGCCACACTGCAGGAACCGTGGGGCAAGGGAGCTGTAAGCTGCCCCAAGTGAGAGAGCAGCAGCGCCAGTCACCCGCAGGGGAGGGGGCGAGGATGTTACTTACCTGCTCCTCAGTGCAAAGCCAGGAGCACGGGCCTCCTCCCTCACGTGCACGCCCCCAGCCCCGCCCACTAGAGACCACGCCCCTCCCCGAGACACCCACTCTCTGGCTCCACCCCCATACAGACCGGACCCCTCCCTCTAGTCCCAGCCCCGCCCCTCTTTGTAGACGGGTTCTCCCAGCGGGAGCCAATGAGGAAGGAGGACTAGCCAGGCCTCGCCTCCAGCGGCGCGATCGCTTCCGGGGTGAGAGGTTACGCGGCGTTGTCCAAGATGGCGGCGGGAGGTTTCTGTCTGTGCTCGCTAGTCAGGTGAGCGGCGCCTCGGCTCCGGGGTTTGTTGGGGGCGGGAAAGAAAATTGTTCCCCCGCCTCCGCGCTGCCGTTACCCTCCCGCTCGCGTCCTCCCCGCCCTCTGTGTCTGCTGGCCCCGCGACCCGAGCGCTCGTCCCACGGGCTGGGGCCGGAGCGCGGCGCGGACGTGGCCTTGGCTGCGGGCGCCCTCCGGCTCTTCCTCTCGAGCGCTGTTCGCTCCTCCCGCGAGCGGGCTCTTGGCTCACCCCGGCTGCTCCTCCCTCAGTCTCTGTCACACCCCGGGGCGCCCTTGGAAAGGCTCCTGCGTCCCGCAGGCGCTCACGGCCTGGGGACTGTCAGTGAGACGCAGGCTACGGCTGCACTGGAAGCGCTGCAGCGGCCCAGCTTTGTGCAGAGTGTTGCTCCCTTTCTGATTACTGATAACGGGACTCCTGAGACCCCGCCCCGCCCCCAATGCTTTGCTCCCTCCCCTCCCAGCTGGGCTTCCTCTGCTTCGGGGCGGGGATGGGAGCTGCTGCAGCCTGCAGGTAGGAGGAAGCCGTGACTGAGCAGGGGCTGGCATGGATTAATTATCTGGATCCTCCCCCCAGCGCTGCAGTAGCTGGACTTAGGGTGACCAGACAGCAAGTGTGAAAAATCGGGATGGGGGTGGGGGGTAATAGGAGCCTATGTAAGAAAAAGACCCAAAAATCAGGACTGTCCCTATAAAATCAGGGCATCTGGTCACCCTACGACTTCTGGTGTCCAGTCAGTACATCTGACTGGGCATTGCAAGGTCCCCATTTCCACTAGACTTTCCAGTTAAAAATCACGCACCTAGCAACCTTAAATTGCACCTAGACACAGAAGCCAAAACCTGGACAGGTGGCAACCCTTTAAGTGCAGACACTACAGCAACAGGAGGCGTTCTTCCATGGCTGCAGGAAATCCTCTCCGAGAGCTAGCGGCTAGGTGAGTGGAAGAATTCTTCCAATGCCCCAGCTGTGTCTAACTATATCTCCCAGTGCATGACGTTGTTCACAGCTCTGAGTGGTGTAGTTATGCTGACTTTTTACATTGTACTGCAGATTAGGCCTAGTGCTCTTCAGTGCCCAAGTCACCTCTCAAAATGGAACTTAGGTTCCCAAGTCACTTAGCCATTTTTGAAAATTTTACCCCAAGTCTCTTGTGCTGTAGTCTAGGTGTGGCATCTTGATGACTCTGTGCCTTCTACTTGCTCAGAAGGACCATACAGAGATGGCTAAAGCAAAAAAATAGGGAGTATAGACTCCTGGTTTTTGTCCTTAGCCTTGCCACCCATTTGTGAGACTTTAAACAAATCACTTAATACTTCTGTACCTTAGTTTTCCCATCTGCAAAATGAGATTACACTGATTTACTGTGTAGGTGCTGGGATGCTTAATTTACTGTTAATAAAACAGAAAATCACTTGCTGTAATGTATAGGATCATCAATCAAAGATCAAGGCACTGTATATTCCTTTCCCTCCCTCCATCCCCTCCAAAAAAAAGTCCCTTCCCCAAAGAGTTTACAGTGGTTATGAGAAGCTGGAATAGATGGATGAGACAAACAGGTGAGGAGGAAGGGAAGGATGAAATAACCTGCTTCCTTTATTGCTATCATGTAGTAAACAGCTGTCAACTCACCACCTGCCCAGTCAGTGTGTTAGCAGTATTCTATAGGAGTCATGCCAGAGATAGCTGTATTTTGGAATATTTACTTTATTATAATTTTAAATCACCTCCATAAGCTTATTGTAACCTTCTTTTCTATTGCAGACTTCCAAGCAGAGGTTTGAAAGCAAACCAGTAATAAACTAGCTGTTAAAACAAGGTGCCGATATCCCTGAGAGTGAATAATCTGAGAAACTGCCTAGGAAATATATATAGTATTTACTGTTTAATTCATTTTTTCCATATATTATTTTGTACAAATGATGTTTGAATTTAATTTTCCCTGCTTGTTCCAGGTTGCTGTGCTCATTGTTCATCCCTGGATTGTTTCTAAGTGGAGCTTTATGTCTCTGTTTGGTTGTACTGCTGTGGGGAATACGGCTGTGGCTACAACAAAGGAAAAATCAGTTGGCCTCAACAGGAAAAGATGGGAAACGTCAATTGGTTGTTGCATTTTTCCATCCATATTGCAATGCAGGTGGTGGAGGGGAGAGAGTCTTGTGGTGTGCCATAAGAGCACTGCAGAAAAAGTAAGTGCATGTGCTTAGCAAAGTGCAAGTTTATACTGCAGTTTGATTTTTCCTGATACTTTTTATGGTATTATCTATGCAGTTTTTGGCAGCCCATATATTTAAGTAGACCACATCTAATCCAAACAGTTTCCTGAGGCATTCAAACCCTACATCTAAAACCTCTTTACCCTTTTGACACATGCATTGGTCTACACTACACTCTTCCTCCTTTTTGCTTTTGGTTTGCACTAGAAGGACCAGTTCTGCAGTCTTGAAATTTCATCTTCTGAGTGGGAATATCCTGCCCTGCAAGTTGAATTCTACTAAATAACATGGGTTCTTTTAATTAGCCAAAAAACAGCCCCACGTTTTTGTAGATCAAAGAATCTTAAGGTTCCAGAAATTTGGTTTAAAAAAAATTAAAAATCTGGTTCAGTTAAACCAAAACCAGTATTGTGTAAGGCCAACATGTTTAAGACCAAGGCTAAAAGTTTGTTCTCACTTCTGGTAATTTTGAGATGGAAATAAGTTTGTTGCATAAATTGTGACAAATTGTGATAGAAAAAGATTTGTGAAATTCTTCTTTACTGTACTCTTTCAGGTACAAAGATGCAATATATGTTGTCTATACTGGCGATAAAGATGTCACTGGAGAACAGATCGTAGAAAGTGCTTTCAGAAGATTCAACATCAAATTAACTCATCCTGTGAAGTTTGTGTTCCTAGAAAAACGTTACCTTGTGGAGGCCTCTCTTTACCCCCACTTCACTTTGCTGGGTCAAAGCTTAGGGTCTGTGTTTCTTGGTTGGGAAGCTCTTATGAAGTGTGTTCCTGATGTTTACATTGACTCAATGGGTTATGCCTTCACATTGCCTCTGTTTAAGTACTTAGGAGGTTGCCGTGTTGGGTGTTATGTTCATTATCCAACTATCAGCACTGACATGCTTTCTATGGTTAGGAGTCAGAATGCCAGATTTAACAATGCAGCCTTCATTACAAGGAATCCCCTTCTCAGCAAACTCAAACTTGTCTATTACTATTTGTTTGCTTTTGTATACGGATTGGTTGGTTCTCGCAGTGATGTCATTATGGTTAATTCTTCATGGACCCTAAATCACATCCTTTCCCTCTGGAGAGCTGGCGCTTGTACAAGTGTTGTGTATCCCCCTTGTGATGTTCAGACGTTCCTGGATATTCCATTACATGAAGAAAAGAGCACCACAGAATATTCCATTGTCTCTCTGGGACAGTTTAGGCCTGAGAAGGACCATCCTTTGCAAATCAGAGCCTTTGCTAAATTCCTGGAAAAGACAGCTCTGGGGCAGCAGTCGTTGCCAAAGCTCATCCTGATTGGAGGCTGTCGTAATCAACAAGATGAGCAGCGTGTAAACAGACTTAAAAAGCTTTGTGAAGAGCTAGGCGTTGACAAAAAGGTGGAGTTCAAAGTAAACATTCTATTTGAGGAGCTAAAGCAGTACCTGGCAGATGCAATTATCGGTCTGCACACCATGTGGAATGAGCACTTTGGAATTGGTGAGTACTTTTCCTCGACCTTAAGCACCTTAAGGCTCTGAATTCAGCTGGGGGAGGGGAGGAGAGGGAAGCTTGCTTTATGAACATGAATGAGGTACAGAAATAAGGACTTGCTTACTTTTCCTATTTGTGGAATGGGGTAAGACTGTGACCATACCTCTCTGGTATGCGTGCAGGATGAGACAAACTTTGCATCCTAATAGATGGACTGATTACATCAATTTCAGCTTGCTGAAGCCACAGCCAAATAATCAGCCATTACTAAACTATAGTTAACAAAAGTAGCAACCGAAGTGACTTACGCTGTACAGGACCATGATGTAAGTAAAGCCTGTTCAGTCAGTTCAGAAGCATACTCTCTAGCTGATAGAATTTTCCTCCTATATAGCATCTTGATGGCTTTTCTGTTACTTTCTTCATTCTCTTTCTTTGCCTACTCTTGCTTCTCACCTCCCCCAAGCCCTTTTTTTTTTTTAAACACAATATCTACTTTGTTTCCATATGTGAGAATCTTTTTGTTGTCTTCCATTATTGACTTTTTTTCCCATTTCCTGCTACTTCCTATTGGATTTTTTCCCTTTACTAAAACTCCTGAGACTTTTCAGTCTTGCTCCTATCTTGCTGCGCTAAGGGGATAAATATTGGCAACAGTGTCAATTGTAACATAATTTGCTGATTTCTCTTACGATTGTGCAGTGATCAAAAATGTTTTCTTCTGTGTTCTGGTCTAGGCTCTGCTTAGAAGTACCCTCAATACCAGTACATTTTTGTAATGGTCCCTCAAGGAATTCTAGTCCTGCCAGGTCACAAGATATTGGACTTCTAAATCCGTAATTATAATTTTGCTCATTTCCACCCATCCTCTCCCCAAAGACTCCACTTTTTGCCAGAATAGCATGTAGACACCCTACTCAGATTATGGCCCTGAATTCCAGGATGATTTAGCAGCTCACCTTCCAGGGCTTTTATCTTTAGAAAACAGGATTCCAAGCTTTAGAATATAGTTCCAGCATTATTTTCTACCTCTGGCAATTTTTGAGCTAACAGCATTTAAAATGTCAGGATTGTAGCAAAGCAGCAGCAAGGCATTAATCAGAACGCTGTCTTTTGAGGGTTGTTGTATAATCTATGGGGGTCGAATACAAATGCTATGTACTATTCAATTCCAGCACTCTTTTAGTATTCTAAGGTGTTTTAGCCTTTTGATTTTCAGTTGTTGCTGATCCCTGGGGTTAGCAGTGTGCCTAGTTCAGTGCATCTTCATTCTGTCCACCTCTGCTCTTTTCAATATGTAGCTTTTTATTCAAGTCATATTGTGTCTATTATACAAATCAGACTAGTGAAATATACTAAAAATCTCAACCTAGAAATCCAATGTTACAATATGAGTTGGCTGTAACTTGAAAGATATGGCTAAAGCCTCTGGATAGCACAAACAGATTTTCTTTTGTTATATACCTGCTACTCTTTTCATACTGAGCTTGAACTCAGATGTCAGAGTCAGATGCTAAGAAATTAAATGATAAAACAGCACCTAATACAAGTTTAAGAGTTCTAGCACTGTATGTCTTTTCCCTACAGTTTTAAGTGTTGTTGAATCCAAAAGTAGAGATGGTCTTCCCCCCTTCGCCGCCCCCAAATTTTGATGACTTTTTTAAAAACTAATTTTTCTATAAAACTTTTCAGGGTTCAGATAGAAAAACATAGAGAAAACTGGTTTTCCAGTATCCCCCCCAAAAAAGGCTGAGTGAGCAAGCAGTTTTCACTGAAAATTTTTATTTTTATCCAATCAGCTGAAATCTTCTTCATTTTTTAGTTGCCCCCAAAAAGATGAAAATTTTGGTGTAGGTTTTTCAATGAAAAACGTGAAACATTTTGGGAAAAAATGGTTCTAAAGTGTCTATTTTGAAAAAACACTTCCACTGAAAAAGCTCAACCAGCTCTATGTACATATGAGAACTGTATTCTTAACATGTTTTTTGTATCTTTCCAGGAATTGTTGAATGTATGGCAGCTGGCACAATTATTCTGGCTCACAATTCTGGTGGCCCCAAACTAGATATTGTGGTACCCTATGAAGGACATATCACAGGATTTCTAGCAGAAAATGAGGACGATTATTCTGAGACCATGGCTCAGATCCTTTCTTTGTCTCCTGAAAAGAGGCTGGAAATCAGACAAAATGCTCGCCTGTCTGTGAACAGATTTGCTGACCAAGAGTTTGAAGGGGCGTTCCTATTGTCTGTGGAGCCGTTATTTAAATAAATGTCATTTGTGTACATGGATAATAACTTTTTATACATATGTCACTTGTAAATATTTTTTTAATCTATGCTATCATGATGCAATAAAAAGTCCTATACTTCTAATGTGACATCAGCTCTGCGCATTAAACAATTTTTATTAGGGAGGGGAGGAAACCCCATTCCATGAAAATTAACTTTTTTCCAATGGACTTGCAGGGCACTGCTAACGTTTCTAAATTCTTAATGTTTTCTCATGTGTAGTAGAGCTGCATGTGGAAACTCCTCATATTTAGGTTATTTTAAAGTGGTTGTTTTTTTCTTTTGGAAGACTTCTTGCCTTAAAACAACAGGCAGGGAAAACAGATTGAGTGGCATGCTACAGTGGAGGGATTCAATTTTTAAAGATAAACACTCTGCTGATTTTGATAAGAGTCAGATGCTAAAGCCAAAAAACTTATCTCCAGGGTTAAAAGATTATTCTGAAGTTTCCAGTGAAGGCTTTGCTTGTTCTTTGAGTACAGATGGCCATGATTAATGCTGCTTTGTATTTATGATGCAAACCTTAATATTACCAAATCCTTCCTGAAATATTACATAAATCTAACAGTATTTATATTAGGTACTCTCCTTTCACAATGTAAAAGAAAAGTTCAGTTTACAGTTTCTTTGCTTGCATTCCCTAATGCAAATTTTTCAGACATCTGTCTCAGAATAAACAAACACTATTTTGCAGCCTTAGCTGTAGTGTTCACTAAGGTTTAATCCTACAGTGCTTTTAAAAAAAAGCAGGAGCAGAGGTTTAACTATTTGCAGCTGTCCCTTGTATTAACCATATCTTCTTCCTCTTATAAGGATAACTTGTTTTCTCGTGCCCTCTTTTTTTTTTTTCTATTTTAAAGAAAATTGAAAACTTGATCAGACAGAGCCTATTCCAGTGGCTCACAAATTTGGACTTTAAGCTACTGCTTCGTGTAACATTGAAACATTGTAGTCTAATGGTTAACGCTACAGCAATAGACTTCTGCTTTTAACAAAAATGGTTGGTTTGCTATGGTCTACTATAGGCTTTTTTTATATTTTAGCAAAGTAAAAAAGCTAGTAAGAGAAAGGTAAGAACTACTGAAATCAAACAGTTTTATTGTGTTCCTTCCATTTAAATAATATCCAGACAGCTTACATCTAAAATTTGAGAGGACGAGGGAGAAAAATGACAGCTGGAATAACTCCTTACCATGTTTTATCCTCTTCCAGCTGTCATTTTTTTTGCATAATGGCACTTCTAATTAGAAATTCAGGTACATAACATCCCAGTGGTACTAGTAAACTTTGCTGCTATTATTAATTATAAAAGTGTACATGGTGCGATACAAAATAAGAGCTGTGCAAGTCAAACTCTGGGTTCCTGTCTCTTAATGGCTTCCTAGAAGGAGCTACAAGCTGTACAGGACAACATATGACTGGAAAGCTTCACCAAACAGATAGATTTGGGGGAAGAGAGGTAGGGGAGTAGGTGTATAACTAGAAGAGTGCACTTCTGACATATGGAACAGAGAAAAGCACAAAGTCAGGAATGTACTAAAGACTGGATGGAGAGAGAGGCAGTGTAGATGAGTAAAGATATAAGCAGGAGCTGAGTTTGCTTTTCATTTTCGCCAGAGATTTTTTTTAAAGGGATTAATTTTAGCCACTTGAATAAGTAGCCTGAATGTTGAAAGTGCAGCATGCCAAGCAGCTCCCTCTTGTTTCAAATGAGTGCTCAGCACTTCTTCAGGTGCCTAATATGGATTGAGAAACTTAACTTCAGACACCTGTTTTTAAAATATTGGCCCTGCTATGGCTCTATCTTCCAGCAAACTTAGGAAAGTCTTGAAGCAGCAGTCAACCTCCTATTTTAGCTGATTGCTGCTTCCTGCCTGCCTTCTCCATTACATGTGTCAGCAGTAAGTGAATCAGTGTTATTGTCTAAAACCTCATCAGGTTTCCCAGGTATTTTACTAGCTAAGCTTTCTCTCTCTCCTTCTGGTTTGTCTTTGTTTGCTGACTGGATTGGCACCTCTCTGTCTTCCTCTGCCAGAGAAGTTGCCACTTTTTCTAGTGATTCCACCAGCTCATCCCTCAATTCATCTTCAGATTCTTCAAAGTTCCTACATGTTTAAACAAAGAAAATGGATGTTAATATAATGTGTCACCATTATTAGCTGTCCTGGTCTCAAAGCCCATAAGGTCTTCATTTAAAAAAAATTGTTTTGTGAGAAGTATAAGAACAGCCATACCAAGTCAGACCAAAGGTCCATCTAGCCCAGTATTTGTTTACCGACAGTGGCCAATACTAGGTGCCCCAGGGGGAGTGACCCTAACAGGCAATAAAAGCTGGGTATGAAATTTAAATATTTTCCTGTCCCCATTCCTCTGTCCTGTTAAGCTCCACTAAAACTACAACGTAAGTGATGCGGAGACAGCCAATGTTATCATTGCTGTATCTGCATTTGTCTATACTAATGGTGTAGAAAGCATTAGTATTGGCATGTTCATGAACTAATTTAAGTTGACCTAATTCTGTAGTTTAACAAGATCTAAAATCCAATTTGGCTGCTAACAACTTTCTCTGTTTAATTACACTGTGAAAAGTCTAAAGGGACAGAGGAATTTTTTTTAAAGCAACTTAGCCTGCTGGGCCAGTTTTCCTATGAGAAGGAATCTGTCCATTCATAGCTTTTTCCTCTTCTGGAGTAACTTGACTTAAGTTACCTTATCCATATCAGTGACTTACGTGTCATCATCATCAGATCTTGGCTCAAGTCTGTTTTCATCGGTATCGATAGTGGAGCCTGTTTCTGCATTATCATCCTTATTCTCTTTTGGCAGCCAGGGTGATAATGTACCCTCTGGAGAGTGAGAGGGAAAAAAATACCTGGTAAGTGTACCCAAAATATCTAAAACCACTACAGAAATTCTTGGAATGGATTTTGTTCAAATCACAACAATGCAAACACCAGACTTCACTGATGGCCATTGTTGCTGTTCATAGAAATATTTAGATAGTTATAGCTCCCTAATCATGTTTACTTTCCAGCACAAAACCTAGTGGGTGGGAGGGCAACGCAGATCTGAAAGTTCAGAGAAGACTGAATTTTTAAAAATTGCCCTGGTATTGCTTAAGGGCCTTATTCTGCAAATAATCCATCTGGAATGAATGTGACTATTTGGGTAGCAAGGTATTTAATGTGAGCAAAGGTGGCAGAATTGGGTCTTAAGTCTGGTTTATTAGACTTAATCGCTAAAAGATAGATCAGCTAAAAGTCTGTGATCCTAGTACAGCACTCCCTCTATGGCTTGTTGAATATGGGTAGTGAGATTTTAGCCTGGTTCAAATTTCTTAAAAGAAGTATATCTATGAGGAGAGAATAATATTGTCAGGATGGGGTAGTTTTTTCAATAGCCTGACATGCTGAGAGAGCGCATGTATGTTAGTTAGCTAGGGAGTGTTGATTGTGCAACTTCAAATGAAAGAATTTTCCCTGTAATCCATTCAATATGCTAGTGTTTAACACATGCAATTGAATTGGTTTTAAAGGCCTGTATCTAATTCCAGGTTCAGTTAATTTGCATTGGAGCGTGCAAAACATACTCCTTTCCAATTGCACTAATTACGTTATGAAAATTGTTTTACACTTCCTTTTTGGCAACATGCACTGTAACTTTGTGTTGGGTTTTTTCTTTTTAAAAACCATCACCTTAACGGTATGCTGCAACCTAACTGATTAGGGCTCAGTGTTGATGTCCTATATGTGGAATTGTACCATGTTCAAAGTCAGTTGTGCTTATGCCATCATATGCTATATCCTCTAGAAAAGCTATAGCAATTTATGTTGATGTATCCAAAAACAGTGCAGCTACTAATAATATATGGAAGATTTTCTTATGTCTTGGGAAAGTGTTTTGAAAAAATGTTCATTGCCAGAGATAGCTTTCTCTAAAGTAAGAACAGCTGAATTCCCGTTCTTGTCCCCTGACAAAGTGAAACTGATGATAATTTGAAAATAATGCTGGATAGAAAAAATGTGCTGGCTTTGTGAAGTTAGTAAGCTGCAAAAATTCAGTGGCAGTTATAATACCATCTGGATCCCCCTAGCTCTAAAATACTAACCATCTACTAAATGACTGAACCCTTCTCTTTGGTCTTAATAGTTTGCCAAGTGATTAAAATATTTTTGTTTCACAGGTCCTATGCTAGCTACAATAAGAACATTTTAATCAAAGAAAAACTCCCTCTGGAGATGTTGGACATCTTATGTCTCTCTCCATTCTCAATATCTTATTTCCATTTTCATCATCAAAATATTTAGTAAAATTCTTCAGAGGACTTATCCTATAATTTGCAGTAACAAATATCCTACCAGATTCCTCTTCAGTCCAGGTGAAGGAGTCATTAGACAGTTCTGCTTTCGCTAAGATACTCAGCAGTGTCCCAGGTGCTTCTTGTTTCCACTGTTTCCTGTTTTCTGGTGTTTCTTCAGGCACGACAACCACCCGGCCAGCTAGGAAATAGGAGGAGCATCAAGTCGCTGCATGTGATAAAACGTGAATGTGACTTGGCATTATTGCCATGTTCCCTTGCCAACTTAAAAAGATTTTCATTTTTATAGTGGAGTTTCTCATTTCTTTGGCTCCTTAAGTAGCTAACTGCTTTCCTTTGGGATTTTCCTTCTCCAAGCAGACTGCTTTATCTGCAGTATTTGTTCTGACTGGTATTGCAAGGAAGGCCTACTTTTGGAGTATTTGCCACCAAATTTTCTAATGATCAGGTAACACCATTGTTTCTAATACTCAAAAATAACAAGATTAAACACTTTGATACTATTCTCGTAGAGATACTTTATAGTGAGGACAGAGGGGTAGCCATGTTAGTCTGGATCTGTAAAAAGCAACAGAGTCCTGTGGCACCTTATAGACTAACAGACCTATTAGAGCATAAGCTTTCGTGGGTGAATACCCACTTTGTCATTCATCTGACGAAGTGGGTATTCACCCACGAAAGCTCATGCTCCAATACACCTGTTAGTCTTTAAGGTGCCACAAGGCTCTTTGTTGCTTTCTACAAGAATAATTACATTTTCATTAAAGCAAAATAGCCTTCTACAATTCAGACCTTGAGTAAGCAGGTGCAACTCCATTGACTAATTCCTGATCTCTTTCTCATAGTCCATTACGGGCTGAGAAAGCTTCACGGGAGGTGTCCCTGACATATATCATCAAAAGTGGAATGAAACAAAGAGGGATGGTGTGGTCCTTAAACCTACGTAAGGGGGAGAAGAGCAAACATGGTTTAGCGCCAATCCCTGGGGCTCATGGAAGCCTTTCCATGCCAGTTGTAGGCATGTGTACAAATCCTTTGGAGGGTCTCCACTAAGAAATCTGCATGTGGAGGGGAAGTGAAGCCAGGACGTAGTGTAGTGGTTCTGGTCTTCCCCTGGAATAGACAAGGAGCTACAGGCTAGTGCTGTTCTTTTCTTGTAGATCCTTGAGCTCCATTTACCCTGTCACTAATCCCTGCCTCTGGAGGAGAGAAGGCAGAAGGTTTGCAAGTCCTAACAGACTGCTCCTATCTTTGCCTTCCTGTGAGTGTTTCTGGGGGAAAAACATAGCTCGCTGTTATTTATTGAGTGCCATAGTGGAGTTTGGCCCTGTACACGCAGAGGAGCCTGCCAGAACAAGCTTACAGTCAAAATTACACATAAATAATATAGCTCATGCATAATACACCGAACGAAGGTTTAGTCTCAGAGTAGCGCAGATATTCTTTTCCACAACAGTAAATACCAGCCTCTGGACAGCTAGGGATTAACAAAGCTCTCAGGGCAGTTCCCTGCTGTTCCCTTCTGCTGAGAGAATGATGGCTATAATGTTGATTCTTTACGATTAAAGGAAGAGGAAAACCCTCAGTGTGCTGATATGGAGCTGCGTCCCCCATCCCCATCCCTGGAAAATATTTAGGCCAGGTTTTAGCTGGGCCTCAGCCCAACAGCCACTGTTAGCTGTGCAGTTTTTCACCCACAATTAAATATGATTAAATTGCACCCACAACTGCATTTTTTTAAAAACCTGTTTTTAATTGTGCTTGCAATTCTGGAGGTCATTGTGAAAACTAAGGCCGTAGGGCCACCTTCTGTCTTTCCCAGTGGCAGTCCCTGCAGACAGTCTTGCTGAGTCCAGGCACCCATGGCAGAGTTGACACAGAGAGAGAACTGTGTCAGAGCAGCCTCCTCTGAAAGATCGACCACAACAACCACCATCCTTTGGAATGGTGCAAAGGACTCTCTGCCATGTGACAGCATATTTCTGTGTGTCAATGCAGAAACAGGAGGAGGACCATGATTCCGTCCCCACCCCACTCTTGGGTGCTGTTGCTGATAGACTTCCCTGGGTGCCAGGAACACAAGGCCCAAGACTGTGGTTATTCCTTGTGCACATTTGCAAGGTGGGAGATAGCTTCTTGCACCTTTTCCCACCCTGTACACGCATGCAGGGCAAGCCACAGTCTAGCTCATATCATAAAGCACTAGTTAAGCACTCATTATGATTGATGATGATAACACCAACTTCTTATATAGTGCTTTTCATCAGTAGATTTCAATGCACTTTACAAAAGATGGAAAGTAGCATTATCCCCATTTTACACACGTTAGAACAAATGGCAAATTATTACTACATCCTTTGGTTGAATATATGTGATAACCTCAATTACCATGACAAATTCCTGTAATAACAGCACAACAGATCTCATGAATAGTCTACTGTGAAACTCCCAAATCAAAAACACACTATTGTTTAAATGTCTATAACCAGTCTGGCCGGAGTAAGTTGGTCTTTGTCCACACACAGTAAAAAAACACCAAATTCATACCAAGTTCACTTTCAGCCATTGTAGGGCAGACAGATGTGATGTCTGCCTCAGCTAGAAAATCCAGGAGAGTCTGGGGGGCTCCAGCTTGCCATTGTTTTCTGATTTCCATGGCATTATCTATATTGCCAGCCTCTAAGAGAAAGAAAAGAACAAATAAATATTTCAATGCCCTTCAAACAAATTTTACTGTGATTCTAATGCTTACTCTGACATATATTGGAAACAAATCCTGTAAACAAGGATCCATCAGATGCTATGATAGGAGTCACTGACTGAATTTAAGTTAGCGTAACTACTAATTAATTTCCACGGTCAATATATTCACTTGCCCTGGGCTTCCCTAAGTAATACCTCCTTCCGGAGAGCATAGTTCTTCCAAAGTTTTTTGTGTGTGATCTTCATAGATCTTCATCCATTTCTCCTTAAGATTCTCACCATCCTCAAAAGTTAACGTCTCGTTAAGTTTATCTAGTTCCTGAAACAAAACAGATTTTAGTAAGAAACAGAACAAAAACATTGGGCAGTCACTTAATTCCCGTTTTTATTGATTTTTTCAAATGTTTTCAGGTGGACAGGCAGATTGAAACAGTGACAGAACATGAAAAGTGATAATGCAGCAGGACTTTCAGAATACACATGATTATTTGTAAAACACTGGTTTGCAAGAGGCTTTCCAAACATGTAGGAAGACAGGTTGGTAGACTGGTGCCTAATAAATAGTGTGTGTTATTTTGAAAAGGAGTTCTACTTTCAGATGTTAGGGTTTTTAAAACACATAACCACATCACTCTCTATATATCTTCTAAAGTGTCATTTCGATTTCTTCCAAAAGTGTCTGATTCACTGTTGTATTATTTCTGCTTTGTGCTTAGAATCATAGAAGATTAGGGTTGGAAGAGACCTCTGGAGGTCATCTAGTCCAACCACCTGCTCAAAGCAAGACCAACCCCAACTAAATCATCCCAGACAGGGCTTTGTCAAGCCAGGCCTTAAAAACCTCTAAGGATGGAGATCCCACCCTCCCTATGTAACCCATTCCAGTGTTTCACCACCCTTCTAGTGAAATAGTTTTTCCTAATATCCAACCTAGACCTCCCCCACTGCAACTTCAGATTATTGTTTCTTGTTCGGTCATCTGCCACCACTGAGAACAGCCTAGCTCCATCCTCTTTGGAACCCTCCTTCAAGTAGTTGAAGGCTGCTATCAAATCCCTCCTCACTCTTTTCTCCTGCAGACTAAATAAGCCCAGTTCCCTAAGCCTCTCCTCATAAGTCATGTGCCCCAGCCTCCTCCTCATTTTTGTTGCCCCCTACTGGACCCTCTCCAATTTGTCCACATCCTTTCTGTAGTGGGGAGTCCAAAACCAGACGCAGTATTCCAGATGTGGCCTCACCAGTGCCAAATAGAGGGGAATAATCACTTCCCTCGATCTGCTGGCAATGCTACTACTAATGCAGCCCAATATGCCGTTAGCCTTCTTGGCAACAAGGGCACACTGCTGACTCATATTCAGCTTCTCATCCACTGTAATCCCCAGGTTCTTTTCAGCAGAATTGCTGCTTAGCCAGACAGTCCCCACCCTGTAGCAGTGCATTGGACTCTGCCGTCCTAAGTGCAGGACTCTGCACTTATCCTTGTTGAACCACATTAGGTGATTGTGATTCCTCACTCCCTGCCCATTGAAATCTAAATGGAGCTATCCTGGCATAACACAGGAGTAATGCAGCAGTGACTCAGGCCCAACTTTTAAATTCTTTGAACAAGTTATTTCGGTAGAAGAAGGAAGATCGGCCTTATTATCATATATGTTTATTTATAAGCCAGCTCAGCATCCCACAAAAAAGGGTATAAAAATCAGTTTCTTTGCAAACTCAATAGGCTTAGAAATTAAAGTAGTAGGTCGGCATGATTAGGGAATAACAGGATGTTTTGCCTGAGAAGCTTAATTCCCAGTAAGTGAAGATGAGGTGTCTGAACCATGGCATACATAGTAACTTTAAAGACTCCAGTAAGGAATTATATTAGGCAGAAGTTCTGACTGCAGCCCTATTTCTATGAAAGTTTCTACACACTGCACTGTATTACCAGCTCTATGGTACTGTTGAACTTATAAACTCTGCAGGAACCCTCTGGTCTGCAGAGCTTGAAAATGTAGCAAAGTCAGAGAGAATAACCAGGACCACAATATGTAGTTTATAACTCTATAAGACAAGAGAGGCTCTTGGCCCTAGTGACCCTCTTTGATTCTGTGCAATTTATAAGCTGCACAGACAACTGAGGCCACAGAGGTTATATACAGTACAAAGTTCTCCAGAAATGCTATGGACTTTTGAATTCTATGGAACAACCACCAACTCAAAACAACTGTAGCTAGTAGCTCCAAAAGCAGCCACTGACATGTTTCAGAAATACTCAAAGGCAGTTTATTAAAGTAATTTATAAGCCAAATTTGGAGATTGCAGACTAAATCACTTTTGAGATACGATATTCCCAAAAAAACTTTTACAAAAGTAAAATTACTCTGGGCTTTCATCCTTTTGTTTCTGATTAGGGCTGTCAATTAATTGCAGTTAACTCATGCGATTAACTCAAAAAAATTAATATCGATTAAAAAAATTAACTGCAATTACTTGCACCAGTTAAACAACAGAATACCAATTGAAATTTATAAAATATTTTGGATGTCTTTCTACACTTTCAAATATATTGATTTCAATTACAACACAGAGTACAATGTGTATAGTGCGCACTTTATATTATTTTTAATACAAATATTTGCACTGTAAAAATGATAAAGAAATAGTATTTTTCAATTCACCTCATACAAGTACTGTAGTACAATATCTTTATTGAGAAAGTGCAACTTGCAAATGTAGATTTTTTTTTGTTACATAACTGCACTCAGAAAGCAAAACAATGTAAAACTTGAGAACCTCCACATCCACTCAGTCCTACTTATTGTTCAGCCAATTGCTAAGACAAACAAGTTTGTTTATATTTACGGGACAAAATGCTGCCTGCTTCTTATTTACAATGTCACCGGCATTTGTGAGAACAGGCATTTGAGTGCAGTTTTTTTTTGTACATAATTCTACATTTGTAAGTTCAACTTTCATGATAAAGAGACTGCACTACAGTACTTGTATTAGATGAACTGAACAATACTGTTTCTTTTGTTTTTTACTATGCAAATATTTGTAATAAAAAATAATAAAACATGACCACTGTACACTTTCTATTCTGTGTGGTAACTGAAATCAATATATTTGAAAATGTAGAAAACATCCCAAATATTTAAATAAATGGTTTTCTATCCTTTAACAGTGCGACTCATTGTGATTCATCTTTTTAATCACATGATTCTTCACGATTCATTTTTTTAATCGCTTGACAGCCCTATTTCTGATTAATGCTTTATCCAATCACCATCAAATTTCCCCCTCCAAAAATCTTCCTCTGGCAGATGACCATACCTGTGCAATATCAAATAGAATGTTTTCATTATAACAAAGGGAGAAGAGGATTATAATGGAAACCTAGTTACAACTTATATGATGGAGCTGCTATCATATCTTCAGACTACTAAAGCAAATGTGTTTTTAACATAGCTACAACATACCTCTTCTTGCACAGTATCTTCCTCAGGAACACATGCATCTAAATTAATTTCAAATTTTACTCCTCCCTAAAAAAAAAGACGTTCACATACTTCATTAAAGTAGCTCATTAAAATCTATTCAGCTTAAAAGGGGCACTACAAATTCAAAAATTACTTTTCTATGAAAACTGTTTGTCTATTGTTATTACAAGTGACAAGATAACTATGCCTGAATAGATTAGAAAAAAAATATTTCCCTGTTTGTTCACTTTGTTTATTTGACAGCAATTTCTGTGTAGTCAGTTTCAGTATGGTTAGTTTTGCACAGAAACAGGGAAGGGGAAAAAAGGTTTCAAAATTGAAAAATGTAGCAACAAAGATTAGCAGGTGGTTTCAGGAAAGAAGTAGTACTTAAAACTATTTTAAAAACCCTTACTAAAATGGACAATGTCTCTATAAACGTAAGAGGGATAGCAATCTTTTAGATAGTTATTATGTGATAATTATTGTATCAGATAGCAAACATTTGTATGACAAGATGGCAATGTCAGAGAATTAAAGAAAAGCCACACTGAATAACCATCTAGTGGCCCCCTTTGCCATACACACACACAGGGCCGACGGGGGGAGGAAAGCCGGTACAAATTACCAGGGCGTGGTGGTCCGGAAGGGGGCCCGGCTTCCCCAGCTTCATCGGTCCTGTTTAGCCGGTCCGCCCTTGCTGGGGGGCCCGGAAAAAAATTTTCACCGGGGCCCGAACCCTCTCTCGGCGGCCCTGTTACACAACTGGTCTCTGTTGTAGATTCTCAAGAATCCTGTCCAGTCCAAATTTTGAATACTTGCTGTGCCTGGTCTGCAATAACTTCCATTAGAAGCCTTATTCCAATGCCTAATTGAGATTATTGTTAGAAAAGTTTCCTGATATCTCATGTAAATTTTCGTTTAACATTTTCATCTGCTTCTATCATTCAAATAACAGTAGAGAGATACGGTAAAACCTCAAAGATACAAACACCAGAGTTATGGACTGACTGGTCAACCAGACACCATGTGAAAGCAGAAGTAACCAATCAGACAGCAGCAGAGACCAAAAAAAGAAAAAGCAAGTACTGTATTGTGCCCGTACTGCATCTTAAAGGTAGACCTAGGCACATCTGGGCTGCCTGTCCCCACCCATACCCCCTTGGCAGTCACTTATAGCAAGATGCTGGCGCTGCCAGCCCAAGGCGCGCATGCGCACACGGACACACACACGTGCACACAGACACACACACCCCTACCTGGAGGGGGATGTGCTGTTTTTACCTCTCTTCCCTAGGCTGGGAGGGCGACATGCTGTTTTCACACACACCCCTGCAGAGAGGGGGACAAGCCTGCAAATTCATGTGCTGCTGAATCCTGGCTGGGAGTGTCAGCTGCTGGATCTGGAGCCCGAACTGTGCTTTGTTCAGAGTTATGAACATTTCAGAGTTACGGACCACCTCCATTTCCAAGGTGTCCATAACTCTGAGGTTCTACTGTAAGAGGTAATGACTTACAAAGGAAATGTTGATGGATTAATAGCCAGACCTAACTTTGACTGAACCTGAATTCAACTGGAGTATTTTTATACAGTACACCTCTACCCCAATATAAGATGAATTCGGATATAACACGGTAAAGCAGTGCTCCAGAGGGTGGGGAGGCGGGCTGCACACTCCAGTGGATCAAAGCAAGTTCGATATAACGCGGTAAGATTTTTTGGCTTCTGAGGACAGCGTTATTTCGGGGTAGCAGTGTACTAGTATGCCTTGATAAAAAGATAACTAAGAGGAGATATGACAACTGTGTAGAGTATCTAAAGTGTAGCTGTAGCTGTGTTGGGCCCAGGATATTACAGAGACAAGATAGGTAAGGCAGTATCTTCAACTGGACCAACTTCTCTTGGTGAGAAAGACAAGCTGTCTAGCCACATAGAGCTCTTCTTCAGGTTGTCTCTCTCACCATGAGAAGTTGGTCCAATAAAAGATATTACCTCACCCACCTTGTCACTAGAGTATCTAATGGGAGTCACTATCAAGTTGGGGGCAGGGCTGTGTTACCATGCTACTTTCCTTGACGACCTTTTGCTCCCACAGAAACTCTTCTCCAGCGATCCATAAAGTAGCACTGGTGTTGACTTGTCTGCAACCTGCTTTCTAGGGCTATCATGGCATAGTGGGACCATCTGAGACAAACAGAGGAAAGCTATAAAGGAGAACAAAATAGGGCAATGATGTCAATTACCTTTGTTTTACATTTCTTTTCCAGGACTCTTCTCTCTTGCCAGTTCTGTAGTCTGATATGTTTTAAGTTTTCTTCAATATCCTTGAAGAAAAAAATAAAATGCTCATAAAGTTCAAAAAGTACAATTATACATCCACTCTTCAGAACCAGAGTATGTATAGACTATGTATAAAGTGTATGGTTTATGGTGTACATATATTAATTGCTCTTTATGAGTATTCTCCTGATTGCTTCACTGCTAATTGGAATGGAACAGCAAATAACTGCCAACGTTAGCTGACTTGGCAAAAAAATAAAAAAGTTAGGAAACTTTTTGAAAAGTGCAAACCTCTGATTTTTCAAACTCCCATATTTAAAGAATACTTTGTCAGATTACCCCCAACAAACCAAACCCCTGCTCTGACACAGGACCAGTATAAGAAGTTTCAGATTCATCTAGTTCTAGTTTGAGAGTCAGTGAAAAATCAAGTTTAGAATGGAAATCTGGGTACAACCTTAACTGTGGAAAGACTAATCGCCCTCCATAGTATCTTGTCTCATCATGGCACTTAAAATGTTATTTAATTATAACACTTCATTTTCCTACATCCAATGCCATAACATAGCTACCTGTCAAATAAACAGGAAAATTAGCATATCCTAAGGCATCAGGTGCATCACCATCTCCCTAATAAAATATCCAAACAATTTTTTGATTTTAATTAACACGTGAAGCATAAGAAAATTCTCTCAAATACGTGGAGCAAGTCCATGAACACAGCTGAAGTCAAGGAGGTGCTTAGTCCACAGCTGCACTGCGCCATCTATTAGATGTTAGGAGATTGGGTTTCTGTGCTGTTTTAATCCTGATTTCCCATAAACTGGCTGTGCCCTTGATTTAAATGGGCACTGAATCAGGTCCCAGACGCAAGTGGTCTCAATATACTCTGTTGTCTCTAGTATAAAGAAATAAACTACCTGGAGCCAAGTCACGCCTTAGAATTACATAGCACACTGACATCACCCATTCCAAAATGTGCATGTCTATTTTGTAGAACTGATAAATGAAATTGTTTTCAATTGTTCACTTTATTAATGTAACTTCTGTGCACCATTCACTACACTTGCCTATACTGTAACTTCTGTTCTCACTCCATTTTGTAAAAGCTTCTTCCAACCTTCATTTTTGCAAACCCTGCTGTAATCTTATTAGTTTAGTTTAGATGTGTGAATGAGGTATGTATGAATGATGGAATCAGCCTCCAGCCCCAGCCTGTCCTGATGAGATAAAGTTCAAATACCAACGGCTGAAGACCTAGACAACAGCCCTAAACAAAGTAAGAAGCATCCATCCTAAAAAGAAAAGGACAACAGAACAACAGAAGGAAGATCAAAGCCAGGTTCAAGGCTGAAAGTCACGCCTGCAATTGATGGGTGATCAATCTAAACCCAGAGGCAGCGTGACACAGCAAGACCTATAGACTTTGAATCCAAACTAAAAGCCTATAAAAAAGAAGGGTGAGATGAGAGACTCTGGGTAACATTCTGCTGCCAACATGGAAGAACATCGGTGCCTGCCCAACAGAGATCCAGCTCGGCCTTGTGCCCGGCTTTCCTGGCCAGTTAGCTGCCACAAGCTACGAACCCAAGCTACAAAATCAAGCTATGAACTTAAGCTATCTTCAGGACTGGTAACTATGCAGCAGCTGCAGAACATCTGATGGATATATATATATATATATATATATCTGTGTGTGTGTGTGTGTGTGTGTGTAAGAATTAAGATATTAGTTATTAGTCATAAATTGTTATCATAATAAATGTGGCATCTTTGCCTTGTCCCCTTTAATAAGATCCTGCTGGTTTTTACTGGTCTAATATAATTGGTACAACAATTTTCCACCAATTCCCCTGTCGCAACTCCCTGATAACCATCCTATAAAAAGAAATAGTCAAACTCCCAAAATAGTCAGGCCAAATCCTCTCCCCAGTCCAAGTAATTGGGCTAGCTGGCTGCTGCAGAAGTCTCCGTGGTCTGGAAAAACGAGAATGGAGCCACTCTTCAGCTGCTAGTCCCTCCTAAGAGCTGGAGTTGGTTTGCCAGCCCTTGGTGAGGAACAAGTGGAGGATCTATGCTACAGGGGATCCTCTGGCCCTACATCTCCTCCCAGCTTGTTCCCAAGTCTCTTCCTGGCCAAGAAGTCCCAATGGAATTTGGCTCTAACTCACTCCCTGTGCAGCCTCTGCAAGTCTTGCTCCTCCACAGCAAAACTGAACCTGCTTAGCTCTGCATGGAGCCATCCACACTCATGAAGATCTGCCCGTGTGAGTGGATTCCACTGCATGCCACTTTTAAAGCATGAAAAAAGGAACAGATTTCTTTAAATAAAGCAAAAGTATATCACAGTAAAAGTTGGGGAGAAACAACATTGACCTGAACAAATTAGGACCAAAAGAGAGAAACTTCTCAGGCTAGACATAAAATGAACATAGGGACATAAAATCTCACATGCAGTAAAAAGTGACTCTATCGGATCTAAGTTATTTTTCATGTGTTCCTTATTTCCTTGACTATTACTTCTCAGAGTTCTCTGAGAAATAGACTAGAGGTGTGCAGGATCACATTAACTTACTGTACTTTAGTTACTTTGCAGTAATGTGTTCAAACTCGGTTACAGAATGTTGGTACCTGGACTGGTGGTTCTCTTCTTCCAGGAGTATCTTTTGGATCAGGCTGGCCCCCAGCTTTCCCATGTTTCACAAGATAGGTTTTGTCTTTTATTTGTGAATTCTCCTAAAGGATATATTTACAAAATGCTTGTTTCAGTTACTGGGTAAATTAGATATTGACTTTAAATGATCGCTTCTGGAACTGTGCAGGGGGGGAGTTGTTACCTGCAATGCTCCTGCTTTGAATCTAAGTTCTTTTACATCACTGTGGTACTGCTGCCGAATTTTCTGTAATTGTTTCAGGTATTCCTGTTAAACAGCACCAGGTTTAAAATATTGTGCATGCAGTTTCCCTTAGAAACAACATTTTTTAAGAAAAAATAATCCATGGACATCCAAATTATCTGTATAACTATATATAGTAATATTGATTCTACCTTAATATCTTAATGTAGTTACATTTGTTTTAATAAGTAAGTTCATTATAAATTAAATACATTAGCATGTAATTTTTGTGTATCCATATCAGAAGTACCAGTAAGTATTATTACTATTTTATCAATCATACAAAAGCATCACAGAATCAAGTACAGTTTATATAAAAAATATAAGTAATCTCCATGGATAACAATATATCGCGTAAATAGCATCTCTAAATGTGGTAGTGAAGGGTGAAACTGGGAACAAAAACTAAGAGAATAATACATCTTTTGATTTCTGCACATGGGGACTAATTCTCCTCTCACGCTGTTTTTACAACAATATAATTCTACTGACTTCAAAGGAAGTGAGATCAAAATCAGGACTGTGCTCTTTCATATGGCTACTCAAATCAGCTTCTTGTACCAGGACCTTACCAGGTGGTGACGGTGCTATACAACCGGCATAAGAATCCAGCTAATACTCTACTTGTGGACAAGGCAAAGAGTATCATTTTTCACAAATGGAAAGTATAATTGCCAGTTAGTATAATATAATGGCTCTGGCCAACTATGATGAAAACGTGTCTTTTACCTCTTCTTTTATTTCATTCCTTCTAGCCAGATCCCTCTGATGGTCTTTGAGCTGCTCTTCCATCACTTCCTGCAGCTGGATCTGGTTGTGACGGGGGTCAGCAGAGGATGGTCGCAGTCCCTGTTGATATGAAAAAGATCATTTCCAGAGCAAAGGAATTTCCATTTAGAGATTTTTCTCTTCTGAGTTCCTCGCCCCTACATACACCCCAATCAAAAGCGCCATAAGTACAGTACATATTTCAGGGAGAAATAGTTATAATGGTATTTTGCATTAGGAGGTTTTTCTTACAATAAAAAGTAAAACCTTGAGAAAAAAATTGTGGAGTAAATCAATTAAAACATTACAGCAGAGTTCCCTATTTGTCAGTGCTATATTTTGCTGTGAGAAAGACATAAGTTCATCTCCTGGGCTTTCACTCATTTCCACTTTAGTGACTGTATTCTATAATTCAGTTTATACATACCAACTGCTTTTCCACTTTCATCTTGTACTGCTGGGCTTCGAGCCGTCTTTGAAGATACTCTGCAGGCCTGACAGAACACAGTGACATTCAGCTATGATATTTTTGTTTACAACTTTCAGCAAATTATACTAACATGGAAGCTCCCTATATATACACACACCCAGAAATTTATTTGTTTACCAGAAGTTACTTCCTGAATTCTAGCTATACTGTGCTAAACGTATAAGGAATGTACTGTTGAGTAACCATATATTCACTTGACCTCTGTCCCTTGCCCTCTCCACTCATACCAGTCTTCTGAAGTTTGAGAAATAGTATATGAATGTTATTAAAAACAATACTCTTTTGTAATGCATTCACACAAGAACCAACAGTTAAAGTTCCATGTTCAATCCTAAATGTTGCGTTTTCTGACTTCCGTGTACCTGTAACACCCTCATTTTGTATTAGTAGGGGGTTTTCATAGAATTTTTTTGTTGTTTTTATTTTCGTTGCAAAACAATCAGCAGTCACTTGTAAGTTCCTTGGTCCTCAATTATTTGGCATCAGGTCTTCTGAATGCTACTGTCATTCAAAGAACCAAACTCAACTTAGTTTGTCCTTAACATCCTGAATTTAGCCATCCTTAAGCCGGGTATCCTAAATTCAGTCATCCTTAACTGAGATATCCCCAACCCTGCCTTCCTTGACCAAAACCTTATAACCCAGCCTACCTTAACTGCAGCTTCCCAAACAAGTCACTATTTAAATCTGGCATCCCTGAATCCTGGTTAAACCTGGTCTACCTTATGCAATGCTTCTTGAACCCATTGGACAGACAGCCTCAGAAATAGGAGAACGCTTCCCACTGTGGAGCCTGAATGAGGAAGGCTGTGAAGTTTATAAATGTTCAGGAGAAAGGAACCTTTCTATGGAAGCTATAGTATAAGCTCTGCAGGAGGAAATCTCTCTGTGGCCTACCCGAACCCCAATCTCCAGGCAAGAGAACCGTATTGGTACTGCTGTGTTTAGAGCCTTCTAAGCAATTGAGGTCGGGGTGGCAGGAGAGAGCGGAAGAACAGCCTTTAGCTCTTAAAAAGCACATGTCCAGATAAGGGTAGTTTTATTTCTCCCACAATATTTGGACTGGAAGCTGAATGGAAATCTAGGACAAGTTTCTACAATTAACTGTTTCAAATGTCATGAAAATACATTCAGAAGTGAATCTCTAGGTTGAATTGGGTAGACAGAAATGGGCATTTCATTTTTTCTTGTTGAATCATATGTAATATAAGAACCACATCAAAACCTGAGCAGGAAAAGAATTACACGGAATGGGTGACTCTGCTTCTACAGCTCATCATTGCTACATGATCAGAAAGATTGAGGAGTCAAGATATTGGCGATTCTTCAGTAATTAAATTGAGGGAAAGGCTTACCACTCAGGTGGGGGTGCTGCAACTTGTCCTTTCTGTTTATAATACTCCTCGACTCTTTGGTTGATGCGAGAAAGGTCGTCTTGTACATAAAGTCTCTTCTGCAAGTTGTCAAGTTTATCATAGTAATGACCATAATGTCCATGTACTCTGGCAGCTTCTGGCCTTTCTGCCATCTTAAATCTGGAGCGCCAATGCTGAAAATACATATAACAGGTTGAAATTTCAAAGGTAATGAATGATCATTCTTAACCCAAGACATAAAAACTAGCATCCAGCTTATCATCCTCTGCACTGGTCACATTTTTAAGGCAAGTTCCATTCCCACTCCCCATTTTCAGTTAGGTGATAATACTAGCTGTCTACACTATACCCTGGACAACTTCCCCATACCTTTTCACACCTCATCTAGAGGCTTCCTGGCTTCCAGAGGCACATTTTTCTTACTGCAGTCCTTTCCTGTCTACCCATTACTTCAGCTCTCCTCATTCAGGAGCTCTCCTCATTGTGAGTCAGCCAACAGTTCTTTGTGTCTATAAACCAGATACATTAGAGCCACTGTAATAAATTTTACTCACATTGCTCTGAAGCCCTGAATGAATTCCAGGGGTGGCTTATTATGACACACTTTATTATGAAACTTGGATATGAGGCATCTCTATCTACACCTTTAACTACATTTCAGGAGTTACCCAGGAGCAAGGTTTAATTTCTCAGATATATACAATTTTGATAGAAAAAGATGCTGATAAGAAAACAACCCAGATGAAAAGATGGAAGAGGGATTTGGACAAAGAAATTGAGAAAGGGGGATATACACCTTCAATTTGTATAGCTCAGAGACTTAAAAAAATATATAAATTACTGTATAAATGGCATATGACTCCAGTTTAGATCCATCACATTTTTGCTAATAGGGAGGCTGCAGGGAAAGGGAAACATATTTGCACTTATAGTGCTTTCATCCAGGAATTAGACAGTTTTGGGAAGAAAATTATTTAAAAAGATTAATCTCGTGACAAAACATCAGCTTCCTAGAGATCCCCTGACAGGCTTACTTAATGCTCTGGTAAAGGAGCTTCATTTTAAACAGAACAAATTATTTTATTTTGTTATTATTAGCAGTTAGACTTTGTATTGAACTTTACTGGAGAAATGTGACACCCCCCTGCCCCCCGCCTTCTTCTATGGAATTGTGGAATGGTAAAATATGGATTGTTCTTGTAGTGGAAAAACACAAGTATGTACACAAAAGAAGTGCCAGAAAGAGGATAGGTACTGTACTTAGAAATTGGTCACTTTTTCTAGCGTACTCAGAAAAGGAGGGGTCCTCAACTGGCAAGCCAGAATATTTAGCCAGGTTGTTTGAGTGTTACTTATTCAGGATCAAGTTAATAATGTATTATATAGTTATATAACATATTAACATAATATTTTGGGCCCTACCAATTTCATAGTCATAGGATTTTAAAAATCATAAGTTTCATGATTTCAGCTATTGAAATATGAAAACTCACGGTGTTGTAATTGTAGGGGTCCTGACTCAAAAAGAAGTTGTGGGGGGGATCACAAAGGTTATTGTAGGGGGTGGGAGGGCTGCGGTAATGCTACTCTTACTTCTGCACTGCTGCTGGCGGCGGCCTGCCTTCAGAGCTGAGCAGTTGGAGAGCGGCACCTGCTGGCTGGAAGCCCAGTTCTGAAGACAGAGCTGCCGTCAGCACCAGCACAGAGTAAGGATGGCATGGTATGGTATTGCCACCCTTACTTCTGGGCTGCTGCCTGCGGAGCTGGTCCCTCAAGCTCTGTAAGTCTTGTAGGCACAATACCTGGGCAATAGGCTGCTGGACTCTTGAAGGAGGTTTCCATTCATTACTATGTAATAATTCCTGTTTCTTGACAGGTGCCACCATCCTGAATCTTGGAGGACGATGGTCCTGGACTCTCACTTTTTGAAGTTTAGGAACTTATTTAACAATAAAAAATATAATTGTAATCTTAATTATTCCTACTGTTCTTATTACATAATAATTATAAACTGTAATAAAGTGCATATGTCTAATACACACTGAACAGTCTAATAAATATCCCTTTGGCCTTGTCTACACTACAAAGTTTTGTCAACAAACCAGTGAATGTGTACACAGCAATGCAACTTTTGACAGCAAAAATGCCCTGTTTTGGAGACAAAATAAAACCACGCCAACAAGAGACATAAGGCTTTTTGCTCAAAACTTTTGTCAACAAAGTGCCAGTGTAGACACCACACTTGATTTTATCGCTTTATTTGGCCTCCAGGAGATGTTCCACAATGCAGTTTGAACTCCACTGCCCTGCAGCCAGGTAAACAACCATCCACCTCTACCCCTTAGAAGTCCCGGGAATTTTTGAAATTCCATTTCCTGTTTGCTCGGCATGGAGAGGTCTCATCACATCTTCTCGGGTGACCATGGTAGGTTATCACAAGAAATGCTCTCCTGCTTGGACCTCTGTGAAGCTGCTGGATCTTATACTTAGCCCTGTCATGAGTACAGGAGACAAGACTAGATGACCTCTCAAGGTCCCTTCCAGTCCTATTATTCTATGATCTTCTCAGCACATGGGGAGAGGAGGCTGTGCAGTCCCAGCTGTGCTTGAGCCACAGGAATTTGGATACCTATGGGAAGATTGCTCAAGGACTGTGCGAAAAGGGCTACGATCGGGACGTGCTGCAGTGCAGAGTGAAGATAAAGGAGCTGAGGCAGGCGTACCATAAGGCAAGGGAGGCAAACTGTCGCTCTGGTGCTGCACCTAAGACCTGCCAGTTCTATAAGGAGCTGGATGCTATCCTCAGTGGTGACCCCACCTCCACCACAAAGAGCCCTTGGATACTACGGTGGGCCTGGAGGTGGTGGAAAGAGGACCTTACCCAGAGGATGAAGTAATTGATGAAGAGGTGGAGTTAGATGTGCAGCTCCCGGCAGGGTCGCTCGGTGGGGCAGCCAGCCAGGAACTGTTCACCACTCTAGAGTGTCTAGCCAGTCTCAGCAGTTGCTCTTCGGTGAGCAAGAAGCAGGAGAGGAGACGCCTGGTAAGTGGCTGTGTAGTACGGACGTGGGTTCAGGGCACAGAAATGTGGGAGGATTAGCTTCACAAAGATTATGCAACTTACAACACACAGCTATGACTATGGGAATATTAACCTCATTAAGGTCTAACCTGTCATAAAGGCATCGCCAGCACGTCTTTAATCTGCCAAAGGTACATTCCACAGTCATCCAGCACCTACTGAGCCTGTTGTTGACCCGCTCCTTACTGCTGTCCAGGTTTCTCTTGTATAGTTTCATGAACTACGGCTGTAAGAGGTATGCTGGGTCTCCCAGGATCACTATGGGCATTTCAACATCCCTCACTGTAATCTTCTCATCTGGAAAGAAAGTCCCTGCTTGTAGCTTTCTATACAGGCGCATGCTCCTGAAGATGTGTGCATCATGTACCTTCCCGGACCACCTCATGTTGATGTCACTGAAACGCCCACGGTGATCCACAAGCGCCTGCAATACAATGGAGAAGTACCCCTTCCTACTGATGTACTCCATCCAATGTGGTCTGGTGCCAAAATTGGAATATGTGTGCCATCTATTGCCTCTCCACAGTTAGGGAAACTAATTTCTGCAAAGCCATCCACTATTTAACGCACTTTTCCCAGAATCACGGTCCTTCGCAGCAGGAGGGGATTAATTACCCTGCACACTTGCATTAACGCAGTCCCAATGGTCAACTTCCTGACTCCAAATTGATTTGCGACAGACTGATAGCAATCTGAAGTCACCAGCTTCCACACACAAATTGTCAACACTTCTCTACTGATAGGGTGGCTCTTATTCTGGTGTCCTTGCGCCGCAGTGCTGGAGTGAGCTCCACACACAATTAGGTGGCTTTCCGCATCCAAAAGTTCTGTAGCCACTACTATTCATCCCGCAACTGCATGATACAATCCCACCATGCGGTGCTTGTTTTCCTAGGCCAAAAGTGACAGTCCACCCTCTACAGCTGTTCTGTGAATGCCAAAAGCAATCTAAAGTTGCTCCTATCCATATCACACAGCATGTCAGGCAACTGGGAGTCTTCTTCAGTTAAGAACTTTGTGATTAACTGCACTGCCGTCCATGATGTCTTAATGATAGTTATCAGAGCATAGGAAAGCAGTGTATGATCCATCCCTCTCACAAAGATTCCAAGGTTCACAGCAAAGAAGGGCCATTGAAAAATTACATGAAAGAAAGCCAGAAGCCCATGGAATGCTGGGACAAAAAGGGACAAAAAGCAATGTATCACAGGACATTGAGCCAGGTCCCAAGATGTGCCGCAATCCACTCCACCTTCCCACAACACTTAGCGATAGAAGCTGTCGAGCTGGACTGTGGGATAGGTACCCACAGTGCACTGCTCACACTGTCAATGATAGTGCCCCAAGTGTGGATTCGCTCTGCCGACAGAGGGAGCGTGACTGTGAACATGACAGACCAATTTTTATTATGCCGATTTTTGAGTGTCGATATCACTTTTGTCAACAAAACTTTGTAGCGTGGACAAGGCCTTTATATGCCACCTTAACTAGATTAATAATATTATACACCTCACCTCATGCCTTACATCCAAAGAGTCCAAAGCTTTTTGAAAGCATTAATTAATTAAGACTCAGAACACTCTTGTGAGGTAGGTATCCTTTCACTCATTTTACAGATAAGTAAACTGAAGCACAGAGAGATTTGTTCAAGGTTACACAGAGATTCAGTGCTGGACTCAAGAATAGACAGTAATAGTTTTGAAGTCCAGGGCCAGACATCAATGCTGTTAGCCCCCTAACCTGCTTAGGCACGTCTGTAAATCCCACTAGATGCCTAGCTGCACCTGTAGACCCCAAAATATCTTTGTAACTCTGGCCCTCAGTCAAGTCCTCTAACCATCAGACAACACTTCACCATAGTTCTTCAGAACCATAAGAAAAAAAAGCTGCAAAATGAGAAATTCAATTTATCCATGCCCCGGGTAAATTAAGAGGACTGTAAGCCACACCAATTTGAGTCTCGCAGTCAGTGCCATTGCAAAGACCTCAACACTAATGAAGAGAGGTGGTGCCCTTTGTGAGAAGGAAGCAGACTGTTAACATAGTCCTAAGTTTTTCCTGAGTATGGACTGTCAACTGCAAAGAGTATCATGACTAGGGGGATTTATTGCAGCTAGCATCCAAGCTTATGGATAAAATTTTCAAAAATGCTTCTGTGACTTAGGAGCCAAGTCCCTTTTTCCAAAAATAATGTAGGCACCAAGGAGCATCAATCTAATTGAAAGTCAGTGATACGTATGCTCCTCAGTGCCTAAGTCCCATTGGAACATGGGACTTGGTTCCTAAGTCACTCTGGAACATCTGAAAATGTTATCCACAATTCCTAGAAGTTAAAAAACAAATAAAAAAGGAACCAACCAATATCTATGTCTGCAAATTTGTTTTAACTAACTTTGTTCTTCTATAAGTAACATTGTGGAGTATTTGTGATACACTGAAGAATGCAGATAGGGTATGTATACCTGACTTACCAGTGGGTGTCAGTTACAAATCCAACATTGTTGTCTTTCACATTTTGATCTAATGTATTACGTTATTTTGCAAAATGCTGTCAGCTGACAAAATAATACAATGTATTTGTCATGTTACTATTGAGATGTTTTATTTGTGCCACAAGTACAAATGAGATTATTATTTATTTTTACAGCACCCAAAAGTGTGCTCAGTGCTTTGCACAATACATAGCAACACAATGACCCTGCCCAGATAAGCTTAAAATCTAATGATAGATGCAATGGATGAGTTGAGGAAGAACAAGGATTACAGCAATAAGAGTACGTGTTCAGTTAGTTAGGCATGTGCACTTAATAGTCCAAAGATATGTTTGGTTTTTTAAATAATTATTATTATTGACTTTTCTTGTGGGTGATGAGGAAGGAGTGCTCCTTAAAGGGCATTTGTTCATATGACAAAATCACTGTGTAACATAAAACAAATAGTGGTCTGTGCCCCAGAAAAGTGCAGCACTGCAATAGCATATGTTTTGCAGGATAGGATTGGGGTACCTTGGCAGAGCCAAGCAAGGACACTTCTTCCAACAATGGCCTTGAACTACAGGTAGCTGCAAGTTATAGCAGTCCCTCAATTTTGTAAATTATATTAAGTTTAACCACAAAAGTTATTTTAAACCACAGGTTCAGCACATCCCCATGACAGCTTCCACCAGCTGAGCTTCTGTGGCGACCTGGATTTCAATGGAAGTTGCCTTTCGCTGGTGGAATATCTGGATAAGGCAGTGGTGTAAACAATTCTTGTTCTCCCTCCAGGGTGGAGTGTCTCTGCTGGTGAAGTTTTCCGCCCCTACGTTAGCGATGCTAAATCAAACCCTTGATGTGCAAGTCACATTAAAAACTGCTGAAAAAGGTAAGTCCACCACAATGATTATCATTGAATCATAGACTTTAAGGTCATAAGGGTCCCTTCTGATCATCTAGTCTGACCTCCTGCCCAATGCAGGCCACAGAATCTCACCCACCCACTCCTGTATCAAACCTGTGTCTGAGCTAATGAAGTCCTCAAACCTTATCACGCATCTTCACTTCTGGATAGTACTAAGATTAGTTTAGAACCAACATTAATTTATAATAATATATGTATTTTATTATTATTATGTCATAAAACAAGACTTACCCTGCACCAGCTTGGCTACAGGCTGTGCTGCTGGTCTTTTTTTATGTATAACAGTGTGACTGAATTCTTCATGTATTACCTATAGGCAAAAAGTATCTGTTACAACGGTCTGTGCTGCATCTTGTTTAATAGATTCATAGATTTCAAGGCCAGAAGGTACTATTTGTGATCATCTAGTCCAATCTTCTGTACGTATAAGCCATAGAACTTCCCCAAAATAACTCCTAGAGCCGTGGCTCTCAAGCAGGGGTCCAGGGCCCCCTGGGGGGCCACAAGCAGGTTTCAGGGGGGCTGCCAAGCAAGGCCAGCATTAGACTCACTGGGGCCCAGGGCAGAAAGCCAAAGTCTCACCATATGGGCCTGAAGCTCAGGGCCCTGAGCCCTGATACCTGGGGTTGAAGCTGAAGCCTGAGCAACTTATCTTCACAGGGGGCTCTTGTGGCATGGGGCCCCAGGCAGTTGCCCTGCTTGCTACCCCCTAATGCCAGTCCTAGATTTTATATGCAGAAAACCAGTTGTTGTGGCATAGGTGGGCCGTGGAGTTTTTTCAGCATGTTGGGCAGGGGGACAGGGGATTTCCAAGAAAAAGGTTGAGGACTCCTATCCTAGAGCATATCTTTTAGAAAAACAATCAATCAGTTTAAAAATTGCCAGTGATGGAGAATCCACCACGACCCTGTGTAAGCTGTTCCAATGGTTAATTACTCTGCTGTTAAGAAATTTACACCTTATTTCCCATCAGAATTTGTCTCGCGTCAATGTCCAGCCACTGAATTGTGCTATACCTTTCTCTGCTAGATTGAAGAACCTATTATTAAATATTTGTTTCCCATGTAGGTACTTATAGACTATAATCAATCACCGCTTGACCTTCTCTTAGTTTAGCAAAATAGACTCATGGAGCTATATCACTATCAGGCAGGCTTTCAAGTCCTCTGATCATTCTCATGGCTCTTCTCTGAACCCTCTCCAATTTATCAACATCCTTCTTGAACTGTGGGCACCAGAACTGGGCACAGTATTCCATTAGAAGTCGCACAGTAACAACTATAGAGGTAAAATAACCTCTCTACTTCTATTCAATTTCCCTCCAATGATGGCCTTAGACCTTTTGGTCACAGCATCGCACTGGGAGCTCAGTATTCAGCTGATTATCCATCATAACCCCCAAATCTTTTTCAAGGTCACTGTTTCCCATGATAGAATTTCCCATGGTTTAAGTACAGGCTATTTCTTTGTTCCTAGATGTATACATTTACATTTACCGATATTAAAATGCATACTGTGCGTCCTGCTTACCAGCGAGCAAGATTGCTCTGCATCAGTGATCTGTCCTCTGCTTTTCTTTTTTTACCACACCCCCCCATTCTTTTCTGTCATCTGCAAACTTTATCAATGACGATTTTGTGTTTTCTTCCAAGTCATTAATAAAAATGTTTAATAGGTCCAAGAACCAATCCCTATGGGACTCAGCCCACTAGAAACACCCATTTGCTGATGATTCCCCATTTATAATTACATTTTGAAACCTACCAGTTAGCCAGCTTTTAATCCATTTAATGTGTAGTTTTTTAATCAAGATGTCATGCGGTACCAAGTCAAATGCCTTGCAGAGGTCTACGCATATTATGTCAATACTATTACCTTTATTAACCAAACTTGTAGACTAATTAAAAAAAGAATAAGGATGTGTCAAAGTTCTGGCAGCAACACACGAAACTCACTTCAGGGGGCAAATAGTTGGTAATGCGCTTCTCCAAGAAAGGCTTCTTTAATATGGAATTGATAGATGGTCGATCTCTTGGAGATATTTTAAACAGCTGGGAAATTAAAATCCTCAGGTCATAGGAAAACTTTGGAGACACTGGGATAAAATGTCCTCTGCAGATGTTCAGCACCAGCTGGTGTAAACTGTTGCCTTCAAACTGAACAATAAAATATATCAATCAATAATAATTACTGCCACTTGATATAGGAGGTAATGACTGCACACTGCCATTTAAAATCAGTAAGCAAGATCGCTGCAGCAAGAAGGGAGGGTACCTGGCACTCTTCTCAGTACCGTTCCCATGCCAGCCTTTCTGCCCCCTCAATCAATACTGCTCGGTGTGACATCTACATGATTTTATAGGCAGAGTGGGAGCTTAGCTTCTGCTGCTTCCACAAAGCTGGTCCTCTCTGGTCACTCTGATCAGCCTATACTTTACTTTCTATTCCACACAAAGCTCAAGAGCGGAACACCAATCAAAGGAATGCTCCTTCCTGTAATGCATTGTGTCTAGTTTCTTCTGGCATTAAAATGCTTCCATATCAAATCAAAGTGTTTGGAAAATGTTTCCAAGAACTCTACATGAATTTGAATTTCAAATCTGCAATAAATTAGATCAATATTTTCAAACTTGGGCACCTAAAGTTAGGCACCTAAAGCCATATTTAAGCACTGAAGTTTGACTTTAGTTCTTTCTTTAGTATATCTTCATACATAAATTCCCATTGCAGTTTCAGTTGGACAAGATATTCTTCTTTATTTCCTGTTACTTACACAGTGTCGCTGTGCACTGTTAAACAGTAGCCATGTTCCATTCCAAAGACAGATGCATTTTAATGCTGGTTGATTCTTATACATAAAAGTTAGTAAAATGCCTTGGGATCCTCTAGGATAAAAGGCACACAATGATTTCTTCCACTGTCTCCCACTTTGCCATTTAATTCTAATTAGCTGAGATGCCAGTGCCTTCCTAAAGGCTAGGGCTTTGTCACTGGTCCACACTGGATTTTCTGAAGTTTTCACCTCCCAATTCCTAGCTCCAGGACAGTTCTCACCTAAAAAGTAATGATTCAGAAGTGTATCTGGCCTAAGTGTGTTGGAGGTGAACACACTTAGAATAAAAATAGCAGTGCTATGTGGAAGAACACAGTTTGTGTCTGTGTGTACATTTCACTTTGTTTCAATATGCCCAAAACAGACTTCATGTGAGAAATTAAAGTAAAGAATTGAGGAGCATATTCTAATACCAACTCCATTAAATTGCAAATGTTTCCTTCCAACAGCTGTCTTTGAAATACTCTCATTGCAACAATTTTCTGCCTTGTTCAATCTTTTTTTGAAATAATATATTAGTCAGATTGTGAATATACTTACCGGATGCTTTAAAGTGCACAGCTCATAGAGGACACAGCCAAGAGACCAAATATCTCTGTGGATGAAAGCCATTCAAATGTCAGGAGAAGGCCTCTAACATTTTCATAAGTATAGTACAATCCGCTCACCTCAGCATTCAAACTACTTGAAGATACTTCACCAAAAGTTGTTAATACTGTAATTTGTAGAGAGATTTGTGCCAAATCTAACCTGGAAAAAAACAGTTACCTTTTCTGTAACTGGTGTTCTTCGAGATGTGTCGCTCATGTCCATTTCACAATAGGTGTGTGTGCTTGCCACGTGCACAGGTGCCAGAAGTTTTTCCCCTAGCAGTACCGGTAGGGAAGTGCCCCTAGTGACCCTTGGAGTGGTGCCTCTATGGCGTGGTATAAGGGGCGCTGCACTCCCCTCACCCTCAGTTCCTTCTTGCCAGATAAGTCCGACAGTGGGGAAAGAGGATGGGTCATGGAATGGACATGAGCAACACATCTCGAAGAACACCAGTTACAGAAAAGGTAACTGTCTTTTCTTCTTCAAGTGATTGCTCATGTGCATTCCACAATAGATGATTCCAAGCTGTATCTGTTGGAGGTGGGTAGGAGTTTACAGACTCTCGGGACAGAGCACAGCCCTGACGAATCCGGCGTCCTCCCTGGTTTGGGAGACGATCACATAACGTGAGATGAATGTTTGAACCGAAGACCACGTGGCAGCCCTACATATGTCCTGAATGGGAACATGGGCTAAAAAGCTGGCCGATGAGGCCTGCGCCCTTGTTGAGTGCGCACTCACAATCGGCAGTGGGGGGACTCCAGCCAGGTCATAACAGGTACGAATACACAAGGTGATCCAGTTGGAGAGTCGCTGAGTAGAGATTGGCTGACCTCTCATGCGTTTGGCTGAGGCAATGAACAGCTGCGAGGACTTCCTGAACGGCTTAATCTGTTCCAGGTAAAAGGCCAGAGCTCGTCTCACATCCAGCATTTGGAGGTGGCGCTCCTCACTGGACGCATGGGGCTTGGAACCAAGCACTGGCAGGAAGATGTCCTGACCCATGTGGTAGGTAGAGACCACTGTGGGGAGGAACGAAGGATGTGGTCGGAGCTGGACCTTATCCTTGTGGACCACCATGTACGGGGGCAAGAGGTGTGACCAGGAGAACGTAGCTTGCGGCTCAAACAGGGGACCTGTAAACCAGGCCAGCACCAAGTTCAGGTCCCACTGTGGGACTGGGGGCCTAACATACAGGAAAAGACAATCCAATCCCTTGAAGAATCGGCCAGTCATAGATTGGGAGAATACCGTGTGGCCCTGCACCAGTGGATGGAAGACCGATATGGCTGCCAAGTGCACCTTGACGGATGAGGGCACTAGGACCTGGGCTCTAAGATGAAGGATGTAGTCTAAAATGAGCTGGATCGGAGCCGCGACGGGCGAAACACCCCAAACTGCTGCCCACCGAAAACTGAGACCACTTTGTCAAATAGGCCCAACGTGTGGAGAGCCATCTTCTTTCCAAGAGGATGTACTGAACCCCTTCCGAGCACGTCTGTTCCTCCCAACCTAACCACTGAGCAGCCACATTATAAGGTGGAGTGCCACTAGGTTGAGGTGGAGGAGGCTGGTCCTGGGAGAACAGGTAAAGGTAGGATGATAACAGCCACGTGGGGGCGACCGCCAGGCTCGTGAGAGTCCTGTACCAATGTCGCCTGGGCCGTGCCAGGGCAAATCAGGAGCACCCGGGCCCTCTCAGTTTTTATCTTCTCCAAGACCTTGCTGATCAGTGGGAATGGCGGGGAAGGCATAGAGAAGCTGGCCCAACCAGCACAGGAGGAAGGCATCCGAGATGGTGCCTGCGTCCAACCCCTCCCTGAAGCAGAAGCGGGGACACCGGCGGTTCTGACGTGTCGCGAACAGGTCCACTTGGGGAGTGCCCCACTCTTGGAAAATCCTGGGCACCATCTCTGGGTGTAGTGACCACTCATGCTGAGAGGAGAAATCTCGGCTCAGGTGATCCGCCCGCGAGTTCTGGGTGCGAGGTAAGTGGTGGGCTTGTAGGCAAATATTGTGGGCTATACAGAAGTCCCACAATCTAAGGGCTTCCTAGCAGAGGAGCGAGCCCCGCCTTGCCTGTTGATGTAAAACACTTGAGGCCGGGTTGTCTGGCTTGGGTGGGAGCGTGCTGTGGCTTAAACTTGGTCCCGGCAGGGTCTTAAGCCTTGTGCAGGAATCTTTCAGGCTGTGCAATTTCACGTCTATCTGTTCCGCAAACAGGGCCTTGCCATCCAACGGAAGGTCCTGCAAGGACTTCTGCGCCTCTCTGGACAGCCAGATAGCAGGAGCCACGATGCCCTCCTCATGGACACCGTGGAGGCCATAGATCGTGCAGGCATATCCGCGGCATCTGAGGCTGCCTGAAGGGTCGCCCTGGCAGCCGCTGTACCCTCCTCCACCAGAGTTTTGAACTGCTTCTTGTCACAAATAAACTCATACCTCCCCAGGAGGGCTTGGTGGTTTGCCACCCTTAACTGGAAACTTGAGGATGAATAAACCTCTCCCCCGAATAAGTCCAGCCTCCTTGAGTCTTTATTTTTCTGAGTAGGGGCCGGTTCACCCTACCTCTCCCTGTGGTTGACCGATTTGACCACCAGGGAATTGGGGGCAGGGTGGGTGTACAGGTATTCATACCCCTTGATAGGCACAAAGTACTTCCATTCCTCCCTCTTAGAGAGGGGGGGCAAGGAAGCCAGGGTTTTCCACAAGGCGTTTTAAAGCTTTGCCACTCCTTCGTGGAGTGGGAGGGCCACCCTGCCCAGTGCCAAGGCCAAGAAGATGTTGAAGAGAGAGTCCAAGGGTTCCTCTACCATCTTGGCTTGAAGTTGAGGCTTGATGCCACCCTTTTCAACAGTTTCTGGTGGGCCTTAGAGTCCTCCTGCGGAACAGGTGGAGGAGGAGCCATAACTGCCTCATCAGGGGAGGATGAGGATGGGGATGCGGTACTCTGAGTACCCACCAGTGCTGGAGGTCCCACCACTTGGTCGCCCTCCGGGCACAGAACCAGACATGAACACCCCACCGACTCCTTCCTGGGAGGCTAAGATAGGGAGGCCGATGGTCTCTCTAAGGCCCCGGCCACCGAGCAAGCCACCACCGGGCTGTGTCGGGGGCCACGGGGCCATTGGTATCACGGTGCTGGCCAAGGAGCCCAGTAGCACTTCACCTGCTGTGGCACCGGTGGAGCAGGCTGCTCAGCCTGACTAGCCTGTCCCATCAACTGACGACTATGAAGGCAGAACGGGCTGGCATACGACTTGCCACTGTCCCGGGACTGGGAGGAGCGGTGGCATCAGGAACGGTGCCGACCACGAGACCGTGATCCCGGCACGCAGGAGCGGGAGTACCACCAGCAGCAGCTGCTTCATGAAGGGCTCTGCGACGGGGAGGTGCCAGCGATCGACACCTGGGACTACGGGAGCAGTCGCATGGTGGGGTCCTGAAGCGAGACTAAGAATGGGAACAGCATTGATGCCCGTACTGCGATGGGCTACGATAGCCTCTTGGAGACGAGGACCTCTAATGCTGTCTGTCCTGGTCTCAACGGGGCATGCTCTCCTCGCGAGGTCTACAGTCCCTCGAGGTGGAGCGCTGCCTGGAACCCCTTCCAGTTGTTACCCAGACAGACAATCTGGTGGGAGTTGATGGGAACCGGCACGGGGCAGTCGCTGAGTGGCGAACAGCATCGGAAACATTCCCTAGACTGCGAACAGTACTGACCAGGCAGCGATTGTGGAGATCCAAGCAGTGGCATGCCTCTGGACCAGGGAGCCAACAGTGGTGGTGCCCCTGGTACCAGCAGAGACATAACGTCCCGGGCTGCTTGCAGGGCGTGAAGGGCACCCGGATGGCTGGGGAGGTCAGCACAGAGTGGATCGGGCTGCTTTGCTCAACCTGAGTCAGAGGCCTGGAAGTCAGCGGGAATCAAGAACTGCCCAACGTGGGTCTAGTCTCTCCCCCGGTCTTGCTCTGGTGTCTCGGTGAAGACGACCTCTTCTTAGACTTTTTGGCGTGCCCTGCAGACAGGGAGCAGTGCCGGCTGGTGGAAGGCACCGAAGAATCACTGAGCACCGATGCTGTGGTACTCGGTGCCGACTGGGAACAGTGCACCGGAGTCAGGGTCAACGCCAACTCCATCAGAATGGCTCGGAGCCAAATGTCCCTTTGGGCTTGAAGGATCTGCAAATCTTGCAGCAATCGCTGAGCTGGTTTTCCCTCAGACAGTGTAAACAGTCCACGTGCAGATCATGCACTGGCATCGGCCGCCTGCAAGTGTCATACACCTTATAACCTGTGGCACGGGGCATGCCCCAACCGGGGCGCACTAAACTAACACGAAACTAACCTACTTTAACTACAGGTACTACTAACTATGAATGAACAAGAGTTCAAGAGGGAAGCTGCAGCCAAGTTGGAGCAGAGCAGTTCCAACACACCTTTACTGGCAGCAAGAAGGAACTGAGGGTGAGGGAGCGCACAGAGCCCCTTATACCACACCACAGAGGTGCCACTCCAGGGGTCGCTAGAGGCACTCCCCTATTGGTTCTGCTAGGGGAAAAACTTTCAGCACCAGTGCACGTGGCGAACATGCACACCTACTGTGGAATGCACATGAGCAATCACTCAAACAAGAATTAATTTTTCTGGTTTCTGAAGTACATAACAGGGTGCCTTTTAAAAAAAAATTATTTATACACCATGCATGATGATGGTGCAGTATAAACAACAATTACAATCATACTACTACTTTATTACCTTCAAGTGCCCTGACCATGAGTAGAACTGATGGGCTAGTGTCAACAGTTTGCACTTGTAGTAGCGTAAAATAGTTTTTGTAGAATATTACTTTGGAGATGCAATAAAGATGTTCAGCATTCACTGCAGTGGTTCTTTTTGCCTATCATGTTTGCCTGCCTGACAGTATAAATATAAACAACTGCCTCTTCATTTTCAGTGGTACTTGTAGCTGTAGTACAGATCCCTGAGAGATTCGTTCACTGGATATAGACTGAGCTGAATGAGCTAGTCAGGTTTAGAATCCATAGAGAGTTAGGTGAATCTGGGAATGGAGATCCACACAGAGGCGGTTGCAGAGCCGATCTAGGGCCACACAGCTCTATCCCCAGAGGTAGAGCCCTTTACTCTATATATTTTTCTATATCACATCCAGCATTGTAATAACTGAATACCTTAGACTTTCCCCTCTTATTGTCATAGATGGCAGCCCTGTCACCGGGGTACAGTGCCATAAGCAGGGACGTTCCTTCACAGGGAAGGGGTAGGCTATCTCTGTCTGATTGACAGCCAAGGAGACTGCAAGGGAGATGAGCAGTGTGAGGAGTCCTCTGAGAGCTTTGAAATTGAGGTATCTATCTGAAATCAAGGCTCTTCTGGTCTGAAGTCAAACTTCCCACACAGAATAGGGGTACATAGCCCCCCATAACTCATGACTCTTCAACCCTCAGCACCTAATGTTTTGGTGGCTCTCAGCGAGTCTCTTCAAGTCTCACACATATTTGCCTCCTCTGCAGACAACTCTATAAGGGTTACTGAAAACAGGGGCTTTCACTGTCCAGAACTGTCAATCTAACACCGTTCTTTGAAGAATATTTTTAACAATCAATACTCGGTCTATTAACATTTTGCAAACTCTGAACTAAAAGGAGCCACATCTCTGACAGCTACTGCACATTACACATGCAGTGAGATAAAATCACAAACAGGAAACAAAGGAAAGAATTGATTTTCAACCTGACAGTATTACAAATGTAAGTAAAAAGATTAAAATATAAATAGTTGCAAACATATTTATGAAAATAAAAATGCAGATGTAATGTTAAGTCGTGAGATTATCAAAGCAAATAACTTCCTGTTTTCAAGCATGCGTGTTTCATCATATGGTTGAAGAAAGCATCCAAGCAAACATATATTTAGATACATACGTTTTATTATTATATGGTCGATTCTCACAGATCTCCGGTGACAGATAGTAGGGTGTCCCTACACACGTCCGAGCAAGCTCCATAGTACTAATGAAAGATAGAAAACAAAAGAAACATAAGTGATAAAGAGTTTATTCTAAAAGTGGGGGAAAAGGGCTTGTATGTAACCAGGAAAAGAGCACATAGAGGTTATCATTTCTGCTCAAAAGTATATGAATGCCAGTTTAGTACATTAATTTAGACATTGCAAGGACCAAATGAAAACACTCTCCAGCTCTCTGTTAAAATGGTTGTGTAATTCTATAGTGGAGAATGCCTGTGTTCCAATATAAAGTTCAGGAATTCTCTCTCTCCTCACCCCATACCAGTGTTGCAATCACCATTCCTGGAGAAATGGTTATCACTAAGGCCAAGATTTTGTCATGGATATTTTCAGTAAAAGTAAGAGACAGGTCACGGGCTTCTGTGAATTTTTCTTTATCGCCTGTAACCTGTTTGTGACTTTTACTACAAATATCCATGATAAATCGGAAGCGGCTGGGCAGCTGCAGGGTGGCCTGTGGAAGCTCAGAGCTCCAGGGTCCCCCTGCCCCACTGTAGGTGTCAGGGAGCTGTGGGGTACCCCCTGCCTGTGGTGGCTGGGAGTTGCAGGGTACCCCCACTGCCAAAGCAGTTTGGAGCTTGGGGGCCTGCTGCCTCAGGTGCCGAGCATATCTCACAGCTCCCTACTACTTGTGGGAGGCGGTGGGAGCCTGCAGCTCCCAGCTGCCAGGGCTGATGGCACAGATGTCTTTGCAAGTCACGGATTCTGTGGCTCCCATAAGCTCCATGAAAAAATCATAGCTTTAATCATCACTAATACAGGATTTTAAAAGCTGACAACCGTGCAGCAAGATTTTATGACGCACCAGATGGTTTTGCAATATATCCATTAAACCATGAAACAGTGTTGTCCTAGATGTGAGTATCCCACCCAAACCAGGACGGAAAGGAGGGAGTGCTTCCTAGGGTTTGCACGTCCTATTTTCTGCTTTGCCACTGACTTGCTGTGTAACCTTGGTCAAATCACTGTACATCTAAATTTTCAAGAGTGGACACTAATATTGGGGTGCCTTCATTCTCGGCTGTCAAAATTGAGACACTGACAGCCTCATTTTCAGAAGTGCTGAGCACCCACAACTCCCACTGAAAGTTTAGCACCTAGCCTCTCTGTGGCTCTGATTCCCCATTTGCAAAAAAGAAGATGAAAATGCTTCCGAGCATCCAGGAGGTTGTGATGCTTAAGCCATTCATGTTTGTATAGTAAACTTGTTTGATGAATGGTGTTATTGAACTAGAAAATATTTTTCTTGTAATTTTCTTATTTCATGAAGACTATTAAAATACTGTAGAAAAAGTCTGTACTGATACAAAGCATGAGGTTCGCCTGCCATCTATTTTAGGTATTTATGTGGTTCCCGTTACTGTAGTACAGGGGTGGGTAAACTTTTTGGCCCGAGGGCCACATCTGGCAATAGAAATTGTATGGTGGGCCATGAATGCTCACAAAATTGGATCTGCGGTGTGTGTGGGGGAGTGAGGGCTCTGGTTGGGGGTGCAGGCTCCAGGGTGGGGCCAGAAATGAGGAATTCAGGGTGGGGGAGGGAGCTCCAAGCTGGAGCAGGGTAGTGGGGTTGGCTGGCTGCCCCTACACATAGGAGCTGGAGAGGGGCCATATCGCTGCTTCTGGGAGCCACATGGAGCGGCCCTCGACCCTGCTCCCTGGCTGAAGCACCGGAGTGGGGACATGCCGCTGCTTCCGGGAGCTGCTCGCCACCCTGCTCCCCAGCGAGAGCACGAGGGCCGGATTAAAATGGCTGGCAGTTTGCCCACCCCTGCTGTAGTATCTCAACACCTCACAATCTTCAGTGTAGTTATTCTCACAACAGCTCTGTGAGGCAGGGAAGTACTATTATCTGCATTTTACAGTTGGGGGACTGTGGCACAGAGATGCTAAGCAATTTGCCCACAGTCACAAAGGAAGTCTGCAGTGGAACAGTGACTTGAACCCAGATCTCCTTGTTGTAAACTAGTGCCTTAGCCACCGGACCATCCTTCCACCAGACAGCTCATATGCTCTTTTAGGTTTACCTTCTTATAAACACCTCTTAAAGAAAATAAAATATGTACCATTCTGGAGACATTCTGTGCAGTCTTAGGGCCTTTTCCTGCTCCCATTGAAGTCTATGACAAAAATTCTCATTGATTTCCACAGGGCAGTATCAGACCCTTAGTCCCCTTGACTGCATTAGACACAACACACTTTCAATCTGCGCCTGGTCTTTAGGAACAGTGACATTTTTTCAGGGCTGGCATTAGGTACAGGACACAGATTGCATAAAAAAGATGCTTACTTGTTCAACATTCTTGCTATGCCAAAGTCCCCAAGCTTTGCTACCATCCCATTATTGCTAAGGAAAATGTTCTGCAAATAAAGAAGAAACCGGTATGCATTGATGAAACATGGAAGAATTTCCTATGTATGCATTTTTGTGACTGGGTAAAATCAAGAACTGTAATTCCCCAAGTTTACTACCTGAGCTTTTATGTCTCTGTGTAAAACCTTCCTGTCATGAATATGCTTCAGTCCTAAGGAAATCTGCACAAACCAAGCCAGAATCTATAGTGAAAAACAAAAAGTATAAGACTTTGTAAATCTGCACAGCTGTGATTTCCAATGGAATGTCTTACTGAAAAATATAAAACAAAAACAGAAGAAAAACCTAAAGTACACACTGCATATACACAAAAAAGAGAGAAAAATAAACAGAGCTGTTAATATCAACTTGAGTGACTGGACTCATTTAATCAATTTTCCAATTTTAATATTATCAGTAAATAACATGCAGACAAATACATGATCCTACAGTCCTTATTCCAACAAATCTTCCAGTAACTGCAGTGAGAGTTCTGCCTGAATAAGGAATGTGGAATCGAACCCAAGGCAGCCTTTTACTTAGGAAGGAGTGAGTTCAAATCTTAGTTCAGATCACATTTGAAAAGGAATTATACAGTCTCATCCTAATCCTCAGTGTTGGAAACCATTAAACCACCATACAATTTTGATGACATTTATGATCCCTTGTCAAGAAAGGCCCAGGAACAGAAAAATAGATTGTCGGTTAGAAATGTGAGTAAATGGCAGAGTTGTATAAGGAAGCTTGCATAGCAACTTCTAGCACTATCACTGTCATAAGCCACAGCTATTATATCCTTACGTTGGTCCTGATCTAAAAAAGCACTTAAGTTCATACTTAATATTAAACATGTGGTTAAGTACTTTCCTGGATCAAGACCTTTGGGAAGCAGTCAGACATATACTTCAGTCTATCCCTATTCAGAAAAGCACTTAAACACATGCTTAACTTTACAACACATGCATACAGCCCATTGACTTCATGATTTCATTCAGGAAATCAACGTTATTCAGGAAGCACTTAAGCACCTGCTTAGCTGTGCTAAGTTGTGATTCCTTGATTTGGAGCCTTTCATGAGCAGTAAATTCGTACATACATTTGAAAATATATAAGCACATTACGGGGACTAAATATACTTGGGTAGCTTGCTTTGCTTCTTTAGTTTGGGGATTTTTTTGTTTTTGTCTGCCATGCCCCTTTTTTGTCTGCTCTTCCTTTGTCTGTCTTCTGATGTCATATTTCCTGTTAGTTTGGCTCTGTATTTTGTTACTCTCTCTTGTTGTCAGCATTCTTTTTTATTGTTGGTTCCCTATTTTGTATTTTTCTTATTTGTGATTTTGTCCTCTTATATAAATTTCATTCTCTCTTGTGTTCCGTCTGCTTCTAATAACTGAATGAGACAGACAATCCACAATTAACCCTCGGTTAACTCCCAACTGATTGCCGCACCACTGACTCCCTTTTTCTCTACCACTTAAATGGAAAAAAGAGAAGTGAAGAGATTTATTTTTCTATTTAAATGTTAGATTGAGTGTAGACCGAGAGTCACATTTTAAGGCCAGACTTATCTGGATTTCTTTTTGGGCATGTGCAGTTTTACAACTAGTTATTTTCACCAGCAATTTAGGTCACTAGGTATCTAAATTCTTGATTGCACCTACAAAATGGAAATCAGTGTCTGAAAAAAACTAGCCCTGAGTGCTGTACTCTGAAGTGCAATGCCTAATAGAAAAGTATGCTTCAGCTAGTGGAAGGGAGGTCAAAAAGCAGCATGTATGAGAATGAGAGGAGTAAAGTCAAGGATGGGAAACAGTCATGATTCCATTCCATCCACTAAATATATATACACATATTTCTGAGCTAATATATACTGGAATAGGTCAGAAGGCTGGTTTAACAATTCTAAATCCTATTACTGAATATCATGGGTGAAATCCTGACCCCACTTCAATCAGTAGGAGTTTTGCCATTGACTTCAGTGGGGCCAGTATTTCACCCCATCTAGGTAACATTGTTGTGTCTACAAGACACAGCCTTGATCTACATTACTCCTTACCTTCCATTTCAAATGTCATTTCTAAGGAGAGATCTTTTCTCTAGCTCTTAACTGAAAAATCACTAAATTCTCACAAAAAGCAGAAGGGCTTAGCTACATGTCTCTTGTGACTGTAACGATAAAGACAAGAAACTGCAGCCTGTATTGGATAGTCCTAAACATGCATATTAGGATATAAATCCTTTCCTCCAAAAATAACCCCTTTACCTGGTCCTCATCAAACAACACTCCACGTTGCATATTGATCCGTCTCATCAGATCACCTCCACCACAATATTCCATCACAATGTACAGTTTATTCTTTTCTGCAAGAAAAGACAGAGGTTTTTCTACCTACTTCATTGATATTAGTAGATACAGCAATTAATTATTTTGGTTACAGCTGTTGTGTTTGGGTTTTGGGTTTGTTTGTTTTTTTAGCTTTTGATCCTCTATCTCTACCTTCTTGCCCCCAAAGATTTCTGGTAAGATGAATGCTTTTGGTGACCTACAGGGAAAAACTGATTACAGTAAACAAGACATAAAAGAGCTGGAGATTTGCTGAAGTAGAGCTTTACAGCTTAATCTATGTTCAAGATGATTCCCATATCCTCAAATGTTCTTTCCTACTCACCCCTCATTGTGACAAAGTGAATTTATTTCCATCAGTAATTGTGGCCAATATATAGTCAACCAATTCTTCCCCATCATCGCATGTGCAATATCCTAGAGCCCATCAATGAAAGTTATGCTGGCTTCCAAGTTTTATGTGGATCCAGCAACAGACTTCATATGCTATTCAATGTTATCCAGAAGCTTTTGCACAGTGTTTAGTTTCTTATGTGTGAGAACTATTCCATGGGTCACGGATTCTTTCAGTTTCTTAGCAGAGCTTCCCCAAGAGGAGGGATGTGTCCTCGAGAAACAAGCTGCTTCGTCTTTGGGTCTAGGTTGCCATAGCCCAAAACATCCTCTTTAGAGGGATTCTGCTTCCCCTTTGGCATTTTGCTAACCCATGTTTATTCCTGAGGGGATACTTTAATAGTGCAGTAGACAGAGCAATCACTACGGCAGCGATCAATGCTCTGAGATCAATCCATCGGCAGTCGATTTAGTGGGTCTAGTAAAGACCCCCCAAATCAACTGCAGCTCGTTCTCCAGTTGACCCCCGTACTCTACCACCGACAAGAAGAATAAGGTAAGTGGATGGGAGATTTTCTCCCATCTGCCGCCAGCAGTGTAGACCCCGCAGTAACTCAACTTAAATTACGTCGACTCCAGCTACGTTACATAGTGTGGGTCAACTTACTGTGGTAGTGTAGACATAGCCGAAAACTGTCTGGGACAGGCGTCCAATGGGGCTTTGATACCCTGGGAGGAGAGGACTATAGTGACCTGGCTGAAGGGCTGAGTCAAAAAGGAGTACCCTGGGTCGCAGAGAGAGAGAGGGGCCATGGTGCAAGGAAAGGGGTGTCTTACCTGGAAGAAGCTAATCCCCTAAACAGCCAAGAGGGGGTGCCCTAGCGATGAGTGGTACCGCGTAACAATAAGCAAGACACAAACACACAAGGCTTAAAATATTAAAAGAGAAACACACACATACACATACACAGAGAAAACAAAAATGGAGGGGAAAGTTGCATAGTACATCTTTTTCCAACCATTACTCCTGGCTGTAAATAGCTCAATAAGGCTGTAAGCTTGTTTCTTTTTTGTCAATAAAACACCATGCATACTTCAAGTGCTATAGAAGTAATACCTAATAACTTGGTCCAATTCCAGAAGTCATTTATGTGTACAAAACACTTAAGCTACTTTTCTTCAGGTTCCTAGGTGAGTAAAGTATTTTAATCTCACATAAAATCACAAACAAAATAAAGTTAAACTAAAACCTTGAAGAGAACTGTAGAATGTAACTATATTTGGGTGCTTCATCTTAGCCAGAAGAATTACTTCTTTCTGAGATGCTTCTTTTTCTTTCACAGGCATCTAAAGAGAGTTTAAAAAAAACAAAACTGTAAAATGCCAATTTCCTAGTAAAAATTTTTTCTACATAAAGCTCATATCAAAACAGCCATAGGAGATTACATTAAATAAGTGGTAGTGGATTTAAATGTTGCAAGAGTTATTTAAAGGGTTTTATGCATATACAGTGAAAAATACAAGTTCTGATATTCGAAAATATATTGACACTGACTTTTTTAAACTCTGATCCTGAAAACACTTAAGCAGGTGTGTAAATTTACTCATGTGAGTAGTCCTAATTAGTCAAAGGGACTTTTCTCACATAAGTGAAGTTAGGCCCATGCTTGTGTGTTAGCAGGAGCAGGACCCATGTGACTTACGTTCTTGGTATGGGTAAGTTCATATGAACAAAATACAAAGGAAAAATATTGAAAAATACTCCTCTTAAGTGTTATCCACTTTTCCAATATTTTCGGTAAAAGCCTAGCACTACTGAATCAATAGCAAAAACTCCCATTGACTTCAGTAGAGATAAGATTTCACCCTTAGTGTTTTTCTTAAAGCACCACATGCTGAAGTCTAGTGATTTCCTGAGAATCCCATCTTTCATTTAAAGGTTGAAAATGTAACCTATGTGTACACAGGAGGGTGAGAAACCAAAAGGCAAATAAAAAGAACTGAAAATCTTTTTTTTTTTAAAGTCTTGTAATTTTTTAACATGACTCATGATTTTTGAATGCTCAGGCTTGGCAATTTTTTAAAATTATTGACCTTAAAGCTGTGTACAGCCAAAATCTGAAGTCTTGTATACCTAGCAAATGTTGATTATTGTATTGCTGGTGACTACAGTTTAGAGAGAATTTGTATAGTTTTTGTATCCAGGTAATTTTTAGGTTGTAAAGTCTCTGGTATTGAGTATGGACGTTGTATAAAGATTTTCAGACCTGGACTATAAAAATGTATTCTTCTATTGCAGCTGCCTAATACATCGCAGACACACTAATTCACATTAATCACTAAGAGGACTGCTTCTCTCCCCTCATTGTGAATTACTTAATTTTGAAAATAAGTGAACAAACAGTGAAAAAGCAGAGTAACACATCACAAAATGTACTTTGTCCAGTTATTCTGAGAGCAGTAGCTTCATTTTAATTATATGTTCTATCATATTTTACTCAGTCATATTTTTAAATTATGACATTTAGAAATTAATTAACTGAAATGGCTTGAAGACTAAAACATGTTGTATTAATAAAGTTCAATTCATAGTTATCTTTTGAGAAATTGAAACACAAGTAAATAAAATGTAAACAAATTTTGGTGGAGAAAACAGGAATACTCACAATTAGTAACCATTATACTCAGTGGTAAATGTTTGGCAGGGATATGCCCATAATTTCTATACTTCCTATCATACTCTACATATAGATAAGTCTGAACTAACTGGAAATATTTTTATGGGCATGTTTTTATTATGTTAAATTTGTACATGTAATCATACTTGCAAATCACTAAATTAATAGACAAACTGAACACAGTCTTTTAGATATTTTAACCTTACATAGTCAACCTATAATCGTACAGGAAATAAAAAACTCCGAAGTTTACATTGCAGTAACACATAGCACTATAACCAATTAAATAAAAACCATCAGTATTATATAGGGTTGCTTTTGTTGTTTTTACCTTTGTTAAATTGATCTCTTTGATAACAGATTGGTGGTTATCTACCTTTCCTTTTGCTAAGAATACTTTGCCAAAGGCTCCTTCCCCAATCATTTTAATAATTTCATATTTATCCATGATGTCTTTGTCTTAAAGCAGTGTCTAAAATACAAAAAAAAAAGTCCCAAATATGAGGGTTTCAAAGGTAATCGGTATTCTGAAAATATTCTAAGGGATTTCACACACTGCTGAAGTCACAAATTTGAAGAATTTAATCACAATCACAATTGTTGTCACCAACTGGGTTGGTGTGCCCCGTATTTAATTAAACCAGCTTTTCCAAATGTACGAATGCTGAGCCCCCCATACCTTCTGGAAAATAAAACCAGTTACAACTCCCTCAGCACCAACTGGTGTTAGACATCTACTCAAAATGTGCTGAAACTAATTCTATAGGTATTAATGACATCACATGATTTCTCTTTCCTTATAAGCTTCCAGGCTCGGTGAAACAGTTAAAAGCATTAGCACCAAGTATTATCACTGGCATCTGGGTTAGTACCCACTGAAATGAACGCGGACGTTCATACTGCAGCTACCAGGGAAAAAGGCAGCACTGGCTGCCCCCTCACAGCCAGGACTGAGTTTGCAGGGTCTTCTGGCAACCAGCTAGAGAGACTCAGACGCAAGCTAGGCTCTGGGATGGGGGGACCCGCACTTCGGGAAAGGCTGGATCCGACCGCGGACACCTGCAGCCAGGCCCCAGGCAGGAGGCGGGGCTGGGGGCAGCCTTGATTTGCGGCCGCCCCTACACAAAGTCTCCCTATTTACAGCCTCTTGGTGCAGTCGGGGGGGGGGGGGCGCTCTGCCTCCGGCGCCCCCTCCCCCGGTGCTGTGGGAGCCACGGGGTTATCCCTGAGTCCTCGCCCTGCCCGGCCTCCCCTCCCCGCGCGCTCCGTTGCCATGGGGCCGGGACGCTCCAGACCCGCAGCTCAGCGCGGTCCCTCGTTCAGCCCCCCGCGCGGCGCCGGGGCAGGTCGAGACCACGGTGCGCGGTACCTGAGTGCCGCAGCCGGGCCGGGCCCCGCAGCAGTGAGAGCTGCGCAGGGGGGAGGGTGAGACGCACAAGGAGGAGCCCGGGCTCCCCGAGGGGGGAGGAGCCTGGATAATATAGTGCTCTGACCCCTCCTGGGACTCCCTCAGCGCAGCCCCCTCACTCAGGGGCCAGTGTCCTCACCGCACCCCATCACTCACTGTTCCCAGCCACTGTGTCCTCACTGCACCCCCATCTCCCAATGCACCCCATCACCCAGTGTACCACCTCACTGTCCTCACTGCACTCCCATCACCCAGTGTTCCCACTCCCAGCCACTGTGTCCTCACTGCACCCCCATCTCCCAATGCACCCCATCACCCAGTGTACCACCTCACTGTCCTCCCTGCACTCCCATCACCTAGTGTTCCCACCCCCAGCCACTGTGTCCTCACTGCACCCCCATCTCCCAATGCACCCCATCACCCAGTGTACCACCTCACTGTCCTCCCTGCACTCCCATCACCTAGTGTTCCCACTCCCAGCCACTGTGTCCTCACTGCACCCCCATCTCCCAATGCACCCCATCATCCAGTGTCATCACTATACCCCATCACCCAGTGTACCACCTCACTGTCCTCACTGCACTCCCATCACCTAGTGTTCCCAGCCACTGTGTCCTCACTGCACCCCCATCTCCCAATGCACCCCATCATCCAGTGTCATCACTATACCCTATCACCCAGTGTACCGCCTCACTGTCCTCACTGCACTCCCATCACCTAGTGTTCCCAGCCACTGTGTCCTCACTGCACCCCCATCTCCCAATGCACCCCATCATCCAGTGTCATCCCTATACCCTATCACCCAGTGTACCGCCTCACTGTCCTCACTGCACTCCCATCACCCAGTGTTCCCAGCCACTGTGTCCTCACTGCACCCCATTTTCAAAAGATCACAAACTGGCTGGAGAGACATAGGCCTTTATTAAAAGTTATTATAGTCCCTAAAGCTACATTCAGGCAAGATCAATTATTTCTACTATAAAACATCTGTATTTTTAATCAAAAAGAAACACCTTGCATATTATTCTTTTAGTGCTACCATTCCTCACTTGCCACACTGTGATCTTTTAAACAGTGTTGCTCTCCCGGGCATTTCTACAGAACAAGCATATATTTAATTTATTATTAAGATATTCAGATTTGTTCATTGGATTGCGGTTTTAATTTTTATCAAGTATATTTTTTCTCCATTCTGATGTGTATGAAACTTACACATTCAGAACTAATCAACTTGAAAACTGTTGATTTAGCAGTAAAAAAATTAAAATCCAAACTTGGATTACATACATTTAACAACTGTAATTTATATATTGTACATATAATTGTTATATTATACATTCAGTCACTGTACGTGGCCATCATCTTCAATTCAGATACCCAGTCAGGATCATCTTCCTCTTCAAAATCCCTAAAAACAGATTAAAAGAATAAATTCTCAAATCTAAAACTATACAGTCATAAAAATCTTGACTACTATTTTTCCTTCTTCCACAATTATCCCATGTATCACATTGAATTACAGTCAAAATAACCTAATTACAAAAGGTATATTCCTTACACCTTTGTGATTAGGGAATGGAAAGGTATTTTTTGAATTCATTCCAATTATAGCTTTCATAAGAAAACAAAGAGAAGGTCCCAGATCCACAAAAGGGACTAAGGTGTTGCAATGCTGAGCATCATGGCATCTAACTTTTAAGCACCTAGAAAATTACATGAACAACACTGTGATCCAGAAAGCCTGAGTCAGATATCTATGCTCTCATATAATGAATGGGGAGAGATAGGTGGCTTAGAACGTGATCCGCAAAGCCCGTATGCTAGGCAGAGAGCCACATAAATAAAAAAACGGGAGAAGCCAACAAGAGGAGCGTGTGCTAAGCCTTTCAGAAAGCCTTTGACAAGGTCCTTCACCAAAAACTCTTAAGCAAACTAAGGCCTCGTCTACACTACAGGAGAAATTCAATCTAAGCTACGCAATTTGAGTTACAGTGAATAGTGTAACTCAAATCGACATATCTTAGATCAACTTACTGGGGGGTCTACATTACGCAGTGTCAATGGGAGATGCTCTCCCATTGACTCTCCCTACTCTTCTCTATCCAGTGGAGTACAGGAGTCGCTGGGAGACCGATCTGCAGTCGATTTAGCGGGTCTTCACTAGACTCACTAAATCGACTGCCAATGCACCACTCGCCCCTCCCTAGATCACCCGTAAGTATAGACAAGCACTAAGCAGACATGGGATAAGAGGGAAGGTCCTCTTATGGATCAGTAACTGGTTAAAAGACAGGAAACAAAAAGTATGAATAAACTGTCAATTTTCATAATGGAGAGAGGTAAATAGCAGGGTCCCCCAGTTATCTGTACTGAGACCTGTGTTGTTTAACATACTCATAAATGATCTGGAAAGGGGAGTGAACAGTCAGCTGGCAAAATTTGTAGACAATATAAAATTACTCAAAAAAGCTGACTTCGAAGAGAAAGGGATCCCACTAAACTGGGTGACGGGGCAACAAAATGGCAGATGAAATTCAAATGTTGATAAATGCAAAGTAATGCACATTAGGAAAAATAATCCCAGCTATACAAACAAAAAGTTGGGGTGTAAATTAGCTATTATTGCTCAAGAAAGAAGTGATTAGGGGTGTGGAACAGCTACCATATGAGAAGAGAGAAAAAAGATTGGACTGTTCATCTTAAAAAAGAGATGACTAAAAGGGAGATATGATAGAGGTCTATAAAATAACGAATGGTGTGGCAAAAGTAAATGGGGAAGTGTTATTTACCCCTTCACACACCACAAGAACTAGGGGTCACCCAATGAAATTAATAGGCAGCAGGTTTAAAAAACAAACAAAATGAAGTGCTTCTTCATACAACACTCAGTGAACCTGTAGAACTTGCTGCCATGTGATGTGGTGAAAACCAAAAGTATAACTGGGTTAAAAACAAATTAGATAAGTTCATGGATGACAGGTTCACCAATGGTTATCAGCCAAGATGGTCAGGGATGCAATTCCAAACCTCTAACTGCCAGAAGCTGGGACTGGACAATAGAGAATGCATCACTTAATAATTGCCCTGTTCTGTTCATTCCCTCTGAAGCGTCTGGCACTGGCCACTGTCAGAAGACAGGATACTGGGCTAGATGACCATTGGTCTGACCCAGTATGGCCGTTCTTATGTCAATACTGAACAACAGTAAGGAAATCTGTAATTTATTTAATTTTGACATCACTGGTACGTATAAATATGGTACTTATTAGCGAATGCATAAGTGGTACTATAAAGAGAAAAAAAGGTTCAAAATATAAAATAATAATTTGGGAGAGAAAACAGAGATGTATAAGTAAAAAATCAGAAATGTCCAAAGTGTCCAAACAGTGTAGGTGGGTGTCAAACAGATAAGTAAGAGTTAATAGAACAGAAGTACTTCATTTCTCTTTTGCCTGTAAAGAGCTGACAAGATCAGTGAGCCAGGCTGTCACCTGACCAGAGGACCAATCAGAGGACAGGATACTTTCAAATCTTGAGGGCGGGAAGTTTTGTGTGTGCTGTTAGATTTTGGTTGTTGTTCACTCTGGGGGCTCAGAGGGACCAGATGTGCAACAAGGTTTCTCTCCAATCTCCCTGATACAGGTTCTTATAGATTCAAAATAGTGAGTACTAGGTGCTAAGGTGAGTTAGGCTTATGCTTGTTTTCTTTATTTGCAAATGTGTATTTGGCTGGAAGGAGTTCAAAGGTGTATTTGGTTGGAAGGAGTTCAAATTGGTATTTTGCTAAAAAGATTTTAATTTGTACTTAAATACTTAGGCTGGGAGGGTATTTCCAGTGTCTATTGCTGAAAGACCCTGTACCTATTCCATTTTAAATTTACAAATAATTTTTACTGTTTTTCTCTCTTTAATTAAAAGTTTCTTGTTTAAGAACCTGATTTTTTTTTATTCTGGTGTGAGACCCCAGGGGACGGGGTCTGGATCCACCAGGGAATTGGTGGGGAGAAAGGAGGGAAGGGGGAGAGAGAGGCTAATTTCTCTGTGTTACGATTACTGTCTCTCTCAGGGAGAATCTGGGAAGGGAAGAGAGAAGGAGGGGGGAAGGTGCATTTTCCTCTCTGTTTTAAGATTCAAGGAGTTTGAATCACAGTGATCTTCCAGGGTAACCCAGGGAGGGGAAGCCTGGGAGAGGCAATGGTGAGGGAAAGGGTTTACTTTTCTTGTGTTAAGATCCAGAAGGTCTGGGTCTTGGGGGTCCCCGGGCAAAGTTTTGGGGGGACCAGAGTGTACCAGGCACTGGAATTCCTGGTTGGTGGCAGCGCTACAGGTTCTAAGCTGGTAATTGAGCTTAGAGGAATTCATGCTGGTACCCCATCTTTTGGACGCTAAGGTTCAGAGTGGGGAATTATACCATGACAGTGGGCATCACACACTCTAAGGCCATTCAATAGTCTCGGGGTCAGCAGTGTGGAGTCTGAAAAGTCCTACTGACAGACCAGCAAGAGACAAGCAGCCATTCAGTAGACATGCGGCATCCTAAAGCACACTGCAGCCACGCGACAACTGTTCCTGAGGCTCCAGGTGTGCTCACTTGCCACACATCTCACCAGTTCACATCTGAAATGGCTGCACTTGCACCAGAGATAGCATGGCAGGCAGCTTGAAGGCAGATGGGCATGTCTTCACTAGCAACGTTAAAGTACTGTCCGCGGCAGCGTTTAATATGGGTGTGTGGTTACGGCATAGCGCTTGAAGAGTGATAAAAAAAACCACCCCCACAAGGGGAACAGCTCCCAGCAATGGTGCACTGTCTACACTGGCACTTTACAGAGCTGAAACTTGCAGCTCTCAAGGGGAAGGGTGTCACGTCACACCCCTGAGTGAGAAAGATGCAGCACTGTAAAGTGCCAGTGTAGACAAGCCCTTAGTCTCTCATCAGGCTGAGTGATGAGGAAGGAGTTTATTACAGTGGGAACAGCTCATTCCCATTTGGCTCACCACAATGTGGCAAGTATGTGAAATATAGTAGTGAAAAAGTATTTTGAATTTTATACTTTAGTAGCAATAAATGTGGTCAGATAAAAGAGGCATGAATTTATATGCTGAAAAATGATAAAACATTCCAGGTTTTCAAGAGAAAAGGTTATTTTTGAGCAATTGCTCTAACAAATCTAAAGAAAACCATGAGAGCTGAATATAATTTTTAAGCTGTGCTGGAACATACGTGTCTTCTTCATCAGATCTTGGTTCAAGCCTCTCAGGATCCATTATAATGGCTTCACCTTCACCATCTATTTCATCAGATACTTTGGTTTCCTCGGAGAGTGGACCTCTCAATAAGTCTTCAGAGACTTTGAAACAAAGGCGGGGGGGAGAAAGGGAACCCATAATAATTTAGTGTGAAAAAAGAAAGCTAAAAGTGTTTCAAAACCAAAATGAAATGTCAACAAAATTCACACCTCCCAATGCCTCACCAGTCCCCCAAGTTTTGAATATTGCTTCTAAATTCTTTCTACAGCCCACTTTGTTAACTCCTCCAACCAAACTAAGCTCCATAAATCATAAAGTTTGTCTTCACTGCAGTTAACCCAAATTATAAATTGAGCGTTGTCTTTAACTTGCGTTCCATTTACACACAAAACCCCTTAATTTGAGTGTGGTAGTATTTTTATTGAGCTGACAAGCCTTTTAGCTACAGCTCGAGTTAGCACAATTATTCAGCTGCTAACACAATTGCTCTGTGTTGCTAATACAATCACTGTGTGCAATAAACCAATCATTTTGTGCAGCTAAGGGTATGTCTACACAGCCAATGTTAAAGCAGCAGCGCTTTAACGTGGCTGTGTAGTCGTGGCTCCAGTGCTGGAAGAGAGATCTCCCAGCCCTATAATAAAACCACCTCTGTGAGGGGAATAGCTCCCAGCACTGGAGTACTAGCAACACTGCCAATTTGAAGTGCATCGCTCACGGGGCTGTTTTTTCACACCCCGAGCAAAGAAAGTTTCAGCACTGTGAGTGACAGTGTAGACAAGACCTAAGTGTTGTTTTGCAGCATGGTTGCTTTGACTTGAGCTAGGCTAACTCAAGACGAGTTAACTTGGATGTAGCTAATTTGAGTTAATCCTGCAGTGAAGACATAGTTATTTGTAATATTCACCCTACCTTACTCCTGGGGGAATTCTGTGTCACTGCGCAATGCAGAATTTTGCAGAAATTAACGTTGTGTGCGCAGAATTTCCTTTCCCCCACAGAAATGGGTTGCAGCACTGCTGGCCACCATGAGGGGCTGCTGGACCTGGCAGAGCCCAGCTCACACACAGAAGACACTGCAGGGGAGGGACAGGGAGCTAGAGGCTTCCTGGCTGCTAGAGTTCGCATGCCCTGAGGGAAGGAGAGGGTAGCGCTCAGGAAAGTCTGTGCAAGCCTGGGACCAAGCATCAGGCTGTTTCTCCCTCTGGATCCCTGGACTCTGGGGCAGGAGGGAGGCTGGGGGGACATGGCTAGGCTCTGGGGAGGGGGAGAGGGTGGGTGTCTGGGCTCAGGGGGTACAAATATCTGGGCAAGGGAGGGCCCTGCAGCTGGGCTTGGAGGGGAGGGGGAATGGGTATCTGGACAAAGGGGGGGGCCCGCAGCTGGGCTCGGGGGCCCTACAGCTGGGTTCTGGGGGGGGGAGAGGGTATGGGTATTTGGGCCAGGGGCCCCATGACTGGGCTCTGGGGAGGAGGGGGTTTGGGTGTATTGGCTGGGGGTTGGCACCACAGCTGGGCTATTGCGGAGAGGGGTTGTAGATGTCTGGCCCCCTGCCTGGGCTCTGGGGGCGGAGGGGTGAGGGGGAGAGAAGGAGACAGAGAAACAGGAATTGGATTGTCACAGGGGTTTCTTTAACTCTCTACTCTTGGGGGAAAATTTGTGTGTGTCTGTATTGTTACATATTTGCTGATAGGTATTTTGAAATAAATTACCAAAATAATTGAAACTAGCGTGATTATCTAGTGTTATTTTGACAAATACAATTTGCAGAATTTTGCAGAATTTTTAATTTTTTGGCACAGAATGTCCGCAGGAGTAATCTTACTGCAGGTAGCCCATGTGAAGGCCTTCCCACCACTCACGTTCAAAGAACGTTTTTCTATTGGGTGAATTTCATCTTATGTTTTTGTAGGGCTACACACATCCCAAGACAAAGTACACATACTGCCAAAATCAGGCTCCATGGTCCAAGAACTCTCGTTTCTCAGGCCAATTAGCTTGTCTGAATTTAGCTCTCTCAAATTAACAACCTCTCACTGCTACCATATGAGAAATCAACCAACATCAGCACATTCATAGATTTTAAGAAGAGAGGAGACCACTATGATCATCTAGTCTGAAACTCCACACAACACAGGCCAAAAATGTCACTTATCAAATCGTGTCTCTAGCTCAGAGTTTCTGGTTGAGCTATAACATATATTTCAGAAAATCATTCAATCTATATTTAAAGAGTTCAAGTGACGGAAAATCCACCAAATCCCAAGGTAAGCTGTTCCAATGACTACTTACTCTCACTGTTAATGAATATTTTATTTTGTCTGAATTTATCTAGCTTCAACTTCCAGCCACTGGATCTCATTGTCCCTTTATCTGTCTCTCTGCTATAAGAAATCTTCTCCTCATGTAGTACTCCTAGACCTCTTAGCATTCTCTTTGGTAAGCTAAATAAATTGAGCTTAAGTCTCTCACTGTAAGGCAGGTTTTTCAAAATTCAGATCATACTTGTAACTTTTTCCTTAACCCTTTCTTCATTTTTTAAATGTGGACAAGCAAAGAAAGTATGATGTCAAATCATAAACTGGACACAAAGAAAGACATTCTCCTATGCCTACAGCATCAGTACAGGCTGTTACACTCTGTTAAATGAGTAGTTAAACAAGATAATAAAGCGGTCTGCAAAAGAATGCAAGATAGAATCAGAATCTGGCACCTGGTCTACACCTAAAAACTATATCAATCTAGCTACATTTCTCAGAGCTGTGAAAAATTTCAAGCCCTGAGTGACACAGTTAGGTCAGCCTAACTGCCATTGTAGATGCAGCTAGGTCAACGGAAGAATTCTTCTGTCGGCCTACTTACCATCTCTCAAGGTTGTGGATTTACTGCAGCAACAGAAATACCCTTTCTGCTGTTGTAGCGAATGTCTACACTACAGCAGCGTGGGTGCAGCACAGTAATGCTTGTAGTATAGACATACCCTGGGGCCAGGGCTTCCCAAAGCTCTGCCACTTGTACTAAAAAAGCAGCAAATCTGGTAGAATAAATTCTTTTATACCTTATTCTTTCAGCATCCTGCCTTCCAGAAGGCTGCCATCAACATGGCCACCACAAATGGTAGGTGAAAGTGTGGGGTAAAGAGATTTACCACACAGCTGCAAGTCTGTACGTACATTTCTCTCATTTGTTTTTAATAGTCTAAATTTTGTTTAATAAAATTATTTTAAAATAAATCTGCTGCGATTTTGAAAGTCAAGCATATAAATAATGCTATATAATGAAAAACTTTGATCACTATGGATCTGATTTTCAAAATGTCAGTTTGCCTGCAGACTCAGGATTTACCTGGTTTATAGATTGTGTAGGTTTTAAATGCCAAGCTGATATCAGCATTCTTGAGAATATTCATCAAGGTGTGAGGAGTTTCTTTGAGCCACTGCTTGCGTGGTTTATCTTCACTATATTTTATAACACAGCCACCTAGTAAAAACATCACTAGCAAATCATTGATCATTAGCAAATCATACTCTGAAACATCCTAGCTACATAAGATACCATTAATAAAATGAATTATAGAGATATCTACTAGAGAAATAACAGAGGGGTGTTGTCTGGAGATTTGAGCTTGTAGCATTATTGCCCAGCTCGCCAAACACATAGTCCTTCAGTTGGTGACCTGATGCTGACTGTGTCAGCACTAGAGCAGAATGAGGGTACTAAAGGCAGCAAGAGATTCTGGATTCTGTCAGGAAGCCAGCAGAAGCCAGGACCAAGTGCAGAGACTTAGCATCTCTGCCTGGACATCATGTGCCTCTATGAATCTCTCAGGTTGGAGCCCGAGGGGCCAGTTCTAACAAAGAAGAAAAACTCACTCCTATAGCAGAAATCAAGGGAAATGCACAAGTCCAAACATGTTTCGTTTCCATTTCATGGCTTGGTGTATCATCTGCTTCCCTAACTTCTGGAATTTTCTGACCATTCATATTTTGATTTTGTAATCAAATAGTAATGCTAATTTTCACATTTATTTATAATATATATTTATCCCATAATAATAACTATAGTCCTATAAGCATGAACAAGGCATCCATTACTGCAGTATGTGGGTGCACTGTACAAGGTAAAATTTGTACATTTTTCAGTAAAATGTCTGTGCTGAAGTGTTCCTGTTGAGAGTTATCATCACAGCAGGACATAGAAAGAGAGAGTCTCTGAGATACAGTAATTAGAGCCTAGGCCATTTCAGCCTTTGTCAATAATAACCAGCACTTGAATTACCTGCACATTAATTGAAAACAGCACAGAATCTGAAGCACAAATATGACATGCTCCCACCAGCCTACCCTACTCAAAAGATGGGCAGCTGAATTCTGCATCAGCTGAATCTTATAAGTAGCTCTCAAGGTTAGCTCAATGTAGGGCAGTGCTTCTCAAAGTCGGGCTGCCGCTTGTTCAGGGAAAGCCCCCGGTGGTCTGGGACGGTTTGTTTACCTGCCGCGTCCACAGGTTCAGATGATCGTGGCTCCCACTGGCTGCAGTTCGCCACTCCAGGCCGATGGGGGCTGCGGAAAGGGCGGCCAGCACATCCCTCAGCCCGCGCCGCTTCCTGCAGCCCCCACTGGCCTGCAGCAGTGAACTGCCCCCGCCAGGGGCTTTCCCTAACAAGTGGCGGACCGGCTTTGAGAAGCACTGATGTAGAGCATCTTAAAGTGGTTTAGCTTCATGTAACAGGGACATAACTGTGGTAAAGGCACAACCTCTTCGTCAAACACAGATGATGACCATTTTGCTGTCAACACTGCTTTTTCCACTTGTGGCTCTTTCCAACACTGCTAGCATCTATCTCAGACTTTTCAAATCACACTTTAAAGGTCAGACCCCTATTCTCTTCTGCACTGTTTACTACTTCAAATCCTTATTGGTATGGTTGTTTTTGTCATTATTAGATACCCCTTGCATAGTGCCATCATTTTCTAAAAAATCATTTTTTATAACACCATTAAGAAGTCTGTGCATTTCTTGTATGAAAAACAAATAAAAGTCAACTGTAAATACATTTAGTCTGATCTTACTTTCATCCTCCTCAGCTGTAAAACTGGAAGAAAGCAAAGATGCATTTTCCAGGACATTTATGACTGTATTTGACTCTCCCCTTTCCCAATGTTTTCTGTGGGGACTTGGCAAATTCGCATTCTTTGGGGTGACTTCATAGTTTTCTAATGAAAAAGAAAAAGTTGATTACTAGCTTCTAACACATTTCCATGCTCAAACAAAATACTATAAAGAGCAATAAAGTACTCTAGCAACATTGAGATTGGGAACTATGGGTCAAAATTTGGACTTAATGGAAGTGGGTGCAACTCCAATTTGGTCCCATGTGTCTGTTTATTTTTATTACAGCAATTGTTTGTTTTCAAAGAACCTGCTTTTCTAACATTGTGGGAAAGACTTTAATCTGAAATATACAATGATCACTGTATCTCAAAAAGTTTGCAGGCAAGTGTACTGGCACCTTTTTCTGTAATTACAGTGCTGTGTACTCCATTTTTTTAAGTTAAAGATTTGGCTGTATGCACAGCAGATCAGCATCACTATAAATAAGAGAACGCATACGCCTTAGAATTCAATATACATTACCCTCTTCACCAGCACCCTTTTGCTTCAGTGTCCTCTCACTCAGGCGCTTGGTAATGTTCTCCAGTTTTGAATTGCTACCTGTACTACTTTGATCTTCATATTGCTTTAAAAGGTCCAAGGACAGCATTAATCATTACTTGTATTGTTAAAGCAATTAAACAATAATCCTTGCAAGTCTTTTTTGGGTACATTTTGGACAAAAATACTAGTCAAGTATAGTAAAGTTAATAACAGCGACACCAAACCAGCCATTGCACTGCACTTCCTATACCCCATTTCATACTGTATGTCCCTTCTTGAGAGAGAGTCAGGATTTCTGACACCAAGCCCAAATTTAATTATGTAGAGCTATGCATCTTTAAAAAAATTTTAAGCAGAAGCAAAATAATGGAGAGTGAATAGGTGCAGCTGGATTGGATGAATGAATAGGAATTGAGATGGAGAACAACAAGGTGCACTCAAACAGGAAGATCCCAGATTGTCAGGTCCAATTAAGAAATTCAGCCAGGGAAAGGAAGTGAGCCCTATTGGCAACATGTCTCTTTTCTATTTTGAAAAATATAGTCACTGGGGATGGTGTAGGCTCTGTTAAAATTTGCTCAGAAGTGCTCTTTCAGCCATTTATAACTTACTTAATTTAATTTAATTACGCTCACCCCAAATAAAGCATGGGCACTAGTTCTCAGTGAGGCTAAGCCAAACCGTTTCTGCTGTGGCTTGTTCAATGTTTTTGTTTTTAGAGCAAAATGGGTATGTGTATTTTTATCCATTGTCTCATAACTCAAACAACTGGAGGGATTTTCACTAAAACTAAAACAAAATCCACCTCTAGGCAGGGACTAAACATGGAAAACGCAAGACCCTAAACCAAAATTTCAGAAAGCCACAAGGATATGAAGCTGAGATTATATCAGAAAATGTTGCAATTTTCACTGTAGCAGAAGGGCAGTACCTACTATATCAGATACACCTCTACCCCGATATAACGCGACCCAATATAACATGAATTCGGATATAACGTGGTAAAGCAATGCTCGGGGGGGGGGGGTGCGAGGCTGCACGCTCCAGCAGATCAAAGCAAGTTTGATATAAAGCAGTTTCACCTATAACACGGTAAGATTTTTTGACTCCCGAGGACAGCATTATAATCGGGGTAGAGGTGTATGTGGGTGACATGTTTATATAAATACCACCACAATTCACTTCACTGCTGATCTAGAAGCCTATGGATTATTAATACAGTAACTAGTCAGCAACAACAATTTGCTATATGTTATTTTAAAAAATAGGGATTATATTTGTATTCATATTTGAGTACTTACCCCATTATTAGAATGTCCACTTGTTATGACAGCACCTGATAAATTAATGGACATGTTCAAAAATTAAATATACATTTGAGATAAGCAGCTGAAGTGGTGCTCTTGAAGGTAAGAAATTAACACCACTGAGCCAGGCATTTTGAAGGAAAATTCTGTGAAAGCTTCTTCACTGCTCTGCCAATATACCTCAGTCCAGTGGTGAATTGGAGCCGGTTTGCACCAGTTCACAAGAACCGGTTATTAAATTTAGAAGCCGGTGTAGAACCGGTTGCTAAAGGAGTGGCCCAGCTTCCCCAGGCGCCAATTTAAAAGGCCTGGGGCTCCAAGCAGGGGCTGGAGCCCCAGGCCCTTTAAATTGCCACCAGAGCCCCGCTGCTGGAGCCCTGAGGTAGGGCTGCGCGGCTCTGGGGGCTATTTAAAAAGTCCGGGGCTCCTGCTGCTTCTACCGCCCCGGTCCTTTAAATAGCTGCCAGAGCCCTGTTACTACTCCAGGGTTCCAGCGGCTTTCTAAAGGACCAGGGCAGTAGAAGCAGGGGAGCCGCAGGCCCTTTAAATAGCCCCCGGAGCCCTGGGGTGGCAGGGGGCTCCAGGGGCTATTTAAAGGGCCAGGGCTCCAGCTGACTCTGCCACCCCAGTCCTTTAAATAGCCACCAGAGCCCTGCCACTTCCCCGAGGCTCCAGCAGCTATTTAAAGGGCCGGGGTGGTAGAAGCAGGGGAGCCCCGGCCCTTTAAATAGCCCTCAGAGCCCCAGACTGCTGCTGCTACCCAAGTGGGGGATGGGGGAGGAGAAACTTGCAGGTTCCAAGCGGAGCAGCACATGGGTTGGGGCTGGATGTGGAGGGGGGGACAGGCACATGGGGCTTGTACTGTACTCACTGCGTGGTTCCCTACCGGGTCTTCCGCAGCACTTCAGCAGCAGCGGCGGGGGGGAGGGTCTTCACTCACTTCGGGTGAAGGATTTGCCGCCAAAATGCCACCGAAAACCCGGAGCAAGTGAAGAGACACCCCCCCTGCCGCCGAGAACCTGGTAGGGAACCAGTTCTTAGGATTTTGGGAGCTCATCACTGCCTCAGTCCCATCTTGAGACACTTCTGCTATTCAATTTCCCTGAACCTCTCTGTGGAAAAAAGGAACTGTTGATTGTCTGTGATCATGCAGCAGGTTTGAGCAGTGGGTAAATATCCGCAGGGGGTAAACAAAAAAAAACCACACACACAGTGTTTAAACTAGGAAGGTATTCTAATAGGAAAATTTACATGCTTGAAGTTATGCACATGAGCAGAAAGACTTCATTGAACTGGAGCCTCAGACCAGACAGTGATACTATTACCCTTAAATTTATCACACAAAAGTAGAGTACTGCTTACAAATAAAATATGTGGCATATAAACTTTCCCTTCTTGTGTTAAAAGATATCACATAAATTTGTTCCTTATGGTAAAGGAACAAAGTGTAGTTTGCAAAATCAAAGTACTTACTAAACTCTGCAAAGATGAACTATGTAGCATCCTAACAGGTTCAAGATTTCACATTTAAAAATAATTGCAACTTTATTTGAAAACACAGAACTGACACATGTTCTTTAATTTTAGGTTCTAAGATACTGCATTTCATACTCACTTATTCTGATACATTTTTAAGTCAATTATAAAATCATTCTGACAAAAAATTACCTTTTTTTCTTCCTAAATCACCTTTGTGTTTCTTTGTCTCCTTTAATATTTGTTTAAACTCAGCTGTCATCTGAAAATTGTACACAAAGATTCTATGTAGTGTGCATATTTTAATGTTTTCTCAGATTACTCAACAAATTTTGTGCAAAAAATATAGGCTAATCAACAGAAACAAAGGCATCTTCTAGTTAGCAATAACTACCCACTATTGATTAAATCATAAATCAAACACCAGTGTTTTTTAATTTTAAAAATCCCTCATCAAAACTCCACTTTTCTGAGAAGACTATAAGTGTGCAGGATTCTGCAGTTTTGTACCGGTCCCATCACCTGGTCATTTTGGCTCAGATCCTCGAATGTATTTAGGTGCCTAACTCCACTTGATTTCAATGTGAATTAGGAGCCTAACCACTTTGAGGATCTGGGCCTTTGTGCTTTCTGAATCTGTCCTCTTCATTAGTTTCCTAGACTGTAAACTCCTCTGGACAGATACAGATTTTGTACAGTCCTAACCACATTACCACAATTCAACATAAGAACAGCAACTCCCCTACAGTAATAGTTCTGATCTGTAAACCTGTATTAACAGAGGATGGTGACTAATTTTTAACGCTTTTTAAGTAGGTTCCCAAGTAGTAATTTTTCAGTAACATCAAGATATGGCAATATAGGTATTTGAGTTAGCCTCTAAAATGTAGGCACTACTTTTAAAAAAAGTATGTATATATAGAATATCAGGGTTGGAAGGGACCTCAGGAGGTCATCTAGTCCAATCCCCTGCTCAAAGCAGGACCAATCCCCAGACAGATTTTTGCCCCAGTCCCTAAATGGCACCCTCAAGGACTGAACTCACAACCCTGGTTTTAGCAAGCCAATGCTCAAACCACTGAGCTATCCCTCCCCTACCTTCTGTTAATTGGAAACAAAATAAAATTACACTATACCTCTGCTGGCAAACAATTTTTGATAAGTTTTGCTAAGCAGCCTCTTGCAAGAATAGTACTGGCTGATGGACGGTTCTTGGGATTTCTTTTAAACATCTGTTTTATTAAATAATGAAGTTCATAGGAGTAATGAGAAGGAAGTGGATTGTAGGATCCTTTACATATCTTAAGGATGAGATGTTTCCAGCTATCGGCTTGAAACTAAATTTGAAAGAAAATAATTTTAAAGCCTTGAAAGCAAATATGAAGGGAAAGAAAAGCTGAAATAATGTGAGAGCAATGTTAACGTTTAATTATTTCTGCAATAATGCATATTGTGTAACTGTATGATATCTATTGGGCCAACGAGTTTTGAAAACCTCAGGACTCTGTTACTAGGGTATTTACCTTCCTGCCTTTTATCACTTAAGCAGCCATGAACCCAGTGTTTTTGATAGTCAGTCAGTACTACCTTTGTAAGTTGTATTTCTGGTAATGACGTAATAGTGACAGTTTATTCTTGACATTGCAACTGTAATCATGGACATAAAGCCTTCTAGACAGGAAACTTCTAGGAACAACAATATTTTGGGAGTTCCACTTTCGATCTACTATATGTTCATGTCCCATACAATCTAATACATCTGTATCTATACCAATGAAAATGAGGGACTATTAGCACTGCAACCTTCCCAAAATAGCGGCGGCAGGGCACAGTGGTAAAATGCATGGCATAGAATCATAGAAGATTAGGGTTGGGAGAGACCTCATGAGATCATCTAGTCCTACTCCCTGCTCAAAGCACTCCATTCAGGAAGGAACAATCAGTTGCACACATACAAAATGGGAAATGACTGCCTAGGAAGGAGTACCACGGAAACGGATCTAGGGGTTATAATTGACCACAGGCTAAATGAGAGTCAACCGTGTTACGCTGTTGCAAAAAAAGTGAACGTTGTTCTGAGACGTATTCATAGAGTATAGGATTGGAAGAGACCTCAGGAAGTCATCTAGTCCAATCCCCTGCTCCAAGCAGAACCAACACCAACTAAATCATCCCAGACAGGGCTTTGTCAAGCCAGGCCTTAAAAACCTCTAAGGATGGAGATTCCACCACCTTCCTAGGTAACCCATTTCAGTGCTTCACCAACCTCCTAGTGAAAGTGTTTCCTAATATCCAATCTAGATTTCGCCCACTGCAACTTGAGACTATTGCTTCTTGTTCTGCCATTTGCCACCACTGAGAACAGCCTAGCTCCATCCTATTTGGAACCTCCCTTCGGGCAGTTGAAGGCTGCTATCAAATCCCCCCTCACTCTTCTCTTCTGCAGACTAAATAAGCCCAGTTTTTTCAGCCTCTCCTCATAAGTCATGTGCTCCAGTCTCCTAATCATTTTTGCTGCCCTCCACTGGACTCTCTCCAATTTGTACACATCTCTTCTGTAGTGGGAGGACCAAAACTGGACACAACAGAGGAGAATAATCACTTCCCTCAATCTGCTGGCAATGCTCCTACTAATGCAGCTCAATATGCTGTTAGCCTTCTTGTCAACAAGGGCACACTGTTGACTCATATCCAGCTTCTCGTCCACTTCAATCCTCAGGCACCTGATATTCTACTCCTGAGCTTCTCTAGCAAAGGCTGCTTGCTGCAAATTATGTATCAAATTTTGTGATGTTTGCAAACAGTATCTTGAGTGAGAACACCAAATTCATTTTCACTTTCAGACTAGAGCCAGAATTTAATTTTTTGTCCCAAGTTGAAAGGCTTGTGGTACCAACTGCAACTCCTTGGCTAAAAGTGCATTTTACACTTCCAGCCCTGTATTTAACATACAGCAAGTGTAAAACCAAGTGTAAGTAAAAAGGTGCATCGGGGTAAGATAGAGAATAAATAATTTTAATTCAAAGAAATGTAATAATGCAATTGAAAAGTTTCCTCTGTGCACACAGTGTTGGAGTACAAAAACTTCTTTTAGATGTTTCAAAATAAACAGCACTCAAGATGTAAGAGTCAACATGGCTTTTGTAAAGGGAAATCATACCTCACTAATCTATTAGAATTCTTTAAGGGTGTTGAAAAGTACCTGGACTTTCAGAAAGCCCTTGACAGGGTTCCTCACCAAAGGCTCTTAAGCAAAGTAAGCAGTCATTGGATAAGAGGGAAGTGCCTCTAATGGATCAGTAACTGGTTAAAAGATGGGAAACAAAGGGTAGGAATAAATGGTCCATTTTCACAATGGAGAGCGGTAAACAGTGGGGTCCCCCAAGGATCTGTACTGGGACCTGTGCTGTTTAGCATATTTGTAAGTGATCTGGAAGAGGGGGTGAACAGTGATGTGGCAAAAATTTGCAGATGATACAAAATTACTTTAAATAGTTAAGTCCAAAGCTGACTGTGAAGGTTACAAAGAGATCTGTGATGAAATGAAAATTTTCTGTAATACATTTTATGAATCCAAGACATGCTTCAGTTTCCCTTTGTATTTTGCACTGCTACCCAATGAACGCAAAAGGGTTAGCAGTGCTCCTGGAACAGCGTAGGAGAAAGGCGATATGTGTGGGTACATCTACACTACGGGATTATTCCGATTTTACATAAACCGGTTTTATAAAACAGATTGTATAAAGTCGAGTGCACGCGACCACACTAAGCACATTAATTCAGCAGTGTGCGTCTATGGTCCGAGGCTAGCGTCGATTTCCGGAGCGTTGCACTGTGGGTAGCCATTCCGTAGCTATCCCATAGTTCCCGCAGTCTCCCCTGCCCCTTGGAATTCTGGGTTGAGAGCCCAGTGGCTGATGGGGCAAAAATCATTGTCGCGGGTGGTTCTGGGTAAATGTCGTCACTAATTCCTTCCTCCGGGAAAGCAATGGCAGACAATCATTTTGCGCCCCTTTTCCCTGGATTGCCCTGGCAGACGCCATACCACGGCAACCATGGAGCCCGTTCAGCCTTTTTTTTTTTTTTTTTTACAGTCACCGTATGTGTACTGGATGCCGCGGACAGAGGCAATACTCCAGCGCTACACAGCAGCATTCATTTGCTTTTGCATGATAGCAGAGACGGTTACCAGTCGTTCTGTACCGTCTGCTGCCGGTGTAAATTGGCAATGAGATGACGGTTATCTGTCCTTCTGTACTGTCTGCTGCTATCATGGGTGCCCCTGGCTGAGATCGACCGGGGGCGCAAAGGCAAAACTGGGATTGACTCCCTGAGTCAATCCCTCCTTTATGGTTTCTAAAAATAGAGTCAGTCCTGCCTAGAATATGGGGCAAGTGTACTAGAGAACCAGTGTAATAGAGAGCACAGCTGCTCCGTGTCAGATCCCACAGAAATGATGAGCTACATGCCATTCACAGGGGGTGCCTCTGCAACAACCCCACCCGTTGCTTCCCTCCTCCCCCAACCTTCCTGGGCTACCGTGGCAGTGTCCCCCTCATTTGTGTCATGAAGTTATAAAGAATGCAGGAATAGGAAACAATGACTTGTTAGTGAGATAAAATGATGGGGAGGCAGCCTCCCGGTGCTATGACAGTCCAGGCAGGACATTAAGCAGTGCAAGGGAGAGGAGCCCAGCATGCCGCTGCTATGATAGTCCAGGCAGGACAGAATCTTTTCTTTACACAGGAAAGGGAGGGGGCTGATGGAGCTCAGCCCCCAGTTGCTATGATGAAGACGGTTACCAGCTGTTCTGTACCATCCACTGGGAATGACCGGGAGTCATTCCTATTTTCACCCAGGCGCCCCCGACCAGCCTCACCTGAAGCCAGCCAGGAGCACTCATGGGTTGATAACAAGGTCGGTTACCAGTCCTACTGCACCGTCTGCCACCGGGCAGAGAAGAGGAGTGGATACTGCTCTTCACTGCTGCAGCATCGCGTCTACCAGCAGCATTCAGTAGATATAGGGTGACATTGAAAGAAGTCAAGAAATGATTTCTTTCCCTTTTCTTTCACCGGGGGGGGGGGAGGGGGGGAGGAGTAAATTGACGAGCTATTCCCTGAACCATGCCGGACAATGTGTTTGAACTTACAGGCATTGGGAGCTCAGCCAAGAATGCAAATACTTTTCGGAGACTGCTGGGGACTGTGGGATAGCTGGAGTCCTCAGTACCCCCTCCCTCCCTCCATGAGCGTCCATTTGAGTCTCTGGCTTCCCGTTACGCTTGTCAAGCAGCACTGTGTAGCCTGTAGATTTTTTTTTCAAACGCTTTGGCATTTCGTCTTCTGTAACGGAGCTCTGATAGAACAGATTTGTTTCCCATACAGCGATCAGATCCAGTATCTCCCGTACGGTCCATGCTGGAGCTCTTTTTGGATTTGGGACTGCATTGCCACCCGTGCTGATCAAAGCTCCACGCTGGGCAAACAGGAAATGAAAATCAAAATTTCGAGGGGCTTTTCCTGTTTACCTGGCCACTGCATCCGAGTTCAGACTGCTGTCCAGAGCGGTCACAGTGGTGCACTGTGGGATACCGCCCAGAGGCCAATACCGTCAATTTGCGGCCACACTAACCCTAATCCGATATGGTAATACTGATTTTAGCGCTACTCCTCTCGTCGGGGAGGAGTACAGAAACCAATTTAAAGAGCCCTTTACAGCAATATAAAGGGCCTCGTAGTGTGGACGGGTACAGCGTTAAATCGGTTTAACGCTGCTAAAATCGGTTTAAACGCGTAGTGTAGACCAAGCCTGTGTGTGTCACTTCGCTGCCTTGTGGAATGAACAGAGTCATTAAAAAAAAAAACTGGCTGAAACCAACCCAAATCAACAGAGGCTCTAGCACGACAAAGACACGCTACAATGACTGAACAATCAAGACCTAACAGAAGGAAACCCCAGCAGGCAGGGGCTGTGAACTGAGATGAAGAACAATGCATCAGTTGACTAGAAGAAAGAGAGCCCTTTTGGAGGGACTCGGGAGCCTGGACTAGGGGAGACAAAGGAGAACAGGGGGACAGAGCCAGAGATGGTGTCCATTAGAGCTTGGCTAGCTCATCACTGCACTGGCTTGGCTAGGATGGACTATAGCTTAACTTCTGCCTCTCTGTGCTAACCTACGGCTGTTCAGATTCTGTGTGCCAGGTGACTAATAAAAGGTTACCTTGTTTTAAAACGGTTGCCTGTGCTGCTGTAAGTACTTCCTGAGAGCATTGCACCCTGAAGGGGCACAGTACAAGCCTCCCACAGAAGTCTGGCCTGGCTGGATTCACTGTAGGGAGCCACGGAAAGAGACAGGAATCACCAGTGCTGAAGGCCCAGTCTTGGAGGCCACAGGCCTGCCCCTGTGAAACTGTGTGGGTCTTTGGAGCCTGGCACACTAAAGGGTCACTCCCAGGAGATTGGTTACCGGCCCAGGCACAGATCAAACGCTGTGACTCCGTGACAGGACCTCACTAAACTGGGTGACAGGGCAACAAAATAGCAGATGAAATTCAATGTTGATGAGCACAGAGTAATGTACACTGGGAAAATCAATCCTAACTATACATACAAAATGATGGGGTCTAAATTAGCTCTTACCACTCAAGAAAGATCTTGGAGTCTATATCGATAGTTCTTTGTAAACATCTGCTCAATATGTAGTGGCAATCAAAAAAGCTAACAGAATATTAGGAACCACTAAGAAAAGGATATGCCACTATGTAAATCCACGATATGCTCTAACATTGAATACCTCATGCAGTTCTGGTCACCCCATCTCAAAAAAGATGTATTAGAATTGAAAAAAGTGCAGAGAAGGGCAACAGAAATAATTAAGGGTATGGAACAACTTCTATATGAGGAGAGACTTAAAAAAACTGTGACTGTTCATCATAAAAAAGAGACAGCTAAGGAGGGATATGCTAGAGATCTGTAAAATCACAAATGGTGCAGACAAAGTGAATATTTACCTCTTCACACAATGTAAGAACTAGAGGTCACCCAGTGAAACTAATAGGGAGCAAGTTTAAAACAAACAAAAAGTAGTACTTCTTCACACAACACACAGTTATTCTGTGGAACACATTGCCACAGGATGTTGTGAAGACCAAAAGTATAACTGGGTTCAAAAAAGAATTAGCTGAGACTGGATGACAGGGGATGGATCACTCAAAATTGCCCTATTCTGTCCATTCCCTCTAAAACATCTGGCACAGGCCACTGTGAGAAAACAGGATACTGGTCTAGATGGACCATTGATCTGAACTTGTTTCACCATTCTTATGCAGTGAGTGTTTTGTTAAATATATATTAATTTTCTACTTGTTGCCTGTCATAATCAGTTTTTTTTACAGTAAAACTCAGTGAGAAGAAAACACTTAGGAAACCTATACGCGTAATTACAAGTTAATCCATCCAACTTAATCTAACTGCTAATGAAGTTTCAGAGTTCATTAGCACTTGAAAGTTTTTTTATATTATATATTTATATCTATATTATATATATAGAGAGAGAGATAAACAAAATTAGAATTGTTTTGATACAAATAAGCACACTTACCGGATGTTTAAGAGTACAGAGCTCATATAAAATGCATCCCAAGGACCATATATCACTAGAAATATATATACAAAGAAATCAAAATAAGAAGTAGTTAACCAACTATTATAATTCAATGTCACGTTTAGCAGAAGTTATGTTACTCATTCAAGTGTTCAACTCTATGCAAATAAAAAAATACATTTAACTTAAAATGAACAGAAATATTCACAGAATATAATATTATATAAAAATATGTGCATGACCCTAACAGCATCCCAGTACAAGAGGGCAAGGGGCTCCCGGATATCTGTTACAGGTTTAACTCGCTTAACCAGTTCAGTGTACCCCAATGTATTAATGTCATAAACTGTATCTGATGTGTGTCACCTAAGGTATTATTGGAAAACTAACAACACACTGATAATATTCTTGTGGGGCGTATGTACGGTAAACACCCAACGGACATTACAAATATGAAGGAAAACAAGGAACTAAAATGTATATACCAGGCAAGTCTGGGGAGGGGGTAACCAGGTTAGTCCCAGACAAAGGACAAGCCAGGTGTCATCCAAGTTGATTAGCAATCACATGTTAAGAGACCATTCATTTGCACACGGAAGGCAGGAACAGATCAATTTGCATTTTAGCAAACACCAGTAGGGAAAGAAACCAGCATGAAACTTCCTTCACCAGCAGACCCTATGTCTCCTTTCTCACAGTCTGAATGAACTTTTGGGGGGGAGGGGGAGGTAACCTTCACAAGAATCTATGTCAAAGGTGCGCTGGATTATAAGAGAGAGTGGAAAAGATTTCCAAGTTATTTTTCACCTAAGACGACAAAGGAACTGAGCACTTTGTCTTTGGGGAGAGATCCTGACCAAGGGTTGGGGGGAGGGGCAGAGCCATATTGCTGGAAGGAGGTGTGGTAAAAATCTTGCCTTGAACTAAGACTACAGTTTTGTTGTCTTAGGGCTTGGCTACACTGGAGAGTTGCAGCACTGGTGGTGGGTTTACAGCGCTGCAACTTAGTAACTGTCCACATCTGCAAGGCACATCCAGCGCTGCAACTCCCTGGCTGCAGCGCTGGCTGTACACCTGGTCTGCTTGGGGTATAACGACTGCAGCGCTGGTGCTGCAGCGCTGCTCGTCAAGTGTGGCCACCAAAAGCGCTGTTATTGGCCTCCAGAGTATTAGGAGGTATCCCAGAATACCTGTTCAGCCACTCTGCTCATCAGTTTGCACTCTACTGCCCTGGCCTCAGGTGACCCGCCCTTTAAATGCCCCAGGAATTTTAAAAATCCCCTTCCTGTTTGCTCAGCCAGGTGTGGAGTGCAATCAATCAGTGACCAAGCCTCCACGCCCCAAACGAGCCCCAGCATGGAGCAATGGCGAGTTGATGGACCTCATCAGCGTTTTTGATGAGGAAGCTGTGCAGTCACAGCTGCGCTCCAGCTGTAGGAATTATGATACCTATGGGCAGATATCAAAGGCCATGCTGGACAGGGGCCAAGACCGGGACGCGGTGCAGTGCAGGGTTAAAGTAAAGGAGCTGCAGAGTGCCTATTGCAAAGCCCGCGAGGGAAACCGCCGCTCAGGTGCTGCCCCCACGACCTGCTGTTTTTACAAGGAGCTGGACGCGATACTTGGGGGTGACCCCACTGCCAATCCGAGGACCACGATGGACAGTTCAGAGCAGGGAGAGGAGAGGGAGGTGGAGGCGGGGGAGGAAACCAAGAGTGAGGGTACTGGCGTGAGGGGAGACACCGCAGAGTCCCAGGAGGCATGCAGCCAGGAGCTCTTCTCAAGCCAGGAGGAAGCTAGCCAGTCGCAGCAGCTGGAACTTGTTGGTGAAGAAGCAGAGGAGCGGGTTCCCGGTAAGCAGCTTTTATTTTCAGGATGGAAATGTTTCGGGAGAGGAGGGGGGGTTATGGCTGCATGCATGCATGCCTAGATGTGGAATAGCCCATTGATGTGGTCTATCATGTAGCGGTAATCGGCCTCTGTAATCTCTTCAAAAGTTTCTGCCAGAGCGTGTGCAATGTGCTTGCGCAAGTTTATAGGGAGAGGCACTGTGGTCCTTGTCCCAGTCAGGCTAATGCGTCTGCGCCACTGTGCCGCGAGGGGTGGGGGGACCATTGCTGCACACAGGCAAGCTGCATAGGGGTCAGGGCGGAATTCGCATTGCTGTAGAAGACCCTCCCTTGCTTCCCAGGTAACCCGCAGCAGCAAGATGGCTTCCAGGATTAATTAACTCCTGTGGAAAATGTAGGGATAGTGTTCAGTGCAGGTCCCCCCTGCAGCTCTCTGCTTTCCCCAATGCACAGAAACCCCAGTGCAGCCCTGAACCAATCAGTTCCCCTTCCCAGGTGAGCTGCGGCAGCGAGATGGCTTCCAGGATTAATTAACTCCTGCACTCATTCCCCCTTACTCACCATGTCTTCGCTGCTGTGACCTCTCTGTGCTGTGTCTGGTATGTGGAAAGTATGCTACAGTGAGACTCTGTGATTATACACAATGCTGCCTCTCTATTAAATGTTTCAATTTTTGTCTTTTTTCTAATGACAGTGTCCTTGATTAGTACTACCAATCGACTGGCCCGATCAGAGACTGCTGAAAAGCTACAAAACCTGAGGAGAAAGCCAAGAAAAAGCAAAGAAGATTTGGTGAAAGCAATTATGAATCAGTCTGCCAGAGAGAGTAAGAGGCTGCAGGACTGGAGAGAAAAAATGCAGCAGTGGAGGGAAAGAAAAAGCAGGAGAAAGGAATTGGCTAAGAAGAAAAGCACAAAGCAGCTGATAAGCCTTCTGGCGCGCCAAATGGACTGTATGCAGTCACTCGTAGCAATGCAGGCAAAGCACTACCGTGCTGCCACCCCCACCCCCCCGGCCCCAAAGCTCTCTCCCTTGTGCCCCAATGTCAGCTCAAAACCCCCTTCTCCGGCATCCAGGTTCTTACCACCACCAGCTGCCCCCAACACCTGTACGTTCACCTACCAGCCTTGAGAATTACAACCCTAACCCTCTGCACTCAACCCCCATCACCATGCAGCATTTTCATCCTGAAGTGCAGCAGTCATTGCACAGCACTCCAGGCAGGACATATTCAAACCTCTGACTGTACAGTTCACCACCCTACCCCCCTGCCCTTTTACTTACTTTCTTTTCAATAAATGATTTCTTGGCTTTTAAAACAGTTTTTATTATTGCAGAAAGTGAAAGATACCGTACCCCAAGGAAAAAACAGGCACTGCAAATCATTGTAACCAATGCACTTCACGCCCATGCAAGGCACCAAACATTACTGTTGGCTTTCAGCCTCAAATTCCTCCTTCAAGACATCCCTAATCCTTGTAGCTCTGTGCTGGGCCTCTCTAGTAGCCCTGCTCTCTGGCTGTGCAAATTCAGCCTCCAGGCGTTGAACCTCGGAGGTCCATTCCTGACTGAATGTTTCACCCTTCCCTTTACAAATATTATGGAGGGTATAGCACGTGGATATAACCGCAGGGATGCTGCTTTCCCCCAAGTTTAGCTTCCCATAAAGAGATCTCCAGCGACCCTTTAAACGGCCGAAAGCACACTCCACAGTCATTCGGCACCAGCTCGGCCTGTAGTTGAATCGGTAATGGCTCCTGTCAAGCTTCCCTGTATACAGTTTCATGAGCCAAGGCATTAACAGGTAAGCGGGGTCTCCAAGGATCACAATGGGCATTTCAACGTCCCCTACTGTGATCTTCTGGTCTGGGAAAAAAGTCCTGGCCTGCAGCTTCCTGAACAGGCCACTGTTCCGAAAGATGCGTGCATCATGCACCTTTCCAGGCCAGCCTGTGTAAATGTCAATGAAACGCCCACGGTGATCCACAAGCATCTGGAGAACCACAGAGAAATACCCCTTCCGATTAATGTACTCGGATGCCAGGTGGGGTAGTGCCAGAATAGAAATATGCGTCCCATCTATCACTCCTCCACAGTTAGGGAAACCTATTTCTGCAAAACCATCCACAATGTCCTGCACGTTCCCCAGAGTCATGGTTCCTCTTAGCAGGATGCGATTAATGGCCCTGCAAACTTGCATCAACACGATTCGAACAGTCGACTTTCCCACTCCAAACTGGTTCCCGACCGATCGGTAGCTGTCTGGAGTTGCCAGCTTCCAGACTGCAATAGCCACCCACTTCTCCACTGGCAGGGCAGCTCTCAATCTCGTGTCCTTGCACCGCAGGGTAGGGGCGAGCTCCTCACACAGTCCCATGAAAGTGGCTTTTCTCATCCGAAAGTTCTGCAGCCACTGCTCGTCATCCCAGACTTCCATGACGATGTGATCCCACCACTCAGTGCTTGTTTCCCGAGCCCAAAAGCGGTGTTCCACGGTGCTGAGCATTTCCGTTACTGCCACAAGCAATTTAGTGTCACACGCGTCAGGCGACTCAATATCATTGTCGGACTCCTCACTGTCACTTTGGAGCTGAAGGAATAGCTCGACTGCCAAACGTGATGTGCTGGCAACACTCATCAGCAAAGTCCTCAGCAGCTCGGGCTCCATTTCCCACAGAAATCACGCTGCACAGAGACTCACAATGGCGCCAAACTGCTGGGATGTAAAGCGATGCACCACGGGGCATTGGGACAGGAAGCGGAATGACCCGCACCCTTCCGTCGCCTTCCCACAACCCACGGCGCCAAAATGGGACGAGGTGCTCTGTGGGATAGCTGCCCACAATGCACCACTCCCAACAGGGCTGCAAATGCTGCAAATGTGGCCACACTGCAGCGCTGGTAGCTGTCAGTGTGGCCACACTGCAGCGCTGTCCCTACACAGCTGTACGAAGACAGCTGTAACTCCCAGTGCTGTACAGCTGTAAGTGTAGCCATGGCCTTAGTCTTTAGCAAGTTTTTCACTGTTATTTGCTTTTAACCATTCCTAACTCTATCCTTTATATTTGAACTCACTTAAAATCCTATCTCCTTTTGTTAAGAAACTGTTATTACGTTAACAGGAAAGAAGGTTATCGCGTGGAGAGACACGGAAGCACAAGTGTCAGCTATCCACCGATCTTTAGTGGACCCCAAATTCATCAACCCAAAGGCCCAAGTGACAATTTACCCCTTCATGTCACAAGCTGTAGACTTGCCCACAGCTGAACTGCCTGTCCAGTACAAAGGCTGGTCAGGAATGTGGACTTTTGCAGTCTATGACAATTATCCCATCCCCATGCTACTGGAGGAAGGCTTGGCCAACCAGGTAAAGTGGGCCAAGAGAGTGGGAATGGTTACACGCAGCCAAGCCAGGCAAGCTTCCAGACCCATCACTGTTCCTGAGCCGTCCACAGGGGCCCCGTCTGTGTTGGCAGAGACCCAGACAAAGGTAGTGGACCCAGATTCCCTGCCAATGACTGCAACAGCCACAGTACTTCCAGTCCCAGGCCCGGACCTGGAAACGCAACCAGCACCAGAACTATTGCCAGCACTGACGCCAGCGCTTGCAAACACATCTTCAACCCCAACGCCAGAGGGCGCCAACGAGCCTGAACTGGCAGAAGCAGCAAACAACCAGATCCAAGAGGCTCAGCCAGAGCCTGAAATACCCTCAGGTGCACCAGCGGAGAGCGGTTCACCAGCCACGAAAACAACTCCATCACCTACATCGTTTCCCGAAGGACCAAGCCCAAGTCCACAGTCTGAGGAGGAACTGGTGTCTCCAACCTGCAGGAAACAGTTCCAGACTGAGCCGGAAGCAGATGACAGCCTTCAGAAAGCTTGGGCGGCGGCACAGAGCACCTCACCGCCTCTCAGTTCTTCTAACAGATCTCGGTTTGTTATAGAAAAGACGGTTACTCACCTTTGTAACTGTTGTTCTTCGAGATGTGTTGCTCACATCCATTCCAGTTAGGTGTGCGCGCCGCGCGTGCACGCTCGTCGGAAACTTTTTACCCTAGCAACTCCAGTGGGCCGGCAGGTCGCCCCCTAGAGTGGCGCCGCCATGGCGCTCGATATATACCCCTGCCGGCCCACCCGCTCCTCAGTTCCTTCTTGCCAGCTACTCCGACAGTGGGGAAGGAGGGCGGGTGTGGAATGGATGTGAGCAACACATCTCGAAGAACAACAGTTACAAAGGTGAGTAACCGTCTTTTCTTCTTCGAGTGATTGCTCACATCCATTCCAGTTAGGTGAATCCCAAGCCATACCTAGGCGGTGGGGTCGGAGTGAGAAGTCGCGGCATGGAGCACTGCAGATCCGAAGGCCGCGTCCTCTCTTGACTGCTGGACCAGGGCGTAGTGGGAAGCAAAGGTGTGGACCGATGACCAGGTCGCTGCCCGACAGATTTCCTGGATGGGCACATGGGCGAGGAAAGCCAGCGACGATGCCTGCGCCCTGGTAGAATGCGCAGTCACACGGCCCGTAGGAACATGGGCCAGCTCATAGCAGGTCCTGATACAGGAAGTTACCCATGAGGATAACCTCTGCGAAGAAATGGGAAGCCCCTTCATGCGGTCCGCTACTGCCACGAAAAGCTGGGGGGATTTGCGGAACGGTTTGGTCCTCTCCACATAGAACGCGAGAGCCCTACGGACATCAAGTGAGTGGAGCTGTTGCTTCCTGCCTGAAGAGTGAGGTTTTGGGAAAAAAACCGGGAGGAATATCTCTTGGTTGACGTGGAAGGCTGAGACCACCGTGGGGAGAAAGGCAGGGTGTGGCCTCAACTGCACCTTATCTTTATGGAAGACTGTATACGGGGGGTCTACCGTGAGAGCCCGGAGTTCCGACACCCGTCTAGCTGAGGTGATAGCTACTAGAAAGGCAGTCTTCCAAGAGAGATAGAGTAGGGAGCAAGTAGCTAACGGCTCGAAGGGGGGCCCCATGAGCCGAGACAACACCAGGTTAAGATCCCAGGTCAGGGCAGGGAGTTGGACGTTAGGGTACAAACGTTCCAGCCCCTTTAGGAATCTAGTCACCATCGGGTGAGAAAAAACGGAGCGGCCATCCCCACCCGGGTGAAAGGTGGAGATAGCCGCCAGGTGGACCCGCAAGGACGATATCGCCAGGCCCTGTTGTTTGAGGGACCAAATATAGTCTAAAATATTGGCCACCGAAACTTCCATCGGGCGGAGACCTTTCTCCACGCACCAACAGGAGAAACGCTTCCACTTGGCCGAGTATGTCGCTCTAGTGGAAGGCTTCCTGCTTCCCAAGAGTACCTCCCGTACCAGGGTGGAGCAGCGCAGCTCAGAACTGGTCAGCCACGCAGGAGCCACGCCGCTAGGTGCAGCGACTGGAGGTCCGGGTGACAGAGAGTTCTGTGTTCCTGGGTGATCAGGTCCGGGTGAAGGGGCAGGGGAACTGGGTCGGCTATGGCCAGGTCCAGCAACATGGGGTACCAATGCTGTCTGGGCCACGCCGGGGCTACCATGATCACGCGGGCCCTGTCCCTGCGCACCTTCAGAAGGACCCTGTGGACCAGCGGGAACGGGGGGAACGCGTAGAACAAGTGGGTCGTCCACGGAATAAGGAAGGCATCCGCTATAGACCCGGGTTCCCTGCCCTGAAAAGAGCAGAACGCCTGGCATTTCCTGTTCCCCCCGGATGCGAAGAGGTCCACACGGGGACAACCCCACCTCTGGAAGATCGAGAGGGCGACGTCCGGGCGAAGGAACCACTCGTGTGAGAGGAAGGATCTGCTCAGGCGGTCCACCAGCGTGTTCCGTACTCCGGGGAGGAAGGAAGCCGTGAGGTGAATGGAGTGGGCTACACAAAAGTCCCAGAGTTGCATCGCCTCGTGACATAGGGGAGAGGATCTGGTGCCGCCCTGCTTGTTGATATAGTACATGGTCGTCGTGTTGTCGGTAAACACCGCGACACAACGACCCCGAAGCTGGTGACAGAACGTTTGACAAGCAAGGCGGACCGCTCTCAACTCCCGCATGTTGATGTACAGCTTCACCTCCTGCGGGGACCACAGGCCCTGTGTTCTCAGGGATCCCAGGTGGGCCCCCCAGCCGAGATCTGAGGCATCCGTCATTAGGGACACCGAGGGCTGGGGTGGGTGGAATGGGAGCCCCGCACACACTACGGACTGGTCTAGCCACCAGCTGAGAGAATCCAACACCCCCTGGGGGATTGTGATCAGCATGTCTAGTGGTTGCCTTGCCAGCCGGTAATGTGCGATGAGCCACGACTGGAGGGGCCTCATGCGGAGCCGAGCGTAACCGGTCACAAATGTGCATGCTGCCATGTGGCCTAATAGGGTTAGACATGTCCGTATTGATGTTAAGGGGGCTGCCCGCAATCGCTGAACGATCGCCGACAACGCCTGGAACCTTGGCAATGGCAGAAGGGCCCTGGCCACGGTGGAGTCCAGGACGGCCCCAATGAACTTCACCCTCTGCGCGGGGAGCAGGGTGGACTTGTCCACGTTGATCATGAGGCCCAAGGTAGCAAACAGGCCGGTGATCCTGCGGACGTGGCTGCAAACCTGTAGCTCCGACGTGCCCCGAATTAACCAATCGTCTAGGTAAGGGAACACGTGGATACGACTGCGCCGAAGATGTGCCACAATGACGGCCATGCATTTTGTGAATACCCTCGGAGCCGTAGAAAGGCCAAATGGGAGGACTGCAAATTGGTAGTGAAGGCGGCCCACCACGAATCAAAGGAAACGTCTGTGGTGTGGCCATATGGCAATGTGAAAATAAGCGTCCTGCATGTCGAGGGCGGCATACCAGTCTCCCGGATCCAGGGATGGGATAATGGTCCCCAGGGATACCATGCGGAACTTCAATTTCACTAGGTACTTGTTGAGCTCTCGCAGGTCGAGGATAGGCCTGAGGCCTCCCTTGGCCTTGGGGATCAGAAAGTAGCGGGAATAAAACCCTTTGCCTTTCTCATTTTCCAGAACCGCCTCTATAGCTCCTTTGTTGAGGAGCGTCTGTACCTCCTGCTGAACGAATTGCTCGTGAGAGGGGTCCCTGAAGAGGGACGAGGAAGGGGGGCGGGAGGGAGGAAATGATACAAACTGCAGGCGGTATCCCGTCTGCACCGTGCGTAAGACCCAGCGGTCCGATGTTATTTGGGTCCACGCCGGGAGGAAAAACGAAAGGCGGTTGGAAAACGGGGGGGGAAGGATCCGTGGGGGAAACTGTTATTGCGCCCTCGGGCGCACCTTCAAAACGAAGGCTTGGGCCCAGGTGGGGGCTTGGAGGAGCTTTGATTCTGCCCCCCTTGGTTCCCCGACTGTCTACGCCTTCCATTCCTGCCGCGGCGCCTATTAAGGTCCTGCCGCTGGCGGAACTGGGGGTATGGCCTACGCTGCTGTTGCTGCTGCGGCCGGAAGGGTCTGCGCTGCGTTCCCGGCGTGTGCATCCAGAGGGAGCGCATAATGACCCGATTGTCTTTAAGACTTTTCAGTCTGGGGTCTGTCTTTTCTGAAAACAGGCCCTGGCCTTCGAACGGGAGGTCCTGGATGGTGTATTGGAGCTCCGGTGGAAGGCCAGAAACCTGAAGCCAGGAGATGCGGCGCATCGTTACCCCCGAGGCGAGGGTACGGGCAGCCGAGTCTGCAGCGTCCAAAGAGGCCTGTAACGAGGTTCGTGCAACCTTCTTGCCCTCGTCAAGAATCGCCGCGAATTCTTGACGAGCCTCTTGTGGCAGCAGCTCTTTAAACTTGTCCGCTGCCACCCATGAGTTAAAAGCATAGCGGCTAATGGGCGCTCCATTCGAGTCTGCCTGGCTGGAGTTGCAGACGTTGATGGTCTCGTCTCTGCATCCGGTGCTGGGGAAGGTCGGTGCCGGGGAGTCTTTCCGGTGCCGGTGTGATCCGGTGCCAGCGTAGAGATCACGGCCTGCGAAGCTGCTGGGTCAAGTGCCGCTTCCATTAGGAGAGTCCTGAGTATCTGGTCTCTCTCCTTCTTTGTTCTGGGCTTAAAAGCCTTGCAAATGCGGCACTTGTCCGACCTGTGCGATTCCCCCAAGCACTTTAGACATGCGTCGTGAGGGTCGCTGGTTGGCATAGGCTTTTTACAGGACGCACATTGCTTAAAGCCCGGCGAACCAGGCATGAGCCCGGTGCCGGGTGCCGGGAAGGGCTACAGCCCAGACCGGCGAACAACTATGTACAAAATTATTTACACTACAAACTAATTAACTAACTATACTTAACCACTAACTAACAACGGTAGTAACAACGGTAGTAACAAGGAGAGCTAGGGACGTGGAGGACAGCAATGCCGCGCTCCACAGTTCCAACGACCGACACGGCGATAAGAAGGAACTGAGGAGCAGGTGGGCCGGCAGGGGTATATATCGAGCGCCATGGCGGCACCACTCTAGGGGGCGACCTGCCGGCCCACTGGAGTTGCTAGGGTAAAAAGTTTCCGACGAGCGCGCACACCTAACTGGAATGGATGTGAGCAATCACTCGAAGAAGAACAAGGACTTTTATATAGGGAGATTCTTTCTGGTGGACACCGGGAAGACTGGCATCCACAAAAACAGTTGGTGGTTCCAACTAAGTACAGAGTAAAGCTCTTAAGCTTGGCCCATGATCATCCCAGTGGCCATGCTGGGGTGAACAGAACCAAAGACAGGTTAAGGAAGTCCTTCCACTGGGAGGGGATGGGCAAGGATGTTGCCAAGTATGTCCGGTCTTGTGAGGTGTGCCAAAAAGTGGGAAAGCCCCAAGACCAGGCCAAGACCCCTCTCCAGCCACTCCCCATAATAGAGGTCCCATTTCAGCGAGTAGCTGTGGATATTCTGGGTCCTTTCTCAAAAAAAAGACACCCAGAAGAAAGCAGTACGTACTGACTTTCATGGACTTTGCTACCCGATGGCCAGAAGCAGTAGCTCTAGGCAACACCAGGGCTAAAACTGTGTGCCAGGCCCTAACAGACATTTTTGCCAGGGTAGGTTGGCCCTCCGATATCCTTACGGATTCAGGAACTAATTTCCTGGCAGGGACCATGAAAGAACTGTGGGAAACTCATGGGGTGAATCACTTAGTTGCCACCCCGTACCACCATCAAACCAATAGCCTGGTGGAAAGGTTTAATGGAGCTTTGGGGGCCATGATACGTAAATTCGTGAATGAACACTCCAATGACTGGGATCTAGTGTTGCAGCAGTTGCTCTTTGCATACAGGGCTGTACCACATCCCAGTTTAGGGTTTTCACCGTTTGAGCTTGTGTATGGCCACGAGGTTAAAGGGCCATTACAGTTGGTGAAGCAGCAATGGGAGGGGTTTACACCCACTCCAGGAACTAACATTCTGGACTTTGTAAGCAACCTACAGGATACCCTCCAACACTCTTTAGCCCTCGCTGGAGAAAACCTAAAGGATGCTCAAAAAGAGCAAAAGGCCTGGTATGATAGACATACCAGAGAGCATTTCTTCAAGGTAGGAGACCAGGTTATGGTCTTGAAGGCACAACAGGCCCATAAGATGGAAGCATCATGGGAAGGGCCATTCACGGTCCAAGAGCGCCTGGGAGCTGTAAACTACCTCATAGCATTTCCCAATTCCTCACTAAAGCCCAGAGTGTACCATGTTAATTCTCTCAAGCCCTTTTATTCCAGAGACTTACAGGTTTGTCAGTTTACAGTCCAGGGAGGAGATGATGCTGAGTGGCCTGACGGTGTCTACTACGACGGGAAAAGTGATGGTGGCGTGGAACAGGTGAACCTCTCCACAACCCTGGAATGTCTGCAGCAGCAACAGATCAAGGAGCTGTGCACTAGCTTTGCCCCATTGTTCTCAGCCACCCCAGGATGGACTGAACGGGCATACCGCTCCATTGACACAGGTAATGCTCACCCAGTTAGAACCCCACCCTACCGGGTGTCTTCTCATGCCCAAGCTGCTATAGAACGGGAGATCCGAAACATGCTACAGATGGGGATAATCCACTCATCTACCAGTGCATGGGCATCTCCAGTGGTTCTGGTACCCAAACCAGATGGGGAAATACGCTTTTGCGTGGACTACAGTAAGCTAAATGCGGTAACTCGTCCAGACAACTATCCAATGCCACGCACCAATGAGCTATTGGAAAAGTTGGGACGTGCCCAATTCATATCTACAATAGACTTAACCAAGGGGTACTGGCAAGTACCGTTAGATGAACCTGCCAAGGAAAAGTCAGCATTCATCACCCACGCAGGAGTGTATGAATTTAATGTGCTTCCATTCGGGCTGCGAAATGCACCCGCCACCTTCCAAAGGCTGGTAGATGGTCTACTAGCAGGACTGGGAGAATATGCAGTTGCCTACCTCGATGATGTGGCCATTTTTTCGGAATCATGGCCCGAACACCTAGAACACCTGGAAAAGGTCTTTGAACGCATCAGACAGGCAGGACTAACTGTTAAGGCCAAAAAATGTCAAATAGGCCAAAACAGGGTGACTTACCTGGGACACCAGGTGGGTCGAAGAACCATAAACCCCCTACAGGCCAAGGTGGAGGCTATCCAAAAGTGGCCTGTCCCAAAGTCCAAAAAACAGGTCCAATCCTTCTTAGGCTTGGCTGGGTATTACAGGCGATTTGTACCACACTACAGCCAAATCGCTGCCCCGCTGACCGACCTGACCAAAAAGACCCAGCCGAATGCAGTTAAGTGGACTGATGAGTGTCAGAAGGCCTTTACCCAGCTTTAGGCGACGCTCATGTCTGACCCTGTGCTAAGGGCCCCGGACTTTGACAGATCATTCCTGGTGACCACCGACGCATCTGAGCGTGGTGTGGGAGCAGTTCTCATGAAGGAAGGACCGGATCACAACTTTCATCCTGTCATATTCCTCAGCAAAAAACTGTCTGAGAGGGAAAGTCACTGGTCAGTCAGTGAAAAGGAGTGCTATGCCATTGCGTACGCCCTGGAAAAACTGCGCCCCTACATTTGGGGACGGCGGTTCCAGCTACAGACCGACCATGCTGCGCTAAAATGGCTTCATACTGCCAAGGGAAACAACAAAAAACTGCTTCGATGGAGTCTAGCTCTCCAAGATTTTGATTTTGAAGTTCAACACATTTCAGGAGCTTCAAACAAAGTAGCTGATGCACTCTCTCGTGAAAGTTTCCCAGAATCAACTAGTTAAAAATTGTCCTTGCAATGTGAAGAATCTTGTAGTTGTACATAATTAGTAGTATAGGTAAAGGTGTATGTGTTTATTAATCTGTTTATTCTAGAGTTCTAGGGAGAAATCACTGCCAGTGTGTTTCCACACTGTCAGCGATTTGGGGGGAGTGTCATAAACAGATAAGTAAGAGTTAATAGAACAGAAGTGCTTCATATCTCTTTGCCTGGAAAGGGTTAACAAGAACAGTGAGCCTGGCTGTCACCTGACCAGAGGACCAATCAGAGGACAGGATACTTTCAAATCTTGAGGGAGGGAAGTTTTTGTGTGTGCTGTTAGAATTTGGTTGTTGTTCACTCTGGGGGCTCAGAGGGATCAGACGTGCAACCAGGTTTCTCTCCAATCTCTCCAATACAGGCTCTTATAAGTTCAGACTAGTGAGTACTAGGTAGATAAAGCGAGTTAGGCTTAGGTTTGTTTTCTTTATTTGCAAATGTGTATTTGGTTGGAAGAAGTTCAAATTGGTATTTTGCTGAAAAGATTTTAATTTGTACTTGTATACTGAGGCTGGGAGGGTGTTCCCAGTGTCTATAGCTGAAAGACCCTGTACCTATTCCATTTTTTTTAAATTTACAAAGATAATTTTTACTGTTTTTTCTTCCTTTAATTAAAAGCTTTTCTTGTTTAAGAACCTAATTGTTTTTTATTCTGGTGAGACCCCAGGGGACTGGGTCTGGATTCACCAGGGAACTGGTGGGGAGAAAGGAGGGAAGAGGGAGAGAGAGGCTGATTTCTCTCTGTGCCAGGATTACTGTCTCTCTCAGGGAGAATCTGGGAGGGGAAAAGAGAAGGAGGGGGGAAGGTGCATTTTCCTCTCTGTTTCAGGATTCAAGGGGTTTGAATCACAGTGGTCTTCCAGGGTAACCCAGGGAGGGGAAGCCTGGGAGAGGCAACAGTGAGGGAAAGGGTTTACTTTCCTTGTGTCAAGATCCAGAGGGACTGGGTCTTGGGGGTCCCCGGGCAAGGTTTTGGGGGGACCAGAGTGTACCAGGCACTGGAATTCCTGGTTGGTGGCAGCGCTACAGGTTCTAAGCTGGTAATTGAGCTTAGAGGAATTCATGCTGGTACCCCATCTTTTGGACGCTAAGGTTCAGAGTGGGGAATTGTACCATGACAGACGAAGAAAATTCATTGTTAAGTAGTGACAGCCGATCTACAGTGGGAGTTCATTTTTTGTTAGTAGCATTTCTCCTGACTGACTTCATGCAGCAAAATTACTCACGCTCATTGTGGCACACATACTGCAGCCAGCATAGGCAGGCACTCTCCCACCAAGCTGTTTCATAATACATCAGCCATTTGCAGCATTGCCAACTGTCACAAGAAGCGATTCTGACCACTGCTGGAGCTTATCTCAGGACAGCAGAAATCCCCCTTTAATTGGCTGCCTCACCCATTTTCCCACCTCCTGGGGAAGAGCACCAAGTGAGGGGTGCTTCAGGAAACATGCAGAGTTCTCCCATCAAGAAGTCAACAACAGACACAATTCTCATAAGGGGAGGAGGAAGGAGCAGATAGAACCCAGAGCCTCTAGACAGTTCTGCTTCCCCCTCCCTCCTGTGAACAATAGATCTGTCTGCTCTCTGTTCTTGACATGGGAAAAGAGATGGAAAGAACCATGGAGCTGCACCCCCCTCAGGCCTGGCAAAGGGGCTAAAAAAACTTTGGAGCTGCAGGAGAAGCAGAGGTGCAATGAGAGGCAAATGGCAGATGTCTGGTCTGAGGAAGAAAAGCTGACATGAGGACTGGGGACTACAGTAGAACCGCAGAGTTGCTAACACCTCGGGAATGGAGGTTGTCCGTAACTCTGAAACATCCATAACTCTGAACAAGACGTTATGGACTTCACCCACTGCAGGGGGTGTTTGGGGCTGCAGCCACAGGGGTGGGGGGAAGCGGAGGACTCAGGGCTTCTGACCCTTGGGAGCATCAGGGCCCAGGGATTTAGATCTATGGGGAGCACTGGGGCTCGGGGCTTCATCCCCGTGGTTCCACTCCCAGTTTCAGCCTCGCAGGGAGCACGAGGGCTCAGGGCTTCAGCCCTGCGGTTCTGTTCCCAGCTTCTGCCCCGGGGCTCTAGCTATGAGAGGAGCACTGGTTTTGAGGGGGTATTTTGTGTCTCTGATGCTGCCTGATTACTTCTGGTTCCAGAGAGTGTCCCGTTGACCGGTAAGTCCAGAACTCTGGTGTTCATATCTTTGAGGCTCTACTGTACATAATTCATTGTTGGGCTGGGAGACGGGCAGATGTGCCCCTAAACCCCAAAGGGGGCACAGAATTAATTAAAATTGTGGGGTTTGTGAAGAAGCTGGAATCTCTGCACCATCAATCAACCAGTGAGAGCTCCTGGAATGGGCAAGGATGAATTTGGAAGAGCTGGTAACACTAATTGCCACACACCCACAATGGGGGTGGGCTGGGGGAGTTCAAAAATCAAAAGACAGATTGAGAAACACAATCTCATCTTTAAAACAAATTCTAATAATCTGGGGAGGTCTGTCTCGTGATCTTTGAACTTTTGGGTTGGACAGTACTGCACTTGAAGCTATTCAAGTGAGGTGTGACCTAGGCCTTCCCATCTGAAAACTGAGATAATCACCTCCAAAATACTCCCAAACTCCACAAGAACAAGCTCTAAACCAGAGTCTTCCTGATACATGGATTGGTCACCAAGGCAATCTGTAGCACAAGTATTAAATATTATATTACAATAATGCATCGCCTTTTGATCTCCGATTAAGTGCCTACCTTTTGTTGTTGTACGGCAAGTTTTCCCATATTTCTGGAGGTACGTAATAAGGAGTTCCCACGTATGTACAAGCATATGCCATTGGACTTGCCAAACAAAAAAGAAAAGCAATATGAAAAGCAATGACATAAGCTTTCTGTAATATTTAAGCAATGGTAAAAAAATACAGTTTAGGTCACTGAATCCAGGGGCAATATCTACATACTTTGTAAGAAGACGTGCAGATCCAAAATCTCCCAATTTGACTTTTCCATTTTGAGTGAGAAAAATATTCTGCAATGCAAAAAAAGGAGTAAGGATTAATGTACTTAAAAACTGTTTTCTAACAAATGTTTCTGCATTGCACACTATATAGATAATATGGCGATGGACACTTCAGAAAGTCTACATATAGAGGTTTTATCTTCACTGTACCAAAATGAATCCTCATATTCCCCCTGCAGGAAGGTAAGAATTATCCTTAATTTACAAGGGAAACTGAAAGGTTAAGTGGCTTGCCCAAGGCCAGAGTCAGTAGCAAAGGAAGAATTAGAGTTCAGAAATTCTGCATCCCAGTTCTGTACTCAAACCACTATCCCACACTTCTGATTTGCTAACTTTCCTTTAGAGAGTAATCATAGAATCACAGCAATGGAAGGGACCTTGAGGGGACCTCTAGTCCAGTCCCCTGCACTCATGGCAGGACTAAATATTATCTAGACCAGTGGTTCTCAAACTAGGGCCGCCGCTTGTTCAGGGAAAGCCCCTGGTGGGCAGGGCTGGTTTTTTACCTGCCGTGTCCGCAGGTTCAGCCGATCGCGGCTCCCAGTGGCCACAGTTCACTGCTCCAGGCCAATGGGGGCTGCAGCAAGGGTGGCCAGCACGTCCCTCAGCCCGTGCTGCTTCCTGCAACCCCCATTGGCCTGGAGCAGCGAACTGTGGCCACTGGGAGTGAACCACGGCCAGTGGGAGCCGCAATTGGCCGAACCTGCAGACATGGCAGGTAAACAAACCGGCCCAGGCCGCCAGGGGCTTTCCCTGAACAAGCAGCAGCCCTAGTTTGAGAACCACTGATACAGACCATCCCTGACAGGTGTTAGTCTAACCTGCTCTAAAAAATCTCCAATGATGGCGACTCCACAACCTCCCAAGGCAATTTATTCCAGTGCTTAACCACCGTGATTAATCTTTTCCTAATGTCCAACTTAAACCGCCCTTGCTGCAATTTAAGCCCATTGCTTCTTGTCCTATTCTCAGAGATTTAGAAGAACAATTTTTCTTCCTCCTCCTTGTAACAACCTTTTATTACTTGAAAACTGTTATGTCCCCTCTCAGTCTTCTTCTCCAAACTAAACAAACCCAATTTTTTCAATCTTCCCTCATAGGTCATGTTTTCTAGACTTTTATTCAATTTTGTTGCTCTTCTCTAGACTTTCTCCAATTTGTCCACATCTTTCCGGAAATGTGGCACCCAGAACTGGACACAATACTCCAGTTGAGGTCTATCAGTGCAGATTAGAGTGGAAGAATTACTTCTCATATCTTGCTTACAACATTCCTGCTAATACATCCCAGAACAATGTTCGCTTTGTTTTGCAACAGCATAACACTGCTGACTGATATTTAGCTTGTGGTCCACTATGACCCCCAGATCCCTTTCTGCAGTACTCCTTCCTAGGCAGTCATTTCCCATCTTGTATGTGTGCAACTGATTGTTCCTTCCTGAATGGAGTACTTTGCATTTGTCTTTATTGGATTTCATCCTATTTACTTCAGACCATTTCTCCAGATCATTTTGAATTATAATCCTATCCTCCAAAGCACTTGCAACCCCTTCCAGCTTGGTATCATCCGCAAGCTTTATAAGTGCACTCTCTATGCCATTATCTAAATCACTGATGAAGATATTGAACAGAAACGGACTCAGAACTGATCCTTGCAGGACCCCACTCATTATGTCCTTCCAGCATGACTGTGAACCACTGATAACTACTCTCTGGGAACGGTTTTCAGAGAAGATGAAAGGCAAGATATGTTTAATGTTTGTCATTCCAGCCCCTCCATTTTTATGCCTTCCCTTAAATTTAAATTGTCTGCAGCTAGCCACAAGCAAGTTGCTATCATCAAGGATTCGGGAATAGAAGCAAAATGATAGATATTAAGACTGCAGCTACTTTGAGACCACACTTTCATTTAAATGAGTTATAATCCTGATAGTTCAATTAATCTAATACTTTCATGCTGGGATAAAGAATTTAAAATGAACCACAGCATTCATGGAATTAGATATCCCAAGAGGAAGACAGCTGTTGGAAACTTGTAATAACAGCTATTAAAGTTATTCCAATTACCTTGGACTTGATATCTCTATGCAACACATGTCTGTCATGAATGTGCTTCACTCCCAAGCACATCTGTACAAACCAGTGAAGTATCTGAAAAAAGTGACTAAAAAATTATGACAATACAAATGCATGTGTTATACGAACTTTATTGGTGGAATGAAAAATTACAAGACACAGCAAAGAACAAACATTCACGCAATTAACTCAAAAAACTTAATTGCGATTAAAAAAATTCTTTGTGATTAATGGCACTTTTAATTGCACTGTTAAACAATAGAATACCAATTGAAATGTATTAAATATTCTGGATGTTTTTCTAAATTTTCAAATATATTGATTTCAATTAGAACATAAAATATACAAAGCGTACAGTGCTCACTTCATATAATTTTTTATTACAAATATTTGCACTGCAAAAGATAAACAAAAGAAATAGTATTTTTCAATTCACCTTATAGAAGTACTGTAGTGCAATCTCTTTATCATGAAAGTTGAACTGACCAATATAGATTTTTTTTTGTTACATAACTGCACTCAAAAACAAAACAATGTAAAAAAGACGGTTACTCACCTTTGTAACTGTTGTTCTTCGAGATGTGTTGCTCATATCCATTCCAGTTAGGTGTGTGCGCCGCAAGTGCACATTCGTCGGAAAACTTTTACCCTAGCAACTCAGTGGGCCGGCAGGTCGCCCCCTAGAGTGGCGCCATCATGGCGCTTGATATATACCCCTGCCGGCCCACCCGCTCCTCAGTTCCTTCTTGCCGGCTACTCCGACAGTGGGGAAGGAGGGCGGGTGTGGAATGGATATGAGCAACACATCTCGAAGAACAACAGTTACAAAGGTGAGTAACCGTCTTTTCTTCTTCGAGTGATTGCTCATATCCATTCCAGTTAGGTGAATCCCAAGCCTTACGTAGGCGGTGGGGTCGGAGTGAAATGTGGCAGAATGAAAACTGCTGAGCCAGAGGCTACAGCATCTCTTGACTGTTGAACCAGGGCATACTGCGAAGCAAAGGTATGGACCGAGGACCAATGGAGCTGCGCGACAGATCTCGTGGGTAGGAACACGAGCCAGCAAGGCGGCAGATGAAGCCTGAGCCCTGGTAGACTGTACGATGATGTGGCTTGGGGAAATATGAGCCAAATCATAACAAGTGCGGAAGTCCGCCATCACCCAAGATGAGATCCTTTGAGAGGAAAACAAGCAAGCCCTCCCTTTGGCCCGCTACCGTGACAGAGCTGGGGCACCTTACGAAATGGTTCTGGCAGCGCAATATAAATGCGAGCACTCCACAGATGTCCAAGGAGTGCAATGGTTGTGCCCACTGCGTTGAGCTGTGGGTAACATGAAAGGCCAAAACCACCTTAGGGAGGAAAGCCGGGTGCGGTCATAACTGCACCTTGTCTTTGTGAAACCTAGTGTACGGCGGAACCACCGTAAGAGCTCTGAGCTCGGAGACCCGTCTGGCCGATGTAACAGCTACGAGGAAAGTTGTCGTCCAAAACAGGTATAGCAGAGGGCCAGTCGTGAACGGCTCGACTGGGGGAGACATAAGTCTGGTTAAAACTAGGTTGAGGTCCCAGGTTGGGGCTGGCCGGCACACCCGAGGGTGCAAGCTCTCCAAGCCCTTGAGGGATCTCGAACCCATAGAGCGTGAGAACACGGAACGTCCACCTTAGCCTGGCTGGAAGGTAGAGATGGCTGCTGAGTGTATCCTCAGCGATGATACCGCCAGGTCCTGCCGCTGAAGGCCAGAGGCAGGCCAAATAGAGGGGATCGAGACCTCAGCAGGAGCAAGATCGAGCGTATTGCAGCTGTAGAAGAAACGCTTCCACCTGGCCCGGTACGTTGACCAGGTGGAGGGCTTCCTGTCACCCCGGCTCAGTTACGCAGCAGCCACACTGTGAGGCGAAGAGGCTGCAGGTCCGAGTGACGAAGCCTGTCGTTGCCCTGAGTGATGAGGTCTGGGTGGGGTGGCAGGGTAATTGGGTCTGTTATTGACAGGCCGAGCAACGTGGTATATCAGTGCTGCCTGGACCACTCTGGAGTGATCATGATGATGCGCGCTCTGCCCCTGCGGAGTTTGAGCAGGACCTAATGAACCAGTAGGAACAGTGGGAAGGCATAATGGAGTTGGCCTTTCCACGGCATCAGGAATGCGTCCAAGATCGATCCCGAGGAGAGACCTTGGAAGGAGCAGAACATCTGGCATTTTCTGCTCTCGCGGTGAGCGAACAGGTCTATGTGAGGAAACATCTCCGCTTCTGGAAAGCAGAACGCCTTACATGGGGCAGAGTGATCACTCGTAAGACAGGAAAGACCTGCTGAGTCAAAGCGCCAAGACGTCCCGAACACCTGGGAGAAAGGACGTCACCAGCTCCATCGAGTGGGCCATGCAAAAGTCCCGGAAATGGATGGCCTCCTGACAAAAGGGGGGAGGACCATGTCCCTCCCTGGATATTTATGAAGCACATGGCCGCTGTGTTGGCTGTAAACACCGAGATACAACGGCCTCGCAGCTGCCGCTGGAACCCCTGGCACGCCAGGCGGACTACTCTCATTTTTGGGGCATTGATGTGGAATGCCAGCTCCCGAGAAGACCAAAGGCCTTAAGCTCGGAGGTGACCATGAGCACTTGAGCAGAGAGATGACGCGTCCGTAGTCAGGGGCAGTGAGGGCTGGGGCGGATGAAACCGCATCCCTGCCCACACCAGGGAGGGAGTTAGCCACCACTCTAGGGAGCCTAAGGTGCTCGAGGGAACGCTGACTACCATGACCATTGGCTCCCTGTCCGGGTGGTACGCCGAGGTGAGCCGGACTTGGAGAGGACGGAGGCGGAGCTTGGCGTGTTTGGTTACAAACTTGCGGGCAACCATGGACCCAGGAGACTGAGACAAGTACGAGCCGAGGTCGTTGGGAAAGCCTGCAGACCTCAGATGATTGTTGCCATCGCCTAAAACCGCAGTTGTGATAAGCAGGCTCCGGCTAGGTAGGAGACCAGGATAGCCCCTAGGAAGTCCAACCTCTGCGTGGGAACCAGAGTGGATTGCTCTATAGTAATCATCAGGCCTTGACCTGTGAATAAGACCGTGACGATGCCCACGCGCTGAGTGGTTTGTGTCTCAGAGTCTCCTCGGATAAGCGAATCGTCCAGATACGGAAAAACGCATATCCAACATCAGCGAAGGTAGGCGGCGACTATGGCCGTAAACCAGAAGTACTGACAGTTGGCTAGAAAGCGGAGGTATCTCCTGTGCGGAGGGAAGATGGCGTTGCGAAAGTACGCGTCCTTCATATCCAGGGCGGCATAGTAGCCCCCAGGAGGCAAGGATGGAATAATGGTTCCCAGGGATACCGTGCGGAACTTCAACCTTATCCTAAACCGGTTGAGTCCGTGCAGGACTAGGAAGGTCTGAGACCTGTGTTCGAGTGGGGGACTAGGGCATAACGGGAGTAAAACCCCTTGCCCCTTTCGTCCATCGGCGTCTGCACCTCTTGTACGAGGAATTGCTCGTGAGAGGGGTCCCTGAAGGGGGACAGGGCTGGAACAAATTAGAGGTGGTACCTATGCTCCACCGTGCGCAGGATCCAGCGATCTGAAATTAACTGGGGCCACGCCAGGAGAAAGCGGGATTGGGATCCCGGCCTGTGACTGGTACACCGCCCTCAGGCGCACCTTGGAAGGTTCGTCTTTGGTCCCAGTGGTAATTGCGAGGGACCTTGACCTTGGCTCTTTAGGGGTCCTGACGTTCGTCTGCGACCACCTTGGCCTCGCCGTTTGCCAAAGTCCTGTCTCTGGCTAGGCACAGAGTATGGCGGCTGGGGACAGAAAGGCCTGCGTTTGGTCGCTGGCATATGCATGCTGAGAGCGCATTAGGACCCTATTGTCCATCAGGCTTGGCAGCCTGGGGCTGTCTTTGCCGCAAAAGGCCTTTACCAACAAAGGGTAAATCCTGAATGGCATACTGCAGCTCCGGTCGGAGGTTTGAAACCTGAAGCCATGAGATGCACCTCATGGCGACACCAAAGGCCAGAGTCCTGGCTGCAGAGTCTGCTGCGTCCAACGAGGCCTGGAGGGACGCTCTGGGTACCTTTTTTTCCCCCGTCCTCCAAGACGGCAGCGAACTCTTGGCGGGAGTTTTGAGGGAGAAACTCCATAAACTAAACTACCTTCACCCAGGTGCTATAATTATCGCAGCTAAGCAAGGCTTGTTGCTTTGCTACCCAGAGTTGCAGGGCCTCTGCAGAGTACACCTGGCGGCCAAACAGGTTCATTCGCCAAGCCTCTTTCGGTTTCGGGGCTGGCGCCCGCTGGCCATCGTATCAGAATCGTGGTCCTGAGCATAAGATCTGCGCATGTGGGATGACACGGATGTGTGTCCGGATGGCCATGGAGGTACTAAAAGAAGGCACAGGCAGAGTCTCTGACTCTATCGGACCTTGCCCAACTCGGCACCGGGAACTGGCACCGGGAGGCGTACCGGTACCTGGAACAAGATCCAGACCCGCAACCAGAACGGTGCCGGGAGGTCGACCGAGATCTCGAGGCTCGGGGAGAGGCTACAGGAGTCAAGGTACCTGTCGCAGTGCCGGGAGTCGGAACGGTGCCAATAGCGGGTCAGCGAACGGGATACCGACCAGTGCAGTGCGTGCGACCAGTACCGATGAGGAAAACAGCACCGGGACTGCAAGTGATGTCGGGCGTGCCGACAGGATCTGGAGTGTCTGCGGGACCGTGATCATGAACGGTGCCGCTCTGCTGTGCTGACAGAGGACGGTCACATGAAGAGACTGTATTACCCGCACCGGCGGTGCCGGGGTCAGGCAGCATCGACTCTGTCATGGCAATGAGATCCCTCGCCGTTGGTAATGTCTCCGGCGTGGAGGGAATAGCAGGCTCAACCACAGTGCATACTGGGGAGCTGTCAGGCACCGGATTCGACGGCCCTCGTGGGACCGGGATCGACGGTACCGAGGTCGTCAGAGCTTCGGTAGGTGTCGGTGCCGGGCGATCCGAATTAGATGAGCTGTCTGGCTGCGGTGCCATCGGCACGGAAGCAGCAGGAGCAATAAGCTCAACCACGGCGCGCGCCAGGGAGCCGTCAGGCACCGGATTCTACGGCCCTTGTGGGACTGGAATCGACGGTGCCAACGTTGTCGGTGCCTCAGAGGTGTCGGTGCCGGGCAATCCGACTTAGACGAGCTCTCTGGCTGCGGTGCCGTTGGCACGGAAGCAGCAGGAGCAGTAGCTCAACCACGGCGCGTGCCGGGGAGCCGTCAGGCACCGGATTCTACGGCCCTTGTGGGACTGGGATCGACGGTGCCGACATCGTCGGTGCCGCAGCAGGTGTCGGTGCCGGGCGATCCGACTTAGACGAGCTCTCTGGCTGCGGTGCCGTTGGCACGGAAGCAGCAGGAGCAGTAACTCAACCACGGCGCGTGCCGGGGAGCCGTCAGGCACCGGATTCTACGGCCCTTGTGGGACCGGGATCGACGGTGCCAACGTCGTCGGTGCCTCAGCAGGTGTCGGTGCCGGGCGATCCGACTTAGACGAGCTCTCTGGCTGCGGTGCAGTTGGCACGGAAGCAGCAGGAGCAGTAAGCTCTACCACGGCGCGTGCCGGGGAGCCGTCAGGCACCAGCAGGAATCGTAGGCTCTCTCGACCTCGGAGGAAGGGAGCGGTGCCGAGTCGACTTCGGTGCCGGCGACGGCCAGTGCCGAAAGGCCTTGGCAGTACCGGCGGGGTCCGGTGCCGAGGAGGCGCTTCTGCCAGCCGCTTGATCATCGCTCGGCGCCAAAGATGGAGGGGTAAGTGAAAGTCCCGCTCCTTTTTGTTCTCGGCTTAAAAGCCTTGCAAATGGGGCACTTAGCTGTCAAGTGTGATTCCCTGAGGCACTTCAAACAGGAGTCGTGTGGATCTCCCTTCGGCATCGGCTTCTGGCAGGCCGAGCCCATTTTAAAACCCGGTGAGCCGTGCATGGGCTCCGGCACCGGGTTCATGGAAGGGGCTACTTCCTGAACCCCGCTAACAATTACTAAACTAACTATGTTAGCAAAGAAAAAACGTATAACTATACAAATATATATATAAAAGGATTATAACTGCATAACTATATACGAGAACTACGAGTAGCTAGGGAAGTGGAGGTCAGCTAAGCCGCGCTCCACTGTTCCAACGACCGACACGGGCGGTAAGAAGGAACTGAGGAGCGGGTGGGCCAGCAGGGGTATATATCAAGCGCCATGATGGCACCACTCTAGGGGGCGTCCTGCCGGCCCACTGACTTGCTAGGGTAAAAGTTTTCCGACGAATGTGCACGCGCGGCGCACACACCTAACTGGAATGGATATGAGCAATCACTCGAAGAAGAACTTTAGAGCCTACAAGTCCACTCAGTCTTGCTTCTTGTTCAGCCAATCGCTCAGAAAAAAAAGTTTGTTTACATTTACAGGAGATAATATTGCCCTCTTCTTGTTTACGTCACCTGAAAGTGAGAACAGGCGTTCGGATGGCACTGTTGTAGCCGGTGTCACAAGATATTTACATGCCAGATGCACTAAAGAGTTATATGTCCCTTCATGCTTCAACCACCATTCCAGAGGACGTCTGTCCATGCTGATGACGGGTTCTGCTCGATAATGATCCAAAGTGGTGCTGACAAACGCACATTCATTTTCATTCTCTGAGTCAGATGCCACCAGCAAAAGGTTGATTTTCTTTTCTAATGGTTCAGGTTCTGAAGTTTCCGCACTGGAGTGTTGCTCTTTTAACTCTTCTTGAAAGCATGTTCCACACCTTCTCCTTCTCATATTTTGGAAGGCACTTCAGATTCTTAAATCTTGGGTCGAGTGCTATACCTATCTTTAGAAATCTCACATTGGTACCTTCTTTGTGTTTTGTCAGATCTTCAATAAAGTGTTCTTTAAACGAGCAACATGTGCTGGGTCATCATCCAAGACTGCTACAACATGAAATATATGGCGGAATGCGGGTAAAACAGAGCAGGAGACATACAATTCTCTCACAAGGAGTTCAGTCACAAATTTAATTAACATTTTTTTTTAAACAAGCATTATCAGCATGGAAGCATGTCCTCTGGAATGGTGGCCAAAGCATGAAGGGGCATATAAATGTTTAGCATATCTGGCACGTAAATACCTTTCAATGCTGGCTACAAATGTGTCATGTGAACGCCTGTTCTCACTTTCAGGTGACATTATAAATAATAAGCAAGCAGCATTATCTCCTGAAAATATAAACAAACTTGTTTGTCTGAGCGATTGGTTGAACAAGAAGTAGGACTGAGTGGACTTGTAGGCTGTAAAGTTTTACACTATTTTGTTTTTGAATGAAGTTATTTTTTGTACATAATTCTACATTTGAAAGTTCAACTTTCATGATAAAGAGATTGCATTAGAGTACTTGTATTTGTTCAATTAACCTATATTATTTCTTTTGTTTTTTACAGTGCTAATATTTGTAATAAAAAATAATAATATAAAGTGAGCACTGTACGTTTCGTATTCTGTGTTGTAATCGAAATTAATATATTTGAAAATGTAGAAAACATCCAAAAATATTTAAATAAATGGTATTCTATTATTGTTTAATTGTGCGATTAATTTTTTTAATCACTTGACAGCTCTAGTGACCTCCCATTAGAGAGCGTAAAGATTTAACTACTAAGATAAGTGACATTTCAATATGACAAGTAAAACACTCATTGTTAGTATAAATAAAGCTGGACAGTCAAAGAACCCATTTTACAGGCACTTCAATTATAATTGTATAGTTTAAATATTCTAATTTAACTGTAAACGAGTCACTATATTTTTAAGAATAAAACACACTTTAAATGTACTTTGTAGGGCTCTTAGGGATGCTCAGCCAATCTAACTACGGAATTAGAGCAACATTTCCTGGCCCTCTAGTTTTAACTAAAAAGATGCCTCCACAATGAAAAATATTAATCATTATAAATAAACAAAGTGTAAATAAATTTGGGTGGGGGTTACATATTTCACTACTGTATATTAAGTTAGTATTTGACCCTGTGGATACCTCCACTTATATCACAGAGTGTTTCACTCCCTGTTCATTTGCAATACAACCTTATAACTTTACTTCATGGTCCTTTAGATTTTATTTTAAACTCTTCATTAAATACTTGGCAGCAAAAATACAAATCTCACCATGTTTTACACAGTATGTATGTTGTCTATGTACAGTGTTTCTCAAATAACTCAGCTTTATCTTATTACTGAAATTGTCCCACCCCACCCTTCGTTTAGACAGAAATAATGTCATACATACAGAAGGATTTCTTTAATTTCAAGCAGGTTTTTTGCAGGTTTTTGTATACTTTAAATTTGTTTTATACAGGTCTGTCGCATCTTAGGCGGGGTTCCGTTCCGCGGTTATCGCACAAAGCAAAAACCGCATATAGTCAAAACCCCAAGCCCTTTAAATTCCGCCCGCAGCTCCGGCGGTGGGGCCAGGGTGGGGGGGGGAGCATTTAAAGGGCCGGTGGAGCCCTTTAAATGCCCCCCTGGTCCCACCACCAGAGCTGCGGGTGGGATTTAAAGGGCTCCCCTGGACCCAGCTGCCGGAGCTGCGGATGGCATTTAAAGGGCTCCATCAGGCTTCCCGCCGCGGTGGGGAGCCCAGAGAAGCCCTTTAAATCCCACCGGCAGCTTTGGCAGCTGGGCCGGAACTGGCATTTAAAGGGCCCGAAACGCCACAGTGTCTGGAGCCTTGGGCCCTTTAGTTCGCCCCAGGGTCTACCAGCCACCTCTGCAGCTGGGAGTCCCCTGGGTGATTTAAAGGCCCTGGGACTCCCAGCCACAGCTGGTGCCCCAGGACCTTTAAATCTTGAGGCCACGCCTCTTCTACTTGGGGCCAAGCCCCCTCCCGGACTCCAGGCCTTTCAGCGTAAAGCTGAAATCACGCATGTTAAATGCACGTAAATTGCGAGAGACCTGTATTACATTGGCTGCTGGTAACTAAAACAGCCCTTTAAGATAGTTATTTCAGAAACAGCTAAGAAGATTATATCTACATATAACCTCAACCTTGAATATGTTGGGCCTGGTTCACCAGACCCTGCACCTTGTTTACTCACTTACACTAGAACGAAGTGACTGTAAATCACTACCATTGTGATTTGGTAGCATTTTACATCCAATTTCATTGGTGCCAATGGAGGTACAAGGCAATGGAACATGAGGCCCGAGAGATTTACTTCAGTAACTGGCTTCCTTAGTTTCTGAAATCTCAGGTACTTCTGAATTTAGATGTCTCTGTCTACCAGCAGGTAAATCACACATACATGTGATTTTACCTGAAATTGTCACTGCATTGCTGTTTATACATATAAACCATACAGATATATGCATGCACATAAACAGCAGCATAGTGAATTTTCTTTTATATCAAACCATGAACGGCCCCTCTTGAAAGTGATTGACAATCAAGTTTCAGAGTAGCAGCCGTGTTAGTCTGCATCCAGAAAAAGAACAAGGAGTACTTGTGGCACCTTAGAGACTAACAAATTTATTTGAGCATAAGCTTTCGTGGGCTACAGCCCACTTCATCGGATGCATAGACTGGAACATATAGTAAGAAGATATATATACATACAGAGAACACGAAAAGGTGGGAGTTGCCCTACCAACTCTAAGAGGCTAATTAATTAAGATGAGCTATTGTTAGCAGGAGGGGAAAAAAAACTTTTGTAGTGATAATCAAGAAAGTCCATTTCAGACAGACTTAAAGGTGACAATTTTGCAACAGAAAAGCTTCAAAAACAGACTCCAATGAGAAACTGCTGAATTTGAATTAATATACAAACCAAATACCATCAATTTAGGCTTAAATAAAGACTGGGAATAGCTGAGCCATTACACATATTGAATCTATTTCCCATGTTAAGTATCCTCACACCTTCTTGTCAAACTGTCTGAAATGGGCTATCTTGATTATCACTACAAAAGGTTTTTTTTTCCTCCTGCTGACAATAGCTCATCTTAATTAATTAGCCTCTTAGAGTTGGTAGGGCAACTCTCCCCTTTTCATGTTTTCTGTATGTACATATACACCTCTACCTCGATATAACGCTGTCCTCGGGAGCCAAAAAATCTTATTGCATTATAGGTGAAACCGCGTTATATCAAACTGGATTTGATCCGTCGGAGCGCATAGCTCTGCCCCCCCGGGGCGCTGCTTTACCGCGTTATATCTGAATTCATGTTACATTGGGTGGCGTTATATCAGGGTAGAGGTGTATCTCCTTACTATATGTTCCCTTCTATGCATCTGATGAAGTGGGCTGTAGCCCACGAAAGCTTATGCTCAAATAAATTTGTTAATCTCTAAGGTGCCACAAGTACTCCTGTTCTTTTGACATTAAGGTTGCCACATTTGGTGTAGTGGTTGTCTGACATGTTGCCATCACTCTACAAAGTACCATGGTTAATGCTGCTTTTTGAGGAGCAGCACTAGAAGAAAACAGTGGCGTCACATCCTTAGTATTGTCTGAGGTAAGGGCATATTTGGAACACCCTTCAACTACCTGGCAGGTCAGTTATCTAACATCCTGCTCATTTTCAATATCTATCATTTGATGATCATCAGTTCACGTGAAAAAGTATTCTTATGTGGCTGGCTTTGTTTCTTTTTCTTACCATATCTTCAGGAAACAACTTTCCTCTTTGATATTTAATCTTTTGCATTAGATCTCCATCATCACAGTATTCCATCACTATATACAGATGTCCATCAGCTAAATTTTAAATAATTTAAGATTAATTAGTAATTTCATTAGCATGCTAAATGTATCATTGTTATTAAATAGCACCAACAATATGCTACATATTGTACAGAAATACAGTTTAAAGAAAAAAAATCCAGGCCCCACTAAATGCTTGCAAGTGAAATAAGAGCTTTCAGTCTAAATCCAGGTAAGTCTCATCTTACGCGCATTTAATATGCTCAAATTCAGCTTTGCGTGGTCAGCAAAAACAAAAACAAAAAAAAAGAGAAAGATAACAATGTACATACTGTACCTGTAGTGCGGGCGATTCCGCCTGCTATTACACTCAATGTAATTTTGACTATATGCGATTTTCGCTTTACGCACTGACAGCTGAATGTAACCCCAGCGTAAGATGAGACTCGCCTGTAATGCACATAGATACATTCTGAAAACCTATATATTTACCTTCAAATGATTCCTTATAGGCAACAATATTTGGGTGTTTCATTTTAGCCAACAGAATAGCTTCCTTCCTAGAGTCCTGTACATCAGATGGAGACTGAAAACACATTGATAATAAGTACAATTATACAAATGTTGCAATAAATCTTTATATATACTACATGTCATTTTCAAAACCAGAATTACTTCTGAAGCACTAGATTTCAATTTCCTTCAACTGCTTTAAAAAGCCATTCATTTAGAAACTTTAAAACTTCATCTATTATTGTAAAATCAATAAGTGAAAAATAGCACACAAAATAAACTTCCCAGAATTGTATCTCTAGAGAATGTAAGTATTTCAGAGCCATTCTGTATGCTTTTTTTAATAGACAGCGTACCTTGCTACATCACTTTATGATTTTCTATTCAAACCACTGCAGAACTAGGTAATGAGGCAGCACTTCCTAGCTCTGGAACAGCTGAAGGTCTATCAGAGCTTATCACAGATTATTTGAATGTGCCTTAGTATAAACTTAACTTTAATCAGGGTATAACCAAGGCCTCTGTGAAAAATAATTTTGAGTTTTCTTGGATAGCTGAATGAAAAGCAAGTAAATTTGAAATAATTGAATTTCAGCAACAAACAATGACGACAACCTGACTACTTCCTCTTTGTAGTGAAATCCCATCCCCAGTGAAGTCAATGGGAGTTTTGCCATTGACTTCAAGTAGAACCAGGATTCCCATGTTCCATAATTCTAATATTCAGCCACAAACGTGATGCTGGTCAGTCTTTATTGGTTACCAGTAACATCCTCAGTCCTGCAGTACTTATTAAAGGCCAGATCCTGTAAGATTCTCAACACCTTTATCTCCCAGTGAAGGCACTCAGCATTGGGCTGGCTAAGGCCCAGATTCTCAAAGGTATTTAGGTGCCTGACTCCTAGAGTTAGGCACCAAAATACCTTTGAGGGATCTGGGCCTAAGTTCTGAAATGTTTCATTTTCTCAAGAATGGTCTTAGGCTGCCCCCATTGGAGGGTATAGTGAGTTTTTAAAAGGCAGTTACAGAATTAAGATAACAAATACAAAGAAGAAGAGCGCAAACACTTACCTTGGGAAGTCTTATTTCCTTCATTGCATATTTCTGGTCACTACTCTTATGAAAAACCAAAAGAGCTCTCCCAAAGGATCCCTCTCCAAGTACTTTTAACACAGTGTATTTTTCCATTGTTTGTAAGGCCAAGTCTTATTCGTTTCCTTAAATGTTATATTTCACAAGGATTTCTTCCAAACTGTATAATGAACTCAGTTAATTTTTGGAAAAAATTCAGAAGCTGTATTTTTGGTTAACATTATCTGTATGAGAGAAAATGGCAAAATAACAAAAATATATAATTATAACATGATGGCAATGACAACTGCTCATAATTGCCACAGAAATGAACTTTTGTTCAATGCTATTGCAACTTTACTAAGAATAAGGTTTTCAGAAAATTTTACTACAAAGCAAACTCATACTATGGTAATACTTTGTACATCAATTGCATCTTATAATCAGAACTCTCAAAACACTCTGAAAACATTAATTAATCTCCATAGTACTTCTGCGAAGTGCTGAATGTTTCTCTTATTCATCACCTTCCTCTACCTGCATCTTTGCAGCTGGATTCATAGTCCCAAGCAGTCAGGTTTACAGGCACAGGGATATGAAACATACTTGGCATAAGCAAAATATATGGTGGTGCTGTGTGTTTATAAAGAGTTAGTGGATTTTATTCTGGATGGCCTTCATATCCAACTAATAGATTTATATATAAATTGGAACTTTTTTTTTAAGACATACTGTTATTAACCTGTTAAGCCGCTATATTTACTTTCTTTATTGGGAGAGAAATATTATTCATCAAGCCTGTAGGATGGTGTGTGTGAGCGCACACACGTGCACGTTTGATGAATAATATTTATCTCCCAATAAGGAAAGTAAATTTAGAGGCCTTAGCAGGTTAATAGTGTGTCTTAATAAAAAGATCCAACTCATGCTTGTTCAGAGAATGAATAGTAAATCTATCATTTTAAAATAAAAAATCCAAAAATTAAGGATCAAGACATTAGATGTGTGATAAACAATTAAAAGAATGGGTTACAGTCAAAACAGATCTCACAAATCACAGTACAAAAGGTATGTTACATTTATTTCAGCTTATTGTTATTTTCAGAATAGAAACCTCTAACACCAAAACTACTCAAAATAACATTCATATTTTCAGCAGAACAGGCACAAGAGGTTTCCCTTATTCACTTCCCTCTTGGGCTTAAGATTCTTAATTCCAGTGGCAATATCATCAAATGATAAATCAGACCCTATTATTTAGAGAGGGCAAACTGGAGAACAGATCAGCTAAGTGTCACCCAAGGATACACAAGTGTTGAGAAGAAGAACTCAGAACACCTTCTCTCCTGCTCCATCAATTCTGAGTTCATCTTCTGAAAACACATTAAGAGGTTTTGTTTTTAAAAAGAAGAGAGGCTGTTTGCTGCCATTGCTTGATGCACTATGTCTCATGTACATCAAACTGTCTTTTTATAATTTTGTACTATCCACACTTCTGGTGCTGTGTAAATATTTAATGATAAAATGGTAACAACGCATGCTTGTTCAACAATCCCTCTTTGGACTCTGATATCACTTGGATTTTCCTTTAACCTCATTAAATGACTACCCTTTTCTGTCTTGTTTGGTTAGTGTTACAAACTGGGTTTTTGCTGCCCTAAGCAAACTGAAAAGCTTATAAACATTTTGACTCCTCTAACACTGTATTTTGTTGTTCTAAGAAATTGCATGTACAGTAGAGCCAGCTCTGATTAACACCTTTAATCCTAGAGGAACTGTGTTGTAGAACACATTCCAAACACCAACACAAATTTCAGATGCTATAGCCCTTACTGTCAACTTTCTCTAATGGCAATCAAACTGAAGGGTAAATTTTGTGAAGGATTTAACAAAAATCCTAATGATATTTCATTTAGATGTAAAGAACATTAATCATAATGAGTGGGTGAGAAGTTTGAAAGGTTAAGGGAATGCAGCCAAAAGTACTCTCACACCCCATCTACCCTAAGGAAATGTTTCTGAAATTTCCCACCAGAGCTAGCACCAGTTTATGTCCACCAGGTTTGCAATGTCAGGAGCCCTAGCATAAATGAGCTACCAGCATTTTAAGGACTGTTCCATCAAACCCTGCTTAGAACAAATATAATCAAAAAGTGCCAGCAATAGTGAGGGCAGCTGGTGGCTCATCTACACTAGAGTTTCTAACATTGCTAATACTAGTGAGGTTGTGCCAGTGTTAGCTCTAGGATAGACAGGACCTCACTGAAGGAAGGAAAGGGGATAGAATAAAAAGGCTGTAACTACATTAGGAAGAGTATCCATTGCTAACAATGGGCATCAGCACTGTACAGAGCTAAGCTGGTGCTCAAAACAGTAGGGACAAGACCAAACCACGTTCAGCATCAGTTCAGAAACCACCATAGCTCAGCGCTACTCAGAACAAAATAAAAACCTAGTTTCTGAAGGTGCCTAATATAGTTTTGTCCTGCTTATGTTTGCAATGAAAGAGTCCAGTGCCATTCAGTTCCACCCATTGTCAACAATGGATACATTTTCTAGTACAGAAAAAAGTCTTTTGCTGCTGATTATACATTTCTTTTCACTAGACAAAGTAAAGTTTTTCAACCAAGCCACCCTGTGCTGCAGAGCGAGAAGACCCACACCCTGGCTGGACAGATTAGGACCTTGGCTATGCAAGAAAATTAATAGGGTATGAAGTTAAAGCAGATTAACCATTCCTGGTAACGCCATATGTGGTTGCTATCCAGACTGCCCTATTCCAAATTCGCTTCATCCTAGTCCACAACAAAGCACTCCTAACTCCAGGCTAAACGTGCGCACCCGAGGCGTTCACCGGGATTAGCTGCTCTTGCAGAGTACGTCCCCGTGCGGCCACGGGACGGGCTTGCACCAGCCTTCCCCGGGGCTGGCTGCGGCTCTTACCCCTTCCAGCTAAATCCTGGGGGGGCGGCGCCCCGACGCCATAGGGCGGGGTCCCCAGTCCAGCCCCTGTCCCTCGCGGGCCCAGTCGCCACCGCTCCGTCTCCAGGCGCGGCGCCGCGGCCCCCCTACCGTGCTGGAGCCGCTCCGCGAGCCGCCGGCAGCTGCAGACCCCGCCTCCCCCGCTGCGCAACCCGACCGCCTCGCTCAAGCACCAGCACCGAGCCAGGCCCCGCCCCTCCTCTCTGTCGTGAGACTGCGGGGTCATCTCTGTGGTTCGCAGACAAAAGTCATCCAAGGGAACCACGTGGGAGGGTTATTTTTGCAGACCCCTTTCTGTACCTTGTGCTGGGGCTGGCAGCCAAGTGAGCAGTCATGGCAACAGGGTTGGATGTCTAACGTCCTCCCCCGAGCAGGTAAGAGGACATAAGCGCCACCTATTGCTTGAGAGGCACTGGTGTTCCCTAGCAAACAGTGTCCCCCAGAACACCCCTCATTCAGTTGTCACCCCACTCTGCAAACTGCCTTTGGATAGAGCTCAACCTTGCTGCCATTTAGAGCTGGGCCTCTCAAATGGCAGAGTCGCTCTGTCTAGGGCTTTATCACTCCCCCTCCCCCCAACCCTAAATGACAAAATTCAGATCTGACTTAACTGTTAGAAAGTATGGGGATGCTTGGAGCTGGGGATTTGCTTTTTGCTCCTCTTTGTGGCACCTGACTTTATGTACTGTTTAAGAATAGGGAAAAACAGTTACTCTTCTTCTTGTAACTGTTGTACATGTCAATGCCAATCAGATGGGCGTGCACCACGTGCATGGTCATTGGAAACCTTTTCCCTTAACAGCTCTCATTGGGTCAGTTAGGGAGCCCCTGGAGTGGTACCTTCATGGCTCTCAATATGTGACCTTGCCGACCCAACCCCCCTTCAGTTCCCTCTTGCCCGCTACTCGAACAGACGAGAAGAAGGATGGGTATTGGAATGGATATGAACAACACATCTCGAAGAACAAGTGTTATGAGATGGGAGGGAGGGTCAGCAGTTAGTACTTTTAACTTTGACACCCTCCTGGCTGATATAATGGCAACTAGGAATGCCACCTTCCACAAGAGGTACAGAAGGGAGCCTGCTGCCAGTGGCTCCAACCAGGCCGCCATTAACCTGAAGAAGAGAAGATTGATATCGCAAACAGGTACCACTAGTCATAAATATGGATATAGTCTTTCCCTGCCCTTCAGGAAATGCCCACCATGGGATTGACAAATACAGAGCACCCCAGCTCTCCTGGGTGAAACATCAAGATGGTCACAAAGTGCACCCTGACGGATGAACCTGCCAATGCCTGCTGTTTCAGGTGTAATAGATACTCAAGGATGAGTGGCATAGATGCTTGAAGGGAGGAGAGGTGGTAGAGCTCACAGCAGCATGAGAACCTTTTCCACTTAGCTAGGTAAGTGGCTCTGATGGAACGTTTCCTGCGACTAAGCAGTATCTCCCTCACCTGTTCTGAGCATTGGAGCTCCATAGGATTTAACCATGAAGCTTCCAAGCTATGAGGTGGAGGAACTGGAGGTCTGGGTGAAGGATGCAACCATGGTCCTGTGTGACCAGATCAGAGTCAAGCAGCAGTGCGATCAGGGTGTCCATGGACAGCTCCAGAAGCATGGTATATCAATGTTGGCATGGTCATGCTGAGGCCAGCAGAATCACCTCCATGGATCTTGAGGAGCACTTTGTGGACGAGTGGGATTAGGGGGAAGGCATACAGGAGGCAGCCTCCCCAGGGAAGCATGAACGTGTCCAAGATGGAGCCCAGGCTGAGTTTCTGGAAAGAGCAGAACATTAGACACTTCGTGTTGCTCTTGGTGGCAAAAAGATCTACCTGAGGAAATTCCCACCTTTGGAAGATGGAATGTATGACATCCGGATGGATGGACCGCTTCTGGTTGCGAAACGACCTGCTGTGGTGGTCTGCAAGTTTGTTCCGCACTCTTGGGAGATAGCCCACTCCATTTACCTGGAGACGTCCTATACAGAATTCCCAAAGCTGAGAGCTTTGCGATATAGAGGGGAGAAACAGGCTCCGCCCTGCCTATGTATGTAAAACATGGCGATGGTGTTGTAGGTCATCACCACCACGCACTGCCCCTGCATTCTGGTCAGGAAAGTCGGGCCGGCTAGTTGCACTGCTCTGAACTTCTTGATGTTGATATGAAGTGAGAGCTTGGTCTGTGACCACTGACCCTGCATCCGTAGGTCTCCTAGGTGGGCCCCCCAGCCAAGAGCTTATGGTCCCAGGGTCATGGAGGGATGAGGGGTGCTGAAAGGGACTCTGTGAACCACACAAGGATCTGGCCACCACCAAAGGGATTCTAGAACTTGCTCTGATACCATCTCTACCAAAGCCAAACTGTCCTGACCTGGAAGATAAGTTGAGGTGAGCCAGGCCTGAAGTTACCTGAGCCTAGCATGCCTGACTACACAGGTTCAGGCTGCCATGTGCTCAAGGAGATTCAGGCATCCTCTTGTGGTTGTGGTGGGGTGTTGCCTGCCATTGTTTGAAATCTGGACTCCAGCAGGATTGCTCTCCCTTGCACAGAATCCAGCACCACCCCCAATTTAATTCTATTCTTTGGGTTGGAGACAGTGTTGATTTGTCCATGCTGAGGAGGAGTCCTAGTCTCTCTAAAGTGTCTTTGACCAACTGGATTTAGGACTCCCTCTGCTCCCTGGAGTGCCCCCACAGCAGCCAGTCATCAAGGTAGGGATATCCCTGTACCTGTCTCCTGCAGAGAAAGGCTGCGACAACCGACATGCGTTTGGTGAACACTTAGGAGGCCATCAACAGACCGAATGGGAGCACCGTGAATTGATAAACCTCAGGAAACGCCTGTGGGCTGGACGAATGGCAATGTGAACGTACACATTTTTATATTGAGAGCGGCATACAAGTCTCCTGGATCCAGGGAAGGTATGATCATGCTCAAGGAGACCCTGTGGAACTTCAACTTCACCAAATGGATCTGAGACCCACCTTTGCCTTAGAAATAAGGAAGTATCATGAGTAGAATCCCTTGCCCTGTAGCTCCTGAGGAACCTCCTCCACAGCCCCTATGACAAGGAGCAATAGCGAGAATTTTTAAGCAATCGATAAACTCGGGGGTTGTGCCGTACGACTGGAGGAATGCTAACGTAGTTCCTATTTTTAAGAAAGGGAATAAAAGTGATCCGGGTAATTATAGGCCTGTTAGCTTGACGTCTGTAGTATGTAAGGTCTTGGAAAAAATTTTAAGGGAGAAAGTAGTTAAGGACATAGAGGTCAATGGTAATTGGGACGAATTGCAACATGGATTTACTAAAGGTAGATCGTGCCAAACCAATCTGATCTCCTTCTTTGAGAAGGTGACAGATTACTTAGATAAAGGAAATGCGGTAGCTCTAATTTACCTCGATTTCAGTAAGGCGTTTGACACGGTTCCACATGGGGAACTGTTAGTTAAATTGGAAAAGATGGGGATGAATATGAAAGTTGTAAGGTGGATAAGGAACTGGTTAAAGGGGAGACTCCAGCGGGTCGTATTGAAGGGTGAACTGTCAGGCTGGAAGGAGGTCACTAGTGGAGTCCCTCAAGGATCGGTTTTGGGACCGATCTTATTTAACCTTTTTATTACTGACCTTGGCACAAAGAGCGGGAATGTGCTAATAAAGTTTGCGGATGACACAAAGCTGGGGGGTATTGCTAACACGGAGAAGGACAGGGATACTATTCAGGAAGATCTGGACCACCTTGTAAACTGGAGTAATAGTAATAGGATGAAATACAATAGTGAAAAGTGCAAGGTCATGCACTTAGGGATTAATAATAAGAATTTTAGATATAGGTTGGGGACGCATCAGTTGGAAGCGACAGAGGAGGAGAAGGACCTTGGGATATTGGTTGATAGCAGGATGACTATGAGCCGCCAATGTGATACAGCTGTTAAAAAAGCAAATGCGATTTTAGGATGCATCAGGCGAGGTATTTCCAGCAGGGATAAGGAGGTGTTAGTACCATTATATAAGGCGCTGGTGAGACCCCATCTGGAATAGTGTGTGCAGTTCTGGTGTCCCATGTTCAAGAAAGATGAATTCAAACTGGAACAGGTCCAGAGACGGGCTACTGGGATGATCCGAGGAATGGAAAAAAGACGGTTACTTACCTTTGTAACTGTTGTTCTTCGAGATGTGTTGCTCATATCCATTCCAGGTAGGTGTGTGCACGCCACGTGCACGTCCGTCGGAGAAACTTTTACCCTAGCAACCCAGGCGGGTCGGCTGGGCGCCCCCTGGAGTGGCGCCGCTATGGCGCCCAATATATATCCCAGCCGACCCGGCCACCCTTCAGTTCCTTCTTGCCGGCTACTCTGACAGTGGGGAAGGAGGGTGGGTTTGGAATGGATATGAGCAACACATCTCGAAGAACAACAGTTACAAAGGTAAGTAACCGTCTTTTCTTCTTCGAGTGATTGCTCATATGCATTCCAGGTAGGTGATTCCCAAGCCTTACCTAGGCGGTGGGGTCGGAGCGAGATGTGGCGGTATTTAAGACTGCTACGCCGAAGGCCGCATCCTCTCTTGATTGTCTGATCAGCGCATAGCGTGCGGCAAATGTGTGGACCGATGACCAAGTTGCAGCACGGCATATCTCCTGTATAGGCACATGCGCAAGGAAGGCCGTCGTCACCACCTGAGCTCTCGTGGAATGTGCCGTGAGATGGCCAGAGGGGGCACGAGCTAAGTCGTAGCATGCGCGAATGCATGCAGTTACCCAGGAGGAAATCCTCTGTGAGGATATAGGCTGCCCTCTCATTCGTTCCGCAATCGCCACAAACAGCTGAGGGGACTTCCGAAATGGCTTTGTTCTCTCGATGTAGAAAGCAAGCGCTCTACGTACATCTAAGGAGTGCAGCTGTTGCTCCCGCCGAGAAGAGTGTGGTTTCGGGAAGAAGACGGGGAGGAAGATGTCCTGGTTGGTATGGAAGGTGGAAACAACCTTAGAGAGGAACGCCGGGTGGGGTCGCAGGTGCACTTTGTCCTTATGGAAGACGGTGTAGGGTGGGTCCACTGTGAGAGCCCTCAGCTCTGAAACCCGTCTGGCCGATGTAATAGCCACCAGAAAGGCCGTCTTCCATGACAGGTACGTGAGCGAGCAAGTCGCCAGTGGCTCGAATGGTGGGAGCGTGAGCCTGTTCAGGACCAAGTTAAGGTCCCAGGTAGGGGCAGGGCGGCGTACGGGGGGGTATAGACGCTCCAGGCCCTTAAGAAATCTGGCGACTAAGGGATGGGAGAATACGGAGCGGCCACCTTCCCCTGGCCGGAAGGCGGAGATGGCCGCTAAGTGTACCTTTAAGGAGGAAATTGCCAGGCCCTGCTGCTTAAGGTACCAGATGTAGCCCAGGACCGTGGACATTGGGGCCTGCGTAGGGTTCACCCCTTGAGGAGTGCACCAGCAAGAGAAACGCTTCCACTTGGCCCTGTACATTGAGCGAGTGGAGGGCTTCCTGCTGTTAAGGAGTATATGCTGGACCGGTGCGGAGCAGCTAAGCTCCTCTGTGCTCAGCCATGCAGGAGCCACGCCGTGAGGTGTAGGGCTCGTAGATCCAGGTGGTGAAGCGCGCTGTGGTCCTGGGTAATCAGGTCTGGGTGGAGAGGAAGGGGAATCGGGGGGTCCACAGATAGGTCCAGCAAGGCGGTGAACCAGTGCTGTCTGGGCCACGCAGGTGCGATCAGGATCAGATGCGCTTTGTCCCTGCGCAGCTTCAACAGGACCTTGTGCACCAGAGGGAACAGAGGGAAGGCATACAGGAGGTGGTGGGTCCATGGCAGGAGAAACGCGTCCGTGATCGACCCCGGAGAGAGACCTTGAAAGGAGCAAAACTCCTGGCACTTCCTGTTGGACCTGGTTGCGAAGAGGTCTATGCGGGGAAATCCCCACCTCTGGAAGATGGAATGGATGACATCCGGTCTGATCGACCATTCGTGGCAGAGGAAGGATCGGCTGAGGTTGTCCGCCAGCGTGTTCTTGACCCCTGGGAGGAAGGATGCCACCAGGTCTATCGACTGGGCTATACAGAAGTCCCAGAGTCGAATGGCCTCCTGACGTAGGGGAGACGAACGGGTTCCCCCCTGTTTGTTGATATAATACATGGCCGTTGTGTTGTCCGTGAGTACGGAAACGCAACGGCCTTGTAGGTGTCGTTGAAACGCCTGGCAGGCGAGGTGGACTGCCCTCAGCTCCCGGACATTTATGTGGAGTGACAGCTTGTGGGACGACCAGAGGCCCTGGGTGCGCAGGTCCCCTAAGTGGGCTCCCCACCCCAGGGATGACGCATCGGTTGTTAGAGTTACCGATGGCTGCTGTGGATGGAACGGCATGCCCGCACATATTAGAGATGGGCTCAGCCACCAGTCGAGGGAGCGGAGAGGGTCGGGGGGGACTGTCACCAATACATCCGGGTGGTCCCTGCTCGGTCGGAATACTGAATGAAGCCACGTTTGGAGGGGCCTCATTCTGAGCCTGGCATGCTTTGTCACGTAAGTGCAAGAGGCCATATGGCTGAGCAGCGTGAGGCAGGTTCGAGCCGAGGTGAGAGGGGAGGCTTGCAAGCTCCGGATGATCACACCGATCGTCTGGAAGCGAGGTTGAGGTAAGAAGGCCCTGGCTTGAGTCGAGTCCAGGGTTGCGCCTATGAAGTCCAACCTCTGTGTGGGTACCAGGCTGGACTTCTCGGTGTTGATAAGCAGGCCCAGCTGGGAAAAAAGGTCCGTAACAGCCTCGACATGCCGTTGCACCTGCGACTGGGAGGACCCTTTCAGGAGCCAGTCGTCGAGGTATGGGAAGACGTGGATTTTCCGCCGACGGAGGTGGGCGGCTACGACGGCCATGCACTTGGTGAACACCCTCGGGGCTGTAGAGAGGCCGAAGGGTAGAACTGCGAACTGGAAGTGCTGATGTCTGACCGTGAAGCGGAGGTACTTCCTGTGCAGTGGAAAGATGGCGATATGGAAGTACGCGTCCTTCATGTCGAGGGCGGCGTACCAGTCTCCAGGATCCAGGGATGGGATAATGTTTCCCAGGGAGATCATGCGGAACTTCAACTTGAGCATCCACTTGTTGAGGCCCCGTAGGTCTAGGATGGGCCTGAGACCTCCCTTGGATTTGGGAATCAGAAAATATCGGGAGTAGAATCCCTTGCCTCTCTCGGCTATCGGTACTTCCTCTATAGCCCCCGCCGTCAGGAGGGAACGAACCTCCTGTAGGAGGGTTTGCTCGTGAGAGGGGTCCCTGAAGAGGGACCGGGAAGGGGGGCGGGAAGGGGGTAAAGAAGCAAATTGCAGATGGTATCCATGCTTCACTGTGCGTAGCACCCAACGGTCTGACGTTAATTGGGACCACGCTGGGAGGAAGTGGGAGAGGCGGTTGGAGAAGGTAGGGGAAGGATCCTGTGTTGAGACTGGTAAGCCGTCCCCGGGCGCACCTTCAAAAACCGGACTTGGGGCCCGGCTGTGCCTTGGAAGGCCCTTGGTTCTGGCCTCCCTGGGTGCTGGGTTGGCGTCTGCGTCCTCCTCGGCCATGCCGTCTATTGAGGTCCTGCCTCTGACGGGGTGGGAAGTATGGGCGCCGTGCTTGGGGCCTGAAGGGTCTACGCTGGGTGGAAGGGGTATGCATCCCCAGCGAGCGAATGATGACTCGATTGTCTTTTAAATTTTGTAATTTGGAGTCAGTCTTCTCCGAGAACAACCGTTTCCCGTCAAAGGGTAGGTCTTGGATTGTATATTGCAGTTCCGCGGGTAGTGTGGAGGCTTGAAGCCATGAGATGCGTCTCATGGTTATTCCGGACGCCAGGGTTCTGGCTGCCGAGTCAGCCGCGTCAAGGGAGGCCTGGAGGGAGGTCCTGGCCACCTTCTTACCCTCCTCCAGGAACGCGTTAAATTCCGGGCGTGAGTCCTGGGGAAGCAGTTCGGCGAACTTACCCACCTCCGTCCAGATGTTGTGGTTATAGCGTCCCAGCAGGGCCTGCTGGTTGGCCACCCGGAGTTGCAAAGCCCCCGCCGAGTATACCTTGCAACCCATGAGGTCCATCCGTTTTGCCTCTTTAGACTTGGGGGCCGGTGCCTGCTGGCCATGTCGTTCCCTGTCGTTAACCGACTGAGCCACCAGGGAGGAGAGTGGACATACAGGTACTCGTACCCCCGAGAGGGTACCATGTACTTCCTCTCCACTCCCTTAGCTGTCGGCGGGATGGAGGCTGGTGATTGCCAGAGGTTCTCGGCGGTGGACTGAATGGTCTTTATGAACGGGAGGGCTACCCGGGTAGGCACATCGGCCGAGAGGATGCTCACTACCGGGTCCTCCACCTCTGCGACCTCCTCCACCGGGAGGTTGATATTAAGGGCCACTCTACGGAGGAGGTCCTGGTGGGCCCTGAGGTCTATCGGTGGAGGTCCCGATGCCGATGACCCAGCCACTGCCTCATCTGGCGAGGAGGAGGAGGAGGATACCCCGGGGATGAGGGTATCCTGTACGGTCTCTTGCTCTTGACCTGGTTCCTGCTCTTGATGTCCCGGGGAGTGCGTGGGTGACTGTTTGTCCGACTCAACCACCGGGGGGCGAGAAACAGTGGCCTCTGGTACCCGATGCTCTGAGGCAGTGGGACGTGTCTGAGGCACGGGGGCACCCTGGGCCTGATGGTAAGCCCAGGGTGTCCAAAAACCCCACTGTTGGGCACCCGAGTCCTGTGGGCGGGGGTCTTGGAACACCCCCAGCGGTACTTCGGGGTCCTGGTCCCCATAGTAGCTGCCTGCCTGGGAGGATGCCGACGTGCCCCTTGATGGCCACGGTGGCGCTGCAAAAGTCGGTGCCGAGGTACCGACCGACCTCACACCTCTGGAAAATGGTGACCGGTGCTGGTATCAGTGCTGAGATCGAGACCGGGACCTGTGACCGGCTCGGTGCCGGGAGGTCGACCGGGATCGCGAGCGCCGCTGCCTGGATCTGCTCCTGGAGGTGCGGCGCCCACCTCGGTGCCGAGAGCTGGAGCGGTGCCAGGAGTACCGAGTTGACGCTCGGGACGTAGACTGGCGTCGGGAGCCCGACCGGTGCCGAGAGCGTGAGCGGTACCGGGGTGATCGGTGCCGGGAGCTCGACCGGTGCCGGGATCGTGATCAACGTCGTGAGCCTGAGTGGTGCCTTGAAGTCGAGCGACCGCGGGACTGCGAGCTGGAGCGGTGCCGGCCTGCTACACTGACCGAAGCTGGTCTGGTCAGGGTCGGTTTGCCCATAGAGCAGAGAACCCACACCGGCGGTGCCGGAGGTAAGGGCATCGGTGCCTCTGTGATAGCAATTAGCTCTCTCGCCGTGGCGAACATTTCCGGGGTCGAGGGAGAGGCGAGCTCTACCACGGTGTGTACCGGGGAGCTGCCAGGTGCCGGACTCGACGGCCCTCGCGGGGTCGGAGTCTACGGTACCGGCTTGGGCTGTGCCGCGGCAGGTATCGGTGCCGGGCGATCCACCTTCTGCGCAGGATCTGACTGCGGGGCAGTTGATGGCGAGATGATCTGTGCCTTCGCCGCCTTTGGCTTCGGGGAGAGGGAGCGGCTCTGGGCTGGTTTCGGTGCCGGCATCTTGGTGGTGACACTCGGTGCCACGGTGCCCTTGCTCACCGGCTGACTTGCGGTCGGTGCCAAGGGCAAAGGTGTCAGGGCCGCTTCCATGAGGAGCTGTCGCAATCTAATGTCCCGCTCCTTCTTGGTCCTGGGCTTGAAGGACTTACAGATAGCGCACTTGGCCGATAAGTGCGACTCCCCTAGGCACTTCAAGCAGGAGTCGTGGGGGTCTCCCACGGGCATGGGCTTGTGACAAGCCGAGCACTGCTTGACGCCCGATGAGCCGGGCGTGGGCTCCGGCTCCCGGTGCGGGGGAGGGGGGGATACCCCGATCCCCTCGCTACTACTAATAACTATACTAACAACACTAGATAACTTACTAACAACTATATATGTACAACAACAACTATAACTACTATATACAACGGTAGCGAAATGAGCTGCTAGGGAGTGTGGAGGTCAGCGAAGCCGCGCTCCACAGTTCCAACGACCGACACGGGTGGTAAGAAGGAACTGAAGGGTGGCTGAGTCGGCTGGGATATATATTGGGCGCCATAGCGGCGCCACTCCAGGGGGCGCCCAGCTGACCCGCCTGGGTTGCTAGGGTAAAAGTTTCTCCGACGGACATGCACGCGGCACGCACACACCTACCTGGAATGCATATGAGCAATAACTCGAAGAAGAACCTGCCTTATGAAAGGAGACTCAAAGAGCTTGGCTTGTTTAGCCTGGCCAAAAGAAGGCGGCGGGGGGATATGCTTGCTCTATATAAATATATCAAGGGGGTTAACGTTAGGGAGGGAGAGGAATTATTTAAGTTTAGTATTAATGTAGGCACGAGGACGAATGGGTACAAACTGGATATTAGGAAGTTTAGACTTGAAATTAGACGAAGATTTCTAACCATTAGAGGAGTGAAGTTCTGGAACAGCCTTCCGAGGGAAGTAGTGGGGGCAAAAGACTTATCTGGCTTTAAGACTAAGCTTGATAAGTATATGGAGGGGATGTTATGATAGGATAGTTTAATTTGGGCAATTGATCTTGGATTATCACCAGATAAGTCTGCTCAATGGTCTGCGGGGAGATGTTGGATGGGATGGGAACTGAGTTACTGCAGAAAATTCCTTCTTGGGGGCTGGCTGGTGAGTCTTGTCCACGTGCTCAAGGTTTAGCTGATCGCCATATTTGGGGTCGGGAAGGAATTTTCCTCCAGGGCGGATTGGCAGGGGCCCTGGAGGTTTTTCACCTTCCCCAGCAGCGTGGGGCATGGGTCGCTTGCTGGTGGATTCTCTGCAGCTTGAGGTCTTCAAACCAATTTTGAGGATTTCAATAACTCAGTCCTGGGTTAGGGGTTGTTATAAAAGTGGATGGGTAGGGTTCTGTGGCCTGCCTTGTGCAGGAGGTCAGACTAGATGATCATATTGGTCCCTTCTGACCTATGAGTCTATGAGTCTATAATTGCACTATCTGCATAAGGAGCTGCTTGTGAGAGGGGTCCCTGAAGAGGAATGGAGGGGGGGAACAAATTGAAGGTGGTATCCACTTTCCACCATACGTAGGACCCACTGGTCTGACGTTATATGGGACCATACAGGAAGGAAATAGGAGAGGTGTTTGTTGAAAGGCAGGGAAGGATCCTGGAAGGAGACTGATGCTCCACCCTCGGGCATACCTTCAAAAATTTAGTTTGAACCCTGCCAATGGTTTGGGGGTGCCCTGGTTCTGGACCATCTGAGGACCAGATGGTCTCCGCTTACCACCCTGGCCGCGTCTTCCAGAGAAGTCCTGTCTCGGCTGGGGATTAGGGTAGGTGCACTGAGGTTGGGATTGGAAGGGCCTATGTTGTGTCACCGGGGTATGCATGCCCAGTTGTCCTTCAGACTCTGAAGTCTGGAGTCCGTCTTGTCCAAAAACAGACCAGGGCCATCAAAAGGGTAGATCCTGAATAGTTTGCTGGAGTTCCAGTGGGAGACCAGAGACTGTAGCCACGAGATGTGGTGCATAGTTACACCTGAGGCTAGAGTCCTAGCCACCAAGTCTGCCGCAACTATCGAGGCTTGTAGAGATGTTCTGGCTACATTCTAGCCCTCCTCTAGTAGGGCTCTGAACTCCTCCCTGGACTCCTGAGGAATAAACTCTTTGAACTTTTGCACTGAGTTCCAGGTATTATAATTGTAGCAGCTCAAGAGGGCTTGCTGGTTTGCCACTCTGACCTGCAAGCCGCCAGTAGAGTAAATTTTGCACCCAAATAAATCCAAGCCGTGTCTTTCCCCCTCGTTAACAGATTGTACAATGAGGGAGCTGGAGGTGAATATACAAGTATTCGTAGTCTTTGGCAGGGACCAAATACTTCCTCCCCACCCCTTTGGCAGTAGGAGGAATAGAGGCCGAAGATTGCTAGATCGTAGAGGCATTAGCCTGGATAGTCCGGACAAAGGGCAAGGCTATTCTGGTCTGGGTGTCAGCCGATAGAATGTCCACTGCAGGATCCTCGACCTCCACCAGCTCCTCCACCTGGAGGCTCATGTTTTGTGCTACCCTGCAAAGCAACGTCTGATGTGCACAGAGGTCTATAGGTGAGGGGCCAGAGGAGGAAGTACCCACCCCCACCTCATTGAGTGAAGACAAAGAGGAAACACTTGGGACTAATGGGTCCTGGGGAAGGTCTTGCTGGGGAGGGTCTGGCTGCCCTAGGTCCACCACGCTGGGGGCATGGGCCTGAACTGAGGGCAGAGCCTTTGCCTCCAAACCACCCAGGGGAGGGCAACTCACAGTGGCCTCCGGTACCAGGGGCTCCGAGTGGGCAGAGCGAGAAGCCCCCAAGAAGCATACCATACTGATGGTATGCCCAAGGGGTACAAAAGGACCATTGCGGAGGTCCCTGACCAAGATCTGGCCCCTCATCGTGCCATTGGCTAGCACTGTCTGCATCTTGGTCCTGGACACGGTAGCCACTTTCTGCCTGGAACGACCTCGAGGTGGGATGGGACGGCCAAGGTGGAGCCGAGTTTGTATAGGGGGTTGCCTTGTCATGTGGTACTGCCCCGTGCCGTGGAGATGGAGATTGGCGCAGTGGTCTCTAGCGGTACTGCAATCCTGATCAGGACTGGCAGTCATATCGGTGCCAGGAGGCAGATCTGGACCTTGACAAAGATCTATGGGCAGAACAATGCCGGGATTGATTCTGGATAAATCAGCACCTGGACCGGCGTCGGGATCGGTGCCGGGAGCTGGACCGATACCGACCGTACCGGGAAGATGATGATCTTTGCGAGGTGGAGCAGCGCAGTGAGTGCCACCGGCGCCAAGATGGTGACCGGTGCTGGGACTGTGAGTGGTGCCATGAATGAGACCAGCATCTGGATCGGGACCTGACTGGGATCGGTGCCATCCTGTCTCACTCTGCAACAGAGGATGCATCATGGAGGGCTTTCCTTTTGAGGGAACAGTCCATACCGGCGGCACCGAAGGTTGTGACGGTCTTGGCTTGGTGAGCTCAATCAGGTCGCGTGCCATGGAGAAAGCCTCTGGAGTGGATGGCAGCCCGAGCTCAACCACGGTACGCACCGGGGAGCTTACGTGTACCGAACTTGATGGCCCTCGTGGCGCCAGAGTCAACGGTGCCGGTGTTGGTTCCTTTGCGGGACGGTCCGGCACGGGACATGACTCCAAGGGAGGCACAGGTGGTGCCGGCAACTGCAAGGGAGCAGCAGGTTGTTTATGCTGCTTCTTTGGTCCCGGAGACAGCGAGCGGCGCCGAACTGGTAGAGGTGCCGGAGATGTCTGGTGCCAGGAGTCTTTGCTGGTGTCTGGACACAGTGATGACCCTTCTGGTGCTGCAGGCGTGCTTCGAACCAATGAGGTTGGCACCGGGTCTCGGCACAGAGCCGAGGACATCAGGCTAAATGCCACTTCCATAAGGAGCTGCTTCAAGCGAAAGTCCCGCTCCTTTTTAGTCCAAGGCTTGAATGCCTTACAAATGCAGCACTTATTGGATTGATGGGATTCCCCCAGGCACTTCAAACAGGAGTTGTGGGGGTCTCGCATAGGCATTGGTTTAAGGCAGGCCGAGCACAGTTTGAAACCCGGAGACCTAGGCATCAGCCTGGGTACTGGGAGAGAGGGAAGGGGAGGAGCCCCTTACCCCCAACTACTATTTACACTAAGAACAATAACTATTAACTACTACTAAAGAACTAATAACTACCTTTAAAACTATTTAAAACTATAAATGAGTGCTACACTAGAAGCTAGGGAAGTGCAGTTCAGCTAAGCTGCGCTCCACAGTTCCAACGACCAACACAGGCGGTAAGAAGAAACTGAGGGGGTGCTGGGTCAACTGTGGTATTTATCTGGCGCCGTAAGGGCACCACTCCAGGGGGCACCTCAGCTGACCCACTGAATGTTGCTAGGGTAAAAATCTTCCAACAATTGTGCACGTAGCACGCACACACCTAATTGGAATGGATATGAGCAAGCACTCAAAAAAGAATTGGAGAGAATATCCCAATGCTACTATGCGGAGTACCTAGCAGTCCAATGTTATTTGTGACCAAGTACAGTAGAAGTGGTACAATTCAGGAAGCATGGGGAAGATCCAGTAAGGTGGCTGGTATGCCATCCTCAGGCGCACCTTAAAAATCCTTATTTGTAACCCAACAATGGCTTGGTCAGGCCCTGTCCCAGCCCTGTAGGCAGATATGAAGGCTTGCGCCTGTTATTCCTACCCTTACAGCAGTAGGAGTCCTGCCTCAGCTGATATTAGCACTGTTGCTGGGGCTTAAAGTGTTTGTGCTGGGTGGCAGGCATGTGCATCCCCAGGGACTTCATAGTTGCCATTGAGTCTTTAAGGCTGTGCAGCCTAGAAGCAAGACTTGTTGCTGGCCACTTCTGGGGAACAGCACAGTCTGCAGTGCCAGGACTGGCAGGAAGCCTGCCTCTGTACCCCAGCTGCACCACTGACCAGGAGCTGCCAGAGGTAAGTCTGTGCCCCAATCCCCATCCCTGAGCCCCCCCAAACCAGAACCCTTTCCTGTACCCCAAACCCCTCATCTGTGGCCCCACCCCACAACCTGTACCCCTAGCCCAGAGACCTGACCTCTCACACACCCTAACCCCCTCATTCCCAACCCCAACCCACAGCCCTCACTCCAACTCTCTGCCCCAGCCCTTGAGCCCCTCATTCCCCACTCTGTTGGGTCACGGGCATCAATTTTCTTCAAGTGTGTCCCCAGAAAAAAAACTTTGAAAACCACTACTCTATAGTAACTAACTATAACTACATAATACTATAAAATAATAAACCCAGAAGAACAAGTAACTAGGCTAAGGGAGCACTTGCGAAGCAAGCGAGACAGTTCCTATGCCACCACTGACGGTAAGAAGGAACTGAAGGGGAGCGGGTCATATATTGGCGCCACTTCAAGGGGCTCCCTAGCCAACCTGACGGGAGCTGCTAAGGGAAAAGGTTTCCAACAACAGTGCAAATGGTGCGCGCACACCTGATCAAGTGCTTATTCACGTCAATTCCAAAGAAAAAACATAATATTGCAGATAATCAAAACTCAGCCCCCCTCACACTATCAGACTGAAAGTAGTTCATTTAAAAATAATCTAGGCAAGCAACATGTAAATGGAGATGCACCAACCACATTAGTTTGTGTATTAATCTACAGAAGGCATAAGTGTAGTTTCTACTAGAAATACATGAAGCCTCAGACGTAAGTTTTTGTATTGCTTCTTAATGTAGGAAATATTAAGCATGTGAGAAGTGTACTAGGCCAAGTACTATTTACTACAGGGATCAGCAACATTTGGCACAGGCCCATCAGGGAAACCCACTGGCAGGCTGGGCTGGGTTGTTTACCGGCAGTGTCCAGGTTCGGCCGATTGCAACTCCCACTGGCCACAGGTCGCCATTCCAGGCCAATGGGGGTTGCAGGAAGCAGTGGCCAGCACATCCCTTGGCCCACGCCGCTTCCCGCAGCCCCAATTAGCCTGAAACGGTGAACCACGGCCACTGGGAGCTGCGATCGGCCAAACCTGCAGATGCTGCAGGTAAACAAACCGTCCCAGCCCACCAGTGCATTTCCCTGACAGGCCGTATGCCAAAAGGTTGCTAATCCCAGATTTACTAGTTTCAGTTAAGTCAGTCTTAACTCCCAGAGTTGAAGAGATTACAAGATTTCATGTTTGGACTGCTCCTATTTTATAGTTGATAATCACAAAGACCCAAGAAATTCACACCAGGGTGAGAATACCATATATTTTCTACAGTGGAAGAACAGTAGGGGTTACTGTGCTTTTATTGCTAGTCATATTTAGCTACACCTGCAAATCTTCTTAATGGAGATACAGCTTATTACCAGCAAAATTTTATTTTTAAAAGCAGTAGTTTATACAAGTTTCCCAAACAAAATAGAGGTACAGCAGCAAGAGGACTTTACTTGCATGACTGCAGCTGCACTGAGGCTTTTGGCAGCATAGCTACGTTGATTATGGAAGTGACATTTTTCTCCACACTCCTAACCAATCTATATGCTAGCAAAAACTTATCTGTAAACCAGGCCTTAGAGTGAAGTGAGGGAGGATAGATACCTACTGTGACAGACCCAGGCCAGTGTGGTACAGGAGTCTGGTAGAGGGCAAATATACTAGTCACTGGCTAAGTAGTTTTCTGTTCCCTGAGTGACTAGAGCAGGGGCTGCACTGGAGTAATCAGGAACCTGCTAGAACCAATTAAGGCAGACAGGCTGATTAGAACACCTGCAGCCAATCAAGGCAGGCTAATCAGGGCACCTGGGTTTAAAAAGGAGCTCACTCCAGTAAGGGGGGAGGAGCTAGAGGAGAGGAAGTGCGTGTGAGGAGCTGGGAGCAAGAGGCACAAAGAGCTGAGAGTGAGAGGGTGTGCTGCTAGAGGACTAAGGAGTACAAGCGTTATCAGACACCAGGAGGAAGATTGTGTGGAGAGGATAAAGAAGGTGTTTGGAGGAGGCCATGGGGAAGTAGCCCCGGGAGGTGTAGCTGTCATGCAGCTGTTACAGGAAGTGCTATAGACAGCTGCAATCCACAGGGCCCTGGGCTGGAACCCGGAGTAGAGGGCGGGCCCAGGTTCCCCCCAAACCTCCCAACTCCTGATCAGACACAGGAGGAGTTGACCCAGACTGTGGGGAAGATCACTGAGGTGAGCAAATCTGCCAATAAGCAGAGGACCCACCAAGGTAGAGGAGGAATTTTGTCAAAACTGGTGTCAGGGGTGGGATCTGGTGTGCACAGCATGGCAGAAGGAGGGTGATTTAAAAAAAAAAAAGTAGACAATTTTTTTTTTTTTTTAACCACAATGGATGACTTAGTATGGGCATTGATACAAGCTACAGCAGCCCAGCAGGAGGCTACCTGTGTCCAGGCAGCTGCCAAACAGGAGGCAGTGCGGCTGCAGCAAGAGACTAATCGCCTGCTGATGGACCAGGCTTCTCAAGACCGAGCTATGTTGCGAGAACTGGTGAACCAGGTAAAGACCCTTACAGAGCTGAACAGCGGCCATAAGAGGACGCAGATCCTACAGGCCAGCCATTGGCTGCAGAAAATGACGCGGGAGGATGATGTAGAAGCATACCTTCTGGTCTTTGAGAAAACAACCCTACGGGAGTCCTGGCCTCGAGATCAGTGGTCTGGCATCCTTGTCCCATTCCTGTGTGGGGAGGCCCAGAAGGCTTACTATGATCTGCCTGAAGAGGCTGCAGCAGACTACTCCCAGCTGAAAGCAGAGATCCTGGCCAGATCTGGGGTAACGACTGCAGTGCGGGCCCAGCGGTATCATGAGTGGAGGTACCAGGAAAATAAAACCTTGCGGTCCCAATTGTATGACCTCATCCATCTCGCACGAAAGTGGTTATGAACGGAGTCCAGAAGAGATACTAGAGGTTCTGGTCATCGACTAATACATGAGGGGACTACCGCCAGACCTTCGTGCCTGGGTAAGCTAGAATGAACCCTCCACCTATGATGAGGTTATTGCACGGGTAGAGAGGCGAAGGACAGCAAGGGAGCTGACCCGACCAGTTAAGGAAGAGGCACCCTGGGTTAAACTAGCAGCACTAAGCCCTAGAGCTCGAGTGACGGGGCCACCAGGAGAGCCCAGGTGGAAAAAGAGAGGAGCTGAAGGCTCACCAGAAGCCACAAAGTCAGAGCACTGAGAGAGAAGAGGATCGAGATGTTAGACTGCCCAAACCAAGAGACCAGGGAATTCCTAAGGCCCCATACAGATGTTATGCTTGCGGGGAGTAGGGACATATAGCTGCACAGTGTCCCAATGCTGAGGAGCCTATGCAGTTCCCTGGGGAACTGGGCAGACTCATGCTCCCTAATCCACCTTGTGGGGGTCTCACTAACCCCACATATGTACACCAGACCAGTAAAGCTAAATGGGGTAGAAACCACAGCACTGGTTAATTCGGGGAGTGCTATCATGCTTGTCTCGGGGAAGCTTGTGAAGTGTAGTCAGCTGCTGCGGGCTAAGCGTACGGGGATAACATGCGTCCATGGGACAGTTGGTTATTACCCCACCATCCCAGTAAAAATTGAGATTCAGGGGAACACTACTGAGGTAGCAGCAGGTGTAGTCCCTAAACTCCCATACCCGTTACTCATAGGGACGGACTTCCCAGGGTTTGGAGACTTACTCCCTGTCGGAGGATTGGAGAAAGAGGGGAATCCTAAAGTTAGTGAGGCTTCCACAGTAGACTGTCAACCCCTAGTCTTCTCTGAAATATCCCCAGATTTATTTTCCATTCCCAGACAGGGTAGAAAGTCGAAAAGGGATAGGAGGGCAGCTAAGGCCTTGGGAACCCGAATTCTGACTCAAAGCCAGAAGGTCGCTCTCGTAGGTAAGCGGACCCGAGCAGCTGAAAAGGACCCCACCCAGGAGGGAAAAGCTCCTGAGTCTGACCCCCACCCTAACGTTCTGAACCAGTAGAGGCAACAGACTGGGCCCCTAGATTTTGGGCAGATTAGCCCCGGAAGAGGAAATTTTGGACGGGACCAGGATGAAGACCCAAGGTACAACAACATTAGAAAGGAGGTGACTGAAATTGTCATAAACAGATAGCTAAGGGTTAATGTCTCTTTCACCTGAAGCACCTGACCAGAGGACCAATCAGGAAACCGGATTTTTTCAACTTTGGGTGGAGGGAATAGTGTGTCTGAGTCTTCTGTCTGCCTGCCTGCTTTCTCTGAGCTTTGGAGAAGTAGTTCTACTTTCTAATTTTCTGTTTTTAAGTGTAAGGACAAAGAGATCAGATAGTAAGTTCTATGGTTTCTTTTCTTTGGTATTTGCATGAATATAAGTGCTGGAGTGCTTTGATTTGTCTTCTTTTTGAATAAGGCTGTTTATTCAATATTCTTTTAAGCAATTGACCCTGTGTTGTATCATCTTAATACAGAGAGCACATTTGTATGTATTTTTCTTTCTTTTTATATAAAGCTTTCTTTTAAGACCTGTTGAAGTTTTCTTTACTTCAGGGAAATTGAGTCTGTACTCACCAGGGAATTGGTGGGAGGAAGAAATCGGGGAGATCTGTGTGTTGGATTGCTAGCCTGATTTTGCATTCCCTCTGGGGGAATAGGAAAGTACTTTTTGTTTCCAGGATTGGGAACAGAGAGGGGGGAGTCTCTCTGTGTAGTTTCACAGAGCTTGTGTCTGTGTATCTCTCCAGGAGCACCTGGAGGGGGGAAGGGAAAAAGGATTATTTCCCTTTGTTGTGAGACTCAAGGGATTTGGGTCTTGGGGTCCCCAGGGAAGGTTTTTCAGGGGGACCAGAGTGCCCCAAAACACTCTAATTTTTTGGGTGGTGGCAGCAGGTACCAGGTCCAAGCTGGTAACTAAGCTTGGAGGTTTTCATACTAACCCCCATATTTTGGACGCTAAGGTCCAAATCTGGGACTAAGGTTATGATATGGTGTAGCAGCGGGTGGGATATAGACAGAATCCAGAAGCCAGTAGGAATATTATATTTTTCTTTTCTCTGCTAAGGGCTTTTTAGCAGAGAGAGAAACAGTTTGGTTTTAAAAGGGAACCAGAGAGAATTTTTTTTTCTGCTCTCTCTGGCAGTTTGTGGCTTGCATGTTAAGCAAGAAGCCATTACCAGACTGTTAAGGGTCTTTTGTCATGCAATAGCCCTCCCATTAGGAGGCAAGTTCCAGCACTATATGAATGCAAATAAAGTGGTTTTTCAGGTTTACTTAACATTGAAAATTAGCTAAAGGCACTGTTGCTAGGCAGACTTCAGGAGGCAACAGAGAACCTGCAGTTCAGAAGATAAACACCGGAGGGCACCCCAACACAAGAAAACAGGAATCATGACTTCTAAGGCAAAAATTGAGGCCGAAGAGCAACTCAAAGAAGCTGAACACAGGCGACAACTGGAAATAAAACAAAAAGAGATGGAGATGAAAGAAAAGGAAGAAAGCATGAAACTGGCAGCCTTCCAAAGAGAACAGGCAGCCCAAGAGGCAGCACACAAAAGAAAACTAGAAGAAGAAGAGGTAGCCTACCGAAGGAAACAAGCAGAAGAAGAGTTGGCCTACAGAAGGAAGCAAGAAGAAGAGGAGGCGGCCCACCACCGAGAAATGGAAAAACAACAAAAAGAGAATGAAGAGAAGGAAAAACAGAGAAAACATGAACTGGAGTTGGCAAAAGCTGGGCTGCATGTGCCAGCCAACCCTAACAACCCGGCGCCAATTATTGCTCCACAGCACAGGAAATTTCCCACCTACAAGGCAGGTGATGACACCGAGGCCTTCTTGGAAAATTTTGAAAGAGCCTGTCTTGGGTACAGCATTCCCGAAGACCAGTACATGGTAGAATTAAGGTCACAGCTCAGTGGACCTTTAGCAGAGGTGGCAGCTGAAATGCCTAAGCAGCAAATGAATGACTATAAACTTTTTCAAACCAAGGCCAGATACAGAATGGGGATAACCCCAGATCATGCCCGTCGGCGTTTCAGAACCCAAAAGTGGAAACCAGAGGTGTCATTTCCCAAACACGCCTACTACATTGCAAAAAACTATGAGGCCTGGATAACAGGAAACAACATTCAAACCTTGGAAGAACTGCACCTCCTCATACAAATGGAGCAGTTCTTGGATGGTGTTCCTGAAGACATCACACGGTACATACAAGATGGAAATCCCAAAGATATCACTGAGGCGGGGGAGATTGGAGCCAAATGGATGGAACTGGCAGAAAGCAAGAAAGCTACTGTCAAGGGGAACGATTACCCCAGGGGGCACACAGACCATTAACCCTACAACCGAGGACAGCCAAAGACCCCACATACCACCCAAGTAAAGCCACACATACCCTACCCTTCAACCTCACCAGTCTCCAGTAACTCACCTCGGCCCACTGACCCATCAGATGGAAGATGCTTTAAGTGTAATGAACTGGGACATATCAAGGCCAACTGTCCAAAGAACACCATGCGAGTGCAATTCATTACACCACCATCACACCAAAGATCCCCAGGCCCGGATGCCTCTCAAATACCCTTGGAGCGAAGGGAAAATTTGAGAGTGGGCGGAAAGAAGGTTACTGCGTGGAGAGACACGGGGGCACAAGTGTCAGCTATCCACCAATCCTTCGTTGACCCCAAATTCATCAACCCAAAGGCCAAAGTTACAATTTACCCCTTCATGTCACAAGCTGTAGACTTGCCTACAGCTCAACTGCCTGTCCAGTACAAAGGCTGGTCAGGAATGTGGACTTTTGCAGTCTATGACAATTATCCTATCCCCATGCTACTGGGGGAAGACTTGGCCAACCAGGTGAGGCGGGCCAAGAGAGTGGGAATGGTTACACGTAGCCAAACCAGGCAAGCTTCCAGACCCATTCCTGTTCCTGAACCGTCCACAGAGGCCCCGTCTGTGTTACCAGAGACCCAGACAGAGGTAGTGGACCCGGATTCCATGCCTACCACTGAAACAGCCACAGCATCTCCAGTCCCAGGCCCGGAACTGGAACAGCAACCAGCACCAGCAAGTACAACCACATCTTCAAACTCAACGCCAGAGGGCGCCAGCGAGCCACAACTGGCAGAAGCAACAGACAGCCATACCCAAAAGGCTCAGCCAGAGCCTGAAATACCCTCAGGTGCACCAGCGGAGAGCGGTTCACCAGCAACGGAAACAACCCCATCACCTACATCGCTTCCAGAGGGACCAAGCCCAAGTCCACAGTCTGAGGAAGAACTGGTGACCCCAGCCTCAAGGGAACAGTTCCAGACTAAGCAGGAAGCGGATGACAGCCTTCAGAAAGCTTGGGCGGCGGAACGGAGCACCCCACCGCCTCTCAGCTCTTCTAATCGATCCCGGTTTGTTATAGACCAAGGACTTTTATACAAGGAAATTCTTTCTGGTGGACACCGGGAAGAATGGCAGCCGCAAAAACAGTTGGTGTTCCAACTAAGTACCGGGGGAAGCTCTTAAGCTTAGCCCATGATCATCCCAGTGGCCATGCTGGGGTGAACAGAACCAAAGACCGGTTGGGGAAGTCCTTCCACTGGGAGGGGATGGGCAAGGACGTTGCCAAGTATGTCCGGTCTTGTGAGGTATGCCAAAGAGTGGGAAAGCCTCAAGACCAGGTCAAGGCCCCTCTCCAGCCACTCCCCATAATTGAGGTCCCATTTCAGCGAGTAGCTGTGGATATTCTGGGCCCTTTCCCAAAAAAGACGCCCAGAGGAAAGCAGTACGTACTGACTTTAGTGGACTTTGCTACCCGATGGCCGGAAGCAGTAGCTCTAGGCAACACCAGGGCTAACACTGTGTGCCTGGCCTTAACAGACATCTTTGCCAGGGTAGGTTGGCCCTCCGACATCCTTACAGATTCAGGGTCTAATTTCCTGGCAGGGACCATGGAAAAACTGTGGGAAACTCATGGGGTGAATCACTTGGTTGCCACCCCGTACCACCATCAAACCAATGGCCTGGTGGAAAGGTTCAATGGAACTTTGGGGGCCATGATACGAAAATTCATCAACGAATTCTCCAATAATTGGGACCTAGTGTTGCAGCAGTTGCTGTTTGCCTACAGGGCTGTGCCACATCCCAGTTTAGGGTTTTCACCATTTGAACTTGTGTATGTCCACGAGGTTAAGGGGCCATTACAGTTGGTGAAGCAGCAATGGGAGGGGTTTACGCCTTCTCCAGGAACTAACATTCTGGACTTTGTAAGCAACCTACAAAGCACCCTCCGACACTCTTTAGCCCTTGCTAGAGAGAACCTAAAGGATGCTCAAGAAGAGCAAAAGGCCTGGTATGACAGACATGCCAGAGAACGTTCCTTCAAGGTAGGAGACCAGGTTATGGTCTTGAAGGCGCAACAGGCCCATAAGATGGAAGCATCATGGGAAGGGCCCTTCACGGTCCAAGAGCGCCTGGGAGCTGTAAACTACCTCATAGCATTTCCCAATTCCTCACTAAAGCCTAAAGTGTACCATGTTAATTCTCTCAAGCCTTTCTATTCCAGAGATTTACAGGGTTGTCAGTTTACAGTCCAGGGAGATGATGCTCAGTGGCCTGACGGTGTCTACTACGACGGAAAAAAAGACGGTGGCGTGGAAGAGGTGAACCTCTCAACCACCCTGGAACGTCTGCAGCGGCAACAAATCAAGGAGCTGTGCACTAGCTTCGCCCCATTGTTCTCAGCCACCCCAGGACGGACTGGACGGGCATACCACTCCATTGATACAGGTAATGCTCACCCAATCAGAACCCCACCCTACCGAGTGTCTCCTCATGCCCAAGCTGCTATAGAACGGGAGATCCAGAACATGCTACAGATGGGTATAATCCGCTCATCTACCAGTGCATGGGCATCTCCAATGGTTCTGGTACCCAAACCAGATGGGGAAATACGCTTTTGCGTGGACTACCGTAAGCTAAATGCTGTAACTCGTCCGGACAACTATCCAATGCCACGTACCGATGAGCTATTGGAAAAGTTGGGACGTGCCCAGTTCATCTCTACAATAGACTTAACCAAGGGGTACTGGCAAGTACCGCTAGATGAACCTGCCAAGGAGAGGTCAGCATTCGTCACCCATGCGGGGGTGTATGAATTCAATGTCCTTCCTTTCGGCCTTCGAAATGCACCCGCCACCTTCCAGAGGCTGGTAGATGGTCTACTAGCTGGACTGGGAGAATTTGCAGTTGCCTACCTCGATGATGTGGCCATTTTTTCAGACTCCTGGCCCGAACACCTACTACACCTGGAAAAGGTCTTTGAGCGCATCAGGCAGGCAGGACTAACTGTTAAGGCCAAAAAGTGTCAAATAGGCCAAAACAGAGTGACTTACCTGGGGCACCAGGTGGGTCGAGGAACCATAAACCCCCTACAGGCCAAGGTGGATGCTATCCAAAAGTGGCCTGTCCCACGGTCCAAGAAGCAGGTCCAATCCTTCTTAGGCTTGGCCGGATACTACAGGCGATTTGTACCACACTACAGCCAAATCGCTGCCCCATTGACCGACCTGACCAAAAAGACCCAGCCAAATGCCGTTAAGTGGACTGATGAGTGTCAAAAGGCCTTTACCCAACTTAAGGCAACGCTCATGTCTGACCCTGTGCTCAGGGCCCCGGACTTTGACAAGCCATTCCTAGTAACCACAGATGCATCTGAGCGTGGTATAGGAGCAGTGCTCATGCAGGAAGCAACAGATCACAACTTCCATCCTGTCGTGTTTCTCAGCAAGAAACTGTCTGAGAGGGAAAGTCACTGGTCAGTCAGTGAAAAGGAATGCTATGCCATTGTGTACGCCCTGGAAAAGCTACGCCCATATGTTTGGGGACGGCGGTTCCAACTACAAACTGACCATGCTGCACTAAAGTGGCTTCATACTGCCAAGGGGAATAACAAGAAACTTCTTCGTTGGAGTTTAGCTCTCCAAGATTTTGATTTTGAAATTCAACACATCACAGGAGCTTCTAACAAAGTAGCTGATGCACTCTCCCGTGAGAGTTTCCCAGAATTCAGTAGTTAAAAAGTGTTCTTAAAATATAGAAGTCTGTTAGTTATATACTTAGGAGTATATGTAAAGGTGTATGTGTTGTATTACTCTGTTTATTTTCAAGTTCTAGAAGGAAATCGCCGCCAGTGAGCTTCCCCACTGTCTGCAATTTGGGGGGCGTGTCATAAACAGATAGCTAAGGGTTAATGTCTCTTTCACCTGAAGCACCTGACCAGAGGACCAATCAGGAAACCGGATTTTTTCAACTTTGGGTGGAGGGAATAGTGTGTCTGAGTCTTTTGTCTGCCTGCCTGCTTTCTCTGAGCTTTGGAGAAGTAGTTCTACTTTCTAATTTTCTGTTTTTAAGTGTAAGGACAAAGAGATCAGATAGTAAGTTCTATGGTTTCTTTTCTTTGGTATTTGCATGAATATAAGTGCTGGAGTGCTTTGATTTGTCTTCTTTTTGAATAAGGCTGTTTATTCAATATTCTTTTAAGCAATTGACCCTGTGTTGTATCATCTTAATACAGAGAGCACATTTGTATGTATTTTTCTTTCTTTTTATATAAAGCTTTCTTTTAAGACCTGTTGAAGTTTTCTTTACTTCAGGGAAATTGAGTCTGTACTCACCAGGGAATTGGTGGGAGGAAGAAATCGGGGAGATCTGTGTGTTGGATTGCTAGCCTGATTTTGCATTCCCTCTGGGGGAATAGGAAAGTACTTTTTGTTTCCAGGATTGGGAACAGAGAGGGGGGAGTCTCTCTGTGTAGTTTCACAGAGCTTGTGTCTGTGTATCTCTCCAGGAGCACCTGGAGGGGGGAAGGGAAAAAGGATTATTTCCCTTTGTTGTGAGACTCAAGGGATTTGGGTCTTGGGGTCCCCAGGGAAGGTTTTTCAGGGGGACCAGAGTGCCCCAAAACACTCTAATTTTTTGGGTGGTGGCAGCAGGTACCAGGTCCAAGCTGGTAACTAAGCTTGGAGGTTTTCATACTAACCCCCATATTTTGGACGCTAAGGTCCAAATCTGGGACTAAGGTTATGATAGAAATAGATGGGGTCCCTGTGGCGGGAGAACACAGGGACCAGGACCCTACTTCATAATGAAGAAGAATCTCTTATACCGAGTTGCATCAGTACAGGGGCAGAAGGTACAGCAGATCTTAGTACCTCAAAACCACCAGAACGCTGTATTAAGTCTTGCGCATAGTCATCTTTTTGGGGGGCACTTGGGGGTAGAGAAGACCCTGGCACGAGTCCTACGACAGTTCTTCTGGCCTGGAGTATATGAAGAAATGCGAAGGTACTGTGCATCCTGCCCGGAGTGTCAGCTGCACAGTCCCCGTCCCCACCTGAGGGCACCTTTAGAACTCCTTCCTATCATAGAGGTCCTCTTTGAGCGAATAGCCATGGACCTAGTGGGACCCCGGGAGAAGACTGTTCGGGGCCACCAATATATACACTTGTTGTTTTGGACTATGCTACGCGCTACCCAGAAGCCGTCCCCCTACGGAACACAGCCTCTAAAACGATAGCCAAAGAGTTGGTGGGGATCTTTGCCCGAATGGGGCTACCAAAGGAGATATTAACAGACCAAGGAACCCCATTTATATCAAAGCTAATGAAGGACCTCTGTACGCTGCTCCATATACATACCCTGAGAACTTTAGTTTACCATCAACAGACTGATGTGTTGGTAGAAAGGTTTAATCAAACCCTCAAGGCTATGATAAGGAAAGTGCTAAGTCGGGACGGGAAGGACTGGGTCACCCTACTGCCCTACCTTATGTTCGCTATCCAGGAGGTACCTCAGGCCTCAACTGGGTTTTCCCCATTCGAGTTATTATACGGACGTCACCTCCGTGGCATACTAGATATCGCCAAAGAGATTTGGGAAGAGGAACCCAATGAGGGGAGAAATATAATAGAACATGTAATACAGATGCGAGACCGGATAGACCGTGTCACCCCTATTGTATGGGAACATTTGGAAAAGGCACAGGAGGCCCAGAGAACCCATTGCAATTGCCAGGCAGAAGTCCGACAGTTCCAACCAGGGGATTGAGTGATGGTGTTGGTACCCACGGCAGAAAGCAAGCTTCTGGCCCAATGGCAGAGGCCCTATGAGGTGGTTGAACCCATGGGGGAAGTAACCTACAAGGTGCGGCAGCTAGGACGCCGAAAACAAGAACAGATTTATCACATCAACTTTCTGAAACCCTGGCATGCACAAGAGGCATGCATAACTATCCAAAAAGACCTAACCCAGGAAAACAAGCCTTCCAAACAGGTGAGAGTATCTCCCGATTTAACACCAGACCAGAAGAATGAGGTGTCTGAGATGATCTTCCGGAACCAAGATGTGTTCTCGACAAAAGCGGGTCGAACAACCGAGACATATCACCACATCGTCACGAACCCTGGGGCCAGAATAAACAATGAGGCCCTATCGGGTGCCAGCGGCCAAAAGAGAGGAAATAAAAGCAGAAGTAAAAAAAATGCTGGAGTTGGGGATCATCGAAGAATCCCACAGTCAGTGGTCCAACCCAATCGTGCTGGTGCCCAAACCTGATGGCACAACAAGGTTTTGCAACGACTTCCAGTGACTAAATGAAGTATCCCAGTTCGATGCGTACCCCATGCCTCGCATAGATGAGCTAGTGGACCGTCTGGGGAATGCCCGGTACTTGACTACCCTAGACTTGACAAAAGGGTACTGGCAGATTCCCCTTGTGGAAGATGCAAAGCAAAAGACTGCATTCTATACACCAGAGGGTCTTTCAATATACTGTCCTCCCTTTTGGGCTACATGGGGCCCCAGCTACTTTCCAGCACCTCATGGACAAGCTATTATGCCCGCATAACAGGTATGCTGCTGCCTACTTGGACGATGTGGTCATTCATACCCCTGACTGAGAAACCCACCTAGAGAAGGTGGAGGTAGTCCTTGATACCTTCAGGCAAGCTGGCCTTACAGCAAACCCTGCCACGTGCGCTGTAGGGTTTACAGAGGCCAAATATCTTGGCTACGTTGTGGGAAAACTCCACCAGAGAGGTCCTTTGGGGCCATCTGCCTGTCTCAAGTCAGGATAAAGGAGGAGGGCTGGGCGTGGGGCTAGCAACTCCACCTCATAAAAAATCAACCTGCTAAAGAAACGCCAACAATAGAGACAGAGACTTTTACCCTGGAAAAAGAACGGTCTTGAACTCGAAGATGCATGACGCTGGGTGGTAAAATCCATGAGGAAGCCACTAAGCCGATTACCCTTCTTGCAACCAGGAGGATTACCATAGGCACATGGAACGCGAGGACCATGTACGAGTCAGGAAAGACGGTGCAGGTTGCAGCAGAGATGAGGAGCAACAACCTGACCCTATTAGGCATTAGCGAGACAAGATGGACGCAAGCGGGACAGAGACGACTGTTGACAGGAGAGCTGTTGCTGTATTCAGGACATGAAGAGAGCGACGCACCCCACACACAGGGAGTAGGCTTCATGTTGTCCAAGCAGGCACAGAGAGCACTGATTGGTTGGGAAGCACATGGTCCCAGGATCATCACAGCATCCTTCAGAACTAAAATGAAGAAGATTAAGATGAATGTTGTTCAGTGCTACGCTCCAACTAATGACAGCGAAGAGGAGGACAAAGATTATTTTTACAACAGACTCCAGAAAATATTAGAGATTCTCCCAGACAAAGACACCATCATCCTTATGGGAGACTTCAATGCCAAAATTGGACCTGACAACACAGGATATGAACAAGTCATGGGGACCCACGCTCTGGGAGAGATGAGTGACAATGGAGAGAGATCTGTGGATCTATGTGCACTGAACAACCTGGTCATAGGAGGTAGCATCTTTCCTCACAAGCGGATCCACAAGAGTACCTGGGTATCACCAGCAGGCATGACAGAAAATCAGATTGATCATGTCTGCATTAGCAAGAAGTTCAGAAGATCCTTGCAGGACGTTAGAGTTAGAAGAGGAGCAGACGCGGCGTCCGACCATCACTTAGTGGTGGCCAGATTGAAGCTGAAGCTGAAAAAGAACTGGATAGACGCGTCAGACAGAAGAGTGAAGTACAACATCAGCCTTCTGAAGGACCATAAGACCAAGGAAGATTTTGGACTGACGCTGAAGAATAAGTTTTCAGTATTACAGGATCGGTCTGAGGAAGAGGAAGACAGTGTACTGAACAGATGGCAGAAGGTGAGACACACACTTAGGTCAGTATGCCAGGAAGTGCTTGGAATTAAGAAACACCAGCAGAAAGAGTGGATCACAGCAGAGACCTCGATCAAGACAGAAGACAGAAAGAAGAAGGCAGCAGTAAATAACAGCAGGACTAGAGCAGCAAAGGCCAAAGCTCAAAAAGAGTATGCTGAAGCCCATAGAGCAATGAAGAGAAATATCAGGAAGGACAAGAGAGAGTATATGGATGAACTGGCAGCAGAAGCGGAGCAGGCAGCATACAGCGGTAATATGAAACAGCTGTATGATACTACCAAGCGACTGTCTGGAAAGTTCAGCAAGCCAGAACGTCCCGTTAAACACAAGCAGGGAAAGTCTATAACAGGAATAGAACAGATAAACAGATGGGCGGAGCACTTTGAGGAACTCCTGAACAGACCAGCACCACCAAATCCACCAGATATCAACCCAGCCAACGAGGACCTCCCAATTAATTGTGATAAGCCAACCAGAGACGAGATCAGAAAAGCCATCACCATGAGGAAGAATAGGAAGGCGGCTGGACCTGATGACATCCCAGCAGAGGCCCTGAAAGCAGACCTGGATGCTTCAGTGGAAATGCTGTACCCCCTCTTTGAGAAGATATGGGAAGAAGTGATTCTGGTAGACTGGAAAGAGGGATCTCTCATCAAAATCCCCAAGAAAGGAGATCTTAGCAACTGTGCCAATTAGAGAGGAATCACACTCTTGTTGGTGCCAGGGAAGGTCTTCAATCGAGTCCTCTTAGAGAGAATGAAGGATGCCGTCGATCCACAGCTACGAGATGAACAAGCAAGTTTCCGGCAGAATAGATCATGCACGGACCAGATAGCAATGCTTCGCATCATAGTCGAGCAGTCTATGGAGTGGAACTCCTCGTTGTACATCAACTTCGTTGATTATGAGAAAGCGTTCGATAGCGTGGATCGAGAGACCCTCTGGAAGCTCCTTCGGCACTACGGCATCCCAGCAAAGGTGGTCAACCTGATCAAGAACTCATATGACGGTATACACTGTAGAGTGATCCATGGAGGGCAACTTACTAACAGCTTCCAGGTGCAAACTGGAGTCAGGCAAGGATGCTTGTTGTCACCACTTCTTTCTCCTCGTCATCGATTGGATTATGAAGACATCCACTTACGAGCGTAGGAACGGAATCCAGTGGACATTGTGGACCCAGCTTGATGACCTGGACTTTGCACTCCTTTCACACAGTAAACAGCAGATGCAAGAGAAGACCAACGTAGTGGCAGCCACGTCATCACAGGTTGGCCTCAACATTCACAAGGACAAGACCAAGATCCTTAGGATTAACTCCATCAGCAATGACCCAGTCACACTGAATGGAAGCCCCCTGGAAGAAGTGCAGTTCTTCACCTACCTAGGTAGCATCATCGACCAGCAGGGTGGCACAGAAGCAGACATCAAAGTAAGGATTGGTAAGGCAAGAGCAGCCTTCTTACAGCTCAAGAACATCTGGAGCTCCAGAGAGCTGTCTTTGGCAATAAAAATTCGACTGTTCAACTCCAATGTGAAATCAGTCCTACTGTATGGAGCTGAAACCTGGAGGACAACCAAAACAACCATCAGGAAGATCCAGACCTTCATTAATAGCTGCCTCAGAAGGATTCTCCAGATCCGCTGGCCAGACACCATCAGTAACATCCACCTCTTGGAGAGGACCTGTCAACTCCCAGCAGAGGAAGAAATCAGAAGGAGAAGGTGGGGTTGGATAGGACATACACTACGTAAGCAGCCAACTAACATCACCAGACAGGCACTGCGGTGGAACCCCCAAGGCAAGCGGAAAAGAGGCCATCCAAGAAACACCTGGCGACGCGACCTTCAGGCTGATAGCAAAAAAATGGGCTATACCTGGAACCAGCTAGAGCGAATGGCCCAGGATAGAGGACTCTGGAGATCTGTGGTTGGCAGCCCATACCCCGATTGGGGTGACAGGCATGAGTGAGTGACATTGTGGGAAAAGGTCTGGTAAAACCCCAAGTGAACAAGTTGGAGGCCATCCAAAATTAGCCCCGACCACATCGCAAGAAACAAGTCTGGGCATTCCTAGGTGTAGTAGGGTATTACCGACTATTTATCCCCCACTTTGCCACAAGGGCAAGCCCCCTGATAGACCTAGTGAAAGCCCATGGACCTGATCTGGTGAGATGGTCTGATGCAGCAGAGGAAGCATTCACAGACCTACGGACTGCTCTCTGCAGTAACCCTGTACTGATAGCCCCTGATTTCACCAAGGAATTTATCCTGCAGACAGATGCATCGGAAGTAGGGTTGGGGGCCATCCTATCACAGATGGTCAGGGAAGAGGAACACCCAGTTCTCTACTTCAGTAGGAAACTCCTTCCGTGGGAACAAAAATATGCAGTGGTGAAGAGACTGCCTCGCCCTAAAATGGGCCATGGAAGCATTGCGCTACTACTTGCTCGGGCACAGATTTGTCCTCGTGACCGACCATGCCCCTCTTCAATGAATGCAGCAGAACAAGGAGACCACCACAAGGGTGACCAGGTGGTTCTTATCCCTCCAACCTTTCCAGTTCCGTGTGCAACACAGCAGGAAGCTGTCACGGTAATGCCGATGGCTTGTCACGTGTCCACTGTCTGGCATCCCAAGCTGCCCAACCCCTTGGTGTTGAGCAGGGGGGAGGGATATGTGACAGACCCAGGCCAGTATGGTACACAAGTCTGGTAGAGGGCAAATATACTAGTCACTGGCTGAGTAGTTTTCTGTTCCCTGAGTGACTAGAGCAGGGGCTGCACTGGAGTAATCAGGAACCTGCTAGAACCAGTTAAGGCAGACAGGCTGATTAGAACACCTGCAGCCAATCAAGGCAGGCTAATCAGGGCACCTGGGTTTAAAAAGGAGCTCACTCCAGTCGGGGGGGAGCAGCTAGAGGAGAGGAAGTGTGTGTGAGGAGCGGGGAGCAAGAGGAACAAGGAGGTGAGAGTGAGAGGCTGTGCTGCTGGAGGACTACGGAATACAAGTGTTATCAGACACCAGGAAGAAGGTCTTGTGGTGAGGATAAATGTGTTTTGAGGAGGCCATGGGGAAGTAGCCCAGGGAGTTGTAACTGTCATGCAGTTGTTACAAGAGGCATTATAGACAGCTGCAATCCACAGGGCCCTGGGCTGGAACCCGGAGTAGAGGGCGGGCCCGGGTTCCCCCCAAACCTCCCAACTCCTGATCAGACATAGGAGTTGATCCAGACTGTGGGGAAGATCACTGAGGTGAGCAAATCTGCCAATAAGCGCAGGACCCACCAAGGTAGTGGAGGAACTTTGTCACACTACCTAACATGGTTCTTCTAAAGTGTACTGCTTCTTGTTTGTGGAATTCCAGTATAGTCTTAAGGAATTAGTGGGCAGCTGGTATTTTCATTTCAATTCAGTTAGTACATGAGAGAACAGATACTATGCACTGCCAGAAGTGCGTGGAGAAGCTTGTACTGCTCTCTCTCTCTCGAACATGGAGATTTCTGTAGTGAAAAAGAGTAATTCAGCTCCAATACTGATTAAATTCTGTTTCTCAGCTGAAGCTAGCAACAAGTGAACATACTTGTTCACTATTTGAGCTTATGATGTGGAAAGACTGTAAATGAACATTCAAAATGGTAGTTTGTAACTAATCATGCTGGCTATAAAGAATTCACTTTGCCCAATGTTTTTTTAAACTATGGGAGGAGGGAGGGAAGTAAGCAGATAAGTATGCAAAATTCATTGGCTACCCTGAATTTGAAAGATACTGGTGACACCTCTTGGATTGAGGATATCTTCCAAGCATCAGCTGGGAAAAAAAAAAAAAAAATCATTTTCTGCAGTTCTAGTCCCCTGAATTTAAGATGTAAACAGTTAATATAAATAAAGCAAATGTAATACGAATTGTAAGTTTAATAGGAAGTCTTAGGTTACAGATTGCTTAACACACGTTTATATTAAAGTTTCAATACACTAATCCAGGGGACTATTCAAGTGCTTTACTGGATCAGACTCTAAAATGGAAACTGCATGTAGTAGCTATTTTGAAGTTCACCATTTGCTCATAGAAAAAAAAATTAGTATTTGGTTTGTTTTCCAGTTCAGCAAATCTGTTACACATCAGTACATACCCTCATTGATCATCATTTTTATGTATTCTTTTAAGAGCAAGAATGTAAATTGTGTGAATTTTTAAACTATATAGCTTATAATGGGGAGAGGGGGTCATGGCTAGACATCCATTACAAGGTTATTAGTATGTTAAATCCATTCCCTAATTAGTATTCAGTGCAACATTAAACAAGACAAAGATTTACAATGCAAAACAAACCAACACTACATATTTGCTACAAAGCTTAAGAAAAAAAACTTGTGAAATAAGTGACAATTTAAATATTTAAAGTTCTTCCTCAAATAAAACAGAAAAGTTTGCACTATACTTGATTCTGCAACTGCTGTACTCCAAAATAAGCCATATGGAATTTGCTTGAACCATCTTAAAACTTTGAAATTACTAAACCAGCTGTGTACATCTAAAACAGAATACACCAATTGCAAAACCAGGAATGAATCAAACTTATCTAAGAGGATTTGTAAAGCCTTCCCCACTAAAGTTACTACTTTTCTTGCTCTTCCAGATGAGTAATGGGTTCTTGTAGTGCACTATTCTGTCTATAGATAAAGGCATTGTTTACAGCTCCGAATTCTCCCAGCTGTTCAAGCGAAGAAACACAGGGATCATGATCCTTTAACATATCTGGTAACTTGCACAACTTCTCCTGAAGGCGACGAGAACGCCTAACAGGGGTCAAGAATTTTATATCTTTAACAGCAGAGTCATTTGCCTCACACTGCATCTTCTTCTTCACACTTCAGAAAAGAAAAAAGAAAAAAAAACACAAAACACACACATTTGTGGATTAAAGATGCATATTGAGCCACGTTTAGTCTTACTGTCTTTCTATGGAAACAAGTCTGTCAGAGACCATACAAACAGAAAGCCATGTTTCCTGCCTTAGCCAACTGTACCCTCCCATTTCCCCCCTCCCCAGCAAAAAGAGAAGATAATGACCATATGCCATGCCCCCAGAAGCTAAATCCAGAGAAGTACATTTTAAGCACTAAATTCATTTTGCCCAAGGATAGAGTTCTTTTCCATTACGATTGCTAGTCAAGAATTGCTCCAAGCAACACACACATATCCACCTGACTTTTTCCTAGCTCCTCCACAGAGTGTACAGCCTTCTACACCAGGCATGCAGCAATTCAGGTTCCAAAGCTGGGCAGGACTTCCCATAAGTATATGATGTATTTTGGGTATCCTGAGCAGGGGAAGCTCTGCTTCGTAGTGTTCAGGGTAAGGATCTAGGCTCTTCAGTGTTAACTCCCCGAGGCAAAGAATTAAATTTTGTGACTAATAAGAGCCAATAAAAGGTGTGGAGACAACTGATATTTATGCCAAAAGAAAAGCCAAGACAGATGGCTTGTGTCAGTTTGCGAGATTTGAGTTGTGACAGGCCTATAAAGAGTCTTTCCTTTAGATGCAAACGCTCTTCTCCACCCATTCATCCCAATGGTGAAAGGAGAAGCAGCTCTCAAAAGATTAGACTCTTGGAATTCCAGTTCCAAACTGGATGTTCACTAATGCAGGATGTTTGATGTATTGCAGTTGTGATAGAAATATATATCACGGTTTCCTCAGACACTGTGAAAGTGCAGGAACTTCTAAAATTACCATAAGTGATCTTACCTTTCTAAGTATGGAGTGGTTGACAAATTGTATTTAATTAAATAAGACCCCTCCTTTTCTTTTTCAGGCGTCTTAAATTCTAAGTTTGCATCTTTTATTGTATCTTCAGTTTTGTAGTTTTCAGACTTAGTTTGTTCTTTGTACTTTATTCTGTGCTTTTTACTTTCTTTAGGTAAGGTCTCTTGTCTTGACTTCAAGGATGAATCTGTTTCCTCTTTCTTGATCACTTCATTGCTAATCTCTGCCTTCTCTTCATCATTCAAGTTGAGCTCTTTGAAGACTTCCTCTACATTCTCTGTGGAAGAGTTAGCTTCTTTGCTGATAACCTCTTCCTTCACACATTCCTCTGAAAGTTAAAGTTAGAAATAGGGACACAGTCATGATTAGTTGCAATTAAGAATCTAGTAACTAGCAGCAGAGTGTAAAACAAGATGCAAAAAGTCAGTGGTTTCTTCAGTAACCAGTAAGGCGTATCTTTGAAATTCTAGAGCTTGTGCACACCAAACCATTTTTACAACAATCTATTGCACAATAGTGTTTCATAGACCTTAGTTTCACCTACATTGCTAAAATCACATTTTCCCCACAAGCAAGTTGAATTATCACAAACCACAATGGCCTAAATTTTCAAAGGCAAATAATTATTTGGAATGGTCAACCTGACATACCTGAAAGCAGCCTGATTTTCAGGTGGCAGGTATATAGTACTTTGAGGGAAAAAACCACCACACTAGGCACCTTTAATTCATCATACTGGATGATTCCTCAGCAGGAATTTGCAGGTGGTTGCTGATACTTTTGTGCCAATCAAGAGAATCTTCCCCAGTTACTGATTTTAGCCCCTGACATTTCTGAAACATTTGAACCTCAGGCTGAAGAGGCTAGACACCACTGACAGTCAGTGAAGAATAAAAATTGGGGGGGGGGGGGGGGAATCTATATATGATTGGGACTCCCTGTCTGCCAGTATCACTTATCACTATTGGCAACATGCCAGCAGCTGAGGAGGAATCAGTAAGTTTTAATCAAACTCTGCATTGTGTTTCAGACAACTTGAAGTTTAGACACTAAATAGATCAGCTTCCATACCTTATGACTGACAGAGTGCACCCTGTTTTTTAAAAAGGGTAACACAGTAGTTCTCAAACTTTTGTACTGGTGACCCCTTTCATATAGCAAGCCTCTGAATGTGACCCCCCCGTTATAAATTAAAAAAAAACACTTTTATACATTTAAACACCATTATAAATACTGGATGCAAAGCAGGGTTTGCTTTGTGATCACCCCTCCCCCCCACACAATAACTTCACAACCCCGAGGGGTCCCAACCCCTGGTTTATCTGACTCTGTGAATAAAATGTTAACCTTAAATTAACTGAAAGAAAAAGTGTATTCAATCTTACCAACAACTGACTTTAGAAGATTTTCAGTATTCTTCATAATATCTGCTACTGTGTGTCGTAACTCATCCTTAGGCTGGAAGAAAAGTTGCTTCCATTAATGGCCCATAAAGTCAGCTCTGAGAGACTGATTTTTATAGTTCCTACTTAGTTATTCTAGAGTTTAATGTGGAAATAGAACTTAAGGTGATGCAGACTGCATCACTTTAAGTTATATTATGAACATTACAATTGGTTAACTATTGTAAACAGAGTTAGAAAGATTAGATTTTTATTGGTAAATGTTGATTTCAACATACTGCTTGCACACACAGACAAAATGAAGAAAAATTTTTCCATCACAACCAAAATTTATAGATAGGCAAAGTCAGAAACATGCTGGTTGAGAACTTAGTTTGATTTAAGAATATTTAGTGTATATATTTTGGTATGCGACATTGACAATTTGTATTTTTAAACAATTACAAAGCTTTAAACTTTTTGAATCTCAGCATCCACGGTCATTAAATAATTCTCCCCGCAACCTGAAATTTTAAACCCAAAACAAAACCAAGAACTGAAAATTTAAGTGATAAAAACTGAAAAAATGCTTAAACATTGATATTAGCCATCAATTGTACGAACGTAAACACCAAATTCTGCTAAAACTAATTATAAATCCTTATGTTAATGCAGTTTGAACATGAGTCAAAGTGTGCAAGCAAGGATTGCAACACACTTTGCCACACTGCATATGATTCATCCTGTACAATGTGGTAGCATTACTGGTCCTACTGGAACCTGAGTTTTTGCATACAAAGTACTGTGTTTCTTTTGCAACCTTAAATGTTAGCTGATCCTATAAATAAAAGTAACAAGAACATCTAAGTAACATTAGAAGTTAGAGACAAGGTAGGTGAAGTAAAATTGTTATTGGAACAACTTCTGTTGGAGAGAGAGAGAAGCTTTTGAGCTACACAGTGCTCTTCAGGTCTTCTGTGTCACAGCTAAATAGAATATCTATTGGACTGATCTTGTAAGGCAGTGGTTTTCAAACCGTGGGTTATGACCCAGAACTGGGTCATGGAATGGAAGGGACTGGGTTGCGGTGGCTCCGGTCAGCGTCAGTGGTGCTGCCTGGCTACGGCAGGCTAGTCTCTACCTGTTCCTACACCGCGTTGCACCCCGGCAGCAGCCAGCAGCAGGTCCCACCCCTCCTAGGAGCTGTACCTGCTGCTGGCTGCTTCCAGGGCGCAGCGTGGTCTGTGGTGCCAGGACTGGCGGGAAGCCTGCCTCTGCACCCTGGCTGCGTCACTGACCAGGAGCCACCAGAGGCAAGCCCACACCCCAAACCCCTCATCCCCAGCTCCGCTAAGTAGCAGGCACCAATTTTCTTCAACTAGGTAGACAGAAAAAAAACCCACCACCATTTGAAAACCACTGTTCTAAGGGATCTTTCAAGGTGAAGTGGTCTGTAAACACTCCTGTAGTCATATGACAAAAGAGAGGGCTAGTATGTTACAGATTGTTGTAATGAGCCATAAAACCAGTGTCTTTATTAAGACCATTATTTTTAGTGTCTAGCAAAGTTATGAATTTAAGCTCCCAGGCTCATGTTTGGAAGCCACTAAGCCCCCGCCCCCATTGTCACATGACTACAGGGGCCTTAGCAGGCCATTTCACATTAAATGGTCCCTTGACACAGAGGTTCTCAACCTTTTTTTCATTTGCAAACCTCTAAAATTTTGAATGGGGGTGCAGATCTCTTTGGAAATTTATTGTCTGTATATATAGTTGAATTCTGTTCAGTCAGTTTTCAGTCTAAATCTTTTGCAGCCTATGTCGAAGGCAGAGGTTCCCAAAATGTGGGTTGCACCCCCCAGGAGCCTTCAGGGGGACATGGCGAGTCTGGGCCAGCCCCCATGGGGGGCAGGGAGGGAGCACCACCCCACCCCTCCACAGCCACAGCCTCAGCTCCTATCCTTGGGCTTGCCCCACCTGCAGCCTCGGCATGGCTCCACTGCCAGCCCTCACTGAGGCCCAGTTGCAACTTCGCTTCTGCCATCACCCCCAACCTTGGCCCCTAGCCACGGGTCAGTCACCAGACCCATCCCTGCAGCCCCAGCTTCGGCCCCCCTACCCCATCCATGCCACTCCCACCACCCTCCACTGTAGGAGGAAGAAGGGGGGCACAGCCCTCAAAAGTTTGAAGACCACTGATCTAAGTGGTAGAGAACCATAGGTTGAGAACCATAAGTAGTTAACATCTATTCTATCTGTTTGATCTTCCCAGTCCTGAAGAAGACCTCTGTGTAGCTTGAAAGCTTGTGTCTCTCACCCACAGAAGTTGGTTCAATAAAAATATTACTTCATCCACCTTGTGTCTCTAATATCCTGGGATCAGCATAGCTACAACAATATTGCATATATTAGAAGGTATACTTTTTCATCATTTTTCCTAGAAGTAATGTTGATGCTCATTTCTCTCCCCTTGAAAGTAATAGTTGCTGTTTACTGAAGTTGCAGCATAAATGCAAAGAGATTCATAATTGGAACAAAGGTTATAAAGCTTGTATGTTTAATTAATTAACTCAATATAAAAGTGAGCTGACCCACCCTTTTTTACTAGAAGCAGCCAGTGTTAATATATAGAACAGGGATCAGCAACCTATGGCACACGGCTTGCCAGGGTAAGCACCCTGGAGGGCTGAACCGGTTTGTTTGCCTACCACATCCGCAGGTTCAGCCAATCGCTGCTCCCACTGGCCGCAGTTCGCCGCTCCAGACCAATGGGGGCTGCGGGAAGCAGCGCAGGCTGAGGGATGTGCTGGCCACCGCTTCCCACCGCCCCCATTGGCCTGGGATGGTGACCCACAGCCAGTGGGAGTCGCAATCAGCCAAACATGTGGACACGGCAGGTAAACAAACCAGCCCCGTCCACCAGGGGGCTTACCCTGACGAGCCGCATGCCAAAGGTTGCCGATCCCTGATATAGAACAGGGTTAGTCTATTTTTTGTCAAGATCCAAATTTCTTGGTCAAGGTATAGTCAAGGTCCAAACTCCAGAGAAAATGATTTTTATAAACATTGATAAAAAATAAAAAGATTTTGGGGTCCATTAAAAAGCATCTTATGTTCTGGATTTGGCCCATGGTCAGCCTATTGACCACTGACGTAGAAGTTCTTCTGCATGCACCGGTTTTTACATCCATCACTCCTTTTCATTGCAAAATCCCCAAGGTTCCGCTTCTCACCTGTGCTCCTGCCAGAATAGCCTCCTCATAAACAGCAATGATCTTTTCAATTGGGCCCAGCTGTTCAAGACGCATGCGACACACCCAGTATTTTGCAAGTTTTTTCGCATCTGGAACACTCTGAATCAGCTTTTCCAGCATTGCACGTACTTCATCCCCAGGAAAACCCTAATATTTACATAAAATGACAGGAAGACTGAATCCTAACAAACATATTCCAAGGTAGCGACTACACAGTTGTTACTGAAAACTTGTATTTGCTTCTGTTTTTTCTACTGACCCTGAATAAATTGGTAGTAATGAAAAATATCTATATTCACCTAGTCTTCAAAATGAAATTGTCTGTACAGTGTTAGGAAATAGGAGATAATTTCTCTTCTCCAAGTTCTAGAAGTGTCACTTTTTAGGTAACTTTTGTAAAATGGTTCAATAAAATTAATGAAGTAACAAGTGGACTATGGAATTTCCTTTCCTTTGATAGTGGGCACCACATAAAAGTCAATTCTAGTGTGCATCTTGCTTCCTAAATCAGGTGGTTGGTTACTTGGGGCTGAATCACACAAGCCCTCAGAGCATGAAATTACTACTGAAGTCAATGGGAGTTCCAAGCACTATGGGCATACAGGATCATGATCTTAGTATACAACAAAATAAATACCTGTTCTGTTAAATGTAGACATTCCACAAGAGTTTTGTTGACATTTTCGCTGAATAATCTTTGCTCGTCCTCTTCTACTATGGTAACCCAGAAAGACTCAACTGGTTCTTTTGGAATTTCTTGTGATGTCTCTCTCTCAGGCTGGGCTATTTGTAGCACAGTAGATGGCCTCTTTATCACTTTTCCTTTGGTTGCCTTCCATTCAGCCAAGCGAATTCTGCATTTAAGTAAATCGGTGTATTAGCATCTGTTGTAGAATTAAGATTAGGACCCGTCAACATAAGTCACATAAAAACATGCTTTGAAGGTTGATGAGGAAAGTCCTTAGAGAATTCTTAATTATCACCTCTCTCTAATCATCAAGCCATGCAGATATCACCTATGCCTGGATGGGAGCCTTTGAAACCTTGATGCTACTACTTCCATCTGCTAGAGATGTTTATGATCAGCAAGTTGAGACACTTCTATCTTCTCTTGTCCAACAGCAGCAAAAAATTGAGGGCACAAAAACAAAAACCCACCACCAACCCTGCTTTCCCTACATAGTGCAGAGACCAGCTCTGTTCAATATCTTCATCAATGACTTAGATGTTGGCATAGAAAGTACGCTTATTAAGTTTGCAGACGATACCAAACTGGGAGGGATTGCAACTGCTCTGGAGGACAGGGTCAAAATTCAAAATGATCTGGACAAATTGGAGAAATGGTCTGAGGTAAACCGGATGAAGTTCAATAAAGACAAATGCAAAAAGTGCTCTACTTAGGAAGGAACAATCAGTTTCACACATACAGAATGGGAAGAGACTGTCTAGGAAGGAGTATGGCAGAAAGATCTAGGGGTCATAGTGGACCACAAGCTAAATATGAGTCAACAGTGTGATACTGTTGCAAAAAATGCAAACGTGCTTCTGGGATGCATTAACAGGTGCGTTGTAAACAAGACACGAGAAGTCATTCTTCCGCTCTACTCTGCGCTGGTTAGGCCTCAACTGGAGTATTGTGTCCAGTTCTGGGCACTGCATTTCAAGAAAGATGTGGAGAAATTGAGAGGGTCCAGAGAAGAGCAACAAGAATGATTAAAGGTCTTGAGAATATGACCTATGAAGGAAGGCTGAAAGAATTGGGTTTATTTAGTTTGGAAAAAAAGAGAAGACAGAGGGGACATGATAGCAGTTTTCAGGTATCTAAAAGGGTGTCATCAGGAGGAGGGAGAAAACTTGTTCACCTTAGCCTCCAATGATAGAACAAGAAGCAATGGGCTTAGACTGCAGCAAGGCAGATTTAGGTTGGACATTAGGAAAGAGTTCCTAACTGTCAGGGTAGTTAAACACTGGAATAAATTGCCTTGGGAGGTTGTGGAATCTCCATCTCTGGAGATATTTAAGAGTAGGTTAGATAGATGTCTATCAGGGATGGTCTAGACAGTATTTGGTCCTGCCATGAGGGCAGGGGACTGGACTCGATGACCTCTCGAGGTCCCTTCCAGTCCTAGAGTCTATGAAACTGCTTCTAAGCTACTGGGATGGCCCCATAAGTTTAGAGAACAAAAATCTGAACTGAGTTTATACTTATGAGAAGCACTAGACTGAGTCCTAAAGACAGAATCCCTTTATCCACAGAATAGGCAGAACATAGGGTATGGAAGTGCAAGCACCTTACCATAGCAGGCCTGGGTCCTATTCCAAAAGAGCCATTTCTTAAGAGTATACGTCAGATTCTATCCCCATTTGAATCCTTTGGCTTCATGTTGAAAATGCCAATTATTGCTAAATTACAGGTGTCTACTGGGATAACTGCACCAAGAATACCAATTCATTTCATACGGGCCACCAGCCATAAGCTGGTAACAAACTTCTCTAATTATCTAGACTGGATTCAGATCTCTGCTTCATTCACTAATAGGATAGTGTTTTTCAGCTCTAGATCAATCTAGTTCTCCTCCCCTATTACACAGTTTCTAATGGATATTACATTCTACGTACATCATGCACTAAGCTATCTTTTCTAAGTTGCTGTTTGTCTGTGGTTTGATTATATGTACACCAGCGTCAGGTTTGCCAAGGCCAATGCAACTCAAGGCGGCCTGAAACACTGGAGATGTGTTTCTCTGATGCTGCAGAAACTACAACAAAGCAGGACAAGTTGAGAGCCTAAAATGCAATATCTGAATTCTACTCCTCAGGTTTAAATCTTGATTTCTTTAGAGTCTGATGGCTTTCAACCAGAAAAAGGCAGTTTGCAGTTCTGAGCACAAAAATTTCCATATATAAACTTACTAGTAGACCTAAAAGCAATATGAGCACATCCACTCACAGCTGAAATAAGCCTACTGAGATCCATTTGTGGGGCAGAGCAGGAGAGAGTCACCTTTTAAAAAAAAAAAACAACAAAAAAAAAAACCAGACCACAGAATTTGATTAATCCAGTTACCTTCTCTCTTCTGTTGACTCTTTAGGCAGAACATGTTTTCTGTTGCCAGCATTTGATTCCTGAGTGGCCTTGGTACCACAGGTTACAGAAACAGACTTTGCTGAAGTTCCTAATCTGACATTTCTGAGTGGAACCTCAGTTCTCTTTGACCCAGGCACAGAAGGGGGCTTAGCATTGTGAAGAGCTGTCTTTAATGATAGTGGCCCACTTCTATCAGGCTTTTTTTGGACTGTCATATTATTTACAGACACACTTGTGACTATTTGTTTCTCCTTGTTCTGGATGGACTTTGAGTGGGTGCTATGAGAAGCTCTCACAGGTGGTCTCTTCTGGAAGGGGGTGGCATGTATAGGTTTAGCAGCACTAGCCAAATTTGTGGCTCTAATATTATTTATGACTGCATTATTGCTGCTGGTGGATGATGGTCTCACTGCTGGTTTAGTGGCAGGAGCTACAGGTTTCTTGTTTGCTAAAGAACTCTTTGCACCCTCATTTTCTAGTGTTTTTCGGAATGAGTTTATCTTTGATGGGATAACCTTGCCACAATATGAGCCAGGCACGTGTTTCTTTGGCAGGCTGGCATCAGAGTTCTGCTTGTCTACAATCAGTTGCTTTTCTCTGATGTTTCTTTTGTGCAGGAAGGACTGGCTAAATGACACACGATACGTTTTTATTTCAACAGCTTCATCTTTGGAAGTGTTAATAGCTGAACTAAAATCTTGAGGACTGCAATTTGTTCCTACAGTTGAGTTTGTCAATATGGTAGTGGTTTTCAAGGTTTCATCCTTTGAAGAAGCAGTGCTTTTTTTCAGAGTGTTGTTTGATTGAGTCCATGGAGGTCTATTAGCATTTTCTTTATCTTCCTGAAATTGGAAGTAACATGAAAAATATTAAAAATGCGTAACATATGGCAATAATGTAAGCTGCTGAAATGAAATGCAGAAGCCTTCCGATCAGTGGTAGGCTTAGAAGACTTTGGGGGAAATTAATACTGTAAGTTGGCCTTGAAGAAAATGGGGATGCATCACACCTACAAGGGAGTCAAACAAGGGGAATATGAACTGTTATTTCTACTTGCCACTGCAAAATCTTCACCCAAGCATTGAATAAGAAAGAATAAGGGAGGCAACTGTCTCTAGAATCTAAAGTAGTGGTTCTCAACCAGGGTGTGACACACTATGCCTCAGGGGGAGTGCCCTGTAACCCACATTCATCACTTATATACAATTGTGATATTTTATATAAAGCATGCCATGTGAGGTATCAGGGGAAAGGTTATGATCGGCTGAAAGCCAAGGTTCTATCTAAATATGTATATCATTAGTGCATATGAAGTTATGAAATTGCATTGAATGGTTGTCACTAAAACATGCCGAGAGTTGGGGAATTGCCCAGACATTAGATCCCTAGAGACAAGAACAAGGGAACTAACCAACGCCCAGGCAGGTGTCAAACAACCATTGTCCAGCAAGGAAGCTACAACGCAATGACTCACTTGCACAAGCCACACCAGAGGAATTGCTCAACCTTGCCTGGTGATTCAGCAATGTCCATCAGATATGCCTGGACTTGTGTTCTCCAAGCGCATGGACTGAGTATAAAACAGAATACAGTGGCCTTATGCTTGGCCTTTTCTCCTCGCCTCATCTATGGTGCAAGCAACAAGGACATCCAGAAGACTCCAGAGAAGACTGGCCCTGTATACTTTGAACCACGGTGTCCAGTGGGGTAAGGAAAACTGCTTAACCTAGAATGTTGCCCAGTCTAATAGGGTTGAGAGTTTAGACTGCATGCTTATATATATTTATTTTATTTTGGTAACTAGCTGACTTTTTGCCCATCACTTAAAATCTCTCTTTTGCAGTCAAACTTGTTTTACTTTTTATCTTTACCAGTGAGTTTGCCTGAAGTGTTTGGTAAATCTACTCAGGTTCACAAAGGCTGGTGTATATCAACTTTCCATTGATGAAGTGGTGAACCAATTAATAAACTTGCACTGCTTGTCTTGAGCAAAGCAAGACGGTATATTCCTGAGGTACAAGGCTAGGAGCTGGAGGGGGATTTGGCTGGTGCCTTTCTCCATGTGATTCATGAGTGGGCTCTGGAAGCATTCATGCAATCTAGCTAGGTGGAGGGGGCTCCACATGCAGTTGTTCTGAGTGATAACAGCGCCTGGAGGGGGTTGCTGCTTGTCACTAGCAAAGCATTGTGAGAGAAAGCCCAGGCTGGAGAGTTACGAGGGCACAGGGGTCCCAGTCCCAGGCTGCATCCCAGGGATCCCACCACAGAGGGGCACATGTACTCCGGGCATACAAAGAGTTCTTCCAGGGGGCACATCAACTCATCTAGACATTTGCCTAGTTTTACAACAGACTATATAAAAAGCATTAGCAAATCCAGCACAAACTAAATTTCATACAGACAATGGATTTCCTTATACTGCTTTCTATATTTTATACACTGAAACATAAGTATAATATATACATTCCAATTGATTTATTTTATAATTATATGGTAAAAATGAGAAAGCAAGGAATTTTTCAGTAATAGTATTCTGTGACACTTTTGTATTTGTAGGTCCGATTTTGTAAGCAAGTAGTTTTTAAGTGAGGTGAAACTTGGGAATACACAAGACAAATCAGACTCCTGAAAGGGGTACGGTAGTCTGGGAAGGCTGAGAGCCAGTGGTCGATGGAGTAATTCTGTCAAAGATACCGCCTGCAGGTCAGATTCAGACTTGCAGAATCGAACTTTTGATTCTTTAAAAAAAAATATTTCTAGCCCATAGAACTATAGAGACTGCCTTCCAGACAATGTTAATTCTGGTAGAATTCTGCAACGATAAAAATTCTGCAACAAAAAATTAGAAACGTTGCGCACAGTATATTAAAATTCTGCATATTGTCAAAACACCACAATATAATCATACCAGTTTCAATTATTTTTGGTCATTTATTTCAAAATACCTGTCAGCAAGTATGTCTGTAATAACACAAACAAAAAAGATTCAGGAAATGTTTTTGACAAATAGATTCCTTACTAGGCATATTACAGACCGCTTAGTAAGCGGCAAACAGCAGAGGCTAACAGAGAGAGTTCACCTGGGATCTGTCTGAGAGGAGGTACCCTAAGTGCTGCAGTAGGGAGGCTGTGTTGATGGGCCTTGAGTGGGCCTGACTGTTATAAAAAGGCAATCAGCAGCAAACCAGCTGAGCAGCGAACAGCAGAGGCTAACAGAGGAAGTTTGCCTAGGGAGATCCCACTGAGGCTTTCATCTTGCAGGCTTCTATGAGTTGCTGCAACAGCTGAGGAAGCTCTTAGAAGGAAGAAATTATGGAAGGTGAGCGTTCAGCTGTTGTAACCTGCACAGGTTGTGCTATGTTTGTCTTTCTTCCACAGGACAGAAGCGACTTTGTCTGTATAAAGTGTGAGCTAGTCTCCATATTGGAAGAGAAGGTTCGAGGTCTGGAGCAACAAACATCAACCCTGCATTGCATAAAAATGAAGATTTCCTAGACAGACATCAGAATATGCTTCTACGGGCACAATGTTCTGAAGAATCGGAGCAGGCTGGGCAGAGGGGACAGAAGGATGGTGACGAAATTTGGCAGCATGTGACCTCCAGAAGAAAAAAAGGAGGAGCATCCATGTACCAGCAATGGAGATACAGGCGAGCAACCGTTTTCATGTTCTCTCCACAGGTACTAATGCAGAGAGTGGACTAGATACATCTGATGGAAGTGAGCAGAAGGAGACTCCACTGATTGGAAGGCATAAGATGCACTGTCCCATGGGAGTGGTGGTTATGGAACCCCCATCCAAGAGAAGGAGGTGGGTGGTGGGGGTTGGGAACTCCCTCCTCGGGGACTGAGTCATCTATCTGCCGCCCCGACCGAGAGGTCTGCTACTTGCCAGGAGCTAGGATTCACAATGTGACGGAGAGACTGCCAAGACTCATCAAGCCCTCGGATCACTACCCCTTCCTGCTTCTCCACGTGGGCACCAATGATACTGCTAAGAATGACCTTGAGCGGATCACTGCAGTCTATGTGGCTCTGGGAAGAAGGATAAAGGAGTTTGAGGTGCAAGTGGTGTTCTCGCCCATCCTCCCTGTGCAGGGAAAAGGCCTGGGTAGAGATTGTCTAATTGTAGAAGTCAACGAACGGCTACGCAGGTGGTGTCTGAGAGAAGGCTTTGGATTCTTTGAGCATGGGATGGTGTTCCAAGGAGGAGTGCTAGGCAGAGACAGGCTCCACCCAACAAAAAGGGAAGAGCATCTTTCCAAGCAGGCTGGCTAGCCTAGTGAGGAGGGCTTTAAACTAGGTTCACCGGGGGAAGGCGACCAAAGCCCTGAGGTAAGTGGGGAAAATGGGATACCAGGAGGAAGCACGAGCAGGAGAGTACAAGAGGGGAGGACTGCTGTCTCAGACTGAGAAAGCGGGAGCATCAGCGAGTTATCTTAAGTGCCTATGCACAAATGCAAGAAGCCTGGGAAACAAGCAGGAAGAACTGGAAGCCCTGGTACAGTCAAGACTTGGTGAGATAACTCACATGACTGGAGTAGTGTCATGGATGGAAAAGGTTGGGAAGTTTCATTGTATGTAAAAGAGGAGTATGACTGCTCAGAGCTCCAGTATGAAACTGCAGAAAAACCTGAAAGTCTCTGGATTAAGTTTAGAAGTGTGAGCAACAAGGGTGATGTCATGGTGGGAGTCTTCTATAGACTACCAGATCAGGGGAAATGAAGTGGACAAGGCTCTCTTCCGGCAACTAGCAGAAGTTACTAGATCGCAGGCCCTGGTTCTCATGGGAGAGACTTTAATTACCCTGATATCTGTTGGGAGAGCAATACAGCAGTGCACAGACAATCCATGAAGTTTTTGGAAAGTGTAGGGGACAATTTCCTAGTGCAAGTGCTGGAGGAACCAACTAGGGGCAGAGCTCTTCTAGACCTGCTGCTCACAAACCGGGAAGCATTAGTAGGGGGAAGCAAAAGTGGATGGGAGCAGTGACCATGAGATGGTCAAGTTCAGGATCCTGACACAAGGAAGAAAGGAAAGCAGCAGAATACAGACCCCAGACTTCAGAAAAACAGACTGACTCCCTCAGGGAACTGATGGGCAGGATCCCCTGGGAGAATAACATGAGGAGGAAAGGAGTCCAGGAGAGCTGGCTGTATTTTAAAGAATGCTTATTGAGGTTGCAGGAAAAAGGTGACCAGCTTGGCTTAGTTCTGAAATCCTTGCTGATCTTAAATGCAAATAAGAAGCTTACAAGAAGTGGATGATTGGACAAATGACCAGGGAGGATATAAAAATAATGCTCAGGCATGCAAGAGTGAAATCAGGAAGGCCAAATCACACTTGGAGTTGCAGCTAGCAAGAGATGTTAAGAGTAACAAGAAGGGTTTCTTCAGGTATGTTAGCAACAAGAAGAAAGTCAAGGAAACTGTGGGCCCCTTACTGAATGAGGAAGGCAACCTAGTGACAGAGGATGTGGAAAGAGCTAACGTACTCAATGCTTTTTTTGCCTCTCCCTTCACAAACAAGGTCAGCTCCCAGACTACTGCACTGGGCAGCACAGTATGGGGAGGAGGTGACCAGCCCTCTGTGGAGAAAGTAGTGGTTCTGGACTATTTAGAAAAACTGGATGAGCACAAGTCCATGGGGCCAGATGCACTGCATCTGAGGGTGCTAAATGAGTTGGTGGATGTGATTGCAGAGCCATTGGCCATTCTTTGAAAACTCATGGCGATCGGGGGAGGTCCTGGATGACTGGGAAAAGGCTAATGTAGTGCCCATCTTTAAAAAAGGGAAGAAGGAGGATCCAGGGAACTACAGGCCAGTCAGCCTCACCTCAGTCCCTGGAAAAATCATGGAGCAGGTCCTCAAGGAATCAATTCTGAAGCACTTTGAGGAGAGGAAAGTTATCAGGAACAGTCAGCATGGATTCACCAAAGGCAAGTCATGCCTGACTAACCTTATTGCCTTCTATGAGGAGATAACTGGCTCTGTGAATGAGGGGAAAGCAGTGGATGTGTTATTCCTTGACTTTAGCAAAGCTTTTGATATGGTCTCCCACAGTACTCTTTCCAGCAAGTTAAAGAAGTATGGTCTGGATAAATGGACTATAAGGTGGATAGAAAGCTGTCTAGATCGTTCGGCTCACTGGGTAATGATCAACGGCTCCATGTCTAGTTGGCAGCCGGTTTCAAGCGGAGTGCCCCAGGGGTCGGTTTTGTTCAATATCTTCATTAATGATCTGGAGGATGGCATGGACTGAACTCCCAGCAAGTTTGCAGACGACACTAAACTGGGAGGAGGAGTGGTAGATACACTGGAGGGTAGAGATAGGCCTAGACAAATTAGAGGATTGGGCCAAAAGAAACCTGATGAGGTTCAACAAGGACATATGCAGAGTCCTGCACTTAGGACAGAAGAATCCCATTCACTGTTACAGACTAGGGATCGAATGGCTAGGAAGCAGTTCTGCAGAAAAGGACCTAGGGGTTACAGTGGACAAGAAGCTGGATATGAGTCAGTGTGCCCTTGTTGCCAAGAAGGCTAATGGCATTTTGGGCATTGCCAGCAGATTGAGGGATGTGATTCCCCTCTATTTGACATTGGTGAGTACTCCAGATGAGGCCTGTGTCCAGTTTTGGTCCCCACACTACAAGAAGGATGTGGAAAAATTGGAAGAAGTCCAGCAGAGGGCAACAAAAATGATTAGGGGGTTGGAGCACATGACTTATGAGAAGAGGTGAGGAAACTGGGATTGTTTAGTGTGCAGAAGAGAAGAATGAGAGGAGATATAATAGCTGCTTTCAACTACCTAAAAGGGGGTTCCAAAGAGGATGGATCTAGACTGTTCTCAGTGGTACCAGAGGACACAACAAGGAGTAATGGTCTCAAGTTGCAGTGGGGGAGGTTTAGGTTGGATATTAGGAAAAACTTTTTCACTAGGAGGTTGGTGAAGCACTGGAATGGGTTACCTAGGGAGGTGGTGGAATCTCCTTCCTTAGAGGTTTTTAAGGTCAAGCTTGACAAAGCCCTGGCTGGGATGATTTAGTTGGGAATTGGTCCTGCTTTGAGCAGGGGGTTGGACTAGATGACCTCCTGAGGTCCCTTCCAACCCTGATATTCTATGAATTCATTTGAACTACAATTCAGAGCCGTATTTCCCACACCCCTTAGAAGCAGTGCAAAAGCTTGGGGGAGTCAGAGGCAACAGAGGAGCTGAGGGAAAGGGAAGTAAATTGCTGAGAAGGAGCCTGGGTGTGAACTTGGAGGGTTGTCAGATATGAGTGGAAAAAGTATGGAACAGGTTTTTTGTTTTTTTTTTTTTGGGGGGGGGGGGGTGGATTGTTAGGGAGCATCCCCCATGTAGACCCTGGCTGACCCCTAGCCTCTCGCATTCAGTCAAGCATATCTGTGCCCCCACTCAGCCACTCACCTGCCCCTATGTCTCCCTGTACCCCCCTCCCCATGTGTCTGTGCCCCCACCCAGCCATCCTGTCCCTGTATTCCTCCCTCATCCCCATGCATCTGTCCCCCCCCACCCAGTCACTCCCTTGTCCCTACATAGCTCTGCACCCCCTCTCCATGTGTCTCTGCACCTCCCACCCCCCTGTGGCCCTGTGCAACCACTCCCATTCAGCCCCTTCCCCAGTTTGTCGTCCCCCACTAGCCCTTATGTCCTGACCTGGCCTACTGGGAAGGCAGCTCTCTTTTCGCTCCCTGGCAGCGAGCTGCAGCTGTGTTCCATCACCACAGCACTCTCTGATGGGCAAAAGGCCGAACTGCAGCAACATTTTGGCAGAAGCTTTTTTCTGCGCAAAAAGTAAATCTGCAGTGCTCATTAATTATGTGCACACGCAGTAGCACAAAACTCCCACAGGAGAAAGACATGACTTCTAATGACTTCTTTGTTTCGGTCTTCACTGAGAAGTCTGAAGGAATGTCTAGTATAGTGAATGCTTACGGGAAGAGGGTAGGTTTAGAAGAGAAAATAAGGAAAGAGCAAGTAAAAAATCACTTAGAAAAGTTAGATGCCTGCAAGTCACCAGGGCCTGATGAAATGCATCCTAGAATACTCAAGGAGTTAATAGAGAAGGTATCTGAGCCTCTAGCTATTATCTTTGGGAAATCATGGGAGACGGGGGAGATTCCAGAAGACTGGAAGGGGGCAAATATAGTGCCCATCTATAAAAAGGGAAATAAAAACAACCCAGGAAACTACAGACCAGTTAGTTTAATTTCTGTGCCAGGGAAGATAATGGAGCAGGTAATTAAAGAAATCATCTGCAAACACTTGGAAGGTAGTATGGTGATAGGGAATAGCCAGCATGGATTTGTAAAGAACAAATCGTGTCAAACTAATCTGATAACATTCTTTGATAGGATAACGAGCCTTGTGGATAAGGGAGAAGCAGTGGATGTGATATACCTAGACTTTAGTAAGGCATTTGATAGGGTCTCGCATGATATTTTTATAGGTAAACTAGGAAAGTACAATTTAGATGGGGCTACTATAAGGTGGGTGCATAACCGTACTCAGAGAGTAGTTATTAATGGCTCCCAATCCTGCTGGAAAGGTATAACAAATGGGGTTCAGCAGGGGTCTGTTTTGGGACCGGCTCTGTTCAATATCTTCATCAACGATTTAGATGTTGGTATAGAAAGTACGCTTATTAAGTTTGCGGACGATACCAAACTGGGAGGGATTGCAACTGCTTTGGAGGACAGGGTCAAAATTCAAAACGATCTGGACAAATTGGAGAAATGGTCTGAGGTAAACAGGATGAAGTTTAATAAAGATAAATGCAAAGTGCTCCACTTTAGGAAGGAACAATCAGTTTCATAAATACAGAATGGGAGGAGACTGTCTAGGAAGGAGTATGGCAGAAAGAGATCTAGGGGTCATAGTGGACCACAAGCTTAATATGAGTCAACAGTGTGATACTGTTGCAAAAAAAGCAAACGTGATTCTGGGATGCATTAACAGGTGTGTTGTAAACAAGACACGAGAAGTCATTCTTCCGCTTTACTCTGCGCTGGTTAGGCCTTGACTGGAGTATTGTGTCCAGTTCTGGGCACCGCATTTCAAGAAAGATGTGGAGAAACTGGAGAGGGTCCAGAGAAGAGCAACAAGAATGATTAAAGGTCTTGAGAAGATGACCTATGAAGGAAGGCTGAAGGAATTGGGTTTGTTTAGTTTGGAAAAGAGAAGACTGAGAGGGGACATGATAGCAGCTTTCAGGTATCTAAAAGGGTGTCATCAGGAGGAGGGAGAAAACTTGTTCACCTTAGCCTCCAATGATAGAACAAGAAGCAATGGGCTTAAACTGCAGCAAGGGAGATTTAGGTTGGACATTAGGAAAAAGTTCCTAACTGTCAGGGTAGTTAAACACTGGAATAAAATTGCCATGGGAAGTTGTGGAATCTCCATCTCTGGAGATATTTAAGAGTAGGTTAGATAAATGCTGCATGAGATTTAGAAAGGAAGTTTTAGGACTTAACCAAGTTAACAGTGTTCTTTCCGCACAGGAAGTGGATATCTATGAAACCCATCTTGTTCATCCTCTTATCAAATATTGATCCCTTTCATCTACTCTAAGGGTTTCCTCAACTCTTCCTTTGGGTGGTTTTCTACAGCTCAAGTTCTCCCCATTGAGTGCTAGGCAGGAAGTTGCCCAGTTCCAACATTCCTTCTTAATTTCATTCTATTACTTCTAATTTTATTCTTGTTATATTAGTTATACTCTGTGGTTGATGGCTTACATCTTTCAAATTGGAAATCCTGAAATTGTGGATGTATATTCTGATATTTTCCCCTTTTCCTGACAAGGCAATTTGTGGAGAGGAAATTTCAATTTGATTGTTCAATCTCCTCTTACAAGTTGTCCTACCAACAATCTCCATGCACATCAGATCTGGAAAGGCCATATGCAGTGATCTACAAGTGGGGAAAGAGCATTTTTAAGCTAAGATTTTTAGCAGACTACTTCTGAACATACTCACGAGGTTTATCAGTGCCTTATAACTTTGAGAAGCACACACTTCACAATTATTCCCATGCCACATTAGATTTTTATCAATGGCTTTTTACTGTGGTCCTGTTAAAGTGATATTAGACCTTTTACAGTAGAACTTTCTACTCCCTTAACAGCTAAAGAGATTTTTCTCAAACTTTAAAATACAAAGACCAAACATGGAAAATTTCAGCCAAAAAATTATTTCCTGAAATTATGAGTATGTGAAGACAGGATATCAGAACGGAATTTATTCCACAGTTTGAACTATAGGTGTCACAGTAAAATAATTCCATTAATCAATCCCTTCAGTCTCTTATTAATCAGTTCAGAAAGCTTATTCTGTACTGGAGAAAAAATATTGGGATACAGTATATTCATAAAAATAGCACTTTGTAAGGCTCTGCAGGAGCACAGATTAAGATTTCATTCACACTAACCAGTTAACCATTTACTGCTACATGTATACACATTTTTCCATCTTGTGGAAGTCACTTATGTTAATGTTAAACAACAAAACGTGATTTGAATTTGTAGCTACAAATTCAAAACAAGCAGTTTTACCAGTGTCTATCAGTTATGTAACGGAAAAAACTCTCATACAAAACTTACCATTTTCTGCTTAGCAGATTTTAAGACCTTTATTTTGTCTTCCGGTTTATCACTAGCTGCTTTCCCAGTTCTGTTATTGCTTTTAAAAAAAAGTCAAAAGCAAAGAGTTAAGAATAGCTAAAAATATATTTTGCATAATATACACTATAGTAACATTTCTCTATGATCTAGCATTCATGGTGTCCACAAGATAGGACAATAGTAACTTTGTCCCAAAAGGAAATCTATTTCAGTTTGAATTTACAAATCAAAACCACTGCATAGCAATATTTCATGCCACAAGCATAAAACACATACCAGTTCCTCTTGCCAACACAAAAAAGAGAAACAAAGTTAGTAGCTATTAGGTATAGAACAGTGGTTTTCAAACTGCGGATCATGACCCAGTACTGGGTTGTGGTGGCTCTGGTCAGCACCACCAACCGGGTCATTAAAAGTCCCATCAGCAGTGCTGCCTGGCTGAGGCAGGCTAGTCCCTACCTGTTCTAAAACCACGATGCACCCTGAAAGCAGCCAGCAGGAGGTCCAGCTCCTAGGTGGGGGGGGGCGCCCCCCACAGGGCTCCACGTGCTGCCTCTGCCCCGAGCACCAGCTCCACACTCCCATTGGCCGTTTCCCAACGGGGGGGCAGTGCCTGCAGGTGAGAGCCACACGGAGCCGCTTGTGCACCTCTGCCTAGAAGCCAGATCTACTGCTGGCCACTTGCAGGGCGCAGCACAATCCGTGGTGCCAGGACAGGCGGGAAGGCTGCCTTAGTACCCTCGCTGCACCACTGACTGGGAGCCGCTCAAGGTAAGCCTGCACCCCAATCCCCCAAATCCAGAGCCCCTTCCTGCACCCCAAACACCTCATCCCCAGCCCAAACCAAAAAAAAAAAGGTAAGAAAGTGAAAGGACAGATTTAAGTACTCAATGAGGATGAGCAATATTGCCACTGCATTGATAATTAAGGTTATAAATCATTGTACTAAGTTAGCATGATGTTTTCAGTGAACATCCTGGCCTGCTTCAAATTAGCTGTAGGATTATAGCAAATATTTGACATCTTATGCTAATTCTCACAACACCCTTAAGGAGGAAAGCAAGTCTTATTCCTGGTTATATAGATGGGAAATTTGAGGCACAGAGGTGAAGTGACCTGCAGAGGTCATGCAACAAATCAATAGCAGAGCCAGGATTAGAAAAGACGGTTACTCGCCTTTGTAACTGTTGTTCTTCGAGATGTGTTGCTCATATCCATTCCAGTTAGGTGTGCGCGCTGCGCGTGCACGTTCGTCGGAAGACTTTTTACCCTAGCATCCAGTGGGCTGGCAGGTCGCCTCCTAGAGTGGCGCCGCCATGGCACTCGATATATACTCCTGCCGGCCCACCCGCTCCTCAGTTCCTTCTTGCTGGCTACTCCGACAGTGGGGAAGGAGGGCGGGTGTGGAATGGATATGAGCAACACATCTCGAAGAACAACAGTTACAAAGGTGAGTAACCGTCTTTTCTTCTTCGAGTGATTGCTCATATCCATTCCAGTTAGGTGAATCCCAAGCCTTACCTAGGCGGTGGGGTTGGAGTGAGAAGCCGCAGCATGAAGCACTGCAGAGCCGAAGGCCGCGTCATCTCTGGACTGCTGGACCAGGGCGTAATGGGAAGCGAAGGTGTGGACGGAGGACCAGGTCGCCGCCCTACAGATCTCCTGGATGGGCACGCGGACAAGGAAAGCCATCGATGATGCTTGTGCCCTGGTGGAGTGTGCAGTCACACAGCCCATAGGGGCGTGAGCCAAGTCATAACAGGTCCTGATACAGGACGTTACCCACGAGGATATCCTCTGTGAGGAAATGGGAAGCCCTTTGATTTGGTCCGCTACTGCCACGAAGAGCTGGGGGGATTTGCAGAACGGTTTGGTCCTCTCCACATAAAACGCAAGTGCCCGGACATCAAGCGAGTGGAGTTGTTGCTCCCTGCGGGACGAATGGGGCTTTGGGAAAAAGACGGGGAGAAAGATCTCCTGGTTGACATGAAAGGCTGAGACCACTTTGGGGAGAAAGGCAGGGTGTGGCCTCAGCTGCACCTTGTCTTTATGGAAGACCGTATACGGGGGATCTACCGTGAGGGCCTGGAGTTCTGACACCTGTCTGGCTGAGGTGATGGCCACCAGGAAAGCAGTCTTCCAGGAGAGACAGAGCAGGGAACAAGTCGCTAACGGCTCAAATGGAGGGCCCATGAGCCGAGTCAGAACCAGGTTGAGATCCCAGGTAGGGGCAGGGGGTCGAACCTGGGGGTAGAAATGTTCTAGACCTTTCAGGAATCTAGACACCATACGGTGAGAGAAAACCGAACGGCCGTCTCCTCCCGGATGAAAGGTGGAGATAGCCGCCAGGTGAGCTCGAAGGGACAATATCGCCAGGCCCTGCCGCTTGAGGGACCAGATGTAATCGAGAATACTGGCGATAGAAACCTCCATAGGGAGGGAACCCCTCTCCGTGCACCAACAGGAGAAACGCTTCCACTTGGCCGAGTACGTCGCTCTAGGGGAAGGTTTCCTGCTGCCCAGTAGTACCTGACGTACAGGGGTAGAGCACCGTAGTTCCGACCTGGTCAGCCACTCAGGAGCCACGCCGTGAGGTGTAGAGACTGGAGGTCTGGGTGACGGAGCCTGCCGTGGTCCTGGGTGATCAGGTCCAGGTAAAGGGGCAGGGGGACTGGGTCGGCCAGAGACAGGTCCAGCAACATCGAATACCAATGCTGTCTGGGCCACGCTGGAGCTATCATAATCAAGCGGGCCCTGTCCCTGCGCACCTTCAGAAGGACCTTGTGGGCAAGTGGGAACGGAGGGAACGCATAGAGTAGATGAGTCGTCCACGGGATAAGGAAGGCATCCGCTACCGACCCTGGTTCCTGCCCTTGAAAAGAGCAGAACATCTGGCATTTCCTGTTCCCTCTGGACGCGAAGAGGTCCAGCCGGGGATAACCCCACCTCTGGAAGAGTGAGAGGGCGACGTCCGGGCGAAGGAACCATTCGTGTGAAAGGAAGGATCTGCTCAGACGGTCTGCCAGCGTGTTCCATACTCCGGGGAGAAAGGAAGCCATGAGGTGAATGGAGTGGGCTATACAAAAGTCCCAGAGCCGCATCGCCTCCTGACATAGGGGAGAGGATCTCGTGCCGCCCTGCTTGTTGATATAGTACATGGTCGTCGTGTTGTCGGTGAATACCGAGACACAGCGACCTTGAAGCTGATGGGAGAACACTTGGCAAGCAAGACGGACCGCTCTCAACTCCCGTATGTTGAGGTGGAGGGCCACTTCCTGAGGGGACCACTGGCCCTGCGTCCTCAGGGTTCCGAGGTGGGCCCCTCAGCCCAGGTCGGAGGCATCCGTTGTTAGGGATACCGAGGGTTGGGGCGGATGAAACGGGAGCCCCGCACACACTATGGACTGGTCTAGCCACCACCGGAGGGAATCCAATACCTCCTGGGGGATGGTGATAACCGCGTCCAGCCAATGCCTGGCCGGACAGTATTGTGTGATAAGCCAAGACTGGAGGGGCCTCATGCGAAGCCGCGCATAACCCGTAACAAAGGTGCAGGCCGCCATGTGGCCTAAGAGGGTTAGGCACGTCCTTATAGAGGTCAAGGGTGCCGTCTGTAGGCGCCGAATGATGGCTGACAGCAACTGGAACCTGGGCAGCGGCAGAACGGCCCTGGCCAAGGTGGAGTCCAGAATGGCCCCGATAAACTCTATCCTCTGCGTGGGGAGCAGAGTGGACTTGTCCACGTTGATAATGAGGCCCAACGCTCCAAAGAGTCTGCTGATCTCGCAGACGTGGTTGCGGACCTGCGACTCTGACGTGCCTCGAATCAGCCAGTCGTCGAGATAGTTGTAAACATACACGTATTCTCCTATTTACAACGATGAGAACAGTGAAACGAAAGACAGCTAGGGACGTGGAGGACAGCTATGCCGCGCTCCACAGTTCTAACGACTGACATGGCGGTAAGAAGGAACTGAGGAGCGGGTGGGCCGCCAGGGGTATATATCGAGCGCCATGGCAGCGCCACTCTAGGGGGCGACCTGCCGGCCCACTGGAGCTGCTAGGGTAAAAAGTCTTCTGACGAACGTGCACGCGCGGCGCGCACACCTAACTGGAATGGATATGAGCAATCACTCGAAGAAGAACTCAGGTTCTCTTACTCGGTCCTTCTTACCACACTATATCCGCTCTACAGGTTTGCTATCACTTATACTTCTAGGAAATATGTTGTGTTAAGCAGTATTTGTTACTCAGAGGTTTTTAGCCAGGAGCATGATATAAGAGATTTAAATAACCAAATTTTAAAAAGTTACGTTAAGTGCTATTGACTGGTAATTCAGTTTCCCACAGCAAGAGTGTAAAGGGGTAAACTGGCCCCTTCATGGTAGACAGATTTAAAACAAATGTATTTACTCCACCTGATATTTGTCCGCTTCTCCTGTATGAGCAATCCAGAAATGGCCTTTTTTCTTAACAAGTACTCTTCAACCTTTTGTCTTCTTTGTTCTAATGGATTTAAAAAAAAAAAAAAAAAAAAAAGGGAACATTTTTTTAGTGTTACACAAAATCCTTATTTCCAGCTCAACCCATTTCTAACAAACTTATAAGAATCAAATTAGCCTAAACATATTTCATTTTTATCAAGACTCAAAAGACAAATTAATAAATAAAGCCTCTGGGCAGAGATTTGAAGAAAAGGATTTTTATATATAGTCAGAATTTTAATAGCCACACTGAGCAATTTTATCTTTATTTTCATTTAACACTTTGTATATATTCAAGTGTGGCTTATTTACACATTTCTCACAGTTGATGTTCTGCTAAATTAACCATTGAACAAGAACCACCCCCAAGTCACAGAGGTGTTCTTCTGTTCTCTGTGGCTGCCTCTACAGGGACTGTTACCTCTTCTACTGTGCGTCTAGCATTGGTGCAGTTCCACTTGCAGCAGCAACAATGAAATGCTATCATTAACGGGCACAGAAGAGCTTATGCCAGCACTGAGTCTACAGACAGACAACACTGGTAAAAGCCATCAGAACCTGATCTTTATTTTATATTTGGGCTTTTTTGTCACCACCGAGATGCAGAACCAACAGTAGAACAAGCATGGAGAAATGTTTTAGATATAGTCTTACCATGTAAAAAGGCCTGAAAGGGTTGGGTGGTGTGTTGTTTTTGGGAGGTGGGGTGGGGGGATTGTTTTTGTTTTTTAAAGAAAACACCACAAACCTGGTCTTTCCACCTCAGTGAGACACTCAGGAACGCGAAGCCTTAATTTCCCTGTTTTTACTGCAGGAGTTGGACAACTGATGTAGACAGAGAATTCTCTGAGCCCCCTAACTGAAGGGGCAGGGTGCTGAATCTTCAGCCAAGCTTCCCTCCTCCACACACAATTCAGTATTAAGGGTCTCAATGGAAGTCACTTCCTATCTCAATCAGTTTTCACCCCCACAGGTTTTCTAGTGTCATAAGACTGGTAGTTCTCTAGTTATTGTCAGAGTCATTCAGTAAGAGAAAGGTGAACAAGTAGAATTTTTTATTATTTGGGGAGGGGCACGGCAGTGGCGGTGCAGCTAAAAACCTTTCAGGCATTTCAAAAATCTACCATAAAGTGTGAGGGAGAACAAACCTAGGCCTTGTCTATACTGCCACTTTGCAGCACTGCAACTTTCTGGTGGTTCAGGGATGTGAAAAAAACATACTCCTAAGTGCTGCAAGTTTCAGCACTGTAAAGTGGCAGTGTAGAGCTAATCCCCTTGTGGAGGTGGGTTTTTTACAGTACTGGTGACACAGCTACACTGCTGTGCTTTAGTTCCCTGGCCCACTTTTTGGTCCCCATGTTAGAAGTTAAGGATGCAATGTTCAGATTTTAAATCTGAATTCTATACAATAGTGTGACACGTTAAATCTTTAATCCAAGATTACTGTTTTAACAACCTAACATTCATTGTTAATATTTCACCTCTTGGTGCTGGGTTTCAGAAGAATTTTATGCTATATAATATATACATTTATTTGGTTGCCTCTATCAGTGGAGGACTTTGGTTGATATCAGCTGTTAGAGGCCATGTGAGGGAAGGTGCAGCTTGTTCCCCATGGCAACTTCAGATGAAAGGTTAAAAAATCTGCTTTTCACAGAACTAGAAAAGACTTTAAGGTATAAGCTCCAGAGAAAAATTCCATTCTGTCTCCACCTGCTTTTCTATTTGCCTCCTCCTCACCTCCTGTCCAATGTGTTTAAAAAGTCCATTGAAAATAGTACTGTGACAGAGGAAAGGAAAGGCATTAAGGAAGATTTGGGATTGCACTGTCACCAGTATGCTGATAACACTATGCAGGTGTTTCATTAGACCCAGGATTGGTCTACACTACACTATACCAGTGTAATTATAGCAGTTAGGAGTATGAGGTTTTATTAACCGAGTCCACATTAAGGCTTTTATATCAGAATAAAGGTGCCTTACACCCGTTGTGACAGTCTATCCCTGTGTTCACATCATCGTAATATTGTTTGTACAGTTCAAGTATGCCTAATGATGTATTTGAAAACTCAATTTGCTGGTCAGTATTGTCCTGGTAAAATATGTTTGGCAACATTGGAGTTTAACACACATTCCAAACCCTACAGCCCTGCCCAAACAGAAGGTGGCAAACAGGTTTATCCTAAGCAAAGGAAAGAATGTGTGCTTGCATTCATTTGCATTTAAACAGTAAAGAAAAGTCAAAGCAGGAAGGGACGACAAAGGAAGTTCAAACAGGTGGGGGGAAAAAACAGCAGGGAATATCCTCCCACAGACTGTCTCCTGAGTCTCAGCTGGAAATATTTTTCAAGACAGAGACAAACAATAAAAAAGGACAAACATCAAGGGACCACTCTTTCTACCCTGCCCATCACATTCTCCAGAAGGTCATATGTTTAGGGGGAGGGATAGCTCAGCAGTTTGAGCATTAGCCTGCTAAACCCAGGCTTGTGAGTTGAATCCTTCAGGGGGCCATTTAGGGAACTGGGGTAAAAAATTGTCTGGGAATTGGTCCTGCTTTGAGCAGGGGGTTAGACTAGATGACCTCCTCAGGTCCCTTCCAACCCTAATATTCTATAATTTGCTGCACCTGAAAAGACAAAGGAAGCAGCCATTGGATTCTAGGGGAGGGGTCCTGACCTAAAAGAGTTTGGTCAATAAGACTGCAGAAAGCATGTGGTGAAAAACTTTACTTTAAAGCCAATCATTTGTTGAAGTTGGGCACCAGTAAGCATTTTATCTTTATTTTTCTTGTAACCATTTGTGACTTTTATTCTTCATTTGTACTCAATTAAAATCTCTTTGTACACTTGTTTTATTGCTTTATCTAATTCAGTGTGTTCAACCTGAAGTATCTAGGTAACAAGTTGTGCATATGTTACTCCCTTAAAGCAATATAGGGCTCAATATATTTGTACCGTTCAGGATAGGGCTAGGCAGTACAGGACCTACTGGGGGAAAATCTGGGACTAGGGGTATGTTTGGGTCACCCTGCAGCATAACCGAGGCTGGTAAGAGCCAAGGTATATCTGGCTGGCTCACTGTAGTACACACAGACGTGGCTGGAAATGATTTACATGCTGGAGGCTTTTTGGGAACAGTCCAGGCTGGAGGCTACAGAAGCAATGCATTGTAAAGGGCACCCCAGGATACAGGGCAGGGGTGACACAGCCACTCATCAGTTTGCACCGTATAGCTTATTTTTCACAAACCAGAATAAAGCTATACTGGCATAACCACTTTTATACTGATAACTGCATCCACAGGGTGGGGGTTGCGAATTTTAAAGCAGGAAAACTTTCTAGTTTAGTTTGCTTAGGAGACTGTCATGTGGGACAGTGTCAAAAGCCTTACTAAAAATCAAGTTATATCAAATCTACTGCTTTTCCACATCCGCTAGGCCAGTAAGCCTGTCAAAGGAAAAATTAAGTTGGTTTAGCATGATTTGTTCTTGACAAATCCATGCTGGCTATTTCTTATAACCCTTTGGTACACAGGAGTCGTATATTCAAAAGCACTTGTGACTTAGGAGCAAGAGTCCCGTTAATGCAAATCCTGATGGACTACAGCCCAATCAAAGCATTTCAGCCGTCTTGACTTGTGGAAACTCAACCTAGAAAAAGGCAACACTGGCTGTAATTACAGAATGGGCTATTTGCTTATCACTTTTATCTGAATTTATTTTATTCTCATAGTCAAGTCATTAGTAAGGCCTCAGACTTGTCTTTTTCAGCATTTTAAGTGTTAATAGAATTTGATTTATCTAGAGAATTTTCACAATTGACCAAACAAGTACAAAAATCATCCACTCTAGCAATTAGACTATAAAGTAGGAAGAAAAAAACCCTACCACCATGTAAGTAAAACATTCTACTTAAGTGTTATAAATGTGTGGGTTTTTAAGTCACATTTTTACCTGCCCTATTGAGAACATTTCCCTTTTTGACCAAGTAGGCCCTCCTTTTGCTACTCAAGTTTCCAATCTTGGGGTTCTCTTTGAACCTGAACTGTCTGCGATGACCAGACAGCAGCATTGGTCAAGAGCAATTTTATATCTTCCTGCTTAACAAGTTCTGATCTTTCCTTTCAGATACTGATCTCACCAATATCATCCATGCCTCTTATCTCTAGATTGAATTCCTGCAATCTGTTCTAAATGAGGCTACAGTTTGCAGCAGACTGATCTTAGAACATCCTCACTGTAGAATTTGCTTCCCCCGCTTAAATCTGACAGTACCCCAAATTAGATAATCTTCAAGGCATACTTTCTCAAGGCCCTTTTTGTTTAAGGAGGAAGCAACTGGGATGAATTTACCTATTTTTTCAGCAAGGGTTGCAGAATCAGTTTTTTTAACAAAGTATCTTTAAGGCATAACAGTCGCGATAGTTGTGTATATTAAAGACAAGTTGAATTGTGCTGTCCCTGGAACTGTCACATGCAGGGCTGGTGCAAGGATATTTTGCACCCTAGTGAAACTTCCACCCTGCATCCCCACCCAGCATCGCTTATTAAAAACTTTCAAAAATGAATACTGCATAATGTGGCATTATTCATTAGAATTAACACACGTTCGGCTTGAAAATTTATTAAATTTAATTAGTCTACATATTTCATGAAAATAAATGAATAGCCTGACAGTGCTGACATTGTTATTGTTCTCAATTTGCATAATCTGGCATGGATCTTAAAATAAATCACATACATTATACACAATACATTGTCACAGAGTACCACATTATAATTTAGAATTTATTTTTCCCACGGGGAAAGGAAGCAGACAAGGTTGAGTCAGTGGAGTATTGGGTTTGGTGGGGAAGGGAAGCAGACCGGGTTCGGCCAGTGGGGGTTCGGGTTTGGGTGCGGGTGCAGAGTGCAAGGGAAGCAGACAGGTCCAGTCACTGGGAGGATCAGGTTTGGCTGGGGAAGGGAAGGGAAGGGAAGCAGACCAAGTTTAGGTATGGAGGGGGGCGGCAGGCATGATAGGATTCAGAGACGCAAGGTGAAATGGGCACTATCCTCTCCAGTCCCTGGCATGCAGCAGCAGTGGGCCAAGTGCACTTGCAACAAGACAATGGGAGCATGTGGCCTGCTTTGCCTTCACAAGTCCGTCCTGCTCTCGCTGCAGCAGGCGGGTATGGGGGGCAGGCAGGACTGTGAAGGCAGAGAGTGCGGGGTCCTCATGGCAAAGCTAGAGCACAGGGAGGTGGGTTAAAGCAGCTTAGCCACCCCTCCACGCAACAGAGCCCACAGAGCAGCCAGCCGCAGCCTCCCTCCCTTCTCTCCAGAGGGAGCAGCGCCTCTGCCCTGGAAAAACTGCAGCCCGCTCTCTGAGGAGCATGCTGTGTGCAAGCCACCTGGCTTGCACCATACTGACAGCACAGCTCAGCCCCAGTGGGTGGGGTGGGGAGGGCAGGGCTTACACTTCAGGCCTTCCACTCTCTTTCTGGCTGCTGCAGTGTAATCTACAAGACAGAGGAGCTAGTACTGTAATGTGCCTACCAACACAGCAATGTGTACAATTATCGATTCACCATCAAAGGACTTCACTGGCTTTCTAAATGGCAGGAGTCGGAGAGCAATTCACTAGGATCATGGTTCTTATCTACCTCCTCCTTACAGGTTTCAGAGTAGTGGCCGTGTTAGTCTGTATCCGCAAAAACAACAGGAGTACTTGTGGCACCTTAGAGACTAACAAATTTATTTCAGCATAAGCTTTCATGGGCTACAGCTCACTTCATCGGGTACATAGAATGGAACACACAGACAGATATTTATACATACAGAGAACATGAAAAGGTGGAAGTATCCATACCAACTGGAAGAGTCTAATATAATAGTTCATCTCAATTGATTAGACTCTTATAGCTGGTATGGATACTTCCACCTTTTCATGTTCTCGGTATGTATAAATAGCTCCTGTCTGTGTGTTCCAGTCTATGCATCGGAAGAAGTGGGCTGTAGCCCACAAAAGCTCATGCTGAAATAAATTTGTTAGTCTCTAAGGTGCCACAAGTTCTCCTAGCCTCCATACAGCCTGCGATCTGCAGCCTGCCTCTAGATTGTTATCTGGTCCTATTTTAGGCACCGCTTTTCAGCCCCCCCACAAACTTCGGTGCCCCAGGTGGCCGCCTAGTGCTTGCACCATCCCTAGTCACATGTTCACACTCGCTAGAAAAGAGTGTTAAAAAGTTGATTCAGTGTAAACGAACCAGATGTTTCCATGTGGACAAAGCGGCTGCCCCGCCTTTTCAGCCACAGTAGACGGACCCTGCCCCCGCCCCCGGCTCGTTTCTCTGTGTTGTGGGATCCTGCGGGACTGTGGGCCTGGTGCGTCTCACCCACCTTGTCTCACCTCGCCCGCTGGCCCGTCTCCCCCGCCCGCTGCCTGAAGCTGGGGGTTGGGGGGTTTCAGGGGCAGGGCAGAGCCAGGTCCGGGCAGGACGGGGCCCCGAGCAGGGGGCGAGGGGGTGGCTGGGGCTCCCTCCCGCGAGCGGGCGGGGGGCGTGGGCCTGCAGCACCTGCGGGCGAGCCCCGCTCAGGGCCGGCTCCAGGGCCCTGCCGGGGGGCGCGGCCCTTACCTCTGTAAGCCGGCTCGGCTCTCCGGGTGGCCGGCAGCTGCGGAGGGAGGCGGCCGTTCATAGCCGCGGACAATATAAAGGGCGGGAGCCACGGAAGCTCCGCGACCACCCGCCCCGCCGTTTGAATTAGGCGACCGGTACTGTACGTACCGCCTCCTGGATTGGCCCGGCCGCGAGACTTGAACTGGCCAATGGGCTCTGTCCCTGGGAGAGGCGGGGCCGCGCCGCGCATGAGCAGTACCACGGCCAGCGGGCGCAGGGAGGAGAGGGGGCTACTTGACAGAGGTTTGAAACTAAACAGCTGCTGTGTCCTGGGTTGCTCCCATCGCCACAAGATCAGGGGCTCTGAAACTTTTTTTTAGTGGCAACTCCTTTCACATCACAAGTGTATGAGCATGACCCCCGCCCCAATAAATTAAACCTTTTAAATATATTTAACACCATTATACATACTAGAGGCAAGTGGGGCTTGCAGTGCAGGTTGAAAGGTCACAACCTCCCAAGCAATGATCCTATGACCCCCTGAGGGGGCCTGACCCCCAGTTTGAGAACCTCTGCACAAGATAAAAAAGAACAAGAGTACTTGTGGCACCTTAAGAGGCTAACAAATTTGAGCATAAGCTTTCGTGGGCTACAGCCCACTTCCTCAGATGCATGGAGTGGAACATATAGCAAGAAGATTCATATGAGGGGGAGAGAGAGAGAGAGAGAGATTAGATATAGATATCTCCAGCAATGCTCCTCTGCCATGTACATTGGCCAAACTGGACAGTCCCTATGCAAAAGAGTAAATGGACACAAATCTGACATCAGGAATCATAACATTCAAAAACCAACAGGGGAACACTTCAACCTCTCTGGTCACTCAGTAACAGACTTAAAGGTGGCAATTTTGCAATAGAAAAGCTTCAAAAACAGACTCCAACAAGAAACTACTGAGCTTGAATTAATATGCAAACTAGATACCATTAACTTGGGTTTGAATAGAGACTGGGAGTGGCCGGGTCATTACACATATTGAATCAATTTCCCCATGTTAAGTATCCTCACACCTTCTTGTCAACTGTCTAAAATGGGCCATCTTGATTATCACTACAAAAAAATTGTTTTCTCCTGCTGATAATACCTCATCTTAATTAATTATCCTCAGCTTACCTCCAGCTCCTCCACAAGCACACCGCCATGTCCTGCTTCTCCTCCCTCCCAGCACTTGCACCACAAAACAACTGATTCATGGAGGAGAGGAGAAGAGGCGGGGTGGGGATTTGGGGAAGGGATCTAATAGGGGTAGGGAGGGGGCGGAGCTGGGGCAGGGACTTTGGGGATGGGGTTGGAATGGGGGCAGGGCCAGTGGCAGGAAAAGGGTGGAGTTGGGGTGGGAAAAGGGGTTGGGGGCATGGGTACCCACTGGTGCTGGAAAAAGTTGGCGCCTATGACTGCATTTGCTTTTCTCCTTTCATCTGGTCCTGCTTTCTCAAGTGTCCATGCTGTTTCATAAATAATTGTACCAACAGCAGAGAGTAAGTTTTTGAGCTAATTAAATTAATACCCTAGGATGCATATCACACACACTAGCCTATTTGTGCATGTTTGTTATACCAATTATATTAGACCAGTAAAAACCAGCAGGATCTTATTAAAGGGGACAAGACAAAGATGCCACATTTATTATGATAATTTGATTTATGACTAATAACTAATATCTTAATTCTTATACACATACATTATACCTAATACCTATATATACACACACACACACACACCAGATGTTCTGCAGCTGCTGCATAGTTACCAGTCCTGAAGATAGCTTAAGTTCATAGCTTGATTTTGTAGCTTGGGTTTGTAGCTTGTGGCGGCTAACTGGCCAGGAAAGCCAGGCACAAGGACAAGCTGGATCTCTGTTGGGCAGGCACTGATGTCCTTCCATGTTGGCAGCAGAATGTTACCCAGAGTCTCTCATCTCACTCTTCTTTTTTATAGGCTTTTAGTTTGGATTCAAAGTCTATAGGTCTTGCTGTGTCACGCTGCCTCTGGGTTTAGATTGATCACCCATCAATTGCAGGCGTGACTTTCAGCCTTGAACCTGGCTTTGATCTTCCTTCTGTTGTCCTTTTCTTTTTAGGATGGATGCTTCTTACTTTCTTTAGGGCTGTTGTCTAGGTCTTCAGCCGTTGGTAGTTGAACTTTATCTCATCAGGACAGGCTGAGGCTGGCGGTTGATTCCGTCATTCATACATACCTCATTCACACATCTAAACTAAACTAATAAGATTACAGCAGGATTTGCAGAAATGAAGGTTGGAGGAAGCTTTTACAAAATGGAGTGAATGTTTTAAAATGGGGTTTGAATTACAATATGGAACAGAAGTTACAGTGTAGGCAAGTGTAGTGAATGGTGAACAGAAGTTACATTAATAAAGTCAACAATTAAAAACAATTTCATTTATCAGTTCTACATGTTCACATCTTGCAAGCGTTCTCACCCCTTCTCTCTCTCAATAGTTATTTTTACAGGGTTCTGCTTAGTCTTCAGCTACTTTTGAGTTCTGTTAACATCCTCCCACCTTTTGGATGGCCAGGTGCTTTGAGTAGGATGAAACACTAGAGAGATAGCACATAGAGATGATGATCTATTGCTTTAATCTGATGTAATGGCTTTCTATGTTCTTTTTCCAAGGAAAATGTTATGTAGATGTAAACAGAACAAAAAGTAAGAGGGACAAAAGTAAGAGAGAGACCCAAATCAAGAGGAATAGGAAAAGGACCAAGTTTGGTATTTGTAGGATTCCCTAGGCAGCACCTTCACCTGACTTCATTGTAAGCAGTTACATACTTTATTCTTGTCTCAGCGCGGCAGGATTAATTGCATGATAGGCAGAATTCAAGAAGTTTGATGTCAAAACCTTTAGCTTTAGCAAGACTTGTCTAGGTCAGCAAACTCCAACTGAAAGATGGTATGTGTGTTAAATAGCATAATCAGTAACTGGTTGAAAAACCAGCACTACAATATACATAATTCTTTTAAGGGCTCTAACATCGCTGATTCTCCTCATGAGCATCAATCAGCATTACATTCTAGCATCTGGTATGCTCTATCACTTGGTATCATGTTGTGCTTAAGTTGATTGGGCATGTAATGTGATTGGAGCTGAATCACAGGGAGAAGTTTCCTATGTCATTAGTTCATTGTGTCATTTTTGAATCTGAAAACGCTGGACCAAATTCACCACCGTGCACCACTTTAGTGAATCCATTTTCAGCCTCACTTTATCTGCCCACGAACAGTCAGGAGGCTGGAATGGAGCTGCGTGAATAACAGATTTCTGGGGGGAGTCAGCATTAATTCAAAAAAATAAATTGTTCTAGGTCAAACCAAACTCAATTTTTTTTAAAATTTCTGGCATATTGAAGAGTTGAAAAAATTTCACTGCCAGTTAAATGAAAAGTCGTCTTATTACAAAATCAAAATGTTTCCTTTCACTTTTGACCATTTTTATGTATTTTTGTTTAAAAAAATAAAATTTAAGGACATTTTGAAACAAAAACATAATTGCTAACTAAAATATCATAATATTTAAATTCAGAGTTTCTTTTTACCCAAAACAATTCAGCTAAACTGTCAAATTCACAAAACATTTCAAAATTGCAGAATCTGAGGTCTTCCCAGCAAAACAGTTTTGGCTGAAAAATGTCACCCAGCTTTAGGAGACTAACGAGAGTCTGAATGTAGATTTGCTTGGTTAAGACTATGGGTATGTCTACACTACCCGCTGGATTGGCGGGTAGTGATAGATCTATCGGGGATCAATATACGTCATTGTGATGTTATTGATATAGACTGGAACCATATAGAACATGGGTTGCAACCAAGGTCCTGTAGTGGCACCAAATCCTATGTAAAGGGGGTCATATAAGGTGTCTAAGACCAAGTTATGAATTACTGGTTATGATTATGCTGTCTGTATGTCTGTATCATTTTGTAGTTGAAGTTATAAGTATTGGCTCTATACTGTCTATATTTCAAGCTTGTGCTGTGTTACTGGGAGAGATCCCAGACAAGTGGGTGTTAGCTCTGCTTAGCCTGCTTAATGGCCCATTAAGGACCATCAGCTACACAACTGACCCATTAAGAGGAGACAGATATGCCTTGTGACTCAGCAGGGTGTGCAGAAACTGGCCCATGTGACTGCAGACTCCATTTTGCTGTAATTTTCCACAGTAAGAACAAAGACGTGTTCTTATACCTGGAAGTGCCTATATAAGGCTGATGCCTCATCTCCATCTGGTCGTCAGTCCTGCTTCTTACCTCTGGAGGGACTTTGCTACAAACAGAAGCTCTGCACAAAGGACTGAATGACCCATGCCAGCTGGGGATGTTCTCCAGAGACTTGATTTGAACCTGCAGTTTACTCCATCACTGCTACAAGCCTGAACTAAGAACTTTGCCATTACTGTATGTAATTGATTCCATTTAACCAATTCTAGCTCTCATCTCTATCTTTTTCCTTTTATGAATAAACCTTTAGATTTTAGATTCTAAAGGATTGGCAACAGCGTGATTTGTGGGTAAGATCTGATGTGTATATTGACCTGGGTCTGGGGCTTGGTCCTTTGGGATTGAGAGAACCTTTTTCTTTTACTGGGGTGTTGGTTTTCATAACCATTCATCCCCAGGATGGGTGGCACTGGTGGTGACACTGGGAGACTGGAGTATCTAAGGAAATTGCTTGTGTGACTTGTGGTTAGCCAGTGGGGTGAAACTGAAGTCCTTTTTGTCTGGCTGGTTTGGTTTGCCGTAGAGGTGGAAAAACCCCAGCCTTGGGCTGTGACTGCCCTGTTTGAACAATTGGTCCTGAATTGGCACTCTCAGTTGGGTCCCGCCAGAACCGCAATGTCACACTCATCTAGTGTAGACGCAATAAAATCAATCCCCGATTGCTCTGCCGTCAACTCTGGAACTCCACCATGGTGAGAGGCGGAATCGGAGTCGATGGGTGAGCAGCAGCGGTCAACTCACCGCCATCCTCACTGCCAGGTAAATTGACCTAAGATATCTTAGCTTGACCCTCTCACTTAGTGTAGACCTAGCCTATGTCTACACTCCATGCCTCTTTTACATGCATAGCCCCCTCCACCCTCCAGCACAGGTATGAATAGCAGTGTAGACCTTGAGGCATTAGAGTAGGGAAAGTACATTAAAAAGGCACACACACAGAGTTTATGGTCAGAAGACAGATTCTCAATCCCGTGTTAAGGGGGCATTTGCAATTATCCAGACAGTTTACTTTCACAGATAACTGGCTGCTTTTGTATCTCTATTTGCCATGACAAAGGCTGATTTAAACTGATTTGAACAGTAATTTTGCCTTCATTCAAACTCAAAGAGAATAAACAGACAGTGAAGCATTCACACATTGAACAGGGCTTTTGGAAAGAAATCTGTGGGCATCCCTTTATCAAATGCAGTCCACTAAGGCTATGTCTACACTGCATACCTTATAGTGGCATGGGTAGCTGTTCCTGTGTAGCCGTTCTTTCCTGGCAGGAGACAGCTCTCCTGCCGGCAAAATAAAACTAGCCCCAACAAGCGGCAGTAGCTCTTTTTGTCGGTAAAACTTTTGTCGGTCCATGATTTTTCCGTGCCTTCACAGATGGGCCGTTGGAGAGTGGCAGCTACTCTTTGCTGCCCAGCTTGGAAGGTAGTGCTGCCTCCAGCAGTGGCACAGAAGGAAGGGTGGCAACAGCATCCCCAGGGCCAGTGCAAGGATGTTTCGCGCCCTAGGCGAAACTTCCACCTTGCGCCCCCCCTGCGCCTCCACCCTGAGGCAACCCCCCACTCCGCCCTGAGGCACCCCCCCGCCCCAGCTCACCCCTGCTCCGCACATGAGCACGCCATCACTGCTTCACTTCTCCCGCCTCCCAGGCTTGCGGCGCCTAAGCTGATTGAAGCAGCTCACCCCTGCCCTGTCTTCTCCCCGAGCATGCTGTGGCTGCTTCAGTTCTCCCGTCTCCCAGGCTTGCGATGCCAATCAGCTTAGGCGCCGCAAGCCTGGGAGGCGGGAGAACTGAAGCAGCCACGGCATGCTCAGGGAGGAGGCGGGGCAGACGAGGAGTTCCCCTGTGTGCTGCCCCCCCCTTACTTGCTGCAAGTGACCCTCCCCGCACTCTCCTGCCCTAGCTCCCTCCACCTAAATGCCAGTGGTGACCGGGGCGACCGAAGATCCGGCCGCTGCGGTCATGGCCAAAGAAAATGGCCCCCCCCAAATTCCAGCGCCCTAGGTGACCGCCTAGGTCGCCTAAATGGTTGCACCGGCCCTGAGCGTCTCTAGCTAATCCGGGGCCCTACGCAGCCCCCCTCCCGTGGGAGGAGGGCACGGAGCTGGCTTGGGGGACGGGGGGAACCACCCCCCAGCACTCACCTGCTGCACTCCTCCTGGGCAGGAAGGGGCGGGGCTGGGGCAGAAAGAAGCGGGGCTGGGGTGGGGCGGAGGTGGGAAGACTCAGGGCAGGGCCTGGAGCAGCATGCAGCTGTGCAGGACACCAGGAAATTTGGTGCCCCACGCTATGCAGCTGCATACTTTGCATATGGGTAGGGACAGCCCTGGGTGGCAATACCATACCATGCCTCCCATCCTTCTGTGCTGTTGCTAGTGGTAGTGCTGACTTCTGAGCTAGGTGACCTGCCAGTGACCTCTGCTCTCCGGCCACTCAGCTTGGAAGGTAAAGCCATCACCAGCACTGGTGCAGAAGTACAATGCCACCCTACCTTCTATGCAGCTGCTGATGGTGGCACTGCCTTATGAGCTGGGCACCAAGCCTGTGGCTGCCGCTCCCCAGCCACTCATCTTGGAAGGCAGCTCAGATGTCAGCTGTGGTGCGGCATAGGTGCTGACTTTTGGTTTTATAGACTCATAGACTCATAGGTCAGAAGGGACCAATCTGATCATCTAGTCTGACCTCCTGCACAAGGCAGGCCACAGAACCCCACCCATCCAATTTTATAGCAACCCCTATCCCAGGACTGAGTTATTGAAATCCTCAAAAATGGTTTGAAGACCTCAAGCTGCAGAGACACCACCAGCAAGCGACTCGTGCCCCACGCTGCAGGGGAAGGCGAAAAACCTCCAGGGCACCTGCCAATCCGCCCTGGAGGAAAATTCCTTCCCGACCCCAAATATGGCGATCAGCTAAACCCTGAGCATGTGGGCAAGAGTCACCAGCTAGCACCCAAGAAGGAATTCTCCGCAGCAACTCAGTACCCATCGCATGCAACATCTCCCCGCAGACCATTGAGCAGACCTGTCTGGTGGTAATTCAAAATCAATTGCCCAAATTAACGATCCTATCATAACATCCCCTCCATATACTTATCAAGCTTTGTCTTAAAGCCAGGAAAGTCTTTTGCCCCTACTACTTCCCTCGGAAGGCTATTCCAGAACTTCACTCCCCTAATGGTCAGAAACCTTCGTCTAATTTCAAGTCTAAACTTCCTAATATCCAGTTTATACCCATTCGTCCTCGTGGCTACATTAGTACTAAACTTAAATAATTCCTCTCCCTCCCTAACGTTAACCCCCTTGATATATTTATATAGGGCGAGCATATCCCCCCTCAGCCTTCTTTTGGCCAGGCTAAACAAGCCAAGCTCTTCGAGTCTCCTTTCATAAGGCAGTTTTTCCATTCCTCGGATCATCCTCGTAGCCCGTCTCTGAACCTGTTCCAGTTTGAATTCATCCTTCTTGAACATGGGACACCAGAACTGCACACAGTATTCCAGATGGGGTCTCACCAACGCCGTATACAACGGTACTAACACATCCTTATCCTTGCAGGAAATACCCCGCCTGATGCATCCCAAAATCGCATTTGCTTTTTTAACAGCCGTATCACATTGGCGACTCATAGTCATCCTGCTATCAACCAGTACCCCAAGGTCCTTCTCTTCCTCCGTCGCTTCCAACTGATGCGCCCCCAACGTATATCCAAAATTCTTATTATTAATTCCTAAATGCATGACCTTGCACTTTTCACTATTGTATTTCATCCTATTTCTATTACTCCAGTTTACAAGGTGGCTCAGATCTTCCTGAATAGTATCCCTGTCCTTCTCCGTGTTAGCAATACCCCCCAGCTTCGTGTCATCCGCAAACTTTATTAGCACATTCCCGCTCTTTGTGCCAAGGTCAGTAATAAAAAGGTTAAATAAGATCGGTCCCAAAACCGATCCTTGAGGGACTCCACTGGTGACCTCCTTCCAGTCCGACAGTTCACCTTTCAATACGACCCTCTGGAGTCTCCCCTTTAACCAGTTCCTTATCCACCTTACAACTTTCATATTCACTCCCAGCTTTTCCAATTTAACTAACAGCTCCGTGTGGGGAACCGTGTCGAACGCCTTACTGAAATCTAGGTAAATTATATCTACCGCATTTCCTTTATCTAAGTAATCCGTCACCTTCTCAAAGAAGGAGATCAGATTGGTTTGGCACGATCTACCTTTAGTAAATCCGTGTTGCAATTCGTCCCAATTACCATTGACCTCTATGTCCTTAACTACTTTCTCCCTTAAAATTTTTTCCAAGACCTTACATACTACAGACGTCAAGCTAACAGGCCTATAATTACCCGGATCACTCTTATTCCCTTTCTTAAAAATAGGAACTACATTAGCAATCCTCCAGTCATACGGCACAACCCCCGAGTTTATCGATTGCTTAAAAATTCTCGCTAACGGGCTCGCAATTTCACGTGCCAGTTCCTTTAATATCCTCGGGTGGAGATTGTCCGGGCCCTCCGACTTCGTCCCATCGAGCTGTTCAAGTACGGCCTCTACCTCAGTTGCAGTAATATCCACTTCCATATCCACATTCCCGTTTATCATCCCTCCATCGTCGCAAGGTTCCTCACTAGTCTTATTAAAAACCGAGGCAAAGTACTTGTTTAGATGTTGGGCCATGCCTAGGTTATCCTTAACCTCCATTCCATCCTCAGTGTATAGCGGCCCCACTTCTTCTTTCTTTGTTTTCTTCTTATTTATGTGGCTGTAGAACCTTTTACTATTGGTTTTGATTCCCTTTGCAAGTTCCAGTTCAATGTGGCTTTTAGCCTTCCTCACTTTATTCCTACATGTTCTGACCTCAGCAAGGTAGCTTTCTTTACTGATCCTGCCTTCCTTCCACTCCCTGTAAGCTTTCTGCTTTTGTCTAATCCCCTCTCTGAGTTGCTTGCTCATCCAGTTTGGCCTACAACTCCTGCCCATGGTTCTTTTCCCCTTTCTCGGGATGCAGGCTTTAGACAGTCTCCGCAGTTTTGGTGGTGGGTGTCCTCCCTAGGCCGCTCCGCCCCCTCCCTAAGCCCCACCTCCACTCTGCCCCTTCCCCTGCCCACCGCTCACTCCTCTCCACCCCCTCTCTGTATTTTAGGATGCACCTAACATGGCCATAATGACAGGGTTCACATTAGAGAAAAAGGGTGGGTGAGAGAATCTTTTATTGGATCAGCTTCTGTTGGTGACGGAGACAAGCTTTGGAGCTTTCACAGAACTCTTCTTCAGGAAGAAGAACTCTGTGAAAACTCCAAAACTTGTCTCTCTTTCTCACCAACAAAAGTTGCTCCAATAAAAGATATTACATTGCTCATCTTGTCACTCTAATTTCCTGAGAACAACAGGACTACAACAACACAGCATAGAAAAATGCAGGATTCACATGAACAGCACAGAGTGACCATCACACCACGGCACTATTTTCAGGATTCATCTTAGCATAATGTCATCATTACACCAAGGAAGTAGCTCTACCAGCACAATGAGATAAATATAGCCACATGAGCATGCCAAAAATTCACAGTTCAAGCACACACTGGCATCCACACAGCAGGATAGTAGTGTCAGTTTAGTTCTCAGTTTAGTGGGGATACACTCAGGGTCTGAGTCCAAGGGTTCAGCTAAACACAAGAGCACCTGCAAATAGCTGTACTAACAGCGGAATCTACACTGGCCTGATAGGAGGCGTTGCACATCAGGGCACTAATTCCCAATCCTAGTGGGATCCAGGCACCAGGTCTTTAGTACCAGAATTTGTATTCCCAGGAGAGTGGGATGGAATTATAGAAGTTACAGGGGGAAAAGCCCTCTGTGAACATCCCTGACAAAACAGGGCTGATCCTTACTGCATGTTTTGTCCAGTCTCCTTTTAAAAGTCCCAAGCCTTGGAGTTTCTAGTTGTGACACTCTATACCAGGGGTCCTCAAACTGGGGGTCGGGACCCCTCAGAGGGTTGCGAGATTATTTTATGGGGGGTTGCAAGCTGTCAACCTCCACCCCAAACCCCGCTTTGCCTCCAGCATTTATAATGGTGTTAAATATATAAAAAGTGTTTTTAATTTATAAGGGGGGGCAGTCACACTCAGAGGCTTGCTGTGTGAAAGAGGTCACCAGTGCAAAAATTTGAGAGCCACTGCTCTATACCTCAGGAGAGTGGTGTGCTGTGCTCTGTAAGTCCCATATTCATTATTTGTATATATTCTTTATATTTCATATAAAGAATACCATGTAAGGTATCATGGGAAAGATTATGATTTGCTGAAACCCACCATCCTGTCAAAATATGTATATCATTAAAGTGTATAAAGTTATGAGATTGTGCTGTATGGTGTTAATGAAATAGGCTGCAAATTTGGGAGTAGCCCAGAAGGCAACTCCCCAGAAACAACAAGGCACTTGACCAAATGGCTGGGTGGATGTTACACAACCATCACCAGCCACTGTGCAGCAAATGAATGACAAATTAGCAATTCAGTGATCACGACCAGAGAATTACTCGACTCTGGAACTCAGCAATGTCCCCCTCCCCGCAACATGATGCTTGGACTTGTGTTTTCTGGAGCACATAGACTAAACAGGAGATAGTTCCAGCCCAGGTTGGACCCCAGGGATCACACACTAGCCCTTCCCTTGGCAGTCACCCAGATGCTAGGGAGGGGGACCAAGCGCACTCCATGGACATGGCCACTGTCTCCGAGAGGCAGACATCTCTGCCTGGGCAGGGAGGGCAAGCAGTGGGGCACCATACCCCGCAGGACCCCAGGAGATGTCCCTCTCACCACCATCCCCATCCCAGTCCAGTTGCCCGGCGGGGGCTGGTACTCTCAGTCTCTCTGTGCTGCAGGGGTCCAGGGGATGTTTTTGGAGACGCCTCTGACTGAGTCCCCTGCTAGATGCAGAAAGCTGGGCAGCAGCCAATGCACCCCCCTCCCATGCAGACAGCCACCCCACCAGCAGCCAGGTGCCAGCTCTCAGCACAGCTACCTGGGAAGGGGTTTCAGTCCCCCTCGAGCCACCCTCACCCCAAGACCCCCTTTGAAATACACTTACTTGCTGCTGCTGCTGCTGCTACTGCCTTTAGTTGGGTGAAAGGTTGAAGGGAGGCTGGGAGCTGCTCAGCTGCAGAGCCACAGAAAGCAGCCTGCTGCCCACAAGAAGCAGGTAGGAGAAGGAGGCAGGGTGGCACCCATGGTGGTGGGGTCACTTGCTGATTGGCTGGTGGCCAAAAAACAGCTGAACAGCCCTGCTGGAAAGAGCTGTTTTGGCCACACTGATCAGCGCAGCAGCTGAGAGCCGGAAACAGCTGATTGGCGGCGGCTCCGGGCTCTGCAAAAAACTGCTGATCAGCCACCCGACAGTCCCGCTGAACAGCTGATGGAGCCCATGGGCCTTGTAAACAATTGAGTAGTGCTAGTGGGTGCTGAGCACCCACTAATTTTTTCCCCGTGGGTGCTCCAGCCCTGGAGCACCCACTGATTCGGTACCTATGTGGTGCGGAAGGAAGACTGGTAATACCATACCATGCCACCCTTCTTTCTACACTGCTGCTGGTGGGTCACATTGCTGTAGGAAGTGGGCACCCAGCCAGCAGCCGCCACTCTCCTGCTGGCCAGATTGGAAGGCAAGGAAAAATCAGACATTTTTTCATATTTCCAAAATCTGCCCGGAGGGAGATGGGAGGAACAAAAAAGAGGTCATGTCTGCGAAAACCTGGACCTGTGGTGACCCTATCTGAAAACTCCCTACACTAGGCTTGTGACCCCCTTTTGGGTTTGGACCCCAAGATTGAGAAAGGCTGCACTACGGGATTCCCCTGAGGTCCAACACAGCCAAAAGTTTCTGGCGGACTGTTTCCCACAAATTCTGCCAAACAGGTCATAGATTTTCAGGAACCTTTTCCCTCAGGTTGATATCCACTTGATTGTAGGCTAGGTAGGTTTGTTCTGGCAATGCTAAGAACACCAAGTGGAAGTTGTTGTATTTGCTGTTTCTGTTCAGGCCAGAATCATGGATAAAGGGCGCTTGTGGGTCAAGCTCAGGTTCTGATGGAAAAAGAATTATGAAGAGGCCCTCTTAGTTCTTCCAAGCCTTCAGTAGGTTCAGATGGTACATTCTTTGTCTCTTTTCTCTTCCCTGTGTGGTGGATTTCATAATTAACCGCCTCTGCCCTTTTTACAACCTTGAATGATCCTTGCTGTGATACTGCACCCCATATTCTTCAATGATATTCTTACGATATGATTATGGCATTATTACAATGTAGTTTATGGAAGATAAGTCATGTGAGGTGTCATTGAAAAGGTTATGATTTACTGAATATGATTATCTTATTTGTATGTATGTATGATTTTTGTATCTGAAGTTAGGCATATGGACTATATATCAGTATTACAAATGTGTTTACACCTGGGGAATGCCCACTAGGCAAAAGTCTCTGTCTAGATGGCTGGCTGGGAAGGGCCCATTCAGGTTAATGAACCATTAGGAGAAAACAGTAGGTCTTTGAAGGAGCTTATCTTCCACCAGGGAACCTTCCTGAAGGCTGCCATGACACTACATGGTCACCCTCAAGCCTAGGAGAGGGCTTGGCACAGCAGTATAGTGTAAAGGGAGCCCAGGCTGGTGGGTCAAGGGGGTCAGGGGGGTCCAGTTCCAGCTGGCACCCTGGGGGGAACCCATCACACTTGCCACTTGGCCAGCAGTTTTGATGTCAAGGTTGGCAGCAACAACAAACCCTACCACTGGGCTTAAATGTTCACATCCTGACCCCATTATTGTAGGTCCATTCCTGGTTCTATTGAGATTACAGCAGGTTCTCTCTCAAGAAAGCCATCACTGTCTCCAAGTTTTCTCTCAGACAGGACACGTATTGTACCATGTTGGTTGTTCCTAGGTCTGGTTCCTCCCATGTCTTGTGGAGCAGATCTAGGATCCTATGGGGCTACCTCCCATATAATAGCTCAAATGGGGATAATAGTAGGCATGGGATCAATCAGGGTCAGTGATGGGGATCCATGCTGATTCACCAATTGATTTCCAGGTTAACAGAGTCCAGCAAGATGTATACAGTCCAACGTCCTCACAAAGAAAGTGTCTTCAGCGCGCCTCCGGATGCCTGTGAGTGGCATACCTTTGGCTCATGGTTTATAACAGGGGTCGGCAACCTCTCACACGTGGCTCACCAGGGTAAGCATCCTGGCAGGCTGGGCCAGTTTGTTTACCTGCCGTGTTGGCAGGTTCAGCCAATCGCAGCTCCCACTGGCCGCGGTTCGCCATCCCAGGCCAATGGGGGGATGTGGGAAGCGGCACGAGAGAGGGATGTGCTGGCCGCGGCTTCCCGCCACCCCCATTGGCCTGGGACAGCGAACCACAGCCAGTGGGAGCTGCAATCAGCTGAACTTGCCGATACAGCAGGTAAACAAACTGGCCCAGCCTGCTAGGGTGCTTACCCTGACGAGCCGTGTGCCAGAGGTTGCCGACCCCTGGTTTATAATGTCTCTCTCTACCCTCTGCTCCTCTCCATGGGAAGGAAAAGGAGTCTATATCCATTCCATGGAAAGGGTGATTAGTACGGGAGCCTGGGCCCTCCCTCTCCACTGGGCATATGGTCAAATGCCTCACCTATGATCCTCCAGGAGTTAAATCAAAGGGTTCTGTAGTCTTAGGGAAAGGCTATTGTCTCCTCTCAGGCCTGGGGTAGCTACTGCTAGCAGAATCTCTTCTGCCGCCTGGACTCCTGCAGAGATCTCCCCAGATAAGTCTCTTGTTCTCTGCTGTCTCTCCCACTTCTGAGCTGTATGGCTCTGTGAGGTGGTGCGTCAGTGCAGAGGTTCCTCCCCTAGCCAAATGGGGGAGGAGAAGGGGCATGGCTGCAGCTCATTCAGCTCAGTGGGGCTATCAGTCCACTCCTGCTGTCCAGTAATCTGGACACCCTCTCCGTTCTCCGGTCCATCAGGGGGATTGGTAGGGGAACCCAGGCCTGCCCTCTCCACTGGGTTCCAGCTCAAGGCCCTCAAGGGTTTACTGACTCTGACAGTGCCCTGAGCTCTTTCTTATCTTCCCTCAGGCCGCTGTAGTCTCTTCAGTCTGTTGGCCTGTTCACCCCTTTCTGGAGTGTTGTCCCTGGGTGGCTCTCTAGCAGTCTGCTAATCAGAATTCCTTTCTCCTGCCTGCTCACTCCTCTGCTTCTCAGCCCTTTTGTCCTACCAGCTGCTGTTAGCCTGCCAATCAGCAGTGGCTGGCCGTGCCTGTATTATTAACCTTTTGGTTGCTGGTATAGCATGGAGGTACATACACCCCATGACAGGCTCCATTTTAAACACTTCCTCCAGCTTGAGCAGGTTCCGCAGGTGCAGTGGGGCAGGATCACAACAGCCCAGGACTGCTCTCTGACCCCTCCTGGTACAGTGTGGGGTTATATACACCATCCTAAAAGTCGTAGCCCCTGCAGAGCCTTGGCCACCTGGCTAAAGGATCAGATGGTGTGCAGCTGGTGCATCACCTTCGCTGTGATGTCCTCCTGTCTTAAAAGAACAAGAACCTGTCAGAGTCTTGAATGCCCCCAGGAATCAGGGGGGATTAATGGCAACTGGAACCTGGGATGGACTCTTGTCTTCCTCTCTAGTGATTCCCAGTGCCAAACACTCTCCACCCCATTGTAGGGTGAGCTCCTGCCTCCATTCCCTCAGTCCTCCTATGACAGATGTTTGTTGGCAGCTTGTTTTTTCAGATTTCTCTTTCCGGTTTTGGTGCCTGTATTCTTCCATTTCCATTGGTGGCTACACAGTGGGCGGAGCCCTCGCTGCATCCCTGGCCCAATAGAATAGCAGGGCTCCCTCCAGTGGGTGGAGTATCATGGGTGCTTGGGGAGGGGGGGTGTGATGGCGCCCCCCCATAAGGCTATATGGAAATATGCTTATGAATATATATATGGATCATAGAAACTCTCTTGGGAGCTGCCACCTGATGTGCCAAGACTACTTCTGCCCCTGCTTTCCTGCCCTGTCAGCTTAGGACTTCAGTGCTCTGCCTGGTTCAAGCCAGACTCACTAGCCTGCTGCAAACCCAGACCAAGGTCTGAATCACATCCCCTAACAGTTGTAGGCTTATCTGGAAGCAGCTAACAGAAGTGTTCTTGTCTTTAACACTCAGATGCCCAACTCCCAGTGGGATCTAAACCCAAATAAATCCGTTTTATCCTGTTTAAAGCTTATTATACAGGGTAAACTCATAAATTATTCACCCTCTATAACACTGAGAGAGAGAGATGCACAGCTTTTCCTCCCCCCTGCCCAGGTATTAATACATACTCTGAGTTAATTAATAAGTAAAAAGTGATTTTATTAAATACAGAAAGTAGGATTTAAGTGGCTCCAAGTAGTAACAGAACAAAGTGAATTACCAAGCAAAATAAAATAAAACACGCAAGTCTATGTCTAATACAGTAAGAAGCTGAATACAGACAGGATCCTCACCAGTTCCAGAATGCTTCCTTTTACAGACTAATCTTTTAGTCTGGGTCCAGCAATCACTCACACCCCTTGCAGTCACTGTCCTTTGTTCTAGTTTCTTTCAGGTATCTTTGCGGGTGGAGAGGCTCTCTCTTTAGCCAGCTGAAGACAAAATGGAGGGGTCTCCCACAGGCTGAAATAGACTTTTTCTTGTGGCTGGAGACCCCCTCCTCTCTCCTATGCATAGTCCAGCTCCAAGATGGAGTTCTGGAGTCACCTGGGCAAGTCACATGTCCATGCATGACTCTCAGTTTTTACACATGGTATCTTGAATGTCTCCAGGAAGACTTCTTATGTGGATTGGAGCATTCCAAGATGCATTGTTCCTTAAGTGCTTCCTTACTGGGCACTTAACTTTGCAAATTCCTTTCTCCAGGGACTGACCAAATGCTCTACTAAGGTTATTTAGAAATCAAGCCAGTACATGCCAATATTCATAACTTCGAGTACAAAAATGACACATGCATACAAATAGGATTAATAGATTCCGTAGATCATAACCTTTACATAGATATGTTACATGGCATATGTAGCACAGAACATATTCCAGTTTTGTCATATATATTTGTAAGCATATTTCCATGAAGTCTTATGCGGAGGGGCCGTCACAGGGGGTTGATCCTAAATTGGGTAGAGAGAGAAGGAGAGAGACAGACTCGTCATCCAGTTGGGGTCAATCTCAGAGGGGTCCCATTGCCCAATGGGGGTCAATTGCAGATGGGATGGGGCTCATTTCTTCAGGGGTCCTGTCACCATGCTTCTCTGTCAGTGTCACTCTTCTATTGAGTCCCATTTCCAGATGCTTTTATTTACCTCTCTGGTGTAGCAGCAGTTCATAGAGCTGGTAAATACCCTACGTGGCCTGCCGGCTGGATCACTAATGTACACACCCAGCTGAGTCACAAGGTTCCCTATTTTGGGGGACTGTGTTAAGTTTTAATGGAAGGGAATGAGAAGGGGCTCCATCAGCATTCTACCGTCAGCTCCCTGTCTCCCCTGGGCCAGGAGTCTCTCTCCCCCGAGTCCCTCTGCAGGAGACACTGCAGAAAAGCAGCTAGAGCTAGCCCCTTAGTTCCTTCTGCCCCCAAGGGATCCTAGTGCACAAGGATGTGGGCAGGGTCCTCCATGACAATTTGCACCACCAGCTGCTCCAGGATGACAAAAAGGGGCCCAAGGCCAGGCATGAACCTGGCTGGAGCCAGGCCTGGAGCACAGTCCCCTTAAAGGCCCAGGGTCACCACTGAACCAGGAGAAGAAGGCTTAAGTTAAGTTCAAACTCATTCTCTGCTCTGATTCTGTCTTCCCAAGGAGGACACTCCCAACCCACAACCCCTGCGGAAGCTGATCCTACAGCATATCAGAGCCAGCGCACCTATTCCTGGAGTCAGGAAGCTAGGGTCAGAGGTCACTCACATCAAATTCATGGAGGGTGATGGGAATCAGAGTGGGGCTTTGCTGCTCCTTATGGCACTGGTTCTCTCCTGGGAGGGACCTGATGCAGAAGTTGACATGCTGTGTCCCATCCTCTCCATACTCCTGATTCATGAACAGCTCAGCAGAATGGAGACAGACTCCTTGCCACTCCCAGGCTCTAACATTTTTGGCCATATGAAGGGGATGACTGTGAGGACAAGCTCCTCCACTCTCAGTGCCCGTAGGAGAGGTGGGCTCATTCCCTGGGGCCCTCCTGGTTCTCTAGGAAGGAGCCTGTGACTTTTCTGTGAAGATCATCTCCTGGATCTCACAGGGGCAGGGAAGGGGGTGTTGAGGATTTCACTTCCCAGGCCAGCCAGGTTACTGATCAATAGAACCAGACAGAGCCCTGTCTTGAAGTCTCAGTTCCTTCCCCTGTCCCTGAAGTAGGAAGCACCCAACATAGCATTGCACTGACTGCCCTGACCAAGGATGGACCACTGGGGTGCAAGGTAGGAGGACAGATTGGAAAATGGATCTTCCAGTCTCTCCTTGCCAGTACTCCCTAGCACTAAGGTAAAATTTCCCCCTGCCCCTCCTCATCGTGCTCACCTCCAAGATGTATTGCAGCCTGTGTCTGGGGACACTGCCAGCAGGTTTCCCAGCATGGCATCCAGGAGGTCTGCCAAGACCTTGTGCAGTGACTGCAATGGAAGGGAAAGCCATGAGTCATTTAGGGAAACTTCTCCTTCCTGTTAATAACTGCCTCGTTGGCCAATCAACATTCAGCCCCTGAGAGGTAGGAGGCTGAAGGGTCTCAGCAGATGTCCCAAAGAATGTCCCTTGTCAGCACTGGAGGGGATAACTCTCAGAGCACTAGTCCAGCCTCACCAGTTTGTCAGGGCCTCCCACAATGAAAGCAAACGCCCCCCTGCCCCCACACACCTCCTTGGTGGAGGGAGGGAAACACGGAAAAGGGAAAAAAGAAGCAAAAGAAGAAGAGAAAGGAGGGAGGGAAAGAGGAAAAGGGAAACCTAAGGGGATAAACACCCATGTCCCCAGTGATTCTATGGGACAAAGTCCTAGGTATGAAATCAATTGCTGCTACATTAACCTAGTGATTCCTATGCCTAAGATTCAGCCAGCACCCGGTGGATCAGACCGAACAGATTCCAAACTTCTCTGAGGCTCTTAGTTTCTAAAAAGGGATGTTCGTTTTCTAGTAAAAGGAAAGGAGAAAACTCTGAAGAAATTCCTCCTCACACTCATGTACATGAATCCTAACACTCTTTCTGTCCTCAAGAGAGAAGGCCCCGAGAAGGAGACTTGTTGCAGCAAAGCCACAGGAGTCTCTGAGGTTGCTCCTGCCCTGCACCCCTGCCCTGCCCGGTTGATGTCAGGGTCTCTCTGTGAGGTCACTGCCTCCACACCACCTTTGCCCAATAGGCAGAGGTCCTGCAAAAGGCCTTTGTGATGTCACAGTCACACCCACCCCTCCCCTGCAAGGCTGATGTCCTGCCCTTGACCAGCCCCTTTGGATACAATGACTGATCAGAATAAAGAGCTCTCAGGTGAGCTACAGACCAACCATAGTTCATAGTCATTATTCAGCAAGTATTTTAGAAGAACTAGCACATTAGAGAGAATCATGAACTGCTCAGAGACAATTATTGGAGAGAAGCAGCAAGATTAATCAAATACATGATTGGTTATTATGACTTATTTGCTTGGTCGTAAAAGAGAAAAAAAGGACCTGAGTCCTCCCTGTCAATAGCCCTGTCATGGTATAATTCTCCACTCTGAACCTTAGCGTCCAAAAGATGGGGTACCAGCATGAATTCCTCTAAGCTCAATTACCAGCTTAGTACTTGTAGCGCTGCCACCAACCAGGAATTCCAGTGCCTGGTACACTCTGGTCCCCCCAAAACCTTGCCTGGGGACCCCCAAGACCCAGACCCTCTGGATCTTAATACAAGGAAAGTAAACCCTTTCCCTCACTATTGCCTCTCCCAGACTTCCCCTCCCTGGGTTACCCTGGAAGATTACTGTGATTCAGACTCCTTGAATCTTAAAACAGAAAGGAAAATTCACCTTCCCCCCTCCTTCTCTCTCCCCCTCCCAGACTCTTCCTGAGAGAGAAAGTAATCCTAACACAGAGAGAAATTAACCTTTCTCTCCCCCTTCCCTCCTTTCTCCCCACCAATTCCCTGGTGAATCCAGACCCCGTCCCCTGGGATCTCACACCAGAATAAAAAAAAAATCAGGTTCTTAAACAAGAAAAGCTTTTAATTAAAGAGGGAAAAACAGTAAAAATTATCTTTGTAAATTTAAGATGGAATATGTTACAGGGTCTTTCAGCTATAGACACTGGGAATACCCTCCCAGCCTAAGTATACAAGTACAAATTAAAATCCTTTCAGCAAAATACAAATTTGAACTCCTTCCAACCAAATACACCTTTGAACTACTTCCAGCCAAATACACATTTGCAAATAAAAAAAAAAACATAAGCCTAACTCGGCTTATCACCTAGTACTTACTATTTTGAATCTATAAGAACCTGTATCAGGGAGATTGGAGAGAAACCTGGTTGCACGTCTGGTCACTCTCAGAACCCAGAGAGAACAACAACCAAAAACTAACAGCACACACAAAAACTTCCCTCCCTCAAGATTTGAAAGTATCCTGTCCCCTGATTGGTCCTCTGGTCAGGTGACAGCCAGGCTCACTGATCTTGTTAACCCTTTACAGGCAAAAGAGATATGAAGTACTTCTGTTCTATTAACTCTTACTTATCTGTTTATGACAAGCCCCCTGCCAGCCAATCAGCATTGAAACTCTGAGAGCTGGAAGGCTAAGGGGTGTCACCAGATGTCCCAAAAGGATGGTCCAAGTCACCAACAGAGGGGATCACTCTCAGAGCATTAGTCCAGCCCCACCTCTTTGTCAGGGCCTCCCACAATTAGAGCACACATACACACACACACACACCCCTGCTTGATGGAGGGAGGGAAGCATGGAAAAGGGAAGAAAGAAGCAAGAGAAGAGGAGAAAGAGGGAGGGAAAGAGGAAAAGGGAATCCTAAAAGGACAAACCCCAATGTCCCTAGTTATTCTAGGGGATAAAGTCCTTGGCAGAAAATCAGATTCTGTCACCTTAACACAGAGATTTCTATGCCTAGAATTCAGCCAGCAGCAGGTAGATCAGACTGAACAGGTTCCAAATCTCTCTGAAGCTCTTACCTTCTAAAAGGAGACTACAAAATGAGTAGTAGGAAAGGAGAAAACTCCAAAGTGGTCCCTCCTCAAGCTCTAATACATGAATCCTAATTCTCTCTCAGTCCTCAAGAGAGACCTCGAGAAGGAGACTTGATGCAGCAAAGCCACGGAGGTCTCTGAGGTTGCTCCTGCCCTGCACCTCTGTCCTGCCTGGCTGATGTCAGGGTCTCTCTGTGAGGTCACTGCCTCCCCACCATCTTCATCCAATAGGCTGAGGTCCTGAAAAAGGCCTTTGTGATGTCACTGTCACACCCACCCCTCCCCTGCAAGGCTGATATCCTACCCCTGGCCAGACCCTTTGGATACAACGACTGATCAGAATAAAGTGTTCTCAGATGAGCTACAGACCAGCCATTGTTCATAGTCATTATTCAGCAAGTATTTTAGAAGAACTAGAACATTAGAGAGAATCATCAACTGCTCAGGGACAACATTGGAGAGAAGCAGCAAGATTAATCAAATACATGATTGGTTACTATGGCTTATTTGCTTCGTCATAAAAGAGAACAAAAGGAGCTGAGTCCTCCCTGTCAATAGCCCCCTGCTCAGCCAATCAGCACTGAAACTCTGAGAGCTGGAAGACCAAGGGGTGTCACCAGATGTCCCAAAAGGATGGCCCAAGTCACCAGCAGAGAGCATCACTCTCAGAGCATTAGTCCAGCCCCACCTCTTTGTCACACACACGCACACGCACACGCACACACACCCCTGCTTGATGGAGGGAAGGAAGCAAGGACAAAGGATAAAAGAAGCAAGAGAAGAAGAGAAAGAGGGAGGGAAAGAGGAAAAGGGAATCCTAAAAGGACAAACCCCAATGTCCCTAGTTATTCTAGGGGATGAAGTTGTTGGTGGAAAATCAAATTCTGACACCTTAACACAGAGATTTCTATGCCTAGAATTCAGCCAGCAGCAGGTAGATCAGACTGAACAGGTTCCAAATCTCTCTGAAGCTCTTACCTTCTAAAAGGAGACTACAAAATGAGTAGTAGGAAAGGAGAAAACTCCAAAGTGGTCCCTCCTCAAGCTCTAATACATGAATCCTAATTCTCTCTCAGTCCTCGAGAGAGACCTCGAGAAGGAGACTTGATGCAGCAAAGCCACAGAGGTCTCTGAGGTTGCTCCTGCCCTGCACCTCTGTCCTGCCTGGCTGATGTCAGAGTCTCTCTGTGAGGTCACTGCCTCCCCACCATCTTCGTCCAATAGGTTGAGGTCCTGAAAATGTTTGAGTTGCTTCCCCTGGATCACTCCCCTCAATGACTATTGAGTCTGGAGAGCAAGCTGACTACACACTAAAGCACCAGAGGCTGCTCCCCATGCCACACTCAGTTTTTTATAAATTAGTAGATTGTATGGCCCAAAGGGAACATTAGAGCTTCTAATCTGACTCCCGGCATATCCCAGCCCTCCCTGTATATCACAATAGCTAGGTTTTGAACAAAGCACATACCAGAAAGGCATCTAGTCTTCATTAGAAGACATCAGGAGATGGAGAATCTACCACTTTCTTTGGCAGTTTGTTCCAACAGTGTATCATTCTCATTGTTAAATATTTGTGCCTTATTTCTAATATAAGAATATAAGAACCTAAGAACAGCCATACTGGGTCAGACCAAAGGTCCATCTAGCCCGATATCCTGTCTTCCAACAGAGGCCAATGCCAGGTGCTTCAGAGGGAAGCAATAGAACAGGTAATCATCAAGTGACCCATCCTCTGTTGCCAACTCCCAGCTTCTGGCAAAACATGAAATATGAATATTTGTTATGCCTTTCTCTGCGAGATTAAAGAGCCCTTTAATACCTGACATTTTCTCTCCATGAAGGCACTTAGAGAGTTCAATGAAGTCACATTTCAACCTTCTTTTTTGTAAGCTAAACAGATTGAGCTCTTTCAACAGCTCAGAAGAAGGCATCTTCTCCAGCCCTCAAAACATTTTATGGCTCTTTGCTGCACTATCTCCAATTTTTCAACGTCTCTATAAAATGTGGACACCAAAACTCTGCAGTAGTCCAATTTCAGTCTCACTGATGCTGTGTCACCTCCCTATGCTACTCACTACTCTGCTCATATGTCTAATGATGACTTTAGCCTGCTCATGACAGCATCGCACTGGGAGCTCATGTTAAGTGGCTTGCTCAGTATGGCTCCTAAGCAGTGATGAGATGCCAAAATATTAACAACCGGTTCCCTCCTCTTCACCCCATGAGGGGGTCATGCCCCCCCCCACTGAGACTCCTGCCCCATCTAACCCCCTACGTTCCTTGACACCCCACCCCCAGAACCCCTGCTCCGTCCACCCCCCTTCCCTGTCCCCTAACTGCCCCCTGCCGCCCCATCCAACCCCTCCTCTTATTTCTGATGGCCCCCCGGGACCCCTGCCCCATCCAACCACCCCTTCTCTCTGTCCCGACTGCCCCTGGAACCCCTACCCCTGACTGCCTCCCACTTCCCCATCCAATCCCTGTTCCTTCCTGACTGTCCCCCCAGGACCCTTGCCCCCATTCAATTCCCCTGTTCCCTGCCCTCTGACCGCCTCGAGTCCCAACCCTAATCCACCCCCCGCCCTCTATCCAACACCCCCTCCCTGCTCCCTGCCTCCCTTACCGTGCTGCCTGGAGATGGGGGCTGTGCCACCAAGAGTCAGGACTGGGAGTCGCGGGCGCTGGGCTGGAGTTGGGGGCTGGACCAGAGCTGCTGGCCAGCCCGAAATCGGGGGCCAGCCCAGAGCTGGGGGTCGGAGCTGCTGGCTGGCCCAGAGTCGGGGCCGGGGGCCAGCCTGGAGCCACTGGCCAGGCCAGAGTCGAGGGCCAGCCCAGAGCCAGGGGCCAGAGTTGCTGGCTGGCCCGGAGTCGGGGGCTGGCCTGGAGCTGAGCCACCCGGCCGGCCAGAGTTAGGGCCGGCCCGGAGTCGGGGGCCGGCCTGGAGCCACGGGCCACGCCGGAGTTGGGGACCGGGGGCTGGCCCGGGGCTGGGGGCTGGCCTCGAGCCACGCCACCCAGCCAGCCAGAGTTAGGGCTGGCCCGAAGTCGGGGGCCAGCCCAAAGTTGGGGCCGGGGGCTGGCCCGGAGCCACTGGGCAGGCCGGAGACCAGGGGCTGGCCAAGGGCTGGCCCGGAGCTGCGCTGCCTGGCCGGCCAGAGTCAGGGCCGGGACCAGGGCCGCCCGCAGATGCATGGCACCTATAGCCCTCCTTGTGCCCTCCCCCCCAGCTCACCTGCAGGAAGCTGCTGCTTCCTTCTCAGCCCTTCCAGGCTTCCTACGCTAACAGCTGATTCGCGGGAAGCCCGGAGGGGGAGACTTCAGGGGAGGAGGCAGAGGCAGAGCTGGAGCCAGGTGAGCTGGGGCCAGGGGCAGGGCAGGCAGCTGCTGGAGCTTTTGTTAAATTTAAAAGCCCTTTACAACCAGTTCTAAAAGGGTTTCTAAATTTAACAACCAGTTCCCGCAAACCGTTGGGAACCGGCTCCAGCTCACCACTGCCCCTAAGTCCTTTTCAGAGTCACTGCTTTCCTTGATACAGTTCCCCCTTCTGTAGGTGTGGCCTGCATGCTTTGTTGCTAGGTATAAGACATTGCATTTGGCTTTGTTAAAACTTGTTTTGTTTGAATGGGACCAGCTTACCAAGTGATCCAGATTGCTCTGTATGACTGCCCCGTCCTCACCATTATTTTCTACCCACCCACAAATTTTATCAGCAGTGATTTTATATTTTCTTCCAATTCACTGATAAAAATTATTTTAAAAAATTAGTTCTTGAGAGCCTCTTCAGACCCCTAGTACCAAGTACTCACTCCCTACAGCACAGCCGGAAAAGGCCTGGTGTTATAGAGGGGATAAGCCCAGAACAAACACATGCTTAGGAGCTGTTTTATCCATGGGATCTGAATATCACGTGGGAGTCAGCAGCTTACAAATGCAGTACAGTCCTATAGTGTAGACAGGCCCCAAGTGTGTCTCAGTCTCCCATCCTGTAAAACGGGGATAATAAATGAAACCTTGATTATCTCCATTTTATAGTTGGGGAAACAGGGGCACAAAGAGGTGAAGAGACTTGCTCATGGTCAGAAAGCCGAGAATAGAAAACAGCAGGTCTTCTGATTGCCACTCTTGGGTCCTAGCTCTGATTATCCTGACCTCTCTGTTCTAACTTTAGTCTCAGCCCAACTAGAGGTTTCTTCTTCTCCATGTCCCTTAACTCCACATCATTACAGAAAAAAGTTTACCTGTTAGCCATCTGGTAAGGGATTTATCAGCCTTCTGAAGATCCCTTGATTATGTCTGGAATGGATTTCAGGCCAGCCAGAGAAACAAAAGGATTCTGGAGTTTAGACACCTCTATGATGGGTTTCATTGTAAAACAGGAAATTGAATGTAAACAATTAATCTTTTTTTACTATAAATTAACTTACATTTCAAACCAAAGTTGTATCAACTACAAAAATTACAACTTCTGTGTTTAGAAAATGAAAGTGGAGGAGGGTCTTGATAATTTTGAAAATATTTTTTCAATTTTTTGTTGAAGCAGGAAATTTGTCATAACCATTCTTGTCCCATGAACAATTTTGTTTTCCACAAATCAGCATTTTCCTTAGAAAAAGCCTTTCATCAAGAAATTCTCACCCTGCTATACATCTGAGAGCTAGCCGCCCTGCTGCTGTGAAGTTCCAAGTGGCCAGGACACAAACTATGAGCTCCAAGGTTATCTCCAGCCACTTGCTTAATACAATCCAACTAGAAGGCTAGAATACTGGCTTCAGACACTGTCAGTCTCTCCTGTTGGAGATCTTCCACTTTGTTTCTGGCTCAATTAATATTTATACAAAGATAGACTCTATAACCTGGTGGGTAAGAGCCTGACTGAGAAGCAAGTCCTTGTGGTGGCTGACTCAGTTCAAGGATTTAAGTTGGGGTCTCCCACACATAGGCACCAACTCTGTGAGTGCTCCTCTGGTGCACTCATGGAGAAAAATTAGCAGACAGTCAGAACCCACCAGCAGCCAAGGTCCCCACTCTTCCCCACTCAGTGACTCTTGCCTGCTGGTGGCCTCACTGATCAACTTGTCCCCCTCCCTCCCAGCACCTGCTACCTGCCGCAAACAGCTGTTTCGCAGCGGGAAGGAGTGGGAACAGGGTGCACTCAGGGGAGAGAAGAGGCAGGGTAGGGGCTTGGGAAAAGGGGTGAGGGCTGAGCGGGGCTGGCGCAGGGCTGAGGACTTGGGGGAAGGGGTCGAGTGGGGGGGGTTAGCACCTCCTGGCTAGACAGGAAGTTGGTGCCTATGCTCCCACATCCGAGAAGACTGCCTCAACTACCAGTTATTCTGGGGTCTCTCTAATTTGAAAAGGCCTCATTTTCCTTCTGCACTGGAATGAAAACAAACTTCAAAACCTTGTAAATTTTGCAAAACAGATTTGTTGTTTTCCAGGTTAGCCCCAGTTACTGCCCCTAATGCACTTTGTGGATCATAGAGAAAAACAAATACATATTCTATGGCAGCCACTTCTAATGCCTGACTGCCTCATGGTGCATAGCTCATTGTGACAGAATGGGTAAAGGGTTAGGCAGGGGCACCATGCAGCCTCACAGTTCAATTCTCTGAGTGAAATAATAAAATACCTTTTCTTCTCCAACAGGAACCACTTTCTGGGCTGCTATTGAGAGTCATTCTGGCTCTGACCTAGAGCACTCGGCTACCAAGCTTGCTCCACTAGAGTGCCATTATCAGCCCATGCTGGCCTGTGTTGCTTGTGTCTTTCCCTGTTTTAATATTGAGTGCTGGGTCCCCAAACTAGTTACCCAGAGTGCCCAGCACCGACAAACATTGGCTCAGGGACTTCTGTTGGAAGTAAAGGCATACTTAGGCCTAAGAGAGGCCTACTGTGGCTTTTCAGACTTTGCCCTGATAACATTTAACAGCATAAGCATAAGTAGAACTGTATACAGTATGTGTAAGAAATTGCAGAGTAATCATGCAAGTGAGAAAAATAAAAGAAATAAAAAGCTAGAAAAATGTTGTGCTAACACTAAACATGGAATGACAGGGGAGGAGAGTTAACATGGAAACAAGAGACTAATACTTATGTATAAGAAAAGATGAAAAAACGATAAATATCTTTGTGTAACAAAGGGAGGTTGAAGCTGTATTGTTTGATGAGGGAGTCAACTGATGAGATCATTCTCATGATCTTTCTATTCATGAGTAATTTGCTGAGCGTTCTGCCTTAATAAAAATTAGACCCCTCTGCTAAACAAGTGAATCTCAATCCAGCATTCTGGTAAACCAGGCAATTTGCAAATTGGGCCAGCTGCCAGTATCCTAGGGACTGCAACCTAAGGATATTGAAGGATTTAAGGCATTTTTAAGGGACAATGGAGTCGTTGGGGAGATATGTAGATAGGTATCTGGCCAGACATGGTGGGGGTCACCTTAAGGAGGTGGGCATCCTCATAAACCAGAATCTGATTAAAGCAGTGGAACTTCTGGAAACCAACTTTTTTGGCAACAAGAAAAGGGTAAAAGCTGCGGTTGTTCAGGATTTATTAATGACAACCAGAGCTTTTGTGAAACAAAATGAAGCATTTGAAACTGGAATGCAGAAAATATGAAACTCATGTTAAAGAAATGTAGAAGGGTGAGATACAAGAACTGAGAGACAAGGTCATTGAGCTACAGGCACAGCCTGTTACAAGTTCTGAGGCTTTGACTGAGAAACCCAGGAATCTGAGTATCAGAGGGTAGCCGTGTTAGTCTGGATCTGTAAAAGCAGCAAAGAATCCTGTGGCACCTTATAGACTAACAGACGTTTTGGAGCATGAGCTTTCGTGGGTGAATACCCACTTCCTCAGATGCATGTAATGGAAATATCCAGGGGCTCTTAAGCAGCAGAATAGCATTCTGTAAGCACAGCTAGAAGCAGTGCAATTGGAGAATACAGAACTAACAGACTCTTTAATGCTCTCTCCTTCCAAAAGTTTCACTGTCTGATTAATCTGGACAGTGTTGTAGGAGGCTCCACCTCCTTATAATCCTCTTTTTCTTTCCTTGAGCAATCTGGATTCTAAACTGCCCCTATGGTGCGTGTCCCTGTGGAGCCTATAATCACATCCATAGTCCAAAACAATCAGAGTGGCATGCATACACAGGTGAAGGTTAATCTTTCACCAGAGGATCTATCAGCCATAATGAAAGAAATAGGTACTTGTCTAAGAGGCAGGGGCATAGAGGAAGTGTTAAAGTAGTTTATGAAATCTAGAGAGCAGGTTTAATTTTGTGATCTGACTAGAAGAGATTGGGAGATAATTTTGCAGGAAGGAATTGGCTCTGGGGTTGAGCTGTGTGTTCCATAGAGCTATAGAAGTCATGAACAGTGGCAGTTCCTGTGTTCAAAGATTATCTGAATTTTATCTGATGCAGTAATCACCGTTGTCTGTGCTGTTAAACAGAAATCTAATGAGCCCCTTGCAGAGTATGATGTAAAAAGAGGGGAGTAAGAATATTTGTTTTCTCTTTCAGATGTTGATCACCATGGGAGGCATAAAATAAATTGCATCAGGATCCATGAAATTGGTGAGACAGCAGTGACGGTGCCCATGAGGGGGAGAATGCCACCCTACCCTTAGGATTCCTGGATAATCAAGCAGAAAAGCCTACCATGTTCTGGTTCTGATGGACCACAGCTAAGGCCGCCCAAAGGATTCAGGGGGTCTGGGATCTTAGGCGGTGGGTCCCGGGTCGGAAGGACCCCCTGCCGCCGAATTGCTGCCAAAGACCCGGAGCAGAAGAAGCTCCAGGGCCCCGGGCCCCGCGAGAGTTTTCCGGGGCCCCCGGGGCGAGTGAAGGACCCCACTCCAGGAGCACCAAAAAACTCTCGTGGGGGCCCCTGCGGGGCCTGGGGCTTGGGGCAAATTGCCCCACTTGTCCCCCCTCTGGGCGGCCCTGAGCTAAGGTGGAGGATCCTGCAACACAAGCAACTCTCAGGAGCCAGGACTTGGACTGGAGGACCTAGAGGATGCAGGGTGTTTAAATGGGATGGTAATGGCTAACCAACTGTGATGGGCTGGACCCCCTGGGATGTCACCTGGTGTGCTTGGATGCCACTGAGTCAAACTATTCTGCCAGCCTGGGGCCCTCTTGGTCTTGCTGGGCGAGGCTGACCAGCCTTTTCCAGCCAAGGACACAGACAGGGCCACACCCAGCTGCACAGAGAGACAAAGATCCACTCTGGGAAGGCTCATCTTAATGGGCTTGCCACAGCACCCAGATATCCACCCCCACTTGGAGTACAAACCCAAAATTGTATGAAATTTGCCTCTTCCCTCAATGTGGAGGAGGATATACACAACTTCTCACCCCCTCAGTTAGAAATCACACAAACTGGGTTATATTATAAACCAAAAATAAATGTATTAACTATAACAGGTGTATTTTAAGGAGGTAGCAGACAGAACAAGGCAAATTACTAAGAAAATAAAACAGAGCTCGCAAACTAAGCTTAATACACAAAAGAAACTGGTTACATGTAAGTTCTCCCCCTAAATGTGGTTCTAATAATCTTCTTCACAGGCCAGATGCCCTTCTAGCCTGGGTCCAGCTCTTTCCCCCAGTTCAGTCTTCTTGTTTCCAGCAGTCATCTTGGGTGGGGTAGCAGGGGAGAACTCATGACCTGTATTACCTCACTCTCCACCCTTAAATAGGATTTGCATAAGGTGGGAATCCTTTGTTTCCTAGTTTGACACCCACCCCAGCTTCTCATGGAAAAGGACAGGATTCAATATGGGTTCCTGTATCAGATGACATGGTCACATGCCTCTGCAGGGCTCTTGTAGCCACTCTTCACAGGGTGACCCCAGGGGTGAAAGTAACATAAGGGACTACTAACCGATAAGCAGGGCCGGGGTTCGAGGGGGGGGTGTGGCTTCAACCTGAAGGGATGGGCCTCAACTGGAAGGGTTGGAGCCTTTAAATCCCCGGGCCCTTTAAATCACCACCAGAGCCCCATGGTAGCAGTAGCTGCGATGGTGGTCGGGAGCCCCAGGGCTCTGGCACTGATTTAAAGAGCCAGGGACTCTGGCTGCTGCCAGGAGCCCTGGGCCCTTTCCAATCACCACTGGAACCCCAGGGCTCCCAGCCACTGCCACTACCACAGGGCTCTGGCAGCGGGACTCCGGCAGCAATTGAAAGAGCCCAGTGCTCTGCTGCTTTAGCGGTGGCCAGGCCCTCTAAATTACTGCCAGAGCCCCATGGTAACGGTGGCCAGGAGCCCTGGGGCTCTGGTGGCAATTTACAGCACCAGGGGCTCCAGCAGCGGCACTCCAGCGGCAATTTAAAGGGCTCGGGGCTCCCTGCAGCTGCTGCTACCCCAGGGCTCTGCCAGTGGGGCTCTGGCAGCAATTTAAAGGGCATGGGGTTCCGGCGGCTGCCTGGAGCCAAGGGCCCTTTTAAATTGCCAGCCTGGGAAAGCTGCCCTCTGCTGGTATGGTCGGCTGTGTACTGGCTCTTGCCAGTATGCCATACCGTACCGGCTTACTTTCACCTCTGGGTGACCCACACATTCGCAGGAAGACTAAGCTCTTCTATAGTCCATTGTGCCTTGCTGATGCGCCATCAGCATTGTCTGGCTTTTTCTTGTTGTACCTAAAGTGTTAGCAGGGGGCATCATCCAAAGCAACATAGCTGAAATATAAATACATGGTCAATATTCCTAATTTCAGATACAGAAATGATATGTGCATACAAATAGGATAATCATATTCAGTAAATCATAACCTTTCCCGTGATACCTTACAAGAGTTATCTTGCATAAAACATATCTTAGTTATGTCCTATTCGTATCAAAAGCATATTTTCATAAAGAATATGGAGTATAATGTCATACCAACTATTCATGGAATGCAGTTAACACATGCAGGAAATATGAGTTATTTTAGCAGATCACTAAATTGCCACCCATGAGTCCACCTATTATGCCAGGAAAGTGACTGGGACTTTTACCTTCTCTTTGAACATGATTAAGGACTGGCAGAGTACCACTACCACTCCTGTGCATACTGCAGTAATGATGCTTCCTACTCCTAAATGAAAGCAAGATCTGACAATAGACTAGCGATAAATGATAAATAGCATATTATTAAATGTAACCAATTTTATATTACCATGGCAGCTCTGTCATGCAAAATATGTGAGCTGCTTTATGCAAATGTGGTGCAAAATTTCAGACAATTAGTGGATGGGGTAGAATTGGAGGACATTTGATAGCCTGAAAAAGTTTGGATTCAGGGGAAGAGAAATAAAAGAGCTCTAGGAACTGTACTAGCAGTCGGGGCATTGGGAACTTCAGCATAGAATCATATGGATATTATAGTGTTATGACACCAGAATCAGAAAATAAGAGTTCAGTTACAGATTCTGTTAACAAAGTTAAATAAACAACAGAATGAGGGTATAGGGGAGGATTTAAAGATGTCCAGGCTGTTGGGATAACAGGACAACTATTTAGGGAAGTGGAGGTAGCAATAAATGAAATGGGTAAAATCATGAACCATCCTAATGTATCAAAAGTATTCTTGGTATGGCATCTTCCGAATACATGACCTACAGGTAGGACTAAAGGAAATTCGGGGTGGGGAAATGCCTGGCTTTATAACAAATAAGATGGTAGAACAAAGGACAAGAATAAAAGGAGAAGATTGGTGTAGGATTAGGCACTGCTCAAGGGTCTATTATGCTGAGAAAAGGTGTATGCTTGATGAAACGTGGATCCTTCCTGTGGTACTAGCAGTACCACTGGCCACAGGACTAAGTGAGGCATTAAGAGTGTATAGTGTCCAGTCTATAGGTACATTGGAACCTATCATGGCAGGTTACATCTTAGAGGAATATGTCATTCATCCTCAGATACTGGTAAGGAGGGTAGGGGAGTCTGAAAAGCCCCAGATATCTCACGTTGTTCCGAGAGGCATGGTACCTGGTTATGTCATTGTGATATACTGCAGAGTGCATTGCTCGCATATGGGTTCACCTTGGATGAAGAAACCTGAAATTGCACAATACAGCTGAGGCAATCAGGCTATGGTCAAGCCAAAGTTGCAAAGGCTGGAGAAGACAAATATTGTGTAACCTCATGGATCAGACGCTTCTAATATGGAACACAGACATGTTGTTATAACTGGCCAGTGTTCTGCTTGGTTCCAAGAAAGATTACCCAATAGGGGATCAAGTAATTTTTCAAGTTCCCAAGCATGAGAGCCACAATATATCAGCTATTGCCCTTATGTTTGGTGCTGCCCTAGATTGTGTGGTATAGCTAAGCTGAGTCATACAACCATTACCTTTAAATGCGCAGGCCATAATGAGCAGACATCCAGAACATTTGTTGACCTTAAGATAGAAGAGTCGAAATATTCAAAGCAACATACGTACACCGGGATATGTCCTATGGCAGGAATTAGCATGCAATATTGGGGAACATCCACAGAAAAGCCTGATAACAATGGGCTTTGTAACTGTGCAAGTCATACTATTAGTGGTGGTAATTGCATTAATTTGGAAGGTTAGGAACTTGGTTGGGAAATTGGAAAAGAGAAGAGTTATATAGGAAATACAGGGTTAGATGAAGCCTTAGGCCTTACATAGCAAAGGGGCATGGTATCCCTTGAAGATTGAGAGCAAGGGAGGACCAGATGCCCCCTGGTGGGGGGAACCAGGAAAGCCATGCCTGGAAGCAGAGTGAGTGGGACAGGAACAGCAATCTACAAGGCTCAGTTGGGCTGAAGTTGCTAAGGGAGGTAGATGCTTTCACCCTGCTACTGGAGCTGAAGCCTGTTGAGGACTTCTCTGAACTGTCCGAGTTACCAGATGTACCTGATGCTGAAGAGCAACTGGGATCACTGCTTGCAGTGTTCCCAGGGGAGATGGAGGACAACCCTGAGATCCAGGTACAACCCCAGGCCAGGGCAGGAAATGGTCCAGGGACAGCTGACTACAGCCTGGCTGGGTTGCTGCCTGAGTCTGGGTCAGTGTGTTGTGGTTGGATCTCTGCTGACCCAGTGGCAGACCACTCTGCCGTTGTTAAGGCACTGGGCTGGGATGTGCTGGAACTGGGTAGGTCTGTGTGTCCCTATCCCCTGCCACCCCACTCTTGGCGTGGCGGCTTCCCCACCTTTGGCCAGGAGGCCTGTGTGAGTCTACCGCCCACTGAGCTGGGATGTTAGACTGTTTGCTGGGTGCTTAATCCCTGCCTGAGCCCCCTATACTCTTTGCTGGATGCCCTGCCCTGCCTGAGGGCCTGGGCCCCTGAACTATTCATGGCTTTACCCTGAACTAAGGGTTGGAATCAGAGACTACTAATTTCCCCCTTTACTTAGGGTACGGCTACACTTGCAGATATAGAGCGCTGTGAGTTAAACCCGCCTTCATAGAGCGCAGTAGGGAAAGCGCTACAGTCTGTCCATGCTGACAGCTTCAAGCACACTGGCGTGGCCACATTTGTGGCACTTGCAGCAGCATTGGGAATGGTGCATTATGGGCAGTTATCCCAGCATGCATGTGACTGCAACGTGCTTTTCAAATGGGGGGTGGTGGGATGGAGTGTGACAGGGATTGTGTTGTATGTGGAGGGGGAGAGATTGGGTTTTTGGGGTGCTGAGAGTGTCAGCATGCTGTCTTGTAAGTTCAGACCCCTCTCCTCCACCATCTCTCTCTCGCTCACTCAAAGCAAACAGTAAATGTTTGCTTTTTCTAGGAGCTGATAAGCAGACGGCTTCTCCGAAATGGAGCTTTGAAAGGGCATTTCTGCATTCCTGCAGCTGATTTTACAACAATGACAAGAGTGGCTACTTGACTTAAGGGGATTATGGGACATTTCTGGAGGCTGATCACAGCGCAGTAACGAACACCACGTTCACACTGGCGTCGTGGCACTCCAGCGAGGGTGCAGCAAACATTATTCCACTCGCCAAGATGGAGTACCACCAGTGCTGTGGCTGTGGAGTCAGAGCACTCTACGTGCCTTGTTAATGTGGACGGGGAATGAGCAAGTGTAACCAAGGCCTTAGACTGTTTCAGGAGCATGTCAGCAAAGGGGTATGGCCTTCCTCAGACACTGAGAGTGAGGGAGAGCCCCACCCATCTACATGCTTACACTTTGTTTACACCAGGGGTAGGCAACCTATGGGACGCATGCCAAAGGTGGCACACAAGCTGATTTTCAGTGGCACTCACACTGCCCGGGTCCTGGCCACTGGTTCCGGGGGCTCTGTTGCTGGCTTGAGGTACTGAACAATGGCCCCCTGCCAGCTGGGGTTCCGTCCGCCGGCTCCGCTCAGCCTGCTGCTGGACCCAGGTCCCGGCCACCGGTACTGGGGCTCCGCTGCTGGCCTGGGGTCCCGGCTGCTGGCCTGGGGCTCTGCAGCCACCACCAGCTGTGGTCACTTTCCCCAGCTGGGGCAGTGAGGGGTGAAGACAGGGCAAGAGGGGGTGCAGCTCAGCAACTCCACCTTAAAAATTGTTCCAGAGTCACTGTTCTGGGATATTTTTAAGTTCTGATTTGCTGCTTACATCTCTATCATGCCACATGGAACAGCGCACTGCATTTGATGTTGAGATTAGAACGTACATGTGAGAACTGGAATCAGAATTTTCTGACAGATTTCAAGATTTTCAGCGATTTGGCCCAAATGATGGTATTGGGGGCCCAACCTGAAGCAAATACTCACCAGCAACCACACACCAAAAACACTAACCCAGGAACCTATCCTTGCAACAAAGCCTGATGCCAACTCTGTCCACATATCTATTCAAGTGACATCATAATAGGATGTAATCACATCAGCCACACCATCAGGGGCTTGTTCTCCTGCACATCTACCAATGTGATATATGCCATCATGTGCCAGCAATGCCCCTCTGCCATGTACAATGGTCAAACCAGACAGTCTCTACACAAAAGAATAAATAGACACAAATCTGACATCGGGAATCATAACATTAAAAAACCAGTAGGAGAACACTTCAACCTCTCTGGTCACTCAGTAACAGACTTAAAGGTGGCAATTTTGCAACAGAAAAGCTTCAAAAACAGACTCCAACAAGAAACTGTTGAACTAGAATTAATTTGCAAACTAGATACCATTAACTTGGGCTTGAATAGAGATGGGAGTGGCTGGGTCATTACGCAAATTGAATCTATTTCCCCATGTTAAGTATCCTCATACCTTCTCGTCAACTGTTTGGAATGGGCCATCTTGATTATCACTACAAAAGTTTTTTTTTTTCTCTGCTGATAATAGCTCATCTCAATTGATTGGCCTCTTACAGTTGGTATGGCAACTTCCACCTTTTCATGTTCTCTGTATGTATATATATCTTCTTACTATATGTTCCGTTCTATGCATCTGATGAAGTGGGCTGTAGCCCACGAAAGCTTATGCTCAAATAAATTTGTTAGTCTCTAAGGTGCCACAGGTACTCCTGTTCTTTTTAATTACATTGCTTATGCATGTCCACACAATGCTCCTTGTATCGGCAAAGCATGTCCACAGTTGGTGCTTTTGCATCCACAAAGCATCATGGGTAACTAGCCCATTGTGCAACTCACCACCGTCTGCTGCTGGGAGATCTGGGAATGGATCATGGTGAGCACACCCCTATGACCACTATCCCATGATGCAGTTCTTTCTGTCCCATTATCCCATGGGTTTCTGACTTCATTTTGTGCTGTTTTTTGTGCCCTTCTAAACTGTGTGCCCACCATCTCTGCCTTAAAGCAGGGATCCTGAACTGCTGACCAGTCTGTGGATGAGCCTTATGAACATAACACGGCTGGTCTGCAGTATTTCATGAGCTGGGATACAGAAACTGAATCTGTGGTGCCTGCCCTGCTGCGTGCAATGGAAAGAAACAGTTCAAGATTGCTGCTGGCATTCATGGAGCAGCTGCACATGGCGGATGGTTGGTACTGGGCTCGGGAAACAAGCACTGAGTGATGGGATTGCATTGTGATGCATATATGGAATGATGAACAGTGGCTGCAGAACTTTCGGAAGTGCAAAACCATCTTCCTAGAACTGTGTGCAGAGCTTGCCATTGCTCTGAGGTGCAAGGACACCAGAATGAGAGCTGTCCTCACTGTGAAAAAGCGACTGACGGTTGCTGTGTGGAAACTGGCAAATCTAGACCGCTACCAGTTAGTCGTGAATCAGTTTGGAGTTGGAAAGTCCATCATGGGGGTTGCAATGATGCAAGTGTGCAGGGCCATTAATTGCCTCCTGCTATGAAAGATTGTGACGCTGGGTAATGTGCAGGAAATAACTGATGGTTTTGCAGCAATGGGATTCCCGAACTATGGCAGGGCAATAGATCGAATGCATATCCCAATTTTGGCCCTAGACCATCTTGCGATAGAATATATCAACCAAAAGGGCTACTTTTCCATAGTCTTGCAGGTGCTGGTGGATCACCAGGGCCATTTCACTGACATCAATGTGGGTTGGTTAAGGAAAGTTCATGACACATGAATCTTGTACAGAAAACTGCATGCTGGGACTTTCTTTCCAGACCAGAAGATTCCAGTGGGTATGTGCAAATGTCCATAGTGATCCTGGGAGTCCCCGCCTACCCTTTCCTCCTGTGGCTCATGAAGCCTTATGTTGGGAACCTAGACAGGGCTGCCCAGGAGAGGGTGAGGTGGGCAAGTGGGGCAATTTGCCCTGGGCCCCACAGGGGCCCTGCGAGCCACTCCGGGTTTTCGGCAGCACTTCAGCGGCGGGCCCTTCACTCGCTCTGGGTCTTTGGCAGCGGGTCCTTCAGTGAAGACTTGGAGCGAGTGAAGGACCCGCTGCTGAAGTGCTGCCGAAGCCTCAGAACGCTGCCCAGTGAGTAGAAGCGCCGCAAGCGGCGGGGGTGAAAAAAAAGCAGCGCTCTGCGGCTCTTAGGCTGCTCTACCGCCGCCGCTTCATTCTTCAGGGGCAATTCAGCAGCGGATCCTTCCCTCTGAGAGGGATCCGCCACTGAATTGCTGCCAAAGACCCAGCCCTGTCCCAGGCCCCCTGAATCCTCTGGGCAGCCCTGAATCTAGACAGCAGCAAGGAGTGCTTCAACAGGCTCAGCAGGAGCCGAATGACTGTTGAATGTGCCTTTGGCAGATTAACATGTCACTGTCACTGCCTTTTTAACAGGTTAGACCTCAAAGAGGAAAATATTCCAATGGTCATGGCAGCCTGAGGTGCGCTGTAAAACACTTGTGAAGTGAAGGGTGAAAAGTTTCCCCAGGAGTGGAGCACTGAGATGGGTCATCTGGCTGCTGCCTTTTGAACAGCCAGATACCAGGGCAATTAGAGTGGCTCAGTGGGAGGCTATTGGAATCAGGGAGGGTCTGAAGGAACGTTTTGATAACAGCACTGGTAATGCATCTTTATCTGATGCATTTGGTCAGGCAGTGTTTACTTTCCGACTTAAATGACCCTGTAATGCTTGCTTCCTGAGTTTTAATCATAGTGAGCAAAAATTCCTGCCCCCAGCCACTGTTTGAATTTTAGCAGCAACTACCATGTGCATGTCACAAATAAAGACTCTTTTTTTTTCCAATACCATACTTTAACTAAAGAATAAAACACTACCCCACCGACCAAAAGGAGGGCCGTAGCATTGAGGAGCAGTCTCTTGGTTCAGGCTTTCACAGCTGTGTATAACGCTGGTTTCATGATGAAAACTGGTCTCTAGAGATGGGAACAGATGAGGAATGCGTTGGGGGAATTTGGGGAAGGCATGGAACAGCATTCTGTATGGGCTGCAGTGGGAGTCATGTACACATGCTTAGACTGCAGCGCTATGAGGGACTTGAGCATCTCCAGCTGTCCCTCCAGCCTAAGACTTTCATTAATTGTCTCCCTCTATGCAGGGCTGGCGCTACCATTTAGGCAGCCTAGGCAATCGCCTAGGGCGCCAGAATAAATGGTGGGCGCCGTTTTGCCAGAAGGGGCGGCAGGCGGCTCCGGTGGAGCTGCCGCAGTCGTGCCTGCGGACGGTCGGCTGCTCGCATGGCTCCAGTGGACCGCCCACAGGCACGACTGCGGCAGCTCCACCGGAGCCGCGGAGCACGAGACCCTCCACAGGCACCACTGCGGCAGCTCCACTGGAGCCGCGGGACCAGCGCGCAGGGCGGCAAAATTGCCGTCCGCCTAGGGCGCTCCAACCCCTAGCGCCGGTCCTGCTTCTACGTTCTTGTTTAGCTATGTGCTGCATCTGTTGACTTGCAACACTTCTCTAAACATATTCTCCTGGTTCGCCTCCTTATCTGACAGAAGTGCTCTGCCAGTGTATAGTGGTTGGTCCTCAAGGACACATCTGCAGAAGCCAAAGAAACAGTGAACAGAGACAGTATTGAGTGCACTCAAAGCCATGAATCACAAAAGTCACATACACCTCTTTCTCACTATCACTTTGCTAGTATATAGCTAGGCAAGAGTCTCAAATAAGGTGAGAGCGGTGGGGTAGGGGAGCTGGGAAGGGAGGATAGGTAAGAAGAGACAAAGGGTCTGGGTGGTTTGCAAAGAGGGTCACTACATGCACCTAAGGAGGGTATTCTGAATGTTGGCACCCTTTTCCACAGGCTGGGGGTAATTGAACCTGATATCTCACTCCTGAGGGTAACTCAAGATGCAAGTCTGCATCTCCTGCATGCGTGTGACTTCAGATCGGGTCTGTATGGTGCTCTCTTGGGTGTTGCATTGGTCTTTGCAGAAGTAATTGCCACTTGGCACAGCAAAGTTTCCTAGAGCAGTTATAAATAAGTTTGTGTAATGAAGGGAGGTTGAAGCTGTATTGTCCAGTGCTGGAGGCAATCATGATGAGATTGTCCAGAGGAGTCTTCCATTTGTGCATAATTCATCACTACTTGCTGAGTATTTTGCCTTGTAATAAAGATTTGTTAGACTCATTTGCTGAGTAAGCAAATCTCAATCTAATACCTTCCACAGGAACAAGCCTGCATACCCATTTTCAATCATTCTACTCTAACTGCTGAGTGCTTCAGTTCTTTTATGATGAGGTCCAGGTGTTCATTCTAACTAATTATGGCAGAGATGGGGCTGGTCCTATTTCCCCTTAAAAGGGACCCTCTACATTGTGACAATTCTGTTTTGCTTTGCGTGTTGTGGACACTTTTACACTGGGGATTGGATTGGAATGAGAGGCCCCAATGCAAACTCCTACACACAGGGCCGGTGCAACCATTTAGGCGGACTAGGTGGTTGCCTAGGGCACCAAGATTTGGGGGTGCCAAAAAGCGGTGCCCTACAATTTTTTTTTAAATGGTTGAGCAGCCGCTGCTGCTGGGACAGAGAGGGAGTCTGAGCTGCCGCCGGCAGCCCAGGGTGTCCCCTGGGTCAGCGCACCGCCGTGGTAGCCGGCAGGCCAGGGCCCCCCCTGGGTCAGGGCACCGCCACGGCAGCTGGCAGCCCAGGGGGTCCCTTGGGTCAGGGCACCGCCGCGGCAGCCTGCAGCCCAGGGCCCCCCCTGGGTCAGGGCACCGCCACGGCAGCCAGCAGCCCAGGGCCCCCCCGGGTCAGCGCGTCGCCGCAGCAGCCGGAAGCCCAGGGGCCCCCATGGGTCAGCGGGCAGCCGGCAGCCCAGGGTCCCCCCTGGGTCAGGGCGCCGCCGCGGCAGCTGGCAGCCCAGGGTGTCCCCTGGGTCAGTGCACCGCCACGGCAACTGGCAGCCCAGGGCCCCCCCGGGCCAGGGCACCGCCGCGGCTGCCGGCAGCCCAGGGTGTCCCTCAGGTCAGTGCGGCACCCTGAGCCAGGAGGGGCCCTGGGCTGCCGGCTGCCCACTGACCCACGGGGGCCCCTGGGCTTCTGGAGGAAAGCGGGGGCTGCCCCCTGGCTCAGCCTCCATGTCAGCCCCAGCGAGGGGCATGGAGAAGAAAAGAGCCTCAGCGGCGGTCTGGTGGAGTGGAGGAAGAAAGAGGACCCCGATGCTCATGCGCTGGGCAAGGTAAGCAAGTGCTTCCCCACAGCTTGGACTCAGGTGCCTGTGCTCCTGCCCCCTTGGTCCTTGGCTGGTCCCTGCTGCTGCTCCCCTTGTGCCTGGATGGCTGGAGAGAACAGCAGCCTGCAAAGCTGAGCTGCCTCAGTGCCCCCAGGCACCCCCCTGACCCCATCCCCCCCACAGCCCTGACCCCCAGCTCCGAGCCCAGTCCCTCTGAGCTGGAAACCCCCTCGACCCCATCCCCCCCACAGCCCTGACCCCCAGCTCCGAGCCCAGTCCCTCTGAGCTGGAAACCCCCTCGACCCCATCCCCGCCACAGCCCTGACCCCCAGCTCCAAGCCCAGTCCCTCTGAGCTGGAAACCCCCTTGACCCCATCCCCCCTACAGCCCTGACCCCCAGCTCCGAGCCTAGTCGCTCTGAGCTGAAAACTCCCGACCCCATCCTCCCCACAGCCCTGACTCCCAGCTGACAGATAGTGTTCCTAACACAGTTATTGCTCTTCGCATCCTCTTGACTCTCCCAGTTTCTGTGGCCAGTGGTGAGCGAAGCTTCTCGAAGCTCAAGTTGATAAAAACATACATGCGAACATCAATGTTGCAACAAAGACTTGCTGGGCTCTCTACCTTGTCACTAGAACATGACATTGCTCACAGCATTGACCTGGAGGAACTTGTTTCTAAATTTGCTAAACTTAAAGCGCGGAAACATAAATTCTAAATTATAACATGTTACTCTGTGACCGTGTATTGTTTATAATGTATGTGATTTTTTTTTGGGGGGGGGGGGCACAAGATGGAAGTTTTGCCTAGGGCGCAAAATATCCTTACACCGGCCCTGCCTACACATGTGCTTAATTTTACTACCCTGAATAGTCACAGGAGTAAAGTTTAAGCACATGCATAAGTGTTTGCAGGATAAGGGCCATATTTTGTTGGAATGTTTATCGGATAGGCTCCAATTCTGCAAACTGCTGTGCCCACATGCAACCCCATTGTCTTTCCTGGTGTGGTATACAAGTCTGTCGCATCTTATGCGCATTTAACATGCGCGATTTCAGCTTTACGGAGTCAGCAAAAAAAAAGAGAAAAATAATTTTAATACTGTAGTGCAGGCGATTCCGCCCGCCATTACACTCAATGTAATTTTGACTATACGCAATTTTTGCTTTATGCACTGACTGCGGAACGTGACTCCAGTGTAAGATGCGACAGATCTGTATAGGCACAGTAGTCTGCATATACAGATCACAATGTCACAGTTGGATCATATTTATTTATTGTAAAATGCCTTGAAGATGAAATGGGCAATATGAACAGTTGTTTGTGAAAAAAAACACCCTTTTATGCTCCACACCTATGCCCTACTACTCACTGTGATCTGCTGGTGTTATTTAATATCTTATATGTTATTCATATTACTACCCATACATATCATTTTCTTATAAAATAGACCTGGACCTAGGTTTGATCTTCCCCAGAGTTTAGGGTGTCCAGCAGCTGCTTCAATGGTTGGTCCATTCCATTCACCAGCTGCTAAGTTTGGAGTTGTATGTTGATTTCTACACAGTTGAGGGAGTGTGATGGAGAATATGCCCAGCTGAATAATTTGGATCTGGGTCTGAACTTCTTTAGAATATCAGATTCTGGCTCCAGGGGGCTGGTTTGGCCCAATCTCTAATTAATATCTAGCGCTCTTGGACTAGAAATTGAGCCAGGACCCTGGATCCCAAGTGCTGGAATGGGGGCACATTCAGACCCAGAGAGGCATTGTAGCACCCAGCCTCTCTCAAGAGTGTGTTGAGGGGACTCAGACCCCTCCCCCTCCCCGCATTAGGGACGTGCCCGTCCAGCTGCGGGGCCTGGCTTGGCTCCCGGGCCCATCTCTCCCGCAGTCTCCTCGCTGCCCGGCGCTCTCGGGGGCGGCTCTGGCAGACACGCCCGCTCTGGGCCGCGGGGGGGCTGGGTGATTTGGGGCCCCACACGCCGAGTCCTGGCGGGGCGGATGGCGGCGGCGGCCAGCAGAGGGCGCAGCGCGCTGGGTCAGGGCTCCGCAGGAAGCTGCAGCCGGACTGGAGGCGGCGGCCGTGGCCTGGTGGTGGCGGGGGGTCCCCGGCCGCTCTGAGGCGCCGCCATGGACCGGTTCGCGTGGGCCAGCGGCCTGCTGGAGATGAACGAGACGCTGGTGATCCAGCAGCGCGGGGTGCGGCTCTACGACGGGGAGGAGAAGGTAAAGGCAGCGCCCGGCTCGGGCCTAGCGGCGGCGGCCGGACCCTGACACCCCCCCGGCCCAGCGATCCCCACCAGTACCCCGCCTAGGAGCCCCCCGCCGGTCTGGCTGCGCAGGGCCTCTGGGGTGGGCCGAGTGCGCCGTAGCCCTGAGCCAGCCCTGGCCGCTCCTCTCGCTGCCGGCCGGGCTGTCAGCGCCGGCCCCGCTTCCAGCCCCAGCGGCGGTAACCGGCTCGGTGTCCGGTGGATGGAGCTGGCGGTACCTGCCCCGCGTTTACAGGCAGGAAGCTGGGCCCTGCCGGGGGGTGCGACGCGAGGGTTGCTTTGCACTGGACCAGGAACAAACACCCTCTTCCTTTAGCCTGTAAAGCGCCTAGAAGAAGTGCAACCACCTGGTGGGTCAGGGAAGGGTTCGGACTGGACACCCAACGTGCTGCTTTAGGTTTTGACTCCTTTCCCTAATCACAGAACTGTAGGGCAGGAAGGGACCCCGCGCTAGTCCTCGGTCGCATGCTGCATGTCTGCACTCCCAGCGGGGCAACAAAATCTAAAAACTTCAATAAGCTTGTTAGGAACGTCATGATATTCTAGGGCGTTGGTACCACAGGGAAGGGAGGATCCTGCCCGGTTTCCTGGGGGAAAGTTCAAACAGCTGAAAAGGAAGTTTGTCCATATCAATATTATCTTTTTGTAATAATTCTTTTTGTTGCTTCATCAACTTGGCTCGCTGTGCTACCAGCAAAAACAGGGTGTTCTCAAAATATTTGATTAATCAGGGTGATATATTATGACAACGTAGAATGCTTCAAAAATCAATGTTTACCCAGCTTGTTTGTTAAATTTGTTGTTAATTTAGTATCTGTGTTTTCTGGTCTAGGTAAAGTTTGATACTGGGGTATTGCTACTTAGCACACACCGACTGATGTGGAGAGATCTGAAAAATCATGTAAGTACCCCATCTGTTCTTGTACATGGGTTGTCTATAAATTCCATAATAAACCATAGGTAACTTTTAGTGATGCAACTGTGCAAGAAAGAACTAATTTTTCTGAGACTAAACTTTTTTCCTCCCTGTGTAAGTGCCTTATGCTCACAACATAGAGAGGCAATATAGTACAGGGGAATTGCATCTTACATGAGGGTTAGGTTCTAAAGTCAGCGCGTCTGGCGAAAATTGCGTATAGTCAAAATTACCCTTGAAAATCCCTTAAATGGCCCATAAAGTACAGTATACTGTACATGGTTTTGTGTATACAACCCTGTACAGTAATATGTATAAATGTATACAGTAATGTACAGCATATAATAAAGAGTACATATGCAAAATATAATTTTATAGTATTTTTAATTACATAAAAGAGAGAGAGATGAAGGAATGAAAGAATAAAAAAGGAAAACAGTACACCTAACCACTCACCATTCATCCTGGATATTCTTGCTAGTCTACGACGACGATGATAATGGCGATACAATGACTATGACAATACAGACTCCGATGACAAGTCTTCCGTTTCCCCTGACAACACAATTGGGAGGGGGTCGTCAGGGCTTGACGTTGATCCAGGAGATGGAGGTGACGGAGAGCTTGGGTGATGGAGAGTGAGTTGTAGACCAAGTGGTTGGCTTTGGTTCAGCTCGAGAAGTTGATTGCGTAGGCTCATCTGCTGCTGGTTGTTTTTTCTTGAAAAACATGGTGATTGGCAACTGCTGCTGTTGTCTCTTGAGCTGCTCAAATGTTTCTTGATATGTCTCAAATTGTTCATAATACTATGTGTGATTTTGAGGCTTTGTTCCATAGAGGAGTCGTATTCAGAAATTAAATCATTCTTGTGTTTCGCTGATTGGAACACTTCAGCAAATTTATGAAGATTCCAACGTGCTGGCTCTTCCTGTTTGTCGTCGTCATCTTCGTCTTCTGTAGATGATTTTATCAGTTCCTCTAACTCTTTGTTAGTCATTTTTTCTCTATGGCCCTCAATTAATTCTTCATTTTCTTCCTCAAGGATGTCGATGAAGCCATCACCGCCCACTTGCCTAGCCACCTGCACAATGCGTTTCACTTCTTTGTCAATGGTTGGGAAACCCTTAAAATCATTCACACATTCTTTCCATAGGTTTCGCCAACATGCATTGACTGTTTCAGCCTTGATTGCATCCATTGCCTGTTCAATATAAGTGATGCAATTGGCAATGTTAAAGGACTTCCAACACTCTATCACATTAATATTGGGATCAACATCCATAGTGCTATGTATCCGTGAGAATGTAAGCCTCATGTATGTGGCTTTGAAACAGCGAATTACGCCTTGGTCAAGAGGTTGGAGGATGGAGATGGTACTAGGGGGAGAAAGACAACTTCAGTGTTGTTATGCACAAACCAGAGCGCCTCAGGGTGGCAAGGAGCATTGTCTATGATCAGCAATGCTTTAAGGTCAAATCCTTTTTCTTCAAGGTATCGCCTGATCTCCGGAATGAAACACTTGTGGAACCAATCCAGAAATAATGCTGCTGTCACCCAAGCCTTTTTATTTGATTGCCAGGACACAGGCAGGAGATTTTTGTTCTTGCCTTTTAGGGCACAGGGACTTGCAGCCCTGTAGAGCAAGCCCGGCTTTATTAAATGCCCAGCCGCATTGCCACGAAACAACACAGTCACACGGCCTTTAGCTGCTTTGAAGCCAGGGGCTTGTCTTTCTGATTTCGAAGTGTAAGTGCGGTTGGGCTTTTTTTTTCCAGAAGAGACTAGTCTTGTCAGCATTAAAAACTTGTTCCAGAAGATAGCCTTTTCTTCTATGATTTTCTTTAATTGTTCGGTGTAGGCTTTTAGTGCCTCTTCATTGGCAGATGCAGCTTCACCAGTAGTCTGCACGTTTTTGAGGATGAAGCGGTTCCTAAAACTGTTAAGCCAGCCTTAGCTGGCTTTTGAATTCCTTCTCATCAGAAGGCTGTCCCTCTTCAGCAGGAGGTTTGAACAGCACGTAGAGCTTAAGAGCTTTTTCTCACAATGTGTTGCCATTGGTAGACACACGTTTACAGTTCATGTCTTCCAGCCATAAGTTTAATGCCTTTTCAGTCTTCACTAAAGTCTTATCACGCACCTTGCTCGTCACCTTAGCAGTTATTGGAGCACTTGATGCCACGGCTTGATGAATTTCTCTCTCTTGAATCTTGATGGCACAGATGCTAGATACATTGCGGCCATATTTACGCGCCATGTTGGAGACACAGCCAGTTTTTCCTCCAGCATTGGAACAGATTGCTGTTTCTTTGGTTGAGCACCAGATGAAGAAGTTGGGTTGCGTTTAGGGGCCATGTTGTATGAAAAATACGTATCTTTAAACACTAGAATCACACTCAGCGCGGTGAGATGCTCACACTATGAGAACAGGAACTGAGACTGACTGAGGGAACAGCAGATTCAGTCTCCCATCTCACGCTCACTCTGGGGCATACGTTCACTGAGTGGAATGGTGGGCGGAATCGCCCACACTACTGTATTTAAATTATTTTTCTTTTTTTTTGCTGAGCGCATATCATTGAACTTTTATAAGTTAAATGCATGTATGATACGACTGCACTGTATGATCAACAGGGGTTGGAAATTTTAAGATAATTTACCAACGTGTTCATAGCCCACTTAGTAACTCATTTCTTTTTCCCTCTTCTCCCAACCATTCACACTGACCGAAAAAACAACATAGAAAAGACAAAAAAGAACCTATATAAGAACACCCATACTGGGTCAGACCAATGGTCCACCTATCCCAGTATCCTGTCTTTAGCAGTGGCCAGTGCCAAATGCTTCAAAAATGGAATGAACAGAATAGGGCAATTTCGAGTCGTCCAATCTCAGCTTCTGGCAGTAAGAAGTTTAGGGACACCTGGAGCATAGGGTTGTGTCCCTGACCATCATGGCTAATAACTACTGATGGACTTATCCTCCATGAACTTATTGAATACTTTTTTGAACATAGTTATACTTTTGATCTTCACAAGATCCCATGGCATTCCACAGGTTAACTGTGCCTTGTGTGAACAAGTACTTCCTTATGTTTGTTTTAAACCTGTTGCCTGTTAATTTCATTGGGTGACACCTGGTTCTTTTGTTATGTGAGGGGGTAAATAACACTTCTTTATGCTCTTTCTCCATACCATTCATGATTTTATAGACCTCTATCATATCCCCTTAATTATGTCTTTTTTAAAGATGAATGGTCTGAGTCTTTTTAATCTCTCCTGATATGGAAGCTGTTCCTTACCCTTAATCATTTTTGTTGCCCTTTTCTGCATCTTTCCCAACTCTAATATATCTATTTTGAGATGAGGTAACAAAAACTGCACGCAGTACTAAAGGTATGGGCATAGCATAGATTTATATTGTGCTATTATGATCATTTGTGTCTTATCTATCCCTTTCCTAATAGTTCCCAACATTCTGTTAGGATTTTTTTGGACTGTTGCTGCACATTGAGCAGATGTTTCCAGGGAACTGTCCATGATGACTCTTAAGAACTCTTTCTTGACCGGTAACAGCTAATTTAGACCCTATCATTTAGTATGTATAGCTGGGTTTATTTTTTCTAACATGCATTACTTGGCACTTATCAACATTGAATATCCTCTGCCATTTTGTCACCCGGTTTAGTGAGATCCTTTTGTAACTCTTTGAAGTCAGGTTTGGTCTTAACTATCTTCAGTAATTTTGTATTGTCTGAAAATTTTGTTATCTTTTCCAGATCACTTGTGAATATGTAAAATAGCACAGGTCCCAGTACAGATACTGAAGGACCCCACTATTTACCTCTCTCCATTATGAAAACTGATCATTTATGCATGAGCTTTGTTTGTTTTTTTTAACGAGTTATTGATCCATGAGAGGCCCTTCCCTCTTAGCCCGTGACTCCCTTACTTTGCTTAAGAGCCTTTGGTAAGAGACCTTGTCAAAGACTTCCTGAAAGTTCAGATACACTATACGACTGGATCACCTTTGTCCGCATGCTTGTTGATGTCCTCAGAGAATTCTAATAGGTTGGTGAGGCATGATTTCCCTTTGCAAAAGCCGTATTGACTCTTCCAACATAGTGTGTTTTATCTATGTGTATGATAATTTAGTTCTTTACTGTGGTTTCAACCAATTTGCCTGGTACTCAAGTTAAGTTTGACAGCCTGTAATTGTCAAGAGCACCTCTGGTGCCTTTTCAAAAATCAGTGTTACATTAGCTACCCTCTAGTCATCTGGTACAGAGGCTGATTTAAACAATAGGTTACACACCACAATTCGTAGTTCTTCTTCAATTTTTATTTGAATTTCTTAGACCGCTTGGGTGAATACTATCTGGTCCTGGTGACCCAGATTAAACAGTAATATCAATATGTTTCAAAACCTCATCTATTGACACCCCAGTCTGGAACAGTTCCTCAGATTAGTCATCTAGAAAGAATGGCTCAGGTGTGGGGAGCTCCCTCATATTTTCTGCAGTGAAGACCGATGCAAAGAATTAATTTAGCTTCTCCACAATGGACTTGGCTTCCTTGAGTGCTCCTTTAGTACCTTAACCATCCAGTGGCCTCACTGATTATTTGACAGGCTTCCAGCTTCTGATATACTTTAAAACATTTTTGTTGCTAATTTTGTGTTCTTAGCTAGTTGTTCTTCAAATTCTTTCTTGGCCTGTTTTATTATACTTTTACGCTTGAGTTGCCATAGTTTATGCTCCTTTCTATTCTCCTCATTAGCATATGACTTCCAGTTGTTAAAGGACTTCCAGTTTTTTTACTCTGATGTTTAGCCATGGTGGCATTTTTTGGTCCTCTTCCTGTTTTATTGATTTGCTGTGTACATTTAGTTTGAGCCTCTATTATGGGGTTTTTAATAGTCTCCATGCTGGTTGCAGGCATTTCCCTCTTGTGACTGTTCCTTTTCATTTCTGTTTGACTAGCTTCCTCATTTTTATGTAGTTCCTCTTTTAGCAGTTGGGTTTCTTTGGCATTTTTTGCCCTACAAGAATGTTAAATTCAATTATATTATGGTTGCTATTACTGAGTGATTCAACTGTCTTCACCTCTTGGACCAAATCCTGCATTCCAACTTAGGACTAAATCAAGAATTTCTTCTTCTGTTTCTGGGTTTCAGGACAAGCTACTCCAAGATGCAGTCATTTAATGTTTTTAGAAATTTTATATCTGTATCATTTTCTGAGGTGCCATATACCCACCCAGTCAGTATGGGGATAGTTGAAATCTCTCATTATTATTGTGTTTTCTCCCGGAGCATTTCACAATCACCATTCTGGTCAGGTAGTATATACCTACTGCTATTCTCTTATTGTTCAAGCACATTCTGCTTTTCTACTATCAACACACATGGCTGAAAAAGGGCCAGGATGAGTATTAAGATTTATTCTCTTGCCCAGCATACAGAGCAAGAGAGAATCTAAGGCTGTGTACTAGAAACTGTTATCCTTGAGACTGATCCCCAATTGTTCAAGTAACTAAAAATCCACAACTCCTAAAGATCAAAATCAAACAGAAGTATCATGATGGAAATCCCTGTCCCAAAAACCCATTGTCACTGGAAGTATCTTCTTTAACAAAGCCCTAGAAGACAGGATAACAAGAAGTTCTGAGGCCACAAAAAAAAAAACAAAAAAAAACCAAAAACTTGTTTTGGTGTTGTGACTAGAATTCTGTTGTAAACCATACAAGTTTGCAAGGCTTTGGGTCACAGCCTTGAAATTCCCCAAGAGCAGGGTACTACTGAGAAGGGGGTCTTATGCCATAAATTCCTTTCCCATTTCCTTTTTCTCACCTTAAAAAACATCAGAACAATGAGGGATAGAGCAACAAAACTCCCTAAAACTAGTCAAAATGCTGACAGAAATGGAAGTTAAACAGCTCTGATGAAGTCCTGAATTCTGTTCATGCCCTGTCTCTGTTGTTTCTTTTTCACGTGGTATCAAAGTAATGTTACTTGTAAAATTTATACAAGTATTATCCACAAAAATAACTATGTCAAAAGAACATTATTAAGGTTACAAAGTCAAGCACTCGGTTAGGAAAGCCAGAATTAAGGTTGCCTGTGCAATATTAATTTGACCCCCTTGTGGGTATGTATTATGATAGTCTTTAAATACATGATGACATTCTATTTTTTCCACAGTCTCTGCTAAGCATCTGCAAACTGCGATTCTTCAAAAGCTTGTAACTTAACTGAGTGTGGCTGGATTTTCACAAGGATGGCAAACAGCATATTTCTGACTCAGATTTCAAGTCCCTGCCCCACAAGATAGGGCTCCTAGAGCTGTTTAAAGAAAAGGTTCCAGAATTTTTTAATCTGGGCAAAACAATATATTTTTTCCATAACCTTGTTCTAAGAAACATCCAAACTGGCTGAAATTTTCCTAAGTAATTCAACCTGAGGGAGACAGCACAGAACATTTCAGCCAAATGGTTAAAGTTTGGCAAAGTTATAAGCAGAAAACAGGGTCTCATAATGGGAAATGTCAGGCTACTTTAGTAATATCCCACTGATCATTATTTTTAGATATTGCATCTTCTGTGAAAACAAAACTCTGACAAACAGCAGCAGCATTTTATAGATGCTATATGGTCACGTACCATCTGTATTTGGTCGGTACAGGCAAATGCTGTGATTTCCAAAATAAATACTGAATTCTTCCTAGTTTGGTGCATAACTGTGTTGTTCTAAGCTGGTGTTAATGAGAATGTTGGCCATTAGAAAATAAATACAGATAAGTTCTGTGATCTCAGACTCCCACTGTACGCTTAAGCCAGATGTCTGTCTGTCAATCGCCTCCTTTTGCTTCTTTATCAGAACATCTTATCAGTGGGGTGTAACCTGCAAGGGTACCTTTATACTTCTAGTCAGTTCAACTGTTTTTGGATTTAGGAAGTTAAAAAATGGAATATATACAAGAAGCAATGGTTGCCTTTTGTCATTGTCTTTGCGTGCATGATGTCAGTGTATAAGATCTTTGTAGCTGGGTCCTTGGCTTACCTCTGTGTGAAGCATCTAATTCTTTCTGACCACTCTACAAATAATAATAAATTTGTATACCACCTAAAATGCCTAGAAACCCAGTGGCTGAGTTAAGGACATTGTGTCAGTCCTAAGTCCCTTCCTTGTCTGATTATCTAACAATTATAACTTCATGTTCACTTTTTAGTTTTCAGTTTACATTTTTTAAATAATAGTGTAAGGCTAATTTTCTATTGCAACCAGCATCATCTTCTATATGAAATGGCTTTTGGGGGAACCTCCTACAAATATTGGTGCTGTTGACTTTTGTTATTTATTAAAAGAGGACAAAAATGTGTTTTCTACAAACCATTCAAGAAAATAGCTTTTGATTTCTAGTTACTTTGTGTTGCTTATTCTAGGAATGCTGCATTGCTATCCCTCTTTCTCAGATTGTCTTCATTGAAGAGCAAGCAGCTGGGATAGGAAAAAGGTAAGGTGTGTGTCTCTTTCACTTTGGAAGCTTAGGCACATAGGTTATGTGCCATACTCAAGATCACACAAGAAGTCTGTGGTAGAGCCCAGGAATGTAACATAGATGTCCTGATTCACAATCCATGAAACCATTCTTCCTCTCTTACAATAAGATACAAGGATCAAATATGAAAAATTGTATATGTGTTACTTGATTTGCTAAATAATTGCTCTGTAATCACTGATTAAGTTTGTGATTCAGTCTTCTGCTTTGTAGCAATGAATAATTGGTTTTATCTCACTTAATCAGCAGTGCCGTGGTGATAGGCTGTGTACAAATTTAGGTCTCAGACCAGGTCTCTTGCTCTGCAAGGCTGGTTGGGGGTAGGAACCCAGCAGAGAGGCATTCTGCTCAGTTCTCAGCAGGTGTAACTTACACCACCATCTAACTGATTCTGAAGGAGAGACCAATAACTGGGGCCCTCTCTTTTGTCAGATAATTAGAGCAGTGTGATATGTATGCAACAAGAGAGAAGTTAACACCGAAGGAAAAATAAAGCATTTATGAAGAAGTGTGTCTGGTCTACATCTGCTTATGCCTGTGACATGGATGTTGTAAGCAGATCAAATTGCTTCAGCCTGCAGGGAGATATTATCCCAGTTGGTAGAACCATACATTGGGGCTGGCGAGATCTTGTGCTAGAGGATTTGACTAAATCAGAGTATTGACAAAATAGATACCCCTCTACCCCGATATAACGCAGTCCTCGGGAGACAAAAAATCTCACCACTTTATAGGTGAGACCGCATTATATCAAACTTGCTTTCCCCCCCCCCCGTTCCTTGTTCCCAGACCGCCGCCTTGAGAGACCCCCAGGATCCCACCCCCTACTCAACCCCCCTGCCCCTGACTGCTCTGACCCCTATCCAACTCCCCCGCCCCCTGACAGGCACTCACCGGCAGTGGTGGGAAGCAGAGCATCCCAGCCCCAGTCTGCTCCACCCTGCCAGCTCCCAGCCACGGCGCTCCGCTTCCTGCCGTCGGTGAGTGCGGAGAGGTTGGGGAAAGGATTCCCCCCCGCACTCGCTAGCAGTGGGAAGCGGAGCAATGCAGCCCCAGCCCGCTCCGCTTTCCTTGCCCCGGCCCCAGCCGTGTCACTGGGGGGTGGCTGGGGAAAGGTCCTGCACTCACCTGTGGCGGGAAGCAGAGTACCACTGCTGGGAGCTGGCGGAGTGGAGCTGGCTGGGTCTGGGCTGCTCCGCTTCCCGCCGTTGGTGAGTGCGGGGAAGTTGGGGAAAGGACGCCCTCTGCCTCACCAGCGGCGGGAAGCGGAGCGCTGTGTCTGGGAGCTGGCGAAGTGGAGCAAGCTGGGGCCGGGCTGCTCCGCTTCCGCCACTGCTGGTGAGTACTGGGGGAATCCCTTCCTCCAAGCTCCCTCCCTCAAGCGACACAGCTGGGGCCAGGGCGAGGGGAGCAGAAGGGGCTGCTCTTGGCCCTCTGCTAATCCCTCAGGCCACTCTGGGACTGCGGGGCCCCCAAAAGTGCCCTCCCACAGCTCCTGCTCCCCAGACCATCCCCGAGACCCTCTGCCCCTTGTCAAACCCCGCAGCCCCAGCCTGGCCCGGCATCCTTAACACGCTGCTCAGAGCAGCATGTCAGAACTTTACTGTGTTGTATGCAAACCCGCGTCCTATCGGGTCGTGTTATATTGGGGTAGAGGTGTATATTATTAAAGATGGACAAGAATAATAGAATTATTGTGATGAAGTGAAATGGGGGCTATTATATTTGCTGAAACAGTGCTCGTTCATGAGTTGTTTTGCTTTTGGGCGTCATTCTAGACCATGTTGCTTTCATGCATCTGTTAGCCTAGGATGTTGGTTTTGGATGAATTCATATGCAAATTCTTCTGCTGGCACACATGGTGAGATAGGTTAAACGTAATATCGAGACCTTTTTATTTCCATGATAAAGGTAGTGTGTTTTGGCAGCAGCTATGAATCACTGTAAAGCCTTTGGGGGTTATGTTGTAGGTTGGAAGCCTTAATCAAAGGTACCACTTGACAGTTTGTAGTTCCATTTCTTTTTCAGAAATCTTTGTTTGAACTTCTAATATTTATGCTAGATCACCTTTCTGAGAGTTGATTGTACATGTGTTTTATTTTTATTGAGGTTTTACATTTTTTTAGGAGTTATAGTATTTTTAATATGGACATTCTAGTATAGAGATAAAATATTCTTTTTTATATTCTATTATTCTATTATTAATATTATTTAATGTACTTGACTTTTATGAAAGTCCTGAAGGATTATCTGAAATGGTCTGAATGTAAAATAACGATCAGTTTTTTGGGGGCTTAGGTAATATAGAACTAGGTTAAGCTTTTAAACCTGACTTGCACAATTAAGAAATATTATTTTATAAATAAGGGATATATTTTTTTTGCCTCCTTGCTCTCTCCCTACACCTTTCCTTAGTGCCAAAATAGTGGTTCATCTTCATCCAGCTCCTTCAAACAAAGAGCCTGGCCCGTTCCAGAGCAGCAAATATTCCTACATCAAACTTTCTTTCAAAGAACATGGTCAGATTGAGGTATGTGTACATACAGTGCAACCATATAGGTGGGATGTTTTGTCACAAATATTTCTGCTCTCCCAGTATTAGTGATACTATTAATCTTACAGTATTTGCTGTGGACCTGTGTGCGTAGGAGGCCCTGTTGTCAGTTAATAAACCATCACAAGCAGCTAGCATTAACCCAGACTAAATGATTGGAATTACTCCAGTGCAATTTCATCCACGTGGCTGGATTAACATAATCTCATGATAACAGTAAATAACTGTTATCATGAGATTATCTATCATAACTGCATTGCTCAATTTTATTTTAAAAAAATCACCGTTGGACAGATACTGAGCCTGGAAATTTCAGCCTCATTAAGTGAAAGTTCCGGAAAGTTATGAATGTCTGGAAATGTGTTTAGAATGGAAATAAGTAATCATGCCCGTTTAACTAACAATTGTTACAGCTACCATTGAAATGTATATGATTGCATGGTCTGTAACATTTTTTTTTATCCTAAAAAATTAAGAGTCCAGTATAAATGTGACATTATGGCATTTGATATTCAGTGGAATTTGTTTTGTTAATCACTGAGATGTTAAAAATACTCAAAAATATTCTACAAAATTTAAGTTGACTTTTTTTTTAAATATATGCAGTTCTATAGACGGTTGTCAGAAGAAATGACACAGAGGAGATGGGAGAACATGCCTGTTTCTCAGACCATTCAAATTAACAGGGGTTCACAGGTACTTACTAAATCCTTGATACTCTCTTCTGTATGTTAGACTTAGGTTCAGATCTGCAGTCTATTGTGTCCATTTTGTGCTGTCAACATAGCCATTGCCTATATCAGCTCCCCCTCGCCTCTGGCATTCTGAGGTCAGACAGGGGGCATGGCAGAGTGGAATTCCACCATGGCTGCTTCTCCACTGGCATAAACTGGAGCTGTTCTCTTGCAGTTCTCCTTTATACTGGGGCGGAGCAGTTGGGTATCCTCACTGCATCTGAGAAGAGCTTCGGCACAATTGGGAACCTGCCCCTTAGATTATGTAGTTAACTATATTCAACATAGAGTTAATGGTATTCTTGGAATGGCACAGAAGCGAGGAAATTCTAATTTATGAGTGAATATGGTGTTTGGTTTGATGTGCCATTTGTAGTCTTTTAATTATGCTTAGGTATTGAAGCTCATGATGTAAAATAATCACATTCTGTGTAGAGACTTCTACAATATGAGACACACAAGGAAGATGAAGAATGGAGTTTCAGCCTTAATTTTACCCTTTCTTGGTTTTGTGGGTTCTAGACTCTTGACATTGCTTTAATATAGTTGCTTGAAGCCTGTGTGCATCATGTGTGTGAGTAGCTATGATTTAAATGGACAGTTTCGATTATTGGGAATATCTTCAAGATGTGTGCCTATTCAATTGCTTTCCTTCATCTGTTTCTGTATTTTGAAATTATAAACTCTTTGGGAATATCATCCTTGTATTTGGAAACTGCTGGTGACATTTTGGGTACAGCTATCATATAAATGAGTTACAGTAGGGAGGATGGTGCTGTTGTCAATGGTGACAGAGAATAGGAGGAGACGGAGAGAGTTCAATTTGGCAATGTTAAGTTTAAGTTGCCCATGAGACATCTATAAGAAGATGTTGAGACTGGCTGAAATACAGATTGGATGGAAATAGGTCAGGAATGGAAAGGTAGATTTGCGCATATATATGTAAAGGTGGTAGTTGAAACCACGTGCGTAGATGAGATTTCCCAAAGAAAAGGTGTAGACCAAGAAAAGGAGGGAATCAAGGACTGAGACTTCTGAGACACAGAGAGTTGGAGAATCTAAAAGAATGAGCAGAGAGATGGTGAGAGAACCAGGAGCGAATGGAAACTCAAGGGTTTGGAGGGTTTTAAGGAAAGAACTATTGGGTGTCAAAATCAATAGGGAGGACAAGGAGAATGAGGGTGGACTTAGAGACCTGGAGGCTAGGCCAGGAAGAGGCTGATAAATTTCATATGACTCTCCAATTTAGTAAAAGGATATCACCCCATATGTTGTATGTATGTGTCACATGCTATCTGTATGAGGCACTATCAGTAAATGGGATGAATGTCCAACTTTCTAAATGTACCCTTCTAAATCTCCCCTCAGGGTAACCTATTCAGACTGTGATGGAGAAATGGGGAGAACAACTTCCTAAGTCCAGGATCCTTACTGAAAATGCTCTACCTCTAGGCTTGCTCCAGTTAGACTAGGAAAGCATCAGTTTGAGCATCCCAGCTTATCTCTACTCTCTCTGTATCATACAAGAGATGCTATGTTCTATATCATTATATTAACAGTTTAAACAGCATGTTTGTCATGTAGCGTTCTGTAGCAAATCTCTATTCAGTGTGTTTTTATTATTTGTAAAAAGTTGTTCTAGATAAACTATGACCTTGATTTAAGGAATGTTATTCAGGAAATTAGCTGTATTATAGATCATTGACAATCATTACATTTTACTTAGTTCTTTGTGGGACATTTTCCTTTGTTGTAAATATAAACTCTTTCCCAGGGAGGTGAGAGAACTCTTAACATTTCCTTCCTTTTCTTTTCTTTAAACTATTTTCTTTTGCAGGCAGGAAGAATAAGGGCCGTAGGAATTGTTGGTATTGAGAGGAAATTAGAAGAGAAGAGAAAAGAGACTGACAAAAACATTTCTGAGGTAAATACTGCTCAAGTTTCAAGGTCAGCCATCTGCATTCTCTCAGACTTTCTTCTGGATGCAGCGGTGTACTGTTTCATTGTAGAGAGTTTTAAAACTTGGAACCAATTACACGTGTGTAACTTACAGTTATGTCTGTTTAACTAGCTTATCCCAGATGTTTAAGAATATTTCATTTAAATGCTCCCTTTTGAGAATGACATTCATTGGCACCAAATGCTTTCTGTGTTTATGGATTTCAATACAATTGAAAAGCAAAGTTCAATGGCCTTTCATCGGGGGAAGCAGAACAAAGAGCCTTCTACAGAGAGGGACCAGTCCAATAAGACTGTTGTCTTAGCAGGTCTAATTATGGATCAGTTGAGGATTAGGTATTCATTTACCAGGTGTATTGTTCAAAGGAGTTATATATATGTAAATAGATACATTTACTGTGTAATAATTAACAGAAATTCATATTTTTAAATTTTAATTTGAGTTTATAATTATGTATGGCAAAGTGTTCAATAATCAGATGTCACAGTAATTTCTGCAAAAATATTGGCCAAAGAGAAGACAACCGCTTCTCCCACAAACAGTCCCATAGTTGAATTTGAGATATTACATGTACAACAGAAGCTTATTTCTCCTCTCCCCACCTCATTCTCTTCCTCTCCTTAAATCCTTTTGACCAGTGTTTCTCAACCTTTTTGATACAGGGACTGGCTTGCTGCCTTCCTCAGCTGTGTCAGGGAGATCTCAGAGACTGGCAGTGGTCCACAGACCAGTAGCTGAGAAACACTGCTTTAGACACTATATCTAATGAAACAATCCCGAGATTACAAATAAAGAGAAGATTATACTGGTTTTGTCACAGTAATAGAGATGGATTTGAACCATCAAGAAGTCCTCATTAACTATAGCAGATTCATTCATATGGCAACTGTTTGTATCATAACATTGCAAAATAAAAATAAAGACCTCATAGATCCAGTTTACAGGAAATTTGTGCCTGTTTTGTGAACACTTTTACTGTGATCTTTCAATTATTACTAGCATTAAAGGTTTTTTGTTTTTCTGCTTATTTATGAAGAAGGTAATGAATGAAGTTACTTATGTATATAATTCAAAAGGTATTGTCTTGTTATTTTTTCCTCACTGACTTTGTCAGAGAGTAAAAGAAATCCATTTGTGTGAGTTATATGAACAAAGGAAAAATGTGATTTGTGAAATCCTGCCTTCCCTCAGCTTTAAATGTTATAAATGACTTAATTTCAAAAGTGGTGCCCTGGGTTCCACGAAAAGGTTTCCTGCATCTGCTGTTCGCTGCTGATAAGAATCCAGTTCTTAGCCTTTTGTTTATCTGAGGAAGTTCCTGTTAGGTGTGTGCACATTCCCCTTTGTTTCCAGGCCTGCCCTGAGTGAATCGGTCAGAGGAGGAACTATACACAACATGCTATTTATTTAGCTAAGTCAAGGATTTTTTTTAATGGATAATGTTTTCATGCATGTTGTTGAGATTGGGGTTAAACCAGTAAAAGCCTGGATATAAAAACTTTTTGTTTGTTGATATCAAAATTCAATGTGGTAAAAGCTTCTTAATTCATGCTAGTGCCTGAGAGAGACATTACAAATGTACTGAATTTGGCAAATTAGCAAGTAAGTCAACAAATACTTTTACAAGAAAAGACACTGTATCACAAATATCTGTGCTCTGACAATGGTAATTCATTATTCTATGGAAATATATTATAATTTCTTTAACACTCCATATTAAATTTTTGCCAAGATATTTGGAGAGTGATTGTCATTTGACTACAGTAACTCTCTCCACTTAACATCTCTCTTAACATTGTTTTGATCTTATGTCCCTTCTCAGTTACAGAACATGCTCCATTTAAAGTTGTGCAAATCTTCGCTATAACGTCGTTTGGCTGCCTGCTTTGTCCAGAGCTGGCAGCCCCCCTATCAGCTTCCCTACGCCCTCCCTTCCCCCCAGTGCCTCCTGTCCACCAGCAGACCCTGTGGATCAGTGCCTTCCGCCGCCTCCTGCCCGCAGCAATCAGCTGGCTTGCGGCATTCAAGAGGGAGGGGGGAGGCACGAGGACTCGGTGCACAGGCTCCCCCTCCCTCACCTGCCTCCCAAATGCCACAAACCAGCTGATTTCCATGGGCAGAAGGCAGGGGATGGAGCGGGAGTAGCGAGGACATGGCATGCGGAGTAAAGCGGGGGAGGGAAGAAGAGACAGGTTAAGAATGGGGATATGGGGGGAAGAGGTGGCTTGGGCGGATCAAGGATTGAGCCCCCTGCCCCTGGTGTTTGCAGAGTAGGGGAAGCTGCATGTGGACTAGCAAGAGACAAGCTGGGTGAGGTAATATCTTTTATTGGACCAACTTCTGTTAGTGGAAAAGACAAGCTTTTGAGTTACACACAGAACTCTGCCATGCTCTTGTTACCTTCAGATTAGACTATAACATTGTTGATAGCTTGAGACCATAGACTGGCTACATTTGCGGTCTGTAGAGGTGTTCTAGTTGGGCTGCCCTCTTTATAAAAGGGAAGTACTGTCCTCACGGAACTAACTGTGATGGTTCTAGGGTTCTGGGGCTCCCCACATGCATTCACACACACACTTGGTCCAAAATAATCTAAATTAATGACCACCTGGACACATTGCAAAAGCCATTTATTAGAGAGATTTTGAAGGAGGGTTGAGGATATGTCCCTGAGAGGGTAAAAGTGCCTTTCTGTGGCATTGATATATTGGCAGGCTAAATTCACTTTTTTCATGTGTATGATTATTTTTATGCTGTTGGGTGGTCATTGTTATGTAATTGTAAGTCTGCTTACTTGTTAACACACTGAGAGTATTTTTGTTTTTTATTGTTGAAATAAAATATGAAAAAGTGAAGGGCTTATCTAGTGTTATGTGCTCCATACAGCAATTTTTATATTTGAGAACTTTACATCTTTATTAAAGTAACTTGCATTTTAAAAATCCTGAAATAAATCACTGTCCTGTGGTGGAAATCCAAATTTTTACACGTTTTTGTGGAAAAGTTCCATAAAAGTTCTTTGTAGTAAAAATCTGATACTCTATAGAAATATTTTAATTTCCCCCTGCTTTTATCAGATCTAGCAAGTACAGATTTTTTCACAGGTACCTTTTATCTAATAACCCATCTCATAAGCCTGATTTCAAACAAGCCTTAATTGAGATCTTGTTTTGTGTCAGCATAATTTAGCTCAGTTAGACATCTATGTACCTAATTGCTTCTGAGAATCAAGTATTTAGATGCATAAATTTTCCCCACAATTTTCAAAGCTTTATGTCTTCTCAGTTCAGAGTGGTGTGAAATGAACCTAACAATCTGTCTCCCTTGTTATTTCAAAATAATCTGTGAACTTGCCTGCTATTTTAGCAACGCCTACTGATAAAAGGCAGAATTGTGATGTCACTATGAGCATTTCCACAGTTGTATTGTAGGCTCTCTACTGGCCAAAATAAGATTATTTGTGTGTGTATGCGTATATGTATGAATAAAAAAAATACACCTAACGTTTTTAGGAAGAAGGGGTAAACTTGATTAATTTAATTTATTTCAACTCTCAATACTTTATCTCCCAGCTCTGTTATTTACATTTTGTAAATCAGTATTAAGTAGAAATTAGTGTGTGTCTTCCATGCAGGAAACCATAGAATTGTTTTACTTTCCTGTATACTTTCTGTTGTCTTTGTCTTGTCTGATTTTGATTATAAGCTCTCTGTGAAGGAAAAGTGCCTGTTTGTAAACCAAAGCATGAATTTATAACTCTAAACAGTTTGAAATGATAATGTCCTGGTCTAAAGCATTAGGTGCCCTAATATTGTTCAGAATTCTTGGAGTTTAGGAAGATCATTGGAAAAATTACTTCATTAAATCATTTAATTTCTTAAGGCAGACTATATTATAATGTCAAATTTTCATTTTAGGCTTTTGAAGATCTCAGCAAGTTAATGGAAAAGGTATGGGATGTGACATTTACCAGCACATCTGTCTATATTTATACCAGTTATCTAACTTTTAATCAAAATGTCTGAATACACTGCTGAAAGCTGACATATTTGTGGGTGTTTTGGTAGGCTAAGGAAATGGTCGAGTTATCCAAATCAATAGCTAACAAAATTAAAGAAAAACAAGGTGACATCACGGAAGATGAGGTAAATATGCTTTCTTTCTAGATTTGACAAAAAAGCATTTTGTGAAATATCACTGTGTAAACAGCTATTGTGGTAATATTCATAATACAAGTAAATAATATTTTATTAATGTCCCATTTTTTCTTGACTTTTATTTAATGAAAAGCTTTCTTTATACAATATATCCGAGCAGTGGGGAGAGAAAAGACAGTCAGTCCGTTTGAGACCTTGTTTTAAAAATAATTACAACGAAGTGATTACAGGATGTGCATGTCTCTTCCCCACTTAGTTTGCTTTAAAAGGGTCAGAAGTGCAGGTTCCATTAACTAGGAGAAGATGACAATTTTCTGGGGTTTTTTTGAGATTTCAGTGTCTCTTATAAATTTCTGAAGACTTGTGTACAGCTTGCCACCATTTTGATAAACGTATATTTGGCATTGTGTATTTTCAAATCTCCCAAAAATGCATTGAGGTCTACTATAAAAATAAAAGTGTAAATTTTTTTTAAATAGAACTATGAAATGACTGACACAACTTACTTTTCTTTTTACGTAGACTATCAGGTTTAAGTCTTATCTGTTGAGCATGGGTATAGCTAACCCAGTTACCAGGGAAACGCATGGATCTGGCACACATTACCATATGCAACTGGCAAAACAACTAGCTGGAATACTACAGTCACAACTAGAGGTAAAGCACCTGAGATGCTCTTTTTGTGCATGTAGATGAGTTTTTAATGCAGTGCATTTCAGTATCATGGACTTTGACAATGTCTCTTTTCAAGATCTAAGACTTCAGTAATACAACCTCAAATTCAGCTTTTAGAGGAGTCGTCATTTTGTCTTTTAAGAACATTTATTCTCTTTCTCAGCACAAATATCTAAAAGGAACTATGGGAATTCATATTTTCAGTAATGATTTCTCATCTTTCACATAAGGGAGTTTGTGTAATAGTTCTTCATAGGTCTGAATTAGCAGTCTCTATCCCTGGTGACTGTGGGTACAGAATTCACCCCTTACCACGGAACTGTGCTTCTGAATCTAAGCTATTATTTTAAAAAATATGTTTCTGATCTATATGATTGCAATGCTGACTTTGAATAAATGAATAGTGCATAAACCAATTGAGAGTTGTCTTCCTTGACTCAAAAGTATGAGCAGCCCCATTAAGCACAATGGATTGCTAACTCTGAAACCTAAGAATAACCATTTCAATGTAAACTTCATATATATCACTGCTATAATGCTGGCTACTAAACAGATTTTCAGTGTTTCTGTTTAATTCAATAAAATTTCAGTTTTTAATATATCTGAAGCTTACATCTTTGAAAAAGAATGTGTGCATTCAATATATATGTGAAACTCACATAATGTCTCTTAGATTATTTTTTTTTTACCTTACATTATGACCCTGTGAGTTCAAAAAACAGAAGCTCGATTAAATGGTTAATAGATTTAATATAATGAAATTCCATGTACTTTTACTCTAATGTGTATCTTAACCTTGAAATAATTCACACTTCTTGAATTTTAGAATTGGTATTCTGCAATTTTTGAAATTATTAAAGAAAATTACTGTTTGAACACTGACCTATAATTTAGATATTACTGGTCTTGTCTGTGTAGGTTTTTAAATCAAGCTCATAGTTTATCTTCTCTGCTTTAATATGTCACATGTTGCTTAAAACTTTCATTCATCCAAATGTTTTATTATTTGCAAAATAGTGTGCTCTATGTTCTAGGTTAATACTATTTCACTTATTGGCCTCATGTTTCCACAGGAACGAGGGGGAATAATGTCACTTACAGAGGTATATTGTCTAGTAAACCGGGCTCGGGGATTGGAGGTAAGGGACTGGATCTGTGGTATTTTTTGACAAAATCTGCTTGAGAAGGTACTTTAAAGAAAGAAGTGTTAAACAAATCTTTAACTGTCCATCACATGCAGTCTAACTGCTTAAAATGATGGATGAATTGCTGTTCTTGTAATAGAAAATGGAGCTTTGGGAGGGAGAGAGGGAAGGGGAGGTTCTCCCTTCCCTTCTCCCTCTCCCTGCTAATATTTAATCTTTGGCCATTTTCCATAGTATGTCATTCTGATGTGCCACTCCTGTAGTACCAATAAAGGAGGATGAGAGCTAGCATCAGAAAATGAAACATACAAAAACAGGCAAAATAACAGGAGGGACAGACACAGAAATAATAAAAGGTGAGGGAGAGAGAGAGAACCAGTAATCAAATAGATTACTTGAAGAGAGAAGTCATGAACAGAGTAATGTGGAAAAGAATGAGAACAGAAAATGGAGTGTAAGGGAACGTCTGCACTACAGGATTATTCCGATTTTACATAAACCGGTTTTGTAAAACAGATTGTGTAAAGTCGAGTGCACGTGGCCAAACAAAGCACCATAATTTGGTGGTGTGCGTCCATATACCAAGGCTAGCATCGATTTGTGGAGCATTGCACTGTGGGTAGCTGTCCCGTAGCTATCCCATAGTTCCTGCAGTCTCCCCAACCCATTGGAATTCTGGGTTGAAATCCCAGTGCATGATGCTGCAAAAACAGTGTCGTGGGTGATTCTGGGTAAATGTCATCACTCGTTCCTTCCTCCGTGAAAGCAATGGCAGACAATCATTTCGTGCCCTTTTTCCCTGGATTGCCCTGGCAGACGCCATATCATGGCAAGCTTGGAGCCCGTTTTGCCTTTTGTCACTGTCACCGTATGTGTACTGGATGCCGCTGACAGAGGTGGTACTGCAGCGCTACACAGCAACATTCATTTGCCTTTGCAAGGTAGCAGAGATGGTTACCAGTCGTTCTGTACTGTCTGCTGTGCCATTGTAAATTGGCAATGAGATGACGGTTATCAGTTGTTCTGTACCGTCTACTGCTGTCATGGGTGCTCTTGGCTGACCTTCACTGAGGTCGGCTGGGGGTGCAAAGACAAAAATGGGAATGACCCCCCTGGTCATTCCCTCCTTTATGTTGTATCTAAAAATAGAGTCAGTCCTGCCTACAATATGGGGCAAGTGTACTAGAGAACCAGTGTATTAGAGAACCAGAGAGCACAGCTGCTCTGTGTCAGATCCCACAGAAATGATGAGCTGCATGCCGTTCTAGGGGGTGTCCCTGCAACAACCCCACCCGTTGCTTCCCTTCTCCCCCAACCTTCCTGGGCTACCATGGCAGTGTCCCCCCATTTGTGTGATGAAGTAATAAAGAGTGCAGGAATAAGAAACACTGAGTTTTTGTGAGATAAAATGAGGGGGAGGCAGCCTCCAGTCCAGGCAGGACATTAAATGGTAGGGGGGAGAGGAGCCCAGCATCCCACTGCTATGGTAGTCCAGGCAGTGCAGAATCTTTTCTTTAGACATGAAAGGTGGGGGGGGGGGCTGATGGAACTCAGCCCCCAGTTGCTATGATGAGGACGGTTACCAGCCGTTCTGTACCATCTACCGGGAATGACCAGGAGTCATTCCTATTTTTACCCAGGCGCTCCCGGCCGACCTCACCTGAGGCCGGCCAGGAGCACTCACAGGATGACGAGGACAGCTATCAGTCCTTTTTGTACGGTACCATCTGCCACCGGGGAGGGAAGGAGAGAGGATGCTACTATTCATTTCCCCAGCACCGCGTCTACCAGCAGCATGCAGTAGACATAGGGTGACATATAAAAAAGTCAAGAAACGATTTTTTTTTCCCTTTTCTTTCACGGGTGGGGAAGGGGAGTAAATTGATAACATATACCCTGAAACACCCCGGACAATGTGTTTTACCCTACAGGCATTGGAAGCTCAGCCAAGAATACAAATGCTTTTCGGAGACTGCGGGGACTGTGGGATAGCTGGAGTCCTCAGTACCCCCTCCCTCCCTCCGTGAGCTTCCATTTGATTCTTTGGCTTTCCGTTACGCTTGTCACACAGCACTGTGCTGTGGACTCTGTATCATAGCCTGGAGATTTTTTCAAATGCTTTCTCATTTCGTCTTCTGTAACGGAGCTGTGATAGAACAGATTTGTGTCCCCATACAGCAATCAGATTCAGTATCTCCCGTACAGTCCATGCTGGAGCTCTTTTTGGATTTGGGACTGCATCACCACCCGGCTGAGCAGAGCTCCATGCTGGGCAAACAGGAAATGAAATTCAAAAGTTTGCGGGGCTTTTCCTGTCTACCTGGCCAGTGCATCCGAGTTCGGATTGACTGCTCTGGACAGCACAATGGTGCACTGTGGGATACCGCCCGGAGGCCAATACCGTCGATTTGCGGCCATACTAACCCTAATCCGATATGGTAATACCGATTTCAGCGCTACTCCTCTTGTCGGGGAGGATTACAGAAACCGGTTTAAAGAGTCCTTTATATCGATATAAAGGGCCTCATTGTGTGGAAGGGTGCAGCGTTAAATCGATTTAACGCTGCTAAAATCGGTATAAACGTGTAGTGTAAACTAGGCCTAAGGATGAGAGAAGGCTGCAGGGGGAGAGGGATGAAAGGCAAAAATGCAATCGTGCACTACATCGTTGCTTGTTCTGTTATTTTTTTCATCTGTAGTTGTCTGTTTTGTTTCTGTGCGTGTGTGAGATACTGTGTATTTAACATGTAAAATGTGAGTAAGTATGTTCTTCTTTTTAAATAGTTGCTCTCTCCAGAAGATTTAGTAAATGCTTGTAAGATGCTAGTGGCACTGAAATTACCCCTAAGGTAAGAGTCCTTCATATGCATTTCTAAATAAACTGTCAACTGTGGACCCGTGAGTCCCTTGCACAGACACAGTCTTGTGAAATGCCTTACCTTCCAAAATCCATTTTAATGTAAAATGTGAACCTATTTTTGTGTGTTACTTAATCTTCTAGGAGGTCAGTCAGCATTCATTCAATTTCCTATGTAATTTCCTTTAAGTTCATAAACATCACTTGTCTATTGATCCAACTTACAAGGACCCTCTTGCTGTACTTTATGAGCACCTTGCACTCTTTAATATGTGTTTATCCTCGTAAAACCCCTGTGAGATAGGTAAGGATTGCCCCCATTTCAGAAATGAGGAACTGAGGCACTGAGAAGCTAAGGTATTTGCCCAAGGTCACGCAGGTAATGAGGAGGGAATTGAACCCAGATTTCTCATGTCCCAGGGTTGCAACCTACCCATTGGACCATCCTTCCTTTCCACAGATGTGACCCTCAGAAATAGTTTCACAGGGTCTTTCTTCAGGTGCAGTTAATAACACTAATACATACATACATCCACCATTGTTTTACAGCGTGAACAGAATTTACTTATGTTTCATGCAAAACTAAATTATATGATCCCTAAAAAATACAAATGTGGCTGAATTTAAGTTCCTGGGGTTTTATCTGCCAAACATATATTTTCAGGATGTAAAAATAAAACCACTTTAGTGCATCGCTAATATCTTGGTCACTTTGTTCAGTTAATTATTTTGTTTTCATTTTGAAGATTCAGCAGTTGATTTTTATGTTGTTCAGTTTTGCTCTTTCAATTTTTTTCTTTTAGTTTTTACAATAGATTGGTTGACATGTTATCATTTTAGATGTGTGAAACTAAGAAACTGCTAAAATACACACATTTTTCCGTTGTTGATTTGCAGCTTTGGGATTTTTTGGTCTTTTCCCTTTGATTTTTAGGCTTCGTCTATTTGACAGCGGTGTAATGGTGATTGAGCTCCAGTCCCACAATGAAGAGGAAATGGTGGCTTCTGCTTTAGAGACAGTATGTGAACTTCATTTCCTCCAGTAATCTGTCTGCTAGGGAAACTGAGACACATTAGGTGTAAAACTTGAGGTACAGGATTTCCTTTAGAGCTTTTGAAATTTTCCACTTCCAAAATCCTAAAACAATATTTTTTACTTAAATAACATTTTTCATCTTCAGAGAGCTGTACATACATTCATCTTAGGGCAGGTCCAGGTCTACTCTACCACTTAAGTCGCTCTAACTTACATCACTTAGGGATGTGGAAACACCACCCCCAGCTTCTGCCGGCCAGGCAGAGAAGTATTGCGCTGTCCACACCAGCGCTATGTTGGCAGGAGATGCTCTACCACTAATATAGCTTCCACTTCTCGCCAAGGTGGAGTAATTATGTTGACAGAAGAGTGCTCTCCCGTCGGCAGACCATATCTACACCAGACATGCTGCGCCAATGTATCGCTGTAGTATAGACCTGATCTAGATCACTGTTCACTCCTCAAGGAATAAATCTCTCTTAGGGTATGTCGACACTACCCGCCAGATTGGTGGGTAGTGATTGATCTATCGGGGATCGATGTATCATGTCTCATCTAGAACGCACTCCCCGTCGACTCTGGAACTCCACCAGGGCGAAAAATGGAAACGGAGTCGATGGGGGAGCAGCGGCCATCGATTCCGTGCTCTGAGGATGCGAAGTAAGTGATTCTAAGTCGATCTAAGATACGTCGACTTCAGCTATGCTATTCTTGTAGCTGAAGTTGCATATCTTAGATCGATCGATTTTCCTCCCTCCCTCCCCCCCATAGACCAAGCCTTAGAGCTCTTGTCAGACTTCATTACCTTAAAGTCTTTCCCCAAATCTTTTGCATAGTAGAAAGAGTTTATTTGATGGCATGGTATTTGGCCCATACATTAAGTAACTAAATTGGACTTCAGATTGTGTATGGTTTGATTGAAAGTATATTTGAAAGCAGATATTAAATGTAGGAATGAAATGTGTGCTTGTTTTTGCTTGTATATGGTAACAGAACATAGTATGTGCAATATATATTTTACATTGAGTTTGTTACTTTGAGGAGACTGCCTGTGTTAGAGGGTACTGCATAGAGGTAGCTTTGAATCATTAAAAGGAGTAGTAGAGCACAGTATAGTTAGCTGATACTGGTTCTGATCCATTTTGATACCTGAAATGCTGTTACTGCCGCATCATCTGCTGTGTCTCCCTTGCATGTTATAGAACATAGCATACACTCTTAATTTTCGCAAGCTGAGAAGGCTGCATGTTGGTGTTTCCAAAAGAAAATAGTCCTGTCAAGTTAGAAAACTTAGTGCTACCAGTTTCACCTTTGCTCTTAAGACTTGAAATGGACTCCTCAGAATAATGTATATAAAACCAAATGTGCAGAACAATGTTCCTTCATTAAAAGGGACACTTTTAAACATCATATACTTTCTCAAAACAAATGCCATAGCTATAATGTAAATAACACCTTTGATTATTAAGACTGAAATATTTAAATACTGATTTCTTTGAGGACATTTCATGCATTTTTATTAATTTTCTGCATTTCTTTCAAGAAAATAGATTCATTGATTCTCCTTTTGTTTTTAGTCAATTTTGTGGTGATGATGTATTAATTTGTTGTCTTCAGCAAGTGTGCTCAGCATTGTAAAAAAACACAATCCCTTCTTCAGGCAGCTTTAAGCAGACACATGGACATTATAAATAAGGTCAGACATACGGCGAAGAAGGTGGATTTATCACAAAGTGGTGTAGTTTTTTGACATAACACTAGGCTTCATAGACAAATATGCTGTAAGGAATGGACTTGAATTAAGAAAGATGGATGTCTTCCAAGAAAAGGAAGCCTCAGGGATATAGGCATTGGAGAAGACACAAGTGGGATACGGTTGCAAAAGGAACAGGATTGAGGTGTGAGTGGGGGGAGGGAGAAAGATGATAAGGGGGAAAGGAGTAAGAAATGATATTGGAAATTAGTTAGGAGCACGCTTGTGTGTAGCTTCCCAAGTGCAGTAAGATACAGTAAGATTGTTTTTGGAGGGAAGATGAGAGGAAGCCAGCGTGAAGTTTGAAACAAGGGCGTGGAATGGTTTGAGTGGCAGGTGAGGTAGGAGAATCAAAGGGGTCAACAACATAGAAGCTAAAGTTACTTGGGATAGGTGGTTGGGAAGGAAAATTATAATGACCCATGGGTCATATTAAATTGTGCAATCTACTCAGTATGCTCTGTGTTTCACCCCTAGGTTTCAATGGTTTAGCTTTACGACATCCAAATATAGTGCCTACTTTGATATGAGAGTCTGTAAAGGATAACTCCAACATAATTAGAAATTACAATGGATAATGCAGAATAAATCCTTCAAATTATGAGGGTCGCAGGAGAAGGCATGTATGTGTGGGTGCGGAAGGCTGCTTGAACCTGCAATAATGGAGAAATATAAGAACAATTCATTTACATGAAAACACGCCTTCTCCTGGGCCTTCCAAACTCCTGAAACCTAACGGAATGCTGGTTTTCACAAGTTAATACCAGCAGTGGGCTTTTTTAATTAATTAACCCCAATTTCCCACCCTGCTTCTGGGTGATGTCAGCTTCTAAACTGAAGACCCTCCAACTTTGGTGCCTTTCATTTCCTTTTTCCAAACTTCATTGTTTACAAAATCACTTAGGAAAGACTTAGTATAACTGTGCTGTATAACTATTAATTGCACAAGTATGTTGCTATTTATGGGCTATTTTTTTCCCCATCCACTTCTCCCAAGTTATCTTTACACGTACACGTACACATACACACACATGAAAAAGAGACACACAGTTTCATTTGTTTGACTAGTTTCTATCCTTTCTGCGTTCTTCCTTTTTCATCTTAGCACACTTCTGGAACGCTAAATAGTGTATTGGACGGAAATTGCCTTTTTTTTTTTTTTTGTAAACAAAAATGCAGATAAAGCAGTAGTCTTCACTAGGTATTTGTTACCAATTTGTAACGGTTAACCCTCTGAACCAAGTCTGAACTAAAATAATGGAGAAAATTATTTCATTCTGTAGCAGAAAGGAAAAGATCAACACTATTTTAATGCCATGCTTTTCTCTCTGATAGGTGTCTGAAAAAGGTTCTCTTACAGCTGAAGAGTTTGCTAAGCTTGTGGGGATGTCTGTTCTTTTAGCCAAAGAGAGGTAACTATGATAATTTTCAATAACTCCTTGATTATCATATTGCCCTTACCAAATACTACAAATATTCTTTCTCTTTCTTCAGGCTACTTCTAGCTGAAAAGATGGGCCATCTTTGCAGAGATGATTCAGTGGAAGGCTTGAGATTCTATCCAAACTTATTTATGACACAAAGTTAACGATATTGTAGTTCATGCATGTTTATCGTGTAATGGTTGAACAAAGCGAGCAGAAGGAGGAGCCCTTCAAATGACAGATTTTAAGATTTTGCTTTGTTAATCAAAACAATGGTGAATATTGTGATGAAAAAGCTTTTACAGCTATTTCAAATGCTGAGTGGTCCTATTTGGAATGGAGAGGAATGTTACAGAAAGTAACAAGAATCATGGAGTCAGAATCATCTGATCTCAAATTGGCAAGCTGATATACACTTAGTCAGCATAAGTTTTACTCAATAGTCCATTTATCTTTTCACTTCAGGAGATGTGAGATGATGATTTCACAAGAGTTAAAGTGGAGGAAATATCCTTTGTGGTCTGTTTTGCAAAGGCAGAAAGAACATAGAACACTATCATTTACTGCATACAGATGATAGCAAGGAAATAGAAGTGTGTACATGCCAAAGTAAGCTTCCTCTCCGTACTCTCCAGCTTCAATGTATTTTTTGTGTCTGTGAGTTCAATCAGAGACATATATCCATAGGGATGAGAAATGTTACATGGTTTATGCATGTTGAGGTCTGAGGAACAAATCAATATTGAATGCTCCCTTTTCCCAGGAACTATAAAAATTTTTCCTAGCAAGGATCCCAAATTTTGGGAGTCAAAGCCCAGTGAATTCTTTATAGATATAAATGACCTGCCTTAATAGAGACTAACCTATGTTATGAAAATCTGGAAAACGTAGTGTTTAATATGTCATGTCTAATGCTAAATAGACAAACAAGAAGTATTGTGAGTGCAGAGGTCCTCCTTTCTTTGCTCTCCCTCCCCCAAAAAGCTTCATTATGTTGCTGTTTGTGTGCGCTTTTGCCAGCTCCTGTAGCTAGTGTTGAGGGAAATCAATTATTCTGTCACTGCATCCTGTCCAACAGCATAATGACCTGTTTTTCCTTTCAGACTTCTAAAGAAAAGTCATTGATCAAAGCTGCCTACCATGTGTCTGTCTTGGAGAGATGGTTTGTTAACTTGCATAACCTTAGTCTGCAGAAACCAGTGTTTTAATATTAAAAGGAAGAACAGAAAAACCCTCATGTTTATCAGTCGAGGTATAAACCCTTTGGTTTTACCTATGCTGTGGATTTACAGAATTCAGTTACACAGCCCTAACTTTCTGTAACCCCTGTGGATTTGTATATTAGTTATATGTTTTAGAAGAGCTAAAGTTACATAGATGATGATAAGTGATGTCAGAGGCTCACATGACTTAAGCTTCCCACATAACCAGATATGATATATTATTGCAGAATTGAGTTCAAAGTTTGGATGAAGACCACATTGATGTAGCTTTGAATTAAAGATATGGCAATAATAATCAGATAGAAGTTAAAGGAAAGAGAGAGGTTCTTTTAATTGTCTAAAAATATTTATAGAAATCTTACAGTATCACCACAGTTTGGTCAAGGTTGAAGGGCCACCCAGGCTCAGGTTTTTGATAGTTACTGTTTACCTGTTTGTTTTCCCATGTACCTCTGCTTTAAATTTGCTTTGGTTCTTCTCCCACACCTTCATTGCAGGCTCTTGTAGGATGCTCATCTGGAGCAAAGACATGCTGTCCCCCAGTGCATCTCCCTAGTTAGCCTTCATGCCGTGCTCTCTTAGGGCACTGTTCTCCTTGCAGTTCCTCAAGTGGAGGGGAGCCAAAACTCATTGTTTGGGCAGGGAAAGGAATTACACGGGGAAGAACTGGTACCAGGGCATTGTCAATGCTCTGTACTTTCTCTGCAGCAGCTTTGTAGAGATCCAGATTTATGGGTGGGGAAGGAGGGACCAGTTGAACTCCACCACATTCTCTTTTTTCACCTCCCCCCTGTAAACAACAGGACAGATCAGTACAGGTTACTGCGGACAATGTGCTCTCAAAGAGTTGAAGAACTGAGAGGCAAAGAGGACACCTAAAATGGATGTTCTTGCTGTCAGTGTTTTGCTGGAGAGCCATGAATGTTAGGAAAAGATCCACTGGTTTAGGTGGCTGAAACCTTCATAAGGGGGCAGCTTTTCCTCTCCACAACCATGATGAAAGTGTAAAAAGGAAATACCAAATTTACACTCTTAATGTCTGTTCCCCTACTCAGGAATAACCCATATAGAGCCCTTAGTTTGTCTCAGTTGAGCAATAATGGTACAACATACATCTTAGCTTTAGCCTTATGGTACTTCCTTGGGCCTTTTTTCAAGATAGGGTCTTTTTCTTTGTATAGGGAGAGAAAACTCCTTGGGTTAAATTATGTTGCTTATTTAGAATTTAATTGTATATATTAGGAAATTGTTGCCACAAAGTAATAAAAATAAACTGATTTTCTTAATTTGTCTATTTCTGTTTTCTAAATGCTTTGGGGAACTTTGAAGCCACAAGTCAGAGGCCTTGCAGTTTGGTAGGAAAAGTTTTTAAATGTTCACTGTCTCAGATTGTATCCTTAAGGATAAGTTACTATGTATCTTTGAGGACTTCAGTAACTCAGACATAGGTTAGGGGTTTGTTATTGAAGTAGACGGGTGAGATTCTGTGGCCTGCATTGTGCAGGACGTCAGACTAGATTATCATAATGGTCCCTTCTGACCTTAAAGTCTATGAGTCTATCTTTTGCTGGAATTTAGTGGTTAGACACATCTCAGCATAAGTGCCTTGTCACACTTCCATCAGGAAGCGTATACTTCTGCAGAGCTCTAAACATTTATTTTTTAGTCCCTGAGTAGCCACTCTTCACACTGGTACATAGTTTAGGGTTCAGCACATGGAACCTCAGGTCTGATTTTGGCCATAATTGTTGTTACAAATAAAGGATTCTTTCTATTAAAAAAAGAAGTGTTTGGAAATATCTCTTCAGTGACAGCAGCAGGATGCAAATGATCATCTGCAAATTCCCCAACAGTAAGCTCTTCTAATAGTTAAAGGAACTCTGTCTAGCAGCCTGAGTCTGCACAGAGTCTGCTGCTTTTGATTGCTTGGGTAGACTTACACCCCAATAATATAAAAGAGCACACATACTCAGAAACATATTCTAGAGTTGTGGGTACTGGCACTTTCAGAGCCTATGGCCAAGACTCCTAGTTCTTTGATTTATAAATCCAGATACCCACAGGAAAAGGGACTGATTCCAAGATAGGACTTAAAATTTTCTTTTAAAAGATTGCAGAGAGAAACTGTTTGGTTCTCTTATTTCCATGAGCACTCTTAAAGTAAACGGACTATTTGCAATGAAAAATCAGGGCATAGCTGATTGTCACATATATAAGAATATATTCAGTTTGGTTTTATATTGTATATTGTAGGTGTTTAGTGATTATCTTTATGTAGGTAGAGTTCTTTTCAGATGCTTGTTTAAATATGACAACTTTAGATTTCCCCCCCTCCCACCTCCATGATAAATGTTTTTCATTAGACCAATTAAGACAATGTCAGGGTTTGGCTATACTTGCAGGTGTGCACCGCTGGGAGTTAAAGCTGTCTTCGTACAACTGTGTAGGGAAAGCGCTGGAGTGTGGCCACACTGACAGCTACCAGCGCTGCAGTGTGGCCACATTTGCAGCAGTGTTGGGAGTGGTGCATTATGGGCAGCTATCCCACAGAGCACCTCGTCCCATTTTGGCGCCGTGGGTTGTGGGAAGGGGGTGGAGGGTGAAGGTCATTCTGCTTCCTGTCCAAATGCCCCATGATGCATCACTTCACATCCCAGCAATCCCTGTTTTTCCGTCCACATTTGGCGCCATCTTCACTCAACGGATTCTATGCAGCGCAATTTCTGTGGGAAATGGAGCCAGAACTGCTGAGGAGTATGCTGACCAGTCTTGCCAGCACATCACGTTTGGCAGTTGAGCTATTCGTTAAGATCCAAAGTGGTGAGGAGTCCGACGATGATAGCGAATCACCTGGTGCGTATGACACTAAATTGCTTCTGGCATTCACGGAAATACTCAGCACCGTGGAACGCTGCTTTTGGGCTCGGGAAACAAGCACTGAGTGGTGGGATCACATCGTCATGGAAGTCTGGGATGACGAGCAGTGGCTGCAGAACTTTTGGATGAGAAAAGCCACTTTCATGGGACTGTGTGAGGAGCTCACCCCCACCCTGCGGCGCAAGGACACGAGATTGAGAGCTGCCCTGCCAATGGAGAAGCGGGTGGCTATTGCAGTCTGGAAGCTGGCAACTCCAGACAGCTACCGATTGGTTGGGAACCAATTTGGAGTGGGAAAGTCTACTGGAATCGTGTTGATGCAAGTTTGCAGGGCCATTAAACGCATCCTGCTAAGAAGAACTGTGACTCTGGAGAATGTGCAGGACATTGTGGATGGCTTTGCACAAATGGGTTTCCCTAACCGTGGAGGGGTGATAGATGGGACACACATTCCTATTCTGGCACCTCTCCACCTAGCATCCGAGTACGTTAATCGGAAGGGATATTTCTCCATGGTTCTCCAGGCACTTGTGGATCACCGTGGGCGTTTCATTGACATTAACACAGGCTGGCCTGGAAAGGTGCATGATGCATGCATCTTTCGGAACACTGGCCTGTTCAGGAAGCTGCAGGCAGAGACTTTTTTCCCAGACCAGAAGATCACATAGGGGATGTCAAAATGCCCGTTGTGATCCTTGGAGACCCCGCTTACCCATTAATGCCTTGGCTCATGAAACCGTATACAGGGAAGCTTGACAGGAGCAAGGACTCTTTCAACTACAGGCTGAGCTGGTGCCGAATAACTGTGGAGTGTGCTTTTGGCCATTTAAAGGGGCGCTGGCGATCTCTGTATGGGAAGCTAGACTTGGGGGAAAGCAGCATCCCCGCTGTTATATCCGTGTGCTGTACCCTCCATAATATTTATGAAGGGAAGGGTGAAAGATTCAGTCAGGCATGGACCTTTGAGGTTCAACGCCTGGAGGCTGAATTTGCACAGCCAGAGAGCAGGGCTACTAGAGAGGCCCAGCACAGGGCTGCAAGGATTAGGGATGCCTTGAGGGAGGAATTTGAGGCTGAAAACCAACAGTAATGTTTGGTGCCTTGCACGGGAGTGAAGTGCAGTGGTTACAATGTTAGTAAGAATCTGTTTCCTAAGCTGATTTGCAGTGTCTGTTTCTTCCTGGGCTAAGGTATCTTTGACTTTCTGCAATAATAAAGACTTTTCAAAGCCAAAAATTCATTTATTGAAAAGAAAATAACTTTATTGACAGACACACAACATTTTGGGAACCTAAAAGGGCAGGGGGGTGGGGTGGGGAACTGTACAGTCACAGGTTTGAATATGCCCTGTCTGGAGTGCTGTGCAATGACTGCTGCACTTCAGGATGCCTATACTGCATGGTGATGGGGGTTGAGTGCAGAGGGTAAGGGTCGTAGTTCTCAGGGCTGGTTGGTGAACGTACAGGTGTTGGAGGCAGCTGGTGGTGGTAAGAACCTGGATGCTGGGGAAGGGGGTTTTGAGCTGACATTGGGGCACAAGGGAAAGAGCTTTGGGACGGGATGGGGGCTGGCGCGGTAGTGTTCTGCCTGCATGGCTGCAAGCGCCTGGATAGAGTCCGCTTGGCGCGCCAGGATGCTTATCAGCTGCTTTGTGCTTTTCTTCCTGGCCGCTGCGTTTTTCTGGCAGATCCTGTTTTCCCTTTCCCTCCAGTCCTGCAGTTTTTGATTCTCTGTGACAGAGTGATCCATAACTGCTTGCAGCATGTCTTCTTTGCTTTTTCACGGCTTCTTCCGGAGGTTTTGGAGTCTTTGAGCTGTTGCTAACACGGGCAGCCGAGATCTCAAGGTTGCTTGTGGAAAGGCAAAAAAGGCAACAGTTAACAGAGGCAGCATTGTTTATATCAGACAGTTATTCCCACACAGTGAAGGAGTTTACAGTCTTCACAATAGCATAATTTTCCCATACCAAAGAGAGCTCACATAACCCCCAGGAGCCCCGAAATGGTGAGTAAGGGGGACTGATTGCTTCAGGGCTATACTGTCCTCGGGGTTTCTGTGTGTTGGGGAAAGCAAACAGCTGCAGGGGGCACCTACACTGAACAATCGCCCAACATTTTCTACAGGAGTTGATCCTGCAAGATATCTCACTGCTGCAGGTCACCTGGGAAGAGCAGGAGGGTCTTCTACAGCAATGCAGATTCCGCCCTGGCCCCTATGCAGCTTGCCTGTGTCTTGCAATGGTCCCCTCACCCCTCACGGCACAGTGGCGCGGACGCGTTAGCCTGACTGGGACAAGGACCACAGTGGCTCTCCCAATAAATTTGTGCAAGCGCATTGCCCATGCTATTCCACATCTAGGCATGCATGCAGCCCTAACCCTCCCTCCTCTCCCGAAAAATTTCCATACTGAAAATAAAAGCCACTTACCGGGAACCCACTCCTCTGTTTGTCCTCCACCAAGTACCGGCTGCTCCGGCTGGGTACCTTCCTCCTGGCTTGAGAAGAGCTCCTGGCTGCATGCCTCCAGGGACGCCAGAGTGTCTTCTCCCACCCCAGTACCCTCACTCTCGGTTTCCTCCTCCCCCCCTCCTCTTCCGTCCCCCCGCTCTGAAGTGTCCATCGTGGTCCTCGGATTGGCGGTGGGGTCACCCCCAAGTATCACGTCCAGCTCTTTGTAAAAACGGCAGGTCGTGGGGGCAGCACCGGAGCAGCGGTTTCCCTCGCGGGCTTTGCAATAGGCACTCCACAGCTCCTTCACTTTAACCCTGCACTGTAGCGTGTCCCGGTCATGGCCTCTTTCCAGCGTGGCCCTTGATATCTGCCCATAGGTATCGTAATTCCTACGGCTGGAGCGCAGCTGTGGATGCACAGCTTCCTCCCCCCAAACACTGATGAGGTCCAGCAACTTGCCATTGCTCCATGCTGGGGCTCATTTGGCGTGTGGAGGCATGGTCACCTGGAAAGATTCACTGATTGCACTCCACACCTGGCTGAGCAAACAGGAAGGGGATTTTTAAAATTCCCGGGGCATTTAAAGGGCGGGTCACCTGAGGCCAGGGCAGTAGAGTTCGAACTGATGAGCAGAGTTGCTGAACAGGCATTCTGGGATACCTCCGAATACCTCTGGAGGCCAATAACAGCGCTTTTGATGGCCACAGTGGCGGAGCAACGCTGCATCACCAGTGCTGCAGTTGTTATTCCCCAGGTGGAGGTGGAGTACAGCCAGCGCTGTAGCCAGGGAGATACAGCGCTGTATGTGCCTTGCAAGTGTGGACGGTGAGTGAATTGCAGCGCTGTGAAGCCACCACCAGCGCTGAAACTCTCCAGTGTAGCCAAACCCTGTTGGGCCAAGTGAGGACTGCAGAATTAGGAATTAGAATCCTGCAAGCCTAAAACAGGCTTGATCCACCACTTGTTGAAGCTTCTGGCAAAACTCCCATTCACCCCAGTGGTGCTGGATTAGCCCTATTGTCTAATATAATAAGCCCCAGTGAGTTAATCACTTAAAAAAGAGGAATATATTGAGTGGTTGTGATACCATAGAAACAAAGGATTGTTTAAAGGACATGGTGAAATAACACAAAATGTTTTGGCCTGTGCAATATAGACAAAGGGTTACTTGAGAGTTAGGGGAAACTGGAGCCAATATGAATAAAAGATGATGTGGTGGGAAGGGATATATAATTATGGTTCTGTAATATTTCCACTTTCCTTTTCACTTTAGCTAGCCTCCCTTCACCTATTATTATCAACTCTGTGCTTTTGTATTTTGAGAGCTTCTTACTATCTGCTAGACCAGTGGAGGCAACCTATGGCATGTGAGCTGATTTTCAGTGGCACTCACACTGCCTGGGTCCTGGCTACCGGTCCGGGGGGCTCTGCATTTCAATTTAATTTTAAATGAAGCTTCTTAAACATTTTGAAACCTTATTTACTTTACCTACAACAATGGTTTAGTTATATATTATAGACTTATAGGAAGAGACCTAAAAGGTTAAAATGTATTACTGGCACACAAAACCTTAAATTAGAGTGAATAAATGAAGACTTGGCACACCACTTCTGAAAGGTTGCTGACCCCTGTGCTAGACCATTCCTTATTCCTTTATAAATGTAGGCTTGGATATGCTAGAAATTTCATCAACTTGAATCTTGCCACGTCACCAGAAGTAATGGTTGAATAATTACTATTTTTGATCTTTCTACAGTCTGTTTTTTGTTTTGTTTTTCAGGAATATTTTGGGAAAGCGATAATCTTTCTCTTGGGCTAGCTTCCATCAGGGACTGTAAACTATTTAAGGGCAACCAGCTTTAATGATAATGAACTAGACATTTTGTCTGCTGCTAGCCAGCTGTCTCAAAAATCAGTGCTGATCAAATAAGTTTTATGAAAAAATAGTTCCTGCTAAAATTTAGTGCTTTAACAAAATTAGACATCAGTTCTTAGCATGACAACAAGTTTGTTATGTGCAGACCTAAGCAAGGTGCTATTAACAGAATAATAATCTTATCTAGGTTTTCATACTGCGCTCATCACTCTTGTTATCTGAGTACCTTACAATTTCAGCCAAATGATCACAAAGGGAGAATTTTGTTTCCTTATTGCAAACTTTTGGATGATATTACTTTTGGCAGAGGAGATGATAAGCAGAGAGATTGGTATGAAGGAAGCATGAGCAGGGGCTTGGGGGGGGGTTAGAAGAGTTGGATTCTATTCTTGGTTCTGTCTGTAACTTCAGCTAAATCTCTCAGTGAATCAGTTTACCTAGCTATAAAATGGGTATAAAACCTCTGTCATGGGGTGCCTTGAAGATTACTTACTGTTTTTAAAGCATTTTTATATCACTGGATGAATGGCACTATAGAAGTGCGCAGTATTGTGGGTAAAGTATATTGCCAGGTCTTCCAGACCCTTTGAATAACTATGAAAGAACTAGATTTATGTTTTCCTAGGTACTTGTGACTATATTAAGAAAAAAAGTCTTATCCATGGAGGAAAAACTTGGTGAAACATTCACTAATATAAGGTTTTTCAGATGTTAAACGTAGGTAGCATGAGTGAGGTGTTGGTCTGAGTGCTGGGAATTCAACAGAGCCTCCAGTGGAGAAAGACTTTTTTACAACATAAAAGCAGCAAAGAATCCTGTGGCACCTTATAGACTAACAGACGTTTTGGAGCATGAGCTTTCGTGGGTGAATACCCACTTCCTCAGATGCATGTAATGGAAATATCCAGGGGCAGGTATATATATGTGTGCTAGCAAGCAAGCTAGAGATAACGAGGTCAGTTCAATCAGGGAGGATGAGGCCCTGTTCCAGCAGTTGAGGTGTGAAAACCAAGAGAGGAGAAACTGGTTCTGTAATTGGCAAGCCATTCACAGTCTTTGTTCAATCCTGAGCTGATGGTGTCAAATTTGCAGATGAACTGAAGCTCAGCAGTTTCTCTTTGAAGTCTGGTCCTGAAGTTTTTTTGCTGCAGGATGGCCACCTTAAGGTCTGCTATAGTGTGGCCAGGAAGGTTGAAGTGCTCTCCTACAGGTTTCTGTATATTGCCATTCCTAATGTCTGATTTGTGTCCATTTATCCTTTTCCGTAGAGACTGTCCAGTCTGGCCGATGTACATAGCAGAGGGGCATTGCTGGCATACGATGGCGTATATTACATTGGTGGATGTGCAGGTGAATGAACCAGTGATGGTGTGGCTGATCTGGTTAGGTCCTGTGATGGTGTCGCTGGTGTAGATATGTGGGCAGAGTTGGCATCGAGGTTTGTTGCATGGATTGGTTCCTGAGCTAGAGTTATTATGGTGTGGTGTGCAGTTACTGGTGAGAATATGTTTCAGGTTGGCAGGTTGTCTGTGGGCAAGGATTGGCCTGCCACCCAAGGCCTGTGAAAGTGTGGGATCATTGTCCAGGATGGGTTGTAGATCCTTGATGATGCGTTGGAGGGGTTTTAGCTGGGGGCTGTATGTGATGGCCAGTGGAGTCCTGTAGGTTTCTCTCTTGGGTTTGTCTTGCAGTAGGAGGCTTCTGGGTACACGTCTGGCTCTGTTGATCTGTTTCCTTATTTCTTCGTACGGGTATTGTAGTTTTGAGAATGCTTGGTGGAGATTTTGTAGGTGTTGGTCTCTGTCTGAGGGGTCAGAGCAGATGCGGTTGTACCTCAGTGCTTGGCTGTAGACAATGGATCGTGTGATGTGCCCGGGATGGAAGCTGGAGGCATGAAGGTAGGCATAGCGGTCGGTGGGTTTTCGATATAGGGTGGTGTTAATGTGACCATCACTTATTTGCACCGTGGTGTCAAGAAAGTGGACCTCCCGTGTAGACTGGTCCAGGCTGAGGTTGATGGTGGGGTGGAAGCTGTTGAAATCATGGTGGAATTTTTCCAGAGTCTCCTTCCCATGGGTCCAGATGATGAAGATGTCATCAATGTAGCGTAGATAGAGAAGGGGTGTGAGTGGACGAGAGCTCAGGAAGCGTTGTTCCAGGTCGGCCATGAAGATATTGGCATATTGTGGGGCCATGCGGGTGCCCATAGCAGTGCCACTGATCTGGAGATATATATTGTCATCAAATTTGAAATAGTTGTGTGTAAGTATAAAGGCACAGAGCTCAGCAGCCAGTTGTGCTGTGGCATCATCAGGGATAGTGTTCCTGACAGCTTGTATTCCATCTGTGTGTGGGATGTTAGTGTAGAGAGCCTCTACATCCATGGTGGCTAGGATGGTGTTTTCTGGGAGGTCACCAATGCATTGTAGTTTCCTCAGGAAATCAGTGGTGTCGCGGAGATAGCTGGGAGTGCTGGTGGCATAGGGTCTGAGTAGAGAGTCCATATATCCAGACAGTCCTTCAGTGAGAGTGCCAATGCCCGAGATGATGGGGCGTCCAGGATTTCCGGGTTTGTGGATCTTGGGTAGTAGATAGAATAACCCTGGTCGGGGCTCTAGGGGTATGTTGATTTCTTCCGGTGTTAGTGTAGGGAGTGTCCTGAGTAGATGCTGTAGTTTCTTAGTGCTCCAAAACGTCTGTTAGTCTATAAGGTGCCACAGGATTCTTTGCTGCTTTTACAGATCCAGACTAACACGGCTACCCTCTGATACTTGACACCATGCAAGGCACTGCATTTAGCCGTATGGAATGGAAATCCATCAACCTCATGAAGAAACTTGCACAAATACAGACAGATATCATCTTCCTTTCCAAATGCAAACGGATGGACATCATACCAAATGGACTAAAGGTAAAAAATCCACTGCTATCTACATACTACACAGACCACAGTGAGAGATTATGTCATACTCTATCAAAAAAACTGAGGAACCACCTGATCAGCATCCTATACAGCAAACAGGAAAACATCAAAAAAGAGCTCTCCAACCTGGAGACTCTCATTAACAACCAAACTTCTATACAAACGGACTTCACTAGAATAAGACAGGAGATCTACATTACTCACTTCACCTCTCTTCAAAGGAAAAAGGACTGTAAGCTGTCTAAACTCCTACCTGCCACATGGGGCCACAACAGTGGTACCCCTAACCCACCCAGCAATATCGTCAATCTATCCAACTACACACTCAGCCCAGAAGAAAAGTCTGTCCTATCTCGGGGACTCTCTTTCTGCCCTGCCACCCCCACCAACATGATACAGTTCTGTGGCGATCTGGAAGCCTACTTTCGCCGTCTCCGACTCAAAGAATACTTCCAGGACAACACTGAACAGTGCACTGATACACGGGTGCCCTCCCACCAACAGCACAAGAAAAAGAACTCCACATGGACTCCTCCTGAGGGTCGAAATGACAGCCTGGACCTATACATTGAATGCTTCCGCCGGCGTGCACAGGCAGAAATCGTGGAACAACAACATCGCTTGCCTCACAACCTAAGTCGTGCAGAACGCAATGCCATCCACAGCCTCAGAAACCACCCTGACATTATCATCAAAGAGGCTGATAAAGGAGGTGCCGTTGTCATCATGAACAGGTCTGACTATCAAAAGGAGGCAGCCAGACAACTCTCCAATACCAAATTCTACAGGCCACTTCCCTCAGATCCCACTGAGGAATACACTAAGAAACTACAGCATCTACTCAGGACACTCCCTACACTAACACCGGAAGAAATCAACATACCCCTAGAGCCCCGACCAGGGTTATTCTATCTACTACCCAAGATCCACAAACCCGGAAATCCTGGACGCCCCATCATCTCGGGCATTGGCACTCTCACTGAAGGACTGTCTGGATATATGGACTCTCTACTCAGACCCTATGCCACCAGCACTCCCAGCTATCTCCGCGACACCACTGATTTCCTGAGGAAACTACAATGCATTGGTGACCTCCCAGAAAACACCATCCTAGCCACCATGGATGTAGAGGCTCTCTACACTAACATCCCACACACAGATGGAATACAAGCTGTCAGGAACACTATCCCTGATGATGCCACAGCACAACTGGCTGCTGAGCTCTGTGCCTTTATACTTACACACAACTATTTCAAATTTGATGACAATATATATCTCCAGATCAGTGGCACTGCTATGGGCACCCGCATGGCCCCACAATATGCCAATATCTTCATGGCCGACCTGGAACAACGCTTCCTGAGCTCTCGTCCACTCACACCCCTTCTCTATCTACGCTACATTGATGACATCTTCATCATCTGGACCCATGGGAAGGAGACTCTGGAAAAATTCCACCATGATTTCAACAGCTTCCACCCCACCATCAACCTCAGCCTGGACCAGTCTACACGGGAGGTCCACTTTCTTGACACCACGGTGCAAATAAGTGATGGTCACATTAACACCACCCTATATCGAAAACCCACCGACCGCTATGCCTACCTTCATGCCTCCAGCTTCCATCCCGGGCACATCACACGATCCATTGTCTACAGCCAAGCACTGAGGTACAACCGCATCTGCTCTGACCCCTCAGACAGAGACCAACACCTACAAAATCTCCACCAAGCATTCTCAAAACTACAATACCCGTACGAAGAAATAAGGAAACAGATCAACAGAGCCAGACGTGTACCCAGAAGCCTCCTACTGCAAGACAAACCCAAGAGAGAAACCTACAGGACTCCACTGGCCATCACATACAGCCCCCAGCTAAAACCCCTCCAACGCATCATCAAGGATCTACAACCCATCCTGGACAATGATCCCACACTTTCACAGGCCTTGGGTGGCAGGCCAATCCTTGCCCACAGACAACCTGCCAACCTGAAACATATTCTCACCAGTAACTGCACACCACACCATAATAACTCTAGCTCAGGAACCAATCCATGCAACAAACCTCGATGCCAACTCTGCCCACATATCTACACCAGCGACACCATCACAGGACCTAACCAGATCGGCCACACCATCACTGGTTCATTCACCTGCACATCCACCAATGTAATATACGCCATCGTATGCCAGCAATGCCCCTCTGCTATGTACATCGGCCAGACTGGACAGTCTCTACGGAAAAGGATAAATGGACACAAATCAGACATTAGGAATGGCAATATACAGAAACCTGTAGGAGAGCACTTCAACCTTCCTGGCCACACTATAGCAGACCTTAAGGTGGCCATCCTGCAGCAAAAAAACTTCAGGACCAGACTTCAAAGAGAAACTGCTGAGCTTCAGTTCATCTGCAAATTTGACACCATCAGCTCAGGATTGAACAAAGACTGTGAATGGCTTGCCAATTACAGAACCAGTTTCTCCTCTCTTGGTTTTCACACCTCAACTGCTGGAACAGGGCCTCATCCTCCCTGATTGAACTGACCTCGTTATCTCTAGCTTGCTTGCTAGCACACATATATATACCTGCCCCTGGATATTTCCATTACATGCATCTGAGGAAGTGGGTATTCACCCACGAAAGCTCATGCTCCAAAACGTCTGTTAGTCTATAAGGTGCCACAGGATTCTTTGCTGCTTTTACAGATCCAGACTAACACGGCTACCCTCTGATACTTTTTTACAACATAATCCCTCTAGTCTCAACTGCTCAGTTATTATTAACATTATTTTACAACTTTTTTACTGAAAGGGAAAAGGGGTAACTGAGTGTGGCTTATCACCCATTTCACACAAAGTGCTCTGATATTACGTTACATCTGTTCTCGGCAGCACAGTAGCCAGTATCTTAAGAGACCTCTGTGGAATGAGCTGGTGGTCTTAGTCCATTTCCCAGTGCACATGACCACATCAGCCACCCCCAATGCTGGCATGAACTTGGATTTTTGTTACCAGGGTGATCAGAAAGGCCAAGGACTGAGCTGGCAAGAAAGACTTGAGTTATCTTTTAACCCTTCCTAGATTAGGGTTGAGGCATCTCACCCGAGTGTTGTCCCTGGAGAAGTGTGAGACCGCTTGAATGGCTACTGCTTGTGCTTTGCCATTTAGTGTTGTTAGAACTCCACAACATCAAGTGAGATTTGAGAACTAGACCCCAAAACAAACAAACAAAAACTTTTACAGGTACTAAAACGTGGGTGGTCATCATGGCTGCATACAGAAACCACATGTCCATCAGTTTCCAGGGGGAAAGAAATGACCAATGTTAGTAGCATGTATCTATGCTTGGGTTATCTAAGTCAGGATGATGAACATGGGTTTGAAAGGTCTTTATTACTGCAACACTTTACTCTCTGCTTTCCAAAAAATTGTCCAAATTACTATGCAAGTGTTTATCTAGCTTTCTGAATGTTTCTGACAGGATTCCAGATGGCAGTCTGCCTTTGAAGCTTAAAACACCCTGGACCAAGACTAGCATGTGGAAAAGATTTTAACTTATGTTGAACAAAATAGAGAGGCTTTCACAATGAGTGAACCTGGGAAAGGGGGGAACCCAAAGGAATTGCTGGATAGTTAGGTGAAAGTTAGCAATTGCATGATTTCAATATTTGGGTGAGGCAAGAAATACTCAATGTTTTTGGATGCTTTATCTTCCCAAACCCAAAACTTTTTTTTGCATATTTTCAGACAAAAATACAAAATAAATTATGTTCATGTTCTTATAATATGCCCATTACCATAGTATCTGAGTGCCTGAAAGCAGAAATATTCTTTATATATAACAGATATTGATAGATTTAAGCAGATTGAGAGAGAGATGTAACCCAAGCAATAAGGACACCAGTTTTAGCAGTGACCTGAGGTACATGAGGTCAGTTCATTGCACAAACAGAAGGAAGAATTTGCAATGGCTTTCCGTAACAAGGTAGTTTTACTAAGTATCTATTTCTTAAATGCCCTTCATAATAGTATCTAAGTGCTCTCTATAAATCTTGAGGCTGAGGAATATTCATAAATGCAGTAGCTTCAGCTTCATACCTACACTGCAAATATTAGAGGCTGCTGCTCTGGCTTAACTGAAGCATTTTATTGCTATGTCTTCAATTTTACACCTCAATGCTAAGAAGGTTTTTGAAGATTTTTCCACTCTTAGACAACAATTAAAACATCTGCATTATTCAAGCATAGGGCTTGCACTTAAGTAAATAAATCAATATTTATAAGCACCTAATAGAAGAGGACTGATTTTTCAGAGGTGCTGACACTCATGGCTTTCAGTGCTTTTAATGGGAGCTGTGGTATGGTGCCTCTGAAAATCAGGCCACTGATGTAGGCAGCAAAATGTTTTCAGTGCTTAACTTTTGGCAAGCAGGTTTGAAAATTTTGGCCATCATGCTTTGAAGAGTCAGTTTAAATGGTCATTGTGTCCTGGTTCTAACGTGTATTGTATCCGGCTTATTCTCCACACCCCCAGACCCAGCATAAGGTACAAAACCCAGAGGAGTTCAGGAGAAGACAGGGCCAGGCCATTTGGCTGAGGGCTGGTAGAGTGTGTGTAATAGTGGCACTTGGCATTGAGATCCCAGCCCCCCCACGAGCCTGTCCTTTTCTGTGTGTTTGCTTTTCCCCTAGGAGAGGAGCATTTACTTTGAAGTAGATGCTGGAGACACACCTTTAGTTCTTGGACCACCTGGATCATGTGGACTAAAAATAACTCTAAAACAGTTTAGCCAGGCTGACCTCATTTGGAACAGGGGTTACTCTCAAGGTGGGAGGCTTGGACTGAGGAAGACTCAGTACTGAGTTTGTACTGAGAACGTTGGTTGCAAATGTGAATGTCTGAAACACAGGGAGAACGGCCACACTAGGTCAGACCAAAGGTCCATCTTACCCACTATCCTGTCCACCGACAGTGACCAATGCCAGGTGCCCCAGTGGGAATGAACAGACCAGGTAATCATCAAGTGATCCATTTGCTGGCCACTGCTAGCTTCTGGCAGACAGAGGTTGGGGACTCCATCCTGGCTAATAGCCATTGCTGGACCTATCCTCCATGAATTTATCTAGTTCCTTTCTGAACCCTCTTATAGTCAATAAGGAGAGCGAGAGTTAAACGATTTTGCCTCTGCCTGAATTCATCCCCTGCCCCCAAGCCCCGCCTGGCCCAGCTGTGCTGGAATGGGCAGCGTCGGGCTCATAAGCTGCCCGGCCGCTTGGGGGCCGGGTGTGGGATCCAGCTTGTCCCAAGGGGGTCGGTGCACGGGCCAGCAAACTCTTCGGGGCTCGCTCTGTTCGCCGTCCCCGCCCGCTCTGCTGGGGGAACGCTGCAGAGCTGGGAACCTCCCTCCCCCGCTCGGCCAGATCCTGCGCAGGGCGCCCCTCTTGGGCTTCCCGTCTCCAGCCAGCTGCTTCGCCCGGCCAGGGGAGCGCTGCGCCGCGCCGCGCCCCGGGGGCGTTGACAGGGCGATGCCAGTCAGCCACGGGGAGGCGCGTCCTGAGCTCGGGCCTCGCTCCCCTCCGCCGGGGCGCGTCCCACAGGGCGGCTGCTGCTGAGCCAGGCTCCGCGGGAGAGACGCGCAGATGTCTGGCCGCCAGAGGTGTCCCTCCCTTCAGGTAAGGGGCTCCCCTTCTCGCCCCGGACTTGGGCTCTTGTCGGGCGCCCGGCGGGGTTTGCAGACCATTGCTCTGACCCGGGCAGTGGGTGGGCGGGGTGCGTCTGCTCCCCTTCGCTTGGATCCTGCGCCGGCTCAGCTTGAACCCCCGCCTGCCCTTCGGCTGTGGTGTGCTGTGGCAGCAGCCCCCCCGCTCCGGCAGATCCTCCTAAAGATCCGTGTCCTGCCGGCCAGCAGCCCCCAGGCTTCTGACAGAGTTGTGGGCTGGCTGGCTCAGTGCGTGCTCCTAACAGGGACTTGCCATTACTGAGCAGCAATTTCCCCAGGCAGAAGGGACCCGGTTCCTGCAAACAGCTACCTAAACGCTGGTTGGTTCCTCTTGGTTCTCTTCCCTGGCGCTCCAGGCTGCTTCTTTCAGACAGCGGGACAGATCCTGCCTTCAGCGGCACCGGTGCAACCTCATTCATTTCTATAGGATAGTAGCAGTGTATCTGTCAAGAGAATTGTCAATAATGCACACTTCTACAGATCTTTGCTTCTTCATAGTAATGAATTTTAATTCAACAAATACTTTTAGTCGTCTTTAAAAAAAATTCACATGAAAATATTTCCAATATCTTGATGCAAACAATCATATTGACTTTTTTTTTATTCCCTTGGCTAATGTTTGTGCTAGTTAAAAATATAACACACTGCATTTCTCTAACACCTTTTTTCCAACCTCAATTAGTCTTTCCACCACCCCCTACTTTTTTTGTAAAAAAAACAAAAACAAAACACTTCTTTTTCACTCATGTACAGCTGTGCCCTCATGTACAGAAGTTCCTTAAAGCAATGGGACCTGCAGCTATTTGTGGTTAAAATATTTTAATGTTACGGGATTGAAAAGATAATCTGGAAATTTAGTGTTAGCCCAGCTAGTCCAAATCTCAATACATACAATATTTGTACCAGTCTTTATCCTTCATCCTTTACCCACTTGTATGTTCTTTGAAAATGTGTTATGAGAAGTGTTCTGATATTTAGTCACTGAGAAGCTTCGATAACCCTGCTAATTGAAAATTTATAACCAGCCTACATGGAAATGCACCAAAGGCAAAACAAAATTTCATCTATAGTTGGACTCTTGTTTTTACTGAGCATCACCTCTCATTTAAACCACTGGATTGAGACTCAGGAGATCTGTGTTCAAGTTCTGTCAGAGGCTTCTTATGAAACCCTGGACAAATCACTTAGGTCTAGATCCTCAGAAATACTTAGGCTCCTAACTTCCATTGGAATCAATAGAAATTAGGAGCCTAAACACCTTTGAGGATTTGGTCTGAATCTCTGTACTTTAATTCTCCATCCGTGAAACTGACATACTTCCCATGGTGTTGTGAATATCTTCATTGATGTCTGTGAGATGACCAGATACTTCATTGAAGGGAACCATAGAAGTACCTAGATTGATAAATATGTAGATGTTAACACACAGCACTAGTTAACATGTCCTCACATGATATTATAGACATATTGCCTGTCTACATTTACTGACAATTCTGGATCTTTCTGTTTCCCTCCATCTCCAAAGTCTCAGACTGCCTGCTTACAGGGTCACTCTGAAGGTCAGTAAGCCCCAAATTTGATCTCATTGTTTTTTCTTATCCATTTGCAAAGTCCACATATTAGGGTGACCAGATGTCTCGATTTTATAGGGACAGTCCCAATATTTGGGGCTTTGTCTTATATAGGCACCTATTACACATCACCCCCGTCCCGATTTTTCACATTTACTGTCTGGTCACCCTACCCCATATTGTTATGTTTATAGAATACATGGTGGTGTATAGTGGCAGAAAGGCTCTGTTGGCATGGATTTGGGCCAAGTTAAGGGGGTTGTCCAGAAAGAGTACTCATCGGAACTCTATATCCACCATGTGTTGTTTGTTTTTAAAAGGGAGTTTAGAATCTTGTTTAGTTCAACATTAATTTTATCGGTACTACATTTTTCTTATTATTTTGACTAAAATTTGTCAGTGTTTCCTTATTCTCCCCCATCTGTTTGTTATACCAATCTGAGGTCTCTAGTCTTATATTTCAAGCTTTTAGATACCATCTTTTTTGTTACATGGCCAGAACAGTGAGGCCCCAATCCATGACTGGAATCCCTAGGTGCTACTGTAATACAAATAATAAAAATAATTAATATAAATTCCAATATCCTTTGTTACAATGTACAGCCTTGGAATTAAAAAAAGGGGAGAAAAGAATAATAAATTTTAGAAACCTCAAAAACTATTGAAAAAACTGTCCTGTACAGTTCAATATAACTAAAAATTCATATAAAAATAAAATCACTAGAAAGCTTAGAAATCATGGATCCATAGATTCTAAGTGATCATTGTGATCATCTAGTCTGACCTTCTGTGTAACACAAGACATAGAACTTCCCCAAGATCATTCCTACAGCATATCTTTTAGAAAAACATTCTATCTTGATTTAAATCATTTTTTCCATTTCTCTCTATGTGTTTCTAATGCTTGTGGTTTGTGATTGTTCATACTCTGGACCAGATTCTCAGTTGGTATAAATCAGTGTAGCTCAATTGATTTCAGAAAAGTATCACTAATGAGTGGAGTCTAGGAAGAATTAAATAGCGCAGAAAAAATTTTAAAAGGGAAAGAAAAGAAACTCATAAGGGTAAAAGATTGGATGTTTGAATTCCATCTCTGATGCCACCAAAGGCAATACAGTATATTTAATTCTTGACAATTATTTATTATTGCTTGGAAGTTCTTCCAAATCCCTTGATATATAGTAAACTCATCATTCATTCCTCACAGCAGTCCTTCAAAGGAAATCTCATCCATATATATGATCTCTAAACTAGTTGTAGACGTCCTGAGGCTGAAGGTTGCTGAGCACCCTAGCCATACTGATGTCAATAAGAACTCAGCACTTGGTGAGATTAGGCCCCAAATGGTGGAAGCAGATTTTACCATCTTTGTAGTAATATCTTTCTTACACATGGCATTTCTAGTGCCATCAGTGTCCTTCAACTGAAGATAAGACTTCTAATTTGAATAAAACCACATACAATAACAATGCAAAATTGACTTGCTCATATGTCCAACACTGATCAGCTTTTGATAAAATATGATGCCACCTAGACTACTCTTTATAATAATGAGTTGGGGGATTATATCAGATCTGAAATTCATAGCAGGTGTTAACCATTAGGAAATCAGCTAATCCTAAAGGCAGTTAAAGAGATAGTGGTTATAAATTATTAATCATCTTTCCTGAAGTACAGATAATACAGATAAGTAGAACTAAGAGACTTTAAAAAATATTATTTTCTTTTCACTATTTATACTGTTTGCATTCTTTTCATGTTGGGCAATATAAAGGAACTTGCCAGCCAGTTTCATACTTGTGCTGATATAGAGTTTCTGGTTGATTTCACTCTCAAGTTCTCAAGCAGTAGTAAGATGCTTCAATGTTTAGGTTGCAAAGACTGCTGAAGTATATTTGTTAATGAACAAACATTAAGGATACTGTTTTTCACCGGATTTAAAAAAAATCCTGGCAACATTTCTGTGGGTCTTAGATTTTGTAAAACTTTATTTTCACTGACCATTTTTATTTTTTTCCTGACAGCGTCCCTGTACAAACTGGCCAGTTTCCTGATGAGTTGCTAGGGGGCACTATTATGTGGATGAAAGAGCTGCGGAGGAGGAGAGGCCTAATAATGAGTCTTGAGAGGAGCCAGTCCAGACTTGACTCTATTCACTTGCCTGTCTCCGGAACCCCACACATCCTCCAACCCTGTCTGCCCAACGTGCCACTCCTCCACCCGCTTCTTGGTCCCACCCTGCTCCTGAGGCTAAGAAGTTGCTGAGGACAGGGAGGCACTGGCATAGTGTCAGCATCGCATCTGAGCAGAGAAGCAGGAGGGAAGTGGCTGATAGCTCAGGTGAGATGAGTGGATCTCTTTGTCTATTGTAGAGGAGGGGTGGGTTTTCAAGGCTTCTCAGGGTGCATAGAGGGGAGCAAGAGAAGATTGGGGATCTGAGAGGGAGGAGGAGGGTAAGCACTTGCTCTTGTGAGAAGTGTGGGAGCCACCAAAACTGCTGTTTCCCCCCCCACCACTGTGGTAGGTCAGAATTGTGAGAGTGAAAAGATGTAGCTTTAAGTCAAGTTCATTTTATAACCTTATTGAACTAAATCCTCAAGTAGTGTTCATTAAGTATCTGGTTAATTATTGAAGGCCCTTTATTAAAGGAAGAGCAGTATATAATCTGTAGTATATAATATGAAGCCTTACGTTCGTTTACAAAGAGGGAATATTTGCTGCATAATATAATGATTCACCTACAGAAGCTTGTAATGAACAGGTATTTGTGCCATCACACTGGCTCTTGGATCTTTGGCAGTTGCTGTAAAAACAGATCCAGAAATTAAAGGAATCCACTGAGTGGTAAAGAGTTTTCTGTTTTGTATAAAATCAGTAGAGTCAGCAGCATTACTGTGAAGCAAGAGTCCTGCAATTTTAAGTGTGTGGGAAAACTCATTTGAATAGGTGAAAACAGTCTATGTACATTTAGCAGGCTGTGTCCCATAAATCCACTTGACTTAAATATACAAGTCTGTCAATATTTGCACCAGGCTGAGAGGGGAGAAAAAGATGAAGCTAGCAATAAGGGGAGAGGATTGAGGAATGTGTATGGAGCCAGAGAGGGAGCAGGAAGAAATGCGAGCAGAGATGTAAATGGGTGAGACGACAAGCTCTTCACTACACTGAGGGCTTGTCTACATCAGAAAGTTGCAGCGCTGGTGAGGGAGTTACAGCGCTGCAACTTAGGAGGTGTACACATCTGCAGGGCACCACCAGCGCTGCAACTCCCTGTTTGCAGCGCTGGCCGTACTCCCGTTTTGTCTCGGGTGTAGAGGATCCAGCGCTGGTGATCCAGCGCTGGTAATCAAGTATAGTCACTTACCAGCGCTTTTCTTGACCTCCGTGGAATAAGCAGGTATCCCAGCATACCTGAGGAAGCCTCTGGTAATCAAGCTGGTCTCCTTCCCCGGCTTGCTCTTGCGTTCCCCGAACCCCGAGCAAGCAGGTCTCCTTCCCTGAGGTTTGCTGGGTGGTTCCGGGAACGCGAGAGCAAACCGGGAAAGGAGACCAGCTTCGCCGCGGTTTGCTCTCGCGTTCTGCGAACCCCGAGCAAGCAGGTCTCCTTCCCTGAGGTTTGCTGGGTGGTTCCGGGAAGGCGAGAGCAAACCGGGAAAGGAGACCAGCTTCGCCGCGGTTTGCTCTCGCGTTCCGCGAACCACCCTGCAAACCGCAGGGAAGGAGACCTGCTTGTTCGGGGAACGCGAGAGCAAACCGCGGCGAAGCTGGTCTCCTTCCCCGGTTTGCTCTCGCGTTCGCCGAACCCCCGAGCAAGCAGGTCTCCTTCCCTGCGGTTTGCAGGGTGGTTCGCGGAACGCGAGAGAAAACCGCGGCGAAGCTGGTCTCCTTCCCCGGTTTGCTCTCGCGTTCCCCGAACAAGCAGGTCTCCTTCCCTGCGGTTTGCAGGGTGGTTCGCGGAACGCGAGAGCAAACCGCGGCGAAGCTGGTCTCCTTCCCCGGTTTGCTCTCGCGTTCGCCGAACCCCCGAGCAAGCAGGTCTCCTTCCCTGCGGTTTGCAGGGTGGTTCGCGGAACGCGAGAGCAAACCGCGGTGAAGCTGGTCTCCTTCCCCGGTTTGCTCTCGCCTTCCCCAAAACCCCTTGAAGCCGCCCAACAGCGCTGCAGTGTGGCCACATCTAACACCACTTGCAGCGCTGGTTGCTGTAAGTGTGGCCACTCTGCAGCGCTGGCCCTATACAGCTGTACTAATACAGCTGTAACAACCAGCGCTGCAAAATTTTAGATGTAGACATGGCCTGAGAGTTTTCAGCAGTTGTTTCACAGTTGGTCACCAACTGCTGATGCTCCAGCAGTGCTAGCGAAGGTGAGAGCACTCATATAGATCGCATGCAAACATTTTTATCACTGTATTGAAGCCTTCTCTGAGCAGATTTAGACAAATCAGTGGCAAGCACACTGGCACTTGATCTATACTAGTGTTTCCACCAGCTGAGCAGCATTGGTACTAGGCCAATGGTGGGAGAATTTCTAAAATTCTCCATGTAGGTCAGGATTTCTCAAACAGGGGTCGCCACTTGCGTAGGGAAAACCCCTGGCGGGCCGGGCTGGTGTGTTTACCTGCCCCGTCTGCAGGTCCGGCCGATCGCGGCTCCCACTGGCCGTGGATCGCTGCTCGGGGCCAATGGGAGCTGCTGGAAGCAGCGTGGGCCGAGGGACTTACTGGCTGCCGCGTCCAGCAGCCCCCATTGGCCCGGATCACTGCTCCGGGCCAAAGGAGCCGCGATCGGCCGGACCTGCGGATGGGGCAGGTAAACACACCAGCCCGGCCCGCCTGGGGCTTTCCCTACACAAGCGGTGACCCCTGTTTGAGAAACCTTGTTGTAGGTACAGCTTAAAACAGTGGCTCTGAACCTTTCCAGATTATTGTACCACTTTCAGGAGTTTGATTTATCTTCCATACCCCCAAGTTTCACCTCACTGAAAAACTACTTGCTTACAAAAATCAGACATAAAAATACAAGTGTAACAGCACATTATTACTGAAAAAATGCTTACTTTCTCATTTTTACCATATAATTATAAAATAAATCCACTGGAATATAAATATTGTATTTACATTTCAATGTATAGTATGTAGAGAAATATAAACAAGTCATTGTCTATATGATATTTTAGTTTGCACTGACCTCGCTAGTACTTTTTATGTAGCCTGTTGTAAAGCTAGGGAAATATGTAGATGAGTTGATGTACCCCCTGGAAAACTTCTGCATACCCCCAGGGGTACACATACTCCTATTGAGAATCACTGTCCCAAAAGACTGGAAAGGATTTAAGGAGATGATTTTATCGGGGGGATTTTGAATAATGAAAAGGGGAAAGGCATGAAGAGGGAAGGCCAGAGAAGAGAAAGTTGCAATTATTATTTATTATTTGCATTACAGTAGCACCTAAAGTCCCCAACTAACTTTGGGACACTCATTGTGCTAGGTGCTGTGCATATGCTTAGTAAGAGAGAATCGTTTCCCTGATAGGTTTATAAACTAAATAAACAAGAGAGGCAAAGGGTAGGATGGGAAACAGAGGCACAGAGAGATAGTAATAATACCTACCTCTTATCTAATGATATTCATTATTGGATCTCAAAACGCTTTGCACAGGAGCTCAATATCCACGTTTTACAGATGGGAAAACTGAGGCACTCATCATCACCACACCTATGCCCAAGACAAACGCGCGCGCACACACACACACACACTGGAGTCACTCACAGCCACTCCTCACCTCCGATACACACCCTTACCCCCCCTCCCTCTCCCCAATACACTGGAGTCACTCTCAGCCAATTGTCCTGTTCTGTTCATTCCCTCTGAAGCATCTGGCATTGGCCACTGTCAGAAGACAGGATACTGGGCTATATGGACCTTTGGTCTAACCCAGTATGGCCGTTCTTATGTTCTTATGATAGGAATGAAGGAATTACCATACAGGACCTATAGTCCACCTAATCTGGTATCTTGTCTCTGATGAGGACCAATACTATATGTTGCAAAGGGAAGTGCAAGAATACCCATAATAGGCAGTGATGGAATAATCTGCCCATAGGAGAAGTTATTTTCTAACCTCTGTCAGTTAGCAGTGGATTTATGCCTTGAGGCATAAGGCTTAATTATCACTGTATAATCTGCCTGCTCTCTAATATAACTGTGGATGTTCTCATTACCTATATCAATGTCTGATCCTTTTTAGAATCTTGTTAAGGTCTTGGACTCGGTGATGATCACATTCTTCAGACGTGTGGGGTTTTATTATCAGTTTACCCTTTATTTATTGCTTTGCCAAGCTGTGCATGCTACTATTAATCAGTCTCTCTGCTGGGTAAGAGAATGTGGAGGAAAGATGAACATGAGGAACACAAGAGACGAAACCAAGAAAATAACAAACTTTTATGTGATATTCCTCCTATGTTCTAGATCAATGACTTTAACAATCTTGTCGATATTAAATTAACTCACTGTTTTTATGATTACTGACAAATTGAATGGTCTGCATTGTGACTGAGACACTTAAAACTGTCACCTTTGTGCTCTTTCCCCATCTATTGGTTGTATCTACCTGTTTTCTCTCATCTTAAAATTATATTATAAACTCTATTGAGCCAGAAATCATTCTTCATTGTGTTTGTATAGTATCTAGCATAGTGGGGAAGACACTATTATAATGCAAATAATAACAATTGCCTTGCTTTGATAATAGTGCCTTTTGGGAAGATCTTATCTTATGGATTGAGTGTAATGCCCTTTCCAAACAAATTGTTGCTGCTGCTATCATAGTCGTCCTCTACTTATTTTTACTACAAGCTTCATGGAGATTTACTTGATGCACTTTAAAACAAAATTGTGATTACTCTAAGCTATATAAGTGGAACGAAAATAAAAAATGTGCATTGTAGGACAAATTTTCAAAAATGGCATCTGTAATTTATGGCACAATCAATTGCAGGTGAAACTGACAAAATTTAGACTTAAAATATCTGATATCACCAATAAAATAGATGAGGAAAATGCCAAACCTTAGCACCTTCCTCCTGTGATCAATATCAAGGATCTGCAAACAAATTGTAGCTCTAACAGTGATTATTAAATATATTGATAAACCTGAACCAAAAGGGCAGTTTCAGAATCAACGACAGATTTGTATTGATTCATTTTTGTGCTAATGAAGATTTTCTTAAACACAAACAAAACAGTTAACAGAAAGTGAAGTTATTGATGGTTTTATATATGCAAGCACTGGAATAAATTGCCTAGGGAGGTTGTGGAATCTCCATTACTGGAGATTTTTAAGAGCAGGTTAGACAAACACCTGTCAGGGATGGTCTAGATCAGGGATCGGCAACCTTTGGCACGTGGCCCATCAGGGAAATCTGCTGGCAGTCCGGGATGATTTGTTTACCTGCAGCGTCCGTAGGTTCGGCTGACCGCAGCTCCCACTGGCCGCGGTTCGCCGTTCCAAGCCAATGGGGGCTGCGGGAAGTGGCATGGGCCAAGGGATGTGCTGGCTACCACGTGCCAAAGGTTTCCAATCCCTGATCTGGATAATACTTACTCCTGCCATGACTGCAGGGAACTGGAGTAGATGACCTCTTGAGGTCCCTTCCAGTCCTATGATTCAATGAACACTAGCAATAGTCCTTCAATACCTGTGTTTGCAGAGATCAGAATCTATGTTGTATTCTCAATTTTAACCAATTTGTACTTTATGTGAATTATGTTGCTTTAGCACAGCAGTTCTGAAACTGTGGGTTGGGACCCCAAAGTGAGTTGTGATCCTATTTTAATGGGGTTGCCAGGGCTGATGATAGACTTGCTGCAGCCCAACGCCTGAGCCCCTGTTCCCGGGGCTGAAGAGCAAGGGCTTTGGCCCAGAGAGGCGGGACTTGGGCTTCAACTTTGGCTCCCACCTTCACCTGAGGCAGCAGGGCTCGGGTAGGCTCAGGCTTTGGTCTCCCCTCTTGGGGTCATGCAGTAGTTTTTTTGTCAGAAGGAGGGTCACGGTGCAATGAAGTTTGAGAACCCCTGCTTTAGCGCATTCAGATTCTTATGTAAAAGCTGACTATAGCAGTCATTGCAATGGGATTGCTATCCAGGTCTTAACAGGTTGGTTAAAAGGGTAAAGTGATAAGAAAATCTCATTGTTCTGATATAGGAACTGACATTTGGGAGGTGAACTTTGTTATATACTGAATTGTAGCCATGCATGTCTAGGTGCACTGGACATATATAGCTGATTGTAACGTGGATAGAAGAGGAGATATTGTTAAATAATAATGCATTAATTATTTGTCAAAAGTTTTTCAACTAATGTTCAGGGTTTTTTTCGTTTATGAAGCAAATTCAAAAAGAGTTCTAATTTTTTGAAGTTTTAATTTTCAGGTGTTCTTGAAAAAAGTGTGCATGCTTTGAGGGTGGAAAAGGACATGAGGAATAAAAGGACCTGGGAACCCAGTGATCAGAATGAAACAGACGTTGAAAGATTTTTCAAATCTATTGTTAGTTGTGCTCTGTGATTATGGTGAGTATTGTAACTCTAAAAGGAGTACTGTAGATATTTAACTAAAGTAATTAACAACACTACACATTAACATTTTTAAACAGATGAAGTGGTGCATTGGGAACATACACAGAATCCATCTCAGGAGTTCCCAGAAATATAGTCTTGGACTTGTGAGACATGTAAATGACTTAAATAAAGGCTGTATTTGTATCAGAACAGAAAGAGGACCTTCTCCAGCTGTGGACTTGTTCAGTATATTCTGTTTCTTATTCTGAACAGATTTCCGTGGGTGTCAGAATGCAATCCTGGCTGCCATCAGTAACTAACTGAGCAAAGTTATATGGCAAACCTTCTATATCACATAATAAGGAAGTGGGGGAATGTAGAGCAATGAAATTTTTTTTCCAATGCACCTAAGTGTTGTAGGAGCCTAAATACCAGTTTTCAAAAGTAACAGGCACCTAGATGATACAGAACATTCTCTTTTTAGAGAGACATGAGTTACTAAGTGTCTAACTCACTTTGAAAATGGGGTTTAAGCTCCTAAGTCTCTTAGATGTTTTGAAAATGTTATCCCTAACATTTAAATTAAGAGAAGCTGCTATTTTGACTCTCAGTAAATTTTCAAGCTCAAGCAAGAAAATTAAACCATGAATTGCCCAACCTTCGTGTACAGCCTTGAAAAGTTTGGAGTCCTGATTTAATCTGCTTCTGTGGATGTGGTGTGGTAACAAGCTTCACACTGGCCAAAAAGATGAAGACCAGGTATAAATGGTGCAACATTTACAGCTATTTGCTCTCAAAATATGTGCGAAAAAAACTGAATTACAGACCGTTATTAAATACTGCACCTGCCCCGTTACACAAACCCACATCTTTGCTCCCAGCACTATGACAAGAGATCAGTTCTACATTTAACAAGTCTTTCAACTGTACTAATTTGGGATGTAATCTAGCTCACAGTAGAAATGGAGACATTTGTTTTTTGTGATGGCATGTAGCTGTCAACTCCCTGTCATTTTAATCAGACAACTTTAACTAGAAAACTTAACAATTCAATATTAAATGAGAGACAGGGTGAAGATAAATGATTAATCCATATATGTCTGGGTGAAATGAAATATTACGTCTACAACTTTTTGAGGGGACAACCATTACCTAGTTAACTCACAAACATAAAAGCCATGATTCCTACACTAAATGGAACTTTGTTCAATCAGTCTAATTACAAGGTAAGGCTAGGGATGCTAAATCCTCATGATAGCATTTTTATCATTTTAGCTCTTGTAGTGACAATATTTCTAATATAAAGAATACTCCATGGTCCAGAAAATAAGTGCCAAGCAATTTTGTATATACACTCATTTGATTTATTGTCACACACATCTGTTTTTACCCATCTTTTCACCCATCTGTTTCCTTCCCATCTCTCTACACCAGAAGTACATACTAAAAATACCTGTATAATCTGGAAGATTACCTCGCAGTAAAATAAAATATTGTTCTTAAATCTTATCATCATTACTAAGAGGTACACTTTTAAAAAATCTGACTGCCAGCAAAATACTGATAGCTGAGAATCCTAGTTTGATTTTAAACATAATTTAAAAAAAATTATTTTCACTTAGGAAAAAAAAACTCTGATCACAATAGCAGCCAATTTTTGCGGTAACCACACTGGCAGGTCATTGGCATCACAACCAGGACCCACAAAAGGCTGAAAACAACCCAAGGCAGGCTATCCATATTATTGTGACCAAACTGTGGCGAGTGATGCACCCACATTCATACCAGAAAGCAGCAGCAATATGCAATGGAAACTGTCTGCCCATATTCTGGCCCTTCCGAAAGTCATGAAGTGACTGCTCTTGTCAGTGTATGATCAGAATATTCCTACTCTTATACAAAGATAGGGAAAGGACACTGTGCACTTGGGCTAGTCTTGGTCAAAGTGCACCAACACAATGACAGCTGCCCCCCGTAATGCCCACTTTCCAAGACTTACCATGCGATTCACATTGAAGTCAATGGCAGGTACGTCACTAAAACCCCACATGCATAGGTAGTCCACCTCCCTGAGAGGTGGCAAGTAGGTTAACAGAAGAATTCTTTCATCAACCTAATGCTGTCTACAGCAGGGGTTACGTTGGTATAGCTACATCTCTCAGGGATGTGGATTTTTCATACCCCTGAGAGACATGGCTTTACTGATGTAAATTCCTAGTGTAAACCAGGCCTTACAGTACTATACAGTCTGGGAATAGGAATCAGGATGGTATTATAAGAGACACAGGTAGCAATGCATATAGTTAAGGTTGCCCGATACTTTCCATTATAAGACCCTATTTTCAGTTGCTTATAGCATTGCCAAGCTTAAATCATTTCGGCTGAAATCTTCCATCTTGTATGTCTGCCTGAGGCTGATTTTTCACATTTCAGCTAAAATGATTCATCCCTTTTCAAGAATGAGATTGTTTGTTTGGCCCAGTTAAATAATTTTTTCAACCCTTTTGTTGAGAAACTCTAGCACGTCTGTGCTGTGGAGCAGTAACCTGACATTTGGCTAGGAGGACACCCTCATGTCAGGGATGTGCCTTTTGCTGTTCCCTGTGAATATTTGCCCAAATCTGGCCAATTGCTAAGCACCTGAAAAATCACACATCACCATGCTAAGTAGAGACTGCTAGAATTTTGTAGCTAAATTCTCTAAAGATTCTGCCTGTACTGAGAATGCTTTAGCTTCTCATAACTCTTATTTATCAATCAGACTGCACAAGCGAGTGACTGAACGTGCACCATTCCAGAGCTGGACTGTCCCTGAAATTGCTCCTCTTGGTTTCCAAGGGTCATTGTGGCATTGAATATTGGAGCTGAGAGTAGAAGCCAGGAGTGGAAGACCGAGAGTGAGCAGAGGGGGGCAAAAGACTGGAGGAGGCAGGAACACAGATTTGAGAGAGGGAGAGGAATGGGAGCAAAGGATGAGGGAGGATAGGAGTAGGGGTGGGGGATGAGGGGAAATCCTAGAGACAGGCAGAAACTGAGGAGAATGGGTAATGGGAAAGAGCAGAGGGAGAAGAAAGTATAGGAGCAGAAAGGGACTAGGAGAAGTTGGGGAAAGGAGCAAGGTACAAGGGTCTGTAACCACTATATTACACTCTTCTAGAGAACCTGGAATGGACTCTTTATTCCTGACACTAACCATTCCTTTGCTGTCCAGCAAATACCTGTGAAACCCACTGGCAAAATGTGTGTCTGATCCCAGTCTAGTGGCTGGTCCACGTTGAAGATAACAGCCTACTATTGCAACCAGTTCCTCCATTAGCTTAAATAATAGAGGACTATGCTATGGATCTAAAAATCCCCACCCTGCTGATGACCTGTGTTGGGCATCAGTATGGTTCCATATGATGGATTATTTTTGTCTTTCAGTTTTTAAATTTATTTAAAAAATTAGGAAATTATTAGAGCTGGTTGGGAATTTTTCAACAAAATACATTTTCATTGCAAAATGTTGATTGTATCAAATTGGAAATTTTATTTGTGTGAAAAGGTTAAATGAAAAGTTGATTTTTTGTTAAAAATGACTTTATTTTGAAATGTATGTTAATTTATAGTAAAAAAGTTTAAAAGGATCAACATTGAAATAAAATGTTTTAAAATGATCAAAACAAAATGTTTGAAGTGACTGAACCCAATTTTTTTTTTCAATTTTTAGTTTGTGAAAATTTTTGCAATTTTGACTTTTTGTCCTGATTCAGGCCTGGGAAAGTTTTCAAAATCTTAGAAATCTTCATGAGATGGGAAAACCATTTCCTGCTCAACTCTAGAAATTAGATTTTAAAATAAAACTATGTTAAAAGAACACTATAGTTGCAAAGAAATTAGAAAATGTCAGAATTAAGGTAGCCCTCTTGTGCAGTGTGATTGGGGTCTACGAAATTCGTGGCCATGAAAATTGTGTCACGAACTGTGAAATATGGTGTCCGGCCATCCAGCTCTGAAAGCAGAGTGGGTGCCAAGCTCTAAAGGCAGCAGTGTGGCCAGCAGCAGCACAGAAGTATGGGTGGCATGGTGGCATGGTATGCTACTCTTCCTTCTGTGCTGTTGCTGGCAGCCACACTGCCTTCAGAGCTGGGTGCTCGGGCAGCAGCCACTGCTCTCCTGCCACCCAGTTTCAGTCAGTGCTACCAGCAGCAGCAGCAGCAGTTGAGAAGTAAGGGTGGCAATACTGTGACTCCCCTAATATGATTGTGATCCCTTTTTGGGCTGGGGCCCCAAATTTGAGAAATTCTGCAGAGAAATCACACATTTTTTGTGGGTTGGTCATGGCATGAATAACAAATTTCATGGATGTGTAACACATCCACAAAATTTACTGTTTATACTGTGATCAACTCATGAAAAATATGTAGTTTCTCCACAATTTAAGTAGCCCCCTAATTATGATACAGTCTTTAATTATATGATCACATACCTTTTTTTCCACAGGACCTCAGACTTATTCAGTGTGCAAGTTGGACCTACTCTGGGAATGAATCAGGGTTGTGTAGTGAATGAGGCAATTTTCTGTAGGACCCCTTCCTCATTGTTTCAGAAGTTGTAAGGTGTGTAGTGAGTGACGCAGGGAACTGCAGGAAGAGAGTAGAGAGTTTCATGGATAAGGCAGTTGAATGGTGCCCTGGAGAAGTGGATTCTATCCCTGCTTCTTCACAGAGTTTCTTTGTGATGCTGGGCAAGTCACATAAGCAAAAATTCTCACAGGTGGCCAGTGTCTGCTCCTCATGTTTGGAGTGCCTGACTTGCCAAAGTACTGAGCGCTCAAACTGCAACTGAGTCAATGGGAGCTCTGCTCTGGACATATAAAGGTCTATAAAATGTTAATTATTCTGAAAAATCAGACAGTAACCTTCTGAAATTGGACATCAACATTTAGCTGACACCTTTGACAATATTTGCTTTTAAATCTGTGCCTTAGTTCCTTATGTGTAAAATGGAGATAATACCACCTCACTTCACTAGGGTATTGTGAAGATAATTTATTATTATTCATGTTTGTAAAGCACTAAGATACTATGATGAGAGCACCATGGAAAACCCATGAGGAAATGAATAATTCTGTATGATCAGTGTAGGGTTTGGATGGTATACAGTAAATAAGGCCTGGGACTACACTTTGAATGATAGGGATAAAAGGAAATATTCAATAACTACCCATTCAGTGAGCACCATCCATCCAGGGCACAGAGTGAAACATGGTCATGTGGAGAAAATAGTATATAATCATATCATTCAAGATTGAATCATAATGCATATGCACAATGGAGCTGAAGTGAGGTTGCACAGGCAGTCTTATTTCAGACATTTCCTAACTTTTGAATGCTTGACTTTGCAACCTTAATGTTTTCCAACATTGTTTTTCAATGTAGAAAATAAGGCTAAGATTTTGTCACAGATATTTTTAGTAAAAGTCACAGACAGGTCACGAGCAAAACAGAAGCCATGACCTGTCCCTAACTTTTACTAAAAATATCCCTGACAAACTGGGGATCTGCAGATCATAAGAACAGTCATACTTGGTCAGACCAAATGTCTATCTAGCCCAGTATCCTGTCTACCGACAGTGGCCAATGCCAGGTGTCCCAGAGGGAATGAACAGAACAGGTAATCATCAAGTGATCCATCCCTTGTCGCCCATTCCCAGCTTCTGGCAAACAGAGGCTAGGGACACCATCCCTGCCCATCCTGGCTAATAGCCATTGATAGACCTATCCTCCATGAATTTATCTAGTTCTTTTATGAATCCTGTTATAGGATCCCCACACTACTTCAAGCTGGGCAGCTGCAGGGACTAGGAGCTGCCTGTAGTCGCTGGGGGCTGCGAGGTACCTCTACCACCTGCAACAGGGGCTGGGAATTCAGGGGTTCCCTGCCACCTGTGTGGTCCAGGAACTTAGGTTCCTCTGCAGAAGCCCGGAGCTCCCTGGCAGCCCGCAGCGGCTGGAAGCTCAGGGGTTCCTTGCCACCCCTAGTAGCGGGGAGCTCTGGGGTTTTCCAGCAGCGCCGCCCCTGGTGGCAGGGAGCTGAGAGTTCCCCATTGCCACCTACCAGGAACTGGGGGGTCCCTCTCTGTCCCAGATAGCAGAGAGCTCAGGGGGTTCCCCTGTGCTGCCCTGCAGGAGTGGCGCAGCAGAGGAGCCCTGAGCTCCCAGTGACAGGGAGCTATGGGGTGCCCCCGCTGCCTGCAGCAGCTGGGAGCTGCAGGGGATGCCAGAGATGGCAGAGGTACCCCACAGGTTCCTGCCCCAGCTGGCGGTAGGGGATCCTGCAGCTCCCAACCACTGCAGGCTGAAGACATGGAGCCCACTGGAAATCACAGATTTTGTGACTTCCACGACCTCCATGGCTAAATTGCAGCCTTAATTACAAACACATACTGCAGATTTTAAAAGTGTGAAGTATTATTCATTTATAATTAATACTTTGCACTTCTATAGCACCCTTCATCCAAGGATCTCAAAGCATTTTACAGATATTAGCGAAATAAGTCTCACAGCACAGCACCCCAGGGAGGCAGATAAGTGTCATTCTCATTTTGCAGATAACTTCTCTGTGCCTCAGATTCCTAAGTGTGTTGCCTGTGGTCTTACAGGAGATTTAAAGCAGAACTGGGATTAGAACTGCAATCTCTCTAGGTCCTGTGGTTTAGATACTGTCTTTCCCTGGCAGTCAAAGCATGTTTCAGAATAATTTGGTAACCAGCACAAGCATGGTCATGCCACAATGAGATGTAAAGTAAAACCACTCAGTTTATAATGAAATGATGTCATTTCAACATGCTGCACCACATATTAGACAGGAAAAAAGGCTGCAGTTACCATTGCTTTTATTTTCAGCTCTTTCACTCCTCAAACATTTCTGTGATGCAAATGAGTAAAATAAAATGAGTTTCCTTATTAAGGGAACAAGAGCAAACCACTGCATAGGAAAGATGGGAAGTATGGCAAGAGACTACTCTGGCTTTATCAGGAGATCTTCAATGATTTGAAACTGAAAAGAGAGTCCTACGAAAAGTGGAAACTAGGTCAAATAACAAAGGCTTAATGTAAACAAATAACACAAAGTATGTAGGGACAGAATTAGAAAGACCAAGGCACAAAATGAAATTTTACTAGCTAGAGACATAAAGGGTAACAAGAAAACATTCTACAAATACAGTAGAAGCAAGAGGAAGACCAAGGACAGGGTAGAACTGTTACTCAATAAGCAGGGTGTGGGGTGGGGAAATAATAACAGAAAACGTGGAAATGGCAGACGTGCTAACAGACTTTTTTGTTTCAGTTTTCACCAAAAAGGTTGGTGGCGATTGGACGTCTAACTTAGTGAATGCCTATGAAAATGAGTTAGGATCTGAGGCTAAAATAGTGAAAGAACAGGTTAAAAATTACGTAGACAAGTTAGATGTCTTAATGTCACCAGGGTCTGATGAAATACATCCTAGAATACTCAAGGAGCTGACTGAGGAAATATCTGAGCCATTAGCGATTATCTCTGAAAACTTGGGGAAGACAGAAGAGATTCCAGAGGACGGGAAAAGGGCAAATATAGTGCCAGTCTATAAAAAGGGAAATAAGGAGAACCCGGGGAATTATAGACCAGTCAGTTTAACTTCAGTAATTAGAAAGCTAATGGAGCAAATAATCAAGCAATCAGTTTACAAACACCTAGAAAATAATAAGGTGACAAGTAACAGCATGGATTTGTCAAGAACAAATAATGTCAAACCAACTTAATAGCTTTCTTTGACAGGTTAGACAAACACCTGTCAGGGATGGTCTAGATAATTCTTAGTCCTGCCTTGAGTGGAGGAGACTGGACTAGAAGATGGGGATGGGGCAAGCCTTGTGGATGGGGGGAAGCAGTAGATGTAGTATATCTTGAGTTTAGTACGTTTTTTGATACTGTCTCACATTGACTTTCTCGTAAACAAACTAGGGAAATACAACCTAGATGAGGCTGCTATAAGGTGGGTGGATAACTGGTTGGAAAACCATAGTTATCAGTGGTTCACAGTCAAGCTGGAAGGATATATCGAATGGGATCCTGCACGAATCAGTCCTGGGTCTGATTCTGCTCAATATTTTCATCAGTGATATAGATAATGGCATAGAAAGTACACTTATAAAGTTTGCTAACAATACCAAGCTGGGAGGGGTTGCAAGACCTTTGGTGGATAGAAATAAAATTCAAAACGTTCTGGACAAGCTGGAGAAATAGTCTGAAGTAAATAGGATGAAATTCAATAAGGACAAATGCAAAGTATTCCACTTAGAAAGGAACAATCAATTGCACACATGCAAAATGACTGCCTTGGAAGGAGTACTATAGAAAGGGATTTGGGAGTTATAGTGGATCACAAGCTAAATATGAGTCAAGAGTGTAACACTGTTGAAAAAAAAGCAAACATCATTCTGGGATGCAGTAGCAGGAGTATTGTAAGCAAGACACAGGAAGTAATTCTTCCACTCTTCTCTCCACTGATAAGGATCCAACTGGAGTATTGTGTCCAGTTCAGGGTGCCACATTTCAGGAAAGATGTGGACAAATTAGAGAAAATCCAGAGGAGAAAAACACAAATGATTAAAGGTCTGGAAAACATGACCTATGAGGGAGGATTGAAAAAACTGGGTTTGTTTAGTCTGGAGAAGATTGAGAGGGGCCATGATAACAGTTTTCAAATACATGAAAGGTTTTTCACAAGGAGCAGGAAGAAAAATTGTTCTTCTTAACCTCTGAGGCTAGGACAAGAAGTGAGAGGCTTAAATTGCAGCAAGGGAGGTTTAGGCTGGAATAAATTTCCTAAAACTAAAAACTTCCTAAATGTCAGGGTAGTTAAGCACTGGAATAAATTGCCTAGGGCGGTTGTGAAATCTCTGTCGTTGGAGGTTTTTAAGAGCAGGTTAGACAAACGCCTGTCAGGAATGGTCTAGATAATTCTTAGGGGACTGGACTGGAAGACCTCTTGAGGTCCCTTCCAATGCTACACTTCTATGATTCTATGATTCTATGAAAGATTTGTAAACTAGCAGTATGAAAGGTGGCTTCAAAAAGCATCATCTAGTCAGGGGCGGCTCTAGTCATTTCGCCGCCCCAACCACAGCGGCACACCGCGGGGGGCGCACTGCCGGTTGTCGGTCCAGTGGTTCTGGTGGACCTCCCGCAGACGTGCCTGCGGAGGGTCCGCTGGTCCCGCGGCTCCGGTGGACCTGCCGCATGCGTGCCTGCGGACGCTCCACCGAAGCCACGGGACCAGCGGACCCTCCACAGGCATGCCTGTGGAAGGTCCACTGAAGCCGCCTGCCGCCCTCCCGGGGACCGGCAGAGCGTCTCCCCCGTGGCATGGCGCCCCAAGCATGCGCTTGGTGTGCTGGGGCCTGGAGCCACCCCTACATATAGTATTGTTAATTTGTATAACTTGAGTGGTATTTTCCACATTTCTGCTTTAAGAAACTCCAATTCTATTTTTTTTCCTTATAGTAAAAGTAAGTGGAACAGCGGCAGGACATTGTGGAGCTGGGAGAGATTTTGATTTTGAGTAAAAGATAAAGAAGGATAATTCAGAAGCAAGACCTCAAATTACTTTTTCTTGATAGATTTTAAAGTTGGGAACTACATAAGCCCTTCATAACTAAGATATGAATTTTTAAGGGATCTTTTCTGTAAGGTTGTCCTGTAAACAAGCTTTATAAATAAAATGGTTATTAATTATAAAGCAGTGGTTTCCAATTGCTGCTGGACATCAGGCTTGTGTGACTGATGTTCTCTGCTCTTCCCATTGTGCACACTGTAATCTGTGATGGAGCTTGCCTTGCTCCAAACCCCAGCTCAGCATGAATGGAAAGAGGTAAGCGCCAGTTTATAGAGCCAAGGTCTTACTTGACTAAATTGATTCATTTGCTTTGAAAGGGTTGGGCACCACTTCTGAAAGCAGCTGATTGTCCATAATATCCATGAAATGGGTATTATTCACTTTTCTTTTTGCTTATTAACAATTTTGTGAAACTGTTTTTTTTCAGTTCTTGGTGAAGTGGACTATCTCCTCTTGGAGCGACCAGGTCATGTAGCCTTAAGTAACAACACGGTGTCTGTTGATTTTCAGTACTTTGTCAGTGGTAATGTGACAGCAAAGAATGTATCCATCCTACTGCTGGATGCCAGCACCAACCAGACCATTGCGAAAAAACAGCTTCCACCAAGCCAGTCACGGGGGATAATAGGGTTTGAATGTTTCTATTTCAAGAGTGCTGGGGACTATTGGTTCAGAATGATCTCTGAGATTGATAATGGCACTGAAATTCACTGGAGGGGTGAGAGCACCCTCCTAAGTGTGGAATGGCCTGTATTTCACATTGACTTGAACAGGACCTCTGAGGTGCTCAGGAGTTCCCTTCAGGTTGGACTTTTCACTAATAAACAATTGTGTGCTATGAATGAGACTGTGGTTTCACTGGACGTGATATTCACCAACAGCCTGTATGAACTAGGAAGATTAAGCTCTGATGAGGCATTGGGAATGCGAACTAGCAAAAGAATCTTTCTCTCTAGATCCCAGTGGGTGGAGTTTGACTGTCCACCTATTGACCAAGAAGTGTATGTCACTGTGTTACTGAAATCATTAGAAACCAACTCAGTCATCGCCTCAACAGGGCCCATGGACCTCATCCACAAATTTGGATACAAACTAGTGGTAGCACCAGAAGTGATGTGCAAGTCATCCATTCTGGTGTTTACTGTCTCCCCTCCATGCATTGCCATCAGTGGGAAGGTTGCTGTGTACAAGGAAGCTCTCAGACATCCTGGTGAAAGAACGACATGGCTAGATGAAAACTTCCTACACCCAGGGAGCAACAGAACAGAATTTAACTGCACTTTGTTTGACGTGGGGAAAAATAAATATTGCTTTGAATTTTTTGACATTTCAAGCCAAAGCCAATCACCGCCAAGAGTTAAGGAATGTATGGTGATCCGAAGGAATATAGGTTTGTATTGACATTTTTCTGTCTTTAATTAGAAACTCTGTAGGAAAATGACCATCCTTCTATATTGTCAATAAGGATGATAACTTGGATTGACGAAGTTACAGTTTTTGAGTCTCATAGCGCAAGACAAAATAAGTCATGATTAACTGCTGATGGAATAAAGTTTAGTTTGTGTGTGATCAGAAACACCAGGATGGTTGATAAAGGTGGTACTGCAGTGGTTTAATGTCACCACTACATTAGTGGTACTCTAACCGCAAGATCAAACCTGCCATGACTAGTGGATTATCTGGATATCTTGTCCCAGTAGGAACTGAAATCTGATAATCACAAAGAATTACATGAGAAACTGCTATAGCGGGCAGAGGCCAATTTCTCGCCCATTTGAAATTACTGGGAGTTTTGCTAATGTGATCAGGATTTGGCCATAATGGAAGAATTCTCTCCTGTGTGCATAGCCCATAGGTTTCTTTGGCAGTCTTTCAGCTGAGAACGGCAGATGGGAATCCCAGGTTTGGTAGTGGTCACAGTAGCAGAGATTATCTGCTCTATCTATCATGGACAGGAAGAGAGGAGAGATGAGTGTCAAAATCACTACTGATTCATGGAGGGCGGTTGTAGCTAGAGACTGGCTAAGGAGGTGGTGTTTAGATGGGGATTGGGTTTTGAGTGGGATTTGTGTTCAAGGATAACCCAGGGACAGACGTCACTCCATTTTCATGAGCTGTTCTGCAGTTTCTGATTACCTTAATCCACAATGTGAAAATGAGCTCTTTCTAGTTTTGGACTTGACCTGGAACCAAATTCATAGGTCAAATTCAAATCCAGGGGTGTGACACCAACCATCACTCCCCACAAAATTCCGATTCTGGCCCATCCCTAATTGTAATAGTCTCTTGAAAGAATGTTTCCTCTGTCTTCTCTTGTGCATGGAAGTGACAGAACTAGAATTTTAGAGCTCCTCATAGATTGTAAGTCTCTAAAATTAACACAAGCTTTATATTTTCAGTCCTTTGTAAAGTGTTTGTCACATAAGGAAATGCTATAATGTCTGATGCTATGCTGTTTTACTTCATTCTGTTTTATAGGTTTTAAAACAACTAACTTTTTCAGTTATCAATGTATAGCCTGAAAATTACTTCTAATCTCACTGCATGGCAAACTCATCTCCTTAACGTCACTTTCCCTCACTAATCTCTTCACACTCTTTCTGACACACACACACAAAAAACATTTACAAATCTAGAAATTCATACATTATTCAAGGCAATTCTTCTATAGCTGGAAGAAGGAGAAAGATTATTTATATTTCTTTACCCTATCTAGGTGCTTGGATGCTACAGTGCTGTGGTCCGTAAAGTATCTAGTCAGACAGATACCTACAATATGACACAGATACATTCCAGTGCCCATTATTTCTGTTTTATTTTGTGGGATTCACTTTAAGTTATGACTCCCTGCAATTTGCTTGGTATCTTTTGCTTTCACTATAGTACTGTAATTACGCACTTCAGCAGAAAGAATCAGGCTACACATGTGAAGAAAGGATTTATGTAAGTGACTGACAAGTTACTTGTACAGAGCAGATGAAAGCAACCCTACACAGTGTAACTGTAAATAAAATGTCAACCTCAAATTAATTAGACTGCAGCACATCTGACTTTGTGGCTGTGTCTGCAGGATTTCAAAGGCCCATGGCAGCATTCTAGGTGCACAAAGTATTCTGCAAAGGGTGCAGCTGTCTGAAGACAGCACAAAGATGGAAATCTTTGCTGCCTGTGCATGAGCTGGAGTGGCATTCCAAGTCAGAACTCTGTCATGAAGCCTCGCTCCTGAATGATCTAGCTGTGCTTCAGCCTAATTTGGAATTGTGTTGTGTCTAAAGACCTTGATCCCATGACAGACTGCATTTGTGAAGTAAAGACAGATGTGTTACTCCATTTCTTCCTTTACATCTTACAAAATAAAACTATTAACTTCTTATCCTTTTGTGATTCTGGCCCAATGGGCAGTTTGAGCACAGAACTGGCTTTGAGATCCTGGGCCCCATACCAAGGAGATTAGGTCACCTTGTGCTGCATTGTGGGTGGAAGGGCACAGGATGCATTTCTTATGCTATGGCACCCAAGAGCATTAGTGATGCCTGTGAAGAGAGAGTGCCTCACACGTCCTCTGAGTAGTAAATACAGGTATCTAGGGAACCCTGAACACACTGAAATACCATTCCAGTACTCCCATCTCAGACCCATCCATTTTTAAACAATGTCAGCTTTTGTTTACCAAAAAAAAGTCTATCCTTTCTAAAATTGTGAAATAAACCTTTTAGATGTGAACCAATGCTGTGCAGTTTTCTAAGCCTGCAGATAGAGGGCCAGTGAGACAATAGCTCAGATCAGTGTGGCCACTCTGACCATTCATCTCAATGGGGTGCTAACTCTGAAGCTTAATGGTAGCAGCTTAAATGTCAAAGTTAACTGCTTCTCTGCTGATTTTAGTAAAATCATGCAGCTAATATATGTATCTAGTGTTGCTCTATACCATAGAAGTGTGAGATACAAAATTCCTGTTAGGCCATTGTATGCATCACCTGGGTCACTGCAAGTTTGTTCTCTTCACCATGTTTTCCTGTATTTTGTCCAGTATTCTTTTAAGTGTTCCAAGCAACAAGGCTTGCACCAATTTGCTGGAGAGAATATCCCATGTTCTAGTCCTGATCCCATTTAAACTCTCTTGGCTTTCCTCTAATAAAAATAATCGAAAATAGTATCAATAGCACTCATAATTGGGAAGGTTTTCTTGACTTTACTGTTCTTAATTTCACTCCATATACCTGAGGATGAAATTCAGCGTGCATGCAATTCCCTTTGACCCCAATGAGAGTTGTGCTTTCTTACATCTGGGTTGAATTTTGATTCCTAGTGTTCTTAGTGAGAAATAAAAAGGGGTAAGGAGAAGGTGGTTAGTAGCACCTTGAGAGTACAGCTGCTACCAAAGAAGGGTGAAAGGGAACAGGGGGAGAGCCACCATAAGAAGGGGCAGTAGTTACCAAGGTAAGGGAGCAGAAGAGCAGTATCTAGGGAAAGGATGAGACAGATAAAGTTCCGTCAAAATTTGTTCCACCAGGTCCCTGTGTAAGTAAGATTATATTAGTTAGACCCCCTTATTCTGTGAGTGTTCTAATCCCTAGGAAGATCTGAGAACCAAGTAGTTTTACACCTGAATCCATATCTGACACATTTATCTGATGTGGTTTTAATTGGGATAAAAATAGAATTTGCAGATAGATTCAAAGTAACCAGATATGACAGCATTAGAAAAGCGATCATCTTATGTGCAAGGATGCTCCCTTATTACAAACTATGCCTGCTTTTCAAGTCTCTTAGGGCCTAATCCTGCTCCCATTTACATCAATAAGAGAAGGAGCAGGTCCTTAATCTCCATATTCCAGTTACATTTTTATACATCTGATGTGATATACTAATATGGACAGCCATTAACTTCTTTCAATTACTTTGCAAGAGTACTGGATGTGGAATTTTTAGAGGAGTTCTTTTGGGGGAAAAAATTAATCTGAGTTGACTGTTTTGTTGGATAATATGCTATATTAAGATGTCCCATTGCAAAGTGAAAATGAAACACACACTTAGATAGAGATGCTACACAAATCAACAGTTAACACTGTCACTCACTTGTGTTTGTTTTTCATGACTCCCGAATTGCCAGTGTTTCAAATTATCTAGCTCATCAGTTAAACACCTGCATGTTGATAGGCTCCCCAATTTTACATTAAAAATTCATATGTAACAGTTAGTTTACAGTCTGTGCCTTCTACACCTGTAGTAAAGATTTTCACCTGGCTCTTTAGATCCATTTGTCTTCAATGATTTTGTGTCCATGGAGAAAAATGAGCTGTGCTTTATTTTATTTTTTCCTGTTTTTATTTTTTAAATTCTAGTAGATTGCAGAGAAAGATTCAGAAGCTTAAACTGTTACCTTTCACAGAAGCTGGGTAATTTCCTCCCATGAGAGACTTTTGATTATTATGAGCTCCAAACCTGCAAGGTGCTTAGGCCCAGAGCCACAAAGGTACTTTGGAGCCTGAACGCCAGACTCAGGTGCCTAAGCCCTGATTTTAGGCTTCACTGCAATTCACGAAGCTCCCAGTAGGCTGCTACCTAACCTGTAGGTGCTTAACTCACTTGGTTCCTAAATTTCTGCTGTAAAAGTTCCCTACTGCCTACATTTCTACCTCTGTTCATGTGTACAGCTGCCCCACTGTAGGTGTGTGTACGCATATCTCATGTCTAAGCCCCAGAGTGATTCATAAGTTGGGGGAAAGATAGGTATTCCTCCAACTCTCTCACTCATAGCACCCAATCTGGTAGACAGGTCCCATTCAAAATCTGGCTGGAAAAGATGGTGGTGCCAGTGCTGCCCCGCCTTGAAACTTTTAGCCCACTGATTAGAGCACTCAGCCTGGTTATGAGAGATAGAAGTTCAATTCCTCCCTCTGCTTGTGGGGAAGAAATGATTTGCCTAGAGGTCTCCCACAAGAGTGCTTTAACCACTGAGCTGTGGGACAGTTCTGTGAGGGGAGGATCCCTCAATCTCTCCTGTTGAAGCTGTTCCACTTTGGATAAATGATAAATTAGTCGTTGGAGGGAGGGTGGTGTGGCTGTTGCGGGTTCCCCCCTCCTAGGTGAGTTCCCTATCCACAAGACTCTAGACTCATTGTCTCTGGCCCAATGCCTGTTTAAGCATTTACATACAATGGAAGAGCTTCAATAGGTGAGACTGAAGGGGGCCTGACATCAGGATAGCCCCTAGCTCAGTGGTTAGAGAAGGTTCCTGAGAGATGGAGGAAGGTCTCTGTTCAAAAGTGTTCTCCTCCTCAGACAGAGGAAGAATTGAACCTGTGTCTTCCACATCCCAGGTGAGGGTGCTCACCATTGGGCAGAAAGCAGGTGGCACCAGTACCACCACCTCCTCAAGCCATCTTGTGTGGCATGAGGCAGGCACCTCACTCATTCTGACAAGCAGCAGCTTAGATACCAAACCCACCTGACTTCAGGAGAGGGCTTCCTGGCTGGGAATTGCCAGCAGAAATAGGTGCCTGGAATTAGGCATCTAACTCCATGAGAGGTGAGGGGTTTAGGAGACACTCATCTTGTCAGCATTTCCCGTTAGCTACCATAGGCAGCTCCTTGCCTCACATGCTGGCTTTTGTGGATTGTATTCCAAGGTGTCTTGGAATGTGAAAATCAAAATTCTTCATATATATATATTAGAAGCAGGGGGACAGCTCAGTGGTTTGAGCATTGGCCTGTTAAACCCAGGATTGTGAGTTCATTGTACTGGGAACCTAACTCAGGTTTTTCAGATTACTTTGGGGTTCCTATGATTTTCTAGGTGCCTAAAAGTAGAGTGTTGTGAAGTACAGCATTGCAATACCTCAGTCCTTTTGTGGATTCAGACCCAAGTATCTTCTGTAAGGAGTTGTGTGCTCTCAACTCCTACTGAAGTCATTGCAGAGATGAGGCAAATTGGTACCTCACAGGACAGGCCTGAGATTAGAAAATACCTTTTATTTAAATTGTGAGTATTTTATTTAGTCTCTGAGCCTGATCATGTGATCTGCCCAGAACCCTCATCTCCTACTAAAGTGAACAACAACTGGGGAGCTCAGCACCTTGCAGTATCTGATCCTATATCTGAATGAGATTAACAGGGGTAAAACCAAGGTGTATCTAACACACATGCGTGACACACTTGTCACAGAGGCATATAAGAGATGGTTAACTGATAACCTAAGGCTCCAATCCTGCAATCATTTTGCACGTGAGTAACTTCAAGCATGAAAGTTATCCCATGAGTTCAATAGGACTACTTACCTGTGTAAATTTACTGGTGTTGGCATGTTTGCAAGTATTTGCAGGATTGGGGCCCAAAGCAGTTAAAATCCTCATATTTAAATACAGTTGCATTTTTTCCCCTTCGTCTTTTTCAAGTAATAACGGAGCATGAACAATACCACACCTAATGTACCATAACTTCCATCTCTGTCATACAACCACATTCTTTAATTCTTTAGATTTATGTAAATAGTTCATAAGTCGGGGTTAAAGCAAAAGTCACAGGGACACTATCAGATTAAGAATCATGTAATTAAAAACAAATTTCATGACCTGTATTAGTAATAGCAACACCATAATTATTAGAGAGAATTTTAAAAAATGTACTTTTTCATCATTTATGTGGTTTTACTTTTTGCATTTTACCCCTCCTAGATAACGAAAATAGTGTAATGGTTTTGTTTCTGCTCCATTTCAAATCAGTTCCTATAAGCTAACTAATAATATTTAATGGGGACAATTCCAAGATATCTATCACACATTGTTCTGTCTCTCCAAAATAATCACACCAGGTCTAATGAATTTTAAGGGTAATGGAGTTTAAGGGTGTGGTTCTATTTTTCTTTCAAAATGTTATTTATAGCATTCAAAAGTTGGCAGGCATGGTAACTTTCAGCTTCTGGATTCTCAATGCTGTAAAGTTTGAGTTATGAACACAGCTAGAGGCTCTTGAAATTCAAACAAAAAACTGCTTTTGTTGCATTTAAAATAATGAAAATGCATTGAACCCTGCCCCCTTTAAAAAAAACTTAAATTTTCATCGTAAAACTCCATATTGAGAGCCCCCGGAAACAATAAAAGTTTAGGACCTCTAAAAAATTGTTAAACTAGTGGTTCAATAACAGAATTTGTGTGCTATGAAGATAATAGGAGAGAAACCAACACTGCTTTTTCAATAGTCTCTTTGGGCCTCAGCCTCCTCTCCCAGCAGTATAAATCGGCGTAACCCCACTGAAATCAATAGTAATGCTAATGTAAAACCAGCATACACAAGATAGGAATTGGGCCCTATAAATGCCTAAACTGCTAAGACATTAGAAGGACTTGTGGATTCATTTCTATTTACTGTTGTACAAGGCATATCCTGCTGGCCTTAGTTAACAGACTGTAAGTGCAATCCTGCTGCCATTGGAGGCGATGGAAGCATTGCCCTTGATCCAATGGGAGCAGGCACAGGTCTCAGTAGCTATTTGCTTTGCAGTGTTATAATTGCAGAGTTGGGGTTGATTACAACTCTACCGGATATAACACTGTCCTCAAGATCCAAAAAATCTTACCGCATTATAGGTGAAACCGTGTTATATCGAACTTGCTTTGCTCCGCCAGAACACACAGCCCCATCCCCCCAGAGCACTGCTTTACCGTGTTATCCGAATTCGTGTTATATCAGGTTGTTTTATATCGGGATAGAGGTGTAGTTTTTATATAAAGGAGGAATAGTTGAAAGCTTTGCTGTAAGATGAAATGAGTCTGGCTGCATTCCTTATTGCTATGATTTCATGTATCCACAGAAACATGGAGTCTGTGGCAGCCCTGGAGTCCTTGCAGTGTGACCTGTGGGGATGGTATCCGTGAGCGACACAGAGAATGTCTCACATCACTGCCAGCAAAACCAGGCTGTGTTGGGATACGAAAAGAGACTTCGCTGTGCTCTCTAGAGGAATGTTCTAGTATGTGGTCCTGCTTTCTTTAAAGCTTTTCTCCTTGACGTGTGTCTGCTTTCTCTGGAGAAAACAAAATGCATGTTATTATAATAGGTTTGAGAAACTAAAGCATTTAAACCAGTCTTTGTGACTTCTTATTCACTGAGGATGAAATCCTGGCCACATTCAGGTCAATGGAAAACTCCCACTGACTACATTGTGGCCAGGATCCCTGGAGTTAATTCCACCAACTAGCTGATGGAAACCCATGCAGTAGTGTCCATCTGTGTGTTTGCTGGGGATAGAGAGATATAGGCAGCATGGCTAGTCCAGTGACACTCATACCATAGAGGTGGATTCCACGTTGGTATCACATTTGCCAGCAAGGAAGGGAGTACGGGGATGGGCTGGGGGAGAGGTCACTGGTCACAATAGGGATGAATCTGGGCTGGCTCAGTCTGTCACAGTTGCTCACACAAAGGAAGCCAGTAAAAAGTCACACAGACAGTCCAGCTTTATCACTAGCTTCTGAACAGAGAGACATTTTTAATGTATTTCAAAATATATATGAAAAATATACTGCCAATAATGAAAATGTATTTCAAATACGATAAAACTAGACGTTTGTGTGGAACAGGTTGAGAATATATTAACCATATGTATAGCCACATGGGGTCTGGTGCTGTCGGATGCTGAGTACTTCCTGTCTGTCAGCCCTTAGCATTTTTATCTGGGCCTGCAAACCCACATTATTGACTCCCACTCTCCCAAGTGTAACAGTCTTCTGCTACACTTCCCTTAGAACATAATACTGGGTCTGACCAAAGGTCCATCTAGCCCAGTATCCTGTCTTCCAACAGCGGCCAATGCCAGGTGCCCCAGAGGGAATGAACAGAACAGATAATCATCAACTTATCTATCCCCTGTTGCCCATTCCCAGCTTCTGGCAAACAGAGGCTAGGGACACCATCCCTGTCCACCCTGGCTAATAGCCATTGATGGACCTATCCTCCATGAACTTATCTAGTTCTTTTTTTAACCCTGTTATAGTCTTGGCCTTCACAACATCCTCTGGCAAAGAGTTCCACAGGTTGACTGTGTGTTGTGTGAAGAAATACTTCCTTTTGTTTGTTTTAAACCTGCTGCCTGTTAATTTCATTTGGTGACTCCTAGTTCTTGTGTTATTAGAAGGAGTAAATAACACTTCCTTATTTACTTTCTCCACACCAGTCATGATTTTGTAGACCTCTATCATATTCCCCCTCAGTCATCTCTTTTCCAGGCTGGAAAGTCTCAGTTTTATTAATCTCTCCTCATGTGGTAGCCATTTCATACCCCTAATAATTTTTGTTGCCCCTTTTTTGAACCTTTTCCAATTTCAATATATCTTTTTTTGAGATGGGGTGACCGCATCTGCACGCAATAGTCAAGATGTGGATGTATCCTGGATTTATATAGAGGCAATATGATATTTTCTGTCTTATTATCTATCCCTATCTGAATGATTCCCAACATTCTGTTTGCTTTTTTGTCTGCCACTGCACGTTGAGTGGATATTTTCAGGGAACTATCCACAATGACTCCAAGATCTCTTTCTTGAGTGGTAACAGCTAATTTAGCCCCCATCGTTTTATATGTATAGTTGGGATTATGTTTTCCAATGTGCATTACTTTGCATTTATCAACACTGAAACATTGTTCCTGCTACACTCTTCACTTCTGTGTATAAATCAATGTGCACCCATTTTGCATACCCATAGAATGTCTCAGCTGTGCAAGTTACACAGGCTTACTGTCTCCCTGCCCAGTTACCCTTACACCTGTTTTCTGATCATCCTGCACCAAAGTCAGATTTATGCCACTACAGAATTATGCCTGAATTATTTAATCTTGTATAGAATTTAAAAAATGTTTTCACATTGTGCTCCAGCTCTGAGTACTGCTGACCTTATGCTGTAAATAATAGTGTCAGACCATCCTCTGCTGTGTCTCTGGTCGGTCTAGGAGAGTCTGTTTCAACATTATTATATTTGTATTCTTTAGTCCAGTAGATGGAGTAAGTGGCTGAGTAACAGAAGCCAGCACAGAGGGTTGGAACCCTGGTGGAAGGGCTGAAGAGGAGAAGTAGAAATAAATAAAAAAGATCAACAAGCAGGAGTGAGAAAAGAAAATAAAGAGAGAAGGAAAAATGAATAACTAAAACATTCAGATCTCTTTGATATAAATCTGAATTAACTCCATGGGTTTCAATCACAGTCACAGCCACACTTGACCAAATTCTGGTCTTGTTTCTCTTCTGATGACATCATCTTTCCCCACAACTCCCACCGTGTGACTCTAAGAATTTTGTTGTGCTACTTGGACAGCGAGCCTCTTAGTGACCAACTGAGTGCAGCTTTTTTAACATTACTCTGGAAATGAATGTATGTGTTATCTATTAAAATGAACTACCAGACTTCCTGAACGAGTGACATGCCACACTGCAGTTGCATTTCATATGGATCTATTGAGCCAAAAATATGTTATAAATAACAAGCTGATTATCAAGGTGGCATTTTACAAAGGGCGTGGGAAGGAAAAAGTCTGTTCCTGAATTCTGGAGTATACATGTGGTTTGGTGACTGCAGCTGTGAATTCTTCATGTACACTGCAGTTAGCTGAGCAGTCATTGTGGAACACTGAAAAGCATTCTGGGAATGTATATGGTGGACACTCCATAACATACATGTAAATGTGTAGAGTGGATACTGGATGGGATGAGGGACTGGTAAAGGGATGCCTGAGCCTTTCACTTTTAGATCACTGATTTATATCCAGGTCTGGGCAGTAGCAATGGAACATAACTACCATCAGAAAACTGTTTAGTGGCCTATAAGAAATTAGTGTTTGGACACCACAGTAACAGACATTAAATAAAAAGCTAAGATAAATAAAAATTAGAAAAGGAGTATTGTCTAATGGCTAGAAAAGTAGATTCAGAGCCAAGATTTCAGGGTTCTATGACTATGATTGATTTGCTGGTGACCTTGGGCAAAATCACTCAATCTCTCTGCACTTTGATTTATTCTTTGGTAACATGGGTATGATACTTGTCCTGGTGTGCTGTGAGGCTTAATTAATGTTTGTAAAATGCTTTGAGATCCTCATAACATGCACTATAGCTGTGCAAAGTATTGTTACCATGATTTCTCTTGAAAGTCCCTCTCCAGTTCATAACAAACAAATACCAATACCAAAAACCCCAAGACCCCTTCTTAGCCCAGAACTGAATGGGCATGGAGAATACTCCGTTGTCTGACTCTCAGATGTGTAACGTTGGGTGAGAGTTGGAGATACATTTTCAGGGCAACGTGGGGAAACTTGTGCTGCCACTGCTTATGCTGTCCATTTTCTCTCCAGACCTCAGGGCTCTCAAGCCACTTACCTTTCACATCAGGGATCTGCCTGGCACAAGGAGAACAAATACCTTTCACAAACCCTAAAATCAGTTAAAAAATATTTTAATTGATGGGTTGACCTAACCACTAGGCTGACCTAATATATCAATTCCAATAACAAATTTTTAACTCCTTGATAGCACTTTTCATCTGTAAATTTCCAAGTGCTGTTCCAAAAAGGGCAAGTATCTTTATCCCTATTTTATGGATGGGGAAACTGAGGCACTGGCAGTGACGTGACTTGTCCGAGGTCAGCTAGAAGACCAGTGGCAGAGCCTGACACCCCCTCCATCTGGTCACACTGCCTCTATGTGCTTGCTCTTTTCATAGAAACCCTACCAACTCTTGCAAAAAGCTTCCCACTGGATTTGCAAAACTCAAACCTACCAAAAGCCATTAGGGTCAGGTGTATAAAATATTCATAGCATCATAGAATATAAGGGTTGGAAGGGACCTCAGGAGGTCATCTAATCCAATCCCCTGCTCAAAGCAGGACCAATTCCCAACTAAATCATCCCAGCCAGGGCTTTGTCAAGCCTGACCTTAAAAACCTCTAAGGAGGGAGATTCCACAACCTCCCTAGGTAACCCATTCCAGTGCTTCAGCACCCTCCTAGTGAAAAAGTTTTTCCTAATATCCAACCTAAATCTCCCCCACTGCAACTTGAGACCATTACTCCTTGTTCTGTCATCCAGTACCACTGAGAACAGTCTAGATCCATCCTCTTTGGAACCTCCTTTCAGGTAGTTGAAAGCCACTATCAAATCCCACCTCATTCTTCTCTTCTGCAGGCTAAACAATCCCAGTTCCCTCAGCCTCTCCTCACAAGTCATGTGCTCCAGCCCCTAATCATTTTTGTTGCCCTCCACTGGACTCTTTCCAATTTTTCCACATCCTTCTTGTAGTGTGGGGCCCAAAGCTGGACACAGTACTCCAGATGAGGCCTCACCAATGTCGAATAGAGGGGAATGATCACGTCTCTCGATCTGCTGGCAATGCCCCTACTTATACAGCCCAAAATGCCGTTAGCCTTCTTGGCAACAAGGGCACACTGTTAACTCATATTCAGCTTCTTGTCCACTGTAACTCCTAGGTCCTCTTCTGCAGAACTGCTTCCTAGCCATTCGGTCCCTAGTCTGTAACAGTGAATGGGATTCTTCCATCCTAAGTGCAGGACTCTGCACTTGTCCTTGTTGAACCTCATCAGGTTTCTTTTGGCCCAATCCTCTGATTTGTCTAGGTCCCTCTGTATCCTATCCCTACCCTCTAGCATATCTACCACTCCTCCCAGTTTAGTGTCATCTGCAAACTTGCTGAGAGTGCAGTCCACGCCATCCTCCAGATCACTAATGAAGATATTGAACAAAACCAGCCCCAGGACTGACCCTTGGGGCACTCTGCTTGAAACCAGCTGCCAGCTAGACATGGAGCCATTGATCACTACCCATTGAGCCCGACGAACTAGCCAGCTTTCTATCCACCTTATAGTCCATTCATCCAGCCCATTCTTCTTTAACTTGCTGGCAAGAATACTGTGGGAGACTGTATCAAAAGCTTTGCTAAAGTCAAGGAGTAACACATTCACTGCTTTCCCCTCATCCATAGAGCCAGTTATCTCCTCATAGAAAGCAATTAGGTTAGTCAGGCATCACTTGCCCTTGGTGAATCCATGCTGACTGTTCCTGATCACTTTCCTCTCCTCTAAGTGCTTCAGAATTGATTCCTTGAGGACCTGCTCCATGATTTTTCCAGGGACTGAGGTGAGGCTGACTGGCCTGTAGTGCCCCGGATCCTCCTTCTTCCCTTTTTTAAAGATGGGCACTACATTAGTCTTTTTCCAGTCTCCGGGACCTCCCCCGATCTGGCATCATGAAAAGAGGTGAGACTAGCAAAAGTAGGTAGCAAATGAAGTTTAAGAGGTAGACAGGTCTGCAGGAGCCTCAATATAAAGTAGGTGGATTTGCTGCTGCAAATCAAGGTTTATCCTCTTTTATCTGACGAAGACGAATGTGAGCTAAGGACATGCTGGCAAGCAGACAATTTAATGTATTTTATTAATTGATTTTCTTTTTCTTAATTGTAAAATATCTTATCTAAAACTCCAAATGTCCAATCAAAATGCAATTTTGATAACAATGTGTTCACTCTTTGTTACAGTTATAAAGCCTACCACCCCTCCTTCTGTACAGCACCAAGAAGACCAGAAAACTAATAATATAGTCACCATCACTGGCATCTCCTTGTGCTTGTTCATAATCCTAGCCACTGTTCTCATCAGCCTGTGGAGGAAGCTCTGCAGAGCTCAGAAGTGCAGCACCTCGGTGCGCTGTAACTCTGCCCATTCGCCCAGCTTCCACAAGAACTCCGATGAAGAGAACATCTGTCAAGCCGGCACACAGCAGGAGAGCTTTTCCGAGGGTAGCGAAGTGCCTCAAGCGCATGCCGGAGAGCCTGTTAACATACCTTTGACCTGCCGGAGGAGCCTTCAGTTTGCTCAAGAAGAGGACACCTCTGTCAGTGACAGTTTTCAGTCAAATGCTCAAAAAATAATCCCTCCAATTTTCAGCTATCGCCTTGCGCAGCAGCAGCTGAAAGAGATGAAGAAGAAAGGCCTGACTGAAACCACAAAGGTGTATCACGTATCTCAGACGCCTCTGACTGACACCATTATTGATGCCACGACCGTGCTTCCCCTGGGCACAGAAAACCAGGAGGAGGCTGCTGCACACAAATTCAGGATCAAATCTCCATTTCTGGATCAGCCAGTCAGTCATCTCAAATTCTCTAGGGAAAAATCTAATTCTAAGATGGACTCTGTACTGTCACAGGCCAATCCTGTAATAAGTCCTAGTCAGACCCTCATTAGACGAGCTCACCTGAAAAACCAAGATAACAAAGGGGAGCCGTTAGAGAGAGGTTGTCACAGAAACCAACAGTTCAGAAGAACAGCCAGTTTCCATGAAACTAAAAAGGTCAGGCCCTATAGAGAACGTAGCATGTCCACTCTTACCTCACGGCAGATTCCTCTTTATAGTGCCAGGACCAGAACGTGGGGTCAGGCACTGGAAGACAAGTCCCAGCCGACTTGTAAAGATGCTGATCCAAGTTCTGAAAAGTTCAACCAGTCTCATTGCACTCTGTTAACTGGTGAACCCCTGAGCTATGGCACAAAACACCGCCACAAAGGGGGCCCTCCAGTGAGGAGGCCGGAAATGATCAGTGACCATCAGCATGCAAGCCAAGTAGCAGGAGCTGACAAACCAGAGCCAAACAGAAACAGGAGGGGCTCTTCACCAAACCATCGAGGGGCTTTGAGGAAAGAACCCATCTCAACTCTGAAAGATAATTACCAGCAAGGCAGTGCTCTAAGCTCTGTCCAGTACAGAAAGGACAAATGCCAGAGCTTCCCCACAGACCCTGAATTTGCCTTTTACGATAATAATTCTTTTGGCTTAACAGAATCAGAGCAATGGATGATTGACCTGCCTGGATATTTTGGTTCAAATGAAGATGATGAAACAAGTACTTTAAGTGTTGAGAAACTGGTGATCTGAATGACTCATTGCAACACTGTAGGGTGGGGGTGTGAGAGAAGAGCTGCAAAACCTGTGGTTTATAATAAAAGCAATAATGGAAACCAGGTTCCAGCTGTTTGCAGCAGGAGGGAAATCCTATGGCCTGACTTGTGAGCATGCATTTTTTTTTAATTAATAGAAAGGGCTTTGATGTAATTGTTTTGTCTAATACGCATACATACCCTGGGAAAGCAAATGGAAATGATATTGTGACACAGAGAAAATCAGACAGATTTTATTCTATAGAGCACTGAAAAGAGCAGTGCTCAATTAATAATTTATACTGAATCATGAATCCAGTCAATTTAGCCTCTTTTTCTTCTTGTGGACCATCCACTAGCAGAGCACAATATCCTGTAACATCTGTTCAACACTGTTTAATTAATTGTTTCAGTTTTTTTAACCTAGGTTGTGAACAGTTTTCAGCATATCTTTAAAATTCACTATTTGTCATGGGGTTCTGCGCATCCATTGAGTTCCCCGCTTGCTCAGTGTTGATACACTCCACCATACAGTCATCAGGACTCTCAGCTGGGCCAAACAAACACAATCAGGGACTCTGGCCCACAGGGAGGGGCTGAACAGACGAACTGTTTATAGCGCCTGAGCTTCCTGGCTGGGGCAAACAATCACAAACAAGGCTTCGGCCCCTTGGGTGGGGCAGAGTAACCAGTCTATAGCTGGGGTCTCCAGCGGTAATAGCCACCTGCCAGTGCTGAGCCCACCCTGCTCTACCAGGTTCCGACCCAGGGCCCTGTGGAGCCTATAATCGTCCTCTTTAGGAGTCAAGTATAAGCTTCCAGTATATTCCCTTAGTCACTTCCTACATCTAAGTCCACTTTGGGCTTGTCCTCCCGGGCAGAGGCTTGGCATCTCCATCGGCCTTCATAGATGGGGATCCCTCATCATGTAGTCAGGGAGACTCACTTCTGTAATCTGGAAGGCTGGTGGTACCTCAGCGGGAGCTGGCAACCCATGTCCGTCTTCCTCCTCCGCCAGCCAGGGCTGGAGTGAGCTGTTCCCTTTTATCTGCTCCCTCCAACTGGAGCATGTGCAGCAGAGGTGAGAGGGCCTGGCCTCTTGTGCCAAAAGTGACTGGTTAACCCCTGCTTGCCCAGTGCAGCATTGACACACCCCATCACATTATTGAACTGTGTTAATTGTTTGTAACTGGTCAGATAAGTCATGTGGTGCTTTTCCTGTTTCCTGATTAGATGAGGAGAGCATGAACAATTCTGGAGTGAATATTTGTTTACAATTTGTTTTTTGTTATTCGTCACATACAAGACTTCAAAATTTGATTTCTGATACTATTGGTGCCAGAAAAGCTTGAGATTGCACAATTGTGTGGAAAAGAACAGAAAAGCACTGTAGAAAATGAACAGATGAGGTCTGCTAGTGTGGTCAAGGAAAATTCATTAACAAATTTGAGTACTGCTAAAACTGTTATTGCAGTATTCTACCAACCTATAGAAGCCAGTGAAAGACCTCTTACCTTCTCTCCTTCATTGTAATGCTCTTTCCCTTTATCAAATGTTGTATTTTTATTTTTGCTTAAACAAGTTGACAGCAAGATACAGCAAGATACAAATAAATTATGAACAAAACCAGTGGAACAAAATGCCTATTTAATTAAGATATACTTTGCAAACAAAAGGAAAAAGGAAATGAACTCTTCCATGTCTCTTGATTCCTGGAGAACCTTCTCCATAGGCACGTTTCTTTCACCAGAGGATATTAAACAAATGGAATTGGACACTGCTGCACTTGTTCAACGCTTTTAGCAAAGTCACTGCACACAAAGGAGATGCAAAGAGTGGCAGGCAGGCCAGTTTGCCTCAGGTTCTTTACTCCAGCCATTTATTGGAATAACTGACTCTTCAGAGGTATAGAGAAAACAGGTGGAAGGAATACATTAATGGAGGAAACAAAGAAAATAAAAGAAGCCTCAGATGGGGACTGAGAAGGGAGGGTTTGGGGTAGAGGAGAGAAACTACCCCGTCCTCATAGTGCCAGGCTTCCCTTTCACAGCTCCTCCCCTGGTAACCAGTAATCCACATTCCAGTGAAAAGCTAAATTTGGAAATGCTCAATATTCCAAATACAGGCTCAGATCCTGCAATTTACAATGTGCAGGCAGATCCTACACCTTCATAGAGCCCCACTGGTGTTAGTTATGGGAGATTTGATCATTAGAAACGTAGATAGCTGGGTTTGTGATGACCGGGAGAATCGTATGGTGACTTGCCTGCCTGGTGCAAAGGTTGCGGATCTCTCGAGGCATCTGGACAGACTTATGTGTAGTGCTGGGGAGGAGCTCGTGGTTGTGGTACATGTAGGTGCCAATGACATAGGGAAGGGTAGGAGAGATGTCCTGGAGGCCAAATTTAGGCTGCTGGGGAAGAGACTGAAATCCAGGACCTCCATGGTGGCATTCTCAGAAATGCTCCCATTTCCATGCGCAGGGCCAGGTAGGCAGGCAGAGCTTCAGAGTCTCAATGCATGGATGAGACGATGGTGTAGAGAGGAGGAATTTAGATTTATTAGGAACTGGGGAAACTTTTGGGATAGGCGGAGCCTATACAGGAGGGATAGGCTCCATCTAAACCAAAGTAGAACCAAATTGCTGGCACTTAACATTAAAAAGGTTGCAGAGCAGTTTTTAAACAAAGAGATGAGGGAAAGCCGACTGCTGCAGAGGAGCACGTGGATCGGACAGAGACTTCTCTTAGAGGGGAGTCTATTGATAGAGATTCTCTAGGTTTTAGTCAGGAGGAGATGCAAGAGGATAAAGTAGGGGCCAGATCAGACAAGAAACATTCCTATAAAAAAGAATCCAACACATCAGAAAAGGGCAGACAAATAAACAGTGACAAGTTTTTAAAGTGCTTGTACACAAATGCTAGAAATCTAAAAAATAAGATGCGTGAACTAGAGTGCCTCGTGTTAAAGGAGGATATTGATATAACAGGCATCACAGAAACCTGGTGGAGTGAGGACAATCAATGGGACACAATCATTCCGAGGTACAAAATATATCGAAAAGACAGAACAGGTTGTGCGGGCTGGGGAGTGGCACGATATGTGAAAGGATTTGTAGAATCAAATGAAGTAAAAATCTTAAGTGAATTCACATGTTCCATAAAATCTCTATGGATAGTAATTTCACGCTCTAATAAGAATATAACATTAGGGATCTATTATCGACCACCTGAACAGGACAGCGATAGTGACAATGACATTCTAAGGGAGATTAGAGAGGCTATGAAAATAAAGAACTCAACAATAGTGGGAGATTTCAATTATCTCCATATTGACTGGGAACGTCACCCCAGGACGAAATGCAGAGACAAAATTTTGCAATACTTTAAATGACTGCTTCTTGAGCAGCTGGTACGGGAACCCACAAGTGGAGAGGCAATTCTCAATTTAGTCCTGAGTGGCGCACAGGGTCTGGTTCAAGAGGTAATACTAACAGGACTGCTTGGAAATAGTGACCATAATATAATAACTTTTAACATTCCTGTGGTGGGAAGAACATCTCAACAGCCCACCACTGTGGCATTTAACTTCAGAAAGGGGAACTATGCAAAAATGAGGGGGGGGTAGTTAAACAAAACTTAAAAGGTATAGTGACTAGAGTGAAATACCTACAAGCTGCATGGACACTTTTCAAAGACACCATAATAGAAAACTAACTTAAATGTATACCCCAAATTAAGAAACACAGTAAAAGAACTAAAAAAGAGCCACTGTGGCTTAACAAGCATGTAAAAGAAGCAGTGGGAGATAAAAAGGCATCTTTTAAAAAGTGGAAGTCAGAGCCTAGTGAGGTAAATAGAAAGGCGCATAAACACTGCCAAATGAAGTGTAAAAATGTAATAAGAAAAAGGAGTTTGAAGAACGGCTAGCCAAAAACGCCAAAGGTAATAACAAAATGTTTTTTAAGTACCTCAGAAGCAGGAAGCCTGTAAACAACCAGTGGGGCCCCTGGACGATCGAGATACAAAAGAAGCACTTAAAGACGATAAAGTAATTGCGGAGAAACTAATTGAATTCTTTGCTTCAGTCTTCATGGCTGAGGATGTTAGGGAGATTCCCAAACCTGAGCCAGCTTTTATAGGTGAGAAATCTGCGGAAATGTCACAGATTGAGGTGTCACTTTTTTTGAATTAATTGATAAACTTAACAGTAATAAGTCACTGGGACCAGATGGCATTCACCCAAGAGTTCTGAAAGAACTCAAATGTGAAATTGTGGAACTACTATGGTTTGTAACCTGTCCTTTAAATTGGCTTCTGTACACAATGACTGGAAGATAGCTAATGTAACACCAATATTTTAAAAGGGTTTTAGAGGTGATCTCGGCAATGTCAGTACCTGGCAAATTAGTTGAAATAATCGTAAAGAATAAAATTGTCAGACACATAGAAGAACATAAATTGTTGGGCAAAAGTCAACATGGTTTCTGTAAAGGGAAATCATGTTTTACTAATCTATTAGAGTTCTTTGAAGGGGTCAACAAACATATGGACAAGTGTACTTAGATTAGGATCTAGTGGATATAGTGTACTTAGATTTCCAGAAAGCCTTTGACAAGGTCCCTCACCAAAGGCTCTTACGTAAATTAATTTATCATGGGATAAGAGGGAAGAGCCTTTCATGGATTGAGAACTGGTTAAAAGATAGGGAACAGAGGGTAGGAATAAATGGTAAATTTTCAGAATGGAGAGGGGAAACTAGTGGTGTTCCCCTAGGGTCAGTCCTAGGACCAATCCCATTCAACTTATTCTTAAATGATCTGGAGAAAGGGGTAAAAAGTGAGGTGGAAAAGTTTGCAGATGATACTAAACTGCTCAAGATAGTTAAGACCAAAGCAGACTGTGAGGAACTTCAAAAAGATCTCACAAAACTAAGTGATTGGGCAACAAAATGGCAAATGAAATTTAATGTGGATAAATGTAAAGTAATGCACATTGGGAAAAATAACCCCAACTATACATACAATATGATGGGGCTAATTTAGCTACAACTAATCAGGAAAAAGATCTTGGAGTCATCGTGGATAGTTCTCTGAAGATATCCACGCAGTGTGCAGAGGCAGTCAAAAAAGCAAACCAGGTGTTAGGAATCATTGAAAAGGGGATAGAGAATAAGATGGAGAGTATCCTATTGCCCTTATATAAATCCATGGTATGGCCACATCTGGAGTACTGGGTACAGATGTGGTCGCCTCATCTCAAAAAAGATATACTGGCACCAGAACAAGTTCAGAAAAGGGCAACTAAAATGATTAGGGGTTTGGAATGGGTCCCATATGAGGAGAGACTAAAGAGGCTAGGACTTTTCAGCTTGGAAAAGAGGAGACTAATGGGGGATATAATAGAGGTATATAAAAACATGAGTGATGTGGAGAAAGTGAATAAGGAAAAGTTATTTACTTGTTCCCATAATATAAGAACTAGGGGTCACCAAATGAAATTAATGAGCAGCAGGTTTAAAACAAATAAAAGAAAGTTCTTCTTCACACAGCGCACAGTCAATTTGTGGAACTCCTTGCCTGAGGAGGTTGTGAAGGCTAGGACTATAAACAGGGTTTAAAAGAGAACTGTATACATTCATGGAGGTTAAGTCCATTAATGGCTATTAGCCAGAATGGGTAAGGAATAGTGTCCCTAGCCTCTGTTTGTCAGAGGGTGCTGATGGACAGCAGGAGAACGATCACTTGATCATTACCTGGTAGGTTCACTCCCTCTGGGGCACCTGGCATTGGCCACTGTCGGTAGACAGGATACTGGGCTGGATGGACCTTTGGTCAGACCCAGTACAGCTATTCTTGTGTTCTTATGTGCATTGCAGAATCAGGACCATCATTTGTACACTAAAATATGAGTTATGGCAACATGGCATGGCATGGCATGGCAACAAATTGCTGAGGAAGTGTCAGCCAGTATCCAGGGATGGGGAACAGGAGGAGGGACAATGGTCCAAAGACTTCAAAGAATCTGCCTGAAAAAGGGCTAGAGAGAGAGAGAAACAGAGAGTGAGAGAAAAGGAACTCACAAGCAGTATGTTCCAATTAGGAGGGGGAAATTATATTTATATCCTTCTCCAGCCTAGTTTAGCTGAGACTTTTACTAGGAGCTATTTTTCAGCATGCAAGGAGACATAATGTTTTAAGGCATTGGTATTTTTTTTTTAAAGAAAACAATTTAAAAGGATAGCACCCGTAAGGCACATCAGGTGTGCATTAATAGAGCAGTGGGTTGTCAAAGGCATGAGGCAGACACACCCATGGCATGCACATATAGCCTGCTAACACACAGCCTTGTGTGGCTCATTGCTATAGTATAGTGAGGGAGTTGTTCAGGATTTAGTTGTAGGTGGTTAAACTTTCCCTGCTTACTCAAATAGCATCTTTTGGCTGTTACCTCAGCCAGCTGCAGTGAGGGCAGGTCTGACTTATGGGAGGTGGTGAGTCACTAGTTGCTCTGGGCCTGTTCCACCACATTGTGTTGTGAATGTTCTGCCAGTTCAGGAGTGGGCTTTGGTGAGTTAATCTGTGTAACATAGTGTTAGGACCAGTTTTTATATTAACTCGCCGCTGTAAATGGCCAGCCTAGATTGATTACAGACTGTAAAGTGTTTTAAAACACACCCAATATTCAGGCCCAATCCAAAGCTCATTAACATTAATAATGAAAGGCTTTCCACTGACTTCACTGGGCTCAAGATCAGGCTTTTAACATGTTTACTGCTTCAGCTATTTACCAGTTATGTATCAATGTAAATCATTGTCCCTTGATACCAATCAGCTCTGTGTTCTTGGAGAACCAGGTGCAGTATCCAGCCTGTCTGACTCATGAAGGACACCCTCCCCAGCATCTGCTTGAACCAAAACGGATCAGAGAGCAGTGAAGGGCGGTGGGAGACACACCGAGACCCCTCCTGACAAGGGTGACAAGATTAAGGCAACTCCCCTAGCCTCATCTAAATCAAAGATGGGACAGGGAGGCATCTCCATTAACATACAGACTGGAGAACAGAGATTCCAAGGCAAGAACCACACTGAACTCTGGGACCATAAAAGCAGGGAAGCACTGCAGCCTGGGGGATCTCTGCTCCAGATGTTAATGAATCTATGCCTGCACACATCCAGCTTAGCAGTTATCAGACCAATTCTAGTAATGAATCCTTGGTTGATATCCAAAATACTAAAGCAGCCTAATTGCATTGTGAGCTCCCTGGAAGGAACACCACCCATAGCTAGGAGTGATCAGCCCCTATTGTCTAGCCTAAAGAAAACCTTTGAGTCATCAGTTTACCCATAAACAAATCTAGTGTTCTCCCTTGAACCATTGTTGTTTCCCTACAGGAAAACCCTACTCACACTCCAGTAAAGTGTTCTGATGCATGGATCCAACTCTGCATCAGTTCCACTGGGATTTCATCTTCTCCTGACTGATCGTGCTGGGGGCTCTGCCTGTCTCCAGCACTCAGGACCCTGAGCTACCACCATCACCTGGGAACCCCGACCAGTTCAAGCGTCATGGATTGGTGAGATCCCAGCGCTCTCTCTCTCTCTCTCTCTCTTTGTTTTCTTTTCTACCTTAGGCAGGTATAGTTTTCTGTATATGACTTTTGTAACCTCTAATAATGTAACTGTTATGTTTATTTAGGCTCTCCTTGTGTGGTTATCACAATTATTCAATAAATAACTTTTATGGTTAAGATGGTTGCTTTGCCCCTCCCTCCCCCCCTGAGCTTTACTCTGTTGTGTTTTTAGCTTCCCCATTTACTGTGCAGCTCTTATACCAATTATATTAGACCAGTAAAAACCAACAGGATCTTATTAAAGGGGACAAGACAAAGATGCCACATTTATTATGATAACAATTTGATTTATGACTAATAACTAATATCTTAATTCTTATACACACACACACACACACACACATTATACCTAATACCTATACACACACACACATTCACATTATACCTAATACCTATACACACACACACACACACACATTCATCAGGTGTTCTGCAGCTGCTGCATAGTTACCAGTCCTGAAGATAGCTTAAGTTCATGGCTTGATTTTGCAGCTTGGGTTCGTAGCTTGTGGCGGCTAACTGGCCAGGAAAGCCAGGCACAAGGCCGAGCTGGATCTCTGTTGGGCAGGCACTGATCTTCCATGTTGGCAGCAGAATGTTACCCAGAGTCTCTCATCTCACCCTTCTTTTTTATAGGCTTTTAGTTTGGATTCAAAGTCTATAGGTCTTGCTGTGTCACGCTGCCTCTGGGTTTAGATTGATCACCCATCAATTGCAGGCATGACTTTCAGCCTTGGACCTGGCTTTGATCTTCCTTCTGTTGTTCTGTTGTCCTTTTCTTTTTAGGGTGGATGCTTCTTACTTTGTTTAGGGCTGTTGTCTAGGATTTCAGCCGTTGGTATTTGAACTTTATCTCATCAGGACAGGCTGGGGCTGGAGGTTGATTCCATCATTCACACATACCTCATTCACACATCTAAACTAAACTAATAAGATTACAGCAAGGTTTGCAGAAATGAAGGTTGGAAGAAGCTTTTACAAAATGGAGTGAGTGTTTTAAAATGGGGTTTGAATTACAATATGGAACAGAAGTTACAGTATAGGCAAGTGTAGTGAATGGTGAACAGAAGTTACATTAATAAAGTGAACAATTAAAAACAATTTCATTTATCAGTTCTGCACAGCAACACTTCTCTTACCTAAGCTAAAGATCCCTGTAGGGCCCAAAAATACTGTGGGGTTTGCTCATCAAGTGGGTTACTACCAGTACAAGTATCGTGAAAGTGGGGATAGGGACATGCTGAATCTGTGACATATGAGGGTGGCAGCTTGAAAGAGCTGCTTAACCCAGTCCGCTCAGTCGAGGGGCACATAAGAGTGGCAGCCTGGAAGTGCTGTTCGACCCACCCTGCTCAGACTGACTCTATTCCGGTGTGATTACTGTGGCACATAATGGGGCAGCTTGAAAGTGCGGCTTGACCCAGCCCGCTGAGTCCAGGGACATATAAGGGTCAGAATGAAAGTTCTGATTGACCTGGTCCACTCAGGTAGGGGGAGAGAGAGAGAGTATGTGTGTGTGTGCGCGTATCTGGTTCTGGGGCTAGAGGAACTCAGCCTTGGGGAACCTAGGTCCTGCAGGACACTGCCGTTGGGAGGGGACTTGCAGAAGGGAGAAGTAGAGATCCATATGAAAACAAAAGTGACACAAGCAGTATATTGATAGAATTACAGACCTCCCCCCCCCCAGAAGAGTAACCCTAATAAATGACCGTACCCCAGACTAACGGGAAAATCTGGTAACATCCTGCAGTGGTGCAATCTGTGGATTTTAGAGCTTGCAGTGCTGCAAGAGCTATTTGAAGGCCTGCACCTGGCTCATTGAGCCTCCCAACGCAGGTGCTCCTATGGCACCAGAGAAAAGGCTGCAGGCGATACAACAGAGCACCACTGTGAACAGCAGTCCGACACCCTGCAGCAACAATCTGCATAACTTACCTTGGGAAGTGTCTGAGCCCAGCTGTCTAGCTCAGAGCAAATAGGTACCTGGCCAGTGAGACTTTTCAACATGTATTAAGCAAAATGTGCTGGAGGGTATGGCAACACTGCAAAAAAAGCCCCACAGCAGCGAATTGCAGAGGCTAGGTCATCTGACTCAGGCCTGGTCTACACTACGCGTTTAAACTGAATTTAGTAGCGAGGCCCTTTATATCGATATAAAGGGCTCTTTAAACCGGTTTCTGTAATCCTCCCCGACGAGAGGAGTAGCGCTGAAATTGGTATTGCCATGTCGGATTAGGGTTAGTGTGGCCGCAAATCGACGGTATTGGCCTCTGGGTGGTATCCCACAGTGCACCATTGTAACCGCCCTGGAAAGCCATCTGAACTCGGATGCACTGGCCGGGTAGACAGGAAAAGCTCGGCGAACTTTTGAATTTCATTTCCTGTTTGGCCAGCATGGAGAGCTCACCAACCCAGGTGACCACGCAGAGCTCATCAGCACAGGTAACAATGCAGTCTCTGGAGAATTGAAAAAGAGCTCCAGCATGGACCGCACAGGAGGTACTGGATCTGATCGCTATATGGGAAGAGGATTCCGTGCTAACAGAACTCCGTTCCAAAAGATGAAATGAAAAAACATTTGAAAAAATTTCCAAGGCCATGATGCAGAGAGGCCACACCAGGGACTCAGTCCAGTGCCGTGTGAAAGTTAAGGAGTTCAGACAAGCCTACCAGAAAACCAAAGAAGCAAACGGAAGGTCCGGGGCAGGGCCGCAAACATGCCACTTCTACGCTGAGCTGCATGCAATTCTAGGGGGATCCGCTACCACTACCCCACCCCTGTCCGTGGATTCCGAGGTGGGGGTGGTAATCTCAGCCATGCCTGAGGATTCTGCGGACGAGGAAGATGAGGAGGAGGAAGAGGAGGACGAGCTTGCAGAGAGCACACAGCACTCCGTTCTCCCCAACAGCCAGGAGCTTTTTCTCACCCTGACGGAATTACCCTCCCAGCCCTCCCAAGCCACTATCCCACACAATGAAGCCATGGAAGGGACCTCTGGTGAGTGTACCTTTGTAAATATAAAACATGGTTTAAAAGCAAGCATTTTTTAATGATTAATTTGCCCTGAGGACTTGGGATGCATTCGCGGCCAGTACAGTTATTGGAAAAGTCTGTTAACATGTCTAGGGATGGAGCGGAAATCCTCCAGGGACATTTCCATGAAGCTCTCCTGGAGGTACTCCAAAAGCCTTTGCAGAAGGTTTCTGGGCAGGGCAGCCTTATTCCATCCTCCATGGTAGGACACTTGACCATGCCATGCATGTAGCAAGTGATCTCGTATCATTGCATGACAAAGCCTAGCTGCGTATAGTCCCAGTGTTTGCTGGCATTCAAGCAACATCTGTTCTTTATCTCGCTGTGTTATCCTCAGGAGAGTGATATTGTTCATGGGAACCTAGTTGAAATTCAGGAATTTAATTAAGAGGACAGAGACGGCCATTCCTGCTGGGCTGTTTGCCTGTTGCTTAAAAGAAATCCTTCCTTGCAGGTAGCCAAGCGGGGCGAGGGGGGGGGTGATTGGCGCTGAGCTTTTTCACATTTGGCTAGCAGTGATCTTCCATGATACCAGCCACGCGGTGGGGGGAGCGGTAAAGCGATCATCCCAGAGAATTGGATGGGGGGGTGGTTTCTGCTGCTGCATGTTAACAGGAAAGAAGCAGCACTGAACGGGCTTTGCTTGGTATTTGGGAAAGGAGGGCACTGTATATATGAAGGCTGCAGAAGGGGGATGCCATTTTAGATTTGGTTTTGGTGAGTAGTGAGGACCTCATAGAAGAAATGGTTGTATGGGGACAACCTTGGTTCGAGTGATCATGAGCTAATTCAGTTCAAACTAGATGGAAGGATAAACAAAAATAGATCTGGGACTAGGGTTTTTGACTTCTCAAGGGCTAACTTTAAAGAATTAAGGAAATTAGTAAGGGAAGTGGATTGGACTGAAGAACTTGTGGATCTAAATGCAGAGGAGGCCTGGAATTACTTTAAGTCACAGCTGCAGAAACTATCAGAAGCCTGCATCCCAAGAAAGGAGAAAAAAAACATAAGCAGGAGTTGTAGACCAAGCTGGATGAGCAAGCATCTCAGAGAGGTGATTAAGAAAAAGCAGAAAGCCTACAAGGAGTGGAAGATGGGAGGGATTAGCAAGGAAAGCTACCTTAGTGAGGTCAGAACATGTAGGGATAAAGTGAGAAAGGCTAAAAGCCATGTAGAGTTGGACCTTGCAAAGGGAATTAAAACCAATAGTAAAAGGTTCTAAAGCCATATAAATAAGAAGAAAACAAAGAAAGAAGAAGTGGGACTGCTAAACACTGAGGATGGAATGGAGGTTAAGGATAACCTAGGCATGGCCCAATATCTAAATAAGTACTTTGCCTCAGTCTTTAATAAGGCTAATGAGGAGCTTAGGGATAATGGAAGGATGACAAACGGGAATGAGGATATGGAGGTGGATATTACCACATCTGAGGTAGAAGCCAAACTTGAACAGCTTAATGGGACAAAATCAGAGGGCCCAGATAATCTTCATCCAAGAATATTAACTGGCGCATTAAATTGCAAGCCCGTTAGCAAGAATTTTTAATGAATCGGTAAACTCAGGGGTTGTACTGTACGACTGGAGAATAGCTAACATAGTTCCTATCTTTAAGAAAGGGAAAAAACGTGATCCGAGTAACTATAGGCGTGTTAGTTTGACATCTGTAGTATGTAAAGTCTTGGAAAGAATTTTGAAGGAGAAAGTAGTTAAGGACATTGAGGTCAATGGTCATTGGGACAAGTTACAACATGGTTTTGCTAAAGGTAGATTGTGCCAAACCAACCTGATCTCCTTCTTTGAGAAAGTAACTGACTATTTAGACAAAGGAAATGCAGTAGATCTAATTTACCTCGATTTCAGTAAGGCATTTGACACGGTTCCACATGCGGAATTATTAGTTAAATTGGAAAAGATGGAGATCAATATGAAAATTGAAAGGTGGATAAGGAACTGGTTAAAGGGGAGACTCCAACGGGTCGTACTGAAGGGTGAATTGTCAGGCTGGAAGGAGGTTACTAGTGGAGTTCCTCAAGGATCGGTTCTGGGACCAATCTTATTTAACCTTTTTATTACTGACCTTGGCACAAAAAGCAGGAATGTGCTAATAAAGTTTGCGGATGACACAAAGCTGGGGGTATTGCTAACACAGAGAAGGACTGTGATATCATACAGGAAGATCTGGATGACCTTGTAAACTAGAGTAGTAGTAATAGGATGAAATTTAATAGTGAAAAGTGCAAGGTCATGCACTTAGGGATTAATAATAAGAATTTTAGATATACATTGGGGATGCATCAGTTGGAAGCAACAGAGGAGGAGAAGGACCTTGGAGTATTGGTCGATCATAGGATGACTATGAGCCGCCAATGTGATATGGCCGTTAAAAAAGCTAATGCAGTTTTAGGATGCATCAGGCGAGGTATTTCCAGCAAAGATAACGAGGTGTTAGTACCGTTATATAAGGCACTGGTGAGACCTCATCTGGAATACTGTGTGCAGTTTTGGTCTCCCATGTTTAAGAAGGATGAATTCAAATTGGAACAGGTTCAGAGATGGGCTACTAGGATGATCCGTGGAATGGAAAACCTGCCTTATGAAAGGAGACTCAAAGAGCTTGGCTTGTTTAGCCTAGCCAAAAGAAGGCTGAGGGAGGATATGCTTGCTCTTTATAAATATATCAGAGGGATTAATATTAGGGAGGGAAAGGAATTATTTAAGCTTAGTACCAATGTAGACACAAGAACTAATGGGTATAAACTGGACACTAGGAAGTTTAGACTTGAAATTAGACGAAGGTTTCTAACCATTAGAGGAGTGAAGTTCTGGAACAGCCTTCCAAGGGGAATAGTGGGGGCAAAAGACATATCTGGCTTTAAGACTAAGCTTGATAAGTTTATGGAAGGGATGGCATGATGGGATAGCTTAATTTTGGCAATTGATCTTTGATTATCAGCAGGTAAGTATGCCCAGTGGTCTGTGATGGGATGTTGGATGGGATGGGATCTGAGTTACTGCAGAGAATTCTTTCATGAGTGCTGGCTGGTGAGTCTTGCCCACATGCTCAGGGTTTAGCTGATCGCCATATTTGGGGTCAGGAAGGAATTTTCCTCCGGGGCAGATTGGCAGAGGCCATGGAGGTTTTTCGCCTTCCTCTGCAGCGTGGGGCATGGGTCACTTGTTGGTGGATTCTCTGCAGCTTGAGGTCTTCAAACCACAATTTGAAGACTTCAATAACTTGGACATAGGTTAGGGGTTTGTTATAGAAGTGGATGGGTAGGGTTCTGTGGCCTGCTTTGTGCAGGAGGTCAGACTAGACGATCATTTTGGTCCCTTCTGACCCTAAAGTCTATGAGTCTATGAGTCTATGAAGGACAATGGCTTACTATGGAGGCATGCAAGCTGAATTCTGCTGCCCGGACCTGCGTCTGTGAGATCTCTAACACCAGAGCCGCAGGCACTCAATATTAAGATGCAAAATGCGAACTTGTTGTCAAATCACATGTGCTATGTAAGGTGAATAGTGTTGTTCACTGTGAAAGAGTATAACCATTGTTCTGTAAAATGTATCTTTTTAAATACTTCTCTCCCTTTTTTCCCTCTTTCATGCAGCTGCAAATTTTTCAACCCTCCCTCCTCCATCCTGAAGGCTATTTCAGATAAGGCGGAGGAAAAAAAGACACGAGACGAAATGTTCTCGGAAATCATGGAAGTGACCCGCAATGAAAGAGCTCATCTGAATGAGTGGAAGGATGTGGTATCAAATAACAGGAAAGATGCCAGTGAACGTGAGGACAGGAGGGACGCTCGAGATGAGAGGTGGTGGCAGGAAGATCAGAGGAGGCATGACGCAATGCTGGGGCTGCTGCATGATCAAACTGACATGTTCCGGCGTCTGGTGGAGCTTCAGGAACAGCAGCAGGATCACAGAGTGCCGCCGCAGCCCCTGTGTAACCACCCTCATCCCTCACCATGTTCCATATTCTCTGCACCCAGACATGTAAGAACACGTGGGGGGAGGCTCCGTGCACCCGCCCACTCCACCTCCGTGGACAGCCCAACCAAAAGGCTGTCATTACTTTGAAATTTTTTTAGTGGCCTTTTCCTTCCCTCCTATCCTCCTCCCAAACCACACCTGGGCTACCTTGTCAGTTCTCCCCTCTTTTTATAATGAATTAATAAAGAATACATGACTTTTAAACGATAGTGACTATTTCCTTAAGCAAGCTGTAATCAAAGTGGGAAGGTGGATTGCTTACAGGGAATGAGTCAATCAAGGGCGGTGGGGCTTCATCAAGGGGAAACAAACACAGCAGTCAGACCGTACCCTGGCCCGTGATGAAACTCATTTTCAAAGCTTCTCTGATGCGCATCACTTCCTGGTGTGCTCTTCTAATCGCCCTGGTGTCTGGCTGCGCGTAATCAGCAGCCAGGTGATTTGCCTCAGCTTCCCACCCCGCCATGAAGGTCTCCCCCTTACTCTCACTGAGATTGTGGAGCACACAGCAAGCAGCAATAACAAAGGGGACATTGATTTGGCTGAGGTCTGAGTGAGTCAGTAATGTGCACCAGTGTGCCTTTAAACGGCCAAATGCACATTCTACCACCATCCTGCACTTGCTCAGCCTATAGTTGAACAACTCCTGACTACTGTCCAGGCTGCCTGTGTATAGCTTCATGAGCCATGGCATCAAGGAGTAGCCTGGGTCCCCAGGATAACTATAGGCATTTCAACATCCCCAACTGTTATTTTCTGATCTGGGAAGTAATTCCCTTGCTGCAGCCATTTAAACAGAGTAATGTTCCTGAAGATGCAAGCGTCATGAATCCTTCCTGGCCATCCCACGTGGATGTTGGTGAAACGTCCCTTGTGATCCACCAGTGCTTGCAGCACCATTGAAAAGTACCCCTTGCGGTTTATGTACTGGGTGCCCTGGTGCTCCAGTGCCAAGATAGGGATATGTGTTCCATCTATCGCCCCACCACAGTTAGGGAATCCCATTGCAGCAAAGCCATCCACTATGACCTGTACATTTCCCAGAGTCACTACCTTTCGTAGCAGCAGCTTAATGATTGCTTTGGCTATTTGCACCACAGCAGCCCCCACAGTAGATTTTCCCACTCTAAATTGATTCCCAACTGACCGGTAGCTGTCTGGCATTGCAAGCTTCCAGAGGGCTATTGCCACTCGCTCCTCAACTGTGAGGGCTGCTCTCATCTTGGTATTCTGGCGTTTCAGGGCAGGGGAAAGCAAGTCACAAAGTTCCATGGAAGTGCCCTTACGCATGCGAAAGTTTCGCAGCCACTGGGAATCGTCCCAAACCTGCAACACTATGCGGTCCGACCAGTCTGTGCTTGTTTCTCGGGTCCAAAATCAGTGTTCAATGGCTACAGCCTGCCCCATTACAATCAGGATCTCCAAAGCGCAGGGGCCCGCAGTTTGAGAGAATTCTGTGCCCAAGTCCTCATCACTCTTGTCGCCGTGCTGCCGTAGCTGCCTCCTCCTCACCTGGTTTTGCAGGTCCTGGTTCAGCATAGACTGCACGATAATGCGCGAGGTGTTTACAACGTCCATGTTGCTGTCTTGATCTGAGCAGGGTCCGTGCTTGCCGTGCTATGGCGTTTGCACAGTTCACCCAGGAAAAAAGGTGCAAAACGGTTGTCTGCTGCTTTCACGGAGGGAGGGGTGAGGCTGTACCCAGAACCACCTGCGACAATGTTTTTTGCCCCATCAGGCACTGGGATCTCAACCCAGAATTTCAGGGGGCGGGGGAGACTGCAGGAACTATGGGATAGCTATGGGATAGCTGCCCACAGTGCAACGCTCCGGAAATCGACACTAGCCTCGGTACATGGACGCACACTGCCGAATTAATGTGCTTAGTGTGGCCGCGTGCACTCGACTTTATACAATCTGTTTTTAAAAACTGGTTTCTGTAAAATTGGAATAATCCCGTAGTGTAGACATACCCTCAGACTCACACTGCAGAGCTAAAAACTAGCCATGTAGCTGTTCAGGGTGGGTTGGACTGGAGCCTGGGCTCTGAAACCCAGTGAGAGCAGGAGAGTCTCAGAGCTTGGGCTGCAGCCTGAGCGGGAAAGTCTATACTGTGATTTTTAGCCCTGCCCAACTCAGTTGACCTGGGCTCTGAAACATGCTGCTCTGGGTTTGGTATTTTTTATTGATGTGTAGACATATTCTGAAACACATTCTGGGACTTGTAAAAGATTTTTCAGGGCCCTCCACAAAGTACTGCAGGATTCCATCTAGCTCCCTCTCTCTGTGTGATCAGGTATATCTTCCCCTGTCCCCTCCTGTGCAAGGTCTTCTTCTAAAGCAAATGTCTTCTTTATACTATTTGATTAAATTGTTTTAAACCCTTATTTAAATGTTCTAGTGTCAGAGAGTGGCTGTTGCATGTTCTGTGACTTTCTGGGCAGGAATAGCACTGGCTTTTTGGCACTGAAATTGATTTTCAGCTTCTTGGTGTGTGCAAGCACCTGCCGGTAGCTTTGTCCTGGAGTATGTCCCCAGCAGGATGCTGCCAAAGCAATAGTGTTTATAAGAAGTGCCAGTACCAGCCTGAGTAGATTGGAAGCAATTGTTCCATCTTAACTAGCCTCCATGCCTATACATTGACAGAAGTTCCCTTATTGCTACTGGATTTTGTGCCAAGGGCTGCACTGTTATAGGGTTGTACTATATGGTAAATCAGGGTTAGTAGGAGCCACCAGGTTAGCACTGATTTCTTCTGGTAACTTTTCATTTAACAAAACGCTTTAGGTAAATAATTATGGCCTTGCGGTAAGGCTTACTGGTGCGAAGTACAGATAGAGTGAGTAGGATGAGAGGGAGTTCTGGTGTTGGATTCCACTCCACTCCTTTTGGTGACAAGTGTGACTATTATTCCAAAGACATAGGTGTGGTTCTCATAGGTATGTGCTACCACTGGTGCACTGGCACAATGGGAGCAAAAGACATCAGTCAGCATTTCAACCAATGTGTTGTCTACACTCAAAAGAGGTGTAATGGAGAGCATGATTTGAACCTTGTGTCTCTGGGCAGATGAGCCATCAGGAAGCAGAGCATGTAAAATTTCACACTGAACATCCAACTTTCCCAATGTTGCGTGATTCAAGAAAATTAAGCTTGCCTTACAGGCCCTGAAAATGTTACTAGAACCAGAGATAAAAGTGTGAGTGAAATGTCTTGGAGCATCATCTCTCACAACCATTTCTGACTTTCCATCCAAATCTTTGTTCATCTCCCAGTATTGTTTAAGAACAGAAACAATGTAAATTTCCATGATTTTTAATTCACACGTGTAGGAATATATAATACAAATTACAATCTAAAGGAAAAGTAAAATAAATTGAAAAGAACGACTAATTTAAAAGAGCATATTTATAATACACAAAATGTAGGCTCATTTTACAGCATGGTTGTTAAAGGATCTATGTCAAGCCCAAATCTTTTGTTACTAACAGCTTAAATTATCGGAAGAGACTTAATTGTTGGCATTACATTTCTTGTTGTTATTCTATTCTCATTCATTTGTGCTGTACACTTTTCTCATTTCACTTGGCTAATATAATGAAGTGGAAGTGAACAGTGAACTAGAAGAGAACTTTCTAGTTCTCTTTGATTAGCACAAAGTCATCTGGTACAGAACAATGACAAGAACATATAAATAAACAAATTATAACTGAAATAAAAAAATTCCCAGAATATTAGCATTCATATTAGGCTTTGCAAAGTTAGGGTGACCAGATGTCCCAATTTTATAGGGACAGTCCCGATTTTTGGGTCTTTTTCTTGTATAGGCTCCTATTAACTCCCACCCCCTGTGCCAATTTTTCACACTTGCTGTCTGGTCCCCTCAGGGCCGGTACAACCATTTAGGCGACCTAGGGCACTAGGATTTGGGAGATGCCATTTTCTTCGGCAGCGACTGCGGCAACCGGATCTTTGGCTGCCTCGGTCATCGCTGGCATTTAGAAGGAGGAAGCTGGGGCAGGGGGGCACGGGGAGGGCTGCCTGCAGCAAATAAGTGGGGGGTGGCATGCAGGGGAACTCCCCACCCCAGCTCACCCCTGCCCCATCTCCTCTCCGAGCACGCCGTGGCTGCTTCACTTCTCCCACCTCCCAGGCTTGCAGCATCTAAGCTGATTGGCGCCGCAAGCCTGGGAGGCAGGAGAAGTGAAGCAGCGACGGCGTGCTCGGGGTGCTCGTGCGCAGAGCAGGGGTGAGCTGGGGGGGGAGCCTCAGGAAGGAGTTGCCGTGGGGGGGGAGGGGCGCCTCAGGGTGGAGGGGCAGAGCTGTTGTGGGGGAAGGGGGGGCGCCTCAGTTTGGGGGTGCGAGGGGGGTGGGAGGGCACAAGGTGGAAGTTTTGCCTAGGGCGTGAAACATCCTTGCACCGGCCCTGGGTCACCCTATGCAAAGTCCACTTCAAAACAAAATCTAAATCTGGGGCCTAGATCTAGCAGACAGCTTTAAGGGCCAAATCCTTATCCCTTTGTTTGTTCTATTTCCATGTTTTTATATTGCTTACCACATTCACTGACCATTGAAATCAAGGTGAGAAGAATTTGGCCATTATAAGGTACAAATGGCTAAGAGGAATAAGGGCCTGATTCTGCAAGGTGCAAAGAGTTTCCAGTGAACTTCCGAGTACTCTCATCTCCACTAAAGATCATTGGAAAACAAACTTGTGGTGTTTCCAATGGTTTTAACAAGAATGAGAGACCCTTACGTCCTCCATTAGACCATGTGATAGGCATATTCTACTACCCTGGGAATGGATCTTCAACTAATATAAACTGATCAAATGCCAATCACTACAGTGCAGCTGTGCTGATTTACACCAGCTGAGGGTTTGGCCCTTGATTTCTAAATTTTTTTCTATCCTATACTCTCTCTGTCTCCAATGATGCGGATTCTAGCTGTTCTAGCTGCTTTTACCATTTCCACTCCCTACGTCGACAAAAGATGGAAGCCTGATTTTCATGGCTGTGTATTTCAGGGAGTACCACAACCCATGCCAAGTTGACCAAACCACTCCATTGTCATGGCGTCCAGTGTAGTTTCCTGTTTTATAATATTGTCCATTGAGATTCGCTGCATGGCATCTTGTAGGGATGAAAGGGGGGGAAAAAGGAGACTCCGTTTAAAGTGAGAAGGCATTGCATCATTACAGCAAAATACAACGTATTTTTATCGATCTACATTTGAATTCAATGGGTCTATGCCAGTTTACACCTGATGAGGACCTGGCTTATAAGGGCTTAATATGAAACAAAATGCTTAGTTTTGCAAACTGTCCACATGCAGAACTATTGACTTCAGCGTGCATTCCCTGCAGAGAGGGCCTGTGAGACCAGACTCAGTAATTGCTAACATACCAGTAATACCCACCAATGAAATATAACAAAAAAGAAATATAATTATGGCCAACTGTGGTAGAAGGCTCAAAAATTAATCACCTCAAACTAGAGAAATGCCCTTAACATACACTCTAACTGCCAGTTGAGCCTGTTAGTGGCTAGGAATTGTTTCCTTCAGGCCCTTGGTGCCCTCTTATGCTTTTCTTCTGGAAGTCATCATGAAAGCTATTTAAACCTCTCTGCCTTGAATGGTAATGAAAAAACAGACTGTTGCCACACACCCGCCCACAGCCTTAGTCCCATGTGCATCACCCTTTGAGTATTGGATACAGTCAACTTCTTCCCATACCTGTTAAACCACCAGCCACACTTGTTCTCTTGTGCACAGTTGCCTGCTAGGAATCTATCATGATCCTTGTCTGATGTGGAGAACGGCATCCCACTGAGTGATGCTGACCACTGTTCTTCAAAGTTACTCCCTCCAGACAGAGCATCACCAGCATTACCAGAATAGGTGCCAACCCATAACCTGTAATTGTCCTGCAAGAGTTAAATGTAAACACTCTGTTAGAAGCAGACTTTTATTTCTTTTTTAAAGTCCATAATTGTTTTCTGCAATATGTTGTGGGCCAAATTAATCCTTGGTATAACTCCACTGAAGTAAAAAATGATTTTGGTCTTATTCTTTTTTATATTAGCCCTGGGCCAAAACCCCATCTAATCTACCAAATATACTGCCAAGTTGCTCTCCTGCTACAAAAGCTACAAGTATTATTCTCTTTCAACACCTACATGATACAAATTGGCTGATCCTGGCAGGAATACCTAGAAATTAGAAGAGTGATTTGAGGGGCAATGGTGGTGAAATACCCCAGACTTGTCATCTTGGAAGATTTCAACATATACATTGACAAAGGTTGCAAATGCAAAAGTCCAAAAATCCATCTCCTCTCTTGCCTCCCTAGGACTTTCACAGATCATCTCTGGTCCAGCCTCACAGCTGGTCATGCTCTGGACCTGATTTGCAGCCTAGCTGTCAAGACAGAGGACATCATAACTCAGCCACTCTTTTGGACAACCCATCACCTCATTAGGGCAGTGGCCAGAGAACCTTCCAGCATCTAGCCAAGAAGAAAGACCAATGAGTCTGATTTGACCATAAAAACTCATGGACTCCAACAAATTGCAAAGCTTTCTGAAGGACAACAGCACCCCACCCACAGTATGAGGTGTCAAGGACCTGGTGAATCATTACCATTCTACACTGGCCTTGGCCACTGTTACGCTGGCTCCTATGCAGCCCCTTCCTCCCCATTGCCCACACAGATCTCCTTGGTTTTCTGATGTCTTGCAGTGGATGAAGAGGGGCAGAAACTCGAGAGCCAGTGATGGAAAACAAAGGCTGATTCAGACAGGATGAAACAACAAATTCCTCAAAGCCTAAGACATGTTGTGCTCCCCATCAGTACCCGGTCCAGGGAAGCTAATGATCCAACCAGCGGACCAAATTTGGTGATGAATCCTGATCACATGTCACGCGAGGCACGTTACACATATGCAAAGAAGAACAGGCCAAGAGAATCTTCCTATCAGTGTCCATTGAGTCTGCCAAATCCTGCCCCAAGGAGTCATCCAGGGTGATAAACCTCTTAGTCAGTCAGCCCTGAGTGCTTATAGCCTGCATCAAAACAGAGCACCAAGTATAGCAAAAATCTATCATCCTGCTTCTCTGAAAAGATCATGCACATTCAGGAAGGCATCTTAAACAGTATGAATCTGCTCTGCCTATACCCACCAACCAACAGCCCTCCTGCGTTCCCAGAGTTCAGTACATTCTCTCCTGAAGGAGTTATGGACACCCTACAGTAGTCTTGACCCAAGACTTGTGGATCTGACCCAGGCCCCTTCTGGCTTGTGAAAGAAAATCATGAACAACTGGTGCCACTCCTGAATGAAATAGTCAGTGTCTCATTTAGAGAAAGAATCTTCTCTTCCTCCTTCAAACACATGATAGTCTAACCAACACTGAAGAAACTCACCGTAGATACTTCAGTCCTAGCCTGCACCCGGTGTCAAAGCTCCCATTCCTGAGCAAGCTCACAGAGAAGGGTTCAAAAAAGAATAAGATAATGTCATGGAGGATAGGTCCATCAATGACTATTAGCCTACATGGTCAGAGGTGCTCCGAGCATTCCTAAACCACTGACTGACAGACACTGGGACTGGAAGGCAGGGGATTGATGCACTCAATAATTGCCATGTTCTGATCATTCCCTCTGAAGCATCTGTCACTGGCAGCTGTCAGAAGATAGGATAGATGGACCACTGGTCTGATCCAGTATGGCTATTCTTATTCTCTTAAGCTAGCAAAAGGCCAACTACAAGCTCATCTAATGGAAGCTAACATTCTAGATCCAGCACAATCTGGTTTCAGGCCAGGACCTGGAATCAAAACCATCTTAGTGGCACAGATGGATAATCTCCTGCTGTCGACGGATAGAACACATATCTATTCCCATCCTTCTGGACCTCTGCACAGCGTTCAACACATGAGATTCTGCTGACTTGCCTGCAAGAGGTGGCTGGGGTTCAGGGTAATGTGCTAAAATGCTTTGAGTCTTTCCTGAGAGAACACACCAAAAAGTAGTGATGGGAAACTGCACTTCATTGATTTGTGTTATGCTGATAGTATGCTCAACATTTTACTGCACCTCCATTAGTAGACCTCTCACTTGTACAATCCCACAAGGATCAGTTCTCTCTCAAGTCCTATTCAACATCTATATGCAGTCATACAACATGGACTCAAGTGCCAGCAATACGCCTATGACTCACAGCTCTATCTATCCTTCACCACATACAACCACACCACCAAGATGCTCCAGTGCTTGGATGAGATCAGCTCTTGGATGAAAAACAGTTGGCTGAAGCTGACAGAGGTGATGCTGGTGGATACACATCCACAACTGGTCAATTCAGTCTATAGGAGTCGAGCAAAATCCATTAATAATGCTTTCTACCATCTCCACTTGGGTAGAAACTCCATCCCATCCTGGCAGATAAAGACCTGGCCTCAGTTGTTCAGACCTTCACCACCTCTTGGCTGAATTACAGAAATGCAATATACCTGTTCACGAAGCCTTCAGCACTTGGAAACTTAAATTAGTTCAGAACACTGCAGTGCATTTCCTTGGCACACCGACTACTGAGATCATAGCAAATCTGTCCTCCATTCTCTACCCTGGCTTCTAACAGGAGTTCAAATTAAGTTCAGGGTCTTGATCCTTATGTTCAAAGTGCTCCAAGGTGTGGGCCCAGTATACTTAAAAGATTATATAATGCTCCAGGACAAAAACTGTGGTCTGCAACTATGCTCCTTTGGCACAACAGAACTCTCAATAATAAGAGTGAAGCTTGTGTGTGTGAGAGACAGAGCCTTCTCCGTGGGCCAGTCCAACACTGTGGAATGAACTCCCCCAGGAACTATGGAGCATCACAAACCTCACCACATTTCACTCCAACTGCCAGGCACATCTCTTTGATCTTGCCTTCTCTAATACAAATGCACAAAACCAGGTATATTTATATAAAAAAATAAACAGAACTCCAAAATACCCAACAACCACATCCTACCAAACCAAATCACTCCACTGAACATGCTTCTCCCTCCGGGAGGAGGATGGGAGAACAAACAATCCATGATATATGTGTGGACACGTCGCATACTGCACCACTGGAAAGTGCTCAGATACTACAATGATGAACACAGTAGTCCCGGAACGAGACTGATAATAGATGTGTAATAACTGTAGGTTTTTTCTTTCATAACATTTGCCTTTACCACTGATTGAAATGGAGTTGTCCAAAACTTTCATAACAAAACTTGAAATGTGGACAGCTTCTCCAGAAGGTCTAGTGAGGGTGGCAAAACTTTTGGTGAACTTGGGCCAAGTAACAAGCAAACCTACATCAAACGCCAACAAAATTGAACCAAATTTGGAGTGAACTTTGGCCTATTTCAGGTTTTCAGGTGTGAACCATGTAAAATGTTGTTTTCATATTCTGACCCCAAACCAGAGAAAACTTGGTGGTTTTGGCTGAATTTTGCTTTGAGTTTCTGCAATCATTCAAATCTGAAGCCCAAACAAAACTCACAGGGTACAAACCTATATGAAATTAACCTTAAATAAAGATGCACAATTGAGATGAATCAATGCCCCACATCTGAATACCTCCAACCTCTGGAAAAATTCATTTTCTGACCTGATATCAAGCTTCTCTGCTGCCCCTTCTCTCTGTAATGGGCCAAACCAAAATACTGAATCTAACTGAAACTGAACTTTTCAATAGTTCACATTTAGGCTCTTTGTGGCTTGGTCCTGTCTCTAGTTGATACGGATCCCTGTGAACAAAATGGTTGAGTTTTGCAGAACTTTATTATTAAGATCTCAGCAGGACTCAAGCAGAAGTACTAAAAGTCAAATAGAACCCTCTCCCTGCAATAACAAACAAATCACTATTGTCTCCATTTCTTACCTGCTCACTCTTGATCTGAAAGTTTTCATAGATTGCATATCGTCTTTCTCCATGCCAGTCCATCAGGTCAATTTTTAGTGAGTTTTCCTCTGGATTATAATGCAGAATCTCATTAGATTAGTACTTCAAAATGCAACTAGTAAGAAGTTGTGCAGATAGAATAATATCCTTACCTCTAACCAGCAGATCATAAATGTGCTCATTGCTGTCATAACCTTAGTCCCAGATTTGGACCTTAGCGTCCAAAATATGGGGGTTAGCATGAAAACCTCCAAGCTTAGTTACCAGCTTGGACCTGGTACCTGCTGCCACCACCCAAAAAATTAGAGTGTTTTGGGGCACTCTGGTCCCCCTGAAAAACCTTCCCTGGGGACCCCAAGACCCAAATCCCTTGAGTCTCACAACAAAGGGAAATAATCCTTTTTCCCTTCCCCCCTCCAGATGCTCCTGGAGAGATACACAGACACAAGCTCTGTGAATCCAAACAGAGTGACTCCCCCTCTCTGTTCCCAATCCTGGAAACCAAAAAGTACTTTCCTATTCCCCCAGAGGGAATGCAAAATCAGGCTAGCAAATCCAACACACAGATCTCCCCTGATTTCTTCCTCCCACCAATTCCCTGGTGAGTACAGACTCAATTTCCCTGAAATTTCCCAGTAAAGAAAACTTCAACAGGTCTTAAAAGAAAGCTTTATATAAAAAAGAAAGAAAAATACATACAAATGGTCTCTCTGTATTAAGATGATACAATACAGGGTCAATTGCTTAAAAGAATATTGAATAAACAGCCTTATTCAAAAAGAATACAAATCAAAGCACTCCAGCACTTATATTCATGCAAATACCAAAGAAAAGAAACCATATAACTTACTATCTGATCTCTTTGTCCTTACACTTAGAAACAGAAGACTAGAAAGTAGAAACTGCTTCTCCAAAGCTCAGAGAAAGCAGGCAGACAGACAAAAGACTCAGACACAAACTTCCCTCCACCCAGAGTTGAAAAAAATCCGGTTTCCTGATTGGTCCTCTGGTCAGGTGCTTCAGGTGAAAGAGACATTAACCCTTAGCTATCTGTTTATGACACGCCCCCCAACAAAATGCAACTAGTAAGAAGTTGTGCAGATAGAATAATATCCTTACCTCTAACCAGCAGATCATAAATGTGCTCATTGCCCAGCCAGTATTCGTCATTCTTGCCCTGAAACTGTCCAAATCCTTGTTTGTAATCAGCCCATTTCCTGAAGTGAGATACAACTATCAATTTCAGCCCTCTATGTAGAATGCTGAAATTAGGGAGTTTGTATCTGACAATCTCAGTCACCCTATTATTGTGAAATCTCCTGACAAGTGAATCTTTGGCTTTCTCTATAGAAACATTTTTCTTACATATTCTATTCAAAGCATAAGAAACAAGACAGATTTATAGCAGCTCATTACAAATAAATACTAAACAATGTTGACTGCTTTACATATTACTCTCTCTCACTCGCTTGCAGTGGGTTCAATCCTGCTAACACTGCCAGGTACAGTGCTTGCAGAAGCAGGTCAAAAGTTACTGGACAGATGGAATGCAGTAGATGTCCTAGATTTGTCTTTTAGTAAAGCAGCTGACAATGAACCTCGCAAAATCTTAATTAAGTAATTAATTCAAATTGTCTCCTTACAAGTTACAAGAATTCTGCCTTGCACTCTTAAGCACCCTGCAAACTCAGGACTACTATGCAATATAATAATGAACTGAAAACTGGCTAAAAAGCTGCAAACAAAAGGTAGTGATAATGTCTCAAGTAATTACTATTAATCACATTTATTATGGCAGTGCCTCAGGGGTCCCCACTATGCCAAAATTGGGTCCCCATTGTGCTAGGCACCATACAAAAAGAAAGTAGTAGACAGGCCCTGCCCTGGAGAGTTTATAATCCAGATAGACAAGACAGACACAGGGTAGTGGAAGAGGTAGAACACACAAATGGGGTGGTCAGTGTGATGGTGGCAAATTCATGTTATTTACACATTTTTGTGGGGGGGTAAATGGGCCGAGTTAGGAGTGGATCAGCTAAGTGGAAAGAAAAGGAATGGGGGAGTCAAGGGGACAGGGAAGGGGAGATGAGGGTAAGAGAGGCAGGTGAGGAGACAGAGGGGAAAGGGGGAGTGTTGGAGCCAACAACCAATCAGCATAGGACAGAGAAAGTTGGAGTACATTCCACAGTATTGTTCCTAGCTTTGGCTACTTCTGGTCCCACCAGCGGGAGTCTCTGGCCACTTAACAAGGAGGAGGGGAAGCACTGCCTGGATCCTAGTACTCCAAGCGTGTGAATATATGGGGTGTCTCCCTCCACAATTCTTGGTCTGGAGGGGGAACTGGCTGGGGGAAAGGTGGCCTTGTCTGGGCCTCATTTTACCTCCTTTCCTCAAAGTGCAAAAGTCTCTGCTTTGGTGGGGGTATGGGTGGAATACATTGGCCTGTATTGTATCTATATCCCATTTCAAACCCATGTGTAATTTGGATCCACTGTCACCCCTATTTGTCTTGCAGCATCACTACTTGCCTGGCCTGTCCCTCCCTTCAAATATAAATCTTTTGAATTATTTTTCATCAGATTACGTAGGCTGCATTTTTCCAAGATGACTCTTCTTCTGTTACGTTCTGCCCCTGGTTTTTTTCTCTCTAGATTCCTCTGTGTTATTTCTATATCCCCATTAGTATTCAAAGATCCTTCCAATTTAGTATGCTTTTCAGATTTCATTAATATACTATTTAGTAGAGCTGGGCAATTTTTTTTCATCCAATAATTTATTCTCTGCAAAATGCAATTTTGGGTTGAATTTGGCGAATAGTTTCGGCAGAATAAAAATGGAGGGAAAAAATTCTGAAAAAGTCAGAATGTTTCATTTCTGCATTATCAATATGAAACATTCTGATTTTTCATTTTGAAATGACATTTAATTTGAAATTTAACTAAATTTATCTTTAAAAAGGGGATGGGTAAAAAAAACCCAAACCTAAACAAAATATTTTGTTTGAGGACAAAATAATCATTCTTTCATACTCCTCTCTTCTCCACCTCAAAAATTAGTTTTTCATTTCGTTTTGTCAAGAAAAAACAAAAAATTGTAATTTGGGTCAACTCGGACTGAAAATGTTTTCAGATATTTTGGTTCAGGCACTGAACCAAAAACTCAGTTATCCCTAGCTCTACTGTTTGTTTCCTTTTCCACATCACGAATGAGGATGTTAAATAAGACTGATCAAAACATCAGTCAATGGACCAGATTGTCAGGTTGAAAGTGGGAGGAAGAGGCTTTTTGTAAATCTCCATGTAAGAGCCATCTTCCTGTGGCTTTCAGCCAAGACAATCTAGACCAGTCTTATTTAGCATCTTCGTTAACATTCTGGAAGAGGGAGTAAATAGTACACTGAGCCTTAATAGTTTTCATGATATGAGAGAGGATATATCATTTAATCGGTTGATAGCAAATGGTTACTCCCATAGGTTGTCCTTATTTGTGCAAATACTTCTAATCAATAAGGACTAGAACTCAGTGAATTTTTTTCAACAAATTGGTTTTCCATTCAAAAGTGCAATTTTTGGTCCCTGAAACTATTAATTGAATTTGGGTTGAATTCGACAAATAGATTTGATTGAAATGACTTTTTCTGAATGAATTGAAATGTTCTGTTTCAACTTTTAGAGTCCAAACAGCATTTTGATTTCAAATTTGGCCAATTTCGAAAACAAATATAACACAAGAAGAAGGATGAAGTGCTCCTGAAACAGCTGAATCAAAACAAAAACTAGGAAAAAAATTAATGTGGAGACAGCCTCAATGTTTCGATTGACTCAAAACAAATTGAAAAATTGGAAAACAATAATTCTGAATTGAGTTGAAATGTTTCAGTCAATTCAAAATCATATTTTTTGTGTTCTTCAATTGGATGAAAAATTATGAAATTTTCTTTTTGTTCAAATCGAACCAGATTTTTTTTTCAGATTTTTTGGTTCAGCCTCTGAACAGAGAAACTCATTGTCCCTTCATATCTACTAATGACTATACACGTGACTGCACATTTGTAGGATTGGAGCCTAAAATAGCAATTTCTGATAGTAAGGTGCCATCAAAGGTTGGACGGAATTTAAAAATCACAGCAATCCTTAATGGAGTAATTTAAATCCCCACTGAAATATTAACCACACCACATACCTGTCGAAATTCTCTTTGCCATTACTGCGTCGCTGTATTACAGTCCATCCCCCTCCATCAGACATGTCACAGTACACCAGGAAAGGTTCGCGGTCTGCTCTGGGCCTAATCCGGTAGTATCCATTTTCAGTTTTTCTGCTGTTAAACACTGCAGAGCAATCTGAGCAGAATAGTATTGCTTCATAAAACAGTGGTCGTGGAAGAGAAAATAGCTGACCGTAGTCAAGAGAAAACATCCATAGAAGTTTGTCTTAGGACAATGATTTCTGTCTCTTCTGTATGGTCCCACCCTGGCTGGGCTGGGGGTTGAATTTGTAAAACAATGTTTAAATATGGTTCTAGCAAAAATTGTAACACAGTTTGGCCCACCAGGATGCATCTAGATTAGCAAATTCGGGACCCATCTTTTGCAGCCTCACCAATGGTAATAGCAGCAGAAGCTGTAGTGCAGAAGACTCAGAAGAGTTTATCATCATCATCTCAACCTAAGATACCTTTAACTTAGATTCTTCCTCTATTCTGTGCTGTGAAATCCTCAGCTCCCATTGAAGTCCCTGAAATCAGGCCACTGATTTAAGAGTTGAAATCAGGATTTCAGACTCTACTTTAGGTCCCCTAGTTTTGAAAATATTAGCCTAGGGCAAAAAGGTTTGATGTTGTGACAATTGCAAAGCAATATCATTCTGTCATTGTGTGCTTCTGCAGTATTGATCTGTTGCCCAACAGAAACCGTGCCCATGGACCATTGTGCCAGGTGCTGTACAAAAACATAGTGAAATACAGTCCTTGCCCCCAAAGAGCTAAGTGGATGAGACAGGCAGAGTGTAGGTGAGGAAGAGAAGTACAGGGAAATAAAGTGACTTGCTCGAGATGATGCACCAGATCAGAGGCCTTTGGCCATGGATCTACCCTTTACCCTCCTATGCATATAATAGATAATACATATTTTAGATTAAGCATTTTTAAAGAGATAAATTTCCTGTGGATTTTGTTAAGGGAAGTGGATAAGACATAAATATGCCTATCTGCTTATAAATGGAACGTTGCAGCAAAAAATAAATATTTTGATATGCTGAAGTGACAGTGTCTATTATATTCTTCTGCAACATCCTACCTCGATCGTAGACTATCAAGTTTCCACTAGTTGTCGGTAAAATGATTTCAGGCTGTATGCTTCTCCTGGCTGAGAAGATCTTGCTTTTTGTTCCATGATAGTTGTTCCCCAAGATGTCCTTCAGCTGTAATTCACACAACTGAAGCAAGTCTTGGAGCAGTTTTAGCCTCTGTTTTAATTTAGTGTTGTCTAACAGGCAGATGTCCTTATCCTAAGGGGGAAAAAAGAGGCATGATGTAATTAAAGTGATAACAATAGAGAGAAAGTCTGTAGCTCTTAATGATCCAAACACATACATCTATCTTGAGGAGGCAAGGGGATCCAAATTTAAAACATCTAACTGGGTAAAGAGGGCTATTGTTTTTGTCTCTAAATCATTACAGCACAGCCTACATGGCAGATGAATTGAGCCCAATGGGGAAGAGTTTTTTGTGCTGATTTTGGCAAAGAGATTCCAGCAGTGCAGCATTAACTAACTGGCCCATCAGAAAGTTACTTTGGACAACTGGTGCTCAACTCTGCTATCTTTTAATGAAATCAGTGGACTTATTTACAGAGTAAGATACTGAGTGGCAAAATATGGATCTTACATTGCAGCCCCAGAGGTCCTGTAAGGATGCAGAATTCTCAGACCTCTTATTGTAAAAGTGAAAGATAAAGGGACAGAATCCACTCACAGTTACTCTGGTATAAATCTGCAGTAACTCCATCTAAATCAGTAGAGTTACTTGAGATTTACACTGGCATCACCGAAAGCAGAAACTCACTAGGAAAAACATTTTCGATGAGAATCAAACCAGAAGCTCATATTGCTATATTCCTTAAGAAAAAGTCATAGCAGACTAAGCAACAGAGTCTTATTACATGGATTTGCACAGCCTGAAGTTTGCATGGAGTAGTGGACTTGAATGACTCCAAAAATTCCAAGTGAAGCTGAGTCTAGTTTGGTTTCAAAGTTATGCCAAGACTTTAGATTTCATCTGAAACCATACATTGATTTAGGTGGGCTAACAACTTGACCCAGACTCAAGAAACCACCACAGAAACCTATTGATGTTGTTGATGACAGAACTACCTTCCTACCACTACCAAAAATGGTTGCTCCAAGTCAGGGGTGAGGCAGAGTGCGGAAGTTTATCCTACTCACTGGGTGCACAAATAGAGGGTTTAAGCCTCCAGTGATATTAATACCCACTAAGTTCCTGATGTACCATCTAGATATCACAAAAGTTTATGGAAAAAATTAATGGTCTAGAGAAGGTAGATCAGGAGCTTCTGCTCTCTTTGTCCCATAACACAAGAACAAGGGGACCTTCAATGAAATTAAAAGATGACCAATTCAAAACTGATAAAAGGAAATTGTTTTCCTCCTGTAATTAGACTACAGAACTCACTGCCCCAGGAAGTCATTGAGCCCAAGAATTTAACAAGATTCAAAAAGGGACTGGACATTGATATGGATGTTAAGACTATTCAGTGTTAGTGCTAATAACATGTTAGTGCTAATGGAAGGGATATTAAACCTCATGCTTCAAGGCGTAAGCCAATCTCTAACAATTTGAGATCAGGATGAGACCTAATGTGTGTGAGGGGGTGGGCAGATCACCCCACATCTGCCTGCTGCAGGGTTCCTACACTTTCCTCTGAAGCATCTGCCGCTGGTCACTATCTGAGACAGGGTCCTGATGGACCTTGAGTCTGATCCAGTCTGGCAATTCCTTTTTCCTATGTAAATTCTCACTCCTGCCACTGGAGAAGCCAGTGGCCGGTCAGTGTCGGGAAGAACCGACAGTTGCTGGCCAACCGTCCTTTTAGAGAATTCCAGGCATGTGAATATGGACTATGGGCTGGACGACAGAGTAATATGCTCCCCCTGTTGTCATTGCCTTGAGTAAGAGACAGCAAGTTGTTCCAGGACCGTCTTGTGAGGTGACATTTACCATTTTGTAAGGAAATTTACTGTACATAAGGGTCAAATGTAGAGGCCGGCTACGCTCAGGTGCTTTCTTGTTTTCCTTATTATTCACATTGCAGTTGCACCCACCAGGGGAGAGGTGCCATCCAAAAATAGAAGCAGGCAAAGGACCTGGCCCAAACAGTGAACAGTTTAGGAAGACAAAGGACATGAGCAGTTTTTAATTTGCCGGCTAGCAGTTTGTTTGTGCCAGTCTTAAGTATGTAATGCAGGTGGGGTCATGAGTTTAGTGCTAGTCTAGGACAGCCTTTCTGTGGTTTACTGAAAGCAGGTTGTGAGTACTTAAGGCCCCTATACTACATTTGGAAGGAAAGCTATTGGGTTAATAAGTCACTCCTTATTGTGGTCTGTAGGAACGTAACTTGCCCCTTACATTTACCCAGAGACTGCCTGGGCTACCTGTTGCTGTGCTTTCCCCCGCCTGCCTTTTTACCCCCAGTGGGGGAAAAAAAGAAGTAATCAGTTTGCTCCAGTTGGTTTTCTCTGTTTCTTCTCTGACCGCAGAGCTGTTGTTTATTCTTCATAAGGCTATTTTCACACTATCCTCAGTACTATCAAGTCAACTTAGTTTATGAAAACAAGCTGTGGTTACTTGTGCCTGTTCCAACAGGCCTCAGTTCCAAAATGGGGATTTAAGGATGAGTTAGAGCCAAGTGTGTCCACGTGGAAAGGCAGCATGACAGAGACACAATGTGTTACTTATTTAGATTTTTCTCTTATATTATCATAAAAATGGCAATTTTGACAGTTATTATTTTAAATGCATTTGTTTCCCCTATGTGTGTAAAGACTACTGAAGCGAGTAAGGGCATGCAGGACTAGGCCTGATGTTTTTCTGGAGCACCTTCATAGCACCTTCCAGGATCAGTTCTGATAGCTTTAGTCAGGTTGAATAGTACTTTTCTCCAGACGCAGGGCCATTGAGGCTGCCATGTAATGAAATACCATTCTGCCTGAGTAAGGGATTCTGAATCTGACCCTAAATGTTATAGAAAGTTAGCTCAAGAAAGGTGCCTCTAAGAAAACACATTTAAAATACCAATGGCCCAACATTTGTATCATAACAAACTAGGCGAGAAAGTACATTCCATATAAATAACATGCATTTGTCTTTATTGTGGAAAAATCAAAGTCAATAGGAGTCGTGGCAACTCAAAGGATTGAGCACTTTGTTAGCAGAAATGCTCTGGTATCAGATAATGCTTCCCATTCAAAACACCTTCCATCTCAAAGCAGTTTCCAAAGAGTTAGCTTCACTAGTCCCCTTCACTAACCTGTCTGCAAGGTAGGGGGGTATTGTTATTCCAATTTTGACCTCAGTTAAATTGAGCTACAAAGAGGTGAAGTGATTTGCCTGAGGTCACGTGGAGAGTACAAGCACGGCACAGGCAGGGCTGGCTCCAGGCACCAGTGCACCAAGCAGGTGCTTGGGGTGGCCAATGGGAAGGGGCGGCACGTCCGGCTCTTCGGTGGCAGTTCAGTGGTGGGTCTCTCAGTCCCTCTTGGAGGGAAGGACCCGCCGCCGAATTGCTGCCCAATAGTAAAGCGGCGACATTAGAGCTGCCGCCGAAGTGCTGCCGATTGCAGCTTTTTTTCTTTTTCCACCGCTTTGGGCAGCAAAAATGCTGGAGCTGGCCATGGGCACAGGCACGAAGAGAATGCAGATCTGAGAATACTATTCTGTAACCTTATGGCCATCCTTCCTCTCCAGCTAGCTTTACGGAATTCGAATGCTTGGCACTCTGAGAAAAACACCACAGATAAATCACTAAGGGCTTGGCTACACTAGAGAGTTGCAGCGCTGGTGAGGGGGTTACAGCGCTGCAACTTAGGATGTGGCCACACTTGCAAAGCACGGCCAGCGCTGTAACTCCCTGGTTGCAGTGCTGGCTGTACACCCGGTCGAGCCTCGGGTGTAGGGATTCCAGCACAGGTGATCCAGCGCTGGTCAGCAAGTGTGGACACCCACCAGCGCTTTTATTGACCTCCGGGGTATAAGGAGGTATCCCAGAATTCCTGTCCACAACAAACCGGAAGAAAGGGAGAGCTCGGAGTTCAGCCAAACTGCTTATTTAAAAAACAAACACAGCTCCTGTTTGCTGAGCGAGCTGAGGCAGGCAGGGGAATTACTTTGGAATGTTCACAGCTGTTTGCTTGAAGAGAGAAACAGCACGCTCACACGGCAGAGGGGGAGGGGGAAGTCCGTGTTCAGCAGTTGCTGATCTGGTCTGACGGGTATTTAGCAGTGCATAATTTGCAATTAGTGAATGAGAGAGGAGTGGGGGAAGGGAGTTAGAACTTTTAAAATGATTGAAGGTAGGCACAGTCCTTAGAACTTGTAAGGCAGGGAGCTGAGAACAGTGTCAACTCCAAAAATCCATTCTGTCTGTCTCCTCCACGCTCCCTGTCACATTCCACCCCACCCCCCTCTTTTGAAAAGCACGTTGCAGCCACTTGAATGCTGGGATAGCTGCCCACAATGCACCACTCCCAACAGCGCTGCAAGTGCTGCAAATGTGGCCACACTGCAGCGCTGGTAGCTGTCAGTGTGGCCACACTGCAGCGCTGGCCCTACACAGCTGTACGAACACAGCTGTAACTACCAGCGCTGCAAAACTGTAAGTGTAGCCATACCCTAAATGGGAGTTGCACCTCTCATGACTGGGCCCCAGAAGAGCTATCTGCAGATCTCATCCACAAAACTATTCCTCCCTCTGCTTTCAAATACACCTCCACCCCTATATAACGCTGTCCTCAGGAGCCAAAAAATCTTACTGCGTTATAGGTGAAACCGCGTTATATCGAACTTGCTTTGATCTGTCGGAGTGTGCAGCCTCGCCCCCCCCCGGGCACTGATTTACCACGTTATATCCGAATTTGTGTTATATCGGGTCGCGTTATATCAGAGTAGAGGTGTACATCCTGAAGACCACCTTCCACTAGTGATTCCTACAAGAAACTAACTGACTGATTTGTGGCACGGTTGTGGGCATAGTCTATAAATCTTACAGTACAATGTCCCCATGTACACCAACCAACCACAATGAAACCCAACCCCCTATATTATGTAAACACTCTTATTATCCCAGATCAGACAATTCTCACCTGACTGTTTTACCTGCATGCTGTGATACCTCCTCCTCCACTCCTACATCCCTCTGTCTGATTTATCTTTTTAGGAAGTGAGTTGTTTAGGAGAGGGGCCATGTCTTTTTTTGTGTTTTTGCCCTACCAAGCACACTGTGGATGCTCCTGGAAACAATAAATAGTAATCAGCTAACAGAGATGACACAAACTATAGTCAAGTGATACCTACCGAAAGTCTAGGTGCAGGTGAACACAAGCTCACAAGCAGAAGCAGCAACAGCAACCAGGATCTCATTGTAATCATTTCATGTAGCCTGGGGAGAATAATGAATTTACTGTACTATGTGCGTATTTAACTCCACCAAAAACAAACCACAATGAAGTCCTCTATAAGTGCGACAGGACTTATTAAAGAAGGTACATGAAATGACATGGAGTACAAAATGAAAAGAAGATGCATCTTAGAAAGGTCTGGGACTCACTGGTCCAGACACAGTGCCATGGGTTCCTAGCTCAGTGCCTCCCTGATGGGATGAATGACACTCTAGCAAGCCCCTCTGGCTCCCACAGACAGGCACATGCACCATTTACAGTGCATGTTATTTTAATGGTAATCTCTCTTTATAGAGTTCCTTACAAACTAGTTGGCTGAAATCTTGCAGTCGGGCAAAACTTTCATTAACTTCAGTGGTTTTTGCTGGAGTAAAGACTGGAAGATTTGGCCTTATATTCCGTATACACTTCACCCACCAATGAAATGCAGTCCAGCTCTGAGGTGGGGACAGCAGTCAGGCAAGCGACTGGTGCACCTTCCTACTGAACGGTGCGGGGAGGGATACATTTGGGCAGGGACCCAGGGTGAAGCCTCAGCTCTGACAAAATGTGCCAAGGCTATTCAGTTACCACACTGAGCAGACAAGACAGTGTGGTAACTAAAGTCTCATCTGAAATAAATGTAAACAGATTGAAGTCAAGTATATGGAGATGAATATGGGTCAAATGGCAAAACTGTCCACAATGTTTTGCATAACAATATTTTGTATAAACAAAAGAGCAAATGTGCAAAAACAACAAAAAATCTATCCCCTCCCCCAACATCTTAAACTCCATAGTTTCCCACAGCTGTGGAAATTTTAAATTGATAAAAATTGGGGGAAAATGTTTAACACCTATAATTTTGCACAATTGTGGAAATTTAAATAAAATAAATGCTTAAAAGTAAACATAAATATTATTCATCGAAATTATAAAAACATATAAATAAAATTCTGCCAAGCTTAAAAATATATTTGGAATCTCTTGCATTAAACAGTTGCTCAAAACCTAATCATTTTGCTTGATTGTTACCTAATGCTCATCCTACTTCTTCTGAGTATGAGGAGACTAAAATCATGTTTATATCAATGATGTTCTTTAAAAGGGAAGGGTTCCATTGCCAGGCATCATTGTTCACATTATTTAACTGTAAAATGCAATGAAGAATGATTTATGTAAGCCTTTAAATGAATTACTGAAGCTAACTTTCCCCATGGGTGTTCCCCTATAAATTTAATACAGCCGTGCTAATTACAATGAATTCCATAAGAAAGTATGAATGCAGCCTTTTGGACTCAGTGTTTATTTGCATTGTTGTTTAATCTGGTTTATGTCTAAAAATATAGAAAACAGAAATCTGAATGCCAAAGGACAGGAAATCTGAACTGGAGAGTAGAAAATGAGGATATTAAGCAAGACTCTAGTACACTGAAACCTCAGAAGGGTTGTGGTTGTGTAACTAACCTCAAAATGGGAAGATTGGATTTTCTAGTTAACAAAAACAAGGAGGTTTGTGGTGAATGGAGCAAAAAATAATAGAGACAGGCCACTCCCTCTGCATTAGGGCCAAATAATTAATATTTATTTTCAGGAAAATAGGAAGAATTCTCCATTTTACAAGGCAAGTGTTTGGCCACTCAAGAGAATAGCTAATGATGCCAAATGACATGTCATTCAGTTTCTGCATAGCCCCCATATTATTACTGAAAACAATTCTATTACAAAAGTGCAATAATACCATTTTATTAATAAAAATAGTGTTCCCCTCTCTCCTTTAAGAGATCAGCACTCTTCACCCATTTCTCAACCACAAATATAATTTACTATCAAATTAATGCTTTTCCTTCAGCTTTGGAGGTAGCCCTGTTCTAATAGCCAGTTTTTTAAACTATGAAATTAAATGAACAAAACTTCTCTTCCTCCATTTTTTCTTTCTGGGTTCTACTCTGCAGAGTGCTTCACTTCCTTCCCCAGCCCTCACTGACTTCAAAAAGCCCAGATCCTCAAAGGTATTTAGACTCCTAACTTCCACTGAAATCAGTGGGAGTTAAGTGCCTAAATACTTTGTGAATCTGGGTCAAAGAAGCTAAGCTAACGGTTCCCAGATGTTGAATTATTAGTATTCCTGACTTTTCATCTGTTAATAATCTCTCTTTTAGTTAGATCTAGTCAGCCAATACTTACAATAGCTGTTCTTGCCTATCGGTTGTTGATGTCAATGGGGCTGCCTGGGTGTAACCGAGAGCACAACCTTAAGAGTTACACATGATCCAGCTCCTTTTAAAAACACACACACAAATAAAGGCCACCATCTTGCAGGTACGTAAGCAAATGCTTAACTCTACATATGTGAACAGGCCCTTTGGAGCCAATGAAACTATTCCTGTGTATAAAGTTCAGTATGTGCATAAGTGCTTGCAGGATTAGGGTTTCATATCCCACCCCTTCCTGAAGGACTCTCCAAACCCTTCACAGAACCCAAAAGTCTCTGATCTTTGTACTTTCTCCCCTTCTCTACTCTCCTGTCTGCACAGGGCTCCCACCTTTGCTAGCCTGACAATTGGCTTGGGACCCACAATCAGATGCTCCCACAGAGGATCTTATTGTGCTTCCACCAGACTCTTGGTTTGGTCTCTAAATTAGGTTTTTAAAGCTGCCATTTATTAGCCCTGGGACAAATTGTGACCTCCTTGTTGACTTTTAACCCCCTCCTTACAGAGGCAAAACTCATGCAGAAGCATGAGACTAGTCAAGACTGGGTAGATAAGTCATGTTTGAAAACATGTTAACTCTTCCCTATGCAGGAGTCTATGGTTGATCACGACCAGCTAATAGGCTTTTAAACATGACCTGACCTGCCTACACTAGGTGCCAAGGCTCAGAATCTCAAAGGGGTTTATGAATCTCTCTCTCATTGAAATCAATGGGAGTTAAGCACCTAAATATCATTGAGGATCTGGGCCCAAATCATGTTTATAATCATATTAGTTAAAACATATTTGTTTAGACATTTTCAGACATGACTTATTTTCCTAGTTTAGACCAAACCTTAGGGATAGCAGAGATGTTAGGCAAGGACCTGGTGTGGTGTGGAGATCATCTGAAGCAGATGTTGCAGAAGAGTGTCTCTGTGTACAGCTCCATTTGGCTTCTACTTAAAATAATTGAGTCATCCTCAGTAAATATGAACATTGCGTGTTCTCTAATGATACCTCCTCACAGTTGTTGAAATCCCTTGACAGCACATTTGCAAAAGCATTTTCTTTTCCAGGAATATGCATGGCAGATACATGAACTGCAATATTAATTCCCATTCAGCTTTTTAGAACTAAGTCAGATTCACTCTTCGTAAAATGTTCGGCACTACAGTCATGCTATCTGCAAATATTAACTGTTTTACACATTGCCCCATTTTTACACCACTTCCAGGGGACCCAGAAGAACCAGGTGTTCCCAGCTCTGCCACTGACCTCCTGGGTGACCACAGATAAGTCACTTCATTTCTCTGGGCCTCAGTTTCCTCCTCTGTAAAATGGGGATAATGATACTGCCCTCTTTAGTAAAGTGCTTTGAGATCTATGGCTGAAAAGCGCTACGTAAAGCACTGCACAGTTTTTTGGAGGTATGTATTATTATTGGTACTTGTAATATATCCACAGTATCTTGCATGCTTGATTTGTTGCTAGTAAACTGGATTTTCATGAACTTCATGTGACAGGTTCCCCCCCGGGGTGCCATCTGGAACTGAGGTACAGCTGAGCCCTGTGTCTCACTCCGGTTCCCTCTTGCACTGTGACATTGTGACAAGCTGCAAAGTCCTCCAAGCTTACACTCAAACCAACATCCACAGGCAGGGACCACACCCAGCTGTGTTCATGAATGCTCTGGCCAGCCACTCATGAACCCATAATACAGAAGCTACAGACAAAATACTCCCAGCTCCCCAGCCTAAGACCCCAGAGCTGTACCACCCTGCCCTGGTCAAAACCTGGCCAGTATGAATTTATTACCCAGTCCGCCACTTCTACAAAGGAAAGTAGACATGCACCAACTCTTGCTCATGAGTTGAGATTTATCCCCTTTGCACTTCATACAACACACAGTGTTTTAGATAAAATATGAAATAGATTTATTAACTACAGAAGGACAGCTTTTAAGCGATTATAAGGGATAGCAAACGGATCAAAGTAGATTACCACAAGAAATAAAACAATTGCAAACTAAGCCTACAATATTAGATAGGATGGATCATAGTCTCTCACCCTGAGTGATCATACAAACAGTCTATCACATTTCCATATACAGGCTAGAAATCCCTTTAGCCTGGGACCAGCACTTCATCCCCACACCCAGTTCAATCCTTTTCCTCTCATAGTTTCAGGTGTGTTCTTGTAGGGAGAGTGAGATCCCCTCATGAAGTCATTTCTCCCTTTTATATCTTCTTCTAACTTGCGGGAAAGTTCTTTTGCTGTGACCTGGGTCAAACAATTCCCATTGTGTAGTGCTATCTCTGAGAGGTTTCTATTGTACACTGTTCCTGGAGTAATCCTTGTGCTTGTGTGCATTTCCTCAATAAGCCATAATCATTGTTTGGCCTTTCTATTGTTGTACCTGCAAGGCAGCTTGTGGGTGTTCTCAACCTCTCAACATGTTTCAGTTGCACATACATAGCCAAACCTCGTAACTTCACATATGACAGTAACACATACAATCCAACAAGATATTAATGTCTAGCAGATCAAGATGTTTACAATGATACCTCACAAGGCACACTTTGTACAAAGCATATCCTAATTACATGACAGTGGTGAATAAGGGGGTGCCAGGGTGTCACACTGCAATTAGGACCGATTCACTTAATTTGCAGAGGAGTATATAGCCACAAAGCTCTTTGAGGCATATATTGGAGAACCCCATTTCAGGCTTCGAAGAAATTAGCTCCAGCAGCAAGTCCTGGTGAAGCCATTTTTAATTCTGCCCTTGATTCCAATGATCAAGGATTTTTTTAAAAAGATAAAATCAATAAAAATCAGTAAAAATTGGAAGCTGTGATTTTAAGCTATTAAAAACCAAAATGTATACATTAGAGGCCCCCTAGTTTGCTAAAAAGGAATAGCCAGAAAAATTTAAGTACAAAGGAAAAGTAGTGGTAGGAGAAAGGTGCTAGGTTACAATATTTCAATAACGTTCAAAAGAGTAAGCACAGATCACTCTGAGAGTTTAGCTACTGTGTATGTAGCATATGTGACTCTAATTTGTTGTTGTCACAAATTTAATTTGAGTATAAGTACCTCAGGGCAAGGACATGGACCTGGTTCTGATCTCACTTACATCAGGGAAAATCAGGAGTAGCTGCATTGAAATAATAGATTCATAGATTATAAAAGACCATTGTGATCATATAGTCTAACCTCCAGGCCATAGGCCTTGGAACTAGAACATATATTTTAAAAAAACATCCAACCTTGATTTAAAACTTCCCAGTGATGTAGAATCCACCATGACCCTTGGTAAGTTGTTCCAATGGTTAACTACCTTCACTGTTAAAAGTGTACACCTTATGTAGAGTCTGAATTTACCTACCTTCAACTTACAACCATTGGACTGTGTTATACCTTTGTGTCTACATTGAAGAGCTCTCGATTATCAAGTTTCTGCTCCCTATTTACCGCTCCCCCAAACTTCGTATCATCTGCAAACTTTATCAGTGATGATTTTATGTTTTATTCTAGGCCACTGATAAAAATGTTAAACAGTGTAGGGCTAAGAACTGATCCCTGTGGGACCCCATTGGAAACACAAGTGCTTTGATGATGATTTGAGGTCCCTTCCAACCCTGATATTCTATGAGTCTATGATTTGCCACTTACAGTTTCATTTTGAGACCAATCCAGTGATGTAACAAGGCCCCAGAGGGCTCTGGTGCAAGAATAGGTTAAGGGCCCCCTTTCTGATTCCAGAATCAAAAATTTTGCTTATGTCCTACATCCCAGCTCCAACATACCCTCCCCCCCAATATTCCTCATAAACCCCACAACTCACCCCACCAGCTCCAACATCCCCCACTCACTCCAACCACATACCCCACAGTCCCCCAAACACTCCCTACTCACCCCATAGCCTACCAACAACTTGCTCTCAGCTCCTCACCCACTGTCCTCTGGACCTTCCTGGCCACTCACTGGCACCCCCCAGCTAACTGCTCCACTCTCATCCTGGCTAGATGGCTCTGCCTTATCCTCACTGCCCAGAGGCTCCACTTGCTCCCATTGCCCATCCTGTGTACACAAGGAATGGGCCAAATTCAAGTGGAGAATGATATTGCAACCTATCACATGGGTCGCAGCACTGCTCAGGTTTGGCTCAGCCCTCCTCCATCTGGTGGAGATGTGGTAGGGCCAAATATGAGTGAGTGGCATTGAACGAGTGGCATCACAGCAGGTAAAGCATACCCCCACAATCTTGTGGGCCATGGCACAACAGTGCCACTTGCACCATTGGAGCTACACACTGCACTTATCAGTTAGCCAGCTTCTAATCCATTTAATGCATGCCAGGCTGATTTGTATCTTGCTAGTTTCTTAATCAAAATGTTGTGTGGTACCAAGACAAATGCCTTACCGATATCTAAATATATTACATCAACATATTGCCTTTATCAACCAAATTTGTAAGCTCACGAAAAAAAGATACTAAATTAGTTTGGCAAATTCTTTTGGGTAGAAGGGTGAGGATAGCTCAGTGGTTTGTGCATTAGCCTGCTAACCCCCCGGGTTGTGATCTCAATACTTGAGGGAACCATCTAGAGCAAAATCAGTACTTGGTTCTGCTAGTAAAGGCAGGGGACTAGACTTGATAACCTTTCAAGGTCCCTTCCAGTTCTATGAGATAGGTGTAGCTCCTCGTTAATAAATATTTTCTAGAAGCCCATGTTGATTGACATTAATTATATTAATTTATTTAATAGTCAAGTTCTTGTATCAGCTGTTGAACCATTTTGCCTGAGGTCAAAATCAGACTGACATGCCTATAATTACCTGGGTCATCCCATTTACCCTTTTTATATACTGGCACAACATTAGCTTTCTTCCAGTCCTGTGGAACTTTCCCACTGTTTCAAAACATTGAAAATTAACAATAATGATACAGTGAGGTCCTTGGCCAGTTCTTTTAAAACTCTCAGATACAAATTATCCTGACCTGCTGATTTTAAAATGCAGAACATTAGCAGCTGTTTTTTAACATTCTCCTGAGTTACTGTTGGAATCATGAGTGTAAATCAGGGGAATCGGAGTCACTGTCTCCCCAAATTGCAAGCCTCAGGCAGGTGCGGAATTTGCCCCTCCTCCCTCATGGTTCCATTGAGCTGATTGGAACTGCCTTCCCAAATACAGAAGTGAAACTATGCCTGTGGAAGGTATTTTACCATCATCATCATATAATATGAATACATCATCCCACTTTTCCCAAGTACAGAACAGAAATATTTCTTGAACGCTTCTGCCTTTTCTGCATGATCATTTCTGTTTAGTAATGGACCACTGTCAATTCACACTGCTGAAAATGGCTTTGAGTTCAGAACTAGACTCATGTCTTTTTAAATGGCTGTAAGCAGTACTGCCAACCTCAGGAGAAACTGGACCTCCACAAATAATAAGATCAGCATAAAAATCTCATTTAGAACCCTCAAAACTAAACATTTATGGTTCTATTTATTTGCCCTCAACTTTCTGACCCTTTAGGATACATTGGGGTCATGGTTTTAAGCCTTCCTCCACAAATGTGAAAATTAGATACGTACTAAAAAAATGAAAGCTAAGATTCTAATATAATCACTTGCCTCCAGGAGCTGGAGCTTTAAGAAAATACACCAAGGCTCTTGAGTTTCATGATGAACCATGAAAGCTGGCAACACTGGTAAAGCAGAGACAGTGCTGTACAATTAGTAATAATAAAAGTACTAATAATTAGAATTAGGCTCAACCCACAAAAGTCAGTCCTGGATACATATTTTGAACAATGAAAAGTCAGAGATGTTCTGATCTCAGAATTTGGTTCAAGTCCACTTCTATTATGTAGGAAGCATATCTGGCTGGTTTATAGCTCCTTTATGCCCGCAGAACTGGTGTAAAGGTATCATAACCTTAGTCCCAGATTTGGACCTTAGCGTCCAAAATATGGGGGTTAGTATGAAAACCTCCAAGCTTAGTTACCAGCTTGGACCTGGTACCTGCTGCCACCACCCAAAAAATTAGAGTGTTTTGGGGCACTCTGGTCCCCCTGAAAAACCTTCCCTGGGGACCCCAAGACCCAAATCCCTTGAGTCTCACAACAAAGGGAAATAATCCTTTTCCCCTTCCCCCCTCCAGGTGCTCCTGGAGAGATACACAGACACAAGCTCTGTGAAACTACACAGAGACTCCCCCCTCTCTGTTCCCAATCCTGGAAACAAAAAGTACTTTCCTATTCCCCCAGAGGGAATGCAAAATTAGGCTAGCAATCCAACACACAGATCTCCCCGATTTCTTCCTCCCACCAATTCCCTGGTGAGTACAGACTCAATTTCCCTGAAGTAAAGAAAACTTCAACAGGTCTTAAAAGAAAGCTTTATATAAAAAGAAAGAAAAATACATACAAATGTGCTCTCTGTATTAAGATGATACAACACAGGGTAAATTGCTTAAAAGAATATTGAATAAACAGCCTTATTCAAAAAGAAGACAAATCAAAGCACTCCAGCACTTATATTCATGCAAATACCAAAGAAAAGAAACCATAGAACTTACTATCTGATCTCTTTGTCCTTACACTTAGAAACAGAAAATTAGAAAGTAGAACTACTTCTCCAAAGCTCAGAGAAAGCAGGCAGACAGACAAAGACTTAGACACTCAATTCCCTCCACCCAAAGTTGAAAAAATCCGGTTTCCTGATTGGTCCTCTGGTCAGGTGCTTCAGGTGAAAGAGACATTAACCCTTAGCTATCTGTTTATGACACGCCCCCCAAATTGCAGACAGTGGGGAAGCTCACTGGCGGCGATTTCCTTCTAGAACTTGAAAATAAACAGATTAATACAACACATACACCTTTACATATACTCCTAAGTATATAACTAACAGACTTCTACATTTTAAGAACACTTTTTAACTACTGAATTCTGGGAAACTCTCACGGGAGAGTGCATCAGCTACTTTGTTAGAAGCTCCTGTGATGTGTTGAATTTCAAAATCAAAATCTTGGAGAGCTAAACTCCAACGAAGAAGTTTCTTGTTGTTCCCCTTGGCAGTATGAAGCCACTTTAGTGCAGCATGGTCAGTTTGTAGTTGGAACCGCCGTCCCCAAACATATGGGCGTAGCTTTTCCAGGGCGTACACAATGGCATAGCATTCCTTTTCACTGACTGACCAGTGACTTTCCCTCTCAGACAGTTTCTTACTGAGAAACACGACAGGATGGAAGTTGTGATCTGTTGCTTCCTGCATGAGCACTGCTCCTATACCACGCTCAGATGCATCTGTGGTTACTAGGAATGGCTTGTCAAAGTCCGGGGCCCTGAGCACAGGGTCAGACATGAGCATCGCCTTAAGCTGGGTAAAGGCCTTTTGACACTCATCAGTCCACTTAACTGCATTTGGCTGGGTCTTTTTGGTCAGGTCGGTCAGTGGGGCAGCGATTTGGCTGTAGTGTGGTACAAATCGCCTGTAGTATCCGGCCAAGCCTAAGAAGGATTGGACCTGCTTCTTTGACTTTGGGACAGGCCACTTTTGGATAGCATCCACCTTGGCCTGTAGGGGGTTTATGGTTCCTCGACCCACCTGGTGCCCCAGGTAAGTCACTCTGTTTTGGCCTATTTGACACTTTTTGGCCTTAACAGTTAGTCCTGCCTGCCTGATGCGCTCAAAGACCTTTTCCAGGTGTAGTAGGTGTTCGGGCCAGGAGTCTGAAAAAATGGCCACATCATCGAGGTAGGCAACTGCAAATTCTCCCAGTCCAGCTAGTAGACCATCTACCAGCCTCTGGAAGGTGGCGGGTGCATTTCGAAGGCCGAAAGGAAGGACATTGAATTCATACACCCCCGCATGGGTGACGAATGCTGACCTCTCCTTGGCAGGTTCATCAAGCGGTACTTGCCAGTACCCCTTGGTTAAGTCTATTGTAGAGATGAACTGGGCACGTCCCAACTTTTCCAATAGCTCATCGGTACGTGGCATTGGATAGTTGTCCGGACGAGTTACAGCATTTAGCTTACGGTAGTCCACGCAAAAGCGTATTTCCCCATCTGGTTTGGGTACCAGAACCACTGGAGATGCCCATGCACTGGTAGATGAACGGATTATACCCATCTGTAGCATGTTCTGGATCTCCCGTTCTATAGCAGCTTGGGCATGAGGAGACACTCGGTAGGGTGGGGTTCTGATTGGGTGAGCATTACCTGTATCAATGGAGTGGTATGCCCGTTCAGTCCGTCCTGGGGTGGCTGAGAACAATGGGGCGAAGCTAGTGCACAGCTCCTTGATTTGTTGCCGCTGCAGACGTTCCAGGGTGGTTGAGAGGTTCACCTCTTCCACGCCACCGTCTTTTTTCCCATCGTAGAAGACACCGTCAGGCCACTCAGCATCCTCTCCCTGGACTGTAAACTGACAAACCTGTAAGTCTCTGGAATAGAAAGGCTTGAGAGAATTAACATGGTACACTTTAGGCTTTAGTGAGGAATTGGGGAATGCTATGAGGTAGTTTACAGCTCCCAGGCGCTCTTGGACCGTGAATGGCCCTTCCCATGATGCTTCCATTTTATGGGCCTGTTGCGCCTTCAAGACCATAACCTGGTCTCCTACCTTGAAGGAACGTTCTCTGGCATGTCTGTCATACCAGGCCTTTTGCTCTTCTTGAGCATCCTTTAGGTTCTCTCTAGCAAGGGCTAAAGAGTGTCGGAGGGTGCTTTGTAGGTTGCTTACAAAGTCCAGAATGTTAGTTCCTGGAGAAGGCGTAAACCCCTCCCATTGCTGCTTCACCAACTGTAATGGCCCCTTAATCTCGTGACCATACACAAGTTCAAACGGTGAAAACCCTAAACTGGGATGTGGTACAGCCCTGTAGGCAAACAGCAACTGCTGCAACACTAGGTCCCAATTATTGGAGAATTCGTTGATGAATTTTCATATCATGGCCCCCAAAGTTCCATTGAACCTTTCCACCAGGCCATTGGTTTGATGGTGGTACGGGGTGGCAACCAAGTGATTCACCCCATGAGTTTCCCACAGTTTTTCCATGGTCCCTGCCAGGAAATTAGACCCTGAATCTGTAAGGATGTCGGAGGGCCAACCTACCCTGGCAAAGATGTCTGTTAAGGCCAGGCACACAGTGTTAGCCCGGGTGTTACCTAGAGCTACTGCTTCCGGCCATCGGGTAGCAAAGTCCACTAAAGTCAGTACGTACTGCTTTCCTCTGGGCGTCTTTTTTGGGAGAGGGCCCAGAATATCCACAGCTACTCGCTGAAATGGGACCTCAATTATGGGGAGTGGCTGGAGAGGGGCCTTGACCTGGTCTTGAGGCTTACCCACTCTTTGGCATACCTCACAAGACCGGACATACTTGGCAACGTCCTTGCCCATCCCCTCCCAGTGGAAGGACTTCCCCAACCGGTCCTTGGTTCTGTTCACCCCAGCATGCCCACTGGGATGATCATGGGCTAAGCTTAAGAGCTTCCCCCGGTACTTAGTTGGAACCACCAACTGTTTTTGCGGCTGCCATTCTTCCCGGTGTCCACCAGAAAGAATTTCCTTGTATAAAAGTCCTTGGTCTATAACAAACCGGGATCGATTAGAAGAGCTGAGAGGCGGTGGGGTGCTCCGTGCCGCCGCCCACGCTTTCTGAAGGCTGTCATCTGCTTCCTGCTCAGTCTGGAACTGTTCCCTTGAGGCTGGGGTCACCAGTTCTTCCTCAGACTGTGGACTTGGGCTTGGTCCCTCTGGAAGCGATGTAGGTGATGGGGTTGTTTCCGTTGCTGGTGAACCGCTCTCCGCTGGTGCACCTGAGGGTATTTCAGGCTCTGGCTGAGCCTTTTGGGTATGGCTGTCTGTTGCTTCTGCCAGTTTTGGCTCGCTGGTGCCCTCTGGCGTTGAGTTTGAAGATGGGGTTGCACTTGCTGGTGCTGGTTGCTGTTCCAGTTCCGGGCCTGGGACTGGAGGTGCTGTGGCTGTTTCAGTGGTTGGCATGGAATCCGGGTCCACTACCTCTGTCTGGGTCTCTGGTAACACAGACGGGGCCTCTGTGGACGGCTCAGGAACAGGAATGGGTCTGGAAGCTTGCCTGGTTTGGCTACGTGTAACCATTCCCACTCTCTTGGCCCGCCTCACCTGGTTGGCCAAGTCTTCCCCCAGTAGCATGGGGATAGGATAATTGTCATAGACTGCAAAAGTCCACATTCCTGACCAGCCTTTGTACTGGACAGGCAGTTGAGCTGTAGGCAAGTCTACAGCTTGTGACATGAAGGGGTAAATTGTAACTTTGGCCTTTGGGTTGATGAATTTGGGGTCAACGAAGGATTGGTGGATAGCTGACACTTGTGCCCCGTGTCTCTCCACGCAGTAACCTTCTTTCCACCCACTCTCAAATTTTCCCTTCGCTCCAAGGGTATTTGAGAGGCATCCGGGCCTGGGGATCTTTGGTGTGATGGTGGTGTAAAGAATTGCACTCGCATGGTGTTCTTGGGACAGTTGGCCTTGATATGTCCCAGTTCATTACACTTAAAGCATCTTCCATCTGATGGGTCACTGGGCCGAGGTGAGTTACTGGAGACTGGTGAGGTTGAAGGGTAGGGTATCTGTGGCTTTACTTGGGTGGTATGTGGGGTCTTTGGCTGTCCTCGGTTGTAGGGTTTATGGTCTGTGTGCCCCCTGGGGTAATCGTTCCCCTTGACAGTAGCTTTCTTGCTTTCTGCCAGTTCCATCCATTTGGCTCCAATCTCCCCCGCCTCAGCGATATCTTTGGGATTTCCATCTTGTATGTACCGTGTGATGTCTTCAGGAACACCATCCAAGAACTGCTCCATTTGTATGAGGAGGTTTAGTTCTTCCAAGGTTTTAATGTTGTTTCCTGTTATCCAGGCCTCATAGTTTTTTGCAATGTAGTAGGCGTGTTTGGGAAATGACACCTCTGGTTTCCACTTTTGGGTTCTGAAGCGCCGACGGGCATGATCTGGGGTTATCCCCATTCGGTATCTGGCCTTGGTTTGAAAAAGTTTATAGTCATTCATTTGCAGCTTAGGCATTTCAGCTGCCACCTCTGCTAAAGGTCCACTGAGCTGTGACCTCAATTCTACCATGTACTGGTCTTCGGGGATGTTGTACCCAAGACAGGGTCTTTCAAAATTTTCCAAGAAGGCCTCGGTGTCATCACCTGCCTTGTAGGTGGGAAATTTCCTGTGCTGTGGAGCAATATTTGGCGCCGGGTTGTTAGGGTTGGCTGGCACATGCAACCCAGCTTTTGCCATCTCCAGTTCATGTTTTCTCTGTTTTTCCTTCTCTTCATTCTCTTTTTGTTGTTTTTTCCATTTCTTTTTGGTGTTTTTCCATGTCTCGGCGGTGGGCCGCCTCTTCTTCTGCTTGTTTCCTTTGGTAGGCCAACTCTTCTTCTTCTAGTTTTCTTTTGTGTGCTGCCTCTTGGGCTGCCTGTTCTCTTTGGAAGGCTGCCAGTTTCATGCTTTCTTCCTTTTCTTTCATCTCCATCTGTCGCCTGTGTTCAGCTTTTTTGATTTGTTCTTCGGCCTCAATTTTTGCCTTAGAAGTCATGGTTCCTGTTTTCTTGTGTTGGGGTGCCCTCCGGTGTTTATCTTCTGAACTGCAGGTTCTGTTGCCTCCTGAAGTCTGCCTAGCAACAGTGCTTTTTTCCTTTTCTCTCTCTAGCTAATGTTCAATGAAAGGAAACCAGAAAAACCACTTTATTTGCATGCATATAAGTGCTGGTACTTGCCTCCTAATGGGAGGGCTATTGCATGACAAAAGACCCTTAACAGTTTGGTAATGGCTTCTTGCTTATTATGCAAGCCACAAACTGCCAGAGAGAGCAGAAAAAAAAAATTCTCTCTGGTTCCCTTTTAAAACCAACTGTTTCTCTCTCTGCTAAAAAGCCCTTAGCAGAGAAAAGAAAAATATAATATTCCTACTGGCTTCTTGATTCTGTCTATATCCCACCACTGCTACACCATATCATAACCTTAGTCCCAGATTTGGACCTTAGCGTCCAAAATATGGGGGTTAGTATGAAAACCTCCAAGCTTAGTTACCAGCTTGGACCTGGTACCTGCTGCCACCACCCAAAAAATTAGAGTGTTTTGGGGCACTCTGGTCCCCCTGAAAAACCTTCCCTGGGGACCCCAAGACCCAAATCCCTTGAGTCTCACAACAAAGGGAAATAATCCTTTTCCCCTTCCCCCCTCCAGGTGCTCCTGGAGAGATACACAGACACAAGCTCTGTGAAACTACACAGAGACTCCCCCCTCTCTGTTCCCAATCCTGGAAACAAAAAGTACTTTCCTATTCCCCCAGAGGGAATGCAAAATTAGGCTAGCAATCCAACACACAGATCTCCCCGATTTCTTCCTCCCACCAATTCCCTGGTGAGTACAGACTCAATTTCCCTGAAGTAAAGAAAACTTCAACAGGTCTTAAAAGAAAGCTTTATATAAAAAGAAAGAAAAATACATACAAATGTGCTCTCTGTATTAAGATGATACAACACAGGGTTAATTGCTTAAAAGAATATTGAATAAACAGCCTTATTCAAAAAGAAGACAAATCAAAGCACTCCAGCACTTATATTCATGCAAATACCAAAGAAAAGAAACCATAGAACTTACTATCTGATCTCTTTGTCCTTACACTTAGAAACAGAAAATTAGAAAGTAGAACTACTTCTCCAAAGCTCAGAGAAAGCAGGCAGACAGACAAAGACTTAAGACACTCAATTCCCTCCACCCAAAGTTGAAAAAATCCGGTTTCCTGATTGGTCCTCTGGTCAGGTGCTTCAGGTGAAAGAGACATTAACCCTTAGCTATCTGTTTATGACAAAAGGGCAACAGAGAATCAGACCCAAAGGCCTTTCAAGTTGTCCCCTCGCTCTTGCTACTTGTATTTCTGAGCACAACGATTGTTGGGAAAAGTCAGCATCTCAACTGAGCCATGCATCTCAAAACATCACACTCCTATTTTGTTACACAAGAAATACAGAACAGGGGAAATCAAGCTACTGCATTCACACACTCTCCTCTAAATAGTTTCCTTCTGATCCTAAATACATTCCACACACATAAGTCCCAGCTGAAATGAATCCATATTGTGTTTCCACGAGGACTGTAGGATCAAGCCCTTAGAAAAAAACAAAAAACTAGCACAGGTAAAAATGTTTATCACCAAAAGGGTAAATGTAAAAGCTCCTCCTCATGTTCTCATCATCATCTTGTTAGTTTCCAGAAATGTCCTGCTGTTTCTTCAACACATTTATTTAATTCATTTGTTTTATTGACTTTACATAAGTTACAATTTACTACTTACTGATCTTAATTGTGGCGTATTCCATATGTTCATTACACTTAGCCCGGACTTGGTCGGTTTCCCTCCCCTCTTCAGCCTCATAGGAACCTCTCTGCTTTAACTTGTGGCGGCAACAATCCTAATCCAGTGTATCAAACCAAATGAAACCCAACAGAATCAAGGTTTTGTTGTTTGTTTAGTACTGGAATTTGTGAAAAGTTTAAGGAATTTATGTTATCAGGTATCAATATAGTAACTATAATGCAGAGAGCCAGTTTTCATATGAAGATCATTTACTAGGACTAAGCAAAAGGAAAACTGTCGAGAAAGGGGGAAAACACACATTTTAAAAGATATCATTACGGGTTACAGGTGTAAAATATACCTTACCTTCCATTTGTTTCAGTTCCATGCATAAAAGTGCTCCAAATTCTGAGTATTCATCAAAGGGGCTTTGTTTCGTTTTTAGAAAACAATGATTCCTGCCATTTCATCACTGAGAAATTTACAACTAAACAAACAAACTCAAACAGGGTGACCACCTCTTGGACAGGACTTACTAAAGCACACTGTGAGCTCCCTCTGCTGGGCCATGCAGCTGCAGTGAACACTGCTTTGGGAGTTGTGCTGAAATGATGAGTGATGTTGAGACACAAAAGGCAGGCTATTTTTAAATGATAAATCACTGCAAAAGTTACAGTTGTGGAAAAAACCCACACAGTGTTGCTAATTTCAGCTCTCTTTGTAATAAAGACATTTTCAAATGACAATTGGATGCCAAACTCCCTCTTTGAAAGTCTCCCTCTAAAAATTAGGCAGAAGTTGCCCAGTGGAAAAGGGCTGAATCAGTAGAGAAAATGTTTCAAGTGTCAGAGGCCCAGATCCCTAAATACCTTTGGGGATCTGAGCCAGACACCCTTATAGTCTGTGAAAAAAAAATCTACAAAAATATAATCAACGGTGTTCTTTTAATGAAAGGTACCAACTAAAATAAGCAGTGACAAATTAACAAAGCTAATCACCCAAGCCCATCTGACTAAAAATGCTAAGGCTTTGTCTACACAAATATGTTTTCCAGTATAATCTAAGATGTGAATTTAAACCAATATAGTTATACTTGTATAAGACCCCTGTGACCACTCCTATTCCGGTATAAGATTGCCCTTTTTGGGCGTTTATTTTATGTTACTTGGGAAGGGATTTAAGATAAACTGAAAAAAAGCACTCCTATACTGGGGCAAGAGTGTCCACATGGGAGTTTTTACCAGTATAACTGGTAAAGCTTTCCCATGTAGATAAGGCCTTACATCATCAAAAGAGTAGCTGTTTTTCTTGACTAGGAGGTAAATATTGAACTACTCAAATTAGAATATTGTTAATTAATCTTAATCTTAAATGGTGACATAGTGCTTGGTACTGTTGAAGGCACTAAATAACCCAAAACACATTGCCTCTCAGAGTTTACAATCAAAGCCCAAGGCCCGCAAAGATGTACGTGTGTGCTTAACTTTACACACTACGTGTTATATATTGTGAGCAGTCAGTCCCATGTACACACTAAGAATCATCCCATTGGCTTCAATGGGATGACTCACACTCACAGTACAGAAAGTTAAGGGTATAGCTACGCTTAAGACATGATAGCAGCACACTGTAGCACTTCAGTGTAGACACTTGCTATAGCAACAGGTGGGGTTCCTCCATCACTGTAGTTAATCCTCCTCACCAAGAGACGGTAAGGTCACCTAGCACTTTTAGATAATGTTTTCACCTCTTAGCTCACCAGGGGATAGCTCGGCATAGCTACATCTCTCGGGGTGTAGATTTTTCACACCCCTCATATAGCTGTGTCAATGTAAGTTTTCAGTGTAGCCCACCCCTAAGTATCTACACAAGGCTTTGCAGGATCGAGGCCTATATAGAAAAACACCACAAACTGGACATAAAGTGCACTCGGATGGCCAAAGAGCAGATTTATACAGTGCATAGATTTACAGAAACAAATTAGAGAGAAGATTACAGCATTTTTACTGACATGTATTAGTAACGAAGGGCTTAGATGATAACTTGTAATAATGCATCCAAAGTGATCCAAAATCATCTTAGATGGCAAGGTGACAGGAACCATAAAAGAAGCTAGATCCTTGGCACGTGGATCCCTATTTTGCAATGTTCTGCATGTGGGTGGACCCCTGTCTGCCCACAAGCCGCACTGACTTCAGTAGGACTTCATGCAGGTGGAGGGGTCTGCCTGCGTACATCACATTACAGGACTGAGGCCTTATAGAGCACTGTATATTTTCAAAGTGCTGTGCCATATTAATTAACTAATCCTATAATAAGCCAATAGTTTAGAAGAAGGCCCCAGCCTGAATGTGATAGGTGTGCATTTATTGCAATCATTACAGACTTAGGACAAGATCCTGCAGGCAACCATGTGCTTAGTTTTCCTGACATGTTCACTCTCATTAAGGTCAGCAGGAGCTGGAACAGGTCCTTAAGCAATAGTGATTTCCAGGCTAGGGTGACCAGATGTCCCACTTTTGAGTCTTTTTCTTATATAGACTCCTATTATCCCTCGCCCCCTTTCCTGATTTTTCACATTTGCTGTCTGGTCATCCTATTCCAGGCTTGGCATTTCCGGGCCCTTACCATTGCTAGCCCTTAACATAGGCCCTCACCGGCTAACGTTTATGCATATCCTGTACACAGTTTTATCCAGGTGGCTATAATCCTTCAAAAAGAGCCTTTACATTGAAAAGACTTCAGAGGGCTACTTGTGTAAATAAGGTTTCATGAATGTTTGTAGGAGCAGGGGCCTGCCAGAGCCTGGAATTGTTGTTATAAATAAACAGTGACAACATTAAGATGGGAAGGGACACTCCGCAGGCATTGGCACTGTATTAAGCACTCTGAGACCCAGGCATGACAAATGCCATGCACGAACCACTCCTTATTCTGCTATTAGTGGTGAGGGACCTGCCTGTTGCCACGTGGCCATGGTAGTCCCTTCACAGGAGACTTCAGTACTGCCCGAGTGGCCGCTCAGCTCCTGCCTGGGCTTGAAACCCGCCAGCAGTTTGCTGAGCCGCAGCAGGCACGGCGTGAGCAGCGCTGATGCGAAACAGGTGTGGAGCTGGAGTGGGCGGCTTCCCCCCAGCAGCACAAGGTTCAATCAGCGCCGCCTGCTCCCCGCCGTAATGCAATAAAGCCGGGAGCGGGAATCAGCTGTTGCTGAGCTGCATCGAAGGGAGCTGGAACGGGAACTATTGTAGCGAGGGACTTTTTTTCTTTAACATAAAGCGTAGGACGTTTAAAAACAAACCCTCCCTGCTGAGTCTGCAGAGCGCGGAGAGGAGCTTGTGCCTGAGCTAAACTTTGAGCCGGTCACGAGACTTCCCAGCTCTCTGGCTGCGGGGGAGTGGGGGGTCGGGTTTCTCGCCTGAGTCACCCCGGGAGCCAGCAGCGCAGAGCCCCGCGTGCAGAGCTTAGGTAAGGGGGAGATGTGCGGGAGAGGGGCTTCGAGCCCCCTACACCTGGCACCCAGCGGGATTGGGGGGAGGGGTGAGGCCGCCTGATGGAGAAAATCAAAGCGATTTCCTCGTGGGTGGTTCCTGACTCAATCTGCCACTGCGGGAATTAGAGCTCTGCAGATGTGCCTGCCGCGGGATCTGTGTGTGTGGCGAAACGCGCATCACTTTTTCCAGTCTCCGCTCTCTTGGCTTGTCTAGTGTTCCAGGCAAACAGCTGTGGCGTAACAAACACAAACAGCTGCTCTGGGGCTGCAGGCTGGTCGGGAGCTGTGCAGGGCAGCCTCGGGGCTCCTTTCAGTCCTGCTCGGGATGGAGTAGGCCCCTGGTATAGTGAGAATCCGGGGAATATACTGATCATTTAAAATCTCCGTTGACATCTTCCCTCTCGTTCCTGTGGGAGGAACGGAGAAGTAACCCCTAAGCAGCCTCCAGGGTGCCTAACTTCCCCGCGCTTCTGCTGATGCATTACCCAAGCGTTAGGCTCCTGGTTGGGCCAGTTCTGTGAAGTAACACAAAGCTCACTTCAATAAATGGCTGATGTGGCGGACTCACTGGCTGACAACCAAATCAGAATGCTCTTTGCATGAGGGAAGAGCCAGCTAGGATCTCTCATGTTGACACTGCATCTCCCTTGCTAATGTCAGGTAAAAGACACAGCATTGTTAGCCTACCCAACTGTCATGATCTTCCATTACAGTCTAGGAAAGAGACTACATTGCACTGCAGTCAGTGGAAGGGAGGGCTGAGAGGACACACATACTTGCTTAAGAAGCTAAACAGAGCTGTAGTTCAAGCAGACTAAAATCATCCTAGCAGTGTTGCCTGGTGCTGCTTAAACTTCCTAAAATGGACTCTCCTTTCTATACGGAGATCTTGCCAACCTGGATTTGCTCTGCACCCCTTTTGCATTGAGCTTCTCTGTCTGCCCAATGAAGGTGGGGGGGGGGGGGAGAAAGTGCCCCAGGTGTGTTTAAGTAGCTACTAATCTTCATGTGTTCCTATGCCCTCATTAACTCCTGGATCTCACTCCTTTTTCTTCCAAGACTAGGTTGCCTGTCCCCATCTGTTCTCATTTGCCAAAAGTGTGCTGTGTGGTCTGAAGTCAGTGACAAAAGGGTGCAATCCAGGAAGGTGCTTAGGAGCCTAACCCATTTTTAGGCCCCACTGTGATCCACAAAACTCCCACTCAGCTGCTTGTGTAGGTGCTTATATTTTTACCTCTGGCTAGGTATACTGCAGTCTTGCTTTAGGCACCTGTCTCCTGCCTGAGCATGCCTGCTGCTGCCTAATGATAGGCATCTGGATGTCCAGCCTGAATCCTTGAGCGATTTGTGAACTGGGGAAGGTAGGTGTACAGCCCTCTAAGTCATGTATAGGGCCTGATCTAGTAGGTGTGCTCAGAGGTCACTTACCAGATCAGCCCCCTCAAGGAAGTTCACACAAAACAGCTGGTGGTGGGAGGAAAGAGGAGGAGAAGGACCTTCCTTTTTAACTTTTGGCCTAGTGCATAGGGTACTCACCCAGACTATGGGAGATTCTGATATGGGGTCCTCACTAGCTCTCCTGCTGAAGCTGTTCCACTGTAATTAAGTAACTGAACAATATTTCATTAGGCCAGTGAAAATGAGTGACTGTGTCCCAGAAGTTTGGGCAGTCACCTGAGAGGTGGCAGGTGCCTGGTCTAATCCCTTCCCCTCAGGAGGAGAGGGAACTTAACCAGGGGGGTCTCCCATATGGTGGGTGAGTCCCCCTATGCACTAGGCTCAAGATTATAAGGGAGGTGTCCTGCTGTTGCTGTTTCAGGCTCTGCATGTGTGTCTTCCCCTGGCGCCTGTCTCTCTGAGAGGGGTGTGGCTTAACACATGCCCCTCTCATTGGTGTCTTGCATTGGCTAGTTTAGGTGGCTCCCCACCTAGCTTTGTGGATCAGTCTCTGCCACCTCTCCCCCCATTCATTGTATAGGAAACTAAGTGCCTAACTCAGGCTTTGTGGATCAGTGTTGTTCCTGTGATTGGTGTCATCCGTCCCGGCACCTAAAAGCTAGGGGCCATGATGCTCAGCATCAGAATGGTTAAGTCCCTTTATGGATATGGGCAGAAGTCCTCAGTGGTCCAGTTTGAAACTACACCTCTATTCTCTTGAAATACAAATGCTCAATTTAATATTGCTTTAAACATCCCTGAAGAAGCTACACACTTCATGGATATTAACATCATTAATGATAAGAAAACTAGAGACCGTGTTTAAGTTGTACTTGGGTAGTCCATGATGGATTTAAGGAGTAAACCAGAAATTCTAATATAAATTGGGTGCTTCTGGAATGTATTTGAACTTATTTTTTACGATTTCTGGGTCACTTTTAGATGAGAAACACTTAAGTCTGTACTGTTTTTTTCCACGCATTATATGGTTTAAAGGAGAAGATAGATAAAACATCTGCCATTTGGGATAGATACAAGCCTGATAGAAAGCTCTAAAAATTACTTAACTTTAGTATACAGCAGAACCTTGGTTACAAACATCAGAGTTATGAACTGACTGGTCAACCACATCTCATTTGGAACCCAAAGTACAGTACACAATCAGGCAGCACAGAGACAACCAAAAAAGCAAATACATTACAGTACTGTGTTAAATGTAAACTACTAAAAGGAAGTTTTTTTTAGGTGACAAGGCAAGGAAATTGTTCCTGTGCTTGTTTCATTTTTCTTCTGCATAGTAAAGTTTCAAAGTCAATGTTCACTTTTGAACTTTTCAAAGAACCATAATGTTCAGTTACAAACACTTCAGAGTTAGAAAAACTTCCATTCCCTGGTGGGCTGGGCCAGTTTGTTTACCTGCCATGTCCGTAGGTTTGGCCGATTGCGACTCCCACTGGCCACAGTTCGCTGCTCCAGGCCAATGGGGCCAGTACATCCCTCGGCCCACGCCGCTGCTCCCATTGGCCTGGAGCCATGATTGGTCTTACCTGTGGATGCAGCAGGTAAACAAACTGGCTCGAGCCGCATGCCAGAGGTTGCTGACCCTTATTCTGCTGTACTAGACCCCAGTTCTGCAAGGTACTTGTGCATGTGGTTAACTCTCTAAGCACATCAGTAGAAGTACTCATGCTTAGTGCTTTCTGACTTAGGGATATAAATCTATGTAACTTCAGGAATGAAGTAGAAGATTTTTCTGAATGTTTAGATTAAACTTGTCTGTGAAACTCCTATAATGGATGCTAGTGCAAGTAATACAGTAATGTGAAATGTTTTGAAGGAATAACCTGTTTCCTTTTTCTAGATGCATTCTCTTTAAGAGCAACAGAACTGGAAAGAGCAAAATGACGACAACTGTGAGATATGAACAAGGGTCAGACCTGCCAGAAGCTGATGGGTGAGTAGTCCATCAGAAACCTAGCCAGTAGTAATTACAGAACTTAAGTACAGTGTATAACCTCTTGTCTGTCCATTTTAGGATTTCCTTAATGCTCATCAATATAGTATGTAAGCACTTCCAAGTGGAAATGAGTTTTTAGTTGAAATCTCTGCACTTAAAGGGAGGCTGCTGCCATTATATGTACAGTATATAATTTTACTATACAAAGTGTGTGTTTCATGAGGAGTAGAGTGGCAAGTTTAGGGAGAACATACTTAAAATTGCCAATTTTATATAACATGTAGAATCAGAACTGGAAGGGACTTCGAGAGGTCATCTAGTCCAGTCCCCTGTATTCATGGCAGGACTATATTATAAGTGGTATATAAGTACATAAAGAAACATTTAAGAATCAGAACTGAAGGGTCTTCATATAGGTATACTAAGATTCTGTTGGGAAGGATATAGTATATCTAGTCTGTGGCAGGCATGGTGATCTTATTCCATCTTGATGGCTTTCTTGCATTTGTCAGACTACTGAACTAAAAAATTACAGAGAAATTAACTACATCTTCCTTTGAGGGGAATTAAGTCTATTGTACATGAAAGACTAAACTCTTATCCAGTAACACTGATGCCATTTACTAAAGCTATGATAGCAGTTGATCTGGAATTTCTAATTTACTGCCTAGTAAATTAGGATGGGCAGCAAGCTTAACTCTGAATTTCCATGCTTCAGTACGTTGGAGATGGTCTTGCTCCTTACCCTTCCATTCCCAAAGATGTTCCTATCCCTGATGGAGTTCAAACAAAACTGGAAAGGCAGCTTTTCAGAAGCAGCCAGTTCTACTTGCACTTTTAAAAATTGCTCTAGGCTAGAACAAGGCCCATTGTGGAACCAATGAAAAGGTTGCTTCTGCTTCACTTGTGAAGACATGGCAAGATTACATGCTCTTGTGCGTATCTGTGGCACTATAGCCCTGACTTTAGCAAAGCATTAAGCTTGGATGGGATCCACAAAGACTTGACTGTTGCAACTTTTAGGTGCCTAGAAAAGGACAAGAACAGCACTGCAATCCACAAAGCTGAGTTAGGCACCTAGGCTCCCTATACCAGGGGTGGGCAAACTTTTTGGGCCAAGGGCCACATCTGAGTGGGGAAATTGTATGCAGGACTGGGGCAGGGGATTGGGGTGCAGGAGGGAATTCGGGGTGTAGGGGGGTGGTGCAGTGTGTAGGAAGAGGCTCAAAGCCAGGGTGCAGGGTGTATGAGGGGGCTCAGGGAAGGGGGTTGAGGTACAGGAAGGGTGCAGACTGCAGGATGGGGCTCAGGGCAGGGCACTGGGGTGCAGGAGGGGTGTGAGGTGCAGGCAGGGGGCTTAGGGAAGGGAGTTGGGGGGCGGGAGAGGTTTGAGCTCTGGCCTGGTGCCGCTTACCTAAAGTGGATCCGAGGTGGCAGTGGCACACACCGGGGCCGTGGCAGGTTCCCTGCGTGCCTGCCCTGTCCCTGCACTGCTCCAGGAAGTGCTGCAGCCTCTGGGGGAGGAGGCGTGGAGGGCTCTGTGTGTGCTGTCCTTGCTGTGCCTCCAGGTACCTCCCCCGAAGCTCCCATTGGCCAAGGTTCCCCATTCTCGGCCAATGGGAGCTGTGGGGGGCAGTGCCTGGAGGAAAGGGCAATGCACATGGAGCCCTCTGTGTGCCCCCCCAGGCCGCTTCCGAGAGTGGTGCAGGCCTGTGGCACCATGGGGGGGGGGGTGGCAATCCCATGAGCCAGATGTGGCCCGCGGGCTGTAGTTTGCCCACCCCGCTTTATACAATGTGGTGTATATAGTCTTAGAACATGATCCACAACAGCTAGCCTGCTAGGCAGGGAGCCGCCTAAGCTAGCCAATGGGGAAATGTGGCTGAGGGGTGTGTTAAGCCCTGCCTCTCTTGAGATAGAGGCCTATCTCTGCTTAGGGATCCATGAACAGGAACCAACTCCCTGGAGGGCATTTCTTGTGGGAATGAGTTGGGTTCTTGCCTGGCTGCACACAGAACGGTGGATTTGGAGCAGGGAGGAGGTGCAGCTGCCACTGTCCACATTATAACTTTTAGCCCAGTGCTTAGGGCACCCATCTGGGATGTGGGAGACTCAGGTTCAGTCCAGCCTCTCTGCCAGAGGGGGGAAGAAGACTTGAATGGGGGTCTCCCACCTCTCAGGACTGTGCTCTAACCACTAATGTGTGGGATATTCTGCTGTGAGGATCCCTCAGCCTCTCTCCTGTTGAAGGTGTTAGTATGTTGAAATAGTTGCTGGGCAGGAGGATGTGGCAATGACTCCTCAATCCAGTGGTTGGGGCAGCTGCCTGGGATGTGGGAGACCCTGGGTCCAGGCCCTCTGCTCAGTCACTTTCATTATTTATCCATTATTGAAGAGCTTCAACAGGAGAGATGTGGGGCTCCCACATCAGAATATCCCATAGCTCAGTGGTTAGAGCACTTTAACTCTTTTTGGGGCTACCCATGGGGTTCAGGATGAAGTGCTACCTCCTGCTTACTGCAGAGGAGTCTTGGCTGTGCCCTCAGGGGGAAACTTGCTCAACACTACCAGCTGCCAGCAACACCAGTGCCCCACTCTGGGCTCTGCAGGGCTTGCTCTTTCCGTCTGCAAGCTAGCAACTTGCGTGTCCCAGCACTTAGCTCCTTCAGTGAGTCCTTTGGGGCCTAGCAGAGTGACTCTATGGCAATAGTTAACCAGCAGTGTTCTGCTTTGGCTCTAGGCACAGATCCCTCCAACCTGTTTTTACATCCCACTTGAGCGCCCAGTCCCTCAACTTCTGGACCCTTGCAATGAACACAGATTGGCTACCTCTGTGGAAGCAGTGCCCCTCATTCACTAGCATCACCTCAGTTCAATGATGTCCTTAGCATGCAGCACTTAATTGTGTTTATAGTAAAACTAAACAGAAGTTTCTGAAAAAGCTTAAGATAAAGATTGAAATAGAAGCAAGTGTAAGGACTGGAAACATATGATTGATAAGACAAACATAAAATGCACTCTAGAGCCTATACTTATTCACAGGTCCCTTCCTTTCCAGTCTAATAAGGTATTTCTTACCCAGTGTCAATCCATACAGCACTTCTCCAGTCGAGAGAGCTAGATTCCATCTTTCATGTGTAGGATGACCAGACATCCTGATATAAGCAACTATATTCCTTCCCCACACTGAAAGTGTCCTAATTTTTCACACTTGCTATCTGGTCACTCTGTTCATGAGATGCTCACGTTGGCAGAATGTTGTCTTTGTAATGGAGAAAAGGGTACAAGATGGTATCTATTTATGCAGTTCGACTCTTATCTAACAAAACACCCTGATTATTGCCTTCAGTTCATCCTGATGGTTCCGTCTTTCAAGGTCTTTATAAAGCACAAATGAGCCCAAGAGAGGCCTAAGCCCGCACCTCATTTAGACTCTAAACCCTTGGCTGGGCTGGATGGAAAGATGTCAATTGTTCTCACTCTTGACTGAGTTAGCTCTGAGAACCACCCTGCCCCAGGTGACTAGTTTCACCTCCATCAGCTCTGGAACATGCTATTTTACATAACTCGTGAAATAGCATCTGTCCATACATCCCACAATACCATGACAACCTGTGTTAATAGCTTTTGGCAGAGACCACATGTAGCCTCCTTCTCACTTTGGTGAAATGTTGTGAAGATGGTGATCACAGGGAAAACATGCCAGTCTATGCAAGCTCCTGAGCACACCTACCAGATTGGGCTCTGCACAGGAGTTAGGCAGGTGAATGCCTGTATTCTCCTGGGTTGGTTTGAGAGTTGGGCATCTGGATGCCTAGAGTGAGCAGCTGGGCACGTGCTCAGAGGCAGAAACATGGGTTCCTGAGGGATTTTTACTGCAAAACTAGGTGCTGTGCAAGTTTATGGATCTACAGGGTTCAGCAGGAGTTTTGTGGATCCAAAACTTGAATTTAGGTGCCTATGTCTGGGGCTTAGGCACCTAAGTGCCTTTGTGCATCTTGGGCTATGCATATGCTTAAGTAGGGTGACTTGATGTCCTGGTCAAACCAGATACTTTGGTTAAAAAGGAATTCTGACAGCTCTGGTCAGCACTGCTGACTGGGCTGTTGAATGTCTGGTTTGCGGCACCGCAGCGGGGCTGGCAGGCTCCCTGCTAGTGCTGTGTGGCTCCTGAGTCCAGAAGCAGCTGGCATGTCTGGCTCCTAGCCTTAGGGGCTACCAGTGGGGAGGTCTGCATGCTGCCCTGCCCATGAGTGCAGCTCATTGGCTGGGTCAGGCCAGGGGAGTAACTGGCACTGTGAGCACTAAGCAGGCAGCTGTGGAGGGGTTGTGTGGCACGCACCTCTCCACTGCTGCCTGGCCCTCTCTCCTCTTGTGGCTGGGCTCGAGCTGTGGCACATATCCTGCTGAGAACCATGGGCTGTTGCCCCATTGCAGGCAGGACTGGCACTAGGGGTTTGAGTGCCCTAGGCGCATGGCCATTTTGCTGCCCCCGCAGCTCCGGTGAGCTGCTGCAGTCGTGCCTGCGGGAGGTCCACCGGAGCTGTGCGAGCAGCCAACGGTCCGCAGGCACAACTACGGCAGCTCCACCGGAGCCGCGGACCCTCTGCAGCCACGACTGCGGCAGGTCCACCGGAGCCACCTGCCGCCCCCTCCAGCAAAATGCCACCCACCAATAATCCTGGTGCCCTAGGTGGTTGCCTAGGCTGCCTAAATGCAAGCGCCAGCCCTGATTGCAGGTACCCAGGAGTTGGAGGTATGTATATCCCCATCTCCAAATGCTGTGAATGGGGATGCACCTCTACCCCTGTCATTGCATCGCACCACATCACTACATACCTCCCTGTCCCATCCCAGCCCTGTACCCCTTGCAGTGCTCTCCCACCCATCCTTTCCACCTTCCAGAGCTGCTATCCCCCCTATCCCATTCACCTCCATACACTGCTGCACTCCCATTATGTCCCTATACACCCCTGTTCCCCCACATCCTCATGCACTTGTAGCCTTCTGCCTCACCCTGCATCCCCATCTGCCCCCCACACCCCTCCTCTGCTTCACTGCCCCCACACGTCCCACCCTGCTCTTGCCCTTGGCCTCTTTCCCTTCCCATCCCCCAACTTTTCCCCGCCAGTCCACCCTCACCCAGCCAGGAAGGGAGGATTTAGGCAGCCCCTGAAAGTGTCTGTGTTGGCAAGTTAAGAAACACAGTAAAAACTAAAAAAGACCCACTATGGCTTGGCTTAACCATGTAAAAGAAGCAGTGAGAGATCAAGACTTACTTTAAAAAGTGGAAGTCAAATCCTAGTGAGGCAAATAGAAAGGAGCATAAACACTGCCAAATTGAGTGTAATAAGAAAAGCCGAAGAGGAGTTTGAAGAATGGCTAGCCAAAAACTCCAAAGGTAATAACAATGTTTTTTTAAGTACATCAGAAGCAAGAAGCCTGCTAAACAACCAGTGGGGCCCCTTGATGATCAAGATACAAAAGGAGCGCTTAAAGATGATAGTCATTGCAGAGAAACAAAATGGATTCTCTGCTTCAGTCTTCACGGCTGAAGATGTTAGGGAGATCCCCAAACCTGAGCCGGCTTTTGTAGGTGACAAATCTGAGGAACTGTCATAGATTGAAGTGTCACTAGAGGAGGTTTTGGAATTAATTGATAAGCTCAACATTAACAAGTCACCAGGACCAGATGGCATTCACCCAAGAATTCTGAAAGAACTCAAATGTGAAGTTGCGGAACTATTAACTAAGATTTGTAACCTGTCCTTTAAATCGGCTTCGGTACCCAATCACTGGAAGTTAGCTAAAGTAACGCCAATATTTAAAAAGGGTTCTAGAGGTGATCCCGGCAATTACAGACCAGTAAGTCTAATGTCGGTACTGGGCAAACTAGTCGAAACAATAGTTAAGAATAAAATTGTCAGACACATAGAAAAACAAACTGAGCAATAGTCAACATGGTTTCTATAAAGGGAAATAGTGTCTTACTAATCTATTAGAGTTCTTTGAAGGGGTCAACAAACATGTGGACAAGGGGATCCAGTGGACATAGTGTACTTAGATTTCCAGAAAGCCTTTGACAAGGTCCCTCACCAAAGGCTCTTATGTAAATGAAGCTGTCATGGGGTAAAAGGGAAGGTCCTTTCATGAATTGAGAACTGGTTAAAAGACAGGGAACAAAGGGTAGGAATTAATGGTATATTCTCAGAATGGAGAGGGGTAACTAGTGGTGTTCCCCAAGGGTCAGTCCTCAGACCAATCCTATTCAATTTATTCATAAATGTTGTGGAGAAAGGAGTAAACAGTGAGGTGGCAAAGTTTGCAAATGATACTTAACTGCTCAAGGTAGTTAAGACCAAAGCAGATTGTGAAGAACTTCAAAAAGATGTCACAACTGATTGTTGTGGCAAATGAAATTTAATGTGGATAAATGTACAGTAATGCACATTGGAAAAAATAACCCCAACTATACACACAATATGATGGAGTCATCGTGGATAGTTCTCTGAAGATATCCATGCAATGTTCAGAGGCAGTCAAAAAAGCAAACAGGATATTAGGAATCATTAAAAAGGGGATAGAGAATAAGACTGAGAATATATTATTGCCCTTGTATAAATCCATGGTACACCCACATCTCGAATACTGTGTACAGATGTGGTTCCTCATATCAAAAAAGATATACTGGCACTGGAAAAGGTTCAGAAAAGGGCAACTAAAATGATTAGGGGTTTGGAGCGCCTCCCATATGAGGAGAGATTAAAGAGGCTAGGACTCTTCAGCTTGGAAAAGAACAGACTAAGTGGGGATATGATAGAGGTATATAAAATCATGAGTGATGTGGAGAAAGTGGATAAGGAAAAGTTATTTACTTATTCCCATAATACAAGAACTAGGGGTCACCAAATGAAACTAATAGGCAGCAGGCTTCAAACACATAGAATGAAGTTCTTCACACAGCACAGTCAACTTGTGGAATTCCTTGCCTGAGGAGGTTGTGAAGGCTAGGACTAAAACAGTGTTTAAAAGAGAACTGTATACATTCATGGAGGTTAAGTCCATAAATGGCTATTAGCCAGGATGGGTAAGGAATGGTGACCCTAGCCTCTGTTCATCAGAGGATGGAGATGGATGGCAGGAGAGAGATCACTTGATCATTGGTTTACTCCCTCTGGGGCACCTGTCATTGGCCACTGTCAGTAGACAGGATACTGGGCTAGATGGACCTTTGGTCTGACCCAGTTCGGCTGTTCTTATGTTCAAGTGTGTGCACACATGCGTTGTATGCGTGTAAGAGACTGTACCTTTGTATAGGGAGGTGCATGTATTGCTGCATGTGTGTATACCTGTGAATAAAATTTGCAGCCTAACTCTAACTTTTATTCCTTTTGCTGGCTTGCGCACACATTGATATGAAATGTGTGTATTCCCTTCTCTTTTAAAAACTTGTTATGAAGTGAACTGAGAGCTGTGGGTGGCCGTGCCTGCAGATGGTCACCATAAACAAAATGCCTCATGGCCCACCAGCAGATTACCCTGGTGGGCCACATGCCAAAAGTTGCTGACCTCTGTTCTACAGACTTTTTTATAGGTATCCAGACAGGTGCATTTCTACGGTTGTGCTGTATGAATTTGCATTTGGGCTTTGGGAGTGGGCCTTTAATGGACCCATTGCAGCTGTGATGATGTGTGGTCCTGATTCCACATACAAAAATACAATAACTTTAGTGAACAAAAAACATGAAGCTGCTTAAAAAAATGAAGTTTCACTAGGTTTTTCATTGTTCTTTTCCTTCCCACTTCCTTTTTTCTTAAAGTATACCTTTTGATTATTTTGCTGCCAGCTCTAGCATCCTGTAACAAATAAAACCTGAACTTAGCATAATACATCTGTCAAAGCAGTAAATATGCCTATTTGAGCCCTGCAGTGAAAATGAGCATGAGAGGAAAGGGTGGCAGAGAGCAGGGGATAGAATGAGGCAGGCAGGGCTTTGGGGAAAGGACCAGGCAGTTGGCCGGGCAAGGGCATATGGTTTTCTGGCATTAGAAAGTTGGCAACCCTATACTTAAGTGACTTGATTTGGGACCTACATAAATAGGGCATGTAGCAAGATTAATGGCCTACCTCAGGTATCTTGTCACAGTATAAGACAATATTTTTTAAAATTTTGTCCATAGTTTGCTGTGGTATTTAAGCATATGCCATATGCTTGTGTATAGGCACAAGACATGAATCAAACTTTCTACAACAGAGTACAAACTGCCCCTATACCAACTTTAATTTAACAGCACAAATTTTCATAAATGGAAAACTCTAAACAATTTAACACCTTCCCCCCAATAAGACTAAATTACCTATTCCTGATTGGATACTAAATTGTATGATAGCCAGAGACATTTTTGACTGTAATTAAATGTCTTCTGATTGTCAGCTCTCATGTATATTTTACTGCAATTTTATTAATGGGGAAAATAGCAATAACTTAAACAGTATTGCTAACCCTGTAGCTCTTACTCCATCCTGTGCTTTGCTGCGCATTGGGCTACTCATATTTGCCGTCCTTGCTTATAAGCTGCCCTTCTCTACAAATCCTCCCATTTCATGTTGAGGTACTAAAAGTCCAACAATCATGACCTGAAGAGCTCTGTGTAAGCTCAAAGGCTCTCACCAACAGAAGTTGGTGAAAAATCTATTGGAACCACTTTGTCTCAAAAATCATAAATAAGACTTAAATGATAACTTCTAGATAAATCGGTCTTTTTTGCCTTTGCCTTTTATCATTGAGGTTCACGTCTTCAGTCTTCACAACCGTGAGGGCTACAAACTTCTTAAAATGAATGTTGAGACTATTGTTTAATGACATGATGCAGGAGCTGGGGCTTTGAGAACAATACCAGAAACTGCTAGACTTGTAATAAAATCATGGGCATTGGAAAAACTGCTTAAACAAAACAGATAATCCTTACTGGCTAGGGGGCCCAGATCCAAGTCAGTTGAAGGTAGTGATAGGTAAGGTCCCATGGGAATCGAGACTGAGGGGAAAAACAACTGAGGAGAGTTGGCAGTTTTTCAAAGGGACGCTATTAAGGGCCCAAAAGCAAGCTATTCTGATGGTTAGGAAAGATAGAAAATGTGGCAAAAGACCACCATGGCTTAACCACGAGATCTTGCGTAACCTACAAAATAAAAAGGCATCATATAAAAAATGGAAACTCTGTTGGATTAAAGGACAAATATAGGCAAATAACACAGGAATGCAGAGGCAAGATTAGGAAGGCAAAGGCACAAAATGAGCTCAAACTAGCTATGGGAATAAAGGGAAACAAGAAGACTTTTTTTATCAATACATTAGAAGCAAGAGGAAGACCAAGGGCAGGGTAGGCCCACTGCTCAGTGAGGAGGGGGAAACAGTAACGGGAGACTTGGAAATGGCAGAGATGCTTAATGACTTCTTTGTTTCGGTCTTCACTGAGAAGTCTGAAGGAATGTCTAATATAGTGAATGCTTACGGGAAGAGGGTAGGTTTAGAAGATAAAATAAAAAAAGAGCAAGTAAAAAAATCACTTAGGGAAGTTAGATGCCTGCAAGTCACCAGGGCCTGATGAAATGCATCCTAGAATACTCAAGGAGTTAATAGAGGAGGTATCTGAGCCTCTAGCTATTATCTTTGGAAAGTCATTGGAGACGGGAGATTCCAGAAGACTGGAAAAGGGCAACTATAGTGCCCATCTATAAAAAGGGAAATAAAAACGACCCAGGAAACTACAGACCAGTTAGTTTAACTTCTGTGCCAGGGAAGATGATGGAGCAGGTAATTAAAGAAATCGTCTGCAAACACTTGGAAGGTGGTAAGGTGATAGGGAATAGCCAGCATGGATTTGTAAAGAACAAATCGTGTCAAACTAATCTGATAGCATTCTTTGATAGGATAACGAGCCTTGTGGATAAGGGAAAAGCGGTGGATGTGATATACCTAGACTTTAGTAAGGCATTTGATACAGTCTCGCATGATATTCTCCTAGATAAACTAGGAAAGTACAATTTAGATGGGGCTACTATAAGGTGGGTGCATAACTGGCTGGATAACCGTACTCAGAGTAGTTATTAATGGCTCCCAATCCTGCTGGAAAGGTATAACAAGTGGGTTCCGCAGGGGTCTGTTTTGGGACCGGCTCTGTTCAATATCTTCATCAATGACTTAGATGTTGGCATAGAAAGTACGCTTATTATGTTTGCGGATGATACCAAACTGGGAGGGATTGCAACTGCTTTGGAGGACAGGGTCAAAATTCAAAATGATCTGGACAAATTGAAGAAATGGTCTGAGGTGAACAGGATGAAGTTCAATAAAGACAAATGCAAAGTGCTCCACTTAGGAAGGAACAATCAGTTTCACACATACAGAATGGGAAGAGACTGTCTAGGAAGGAGTATGGCAGAAAGAGATCTAGGGGTCATAGTAGACCACAAGCTTAATATGAGTCAACAGTGTGATACTGTTGCCAAAAAAAGCAAATGTGATTCTGGGATGCATTAACAGGTGTGTTGTAAACAAGACACGAGAAGTCATTCTTCTGCTCTACTCTGCGCTGGTTAGGCCTCAACTGGAGTATTGTGTCCAGTTCTGGGCACAGCATTTCAAGAAAGATGTGGAGAAATTGGAGAGGGTCCAGATAAGAACAAGAATGATCAAAGGTCTTGAGAACATGACCTATGAAGGAAGGCTGAAGGAATTGGGTTTGTTTAGTTTGGAAAAGAGAAGACTGAGAGGGGACATGATAGCAGTTTTCAGATATCTAAAAGGGTGTCATCAGGAGGAGGGAGAAAACTTGTTCACCTTAGCCTCCAATGATAGAACAAGAAGCAATGGGCTTAAACTGCAGCAAGGGAGATTTAGGTTGGACATTAGGAAAAAGTTTCTAACTGTCAGGGTAGTTAAACACTGGAATAGATTGCCTAGGGAAGTTGTGGAATCTCCATCTCTGGAGATATTTAAGAGTAGGTTAGATAAATGTCTTTTAGGGATGGTCTAGACAGTATTTGGTCCTGCCATGAGGGCAGGGGACTAGACTCGATGACCTCTTGAGGTCCCTTCCAGTCCTAGAGTCTAGGAGTCTGAGTGCCCTAATGCTAATGAATTAATAGCAAACACTTAAAAGCCCATCATGTTAATATTTGTAGTGTATAAACACACAATGTGTTGAGGCAAATATATTTTGAACTGCTGCATTCCAGGCAATGCTGCCACAAAGCACTCTGATATGCCAGCTAACTATACAAAAATGTAGAATTAATCAGATTCACAATTGCATGATTCTACTATACAATGGCAGAACTGGGTTCTGCACAAAGTTATGCATTTCTTAACCTTTGAATTTCCTGATTTGGACATTAAATGTTAAGGCTATTCTGTCTTTGTGTCTGTCTTATTAAAAGTTTCTGTTCAGAAGAAAGTAATAAAATGAACCATTCAGAAATCTTTAGGAAGGTTAAAAAGTGCTACTCTAGCACATGTTTGATTAGTGCTCTTCCTGTCTCTTCTTTTCCTGTTTGGTATCCTGTTCTGCACAGAAACGTTTCTGTGCTACAATTTTTCTGATGCAATTGCTCATGCACTCTCCACAATTCCTTCCTGTAGTAAGAACTAGGTATTTTGACTAGCTGGAATGGTTTTGTATCCAGGCAGTGCCTGCGCTTTCTGAGCATGTACTCAGTACTAAAACTGTTCTAAACTGGTTCCTGGATTGCTTGCAAATACATATTCTCCAGTAAGCAAAATAGATTTATTTGAATTCACTTTTTGGAGTTTTTGGAATGCTTCTTCTGAAGATTAATGGTGGCTTCCCTTTTTTGTGAGGCATTAATAATCAAGTGTTTTTAAGTAACATGAGCTGCTGCAATGATGTATAGGTGAGTTATCACTTAATTGCTCCATAACACTAATTTCTATGTAAAGTATTAAAATAGTGATACGTTAGAAAACATCTTGGATGTTGTAGTGACCTTTCTGGATCTGGCTGAAAATGCTTGTGAAATTTCACCAAAAAAATTGATAACACTTTCTTACTAGGTCTGGCCGTCACTTTAACATGCTTAGTTCCAAAATTACTTGTAGACACTTACCATTGTCTAAACACAATATCTGGCTGAAATTTTAGTACATCAGGATCTGATCTGAGTTCTCATTTCTTCTAAACACTCAATTCTAAGCTTTTCAGAGCAGCCTGTTCCTTAGGCATTGGGGCAGCAATTAAATAAAAGGGTAGAGATGTTGTCTTTGCAGCAAATTACTGCACCAACTCTAGTCTTATTAGCTGCCCCTCTTGTGGGGCCTGGGAGGGCACTCTGGTGTGAATCCTTTTTAAAAGAAATAAGATTGTATCAAATAGTGGTTTATACCTGCATTTTGGGTAAGAAATTGCAGAGACATGGTATAAACATAAAACAGATCTATTCATGTAGTGAGTCTCCTCCCACCTCCAGCTCCACTTGTGGGGACCAGTGGAGGGGAGGAACAGAGTTGGTCAAGATAAAGCAGTCTGAATAAGAATGAGCCCTCTGTTTTCTCTGCCTAACTCCTGTTTAGGGCCTTTTGGAACAACTCTGGGATTAGCAGGGGAGTGGACCAAAGTGTGGTCTGGCATTACAGGGCAGCATGTACTTTTCTTGGGGGAGGGCTGTGAAAGAAACATACCAGGATAAAATAAGTTGAAGTTACCAAAATAACTCCTCATTCTTTTGTAGTCAATGGAGTTATGATTTACAAGACCCTTGGCCCTTAGTCCCTGGCATGTACTGATATACAAGAACTTTAACTTTAAGTGGTTTCATGGCTGATGGACGTTTGAAATCTTTACTACAATGTATCTCTTACCATTGTACTGGGTCAGCATTATTTGTATCTTGTGTACGCAGTTGGTTCCTTCAGTATTGTAGATGCCTCTTTCTTTGCAAGTGGAAATATCTATCTTCACTGTTCTCCCCACAGTGGTTCTCTTGGGGTGGGATCCCCAAAGAGACTTAGGTGTCATGACACTCAATATTGCAATGCCTACATTTTAGGCACCTAGAAAATTACAGGAAGAATATTGGGATCCACAAAGCTTGATTTAGCCACCTAAGCTCCTGTACACAGCGCTGCAGGGAGAGAGGCACCTGAGAATGCAATTCACAAAGCCAGCATGCTGGATGGGGAGCCACCTAAGCTATCCAGTGGGAGATGAGGCAGGTCAACTCCATGCAAATTTATCAGACAGTTACAAAGTAAAATTAAGCCTCACTCTTGATCTTGCAATTAACTTTCAAATGTCAAACTTTTTTCCCCAGCCATGGCATTTGAGAGTTCTATCCCAAGATCATCAGTGAGGCTTAATTTTACTTAGTAATCTGTCCACGCGCTGCCCAGATGGCAGGCTGACAGCTAGAGACCTAAGAGCAGCAGAGGTGAGTCTGGGAAGGGCCACCCAGAGGATTCAGGGGACCTGGGGCAAAGTGGGGGGGTTGTGGCCCTTGTATTCACCCAGCAGTGGTCTGGGTCTTTGGCAGCATTTGAGCAGTGGGGGGGGGGCCTTCGATTGCTCCACATCTTTGGCAGCACTGAAGGGCCCCCTGCTGCCAAAATGCTGCTGAAGACCTGGACTGCTGCTGAAGACCTGCTGGGCCAAGGCTTGCAGGGCCTGGAGCAAATTGCCCCACCCCTGGGTGGCCCTGAGTCTGGGAGTGCTGTATGCTGGCCTGAAGGGTACTGGAGGGCTGAAGTGAGGGGGGTGAGGGTTGATGGGGTGGTGAGGCTGTATTGATGGTGGATTCTGAGCAGATGGGGTGAGTGCTGGGAGGGTGCATTGAGTGCAGTGAGGGAAAATGGGACTGGGGGACTGCACTGGCAGGGGCTGAATTGAGTGGGGGTTGGGTGAGGACAGAACTAATGGACTGGGAGACAAGATTAACTGGTGGGTGGGGGAGGGGCATATGTGGGGGTGAGAGCTCCTGCAGCAGGGGCCAAAATCACCTTATCCAGTACATGTCGGAGAGTGGGTACCACTAACTGTCACATGCACACACCCTGGGGATGGGCTGAGGGAGTTAAAAAATCAAGAGACTGACCTAAAAAACACTATGATCTTTTTAAAATCTCATGATTTTGGGGGTCTGACTCATGACTTTTGATCACTTGTTGTTGCCAGTACTGTGACAGGTTGTATCCTAAGTCCTGCCCCTCTCAGAGATAAGGGCCTCCTTGCAACTCAGACTTACCCTGGGTTTGTGAATCACAAGCAGAGAGATGTAGGTGTTCAGGTGCCTAAGTTGTATTCAGGCAGGTGTGTTCAGAGACCATGTAGAGGATCAAGCACCTCAAGTAAATTCATGTAAAACAGCTGGGCTGGGGCAGGGTGGGAAGGGAAGGAGGAATCAGTCCTCCCTTTTAACCTGTAGTCCAGGGGTTAGGGTACTCACCAGGATCTGGAAGACCATAGGTCAAGTCCCAGCCCCTTAAGGGGGAGAAGGGATTGGAACAGGGATCGGCCACCTCTCAGGTGAGTGCCCTACTCAGTAAGCTATAAACTATTTTGAAGTGGGTCTCAATCTCTCCTGTTGAAGTTGTTCTACTTTAAATATTAACTGGACCACAAGCTAGAATTACTCTGACCTAGTGGTTAGGGCACTCACCTGTGAGATGGCAGATCCTGTTCCACACCTGAAGGGGAAAGGGATTGAAGGGTTTGAACTGAGGGACTCCCACCTCCCACATGAGTACCTTATCTCCTAGGCTTCTCTCTTCTCTCACCCCCCAGCTGTTTTGTGTAAACTTTCCTGAGGGGACAGATCCAGCAGGCAGCCTCTGAGCATATTTTCCCTAGTTCATTATTTGAGACCTATTTTCCCTAGTTCATTATTTGCCCTTGGGCTTATGTAGGAGATAGGCATCCAGGTGCCTACCAGTAGGCAGCAGTGCAGTCACCCAGCAGCAGTAACCTAGATGCCTAGTGAATATCTACTATAAAAATGTAGACAGTAATTGAATTTAGGTGCCTGGGGATTGCAGTGGCACCTGACCACTGGACTTAGATGCCTAATTATGTTCATGGATTGTACACTAGAATTCTGTCATCCTTGAGTAACTCCATACACTCTTTTGAGACCTAGCATCATGGTCACCGTTTTCTGCTGACACAGGGAAATCTTCATAGCACTGCTCCTCTGAGGGTACTTTCCAATGAACATATTAACATGTACCTCTGCAGGTTGAGTAGATTGCTTCTGTAATACTCCTGGGCTGAGGATATAACCTGTCTCATGCACTTAAAATAAAAAGCAACACACATGGTACATAAGGGTCAGCCTTAAACTGACAGGAACGTGGAAATTCGGGGTTAAGGCTTTGCCTACCTGAGAGTCAAACTGGTTTAACCTCAATTCTTAAATTGGTTTAGTTAACGTTAAACCAGTAAGAGTTTCTCCTGCAGACAAGGCCAGAGTCTATGCCGTTAAGTCATTGTGACTTGTAGAGGTATGTAGGCTTGTCTTATTAAAATGTAGGCACAGCTGAATGAGTTTGGATGGAGTAGTTTCCTGCACTCTTTAGTTGAAGCTGCTTTTACAGTAGACTTAATATTACAGAGATGTGGGGTCAAATTATACAATAGTAACAGTGCAAGATTCCTCAGATCAAAACAGAAGCAGTAGACCTCACTTCTAGGGTTCATAAGTTAGCCTGGTCTGCACAGCCCTTCAGTTCTTCCCTATGATATGTATATGCTAGGGAATAGACTTGAAATACTGCCAAGTGAATGGGCTACTAGATGGCATCTCAGTCTCTAGTGACCTTCCCTGAGACTTCATATCATCAAACTTCCAGATTAAAATTGAAATATTCAGTGGGGAGGAGGGAGAATATTTTGATCTCTTAATGCATGTTTCATAGGGTCCTTCACTATTCTATCTGAAAGACTATTTCAGGGTAGAAAAACTCTGCCTCTAATGTCTTAGCCCCATGTACTAAACTTTTAACTTAGCCTAGTAAAGTCCCTTTGCTAGAAGCAATGCTCAGTGAAGAGGCAAGGCCTCACCAAATGCTGATGCCAGCCCCTTTTTATCTGTTGCTGTGAGCAGCACTCAAGCAGGTGTAGTGCTAATATCCTTGTTTTGGGGAAAAAGTGTCTGTAAGGTGCTGTCTTGTCCCAGCACACAAGACCAACTGCTACACTTGGTCTTTGTTTTTAAGGTAGTCGTATTATTAAAAAAAAAATCCTCAGCCCTCCCTGGCCTACCGATCCCAGGGGATTTCCCCTTTGCCTTTCTCAGTTGTTCCTGCTTCAGGACTTATGGCAGGATTCTTCTGTGCTCTGAGCCACAGCTGCCCAGGGGAGGGAGTGGGAAAGTGGGGCAATTTGCCCTGGGCCCTGCAGGGGCCCCAGTTGAGAATCCCTTCCCGGGTCTTCGGCAGTTCGGCAAGTTCTTCGGTGCTGCCGAAGACCCGGAGCAAGTAAAGGACCTGCTGCCGAAGACTCAGAGTGGTGAGTACAAATGCTGCAGCAAGTGGTGCCTTTTTTTATGTCCACTCCCCTGCTTTGCCCCAGGCCCCCTGAATCCTCTGGGCAGCCCTTCTCTGAGCACTACTTTTAAAGGCTGCCTCTCCACCCAGAACATCTCCCAGGAAACTTCCTGCTTCTGGAGCATTGCCCCTTCCTTGCTGAGTCTTGCGTACACTCTAACCAAGTGGTTCTCAAACCTTTCTGTTGGTGACCCCTTTCACACAGCAAGCCTGAGTGTGACCCCCTCCTAAATAACTTTTTAAAAAATATTTTACACTATTATAAATGCTGGAGGCAAGCAGGGCTTTGGGGTGGAGGCTGACAGCTCATGACCTCCATGTGATAACCTCATGACCCCCAGTTTAAGAACCCCTGGTGGTGTCCCAGCTTCTTACTTGACCTGAGTGGAGCACTCCTAGCGCACAGGAGCTGAACATGCTTTATTTCAAGGGGGCAGCTATCCTAAGACCAGCAAAGAATCCTGTGGCACCTTATAGACTAACAGAGGTTTTGGAGCATGAGCTTTCGTGGGTGAATACCCACTTCCTCAGATGCATGTAATGGAAATATCCAGGGGCAGGTATATATATGTGTGCTAGCAAGCAAGCTAGAGATAACGAGGTCAGTTCAATCAGGGAGGATGAGGCCCTGTTCTAGCAGTTGAGGTGTGAAAACCAAGAGAGGAGAAACTGGTTCTGTAATTGGCAAGCCATTCACAGTCTTTGTTCAATCCTGAGCTGATGGTGTCAAATCTGCTTTTACAGATCCAGACTAACACGGCTACCCTCTGATACTATCCTAAGACCTAGTCTGACTTCTTGTTTTTTTTTGACAGCTTTCAAAAGACAGGGGAGGCCAGTGTAAAGATTGATGATGGTTGCGTTAAGGATAATGAACCAGACACTTGCTCCCGGTAAGATAAAGTTGTTCTAATCTTTGCTGGGCAAAATAAACTGTCCAGTGCAGTTTCCCAAGCCAAAATTGAGAAGGAAGCATGGTTTGCTGAAATGTTGAAAAGGAGCTCAGTAGGTCATTGCTTAGTAAGCAGAGCAGGCTCCAGGGTTTTTAATGCCCCAAACAGCAAAAAGAAAGGAGAGGGGAAGCTATGGTTGTGATCTGCAGCTCTACCACTGCCACTTCAGTCTTTGGCGGCAATTTGGCAGCTGGTCCTTCGCTCCGAGAGGGAGTGAGGGACCCACTGCCAAAGAGCCAGACATGCCACCTCGCTCCGTTGGCCACCCCAAGCACCTGCTTGCCGGACTGGTGCCTGGAGCTGGCCCTGTTTGCAAGAGAACCTAATGTCCTAGATTCAGAAGACTTAGTTAGGTATTTGCTCTCAATCTTGCTTTTTATAAAGCATGTAATTTGACTGGCTCAGTTCACCTTTATAAAGAAATATGAGTATTTCTGGCAAACTAATTGGTCTGAAATACAAAGTACAAATACCTACTGACAAACCAAGTCTGAGATTTACAATATTAATGACTCTAGAGTTGCAAAAGTGTGTATTGCAAACATAAAATACTCTGATCTTGACAGATTCCGCATTCAGTCTTGGAGAGTGTACAGTGGAAAGAACAAAGCAAAGCTTATTCAGCTAGTAGCTTTGTCCAATGTGGAAATTCAGGAAAGTGAAAAGTCTATTTTAATTATGACATAAATGGATCCCAAATTAATTTAAACTGCATTTCTTTAGTGACTTTGTAGAAGAAGTAGCAAGTCTGATGTTTCCTGTGTAAGTCAGTTCATAAAACCAGAGTAATGCAATGGAGAATCAGGACCTTAGTTTTACTGAGTTATGGGGGCAGGAAAACTACAATTGCTTACTAATTTTCACATTCTTTTAGTCAGATTAAGTTACATGCTCATGTTCATCTCCAAACAAATAAATATATCATTTGAATAAGTTGAGCTGAATGCCATGTTATCTTTGTACAGTGGCACTAAAGGTAGAAGATGCTGCTTTTAAGCTGCAGTTTGGCTAGATTCAAATCAGTTGCTGTCTCTTCATCTCAGTGTGTACATGGGATGACCTTAGTAGCATCTTTAGCTCAATTTACAACTTATGATCTGTAATTTTACAATCAGCAATTAAAGGCTTCTATCAAAAATTCTGTAGGAATTCTGAATATCAATCACGAATGTGTAATATACATCTTTCAAAACCTAGCTTGAAAGCATATAGAATGTTAAAGAAAAATAGAAGGGTGATGTTGCATTCCTAAGTGTGTTCACACACTCAAGTTTTATGGTGCAAGAGGTCATCCTCTTTGACACCATTACTTGTCACCAGATGACATATTTCATAAGTGAGGAGTCCGGTGGTACCTTAAAGACAGATTTATTTGAGCATAAGCTTGTTTGTGTGTGTGTGTGTGTGTGTGTGTGTGTGTAAAACAAAAAAAAAAACAAAAAAAAACCACCACTTTCAGATGCAAAGATTACATGTTTATCTAGGAGTCTATGCTATCATATGTACAGATATTTTCATACTCATTCTCCAGGAAGCTCTTAAAATTCAGCAAAGGTGCAGGCAAGTTTGCAATAACAAATCTTAATAAATGTAACTCTTAATACTGAAGTCTACCACTGCATCTGATAGTCACTGATCTTTGACTCTGTTCCATTTTTAACAGTACTATTAAGAAAAAGATTTCTCCATTTGTGATGTCATTTGGATTCAGGTATGTGTGGATAAATACATAACCTGTATGTAGCCATGGATATTGAAAGGAGATATAAATAAAGTAGAACATATTTAAAACTGTCTGGTCAGTTTGCTATAGAATAGTAACTTCCAAAGTATCTCCTCTTCAGAGGAACACCAAAAAAAACCAAACTTGACTCTACAGAATGCATTGAGGAGCTTTTATAGAGCAAACTCCCTTTGCATTGTGAGGGGAAATGTAATGCACAGCAACTTCTTCAGATCTTTTTGGGATTTGTAGAGACAATTCTAGGTATCCCTGTAGATGACTGAAATGTAAGCAAAATAACATTCTATTTTGTGGTCTTGGTATGGTGTAGAGCAGAGGTGGGCAGACTACAGCCTGTGGGCCACATCAGGCCCGTGAGACCATCCTGCCCAGCCCTTGATCTCTTGACTTGGGAGGCTAGCCCCCAGCCCTCCCCCACTGTCCCCTCTCCTGCAGCCATACTGCTGTGCAGGCAGTGCTCTGGGCAGCAGGGCTGGCTCTGGCTGAGCAGCACAGCTGCCAGACATGCTGCTCTGAAGGGCATGGTAAGGGGGCCAGGGGGTTGGATAAGGGACAGGGAATCTTGGAAGGGGGGGATTGGATAGGCATGGGAGTCCTAGGGGGCCTGTTGGGGTGGGGATGTGAATAGGGGTTGGGGCAGTCAGGGGACAGGGAGTGGGGGAGTTGGATAGGGGGTGAGGTCCCAGGGGGCAGTTAGGGGCAGGAGGTCCTGGGAGGGGACATTCAGGGGACAAGGAGCAGGGGGGTTAGGTGAGTCAGGAGTTCTGAGGGGGGCAACAAGGAGGTGGGAAGTGGGAGGGGGGGCAGATAGACTGTTTCAGGAGGCACAGCCTTCCCTACCCAGCCCTCCATAAAGTTTTGCAACCCCAATGTGGCCCTCAGGCCAAAAAGTTTGCCCACCCCTGGTGCAGAGGCTCCCAATTAATCACCTGGTCTAGAGGTGGTCCTTGGGGAGCTAGCCAGCCACATGATAGTGGCTCTGCTTGTTTCTAGCAGATAAACTGTATTGATGTAAGAAAAATATACTGTTACAGCAACTCTTGTCATTACTACAAGGACATTACTCAGCCTGGTTGGGAGAGAAGGTGGTGCATTTTATGACTGTTTTTGAGCAGTCTTTATAGAATACATGTTTAAAGCTGACATATTGATATGAATATGAAGCAGCTTTGAAGTTGCTGTGCACAGAACTTGTGGTTCTCTTGGCTCTTAGCCTAACACCACTGGCTAGAGTTGTCCCAGAGGTTATCCTTACATCCTGGCATGGGTTAAATTGCCACAGAGTGGCTGACCATGCTCTTGGCAGCAGGGCCGGCTTTAGGGAGATTCAGCCAATTCCCTGGAATCGAGCTCCATGTCCCTAAGAGGGCCCCACCTTGTCCCAAAGGAGCTGCCACGGAAGTCCCACCACTGTCTTTGGCAGCAGCTTAATTGTTGCTGCTGTCTTCGGTGGCATTTCAGCAGAGAGACTTTCCTCCGCAGCAGCAGCTCAACTGCTGCCAAAGACAGCGGCAGGACTTCAGTGGCATCTCCTTCGAATCGGGGCCCCGTGGTGCCTAAAGCCAGCCCTGCTTGGCAGCTATAGTGTGAATGAAGGCTTGTGCAGCCAGGGCTGGCTCTGGCTTTTCTGCTGCCCCAAGCAAAAAAAGGGGCAGCTGGAGCAGCAAAGCAGGGAGGGGAAAAAAGCCTGCGGGGCAACCAGAGCCAGGGTGCAGGGGGACTCCCTGCACTGCAGATGTGCCCCAACTAGTGGGAGGGAGGGGAAGGGAGTGGGGGGGGAGAGAAAGGAGGGTGGCCAGGGCTTCAGTGGGGCACATGCCATGCAGCCTCACCGCCACGCTGCCTGCTGGAATGGCTCCATGCTGCTCCGGTCAGTGGGGAGGGAAGGACGCAGGCTGCCCTGCTGGGCTTGCTGCAGACCTGACACCAGCTGGGGCAGACAGAGTGCGCAGCCTGCTCCCAGCAGGGCGTTCCCCTCCTCTGTGCTGCTGCTGCCCCTTACAGGGTGGCTGGAGCTGCAAACAAAACAAAAAAGCAGCTGTGCTGCCTTAAGATTGGATGGAATGTCACTTCATAGAATCTGCTGCCCTAAGCATGAGCTTGCTTGGCTGGTGCCTGGAGCCGGCCTTGTGTGCAGCTTTCAGAGGGTGCTGCATTCCCAACAGGTTTAGTGAACATGTATCCCTGTTTGTTTTTAAGAGGGAAAGTTATTAAAACAAATCTGGGAAACATGAGTTCAGAACAAGCATAAAATAAGGAAATACTAGACATGTTTACAAAAGTGGCTTTCAGTTTTAAAATTGTGAGCAACTGTGACTTTGTGCACATCAAGCAATGAGTATAATACTTTTGTACTTTCTTGAGTGCTGACTTTTTTGTCTTGTAGAATATTTGGTGTTGTACTCATCTTTGTGGACATCACTCTTGTGATTGTGGACCTAGCTATTAGTGACAAGGAAAAGAGCATAAGAGAGACCCTGGAAGGCATTTCCTTGGCAATAGCGCTCTTCTTTCTCGTGGATGTTCTCCTGCGAGTGTTTGTGGAGGGGTAAGAATAATGCCCAACGGCCTGAAAGTTCAGCAAGACATCTTTGTATAGGGACACTTTAAAAATGTGCACTGACTTCTAAAGAATCTGCGCAGTGGCTATGTGAGGTCTGACACTGAATTCACTTACACTGGGGTAACAACCAGTGCAGTTACGCCTGACTCAGTGTGAGACCAGAATCAGTCCTGTGACATTCCCGGTGCTGGTCCCTGACACTGGCAATTCATTCATTATGTGCAATAACTAGCACTCTTAATTGGTTTGTACAGGTAACTGGGAAGCACTGTTCATGAATACTCAGCATGAATTTAAGCTGTCTGGGGCTGGGACCTTGTTCTGTTTGCACAGTTAGTAGCACAATGGAGCATAACCCAATGACTAGGTCTTCTAGGTGCTACTGCAGTAAAATAATAAATTCAGTCTGTGTAGAGAGCAAAATCCTGTAGTACCAGAGTTCTTAAATAGGCCCATTAGAGTAAAGACATTACTCTGGTGCAACTGTGCATGAGGATAACAGAAGATAGTCCTAAATGGACAGAAATACAAACTGCAGTCAAATATCAGAGGGGTAGCTGTTAGTCTGGATCTGTAAAAGCAGCAAAGAGTCCTGTGGCCCCTTATAGACTAACAAATGTATTGGAACATGAGCTTTTGTGGGTGAATACCCTCTTCATTGGATGCATGTAGACATGCGTGGGTATTCACCCATGAAAGCTCATGCTTCAATACATCTGTCTGTAAGGGGCCACAGGACTCTTTGCTGCTTTTACAAACTGCTGTGGCTGTCCAGAAGAGATTTAAAGTATTGCATTTGTACCACTGGGGGCTTGTCTACATCAGAAAGTTGCAGCGCTGGTGAGGGAGTTACAGCGCTGCAACTTAGGAGGTGTACACATCTGCAGGGCACCACCAGCGCTGCAACTCCCTGTTTGCAGCGCTGGCCGTACTCCCGTTTTGTCTCGGGTGTAGAGGATCCAGCGCTGGTAATCAAATATAGACACTTACCAGCGCTTTTCTTGACCTTCGTGGAATAAGCAGGTATCCCAGCATACCTGAGGAAGCCTCTGGTAATCAAGCTGGTCTCCTTCCCCGGTTTGCTCTCGCGTTCCCCGAACCCCGAGCAAGCAGGTCTCCTTCCCTGAGGTTTGCTGGGTGGTTCCGGGAACGCGAGAGCAAACCGGGAAAGGAGACCAGCTTCGCCGCGGTTTGCTCTTGCGTTTCCCGGAACCACCCTGCAAACCGCAGGGAAGGAGACCTGCTTGTTCGGGGAACGCGAGAGCAAACCGCGGCGAAGCTGGTCTCCTTTCCCGGTTTGCTCTCGCGTTCCCGGAACCACCCTGCAAACCGCAGGGAAGGAGACCTGCTTGTTCGGGGAACGCGAGAGCAAACCGCGGCGAAGCTGGTCTCCTTTCCCGGTTTGCTCTCGCGTTCCCGGAACCACCCTGCAAACCGCAGGGAAGGAGACCTGCTTGTTCGGGGAACGCGAGAGCAAACCGCGGCGAAGCTGGTCTCCTTTCCCGGTTTGCTCTCGCGTTCCCGGAACCACCCAGCAAACCGCAGGGAAGGAGACCTGCTTGTTCGGGGAACGAGAGAGCAAACCGGGAAAGGAGACCAGCTTCGCCGCGGTTTGCTCTCGCGTTCCCCGAACCTCCCTTGAAGCCGCCCAACAGCGCTGCAGTGTGGCCACATCTAACACCACTTGCAGCGCTGGTTGCTGTAAGTGTGGCCACTCTGCAGCGCTGGCCCTATACAGCTGTACTAATACAGCTGTAACAACCAGCGCTGCAAAATTTTAGATGTAGACATGGCCTGGGTATGCTGCTGCAGTATGGTATGTGGGCTGGCTAGTTTTGGTAGGCTTCCTAGCAAGAGTGTTCTAAATTGGGATTTGAATCAAGGAGGGAATTCTCTTCAATCTTCCTTTTAAACTGGTCTGTGTGACTTGATAAGTGAAGTCAGGTTTTTAAAGGATTGCTAAGTCTATTTTACTTCTAATAGAGTAACAAACAGGCTATCGAGGACCAACTCATCCACGAGCAATGCTTTGTAGCAACATGGAATATACACTCTAATACACTTCTCATAGTACTTTTAGATATTCTCCCCCTGCCCTCTAATTTTCTCTGCTTCCCTTCTTTTGTATTTCAGCTTCAGCAATTATTTCAAGTCAAAACTGAACATTTTAGATGCAGTGATTGTTGTGGGCACCCTGTTAATTAATATGGTATATTCCTTCTCTGACTTCAGTGGTGCAGACAAGATCCCAAGGTAAGAAGTGTGATTTAATGGCTTAGAGAAGAGAATGTTCACATTTCTCTCTAAATTCTTCTAAAACTTGCTAGTGTCTAGCCCTTCTGCTTTTTGAAGGGAGTATTGGGGAAGAACCCTGAACACCTGAATGGGTATAACATTTTATAAACCAATTATCTGATCTCTTCCCAGGCTTTTTTACAGTGAAATTTTGTTGTGGATTCTGTAAAGCTTTGTTTTCTGGGAGTCAGTGCTTTGGAGATAACAGGTGTTGCATAATACTAGAGAATCATTTTTAACACACTACACTTACCCTTACAGTGGCATGTGGAGTACATACGTTGGATGGGCATGCAGTGTGTGTGTGTATAGCAGTGTAGACTGAAGCACAGCTTATGTGAGTAGAGTGCCCTGAATACCTGGACCTTCAGGATATATACTCCACATAACCAGTCAGTGCCTTCCAAGTCTACACTATTTTTTTAAATGCTCGGTAGTGGTGAAAGGCTCTGGTAGTGATGAGGCAGTGGAGCCTTTCACCATGGCATGTGGCTACACAGACAGCAATGTGTCAAGTACAGGCACTGTAAGTGTAGACACAGCCTTACTCAGCAAAACTTGTCTTAAAAGTAAACTGCAGAAATCAGAACTAGTGTTGTAAACATAAGTAAGGTTTCCAGTTTATAACTGATGGGAGGCAGGATTAACTCCTGTTTCTTTTTACTTTAGTTTTTAAGAGTCATTAGAATGTGTGATGTGATTATACCTGGCAGATTTGAAAACTTCAGCATCAAAAAGCAGCACTTCCAGCTATAGCTGGCAAGGGATTTTTGTTGAAAAGTTGTCTAACGATTTGTGGAAATCATACTTGTGAGAGGGTCAGTTTCAACTAATCATTTGTTGGGAAGGTTTCTTGGGTTCAGTGGGAAAGGGGAAGAAAATGTTTCTCACTGTCCTGTTGGAGCTATTCTGCTTTGTATACAGTAAATACTCATTGGGCCAGAGAAATGAATTTGGTAGTTAAGGGATTTGCCTCTGATATGGGAAATGCAGATTCAAGTCTTCTGCTCAGGCAGAGCAGGGACTTGAACATGGGTTCCCCACATCACAGATGAGTGCTCTAACCATTGGGCCATTGGCTATAATGGAATAGGAGTCTCTTTGAGACAACTGAGTGCTTTCGAAATTTTTGCAATGTGGTGAAACAAGAAAAATTCTGAAATTTCAAAAACTTTCACAGGCTATGTAAACTGTTTACCTTCCGACTCCTTAAATTTCCCTTAAGGAAATTGAATGCCTACTTCCTGTTAATTTTGAGAAATGGTGTCCAAATCCCTTGGATGGCTATGAAAATCTCAACCTATGGTCTCCAAACAAGTCTCATGATTACAGAGCTAGCTGCAGTGTTTCCCCTAGACTTAAAACATGGCTACATTAGTCAGGCATGTAGCTATTCCAGAGGGGGGAGAAAACCCAGTGTATATGCAGCACTGCTGACAAAATACTTCTGTTGGCATAGCTAATGTCATTGTTTTGGGGAGATGTTCCTGCAGTGGCAGAAAAAACATTGGTGTATGTTGCATCCACACGAGTGCGCTATTCTGCCATAGGCTATGTCTACACACTACAGAGCCTATGAAGTTCTTTTCCTTGTCCACTGGGGGCTATACTAGTATAGTTACACCACCATGGGCTCTGTACTGTAAACAACCTAAGACCAGGACCTTGGGTTACAGACCCCTATGTACTAACAGTGATTACTTCAGCAGGCCCAACATAGGTTCATTATCTGCAGTTCTGACCTTCGGGAGCTGTGACCAGTGGTATATACAGAGTGACCATGCAGCTTTTTCTAAAACAAGGTATTGTTTTAGCAGTAGGAACACCACATAGTGTAAGAATAAGGATTTTAAAACAATAAAACCATCCGTACCAGTCTCCCTAGAGCTTACTATTTCTCTCCCTCCCCCACCTCAAATCCCCCATGTTAATCAGGTAGGCCTATTTTCAGGCTCTCTGCAGAACCTTTCTGTTAACCTGTTTCTCCCAGCAGCCCTTGACAACTGACCCTCCCACTTCCAGAAAGACTCTTTACCTGTTTAGTGCTGGTCAGTACTTAAAACTTACACTTCATATAGCTATGTCAGTTAGCTATAGCTGTGTTGGTCCCATCATCTGAGCAAGACAAAGTAGGTGAGGTAATATCTTGACAGGACCACTTTCTGGTGGTGAGAGAAGCTTTTGAGCCACAAAGCTCTCGCCAGCAGAAGGTGGCCCAGTAAAAGAGAGTACCTCACCCACCTTGTGTTTCTGACATAGCTATGTCAGTTAAGAATGAGGTTTTTAATAGACATAACTATGCCACTCTAAGCCCTAGTGTAGATGTAGCTTATGCTGGCATAGAAGACCTTAAGCTATTCCAGCAAAAGCCATTCTATCCTGATATCAACCTCATCTACTCTAGAGGGTTTGCTGACATAGCTATCCCAGCAAAACTTTTTTCCTGCAGATAAGGCTCCATGCTGTCCTGATGTTTTTTAGGCTCCCAGCCCTGGCCAAAAAAGTCTTGGCTAGGTTGGAGCCAAGAGAGGTAGACTCTTCCAGTTAATAGTCCTTCTCTTAATAATCTGAAATGTTCTCTGTTCCCTTTCTCACTCCTCCAGGTCCCTTATCTCTAGCCACTCTTATTTCCTGCTGGTTTTTCCCAACAGCCCATATTGACTCTACTCCATATAGTCAAATAGAGCACATCCCTTACTGTAATTGGACAATCATAAATTAATAGAGCAGTCTTGTGTCCTTCACACAACTGTGTACTTTGATTGTGCTCTAGGTAATCTCATCACATGTAGGACAGGGCATTTTCTGGGATGGCATTTAGGGTATGTCTACACAGCAATCGGGAGGTGTGATTGCAGCATGTCAGCACACCCAAGTTAGCCTTGACTGAACTAGCCCACTAAAAATTGCATTGTAGTACAGGCAGTGGCCTGGGCTAAGGACCTGACTACAATCCTGCCTGGGACCCCAGGTACATACCTGGGTGCCTAGCCTATGCTATTGTGGCTAAGATGCTGTTTTTTTTAGCAAGCTCCTCAATAAAGGCTAGCTTTAGGTACAGCTACATGGGCTGTCATGATTGCAGAGTGGGCATACGTTGAAGTATGCCTTCTAAACAGTAACATGCTTTCCTAAAACCACTTGTCAGCAGAAAATTCTCTTATGACTTCCTTCTGAGAATGTCCATTATCCTCTTTCCCTCAAATGGATGAGTGAGTACATTTGGGATTCTAGAACTGCTCCACTTTCCTAAACTTTTTGCATAAAACATTACACATATATGGAGTAAGGAGCCAGAGGTGCACATTTGGTGTTTTGTCTTTTCAATACCAAGAGCCATTAACATACTCAAATGAGTACTGTGACCTTGTACACCCTGGTATACAAACTGGGAAACAGGGAGATCTGGAATGTTGTGGCTTGCCTAATATTGTGGATCTTACTATTGCTATGGGGATAGATAGGGTGAGACTATACTTGCTGGCATCACTATACCAGCAGTGAAGCAATGAAAACTTTCTCCATAGGTGAATTCCTGGCTGGCTTCATTGTAAGGCCAGTCAGAAAACTTGCAGTTAAACAGTTTGCCATCAGAAAAATGCAGTTTTGTTGTAACATGATTTTGCAACATTTTGTACTTTGACAGTTTCACTGGGTGGGGGCACAGAAAAGCATTTTGACTATTTAAATATCCTGTTTTAACAATTTCTGGAATAGAAAATTCCAATTCTTTTGTTTAAAAGGAAAGGAAGGTTGAAATCAAAATACCTTGAAGTTATCAAATCAAAATGTGTTGCCCCAAAACAATTTTTTAATCTTTTTTCAAAAATAGCGTTGGCTTTTATCTTCATTTGGAACAAAAGAAAATTTCAGTCTGTTTCTGGCAAAACATAATTTACATCTTCTGTCCAGATTTATTCCATTCAAAAGCTAACATCATCCTCTCTTTGCTAGAATGGTTATCGTCCTTCGAGCTTTGAGAATTATCATTCTGATAAGAATATTTCGCCTGGCCTCACAAAAGAAACAACTAGAAAAGGTGACCAGGAGGATGGTAAGTTAGCTTCACAGCAGCTTGTCCAAATGTGCTATTATAGTTTTCAAACTCTCCTTATATTCTTAAAGCAGTAAATGACTTCATCAGTGAAGGGTAGTAATAAGGATTTTAACTTTGTTCCCATCTCCTTCTGCTTCCCTCCCTTTAATGTGTTTCTGTCTTAGTTTATTCTGCACTCCGATTTCCCTCCCCTCATGCCTAACACGGCACAGTTCTCATTCTAAAACAGTCAGAACTGCAGGCCAGCAGACTAGTAATGGGATTCTGCCTCCTCCACTAAGGCAATCTGTTCTAGTGATTTGCTAGGAACAGGTATTGAGTTAGGGCGTTGGGTAGTTGAGAACCATTTCTGCACCTGGCAGTGTTTCCACTCCCAATATAGGGTCACATCTTCTAAAACACCATTGTCCCACTGCAGCAGTGTGGTGGCACTGCTGTGATGCCATGACTACCTGATGCAAACAGCCAATTCTGTCCCTCCATTTTCTGGCTTGACTTTATTTTATATTGAGCAAATTTGCATGGCAGTTCAGAAAGAAGAAAAATCTGCTGTATCCTGTGAATCTAGAAATGAATGGCTACAACTAAAATCAGAGGCAAAAGCTTTTATTGTAATGCATCTTCTGCAGATATAAACAGAGTAGAAACTGCCTTCAAGTTTTAGCTTCCTGGTAGCATCTGATATTAAAACTCCATTTCATCATGTTTAGACATAGCTTTTTATTCAAAGTATTTGGTAAACTATTCCTTCTCTTCTCCCCTCCCCCAGACTATTAATGTAGGGTCAATTTGAAGTGCACACAAGTTGGGGTTTTAGGGAACAAAATCAATATTCCATTGGCATCCTGCTTCTCAAATGTAGACTAATTGAGAAATTTCCAAGATATTTATATAGCTAGAGTTTACCCTGAGGCATCAACTTGTTAATCGGGGGAGGGGGGACTGCAGGACCTTAAAGGAGGCCGGGGTGGGTGGGTGTGTGTGTTTGTGTGATCTGTCCCTTACCTCACTTAAAATGTTAAAATGCAGTTGAGCTATATTGCATCCCACTAGGAGTTCAAAGGATTCCCTGGCATCCTTTCATAAGATAAGAGTAACCCTTGTGATCGGACTAGTTTCTCCCCGAAGGCCTCACTTGCACATGAGTAGCCCTGATTTTAGCAACTAGTGAAGCTGCAAAAAAGCTGATTCTCCCACCCACCCCCTCCTAGTGGAGAATTGTATCATGGGTGCAGTGGTGAGCTGGAGCCAGTTCTTAAATTAAGAAGCCCTTTCAGAACCGATTGTTACATGCAAGACAACTGGTTCCAAAGGGGCTTTTAAATTTAACAACCTGTAAAACTCCAGCAGCTCCCTGGCCTGCCTCCAGCCCCAGTTCACCTCTGCCTCCGCCCCATATGTGGGAGGGCTGAGAAGGGCAGCTTTGCGCAGGTGTGTGGGGGGGAAGGGGAGAGCGAGGAGAGCTCCAGTGGTGTGCTCCGGCTTCGGTCCCAGCTGGGTGGTGTGGCCCAGCTATGGCCCTGGCTGCGCGCCCCAGCTCCGGCCAGGCACCCCAGCCCTGGCTCCTGTCAGGCAGCACAGCTCAGTCCTGGCCTGGCTCCGGCGGCGCGCTCTGGCCCCGGCCAGGTGGTGTTGCTCAGTCCCAGCCTGGCTCCAGTGATGTGCTCCAGCCCCGGCTGTGTGGCCCACCTATGGCCCCCGCCCCAGCTTCGGTCCTGGTCGGTGTGCCCCGGTCCCAGCCGGAGCAGCCTCCAGCACAGTAAGGGAGCAGGGAGGGGGTGTTGGAAGAGGGCAGGGGAGTTTGGGGGTGGGTGGATAGGGGTCAGGGTGGTCAGAGGGCAGGGAACAGGGGGATTGAATGGGGGCAGGGGTCCTGGGGGGCCATTAGGAATGAGAGGAGGGATTGGATGGGGCAGCAGGGGGCAGTCAGGAGACAGGGAAGGGGGGTGAATGGGACAGGGGTCTGGGGAGGTGGCATCAAGGAACATGGGGGGGGGGATGGATGGGGCAGGAGTCCCAGGGGATGGGGGGGAGCCATGACCCCCTCATGAGGTGAGGAGGAGGGAACCGGTGGTGGTGGTTGTTTTTTGTTTTGGCAGCTCATCACTGCATGGGTTAAATGCTACTTTTAACAATTCAGCAATATGATGCAGCCTACAACTGTGATCCATGTGGACAAGTCCTGTCGTACATTGTCCACTAATTAGGGATAGCTCAGTTGTTTGAGCATTGGCCTGCTAAACCCAGGGTTGTGAGCTCAGTCCTTGAAGGCCATTTAGGGATCGGGGGGGGGGCGGAAATTGGGGATAGGTCCTGCTTTGAGCAAGGGGTTGGACTAGATGACCTCCTGAGGTCCCTTTCAAGCCTGATATTCAGATTCTAACTAGAGTAAGGCCTTGATAAGGTCAGTTCCAGTACAGCTATTGCTGGCTACTGATTACTGTATTGAAATAATTCCTGGGTACAAAACATGACCAAAAAGGCAGTTTCATGCTGCTGCTGAGTTACCTAGTGTGAGCCACTTGCTAGTTTTAAGCTTGGTCTACACTCGATACTTATTAGTGTAGTCTGTTAGTCGGGGGCTGGGAGTGGGGATACGCCCTAGTGACATAGACATACTGACAAAATCCCCAGTGTAGACACAACTAGGCCAACAGAAATGTTTTTGGTGGCATAGCTAATGGCCTTTGGAGAGGTGGTGGTCCTACACCAGCAGAAACTCCTGTTGATGTATGCTGCCTCTACACTAGGGAGTTATGTTGACAGCCAGCATAAGCTCTACCGCAGTGTTTCCCAAACTACTGTACTAGTGACCCCTTTCACTCAGCAAGCTTCTGAGTGCAACCCCCTCCCCCTTTATATATACACCATTATAAATGCTGGAGGCAAAGCAGGGTTTGGGGTGGAGGCTGGCAGCCTGTGACGCCACCATGTAATAATCTCATGACCCCCTGAGGGGTTCCAACCCCCAGTTTGAGAACCCTTGCTATACATTGTGTATATAGCCTAACTATGTAAACTTCCACCTGAAGTGGAGAGGGGAAGATTGAGGCTCTGCCACTCACTTAGTTACAAGGAGAAACGGTAACCATCTGGACTACTTCAGTACTCGCCCTTCTAGACACTCACTAATCTTTATGGTTCCCTTGACTCTCCTTTCTAACTCATTTGTTTGTCTTTTTGACTGACAGGTCTCAGAAAACAAAAGGCGCTATACAAAAGATGGCTTTGACCTGGACCTTACTTATGTTACTGGTTTGTACAATTTTAGAGAACTCTTGGTTACTCCAAAGTTAGAGCTTCCTGAAATTTTTCAGCTGAGGCTCTTCACCCAAAGCATATTTGGGGCAACGCTGTTCATAAGTTTGTTTTGGTTGAAGGGAAGAAAATGGAAACTTCAGTTCTTAGGGCTAGATGCACAAGGGGTTTGGGTGCTGTTTTTACAAAAACTGAAGAGGTGGTTGTGGTGCCCCCCCTTACACCTCTTATATAACTAGGGTGCTCTCCTGGGATGTGGGAGACCTGCTGTGGAGCAAGGACTCGAACCTGGGTCACCCACATCCTAGGAGAGTGCCCTGACCACAAGCCAGAATCACCATCCTGCCCCCACTTAGTTTGTGTGAATCTATCCCTTAATCTGATACTTTTTTGTTTTAAAAATGCCCAAACCATCTTGTTCCAGCCCAAACAGTTCTTTCCAATTTCTTTGATTTTGCTGAAATGTCCTCACTTGGTTGATTTGAACCAAAACTTAAAAATTTTTTTGAACTGCCAGAAAACAAAATTAAATAACTAATTTGAAGACATCCTGTAAGTACCAGCTTTCTGGGGGAAAAGGTACAAAACTAATCTGTCTTAAGCAGGTCTTGCTGTGTAGAGAATGCTGATTGAGAACTAGTATTTCCTCTAGGTGGAATATTTATTATTGCAGGGCTGTTTGTTTGTTTGATAAATATCATAAAGTAAGGGCAGAAAATGTACTTCTTTGTAATTAAAAATTCAAACTTAAAATCTGGGCTACTGCTGGTGATTCACAGTATGACTATTGTTTGTGGGTTGGCCTGTAACTAATTGTTCATAAAATTAATGGTGCTTTCACTCTCAAAGCTACGCTTTTTGTCTTTAATAGTGCATAGTACTACTTTCAGATTCATCCTCCGCTGATTATTTCCAATTCTTGTGGATTAACATATAAACGTTTCCTCCATAGATCGTATTATTGCAATGTCATTTCCATCCTCTGGGAAGCAGTCTTTCTATAGGAATCCTATAAAGGTAAAATCTCCTAAAATCCCTCATGCATGTGACTTCAAAACTTAACAGCACTGAATTTGTGTTCCACTTTCAATCCCTTTTTGCTAGGTTGAATATGGATCAGATTGAGAGTGACTAAACTAGCCTCTGATGGCCTCCAGGAAACCAACTTGAGGTCTGAGGCTAGTACTTAGTGGGCTTACATCTAGATCACATGAGCATAAAAATCAAGGGTGCAGTCTGTCCATCCTGTCCTAGGGGTTGTCCTCTAGCTGCATGATTTGCTCCATAAATGTCCTGAGATTACCCTCACTTTCATTATCCATTTAAAGCCTTCCTGGGAAGGTCACTTTTTTGCTGCACAGGCTGTGTTAAATGATGATGATTTATAAAAGAGGCCGTTTTCTTTGTCAAATACAGAATGACTAAATGATCACTTAAACTTTATTAAATCATTTTAGGAACTATAACTGTATAAAAACTGGTGGTAGACTGGCTTAGTATCTAGATGAGAACCTGAACTACTCATTTCTTCTTTTCTTATGGTCTATTGTGAATATAGCCAGCTTCTCCAGTAAGGGCAGTATAATGTTTAAGTGGCAGTGAAAATGAAGACTAATAGAGCAGATGTTAGGAGTTAATAAATGGTTATTTCTTATGTCTTATTTCCTTAAGGAAGTTGCAAGATTCTTGGATACAAAACATAAAGACCACTATACAATCTATAATCTTTGCAGTAAGTATGTGTAGCTATTGTTATGCTGGAGTTTGGGTGTTTCTCACAAAGTGCATCACAGATATCATCGAAGCTGACTGGCTGAATAGCTGTCTTTCATTCAGGCTAAATGAGGGAACAATTAAATGCCCCTTCATTTAGGGATAGCCAAAGCAATGGAAAACCATCCCATTAGGGACTGCCAATGAAAGTGGCAGCTGGTGACTAACTGCTGGTGCTATGTATCTGAGGGCTTGTCTCAGTTTACAGCACTGAGTCAGAAGCAGCCAAAAAGCATGAAACTAGGAGACAGTAACAAAAAACAGGTTGGGTGGCTGTGAGCATTTTGAGCAGAGTGCTGGCTAGAATGGCAGGCTTGGAATTGAGAGAGGCAACTGCCTTCCATTGTCTGTTCCTCCTGTATTCAGGGAAACAGGACTTTTGCAAAGAATGCATAATAAACAGGATTGCATTTTAAAAAAAACCCTCATGGAAATAACCCTCAACCTTATTGGCTAGCCACTTGGCCAGAGGGGGGTTATGGACAGTCAGATCATGAGAACCAACATTGATTGAGTCAACCAGTTTAAAAATAGAGAAGATCAAGCTCAAAGGGTCATGACTTTGAAAACTGGCCTCCCACTTATTACCTCCACAAATCACTGTTGCAACTGATGGCAGTTGGTGGGTATCCTTTGGGCCCACAATGAACTGAGGGTGCAAAATTGCAGACACAAAATAGGAAGCTGGCCTTCAAAGGTGGCCTGATCCAGACAGGGTGGCCCAGTGGGGCAATTTGCCCCAGACCCCGCAGGGGGTCCCATGAGAATATAGTATTCTATAGTATTGCAACTTTTTTATGGAAGGGGCCCCCAAAATTGCTTTGTCCCAGGCCCCCTGAATCCTCTGTGGCCCTGGATCCAGATCTGCTTAAATTGAATTGTGAATCTGTTCATTTAGTAGCACTGTCAGACTTGAGCACATAGTCTGAGCTGCGATTACATCATCTTCAAAACATAGGCAGAGAAAATATCATGACTTCAATTACCTCTATTGGCACAATTTTTTTATTTACCAAACTCTGAACTAGTGTTAATCTGAAACGTTTGGGTTTTTTTGTAGGTGAAAAAGGTTATGATCCTGTGTACTTCCATTACAGGGTGGAGAGAGTCTTTATTGATGACCACAATGTTCCCAGCCTAGAGTAAGTCATATGCTAGGGGTTCTGCAGCCAAACAACAATACTAAGAATAAAACAAGCTCTGACCACGCTGTAATTAATATGCTTTTATCTAGGGACATGCTGAAATTTACTGCCAATGTGCGTGAGTGGATGAAAAAGGATGAAAAGAATATCATAGCAATTCACTGTAAAGGAGGCAAAGGTAAGAACAAGTAATGTACCAAAGAAGGGATTGGAAAATATAGGATTATCATAGTTAAAATGCTGTGACACTTAAACTTTTAAAATGCATTCATGTCTTACCTGCCAAAATTTCAGAATCTGATGCAAGTGTAATTTGATCGTGGGATAGTTCAGATCTCTATCCAGTCAAATAACAGGCATGTTAATAACTACTTTGCACTTCATATACCTTTCATCAGAGGTGGTTAAAACCTTTTACAATGGATGAAGTTTTCAAAAGTACTTAATGTTGGATTGAGATTCACTTACTCAATGGATGCCTCTAACAAATATATTAAAGCAAAACACTCAAGTGATTGTCCTAATGAGCTTCCCACTTGTAAGTAATCAATCTCTCATCAGTCACTTCTAGTGCTGGACAATACAGCTTCAACCTGCCTTTGTAACATAAACTTACTTATAACTCTTGTTATGTTATCCTATGTGTTAGTTTCTCATTTCCATGTTACCACTCCTCCCTCATCAATACAGGTTTTGTTGGTTCACACTAGATTTCCCCCTCCCCCCCCCCCGCCAGCTTTCTGGTTACTTTCTTTTCTTCTCACAAATGATTCTGCAGTTTGCTAAACATAACATTTAGCAGCATAAGCAGAACTGTTTCAGGCCAGGCTCTTAAAATCCAAAGCAGGCTTCTGTGAGGCCTAAATATGCCTTTACTACCAGTCAGGAGTGCTGGAATAATTTGTATAGTGGGGATGCTGAGAGCCATTAAACCAAACTGTAAATGCTGGATATAACGGAATCCACTTCAAGCCAGGAGATGTGGCAGCATGCAAATCCTGTTTTCAAAAGTGCCCTAATTGCTTAAGTCACTTTTTTTGGAAAACTTTGTGTTGTGAGCCTTATGATCACAAACTTCTTTCAGAAGGGATGAGTGAAGCAGAGAGGCTTGCTGCAGTTTAGAGTCACTAGGTATAGAACTCTGATTTTCCCTCTGTATCAGTCCCCAGTCTGCTGCTAACCACTTGCTTCCTACATCAACTGTTTTAATAAGTTTGCATACTGAAAGTCTCTGTCTATTGGCATCCTGCACTTGAATTTCTCTCGTACAACTTTAGGCTAAAATTGTTCAAAAGCATGTGCCTAATTTTAACCTCTTAGTTGCCCAAACTTGTCAAAAATAACTGAGCACCTAACAGCTTTCATTGAAATCAGTGAGCTCCTGGGTGCTTGGCACTCTGAAAATCTGACATCTGCTTTTGAAAATGTTGGCTTCAATGTTTTGATGTGTGCCTGCTTCATGTGGCGGTTCTCCCTTTGTCAGGAAATCCATGTGCAGAAGTAACCTTCAGTAACACAATAGAATGACTGTGTAATCCTGGGGTTTTGAGGTATTTTTGGCACCATCTCAGATTTAAACACGGGTCTGAAAAGTACTGACCATCTTGCTGTAGTTTGTGGTAAAGCTGCAGAGAGGAATTATTGGGGGACAATCTCAAAGGAATCATTAGAGGAACTAGGAAAATACAAAGCAGTTTCTACAGGTTTGTGAAAGCACATCTAAATTAAAATAAGTGTTGTTGAATCCTGTCTAAGATTGTACTTTAGTTTCTACTCTGTATGTATGTGGCCTCTGTTTAGAGTTTAAATTTTCATCTTGCATGTTGACTCATGTATAATGTCTCAAAATACTGTGATATACCTGTATGTTTTTTGTTTTGCCTTTCTAATAGGCAGGACTGGAACAATGGTTTGTACTTGGCTCATTGACAGTGACCAGTTTGAGAGTGCAAAGGTATGAGAAAAAAATCAATATTAGCCATTTGAGATTCACTTAAAAACTTGTTGGACCCCAGAAAGATGAGACCTCCTCCGAGTAGACAATGTGTATTGACTAGGGAGAGGCCCTTTACAAAACACATCTCTCATTCTCCATGGAGAGCATAAGCCACTTTTAAAAGGCTTTGCCAAATGTGGTGGTGGTTCATACAGTTAAATGTTCATAATTTGATGGGATGGAAAATGGCAGCCAGGAAGAATGGGAAGAGACTGACCAGATTATGCTGAGATACCACCAGCCATGGAAGCATTTGATTAAGCTGTCAAAAAAATGACTTAAAAACCCTCTCACTTTAAAACAATAACTAGGAATTTAAGCTGCTTATCTTACTCTAAAGCAGGACCTCCTCAGTTTAGTATCAAATCTTAAAATGACCCACGTATCCCTATTATCATGCACTTGTGTGGAGGGTGGAAGCACACCTCCCTTTTGAGCTTGCCATTCTTGAAGATGAACTGTACCTCCTAAGAGTGGCAATTCTCATAATTAAAAGCAGGTCATCTGCTGCTGTAATGCAACGTAGCTGGATTTATAGCCCTACTGCTTGGATAGCAAAAATGCTATATGTATGAATCGCCTGCATCTGTATGAGAATCCTCAATTTATGTACTGGGTTAAGCTCCTCTTCTACTTGGTAGTTTTACAGACTTTGCTCCAATATTAGCTTGAATGTCCCCAAATTGTGGGGTCCAGTGGCCCCTTAAAGACTAGCACATTTATTTGGGCATAAGCTTTCGTGGGTAGAAATGGTGGGTTTTACCCATAAAAGCTTATGCCCAAATAAATGTTAGTCTTTAAGGTGCCACGGGACTCCTTGTTTTTGTGGATACAGACTAACACAGCTCCCCCCTGATACTTGCAAATTGTGGGGTGTTATTTTTTTCTTCCCAAAATTGTGTGCTGAATGATCTTGGTCCCTGGAATCACATCTGTGGTATTTTTCTGGAGTGCAGGGTTTTTATTTGAGGGTGATGGAGACAGATTGGGAGTAAAAAGGAGTTTCTAACAAGGTCTAGGTTTTCTAAACTTCTGATGGGTGCTTTAGTAAAACCACTTAAATACTGTCATTTTTCTGACTAGCAAATTCTTGTCCATCTTGAAGCATTCTCTATCACAATAGGGATTGACTAGTCCTTGTGTTTCTAGTACTGTACTGACTCACTCTAGCTTCCAAAGCAGCTGCTCTCCAGCATTGGCTTGAACTCTTTCAAACCTCTTACCGCTGTTCACATCGGATACTTTTTGGTTTTAGTTTCCCATTATAATTATATAATAGCACAACCTTCACTGTGAGCCAGCTGAAAAATTTGTCCTGTTGCTTCATTTGAAACTGACTTTGTATGTAGGAGAGCTTGGACTATTTTGGAGAGAGGAGAACTGATAAAAGTACAAGTTCCAAATTTCAAGGAGTTGAAACACCATCCCAGGTAAGAGCCTAAACAAAGGTGAGATGATTGTGGAGGGTGAGTTAGACCAAAAAAGCATGCACAAATCCACTGTAATTGTTTAAATGTAATGGATGGAAGAACCAGAATTCAAGTATTTTCTGCAGTTCAGTTGAGAACTTTCAAACTTCTATGCCATTGTCATAAACAGATAGCTAAGGGTTAATGTTCTTTTACCTGAAAAGGAGTAATCTGAAACACCTGACCAAAGGACCAATCAGGAAACAAGACTTTTTTTCAAATCTGGGTGGAGGGAAGTTTGTGTGGGAGTCCTTTGTTCTTTGTCTTCTGCCTGTACTCTCTCGGCTATGAGAGGATTTTTCTGCCTCCTGCTTTTCTAATCTTCTGTTTCCAAGTTGTAAGTACAAAGATAGACCATAGGTTTGGTTTTTTTGTATTTACATGTGTGTAGTTGCTGGCATGTGTTAAATTGTATTCTTTGTGGATAAGGCTGTTTGTTCATATTTCTTTTAAGCAATTGTCCCTGTATTTGTCACCTTAATACAGAGAGACCATTTTTATGTATTTTTCTTTCTTTTTACATAAAGCTTTCTTTTTAAGACCTGTTGGAGTTTTCTTTAGTGGGGAACTCCAGGGAATTGAGTCTGCTCACCAGGGAATTGGTGGGAGGAAGAAGTCAGGGGGAAATCTGTGTGTTAGATTTACTAGCCTGACTTTGCATACCCTCTGGGTGATGAGGGAAGTACTTGTGTTTCCAGGACTGGAAATAGGGAGAGTGGAATCTCTCTGTTTAGATTCACGGAGCTTGCTTCTGTATATCTCTCCAGGAACCCAGGGAGGGAACACCTGGAAGGGAGAAGGGAAGGGAAATGGTTTATTCCCCTTTGTTGTGAGACTCAAGGAATTTGGGTCTTGGGGTCCCCAGGGAAGGGTTTTGGGGGGACCAGAGTGCCCCAAAACACTCTAATTTTTTGGGTGGTGGCAGCTTTACCAGGTCCAAACTGGTAACTAAGCTTGGAGGTTTTCATGCTAACCCCCATATTTTGGACGCTAAGGTCCAAATCTGGGAATAGGTTATGACATGGTGGCAGCGGTGAGAAAGATAGATAGAATCCAGAAGCCAGTAGGAATATTATATTTTTCTTTTCTCTGCTAGGGGCTTTTAAGCAGAGAGGAATGGTTTGGTTTTAAAAAGAACCAGAGAGAAACTTTTTTTTTCTCTGCTCTCTTGCAGTTTTGGCTTGCATATTAAGCAAGGAACCATTAAGGGACTATTACAGGTCTTTTGTCTCACAATGGGAGTGCTATTGTGTGACAAGTATCCAGCAATACACATGCAAATAAAATGGTTTTTCTGGTTTACTTTACATTTAAAAGATTAGCTAGAGGAAGAAAGGGAAAAAGGAATTGTTGCTAGGCAGACCCCAGGAGGCAACAGAGAAGCTGCAGCTCAAACAATAAACACCAGAGGGCGCCTCAGCACAAGAAAGCAAAAAACATGAGTTCCAAGGAAAGCCTAAGGCAGGAGCGAGCATGGCAACAAGCCATAGACAAAGAAAATGAACATAAGAAACGGATAGAACTAATTAATGCAGAACTAGCCAAGGAAGAGGCAGCCCACAAAAGAAAACAACAAGAAGAAGAGGCAGCTCACAGAAGGAAACAAGAAGAAGAGGTGGCCCACAGAAGGAAACAAGAATGCAGTTCAGTTGAGAACTTTCAAACTTCTATGCCATATGTCTGAATAATGTGCTTTTTAGGAATTTAATTATTTCCCTCTACTAGTTGACCCTCCCCTTTGGGGAAACTTCCCTTCTGTAGTTCCAACATATGTGCTTGGCAGCGGGTTGAGGGGGAGAGAAGAGGCAGAGAGAGACTTAAATAAAAGTTCAATACCTAGCACTTAATGTTAACCATGTGTTGAACAAATGATGCTCAGAACTAGAGCTAGCTGGAAAACAACATTCTGCAAAAATTGTTCTTGAATTTTATTTTTTGCTGAACAGAACAAAGTCAAAACAGCACTTTAAAAAAAAAAAGTAGGAAGAGATTTCAAGGAAAAATACCATTTTGGAAGAAAGGAAATGGAAGTTTTTTGCCTTCCAGCTTCCCACCTAGAAGGAAGGACTTTGTCAACTTCATTTGCTTTGAGTCAGGCAAAAAGTGAGGTGAAATTGATAAGGGCCTTCTAGAAGGGCAAGACAGTAAGCTGCTGTTTCAAACTCAGATCTCAGAAAGTGCCCTCTTCTCAATCAGAAGACTGCTCACCAACTACTCAACACTTCCTTAACAAGGCTTCTGTTGGACAAGTGTTAATCCCATTTTATGGATGGGAGTAGCGGGGAAAGTGACACAGACTGTTACTTCCCCAAGGCCACGCAGAGCAAAACTATGGCAAAAATGGGATTAAAATTGTGTAAATTTCTGTCCGGTAGCTCAAGTGAGAAGTGGCAAACTATTGGTCACTGAAAGCAACAGTCTATATGCACCTGTCATGGTACAATTCCTCACTCTGAACCTTAGCGTCCAAAAGATGGGGTACCAGCATGAATTCCTCTAAGCTCAATTATCAGCTTAGAACCTGTAGCGCTGCCACCAACCAGGAATTCCAGTGCCTGGTACACTCTGGTCCCCCCAAAACCTTGCCCGGGGACCCCCAAGACCCAGTCCCTCTGGATCTTGACACAAGGAAAGTAAACCCTTTCCTTCATCGTTGCCTCTCCCAGACTTCCCCTCCCTGGGTTACCCTGGAAGATCACTGTGATTCAAACCCCTTGAATCCTGAAACAGAGAGGAAAATGCACCTCCCCCCCTCCTTCTCTGTTCCCCTCCCGATTTCTTCCTGAGAGAAAGTAATCCTGCCAGAGAGAAATCAGCCTCTCTCTCCCTCTTCCCTCCTTTCTCCCCACCAATTCCCTAGTGAATCCAAACCCAGTCCCCTGGGATCTCACCAGAATAAAAAAACAATTAGGTTCTTAATTTTTACCGTTTTCCTTCTTTAATTAAAAGCTTTTCTTGTTTATCTTTGTAAATTTAAGATGGAATAGGTACAGGGTCTTTCAGCTATAGACACTGGGAACACCCTCCCAGCCTAAGTATACAAGTACAAATTAAAATCTCTTTAGCAAAATACCAATTTGAACTCCTTCCAACCAAACACACATTTGCAAATAAAGAAAACAACCATAAGCCTAACTCGCTTTATCTATCTAGTACTCACTATTCTGAATCTATAAGAACCTGTGTCAGGGAGATTGGAGAGAAACTTGGTTGCACATCTGGTCCCTCTGAGCCCCCAGAGTGAACAACCAAAACTAACAGCACACACAAACTTCCCTCCCTCAAGATTTGAAAGTATCCTGTCCTCTGGTCAGGTGACAGCCAGGCTTACTGAACTTGTTAACCCTTTACAGTCAGATATAAAGTACTTCTGTGCTATTAACTTTTCTTATCTGTTTATGACAGCACCAAATGTGATGAGGACCATATTTAACATAGGCAGCTTTATTTTGCATTGCAGAGTAGGTATGTTGGGTATTATGAGATCCTGAAGAACAAGTATAACTTGAAACTCCCACCGGAGAGACAGCTCAAAATAAAGAACATCAAAATCTACTCTATTAATGGTAAGAAGGAATACAAATTATGTGGACACTTTAGTCTTTTTCTAGTTTTGGAATGTTTCCAAGTCACTGTTTCAACTCTGTATTCATACAGCTATATATTGAGTGCACTACTGACACCTTACTGGGGTCAGAATTACTAGAATAAGGTTAAAAAAACCAAACTTTGCTGTTCCTTAGAAGCCAGGTAAAACATAATGAATTCTATATAAATGTAAACTCAAGTTCTTTGGAACTTAGTTGCAGGCGAAATGAACACCTTCTGTGACTGTGCCCCCTTTTAAATGGGTTCTTTCTGCCTGACTCTTTTTTCAGTGATGGCTTATTCCCTCCAACTGGCATTAGAATGGGGAGGGGGACTGTGAGGTGCATGCATTCAGGGACTAGAATTCTTCAACAATAAGTGACTGATATATCTGGCATGGATCAAATGCTTTCAGGCGTGCTTCTGAGTCTGATATCTGAACAGTCTTTGCAGAGAAGCCAAGGACTAAAGTTCAGCTGCCCACCCATGGGGCACCTTACATTGCTGCTGTTGCTGCTCCATGGCTATTCTGTGGCTAGAGGAGTTGTTTGTTGGGGATCCTTCAACAGATTCATTTTAGATACTTTTCAAAGCATGATTCTCTTATGCCTACTAAGGAAGACTTATTTTGGTTGCGTTTTTTCTACTGTCTTCCTGAAAGTTCCACATAAACTACTTGCACACTAAAGAGTGCATTTATTATCATAACAGTGCATAAGGTTGATGTATCCTGTTCCATTTAACTGCTTTTTTGTTCCAGCTCTATAATTTAAAGAGGAAAACCCTGGTATAATATAGCTTTGATTCCTTCTAGGAGTTGGAAAAGGCAATGGAAGTGATCTTAAAGTACAGATAATTGTGAAAAAGAAAATTGTATTCCATTGTGTTTGTGCCACTCAAGAAAACTGTAGGGTAAGAACTCTAATGGCTCTAACAGAGGTGTCTGTCTAAAATGTCTTCACAATACTGAACTTGAGCACATTTTACTAAATTGTTACATCTGTTGGTTTTTGTGGGAAAATATTGGATGTAAGAAATTTCTCCCTTTCTGATAAGGGAATTTATCAATACAAGGAATAGAACACTTCAGTCTTATTTCCTGCACATCTTCATGTGACTTGAAGCTCAAGTTTTTCACAGGACAAAAGGAATGTGGATTTCCCAGGAATCTAAAGGTCAAACTCTAGATCAGTTAGTAAAACTGAGTACCTTGGCAACAGTCAATAATTTTCCTTATTTTTCACTGTAGAACCTTTAATAAGTAATTGGGTATTGTCATCTGAGCCACTGTAACTTAGTAGTGGAACACTTAATTAGCACTACTAGATTGTGTGCATTTTATTTTCAGTTTGAAAACAGTTATTCCAAACAGTTCTGTTTTTCTTCAGTTATTTTTTGATGCTGAAAATGACTTTGCAGTAATTGGCTTGGAAAACTGTCCTGTTATATGCGGTGATGTGAAAGTCCGATTTGAATCACGAAGTGTAAGTATTGTGGAATAAAGACTGCATTCTTCTGGTACACTTCCAACTTTGAGATGTACAATACCAATAGATGCATACGTATCCTACATCATTGGCATCCATGTGAAAACCCACTGTGTAGGACAAGTTTAGCTTTGATTAAAAAGTATTTCCTCTTATGAAGGTAGACACTTCATAGCAAGTACTTGCAAATGTTTTGAGTGCAAATGTTCAGCACTTGCATGACTGCTTCGCTTTTCTCTCTCCATGACCTTGTGCTGTGACACATAAAGCAACTTCAGACAAAGTAACCTCAGACGGTACTGTAGCTCCTAATTTTTACTCAAGGCCAAGGGGCACATAGGCAATTCCTGTTGTTGTAACTTTGGCTGTCTCATTTTGTTGCTTTCTTCTTTGGTGTAATGAAGGTGACACACAAACTTGCATCCTCTTTCATTGACCCTACTGTAAAAATCCAGCTAACATCAATCATGTGACACTGTTTTGATGTGGGCAGCAGCAGCCCCTCATCAAGTTTTCAGAGTTGTGTGATTCTTAAACTATTAGTTCCTGCCTGTTCTGCGAAGGAACAATCTGTGTTGTACTAAACTTTTTTAGAGGCAAATATATAAGAAATGTCTTAAGCAAAATTGTGTTTATCTTTAGGATCTTCCGAAAGGCTATGATGACTGCCCATTTTTCTTCTGGTTCAACACCTCTTTCATAGAAAATAACAGGTAAGATGTATTACAATAGGACAACCAGAGTGGCAGGTCCATAATACTAAACTTTCGGTGTGTGAGCAAATCTTAATAGATTTAAAGAGAATCTTAAACATCTGGAAAAATGCAACATCTACTTCAAAACCTTCAAGCAGAGGATCCCAAACTGGGGTGTGCCTCCTAGGGAGTGTGGAGGAAGGAGAACACATCAGGGCCTGGGCCAGCATCCACAGAAGGCAAGGAAGGAGCACCCTCCAGTCTTGTCCCCAGCTCTGTGCTGTCCCCAAATCTCAGCTGTGGCTATGTCCCCAGTCCAGGGGCGAGGCAAGAGTGGAACCACACCTGGTCATGGGCCCAACTATTGGCCCCCACTGCAGCCCAGCTATTGGCCTTGGTCCTGCTCCCAGTCCCCTTACCCTTGGCCATGTGCCCTTCTCTCCTCCTCCCTCCCCCAGCTGTGGCCCTGCTCCCAGCCCCAGAGGGCAGGGGCTGCAGATGGTTAAGGCTGGGGGGTGACCTTCAAAAGTCTGGGGACTGCTGCCTTGGAGTTTAACCCTTTGGTAGGTAGTAATGCGATAAGTTGGAAACTTGTAGTGTTTGGCTTTAAACCATGACTTGGGAACAAACTCTCTGCATGTGTTTGCATAATGCAAGATGCATTATACAGAGCTGAAGAGATCCTTACCCTAAATAGTGTAGTCTAAGTCTCATGCAAATCCAGGAAACTGATCTTTGTAGCATTCCACATGACTAAGTATTGAAGCTGAATGTTTAGTTGCCTAAAATAAAACTTAAATTGTAACTCATTTTGTTGGTGCTTTGCTTAATCATCTCATGTGATAGAGTGGGAACCTTGTCTTCATACTTGTATAGCATCAGTATATAGAACATTTGCCAAGAGCATGCTAAGGCTCCAAACTTAGGCAGGGTCTCTAGCGAGCACAATCAGAGGCATAAGGTCAACTTACAATTTGCCACCACATTTGCAAACTTGGGAGTGAAGGCTTTGGAGAAGACTGTCTTGGCACCATTCCCTGCATGCGGAAGCTGATGACCATCAGCACTTGCATCTGGGCCACATATGCACTAGTGATTCTTAAACATGACAGATATGCTCAGAATAATAGCTGCACTAGGCAGTACCCTCAATAGGCAATACATTACTGTTAACAGATTTTGAAGTATTTAATAATGGTGCTCCCTTTTTTCCTCCTCTTTTGCCAAGAGTGAAGTGAGCTGAAATGTGTAATGGTAAGAAAAGACAACGTAAATATTTCATGGACAGTGGCCCTAAATCTGTGCTTTGTATTGTCTGTACATTGAAGATGCCATAAAACCCACTGAGGAGTTGGTATGCTCCTCCAGTTGTGTCTTGAGCTACCTGAAGTACTTGATGATTTAGACACCTACCAGAAGACCTTTCTCTTGGCTGGGGAAGGCACACTCTTTCCTTCTAGTACAGTAGTGTGAAAATGCCTGTGTATGATTTAAATCTTAATGCTGTCACTAATCAGGGATTTCTGGCAGTAGATTGCACTTGCAGTGTAATGTCAGCTGTCCAGCTAAACAAATGCTTGTTTGGCACTCTTCAGTAAAGTGTTTAGTGAAACACAACAGTGGGAAGGAAGCCTCTGTCCTTGAGGGATTATCAGCTATGAAAAGAGTTGATAACCAGGATCACACATCCTTATGATAAAAGGATTTTTAAATCCCTTTCATGGCTTGATTTAAATCAAAAGCTAAACATCATGGCTGCAGAAACAGAGCTGAAGACTTAGTTTGGATTTAACACTGCATGGGTGAGGTAAGAGACTTGTGCTCTTTTAAATGAGATTCAAATCCTCAAATATCCTAAAGTCACTGTCCCACAGAGCTCTTCCAAATTTGGGATAAATCATGTATCTGCAGCTGATGTTGGGAGTTAAATTTTATTGTATTCATTGCTTTTTGGTGATCACTAAAAAGCAAAGTACTGCAGCAAAATTTTTGGCTCTGAACTTAAAATTGGTACCACTTTATCCCCATGAAGCACTAGCCATAAAGCAGATATAAAAATTTCTATTTAAACAAGGTGACTATAGTTCACTTTATAGCTGAACTTGGTTTTTGAGCTCATCATGGTTGTCAAAATGGTTAGCCAACTCTTCAGTTGGTTGGAAGTAAACCAAAAATATTCAAAACATGGAACACATTCTTAGCGCTCATGTTTCACTTCCTTTTCAAGCCTGCTTTCATACCATACATAAGAGGGCAGCATGTTTGTAGAATAACTAAACAGATGACAATTCTATTTTCCAGGCTTTACCTTCCTAGAAGTGAGTTGGATAACCCTCATAAATCCAAGATGTGGAAAATCTACAGGGAGACATTTGCTGTGGAGTTGAACTTTGTAGAACCATGATGAGAACCATGTCAGCTTTTGTTTAAAAAGTGTTCTCTCAAAGAATCATGTTTGGTCTTCACCAATATGGTGGCATCTTCTGAGAGTCTGTCATGTAATTCTTGGTGTATTTGTATGGAGATACAGTATATCAATTAAAAGTTGAAACAAGGAAAAATACCTCTTGTATGCACTGTCATGTATAGTTTCTTAGTGTGGCATTATCTGAAGAATTTAATGTGTTAAACACATTTGTACTATGCATAATACCAAAACTAATTTCTTGATCTGAGCACATTCTACATTTGCAATCTTTTTTACAGTATCAACATTTGAGTTAAACAAAAGCCAGAGTTCAAACTATACACTACCCTATGCATGCCTACTTCTTTACAAACATCATCCAGCCTTTTACTTACACACACCCACCCACCCTCACCCCTCAGTGTTATCCTGATAGCTAAGGAACCCTGCAAAAACATGAATGTTATCCCCTACAGCTGGCTGGAAAACAGCCTTTGTAATAAAGGAAAACCCAAAGCTGTTGAACTGATCTCTCTAGGGTTTTAACTAGAACACATGACAAAATGAACAAAAGGGCCCTCACAACTGAAGGCGGAGTGGGGGACACTGGATCTCAAATACATTCATTCTTTCCCACCAAATAATGAGCTAGCAATTACTGCAATGTGTGCTGATAGGAAAAATGAAATCTGAAGTGTCTCAAGCCAAGTCAATCCCCAGAGAGTGGTGGTCTTTCTGGCACAGGCCCTGGAGCTGGCAGGCCAAAGACAAGTTAGATATGACAAGGAATAAATCAACTCTGGCTGTGCTAGTTAAATGTAACTATTGAGACCAAGCTCTTTTAAACACTTCTCACTTCCCCTCTGACATGGTGGGATGTCCAAACTCTCTTGGACAGTAACTTACCTGTTTCTGATGTTTGGGTTTTGGGGTTTGAAAGGTTCAAAAAGTTTCCATCCTTTTCAAGTTTGACACTCCCTGCTTTCATTTTTAGCTAATTAAATGAAGTCTCATTCCCCTGCTCAAGAGCTGCTTGTGTGCCTCTACAAAGATTACTGCATCAGTTCTCACTTCATTTGAGTGTCAGCTTTATGTTCTCTGAGGTAATAAGCCTTCAGGCTGAATACTGGTTTTCACAATGCTTATTGTATCTCAGTTGTGCCACAGCAATATGGGCCTTGTAGGTGATGCATTTTTTAACCATGTGCCATTTATAATACATGAATGGAAGTTAAGACTTAAAGGTATTGCTGATCTTTTTGCATGGCAGCAGTCTTTGATAATGTGACTCCAGCTGCAGAGCTTTTGGAAGGAGAGGTGTGAAATCTAGCTAATTAGACTAAACAAGGGCCACTTCTCTCAACCTAACCACTGAAGTGCCCAGGGGAGGAGAAGATGAAACATTTGGTAAGTGTTGGAAAGACAAGGTTTATGGAAGGCCTACAAGTTCAAGGCAGGGGCCTTCACTGGGATACTTAGTGCACAAACACTGGACATTACAGCTATTTAGGGGATAAATCTGCTTTCATAACAAACTCTAGAACTAATGTGGTTTAGATTCTTGGTAGTCTGACATTTACTAGCCAGGGAAATGGATTCTCATCTATTCTGATTTTGTGATTACAGCCTATGCTAAACTCTGTTCTAGGCATAGTGCCAGCCAGAATGATTGGTCCTAGCTACATGTAGGAGTAAAAAGAATCATTGGTGTTCTCCAATACTTTCCTGTACACTTGAACAATAACTCACCACACTGCAATTAACTTCAAAACACTTTATTCACATTTATAACTCAAGTCACATTTAGGCACTAGTTGGATTTTGTGGGAAATGAGGTAGCTGTAGCTTCCACATGTTAAATTGTGACAGGTTTTTTTGAGAAAGGGAAACACTTTCAGAAGGTCTCTAAACACCAACAACTATAAAACCTCATAGGCCTTAGTATGTCATGAAGTTAAAATCATAATGTACTAGGTGGTGGGTTGGTGGCAGATCTGTACTAAGGATGTAGGTCTGTTTGTCTTGCAGGGCAGTTCTACTTTAAACAGTGACTAGAATAAATCAGTTTCACATGTCATTGTGAATGGTAGTGGTGTTTTTCAGACTCCTGTAACACTGCAGAACCCATATAGAGATCCAATCACTTAATTTGAAGGGCACAGCCCTTCTGCCTGGACAAATACACTGAAGTGTCTCAGGGGCAAGTGGAAAAGCTAGCCTGCAAGAGACAAACCTACCTGACTTCCAATCTGACTACCAATGCTGGCAGTTGCAATAAACCACCTTTACTTGCAAAGTGAACAAACCTGACCTGGCAGTCGGATGCACCCAGTGCTCAGTGATGCTGTGTCTAGTTAAATCTCAAAGTTGAGGATTAGATGAGCTCTCAAATCAGGCTGCAGTGATGGGTGCTACAGGAAGCTTAGGATACTGGCTATTTAAATGTTTTGACAATTTACTCTGGCTTGGCTAGAGTCCAGGTAAGCAACACTTAGGATAGGCAACTACTGTTGGGCAAAAGAGTAGATCATATTTTTTTCAATTTGAAAAGCAGCTTTTAATACTTAAGATGGAAGTAGCAAGAACTATTGTCAAAGATCACCACCACTGGGAAGACACACTTAAAGTGCCCCCCATCCATGCCTGAAACCCAAAATGTTTATACAATTAATGTTAGAGATACTTTGAAAAAGGAGTGTGTGTAGTGGGGGAGAGGAGGGAAGGGTAGCAGTCTGTCACTATTACAAGCAAAGAGTAGTTATTCACTTTACCAAAGCTTCAGAAGCTGGCTTCACTCACAGCTTAAACTACCCTGCAGAATAGCCAACTGATTCTGAATCTTTCCTACCCAGCAAAGAGAAACTGATTTTTGTAATAGGTTCTTCTCCTGAAAACAATTAAATAGAACTAAAACACCTGTTGGCCACTTAAAGTGAAACTGCTGTAACTGAAATTTACCTTACCTGCAGTATATTTTACTAATCTCTGCTCTTAATATTTTAAAGCCTACTGTAAGTGGTGTTCATCCATGGATGGTAACTCAAACTCTGCTTGACCATTGACAAACTTGTAATTCACTTTTCAATGGAGATCAAACTTTGTCCCTAGTGCCAGCAGCACAAGGACTATTTGTAAGAAGGGGACAACTACCTTCTTGGTATGACTGTCCTTATCAGCCAGTACATTCTCTCCTGTTCACCCACATTAAACTGCTGTGCAGTGCTCATGCTTAGTTTAAGGTTTTTTGCCTTAACTGAATTGTAGAAGAGCTAGGAAAATTCACAAGTCTTTGCCTCTACTTAAATTTATCCTAGAAAACATTTTCTCAATTATTCACTAGAAACCCACAGCACAGGTAGACTAAGGATTTGTCACTAAATTTGATTTGAGCTGTATGGATTAGACACATGGCTCTAAGTATATTTTAGTTTCACCGACTACATAAGTAACTTCAGGTCTCCAGTATGAGCATTTGTAAAATAAATCAACATTTTCAGGAATAGTTGGCAACACTACTGCGGGAATATTGAGGAAGATGAAGACCAAAGGAATTACATATGAATAAATACAGGTACACAGTTGAAACTGCTGCAGTATTCATACTGCCAAATGTCATTGGTAGTGAGTAGTTCACACTTTGATTTTGTATTAAGCCAACTGAAAACATGCTTTGAAATAGCTTAGTCAACTTCAGTAACTTGATTGTAGTAAGTTTTTAAAACCTTGCTTCAGCTGTATTTGCAATACTTGATGTAAATCAAGCCCAGGCTATAGCAGAATCAGGATTTTCAAAAACTTTTACTACAGTTAACTTCCTGAAGTTGACCCTAAGCTATTTCAAAGCATGTTTTCAGTTGGTCTAATACAGAAGCACTACTTTTAAAAAAAGCAAAACTACAAGCCATAAGCCCGTACTGACACTGAATTAAGTCTTATTTTCACTCTTCCATCTGCTATACAACTAACCTAGGCTCTACCAACCCAGCTTTCAGCACTTGACTTGCACTAGTTACTATTTTTTTCAAATTAAGATGTAAAAGATGTCAAATCTTGTAACCTGTATACCATTTTTATGGTTTGCCATTATTCCTACATGTACTATACAAGAGATTAACAGTGACTCCAAATAGCCTGAATTATCTTTTGATAGAGCAGGGCATAATGGTGTTTTTTAAAAAAAAAAAGCTTCACTTTTAATTCTCATGGTGCTCTTTCCTGTGAGAGGGTGCAAAGGGAAGACTTGCCTGAACTGTGACTAGGACCAACTGAGAGGAAGGAATGCCTTGCACTGCTAAACACATCCCCCACTAAGAAGAAGCAGTATCACCAAGATGGGCTAAAAAGGTTGCCCACCCCGTTATAGCCTAAGGGCCACATCAGGGAATAGAAATTGTATGGTGGGCCATGAATGCTCACAAAATTGGGGTTGGTGTGGGAGGGGGTGCAGGCTCTGGGGTAGGGCTTGGAATGAAGAGTTTGGGGTGTAGGAAGATGCTTTGAGTTGGGATTGAGGGGTTTGGAGGTGTGCAGGCTCTCAGGATGAGAGGTTTGGGGTGAAGGAGGATGCTCTGGGCTGGGATTGGGTTTGGAGAGTGTGTGGGGGGAGTTCAGGGCTGGAGGAGGAGGAGGAGGTCGGGGGAGACTCAGGTCGGGGGGGGTAGGCTCTGAGCAGTGCTTACCTCAAATGGCTCCTGGAAGCAGTGGCATGTCCCTTCTCTGCCTCCTATTAGGAGGCATGGCCAGGCAGCTCCACACACTGGCCCATTCACAGGCACAGCCCCTGCAGCTCCCATTGGAGCACATAGGAGCTACAGTGGGGCGGCCCCCTTGACCAGAGCAGGGCCAAGCCATGTGGTACAGCTCACAGACCAGCTTAAAGTGGCTTGTGGGCTGGATTTGGCCAGCAGGCTGTAGTTAGCCCACCCCTGGGCTATAGCTACCCACACTCTAGCGAAAATATGAGTGGCCATGAGCATTTTAAAAATGCTCCAATGACAAGGCAGCTAAAGCATTCCTATTTGGTAAACACAAAAGCTGCCAGGCAGCTATTTTAAATGCCATAGCCTCAAAGAATCTGACTTCCAGAATGGTAGCAAATATTTAAGGGTATCTACTTCTGTCCCTAACCCACTGCATCTGGCCCCAAATCTTGCTCCTTTTGGATTATGATGACTGAAGTATTACCATTCCTCCAACCATCATTGTGATCAAAGTATGGAGCAGGCCAAAGGGAGCCTCAGGGGTGATACCCACAGGCAAAGGCAGTGTGTGGCAGAGCCACCTGCCCCACCCCACCCCACTCCCAGGAGCCACTCCTGGACCTGCTGGCTACTTCTGGGAGTGGTGCAGGGCCAGGAAAGGCAGGGACCCTGCCTTAGCCCCGCTGCACGCTGCTGCCATCCCAGAGCCACTCGAGGTAAGCAGTGCTGGGCTGGAACCTGAACCCCCTGCCCTAAACCCTCTCCTGCACTCCACAGTATGTAGGCCCAATAGGTTGCCAGCAGGGTGGTGATGTGTATATTAAACCAGTGGCTCTCAACCTTTCCAGACTACTGTACGCCTTTCAGGAGTCTGATTTGTTGTGTTTCCCCACCTTTCACCTCTTTAAAACTACTTGCTTACAAAATCAGACATAAAAATACAAAAATTTCAGTCACTGTTACTGAAAAATTGCTGACTTTCTCCTTTTTACCATATAATATAAAAAATCAATTGGAATATAAATATTGTACTTCCATTTCAGTGTATAGTCTATAGAGCAGTATAAACAAGTCACTGTATGAAATTTTAGTTGGTACTGACTTCACTAGTGCTTTCTATGTAGCCTGTTGTAAAACTAGGCAAATATCTAAGTGAGCTGATTACCCCTGGAGGTCTTCCGGGGGTACATGTCTAATAGTGATTCATCTACAAGTAGATCCTTTCCTAAAAGCACCAAAGATGGTAGCTAGTACCAGACATACTGTGCTTGCAAACCTATAGAAGGGAGGCTACCTCGAGACAGCAGTTAAAACAGAAAGGAAAGTTTTTTGGTTTTTTTGGGGGGGGGGGGGGGCAGGGAAGAAGGCAGAGGTGGGGGAAGAGAGAAATGAGGTATTAGGATTGCAAGACTCATTCTGCTCCAGTTACTTTAATGTTTTCACATTATTGGCGAAACTATTGATGGCAAATTTGTACAACTTTAACACATTAAAATAGTGCAAGTACTAGCCATGCATTGCTTAAACTAAATACTTTAGGAAACTTAACCTCCCTCTTCTACCTTCCCTTGTATTAGACTACTGTTTTTTGAAGTATTTGAACAATCTCTTACAAAGAGGTGAAACAGCTATAAAATGCAAGAAGCTTGCTGTTTCCATTGAATACTCTTTCCAAGGGCTCACATACACATGAAAGTGAATCCAAAATAACATACGGTATGAATTTATAGCAGATTAACTATTCCTGATAGGCTGTCTAAAGTGGATTAAAATAATTTGGAATGAGATTTATTCCAGAATAAGAGCATCCACAGATGAAACTATTCAAGAGTCACTCCCTGTGTAGACAAGCCCTAAAATTGATGATAAGAAGAGTAGCACGACTTTACTAATGCACCAGTGCCATGTGGCCTTGAGCCAGTTGTGTTTGCTAACCATGAAAAAGGGAAATTCAGATTTCTTATACCATGGCTGTTCCAGAACTAGATTTTTAAAATTTGAGATTAACTCTAAGATCACTACCCTTTACACTGAGTACCGCTTCCATCAGGGCAACATAATTAAATCTTTTGAGCAGCACAATAGGTGGAAAGAACGTTAACATGTCTCCATCCTCCCTTAAAAAAAACCTGTAAAAACCACAAAGTTTACAAAACCCATTTACTTTAAAAAGATTTTTTTAAAATCCTAAATTGAGTTCCTCTGATGTCATGCTATTTATTTTGTACCCATTCAAGTCTTACAGTTCTTTTTAAAAAGGTTGGCCTAAACCTGCCGCTGGAAGATGTCAGTACATGTCAACCTGTTCCATCATCATCTTGCGACTGTACTCGTAGGCAAGGAAGAGTGCACCATTGGCTGGGAATGCACGAATCAAAGTAGGCTTTAGTCCAGAATACAAGGCAAATACTCCTACAAAATGAAACATGAACTGATTAGAAATGTGCATGTTAAACTTTAAGACTAACCGGCAATAGTTCTGGTGCTCTACTCTCTAGAAGTCATGCAGAGGAACTTAAAATAATGATACTAATTAGAAGAATCAGGAAGCAGAGGGTAGAACTCACTGAGACAGGAAGTTGTTGAAGTCAACGACTCAAGATTCAAGAAGAGACTGGACATCTATATGGATAAATATCCAGAGACGTTGTAATAAAATTTTGAAAGGGATATTAAACCTTGGGCTTCAGGCCATCTGACTATTAGATTCAGAAAAGCCTTAATGTGGGGGACACCTGGCCCCACATCTTCCTGCTGCGAGGTTCTAATACCTTCCTCTGAAGCATCTGGTGCTAGCCACTGTCAGATATACTATCCGGGACCTTGGATCTGATCCAGTAGGGCAATTTCTACTTTCTTAGTCAAGTGAGCATCTTTTATAAATGTATAAGTTACTGTTTCCTATAAATTCTTCAAACAGATTGTGGTGAATCTATTTCTGGTACCTGCTTGGAGTTTCAATGTTTAAATTACAAGTTAGCCATTGCAGAACAGTAGGTGCATTTACTCATCTGTCTTTAACAGGTAAGATACTACAGTAAGTACTAAGTGATTGCCCTCTGAAGTACAACTAAGTGTAGTAGATGCATTAAGCCTGAAACTAGTTTCTGTATTATTGTTAGCATCAAGATTTTTTAGTAGCATCATTTTGCGGGTCTTTAAAAGGTGGCGATGGGAGAATTTCACAAGAATAGTAATTTGTGGTCTACAAAAAAGTAAGTAGTGTAATTAATTTCCCATAACTTAGACTAGGTTTCAGAATAGATTTTCCATATTGAAGTAAAAAGTTTTCACGTATCAGCCTTCAGGTTCAGTTTGTATTGGGCATGCTTACCTTCATTTCGCAAAATATTTGCGAAAGTTCCCATGAAGCCTGCCTGTTTTCCAGACATGGAAAGAACCTGAATTCTAGATTTGACACAGTCCACAGGATAAACAGCAATCCACAAGCAGATGCCTCCAAAACCACCACTCACCATCAAAGGAATAGGCCCTAAAAACATGAAATGAGCTTTTATACACTGTGCAGACTACCCCCCAAATCTGATGGTGTTCTATTTTAGAGTAATGTGAAAACAAGGAATGCACAGAGTTTGAGGAGGTGGCAGTTTTTCTGTGCGATAAGCTTGCACTGTATCATAGGTATAAGATTAATCAAAGTGGCTGTGGATTTCTAGAGAGTCTAGCCTCCTACTTCCACAAGCACATTTAGAATAAGAGTTTAAAATTTTTACTGTGCAGACAAACCTTCAACAAAGTCTGGCTTAGGAAAGCAGGTTTCTGTAAAATATTTTGTAACATAGGGAAAGAGATACCGTTATGCTCTCTCAATTCCTTCTAAATTTAAATATTAGTTCAGAAGTGCAACTTGCCTGCCAGGCCTTGAAGTTCACCCTGGAATGTCTGGTTCAGGCCATTACCAAAAAAAAAAAAAAAAGTGTGTCAGAATTTAATTAATACTTAAGACAAAACCTCTCACTCCTGCTGCCATTGCTGGATTGGCTCTGCAGCGCTAGCACAAGTGAAAAGGTTGTAAAAATTTCTTGAGTAAAGCCAGCAGTTATGACTCTTAACACACACAGGGGAGTCTCTATTGAGTGAGACTGCAGTGTTACAAACCCAGTCAGTTTTCAGAATGCAACCACATTTTACTTTCCTGATCAGATTTTATGAAAATTTGATAACAATAGTGGCCAGAAAAAGCAAGCACTTTTAACTATTAAAAAAAAGCAAACTACTGATGCCAAGTCCCTTCAAAGGCCTGTATCTTGCATTTTAATAGCCAGAGACACCCAATGGTTTCCTATCTTCAATATCCCTCTTTGAAAGTGCATATAAAGTTAAAACGTAAGAACGGCCATACTGGGTCAGACCAAAGGTCCAACTAGCTCAGTATCCTGTCCTCCAACAGTGGCCAGTGCCAGGTGCCCCAGAGGGAATGAACAGAACAGGTAATCATCAAGTGATCCATCCTCTGTCATCCATTCCCAGCTTCTGGCAAACAGAGGCTGACACTTCAGAGCATGGAAAGAGCATTTGTCCAAAACAAGGAATGCAAGACTTCCAAAAGTTTGTGTTGATACTGGAATGATACCAAAAATTACATTTCACATTCTGCAATACTAACATCTGAATCCTAAACCACCAGATGGCCCTTACATACTATAACTAGGACTGGTAGAACTGCCTATTATTGAGGTTGCCCAACATTTTCCATGATAAAACTCTGTTTTCAGTTGCTTATAATTTGCCAAACTGTTTGGGCTAAAGTTTTAAATACCCAGTGTCTACCTCAAGCTGATTTTTTTTTCTGGAAACCAAATGTACTGTTGCACAGACAATTATGTCATTTCCTAACTTTTGAGTGCTTGACTTTGCAACATTAATGTTCTTTTAATGCAGTGGTGTAGGTGGGTGTGTGTGAGAGAGAGAGAGAAATCTGACACATGCTCTGAACACTGTGCAAAGGGAGCATTTCAAATCCCTTAAAAGATGCACAACTAGTGAACAACTTGGCTGCAATAAACAGTTCAGTGGTGCCAGGACCGCCGGGGGGGATGGGGGGGAAGAAGTGGGGCAATTTGCCCCAGGGGCCCCATGAGCCCTGTCCCAGTGGCAGTCTGGGTCTTCGGCAACATTTCAACGGGGGGGAGCCCTTCAGTGCAGCCGAAGACGGAGAGCGACTGAAGGGCCCCCCGCCACCGAATTGCCGAAGACCTGGACCGCCGCCGGGTGAGTACAAGCACCGCAGCTCCCCCACTTTGCCCCAGGTTCCCTGAATCCTCTGGGTGGCCCTAGGTGGTGCACCATGGAGTGTTTGAACATTCAACAGTTTTTGTACAATTATCCTCTCCTGATCAGGTAACTCATACGTCAGTTAAATACGTGTACAAAAACAAGATCATGCATGTCAAATCTGAAAATGATTGGCTTAAGCAGTTCTTTACCACTCAAACAGGAATAGTGTTGGTTTTGCTCCCACACTGCTATTCTAAAAGGACCACAATTTTTTGGCTGCAGATATACAGCAAGTGCATAAGGTATAATAAGCACCGCACGAGAGATTTTGAGAGTAGCAGTATGTCACTTTCTGTAGTGCGAGACTACCTTTTCCACATACCCACAAGCTGGCACATACCTAGTTGATCTTTTGGTCTCTCCGCTGCAAAAAATGTCCGACTCAGTTCATAGCCTCCAAAGAAGAAGAAATAACCTGGGACTTCCCGAAGTAAAGTGCTTGACAGACCATGGTAGAACCCGAGTGGGCCATCCTTTTGAATAACACTTTTCACTACTGACCAAACTGTGCTGAGAGGGGTTGAAACAAACAACAATACTTAGAACTTTGCACATATTGATCTGCAACATCCTTAAACATTGCCTCCATTTTACAGATGGGGAAATAGAGGCCAAATAATGAATCAATTGCAAGGCAAGAATTAGAACTGAGGAATTCCTGGCTCCAATCATGTGTTTTTTTCCAGACCTCAGACAGGAGCAGGGATAGCAATTAAGGGTATGTCTTCACCACAGGGTTAACCCAGGTGATTGGCACCCAAGTGTGAGCAGCCACACTACAAGGCCCTACCCTGGTTCTGGCAGTTCTGGTTGCATTCTGTGGGGCTAGTACTTCTGGGGGCATATCCAATGGTTTTGTGCTGCAGTAAGCTGAGCTGCTCTGATTCTTTCCCAGTGAATTGTGGGAGAACTTCTCTGTCCCCCCTGAGCACCACACACGGAATTGCGGGAATGGAGTGGAGGACTATTGCCACTCAAGTGACTTAGCACATATCCGCATTGGAAAGCGAGCAGGTTACTAGCCTGAGTGAAAGCCTCACTTGGGTTTTAGCCTACAGACCCAGATGAATAAGCTAGAAAACACCACTAAACTCAGGTCAGGGGGCTGTTTGTGTGGACATGGGGAGGGAAGGAAGTAGGGGAGTTAAGGGAAACACTTGAGTAACAGCCTGCGTTAACTCTGCAGTGAAGACATACATTCCTGGGCAATACTAACTTAGGGTATTTTGACAATCAGTAGCACACCCTTTGTGCAACTAATAGCACAGTCCATCCTAGCACACTTAAGGTCTAGCTTGTACTTTTAAAATAGGCATAACATCAACCGATTTCAGTGGTGTTGAGCAAGTTACATACTTACTTGTGTCCTTGTATTATCTTTCCAGATAACTGCATTTCATGCATGGTCTGCAACCGACACTTCACCAGCTCTGTGGGACATAGGACCAAGGCAGCAAATGCAGAAGCAAAAGAGCCTGCAGCTGCATTCTGCAGATCACTGTAACAAAGAAACTACAGATGATACTGGGGCACTGCTCTTCAGTCACATGGTAGCCTGCTGCAAGAGCACCCACCTATTTCCTGAAAGCATTATCAAATAAAGAAAAACTGAACAAGAGCGCAAAAAAGGAAAAGCAATCTTTTACAAGGTGACCAACTTAACACCTAGCTCCAGCCATCTTCATGTACAACTCAAATAAGTTCTTCTCCTTCAACAGCTATATAAATGTAAGTATATCATCATCTTTCCCATTTCACTGACAAAAAAGCACAACCAATTAAATGAAACAAATAAAACCTGAAGTGAATTTTGGTAATTTCACATTCAAGACTGTATGGCTTTGTTAACTCATGGTATCACAAGGCCACAGCTTCTTTACCAGTTTATTTACCAGTGCCTTTATAAAGATACCTGGCACCAACATGTCCTAGTGATCAGCAAAGGATCATGTGCTCAGAGAACAGCTCCTGCTCTAACAATTGTAGCACATGCAGTGGAATGGACATGTGCAACACAGCGCAAAGAACAGTATCACGGAAAGGTGAGTAACTGTTTTTTTGTTTAAAATTATGTGACTACAGAGCCTCAGACTGCAGTGTTGTCAAGTGGAAGTTCTGTGGTGGAGCAAAATGAGCAGGATGATCTAAGGTACTCTTCCCTCCTTCCAGAGTTTAGATGAGTGACATAGCAAATTGTACCCAATTTCAAGACCATGGCTGAGCCTCTAATGGGGTGCAGTACAGAACTCAGACAGGGTGTGGGCATGGGGGATAGACTTTTGATGGCTTTCAGCCACCTTTATGTCCCGCTCCCCCACCTCCCGCCCCCAATCTTAAGATGCTCCCAGAGCTGGAGAATCCCCTGAAGCAGGGGTCGGCAACCTTTCAGAATTGGTGTGCCGAGTCTTCATTTATTCACTCTAATTTAAGGTTTCACATGCTAGTAATACATTTAAACATTTTTAGAAGGTCTCTTTTTATAAGTCTATAATACATGAACTATTGTTGTCAAGTACCAGAGGGGTAGCAGTGTTAGTCTGGATCTGTAAAAAGCAACAAAGAGTCCTGTGGCACCTTAAAGACTAACAGATGTATTGGAGCATAAGCTTTTGTGGGTGAATACCCACTTTGTCAGACATGTAAAGTAAATAAGGTTTTTAAAATGTTTAAGAATCTTCATTTAAAACTTAAATTAAAAAGCAGAGCCCCCGGACTGGAGGCCAGCACCCAGATAGCTTGAGTGCCACCAAAAACATCAGCTTGCGTGCCGCAGGTTGCCTACCCCTGCCCTGGAGTAACAATCCCAGATTCCCTGCAGCCTGTAAATTACAGCAACCTCCACAGGCTGGCTGTCCCCAACATGCTCCTACACAAGGATTTGCAATGGGATCCTCTGAAGGCAATCTTGCAACTGTCTCCCACAATCCCTGCCCTGGGAGAAATCCTCCTGTCATTACAACTGTTGGTTCTGGGGCCCTTTTATGCCATTCTGGTCCTTTTACCTGGCATGAAGGTGCTGGAGTAGGGGTTTACCACCTCTTGTTTTCTGTGCATTACTGCAAGGATTTTATTTTGATCTTTAAAAATAGCAAAATCCTCACACATTCTTTAGAAATCTGAAAGTTCCATGTTTTCCCTGACTCTAAATCCATCTGTCTCATAATGACAAATTGTAATTTTGAAGCTATTTAAAAGGCTGGGACCTCTGTTCATTATATCTAGGTTCTTCACAAATACTTTTAAACACTGTGAAAGCCAGTGTCTTCATAATTTGTCATCTATGGCTTTTATTAGACACTCCATGAGCCCGTTGACTGAACACAGCTGGAGCATTGGTTACTTTGTACTCTAACCAGAAATGGAAAAACATTTGATCCTAGGAAAGTGGAAGAGGGAGTATAATTTGACTATATTAATGTTGCTCTTATCGAGTGTATCTTAAATTATGTAGTAAGTATCAGAGTGCTGCCTAAGCAGAATTTTTCTGTTTTCTAAATATGCATTGATGCAGTTTTTTCTGAATCTATGAAGAGAGCAGAAGTGCTTTGTTGGGAAATTAAATAGACCATGAGATTTTTAAATATACTGAGGAGTCTTACTTCCATTTAATTTTGGCATCTGTTTAAGAAACTAGGCTCTGAAAAGTAAGTGTTTCCATTAGGGCTAGTACTGAGCATTAACAACATGCTACAAAAATCTCTTTAAAACCAAAGTGCTAGATTCAAGTGTATTTATCATTTCATTTAATGTTAAGATGGGAGTATATGGCAGAACTGAGAATTATTTAAGGAAGCAAGTTCACTGCAAAAGTAAACAGTTTTGGCTCAAAATTCACTTCAATGAGAGATTTTTCCAGCTTTGGAGTATAGTGACTTAACCCCTAGTATCTTGCTTTGCATCCCACAGTCAACCTATAGAATGAAAGGCTTACAATTTTATCAAGGAATTTTAAATTTTAATGAGAGTCTAATTACATGCTCCCCACCCCCCGCCCCGAGGCTTCCTGCCTCATTCAATGCACAGGATCATCCTATTCTGGAGATGACTCCGGGCTGTCAAGTGAAGGAGGCTGTTTGATATAGGACCCCTACTTCATTTGCTGCAGAAGTAGGAAGGTGTGTGGTTAAAGAGCCAGGAGATTGCAAGAAGAGAAGGGATGATCTCATGGTTAAGGCAGTTCAATATGACTCTGGAGAACTGGCTTCTATCCTTGGCTCTGTCACTAAGTTCGTATGTGTGATGATGGGCAAGACACTTAAGTGGTCACTAGTTGTGTGTTCCTCATTTTCTGGGTCTGACTTCCAGAAGTGCTGAGCACTCAGCTGCAACCAAGGTCAAGAGGAGCTGAGCTCTGATTATTATAATGCTAGATACTTTGAAAAAAAAATCACATCCTAGGTGATTCAAACTGGGAACCCAAAACTAGATGATATTTTTGACCATACCTGTGTGCCTCAGCTCCCCACCAGTGACATGAGGATAACACTATCCTCTTGCCACACAGGGGGTTGTGAAGATTAAACAAACAGTATGTGAGTGCTTCAATAACATTTTGGGTAGAGGACAATAGAAATGTCCCTGAGAACCTTCTGTTTTCAGAGCAGAGTTTGAGTAGATGCAATAAATAAGGCAGTGGGCCATAGACTGAACAGTGAGGATAAAACAAAATAATGAATAGCTGCTCACTCTGAACATCATACTTCCTGTGCACTGAATGAGGCAGGCATCCTGGGGGGCTGGGAAGTATGTAATCATGTAATTAAAGACTCTCTCAGCTTTATGGTTCACAGGACCTAAATTAAGTCTGCACAAGCAACTTAAAAATTTAGCAGTTCCTAATTTTTGCATGATTGACTTTCTTTAAATATGCAGTGTGGCTTTTACTATGGAAACCATAACTCAGTTTTCTGACTCTAACTTCACTCTTGAAAAGATATCACATTAGGGTTTATGTCTCCTGCAAAGAAAAGGTGATTTAATAGTCATAGCAGAAGAGCGAGAATCAGCAGATCTTTCTAGTGTTGGCTCTGCCAAAGACTTCCTGCAGCAAGGGACTAATAACTTCATCTCAGTTTTGTTATCTCAGACTAGGGACAATGCCTACCTCACACAGAGGTTGCAAAGCTTAACGCATTAGTGTTTGGAAAGTGATCCGAGATCTTCAAAAAGGGAGATGCGACAAGTCCGAAATAATGCAAAGTTGTGTTGTATCACTGTCAATAGCGAGGGCTAGCACAGCTCTAGCTATATTGAGGCAAAAATACCAAATGCAGAGAAGTCCTTCTTAGTACACCGCTACCTCAATATAACACGAATTTGGATATGACACAGTAAATCAGTGCTTTGGGTGGACAGGGCTGTGCACTCCAGTGGATCAAAGCAAGTTCAATATAACACGGTTTCACCTATAACACGGTAAGATTTTTTTTGGCTCTCAAGGACAGCATTATATCGAGGTAGAGGTGTGTATTTTACTAGCTACTTACATAGGAATCAGAGGCAATGAACCCAGTGTACAGGACCTTTCAATTAATGTTTCAGGTATTGTACATGGTATATTAGGAAAAGTCAGGAAACAAATAGTGTATTTACATACATGTGCAAACAAGAGACACATTTGGAGGAAGAGTCTCTTCTGCAAGTTGTAAGTTAGTATAGCAAACAGATGAAATTGGGAGCATGTGTGTCTAACTTTCAGTCTGCAGTTAATCATTCTTTAGTTTAAATCAAATATATATTTTAGGATCATAATTTAGCAAACATTTATCACTGAGGGAATTTGACACGTAGGTACTTTGTTGAGGGGACTTAGGAATACTTAAGACTAAAAATCCTTATCCCCTTCCATTCCTAACAAACCCCAAAACAGACCTCTTTGGCACATGTACTTTCAACTGGAAAAACATTTTTCCTTTTGCTGCTGTGATATCCAACTATAACCATGTCTCAAAAAGCTAAATGGTGCTCATCTAGCCACACAGGCTAGATAAGCCCTGTAAATTAAAGTGCATCTGTGTGTAAAAAGCTACTTTTAAAAATTAAGTTAAATTAGATGCAGATTAGTTTATTTTGGGAAACTCAGACCACAAAATACATGTGTAGGAGGGTATATGAACCTGATCAGAGGGTAAGAAGCCACAAGTTAACCTCAGTTCATTACTCTTACTCATTCCCTCTTGGACTGAAGAGGGAAATATGGATTGACTGCTGGAAAACTAAAGCGGACAGCCTCTTGAATTGTACGTCTGGGGGCCAAGTAAACTTGGTTGATGGCCCTTAAGTCTGGAATTCAATCCCTTCACATTGGTCCAACAGAAGATTTGCTGATCTGCAGGGCATGCTGCAAGGCCTCCGTTTAACCAGGCTTTTTGCAAGAGGCTATCAAATTGAGTTTGTTTGGCAAGGCAGAGGTGTGCATTATTTGGATTACATTATTAAAGACCGCATTAACTAATGTATTATGATTGGGCTGTAAATGCAACTAGATAATACTAATAGGGGCATCTTATAAATGTGAAAAAAAGCAAAATTCAAGGAGATGTCTGGCTGATGAGAGTTTGAACCTGTACCATTTTTTGGTATCACTATATTGCTCAGTACTAAAATCTCATTCTTTCCCCCTCAAAAATACCCAGCCACAACCACTAAAGTTAATAGTACCATTCTGTATTAAGTACAACACTCCAGGAAATAAAAGCTGATTGATAAATGCACTTTGTTGGAGGCACTTGGCTTTAGTATCATGTGCTCTAGTCACCTGCCCCATCAGATATTACATATTCATCTATTCTCCAATTAACCCATAATTTCTTCATAGTGTGTTCTCTTTAGTGATGTCAAAATCCAATCTGACTAGTTATATACTAAACTGATGCTGACTATTACCTAGAGAAAACTGACCTGGTGTTCAGAGATGAGATATGGGGTAAGACTAGAATATTTAAATACACTATATCAGTAGGGGCTAAAAAGTAGTAAATTTCCTTCATCTTCTCATTCTGGTAATTTTAAGTATATACAGGTGGAATGCAGCTAATAAAATTTGTCTTAACTGCCTGAAGCTAAGCATGTTCTCATATCCTTAAACCAAAATTTGATCCACAAGTGTCAGGGTTCATCTCCTAAAACTTGACAAGAAAGAAAAGTACCATTTACCCACACATAAAACACTGATTTTTCACATTTTACTTTCAAGAACTTGTAAGTATGAAAGGGGAGACAGTTTGCAGAATCATAACCAAGAGCTCTCACTACCTCTTCCTGATGGCAAATTAGTGAAGATGGAACACTGAGTTACAGCGAATAAGTGAATGCTATTCAGCATAATCATTGCTCTGGAGGGAAGGATGTGCTCAGTCATCTCACAAACCACCCGAGCCATCATTGATATCTATCCACGGAGCAGTGCACTGATGATGAAGATGCAGCCTCTCTTAGTGATGCGTGAGTTACAGCCGCTAATGCTTCAGTAGTTTCAGCCCCTTTCCTTCACAAATACTACAGCATGGGATTTAAGAAAGATGCTTACGGAATTCCCTTCTCCCTCCCAAAACAATTCATGGTGTTTGAAAGAACTAACACATTTCCCACAATCTGGGTTTTTTGTCAATGGACATGACCCCATAAAGACCAGTCATCTGTTCTTATGAAAAATATACCACAACTGCCAAGACAAGGTCTTGTAGAATAAAGTTGCACTTGCAGTGGCAAAATGGTACCCTGTATAATGGCAAAGAGACTGCACTTCATTTTAAAATATAGCACATTCATATTTACAATATTCTGGAGATTACAATTTCTGTTACTAACCTCAGTTTTGCTTTCCTGTCTACTCCAACAACTCGCCTCACAATCTGCTGGCAAAACCCATAGCACATGAACAGAACTGAGTTTTCTGCTATGTTAGCTATAAGTGCTGGAGTGGTCCCTTTATAGAAGCCTCGCAATCCAACTTGTTTATATGTCTTCACAATACATTCAAGGAGTCCTTTATACATGCTGGGAAATGTCTGCATCTTCACCTTAGCTGTATCAAAGGGCTGGCCGGTTAGCACACACGCAGTCCCACCTGAGGAAATAGAGTATCAACATTCAACAGCCCCTTACTGATCATGTGAGAGCCTGTTTTGTGGGATACAAAACAAAACCATGCAATATGCAGAGAGGGACAAATTCACCACTGGCATAATTAGGCTCAACTCAATCAACTTTGGTGACACCCACGACATTGGCTCTTGCAACATTTTTTTAAGTTACAGAAGTACCAAATGAAAAAAGATCAATGCCTGATTTAGTACATTTAGACACTCGTTCATAACAGAAGGCCATCAATTCTTATATTGAATAGATGGTGAAATAAGAGTTACCAGTGGAAATAACATTCTCTGTGTGTTAGGCAGTCACCTCATCAGATGAAGGATGAGCAGATCTGAATGATGCGAAGAGACTATGCAAGAAACTAAAGCAGAATGTGTGAATCCAGCACCATTAGTTGTTTGAGGCAGGGAGAAGGTACATTTTGTTTTGAAGGGGTGATTCTCATTAGTACTAACCCACACTCTGAGTGGAGCCAGTTTGTATTACACTACTGCTGCTCCTGTATCATAGGGTGAGCCAGAGGAACTCCAATCTGAGCTCCCACACTGCTTCATTTTCCTCCCAGATAAGGTGATTGCAGGCTACACAGCTAACTAGGCTTGGAAGCAGGACATGACACTTCCTGCACTCACTAGGGGAGGAATTAACTAAGGACAGCAGAAGCTGGCTGGGGCAGATGTGGCTCCCTGTTGAGAGAGCTGGGGCAGGTGCCTGTGATGGGCTCTACTGAAGCCCCTTGAGGCAGTCTAGGGTGAGGGTAGGGAAAGAGCAGTGAAGAGTCTGGAGAGAAACTGGGGGTGGCTCCTCACTGAGAGGGAGCCAGGAGTGTTGTCTTGAAGTGGCGTGGCTGATGACTGCTGGAAGAGGCCAGGGAGAAGGCTTCCCTGGAGAGAAGTGAAAATAGGAAATAGCATTGGGAATCTAAACCTGAGGAACTGTGAGTTGAGGGTGGACGGACCTGCGGACGGGGCAGGTAAACACAGCGGCCTGGCCCGCCAGGGGTTTTCCCTACACAAGTGGCAACCCCTGTTTGAGAAACCCTGGATTAGATGGCTAATGTGCTGAATTTGTTATTAGCAGAGCACCAGCAGCACTGTTAGGCACTGTACATAGATATGTATTTTCCATCCTTTTTGTATAACACAACTTAAAGTTAATTTATTTCTCCCGATGTTTCGTCCTTACCAACCATGTTTGAGGTGATACGAGAAACGGATATTTTCATTTGTGGCTAACTGGAAGAACAACTTGAGTGAACTGCTGACCTGATGTTACATTGTTCAGAATACCATAATGTTTCCTCATCTTCCAAAGAGACTTTCTGAATGTTGATTAAAGAGATAACCCTTTAGAAAGCTTTCTGCCCCTTTCAGTTAGAGAGAGTTTCTAGGACTGAAGCATTATCTCGATCACTTTGCTTACACATGGTGTTTGCCTTTATTACAAAACTTTACTTGTGACTGACATTTTGAAACTCATGTGAGCATGAAAATACACATTAGATGTACTCAAACCTACTCTTAGAAAATCATTAGTCTGAAGGAAGTTACCTATTTACTTGTTGGCATTGGTTTCAGTGGAGTGATATTAACCTATCAGATGTTTGCAACACTGGGCTAGGTCAGTTAGTTCCCTCCTTCATCTCAGCATCTTTTTTCAAATGTGGAAGATGTGCCTCTTGTACAGATTTTTCAATTATTAACAGTGCCAATATGACAAATCACCATCATTGCTAAATGACTGTTGATTGCTAAATCAGATTTATGTCTTCACACTTGTGAGGAGACTTAAAAACAAGCTTGTGCTCGTAAAGTATCAGATTCTATTTTCAAAGTTTCTGAGAGTTTTCTCCAGTATTACCTGCTGCACCTGCTGTGAGATCGATGGCAGCTTGAATGGCAGGATTTGTCCTCATATTTCACACTTGCTTATTGGTTGCTATGGAATAAGAAATCTCCAGTGAGAGGTAAGGTGTCCTGATATGTATGCCTAATATGGAAAAGAAAAAACATTAGAACTACTGTTTAGCTGAAATATGCAGGTTAACTACTTTCAGCAGACCACCCACTATGCCCATATAGCCACTTCTATTCATCTTCTCTTAAATCAAGAGCTCTGGCAGAGAAAGGATGGTCCAATGGTTAGGGCCCTAGCCTGGTACTTAGAAACCCAGGTTCAATTCCCTGCTCTACCAAAAAGATTTTCAGCTTGACCTCGGGCACATTACCTAGTCCCTCTGTGCCTCACTTCCCTATTTTACAAATAAGAATGGTACCTTCCTAGTTCAGAGAAATGCATTAAGATAACTGCACTAAAGATTGTGAAGAGCTCAGATACTAGAGTGAAAGCCATATAAATACCTCAGATATCAGTATCACAAAGGACAGGAATACGGAGGAAATATCTGGAAAGAGGTTTGGTTGCCTTGTGTTCCCAATACAAGTTTTTTTAATGGAAGCCGCAGATTTAATTTACAGGATGCTAGCCAATGTGGATTTTATTTGGTTTGTGTCTCAGGAAAGTGTTTGGCACAATAAATACCCTACAAGGGCAATGTTTTCAAATAAAACACCACTCATTAAAATAAATCTGCAGGTCAATTCAAAGGCTGTTTCATGAGGGGAAAAGATTATTTTGGGCAACAGAACCAAGTTAGAAAACTAAATAAAGACGTAATCTAGTTTGAAATTCAGAGATCTACATCCAGGGGTAGCGATACTGCCAATCATATATTCAGCATTGTACTTTTTAAAAATGAGATACAAGGAGAGTGAGCAGTTGTACTAGCAGAGTATTCTCTTCCTTATGTTAATTTTTTTTCCAAGTAAAAGGGAGATCTACAGAAGAATTAAAACACTCCTAATATGACTGTATAAATATTTCATCCAAAGTGTTTTGTGGGGGCTAGCTGATAAAGAAATGAGGGGGAAAGCAACAACGTGCAGAGAGGGATAAATTTGGACAAGGAAGTGTAAGAACAGTTGTACCGCATCCTTTCTAAAGTTCTGTGATGGACAGACATGGGTTTATAAGAAACATTTTGAAAGGTCTGTTCCTACATGCCTGTTTATTATTTTGACAGCTGACAGATTGTGTGCCGAACAGAAATCTACACTTATGAAAGTGCTGATTCTTTCCATTTTAGAAGGATCTGGCTTGTACTAGGCTGAATATAGTTGGATGGAAAAAAAAATCAGCCATTACAAGTACATAGAGTATTTCTGAATTATATTTAAAGATCTGAAAGGTACTATTCTCATTAGCATAGTTAACTAGCTAGTTATTTCAAGATAAAAAGGCTCCAAGATTGTTGCACTTAATTATCCTGAAATTAATGTCATTACTGTCCTCAAAGCACTTTGTGATCTAGTCCCTTTGATCTAGAAGAAGAGCAAAAGAAAAAAAAAAATCAAAAAAAGTCTCTGAATGAAGGGAATCAGCATGAAGCAGTGAGTCTCTCACTGCAGTGGAACTTGCATTATTGCTACACTGAACTAAATGTAAAGGAAACCATACCAAGCCACAAACTGAATATATGCTCATTTCCATTCCATCCTGCTGATGAGATTTATCACAAACTGGGAAAGTAAAGGCAAACAAGGAAGAGTTTTTCAAAGAAAAGAGTTATAAGTACCCAGCCATAGCGTGAGATTTAACATTACATAATTAAATCGAACACACCATTTATTGCAGAGGTAGTCAATAGGCAGACTGCAGGCCAAATCCAGACTACCAGACACTTTTGAACAGACCCTGAAATCTTTTTACTCTCCCGCCCCTCCGCCCCCCCCCCCCCACATTTCTCTGGAGTCTGGACCTTCGCTATACCTTGATCAAGAAATTTGGGCCCTGACAAAAAAATAATTGACCACCCTGGTTTATTGATACCATTTATAATCTTATACATTTCTCTGAATTTGCAGTAATAACTGACTGGTGCCCTAAAAATCACCAAAAGATTGTTACAATAACAATCACTCATTCATACTGCAAATCCAAAGAAAAATCTAGGTAAGATCTTCAGGAAATTAACATTTAACAATTCTATTGCCTAGAACTGAGGGTCTTCCATCCAAGGGTCTCAAAGGACTCTCCAAATACTGAATGATTAAGCCACAAGACCCCACTTCAGAGACCCGGAAGATAGGGCATGACTTTTGACTTGTCAAGGACACAGTAGGCCAATGGCCAAAGTAGAATTTGAATACAAGGGCCATAAAGGTGCCATTTCTTGGCTGTGGCTCATTCTTCACCCCAATAAGAATGAACTTTTTTTTTCCCATTGTCAGAATGCAAGCTTTGAGAAGAGAAGCAGCGTAAACCCGAAGCTGTCTCACTGTTTCAATTTAGGTAGAAGAGGTTAGTTTACAGAGACTGTGATAACCTTTCCTACACTACCTTAATTAAAAAAAAATTCAACTGACGCACATTAATAAAACAAAGGGAGGAAAGTACTTTCAGAGCTTGTGGTCTCAATGGAAGGTGGCAGAATGTTAGGCTATGTCTCCATTTAAAATGCTACCCAGGTCAGCTGTGCCACTGTAGCACATGAGAGTAAACATTTATTACAGTGACAGGAGGTCTCCAGACAGCGTTGTTAACCCACCTCCTCAAGAGGCAGTAGCTAGGTGAACAGAAGAATTCTTCCATTGACCTAGCACTGTCTACATGGGGACTTAGAGCAGCTTTTTTTTTAAAACAAGCTTTTGCTAGTTGTGTGCACATCTCTATCTTCCATGAAGATTGTAGCCTGAACACATTTCTAAGCAAATGCTGCAGAATACACTCTGAAAGCAAACGAGGTAATTGTAATCACCACTATTTACATCAGAAGCACAAGCCACTCTCAAAGTCGGCGTTCAGACCTATACACTCAATTGAAACACCTCCAATTTCTAATACACACAACGATCTGCTTGCAAGTTACAGACCAAGCACTACTGGTGGGAGCCGGGCAGTTCTGAGCAAGGAATTGCTTTGAGAAGCCAGCTGTTTTGTGGACAAGTCACAAACAGAAGGGGCCAAATTTGTCCAGTAAGTAATCGCCCAGCTCTAACGGGGTTGAATCAGCTTCACTGGCACAGGTCACTGCCACCGATGCCATGGCCTGTACGGGACATCGCTTCTAGGACGGAGCTTCGCAGGCAGAGCGGGCGCCTGGCGGCGTGGCATGACCCTCGCTCCCGGGCTGGCAGCTCATTAGAAAGGCTGCAAAGGTTATTCCTCGCGTCTCTCTCACCGCGTGACGGGCCGCGTCTCGGGCTCCGCGCTGCAGCGGCACCGGGATGGCTGCTCAGGTGCGGCTCACGCAGGCTGGAGCAGCGCCGGCTCCAGGCACCAGCCCGCCGCTGTGCGGTGCGGTGCGGCGCCCGCGGGCCCCAGCAGGGAGGGCGCTGAGCGCCGCCGGGGACGCGCACAGGGGTTACTCAGTCAGGCCCCGGCCCCGCAGCAGACCGTGCGCAAAGGAGGAGCCGGCTCCGCTCCCCAGGCCCGGCCACTCACCCAGCACGCGGCCCCAGCCGCCCGGCCCGGCCCCTCCGCCGCTATATGGCCGGGCCGCGGGAGGCGGGGGCCAGCCCGGCTCGGAGCGCCGCGGCCCCGCCCCCGGCCAGGGAAGCGGGACTCATCGGGGCGGTGACTGGGAGGGAGAAAGCGGAGGGGCGGAGCGCGCCCGCGCGCGGGGGGGGTGTGTGTGTCCCGAGAGTGGGGCTGTGGGGAGAGCGGGGGTTTCCGGGTTGGGGACAGCGGGGCACGGGTGAGGGGCTTTTGGGGGTTGGGGAGAATGGGGGGTTGTGGGGGGATGGGACGGGGTTGGGGAAAGCAAGGACTGTGGGGGGACGGGTGGGGGTTGGGGAGAGCGGGGGTTTGTAGGAGGTTGGGGAGAGCAGGGCATCTGGAGGGATGGGTGGGGGTTGGGGAGAGCGAGGGTTTGTAGGAGGTTGGGGAGAGCAGGGGCTCTGGGGGGACGGGTGGGGGTTGGGGAGGGCGGGGGGCTGTCAGGAAGGTGTGGGGTGTTGCAGGATGTGTGGGGACTGTCGGGGGGCGGGGAGAGCTGGGGCTTTGGGACGGATGGGGTGAGTGGGGGCTGTGAGGGGATGGGTGAGGGTTGGGGAGAGTGGAGGGCTGTGGGGGGATGGGTGGGGGTTGGGAAGAGTTGGGGAGCTTTCGAGGATGGGTGGGGTGTTGCTGGAAGAGCGGGGGCTGTCTGGGGGACAGGTGTGTTGGATAGATCAGAGAGCTATTGGGGTAGGTGGGGTATTATGGTGAGAGTTGGGGCTGTCAGAGGGGCGGGTGCAGTGTTGCAGAGAGCAGGAGCTGTTGGGGAGGAGAGTGGGGCATAGCAGAGAGAGTGGGGAATTATTGGGACAGGTTAGGCCTTCGGGAGAGTGAGGGTTGGGGAGTGGGAGGCATTGAGGGAATGGATGGAGCACTGGTGGGGAATAGGGAGTTTTCGGGAGATAGATGGGGCATTGGCGTGAGCAGTGGATTATTGGGACGGAGGGGGGCACCAGGGCAGCCTGGGAGGGAGGGGCAAGTGGGGCAATTTGCCCTGGGCCCCACAGGGGCCCCCATGACAATATAGTATTCTATAATATTGCAACTTTTTTTTATGGAAGGGGCCCCTGAAATTGCTTTGCCTCAGGTCCCCTGAATCCTCTGGGTGGCCCTGGGGAACACAGGGCTGTTGGGGGATGGTAGGTGACTGTTGTAGGGATGGTGGGGGAGTATTGGGATGGAGGCAGGGTGGCTATGTTATGGGGAAAGTGAGATGGATGTATCATGAGGGTTCAGAGCATTGCAGGGAAGCAAGGGAGGGGTTTGGTGGGGAGGATGGGATGTATGTGATGGATATAGGAGGAAAGAGAGAGTGGGCTAGTGGGATGTTTCTTTACTTGTTAAAAGGGCAAAGGACTTGCTATAGTCAGCTCACTTTTATGAGCACTCAAGCGTCTTGGAAATAATGAGAGAATATCAAAGGTGCTGTCACAAACAGGCTGGATCCCCAGAGCCAAAAGTCAGTGGAGCTCTGCACAGGGGCAGGGGTCTGCCTGCACTGATCCAAAAGCAGGACTGGAGCAATGGTCTTTTTCTCAGAGCAGCAACTGGTGACAGAGGTAGACCAAATAAGCAGTCTGAACACCACAGCAGCCAGGATCTCCCTGCTGCCATATGGCAAGAAGCCTGCACTTGTTTTACCTAATCTGGAAATTGTTCCCTGTACTCTGCACAGAGTCCACTTTCTTGCTAAGGAATCTTAAATTACGGGCAATAAACAAAAAATCACAGCCTGTGACCTCTCCATGACTTGTATTATATGCCCCTGAGTAAATCTTGGGTGGTGTAGGGCAGAGGGCGGCTGAGGGGTGCTGCAGGTGCTCTGGGGCGGGGTGGCGGTACGCGGCCTGGGACCCCTGCTGTTGCTGGAGGAGGGCCGGCAGGGCACGGCTCAGGACCCCTGCTATCAGTGAGATGTAGTTTTACTTCATAGAGGCATTTAGTCAGAAAATTACATACCCTTTGATAATAAATTACAAATGTACTTACAGATGGATCACAACAGAACTTCAATAGCCTGATCCTTCAATTATACCGGTAGGGACACCCTCTGAAGTCAGTGGGGCTCTGTGTGTTGTGTGAAAATATACTTACTTTTGTTTGTTTTAAACCTGCTGCCTATTAATTTCATGTGGTGACCCTTAGTTCTTGTGTTATGAGAAGGAGTAAATAACACTTCCTTAATTACTTTCTCCTCACCAGTCATGGTGTTCTAGACCTCAATCATATCCCCCTTAGCTGTCTCTTTTCCTACCTGAAAAGTCCCAGTCATTAATCTCTCCTCACATGGCAGCCGTTCGATACCCCTAATAACTTTTGTTGCCCTTTTCTGAACCTTTTCCAATTCCAATACATCTTTTTGGAAATGGGGTGACCACATCTGCACGCAGTATTCAAGATGTGGACGTACCATGGATTTATACAGAGGCAATATATTTTCTGTTTTATTATCTATCCCTTTCTTAATGATTCCCAACATTCTGTTTGCTTTTTTGACTGCCGCTGCACATTGAGTAAATGTTTTCAGAGAACTATCCACAATGACTCCAAGATCTTTTTCTTGAGTTGTAACAGCTAATTTAAACCCCATCATTTTATATGTATAGTTGGGATTATGGTTTCCAATATGCATTACTTTGCATTTATCAAGAATGAATTTCATCTATCATTTTGTTGCCCCAGTCACCCGGTTTTGTGAGATCATTTTGTAGCTCTTTGCAGTCTGCCTGGGACTTAACTATCTTGAGTAGTTTTGTATCATCTGCAGATTTTGCCACCTCACTGTTTACTCCTTTTCCAGATCATTTATTAATATGTTGAATAGGACTGGTCCCAGTACAGAGTCCTGGGGGACATTACTATTTACCTCTCTCCATTCTGAAAACTGACCATTTATTCCTACCCTTTGTTTCCTATCTTTTAACCAGTTACCAATCCATGAGAGGACCTTCCCCCTTATCCCATGACAGCTTACTTTACTTAAGAGCCTTTGTTGTGGGACCTTGTCAAAGGCTTTCTGAAAATCTAAGTACACTATATCCACTGGATCCGCCTTGTCCACATGCTTGTTGATCAAATAATTCTAGTAGATTGGTGAGGCATGATTTCCCTTTACAAAAACCATGTTGACTCTTCCCCAACAAATTATGTTCATCTATGCGTCTGACAATTTTATTCTTTATTATAGTTTCAACCAGTTTGCCCGATACTGAAATCAGGTTTACTGGCCTGTAATTGCTAGGATCACCTCTGTTTTTAAAAATTGGCATCACATTAGCTATTCTCCAGTCATTTGGTACAGACGCTGATTTAAATTATAGGTTACAAACTACAGTTAGTAGTTCTGAAATTTCACTGAAATTTGAGTTCCTTCAGAACTCTGGGGTGAGTACCATCTGTTCCTGGTGACTTATTACTGTTTAGTTTATCAATTTGTTCCAAAACCTCCTTTAATAACATCTCAATCTGGGACAATTCCTCAGATTTGTCACCTAAAAAGAATGGCTCAGGTTTGAGAATCTCCCTCACATTCTCAGCCATGAAGACCGATGCAGAGAATTCATTTAGATTCTCTGCAATGGCCTTATTGTCCTTGAGTGCTCGTTTAGCATATCGATTGTCCAGTTGCCCCACTGGTTGTTTAGCAAGTTTCTCCTTCTGATGTACTTTTTTTTTTTTGCTATTACTTTGAGTCTTTGGCTAGCCGTTCTCCACATTCTTTTTTGGCCTTCCTAATTATATTTTACACTTCATTTGCCAGAGTTTATGCTCCTTTCTATTTTCCTCACTAGGATTTAACTTCCACTTTTTAAAGGATGCTTTTTTGTCTCTCACGGATTCTTTTACTTTGTTTAACCATGGTGGCACTTTTTTGGATCTCTTACTATGTTTTTTAATGTGGGGCATACATTTAAATTGAGCCTCTATAATGGTGTCTTTTAAAAGTTTCCATGTGCCTTGCAGGGATTTCACTTTTGGCACTGTACCTTTTAATTTCTGCTTAACTAACTTCCTCATTTTTGTGTAGTCCCCATTTTTTAAATTAAATGTTACAGTGTTGGGCTGCTGCGGGACCCCACTCATTATGCCCTTCCAGCATGACTGTGAACCACTGATAACTACTCTCTGAGAACTATTTTGCAACCAATTATGCACCCACTTATAGTAGCTCCATCTGGGTTGTATTTCCCATTTGCAAATGGATTGCGTAATTATTTGCTCCATTATCTTTCCAGGTACAGAAGTTAAGCTGACTGGTCTGTAATTCCCTGGATTGTCCTTATTTCCCTTTTTATAGATGGGCGCTATATTTGCCCTTTTCCAGTCTTCTGGAATGTCTCCCGTCTTCTGTGACTTTTCAAAGATAATTGATAATGGCTCGGATATCTCCTCAGTCAGCTCCTTGAATATTCTAGGATGCATTTCATCAGACCTGGTGGTTTGAAGACATCTAACTTGTCTAAGTAATTTTTGACTTGTTCTTTCCCTATTTTAGACTCTAATACTACCTCATTTTCACTGGCATTTACTATGTTAGACATCCAATCGCCACCAACCTTCTTGGCTAAAACTGAAACAAATAAGTCATTAAGTACCTCTGCCATTTCCACATTTTCTGTTATTGTCTTTCCCTCCTCATTGAGTAACAGGCCTACTCTGTCCTTGGTCTTCCTCTTGCTTCTAATGTATTTGTAGAATGTTTTCTTGTTTCCTTTTATGTCCCTAACTAGCTTGATCTCGTTATATGCCTTGGCCTTTCTAATTTTGTCCCTACATACCTGTGTTATTTGTTTGTTTATATTCATCCTTTGTACCGTGTCACTTTTAAAGCTGTCTGCCATTACATATGTAATTGAGTGGGGCTTTTTTTCATTTGACTGTTTCTGATCAGATCCTACCTGTATTTTATCATCTTCCATACTTTCATCCTTACTAGAACATAGAGAATCTCCATTATTAGATCCTCCCCTAAGGGATGTCTCTGTCCGAACCACGTTCTCCTTTGCACTTACCGGCTTTCCCCCAGCCTTTAGTTTAAAAACTGCTCTACAACCTTTTTCATTTAAAGTGCCAGCAATCTCGTTCCATTTTGGTTTCGGTGGAGCCCATTCTTCCTGTATAGGCTCCACCTTTCCTAAAAGTTTCCCCAGTTCCTAATATATCTAAACTCCTCCTCCTCCCTACATCATTGTCTCATCCATGCATTGAGACCCTGCAGTTCTGCCTGTCTTAACTGGCCTTGCGCGTGGAACTGGAAGCATTTCAGAGAATGCTACCATGGAAGTCAAGGACTTCAATCTCTTACCTAGCAGCCTAAATTTGGCCTTTCTCCTATCCTTCCCTATATCACTGGTACCTACATGTACCATGACCACCAGCTCCTCCCCAGCACTACACATAAGTCTATCTAGATGTCTCAAGAGATCTACAGCCTTCACACCAGGCGGGCAAGTCAACATGTGGTTCTCCCGGTCATTGCAAACCCAGCTATCTATGTTTCTAATGATCAAATCCCCCATAACTATTACCTGTCTCTTCCTAATAACTTGAGTTCCCTCCCCCGGAGAGGTATCCTCAGTGAGTACAATAAACTGGATAACCCCCACTCTGTTGCTGGATTGCTGCCTGCATGCTCTTGTTATTCTTGCAGCTCTCTTGTTATCTCAATAAGGGCTAATGATATTTAACACATTCTCTGGGTCACTAAGCCAAACAAGGGGGTGTGGGGGGAGGATGGGTTTGTGCCCATTTTTGCATGTATGTGAGGCATAAAGAAGGGCTGAAAGGTCTTTGTCAAGCAAAAATAATTTTTTTCTGCCTTTTTAATTCAAAAAATGTAACTCTTGTTTTCCCTGTTTTAGTCACCTTGAAATGACCAAGCTATGTGGATCAGGAGCTGTCTTATGCCTCAGTTATAGAGGCAATGGAGTCAAATAAAATCAAGTGGTTTTCTTCTAGCTGTTTGTTAGATTTTGGGTCTACTAACCAAGTGTCAGATTAGGGAAAAAAAAGGGGTGGGGGGAAATTACTATCCCAAGCTCTGTCCATAACTCTAGTTCTATCTGTAACCTATGCTGCACACACTCTTGACATCACTATGAGATATTAAATTCAAATGTCACTCCCAATAGATTGTGCAAAAATTCATAATGTGATTATCTTTCTTTTAATTAGAAGTGAAATAATTAACAAGACTGATGTCTGTACTGACATCATTAGGCTTCAGAATGAACACATCACGTTGGCATCCTATACCTTGCAGAGAGATGGAAGAGCAGCAGCCGAACAAGTTTGCACTTCTACAATACATCATGAGCCATTTTACCTGAACAGGTCAATGCTTCTGGGAGATTCCACATGCCTGCAGCCCCTCCTAAGCTGCCCAGGTGTGTGCTTGCATTCATGCATGCACAAACATCTCCACATATGGTGGCTTACGGCCACAATCATGTCCAAAAAGTAAAACTGACCAATGCTAATTTTGTTGCCCAAGCAGAGTGAAGTATACTAAATAAGCATCATAAATGCCAGAAAGAAAAGTAGACATTTATTTGTTCTTCAGTGTTAATCTATTCTAAGGCTTTGATAACATAGTTATCGACAATTTTAAATATGATTGTTACCTTAACATTCCTTTAAAATAATGTGAGTATTCCTCCAAATATCAAAACTGTTAATGAAAAACAGAACAGAATATAAACAATTCAATTAAACACTTTGTTAATTAAGTGATTTTAGTCCTTAAAGTAGGAGAAACTATTTTGGATTGTTTCCCTCTGACTTGCTGAAGGATGGTGGTGCTGTTGGAAAAATGAGTTGACTGAAAATTATCTAGCCTCTGCTGCTCATGAAGCTCGTGACTTAGAATTAAACTATAGGCTGTCTGCAGTCACAGAGTGTCTTGTGTCAAATGTTAACACCATGCCTTGATTACTGCAGGATATACATTATATGTTAATACACAGAGGTCACATTCTTTGAGTAGCCCATAAGGTGTGCTCTGCAGATGCTTGGACCATGTACAAAAGATTTAGAAATCAAATATACTGTCCTTGAAACAGAATAGTGAATTGTTTGCTGTTAGTTAATGTATTTGTGTAGTGCAATACTGTAACGTCAGTGCTGCCACTATGTAGCTAATGACGTTATTTGCGTTCTCCTCTCTGAGATGCAAATAACGCATGTTAAAGGTGACCTGGAAACTATAAAACCATGGAGCTTATGCTCTTTTCTTGTTTCTTAATAATGTATGATGCCTAAAAGGTTTAGACAATTAAAAAGGCGTGGGATTGTATTTTTTAAAAACTTGAAAAATATCAACTCTGTCTTCAGTGGAAGTCTCCCTGAAAGGGTCCAGAGAAGTGGATGGAAAGCCTTAGCCCTTAATTGAAAATGATCAATCTTTAACAAAAACAGCTTTTTCCCAACAATTTTGAATAAAAATATGCTTCCCCTCTCAGTTAGTTTCCATTTTTTTTTGTTACCTATGATCAGGAGTAAAGTAATTTAAAAGACTTACTGATACGCAGGGCCAGAGTCCTCAGCAGGGGGCAAGGCCTTTAAATCACTGCAGTAGTGGTGGCTGGGAGCCCCAGTCCCTTTAAATCACCACTGGAGCCTTGGTGCTCCTGGCTGCTATCCGAGGGCTCTGGCAGTGGGGCTCTGGCAGCGATTTAAAGGGCCTGGGACTCCGGCTGCTGCGGGGAGCTCTGGGCCCTTTTAATCCCTGGCCTTGGGAAGCTGCCCTCTGCTGGTATGGTCGGCTGTGTACCGGCCCACTTTCACCTCTGCCTATGCTGTAAACCTGGTAGGTCTTTAGTTGTCCGCAGAGTCTTACAGGAAAAATAGGGTCATCAGACTGTGAATGGGTGAACAATCTCTGCATGCCCCCCCTTGTGACACTAGAGCTATGCCCCATCTTCATTTTCCCCCAGTGGAACAACAGATTTCAGATTTAACTGTCATGAGGCAAGAAGAAACTGACACACATTAACAAAAATACCATCTCCTTTTAATCAGTCTTCAGTTCAAGAATCCTTACAACAAGGAGCTCTCTCTCTCTCTCTGCTCCATTTTCTGTTATATGGCCCAGACTCCAGGTAGGGCCGGTACTCCTTGATTATCCTCAGGCTGTAGGCTTTAGACTCCATCCAGCCTGTCCTTTAAAAGAGTAATATCTTAGAATCATAGAACCACAGGGTTAGAAGAGACCACACAGGTAATCTAGTCTAACCACCTAATGCAGGATTTGTTGTGTTAAAACTATCCAGGACAGATGGCTACCCAGCATCTTGTGGAATCTCCTTCACTGAGGTTTCAAAAACTTCCCTAGGCAGTCTGTTCCATTGTCCTACTGGTTTTACAAATTAGGAAGGTTTTCCTGAGCTTTAATCTAAATCTGATATGATTGAACCCATTGCCTCTTGTCCTGCCCTCTGTGACAAAAGTGAACATTGTGTCTGTCCTGTCCATATGCTCAAATAAATTTGTTAGTCTCTAAGGTGCCACAAGTACTCGTTCTTTTTGTCCTGTGAAAGATACTCTATTACTATGTAAAACTTACCAACAAGTTAATTATTTGTTCTTGAAGTGAACACTATGCTACCACCCCTGCTGTGAGCCTGAAGCTGTAATTGATACAATGTAAAAAAATGTTATAAGCCCCTAAGTGACTTTCACTTCATTGTAACAGCAACGGCTCCTAGGAACAGACCCCCACCCTCTGTGATTAAAGGGCCAGGAGTCTAAAATAAATTAGCACACACTCCGAAAGTGGAGGAGACAGTAAATTAATATATGGTTAAGATATGAAATGTATGTTAATGAATGCTTGATGTACATAAATGGTTAGGGAGGAGCCCGCCTAGAAAGAGAGTATCCATTGGCCAAAGAATGTGTCAAGTGGACCACCAGACAGCCCCCGGAGGGTAAAATGGGATCCACACCAACACCTGGAAGGATGAAAAACACAAACTTTGGATAGTGTGGAGCCACCAGGAATGTGCCATCTGCTGATTGAGTCGGCAACAGCAGGATGAAACAGTTCCCATAGACTAACATAGGAATTAATTCCTATAAGAATGGACTCTAAAGACTGAGGACTTTGAGTCTCTAGTTCTGCTGCCAACCTCCAGGAGCATCAGGTGCATCTGACACAGACTCGGGTCCATCCTTATGACTAAGATACCTGGCCAGTAACTTGGCATGAGCAACTTCTAGGCTGGTAACTATAACACCTATACAGAATTTAAATAAATGATTGTGTGAATGAATGTGTGTGTGTGTGTGTGTGTGTGTGTGTATAGGGAATAAGTAGTGATAGAAGTAAGTAGTTAAACTATGTTGTTTACTTTTATCTTTTGCTTTATTATTATATTTACAATAAATATGGCATCTTTGCCTTACCCCTCTTAATAAGATCCTGCTGGTTTTTATTCTATTGGTATAACATGCTGTGACACACTCCATATGCAGTCCCAGGAAGAGGAGAGAAGGTGCATTAATCCTTAGGATTCTGGGCTGCTCTGGGAGACAGTGTGGCGACTGGTGTAAATTAGAATAGCTATGGAATACTCCAATATATGGGAGCCACCCATCCGGAAGGCACAATGGTGACCTGAAGCCACCTTTTTGCTCTCTATTTTGCCCTGCACCTTCCAAGATGCCCTTCTAGGAGGTACAGAACAGAATCTCAACCCAAACAACATTTAAACTTGGATGTAAAATTTATGCTTCAAAAGAATTACAGTGTTTCCATAGTGTATGACTGCAGGTAGGTTTTACTGCAATTCTACACCCCACAGAAAATGCCATACTAGATCAGATCAGTGCTCCATCTAGCCCCGTATCCTATACCAAGGGTAGTCAGTACCACGTGCTCTGGAGGAAACTGCAAGAAATCCGAAGTGGGTATATATGGAATAATCTGCCCATAGTGGAAGTTTCTTTTAACTCTCTTTATTAGATTGATTTATGCCTTGAAACATGAGGGTTTATATCCCTTTCAGATTTCTATTTTGAATATTTTTTTTATTGTGGAAATAACAGAGTCTATGTGCCAACTAAGAAAGCATCTCGCTATTTCAATTACAATAAACCATGGATGGTGAAGTGTTCTGCTTTTCCAGTGCCTGTCTAAAACTGGGATGAGAATGAGAGTAAATTTGTTTAGGTTTAATCCAGATCAGTCTGTACCTTAATGGGAATGGTAAAAATGATAATCTTTCTCTGGCTTCTCACAATCATTTGTTTTCATATTATATTTTGCATTGTTCTTCCAAAAATATAACTATTTGGTGCATGCTAGTATCTACCAGTTGCTTTTTAAAGTATACAGTGGTATAATCCCAGATATTTTAAGCTTTTCACTTTGCCCCCATATTTACTAATGTCTGCAAAAACAATGTTTTGGAAATTCAAACTGACAAAGACATCAGTCAGCACTGTGGGCTACTAACGTACGTTTAACTATTACCAAATCAGCCTAGGTGTGCCCTCCCCTTCTTGTGACAGGAAATGTCTCTAAAACTGACTCATTTTAACGGCGCCATTGGATGACAGAAATAATGAGAAACATCTGACTGGACACATGAGTTTAATTAATACATATTTAAAATAACATTCTTCAGGGATATGTGCCATATGGGAGAAACCAGAAAAGAAGCTTACCCTTCAGAGTGTTGAGTACCCTCGACTTCCATTAAAAGCTTTGGGAATTGAGAGCCCTTAAATACCTTACAGGAGCGAATTGGCACATCATGGGATATAATTCCAGCAGGCATGATGAAACCGTGTGAAAATTCAGAAAATAAAGGCTTATTTACTTGTAATTTAACTTTTTTACAGTTTTTGATTGAGACTTGATTTAGACCAAAGATCAGAAAAATATGCAGTGCAGAGTTTAAGAAACAGCTGCATTATTGTGCATAATGCTTTGCTCAGTCCATACACTTGTATACAAACATAAGAATGGCCATATCGGTTCAGATCAATAGTCTACCTAGTCCCATATCCTGTCTTCTGACAGAGGCCAGTGCCAGATACTTCAGAGGGAATGAAAAGAACAGGGCAATTATTGAGTGATCCATTCCCTTTCGTCCTGTCCCAGCTTCTGACAGTTAAAGGGTTAGGGACATGGGGCAGACCAGGCCATGGGGTTGCATCCCTGACCAGCTTGGCTAATAGCCATTAATGGACCTAGCCTCCATGAGCTTATCTAATTTTATTAAACCCAGTTATGGCCTTCACAACATTCCTTGGGAATGCTGTTGCTGGAATGCCACAGGTTGATTATGCATTGGCTGAAGAAGTACTTCTTTACGTTTGTTTTAAACCTGCTGCCTATTAATTTCATCAGGTAACCCAAGGTTCTTGTGTTATGTAAGGGGGGGTAAATAACACATCCCTATTGACTTTTTCCATGCTGTCCATGATTTTATAGATCTCTATCGTATCTCTCCCCTTACAGTCCTAGTCTTTCTGAAAATCCAAATTCACTTTATAAACTGGATCACCCTTCTCCACATGCTTGTTGTCCCCTGCGAAGAATTCTAATAGATTGGCGAGGCATGATTTTCCTTTATAAAAGCTATGTTGACTCTTCTCCAACAAATAGTGTTCACCTATGTGTCTGATAATTCTGTTCTTTATTATAGTTTCAACCAATTTGCCTGGTACTGAAGTTAGCCTTACCGGCCTGTAATTGCCAGGATTGTCTCTGGAGCTTTTTAAAAAAGTTGGCATTACATTAGCTATCCACCAGTCATTTGGGACAGAGGCAGCTTTAAGTGATAAGTAACATACCAGAGTTAGTAGTTCTGCAATTTCATATTTGAGTTCCTTTAGAATTCTTGGGTGAATACCATCTGGTTCTGGCATAGGCACTGACTTCTGCTGGCGCCAGTGAGTGCTTGACCCCTTCTGCCCCTGGCCCAGCCCTGCCCCCATTCCAACCCCTGCCCCAAAGTCTCCACCCCCTCCTTGCCCCTATTCCAACCCTTTCCCCAAATCCCCGCCCTAGCCCTGCCTCTTCCCTGCCTCCTCCCTTGAGCGCACTGCGTTCCCGCTCCTCCCTACTCCCTCCTGGAACTTGTTACACCGCAAAACAGCTATTTTGCAGTGGCAAGTGCTGGGAGGTAGGCGGAGAAGCGGGGATGTGGTGTGCTAGGTGGAGGAGGAAGAGGTGAGGTGGGGCATGGTGGCAAGGAGGGGAGCTTGGCTGCTGCACCCACCAATTTTTTCCCATGGGTGCTCCAGCCACGGAGCACCCACGGAGTCAGTGCCTGTGGGTCCCGGTGACTTATTATTGTTTAATTTATCAATTTGTTCCAAAACTTCTTCTAATGATGCCTCAGTCTGAGACAGGTCCTCAGATTTATCACCTAAAAAGAATGGCTCAGGTGAGTGAATTTCCCCCACAGCCTCTGCATTGAAGACTGATGCAAAGAATTCATTTAGCATCTCCACAATAGCCTTGTCTTACTTGAGTGCTCCATTAGCACCCTGATCTTCCAGTGGCCCCACTGACTGTTTGGCAGGCTTAAAAAATGTTTTACTATTAGTTTTTGTATTGTTTGCTAATGGGTTTTCCAATTCTTTTTTGGCCTGCCTAATTATACTTTCACACTTGACTTGTCAGAATTTATGTGCCTATTTTCCTCAATAGGATTTGAACTCCAAATTTTAAAAGATGTCTTTTTGCCTTTAACTGCCTCTTTTAATCTGCTGTTTAGTCATGGTGGCAATTTTTGGGTCCTCTTACTGTTTTTGTTTTGTTTTGATGTTCAAGACAAAATGACATGAGAAATCAGAGACTAATGTTACAACTGAGGTCTTGTCTCTGCTCTTACTGAAGTCAATGGGAGTTTTGCCATTGACTGAGGAGGGAATATTGTAAGAGAAAATATTTTAAAAATGGATTTTTTAATAAGTTCAACTCTTTGTATCCTGCCGCAGTGAATGCAAAATAAAATAAAATCAATAAAAATAAAAACTGTAAAGCTAAGTTTTAGTGATATTAATTATTAAAAGCTTCAGACACATATTCAAATTCTGAAAATCAGGAAAAAAGGAGAATGACAGTTAGAAAGTGTAAAAGAAGATGCTAGGAAAGAGCAAAGTTCAGGTTATTGGTGTAGATGGGGTGTAATACAGAGCTTAAATTTTCATAAAGGTCTTAGCGCGTTCAAAACACATCAGTCAAGACATAAGCAACATTTGTTCCATTTTTTTTTCTGTGTGTGGAATGAATAACTCCCAAGCTTAAATTTAATACCTAATGTCTGAATCTCTTACATTCCACTGTTAAACCAGTAACACCATTGCAGAAAACAGACACATAATAGTTCCCATCCCAAGCATCCACAAATCAGGAGTCAGGTCCCCACAAAACTGTAAGATTTGTCATAAAAATTGAGATTTTAAAAATAATATATCAGGAGTTCTTTTTTATATGCCTTCAGGCTTTTTAGCCTTTAGGGTTCTCAAGTTTATGTTTGCCACCGTGAGGGCTAGAAACTTACTATTTTTTTTAAATGAAAGCTGAGATTCTAGTGTGTTCACATGACTCAAGGGTCCAGGACTTTCAAAAAAACACCAAATGTTGTGAGACACACAATTGAACTGTGAGAGTTTTTGGACACCAGTGTAAAAGTGGAGTAAATGAGATAAGAATCAGGCTATGTGAGTGCATTCTCTCACATGTCCTCATTCCATCTGTTCCTTCATTTACTTACTCTCGCTCAGTCTCCTTCCTTATCCATTTCATAACCCACATTGATTATTTCTACTACTCACTCTTTCTTTTCACTGTTCCCCATCCTTTCCAGCTCCCTCATTTCATGGTATATGCTTGTGTGTGAAAGACAGGGAAAGAAAGAGAGAAGTGAATAGGGAAGAGAGAGAGAGGGACATGGAGAAGTGGAAGCCCTGGAACCTGTTCCTACTCCCGACAGCTAGTGGCACCACAAGTGGTGCTGTATAAGGTAGTAACTAGGAGAAAGGAACCAAGACACTTTCTCCGTTGGATCATATGAACTGGAACCATAAACTCCCTGAACATTACATCTCACCAAATGAGGGTCAATCCATCATCATCATCATATCCAATCATTATACTCCACACCTGAACATAGTCACTTTATGAACTTCATACCCTCATATCTCAAAGTCTGTACTTTGACCCATCAACCTTTTACCCCCAATCAGAGATATTACAGATTATGTATTCCTTATGCCGGTTGATCTTAAACCAAACTTTGCACCCTTGATAATCTGTATGTTATTCCCTGATAATCAGAAACATCTATGCTTAAACTCTGTACCGGTCACTTTTTTTTTTTTTGACATGATTGTAATAAAATTTTTATCTTTGAGCAGCAGGCACCTGTCTGTGTTTGCTGCATCCCAGCAGGGGTGCGGGCAGCCATGCAAATGCCCAGGGCTGGCTCTAGCCATTTCGCTGCCCCAAGCACGGCGACACGCCACGGGGGGTGCTCTGCTGCTCACCGGTCCCGCAGCTCCGATGGACCTCCTGCAGGCATCCCTGCGGAGGGTCCGCTGTTCCTGCCGCTCCAGTGGACCTCCTGCAGGCGTGCCTGCAGATGCTCCACCGGAGCCATGGGACCAGCAGACCCTCCGCAGGCACGCCTGCGGGAGGTCGACCAGAGCCGCTTGCCACCCTCCCGGCAACCGGCAGAGTGCCCCCCGCGGCATGCCGCCCCAAGCACACGCTTGGCGCGCTGCGGCCTGGAGCTGACCCTGCAAATGCCCTGCTTAGAGAGGATCCTGATTTTGAAGAATCCTGGGGAACAAGCAACCATAATATTCGGCTGGTTTTGATAAAACTTGGCAGTGTAGGGCTCAGGAGAAATACTTTTCCAGGTCTGTCATCTCTAATACCAATATTGATTACGGGGCTGGAGGACTGAATTAAGAGTAAAGATTAAAAGAACCCAATGTAGATAATTTGAAATGAAGCCTAAAATGGAGGGCATAATAATTATCAACAGCAATTTAGAAAAAAGTAAACACAATGAAGGGAACAAAGCTATTCAGAGTACTAAAAGGAGCTGTAATTAGGAGTAGTGGTATATTAAAGAAAAAATATAAACTGAATATCATTGAAAGTGGGATCTTTTATACCAGTGTTTCCCAAAGGGTGGATGCTGACTCATCAACGTGTCACAGAAAGATCTAGATAAGTCACCACAGTCAGGGCTAGACTAACCCCCTACTGGGCCCTAACATGATGGAGAGGCAGCCAGGCCAAATCTGAACAGCACTGCCCTGGGCCCACAGTAATTGACACACAAGTTCCAAAGGCAAACCACAGACAAAATTTAATCTTTAACTTGCCCCCCCACCCCCAAATCCAACCCTTCAAGATTTTTGAATCTCTCGAGGTAGAACAGTGTGTCATCTGCACATTGCTAGTGCTTGTGTCCTTGTTGTCAGTTTGCCAACTGCCTGTGAACAGTGACTTGCCCAAGGTCACACAGGAAACCTGTGGTAGTGCCAGGAATTGAATCCAGTTCTCCTCACACCCAATCCTCTGGCCACAGGACCAGCTGACCTCTCCTCCCCCTGGGGAAGCTTCTGGCCCACAACACAAAGCGCTGTTATTTAAATACACACCCCTGGAAACGTGCCCCTTTCACTCTGCCGGCCCTAGGCACCAGCTAGCTCCCGCTTGCGTAACACGAGGCCAGGCCTCCCCTATGGGACTCGATCTCGGAACCAGTTCCTTTGACTATTGTTTCCAGACGGAAAGTTGAGGAAGGGACCTATGCCAGGAGGGGGGCCGGTTAGAGGAGCGGACACGCCGACCGCTCTCTAGACTCTGGGCTGCCGAGATGTGGAGCCGCGTCTCTGCCGTCGGGAGCCGCAGAAGCGGCGCCTGCCGCTGCCGCCTCCTTTCCTACCCCCGGGGCGCCCAGGGCCGGGGACCAGGCAGGTGAGCTCCCCGCGCTGCCCTGCGTGGGGCGGGTCCCTGAGCGCGTGTCCGTCGGGCCGCTCCGGGTGCCGAGACTTGCCGGTAGCGGGCCCGAGAGGCCGCCGGCCCGCGCTCCAGTGGGACGGACCCGCCTGAAACGCGGTTCGGTCTGTGCCGGCGGCACCCGGCCGGGAACCCCGAGCTGCGCCTTTCGGGGGGTGGCTGAATTGGCGGGGATTTGCCGCGGCCAGTGGTGCAGGGACACGCCCCGCCCGAGAGCCTGGCCCGCGGCCTTTAACAAGCGCCAGCAAAGAATGTTCTTGTTCGGCCTCCCAGCGCTCCGGGGAATGTGCCGCTGTTTGCTGGGGGTGGCCCGACTAGTGCGGTGACATCAGTGTCGCTGACATTTAGCCCAGGCCTACTCCATTGACCTCAGTGGGATGCAGTGGGAGTAGGCGGGTCTTCGTGTGGCTTTTTTACAGAGCAGCAACCGGGCTGGTGTGTTTTCTGAGGCTACTTTTAACTAATTTTCTGACCTGGGTTTCAAGTGAAGTCCAGAAGGGACCATTGGATCATCTAGTCTGATTGCCTATATACCATAAGCCTTTACATTTCATTGTTACCTCTGTCTTGATCCCAACAGCTTATGTGTGCCTAAAGGATCTCTCCCAGAAAGGCATCCAGTCTTAGCTTGGAGACACCAAGAGACTGAATGAGCCCCTTCCCTTAGTACAGGGGTTGGCAACCTTTCAGAAGTGGTGTACCAAATCTTCATTTATTCACTATAATTTAAGGTTTTATATGGCAGTAATACATTTTAATGTGTTGAGAAGGTCTCTTTCTATAAGTCTAAAATATATAACTAAACTATTGTATGTAAAATAAATAAGGTTTTAAAAGTGTTTAAGAAGCTTCATTTAAAATTAAATTAAAATGCAAAGCCCCCTCTTTCCCCCCCCCCCCCCCCCGACTGGTGGCCAGGCCCCGGGCAGTGTGAGTGCCATAGGTTGCCTACCGCCGCCTTAGTAGTTTGTTTCAGTGGTTACTCCTCCTCCTCCTCCATTTCCAAAAAATTTTGCTTTATTTCTAATTTGAGTTTGCCTGACTTCAGCTTCCTGCCATTTTTTAAATGCTTTTCTTCATTAGATTAAAGAGTCTTGAACCCAGTATTTTCTCCCTCTGAAAGTGCTGAAACACTGTAATCAAGTCACTTCACAGTCTTCTTTTTGATAAGCTGAACAGACTGAGCTCTCTGTATCTCACTGTAAGTCCTGTGAATCACTTCTATGGCTCTTTTCTTCACCCTCTCTTTTTTCACATTGTTTTTAAAATGTGGACACCAGAACTGTCCACAGTATTCCAGCAACAGCATGCCATGTACAGAGGTAAAATCACCTCCCTGCTTCTACTTGCTGCTTCCCTCTTTCTACAGCTGAAGAACATATTGGCTCTTTCTGCTGCAGCATCACAATGGGAGCTCATGTGCAGTGTTGTTTTTCAACTATAACCCCACAATCTTTAAGGTATTTGTCCTCACAATGGTGGGGAAAGTACTAGTATCCTAATTTTTACAGATGGGGAACTGAGATACAGCAAGACTAAAAGCTTATTCTAAACCAGAAGTTATACAGGTATATGGTAAGCTGTGAATTTATACCTCTGTATTTATACCAGTATCAGTCCTGGAGTGGACTCTCCTAGTGCTTCTCTCTGGTTTAGTCCCTATTGCTCTGGAAGCAGTTTAGGATTTAAAACACTACTTAAGTACCAGTATGATAGTAGAGATGTCATGAAGTGTTTTCAAGGGCAGCTGGTCACTTCATGTCATTTTCTTTCCCACTCCTCAGTGTCATTTGTGGTAGGTCTTCTCATCCAAGGCAGTAGACTGCTCAATGAGCTGGTAGTGCTGCCAGAGAACGGGGCTGCACATTATTAGCATCCATCCACCGTTGGTGTCCATTGTGATGTAGCTTATCATATACAAAAGTAAAAAGGTATCATGTCTCTTCTTCTAACTTGTAACTCCAAACTGCTATATATAGTTGTGGTCTCATTAGCACTTAAAGTGTGTGTGCGTGGGAGCAATAAAGCAATGCTGTCTGTTGGTACAGACGTATGCCCAAAGCATTGGATAAAAATGAGCATGGTTTGGAAACCAGTATATTTTACAGGGCACTGGAAACATTTAATCACTTCCAATAAGAATTATACTCTCTCTGTGTGTGTGTGTGTGTGTGTGTGTGTCTATATCTATATCTATATCTATATCTATATCTATATCTATATCTATATCTATATCTATATCTATATCTTGTTTTACTTCAGAACTGCCTGTTTTCCATCTTGAATAAACTACACAACAAGGTAGCCTAATAATGGAAGGATATCCTCTTTCTGTACAGTTCTGAATGTTTGGAGGGTATTTTGAAGAACTGGTAATGCAAAGTATATAATATAGTAGTTATTGTAAGTGGCTACAGCTTTCCCATGTTCATTTCTAAACTGCTCCTAATGCTTCATGCAGGGAGCAAGTAATTACTTCCAATAAGTAATGTAAAATGAGCTGATGGGAAAAGATGCTTTTTGGGGAAAAATTATGGAGAGACTGAATTGTAGTGGATAATAGCAAAGTCTGCTTGATGTAAGTCAGAAGGCTTTCCGCAGCCTCCTTAATTAACGGGGTTGTGAAGTGTTACATAGTTTTTTTTATTCACAGCATGCTTTTTTTCACTGATAATGTTGGTTTATGCCTGTTTAATTTTCTTTGTAGTATACTAATGTTTGGAATATATGTAGGTGCTTTTAAGCAGTCCATGAAGACTTACTTTGTACCGTTGTTGTGGTTACTCTGCTTAATATGTCAAAATGCTGAGACTGAAAATGTTGAGTGAGTGTGAAAAATATTCTAATAGATATGTGTGGCATTTGTAATCGTCTTTTGTTTTCCTAGAGTTCTAACGTGTTTACGTGTCAGACCTTAGTCACTGATTTTTCTGGTGAGGTTCTGAAGTTACCTGGTTTTCCAGTAGCTTTAACAAAGGCACAAGGTCATGGTGTATACCTCAGCCCAAAATGAAGCCCACAGTTCGTCATAGTTATCAAACTCTTGTGGGGATTCCAGCATCTCAGCATACTGTTTAGTGCAGAGAGTTACTTGTTGCCTTTTGATTCAGTTCATTCATGGAGAAAAGCTGTTTACGTTATATTGCAGAAACCATAAAGAATAAATGGTTTATTAGACCTGCCTTCAGAGTACAATTGTATATTCAAGTTACCCAGTTCAGTTTGTGCAAAATTAGGCCCAGTCAGTTATGATTAACAAAGCAGTTCTGTGTAATTTATACCTTTTCCCTTCCTATCTTGTCTAGTAAAACACAGAAGTGCTTTAGCACTAGCACTGGATTCTACAACAAGGAAGATGAATCTGCCACTTCTACAGACAGTAGTGCTGAGAAGGCTTCAGAGAATCAGGAGAAGGCAACACCAGGAAATGCAAAGAAGAATTTGTTGAACATTATTAGTGAAATGAAAGTAGAATTAAGTTCAAAGAAGACGTTCCAGATACTAAAAACACTGAAGACCAAGGAGCAAACCAAGGACCAGCCAGAAAGTATGGAGAGTGCAAGTAGCATGTTTCAGAAAGCTACAGCAGACAGTAAAGCTAAGAGGTAAAATGCAATATGCACAGTTCGTGTTTCTTCTTTGAAGTGGACTCTGTTAATCTCGGACAAAATACTAGCATGCGTCTGATAAAGTGGGTATTTGCCCACGAAAGCTTATGCTCCAGTATGTCTGTTAGTCTGTAAGGTGCCACAGGACTCCTTGTCACTTAGGACAAAATAGTTACATAAAATGTCTTTTTCTTTGTATAGAAAAGAATCCTCTGTGGGAACAATCCTTTTGGTAATGGCACAACTGTACCCTGCAAAAAGCAATAACAAATGGAATAGTTGCACTAAGCATGGATATTTGCTACATACTTGTATTCCTGGAATTGAAGCCTCAAAATGAAATATTACTAGCTGTCCACAGACAATTAATTTAAGGGGAGTGAGGGAATTTTCCCTTTGAAATGTCATTACTCAGTTATGAGAAAATAAAATCTGGGAAAAGGAAAAAGTAATTCTCTTTTTAATTGCCTCTCTTTGTACACAATTGATCATATACAGCTAACTTATTAAAAATGTAAATATGCAGATAAACTCAGTTGTTTAGTTACAGTCTGAGAAAATCTTTTATCTGAATAAGGGCCTACTTACAGAAATATATACTCTTGTGGGAATTCTGTACCCTGCGGGGGGCACAGAATTCATACCTTCTGCAGATTTCTTGTCTCCCCTGTAGAAAAATGGGGGAGCCAAGAAATCTGTGAAGAACACATGCCCCTTCCACGGCAGCCTGGGCGTGTCTGCTGGGAGCAGCTGGCAGCAGATCACTGTGGGAGGGGAAGAGGGAGGCTGGGCCTGCTTGCGTGCATCCGTGGAGAGACATTAAGGGGGTGGAGCTGATCTCCTGCCTTAATGCGAATGAGTGAGAGAGACTTAAGGCATGTCTTCTCTGGCAACATTAAAGCGCTGCCGCGGCATTATAACTACTCTGTTTAGGAAATTGAGCAAAGCGTGTTTTTTTTTTTTTTCCGATGGTGGTTCAGTGACATTAGGTTATCCCTACCATGATTTAAGAACACCAACTCTGCAGTGCCACCCAACCTCTGGCAGTTTTGTGCATCAAGAGACAAACTTGGGCCTCTTCTTTGATAGTATATAACTATTACCTTTAACTCATTAAGACATAAAATAACCAGTTACAATAAAAAATGGCTTGTGAAATTGTGACTCATAAGACCTTGATTTTTGTTTTTTACCTCTGTTGTCTCTTACAGGAGCAAGCCTCTCAATCCAGAATTGGTGGAAGCTGCTTCTGCTGTTGCATCTTCCTTACCTTTCGACAGGAAACAGACAGTATCAGATTTACTTGCACAACTAAGGAAGCATGAAGAAGCCACTGATGCACAGAAAAAAGGGGAAACAACTAACATAAGGTCTGTAGATTGAATATTTCCCAATAGTGCTGAAGCCGCTAATATTACACTGTCAAATGTAAGGTGATTGAGGACTTTATATCAGAAAAACTGCTCTAAAAAGATATGCTTGAGTATGTTATCCTTCTTTAAAAAGCTAATAACTGAAGTGCGGTTAATCTTTGTACTAAATTCCTTCTGTAACTTTCAAGCCATCCAGCTTGCATCCTTCCTCTAGAACAGCCTTTCAAAATTCTAGTGCCTGCTTTCCCTTGGTTGGTCCGTCGGTCTGTCGAAGTATCATTGGATTTATTTTTTGCATCTTCATCAACCATCACAGAGATAGAAAGTCTGAAAATCCATCTATGTGGACTGGTAAATTTTAATGGCTGTGTTTGAAAGCTGCACTAAGTAAAGCAACCTCTATTTTAAGTTCCACCCTACCCTTAAAAAATTTCGAGGCAGCCCAATAAACTCATCCCTTGGCACAGTTCTTTTTTTTTTCTAATGTGGCTTCCGGCAGGCAAACAGCACTTATTTAGAAACTGAATTGTGTATACTGCCCTTCTGTTTGGTGATAACTAAAGACAGGCTGCTGACTTATGCTACTTTCAACGTAACAGCTCAGAAAATGCTGAATATAAAGCAGAAAACTGGATCTTCAGCAACTGAGAATGTAGAAGCCTGTGATTATGCAGGTTGGCAGTAACAAACTACAAGTAGCTAATAGATTTATTTTTAATATGTCACATGAAAATAGCTAGATTTGGGGCAAATTCAGATAATGAATTAACTGGTAAAGTGATAGGAAATGTGGATTTATAAGACGAATGAGAAGTTATTTGTGGGGTTTTATAAGGATTAGTTATAGGGCCTTTTGTGTTCAGTAAATATACCGATGAGTAGCAGAGAAAGTAGCCAGCACTGTTAATGTTTGCTGCTGGTATATGCCATTTCCATCAGCGAAAACTAAGGAGGATTGTGACAATCTAGATGGTTACAAATAAACCAAATGGTGGGAAGCAAAATGGTAGATGAATGTTAACTTCATTAAATATAAGGTAATGCATATTCTTGAGAGAGTGTCTTTGGGAAAGAGAGAAACTATGTAACCTTCCCATACAGGTGGATGAATTTGTAATTCTCAATCAAGAGAGCTAGGGGGTTATTGTGGACAGGTAAATGAAGTTCTCTCTTCAGATGCTTAGAAGCGTGTGTGCTTTTAAAAAAAGTGATGGTGGAAACTAAGAAGACACTAGATAATGCACAATGGTATACATTTCCCTGGAGTAATATGTTCAGTTTAAGTCTTCTACTCTCAACAGAAATATAAAACATTCAGAGAGGGTTGATAGAAGTGGTTAGAGATGCTGTGGGTATTGCATCCCTTTGGATTATTTAGGTCAGTGGTTTTCAACCTTTTTTCATTTGCAGACCCCTAAAAAATTTCCAATGCAGATGTGGACCAGTGTTCTCTCTCATTTTTCCCCACACATGTACAGAATGAATTTTGTTATGTGCATGACATCACCTCCATATTGATGCATATAACAAAATTCATGGGGTGGGGATGGGGCCGAGGGGTTTGGAGTGTGTGAGTGGGGCTCAGGGCTGGAGCAGAGGATTCGGGGGCGGGGTGGGGGGTTTGAGGGCTCCGGGGTGGTGCTGGGGCAGAGAGTTTGGGGGTGAGGGGCTTGAGGGCTCTGGCTGGGGGTTTGGGCTCTGGGGTGAGGCAGGGGATAAAGGGTTTGGGGTGATAGGACCCCCTGCAGCAGCACCTGGGCTGGGGTGGGGAGAGATGCCTCTCCTCCAGCTGTAGCAGGTCCATGCCAGGGCTGCGGGAGGGTCACCTTTCCCCTGACCGCAGCAAGTCGGGGCAGGTCCGTGCTGGGGCCGGCGGGAAGAGCTGCCTCTGTCGGGGGAGAGGCACCTCTCCCTGGTGCAACCCTGCGCCTCTGTGCTGGGTTTAATAGGCAGCTGCGCAGCTTAGAGCAAACTTAGGTGCAGACCCTTTGGGAAATCTTCGTCATAGTCTCTGGACCCCCCCGAGTCCATGGACCATAGCTTGAAAACCATTGATCTAGGTGAAAGAGTTAGAGGAAACTTAACTGAGCTGTGTAAAAACAGATCATTTTCTCCATTTAGTTCTTGTATAGCCTTAAGGAAAGGCTAAAGGAAATACTCCACGTTAAGATGAACAAACAGGGCAATAAGAACATAAGAACGGCCGTACCGGGTCAGACCAAAGGTCCATCTAGCCCAGTATCTGTCTATTGACAGTGGCCAATGCCAGGTGCCCCAGAGGGAGTGAAGCTAACAGGCAATGATCAAGTAATCTCTCTCCTGCCATCCATCTCCATCCTCTGGTGAACAGAGGCTAGGGACACCATTCTTTACCCTTCCTGGCTAATAGCCATTTATGGACTTAGCCACCATGAATTTATCCAGTTCCCTTTTAAACAATGTTATAGTCCCAGCCTTCACAACTCCCTCAGGTAAGGAGTTTGACAAGTTGACTGTGCACTGTGTGAAGAAGAACTTCCTTTTATTTGTTTTAAACCTGCTACCTATTAATTTCATTTGGTGACCCCTAGTTCTTGTATTATGGGAATAAGTAAATAACTTTTCCTTATCCACTTTCTCCACATCACTAATGATTTTATATACCTCTATCATATCCCCCCTTAGTCTCTTCTTTTCCAAGCTGAAGAGGCCTAGCCTCTTTAATCTTTCCTCGTATGGGATCCTCTCCAAACCCCTCATCATTTTAGTTGCCCTTTTCTGAACCTTTTCTAGTGCTAGAATATCTTTTTTGAGGTGAGGAGACCACATCTGTACACAGTAATCGAGATGTGGGCGTACCATGGATTTATATAAGGGCAATAATATATTCTCAGTCTTATTATAAGGGCAATAATATATTCGCAGTATTTTTTCCTATTTTGTATAGTGAACACATGGAATTCATTGCTGCTGGATGTTGAGGCAAAGTTTGTGGCTGGATTTGAATGGATTAATTGCTTGCAACTAGGGATTGATTAAATTTACCAGACACCTGCTAGCCAGTGACAGATTTGAAAGAGGCCCCACAAGTAAGACTTTGGGCAATGCCCTGGTGAGAAGCCCAGCATTCCTTGCTACAAGCTGCTGGGAAGGATGCTTGTTCCTTGGTCCCTGTTTGGGGTGTGAGGAGGTTCTGTGTTTAGCATACAGACTGTACTACCCTCCACCCAGTGAAAAGGAGAGGGAACTTGGTCTTTACTCCTCATTCAAGGCCCTCTGGCTTCCCTAAGTGGGTAGGGTGTTTGCTCTTCCTTCCAGGAGCTGTGAGGAGTAGTAGTTCTACTCTACTGTACCATTCTGTGGGTTTTTAGAATACCTGCTGTTCCCAAGTAATAGTTCCAGAGCTTGCTATTCTGCTGCTCATAGCTTTCCCAAGTAGCAGCAGCAACATGAATTTACCAGTTTCACTCCCTCTTACAGGTTCAGAATAGAAGCAGTGAAGACTAACTAGAATCTAGTTAATTACAGTCTGCTTCTGCTTAGTTTAACTAAGAATTATCAGACGCCAGAACAGTCTGTGATTTGGAAGACACTGCTGTATTAGTGAGCATTTCATTCACATTTGTAAGGTTAACTTCACAATAATCATTATTATTATTTATATTACTACTTTTGCAGTGGCAACTAGAGAGAGCAGGCCTCAATGTGCTAGATACTGTATATACCGGATGAAAAGTTAGTTTCTGGCTCAGAGACTTTGCAGTCTAAGTAAAAGGGTTTGAAACAGTTTTTTTAAATGAAAGTTTGAATCCTGCAGAAATTGAGAGCTGAGGTTCCCACACTGGCCAGTGAAAGCGCTGTACTCATTCATAAGTGGATTTTTTCAGCCCTGCTTGCCACTGTGTAAGAGAACTCATTATTTTCTTTATGGAGTGGGAAGACGTGGTTTTCCTCCCCTGTCCCACATATTCTCCGTTGTACAATTGACTAGGTGCATCATGGCTGGATTACCATTCTTCGAAGCATCAAGTACTGTTCGCTTCTGAGACAGGATAATGGACTAAATGGACCACTGGTCTGAGACAGTAGATATATTATGTAAAACTCTCGGAAATGGATTTAAGTAACTGAAATACCTGCACAAGCGTAAGAACTGTACAATATAACGTTATTACTATAAATCAGAATATTCAGATTTATGAGGCAATATAAAATGATGATAAAGATAATTATAGCCAAGAAGTCTGAGCGCTTATTGTGCTTTTCATACAGTCTGCCCTCTGGATGTCACTGTTGTACAGTCTTCTCCCGTCAGTTTGTTTTATAGACATATTGAGGACAGCATGTTCACTAGAAGAGGGGAAAAGTTAATGATACAGGATTTTATTTTTTTTAGTGTCGGAAGAAGTTTTGCATAATGGAAATTACAACACCACCATAGGAAAATAAATTCAGCAATATTGAACGTTAGAATTAAATGAACAGAAGGAAAGGAATTCCGAACTAAAGCTAAAATGCATCCTGAATTCTCCTTCTCTTGTTCTTTTTTAACCCATGTAGTGCACAAGATCATTCCTGTTCAGATATATCGGCAGTACTTACACACAGTGGGTTGAATGGGGGATGAAGTTTCAGTTGGAAATCTGACATTCCTTGTTGTGGAAAGAAGTCAGGCCCTAAATATCTTTCTGGTTTTGTTTTTGGTTAATTTCTTGTTTCTTTCTCAATGTGTTAGAGAAAATATGTGTAAGATGAACAACATGATTGGCATAATACCATGCAATCACTTGTTTTAAAAACTATTATGAAAACGTATGTGCACACTTTTCACGCACCAGTGACACAACATTAGGACTCTAGCCATCCAAAATTATGACACTGTGGACTGTGTGTATTAGATTCCCAGCATAGCCAGAAGAAAGTTTGACCAGTTGTGCAGACCCTCAAAGAGAACTAATCAGAGGGAGTGTGATCGCTATGTAGTATAACAACATTCTATCGTTTTAGCATGGTTGCCAAGTAAAACAGTTGGGCTGGGCAGTCTATGACTTTGCTTCTGGCAAGGGCAGACTGCATGATGCTAGTCAGACCCTCAGAAAACTTGTGAAGTCTCTGGATCATCTCTAGCTCATGAATGCCAAGAATAACATTAACAGAAAATAATTACTAAAATAAGAGAGATCCAGAGGAACTTCTTTTGTTAATGTCAGATTTAAAATTAACCTCAAAAAAAAAAAACAAGATTCTGAACATTTTAGGGCATCTTTTTGTTGTAAGTAGTCATTTTGAAGAACTCCTCTGATTTAAAACATCCAAAAGAGTATTTAAATATATACTTTACGATACTCTTCAAGCATCGCAACAGTGGGAATATATATATTGCATTTAGGTATACAAAGCTTTCTTTCTGACCTAATTTGTTTCTGTTCTTTTAATACCACACCTGTTCCCTTGAAAAGAGACTTTTATCTCTTAAAACCCATGCCCTGTAGTTTAACCGATTTTTATCCTTCTCACTTGCACTGTCCCAAAATCTTATAATGACTTTTGGCTTTTAAGAGACCTTCTCCCTAAAGGCATAGACCCAACTTTATATCTAAAGAGTTTTATCTAAAGAGTTCTGTCACTATAACTACAATCCTTGTTGAGGGTAGTAACCAGTGAGAATTGACACACATATATGGCCAAGATTCTCCAACTTTTATCAAAATAATAATTAATAAGGTGTTGCCTTTAGCTCTCACGCCCTGACAATATTGAAGGGGGGAAAACAGCAGCCCAGAACAGTCATTAGTTTTCCCACCTTCCATTAGGACATCATCTGGCCAAGGCCTGCCAGACCTTCCTAAACCAAAGACCTGACTGGAGCTCCCTAACTCCAAGCGATAGACAAATCTGTGATCAATGCAAACTACTACTTGCTGAACCTTTCATTAAAAGTTCAGATGCTCTTACAAATCTTAACCATTAGCATGGGAAGGTGGGTGGATTTCAAACTTCTAGTTTCTTAATCAAAACGTGCAGTACCAAGAGGATGTCTAAGTGTATTCTGTTGACACTTTCTTTTTCACCCAAACTTGTAATCTCATATAAAAAAGAGAAATCAAGTTAATTTGACAAGATCTATTTTCCATAAACCCTTGTTGAATGGCATTATTTATATTACCTTCCTATGATTCTAGATTCATCGAGTCCATTATCAGTCCTTCCAGTATTTTGGCGAGGATCTATTTCAGGCTGACAGACCTATAATTACCTGGTTCATCCTATTTACTCTTTTTAAATACTGGCACAGTGTTACCTTACCTTTATCTAGAACTTTCCTAGTGTTCCAAAAGTTACTGGAAAATTAACATAAACAGACCAGAGAGCTCCTCAGTCAGTTAACTTGCATCAGAGATTTTAAAATATTTGAACCTGTTGATCTAAAAATATCTAACATTTAATAGCTGTTGTTTCACATCCGCCATAGCTACTGTTGGAATGGAAAGTATTCAGTCATCGTGACATAACTACATTGTCTGCCTTTTTCTCAAATACACAACTTCTGCCTTTTCTGGATTATCTTTAAGGCTGGGAGTCTTTCAAGGAGGTCCCAGAAGTCACGGATTCCGTGACTTTCCGGGACCTGCATGGCTTTTGCAGCGGCTGGTGCTGCTGACCCCATGGCTGCCCATACCTGCTCGGGTAGCCCCTCACCCGGAGCGGCAGTAGCACTGACGGGGCCCCGGGTTGGCCCCCACCTGGAGTGTCTCTCTCTCCTCCCGCCCCCAGGTCAGGAGCAGCAGCCGTGGCCGCTGGAGCACCCTCCACAGAGCAGCAGCATTCACCAGTGTGCGCCCTGCCCCCCAGCACCTAAAATTTAGTTAAGGGTATTTATAGTACAAGTCATGGACAGGTCATGGGACGTGACTTTTTGTTTATTGCCTGGGATCTATCCATAACTTTTACTAAAAATACCTGTGACTAAATCATAGACTTTAATTATCATTGACAATTCTACCATTTCCATATGATTCATATTTATGATCATCAATTTCACCTTTCTTACATTTGTTATAGCTGTTTATTATTTTTTTATAGCTACTTTCACTTCTTCACTAAATCAGGTTGGTTTTGGACCAGTTTGGCCTTTTTTCTCATTTGTGGAATGTGTCTATTTTGACACTTAGTAAAATGTTCTTAAATAATTCCCAATAACCATTTACATTTTTCTGTTTAAAGTCTTCCTCTCAACTGATTTGGCTCGTAGCTATTTTCAGCTTTTTGAAACTGGCCCTTTTAAAGCACCAAGTATATACCAACTGTTACTTGCACGGACTTTATTCTGTTTGCACGTAAATTATGATAAAGTTATGATCACTTGTACTTAAGCTACCACTAGTTTTTAGTTCTGCTATCAGTTCCTGTTTGTCAAGGTGATATCTAATATAGAATGCCCCTGTGTTCAATTTAACACTTCTTGAGTTAAGAAATTGTCATCTGAAATATTTAGAAATTCTGAGGACTTTTTAGTAGTTGAAGCGTGAGACCTCCAGTGTAAGTTGCTCAGATTGAACTCCCCCAGGATAGTGCATTTTTCCCCTCACATTGTAGATAGGAGCGTAAGGAGATGGTTGTCCTGTTCTCTGGTGTGATTTGGTGGTCTGTAGCAGATACAGAGTAGTATCCCATCTTGTTTTTCATTTCTTAATAGATCAAGATGGTTTTCTTCTGTCAATGACTCAGAAACAGGTAATGCCATTTTTGACATAGAGTGCTTTCCTCCATCCCTTTTGCCCACTCGATCCTTCCTAAATCGGTTTTATCCATTGATTTTTTTTAACATTCCAATAGTGCAAATCTATCCACTAGGTTTCAGCAATACCAACTAGATGGAAGTTTTGCTTATAGATGAACAATTCCAATTCCTTTTGTTTATTATCCTGGGTGTATAGGCAATTAAATAATTTCTTTTCTTCACATTCCTTGGTGCATTGATTGATTAACTTTGTTCTCAACATCTTGATATTCTGTTAAATGGCTACTCATTAGTTTCCATTTTTCACTCTCTACTTTTTTTGTTATTTTAATACCCTTCTGACTACTCTGGCCAGCCATTCCCCTAGAAAATTGGTTCCCTTGCTGCAGAGATGGAAGCCATCCAAACTATACAGCCCCTTTTCCACATAGAAGGTGAACCAGTGTTCCTCACGCTAAATCCCTCTTATCTCCAAGCACAGGATCTGTAGCTATGATCTTTGAAACTCCCCTGTTTGCGGCACATGTTTGCATTAGTGTCTAATGCGTTCTCTGAACATAGTATATGGCAGCATGAAACGAACTAAAAATATTTCAATTTGCAATTCAAAGAATGTTCATCATTGGATTTTCTCTTCAAGGAGTGCAGTAACTGGCATATGTTTGCTAAATTGAAATTTTTTGTTAAATTTAGAAAATAACTGGTAAGTGGGATTTTCTTTTTTCTAAAAAAATAAGACTTGCATATTCCATGACTTCAGAATGTCAACGGATGTTTTGTGGGGCTGTTGTCTAGTTCTTTCATATAGTTTGTCCAATATAGGCTTATGAAAACAATTGGGAATAATTTGCCTTATTAAAGCATGTAACTAAGCTTGCTACCTTTTCATACTGTGGAATTTTCATTGCTCTACTTGTCTTTTTGATGTCAGCAACGTTATTGCAGACATGAAGATTGGGAAACGCCGTCTCACCCGTGGTGTATCCAGGCCATCCAGTCAGATTTCATTTGATGATGATGATGGGCAAGGTGACATGTTTCAAAGTGGTGTCCTGTCTGAATTTGCTGGAAGTAAAAGGTACTCTCTACTTGCATGTTTTTGCTTTGTGCTCCTTCCCACAATAAAATATTGACCAGTTAAGTTTTTAAATTCTAGTAATAAAGAAACACCAACTATACTCCAAAGCTTCAAAGCTAAAGAGTTCTCCATGAGTTTCTGTATTTTCCACAAAAATGCTCTGACTCTACATACAGGATACTGTAGAAAACAAAATAAAATGTGTTTCTAACACACTATTTTATAAGTAGTTGTTTTTTCCAAACATAGTATTAAAGTAGATTAGTGTAAGAACATAGTTAATTGTAATAAGCTGATCAAAGTAAAGGCAGTTTTTTAGTATTAAACCTGATTGTTGCAAATGTTTGATGCTTGTATATAATCTACTTTTTGACTTCACTGTTTGAGTGGTTTTTGAATGTAGCACTTATGCACAATATTTATGCATCTCATTCTCTATCATGTGATGGGGTGGGGAAAAAACTTTAAAGTGCTACTGTCATTTGAAGGAAAACTTTGAAAAATGATCTGTGTAGAAATGTTTCACCAATTGAGTTTTTATTCTTCTTGCTAAGGAAAATAGGAACTTCGCACCTGAGTCATTTCTTGAGTTTTCTGTCGCCTCAGGCATGAAAATTGGAACTAATGATTTAAAATGGTTACTTGAGAATTCTCCCTGAAAATGGCAACACCTTTTGCTATTTTTTAAATTAACCCTGGTTATTTTTACGCCGTTAAGAGAGCACCCTTACTTTGTTATACTGTAATTAGCTGGTGTCTCATCCTGTATTCTGTCCCTAAAACACACAGTCTACGTGGCATCCTCACAGTCACTTGTCTTAGGATATTCTCCCCACATTTCTATTCCCAATTAGATTATTTCCTTTTAAAAGTAACTAAATCTGACTTTAAGTGGAGTTAGAAGTTGAGAGAACCATGTTTATTGGCATATATGTGGGAAATTTGGAAGGCAGGATTTGCATAACTGAGAAATAAGCATTCCTGGGTCAGTAGCTGTACAATATCCTTGCATTCCTTGGCTGAAACAGATTTTTTTCAGTATATCAGAAAATTATGATTTTAAATGAGGAACAAACGGGAGCATGTGAATTCTTAAGCTATGTAGATCATAGTGTAAAAACCCAAAGGAGCAATATTCACGGTTATATCATCAGAAATATCTGTAAATGCCAAAATCAGAAAAAATAATATTACTTAGAAACATTTCAGCAATTGTCTTATGTAGCCATTAGAAAAGTATGTTGAAGGCAGAGTTTCTCATAGCTGGGAACAGTACATAATGGCTCCACTTCTCAACCCCTCAAATGCAGCAAGTCATGGAGAGGGGATAGACAAGGCTGAGACTGGAGAACAGGGAACTGAACAAGGGAAGAGAATGAGCCCTCACTGACTTGTATGGAAACCTTTTGTCCCAAGGTTTTCAGTGTTCTTGGGAAGCTGTAAATGATGCCAATGTAAGGAGCAGAATAACTAAATGCTTTGTGAATTTTTGAATGGTTCAGTAGCCTGTTACCTTTAGGCTGAGGATATGAATTCATCCTAGGCTGGTAGAGACTGAAAGTCTTTTCAGTATGATACAGTGTGACAGTGACGGTACTAGAGTGGATCTCCATAGTGTTTGACTTTGTTTGGAAAAAATTATTGCAACAGGTAAATAAGTAATGTAAACAAAAAGCAACTTAGAATATAGACAATAAAAACAGCTGACATAGAATTGATCAAACACCTTACAATATTTTAATAAAAGGAAAGTAAAATGTGTTTTGCAATGCATTTGAAAAGATTCCCTTCCTGTCACCAATTATATGAGAGTTCGCTGACTCTCTTAGGTAATGAGGTTATGTTTAGTGTAAAAGTCTTGGTGTAGTTATATTAACTGTTCATTATGCAGATTTCAACTACCAGTCTCAAAGTTCAGATTTTTTCCTGGGGCTATAAAATTCTAACAGTCAAAAATACGCTGTAATTAATGGGTGATGCTGCTTTATAGTAACTTGAACTAGTAACTTTATACTAAGTGTTTTGTTCCAAATCCTGCCTACATCTGCTACTAACATTATTGGAAGTTATGAATGGACAGGAAAATGTAATTCCAAATCTGTTTAAATTCCACATTCTTCTGAGACTGTGTAATTATATTAGTCTCTTTCTGAAATAGATCCAGAGTACCTACGTTAATAATATGTAATATGACAAGATCAGGTTTGCCATAGTAGTTGTGGCCTTCAGAAATCTGCTGGAAAGCAGAGGGATGAAATTTAAGGGCAGGAAAGGCAAGTGTTGCTCGGGCAACAATGAATATGTAATAACACAAATGAAGAACACTAGAATTTCATTAGAAATGTACCCAAACAGGAAAGGTTAAATGTTTAAAGGAATCATTTGTTCTAAATTACAATAAACTTATTTTCTTGTTTGTTTTTGTATTTATCTGAAAATTCACTTTGACTGGTTGAGGGGAGAAGACCAGCTGTTTGAGTTTTTAATTTATACTCCAAATATTAGTTTGTCTGCTCTTATTAAAGATGTTTGCTTGTTGAATATCTTTCTTTTTTTTAAATAAAGAATCCTATAAAGTGTGAAGTTGCTATTGTGCAAAAAAAATCCAAATATATTTTACTGTCCAGAAGAGAGCCCAGAAATGACAGACTGTTTAGACTATAGCTTATCACAACAGTTTGAGTGTTAGTCATGTGGCAGAGAGGAAAGGGTGGATACATAATTTTCCAAAAAGGCTGTTTACTTCATAAATCAGGGTTAGTTTGATTTATCTGTCTTTTTTTCCTGAATTGTGAAATATTTTGTGTAGTAGAACAAAAGCATAAAAAACACCCAGGAATGCACTTTCTAAGAACTATCTGTTACTAAGGTACCATGGACTCATAGCATTTGACTTTATGAAGGTTTCTAAATAGGAATAAATCAAATGTAAAATAATGGCAATTATGCTAATTACCTCACTGGAAAGTGTGGTGGGAATCTGGCTCCAGTGCTTCATTAATTGCATTATACAGCAGTAACTCAAATGCAATGATTTATCTTTTGGTTACTAAGTCTAAAGATTTAGTATAATGGTAAATATGTTGGTATTTTTTGTTTCCAGGGGATGGTTGACTTTCGCTCTAGAGTTTAATGAGCATATTCTGTGTTTTGTAAACCTAATTTTAAACTGGCTGTGCTGTGAAATATCAAATATCATTTGTCATCTTTGTTTATAGAAGAGGGCTTCACCTAGGAAGGAGGCTTAACATTTTCCCTGTTTCTCCCACTGTTACAGAAGGGACACCTGAAGCAGGTTAGTGGAAAAGCAACAATAAAAACCCAAATGGAGGAAATTCTTCAAAAAATAGAGTAGTTCTCTGTTTCGTGAAAGAGAGGGGTTGCCTACTAGCTTGCTGGTTTCAGACCTGGTCGTAAATTAATGTGTGGTCTAAATCTGGTCATTGGCAGGCAAGACTTCTACACAGTGTTATGGGATAATAGTTTTTGATCCTGTATCAAGACTAATGTACACTAACAGTTATGTGGTAAAGCTGACCCATTGCCACTGTTGCAGGGAAATTTTTAGTGCTCATGGAAGAAACACCAACATTTTCACAGTAGAAATGTATACTTGGTTTACCCTAGTTCTTAGTGGGCATTTGTCCGTATTGCAAAACCATTGCACTAGATCTTGCTCGGAAGAGGCTTGAGACTACAGGCACAGGGGAAATTGGATAGGATTGAAGTGTACTGTCAGAACTCTGAGAACCTTACTGTGACTTCCTGGATAAACTATGCCTAGTTTTACCTGGTATAGATAATCCCTCACTTGCATGAACTTCAGACACATACAGAAATCTTATTTAAATAAAAACAACAGAAAACCCTTTAGCTGTACCACTCTATTACATCAACAGATCTCACTAGCTATGCAGGGTCAGGCCTGACTGGTGCGTGGATGGGATAGCCTTCAAAAAAATGAAAGCCAGAGTGGGTGTATGGTTTAGGGGTTAAAGCTGAGGCCTGGCTTTCCCCACTGTCATACTATGTGACTATGGTCAAATCACTAAAGTTGTCTCTAAGTTTCCCTTTCTATAAATGGGTACAGTAATGCCTTGTAGGCAATGAATTAGAATTAACTGATTTTTATAAAATACTCTGAATTCCTTTGGGGAAAAAGGCACTGTTGCATTGTGAAGTGTTATAATAAAATTAAAACTAGAGGCTGTAGAAATAGTGTTGGTGATTCAGTAGATGGCATTCTTCTCTGTGGATCAGTAAAGAGCCCATTTTAGGGTTTGTGATTTTGTTTTTAGGTTTTTTTTTTTTTTTGTTTTGTTTTTTTTTGATAAGAAGAATGTTAGTTCAACTGCTTTGGCCAGCTTCTAGTTTGGGTAATTTTGTCTCCATTAATTTCTCCCTGCAGTTTCAATTGTATAGCTTATTTATTTCTTGTACTAAAATGTCAGTGCCGTTTCATAGATTCTAAGGCCAAAAGGGACCACTGTGATCATCTAGTCTGATCTCATGTATATCACAGTCCATATGTAGAACTGCCCCCAAATAATTCCTAGATAATTTAGAAAAACATCCAGTCTTGATTTAAAAACTGTCAATCATGGTGGATTCACCATCACTCAGGGTAAATGGTTCAAATGATTAGTTACTCTAACAGTTTACACCATATTTTCAGTCTGAATTTGTCCAGTTTCAGTTTCCAGTCATTGGATCATGTTATACCTTTCTCTGCTAGATTGAAGAGTCCATTATTAAATATTTGTTCCCCATATAGATACTTAGTCACTCCTTCACCTTCTGTTTGTTCAGCTGGACAGATTGAACTCTTTAGTCTGTCACTAGAAAGCATGTTGTCTAATACTTTAATCCTTCTTGTGACTATTCTCTGAACCCTCTTCCAATTTATCAACATTCTTCTTGAATTGTGGACACCAATATTCAAGCAGCAGCACCCATGTCCAATACAGAGATAAAATAACCTCTCTGCTCCTACTTGAGATTCTACTGTTTATGTACCCCAGGATTGTATTAGCTCTTTCTGGCCCCAACATCACACTAGAAGCTTATGTTCAGCTGATAATCCACCAGTATCCCCAAATCTTTTTCAGACATAGGGCTTCCCAAGAGTGTTCCATATTGTCAAGCAGCTGCTGATTTTACTCAATGCAGTCACCTTTGGGATGGAACGTGAGCACTGTTTAACAGAATACTGCAATTATCTTCTTTAGGAATCAAATTAGTGTATATGTTAGATTATTAGGTTTTTAAAAATCAGCCCATTTTTACTATGTTGCACATTCTGAGTTATATATATTCTTTTAAATTACCCTTCCAAAAATACAGATTCAGATGGCTAAATTTTGGGTTGAATCAAGCATGTTCAGGCATAATGACTGGTGTTTATAGTTGGTTTTTATAAGTAACCCTTTGAACTAGCTTGTACACAGCCCTATAAAAAGCAGAACTGCAAATGTTATTCATACTATTTAAAGACCCATATACTATTTATATAGTCCCTAATTTATAAATAGACCTTAGCACAAGTAAAACTTGAAGAAAGCAAGTGAACTTTATGGGATTTGTCATAAGATATCAACAAGGATGCCTATTTCAGTTTTTAACAGCATTTCCTTGTTTAATTCCCAATAGTGTTGAGGAAAGCTACAATAGATTTCAAGCCAGAAGCCATATTATACAACTGTACTGACTAAAACTCTCATTGCAAAAGTTTTTTTCCTTAATAGCAGGAAATACCAATAAGATACTTGATTTCTTAAGTTATTTCCCCTTGTTTTCTTGTTAGTTCATATTAGTGCAGATATTGAACTAAAATGTTGTTTAAACCCACTATGAATGCAAGTTCCTTGTTTTGTGTTGAATATTTATTTTGAAATTCTGAATATTAAGTGGAAAATCAAGGGAAGGTTGTTAAATCTGTAGAGAGAGGAGCATTTTACACTCTGCTGTTTTCTGTTCCATAAAGGTAAACATAAGGTTGTTTTGCATCCAGCAGACACACCATGCTTGTAAACTTAAACTCTGGGTCATTCTTTTAAAGAAGATTAATTAGTAGAAAATTATCAGAATATAATTACTTAAAGGATAAAGTAGAAGCAATGATTCCTTTATAATTAATGTTGTAACTCGATTTTCATTACATCTTTTTTGAGTATCCTTCTAACATCTCCAAACAAAAGAATATTTACATGAAAATGGTTAACTGATGGGTATGGCTGAGGCAGGATTTTTCTGCCAAGTATGAATTAATTTGAGCAAGGGTTTTCTAATTTACCACCCTCAAAATAGAAATGTTCTCAAGAGTGAAAGTCTGTGTGTGTCTGTCATTTTTGTAGCAAGGGAAAGAAAGAGAAGTTAGTTTACTGGATTCAATTAGTTGATGTGGTCCACAAGACCAAAGATTAGTTCATTAGTTTTAAACTACTAACGTTTGAAATAGTAACTGTCAGAATGGCTGTGACCCGTAAACGATGTGACTTCTGAAGACTTAAGCTTTCATTTTAGGAAACTCCAGCTTTCTTTCTTGCAAAGACAAACATAAAAATGGAAACTTATCGCAAGGGAGGCTTTTCAATGGAAAGGGATAATTTTTCCACTGAAACCAAAGTTAATTAGACAAACCATTATTAAATTGGGACACATTTTTTGAAAAAGAAGTCTTCACGGTTAGAAAATTATTGTAAGGCAGTTTGACCTGGTCTCTGCTTCCAAATACCATGCATCTTCTCGCTCTCAGGTAGTGGACCGTCATCTGTTGTAGATGGGCAATGGCTTGTTTTATGTGCCTGAGAATGAAAAGAAATTAAGCAAGAAGGAATGTCTCAATGAGTAAAAAAGCTGGGTGAGATGAGCACTGAATTGGCCTGCTGCAGATTATGTAAATGTTAGACATGAAGCCAAGAGATGACTAAATGAATAGGACTCATAACATATAATGCTTTGGCCGAATTCCAAGGATGTTGGTGGGCTGAGTGAGCTATCGAGGGAATACTAGAATATTTTAGAAAGGATTGTTTAATGGAAAAGATGAATGGAGTTTTTTTTAGCACTTATGAAAGCAAAGTAAACTGTCTGAAGAAGTAACTGCTTCAAAATTGATCTTTTAAGAGTGCCTGAGAAAATGCAAAATTATAATTTTTATATATAATCTATAAAATTTGCATATAGTATTTAATATATATTTATGTATGTGTGTTAAATTTTCTCTCAAAATATATGTACACACACACACACACACACACACACACACACACACACACACACACAGACACACACACTATTTTACAGCACTTCACTGTTGAGGTAGAAAGACGTGGGCCTAATTTTTCAAAAGTGACCAGTGATTTTGGGTGTCCAGCATGAGACATCTGAAAGAGTCAGACCTCTTTAAATCATGTCAAGTTGGACACCCAAAAACTCTAGTCGCTTCTGAAAATTTAGGCCATAGTCCCGGTCTCAGAGTTTACAATGTAATCTTAGATAGCGTGATGTGATGACTGACTGAGGGATGACGAACACGGAGGGGACAGGGTGTGGGAGAATGAGCATTATAGTGATAGAAGTTACTCAGATCAGTCATGTGCATGTCCTTGAGTATAGCTAATATATTTTTTATCATTTAATATTAATGATGACAGTCTCATTTATTGTGGGCATAATGAAAGATGTGAGTTTTGAGATTATTTATGGTATATTCTATGAAAGGGGACAACATTTAAGGTAGTGAGATAAATGGGAAGTCAGGATTTCTCAGTTTTCTATGCTAGATTATTGACCTCTGGCATCCAAAAATCTCAACTGGTAGAAAAGCTGGGCCACCAAACAAGATGGGCGAGGTTCATAGTAAACAATTGGGAACATTTGCAGATGTGGGCTGCCTTGCTGAATGAGAGCATAATCATGAAATACCAGGAAATCCTTTAGAGTAAACAAGGTCCTCTTGTCTTTAATAAAGAGTACATAGACCAAGTTCAGAATTTGACGAGTTAAATATAAAAACTTGTGACTAACAAAAAGCAGCCAAAAAGTGTCAAAAACAGCAACTGTCACACAATGGAAAAAGTTAATTCCTATTCTTAACATTTGGGAAAGGGGTTGAAATAACTTAGCTGCAATTTTGACAGATCAGTAGGCTAGTTTAATAGTCCTTTGAGAATTCAGTGGGCTTTCATTGCAAAAGCACACCATGAAATATGGTATTAATTGGTACAACTTAAAATAATATATGTGTGAAAGGACCAGCCTTCATTAAGTTTGATAATCTTAAACAAAATATGCTTAAGTCAATAATTCTCTGGCAAACTTACAGGTCTGGGGTATCTTTTTTTTCTTATTTAGAGTCTTCACCTTCACTCTGGGATCTGGAACTTGCTAATCAGATTGCAGCAGTAAATCAAAAGCCACCTCGGAATGGGTTTGAAGAGATGATCCAGTGGACAAAAGAGGGAAAACTGTGGGAGTTCCCTATTAATAATGAGGCGGGTAAGTGTACTGTAGCTTTTGTGGTCTCTTTATATTTGTAGAGAATTAGAGCACCAACACTAATACTTCAGAGTTTTAATAATGTATTTCAGGTATGCCTCCACATACAATAGTTTACTAATGTTTTTGCTCAAGTAAGCAACTTTAAGCTGTCCTAAATTAGTGAAGCCTCAGATGAAGACATCCTGGAAATTTTGCTATTAGATCCTAATCAAAACTTTAAGGAAAACAGTTTAAATATTAAAATGAGTTGGGGGAAGAAGCATGATGAAATTGTGATCACTGAACAGGTCTAGGGCTGTGGCTTGAAATTGCTTAAATCCAACCAAGCTCACTGGTTCTTAGTAGGATTTTGTAGCTAGAGAGTTTCTGCTACTTATATAGCCACTCTAAAGCTAACAAATCAAATATAAAAAGGAAACTAACCCCACAAATCATTTGCATTTTGATATAGTTTAAATGCTTTCATTGGTGTTTACCCCAGATGAAAACCCCAAGAGGTCACCCAGCTACATAAGATACTACTACTTACTATGGCATTTGGGTTACAGGTTGATATAATAAGCCATAAAGCCAGTGTCTTTAGTAAGATCATGGTTTTTAGTGTCTAGTGAAATTATGGATATCTCCACAGCTACAATGTTCATCACCTCCCACAACACAGCTTTCAAGATCCAGGGATCCTACACATGCCTAACACATGCGGTGTACATCATCCAATGCACTTCCATAGTAAAATATTAAGACAAAAACACACTATCACCTGTGGGTGAACATTTTTCACAAAGCGATCGCTCTATCTCACCTCCCAGTCCTCATCCTCAAAGGAGACATTAAAAACCATGGTCTTAATAAAGCACTGGATTCATGGCTTGTTACAACAATCTGTATCCCACTAACTCCCCTTCTTCTCCTGTTACTACAGGGGTATAAACTGGCCACTTCATCTTGAATGGTCCCTTAGATTATGTACTGAATACTTACACTAAACTATCTGTTCAGTCTTGTATTTAGCTGTGACACACTAAAGTCCCTCTTCCAGACCTGAGGAAGAGATCTTTGGTGCTCAAAAAGCTTGTCTCTCTCACCAAGATACATTGCCTCACCCACATTGTCACTCTAATATCCTGGAACTGACATGGCTACAGCAACACTGCATACAACAATTTACTGAATATTACAGGCCGATTGTTCCCTTAGGCTTGTCCATTTCATAAGCAAAATCAAAGTCACAAAATTGAGCTATTCCAACAGTCTTACTGGCTGGACATAAATTATACAGTACATAAGTAACCCTCTCCTTTTTTTATAGAAGTATCAACAACAGTATCAGTAAACAACAAACATATAAAGAACCTCATGGAAGAGGAAATGCAGATATACGGAAAGTGTGTGAACATTCTTTAGATAGGGTTTTAATAGCTGCAGAAAGTTTGGCAGTGGTCTTAAATCATTAAAGGCATAACACATAACAGGTCGGTTTCTGGAGGCGATACTCCTTGAAAATCTGCCATTCTGTGTAGAGTTATAAATTGCATAATGTGGTTGAGCTGTTTCTTAATGTTCTCATCCTGTTTTGGTGGTTTCTTAGAATTTAATCATTGCTTCCATGAGAATCGATCCGTTCTGTTGTGCACTAATCCAAATATATGCAAGTCGTGTTTTTGCAATCTTATATCACTGTAGCCAGTGGCATTTCTAGTGTTGTAATGTGGCTGGAACCCTGCTGTCTGGGGGTAGTGAATTAGCAAGGAGTCTTCACATATAGTTAAGCAAGAATCTTTATTGATTTGTCCACAAAAATTAGTCATGTGGAAAATGCCAACAGAGAGCTCCAAAATTTATCATAGGTCGGGGTGCAAAAATCAGGCCATTAAATTCCATCCTATCAAAGCGCCAACTCTGTTTACAGGTCATTAATCACATCAGGTTCATCAAAGTGAAATAGAAGGCTTGGGGAAACTCATTAAGTTGTGCCAAATTTGTTGTAATTCTAACAGAATTACAGAAAAGTGGCACTCATTACCAGTTCTAATTCTAGATTTTGTATCCCTGTCTCTTCAGTAGCATTACCTTCCATCACCTAGAAATAGAGGTTTTCTTTTTATATATCATAAGCCTGTGGTTATACACTTTAATTTTGCTTAGGACTGTATCTGTTGTGGGAACAGATGTTTAACTTGGAGCATTATAGTGGTACCCCAGTTCTTAAACTTTTAAATAAAATATAGATAGGAAAGAAAAAGTATGCAATTACTTTTTCAGACATCCTTCTGAAGCATCCATGTCCCTTTTTAAAATGGCTTGAGCTGTACGTCCGTACCTTGATCACATGACTTCTGAATAACTCACTGGGTAAATAGGGCAAAACACATCTTGGTTCTCTCCCATATATAAGTGCCTCATTTTGAAGAACCAATTCTTCTGGATCATTGGTGCGTCAGGGGTTGCCACTGTTGTAGTGATAGGGTTAAAGGAAATCTTTGCAAACATGTAATGGCATCTGGCAGCTTTTATATGCAGAAATTCCACCAGTCATATATTAGCTGTTTCAGTAATTCTCTTAAATGGTTTTGGCTCAACTAAATGCCAAACTGTGAAGCTATCACATATTTCTTCTACTTCCTTCCCAAATTGCAAGAGTTCATGTTTTGGGGTTAGGAAGGAGCACTACTACTAGAGAGATATAGAAATTATTTAATTTAAAAAAAGGTAGAAAAGGGCAAAAAATGTTGGCCAGCATTTTTAAGATCTGAAAAACTTATTTGCCCATTTCCAAAACTCTGATCAGGTTTAATATCTATACTTGGAACTAGTGACTATATAACCCTACCAAAAGTACCCTTAAACTTCTGTAGAAAGCTACTTTTTTAGTGTATAGAACACAGAGGACTTACAATGAGAACATTTTGGCCTGGTCTACACTACATGTTTAATCCGAATTTAGCAGCGTTAAACCGATTTAACCCTGCACCCGTCCACACAACGAGGCCCTTTATATCAATATAAAGGGCTCTTTAAACTAGTTTATGTACTCCTCCCCGAGGAGAGGAGTAGCGCTGAAATCGGTATTGCCGTGTCGGAGTAGGGTTAGTGTGGCCGCAAATCGACGATATTGGCCTCCAGGTGGTATCCCACAGTGCACCATTATGATGGCTCTGGAAAGCAATCTGAACTCGGATGCACTAGCCAAGTAGACAGGAAAAGCCCAGCGAACTTTTGAATTGCATTTCCTGTTTGCCCAGCGTGGAGCTCTGAACAGCATGGTTGGCGATGCAGTCCCAAATCCAAAAAGAGCTCCAGCATGGACCGTACGGGAGATACTGGATCTGATCGCTGTATGGGGAGACAAATCTGTTCTATCACAGCTCTGTTACAGAAGACAAAATGACAAAGCATTTGAAAAAATCTCCAGGCTATGATAGACAGAGGCCACAGCACAGTGCTGTGTGACAAGCGTAACGGAAAGCCAAAGAGTCAAATGAACGCTCATGGAGGGAAGGAGGGGGTACTGAGGACTCCAGTTATCCCACAATCCCCGCAGTCTCCAAAAAGCATTTGCATTCTTGGCTGAGCTCCCAATGCCTGTAGGGTCAAACACATTGTCCGGGGTGGTTCAGGGTATATCTCGTCAATTAACCCCCCCATTCCCCCCCGTGAAAGAAAAGGGAAAAAAATCATTTCTTTACTTTTTTCAGTGTCACCATATGTCTGTTGCATGCTGCTGGTAGACACGGTGCTGCGGCACTGAACAGCAGCATCCTCTCCCCTCCCCTCCCCGGTGGCAGATAGTACAGTACAAAATGACTGATAGCTGTCCTCATCATCCTGTGAGTGCTCCTGCCTGGCCTCGGTGAGGTCGGCCGGGGGCGCCTGGGTAAAAGTAGGAGTGACTCTCGGTCATTCCCAGCAGATGGTACAGAACAGCTGGTAACCGTCTTCATCATAGCATCTGGAGGCTGAGCTCAATCAGCCCCTCCCCCCCTTTTCATATCTAAAGAAAAGATTCTGTACTGCCTGGACTATCATAGCAGCTTGAGGCTGCCTCCCCCTCATTTTATCTCATTAAAAAGTCAGTGTTTCTGATTCCTGCATTCTTTATTAATTCATCACACAAATGGGGGGACATTGCAACTGTAGCCCAGGAGGGTTGGGGGAGGAGGGAAGCAACGGGTGAGATTGTAGCAGGGGCACCCCCTAGAATGGCATGCAACTCATCATTTCTGTGGGATCTGACATGGAGCAGCTGTGCTCTCTGGTACACTGGTTCTCTAGTACACTTGCCCCATATTCTAGGCAGGACTGACTCTCTGTTTAGATAAAACATAAAAGAGGGAATGACCCGGGGAGTCATTCCCATTTTTGTCTTTGCGCCCCCGGCCGACCTCAGCAAAGGCCAGCCAGGAGCACCCATGACAGCAGCAAACGGTACAGAACGACTGATAACCGTCATCTCATCGCCAATTTATAATGGCATGGCAGATGGTACAATAGGGATGGTAACTGACTCTGCTACCTTGCAAAGGCAAATGAATGCTGCTGTGTAGCACTAAAGTACTGCCTCTGTCAGCAGCATCCAGTACACATACAGTGACAAAAGGCAAAACGGACTCCATGGTTGCCATGCTATGGCGTCTGCCAGGGCAATCCAGGGAAAAAGGGCGCGAAATGATTGTCTGCCGTTGCTTTCACGCAGGAAGGAATGACTGACGACATTTACCCAGAATCACCCGCAACACTGTTTTTGCACCATCATGCATTGGGATATCAACCCAGAATTCCAATGGGCGGGGGAGACTGCGGGAACTATGGGATAGTTACGGGATAGCTACCCACAGTGCAACGCTCCAGAAATTGACGCTAGCCTCGGTACATGGACGCACACCGCCGAATTATTGTGCTTTGTGTGGCTGCGTGCACTCAACTTCGTACAATCTGTTTTGCAAAACCGGTTTATGTAAAATCGGAATAATCCTGTAGTGTAGACGTACCCTAAGTTTTGTGTTTATATAGCACTTAGCACAGTGGGGTCCTCTCCCATGACTAGGGCTTATAGACACTACAATAATACAAATACATAATAAAAATAATAATAGTCACTGCCTTCCTATTTCACTATTGCATTGTTCAGATTCTTTTAATAGCAAATCGGTCAATTTCTCTTAGACTTTTATGACCAACAGATTACAAGAATATTTTAAGGGGGACCCTAGAATCGCGAACAATAACTATCAGGATTTCCTGATTCAGGAAACCACAAAATACTGGGGGAGAAAAGGAGAATTGGAACCCATTGCTGTTATAATTGGAGGATTCCTAGTATTCACAAAGTGGATTTGAGTTTCCAAGCCCAGCGGAAATATGCCTTTTAAAGCCAATATGATCAGTGAAGAAAACGTTAGCTTCTGGGAAGAGGGAAACATCTGGTTTCTCTTTCAAGGACAAGGGAGATAAAGGGGATGGGTAGCTGGTATTGATAAACACTGCACATATTACTGATGATGCAGTGTGGGGAAAATAGACATCCTTTTCCAGCTTTTTTTAGGAATTGCAGTGTCTGAAGGAAAAACAGGAAAGAAACTATGGTAACTTTGCGAGTATGGTGTACAAGTTGAGAAATACTTCCATGCTACAGTACTGGGCTGCTAGAGGTTTGGAAGAAGCTGACATGCCATTAATCCTTGCACTAATATGTCTGTCTTTATTATCTCACTTTCATTTTGATGATTAAGGTTATTGCCAAATATGTCATATCCTGGTTAGTATTTAAATAATTGTACATTCATTCCAGTTTTATTACCTGGAAGTATTTACCTGCAATATAGTCAATCCTTTCCGATAATGCAAAGAGAGTTTTCTTTACTACAAATATAAGAGAGAATGAATGTAAGCCTAAAAAGAGTAGTACAAATTCCAGTCTTCAATATTATGTTCTACTAAGATGACATGCACCAAACTAATGTGCTAATGTACAGAGATGTTTTTTCATGATAGGTCACTCTAGTTCTAAGGGGTTTGGCTTGTAAAAGGGTTAGGTGTATTTGAATCACTTAAATACTTTTAAATGTTCTCTTATAGTGTGGGAAACTGTAATGCTTATTCACAGCTATGTGAAGGATTAATAACACTCATAATAAGTGATATGCAAGCTTCCACAAATAACTCTGCCAGTGTCTCTGTTACTACGGTAGTGATCATTGGCATAAACATTTTGGGCTTAATTTTATCAAATTGTTGGGTTTGGGATGTAGGCAAGTATCTACTAGATCTTTAACTTAAGACCAATGAACTTGACTTTCCTTTTTTTTTTTTTTTTTTTTTTTAACTATCTTGTTCATCTAGAAACAAACATTTTACTGTTCTGTAGTCTTTACAAATGTATTACAGCATTCATGGTAGTTAATTTTATACCTTATCAAATAATTACATTAATTAGTGACAGGTTCTTTTATCAGCTGAAGAGGGGAAAAAAATCTCTGTGCAGTCACAGACCCTCGTCTGTCTTGATTTCTGGATTGTTAAAATGGCCAAATCTCATGGTATTTCTGAGACAATCCCGTTTTTCTATACATATTTGAGTTTGTAGACCTCAAGATTTTACATTAGGGGTCAGCAACCTTTCAGAAGTGCTGTGCTGAGTCTTCATTTATTCACTCTAATTTAAGGTGTCGCGTGGCAGTAATACATTTTAATGTTTTTAGAAGGTCTCTTTCTATAAGTCTATAATATATAACTAAACCATTGTTGTATGTAAAGTAAATAAGGTTTTTAAAATGTTTAAGAAGCTTCATTTAAAATTAAATTAAAATGCAGAGCCTCCCCGACCAGTGGCCAAACCCAGGCAGTGTGAGTGCCACTGAAAATCAGCTCGTGTGCCGCCTTCGGCACCCGTGCCATAGGTTGCCTTCCCCTGTCTTACCCTTTGATTTGTGTGTCCTTTGAACACCAGTGTTAAAATACAGAGCAAAAAACATTGAAATCCACTAGAAAGAGGCCTGAAATCACTACTTGATTGATCTTGAGGCATTTTTGGTGAAAGGTCTGTAACAAACCACTATGCCACCTAGCTGTGAGATGAAATGCTTTTTAATGTAATATTTTTGCATTCATCACTGCGAAAGGTAACATCTGACAAAACTTGCAAAATCTTACAATTGTGTGTACCTCGATCTATTTGTATTTTTATGATTGCAAAAGTCTAGAATGGGTTAAAAGAAGTGTTTAAAAACATTCCCTGTTTCAAATTTAATAGTAAAATACCTAAAATTATGAAATATAATGAACATACACCTCTACCTTAATATAACGCTACCGATATAACATGAATTCGGATATAATGTGGTAAAGCAGCACTCAGCTGGGGTGGGGGCGGGGCTGGGCTGCGCACTCTGGTGGGTCAAAGCAAATTTGATATAATGCGATTTCACCTATAACGCGGTAAGATTTTTTGGCTCCTGAGGACAGTGTTCTATCGAGGTAAAGGTGTATAAGCATGGAACTCATTCAAATAACAAATACTTTCAAAGGTAGGCTTGTTCAGTTTGTACTACCTTAAAATATTGCTAGCGGCCCAGCGTTCATAGCCCATAACAAACCAGCATTTGCATGTAGTTGAAGAAAACAGGGTTTTTTGGTAAGGAAATGGATTTCAGAGTCAGGCGTCAATGGCATTACCAAATATGAATTATAGGTAAAAATTGCCCTCTTAAAGAGAAACACAAAATGAAAATAGAGTTGTGGATGTTGGCATGACATCTGTGCACTGAAATCTCTTATTTGGGGAGGACAGGGGTCAAAGTGTGTGTTGGACCTCACCACAGTTCCCTTCCATTCCACTGCAGGGTGGGTTTTTTTTGGGGGGGTGGGGGAGGTCCAGCACTGAACTATTAATTCTACCAACTAGAAGGAGTTTACATGCAAAACTTCATGAACACGCACAAGACAAACTGAAATTATGATGATATAAGTGTTTTGCAATTCACGTTCTAGGTATTGAAGATGATGTTGAATTTCATGAACATATCTTTCTGGATAAATACCTAGAAGATTTTCCCAAGCAAGGACCTATTCGCCACTTCATGGAACTAGTGACCTGCGGGCTTTCCAAGAACCCATATCTAAGTGTTAAACAAAAAGCTGAGCATATTGAATGGTTCCGGGATTACTTCCAGGAAAAGGAGGAACTTCTTAAGGAGATTGATGATCATGAGAAAGAAACAGACCTTAGTCTTGAAAAGAAGAGTCTGTCAAAGTAACAAGTGATCATTTAAAAAAAACCCCATTGTGTCAGTGCATAGTAAAACATTGTAAACACCTGATTTGAAAGATGTAATTGTATGAACTTAAAAAAAAAAAAAAAAAAAAAAAGCTAAAATTTGCCACTCTTCTGTTAGTTTGTATACACAAAATGGAGGGAATGGTCTGCAGCTCATAGACTGTACATAGCAAAAATGTAATTAATTCTGCAGTACAAATTCCCTGATTCACCATTTAATTCATTTTAAGCCTATGCAAAATAACCAGTAAGTAGCTTTCTCAGAATGGTCTTTATTTTACTGGTTTCTGCTGTACGGTCGCAGAATCTAGAGATGAAAAAAGGCCAGTAATGTCGTCGACTCCACCTCCCTGCCAATTCAGGATTGTTCCCTGTTGAATATTAATATTTTGTGTGGTTTATTTTTAAATATGCTAATTGCTGGTGGGTGATTCCACTATTTCCCTTGAGAGACTGTGTTCCGTGGCCTAACCTGGTTTACCATCAAGAAGTGGTTTTGGTTTTTTTAATCTTCTTTCCTCTCCAGAATTCCCTCCCTTCTGCTCTCTGCAGCACTTTATTATATTAAAATATTTTACATACATAATGGTAATGTACATGTCACACATTGTCAAACAGCCACTCCTGCACTCTGCCTTTTATCACAGTTACTTCTAAAATTCCAAACCTGAGCAGCTTCAAACACCTCTCACTGATTTTTTTTTTCATCAGCCTGCCACAGAAATGCCCTGGAACATGTAATTTAATCCCCACAACCCAGACTGGATCAGAGCAGGCAATATTCAATCCTACTCCAGTATCTAGATTAAGTTCTCTTTATCTCCTGCACTGCAGGGTTAGAAATGGGAGGTTCAGATCCTATCAAGAGGCATAGCGTTCTATTACTTTCTTGTTTTATAACTGTCTTCGGCTCTTTTGTACTATATTCTGTGGTGCTCAGATGTTCATGAAATAAGTTCCGTGTTTTCTCTTAGATGATCCACATTTGCACAGTGCTCCAAATCTGTTAAGCATGTTTTATGTATTTCTTGCCCTTCATGTGGCCTTCTATTATCCTTTATTCTGCCTTTAACCCAGGCTCTATTTGATACTGTCTAGGCTACATTTGTCTGCTTTTCTAGCATATTTACAGTCTGATAATGCACTCTTTCGCGCCTCTCCCCCACATCACTGTAGGAGCTGTTGGAACTGGAGGTCCTAACTTGTTCTCCATATAGTCTGTTGGCTGATATTTCAGATACTTATTACTCCTGAAAGCCATGATACAGGAAGCAATAAATCATGCAATGGAGGCAAAACATCAGCTTTGTCATTGTGCAAATCAAATTACCTTGTGCCTAATCACTTCTTTTTTGTTTTTACTCAGTCACAAAAGTGCAAATGAAAGAGTCTGATCACATCTGCCTTTGAAATCAGAATTTTATTTGACATCCTGTTATCTTGTAGGGTATAGGTAAGCCTGGTTTCTTTTTTTCTTACTTTTTCTGCATGCTGGCTCTCTTTTGAAGGGAAGTGGCTTTTAAATAGGAGTAGTGAGAGAAGAGAGGTTCTAGTTCTGCAGAAATCTTCAGAGACTTCCCGCTCTTGCAGCGAGACCAAGCGGTAGCTATAACAAAAGTATCTTTGGTGGTAGGTTTGTTTAATTTTCAGCTCAGTGCCCAGGTGTGTTTCAGGTTTACAACTACTGTACCTTGCAGACTTTCACCTAGCCAGTGATGCATGGAGCTGTTCTATGAGAGAGGCTAAAAAGAAAACGTATTACTGCTTAAATAATTCATATTGGATTTTTCCCAAAAAAACTTGACAAAGTGACTGCAGCTACAGTAGCTTTTATTTCACTTAGACTCAAACCAGAAGAAATTATTTCTATCTTGACCTGCATTTTAATATGGAAGGCAGGAAATTTTCATAGTCAATTTTAATTCTGAGGGGTTAGATGGTTCAGTTGTGTATGAGAGTACTTAATCACCAGGTGTTACGTTATGGGAACTAGACAAATGTTGTCTCTTAGAAAAGATATAATAGGAGCGTAGCACTTTGAGGAACTCTCAGTGGGAGCTGCAGGGTTTCAGCACCTTTGAAAATCAAGCTGCGGCTATTTAAGAGGTTTAAATACAGTTTTGTAATCTAACTGTAGGAAACTAGGTTGGAAGGTGTTGGTCTAGGTATATGTAAGCCTGATTGGGAATGTTCAGAGGAAATCAGGATAGTGCCAGTGGTGATGCTTTTGAGTGTCTGTATGTGGAGCTACCTCTCGTACCCAATGGAGTGTTCACAATCGATGCTCCCAGATTCTTAACTTACAGACATAAAAACTCTTTTGCAACTTAAAATACAGAGCTTGAAATGTTAGTCCTCATACTTGGATAAAACCACCTTTTTATATTGACTCTATTGGTCCCATCACAGCAATAATCTTTAAACAATGTATTAGTTTGTGGGTGAGAGATAGTCATGATTTTTTTTTTCAGTGATTAAATGGTGTATAGATTTATTTCTGAATAGATTTCACAAGTCTGTAGGCTCTATGTGGAAAGTAGAATACCATTAATTATTTGCCATAGTGTGAAATTTTCTTTTTTTAATGTATGAAACTGAGGTCTTGTTAATGGATCACTAATGTTCTATTTTTTAGTCATCTCTAATGCTACCATAAGAGTTTTGAACCATCTGGCACTTGTGCATCTGCCAATTCTATTTTGTGTGTAGACTGCACTTGTCACTTACAGAAACATTAGTAATGCAGCAAACTGACCTAGAGCAGTGATGGCAGTGATTTTAGCCATCTAAAAATTCCAGGTTGAGATTCTTGCCTCCTGGGCTGCTGAAGATGGGACATCTAATGGAGGGGGACATATTTTAAAACCAGTGGGGATGGCTGTGCCATTGCAAAGCAATACATGGAGGGATAATGGCATAAGTCACAGAGCAGAGTTGTAATTGTATTTTCCAAGTCAATCATTAATAGGCTCCATTAATGCTTACCTGGGGGATATTGAGAAATCTAGTAACGTGTGAAAAGCTCTGTTCAGCAATGGCATTTTCAGAAAATCCTCTGATTCTCTCCAGGCCTACACCAGATCAGCACAGAACACCAGATTTGGATAGCTTGCCTTCAAAAGAATTGTTTACACCCAAACTCTTAACGTCATTCTTTGGGAGTGTTTTAGCACAGTGTGGGCTGTTTAATTAGACATTAATTGTAATCATTTGAATTATTTCACTTCTATTTATAGTTTTGACTTTCTGCCTGAACTTTCATGTTTGTTTTTTCTGGTATCGCATCTTGAAATGTAACAGAAAAGCCGAAACATTCTGATCAGCAAGAGGAGAATCCTAAATCTGAGATCTCACATGCCTCCCTCTGCTTCATCTTAAACTCCTCACATCTTCCGATTTGTTGCTTTCTTCACACCACCCCACTTAGTGTGTAAATTACACCTGCTTCCAAGGTTGTGTATCCGTTAATATCACCCTTGAATCTGACCATGTGCCTGCTTTGGCACTTCAGACATATCATGTTAAAGATTTCTCAGTAATGATCCCTAGTTATAATGAAAGGATGACAGAACATGTGATAAAATCCCATGGATGGATTAACTATTTACTGTATCAGCATGGTAGAACAGGAGCAGTATGTAAATACCAAGTGTGTGAACTGTGCCAGTGTAGTGCATTTATTTTAGTTTCTTAAAGCTGGTGGTGGGAAGATGCCTTCTATTTTGAAAGCCTATTTGACCTCCAGTTACAACACTGATGGTTTACTTGAAACCAAACTTGAACAAAATGATTTGTTCTATCGTGTTAAGAAACCAGACATTTGATCTCCAGGCCGACACCAGCAGAGAACTTGAGGAGCAATTCCTACACTGCGTTTTCAGGCACCCCTACAAACCCCTAATGTAGGCACAGTTTATACAAAGTGTAGCGTAAGTGCTCGGATACTACAATGATGAGCATGTTATAAGAATCTATATAGAACAGAATACCCTGCTGCACTGGAGTGCATTGTGTCTACTGCAGGGGCTTGCACTCATGCAACTACAAAGGTGGTTGTTCTGATGTAGGCAATGTCTTCAGCTGAATTCCCACCAGGCTTCCAAATAAGCACGGAAAAAGAGATGGTGGCCTGTTGTACTCCTTCTGAACAATAGGAGGAGCTGAAATAATTGAGAAAACAGGGAGGAAAAAACGTTGAATGCTTTCTCAAACTGCAAACTTCTTTTGTTTTTAAATCGTGCAATTTCAGATGAAGATGACATTAGTGGTGTTCTGGAGTGCTATTGAAATCTCTTTTGCTTCACTGATTGCAGAGATAATCAAGTCCCAGTATGAAAATAGCTCTTCTTTTGAAGCTTGTTCTTTGATTATTAGAAGCTTTAAAGTATCATGAAATTTGCAAATGTGGGATTGTGACATACTTCCAACGATGATTCCAGAGCAGAAAGTCCAGATTTATATGGTTTGATTATAATTATAAAACTTCTTCCCTGACATCTTTCAGGCACAAAATGGTATTCAATGAGAATTAAAGGCCTGATTTTTCATAGTTGCTGCAGCTCCCATTGACTTCAACGGGAATTGTGGGTCCTTAGCATCCCTGAAAATCTGGCCCTTGGAGTATTTTCATCCCCATCCCCTCGCCCATAAGTGTTGGATTTTTGTGAGCAGGTACATAGGAAAGACATGATGTGCTGTTGTAAGTGGCTATAGGGCTCTTAAATTTCATAATCCTCTCACCACAAGATGTCAGTGTAGATTTATTTTATCAGATGTAAGATAGGTGTATTGTTCCCCCTGCAGTTTAAAACAAAAACTATTAGAGAGAAACAATGGCTTTGATTTGTGTTCTGGGATTTATTTCCTGTGGAGAAGTGGCATATCAAGAAAAGGAATAATGGAAGAGATTTGAAATCACGCACTAAAATGTGAGCAGTATCCTTTTTGTAACTGGTGGCACATTTTAACACACGAGACAAATGCATCTCATACAATTCAATTAATGCTGAAATTGGGGATGAATTTATCCCCATCTTCTCTGAAACAAAATGTTAAAATATTGCACTCGAAAGAGCTAAAAAACTGAACAAAACCAAGCAGTCTGATAGGATATCCCACTATAGTAGCTTTATCCATCGTAGAGATGTGTCAAAAATATTTTACTTGCAAGATCTTAGTACAGGTCTTGGCACTAATTCAGACTTCCTGGGTCTCCTTGAGCAAATCCCTTAATCCCTGTGGCAGGGTGATAATTTACTGGCATGGCGCCTCTTGCTGGTCGTCCTGGGAATTAACTCTTCAAGCTCAGAATACCCTCTGCAGGCGCGTGTCTCACCTGCCGCTGGCCCCCGTGTCCCTCCCGGACCCTGGTGCCCTTTCTCTCAGGGTTCTGCCCTCTGCAGTACCCCTGCAGTCTCTAGGTCTTCCCACGCAGGGGAGCACCCAACCCTCTATCGTCCCCTTGCCTCAGTAGCTACTGCCAGTCATCATATAGCCCCTGCTCCCTGGACCAGACTGCGGTCTATAAACCACTCATCATCGGCAAGCAGGGGTTGGACCAGCTGCCTCTACCTATATCTGGGCTGCCCTTCTGCAGCCCTGGTACTCTTTTGTGGGCCCTTAACTATGCCTGGGGCTGTGCTAGGCCAGAGTGACCCAGCTCTCTCTGCTCATTCCCAGCACTGCTCCATCCTAGATACCCTTCTCAGCTTCCCAGGCAGCCAGGTCCTTCTCTCTCCATGAACTTAGTGTCTTTGGCTTCTGGCCCACTGCCCTCTTATAAGAGCCAGCTGGGCCCTGATTAAGCTGGCCACAGCTGTGGCTGCTTTCCCCATCAGCCTACCTTTTCCCAGCAGCGGCGCTCTCCAGGACTGCTTTAACGCTTCAGAGCTGGAGTGTGGTGACCACCCCACTACAATCCCTTTGAGGCACAATTCCCCATCTGTGGAACAGGGATGATGAGCCTTCCTTTTTCCCACCCTGGCTCTGTCTTCTCGATTGAGATTGTAGGTCCTGCCCAGAAGAATGTATCTGTTGCCATATGTCTGCACACTACCTAGAACAGAAGCTCCCGTCTTGTATTGTGCTAGTGCCTAGAAACCCCAACCACATCATGGGATTTTTGTTCACTTTTTCACAGCTTGGCAGTTTGGAACTCTAGGAACAAGCTGGAATGATGGTCAAGATTTTGGGAATTTCCATTCTGCCAAATAAAAGTGGGGGAATAAAGGAAGAAAAATAAACTGATCAGGTGTTCCCCCATTATTTGATTCAGATCCATGCGAGCAAAAGGCAAAGCTCCCATACCCATCAGGACCACAGAAGGTCTTTTAGTTGGAACGTTGGAAATTTACATTGATAACTCATTTATGATACAGTAGAATTATCAATAACTTTACAGTGTGGATGCAGAGCTACTGTCAGATTATTCTGCAGTAGAATGGGTGTTCAGGGAAAAAACAAAACAAAAGCTAAACACCTATGCTGACATCTCAGTTCCCTTCTATGGTTTGAGCTTCCTCCTCCAAATCAGGGGCCCCCTTCCTGTGGATCTTGCAGATTGCTGCCTGAGTTAGGGTTTGCAAGACTGATGCCTGGGTATGTACAGCTGTTATTAAAATCTACAATCTTATCATTTAAAGACATTGGATCTCAGCTTCTCATAGGGTACAGCTGCTTTGCATTGTGCTGGTAGAGTAATTTGGCCTTACAGCAGGTCTAGGGAAAATCATCCAGTGCGAGGGTAATTCTTAAAATTGTAGAGCCAGCCTAGGGGCTCTTAGACCATTCTCCTTCCCTGTTACTAGCATAGCAACAGGAAAACAAAAAATGGCTGGAGGAAAAGAGGCCTGTTCTGATCAGCCCTTTGCCATGCAGAACACTATGGGCATTTTCCATTTCCTGTGACTTTTGACTCAGGAAGTCAGGCCTGTAGAGAGCAGGAGCAGGGGAGTGCAAAGAGGAACTTTGTACTGATTTGTGCTCTTTGCATTGTGGCTGTAGCCAAGCCTTTGGCCCAGTAAGTTTCCCTAGCAATAGAAATCCCTCACCTCATCTCCAACTCTGGGCCATGCTGTCTCCAGTCACTGGCTGGAGTGGGATGGAAGATGCAAGAGTCCTACCTCTTTCCTTGCACCCCACTAAATGGGCAGGGAAGAGGCAAGTTCACACATCACTGCCCACTGGTGGTGGGAACACATGCTATATCCTCTGTGATGGAGTAGGCACACTTCCCTCTGCATGCATGGGAGCTCTGGCAGGCTTGTTGAGGCACAATGCCTTTTAGATTCATCTCTGCAGAGGAAGGGTTGCATCTGAACAGTGCAATCTAGCTACGTGTCGTAGGGTAGAGGCAAAATAGTTCTCTACCCTTCCAGCATTTCATACCCCCCATATTTTACGGCCATATTTGAAAAAAAGTACATGTACTTTCCCACCCCCTTTTCTTCTGCTGTTTCCCCAGCACCTGCCATGCTGAGCTGAGATGTCAACCACAGATCTGAGCGCCTTACAGTGTGTGGGTGGACTGAGATGTTCAGTGCTGCAGTCCGTAACTGACCTTGGTGTTCGAAAGCAGTGAGAACGAGAGCAGAAGAAAGATGATTCATTTAATGTAGTTAACATTCTAGGCCAGTGTGTCACAAGAAGGGGGATGGGAGGAAATCATGTATTTTTTTTGTAAGTAGTATCAGATACAGTGGTGTGTTAGACAGGGGGAGAAGAGGTATAAGAACATTAATCTATTTCCTACACCACCACTGCTCTTGCACTTACTTTAGGACAGTCATCATAAAAAGATGCCCCATTTTCCTTGACAGTTCCAAAGTGGATAATTCCATTCTCCTTGTAGTTTTCTAACCTTCTCCACCCCCCATCCCCTTTAAAAAAAACAAAAACAAAAACCTACAGGTTACTTTGTAAGAGAGGGAACCTCTTACGGGGACTATATCTCCTGTCAATCCTTCTCCTTGTATCAGTTCACTCTGTGGGCAACCAAGAAGAGCTCTCTGGGGCAAGTGCTTGGCAGACCACAGCTTGAAATACTAGGAGATGGTATTCTTTGCTTCTTGCTGAAACTCATGCAGTATTGCTTTGCATTGTTACACAGCTGTCTTGTTCCACCCCACTGGTAGTTGTGCTTCATCAGCATCATTATTATTATTTTGCAAAGAGACTTTATGCAAAGGGCCAAATTCTGCTTTTGGATCTATGTGCTTGTCTCTCAGTACAACATTTGGGATCCCGTGGGCAGAGGGACATCCTGTATGGGCACTTGACTGTAAAACATTATTATGTTAATGCTTTCCTTTAGCCACTGAGTAAACAGGGTTTGGGGTGTTTTCTTGTAAAAACAAGAAAACAATCCTATGTTTAAGGGCTAGATTGCAATGCTCACCACCTAAGGAATATGTTTGGTTACTCACCGAAGTCAATGGGACGATGCGTGTAACTGCTCACCATCAGCTGTTAAAGTGGATATTTCCTTATTAGCTTCCAAGTAGGAAGATGAACATTTTAAGCATTTATTAAGAATGAAAAGAGGTATTGCCCTATCTAGAGAGTGTAAGATATTTTATTAGACGATACCACACTGTTAAATGGTATCGTGAGATTAAAAAAAGGGGGGGAGGGAATGCTTTGGGATAGTCATATGACCTAGAGACCTAAATCTGGCATTGCTAAATCAGACTGGCAATGATGTGGATCAGTAAGTATCCAGACCCTGATTGTGGCACTATCTGCTCCTACTGGTGTCAACTAGTTTAGAACTTCCTATTGCTCCAGAAGCAGAAAGTGCTGCCAGACTCGTGAATGGGTTGTTTGGATTAAGCAGCACAGGGGCTCCAGTTTAATCAGTTCTTCTGTCATTACAGTACACATGATTTACTAACCAAATAGTTTTAGGAGATAAAAGAATTATCAACAAAATTTAGAACAAACTAATTGCATGTTTTTTGCTGGTTGATGGAATATTGGAGATGTGAGTTCTATGGTATGATGCAATTGGGCCTTCCTGAAGCCAATAAAAATTGTTAACTTTACCAGGATGTAACAGAGATGAGAAGGGTTTCCTGCAGCTCCATAAAAGGCAGTGATCCTACTCAAGTTTAATTTTATACTTCCATGTCTTCCAGCTCTGAAAACCTGCCCTGCTTTTTAATAAGCAATTCAGTGGATGTTTAAAAGCAATTTCCATATAGGTTCTACTTCGAGGGTTACACTGGGAGACCCTTTGGTGACCTGTCCCTACTTAGGAGAAATCTTGCCTGAGTCTTGTGTATACTGAGATTTTTAGGGCCATATCTTTTTAGATGTAAAAGAGAAGCAATCAAAATGCTTTCACCCACCCCCTTTTTTTTTTTTTTTTTTTCAAAAGAGATCCATGCCAAAACCACTCTCTTGGTTTCCTGGGGTCTCTGATGTGTGTGGCCTGTGCATCTTGGACCTCGTACTGCAAATTCTCACTCAGATGAGTAATCCTGCTGAAAGACTTATGTTCTTCTGCATTACTGAAATCAGTGGGACCTTCCATTGATGGCAGTTAGCCCCAGGATGAAATCCCATTTTGAGTAAGGCCTAATCAGATGTAAAGGATTGCAGGATTGGGCCTTTAGGCTGTAACGATTCTTTATGCAGGGGACCGTGCCTTCTTTCATGTCTTGTACAACGTGAAGCTTGTCTTTGGCAATAAAAAAAAGCAAAATAATAATAATAATGGCATCTTTTAAGGAGCTCATCCCCATAGTATCTGCTTTGGCCTGCTTGTCTATGACAACGTGCAACTGTAGATCTGACAAGAAAATATGTTGAAGAGGGAAATACTGGTTTCCAAACTGCGACTAGTTTTCTCTGCAATTATAATATGCAGGTTCAGTTTCAGCATAACTGTCAGTTGAGCCAGTTTTTCTGCAGTGTGACTGATAATAGCACTTATTAAAACTGAAGCTCAAATATCTAGATTAACATTTTGGCAGCCTGAAATGAGAAGTTCTAAGGTTTTGGGCATTTTTAAGTACATGCCTAGACTGATTTTTTCATTTCCTACACAAAAGATTAAAGGTAAGAAGGCAGGAGGGAAAGCACAAACGAAATCTTCAGGACAAACGAAATTCAAATGCCAAAACCAATGAGTTTAGCTTTGCTGCAAAAGCAAATGCGTTTATGTGTAGCATAGATTCTGTAGGACTGACAGAAGCAAAAACTTTTGTCTGTTAAATGAACAGAGAAGTAGTTCAAGACAAATTTGAATTCCTTGCTAGACTTCAAAATATTTTCCAGCAGGATGACTAGCTAGTGCTGTGTTGTAGTGAGCAGACCTTTCCCTGCTGGAATGGCATGTTTAAATTTGGCACAGGGGAGCAAATGAAATGGGGTTTGATGGGTGAAGCTTAGCCCACAGTTAACACTAGCCTGCATCATTAAACCACACACACACATATTGACACACATACAATTTTGACTTGGCTGGCAGCTTTACAGAAAGAAGCCCATGAATGACTGAGCACTAAGTCTCAGTTACCCGCCTGTTCCCCAGGGGCTGATCACTTCAGGTCAGGCATGCAGTTTGCTTTTGGAATGTGGTAGGGAAGCTTGCCTTGAGCTTTTCTGTCCTGCTTCCCAGCACTGCGAATAAACAGAGAGCTTCAGTCCGCCTCCACTGTTACATCAGTCTCCTCAAGCTGCTGCGGCTTCTAAACGCCTGACCCTGAATTTTAACAAAATAAAGATTTTTTTTCAAGTTTAAATTAGACCGTAACATTATTCTGGGGTTTAAAATGTGCTCATTCTCATGTCTCAATTAGTTTATGTTGGTAACAATTCATTTTCTCCTTCCCCTCTCCCCGAATATGTCCCCAAAACAGATCTGTTTATTCAATTATTCCGTTCAAATGGAGTGGGCACAGAGCTCTGACCTGCATTACCACCACTGCTTTGGTATTTTAAAATAATTTGATTAAGGAAAAAAACACCAAACATTCTTTCAGCAATCTGTGGGCCTTCTCCTGCTCCCATTGAAGTTAATTATAGAAGTCCCACCACTTTAATAGGAGCAGAGTTGGGCCCTGTTTGAATCTGGTGTTCTCCATTCCAGTTCTCCTTGCAGTTTTTCTCTTTATTAAGTGTATTTGTTCCTACTCCTCAGTCCTCCTCTGAGAGTCACACCCCAGTGTGACATCCCAATTGGTTGCTGTGGAAATGATTAGATGACAGAGATTTATGACACCTGGTGAGGAATAAACACCAGAAGCAGATTAACTCTAAAGAAACAAAAGTTTAGTGTTCATGCAAATAAAAATAGGAATGAAAATAAATTATATCAACCGAGAGCTGCCCGTTTAGACACAATTCAGTGTTTTCCATGAAATAGCTGCAAAGCCAGCTTTTGTGATCCACAAAACCCAGGAAGCATATGGAAGTGATTGTGACAAGCCCAAATGTACCATAGGACTTTGAAATCTGCTTCTCGATGAGGCCCTGATTCAACAAGGCTGTCATAAACAGATAGCTAAGGGTTAATGTCTCTTTCACCTGGAAAGAAGTAACCTGAAACACCTGACCAGAGGACCAATCAGGAAACAAGACTTTTTCAAATCTGGGTGGAGGGAAGTTTGTGTCTGAGTCCTTTGTCTTGTGCCTATCTCCCTCTCGGCTATGGGAAGGATTTCTCTATTTCCTGCTTTCTAATCTTCTGTTTCCCAGTTGTAAGTACAAAAAGATAGGTTTGTTTTTTTGTAGTTACATGTGTATAGTTGCTGGAGTGTTTTGAATTGTATTCTTTTTGAATAAGGCTGTTTATTCATATTCCTTTTAAGCAATTGACCCTGTATTTGTCACCTTAATACAGAGAGACCATTTTTATGTATTCTTTCTTTCTTTTTACATAAAGCTTTCTTTTTAAGACCTGTTGGAGTTTTTCTTTAGTGGGGAACTCCAGGGAATTGAGTCTGTGCTCACCAGGGAATTGGTGGGAGGAAGAAGTCAGGGGGAAATCTGTGTGTGTTAGATTTACTAGCCTGACTTTGCATTCCCTCTGGGTGAGGGGGGGGAAGAGAGATTAGCTCTCGATACTTCTGTTTTCCAAGGCTGGAAACGGGGAGGGTGGAATCCCTCTGTTTAGATTCACGGAGTTTGCTTCTGTTTATCTCTCCAGGAACCCAGGGAGGGAATACCTGGAAGGGAGAAGGGAAGGGAGATGGTTTATTCCTCTTTGTTGTGAGACTCAAGGAATTTGGGTCTTGGGGTCCCCAGGGAAGGTTTTTGGGGGGACCAGAGTGTCCCAAAACACTCTATTTTTTTGGGTGGTGACAGCTTTACCAGGTCCAAGCTGGTAACTAAGCTTGGAGGTTTTCATGCTAACCCCCATATTTTGGACGCTAAGGTCCAAATCTGGGACATAGGTTATGACATGGTGGCAGTGTTTGTGGGAAAGATAGAATCCAGAAGCCAGTAGGAATATTATATTTTTCTTTTCTCTGCTAGGGGCTTTTAAGCAGAGAGAAACAGTTTGGTTTTAAAGGGAACCAGAGAGAATTTTTTTTTTCTCTGCTCTGTCTTGCAGTTTCTGGCTTGCATATTAAGCAAGGAACCATTAAGCTGTGACAAAAGGGTCTTTTGTGACACAACAGCACTCCCATTAGGAGGCAATTACCAGCACTATACACATGCAAATAAAGTGGTTTTTCTGGTTTACTTTACATTTAAAAGATTAGCTAGAGGAAGAAAGGGAAAAAGGCACTGTTGCTAGGCAGACCCCAGGAGGCAACAGAGCCTGCAGTTCAGACAATAAACACCGGAGGGCACCCCAACACAAGAAAACAGGAACCATGACTTCTAAGGCAAAAATGGAGGCCAAAGAACAAAGCAAAGAAGCAGAACACAGGCGACAACTGGAATAAAGAGAAAAAGAGGTGGAGCTGAAAGAAAGAGAAGAACAGATCAAACAGGCAGCCCATAAAAGAGAACAAGAAGCCAAAAATGCAGCCCACCACAGAAAACTAGAAGAAGAAGAGGTGGCCCACCGCAGAGACATGGAAAAACAACAAAAAGAGATGGAACTCCAGAGGGAAGCCCACCAACAGGCCATGGAATTAGAAAAGGCTAAGCAACAGGCTCCAGCCAATCCTAACAATCCTTCACCAATTATGGTTCCACATCCCAGGAAATTTCCCACCTACAAGGCAGGTGATGACACCGAGGCCTTCTTGGAAAATTTTGAAAGAGCCTGTCTTGGGTACCGCATCTCTGAAGACCAGTACATGGTAGAATTGAGGCCACAGCTCAGTGGACCTTTAGCAGAGGTGGCAGCTGAAATGCCTAAGGAGCACATGAACGACTATAAACTTTTTCAAACAAAGGCCAGATACAGAATGGGGATAACCCCGGATCATGCCCGTCGGCGTTTCAGAACCCAAAAGTGGAAACCAGATGTGTCATTTCCCAAACACGCCTACTACGTTGGGAAAAATTATGAGGCCTGGATATCAGGACACAATGTTAAATCCTTGGAAGAACTGCACCTCCTCATACAAATGGAGCAGTTCTTGGATGGTGTTCCTGAGGACATAACACGGTACATACAAGATGGAAAACCCAAAAATCTCACCGAGGCGGGGGAGATTGGAGCCAGATGAATGGAAGTGGCAGAAAGCAAGAAAGCTACTGTCAAGGGGAACGAATACCCCAGAGGGCACACCGACCATAAACCCTACAACCGAGGGCAGCCAAAAACCCCACCTACAACCCAAGTAAAGCCACAGACACACTATTCTTCCACCTCACCAGTCTCCAGTAACTCACCTCGACCCAGTGACCCATCAGATGGAAGATGCTTTAAGTGTAATGAACTGGGACATATCAAGGCCAACTGTCCAAAGAACGCCATCCGAGTGCAGTTCATTACACCGCCATCACCCAAAAGATCCCCAGGCCCAGATGCCTCTCAAATACCCTTGGAGCGAAGTGAAAATTTGAGAGTGGGCGGAAAGAAGGTTACTGCATGGAGAGACACAGGGGCACAAGTGTCAGCTATCCACCAATCCTTCGTAGACCCCAAATTCATCAACCCAAAGGCCCAAGTGACAATTTACCCCTTCATGTCACAAGCTGTAGACTTGCCTACAGCTCAACTGCCTGTCCAGTACAAAGGCTGGTCAGGAATGTGGACTTTTGCAGTCTATGACAATTATCCCATCCCCATGCTACTGGGGGAAGACTTGGCCAACCAGGTGAAGCGGGCCAAGAGAGTGGGAATGGTTACACGTAGCCAAACCAGGCAAGCTTCCAGACCCATTCCTGTTCCTGAGCCGTCCACAGACGCCCCGTCTGTGTTACCAGAGACCCAGACAGAGGTAGTGGACCCGGATTCCATGCCAACCACTGAAACAGCCACAGCGCCTCCAGTCCCAGGCCCGGAAATGGAACAGCAACCAGCACCAGCAAGTGCAACCACATTTTCAAACTCAACGCCACAGGGCGCCAGCGAGCCAGAACTGGCAGAAGCAACATACAGCCATACCCAAAAGGCTCAGCCAGAGCCTGAAATACCCTCAGGTGCACCAGCGGAGAGCGGTTCACCAGCAACGGAAACAACCCCATCACCTACATCGCTTCCAGAGGGACCAAGCCCAAGTCCACAGTCTGAGGAAGAACTGGTCACCCCAGCCTCAAGAGAACAGTTCCAGACTGAGCAGGAAGCAGATGACAGCCTTCAGAAAGCTTGGGCGGCGGCACGGAGCACCCCACCGCCTCTCAGCTCTTCTAATCGATCCCAGTTTGTTACAGACCAAGGACTTTTATACAAGGAAATTCTTTCTGGTGGACACCGGGAAGAATGGCTGCCGCAAAAACAGTTGGTGGTTCCAACTAAGTACCGGGGGAAGCTCTTAAGCTTAGCCCATGATCATCCCAGTGGCCATGCTGGGGTTAACAGAACCAAGGACCGGTTGGGGAAGTCCTTCCACTGGGAGGGGATGGGCAAGGCCGTTGCCAAGTATGTCCGGTCTTGTGAGGTATGCCAAAGAGTGGGAAAGCCTCAAGACCAGGTCAAGGCCCCTCTCCAGCCACTCCCCATAATTGAGGTCCCATTTCAGCGAGTAGCTGTGGATATTCTGGGTCCTTTCCCAAAAAAGACACCCAGAGGAAAGCAGTACGTACTGACTTTCGTGGACTTTGCTACCCGATGGCCGGAAGCAGTAGCTCTAGGCAACACCAGGGCTAACACTGTGTGCCTGGCCCTAACAGACATTTTTGCCAGGGTAGGTTGGCCCTCCCCGACATCCTTACAGATTCAGGATCTAATTTCCTGGCAGGGACCATGAAAGAACTGTGGGAAACTCATGGGGTGAACCACTTGGTTGCCACCCCATACCACCATCAAACCAATGGCCTAGTGGAAAGGTTTAATGGAACTTTGGGGGCCATGATATGTAAATTCATCAACGAACACTCCAATAATTGGGACTTAGTGTTGCAGCAGTTGCTGTTTGCCTACAGGGCTGTGCACATCCCAGTTTAGGGTTTTCACCATTTGAGCTTGTGTATGGCCACGAGGTTAAGGGGCCATTACAGTTGGTGAAGCAGCAATGGGAGGGGTTTACGCCTTCTCCAGGAACTAACATTCTGGACTTTGTAAGCAGCCTACAAAGTACCCTCCGACACTCTTTAGCCCTTGCTAAAGAAAACCTAAAGGATGCTCAGGAAGAGCAAAAGGCCTGGTATGACAGACATGCCAGAGAACGTTCCTTCAAGGTAGGAGACCAGGTTATGGTCTTGAAGGCGCAACAGGCCCATAAAATGGAAGCATCATGGGAAGGGCCATTCACGGTCCAAGAGCGCCTGGGAACTGTGAATTACCTCATAGCATTTCCCAATTCCTCACTAAAGCCCAGAGTGTACCATGTTAATTCTCTCAAGCCTTTCTATTCCAGAGACTTACAGATTTGTCAGTTTACAGTCCAGGAAGATGATACTGAGTGGCCTGACGGTGTCTACTACGACGAGAAAAAAGATGGTGGCGTGGAAGAGGTGAACCTCTCAACCACCCTGGAACGTCTGCAGCGGCGACAAATCAAGGAGCTGTGCACTAGCTTCGCCCCATTGTTCTCAGCCACCCCAGGACGGACTGAACGGGCATACCACTCCATTGACACAGGTAATGCTCACCCCATTAGAACCCCACCCTACCGGGTGTCTCCTCATGCCCAAGCTGCTATAGAACGGGAGATCCAGAACATGCTACAGATGGGTATAATCCGCTCATCTACCAGTGCATGGGCATCTCCAGTGGTTCTGGTACCCAAACCAGATGGGGAAATACGCTTTTGCGTGGAATACCGTAAGCTAAATGCGGTAACTCGTCCGGACAACTATCCAATGCCACGCACCGATGAGCTATTGGAGAAGTTGGGACATGCCCAGTTCATCTCTACAATAGACTTAACCAAGGGGTACTGGCAAGTTCCGCTAGATGAACCTGCCAAGGAAAGGTCAGCATTCGTCACCCATGCGGGGGTGTATGAATTCAATGTCCTTCCTTTCGGGCTTCGAAATGCACCCGCCACCTTCCAGAGGCTGGTAGATGGTCTACTAGCAGGACTGGGAGAATATGCAGTTGCCTACCTCGATGATGTGGCCATTTTTTCAGACTCCTGGCCCGAACACCTACTACACCTGGAAAAGGTCTTTGAGCGCATCAGGCAGGCCGGACTAACTGTTAAGGCCAAAAAGTGTCAAATAGGCCAAAACAGAGTGACTTACCTGGGACACCAGGTGGGTCGAGGAACCATAAACCCCCTACAGGCCAAGGTGGATGCTATCCAAAAGTGGCCTGTCCCAAGGTCCAAGAAGCAGGTCCAATCCTTCTTAGGCTTGGCCGGATGCTACAGGTGATTTGTACCACACTACAGCCAAATCGCTGCCCCACTAACCGACTTGACCAAAAAGACCCAGCCAAATGCAGTTAAGTGGACTGATGAGTGTCAAAAGGCCTTTACCCAACTTAAGGCAATGCTCATGTCTGACCCTGTGCTCAGGGCCCCGGATTTTGACAAGCCATTCCTAGTAACCACGGATGCATCTGAGCGTGGTATAGGAGCAGTTCTCATGCAGGAAGCAACGGATCACAACTTCCATCCTGTCGTGTTTCTCAGCAAGAAACTGTCTGAGAGGGAAAGTCACTGGTCAGTCAGTGAAAAGGAATGATATGCCATTGTGTACGCACTGGAAAAGCTACGCCCATATGTTTGGGGACGGCGGATCCAGCTACAAACTGACCATGCTGCACTAAAGTGGCTTCATACTGCCAAGGGGAACAACAAGAAACTTCTTTGTTGGAGTTTAGCTCTCCAAGATTTTGATTTTGAAATTCAGCACATCTCAGGAGCTTCTAACAAAGTAGCGGATGCACTCTCCCGTGAGAGTTTCCCAGAATCCAGTAGTTAAAAAGTGTTCTTAAAATGTAGAAGTCTGTTAGTTATATACTTAGTGGTATATGTAAAGGTGCATGTGTCATATTAATCTGTTTATTTTAAAGTTCTTGGAGGAAATCGCCACCAGTGAGCTTCCCCACTGTCTGCAATTTGGGAGGCGTTTCATAAACAGATAGCTAAGGGTTAATGTCTCTTTCACCTGGAAAGAAGTAACCTGAAACACCTGACCAGAGGACCAATCAGGAAACAAGACTTTTTCAAATCTGGGTGGAGGGAAGTTTGTGTCTGAGTCCTTTGTCTTGTGCCTATCACCCTCTCGGCTATGGGAAGGATTTCTCTATTTCCTGCTTTCTAATCTTCTGTTTCCCAGTTGTAAGTACAAAAAGATAAGTGTGTTTTTTTGTAGTTACATGTGTATAGTTGCTGGAGTGTTTTGAATTGTATTCTTTTTGAATAAGGCTGTTTATTCATATTCCTTTTAAGCAATTGACCCTGTATTTGTCACCTTAATACAGAGAGACCATTTTTATGTATTCTTTCTTTCTTTTTACATAAAGCTTTCTTTTTAAGACCTGTTGGAGTTTTTCTTTAGTGGGGAACTCCAGGGAATTGAATCTGTGCTCACCAGGGAATTGGTGGGAGGAAGAAGTCAGGGGGAAATCTGTGTGTGTTAGATTTACTAGCCTGACTTTGCATTCCCTCTGGGTGAGGAGGGGAAGAGAGATTAGCTCTCGGTACTTCTGTTTTCCAAGGCTGGAAACGGGGAGGGTGGAATCCCTCTGTTTAGATTCACGGAGTTTGCTTCTGTTTATCTCTCCAGGAACCCAGGGAGGGAATACCTGGAAGGGAGAAGGGAAGGGAAATGGTTTATTTCCCTTTGTTGTGAGACTCAAGGAATTTGGGTCTTGGGGTCCCCAGGGAAGGTTTTTGGGGGGACCAGAGTGCCCCAAAACACTCTAATTTTTTGGGTGGTGGCAGCTTTACCAGGTCCAAGCTGGTAACTAAGCTTGGAGGTTTTCATGCTAACCCCCATATTTTGGACGCTAAGGTCCAAATCTGGGACATAAGTTATGACAAAGGCACATAAGTATGTGCCTAATATGAAGCAGGTAAGTAGTTAAGGGGGTTATTCTTGGGTTTACTTAGGTACATACTTAGGTATCTGGCTGAATCGGGTTTGAGAGCCTTGACACCCAGCTCACTGTGCCTCATGTTAGGTGCAGTTGGCAGAGCTAGCAGAGTGAAGACCAGTGTTGTCTCTACTGTCTAACTCTGGGAAAATAGTGAGACCTCTTAACCAAGCCTTCTCTACCCTGAGAGAAAGGGGAAGGGAAAATCTGCTACTCTCCTTTTCCAGCCTTGGTGGAAAAAACCACAATTTACTTTCCACTTTTTCACAACCAAAATCAGAAGAGCAAAGAGGATGTGGGGAGAGAAGAAAGGAGAAGTTGAGGAGATGGGGTCCCCATGAATAATTATGTTGGGGTCTACTGAAACCATAAAAACAGCCCAGGCATGGTACTCGTGTTTGTAAGTAAGGATGGTATTTACTTGGTTATACTGTAAATATACTGAGCTAAACTGAATTAAATGGGTTTACCCAGCTGCAACTGAGAGAAATGTGGCCCATTGGCTGTTATAAAAGGACATTGTCAAATGTGATTTTTATTATTATTATTATTATTACTTCCATTGTTCCTGATAAAGCCATATTCAATACACCAGTCTCACTCATGACCAGGCAAAGCTCCCAGTGAGTAAAGAAGGCTAAATCCATCTTGGAAAATGGAGGGGTTTTTTTCTTGCCAGTTTTGGCTTCTCCATTTAGCAAACGTTGCTATTCCCTTCCAACCCTGTTTTGAGTGGAGCCAATGGCAGCCATATTGGCTTCCACTTCATTACAAACACCAGAGGATGGGGGAGGGGTTAATGTATGCCAAATAGAGAATGTCAAAACTACCCCCCCAAATCTGTGTCAATACCTGCTAATACGAGCTATGATGCCAGCGGTCAGATCTTGGAACAGTGAATATTAGCTAGCCATCTGATGGAAACCACACCAGCAAGGGAAATTCACACATTGATTATTCATGGTTATTTATTTTTAGTGGCAAGTGTCTTCTGGGGGAAAAAAAGTCTCTTCTACCCAGAGCTGGTGTCAGATTTGGGGACACATGGGTAATGGAGAAGAATACTTCCAGCAGAAGGTCTAAAACTAATAATACATCATGACACATGGGTCATATTTACTGAGCCCTCGTCCAGACTAACCCGCGGCATCGGCGGGTTAAAATCGATTGCTCGGGGATCGATATATCGCGTCTAGTCTGGACGCGGTGTATCGATCCCCGAGCGCGCTTACATCGATTCCGGAACTCCATCAATCCGAACGGAGTTCCGGAATCGACGCGGAGAGCCGCGGACATCGATGCCGCGCCGTCCAGACTGGTGAGTACCTCGATTTTAGAAATTCGACTTCAGCTACGTTATTCACGTAGCTGAAGTTGCGTATCTAAAATCGATTTTAATTCCTAGTCTGGACGTGGCCTGAGTGTACAAAAAAGGAGAATATACTGACGAGAACCAACCCTAAACTGATGAATTTGACTGATCTGGGGTGTGAGTGGAACAAAGAACTAGGTTGTTGAATTTGACTGGTCTGCATTAGTTTCATGTGCATGTATCCATTCTACAGTTACAACCTCTAAACATAGAATCTTTGGGGTGAGGAAGGGGGACTTTAGGATATCTGTCAGAGAAGCGCTGCCGTGGGAAAGTGACATTCCTTCTGGGCAGTGGCTAATTGGCTCCAGCACTGTCATGTTAATTCCAGATGTGCCGGCAGCAACACTTTCAGGAATGACACTAAATAAGAGGGCAATAGCCATTAGTGCAAGGTACTTTGGGTAGGCAAAGTACCTGGCCTCTCTAGGGGGCTCTGATAAGGTTGCCAATTTTGGTTGGACATATTCCTGGAGGTTTCTTTGCATGTCATAATCTTTAATTAAAGATTAATCTTTAATTCCTGGAGACCCCAGGCTAATCGTGGAGGATTGGCAACCGTAGGCTCTGAATACTGAAAAGTATGGAGCTCACTGCTTGGAACTGAACCTTTCTGCTTTGTCTCAGATGTTAGCATTACATTTGACAACATGTTCCAAAACTACATTCACTGCACGTAGCAAACAGCTTGTGAGGTTGTGGCCTATATTTTTTAATGTATGTAAACTGCACCCATGTGGTGTCATGCTCTGTCCCTCTCTAGTGGGGGCTGGAGCACCTAGAGAGGCTGATGAGCTTTTGACAGCCTCAGCTAACAGAGAGGGATCTTTTGGCTCAGGCAGGAGAGGCTCATAGACTCAAAAATTTCAGCTTCAGTAGCTGCTGCTGACAACTGACCCAGGGGCAAGGAGTTATGCTTATAAATAACTGAGCATGATAAACACAGACATGATGTGAACATCCCTACCTGCTCTTTGGGATCCTCTATGTTCCTCACAGAGACCTGATAGAACTCACATCCCCCTGCTTTAATCACTGCTACCCCTGAGACTAGAGTCTTCTAGATGAGGAAGATTAGAATGGACTCCTTTCAAAGCCAATCAGTGCTGCTCCCTAATTGCTGGTGGGGAGGGGAGCAATGCATAACACAAGGCATACCTACCTTCTCTCTCAGTTATCAGTGCAGAGCACTAACAATAGGCTACTGGGCTGGCCATGCTGATCACATCTCTATTAATTGTAAAATTCTATTAACTGCATGCTTTCCAAGGAATCACTAACTGGTAATGCTCTTTCATTTACCACTTAGCATCAGTCTGTGTCTGCAGTGAGAGAAAGGTGTGATCTACAGATGTGAACATGAGTGGGAGCCAGAAACTCCTGAGTTCTAATGTTGACTCCTTCCATGGCTTTGGGAAGGTCGCAGCGGAGCTGCCTCAACTTCCCCACCTGTTAAAATGGGGATAAGAATGTTGACTTCTACCTCACAGGTGTAATGTGAGGATTACTCAGACAGGCCTTGGAAGATGAAAAGAGTTATGTAGGTTCTAGGTACAAACTCCCACTTCTGCTTTGTCAGACATGCATCACGTGATTCATGACGGTCTGCTCATGATGAGGCTCTGGTTGGCTCATGACAGTTTTGCGCATTCAGATACTGCTAGGGTTGCTGGGCGTCCAGTTTTCAACTGAAACACCTGGTCGAAAAGGGACCCTGGCAGCTCGGATCAGCACAGCTGATTGGGCCATTAAAAGGCCAGTTGGCGTGGGGCGGGCAGGCTCCCTACCTGGCTCCACATGGCTCCCCAGAAGTGGCGACATGTCCCTTGGCTCCTAGGTAGAGGAAAGGCCACGGGGGCTCTGTGCGCTGTCCCCACCCTGCCCTGAGTGATAGCTCTGCAGCTGCCATTGGCCAGGAACTGTGACCAATGGGAGCTGCGGAGGAAACACCTGCAGGGGGAGGCAGTATGCAGAGCTGCCTGGCCGTGCCTCCACCTAGCTGCTGAGGGACATGTCGCCACGTCCGGGGAGCCTTCTGAGGTTAGCACTGCCTGGAGCCTGCACCCTGAAACTCCTCCTGTGTCCCAAACCCCTGCCCCAGCTCCAAGCCCCCTCCCACATCCAAACTCCCTCCCAGACCCTGCACCCCGAACTCACGCCTGTGCCTCAACCCCTTGCCTCAAGCCCCCTCTTGCACCCAAATGCCTTCCCAGAGCCTGCACCCTGAACCCCCTCCTGCACCCAACCCCTTGCCCCAGTTCAGAACCCCCTCCTGCATTCTGAACCCCTTGGCTCCAGCCTGGAGCCCCCTCATACACCCCAAACCCCTCATTCCCAGAGCCCACACCCCAGCTGAAGCCCTCAGTCCCCCTGCACCCCAACTCCCTACCACAGCCTGGATCCTCCTGCACCCTGAACCCATTTCTGGCCCCATCCCAGAGCCTGTAGGCCTCCCACACCCCAACCTTCTGCCTCAGCATGGAGCCCCCTCCCACACTTGGAACCCCTCAGCCTCACCCCGAGCCCCCTCCTGCACCTGAAATGCCTCATCTCTGGCTCCACCCCAGAGACTGCACCCCCAGTTGATGCCCTCACCCCCTCCTGCCCAGCCCCAGCCTGGTGAAAATGAGTGAGTGAGTGAGGGTGGGGGAGAGTGAGCAACAGAGGGAGGGAGGATGGAGTGAACAGGAGCAGAGCAATTTGTGCAATTAGAGAGTTGGCAATCCTAGATAGTGCCTTTGCATTAGCTTCTACAATGATATGCTAAGTTATGAAAAAACAAATTCCTGACTGTATTGCATTGTTTCTTACAGTGCAGAATCATAGGCTATCAGGGTTGGAGGGGACCTCAGGAAGTCATCTAGTCTAACCCCCTGCTCAAAGCAGGACCAATCTCTAACTAAATCCCCAAATTGCCCCCTCAGGAATTGGTCTCACAACCCTGCGTTTAGCAGGCCAGTGCTCAAACCACTGAGCTATCATTCCCCTGCAACAGACAAACATGAATGAAAAGCAAGTGCGCAGATGTGAAGGTAAGGTCACAACAATTGTGCATGTGTGCACTGGCTGATATAGCAATGGGAAGATCTGGCTTTGCAAAAGCCAGAATAGTGGTTGGGGTTATGCTTCACTGACAATGTAGGGCCTGAGTATCTCCTTCCTTACACCAGTTTTACACTGGTGTAATGCCTTTAAATCGTTGGAATTATTTCTGGTGTACCCTGGGGCAACTGCAGGCAGAATCAAACTTACAGGGTAGTCCTATATACAAAAAATAAATTCACATGATGGTTTTCCTCTGGACTTTTTTATTTCCAGATCCACCAAAAGTAAGACCAAACGGGTATAGGTGCACTTCCCCTCACACCTTGCATTTCTCTCTAATTCACATTTTGAAGAGAGACGGCCTGATTTGCTGTTGTCCTGCACCTTGGTAGTGATTTACACAGGAATCATGTGGGGAAAATGCTAGCTTTCTGTTTTTGTAGCATTTGATATCCATTCTGCACTGGGGATAATGGTTACACAAGTTGTGGGTGCAACAAAAAACCTAGCACACTAAGTGTTAACATGCTTCTCACTTTGATACTCATAATTAGGCAGTATAGAGCAGTGACTAATTTAAATTGTTTCTGTGGCTCTCCTTAGAGAGGCTTTGTAGCATTGTGACTAGACTTATTGCTTATTTTAATTTGGCTGTGGAAAGCCATGGCTCCCCTTTGTGGCATTTGACAGAATTCTTCAACCCCACAAATGCGGACATGATTTTACTACGAACAAATCAAGAATAACAAATCGAGGGATAACCGCTGAAATCTGATACTTCAGGTGACACATATGAATTGCCTGGTTAGAGCAAACCGAAATCTATGTGAAGAGACCTGAATCCTTTTTAACTGTGAAACTGAATTGTACGTGTAAAATAAAATGGCATGGCCTCTGCTTTTAACAGGAATAGAAATAAAGAAATGAATCCAGACTCTCTAGGAGAAATTCTGCTCTGTGTTATGGCAGTGGAGTAACTCCACTGATGAAGGCAAGAGTAACTGAGTTCTGAATTTACTAAAATTGTTCTGTAAAAGATATGAAAATAAAAGGCGCTCTCACTCTTTTTTCTAGGTATTAATTTACCTCAATTAGGCTATCAGAATGGTATTATCTAATACAAATTGCATACAAATTTAGGATAGAGTTAACTAAACTTAATTTGTACATAACTATGTACACTAATTGTTAAAAGTATCTTACAGTTTACTAGATAACATTTTTATCTGTTAACTTCCAAGCTGCTAGTACTAACACCAGCTACTCATGAAATGAGTCAGCTAACTTTCCATTTAACCGTTTGTTTCTGCTCCCTAAAGGTGTTATGAAAGTTATGTGATGACAAGCTGATTGAGGTTTATTCTTTTAAAGCTTGTGTAGCAATTTTATTGTTGCAGTAGGTGCTTAAAAATGGGTCAGAGTTATTCAGCAATTGGGTTAAATAATACACAATGGTTACCACTCAAATTTGATGACCTGTTTAAAAAAATTGACTTGGTTTAAAAAAAATGCTAGAAAAATTATCTTTGCAATATTTTGAAGCAGGCAGATTTTGCTTTTTGTTTAATTTGATGTTTAAAAAAATCTCATTGATACCAAAATTATCCAGAAACAGTCAAGGCAGATGTATATTTAAGCTAAGACAGACTATGAAAAAATATAGTATATTTTTAATTCTAATCAAAACAAATCTGAATCATTAAAGGGCTGATAACATTCCCTAAAGGAATTGCATTAAAAGGCTGTTACAATTCTCATTTCTGTTCCACCAAAAAAGTAGAAATTTGGAGCTGTGAACCGAGTACAGATTTCTTCTCTCATGTCAGCACAAGGGGTTTCTGCTCTGATAGTTAGCTCTCACTTCCTGGGTGAAACTGGCATAGATGTCAATGGGACTTTCACCTACGAAGAGAGAACACAATAGCAATAGACTTAAAAACTACTCTGTAGATCCCATGGCACTTTTCAAAAGAGAATGTTAACCCTAGTGACTGGGTCAAATTCCAACTCAGATAAAACTACATCCTGGCTGCCTAACTTACCTCTTACATTTTCAAATGTATGTGGTATTCTTCTTTACTTCCTGTACCTAACCGTTGGGTAATATTATTGCTATGCACTGTTGAACAGTTACTGCATTTCATACACTATCCTCTCCCCACACCCTGTGAGGTATGAAAAAGAATATAAATTATAAAATGTATATAATCATCTCTTCGTACCTCACAAGGATGGTTATGCTTTGGTGTTTACAATGTGTTTGTAGATCATTGGATGAAAAATGCTGTTAAAGCGGAAAGCATTAAGCATTGTTATTTTTTCTAGTGCACTGTGATTTAATTATTCCTCTATCTGTAGTTTTGCATCAGATTCTTTATTTGTAAATATAAAACAAAGCCATTAATTGTGTCATTATCAGAGGCCGTTTTGGCTAGAATGTTGGGACCTTTGCTTCACTGGTAAGTAAGGAACCAGAAACAAAATGAAACTTTCTGGGGAAGCATAATAACTACTGAAGGTTACTCCAGAACAGATAATTTATTAATCTGCTCAGGTGTGTTAGAGAGGCTGTCACAGCTGATGGGAAGACTATAAATCTGAGCCATCCTAGAGCTGGCTACTCCACTGAAGGATAGGGAACTGCATCTAGTTACACCAGCTGTGCTTTTGGCCCATGAAATAGATACTGCGTGTATTGTATCAGTTGAAGCATATTGCTTTATTGTTACATACCTGAGCCATAGCTCTTTAAAGATGATGAAAAGATTCACATCAACTTTAGTGGACTTTGGATCAAGTCCCAAGATCTCTTTCTATGAATTAGACCCAGACTGCATGATATTTTCTAATATTTTTCTTTTTGTTGTAAACGGCTTCTTTCAGGGCTGCTCATCTTAAATCTTTAATCCACAGTGCAACTGGGTTTACCACCCACTGGGATCCTTCATTTGTCACCAGCATCATCATCAGATATACAAAGTTCTTATAGGTTATATGCTACATTGTCCTCTCCCTCAGAGAAATCAGTAGGACGATGGGGACAGTGGCCAGGAAACACTGTGAAATTAAACTGATGCAGTTTCAGGGCAATTATCTCCTGAGATGGGAAGAGTCTTGGGTATTGAGGATTTGAGAAGAAAGGAAATACAGGATGAGTCATTTGTGTAGCTTTGCTGGCTCCATCCACCCTCCTTAGCATGGCTGCTCCTGCAAAAGCACTGCAATTAGCTGGGTCTCCTTTGCAGCAGCTCAACTCAAAGCAGCATCAACTCCCACATAGAAATTCATGGAGCCAGTAGAAGACAATACTGGCAACAGTAGGTTGTCCACTGCCCTACCCAACCTTGCCCTGACTCCAGAATCCTGCAGGACACTGCCTCCACATTCAGAGGTGGATTAAGATTTATTGGAGCCCTGGGCACACAGACCATTTGGGCCCTGCACACCCTGGGTGCCCAGGGGTGCCAGAACTGAGAGGACCAGGCCCGCCCACTTTTTAACATGGGCATAATAGCCTCAGTCAGGCACAGAGCGGCAGCAGCATGGGTGTAGTTTTTTTGGGGGGGGGCATTACCCCTGCCAAACTGCAAGCCTCGGGCCAGAGGTGACAGGAGGAGCATTGCCGCATGTGGTTGCTGCCTTGGGCACCAAGCCCAGGTGCCAGCGGTGGGAGCCTGTCCTTGGGAGCAGGAGGGACCTGGCACGGGCAGCCTCGCAGTGGGAACTGGGCTCAGGCACAGAGCGAGCCCAGGTGGAGTGCGGCAGTAGCTGAGGCCCAGCCAGTAGCAGTTGGAGCTGCACTAGAGGAGCCCTCTCTGCCCGGCTCCTCACTGCCTGTGACCTTCCCAGGGCTCCCTGCCACCTCCCAGGCCAGGGCAGGGCCACCTCTCCCTGCAAAGCATGTCTGCAGGTCCTGAGAAGGGGGCATGAGGTCAGACCAGAGCCCCTGCCCCTGGGTCCCACTGGCAGCGGAGTGCCCCGGGGGGTGGAGACATGGCCGGGGGCTGCTCTCAGGCTCCCTGACCCCCACCTAGGGCAGGTGGAGGGTCTAGGGCTCCCCACAGCGGCCCGAGCTCCCTAGGTTGCTCTTACCATGGCCCAGCTCTGGCTTCTGTCCTGGCCAGGGGGTGGGGCTCTAGGGGAAGAGGTGGGGCCACAGTTCCAATGCTGGTGGCCCCTCCACTTCTACCCAGGTTCTGGTGCTTCTGTGGGGGAGGTCCAAATTGGCTAGGGCCCTTGGGCATGGGCCCCATTGGCACATATGTTAATCTGCCACTGTCCACATTGCTCCAGCATAGGAGTCTTCCCAAGGTCCATAAGCAGTGGGTATAAGAGGCCAAGGGAGGCTAAGCCTCCCCAAACAGCCGGCCCACCACCTTTGGAGCATGCTGCCGCCGAAAGGGTGGGTGCCCCGGCCCCGTGGCCCTGTCTGTGCTCTGCCCTGAGGCCTCGCTTCCATTCCTCCTCTTCCCCCTGAGGCTCCACCTCTTCCCAGCTCCACTCTGCCCACATGGAGGCCTTGTGGAAGAGGGTGAAGAGGTGCGTGTGAGTGGCCAGCTGGCTAGGGGGCAAAGAGGTGCAAGTGGTGGGCGGGGGACCTCAGAGAGAAGGCCGAATGTGTGGGGGGTGGAGCATGGGTGGGGATTTGGGGGGAGGAGGCTGAGCGGGGGCGGGCCTCGGGGTGGGGCTGCACTCCGGGAGTGCACAGCTTCCCCAAATGGAGGATTCATGTGCCGCCCATGCCAAGGTCCCAGGTAAGGTGGAAAAGCTGCCATGGGTCTGGAATGTGGATGGGTTGACAAATGGGCACTCCTCAGATTCCGGCATAGTTGCAGCCATCTTTTTTCCATCCATTTTCTCTCTCACTTTTCTGTCTGCTCTTTTTTCCCTCCTTTTTGGCATCTTTTCCTGTCTGTGAATTCTTTTAATCCTTTGCCACCTCTTTATCTTTTTGCTCACTTTTCCCCTTCCTACCCCTTCTCCTGTTTCCCCTTCCCTGCTAGTTCTGATCCTTCCCATTCTGCCACTCTGCAGAAAGCTACAGATGAAGGGAATCCATTAGTGCAACCCACAGCTGAACTGAGGGCCCTTGGAGAACAGAAGAGAAACTTGAGTAGGCTGGCTGCTGCCTGAGCCTTCAGTCTGAATACGTGCACTGCTTTCGCAGACAGCTCCATTAGTGGCCACCATGGGGACAGAGAGGGAAGGTGGGTGGTTTTTCAAGGAGTGACCAGCTGCATTATCTCAGATCCAGCAGCACTTTTGCACTGTGTGTGGTTGAATGGATCTGAAACTTTCTCCATCAATACCGATCCCTTCGTTTGCCCCAGGTCTCCCCAAGCCAGTTTGGTGATTCCCACCTCCCTCCTCCAGGCTGTGAAACACCACCACACTTTTGCTTTTACTTCATCCCACGAGAGACCCAAAACCTTATGTCAATATATTCTTTATAGGGCTGCTGTTAATTTTCCTTTAATATAATTTTAAAAGATAAATTCCAGTCATAATCTCTTGATAAACATAAAACATTTACTCTTTTTTTCACAGACTTAGGGCTTGTCTACATGGAGATTTAGTGCATGGCAAGCTGGGATATAAATCTACAGCACACTAGCTTGCCATGCACTAAGTGGCTATGTGGACACTGCTACTATGCACAAAATGTTTTGTAGCACACTCTGATGTACTGCTGCTGGAAATTTTAGTGCACAATAGCAGGGTCCAAACAGCCAGCTAGTGTGCTATAATTTACCCCCACAGCTTGCCACACACTAAGTTTCCATGTAGACAGGCCCTTATATGGGATGTGTTCCTAATGCAAGTTAGTGGAAAACCTTGATGCAGGCCTAATGTCAGGACACTACTGCCAGGTAAGTCAGTGGAGAGGCACTCAGGGCCAGATTCACAAGTGAAATGTAGGTGCCTAACTACCTCTTTAGGCACCTAAGGCCAACATTTAGGTGCCACTGGTATTCACAAAACCACTGCTCAGCTGCTAGGATGACCAGACGTCCCAATTTTATCAGGACTGTCCCGATATTTGGTTGTTTGTCTCACGTCCTGACCAATGTTCGGTCGGGACATTGGACAAACAATTTTGCCCTCCGCTCCAGCTCACAGGCGGAGCCCAGAGGGGCTCTCGCCCCCTCCGCCCTGACTCCATCCCCTCCTTCCCCCATTGGATCCCTCCCCAAATCCCCGCCGCCACCCCGTCCCCTCACTGCCCCATTGGACCCCAAGCCGGGCCTGGGGAGGAGATGCCCCGGTGCAGCAGCCTGGGCACACGGGCCATGGCCAGCTGGGGCTGGGAGCGCTGCAGTGCAGCGCAGAGGCTGCTCCAGCCCTACAGCCTGCAGGGCAGCACAGTGAGTCCGGGGGCAGCACGGAGTGGGCAGGGCCTGGGTGGGCAGCTGGAGGGCAGGGGTGAGGAGCCAGTCGGGGGGCAGGAGGCTCCGCGGGGAGGGCAGCGTGATCCCGTGGGGCGGCCCCTGTGAAACTGTTTTTTTTTTTTTTTTGCTCCGCCCCCCGCGTCCCGATATTTCATCCCTGTGATCTGGTCACCCTACCTGATACTGACCCTGCAGGTGCCTAAGATTTTACTGATAAAGTTCTCTAAATATCTGCTGCTGAGCATGCATGCATCTGCCTACATCCTGACATCACTGAATAGTTTGGTGCCTAACTCATGCCTAAGGCCCGGCAGAATGCACAAACTAGGTGTCTTCTTGCCTATCCCACCTGCAGGCTGCCTATGAGACTGCCTACCAGTTCAGGCCTCACATAGAACACAGCTGAGGAAGGGAGTAGTTGTATGCTCCCTTTATGCCCAATAGCTCAGTGATAAGAGCACTCACCCAGGATGTGGGAGACCTGATGTCAAATCCCCATTCTTCCTGATGTGGAGCAAGGATTTAAACCCAGGTCTCCTCCCTCACGCTGGGCTATAGGCTATTCTGGGACAGGTTTCTCTCAAGCTCTCCTGTTGAAGCTGGCCCATGCCTCCTCCTTGGTTTTTCTTAAGAAAGGGCTGAACTGTTTTAGGTGCCTAACTTTAGGATAGGATCCATGGCTATAAATTCCAAGTGGCAGTAGGGTGACCAGGTGTCCCAATTTTATAGGGACACGCCCGATTTTTGGGTCTTTTTTTTATATAGGCTCCTATTACCCCTCCACCCCCTGTCCCGATTTTTACACTTGCTGTCTGGTCACCCTAAGTGGAGGGAGGCACCTCCCTCTAGTCCAGAGTTAGGTGCTTAATTCCCTTTGAAGGACAAGGCTTAGGCCACAACTGTCTCCTCAGCATTTGCTACTGGCTCGCTTAGGCAGCTCAGCATGATGCTTTCTGTGAATCCCATTCTTAGGCGCCTAACTCTCTCCATGCATTGTATTGGGAGCCTGATGCCTAACTTGGGGTGGTGAATTTCACTAGGCAGTAGTACACATAAAAGTTGGGTGCTGCAATGCTCAGTGTTGTAATGTCTAGGTCTTCCTCCTGAATCTAACCTCACAGCAGGGGTGCCAAGATGGGGGGAGCAGAAGGGAGGGTCCCAGGGGCCATGACCCTCCCACTTCTTGAAAGTGGACAGGCCTGTCCTGTCCACTTTTTGACTGAGCCCACCTCCCTGCCCCTTCTGTTCGTCCCCGAGGCCCTTCCCCGCCCCTGACCAGGCCAGGAGCTGGAGCCTGGAGCCTGGCCCAGGTAAGAGTGGCCCAGGGAGCTGTGGGGAGACGCAGACCCTCCACCTGCCTGGGGTGAGGGGGGGGCCCCAGAACAGTCCCAGCCCATGACCCCACCCCTGGCCCCTCGCCCAGGGCAGATGGAGGGTCTGTGGCTCCCCACAGCTGTCCAGGAGGCTCTTCGGTCCCCAAGGTCCTGCCCCCAGGCGAGGCTGGAAGCTGGAGCCAGGTCGAAGTAAGAGCCGTGTGGGCAGCTGTGGGGGGCTGCAGATACTCCACCTGCCCTTGGCGGGGAGCCAGGGGGCAGGGATATAGGTTGGGGGTGCTCTTGGGCCTCCCCACCCTGGGGAGATGGAGGGGCCTGGGTTCCCCAGCCAGGATCTGGCTTGCAGCTTGGCAGGGGGCAGGGTCTCAGAGGGAAGGGGGGATAGGGGCAGGGCCAGAAAGGGGCAAGGCCTTGTGGTCCCCGCACTTTTAGGCAAAATCTGTTGCCCCTGCTTCACAGACTCCTTCAAACGGGGCATCATAAACAGATACTGCTGTGCATGTCAGTGGGTTCTTTTTAATATTTATTTCATTATTTCAAAATTATATGAAGAAAATCCCCCGATGTAATGCATATGAATGAAAGTAGAAAGCAATTAAGCCTAAGGGCCAAATTCAGTGGGACTACTAGCAGAGTGAGTACTGCTAAAACTAAGGCCGGTCCACACTAAAAGTTAAGTTGACTCAGCTACATCACTGAGGGCTTAGAGCTATAAAGATCCACATCTCTGAGTGATGTAATTAAGGCAACCTAACCCTGGTCAATTTTTGAAAAGAGAACCTGTATTACATCACAGGCCTCTGTGTTGACTTTGGGTATAAAATTCTTCTTCAAACAGATATGAAGAAAACCGTTTTTTTCAATGAAGTAAAGAGATAAAGTAAAAACTAATTATCAAGCACTGCATTGGATTAAATCATGAAGTCTCCTCAGGATAAAAGTAACTAGGACCCCTGGATTATAGTGTAACTGTCAAATGTCCTGTTTTTAGTTTATTGCTTAAACATACAATTATTTAATATACAAATGCTATCATGTGATGCAAGTCAATTTTTCCTCCAGCAATGTATCAGGGAAAAAACAAATGATGAATTCACTTAAAATGTTGAATGTAATATGTGAGAGAATATTATAATGGCTCATATATACGACAAAACAGAAACATGATACCCTGGAAAATACACACACTATTCATAGTATGTTTACTTCTGGGCAGATTGGCCTTTGCATATGGGTGGACTGTATGATTCTGTCAAAACTGAAACCTGATAAACTCTTACCTCCTGCTTTTACACTGAGTCAATGATTGCACATGACACATTAAAAAGGGATATAACCATGCACGCATTACTTTTGTTGTTTATTTTATTGGTTCATAGTAAACAACATATGTAATTGTTATGTATTTTTAGCATTTTTTTCATATATTTTTAAAATGTTTGATACCGAATTCAGATTATAAAGGTTTATAGTAGAGCTGAGAGAATAATTTATGGCAATTTATTTGGTTGATTTACCTTCTTTTTCTGCTCATTACATGCATATGAGCAGATTGTGATTTCCTCAAATATATTCATCATATGAGTTCATTCAATGAATATCCTTTTAGTTTTTTTACTCAAATAATTGTTTATGTATAGTGGAAATCTGAGTTGTGTTAGTCACAATCAGTCATGTTATTGTTTCTCATCTCTGACTGGTATGAATACCTACCTATATGTGTGAGCTTAACATTTGGTTCCTGTGGGTATTCAAAGGTGCAACTTTGAAATTTTCTTCCCATAAATTTTTTTTGCCTGTAAAACTTGTTTGAATTGTTTGCAGAAACGGAATACAAATAAGTTATGAACATTGCTAAGGTGAATTCATCAACAAATATTTGCCAAACTTTTTTTTTTTTTGCATTATTTCCCTAGCTCTAGGTTATAGTGATACCTGTCCCCAAACATTTCAAGCACGTTCTGCAGCTACTACTAATTTAGTATTCAGGAAATGTCAGTGGGCCAGGTAATTCAGATTGCAGTTATACTGGTGTAAATCCAGAGTAGTGTCACTGTCTTTAACAGATTCATTCTGGATTTACACCAGTGTAACAGAGAGCAGAATTTTTTGTCCTTCATGTCTAAGTTCCATGCCTTTTGGTGCAGGGACTGTTGTTTCCTATGTATTTGTACAGTGTCTAATGCAGTGACCTGATCTCAGCTGGGACTTCTAGGTGCTGATGTAAATAATAAACACATTTTTTAAAATTAAACCAAATATTAGTCTTAATGGGCCAAACTCTGCTTGTTTTACTTCCACAATACTCCCACTTAAGTCAAACTTCAGTGTTCAGACCACTTCAACACTGATGGCTCAGAGGCCATAGGTGCTGGAATTAAGGGTGCGGGGGATGCTGTAGCACCCTTGGGTTGAAGTAGTTTCCATAATTCCATTATATATAGGGTTACAGTTTGGTTCAATGGTTCTCAGCACTCCCACTATGAAAATTGTTCCAGCACCTCTGGCTCAGACTGACAACATAGCATAGCTTATACCTAGCCACCTCACAGTCTTGGGGATGGGTGAAGGGAATAATGTATTACACATTTCCTAAGCGACATAAATGCTTTGTTTTGATGTTCTGCTCATGTATTGTACATAAAGGGCTGATTTCAGCCCTGGATTACACTGGCTCCTGCTAGTATAACTAAAACCCAGGGCCCGCGCCTGTGAAAAGGTAATCTGAATGGAAGTTGTAGTGACAGAGGACATCTGCAAACCTTGCACTGTTAAGAGGTCTTCAGTCAGCCAGGGGAGAAGCCAAAGTAGATGGCACTGGCTGGGTCATTTAAACAGACGGGTAAGCATTGAATCCGCATCTCTGCTGCCCAGGCTCCCATAGATCCTTGATCACAAACTGAAGCTACTCTCTCTGACAGAAACTTGAGGGCAGGGGGGGGAGGAGGGGAAAAGAGGGAGAGCAGTGCAAAATGCACCTGGCCCTCCTCCAGAAATGAATCCCTTCTGTAGCACCGCAACACTTATGATACCAGGCATTGTCTCTATTTTCTGTCTTTTATTAAAATAACTCTTTTTAAAATACATATACAAAAAGGAGTTATGCACTGTATACAGTGCTTTCCATTGAATATAATCCTTATTTATCTGATGAAAACTTCAGAAAGTAAATTATATGTACAGTATTAAAAAGAATGCTGCTTCGACCCTTAATTTTGGTTGCCTCAAACAGGTGTCACTGCATAATTCAGTGTTCAGCATGTGAATAGAAGAGTATCCTTTATGCCACTGTGAGCCCCCAAAATGACAATACAAAACAATATTAAGCAACTTATTCTGGAAAAAATATGAGATGATGCTCTGGATGATAAAGGAGAATGGTTGGGAATGGAATGGAAAATGAATTGTGGTGCACCCATCACCATTTAGGGCATTGTGAGAGATGGGATGAACCTGGTACTGTAATGTCTTGTGCAGTGCAATCTCTGTGTTAAACTGTATTGGGACAAAGAACAGGGCTGCACCTTTAGTAGAACCAAAGGAGGCTGATTCCCTGAAAGTATTCAGTAATGTTGTAAAACTGGGGTTAGAGGCTAACATTATTTATTGTTTTGTGTCACAATGGTACTTGGATTCTTAAATTGGTGAATGTGAAGGGGCCAGACCCTCCAATTATTTTTAGGCCGTGATTTGGAAAGCACTCATATTCAGGAAAGCACTTGTGCACCTGCTTAAATGCTTTTCTAAACTGGGGCCTCTCATAAGTAATTCTTATTTAGACAGCTCACATGGTTGAAGCCAGTAAGATTACTTGCATAGGTAAGGATTACTTATTTGAGGAAAGTATACGGGATTGGCCCATAGGTCTTTATTCTCTTAATAAAGATCTGTGGGGATGGAGTGGAATTTAGAATAAGCAATATGTCCAACACCCATTGGTTTTACTGATGCAGTATTTGGTCTTATGTGTTCCTTGTGTCTTTTCCTTGAATTGTCAATAACATGCACCATTTTGGAAATTTGGAATTTTTCTTTCTTGGTATCTGCCTTGGCCATACTTCAACAATTCCACTAACAACAGGCAGCATAAACTACTTGATATTTATGTTCACTGATAAGATCTGACCAAGAAGTGAGTGTGTCAATGACAAGTGGCACAAACATGACAAAAGAATCTGACAGAAGAGGAGGTAAACAATATCAACAATGTAACTGCTTTCCTAATAGGAAAATGCAATGTTAATCCTGTAAAATGATCAAGGTAGAAAGATCAACACAGAAGTAAGCTTGGCAGAAATAATTTTTTTTATAATTTTGATGGATAATTTTTTATTTTAAAGCTTTTTTATATTTTTATTGATTTATATTTTCATAGTTGCATAGAATGATGGAGTCAGAAAATAATTATTTAATGAGTAGATGCTGAGATTCAAAAAGTTAAAGACTTATAACTGTTAAAACACAAATTGTTAACATCACATCTCAAAATACACAAAGTAAATATTCTTAAATTATACTCTAGTAAGTTCTAAAGTAGCATTTCCCCCCTGCTTTGCCTACTTGTACATTTCAATTATCACCAATGGAAATTTTTTTCATTGTTTTTTTATGTATGGTGCAACTGACACTTACCTACATTTATTTAAAAAAATCTAATCCTTCCAAGACTACTAATAAATTATTACTGTAAAATTCTAGTAATCACTTTCTATATGGGTCAGTGAATATATATATATATTCACTGACCCATATAGAAAGTGATTACTAGAATTTTATATATATATATATATTTTAATATCAGTTAGTGTAGGATTTTAGAATTCTTAAATGATACTCTGGTTTATAAAACCATTTGCTTTAACAGGATGAGTGCTACTTCGGTTCTTCAATCTCTTTCCAAACACCTGTGGAAGGAAAGAGAAAATGTTCAAATATTCTCAACCACACCTTTTTTGATTCCCTGCTAACCATGTCCAGTTCAGTTGCTGTTTCTTACACACAGCACTGTAGTTTTCCTCTCTTTTCATTATGTCATCTTTGCTTCTTTAAATCTGGGTGCTCTCTCTTACTACAGGAAACCACTGTAATGTTGTGTAACACTGCTAAATAACTCTTTTCCAAAATGAAACGTGGCATGGAAGATTTTAGGCTGAGTTGGGACTATTTTTCTTTTTATAGAATTAAAACAAATATTTTAAAATGTACTGGTTTTATGTAAATATAATTCAGAAATGACAACTTAAAAACAAATAAACCCTGAAATTTGACTGACAGGCAGCCAGCCTATAATAAGGTTTAATCACCTTTGTCATTCTGGAAAACAAACATGACACATACTCTTGCAAATTGGATTTCTCACTTCTCACCATATATTTTGAAAAGAGTTTTTAAACTACAGCCATTTATATGTGAATGTATGGTATATTGTACAGATTATACACAGTGGGCCCTAAATTTTGTCTTATACTGGTTTTACCTCACTGTTATCATAGAATAGCGTGGTTAAGAAGGGACTTCAGGAGGTCATCTAATCTAATCCTGTGCTCAAAGCAGGACCAATCCCCAGACTGATTATTGCCCCAGATCCCTAAAGGGCCCCCTCAAGGATTGAATTTACAACCCTAGGTCTAGAAAGCCAATGCTCAAACCACTGAGCTATCCTAGTGTAGCTGTGAGGTAGATATACCCCATCATGGAGTGTTCAATCATGTGTGACAAATAATGGGTTCCAGCTCAAATGGTTAGACTAGGTATTGCTATCCTAACCTAAAAAGCAGGGCAGTGCTGCCTAGTAGTAGCCAGAATCCTTGGGGCTGCCCTTGCTCTCAGGGAAGTGTGGCCTAATAGCCACAATCCTTGAGCAGTGCCCATTCCCTGCGGTATGTGTAGGGTGTGGTAGGGGGAACTGGGCCAACCCTTCTCCAATGGCTCCTGACCCAGTGAAACCAGTGATCCATCATTTGGCTCAGTTTCCTATTTTAACAGTCACTTTCCCTGGGTCACTTCCTCCTCTGGGTTTCTCCTTTGTCAGTTCTCCTGGGGGTGTCAGCCTTCTGGCTCACTCTTGTCCTCCAGGGTCAGCAGAGGTTCTGCTGTTGATCCCACTGGCTCGGCCTCCACAGTCTGTAACTCCAGCCACTCCCTGGCAGGAGCTAGCAATATGTATCCACTCTCCTCCTCAGACAGCACAAACTGAGCAGGGCCATACCCTTTTATAGCCTGTTTTCAGGTCGAGTATGCCTAGCTGGGGCAAGGGGGCATGGCCTCTTCAGCCCACAGTGTGCAGTTGACCCCAGCTGGATCAGCGCGAGGTAGATACACCCCACTGTACCCAGCTTAACTCTACTGACTTCATTATTGTTTTTCCTGATCAAAATCTATTTTTATAGGAGCAATGAGCTACATTTAAACATTGCCCGCCTTGATTTAAAGATAAGGGTAACAGCAACATATCTACTGGCTGGAAGGTGAAAGCAACCTTGCCTCAGTGGGCTCCTTGAGATTCAACACTGAGTGGTTTCGTTAATAATGTTTTAAGTATCTAGCTTTGTACTGTATTACATCTAATCATTTATTTAGAAAAAACACAGTTGGAAAGAAACAAGAAGCCACAATGCTCCAGTACCTATTTAGGTACTTATATACCTCCCTTACTATAGTATTCAGTGTCTGAGGGATGGGTGAAGGGCAGCAACGCTGGCAAGGTAATTTTTTAGTAGCGGTGATCCAAGAATGTAGGATTTGAAACCTATTTTTTGCCAGCAAAACCAAGAAATTACAATGTAAGGACTACTAAACTCACACTCTTTCAATATATAAACATAAAATTATAAGAATTAAGGATGAACTGTCAGATGCTACTGGTGAACATTGTGACTGATTATTCCATGTCAAAAGTACATTATTAAATGTACTGCTGCTAGTAAGGACAAACGGGATCTTCTAAAATTTGGAGTTGCCAATTTGTAGACAGTGTTGAAATGCAGTCATGCATCATCCTTTGTGATCTTTTCTCTATAAGAAAACATCTTTAATTTTAAATATAACAAACTTCTACGTTCCCTGGAACATACTGGCCTTTGTATGTACATCCTGGAACCGATGTCTTATTGGGAGGGGAAAGTAAAGCCCTACTAAGTTATGTGGCCTTGGGGTTGGCTGAGAAAAGGAATATTAGATGTGTTAATTGTTAATTTAAAAATGTAATTATCTCAAAGTCATGTACTGGCACACAATGTAAAATATATATTCTGCAAAAACAGAGGCAACTTAAGTCAATGTTCACATCTCTTGGCAAAGTACACTGGCCAAAAGGGAAGATGGTGAAGATACACCAGCAATCACTTTGGTCCTCACTTCTCTCAGACTGCTTTTACTACTGAGCAACAACTGGCTGTCAGGAAGAACAGACCGTCTGCCTGTGTTGGAAGAATTGTCTTTTAATTTATCCCATAGATTTTGTGTGCAGGAGGAAAAGACATTGCATCATGCTTTTGTATGTTCTAAAATCTAAATCAAGGGCTGGCTCAGACTGACAAGACTGCAAAGAGTCTCTTATGCTAATGTTGACTGTTCTATGTATGTCAGGTGGGTGAGTGGAGTAGTTCAATGACCTTGTTGCTGCTTACAGCTGTCAGTCAGCAACAGCAAGTAGTCTGGATCTCCATGTGGTCAGGGAGAAATCCAAAGCCAGGATCGACGGTGGTAGCAACAGAAGCTGACTGTGTGCATCAGATCAGACATTGCATAGTCCAGGGGTCGGCAACCTTTCAGAATGGTGGGCTGAGTCTTCATTTATTCACTGTAAGTTAAGGTTTCACATGCCAGTAATACATTTTAACGTTTTTAGAAGGTCTCTTTCTATAAGTCTATAATATACAACTAAACTATTGTTGTATGTAAAGTAAATAACATTTTAAAAATGTTTAAGAAGCTTCATATAAAATTAAATTAAAATGCAGAGCCCCCGGACAAGTGGCCAGGACCCGGGCAGCGTGAGTGCCACTAAAAATCAGCTTGCGTGCCGCCTTCGGCATGCGTCGCATAGGTTGCCTACCCCTGGCATAGTCCAACACTGCTGGCAGGAATTCTCTCTCTGAGGGGGTTGGATGCTGGCTCTTACCAACCCTAAAACCAATTGTCCATTAAGGAGCTCTCCTTTTCAAAATAAAGGCAGACAACAAAGTTCCTCCCATGTTAAGTGAAAGTAGGAGCTACCATAGCAGACTGATTTGATGGAAAATAAATGCCACTGACAGAGAGAGTATGTGCGTGCTTACATTTGCATGTCTTTCCCTATCTACCCTAGGTACTTGTATAGCTCCCATTACCATGAATACCTCACAGTCCTTAAAGAGACAAAATGGGTGTTTTTTATTAGACCAACTTCTGTTGATAGTTTTTTTGTGTTTCCTACATGATGTCTAGGTAAGTTTCCTGGTTGTTTTCTTCCAATAGGCAGGTGCATGTGATGATTTCCTGTCTGAGATGGCCCATTCTGGAGTACATGAGGTGCACTAAATGGTTCTTCAGTTTTTCACCAACCTAGTCTCTCTAATATCCTTGGACCAACACAGCTCCACCCCCCGCATATCACAGTCCTTAATGTATTACTGTAATCCTCACAACACACTTCCAAGGCAGGGAATCACTGCTACGTCCATTTTACACAGAGGGAAGCAGGGGTGCTGGAACCATTTGTTCAACGGGGGTGCTAACAGCCACTGACCCAAACTGTCAACTCTGTATATGATGGAAACTCCTTTAAGCCAGGGGGTGCTGCATATATGGGGGAACCCAGATACAGCCAGATAAGTGATTTGCAGCAGCTCTAGGTTTGTGACAGAGCAGGGAATCAAATCCAGGACTGGCGAGCCCTGGTCGAACTCCCTAACCTAGACCATCTTTCCTGTCATTTAGTTTTATTACCCGAGTGATAGGGGAAACACCCCGAGAACCGATTGCACGCAATAAATTGAATACCTTGCAGTGATAATTGCCACCTAATGACTACAGGGCAGCAGTCCAAGGGAAGCCCGCCTAGGAATCAGTGCAATGTGCATACAGAGCTGAAAACAAACTCGTGCAGCCAGGCGAGTCCCGCTGCTGCAAAACCCTGGAGCAAACTCCAAAGCTTCTCTGCTCATTTCGTAGTAAACAAACCCTGCTACTGCCTGCTCCGGCTGCAGGCACCGCACCACCGAGCCAGACTCAGGCAAACTCTCTCCTCTCAGTGACTTACCAGCAGCCACACACACGAAACCCTCATGGAAAATTGGCCTCTGCATAGTACGACAGGCAAATCGTTTCCTAAACGGCGTGGGGCGCCCATTGGCTCGGGCGGGCCCGTCAATCACACGGCGAAGGAGGGGGGAGGAGGCGGGCCCCGCCGCGGCTGCGGGGCGGGCGGGAGTTCCAGTAAGTCCCCGCCGGGCCGCCGCTGAGTCGCTGCTGCCACCGCCGCGTCCCGTACACTCACCAGGCAGCTGCGCGACCAGGGGAGCGAGTCAGGCTGCAGCCGGCGGGCGCGCTGAGCCCTGCGGACCCCGCGGCCGCGCTGGCGGGTGCCCCGGCCGCACAGCGCCGACCCTCCCCGGGAGCCTTGATGAAGTGGCGGAGCTAAGTGTCCTTCTCCCTCCCCCTTCTCCGGGCTCCTGCCTCGGGCTCCCGCCCCCCCTCCGCTCGCCCCGGGAGCGCTGCGCTCCCTCCAGCCCCGCTCCGCTCCTCCCTGCGGGCTCTCTGCCGGCAGCCTTCCCGGCTGCCCCGCGGGCTCCCCCGCGCCGTCCCCTGCCCACCACCATGGCTGAAGCGCCCCAGCTCGTGGACATCGACCCCGATTTCGAGCCGCTGCCCCGGCCCCGCTCCTGCACCTGGCCCCTGCCCAGACCGGAGTTCAACCCGTCCAGCTCGGCCACCTCCAGCCCGGCGCCGTCCTGCGGGGGGCAGCCCGACGGGGCCGCCTCTGCCTCGGCGGTCAGCGTCGATTTCATCGGCAACCTGAGGCTGCTGGAGGAGAGCGAGGACTTCGAGCCGCCGCCGCTGCCCCCGGCCGCCGCGGGGACAGCAGAAGGGGCCGCTCCCGGTGGCGGCTGCCTGTGCGGGGACTTCCAGTGCCAGGAGACCGGCTGCCTCCACCAGCAGCAGCAGCCTGGACCGCCGCTTCCGCAGCAGCAGCAGCACCCGCCGGTGTCTGCCCTGTCCGCGGGTCCCATCCCCGGCCAGCCCCGCAAGAGCAGCTCGGCCCGCCGCAACGCCTGGGGCAACCTGTCCTACGCCGACCTGATCACCAAGGCCATCGAGAGCGCCCCGGAGAAGCGGCTCACTCTGTCCCAGATCTACGAGTGGATGGTCAAGAGCGTCCCCTACTTCAAGGATAAGGGCGACAGCAACAGCTCGGCCGGCTGGAAGGTGAGGCGGCGGGGCATGGGGAGAGCTGGCCGACCCGGGAGGAGCGGGGACACTTGCCTCCTCCCACCTTGCTTATTTCAGAGGAGGCAGGAAGCTTCTTCCAGGGCAGTGTGGCGCACGCCCGGCCCCTCGCTAGTGGGGTGCGTGCCTGGGTTTAGGGTGCACCGGGGATCGCGGAGCATTGCAACCCCTACTGATCCGGGAGCTGGAGGGGAAGCAGGGCGGTTGCAGAGCGCTGCAAATTTTGCTCCCTCGCCCCTGTAGGTGAAGTGCACGAAGTTAGGGGGCTGCGTAGTGATTTGCAGCCTGCCGCCTGTTCAGTGACGCTGGGGTGGCCGGAGTTTAGGCAAGTTGGCTCGGTTTGCAATGTGGCTGAATACTTTAAAAAAGTGCCCCCCCGAGAGTTGGTAAGAGATAGGAGGGCGCGGCTTAAGGGGGAGATGCAGGGGTTACGCTGTCACAGGTTGCATGTGTCTGCGGCTGTCCCCGGGGGCAAGGGGGTTCCTGCCACTTTCCCCGTTGCCTAAAAGGGCAGCCGAAGTTGCTTGTGCCGAGTTTGCAGCAAGCCGGCTGCGGAGACTCGCTGTGTCATTTCCCTTTGCAGAGTTGAGACGAACTTAAAGTGACAGAGATTCAAGGGCTAGCCGAGAGCTAGAGAAGCGCAGTGTTAGGGTGCCACGTGCTGGGGGCGACAGGGCAGCAGACACTAGCTCATTTTGCCTGTACTGTGCCCGGTGTGGAGCTAAAGTTCATGCCTGTCGATGTGTGCAATGCATTTAAAGGGCCGGTGCCTCGTGCTTCAGATCCAGTCCTAAGACACATGGCAGCGCCCTTCACCCGCTGTGTGAGACCTTCCCCTGTAAATAAGTAGGGAAGTACAGAGTCCTTTCCAACACAAACTTTAATTGCAGTTAATCTTATTGAGGGAATTTGCCATTTTTTTAAAGGTAGCTTAGCTGGAGCTAGTAGCGCTAGTGCTATTTCAGGTCTAAGATATAAAATCACCTTTTCATCCCGTTGTTCATTATGTACTCAGGCATTTGATATATGCTTCACCGAAGCAAACAGACAAGTAATTGCCCCAAGGAATTTACAATCTAAATTCAGACATGACCCAGTAAATAGGGGTGGGGGTCATAATCTAAAATGGGGAAGGGACATAGGCAGGACAAGGGTTAAAGTAACACTGCATGTTTACCCAATGTGCTGTGTGTTCATTGTAATGGCTTTGTTAAATTTAGTTTACAGGTTTTTTTTAATTAGCGGGACACTGTTTCCCTCAGAATGAAGTTTGTCTGTCTAGAAGTAGCAGACTGCTAGGTGACCTGTAGATCATAGGATTTGCTACTCTGCCTTGTACAGACTGAAATGGGGTAGCAAGTACACACTAGCTGTGCATCAAGTCCTGATTCTGGCTTCAGGGTGGGAGTGATGATAATAACAAACAGCTAAGAGTTCTGGTCTTTCAGACTTCTAACACTGTTCAACAGTGGACATGTTCTCCTTAGCAAGTGTTTTGACCTTTCTGTCACTTCACACATCACCAGCAGCTCTAAAAGTCAGCCATTAGCTGTACTGATGGCTAGACATCCTGCTATATTTATCAGTTACATCTCTTCTAAAACTGGCTATTTGAATTGGTTTACAAAGTGCCACTTGTCTGAATACACTGATTTATTAATGCACTGCCCTGTCCCATAGTCTTTACTGGGGACAATATTTAAACTGTTAATTTACTTCAAAGAAGTTAACCTTTGGTTTGATGCTGTATAAAGCATGCTTTGTATACTCTCATGACAGAGGTATATAGGGTTTTGTCACTACCTACCCGATTATTTTTAGAAGAGGTCTTCTGTTTTTTTTGCCTCTGTAAAGAGAGAAAAATCCCCCACACAGTGGATTACATCACAGTAATTAATTTGGTACTGCCACAGTATTTTACAAGTTTTAGTGTTTTCTGCTGGCTGGATCATAATATAATTTCAGTCAGTATTAGTTAAACTTTGCAATGTTGTAGATTTATCAGTTTTTCCAGATACATTGTACTTGGGTTTCTAGTTTAGATAATACTTAAGGCTTTTTATGTATTGGGGTAGTTGTCCATCCAAACAATGTCTTTTAAATTCCCCTCCCTCTACCTCGGGGTATGGTATTAGGAAAGGTACATTTTTTGTTTTGTTTTTATGGGTAGACAGCATCCTGCAGAGTTCTTGTGGTATAAAATTACAAAAACAAAAGGACAGTACTTAGCTAAATTTACTGCTAGGAGCAAAGAAACCTAAAGGTTGATGTGTGTGAAGAAATTTGAGTGATAAAGCTTAACAGAAAGACCAACATTTAAAAATGAGATCTTTCAGGTGGTTGTGCAGTCTGTTGGTACAGACTGTTATTATGTCAAGTGCATTTTCAGTTTGAGTAAAGGAGTATTAAAAAAACTAGAAAGCCTAAAAAGAATGTCACTGACTAATTACTTTGTATTCTGTTACTTATCTTTTGGTGGTGCATTGTTTTAACAAGCTGTACAGAGCTTCAGCTCTCAAATTAAGACTTTCCTGTTCCCAGCATTTGTTTATAGACTAAAAAACTGCTGCTGTTACTTTATTGGATGTAGAATGTTTCTGGTTTTTTGGGGCTGTCGTAGTCTATGAACCCCTGTTTACGTATGGCTTTTTTAATGTTTATTGTACTGTCTCCGTGGGCATAAGTCACTGTGATTCCTTTTTCTCCTCCTTGCCCATATTTTTGACGGGGTAGTAGGAAAGTTGTTAACCCCTTATACACCCAGTCATTCCTAATTTCTTGCTTAGGTAGTAGCTGGAGGCTTTTTTACAACCTCCTCTCCCCCCACCCCCTACACTTCAGGGTTAGTTATCTAAGTCCTGTTGAACTGAAAACCCTCATGCAGTGTTAACTATTGTCTTTCTACTGCTCCACCATAATATGTTCTAAGATATTCTGCTTTTAACCAGTTTTATAGCTGAGTTGATTCAGGCACAAGGAGTTCAAGTCACTTGCCTCATTTAACATGATGAATCAATGGCTCAGCTTGAATAAGGGTCTGTTTGGCTCAGGATCTGTTATTTTAGTACTGTACTGTAATCAGTGGACTTCTTTAGGTGTAATTAAAACATTCTAAATTTCAGTCAGTTATGGGCCCTGAAAAAGGAGTGTTACTTGGAAAGTTGAATATAGATTAGAGGGTAAACTTTTGCTGACAGGATTCATAATGGTCTTGGTCCATTTATTTATGGCCTGCAATACACAGTGTAGTATAGTTGCCTCTTCCTCAATTGGATTGCATGTCTTATTTGGGTAAAATATCTGAAAAACTTTCCATATTGTTATAATTAGAGTTTAGATGCTTTTACAGTTACAAACCTAATGTAGTGAGCTGTCAAATTACACACCTTGTTTTGAGTAGAAATTCAGAATGAAATGTTTAAACAAGATCTAATGTCCAGTGCCTTCAACCTAGTTATGATATTCTGCACTGGTAACTGATTATTTAGGTCACTGAATATGTCTCCTCAGTTTCAAGTGTCTGTGATTCTGTAACTACCAAATTGTAATGTCAGTTGTGCATTTTTCACTAAAAGAATTTTAACTACGTCAACTTTTTCAGGTACTGAAAATAAACAGAGTCCAGGTCCAGTCTGGTGTATTTCTTGATTGCTAAAACTTCATTTCCATATTGTGAATAAAAGGAATGTGAAAGCCAAAGGCAGTATAATTTTACATTACACAGAAATTGTACTTAAGTACATATACCTCTATCCCGATAACGCGGCTTGATACAACAGGAATTCAGATATAACGCGGTAAAGCAGTGCGCCAGGGGGGCGGGGCTGCGCACTCCGGTGGATCAGAGCAAGTTTGATATAACGCGATTTCACCTATAATGCGGTAAGATTTTTTGGCTCCCGAGGACAGCGTTATATCGGGGTAGAGGTGTATTTAAGTAATGTTTACTAAAGTAGGTAAAGTTGATCTCAGTTATATGTGTGCATAGTCTGCTCTAGAGTTCCTGAGAATTTCTAGTCTGAAATGTAAACTCTGCCAGCCCCCCTCAAAAAACCAGTGTCCACATGGTTATCAATTTCTCTGAATGAATCATGCAACAAAGGGAGAGCCTAAACATTCTTTACCAAACCCTTTTGTACTATTGAATGCTAACAAGCACAGTTGATAACCATATTTGCTTAAAAAGAATTGTAGAAAGACCAAGATCTGTTGCAGTGATAACAAGAAAGTTACTGAGTGTGTTGTGAAGAAGCACAAAGATTTATGGTACTATTCCAGTCAAAACAATCTCTTACCCGAGTTATGCGGATAAGGGTAGAATGTGGTTAAGAAATGGAGTCTGTGGTGGCAGTGGACTTACCTCTGAGGGAAATAAGTATGGGTAACTTTTTTCCTTATATAAGTCTGATGATTTTTGGTTAGATATCCTATATAAACTCAAACACCTGGTGTGCACACACTGCAGGATGTACAGCATTGGTTTACTTCAGAAAAGTTGTGAGATTAATTATAAAGAACATCTATCACATCCCCTCTTTCAGCACTTGCTGCTCTTTCTTTTATTCAGCTTTTGAAAATGGAATAAAGCCAAAAGTTGACCCTACCAACATTCAGATATCCTCAGAGTAATTCTTTAGACAGAATGTTCCGTTGAAACAGAAAATACTACTAACTTTGGATGACTTTCTCTGATTATTGGGTGTATTATTTAAGTCTTGTGGAGATTATTAAGATTGCACCACTGGTTACACCTTCTTGACTTCTGGCTTAGTGAAGGCTTGATCACCTAGATTTACCTGTTGTCCTGGCTATAGGAATGAGACTAGATGATAGCAAGTTGCAGAAGTATGAGTGGAAGTATGCCTGATTAGGGTGAGTCCAAAGCATATGCTGAGTTGAATGTCTTTGTCCATAAGAATTGTTGTAGTGGTCATGACTAACTCATCATTGAATAAGTGTCTATACAAAGATGATTCTGGGGTGTGGTATTGATTCAAAAGCGACATAACACAATCTTAAATATTTCAAAAGCCTTTTGCAAATAGAGTGCAGAGCACGTTACAAAAATTAGAAAAACCTTATTTTGGTATCTGAATAACTGAAATAACAAAAATACATTCCATGCTGAAGTATTTAAAATAGGTTTTATCAAACATGTAGTTTTTCTTTTAATATGGAAGGTGATAAGATAGTAGTTGATGGACTCTGAATTGACTCTGCAGAATTGCTACATGCTCAAACAGTCATGATACAAGAAGTGTAGGGATCTAACTTCGTGCCTTTGTGATAGAAATTAATACTTTCCTAACTGATTTGTTGCTATATGTCATTAACTTTCAGTGAGAAGGGACTCTGCCAACTTAAATCATATTGTAAATAAACATATTTGGTCTGATGTCAGAATAAATCTTTCATAGCCATAAATGTCTGTCCATTGCCACCTCATTTCACACAGGCCACTAAATAGTGAAAGTACTACTGAGAGCTATCTTTAATAGGCAAGATTCATACCAGTGACTCAAGTGAGAGGCTTTGTATAGAAGAGTGCCTGCATTCTTATTTATGTGCTGAGATGTTATGATCAGGAAAATAAAGCCAGTTTTGGCAATTAGTACTTGTGGCAAACTTACGTGGCAAAGAGCATATTTGTTTTAAAGGGATGTATATGTTTCTCAGATGGACAGGTTACTTTAATGTAATATTGAAACGATTCTGGCAACTTGAAAGCTAGCTAGTTTGGTTTAAAAAAAAAAATTAAGTGACTTCAAGTCTGGGGTCTCCTTACCAACTTCTGTGGTTTTATAAACTCATTTTCCTATTCTGTTTCAGATAACAGAAGACGACAGTATTTTTAAAGGCCCACACAGATAGGTGCAAAACTGACTGTTTTGGGGCAACGGTGAAATTAATGGACAGAAAATGCTGTCATACCGGCTGTAACAGTAGTAGATTTAAAAACCTCTCCCTTCTGTATGATTAAAAAAAAATAATAATTATCAGGCCCCTGTAGGTTGCACACAATTAAAGTAGCAGGAAGTCGGGAAATGTGAAAATTAAAAATTCAGACAGTAATGTTAATTTGATCATACTACAAATTCTGTGTATCTTAAATTTTACCCTTATGACATATATATGAATGTAATATTAAGGTATATGATTAAGCAAAAAACAAATCAAAACTGGAACATAATATGTAAGTCCAAGGTGGCTTGAATTAGTGTTTTCGATTAAATCTTGAATGAGAACTTACAGTGTGCAGAATACTGTGGAATGCAACAAAATTGCATACAGGCTAAGATCACAATTTCTCTTCTTGATAAAGCAGATTGTTTTTGGTGTGGATTTTCCTATGTGTGTTTCATTAATGCTTATAATCTTCCTTATACAAACTGTTAATGCAGCAGCAGCCAATGTCCCTGTGCAAGTCCCCTCCTAAAACTGGGCAGTTTGAACATGCATTTCGTATCCTAAAAGAGAACATACTTTCATTAGCATCTATTAACAATCAGAGATGAATGGTGAGCATGCTCTTAAGTGATTTTTTTAAAAAAATGCTTTAACATTTTTATTTACTTCCTACCTTACTTGTCTCCTCCCCATCCCCCATGCCCATGTACTCTCTGGTAAGATGGACCTAGGTTTTGTGGTAAAAGCCCTGGGTTCTGTCACCCTGTCATGGTGAAATAAAATTAGGCAATCTGTATGTTAGCTATTGTTGTGGTTGGTTTTATAATACGTTCAGTTTGGTTATGTCTTTTTCTGATTTTTTTTTTTTTTTTTTAATTGTGCTCCAGATTTTTGTATTAACTGCATTGTCGAAGTTGTCAGGGGAGCTGGAGATTTTGGTAGCTATGGCTTTTGGCACACAGGACTGTGTAAGAGAGGCAATCTGAGACAGTGGGATAAAGCTTCTAGTTAGATGTTTCTGATAAAATAACCCACAGTAAAATAATTGGCACTGTTTTCTAGGTTTCAGTCAACACTACTGAGATAAATTGGGCAGTTCACGCCTCTATGAACTATTGTTTCAGGCTGTCTGCAGATTCAAGATGACACTGCCTTGTTATTTTACAGACCATGAATGCTAGACACCCTTTTTTAAATGAATGCTTTGAGAGCATAATTGCTGACAAATTCCATGGCAATGGAATTGCAAAATACACAGGGCACTGGTTATGACCATGCTGAACTTCAGTCTTCAGCCACCTTTTTGTTTGGGGAAAAAATGTGAAAACAGGGAATTCTAATGGAAGTGATTTTGTAACTGAGTATAGCAGGTACTGACACAGCTAATTCATGCGAAGACATACCAAATCTTTCTTTCTGTCTGTCTTCTATACAATAGAGACTCTGTGATGATAGGCATCTATTTGAAATCAGGAGGAAACCTCAGGTTAAGTCATACATGCAGCAGTTAACTGTGACTTTCTTAGCATTTGCTAGTTTACAGTAGAGTAGAGTTTTGTAGAAATTTTATTTATGAATTAAAATACAGGGCAGTTGAATTTGATGTGGTATTGTAAGTATTCTGCCCTTTCCCACACTAACCTGAACTTCTCAAATCTAAAATGCACAAGGGAACAATCATGCATGTATTGGAGAACTGCATTTATGCTTCTGCATATAGAATTTCACTAGTTTGGACTATTTAAATATTGTTTACTGCACTTTACCTACTGCAAAGAATATATTTGCTGAGTTTATTCACGTGTTTTCATCCAGCAAAGTTGCTGTGTAGCTGTCTTTTAGGCTTGTAATGTGCATCTATCATATGTTAGCCCTGATGCAATGTAACCTGACTGCTCTTGCAGTAGCTTTCAATTAGGTCATAAATGAGGATACAGTGAATGAAATCAAATGCTAAGATTGCACTGGAGACTGCTTCAGATTTTTCATTTCACTAGTCTTGGTGTCTATTTTAGATCTGTGTATGAATATTGAAGAAACTACATGTCATGCAGTTGCTTAAAATCTGAGATGCTTAAGCAGTGGGTTTATTTGCTCCATTTGAAACACTGTTGCAATAGTTGCTAAAGATTTTGAAGTACTTTACCATTTGTGGATAGGTCAGGGGACAAGAGGCTCAGTTTGAAAAGTGTTTGCTGAAAATCTGCTGGAACTGTGTGCATCACTGGGTGGAGAGGAATAGTCCTAGAATTTTGATGTGCAGAATAAAACGGTTAAGGCTTATTGCTGAATAATGTGGGAGTTAAAAATGAGATTCCACAGAGGTAGTGAGAAGACCTGGCTATGTTTTAGTACTCCTTAAACTTGTGTTGGTTCTAGACTTGCAACTTACAAAGAGAATAGCAAAGTGGTTGTTGGCATATCATACCTGTGCTGCTGCTGCTTTGTATTGAGAAGATTTCCTTATTCTAAGCCCAAGGCTGGTGACATTTAGGTCTGAAACTTCTCTGAAATCTTTTCTGAAATATTTGTTCTTGGTCTAGAAATTAATTTTTGGGCAAGCTAGAACATCCATTCAGCTGTTTGGTTTGCAACAGCACAGAGTAACGTTTTCAGTGTTTATTGTGGCTGTCTTGTGCTCACATAATTCAAGCAGTTTAAGTTCCAAATTTCACATGCATGTACTGAATATAGTATATTGGGCGTGTGCAGTACCTTTTCCTTACATGAGTACTTATCCAGACTTACATTTTGAGAACCCCATAATCTGCTTTATAAGCTAAAGATGGCCCCTTTCCTGCAGAGTATGGAAACTAAATTATATCTGTGCACTGCAATACATAGAAGCACTTGATTAAGTGATTAGATATTGAAATACATGAAGACAGTATATTGCTCAGAAGTCCTCCCATATTAGACCTTCCCAGTGCTGGCAAATGTGAAAGGACTGTGTAAACCCCACTGCCACTGCCCTTTTCTGTCTCTCTCTTTTGAAAGGTATTAAAAGCTCAAAAACACTGTTAAAGCAGTGCAAAAACTGAGATTTTAATTGCCCACCAAAAAAAGAGGGAAGGAATTGAAAGCTGTTGTTCCCACAACAACCAGAGCTCTGTCATAATGGATGTAGAAAGCATTGGGGAAATCAGATATACAGTAATGAAATATTTATATGTGCAAGCAGCCATTTTATTCTCCATGGAAACTATAACTTTCTACAAAGTTAGAACTTTTATTTAAGGGGGCCAGATGGCGCAGTGCAGCTACTTTGCTTCACATAGCCTAAAATAACTGGTGTGGGGAGATCACTCCAATGTAAAGCTGATCCTCTGCTGACATAGGTAATGTGCGGCTCTGATGGCACTCCCTCTCCCTGTTGCCCCATTTTCTGTAATACAGAAGCATGCATGGGAGAAGGTGGTATGCCTGAAAAGCAATTATACTCTGTTATTTCGCAGCTGTGTTTTCTGCCCCATGCAGCTGGTCTAAATCTGATCAGTTCTTCAGTCCTTATGTTGCTCTAACCCAGCACACAGGCTCTTTTACAGAACGGCAGCTGGATCAGGGAGGAGCGACATGATCCTTAAGCAACCTTTTCATCCCTCTCACCTTGTACTCTCCTGATCAGCTGGACTGCTGGATCTGGCCTAGTCTCAGTCTTAACACTGCATTCATATAGGTTTTATGAAGTACATAGAATTTTTCTTTTTTTATTTTATAGTGAATTCAGCAGGGTTTTATTATTTAGACTGCCTTACTGCTAGACCATTTGTGACAGTCCTTATTTAACATCTTGTAAAGTAACTTTTCCCATGGTCGTACATGCTAGGCTTTGTGAGTGTCTTAAGAGTGCTGAGGTACAAGAATTGGTTAGATAAAAGAGTAGTTAATACAGATTACATCGACTTTTCAAATAGGTAATAGAACTACATAGATCCGATCAGATTTTGGGTTTACCATTGATACTGTCTGAACAATATTAGATAGTGTTAATTTGTGATTCCATATTACAACAAAAGTTAGCAAATTCTTTAATTCTCTCAGGTTTGACTCCAAAAATTATCACATGGGTGGAGTTTCACTTACCCATCTCCATTTAAACTAGGCAGTTAGATAAGACTGAACTGAAGCAACTTGTTCTAAATATGGTGACTTGTTAGACTGCATTTATTGTGCAAATTAGCTTACATCCTGCAAGATCAGCAGAAATGTTTAAGGTTTACTTAAAGGGAAGTGGATTAAATTAGGTGATTTTAATTACATGAATTGCATACCTATCAGTAATGAGATTAAGGTATTGGATTTGTTACCCATTGCGCTATAGAAGGCTGTCTTCCTATGCCCATAAAGTGAATAAGATAATTGCAAGTGGAGATTGAGCTAAAACCACCCCAAATTTCATTTGCAAGTTTTGTTGCCGCTGGAGTATGTTTAGAGTCAGATATCGCTTCTCTGCTAGTCCAGAAAGCAAATTTTGGCCTATTTTAAACAGCTGAAGGGAGAAGGAGAACACTTACAATGGTGCTACTTCAGAGTAAAACTGAAGTAATGCAGTAATGAATTACGGCTGAAGATTCCTAGTTTGTCTACAGTGGGTGCAATTTGTATATGCCAGCTTAAATCAATCCCTTAAATAAAGTTTTTTGCAAACTCAATGAATTAACATATTAAAATTTCTCTAGTGTTTGGGACCCAGTTTCACTACTCTTAGAGGGGTTGCTTTAGAATGATTGTGTTATGGAATTACTGTAGTTCTAGGTCTCTCTTAAATGAGTGCTTTTAATTTCCAGTCAAGGTATCTGATTTTTGGGTAAAGAGGAACTTTTAATTCTTTTTTAAAAATCAGTAGCTGCAAGAATGAACTTTTTTTCTTCTCTGAAATATCTACAGAGTTTGACTGCTACAGGTCTATCATTACTAGCTCTGATTTGTTGAATGTAGTCTGGAGCAGCCATCAATAATTCCCCCTTGAATTGTTGTTAAATTCAAACCTTGGAAGAAGGAAAAACAGTTGGGAGATGTTGTGCCAGGGTGAACCTGAATCTTTTCACTCTAAGGAGACTTGAGATTGGCCACTAAAATATTAGTTAATTGAATAGCAGTAGGCCAGTTCACCAATTCCTTTTAGTTAAGAGTTTGAATTATGAGCTAATAGCTCTTTTATGTCAGGATTTCAAGCTGGCTGGAGTCTTCTTAAAGAAAGACTTACTTTTAGTTCTTAGATTAGCTTGCAAATACTCTGGCAGTTCATGTGTATCTGACACTGATATACTGTAGGTAACAGGAAGGAATAAGACTTCCTGTTATGTATTACAGGGAGTATGTTAATCATCTAGTGATAAATATATACCAATTAAGACTATTTAAAGTAGAATATTTATGGTGGCTAGTCTTAAAAATATTGTGCTTTTGGTTGATCTCCGTTTCTGTTCTTTCAATAAAGCATTTTGGTTTTTTTTTGATTGATCCATCAAGGAAAGTAAATAGTTGAGGTAGAGTGGAAGATTCATGATAAAGAAGCAGTTCAGAAAGACATTTCTTGATTAGGTTCCTTAATGTGAAATCTGTAGTTGGTCGGCAGTCCTGATAACAGAATGCTTTTTAAAAAATAAATAAACCGGCATGAATCTGATGATAATGAACATGAAGGATTAATCTGCTAGAGACAGATATGGTGCAGGTACTGGATTTTCTGCACAGCTCAGTCTCCAACTATTTCAAATTGCCTCATCTCTGTTAATCTAGACCTGGGCCTTTTGAACCAAGACTTTCTTGTGTAAAAATGGAGACTTTTTTTGGCTAGAACAGGGGTGGACAAACTTTTTTTGGCCTGAGGGCCGCATCAGGGTTCCAAAACTGTATGGAGGGCCAGGTAGGGAAGGCTGTGCCTCCCCAAACAGCCTGGCTCCTGCCCCTATCCACCCCCTCCCACTTCCTGCCCTCTGACTGCCCCCCTCAGAACTCCTGACCCATCTAACCCCCTCTGCTCCTTGTCCCCTGACTGACCCAACGCCTATCCATACCCCTGCCCCCTGACAGGCCCCCCAGGACTGCTACGCCTATCCAAGCCCCCCGTCCCCTTCCCGCCCTTCCTCGAACCTCTGCCCCATCCAACCGCTCCCTGTCCCCTGACTGCCCCCTGGGACCCCTTTCCCCTTATGCAGCCCTCCTGCTCCCCACTCCCTTACCATGCCACTCAGAGCAGCAGGACTGGCAGCCGTGCCGTCCAGCCAGAGCCAGCTGCACCACCGTGCATCCTGGCAGGAGCTCGCAGCCCCACTGCCCAGAGCACTGGCAGCACAGTGAGCTGAGGCTTGGGGAAGGGGGGACAATAGGGGAGGGGCTGGGGGACAGCCTCCCCAGCCGGGACCTCAAGGGCCAGGCAGCACGGTCCCACAGGCTGTAGTTTGCCCACCTCTGGGCTAGACCAATGTCCAGGAAAGTTTAGGACGAGAACACAAATTTGTTTTAACCTAATCAAACTGATCTTGGATCCTTTGATTCAAACTTGATTTGAACCTAGATCTTAGGAGTTCATAGGAAAGAGGGAAAAAAAACCCTTTTTTTGGGGGTGGGGGGAACCCAAAATGTGATTAGATGCCTAATTAGAGGCCACTTTGCTTTCTTTCCACTCATTAGGATGGCTTTGTGAAGCCATCCTAATCAAGGTCAGAGGTGTATAAATGTTGTTACAGAGGCTGTGGCTACGCTAGAGAGCGTACAGTGGTGCAGCGCCACGGCTGCAAGCTCTCTAGTGTAGCTGCTCTAAACAGACGGGAGCGAGCTGTCCCCTCGGTTTAAATACTCTAGCCCCTGCAAGTGGCAGTAGCTATGTCCTCGGGAGAAGCTCTCCTGCCAACATAGCGCTGTCCACACCAACACTTAAGTTGGCATAAGTTATATCACTCGGGGGTGGCTAATTCATGCCTCAAAGTGACATAACTTATGTTGACTTAAGTTGCAGCGTAGCCATAGCCAGAGTTATAATAAATTATTACATTTCAAATAAAGACATAATCTGACTGCAAAAACTGCATGTCCTCCTTTATCACTTGCATGATAACATGAACTTTTGAGCCCTAGTTTGAAATTAAAAACTTCAACATTCACGTATCTTCCCCCCTCATCCCCACCTCTCCTTTTTCCTTGAACATGTATATCCACATTTATCACTATAATAGACTTCTCCTCAAATTTCTACCACCAAGGAATCTGAGCTACAAGAACTGAACAGTCCTCTGCCAAAATGAAGGGTATTCATATTCTAACAGATGTGAATTGCCTCCAGTGATTGCACAATAAGTATTCTATTAGCCTGACTGCATAATAGTAGCATGCACATGCATAGAAATAGTATTTTTTGGTGTGAGGGGGAGAATATTTAGCAAAGAGAGCTAACACATTCTTTACAACAACTGGGATGGCAGTATTACTGGCTTTGGCCATTGATCAGACAGCCTCCAAAGATAAAGAATACAAGAAAAGACAGTTTTTACTTGAGCAGTAACAAATGCAGAAATCAGTTCATGAGGACTGGCCCTCTGGGAGGAGTTTTTAGTCTGAGGCACAGTGTCTAGGCAGTTTAGTCATCTATCTAAAGAAAATGTCCTGAGGTGTGGCAATTACTACTATGAGAATAAAACAAAGAAAAAAGCATTGCATAGAGATACTTTTAATAAATGATCGTTTCAGTTGAATGCACTGTGTGCTAGCCCATCAGATCAGTATATGAATGTTCAATGTTCCATTTAACTTGTAACTTAATTTGTAACTTCCTACATTGTATTGTATTTCTCTGGAAGACAGTGCCACTGACTCTTCCCCTTTGTGGTCAGGAAAACACAACTTTATTGCTTCTTTCATTTGGGCAGGTAAGTAGGTTTGATGGGGAAGGTGTTTATTAAAGATACATGATGCAGACAGTCAACTTTTTCACTGCTTCTGACCTTGAAGCTTCACTTTGACATACCAGCAATGGAGATATTGCTGTTTGGAAATATTGTATCTCCGTATTATATTGTCAGAATATCGATATTTTATTGTCAAGCAATGGAGAATACTTGGGTATCTGAATAGAAATCTGTTAAGCATGTTCAAGCTAGATCTTTTTCTGTGGGTTATTTCTGTGGAAATCCCACAATGGTCAATCCCGAGGATTTAAGAGAATAAAATCCCTATCTGACTTGTAAATACTAGCATCAGTGCCATTAATAGTGAGTTGGGACATGCCTTCCACCCCGTTTAAGCCTCATGGTAAATTATATAATAGGAATAATCGCTAAGAGTATGGGGGGTGGCTCTTGTATCCCTTAGTAAAACAGCGGCAAGGCAACTTCTTAATCTTCTCTTGCAGTTTAGATATGACCTGTATAATGTAGCTGTACAGTATCTCAAATGCTTTTTTTCATGTCTTTACTTTTGGAGGTTTATAGTTAGCAACTGAGGCTGTAAAAAGACTGAAGGCTGTTCTTGCACATACACCACACAGTCAATAAAAACTGAGGCTTAGCTGTAACCACCCAAAATTGGCTGGGTCTTAGCTGATGTTGCACTTTGACTCTTTGCTTAACTTGTAGTATTTACTAATTTTTGGTGCAATACTGTGCGTTATTTCTGTTGTCCCCATTCTTTGCTCCTGTCCATATTAATCCTGGCAATAGGAGTAAATGAAAGCTGATGTCTTCATATTTGCTGGGTGTTTGAGATTAAAAGAACAACTAAACTGCTTTTCAGAAGGCAGCACATGTGAAAACACCTTCTGCAGTGCAAAATGTTGTTTCCAGGCGACATTATGGCTGAATGTGACCAGCAGACTGCACTGTGATCATCTTTTTAACAGGATCTCCAAAATGGTATGCTTCCAACTTCAATGCTTCTAGGTTCTTCATATTAAAGTGCCTAAAGAAGTAAAATTACTTACATTTTGTGGATCTAATCTGCTCCTTGGCTGCATCTGTCCAACCCCGTTCAAACTAGTGGGGTTACAAAAGTATAACTGAGTGCAGAATTTAGCCTAGTAGTCTTTAAACTAGTGGTCTCCAGCCTTTTTATGCACAAGATCATTTTCTGAATTTACGTGCAACCCAGGATCTTCCCTGCCCTGCTCACTCCATTCCAACTCCCTCCATTGCTTGCTCTCCTCCACCCTCACTCATTTTCACTGGGTTGGGGTTTGGGAGGGGATGCAGGCTCTGGGCTGGGGCCGAGGGTTTTGGAGTGTGGGAGGGGGCTCCAGGCTGAGCCTGGGGCAGTGGGTTGGGGTGCAGGAGGGGGTGAGGGTTACAAGCTTCTGGGAGTGAGTTTGGGTGCAGGAGCGGGTTCTGGCCTGGGACAGTGTTGGGTTACAGGAGGGGGTTTGAGGTGCTGGCTCTGGGAGGGGGCTCGGCTGGGGCAGTTGGTTGGGGTACAGGAGGCGATTTGGGGTACTGGCTCTGAGAGGGGGTTCAGGGCTGAGGCAAAGGCTCAGGGTGCAGGAAGGGGTATGAGGAGGTAGCTCTGTGAGAGGGCTCAGGGCTGAGGCAGTTGGTTGGGGTACAGGAGGGGGTATGGGATGCTGGCTCTGGGAGGGGGCTGGAGGTTGGGGTGCGAGAAGGGTACGGGCTTCCACCGGGCAGCACTTACCTTGGGTGGCTCCCTGTTGGCGGCGCAGCAGGGCTAAGGCAGGCTCCACGCTGCTCTCGGAAGTGGCCATCATGTCACTATGGCCTCGGGGAGACGGGGGGGAGGCTCTGCACACTGCCCCTGCCTGCAGGCACTGCCCCCGCAGCTCCCATTGGCCGCAGTTCCCCATTTCTGGCCAATGGGATCTGTGGGGGCAGTGCCTGCAGGCAGGAGCAGTGCATGGAGACACCTGTCCCTCCTCCCCTGGGGCCTCGGGTGTCCTGGCCACTTCTGGGAGCGGCGTGGGGCCAGGGCAGGGAGCCTGCCTTAGCCCAGTGCGCTGCTGGACTGTTAGCGGTGCAGGGGTGAATGCTCATTATAACATACCCACATAGCAGAGTGTTTAAAGCTCTGGTCACCAGCCAGGAGATCGCAATCAACTGGCAGAGGCTCCAGGATCAACCACTCGATGGCGATCTACTGGTTGGTGATCACTGCTTTAAACACTTTGCTGTATGGGTATATTACGGTGGGAATTCACTCCGGAGTGCCCTGGTGTGGAAACACAATTGGTTCTGTGCCTCAGTTTCCCTTAGTGGGCTTTCAGAATACTCAGTGAGGCTTGTATATAGTGAACAGTGCCCCTTCATGGGGTCTAGCTTGTTTAATTAACTGCCAAACATATGTAAACAAGCCTGCTGCTGCTGTAAGTCCCCAGGCTTGTCCACTGCCTGGATCTTTGCTGTCTCTCATATGCTGACTCATGGTGTCTCCCAGGCCTCCCTTCCTGGGGAGTTGTGTAGTCTCTCCTCTTGAGCTTACTCTCTGGGCTTGTCTACATCACAAAGTTGCAGCGCTGGTGAGGGGGTTACAGCGCTGCAACTTAGGAGGTGTACACATCTGCAGGGCATCACCAGCGCTGCAACTCCCTGTTTGCAGTGCTGGCCGTACTCCCGTTTTGTCTCGGGTGTAGAGGATCCAGCGCTGGTGATCCAGCGCTCGTAATCAAGTGTAGACACTTACCAGCGCTTTTCTTGACCTCCGTGGAATAAGCAGGTATCCCAGCATACCTGAGGAAGCCTCTCTGGTAATCAAGCAGGTCTCCTTCCTCGGTTTGCTCTCGCGTTCCCCGAACCCCCGTGCAAGCAGGTCTCCTTCCCTGCGGTTTGCAGGGGGGTTCGGGGAACGCGAGAGCAAACCGCGGGGAAGCGGGTCTCCTTCCCCGGTTTGCTCTCGCGTTCCCCGAACCCCCGTGCAAGCAGGTCTCCTTCCCTGCGGTTTGCAGGGGGGTTCGGGGAACGCGAGAGCAAACCGCGGGGAAGCTGGTCTCCTTCTCCAGTTTGCTCTCGCGTTCCCCGAACCCCCCTTGAAGCCGCCCAACAGCGCTGCAGTGTGGCCACATCTAACACCACTTGCAGCGCTGGTTGCTGTAAGTGTGGCCACTCTGCAGCGCTGGCCCTGTACAGCTGTACTAATACAGCTGTAACAACCAGCGCTGCAAAACTGTAGATGTAGACATACCTAATGTGTTCTGAGGCTATTCCTCTCTCTCTCTCTCTGGAAGCTTCTGCTCTCTAGGGAGATGCCCCTGGATGTAGCTTCCTACCCAGTTTTCCTAAGAAGCTCTCTCCCTGGGAGCTTCCTCTGTTCTCTGGGCTCCTGTCTGAGTCCTCATAACCCTTTAGGGTCCTCAGAGTTCCTTAACTAACTGCTGCTCAGCCATGTATCCAGTTAACTATGCACAGGTGGATCTGGACTGGCTGGTTCTCCTTAGAAGAGACTTAACTGGGGGCTAGCCCTGGTGACAGAGTACTAGTCAGTTACTGTTACAGGAGAAGGTAATGCCATCGGGATAGTGTTTCTCATAGGCAAAGAGTAATGAAAACATTGTAGTTTATGAAAACACTGGTTAAGACATTACATTTTTTTTGACTATACCAGTAGTTCTCAAACTTTTGTACTGGTGATGCCTTTCACGTAGCAAGCCTCTGATTGCGACCCCCTCCCTTATACATTAAAAACACCTTTTTATATATTTAACACCATTATAAATGCTGGATGCAAAGCGGGGTTTGGAGTGGAGGCTAACAGCTCGCGACCCCCCATGTAATAACCTTGTGACCCCCTGAGGGGTCATGACCCCCAGTTTGAGAACCTCTGGACTATACTGTTGTGCATCCATCCCAATTTTGCTTAATTTTCTTCAGGATACTGAAGCTGTGCTGAAAATTATGTGAAGTAAAGCTAACAGGCTTCAATCAATCAATAAAACCCTTCAAAAAAAACCTCAGTATTTTAAATATTTCTGTCTTGGAGAAACAATATTGACATTCTGTTAAAACTCTAAATAGTAAGATATTGGGGTAATTTTAAGGGTTAATTGCTTTTTTGGTGATGGTAAATTTAAGACTGAGATTGTTCAATTGAGATTCACATGTAATTGGGCCTACGTTATCTATTCTGCTAGTGAGTTAAAATGAAACATTGCAAAATACTTGTTTTAAAATATAAGCTAAGCATTGATTCTTCTAGATTGGGATTTTAAATTTCTTTAATCCTTTTGGTTGTTGAATTCAGTTTAATATGCCAAAAGGATAAACAGAAGTCTGTGTAGGTTTGTTCTAACTTAAAACTTTTTTAACCTGTTTGGGAAAACCACTTCTGAAGTGAGTTATGTATATTTATTCTAATATGCTAGTACATGCAGTTACTTAAATATTGATTGTCATTTTATTTGCCATGCCTTTCCCCAAAGCCAGTAAATTGCAGATTTTCTTCAGAATGCCTCTCTTATACAAAGTACTTACAGCTTTTCAAATTTAATTGCCAGTTCATTCTTTCTCGCAGCTGCACATTGTATCATGATACATGTTACCTCCTATATTTTATGCCGTTTGTAGGTAGCAGACATCCAGGCACAGAATGTTTCAATGAACAGCCAGTCTTGCGGTGCTATAGATGCTACTTATGGTTGGAAGAGCTAAGTTTGACAAAGTTTCTGGAACCAAAATTGCAAGTTGAAGTTGTTGAATGTCTTAGAAAGTATGGATTCATAACTGTGAGGAGTCTTGGGAAGTGATTTCCCTTCTCTCTGGATGTTCTAGTAATTGTTCTTTGTGACACTAGCAGTTTTCTCAGAGAAAACTGCATATAATATCAGTCCTTTAAATACGTTTTAATAATACTGGCTAAGTGAATTTTCCTGTAATATTTTAAACTTTTTCTCCTCACTTTCATTTTCTCAAAGCTATAATTTCCCTGTAAATAGACTTTACCTAATGCCTTTCTTTATACAAATGTGAAACTACTAATAAAGGTTACTTAATGTTTTACTGACATTTTAACCTTTTAATAGAGATTTTAGCTATACACTGTTTGATGTACCTCAAAACCATATTTAAAAACTATTGTTTAACACCTTACTCAAAACACCAGCACGTACCAGTAGAGTGTATAGCTACATACAGAGTACATACTTGGGCTGGAGAAACCCAAAAAATTAATTCTGGCAAAGCTTGTAAAACTCTGGCAGCTGTGTTTTCTTCTCTCACTCAAACAGGCTCATTTTAATTACCAAGAATGAAAAGCTAAGATTTTGTCCATTTGTAAAAGTTGTGCTACAGATAAAACTGACACATGGGGAAAGCTCTACTTCCCGTAGCTGATGATGAATTTATGCTCTGAAGAAAATGAATTAACACTTGTAATTTTCACTAGTGTAACAGCAGATGCTGCTGTTCATAAAAATATCAAATTGATTTTTTAATCACAAACTATTTGCCTCAAATTTATCCTGCAGCCCTGGGTTCCACAGGTTAATTTCATATTTTGTAAAACATTTACATTTTTTCTTTTGTATTTGTTATATTTTAGTTTTGAGTGCCTTTGTCATAAATATAAAGGGAAGGGTAACCACCTTTCTGTATACAGTACTATAAAATCCCTCCTGGCCAGAGGCATGAAGTCCTTTTACCTGTAAAGGGTTAAGAAGCTCAGGTAACATAGCTGGCACCTGGCCAAAAGGACCAATAAGGGGACAAGATTCTTTCAGATCTGGGGAGGGGGGAAAAAGGCTTTGTTTTGTCTGTCCTTTGTCTGTCCTGTGTGCTTGCCGGAGACAGATCAAGAAGGCAAGCAATCCCACTCAATTAGAATTAGTAAGTAATAATAAGGAAATACATTAGCTTACTTTTATTTTGGCTTGTGATTTTCCTTGTCTAGAGGGAGGTTTATCCCTGGATTTGTAACTTTAAGGTTTTGCCTAGAGGGGAGATCCTCTATGTTCTTGAGTCTTTTGTTATTCTCTAAAGTACTTACCATCCTGATTTTACAGAGGTAATTCTTTATCTTTTCGTTAATTAACATTCTTCTTTTAAGAACCTGATTGTGTTTTTTTTCATTGTTTTGAGATCCAAGGCTTTGGGTCTGTGTTCACCTGTACCAATTTGTGAGGATATTATTGTCAAGGCTCCCCAGGAAAGGGGGTATAGGAGCTTGGGGGATTATTCTCAAGCCTGCCCAGAAAAAGGGGTGTAGGGACTTGGGGGATATTTGGGGAAGGTAGGGCTCCAAGTGGCCCTCCCTAAATGTTTGTTTAAATCACTTGGTGGTGGCAGTGTTACTTAATCCAAGGAATAGGGGAGTTTTTAACCTAAATTGGTAGAAATAATCTTAGGGAGTCTTCATGCGGGCGGGTCCCCACGTCTGTACCTAAAGTTCAGAATGGGGAGGGAACCCTGACAGCTTTGTATTATGGATTGGGGTAAATGGGAGCAAATGACTAGCCGTTCTCTGTTCAAAGGGCTGAAACAGGAGTCAGACAAAACTCATATTTAATTAGACCATTAAAATTAATTTGTGCTCCTTCAATGATGTGGCCGTACATATGAGTGTGGATTTATCATGGAAGTGAAATTAAGCATCTTTTGTGCAACTATTCCTTTTTTTGCAAAATTTGTTATGAATTAATCTTAAAACTGAAAAACATTTCATACTTAAATATTCATATGTAGTTTGGTGAGCCCAGTCTTAGCAGCAGTGTGGTGGTGGTGTAACAACCTGTAAGTGAAACAACCTGTGAATGACTTTTGAAACCTGCTTAGTGAAGTGCCTGTTTTTTAAAAATAAAGATAGAGTGAACGTTCTTTAAATTTTCATTTGTAATCTAAACTGAAATATTGGTAAGGAATCTTAGAAAAATTGTATTTAAATAATTTGTGGGGGTAGGCTCTTTTTGGTTAATAAATGTTAAATTTATCCCCAATTATGGACAGGTAATTGCATTCTTCATTCTATTTCCCCATGCTAATTTTTCCCGTATTGTTACTTACACCTTCTTGTAGACGTCTGAAATGGGCCATCCTGATTATCACTACAAAAGTTTTTTTTCTCCTGTTGATAATAGCTCACCTTAATTGATTAGTCTCGTTAGAGTTGGTATGGCAACCCCCATTTTTTTCATGTTCTCTGTATATATCTGTCTTCCTACTGTATTTTCCACTGCATGCATCTGATGAAGTGGGTTTTAGCCCACGAAAGCTTATATCGAAATAAATTTGTTCATCTCTAAGGCGCCACAAGTACTCCTTGTTCTTATTCTTCATACTATTGTCCACAGATCTGTTACTTCAGCCTGCTTGCAGCTGAAGACAGAAGCAGACCTGTCTTGATCCACCAACTGAAGGTCCCTCCATTTTTTTTTCTTATCCCCTCAGTGGTAGGCAACTCAGCCAAAGCTCTTTGTTCAGAGTTGTTTGGAGGGAAATTCCAAAGTTCACTTCAGAGTTTTAGATTAAGAATTTCGTTCAATAATATGACTGATTCCCAGCCAGGGACATCATCTCCTCAGCTCCACTTCTCCTTCTGAGGCATTTGTAGGGGCTGGGGCCCCTGCATTCTTCAGGGAGTGAGCAAGCAAGCTAGGCTGAGAGGCCAGAGGCAAAAAGAACCCTCTGTGTATTCTGCTCTCCACCCTATTAACTCATTTGTGGGGGTGGGGAGGCTCAGCTGGCAGGCTGCAGTTTTCCCCCTCACAGTAGATTTGAGTTATTCTGGCTGTGGAAGTTCTCAACTGAATGGAACTTCAGGATGTGGGGCATTCCACTGCTGCTGGTGCCTGACATCTGATTCTGCGTCCATCCTGCAAACAGGCTGTAATACCCATTGTAACGAATTTGTGAACTTTATTACTCAAAGAATGAATTTTTCACATAATAGGAAAATGTATTCCTGCTTGTTTAATGATTGGAACCTCCCTTCCCAACACATGCAAAGTTTGCATTAGTGTTATTCAACTAGCGCTAAGGAAAGTAGGCAAATTCTTGGCCACTTAAGATTTCCCTGTTGTATCATTTGCCCAGTTAAAGAGCATCACTATAAAGCTGATGGAATTCTTTGTGCATGAGTACAGCTAGATTTTGAAAATGTTCTGACCTTGGAGAGCCACAAAAGGAGAAGAGGCAGCCTTGTTTGTCACTGTAAAGTGAGCTGGTCTGTGAACCTCTGTCCTCTTCCAAACAGAGTGTAAGATCTGCTCTAGTGTTTTTCTTCTGCTGGTTCAACTAGCAGAGCTGTTTCTTTTACTTCACTAACTTTTGTATTTGGAAATCATTCAGCCTGTTCAGCATTCCTCTTGCTGTGGTGAGAGATGCTCTTGGTTAAGAGGAAATGGGAATGAAAATGGACATGAAGTCCTGGTTGTTTTATAAATTAAACATATAGAGATTCAGGAAATAGTGAATAATCAAACTTCTGTACAAAATAACAGTGCGACTTTCAGGTCTGTAGTCCGAGCTTGCAGGACTAACTATGTCTATACAGTTCCTAGAGGACTGTGTGCACAATCTGTTAACTTTTAGATTAAGCAATTCATACTTTAAAATGATCTTAATCTCAAAACTGATACAATTCTCAGATTGCTTTCATATCTCCATTACCAGGCTAATGGAGCAAAAAAACCCAAACCACTAAAATTTATGCTCTGTCACAGAATTGCAAAATGCTTATTTAGTCACATGTGCATGCTTTGTATGGACATTAACCACCAGGCATTTGTTTGAATCCAGAGATTATAATGACAGCTGTTAGTTGCAACTTTTCCTGCTCTCAGAACAGGTGTGAGGACTGTACTTAACTGTAAATTATTTGGTGCTTGTTAGTCTAAAAGGCTGAATATTTTAAGTATTAGAACAAAGGAACTAAGAGTGCAGTCTTCTGGTAATCTGAAAATATTTCACTGACGAAAATCTCTCCCCCCAGTGTGGAGGTGTGGCTTTTAAAAATGAAAGCAAAATTTTTTTTTCTTGGCAAATGTAGTGGAGGAAGTGAGAAATAATTTTGAAATATGTTGAGCTAAACAGTGACTGGCATGTTATATCATATATAGACAAGCAGAACATAAGGTATATGATGTTGGGGGCTTTTTGGTCAGTTTTGGTTTAGTAAGACCCTATTCTATGTCACTGTAAGCAAGAAAGTAAAATGTTCTTGTAAAGAACAAGTGTGTGTGTTAGGAGGAACATTTTAAAGACGTTTAATTTGTTACATAATGGAAAATAGTTTTGGAAAAGAAACTGTTGGAAATCCTATAGGTTGTACTCACTATTTTTTAAAGACAGACTTTACCTACAACCATAAAAGCTTCAATAGTATGTTTTAAATGCACTTGAGAGTGAAAGAACAAAGTATGAGTATTAAACAATTTCAGAATAAAAAGTAATCTAATCTTATACAATTTTTGTTAAGGAAATGTCTATGTAGTAAGTGTTCTAATACTAATTATTTTAAAATAAATATACATACTTCCGTTTTGTGTTCTGTCTGGGCCAGGGGTGAAAGTAACTTATCAGGGGAGTCTGGGTCCTGGACAGGGTCAGGGAGAGGGGGGTCAGTGGCTCTAGGCCCCTGGAAGGGGCAGGCCCTCGGGTGGAAGGGGCGGGGCTGTGGTCCGACTCCCCCAGCCAGCCCTTCAGTGATTTAAAGGCTCCAGCGGTGATTTAAAGGGCCAAGGGCTCCGGTCGCTGCCAGGATCCCCGGGCCCTTTTAAATCGCTGGGCCCTGGGGCAGCTGCCTCTTTTTTGACTCTCTCTCCCCCTCCTACTCCCCCATCGTCGGCCCTGCCAGTACGGTCAGCTGTGTCTACTGGCAGCCACTTTCTGCTTGCTTTCACCCCTGGTCTGGGGCAAAAATAAATTTAGAATTCCAATACCAGCTGGAGAGCCGCAAGCTTTTGTTTTAAGAGTTAAAATAAGACTTGCCATCTGTAGTGTTGCAATATGTCTGCTTATATTTGTGCTAGCCAGCATTAAAAATCTGTAAATTGGGGGACAGACTAAAACATAAATACACATCTTGACTCTGAAGTAATCGTGTAGTAGGGGAGATTTGAAGGATGGAGTGGTAAATGTTTGGCTGAAAATGAATTGGCATGTATCTGCATTGGGCTTGCAAAGTTTCATACTCTAAATTTCTCTCCATTATGAACACTGGCTATTTTTTCTTCACTTTCTGTTGATCTTTCTTTGATTTATGACCCCTTTAAAGTGTGACTCTAGTATGAAAGGTGGCTTTAAAGTGGCACTGGAATTCCTTGATATCCGTCTATGCCTTCCACATAAAATTTTACTCATTTTAGAAATACAAAAATCTCTTCATGAACCAGAAGCCAGAAATGAATGCAGCTCGATTTCTCATAGCATTGTAGTAATGCTATAGCTAACAGGAGTAAGAAGTTGTGAAAATTTATTTGTTTTGTTGGAGCAGTACGTTTCTATAACTAAGAATAAACAAAAGGAGCAGATCTCCTGAGTGAGGTACCATTTTTACGTAGTCATTCTAATGTTCTACACAATTTGTGTTGATAAGTTTCAGCAGAATGAAATACTTTTTTGCATTTGGATAGTTTTTCTATCAGTGTCACACTTTAATATTTTCACTTATTTTGGCTTATATATAGTGTATGAATAGTGACTTAGTGTATGAGTAAGTGATACTTCGAATGCCTCAAAAGACCTCTGTGTGCTTTACAAAAATTAGTTTATCCTGAACACCCCTCTGAGTTAGAAGTATTCTTATCCTCATTTTTACAGATGGGGAAACCGGGGCACAGAGGTAAAGTAAGTCTCCCAAGGTCATAAGGAGTTTGTGGTAGAGCCAGGAACAGAACTAAATAAATCCGGTGACTTTACTACAAGATCATCTTTCCTTCTGAATGGGTGCTTTAGAGTTAATAGGTTGCCATGGCTTGACAGGGGTAGATAGAGAACACCAGAACTGTTAATTTTTTTTTCAGCTAAAAGGCAGCAGGGGATAGAAACAAAAACAAAATGACTTGTCAACAAGCTATGGCACAGGTAGGTTGATGGGTGGATTGATTTGTGTGTGTGTGTGTGTGTGTGAGAGAGAGAGAGAGAGAGAGAAAAAAGCAACCCTACAGCAATTGTGGCACTCTGTCTTGATCACTGAGACCCAAAAGATCATGGTAAATTTGAGCTCTTTTTAAACAATATTTAAAGAACTGAAGAAACTTTATTCAAGCAATTGAAAATAATGCCTTTCTGAAGCTTGAAGAATGTCAGTTTACAAGCTGCTGTCGGCCAAGAGGAGCTGCAGAACTTGAAAAGAAAAGCAGGAGAATATAACACTTGCATCTATATTTTGAATACAGTATTGTACATTGTTCCTAAATACATTTATCTAATAGTTATGGAGTGAGTACATGACTCTCTCCTGTATGCAAAGTTGATTGTAGTCTGAATGGAAGGTTTATTCTATACTACAAACTTTTGCTGATGTAGCTTTGTTGGCTAGAGGTGTGAAAAAAGTCACATCCCTAACTGATGTAGGTGGGTGTTGTGTAATGTTAAAAACTCCTGACTGTCAGAATTTGTGCTTTGCTGGTACCGAGCATGCTCAGTAACATCTGTTGAAGCTGTTGCCCTGACTCTGTTCTTCCTGGGGATATCAATGTGCTCCCTGCTGCTGACAGGAGCTGCAGGGGCCAGACTGAATGCACAGGAGGATCTAACAATGGGAGACGGGGAAAGAGGAGAGAGGGGCTAAATCAGGGATGGGTAGGAGCTGGTGTTGAGAATGGAGTTGAAGCTTTGCCAGATAGCAGCAAAGGGGAAATCTATGGAATGGGGACGGGCAGAGGGGGTAACAGTTACTCCAGATGGGATGTACCATCTTTAGTGCCTGCAAAAATGGGGTCTTGGGGGGGCAGAGAGACTTTTTCCCCCCTTGAGGGATGGTTCATCTCATCATGCACTTCCTAGGGCTGTGATCTTAAAGGCACAATTCATCCCGGTGTCTGGACAAGTCAACTAACCATTCTTAGTTTGTGTCTGTATTAAAAGCTCATTGCAGTTCATGGTTTTGTCTTATCTGCTGTGCTGATTTCCTGAAGGGTACTGCCCTTTTCTTGCACGCCACTGTAAATGGAGTGTCACTCCTTTAATTAATTCATTTTTAAAGTGTTATTTTTAATACTCTTAGCACTTCATTTATGTTTAACAATGTGCAGGTAGATGTCATTATGCTATTTAATTGATATTTTTATAGCAATAATCCTTGAAAATATTCATGGCTGCTAGTAGCATCTGCAATCACATTTCAGCCTTTCTAGTGTACCGGCATCAGTATTTAATTCTAAATTTTTGCTTTTTCATTTTTTGTAATGCACAAGTTTATTCTTTGGGATCGTGTGACATCAAGACCAACTGACTTTCCTGGGTTGATGACAAAAATGCTTCTGTTTTCTATAATCCACCAACGGGGATTGCCTTTGTCAACTATTACTTTGCCTCTCTGTCCGACACCCTCGTCCTTTTTCACATGTAACCACTTGTGGGTAGAACTTGGCTCCCAAATAGTCACTGCAGGCCAGATTTTTAAAGGTTGAAAGAGTCAAGATGATTTTGAAAATCCTACTAGTCACCTACATTCCTTTAAAAATCTGCCCTTTAGAGTACTATACTATCTTATATGAAATCTTTCTCAAAGGTAAAGATTTACAGCCACAAATATTCAAAGACCATGACTTATGAACCTAAAATTCTTGAAATTAAAATAAATAAATACAGTTCTTTTAATTTGCCATTTTGTTTTTGAGCCTTTAGGGCACACTAACTTCATACTTTTTGTTATCTCTCCAAAGAATCCATACACCTAAAACGGTTGTACATTCCTGTATCATTCAGTACTATTTTGGACTTCCAGTAACATATTATTTCCCCATACCTTTGTAATTAAAAATTTATTCATCCTTTTTTCTATAATTCTCCATCCTACAAACACTGAAGTGCAGTTTATTTTTCTGTTGCTTCATTTGTTCATAAATGATTTTTCCTACTGAATTGTTTATACTTCTATTTGCATATTTTAATTTAATAGCCTTTTATGTATGCTATGTATTTTGTTATGATAGTTTTCAGTCATGTTCTTCATTCTGACAAGCTTACTGTTCAGTACTACCAAAATCAAGGATTTTCTTTTTAAGATGAATTACTCTGTTACTCTTTTGCATTGTTTGCCTTTTGGAGACATTAAAGTGCCTTGTCTCCATTGTGTTTTTACAGGGCTAATGCATATAAAGTGATGGCACTCTTGTCCCGTTAGAATTAATCAATTGAACCATGTTTTTGATGCTTAAACTGTAAAAATTCCTCTTTGATCACAGCATCTGCCTGTTTGCTAACCACACTTGATATAAACCTTATTTTGTACTAAGTATGTACTCCCCGAAAAATGTAACGTACAAACACAACATTTGTTGTGTTTACACTTTTCTTACATGATGAGGGTAATATTAATGAGTCTGTTATTGCAATATCTATAAAGGTGTGAGGAGACAGTATGATAGGCTGAAACAAAAAATATTTTCAACGTACTTGAAACATTGTGATGTTGTGCCTCAGCTGAGACACATCACCTGACCCGGAAACATCCATAAATGTGGTGCATCAGTTACTAGACAGGATCTGTCTTTGTTTCTGAAGCTGCATGGGATATTTCCATTGTAGGCCAGCACTTAGCAGGTCGCTCTCTGTTTCCTCACCTTATAGCTGAGCTAATCAAAGCTCAAGAGGCGGAAATGGTATAAATATATCTGCTGAAGACAGCCCTGTGACATCAGTGGCTGATCATTGCAAGAACATGCACAATGTATGCCTGAAAGGCACTTTGAGAAGTCAAGTCCAGTCCCCTGGGCTGAGGTGGGACCAACTAACTCCCTAGACCATCCCTGACATGTATTTATTTAACTTGTTCTTAAATAATTCCAGTAGTGCGGATTCCACAACCTCCATTGGAAGCCTGTTCCAAAGCCTAACTACCCTTATACTCAGTCTTTTTCCCCAATCGCTAATCTAAATATCCCTTACTGCAGATTAAGCCCATTACTTTTTGTCCTACCTTCTGTGAAAATGAACAACTGATGACCATCCTCTTTATAACCGCCCGTAACATGTTGAAAGAAAGCTCAGGGGAGGCATATTAACAATCTTTTCTCAAGACTAAACAGCCAGTTTTTTTTTTTTAATCTTTCCTCATGGGTCAGGTTTTCTAAACTGTTAATTATTTTTGTTATTCTCCTCTGGACTCCTGTTAATACACCCCAGAGTGGTATTAGCTTTTTTCACAGTTGGATATGTTGTTAACTCTTATTCAAGCTGTGATCCACTATAACCCCCAGTTCCCTTTCATTACTACTGCCTAGACAGTTACTCTCCATTTTGTAGTTATGCAGAGGAAAGGAAGTACTTTGCACTTGTCTCTGTTGAATTTCATCTTGTTGAATTCAGACCAATCCACCAATTTATCAAGGTCCTTGAATTCTAGTCCTGTCCTCCAAAGTGCTTGTAACCCCTCCCAGCTTGGTGTCATCTTCAGATTTTTATAAGCACACTCTCCACTCCGTTATCCAAGTCATTAATGAAAATATTGACTAGTACCGGACCCAGGACTGACCTCTGCAGGACTCCACTAGAAGTACCCTCCCAGTTTGACAGCGAACCAAGTTTTACTGTAGCTGGTGGTTAGGACATTCTGGTAGTAAATGGTGATGGGAGTACCCCCCGACCACTAGAACTTATTACCGCCTGCATCAGGAGATGGGGAAAGGTGAGAGCTAGCAAATTGTGATAGGCATGCCTCCATTCATCTCAATTTGCTACCCATGGACCACAACTACTACTGGTAGCAAATTGTAATGGTAGCAGTTTGTAACATTACACTGCTATTGCCAGCATATGATGCATCTCCAGTAGGGTGCTTTGCTGACATAGTTACATAGCAAAGACTCAGTAGTGTAGACAATCCCTAAGCCATTTCTCAGTTAGCATTATAAATGTAATACTATATGATGTGAAGTTTATACAGTCATAGATATTAGAGATAGCAATTCAATGCTAGGTTGTTGGCTATTGTACACTGACCTAAATGTAAGTGTATTTTAAGTATGCAGAGCTATGGAGTTTACATTGAGCCTAGAGTTTACTTTCCTTTTACATTTCATCATATTGCTGGTATTTATGCACTACTTCTTTTCACTATGCTAAATATTTTCACCCCCTCCTTGGTATATGTACGCTTCATATATGTTTCAACTTAAAATGTTTGGTATGCACTGTAGAAGTGCATTAAGTCTGACAAATAAAAGATGTTCCCACCCCAAGCAGGGAACTTACATTCAGATTTTGAGACAAGGTACATGTGTGATATGTGGACAGACATGTAGGGGAAATGAGGGCTGTAGAAATAAGATGAGGTTGTTGAAAATACTGATGTTTGCATCTTGATGTATAACCTGTGGGACTGTTCTTTGTAGACACTGGCCCCAACCCTGAGTTGTCACTTAAGCAAGTTGTGATTTACTTATTCTCTATTTAATCTTTATTCATATCAGTCCCGTCAGCCCCTTAACCGCTTACTTGTTTGTTTTTCCTCTGAACTCCCTGAAACTTGTCATCTTGGTGAGAAAGTGTCCAGGACTAAACTTGGTATTCCAGCTGCAGTCACACTAGAGCAGCGTGCAGCGGGATGAATACCTCTAGGATATGATGCCCCAATATATGCAGCCTAAAATTCCGTTGGCCCTTTTTTTATAGGGCCACATCCTATTGCAGACTGATATATTTGCTTATCACATCTCACTTGGCATTGCTGCTTTCTGCATTTCCCTCTCCACCTTCCCACCTCAAACAGATTTTGTTTGCTCATATTTTTCCCCAAAGATGAATGTCGCCATTTTTTGCCCATGTTTCTAATCTCTGTGTCTCTTTGTGGTGGTATATTTGATGTACTCGGAACTCCTCCCATTTAAGTATTCTCGGTCTGTTTCATTAGTGGGCTATTTATTCTGTCACTAATGGAGACAGGATTTAACAGATACTTACTGTACCCTACTAGATGCCTCTGCCTCTCATCTGAGAACTTCCAGTTTACCAGCCAACTTCCAAAATTCTGTCCACTCAATAGAGACAAGCCTTTTAGGATTCCCCAACTGCCTTCTATACTAGTGGATTGTAATCCATCCTCCAGGGTGGAAAAATTTAAATAATTTTAATAATCAAGTGGAAAGTCTCAAATTTAAATAGTTGATTTTAGTCCCTTTTCCGTTTGTACTTTGGTAATTTTCTACAGAAAACTGCATTTTCATTAACTGTTATAACAGTTAAAATGTCCTGATTTAAACTAAATAGAGCCTTTGCATTAGATTTGATATATTTTTGCTGGCTAGGAGGGTACCCTACAACTGAAGCAAGTATGTAGCTTAATATTTTCAGATTCTTAAGTGTACATTTTTACGATGTTAGAAAATGGTGAATGATATATTGCTTATATAATACAATTAACTTTTTGCTCATGATTTGTGTCAAGCTGCATTAAGATGGTAACTGGAATTTAATTAAACATACAGAACAGCATATAATAATTTTGCTTATTAAATAAAACAAACCGCTAATACAGTACATGAGCTGTTGTGCCACATTTATAAAGTTTTCCCCTAGATACTGACTTTCAGGTCAAGCATATTTCATTATATAGAAAAGCAGACTTAACTCAGTTTTTAATAGAAGCTCATGGATTCAGCATAATTATTTCTTGTTTAAATATTTTAAGAGATTATAATAGTTTAGGCCATAACATATTTTGTGTTAAATTCAGATTTCATTTTAAATAGGTTTATTTTTAAAAAGAAAAAAAATAATCAAATCCAATTTGAACAAAAAAAATCTGATTTTTTTCTTAAAAAGAACCCAAACCACCCCATCAGACTCCACTTACTAGATTTTAAAAACTCATCATAATTTAATTTATCTAAGCTAATACTGTAGATTTATGTGTAATGATTAGGGTTGGGAGAGCTGAGGAAAAGCAACTGTCTAGATATTATCTATTGAAATAAAATATTACATGATCCTTTTTATTTAGCTCCACACACATTATTCTACAAACTTTTTTTCAATACAGTATGAGATAAAACCACATATTTGTATCTTCACATGAATGCTATATTTTTACAATGGAATAAAAGCAACTGTAGTATTTACATAGTAGGTTAAAAAAAAGTTTTATGTTGCAGGTAATTGTACCATAGAAAAAGTATAGATTCCATATTTTAAAAAAATCATGATATGGAGGGGAGGGTGGTTAAGAACCTAAAAACAGCCATACTGGATCAGACCAATGGTCCATTTAGTTCAGTGTCTTGTCTCTCACAATGGCTCGTCCCAGAGGTTCAGTGGGAGTGTACAAAACCGGGCAGTTGGAACGGTATGCCCCATTCTTCCCCTTCTGGCCTCTGGCAATCAGAGGTTTAGGCTTTCCCTGAACATACGGCTTCATCTCTGCCCATCTTTGGCTAATAGCGATTGATGGACCTATCCTCCATGAACATATCTATTTCTTTTTAGAATTCAGTTATGCTTTTGGGCATCACAACATCCCATGGTAATGAGTTTCATAAGTTAACTGTGCGTTGTGTGAAAAAGTACTTCCTCTTGTTTGTGTTAAACATAATGCCTATTAATTTAATCAGGTAACCCCTGGTGGTTGTATTGTGGGAAAGGGTAAATAACACTTCTGTTCACTGTTTCTGCACCATTCATGATTTTATAGACCTCTGCATATCCTCCTTTAGTTATCTCTGTTCTAAACTCTAATCTTTTTAGTTTCTCCTCATATGGGAAGCTGTTCCATACCCTTGGTTGTCATTGTTGCCCTTCTCTGAACCTTGTCCAGTTCCCCCATATCCTTTTTGGGATGGGATGACCAGCACTGGACACGGTATTCAATGTTTGGGTGCAAAATAGTTATATAGTGACATTATATTTTCCATCTTCTTTTCTATCTTTTTCATCCTAATAGTTCCTAACATTCTGTTAGCCTTTTTGACTGCTGCTGTGCATTGAGCTGAAGTTTATAGAGAGAAATCTACAGTGACTCCAAGATGTATCTTGAGTGGTAGCTAATTTAGAGCCCATCATTATATATGTGTAGTTGGGATTATTTTTTCCATTGTGAATTGCTTTGTACTTTTCAATGTTGAATTTCATCTGCCATTTTGTTTCTGAGTCACCCAGTTTTGTTAGATTCTCCCTCTAGCTCTTTGTGGTCAGCTTTGGACATCACGATCTTGAATAATTTTGTCATCTGCAAACTTCACTCCTCATTTCCTTTTTCAGACAAATATGTTGAACAGCCCAGGTCTCTGCACAGATCTTTGGGTGACCCAGCTGTTTTCCTTTCTCCATTGTAAAAACTGGCCATTTATTTCTACTCTTCTGTTTCCTATCTTTTAACCTGTTACTGATCTATGAATTACTGATCTTATCCCATGACTACTTTCTTTGCTTAAGAGCCTTTGGTGAGGTTACTTGTCAAAAGTTTTCTGAAAATCCATGTACACTGTTTCAACTGGGTCACCATTATCCACAGGCTTGTTGACCCCCTCAAAGAATTCTAATAGATTGGTGAGGCATGACTTCCCTCTGCAAAAGCCATGTTGACTCTTCCCCGCCAAATTGTGTTTATGTATGTCTCTAATGTTGTTCTTTACTATAATTTCTAGCAGTTTGCCTGGTACTGATGTTAGGGTCACTGACCTGTAATTGCCTGGATTGCCTCTGGAGCCCTTTTTTAAAATTTGGCATTACATTACCTACATTCCAGTCATCTGGTACAGAGGCTTGTTGCAGTGATAGGTTAAATACTACATTTAAGTAGTTCTACAGTTTCATATTTGAGTTCCTTCAGAACTCTTGAGTGAATAGCATCTGGTCCTGGTGACTTATTGCTGTTAAATTTATCAATTTGTTCTAAAGTCCCCCTCTGCCCCCCCTTCTTGCTTTTGTCATTTAAGCATAGGACAGAGCCTTGGAGATCTGAATTCAGCTCACTGATTTCCTGTGTGACCTTGAGCAAATCAGCTAATCTCAGTGCCTTAGTTCTCTGCCTGTAAAATGCCTGTAAAATGATGATGCTTACTTTCTCCTGCCCTTTGTCTATCTTGTCTATATAGACTGTAAACTCTTTGGGGCAGGGACTGTCAGGTCTCTTTTCAGATCCTTGCACAATCCTTTCTATTTTAATTGGAGTCTATAGGTACAATTGGTACTACTACTGCTAATATATATGTTAGCTATATATGCCTCTGTAGTAAATTGGTGACCAATTTTTAGTGACTGGTCTAGTTTCCCTTCTATATGTGAGAAACTCTGTAAATTTCTCTGGGAATCTCTGCACCAGGAGTTGTTGCTGAACATGTACATTTCAGGTAGGATTCGGGTTATTTTATGCTGTGCCCTGGATGAACACCTAGCAACAGGCATTCCTTGCCCTGAGGAACTTGCAGTCATGGGCCCTGATTCTGCAAACATTTAATTGAGTAACTTTTTAGCATGTATTTATCTCATCAAGGCCTAGGAAAGAGAAAAAGAGAGAGCAACTCCTTTTGAGTAAAAGGTTGCAGGATCAGGCCTTATGTTTTCCCTTCAAATGAAGTAGTCAGTTGTTTATACTGGTTGACTGGTTTAGTCATTTTGGCAGAAGAGGGTGTTTATCACAGACTTAATATTCTTGACTGTTTATGCTATTTGCTCTTCTACAGTTTTTCTTGGATATTGTTTTGTGGACCATATTGAAAACGTGGCTTTTCTATTCTAATTTGATTGTAGTAAGGGCTTTGTTAATCAAAAATAAGAGCAATAAGGCAGAATGACTTAGTTATTTTTACATTTTCCTGTGAAAAACAGGCTCTGTAAGTGAGCCACAATGAGCCGTGATGTATTTCCTCCATCAGGATGGAAAATAAGCCACTTATTATTTCAGCTCTGACTCACAGTGAACCTGCTGACACTGAGACCTTTTGAAATCATAATCATAAGGAACAGGTTAGGGCAGCAACTTGGACGCCAGGCTAGGATTACCTACTTATTACGGGGTTTTACAACCTGGATGCTTTAGATTTTCTGCCAGAATCTCCTAAACACCACCTTGTTATTGTACAACTACTTCTTGCAGGTTTTACTATAGGTGGTGCCAAATAGAAAGTTGCCTTCATTACAGGTTTTTTTACTATATGAAAAGATTTCATCCTTTTAATCCATACATATTTTACTGTTCTTAAAAGTGGCACCAGTAGATATACTTTCAGCTATACTGTCTTGTGCTTGTTCGTAAACTAATCTGGGTTGGGCGTGATCAGTATGTAAATGGGAGATCTCCAAGGAAAACCCAGATTCTACAGGAAGAGGTACTGATGACTCAGTAGATGGCACCCAGTGGTCACTGCAAGATCCCTTGGCACGTTTTGTAAGAACACAGCCTTAACCCCGGTATCCTGGCCTAATTCCAATTACATAATTACATTCTGCTTGCTTAGAATTCCCCCTGTAGCTTCAACTAGAGAAATTAAGCTTCGTTTCCATTCTTATAAATGGTCATGTAGTATTAGTGAAGAATGACTATTACCTTATACCTTGGACAGAGCTGTATTTCAGTGGTGGGCAAGTAATTGGATCCCCTTTTAAATATAGTCTGTTAAGAACTTTGGTAACTTTCTGGATAATAGGTGCTATATTTATTTCTTCAGATTTATGTGTCTGTCCTGTTGCTTTAGGTATTTGTACAAGTAAGTTTAAAATATGTGTACTGAGGATAAAAATGCCTGTAACATGAATACTTGACAAGCCAATCCACGCTTCTCCCCCCACTCCCTTCCCCCCCCCGTCCCGGTAAATGATACACCATTTACAATGTGCAATCTCTCGCCTAATTACCCCAGATATTCTTATTTCACCTTCTTAAAAACCACCTGAGGCTACGATGACTTTCAAGCCGTCTGCAAAGTTCAGCAAATGTAGGTTCTATTGGAAACAGGGTATGGGGATTGAGAAAGGGACCGAGTTCCATATTGGAGGATGTCACAGAACACTCTTCCCAGGTTGCTGTTGGCTAAAGCATCATTGCTGATCTATTCTTTTGGCATCTCATAGAGATGGAGATATATTACTTGACGCCCCCAGCATACTCAAGTCTGTGCCTCCTAACGGACTCAAACACATTGAACAGGAGAGTAGCTAGACAGAACTTGGTAGTATCCCTCATGAGAGATTCTTCAAGGCAACTGAATATAGCTCTGGGCACTTTCAGAAAGAAATCTTGTGGCTCAAGCAATTTTCTCTCTCTCTCTTGGGCGTCCTTTATGTGTCATTAAATAAAAGGCACGATAGTACTGAGTACATCCAGATGTAGTGCAGAAAGGTACTGTACCAGCTTTCGCAGGTAGAGTAGCTCTGCCAGTATTTCCTTATTCCTTCCTGCAACAACAGTGCAATTCCAATTTTTCATTTTTCTGAGAGGATATGGCTAAATAATCCAGAAATTGCTTGGTCCAGGTGATCTCCTTTAACTTGCCACCCAATCTAATTTGCCCCCCGATTCCACAACTGAAGGGCTATTGTGGTGCGTGTGTGTGTATGCACACACACACTATGTTGAGTAGATTTTATTATTTTATATATAAAATAAAATATATATATAATATATATAAAAAATCTACTCAACGTGTGTGTGTGTATATATATTTATTTAACAAAATCACATAAATGACAAAAATAATGGATGACAAATGGAGCATGATTCATATGCAGCTGTGTACTTCTTAAAACAAAAGATTAAAGTTACTCACAGGAAACAGACTGAAGATGGAAGAATTGATTGACACTTCTGAAGACTATAGACCACTTTAATTTCATGATAGAGTTTATATTCGCAAGATTCAGGAATCTCTGTGTGAGGAAGATTGCACAGGGTCAGGTTCTCACTTTCATGAGAATTAAATTTTTTCTCAGATTTGTGCAGGGGGAAAACCCAAACACAGTTCTTTCTCTGAATATTGAATAGTATAAACTAGATCTCCTGGTGAATTGCCAGGTGTCATTCTGCTCTTAAACAGAAAATATTAGATTTAAATTCAGTAAAACTTTCTGTGCATATATATAATAGCTATCTTCGTGTCATCTGCCGCCTTAAACAGGTTAGGCTCTGTAGAATCAACTTACGCTATACCTTTTGCTTTCATGGCCACTGTGCAACCACTGTCTACTTCATTAGAGGACTAAGCAGATATTTTTTTTTTGTGCGCTTGTGTAACACTACTTTAATTAGCTATAGAGTCCACTATTAATCAGTGTATCTTATTTCTTCTCTTTCTCTACCCCTGCCTATGTGAGTTAAGAGCGCTGTTCTTACAGCTTTCCTACAGCCTGCCAGCATTGGGGCCAAAGTAATTGTTTGCTTAATCAAATGCAGATTTTCCATTAAGCCATCTAGAGTAACACAGTTAGGCCAGCAAGAAGAGTCCTTCAGTAGGTCCACTTCGTAAATTCTGTATGTTTGAGATCTTTGTATTAAAATCTCTGCTATGGGGTAGATGGTGACCAACATTTACTTTGCCACATTTTTAATTTGCATGCCTTTTAGTGCTGGTTTTGGCAATCTTAGTTCCTCAGGCTCTTCAGAAATGTAGAAAATGTGTGATATGCTTTCAGAACAGCACCTTCTAAAGAATTTTTTTACTGAATATGTACTGCTGTTAGGCTGAAATCTGTGGGTCAACATCAGAGATAAATAAGTAATTTTGCCCTTCATTTTGAGTGGTAGTATTTCCTTTGCCTTTTCTTTCTTTATACTCTTCCTTTCTCTTGGGTCATCTATGATACTACTTCAGTGATGGCATGTCTGCAAAAGTAAACAGTCAGTCTTTACATATTTGATTGTATGCCATTGTCACAAAACACATTTGGTGCCACCTCGTTGGTCACCCAGTAGATTTCAGTGAGGGGAATCCAAGCCTCTGGATCCTGGGGTGTCTTAAATCTCTGGGGCCTGAATGGAGACCAGCCACTGCTCTAATTTTGTGGTCCCTTAGCACACTCTTGGGGTGCAGATCCATTGTCTGGCACCCCCTTTTGAGAACTGGAACCTGCTGCCCAACTGCCTAATCTCTCTGGGCACAGGGCTGACGCTTCAGACGCTCCCTTATGTAAACACACCCTGTCCCAGAACTCTACCGTAAAGGTGTGAAGCCTTCTGGTTTACTCTCTCTGAAGCCATGCAGTAGTTGTGAAGAATTTAGCACATGGAGAAACTTTGCTCAAGTATAACATATTCCTACTCTTCTAATTTATCATAGAAAGCACCAGAGAGAGTAAAGATCATATAAAACATAAACATCCTAAATACAGTGCCCCTTAATACCGCCACCTGTTGCCTTGCTGAGGGGAGGGAGATGGGGATATCTGTGTTCAGAAAGGGAAGCAGGGTCTCCTGCTTCATGTAGCCCATACATGCTGCATTGCTTCTCTTTCCTCTCTTGCTAGACATAAAATGGTCAAAGACCCAGATAAATCAGCTCCTCCCTGTTTATAACTTTTAACTACTTTTGTCAGGCAACATCCTACTCAGCCTTGTCAGGTGATCAGAAAACCTGTTCTCCTGGTTGGGAGCCAGTCTTTTGTTCAGAGCTATTCCCTTGCAATGGAAGAGCCCTTAACTTCAAAACTACATTGTTTTCTTTTGCCACCAGCCTTTGGAATTTCAGCCTAATATGAAGGCAAACAGAGAAAGCAGAAGGCTGCCCATTCAAAAGGGAGTTTGTAGTTTGACAGAGTTCATAATCTCTAACAGAATTTATAAATCCTATCTACAGATTACCAAATAATCACAACCACATGTTTACACCACAAACTACTTTTCTTTTTTCTAGTTTTTCTGGGTGTCTTATAAAACCTCGCCTGGCATTATGCAGGAATTTATTCATATTGTGCCATAGGTATATCTGGACCTTCCTAGATCCTTAGGAAACATTACATTCTAGGTTAGATACTCCATGTTGTAGGAAAACAATTAGTGAAACAAGTGAGATGGAAGGAAAGCTGGACGTGAAGGAAGCTTACACAGAGATTGAGTTACCAGCTGTTGTCGTGTACAGCATGTTAGTTACTGTGATAGGGCAGGCCTCACCTGGAGTGCCCTTCAGTGAAAGGCTACAGCACAACAAATGCACCTGTCTCAGTTTCCCCTCTGAGACCCATGAAGAGGAATATTGTGTCTTCAGACCTTTTTGTTTGAATATAAAGTTCCACAGATCCCTTGTAGGAAAAACAATTGTTCTAAAATCCCCAGAGTAAAACAAGGTTGTAACAGAGCAGCTCTTCAATCCCCCTTAAAAGTCACTATTACCAGATCAAGTTATTAACCACTCTATCACAGTTCTTTTAGCCCACTTTCCGGGGCTCCTCCCTGAGATTTCCAAAATCTGCTCATCTCCCATGAGAGAAAAAATAAATAAATGTTTTCTTCTAGAGAGGTATCCTATATGTTTAAAACAGGAGTGCAAATAATTGCTTTACACACAAGTTAAGATATTGGTTTGATATGTTGCTTGTGTGTTAAATTTTTGGCATATGTTTTACAATCGGGAGAACTTTGTGTTGCAGAGACCAAATTCTAGGTATTTAAAGGTCTAGTTACAGTACTAAAACCAATTTCTATAAAGGTGGTATAATGCATGATAAAGAGGAAGAAATCTGACATTTATCGAACAAGAATCTGCTGGTGATACTTCGTTCTACTGTACATGTGCTCAGTATATATACAATTAGTCTTCAATGTGATTAGCTCATAGCTTTTTACAATATAAAACTATATTTTGTCACATTTTAATGCTTTAATATAGCATTCTTTTAAATTTTAAATGAGGTTTAAAAACTAGATTTTTTTTTTGGGGGGGGTAGAATTTTTAGAGGATGATCAGTATCCATTCTAAGCCATTTGCTTTGTGGTACAATTTCTGAGAAAACTAGTGGACCTTTTGGGTACATGCAGATTAATGTTACTCTTCATTCTCCGAGCACTTGATGACTTTCAGATTTAGGCAGTTTTCATTTACACCACAAGAACTAACTTATCTAACATACATTCTTTTTAATTTGTCGTGATTTAGGAAATAAACAGATGGCCTAAGGAATATTAAACGGAGGAGCCTACTGTTGGGGAACAATATTTGTATGTTAGCACTAAACATAGATGATATATTACTCTGAATGATCTCTCTAGGAAGATTTTCAACTACATCTCTACCCTGATATAACACGACCCAATATAACACACATTCAGAAATAGCGCAGTAAAGCACTGCTCCGGTGGATCAAAGCAAGTTCGATATAACGCGGTTTCACCTATAACACGGTAAGATTTTTTGGCTCCCGAGGACAGCGTTATATCGAGGTAGAGGTGTAAAAGGTATTCTGCAACAACGATGTCAGCCCATCGTGGTTCAGAAAAAGCAAATATCTTTTCACAAACCATACCAAAATACATATTGACTCTGTCCAGTCACACTACTACTTTGAGCAATTAATTACTTTGTGAACCTGCCTTTGAACTTAAGCCCTTCCCCTAAAATGACATCCCTGGAAAATCAGAGAAGGTGGCAACAGCACAGAACTATTAAACTCACATAGCCATAAATCTGTGGTTTTTAAAATCTTTTTTGTTCTGTGGCATAAGGATAACATTCTGACATTAGATGTATGTTCACAATTAACAGCTTCTTGGGTTCTCTAAAGATTTGACTTAGTTCAGGATTTGACCATTGGCAGAAGCTGTCTCTTGTTGTTGTAGAACACATTTCTCGGCTACAGGGGCGCCTTTTTTTTAAAGAAAAGGCTAAATGTGCCTCATTAATTTTATAATAGGTTAGTTTGTAGATCCCCATTCAAAAAGTCTGTTTTTTAGGATCATAATTGGTGGAAAAACTAAGGGAAAATGTGTTTTGAATAAATTACTTCAATAAATTTTTCTAAATGTTTACTATGTGCATTCACATATGGTTACAGATATTTGTCATATGGATTTGGAGCTTGTTTGAATTAGTATTTGATATCAGTCTGCTAATGTGAAAAAGAAATGATCTTCTGAATAAATTATGTAGAAATGTGGGTTGTATGCCATGCCTTCTGTTACTTCAGGTAATTGATCTTGCTAGTTTTTATGGCTTTGAGACTTTGGCCTCTATCACATATGTCAACAGAAAGGTGGTACCAGGCCAGAACTTCTGAAAGACGCATTTATTTTGCTAGGCTGAATTGAAAACCACCCTCCCTGTCACTGGTTGGAGTAACCCACTGAGTCAACCATAAAACATCAAAAAGTAACTATCAAAACGTATGAGAACATACTCATCTAGCGCCATGATATTGCACTCAGAGAAGGGAACGAGGAGAAGAGGTCAGTGACTGAAATACTGTAGAGAAACTTATGAGAGTGCAACTTCATATTTGAAGTTAGAACTATGGAGCAAATTTCTTCTGCCTCCGTGAGCAGTGCGTTCCAGATTTGATGAAACTGATACAGGTGTGCAACCTCTGCTGCATCATCCCTCCCTTTCCACATGCCAATCCCTCCCAGGAATCTAATGAGGCATAGCTACTCTGACACATCCTCTCCCAGACAAACCTGAAGGAAATACAAGATTGTGCTGCTAGGGTCAGTATTAGTTTGCTCCTTTTCCTCACTACCACCCGGGTGCTCTGAAACAACCTCAAGCAGGGGCACTGGAACAATTTGTATAGTAGAGGGGTACTGAGATCCATTGACCCAAACTGTAAACCTTGTATATAATTGAAACCACTTCAAGCCAGGGGGTGCAGTAGCAGCCCCAACACCTGTAGTTCCAGCCCCTATGATCTCAAGGGAAGATTTGGTGGCAGCAGTCACAGTCAGGATGCCTGTGACAGCTTGGCTATGGAGTTATTGCCATAGAGATACTGGGATAGATGTTTGGGACAGGATGCTGTTTTGAAACGCAGCCCTGGCCCCCCAGTGGATGTGCCAAAAATCCACGCGTTTCATGGGTGGAAGGGGAGGGAAGAATCCCATATCCCCTAGAGGGAACTGACAGGAACTTCATTTTTTTTTTCCTTTCTCCCACTCATGAAGGGGATGATCTGGAATGATGCTCTCTTTTGAAATTTAAAAACAGAAGAATGATGAAATAAAAGGTACTCTTGTGCGCATTCTGCAGGCTATACTGAAGCACTGTACATTTGGTGATGAGGATTTGTGGCATGTTAGATGCCTTGCATTTCTGAGCAAGTTAAAATGATGTAACAATGATCTTTTTGAATACATCATCTCAAATCCTAAAATAAAAAAAAGTGTCAGACGACTGACTGGTTTGTGCAAATATACGTACACACACCACAAACAGGACAAAGTTCACATATAATCAGCAAACTGGCTTATGAGTACAAATTGTAAAATGCATATGATTACTGTATACCTAAAGCTTTGTTAGGTTATGCCATGCATGACATGCAAAAAGCAGCTTAAAACATATATTTAAGTACTCTATTTTTAATTTTGCTTTAATTTGAATTAATTAGTTTTAATTTGAATCATTTAGATTGATGCAAGTCGCTTGACTGGATTTCACCATCCCCATTTCCTCCTTTACCCTCTTTAAAAAACAAACAAAAAACCCCAATCCCAATTAGAGATTACTAGCTGCTGTATGAGTAAGTTTCTTCAGGCCTTGAAAAGTGTGATCTGAAACCATGCTAAAATGAAGTCCTTGGGGAAATGTAAAAGTAGCCACTCATTATTATGCTGAGAAGTTAGTTTGCTATATAATCTTGGTGTTGCTACAAAGGAAGAAATGTTAACCATGTATAGTGCTTTTAAGACATTTAACATCTTCAGAGTGCTATACATCTCCTACTAAAACTCCTTTTCCAGAGGTTCATTCAAAGATTCAGAAGCTCTCAGAAGGATCCACTCTGATCATCTTGTCTAACAGGCCATAATTTTTTTTGCAGAAATTGGATTAAAACATGTTTTTTTAAAAAGATATCTAATTTCTTATCTGAAAAATACATGTTTAAAGACTCCAAGCGATGATGAGTCCACTACATTCCCTAGTGAGTGGTTCCAATATTTAATGACCTTTACTTGTAGGCAGCTGCAGTAAGGTTGCCAAATTCAAGGTTGAATTTGTCCAACTTCATCTTCCAGCCATTGGATCATGTTATGTCTTTGTCAGCAAGGTTGAAAAGCCCCCCACTATCAGATATTTTTCCCATGTATAAGTAACTACACAGTGATCAAGTCACATCTGTCTTCACTTTGATAAGATGAATAGATTGAACTCCTTAAGCCTCACATCGTGAGACTTGTTTTCTAGCCCTGAATAATTATTGTGGCCCTACTTTGAATTCTCTCCAGCATGCCCCCGTCCTCCTTGAAGTGTGCAGACCAGAACTGGACACAGTATTCTACTAGTCTTATCAATGCTGTGTACAGAGGCAATATCCCTTCCCTGTTTTTACTTATTTACTTTTGTATATGTCCAGGGATAGCATTAGCTCTGTTAATGCCTGAGAATTCATATGGAGGCAGTTATCTACAATGACCTCTAGGTCCTTTTCTTAGTCACTGCTTTCCAAAAGAGTCTTCCATCTTGTTGGTATAGTCTGCATTCTTTGTTTCCAGATGTATTACCTTGCATTTGGCTATAACCATTTACACAGGCAATTCAGATCACTCTAACGGTAACTCAGTCCTCATTAATTACTACCCCACCAATCTTTGTCATCTGCAAATTTATCATCTAGATCATTGATAAAAATATTGAACAGTATTGTACCAAGAACCAATCCCTGAGGGACTCCTTTAACAGCTACACTCAGTAATAGCTTAACTACATTTAGAGAGATGTCAGTGAGCAGTTTTTAATCCATCTAGTATATGCCCAGTTAATTCAATATAATGGAAGTTTTTTAGTCAGGATGTCATGTGATACTAAGGCAAACACCTTGGAGAAATCCAAGTGTACCATATCAATACAAAAAGAACAAGAGTACTAGTGGCACCTTAGAGACTAACAAATTTATTTCGGCATGAGCTTTCGTGAGCTGCAGCTCACTTCTTCAGATGCACAGGCCTTGTAGCTCACGAAAGCTCATGCTGAAATAAATTTGTTAGTCTCTAAGGTGCCACAAGTACTCTTGTTCTTTTTGCGGATACAGACTAACACGGCTGCTACTCTGAAACATATCCATACAGTTCCTTTATCAACTGCCCAAAATCTTGTTTTTTGAAAAAAGATGACAGGTTTGTTTGGCAGTACCTACATTCCATGAAACCATGCTGACTGGTATTAATTATATTTTTAGCCTCTGAATTTTTTGTTGATAGAGTGAATTAACTGTTTGCTTATTATGCCCAGAATTGATATCAGGATAACCATTGTATAGTTCTGAGTCATCTTTTTTACCCCTTTCAAAATACTGAAATTAGGTTGGCAGTCCTAATATCCTTTGGAGTTTCCTCAGTTTTCCAAGATTTGGTAAAAATTAACATTAGTGGGTCAGAGAACTCCTCACCTGCTTCCTTTATGACTTTTAGATGTAACTGTGATCTGGGCCTGTTGAATTGAAAATATTCAGACCTGGGTAACTTCGGCCTAGGGGACACTTGCTGGATATCTCATGTGGCCAATAGCAAAACTTCCTTAGAATTTCTAAAAATAATTTTTCTTAACACAAAATCCTGCACACAACACAGAGTAACTCTACATTGGACCTAGTTCTAATGGACAAAGAGTTAATTACTGAACTAAAAATTAGCAGTTGCTTAAGTACCCGTGGTTCTGGTCTTGTTACACTTTCTTTGTCCAAACAGAATATGGAACCTGCTCATAACATATGTACTTGAAACTTGAAAAGGGCCAGTTTCCCCAAGCTTAAACCAATTTTTGGCATAACTAACAGGGAACAAACTTAAACTGGAAAGTATTTAAAAAAAATCTGGGACTTGTTCAAGGACATCCTGCTGGATGTCCCAAAAGCCAGGATTCCAAAAAAAGTTACACTGGTCAAAAAACCATCCTGGCGAAAAGACGATGATGTGAAAGCAGAAATAAAACATTTTAAAAAATCACTGAATAAAGAATGGAAAAAAAAGAGACGTTAATGGCAATGAATGTTACAATTTTTTTAAAAAGTAACTGTCTAATAGGGGAAGCTAAAGGAATCAAGGGGAAGCTAAAGGAATCAATGAAATATCAGAGGCAGATAAGGTTAAAGACAATAAAAAGATGTTTTAAGAACAAAAAGAACCCTAAGTCAGGCAGAGATCCATTGTTTGATGCAGATGGTAACATCAAATAGTGATGCAGAAAAGGTAGAAATGTTCAATAGATATTTGTTCTGTATTTAGAATGAAGCAGGAGGATATATCCATCCCATATGATGATGTGGCTGGAATAGAAGGCTCTGAAATAAGGAAGGATGGGAGGCAGCATCTGCAAAAATTAAACCCCACTTTGAGATAGCTAAGCAAATATTCCCATTTTGCAGATGGATACACTGAGGCAAAGGGGTTCTCTGATTTTCCCTAGACTAGATAGTGAATCGGGCAGGTCTCAGGCCAGGAGGGCCATTCTGTGAGAGACCACTCCTCCTTTTCCATAATACTACACCTGAGATCTGCAGAGGTTCTTTAATGCTGTATGACTAGGGACTGTTGGATTAGTGTTCTCTGCTAATTTCCTCTTCCCTGTCTGCAGTAGCCCAGGTCAGTCTCTCTGTAGGCCAACTTTGTCAAGACCAGCCATTGTAGGAGAGTTTTCAGGGTGGGAAATGCTGTTTGATGGATGATAAAACGGATCATTCCATTCTCATCTCATCATCTGCAGTGTACGTTTTATGTTCTTTTATTATAATTCGTGGGGTTGCTGCTTGCTCTTTTATTAATTGTACTTTAATTGTCAACGGTCCTACAATGTAAAATAGGCACCCATGTGGCTTAAAAATGTTGAAATAGGTCATGGAGCACTTCACTCCTAGTCTTGTGCTCAGTCCTATAGCAGTTTCTGCTACATTAAATTCTAGTGCTTGTATTCACATTTCATTCTTCATGTAAGAGTATCGGGGTGTTTGTATAAGGCAAAAAACAGAATCTCATTGGATGCTTCACCATAAATAATATTCATCTGTAAGCTTCCATGCAAAACAGTCTGAATTATTATGAATGGTAGTTTAAAATTCAGCTGCACGGCATGCATGTGAAAATGGCTTGCTGTGCTTTTGAAGAATTTTTGCAGGAAACAGAACTGATATGGGTACTGTAATTAATCTGCTTTTAACTGTTTATTCCCAAAAGGCCAATTTCCAAAATTCTTGCCATCAGAGTATAACTTTCTATACTTGGGTGTCTTTCTAATATACAGTGAAATTGTGAACTACAGAAGATAAACTGGTGAACTCTTTTCATAAACCTATTTGTGTTCTCTTAGAGAGCACAGAAAGGTGGTGTGTAAATCCTTTCTCAAGACTCACTGCTGATGTAATCTCTTGCAAGAAATTTCTGTTTAATGGCTGGACTAAGGAGCAGTTTGGGAAAAACTTGGTTGGTGTGTGTGTGTGTATATGTATGTATGTATATATATAATATAGATATATTTCATAGAATCTTCCCATCCGTCATGCATTGCTTGTCTCATTAGAGTGGGGTGTGTGTGTGTGTGTGTGTGTGTGTGTGTGTGTGTGTGTGTTTGTGTTTTTTTTTTGTTCAGTGCCCTGTGTACTTCAGTGCCTTTTAAATACCTGATACAACAAGGCCGCCTTTTGATCAATGCCCATGGGTGCTGCTGCAATATAAATATTTTATAATAATAAATTCACAGCAGCCTTATCAAGATGTTGTTTAATTGTTAGTTCAGCCATATGCCAAGTATTTTAGATTAACAAATGTTCAAACTGGCTGTTACACAAAATGTGAAGACTTCTATGAAAGAACCAGGTGGTCATGTTTACCATCTAGTAGTACGTAGGTACGGCCTGGCTTTTCTTGCAAACAAAATGTGCATGAAGTGATTTTATTTAATAGCAGTTTGAAAATTTGTGGGCTTGATAAGCTTGAGACAGCAGGAATCTGATTATTTTATATCTAAGATGTAAAACAGATTTGCAGGAGATTTAGAATTAACTATGCATTTGTATGGTCTACAGGAAAGCAATTGTTAAAAAATATTTTAAAAATCACTTGGCAGTGAAGGAATGAATTGAGGTTAATACAGATTTTCTTTCAGAGGAATTAGAAAAAGAAAAGCCTTCAACCATACTTCTTGACTTTTTTTTTTTTAAAAATCTCAATTACTTTTTATTGTTCAATATTTGCCACTTCTCTTGGTAAGCATCTAGGAAAATCCAGATGTTCTTCCAGCCAAACTTTTTTACTCTTTACTCCACCTTTTCCAGCCCAGTTTGTTTGTTTGTTTGTTTTTGTTCCATATTAATTCTTGGTATATATGAGCACTAATACCATCCATTATCAAGCAATGAAAACTTGTAATGAAAGGCAATGGATTGAGTTTCTAGCAACCTCTAAAGTTATACACAGGAGGTATACAAAAGGTTACTACTAAACTCCTTGCACTCTTCCATTTAAAAAAACAAAAAATCAGAGACAAGGTGGGTGAGATAATACTGTATTTATTATTGGACCAACTGTTGTTGGTGAGAGAGACAAGCTTTTGTGTTTATACAGAGCTGTTCTTATCTATTTCCACTAATGACACTTGAATAATCCACAGTTTGAGTGGAATATTATCAGTCATATAATTAACTAAAATAGCTATTGAATGCATTTATTTTCCTATTTTTTTATAATCAAATAATCATAGATTGTATTCTAATGTCTATTCATAATAATCTGAAGTGAAAGCATAACAACTATGGAGAAATGCTACAGAGTGTCAGTAGTTCTAAAAACTGATACAATTTTCTCTCTCTAATGTAGAATAGTTGTTTCTACACTTGTTCCTCAAAGATGAAGAATGATGTTAATCAAAATGATATATAACTTTTTTCTAAACTTAAGTGGCACAGTTGACTATCGTGTGCTCAAGTGAAAGTATAGTGAGAGTTGCTGCTGTTTTCAGCATTGAATGGATTTTTTTCCTCAAAGGTCTCCTTGCTAGAAAATGAGTTCATGGAAGATTCTTTTATAATTGCTATTTCCCTTTTCTTCATTATGGGCTATATTCTGTTCCCACAGCCATTCTAGCTAGTTGGAAATGCTCCATGCTTTTCTAAGGGTAGAATTTGTCCCAAACTATTTTTTAATGATAAACTCAAGAAGGGGATGGAAGTACTACTTCCTCTATCTAGCAGCCTCAGCACATAAATGTGAGCACATCAAGGAAGAAATGAGATGAAAAATAGACCTTTCTTATGACCTTTTAGTATCAAATATTGAATTATTCTTTGTTAGGTGGAGACATCATTACAAAGGGTTATGCATCTTAAGAATTTGCATCAGATTGTCATGTCTTTCTTTAGCCAGTGGTGGTCATTTCTGTTATGCTTTTACTTTCCTGTCGGAATATTTTGGAAAGATTTTTTTTTCAGTTTTCATGTAGCTTTTTAGTTTGTTCACAAGACAGTTATTCTTGCAATGTTAATATTTGTGTCCTTCCTGTACAGTTTTATAGTGAACCTTCTCTCTTATCTGAAAAATCAGTTGATTTGTCTACTACTTCAATATTTTTCTGTCATATAAACATTTTTCTGTTGCAGTCTTATGTGGGGTTTTTTTTGTCAAAAAGCAAGAACCTGGGACCATAAAGTTGTCCTGCAGCCACAGGTTAATGGGAATAGTATTACTCAGCAGGCAGTCTCTTCTTAGCACATTCCTTTCAGGTTGGAGACTGAAGTACTAGATGTTCTGATTATTAACATACCTCTAATCTCTTTCAAAAGACTCTTTCAGATGGTGGAAGTTTCTGTGGGCACTGAGAGAGAGGACCTCTAACATTTCTGAACAGAGCACCTCAGATACATATTCATAGCTGTTTGGGTCTTCTGTGGTAACTTAAGTCTTATCCACACAACAGTTGAAATAGTGGAAACTGCTAGAACAGTACTAGCAACGACTATCTGTTGTTTTCTCAGTTTCAGACCTTGCATGCTTGAGAACCTAAATTACTTGGCCTTGAAAGGCTCAGGCAATTGTGAATCAATATTTGAGGAATTGTTCAGAGGCCATATCTTGGAGCCTGGTCCTATTTCTGTTGCTGTAATTGGAAGCCTTTTTCCAAGTGATTAGGAAATTGTGAGACTCCCGTTTCTACAGCATCCTGTCCCATGACCATTCCAGCGGGGGTACAGAGGATGCTCAAATCAGGTTGTCATTTAAGATAGGGATATAAGTATATTCCTTATAGATGAACTCTGACTATCAGGATTATCAGGATCTTCATGGAGACCAAGGGACAGATGACAAACTGGTAATGCTGATCACCCAAGAGGACGAAGGGAAAGTGCCAGTGGCCCAGGTGGATGGGGACATGAAGGCAGATGTCCCATAGTTCAGTTAAGAAACGAAAATCACTCTGGGAAAAGGACTTGAGACTAGACTTAGAGGTGTTTCCATTTGAAATTTGCATTAGCAAAAATCAAGGGACGAAAGACCCTGTGCATTTTCATCCTTCTCTCTAGCCTTGATAAATGCAACCTTGCCCCTCTCATAATGTTTCAGAATGTTGTTGCAAAAACCATTTCCCCTGTCATTTTGACCCTATCACCTCTTTTTGCCTTTCTCCACTGGCTCTCCCTCTCTGTCACCTCAAATACAAGCTACTTGTCTTCACTTCCAAAGTCCTTTAATTCCTGCCCCCATTCTACCTAACAGCTCTCATTCACTATTGAGATACTGACTCCCACCTCAGATCAGCCCATGATGCCTGCCGCAATCACCCACTTACTAATTTTTCAACCAGGCACCTTTGTGCTTTCTCCCATGGTGCTCCTCATGCTTGAGAGGAGCTCTCTGTAAACTTCTGCAAAACTAACACATTATCCTTCTTCAGAACCTTCCTTAAAATGCACCTCTTCCATGATGCCTATAAAAAAATACTGAACAACAGGTAGGCTTCTGGTGTGCTGAGACCACTGTCTATCATACTGACCAATCTTATCTCATGGTTTCCTTGTATTCCCCTTTTGTTTGTATCCATCTCTTGCCTTGCTTGCAATCTTAGGATTTCTGAGTGAGGCAATGATGGTCTGTTGGTTCTGTGTTTGTACAGCACCTAGTGGCTAGGGCTAGTAGGCACCATGGTAGTACAGACAATAATTAATGGTAAATCCTTGACCTCTCTCACCTAAGGGGTGGGAGACTGAGCAAATGGCTCCCTTGTCCAGAAGGTCCTGACTTTCAAAGTGCAAATGCTGGTGTTAACGGGCCTGGAGGAACTTGGTGTAGTAACCCTCTTTGGCAATCTTTCTTACCCAGAGGATGTGGTCCAAATCCCTGCAAATTGCTACAACTGAGCTCCGATTTGAGAAGGGAACAGTGGCTAGGTGGCCTGATTTCAATATGGCTGATTTTTATTATTTTTATTAATTGTATGCAGCATTCAGTGGGACATCAAACAAATATTGAGGCCAACAGGAGAGAAAATAGTATGATTATTCGTAATATATATTGGAATAAATCTGTTGTGTATTCAGTCCTGCTGTTAATCTGATTATATTTATAAAATGAAAACAAAGCTCTTAGCTGCTGCCAATCTAATACTAGATCTAGCAGTAGTAAAGGTTATAGTAGCTTTTTTCTGTGTATTAATTTCAATATGTGCAACATTGCTCTCTCCATATCTGCAAATATGTGTATATGATAATTACAAGCCAAAATAAAAATACTAACAGATAATGATCTTACACTGCACCCAACACCTTGTTAGCTTCCTGTCACAAGCTTAGAGCTGAAATGCACAAATTTTCTAACGTTCTTGTGAAAATTGAAGTGTCCAAAAGATTAATGGAATTAATAGTGTTGACAAACGAATTTTTTTTTTAAATTTTTTGAAAGCACATTTTGCATTTGAAAGCAAAAAGATTCACCATTACCACTGTGTGTAGGAGTTTTATTAGCAATAAACCAAATTCCATGTTACTTTAGTGATCAGATACAGTCACAGTTTTCCTTTAATATATTAAATATTGCTTTTGAACATGAGTTAGTTCTGACTGACCATTTTCCGCCATGTTGTTATGTTATACAGTTCTGATTTAAGTGTCATTGTCTTCCTAGATTACTAATGGCCCTTCATCATCATGGCTACTGATACGCTGAAGGCTCAGAAATGCCTGTTTTAATGTTCTTAAGTATTCTTAATAGTTGAGAATTACAAAGAAAAATATCACAACTAAATTTTTCTAAGTGTACTTTACAAGAGCAAAATTGGGATTAAATAAATAGAAATTACCTCATACTCTGTTTATTTTACAGAACAAAGTGTAAACAGTTAAGGAAATAAGACTGGCCTGAGACTGTTCCAGCAGCAGCCAGTGCAGCCCCCCGAGCTAGCCGCACTGGTTGCTGCAGAAGTCATGGAGGGTCCAGAAAGTCATGGAATCAGTGACTTCCATGACCTCCGTGACAAACTTGCAGCCTTAATCATAATTCACTTCATGGTCACCAGGTATTTTCCTGCTTTCTAACCTGAGTGTATGTAAGCATGCTTTTGTTCTCCTTTCTACCACCCAGAATGCTCATAGCACAGTTAACATAAAAATGAATTCTTAAATGAGAGATGCTAGCTTATTAGCTTGTTTTATTGAAGTACTGGCAAAGAAAAATAGTGACTCAATGCTGCAGCTCTTATCACATACATATAATATGTTTAGTAGTGCTGTGTTAATCAGGGTCCTCAACATAAATTGAGAACATAAGGACGGCCATACTGTGCCAGACCAAGGGTCCATCTAGCCCACTATCTTGTCTTCTGACAGTGGCCAATTCCAGGTACTTCAGAGAGAATGAACAGAACAGGCAGTCATCAAGTGAGCCATCCCCTGTCGTCCACTCCCAGCTTCTGGTAATCAAAGGCTAGGGACACTTGGAGCATAGGATTGTATCCCTGACCATCTTGGCTAATAGCCATTGATGGATCTATCTTCCATTAACTTATCTAGTTCTTTTTTGAACACTGCTATAGTTTTGGCCTTCACTACATCCCCTGGCAATGAGTTCCACAGGTGCAAATTTTAAGTCCCCAAGTAAGGGTCTCTCTCTCTCTATGTATAAAGTATTATACCCATAGATATATTGCAGGTTTGGCTTTTGTTCCTGTTATTTCTTTCCCTTGGGCTCTGTTGAATGCAACCAAATCTTTAGCCTGTATGCTGCCTATCATCATCTCACATCTCATAGGCTAAATAAAGTTTGCCCAGGTCAATATTGAGACAAAACCTACAAGGGAAAAATGGCATATAGTTAGCATCTGTGCCTCAGACTGTAATGTTCTTCCTATCAAGAAATCTCATTCTGTAGTTCTTGTTTCACTTCTCCTTCCATCTCATCCATATTTCGTTTTTAAAAGTCTGTATGCAAAATGTAACATGACAGTTATTTAGACATGAATATGAAAATTTTGGTTTAAGTGCCAAGCTTGAAAATTTTGGTCATAGCTTTTTCATAGAATCCTAGAATGGGAATCTCCTGTAAGTTACCTAGACCATTCCTTGATCAATCCATGACTGTTATATTTTCTAGTGTTGTGTAAATTATTTTTTGCTAATAATAATAATAATGTATACAAAAGTTGGCTGCTGTCAAGCACAACTATTACTGATACAAAATGTACTTAAGGTAAGAATTCCTGTATATTGGGAGTCTGGCATGTATTTAATATGATTTTGTTTTAAAATACAATCTTCTGCTCTCTTGCTGTTTGTTTCAACATATCTTGGAATCCCCTTCGATTCAGTAGCTTTGCAAACAAAAATTGGGATTAGGTAAAGTTGGCATATTACAGATGTAAAATTTAGTAGTTAAAAAAACAAACGACCAACACAAAACAGATCTAATCTATGAACCAAGTAGCAAAATTCTAGATGAATTATACAAAGACTTTCCACTATATTTCTAAATAAGACCTTAAAAGCTTGCCTGTACAATTCTGCTAGCCTTGGACCCTGAAAACGGTCTACAAGAACTTGCTTAAACATCTGTGTTTAGTCTTCAGTCATGCTCTGGTGACCAGCCCTAGAACTGTGACATGTTTTCATGCCTCAGCTCATATGATGCACTGTTGATGTAAAACTATTAATTAATGGAACATAAAGATTATACATATGAACATGCAGGATTGAGGAAATTGGGAAAGTTAAGACTTTTATGGTTATAAAAACTTAGACTTAGCACATGCATAGCCTTTTGCTGCTTGTCTGCAGAGTAGTTGTGTGCTAGCACAGAACTCCGCATGCACGGACATCCAGAAGTGAGAGGCGGAATGGGTACCAGCACAAACTGTCACTTTCTGTTGCTCTGCCTGTCTACCCACATGCTCAGGAGATCCTGTGCGGTGCCTGTCATGGCCAATTTTTGTCACCTTTGTTCAGTCTGTATGTGAAATCACTCTGAGAATTTATTTGGTGGCATGGTCCATGTGAAAATTGTACCTGGTCCCACAGAATGAAATGTCAAGATCAGGAATGACCAGTTTGGGAGCTCTCATGATGTCTGACAGAGATTACAATGAGAGTAAAATAGCTACCTGATATTTAATGTAGACTTTCTGTTTGTTCTTTTGTTTTGTGATTTTTGTTTCTGGTGGGTGGCTGGATTAAATTGCTTTCCTGTATGTCTTGTATTTAGCTTTAATTAAGAGCTCAGAGCTTGTGGTTAGCAAGAGCACTGTGTGTGTGGAGGGGGGACTGGAGGGGAAATTGTCACTCACTCACTCACTCACACCCATCACCCCAATCAGGGTATGGGCCGCCAACAACAGATCTCCAGAGTCCTCTATCCTGAGCCATTCATTCTAACTGGTTCCAGGTATAGCCCATTTTTTTGCTATCAGCCGGAAGGTCACGTTGCCAGGTGTTTCTTGGACGGTCTCTTTTCCGCTTGCCTTGGGGGTTCCACCGCAGTGCCTGTCTGATGATGTTAGTTGGCTGCTTGCGTAGCGTGTGTCCTATCCAGCCCCACCTTCTCCTTCTGATTTCTTCCTCTGCTGGGAGTTGACAGGTCCTCTCCAAAAGGTGGATGTTACTGATGGTATCTGGCCAGCGGATCTGGAGTGTCCTTCTGAGGCAGCTATTTATGAAGGTCTGGATCTTCCTGATGGTTGTTTTGGTTGTCCTCCAGGTTTCAGCTCCATACAGTAGGACTGATTTCACATTGGAGTTGAACAGTCGAATTTTTATTGCCAAAGACAGCTCTCTAGAGCTCCAGATGTTCTTGAGCTGTAAGAAGGCTGCTCTTGCCTTACCAATCCTTACTTTGATGTCTGCATCTGTGCCACCCTGCTGGTCAATGATACTACCTAGGTAGGTGAAGGACTGCACTTCTTCCAGGGGGCTTCCATTCAGTGTGACTGGGTCATTGCTAGTGGAGTTAATCCTAAGGATCTTGGTCTTGTCCTTGTGAATGTTGAGGCCAACCTGTGATGACGTGGCTGCACTACGTTGATTTTCTCTTGCATCTGCTGTTTATTGTGCAAAAGGAGTGCAAGGTCGTCAGCAAAGTCCAGGTCATCAAGCTGGGTCCACAACGTCCACTGGATTCCGTTCCTACGCTCGTAGGTGGATGTCTTCATAATCCAATCTATGACGAGAAGAAAGAGAAGTGGTGACAAAAAGCATCCTTGCCTGACTCCAGTTTGCACCTGGAAGCTGTTAGTAAGCTGCCCTCCATGGATCACTCTACAGTGTATACCATCATATGAGTTCTTGATCAGGTTGACCACCTTTGCTGGGATGCCGTAGTGCCGAAGGAGCTTCCAAAGGATCTCTCAATCCACACTATCGAACACTTTCTCATAGTCAACAAAATTGATGTACAACGAGGAGTTTCACTCTATAGACTGCTCGACTATGATGCGAAGCATTGTTATCTGGTCCGTGCATGATCTGTTCTGCCGGAAACCTGCTTGTTCATTTCGTAGCTGTGGATCGACGGCATCCTTCATTCTCTCTAAGAGGACTTGGTTGAAGACCTTCCCTGGCGCCGACAGGAGTGTGATTCCTCTATAATTGGCACAGTTGCTAAGGTCTCCTTTCTTGGGGATTTTGATGAGATATCCCTCTTTCCAGTCTACTGGAATCACTACTTCTTCCCATATCTTCTCAAAGAGGGGGTACAGCATTTCCACTGAAGCATCCAGGTCTGCTTTTAGGGCCTCTGCTGGGATGTCATCATATCCAGCTGCCTTTCTATTCTTCATCATGGTGATGGCTTTTCTGATCTCGTCTCTGGTTGGTTTATCACAATTAATTGGGAGGTCCTCATTAGCTGAGTTGATATCTGGTGGATTTGGTGGTACTGGTCTGTTTAGGAGTTCCTCAAAGTGCTCCACCCATCTGTTCATCTGTTGTTCTATTCCTGTTATAGACTTTCCCTGCTTGTGTTTAACGGGACGTTCTGGCTTGCTGAACTTTCCAGACAGTCGCTTGGTAGTATCGTACAGCTGTTTCATATTACCGCTGTATGCTGCCTGCTCCTCTTCTACTGCCAGTTCATCCACATACTCTCTCTTGTCCTTCCTGATATTCCTCTTCACTGCAGTGTGGGCTTCAGCATACTCTTTTTGAGCTTTGGCCTTTGCTGCTCTAGTCCTGCTGTTGTTGACTGCTGCCTTCTTCTTCTTTCTGTCTTCTATCTTGATCAAGGTCTCTGCTGTGATCCACTCTTTCTGCTGGTGTTATTTAATTCCAAGCACTTTCTGGCATACTGACCTAAGTGTGTGTCTCACTTTCTGCCATCTGTTTAGTACACTGTCTTCCTCTTCCTCAGACCGATCCTGTAATACTGAGAACTTATTCTTCAGCCTCAGTCCAAAATCTTCCTTGATCGTATGGTCCTTCAGAAGCCTGACGTTGTACTTCACTCTTCTGTCTGACGTGTCTATCCAGTTCTTTTTCAGCTTCAGCTTCAATCTGGCCACCACTAAGTGATGGTCGAACGCCGCGTCTGCTCCTCTTCTAACTCTAACATCCTGCAGGGATCTTCTAAACTTCTTGCTAATGCAGACATGATCGATCTGATTTTCTGTCGTGCCTGCTGGTGATACCCAGGTACTCTTGTGGATCCGCTTGTGAGGAAAGATGCTACCTCCTATGACCAGGTTGTTAAGTGCACACAAATCCACAAATCTCTCTCCATTCTCACTCATCTCTCCCAGAGCATGGGTCCCCATGACTTGTTCGTATCCTGTGTTGTCAGGTCCAATTTTGCCATTAAAGTTTCCCATAAGGATGATGATGTCTTTGTCTGGGAGAATCTCTAATATTTTCTGGAGTCTATTGTAAAAATAATCTTTGTCCTCCTCTTTGCTGTCATTAGTTGGAGCGTAGCACTGAACAACGTTCATCTTAATCCTCTTCATTTTAGTTCTGAAGGATGCTGTGATGATCCTGGGACCATGTGCCTCCCAACCAACCAGTGCTCTCTGTGCCTGCTTGGACAACATGAAGCCTACTCCCTGTGCGTGGGGTGCGTCGCTCTCTTCATGTCCTGAATACAGCAACAACTCTCCTGTCAACGGTCGTCTCTGCCCTGCTTGCGTCCATCTTGTCTCGCTAATGCCTAATAGGGTCAAGTTGTTGCTTCTCATCTCTGCTGCAACCTGCGCCGTCTTTCCTGACTCGTACATGGTCCTCACGTTCCATGTGCCTATGGTAATCCTCCTGGTTGCAAGAAGGGTAATCGGCTTAGTGGCTTCCTCATGGCTTTTATCACCCAGCATCATGCATCTTCGAATTGAAGACCGTTCTTTTTCCAGGGTAAAAGTCTCTGTTGTCTCTATTTTTGGCATTTCTGTAGCAGGTTGATTTTTACGGGGTGGAGTTGCTAGCCCCACACTCAACCCTCCTCCTTTATCCTGACTTGGGACAGGCGGATGGCCCCAAAGGACCTCTCTGATGGAGTTAGGGGAAATTGTAGTACCACCTTAAATGAACATTCAGTTTGTTTGGATTAAATATCTGTCTGAGAGTGGGTTATTCTTGGATGCTAATTTTTCAGAAATCCATCTGTGATATGTTGCCAGAATTTCTGGTACAAATATTTTGTCGTATGCTCTTGAGACAATCTGGAATTTCAGTCCTGGGTGAAGTTTTCTGAAATGTTGCTTGAGATGTCATAGAAATATCTTTAGTTAAAATCACTGAGTAGTATTTCTAGTAGAAACTAAATACAGTTTTTAAACCTTAGCGGTAAACAAAATCTGAACAGTTCATTTTTGTAGTACCCATTGTGCTGCACCAATTTGAATACTTAGATATAGGTTATTCTATCGGTTTTTCTAGGGAGTATTCCAGGACTCAAACATTTGGTTTGAGTTTGGTTCAGTCACTCCATCCTTTTTTGTTGCTGTCTGTTCTTGTTAGCATTGTGATGAGAGCTTTTTTCCATCGTCAGACTTCGTTCTCCTTCATCCTCTCAGAGAATGGACAAAGGTGACAAAAGTCCAGCATCTGTCAGGCAATGATATTGTAATATATAGCTTGATATAGTTGCCTTGTGTATTACCCTTCGCATTTAAAGAATCATATTGAGAGTCCTAACACGTGGGTTGTAAACCTAGTTTTGCAACTGACTTGTGTGATATTAAGCAAGTCTTTGCTTCAGTTTCCCCATAATTCCCCATATAAAATGGAGATAATACGTATGTCCACTTGGTGGTTGTACAGCTTAACTGTAAATTGCTTTGACAACACTGAATGAATTGCTCTAATCAGAGATCTAAACTTGTGTTCACTCAAGCTTTGCTACATACAGTTTGTCATTCACATCCATTTTTACATTAGCAACTCTGTGGTTGTCAGATTCATGAAGTGGATGGTGTAGGCAGTAATTGCTAGTACTAATCCCACCAGTATCATGTTATTCATTGGTTATTGCTGAAGTTCCACTGGACTGTTTTGAAAAGTCATTTCTTTCTTGAAAGTTTTTGGTTCTGCCAAGGCCTCTTATTGTAACCCAGGCATCCCACCCGAGTTTATGGTGAAGTAGAATATATGTTAATTTAAAGTAAAGTTTATATTTATGCATATTTTGATGGATTGAAAGTGCATCTCCATCATGTGAGATGTTCTTACAATTATTAGATATATAAAAATCCAAAGTGCAGGCATAAAAATAAACTAAGTTTTTTTTGTGCATCTCCAACTGAACATTGTGAAACAGGATAGCCCCCTAACAGAAGTGATGACAGGAAAACTGTTGTTTGCTACTGGTGAAAATAAACACACTCTTCTTGGTTAGTATAGGACAGAAGTCGTCGATTCACTGTCCCAGGCCAGTGGGGGTGGCGGGAAGTGGCGTTGGCGAGGGATGTGTCGGCTGCGGCTTCCTGCCACCTCCATTGGCCTGGGATGGCAAACCTTGGCCAGTGGGAGCCGCAATTGGCCGAACCTGCTGATGCGGCAGGTAAACAAACTGGTCCGGCCCGCCAGGATGCTTACCCTGGCGAGCCGCGTGCAGGAGGTTGCCCACCCCTGGTATAGGAGTTTACCTGTTCTCTTGGTTCTTCTATTTAACTGACAGGGTCTGAAAATCCACTCCCAACTTAGAGGGCTGGAGGAGGGTGAAGCTGTCAATATGTGCAAAATTTAATATTTCAGATGTGTGAAACATTCATAACCCTGCAAGGTAATGTAAGCTTATGCAGTGACATCTTCCCTGAATCTGCAGACAGCTCCAATATCTGTCACTGCTCACAGCTTTCTCCAGCAGCAACTTGAAATTAAGAAGCCTTTGGTCAGTTTCATGTGTCTGGGAAAGCTATGAACAGCAGCAGTAGAAAGCCACTGAAGTTACTAATGGAGAAGAGAGAACTGGAAAAAACTATGGAACTTGAGTAAAATATCATTAAGACTTAAGGACAAAGGGATGCATAGAGACCCCCTTCCAGAAGCCAGAGAGTGTTCAGGTGTGGCAGGGAGGACTTCAAATGTTCTCTTCACATCTGTTATCCAGAAATTAATATGAAATATGGAGCCCTCATGTAAGTTCCATTGAGAGAACCTGTAGAGGAACCCCCTCTCCTCCTCCTTTCCAGTAGCTGGGCCTGGCAACTGGACAGCTGAGCTTCTCGCCAGGTATGACCCATGGTCCTGACTGGTGCCCTCTAGTCAGTCTCTTGGTTTTGGTCTCTGGATATCATGTCTGGCAAGTTGTCAAGCCCTGTTTAACTCCAATGCCAGGACAGTTGTGAAGGATTTACAGTGCATAGTTTTTGCTAGTCTTAACTTTCACTGATCTTTTTTTTTAAATTGACATGCTGAAGGGAAAAATCAGGGGAGGAAAAATGCCAGGAAATTAAAAAATGAAGCTACTTGCTCCTCAACTAATATTTTTGTGTGTTATTTCTTCTCTTCAAACTCACCCCATTGTTTGGTTCCCTTAGCTATTAGACTTAATATGTTTTATTCACATATCCTTTGCTTGCAGTTGGTATATGTTTCTGTTAGTAACAAATACAACTTATATGCCTAGATTGTGAGCATTCTTGGGCAGGGTCTGTCTTTATTAGTGTAGTGCCTACTAAAATAGTGCAAGCAGCAAAGAATCCTGTGGCACCTTATAGACTAACAGACGTTTTGGAGCATGAGCTTTCGTGGGTGAATACCCACTTCCTCAGATGCATGTAATGGAAATATCCAGGGGCAGGGATATATATGTGTGCTAGCAAGCAAGCTAGAGATAACGAGGTCAGTTCAATCAGGGAGGATGAGGCCCTGTTCTAGCAGTTGAGGTGTGAAAACCAAGAGAGGAGAAACTGGTTCTGTAATTGGCAAGCCATTCACAGTCTTTGTTCAATCCTGAGCTGATGGTGTCAAATTTGCAGATGAACTGAAGCTCAGCAGTTTCTCTTTGAAGTCTGGTCCTGAAGTTTTTTTGCTGCAGGATGGCCACCTTAAAGTCTGCTATAGTGTGGCCAGGGAGGTTGAAGTGCTCTTCTACAGGTTTTTTTATATTGCCATTCCTAATGTCTAAAATAGTGCACTCATTCTTGTTTGAGGTCCTCAGGTACTGCTTCATTGATACTTATTAATCGTGGTATAATAACAATAAACATATATTAATGCCTGTTAGTAAAAATTCAAGCTCAATGATTTTGGTTTTGTCTCTTTTAGTTTAAAAAACTGCACAGTGTTTAATACTTAAGAACATGGAAGTCCAGTGTCTAGAACATAATTTCTTACAATTAATCAATTTAATCTTACACTTTATAAAAAATAAAAATAAAGGGGGTTGTTCATGTTTTGCTGAACAGGTGAAAGTTAGATTCGTAGTATAAAACAGGAAGCAGATGGGTACTAATTGAAGTCCTGTTACTGATGAAAGGGTGACTGAATTTGAAACAGCTGCTTTCCTCATTTAAACCTATTTTTGTGCATTTTCTGTAAGGACAGACCTCCCTACATTTCATTGTTTTCTTAAAGCTGGAGGAAGTTGCTTGCAAATCTTGAACCCCCCCTCTCCAGATTATTGAAAAAGGTGCATTTTTAGTGTTTGACAAAGATGCCAGACTATTCCTCTCTCTCCCTATGTCACAGATCAGGTACCGTTCAGACAACCATGCTTAGCAATGAGTGGTAGATGAGATCAAGCTTCTCCATGCTACCCTCCAACATTTCTTAATGCAGTGATGTGGAAGAGATGTTTCTAGCAATGAGATGCAAGCTCCATTTCTTTGATTCTTTAATCACTATGCAGAATTTGCCAAACTTGCTAGCTAAGTGTTCACTCTCCTCTATGCATGGTACATCATAATTAAGGCTAAGGTTTGGTCATGGGTATTTTTAGTAAAAGTCGTGGACAGGTCACAGACAGTAAACAAAAATTCATGGCCTGTAACCTGTCCATGACCTGTGTGGCTAAATCTTAGGAGGGGCGGCCAAGGGGTGCTATGGGGGGGTGGGGGTGGGGGTTGGTGAAGCCGGCAAGCTCCCTACCTGGCTCCTCATGGCTCCCCCGGAAGTGGTGGCATGTCCCCCTCTCTCAGCTACTAGCTCTGTGCACTGCCCCTACCCCAGGTGCCGGCTCCGCAGCTCCCATTGGCTGGGAACTGCATCCAGTGGGAGTTGTGGAGGTGGTGCCTGTGGGTGGAGGCAGGGCGTGGAGGTAGCAGCTGAGAGGGAGGGACATGTTGCCGCTTCAGGAGAGCCTCCCAAGGTAAGCGCTGCCTAGAGCCTTCACCCTCTCCTGCACCTCAACCCACTGCCCCCTCCCACACACACACAAACTCCTGAGGCTGCTGTGGGGGAGGTTTGAGGGGGGTGGTGGCTCAAGACTGCCGCAGCAGCAGCTGGTGTGGCTGGCCCATGGGCTGCCCGAGCTCCTCAGGCAGCCCTTGGACCAGCTGCACCGGCTGCCGCAGAAATAACGGAGATCCCAGTAAGTCACAGAATCCATGACCTCCGTGACAAACTCGCGGTCTTAATCATAATTGACTTCATGGTCACCAGGTATTTTCCTACTCTCTAACGTGAGTGTACGTAAGCATACTTTTGTACTCCTTTCTGCCACCCGGAATGCTCATAGTACAGTTAACATAAAAATTAATTCTTAAATGAGAGATGCTAGCTTATTAACTGGTTTTATTGAAGTACTGGCAAAGAAAAATTGTGACTCAGTGCCGCAGCCCTTACTGCATACATATGTGTTTAATGTTAATCATATGTCCTAAACACAGAGAACATAAGAATGGCCTTACTGTATCAGACCACTGGTCCATCTAGCTCAGTGTGCTGGCACCAGATGGAACCAGATGGAATGAACAGAACTGAGCATTTACCAAGTGAACCATCCCCAGTTGTTCACTCCCAGCTTCTAGCAGTCAAAGTTTAGGGATACCAAGAGCATGGGGTTCTGTTCCTGCCCATCCTGACTAATAACCATTGATGGACCTATCCTTCAGGAACTTATCTAATTCTTTTTTTAACCCACTTATACTTTTGGCCTTGACAATATCCCCTAGCAACCAGTTCAACAGGTTGACTCTGTATTGTGTGAAGTACTTCCTTACATTTGTTTTAAACCTGCTGCCTATTAATTTCATTGGATGACCCCTGGTTCTTGTGTTATGTGAAGTGGTAAATAACACTTCCTTATTCTTTCTCCACACCATTTATGCTTTTATCGACCTCTGTCATATCCTCCCTTAGTTTTCTTTCTATGCTGAACAGTCCCAATCTTTTTAATCTCTCCTCACATGGAAGCTATTCCATACAGCTAATCATTTTTTGGGTATTAGTCATCCTGTGATCTACCATGAGCTGCCAATGTGATATGGCCGTGAAAAAAGCTAATGTGGTTTTAGGATGCATCAGGCGAGGTATTTCCAGCAAAGATAAGGAGGTGTTAGTACCGTTATATAAGGCGCTGGTGAGACCCCACCTGGAATACTGTGTGCAGTTCTGGTCTCCCCTGTTTAAGAAGGATGAATTCAAACTGGAGCAGGTTCAGAGACGGGCTACTAGGATGATCCGAGGAATGGAAAACCTGTCATATGAAAGGAGACTCAAAGAGCTTGGCTTGTTTAATCTAGCCAAAAGAAGGCTGAGGGGGGATATGCTTGCTCTCTATAAATATATCAAAGGGGTTAATATTAGGGAGGGAGAGGAATTATTTAAGCTTAGTACCAATGTAGATACAAGAACGAATGGGTATAAACTGGACACTAGGAAGTTTAGACTTGAAATTAGACAAAGGTTTCTAACCATTAGAGGAGTGAAGTTCTGGAACAGCCTTCCAAGGGGATTAGTGGGGGCAAAAGACATATCTGGCTTTAAGATTAAGCTTGATAAGTTTATCGAAGGGATGGTATGATGGGAGAGCCTAATTTTGGCAATTGATCTTTGATTATCGCCAGATAAGTATGCCCAGTGGTTGGTGATGGGATGATGGATGGGATGGGATCTGAGTTACTGCAGAGAATTCTTTTCTGAGTGCTGGCTGGTGAGTCTTGCCCACATGCTCAGGGTTTAGCTGATCGCCATATTTGGGGTTGGGAGGGAATTTTCCTCTGGGGCAGATTGGCAGAGGCCCTGGAGGTTTTTCGCCTTCCCCTGCAGCGTGGGGCATGGGTCACTTGCTGGTGGATTCTCTGCAGCTTGAGGTCTTCAAACCACAATTTGAAGACTTCAGTAACTCAGGCATAGGTTAGGGGTTTGTTAAAGAAGTGGATGGGTAGGGTTCTGTGGCCTGCTTTGTGCAGGGGGTCGGATTAGATGATCACATTGGTCCCTTCTGACCCTAGAATCTATGAATCTATTTTGTTGCCATTCTCAGTACTTTTTCCAGTTCTAATATACATTTTTTTGAAAGGGGTTGACCAAAACTGCATGCAGTGTTCCAGGTTTGGATTTATATAATGGCATTATGAGATTTTTCTGTTTATCTATCCGTTTCCTAGTGGATCCTAACATTTAGTTTTTTTGACTACCGTTGCATCTTGAGCAGATGTTTTCAGAGAACTATCCATGATGACTCCAAGATCTTTCTTGAGTGGTAATTGCTAATTAAGATCTCCTGATTTTTGTATATGTAGTTGGGATTATGTTTTTCAATGTGCATTACTTGGCATTTATGAAACCTGAATTTCATCTGCCCTTTTGTTGCCCAGTCAGCCAGTTTAATGAGATCTCTTTGTAACCTCTATGCAGTCAGTTTTGGATTTAACTTGAGTAATTTATTATCTTTTGTAAACTGTCACATCACTGTTTACCCTCTTTTCCTGATCATTTATGAATATGTAGAACAGCACTGCACTCATTACAGATCCTTGAGGGACCCTGCTATTTATCTTTCTCCACTGTGGAAAACTAACCATTTATTCATAACTTTTGTTTCCTATCTTTTAACCAGTTACCAGTCCATGAGAGGACCTTCCCTTTTATCTCATGACTGCATATTTTGCTTAAGAGCCTTTGGTGAGGGGCCTTGTCAGAGGCTTTCTGAAAGTCTAAGTACACTCTTGATTGGATCACCCTTATCCACATGTTTGTTGACACCCTAAAAGAATTCTAATAGAATGGTCAGGCATGACTGCCCTTTACAAAAGCTGGGTTGGGAGAGGGCTCAGGGCTGGTTTGAGGTTCTGGCTCTGGGAGGGGGTTCAGGGCTGGGGTTTGGGGTGTGGCCTCCTGCTGGACAGCACTTCCCTCTGGCAGCTCCTGGTTGTTAGTGTGGTGTGGCTGCCGCTAAGGCAGGCTCCCTGCCCATGCCTCTCCCGGAAGGGGCCAACACGCCCCTGCGGCCCCTGGTGTTTGTGTGTGTGTATGGGGTGGCACATGGCTCTGCACGCTGCCTCTCTCAGCAAGCACTGCCCCTGCAGCTCCCATTGGCCACAGCTCCCTATTCCTGGCCAATGGGAGCTGCGGGAGTGATGCTTGCAGGCAAGAGCAGTGTGTGAAAGGAGACCCCTGTCCCCAGGGTCGCGCTGGCCACTTTCAGGTGCAGCATGCAGGCAGGGAGCCTGTCTTAGTGGCAGCCCCACTGCGCCACCAGAGATTGCGATCAACTGGGAGATCCTCTAGGATCAACCAGTCAATTGCAATCGACTGATCGGTGACCACTGCTTTAGCACCTTGATGACCTAGGGGACCCGCAGATTTGGTTTGGCGGGCTTCCTGCTTCTGACGTACTTAACTTTTTTTCTGTTAGATTGTGTCTTACTAGTGGCTCTTCAAAATTTTTTGGTCTACCTAATTATACTTGTGCATTTGACTTGTCAGAGGTTTTTATGCTCCTTTTCAATTTTCCTCACTAGGATTTGACTTCCAATTTTTAAAGGATGTCTTTGTCTCTAACTACCTGTTTTACTCTTTGTTTAGCCATGGTAGCATTTTTGGGGTCTTTTAAATTCAGGTATACATATAGTTTGAGCAATGGTAGTATTATGGTATTTTTAAAGTTTCCATGCAGCTTGCAGGTATTTCATTCTTGTGACTGTTTCTTTTAATTTCAGTTTAGTTAGCCTCCTTATTGTTATGTAGATCTCCTTTTTGAAATAAAATGCTAGTGTAGTGGGTTTCTTCGGTGTTTCCCTCCCTACAAAGATATTGCATTTAATTACATTATGGTTGCTATTACCTAGTGGTTCAGCTATATTCACTTCTTGGACCAGATCCTGTGTGTTACGTAGGAACTAAATCAAGAACTGCTTTTACTCCTCCCTTGTGGGTTCCAGGACTAGTTGCTCCAAGCAGCAGTCATCAGTGGTGTCTAGAAATTTTATCCCTGCATTCCATCATGAGGTGACATGTTCCCAGTCAATACTGCAACTATCTCCATTCCCCATTGTTATTGGGTTTTCTGTTTTTATATGCTCTTTAATTTCCCTGATTATTTCAGTCATGGTCACTGTCCTTGTCAGGTGGTCAGTTGTATATTCCTACTGCTATACTCTTTATTAGTCAAGCATGGAATTTCTATCTGTAGAGATTCTATGGTACAGATTGGAGATTTTTACTATATTTGACTCTACTTTCTTTCACAGAGTGCCGCTCCTTCACCCGTTTGACCTATTGCGTCATTCCTATGTATTTTGTACCCTGGTATTACCGTGTCCCACTGGTTGTCATTGTTCCAAGTTTCTGTGATTCCTATTATACCAATATCCTCATTTAATATCAAGCACTCAAGTTCACCCATCTTAGTATTTAGACTTTTAGCATCTGTATCCAAGCACTTACAACAGTTGGCAGTATTTTAGTAATCTGCCTTCATGTAATATAAGTGAATAGAATTTTTTTGTTTGATTGTTTCTCTTCAGTTCCTACCTGTACTTATTAATGTCTATCCTCTCCTCTTTCATAGGATATAGAGGAACCCCTTTAATAAATCCTCCCCTTAGGATATGTCCGTCTGAACCATGTGCTTCTCTGCGCCTGTCAGCTTTCCCCCAGCCCCTAGTTTAAAAACTTCTCTACAATCTTTTTAATTTTACATGCTAGCAACCTGGTTCAGTTTTGGTTTAGGTGGAACCCATCCTTCCTTTATATGCTCTTCCTTTCCCAAAAGGTTCCCCAGTTTGTAATAAACCTAAATCCCTCCTCCCTACACCATTGTCTCATACATGCATTGAGACCTTGTAGATAAGCAAGTAAATGGTAAAACTCCCATGGACATCAGTGTGGCCAATATTTTGCCCAGAATCTATTATAAAATTATTTAAGAATTATTTTATCATATGCTGTCACTAGCCAAGCAATCTATATGAGCTTTCGTTTATGCTGCTACTTACCCTGGAAAGTGTTTGCTTTTCAGTGTTGATGTGGAATCAACAGTCATTACAGTAAAATTTAAGTAAAAGTGGCAAATATGTAAATTGGGATAACGTTTCATCAGACATTGGTTTGAGACAATATGAAAGGGTAATGCGTTTGAAAACTTAATTGGCTAGTTGTAACTGCAGGTGTAAGAAAAGTATGTTTTCCTACAGAGAGAGATGGGCAAAAACTTGAATTTCTCTCCCCTGTACTGATTGACTATTTGCTCCAACTTTCTCCCTTCTCCCCCCTTCAGTCTTTTCACCTGTAATTCCATACCTGCTCCCTTTACCTTCTTCTCCCCTTCTTTGTCACTTCACCCTCTTTCCCTTATCTCCTCCTACCAAAAACTACCCCTCCAAAAAAAGAAATCGGTGAACATTGTTTACTTTGCTTGTGATATATGTCTTCCCTGACCCCATGTCTGTGTTTTTCAATTTAGATTGTAAGAGCTTTTGGCCAGGGACTCTCTGCTACTCAGTGTTTTGTATGGTGCCTAGCCCAATTCTTTGGTTATCCTTAGACTCTACGGCAGTAAACATAATTAATAACTAAAATATTCCAATCTTAATTTCCAACTCAATGAAGCTCCTAACAGAGAGAAACGCAGGTATCTTTTGTCAAGAAGAAATAGCCCTTCAGTGTCAAAGCCACTACAGTGGGTGTAAATTCCTAGTTTGCTGCTCTTTAGTAGAACAAGTAGGAACAATGGTCTGGGTTCTTAGTGCCTCACAAGTTAAGCAGCATTATTGCCTGGTCAGTAACTGAATGGTAAGTCAAGGAAAAACTCCATGTGTCCCAGGAAATGGTATTTGATTGAGAAGACAGCACTCTTTCCCTTCCATCATTATGGAACTAATGCCACAGCAAGGCATAAGTGTGCAATGTGCTTCTGATACGATTTAAAACAGTGTAGAACAAGGTTTCTCAACCTTTTTGATCCCATGGACTGGTCGTTGAGAAACACTGGTCTAGAACATATCTGTTCCAATTCTATGAGACTACTAGAAAGGTTAGCCTGCTAAATCCAGGGTTGTGAGTTCAATCCTTCAGGGGGCCATTTGGGGATTGGTCCTGCTTTGAGCAGGGAGTTGGACTAGATGATCTTCTGAGGTCCCTTCCAACCTGAATAATCTATGAATAATCTATGAATAGAAGTGTTAACTCTGGTCTTGGCCAAATTTGAAGGTGGGTTATTATAATTCAGCCTACCTGGAACACACTCTGTACGTTTAATTGGATATGCTAATCTTTGTTTCCTGTCCTAAATTGTTAAGCACTGCTTTGTGCAGTTAAATCTTGTGGTGATGGCATTTTTAATGGTTGGAAAGTAGTTTTATTCAACGGCATCTTTCAAACTACAGTATACAGTAAGTTGTTGATAAATGTTCTGAATAATTTTGAGTTAATGCTATCTGTGGTTGAAAGGATTTGTTTTTCCCTTCCTCATTTTTACTTCTTTTTAAATTTAATTTATCACTGTTTTTCTAAATTTTTATTGGTAATACCTTTTTTTATTAAAAACACCACGTAAGTAGTAAAGTATTGTGTGATTGAAGCCATAATACTACTACTTTAACACTGCATCAGGTATCGTGCACATACTCTAATTGCATTACTACCTGCATTATCTGAATAATTTTAAACTGGTAGCATATGAAAGGTTCTTTAGTGTATAGTGCTGTTAGAATACATTTTGAATTTTAGTTAGTAGATAATCCTATAATATTTATATCTTTAGACTGTTCCGGCTGGAATTACTTACACTAAGTTTGACATCATGTTAAAAGGTCAAATTTACCTTTGGACAACGTAGTCTTTGACAATGAAGGCCTTGAATATGAAAATACCTATATTGGTTCAGGAACAAGGTCAAAGGTATTGACAATTGGACATATAATTAAAGCTATATTTTTTTCCTTGTATAAAAGTGCCTTTTTCATAATGCATATTGCCATATTTAATGGGTAACATAAAATTTCGTAAATATCAATGTTAATGCATATGTGAACCAAACAATAATTTATAAGATGCTAGAAATATTTTGGAACAGAGCTGAGAAATAAATTTACCCACATTTGTTAAGTTACTGGGATTTATGTTGAAAAATTCCTAGAATCAAAAGATAACTTTATTATATATGGTCAAAAATTCAACATATATCAATAGTCAAAATTATTTACAACTACGGCTGTAGCAAAAGTGAATTTTAAGATTGCTTCAAAGTAGGAATACTGAAGTTGGTTATACACACTGGCACTGAGTGGCATGTTCTCAGGTGTTAATACTTACAAATTAAAAGGCCGCCGCCTTGTTGCTTTGTTACGTTGCTTTTATATCAAGCATCTCTTTCATGTTCGCCTGTCTTCCATGGAGCAGGTTGTATCAAAATTGAGCTTTTCCTCTCTAAGATGGAGCGAGGCTTCTTGATGGCTATCGCATGCAGCTTTTCCTTATAAACAACTGGAATATTTTGTAGTATGAGACATTAAAATTTGTCAGGAATATTTCCTAATTTAGAATCTGCCTTTGTCTGCTGTGACACTTTATAGCAGTGGTCTGCAACCTTTTTATGCCCAAAATCACTTTTTGAATTTAAGGGCAACCCAGGATCTGCCCTGCCCCTTCCCCAAAGCCCCACTCAGTGCATTTCCCCCTCCCTCCATCGCTCGCTCTCCCCCACTCTGTCACTTTCACCGGGCTGGGGCAGGGGGTTGGGGTTCGGGAGGGGGTACGGGCTCTGGGCTATGGCTGAGGGTTTCACAGTGTGGGAGGGGGCTCTGGGATGAGCCTGGGGCAGGGGGCTGGGGGTGCAGGAGGGAGTTTGGGTGCAGGAGGGGGCTCCAGGCTGGGGCAGAGTGTTGGAGTGCAGGAGGGGGTACAGGGTGCTGGCTCTGGGAGGGGGGTCATGGCTGAGGTGGGGGGTTGGGGTGCTGGAGGGGGTGTAGGGTGCTGACTCCGGCATGGGGGTCAGGGCTGGGGCAGAGTGTTGGGGTGCAGGAGTAGTTCTGGGGTGCTAGCTCCAGGAGAGGGGTCAGGGCTGGGCAGCACTTACCTCCAGCAGCTCCTGGTTGATGGTGTAGCATGGCTGCTGCTAAGGCAGGCTCCCTGCCTATCCTGGCTCCATACCACTCCTAGAAAGGGCCAGTGCGCCCCTGGGACCCTTAGGGGGTGGTGTGGCACGTGGCTTCGCGCGCTTCCCCTCTGTAAGCACTGTCCCCGTCCTCAACCAATGGGAGCGGTGGGGGCGGTGCTTGCAGGCAGGAGCAGCATGTGGAGGGAGACCCCTGCCCCCCTTACTTCCAGGAGCAGCATGGGGCCAGGGCAGGCAGGGAGCCTGTCTTAGTGGTAGCCACGCTGTGCCACCTGAGATCGCAATCGACTGGGAGGTGACCACAGCTTTACAGTATCTCAGACTTTAAAGTCTATCAAGCGTCTCTACAGAAACCGCTCTAGCCATACATTTGCCTGCCCTGAGTGGGGAATGAAGCCTGTCAGAAGTGAGAAGGAGAGGAGTTTAGGCGAATGGGTCTGTGCCTTGACCCTGCAAAAGCAGTATTGTTTGCTAGTTGTTATTATGTTCTCTGAGCTGTCCCTTTCTAAATTTAAATGTTTACGTCTCAATTTTTGGATGGTTTCATCCCTTTGAGGCAGCTGTAACAAGGACGCTGCCCTGCAGAGTAGATCACAGAGAACAGCACTAGGAACAGGGGAACAAGAAACAACAAGATTTTGGGAGGAAGGGAACAGGTTGTTTCTCTTTTCTAAACTAGGAAAATAGTGTTTTTATCTGAAGTGAGCTGGATTTCTTTTCTCTTTAGCCAAGTCTGCGAGTCCCAGCCAGTGCATCATTCTCTATCTCCAGAATGCTCATCCATTCCTCAGCAAGCTCAGTCACTGCATCACTTCTGCATCTCCCATGCTTTCCTCTGTGCATGTGCAGTAAACAGACAAAAATTCACAAGCTGGAAAGTTTGTTTTACATTTTTAATAAAGCTATTTGTTTTTTCATGGCATATGGTCCTCTTCACATTTTTTTTTTGTGAAACTCATGACGGACAGCTTTTACTGAACGTTAAATGTCCTCAAAAATGCAGGCACAGTAAAATGTTCTCAAATGCACATTTGCACACTTTCAATGCACCTTCTCTAGTGCTTGACTCTTAGTTAAACTTTTTTGCTTTTATTTTTTGACATACTCTAACAGTTTTCAAGTATCTATTGATAGGCGACTCACCGCTACGTTGACATCTTAATGCAGCAATGCTCACTGAAATAAATCTGGTTAAAGCTTGTTTTCCCACCCTGACCCTTTAGCAAAGTTTGGGAATAGTGTTCAAATGTAGTGTAAACATGGTTCTTGCTGTACTGGCTTCTAGTGTAAAGAAGAAAAAATGTGAATAAAGTCAAATGGTTAAAACCATTCTGTAGCCTCTAAGCTATAGGGATGCTAAAGGGATGTCTGTACTGATTTAAAAACAATTGTCAGATGGCCTAATTAAAACATGATAGTTCACGTGCACATTTAAGGCCCTTTTTTTCATAGTATATAGTACCAAATTGTCTGAAAGTTGGATAAACCCAGGCAGTAACACAGGTTGAAGGGCCATTTAAAAATTAGATCTCAGCTGCATTACAAGGTTGAATTATACCTTTAATCATATTAGGAGACAAGCATATTGTCACTGGGTCTCTGAGAAGTTTATTCATAAGGCGAAAGGAATCTAAATTTGGTTTAAACATGACTTTGCATCAGCCAAACAATACAGAAATTGATTTAACTGGAACAATATTTAAACAGAGATTTAACACTTCTTCAAAACTCTCCCAAAGGCTGAATGTGTAGCCTTAAGTTTCATTTTTATCGCGTTTTCTTTTAAATGATCCTTGAAGGATTCTCCAATTCAAAGAGGTTAACAAAAATTGACCAAAATGGGTGAGACGCTGATGGTTTCTAGCTTTTAGTTTAAAATATGTTTTTTTGAAATAAGATATCTTCCACTACTGTTTGCAGCGTTGTTGTAGATGTGTGTGTCCCAGGATATGAGAGAGACAAGATGGGTGAAGGAATATCTTTTATCGGACCAGCTGCTGGTAGTGAAAGAGACATGCTTTCGAGTTTCATGGACCTGAAGAAGAGACCTGAGTGAAGCTCACCATTAGAAGCTGGTCCAATAAAAGATATTCTTCTTCGAGTGGTTGTTCATGTCTATTCCAAGCAGGTGTGTGCGCGCCGCATGCACGCCCAGGGCTGGCTTTAGGAAGTGCAGGGCCCAATTCGAACATTTTCTGCGGGGCCCTGGCAGGGATGACTTAAAAAAAAAAAAAAAGTGGAAAGAAAAGCCTTTCATTTCTTTCATGTATTATTTACTTTCCATAACTATATAAATAATAAAATTATATATTATGTACATTGCATCATATATGCTGTTGATTGGTTATTAATGACTGCTGTTTGACGTGTGTGGGTCCCAGCCGCTCCCTGCCCCCCTCATTGAAGCAGGTGTGCAGGGTTACTGCCCTGGGAACTGCAGGGCACAAGTGGACATGGGGCTGGCTGGAGGCAGGGCAGAGGCTGACTGGAGGTAGGGTCTGGCTGCAGGCAGGGCAAGGGGTGCGGGGCTGGTTGGAGATACGGGGTGTGTGGGGCGGGCTGCCTTCAGGCAGGACTGCAGGGGGATGCAGCAGGGGTTGGCAGGGCTGGAGACAGGAGTGGGAGACTGGCTGGCTTCAGGCAGGGGGGTGCAGCAGGGGTTGGCTGGAGACAGGGCAGGGTGTGCAGGGCTTGTGCGGGCAGCAGTGTATGTGGGGCTGGCTGGCTTTGGGCAGGGCCACGGGTGTGTGGCAGGGGTTGACTGGAGACACGGCAGGGGATTTGACAGGGACTGGCTGTGGGCACGGGGTGCAGAGCTGGCTGCAGGCAGGTGGAACGGGGCTGGTGTGGGCAGGGCAGAGGGTGCAGCAGAGGCAGCTGGAGCCCCAGCCCTTTAAATAGCTATCCCAGGGCTTTGGGGGCTATTTAAAAGGCCCGGGGGCTCCCCAGCTTCTACCTCGCCCTGGACCTTTTAAGTAGCCGCGGGAGCCCTGGGGAATGCATGAGGGTGGCAGGGCTCTGGCAGCTATTTAAAGGACTGGGGTGGCAGAGGCAGCTGGAGCCCTGACCCTTTAAATAGCCCCCGGAGCCCCTCACTACCCCAGGGCTCTGGAGGCTATTTAAAGGCCCGGAGCTCCAGCCGGGAGAGCAGGGCCACGGGACTTTCCGCACTCCAGCCGGGGCTCCAGCCGGGAGAGCGGGGCCTCGGGGCTTGCCGCACTCTGGCCGGGGCTCCAGCCAGGAGAGCAGGGCCTCAGGACTTGCCGCGCTCCCGCCTGCGCTTCGCTCAAGGGAGTGAGACCACGGAAGACCCCTGAGCAGATCGCAGCCAGGGACCCGGGGTAAGTTTAAAAAAAAAGTGTTTAAGGCGCGGGGCCCAATTCCTGGGAATCGGGCGAATCGGCCTAAAGCCGGCCCTGTGCACGCCAGCCGGAAGATTTTCCCCTAGCAGCGTCTGTAGGGTTGTCCCTGGCGCCCCCTGGAATGACGTCACTACGGTGCCCTATAAAGGGGCCCACTGACGCTCACCTTCTCAGTACCTTCTTACCGCCGGTGACGGCTAGCTGGAACTTCTCTTGCGCATAGCAAGTTAACAGTGTCCTGTCCGTGTATATAGTTAGTATATAGTTAGTTTACTTAGGTCATTTGTATATAGTTCTTAGTAGTTGGGGGGTTCCCCCCCCATGTTTCACCACCCGTTGGGGCATGCCCGGGTCCTCCGGGTTTAAACTCTGCAAGGACTGCGGGAAATTCATGCCCAAGAGTGACCCACACTCTGCTTGTTTGAGGTGCCTTGGAGAGGGTCACCAAAAGGACCGGTGCTCTATCTGCAGGGGCTTCCGCCCGAGAACTCTCAAAGACTTAGAGTCCTCCTGATGGAGGCTGCCTTGCAGCCACCCTCGGACTCGGAACCGGCAGAGACGGTGCCCAGCACGTCTTCCTCGGTGCGGAGTGCCCCAGCACTGACATCAGGACTTAGGGCCCAGCCCAAGTCATCTAAAACCCGGCACTGGACGGAGTCGGGTCATAGGAAGTCGGCCTCAGTGTCGCACCGCTCACCGTCTCCAGTGCGCTCACCGTCTTCCTCTTCTTGGTGGGAACGGTCACTCCACCAGGACCCCTAGAGGCCGACGCTGTCCGTGGGTGCAAGTGGAGAGGCTGGGTTACGGCCCTCGGCTGCTCCGTCGACTCCCGCACCGTAGAGAGGGCGGTCGAGTCCAGACTGGCCTAGATCCCCGGACCTCAGCGGAGACTTGCGCCTCCCCTCGACACCGGAGGCATTCGAGGCGGCCTCAGACCTGATGGGGCTCCCGGCGCCAGCCTCCCCGCACTGTAGTAGGGAGTTGCCTATCACGGTCCATCCCCCAGTACAATCGAGGGGCAGGTCGGCCATGCTGTCGCCTCCCTCCCTGCCCCACGCCGCTAGGGCGGCACCGGCCCAGATAGGAGGCTCCCCACTGCCTCAGCATCGCTCTCCAATGCACAGGGTGCTGCTCCCCTCAGGTCCTCTTACTCAGAGACTTCAGACTCAGAGGCAGACTCTTACCGCTCCAGCTGGTTGCGGAGCAGGAAATCAGTTTTGGAGGTGAGCCACCAGCATTACCCACAGTGGCAGCAGTAATGGCATCCGCCCTCACAGTGGACCCCCTGGACCCCCTGGGCCTACCACCAGGCAGTAGGCCAGGCTTTGGGTCCTCGATCAAGGTCTGCCTCGGTCTCCTCGACGTCAGTGGCACCGGCGCAGTTGCCTCCTCCACCGGCACCATCACCGGGCAGGGGTGTGCCATATTCAAGTTCAGCACCCCCTAGCTGGGCAGCAGCACTGGCAGCGACTACAATTCGGGCTCAACAGGCACCGCCCGATACGCCAAGCCGCTCACTGGTGACCCCGGTACCGGTCACGGTGCTGCATTTAGAATCGGAACCGGCCCTGCAACCACAGTACCATGTGCCACAAGACCCCGAAGGGCTACGTGCACCTGAGGAAGGGCCGATCCAAGTAATTTCCTCATCTTCCTCCCCGGACAAAGTGGTCTCGGGCACGACTGTGGCACCAGCCCTGGAGGACACTCAGATCCTCCAACAACTGCTCCAGCGAGCAGCTCAGAGCCTCACAATTCAGGTGGAGGAAATCGAGGTGGACGCGGATCCGATAGTAGACAACCTGGCTCTCTCAGGGCCATCCAGGGTGACTCTTCTGTTAATCAAGACCATAGCGGATACGTCCCGTACCTTATGGCAGACGCCAGCCTCACTGGCCCCTACTGCCAATAGAATGGAACAGTGTTATTTCGTCCCCTCTAAGGGGCACAAACACTTGTACACTCACCCCCCCCCCCGACTCCCTGGTGGTGGACGCAGCCAACCAACGGGAGCGTCAAGAATTTCAGGGGTCAACACCAAAGAACAGGGACACCAAAAGACTCTACCTCTTTGGTAGAAAGGTGTACTCTATGGCAGGCCTACAACTCCGTATTGCCAACCAACAGGCAATCGTAAGCCGATATGGTCATAACACATGTTCAGCCATGTCGAAGTTTACGGAGCTTCTCCCCCAGGACTCGAGGTCAGAGTTTTCGGCCCCGGTGGAGGAGGGGAAACTGATCTCCCAAGCCTCTCTCCAGGCGGCCCTAGATGTGGCGGACTCAGCCTCGTGCACCCTGGCCACAGGTCTGGTCATGAGGCAGGGAGCCTGGCTCCAGGTCTCAGGCCTTCCCTATGAGGTTCAGCAGACTATTCAGGACCTCCCCTTCGAGGGGTGTATACCGTTTTCAAAAAAAACGGACAAGCGTCTCTATAGCCTAAAGGTCTCTAGGGCCATGCTTAGCTCGCTGGGCTTGCATACCCCTGCAATGCAGCGCAGGCAATTTAGGCCGCAGGCGGCCTTAAGCCCCTACCAGCCTCAGACTCTCTCCAGGAGCTAGGGCGCAGGCGGGGCAGAAATGGCAGGAGGCGTCACCAACGCCACACCTCCGGCCAGGCGTCCGGTCAGTCAAGACCATCATCGGGGCCTGGGCCCCCTGCTTGATGGTACGGTCGAGGGTGACCTACCTGTCGAGACTCTGGATCCTTCTACCCCTACCTTTTTGGTCACATCTGTCCCCCTTCTACCGTGCCTGGTCCCGAATCATGTCGGACAGCTGGGTGCTCCGCACAGTAGAGAGGGGTTATTCTATCCAGATTTCCTCCCTCCCGCCCCGTCCCTCTTCAGGGACCCATCTCACAAGCAACTTCTAATTCAAGAAATGCAGTCCCTCATGGAGGGAGGGGCAGTGGAGGAAGTCCCTTGAGAGCTTGGGCAAAGGCTTCTACTCTCGGTATTTCCTAATACCAAAGGCGAAAGGGGACCTGAGACACATCCTGGACCTGTGGCAACTGAACAAGTTTGTACGGAAGCTCAAGTTCTGCATAGTCTCCTTGTCCTCAATCATTCCCTCCCTGGATCCAGGAGATTGGTACGCCGACCTCGACTTAAAGGATGCTTATTTCCACATCGCCATAATTCCCCTATACCGTCGGTACCTCAGGTTCGTTGTGGCCGACACCCATCTGCAGTTCACGGTGCTCCCGTTTGGCCTATCAGCTGCCCCAAGGGTCTTCACGAAGTTCATGGCAGTTGTGGCAGCCTTCCTGCGCAGGTGGGGCATCCAGGTATTCCCCTGCCTGGACGATTGACTCATAAAGGGCCACACCAAGGAGCAGGTGGAGGCTCAGGTGTTGGTCATCAGGCGGACCTTTCTCAATCTCGGCCTCCTCTTGAATGAAGCCAAGTCCACTCTGTCTCCTACGCAACGAATAGAGTTCGTAGGGGTGGTTCTGGACTCCACCCACGCCAGAGCGTACCTTCCGGAATCCAGGTTCCACGCTATTTCTGAGCTCATCCTCGGACTACAACGTGCCCCGATTACCACAGCGCGGATCTGCCTCCGGCTGTTGGGTCACATGGCGGCATGCACTTATGTGGTAAACCATGCCAGACTCCGGCTTCGCCTGCTACAGTCCTGGTTAGCAACATTATACCGCCCGGCCAGAGACCCGTTGGACTCAGTGGTGTCCATTCCCCACTTGGTGCTGAGTTCACTACGGTGGTGGCTCGACCTGCAGAAGTGTGCATGGGCGTCCCCTTCGCAGCCCCTCAACCCTCCCTCTCTCTGGTAACGGATGCCTTGGATCGGGGTTGGGGAGCACACCTGGGAAATCTCAGGACACAGGCCTTGTGGTTGCTGGAGGACCTCGAGTTGCGTATCAATGTCAGGGAGCTGAGAGCGGTCCGCCTGGCTTGCTTGAACTTCCGGTCCCACCTGGCCGGCAGATGTGTTTCAGTCCTCTCGGACAACACATCAGCAGTCTTTTATATCAACAAATGCGGGTGCACACTCCTCTCCCCTGTGCAGGGAAGCCCTCACGTTGTGGGATTTCTGCATCCACAATGCTACCCACCTGACAGCGTTCTACCTTCCGGGGGAGCAGAATGGCCTGGCAGACACCTTCAGCCACTCGTTCCGGGGTCACGAGTGGGCCCTCCGACGGGACGTGGTACGCTCAATTTTCCAGCTCTGGGGCTTTCCCCAGTTAGACCTGTTCACCTGGAGGGAAAACCGGAAGTGCCAAAGGTTCTGCTCCCTCCTGGGCCGCAGTCCGGGGTCTCTTTCGGACGCCTTCCTCCAGTCTTGGGGGGTTGGTCTGCTCTACGCCTTTCCTCCGATCCCTCTAGTACACAGGGTGATTTTGAAGATCCGCAGGGACCATGCACAGGTAATCCTGATAGCTCTGGTGTGGCCACGCCAAAATTGGTACACATCACTCCTGCACATGTCCGTTCAGGTGCCCTTGACGCTCCCCCTGCTTCCAGGGCTCGCTCCACCACCTGAACCTGGAATCTCTCCACCTCATAGCCTGGATGCTCCATGGCTGAACCCGGTGGAGATGCAGTGCTCCCAGCAAGTCAGACAGGTGCTGCTCAGTAATAGGAAACCATCAACCAGGGTCGCCTACCTGGCCAAATGGAAACACTTCTCCATGTAGTCGGGTCAGCAAGGTCCCAATCCTCTGGGGTCCCAATCCCTATTATCCTAGACTATTTGCTCCACCTCAGACAACTGGGCCTCTCCCTCTCCTCGATTCGCGTTCACTTGGCGGCCATCTCGGCTTTCCATCCAGGAGAGGGGGGTACCTCGATGTTTGCGAGCCCACTGGTATGGGTTCCTCAAGGGTATGGACAGGCTATGTCTGCATGTTTGTCAGCCAACTCCTGCCTGGGACCTGAATCTGGTCCTCTCTGCCCTCTCGGGACCTCCATTTGAGCCCCTGGCTTCGTGCTCCCTGTTGTACTTGTCGTATAAGACCGCCTTCCTGGTGGCGATCACCTCGGCCAGGAAGGTGTCGGAGCTCAGGGCGTTAACATCCGAGCCCCCGTACACTGTCTTTTATAAGGACAAGGTCCAACTTAGATCGCATTCGGCCTTCCTCCCCAAGGTTGTCTCACAGTTCCGCATGGGACAAGATATCTTTCTCCCGGTGTTTTATCCGAAACCACACTCTTCCAGTGAGGAGCGGAGGCTATATTCCCTGGATGTCCGCAAGGCCTTAGCCTTTTACATCAAGCGTACCAAGCCGTTCAGACACTCAACGCAGCTCTTCATCGCGGTGGTGGATAGGATGAAACGGCTCCTGGTCTCCTCTCAGCAAATCTCTTCATGGATTGTGACCTGCATCCGGGAATGCTACCGCATAGCTAAGACCTTAGTCCCTCTGGTCACGGCCCACTCCACTAGGGCGCAGGCCTCCACTGCGGCGTTCCTGGCTCAGATCCCGACTCAGGAGATTTGTAGAGCGGCCATGTGGTCCTCCATCACGCACCAGGCTAGGGATGATGCAGCCTTTGGTCGTGCAGTACTCCAGTCAGCAGTGAACGCCGACCCTACCACCTTGGTTCAGGCTGTGAGACATCTGCTTGGAATGGACATGAACAACTACTCAAAGAAGAAAAAACAGTTACCCACTTTTTAGTAACTGTTCTTCGAGATGTGTTGTTCATGTCCATTCCATTACCCACCCTCCTGCCCCTCTGTTGGAGTGCCGGCAAGAAGGATTTGAGGGGGTGGAGGGTCGGTGGGCCCCTTTATAGGGCGCCAGGGCCGACCCTACGGATGCTGCTAGGGGAAAATCTTCCGACTGGCGTGCACGTGGCGCACACATACCTGCTTGGAATGGACATGAACAACACATCTCGAAGAACAACAGTTACTAAAAGGTGGGTAACCATTTTTTACCTTGTCTCTTTTCGAAATAAGCTCTACAGTAGGGATTGCTTCTGATAAATCAGCCTTCTGTATTCTTAGTCAGCAGAGTAAATGTAGGGATGCTAAAATTCTCCTTTAGAAAATCATTCAGATGTCCTTCCAGAACAAGGTTTTTAACAAACTTTGACCCTGATACCTCAAGGCCTCCTTATATGATGTCCTGGCTTTAAGTTTAATGCTGCTTTTCCCCTCCCTCAAACCAACTATACAGGGGCCCCTGATGCCCTCTGTCTGTCTGTCCGTCCGCCTTCCTTGGGAAGCCCTAAGCAATGTTACAAGTTTCCATGACGTTAGTGTGAGCCAAACAATGTTTTGTTAAGTATCAGAGGGGTAGCCGTGTTAGTCTGGATCTGTAAAAGCAGCAAAGAGTCCTATAGCACCTTATAGACTAACAGACGTTTTGGAGCATGAGCTTTCGTGGGTGAATACCCACTTCGTCAGATGCATGTAGTGGAAATTTCCAGGAGCAGGTATATATAAGCAGGCAAGCTAGAGATAATGAGATAGTTCAATCAGGGAGGATGAGGCCCTGTTCTAGCAGTTGAGGTGTGAAAACCAAGGGAGGAGAAACTGGTTCTGTAATTGGCAAGCCATTCACAGTCTTTGTTTAATCCTGAGCTGATGGTGTCAAATTTGCAGATGAACTGAAGCTCCGCAGTTTCTCTTTGAAGTCTGGTCCTGAAGTTTTTTTGCTGCAGGATGGCCACCTTAAAGTCTGCTATAGTGTGGCCAGGGAGGTTGAAGTGTTCTCCTACAGGTTTTTGTACATTGCCATACCTAATATCTGATTTGTGTCCGTTTATCCTTTTCCATAACGACTGTCCAGTTTGGCCGATGTACATAGCAGAGGGGCATTGCTGGCATATGATGGCGTATATTACATTGGTGGACGTGCAGGTGAATGAACCGGTGATGGTGTGGCTGATCTGGTTAGGTCCTGTGATGGTATCGCTGGTGTAGATATGTGGGCAGAGTTGGCATCGAGGTTTGTTGCATGGATTGGTTCCTGAGCTAGAGTTCCTATGGTGCGGTGTGCAGTTACTGGTGAGAATATGTTTCAGGTTGGCAGGTTGCCTGTGAGCGAGGACCGGCCTGCCACCCAAGGCCTCTGAAAGTGTGGGATCATTGTCCAGGATGGGTTGTAGATCCCTGATGACGCGTTGGAGAGGTTTTAGCTGGGGACTGTATGTGATGGCCAGTGGAGTCCTGTTGGTTTCTTTCTTGGGTTTGTCTTGCAGTAGGAGGCTCCTGGGTACACATCTGGCTCTGTTGATCTGTTTCCTTATTTTCTCATGCGGGTATTGTAGTTTTGAGAATGCTTGGTGGAGATTTTGTAGGTGTTAGTCTCTGTCTGAGAGGTTAGAGCAGATGCGGCTGTACCTCAGTGCTTGGCTGTAGACAATGGATCGTGTGATGTGCCTGGGATGGAAGCTGGAGGCATGAAGGTAGGCATAGCGGTTGGTAGGTTTTCGGTATAGGGTGGTGGTAATGTGACCATCACTTATTTGCACTGTGATGTCTAGGAAGTGGACCTCCCGTGTAGATTGGTCCAGGCTGAGGTTGATGGTGGGGTGGAAGCTGTTGAAATCGTGGTGGAATTTTTCCAGAGTCTCCTTCCCATGGGTCCAGATGATGAAGATGTCATCAGTGTAGCGTAGGTAGAGAAGGGATGTGAGTGGACGAGAGCTGAGGAAGCGTTGTTCCAGGTCGGCCATAAAAATATTGGCATATTGTGGGGCCATGCGGGTGCCATAGCTGTGCCACTGATCTGGAGATATATATTGTTATTAAATTTGAAATAGTTGTGTGTGAGGATAAAGGCACAGAGCTCAGCAGCCAGTTGTGCTGTAGCACCATCAGGGATACTGTTCCTGACAGCTTGTATTCCATCTGTGTGTGGGATGTTCGTGTAGAGAGCCTCTACATCCATGGTGGCTAGGATGGTGTTTTCTGGAAGGTCACCAATGCATTGTAGTTTCCTCAGGAAATCAGTGGTGTCACGGAGATAGCTGGGAGTGCTGGTGGCATAGGGTCTGAGTAGTGAGTCCACATATCCAGACAGTCCTTCAGTGAGAGTGCCAATGCCCGAGATGATGGGGCGTCCAGGATTTCCGGGTTTGTGGATCTTGGGTAGTAGATAGAATAACCCTGGTCGGGGCTCTAAGGGTATGTTGATTTGTTCCGGTGTTAGTTCCGGTGTTGATTTGTTCCAGTGTTTGATCCTGGACAATGATCCCACACTTTCAGAGGCCTTGGGTGGCAGGCCGGTCCTCGCCCACAGGCAACCTGCCAACCTGAAACATATTCTCACCAGTAACTGCACACCGCACCATAGGAACTCTAGCTCAGGAACCAATCCATGCAACAAACCTCGATGCCAACTCTGCCCACATATCTACACCAGCGACACCATCACAGGACCTAACCAGATCAGCCACACCATCACCAGTTCATTCACCTGCACGTCCACCAATGTAATATACGCCATCATATGCCAGCAATGCCCCTCTGCTATGTACATCGGCCAAACTGGACAGTCGCTATGGAAAAGGATAAACGGACACAAATCAGATATTAGGTATGGCAATATACAAAAACCTGTAGGAGAACACTTCAACCTCCCTGGCCACACTATAGCAGACTTTAAGGTGGCCATCCTGCAGCAAAAAAACTTCAGGACCAGACTTCAAAGAGAAACTGCGAAGCTTCAGTTCATCTGCAAATTTGACACCATCAGCTCAGGATTAAACAAAGACTGTGAATGGCTTGCCAATTACAGAACCAGTTTCTCCTCCCTTGGTTTTCACACCTCAACTGCTAGAACAGGGCCTCATCCTCCCTGATTGAACTATCTCATTATCTCTAGCTTGCCTGCTTATATATACCTGCTCCTGGAAATTTCCACTACATGCATCTGACGAAGTGGGTATTCACCCACGAAAGCTCATGCTCCAAAACGTCTGTTAGTCTATAAGGTGCCATAGGACTCTTTGTTGCTTTTAATGTTTTGTTAGGTGTTTTTCCTGAATCCCCAGCTCCTGAAATCATTTGACTACATGAGAATTTCACTTTCATTGTAATAAAGTAAATTTCTAGACCTGGTGGTTGCAGAGAAAAGTTTGTAAACACAATTCATAAAAGCTCAAAAAACAGAATGCAAGTAACCTCCCCCAATCTATTATTTTTTAAAATATGATTTTTGAGCGGTTGGAGTTGGCCATATGGGTACGTGGGATTCTGGATTTGATGGTACAGGAGCAATAATCGGAGAAAAGCGGGAGGGGGAGCTAAGCTCCTCCATTCTAAGTGCCTCATTTGAGGCAGAGGATGGAAAGGCTGGCAAAGAGGAAGGCAGACAGAGATGTAAATTTAATCTCCCCCACCCCGAAGGTATCTGTGCACAGTGAATCTACTGTGTAAAAATGTGAGTCAGACACAAGAAGCAATGGAAGCCAAGTGCAACAATAAACTTTAAAAGTTAGAGCTAGATTTGAATGCTGCTGTATTTTGGCACAACACTGAAGTGTTATTGTAACACTGACAGATCCAAGTCATTGGTGGGCAGGATTGAACCTGGGATCTCTGGAGCTTAGTGCGTGAGCCTCTACTGCCTGAGCTGAAAGCCAACTGGCTGTTAGCTAAGGCTGTAGAGCAAACTCATTAATCTCTCTCTAAGTGATCTCAGTGCCACTAGATGGAACAGAGCACCACACCCAGAAGGTGTGTGGGCTACATTATCATTTGGCATTTTTACACTATTAAAAGGCAAAATGGCTTCTTTTGTGATAACTTGTAGTACAGAATGGCTAAACCTTTGGCTCGCAGATTCCATGTACTTATTTAAATCAGCCTTCCCACAGCCTTTTGAAAGACTCAATCTTTAAAAATAGCTCTTCTACAGGATCCATCTCACAAGATTGTTATTCTCATAGTTTTTCCATGAAATTTCAAATCAGACAGTTGAGATAATGAAGAGCATTCAGTTACGTTGGATTGACGATTCAAGTATTTTTTTTAAGCTGGAGATAAACTTTCATGCTTCGGAGCATATAACAACCACTAACTGATGAGAATTAGCAATAATACTTCCCCTGTGGACAAAAGATTACTCCATGATTATCCACCATGGTGTTTTTAGTTCTTTTAAAGCATCTGGTACTGGCTGTGTCAGACACAGGATACTTGAACTAGTTGGACCATTGGTATGATCTGGCATGATAATTGCTTTGTTCCTAAGTTTCTTCTAATGCGGCTCTCTCCAGTTTAATATGCCTAGAAAATTGGGGCAGGGCAGAGCAGAGGCAAAGATGGACGTTAGAACTATCCTATATAGCCTCAGAAAACTTCATGAATAGATGCAGGTGACAATATCCATAGGAAAACTTATTCCCCTGTTGCTAACAATTTGACCTGGTCAAATCTCTGATCACTAGTTATTAGAGGTTATATAACATCATAAAATTTAGAGATGGAAAAGATTTATTATATCTTCTAAATAATCTGCATGCAAGGGATTGCACCCTCACATGGGTTTTCCATTGTTTTAGCTAGCTAACTTCTTGCATTTTTTATGACAAGTCTTTATGCTGTCTGCTGTGCCAAAAGTATTAGGCAGATGAATTGAGCAAGCTAGTTGAATGTGTTCCAGTTCCAAAGAAGGGTATTTTTGGATATCCATACTCTGCTGTGATTTTAATCAGTAGATTTTTTTTTTTTAAAAGTTCATTTTGGCAGTCTATAGAGTCCTTCAATTTGAGGAGTCAAATGGCTGTCAAACAAAATAGCAGAAAAACCTGTTTCTTCCCAGCAAATGGGTATTTTGAGGCTCACATTGGGATGATCCAAAAGTAAGTTTTTTGTTGTGTTTTTTTAAAATCAGGATCTTTACATCCTGTTCTCTTAACCAACAAAAGCAGGTTACTGTACCTTAAATGAAACTAGTGTCTTTTATTCTTCTGGCTGTGTGGCCTCTTAAATGATGATTGCTTTAAATTATTTTGGAACTGATTCCTATGAGTTTTGGAGAAATCTTGCTTCCCCAAAAACTGACTAAAGCATAGCATTTAATGAAATTGGAGGGTTCTTCCCCATTATTTTGTATTCTCATGACTGGTCTGCTCGGAGTGGTGGCGGGGTGGGGTGGAACTCTCTCATGTTTTTGAACAAGGCTGTAAATCTGACTCTCTTTAGAATGGACGGCTATCCCTCTCTTTATTGGTGATTTTCCAGTCTTTGTCCCTCTTGCTGTTTCTTAATCAGAAAAAGCTGGAAACGATCAGTATCTCCTTCCTTTTAACAACCCACAAAAAGTCAGATACATGGAGTTTTTAGACTGCCATCTTGATGGCCTGTCTAGCTGGACTTACCTACATGAATGATTTGAGTGTTTATCCTTGAAAATAGTAACTAAATTGGGAAAGCTCTTTATTCTGCAAATCCACAATGAAACCCATATGCAACGATATTTTTGCCCTAAAACTGACCTACAGATTTTCTGTAGTATGAACAAGTATTTAGCAGCAGTGGGTGAGAACACCATAACTTTAGGAATAGTATACTGGTAGGCATACCTATCAGTTCCAACTTGACCAATAAGAAGACATTTATTTCCAGTGATACCAAAGCACAGTTTACTCAGCTATATCCAGTTTCTTTTTACTTTGATTTTTAAAAAACAGATCTAGAGTACATAATTATTTTGTTCTCTGGTGTTAATAAAAAGTGCCTGTTATTATAATACCATCTTTGGGAGCCAAGTAATAAAAAACAAATGGCTTTAAACTGTGTTTAGTTGGTGCAGAAGAAGGTAGTGGGAAGTAGAGTGGAGATGTTTCTGCAAAGCAGCATTGCATTAGGACAATGACTTCTCCGGCTTGAACATTGTTAAAGGTAGATGTGCAGTACATGTAGATGCATGCATACGTATATTGTGTGTGTACTATGTATTAAAATATTTCTTAGAACTCTGCCTTCTTAGTGTTACAAACTGACACTTTCTAGTTAATATTACTATCTTCACCCTTGTTCCTGTTGAATAGGCATTGCATTGCTGCTTAGCTACTAGGTTATATCCCACTGTAAAAACATTCAGATATTGCTTATTTCCTTTTTTTGCTGTTCAAAACAACCTCAGAGATGTTATGACCAGGCCTAAACAATAACCTAAAGGAACAAAAATAAACATTTTAAAACAGAAAAGGTATGGCCTGCCAAATACTGTGAATAATGTATGAATGATCAACAAACAAAATGTTTGAAAACACTCTACGTTCCTGGGGGGGAGACTTTTCTTTTTTATGTATAAAGCAAGAGAAATTTGGAAACATGCCCCAAATCTTTGAAACTAAAAATAATAAAATAAGCAAAGCATCGACCTTAATCTATGGCCCTTTTTCTTTCAGCTGTTCAATGAATGCTTGGATATGAACTTGTTTGTAAACATTGTGCAGGGGTAAACTAATGATACAGTAGTGGAAAATTGCTACAGTAACTCTATAAACAGCAGTTTACCTTGTAGATGTGATTGTTTAAACAATATTAAAAACAAAACCTACAGAAAACTTGCATTCCTTTTTTTCTTTCAAGTTTATTTTTAGGAGACTCATCTAGGCCTTAAAATATCCTCCAGTATCTTGGAAGCTGATAATCTGAAGTTTTAAATTTTAAAAATGAGTGTATCCCATTCCAAACGAATGTGTGTGTGAATTGTCTCATTGAAGAGATCTTATGTGTCACCATTTGGCTATCTTTTAAACTCTGTATTAAATATCTATCTTAAGTATGCAAAAGAGAAAAACAAAATTGGAATCCTTAAAATAAAGAGTTGTCAGAAGGAGATGAATAGTTGTAAGGCCTTGACACTTGTGCCTTTATATTTAAAAAAACAAAAAACCAACTAGTTTTTTGGGTTGTTCGGATGCCTTTTAACTGTCTGTCAGTATTTCCATTGAAACTGTTTCAGAAATGTATAATTTGCTGGTTTAAATGGTAAGGGGGAGAATATTTTGCTCAAGGCTCAAACGTGGCAGTTGGAATATGAATCTTACAGCAAAGTTCACAGTTAGTTTTAAAAGTTAGAATGTTGTCATGTATATGTTTTAAATAGGTAAACAGAAAAAGGCGCAGATTTAACAGCTGGGTACTTTGGGCTGAAAGAATGTCTATGGTTTGTATCCATACCACCTTGGGGTTAGGCCCAGTCAGTAACTTTATGGGAGACCTTCCAGAGTAATGCACAAAGCTGCAGGTTGCAGTGTTGGTGTTTTGAGTAAGGTGGTTGTCTTTGCTTTGAATCACTGCTCCATTTGGGTGTTGGATTCTACACCGTTGGAGATGCTTTCTTTTAGATGAAGGTGAAGACTGATATCCTGACTACCTCCGGATATTAAACATGCTGTGGTGGTTTTTGCAAAAATAGGGTGTTGGCCCGTGTCCTGGTTATATACATGTTTCTGTTCAGTCTGTTTCCTCTTGCAGATTCAGTTGCATAAAGCAGTGTTCTCTTCCTGTCTTAGAATGAGGTGGTGATGGTTCAACAGTGCCTAGGATTCCCAGTCTTAGACCAGGGCCCCACTGTGCTAGGCACTGTACAAATGCAACAGAAACACAGCACCTGCTTTGAGGAGATGACAATCTAAGTATAAGATAAAAGAAAATAGATGGATACAACAAATGGACAAGGGGAGCATAAGGAAATAACGAGACAACACCGGTCAGCATGAAAAGCAGTGGTCACAGCACACCATTGTCAAGATTTTTTTGGTCGGCTTTGTGTTGCTATAGGCTGTTCAACAGCTGCTGTAGTTGCATTTCATTCCAGAAATGATACCTGTGTGTGTGGATGGCATGTGCATGTGTGTACTGTTCTCCTGCACCTGTCTGCACACATTCAAGAAATGCAAAAGTAAAGGAATCCAGGCCACATTAGCTTTGTCCAGTTTGAGTGCCCATAGTATTTTGTGTTACCGTTTGCAATTATTAATACTTTTATAAGTTAAGTTGCATTTTAATTAACTTTGTGATATCCTTGAGCACCCTGGGAGGGAGGGGGAGGAGCGGAAGTGGAAAGCACTGGGAGGGGAGAAGGAGGCGAGGAGGGGGGGAGCTTGGCTGCCAGTGGTTGTGGAGCATCCACTAATTTTGCCCCGTGGGTGCTCCAGCCCTGGAGCACCCATGGAGTCGGCGCCTGTGCCTCTCACTAACCTGAATGCTGCAGTAGACAGGCTACAAAGAATCTGCAGCGTTCACCAAGGTAACCTCATATTTGGTCACCCTACCTAAGGAACCTTATCATTGTTTATAAAGGAAAGAGCAATCCCTATGATTTTTCTTTCCTGAAAGCCCTCCCAGTGTTAACTTAGCCCAACACAATAAAGACAAGGTAATGACATTTTATTTTCAGATTTCAATATATTTCTCATTTTATGGGCATACATTAAGATTAGACTCCCACTCTCTTGCATCTTCCGGGAGGGAGGGTGTTTCTAGTATTTTAAGAGTCTTCTGTAGTCAAATAGAATTGATATATTTAGTTCACATGAAAACTTCTGCATGTTAATTGGAGCTAAAACACTTCAGTTAAGCTGCCTTAAAAAGAAAAAAAACTTTTCTGTAAACAGTGCCACACTCTCTATTTGTGATGACTTGGGTGTAACTGGAGAGAGTGGCAAAGGTGAAATAGGCTGTCTGTTAAACAGGAAATTAGTGATTAACATTTTTGTCTGAGTGATCGTAATAATTCCTGCTGTCTGGAAAAACAAAACAAAAAAGCCACACCCATTAGTCTCCCATAATAGTCGTGGAATAATATTTTTAAATGATTTCCAGGGATTCTGGCACTGGATCATTATTCTGCTACTTTATTAATATATATTGTCATCCGTCACAGCTAATCTGCAAATCTCAGAATCTTTTGTAGTCTGTTTTTATTTATATCATAGTTCAATATTTTATGAATCTCAATTCTAAGCAAAGTCTGTTTATATTAAGTATCCAGTTAAGATACTGCATCCGATCAAAGATTAATTTTCTTTAACTGAATCTTCAACAGTCACCACTCTGTAGTATTTGTTGGTATTTTCCCCATGTAGTTGTGTTGATGGTAGCTGTTATAAAGCTGTATACAAAATTTAATTTTAAATCTTAATGTAGGCTGAATTTTTTTAATGGAGGGACTGCCTTTCTATATCTCACAAATGTCTCTAGCGATCATTCCGATGCTTTTACCGCAAATAATTCTGAGTGTCCTATGTTACATTCCCTCCAGCGCAGTCTTATTCTCATTAGAAGTAAAATGATATATTAGCAAATATTCATGTACATAGTATACAGTATATTCATATTACACTTAGTATGAAGCTGGGAATCCTTTTTATACAAAGAGTAGTTATAAAAGTTTAATTTGCACTAATTTGGATGATCTACCTAAATCGCTATAGAAATACGTAAGTGTGACATGATAGTGGGGTTGTGTCAGCATGAGTTTGGAATGGATGCATTACTATTCCTTTCTCTGTATTTGCATGGTGTGTACATTCCATATCATTACTGTTAAACTTAATGCTTTTACAGTTCTAGCATGTTTGCATTGATCCTTTCCTCATTCCCTGTGAGGCAAATAGGAAAATGTTATAAACCCAGTTTTACAAATTGGAAAGCTGGAGATATAGAGGTTTCTGTGAGTTAGTGGCAGATGTGGAATTAGAAATCTGAAGCTCTTTGTAGAGTGTCGATGTGGATCCTGTAGGTGCACGTGCATGCGAGATCAGTCTTTTGAAGAACCATGCCCTTTGGGGTGTTCATGCGCTCTCTGCCTCTTTGTGCTTCTGTGGGAGGGTCTAACAGGCAGGGCAGCTGTGACCCTCAGTTCCTTTTTACTAACCACGGCAGCTACACAGAAGTCAGTGAGTGACCAACCTGCTAGTCTGTAGCTTCAACTACATCTTCCCAAACTCCTTCAAAACTCTTTTGTTTCATCTGTGAAGAACTACTGTGAATGAATTTGATGTGTCTGGACTAAAAATTATGTGGTCAGGCTCCTCCAGTCTCCCATAAGACTTTCACTATAAGACACTTCAACATGGCAAATTGTGAACGTGTGGGCTACAAGTCCTGCCTTCCTGTGACAGATTAATTACACTGAAAAACGAGTTCAGCAGATGCTTCTTTTGTCCAGGAGCGTCTCATAGATGCTCAGTATGCCTGTTGTTCATAGGGAGAACGTGTAAGTCACAAGATGTGAGGTTGACACAAGGTTTCTGGAACTAGGGGTGATGGTGGCAGCAGTGCCCTAACTTGAAGTGGTTTCCATCGTACGCAGGGTTTACAGTTTGGTTCACTGGCTCTCAGCACAATCACTATAAAAATTGTTCCAGTGCCACCAAAAACTTAATCTCTGGGAACAATTTATGAGGTTTCTTCACATGGAGAAGAGAAAGTCACCAGAGGTTGGTACTGGACAAACCAGCTTTGTTTAGCTTCCAGTCTGGCAAACATGGCATCTAAGATGGGCATTAGTACTGATACCAGCACCAAAGCAGAACCCACCAGCAGAGAAGACAACACCAGCACCAAACAGATGCTGATAGCTCCACTACTGAATTCCAGCACCAAGAGAGGCCACTGTGAACACAGAGGCAGAGAATCCAGGTGTCGCTCAGTGCCTTCACACATGGTCAGTCTCGAAAGAGAACCACTAAGCCTCAGGTGGCATGGAGAGCTGGTGATTCAGAGTGGTCTGCAGGACAGAAGAGTGCCAACCCTGGTGCCAGTAATCAAAGGATGCAGCATCGACACCTACACCTGAACCAAGGCTACTTGATATGCTCCTACAAGAACCAGGATTGTGTTTTGATGCAGAGGCACTTAGTGGTACCAATGAATATCCTGGTACTGAGAGCACCATATACCTTAGTGCCACCTCAAAAGGAAATCTACTTTCTTTTCATCACCAAGGCATATGTACTCATCTCCTTTGAGCAAATAACCCTCTCATCTGAGATCCATAGGTGACACCACTGAAAGACCCGTGGGCTCTCCCTACGGGGCTCTGCTGCTGCTCCATCAGGAATGGCGTTGACTAGCTAATATCAAACAAATCTGCCACATCCTTATGGCATATTGCCGGGGCCCTACAGGAAGTATTGGGGTTTGTCCTTCACATTCTTCTAGCAGCCGATCTCCAGTACACTCTAGGAACAGAAAGAGAACACTCTCCCCAGAGACATTCCTGTCCAGGCCAGGCCACTGCCAGTTGTGAGGGGAACTGAGGAACGATTGTGGCTGCCCCACCATTTATAGACTTGTAAGATATCACGTTGAGGCAGAGGACGCATGCACAACTCTAATGGGCAGTGCTATTCAAAACACTTCAATCTTATGCACATGACGTGCATGCGTAGCTATAGTGGGATGCACATTGACAACATCTTGAAGAACCATAGTTCTTGTCGGGTAAGTTATCTGTCTGTCCTACTTCTCAGTCCCATGTTTGCATCATCTTTCGGTATGGAGAAAATAGAACCAACCTAATTGTACGTATTTCTCTTAAGCTTGTAGGCTTGTCCATATTTATTAATCTGGATATACTGCAGAGGAGAGTTTTTAGATGTCCCTTGCTCCACCCAGTTAACAAAAAATATGGCTTCAGAGAACAGTTTACTTTGTAAACAATGTGAAATCTACCAAAAAGAAGGATATTCTTCCTTTAGAGAAGTCTAGAAAATGAAGAACGGTAGAGTTTTCAAGCATCTGCCAATTAATTTTGGATTGCTTGTTTTTTAATACATGCATATCCTTGCCTTAAATTCAGTATATTAGCAGCTGAACTCACTGTGTCACAGGGAAAAGGGGAGGGGAGACCTGAGAGATTTTCACCTCATTTTAAAATTAGTTAAAGTAAATTATAGCTGAAAAATTTGTGCACTGACAGAAACAAATAGCTTCCACGGGTCCTCCTAAATTTTATTAGCTGCTATTTGCTAATTACAAAGTCAGTACTGTGTTGTTAATTACAGTTGTACAGTTTGACACTCAAATAAGTAAATCATGGCAAGCACAGTCATAAACCATAGTCTATACTGAAATACAGCAGAGCCAGGTTGTTTTTTTTTCCCCAAAGGTCAAACATAACCGGAGACTTCTTTAACTTTCTTTTAGGGTCACAGATATAGAATCAATCCCAAGGAGCACCCCACAGGTGGCAGCACTCCTACCATAGTCATAATTAGCTTTCGATAAAATTCCAGCTTCTGTGCTTTGAAATGTAACTGGCATGCTTAGCTTTTGAACAGAAAATCAGTTTAAATACAACTTCCATTTCATGTCTTTCAAATCAAGTTTAAAGATTTGACTTCAAATTAAATTTTAAACAGTTTTTAAGTGATCCGCAGCAAAATAGCTATACATAGGAGCTTGGCTGGTGGTCAGAAATGAATGCCTCTGAATCTTGACAACCACGCTCATCTTGCTGCCAAGTTCCATTGCTGAAACTATACTTTTATCAGTCATGTTTGTGTCTGGCAAAGGTCTCTAGACACAACATCATTTAACAGCAGTGCATATTTTCACAAGAGTTACCTCTTCAACACTTTTTCCAAGTTAGTAAATCATAGCTTCTTTAATGTCCTGCTAGCTGTGTGAAAAACAGGAATTTATGTAACAAGCTCTGTGCTGCAAACTTTTTCCTGTTAGGAAAATTTTTTTTATTGTTGGCAAAGTTAGGAGACAGCTCTGTTACTTAAAGAGTGACCTCAGATGTCCTCAGTACAATAATACCAGTTTATAACATTTTTGATGACTAAGGAATTGCAGTAATTTCTTAAATATTTAACACTTTTTTTTTTTTTTAGGGAAGGAGGAGTTAAATGTTGCTGCATTTCTATGGCCTAGTGTTTTATGTGTTTGATACTTTTTTTTTAAGTAAACACTACATCTGTGCCAAGATGCAGTATGTTTACAAAATACAATAAAAATGAACTAATGCAGGAGGCTTTTAATCAACAGACTTGCAAAATAATTTTCTTTTAACATTTCTAAATCTGTAATTTTATCAGCCGTTAATTCAACTGCATCTCAAAAGTGGTAACAAAGGACTGAGTTTGTCTGGATTTTCTAGGAGATCCAGATACTTGAAATGTGGTCTCCCATGTGGCAACAGAGAGTCTACCCTCTTGACGTTGAGTTGTTGCTACTCAAGAGTGCTTCAGATGCAGGGAGTTCAGCCTGTGGAAGGGGCAACAATGAAATTTATGGTTGACCAAAGAGTGACATTTGGACTGCCGAAGGAGTTGTTTTTGGCCCTCATTGGCTTATAGCCAGTAGATAAGATGTGAGGTGTGGTGAAGGGAAGGGCATTCGGTCTGGGTCCAACAAAGATGATGGTGGTTAAGAGGTACACAGCATCGACAGGCAGTATGATCACCTATCAGGGTTGGGCCCTTATATGAGAATAAAAAATGGTGATTCCCCACTGTTCTAACTAGAGTACATATCCTCAGATCAGAGATGAAAGATGTAGTATGCCAAAGAAAGGCATATCCTCATTCTAACCATTTCATATTAGAGAGCCTGTTTAAAACGAACAAACAAAAACATCCCCTTCACAATGGAGGGTGGAACTTCTGGCATTAATGTTGATATGTATTTTTAATTGGATTACTTAAAATTTTTCTTTTAAAGTAAAAACTTCTTTTGTTTCTATAATTCTTCTAGATTCCATGCAGCAGTGAGGTGGCTCAGATTTGCAGCAGAGCCCTTGGCAGCTTACTGCTAGCTTTGTTTTGAAATCTTGAAGATCTTCATTGTAACTGACCCTGAAAGCCCCTCCAGCAGTTAACGTGGGAGAGGAGCCTGCCGCTGGTGACTCGCTGGCAGGCGTGTAGGTCTGCCTCTGCCGCCATTGCATGGAAAAAGAGGGGCAGTGTGCCTCTTGAGATGCCCCAAGTTGCTAGAGCCATTGCCAGAAAGGTATTGCTGCCCTTGCTGGCTTCTGTCTTTCTCCTTCAGACAGAACCAGAGAACAGGCCACCCTCCTTAAACTGTTTTCTTTGGCCTCAGGAGCTGGAATAAAAAGAGAGTGGTGTTGAGAGCTGGGACATCAATATTTGTTCATCTCCACATGTGGTAGAGCCCCTCCCCACAAAGAGAATCCTCTGGCAGGTTCCATAGCAGCTAGAGACTTCAGATGGTTGAGACACAATACTCAAGTTGCCTTCTATGGTCTCAACTCAGCAAGTCAGCAAGCTAACTCTTCCATCTGGGTGTTGTTACCGACAGTGAGATGTACTCATTAGCTGAGTGATGGTAACTTTGAGGAATGGCTGGTTGTATTAATTTCAGAGGAATAGGTGGGCCCAAAGAGGCAAAATGCTAACGTGGCCCTGTCAGTGTATAACACTAAGCGCTTCAAAACATCTCAGGGTTTTAAGTACATAGACCTCAGTCCGGTTAGTCTCCTGGCAAACACATTAGAAATGTCATGCCAGAATTTAGAAATGTATTGATTAGAATACACGAGAGAGAGAGAGAATAAAAAATGAAACATAAAGCATTTCGGAAATGAAGTTCTTTGGCATAACCACTCAGTGTGATTAATTGTGATTAAAAGTTCCTTTTTCAGAGAGAAGATATTGGTGGTTCTCTTATTTTGTGAAATAATCCTTTGTAAGGAAGATAGGGTTAGTTCTCCTGTAAAATTTTGAGTTGACCCTTTGACTGGTGGTTACTTTTCCTGCCTTTGACAAACCAGAAACAAGGGGAAAAGAAGAGATAGTAAAGGTGGAGGAATGTGACTCTTTGTTGATGTTCTCATGACTCGTGGTGGCTGGTCAGTCACAGGCAAATGCTTTGAGCTGTCAGGCCACTCGTGACAGCTCTTCCTCTAGACCCGGGCTTGCTTCCCTGCTGTGGGATGTCATCTGGCTGCCTCGGTCAGGTTCCTCTTTCACCAGACCTTCTCGGGCTGGCTGGGCCATCTTATTCCATTGTGCTGGTGCAGTTGAAAAGCTGAGGGAGAGAGAAGATAGGAGGACAGGAAGGAACACACAAGAGAAGGAAGGACCGAGCAGAATCTCGCATATATCAATCCGTGGTTCTCGCTGGTCCAGCAGTGGTGGTCAGGTGTCCCAATTTTTTGTCTTGAGGTCTGAGTGTCAAAATGACCCTTACGGCTCACCAGAGAAGGGCACAATCTCTGGAGTGAAGCAGAGCCTGCCAGCCTTTCCTGAGGAATCCTTAAGGAATCCATTTTGCCATTTTAATCCCTAAAGCCTCTCTTTAAGTACCTCAAAAGGGGGTGATGGGTGGAATAAGCCATCTTCTCAGGTCTTATTTTGCCCACCAGTTAGGCCTAATTTCCAGCACACCAATTTTGATCCATTCTTTTCCAGTTCCATTCTCCTGTTTAAAAGTCGTGACAGTTCTTGGGTTTGATTGATAGGCCCTCTAGTTTGCACTAATCCAGTCTTTCTGCATCTCTTATTATACTTTGTGTCAATACTCACTGTTTTAGGTGGTGTAACATTTTGAGCTTTTACCTAGTTTATGGCCGTTGCACTCACAACTGGGGCTAGGCCCACTAGACGACAATTGTAACAAGGCCGTGGCCCTGCAGCAACGTATGGAGGGGGGAAAAGGTCCCTGACTTGGTCGGGACTGGAGAAAGTGCATCTGGAGACTTCTGTCCTCTACCTATCAGTGTCTAGCTTCCAGGTGGCCTTAGCATGAGGATGGTCTTTTGCGGATGCTGTCCCCTATTCCTCATGTGGGATCCTCAGTTATTGGGTTCCTCCCTGATGCTTCGTCCGTTGATCTTGGCTTATGTACTTGAACAAGAATACCAGGAACATTTAGGTAGACACGCTGCCCCTTTTGTGCCTTCAGCAGGAATGGGGGGCCTTGGGCGAGGCTATGCAAAATTGCTTACCAACGGCATGAGATTTTAGTGTGTTCTCTGGTTGGCTGTGGATCTCCTGGGTTCAGTGGCTTTTCTGAAGCTATTCACATCTCAGAAGGTGACTAGAAGCTCTAGTGAAGATATCAGCAGTCTCTTCTCTTTGCAGAAGTACAGTCATTATTCAGGGCTGCCCGGGAGGGGGGTCAGCAGCAAGTGGGGCAATTTGCCCCAGGCCCAGCAGGGGCCCTGTGAGCCCTGGCCCGGTGGCGATCTGGGTCTTTGGCGGCACTTCGGAGGTGGGGGGAGGCATTCAGTGCTGCTGAAGACATGGCGCGACTGAAGGAGCCCCCGCCACCAAAGACCCGAACCGCCACCGGGTGAGTACAAGTGCTGCAGCTCCCCCACTTTTCCCCAGACCCCCTGAATCCTCTGGGCGGCCCTGTCATCCTTTAACTTTTTGTGCCTTTGGGTATTAGAATGGTTAATTTCACATACTAAAATGTTCAAGGAGAAAAGATGGTTTTAAGGATGAAGTTTAACTCTCCATGAGTCATGTTTCCTCTCTGCTGTTTGTTTTCCCTCCTTCCTCATTGTTTAGCAATTGAAATTTTTATCTGTTTAACTTGGGACCTTATCCTGAAATTACTTATGCACATGAATAGATTCTGAGAGTTCAACAAGGACTACTTGTGTGTGTTTGCAGGTTGGGGCTTACATGATTGTATTGTTGAGGCTGGGTCATGCTTTAGCTTTAAAGCTCTATCCACAACATTGATATTAATAAACTCTGGAATTCCTTGTAGTTGCTATTTTACAGCAATCCCATGTTTCTAGCATAATTTGAGTTTTATTTAAAAGAAAAAAGAAATATTACAGAAAAATAGGTTTTTACTACTTGATTGTAATGAATCCAGTCTCATGAGGCCCTGCATGTAGGTGTTTTTGTAAAGGGTAAATTTTTGAACCAATGAATAAACTGTTTGTGTTAATACGTATTTTGTCACAAAAGTATAATTATTCAAATCTTCTTTGTTTAGGAGTAACCCTCCTGAAGCTGATATATTACTGCAGGGTAGTATGTGTGATGAGAGGGGTAGATAGAAAGGAAATAGTTGCTCATGTACTGGGTTAAAAAATCCATTTTTTTAATAAAATTGCCCAAATGCAGGCTACACATTAGTGGGGACTCGTACAATCAAGTTGAGAACCAGTTCTTCAGTAAAACAACAAGGAGTCTGGTGGGACATTAAAGACTAACAGATTTATTTGGGCATAAGCTTTCGTGGGTGTAAAACCCCTCATTTCGGTTTTTTACCCACGAAAGCTTATGCCCAAATAAATCTGTTAGTCTTTAAGGTGCCACCAGACTCCTGTTGTTTTTGTGGATACAGACTAACACGGCTACCTCCTGATACTTGACACCATGCAAAATTCTTCAGTGAATTTTTCTGATTTTGTTGTCCTCTTATCATGTTTCAAATTGATGCCTTTGGCACATGCTAAATTCTTCTTCTTTTTATCATGTCAAATGCAGTTAAAACATATGATAAATTATGACAAAACATGGCTAATTTGTTTAAGCCAGTTTTGAACCAATATGTATATTTCTAAACTAGCACCATTCCAAGCTTTATTGTTACACTTAAACATTTTCAAACTAAAGGAAACATTGAAGGGATTTTTCTTTTCTCCTATGGAGGAGTTAAAATCATTTAAATAAGGATTTCTAGCAGAACCTGCTCATAGTGCCACTGGTTGTGTTTTTAAGGAGATTTGATGCACAAAATGTTTTGAAATATAGGTTACATTAAGGGTATTAAGCAGAATATTCCTTTTCTAAAAAAAGATAGTGGGTACAGCAGTTAAGTTTGGTGTTTTGGAAACTTCAGTTTTGTACAGTAATTTAGTCATTTTTATAGCATCTTTCACACAAGTAGCATCAGAATGGTTTTCTCATTTAAGTGTTACATGTTGAGATAAAGAGAACTGGCCCTTTTCTTATCTCATATTTTATCTTTCAGAATTCAATTCGTCATAACCTGTCACTGCACAGCAAATTTATAAGGGTGCAGAATGAGGGAACAGGAAAAAGTTCTTGGTGGATGCTCAACCCTGAAGGAGGAAAGAGTGGAAAGTCACCTAGGAGAAGAGCAGCATCCATGGACAACAACAGCAAGTTTGCAAAAAGCAGAGGAAGAGCTGCCAAGAAAAAGGCAGCCCTTCAGTCAAGCCAAGAAGGAAATGGAGACAGCCCAGGATCACAGTTTTCAAAGTGGCCTGCAAGCCCCAGCTCTCACAGTAATGATGACTTTGATAACTGGAGTACCTTTAGACCTAGAACTAGCTCTAATGCTAGTACAATTAGTGGCAGGCTTTCTCCAATCTTGCCAGAACAAGATGACCTTGGAGATGGGGATGTGCACTCTATGGTATATCCTTCATCAGCAACCAAAATGGCTTCTACTCTACCCAGCCTTTCAGAGATGAGCAATTCTGAAAATATGGAGAATCTTTTGGATAATCTCAACCTCTTGTCACCTAGTACATCACTGACCGTATCGACCCAGTCTTCACCAGCTACAATAATGCAGCAAACACCAGGTTATTCATTTGCATCACCAACCACAAGTATAGGTTCACCAAATGCAGACTACCGAAAATTTACATATGCTCAAGCTAGCATGAACGCTTTGCCCCAGATGCCTATGCAAACTCTTCAAGACAGTAAATCAAGCTATGGAACGATCAGCCAATATAACTGTCCTGCAGGACTCTTGAAGGAATTACTAACTTCTGATTCTCCGCCGCACAATGATATCTTGACATCAGTAGATACTGGTGTTTCTCAACCTAGTGGTAGAGTATTGGGCCAAAATGTGCTGATGGTCACAGATTCAGTGATGTCAACATACGGTAATCAACCATCCCACAACAAAATGATGACTCCCAGTGCCCACCCACACCAAGGACGTAATCAGCCAACAGTTGCAGTTAATGGTCGTGCCTTGTCACACACAGTGAACACCATGTCACATACTTCAGGTTTAAATCGTTTGTCCACAGTGAAAACTTCATTACAAGTGCCTATGAGTCACCCAATGCATATGAACACAATGAACCCTTATGCTGCTGTTAACAGTTGCAATGGCTATGGAAGAGTGGGAATTGTTTCTCTCCACCAGGAGAAGCTTCCCAGTGATTTAGATGACATGTTAATTGAACGGTTGGACTGTGACATGGAGTCAATTATTCGTAATGACCTTATGGATGGAGAAACATTAGATTTTAACTTTGACAGTGTGTTGCCTAACCAAAGTTTTCCACACAGTGTAAAGACCACCACACACAGCTGGGTGTCGGGCTAGGAGATAGTGCAAGGTAAATTCTAATACTATTTGAAAAAAAAATCTGAAAATGAATTTAAAGGAAAAATACAGGTTTTAACAGATTTGGAAATGCTTAAAGTTTTAATGGTTTCCAGTGTCGTGTGTGCATCTACCATCACTTTGTTGTCTAACTTGCTAGCTTTTTAAATGGGTTGTAAATTGCACATGCGTAAGTCTAATGTAATGAGGATAACTAATACAGACTTCTAGCATCTGTTTGGACAGGTAGAGTAGTAGTTTTGGACATCTAGCCAGTAGTATTAAAATAAATATATATAATAACAACAGAGTGGAAGTTTTCATTATTGTCTGACTTAGAGCTATTTGGAGCACGTATTCTGTATCTTTTGCTTATTTGTGAACATTAATTTTGTTTCATTGTGTTTTTTCTGTTTTTTTCCTAGGCTACAGTTTAAAGCTCTTCAGGCTTGTCTGACAACAGGAACTGAGAAAAGTAGTCCAAAGATGTCCTTCGCCCTTCTTTTAGTTTTCTTGATAAAACTGTTCTCATTTTTTCCTTTTGTCAGAATTGGCAGCAAACAGACTTTTCCTGTACAGGATGTTTGCCCAGTGTTTGCAGGTTATGTGCTGCTGTAGATAAGAACTGTGCCATTGGAAATTTCATTACTCTGAAGTGCCAAATTCACTACACCATATAATCACAGAAAATACTTTTGCATCATGTTGTGCTTTCGGTTTTTGTACAGTATGAGCTGTAGATGTTGTTTTAAAAAATATCTGTTTGGTCCAAAAAAAACCCTATAAACTTCTTGTAATACTGTGGTGGTCTCATGCCCTAAGTAAATTTAACTTTTATTGAAGTTACCCGTGTTCTGCTGAACTGATGAATTGAGATAACTGTGGACTTTGTTTTGCAGCTGTATGAACTGCCTTGTATTTGTTAAAATTGATACACATTTCATATGAGAAAAGAGCGGCCTGGTAAATAAGATCCAGCTAAGCTCATAGAATAGTCAAATGTTCAAAACAAACAATAGATTAAATGGCAGTTGGCATGTTACTGATCTTTTCATTATGTAAATTTATGCAAAAATATTTGTGGGTCTTATTTCCAGATTGATGAATGTTATTGTTGGACTTGAGAGAATATTTGGAATAGTTATAAAGCTATTTTGTTCTTATAATTAAAGTCTACTTTGTTATATAGCCTACCTAAACATTTACAGAATCTAAAATCTGGCAGCATTCATAACCTTCATTTATACAGTATTTTAACTGGATGAAGTGAACACTTTTATATATTTGCTTAGCACCTTAGAGTGCTACTAAAGAAAGACAAAAGCTTAATGAGTACCTTGAATACAAAACATTTCTGTCCCATATTTTTTGGCAGAAGAGGGATGTGTATAGACAGACATTTTCCGTTTCATGTTTAGGAAATATTTAATCTGTTTTATATATGCATTTTTAGAAACTTCATCAGCTTCTATTACCGTTTTAACCCTGACTACCACAAAGTGTTAAGTATTCATTGTTAGATGCTTGTACAGTGCTTCATGTTGTATTTATTTCATGAAGGTCTCATAATGTTTGTGGACTCAAAAGCAGGATCTTTGTTTTAAGAACATTCACATTCTGGTAAGGTTAATGACAGAATTTCCATTTGTGTTTAGCATTAGTTTTTAGGATCTGTCAGCATTTTTGTCATCACACCCTATTTTAGGGGGTTTGAAAGTGCTACTATAAAACTACATGAGGGATAAAACTTCCATTATATAACATTTCAGGGCAAGGACATATATAATCTCCATATCTGGGAGTGGGGAAGAGTAGTGAAATAGCAAAGTTGCATAAGTGCAAGAGTTTTAAGGAGAAGGGATAGCTTTAGTTACTAAGGCTTTGGTCCTGCAAACCTTTACCTTTAGGTGATTAGGCCCATTGACAGCTATTTCAAGGTTCACAGGATTGGGCCTTTACTTGGTAAATATTTGCTGTATTTACATAGTTAAATTGTGTTTTGAGGGATGAACGGAGAGGTAAACCTGCCTGCCTGCCTGCCACTGATTACTGCACATCGTTTGTATTAAAAAAGCAAAAACAAACCAAAAAACCAAGGATTTTTATTCTACACTTACAATATTTGTAATTTTTACAATAGGTCCAGAGATGGAAATGAATTTTTCTGCTGTACTATTTTCAATTCATCCATAACTGGAAAGTGATTATAATCCTATTTTAACTCCCTTCTTCTCCATCGTCATTCTCCATGGTCTTTTGTGGGACGTGCCAGGAGAGAGAAGATTAAGAAAATACAAAAAAGTCTATGATATTAATTACAGTGTGTGCTCAGTGCTGGCAGTTCACTAAAACAGCCTGCATTTGTCTAATATCTTCCCTATCAAATTAATTATGTTTGAAATGTAATCACATCTCTTGGCCATGGCATGAGCAGAAGACTCTGTTGGACCAGTTTCCAAAGAGCCTCCTTTTTGGTGCATGTGCAAAATTTTTGCTCTCCAATGGCAGTTGACTAGAGTAAGTGAAGTACTGAGTCATATAATTTATTATTTGACCTTTATGTGCCGATTTTGTGTGCAAAAAGAGAGACTCTTTGAAATTCGACCCTTTGGCGCAGGAGCTGAACATGCTACATTTAACAATTTACCTCTTATAATTTTATTGCTACTGTATAACTTACATATATATTCTTTTTTTTATAGCTATGATGAACTTGAATGCAACGGTTCTTTGATTAAAATAGGCTGCAGGAAGTCCTGTTTGATCATTATCAGAATAGATACTTATAGATGGTGGGAATTTTGGTTCTGCATTTTCTTTTTATTTTGTTGTGTGTCAGAGTTCTAATATTTTTGCTTGTAACTGTGGGATACTGTGAAATCTAATGAAGGGTAGGTTGTCTGTCTTGAAAGCAAACATTATGTGACCTCTAGTAATAAATTCTTTTAAGTAAAAGTACTGAACTTTTGGAGTAAATTAGTTTGTCAGAATTCTTGTAAATGATTGCTTTGTGAATTGTGCAAATAATCTTACCTATGCAGCTTTGGTTTTGACTTTTCTCTGGTTTGTACTGTTATTAAAAGTATATTGTATTATAGAGCTGTTCAGATATTTTAAATATAAAGATGTATTGTTTCCATAATATAGCTATATGATATATGTTTAGGTAATAGATGCATTAATTGGAAAGCTCTGCTTTGATAAACTGACAAATTGCCTACGTTTATAAGCAAAAGTTGTGCTGCTTATTATTGGCTTAAGTCAACAGAGCATCCCTAAGAAGAGGAGAGAACTTAAATTTGGACCAATTCCAAAATAGTCTAAATTTTGCACTTGTTAAACCACTGGATGTATGTTAGTACATTTTTTTTTTACTGATTTGAAGTTCATATTTTCATTATGAAATTGCTAGGATTCTTAATTTATAACAGATTTTAGATAAGATATCATGTTTTTTGTAATCATTACGTAAAAGTGAAGCGTGGTTTATGCAAACAAAAAGACTTGGCATTAAAACTAGCCTCCTTTTTGAAGGTTGTTCCACAAACCAGCAATATCACCAGAGAATGGCTTGTAAATATGGCTAATTTTACTCGTGGGTGGTGTAACAGCACTTCTATGTTCCACTGCTCTTATTCAGTAACATCGCAGAATTAAAGTTCATATTTGGATATTTTCAGAGAAGTGCCTGATGTACCTACAGACACAAGAACAATCCTTTACTGTTGTATAAAGCCATAAATGTATATAAATTATGTTTAAAAGGTTTTGTGTCCTTTCTTGTATACTGGAAATGAGATTTGTACCAGGATTCTACTTGTGATTAGCAGTTATCATATTCAAACACTGTAGTAATTACATTCCTTACTGCCTAATATTTTTAATAATGATAATCCCATTTTGACAATCTTGTTGGCATTAGCAATTTTATGTGGAAAAATACCTCATGGTACCAAGTCTTGGAGTTCAGCACGATGATACCATATTAATAAGCAAACACTAACTGCAAAATAGCTAACAGATTTTCCAGTACTTCGTGTAAGGGGAATTATCTTTTGGAATTTCTTCTGGAATTGGAACTGTATCAGGTACAGTAACTTAATAGGGCTGTGTTAAGTATATTATCACAACCTATTGGGATTAAAACTAACTTGTTTATAACTATTTGGGACTAAACACAAGAAGAATCCATGCCTGAGTTGACAAGATATATTGTGTAAAGATACTTTGTTGCTGGAAGCTGCTTTGCACAGCTCAAGCATTGTTGCCATTGGTTCAACAAACCTAGTTCAGAGAAAATTGCAAAAATTCCTGAAATCCCTTCAGAATGCATATTTGTAAGTATAAACTTTTAATAAAATGGCTATGACATGAGATGGTGATTAATGTATTAGAACATTATGTAATACATTTAGAAAATGTGAAACAAAAACTTACAGGAAGGAATTACTCTTAAATTAGCATGTTACAGATTAGATCCTAAAATCATTAGATGTGGGAAGGGGAAAAGGTTTTGGAGGGGGTGTGAGTGGGGTGGCAGCGGAACCTTTTTTAAAAAAAAGATGGAACACATTATTATAACCTGAGTGCTTAATCCAGAAATAACCCACGTGGCTGAATAAATTCTGAAATGGAAGAGGAGGTGTTTTATAGCAATTTTCTGAAGTCAAAGATCTCAAGTGTATTAGTCTGGGACATGGTGGTTCCAGGTGAACAGCTTCAAGTCTCTGCTATGCTTAAATGTTAAATTATTCAAATTTTCCTGCTGAAGAATTAAAAAACAAAACAAAACTATTGACCCTGTTTTTCCCTACTCTTATCTCTCCCTCCTCTTCCTCTTCATTTCCATCTTTTCACTTCTCCCCACTCTCCACGGGCCAGCAATGCTTTCCCTCCCACAATAGCTGCAATTCATAGGCTAAATTGTATGATTGACTTATTATGGAAATAGTCTTGTTATAATCAATGGGGGGCAACTCCCATGAATAAAGAGAGCCAGATTTGACCGTACTTCTTGTTAGGTTATGTTTCCAAACAGAACTGAGAGGGGCTGACTCCCAGTTTTATTAATAACACACTTTCCCCCTACAAACCAAGTAACACATTTCTCAGAGCCCTGCAAAGGGACGGGGAGAGAAAGAGATTACAGAAGGCTAAATTCAGCTTCCATTCAAGTCACTGGCAAAAAATACCCATTGACCTTAAAGCAAGCAGCACTGGACCCGAAGAAGAGAGACTAGTTTTCGCTTTCCTATATTTTGCAGTCCCATATTTCTGGGCCTTCCCTGTGTCTCTCCTGCACTTTTCAGGTAAATGGTGGTGCCCCCGCCCCGTTTTAGCTAAATAATAAAGATGTTGTTTAAGTATCTCATTTTAACAGTTTGGAAATGCTGAGTTCTGGAGCAGAAGGATTATAGTAACCAATGAGTCAAGTGATTTGCTTATTCATAACAGTGCTGGAAAGAATTGTGCAGTTTATGCAAATTCTTGACTAGTAATGGCTGTTAGCCAGTTGCAGTGGACAGGTAGTTACAAACTATGTCACTGAGAAACAACTCTACAGTGATTATACAGATCTGACAGCAAAGCCAATCAGAATACAGGGACTAGACTAACTGGGGAAGGAAAACTACTGTATAGGTCAGAAGCTGTGCAGCATCTAAGGGTATGTCTACACTACGGGATTATTCCGATTTTACGTAAACCGGTTTTGTAAAACATTGTATAAAGTCGAGTGCACGCGTCCACACTAAGCACATTAATTCGGCGGTATGTGTCCATAGTACAGAGGCTAGCGTCAATTTCTGGAGCGTTGCACTGTGGGTAGCTATCCTGTAGCTATCCCATAGTTCCCGCAATCTCCCCCACCCATTGGAATTCTGGGTTGAGAACTCAATGCACGATGGTGCAAAAACAGTGTCGCGGGTGATTCTGGGTAAATGTCGTCACTCAGTCCTTCCTCCGTGAAAGCAATGGCAGACAATCATTTCGTGCCCTTTTTCCCCTGGATTGCCCTGGCAGACGCCATAGCATGGCAACCGGGGAGCCTGTTTTGCCTTTTGTCACTGTCACCGTATGTGTACTGGATGCTGCTGACAGAGGCGGTACTACAGTGCTACACAGCAGCATTCATTTGCCTTTGCAAGGTAGCAGAGATGGTTAACATCCCTATAGCACCATCTGCCATTGTAAATTGGCAACGAGATGATGGTTATCAGTCATTTTGTACTGTATGCAATTGGAAAGTGGCGATGACAGTTGTCAATCATTTTGTACTGTCTGCTGCTGTCATGGGTGCTCCTGGCTGGCCTTGCTGAGGTCAGCCGGGGGCGCATGGACAAAAATGGGAATGACTCCTCAGGTCATTCTCTTTTTTATGTTTTGTCTAAAAATAGAGTCAGTCCCTGCCTAGAATATGGGGCAAGTCTACTAGAGAGCCAGAGAGCAGAGCTGCTCCGGGTCAGAGCCCCAGAGATCCCACAGAAATTATTAGCTGCATGCCATTCTAGGGGGTGCTCCTGCTACAACCGCACCCATTGGTTCCCTCCTGCCCCAACCCTCCTGGGCTACTGTTGCAATGTCCCCCCATTTGTGTGATGAAGTAATAAAAAATGCAGGAATAAGAAACACTGACTTTTTAGCGAGATAAAATGAGGGGGAGGCAGCTTCCAGCTGCTATCATAGTCCAGGCAGGACATTAAAGAGGGGGAGAGGAGCGCAGCCTCGCGCTGCTATGATAGCCCAGGGAGTACAGAATCTTTTCTTTAGACACAAAATGGGGGGGGGGCTGGTGGAGCTCAGGCTCCAGTTGCTACGATGAGGACGGTTACCAAGCATTTTGTACCGTCTGCCAGGAATGACAGGGAGTCATTCCCATTTTTACCTAGGCACCCCCGGCTGACCTCACCGAGGCCAGCCAGGAGCACTCACAAGATGATTATTTTCCACCGTTTTGTACCATCAGGAAAGAAAGAGGAGAGGATGCTGCTGGTCAGCGCCGCAGCACCACGTCTACAAGCAGCATGCAGTAGACATACAGTGACATTGAAAAAATGGCAAGGAACTATTTTTTTCCCTTTTCTTTCACGGGGGGGGGGAAGAGGGGGTGAATTGACGAGATATTCCCTGAACCACCCCGGACAATGTTTTTGACCCTATAGGCATTGGGAGCTTTTTGGAGACTGCGGGGACTGTGGGATAGCTGGAGTCCTCAGTCCCCCCTCCCTCCTTCCATGAGCGTCCATTTGATTCTTTGGCTTTCCGTTTTGCTTGTCACACAGCACTGCTCTGAGTCCATGCTGTGGCCTTTGTCTATCATAGCTTGGAGATTTTTTCAAATGCTTTGTCATTTCGTCTTCTGTAACGGAACTCTGATAGAACAGATTTGTCTCCCCATACAGCGATCAGATCCAGTATCTCCCGTACAGTACGTGCCGGAGCTCTTTTTGGATTCTGAGACTGCATCGCCACCCATGCTGATCAGAGCTCCATGCTAGGCAAACAGGAAATGAAATTCAAAAGTTCCCGGGCCTTTTCCTGTCTACCTGGCCATTGCATCTGAGTTCGGATCGCTTTCCAGAGCGGTCACAATGGTGCACTGTGGGATACTGCCTGGAGGCCAATACTGTCGATTAGCAGCCACACTAATCTTAATGCGACATGGCAATACCGATTTCAGCGCTACTCCTCTTGTTGGGGAGGAGTACAGAAACCGATTTAAAGAGCCCTTTATATCAATATAAAGGGCCTCATGTGGACGGGTGCAGGGTTAAAGCAGTTTAACACTGTTAAATTCAGTTTAAACGCGTAGTGTAGACCAGGCCTCAGAAGGCAATTCTATTTCAGTACAATACATTTTGCAGAAATGCCGGCTAGATCCTTAGATTCAAATATTCTAATTGCAAGTATAAATAATGGCAACGTTCATTTACAGCTGGTGGTGAAATAATACACATTTTGCCATAACTCCTGAAGGAAAATTAATTGGCAATGAAAATTGCCTTTATGCAACCCTCCTTTTTGAGTCATGTCACTCCCTGACCATTAAAAACAGTGTTACCTTATCTGGGGTCATGCTCTCAGACCCATGTGCCAAAGTGACACCTAAAAAAAAGGCCGAGAGGAATCTCCTTCCCCCTTTGATTGTTTCACCTATTTTTGGACACTGGGGGCCTTTAATATGTTAACTTCCTTGTTACTAGTGTTTGGTTTGAGTGCTTGTCAGATGATGCAATCCTCTCTGGGTTGTGTGGGAAATGCACCGAAAGAACGTTGCCCTCACAGTAGTATGCTCTGTACTCTGTTGCTATTTGTTGGTAGTGAGTTTCCCTGTCTTGGTGATGCAAAGGGTTAAAAAGAAATCCTGAGAGCTATGGTACGGCCGCTGCTCTGAGCTGCTCCTCAGTCGAAGGTGTCAGTGTTTTGGGGTTGCTATGAAGCCCAATCAGTAAATGTCTTGGGGGTTACTGGTGCTGATATCAAGTCCTTGCTGTTACTGAACCACACTGTCACCTCTGATCAGTGTTACTGACCAGGGCTACTCTTTCCACAAGGAGTCGACTTCCTCATTGTTTCTCAGTATCACTGGAGGGTCCCCCAGAGAAACAAGAATTCACTGCCTAGGAAAGGAAATGCCGTGGCCACCTCTGAGAGCTGCTGCCAATTATGATGATAAACTTCTTCCACTTCATATATACATCTCTTGAGTTAATCATCTTCCTCTGATACAGTCTACCACAGTTGGCCTTGACACATTATGGTGTTTTGGGGGTTCATCCAGACAAATAAGGGGTGGTGCCTCCTCTAAGCCTGGATATGTCTGTGCTGTGCAGCTTTGATTTGGAGCCCTGGTTACTTCTTGCAGGGTGGCACTACAGCCCTTCCCAACCCAAGTCTCTGCCAGACCATCTCCCCTGCAGCATCCAGTCCCTCTCACTGGATCCTCACAGCAGTTATCATGTTCACTGCCTCCAAAGAGCCAGATTGCTGAAGACCCACACAGTGACACAGCCGTTTGTAATAAAGAACACAGGTTTAAGTGATTTGCAGTGAGAGTGAAAGAGAATGGTTACAAACAAAACACCTTTTCTAGTGCCTCAAACTTAATTCTAGCAAGTTACAATCTTTGCCAAAGCAGTTTCCTTACTTACACCAAGTTATCAGCATCCTTAATCCTCCAGACCTGGGGACCCAACTTTCATAGAGTTCAAAGAGTGTGCTGTGCCCTATTGTCCCCTCAGTGATGGATAATAAAATGGCTTTTTGCCTTTGCTTGTATCTTCCTAAAGTTCACTGACTGCTTGAAGAGGCAGAAAGGGTTCCTGGGGGGTGCCATCTCCAGCCCTTGCCAAAATTCTTAACTTGCCATTTTCTCCCCCTTGCTCACCTGATTGCTTTGTTTACCTTTTGTGTAAATGTGATTTTCCTTGGCTTTGGTCTCACCATATCTAATTTACACTAGAGACACAGTCAAGCCTGCAAACCAATGTTGCTTTGTGTAGGACAGATTGGGCTTAGGCCCACATCTATAATTCTTTGTACACCTCCCATATGTGCACCACACAATAATGTTAATGACCAGTGTGTTATCAGTTTGCATATGACACCTTTTAGATACAGATGATGACAACAGCAAGTTGGGGCTATGAATGTGCCAGAGCTGATGGGAGTTATGAGATGGTGTGCCCTCTGCCAGTTGGCATTAATAGTCTCTCTAGGTCTTACACACACACACACACACACACACACACGGTTCTTTATTTCCCTGAGTGGGGGGTTCAGTATCTCTGCCCCTTTTGATCGCACCTCAGGTCCCTTTCATGCTTATTCCTGTGTCTTTCCCTACCGAGTGGTCAAGGAGATTCTAGCTCCATCTCCGGAGCGGCCTGGACACACTCCAAGCTCTGTCTGCCTGAGGAATTCCATCTGCATGAGGAAGAAATTAGTTTTCCTTCCTTTGTGAGGAAATATCTAGTGTGGTTCCAGCCCCAGCTCCTGACCTCAGTTCTTACAAAGAGCTCATTCATAAGTTGGCTGTGAACTTTCAAAGTTCCTTTCTTCATGGTCATCTATGCAGTGTTTCTCAACAGCCAATCTGTGGACTGGGGCCGGTCCCCAAGATCTCCCGGACACAGTTTAGGAAAGCAGCAAGCTGGTCCCTGGTATCAAAAAGGTTGACAAACACTGATCTATAATATCCCCTGCAGCCCACGAACAAGTTATCCCCTCCAAACAGTCATGTTTACTCTTCAGCACAGTAGACAAGTTATGTGAGGGGGCATTCATCCTGATGCGTTGGGCAGATAATGCATTTCACTGAACTCTGATGCCACGAAGGCCTTGCATGGCGTTGTAAACATTGTTTATGAAATCATTACACAAGCTTCAGTTGTATTGAAAGCTTAGGAGGGTATAGCAAAATGACAATATATTACAAAAATGGATGTCTTTGCACAGTAACAAGGTTATCACCCTTTTAGGACTAAACATGCTGTAAGAGGGAAGCCTTTTTGGTCTGTGGCTGGCTGGGAAATCAAGGCAAGCAGCAGCTTGAGGATCAAAAAGGGCTTTAGCTCTTTTGGGGGAGGCAGAACTAAGCCAGAGCAGAAGTTACCTTCTGTTAGATTTTAAAGTTGCATGCAGCAGTTGCCTTCTCCTATGGCACAATGTCCTAAGCTGTGCAGGAGATGTTTGCTGCTGAGGTGGCCTGCCAGCAGAAGATGGTTACCAGGAGAAGGTATTAGACCTTGCAGGAGTTGAATTCTCAGCTTATGAGCCTAAATAAGTTACCACCTCCTGCTACCGCTTTCAAGATAGTGCTTCAGATGCCTTTTCAGAGATGGCCTCGTTGGGCAAGTTACTGTACTTGGTAAGTTGAATCATGAAATGGCCTGTCAGATTGCCTTCTGTTCCCTTTTAGGGATAAGAATTGATAACCCACCAAGCTTCTTGTGGAACATGGAAAAACAGACATGAAAAAGGAAGCCCAGATGCTGAGCAGATAAGCTGGAAGATGGCAGGAAAATTGCCATTTTTGTAGAGCAAAGTGACAGGTGAGGGGCTTTGGACAAAAGATAAATATTCGGAGCAGCTCCATGACTCCTTAATTACATTTATGCACAGGGATTCTGCTTCCTAATAATGAAAGTCAGATCTGGGAAAAGACAACTCTGAACAGAGCTGCAACAGCAGCTGATTGAAAACATGCCAGGTTCTTTTGAGGCCTGAAATGGGACTGTCAACATTAAAGGTTATTTTCCCTATTGAGTGAGCTTTTAATTCATTAGAAGTGTAAGCCAGAAACGCCTCAGTCATTCCATTCCAATGAGGATTCCAAGTGAAACTCTTTGAGGGGGAAAGAGCTATTGAGCCGTGATCCTTTCTGTGTGGGTTGCTATCAAGTAGTTCTCATTTGAGAACCTGTGCAAAAAGATGCTTACAACCCCACAACTCTTGCTAAAGCCAGGTGTAACGCTGACAGATCCTGGTTGTCAGTGGGCGGGATTGAACCTGGGAACCTCTGGAGCTAAATGCATGAGTTTCTACTGCAGGAGCAAAAAGCCACCTGCCTCTTAGCTAAGGCTGTAGCAGACTCATTAATCGCTAAGTGGTCTCCATACCACTAAAGGGGACAGAACACCATACCCAGGGAGTGAGTGGGTTACACAGTCAGACAGTTGGATTAGTAACTGAAGGTGTTAGACCTCTCTCAAACACTCCTTTCCCTATCCCTCTCAAAAAAAAAAAACAATACCCTCCGCTATTAGGGTACGTCTACACTATGGAATTATTCTGATTTTACATAAACCGGTTTTGTAAAACAGATTGTATAAAGTCGAGTGCACGCTGCCACACTAAGCACATTAATTCGGCTATGTGCGTCCATGGTCCGAGGCTAGCGTCGATTTCTGGAGCGTTGCACTGTGGGTAGCTATTCCATAGCTATCCCATAGTTCCTGCAGTCTCCCTCGCCCATTGGAATTCTGGGTTGAGATCCCAGTGCCTGATGGGGCAAAAATCATTGTCGCGGGGGGTTCTGGGTAAATGTCGTCAGTCATTCCTTCCTCCGGGAAAGCAACGGCAGACAATCATTTTGCGCCCTTTTTCCCTGGATTGCCCTGGCAGACGCCATAGCACAGCAACCATGGAGACCGTTCAGCTTTTTTTTACAGTCACCGTATGTGTACTGGATGCCGTGGACAGAGGCGTTACTCCAGTGCTACACAGCAGCATTCATTTGCCTTTGCATGACAGCAGAGACAGTTATCAGTCGTTCTGTACCGTCTGCTGTGCCATTGTAAATTGGCAATGAGATGATGGTTATCTGTCGTTCTCTACCATCTGCTGCTGTCATGGGTGCTCCTGGCTCAGGTTGGCCGGGGGCGCAAAGACAAAAATGGGAATGACCCCCCTGGTCATTCCCTCCTTTATGGTATCTAAAATAGAGTCAGTCCTGCCTAGAATTTGGGGCAAGTGTACTAGAGAACCAGAGAGCACAGTCGCACCGTGTCAGATCCCGCAGAAATGATGAGCTGCATGCCATTCAGGGGGATGCCCCTGCAACAATCCCACCTGTTGCGTCCCTCCTCCCCAAAACTTCCTGGGCTACTGTGGCAGTGTCCCCCCCATTTGTGTCATGAAGTAATAAAGAATGCATGAATAAGAAACACTGACTTGTTACTGAAATACAATGCAGGGGAGGCAGCCTCCAGCTGCTATGATAGTCCAGGCAAGACATTAAGCAGTGCTGGGGAGAGGAGCCCAGCATCCTGCTGCTATGATAGTCCAGGCAGTACAGAATCTTTTCTTTACACATGAAAGGGAGGGGGCTGATGGAGCTCAGCCCCCAGTTGCTGTGATGAGGATGGTTACCAGCCGTTCTGTACCATCTACTGGGAATGACCGGGAATCATTCCTATTTTTACCCAGGCGCCCCTGGCCAGCCTCACCTGAGGCCAGCCAGAAGCACTCACGGGCTGATTATGATGACGGATAGCAGTCATATTGTACCATCTGCCACCGGGGAGGGGAGGGGAGCAGATACTGCTCTTCACTGCCGCAGCATCGTGTCTACCAGCAGCATTCAGTAGACATAGGGTGACACTGAAAAAAGTCAAGAAACTATTTTTTTCCCTTTTCTTTCACGGGAGGGGGGTACATTGATGAGCTATACCCTGAGCCACCCCGGACAATGTGTTTGACCCTACAGGCATTGGGAGCTCAGCCAAGAATGCAAATACTTTTCGGAGACTGCTGGGGACTGTGGAATAGCTGGAGTCCTCAGTACTCCCCCCTCCTTCCATGAGCGTCCATTTGATTTTTTGGCTTTCCGTTACGCTTGTCATGCAGCACTGTGCTGTGGACTCTGTATCATTGCCTGGAGATTTTTTTCAAATGCTTTGACATTTTGTCTTCTGTAACGGAGCTCTGATAGAACAGATTTGTCTCCCCATAAAGCGATCAGATCCAGTATCTCCCATACGGTCCACACTGGAGCTCTTTTTGGATTTGGGACTGCATGGCCACCTGTGCTGATCAGAGCTCCACGCTGGGCAAACAGGAAATGAAAATCAAAAGTTCGCGGGGATTTTCCTGTTTACCTGGTCAGTGCATCTGAGTTCGGATTGCTGTCCAGAGCGGTCACAATGGTGCACTGTGGGATACTGCCCGGAGGCCAATACCGTCGATTTGCGGCCACACTAACCCGAATCCGATATGGTAATACCGATTTTAGTGCTACTCCTCTCGTCGGGGAGGAGTACAGAAACCGATTTAAAGAGCCCTTTATATCGATATAAAGGGCCTCGTGTGGAGGGGTACAGCGTTAAATCAATTTAATGCTGCTAAAATTGGTTTAAACGCATAGTGTAGACCAGGCCTTAATCTTGCAGTCTTGCACTGAAGGAACTTCCACACTAAGGCCTGGTCTACACTATGCGTTTAAACTGATTTTAGCAGCGTTAAACCGATTTAACGCTGTACCTGTCCACACTACGAGGCCCTTTATATCGATATAAAGGGCTCTTTAAATCAGTTTCTGTACTCCTCCCTGATGAGAGGAGTAGCTCTAAAATCGGTATTACCATATCGGATTAGGGTTAGTGTGGCCGCAAATCGACGGTATTGGCCTCTGGGTGGTATCCCACAGTGCACCACTGTGACTGCTCTGGACAGCAATCTCAGCTCGGATGCAGTGGCCAGGTAAACAGGAAAAGCCCCGCGAAATTTTGATTTTCATTTCCTGTTTGCCCAGCGTGGAGCTCTGATCAGCACAGGTGGCAATGCAGTCCCAAATCCAAAAAGAGCTCCAGCATGGACCGTACGGGAGATACTGAATCTGATTGCTGTATGAGGAGACAAATCTGTTCTATCAAAGCTCCGTTACAGAAGACAAAATGCCAAAGCGTTTGAAAAAAAAATCTCCAGGCTACACAGTGCTGCGTGACAAGCGTAACGAGAAGCCAGAGCCTCAAATGGACGCTCATGGAAGGAGAGAGGGGGTACTGAGGACTCCAGCTATCCCACAGTCACCAGCAGTCTCCGAAAAGTATTTGCATTCTTGGCTGAGCTCCCAATGCCTGTAGGTTCAAACACATCATCCGGCGTGGTTCAGGGAATAGCTCGTCAATTTACTCCCCCCCGCACGTGAAAGAAAAGGGAAAGAAATCATTTCTTGACTTCTTTCAATGTCACCTATGTCTACTGAATGCTGCTGGCAGACGAGATGCTGCAGCAGTGAAGAGAAGTATCCGCTCCTCTCCCCTCCCCGGTGGCAGACGGTGCAGTAGGACTGGTAACCGTCCTTCTTACCAACCCGTGAGTGCTCCTGGCTGACTTTAGGTGAGGCTGGCTGGGGGCGCCTGGATGAAAATAGGAATGACTCCCGGTCATTCCCAGTAGATGGTACAGAACGGCTGGTAACCATCTTCATCATAGCAACTGGTGGCTGAGCTTCAATCAGCCCCCTCCCTTTCACGTGAAAAGAAAAGATTCTGGACTGTCATAGCAGTGGGATGCTGGGCTCCTCTCCCCCACACTGCTTAATGTCCTGCCTGGACTATCATAGCACCGGGAGGCTGCGTCCCCCTCATTTTATATCACTAAAAACTCAGTGTTTCTTATTCCTGCATTCTTTATTACTTCATGACACAAATGGGGGGGGACACTGCCACGGTAGCCCAGGAAGGGTGGGGGAGAAGGGAAGCAACGGGTGGGGTGTTGCAGGGGCAACCCCCGTGAATGACATGTAGCTCATCATTTCTGGGGGATCTGACACAGAGCAGCTGTACTCCCTGATACACTGCTTCTCTAGTACATTTGCCCCATATTCTAGGCAGGACTGACTCCATTTTTAGAAACCATAAAGGAGGGATTGACTCAGGGAGTCATTCCCAGTTTTGCTTATGCGCCCCCGGCCGATCTCAGCCAGGGGCACCCATGATAGCAGCAGACAGCACAGAAGGACAGATAACAGTCATCTCATTGCCAAATTACACTTTCAGCAGACAGTACAGAACAACTGGTAACCATCTCTGCTGTCATGCAAAAGCAAATGAATGCTGCTGTGTAACGCTGGAGTATTGCCTCTGTCCGTGGCATCCAGTACACATACGGTGACTGTAAAAAAAAAAAAAAAAAAAAAAAGGCTGAACGGGCTCCATGGTTGCCGTGCTATGGCATCTGCCAGGGCAATCCAGGGAAAAAGGGCGCAAAATGATTGTCTGCCGTTGCTTTCCCGGAGGAAGGAATGACTGAAGACATTTACCCAGAACCACCTGCAACAATGATTTTTGCCCCATCAGCCATTGGGCTCTCAACCCAGAATTCTAAGGGGCGGGGGAGACTGCGGGAACTATGAGATAGCTATGGAATAGCTACCCACAGTGCAATGCTCCGGAAATCGACACTAGCCTTGGACCATGGACGAACACCACCGAATTAATGTGCTTAGTGTGGCCACGTGCACTTGACTTTATACAATCTATTTTATAAAACTGGTTTATGTAAAATCAGAATTATCCCGTAGTGTAGATGTACCCTAATGTATTAAGAAGGTGTTTAATGCAGCCACCTCCCTCCATTATGCAGTGATGGTAAAAATGCATCCAATGTGGGTTACTTGTTTCCAGAGTGGACACAGTAATAGCAACAGCTCTATAGTCTTTAGAATCCTCAAGTGTCTGCCTGTCTTTCTTTTAGTGATTCTAGAGTGTGGATACAGTCGGTCAAATTGGCAGCACTACTTCTGTTCATTTTTTTTTTTGTAGGGTGGGGAATGGACATAGCCAGAGCTGTTTGCCATAAATCATTTGAGACAAGGTGATAGAGCCTCAAGTCTTCTGTCCAATTTTCAGGCTGTGATGATGAACTCTTACTTTTTGTATTTCACTTGGTGCTAGAGGTACCACTTGAGATCAGAATCCCATTGTGGTAGAAGGCACTTAAAAAAAAAACATAGTAAAAGCCAGTTCCTGCCCCCCACCCAAACTTACATCTAAACAGCCAAGACAAACAAAGGGTAGGAGAAAGGAAGTATTTGTTTTTCCAGCTAGCTGTACCAAGGATACAATGGGTACAGTGAGGAGATGGAGTTCCACATTTTACATATTGAAAAACCTGGTGAAGAGCATATGGCTCTGACATCTTGCAGAATGTTAAAGTCACTGTCTCAGATATACTGGGGCCTGAGAGAGAATGTGATCCAAACTACCGAACAGTTAGCTGGTGAAAGAAGTTCTGGAGTTAATTGTATGGACTGTGGTGGCAGCTCCCTAGCACTGATAGTCCAGCTAAGCAAGAGCAGAGTCTTCAGGACAATGAACTATGCAATTTTAGCTCTTCCTAAGTGTTTTAATGATGTGGATGCAAGAAGGATGGGATGGAGTTTGATTTTTGGATCCTTTGTTCAAGCTCTTCCCCTTATATTTTAACAAGATCGTGCTGGAGCTGAACCAGCTGGTTGATAAATACTGAAATAAAGACACAAGGGGGAAAAGCCCCATTATCCAATCCTTAGCCTGTCATGAAATTTAATGTGTGAGGAACTACTGAAGAAAGATCAGACCTGACTCTTGGACTCTAACAGTGATAGATGCTGCTGGGACTAAACCTGCACTGTCGCTCACCAGGCCTATGCACAGGAAACCACAGGACCTCACTAAAGGGGTGAAAATGCAATGCTAATAAACTCCCGCATATATTGCAAATGTGCCTTTCTTTGCCCAGATCTCTGCCCAGTGCAGCTTCCTCTGAGATGTGATAGTTGATCAATACTGGCTCTTGCTTAAAAACACAGAGAGGATTTTCATATATTTTTAAATTTCATCAGTCCATGCTCTGTAACCCCAAGAGCAATATGCTTGTGAAAGGTACTTTCCTTAGCTATAGCTTTCTTTACTACCATAGGTGGAAAGTTAAAGTCTTGGCAGTTGGAAACATGGTGTGTAAGTTTTAGAACCTCCAATATGTTGTTTGTTGTTGTTAGTTTCTAGGAGTGTCTTCATTTGTGCTAGGCACTTCCAAACATCATAGAAAATATTTTCCTAAAAGGGTTTACAGTCCACAATGCTTGTGTATCCCTTATGAAGTTTGGGGGTGGGGTATATTTGTTTCTGCTCAGTTTTACAGAGCTTGCATGTGTACCGCCTTTCAGATACATCAGGCATCTGCATATACTTTTGGTCTAGGCAAATACTGAGCTGGAAACCAGGAGCTGATGTGCAACATCTTTCACTGCTATTTCTATTTCTGTGCAGTTCCTAGTCCTTATTGATCAAACCTCCTATACCCTCACTTAAGCAGCAGTTGAGTATCAACCCTTTCCAACCTTTTATAGGTAAGTTAACTGAGAGGTTGTACAAAGTCATAGCTGGCAGAGATGGGACTAGAACCATTGGCTCTAAGTACCCATCACATGGCCTTTCAGAATGAATGTACGGTATTGACAGGCTTGGTGCTGCTAAGTGTAACCACTAGAACATAACTCCCACCCACAGTAAGGGGCAACAGTTACTCCTGTCTAACAAATAGTGGTCTAACCCACTAGCAAAGTGTGTGCCACATCTACCTCTAAAGGCTGCACAAAGAGAAACTAATAGTTACTCCTTCTGTTCAACTGGTAGCAGTCTATGTTCAGATCCTCCTGATGGCGATGTGTGGTTGCATGTGACGGAATTTCTGATTTTATCCAGTTTTCTTTATGAAATAATAATTTATTTGAGTTTCCCAGAGGGAAAATATCCTTTAAAACAAGTGTTATAGTTTTAAAACATCATAATTGGTCAGTTATGAGTGACACACAACAAAACAGAAGGGTCACATTTCAGCCACTTATCACTCATGAATGGTTGTTACTCATAAGCAGGCTTGAAGGCTGAGAGGTGTGATGGGAATGGCTAGATTCACAAAAGGATGAAGACATCTAACTACCTCTTAGGTGCGTAAGTCCAACATTTAGATGCCACTGACATTCCGAAAACCACTGTTCAGCTGCTGCCTCACCCTCTAGGCTCTTAAATCCCCCTAGGTGCCTACATTTCTACTGGAAGATATGGGCAAAACTGATCAAAGTCTAATGCTACCTCACAGCTAATAAGCTGCTCTGAGCCCTCCTTCATGCTTAAGCCCCAGCTGGATTCTCAAACTCTGTGTTCCCCCACCTATCTCACCTGTGGTACCTGCTCCTGTAGGCATGGTCAAAAGGTGACTGGGGTGAGTAGGTCCACACAGGGAATGGATGAGTCACAGTCTAGTGGTTAGGCTGCTCACCTGAGAGGTAGAAGACTTGGGTTTAAATCCTCTTCTTCACAATTTGGAACAAGGATTTGAACTCAGCTCTCTCATATCCCTGGGGAGTACCCTAGTCAATGGGCTATAGCATCACTCTTTCTTTGGTCTAAGGATATATAAAAAGGTTTTCCACATCCCAGGTGATTGCTCTACCCACTTGGCTTTCGGGTGTAATGAGGCAGCAGCTCTATTTCTGTGGTTTTTTAATGAGAGAGGGACAACCTGGCTTAGGTGCCTAACTCCAGGAGAAAGTTCATGGCTGAGAATCCTGAGAGGAGATAGGTGTTTACAGCCCTGATCAATGGGAATTAGACACCTAACTACTAGTGCTGTCAAGCAATTAAAAAAATTAATCGTGATTAATCGCACTGTTAATAATAGAATACCATTTATTTAAATATTTTTGGATGTCTTCTACATTTTCCAATATATTGATTTCAATTACAACACAATACAAAGTATACAGTGTTCACTTCATATTTATTTTTTGATTACATGTATTTGCACTGTATAAAAACAAGAAATAGTATTTTTCAATTCACCTAATACAAGTACCATAATGCCATCTCTTTATCATGAAAGTTGAACTTACAAATGTAGAATTATGTAAAAAAAATAATAATAAAACTGCATTCAAAAATAAAACATAAAATTTTAGAACCTGCAAGTCCACTCAGTCCTCCTTCTTGTACAGCCAATCGCTCAAACAAGTTTGTTTACATTTGCAGGAGATAAATCTGCCTGCTTCTTGTTTACAATGTCACCTGAAAGTGAGAACAGGCGTTCTCGTGGCGCTGTAGTAGTCGGTGTCACAAGATATTTACGTGCCAGATAGGCTAAAGATTCACGTGTCCCTTCATGCTTCAACCACCATTCCAGAGGACATGCGTCCATGCTGATGATGGGTTCTGCTCAATAACAATCCAAAGCAGTGCAGACCAATGCATGTTCATTTTCATTATCTGAGTCAGATGCCACCAGCAGAAGGTTGATTTTCTTTTTTGGTGGTTCAGGTTCTGTAGTTTCCGCATCGGAGTGTTGGTCTTTTAAGACTTCTGAAAGCATGCTCCACACCTCATCCCACTCAGATTTTGGAAGGCACTTCTGATTCTTAAACCTTAAATCTCACATTGGTACCTTCTTCACATTTTGTCAAATCTGCAGTGAAAGTGTTCTTAAAATGAACAACATGTCATCATCCGAGACTGCTACAACAGGAAATATATGGCAAAATGTTGGGGTTAAACAGAACAGGGGACATACAGTTCTGCCTTATGAAGTTCAGTCAAATTTAATTAATGCTTATTTTTTTAATAAGCGTCATCATAAGAACATAAGAACGGCTGTACCGGGTCAGACCAAAGGTCCATCTAGCCCAGTATCTGTCTACCGACAGTGGCCAATGCCAGGTGCCCCAGAGGGAGTGAAGCTAATAGGCAATGATCAAGTGATCTCTCTCCTGCCATCCATCTCCATCCTCTGATGAACAGAGGCTAGGGACACCATTCGTTACCCTTCCTGGCTAATAGCCATTTATGGACTTAGCCACCATGAATTTATCCAGCTCCCTTTTAAACATTGTTATAGTCCCAGCCTTCACAACCTCCTCAGGTAAAGAGTTCCACAAGTTGACTGTGCACTGTGTGAAGAAGAACTTCCTTTTATTTGTTTTAAACCTGCTACCTATTAATTTCATTTGGTGACCCCTAGTTCTTGTATTATGGGAATAAGTAAATAACTTTTCCTTATCCACTTTCTCCACATCACTCATGATTTTATATACCTCTATCATATCCCCCCTTAGTCACCTCTTTTCCAATCTGAAGAGGCCTAGCCTCTTTAATCTTTCCTCATATGGGACCCTCTCCAAACCCCTAATTATTTTAGTTGCCCTTTTCTGAACCTTTTCTAGTGCTAGAATATCTTTTTTGAGTGAGGAGACCACATCTGTACACAGTATTCGAGATGTGGGCATACCATGGATTTATATAAGGGCAATAATATATTCTCAGTCTCATTCCCTATCCCCTTTTTAATGATTCCTAACATCCTGTTTGCTTTTTTGACTGCCTCTGCGCACTGCGTGCACATCTTCAGAGAACTATCCCTGATGACGCCAAGATCTTTTTCCTGACTCGTTGTAGCTAAATTAGCCCCCATCATATTGTATGTATAGTTGGGGTTATTTTTTCCAATGTGCATTACTGTACATTTATCCACATTAAATTTCATTTGCCATTTTGTTGCCCAATCACTTAGTTTTGTGACATCTTTTTGAAGTTCTTCACAATCTGCTTTGGTCTTAACTATCTTGAGTAGTTTAGTATCATCTGAAACTTTGCCACCTTACTGTTTACCCCTTTCTCCAGATCATTTATGAATAAATTGAATAGAATTGGTCCTAGGACTGACCCTTGGGGAACACCACTAGTTACCCCTCTCCATTCTGAGAATTTACCATTAATTCCTACCCTTTGTTCCCTGTCTTTTAACCAGTTCTCCATCCATGAAAGGGCCTTCACTTTTATCCCATGACATCTTAATTTACGTGAGAGCCTTTGGTGAGGGACCTTGTCAAAGGCTTTCTGGAAATCTAAGTACACTATGTCCACCGGATCCCCCTTGTCCACATGTTTGTTGACCCCTTCAAAGAACTCTAACAGATTAGTAAGACATGATTTCCCTTTACAGAAACCATGTTGACTATTGCTCAACAGTTTATGTTTTTCTATGTGTCTGACAATTTTATTCTTAACTATTGTTTCGACTAATTTGCCCGGTACTGATGTTAGACTTATTGGTCTGTAATTGCTGGGATCACCTCTAGAGCTCTGTTTAAATATTGGCATTACATTAGCTAACTTCCAGTCATTGGGTACAGAAGCCGATTTTAAGGACAGGTTACAAACCTTAGTTAATAGTTCCGCAAATTCACATTTGAGTTCTTTCAGAACTCTTGGGTGAATGCCATCTGGTCCCAGTGACTTGTTAATGTTGAGTTTATCAATTAATTCCAAAACCTCCTCTAGTGACACTTCAATCTGTGACAGTTCCTCAGATTTGTCACCTACAAAAGCCAGTGGGGGGAGGGATAGCTCAATGGTTTGAGCATTGGCCTGCTAAACCCAGGGTTGTGAGTTCAATCCCTGAGGATCATGTCCTCTGGAATGGTGGCTGGAGCATGAAGGGGCATATGGATGTTCAGCATATCTAGCATGTAAATACCTTGCAATGTCAGCTACAGAAGTGCCATGCAAATGCCTGTTCTTAGTTTCAGGTGACATTATAAATAAGAAGAGGGCAGCATTATTTCCCTTAAATGTAAACAAACTTGTGTCTTAGCGATTGGCTGCTCAAGAAGAAGGACTGAGTGGACTTGCAGGCTCTGAAGTTTTACATTGTTTGTTTTTGAGTTCAGTCACGTAACAAAAAAAATCTACATTTGTAAGTTTCACTTTCATGACAGGAGATTGCACTACAGTACATGTCTGAGGTGAATTTAAAAATACTATCTTTTGATTAGCATTTTTACAGTGCAAATATTTATATTAAAAATAATATATACTTTGATTTCAATTGCAACACAGAATACAATATATATGAAAATGTAGAAAAACATCCAAAATATTTAATAAATTTCAATTGGTATTCTATTATTTAACAGTGCAATAAAAACTGTGATTAATCACAATTAATTTTTTGGAGTTAATCACATGAGTTAACTGTGATTAATTGACAGCCCTACTAACTACCTTTGTGGATCTGGGCCCTAAGCCTCACCTTTTTCCTCTGCATTTCCGTCTTGGCTCATTTAAGTGGCTCCCCATTCAGCGTGCTGACTTCTAAGAATCCTTTTCTTAGGTGCCTAACTCTCTCCATCCAATGCATGGGAAGCCAGGATGAGTTATTACACAGATTGAATCTATTTCCCCATGTTAAGTATCTTCACACCTCTTGTCAACTGTCTGAAATGGGCCTTCTTGATTATCACTACCAATGTTTTTTTTTCTCCTGCTGATAATTGCTCATCTTAATTAATTAGCCTCTTAGAGGTGACGTGGCTACTTCCACCTCTTCGTGTTCTGTATACGTATATATATATATCCTTACTATATGTTCCATTCTATGAATCTGATGAAGTGGGCTGTAGCCCATGAATGCTTATGCTCAAATAAATGTTAGTCTCTAAGGTGCCACAAGTACTCCTGTTCTTTTTGCAGATACAGACTAACATGGCTGCTACTCTGTAACTCAGGACTGTGAATTCCACTGGGTGGCAGGGCATCCAGGCATTGGGTGCTGCAACACCTAAGTTTTCTTTGTGAATCTAGCCCTTAGTGAAACAATGGCCCTGACAGTAGTTGATGGCGTTAGTGTTATCTGAATTACTGGGAGATGGCAGCCATCTTTACTAGGGGCAGGCTTCCTTTTTACATGGTAAAACTAGTGAAATGGCAGCCAGCTTCCTTAAGAGAGATCTCATTCCGGTAGGAATAGTTTTTGAGGTTCTCAGAAGCATGGCTTTAGTATCAAGGTTTATATATAATGTGTCAAAATGCTAGAATTCATGCCAGTATCTCTACAGCAACTGAGTTAAAATGAGAAATGAAGCAAGGTTTTTGCTTCTGGCTGTTTAATGTGGCTGCATCAGGAGCTTTTTAATGAGCTGAAAATCAAAAAGGAAGCTTACAAAAAGTGGAAATATGGACAGATTGTTAAGGATAAGTTCAAAAGAATGACCAAGCATGAAAGGACTAAATCAGAAAGGCGAAGGCACAAAATTAGTTGCACCTAGCAAGAGCGTAAAAGGCAATAATAATAGGTTCTATAAATATATGAAGGGGAACAGAAAGACAAAGGAAAGTATAAATCCACCATTTAGTGGGGAAGGAGAACTAATGATAGATAACACCAAGAAAGCAGAAGTGTTTAATGGCTACTTTGTCAGTCTTCACTTAAAAAATTAACTGTGGATGGATGCTTAATACAATTGGTATTAACAGCAAAGAGGAGGGAACAAGTTAAAGGATATTTTGATATGTTAAATGTATTCAAGTCAGCAGGGCCTGACAAAATTCACCCTTGGTTACACAAAGAAGTAGCTGAAAGCAGTCTTAGAACCCTTAGCGATTATCTTTGAGTGCTCATGCAGGAAGAGTGAGGTCCCAAAAAAATTGCAGAAGGGGAAATATAGTATTTATCTTTAAAAAGGGAAAACAAAGAAGACCTGGATAATAACATACCAGTCAACCTAATTTCAATTCCTGGAAAGATGCTGGGACACATTATTAAATAATCAATTTGTTAGCACCTAAAGAATAATATGATGATAAGGAATAGCCAACATGGATTTGTCAAGAACAAATCATACCAACCCAACCTAATTTGCTTCTTTGATTGGGTTACTGGAGGGGAGGGAGGAGCCATAGACATGATATATCTTGATTTTAGTAAGTCTTTAGACAGTGTCCCATATAATATGCTCATAAGCTAATAAAGGAAATGTTGTAAAGATGAAATCACTAGAAAATGGGTGCAGAACTGATTGTCAAACCATACTCAAAGAGTAGTTAACAATGTTTCACTGAGAGGACATGTCTAGTGGGATCCCACAGGGGTTAGTCCTGGGTCCAGTACTGTTCAATATTTTCAGTAATGCCTTGGATAATGGAGTGGAGAGAATGCTTATAAAATTTACAGATGACACCAAGCTGGGTGAGGTTGCCAGCCTTTTGGAGGACAGGATCGGAATTCAGATGACCTTGATAAATTGGAGAATTGGTCTGAAATCAATAAGATGACATTCAATGAAGACAAGTGCAAAGTACTACACATAGGTAAACAAAAATCAAATGCACAAATACAAAATGGGAAATAACTGGCTAGGCAGTAGTACTGCAGAAAAGGATCTGCGGCTTATAGTGGACCACAGATTGAATCTGAGCCAACACTGTGATTCAGTTGCAAAAAAGGCTAATATCAGTTTGGGCTGTATTAACAAGAATGTCGTCTGTAAGACTCAGGAGGAAATTGTCCACTGTACTCTGCATTGGTGAGGTGTCAGATGGAATATTGTGTCCAGTTTTGAGTGTCTCCTTTTAAGGATATGGACAAACTGGAGAGAGTCCAGAGGAGAACCACAAAAATGATATAAGGAAAAGATATGGAAAACCTGACCTATAAAGAAAGGTTAAAGCAACTGGACATGTTTAGTTTCGAGGAAAAAAGAACGAGGGGGAACTGATAATTTTAAAACACGGGAAGGACTGTTATAAAGAGGATGGTCATCAATTGTTCTCCATGCCCAATGACAGTAGGATAAGATGCAGATTTTAAGAATTATTGCTTTAGTCACAGAGTTCAACAAGCAGATGTTTGGAATATGCAGCAGAATCTGGGCAGTGTTCTGACTATTAGATTAATGAGGAGAAATTGTTATGTTGGCAGTTTGATCCAGTGATACATAGAGAAGTATTTTGAAAAATGGATCAGAACAAATATAAACCCTATTTGTGTATGGTGAAGAAAGAGAGCGCATTAGAAATTTTGGAGAATTATGTGAAGTGTGATAACTCTATTAGAAGTACTAAAGAACTGTTGCCTGATTATTGATTGTAAGTGAGAGTCCTTGGTTATTTATATTGTTCTTGGGTAGAGCTGCTGGGCTCCAACACTGATCTATTTAATCTCTTACAAAACTGCATGTGTATTTTGCATTCAGTGTATGCCTAGAATGTTTGGTGTTTCTACACTTGATCTATAAAACTATGGATTATATACTTATGTGATCCTTGGTGAATAAATACATTTGTAGATTGGTTAAGATTAACTAAGTGGCTTGATCTGAAAAATACTCTCCAAGATAAAGTGGGCCGGGGAAGAACCTAGTGGTAAAATTAGTAAGGTAATGCTCCCTGGATTCAGTACAAAGAGATTTCCTGATGAAATTCCAGTCAGATACTGGTGATAATGCTTATCTAATTGGCAAATCTCATTTGGTAGATTTCAGTTTTCCCTTAATCTTAATCTTAATATCTTAGGTATATCTCAATTATTATCTCCTAGAACTGGAAGGGACCTTGAAAGGTCATTGAGTCTAGCCCCCTGCCTTCACTAGCAGGACCAAGTACTGATTTTTGCCCCAGATCCCCAAGTGGCCTCCTCATCTAACTAGCACCTCAGAAAATTCATATCATGCTTATATAACCCACACACCTCCTGGGTCTGGTGCTCTGTTCCATCTAGTGGCATCACAACCACTTAGAGAGAGAGATTAATGAGTCTGCTCTAGAGCCTTAGCTAATAGCCATGTAGTAGAGGCACATGCATTTAGCTCCAGAGATCCCAGATTTGGTCCTGTCCGCTGACAAGCAGGCCCTGGAGGAAGTTGGCTGATGGGGTCTCCTGTGACTGTGGGGCCTATTTCCGATCCTCTGCCTGTTCATTCATCTGGGCAGAGTTCCACCTTGATGCCTTTGCGGAGCAGTGGGCGCTGTCCAACGTTCTCTGCTCGGTGTCCCACTCAGGTTCCCTTCGTTTGGCCCTTTGACCGCACTCCTGTTCCTGTTATTTCATTAGTTGTCCCCCGGAATCATTTGGTTTCCAGTGGATCCCCCCCCCTTAGGCTGTGGGGAGGTCCTTTAGCAGTGGGCGGGTGGAGGATCCCAATAGGACAAGCAGGGGCTGCCGGCGTTACACTTACATAATTCAATAGCAATAACAAAGTCCTGACTGGACTTTTTGGAGTCTCTGGCACATCTCTCTTTTTGGGATAAAAACTCGGCTTTCAGAAGAGTGAGAGTTTTTTATTTTTTTTTTAGACCATCTTAATTTCCTTTGACACCCCTCCTACCTAATGAACCTCTAACAATGTTGTCACTCAGAATCTGCTTGCTGTGCACTAGATGTCATTTTCAAAGAATACCAGCCTTCAGCACAACAGTCCAGTGGTATGTGGCCAGGTGCAGCAAGTTATAGTTTCCCATCTTAATGACCAGTTCAAACATAGTTTTGTGGTAAGGCATGATCATGCCCGCAACACATGATACTTGGACTAGGTCATTGTTGGGATATTTTGCTCTGTTTTATTAAACTGTCCTCAATTTGAACTGGCTGGTTAGAGCAATAAAACTCAGCACCTGTGAGAAGTATATCAGATGCTGAGGGAACCTTTGTGCTTAGATTAAGCCTGATATCTTGGGTCTGGGATTTACAGCCTGGGAGCGTTGAAGCTATAATACTGCATTTGTTGGAAAAATTCAAGCTGCTAAATCCATTAACGCTCCAGTTTTAAGGTATCAAATTCAGCATTTTTTTTAGTTTCCAGCCCAATTCATTTCCAACAGAAATACATTTTTAAAGAATCCGCATAGTTTTCCTGCAGAGACTGTGGCTATAATACCTACTTCATAGAAGGGTTTGGAAGCTTAATTAATTTGTTTGTTAGACATTTGTAAGGAGCTTTGAGATTTTTGGATGAAAGGCACAATGTATGTGCAAACTATTATTACAAAGGCCCTCTTATTTAAAATGCCAACATTTTCCCTCTCATCTCTGTGAAGACAATGGAGAGTAGGTCTGTTTGGTACAAGTTTTTCAGAGAGGAGAACTGAAGGAGCGGATCAGCCAGTTGATGAGATGTTTTTTTTTTCCAGAAGTTAAACTGACAAACGTAGTGCATGTTTGCCAGTCAGGAATTTTGGGTTCAGCCTGCCCTGTGCCTGTGAGCAGTGAAAGGAAAAAAGTGGTTGAAAACATCGTGTAATGACTTAGCTCAGCTGATCACAAGCTACAATTTTCTGTCACCAGGAGGTACAGAAAGCAGACAGAAGTCTTCTGTTCCTAGCAACTTTTCTTAGTAACACTGTCCTATGCCTGTGGGGGCTTTTATGTGGCAGCTCAGCCACTTGTTAGTGGATTGGATTCTTGTCTGGCGGCTGCTCTTAGATGATATAATGGTGATCCAAGTTCTTTGAGTTATGTGGTATATTGCACAATATATTTCACGTAGTTGTTTGAAAATAATCATGTAATCTCTTTAGGGTACTTCTGTTTTTTCACACCTTTTAAACCACATCGTCATTCCTTGAGACTCTTACTGCTTTAGTATCCGATTCCTAAAGTGTTTTGGAGACAAGATAAATTTACATTTGTCTTTTGGTCAGCCACCTCAGTTTTAGAATGCTGAGGTGCAATTCTGTGGCATTTCAACCCAGGTGAAACAATCAGATTGTTTACAATAGTGACGGTGAATGTTTCCTTCCATAGAGTCATGTTAAGACAAGTAAAATAGCCTATCTAACTTCTCTTTTTCATTCTCCTTCAGTTTCTTACCGAGATGGAATCTCGAGAGCTGAGAAGTAAGTAACCTGAGTGAATGCTGTTTGTATAGATTTAAAAAAACCATTCCTGGTAGGTATCCTTTTTAAAATCTCAGTTTTACCAGGAGCATGGACAAACTTCTCAGAAACGCCAGCAAGACCTTATCCCCCTCTGGTTGTACCTTTTCTATCTAGTGAGTATAGAACATTGATGCTTCTGAAGCTTTTTGAATAGTATGCTTCTTGGAATCAGCCTGTGCAGCTCATAAAACTCCATTGTGAGGCAGAGTGTCATCACTTCACAGGTAAGACAGTGTAAATAAATAGTAAATAAATTCTCTAGTGCAGTGGTTCTTCCCCCCCACATTTTGATTTAAATTTTTTTATGGACCCCCAAGCTCCCCTCTCCACCGCTTGCCCTAAGGCTCCTCCCCCACCCCACCTCTTCCTGCCCTCACTCCACTCTGCCCTTCCTTTCCCTGCCTTTTTCCACCCTCTCCCCCGAGTGCGCCTTGTCCCTGCTCTTCCCTCTCCTTCCAGTGCCTCCTGCATACCTCTGAGCAGCAATTCCCTTGTGTGCAGGAGGCGCTGGGAGAGAGCGGGGGAGTTGATCAGCGAGGACCACAGACCCTCTGGAGTACCCTCACAGACACCCAGGGGTCCGCGGACACCAGTTTGTGAAATGTTGCCCTAGTGTGAATAAAACCTATCCCTTTGTCTTTCAGTGTAAGTCAAGAAACTCAAAAGTATTTGCAGTTGCAGATCTATTGCTGGAATATTGTTAGGCTGAAGTGAGTGCTGCTAGCTTGTCAAGCAGGCCAAGCACTTGTTTCCAATGTACCAGGTTGAAGCATTCACACATTGCTGCTCAAGATCCAGCGTATGCAAGGAAGAATTTGAAAGGTTGCTTTACTTCTGTTTCTACCCGGTATGGTATTGCCTTCTCTATAGAATAGCAAATGCACAAAGATCCACAATATACAGTATAAATAAATGTATTATCAGTATGTGCAGAATTAAAGATACATTACCAGAAACCTAGCCAAGTGTATTGAGGCAGTTCTGCTTTTAATATCTCTAGGAACTGTCTTTTCAGAATGAGTGAAGGTCATACATGAAGACACACAGTTAAAGAGGGAAAGAGAATCGGGGGGTGGGGGGGATCCAGCACTATTAACTGTGAAAAACAATAATCTGAGTGTAGCTACTCTGTATATGGCAGACTATGGTTCCTTAAGCATTTGTGAATCTGTTAGAGCATCTTAGTTTAAATCTAACTCATTTCCCATATCTCACAGAATTGCCTCTTCTAATGTAGAAAATGTAGCCTTTAGCCATAAACGCTTGATCCGCAAACCCACTGAAAAGGATTCCACTCTTCTGAGAACTGGAACTTGAATATTGACAAAACGTTGTTCACCTGGATGGCTATGAGGATAAATAAGCCTGGCAAAAGCTTAACATTTATGTGACTTTTTTTGGTATCATTAACTCGTGGAACTAAAATTTGTTTAGAATGTTTGCTTTTGACACCCCTGGGACTTAGACGATGAGCTCTGAAGAGGAAGGAGTAAAGTATAACATTAGCTCCCTGCAGCAGATGGACACTCCACAAATCTAGCCTTCTTATCTGAGACTAGCCATGAGAGGCACGAGGCAGGGCAAAGGTTTTGAAGTGGGCTGCTATCTGTTGTAAGAAATGAGGCAGACCAGAACATGTTGCTAGATGTTTAGAGAAGTAAGGAGGATGGCATCTAAAATTTCAGTGATCCGTTTCAGCTAGGTACAACCATTGCCACAGGCCAGACAGTAGGAGCAGAGGGACTCATCAGTATTAGTGAATTAATATTGATAGGCTGTCTTACAGTCAAAGCCTTTGCAAAGAGGGTTAATGCTGTTATGAATATTGGATGATCACTTGAATGTCTTCACGATTAGAGTGTACCAGGACACAGTACTTTCAGAGTCAAAGGAGGAAGGCTAAGGACCTATTGGACAGTCTGATTGTGAAGTCAGAATAGCTACCTAAATGAAAATATCCTTCTAAGGATATTTCATGCTGGATTTGGAGTTCTTGTGTGGGAGGAAATGGATATTATCCGGTGGAAGCTATTGCCAAGATCCTTCCATTATTCACAGGATCAACATACTCTGAGCTCTGGGGAGAGGCACTTCAGCAAACAGGGTTGTAGTCCAGGAGTTATTTCACTATCAGCCTCTGGCACAATGGATCATTCAGAAGACTTCAGGAGGCTGTGAATGGAATATTCACCGTCAGGTATTGTGTTGGGAACTACTGGGGCACTCGACAAGAGAAGTTTGATGTCTGTGAGAATAGAAGCCAGGACTAAGGTCTGGAACACCCTCCCACCTACAACACGTTGCTTTATAAATTGGGTGCTTGAAGCCTGGGCCTTTGAGGATGTAGCTGTTGAAAGTGGTTATCAATCCCATGCATGAATTTAGCAACATAACAGCCCTGTTTAGCACCCTGTGAAGAGAAACAGTTCAGAAATTTCAAGAGAGCACAAACACTAACAAGACAACTCCTTGCTGTACCCTCGTGATGACTTTAACAATGCAGACACCTTCCCCTCTGCCCCCCAATCAATGTGCAGTGTAGAATCTCTCCTCAGCTCTCCAACTCAGGAGACTCCTAGACAGGAGAACTTTAGAAAGTGGCTAAAAACAGGAGACAACAGGCCAAAATAGAATGTGTGATAGGTCTGAGTGGATTTAGTGGACCAAAGAATTTGGTTCATAAACTGTGTCAACATTTGACAGCTAGCAATAGGGACCTCTGGAGAGGGAAAATAAGGATGTCTTGAAGACTTATTCTTTTTAAAAAAGAGGTTAGGAATTGATGTAATTTTTGGAGCGAGAAAGTGAAAAGAGTCACTCCCCCTTCCCCCCCCCACTAAAAATCCAGGCTAGCTGGAGGGTATGAGGCAATGTTGTAAATTTCTGTGAGTGTGGTGTGTGTCTGCTTGTAGAGTAGAAGTAACAGGAAGCAAGGCTTTTAGAGCTTCTGCCAGAAAACCTCAAAGCTTTTGATGGTATTTTAAATGTCAAGTATATTTTAAAAATGAGGAAAGTAGCAGACTTTGTTCCAGAGAAGACAATAGAGACTTGATGATATTACAGGAAGTCATGTGTGACAATTACATAGAAGTTCGTGGTATAATACCCTGTAAAAAGCGAGTTCCTACCCCTTTAACTCACACCTCCTTAGGCGCATATTCCAAGGAACATAATAAAGAGTGTGTCATTCTGGTTAAATTGCAGAGTTTAGCATTGCTATTTAAAAAGCACTAAAAGAGAGTCCTTTTCTAAAAGCCTATGGCAGAATCCTCCACATGGCAAAGGTCTTTTTTTTTTTTTTAAGGCAAAACTTGTGCTTACTTGTGTGCACTTCACTTTGATTTACAACAAAATCAAGAAAGCTGGTGGGACAAGACCATCATATCTAGCCTGGAAGATTCTCTGCACACTGGAGAACTAGTGAATGTGAAATAGCTGTAGGTCCTATGCAGCAGGTGTACCAACAATTTCTTATCTGTGCATCTTTTGTGGCATTAGATGTATTTCAAAATAAGCAAGCAAATAAGAATTCCTACGGTGACTGCTATATCCTGGCAGTATTCTTGGAGTGGTAAAAGCTTAGAATGCATGTTTAGATTGGACATACTGTAGGAAGCTTAGAATCCAAAATGACCCTGAGAATTCTACTTCAGCAAGCTGCCACTCCTTAACTGTTGGCCTTATACCAAACAACAATGATTCTATCTTGGCTGCATTCAAGCAGAACTTATTATAATCCACCCAAGACTAAATTGCATTCAGATAATTGGACAGCAAAGACACTGAATTAAAAAGTACAACTGTAACCCCTGTTAGAGGGTAAAAAATATATCTAGGGGTCTTGAACTAGTGCCCCTACACATTTTATTCTGCAGCTTTTAAAGTATATTTTTTTGTCTTTGCAGAAAGGGTTGAGGAGAGAGTTTTGAAGTGATCATGGACCTGCTCTAAAATCCTGTATTTAATATTTTTGTTTAAAAATGTTATTCTTTTTCATAAGCATTGGAACAATGCATCACATTTGCATGCCCTGTAGTATTCTGAGGTTGAACAGGGAATACAAAGCTGATTGCATGTAATTTTTAAAATATGCTATTGTCTATCTAAACTAAAAGAGAGAATAACAAACTATCTTCAGTACAAAAGACCACTGGGAATGGAGTCTTTGTTTTGTTGCTGGGAAGTATCTATCCTGTTTAAGATTTATGAGTCAGTAAATGGAGAAGGCATCCTGTGAACTTGATGCATGTCTTGCCCTCCTGAAAGTGTCCCATTATATGAATTGCAGAGAGAGGAAGGGAAAACTGAAATCACCTTTTTTAAGTGCTCTCTTTTCCTCATTGAGCAGGCTGGAATATGCCAAGTCTCAGGAATCACCAAACATTGAAAACTTTATAGAGAAGGCAGATGAAATTCCCTTCCGTGCAGAGGGCCAGTACAAGGCTGAGGTGTCACTTCCCCCTTCTGCACAGCAGGACATTTCATCCAGAGAACTGGCTCATATGGAGCGCTGAGCATCTTTAACATCCATAAGCTTTATCAGGAAATGAAGGGCTTTGGCAACTCTCAGGATGAGGCTCTGAGCTTTTCCTGACAACTTTCTCCAAACTGGCTTAGCTCTTAAAAAAATTCTTTTGGGGCTTGCTTCGTATGTTCCAAGGCCAGGAAGGACTATTATGATCATCTAGTTTGATCTCTAGTCTTATACAGGACAGAGAACTTCCCATAATAATTTTAGAAAACATCCAGTATTGATTTAAAAATACAGTGTTGGAGAACCCACCACAATCCTTTGTCAGTTGTTTCATGGGTTAATTATTCTCACTGTCAAAAATGTATGCCATATTACAAAGTTGATTGAAGTCAACAGGAAAATCCCAATGACAACACTGGCCTGAAGTCCTGATCCTGCAAAGTAATCCTGGGTCTGAATAAAAAAGGAGTCAGGATTTCAAGATTTAGCCCATTTTTATCATTATTAGTTCAGTTTCACTTTCAGAATTTTGAAGATTATAAGAGCCACCTGATCACAGATATTTGGATGCCGATATTATTTTTCTACATGCTGGAAAAAAGCTTACGGTGTTTTTGTCCCAGGGCAAAAAACTTGCAGGAAGTACATTTCCCTTTCTCAAAATAAAGTTAGATAATGATCTGGGTTTTACAAACCATTTTCAGGTTGCTCGGTCCCTATTATGGGCCAGATTCTCTGCTAGTGTAAATCAGCATAGCTCCCACAGTCTTTGGTAATGCTAAATTGAATCTTGAAACCCAGCCATTTTCATGAATTAAAAGGACACAAACATTGTCTTGCAGACATGGCATTTTCAAAGAAGATTTGAATTGCTCTGCTTTCCTAGTGCAAAAACAGGCTCACTGAACCAGCTCACAAGCAAAACAGAAGCACCAAAAAGACAATATACCTTCCTTCCTCAGGGAGATATTTCAGGGGTTAGGGAAACACAGTTTCCTGTGTTCTCACACAGATTTTGATAATCTCTTGGGCTGTTTCAGAAAGAATAGAACACTAAATAACTGTTGAGAATAATGCTGTGTTATTGTGTAACGTGCAGTAGTATGAAACTACCAACTGTAGTGGAAACTACTGAGTACATGTCCTACAAAACAAAGATACACAGCATCCAGTCTGCCTTCAGTCCTTTAATAATACGATGAGACCAGGGAGGGAAGAGGCTGGGGAAGAGAGCAGAGAGAGAGAGAGAGATGTGTAGCAAGAATTATTATGAATGCGCTTGAAATTTTTAGGCTATTTCCATTCTTTAAAAATTCTTCTTCTTCCTCAAGTGATCGTTCATGTCTATTCCACAGTAGGTGTGTGTGTTCGCCACGTGCACCAGTGCCGGCAGTTTTTCCCTTAGCAGTATCTGTACTAGGGGAGCACTGTGGTGACCCCTGGAGTGGCTCCTGTATATCGTGCTATAAGGGGAGCCACAGGCTCCCCTGACCCTCAGTTCCTTCTTGCCACCAGTGAAGGTAGTCAGAACTTTGTGCTCCAGCTCTGCTGCAGCCTTTTCTTCTCAACTTTAGTGGTACTGTTCGTGGATTGTTTCTTCAGTTGTTAGAGGGGCTAGGGGTATGTCCCATGCCCCAGGATTCAATTCGTGCAGCTTCTGTTGCCGTTCTGTTCCTAAGAATGACCTGCATACTGAGTGTCTCCGCTGCCTGGGTGAGACTCACATCAGCGACCGTTGTAAGATCTGCAGGTCGTTCAAGCCAAGGACTAAGGAGGAGAGAGACATTAGACTTTGAGCTCTCCTGATGGAGTCAGTGCTGGACTCGGCACTGGCTGCCGCGTCGTCGGTGAGTAGCGAGGTCCCTTCGACCAGTTGGCGCTGCTCTCCCTCCAAAAAGCAAGGGAAGGGCTCTGCTTTGCAGTGGCACCATGACAAGGAAAAGGAGGAGGCTGGTTCTATGTTGGGCAGCCCTTGGTCCCCCGGGCTCAAGACCTCTGAGTCGTGCGGGGCGGAGCCTCCCGGCACCGTCAGCCTGTGCATCCCCACCGGTACAGATGCTGTCGACACTGGAGGTGATGCAGGCTGCGAAGGACATTATGATCCTGCCAGTCCCAAGCATGCAGCGGGGCACGGACCCCAGGTCTCATGGCAAGCCTCCCCTGGGTGCCCACCAGACCGCTCCAGCCAGCCGCAATTCCCACTCTGAGGATCGCTTCCCGTACCACTCGGCACACAGTGGCCGCTCACCTTACAGCTCCCGCCCACTCTTGATGCCGGCCAGACCATCCGGGCTGCCGTTGGGACAGGAGTCATGGGGATCCTCGACACCTCCTGCCAGCGAGCGTAGGCACCGAGAGAGGCACCGGGAATGATCCCCTGCGTGGCATGGGTACAGCAGCCACTCCCAACAGGATAGACACCGTCGTTCCCGTTCCAGCTCCTGATCAGCTAGACGTTGCATTCAAGACTCCCCCTGGAGTGCCTTCACACCAGGGCACTGGACCTTGCATTGCCGTCGTGGGTACCGAAGTAGTTCTTTGGGTACCAGTCCTCCTTCACAAGCACCTTTCCTACCGCTCCTGGGGCACCGAGCGTTCATTGGCGACCTTGGCCTTGGTACCTGGCCACTCATCCTTGGCTAACGCTGTTCAGCCGGGACAATGTCATTGGGCTCTCAGCTGGGTCAATGGCAAGGGGCCCCATGGCAGGGACAGTGGTGCCAGTGGGCACCATGGCCACTGATGCCAGCAGGGACAGGGGCTCGTTGAGTCGCTGGAGCGTCTCAGGCTCCATCGGCCTCGTCCGGCTGCCTACGGGACAAGTCAACCAGTCATGAGTCGGTGGATCTGCGCCTGGACTCTGATCTGCGGCTCGACGCCCCTGCACCGACCGAGGCTCTCGGCTCTGTGCAGGCCCTCTCCCCAGCACCAGACAACACTATATTGACGCCTTCGCCATCAGTCCCACAGGAGGACTTCAAGGCGCACCAAGACCTGCTAAAGCGGGTGGCATCCAGCCTCCAGCTGCAGGACGAGGAGATGGAGGGTCCATTCGATACCCTCTTCAACATTCTGTCTCCCTCGGCACTGGGCCACATGGTCCTGCCCCTGAACCAGGGTATTGCCAACATCTTCAACACCCTGTGGTGAACCCCAGCCTCATTGGCCCCTATCTCCAAAAAGGTGGAGAGGAAATACTTTGTGCTGGCCGAGGACCACAAATACCTGACAAGACAGACGTCAGGCTGCATGGAATGAAAGATGCCCACACTTGCAGATCTTGGGCATCTACATCCCTCCAGCTAAGGACAAGGCCAAATTACTTCCGGTGGCTCAACCTGCAAGGACCATATACGAGCCCCTATGTAAAAGACTCAGAGACCAGAAACGCCGGTCTCAGCGGCAGTCCCGCTCTGCCTTGCAGCCTGGGCCCTCCAAGGGCAAAAGGCAAGGAAAGAGGCAGTTTTGACTATTTGCAGGGGGGCACCGGGTCTATTGCCAGGAAGACCTCCCGTTTAATAAAGTTTGTGTTCTGCAACCAATTGTCTGCTTTCTGCAGAGCGTGGTCCCGCATAACTTCGGATCAGTGGGTCCTCAGTACCATTTCCAAGGGCTACATATTGCAGTTCACCTCACTCCTGCCAAAGCATCCACCCTCCATGGTGGCCCCTGGGGACCTGGAGCATGTCCACCTCCTCGGGCAGGAGGTGGACCAGCTACTGCAACTGGGGGTGGTGGAAAGGGTACCCATAGAATTCCAGGGCAAAGGGTACTCCTAGTACTTCCTCATCCCGAAGGCCAAAGGCGGCCTCAGGTCCATCCTGGACCTGCGGGACCTAAACCGGTCTCTAGTCCGTTCCAAGTTCCGCATGGTGTCCCTGGCCTCTATTATCCCCTCCCTGGACCCGGGGGATTGGTACGTGGCCCTGGACCTTCAGGACACATATTTTCACATCCATATATTCGAGGGGCACAGGCGCTTCCTCCACTTTCTGGTGGGGATGGACCACTACCAGTTTGCAGTCCTCCCATTTGGCCTATCCATGGCATCCAGGGTCTTTATGAAACGTATGGCTGTGGTAGTGACCTATCTCAGGCGGGAGGGCATATAGATCTTTCCTTACCTGGACGACTGGCTCCTCTAGGGGGAGTCCCACTCTGACGTAAAGACCCATGTGGAGCTGTTCCTACTGACATGCGCCAGTCTCGGCCTAGTGGTAAACGAGACCAAATCAACATTAGTTCCCATTCAGCACATAGAGTTAATTGGGGCCCTGCTGGACACCTCGAGGGCCACAGCCTCTCTCCCCTTGGACAGGTTCGAGACCTTAAGGGATCTTATCTCCTCAGTCACGGCTTTCCCAGTGACCACTGCGAGGGCGTGCCTCGAAGTCTGAGGCACATGGCGGCATGTATGTACATGTTCTGCCACGCCAGACTCTGAGTGAGACCCCTCCAGATCTGGCTAGCCTCCCAATTCTCTCAAGCTCGGGACGGCCTATACAAGGTGCTCACGGTTCCATCCCTGATACTGGCTTCCCTTCAATGGTGGTCTTGCCTGAGCAATATGCTGCAAGGAGTTCCCTTTTGGGATGCCAGCCTGTCCATAGACCTGGTGTCCGACGCTTCGGACCTCGGCTGGGGAGCCCACACAGGGAATGTGCAGAGTCAGAGAACGTGGTCAACTCCAGACCTGTCCCTTCACATAAATGTCAAAGAGCTCAGGGCAGTGCAGTTGGCGTGCTTGGCTTTCTACACGCACCTCCGCAGCAGGGTGGTCAGGGTCATCAAGGACAACACTGCTGCCACGCTCTCTAACCATCTGCCAGGGAGCCCTGAACCTATGGGAGTTCTGTATAGCCCACAATAACTCCCTGAGGCCAGCCCACCTCCCGGGCATCCGCAATACGCAAGCAGACTGCCTCAGCAGGGTCTTCTCCCTGCAGTATGAGTGGTCACTCCACTCAGAGGTCGCTCACCGGTTCTTCCAAGAGTGGGGAGTTCCCCATATCGACCTGTTCTCAACCCACCAGAACCGACATTGCCCCCGGTTCTGCTCCAGGAGAGGGGTGGGGCATTCCTCCTACGGTGGTCGGGCCAGCTCTTCTATGCCCCTTTCCCCCATTCCCCCTCATCGCCAAGGTCTTTCAGAAGGTGAAGGCGGACAAGGTGAGAGTCATTCTCATAGCCCCGGCATGGGCCCGTCAACAGTGGTGTGGGCCCCTCCTACACCTCTTGGCAACCCCTCTGAGGGCACCGCTGCTCTGCTCAGACCTCCTGTCCCAGGACAAGGGCTGCCTCCTCCATCCCAGTGTGGCCACACTCCACCTGACAGCGTGGCTGCTCCGTGGCTAAACAAGGAGGAGAACAAGTGTTCGGAGCAGGTAAGGCGAATCATCCTGGAAAGCAGGAAGCCATCCATGCATCGGATGTATGTGGCGAAGTGGTCCAGGTTCGCTGGGGGGTGAGTGACGTTACTCTTGAAGGTGGTGTCCACCTTCCATATGGAAAACAGCATCTTTCTTCCATATGGAACAGAGCATCTTTCTTCTTTCTCTCCTAAGCCCCATTCCTCTAATGAGGAACGCAACCTTCACATGCTTGATGTGCACAGGTGCTGGCTTTTTATCTGGATCAGACCAAGCCATTCCAGAAATCCTCACAACTCTTTATTGTCTCGGCCGAGCAGGTGAAGGGGCAGCCTATTTCCACCCAGTGGCTTTCCCACTGGATCACTTCATGATACGCACGTGCTATGATCGGGCAGGAGTACCCCTGCCACAGATCATTAGGGCGCACTCTACAAGGGCTCAGGCTTCATCACGTATGTAGCCATATTCCTATCCAAGATATTTGTAGGGTGGCCACTTGGGCCTCAGTTCACACATTTACTTCGCATTACGTTATCATCTCCCAATCTAGGGATGACACAGGTTCGGCAGGGCAGTACTTTGTCCCGAGCTATCGTGAACTCCTACCCACCTCCAGCAGATATTGATTGGAATCACCTACTGTGGAATACACATGAGCAATCACTCAAAGAAGAAAGGACAGTTACCTGTTCCATAACTAGTGTTTTTTGAGATGTGTTGCTCATGTCTATTCCACACCCCGCCCTCCTTCCCCTCTGTTGGAGTTGTCTGGCAAGAAGAAACTGAGGGTGAGGGGAGCCCATCACTCCCCTTATGGTGTGATTTACAGGTGCCCTCCAGGAGTCACTGTGGTGCTCCCCCAGTATGAATACTGCTAAGGGAAAAACATCCAGCACTGGTGCGCGTGGCGAGCTCACACACCCTACTGTGGAATAGACATGAGCAACGCATCTCAAAGAACACCACTTACGGAATAGGTAATTGTCCTTTATTATTGGTGGGGCTGATAGCAGAGACTATTATTAAGGTTTCCTCACACTCCCCATGATAGCAGTTTTCAGGTATCTAAAAGGTTGTCATCAGGAGGAGGGAGAAAACTTGTTCACCTTAGCCTCCAATGATAGAACAAGAAGCAATGGGCTTAAACTGCAGCAAGGGAGATTTAGGTTGGACATTAGGAAAAAGTTCCTAACTGTCAGGGTAGTTAAACACTGGAATAGATTGCCTAGGGAAGTTGTGGAATCTCCATCTCTGGAGATATTTAAGAGTAGGTTAGATAAATGTCTTTTAGGGATGGTCTAGACAGTATTTGGTCCTGCCATGAGGGCAGGGGACTGGACTCGATGACCTCTCAAGGTCCCTTCCAGTCCTAGAGTCTATGAGTCTATGAGTCTATGATAAGACCCAGTTTTCAGTTGCTTATAATTTTTGCCAAATTTTGACCATTTGAGCTGAAATTTTCCATGCCTTAGGCTGATTTTTTTCTGGAAAACATTAACTAAAATAGCTATGTAATTTCCATGAAGGAGGCTAGGAGAAATATATTTTGCCCACCTTAAAAACTTCTGGTGACTTTTTCTTTGAAACGCTCTAGTGCCCACAATACTTTGAGCAGGGACATGAACTTTGGCAGAGGTTACGGTCTTTGTGTCAGGGATGTGCCTTTTGCTAGCCCCATGAATATCTGCCTATGTTTGGCCACGTCTTTCGAAGCAGTTTGCACATGCTCAGCAAAGACTTGCTAGAGCTTAGGTAAAATCTCCAAAGATTCCATCCTCAATGAGCATGCTCAACTCTCTTTCAGCTCCTAGTGCTAACCAAGCTGTGCATGCACCATCCCCACAGAGCGACTGAGCATGTTCCATATCAGGACTATGATGGCTCAGAAGGACTTTCCCAATAATTGCTGCCCCAGGCCAGGCTGGGACTGGGCACTGGGCACTGGAAGGAGAGCAGGAAATCTTTCTCTCCTGTGCTCCTGATGACTGCCTCCCCCTCCCCCCGCACCGCTGGTTCCCTCGCAGTGCGAAGGACGAAGGAGCCACCTGAATCAAATGCAGAGGGAAGGAAAATAAGTGGGTTGGGAAAAGGAGCCTCATCAGATTGGGCCTGGAAGTGGGGAGAGAAATTTGGGCAGTGAGTTGGAGTGGAGAAAGTGGGATTGGCTGGGTGAGGACACTGAAACAGCAAGATGGGTGGGGAGGCTGGGCCCAGTTGGTCAAGGAGCCTAGAAATGGTGACAGAAGTGGATTGGCTGTGGCGGAAAGAGAGAGGAGAGACAGATTTGACAAGGATCTGGGGTATGGAGATAGAACTGGGACTGGCTGGACAAAGAGACTGGGTCAGGGAGCAGAGAGAGGTCAGGGTCTGACTGAGATTGGATGAGGAGCCTTGTGAGTGGGAGCCAGGTGGTGAGGGGGAGAGACAGATCAAATGAGGAACTGGGCCTGGCTGGGCAAGGTGACTGGAGCCAAGGAGTGGGGGCAAAGGGAGAGATGAGGACTGGCTGGGCAAGGAGGCTTGAAGTGGTTTGAGAATCCTGAGGAGAGGAGGCTGGGACTGGGTAGAAAAATAGAATGGGACTTGGAACCAGAAGCCAGAGCTGGAAAAGAGACAGGCTTGGGACAGGAACAGGTTTGAGGGAAAGAGGCAAAAGGGGTCAAGCTTTTGGAAAATGGGCAGAGGAGTCTTTGCCCGCTAGAGCACACTCCCCTCCAGTGCCTGGAATGAAACCCAAGATTCCTCCTGTCATTGGACTGTTTCGATTCCACCAGATCAGCATTTTCTGATGGAACTTTGTACCATCGTTCAACACACTAGATGTCTGAGTTCTGTTTGGCTCTGGCCAAGTATGAGTGTCTGACTCTGCTTTATGCTTGTTTTATTTCCCTTGTTGACCTAGAAGTAGAGCAATCGTTATTTTCAAAGTACGGTTTTCATCCTGCAAACTCTACCTTCCTCCTGGGGTCCCACTGAGGGGTTTGTTAATCCAGTGTTTAGCTTGGTATCTTTCCTGTAGCAACCATATTCATATGACAAACTGACTTCTTGTATGAATAGAGGTTTGCAGCATTGACCCTTAGAATATTTGTTGTTTTCTTAGCGCAGGCTGGCACAAGATGTTCCTATAGTTTGGAATAATAATAATGATTGTTGCTGAAGACGATGGATACATTTTAAAAGAAAAATGGTGATTCTTGCCAAGTTTAGTCTCATCCGACTGTCTAAGCTGCTTCACATTAGAACATTGAGGAGATTGTGAAAGGTGACATGAAAAGGATAGGAATCTCAGGAGAGCTAAGTTTATATCTGACAGAACCATTCTGTTCCCATTGGCCCCCATGCTGAGGGGTACTGAATACCTATATATCACTTTGTCTGCAAAGGGAGATATAGGGGCTTGTTGCCTCTCAAGGTCAGGCCCAATGTAACTTTGGGTAAGTAACATGTTTGAGGCACAAGGACATCAACAACTCACCTGTCAAGTTGGGTAAAAACAGGACCTCACTGAAAATCAGTTATTGCAGTTGAGTTAAGGTAGCTCTGCAACACACAGGAAACTTAAAAATAATTACGTTCAGGAGGCTTGTTAAGAGTCAAAAACGTTCATTGAAAAAGAAAAAGGGAACTAGTTTATGGTCCCAATCCTGCACCGGGATTCACTAGCACGCACCTGTGTGTGTGTGCATGTGTGTGTGTGTCTGACTTTACTAGGGTTCCCCGTGAATGATGATCCTGATGCACAATCAGGTCCTTTGTTTGGATTTTTCTCCCCTTCCTCTTTCTCATTTAAACAGAATTAGAACTCATGTGGAAAGTGCTCATATTACCGGGAACAACAGTAGGAAACTCTTTGTTAACCTTAATTTCCCATCTAATATTTCTCTGCAGCGTAAGTCAGTCTCCAAGGAGATAGGGTTGTTGACAATAACCCCAAATTGCTATATAAGTGTCATATTGTGCAGTTCATTAAGAGCAAATTTTTTAAATCATCTGCCTGAGTTTCCCCAGATTTGCTGCTCCTGCTTATTTGATTTTCCTCCTTTAGATACCATAATACCTCAGAACCTCTCCTGTTTATTAAATTACAGACCTGTGTCCCTGAGTTTTCTATCCATGAAATCATGAATTTAGATTTCTTTCTGCATCCTCCTGATCTCCTCCTCTGTGGTTCTCAGAATCTTTCCTTTCTTACAAAGCCAATAGGAGTTGAGGTAACTCAGCATCACACCAAATGTGCTCAGCATCTTGCAGGACCAGGAATTATATTTTCTCTAAATCTAGACTGTAGCACTTGGGACTAAATCAAGAAAATTGCTGAGCCCATGAGACTCAATGAAATCAACACTCTCAGGATTTCATCCATAGAGTGGATTGGTTTGTGTAATTATGGTATCTTAGCTGCTATTAGCTATTAAAAGGTAGCTTCATGCAGCTTGGAAAGAACTTAAAGGGAGTGGTATATTAACATAGTCTTGAAATTGGAAAATGAAATATTCCATTAACCTAAAAGAAACAAAGCAGAGTTAGTGTATTCCTCTCTTGGAGGAATAAGCGTAATGCAATTCAAAGCTGTAGTGACTCACAGCAATAGTGACTAGTGAAAAAAATAGTTAGTTTATTATAAGGTTTTTCCTGTGTGTTCTGATGTTTAGTCAAGTATATTGTTCTTACAAATGTTGAGCGGACATTTATCACATCCCCCATCATAATTATTAGTGACAAGGCGTCTGAATGAAAACAAATGGAAGAACTATAAGTGTTTACTTCAATGTGAATTCTTTCTGATAATGCCTCTTGAGATTCTTTCCATCTGATGTTTGCGGGAACTGAAAGAGGATTTTGGCTGTGGACATATTGGACGTATTACAATTGACATGAGTGGGAGTGGTCCCTTTAATGCATTCACACCTAGAAAGAATAGGCTGGATTTATCCCAACTGGATGTAGGGTCCAATGCATCCAACGAAGTGGGTATTCACCCACGAAAGCTCATGCTCCAAAACATCTGTTAGTCTATAAGGTGCCACAGGACTCTTTGCTGCTTTTATGGACTTCATTGCACCTCTTCAGCCAGTTGCATTAAGCCTCACTGTAGATTCTCTTCCAAGCTCTTTGTGATTAGTCCCTTTGCATGCTACATTTTAAAAGTGACAAAGTGCTACCGAGTATAGGTTTTTTGGTTTGACTTTAGAAGAACAACATCAGGGGTGAATTTAATTAACTTTTCCTACTCTTAAGGAGCTTTCTGCAACCACTCTGCTTTCATTACATTTTCTACTAGTCAGATGTAAAACCACATCTTTACGAGTTGCTTTACCAGTAGCTAGGAACTGCAATATGTACTAGAGGAGGAAAGAAACAAGCCTGGCAGTCCAGAAATGGATATATGCCCTTGCTGCTTGTTTGCTATTGGCTGTTTACAGAATAAAGGGCTTTCCAAGAATTTTGAGAAAATAGATTCCAAGTCCAGAAGGGACCAGTGTTATCAGTCTGACCTTCTGTATAGCACAGGCCATAGAAGTTCCTCAGAAAAAATTCCTAGAGCTTTTCCTTTAGAAAAACATCCAGTCTTGATTTAAATTTTTTTCCATGACTCCATGTTGCTTGCTAAGTATTGATTAGGAAGAGGAAATGCTAGCTTTTAAAAATGTTAGGTCTAATTTGGGCGAGGAGGGGGTTTCTAGTGTGTTTTATGGTGTGTCTTTGTTCTTGGTGGTCTATGTGGTTTTAAAACTTCTAAAATGATATGAGCTGAACTCAATCTTAGCGCTGATTTTTTAAAAAAACCGATGGTGTGCAGCTGCATATGTTTTCTGTCCATATGAAGGAGTTAACATTTTCATGCTATTATCTTTCATATTTATATTTTTAAAAAGTTCTGAGCTTTTCATGCTGTGACCCTGGGCTTAGTCAAGACACGCTGGGGGTGTGTCTACGCAGCAATGTATGTTTCCACTGTGTTTTGGAAACAATAGAAAATATGCCCTACATTTTTGTTTAACTGTAAACCAAAGACTGTGTATGCTAGTAGAAAAAAAGATGCCTTTTAAACTGTAAATGCAGTGAGTACCAATCTTGGTGGTGGTTATTTTTCTTAGTTCTTAGTCGTGCTTATACTCTGGGGGCTAACTCTTCAAAATTGGCTGTCTGAATTCCATCTTCAAAATTTGTACATCTGCTTTAGGGAGACCTCAGATGGCAGGTTAAGCTGGAGGATCAGGATTTTTCCAATAAAGTCTACTTTTCAGGAAGCTTTGCCTAATACCGTATATAGATCTTGGTATGAACTAGGGAACGTATTTTGGTTGTTTGTAGTCTACATTTCATGAAATAGTTGAAAAGAAAGCGTTTTAGTAGGACACTAGTTATAGTACCAGATTCATTAGTATGAGTCATTAATGTTGTTAATTTGGTCATGTAGAATTACATTTGTATTGCTTAGTTTCCCCTCTGACACACACTGTTCAAAACATCCTATCTGTCATGTGTGGGGTGCCACAATAACAGGTGTTTCTAGCATGAAGGGAAATTCCCCCACACTTACGGCTCAGACTCTGCATCAGTGGCTATTAAGAGCTTTGGCTAGATATGCTTAATTTCTTTGCACCATTCAAACAGTTGAACTCATGCAAGGGAGTCAACAGTGCATATCTGCAGCTGTGAATGACACAGTTTTGAATCACAGAGCTAATGGGATCTGCTGACTGCTAGACTATGTTACAATGAGCACTCAGTCATTAAGAAAACTGTTACTGTAAGAAAATGATACTTATCAGAAATGTGATTGTTCCCTCCCCTCTCTCTGTTGCAAACAATAGATGTTGTGAAATTTGGCTTGGGATCATTCAATCCAGCTACAGAGCCTATTTTGATTCTGGAAGTACAAGACCTGGATATTAAAACAAAAGGTAAAAAGGAAATAGTGACTTGAGGTTAATGAAGCAAGATAAAGTATTAGAAGGAAAGAACACAGGGAAACTGGTGCTCAAAGCCCACTGGGAACACAGGGAAGCTGGGCCCACACATCTAGGAACGAGGCCACTCATTAGTTGAGAAAAAATAGAGGGGTACTGGGCCCAGTGATTAAAGATCCCTCTGGCTCTGGAGTGGGAAGCCCTTATTTATCCCTGTGACTTCCTTTGTAGCTGGTGCTGCCTAATGGAACCAACGTGGTAGGTGAGAAGTAGGGTTGCCAGGAGACAATGGAAGATTTAAATGGTACCTGGGACATGACCTGTTCCCTGGGAGGTGCTCAGCACCAGTAACCCACATCAAAGTCAATATGAATTTCTGGAGCTTGGCATCTTTTTGGGATTTGCTTTTCTGTGTAACAGACTAAAAGACAAAACTGTTTGTGGAAGAGCTGTGAAGAAAAGGTATATGGCACTGGGATCCTTGACTGGTGTAAATGGACATAGCTCCATTACAATTATGCTGTGCGGATTTACACCAACAGAGGCACTGGCTCTGAGATTTCTGTGATTAACATTTAAAGAGAATTATAAACAATGCTATTTGCATCCAACATTTCAATGGAGAAAAGACAGTTTTTCCTCCCAGTGTGGTGGATGGATCACAACAGAAGGATAACTAGTCTCACTTCATTGAAATGAAAGTCTTCACCAGTCTTGTGTCTGTGGGGGGGAAAAAACCTGGTGGTCTCTTTCAGATCCCAGAAGGTCAGTGTCAAAACAATCAGAAGACCTCATCAATCAAAAGACCTCATCAATACGATTTCCTTGTTGTCTGCAGAGTTGCTGTATCTGTATTGGTCCCAGAATATGAGGGAAACAAGGTGGGTGAGGTAATATCTTTTATTGGACCCACTTCTGTTGGTGATAGAGACAAGCTTTTGAGGGACACAGGACTCTTCCAGACCTAAAGAAGAGCTTTGTTTAGCTCAAAAGCTTGTCTGTTTCACCAGCAGGCATTGGTCCAATAAAAGGTATTTCCTCACAAACTGTATCTCTCTGATTCCCTTGTTGACAGTCTCAAAAGGATGCCTTTTGCCTCTAACAGCCCTCTGCTGTTCAGGGACGGTGTCATTCTTTTGGTCCTCTTATTGTCTTTTCTGATTTGGGGTATATCTTCAGTCTGAGCCTTCCATGGGCTTTGGATCGTGGCCTCTGCACACACTTACAGATGGCCTAACAAAATGTTGCAATCCCTAAATCTCTTTGTGGATCTGGGCCTTAGAAACTGAGGCTAAAACTCCTAAAAAATGAAGTGCTGCTTAGATTACTTTTCTTCCAAGCACCTTATTGGAAATCTGATGTTACTGCTTCAGGTTTCAATTCAAGATCTGACAACAGTGAACATGCCTAAATATTTTGTTCTCCCATCTCTCTACAGAAAGTAATTGGCACTGAACTCCGTACCATATGGTAATTACACAGACAGTGGATTTTGTTAGATATTCCTAACAATTTTTGCAATATATGGGGCCCAATCCAATGCCAGCTGAAATCAGTGGGACTCCTTCTATTGACTTCAGTGCACAGTGGCTCCATCCCTATGTGGATTAAGTTGCTCTGAGCTACAAAATGTTTAACCAAGTCACTAGTTTGAATCCATCTCAGATTGGTAGTGAGAAGTCTGAAGCTATCTGAAGGCTGATTGATGGCCTATGTAAAATGAGTTAGCAGTTTCAGTCCCATGAGCAAGTGTCTATATAACAAGACCCTTCATGGCAATGTGGTAGGGAAGATTTTTACCGCTACTGCCTATGGTATAGCTTTTCTGTGGATAAAAGGCTTCTCTTTCCAGGGATGACAATCAGGTATCTTTAATGCATCATATTGATATATTAGAATCAATAAGTAATATCTAATTAGCCCATGCACTAAGCAGTTGCAAACTCTTGCTTTAAAAAAGGTACTTTTAAAAAATAACAACATCCAATATTATGTTAGCTACACAAGTATTTTTAATAATTAGTTACTAGGAAAAACAAAGAAATACATTGTCTGTTGGTCACCTTTTCTGATCTTTCTATATCCCTGTCAAACAGCCCCTTTACTCCAAATGAGTGATTTGAATTGGTGTCTTGGTTGCATTATTGTACATGTTGCTTATTTTCTTTGTGGAAAATTCAGCTTTGCCTTTTAGATTTAGAGATTTCCCTATGATTAGAACGTAGTGGTTACACACATTCTCACTGAGGGCTGTGGGCATGTCAGTGTGGTAAAAGAGGAGGGTTTGCAATCTTTAGGATAGAGTTTCTGAATATTTATAAACATACTGAGAATTCCTTTCATAGTTTTATGCATTTCCCATGAGAACGAGAGGGTCCCAAGGATGTCTTGTAGTTCTCAGAAGTGCACTGAAGTTGTATCAATGCATACAATAATATATTGGCTTGCCAGCATTCTGGCGTGTACAGTCCCAGCATTTCAATTAATCAGCAAGGAAGATGAAACTGAAGACTCAGAGAGCTATTGTCTGAATTCCCTGGTGGCCATGGAGCCTGTGCTTTCATATCTCAATAAATACTAAGTCTAGGATAAAATCACTTTTGTCATCCAGTCTGACTATCTGCACTTTTACAGGATTGCTCACTCTTGTTATCTAACCTATTGTTGAATACCTAGGGTGATGGAAACTCAGTCACCTATTCCCCCGCTCAGTTGGCCTTAATAACATTTTCCTAATATCTAGTTGTTTCCTAAATGTCTCCTTCACCAGCTACAAGTCATTGCTCCTGGTCTTCATATTGTACTGGACTGTGAATAACCTTGGGCGTAGGCACACAGGATTAAGCAATACATATGCATACTCCTTCCAGCTCAGAGTGAGCAGGGAATGGTCAAAGCCAGCAGGAAATTGCTACCCTGCAAGCAAGGAGAGAATTGTGCCTCAGAGGACACACTTTCTCTTGCTCAAGGCTGTTCCTAATGGCACAGCTTTAAGGATTTACTGCATATGCTACATAGGTACCTTTCAGACATAACCCTTTAGGCCCTGAGTCTGCAAATGCCTCCTGCCTGTTGGTGCTGAGCTGTCACGCAGCCATGCAGGTGACCATCTGCACAGAGGCAGTTGCAGAACCAGGGCATAAGGGTTAGATTTTCAATGGCACTCAGCATTGGCCTAAATCTGCTCCTATTGAAATCAGCAGTAGCCCTCCTGCTCTTTAGGAGCTCCCACTGACTACAGCAGGAGCAGAGTAAGTCCAGTGCTGAGTGCTATTGAAAATCCCACTCTTTAGTTTTTCATGAAAATACTAAAAGTACCCATCCACTTGTAAGAGGGAACCGTCAGCAAAATGTTTGTTTTCTTTTGTCTGGCGCTGTCAAGGAAGTCTGGAAAGGCACATTAGGTCCAAATTACAGTGTTTGCTTCTCTCTCATTTAGAAAATAGCACAATGGGTTCAATAATGTTCAGTTAAAACTTGCTTCAGTTGCTTCTGAACGGCATATGCTTACACAAAGTTAATTGATGGGCTATGGTTAAAGAAAAATCCTGAAGGCTTTGAAATCCTGTTGTCAGATTTTTGTGCAATGCAAGGAAAATTATAGAGACACTGCTGTATTGCTGTATGTTAAGAGACATTTTTGAAGAGATCACACTCCCCATCAAAGGTAAGAAGTAATGTATTACTTACTTTTAAAATGAACATGAATGCTGTTCTTGTGAAAGACGTCAGCCCCACAGAATGTAGTCCTCTTTGAGCCAGATTTTCAAAAGTATGTAGGCACCTAAAGATGCAGATAAGCTTGCAAGGGGGAATAAGGGGCCTAAATCTAACATTTGGGTCCACACCCTCCTCTACTGACTCAATCAATATTTACACCAAGTGAAACAGCTCCAGGAGCAGAGATTGAGTGTAACCCCCCACCATAGCCAAGAGCCTGGTACTGCCCTAGAATATGGGAAATGTGACTTCAAATCTCTGCTCCCCATCAGGTGGAGGAGGGATTTGAATGTGGGTCTCCCACATCCCAAGTAAATGTTGTGACCACTGGCGTAATTGGTAGAGGGGGTGCAAACAACAGAACCCCCTCAATTTTTCTTGAGACAGGACTGACCAGGCTGAAGCACCTAACTTCCAGACAAGGGTCACAGCTATGAATCCTCTGGCCTTGACTTAGGAACGTAGGCCTCACCTCTCTCCTCAGCATTTTCTATGGGCTTAGTTCAGGAGGCTCAGTATGCTGGCTTCTGCGGATCCCTCTTTTAGCCCCATGGGGAGACTGTGCACCTTTTTTAGCTCCTGCTGGGATTTTCAAAACTGTCTAGGTGCCCAACTTCCAATGGGGAAATCTTGCTAGCTGCCTATCTGCATCTCAAAGTGCCTAAATCTGGCCCTTTGTGCCCACAAGCGGTGTCAGCTTTCCAAGACTGCCTTGTTAATGAGTCTCAGACCAAACCAGGACAAACAGCCTGTGGGGATTGGAGACCCTTAGTTCTACCTGTCTGTTCAGACTTGGGCTAAAAAGGATGCCAAAATCCGTTTGTGATTGGTCTAGTCGAAGCCTTTTCCGGCTAATCCAGGGGTCTCTTCTGTCACTCCTGTTCACTTTGAATAGTACTGTTGAGAATAGTCCCCCTGAGGTATCTGTACTCTTGTGAGTAAGTAAATTAGAAAGGTTGGAAGAATTGGGTCCACATCCAACTGTGCCCCTATCCTGCAAAATCCTTAGTTCCATGAGGCTTCCTAACAAAAATAGCCTCTTTGACTTTAACGAAATTGCATATAGAAGTCAGGGCTTGTGGAATTAGGCCCATAGTTAGGTGGATAACAGATGTTTTGTGTGGCACCCACTTAGGCATGTCCTTCTTTAAAAACACTGTGCATCAGCTGGTTCTTTGTCTAAAGGATGTAATGCAATTCTAGCTTTAAGCAGTCAATCTCAGCAGGTATGTGGTGAAGTCTGAGGACTTTTCATAAATTCAGCCTGTGATGGCTAGAGAACGGCGCACTCTGTTTCCTGATTTGTTCCTAACTATGGCTTCATTGCAATGGTTGCTTAGAATTTATAAAAAGGTCACTCAGTTACTTAGTCATTATAATGACCCACTTGTAATTCGCTTCCACACCTTTATCCTTATGCATCTGTTATATGAGCATTTGTGTTTTGCACAGAATTGAATAGTGGTACACTGTACCCACACTTACATAGTGGGGCAAATTTGTCATTGGCATACCTGGACAGAATTCTGTTGGCTTCAGTAAGTGCACACTCAACTAGCTGTGCAGCACCTGTATTTTCAAGTGCATACCTGTTGATATGACATGATTTTCTCTTGCACACACTCTGTATGTAATTGTCAAATGATCATTCCTTTGTTAAATCCAGACCCATCTTTTTAAACACAGCAGAACACTACCCTTTAATTAAGAGGATTATGATGGAAACTGTTTTGTTAGATTACCTGTTATCACAGGCATGACCAGTGGAGGTTATAATTTCACTGCACCCAGATTTAAAATTGGATGAGTTGTTTAATGCTGGTTACGTTTGATTTTTATCTAGCATTTGAAACAGATGCTGTCCATCTCATGTCATCTGGTCAAGTGCAATTTTCAATTAGTGCTATTTCACTGACTGAAAGGAACAGTATTACCTTTTCATACTGATCTTGGTCCCTGATTGCTGATGGACAACACAGTGTAGGGATGGTGCCAATTGTGAAGGGCCCCTCTCACTCAACCAATACTTACTGATTATTAACACTTACCTAGTGCTGTTTCCTCTGTAGATCTCAAAGGAAGGCCAATAGTTTCCTCAGTTGTAAAATAGGGTGGATAGAGACACACACTACAAGCGTGTGCAGTGACTTCATGGCAGAACTGGGAACAAAGCGCACTTCTCCTGATTTAGAGGTCTGGGCCTGCTCCACTGGACTACACTGCCTCTATGCTGAAGCCTGACCGAGTCAGTGGAAACTAATGGACCTCAGCATTTAACAGGCTTGGGGCCTTTATTCTTAAAGATGTATAAGAGTGAGACCCGGCTGAAACAAGCTTTGCATGCTTCTAGGGCGAGAGCCACAAAGGGGACTTAGACTCAGCATTGCAATGACTAATGGTTAGCTGTCCTGTTGCCTAGTGAAATCCACCCCAAGCTGGCACCCAGGGGTCCCTATTCAATGCATGGAGAGAGTTAGGCAGCCCTGCTCCACCCTTTCCCCAAGCCCCCACCCTAGCCCCACATCTTCCTGCCCCTGCTCCGTCTTTATCTCACCTCTTCCCACCCCCTCCCCCAAACTCTTCCTGACCCCACTCCTCTCACTGTCCCTCAGTGCCTTCTGTGGCTGGTGGGAGGCACTGGGAGGGAGGGGAAGGAGCTGATTGGCAGGCCAGCAGTGGGGAGGAGGGGGAGGCACTGATCCACAGGGTTGCCAGTAGGTGCTGAGCACCCATGATGTTTTTCTGTCATAGCCTATGGTGGTGAGAACACTCACCCAGAAGGTGGGAGATCTGGGTTCAATCACTCTGCCTGATCTGTAGTGGGGACTTGAGCCCAGGTGAGCACCTGAACCACTGGGCTTTTGCTTAAGCTTTCCAGTTGAAGATCTTTCATTTTGTAAAAATATTCATCTAGGTACTGGAATAGGGGCTAGACTTTGAGTCCCCCTTGTGGGCGCTCTAACCACTTGGCTATAGATTCTCTCCCTCTTCTTGCCTCAGTTAACTTTCAAGTGTTTTGTATAAAGCAGAACTACTTCAATAGAAAAGAGTGATAGGGCCACTCACTTAGAATAGCCTATAACCTGGTGGTCAAGACACTCACTTGGGGCAGGGGAGGGGGAGTCCTGATCTGGCTCAAGCATAGTGGGGACTTGAACAGGGGTCTCCTACCTCAGTGTGCTGATAACTGAGCTATAGCATATAAGTGAGGGTGGGGGTGGAGCAGCCCCATTTTGTGTGAGGCCCAGCTTGGTACAAGGCCTCAGAACACCTGCTGGATTAAGCCTGCAGGAGAATGCCTACTTCGAGCATCTCAGTGGGACTTAGGTGCTGAGTAGCTTAGTGCTATCCAGACTTAAGTGGCTTTCTCTATGTGCACTGGCAGAAATGTAGGCAGCTAAGGGACATTACTGGCAGGAATATAGAAGCCAGATAAGCAATGAATTTGAGGATCTACATTTTGGACTTAAGTGGTAGTTAGCTGCTTAAATCCTTCTATGGATCTAGCCTCTAGGGCAGAGGTGGGCAAACTACATGCCACATCCGGCCCATGGAACTGTCCTGCCCTGCCCTTGAGCTCTTGGCCGGGGAGGCTAGGCTCTGGCCTCTCCTCTGCTCTCCCCGCTTCCCCGCAACCTCAGTGTGCCATGCCACCAGCACGCTGGCCTGCTGCTCCTCCTGGACAGTGTGGGCAGTGTGGCTGGCTCCACTGTGGCTGTGAGCTTCTGCTGCTCTGAGCAGCATGGTAAGGGTTGGAGAGTGGGGGGGTTGGATAGGTGTGGGAGTCTCAGGGGATGGTTGGGGCAGGGATGTGGATAGGGGTCAGGGAGCAGGGGGGATTAGATAGGCATTGGAGTCCTGGGGGGCCTGTCTTGGGATGGGGGTATGGATAGAGGTTGGGGCATCAGGGGACAGGGAGCAGGGGGGTTGCATGGGGACGTGGGTCCCAGGAGGGGACAGTCAGGGGACAAGGAGTGGGAGGGTTGGATGGGTAGGGAGTTCTGATGGGGGCAGGAAGTGGGAGGGGGCGGATAGGGGGTGGGGTCCAGGGTGTTTGGGGTGGCACATCTTTTCCTACCTGGCCTTCCATACAGTTTCACAATGCCAATGTGGCCCTCGGGCCAAAAATTTACCCACCCTGCTCTACGGGCCAGGACAGATAGATCCAATGCCTTCTAACTTGTGGTATCCCATTTTAAATCTCAGTTGTGGCAATGTGTGGGATCTATGTAGCAAGTCCAGCCAACCAATAGAGGACTATAGTAGTGGGTGGTTAAGTCTGCTGTAGTGTCTGGCCAACAGTTGATAGACACATCAGTATTTCCTCGTTCCTAAATTGTCCCTCACTGAGCAATTGGATTTGAAACAGATCTCACATTCTAAAATGACCAATCTGAGTCTTTATTGCTCCTTTTCATATATGCAGCCCTGGCTCTTTAAATGACATTCCTAATTTCTCTCTCATATATTTGAGAGCCATAGTCAGAAAGGAATGCGATTATTCAAATGTTTCAAATGATTGTGACTTTGTAGAATTGCTATCAGTCTTAGGTAAAATACTAGTTTCTCTAGAGAATGAATACCTTATTTGCAACAAAGATTTTTATTTTTTCTAGCTAATACTTTAATTAGAAAAAGAACAATATGTTGGATTTGCTTTACTCTTGAAAACGGGGAGATCAGGGGAAGGAAGTATCTCCTGCAATGCATAACATTGTTTCCTCATCTTGATGTTTGGGACTTTAACTGGTGCAACTCACATTAATGCTAATGAGATGTGTGCTCCAAAGCCCTGCACTTTCATATGAGAATCCAAGCTACTGTGCCAAAACATGTTTTGTTCTCATTAAATCACAATTTTCATAAATATTTACAGTACCAGCACAAATTAGGCACTCTGACTTTGCCTCAAAACATAGTATTAGGAGGGGGTGGAGGGTGGGAAGAAGATTAGTGGTTGAAAGTAAAGAATTAGCTCTATGGTGAATCGACTAAATCCATCCGAAATACTTGTAAGAGTTTTATATGATTCTAAATTAGGTCTATAGTGTATTACTGTCAACACTAGAATCATTACAAGCAGCAAAGAGTCCTGTGGCACCTTATAGACTAACAGACATATTGAAGCATGAGCTTTCGTGGGTGAATACCCACTTCATCAGATGCAGGAGTAGATTCCCTAGAATCATTAACACTAATGGGAGTTACACTGGTAGAGCCCTGTGCATCTAGAAAAGAATACAGCCTTGAATGTTTTCCCATTGTGGGGGTGCAAATCTGGTATGTATTTGACTCAGTGAAGAATGTATTAGCTAAGAGAGGCTTCTTATAGCTCACTTACTGATCCAGGTGATAACAGCAAAGCGCCACTGTTATAAGTACACCCCTACCCCGATATAACGCTGTCCTCGGGAGCCAAAAAATCTTACCACATTATAGGTGAAACCGCGTTATATTGAATTTGCTTTGATCCGCTGGAGTGCGCAGCCTCGCCCCCCCACCCCCGGAGTACTGCTTTACAGCGTTGTATCCAAATTTGTGTTTTTCATAGACTCTAGGATTCATAGACTTTAGGACTGGAAGGGACCTCGAGAGGTCATCGAGTCCAGTCCCCCGCCCTCATGGCAGGACCAAATACCGTCTAGACCATCCCTAATAGACATTTATCTAACCTACTCTTAAATATCTCCAGAGATGGAGATTCCACAACCTCCCTAGGCAATTTATTCCAGTGTTCAACCACCCTGATAGCTAGGAACTTTTTCCTAATGTCTAACCTAAATCTCCCTTGCTGCAGTTTAAGCCCATTGCCTCTTGTTCTATCATTAGAGGCTAAGGTGAACAAGTTTTCTCCCTCCTCCTGATGACACCCTTTTAGATACCTGAAAACTGCTATCATGTCCCCTCTCAGTCTCCTCTTTTCCAAACTAAACAAACCCAATTCTTTCAGCCTTCCTTCATAGGTCATGTTCTCAAGACCTTTAATCATTCTTGTTGCTCTTCTCTGGACCCTCTCCAATTTCTCCACATCTTTCTTGAAATGCGGTGCCCAGAACTGGACAAATACTCCAGTTGAGGCCTAACCAGCGCAGAGTAGAGCAGAAGAATGACTTCTCGTGTCTTGTTTACAACACACCTGTTAATGCATCCCAGAATCACGTTTGCTTTTTTTTGCAACAGTATCACACTGTTGACTCATATTAAGCATGTGGTCCACTATGACTCCTAGATCTCTTTCTGCCATACTCCTTCCTAGACAGTCTCTTCCCATTCTGTATGTGTGAAACTGATTGTTCCTTCCTAAGTGGAGCACTTTGCATTTGTCTTTATTGAACTTCATCTGGTTTACCTCAGACCATTTCTCCAATTTGTCCAGATCATTTTGAATTTTGACCTTGTCCTCCAAAGCAGTTGCAATCCCTCCCAGTTTGGTATCATCTGCAAACTTAATAAGCGTACTTTCTATGCCAACATCTAAGTCGTTTATGAAGATATTGAACAGAGCCGGTCCCAAAACAGACCCCTGCGGAACCCCACTGGTTATACCTTTCCAACAGGTTTGGGAGCCATTAATAACTACTCTCTGAGTACGGTTATCCAGCCAGTTATGCACCCACCTTATAGTAACCCCATCTAAGTTGTATTTGCCTAGTTTATCGATAAGGATATCATGCAAGACCGTATCAACTGCCTTACTAAAGTCTAGGTATACCACATCCACTGCTTCTCCCTTATCCACAAGACTCGTTATCTTATCAAAGAAAGCTATCAGATTGGTTTGACATGATTTGTTTTTTACAAATCCATGTTGGCTATTCCCTGTCACCTTACCACCTTCCAAGTGTTTGCAGATGATTTCTTTAATTACTTGCTCCATTATCTTCCCTGGCACAGAAGTTAAACTAACTGGTCTGTAGTTTCCTGGGTTCTTTTTATTTTCCTTATTATAGATGGGCACTATATTTGCCCTTTTCCAGTCTTCTGGAATCTCTCCCATCTCCCATGACTTTCCAAAGATAATAGCTAGAGGCTCAGATACCTCCTCTATTAACTCCTTGAGTATTCTAGGATGCATTTCATCAGGCCCTGGTGACTTGCAGGCATCTAACTTTTCTAAGTGATTTTTAACTTGCTGTTTTTTTATTTTATAAATCGGGTTGTGTTATATCGGGGTAGAGGTGTATAACAAAATGTATTTCTTTCTGCATTCATCATAGGTTTGATACTTTGCAGCATGTAAAAAGACTTAATAGCCTTAAAATTAATTCTGCTCACATACCTGTTTAAGGGAGCAGGCAAGAAAGCCTGTTGCAGGGTATAGCTGTGGATTGAGACATCAGAGAGCGAGGTTCTGCTTCTTTCACCTCAGTCAAGACTCTTTACCTTCCTGTGCCCCAGGGAATAATCGTGTTTACCTTAGTTGATGAAATTGCTGTATACGAGAGAGAGGTGGTATTATTCATCTCACCAGGAAACAATGTATTTCTTGAGGGGTGTTCTTTAAACTGGCTAAATTGGGCCCAGCCCCTTTGTGTGGTTTCATCCAGATGAGGTGGTGGTCAGGGCAGCTGAGGCTCTATTGGAATCCAGAAGATGTTCCCTGCTCATGTTGGCTGTGGAAAGGCCCCCAAATATGTTACACTATCAATGGCATATTTGAGTGTTATACATTTTGAATGTTCTTCTAAGGAGTTATAATTAGACCAGAACTTGTGTTTGAAACAGTGGTCAGTGTATAATAGGACACAGATTCTTAGAAGAGGAACATTGTGGTAGTTAAGAAAGCACTTTGATTTGGCCACATTAACAAAGCTGAGGTTGTTTTAAAAGACATTGGGCCAGCTACTGCAGAGAACAAACGGGGGTTGTTCCCAATGGAATGCATATAGCTGATGCCTTAAGGACCCAGAATGAGCAGTTATAAGCCCCATTCACTCTTCAGCCACTAGCTGGGAGATGTTTCTGAACAGGCCCTGTCTGCGCTATGGTACTTTTTCTCTGTTATCTACTTGTATATTCTCCCACAAAAACTTAGAGTTTATGTTGCTAGATAGCTTACTCCAGCAATACAGACTCTAAAAAGCAAGGAAACAACAAATGGTAAGTCATTCAGCACCTGAAGTGCGACTCCCCAAACCAGTTCCCTTTCTCAACCTCAGCTACTTTGCTTCCACCACCCACAGACCATGTATCGGCACCCTCATTCTGAGCAATTAACACAAGCCTTAACTCTGACCATGTGGGCTGGTTCTGTGTTTTGAAGATTAGTATACATCTGGTGTGGCTTTCATAAAATATATTGTATGAGGGTTTGTGTTGGTGAGTGTGTGTATAGGTGAGATCTAGTGTCAGATTGCAAATGGAGACTGTGAAAGAGATCTGTCTATAATGTTTAGGCTTCCATTAGAGGGGTAATAATCTAACAACCTTAACTCTAAGTTACGGGATGGTAATTTCTCACATGAGTACATATCTACACTCATAGATATTCCCATAGATAGTGGTAGCGTAAAGAAGCAGATCATTCACCAGCCACATGCTCCTCTGTAACAGCCTAATCCCTCTCTCTAGTGCAGGATTGCTGTTTCATATACATTGTTTTTACATTATGCCTTCTCGGGATTGGCCCTTTAAATTTAGCAGAATCAAGCCCTGAAGAAGCCCTACAGTGGCCATTTTGTACCTTGTTGCTGGGAGCTGAACCTCCCTCTATTCCAGCTGGTAAGTATTTTTAACATGTTACGTTTTTTTTCTGAGGAGATGGCCTATTCTTACAATAGTTATGGGTTGATTCTGATGAATTTTGTAGATGCAAATATGCATGTAAATTTGTCTTTTAAAATAACCCCCTGGGGCCTTCGCCTTGTATTTCTATTTCCTCCTAATTAACGCTGTAACAGCATCTGCACAAGCAGAGTTGGTGTCTAAGGTGAAAGTATCCCTCAGTTGCCTACACATTTCTGGAAACTTAGGGATGGAGGCTGTGTAGTCTGATGCCCTGAATGCAGGGGTGGAAGCTAGAGACACTCACTGCTTTGATGTCAGTAGTGTTAGAGAAAGATGAAATAGTAATAATGAATCAGGACAGTGAGCCCAGCATCGGGGAAAAATGCAATTGCACAGAATGCTCTGGCAGAAACGCTGTCTAAAAAATGTGTCTCATGGGACTCTCTCATTAAAAGCAAGTGCTGGTCCGTTCGGCTGTGCTCCCAGGGCCCCTCCCAGCCTTGTGGCTTGAGGTTTCTCAGGTTTGCTGGCAGATTGTAGAGGAAATGCACTTGCTGCTAAAGCTGACTCTCTGAGTTTGCAGACTCTCCTCCTCAGATGTGAAATGCATATACCACAGGCACCACATCGGGGGCCTGATCCAGCAAGCACTTGCACAAGTAGCCCCCTATGACAACTACTGTGAGTAAGAGTTTGCAGGATCTGGCCCTTAGCGTGCTTGGCTCAGAGTGTATCTATTTCACAGGAAACATATGCACGTTGGTAGTTCACAGTGACAAGAAGGGTAGCATTTTTTAAACTGTTGACCTTTGACAGCTCAGTGCTTGCCTTGCAGGATATCTTTTCTATCAATCAAAACACACTGATAGGTGTGGCACACCCTTTGTTGTAGGGACTAGGAGCCTGCTTCTGCTCTCTTGGGGCCAGACTGGGAGGTGTAAGAAGAGGCTTAGTTTGCTTGTGGGGGCATTTTCCATGATTGGATCTTGCCTTCTTAGTGGAGAAGGGATGCTCATGTGTCTCTGTGGTAATTACCCCGCCCCCCCACGCAGACTGTTAAGATGCTGCAGAATGTGGGCTGAGTTATATTTATCATCTCCCTTCCCAGCCCAGACACTCTTACTTTATCCTTGGAGATCCCTGAGGGACATGGAGGAGCTGCAACCAGAGCGAAGTCCCTGGCAGCACAGTTCCATTGGAGTTGTAATGTCAGGTTGCTGGAAGGGCTGCCAGACCCTAGGGCTGGTTTGGAGTATAGGGCCATCAGATAGGTGGTCCTGACCTCCCATAAATCCCAGGCGATCTGCTACGATTTGGGGTGGGCCCCAAAACCTTAAATATAGGGAGGCAAACCCTTTCCTCTCTCTCAGACAGCATACTGTGGAACAGTCGCTGTGAGGGAATCCTCACAGAGACTTCCCTGAGAAAAGTCCCCTCCCTCAGGTTTTCACACATGGGACAAGGAATGTGTGTGTGGGATCTGGCCCTTTGAAATCAGTGGTGAATATTCTGTTAGCTGTAATGGAAGCAGGATCTGGTCCTAAATCATATCTTGTAAGAAAGCACAAAGCAAGTCTGTAGTTTAAAACCATCTCCCTTGCAAAAAAAAATAAAATAAAAAGTTATCAGTCTGATCACTGGCTACCTACCATGGGGAGAACAAATTTTGAAAGCACAGGCGCTGCTGCTGATAAAAAACACTTTTCTATGAAATTACTTTTGTGATGGGGCGGTCAGGTATATTCTCTGCATACTGATCTCATTGAGATCTTGCACCTGCAATGAGTGATTTAGAAGAAAGAGAGGGAATTGGTCATTTTGACTAGGATAGCATTTTGCATAAGATGGACTGCTTCATTTTGTATATTATTTTATCATGACTTTCCCATTGAGATTTGCCCTGCCCTTAATGTAGGAATGAATGGGTATTTTTATGAAAAGATACTTAACATATTGTAGCAGCTCTTTATAAAGATCATTTTTGTCCTAATTAGGTAAGCATACTTAACTGCTGTTGCTCTTCTACTAAAATTTGCTGTAAATGGAGCTAGGGAGGGAGAGGGAGATAATTCAGACATCAGCTAAGTGGACTTAATTTGCCTAATAGAATGACTAGTCATGGCCACTTGAAACTGTGGGTCTTCAGCTCAGGAATTGAATGGTGTTCTAAAACATTTAGTGTTGCTGTTTACATTTGCATCAATATTTCCATTGTAGAAAAGCACTTTCAGGACTGAGACTTGGCATATAAAAACCTCAGCCAGGACATTTCTAAAAATAATGGACCCAATTCTGTCCTTACTTATCTGGTGATCCCCCATTGAAATCCATGAATATTGAAGCCAAGTATCTAAGGTCAGAATTGGGCTGACTACAATTTGGAACAGCTGAATAAGAAATTGATTCTGATTTTCCTCCATCAATAGTGTTTCAGAAGCTTTTATTGGCGCTCTGGTGACATTTTGCAAATGACTCATCCCATAATTTGGACCAGATTTCCAGACAGTTTTTAGGTGTACATTTACTCTACTGTGCTCTCAGGTTGGGTACTTGCACACACAAATGTGGCTGTCTAGGTATTTGTGTGAAGTTAGTGCATGGCAGTGTGTACCTAAGGGGTGAAATTCATACTGTGCAAAGGGCTAGTGCTAGGCACAGGCACCACTGATATCTTGCTTAAAACAAATGCTCTAGTTCAACTGCAAATTACTTGGTTTGATGCAGGAACTACTGGGTGAAACTTTACAACTTGTGTTATGGAGGAGGTCAGACTAGATGATCATAATGGTCTTTTTAAATATGAGTCTTAAAAGAAGATTTAAATGGTGCCCAGACTTAGTTGCTAGCCCTCTGAACAGGGATGCATTTCACCCAAACTGTCAGGACATTTGGCCTGCAATCAGCAAGGTGAATGTACAAATGTCATCTTGGTGCTCAGGATGTATTTTCTGCCCTTGACTTGCATATAGAATTTACTCAGTTCTCACATCCTCAAAGCATTTATTTTTTACATGCCTGCATGTGATGAGGCACTTGTCCCACACTGGGCTCTAAGGGGTTAATAGAGCACTAGGGAGGACACATAGGAAGCATCCAATCAGAGTAGGGCTGAGAGGAGCAGCCAATCAGGGCCCGGCAGGCCCATCTAAGAAGAGCTGCTGGGCAGAGCAGCTTCAGTAGCTGCCTGGAACTTGAGGAGGGAACATCAGGCTCCTAGCAGGAGGAAGGAGCAGTGCTGGACAGAGCAGCGCTGCCAGCAGGGGCTGGGAAAGCTGGAGAGAGCTCCTGGCTAGCTGCTAAGATTGTTAGGCTGAGAACCTGAGGTAAGGCCGAAGAAAGTGCTGGTGGTCTTGGGGAAGTGGCCCAGGGAAATGGACTGAGCGGTTGGAGGGGACACAACACATGGCTGCTAGCTGCTGGGTCCCTGAGCCAGGACCTAGAATAATGGGAGGGTCTGGATTCCCCCCTCACTCCCAATTGCCACTGAGGAAGGGGCTGGACCATCAAACTGCGGTACATTCCTCCCAGGAGGGGGTGGGGGGAACAGAGTGGTACAGGGCCAGAGGGCTGTGTCATGAAACGGACACTGAGGTCCTGGGATAACGTGAGTCCTGGAGCAGAAGAGATGGTGGCAAGACATCACCAGAAGAAAGTGCACTGGTAGCAGAGCTAATCCCAGGGACAGCCAGCAGGAGGCATCTCAGTGGTGAGTCCACTCCATCACACTTCACTGTAAACTCAGCCTGGGCTCTCGAAATCGAGCAGTTTTCTTTCTGCTTTGTAAATTGGCACCAGCACCTGTGGTTCTGGAATTAGGAATTGGCTGGTTATTTTATTGTTAATGAAAGAGGCAGGAGAGACTACATCCTTTTTTTTTCTTCAGCTGTACTGCCTCTGCAGAGCTAACAGTTTAAAAAATGTAGGGCCTTGCAGTTCTCTCCTGGTGTGAGGCAGTGTTGACTAAATCACCATTCATTTGCTTGGGTTCCTCTGTTGGAGCTTCCCCACTCTGAAGTATGTGGAAAGCGCATAATGGTGAGAGCCTCAGGCTAAACTATGGCCTTTGGTGGATTCACTGTAATCCACATGGCTCTTGATAGATTCATAGACTCTAGGACTGGAAGGGACCTCGAGAGGTCATCGAGTCCAGTCCCCTGCCTGGAGTCCTGTGAGGGAAAACATACTGAGAACAGATAATATACCACAGTGCCATTCTAATTTCTCCCACCATCATCGCCACCACGTCTGGACTATGCACCTTTTGGCACTTTGGGGGTAGGTGAGGTGAACATAAAACTTAATTGAGAAAAGAAGCTACAAAATGATGTTTTTTTAGCAGTGATTTCCTGGAGCATTAGCATTTGGATTAGGTATGGTTGCTGCAGCAGATGCAGCATTGACTTCTGGGCCCAGACCCTCTTCTTTTGGAGCTGTTGCAGCCTGTTATGGAAATGACTCAAGAACTCAGAAAACTTTAAGTATTGAATCCAACAGAACCATTGCAAATTACCATCACGTGCGAGGCACTGCCATACCCAAGAATGCCCAGCTGCACCTGAATCACTGCTGCTCTGGTGGGTTGATTACCCTCCTTGGATAGGTATTTGCTCAACAGATCACAGAAATGCTGTTAGGTTAATTATCCATATTTTAAAATTCCCCAAGTGCATATTTGCATAACTAGCATTTTAAAAATATTCATAAAGACGTATTTACTTGATGGAGTGTAATGACATGATTTGCACTTTTATAAGGGACATTCTGCCTTTCACTGATTCAAACAAAAAATTTGAAACATTTCTTGGATCACATCTTCACCTATTCCAGGCAAAAGCATCTTGGGAGTCCAGCCCTGCAGTCATTCTGCATGGGACTCCCAATGAAGCATCTGATCCTGCCAGTCACTCAACATTGTTGCTTCTCATTGAAGACAGCAGGAGCAGTGGGCACTTGGCCCTGGGAGGAGAGGTCACAATAACTGGGAGTTGAGAATATAGTTTGACTTGCAGTATCCTTGCTCAAGTTTGTAACCAATGCATAAGTCCTGAGGGTCCACACTTACCCTAGCTGTATGCTGGCCCAACTGTGACTTCAGCGGGATTAGTCCTGATTTACACTGATGTAAGGGAGAGGAGAATCAGACCCCTACTCTCTTAGGCAGACTTTCTTCTTCAGCTTTGTAACGTTAAGAACATACTTCTTAATCAGCATTTGTATTTAGAAACATTTCTTACTTTTACATCCCAACTGAACCTGCCTCTTGAACTTCATTCATCCAAGGCAAATACATGGGTAGAATTTTCTTCCACCAACATCATCATGGTAAATCCGAAAGAGACGTGGCTTCCTGAAAATTGAGCTACATCCAGATTGGTCATAATGTGATTGTATATTCAGTTTATATTCCAAACCTACAGTCTTGTGCCACCAAAGCATTTGGTGCCCATATGATTACCAGCCATGTGGTGGCATTCCCTGGTACACTTGCTTCAGAATTCATTCATCTTTCAGTCTTAAAATAGGTCAATACCAAGGAAGCCCCAGAAACCAAACTTGTGCTGATGGCGTTTAGCTTCACGTATCCGGCTTTCTGATCAAGTCCTGCCACTTGATACGGAGGAGCTGACGGCGATGACGAGAATAGAAAATGTCAATCCAGAGTTCCTCAGCCTTCCTGACATTCCACATTTCATTTCTGTACAATAGAGTTGGTATAACTGTGGGTTCCATAGAGACTCAGCTTGATGTTATAATGTACCCACAGAGGCTGCCAAAGGACCTTCTGAAACATGGCAGTAGCTGCTGCTATATAGACATCCTCCTTTTTTGAGCATTCTCCAGCATTGTCTAGGATGCTTCCCAACTATGTGACAGCTGCCCATCTGGACAGGTTAATATTGAGCTGATTTGTAGTCTGGAGCTGGATGCTGTTTGATGGTAATGGCCAGGGACTTAGTTTTATCTGGACTAATAACCAGACCCATGCATGCTGCTTCTAGCCTGACCAGACTGACAATCAGCTGCAGTGATTCATCACATTGAACCCACAAGCCAATGTTATTGGTATATTCAAGATTTCCAAGCAAAACAGTGTTCAGCTCAGTGCCACCGACAGCTGCCTCCTCCAGCTTATCCATCAGTCAATCTAGCTTTTCTTAGCGGAAGGAAGATGGTGCTGCTGGAACTTCCTGCCCCTCTTTAAGTGGAGGAGGGATTGCAGGTGACAGATGATTGAGGAGCATCTTCTCACTGATGTAACTGATCCTGCAGCCTCAGACTAGTGCTGCCATAGAATTGTGTTTCAGGAAATCACAGTGTTTCTGTCCATTACTCTGCAAATACAAGCTAGAATTTAATTGGACATGTGAATATTTTTATTTAAAGTGTATTTACATTTCAATTTAATACTAAGCAAAATACAGACACAACCTTCTAGTATATCCCAGACAACACGCATTTATTTTTGAGGGAAAAAAATACTAGTCAGTCTGACCAGTAATTTGACATTTAAAAAAAAAACAAAACTTTTTATAGTAGCTGACAACTAATCTTAATGGATGTGTGTGTTTGGAAATATTTCTGTCAGGAACCAGCTGGCCTTTTAAACAGCACAGCAGAGCATGCTGGAAAATCCCCGGGAACCAAAATATTGGACATTTTTATTTTAATGATGACCTGTTTGGTTTGCAAGGATAAACCCATTGTTCTTCTTAATTGGGCCTACAGAGAAGGGTGAGCCCCGTGCTGTCAGGTGGGTATAACCAAGCGTATAGTGTACGTGTGCTGCAGGCCAACTGTGAGTACTGACATCAATCACTCAGGGCAGGTTTACACTTAAAATGCTGCAGCAGCTAGCACTTCAGTGAAGACGCTACTATGTCAATGGGTGAGTTTCTCCTGTGGGCGTAGTTAATCCACCTCTGTGAGACAGGGGGAGCTGTGTCAATGGGAGAAGCCCATCTTTTGACATAGCACTGTCTAGACCAGGGGTTAGGTCGCTTATAACTGGATTTTTCCAACCCCATAGTCAGGTAGTTATACCGATGTAATTTATAGTGTAAACCGGACCTCAGTCATTGGCAAGAAACCTGCTGTACTTGACAGTGCACCTCAAATCAAATTTAGGAGAAAATCAGGTTTGTATGAGATCCTGTTTTCAGGGACGGCTCAGTAAAAGGAGGGGAAATAGAAGTGGTATTCTGTACAGAATTGGAGTGGCTGGGCTGGTAACCAGAAGGATTAGTACAATCAGGCCAGAATGGTAATGGATAAGAAACAGAAGAGATAAGACCACAGAGTCATGCGCTGCTGCCCATTAGTTAAACTTTGAGTTACTCATTTAAAGCCCTACTTGAGCATTCTGATGAGGTGCTGAGTGTCATCCACTCCTATTGATGCCAGTGGCAGTAATGGGTGCTCAGCACCTTGCAGGATCTGGCCATTACCCGAGTCTGGCTTTCAGTCACTGTTTAGGAAAAAGAACTTAATGTCTTTAGACCAGTAACCTCTTTCTCCTTATACATTGTGTGTGTTCAGTTCATTCCAAATCCTGATCACACTTTGTTTGAACAGGGCTATATTTATCGTTACCAGGTAATCAGCATTCAAGATGAAAGAGCATGCACTTATTCTTTTAAAAATGAGTCATTAATGAGTCCTTATTAGTATAAGGAACTGGTTCTGGAGGACCTCAGATTGGGAATGGGGGAGAGAGGGAACTTCAGTCGTATTTCTTTTCATCTTTACGCAGCTATTGTTACCATAGCAGTTTGCTTTTGTCTTTGTTGCTCAACTACAGGGAGGGAGGGTTGGCATTTCTGGGTGGGCACTCTTTTATCCTTATTATTTTTTTTTCCAATTAATAAGACCCAAACACAGTGGAGAAATATGCTGTCCAACTACTTCTTGTTGACACTGGCTAGCAATGGAAAGCTAGTCTTCTAATTGCCAGCTGTGCTCAGTTTTAAATTAAATACAAGACCTTCAAACCGTCCCCTCCTCGGGCAAACGCCTGAGGAAACACACAGACCTCAGAGGCCACCTCAGTGCTCTACCCAATTTTCAAAGTATCTAGCTGGCCTTCTCCAGTTATGCGTGTTTGATACAAAATCTGCAACGTATTGAAATGGGAAACTCTGGGGGTGGCATAAAAGAAATGTGATCTAATGTAATCGGTGCTGCAAAACAAAAGGAACTAACACAGAATTTAAATTCAGCTCACCATAGGGCCTTTTTTAATGATCCTCCCTGCACTGTATGAATATCCCCATATTACTAACGAAATTCCCAAAGCACCATCTGAGTGTGTGCTACGTTCAGTCTAAAACCTGGGATGGATTATCTGGTGGTAGTCTTGTCTCAAGTGTTTCTAAAGTCCTGATCAGTAACCTCAAGGGAATACCCCTCAGGGGGTATGCCACACGTGCGCACTCATACACGTACATAAAATATGAGCAAGGCCTACAAAGTAAATCCTGTAGTGCTTGCTTAGTATTTACTCAGCTTTAGTCAGTCAAAAACACCAGTCTCACTTGCACTTTTCTAGCAGAACTACAGAAATAGCAGGCTAGGATCTCTGGGGACAAGAACTGAGGACAACAATTACCCAGGATATTTACATCTACACTTGCGTCTGGCTGGTATGCTATTGGCTGCTAATAGGCAAGTGCTGGTAATGCACAACTTTTCCCGTAAACCTTCTTTAAGCCATATAGTTTTGTAATGCAACAAAGTGAATGCCTGGGGTCTGACTTGCAAGGACAAGAATTTTTCATACAATATGTGCCACAGGACTTGCAGTCACGCTGCAGCCTCTTTGCACTGGGCTGTTCATTCACAGCAGCACCGGGCTTGCTGATTTTCTTGTCAGCTAATAAAAGCAAAAGTAGGTGGCTCAATGGGAGCACTCAGCCATCATCCATCTGGGGGTTGAGTGAATGCAGTTCTTGAATAGAATAAAATTTTAATGGAGGACTTATGATTGAGGGGTTTTTTTTGCTCTCATTATCTGGTTTCCATGGCACGCCTTTTCAGCAGAGTAAGATAACAGCTTCACTATTTTTCATACAAAAGGTAATGAAGAAAGAAGATATGGATTTTTCTCTCTCTGTTGGTCTCTCGCAGGCCATGTCTATGCTACAATCTTTAGTTGACACAAGTTACATTGACATACAGCCACCAAAGTTTGCGTGTCGCTTGGACACATACATATGCAAGTGGGGGAACGGGTCCCGCTATTGTGGGGGAACTTTCCTGGCTTCTGCACTACCCCAGTGGAATCCAATAGTGAAAGGCTCTGAGTCCTCACTCCAATTTCCCTTACCTGGAGGCCTGCCTGACCTTTTCCACTCTCCCATGTGGCTGAGGCCTCATAACCCCAACAAGGCAGGTCCCAGGATTCCTGGGAGGCTTAAGCCCCCAGTCTTGTTGTGATCACTTGGGACAGGGGCTAGAGTGTCCCCACTCTGTGGTACTCTCTCCACATTGTCCACTTCCCTGATCCACTGATCACTACCTTAAGTTCAAATGAAATACAATTTATTAAACAACGATTGTAAGAAAAATAAGGACAAAAATGGAAAAGGTTAAAGGATCAAGGGGTCTCACCGTGCGGACACAGGGAACACTGTAAACAACAGTCTGTGGAACTCAAGAAAATTCACAGGCTATTCCTTACCCATCCCAGGCCTCTCTCCCAGGATCTGGCTCCACGGTGGTGATACCATAGATAGGTCATCTGCTCTGGTGGTGGCCTCACACCTGCAGGCACCCTTCTATCCAGTATTAGCTCTCCTGTCAGATTCATGTCCCCCGCTCCCAGAGTCCAGCCTTAAAGGCCCTCTTATCTGGCAACATCTCCCTCTGCTGGACCCTCTCAGGCCAAGGTTCCACCTTGCTCTCCCCAGTCACTCAGTGTACCCGGCTGCAGTGTTACCTGTGGCACAGCCAGCATCTGCTATCCCTGCTCTGGCCCTCAGCAGTTCAGCCCTGACTCCCTGTTTGCGCAGCTGGCTTGTGCTGCTCCAGATCTGGCTCCTCTGGTTCTGGCTACTGCTGTTGTCTCCTTAGCTCTGCCCTTCTCTGGCACAGGTAGCTCCAGCTCACGTGGAGGATGGGCCCCTGGGCTCCTTCCTCCCTCATTGGCCTGTCTGTCCTGTCAATCGGGCTGACTTGGAGTGCTGGCCTCTCTCCATTGGCCCTGAGGACTTACGATCCTGATTTCTCTTCAGACCTTCCCCTTTCTTTTGGTATTGGGAGAGGGCCAGCCAAAAAAACTCCCACTAAGTTTCATTAAGGAGCCAACAGTCCCCTTACTCATAACTGGCTGCTTTAATTGGCACTGCACATATTCACCAGCAGGGGCATGTGTCGATGCAAAGTGTGGTGTGCCAGAGGTAGATACCCCAGTGTGCCACTTGCTGCTGTTTGGTCCAGTGCCTTTTGGAAACTTTTCACAATGTGTTGTGGAATAGAAATGACTCGCCCAGGACTTTCTGGGTCTTAGGGGTTAAGTTCCCAGCATACAACTTTCTCCATCCCCTAATGCCATCTATATCCCATAATGTTCATGCCTTTTTAAAAAAAAATCCCACAAACCTGTGTGGCACTTTTTGCTGTCTGCCATCTCTGACAGAAGCATGGAGCCCACAGAGCTCTTCGCTATTGTCATGAATGTTGCAAATACAGGGCATATGATTCTCCTGTATTTGCAGACCCCTAAGGAGCACCACAACAATGGCTGACATGACAATTCCTTGGAGGACAGTTTGCTGAGAGACACACTGAAAAATAATTCAAGATTGTTTGTCACATTTATGGAGCAGCTGTAGACCATGAAGTGCTGCTTCTGGGCCCAAGAAATGAGCACTGACTGGTGGGATTATTTTGTTATGCGAGTTTGCACAGTGAGCTGCAGAACTTTGGAGGCAAAAGGCCACGTTCCTGGATACGTGTGCCAAAATCATAGCATAAGGACACCAAAATGAGAGTTGCGTTTATAGTGGAGAAGTGAGTGGCGGTTGCACTCTGGAAGTTTGCAATGGCAGATTGCTACTGGTCAGTGGGAAATAATTTTTGAGTTGGAAAATGTGCATTGGGGGCCATTGTCATACAAGTGTGCAGGATCATTAACAATATCCTGCTACACACAGGACTGTGATGCTTGTCAATATGCAGGATGTAATGGATGGATTTGCAGCAATGGGGTTCCCAAACTCTGATGGGGCGGTAGATGGCGCACACATCCCTATTACGGCACCAGACCACTTTGCCACAGAGTACATCAATGGAAAGGGCTACTCTTCTATGGTCATGCAAATGCGGTGGATGACTGGGAACGCTTCACTGATATCAATGTGGGCTGGTCAGAGAAAGTGCATGGTGCTCACATCTTTAAGAATACAGGACTGTTCTGAAAGCTTCAAGTAGGTATGTTCTTTCCTGGATTAACATTGATGATATTGAAATGCCAGTAGGGATTCTGGGGGACCCTGCCTACCCCTTGCTCCTCTGGCTTATAAAGCCGTACACCAGCTACCTCCACAGCACCAAGCAAAGATTCAGCTACTGGCTCAGCAGGTGCAGAATGACAGTTGAACATGCTTTTAGTGGATTGAAGGGACGCTGGCATTACTCACAAGATTGGATCTCAATGGAAAAAAAATATCCCAAAGGTTATAGCTGCCTGCTGTGTCCTGCATAATATCTGTGAGGTAAAGGGAGAAAAGCTGTCACCAGATTCAGAGGGTGGAAATGGAGTGGCTCTCAACTGACTGTCAATAGTCAGACACTAAGACCATAACAAGAACTGAACATGGAGCTATGAGGTTGAGGGAGGCTTTGAAAGTGCATTTTAATGGTCCACCACAGTACTGTTCTGTACTGGACTGTTCTCTGGGCCTGAAGCTTTGGGTGCTGTTAGGAATTGTGTAGTGCTTGCTGTACATTTATAAATATGACTAGGTATTTTCATGAACCTAGGAGTTCTGTGGTGCTGTATGTTTACAAGTATGGTGTGCTTTGAGTGCCGCTATGCATTCTGCAATAAGTGTTGTGAACTAATAAAGATTAAAAAAAAATAGAAATTTGGCAAGGAAAAACAGTGCAGAAAATTTTCTGCATGGACTAATGGGACTGCACTAACAATATACCATATACCCTTAAACATGTCAGGTAGATACCAAGTCCCAAATTTCCTGTTGTGTTTGGTGGAAATATATCCAGCTAATCACTGAACAATCAAACTCAGGAAAACCTGAGACAACATAAATGATTTTCTAGACATTGTAGACTTGGGCTCTGAGCCAGAGTTCATCCATAGTCCTATCCAGCAAGTTAAGGGAAGTAGAGGTGAAGATGTTACTTTTGAGTGTAAATTGGCAGGATTAATCTCGGTACCATCCAGTGGTTGGAAAAGAATCTTACCCCTGCATAATGACTCAAAGGGGAGGAGGATGTAAAACCTATGCCTCCTTGCCTACAAGCTCAATTACCCTTATACATAGTATATCTTATGGCACTTGGCAAAATAAAGCCAACTGCAAAAACTCAATAACAAGAGGGAGTTTGACATTATACAAATTAGAGTATGAAGGATGATATGAGGCATGTATAGTAGCCTTATTTATGTCCATATTTATATTATGGAATCAAAAGCTGTATATTGAATGTGACATTTGATCTTAGTCAGTGATCCAATAATTGACTGTGACTGCGATAATACCATACACAGTGATGTAACTTGCCCATCTCTGACACAAGGATCTACCAGTGGATTTACAACAACTTCTGTACTAGGAGTGTTGGTTAATGAGGTTCAATTTATGCATATCCCTGTTGTATTAGATTTGTCCCATTGGTCACATGTGGATGAATGCAGCTATTGCAAGCATGTCTACATATTTGTAGACACATTAAGTATGTGCTGCAGGAGAATACTAACAAAGTGGTTAATCTAATATTACAGGGGATAAAGGGTTTGTCACAGGAAGAAAGGTTTATAATCTATAACATGCATGACATAACCTATTTGTTTAATAAGACTCAGTTTAAGATTAACCAACCTTCAACCTAAATAATGATCAGCACAAGTACCAAATATGTGTTTGGAGAATATGTCATAAATACCACTGCTAGTGCATTGCAATTTTTAGAATTAGGAAATATTCCAGACTTAATCAAAGATGAGCAACTGTTAAATTGGTATTGTCCAAAATGTTTCAGAAGCATGGGAAGGAATGATCTATTTGTTTGGCTTTGTGTGGTGCCGCATCCCAGTCAAGACACTTAGAACATAAGAATGACCATACTGGGTCAGGCCAAAGGTCCATCTAGCTCAGTATCCTGTCTTCTGACAGTAGCCAATGCCAGGTTTCCCAGAGGGAATGAACAGAACAGGTAATCATCAAGTGATCCATCCCCAGTTGCCCATTCCCAGGTTCTGGCAAACAGAGACTAGGGACATCACTTGTTTTTTAATTAAAAACTGTATGATAGCAAAGTCCTTCTATGTGTCATTCACAGTCTCTTTCCTTGCCTATCTTTGATCCAGATAAGGATGTGTACAGCTGCTGTTCACTCCACAGGTCACCTTGAAGACAACACCTACAAGAACACATCACTGTGCCTTCTTTGGTGGCCTATCACTCAGAAATCCAAACCTGGCAAATCACACAAATGGTTTGTTGCTCTGAAAAGGGGTGTCAGTATGTTTTGGAAGTGTAATATGTTGGAAGTGGACGCCACATTGTGTGGACTGCAGGGAGTGAGTCAACTACAGAACTAATCATCATCTTTAAGCCTTGTCAGGCTTACTAAATAGAAGACACTGATGGAGAAGATAACCAAAGATGGAGGCGGCTTATATTGTATGGTAACCAATCATTAAAAGTACCTATGTGGTCAATTGGAGTGTCAGGTTCTCAGACCCAAATTTGTGTTTTACCCCAAAACAACATACTGATATAGTGATATCTCCTGTCCCTGCTTTTGAAAACACAGCCATTATTCTATCTGATCCAACCTATCAGGACTTTTTCATAGATTCATAGATTCTAGGGTCAGAAGGGACCAATGTGATCATCTAGTCCGACCCCCTGCACAAAGCAGGCCACAGAACCCTACCCATCCACTTCTATAACAAATCCCTAATCTATGCCTGAGTTATTGAAGTCTTCAAATTGTGGTTTGAAGACCTCAAGCTGCAGAGAATCCACCAGCAAGTGACCCATGCCCCACGCTGCAGGGGAAGGCGAAAAACCTCCAGGGCCTCTGCCAATCTACACCAGAGGAAAATTCCTTCCCGACCCCAAATATGGCAATCAGATAAACCCTGAGCATGTGGGCAAGACTCACCAGCCAGCACTCAGAAAAGAATTCTCTGCAGTAACTCAGATCCCATCCCATCCCATCCAACATCCCATCACCGACCACTGGGCATACTTATCTGGCGATAATCAAAGATCAATTGCCAAAATTAGGCTCTCCCATCATACCATCCCTTCCATAAATTTATCAAGCTTAATCTTAAAGCCAGATATGTCTTTTGCCCCCACTACTCCCCTTGGAAGGCTGTTCCAGAACTTCACTCCTCTAATGGTTAGAAACCTTCGTCTAATTTCAAGTCTAAACTTCCTAGTGTCCAGTTTATACCCATTCATTCTTGTATCTACATTGGTACTAAGCTTAAATAATTCCTCTCCCTCCATAATATTAATCCCTCTGATATATTTATAGAGAGCAAGCATATCCCCCCTCAGCCTTCTTTTGGCTAGACTAAACAAGCCAAGCTCTTTGAGTCTCCTTTCATATGACAGGTTTTCCATTTCTCGGATCATCCTAGTAGCCCGTCTCTGAACCTGTTCCAGTTTGAATTCATCCTTCTTAAACATGGGAGACCAGAACTGCACACAGTATTCCAGGTGGGGTCTCACCAGCGCCTTATATAACGATACTAACACCTCCTTATCTTTGCTGGAAATACCTCGCCTGATGCATCTTAAAACCACATTAGCTTTTTAAATGGCCATATCATATTGGCTGCTCATAGTCATCCTGTGATCTACCAATACCCCAAGGTCCTTCTCCTTCTCTGTTGCTTCCAACTGATGAGTCCCTAATCTATATCTAAAATTCTTATTATTGATCCCTAAGTGCATTACCTTGCACTTTTCACTATTAAATTTCATCCTATTACTATTACTCCAGTTTACAAGGTCATCCGGATATTCCTGTATGATATCCCGGTCCTTCTCCATGTTAGCAATACCCCCCAGCTTCGTGTCATCCGTGAACTTTATTAGCACATTCCCGCTTTTTGTGCCAAGGTCAGTAATAAAAAGGTTAAATAAGATTGGTCCCAGAACCGATCCTTGAGGAACTCCACTAGTAACCTCCTTCCAGCCTGACAGTTCACCCTTCAATACGACCCGTTGTAGTCTCCCCTTTAACCAGGTCCTTATCCACCTTTCAATTTTCATATTGATCTCCATCTTTTCCAATTTGACTAATAATTCCGCATGTGGAACCGTGTCAAATGCCTTACTGAAATCGAGGTAAATTAGGTCTACCGCATTTCCTTTGTCTAAATAGTCTGTCACCTTCTCAAAGAAGGAGATCAGGTTGGTTTGGCACGATCTACCTTTAGTAAAACCATGTTATAATTTGTCCCAATTACCATTGACCTCAATGTCCTTAACTACTTTCTCCTTCAAAATTTTTTCCAAGACCTTATATGCTACAGATGTCAAACTAACAGGCCTATAGTTACTCGGAACACTCTTTCTCCCTTTCTTAAAGATAGGAACTACGTTAGCAATTCTCCAGTCTTACGGTACAACCCCTGAGTTTACCGATTCATTAAAAATTCTCGCTAACGGGTTTGCAATTTCATGTTCCAGTTCCTTTAATATTCTCGAATGAAGATTGTCCGGGCCCTCCAATTTTGTCCCATTAAGCTGTTCAAGTATGGCTTCTACCTCAGATGTGGTAATATCCACCTCCATATCCTCATTCCCGTTTGTCATCCTTCCATTACCCCTAAGCTCCCCATTAGCCTTATTAAAGACTGAGGCAAAGTACTTATTTAGATATTGGGCCATGCCTAGGTTATCCTTAACCTCCTTTCCATCCTCAGTGTGTAACTGTCCAAAGTACACCAACATTTCTTGTTTATATATCCTCACTAAATTTACAACTGAAACAATTAATGGATCAAAAAGCACACACCTTAGACAAATTACCAGTAATTTCAATGAGGCAGAACAATTGTAGAACTGGAAAGGACCTCGAAAGTCATCTAGTCCAGTCCCCTGCACTCAAAGCAGAACTAAGTATTATCTAGACCATCCCTGACAAGTATTTGTCCAACCTGCTCTTAAAAATCCCCAGTGACAGTGATTCCACAATCTCCCTAGGCAATTTATTTCAGTGCTTAACCACTCTGAGTAAGAAAGGGGTGGGGGGCAGGAATAGCTCAATGTTTTGAGTATTGGCCTGCTAAACCCAGGGGTTGTGAGTTCAATCCTTGAGGAGGCCATTTAGGGATCTAGGGAAAAAATCTGTCTGGGGATCAGTCCTGCTTTGAGCAGGGGGTTGGAGTAGATGACCTCCTGAGGTCCCTTCTAACCCTGATATTCTATGATTCCTAATGTCCAACCTAAACCACCCTTGCTGCAATTTAAGACCATTGCTTCTTGTCCTATCCTCAGAGATTAAGAAAACAATTTTTCTCCCTTCTCCTTGTAACAATCTTTTATGTACTTGAAACATGTTATCATGTCCCCTCTGTCTTTTCTCCAGACTAAACAAACCCAATTTTTTCAATCTTCCCTCGTAGGTCATGTTTTCTAGACCTTTAATCATTTTTGTTGCTCTTCTCTGAACTTTCTCCAATTTGTCCACATCTTTCCTGAAATGTGGCACCCAGAACTGGACACAATACTCCAGCTGAGGCCTAATCAGCATGAAATAGAGCAGAAGAATTACTTCTTGTGTCTTGCTTGCAACACCCCTGCTAATACATCCCAGAATGATGTTTGCTTTTTTTGCAACAGTGTTACACTGTTAATTCATATTTAGCTTGTGATCCACTATGACCCCCAGATCCCTTTCCACAGTACTCCTTCCGAGGCAGTCATTTCCCATTTTGCATGTGTGCAACTGATTGTTCCTTCCTGAGTGGAGTACTTTGCATTTGTACTTATTGAATTACACGCTATTTACTTCAGACCATTTCTCCAGTTTGTTCAGATCATTTTGAATTTTAATCCTATCCTCCAAAGACTTGTAACCCCTTCCAGGCTGGTATCATCTGCAAACTTTATGAGTGTACTCTCTCTGCCACAATCTGTAACCTATTTGATGGATGGAGGTGTTATGAATACAAATTGGATTAAATGGATGGATTATTGTCCAAATAGTTGGAAAAGGAATTATTTTCATTGTATTGGAGTGCATACTGTGTAAAATTAAGAGATTAACTAGAAAAGGTCATGACCCCACATCATCAATGACTTAGGGAGATGGCAGATAATGAATTGGCAGTATGCAACCATGAGGCCTGCTGCAGATATATATCAGATACCATCGCATCCCTACACTCCAGTTACAACTAAACAACCAGAATCAGTCCATCAGGTTCCTGAACCACCATATCAGGAAACTGAGATTGGCTTTGGAAAATCCCCCGTGCCTCATCAGATAATCAACCATCTGCATTGTAATATTCATGATGAGGTTTGTGACATACTATACTTTGGGTGAGCATCTTGTACTCCCCATATTCCTCATCTGTATATAATTGTGATATTGCATATAAAGCATGCCATGTGAGGTATTAGGGAAAAGGTTATGACTGGCTGAAAGTCACTGTTCTGTCTAAAAATGTGTATCTTTAGTGCATATGAATTTATGAGATTGTGTTGTATGCTTGTCACTAAATCATGCTATAAATTGGGGAATCAGCCAGATATTAGCTCCCCAGAGACAACAGCAAGAAAGTAACCAATGCCCAGGTGGGGTGTCAAACAACCCATCAACAGCCATTGTCCAGCAAGGGAGCAACAATTCAATGACTCACTGGCATAAGGCCACACAAAAGGAATTGCTGAGCCTTTCCTGGGGACTCAGCAAGCCCACGAGACATGCCTGGACTTTGTTTTCCAAGCACATGGACTGAGGATATAAAACAGAACATGGGGGCCTTATGCTTGGCCTTTTCTCCTCGCCTCATCTATGGTGCAAGCAGCAAAGACACTCAGAAGACTGAAGACTCCAACAGGGGAGATGGCCCAGGTTTAAGAGACAAACCTATATATTAAGGACTGCAAAATCCAGTGGGGTGAGGAAAAACTACTTTATTTAGGGTTGAGAGTTTAGACTGTGTGTTTATATTTTATTTTGTTTTGGTAACCACTCTGACTTTTTATCTATCACTTATAATCACTTAAAATCTATCTTTTGTAATCAATACATTTGTTTTACTGTTTATCTTTACCAGTGAGTTTGCATGAAGTGTGTGGTAAATCTGCTCAGGTTTGCAAAGGCTTGTATATAGCCACTTTCCATTGATGAAGTGGTGAACCAACCAGTAAATTTGCACTGCTTGTCTTGAGCAGTGCAAGACGGTATATTCCTGAGGTACAAGGCTGAGAGCTGAGGAGGTTTGGCTGGTGCCTTACTCTGTGTGATTCATGAGTGGGCTCTGGAAGCATTCATGCAATCGAGCTGGGTATGGGCTTCCCCATGTGGTTGTGCTAAGTGATAACCGTGCCTGGAGGGGCTTGCTGCTTGTCACTAGGAAGGCATTGTGAGAGACAGCCCAGGTTGGAGAGAGTGGGTCCCACAGTCCCAGGCTGCATTCCAGGGATTCCCGTAACAAGGGTCTTTAGCATTCACCCCATCAAAAGGGGGCCTTGTAGCCTATAGAGTTAGCTTTAGCACTTTATTTTACTCAGCAGTAATGCAAAGGAGCCCGCAGGCCCGTATCCTGTAAGATATTAGCTTAAGCTTTGAGGTCTGTGAACTTTGTCACAGATAAATGGCCCAACAGTCATCCTGAGTTTTGGGGAACTGGGAAAGGTGTGTTTAAAGGGGAAAGTTATACCAAGTAACCGCAAGAACATTGAACAGATACTAGGCTTGGATATTTTAGGATAAAATATTGGCACTGCGAACTTGTCTTGGCAATTAATTGACTTATATGATGATTAGTTGAAATCATTAATATACTAACATATAAGATAAAAGTACCTCTACATTATTAGGGTGAGGAAGTTGGATATGGATAAGGGAGGCTGGGCATTTGAATGAATGTTCATGACAGCCCCTAAGCCCTATAATAAGGCCAAACCATCATATAAGAGGGAGATCAATCTGACTCATTTGGCATGCCAGAGACAGGGCTGTCTCTTACTGCCAGGTGCCCAAGGAAGGGTTCAAGTCTGAGCATATATGTGAGGAATGGTACAAGATATCACCTCAACTCTATATTTTTGGTATTTTTTTTATGTTGCATGCAGCTTTTCTGTCTTTACTAATTGTGCTAACAAAAGTGGTTAAAGCTCTGCTGGGCTTTCAGTGAGTGGGTATCCTTTGTGCACGCCAGGGTTCACAAGAAGATGTTGAACTTAATAACTTTGATTCTGTTGTGCCTGATTGTGGGATAAGAACCCTACACTCCCCTAGCTCTTTAAATCCAAGTTAATTGGATATCAATGATAATCCATAACCATCAAAGATTCAGGGAACACTGAACAATCTCTTCCCCCTCACAGGCCCAGGAGATCCAGTACCTTCTGTCTAGTCCAGGCAGGGATGTGTCTAGAGCATGTAGCTGGCTTGGTCAGCAGGGCAGTTGCATGAAATAATGGAGAGCTGCTAGAGGTGCTCACTATGATGGGCAATCAAGAAAAGGCATTTTAAAAATACATGGGGAGCTTTGAAGTGGGGATGGCTTCTGGTCTCTGTAACCCCTGGGCAGTGGAGTTACAATTATGACTATTTTTGTCACTGTCACAGAAATGGGGCATTGTGGGACAGCTGCTGGAGGACTGTTAGGGTCAACACAGATCATGCAGTATGAATTCTCACACTGTGTTGACCTTAGTAAGTTAACAATGGCTTCATGTTGTTGGAGGAGGTGATTTTACTGCCTCACCTTAATGGAACACTTAAGTTGGCTGGAGACAAATTTGAATGTAGACACATGCACTAATAGGTTGATGCAAGATAACTTATGTTGACCTAATTTTGTAGTGTAGACCAGTCCTTACAGGCAGGAATCTGAGGTATGGAAAATTGAATTGACCAAAATGAATTGAGTGACCCGTTCCTCCTGGCCTACATCTCCCATTATAAAATCCACATACAGTCAGCATAAGGTGACCAGACAGCAAATGTGAAAAATTGGGACGGAGTGGGGGGTTATAGGATCCTATATAATAAAAGGCCCCAAAATTGAGACAGTCCCTATAAAATCGGGACATATGGTCACCCTAAGTCAGCAGCTGGTCATAATATATCAAAATATACAAATATACAGACAATTGCAAATCCAACCCTTCTCCCATACTACTTTAAGTGATTGTTCCATTTCAGAGCTGAGTTAGTATGGAAATACATAAAATAAGCCTGTTTTCACTAGACTGACCGTCACTGAAATGATGTGATTATGTTGCATGGAGCGCCCGTCTAAATCACATACTAAGCAGGCTTTTCTGGCAGCTTTTCTTTTGTCCTTTGCCTGTAATAACATGAAATATATGTCTGATCCGTTTCACAGCACCATCTGGATCCCAACAGTGTCTGAAGAACTCACTGGGACTCTATCAGCATTTAATAAGGATGCTTTCTTAATGTGTAAAAATATTAGTTAAGGATGAATTATATTTGAGAAATCATTGCCTGCCAGTTGAGGGTGCTTTGCATCTCCCAGGAGGCACTAAGGCCCAGATCCTAGAGAGGTATATAGACACCTAATTCCTATTGATTTAGGCACCTAAATACCTTTTGAGGATCTGCGTTTAAGCGTCTTACAGCAATGGGCCTGATGTCAGCTGTCATTGGAACATTTATAGCCAACCAGTGAGCAGGTCCCTACAAAGGAGAGTTTATATGAAGGTTTAGATTGTATCTTAACAGCCAAATGAACCTGAATCTTGTTGTCAATAACTGCCATATGAGTAACATAGAAGCACTTCTGTGTCTTTATGAGAGGGAAGGGTATATTCCTGTCAGAATGTTAGGACTTCATGTGATACGGAATTATTTAACACTATGGCAATGTCTCAAAACATCTCTGAACAGGACCATTAGTGAACTCAGAAGCAGCTCCTTCTTGTACTGTAAACTTTCATATGAGAGAGAGACATCTGATTTGAGGGATGACTTCTCTCTCTCTAATGTCTCTTTCCAGGAACATAACAGCACATGTGAAAAATGACAATGTGGAGAGAGCCAAATTGGAATCTAGAGATTTGCTTATAGGACAAAAGGGAGATGAGCATTCAGATAATTTGTTTGTATAATGGCTGCTAATCAAAATATAATCAAGTTGGACTGAGACAATAGTACAGTAGATTATTCCCAAAGCTTTCAGATACTGTGGGCCAAGTGTTCCTGTGTTACACCAGCACAGCCTCATTTAAGACAGCATGTAATGAAGAGGAGAACTTGGTCAAAAGACCTCTGTGTTTGAACTTGTCGCCTGAGGTACGGGAAAGGAGAAAGGTGTAGTTTTGTATCCCAAGAGACTAGGACCTACTTAAATCAAAGCCTTGGGGTACTATACTGAGGTATGTAACTGAGATTTATGGATTATGTATGCACTTTAGGTGAAATTCACCTCAGCAGAGGGTCAACGGATCTATGCACTACTTAAATCCAACTTCTAGCCCTGCGAGGCTGGGATGAATTTCACCTTTTATATAAGAGACAACATAACTTTGCCTTTACTCCCAAAGTTGTGTTCCAGAATGCACAGGGCTCAGTGTAGAACCTCAAATTATTTGAAGAAGTTTATATTTTGGGACATTCAAAATCCTGGTCAGAACTTTGTATTTATAAATTAATAGTCAAAGGCAACTGAACTAATCTGATTGCCAGACTCGAATTAATTAGCTTTAAAGTAAATAAAAATAGTTTAGTCTGACGGTGCCTGCAGATTATTACGTCACATGATTCAAACAAGTAACAAACCACACACTTCAACCCCTTCTGGCTGGGGTGCTGTTTGTATGAATTGGCTTAGATCTGGTAGGACCCTTATTAAAAAGCAGTTCTGGGTGTCAATATGGAGGCAGCCCCAGGGTTCCTCAACCTCCAGAAGGAGACCTGGGAAGATCAAGGATCCTGGGTCATGTGGTCAGTTCCCTACATACTTAAAACTTCGCAAATGACTCTAGAAGTTGGGAACGTTCACCTGAGCGAATCTACTGCAAGCTCAACAGACCCAAGTTTGCCACTACAACCGAGGAGCAAGGCTGGGCACTTCTGAACCAGGGGATAGTGTCCTGCTCCTGTTACCTTTGGCTGAGTCCAAGCTACTCGCTAAATGGCAGGGCCGTTTCAAGGTGGTCTGCAAGGTAGGGCCAGTGAATTATGAGGTAAGACTACCAGGACGAAGGAAGGAAATCCAGACTTACCACATGAACCTCCTGAAGAAGCGAAAAACTTAGCAAGGGCTGGTGATCACCTCGTATCCCCTGGAACTGGAGCTAGATGACCCCATTGTCTCTACACCTGTCATGATCGGGGCAGAGCTAGATCCAAGACAACAGGAAGAGCTGCAACAACTAGTTCAGGCCTTCCCCACAGTATTATCAACCTGCCCAGGATGGACTAGACTAGTAAGTCACCACATCGCCCCTCTTCCAGGCCAGAAGGTCCGTGACAACCACAGGCCCCTGCCAAAGAAGATGTGGGATGTGGTCCAGAAGGAGCTAGACATGGGGATAGTAGAAGAATCGTGAAGCGAGTGGAGAAGCCCAATTGTGCTGGTCCCAAAGCCAGATGGGACCATACAATTCTACATAGACTTTCAAAAAATTAATGCAATCTCTCGATTTGATGCTTATCCCATGCTACGAGTAGATGAGTTGCTTGAACTGGGCAACGCCAATTTCATATTGACCCTAGATGAAGGGGTATTGGCAAATCCCCTTGGCTCCAGCTTCCCATGAAAGGACAGCCTCCCCTACCCCATTCAGACTGTACCACTTTGTGACTATGGTCTTCATGGGGCTGCTGCCACATTCCAACAACTCATGGATCAGCTATTACAACCCCACGACCAGTACACAGTGGCCTACATAGATAATGTACAGTCATACTTGGGAGGAACACTGCCAACACCTTAAGACTGTATTACAAGCCCTGGGGGAAGCCAGACTCATGGCCAACCTGGCCAAATGCCACCTCAGACTACAGGAAATAACATACCTGGGATATACTATGGGGCGAGGGACCCTATGTCCATTTGTGGACAAGGTGCAAGTTCTGCAGTACTGCAATCTGCAGGATTGCCTGATGCCCATGACAAAGAGACAGGTACAACAATTTTTAAGCCTGGCAGGGTACTACCGCTGCTTTGTACCAGATTTTGCAATGCTCATGACACCTTTGTTAGATTTAACTAAGAGATCCCAACCCTGAAAGGTCCAGTGGTCAGCAGAATGTTAGAGGCCCTTCCAGGACCTAAAGGACAAACTGACTAGGGCACCAGTCCTATATCACCCAGACTTCGCTAAACCCTTTATATTGCAGACGGATGCATCTTAAGTGGGGCTGGGAGCAGTACTGTCCCCGAAGATCGAGGAAGAAGAACATTCTGTCCTCTGTTTGAGCTGGAAGCTTTTTCCCTGAGAACAGAGGCATTCAACTATACAGAAGGAGGCCCTGGTGGTAAGGTGGGCAATCGGTGCACTAAGATACTATTTGCTGGGAAACCCATTTCAGTTGTTCACAGATCACGCCCACACTGATGGCCCAACAGTATGAAAGATACCAATGCTTGAATTATGAGATGGTACCTATCACTCCAGCCCTATGACTTCAGCGTTGACCATCAACCAGGTAGGGCACACGCAAATGTGGAAGTTTTCTCCGAGGTGAGAGGTGAGGAAGGAAAAAAGGACCCACCACCGGACATCCTCTTAAAGGGGGTGTGTGTGAGATGGGGTGCACTTGCCCCACACAGGTACTGTGAGGGTTAATGCCACTCTCTGGGCCAAGGAGGCCATGCCCCCGCTACCCTGCTGGGCATGCTTCAGCTGGAGACTAGGTATGATACAGAGCCGCTCAGGTCATTCAGGCTTGGCCACCAGAGGGGAAGGATCTTGGGCAGAGGTTCCAGCTGAAGAGCCATCCTAGCCTTTGCCTGTGGGAGCTGGAGACCCGGAGAGTCAGACTGGAGGTCTGGCCAGCAGAGTCCCAGGGAATCATCCATGCTGAGGAGCCCAGAGAGCCTAATACCCCAAGGACTGCGGCTTCAGGAAACCCAGTAGGAAGTGAACCAGGGAGAGTGAGTGAGTGGTATCTCCCACCCGAGTGAGGTCAGCATGTGTTAGTGGGATTCCCTGCTGACTCAGTGGCGGACCACTCTGCCACTGTTAGAGCCCTGGGTCAGGGCCTGGTGGAGTTGGGTGGGCCTGGGTTCCCCTAGCCAGGCTGCTGCCTCCACCTAGAGGCGACCCCCCAGGTAGTGGCCGCCAGGCTGCACTGTCCGTGTCTGGAGGCTGTGATACTGACTCTGGCTGCGAGGCCACACTGCCCTGGATGCAAGGGCCACTGTAATTGACTCTGGCTGCTAGGCCACATTGACTTGAATGCAAAGGGCACTGTAACTGACCCAGGCCATTGGGCCACACAACCTTCAGGGCAGAGCAGCCATATTGACTCTTTTGATTAGTCCTCATTACCCCAAGACAAAGGCTGGTCATAAGGATGTGACCGCGGGAAAGTAATTATACCGCCCCACCTCAGGAGGGTGCCCCACGACACCCCATAGCAGTTTGGCTGGTTAGTAACTGAACCAAGGCCTAAGGATTTGGGCCCAGATCCTTAAAGGTGTTGGATGACTAACTTCCATTGATTTCAATGAGAGTTAGGCCCCTAAATACCTTTGAGGACCTGGGCTGTGGTGTCTAATAGATACCGTTTTATAGAATGAAAATGAAGATTCCAGGTAAAATGAAGTGTTGTTAACACCCTGGAAGAAATATTTCAGGTACCTCCATCTTATCTGAGAAATGCCAGGATACTAAGGCTAATGATACACATGGTGTAAATGCCTTATGATAAGAGTTTTCCTGAACCTGGAATTAAATTAGAACCTTGGACCCTGATTACAGACTGAACATTGGCTCATGAATCTTTATAATCAGCTCATCTGTGATTCACCCTTTTCGCTCACTCATCTGATATATAGTTTTATTTAATATGGCATGATTTAGAACTGAGACATTTTTATGATTAAAAGGAAACTTTATCTCTTCCTTAGTTTGAAGGAAATCTGAGGCTTAACATGATCAAAGCAATGGGTATGGTCCCATTCAGTTTTGTATCACGAACAACATGTTCAAATTGATGTAATAACTGGAGTAAGACATAGGTTTGTTTTACTGTTTTACTGTCTGTTGTAAACGTGACATCCACAAATGCAATTTGCCAAGGCCTTTGAAATGCAGCCAGCTGCTTACATGGAGTATATGTATTTAGTTATTTCAATTAGCCAGCAGATCTGAACTATATTTAAGATTCAGATCAGTTAGATGAATACTCCCTCAATTGCCTCCCCCACAAAAATTAGCGATATCCAAAATACAGCCCCAGGTCTCAAGTATCAGAGGGTAGCCGTGTTAGTCTGGATCTGTAAAAGCTGCAAAGAGTCCTGTGGCACCTTATAGACTAACAGACGTATTGGAGCATGAGCTTTCGTGGGTGAATACCCACTTTGTTGGATGCATTAGTGGAAATTTCCATAGGCAGGTATATATATCAAGTTTCTTCATGAGGTTGATGGATTTCCACTCCATATGGCTAAATGCTCAAAGGGGGACCAATCCCCAGGCAGATTGATGGAAGGGGTTGGACTGGATGCCCTCCTGAGGTCCCTTCCAACCCCAATATTCTATGATAATAGGGCTGGACTTAGAGCAAGGATGAGGTGCTTGGAAAGTACGATTAATGTGTCTAAGAGCCAAACCCTTTGTTAATTGGATGCTTGTTGCAGATATTTCCTCAAAGGTATTTCAAGAGCTAATCTTGGCTGTCAACTGTTGAACATTGGGAGGGTGGGGGGAACACTAAGAATGGTTTCAGGGTCAAACTCAGCCCCAAGGTACTTTTACCCAGCTGCCAGTGACATCAGTGGGAGATGTATGCATGTATCTGAAGGCCAATATACCATGCACTCAAGTATTTATGGCTTTAACTATTTACAGTGTTAAATCTTGGCTTCTCTAGACCAACAAAGCCCAGTGCCAGAGTCTTAGCCACTCCTCCCACCTTTTCAGCTGACACTGAAGATTAGATTCAACCTTTAAGCCTGTAAAGCCTTTGAGGGAAAACTTTAATGAAGATCTGATCCATTTAAACTCTGATTAAATTACTTTTATAGCAATGTTTCTGTTTTGAATATTGCACATTGATCAGTTTTTTATACATTCTTGTTGCAGATGAGGGAGAACCTCACCCCCCACCCCATTGTGTTAAACTGAATTGAATAAATAAATAAACACATGAGTAGATTCCCTGTAAGCAGGTGGCCTCATTTCAAAGCACTTTGTGAGCTGATGAGTTGGATTACAGGCTTACAAGAACTTGGGAAGATTTTTTTTCCATGCTTTGCACATGACAGTACTAAGAGGAGATCTGAGATCATAGTGCTATATTCTAGAGACTGCTCCAAGAGGGGAAGTGTGGAGGAAAGAAGACTGGAAAGCATGGCCATGATCCTAGAGGGTGATGAGTGCCTTTGAGGTTCATAGAAGTGATTGGGACTTGTAGGTGCTCAGCATCTTACAGGAGATCTTCATTGGATCAGGCCCAATGATCGCCTGAGGTCCCTTCCAGCCCTCCATTTCTGTGATCATCTGCTCCAGCCTACCACAGTGAAGCAGGACCATGTATACTTAGACCATCCCTGATCTGTATTTATCTAACCTGTTCTTAAAAACCTTCAATGGTAGCGATTCCACAATCTCCTTTGGAAGCCTATTCCAGCGGTTACCTATCCTTATAATTAGCTTTCCTATTATCTAACCTAAACTGTCCTTGCAGCAGGTGAAGCCTTCTTGTCAGACATTCAGTGGACATGGAGAACAATTGATCGCTGTCCTATTTATAATGAATCTTTGCATATCTGAAGTCAGTTATCACGTTCCCCACCTCAGTCTTCTCTTCTCAATTGTCCCACATTGTTGGCTCATATTCAATTTGTGATCCACTATAACCCCCAGATTCTTTTCACCAGTACTACACCCTACCCAATATTCCCCGTTTTGTAGCTCTGCATTTGATTTTTTTTATTTCCTAAGTGCAGTACTTCGCACTTGTCTTTATTGAATTTCATCTTGTTGATTTCAGACCAATTCTCCAATTTGTCAACATCATTTTGAATTCTAATCCTGGCCTGCAAGGTTGGTGTCAGTCATAAATTTTATAAGCACACTCCCCACTCCATTATCCAAGTCATTAATAAAAATGGTGAAGAGAATAAGTTTTGAGTATCAGAGGGGTAGCCGTATTAGTCTGGATCTGTAAAAGCAGCAAAGAATCCTGTGGCACCTTATAGACTAACAGACGTTTTGGAGCATGAGCTTTCGTGGATGAATACCCACTTCGTCAGATGCATGTATGTTTTGAGTTATATTAGTCAATCCTTCCTCTTAACTGCCCCCACAATTTCAGTGCTCTGTGTCATTTTATCACCTTCAAGTTGGCACATTCACAGATGCCATAATGGTGAAGAATGGTATTTGTGCATGGCGCTTCCAAGTAGTGCTTTGAAAACTGCCCCTTATTGTCAAATGAGCAATGAACTTCTGGAGTGTGTGTATGTTTGTGTTTGTGGGCATGTGAGGTAAGGATGAGGGAGCATCTAAACTTGGGAGCCCGTAAATATGGATTTGGTTGATTTAGAGCCTTTCCCTGGATCCTTCTATGCTTTCTTTAATGTAAGGAAGAATGTTGCTAGCCTTTCTGGTTGTATAACTTGCAGTCATTGTATAAATCAATGTGTTGCTGCTTGTCTTGGCCTGAAGCCTTACTGCACATGAAACTCCACTAGTAGTAACCCAGGTGTGAAGTGAACTTGCCATAATTTCTTTAATGGGGTGTTTTTGTAACTTTTAAAACCTAATTGTGACCATTCAAAGGTTAACGCCATTAAATAACTAACCCAAAACAAAACATTCAGCAAGAGATATGTTAAAAGGTGATTACAAGTGATGGTTTTACCCAGCTGTGAGATTCTGGTTTGAGCTTCACTCAAGAGACCTGTCTATGTAAGGGAACATTATTAATGATTAACAATTGAGTTAGCTGACAGGATGCTCACCTGGACTTGGTGGTTAGTGTAAGCAAGGCTGAGTTGTGTTTAGTACCATGTCAGCTAGTCATGACCCCGCTTAAAAAAAAAATGCTGAAAAATTCCTCTGGTCTCTCAAAGTTTTTGTCAGAAAACCACAGCCAGAAGCAGCTGAGCTGTGTCACATCAATGAAATTGAACAGCAGCAACAACTATCTCTATATGCTATAGCTTCGATCCTACAACTGGATCTGTGTGGGTCGACTTGGAGCCCCCTTGAAGTCTGCCTGCATCGATTCAGCTGCGGGATTGGAACCTATATGGTATTTCACAAAGATCTTTGTTTCTGTTGTTAGTCTCTTGATGTTTAATGCCAGGAAAGCTGAAAATGTCGTTCATACAGGCAGTCCCTTCCCTAGCACTGTCAACATCTCCACGCTCCTCCTGTCACTGTATATATCTTTGGCTAACCCCGTTGTCTGCAAGCAAGGTTTACCATTGAGAACTAACGAGTGAAGAATCATTGTCTTGGATTTCACTGGGCACCGTCTTGTCACTAGTGGCCACTTTTCCTCCAGCACTGGACAAAAGAGGCACAAAGGGCTAGAATCAAAAGGTGGGACTTACACATCACAGTGCTAAGCATTGCAATGCCTAACTTTTAGCTGTCCTGCTGCCTAATGGAATTCACGGCCCTGATTAGCTGCCCAGGTGCCCTATACAATGCATGGGGAGAATCAGGTGCCCAGAAAGTGGATTCACAGAAGCGAGCCGGGAGCTGCCCATGCTAGCCAGTAGGAAAGGCCAAGGAGAGGGGGGCGGTCTAAGCCCTGCTCCTCAAAGGGAGTTAGGTGCCCAAGTCTGAGTCAGAGGGAGGTGATTTCTTCCATTTGGGAATCTCAGCTATGAGCCGTCTCTTGGAGTTAGGCACCTAAACCCTTTCTCAAGAAAAACAGGAGGAGGTGTAGCTGTATCCCCTTTTACCCTATAAGCCGGCGGTAAGAGCACTCACCCAGCTTGTGGGAGACCTTTGTTCAAATCTCTACTCTGCCTGATGTGGAGCAGGGACTTAAACCCAGGTCTTCTGCCTAATCACTAGGCTGTAGGATATTTTGGGGTGTGGCACTCTCAGTTTCTCCTGTGGGAGCTGCTCCACTTTACATAAATATCCTCTAGACCTGAGTGAGAGACTGACTCTATAGCCCAGTGATGAAGGCACCCAGTTGGGAAATGTGGATTTGAGTCCTTGCTCGATAGCAGACAGAGTGAGGATTTGAGGCCAGGTCTCTCATTCCTGGGTGAGTGCTCTTATCTCTGGGTAGAAGGGAAGTGGGCCATTTTATGAGGGGCCTGATTCAGTGCACGTGCTCTAAGGTGACATCTGAGCAAGTCAACTGGATGGGGTGGGAAAGGTAGAGGAGACTCTAGTTTGTGACTCCTGCAAGGGTTTAGGAGTGAGTGAGTCACTGAGTTGTTTGGCATTGTCAGGACTTTGTGCATGTCCAGCAGTGGAATTTTAGGCACGTAGGGAACTTTACCAGTGGATATGTAGGCCCCTAAAGTCCTTAGGCACCTACAGGGTTAGGTGGCAGCTGAGGAGGGGTTTTATGAATATAGGTGCCTAAGGGGACAGCATCTATGGGTATGTTTACTCTGCAAAAAGAAAACACCCACCTCCCTGCCCTGCAAAGCAGTGAGTCTCAGAGCTTGGGTCAGCTGACTTGGGCTCATGTTAGGGGCTAAAAATGATAGTGTAGATGTTGCCACTGGGACTGGAGCCTGGGGTCTGAAATCTGGCATCTGGGGAGGGTTTCAGACTCTGGACTCCATCTCCAGTGGCGATGTCTGCACAGCTATTTTTAGCTCTGTAGCGTGAGCCCAAGTCAGTTGACCCAGGCTCTGAGACCTGCTGCTGTGAGAATTTATTTATTTTTTTCAGTATAGATATCCCCTAAGTCTCCATTGTGAATCCAGCCCATCTTAGGGAAAATGGAAACTTCTCCATTTTCTGCAAATCTCTCTATCTAAGGTACTTACATGGCTCCTCAGACCATAGGCACTCAAACATTCGCTATCTGTAGTATATTTATCCTCACAACAACCTTGGGCAGTAGGGAAGTGCTATTATCCCCATTCATACAGGTGGGTAACTGAGACACAGCACAATTAAGTGATTTGCCCATGGTCACTGGTCACAAAGGGAGCCTGGGGTGGACCAGGGAATGGAACTTGTGCCTCCTGAATCCTAGCCTACAGTCTTAACCACTGGGCATTAGACCAGTTATACCCTCAAAATAGACCCATTATGTCATTTGTAATTGGGCCAGTTCCTCAGTTTGTCTAAAGCAGCATAGCTCATTTGGAGTCAATGGATTGGGCCCTTTGATTTGCTAGCGATTGTCTGAAATTGGGGGATGTGACCAGCGTTAGGAAGGTCCAGTTGTATTTTGCATCTTCATTCCTGATCTGGAAATGGGACTAAACAGCACATGATGTTTGCAGGTTCAACTAAGTTGGGATGTGAGAACACTAATGATGACAGAGGAATGACAAAAAGTGACATAGTCTGTTAAAATATCGGCAGAAAAATAACAACGCGAAATTCAATGTTGAAAGATGCAAGCCTAATCCATCAAATGAAAATTCACCCAAAGTGCACACTCAGTGTGGGAGAGAAACCTGAAAAGCAGCCATGCTGAAAAAGATTTTGGATGAGTCGTCAGCAACAAACCGATATGAGTTTGCAATGTGTGATGGTAGCAAAACCAAAAAGGCCCACTGCAGTTTTGGTGCTGGATATTCAGATATTCAAATCATAAAATAGGCAAGTGCCAGTACCCCACTTTATAGTTCAGGTGCAGGTGTAGCGGAAATATTGGGCCAAATTCACACCACAATAAAAATTACACACAAAAAACTAGGTAAAAATAACTTTGTTAAGGTTGTAAAGTCAAGCATTCAAAAGTTAAGAAATGCCAGAATTAAGGTTTCCTGGGCACCTTCATTAGGTCCCCTTGTTCTTGTATATTATCATACAGCCATTAATACATGATCATGTCCTCCCTGCTCCCCCCACAGGAGCCCTGCTTTAGTCAGTGCAAAGAATGGATGTGCTCTGATGATGAATCAGGCTCTTCATCCCAGTCCCATTCTCCTCACCTAGACAATCCCAGTCTCCACTCCTCAGGCTGACTTATCCCAGCCCCAATTTCCTTGCCATGCAAGTCCTAATCCCACCTAATCCCTAGCCCAGTTTCCCTCCTGCTTCTCATCATCCCAGGCTTCCCCTGTCCCAGTCTCTTTCTTTACTTCCTCTCACCTGCTGCTCATCTGATCTTAGTCTGCCTTTGCCCACTGGCTTCCTGTTTCAGTCTCTTTGCCCAGTTCATCTTAGTCTCCTCATAGCTCACAGTCATAGAATCATTAGCGTTGGAAGGGACCTCAAGAGATCATCTAGTCCAACCCCCTGTTCAAAGCAGGACCAATCTCCAAATGGCCCCCTCAAGGATTGAACTCATAACCCTAAGTTTACCAGGCTAATGCTCAAACCATTGAGCTATCCCTCTCCCCTAGTCTTCTTGCCCAGCTAGTCCTGGTTTCTGTCCCTGATTCCCACTTTTTTAATCCAGCCAGTTCCACTTCCAGTTCTCCTGGGCAATCTTCTCCCTCTGCATCCCCCAGTCCTCCTCTTGTCTCCTCTGCACTGAAATCAGGCAGCTTTCTCTTCTGTGCTGCTGGACCAGCAGAAGGGGCATTGAGGGCACAGGAGAGACAGACCCCCCCTACTCACAGTTCAAATGCTTGGCCCTGGCCTGGCTTATGGTAGCCCAGAGTTGCAATTGCAGGGTAAATCCTGCTCATCCCCAGGATGGAGCATGCTCAGTATGCATGGAATCTTGGGGAATTTTAGCAGCAATGTTTCAACAGGTCCCTACTGGGCATGATTGAACTGTGATTTTTCAAAGGCTTATAAATTGGCCAAATTTGGGCAGACTTTCAAGGGAATGGCAAAGCTAAAAAAGTTTCCATGATGCAAAATGCACACCCCAGCCAAATTTCAAGGCCCTCTTCCAAATCATGGGTTCTCTACATTTTTCAAAGAAAATATTGCCAGAATTTTTTAACATGAGCAAAACAACGTATTTGGAAAATTTAGGCTCAAATGGTTAAAGTTTGGCAAAGTTAAAAGCAACAGAAAACATGGTCTTATAATGGGAAGTTGTTCAAATTTAATATTAGGTAGTGCTACCAGCCCTGCCTTAAATGATCTTCTACAGTAAAAACCCACCATATTTGCATCTAGTGGAACAGATTCTGATTGCACATTATTTTATACTGCTTCAACTCCACTGACTTAATTGGAGTTAATTATGATGTATATGTGTGTAAGAGACATCAAAATCAGGCCCTGTGACTTTGATGATTTGATGAATTTATGGATCCTACACAATGGTTGCCAGGTATGAACAATTGCTGCCTACCACTCATATGGCCCCAATCACCATTTAGTCCCTACAGGTTTCTACCTTAGCTGACTGGACTGCAGAGGAACCCAATTGGATGGAAATGCAATAGGGTTAATAAAGGTGACAGATTCTAACTGGGATGCAACTCAGCCACATGGGAATATGAGTGAAGAGGGAAATAAATTACCATGTTATGCTGATGAACTGTGAAGGGAAAGTTGTGTGATCTGTGAGTAGTGAAAGAAAAAAGATCAGAGAGAGGTAAAGCCTTCGCAAACCCAAGAACGGCTGAACTGTGTAAGTAATTTTGGTTTATGGTCTAAAACTATTTGTTTTCTGATCTGACAAAAAAGGACATTTATCTATACTGATAGATTTCGAGATATTATACATGAGTACACATACTGTTCGTTTGTCAGCTAACCAAGAAACAGCCAATCTGACAGCTGCCTTTTTCTCTCTGATGGTTTTGCTAGCTGTATGTGAAATTTCCATGAACACCTCGTTATAATAAACGGCAAACAAAAGGAGCTAGTTTCAAACTCATGTAGCAAGTTTTTAAGAATGTTTCCTGAGGGTTTGGATGGCTATGGGGATTTGCAATAGGCTATATAAATTCTTTCATTTCTAGGTTTCTAGTTCAAATTTAGTCCAGGTTGGTAGTAGGTGAAAGTCATTACAAACGTCTGATGGCAGTTGAATGGTTTACATAAAATAAATTGGTGGTTTGAATTCCATTCATAATGTGCAGGTGTCCACTTGGCACAAACCACCATCAGACCCTTATTGGCAATCTCAGGTCAAGGACTGAATAGGCCTGCAGGCTGAACTGCTCTCATTCCTGGAAGTGGTCCTTTCAGTTGCTTCTGAAGTAGGTTGGTGGTGCAGTGTTGGGCAAGCATGCACTGCTGTTTCCTTTGCTCTTCTGGGGAAGGTCACTCATCAGGGTTAAGGAATTCTGGAATCTTTCAAGTTCACTTAATTCATGTACCTTCCCCCACCCCATCTCACTACTTCCAATAGCAGGTTATTGAATCTAGCATCACACAGGAGATGGCATTTTGGATTTTATTTTTAGAAAAAATGAATCGTAGGGGTCAACGGAGATGCATCCACATCAGATCAGAATTTGGCCCCTCATGTCTAGTTTTGTAGCTACAGCAGACAGTAGAGCTAGTCAAAAATGAAAAATTTACATGAACAAATTGTGTAAATTTTGAATATTTGAAAAACGAGGCCCAGCTTTAGTAGACAGCAATACATTGCTGAGGCTAGCAGTGGTAAGAAGTGTGTGCTAAGCTTTCATAAGATTCCATAGGACTAGTCCAGTCTTATGGGGGTCTTCAAAATGCAAGCTTTGGTTTGACCCTAATGTTCTGATATGGATATATTTTTCATTCAGACCCTCTGGAGAGGGAGGGAAGGGATAACAGGGAGGATAGGGTGCTTGATCCCATTTCTGCTGAAGGATAAACAACAGGACAGATGTATCAGATATTACCTGTGTGACAGCCAGAACGAATGCCAGGTACCAAGCATGATGAATATAGAATAACCAACCCGGCTAATCATATTTTTATTTATCAGCTAGAAGGCTTTCTGTGCTGTTCCATGTCAATACAATACTGATGTAACCTAAAGTGAAATTTGTTTTCATATGCTTAAGAGGCTGACAATCCCTCATCCTACCCTCCCGCCCAAATTCCAACTAAACGAAAAAGAGCCGCGAAGTTAAAGTGAAAGAAGTCAGACTCGTAATTTGTTGAGACAGCTAAATGCAGTGCACATCATGGTGTTCATTTCTGACGCGTGGGTAACATCTCTGTGGTGGTGTCAATCTAAAAACCAGTGTGCGTTATAACTCAGAGGCAACATTAACTGGCTTACACTAGCTCTTGATTTTAAGTCCTTCCTTGCCACATTCCAGGGTTAGTCTCTCTCACAAACAGCGGAACACAGAAGCATTTCTTTGAAGCTGCAATGGGAGGAGGACTTGACTTTGGTATGTGGTGGGTTATCCCCACATGCACCATGTGCGATTAGCAGAACTCACATGGTTAGCACCCAGAGCACAATACTAAAAAAGACTTAATTGACTTGGCACTGAGCAATAATGAAAATATTTTCAGGACTCTGTTGCGGGGGGGAAATGAGGAGGCGAGATCTCTGATGGGAAACAGTGTCTGACAAGCAGTAGCCTTCTGCCTAGCTGCAAGACTGTTTTTAATAGCATGGATTTCAGTATATGTTATGGATATTTATAGTGGTTTTTTAATCTTTGCTAGAGAGAGTATATACTGGAAGTGCCCAAATGGCTCTGTACAACCTCATAATAAAAAGTAACCTTTCTCCCATTGCACTACTGCTGTCAGGAACAAAGCCTTGATCTTTCCCAAATGTGGATGTTTCAGATGTGAGGTTTTGTTTTGAGCCCCTCTCTAGCGCTAAGCTTGAGGCATTTGAATTGCCTTGTCTAGGCACTGGGATTTTAAAACCAGGGCAGCCCTTTATTTTAGTTAAAAAAGGGAGGTTTTGGAACAAAATGTTATATTTTTAGGGAAGAGGTGGTGTCAGGGTAGGTTTGAAGCCCGCCATATGCTGTCGCTTTGCACTAGTGCAGATTAGTGCTTGCTCTGGTGATTTTTGTCATCTTCAGAGATGAGCTATTAGCAAATATGCTGTCTGATAATAAGCTGCTGTTAATCTCTTAAATAAAAGCTAGTGACAAACAGAAATGACAATCTGTGGGAATGTTGCTCATACTTTGAAACACTTTTAGAACAAATAAAATTGTCCTGTGCAGGACTTGACAGCATTTCCATCTTAAAAAAAAAAAAAAGTCGGCTACAGTTCTGTTGCAATGGTTTTGTTGTTATATTTATCCTTTTGTATTTCTATTGCACCTAGAGTCTTCAGCCGGGTCATGCCCTCACTGAGCTGTGCAAACAAATAGTAAATGATGGTCCCCATCCCAAAGGTCCTGCAGTTATTGATTAGGCCCCAGGTACTTAAGCATGTGGCTAACTGAGTGTGTGAGTATTCCCATTGACTTCACTGGGACCACACTTGCTTAAAAGGTTGCTAGCTGAATTGGGGCCAGGCTAAGTTGTAAACGGAGGCCAAAACCTTGAGTTCTTCCTTGCAAAATCTTCCTGGCAAGAATGGACCTTTTCAAGTATTTCATAAGAATGTCAAGGCCCGGCGGTATTTTCATATCCTATAAAACAGGACCGAGAAGCCTGCCAGTTGCCAGAGAGGGTACAGAGAGAGCCAGCGGCCTGCCAGCCCTCTTGCTCCTACCACCCTCCACTAGGAAGCTGCTTCAGGGCACTGAGACCCCAGGAGCTTCTTCCCATCTCCCTCACCATGTGAGGGGGCAGCAGCAGCAGGGCTCCTTACTCCCCTGGGCAGATCCACACCAGCAGGAGCAGAGGGCACACTTTTAATCTCCAACACCCTCTTCAGAACTCACTGTCTTTCTGGGCATCATCTGCTCCCCTTCTCTGATTACAAGAACTACAAGCTGCCTTGGCTTTATAAACAGCCACTTTGGTTTTGCCAATAGCTGCAACCCTGAGCCATGCCCATAGCCCTAGTGATTAGCTTCATTAGCTCCCCACCATGCTGCCAATCTGCTGCTTCAGTTTAAAAACAAACCCTAAGGATGTGTACCTTAACCTTAAGCAACCACACAATCTTGTTTGTTACCTTGTCCTTTCTTCCTCCCCTCTGTTTGTTTTTATCATGTGCCATGATGTGTCTATACTTCGACTGTGATCTCTCCTGGGCATGGGTCATATCTACTATTTGTTCTGTGAAGCACTTCGCGCACTTTTTTTGGAACTCTGACAAATAATAATAAAGACGTGGGGCCAAATTCTACTGTCAGTTTCACTGGTGTCAACCCAGAGTAAATTCACTAAGTAGAATTATTCCATATTTACAGGTAGCAGAATTTGGCCCTTGATCCCTAATGGCCTAGGAAAGTCTGAAGTGGGACTAAATCTCCAATATTTGTTATGAACCTGCAAGACCCCCTTCTGTTCTTTTCTGCTATATTTATCATTCTAGCTCCTATGATGCCCTGGCAGTTGAGCGGACTACAACACCACCAGTCACAACTGGTCCCCTCTCCATGGCCTATAGAGCCACGCACAGAAGATTATCGAGTTTTGTTGTTGATTTAAATGGAATGCTCTGTATTAGAACAGACGGCACAGGTTTTACACAAGACCACTGCCACTCCTGAAAGTGTCTCCATCCAATTACTGGAGATGAGTTTTTTGAAAAATGCTGAATTTGGAGCAAAATTGGTCAAAACAGTAACATTGCTATTTTAATTCATTGCACAAGTTGGAGTGGGGTTCTCAGAAAAAACGTCAATGCTACTGTACCTAAGTGTTACCATGTGGAAGGTCAGTGTGAGCTCCTTTGATTAGGTTCCAGATGGAACACCCTGTACGGAAGCAGTATTGCACAAACATAAGCTCTTACCATTATACCCAGCTACAGTTACAATGGGAGGGTTTCAGTGATGCATCCCTGGTCTTTTCCCATATTTGCAACCGTTTATAGTGAGACAAGGTGGAGGGGGGAAGAGGAGTTGCGAGTGCAGCAGGTGTTTCTGGAATAGCTGCTTCCTTTTGTGCACCTCAGCACCATTGATCACTGACACTTGCTGGCAGCACAAGCGGATGGCGTGACAATGGTAGCTACACTCCAGTAGCCTCAGATGCAGCTGTAGCTCTTCAGTGGTTTTCTATTTATACTGTTTTGTTTTAAGGCAAAGATTTTTATGGATCTGTGAGTATGTAAAAGCCAACTTGTAAATATTATTGAGGCAGAGTAGGAAGCAAAAGATGTGCTTGGGGTGGGGAGGGTGTGTTCTGGGCTCTTACAGCACGTCTCTGGGTGGTGTGGCGGAAGGCATGAAGCTGAAAGCCAGATAAGTGTAACCATCCCAGACGTGTAGTGATCTCCTAGAAATGCCCCAGCTGAAAAATAAAGAAATGGACGGGTGCATTGTTGACATGGCTATGGCATTACTGGCATCCAGTAAGACGCTCCACTGCTGTGCATTGTTCCAGGTTACTTAGTTCTATATACTGAAAGTCAAAAACTAATGTTTTCCATCTGCTTAGTCATATCTTGCATCTCACACTGTGTTTTATCCAAGCATCTTACCTTTTACCATACACATTTCTAGTAACCCCGTCCATTCAATATTGAATGGTGTATCTTGTAGCTCCCCAAGACTGGGTAATTTAAGCTAAATGTCCCAATTTTAATTTCCAAGATTTTTCCTAATGGGGATGCAAAATAGTATAATCAATGTAGCAGCACAATTTTCTTGGCTTGGCACAGGTGCCTTGGCCCTGAAATTGGATCTGCTAGTGTGTCACCTTATGCCTTTTTGTAGTCCAAGGGGATCCATATGGCGCAGGGTCCTCACTAGCATATCTGATTGCAGGATCATTAAAAACAAACGAACAAGTTCTCCCTTCTCCCTCAATCAATGCAGAATGTAGGTAATATGAGGTAACCATAAGAGGCTAGTTTGTAGGTCATGAGCTCTTTGGTGTAATCAGTTGCAGCCATTTTTACCTAGGGAAACATCAAGTGGAAGCTTACGTCACAGTAGGAGAACCAGAAAAGTTCTTGGGGTGTGATCCTGCAATTCTTATACAATAGTTCCACCGAATGTAATGGGTTTACTCATGTAAATTAAGGACTGCAGGCTTGGGTCCTTAGTGATAGGCAATGGAAAACAGAAAGTGGTAATACTTTCCTGAGTACTTGGGGTATGTCTACGCTGCACAAATCTCATGCCAGTGTGTAGAGTACAAACAATATGTGCCCCCTTAGTAGGAGTATAAACAGCAGTGTAGCCAGTGAGGCACTGCTTAGGCGTGTAGAGTACAGACACACCAGAACCTTAGGGTACACGGTGTAGACAGATCTCTCCTCACCCAAGCAGTGCTCCCCTCTCTATATTGCTGTTTTAGGCAGTGTAGTGTCCCGCGGCCTATCCGCTGCTGAAATCTTTCTTTGCTGCAGGGAAAAGCTCTGGCAATGGGGAAAAGCTCCAGAGCCTTTGCCCTCTGCAGGGAGCTGTCAGAGCCTCTCCTTTTTTCCTCCCTGCTGCCAGAGCCTTTCACTGCCATGAGTAGATACTGGCCACAGTGTGGACACAGACTGCCTTTTACTGCAGCACATAGCTACAGGTACCCTATGCGCCTCTGTCAGTGATGTGCAATGTTGACATACCTTTCGAAGAATAAAAATTTGCAGGATTTCGTCCAGGCAGCGTGTACAAAGGGAGAGTATCTGACAACTGCAAATCTACCAATACAAAGATATGGTATACTTCAAAGTAATTACTACTGGGTCTTTTCCTGTGGGTATGAGTACACTTGGAGATGGGGGTGCGATTCCCTGCTCCAGGAGACATACTCACACTAGCTCTCATTGAGCTAGCTAGCACACTAAAAGTAGCGTGTAGCTTCAGCAGGGGGACAGGCTATCTCCCTCAAGCACTCAGGGTGGCTAGCCTGGGCTGCTGCCCAGACTGCCATGGCTACAGTCTGTTTGTAGTGTGCTAACTTGATGAGAGTGAGTGTGTGTTTCTGAGCTGGGAACCACCTCCCTCAGCTCCGAGCACAGCCATGCCCAGAGTGCGTGCGGCAGGAGGTAGATGCAATTTCTTACTTCCTTTTATTTGTAGGTTTGTGTATGACATTTCACTTTTATTCCTGTGTTTGGTGTTTCTGTGCCTTTGTTTTCTTTTCCTCTCTTTCAGGGAGGCTGGTGGTTCAGACTTTGTGATTAAGTTTGGCATTGCCTGACTTTCCTTTCCTTTTTCTTCTCTGCCTCAGTGTGACTGGGATTTGTTTTTTCCTGCCTCCATATTGTATTGTATTTGTCTTTTACAGTCAGCATCTTGCTATGCTTCTGATTTCAATAGGGCATGATTAGACACACTTCCCCTTTGAGATATAGTTTGTAGATTCTCTGCAGTGATTCTCTGTCTCTGGTCCTATTCCTCCTCTTCCATCCCCAGGAGAGAAATGGTAGAGAGAACAAGACTTCCCCAGGCCCTGATCTTGACTCAAGCACACACACAGAATGCAGCTGTGTGCCTTCTCACATGCAGAGATTATAAAGCTAGAAGGTACCATTGTGATCATGTAGTTTGATCGCCTGCATAACTTGGGCTGAAGAAATTACTCCTGTTTGAATTAGAGCATGTCTTTTAGAAAAACATCCAATCTTGTTTACAAAATTGCCAATGATGAAGAATCCACCATTACCCTTGAAAAGTTGTTCCAATTGTCAATTACCCTCATTGTTGAAAGTGTCTGTCTTACTTCCTGTCTGAAAATAGGAAGTTACTATGTCACTAGGAGGTTGGTGAAGCACTGGAATGGGTTACCTAGGGAGGTGGTGGAATCTCCATCCTTAGAGGTTTTTAAGGCCTGGCTCGACAAAGCCCTGTCCAGGATGAATTAGTTGGTGTCGGTTCTGCTTTGAGCAGGGGTTGGACTAGATGACCTCCTGAGATCTGTTCTAACCCTAATATTCTATGAATTGATCTAGTTTTAACTTCCAGCCATTCCAGCATCAAGAAGCACGGCCACATCACATCCCATCCTCAAGCAGCTCTTCAGGCTCCACATTCACTTCAGTTCAAAATGTTCCTCCATTGGTTGAACCTTGCACTCTTTATCCAGACAAAGTCTCACTGAAGTGAGTGGGAATTCATCCTGCAATGCTTATGCAAACACAGCTTTCTCATTTGTAAAGCGGTTGTGAAAGCCCACCTCAGACCCCATGGACTGTCTCCTCCCCACTCTTTGAGAAGCAGCCTCTATTCACACCATCTCAGCACCTCTGGGTTGTATCTACCCTGAAAACCTTAGGGACATCTCTCACAATAACACTATAATGGGTGCAACACCACTCATCATTAGTAATGGTGGGATTGCTCAGGTAGTTTGACTGCAGGCATTTTTGTACTATGCTGTGTACATGAGCTCTGAATTTAGACAAGGTCTTGGTGTAAGAAACTTCTCTGTGGTTCTTGCCATTGGGACAAAACTTCCCATACTGCCAAATCCATCCATCTGTCCATGCACACACTTATATGACAGTCCTCACCATAATATCTGTGTGCTAAATCTGCAATTTAGCTCCTTTCATAATCCACACAAAAATGCTTTATTCCTTGCATTTCTTACTCCCTCCCCATAAATAATTAATATAGGTGATCACTATAAAGTGTTAGGGATTCAATTACTGTGATATGTGCTGTGCAGAATAAAGCTGTAGTATAAAATACAAGGAGGAAGAACAGTGCCTCCAGAACAGCAGGGGGAGCACTTGTAGAGGGTGCAGTGTCCGTCTTGTCCTGAAGGGGGCCAGCGATAATAGCTGACATAGTGGATGATAGCTAGGAGCATGGCCCTGCACTTCCTTGATGTTGTTGGGGAAGTTCTATGTGACCTCTCCCTTTTGTGCAGGGACTGATTGCAACTGTTCCCTCTGTCTTTGGTGATAACAAGTTTCTGTCTATATTTTAGAGGATCAGTGAAAATAATGAAGCCAAAGCAAACAATTTACAGAAATAGCTCTTTCCGTTAGGAGCACAAGTGGCACAGATTTCTCTGTTTTCTTGGTCCCTTACCAGATATGTCAGATTTATTTCCATATGGCATCTATATCTCTCAGTACACCCACATTGAATGTATGCTCTGACATACCAGTGGCTGTACAGAACCACAGACACATGTTTAGAATTCCTTAGTCAACTGCACAGGGGGCTGTGAGGCCTGAAAGAATGAACACAGACATATGGCACTGTTGAACTCGTTGCCTGGAGAAAGAGAGAATTAAGCAGAAAGAGAGGCACTAAAACAGCATGAAAATCTTTGATTTAAACCCACTTATAACAGGCTCCCTTCTCTGCCCTTTGGACCACCATAAGCAGGCAGGCTGCTTTTGAGTTTATAAGCATCAATATGTTATTTAGCAAGTCCCCTTCACCAGTTCAGCCTTGTGCAGCAAAATATAACTGGAAGGAAACTGCCCCCTTAGTCCACTATCCAGTGAGGGAGAGGGCAAGACCTCACGATCCTGGAATTCTGCGTCTCATGGCCCCTGCCAGCCTCTTCCCCTAACATTTCCTTCCAGTTCTTTAATTGTTCTCAGCTGATGGGTTGATTGCTTGTCTGCATCCTGCCTAATTAAGCCATTGAGCACCCATCCCCCAATCAAGTCCACTCCAGAGGGGGATCACTAGTACCTTAGTGACCAGAGTGCTGGGTCAGATCTAGGCTCCTACCACTCTGTTGCACCACTAGAGAGGGGAATTGGAGCGAGGGCTGTTGCACCATCCTTTAACTCTCAGCTTTGCACCTAGATCTTGTTGCAAGCATTCTGCTGAGATACATCCCACTGAAGCCAATGCGAGTCTTTGCCTTTCGTCCCTGACCAGGGAACAAGTGTGTGATGCTGTATGATTAAAGATGACCATTTATATCATTGATATCGCCAGTGTGTTACAATTGCAACAACTCTTGCACAAAGTGTATCATGTAAGGTGTCAATAGAAAAGTTACAATATGCCAAGTATGATAATCATGATTAAATCCATATATCCTCTTTGTATCTGAAGTTATGAAAATTGACTATGTACTTGTATTTTAAACATGTATTCCTGGGTAACACTCTCAGAAAAATTGACATCAGGGCTCGATAGCTATGTGTTGATGACCCATTAAGGACACTCCGTTCTCGCAATAGGCCATAGAAAAAACTCATCCCCCCCAGATCGCTCTTTCTGAGGATGCCTCAGACAGTGAGGAGCCAGTGGCCCCTCCTATGATTCAGCAAAACATGTAGGAGGTATATAATATGCTCATGTGACCCTGGGCTCCATCTTGGGCCAGTAACTTTCCACACACAGGGGCTGTGGGCTTTGTTTGGGACAGTAAATTTCCATGCACATAGCAGAAGATATAAAAGACCCCTGTGATATCTCCATTTTGCTTCTTTCCTGCTCCTAATTCTCTGGACTGTGGATTTACAAATAAAAGGAGTATCTTGATCTATGGGCTGAGGGCCTTCCAGTCTTTTGGAGACTTTACAAGCCAGGAGCCTATTCCATCACTGCTACAGACCTGATCTAAGGACTTTGCAATCATTCATATGTATATGATTTATTAACCATTTTAACTCTATTATTAATACATCTTTAGTTCATTTACTAAGGATTGACTTGACAGAATGATATTTGGGTAAGATTTGAGCTATACATTGACCTAAGGGGAAGTGTCTGATCCCTTGGGATTAGTAAAAACCTCATGTATGGTGAATTAGATTTTCAGTAACCCCTCACCATATTATATCTGTTTGTTTGGATGGGAGCCAAGGGCTGGAACACTTAAAGGGGTCAGGGTTTGGCTTTTGGTTAACCAATGTGGTGTTGCAGAAGTTCTTTTGTTACTGGCTTGGTGCATCTAATTATAGAATAAACCACCACTCTTAGGTATTGTCTGTCCTATTTCTTGCAGTCTTGCCCTGAATGAGGCATTCTCAGTTTGGCCCATCCCAAGCAACCATGGATAAATTCATGGTGGCTAAGTCCATAAATGGCTATTAGCCAGGAAGGGTAAAGGATGGTGTCCCTAGCCTCTGTTCATCAGAGGATGGAGATGGATGGCAGGAGAGAGATCACTTGATCATAGCCTGTTAGCTTGACTCCCTCTGGGGCACCTGGCATTGGCCACTGTTGGTAGACAGATACTGGGCTAGATGGACCTTTGGTCTGACGTGGTACGGCCGTTCTTACGTTGAGTCACAAGGTGTTCTCAGAATAGTAGATCTTGTGTATCTAGAAAGTATCCCTCTTCTGTAGTGCTACCTCATGGCCAAAGGCCACAAAACTACCAGGTGAATTATCCCAGACCAGGGCCGCCTGGGGGGGGGAGTGAGGCAATTTGCCCGTGGGGGCTCTGCGAGCCCTGGTCCAGTGGTGGTCCGGGTCTTCGGTGGTGGGGGGTCCTTCAGTGCTGCTGAAGATGCAGAGCAACTGAAGGGCCTCCCACCGCCGAAATGCCCCCCGAGCCCTGGCCCAGCAGCAGTCCAGGTCTTCGGTGGCATTTCAGCGGTGGAGGTCCTTCAGTTGCTTTGGGTCTTCAGGGGCATTTCGGTGGCGGGGGGCCCTTCAGTGCTGCCGAATATGCGGAGCGACTGAAGGGCCCCCCACTGCCGAAATGCCACCAAAGACCTGGACTGCCACTGGGTGATTACAGGCGCTGCAGCTCCTTTGCTTTGCCCCAGGCCCCCTGGTGGCAATTTAATGAAGGTTTCCTTTGAGGAGCAAGGTGTTTTTGAGATTGGTCAAGGGCCTGAAGGAAACACTTCTTATCCACAAAGAGGATCACCTGGCAGTTAGAGTGCAATTAAGGGCATTTCTCTAGTTTGGGGTGATTAAATTTTGAGCTTTCTATCACAGTTGGCCATAATTATATTTCTTTTACATTCTATTTCATTGGTGGTATTACCAGTATATTAGCAATTACTGGGTATGGTCCCACAGGCCTTCTCAGAAATGGATAACAAGTTTCTCATGGCAAAGAGTGAGATTTTCGAGCTGTGTGGATAACTTATATAGGCTGAAGTAGTCATGCTCCCAGTATAGGACTTACCGGTATGTCAGAGCTCAGTCTTCCTACCTTTCAAGTTTGAAGGTAATTTTGGTGTGTGCCCTAGTAGTTGAAGACGATGTTGCTAGGTGTGATGTTAGATTAAAAGGATTTGGGGGGAAGGTTCCACTTCTTTCCTAAAGAGGAAGAACAGAGTGCTTGTGAGTTGAGAAGTGGAGAGGGGGTGGCCAAGAATGAGGTAGCGCCAGTGAGCTGAGGATGGTGTCCCACTGAGTAAGAGATGATGACTAACATGGGCTAGGAGATACAGTGGATGTGTCTGAGAGCTATGATCACAGTAAGTGACAGCAGACCCAGGCATATTTATTGTGTGGTTACATGGTGTTGCTGAGGCACATACCCAACATGCTTAGGAGCCTGACTTCTTTAAGCTTTAATAATTTGTCTTTAAAAACATTTGCTGTGCAAAATACCACAAGGAAACAGTTGTTTTTGCCATTTAACCCCCACCCCCTGCCCACACCTTACCTCTTGCTACTTTTGGCTGAAAAGTCTTCTTAGCTGGGACTTTTATTTCCTTCTACCCTTCTATAAATCCCAAATGAACCTACATAGGTAGCTGTTCTCTGCACAACCTGTATCCAGGCTGATAACTTTCAGCATGATTGATTTTTAAAATCACTGAGATTTTTAAATCTTTAAAAATTGGGTTGATAATGAAATAGCACAAGCATGTACGGACCAAATCAGAAAGGCTAAGGTACAAACTGCCTTACTACTAGCAAAGGACATAGAAGGCAATAAAAAGAGGTTCTATAAATACATTAGATGTAAAAGAAAGATGAAGGAAAGTATAGGCCCATTACTTAGCGGGGAAGGTGAGTGAGTAACAGATGACACAGAGAACGCTGAAGTGTTTAATACCTTCTTTGCTTAAGTCTTAACTAAAAAGGTTAATTGTGACCAGATGATTAATACAATTAATATTAACAACAAGGGGGAAGGATCTTGGGCCAGGATAGGGAAAGAATAGCTTAAAGAATGTTTAGATAAATTAGATGTATTCAGATTGGTAGGAACAGATGAAATTCACTCTAGGATATTTAAGGAGCTTGCTGAAGCAATCTCAGAACCACTAACGATTATCTTTGAGAACTCATGGAGGCTGGGGAAAGTCCCAGAAGACTGGAGAAGAGCAAACTGAGTACCCATCTTCAAAAAAAGAGAAAAGGAGGATCCAGGGAATGATAGACCAGTCAGCCTAACTTCAATACCTGGAAAGATACTGGAATAAATGACTAAACGAACACTTTGTTCAAGTCTAGAGAATAATACGGTGATCATGGATTTTTCAAAAACTAATTTCAAACCAATTTAATTTCCTTCTCTGACAGGGTTAATGACCTAGTGGATGCGGGTGGGGGGAAGCAGTAGATGTGATATGTCTGGACTTCAGTTTTCACACAGTCCCACATGATGTTCTCACAAAGCCAACTAGTGAAATATGGTCCATATTAAATTACTGCAAAGTGGGTCACAACTAGTTGAAAGACCATACTCAAAGAGTCATTATCAATGGTTTGTTGTCAAACTGGGAGGACATAACTAGTAGGGGCTTGCAGAGGTCAGTCTTGGATCTGGTATTAGTCAATATATTAATTGATGACTTGGATGACAGAGTTTGTACATTACATCACATCAAGTGGGGAGGGGTTGGAATAATTTTTTAGAGCAGGATTAGAATTTAAAATGATCTTCATAAATGAAGGATTGGTCTGAAATCAATAAATTGAAATTGAATAAAGACGAGTGCAAAGTACTACACTTAGGGAGGGAGGAAACAAGTCAAATGCACAACTACAAAATAGGGGATAACAGGCAAGGTGGTAGTTGTGACAGGTTCCCCCCAGGTGCCACCTGGAACTGGGATACCACTGATTCCTCTAACTCACCCTCCTGGGCTCCTTCTCACACTGTGCTGTTGTGACAAGCTGTAGACCCGCTCCTGCTCCTACACTTCCATCAGCATTCACACAGGTAGGGACACACCCAGCTGCAGTTACATGCAGGCTGACCAGCCACTGCATGAACCAACGATTGCGAGGCTACAGCCAAAATAACCACCAGCTTTCCAGCCTAGGACCCCAGAGCTGTACCATCCTGACGTGGTCAACCCCCTGACCAGTATGAATTTATTATCCAGTTCACCTCCCCCTCAATGTGGAGAGGAAATGCAACAGCCTTTGCCCATTAAGCTAAGATTTCCAAGCACTTCACTCCATACTCACTGGTTTAGATTAAAACATAAAATATGTTTATTAACTACAAAAAGATAGATTTTAAGTGATAGCAAACAGATCAAAGCAGATTACCTAGTAAAAAACAAAAATGAAAACTTAGCTTAACATACTAGAAGGATAGGATTTGAATTAACAATCTGTCACCCTGACTGATGAGAATCTGCAAGCCTGCTTGTATCAAGGCACAAGCTGCACTTTCTTTGCAGCTTTGGCTCCCCACCCCCATTCCAGGTCCTTTTCTTTTGGAGCATCTCCTGAGTGTTCAGTTGTGGGGAGTGAAGAACAATAGATGATGTCACTACTAGCCTTGTATTGCTTTGGCATAGGGCGGGAACCCTTCTTTTCAAACTTGGTTCCCAGAACAATTTTTGGAAAAATACGGACATCTCAAAATGGAGTCCAGAGTCATGTGGCCTGGTCACATGCCCTTGCAGAGTCATAGCAGCCATTACTTACAGGCTGGCCAAAATGTCCACAGGAAGGCACACCAGGTAGGGGGGGATAAGCTTTGCCTAAGGTCTATGGTTTACCCTGAATGGGCCCTTCACAGCCTGCTATCTAGACTGGAAGCATTTTGCCTAGTGAGTGTCACTCAGGTGTGACTACATGTGAAAAAAGAGAGCGTTGCAGTGGATCACAAATTGAATGAGTCAATAGTGTGACACTGTTTTCAAAAAAGACAAATGTCATTCTAGGATGTATTAACACAAATGTCATATGTAAGACCTCAGAGGTAATTGCTCTCTCTCTTTGGCGCTGTTGAGGCCTAAACTGCAGTAGTATGTCCAGTCTGGGGCACCATAGTTTTAAAAAAAGATATGAACAAAATGGATAGAGGCCAGAGGAGAGCAACGCAAGTGATAAGTTGAGAAAACATGATCTATGAAAAAATGTTGAAAGAAATGGCCATGTTTAGTCTAGAGAAGAGAAGTCTGAGGGGGAGATAAGAAGTCGTCAAATATATTAAGGGCTCTTATCAAGAGGATGGTGATCAATTGTTCTCCGTGTTCACCAAGGGTAGGACATGAAGTAATTCGCATAATTTGCATCAAGGGAGATTTAGGTTAGATATTACGAAAAACACTCTATTAGGATAGTTAAGCACTGGAACAGGTTACCGAGGGAAACTGGAATCCCCATCATTTGAGGTTTTTAGCAGCGGTTCTCAAACTTCATTGCAGTGACCCCCCTTCTGACAATAAAAATTACTACATGATCTCAGCCGGTGGGGTAGGCGGGGGGGAGGGGCAAAGGCCGAGCCCCACCACGCAAGGCTGAAGCCCTGCAGCCGCATGCCCCAGCAAGTCTAACACTGTCCTTGGTAACCCCACTTCCAGTTTGAGAACCATTGGGTTAGACAACACCTGTCAGGGATGGTCTAGGTATACTGAATCCCACCTCAGCACGGGGAGATGATCCCTACTAGACTAGATCCCTACATTTTTGTGATCTGTGAAAGCTCTAAGAAGACTTTTCATAGCAATATACCAGCAGAATGCCCTGGCACTGTTCTGACACAAGTGCCTTTGTGCAGAGAACATGAGGGAGTCTGATAACTTGGAACTAAAGCTAAGCCCTTGGGAGGTGCATCGCTGGCCTGTATTTCTAAGATGGGAATCTTTTGCTTGGGTCCTTCTCCTGCTTTCATTCAAGAAAATGGGACAGTTTCCCACTGAAGCTGATGGAACAGATTCAGCTATTAGATGCACAAAGAACTCTGCCATACTCCACTTCAGTGATTTCTGAGGCCAAGTAGAGTTTTATTTGCTTCAGCCTGGGGGTGGGAATAGGGGAAGGGAAGCCCCTACAACAATGTCCTTTTATCTTAAGAAATATTAAAGTTCATTTTTTCCCCACTGTGGTGGTTGGAGCTGTTGGTGCAACAGATCTGAAACTGAAAAGGGAAATGTACTGTAATTCTTTCACCCTCAGGGTGTTTTTATAGCTAGAAAGTTTGGAGTTCGGGTATAGGATTCCTGGTTCATGGTGAAAGAGTAATAAACTGCTGGTATTCTTTGTTATGAGACATGTAAAGTGATTACAAAGCAGGAGGAAGCAGACTGCTGCACTCTCCTTTATTTTTAAATCCATTTTTTTTATAAAAAATAAGCCAGCAAGACAAGTTGCTTGGCCGCCTTGAGGGGAGGGGGATTATTGTATGCTGGGGGTGTGTTGTGAGGCATGGTGCCAAAGGCTGAAAGGCTTTAACCACCTGCTCATTGTAATAATCTCCCAGAAATGCACTGCCTGAGGTATTGGGTTCCTATTATGAAATTATAATTTGGGGGGAAATGGAAACTAAAGGTCACTCCTGTGCATTTACTATGGATTAATGGCTTAGAGCTTGCTCTGACATCATTAACAGCCAATCAGATGTCTCTCAGTGTCCAAAGTTCTAAAGCCTTGTTTCTTTGTGGAATCTGCTTGTGCTGTGCCTATTTTCAGTCAGTGCAGTCAGCCTTTCACCTCTGTGAGAACTAATAGCACCGTCAACAAGCAAACCAGTGTGCAAGTTTCCCCAAAGGCCTTAATAATACACTTGTAACAGCCTTTTCACAGGGCCAGGCTTGAGAAGAGAGAACTTTCAAATTTCAGCGTGACCAAAAGCAAAGAATTGTATCTGGCTGTGATTACTTGGGCGTGTATCGCTGTAGTCTCCAGGGGTGGCCCTTGCAAGCAAAAATGGAAATGTGCACCACTCTTCATTATGACTATTGTAAGGCCATGTCTATCTTAGACAGCTTACAGCAGCACAGCTATACCTACGCAGCTGCCCTGCTGTAAGATCCCCTGTGTAGCTGCTCTATGCTGACGGGAGAGAGCTCTCCCGTTGACACAATTAACCGTCCTCCAAAGAGCCATGGTAGCTATCTCCGCAGGAGAGCGTCTCCCACTGACATAGTGCTGTCCATGCTGGTGCTTCTGTCGGTGTAACATACCTCACTCAGAGGTGTTTTTTCACCAGAAAAAAGTGCTAGTGTAGACATAGCAGTAGTGCTGCAGAGGTATACATATTCTTGGGTTTTAAGCTCATTTGCTGTGTGTGCCCTTCGAGCAGCGTGCATGTGTGACTGATGAAAAATCAGACATTTGTATTTACAATGCATTGTTTCCCCAGTATAAAGGCAGACAAAGAACACCCATGAACCTAATAATATCTTAATTGTAAGGATCACACTAGTTTAAAATTTAGCACGGGACAAAAAGCTGGGATGTGGGGCAGTCAGAAAAATTTTAATAGAATTAGTTTTTCCTTGGAAAATATTTTCCAGTGAAATCCTTCGTGTTTTTTTTTCTGACTAGCTTTCATTTAAAAAAAAAAATCCTACAATTTAATTTGTTTTCTAAGCTCACAGTTATGATGATACATGGCTAACTAGGGCCCAGGAAGCTACTGCTAGCTCACTGCACTTCTGTCTTACATGAGCACCTGGTCACAACACAGTGAGCAGCTGTAGGCTGTCCATTCAGAAAGCTGCAGGATAGCTCCTCTTGATGAATGTTGCTTATCCTTCCCCGTTCTTCTTTCGCAAGGGCCAAGTCAGAGGGTTGTTCAACTCAAAGCTCTTAGAATCCATTAGTTATTTTAATGCTGACAAAAGGAGACTGACAATCTATTTTCCCATCTGTGAAATGAGGATAATAATATTTACCTCGCTTTAAGCACTCTGAGATCTAAATATGAAAATTGTTGTACAATAGGTATTTATTTGGATATTTTTATTGGTGGTTTTGTGATGGGGACACCTGTCCACTGGAAACTGGATTGGGACCGCCAATCTCATTTCAGATAGGCCACAGAACAGCCATTAGATGGTAGCAGTTTTGTCACTATCTATAATAACTTGGGACTATTTTATGATTCTATTGGAATGGTGAAATGGAGTGAAAGGGTCTATATCAGTGGTTCTCAAACTTTTGTACTGTTGATCCCTTTCACATAGCAAGTCTCTGAGTGCGAACCCCCCCTTATAAATTAAAAACACATTTTAATATATTTAACATCATTATAAATGCTGGAGGCAAAGCGGGTTTTAGGGTGGAGGCTGACAGCTCATGGCCCCCCATGTAATAACCTCGTGACCCCCTGACAGATCCCAACCCCCAATTTGAGAACCCTTGGTTTATATCCTATGGTCAATTGCTCTGAACTATGTAGTTCCCAGATTAAAGCGCTTAGATCAGCTATTGTATGTAAAATAAATACGATTTTTAAAATGTTTAAGAAGCTTCATTTAAAATTAAATTAAAATGCAGAGCCCTCCCGGACTGGTGGCCAGGACCCAGGCAGTGCGAGTGCCACTGAAAATCAGCTCGTGTGCCGCCTTCAGCACGTGTGCCATAGGTTGCCTACCCGTGGCTTAGATCATATTTCCCCTAGCAATAAAGGGCAGAGTGCCCCCTGATATGTATTGTGTGCTACCTTTATCTTTCAATTAGACCTAGCATTTTCTGCATATGGTGATTCTTAGGTTGGCATTTCTAAGTACCTTGTTGGAAACTGATGTTATTTTGTCATGTTTCCAGTGAATATTTCAAATTAATATATTTCATAGCCATAGAAGTTTTTATTTTACTTACTAGGTCTGTAAAGTAAGACATTAGTACAGCATTTCCAATATTTTTACAGATGTCAGAAATCTCTAACAATTTCTAACTTGGCTTATGTAATGCAGGAGTGTAAAGATGCTGAAGCGCTTAAGTGTTTGCAGAGTCCTGATCTAACTCAGTGCTTAGGACTGTCCTCTCTCTGAGTTTCTAAGGGGTAATTTATTGTGAAGCCGGGAACCCTTCAATCGCTGAACTCCAAGTGCTTGAAATTCACAGCCTGTGTGACTGAGACTAGGAACAAAAACCAATTTAGAGCCGCTTAAGGGAATGTGTGAGGTGGCGGTGGTTGGTCTCTGAAAGTGAGTGAGCAAAGCTGACAAGTGAAAGTGAACTCAGAGCCAGTTTACACCAGCGAGTAAAGGTCCTAATCTATTGGCCCAAAGCAGAGTAGGCCCAGACTGTCCCGAGGAACTTCTAATAAAGCTGTGCTGCTACTTGAGATTAATAAATGATTGTTGGTGCCATGAGACAAATCTCATGCTACTTTCCATTCCAGCACTACAAATCAGCTGTTAGTTGATTGAAAACATTTTGGTTCTAACTTAAATCTGTTTTGAGTACCTTATAATATACACATATTTGGGGCTTATACTTTGGGTTTCCTCAGGATATTGAAACATCTGTTCCAAAAATGCATGCAGGGAGTGGGGGAAATGTTTTATCTTTAATACCAAACATACCAGGAAAAAATGCGAACAGAATTAGATTATCCAAAAGTTTAGGAGGCTGGGGAAGCCAAGAGGGCTTTTGATCCATTGTTTGACTTTGCTGGATAATGTATTACACATGCACTTAATTCATTAAACAAAACTAGAGAAGGACAAGATGATAATTTGGTCAGTTGTCCGTTTTCAGTGACTCCTACAGGCTGAAGAACTTGTTGTTTTTTATAATTAAAGTAGATCATAACAGGAGAGGAGCTCTGCAGTAGTAGTGGCTGTTGTCAAGGATCTTCTCATTACGTGGTGGTAGAGAATCACATCACGGGGGATAGGAAACCAGAAGGGGTGAGGAAAATGAGGATGAGAGAATAAACATATTTAGAAGGAGGGCACATCCCCAAAAAGGCTCCTGGCCAGCCACACACAAGGGTGTTCTGGTCCTCACCTCCATTGCTCTACATACGGTCATTTCGACTTGATTAGGAGGGAGAGTCTGTACTGATAGAAACCCATAAAAATGGAGGGTTGGGGGTTCTTTACAGAGCTCATTGGGGCACAGAACTTCCTGCAGATGATGAGTGAAGAGTGGACAGGGGACTCCCACCTGAGATATCCCTCTTCATGTGCTGCTGCTTTACTTACTGATGGGAATGCTGAGAACCTCAAGGACATCTCAGCCAGCTACCAGCTCCCCACACTGCTACCACATCAGATTTTCCTGTCTTATGAGCCCCTGCTTCACCAGCCATTGAGGAGAAGGAAAAGGGGGAGCTCTTGGGAGCAGGGCTGACCAGGAAAAGGGAAAAGAGAGGGTGCTTTTTCTGAATAGAGAAGGGGAACTTGTGCTTTGCTGTTCTCCCTTTTACTTAAAAATAGAGCTGGTCACATTTTTCTCTTCCCCCAAGGAAAAAGTCTTGCTGGAGAAAAAAAGTTTGTTGAAATTTCCATGGAATTTTTTGACGTTTTGATGAAAAGAACTTTTCAATTTGGGAGTTTTGGGTTTTTCAACAAAAATGCAACATTTTCCTTGATGAGCTGATACTTCACGTGGAAAATTTTTTTGTTTACGAACTGCCCCAATTTTCCATCAAAAAACAGTTCTGAGAGAGAATTTTCAACCATCTCTACTTCAAATCCTGATTGTCTTGATAGCCAAACACTTGGGAAGAATATCTTATTTTTGCACATATTGGAGGCAATCTTTGGGGAATCTTTGCAAAATTGTTCAGAAGGTATATTATTATAGCCTCCGTCCAAAACAAGGTTCAGTTTTGATGGGATTCATCTCCCTCTACAGTGTGCTTTTGCATTTAGATTGCACTTAGGTCCATGTTATAATAACCCTGCGAAGTCTTCAGGACTCCTCATAACAGTCAGTTACTAAGGAGAAGTGGCAGTACACAGACGTCCCCACACTGTTTCTAGACCTGTGATCTACTGAACTACAATTAACTAGATGACAAAGGAAAATCTAGGAGGCTTCCAAGTGCTGCCTTTAGAACCATGCTCCAAAGACACTTGGCATAACTCATCATTGCATTATCTTGGGGATCAATCAGATGAATTCTCTCTGATCTGCAAGCTGAGGAAGGGGAATGTGGAATATCTCAGATACTGCGTGTTGTTAAAAACACCACTTTTTATTTTAGTGTTATGGTACATTTATATGGAGAGGTGTAGTCTGCACATGGGACTGGGAGATAGGAACTCATGAGTACTAGCAAGGGCTTTCACGCTTACTCAATCTGTTGCCTTGGGTTCTCTGTCTGGGGTTATTATTATTATTACATCCTTTCTGCAGCAGTGTTGACACATAAGGTGGCTGCTGGTCTCTTCTATACCTTTCTGTTACTAGGTGCTGTTTCCATCTGCTCAGTGGTGTGGAGGTGGACTATTCTGCCAACCCTGCTAAGGACCTGTCAACACTTGAAATGCTGCAGCTGTGCCACTGTAGCATTTCAAGTACAGATGTTACCTATCACTAAAGGCGAGGTTATCCCATCGCTGTAGATAATCCATCCTCCTGAGAGGTGGCAGCTAGGTCGATGGAAGAATTCTTCTGTCAACCTAGTGCTGTCTACACCAGTGGTTAGACTGGCTTAACAACATTGCTCAGAGGTGTGGAATTTTCACATCCCGCAGTGCTGTAGCTACGCTGATGTGAGTTCCATGTAGACGAGCCTTTAGTGGTATTCTTAAGGTTTCTCTTGGGTGCCCTTGTTTTCTCACACCAGTTGGTATCCACTCGATCATTTCACATGGGAGTCTGTGTGTTGGTGTCTGGAGTACGTGCCCCAAATATGTCCAAAGCTTCATTCTGATTCTTCTAGAAACGAGCTTGTAATATTCTGAGGTGCAATTTAGACCAATAAGAGGGGTGCTTTACGGTCAGAGCTGTCCCTTGGGTGGGACGAATCGGGACGACTGCTCTGGACCCTGCGCTTTGAGGGGTCCTGTGGACTACTGCGATTGGCCGGTGTGGTCAGTCCCGGAAGACATAGGTGTAGGAACTAGAGATGTGGGGGTGCTGCAGCACCCTTGGGCTCCCATCTGCCACCTCATGCGCCCGGGGCCTCGGCTGCTGCCCCATACACCTGGGGGCTCAGGTGCTGCCGTGTGCCACTGAAGGAGGCTGATTTGTCCTGGGCTCTGCACCCCCCTAGGGACAGCTTTGCTTACAAGTGCTATGCTGCTGTAGCCCCAGCCGGGGATGCTCACAGCTAGCCAAAAGCATTCAGGTCACATCTGAGAGTCTGTGGGCTAGATAACCCTGATTCACCAGCTCTGACCCCAGCAGCCTGTCTACAGCCTCACAGCCCCACTTTGGCTTCCACCAGTCTTGGTTACAACCAGTAAGGTGACTCCCAACACACTCTTAGTCTCAAATTTCCCCCAAACTGTGTTTTCCAATCTGTCCAGACCTCACCTGGACAGCTCAGAGACATAATAAAATTAGTTGCTCCTTTAAAGAGTCAAAAGCACAGTACAGCTTATTAACTTAACTGGGATAAATACACCCTTCCCTTCAAACTCAGCACTGAGTCAGTTTATAATAAAAATAAAACAAATGTATTAACAAAATATACATAGGATTGTCAGTTCAAGTATAAGGAATGAAAATAAAATGAGTTTTAAGAAAAATGAAACAAAATACACTCTTGTGGCTAAGACTTAACTTAAGCTACAGTCCTTGTTCAAGGTGGATTTCTTACTAATCTTTGTTCTTTCCAGCTGTGGCTGACTTTCTCTCAGTCAGGACCTTTCACAGCAGCACAAGGAGCTGGTTTCCTTTGTCTTTCTAGGTGAAAGATCTTTGCCTAAGCAGATTTCTCACCTATATTAAGTTTCCAGACATATAAAACCCCCTATCCCTTGGTTGATGAACTTATGTATCTCAGCTTGCAAGAGCTCTGTTTCCTTATGTCTATCTAGTGATGGGTGCCAAAGATGGCTTCTGTCCTTTCTTATATCTTCCAAAGTTCAATGACCTTGTTCCAAGAGGTAGGATGACCTCATGCTGTTTTTCTCTTCCTGTGGGCTTCCCATCCCCCTGTATATAAATGGGGTTTCCATTGCTTTGATTCAGCCATATTTAATTTACATAGGAGACAGATAAAGAGCTGTGACATTCCCTCCTGTCTGGGGGAGACCTGTTTCTTCCTTTGTTTGAACATAGACTATGATGAAGACTTTCCAACCAATGCCCAGAATCTTTCATAGGCACTTCTCTTGGAAAGCAATTAGTTTTCTGTCTAATGAGATTATATTTGAACTGAAAATTCTCAATATCTTTGATTTCCATATGTTAGTAGGTTTATTAAATGCTGTAGAAGCCTTTCCTATCTTTGATGTCACTTCCTCCTTGAGAGATCTGTTGGCCAATATGGTGGTGCCCAGGTAGGTGAACTGTTCTCCTTTCCTGATATTTTTGTTTTCTAATATGATATTACTGCTTGACATCTGGGTTTCAAGGAGGTTTTGTGTAGTATAAGTAATTCTGAGACCTGCTTAGCCTGCTGTTTTCCCCTTGTTATCTGCCTTTGTTCATAGCTTTTCGGGGGCGTTGCTCATTAGCACAATATCATCAGCAAAGTCTGGATCTTCTAGGCATTTGCCATATACCCATGCTATTCCAGTGCTTGTGTTGCTAATACTCTTCTTTAGACAGTCAATGGCAATGTCAAATGACAGTGGAGATAAAATGCAGCCCCTGTTTCATGCCAGTGCTGATGCTGAATCACTCTGTTGTTCACCTTTACGGAGCTCTTTGCCTCTCTGTACTAAATGGCCTTGACGATGTTGGCGCCTTAAGATGGGATTCCATGGGACTGAAAAGTATTCCAAAATGTATGTCCATGCAGGCTGTCAGATGCCTTTTGAAAATAATCAAATTGATTATGAGGGGAGCTCGCCATTCTATACATTCTTCTGTGATGGTCCTTAGCATACCACCCAAGTGTCCTGCATTGTGCAGGCCAGCCACATCTGGCCCTGATTTTTAAGGATGCCCATGGTCCTGCATTGCCTCTGCAATGTCCCTATTGGCTGCTTTGCAAGTTTCCTTGTTGCAAGCTGCACATCTTGGGGCATGATGTCATTATGTCTCATGCTTGCAACCAGTCATTGCTGCACTGCAAGCAAGTAGGGTTGCCAATTTTGGTTGCATGTATTCCTATAGGTTTAATCACATGACATAATCTTTAATTAAAGATTAATCTTTAATTCCTGGAGACTCCAGGACAATCCTGGAGGGTTGGCAAACCTACAAACAAGTGGGGAGAGGTCAGCCACCATGTAAAGGTGGCCACCAGGGAGCTGAGCTTGCCCAATCTATACAGTGAGGTGCAGTGGCTTGCATTGGAGGAGCTGATTGCAGGTGGCTGGGGTTTTTTGTGTCAGGAGAAAGTGCTTGGCTTCCTCTTGTAGCCGAAATCCAGGACATCCTGCAGGTGGCTATGCTGTCTCCCAGGGCTGAAGAAGGGGCACCATAATTCAAGGCGTGTTGTCTCTCATTGTCCTTCTTTTCACAGTCCAGGGGTTGAGAGGTATGATCCTTTATGTTGATATCTAGTCTACAGAGGATCTCTTGGACCTAAATCCAGCTAATTCTTCTCTAAGCTTTGCATCCACTGCTGTTTTTCATACTATATAGTATGACACTTGCAGAAGGTTTTCCCTACACTAGAGAGTAATGTAACTCCTCTCCCGTTGTTATAGTTGGCAAGATCATCCTTTCTGGGCATTCTGACAACAATTCCACTTCTACTGGCCAGGAGGGTTCTCTTTTTGCAAACTTCATAAAACAGTTCTGTCAGTTTCATAACGGTGATTAGTGTCAGGTGCTTTTAGCATTTCTGCTGTGATTTGATCATCTCCTGCCAATTTGTTGTTTTGCAGCTTCTTGACTGTGGCCTGTACTTCTGTCATCTCTGCTGGCCCAATGTTAATGTCAAGTTGATCAGGTTCACATGTTTAATTGAAGTCAGGTTCTGAAGTGGGTCTGGGTCTGTTGAGGACTTCTTTGAAATGTTCTGCCTTTCAATTTGTCTGTTCTGTCTCATTTTTCCATCTTCACTTTTGATTGGTCCATTTTATTGTCTGGGAGTCCCTATCTGTAAAATGGGGAGAAGTGCTATGTATTATTATTAACCAGAATGATCACAGAACATATTGTTTTTCCTTTGGGGTTGGAGAGCTCTCCATGTTCTAGCCACATCCCTCTGGCTTGCTCCCCAGGTTTCTCCTGCTTTACACTCCCTCTTTCCTGGAAGCCCATCATCCTTCCTGCTGGCGGAGATTGGACAGAGCCCCCTTTAGAGACTGTCGGTGCCAGGTGACTTCCAGCCCTTGCCAGACTCAGAATGCAGAAGACTAGAGACAGATATTGAATTTGGATCTTCTTCATGTCAGTGCAGAACTTTGCTGCATGGCACAGAACACTTAAGTGACTTGCCCGTGACTATACAGGAAATCTATGGCAAAGGCAGAAGTAGAGCCCATGTCTCCTGATTCCTTGTCCTTGCCTTTAGCCACAAGACAATCCTACCTTAATAAATTAGGTGAAGAATGGGATCACCCAGACACAAATCCATGTGTAAGAACAAATCGTTCAGAGATCCCTAGTAGATGAATTCTTGAATTTTGGAGAGTACCAAAGCAGGTGACATTAAGATATCTGTTTTAATGCTATAATAATGCTTTGTACTAATATAACCCCTTCCATCTTTAGGCCCTTAATCTGAGATTCTCCAAGTGCTTGACAAACCCCAGTGAAGTAAGCCTTGCAGCAGCCTTATGAGAGGAGGTGTGTTATTTGCCCCGTCCTGGGGATTATAATCTGATTTCGGCTAACATCAATCATTATTAAAGTTTGTTCATATTTTCAACAGTCGCCAAATACGCTGGTGCTTTATGGAGGTCTGGGGCTGTAATTCTTACTTCCTCCTTTATGCTTACCAGCTTTATGAACACATACTGTATTTTGTTCTGCTGGGGGATGGGAAAATCATTGTTTTCGAAGGTATAGGACATTATTTAGAGCATCTGATAAGATTCATGAGTTGCTTGTTTGCTTAACTCAAGTAGAACTATGATGAATATGTTTTAGGGGGCGAGGAGGGGATTTCTGTGTGTGTTTCTGACCTGAGTTATTTTTACTTCTAATATCACAGCAATCTCACTCTAGGATGTGTGTTAACCAGACAAACCTAAGGGGAGGCTGAAAATAGCTCACCACTATATGTAAAGAGGATAAAGTGAGGGCATTCGTGGAGATGTTTGTAGTTGGGCTTTTATTATCATTATTCATGGTAGTAGTGCCCATAGGCCATGGTCAAGATTAGGGCCCTATGTGGCCCATATATGACTACAGAGTCATATATGAGGACAAAATCCCCAGAAACTTTTCAGAGCAGTCTAAGAAGAGAAAAGAAATGGTGGGGAAAGGGAATAACACAAACAAGGAAAAGCTTAGCAAATATCATGCTAGTTCCACTTTATATATAAAATCCCACCTCTGGTAAGAGTGGCATGAGGGTTGAAGGCAGGAGAAGAGTTAATAGGAGCCAAGGAGTAGGAAAAGGAAGGATGGGGACCTTGAGGTGAAGGGAAGGGTGAAAACAGAGTAGAAAGAAGATAGAGAAGGGAAGGACCTATGGGATTTGTGTATCTTCAAAGTGTGTGTGTGTGTGTGTGTGTGTGTGTGTGTGTGTGTGTGTGTGTGTGTGTGAAACATGCCTGTTTCTCCCTCTTCAATTTTAAATATTTAATGAGAGAGCTTGAAATGTTGTTTTCAAAAATCTACACATGAAGATATGGCTGGAAAAGTCAAACTTTGGTGCACAAAAATTGGATTTAAGTGCTTAACCTCAGGTAGCCAGTTTGAAAATATTGGCCTGTTTGCATCAATAGCAGTGGGTGTTTCTACAGCAAATAGATTATATTAGCTATGTAGAGTGACAAATTACCGCTAAGATGTTCCTGGGTGGCTGTGCTCCATTGTGTAAAGCCACTGTTGTTTGATGGTTCAAAATGTATCTTTCTTCTTCCTGTATGTCCAGGTCATGCATGCTTCCTGACTGTTCATGGTATGTAGAGTGATTAGTGATTGTAGGTAAGCAGTCAGAACCTAAGGCTCAGGCCTGTGTTAGATCTACAGAATTTAAAAATAGTGATAATAGCAGCTGGTGGCATGCTTCAGTGCATTCTTGCTCTTTGTAACCTGCTTCCTAGATATTACTGGCTTTATGCTGAATTAACCTCAGCTGAATTGACCATCCATTATAACCATTTAAACCATTTAACATTTGCTTTAGCAGTAAAGCAAAATTTAACAATAAGCCCTAACTTATTTTAAACACAGAGGTAATTTGCTTTTCTGGGAAGTTTGTCTCTTCAATTATCTGTATTGCAAAAAGTCATGAGCAAGCTGTGCAAAGCCCCTAAAAGAGTGCCTGTCAAAACTTTGTACTACACCATGTGTTCTGGGTTGACAATCTATATTTTACTGAGAGCCTATTGGAGAAATATTTTAGAGAGTTGTAAAGAAAATGGTAGTTGTGAAGCCAGATGCTGTATTTACCATAAACCCAACTGTTCAGGCTTTGGAGGGAGTAGTAATTTCCATATATATAACAGTGACATGATTTTTAAGTTTGATAGTGTGGTTACAGTTAAAAGTTTTGTCCATTCTGAAAGATTCTGCTGGTTTAAGAGGTTTTCCCTGTACTTAAAATGGAAAATGGCTACTCCTGGAACTGGTAATCTTTCTGACCGGTAGGATTTTTTTAAGCACATCTTGGGAACTTCCTGAGGTAAAATCAAACGTTGCCAAGTAGAAAATCTCCTCTTTCAATAGCACCCATTTCAAGCCCTGCTGGGTTATGGGAGATTTTGGACTTCAACCGTGTTCCTCATGTAGAACTGAATATTGAAGGTTAAGTATTGTCAGACTATGGCAGTTCTGAGGGGGTACATTCCACACTGAAGGAGAACAAAGGAATCATTTTTCTGACAAGCTTTTTATTATTATTTTTTTAAATAGCAGTGGTTTGAAGCTGCTGTGGAAATGCTTCTCTTTGGTAGGGAAGAGGGTGAGGAGAAAACCAAGGGAGACTACTGGAACTAAATTTAAACCTGATAAATTCCCAGATAATGTTAACAATCTAAATTCTTCTTTTGCTACACCTGTGCAGCCCCACTGAGGTCCAAGGAGTTGCATGAGAAATACATTTGATCTTAGGAGCGTACTTTGGGGAATCCATCCTCTGAAGCCTACAGAACTGAATGGAATAGAGAAAAGGCAAGGGTTGGAGGAAAGAGGTATTGAAGAGAAAGCACACAAGCTAGTTTAGAAGGATACTTCTGTAGGAGACACTCAATCTGACAGAAAGCATTACAGATAGCCATAATCTGTGCTTTTAGTAGTATTCCACAAAGTAAGCATGGTCCCCAACAGGAAGTTCCACCAATTGCACTCTTTACAAGGTGGGTATTGTAAATTACAGAAAAATGTGCTGGAAGGCTACAGAAATAGAGAGAAAATCATAAAATGAAAGTTGATGGAAAGTAAATAATCCAGATGGATATTAAGAAAAGCTTTGCTAGACTAGCACAAAATGTAGGTGCCCAAGTATGGAAACATTAACTTCAGTATGGCACACTTATTTCCATTTCTCAGCTCATAGACTCATAGACTCATAGGTCAGAAGGGACCAATCTGATCATCTAGTCTGACCTCCTGCACAAGGCAGGCCACAGAACCCCACCCATCCAATTTTATAACAACCCCTATCCCAGGACCGAGTTATTGAAATCCTCAAAAATGGTTTGAAGACCTCAAGCTGCAGAGACACCACCAGCAAGCGACCCGTGCCCCACGCTGCAGGGTCATCATGCTCCTTCTTGCTACTATCTCTGTGTTAAGATCTAACATGACTCAAGGAAAGGTTCTGAGTCTGTCGTTCCATGTCCTTTACGTCATTAACAGTCATATTTCTTTTGCTTTTAGAAAGAGTTTTCAATCCGGGCAAAAGAGTAATTCAGTTTCATTTAAGCTTAGCCTCTCTGTTGAGCCTACCAGAACACATGCCGACGTTGAGGGGGACAGCTGTTTGCAAGAAATTGGACTAAGATGATCATCTTATTTCATGAAAACCGCGATGAACAGCTGTCAAATAGTGGCAAAATTTCATCACTAATGAAGCTGAAGGAAAAGTATTAGCAAACTAAGATCTGCAAATTTCCTTAGATATTCAGAACTAGTGATGGGCAAATAATGTTTTCTATTTTAGTCCACTAGCGATTCAGAAAAATCAAATTTGGGGACTGCTTTCTCAACATTGGAGCTCAGAGTCATTGGTCACATGGTACAGAGCCTTTCATCTCCATCCCACCACTCCATTATAGGTCAAGTCATTATATATGGTGACAAAGGTGTTTACCAGCTAAAAACTGTTCTGTGGCCTACCTGAAATGAGTTTCCAATTTCCAGTGGACAGGTGTCCCCATCACAAAACTGCAAATAAAAAACCGCAAACACTTACCTAATACACAGCACTTTTCATTACCAGATCTCAGAGCGCTTAGCCAAGCCAGGTGTAAATATCCTTCCCCTCATTGTACAGAGATGGGGGAAATAGATTTTCAATCCATCCTTGTTCATCGGCATTAAAATAATTAGTTTAACTAATGGATTCTAATAGCTTTAAGTTTAACAACCGTCTCACTTCTGTCCTGTGGGGGGAGGAGGGGAAGAATGGGGAAGAATGAACAACATTCAGCAAGGAGACCAGTACTGCAACTTTTGGAATGGACAGCCTGCAGCTGCTCACTGTGATGTAACCAAGTGCTCATTTAAGATAGAAGTGCGATATTTAGCAGTAGCTTCCCGGGCACTTGTTAGCCAAGTAGCATCATCACTGTAAGCTTAGAAAACAAAATGAAATTCAACTATTTTTTAGTTTTTAAAAAGCTAAAGTTAGCCAGAAAAAAAATCATGAGATTTCACTGAAAAATATTCCCCAAGGAAAACATTTCACTAAAATTTTTCTGACTTTCCCCTACCTGGCTTTTGACTAGCTCTAAGATTAACTACAGTGATTCTCACAGTTAATGTAATGTAACATCAGAGTTTTCTGCCTTTCAGAATGGTTCTTCTGAATTACTCATATGAACAGCTTCAGTGAGATGGAGTAAAGATTGCAAATATTACAGTTGGTTGGGAAATGTATTTTATTTCCCATGAAAATTAAAAAAAAATTCACTGAATATTTTTTGGCTTTTGTTGAAAAGGCAAACATTTTCCAGTTTTTGGTTGTCCAAAAAACAAAATAAACAAAAAAAAACCCACCCAGCTTTTTTAAAAGTGAAAACCCAAAAAATTTTGATGAAAATGGAAACTTTCTTATGAAAATTTCTGTTGACTTGAAAAAGCATTTTTCTTTGACAGGTTGTTTTTTTTTCCAGTGAAACATTTTTAACCAGTTCTAGAAAACATTCATCAATATCTTTAAAAAGTCTGTAATAAAATGTTGCCCTTTCATCCTTGCCACCTTGTACTCTCTTTAAATATACATGCTAACCGTCATCCTGAATAACTCATTGATCTGGCCTGGAATTCTGACAGCTAAGGACTTCATAAGCCTCTATTTTGTCATTTCATCTGCATTTATACCATATCCACTGTTGTTTTCATACCTAAGTGATAGTGTGTTAACTTCCTCCTTCTTTTTCTTTCTTCTTCCTATTTCATATCCTCCCCCTTTTTGCCCTCCTACTACTAAGAGCTCTTCTTAGCTGACGAGGGTGAATCCATCCATTCAACATTGCTAAGACCACAGAGGTAGGTTAAACAGCCATGTTTTAATTTAACCTCACTCTTGTAAAAGTTAGTTGATCCATGACCAGGCAAACACTTAGGACATGTAGCCTGTGTGGTTCTTGTAACTTTCCAGCAACTAAACTGCATGTGAGAGAAACAGAGAGACGTAAGCTTCATCCTTTTATTTTGTGCTATTTTTTTCTTTCTCCCTCTTGTGCCATCTTTTGCTTTGAAAAAAAGACAAGATCAGACTTCGGCAACTCAAGAGTTACCACCTATAACAGACTCATTTTCCAATAAGGGCAATTAACACCATCTATAAAAAAAACTATCAAGCATGGAATTTTCCCTTTAAAAAGCTTGTACAGCCTCAGGGGAAAGGCAGCAAGACAATGGAAAGGCTCCCATGGACTTCAATAGTTTTGCATCAGGCCTTAAGTTGTTATTAAAAGGCTTTGACGGTGGTGGAAAGTAGGCCAGCATAACTTCACACAAACCCCAAGCTACATGTAATCGTTTAATGTTGCAGTAATAAAACAAGGATTCTAAAACACTTTAACCCCTTCCAGACCAACACACTATTAATACAACAAAACTCAATAACGTGTAATGAAAGAGCCAAATTCTTTGAGATGTGTGATCGAACTGATGAGTCAATTATTGGGGTTTTACCAGTGTAAATGAGGCCAACATGTGACCATAGGGGCTTAAAAACTGACCACATGCCAGCATATTCAGCCAATTAGCAAAATAAAAAATGCCTCCTTTCCTGACTCACTAATTATTTTCAGTACATGCTCTATGATGAAAATCTTTCCAAAATCAAATCTATCCTACAGTAATTTTGGTTTGCAGGAGACGGCGAATGAAACATTACGGAGAGCTGTTAATATCGCAATTATGCTTTCAAATGCACAAACTAAATTTGGATGTGCAATTAGGTAAATAATCACTGAAGGGAAAAGTTAAATATTGTAATTACATGCTAAAATAGGTGAACATGCCATTTTCCCCACCTGCATATTGCTGTGTGCATGGAAGTTGTCTTGTTGTGAACTATTTGCTGTCTGTTTTAGATCAAAAGCTTGTTTAAATGCAACCACTTTGAATACACCACTGTTATTTTCACATGCACAGCAGAAGCACATATTTGAATGTATTCATATATATCTCCTTTGAATATCACAGAGAACAAAAACTAAACCAAATCATCATGGAACAGTAACAGCATATAGGATCTGACTTGGCAGTCTGTACTTGCCTTGTTCCTCATGCAGTTCGTGCCACTGAATTGAATGGAACTACTCAAATGACTAGATTCTACTCAAGGTGAGTAAAGGCTTCATGACTGAATCCATAATCAGGGTCCTCAATGCTGAGCAAATGGTTGAGTGCATAACATATTCACAAAACTTTGCCTGTTTTTATGTTTGCAAATTGTCTGTGCATATACGGTGAAATTCCTCAATTGATTCATTGTGTGGAATTACTTGCAAATTTTGAATAAATGGGAACTGTAATTACTATCTGAATTTGTCCTGAATTGGTTTAGTCATGCCAGGCATTCAGTATTCATAGAGTGTGAAATATTCAGACTAGGAAAGCTTGCCCCCTTAAGTATTCCCTGAAAGTGTACATGGAACAGTGTGGCTCGTCCCCTTTAAGAGGTAGTAGGGATTGGGGCCAAATCCTATTCCTGGAGCAGATGCTGGGAGACAGTAAGTAGTCCCAGGGTAATAGAGTCTGGAGAAAAACCAGGTTACTGTCTCTGTAAAGACTTAGGACCAGGACCCTTGTGGTGTAGGTTGGGGGAAAGGCTTCTTTCTCTCTCAGCCAACCAGGACAAGGTCTGGGGAAAAGAGGGGAATACATATACTGTCTCTTCCTTCATAATGAGGAGGACCGGCAGGGAGCAGGAAGGCTCCTGCAGGAGCTCCTGAGACACCAGGGGTTGACTCCAGCAGGGGAAGGCTGTTCGCTTACCAGTTGTCTAGTGACGTGACCTGGTCTCCAAGCCATACAGGAAGGCAGAAGACTGGCCAGAGACTGCACCTCAGTAAAGATGCCTGGAGGAAGGACTGTTATGCAGGTTTTGTTTTGAGTTCTGTTTCTTGAAAAACTTTGTGTGCAGCCTGGGTGGAACTCGGTGAGGATCATTTAAAGGGACCAGGGAGAAGCACAGCACAAGCCCCAGAAGGAGGGCTATGGAATCCCTTAGCCAAGAGGGACGGGTTTGAGCCTGGAAGACACCTGGAAGCTCGATGTAAAGACTCAGTAAAATAGACCTCACCTCAGAAGGGGACTCTTGTTTGGAAATACCTTTGGACTGTGGAAGGTTACTGAGAGACTCAGGCAGGACCTGAGGCTGGGGAGGCTTTGCAGGCATGCCATGCCATCCCTCTGGAGCTGGTGACCCACCACAATACACAAAAGGGTTGAACTGAAATTCACATTTTAATTTGGGTGAATGTTTGCAGAGAATGTTTTCCACTAGCCACTCAGGTCTCTTTGTTATCAATAGCTGCCTCAAAAATCTACAGTGTGTACTTGTGGCCGTTCTGACTGATGCAGAACCTTTAGAGAACTACTAGATTTTTCTTGTAGGTCCTGAATGAAGCAAGAGGATTCAGGCAAGATTAATCTGATTCTGTATCAGTGAGACTATATTTCCAGAACGAAAGGCCTACAAGGGTTTGAAATGACCTTTTAAAGTACAGATCAACAACTTCAGCAAAATTGCTGTACTCTACCTGACTTGAACATCCTGGAAGGAAAATGATACTATTACAGCTCTTCCCCTGGCATTGTTACACACAGAAAGATCTTGCTATTTACTTCATCTGGGGCTGAGCATGTCTCTTAAAAAAAACAATTAATACATCTGGAACATGTCCATGGTTATACATGTGGCTCTCTGACAAACTGGAAGGTGAGGTTAAATCGGGATGCAGACTCTAAAATGGCAAATTTACAGTTGGGTGAATTACTCCCTCTTTCTTTTTCTGAAAGAGCTCTGGGTGATCCCCAAAAGAATTTTTGGCTGCTGGCTGACTGCCTAGCTAATACATGCTAAAACAGCTGAGTGCCAGATACTATCCACAGCTGTTAGTGCCACTGCTCACAGTCTTTGACACTGGGATAATCCAATGGCTCAAGAGAGGAAAAATTGTGGAGGGCTATCAGAGAGAGAGAAAGAGAGAGAGACATCTATACCACAGCCAAGGAGTATTTATTTATTCTTCTATAACACCCATTTTTAATCTTTCATGTTAGGGCAGGGAGCTTGAAACTTGCTGAGATGATATACAGTGCAAGAGTAAGTAGTTTTTGCCCCCCTGCCCCTATTGTATTGGCACAGAGCACTCATTTCAAAACACTGGGAAGATCAGATTACACTGCTGAAGGGGGCATTTTGACTGCACGTGTGGGTACCCTTATGAAACTTGTTCTTCAGCCCAGGCTTATCTCAGTCCTTTATTTGTAATAAGACAAAACAAGTACTAAGCACTGTACTGACATTAACTAATTCATCCTCACAACATCCCTCTGAAACAGGTGGAGGAGCATCATTATCCCCATGTGACAGATGGGGAAATTACAGTAAAAAGTGAAGTAACTCACTCAAGGGCCACTTGGCTAACGGTGACCATGTGCCTATTTCCCGGACAACACTGCTTGTATTTATGACATATTACAGCTATATATTATTATGTCATAAAGAAATATGATTTCCCCATGGTTCACAAGAGTGCCTCTCATCTTTGAATCATTGAATCAAAGGGTTAGAAGGGACCACAAGGGTTATCTCGTCTAATCCCCTGCCAAGATGCAGGATTTGTTCTGTCTAAACCATCCAAGACAGATAATTATCCAACCTCCTTGTGAAACCTCCAGTGAAGGAGATTCTAGGACCTCCCTGGGCAGTCTATTCCATTGTCCTACTGGTCTTACAGTTAGGAAGTTTTTCATGAGATTTAATCTAGATCTGCTATGCTGTAATTTGAACCTATTGCTTCTTGTCTGCCCTCTGTGGCAAAAGAGAATTTTTCTCCATCTTTTTTACGGCAGCCTGTCAAGTATTTGAAGACTGCTATCATGTCCTCCCTTAATCTCCTCTTTTCCAAACTAAGCATACCCAGTTCCTTCAGCCTTTGCTCATATGGCTTGCATTGCATCCCTTTGATCATCTTTGTTACTCACCTCTGGATCCTTTCCAATTTTGCTGCATCCTTTCTACACACTGGTGACCAACATTGCACACAATACTCCACCCAAAGCCTAACCAGTGCCAAATAGAGTGTCACTATAACTTGCATGCTATGCCTCTGTTAATTCAACCTAAAGTTGCATTTGCAGTGTCTTGATCATGGTTACAAAAAATATTCTGAGTCAATAACTAAAAAGAAGCAGGAAAAACTAGAAATACACTTAAATGTGGTACCATAGTGAATGTAGTGTGACAAACATACTGCCAGTGGGATGCTTCGAGTACATCAGTTCACCTTTCTGCCTCGTATCTTAGTGGAAATGCCATTAGAATCTTTCAGTTAGTTTCTGTTGAAAGATCAGTAGGCTAAGGAGCCAGTGACCGCATAGGTTTACCCTATACATTCTTTATTGTCCCACAAATTGTATGCATTTAAATTAATACTATACTGGTACTTACCTGAACAATTTTTGTGTTACTTAGAGATGCCATTTCACCTGGGAAGTTAAGATCATTCTTACTTGAAAATTTCCTGCAAGTACGGGAATTGGGCAATTCCACAGTAATGAAAAACACATTTTTCATAGAAATTTAATAGTAAAGAATTGGAGGCATTTATTACTATTTTCAGTAAGGAGCTGAGATCTTAAACCTAAATGTTTTATTCCTAACAGCATAGTAAACTAGGCCCCATAATCCAAGCTATATTAACCACCACCTTTTCCAATGCTTAAGAATAGCAATAGACGGTTCACTGCACTCGGAGGGAAGGAGAAGGGGGAAAGGAAAGCAATAAAATGAGAGATTATAGAAAGCTAGCAATGAGCCTGAGCCACTCAGTTGGGATCCCAACATATGGAGGATGTTAATATCTGAATTTTTTGGTTCATCCTACTGTAGGTTCAAGTAGCATTTATGAAGTTCAGGTCTGGATCTGAATTTCCTACAGAATTGTGGGAGTTTGGTTCCAGCATCTTATCTCTATACAGGGGCTGCTCCAGGCCTCAGCATGCCAAGCGCGTGCTTGGGGCGGCATGCTGCAGGGGGCGCTCTGCCGGTCACCGGGAGGGCGGCAGGCAGGCAGCCTTCAGCGGCATGCCTGTGGAGGGTCCGCTTGTCCCGTGGCTCTGGTGGACCTCCTGCAGACGTGCCTGCGGAGGGTCCGCTGGTCTCGTGGCTTCCGTGGAGCTACGGGACCAGCGGACCCTCCGCAGGCACGCCTGCGGGAGGTCCACCGGAGCCCGCGGGACCGGCGACCGACAGAGCGCTCCCCATGGCATGCCTCTGTGCTTGGGACGGCGAAATGTCTAGAGCCGCCCCTATCTCTATATATAACTTTTTAAAAGAGATTGCAATTTCTTGTTGTGATGGATGTTGGGGTGCCAGGACTGTGAGTCACCTTGTTACCCTCTGCCTCTAGTATGAGGAAGTCTTTCTTGTGGTAACTGGGTGTTAACTCCCTAACACCACCAGCCTTTCAGCCACTCAAGCACTCTCCTCTGAGCTGTGGCTGCCCTGTCTTTGCCTTGCAGATTAACACAAGGTGCACCCTGGTCCCTAAGACCCCTGTGATATCCAGCCTCTGACATTGACTACTCACAGAAATCCCAGATCCTCTCCTCAAAGGAGCAGTGTGCCCCAGTTTACCAGTTTTTACCTTAAACCTGTATATGACACAGGACTTGTAATGAAACAAAAGAAGGTTTATTTAAGAAAGAATCGAGATTCCACTAGAAACAAGAATATGTGATGGAAACAAATGATTACAATACAAAACAAAATCCAAAAATGTGAACTAGGACCTATCTTATCAATAGTTGCCTTTCCTATCTAGTTAAGGAGGTTTTCCCCACAGAGTTCAGTCCATTGCAGAGCTGGCTGGCTTCACAGGAACCAGGATCCAATCATGCATGAAAAACACCTGCTTCACAAGATGTCTGCTCAGTTAATGGCTGCAAAGTGTGTCTCTCCACTCTGTGTTATACTGAAAGTCTTTTGGCACCACCCACAGACAGGGTGATCCCTTGGCTGTTGTAATGGTTCTTGTTTACCTCCAAGTGATTCGATTGTTTGCAGTTGCCTTTGATGGTTTGCCATTGACTGTTCTATGATGGGGGCAATGGTAGATAATTGAGCAGTGTATTATCTAACTGGCTAGTCAGGGAATAGTGGCAAATCTGTCATGCATGTACAGGTTGTCAAGGAGTAATAGTACTCCCTGGTGACTCCTTTGACCCTTAAGACCATAAGGGAATAGACTTTGATAGAATTGGCATGATTCCTTAAATATCACCCATACACACATCTCACCCTGATAAGTCTCAAGCTTTTAACAGAGACCTTACATATTACCCTGGATGGACAAATACTCTGCAAGCAATATCTCTGATGTAGTGAGTTTGTCAGATCTGAGATGAGAGTTGCTTGTAAAGAACAGGGGACTCTTTGCTAAGGGGCCTATGTGTCTCACTAGATGTCTGAGAAATTACAGCCTGTATCTGCTAGCTTTGGGCCTGAGGCTGCTGTCATTTTCACTGGTGTTAATCAGGAGTGATACTCTGAAGTCAGTGGAGTTACACCAGTTTGCCACCAGATTAAGAAGAATCAAAGCCTATACAAGGAAAATAAACTAACCTCCAGATATATTTAGAAAGAAATGAAGCATTAAGTTGCAATAGTTCTGGCTTTCAGAATCTCTCTTTTTTTCATTAAGGTGCATATTATTGCTCCCCAAACTGTAACAACATTATGAAGTGCTCAGGTGGAGGCAGGGCTGGCCTTACCATGAGGCGAACTGAGGCTGCCACATCAGGTGCCAGACTGAGGTGGGGGTGGGGGGCACCACTAGGACCCAGAGTGTAGAAAATTGTGTCTGCTGCTGGTGCATATATATTCTCTCTGCTCTAGATGCGCAGGGATGGTGGAGCGCTGGGCTGGAGGAGGGAGGGCACAAGAGACATAACAGGCAGGCAGGAGAAAAGGTGAGAGGGAATAACAGAAAGCAGCAGGAGCTGCAGGGGGAGAGAGGAGGAGGAGCCTCTTATGTACCTCTCTAGCACCCCCAGGAGCCTGGACTGATTAACACCAGCTTCTCAGGGAGCTTCCTGTTTCATGCTGCTTCCTTGAACCCACTTGAGGAGAACGGGAAGTCAGCTGAAGTAGTGGGAGCCAGTTAGACCCTTAAGATGCTGGTATCTTCCCTCACTCAGGCCCTGCTACCAGCCTGCTTATTTGTCCCCTTCAACTGAGTGTTGAGAGGCACTGTAGCTGGCACAGAACAGCAGTCATGAGTGAAAGAAGAAAACACCCCCCTGGGGCAGCATTCAGAAAAAGAAAACAAAGGACGCTTTTCTATCTAAGCAGGAAGGAGCTCTCCTGAGATACATAGACACAAATGTTCACTGCGAGTCTTCCGGCCCCAGTGAGGATGTGGGTGATGAGAAGATGTCTGATCTTCCAGTTAGTCAAAGTGCAGGTGACCTGGCAGCTACTGCAGCATCCATATCTCCATCTCAAATGGATGTAACTATGCACATTCCTGAAGAAAAGTGTAGATCAGAGAAGTGTGTGGTGGAGGCACAAGAAACAGCTGCTGCTGAGTTTAATTCCTTAAGTTTAGATGATCCAGGACTGTGGACCCACTTGAGCAGTAGCCTGAGGGACTTCCTTGTACTGCATGGGCCGCAGCAAGTGAAAAACTCCATCTTCCACAAAGACAATGAAAATAGAAGTTTCCATCTAACACATGACTGGCATGAAATCCCCAATGGTGACAAAGTGGAGAGGCCATGGCTTATGTACTCAAAAACCCAGAATGCTGCATGCTGTTTTTGTTGCAAACTCTTCCAGTCTAATGTTCCAGCCACAGTGGGTTTTACAGGAACACAGGATTGGAAAAATTTGTCTAGAAATCTGGCATGCCATGAGAAGGCAGCAAATCAGAGAGCATTCCATAGGTGGAAAGAGCTTGAGATGAGACTAAGGTTAAAGGACACCATAGATGATCAGCATCAAGAGAAGATTGCATCAGAGTATCTTTACTGGCAAAATGTTTTGAAAAGGCTCATTGTCATTGTGAGAATGCTTGCTACCCAAAACCTAGCACTGCATGGCACTTCAGATCAGATGTATGTGCCAAACAATGGAAACTTCCTCAAAATTATGGAGCTGATAGCTGAGTTTGATGCTGTACTCCAGGAGCATCTAAGAAGAGTCACCACCCAAGTAATGTACACACACCACTACCTTGGAAAAGCAATTTAAAATGAGATCATACAGTTACTGGCAACAAAAGTCAAACAGAAGATTGTGGCAGAGCTGAAGTCTGCAAGATATTACTCTATTATTCTGGACTGCACACCTAACATCAGCCATACGGAACAAATTACTTTAATGGTGCATTTTGTAACAACAACAGAACCTAGTGAAAAAGTCCCTGCAATGGTGACTGTCAGAGAGCATTTTCTAGAATTTATTGACATTGATGATACTACAGGAGCTGGTATGACAAATGTGCTTCTTAAAAAGCTGAAAGATACGGGAATTGCGATTGCTGACATGAGAGGTCAGGGCTACGATAGTGGTGCCACCAGGAGAGGAAAGAACAGAGGAGTGCAGACATGGATCCGAGAGTTAACCCTCGAGCTTTTTTTGTCCCATGCAGTTCTCATTCATTGAACTTGGTGGTCAGTGATGCAGCATCAGCTTTTAGTGAGGCTGCTGAATTTTGTAATGTAATTCAAAGCATCTATGTATTTTTCTCTGCATCAACTCATCGATGGCAAATTTTGAAGCAACATCTGGGAACATCCTCTCTGACACTGAAACCACTGAGTGCCACATGATGGGAAAGTTGAGTGGAGGCAATAAAGCCTATCAAACACCAAATTGGGAAGATAGATGATGCCATAGTTGCCATTATGGAGGATAATGCTATGACAGGAACTATTCATGGGAGAACAGTGGCAGAAGGAAATGGAATCACCAGAAACATACATAACTTCAAATTTCTGTGTGGTTTAGTGTTGTGGCGTGACATACTGTTTGAAATGAATGTTGTAAGCAAGAGACTCCAAGGTGTTGTCCTTGATATATCCAGAACAATGGAACAATTGGACAAAGCAAAGTCATACCTACAGTCTTATCAGTCAGATGAGGGATTTCAAAACATTCTGAAGAGTGCACAGAAGTTGGCAGAGGAACTTCACACTGAAGCTATTTGCCCACCTGTTCCAGAATACAAGAGTCACCGAAGAAGACATTTTGATTACGAGGCATGGGATAATCCCAGAAGAGACCCCAAACAACAATTCGAAGTTGAATTCTTTAATCAGGTGCTAGATTGTGCAATACAGTCATTTGGACGTTTCATGCAGCTCAAGGAACACAACAGTATATTTGGGATGCTGTATGATATTCCAAAACTTCTCACTATACCTGAAGAAGAGCTGCACTGGCAATGCAGGGCACTAGAGACATTGTTGACACATGATGACATGCATGATATTGATGTGAGTGATTTAGGTGATGAACTGAAAGCCCTTTCAAGATACATTTCAGTAGGATCAACTCCAAAGGCTGTTCTGGAATGTAAGTGCACAAATAAGATGACCACCCTCTTTCCAAATGCTTTTGTTGCTCTGTGCATACTTCTAACACTTCCTGTAATAGTTGCCAGTGGAGAATGCAGCTTCTCCAAGCTGAAGTTAATGAAAACACATCTGCGCTCCACAATGCCACAGGAGAGGCTGGTCGGCCTTGCAACCATCTCAATAGAGAATGAGCTGGCCCAGACTGTGGACCTTCAGCAGGAAGCAGTTCAAATCTTTGCAACCAAGAAGGCATGGAAAGCACCACTTTGATTATTCAAACAGATAAAAATGCCAGTGTTTACTATGCAGACAAGAAAAGTTACATTTGCTGTTCAGACGTTTGAAAGTTAAATGTTACTTAAAATTTTTGAACAAGGCATTTTAAGTTGTTAGTTCTCCTTTATTGGGGTAGGTAGCAGAGCAGTACCATGAGAGGATTAGAACAGGAAGAAGGCAGAACTGAGACCTTTCAAAGTTTTGGCCCAAGCGAGAGGGCATGGGGGCATCATTTGAGCTCCCCGCCTCAGGGGCCAAAATGTTGTGCGATGGCCCTGGGTGGAGGTGTTCTCACAGAAGAGGATGTGATTATACCAGTGAGTCTGCTATGAATGATACCTCTCTGATGAGGAAACAGGGAGTAAAACGAATGCCTTGTTCAGGCCGGTACATGTACAATTTTATAGTACTGTGAGAGCTTTTGTCTCTCTCTGGCATGTAGATGCACAAGCTTTGATGTTAGCATTTTGGCTCATTAATAACTGATTTACATTTCCCAGAGAGCAAATTGCGATCTGACACAAATTTATAAAGGCGCTTCAAATTGTGAAACCCTCTAGTACAATGAGTCCTTTGTGGTTTTAACTTAAGGAGTTTGTGATTAAAATTTTAATATAATCATTGCAGTCTCGTGAGATGCTTGCAAAAAAATAATTATTATTTCCTGCTTCTCAGAGTTCATAACAATGGTTGTTCTAGGGCAAGTTTAAGTGGCTTGATTCGGTTTCATTTACTCTGAGACCCAGACAAAATAGGAAGTCCCCTAAAGCAAAAAAGAAATTGAGATGAAGAATTCTCAGTTTTAGCTGAAGCTTGAGGACTAACTTAAGGGACGGCTTATACTGTACAATTTCATCTCAGGTTAACTCTGTCGGCCAGTTTCTCTGGACTGGCTCATGGTCACTCAACACAAGTCTGGAGGGATGGGTACAAGGGTAGTTTAAACCACCTTTCTGTTCCCCCTTATTCTGGAGTTGCTGGGTGTTGGACAGTCCAATATGTTAGATCACTTGCAGAACTGCTTTAATCTACACCAGATGCCAAGAGACCAGATGAGTTATTGCAGAAGCTGAGCATACAGGAGCTCTTGCCACATGCCCTTACACCCAGCCATGCCCCCTGTACAAGTGGCTCGGAGAGGATAGCATGGGAGCTGCTATGGCAGGTGTACACTACTGCAGGAGATATCTCCATATAGGAAATCCTTCAGCGGTCAGATCTACAGCTTTTAAGGTTCTCTGTGGCACTGGAAAAGCACAAAGCAGTCCTACTGCTCAGGAAAATCAGGGCCAATAGCTACTATGGGTGAATACGAATGAACAGTGTGTATGATTTATTAGCCTTTATTGTGTTCACCAGTAGCTCATGATGAGTTTAACTATGGTGTGTAACTTATCACTTAAATCAGCCTCTGCATCAGATGACTGAAGGATAGCTAATGTAATGTCTTTTATTTTAAAGGCTCCAGAGGTGATTCTGACAATTACAGGCCAGTAAGCCTAACTTCAGTACTAGGCAGATTGGATGAAACTATAGTAGATCAGACACGTGGATGAACACAGTATGTTGGGGGAGAGTCAATATGACTAGTGTAAAGGGAAATCATGCTTCTCCAATCTATTAGAATTCCTTGAGGGTGTCAACAAGCATGTGGACAAGGGTGATCATGTGGATATAGTGTACTTGGACTTTCAGAAAGCCTTTGGCAAGGTGTGACGTTGCGCAGTCTATATGGTTTCATAAAAATATAAGTGAATATAATGTTACTGGGATATGCTTCATGAAAAAAGTCTCTTGTAAGGTATCATTACAAAGCTCATAATCTACTGAGTGTGGTCATCCTATTTGTATAAATGTACCACTCTTGTATCTGGAACTAGAAATATGAACTATAACTCTGAGGGCCTATTGTAATTATGCAAAGTGTGAGCCATTATTGGTGGTTTGGAATCTTGATGATTCCCATTAACCAGGACCATTGTCTGCAGATGGCTGTGTTTTACCTGTGAGTCTTCCTGTATATGTGTGTGCTGGCAAGTGGGTAATGAAGTCTTGCAGTGACATGTGATCATGTTACCTGAACTGGAATCCATCTTTAACCTGGTGCTTTTCCAGTGAGGGGGAGTGGAAACCCAGAGGGACAAAGGGTTCCTGCCTTATGCAAAAGATATATAAAGGAGTGGAACAGAAGAGCCAAGAGAGAGAGGAGCCATCATGAAGAATCCCCTAGCTATCACCTAAGCTGGGACAAGAGCTGTACCAGGGGAAAGAATTGTGCCCAGGCCTGAAAGGTGTCCAGTCTGAGAAAAAACTTACAGAAACATCTCTGAGGGTGAGATTATCTGTATTCAGTTTGATTAGACATAGATGTGAGCGTTTTATTTTATTTTGCTTGGTGTCTTACTTTGTTCTGTCTGTTACTACTTGGAACCATTTAAATCCTACTTTCTATATTTAATAAAATCACTTTTTACTTATTAATTAACTCAGAGTATGTATTAATACCTGGGGGAGCAACCAACTGGGCATATCTCTCTATCAGTGTTATAGAGGGTGAACAATTTATGAATTTACCCTGCATAAACTTTATATAGAGTAAAACAGATTTATTTGGGTTTAGACCCCATTGGGAGTTGGGCATCTGTGTGCTAAAGACAAGCACACTTCTATGAGCTGTTTTCAGGTAAACCTGCAACTTTGGAGCAAGTAATTCAGACCCTGGGTCTTTGTTGGAGCAGACTGGAGTGTCTGGCTCAGCAAGACAGGGTGCTGGAGTCCTGAGCTGGCAGGGAAGACAGGAGCAGAGGTAATCTTGGCACACAAGATTCAACACCAAAAGCTCTTATGCAAAGTAAGCAGTTACGGGATATGCAATGCACCAGTAACTGGTTAAAAGATAGGAAGCAAAGGGTACGAATAAATGGTCAGTTTACACAGTGGAGAGAGGTAAATATCAGGGTCCCCCAAGGATCTGTACTGGGACCTGTGCTGTTCAACATATTTATAAATGATCTGGAAAAAAGGGTAAACAGTGAGGTGTCAAAATTTGCAGATCAAACTAAATTACATAAGATAGTTCAGTCCAAAGCTCTCTGTAAAGAATTACAAAAAGGATCTCACAAAACTGGGTGATGGGGCAACAAAATGGCAGATGAAATTCAATGTTAAGTGCAAAGTAATGCTTATTGGAAAATATTATCCCAACAATACATATGAAATGAGGGGGAGGGTCTAAATTAGTTGTTACCACTCAAAAAAGGAGATCTTGGGGTCATCGTGGATAATTCTCTGAAAACATCCACTCAATGTGCCCCAGCAGTCAAAAAAGCTAATAGTGTTAGGAACCATTAGGAAAGGGATAGGAAATAAGACCAAAAATATCATAATGCCATTATATGAATCCATGGTATGCTCACACCTTGAATAGTGCGTGCAGTTCTGGTCACCCCATCTCAAAAAAGATATATTAGAATTGGAAAAAGTACAGAGAAGGGGTACAAAGATGATTAAGGGTATGGAACAGTTTCCATATGAGGAGAGATTAAAACAACTGGGATGGCTGAGCTTCAGAAAGAGATTATCGAAGGGGGAATATGATAGTGGTGTATAAAATCATGAATGGTGCAAAAAGAGTGAATCAGGAAGTGTTTCTTATCCCTTCACACAACACAAGAACTAGGGATCACCCAATGAAATTAAATAGGCAGGAGTTTTTAAAAAGTACTTTTTCACACAACACACGGTCAACCTATGAAATTTGTTGCCTGTAGGGGATGTTGTGAAGGCTAAAAGTATAACTAGGTTCAAAAAAGAATCAGATAAGTTCATGGAGGATAGGTTCATCAATGGCTATTAGCCAAGATGGTCAGGGACACAGGATCTGGGTGTTCCTAAACCTCTGACTACCAGAAGCTGGGACTGGTCAACAGGGGATGGATCATTTGATAATTGTCCTCTTCAGGGCTGGCTCCAGGCACCAGCGAAGGTGGCAGGTGCTTGGGGCGACCAATGGGAAGGGATGGCACGTCCAGGTCTTCAGCAGCAATTCGGAGGTAGGTCCCTCAGTCCCTCTCGGAGCAAAGGACCCGTTGGCGAATTGCTGACGAAGAATGAAGTGGCTTGGTGAGCTACTGCCAAAGTGCTGCCGATCATGGCTTTATCTTTTTTTAATTTTTTTTCCGCTTCACTGCTTCGGGCAGCAAAAAAGCTGGAGCCGGCCCTGGTCCTATTCAGTTCATTTCCTCTGAAGCATCTGGCACCAGCCATGGTTGGAAGACAGGGCTAGACCATTGATCTGACTGGGTATGGCTGTTCTTATGTTCTTCAGATTTTTTCAAATTTATTCTTAATATGAAATTATTTGCAGAATAGCTTCCTGTCTCTTGCTCATTCACATTTGTTTCTTTGCAAGTATTTGATATTCAGATTTTCAAGCCATGTGACAGTTCACCTAAGCTACCTGGTAGGTTTCTGTTGACTGATTGGATGACTATAACTATTAGTTTTTCAGTGCAAATTATTGTTAATTATGGTAGTGGTGGAAGAACCCAGTCAGAGTCAGGGCCTCATTGCTAAGTGTCATACATACATGCAGGTTGAAAAGAGTTTGCAGTCTAAACCCTGCCCAGTCCCACTGGAGTTGAAGGATCTCTGTGTGAGTGTGTAGGTCAGGCCATGAATATTTGCAAGATCAAGGCCTGATATAGGGAGAGACTTTCAATTTGCTTTAAGCAAATATTCTCCAGTATCCTCTATTTTGACTATAAGTTTGTATTTGGTCATCTCCAGGGCTTTATCACATTCTGGGGACTCATTTCTAAAAACATCAGTTATCCTGTTAAAGAAAGATACATGCAAATACTTTTGGATTTGTCTTGATTTTACCGTCCTGGTTATATCACTTTTCACAGTATAAGCGGCCCCTTTAATTTTACTCTTTACTGCAGAAGTAGAATCCTGATTGGCTTGCTCTCTGGAAAGAAGCTCACCTAGAGTTAGAGGGACAGATCTTCAGTTGGTGTTAATAGAAATATCTCCACTGATTTAAATGGAGCAATGCAGATTTTCACCAACTGAGGATCTAGCTCATGAGACTTTCAACAGTTACCACTGGAGAGGGAATTGAAACTAACACAGCATAGGCTAACATGATTGAATACGGAGAGGTAGCTGGCTGCCTGGTTTCATAAACTATTTTAATAACAGAAAGAATGTAAGTGGAAGGCCAAGCTAAGATCTTTTTCTGGATAAGATCCCAGATTTTATCTCATCTCTATGTGCTTTTTTAAAATAAGCCAATTCTGAAGCCATTACTTTTCCCTCATGGGGTTTGTCATGGCACAATCCCCATGAACAAATCTCTTAGTTTCCCTGCACTGCTGCAAAATCCTTCAGGCACAGGTATAGAAAAGTATTGGCTTAAATAGACCTCCTAGAATAATAGAACCATAGAAGCTACAGATGCAGAAGAACTGATAGGTGAGCTACTGAATCTCTCTCTGAATATAGGTGTGTGTATCCTATTAGTTTAGTTCCACAGATATTTGGGTTTATTTCTCAAGCACATTGCTGCAAGTTGTATAGGGCCCCCAAAACCCATTGACTCAAAGGGAGTTTTGTGGGTTTTAAGTAGTAACAGCTGTGCATGGGCATGCATTATGCTATCTAAAGTGCAGGCACTGAGGTTTGATCTGCCCTGTGTAGCTGCATGTACATGAATGCACAGTTTTGCACAGGCACAGTAGAAGCTTTGTAGAAACCCTTTTGAAATTTTACCCCTTAGGTGTCCAGAGGTGAATTAGAAAAGTAAGTGCCTTAGTAAGGAATATTTATTCAACTACACAAGCAAGATGGAGTTATCTTAAAAATACAAGGCCCAATTGGCCAGATGTATTTTGGGTTTTCTTTTGCCTTCCTCTGAAGCATCAGGGATTGGCCATAGCTGGAGACAGGACACCAGACAGGGTGGACTGATACTCTGAGGTCATACAGTTAATCCTCTTGGTTGGCTAGTGTGTAGGATGATGAGGTTTCCAGTTTTTAACTGGAACACTGAGTCGAAAAGGGATCCTGGTGGCTCTTGACAGCACTGCTGACCGGGTTGTTGACTGTCTGGTTGGCAGTGACATACAGCAGGACTGGCAGGCTCTCTACTAGCCTCTGTGCCGCACGGCACCCAGGAAGCAAGCCGGCATGTCCCCCCTCTGGCTTCTACGCATAGGGCAGGGGTGGGGAACCTATGGACCATGAACCGGATCTGGTCCTGTGGTTAATTTCATCCAGCCCACAGCACCCTTCCGAGGGGCTAGAGTTGTCTGTGCCAGCCTCATGGGGAAGCCCTGATCCTCCATGCTCCCTCATTCCCCCACAGGCCTTGAGCCACAAGCACCAGCTTGCCCCACTGCAGGGAGGTTCCCTGAGCCTCCGTAACCCATGGGTGGGTGAGTGGCCCTTGATTCATGTTTTTTTGTGGGTTAATGGCCTGTGACAGAAAAAAGGTTCCCCACTCCAGGCCCTGCACCGCCAGCCATAGCCCTCACTCCCCCCCGCACATGCCCCAACCCCCTGGCCTAGCCTAGAGCCCCCTACCGCACTCCAAACCCCTCAGTCCCAGCCTGGAGCACCCTCCTGCACCCCAAATCCCTCATACCTAGGCCCACAACAGAGCCCTCACACCCCTCACCCCACACCCAATCCCCTGATCCAGCCTAGAGCCCCCTCCTGCACTCTGAACTCCTCAGTCCCAGAACAGAGCACTCTCCTGCACCCCAGACCCCTCATCCCTGGCCCCACCCCAGAGCCCACACCCCCATCCGAAGCCTTCATCCCCTCATGCACCCCAGCCCCCTGAGCCAGCCTGGTGAAAATGAGTGAGTGACTGAGGGTGGGGAGAGCGAGGGGAGATGGAGTGAGCGGGGGCGGGGCCTCGGGGCAGGGGAAAGGGCAAGGGTGTTCGGTTTTGTGAGTGTAGAAAGTTGGCAACCCTACTGGTGTGCCTTGCTCATATGCTCAGGGTCAAACTGGTCCCCAGATTTGGGGTTGGGAAGGACTTCCCCCGCCTCCATGTCAGATCAGCAGGGACTTTAGGGTTCCCCATACCTCCTTTGCTGCATGAGGTATGGACTGCCTGCTGGGATAACTTGGGCATGTCCCACCTAATTAGTTCCCTACCATTTCAGGGGGCTGGGGCATTGGTAGCATGTTGGTCTCTCCTGTGCAAACAATAGTTTGTCTTCTGAGGACTGAAATACTTTAGTCTAACTAAAATCGCTGGGCTCAATGTAGGGATATCTGGGTGAAATGTAATAGCTGTGATATACAGGAGGTCACTCCAGATGACCTATTGGTTCCTTCTGGCCTTAAACTCTATACAGTCTAGGAAACACTGTTTCTTGAACTCTGAATAATTTTTTGTGTGTGTCACACCGCAGGTACAGCAGTGTATATAGGACCAATGGTAAATGAGCACATCGAGGGAGCTAGATAAAAATTATAACCATTGTATTTCTTCCTTTAGGAAAAAGAGTTGTTTTTTTTCCTTTACTTGCAAGAATTCAGGATATGTGTTTTCATCTGCACCTGTTGTCTCTGAACAAAGCTAGCCAATTACTAGATATCTCTGATTTGGGGTGGGTGGGTATTTTTATTCCTCTAAGAGATTCAGGTGGCAGTAAGAAGTCTCATTGTAATTCCATAATTAGTGTGTCTCTTTTTTTCCCTGACCAAAAATGCAAGGGTGTCCTTTTCTATGAATGTCATTTTGTCTCTGGGCTTCTGTACTTTAATTTCCTTGATTCTTAAAGCTGAGACAGAGGATGAAATGAACAGTCTGTTTTCTCTTAAAGAAAAATCCCACAGAATTTTATAAGGAAGCAATAAAAAAGTAAAACAGGGCAAAGCCTTTATAAATGAATTATAACAACACTAAATGCTTTTATGTTTCTATAACTTTATTCCAGGAGCCCCCAGGGTTGGAAAAGAACTTAATTAAAAAAAAGGCCTCCTTTATGCATCATAACATGTTACCGTTGCTTTGTTTGCTCCCTCTCTTTCCTGTTCCCTCTTCCCCCCATTTACTAGTTTCTCCTTTTATTAACCTACATTGTGAGGTTTTTTTGAGCAACGACTGTCTTTTTACTGTGTCTTTACTCTGCCTAGCAGAAAGGTGCTCTGATCTTTGATTTCCCTAGATGCTACCGAGATATAAGTAGTAGGGGCAATGAGGCGGAGCTCTTCATGTGGATGAGGAGGAACACGGATAAGCAAGAGTTCCATCCTAGCAAAATGGAGATTGTAGTTGAAGGCAGCAAGGCAACATTTAGAAGAGCTTCCAGAAATGGAGAGGCCTCCACTGGGTGAGGAGGTGTACCTATAAATGCTGATGTGGCATTCTTGCACATGGTAATTTATTCTGCCTTCTCTGACTGTATAGGTGGCTATATCCCAGCCTAGCTGATGATGATATAGACTCACTAATACATGCCTTTGTTATCTCCTGTGTGGTCTACAGCAAAGCAGTTCATCTGAGTTTAGAAGTATCAGTGCAAAGAAACTGCAACTGGTACAGGACATAATGACATATCTCCTCACTAACACGGGTTACCCTGAGCACACCAGTCCTATACTCTACTCATTCCACTGACTTCCCATAGAATACTATGTCAAATCTAAGGTCTTCATTCTCCCTTGCAAATTCCTAAAAGGTTTGGACCTGGAATCCTTGGAGAATCATCTTGCTATCCAAGACCTCAGTGACTTTGCTTTGCAGGGGCAAGAATATTGCTTAGTGCAATGCTAAAAGTCTTTTGCACAGGAGACTGGGTGTTTTATGCAGTGGTCTTGAGAGTGTGGAACTCAGTCCAGCAGGATCTAAGACCTATCTATCACCAATGTCTCCACTTTCCGGTAGATATGTAAAGAACACATCTTTTCCCTTGCATTCTCAAGGAACAACACATGGCATTTCAGGAAATAAAAACCACCACCACCACATGCATACGCGCTTTCTTCTCAAGGGCAGGAACAGATAGACGTTAATCTTGATATAAGTTGTCATGTTTTTAACTCTGGGAAGGTACTCAGTTATCGTGATTTGGCAGAGGAACCTAAATAGATGGGGGTGAAGGGGAAAGTACAAACAACTTTTTTTTTCCTTTGTAGGCCACCTTGAAGTGTCTGAAGTTACCTAGTGTGAACTAGATATTCCAGAAGGCTATGCTAAATTGGACTGAGCCAGCACTCGTTCAGCTAAACAAGTGCAGCCTGTGCCTTCTTTCCAAGCACCCTGGTCAATGAGTGCTCACTACTAGGTATTATCATTATTATTAATTTTATTTAGTATTTATTTATTACAGCTGGTCAATATAAATGGCATATTTCATGAAAAAAATTGGAAAAAAAGATTTTTAATTGTATTGGGAATTTTTCATTAATATTTTTGTTTAGAGAGAAAAGGAAAATAAAAAGTATGTGAGAAGGAAAGTGGGGGAAATAATAAAAAAAGACACTTTGGTTCCCCCCTCATCTTTTTCCACTGGGTAGGGGGATGTGAGAGAATGGGTTTTTCTTCACAATTTAAAAACAAAAATAGTTGAAATTTTTTTATTTTTCTTGTGGTCAAAATGTTTCTGTTGAAAACCAAAATAAAGTTGTTGAGACTGGAATGTTTCTGTGGGGAAAAAAATTGTGTGTGTCAAAATTCCACTTTTCAATCACAGAATGTTGACCACCTCTACTCCCTATATTTCATAGCCCTGTCCTTTGAGACCACAGTTTATAGAAGTCATTATAATAATAAATGTGGCAGGCAGGAGTAAAACTTCTTCTCAAATGTGACAGTTCTTGAATGTTCTGCCTACACTGGGTTCTCCTTTGCCCATTGAAAATATTCCTATTTCCTGTAAAGTTTATTTATGTTCCCCTATGTTTATATTGGCCCTTTCAAATATTCTTTCCTTACCAGAATAAAATGTATCTAGCTGTATGGTATAAGGCTTTCTTTTCAGCCAGCTGTTTGACAAATTTATAAACTAGGGGAGTAAAGCATAAATGGGGGTTATCTATATCACAGGAGAATTGCAAGGTAAAAAGTCAGCCTGAAAATTACACTTTGGGTGTATGTTATAACAATAGTAACACTTAGTGCCAGTCATCTAAGAATGTGAGCACTTTACATACACAAATTAATAAACTACACAACAACTATGTGAGGTAGATAAGGGATATATTAGAAACAATTCATCCACCTCTCAAATGGAATAGTCTCTAATGGAACATAGTCACTGTTTGAACACTGTACTGCAAGGATATACAACAGTCTAGTGTGGGAAATGAAGATGAGTTCTGTCTCCAGTTGAACAAGGAGTTTAAGTAGACAGATTGTAATCACCAGAACTGGATTTTGGCTTGGATAACAGGGTTAGTCAGCATCTTTACACTATCTCATCAAAAGTGACCTACATTTTTAAGTTTCACTCAAAAGATGTCTCCTTCAATTTTACAAGGTACTTTAGTGCATCATTGGTTCAGTACCAATTCAGAAGGAAGAATGCTTCCTCCTGACTTGCTGGCACCTCTCTCTGCAGCACCTGGCAAATGATATTAAAATTGTGACATATCCCTGCTATGTATTTTTTCAGATGTGGAATCACATTTTAGCAACAGTTCTTAGTTTATAAAACGTCTGTTTATTATCCAGTGTATTCTACTATGTACTAGAATGTGCACATTCTATCCAATATACACATTATATATATACACATCTCCTAGAGTGCACTTAGCGTTTGTCCCAGCAGCAATTATTTGGAGCTGGCTGGCAGAGGTGCTAAGACATTATAAAGGCTTGTATTTAAGTGGAATTGCCCTAAGCAAGAGATAGTGGATCAGCTGCACTACTCCAGGGGTAGCCCTGAGAGACACACTCAGACTCTGCAGATAATGACACTGATCCCAGCAGAGCTGAAAGTCTATTTGATCACAAGGAATTGCAGACCTGGCAAGTAAAATTTCTACAGCTTGGACTGGGTCATTGAGGAGCACATATTGCAGAACTGAGGAAGGCCTGGGGAGGCAGAACTGATGGATGTCTGTGGAGGCTGAGCAGATGGGGGGCAGAACTGATGGGTGGATGGAGAGGCTAGGCAGATGGAGGGGTTTGGGGGAGAACTGATGAGTAGCTAGGGAGGTTGGGTAGAACTGATGGTGGGGCAGAGGAGGCTGGGCAGAACTGATGGGTGGTTGGGCAGATGTGGGGTCAGAACTGATGAGGGGAAGCAGAACAGGCAGATGAGATACTGCTTCAGTTTCTGTAGAAAATGGTAGCTACCGCCAACTTTTTTCAGATCACTTTAAGCATTGATTCCCAGGCCGGACCACCTACATCCCACCCATCATCCTGTCAACCCTTCTCCTCCCTCAATGCCCATCAAAAGAGGAAGTAGGTTTTTCAGCCTGCCCAGAAAGTTAATCAAGCTGGGCTCTAGTGGGCCAGGGGCGACTCTAGGGATTTTGCCACCTCAAGCATGGCAGGCAGGTTGCCTCCAGCGGTTTGCCTGCGGAGGGTCCGCTGGTCCCGTGGCTTCGGCAGACCTGCCGCAGGTGTACCTGCGGGAGGTCCTCCAAAGCCACGGGACCAGCGGACCCTTCGCAGGCACGCTTGCGGGAGGTCCACCGAAGTTGTGGGACCAGAGGACCCTCTGCAGGCAAGCCGCTGGAGGCAGCCTGCCTGCCGCCCTCGCGGCGCCGGCAGAGCGCCCCCCACGGCTTGCCGCCCCAAGAACGCGCTTGGCGTGCTGAGGCCTGGAGCCGCCCCTGTAGTGGACTAAGGGAGAGAGAAGGAATAAGATACAAAGTTGAGAGCCTTCTGCAGTAGAGTTGCCAACTTTCTAATTGCACAAAACCGAACACCCCAGCCCTGCCCCTTCCCTTCGGCCCCACCCCCGCTCACTACATTCCCCCTCCCTTGGTGGCTCGCTCTCCCTCACCTCACTCACTGGGCTGGGGCAGGGGGTTAGGGTGCAGAAGGGGGTACGGATTTTGGAGTGGGGCCAGAAATGAGGGGTTCAGGGTGTGCAAGGGGGCTCTGGGCTGAGGCAGGGAGTTGGGGTGTGGGAAGGGGTGAGGTGTCTGGTGTGGGGCTGGGGCTGACGGGTTTTGGGTGCAGGAGGGGACTCCAGGATGGGGGGTGGGGCTGAGGGATTTGGAGTGTGGGAGGAAACTGTGAGTTGAAGCAGCGGGTTGGGATGCAAGATGGGGTATGGGCTTTGGGCGGTGTGTATGGGCTGGGGCAGGGGGCTGGGGGGCAGGGGATTGAGGTGCAGGTTAGAGTGAGGGCTCCAGCTGGGGGTTCAGGCTCTGGGGTGGGGCCAGGGATGAGGGGTTTGGGGTGCAAGAGGGTGTCATAAACAGATAGCTAAGGGTTAATGTCTCTTTCACCTGAAGCACCTGACCAGAGGACCAATCAGAAAACCGGATTTTTTCAACTCTGGGTGGAGGGAAGTTTGTGTCTGAGTCTTTTGTCTGTCTGCCTGCTTTCTCTGAGCTTTGGAGAAGCAGTTTCTACTTTCTAGTCTTCTGTTTCTAAGTGTAAGGACAAAGAGATCAGATAGTAAGTTATATGGTTTCTTTTCTTTGGTATTTGCATGAATATAAGTGCTGGAGTGCTTTGATTTGTATTCTTTTTGAATAAGGCTGTTTATTCAATATTCTTTTAAGCAGTCGACCCTGTATTGTATCATCTTAATACAGAGAAACCATTTGTATGTATTTTTCTTTCTTTTTATATAAAGCTTTCTTTTAAGACCTGTTGGAGTTTTTCTTTACTTCAGGGAAATTGAGTCTGTACTCACCAGGGAATTGGTGGGAGGAAGAAATCAAGGGGAGATCTGTGTGTTGGATTGCTAGCCTGATTTTGCATTCCCTCTGGGAGAATAGGAAAGTACTTTTTGTTTCCAGGATTGGGAACAGAGAGGGAGATTCACTCTGTTTGGATTCACAGAGCTTGTGTCTGTGTATCTCTCCAGGAGCACCTGGAGGGGGGAAGGGAAAAAGGATTATTTCCTTTTGTTGTGAGACTCAAGGGATTTGGGTCTTGGGGTCCCCAGGGAAGGTTTTTCAGGGGGACCAGAGTGCCCCAAAACACTCTAATTTTTTGGGTGGTGGCAGCAAGTACCAGGTCCAAGCTGGTAACTAAGCTTGGAGGTTTTCATGCTAACCCCCATATTTTGGACGCTAAGGTCCAAATCTGGGACTAAGGTTATGATAGAGGGAACTCCAAGTTTGGTGTGGGGGGGCTTAGGACTGGGGCGAGGATAACCAGACAAGTGTGAAAAATTGGGACAGGGAGTGTGTGTGTGGGTAATTGATGCCTATATAAGACAAAGCCCCAAATATAAGGACTATCCCTAAAAAAACAGGACATCTGGTCACCCTAGATGGGGCAGGGGCTTGGGTTCAGGGCTGGGGCATGGGCTTATCTTGGGCAGCTCCCAGTCAGTGGTGCAGCAGGGCAAAGGCAGGCTCCCTGCCTGTCCTGGCACCGTGCTGCCCTGGAAGTGTCCAGCAGCAGGTCCGGCTGCTAGGCGATGGGGGACAGGAGGCTCCGCGAGCTGCTGTTGTCCACAGGCACCGCCCTCTGAGCTCCCATTGGCCACGGTTCCCAGCCAATGGGAGTGCGGAGCTGGTGCTCGTGGCAGAGACAATGCACAGAACCCCGTGGCCCCCTGCCTAGGATCCAGACCGGCTGGAGGCTTCCGGGGCGCAGCACAGGTAGGGACAGGTAGGGACTAGCCTGCCTTAGCCCTGCAGCACTGCCAACCAGACTTTTAATGGCCTGGTCAGCCGTGCTGACTGAAGCCGCCAGGGTCCTCTTTCCCGGATGTTCCAGTCGAATACTGGCCACCTGGCAACCCTAGGCTGCAGGGATTTTACAGTGCTGGGTGCCTTGCTGTGTCAAAAAAGGCCCCAGGTTAAGTTAATACTATGGTTTCTGCATCAGGTTTATTTAAGGTTAGTATCTTTTTATGCAGCATGCCGTTGACAGCTGTCCCCAGAGTTCCCAGGGCCCCCATAATAAGTATAACTTAAGGATGGTGCTTTTTAACCCAGTTAAATATCAAACAAGGGATGTGAAACTCAATCTGTTTTCAATGACATGCATTGAAATCTGTTTTTATCATGGCTAAAAATAGTTACATTGTGGTTGGGAAAGGACTTTCTGGTCCAGTTGAGCTGCAACTTTGAAGTGTGTCTCATGCACGCTCTCTGCCTCAGCTGCAAAACACTGACCTAGGGGCTCTGTTTTGCTCCCATTGAAGTCAGTAGTGAAACTTTTGGTTGCAGGCCTACTCTGCTTATGACATTCACCACCCCCTGTAAGATGCCAGAGAGGCTCAGAGCTAAGGCAATTTAGTTTTGCTAGGCATACAGGACAGGCCTGATTCTCCTTTCACTTTCATGGGCATAAGCCAGGAGTAATATCACTGAACTGAAAGGAGCTGGACTAGTGTGAAAGCCAGGGGCAGCAGGCCCAATACCAGTACAGGGACTGATGGAAAGCCATGGAAGGCTCCTGCTTCTGATGGTGGGTTTGGCCCCAGTATGGGGTTCCAGACAGAACCAGGATGTAGACTCCCCCAAAGATGGGATGTAATGATTAAACAAAATGTTAGTTGAACATCTTTGAACATGAAAAACCAATTTGGGGTTTGGAGTAAGTACTGGACAAGCTTTGGGTTGGTTCTTCTTTGAGCTGAATCAGCTGGCCCTCCCTATTCTGAACACAGAGGATTTGAAATGCATGCAGAGAGGGTGGATTTCTACATGAGCTCTGCCAACTTCCTCCTGACAGATGAGGTTGTGCTACTTATCTGAAGGGGCTCCTAGGAGTTTAGGCTCTCGTCTATGCTAAAAAATTAGATCGACCCAGCTACATCGCTCAGGAAAAATCCACACCCTGAGTGATATAGTTAAGACAACCTAAGTCCCTGTCTAGTCAGCGCTAGGTCGATGGAAAAATTGTTCCGTTGACCTTACTACTGCCTCGTGAGGACATGGATTGACGACAGTGCCAGAGTACCCCCTCTTGTCGCTGTAGTAAAAATTTAAATTGAAGCGCTACAGTGTACACATAGGCTAGGTTAAGTAACTTCCTGCTCCATTTAGATGACTTTGGATGTGAGGCAGGAAACTGTGTTTGCAGTACTGAGTTAATTTAGATCTTTAACACCTTTACCCCTAGAACTTGGACTTTAAACAGTTTATTATTTTTAAATTTTGTTTTAAAAGGGGTGAAGGGACTTTGTTTCAGAATATGCGCGTGGGAGGGTATCTTATATTGTGATGTAGCTGTAATGTGAACCATGTAACTGCAGCTGTGATGCGCTGGGAGAGTGCAGAGGGCACGATACACATTGTATGCAAACAGGAAAGCAGCTTCTTCTGGGAGCTGTTAATGAATGTTAAATGGTTTAACACCTATGCTACGATTTGTTTTCAGCTACAACAAAGTGACATTACATGTACTGTACATGGAGAAAGACTCTTTGTTTAAACTATACCAGTGCAACCTTTGCATGTAGACTAGGCCTGAGCCTTTGTTTCACCTGCTGGGAGGGAAGCAGGTATGGGAGAATTACAGGAAAATGACATCTATCAACACTTCAAACTGAACAGGATTGATTTATGGAGGTCCCAGCCCCTAGGATTATGGAACAATAATTGAGAACTGGAACTATTTAGCTTTTATCAGTGCTTTTAAATTAAGCCAGTTAGTATACCATTTTCCACATGGAAAAATGTACTCTGTAGAGTGTAATTGTTTGAGTTAATCTCATTTCTTTGGCACTAGAGGCTCTTGGCTATGGAGCTTGCCAGAGCATCACCATTCATCTGAGGTGTGCAGTTTTGTTTCATCAATTGCCTGGCTCTGTGCACAGAGTTGGATGCACAAGGGAGAAGAATTACAGTTGCACAGGCAACTGTAAATGGGGCATTTCCTAACTTTCAAGTGCTTTACTTTGCAATAAGGCGACCAGACAGCAAACGTGAAAAATCAGGACAATGGGTGGGGGGTAATAGGAGCCTGTATAAGAAAAGGCCCCAAAATCGGGACTGTCCCAATAAAATCGGGACATCTAGTCACCCTACTTTGCAACCTAAGTGATATTCTTTTTACGTGATTTTTTGAGTGTGTAATTGTTACTAAACTTACCCTGCAGTATTAGTACTAGTTATGAGACTGGCTCTTGATATGTGGCTTGAACCTATAATATTCGGCCCTAGAGTCTGAGTGCTATCGCTTGAGTAGTTCTGACACTGTTGCTGGAAATAGGGAAATTCCAAAAAAGGATACAAACAACTAGCATGGTCCTTGCTGGATTCCCACAGACTTTGCAGGTTCTTCCAGTTTAGTAACCCAACCTAGTGTGAGAAGCAAACTATTGGTTTTTTTGCGGCTCTGGATGCTTTGTTGTTAGTGGATACTCCCCAGTAAAGGAATACCTCCCATAAAACAGCTCAGTATCAGTGCTGGTCATGAACTCAAGAAAAATCAGTTGTACTATTAACCACCACCAATGGCGATCTGTCCCTTCCTCTTCCTTCCTTTTAGTGTTCTGTTTAAGAGTCAAGGGAAGATGCTGTAGAGCCAGTTTGCAGCAAGTGATTCCTTTTCTCAGTTTCATCCCTTTAGGTCAAGTTATACTTTTTGTACTAGCCTGAATGATTTCTGAGAATGCACCCAAGATTCTGAATGCAGGGCATACACTACAGCTGGTTGGAAAGTAGTTTGGTTTTTTTATTTTCCCATGACATTTTTGATTGGTCATTTTAAAAATGGAGGGTTTTTTCCTCCAAGTTTTGGAATATGGCCGTTGTAATGGTTTTTGGTCATTAATGTTTTTGGTTTGAGGGCCAAAAAATTGGTTGGGGGGAAAGGTCGGCTGAAGAAGGTCTGTTAGTCATGGTGATTTTCAATTTTCCAATGTAGAAAGTAAACCTTTTTTTTATTTAGATGAAAGCCTAGTTTTCTGTTGACATTTTTTTCAGCCAGCCCTAGTAAGGAGGAATATGTTGGCAAACCCTATGGTAGGGGAATTGAAAAAACAGATAAAGAAAAGGTGGACTGCGTGCTTACCTTAAACATCACTTTCACCAGACAACAACAAAAGCCTCATATGGCCACCAGTCCCATCTGATGTATCATCCTGTCATCCATCTCTCTCCCCTCCCCCAGCATAATATGGCAAATACATCCAAGGCTATTTTTTGTGGGCAAGATTCTGCCTTTAGGCCTAGCCAGGGCAAGGGGTAGTGTGTAAACTGCTCATTGGGGCTAGCCCTGGAAGGCACTGTGCCTTAGAAAGACCTATCTGAATCACAATTTCTCCAGGTGCAGGTGGGGAGTAATTTGCTGCCTATATGAGCAATACATTTCTAACATATCCCCTTCTGCCCTGGCTCAGCTACTATGTCTAGCCACTGGGAGGGTGGAGCCAAGGCTCTGACCATTTCCTGACATGTCCCACCTCCTTGCACCAGGGAGGTAGTAAGTGAGACTGCAGCACCTGCTTACTCCTACATGCCTGGGCCCACAGTCTGGGTTGCTTGCCTGGGAGTGTGAAGAGGGGTTCATGCTCCCTAGCATGGGCATGTATTCCACGTCACAGTCTGACCTCATGAGCTGAATGCTTACTCTGTTTTTACTCAGGCAAACTCCCACTGAAGTCACTGGAAACATGGAATTCGTTATCCTAGCAGTAAAAAGGGAAGCAAAGTGAATATCACCATCACAGAGATCTGTGACCCAGTGGTTCAATAGATGAACCATGCTGTACACTCTTGATTTCTCACAGCTGTTCTTAGCCCAGTTCCAAAGCAGGTAAGACCAAGAAGCTTTCTGGAGCTGTGGCCAGGTATCTTGAATAGAACGAAAACTTGTGCTACTTACATTGGATGCGGACCTGGATTGCAGTTCTGAAGGGATAACCTTGTGTGGTCATTACATGTTATGAGACCAGGCCTTTCTGCCTTTTCTATGCCTCAGCCACCATGTGCAGCGTAAGTCAGTCTCATGAAACAACACTGAACTACGTTTCTTATTGCCTTGAGCAAGGACATGTGGTTTTTGTCAGTACTGCACGTCTCCCTAGACTTTTCAGTGGGGCTGGTGTGTCATGCTTAGCCATGTGAATTTGCTAGGTTAACATAAGTCAGAGATGGCAAAAGGTCATTTTGACCCATAAAAACATTGTCAGGTAGGATGCTATTGAAATAAGCACAGAGTAGGGTCAGAAAGATCAGGTAATACATTTTGTTGGTGACTGAGATTGCTTTTGTTAGAGGCCCTACCTGAAGTAAGATAGTGATTGCTGTGGGTTAATTGCTAGTGATCTTAAAATGGATGGAGATATGAGTAGCCATCCTTGATTGGACATTTGGAGAGGCTAGTGATTGCTGTTCACTTCTTTGGGACCATATATCTAAGGCCCATGGTCCTTTGGAGAAGAGGGCATTGCTTTCCTGCTTCTGAGTCCTTGACAACAACCTAGCTAAACCAGCTCAGGGGAAGAAGGACCAGGCCAAGCAAGCCAATTCATTCCTTGTCTCCTTGCTGATAACAATATGTTCCTGCCCCCTGAAAAGTATTCATCTTTACTCTGTGGGTGTTTATCAACCTGTTTTTCATTTTTTTTTAATGTCCTCTGTCCTGTCTTTCTCAAATTCACTCTTCTGGACTTGAAGGATGATCCTTTTGGGGCCTCTATGGTTACAAATGACCAGAGAACTGTGTGTGGCGCATAAGGTCCTCACAGGGATGAGCCCGTATTGAGCCTGATGCAAGAAAACTGACAGGAGGAAGCAAAAGACAGTCCCAGTGTTCCAGCTGAAAAGTTTCACCTTATTTTAAAATTACTTGCTTACGAAATGAGACAGAGAAATACAAAAGGGTCACAGCACACTATTACTGAAATATTGCTGATTTTCTCATTTTTACGATATAATAATAAAATAAATCAGTTGGAATATAAATACTGTACTTCCATTTTAGTGTATAGTATATAGAGCAATATAAGCAAGTGGTATGAAATTTTAGTTTGTACTGACTTCACTAGTGCTTTTTATGTTCCTGGTTGTAAAACTAGGCAAATATCTAGATGAGTTTATATATACCCCCTGAAAGACCTATGTTTACTTCCAGGGGGTACCACTGATTGAGAACCACCGCTCCAAACAGTTCCTTCTGCCGTAGTCTGTATTTGCTGTTCCTTAGGTTTTCCTTTGTCTCTTACTGTGGGTGCATTACTTCTATCAACATAGGTCAAAGGCATTCTGGGTGGCTTGAAGAAACAAGGAACCAGTGTTTCTCCCCACCCACTTTTTTTTTTTTTAAATGTCTTCTATTCTTCCTGGGGGATTGACTGACAATGGGGATGGTTGTGACATGTTGTGATGTTATTAACATAAACTGTAACTGTATAGACCATTGTTGCAACCAGGGGCAGCTCCAGGCCCCAGCACGCCAAGCGTGTGCTTGAGGTGGCAAGCTGCGGGGGCAGGCAGCTGCCTTCGGCGGCTTGCCTGCGGAGGGTCTGCTGGTCCCGCAGCTTCTATGGACCTCCCGCAGGCATGCCTGTGGAGGGTCCGCTAGTTCTGTGGCTTCGGAGGTCCACCAAAGCCGCGGGACCAGCGGACCCTCCGCAGGCAAACCACCAGAGGCAGCCTGCCTAAATCCCTAGAGCTGCCCCTGGTTGCAACCATTGTTATATATTTGCAGCAAATATTGTACAAAGGTTGTCGTGTGAGATGTCTATAAAAAGGTTAAGATTTGCTGGTTATGATTATGCTATCTGTGTGTATCATTTTTGTGACTGAAGTTATGAATATTGGCTATGTACTTGTATCTCAATGTATTTTGATTCTAAGTAGCCTCAGAGAAGCATTTGGTCAGCTTCTTAAGAAAGGACTAGTCTCAGTAAGTGCCCAATCAAGAAACACTTAACTGACAATGAACTTTGGGAGACATCAATCCAAATCTGAGTTTTCCTGGGAACGTTTAAACAAACATGAAAACAATGGCATTGGCCTGTAAAGAACTGAATCATGCATGGACATGTGATTTGCCTATGTGACTCCAAACTCTTTCTTGCTGCTGTGATCTTCCAGAGAATATAAAAGGCCCTTTTAAATATAAAAGCAGAGAATATAAAAACTCCTCCATTTTGTCTTCAATCCTGCTTCTTGCCTCTGGAGGAACTTTGCTACAAACTGAAGCTCTGAACAAAGGACTGAATGACCCATCCCAGCAGTGGATGTACTTCAGAGACTTGATTTGAATCTGCAGTTTATAAATGCCCCCCTGGTTACGCAAACCGATTTACGCAAATCCGCACTTATGGAAAAACTTTCACTTTTTTTTCCCCATCCACTGCTGGGAAATAGTAGGAGGATAAGTAGCAGGATTTTTTGTTTTGTTTTGTTTTTTGTGCGTAATTGTCAGGTATATGTTTCTGACTTAAGCAAAATTCGAGTTACGCAAGGCGTTCCAGAACAGTATGCTTGCTTAAGTTGAGGAGCATCTGTATTCCATCACTGCTACAAGCCTGAACCAAGAACTTTGCCATTTCTGTATGTAATTGATTCCACTGAACCAATTTTAATTCTTTTTTATATTTCTTTCTTTTTATGAATAAACCTTTAGATTTTAGATTCTAAAGGATTGGCAACAGTGTGATTTGTGGGTAAGATCTAACTTGTATGTTGACCTGGGTCTGGGGCTTGGTCCTTTGGGATCAAGAGAACCTTTTTTCTTTTACTGGGGTATTGGTTTTCCTAACCATTTGTCTCTGTACTGAGTGGCACTGGTAGTGATACTGGGAAACTGGAGTGTCTAAGGGAATTGCTTGTGTGACTTATGGTTAGCCAGTGGGGTAAAACTAAAATCTTCTATGTCTGGCTAGTTTGGTGTGCCTTCAAGGTGGAGAAATCCCAGCCTTGGGCTATAAATGCCCTGCTCTAAGCAATTTGCCCTGAATTGATACTTTCAAAAGTGTCCCACCAAAGGCAGTGTCGTTACAGGTCTTATGTGATGGGGCAAGTATCAACTTAATCCAATGTTTCTGGTACAGTTAAGTGGCAGGTTTAGAAAAAGAGTCTACAAGTACCATTGTAAATATTTTTTTCTTGTTTCTTCTATTTTATCTCCTCTTTTGCTTGTATTTCAGTGATTTCTGTCTTGTTCAGTGACACTGAATGTTTTTGAGGCATCGCTTAATCTAGGCAGTCATGTATGCGACAGACTGCTGACTCCCCTAGATGTCTCCTATTGACCAGCCTACGCAGATAACACCATATATCAGAATACCCTTCAGGAGTATTCTTTTCACCTGCAAGATCGTAGTGCAGAGAGCATTCTCAGCCTGTATACATAGTTTCCCGAAAGGATTGGGAAATATGAGATGGTATCTTGTATATTGCACATTGGGCCACCTGGACCATTAAAACTTTCATTCCCAAGTGAAACCAGTCATGTTGTAAGACTTGGAAGTGTCCCAATTCTTCAAGCTGATTTTGAATTTGTTTTATTTCCAATTCATTAATACTACATGGTATATTAAAAAGAACTATTTGATCCATCTTTGATAACAATAAACGACTTGGATCTTTCTAGTAACATAACTTCAGCAGGTATTATTTTTACTCATAGGGGACCTGATTCTTTCCCTTACTAAGCAAGTGGTCCCATTATTTCAATAGGTTGATTCATACAGTAAAGTGCTACCTTATGCGAGTAAGGGGTGCAGAATCAGGCCTGTGGAGACTTAAGTTGAGGGCCAGATTGTGCCTGGACCTACATGAGTGTGCAAGGGGGAGAAGGAGACAGGGCATCAGGAGCCTCCCCAGTCTTTTGCTCGTTCACAGACTATTCCCATTTCAAAGGGAAGAAAACTGTTGCTCTGGCACGTGTTCCAAGAAGACAGTGATTCCTTCTTCCCAGAAGACAGTGATTCTTTCTTGGATGCCGTGTTGCAGTGCAACCCCGCTGTCTGTTTGGAAACTGTAATTAACCAGAAGACAGAAGAATTATTTAGGGTTGTAACTGTACAAGGAGGAGCAACTAAGAGTAGTTGAATTAAATTAAAACAGAAGAAAATGGCTGAATATCAGGGGAAAACAATTTTAGCTGTGAGACATCTGTAGTGTTCAAAGGGAAATGGTAGAAGCCAGTTAAGACATTTAAAAATAGGCCAAAAAAACACTCAAAAATATGCTGTAGGGAAAGATCTTGAGTTGGCATGTAGGGAGATGCCTTCATGTGTCTTTTACATTTATTACTTCTTGCAGCTATTGTCTGCATCCTAAATAAGTCTCCTTTGCCTTCTATCACTTTTGTCTCTTGAACAACTAAGAAGAACTGAGCAGATCAATACGTACATTTCAGTGTGTGTCCTCAGCTGGTGTAGAACTCACGCTGGGGAGTCAGGAGCTGTTGTGATTAACTTTTAACTCCACATCCTCTCTTCATCTCCCTCTAATTTTGTACTTGAAATAAGCCTTTCTCCTCCCTATCAGAGATGCAAATGAGATTTCATCCAAGAAGTTTTCAATGTTGTAAATTGCCTTGTACTCATTTTAAATAGCCACTGAATCCAATATTGCTTAATCTCCTTCTCTGATAACTACATAATGGAGCAGATTTAGATATTTACCTAGCTTGTGTGGGTTTTGATACTAACCATTAAAGATGTCTCATAATTAGCCTAAGAGTCCATGGATGGGTAGCATAGTTGTGAGGTGTGTAATTTCGAAAATGAAAAGTACATCACCTACTGATAGCTGCCATGCCACAGTGACCTCATTTTTTACATTGTAAGTATTTTGTTTGGTTAATAACCTTGTGTTTCTGGGATTCAAGTGTCACTATGGGTATGTCTGCACTGCAGCTGGAGGTGTTATTGCAGCTTGGGTACCCAAGCTGGCTTCACTCGAGCTAGCGTGAATACAGATATTAGTGAACCCCCCAGCAGCATGAGCTGCAGTGCAGGCTAGCCACCCAAGAAAGTAACCTGGGTCCCGGCACACTTGCATAGCTCACGCTGAAGCCTGTGCTGCTGCAGCTTCCCTGCTATTGGTATCTTTTGAGCAAGCTGGATGAAAGCTAGTTTGGGTATGTCTACACATGCTGTAGTCACACCTCCGACTGCAGTGTAGACATACCCAATGAGAGATTCTTCTGTAGCTCACAGCAGATGTGAGCTGGTTAAAATCTAGAGTGTGAACTGTAGGCCCTAGGGTTTATCTGATGGGACAGGCTGTGGATTCAGCTTGATGGGATTGTCATCAGGGTGTCGGTGTGCACTGGCCACCCTTCTGATGGTTTGCAAATTGTACCATGCACAGTCAGTGTAAGGAGTGGCTAACTGGTGCCTAGCCTGACTATATAAGGGCATGCTCCTGTTTGTGAAAGTGCTGCAAAGGGGCAGTGGGGAATATCGGCTACTAGGGGCATGGGCAATACCCAAGATTGATGGATTCCCAGATCAGCAAAAGCACAAGGACAACACACGCAAGGATTGCCTGTACTAGCCACCGGTTGGCTGGGTGGCCTAGTGGTTAGCATCCACTCAGTGGGAGTAGTGGTAGGGCCCACCCACTCCATCAGCTTCCGACCTAGGGCCCTAGGAGGGTCAGCAGTCTTGACCCGTGGGGAGGGTGGGGACCCTCTGCGTTACCCTCCTTGGGTCACTTCCTACCACTGCTCTCTCCACTTCCAGTTCCAGATAAGGAGAGAGAAAAAATATAAAAGGGAAACCAAATCATCCGCCCCAGCTGGGCTCATCATACAATCCTTGGTGTCTCAGGTTGGCATTTCTAACTCCTTTAGCAGGAGCCTGCAGAGTCAGTTTGCACTCCTTCCCAGCCTCCCCCTTATGAGCTGGGTTGCTCCCTTTTCAATTCTGTCTCCAGCTGGAGCATGCTCTGCAGGGTTGGAGGGGTGGGACTAACAGGGTCCAGTATAGTCTTTAAACCCCCTCCATCCCAGTATAGGGTTTGTATACCCCACCACAGTGCCCTTAGGAAAGAATGATCCCAACAGGTGTCTTGCATTAAATGTTTACTTACATGGTTTGCATCATCTGTGAGAATCCTTATACTCTTGTGTCATGTAGCTGGGTGTCTAGATATATGGCTGAAGAGAAGGTGAGCTTGGTAACGTGGGCTGCCTTGTAAGTTCCATTCATATCAATACTCAGGACAGCAAAGGAGCTTGCAACATGTGTCATGCAAGTGTGATTGCTGGCTGCTGACACCCACCTCCAGAAATGGTCATGGGATGGCACTAGCATGTTATTGGCCTGTGGGATTGAGGTGAACAGCAGTCAAAGAGGCATATCCATTGGTATTTGGCCTGGGAAGCAGGAAACTGAAGTTTTGTCCATTTGTTGACATCATTCTGGTTGATGAGGTGATGGGCTCATGTATTTTCCCATTCATTTGTTTCATCCTGCTTCCTCTATATGTTGAAACATCTGAAGACTGCTTAAATTTACACTCTCCTTGTGCCTGTTTTGAGACAGTGTGTTCTGGGAAGCATAAGGGTTTTTCTCCTGGCATCATTTTTTAGAAGTGTTACAGATGCATGGAGCATTGAGTCTCTCATCCTACTTTTCATGCTGGAAGAGTCACAGCATTTCAGGAGTTGCAATGTATGGATACTCTTTTGTACAACTTACTCCTCTTCCTGTCCCCTGTGTGGTGCACATTATGGGATGGTTGGATTGATTATCTACTTACTATGGGGGTTCCTGTTGGCTCTCCCTGATGTATCACTGAGGAGACCTCTTAGTTGGCTATCTTGTTAAAGAGAATCCTGTTTACCAGGTAGCTTTTTTATTGTGTGAAACCCAGTCCTTTCAATATCTCTAGTGAAGAATGATTTACTTTAATTCAGCTACTGAGGATCCAGTGTGCACCTGTGACATCTGCCATCTTGGACAAGACACTGAGGATTGAACCAGGGACCTCCAGAGCTAACAGCATGAACTGCTAAAGCTCTTTAACGGAGGCTGTACCAGATTTGTATCCGCTCAGGCTGTTGAACCTCTCCAGAGACATGACAGCTTTCCTATCTGTTTTATGTGTTAATTAAGGGCGTGGTGGTGAACCTTTTCCTCAGAGTGAGCAGTGATACATCAATAGGTCTACTGGAGTCAGTGGATGAAATCCTGGCTCTGTTGAAGCCAGTAGCAAAACTCCCATTGACTTAATGGAACCAGGAATTCCCAAATGTTTTGAGCAGTATTTTCCATGAATGATTCACTCTGAGGCACATTCCCTCTCCCCTATTTTCTCTAGTGATTGATAAGTTAATTTTTAAAATGTTCTCTAGAATACTTTGTATTTGGGAAATCCTGTTTGGACTTATTAAGCCAGCTCTATTTGATCAAGAGCACATTTGCAAACCGGCCCAGGAAAGCTTCTGCTTGTTGTTGTTGTTTCAAAGACAGCCTGAGTGAGAGGCGGAACTAGATGTGTGTTAGGATTAAAATACTTGTATCCATAAAAAGCAATACTAATTGCCATCTACGTGTTGGCAAGTCAGAAGAGGTTATTACCAAAAGAAATGTAAACTCTTTCTGTTTGCAAAGAAAGTGGCCTAAAATCCAGCATTATTCACACATGCAGACACACTAAGTGCAGTTTCCTTCAAATGCCCTCTTTTATAAGGCCAATTTTATATGGATCGAGACAACCTTAGGAGGTTTGATGGCATCAGGTTAGCACTGGTGTAATGGAAATTGCAGAAAATGGTACTGTTCATTGGAACATTGTGAGTCCATGTTTTGGTGGAGCTGCCTTCATTTGCATCCACTAGTAAAACACACAAATTTTTGGAGAACCAATATATGTGTATTATTAATCTCTTACTGTTCAGAGCTTCTTGATAATGTCTCCCTGATCATAGACAAACTGATCTTTTCATACAGTTTTCTGCCACCTTTTCCTGTATGTAGCTAGGATAATTAATAGATTCATAGATTTTTTTAAGTCCAGAGAGACTATTAGGTTGTCTAGTCTGACCGCCTGTATAACACAACCATAGAATTCCATTCAGTTACCCCCAATGAGCCCAATAATTTCTGTTTGACAGAAGCATATTTTCTGGAAAAGCATTCAGTTTTGATTTGATAATACTATTTTTCAATAAATTACATAATTTTACTTTGATTGTTTTTTGTACTGGTCTGGTGTCGTTGACTTTAATGGAATTACTCTTAAGAACATAAGAACATTAGAATGGCCATAGTGTGTCAGACCAAAGGTCCATCTAGCCCAGTATCCTGTCTTCTGACAGCGGACGACACCAGGTGCTCCAAAGGGAATGAACAGAACAGGTAATCATCAAGTGATCCATCCCTTGTTGCCCATTCCCAGCTTCTGGCAAACAGAGGCTAGGGACACCATCCCTGCCCATCCTGGGTAATAGCCATTGATGGACCTATCCTCCATGAACTTATCTAGGTCTTTTTTGAACTCTGTTAGTGTCTTGGCCTTCACAACAACTTCTGGTAGGGAGTTCCACAGATTGACTGTGCATTGTGTGAAGAAATACTTCCTTTTATTTGTTTTATACCTGCTGATTTTCGTCAGTGTAAATGAGAAGGAATTAGGCCGTAATTTTCCTTAAAAGCTTTTTTTATGGTTCATGGAGTGTCACTTCAAGCATCTTTGGGCTAAGTTTTTTCATTCATGACAGCATTCTACCATCTTTTATATTAGCTAAGGTTTGGTGCAGATGCTATACCGATCATTTGTTTTGCTGATGATGGACACATCTTTTTTTTACAGGATCTTCAAAGCATATACCATTCTGTTCATGCCTCTTTGTTCCATGCTGTCATCTTCATTCAGCATTTTGAATAAATGCAACCTTCTTCAAATAAGTTGAAGTTAAGAATGCACTACTAGCCTCTTCCCCCACCCCCATTGTCCTATACTGTTTGCTTAGGAGAGGACAGTTCAGCATCTGTGAAAGGAAGCAATATATATTATGACCTTTTCCCAGCTTCTTTCTGAATCTGGTGTTGAGTTTTGGAAGCTAACAATAGATTTGGTAGAAATATTTCTACCAAAAAACTATGGGGTTTCCTCAAAAACAATTTTTTTGGCAGGAAATTGTCATTTTCAATTAATTTTTTTGTTTGTTTTTCAATGGGAAATTTCAAAATGAAAGAAACTTTTCATATAATTTTGAAATGCATTTTTCCTTCTTGCTTTTTTGGAAAAAAATCATTCATTTCATTGAAAAATTTCCTGAGGAAAAACAGAAATGTCAAAGGAAAAACCTTCAACCAATTTTTTTCTGAAGGTGATTTTAAAAAAACCCAGCTGTAGTTAACAGGATGGATTTTCATAGCTAAAGTTGTTTGTGTGAGAAAATTCCTCAACACTAAAAAATCTTGGACCATAATTTGTGGGATAGGTGAATCTTTTAATCTTTTCTCACATGCCTTTCCTCCAATCTCCAGTTTTATATGAGCACCTGAAAGCTGCTTTTAGGTGTGTGTGTGTGTGTGTGTGTGTGTGTTTGCGGTACATACCGCTTTCAAATTCTCATGCAATAAATGAGCTTGGCCACAATTCTGTCAGAGCTAAGTGGACTAAGACCTTTAATAGCTTCATTTGGGTTGCATCCCTTCTAGCACACTTCAAACAGCTCTTAATTGCACAGCATATCATTTGGCTATCTGCAGGTGATTGGGCAATGCCTGACTGTATGTCTTGGATTATCAAAGCTGTCACACAATGCTGCTGGATTCCTGATTGCTTCAAGGAAAGTTGTTGGACTTCTGCTTAGCGTCATTTTTTGCTATTCTGAGAGTTATGATGACCCACTTGGACAGCTCTCTTTGAACCAGAAACTAAACATGCTAAATGCATCTGATCGCCTTCCGATTCCAGGTTCAGAGACACAATCCAGCAACAAATTGATTTGGATTTTATGGTGAGGAGCTTAGGTAACAAAATGGAGGAACTATAGTTACTGGTGCAGGAAGTGAAACCGGATATTATAGGGATAACAGAAACATGGTGGTATAGTAGTCATGACTGGAGTACAGGTATTGAAGGGTATGTACTGTTTAGGAAAGACAGAAATAAAGGCAAAGGTGGTGGAGTAGCATCGTATATCAATAATGAGGTAGACTGTAAAGAAATAAGAAGGGATGGAATGGATAAGACAGAGTCTGTCTGGGCAAAAATCACACTGGGGAAGAAAGCTACTAGAGCCTCCCCTGAGACAGTGCTTGGGTTGTGCTATAGACCACCAGGATATGATTTGGATATGGATAGAGACCTTTTTAGTGTTTTTAATGAAGTAAATACTAATGGGAATTGTGTGATCATGGGAGACTTTAACTTCCCAGATATAGACTGGGAAGTAGTTCACCAAGTAGTTGCTGAACCAACAAGAAGGGATGCCATTTTAGATTTGGTTGTGGTGAGTAGTGAGGACCTCATAGAAGAAATGGTTGTAGGGGACAACTTTGGTTCGAACAATTATGAGCTAATTCAATTTAAACCAAATGGAAGGATCAACATAAATAGATCTGTGACTAGGGTTTTTAATTTCAAAAGGGCTAACTTTAAAGAATAAAAGAAATTAGGTAGGGAAGTGGATTGGACTGAAGAACTTGGAGATCTAAAGGTGGAGGAAGCCTGGAATTACTTCAAGTCAAAGTTGCAGAAACTATCAGAAGCCTGCATCCCAAGAAAGGAGAAAAAATTCATAGGCAGGAGTTGTAGACCAAGCTGGATGAACAAGCATCTCAGACAGATGATTAAGAAAAATCAGAAAGCCTACAAGGAATGGAAGATGGGAGTGATCAGCAAGGAAAGCTACCTTATTGAGGTCAGAACATGTAGGGATAAAGTTAGAAAGGCCAAAAGCCGTGTAGAATTGAACCTTGCAAAGGGAATTAAAACCAGTAGTAAAAGGTTCTAAAGCCATATAAATAAGAAGAAAACAAAGAAAGAAGAAGTGGGACCACTAAACACTGAGGATAGAGTGGAGGTTAAGGATACTCTAGGCACGGCCCAATATCTAAACAAATACTTTGCCTCAGTCTTTAATGAGGCTAATGAGGAGCTTAGGGATAATGGTAGGATGACAAATCGGAATGAGGATATGGAGGTAGATATTACCACATCCGAGGTAGAAGCCAAACTCAAACAGCTTAATGGGACGAAATCAGGGGGCTCAGATAATCTTCATCCAAGAATATTAAAGGAACTGGCACATGAAATTGCAAGCCCATTAACAAGAATTTTTAATGAATCTGTAAACTCAGGGGTTGTACCGTATGACTGGAGAATTGCTAACATAGTTCCTATCTTTAAGAAAGGAAAAAAAAGTGATCCGGGCAACTACAGGCCTGTCAGTTTGACATCTGTAGTATGCAAGGTCTTGGAAAAAATTCTGAAGGAAAAAATAGTCAAGGACATTGATGTCAATGGTAATTGGGACAAAGTACAACATGGTTTTACAAAAGATAGATCCTGCCAAACCAGCCTGGTCTCCTTCTTTGAGAAGGTAACAGATTTTTTAGACAAAGGAAATGCAGTGGATCTAATTTACCTGGATTTCAGTAAGGCATTTGATACGGTTTCACATAGGGAATTATTAGTTAAATTGGAAAAGATGGGGATCAATATGAAAATTGAAAGGTGGATAAGGAACTGGTTAAAGCGGAGACTACAATGTGTCTTACTGAAAGGTGAATTGTCAGGTTGGAGGGAGGTTACTAGTGGAGTTCCTCAGGGATCAGTTTTGAGTCCAATCTTATTTAATCTTTTTACTACTGACCTTGGCACAAAAAGTGGGACTGTGCTAATAAAGTTTGTGCATAACACAAAGCTGAGAGGTATTGCCAATACAGAGAAGGACCGGGATATCATACAGGAAACTCTGGATGACCTTGTAAACTGGAGTAATAGTAATAGGATGAAATTTAATAGTGAAAAGTGCAAGGTCATGCATTTAGGATTAATAACAAAAACTATTGTTATAAGCTGGGGAGGCATCAGTTGGAAGTAAAGGAGGAGGAGAAGGACCTCGGAGTATTGGTTGGTCACAGGATAACTATGAGCCGCCAATGTGATATGGCCGTGAAAAAAAGCTAATGCAGTCTTGGAATGTATCAGGCGAGGTATTTCCAGTAGAGATAAGGAGGTAGTAGTACTGTTATACAAGGCCCTGGTGAGACCTCATCTGGAATACTGTGTGCAGTTCTGGTCTCCCATGTTTAAGAAGGATGAATTCAAACTAGAACAGGTTCAAAGAAGGGCTACTAGGATGATCTGAGGAATGGAAAACCTGTCATATGAAAGGAGACTCAAAGAGCTTGGCTTGTTTTGCCTAACCAAAAGAAGGCTGAGGGGAGATATGATTGCTCTCTATAAATATATCAGAGGAATAAATACCAGGGAGGGAGAGGAATTATTTAAGCTCAGTACCAATGTGGACACAAGAACAAATGGATATAAACTGCCTATCAGGAAGTTTAGACTTGAAATTAGATGAAGGTTTCTAACCATCAGAGGAGTGAAGTTCTGGAACAGCCTTCCAAGGGGATTAATGGGGGCAAAAGACCTATCTGGCTTCAAGACTAAGCTTAATAAGTTTATGAAGGGGATGGTATAATGGGATGGCCTAATTTTGGCAATTAATTAGTCTTTGACTACTAGCAGTAAATATGGCCAATGGCTTGTGATGGGATGTTAGATGGGGTGGGATCTGAGTTACTACAGAGAATTCTTTCCTGGGTGTCTGGTTGGTGAGTCTTGCCCACAGGCTCAGGGTTTAGCTGGTCACCATATTTGGGATCAAGAAGGAATTTTTCTCCAGGGCAGATTGGCAGAAGCCTCGGGGGGTTTTCACCTTCCTCTGCAGCGTGGGACATGAGTCACTTGCTGGAAGATTCTCTGCACCCTGAAGTCTTTAAAGCATGATTTGAGGACTTCAATGGCTCAGACACAGGTTTGATACAGGAGTGGGTGGGTGAGATTCTATGGCCTGCATTGTGCAGGAGGTCAGACTAGATGATCATAATGGTCCCTTCTGAACTTAAAGTCTATGATTCTGAAGTCACTAAAGCCAGTTTTTCATAAATTTCCTTTCCTTCCACCAGACAGAAACAGAATAGCTTGTTCCTCTTTAATCTGCCTTTATGTTTATCAAGATCTGGCCAATGCTTTCCTTTCATACTTTCTATTATATATTTATCTCTACTTCCATATACTGAAAAAAATGTTTATTGAGGTCAGAAATCTTTCTGCATTTATATCACTATAAATAAAAATGACACAGACAAATAATTTAAATGTGTTCACTGTATGTTTCATAATATGTATCATGCCTTCTGGTATGTTAAGTGGTATGGCGTTAAAGCTGTATATGTGTAACCCACAAACCTTCTGGGTGTGGTTCTGTCCCATCTAGTGGCACTGAGACAACTTAGAGAGAGGGAGAGATTGAGTTTGCTCTGCAGCCTTAGCCAAGAAGCAGTTGGCTTTTAGCTCATTCAGTAGAGGCTTATGCACTAAGCTCCAGAGGTCCCCGGTTCGATCCCACCCACCGATGCCCAGGGTTTGTGGGCGTTACACATATATAGGCAATCTAGTCATTATATAGATATATCTACAGCCACAGTATTAAAAGTAGATGAATACTGCCAACATGTTTTGCAAATATTCTCTTGAATGGCTTAAATAAATTCACTTTGGGCATGCACATATTTAGTGTTAGCTTTCTGGGAACATTCTCAATTTTTATTTGTACAAATGTTTGCAGAAAGGGAACTTAAAAATGTTGCCATATAGACGATGCAAAGTGTAGCCTTTTTTTACACACACTGTTTGTATAGCTTTTCACAGTACACTTTTGAAAGTCTTAATCCTGGACTGCCTTTGTATATTATAGTGGCTCTAGCACATGTGTTGAGCCAGCCAATTGTACATAGTGAATTGATTGCCCAGGTTTGCTTATATGTTTGCATTCAGTATATTCCTTATTAGGATTTTTTTAAAATAGAAACTCTTTCCTGTTGCTAAAGATTCCAGCTATACAGCTGTGTGACTCCTTGTCTCCCGTGGGATTGTGGCACTTCACACTCATTGTGAAGCTGCAATACTATGGACATGCTGATGATTGTTATCAAGTGTTAACAGAATATTTTCTAACATTCCTCTTCCCTCCACTATCCAGAAAATATGATATTTGTATTATTTATTGTAGCCCCCGCTCAGCATAGGGAACCCGTTGCGCTTGGCACTGTGCAAACACACAGGTAAACCTGGGCCCGCTTACAGTCTAATTTGCGACATCTGAGTGAGACAAACCACAGAGGCAAAGGGAGACAGACGATAAGGATAATGAAGGTAAGTGCACAGGATTACATGGGTGGCTGTTGCATGAATTGACGGTACTAAATTATCTGACAGTGTTTTAAAAAATAAATAAATAAGCTCATTTGTCCCCAAGTGCTGCCATTCTCAGGGGTTGGCTGATTTTGAAATCTCGATCTGAGGTGGCTCAATTTTTCATCAAGTCCCACTTTGGAAGGCCCGAGCATGCACTTAATTGTCTATCTAGAGACAAAATGGCAAGCCTAAACGAGTGTGATTAGGTGTAACAGCAGTAACCTCATTGGTCTAACTCTGTGTGCATTGCTGCAAGTCCTAGGTTTCCCCATACAATTTTGGTCCCAGTGAGCTGTTTCCATTCCTGTCCTGGTTGCTGTCAGGACATACGATAGTGCAACACTATCATTTATTTGCATTGTGGAAGTGCCTAGGGACCTTATTCATTGACCAGGACTCCATTTTGCAAGGGACTATACAAACCCACAGCCAAAAGACAGTCCCTACCCTCAGAAGCTTAGCAGGGCCAGAGAAAGCACGGACACTAATTACTATCATGCTGAACAGGCAAAGCGGCTTATAATGGAGCACTGGCCAAACAAGTTTGACATTGGCATGGCCCATTCACAGGCCCAGAAGCCACTTTTTGGTTGTGAAATTTTGTGATGACCTGATTTTCTGCTTAGGGTGACCAAACAGCAAATCTGAAAAAATCGGAACAGGGAGTGGGGGGTAATAGGAGCCTATATAATAAAAAGACCCCAAAATTGGGACTGTCTCTATAAAATTGGGACATCTGGTCACCCTATTTCCATTTGACAATAACTAATTAAACTGTACGCTGCAGAACAGGAGAGAGGCCCGCAATTAAGGGCTTGATTCACACCTGCTGGCGCGGGGGCTGTAAATTACACTATGGCCGTGCCCCATCACATGAAGGCAGCTTTAAAGAGGTGCCAGCTGGGGCTTCCTGACATCTCCACCTGAGGCAGCTGGAGAGTAGCACTGAATTAGCTCATGTCCCAGCTATCCTGGCCATGACCACTCCCTACTTTTGAAGTGGGTCTGTCTGGCTTCATCGTCTCAGTAGAGCAGGAATTGCAGTTGTCTTAAATCATTGCAACCCCTAGGCATAGACTGCTGAGGGCCCTGTGCCCTAGGTTACACTTGTGGAAACCTTTCAATCAGGGCGGAATGAAGCCAAATGTTCAGTATTTCAATACTCTGAGGAACATAGTGATGCCACCACATACATTATAGTTAGGGATTTCAAAAGTGACTTGTGACATTGAGTGCCTTTGTTTTTGAGTGCCCAACTTGAGTTACGTTCAAGGGATCTGATTTTCAGAGGGAGGGTGTGCTCAATAGTTTGCAAAATTCAGGTCTCTTGAAAATGGCTCAAAGTGGGACCCCAGTACTGCTAGTCCTTTGGCCACATATAAGTCTTAACACCTAAGTATCACACTTCCTCAAGCACACTGCATATACTAAACACTGTATGCACCACGGATGATGATTAATTTGATCAATAAGATGCTTTCCCACTGTTTGAAGCTTGCAATATCTCTTTAATGCTTGTTTCTGTCAGCTGTAAAGTCAGCTCCTTGCAAGAGAGAAAAATTGCCAGTCTATTGCTTGGCAATTTGTATGTTTGCACTATCTTCTCAAAATTGTTTAAATGGCCCAGATATCAACTCTTAGTCCCAACTGGCTTCATTGGCATTATTTTGTGTTTTGAAGTCAGCAGGAATGATTGCCCGTTGTGCTGTTCCCACCGCCACGCATGACAAAGCAGCAATTAGTTCTTCCCATTTTCCTGTCTAGCTCTTGTCTTTGCCTTGTTATGTGTTCTGTTAAATTATATCAAGGAACTCGTAAGACACCTCCCACAGCCCTTTCTTCTCTGCCATCATTTAGTCCCCCTCTATGATACTGATTACTTAACCTCCATAGGTGGTATGTTGGATGATGTCTGATGCTATGGAGAGTGAAAATCAGAGTACTGCTTGCAGGAAAGAATTACTGTATTATTAGGCACTTAGCACTGTAGTGTTAATGTGTTCCTAAGCATTCAGCTGCTGAAAGTGTTATGCTTGAGGTAGGCTCATTGATGTTCCACTGGGTATACACTTTAGATCAGAGACCAAAAAAAAAAAAAAAAAGGCTTATACTGTAACAGTAAGTTTGTCCAACTTTTTCTTAGGCTGCTGAAAACAAAAGCATGTTGTCGCTCTCACTCTGTGCTCTGTGCATTCTGCGGAGTCAGTGTATCTCTGAGATGTATTGCCATTGGCCAGGACATTATAGTTAAAAATAAACTCAGAGCAATAACGATAGGCTAGTAAATTAATGTGGTTCATTCTCCGAGCACCATCTCCAATCAGGGTTGCTTTGGTGACTTATCAGTGTAGTCCATCAGCAGGGCCCCGTCGCACTAATGATGCATTTCATATTAAAGTGGCTTCTGTTGCTGGGAACAGATTCTGAACACTTAAACTGTAAAAAATAATACTGCTGCTTTACCTGTTGGGCCTATGAGTGCAACAAAAACTATTTTCACAGAGAGAAATACTGTTTAAATAATATCTTGGCTACATTCAGTGGTAAGTCATTTTTATTTGTTGCATCTTTTTAATATTATATTAGTTAAAAACAACACTGTCAAGTACTTTAGGCCTTATATTTCAGTTTTATTAAAACAATGAAAGATTTTGCCACATCCAATATTATTAGACATTTTAAGCAAGGCAGAGATTTATTAAGACTAGTTTTAGGCTAGCTTGTAACAATACAGTCTGCCCTCAGTAAGGGGCAGTGTGTGATTGTTCTGCCCAGGAGCACTCTGGGAAATGATTTGTGACTCAGAGCCCGAGTTTGGTGTCTGGTTCCCCCTTGCTCCAGGGGGCAGTACTGAGCACCAGTCCTTTCCCAGGTGCAGCTCACCTTCCTCTCTGCACCGGTTCAGTTGTGCTGGCTGGGGTACTGAAGATGTTAGAATCAAAGATTTACCCAGTCCTCATCCTTGCTTGTCTACTCCCTGCCTACATGAACTGGAAGGGGAATTGCAGCCCCACAGAGCTCGCTGGCCCACTGCACTGGGACCCACCATGCACCTTATGCCTCCTGTCCCCTCTGCCTAGGCACATGGGGCAAATAGTAACCTTGCCCTTTTTGATTACGTTAAAATATGTCATCGATTATATGTTTTAATAGAAGCAATAGGCCTTCGGGTATTGTGTTCTGCTTTTCCTAATGCTATGTTAGAAGGATTCTACCCAACCAGCAGCATATTGGTGCAATAATGATATTTTTACAGCTTTTGTATGGCATGAAATGCAAAAATTAGATAGACATACTTGTGGCCATATCAATAAACATTACAAAAAATCCACTACGTTTAGTTTAATCAAATGTTTTGGGGGCTATCTTACTCTGGTCCATCTCAAGCCAATTGGAGAGATGCCAAAAATACATTTTTTAACTTACTGTGTTCTCACACTGCTTCCTAACTTCAACATTGGTCTGGCAGTGGAATTTGCCAACTCATACATTGTATATGGTGAAAAGGATTCTGGGACTCGGGGGGTAGATTGGGAGTTGCAAGTGGAAAAGGTTTGACAGGTCTTGATCTCAGAAGTGAGTAACACCATTAAGGAGTTTCAAAATCATATCTTTTCAACCATCTTGACAGCGTCTCTTGTTAATTATTTTGCGTGTCAGTATGGTGCTGTCCCCCAGAAATGTGAGCATGGCTTTGTCCTCACTAAAAGTCATTGCTCTGTGAGGAGATGAATAAAGTTGTGACGCATAGGAGTGCTGGTAGGAGACTAAATTTTATTTCCTGGCCCCAGTAACCTGACATGAGTCAGTTACAAAAGGTCATATCTCTGTCACGCTTGCTATTTGCCCCACATGGAAGGGCTTGAGTGTCCAGTGACTCCAGTGGCTGATGTTAGAAGTGGGAATCTCCATTTCCCCTCATTTTACTGTGTGCATTATTTGTGCAGAATGGCTGCTGGGCTGCACCCTGGGGGAGAGGCTGCATTTCAATGGTAGGCAAGTGAACTGTAGTTACATACAGTCTGGAAAGGAATTCTGAATGAATGGCACCATAGAAGTGTAAGTAGTTGTACATTATTTCCACTCCTTTAGACAAAAACATCTGTCTTTGTACGTGCAGAACAGGAAGCCAAAGTTATGAAAGTTCTCCCCACAAGTTTCAAGAATTACTCACTTACATTCATTGTCATTGTCTCTGGCCTGCTCCCCCTTGAGGCCAAATTTAACCTTGACATCAGCAGAGGCCACACCCATTGACATGAAAGAGAGTTGAACCTGCTTATGCCAGGGCAGAATTTGGTCATTTGTTATCTGCAAGCATTCCAGACTTTGTGCTATCTCTCATGCCATGCTATGCACCTGGATCAGTCTCCCCAGCCATGTGTGCCCAGCTGCTTTGGCCACCTTCAAGCACCATCTAAACGCCCACTTATTCTGACACATCCTGGGTATGCTACCCATATGTTTGTTCTGTGTTGTGTTATACCTACCGCTCCTTTAGCCTGTAACCTCTTTCGGGCAGGGACCTGTTATGTCCACCAAGCTATGCAGTTCCATATACACCAGTGTTGCTATATAAACAATAATGAATGATCCAAATAGCCTTTAGCGAGCGCTAAAGTTTCATGACCAATCCCTTGTGGTTTGGTGTAGGCCCAAACCTGTGTGAACTGTGATCTACAAGTACAGTTGGTAGCAGTGATATCTGAACTACAGACCTCAAAACAAGCAGATAGACAGCTCATCATGGCTTCCAGCACTGGGGCCATGTTCACTGAAGAATGAAAAATCTCACAGAGCGGTGCCAGGAAAAAAAGTGAACTGCTTTACTTGAGACGTGGCAAAGATAATGGAGTAGACTTGTGTTGACTAGTTCACATGACAGTTCAACAGTAGTTCAGCTTGTGCAGTACGGGATGAAGTGAACAGCAAGGCAAATTCTTAGTTCAGTTCTTTGGGTTGTTTCCCCAGTTTAACCCCGTACTACAAATTTTAGGGCTATGTGGGGTAGGCAGTGCAATTCAATATTGTCCCATTGTTTCCTGGTACTCCCCTCTCTGTATCTATCTATATCCATCTGTTATCTCTTCTCTTGCACTTAGAAGGTAACGTCTTTGGGGCAGAGAACGTCTATTTGTTCTGGGTTTGTACAGCACCTAGCACAATGGGGTCCTGGTCATGATGGAGGCTCCCGGGTGCTACGATAATACAAATAATAAATAATAATAATTCAAGGTTTCTGAATATGTAGAATGGAAAACATGGACAGTATTTTCTGTAGAACTGGTTTGTTTGACTGATTCAGTTAAATACTGACTCAGTGGTTATGGTATGTAGGTTGGTATTACAGTGATAAATAGTTCAATGTTATATCAGTTTATCAGTTAGTCATAAGTAACAATGAAAAGGGGCCCACGCTGTTTCAAATGCTTCCCTGATGTCATTTAATTGGAAGGAAATCTGGGCTGCCAAGTCCTGCTTTGAGGTGGCCCAGTGTATAATCTTAAATGGATGGAGTGGAATTAGTACTTTTATACTATTGTTTTTAACACAAGTAATGCTCAAAGTGACCCTTTTTTCTTACCCACTGATTATATTTTGTCTAATTAGAAATAATGGCTTTACATGAAAAGGCTTGAGTCTGGTGGGAGTAAAATTGCACTTTCCATGTATATTCTCTCCATGACTGACCTTTTCTCTGAATGGCTTTATTAATTCACACTCCTGAGTCATATGCAGAAATGTTCCTGCTTCTGTGCTAACTAGTATGGTGGCTCAACAGCAATTAAACATGTATAGCATCAATGGCAGGTAATAAACAGACTCCCACTGATACCAAGGGCTTGGATTCAGGCCCTAAATGAGCAGCAAGACAAGCAAATAGCTCAATTTTCAATAGCAAGGAAGCTAGCAATTTCTATATGTGATCTAGAGCAGCCATTCTCAGACTCTGTCCTGCGAACCAGTTTGGGCTGCTGAGGACTTTCTGGTTGTCTGTAGAGAGCTAAATGATCATGTGTGCAGGTGCTTCTTCTTTTCAGCAGCCAGCTGACGTTAAGACATTGCAGATACATTGAATACTTATCTGTGATGACTGTAGGTACTGCAGGGACATTATATGATCACGTGGAAGAAGAGGAGAGATGACCTGCATATTTGAGAATCAGTGTCTGAGAGACAATGTCCTTTTGAAGATGTGCTCTGGCCTGAAAAGGTTTGAGAGCTCCTGATCATCTAGACCTTGGCTGGATTAAGGCATAGGAGCTATAGTTTCGTGCCCAGGGCCCAGGCTCTGGGAGTTGTGTGGTTACACCAGAACCTCAGCTTTCATTTAATAACAACAACAATAAGAAGAAGAATTAATAATGAATAATAAAAGAAATTTCTAGTCTTCACAGTTTGGAAACATGACCCGAGTGTAACCAGTGCAGAGGTCTGCCTTAGTCTGCAGACAGTCTGAGACAATAGCTCTGAAACAGGTGAACTGCCCTTGCATCTTAATGGAAGTGACAGCTCTGAGATCCACTCTAGGGGAGGTCCCGCCAACATCACCCCATAAGAACGGCCATACTGGGTCAGACCAATGGTCTGTCTAGCCCAGTATCCTGTCTTCTGACAGTGGCCAGTGCCAGATGCTTCAGAGGGCATGAACAGGTAATCATCAAGTGATCCATCCCCTGTTGCCCATTCCCAGCTTCTGGCAAACAGAGGCGAGGGACATCATCCCTACCCATCCTGGGTAATAACCATTGGTGGACCTATCCTCCATGAACTTATCTAGGTCTTTTTTGAACTCTGTTAGTGTCTTGGCCTTCACAACATCTTCTGGCAGGGAATTCCACAGATTGATTGTGCACTGTGTGAAGAAATACTTCCTTTTGTTTGTTTTAAACCTGCTGCCTGTTAATTTCATTTGGTGACCCTTAGTTCTTGTGTTATTTACTTATTTATTTACTTTCTCCACAATGGTCATGATTTTATAGACTTCTGTCATACCCCCCTTAGTCATCTCTTTTCCAAGCTGAAAAGATCCAATTTTATTAATGGCAGCTGTTCCATACCCCAATAACTTTTGTTGCTCTTTTCTGAACCTTTTCCAATTCCAATACATCTTTTTGGAGACAAGGCGACCACATCTGCACTCAGTATTCAAGTTGTGGGCATACTGTGGATTTATATAGAGGTGATAACATATTTTCTATCTATCACTTTCCTAATGATTCCCAACATTCTGTTACCTGTTTTTGACTGCTGATGCACATTGAGTAGATGTTTTCAGAAAATGCCCCATGGAGGACTGTGAGTTTGGAAGGAGAAGAGTGTAATGGGCCGAGCCCACTGACTCAAATGTATAAACCTCTACTCCTGAGATAAGCACTGGAGGGATCCCTGCTGCTACTCAGGCCTCTCCAGGGGTGGAGTGATCCATGCTGCTCCCAAGGGGAGGGGAGCACCACTCTTGTGAGGAGAAGGAGCCCTGTGGTGCTAGTCTCTGCTCCTGCCTCTCTGGAAAGGGAGCAGGGAACCTGTTACTGCCACTCCATGTAGGGAATAGGGCCATGGGGTACCCCATGCCATGGAGAAGCTAAAACTTAGAATTGCTGCAGTCTGGCCCTAATCTAGACCATCTTGAAGATGCATGTGCCTATTAAATGAAACTGGGCTCAGTGCTCCTGTTTCAAGCCAAGTGCTCCCAGATGGGCCAACTAAGAGGGTGGGACAGCACCGGGGGGCCATAAAGAGTCAGTCAGGAGAAGGGCAGGAGATGAGAGCTGCCATAGGCAGAAGGTAGTCCCTAGAAGAAGGTTAAAGGTGGAGAGCAGAATGTGGGGGTGAGGGGGCGGTGTTTGCTGGCTGGTGTCCCCAAGCCAGAGAGCTGGGGCTGGAGAAAGGTGAAGGCAGGAGCAGAAGCAGCAGCAACAGAGGGGTTTACCTGTTGATGTCTCGTTGCTGGAGAGCTGGACTCTGAGGAAAAGTGAGAGGGCTGTGGGAGCAAGGATGCTCCAGCAGAGTTGTGGGAGTTCTTGCAGAGAAGAGTGGGGTTACTCCCCAGAAGGAAGGGCAGGGTGGCTGTCCTGGCAGAGAGACGGAAGAGGATGTATAAGGAGCCCAACTGTGATGAAAGACACTGGGGGATGATGAGAACAAGGCCTTCATGCTCAAAAGTGTCAGGGGCTATTTTTTGGTGTTAGATGATTTGCACAAGATTTTTATAATAAACTGCCACCCACTAGGGGTATTGTTTAAGTCAGAGCCTGAAGTGGAGGCCTTTGGCTTACATGAAGGCGGAATCTGAGGGGCTCAGAGCATGCAGTCCTACACCTACCCACCCCCTGCTAGAAAGAGTTTAAAAGCCTCCCTGAAAAAGGGAGACTGAGGTGAGACGGATGACTCTGTTGGAAGTCTCACTTTTGGATGGATGATTCTGGGCTTTTTTGTCTAGGCCTCCCAATTTCTCAGTGCTTCTCGATGGCAATTGACAGCCTTCTGGTGTCAGTTGTAGGTAGGTGAACCTGGAGGAGTTTGGGAAGCTCAGGTTGCTGGGGGTAAGCATGTGAAAGTTTGGGTTCTTCTCCAAACCTTTAGAGGCCCTTCACTCACCCAGTTCACATTACTCACTAGGTGCTTTCTCCTCCCCATCAAACAGCTTCTACTTAGGATGATGATAGACTCAAACTGCCCGCTCCCCTTGCTCCCAGGATGTGCTTTGTGTGTTTAAGGATGAGGTCCCCTCTGACTTTCACTCAGTTAAATAGGACATTGTGGCATATAACTAATCTGTGTTTGTTCAGCCACTTGAGGTCCACAAGCAAATGTCCTATCCACCTGCGTCAGCTGGGAGAAGACTTCTCAGGGCATGCCACTGAAATGGAGCTGTTATGATCTGGTATGGAGACCATTGATTGTAATGGATGAAATTTGAGTTACTCTCCCCAGATATACTAAAGTCATCAGCAGTTTCAATGGCCTGTTCTATGCATCTGAGAGATGCGTCCCCTCAGGGGCAGAAGGCCTCATGGCTCTGCCTCCTGCCAGTAATAGCAGGTAGGTGGTTGGCTTCACTGTTCCACTTCTTTCAGAGTGAAAGACTCTAAGACCTTTTGCGTGCTGTGCCTCAGTGTGAAGTGTGCTTGTGAAAGTCCCTACGATGCAGAATAGCTCTCCATCTCTCTGTCTCGCATACCAAACTACGTGCTAATTCTGCAGGAAGAGAGGGAAGGATCTTGCATGTTCAGGAGTTTCAAAAGCGTGGTGCATTTGTGTGTCTTGCTGTGGGGAAGCCCCAGAGCACTGCTTGGTTTGAAGAAACTGAGTTGGGGATAGCAACTTAGTCCTGTTTTAGGTGGTTTACTTTTATGTAAACCGAGTTTCATTTTAAAGTTAACACCTTTGGCTTTCAATCTCACAATGACTGAGCATGGACTCCATTTTTTTCTCTAGAATCCTTATCCCACTTTTTGTCTAGAAAACAATACAAACCATGAAGAGGACTCTGTGTAATTATTCCCAAGAAAGAGATCAAAGACAAGGAGGAAAAGTAAGCAAGTGAATGTAAAAGACCACAGTATCAGATTCATTGGTCCAGTGTAAACTTGTCCAGGAGAAGGAGACCTGCTGCACATTATGGATTCCTTTGGACACCTAAAATGGCATTAAATTGAGTTTTGTAGCAATATGTTGTTATTTACTGTAGGGCTAAGGACATTTGGAGAAGAGGTATGGCCTGTTGGTTTAGTACTATTGCTACTAATTCTTAACGCTTCTCAGTATGGGCTAGATTCTCTGCATCTGCTTAGGCTACTTTGCACTGTTCCAGTGGTGCTAAGCAGCCTTAAACCCAGTTTAGCTGGCCAGTGCAGGATTCCCACTGTATAAGGGGATCTTCTGATGGCATAGGGCTTCTGTGGTGACCCCTATGCCACCTTTTCCAGCATAGGTGGTGTGGCTAGACTTACCCCTGCACTTGGGTTATCATTGCTGCTGTAATGAACCCTGTTCTATTTTATACTGAGTCAAGCCTGGGGGTTAAAGCCACTCTTACCTGTCCCCTCCCTTGGATTTGTGCCAAGCATAGCTCAGGTGGCCCAGCAGGCTGGGCTCTTTACAACTATTAAAAAATTAGTTTAGGGCTCAGTCATGTGCAGTATATAGAGCACTGTGTTGAGTGTGGGGCAGTGTTGGTCACTCTTGGGCAGTTCCTGACACTCCTGGGAGCGCATGAGGAATGCTCTCCTTGCACAATATCTCTGTGCTTGACCAGCTCAAGTGCCAGATCCTAAGGGGATGAGCTCATGGTCTTGCTTCCTCTCCCAGGAGTACCTGGGAAGGAGAAGTCCTTGTGATCTGAGGAACTCGGGGATGTTGATTGTGCTTGGTGATAGAGGGTGGCCGAAAGGTGAGGAAAGCTTCCTGTGATGATCCCTCCCACCCCTTGGTACCATTGCAGGGTCAATGCACAATTAACTTGTAAAGCTTGTCTCTGGTTTCATGGTGATACTCCTGAGGGCATTCTGTGCCAAAAAATTAAAAATTCTGTGCACAATGTTTTAAAACTCTGCAAGTTTTATTTGTCAATAAATAAATGCAGAGGGTCCAGCATGGCAGTGAGGAACACAGGCCACTGGCTGCATGAAGGTAGGAGATCACCCTGCAGCCCCCCCATCCTCAGGAGTCAGACTCAATGGCAAGCCTGCACCCAACCCTGACACAGCACAAGGCCTGTGCCTGCCCCAGAAACGCCCTGGGGTCCTGCCCCTCTGTACCAGGCTCACCAGGTGTGGAACAGGCAGGCTCAACAGGGCAGGATCCAAGTGTGGAGGGGCTCAGTGTGGGGGGATCCAGGTGTCGGGTGAGAGGATTCTGTGTGGGACTATCTGGGTGCAGGCAGTTCAGTGGAGTGTCTAGGTGTGGGGGGATCTGGATGTACCAAGGCTTGTTTCGGGGATTCCAGGTGCAGGGGCAATGGGACACTGTAGGTGAAAGTGGTTGGGGTTCAATGTGGGGGTCTCAGGAGGAGGGTCTGGGTACTGGGGGAGTGGGGCTTGGTGGGGTGGTGTCTGGGTGCAGCTATTTGGGGGTTAGTGGTGTGGAGATATGGATGTGGGGCTCAGGGTGGTGCGGGGAGTGAGGCTTGTCAGGATGGGGGGGTTGAGTGCAGGGAGCTCAGTAGGGGGTGGTCTGGATGCAGGGGTGGGGGTCCAGAGGAAGGGGGTTTGGCTGCAGGGGGCTCCAGATGCAGGGTTTGAGGTTCAGTGGGGTGGGGTTCAAGTATAGAGGGCTAGGGAGGTTCTGAGTGTATGGGGTGAGGCTTGGCAGGGGTGTCTGGGTATGAGAGGTCTGGAAGCACGGGGGTTGGGTGGATGGGGGAGTATTTCCCCATACAGTGACCCCTCCCCTCACAGCTGAGAAGCGATGGGGGCAGGAAGCAGGGTACGATGCTGATCTTCCTGCAGCTGGGGGAGGTTTCTGAGGATGTATCTGACACAACCCCAGCCTCTCCTTTCAGGGGAAGAGCAAGTCCTCTCCCTCCGGCCTTCAGCCCAGGCGGGAATAGCAGCTGGTCTCAGCTCAGGGTAGGAGCCACTGGTTGGGATGCCCCAGCCCTGTGGTGATTTACCTCTCCGCCAGCTGATCCGGGTGCCTGAAACTATGTACCTGTGGAACTATGGCATGGTACATGACTGTTCTTGCAGTTTCCTTTTGCTTCCCTGTCAGAAGGTCATTTTTTCTGTGGGGAAACGAAATCTGCAGGGGACATGAATTCTGTGCACATGCAGTGGCACAGAATTCCCCCACGAGTAATGGTGAGGCCAGTTCTATAGTCCTAGAGTACATGTGCCTCACAATCCAGTATTACGGAGAGCTGCTTACATGGAGGTTAGGCAGTGCACCCCGATATGGCTCTTGCTCATCTTTTTAACCCTCTATATCCCTGCTTTTACCTCTTTATTCTGAATTCTTTGTAACCCTATGGATAACACCAACCTCTAGTATCGCCCAGGAATGAATGGGTTAATCTCTTTGCAGTATTAGAAGTACTGAGCTTTAAAACAGTACAAGCCCATACATGTAGCTGATAGTGCCCTGTGATTGCTTCTCCCTCTCCTTTCAGATATCTCATTCTTAACAGGGTGGCTATTACAGTAATTAATTATTGTAGGTTTCTTTCATTGTTGTAGTCTTATTTGGTTTGATTGCATGTTCTGGTGACACAGGTCATTAGGGCCACAAAAGCATGAAGAAGTTATATGATTGGTAAACTTTAACAGTCACCACCATGAGGTTCAGAGAACCAGAGAGGGGAAATGTATTGATTCTAAAGCTGGGTAAAATTTTTTGACTGAAACTTCTTTTCAGCAACAAATGCAGATTCAGCAACTCCAACGTGTTTAGCAAATTCATGTCAGTTTTGCCAAATTGTTCGGGGCAGGGGGGCGGGGTTGAGGGGAGAAAAAAAGCAACATTTATTTTTTTAAAACTTTGAAATGTTTTTGGTTCAATATTTTTTTAAATAAACATTTTGATTTTAAATGACTTTTTCTTTAGACACTTCTTTCAATTTTATTTTTTGAAACAGTTCCAGTGCTCAGATTTGAAACAAAATGCTTGATTTTGGGTTACATAAAACAAATATGTTTATTTTTTTCAGAACTGCCAGAACTAGCTCTGACGAATGCCACTGGAGCACAGGCCCTTCTGTGAACTCTAGAATTCTTTTTGTAGAACTGTTTTGTGTGTGGGGGGTGGATGGGGAGGGGGGGCGGTTTGGGAGATCAGCTTTTCTACCTCTGTTTTAGTTCTCTGCCTATCCTATTCTGATCTTTGCTTTAACCTGCAGAGAAAGGCAGCTCAGTCCTAATTTTTCCCCAAAGACTTAATCTTTTGGAAAGTACATTGGAAATAGCATTGGATTTAGGATGACAAGAAGCTTTCAAAAGCATGCATTGACTGACTGACTGGATAAGGTATCTGCCATTGGCACATGTCCAGGTTATATCTGTGCAGGACCTGATCTGTATCCAGTGTTACCATCCAAAGATCTTTTTCATTCTTCATCTGTGCAAACTCCTGACTATTTTCACCCTCTTTCCCCTCACCCTTATTGCAGTAAACTGTTCATGTACCCCTGTCCGACACATGAACCATGCAAAATCTTACTGGAATTTTTTAAGTCCTGGGCTGAGAAGTCATATCTGAGACCATTCAAGTAAGGTTGTGTACTGGGACTCAACCCATACAGCTGTCTCTGTTTGTGTTGTTTTCTTGTGCGGCACGCATGCTTAAATCTAAGCTTCAGTGCCTATACTGGTGAACTCTGACACGTTTGCAGCCATGTTGCCCTGCAAATATTTCCTCCAGACTTCGAGATTTTTGGCACCAAAAGTTTCCTGGATGTGCTTAGATCATTGCTGTGTGGAGGATGGCTTGGCCTTATGGCTTAAAATGTTCTATGCGTAATTAAACAAGCCTCTTTATATTCAATCCCCCCCACCTTAAATAGCTCTCGTCAAATGTTACGAGCATGTGATGGAGCATTGTGGGCAGGAAAAGGAAGAAGTAACCCCCGAAGGCATTTCCTAAGTAAATTTGATAAAAACGTTTTGAATTGGAAATGGCTGAGAAGGTATAAAAAGAGCACATTGTACACAGGGAAACTGTTGACAAACTGTTAGACAAAAAAAAAAACAATATGGCAATGCAGAGATGCAGAGGGATATTTTAAAAATATGCATTTTTTTCCCCCAAGGAAAAGAAAATCAATCCCTGTGTTGTTAAACAAACCCCAGTGCAATTACACGGGTGTAACCCCAGACTAACTCCATTTAAATCCACTGGCTTTACACTGGAATGACTGAGAACAAAATTTAGTGCCTGAAATTCCCCTTGCTACTGCTGCCCTGAAACTGATTCTAGAGACTCTACCAACCCAGGAATCCTGTTGTATATTTAAAGAGGCTGAATTTTCTCTCATGTACACTATCAATGGAGTTGTGCTGGGGCAAAGTGACGGAAGCAAGAGGAGAATCAAGCTCACTCTAGGCTCAGCTGGAGAACTTTGGGTGGCTTTGTTTTAAGCCCATCATTTTAAAAACTGAACCCAGCAGTAGAGGCACGCAAAGGAGTCAGCTGGCGTTCTTGTCTCTCTCGTATAAAAGACAATGGGTGCAGTTCACAATCATTAGCATCCAGCTGCCGTTTGCTAAGTTGTAAGGCTGCATGTAAAGTACGTATCAGAATTCAGAAAGATTAAGAAAGTCACTTGATTGTTACTGGCAGATTAGAAAGAACCCTCTGCCAGCTTTACACATTCATTGCCTCTTGTCTTTGTGCCTCAGGATGCTGTTCCCATTGTGACACTCACGCTCTGGAGTACAGAATGATTTTTGGCAAAGTCCCGAGGACAGGGAGCCAGACTAGGCGGGGACAGCATTCCAGTTTTATAACACAGTTCCATAATAGGAGACAGCGTACATTTCCTGTTAATGTTCATACAATAGGAATTTTAAATCCCAGCTCTTGGTACTGTGTGTTGGGGGAAAAGCAATATTTTAACTTGGTAACCACACTGTCCCATAACGTGATGTGCAACTAGCTGACTGCACCGTCACCTGTAGTGCAGAAAGGGCACAGCTTGGATAAACATTTAGTGCAAGAAACAGCAAATTCTAAAACATAAATGTGGCTGTTGCTTCCAACAACAGCTCCTTCTTGGCTTCCTCCAAACACCTGCTGCTGGACCCAAAGTAAGGCTATTTTGATATTCCCTCCAGTGGAGTAGATCTCAGAACTGCTTCAGAATCGTCAAGCCACAAGATGCGCAGAAATTATTTGCATTTTCACTTTCCCACAGTGGCGGGAATATGCCCCCTTTTATTCATACTATGGAATTTTCTGAGATGGAGCTTCCTTAGACCTCTCTGTTCGATGAGCTACCTGTGTATTTTTCTACATCTCTGGTTACTGAAGCTCCTACAGATACCAGGCAGTAACTTAATCAAACATTGGGCCAGATTCTGCCCTGACATTCACCCCCGCCTCCCAGGGACACAGTGCAGATGCATTGGGTGGCACCGGGGTGGCGGTGTACATCAATGCAGAACTTCTTCCATTGTGTTTTTGATGGACATCTAAGTTCAGACAACACAAATATCCTTCAGTTTGAACAGCAATTACAATTTCTGTGAATACAGAAGATTGCATGCTCCATAAGGTTACAGTTGATGGGTGAGCTGCAGCTTCACTTTCACTCTGTGGAGTTAGATAGGATGAACTAGCATAATAGTTCTCAACTTTTTTTTTTCATACTAGGACCCCATGTAACAACAGAAAAATCTTTCAGGATTCCCCTCCCGTAAGCATGTGACCCTCCTTCCCACTCCTACGTAACCATATAACGGGGGAGTGTTCATGGTTCCCTGATATCTCTTTGTGGCCACTAGACTGGGAACCCATGAGCTGGCATATTACTAGGCTATGGCTACACTACAGAGCGTTAGGGTGACCAGTCAGCAACTGTGAAAAATCGGGATGGGGGTGAGAGGGGGAATTGGAGCCTATATAAGAAAAAGACCCCAAAATCAGGCCTGTCCCTATAAAATCAGGACATCTGGTTACCCTACAGAGTGTACAGCAGCGCAGATGCTCTAAGTAGACAGGAGAGAGCTCTCCTGTCCACTTAATTACTCCAGCCCCTATGGGTGGCGGTAGCTATGTTGGCAGGAGAAGGTCCCATGCCGACATAGTGCTGTCCCACACTGATGCTTAGGTCAGTGTAACTTACATTGCTCGGGTGGGGGGGGGGGGGTGTCTTATTCACGCCCCTGAGTGACATAACTTGTACCGACGTATGCTGTAGTGCATACCTAGCCTAGATTGCTCTATCTCAAACTATTCAGCCAAATGAGGTCTTTGGAGTTAATCTTCTTCCCATCCACATCACCCAAGGGCCAGACTTTATGAAGTATTTAACTGAAATCAGCTTGTCCAAAGCTGTTAGAAACCATTGATAATAGTGCGCAAAGCCTGCGGTGGTCTCACCAAAGCTATTAAATTCAGCTCCATTTGAAAAGATCAATGCCAGAGGTCTTAGCACAGCTCATTTCTAAGGGTCTGGTAACACTACTGTATTAAAGGCTGAGAGGAGGGAAAACAGGATGGGAAAAGTTGTAAAAAAATTCCTGGGTTTGTAACAAAAATAAATTTTCATATGTTGATATTTTAAGGGTGCTTTGATACTCTGACAGACTCAGCAGGGCACATCAACAAACTAGTATGTCCTGTTTCATATGTCAGCTAGAATTATAATTAATATCTCGAGTGGCACATCTACAAGCACTATCTTTTTTTAAAAGTAGATAACAAGACAAGGTTCCTGCCCCTTGCAGCCTAAGTGCTTGATTCTGTAAGTGCCCATATGAATATCTTTGATCACATTAGTAGTCCATACAGTAACCATACTTGTCTGAGCCATCGTGTTGAGTTCAGTGAGACTGTTCATGTGAGTAAAGTTACTCGGGTGTAAGTGTTGGCAGGATTTGGCCCTAAATTAGATAAAGAGCACTTCTAAAAAAAGACAACAGACCATGGTAGGCAGGGATTCAGAAGAGTGGATGGAAAAACATCATTAAACACCAGAATAAGTATCTGGGGGATATTAAGAGGAACCCTTTCACGGCTTTGAGGAGTGTTTGACATTTGCTGCTGTTTTCCAATGCCCAAGAATGATCATTTTATAATGACATTATAATATATATGGTGCAAATATGCACAGCAAGCAAGAATTTTTCAGTATGTATGTGGGCAGGAAAAATCTGTCAACCAAGGTATGACAGATCTAGCTCTTTGATATCCTGGAGACAGCAATGTACAGCATTGTTCTATAATTGCATGGACTGTAAAATAAGGTTCCCGTGCCTGATGCTACATAATCTGTGTGAGTAATCTTTGCATACTCAAGAAGGCCTGTTGAATCCAGTCTGTCACTTACTTGCATAGGGAAGAGTTAGCAGGATACGGTGAAAACCCCTCTCAGTTATTTTTTTAAACAAAAGATCTCCTTGAAAACAGCTGCATGTGCATTCCTTATAATGAGGTGGTCCTGCAAGATACTGAGGACCCTCCACTGATGTCAGTTGTCGTGGATACTCTGCAGCTTGCAGGACTGAGCTCATTATTCGTGGCTGAATGAAAAAGGCAGTTTAGAGGACTGACGTAAACACAACCCAGCCTTTAAAAAATGATACTTCCTGCCCAAGTACTAATGCCGAAACTTCTTGCTGTACTTCCTTGCCTTCAAACAAGAGCCTGCGTGTACGATGTCACTTCCTCTCTCTGCTCAGTTGATAACAGGATAAACCTGAACTCAGTGTGAACCAGACATTCCACTGTGTCATTCATTATTGAACTCTATTGTGGGGCAGGATACTTAGCTACAAACATTGTTTAATAGTTTATGCTTCTCACACACTTTTTTTTTTTCTTTCCCCCAGCAGTTTGAAAAGGAAACAGAATATAGGAACTTTTACGATGTGCTTGCAGGCACATACAAGCAATGTGACGCATCAATAGAATGGGCTTTGGAAGCTGGTGCCTGTTACAGCCTGAAGCTGGTCTGCTTCTTAATAGGGCTCCAAAAGGCAGCTGGCTGTGTCAAAAGGGCAGAGAATAAAGCATGTAGTGTAAAATGAAGACACAATTAGGCAAAGATAAAACGGTATAAAATGTTTTGCCTCTTTACTCAAGATTCCTCTGGGTGGCACTTACTGAATCAAATTGTTCTGGAGTTTGTTTCTGTAAATACCCATCACTTGATTTTGAAATACTATTTATTTTTAAACATCTGGATTCTGAATGAATATATAAGAAGGCACGATAATTGTCCATCTACCTTCACATGCACTGCATCAGCTGTGCATTGTAGGCTATATATTTATCAGTGGGTATCCTTGAGGGAACATCATTTGAATGGTGTCTCTCTGAATTAGTTGACCAAAAATCTTTAATTATTTCAGTCTGAACTTGGTCCCTTAGACAAAACTTGCACTGAAGCCAATACGAACACTAATGCTATGCTGTAATTATAATGTACTTAGCACTGATGTTTTTTCACTTCTGCATTTTACAGATAGGGAAAACTGAGGCAAACAGGTAAAGGTCTACATTTTCCAAAGTGTTCATTCACTTGGGGTACCTCAATTTTAGGTTGGGCAGCTTGAGACATGCCTACCCTAATGCCTGAATTTCAGACCTGGGGAGAACCTTCTGTTCTCCTTAGAGTCAAGTGGACAATGCCTAGCTTCTCTGGAAAGCAGATTCCTCGGTATCTGTCTCAACTTGGACATTCAAACATTGAAGTGCCTGGCTTTGAAATTTGGACCTAAATGATTTGCCCAAGATCATACAGCATGTCAACAGGTGAGCTGGGCATAGAACTCAGGGTCCTAGTTTCCAGGCTCATGCCCTTTGCTTTGGCCCTTGCTGCCTCAAGATCAGAGCATTAAATAATATACAAATAAGAAAGACTATGTGATGGAGAAGGGGGGTGTATTTTCTGCATTATGAATTAGAGCTGGTCAAGAACTACAGCAAAAGACATGACCATTAAAAAAAATTCCTGTTTTTATTTACTATAATTTCTTTTGAATAATTTCTACTAGCTCTGTAGTTGGAAAAATGATGTGACAATTTAGTGAAGCATTTCCCTCACTTTTCATCAAAATTCCCAGGACTGTGATTAGCTCTGTTGTGAATGCTCATTTATGAACAACCTGAATCTGGAACCTGCAAGGTGCTGAACAATCTCTGGCCCCCAGCCCTCCAAAACACTGATGCTGGATCTTAACTGCAAGCATCTGAGTTAGTCTCACTAAGATCAAAACACAGCTTAAGTGTTTTGCTGGATCAGGGCCTTATTTTCTATCTCAGTGGTTCTAAATCCATGGCAAGTGGGCCACTTGTGGCTCAATCAGCACACAGCTGTGGCCATGTGACATATTCAGGGCCATACAGGCAGAATATATATTGTGTGTCTGTGGCCCACGTAACACAGAGAGAGCTGCATACTTGGCCCACAATTAGGGTTGCCAACTTTCTAATTGCACAAAACTGAACACCCTTGCCCTGCCCCCTGTCTGGCCCCTTCCTCAAGGCCTTGCCCCCGCTCATGCCATCACCCCTCTTTCTGTCGTTCACTCTCCCCCCCACCCTCATTCACTTTCACCAGGCTAGGGCGGGAGGTGTGGGTGTGGGAGGGAGTGAGGCCGGCTGGGGGTGCAGACTCCAGGGTAGGCCCAGAAATGAGGGATTCAGGATGTGGGAGAAGGCTCTGGCTGGAGATGTGTGCTCTGGGTGGGGATGGGGATGTGGAGTTTGGTGTGTAGGAGGGGGCTCCAGGCTGGGGCTGAGAAGTTCAGAGTGTGGGACGCGGCTCAGGACTGGCACAGGGGGTTGGGGTACGGGATCTGGCTTGGGGTGTGGACTCTGGGAGCTGTGGTTGAAAGGTTTGGAGTGCAGGACTGGGCTCAGGGCTGGGGCAGGGGGTTGAGGTGCAGGAGGGGGCTAAGGGCTGGGGCAGGGGGTTGGGGTGCTGGAGGGGGTGTGGGGTGCAGGCTCCAGGAGGGAGTTTGGGTGCAGGAGCAGATTTAGGGCTGGGGTAGGGGGTTGGGGTGATGGAGGGGGGCCAGGTACTGGCTCCGGGAGGGAGTTTGAGTGCAGGACGGGGCTCAGGGCTGGGGCAGGAGGTTGGGGTAGGAGGGGGCTAAGGGTTGGGGCAGGGGATTGAGGTGCAGGAAGGGGTGTGGGGTGCAGGCTCCAGGAGGGAGTTTGGGAGCAGGATGGGGCCCAGGGCTAGGGCAGGGGGTTGGGGTGTGGAAGGGGGTGTGGGATGCATGCTCTAGCCAGGCAGCTGTTACATCAGGCTGCTCCCGGCTCCTAGGCAGAGGGGCCACAGAACTCTTTGGGCTGCCTGCGCCAGCAGGCACTGCCCCCGCAGCTCCCATTGGCCATGATTCCCGGCCAATGGGAGCTGCATGGCTGGTGCATCAGTATGTGGAGCCACTGTGGCCACCCCTGCACCTAGGAGCCGGACACACTGTCTGCTTCCAGGAGCTGTGTGGAGCTTGGGGAGGCAGGGAGACTGCCTTAGCCCCTCTGCACCGCCAACTGAACTTTTAGCAGCCTGGTCAGCTGCCAGGGTCCCTTTTTGACTGAGCATTCCAGTCGCAAACTGGACTCCTGGCAACCCTACCCACAATGGTAAATAGGTCAATCTCAATCACTGCTTGTTTTGTGAACATGAGCTACAATCATCAAAATTTGTTCAGTGCCATAACTTAATTTGGAAACAGTTTAACTGTGTCCATACAGGAGGTCAGTGGCAAAAGTATTCAGTCTTTATAGGCAGAAGGCTTCATTCTCATTTATGGGAAAGCCACTTTACACCATTCTGGTGGGTGTAAATGTGAGTGGGCCATAGTGCAAATAAAAATCAGCTCTTGAAATGAGTTCAGAGAACTGCCCGTGGCCAGAGGTATACAATCAGTAAAGTCAATAGCAGATCATGATGTAAAAGATTATCCAGGAGACTATTTTATGCATGGCTATATTTAAACATATGGCCCACGTTAAAGAAGAGCCAAGGTCTGGGAAGAACTACATTTGCTCACATAGAAATGATTGTACATGAATGTATGCAGTTGCACACAGAGCTCAATTTTGATCTCATTTACCCTTGTAAATCTGGAGTAACTCCAGTGACTGGTGTAACCAAGAACAGAACCTGGCTGATGGACTTCAAGACCTACTTTTTTGAACTATGATCCATTAACTTTGTCAGTTGCATGTCTGAGATTAGACGAAAATGACTTCATTAATCAAAACATTTTCTGGATTTCAAAGTAGTGAATCTTATCGGCACATGAGATTACTTCATACTATCTGCTTTCTGTAACTAAACCCAGGATTAATAGATTTGCTGCATCTACTGTCCAGTCCAACTTTTAAACAAGGTAACTTATTTGTGCTCATAGGTACCACAACTTCATTTGCATAGTGGGGGGCAAGTGCTAATGGTTGGATACCTGCCTAACTTTTCCTATACTGATGCCTATTGATGTGTTCTCACTCAAGGTTACAAGCTTTTTAATTGACTTTTACTGTATATCTGTATAGAGCCAAACAAACTGAGTCTTTAGGCACTAATAATAATACCAATAATAACTTGCCTGCACCACTGTGATTGTGTAAACACTTTTGCATATGGTTTTTGAGCGCCATGAAAAAGGCACTCCCTGGTCATTTGAAAAGGGAAATGGTAGACTTCTTTTATGAAGCAACATAAGCTGACTAAGCAGCAGTTCTGCAGAAAAGGACCTGGGGATTACAGTGGATGAGAAGCCGGATATGAGTCAGCAGTGTGCCGTTATTGCCAAGAAGGCCAACGGCATATTGGGCTGTATTAGTAAGAGCATTGCCAGCAGATCAAGGAGAGTGATTATTCTCCTCTATTTGGCACTGGTGAGGCCATATCTGGAGTATTGTGTCTAGTTTTGGTCCCCCCACTACAGAAGGGATGTGGACAAATTGGAGCGAATCCAGCAGAGGGCAACGAAAATGATTAGGGGACTGGGACACAGGACTTACGAGGAGAGGCTAAGGGAACTGGGGTTATTTAGTCTGTAGAAGAGAAGAGTGAGGGGGGATTTGATAGCAGCCTTCAACTACTGAAAGGAGATGGGGGGTTTCAAAGAGGATGGACCTAGGCTGTTCTCAGATGACAGATGACAGAACAAGAAGCAATGATCTCAAGTTGCAGTGCGGGAGGTTTGGTTGGATATTAGGAAACACTATTTCACTAGGAGGGTGGTGAAGCACTTGAATGGGTTATGTAGGGAGCTGATGGAATCTCCATCCTTAGAGGTTTTTAAGGCCCAGCTTGACAAAGTCCTGGCTGGGATGATTTAGTTGGTGTTGGTCCTACTTTGAGCAAGGAATTGGACTAGATGACCTCCTGAGGTCTCTTCCAACCCTAATATACTATGATTCTATGATTCTAAATCCTAACCAGTTTGCCACCACAGATGCTAACAGTATTGTTAGCAACACTGTGACTTTTTGCACTAAGAATCACTACAAGAAATTCCTCATAAGATCCTACGATATTGTGTGAAGAGTTGCATTGAGGTTTGGCTTCATCCAGTGCTTAATTTTTAAAGAACGAGGTGAAAGGGCTCAAACAATAATGATGGTGTCCTCTCAAAACATGTGCTTCCACATGTTGTGTGTATGAGGTCATGCCACAGGAGTCTGCACAGTGTAACCTCACATGTGCTGTGTGTATGAGGTCACGCCTTGCACGCTACAGACAGAAGAGGAGCCAGTGCTGAGTCCCAGCAAGTCCCAGAACAAATTAAGCTTTGGCTTCACCACGTAATAGCACAAGTAGGTCAAACAGTGGGGGGGGAATCATTCATGAATAATTATCTGATGTGAACATTGACAAAATGGGCAACAGATTAGTCAAACAGTTCCAATAGTCTCCTTGGTTTCGTCTTCTGACAAATGAAAGTCGGAGAGTTTCTGAGGTTATCTGAAATTCTATTTTCTTCAGGGCCTGTCTCCTCAAGAAATTTTTCTCTCTCTCCCACAGAGCACAGCTAATTTGCAGTCTATGCTTATTGTGGAAATAGTGCTGTGAGGACATAGCCTTTGAAGAAGTCTATCTGTCTTTCTTGTACTTCACAGCTATTACTTCAGTTCTGTCTTCCTTGAAAGATGCCACTTTTGAAAACTCTATTGTCAGTAGATTCGAATAAAATTTATGTTGACAAGTGTAAAATTCTGCTTCAGTGTAGATGCTGGCCCTGGAGAGAATGAAGTGATGTGATTATGTTGTGTATTTCACTGTACCAATATAATATATTGCCTTTTAGCATAGGCTCCATTTTTCCATGAGATGGCTTGATGTCACCCACTAAGAAGCATGTCTCAGACCTGTTCTATATGCTGAGCACATCAATGATGTTCAACTAAGTGCTCAGTTTAGTGACTAGTTGTCCAAAAAAACCTCTGTTAGCAGGGCCGGTGCAAGGATGTTTTGTGCCCTAGGTGAAACTTCCACCTTGCGCCCTCCTCCCCCACCGCTGCAGCTCCCCCTCTTCTTCCCCGAGGCACCCCCCTTGCGGTAGCTCCCCACCCTCCGCCCTGAGGGCCTCCCCTACCCCAGCTCACCCCTGCTCCACGCACGAGCACCCCATCGCTGCTTCACTTCTCCTGCTTCCCAGGCTTGCGGCGCCTAAGCTGATTGGCGCCGCAAGCCTGGTAGGCGGGAGAAGTGAAGTGGCCACAGCTTGCTCAGGAAGGAGGCGGGGCAGGGGTGAGCTGGGGCGGGGAGTTCCCCTGTGAGCCGCCTCCCTCCCCCTTACTTGCTGCAGGCGGCCCTCCCTGTGCTCCCCTGCCCTAGCTCCTTCTGCTTAAATGCTGGCAGTGATCGGGGCGGCCGAAGATCCAGCTGCCACAGTCGCTGCTGAAGAAAATGGCACCCCCCAAATCCTAGTGCCCTAGGCGACCGCCAAGGTCATCTAGATGGTTACACCAGCCCTGTCTGTTAGCCTCACTAGTTTCATCAAAATGGAGCCTATGCTAAATTCTGCACCTTAAGTCCTATACCGGCTACTTGCCTTCATTGCATGCTCGTCACAGTGGCAGTCTGTTGATCCTGTCACTGTAATTCCATTTGGGACTGAGGAATAACATCTGGGGGCTATTTGAGCTTCGGCTCCCGTCAGAGGGCAATAAAAATGAGCCTAAGATAGAAGCTGGGGAGCCTTTAAAGAGAAAGATGGCCTCAAAATACTCAGAAGACCAAAAATCAGGATTAAAGGTAGGAAGGCAAACAACAGATGGGGAAGATTTTCCCTGGGCAGGAATTTTATCTTTCATTCCTGTTGTAACTCACTTTTGGAGGTCCTCTAGTCATAGCTCTCTTGGGAGGGTCTTTGGAAATGGAATAACTTCCCCACCAGTTTAAGACGAGATTCTGTAACACATATTCACACTGTACCAGATCCTCAGATGGTGTAAACTGGCATAGCTCCATTTGACTTCAATGGGCTTATGCCAATTTACAGTAGTGAAGGATCTGGCCTAGTGAATAATATTTGGTCACATGTGCAGTTCCTGGCCCTGAAGCAATTCAAAATCAATTTCCAAATCATCAGCTATTAATCCTTCCCCACCCAGTCCCCTGCCACAACCCTTTGTAAAGGAAACAACAAGATAAGCAATCATGTGATCGTAATCAAAACCATTATTCTCCTTCTCTGCCTTCTTCCCACTTACCATTTGTGGTGACATAATGAAATGTAGGCCACTATTCTACAGTGGGACCCATATGGGCACATGGGTCCACACACACACACACACACACACACACACACACACACACACACACACACACACACACACACACACACACACACACACACATACATATATCACGGTAGGACTGGAGCCTCAGCTAATAAGGACCATCGGTCAGCTGGTGTAAATTGGCTAAGTGTCATTGTCTTCAGTGAGACACTGTGCAGGACTATGTTACAAAGTTAGGTGGATTTAACTACTCCATTCAGGGCTATGAAAAATTTCATTCCCTGTGTGATGTAATTAAGATGACCTAAACCCTGATAGAGACATTATTAGGGAGACAGAAGTAGTCTTCGGTTGACTTAGCTACCCCCTCTCTGAGAGGTGGATTTACTACAGCGATGGAAGGACGCCTTCCATTGCTGTAGTGAGTGTGTACTCTGCATTGCTACAGCAGTGCAGCTGCAGCTGTGCTGCTGTAGTGTTGCTAGTGTAGACATAGCCTTAGGTTCCTAAGAGCCTATGTCGCTTTTGAAAATGGGACTTAAGTCTTGCAGCGCTGTGCATCTTTAAAAATCTGGGCCTCAGTGACTTGTCCAAAGCCCACAAGAAGTTTGTGACAGAGCAAGAAACTGAACTCTCAAATTCCAGGCTAGCACCTAACCCCAGGCTATCCTTCATCACATGTTCATCTATATAGTTTAGCTTTGAGCATATCTTGAGCCGGATGAAAATAATAATCAAACAATTTCAAAACTGTCCTATACCTGCTAATCTCCTATTAAACTGTCTGCTGGATTGAGAGTAACAATTTTTTGTGGAGGGAAGAGAAGCTTATTTACAATTTGAATTAGTGTTGAATTTAGAATCCTAGATTGCTCATCAAGAAGGATTTAGAAAAGCAATTGCTGAAATCCTGGGGTGGTCTGTGTCTATCTCATTATTTTCATCTTATCGGCTAGCACAAGAATTTAGTTGTGTTGCTAAAGGTTTACTGTTTCTATCTCCACCATCAAAATCATCATCATTTCAATAATGTCAGTCTGCTCAGCTAGCAAACTATTGAATGTGTAATTTTGATTTAATCAGTTTTTCCACTATTGGTTTATTTTCCACTTGCTAACTGCGTAATGTGAGAGCTGTTCCAGTTTATTACATAGGCCCTGTTTTTATCTTGAGGTGAAACTAATGCAATGCAAATGGTGATGTCCTGTCTGTGACTTTTCTATTAGGCAGCTGAGGACTTTGCATAATCTGACTGATTGACTGCAGAGCCAGAAATATATCTGATTTTTTGATGAATTCTGGGAGCCTTACTATTTCTACACAAATAACGATACTTAATGAAGCACAGGTTTCTGATGTGAGATGGAGGCTTTGTCTCAGCTGAACAGGTGTGTTTCTTGTGGGGCCCTACAGGGATCTGTTCTTGGCCCTACACTATTTAACATCTTTATCAATGACATGGAAGAAAACATAAAGTCATCACTGATAAAGTCTGTAGGTGACACAAATATTGGGGGAGTGACGAATGATGAAGAGGACAGGTCACTGATATGGAGCGATCTGGATCGCTTGGTAAACTGGGCGCAACCAAACAATATGTGCTTTAGTATATCTAAATGTAAATGTATACATCTGGGAACAAAGAATGGAGGCCAGGATGGGAGGCTCTATCCAGGTAGCAGTGACTTTATCCATCATAACCCCCAAACCATTTTTTAATCAGTGAACATAAACTTCGACGAAGTGGGTATTCACCCACAAAAGCTCATGCTCCAATACATCTGTTAGTCTATAAGATGCCAGAGGACTCTTTGCTGCATAAACTCTGAGTGCAACACTGTGGCTTAAAAGACTAATTCAATCCTTGGATGCATAAACAGGGGAATTTAGGATAGGAGTAGCGAGGTTATTTTCCCTCTGTATTTGGCACTGGTCCAACCACTGCTGAAATACTCTTTTCCTTCTTGATCAGTGGACCCCAGAACTGATCTTGAAAAATTGGAGATGATTCAGAGAAGAGCCTCAGGATTGGAAAACTTGCCTGCCTTATAGCAATAGACTGAAGGAACTCAATCTGTGTCTCTTAACAAAGAGAAAGTTAAAGGGTGAGTTCATTACAGTCTATCAGTGCCGACATGGTGAACAAATATCTAATAATGGTCTCTTCACTCTAGTAGAGAAAAGTGTAACGTAATCCAATGGCTAAAAGTTGAAACTAGATAAAGTCAGACTGGAAATAAGGTGTAAATTTTGAACAGTGCAAATAACATTTGGAAGAATAGACCAGTGGTCATGATGGAGTCTCCTTCACTGGCGATTTTGAAATCAAGATTGGATGTTTCCTCTAAAAGATAGGCTCCAAGAATTATTTTGGGGAAGTTCTGTGGCCTGTGTTATACAGTAGGTCAGACACTGGATGATAACAATCGTTCCTTCTGCCCCACATCTATGCTGCAATGGAAGACCTGCAGCACAGCTGGGGCTGGCCCAGGTCAGCTGACTCAGGTTTGTGGGGTTTGGGTTGTAGGGCTCAAAATTGCAATGTAGAGTTCAGGCTCAGGCTGGAGCCCTGGCTCTGAAATCCCACAAGAGGGGTGAGTCTCAGAACCCAGCCCAAGCCCGAACATCTACACTGTTATTTTATCCCCACCACCTGAGCCCTGCTCAGCCCAAGTCCGTTAATCTTGGCTCTGAGACTCAGTGCTATGGGGTGTTTTTATTGCAGTGCATACCATACCCTGTGAATCTCCAGAAGGACTTTTCAAGCCTGTAATCCCCAACAGGTGCAGCCCAAAGGGAGTAGCAACTGTCGTGTAAAATGTCTGAGCGTTGTCTACCATATACTTTTCACCATCGCTGCCATCACCCAATGGGAATATCCAGTCCAAAAAATCCTAGGAATTCCTTAATTCAATGGTAAATAGATAGACGGGTCAGCAGTGCCCTAGCGTTGATATATATATATTGATGTTTGTACAGTACTTCAATCTACCTATAGTAGAACTGTAGGTGTCCACTCCCTACCTTAGAGAAATCATGCATTATGACCCAGTGCATCACTGCTGCTCATCAGTCGAATATGCTCTAAGCTACACCAGTCTTTTGATCCAAACACTGTTGTTGCAATTGCTAGATCAGGGCTAGGAGCAGTGGGAGCTCCATGGTGCATTCAAGCATGCACAGTTGAATGTGAGTACAACTGAACTGAGCTGAGTAGCAGGCAGTAGCTGGTCGAGCTGTGGGCTGCATATGATAAATCAGTTGTCACACCCAAGCAGTATCCTGATGTTTACATATGCATACTCTCTAATTATCTGGTGTAATATTAGTTTTCCTCCAATCAGTTTTAATACTTCCTGCTCTGAAGTGCAGTGCCTAGTATCAATGATATGAAAACAAGTAGTATTCTGATTCCCAGTTCATATTAGAGATGGGCCCAAATCATTGCTTTCTGAGCCAGCTATTGGCCCTGATTGAGCAACGCATTTAAGCACATGTGCAATTTTAAGCACATGAGTATTCCCACTGGAGTCACATGCGCATGCTCAAGTACCTTACTAAACTGATGACACGGATCTGAATCTGAACTTCCTCCAAAACCTGAGGTTGCTGGCATTTGATCAGCGTTCCAGGGTAGCCTCTTATGAGCATAGGCCCAAGCCATGATGTTTAGATCAGAACTACTCCCAAAGCTTTTGGCGGTCGAAGGGTCCATATCAGGTACTTTGCTTTGAATCTATTGGTAGTTTTGTAGGGAGGTTAGACTATCGTAGTGGAAATTCCTGTTGACATTTTTTATCCGTTTCCAGTTGGCAACTAGTTGGTAGTTTAAACAACCTGGGTAAGTTGACCTACATTATGCTACGCCAGCTGCATTATTCATGTAGCTGAAGTAGTGTAATGTAGTCAACTTACCCAGCTGGAGTCGACATACCTTAGGTCGACTTACCGCTCTGCGCCCCGTTGTCTTACCTTACTCCTCTTGGAGAGCTGGAGTACTGGAGTCGACTGAAGAGCACGCTGCAGTTGATTTAACTGGTCTTCACTAGAGCGGCTAAACAGGGCCACCGGGGGGGGGGGGGGCAAATGGGGCAATTTGCCCAGGCCCTGGGCCCCGCGAGCCGCTCCGGGTTTTCAGTGGCACTTTGGCGGCAGGCCCTTCACTCGCTCCGGATCTTCAGCAGCGAGTCCTTCAGTGCAGCCAAAGACTTGGAGTGAGTGAAGGACCTGCTGCTGAACTGCTGGCGAAGCCTCAGAGTGCCGCCTGGTGAGTATAAGCACCACTAGCAGCTGGAGGGGGGAGGAAGCTGCGATCAGCGACACTGAGGCTGCTCTACCGCCTCCACTTCATTCTTTTGGTGGCAATTTGGCTGCAGGTCCTACCCTCCAAGAGGGACCCACCGCCGAATTGCCGCCGAAGACCTGGCCCTGCCCCAGGTCCCCTGAATCCTCTGGGCAGCCCTGAGGCTAAATTGACCCCTGCTGCATCTATCACAGCAGTGTCGATCCCCAGGAATTGCAGACATGGCCTAGATTTTGGAACAAAACAAGTGTGTTAGTCTACTGCTTCCTGACCTTCAAATAGAAACCTTGAGGGAGTAGTTGAGGAGTTCTAATGGGGTTGACTGAAATATCCACTGTAATAGCCTCTTGTGAGATGGCAGATCTTTGGTAAAAAAAAAAAAAAGCTAATTATAGCATTCCATTAAAACTTATTTTCATTTAAGACCAGCTGCCTGCCAGGGCTCACTTCTCATTTTAAAAAAGTGAGGGGCAGTACATTTTGACCCTAGCTGCAGTTTTGACCTGAGCACACAGTACACCTTGGAGAGAGAACTCTAGCAGATTTAAAGAATAATATTCCATTTGTCACGGTGTACCGGTTATTTGACACCTGCCTGCAGCCTAATGCTTTACAAACTCGTGGCCCGATCCTGCATACACTGGTGCATGTGAATAACTTTATTCACATGGTCCCAATGGGTACTTGTGTAAGTAACGTTACTCCATGTGTGGTAAGTGTTTGCAGGGTCAGGCCTCATGACTGCTCCAAGGTGAAGAAAGTAAGAAACAAGGGAATGAGGATGAACATGTTTCTGAATGGTCCTCCATGTGAAGATCTACATGGAACTACTTGACAGTGTTTTGCTAATAGTTTCACATCTGAAGTTTTTCCAGTGATTGTGCAAAATATCAGAAGGAAAAAACAATACCGTTCTGAATTTTTTAACCCAAACAACAAATAGTTTCAAGGTTCAATAATGTAGAGTTGTGCGTCAAACTAAAAGTCACGGACATTTTGCAAAATGTTTGAGAAAAATGAATTAAATCCATGGCATCCACTGTGAATGAGACTTTTCATTCTGCAAAAAATATGGCTCTGCCTCCTCATTCATTTTATTTAGATTCTATTAAAAAGTGCCTCTAGACCCTTGTGAATGTTTTCTAAACACCTGCTAAAGTTACACAAAAGACTTACTGGAAAAAAAGTAAACAAATAAAACTCCCCCTTCTTGTTCCTCACATAGTCCATTGAAGCCACTTCCTCCAGGAAAGTATTGTACAATAGATTGGCCCTGCAATGTGCTCAAAGGTCAACAAATCCAGGCTGTGTCAGACCAAGTGGGGAGAAAGGGAATTCCAGATTTGAGGGATCCTTAGTAAAAAAGCCCTTCCCCCTCTTTAAACCTGTGGCTGTTAGTTCAAGCGTCCAGCTAATTGCAATTGCCACAGTACCAGCTGAGGAGAGAGAGAGTGTCCAAGGTACCCAGGGCTGAACCGTTCATTGTAAACTTTGTAGGTCAAATCTTTCAGCTTCACCCAGAGATCTATTGGAAGCCAGTGCAGACCGTGGGCTGGTCTACGCTACTGTGGTAAATCAATCTAAGCTATGCTGCTTCAATTATGTGAATAATGTAACTGAAGTCAATGTAGCTAGATCCACTTCCTGTGGTATCTACACCACCTATGTCGATGAGAGACGCTCTCCCACCAACATACCTTATGCTTCTCAGGGAAGTGGAATACAGAAATAGACAGGAGAGTGCTCTCCTGTTGATTTAGCACATCTTCACCAGACTCTTTACATTGAGCAGTGCCAATTTAGCTCCATAGTGAAGACGTGCCCTGAAAAGCACCAGTTTAATCCACTGACTAGATTAAGTGTTATTTAACAAATTAACAGCTTTGGTGTAGCAGTAATGCAGGGCAAAAGAAGTTATTTCGCAATAGTTTCTGTCAGAATGAATAAAGGGTCAGAGAGCTTGTGACAGAGTGCTGGAGAAGAAATAAGTGGAGTTTTCAAGGCGAGTACAAAGTGAAAAACTAAACACATGAAACAGCATATGCTAAGTAACCAGAAATTCCGTGGCCATGCTATCATTACCATATTGCTATCTTACAAAATGCCATAGAAATATCAACTCAAGTACAGTGGAACCTCGTTTATCTGATTTAATTGGGACTGGGGCCAGATCTGATAATCAAAAATTTGGATAATCAGGAGAATGGGCAAATGAGCTTTCTATCCACTTTCTGTCTTGGACCATCAGCCCTGGGCAGTGAGGCTCAGTTAGTATGGAGAGCTGAATAATAGATGCTTGGATAAATGAGGTTCTACTGTATTTCTAATTTGCAACAGCAAATAACATAGCAAAATGTTATTTATTTGCATTACCGTAGTGCCTATGACTGTCAGTCAAGGGTCAGAGGCCGTTGTGTTAGACAAAGTGTCATCGTATAATTCCCCACTCTGAACCTTAGTGTCCAAAAGATGGGGTACCAGCATGAATTCCTCTAAGCTCAATTACCAGCTTAGTACTTGTAGCGCTGCCACCAACCAGGAATTCCAGTGCCTGGTACACTCTGGTCCCCCCAAAACCTTGCCCGGGGACCCCCAAGACCCAGTCCCTCTGGATCTTAACACAAGGAAAGTAAACCCTTTCCCTCACCGTTGCCTCTCCCAGGCTTCCCCTGGGTACCCTGGAAGATCACTGTGATTCAAACTCCTTGAATCTTAAACAGAGAGGAAAATGCACCTTCCCCCCTCCTTCTCTCTCCCCCTCCCAGACTCTCCCTAAGAGAGAAAGTAATCCTAACACAGAGAGAAAATAACCTTTCTCTCCCCCTTTCCTCCTTTCTCCCCACCAATTCCCTGGTGGATCCAGACCCAGTCCCCTGGGGTCTCACCAGAATAAAAAAATAATCAGGTTCTTAAACAAGAAAAGCTTTTAATTAAAGAAAGAAAACAGTAAAAATTATCTTTGTAAATTTAAAATGGAATAGGTACAGGGTCTTCTAGCTATAGACACTGGGAATACCCTCCCAGCCTAAGTATACAAGTACAAATTAAAATCCTTTCAGCAAAATACAAATTTGAACTCCTTCCAGCCAAATACACATTTGCAAATAAAGAAAACAAACATAAGCCTAACTCGCTTTATCTACCTAGTACTCACTATTCTGAACTTATAAGAGCCTGTATCGGAGAGATTGGAGAGAAACTTGGTTGCACATCTGGTCCCTCTGAGCCCCCAGAGTGAACAACAACCAAAACTAACAGCACACACAAAAACTTCCCTCCCTCAAGATTTGAAAGTATCCTGTCCCCTGATTGGTCCTCTGGTCAGGTGACAGCCTGGTTCACTGATCTTGTTAACCCTTTACAGGCAAAAGAGAGATGAAGTACTTCTGTTCTATTAACTCTTACTTATCTGTTTATGACACAAAGTCTCTCTCTTAGGTCTTCATATGGCCTCCATTACCATAATATATGAGTACCTCAATATCTTTTTAGTATTTATCCTCACAACACCCCGGGGAAATAGGGATGTGCTATTTTACAGCTGGAAAACAGAGGCATGGAGAGACTTAGGGCTTGTCTAGCCTGAAATGCTAGAGTGGCACAGCTTCACCACTATAGTTCTTCAGTGTAAGCATCACGTATGCTGACAGGAGGCGTTCTGCCATTGGGATAGGTAATCCATCTCCCCAGGAGGCGATTAGGTTGATGGAAGAATTCTCCCATTGGCCTAGCACTGTCTATCATGGTGGTTAGGTCGGTTTAACTCTGCTGCTCAAGAGACATTAAGCTGGCTTAATTTTCTAGACCAGACCCAAGTGACTTGTCAAGGTCACAAAGGAAATAATGGCAGAGCAGGGAATTTTAACCTGGGTCTCTCAAGGCCCTACCTAGTGCCCTTACCACTGGACCATCCCTTATTTTCAAATAGCAAAGATGATAGTCCCTGCTCCTTATAATTTACAATCTGGGTACCAGACAAGATTTAACAGGTGGAGGAAATGGACAAACAGGGACGGGTGGGAGGATGAAGTACATAAGAACATAAAGAGCCATCCCCTGTCGCCCACTCCCAGCTTCTGGCAAACAGAAGCTAGGGACACCATCCCTGCTCATCCTGGCTAATAGCCATTGAGGGGCCTATTCTCCATGAGTTTATCTAGTTCTTTTTTGAACCCTGTTATATAGTCTTGGCCTTCACAACATCCTCTGACAAGCAGTTCCACAGGTTGATGGAAATAACCATAAAGTGAAGAGAGTTGAGCAGAAAAGCAGAGGCCCTGCTCACGACCAGCCTAACCAATGCTAGATGGGAATGATTTGTAGTTTTCTCCATGCAAAGGAAGATGGCCTGGGAGAAAGCATTAATGGATAATCAAGGCTGCTATCATTGGCAGAGCAAAGTGAGTGATGTCGATTCATTCACAGAGTTTAAGGCCAGAAGATTAGATCTCTAGTTTGACTTCCTGTAAACCACAGGCCACCAAATTTCACCCAGTTATCCCTGGATTGAACACAATAACTTGTTTGGCTCAAGCATATCTTCGAGAAAGACATCCAGTCTCGCTCTGAAAACACCCAGAGAAGGAGAAGCAACCACTTCCCTTGGTAATTTTGTTCTAATGGTTAACTGCTTTCAATGCTGAAAATTTGTGCCTAAGAATTTTTCTGACTTCAGTTTCCAGCCATTGCTTGTTATGACTTTTTCTGCTCAATTAAAGCATCCTTTAGCACCCCATATTTTCTCCCCTCAAAGTACTAATATACTGTAATCAAATTATCTCTTGATCATTTGATAAGCTAACCAGATCTCACTATAAGGCATGGTCTTCAGCTTTAAAATAACTTTTGTTACTATTTTTTTTCTGCCTCCTCTCCAATGTTTCAACATCCTTTTTAAATTTGGACACCAGAACGGTACACTACACAGTATTCCAGTATTGGTCTGACCAGTGCCAAATACAGAGGTAAGATCATTTCCCTATTCCTATGCAGTACACCCCTGCTTATGCATCCAAGGATCACATTGGCCCTTTCTTGCTACAGCATCCCGATGGGAACTCATGTTCCGTTATTTGACCATTGTGTCCACTAAATCCCCTTCAGAGTCCCTGCTTTCAGAGTGCAGTCCCCCTTTCCTTGTTCCTAGACGGATAACTTTGCATTTGGCTGCAATAAGAGTAGGATTGGCAGAATTCTATTTTTTTTAATAATTTCAACAAATAATATTGTTTGTTTTTTAAGCATTTTTTAAATGTTTTGTCCATTTAAATTGTCACCATTATGGGAAATTATGGAGGGTCAGACAATGGGGGAATCAGATAATTATTTAATGACAGTAGGTGTTGAGATATAAAAAAGTTAAAGTTTTATACCTGTTAAAACATACATTGTCAACATCACATGTCAAAATCTACCAGGTAAAAAATCCTTAAATTAAACTCAAATTAGTTCTCAAGCAGCACTTTCTTACTTTACATAGGCATAAATTTTGATTGTTAAGGGAAATATTTTTTGCTGGTGTGTGTGTGTGCATGGTGAAATTGACGTTTCCCAAAATTTACTGATTAAAAAATGAATCCTTCCAAGCCTAATTAAGATGGGTTTTGTTTGAATGAATCCAGTTTACCTAAGGATCCAGATAGTTCTGTATGACTGCCCTGTTCTCAGCATTATTTACCAGTCTGCCAATGTTTCTGTCATCTGCAAATTTGATCATAGGTGATCTTATATTTACTTCGGACCTCTTACCGATCCCTGAAGAACCCCACTTGAACAGCCTCATTGGATTATGATTTCCCATTGAAGATTTCTTTTTGAGATCCGTCACTTAGACAGTTCTAAGTCCATTTAACATGGGCTTTATTGAAATTATACAATGATATTTTTTTAAGGGGAATGTCATGTACTAAGTCAAGCACTTTGCAAAAATCTAAGTATGTTACATCTATGTGATTTCCTTTATCAACTGAACTTGAAATCTCCTCAAAGAATGAAATCAGGTTTGTTTGACAAGACCTATTCTCCTTAAAACCATGTTGAATGGCAATAATGATAGTCCTATCCTTTAATTCTTTATTAATTAAATTTCATACCAATAACTAAACTAAACTTTGATGCTATTTGTTACATCACATGCAGCATTGTTTGGCAGGAAAATCTCTTCTCTCTTTTAGGAGCAAAGCAGATTCTGTTCTTTGTTTCTTTCCCTTTGCCATCTCATTTTTCTGTTTCTCTCCATCTCCCCTGGTATTTGTGGGTTGCCTCTGTTCTTCCCTCTGCATTTCCTTCCCTGCAGTAGTTCCCACGCCCTGTGGGTTTCACTCCCACCTGCTTCTTGGTTTGGACAAGTATTGTGAGTGACTCAAGGATGTTCAGAATAGATTGTTAATTATGTATAGTACTAGATGCTTTCCAGTTAAATAAAAATGAATAGCCGCAAAGAGCCTGTAATCACTTACATGTGTGCTTAACTTTCTGTGCCTGAATAGTCATACTGTATTTAGTGGAGAGCACATTCATAAATGTTTGCAGGATTGAGGCCTAAATAAAGACATAACTTTATGAAGGAAGAGGAATTGTAGGAGGAATGTGGCAACAAGATAAAGAATTCGCTCACTGCATGTATCTGGTTGGTTGTACTATTTTTATTCTTTGTTTTATTCCTGATTATAATTTTTATGCATATGCATGAAAGGGGGATTCATGTACACAAGACAAAAGGATAATAAATATTTTATTAATGTTGAGATAGGGGCTAGTAGTGAGAATTGGGAGCCTCAGTTGTGTTTGCCCTGTAGAAACGCACAGGAAGACATGATCCTTTGGGTGGGCACGCCCTTTTAAAAAACCACCAAGACCAAAACCATTTACTATCTTATTAAAGACAAGTGGATGTATCACAAAATAGGAGGGAAGGGAAGAGAGGACATTGCCAAAGACAAATAATGTTGCATTGTTATTAGTTTTAATTCTTAGTTGCACTTAGAATATTATATTGATCAGAGGTTTGCAGATGAGACACAGTTGGCCTTGTACACATGGAGATTTTCTTATTCTTCCATTGTTTCACTAGCATTGTCACTATTGTAGAGTGACCACTGGTTTGTCTACTACTGTGTCATGCAGACATCGTCAGTGTGATGCTAGTAAATGACGAGAAAATTGAACAAAAAGCTTAGTGTGATGTGAACAAACAAACCACCTTGCTTTCAAGGCTTCTGAAAAAAAATGTGAGCAGATACTTATACAATCAATAGAAAAGAATAATTGCTTTTCAGTCTTTGCATATTCCCCATAAATATTTAGCCATTCAAGGCACTTTTACTTAATATATTGTGTTTTCTCCTCTTTTACAGGCTGGCTGACCCTTTAAGGTAAGCTGGTCTCTGCCTGGCCCATGGCCTAGTAGTTACCTTCAGCGTTGTTCATGATTAGCCACATAGGGGCAATTAGCGGTCCCAGCTGGGTGTGATGGAAGTAGAGTGACTGACCCCAGCTATGGAGGACTGTTTAAATAGAGCTGATCTCAGTGGCAGGAGAGACTGTAGAGAAGGTAGGACTCTTCTGCAGGAAGGAAAACCCATGGGGAGAAAAGTAGGCTCCTGTGGGGGAGCCCTGAGATGTAGATCAGGAAGATCCCTAAGGGAAGCTGCCAGAGTCGCTGGTGAAGGGAGGCAGTAGGTAGGGGAATCCTGCTGGGGAAGAAGCAAGATAAGACAAGCTCTGCAGGGGCCAGGATAAGAGGTCAAGAAGCAGAGAGCTTCATTGAAACCCAAGAGGGGTATAAGAACTATCAATCGGGGCATCTGATTTGGATTTTCATTTGGATCTTTTGTTACCCTACGAGGGGACTGAATTTTGTGAGTTATCTGGAGAGCTGTGCCAGGGAAGACTTGGTGAGAAGCAGAGGTGCTTGGGATGAGGACCCCTTGCAACATCAGAGCCTTCTACAAGTGGTGAGTATGTGACTTTACAGCCACCATCTTAATTTTTTCCTCCTTCAAGGGACAACTCTTTAAACTTTTAATTTCACTAAAGAAATGAGGCCAAATTCTGTTCTGACACTGATGCAACTGAGAGTGGCCCACAAACACTGTAAGCCCTGAGCTTGTAAGGTGTAAGCATCTTCTGTCATGATGTGTGGAATCCAAAAAGCTACTACTACAGATGCAAACAGGCTTCCACACAGCTTCAATTTCAGCTTTATCTCCTCTCTTTACCAGGGACTTTGCCTTATCTTGAACTTCATAGGATTCACAAATATTTAATGGCTGACTAATATTACGGCAAGCAGACATATCACTACACCGGCTGCCAGGTGCAGATGTCCTCTCCTCCCACATTTCTAGCTCATGTAACTGCTGGCTAAATAGTATTATTATGTTTCCCTCTAATGGCTGAGCCTAGTAACTATTACAGCCTGTTTATACAGTAGCAGGGACTACTTGTTAGCTCAAGTGATAAAGATCAGTGCTTTTTGGATCTGAAAGTCCCAGGTTCTAATCCTGTTGACAAAACTTACTGAGTAAATTACAAAATGGTGGCCTGGTTGGGGACTTCACTCCTGTGGCTGTCAGATACTTGGGAAGAGCTTCTTCCGGTGGAGGGTTTATTATGCTAACAAAGCATGCGGAAAGGAACTCTGCTCACACATTTTCAATCCTTGAACAACTTAAAAGGACTCATTTATACATGCAAATGCACTTAGTTTTCTACAATGCTGGGTGTGCTTTGCCCTTTCTAGTTCTGTTTTTATTTTGCAATAATACAAGAGCAGATTCAACCTGATGAAATTTACATTCTGATGAATGGACGTTTCCTTGAGGGGTTGGATGCTGGGTTCTTTAAGATGGCATCTTTACCTTGAAGTCCTCACGTTGTTCTTTGAAGGTAGCCAACAGGGAAAGAAATGTAATTGCTCAATTAACAAATAAGATAGCTGCAAGAGTCACTGCCCCTGGTGATTCTCTCTGGTTTCCTGGAGAGAAGTAAAAGAAAAAGCAGGTAGATTCCAACATTATGAAGCATGGGGGAGCTGAAAAATCCTCGCTATGGAGTGAAGTCATACCTTGCTCATGGGTGAGAGTTCCCATTACAGTTTCAACTTCCCCCTCAGTCATGTTTGCACTTTCTGGTGCTTCTTTTGAGGTGCTAATTCAGCAAATGTGGACTGTGATGTTGCTTATTTGCTTGGCTGGGAGGATATGGAAAGAAAAAGAAGAGGTAGAATTCACATTCATAGAACCTTGTGAATTAACTGCCTCTGGCATTTGGTCAGCTTGGTTGACATCTATAGGTTCTGAGACCTCTATAGAGTTTTTGGCACAGTGTTCTGGCTTCAGCTACCACTGGAGCCTTGTGGACTGCATCCAGTTTCAGGATGATCTAGCAGCCTGTTGTGGTTATGGGGTAGGCTTGGCATCACCTTGTACTGTTAAAGGAGCTTGTGGGGTCTGTTCCTCGTAACTAGAAGAAAGAGGAATAATATATACAGCAAAGGGGAAGGATGTGAATCAGTCCTAAAGTGGTAGATTTTTCTCTTCCTTGCAAACAATCCTGTACAGCAATATTCCTATAAGAACAGAGGAATTAGTTCCGTTGTCTCCTAGAGCAACAGATAGCAAGTTGAGGCTTGAATTTCCCTTTGTTCAGGATTGGCCATACATAGGGTGGTGTTGGCAGCATTCTTTAAAATCAGGTATGTCCCTCAGGATAGTACGGTTGTGTTTTGGAGGAATGGGATAGGAGAGGAGGGCTTGGTGAGGATTATTAGCTAGATTCCCTTTCACACTGTAAGTTCAATGGCCTTATTCTAAAGACCTATGTCTGACTCTGAAGTGAAGCTTTTATTACCGTGGTAGTTGACAGTCTCTTGTGGACAATCTGGAAAACAGGTGTGGTGTTTCAAAGAGGGATAGTCTCTGACAAGCCATTCCAGCAATTTCCCCAAGTACATGAAGAGTTTGGGAAAGGACTAATATGTGCATGTGCTTTAGAAAGGAGGTAGGGCTGGTGATTATTGTGATTTCGATGTATGTAACCCACACTTATACATAGTGGCTGTCTGTTCCCCTCTAGTGGCTGGACCACATAGCTCCAGGCTTTAATAGATTTATAGACCTCTAACAGCTAAATCATAGAGTTCAGGTGATAGAGGCTTTTGGCTCTAGACCTGTAAGTCTTGGCTTCAGTTCCTGTTGCTGGCTGCTCACCTGGTGCACTGTTACATGTGCTACTGCCTAATCCAAAAGACCCAGGTGGGTTAGCTCAAAGCCAGTAGTAGACTTGTGAATCTCTGTGGGGCACATGCAGCTACAGTGTGATGGGTTTCACCTTGTGTGATGCTAACGGAGCTGAGATTGTCCGAGGCACTGGGTTAAATGCATATTGCTGGAGGTAGGATATCCAGAGTAAGGAAATGGAATATTCTATGTCAGTGTGCCAAAATCTCTGAACTTTTTTTAAACCTTCAGTCCACTCTCCAGGGTTGATTTAAATTGGAACTTGCATGCACAAGGATTCTGTCTGTATTGTCCATTCAAATGCATGTTGAAAACTTGCAGGGGAAATGTAGATGGTGGGTTTTTTTTAAATAGACTGTAGGATCATTTAAAACAACACTGTGCTGGGTGTTAGACTGACATCCTGGAAACTGAAGTTTTCTACCCACACACCTGGGTCAAACTTGTTGCTTCAGTCCTGACCTTGAGGGAGTACATCTAGGAGTGAGAGCGTAGTTTGGTCTCCATCACCATTCAGGCCTTGGCATGTCTGCACTACAGGATTATTCTGATTTTACATAAACTGGTTTTGTAAAACAGATTGTATAAAGTCAAGTGCACGTGGCCACACAAAGCACAATAATTCGGTGGTGTGCGTCCATGTACCGAGGCTAGCGTCGATTTCTAGAGCATTGCACTGTGGGTAGCTATCCCATAGCTATCCCATAGTTACCGCAGTCCCCCCCGCCCATTGGAATTCTGAGTTGAGATCCCAATGCATGATGGTGCAAAAACAGTGTCGCTGGTGATTCTGGGTAAATGTCGTCACTCATTCTTTCCTCCGTGAAAGCAACGGCAGACAATCATTTCTCCCCCTTTATCCCTGGATTGCACTGGCAGACGCCCTAGCATGGCAACCGTGGAGCCCGTTTTGCCTTTTGTCACTGTTACCGTATGTGTACTGGATGCTGCTGACAGAGGCGGTACTGCAGTGCTACACAGCAGCATTCATTTGCCTTTGCAAGGCAGCAGAGATGGTTACTGTACCGTCTGCTGTGCCATTGTAAATTGGTGATGAGATGACGGTTATCAGTCGTTCTGTACTGTCTGCTGCTGTCATGGGGGCTCCTGGCTGACCTTCGCTGAGGTCGGCTGGGGGTGCAAAGACAAAAATGGGAATGATCCCCCGGGTCATTCCCTCCTTTATGTTATATCTAAAAATAGAGTCAGTCCTGCCTAGAATATGGGGCAAGTGTACTAGAGAACCAGTGTATCAGAGAACCAGGGAGCACATCCACTCCATGTCAGATCCCACAGAAATGATGAGCTGCATGCCATTCTAGGGGTGCCCTTGCAACAACCCCACCTGTTGCTTCCCTTCTCCCCCAACCCTTCTGGGCTACCATTGCAGGGTCATCCCATTTGTGTGATGAAGTAATAAAGAATGCAGGAATAAGAAACACTGACTTTTTAGTGAGATAAAATGAGAGGGAGGCAGTCTCCAGCTGCTATGATAGTCCAAGCAGGACATTAAATGGTGGGGGGGAGAGGAGCCCAGCATCCCGCTGCTATGATAGTCCAGGCAGTACAGAATCTTTTCTTTAGACATGAAAGGGGGGGGCTGATGGAGATCAGCCCCCAGTTGCTATGATGAGGATGGTTACCTGCCGTTCTGTACCATCTGCTGGGAATAACCAGGAGTCATTCCTATTTTTACCCAGGCACCCCCGGCTGACCTCACCTGAGGCCAGCCAGGAGCACTCATGGGCTGATAACGAGGATGGCTACCAGTCCTACTGCACTGTACCGTCTGCCACTGGAGAGGGGAGAGGAGAGGATGCTGCTGTTCAGTGCCCCAGCACCGTGTCTACCAGCAGCATGCAGTAGACATACAGTGACATTGAAAAAAGTCAAGAAACAATTTTTTCCCCTTTTCTTTCACGGGGGGGGGGGAAGGGGAGTAAATTGACGAGATATACCCTGAACCATCCCGGACAATGTGTTTGACCCTACAGGCATTGGGAGCTCAGCCAAAAATGCAAATGCTTTTTGGAGACTGCAGGGACTGTGGGATAGCTGGAGTCCTCAGTCCCCCCTCCCTTCCTCCATAAGCGTCCATTTGATTCTTTGGCTTCCGTTACGCTTGTCACGCAGCACTGTGCTGTGGACTCTGTATCATAGCCTGGAGATTTTTTTCAAAAGCTTTGGCAGTTCGTCTTCTGTAACGGAGCTCTGATAGAACAGATTTGTCTCCCAATACAGCGATCAGATCCAGTATCTTCCGTACAATCCATGCTGGAGCTCTTTTTGGATTTGGGACTGCATTACCACCCGTGCTGATCAGAGCTCCACGCTGAGCAAACAGGAAATGCAATTCAAAAGTTTGCCAGGCTTTTCCTGTCTACCTGGCCACTGCATCCGAGTTCAGATTGCTTTCCACAGCGGTTACAGTGGTGCACTGTGGGATACTGCCCGGAGGCCAATACCGTCGATTTGCGGCCACACTAACCCTAATCTGATATGGTAATACTGATTTCAGCGCTACTCCTCTCATCGGGGAGGAGTACAGAAACCTGTTTAAAAAGCCCTTTATATCGATATAAAGGGCCTTGTTGTGTGGACGGGTGCAGTGTTAAATCGGTTTAACGCTGCTAAAATTGGTATAAATGCGTAGTGTAGACCAGGCCTCAGGCTGCCAATAGAAATAACAGCTGTTATGGTGTACCTGAGAGGTGGACAAGGCTACCCAGTCATCTTACGTAGAACATCATTGAACAGTCAACAGGTTGTAATGAATTTCAGATGCTAGTAACCAGCCTTTATTGAGATCAGTAATCTAGATACAAAACTGTATCCCATTAGTCTAAGCCATCTAGAGCAGAATTATTTATCAGCCCAATTTGTGTCACAGGCGAGTTCTCAACTGGCTATAAACTAATTTTTTGACGCTGGTCTTTAGAAATACATAACAGATACCCCAGATGAGGAACACAACAAAAATAGCAGAGGAAGAAACTTTTAATTATAGGCTATTTCACCTCAGACTCTTGGCTTGGCATTTCTGATTTCAGTAACTTGCAGTCAGATAATACCAGGCCTGTGGGCAAGAGAGGCAAATTTAGATCTAAAATGAATGATCTGCTTCATAATCAGATGCAGCCAAGGTAAGAGCTCATCAGCCATGAGTCATTTAGGTGGAGATAGGGTCAAGTGAATGCACTGTATCTAGGATGACACCGGATGGATTCCAGTCACTTCAGGACATGACAAGTAGACTACTTCTTCCAGATAGCACAACCAGTGGCTGAAAGATACTTTATGAAAGGTTATTGTATAAGTGGCAAGGGAAATTCAGGTACAGATGTGAATGATCAAGGGTACAATTTCCCACGTCTCATTGGTACCAGGCTAACAGGTGGCAAGTATCATACTCAGGTTGTAGCCTATAAGCAATGTTACTTTGCGTGAAGGGCAAATTAAGTGCTCTGTTGGGCTGTGCAAATATGGTATCCAAATATGATGAATGTGCAGCTATTGCTTCGAAGTTTTGTTGGGGTTTTTCCTTTCCCTGACTTGGAGTCCAAGAATAAATACGGGGGTTAGAAACTAGAAATCTGTAGATAGTGGTATATGGTCTCAGATGCCTAGCAAATGATTGCAGTGACGCTTCACAGTTTGACTTCTGAGGCACCTGCCATGCTTTTGGGAGCAGTACAAATAATTAATAATCCTTTGATCTTATGAATAATATTTATCACTATAACTTACACTTCAGTAAGACCTTTCATCCCAAATAATCCAAAATAATTTTACTGCCCCTATGTACCTGTACAGGCCTCGTTCACCCACTACTGAAATGCAGCCACCTCTGGGGTGGAATGTGGCAGTCATGCTCCACCTATAACACTGCATGGGAGTTCTTGCTAGGTTGAGAACTTCCATTCTTGTCTGCAGGGTGAATTTTTCATTACTCAGGTTTGGATTTGGTTAGGAACCCATGGTTACTGGGAGTGGGAACCCAGAAATAGGTTTTTTGTTTGTTTTAATTTTTCAATTCTTCTGAGAGGTGCTAGGACAACAGCCTCTGGAGACAAAACGAAAACCCCAGGTGACTCTAGTGTGATTAATCAGTTGTCAAAGCCCGAGTCATAATTTATCTCATCCAGTAGGTGAGGCTGTGGATTTTTCCCCCTCTTGGGTGTGTTAATTTGCTAAACTGAAATAGTCCCATGCTTTATACAAGTCTATGTAAGTATAAACCTGGCAGAGGGCCCCGAGTTAGAAAGTCCAACCAGAGAGACTCTGCAGTAGTAGAAATTTGGCTGACAAAGTAGGCAGGATGTGATGAATCAGCAGCTCACCTTCATAGTCTTGGCTTTTGAGACCACTGTGGAGCACTGGCTTTAAACTCCAGCTGTGCCCACGCAGAGGGACTCCAAGACAGGGTGTGTCTGAAATGTCACCTGCCCTCCCTTTGGGTGAATTGTCCTGGGATTCAAGGGGCCTTGTTGGGAAGGGAGAATTGGCTTCAGTGAATCTTGCCAATGTTTATAGCTGTCTTGGTCCTCTGGGGGGAAAAAACAAAGGATGGTCAACAGAAGAGCTGGCTAAAAAATCTGGGGTGGGAGGGGAAGTATCCCAAAGACTCTGTTATCAAACTTTTTTTCTTCTTTAAAAAAATATTTTGAACTTTGAAATTCAGAGTTTAGTTTTCTTCTTTTTCTTTTTCTCAAAAACTTCCAGGAGCCCTAGTGTGATACCTGTTCCTAGACCAACTGAACTTACTTTTATATATATAAAACAAACAGGCGTTCCTTTTCTCAGGTGCTGGCAATGGCGTACTCTTTGCTGCAATGTGTTACTTTCATTCTGTGGCAGGACTACAACACCAAGGGCTGCTGAAAGGTGTAGATGTGAATGTGAACTCATGCTCTGTTACATGGAGTGGACCATACAAGTAAGTAAAATGGAGCTGTGTGTTTCTCTGCCTATAGTTAGATTGAAAACTCCTAGGGACAGAGACCATGTCAAACCCATGTAAGGGGGATCCTGCAGTGACCTAACTGATATAGACTGATATATTCCATAGAGACTCTTCGCTGGCAGCATAACAAGGAAAGGGAGTTATTGAAAAGGGGCATGGTCAGGACATCCCAGCTTTACACTGATCAGGGACTAGGTTTTTGTTTGTTACAGCTTAATGTATGTTAGAGCAGCCTTCAGTCTGCTCTAGCACAGCTCAGGATGCAAGGAGCACCCAGGGCAGCGCAAATCAGAGCTTTAAGCCTGTATTGCACACTGCAGCAGTAGCTCTTTTATTATACACGTTACCCTCTGCTATGCATTTTAGAGTATCCAAGTATTTGGCCTTGCTTGTTCTTTCTTACCTGGACAGTGTCATGAACATCAGCAGCCCTATAAAAATAACCACCTATGGAGATGTGCATTGTATTTGTATGAATGTCAGTGAGAGCAACACAGCTCCACCCTTGAGCACCCTTTACAAAAGTGTACAGGAAAACACTGGAGAACTGGAAACATTTGCCATAAATCAATTTGTGCTATATTAACTGATTCAGAAAATTAGCAACATTTTACTTGCTGTGAATATTTCTAGCAACCTTCTGCTTACCCGGCAGAGGCCACGTAGGAGTGTGTGTGGGGAAAACATCTTGCGAAGATGTGGTCAGCCTCTTTTTTGCTAAAATAGAGATGTCTAGTATTTAGCAGCAGCACTTTGTGGTGGACGGACCTCTCCAGGGGCCTCCAAAATGGCGTCACTCAACTAAGCCATGTCGCTTAGCACTGAGGTTCCAAACGGCTTCTTAAAACCTTGAGAAAGGGACTAGATATGTAGGTTTGTTTCTGTTTGTAACTCTTTCAATGGTCTCTATGGAGCAATAATTGAAATATTATTGCTTTTCTCCACATAATTTGCACGTAATATAACTGCTAAATAGATCCTTTCTCCACAACGCTCAGAAAAGGCGGCTGCTGCTGCAAGGATTGGAACTTTACACATGAGCTCAAGTGTGACTTTCCTCCCCAACACGCTCTTTTGCATACATTATGTTTTTACATTTTATGTGTCTAATTAGCACCAGAAGCAATACTAAGTGAGAGAACCACTTGGGGTGGAAGTTGGGAATGTCAGGACACTTCTTTTTTCTCTCTCTCTCTCTCTTTTTGGGTACAGGAAACTTGCTCTAATTACATGGTGGAGGTGCAGTGCGTGTATGGAGTCAAATGTTGATTAATGTTAATTTTAGAGTAAACAGAGACAGGAAAGGCCGATGTGCTCCACAGCTAAAAATACCCCCTAGTTGAGAGACATGGCATCTGTGGATTTACAACTCAGTAATTATTTGTGAATAATGATTAGCTGCTCTCATATAATTAACCTGTGGGGCTTGAGCCAGGGCTGCTATCCTTGGAGACACTGATCAATACGGTCCTTCAGACCACAAAGCTTAATCCAGAAACACCTCTAAACCTAGGCAGGCTTCCTTTCCTCGCCTATAACTAATAGCTAGCTACTCTGCAGTATAGGAGTAGGATTGTTCAGTAAGGCAGAACCATTTCACAAACATTCAGGAAGCTGCAGACATTTGTCTTGTTGCTGGGGGATGATCTAAAAATTCATACATAGCGTACAATGCAGTTTAACTAGAGATGTAGGAACTGGGTCTGTGCAAATCATCACCCCCTGCCTCATCCTCCACACATATGCTGTACCACATGGGTTTAATATGACACTGATTGTAAATCAGAATGCTGATGTTTTAGATCTGATTAGCATAAGATGAATAGACATCAAGGCCAGAAGGGACCACTGGGATCTAGTCTGACCTGCTGAATAACACAGGCCACAGAGTTTCACCAAATGATTCACGCATCAACCCCACACTTTCTGGTTGAACTACAAAATGTCTGCTGGAAAGACATCTGATCTTCACTCTGTGTAGACCTGGGCAAGTCGTATGCTGGTGATTTTCAAAGGACCTCCTCTGGACAATCAGATGTGTATTTGGGCAGCTGGTTTTGGATGCTCAGTAAGACAGGAAGCTTGCAATACAGTATTGCACCAACTTTGGATATCTGAAAATCAGGTCAAATGTTCAGTTCCTTGAGGCCTCTGGGCATTCAGGCATCAGCTGTACAGCCAGCCAGAGGATCTTCAAAATCCTACTGTCACCCATGATATTATGTTAAAGCTCTTCCCTTGGCTTGAAAATGTCATACCTTCCCTTCCCCAGCCACATCCAAATCAGCTGAGACATTTCAGAAGTCCTTGCATGGGACACCAATGGCCTACCATGTCTACACCTGCACTGACAGAGATGTCAGAGGGTAGTGTTTATGGCCACCCATACAATGAAAGATGGGAGAAAGGAGAGATGCTGAAGAAACAGGAGAGTTTGAGATCACAAATTCCTGAAAACCATTGGAGAAAGGAGTGGGTGAAGGGGGTCAAAAAGCAGAAAAATTGAGGATAAAAATAGTAAAGAAGGCTTTGGATCTGACAAGATAATAAGGTAATGAGTAACAGTTAGCATGGATTTATCAAGAACAAATCATGTCAAACCAACCGGAGAGCTTTCTTGGACAGGGTAACAAGCCTTGTGGGTAGCAGGGAAGCAGTAGATGTGGTATATCTTGACTTTAGTAAGGCTTTTGATACTGTCTTGCATGACCTTCTCAAACAAACTAGAGAAATGCAACATAGATGGAGGTACTATAAGTGGGTGCAAAACTGGCTGGAAAATCATTCTGAGAGAGTAGTTATCAGTGGTTTACAGTCATGGTGGAAGGGCATAATGAGTGGGGTCCCGCAGAGATCAGTTTTGGGTCTGGTTCTGTTCAATAGTTTCATCAATGATTTAGATAATGGCATAGAGAGTACACTTATAAAGTTTGTGGACAATACCAAGCTGGGAGAAGTTGAAAGTGCTTTGGAGAATAGGATTAAAATTCAGAAGGATCTGGACAAACTGGAGCAATGGTCTGAAGTAAATGGAATGAAATTTAATAAGGACAAATGCAAAGTACTCCACTTAGGAAGGAACAGTCAGTTGCATGCATACAAAATGGGAAATTACTGCCTAGGAAGGAGTACTGCAGAAAGGGATCTGGGGGTCATAGTGAACCATAAGCTAAATATGAGTCAACAGTGTAACACTGTTGCAAAAAAAGCAAACATCATTCTGGGATGCATTAGCAGGGGTGTTGTAAGCAAGACATAAGAAGTAATTCTTCTGTTCTTTTCCATGCTGATTATGCCTTAACTAGAGTACTGTGTCCAGTTCTGGATGCCACATTTCAGGAAAGATGTTGATAAACTGAGGAAAGTCCAGAGATGAGCTACAAAGAGGATTAAAGGTCTAGAAAACATAATCTATGAGGGAACATTGGAAAAATTGGGTTTCTTTAGTCTGTAAAAGAGAAGATTGAGAAGGGACATAACAGTTTTCAAGAACATGAAAAGTTGTCACAAGGAGTGAGAAAAATTGTTCTTGGTAGGACAAGAAGCAATGGGCTTAAACTGCAGCAAGAGAAGTTTAGGTTGGACATTAGGAAAAACTTCTTAACCATCAGGACGGCTAAGCACTGGAATAAATTGCCTAGGGAGGTTGTGGAATCTCCATCACTGGAGTTTTTTAAGATCAGGTTAGACAAACACCTGTCAGGAATGGTCTAGATAATACTTAGTCCTGCCATTAATACAGAGGACTGGACTAGATGACCTCTTGGGGTCCCTTCCAGTCCTATGATTCTATAAAGAGGTTAAGTATCAGAGGGGTAGCCATGTTAGTCTGGATCTATAAAAGCAGCAAAGAGTCCTGTGGAACCTTATAGACTAACGGACATATTGGAGCATGAGCTTTCGTGGGTGAATACTCACTTCGTCGGATGCATGTAGAGGAAATTTCCAGGGGCAGGTGTATTGCTTGCATATGTATACCTGTCCCTGGAAATTTCCACTACATGCATATGACGAAGTGGGTATTCACCCACGAAAGCTCATGCTCCAAAACATCTGTTAGTCTATAAGGTGCCACAGGATTCTTTGCTACTTATAAAGAGGTTAGGAGTTAGGAAAGGATGGAGTCAAAGGATTGCAAAATTGAGCTAACACTATTGGTGACTGTCCTCGAAAACATAACTCTATGGGGAGATTTGTACCCATGTGTCTTGTGTGGAACCCGTGAGTTGCACTCAAGTTCTGAAACCTTAGAAACTCCAGATGTGACACATGAGCATCATTTGACACACATGCCAAATCCACCTGTGTGTTTTAGTGTAGATAGATTGTGTTGTTTTAAACTGCTGCTGAATAAACATCCAGTTAATTGGACAGTGCTTTGTTTGCTTTTCCAGTGTATGATAGCCATCAAATCTGATCAGAAACAACTCATGCACAGTTTTGCGTGTATTTCTTAGAAATTGAAATAAGGCTAATATATTTGTTTGAGAACAGATGTTCATAATGCTGCTACCCATGACCTGGTTGCTTTGATAGTCCATGCCTGGAAGCCTCTCTTTGTACTTTGTATCTGAAGTGCTTCTGGTTGGCAGAGTTCTTGATCAGGGATGAGCACTTTTTTATGTTCTTCCATCAGAAAATGGGGGTACCAGTTGTTCATAGAATCATAGAACTGGAAGTTTTTCCTAATGTCCAACCTAAACCGCCCTTGTTGCAATTTAAGCACATTGCTTCTTGTCCTATCCTCAGAGGTTAAGAAGAACAATTTTTCTCCTTCCTCCTTGTAACAACCTTTTATGTACTTGAAAACTGTTATCATGTTCTCTCTGTCTTCTCTTCTCCAGACTAAAGAAACCCAATTTTTCCAATCTTCCCTCACAGGTCATGTTTTCTAGACCTTTAATCATTTTTGTTGTTCTTCTCTGGACTTTCTCCAATTTGTCCACATTTTTTCTGAAATGTGGTTCCCAGAACTGGACACAATACTCCAGCTGAGGTCTAATCAATGCGAAATATAGCGGAAGAATTAATTCTCACAAGACTCCTTTTAATGCATCCCAGAATGTTTGCCTTTTTTTGCAACAGCATTACACTCTTGACTCATATTTAGCTTGTGATACACTATGACCCCCAGATCCCTTTCTGCAGTACTCCTTCCTAGGCAGTCATTTCCCATTTTGTATGTGTACAACTGATTGTTCCTTCCTAAGTGAAGTAGTCTGCATTTGTCCTTATTAAATTTCACCCTATTTACTTCAGACCATTTCTCCAATTTGTCCAGATCATTCTGAATTTTAATCCTATCCTCCAAAGCACTTAAAATCCCTCCCATCTTGGTATCATCCGCAAACTTTATAAGTGTACTCTCTATGCCATTATCTAAATCACTGATGAAGATATTGAACGGAACCAGACCCAGAACCGATCCCTGTGGGACCCCACTCATTATGCCCTTCCAGCATGACTGTGAACCACTGATAACTACTTTCCGGAATGATTTTCCAACAGTTATGCACCCACCTTATAGTAGATCTATCTAGTTGTATTTCCCTAGTTTGTTTATGAGAAGATCATGCGAGACAGTATCAAAAACCTTACTAAAGTCAAGATACACCACATCTACCGCTCCCCCCCCTGCCATTCACAGGGCTTGTTACCCAGTCAAAGAAAGCTCTCTGGTTGTTTTGGCATGATTTGTTCTTGACAAATCCACGCTGACTGTTATTTATCACCTTATTATCTTCTAGGTATTTGCAAATTGATTGCTTAATTATTTGCTCCATTATTTTTCTGGATACAGAAGTTAAGCTGACTGGTCTGTAATTCCCCGGGTTATCCTTTTTCCTCTTTTTATAGATGGGCACTACATTTGTCCTTTTCCAGTCTTCTGTCTTCCATGACTTTTCAATAATAATTGCTAATGGCTCAGATATCGCCTCAGTTAGCTCCTTGAGAATTCTAGGATGCATTTGATCAGTCTCTGGTGATTTGAAAACATCTAACTTATCTAAGTAATTTTTGACTTGTTCTTTCCCTATTCCCTCTGTCCCCCTCAGAATAGTCTCCAATCACCACTATCCTATGTTTTCCTCCTGTGAGTGGTGGCTGTGATTCTCCCAGCCTTGGGTGTACATGGCTTCTCCTCTTCAACCTTTGGGAGTGAGTCCTCTTCACTCATTGCCAGGGCAGCATAACGGTTCTGTGTGTGTAAGACTGCCTTGCATAACTAGTCTCAGCATTTTGTTACTCATCTGCTTCATGAAACATGGTCACTGTCCCACTAGAAAGAGGCTTTTTATTACATTTTATAAATGTGCCTGCTTGTTGTCTTATTCCAGTTGATTCGGTTTCTAGATAGCAAGGCGGAAACAATTATTTCATTCTTTTTTTTAAAAGAAAATTCTGTTTGGATCCCTTGAAGTTTCTCTCCATTTTAGTTTCTGAAAGAATTTAAAGCATTTTGTGGTTATGCTATAATAATACCATGTCTGAAGTAGAGTGGATGGCATACCACAGAATAAAATTCACTGGTTTTTGTGTGTTAGCTGTAACAATCATACTTACAATCGTTAGATAATTTAAAGCCTTTCTTTTCCCTCATGTTCTGTTGCCCATAGCTCTTTGAATGTAAGTATCTTGACGACAAGACAAGCACCATCTGTATGGTATCCACTCTTTTCTAGTGTTTTTATATAACTTCATATTGCGTTCAAATTGTCTCTCTGATGGTGGCAAAATCGATAATCTTGATGTATCATGGTTTAGGCTTGGAAGGATTAGATTTTTATCAGTAAATGTCTTTAACCGTACACCTACAAACTGACTGAAAAATATCTGCATCAATGATGATCAATGTTTACAGACAGGCATAGTGAGAAAAATGCTGTCTGTGAACATAGGTTGGTTAAGGATATTTACTTTATATATGTTGACTTAATGTTGACAATATTGTGGAGTTTTTTAATGGTTATGAAGCTTTAACTTTTTGAATCTGAACATTTGCCATTAAATAATTGTCTGATCTTCCAATCATTTTGTCCAACTGTGAAAATCAAATTCTGCCAAGCCTATTCATGATGTATCCTCAGAGTGACAGCCAGCAGCTTAGTTTGTTCTGCTGTAGTTGTATAAAAATCCTTTTACAGCAGTTTTAAGCTGCTAATTGGTAGAACCAATTGTTAAGTGATATATCACACATTTAAGAAATACATCTTAAGGGCTGCAGTTCCCACACTTGGAAAACACTGAGGCACCAAATATGATACTGAAAACTATCAGTAATTAACTACTGTATATACCTGTTTTCCATTGATTACCATATATCTTTGTATATGAGTTCACAGGAATATATCAGCAACGTTCTTTTCTCAGGGTTGTCAAAGGGATAAAAATTAAGTGTACATCTAGGAATTGTTATACTGGATAAGACAAGCAGTTTATCTAGTCAGGTATCCTGTCTCTGACAGTGTCCAGTATCAGATGCTTCAAGAAATTGAAATGGAATCACCTGCCCATAGGTGGTTGGTTTTTAGTTCATGCCCTGAAATGTGAGGGGTTTTCATCCTACACTGACACATGTGAAGTAAATCCTCACTTCATCAAATCAGATCTATGTGATTAAAGTTCAAACGTGTCTACTCCTAAATACTTGTTTAAAGCAGCACCTACAGGCCTCAGTTCATTTTCAGCCCAGGCCCCACTTTGTTTTGTGCTGTACCTACACACAGCAAGAGACAGTCCCTATCCTGAACAGCTTGCAAATTAAATAGACAAGAGACGCAAAGAATGAGAGTTTCATATCCACATTTTAGAGATGAGGAGCAGCAAAGGTAAGTGACAAGTCCAGGGACTCAGAGAAAGTCAATAGCAGAGCTGCAAACTGAACACTGGTCTCCTGAAGTCCAGTCAAGGGCCTTAACTACAAGACCATCTTTTCTCCTGAATTATGTAATTTGCCTTTGGATATTCATTAAACCCACAACTTTTTGGTCTGTGGTGGCAGAGTAACTCCTCTACTAATCCCAAAAGTCCCTCTGGGATTTCTTCCATTCCCTCACCCAGTGCTTATTGATCTTGAATTTATTTATTTTTCGTTTCCTTTGTTTGTTTGCACACTACCTTAGTCTTTAAACACCGGTTTGGGGACAATCTCGGAACAAGTCCATATATACTTAGACCTATCTCAGTGCAGGGGACTGGACTAGCTGACCTGTTGAGGTCCCTTCCAGTCCTACATGTCTATGATTATCCAAATCCTTTTCTTAGAGTGGGGAAAATATCTGGCTAGAGACAAAAGAAAGCTATGATTGTCTAAAGGTCTCATTTTGTTTTCAGTGTAATGATGTATGTGTATAATCACTTAAATTACAATTTATTCATGCATTACAATGGAATGACACTAATCAGGAAATGGCACATTGTTAAGATGAGTCTGGTAACAACTTCCATAGACGTTTTACCCCCTGTGAGCTGTTTAAGGACTTTTGTACAAGAGTTTCACAGAAAAATTCACTTTTCTATTGGAATAAGTCTGATATCTTTACCAAAGACAAAAATAGTTTGCATCCACGTTTCATGTGGTAAAAATGAGTTCAGTATCTCTGGGTTAGCTGTCCATTAATTTTCCCCCTTCAAAAGAAGAGATGGTGAAAGGAAGGAAAGAATTGAAATGGTAGAAAAAATTAAAGCTTAAACTGTTGGAAAGTAGGACTTCTTGGGAAAAGGATAGAATTTCAAGACCTTGAAACTTGGATAACATCAGGGATGTAAAATTCACTAGTATAGCCAATTTGTGTATGAAAATAGACTCCAGGATACTAGAAAAAGGCTATTGACATATTTAGGATGTGAATATAAGTTAGGTGGCAAGAAAGCCCCATTTTAATAGGGTTTTCTGAAGTCAATCTTTCTGATATCCTGTTCCTGTATCTCAATCCTTGGATCTATTATCTATATGCTGGGCATCCACCCAGTAATTAATTTTTGTTGCATCTCACAGATTCCTGTTCTACACATTTAGAGAGAGGAGGGCAAGCAGTGGTGGGGAATGTGTTCATGCTGTTCACATTATTTCACGCAGAGATATCAAGAGTGCTGGCTAGTCTGCCAAACCCATGTTAGGATGTGATCTCTGATGTTTGGACTGGAGTCTGATTTCATTGAGAGTCAAGGGCCCTCATTTAACACAAGGTGCTCAGCACCCCCACACAGTAAGTGCTCTCTGCCATTGTTCTGTTCAATCGAGGGTGACCAGATAGCAAGTGTGAAAAATCAGGATGGGGGTGGGGGGTAATAAGCACCTATATAAGACAAAGCCCTAAATATTGGGACTCTCCCTACGAAATCGGGACATCTCGTCACCCTAGTTCAATCAGTTATTTAGGTTTTTTTATTGGGTTGTGTACACTTGTCCCTCATTTGGGCACCGATTCTGTCACCCTACACTTTCTAGTAATTCCAACAGAAAACAATGAGTAAGAGTAGCAGAATCCTGGGTCTGTTAGGGTTTTTTTGTTTGTTCATTTGGTTTTTTTTTAAATAACCTCCCTGAGGGGATTGTGCTAGCCAGGGGGACAGAGTGGGAAAGAGGAGACTAGAAGGAAGTGACTGCCAATTTTTGAACAAAGATCTACCACAGAAACTTCCCCTTAGTCTTGAAACCCCTCTGCATGCTTGCAGTCATAAAGAAAAGAGGTGAGGACTGAGGTATAGGAAAGGAGTACCGCAAAAAGAGATCTGGAGGTCATAGTGGATCACAAACTAAATATGAGTCAACAGTGTAACACTGTTGCAAAAATAGCAAACATCATTCTGGGATGTACTAGCAGGAGTGGAGTAAGCAAGACATGAGAAGTAATTCTTCTGCTCTACTCTGCACTGATTAGGCCTCAACAGGAGTATTGTGTCCAGTTCTGGGTCACATTTCAGGAAAGATGTGGATAATTTGGAAAAAATCAAAAGAAGAGTGACAAAAATGATCAAAGGTCTAGAAAACATGACCTGTGAGGGAAGACTGAAAAAACTGGGTTTGTTTATTCTGGAGAAGAGAAGACTGAGAGGGGACATGATACATTTTCAGGTACATAAAAGGTTGTTACAAGGAGGAGGGAGAAACATTGTTCCCTCTAACCTCTGAGGATAGGACAAGCTGTAGTTTAAGCCCATTGCTCCAAGGGTGGGGTTTAAGTTGGACATTAGGTAAAACTTCCTCACTATCAGGGAGATTGACCAGGGAGGTTGTGGAATCTCCATCACTGGAGATTTTTAGAGCAGGTTAGACAGATACCTAACAGGGATAATCTAGATGTTACTTGGTCCAGGCATGAGTGCAGGGGACTGGACTGGATGACCTCTCAAGATCCCTTCCAGTCTTGCGATCCTATGAGTCTATCTTTCATTTAAACGAAGGGGCTTTCTAATGTCTATAACCCAGGAAAGTAGCAAAACCACTGGACAAGAAGCACATTGCTGGATACACTTATATTCAGATCCTGAAATATATCTGGTGTGTATTGCCAGCCCAGCGCATTAATTAAATGGAAGTAGAGGATGGGGGTAAAGACCTAAAATACTTGTGGGTCACCTCTCACGCAGTGTGTTTGTGGGGGTAGCGGTTCACAAGGCAACCTAGTTCCTTCCAAAGACAAAAAGGTTGCTCTTCAGAAGTGTTCTCTGAGCCCCAGGGACAGGTAGGTCATCTCTAGTAGGCATGACTTAGCAGTATTCACACAAGGGCTAAGTCCATCAGATTGAGGGAAATCACCCCAGCCTTCCCTTCAGCTGGCAGTGGAACTTTCCCAAAGAAGATCTGAATACACTCAGACTTCAGGGTGCTGGTAATCAGGAACTGAATATCACACTTGCAGCTTGGGTTTGAAATTCACACTTAAACTCTAATGGCACATAGGTTGGACTCCTCTGAGGAAAGTATATAGTAGTTGCAGTATAATTACACTTCAGTTATAAATGTGATCACAGTCTTACCACAAAATCCTATAATGCGGTTACAAGGCAAATGCTAAATACATGAAAAATAACTTCTCTGTAGTCTAAGCTTTTCTCAAGCAAAAAATCTCTGTAGTCTAGCCAGTCTTTAAAACTCATAATTTCCCCCTGGGTATTGATTAGTTTAAGTTTTATGTTATTTTATATTCTGGAAGCTCTGGCAATGATCTCAGTGCAATAATACTAATTTTTAACTAGTTCAGTGTCTCATAAATAAGACTTGTTTGGGAGCTGGTGTTATAGTAAAGACACTGTCCTTTGTGTTCTTCCAGAGACAATGCTCCTTCTCTAAAAATCCACCCCAAAGAGCATCTTGATCTTTGTCAGTCCCCGATCATCATTCTGTAAAGAGCTATGCATACTAAAAATAAAAAACGTACAACCATTAGAGTTTATGGTATGTTCATCAAATACAAAAAAGGTGACAAATATATGAATAATGACCTGGGAATGGATCAGTTACATTATCATAAATGAATGTCAACAAAGTATAATTTTCTGCTTTAGCGCCATTTCTGCACCTGATAATATCCTTAATATTCTTTAATTAAAAGGTTAATCTGTTGTAGAAATTGCTTTTCTCTGAAGCCACCTGAAATCAATTTGAAACCATTTACAAGTGGTTATCTATTGTTTATGTGGTTAAAGATTAGAGAATACATTTCTGCTTGTCAGGAGCCACCAGAACAGGTTTTGAATGTCCTGATCAGAGGCGGTTCTGAATATTTGAATGCTCTTTAATGAGCACAGAGCAACCATTAGAAAATGTAATCAGTCATATTTGATGACTTGACCTTGGGACTAAGCTAACAAGGGGTCTAATTATTTCTGTCCTGCAAGTGCCACCAGGAATTGCTCTCCTGAAATCAACTGACCATTGCATTCTCACTGAGAGGTAAATCTTCCCTGTGTGAAGGAATATAAACTGCAAAAAGAATCTGCAAGTTATATAAAAAGGACAGGATAACAGTGTCTCTCTTTCTACAGTAGCCAGATTTAAAATGATCAACATTATAACATTCTTCCAAGAAATTGAAAGGTGTAGAGTTTAGTCATTTCAGTTAACAATTGTGTTGTTAGTGCTCAGTGTTTAAAATTTGAGTTGTAAACTATTGTTCAGGAGCTATATATGTATACATGGGGAGAATTTTAAGATGGCCACTTCTGGAAACCAAATGCACATGATATTTTTCTGTGTTCATAGAGAGGTAGTTCATTGCTAATAAAAATTTAGATCTGGTCAGAGGAAAAGGGAGAACTGTTTGGAGTCACAGCCACATGCTAACTGAAACTTTGATCCTGCAGTTCGATCTGCAGGCAGACCCTCGCACCTGTATCGATAGCCACTGACTTCAAAGTGACTCTGAGTGGGCACAAGGGTCAGCCTGTGTAAATACAATTGAAGGAGCAGGAAGTATTTCATCCGGTTCTTCTGTTTTGAAGACATCTAACTTGTTCTTTTCCTATTTTAACTTCAGATCTTACCCATTTACACCGATGTTCAGTATGTTAGTGATCCAATTACTTCTAACATTTCTGGTGAAAACTGACATTTAACACTTTGGCCATTGCTACATTTTCTGTTGTCTTTCCTTTCTCACTGAGTAATGAGCCTACCCTGTCCTTAGTCATCTCCTTGCTTCTCATGTGTTTGTAAGGTGTTTTCTTGTTAACCTTTATGTCCCTAGATAGTTTAATCTTGTCCTGTGCCTTGGCCTTTCTAATTTTGTTTTTACCAGTTTATATTGCTTGTTAATATTCATCCTTCGTAATTTGACCTAGGCCAGGTCTACACTAAAAAGTTAAGTTAACCCAGCAACATGCTCAGAGGTATGAAGAATCCACACCCCAGAGTGACATAGTTAATCTAAACAATTCTTCCTTCGACCTTGCTGCCGCTTCTTGGGAAGATGGGTTAACTCCTCTCATTGGTGTAGTGAGTGACAACACTTACACTGCTACAGGGGCGCAGCTGCAGCTGTGCTACTGAGCACGTTAGGTGTAGGCATAGCCTTAGTTTCCACTCGTGTGACTCGTCTTTGAGTTTCAGGTCACTGAAGACCTCTTGGTAAGAAATCACACTGTCTTAGCCATACTTCCTATCTTTCTTATGCATTGGGATAGTTTGCTCATATGCTCTTAATAATGTCTCTCTTTAAAAAACCTGCCAACTATTTCTTCCCGCTCTCCCCTAGACTTGCTTCCCACAGGATCTTACCTACCAATTTGCTGAGTTTGCCTTCTTGAAGTCTAGTGTCTTTTTTCTGTTGTTTTCCTTCCTACCGTTCCTTAGAATCATGAATTCTACCATTTTGTGACCAAAGCTCCCTTCCACCTTCAGATTCTCAACCAGTTCCTCCCTATTAGTCAGAATCAAATCTAGAACAGCCTCTCCTCTAGTTGCTTTCTCTACCTTCTGTAATAAAAAGTTGTCTCCAATACATTCCAAGAAAGTGGATAATCTGTGCCCTGCTGTGTTATTTTCCCAACAGAACTCTGGGTAGCTGAAGTTCTCCATCACCACCAAGCCCTGTGTTTTGAATGATTTGATTAGTTGTCTAAAAAAAGCCTCCTCCACCTCTTCTTCCTGCTTAGGTGGTTTATAATAGACCCTTCCTGTGACATCACCTTCGTTTTTACCCCTTTTATCCTTACCCAGAGACTTTCAACAGGTTTGCCTTCCGCTTCTCCCTCCGCCTCAGTGCAAGTGTACATCTTCAATATAGAAGGCAACACCTCCTCCCTGTTTCCTTTGACAGTCCTTCCTGAGCAAGCTGTTTGCTTCCATACCAACATTCCACTCATATGAATTATCCCACCAAGTCTCTGATGCCAATTAGTTGTCACTGTGATTATTCATTAGAATTTTTAGCACTTCCTGTTTATTCTCCATAATTCTTGCGTTAGTGCACAGACAGCTACGATGTTCATTCGATTTTCCCCTCTATATTCCCTCTTCTCTCTTGTGATGGGGTATACAAACCCCACACTGGACAGTAAGGGCTAAAGGAGCTGCTCTAGGCTCAGCCAACTCTGCACTGTTACATGTGCAAGGTATGCACAGGCTCGAAGAAGAGCATAAAGGGGGAACAGAACAGCTCACTTGTGGGCAGACCAGGGAAAAGAACAGATCTTCAACCTCAGCTCCTGAGGAAAAGGCTGACTGAAGGCAGGAATTCCCCAGATAATCACTGCCTGAAGGTCCCTCCATGAGGGAAGGGAGGGCCAGATCCTGATGCACCCTGGAAGGGAGCCATTCCCCTCAATCTCTTCCTAATTCAGTTTATTTGCATTATTTCCCCTTGCTTTTATTTTTGTTGTTCATGGGCTAACCTGGCAGGGGAGAGACTTTGACGTGATCTGGCTGAAGGGCCAAGGGCAGGAAGAAGCAGGCCATTGCAGAGGAGGAGCAGCCACTGGCAGGAGAACCCAGTAGAAAGAGAGTTGCCACACCTGACCAGGAAGAGGCACTAGCACTGAGTTAACCTCTGCTGTCACTCTTTTGTCCCTGATACGATTGTCCATAATTCTCTCTCCTCTCCCCCCAATTCCGACCCTTCACCCAGGTCTCTGTGTTCTGGACTTACCTGTGGGCTTTTGTCTCCTGCCCTCATCAAACCCAGTTTAGGCTAACCTAGTGGGGTGGGCTTTATCTGGATCTGAAGATACTCTTCCCCTTCCTTGATAGGTGGCCCCTATGTCTGTTCAGCAGTGTTTGGAATAGTATTCCATGGTCAAAGAGGCCAAAACCCTTCTGGTGGCACCATCCACTCAGCCATGCATTCACTTCCAGGATGTGTCTGTCTCTGCCTGGGCCCATGCCCTTGACTGGAAGGATCAATGAAAATGCCACCTCTGTCCCCAGCTCCTTCACCCTCACTCTTGGGGCCTTGAAGTCACTTCTGATCTGCTCCATGTTCCATCTTTCAGAACCAATAGGGCCTCCTGGGTGAGCAGTATGGGGTAGTAGTCAGAGAGCACATCTCCCAGGATGTCATGTCAGATCAGCAGATGAGTACTTCTGTCCCCTTGAAAGGGAGTCACTGAATGCCACCACCCTTCATTTCCTCTTGGGAGTGGTGGCTGTGATCCTCCTAGCCTGGGAGGTACATGGCTTCCTCACTCCCTGCTGCCAGGGCAATACATAAGTATATTTATCTCTGCAGATGTGCTTAAGTCCTTTACTGGTCAGAGCCAGTGTTTAGCACCTTACAGGACTGAGCTCCAAGTGCTGAAGTACGCAGTGTCAATTTAAAACAGAAGTGTAGGGCTGCGTGAGAGCAGAGAATTGGTAGATGAATTGCAGACCTATGACTAATAATAAATGATGGAGGGACCATAACTTTTATATATTGCTGCCACTGAACTAGAGCAGGGTATCTGATGTTTGCCCCATGAAGAACGACATTTGCCAGATTTGTCTGATTTTTTTTTTATAAGGGCCTGTTCTCATTGTCGCTTGCTGTGCTATCACCTATCTCAGGAGTAGGCAAACTTTTTGGCCTGAGGGCCACATCGGCATTGTGAAACTGTAGGGAAGGCTGCTCAGCTGGAGCCAGCCATGCCACCTGCGCTGCCCGGCGGGAATGGCGGGCCACAGCACTGGCAGCATGGCACATTGAGGCTGCGGAGGAGAGGGGCCAGGAGCTAGCCTCCCCAGACAGGAGATCAAGGGCTGGGCAGGATGGTCCCATGGGCCAGATGTGGCCCGTGAGCCTTAGTTTGCCCACCTCTGACCTATCTCCTGTCTGTAACCTTGCCTATCTGATACCACTTGATAAGTGCTTTGTTATCCGATACCATTCCAGTGTATAATAAAAATGCCTCCACCAGCTCCTACTCATTCAGTGAGAGCAACTGTGCCAAGGTGCCAAACCTTTCACTCCAAGTCTCTGGTCTTCACTTTCCAGATGCCTGGCCTTCACAGCCAGCTTTCCAATGTTCTTTTCATAGGATCAGAATACGGCAGCTACGGTGAAAGGGCCTGTTTTTAATGGACACTTTTTTTTCTTTCCTGGCTCATTAAGTTGACAGTGTCTCTAGATAAAGTGAATTAATTACTAGTGATGAGGCATATTATCTTAAGCCTTTTAAGCTATCTTTTCTTCTGTCACATTCTTCTCTAATAGTGCAGATCCTGGAAGCATTTTTGTGTGTGTGCTGGAACATGAGGTACCACCAGAAACCTACTTAGATCATTTATTACTCCTGAATATTTAGAAACCATTAACCTTTACACACTCCACCCTCAATATCACTGGGAGACTGAGGCATTTTTTAACTTTCATTGCTGGTCTTCTGTGCCAAATCCTGTGTTGTCCTGTCTGTACTGATGCCCCCGTGTTTGAAGCTTTAATGTAGTGATTAAGCAGGTGTGTTTGGCAGGACTCAGGCAGATAAGGAGGGTTTCCACACAGGTCTGACAATCCAGGTCCCAAATTCTTCTTCAGAAAGAAGAGGAGTTGAGAGAGCTCTGTATTGAGGGCTGTTTCTGTTGGTTGAAGGATCCTTGCATACAGCTGTTTCTAGAAATGGTGAACTGGTCTATATAAAATACAAAGCAAATGGAGCCTTTGCCCAAAAGTCTATCTAGGCCCAATCTGCATTTTCTCCCAGTCCTAGTTGTGGATGGGATCAGAAATGAGACACTTGAAACATATCAAAAAAGGCTATTTGTTATTTTCATCTTGCTCAAAATCTTGAGGTCCAGATAAAAAGGGGATCTTCCTCAGCTGTTGCTGAGCAGGAGAAGAGTAGAGAACGTCAGGGAACATCTCCTTATTTTCTGGACTTGGGCCTAAATTTGGTGACCCCCCCCCCAATCCATTGGCACAAGGCCTCCATCTAGTTCACCCTTCCTACAACCAGGTGGGAGGAGAAGAGAATTCGGAGAAAACTTTCACAGCAGCTGTCAGCAGTAGTGCTGGAACTAGGGGTGCTACTGCACCCCCTGGCTTGAAGTAGTAATAATGAACACCAAATACATGGTTTTCATCATCAGCACCCCACTATTTAAAATTGTTCCACCATCCTTGGCTGCCAGGAGAAGAGGAACAGCTGCCTTTCCAGCCCCATGACCTCAGCGAGGTCACAAGATGCAACACACGGGTTGAACATTGGTCATGCTGCCTTTTGGTCCTGTCCTCCGGACACACAACAAGCAAAGGCAGCAGGAGGAAACTTTCACCACTTCATCACCCACAGCAAGAGTTCCGGAGAGTCAGGGGGACTTGTTCAGTGGGCGTAGTAGTGGGAGGATATTGTGGTAAGAACCTAGGGAGCAAGGCATGTTCATTATTTTATTTTTAAGTGACATGGTTTAAATCAATAAGTGGGCAATGGCTGGGAATGACCTGAGCAGAGGAAGTGGGATAAGTCTCAATAGGATGCTTTGGGGAAGAGATGGGGTAATGAGAAGGTTGGAGGAAGGGAGCCAGAATGAAGGTTTTCGTGGGTTCCAAAAATTACTAAAGTAACTAGGGGTTTGTAGATGATTGGGCCACAGGCTGGCAATGCATTTTTATTTGTTTGTATTATGATAGTTTCTAGAGGCTGGGTCTTTACTGTACTAAGCACTGTTGAGGGGCAGCTGAGGACAACTGACATATTTTTGTCTATTTAGATTTGTGAGCCCTCTGGCACAGGGACAGTGTCTTTCCATCTAGCACAGGGGTTGGCAAGGTGGCATGCGAGCTGGTTTTTAGTGGCACTCTGCCAGCCAGGGTCCCAGACACCGGCCCCGCTCAGCCTGCTGCCTGCTTGGATGAATGGAACCCCAAGCCAGCAGCGGGCTGAGCCGGGCTGGCGGCCGGGACCCCTGCTGCCAGTCTGGGGTTCCGGCTGCTGGCCCCGCTCAGCACGCTGCCAGTCTGGGGTTCTAGCTGCCGTCCCCGCTCAGCACGCTGCCAGTCTGAGGTTCCAGCTGCTGGCCCCACTCAACACACTGCCAGTCTGGGGTTCTGGCTGTGGGACCCTGTAAATGTAAAATGTATTACTGGCATGCAAAACCTTAAATGAATAAAGACTTGGCACACCCCTTCTCAAAGGTTGCTGACCTCTGATCTGGCTCTACAGCCCCTAGCATAGTGTGGCTGCTACTGTAATACAAATAATCATTCCCACTTTGGGGTGCATCACCAGACTGCTTCAGGTCCCTCTCATTGCTACCTGGTAATAAATCTACAATACCTACCCAGTTAAGCATGTATGTTTGGACCCTGAAAAGTAGGCTGGATACATTTAGGGCAGGGGCTGTCTTTGACAAGTCTAAAGAATTCTTTGGTAGTAGGGCCATGTACCAGTTGGCCTGTTCTACAATGAATACTATGTAGAATTTAATCAATGCAGTTCCTTAGAAGTGCATACTTTTCTGCAGTATGTAGTCTAAAAGGTGTGGCAGGTTCATAGATTGATTTTTAAGATGAACATCAACTCCCCTAGCAAAAGAAAGAATCAGTCTATATCCACCTTCAAACTTGTGGTTAGCTGCATCACCCAGGGCTGAACTGTGGTCAGACCTAATACTTAACTGGAAAAAAAAACAATCTTGGGTGTGGTGTTATGTACTGTAACTGAGCCCTAATTCATGGTTCTGGATGAATACAGTGAGGTATAGAGCATTACTCATTGCAGTATAGGGCACATAAAATGTTAAATTTCTGGGATGGATTTAGTCAATAGCACCGTAATTAAACCAATTACACTGTAGTCTTCTGCCACAATAGCAGGTTGCCACTATTAAAATGTCGATATGCAGCGTTCTAAATTTCAACAGTAATCCATGCTTCTGAATTAGTGCTAAGCATAATTTAAATTATTCAGAATTACAATTCAGATCTTTTTTATGACTGAGCGGTAGGAATATTAATCCTTTAATCACCCCCTTTTTCATGGACTCTGTTCCTGCCAAACTGGTAGCCAAACACCAGAAGGAACTGAAGGAATTACTGGAGTCCTGAATCTGGGAGCTAGAGTCACTGTGTGTATGTTCTGTGCATGATTGTAGCTGAAGCTTAACCTGTGGCTTTCATCGTCTGTGGGTGGCATGTCTACCTGTTGAGTCAAAAGGAAGCCAGTGGGCCCTGTGCTGAGCTTGTGCTAACTGGCAGCCAGGCTTTGAATATCTTACAAATGACTGTGTAAATAATTCTTTACTGTGCTAAAGTGTCAGTAAATAAGAACCTACTGCTCCTGTGATTCATTAGCTTACTGCACATTTACAGCAAAACCCTCCCTCCACTGTTTGAGGAGAACCCCAGGCTGAGAGGACGTGGTGCTGTTCTGTAGCCTAGGGTGAAAGCAGGGGGCTCGAAGCCCATCGGAGTGGTCCCCAAGTGTGTGAGATGGGGGGTAGAGTGGAAGCAAAGATCAGGCAGGGAGTCTGTGTGTCACTGCGGCAGAGCAGAGAGGCTGTGAGAGGAAGGACATCAGCAATGTCCAAACCATGGATGGGAGTACAGTGTCTTTTAAATGGTCCTTACTGAGCCTTCTAAGTTTTGTCATTATGTTGGCATGTGCACAGAGGAGGCAGCCAGCTTCTCAGTGCTATTTTGGCAGAAAGGAAGGATGGTTTTGTGGTTAAGATACAGGCTGGGCAGTCAGACAATGTGAGTTCTAAGACCAGCCTTCCACAAACTCCCAGTGTGAACTTGAGCACATGACCTAACCTCTTTGTGCTTTAGTTTTCCCACCCGTAAATTGGAGCTAATAATACTGCTCTCCAGGGTGTTGTCAGGCTCAATTCATTAAGCTCCACTTATGGACTTGTTACTCACAGTGGGCAGCCTTTAGTTCTCCAAGTAGTTCCTTAGACTTCACTGGGATTTCTGCTGACTGGGTTAATGTGGATGTAACTGGGCTGCTGAGGTTTCTGAGGAGCTCATTTACCATGGCTCGGAACCCCCTAGAATCCCTAGTGGGGAGTAGGGGTAGCAGCTGGAGCTGGTTGAAAAAAGAAAAAAAATTGACAAGGGGGGGAGCAAAAATGTTCCCATGCCAGCTGTGTGGGTAGGCCTCCCTCTAGGTCAGAGGTGGGCAAACTACTGCCCAAGGGTCACATCCAGCCCACGGGACCGTCCTGCCCAGCCCTTGAGTTCCTGACTGGGGAGGCTAGCCCCCGGACCCTCCTCTGCTGTCCTCTCTTCCCCGCAGCCTCAGTGTGCCATGCCGCCAGAGCTCTGCCCAGCCACTCCTGCCGGGCGGCATGGCTGGCTCCGGCTGGGTGGCGGCCCTGTGAGCTCCTGCTGCTCTGAGCAGCATGGTAAGGGAGTGGGGGTTGGATAAGGGGCAGGGGGTGCTGGGGGCAGTCAGGGGACAGGGAGCAGAGGGAACTGGATAGGGGGTTGGGTCCCAGGGGCGAGGCAATCAGGGGACAAGGAGCAGAGGGGTTTGGATAGGCATGGAAATCCCAGGGGGGCCTGTCGGGGGCAGGGGTGTGGATAGGAGTCAGGGCAGTCAAGGGACAGGGAACAGGGGTGTATGCCTTAGCATACCAAGTTAGGTGGCTTGCCTCCCTCCTTTGTGCTGTACCAAGATCCACACTGGGTAGATTCTCTGTGAAATGGAAGTATTAGCTTGGGTAATAAAAGCATCAATACAAGACTCTTTGCCTTCTTAAGACTTCAACAGTGAGACAGCACCTCCCTTTCTAATTAAAATGAATCTTTTTAATTGGGGCCCCTCTGCTTCTTTGGGTGTGTGTCTCCACCTCAAATTAATCTCCTTCACCTAACTCAGGCTCTTACAGCATGGCTATCGTCCTTTGCACTCAGGAGGACTAGATAGACCTCAGTCAATTACCAGTTGATGCACAGGCACCCCTTTCCTCCTTTTGCAGGGGATGCTCAACCCCTGCTCCGCCCCAGGCTCCGTCCCCACTCCACCCTTCCCCCAAGGCTCCATCCCCGCCCTACCTCTTCCTGCCCATTCCGCCCCCGCCCCTGAGCATGCCCCATGCACCCTTCTCCCCCTCTCCCCAGTGCCTCCTGCATGCCGTGGAACAACTGATTGTGGTGGGTGGGAGGTGCTGGAAGAGAGGGAGAGGAGTTGATCGGCAGGCCCGCTGGTGGGCGGGAGGCACTGGGGGAGGGGGAGAGAGGGGGAAGATGGCTGCTGGTGGGTGCTAAGCACCCACTAATTTTTTACATGGTTGCTCCAGCCCTGAAGCACCCATGAGTCAGCATCTATGGGTTGATATCACCTTTTAATTGTCTGAACGTGTAATGGATGAGTGACAGAAAGCATAGCTACTCCTTAAATGCTCATTGTGTCCAAGGGTCTCCCTGTCTATCCCACACAGCAAGAGACACAAATGCGAAGTGGAATCTGGGCCTTTTCTGCAGGGAAAGCAGAGCCCCTCGAGTAGGGCAGCTCACCAGCAAGCAGTTTTAGAAGCAAGTCTAGGAGAATCAAAGATTTGCGATAGAGATCCAGTAACTGAAGAGGCAGGAATCCAGATGGCCACCCTCCTGTATCAACATTACATAGATGAGAATCAAAAGGAGAAAATGTCACAAGTGTAAACAGTGTATGAGAGCAAACTATAATGCTTGGACTGGCTGTAATCCAAGCGCCCACCCTCTTATCACACAACACACTATGATCAAACATGGGAGCGAGCCATAGCATCTGTGACTGAAGCATCTAATGAATGTTTGCGTGGGGAGCAAGGCTAGAGGTTGGCTCAGTAGAGAAGCGGAAAAGACCGCTCAGGAACACGTGGCAAATTGCCTGACCAGCGCAATGTGCAGCAGGGGAGGAAAGACATGAAACAAAAGCCTTCCTGCAGGGGCAGAGATGAGACCAACCGCTGACATAAATGGAACAACACAGCTTGCTGCAGAGGCCAGAACTGCTGGGGCAGGCAAGGCCACACGTTGTAAAAACAAAGTTTTAAAGTAGGAAATGTAACATGAATAAAAATAGCCCGCCTCTCATCTCCGCCCGCCCCAACCATGTCTAACTAGACACCAAGGAGCAACACAGCAAATGGGTGGCTGGGCAGCCGATTGGCAACCCATCTGAGAGACTGGCTGAGACCCATCCCCGTTTTGTAGTGGGAGGTTAGTAAAACCTGGGGCACAGCAAGCTATGCAATGATCTGTTTAACACTGATGCTGGGCTGTCCAACTGTTTCTGTTGATTACTCACTTGTATGGCTCCACCTCCCCTCTCAATGCCCTCATTCCAATAGCACTTGTTTTAGAAAACATTGCATGTTCCCGACTACCGACCAATACTCCAAGGCTCATGGTTTGAGAACTACTTGCCCAGCTGACCACAGCAGTGACATTAATTCCACCGGCCCTTCCTTCCCGTAGGAAAATTAAAAACACAGTTGACAACTCTTGTGGAGCAGGCATTTTTACCACTAGGTCATCTAAGCCCAAAGTCAGGTAGGAGCACATGGTGAAAGAACACCTTCCCCTCCTGTTTACACTACAGCTTCTGGCACTACTATCAGTTAGGTGAGTTAACTGATAGTTAACTAAGCGAGGTGCCTAACTTCTATTGACTTTCAATGGGAGTTAGGCACCCAACCTGCTTAGGTGCTTTTGTAAATCACCATTTGGCATCTTTAGGCCCCTAAATGCCTTTGAAAATCCAGCCTCTAGGCATATTTGAAAATTTTGCCCAGAGTCACTCTTTGCCATGGCCTGATCAATCTCTAATGTCTATTTTTGCATGCTCTGTACAGTCTACATTTAAATGGGGATTTCCCTGATTCCCTTAGAAGATCATTCCACAGTTGAATAGATCTCCCTTGCGGAAAAAGGGAAACAAACAAAAAACAACACATAAGAGTTTAGAGGATGGTTGGTGCTTTCTGATTTTTCTCCTCCTTCCTCTTTAAATGGTCCATTCCTCCATTTTTTCCTGCTCCTCTTCACTTCTCATTTTCTGGAATTTTTTTCCAATGTCCATCTATTGTCTATTTCTGTGACAGCATGTCTTGTGTTTCAGTATGGAAGTCTGTTGATCACATGAATGAAATAAAACCCATGGGGTGCTACCAACTAAGCTAACACTGCACTGTGGTTCAAGCATTGTAGATTGGGAAATAAAATAATGGTGGTTGACAGATGAGATGACTACATCTCTGGTGAAACTAACCAAATGGTTAGGCTGCTAGCCTGGGACTTGGGAGACCTATGTTCAATTCCCTCCTCTGCCACTGACTTCTTCTGTTACCTTTGGCAAATTACTTAGGGGGAGAGCCACAAAGAGACTTAGCTGTTACAGTGTGCAGCATTGCAATGCTGAACACCATGGGGCTGTTCTTCCAAGTGGGATCTGCAGCCCCCAGTTAGGTGCCCAGGCTCTCTGTACAATGCAGAGGGCAGGATTAGACACCTAAGAAAGGGATTCTCAGAAGTCTGCATACTGAGGAGCTGCCTAGCTAGCTGGGACTGAAATGCAGAGGAAAGGGGTATAAGCCCCAGATTCACAAAGGTACTGTGGTGCCTAACTTCCATTGAGCTGGGACTTACATACCTGATTGACAAGCTAAGGGGAGGTGCCTGTCTCTACTCAGGAATCTCAGGCACCCTCTCCCAGAGTTAGCTGTCTAAGCCGGATCAGCCCTTTATTGCAAAAACCACTCAAGAGAGATTCCCCACCTCATTACAGTCAATAATCCAGGATCAGGGCACTTGGCTAGGGAGTGTGAGACCCAGGATAAAGTCCCCAAGTTTCTCACCTCCGCAATGAGTGCCCTGACCACAAGGCTGTTGAGTACTCTGGGGTGGATCTTGTTCGACGTCTCCCGTTAACACTGAGGAAGTGGAGGATCCATTTTGTTATTTCTATTACACTGTTTCTGAGCCCAACTTAGAAAACTGTAAAATAGAAGCATTGGACAGACATCGCGGGTGAAATCTTGGCCCCATTGAAGTCAATGGGAGTTTTGCCATTGACAATTCCAGCCCTTCTCTTTTCTTTGGTTGTGCTGTCTGTTGCTTACTATTCCTGATGTCAGCTGTGGCAGTTGGAGGCCTTAGAAACCACACCGGTGACTGAGGCGTGTCTGAGCTGCTCTGTGCTGATCCTGCCAATGTGAATCAGCATGAGAGTGCTGAGTGAATTAGGGGATGAAATTAGATTTATTCAGATTCACGTTTTTCTCGGTTGTGTCAGAAAAATCAAAATGGAGGATGGAGAGAAACTAGTTTAGCTAATTAAAATGTGTCACTGGGGTTTAAACAGCAAAGGTGGAGGTAGAGAAAAACTCAATGGGGAAGGGAACTCTGATTCACACCAGAAGCAGGTTATCACAGTCTTCTTTCTTTACCAGTCATGTTATAGGGGGTAAATAGACAAGGAGCCAATTTGATCCCAGAGTTAAGCCCACTACTGAAGGCAATTGATTTACACCAATGTTGCATTTAGCCTCAATAACTTTCTAGTCTTACTGGCCAAGAGTCTCCACTTGCAGTGACGTATGCTTCTAAATGCACTACGATTTGGAAATAATAATATATGGTAGCAAACTACTTCCTGGGGCCTTGACTAGATTTGAATGGTCAAATGAAACTTGTTGATCTCTGTGAATGTGCTGCTTATGGTAGTATGTATGGGGCTATCTCTCAGTGCAGCTTTTGTGTCAATGACCGTGCAGAAAAACCAAGACCTGTCTGTTCAGCTAGAAAATGCTTACTTAAGCTTATTTTTCCCCTGAAACTCAACTTTCCTAATTCTGTGTGTGAGGCTTTTTTTTTTTCTTCCAGGCTTTTTAAAGTAACATCAGTATTGCAACTAATGAGGCAGTGGAAAGCAAGCTGGTCTGTTCAGTGTGGCTAATGACTCCATTCCCGGGAGCCTAATCAAAGATTTGTACATTTAATTGCTGTCAAGTCAGCTCCAGCCACCTGCCATTTCTGCCACACCTGAGCTCCCATCTCAGTGGCCCACGATTCTAAATGAATCCATCTCTATTTTTAAAGGAAGGAAAACAGAGCTGCCCGGCAACCCTGAAACGGTGCTTTACGCACAGAGCAAAGATCAAACAGACTGTGTTGTAACTGAGCAATAGATCTTAGCTGTATGTAACTGAGAACTTCTTCTTTTTTTTTTTTAAGCTCAGTTTGGGGACTGGAAATAAGTGGGGAATATTCCCTTGCTTGGATCTGCTCCAGTCTATAGTCAGAACTCACTGCTGTCCCGATAGGGGTGGAGAAGACATTTCCTGGCCTGCCAATGAACAACGATAGACTAAATTAATTTCTCGATTTTAGCTGATGGAAAATCTCATTAGAGTCAGTGGTCCCACTCCTGCAATGGTCTAGTAGAGTAACCTTTGTTCTTTGCCATTAAAACATCTATTCCTGAACATCCCTTCCCTTCTGGTCATGGCTACAGGTGACAGAGGCAGGACTAGATTTTGTTGGACCATGCTCCCCTAATCCTGATTCCCATTCTTCTTTTTTTTTTTCAGAAAAAGTTAGAAAAAGATCTAAGGTTCTTGCTACTATGCTGTGGGGAAAATTCCTTCATGACCCCAAATATAGCTATTTACTAAATTCTGTCCATATACACAAGAATCCTTCCAGTGAGTTAATCTATCCTATTTACAGCTCTGTGCTTAATTGCACAGATGCTTTAGAAATATCTAGGATAGAAATAAATGCCACCATATATGATTAGTGTCTGGATAATTGTCCATTTTTTTCTTTAATCAATGCAGCATGCAAGGATTGAGAGAAATATTGCCTATCAAAGGGATTGGCATACTTACAGCCCATGCATTGCAATGAAAGTTTGACATTCTCAAAGGCCCGGTTCTTATTTACATTAAGGCCTCTTTACACCACTGTGGCAGTGTAAAGGGAGCATAAAGTATGTGTCAGTGTTAATTCACTTCCATGTTAAAGCCCCTTTACTTTGGTAGAGCACTCTAATGGTATGGGCACACTGCAATTAAAGTCCTATAGTTGGCCCTCCATTTCTGGGAGGTTTTCACAAAACACACAATTAGATTGTGGAACTCATTGTCACTGAGGCCAAGAGCTTTACAGGATTCAAAAATGGATGGGACACTTCTTCTGTAAGCCTCTCACTCTTTTAGAGCAGAGACTGTCTACAAAACTGTTTGTGCAGTACCTTGCACAATGGACCTCATTCTCAGTTGGTCCCTTGCCTCTACCACAATAAACATGATTAACAACTTTGAATAATAAAAATATCCCGAGTGGCAATGGTAATGATGTAAAAAGGCAGCAAGAGTTTCAGAAGACATATTAAACTCTCACATTTCAGAGCATCAACTAAACTCTAACTAATGGGGATTAGAAGAAACTGTCCCTATGAGCAGGTTACTCCATAACAATCTTCTTCAGGGCTCTTTGCACTTTTTCTGAAGAAGCTGGTTCTGCCCTTCTCTCATGAGACAAATTGTAGGACTAAAAGGACCCTAATTTTGACCCAACATGGCAATTCCTGTGCTCCTAGGTGTCTTTGATCTATTTGATTGCTCAGAGCTGACTAGGGTGAGGATAGGGGAAGCACTGGGCAGAGAGCTGCTGGGCAAGTATCCCCATCCAAAGTTCTACAAATTCCTTTCACACATGACCTATAGCACTGACAAGTTGTTTTATGCTCCATAATTCACAAATTTTTTAAGGAAATTGTGTTTGCTGGCTCTGTTGTTTTAAACGACTGCTATGCATTTTGCTACCAGTACAGTATTTATCTTTTTCCATTCAACATTGTTGTCAGTTCTGAAGACAAATATGCATTTGTTTTGATTTCCTCCTTTAGTGTTCCAGTTATTTATACTTGGAAGCTTGGAAAGTCTGCAGGATAACCTTCCTAGATAGCTAAAGAAATTCTAAATGGCGATGGAAATATGATCTGTTAATCAGAAGGGCAATCTCATTTTCAGTTGTCAGTCACCTAATACAAAAAGCCTGTCTTGGAAGATTCTGTGTTGCAGGGCATATGATTTTCATTCACCTCCAGGATTTGGGTTCAAGCTTCTCCAAAGCCCCAGAAGCTGAAAGTCATAAACAACTTGGTATATTTTAACTAAGATCTAAAAGTACAGCTGCAGTGTAACTTTAACCACAGCATTCTGGCCACAGATTCAGCCTTTCTGCACTGCCAGTGGAAATTCACAAAAGGATCATGAAAGTGGTTGGAAGAAACAATTCTTGGGTGGAAAAAGAAAGAAACCTTAGAGTATAAATGATTGGAACCACACTTCCCTTAATTGAAGTTGAAAGGACTGTGTATTACCAAGAGACAAGATCCTTAATTTTTTATGGAACATAAAACCAACATTATTAGCTCTTCTACCATGGCATTCAAATGGTAATTTAATCTTTTGTCTGAGAGAATGTTTTAAAGCAAAATCTTGTAGCAGATCTTTATACTGCTTCATATTACTCCTGGTTCCTGTACTTGATTTACTCCCATTGTTAAAATAAAAAGCATATCTATGGAAAGTAAAGGTTCCAGAAAACTCATCCCTCTCCTCCTCTTCCTCCCATTTCTCTTGTGATTTGGACAGTTGCCATATTTCCTGCTGTGAAGGAGACAATCTGCAGCTCCAGACTGGCTGAGACCCAGTCGCTGTAGCTGTCATGGGATTGTAATTGTTGCTATAGATGAGACAAATGGCACTGATGCTGCAGGAGCAAAGGTGCAGTGCATGTGACAGTCCTGTTCGACTACTTGCTATGGGTTGCACAGCCCATCCCAAATGCAGGAAATAAGTTGATGGTTTGGCAGTAGGAGTGGAGGCTGGATGGGAATTTTCTATCGGAATAATTTTTCTGACAGAAAATGCAGTTTCTACAAAACGAAATGTTCTGTGAGATTTTGCTGAATTTTTTCATTTTTCCATTAGTAAAATCAAAATCAAATATTTGATTTTTGGGTCAGTTTGACATTAAGCGGCATCTGCCTATGCTGTGGTGCTTTCTGGGTGTTGTAGTTCAGGTGCAATCTCCACTCTGTCTGAGGCATGTAAGGCATCATGGGAACAACTTGATTTGAGGTGCATCATACGAGGTGTCTGTGACATAGGCCTATTGGTGGTTCACTACTCTGTGTCAGCAGCTCTTGTCAGGCCTGACACCACTTACTATACCTAACACACTGTTGTCATAATCTGTCTCTAAAAGGTGTCATGTAAGGTGGTATATCCAAACTAGTAACACGCTGGTCCCAAAAATCCTTGTGTGGTGTATGTACAGTAAACTCACCAAGGACTTTACAAGTATGTGCTGCAAATGTGTTCTTAAAATGTATTTGGAAAGTCTGTTTCAGGCAAAGGAATGTGGTTCCACTTGCTTGAATGTGTCTCTGATGTAAAGTAGACAAGATGTGACCAAAGACAAAGAAAAGCACACTTACATACAAGCTAAACAAAGCCATCAGGAGAGCAGGTGGGGAAAGAGGAATACTTAACCATCAGGACGGGTACGTGGATGCTGTACCTCCAGGATGCCTTCCTGCCTCTTGAAGCAGGGTCGATGAACTTGGAGAAGACAGGATGGCACCTACACTGCAGCGGGTGAGAGAAGCTTTGTCTGGGCTCACTTTTCAAAGACTACATTTCAAAGGTTTACTGGAATATAAGAAGGAGAGAGAACCCCATAGTTACCCATTACTGGGCAGACACAAGAGGCCAGAACTCTTGCATATATGAAAAAAGTGAATCCGTCAATGAAGGGGATTGAAGTTTCTTGGAACTAAGTTGAGGTGAGAACTTGCTGGAACTTGCTGATTTAAGTTTTGGTCTTGGAAGTGTGTGTTTACTTTTTTTGTGCTTGTAACCCTTTCTATCTTTATTCTTATACTTGGTATCGCTTAATCCTGTGTCCTTTTGTCAAATACACTTGTTTTACTTTTACTATAAACCAATTCAGTGCTATCAATGAAGAATGTTTGCCAAACCCCAGTTAAATTAATGAGCTTCAGTCTGTTGTCTCTTTAAAGAAGCAAAGAACTTAATTTCAGTGAGTGAGGTGGTGGGGCAGGTTTGGACATCATAGGACAGTCAGTTTGGGGAAAATTTGGGACTGGGACAGTGTTGGGGTCAACCTGCAAAGAGTAACTGGGCAGTGGATGACAGTGTGTGACCTGCATGCTCTTAGGTTGGCTGTTTGTGTCAGGGTTGTGGGCCACAGCAGCATAGCATTTAAGGCACCCAAAGTTTCAGGCCCTTCCTGGTCTGGGTTGAACCCCAAAGCATCAATGTCTAGTCATAGTCTGCCAGGGATCTCAGCCTATAGGGGGAAAATGAGGGCATGAAGGGGTAAGTGAACTAGAACTATGCTCTCCTGAGGCATGTAACTGTGGTATGTAACCTATCATTTAAATCAGCTTCTCTACAGGTGACTGGAGGATAGCTAATGTGAAGCCAATTAGAAAAAAACAAAATTTCAGAGGCAATCCTGGCAATTATTGGCTGGTAAGCCTAACTTTGGTACCAGGAAAATTGGTTGAAACTATAGTAAAAGAACAGAATTATCAGACTCCTAGATGAACATGATTTGTTGTGGAAGAGTCAAGGCCACTTTTGTAAAGAGAAATCATGCCTCACACACCTATTAGAATTCTTTGAGGGGACAAGAGTGATCCAATGGATATAATACTTGGACTTCCAGAAAGTCTTTGGCAAGGTCCCTCACCAAAGGTCTCTCACCAAGGCTCTTAGGCAAACTAAACAGTCATGGGATAAGACGGAAGGTCCTCTCATGGATCAGTAACTGGTTAAAACACAGGAAACAAAGGGTAGGAACAAATGGTCAATTTTCAGAATGGAGAGAGATGAATAACGGTGTCCCCCAGGGGCCTGTACTGGGACCAGTCCTATTCAACATATTCATAAATTATCTGGAAAATGGGGTAAACAGTAAGGTGTCAAAATTTGCAGATGATACAAAACTACTCAAGATGGTTAAGTCCCAAGCAGACTGTGAAGAGCTAAAATAGGATCTCAAAAATGGGTGACTGGGCAACAAAATGGCAGATAAAATTCAATGTTGATAAATACAAAGCAATGCACATTGGAAAACATAATAACAACAATACATATAAAAGTTGTTGTTACCACTCAAGAAAATGATCTTGGAGTCACCATGGATAGTTCTCTGAGACCATCCACTCAATGTGCAGCGGCAGTCAAAAAAGTGAACAGAATGTTGGAAATCATTAAGAAAGGGATAGATAATAAGACATAAAATATCGTATTGCCTCTATATAAATCCATGGTACACCCACAGCTTGAATACTGTGTGCAGATATGGTCGTCCCATCTCAAAAATATATATATTAGAATTGGAAAAGGTTCAGAAAAGGGCAACAAAAATGATTGGGGTATGGGATGGCTGCCATATGAGGAGAGATTAATAATCTGGGACTTTTCAGCTTGGAAAAAGGAGTAAACAGTAAGGTGGAAACATTTGCAGATAATACAAAATTACTCAAGATAGTTAAGTCTGAAGCAGACACTGAAGAGTTACCAAGGGATCTTACAAAAGTGAGTGACTGGGCAACAAAATGGCAGATGAAGTTCAATATTTATAAATGCACTTTGGAAAACATAATATTAGAGTCACTGTGGATAATTCTCTGAAAACATCTGCTCAATGTGCAGCACCAGTCAAAAAAGCCAATCCAATGTCAGAAACCATTAGGAAAGGGTTAGATAATAAGACAGTAAATGTCATAATGCCACTATAGAAATCCATGGTATGCCCAAATCTTGAATATTGTGTGCAGTTCCAGTTGCCACACCTCAAAAAAGATATAATGGAAAAGATACAAAAAAGGGACCATTGTGCTATCTAGTCTCATCTCCTGTACAACATAATTTCTAGTGATAAGCACCCACTCCTCTAAAAACTACCACAATTAACACTTTTGGGGGCAGTCTCCAGCAAAGAGGCTAAGGACTGAATTACTATACATTCCATCTTGGATGTAGCCTTAGAGAGGTCTGCATTTCCTGTACCGCTTCATATTCCAGGGATGTGAAAGTGTCTGATTACAACATAAATAGGAAGCACTGATCTACAAAGGAAATTTCAATCAGTACTAAGTAGCAGGTGCCCAAAATGATTTTAACAGAATATTTCAACTATTATTTTATTTTTATGTATATGTGATATAATGATATCAATAGCAGCAGTGCATATTATTATCATGCATTGCTACTACTGATATGTCATAAAATAATAACTGTAAAATTAATAAATATAAATGAAAAAACTCATACAATAAAACTTGAAATTAAATTTTCTAATTTTCCAAAACAAAATTTTTCCAAAATTAAAATATTTTCATTTTTTTCTTTTGCAGGAAGTTTCACTTTTGTTGAAGCAGCTTTTTCCAACCAAAAAAAAACTTGCAACAAAATTTTTCTGACCAGCTCTATATGTAATAGCCAAATAGTCTTTTCACTGACAGTTCATGGCTCACTAAGAACTTCCAACTCAAGTTGTCTAGCCATTTAGACCAACTCTGTCACCAAGGTATCAGCATTTTGCATTATAAAAAGCTAAACTGGGACTATTAAATAGCACCCAGTGTTGTTTCCATTATGGATGAGCCTGTGTTTGGATCTGAATTCCACTCTCTATCTGGAGAAACATGTGTCTGGATCCAGATCTGAAAATCTCAATTTGATGATGGGTTTCACTGCATATACAACCATACAACTAGAGCTGTACAATGCACACTATACAACCATACAACTAGAGCTGTACAATGCACACTCGTAAGCTACAATGCCTATATATACTCGTTGGCCATATTTCCTTGGACTAAGTTAGCTGGGGTGAGAAGCAGGGTGCAGAGCCATAAAGCGGCCACAAATTCAACTACCTGTTGGCCCAGCAGTGGCAGGCCAATTCTGTCCTACGCATGTCAGTGCTTGCTAACTAAGGAAAGTGCTGATTTAGTGCATCACCTTAACAGAGCCCTTGCCATAAATTAAAGCTGCACCTCCCCAGCAGCAACCTCGAGGGAAAATGGCAGCTGTTAACACCACCTAGCTCCTTAGAAGTCCTGTGGGTGCCAGGCTTTTCCAACATGGACAAAGGGAAAAACAGCACTTTCACTAGCCTTGTTCTTATAAACAGCTGAACAATTTTGACTGAAATTCTCCAGAAACTTTCTGCCTGAGGCAGACACCTGGCACAGAAAATTTCAGCCAAAATGGTTAAACTTTGGCAAAGTTACAAGCAAACAAAAACACAATATTATGATAGCAACCTTAGTAGGCAGCAGTATCAGTTCCATCTATAATACATACAAGCATCTAAATATAAATGGTGGTAGGAGAGAGGAAAACATTTCACCTATGAATCAATTCTAAAAACATTTACTGTAACTTTTCTGCTAGCTATAAATAATTGTGCGTGTTTCAGCCACTGCATTTCTGCTTCTTTCCCTCCCCCACCACAACTTCTGTGGATCTTAATTTTACTGGTCCTCTTTTATTCTAGCCGTGCCCTGGGAGGCGGGTGTTAGGTGAAATGGGGCAAGTAGTTCATCATTTTAAAAAGACTGTTCGGAATGATCAGCTAACAGCTCATCTGCCAATTGAGTCCCAGCTCTAAGCTACTAAACAATTTACATAAAAAGTTATACATTTCTGACAGAGAGCTGGAAAATGTGCTTATGCTTCAATAGTGATCAACTCCCTTATTTATTTCACATTGCTTTAAAATCTTGTGGGATGGTGAAGACTTAAAGGAAGCTAAAAGGGGAAATAGAAGCAGAAAGTAAGAAATGAATCAATATTGTAAACAATTGTTTATATCTGGAGCCCTTGGTTGAGATTTTACAAATCAACATCCTTCTATTTACTTTGCCTATCCCAGCTGTTCCTAGTGATATGTGAAACAGCTAGCTCTCTCTTTCTCTCAGTGTGTGTGTATGAAAGAAAGGCTATGATTTGCAAATAAGTGATTACAATTTTCCAGATAGTGCAAACTCTGTCATATCACTGAATGACAGTCATTAGCAAATCTTTTTAAGTCAATGATTCTATGGATAGTTAAATATCAATCTAAGTATAACATCAGTGTATAAACAGATTGATGAATTGGTAGGATATAAAACATATAGAACTGCAAACAGAATTTAGAACAACTACCTGCAGGTATAATTTTTGTGCAACACATGAGTGGCATTGAATTATTAGACAAGTTGGTTGCCTTGTAATTACAGCTCCATTCACTGACCTGTTTGAAATGAGCTCTGAAGTGAAATGAACCAAAGCATTTGCAATCATGCTTAATAATGACAGATATTGAAAGGAAACCTGAACAGCCAGATTTGGATCCCCTTTCTCTAGTTGAGAAGTACCTTGCTGTATGAGTAGCTTCAACGTGACTAGTGAAGGGGTAAAGTATTGCTCAACTTGGGAAAGGCTGGTAGTGTCGTTCTCTATGATATAACTTTAGTTCTTGTTTCAGCATTTCAGCAACAATGCACAGATGAGACACCATGCACCGAGGGTGTGCTGTAGGGAGACTCCTCTCTCCAGTCAAGATTCACAGCCTGAACCCTCTCCCGGAGTTAGGTGCCTAAGCCAGGTCAGTCCTTTATCAAGCAAAACCAAGGCATCACTGGGCCAGGGAGAGGGTGTGAATGACTCTCTGTAGTCCAGTGGTTAGGTTCACACCTGGGCTGTGGGAGATCCTCGTTCCCATCCCTCTGCTCCAACGCCTATTTAATTTATACACAGAGGAAGAGCTTCAACTGAGAGACCTCTGCCCCAGAATACCCTGTAGCTCAGTGGTTCAGGCATTCTCCTGGGAGCGGGGCAACATGAGTTCAGCTCCTTCTTCTACATCTGGCAAAGCGGGGAATTGAATCGAGGTCTTCTACATGCACAGAGAATGCTGTAACCATTGAGACAAATGTTATAATGGGTAGGCCACCACCTGCTCCTTTTTGTGGGTTTAGCCAGGCTCTAAACATGCCTACTGAATCAGGCCCTAGAGGCACTATAAGTGGGGGATGCCTGCTTTGTGAATTCTGCTGGGGCTTAGCCATGAATTAGGCACTGAGCTGCTGGGAGATGTCCAGGGCTGTGGTGTCTGTACACAGGCTCAGCCGTCAAAATGTAGATACCTCAGGGACTTGAATATCAGAAACGTAGGCACATATGCAGAGATGACCCATGCCTGTTGAAAGGTGCGGGGGAGGGCTCAGAGAGAGCAGAGTGAGGGCAGCTGGCTTTAGCTCTATTATGGAGCATGCTCAGTCTGTGTCAGCATGCTCAATTCAAGCCAAACAGCAAATCTCTGCATGCCCACTCTGCCCCCACACAATGCCTCTGCACATAGGGACTTTAGGCAGCAGCTGAACAGGGGTTTTGTGAATGCCATTGGCACCTAAATGTTGGACTTGGGCCCCTAACTGCCACTTTAGGCACCCATGTCCTGCTTGTGAATCCCACTCTGAGTACCCACAACTCCTCAGGAGTCTATGGGAGCTGCAGCTATTCAGCATCTTTCAGAGTCAGGCCCTAAAGTCTCAGACTTACATTTTTAAGGGTTTGATCCTGTAGGTTACTTGACTACCACTGAAGTTGAGGATATTCAGTACTTTTTAGAACCTTGAAGGATCAAACTCTAAAGACCTGACGTAAAGCCTATTGATGTCACACAGTAAGGCCATGGCTACACTTACAGTTTTGCAGCGCTGGTAGTTACAGCTGTGTTCGTACAGCTGTGTAGGGCCAGCGCTGCAGTGTGGCCACACTGACAGCTACCAGCGCTGCAGTGTGGCCACATCTGCAGCACTTGCAGCGCTGTTGGGAGTGGTGCATTGTGGGCAGCTATCCCAGCATTCAAGTGGCTGCAACGTGCTTTTCAAAAGAGGGGGGTGGGGTGGAATGTGACAGGGAGCGTGGAGGAGACAGACAGAATGGATTTTTGGAGTTGACACTGTTCTCAGCTCCCTGCCTTGCAAGTTCTAAGGACTGTGCCTACCTTCAATCATTTTAAAAGTTCTAACTCCCTTCCCCCACTCCTCTCTCATTCACTAAATGCAAATTATGTACTGCTAAATACCCGTCAGACCAGATCAGCAACTGCTCAACACGGACTTCCCCCTCCCCCTCTGCCATGTGAGAGTGCTGTTTCTCTCTTCAAGCAAACAGCTGTGAACATTCCAAAGTAATTCCCCTGCCTGCCTCCGCTCGCTCAGCAAACAGGAGCTGTGTTTGTTTTTTAAATAAGCAGTTTGGCTGAACTCCGAGCTCTCCCTTTCTTCCGGTTTGTTGTGGACAGGAATTCTGGGATACCTCCTTATACCCCGGAGGTCAATAAAAGCGCTGGTGGGCGTCCACACTTGCTGACCAGCGCTGGATCACCAGCGCTGGAATCCCTACACCCGAGGCTCGACCGGGTGTACAGCCAGCGCTGCAACCAGGGAGTTGCAGCGCTGGCCGAGCTTTGCAAGTGTGGCCACATCCTAAGTTGCAGCGCTGTAACCCCCTCACCAGCGCTGTAACTCTCTAGTGTAGCCATGGCCTGAGTCTTTCTTTGCACTTAACGGGCTTTTGATCAGGCTATATGTGAGCACATCATGCTTTCTGGTGTGTGGCCTATTAGTGGCATGCATGAGAAACCTAAAGTGAAGCAGAGCGGTTCCATCAGTCCTTTCATGGCAGAGATTTCACTTTTAGACATCTCACCCATCATAGTAACCCCCACATTATACATGATGTTACTTGTTATGGTTCATATCTGTTTGATAGTGACCCAGGCAATTTTTCTGGCTCATCTTCTTTTTGTTAAAGGGAAAAATTAACCCTGAATGAACTGTTATTGAATAGGATGATTCCACAAGGAGAACAACAAACTTCTGCCCATGCAGAGTGAGTGTGTGTGTGTGTGTGTGAGAGAGAGAGAGAGAGGCAGGAGATGGTGGAAGTATCTGCCCAAGGTGTATTTTCAAAGAAAGTCACGTTAGTTAAAATTCGATCTTATGGTCCTGTATCCGGCAAGGGCCAAATCAACCCTATGGACCGAGTTAACCCCAGGGTTAAATCCATTTAAATCAATGGAATTACAGTGAGGATACGTTTGGTCTATCAAGTCCCTATAAGCAGTCCACTCACCTCTACGTTCTTAGCCGATTAGTCACAATCTCCATTTAGAGATCAGAGGTTTGCAGCATTTTATCTGTGAAACAACCTCTCTTTTCGCAGAGCTGATTCTCTGTTGGGTAGCTTTACAGGTCCTGCCTTACCACTCAAAGACTTGTGGGCTTTCTCTCAACCCAGATCTTCACTCCACCCCCACCTCTGCAGGGTGGCCCAAGGCATCCATGTTGCCTGTCTGCCTGTCAAAAACAATGCCCCTGAAATCACCATACCCCAGACCTATATATTAATTAACATGGCCCTGTCTCTTGCTTTGTATTATATGTCTGATTAAATCATTGCAAGATCATGTGACAAACAATTTTGTGGAAAACTGTTGTATCTAGTGCAGATTTCTAATCCCCTAACAAAAACATTTATTTATTAATTAGGAATTATCCCTGTTAATTATAAGGAAATGCATGGAAGGTCTTCCAGCACTGCATGTTTGCCTAGAATGCTTCATTAAGTATATAACCTTTGGCACTGAGCATATATCCTTTAGGAGTGTTAGGTATTAGAATGTATTTATTTAAGCCTTGAGCCACCAGGATGTCCGTTGAGATAAAAGTCACTTTTCAAGGTTGCCCCAGAACTCATGACCTTTGGGGGCACTCCATAATTTTGAAGACTTCCTGGTTAAATAAGGTTTAGTATTGTTCAAAAGAATTTGGCCTCTAGCAAGGAAAGGTGAAAAGTCATCTATATTTGAACATTTTCAGTATGGAGAATTAGACATTCTCTGTGATATTAAAGTCAGATCTACTGTATTGTAGTCTGTAGTAAGACAAAGCTGGAATCACCAACTCAATCAGAAGACCATCAGCTTGAGGAGTTAATTGAAAGACAAAGGGACAGATTCTAACACTATTCTGAATCTAGAGTAACTCCATAGGCACTCTAGATTCACTGGAGTGAATCTGGGCCAAAGGGATAAGTTCTGCTTTCACTTATACCCCTGTAGGCCCACTGACTTCCATAGGGTGGATGGGGTTGCATGGGTGTAAGTGAAGCCAAATTTGATGCAAATCTTGTTTATTTATAATGTCTAAAAGATGGCACTATCAGCTAGAGTGCTAAGACTGATCTCAGTTACATGCATACAATCTTACTTACAGAATCATAGAATATCAGGGTTGGAAGGGATCTCAGCAGGTCATCTAGTCCAGCCCTCCTGCTCAAAGCAGCACCAGTCCTCAGACAAATTTTTACCCCAGTTCCCTAAATGGCTCCCTCAAGGGCTAAACTCATGACCCTGGGTTTAGCAGGCCAATGCTCAAACCACTGAGCTATCCCTCCCCCTGCTACTATCACTAATTCCAATCCAGCACCCTAGAAGCTACCAGGCCAGATTTTGATGAAAAACACCCAATTATACATCTGTAATAAATTTACCGATTTCAGCGGGGTTACTTCAGGTTTATATTGGTATAACTGAGATCAAAATGTGGCACCTGAGAGTTGCACTGGCTAATTTCAGGCAATGTTGTTCAGCTTTACACCAGTGTAATTCAAATCCGAATCTGCCCCAAAGAGTTTGTTCGGGGACTACTTTGTCCTACCTGTGGAATGATTCCCAACGTGTTGGTTAAGGGGCTACTCAGCTCATTAGTATATTACAAACTTACCTTTATTGCCCGTTTTAGATCTTCAGTGTCCAGATCCTCCAGGGACTGTTGCCTCGTACTTGGTGGCATGCAGCCACCTATACTCTACTGACATATCACATCCCCTCTAAACCCAATTAGAGCCCCTGTCTGTACTATAAGGCAAATAAATGTATTATTAGCAATAGGGTAGGAGTCTGCCTGGTCTCCACATGTGGGTGCACAAGGGGAGGAACAGCACCAGGAGCACACATGTAGGGTCTTTGAGCTACTCCAGTAGAGTGCTAAACTCCCCAGGGAGGGATACAGTGGTGTGACTGTATCCCCATCCTTCTGTCTCTATGCTAGCTGGCCCTACTCAGAGGAGAACATTTCCTGCCTTCTTGTCATATCAGCCATGCCCCCTGAAGGCTCTAGAAGGCACGAGAGCTCCTGCTGGGGCCGTGCACCTCCACACTGTCCCCTGCTCCTCAAGATGAATGGCCACAAATCAGCCCTTATTATTTATATATTGTTATCAGTGTGCTAGACACCTTACCACCTCTGTGAGGTGCTGGGGCGAGGGGGCAACGGGGCGAGACAAGAAGCATGTGCCAGAGGGTTTGGGGGAATTAATGTATTTAACAGTGGGGAGAATATGCAGCTGGTGGGTTTGTGGGGAAATGTGGAACAACTGGATTGTTTTTTGGGTATTTTTGTTTTTCGAGGCGGGAACAAGCATTTTGCCAAGGGACTGTCACATGCATTGCCAGCTGAGGCCAAATAACATTTTTTTGAGGGAGCTCTTTGTTAAAATGTTGGCTGCGCATCACTGCTAGACAGATAGAACTGTGTTGCAGTGTAACTGGTGTTTGCGCACATTATTTTTACAGTTCTTGTTGCACATGTAAAGGCAATGTGACACACTGGCACCTCCTGGTGAACCTGGCGTGGCTGCCATATAAGGCACTAGTGTACACTTCATCACGTTTGTAGTTTGGGTTGCCATAGAGCAGCCATTTTGCGATGCTGAGTGTACCTCTGTAAGTAGCAGGAAATACTGACTTTTAGAATAGATTTTAACTTTGAAAATGATTGTGCCAGAACACACAGAATTTGGGTTTTCTTGCCTTTGTCAACATCTTACATTATATCCAAGAGCAAGGTATTGGGTTTCATAACTATGGTAGCAAGAGGTGCCCTCATCTGAAAAGAGACTGACCATCACCAGTGGTTTTAGTGGCAATTTTAGAATGATAGATCATAGTTTGTGACAGTAGCTTTGCTGAGTCACAGAACCCAATGGAAACTCCCCTGGAACCACTAGTGGATTGTAACACATAATTTAGGGTTATTCGGTACTTTGCATTAACCTTCTCTTGCTGCTCATGCCCCACTTTCACATACTCTCAACTTTCTGAAACGCTATCGGCTAACATCTGATTTGGGTTTGCATTGAGGACTCTAGCATTAAGTTCCCTGTCATCACCATGGAACGCTGGCTGCAGCTCGGAGGGTTTCCTTGCTGCTGCTGACAGACATGATGTCACTAATATCACCACAGAAAGCCTTAGGTATCGGTTGGCCACTGACAGACTCATCTACAGCCAATAAAATAATCTCTGAAGAATGAGATTATTCATTCTTTGCCCATCTGTGGTAGACCAGGCTAACCATGTGAGCATGGCAGGTGACTGTGTTGACAGGGTGGGGAATCAGGATCAAAAGATTTTTTTTTTTAGGTCAGCTGCCCAAATCAGAGCTAAGAAGATCATTTATGACATACATTTAAAAGGGGACTTGTTTGAAGAAGTGGCTGGAAATGGCATAGAGACAATTGCTTCAGACTGGTTGTGGTAACAGTGACTAGAAGCTGTGTCTCATTTGGCACATCACTCAGTGCATGCCAGTATTCACTGCTGCCTAAGAATAGGTACTGAATGCTCTTTCCCCTCTAAAACATGAAGCGCGGGGCGGGGAAGGGAGAGGCAGATCCACAAGCTGTATTCTTTCGGCTATGCACCTGATTGTCATATTCAAGATTTTCCATCAAATGTTAAGATTGATTAAACAGAACACAACCTTGCAAATGTATTTCCACCTTGAGAAAACTGCAGTTTTACAGGATTTTTCCTGGAAACTGTTTCCTTTATTTTAAAAGATATTTGTTAGCTACAAAGATAGCATCGTGTTAGCAAATGATAAAGCCTCTCTTATAGGTACAGTAGGTGAGTGTGACATCATTCAAATGAATGGTTCCAATCTGCTCTCTCTTGTACATTACCCTCAGGGACTTTTTTATAAATTAGGAGCGAGAGAGAGAAAGGAGTGTGGTAACTAAATCTCTCACTTAAATGCTTTATCCTCTTGCGGGGAAATGTTTGCCTAATACAAAACCTACACAGCTCGACTTGGGTTGGGAAATGGAATAAAGTACTCCAAAAGAAGCATCAATTATAGGAAAAGGAGGAGGGATAGCTCAGTGGTTTGAGCATTGCCAGGGTTGTGAGTTCAATCCTTGAGGGGGCCATTTAGGGATGTGGGGCAAAAATCTGTCTGGAGATTGGCCCTGCTCTGAGTAGGGGGTTGGACTCGATGACCTCTTATGGTCCCTTCCAACCCAGAAAAGTCTATGAAAATAGGTGTTGCGATCTGTCTCAAACAGTTAATTGTTCCTGCTCTCCTCTCCAATTGTTACCCAAGCACTATCCCTATATATAGGGCCAGAGCCTCAGGTACTCTGTAGCTGCTTGCACTAAAGATCTAGCAGTCAAGTCAGTGTTTCTGTCCCACAGAAGATTTGACCTGGAGCAAAGGGAATTCTGCAGGGGCATAGTGTCAGCCTCTATGCTTTCTTAGCTGCTGAGGAGGAGGGTGTGGCTGGAGGAAATGAAACATGGTCAGGATGCCCCAAACTTTGAATCCCTTGGAATGTGCTAAGAATTAAGGCTATAAATACCCAGGTTGGAACTTGGGTAGGACAGTGGGTTAATATGAAGCTTTAAAGCCACCAAATAGGCAAGAGCTTGGTATAATGTTGCACCCAGAATTCAGCACTTTTCAGCAGCACTGTCCTCCCTCATGTTTTTGGGGGATGGAGTGGGAGGGAGGAATTGGGTCAGTGATGAACTCAGGAGGAAGAGTGCCACCTGCTGAATCACCAGTACTACTTCCTGCAACAGAGCGATTCCTCGGAGGTGTCTCATCTAATTACTGATCCTGCCCACGCCTGCAATGCTGAAATCACAGCACAAGGCATTGTTGCAGACTTGAAAAAAATAGATTTACAAACCTGTAATCACCCCAGCTTGTAACTTGGAGGGGTTGGAGCTATTTCTCCCAGCTAGGACTCCCCTTCAGACAGCAGTTAAATTCTTCAGCGCATATGAATCTCCCTGTACATATGTTATACAAATATAGCTTTATGGAGGCATACTGTACAGTACTCTTTGATTAAAATATTGTTTATGGGAAGGAGGTAGGGAAAGGTAGGACTGATTAACTAATAAGAACATTTTCCCTTATGCAAACTCCGCATAGCTTCAAATTGTTACATGAAGTAATTATTCCTCGTACACATTCGTGCATGCTGGCTTTAATGCCTGATGTAAATCCTTAATGTGTCTCTTCCAACAAAGCCCTCAGGCTAGAGTAATGCACATGGCGACAATGATACCATTTTATAACCTCCCTCCCTAATTGTTGTAAAACATTCTGGGAGATTAGCTTGCACATTGGATACTTTTAAAGAAGAACGGAAGTGTATGTGAGGGGAAAGAGAGGATGGGATCAAGCAGAAGCAGCAAACGCATCATTGAGAGAGATTGAAAAGATTGGCACTGTTTAGTTTAGAGTGGAGATGAATAAGAAGGATCATGGTAGAGGGATACAAGATAATGAATGGTATGAAGAAGAATGAAACGCAAATTGTGCTGTCCTACTAACCTTCTCTCAGAGGAACATAGAGCGATTCAATGGAAATGAAATGCAGCAGATTGAAAACAGATAAAAGGAGCTATTTGTTAAATCAATGCATAATTATTCTACTGATCTCTTTGCCCTAAGAGATCACTGCAGCCAAGAGAATCAGGAGAAATGAACAATTATATGGATAATGAGGACATCCACTGTTATATTAAATAGAATTTAAAAGGTATAAACCCTCATGCTTTAGGCTCTGGTTCAGCATGCTTTAGGCTCTGGTTCAGCAGCCCAGCTATTCAGCAAAGCTTTAAAACCCATGCTCCAGTGCTTTGCTGAACTGAGGCTTTCATAATAATGCCTAACTCTTATACAGTGCTTTCAATCAGTACATCTCAAAGGGCTCTATATTGTTCCCATTTTACAAATGGTAAAACAGACACAGAGGGGAAATATCTTGCCCAAGATCACCCACAGGTGAGTTGCAGGCCGCTGCCTTATCTGCAGGGTCACCCTGCCTTCCTTTTAGGGCATAAGCTATCCATAAACTGACATGGGTTAGGGAGAAACTTCCCCCCGGCAGGTTATTCCATAATTGTCTTTTATGGAGTTCATTGCACCTTCTTGCTAAGCATCTGGTACTGACCACTGTCAGAGACAGGACAGTGAACAAGATGGACCACTCACTTGTCTGATCAGCTAGGGGGTTTCCTACAGCCCTCCATGGTTTCCTTTCTAGAATTGAGATAAGAGTTGAAGCAGGGCAGAAAAGGCTCAAAACTGACGTGCCCCGAAACAATTTTCTGATTAATGAAAAGTGAACTGTGGGGACAAAGTGGGAGTGCCATGCAGGTAACAGTTTCAGAGTAACACGCCAAGATGTTACCTTGATGTTAGCACCAGCTGGGCTCCTGAATAATTGTATTTTAATCTATAGAGCATAAAACAAACAGATCCACTGAGCTCCTAGGGATCCAATTTCACCCAGGCATGCCTAAACTGGCCTCTTGCACTTCAGGGTGTGAGAGAATACAGGGTTTTATAGGTCCTCTTGGGTCTGCCAGGCCTGGAGCTGTTGCTCAGTTGCTGGAGGGCTGCCAGCTTGCAGGTCTGTTAATGAGTAGTGTAGTGTCTGGCAAGTAACTTGCCTTCAAGTGAGTGTGACTAATCATGAATCCTTTCAATAATGCTGACAATCCAGTCTCTCTTTTTGCACTCTGCTCGAGCCTGCTGAAATAGGAGCAAATTAGCTTCATTCTGGCAAAGGCAGGATATGATAAAGAGCCCCTAAAAGGTTTCCAGTGCTCCATGGCCAGGTTTTGCAGTGAACATAATTTCTGAGTTGTTATGTGCTTGTTTTTAGAGCAGCTAAATAGTGCAGAATGTCTGAACAATTGCACTCTGTTACCATGCCCCATGCCATTTGCCTGTATGTGCAATTTGTGTATTATGCTGGCAAATGCAGTGTCCCTTCTGCAAAGGCAACAAGCCAAAGGACATTAGAATTCACAAATTTCTGCTAATGGCCTGTATTTGTTTCACTAGGTACATTCTTAATGTTAGCCTAAGCTTGGTTGTAAAGCCGGACTGTACCTGACTGAATCTTAAAAGTACTGGACTCTGTTAAATTTGATTTAAGTTTTTTTTGGTAAGGAAGTGTAATCCTTGTCTTGCTTCTTAACTAGCTCCTTTGGAGAGCCAGTAACGCAAAAGCTCAGTTGCATGTTCCGTACAGAGACATTGTACATGGAAACATACAATGCCATCTGTTGGTTGCTCCTTGTGGGAGACAGTTTTGTTTGTGTGTGTATGTGTGTGAACTTTATCCAAGGTTTCCCCCTATTGAATGAAACTTGTTGAAAAGTAAATATAAAATGGCAGAATGCAGAGAGCCTGCAAAATTAAAACTGAGAGGACGCTGTTGGGGAGAAAAGAATTGGTACTGTCTCATCGTAAATGTCTTAATCGAGTCCCACATAAGTATATACTCAAAGAAGAGGGAATGTTTTCCATAGAAAATGAATTTCAAGCCAGCTTTTAATATCATTAATGGTATTTACAGACTAAATTGGTGTCAGCTGTCTGGGTAGAGCTGCTTGCTGTGGCAGAGTGGATGACATGACCTACTATGTATTGCAGATCTTTTCCAACTCTAATTTATCATTTCTCTCAGCATTATTCTCCCACCACAGGATATGAGTAACTCCCATCAAAGCTAAGTTAAAGGGACTTGCTCATATGCTGTAACTGGATGCTAAGGCCCATGATTTTGGATAGTTTTCTCTCTTATTTCCCTCCTCTTTTTACTCATTATTAGTTGCCATTTTTTGGAGTTGCAGCTCCCTCCTGTAGAGGTTAAAAACAGCTCCCCTAAAGAAATGTGTGGTCTCTTTTCCCTTACTTCTCCTGCTCTCCACACACATGAAATCCATTATACATAAAACGTCTCTGCAAACAAGATGGATGAGTGAGATTTCCCAATGTGTAGACCCTTGCATTAAGAGCCAGTATTATGGATATCTGCAGGATGTTTGCTGAGGAAAGACGGCCAGTGTTTCTGACTATATGCATGAAGCAGCTTACTAGATTCTACAGTTGGGTTGCGTGTTCAAAGCAATTGCATTACATTGTACATTGACTCCTCTGATCAAAGAGCATTGACTCAAACTAGATGACTTCTACATTTTGCCTCAGTATTCTGGAGAGGAGTGAGAAAGGCAGGGATGGGGATATGGTCAGATCTAATGAAGAGAGAGATGCTGCTCCCGTGGAAGGCTGTAGCCATTCACAGCACAGGGACACTCAGATGCTAAGTCTCATGTATGTGTTTTGGTGAAAAGAGATGAGGGATGTTGAAAATTCCAGAATGTTTTCAGATTTTTGTTTCTAAACAAATGGCTTCTGTTCATCCAGAAGAGAGTGGAATACTGACTGGATGTTAACTAAGATATTACTTTCAGAGTAAGTGAGGAGAACATGAGCTGGCAGAGAAAGAAATGTTTTTGCCTGAAGACAATGGGAGTTTGTCCAAGTAGGAGCGGAGTAAAATCTCAAGATCTGGCCCCCTGTGCTTAGGTAACTCACTAGCCTCTTTCACAGCCTGCTATGTTAATTTTCAAAAGTTTGAGTTCTGCCACTAGCTAAATGTCTAAATGTTGCAGCTGTTGATTCCCTGTGCACCATATGAACTGGGGGTCTCTTTGTGTTAGGAATGGTGTCCACCTAGGTTGTGTCATTTTTGAAATTTTTACAATATTCCTGGGAATTATGTTGTTCAATATAGGAAAAGACCAATTGTTCCAAGGTAGGACAGATAATCAAAACACCCAATCTGTCTATAGTGTCATTCCCCATTTGGTTAAATTCACTAGAATTCACTAGAATTCTCTCTTCCAGAGGCTTTTTTCTCCCCTTTTTGTTCATTATATTAAATAGAACTTTTTTGTTGCACTGCATGGTCTTGCTCCTGTGCTTGTTGGTTTTGTTGAGAGCATGTGAAATTCAAACAATTGCCACTGGTCCAGTCCTGTGTGATACAAACACATCCAGCAACTAAGGAGTTCTGCTTCTTGCTCCCACTCCTTGTGTGTGTATTATACCAAACAAGTGTTTTCTTTCCCACTTAGAATTCAACAGACCCAAATTCATACAGCTATTGGTCCTTTTTGGAGCAGGGTCTTTGGGCCTAATTCTCCACTCACTTATGCTCTGCTCATATACAACTTGACTGAATTCAGTTCTGTTACACCAGCATAATATTGCTGGTAGAATGAGAGGAGAAGCAGGACCATTCTTGTCATACTTGTCTGTAAAGCACCTATGGCACTGTTGATGTCATGCACATAAGTAATACTGGGTAACTTTCAAATAGACTGGGCATAAGCTTTAAATAGCACCTGTAGCAGTGGCCACCCGCTCCTGCCCTGAAGGGCTTAAAACAGCTCTGGGAAAAGGCTGTGGTAGGGGAAAACCTGGGCTGATTGGGGAAGTAGCCACTGCTGGGCCATACCCCAATCAGGCTGCAGCTGGCGCTGTAAAGAGGCTGTGGGCCGGGGGCACAGGTAGTCTCTCTCTAGGTGTAGAGAGAGAAGAGTCTGGCTTCCTGGGACCTTGAGTAAGGTACCAGAGTAGAGCAGTGCTGGGGAATAGGGCAAAGAGCTGGGGAGCTCCTGCCTGGAAAACCCCTAGGCTGCAGGCCTAGCCAAAGGCCTGAAAAGATACTGTGGTTGCGGGGTGCAGCCTGGGGGTAGGTGGAGGCAGCAGGCTCAACCCCCCCTTGCCAATGATGAGTGATATGGACTGCAGTCTTCCCCAGAGTGCAGGGGGTAGATGAGGCAGTGAACACTGAGGCAAGGTGGGAATAGAGGGTGGGATTCCCCTGGGAGAGGACCCCAGAGAGTAGGAGTACTGCCAGGGGGCAGCACCCAAGGGAGAGGCGTACCTGGGGTCTGGGAGGGACATGGGGCCAGTGACAGTGGGACATTGGCTTGCAGAGGGTAGTCCAAGGCTGGAGAGAGAATTCCCATACCGGACCAGCAGGAGGTGCCGCAGGGCTGAGATTGCATCACTACACACCCTATAGTAGATTTTGCTTAATTATGCTATACACATTAGCCCTAGAAATATATTTATACATAAAATGACAACTTCATTATCAAAACAAGGTCTTCTCTATCTCAGCAGACTGAGGGACGTGATAATTCCCCTCTATTTGACACCGGTGAAGCCTCATATGGAGTACTGTGTCCAGTTTTGAGCCCCACACTACACAAAGGATGTGGAAAAATTGGAAAGAGTCCACCGAGGGCAACAAAAATAATTAGAGGGCTGGAGCACATTACTTATGAGGAGAGGTTGAGGAAACTGTGATTGTTTAGTCTGCAGAAGAGAAGAATGACGGGAGATTTGATAGCTGCTTTCAACTTCCTGAAAGGGGGTTCCAAAGAGGATGGATCTAGACTGTTCGCAGTGGTACCTGATGACAGAACAAGGAGTAATGGTCTCAAGTTGCAGTGGGGGAGGTTTAGGATGGCTATTAGGAAAAACTTTTTAACTAGGAGGGTGGTGAAGCGCTGGAATGGGTTACCTAGGGGGGTGTGGAATCTCCTTCCTTAGAGGTTTTTAAGGTCAGGTTTGACAAAACCCTGGCTGGGATGATTTAGCTGGGGATTGGTCCTGCTTTGAGCAGGGGATTGGACTAGATCACCTCCTGAGGTCCCTTCCAACTCTGATAATCTATGATTCATAAGGACTAAGGTGAACCACATCTTAATAGAGAGGTGGATTTATGATCAACTTCCTCTTTCATTCTCAATCACATCATGTTCCTATGGCAGTTACAGCAATTACTTATGTGGAAAAATAATGTTACCCCTTTTAACACAATTAGTGTCCAGACCAGTGAGTGAAATTTACCCCTGGTCAGAGGGCTGTACAAGGTCTGTGTATTGCTTAAGACCCACTTAAGTCCTATTCTGAGGGGACTTAAGTGGGGCACAAACCTGTATGGGAATGAATTGTACCGCTTGGCCAGCCAGCTCTCCGTGGAGCACTGCTGGCCCCAGATCCCATTTGTAAACCTCTGCACAGGAAATACTTATGATAATCAAACTAAAATGCTTAAAAATAACAGAACATTTATTATAAGATGGAAGAAAATCCTATTAGAAATGGCCAAAATGCTGACAACTCTTGGTTTACACTAAAGAACCTAAAATCTTACCGCTCCCCATTTGTCAGCTTCATAACATCAAGAGTTATGTGGGGCTTCTGGATGCGCTTAAGGAAAGCAAGTGTGGAAGCCAGCAGACAGATAAACCAGAAAGAGAAAGGAAAATAAAGCTCCAAACCACAGTTCAGTCCAAGGCCCTTTTCTCAGGACTGGCTTGATTAACACAAAAAGATTCAAAACAAGAGCAAAGCAACTCAGAACACTTGGTCCCAGCCACTGAAGACTTGGTTCCAGCTGTTAGCAAGCTGGGAGGGCACAGCACACCCTCCTCCCCTTTAGTAGCTGCCCTAAAAGCTGCTGCTTCAGGGTTTTTCATAGCCCCGTTCCAGGTCATTCATGTGCTAGGCAGGGAACCTGGGTTCTCCTTGTAACCCCAGGGATAAAGGAGCACATTTATACTTTGTCACAAAGAAAATTCTACAAAAATTGTGTAGACAAATGAATCCCTTGCACCCTACAGGTGTTTTTCCTCCTTCCATGGTCTTTCCTCTTTCCATTGTTGTGGGATTAGGTATGTTACATAGGTGCAATTGATGCTAGGCTGTTGCAACACATTGTTTATTAGGCCAATAACTCTGTCAAAGAAGGAAATTAGGTTGGTTTGGCATGTATTTGTTCTTGATAAGTATATGTTGGTTATTCCTTATCACTATTCCTGTTATCCTCTAGGTGCTTACAAATTGATTATAATTTACACAGGATTGTAAATATAAACGATGCAGTACACGACACATGAAAGAACAGGGCCATGAATATGATCTGACTTACACCCACTTAGCAACTACTGCTAACTCATCTGAGTTACTACCAATTTACGCCATGACAGCAGAACCAGGACTGGGGGAATCTGCTGTAAACAGCTTACAGCTGTTGATCTCCATTGTGCAAACTGGCCCATGTGGGCAGATTCCTGAGCCTTTACTAAGCCCCATTGAATTCAGCAGGGCAGCAAGTAGGGTTCAGAGGTTCTCATTTGGAAGCCAGTTCCAGAACTAGGGGCTAATTCATCCCTAAACTAAATGAAATAAGGGTTACGGCACGGGGAAGGACATTGCATTAGGATTGATGCATTCTTAGATGTATTGGATGTGGAAATGGATGATGAGAGTTTCCTTAATGCTCTCCCTTTGCTCCAGGAACAAAGTAATCAGTACCAGCCTTTAAGCCAGGACAGAATACTTCCCTCTCTGTGTTGGCTCTGGTGTGTGGCAGGTGAGTTGGTGCTGGGGCGGAGCCAAAGCACCACCCATTCCCAAGACCATGCCAGCACATTCTACACCCCCACCAGCTTGTGGTAGGGATTAGGAGCCTGGTGGTGGTGCTCTGTTCCTCCTGTACAGGTTACAGGGATGCGGGTAACACACACAATGTTATAAGATGATTCCTAACACTCTGAAAATCTCCCCCAATTGTTCTAGCCTCTGAGACCAATTGAACCTGATTCTGACTTCACACCATTTTTACACTGACCTCAATGGAGCTCTGCTGATTTTCATACCAGCTGAGGGTAGGGCCCCCTATTTCTTATAATTTGCAATAGAAATGTCCCCCAAGAACAGAAGCAAGCACGTTGTTTTTAGAGTCCATTTGAAGTTGGAAAAAAACCAAAGCAACATCTGGCCTAATCCTATTCAGGTTCTCATCTGCAACTGTATAAAATTAATAGTTCTCAAGTATCCTACATTAATAGCCCAAAACATTTAAAATATTTCAGGCCATTCTTCTAGTAATAATTTATTTTGTGAAAGTTCCAGGGAGTAATTGTAAATAACTGAGACTGGTAATTACAAAAATACAAACGAATTCTCTGCTCTGTAATATTCTTTGTTATGAATCCATGATGTCCACATGGTCTCTTCTAGGCTGAAATATGAACTCTAATACTGTATGAACAAACGTAGGAAGACCCTGAGATTAAAATTTTCCCTTCTCCCAATCTTTCAAATTTATGATTTATTTTTCAGTACAAGAAGAAATGTCTCTGTGATAGTTTGAATCTATGATGAAAACACATTCTCTGCAGTCCTGCATAAACCAGACCGCCTCTCTTATATTTCATAGTCCATGTTGCAAAACAGATAGGCGAGGAGCATTACAAGCAGTATGCTGTACATCTTTCATTCACAAGACTGAGTTTTAATTTACGCTGGCATTTGCAGTTTGTAAAAACATGTTGATAAAAATAAGTTGCTTCAGGTATTTTTGTAGTTTTCTTGATTTTCTGTAGTTCAGCTCATTTAAAATGAACTTTTTGAGGCTCAGTTTAGGCGAAGTAATCACATTTAACATGTAATCCTGTGGCACCTTATAGACTAACAGACGTTTTGGAGCATGAGCTTTCGTGGGTGAATACCCACTTCGTCAGATGCATGTAGTGGAAATTTCCAGGGGCAGGTATATATATGCAGGCAAGCTAGAAATAATGAGGTAGTTCAATCAGGGAGGATGAGGCCCTGTTCTAGCAGATGAGGTGTGAAAACCAAGGGAGGAGAAACTGGTTTTGTAATTGGCAAGCCATTCACAGTCTTTGTTTAATCCTGAGCTGATGGTGTTAAATTTGCAGATGAACTGAAGCTCAGCAGTTTCTCTTTGAAGTCTGGTCCTGAAGTTTTTTTGCTGCAGGATGTCCACCTTAAGGTCTGCTATAGAGTGGCCAGGGAGGTTGAAGTGTTCTCCTACAGGTTTTTGTATATTGCCATTCCTAATATCTGATTTGTGTCCTTTTATCCTTTTCCGTAGCAACTGTCCAGTTTGGCTGATGTACATAGCAGAGAGGCATTGCTGGCATACGATGGCGTATATTACATTGGCGGACATGCAGGTGAATGAATGCAGGTTGTAGATCTCTGATGATGCGTTGAAGAGGTTTTAGCTGGGGACTGTATGTGATGGCAGGGGAGTCCTGTTGGTTTCTTTCTTGGGTTTGTCTTGCAGTAGGAGGCTTCTGGGTACACATCTGGCTCTGTTGATCTGTTTTCTTATTTCCTCGTGCGGGTATTGTAGTTTTGAGAATGCTTGGTGGAGATTTTGTAGGTTTTGGTTTCTGTCTGAGGCATTAGAGCAGATGCATCATCATCAGGGATCTACAACCCATCCTGGACAATGATTCCACACTTTCACAGGCCTTGGGTGGCAGGCCAGTCCTCGCCCACAGGCAACCTGCCAACCTGAAACAGATTCTCACCAGTAACTGCACACCGCACCATAGTAACTCTAGCTCAGGAACCAATCCATGCAACAAACCTCGATGCCAACTCTGCCCACATATCTACACCAGCGACACCATCACAGGACCTAACCAGATCAGCCACACCATCACTGGTTCATTCACCTGCACGTCCACCAATGTAATATACGCCATCATATGCCAGCAACGCCCCTCTGCTATGTACATCGGCCAAACTGGACAGTTGCTACGGAAAAGGATAAACGGACACAAATCAGATATTAGGAACGGCAATATACAAAAACCTGTAGGAGAACACTTCAACCTCCCTGGCCACTCTATAGCAGACCTTAAGGTGGCCATTCTGCAGCAAAAAAACTTCAGGACCAGATTTCAAAGAGAAACTGCTGAGCTTCAGTTCATCTGCAAATTTAACACCATCAGCTCAGGATTAAACAAAGACTGTGAATGGCTTGCCAATTACAAAACCAGTTTCTCCTTCCTTGGTTTTCACACCTCAACTGCTAGAACAGGGCCTCATCCTCCCTGATTGAACTACCTCATTATCTCTAGCTTGCCTGCATATATATACCTGCCCCTGGAAATTTCCACTACATGCATCTGACGAAGTGGGTATTCACCCACGAAAGCTCATGCTCCAAAACGTCTGTTAGTCTATAAGGTGCCACAGGATTCTTTGCTGCTTTTACAGATCCAGACTAACATGGCTACCCCTCTGATACATTTAACATGGTAACACTGGAGATGATCTCAGCATACTTTGCTAATCATATAAGACTTTAATCAAAGCTCTGAGCTCAGCTGTAAAAGACAGGTGCTAGTGACAGAGCAGGCTGTCCTGGCTAAAGGAAAAGTCAACCAGCTGCACAGTCCTAACATAAAAGCCAATGAGTCAGTTTTTTCCTGATTATATTTTGATTTAAGAGAATTTAGCAATCACAACATTTTTTGAATGGACAGGCGAGGAATCTGAAGTTTTTGCTTTATTCACAGAACAGATACAGATCAGCTATGGGCAGTACTAACTCCCTTGCATTGCCCCATCAATATGCCTCAGTGCTGAAGAGAGAGTATCTCTAAGGGGGAGAGTTTTAGACTCTATATCTATCCAGTCCTTGGATTCTCCGGTGAGGTGGCCTATTAGTTCCAGCTGTCAGAGTGATTTATTTATCTAGTTGACACTTACACACTAGGGGTTGGCCTGAGACCACCAATCTACAATCCATCACTGTACTCTTAGTCATTACAGATGTGGGGTGGGTGTTTGTGTAGTGCACATGCACACACACAAGCTATGTTAAAAGAACATTATTCAGGTTGCACAGTCAAGCACTCAATGCCAAAATTAAGGTTGTCTGTGTAACCTTAATTTGGCCCCCTACACTACCTATATTTTTTAAAACAGCACATTGGAAAAAAACCAAATTCCATCATGTGGTATCATATTGACACCCACATGGGTTATTAGAGAGATGGAACTTTTAGCTCCACCTCATAGGTCCCTACCATCTGAGTTAATGAAGTAACTGACAGCATTAGTAAGTTGTCATCCTCTATGTGGACCAGCACTAGATGGGGATGAAGCACACACTTTGGCTGTGGATTTCACAGGTATTTGTGAAAAACAGTGAACTGATGAGACTCAGGAATCTTGGGTTCCATTTCAGGCTCTGGAAGGGAATGATCTCTAGTGGACACAGACACTTCTGCCTGTTTTCCCCCAAGCTTGACCCCTTCTTCCCTGTCCTCTCCAAAATGTCCCTATCACAGTCCTTTCTCTTCCTCATCCCCAACTCCTTGCCGCAGTCCCATTCTCCTCACCTACCCTGGGCCAATCTCCAAACCTCAGGCTTCTCAACTCTGTCCCAGTCTTCTTGCACAGCCAGTCCCAGCATCCTTTTCTGGACTCCCCATTCCAATTTCCCTCACCTGCTCATAGTCCTGGTCTCCTTGCTGTGCCTTGTCTGATCTATTTCTCGCCCTCAACCCCACCTTCCAGTCATGCCTGCTGAGCTCCCACCCACATTCTCCATCACTACTGGCTTCCAGTCCCAATCTCCCTCCCTAGGCTGCTTATCCAGAATCGGTGACTGACCCAGCTCCTTGTCACAGTCTTTTTGCCCATCAGCCCCAGTTCTACCCCACCCCAGCTTCTTATCAGATCTGTCTCCCCCTATCCTCCCTCCCACTTCAGTTGCTCAAACTTCCAGTATCCTTGGCCAAACAGTCCCAGTCTCCCCACTGCCTAGCTCATTCTCCAATGTCAATCTCCTGTTACTCACCCAATGGCTTCCTGTCCCCCTGTTTCCCTCCTTAGCTTCTATTCCCAGTTTCCCTGCCAGGCCAGTTCTAGTCTTCCAGAGAACTCAAGCCCTGGTCCCATTTTCCCCGCTAGTCCCAGTGTACTAACCCAAGGTTCCTTATTCCAGTCTATTATCCCTGCCAGCATAGGCATGGCTTTTGTACCCTCTGTATTCAAATCAGGTAGTTTTTTCCTCCACATTCCCTGGACATCAGCAGGGTGACACTGAAAGCACAGAAGAGACAAAACTCCCTATTTTCAGTTTCAGTGCCCAGACCCAGATCTGACCCATCCCTCAGGAGCCCACAGCTACATTTGAAGTGAAAGTCCTGCTCATCCCGTGTAGCTCGCCCTTGGTTGGAGTGTGTACTGAATCTTTGGGAGAATTTAGCTGCAAAGTCTACAACTCCTTCAGCAGGTGCTAACTGCCATTTTTCAAAGGCTTATAACTTGGTTAAAAGGCACATCCTTCACTCAAAGGCCACCCCCTATTAAATTGTAAATCCTTGATCCAAAGCAGGGAGATGCAAGAGCTTCTTAAATAAAAGGTCACCAGAACTTTTTAACATGGGCACAACAACATATTATTGTCTAACCTTGTTCTCAGATGAACTGTTTTGGCTAAAATTATAAAACAAAACAAAAAACTAGCCTGAGGCAGACACACGGCATGGAAAGTTTCAGCCCAGCCTTTTAATGTTTAGCAAAGTTTTAAGCAACTGAAAACAGGATCTTATAATGGGAAGTGTCAGGCAACCTTAATAACAGGTGGTGCTACCAGCCTCGCCTATAATAGTGTCTATTAACATCAATGAATCATTAATCAAATTAAATAACAGTGATGAAGTGGGAATGTTCTTAATGTTTTCCCTGAATACTGTGTGGGTGCCTCAGTTTCCCCTATGCATTTCTTAAGTATCTAGGTGATGGGATAAGGGTGTGTGATTGTTGCAGAGCCCTAGGCAAGTGTGAAACTGTCTGGCACAGAGAATGACCAACACCCTTCTCCTGGCAACTGATGACCTGGGCCTCTCCCCTGCAAGATGCCAACTGAAGGTGTTGGAGAACAAAGAGATCAGGTGGCCTCCTGGCCTGGAAAAGAGACAAGGGCTGGAGGGGGTTTCAGTTTGGAGCTGGCTGGGGAGACAGGGGGAGGCCCAGAACCTGGGACTGGTCTTCCCATCCCCCCAAGACCTGACTGAGGGGTCCTGTTTTCTGTACCTACAAGCCCTGTTTTAGATGGTGTCCCTGTCATCTAATACACCTTCTGTTTTATTGGCTGGCTGAGAGTCATGGTGAATCACAAGAAATGGAGGGTGCAGGGCCCTGACTCCCCCACACTCTGTGACAAAAGATGCATCTATGCAGAGTTCTGCTGATGGACACCCCTGCTAGACTGGGGCCTTAGATATCTACTGAGGGATGGGTGTGGGTGTCGGTGTGCGCCATAAGTAACATATTATACAAAACAGTAAGCTATACGTTGTTGCCATTTTAAATCAGAATAAACTGCACTGATGTGAATCATGGTGCACTGGTGTAGATTGTGTGTACATTAGGGGTTTGCACTGCTGCATCTACACTAGTGGCTAAAATCCCAGTTTAGACAAGGTTTGCAAAAATTTAAGGTAGGTCAAATTTTAGGCTCCGACACCAAGAAGCAACAGGCTACAACAAGCTATAAGCCAAACAAGCAATAAGCTACAAGCCAAAAACTAGCCAACAAGCAACTCACAAGCCAATTAAGCCAAAAAGAAGTCCAATTTCTGCATTTTTTTTGGTGGGTTTGATGTGTCTGCTTGACAGTGTCCCCTTAAATGGACACCATCAACTTAAAAATCACCCTTGTCTGGATATTTTTTGTACTGCCTAGTATCTTGTACCACCTGAAATAACCGTACCTGAAAGAGATTAGAGAAAAATAATTATCTTCCATTGTGTTTACCTTGGGAATTTGACAGCACTTTCTGCTGAGTCAGCTTCGTTGTTTCCTCTGTACAATCAGTTGATCTATTTGTATGGACTTTTCACATAGCAAACAGGAAGAGGAAAAAAATATATGTATAAAAAATTTAGGATAACATGACTGTTAAACAACCAAAAATGGCAAGAGGATTCAGAAGCATGGGTAATATCTGAAACCACATTTATTTTTTAAATTATATTTCAGGTTGACAGTGTTTCTTTAAAGCAACTCATACATTATGGGGGAGTTTTTTTCCTTTCTTAGGTGCAGCTGCAACAATTTAAAGATTTTAGATGAAATCCTGGCTCCATTTAAGTCAATGGCAAATCTGCCATTGACTTCAAAGAAGCCAGGATTTCACCCACTGGATACAAATTCTTCTTACCTGGGATTTGACACTCTCTCTCCAGCTACATATCAATTAGTCCTAATAGATAATTAACAAAACATAACTTTCAAGTAATTTAAAATGCAATTGGACAAAAGCACAAGAGACTGTAGTATAAGCAAAACAATCCTGCATTTACAGAGGGATAGACTACATACCATCTCTAATTTCTAGGATTCAATCACTAGGAATATTATATTGTGTTTGGCTATCACAGAATACCATAGCTTGGTGTTACAATGGAAATGTACCAAATGGGCCATTAATATGACAGATACATATCAGAAAAGTGTAATTTTTTCCTTCACTCAAATGCATAGGTAAAGATTGGAATGCCTTGAACAAGGCCTATTGTTTATTGTTTCCCTGATCTCATGCTGTTTATTAATCAACTACAATATAAACTCAGGGTGGGAAAAGGTCTGTTAGACAAAATGTAATTCAATAGCATCAGCTCAAAGACTAGTGTGGTGTTAGGTTAATTTCAAAACCAAGTTATCAGATGCAGCTCTTTGTAATTAAAGAATCTTAATTCATAACACTCTGAACCATTGCATTTGACAGGCAAATGCCTGTATTTTCATTTCACAACAAAGTGCCTCACACAGTATAAGCCAGAACTAAACAAATGCAGGTTTAATCAGTAGAGCAGCATGTCAGAGACCTGTCTTGAAACAAGAGAATCTGGCATCTGAAGTGTGAACCTCTGGGGATTGCACATTCTCCAGCTTCAATCTTTCCCAAGCTGCTGGCGACAGTATCTTACCTGAAGCAGACTCTGCTTCCCAAATATATATAACAAACCCAATCTCGCCAACACAATACAAGAGCATTTTGAGTTAAATAATTTTCTAGATAGCATTCTCAAAAAAGCAGCAGTTGGTACAGAATTTTAGGGTCAAGGAATAAGACATCTTTAGGATCCTTAAATGACTATATTTGACTCCAGTGAAACACACACAGAGCCATAGACAGTGTGCAGATACTGTATATAGAGACAGGTGGGTGAAATTACATAAAGGCCACAGATTTACCACCCTGACACCTAAAACTATTCAGTTAGATTGTGGAAAGAGACAGATGGCCTGCACTTGTGGATACACAGACTTCTAAATTGACACTTGGAGGCTTCAGTTAGCTACTATTCCTAATTCCAGGCTAGAAAGCACAGAGGTGGATCAAATATGCCTTGTGTCAAAAATAAATACCCCCTGGTTTAGCAGATGTTGAGTAATTAGTGAGCTGTAATACATTTGGTGATAATGGTTACAGCCTATAAAGAGGAATACACCTAAATCCTGGGTATGACTGAACACTCAGGATAGGAAGATCTAATTCTTGATCCAGACTCGTAGACTTTAAGGTCAGAAGGGACCATTATGATAATCTAGTCTGACCTCCTGCACAATGCAGGCCACAGAATCTCACCCACACACTCCTGTAACAAACCCCTAACCTATGTCTGAGTTATTGAAGTCTTCAAATTGTGGTTTGAAGACCTCAAGCTGCAGAGAATCCTCCAGCAAATGACCCGTGCCCCACGCTGCAGAGGAAGGCGAAAAACCTCCAGGGCCTCTGCCATTCTGCCTTGGAGGAAAATTCCTTCCCGACCCCAAATATGGCAATCAGTTAAACCCTGAGACTCTGCAGAGTAAGCCTGTCCCTAGTATACAGATTGCATTCATATTTCTCAGACACCTTCCAAGTGACCCTCTACTTCACCCTAGAAGCCATTTGACCATTTGGAGATATTGACACACACTCATACCCTGCCACAGTGAGGTCAGTCCCTTTGAAGGGCCAATGGCTGTTCAGCTCAGTTGTTGCTTTAAGGGTCTATAGGTAGGCCTGTAGTGTCTGTCAGGAAATTGGCTGGATTGCTAGAAAGCAAAGGAGTGGAAACAGCTTGAGAGACTGTGCTCCAGGAGTGGGAAACTAGAACATAGCTCTTTTCAGTGGCAGGCTGGCTACGTGCCAATTGGCACTATCCGCTTTGTGCTTGGAATGAGAGCCTGCTGCCCTCGGAAGACCACGGGGGGTTGTACTTCTCGGTTAACTTATCTTGAAGACACAATTCAAAATGCGAGTGTCTGAAAGTGAGTGAGGTAAGCAGCACTGGCAGATGTGTTTTTATAAACATCAGTCATGTCACTCAGGAGGAACAGACACCTCCCAGCATTATGAGGAGCGAAAATGCTGGAAAATTCCACAGCAAAGCCAAAACTGTCTGTCTCGCTAAAGGGTTTTATATTGCTGCCCATCACCAGAGTACCTGAGAACTTTTCACCTAAAATCAAGAGTGATAATGAAGCCCCTAGTGGACTTTATGGGGTTTCTAGCATTTCTCTCTTTTGGAGGATAGTCATTTTCAAAGGTCACAGCGATAAAGTAGCATTCTGCTGTAGTGTCTGGTAAGTAGAGCAGAGTAAATAATTTGGAGAGCTTTTATTTGATTACTCTCTCTTTTTTTTTAGTTCTCTATCTACAAAACAGACCACAGTTTTCTTGAATTTATTATCTGAAATTATTCAGCCAATTTTTTGCAAACTTTATAGCTTAAATATTGGGAGTGAAATCCTGCTTCCATTAATGTCAATGGGAGTTTTACCGTTGACTTCAATAGGACTGGGATTTCAGCCTTGAATTTACAATTGGAACTGTGTTGCTTAGTTGTGATTGGTCACATGAGTCACATAGTATTCCTTCTGTTCCTTGAATGAATTGTTATATCACTTATAATAGCCTTCTTGTGTGAAGGCTTAAGAAAGCAAAGCTAGAATTCACAGTCTGCACGCATTTGAGTGCACAAACTTAATATTTGCTTTCAGTAAGACTCTGTTCTGATAAAACTGAATTGCACGAACGCTTGTGGACATCAAAACCATGGGTGCAAACATGACTAAAGTGGAATCGTTTAAAAATCACTTTAAAAGTTCCAATATTTGTGGGAAATTATTTTGCCGCATTCACCCAGTTCTTCAGGGGGGAGATGTCTTAGATTGTTCAGAGGAAATATTTTTGAGACAAAGATTCATACTAGCTGCAGAGCTTGAGCAAACCTTTCTCTAATGGCATTCTCCAGTTACAGCTGTATGGAAAATATTCTTATCTTTTTATCTGCAGTATATTACATCAAATTTTCATACAATCCTAGAACCTGGAACTAAGAGAAACAAAACTTATCTCCCGTGGTTACTCTCCCTGCCAATTCACGATGGTTCCTGAAAGATATTCTCCATTCATTTGTCCAGCTTGTTTTGCTAGTTTGGGGTTGTGGGGAAGCAAAAACCATTTTTTGAATTTTTCAGGAAACAGAATCCCCACAAAATGAAATTGGATAACTTCTCACAGCTCTAATTGCAACCAGTAATTTCTTCCCTAGTGGAAGATAAATGTAACCCAAGGTGAAGAGGGGAGGAATTGAAATAAAAATAGTATTGGTAAACAAAGGCGTATCGAATAAATAGATATTTCACAGTCAGAACGTATATATTTAGTTTTTCTGTAAACTAGACATGGGAATGAAATAAAATCCATGGCCCAGAACAACCTCGACTGTGGACAGATTCAGATCTGAATCTACAATGGACAGAGGTCCTCTAACTGGAAGGGGCTGAAGTAAAACCACAGACCTAGACAAGCCTGAGCTTTGGGAAGCCCAGAACAGGCCTGATCTCTGAGGCTCAGGTCCAGCTTGACTGAATGAAACACTTAATGAAACAAAGAGTAGAGTTCTTTCATTTACCACTTTGCTCATTCAGAAAAGACTGAATTTCTTCTTGTACTTGGCTTGAACATGGCTTGATCTTCCATCATGATAGAGATCCATTCCAGAAAATAATCCTCTGAGCCATTATGGACATGAATTATAAAATCTGAAGTACTCCAGGAGATGACCAAGAAAGAATTTCCACTTAGATGGTTTTTATTTTCCTAATAAGGAACAGTTATCTTGTACAGTAACTGCATAATCTTTTCTCAGATGATTACTTAAGGTAGAAAGAACTTGGATGAGATGAAAGTATTAGGTTTGCTAGATATATTTATTACTACTGCTGTTTTTGTTTCCATGAAGTTCAGTTCATTCCCCCCAGTAAAGAATAGCCTGACACTGGTTTTCTTGCCACCTTATATATTATGTAGATGTGCATCAGTAGCTATTAATTTAGTAAAATGCTACATTAGTGAACAGTGGACTGATATAAACAGTTTGAAGAGATTTATTAAAGCTGACTATCCATGGGTCACACCTTACTAGAGTGTTTGGCTACAATATTAGATTATAGCAGGAAGAGAGAGAACCTCAGTGAGGTTTCCACCCCTTATTAATAAAGAATTTCTGTTTAATATCCACCATTGCAAGACACACAACCACTACTCTCTCATGGTCCATTCTTGGATCAAGCCAAACTCCAAGCTGACATACAGAAAACTCTATCTGACCAACAGGTAGAAGAATTAGTGCAGCAGTACAACGACACACTAACTGCTGCCACGGGAACCAGGGTTGAAATGCATTCCTGTTCCTCCATCCACACAGATTGCCATTATTCTCAGGAAAAGCAGGCCAGAAGAAAACCCGAGCACCGGTAGCAGACAACACAGTATGAGACTACCTCTCCCTCTGCCGGGAGTGGCTCTAGCCATTGTGCTGGCCAAGGTGAAAAATGTTTTTACCCCTCAATTGGCTGAGCAAGAAAAAAAAAAAACCTGAGCGGGCACCGCAGCTCAGTACCCCTGGAAGTTGGCACCCAGGGCAACTGCCCTGCTTGTCTGCCCATATAACCAGCTCTGCTCTCCGCAATGCAGGAAGCAGTGTCACATTCTGCAGAACTTTTCCATACCATAAACCACGCAGACTGCCACCCCTCAATCCCAGAATCTCTTACTCTTTGTTTCACAGAGAATCTCAGCCAATCTAGAATGGGTTCAGAGACCAATAAGAACAGCAAACCTGCACTTTGACAGGCTACTGTTTCAAATAGCAATACATCAAAGCACACTATGAAACTTTTAGTGCACTATAGCAGTGGCCACATGGCATGTCACTGCAAGGCAAGCTCGTGCACTGTAGATTCATACACTGGCTTGTCACACAATATGTATGACAAGCCCGGAGTTGTTTGTTTGTTGGGGGGAGGGGTCCATTCTTGGATCAAGCCAAACTCCAAGCTGACTCTGTAGTTGAACACTGTCTCCTGGGTCCTAGTGCCAGTCATGTTCCCCTTAAAGGTGATTACCTGGATCAAATTGTAACTTTGTTTTATCAGATTATTTGACTCATTAAATCATCATTCTGGCCCAATCATATTAGGTCAATTCCTGCTGTTGGGACTCCATGGGAATTTGGCTTGAATAAAGATGGAAATGTTCAGTATTTATCTAAAAATTTCTACTACAGTCTTCCTGAAAAGTAGAGACAATCCTCTCATTTTTCTTTTTCAGAAGGCTCCATTCTTTTCACCTTTTTGCTGACAACCCATGAGCCCCTGAGAACTTGGAATATTAATGGTGAAATTTGGCTGAAGGTTGAAATGAGAGGGCTTGTGGTGGGAGTAAGACATTTCATTTAAATGCTATGATACACTTGATTGTCTCTTTAAGACCTTTAAAAAGGATGGGGCGAGGAAGAGGAGAATGTGTATTCTTGGAAAGACCTGCTTGGAAATGCATTTTCCTCAAAATAAGAAGACACCATGTTCATTTAACTGGCTGACGCACTCTGAAATTAGAAACTCCTAGACACAGGATAATAACATAGCTGTAAGTCAAAACAGTCCTATGAGGCAGAAAAGCAGCACTTATTAATTAGTGTTATAATGAACTGTTGGGCCCGCTAGCAAACACATCCCCCTCTCATTGTGTTGAGTTTGACTGTTCCTTGTAGAGGCACTCCGTGTTGCTAACTTTTAGGTGCCCATTAAAGCTCACAATGAAAGGCAAACCTAAAACAATGAAATGTTGCCCCAGTGTTTCACCTGTGCAGGGATCATCATTATTTAGATTGGGTTAGCGCCTAAAGGGCAAATCAGAGGCCAGAGCCCCACAGTGCTAGGTATTGCTCAAACACATATGAAAACAGTCCCTGGCCCGAAGAGCTTGCAGTCTTAGACAAGAGACAGACAGATACAACAAACAGGGGAGCATAAGGTGTGACAATGAGACAAAACGTGTCAGTTTATGAAAAACTGTGGTCCCAGCACATCAGCTGCATAACCACTAATATCCACCCTGTCATCATCTTCAATGTGAAAGGTGCCTACTGGTGGAATCTCTCAGGCAGCAGGTGGGAAAGCTATAGGAGGAGGTGGCTAGGCTGAGGAACATCCATATCCATGAGCAATTCCTGGACAGTATCCATGTGGAGACAGCTGACGTAGCTGTCCCAGTTCACAGGACTACCGACACACCAGTGGAGGAGGAGATGCCTCAGGGTGTGTCTGACACACCAGTGGAGGAGGAGGCTCAGGGTGGACACAGCCAGCTGGTTACTTCTAGCAGCAGGCAGTGCTCCACCCCTGCTGCGAACCCTCCTGCTGTGGTAAAAGATAACCGTTATGCTCTTCTTGATACAGGAGAGAAGGAATCACCCCCAACAGTTAAGGAGGTGAAGCCTCATACCCCTAAGGCTGGGAGGTCTGCTGCCACCACTGATAAGAAACGTAGGGTAGTGGTGGTTGGAGACTCTCTGCTGAGGGGGACGGAGACACCCATCTGTCTCCCTGACCGTTCATCCCAGGAGGTATGCTGCCTGCCAGGGGCCCGTATCCGAGATGTTACAGAGGCATTGTCGAGGATTATCCGGCCTTCTGACTACTACCCCATGCTACTCATCCATGTGGGCACAAATGATACTGCGAGGTGTGACACTGAGCAGATCAAGAGTGACTACAGGGCTCTGGGAGTATGGGTTAAGGAGTTTGGAGCGCAGGTGGTATTCTCTTCGATTCTTCCTGTTGAAGGCAGGGGTCCGGGCAGAGACAGATGCATCGTGGAGGTGAATGCCTGGCTGCGAAGATGGTGTCGCCAGGAGGGCTTTGGCTTCCTCGACCACGGGATGCTATTCGAGGAAGGACTGCTAGGCACAGATGGCGTTCACCTTTCGAAGAGGGGAAAGGCCTTATTTGTGCACAGACTGGCTAACCTAGTAAGGAGGGCTTTAAACTAGGTTCGACGGGGACAGGTGAGCAAACCCCACAGGTAAGTGGGGAACAAGACCTGGGAGATGGTTTGGAAACAGAAGGGAGCATGGGCTATAATGGCAGAGAGGAAGGAGGGTCAGGGCAAAGCTGGGAGGCAAGATCAAACCAGTATCTTAGATGCCTATATACAAATGCAAGAAGTATGGGTAATAAGCAGGAAGAACTGGAAGTGCTAATAAATAAATACAACTATGACATTGTTGGCATTACTGAAACTTGGTGGGATAATACACATGACTGGAATGTTGGTGTGGATGGGTATAGTTTGCTCAGGAAGGACAGACAGGGGAAAAAGGGAGGAGGTGTTGCCTTATATATTAAAAATGTACACACTTGGACTGAGGTGGAGATGGACATAGGAGACGGAAGTGTTGAGAGTCTCTGGGTTAGGCTAAAAGGGGTAAAAAACACGGGTGATGTCATGCTGGGAGTCTACTACAGACCACCTAATCAGGTGGAAGAGGTGGATGAGGCTTTTTTCAAACAACTAACAAAATCATCCAAAGCCCAAGATTTGGTGGTGATGGGGGACTTCAACTATCCAGATGTATGTTGGGAAAATAACACCGCGGGGCACAGACTATCCAATAAGTTCCTGGACTGCATTGCAGACAACTTTTTATTTCAGAAAGTTGAAAAAGCTACTAGGGGGGAAGCTGTTCTAGACTTGATTTTAACAAATAGGGAGGAACTTGTTGAGAATATGAAAGTAGAAGGAAGCTTGGGTGAAAGTGATCATGAAATCATAGAATTTGCAATTCTAAGGAAGGGTAGAAGGGAGTACAGCAGAATAGAGACAATGGATTTCAGGAAGGCGGATTTTGGTAAGCTCAGAGAGCTGATAGGTAAGGTCCCATGGGAATCAAGACTGAGGGGAAAAACAACTGAGGAGAGTTGGCAGTTTTTCAAAGGGACACTATTAAGGGCCCAAAAGCAAGTTATTTCAATGGTTAGGAAAGAAAGAAAATGTGGCAAAAAACCACCTTGGCTTAACCACGAGATCTTGCGTGACCTACAAAATAAAAAGGCGTCATATAAAAAATGGAAACTAGGTCAGATTACAAAGGATGAATATAGGCAAATAACATAGGAATGCAGAGGCAAGATTAGAAAGGCAAAGGCACAAAATGAACTCAAACTAGCTATGGGAATAAAGGGAAACAAGAAGATTTTTTATCAATACATTAGAAGCAAGAGGAAGACCAAGGACAGGGTAGGCCCACTGCTCAGTGAAGAGGGAGAAACAGTAACGGGAGACTTGGAAATGGCAGAGATGCTTAATGACTTCTTTGTTTTGGTCTTCACTGAGAAGTCTGAAGGAATGTCTAATATAGTGAATGCTTACGGGAAGAGGGTAGGTTAGGAAGATAAAATAAAAAAAGAGCAAGTAAAAAATCACTTAGAAAAGTTAGATGCCTGCAAGTCACCAGGGCCTGATGAAATGCATCCTAGAATACTCAAGGAGTTAATAGAAGAGGTATCTGAGCCTCTAGCTATTATCTTTGGGAAATCATGGGAGACGGGGGAGATTCCAGAAGACTGGAAGGGGGCAAATATAGTGCCCATCTATAAAAAGGGAAATAAAAACAACCCAGAAAACTACAGACCAGTTAGTTTAACTTCTGTGCCAGGGAAGATAATGGAGCAGGTAATTAAAGAAATCATCTGCAAACACTTGGAAGGTGGTAAGGTGATAGGGAATAGCCAGCATGGATTTGTAAAGAACAAATTGTGTCAAACTAATTTGATAGCATTCTTTGATAGGATAACGAGCCTTGTGGATAAGGGAGAAGCGGTGGATGTGATATACCTAGACTTTAGTAAGGCATTTGATACAGTCTCGCATGATATTCTCCTAGATAAACTAGGAAAGTACAATTTAGATGGGGCTACTATAAGGTGGGTGCATAACTGGCTGGATAACCGTACTCAGAGAGTAGTTGTTAATGGCTCCCAATCCTGCTGGAAAGGTATAACCAGTGGGGTTCCGCAGGGGTCTGTTTTGGGACCGGTTCTGTTCAATATCTTCATCAACGATTTAGATGTTGGCATAGAAAGTACGCTTATTAAGTTTGCGGACGATACCAAACTGGGAGGGATTGCAACTGCTTTGGAGGACAGGGTCAAAATTCAAAATGATCTGGACAAATTGGAGAAATGGTCTGAGGTAAACAGGATGAAGTTCAATAAAGATAAATGCAAAGTGCTCCACTTAGGAAGGAACAATCAGTTTCACACATACAGAATGGGAAGAGACTGTCTAGGAAGGAGTATGGCAGAAAGAGATCTAGGGGTCATAGTAGACCACAAGCTTAATATGAGTCAACAGTGTGATACTGTTGCAAAAAAAGCAAATGTGATTCTGGGATGCATTAACAGGTATGTTGTAAACAAGACATGAGAAGTCATTCTTCCGCTTTACTCTGCTCTGGTCAGGCCTCGGCTGGAGTATTGTGTCCAGTTCTGGGCACCGCATTTCAAGAAAGATGTGGAGAAATTGGAGCGGGTCCAGAGAAGAGCAACAAGAATGATTAAAGGTCTTGAGAACATGACCTATGAAGGAAGGCTGAAGCAATTGGGTTTGTTTAGTTTGGAAAAGAGAAGACTGAGAGGGGACATTATAGCAGTTTTCAGGTATCTAAAAGAGTGTCATCAGGAGGAGGGAGAAAACTTGTTCACCTTAGCCTCCAATGATAGAACAAGAAGCAATGGGCTTAAACTGCAGCAAGGGAGATTTAGATTGGATATTAGGAAAAAGTTCCTAACTAAAAGGGTAGTTAAACACTGGAATAGATTGCCTAGGGAAGTTGTGGAATCTCCATCTCTGGAGATATTTAAGAGTAGGTTAGATAAATGTCTATTAGAGATGGTCTAGACAATATTTGGTCCTGCCATGAGGGCAGGGGACTGGACTCGATGAGCTCTCGAGGTCCCTTCCAGTCCTGGAGTCTATGAGTCTATGAGTCCTCCTGTGATGGGGCAAGGCCAGATGGCTACAGTAAAGTAGTGAGGAACAGGTATGTTAGCCCCAGGCTGAACAAATCCTTGGTACCCAAATGGCAGTTGCTCCAGGTTAATCAAGACACCTGGGGCCAATTAAGATCCTTCTAGAAGGCATTGGAGATAGCTAGATTGATTGGGACACCTGAAGCCAATCAAGGGCTGGCTGGAGCTAGTTAAAAGCCTCCAGTTAGTCAGTGAGGAATGGGTGTCAGGAGCAATAGGAGAGACTTGTGCTGTTGGAGGAATGAAGCAGTATGAAGCCAAATCAGGTGCCAGGAAGGAGGCCCTGAGGTAATGGTGAAGGAGATATTGAGTGGGGGCTGCTGTGGGGAAGCAGCCCTGGGAATTGTACATGTACTATTTCCAAAAAGGTAGCTACCATAGCTGCTAATTTTAGGGTCCCTGGGCTGGAGCCTGGAGTAGAGGGTGGCCCTAGGCTCCTCTATCCTCTCCCTGATTAATCACTGAGACTGGGAGACAACAGAGACTGTGCGAGGGAGGATTGCTTCTCCTCATCTCCATTGTTGGCTTATGGTGAAAATGGCTTAGTAAGTTGTGACACTTGCCTCTAGAGAGAGAAGGGCTATGTGGAGGGTCACAGTGAGCCTCTGAGGCTAGCAAAATCTGCCAGGAAACACAGGACCTATGGAGTCAAGGACAGAACTTTGTCATACTCTACTGAACAAACTCAAAAGACCAAACCAAGCGATGCTGTAGAACTAGGGCTTGGCTACACTCAAAACTTCAAAGGGCTGCCGTGGGAGCGCTCCCGTGGCAGCACTTTGAAGTGCTAGTGTGGTCGCGGTGCCAGTTCCGGGAGAGAGCTCTCCCTGTGCTGCATGTACTCCACCTCCCCATGGGGATTAGCTTGCAGCGCTGAGGCACTGTTTGCACTGGCGCTTTGCAGCGCTGTAACTTGCTGCACTCAGGGGGGTGTTTTTTTCACACCCCTGAGCGAGAAAGTTGCAGCGCTGTAAAGCGCCATCGTAGCCAAGGCCTTAGTGCCTATATGAAAAGCATCTCTTACACTGTAAGCCCTACAGCCTCATCCTTTCATTTAAACCTTAAGCCCTGTTTAAGCTTGAATGTATTTGGCTTTTCTAGGAGCTCTGCTTTTCATCTTAGTGAATTTTCTGTGTTATTAAAAAAAATGGCTCTGAAAGCACATAAGCAGTGAATATTATAAATAAAACTTATGCACAACCATTTCTATTTTCCCCAATGTGAAATGCTGGTTCTGCTAATTAAAAGAGTTCTGGCATTTTTAAAAACAACTTTCAATATTTTGCATGTGCACAAGCATGCACACCCTGGTGAAATTAGCACAGATTTCCCCAAAATACTGAAAATGAACATAACAGGAATTTTGTAAGAACTCTGGGCATTAAACTTTAGAGCAGAGCACTTGGTGCAGACAGAGAGATCAAAACCGCTCTGGGACAGCTGCATTTGAGTCTGCCAGACAGAATCTAAATGTTACAAGCTCAGTTCAGCAGACATAATGTGGCACTCTGATGGTGCTGTGAAAATGTCAGTGTGTTGTGCTTCAGTGTACACAAGATGGCCAAGAAGCCAACGCACAGCAGATGCAGCCAGGTGTGACCAGCCAACTGGAGCAAAATAAATAAATAAAGCAGCTAGGCAGCACAGCAGTTTGCTACCCCCTAGAAGTAGCACTCAGTAACTGCTCTGCTCACCTGCTCCTAGAACTGGCCCTGGATGCAGGATGGATCACAGAACATCAGATCTGGATACAGCTTGTTTGCCTGATTTCGTGGGCAACAACACACTCAACCATGACTTTTTTCCTGGGTTCCTTCATGTCAGACAGCCTTACTCATTGGGTGGGTTTTCCCCAAACTTCTCCTGTTCTTGTTACAGCACTTCAGGGCTGTGGCTTACAAGTTTGTGCTTGATTGGTCATAGTTAACTTCAATCATTCATAATATCACTTATTCTAAGTACACCTGTACCCTGATATAACACTGTCCTCGGGAGCCAAAAAATCTTACCGTGTTATAGGTGAAACCGCATTATATTGAACTTGCTTTGATCCGCTGGAGTGCTGCTTTACTGCGTTCTATCCGAATTCATGTTACATCAGGTAGTGTTATATCAGGGTAGAGGTGTACAGTCATCTTCTTCATGTCTGAGCTTCCGAGTAAAAACTTAGATTGCAGGTTGGCTTCATTCCAAGATGTCTTTTGTTTCAAATTGGATATTCGAGGAGAAAAATAATATGATTAAATGAGATATGACTTTCACTATGTTTATCTCCGCTAGTGTGCATCTTCTTCTTCTTTGAGATGATAACTGATTTTTTAGACAAAGGAATCACAGTAGATCTAATCTAGCTGGATTTCAGTAAGGCATTTGATACAGTTCCACACAGGAAATTATTAGAAATGGGAGAAGATGGGGATTAATATGAGAATTAAAAGGTGGATAAGAAACTGGTTAAAGGGGAGACTACAATGGGTCATACTGAAAGGTGAACTGTCAGGCTGGAGGGACGTTACTAGTGGAGTTCCTCAGGGACTGGTCTTGGAACCAATCTTATTTAACATTTTTATTATTGACCTTGGCACAAAAAGTAGGAGTGAGCTAATAAAATTTGCGACTGACACAAAGTTGGGAGGTATTGCCAATACCAAGGAGGACTTGAATATCATACGAGAAGATCTGGATGACCTTGTAAACTGGAGTAATAGAAATGGAATGAAATTTAATAGTGCAAAATGCAATAGACTAACAACAAGAAATTTTGCTACAAGCTGGGAGACATATTGATTGGAAGCAACAGAGGAGAAGAAAGACCTGGGATACTGGTTGATCACAGGATGATTGAGCTGTCAATGTGATGCAGCCATGAAAAATGTTAATTCAGTCCTAGGATGCATCAGGTGAGGTATTTCCTGTGGACAGGGAAGTGTTAGTACCATTATACAGGGTACTGGTGAGACCTCATCTGGAATACTGTGTGCAATGTGCAATTTTGGACTCCCATGTTTAAGAAAGATTAATTCAAATTGGAACAGGTACAGAGAAGGGCTACTAGGATGATCCAAGGAATGGAAAACCTGTCTTATGAGAGGAGACTCAAAGAGCTTGGCTTGTTTAGCCTCACCAATAGAAGGCTGAGGGGAGATATGTTTGCTCTCTATAAATATGTCAGAAGGATAAATGCCAGGGCAGGAGAGGAGTTATTTAAGTTAAGTGCCAATGTGGACACAAGAACAAATGGCTATAAAATGGCCATCAACAAGCTTAGGTTCAACATTAGGTGAAGGTTTCTAACCATCAGATGAGTGAAGTTCTGGAACAGCCTTCCAAGGGGAACAGTGGGGGCAAAAAACTTAACTGGCTTCAATACTGACCTTGATAAGTTTATGGGGGGAATGATGGAACAGCCTATAATGGCATGTGGTGCATCGGCAACTGCCAGTACCAAAATTCCCAACGGCCAGAAATGGGACACTAGATAGGGAGGGCTCTGAGTTACTTCAGAGAATTCTCTCCCAGGTATCTGCCTTGTGGGTCTTGCCCACATGCTCAGGGTCTAACTGATCACCATATTTGGGGTTGGGAAGGAATTTCCCCCCCAAATCAGATTGGCAGAGATGCTGCAGGTTTTTTGCCTTCCTCTGCAGCATGAGGCATGGATCACTTGCAGGTTTGAAATGTTTTTTTTTTCTTCTTGGGCTTGATCCTACGCATTGCTGAACTCAGGAAGAGTTTTGCCACTGATTGAGGAACTTTAGAGTGTTTATGGCCTAGTGCTAGCAGCCATTTCAACTGTGCTCCTACACCCCAGTGCTGGGCACTTAATACAGGTGTCCTCTTCCACCTCCTTCTTCCTTTTTAAAAAAAAAAATCCTTTATTTCCATATAACTTCTCCATTCTTGCAGCTGGGTAAGTACCTAAAGGGATAGATGACACGTGCTCAGTGGAACATTCTGCTCTTTGACACACTAGGCAAATGTTTTATCTGCCAATTCCATTCTTGTACCAACCATGGAACCCCCATTGGTACTGAAGAAATTCTGCACACAGCCTGAACAGACAGTAGTGGTGGATGTGCCATACAGATCATCACTACATATAAGAGATCCACAAGGTGGATCACAGAGTAGAATTCAGCTGTAAAAGAGAAAAAAATGCTGATTTAGGGCTCATTCTAACTCCTGTTAATGGAAATAATCCCACTGGCTTTAATCAGTGTTGTATGAGCCCCCTGGCTTTTGCCGTGACAGTCTGAATTTCAGTTCTTAAGGATTAAATCCTGATTTGTTGCAAGTTGGCACAGCTTCACTGATTCAGGATTTGGCCCCTGAGAGGTGCTAGACTTATTTCACCACTGAATGAACTGATTAAAGATGAAAAACCACTGTGTAAAATGTTCAAAGAAACCACGAGGTTAAATGTGACTCCAGTGCAGATGTGGAAACTCAAAACAGCATTGTAAAAAGAGCTATTCATGATTAAATGGAGAGTGAGGGAGGAAAGAGTTTGTGGCATAGTCAATAAAAACTATTCTGAGTGTTCCCAAACAAGAGTGAGGCAACCTAGAGAACTTTAAATTTTGATTTATAAAGTTTATTATTTTTCAATTTACATAATTACAGGAGTCATAAGTATGCAATCCTTCCACAGCACACATGCCGCTGTTGCTATAATTTTAATACTACTATGTTTTTCTAGGGGGGTTTGCTACATTAAAATAGGGAAGAAAAATATCAGGGGGTGATTTTACTTTTACAAGAAATGCAGTCAGGAAAAGACAACGTTGATTGTTTGCCTAAAGTGCATGAGGTACAACCGGTGAAAGTGTTGAGATACTAGGAAGATGGGGACCATATAAATACATAGAGAAAGTAAGTAATCTAGTCACTGTATCAGAAATACCAAGGCCCTGATCCTGCAGTGAACTGCACACAGGTGGGCCCATCCACTCACATAAAGCCTCATTCAAGCCACCAGTCATTTATATAGCTTGCGTCTCAGGTCTAGTTGAAGATGGCTTTCTGCTCTGATGGCTCAAGCAAGGGAAAGATACACAAGGGATCCTCAAGAAATGCTAGTTAACATTGGCGCTGACTTTCTAATGTGCTGGGGATGCTTCCCACCCAGCTCCACTCCAAGCCCTGCCTCACTCCACCCCTTCCAACAAGGCCCTACCTCCACCTCACTTCTTTCCGCTCCTGCTCCACCCCCGCCCAGCCTCTTGCCTTTCCCGCTCTGCCCCCTCCCTGGAGCATGCCTCCTCCCCCACCACCCCTAGTGCCTCCTGCATGTCACAGAACAGCTGATCCAAGGCAGGTGGGAGGCGCTGGGGGAGAAGAGAAGGTGCTGCTAGGGGAGAGGAACACCCGTGGAATTGGTTCCTATGGTAGTTAGACCCCACCTCAGCAAACACAGATTTGCTTAACTTCACTACCAAATATATTGCATTGCTGTAGTCCAGCTGAGAAGTGACAAAAGCATGAATAAAATAGGGCAGAATGAGAACAAGTCCCCTAACCAATCAGAGAAGACAGACCTGAAGAAGACCTCTGTGGAGCTCAAACGTTTGTCTCTTTCACCAACAGAAGTTGGTCCAATAAAAGATATTACCTCACCCCCTTGTCTCGCTCAGATCTTGGGACCAACACAGCTACAGCAACACTGCAAACAGTGTTAGTCACAAATGCAGCTATGTGATTATATCCTGAATAGTAAGAGTTGTGCTAGAAAAAGACCTGTCATGTTTAGCCTTATCTTGAAAATGTAGATTTATGTTCAAAAAACAGCTGATTGTTCACAAACAGTGGAAGTAAATCACAGAGAAGGCCTGAGTATGTTCTTGTGGCTTCGCAAACATGTAACATGAGAGTAGATAAATCAATTACTAAAAAGCAAAAAATACCCACAAAAGTATATAGTCCTGTGTATCTCTAGTATAGATTTACACGAATGGAAAAAGAGGCTGGCCCCAGCCTCGATGTGTATTTTGTGGAGAAGCTTGAGCTAATAAAAGCAAGAAGCTAGAAAAGCTGCAAAGACACTTGAAAAGTAAACACTGCAAAGATAAAAACAGGCCAATTGACTATTTCATGGGGAGGAAATCAGTTATTTAAAGCAGGAGTTGGCAGCCTCTGGCACACGGCTCGCCAGAATATGCACCCTGGTGGGACGGGCCAGTTTGTTTACCTGCCACACCCTTCACTTCCTCACCCTTGCATCCTGCCTCGACACAAAGTGTCGGGACCTCCTGCCACCTCTCGAGGGTGAAGAGTCCTGGTGGGCCAACCTATACTCCACCTGGTTCCAAGGCCCACTGGGGATATCAGTTGGTGGCTCCCTTGATGCCTTCGAGGAGCAGTGGGTGCTGTCTGGGGTTCTCTGCTTGGTGTCCCCATTAGGTTCCCTATGTTTAGCCCTTTGACCACACTCCTGTTCCTGTTATTTCATTTGTTGTCCCCGGAATTACTTGGTTTTCCAGGTCCTGTGGATCCTCCCCTTAGGCTGGGGGGAGGTCCTTTGGCAATGGGCGGGCTTTGCTGTCCCACTTCCCACTGTTCCAGGCCAATGGGGGCTGCGGGAAGAGGTACAGTCAGAGGGATGTGTTGGCCATGGCTTCCTGCCACCCACAGTGGCCGGCAACAGCGAACTGTGGCCAGTGGGAGCTGCGATTGGCTGAACCTGCTGAAGCAGCAGGTAAACAAACTGGCCTGGCCCACCAGAGTGCTTATCCTGGTGAGCCACATGCCAGAGGTTGCCGACCCCTGATTTAAAGGAAAGCAAGTTCTTACTCAACTTATTTCTGTTTCTGGAAACAAAACGAAGGCTTCTTACTTAGCATCTCATAGAACTGCAAAACATACCGGACCTCATGCAACCTGAGAACAGGTGGTGCTACTGGCTGCTATTTGAAGGAAAATGCCTAGAGATTTTCCTCCAAATAAACTCAAGCATTTGAAAAACTTGTTCTCTCAAATTCTCTTCTGTGTTGTTTTAGTCAGCACAGGCAAAGAGAGGGGCTATTAGGGAACTGGTTACAAATTCTTGAATCTCTGGCCACAGTCATGGTGGCATTTAGAGCAGCCTGGGGGCTGTTCTAAACTCTGCTAGCTGAAAGCAGCCGCCAGCTGAAGATAGCTGGTGTGCAGTGCACTTTTTGCCATACCCCTCGACGAGGGATAAGTGCGTTGGAGCAGGCTCTACTGGCTCTATGCCTGCTAGGTACTGCCCAAGTTAGTGAAATCCCAAGCTGGTGAGTTGCAGCCAGTTTCCACTCCCTGTGCATTGCTTGAGCAGAGTGAGTCAGAGACGCATGATATACAGGCCAGGACTGTTGTGTATATTTGTAATACTGGGTGAGTTCCAATATAGCTTTCAGGTCAATAGGGTGTATTTGTGATGGGTGGGTGGTGGAACTGAAAAAGTTGGGAAGCACCACTCTAAAGGAAGACTAACATTCCAGGGAATTGCCCTAAGGGCATCCCATGATCAGAGATGATTATCAGAAGAAGCAGAGATAAAGAAACTGATGCTGCAGAATTGACTGCCATCTACTGTTGCCTTAAGGCAGCCATGGGAATGGTTAAAGCAGGGATATTGCAGAGGCCACATAAAACTGAGGTCCTGAACTCTTGAGGTCATTAAAGAGCCCATGACATGTTTTATCATGGTCAAGGTGATAGTCTGAGTGTCCTAAGAAAATTCTGATCTGAGTAATTACATTCTGCCTGCCTACAGTCGCCCTGCAGTGTCTTCTTACCGCAGACAGTATTCTTTAATACACAGAGCTGCTATGTGCTGTTAAACAGCTGGTGTGTTGTGCTCCAGAGATGAGCACAGGGCAGTGGCGAGTGAATCTTTTGGAATAAAAGCTCTAGATTAATGTGGCAGTGCTGAGAGAGACTAACCAGAATATGCCCAACTTACATTTTTGCATTGTTATGCCTATGACCATCCACGCACACAAGCACACAACCCGTGTGCTGATAGCATTCCATTATTAATGGTCTTTAGAGGAAATAAACTGCAATCATTACTTGAGTTTTGAAAGCTGTTCAACATATTTTCCACATCACCAGAAAAAACACATGGCCCAAAACTTATAAGCCTAATAATCACTTAGACCCCAAAAGCAACTGATAGAGGCTTATCTTTTCAGACTTGTCTACATTGCTTACTAAATGATAATCTTAATTGCAGCCCTAATTATGTTTCTGCTCAGAATATTCATAGATAGCCTATACTGTTGATCTGTTTAGTCTAGTCTTCCAGGTGGCAACAGATTTTAAAATGAGTTTTTAACAAGCTATGACTATTACATTTCTAATAACAGGAGATTGTGATCACAGAACTGGCTGTTAAGTGACATGTGGTACAACCCAGTGACAATGGTGGTTGTGAGTGCAAGCACTAGCGCTACTCATTTTAAAAAAAAGACAGGTTAGTCCTGTAAACAGTGTTAGGCTTTGTTGTCTGGTTTAACTCTTTTCATACTGAATCCCAAGGATTTTTGTTTTGCTTGTTTTTTGTCCTGAAGTAACCTCTGAGGTTCCAGTGCTTTTAGTTCTACTCTTATGTAATCCGATTTAACCTTTGTGAGCACCTTGCCAGTCATTTGAAGGAACCACACAACACCCTTGGAAACCAGATCCATTTCCACTCCCAAAACTCTTCTCTCTCAAGCCGATTTGGGGCAGAATCTGCCATCATGGCTCTAGCCCCCATGCACCAAAGGTTTCCTAGAATGCTGGAGAAAATGCCTTACGGCGAGAGACTTAAAGAGCTCATTCTGGTTAGCTTATCAAAAAGATTGAGAGGTTACTTTATTACAGTGTATGAGTACCTTCATGGGGTAAATGTGCCAGGTACTAAAGGGTTCTTTAATCAAGTTGAGAAAAAGCATAACAAGAAAACCCAATGGCTGGAAGCTCAAACCAAGTAAATTCAAATTAGAATGAAGGCACCATTTTTTTTACTGTGAGGGTTATTAACATAGACGACTGGTGCATTCCCATACTGGCAGTGAGGGTGGAGGGGCACAAGCTAAAAGAGAGGACACTTAACTTCTCCATGTGTCTCCTCCCCAGCCTGGGACCCCTGCGCTGTCCCTGTGCAGCGTAGTCAGATGCTTGGGAGAGAGCCTGGTTGGGGAGGGGCGGCAGTGGCAGCCTGCTTCCTGCCCGGGCTTGGCTTCTGGGGGCAGGGGCTGAGCATGCCGTGGTGGCTCTGGCTCACTCATTTGCTGTCCCTGGAAGCCAAGCTTGGGTGGGAGGCAGCCTGCCTGGGCTGGGCACCCTTTCAGGCAGCTGCTGCACTGCACTGGGCAGTGTCCTAGCAGCTGGAAGAGGCTCTGACCCCGCCCCTTCTGTTCCCCTCCAGGGCTGACTGCTGGGTGGAGGGCACTTGATTCTGCATGCCCTTCCTCCACTCCCCCTGACATGTTGCCTCTGGTTATTAACCAGTGGAATAAACTACCACGGGATGTGGTAGATTCCCCATGTCTTAACATCTTCAAATGAAGACTGGATGCCTTTCTGGGAGATATGCTTTAGTCAAACACAATTTATTATGCTCAGTGCAGGGGTAACTGGGTGAAATTCTATGGCCTGAGTTATTAAGGAGGTCAGTCTAGATCAGTGGTTCTCAACCAGGGTTATGCGTACCCCTGGGAGTACGCAGAGGTCTTCCAGGGGATACATCAACTCATGTAGATGTTTGCCTGGTTTTACAGCAGGATACTCTGTTTATACAACAGAGAAGAGAATTAGATCAGTCTCCATTACACTGATATTTAGAGGGAATTTAGCCCCAGACTAGCTACTGTATTTCTTGGGGGAGCTACTACTGTTTCACTTCCAGGAACAAAGAGCATTACAATTATAACATGACTATCTCTATTTTTTACTCAAAGATACAAGGTGATAACATGTACAACTCATTCCTCTTCTGTTTGCCACCACAGAGTGCAAGAAAATCTGATTTTATCCATTTCCTTCCATTGTATGGCAGAGTGGTAAGAGCTAGTTTTGTCTATACTGTGTTGGTCTGAAGTATTGTAAAGCCAGTGTGACTGCGGACTAGTGGAAATGGTTCACCTAGCACTCCCATTACTGTCCGAGAGTGAACCCGTGACCTTTCAAAACTCCCAGAATCCAGTGGTTCAGCACGGTAGACACACCCAACTGTTTATGCTTAGCCTAATTCTATCCAGATCATTCAACTCCAGATGATTCTGGACCCATCTGCTTCAGTCAATGTAGTTGAAATATCCAAGGATTTCCCAAGAAACCTGGGCATTTTTCTGAGAAACGTTGTGATGTCCAGTATCAGAGGGGTAGCCGTGTTAGTCTGGATCTGTAAAAGCAGCAAAGAATCCTGTGGCACCTTATAGACTAACAGACGTTTTGGAGCATGAGCTTTCGTGGGTGAATACCCACTTCCTCAGATGCATGTCCAGTTTATTCACAATTTCTTGCTTGCAGAAGGTTTTTAATACATGTTTGAGTGCAATTCTGAAAGCTTCATGTTGGAAGAGCTCACAGAGGCTTCTTCAGTGGCAGTTTTGCCAAAACAAGAACTAAGGGTGGGATTGAAGAGAATGGGAGTCAGGGGCCTACGTACCTTTGTGAATCCTGCCTTAAGGAACAAATGCTTAATTGATGTAGCTCTATTGAAATCGCTGGGGCATTTATCATCTTCAGCTGGAGTAAACTGTCCTAGCTCCCAGGAGCCCAATTGAAGTCTCTGGGGCAGATCCTCAGTTGGGAAAGCTATGACAATTTACCCCCAATCAGGATCTACCCCAGTGACTTCAGGGGAAAATGATGCTGATCTAACCAGGGTTTGGCCCCAGGGTCTTCAAAATTGGGCCCCTTTAACAAAAGGCAATGGGCGAAAAATGGGGGGAAATTAGTGCACTATTTTAAAGGTATCGTTCACTGTGCTTTCTGGTTTTGCTACTGTTCATTTTTCTTCCAGCGTTCGGCATCTTCCTCATTAGCATTTTAGGTGCAAGTCTGACAGACAGCGACTAGTTTTGGTTTTGCTGACACATTTCGCTGTAGTTAAATGACAGCCACAGCTGTGACTCATGATGAGAAAATGACCTAAAAATAAAATTAAGGTTGTGTCAAAAAAGCCACAGGAGTTATAAAAGAGGGCGAGATTGATAGCAGGACTGGGAACAGGTCTTGGCTTGGTAAAGCAGATGATAGTTGCAACAAAAGATTCCATCTTCCACCCAAGTATAGAATAAGATTTCTGAGAAATGGATCCTCTGTCACAGGGTGAGGCTGCTAGCTGTCTCCAACAGTATGTCTACACTGCAGTTAAACACCCACACTTAGCTTGTGTCAGCTGACTTGGGCTCACAGGGCTCTGGCTAAGGAGTTGTTTAATTGCCGTGTAGACATTCGAGCTTGGAGAGCTCTAGGACTCCTCCCCCCTCACGAGGTCCCAGGACTCAAGCTCCAGCCCGAGCCCAAATGTTTACATGGCAGTTAAACAGCCTCTTAGCCCAAGCCTGACATGGGTGAGCCATGGGTTTTTAATTACAGTGTAGACATACCCTGTAGTGCTTGATGTTTAAAGTTTCAGGATATGCCGATGGGCAGCAACAAAACAAACTACACAAAATAAGTCATGTAGTCAATGGAGTGAAACTATTTGCCCAGCCTTATATAATTTTTCATAAGTTAGCCACACTTTATACTAAGGGTATATTTATAAAAAGGAGTTGGAACACAGCAGGATCCTAGGGTTTTTTGTAGATTGTTCCTTACCTCAGTCCATGGACTGCAGCCCAGCAGGTGAATTCTGATGACCTGCCTGAGATATAAGAAACACTGCTATTACAGCCTTTTATAGTTGCTAGCCATATAGGGCCAAATTATAGCCTGTTAGTGCAGTAGCTCAGAGGCACAAAGGGGTACAATGAGCTCCCCTGTGCTGGCCATCTGCAAGTGCAGGAATGGAAGCAGGCTCTGCAGAGCAGCTACATCCTCATTGATGAAGATGGGCTGATGAAGACAGAATGGGAAGTGTCTTGGCCATATGTGCCTTACACTATGCCAGGTGTAGCCAGCTCAGTTTACTCTCTCCCCAGAGAAACAAAGAACTCGGAAGGGAGATTGTAAGTCTCTCAGAAAGTCTGTCTCCCTTCAGGACTGCTCCAAGGGCACCACAATGCACTGCCCCTAACTCAGGCCAGATCATCTATTTTCATAAACTAGTCACGGGCTGTATCATGAGAGAGTGGTTAAAAGTACAGCAGCTGTCATTTTGAGCAGAGCTTTGACCCCAGTGCAATTTGTAACAATCAATGTGTGTAACATCTCATGTGCTGCAGTGTGCCGGAGCTCCTGTGGTTTTAGCTGACCCCAAGCTCCTGTTTTACTCAACAGCAGTGGTGTGAGTAAGGATCAGGCCAATGGATGGAGAGGGTGTCATTTAGTTTAGATTGGTTCTTATTGTGAGAAACAGCAGCTAAGCAGCTAATGTGAAAGTAAAGTCTGATGCTTTGTAAAGGAAGTGAATAGCCGGCATTATGTAACCTTTTTCAGTGGTGTGGCAACGCCTCTTCTGATGCTATCTTCCCTGCTTACTGTGTAGTCTATTACATAACTGCTCTTTTGGATGGAACTCTGCTGAGTAGCAGTATTCAACAGCAGAATACAGCTTCACTAGGACATTATTTAAAATTATCCCCTCAGCCCATTTGTACTTCGCCTGCAAAGGGTCCAGTCATGGGAGCACTGTGGGTTGCAGACTGCAGGTGCCGAATTGCAAGCACGGTGTTTTGGTGGGGTGTAAAAGTGCAGGCACCATTTTTACCCAGAAAAACACAAGCCGGGACCCTACGGAAATTCTGGCCCCATATAAAACCTATTGTTGATGTTTGGGTGCCCTTAATGGAAAGAAGTATGTTTTTAGCATACTTTACTCCACTTCAAATATGGCTGAGGTAGACAGGTTTTTCATAAGGATGTGTTTGGTCTAAAGCCACTGAGCTTTTTAAATTCAGGAATAGAGATTCAGAGCATCCTTCTCTCTATCCCCACCCCTCCCAGTTTCCTTCATTATCAAGAATACCCTTCGGAGTAGAATATCACAGAACTATAGCATACACTTTAAAAGAAACCTCAAGGAAAAAGTGGAGAGGGGAGGCTCCCTAGAAGTAAAGAAACACATGGCAAATAACCAAAGCTTTTCAACGAAAAGGCCTATTTACTGATCAGGGAAGAATCCCTCTTTTTTACCTTGTTTTCCAATGGACAGAAAGCCTATGGGAAACAGTGTCTAGGAGGACAGAAAGCTCAGATTCCCATCATGAGCTTTAACCACATAATAGAAAGCTGAAAATATAACTTCTGGAACCAAATGCCACCATGGGATGATCATCTCCCCCAGCCTGCATCTGCCAGAAACACAGGAAGATTCAGAAATGTTCCAAGGCAAATGGCATCCCAACCACAACATTTTAATGTGTTTTATACTTGGGTATATTTAAAGAGGTTTTTTAAAAAATAAACAAAATGAAGCCATCATTTACAAAAAGCACTTTGAGAAGCATTTAATAGGAATATATTGTCTTACTGTAGGTTCTTTTCAAAAACAAAAATATTTCTAAGTAGAGCTGGGGGGAAAAATTCACCCTCTTCTATGAGGAAAATTTTTGAAATATTGACAATTTCAGGTTTTCTCTATTATTAAAGCATTTCTAGAACTAACTTCAGAGACTGTTCGTGTCCTCATTTATGGTTAAATGTTTAAATCAAAGTCGAAATCATGGAAATATTTCTACTGGTAAATGTTAGTAAGTCAGTCTTGCATTGATTGAGGTACATAGGACAGAAGAGACACTGAAACTGCTTAAAAAGACTAATAATAATTTTGTGGCTGAGTGTGGGTTTGAAGAGGAGAAGCAGCACTCATAAGAGGTACCAGATAGACGGCAATGAGGGCTCCAGTTCAGCAAAGCACTTAAGCATGTGTTTAAATCCATCCCTGTTCAACAAACCACTTATTCTTGTACTCCGCTTTAAGCAAAGACTTAAGTCTCACTAAAGGCTAAGCTGGGTTTATAACTACTTTGCATCACTGGAAAGCAGACGGTGCAAGCCAGTGAATTTGGGCATTATCATTAGAAGCTTATATAAAAGCACGCATTGGAAACTGAAGTTAATTAGAGCTTTCCAAATACACTATACCTTGAAGTTTTTTAATGCATATGGAATGCAGCATATTTTAGTACAGTACTGTGAAAAATCAGGTGGCACACAATAAGATCATCCGTCAAGCAGGGGAAAATCAACAATAGGTGCTGTTAACAATACACAATTCTTATACAGCTACAAAGACCAAATACTTCTACAGTACCTCATCAAGGTTAATTTTCATTGGTTCTGAAGTGTTAAAAATTCTAAGAGCTTTGCTCAAAAAGAAATGATTAATGCACGTCAGGGAATTTTCTTAATATGTAGGTATGGCATTAGTCATCTATTCTGATTCACAGTGAAACCTATGGGGCATGGTGGGAAGTATTTACCATGCTAGATGGTGAATTTAGTCTGACATGTAGACTTTTAAAGTGTAATTATTTGAAATTTCCTGTATGAAGGAACAAGGGCACAAGGCCCACAAAACTAGAAATTTTTGCACAGAAATAAGCAATTGACAAAGCAACTTCTTAACGGAGCCCCTTGTCTCTCCAATAAAGAAGGCCTGATATCAGCTTTGCTTTCCCATTTCTTTGTATCACCTCAAGACTATTAGGAATGCCAAGTCTGGCTTTCCCTGTTTTGCTGGAGGTTTCCTTGGGAGGACCTGGAGATGGGTTGCTCAACCATTAGCTGAAAAGAATGAGATTTTGAATCTTTGTCCAAAGTGTTTTTCTCCCAGCTGTTAGTGGAGTGAGATGGGTATTCACAGAAAACAGAGCACAGAGAGGCATGTATGGCTGCAAGAGAATGACGTGATGCTATGAGCAGAGTTCAACTTAGGCCATATCTACACATAAAAGTTGTACTGTTTTAACTATATCAGTATAATGCAAATGGCACAGCCTCCCTCGTGTGGATACAAATATACCAGTATAAAAGTGCTTAAACTGGTATAGTTTACTCCTATATGGGAAGGGGCATAAGCTATACCAGTATAAGGCACTTGTATACAAATATAATGGTGTCTACACTATAACTACATGGGTTAAACAAAAATCACACTCCAAAATAGTTATGCTGGTACAGAAACAATGTGTAGACCAGGCCTTACTCTCTGTCCTTTATGCCTTCCCGTTTATTTACGTTTTCTCTCTTGATGACGGATCCAGCTCATTCTGATACCATGATCTGTTGTATAGCCAGGATCAAGGAACCCTGAAGGGAATGTATGGCTGCCACAGAGCTAAATGTTTGATACAATGACCAAGGTGGGATATAGACTAGTCAGCACTGCTTTCAAATACAGTGAAAAATTACAACAATAACGCTTAAGGCCCAGAGACAGCCAAGCACATACCTATGTGCTTCACTTTATAGCCAGTTCAGTACAGATGCTATTCTAAACACTGCCTCCTCTTCACATACCATGAAGCATGAATACAGGTGCAGGGCTCAATGCTCATCCACCTCATTTCCAACTCAGAATGCTATTAAATCTTCTGCCTCCCGACTGTCATTACATTTGCCCTCACACAGTCAAAGTGTTATCTGAAAATGCACACTGGCTTTTACTTTGTTAACTCATGACATCATTCTTCAGCTGTTCAGACTGACAGATAAGGATGTCATTGGGTAACAAATTAATAAAATATCCTTATTAACAAAATAAACCGAGAAATCCTGAAAACGTGCACATCACCACATTACCAGCTGTTGGTGTGACAGAAGTCAAAAAAGACTAAATGCAACATGAGGAGGGAAGATTTACAAAACCACAAATAGATTGAAAGGTATCCTTCCTGGGTGATATGCAGAAATTGATATACTAGTTAATTTTGGAATCCCTTAAGAGGGTCAATAAATTATACAATGAATTCTTAGGCTTCTAAGAAACAATTAACAAAGTTCTATAGTGAAAGTCAATGTCTAGAGGGCAAAGTTTTGGAGTTAGTTAAAGAGCAGCAAATAAAGCAATCATTGAAATATTTTGAAGCTAAAAAGTTATTCAGAAGATACCCAAGAGAATACTATTCAGGGCTAAAAGGTCTATTCACTTATGTTTCCATTGACTTCATATCTGAGATCAGAGTTTGGCCTTTCCTATTTATGTACACAAACTAGAACCAATAATTTAAAGTAGGATTAAAGATGATGTTATAATACAACAGTAAATACCAAGGAACAACAGTTAAATAGCAATTACTTATGTCACTTGATTACTTGATTGAAAAGATGGAAGATGCAGTTCAGCAGAGATGCGAGTTGCGGATTGAGGCACAAAAAACTCCCAAACAAACAAACAAATCAAAAAACCCTAGGCTTATTCGCTAAGTAGAAACATACTGCTGCCTTTTAGTGATCAGAAAATGCTGTAAATTATGGAGTTACTGTGAAAAAAAAATCCATAAAGCTTTTAGACCCAATTTGCAGCTGTAGTGAAGAAGGCAAACAGGATGCTGGTTTATGCTGCTAGCAGAGGAGAGTATAAATCAAAGGAAGTGACATTGTTCTGTACAAAAACAACGAGGAATCCAGTGGCACACGCCATGCATCTGAAGAAGTGGGTTTTTTAAGGTGACACTGCACTCCTTGTTGTTTTTGTGGATACAGACTAACATGGCTACCCCTCTGATAATTGCTATATACAGCTGCTACTCTTTAGCTCTGCCTTACTTCTCTACTGGTATATTGTGTATCATTTGTTCAGTGGAATTACACCAAAAATGAATTTGGCTCAGTGTCCCTAGAGGCCAGAATGAGCAAAATATGCAAAGTTCTCAAAAATGTTAATTATGAGGTTCAGGATGTTCAGTTTGTTCTTGCATATAAATACTTATGATTTCATTGTGTATTTTTATTATTATGAAATGGATCCAAGTACAAGCGAAATCTTCACAGTTTCAGAGAGCAAAAGCCAATAGGACATAGCTGTATATCTAAGGTCTTATTTAGCGGTATCTGAGCACCACCCAAAATTATGAGGTGAGCATATAACGTATCTTTTTTCTTCCAGTTGTCACAGGCTGGGTTTTTATTTTTGGGTGGTGTTATTGTGGGAAAGTAAGAATGAAGAAATGGCTCTGGAAGTCCTGTTGTTTGTAATCAAATTGATCTCTTCCAGGAAGGAGTTCCAGATTCAGGGGCGGTAGCTCTGTTTCCAGCACACATCTTACACTGGAAGCCAGCAGTTTCATTGCTTCAGAGGAGAGTAGCCATTGTATCATACCATAACTACGGAGAGTGAACAGCCTGTCCCTCAGGTAACTTGGTCCACTGCCATGTGAGGCATTAAAGTTGGAGATCAAAATCTTGAATTCGACCTGGATTTCCCTGGGGAGCCAGTGAAGAAAACAGGATTGAGCGGATGGGTCCCTCAAAGGCTTGTGTTGCTGAGCATATGGTTGATTATGTTCTGAACCAAATTTAGCTTCAGATACTATCTGCAGCACAGATAGCAAGGCCTATGGTTAAGATTGCCTGACAATTCCCATTAGCAGCTTATAACCATTTAGACTGAAATTTTCCATGTCTGGTGTTTGACTCGGGTATATATAAAAGTTACTGTTAAAGCACTTACGACATTTCCAAGAATGAGGTTAGGGGAAATATGTTGTTTTGTATGTAAAAGAAAATCGTAACTGTTTCATAAAGACCCTCTAGAGTCTAGAATCTCTGTGCTAAGGAGTAGCAACTTTACATTTGGCAGGGGATTGCTCTGGTGTCAGGGATATGCCTTTTGCCAAAATCTACCTAAATTTGTAGAGATTCCTTAGAGTTTGGCAGGTAAAATTTCTGAAGTGTCTGTCCTCACTGAGCAGGTTCAAGCCTCTCACAGCTCCTAGCACTGACCAGACTGTGCATGCACCATCCTCACTGAGCGAATGGGTATGCTCCTTCAGCCCAGCCCTGCAGGGACAGATAGCTTTTCCTGCAATTGCTCCTTTTGTCAGCCAGGGGCTGAAGTGATGCCAAGGAGCAGAACTGAGAGCAGGGAGCCTGCCTTTCCAGTGCTCTCAGTGCTCCTTCTGCTGGCATCCAGGCTGTGAAGATGAGAAAGAGAAACAGCCTGTCTCCAATGCAGAGGGGTGAGGAAAGGTGGTGGGGGGGACAAGGGCATAGGAGCCAGTGGAAGGGGTGGGGGAAGAAGAGGGAAAGAAGATGGGGAGGGGAGAGGGCATGGGGATGGGGGAGGGTAGGAGTGGGGGTGGGGCAAAGACAAGGGCAGGAGCTGGGACAGGGGCACAGGCAGGACTCAGGAGGAGAGGAGCAGGGTAGGAGCTGGGGAGATGGGATATGAACTGAAGCGGACACAGAGAACCTGGGGGGAGGGTGCAGTGGAGGGAGGGGGGCAGGACAGAAGGATCTGTAGCCACTAGAGAACACTCCCATCCAGACCTTCGAATTTAACACTTTGATGCTGAATATCTGCACTGTTATACTGTCTAACAAATAACCGTGGAAACCATCTGGCAAAGTGTGTCTCCACCCTCTACAGTAGCTGGGCCACAGAGAAAACAGCCTTCTACCACTACCAATGACATTATTAGCTTAAGTACCAGAGGACTGTGTGGTGGATCTACAGATCCCAACACTGCCAAGGATTGATGTGAGGGACCATTGATGGTTCCATGATCAAATTTTAATCATTGTCCCATTTTCAAAGTTTAAAACCAGGACATTTCATTCTGTGCAGTGAATTAGGCTGGGTTCCTGTGGCAAACACAGCGTGTGATCATGGGAGTGAAGGCTGATTCATAAAGCACACTGAATGTAGTGCCTAGCCATGACCAGGTGTCTGCCACAGTGCTGTATCCTATCTTTCTGTTTTTCCCCAGCAAATTGAGTTTCTTATCCTGGAATCACAACATGTTAATTTCACCCCAGTCGAGCCTCCCCTATCATCCCCACCTCAGCCAGTGCTGGAGCTATCAGCTGTATTGCTGGCTTGCTCATTTTTGAACAGCCTATAATGACCAGGGTAGAGCTGAAGGGTTTGGGCAAACTTGGATGCCATTTTCTCCTCCCATTTACAAGGCAGCCCACAGCCTTCAGTGTGAGAGACCCTGTAATAATACACTGGCCTTCCCTGGCCAGAGCAGTGATCCAAGTCTACGTTGGAGCCTGTGCATGTGTCTGAGTGTGTGTTTGTGTGAATGTGCACGTACATGGGCTTGAGCCTGTTTATATCACAGAACCTGTGCCTGGATCTGCCCATGTGACCTTGACTTTCCCCTTGGGTCCATCTTCCCAAGCACTGGAGGGTTTCATGCTCAAGTTTCACTCTGCCAAGTGGGCAGCATATTGGATTGATGCACCCTTAGCTCTTCTCCAAGTGCCTCCAGGAACTGCTGTAGAAGCAGTACCTTCTCTCTTAGCCCGTGGTGTGGGCGTCCACCATCTCCATCCATTCACCCACACTCAGGGTTGCTGGAACAATTTGCATAGTGGGGGTGCTGAGAGCCATTTAACCAAACTGTAAACCCTGGATATGATGGAAACCACTCAACTCAGTGGAGGCGGGAGTACCCTTAGTTCCAGCACCTATGCCCACACTGTTCTTATCTGTGCCCCTAAATGAGCGCTCTTTCCCTGGCCCATTTTTGGGCCTGGACCTCTTGTTTGCCATGAGCATTTGGTACCTTTATACCAGGGGTGGCCAACCTGTGGCTCTGGAGCCACATGCAGCTCTTCAGAAGTTAATATGCGGCTCCTTGTATAGGAGCTACAGGCGCCAACTTTCCAATGTGCCAGGGGGTGCTCACTGCTCAACCCCTGCTCTGCCACAGGCCCTGCCCCCAAGCCATCCCTTCCTGCCCCTTCCTCTGGGCCTGCCGTGCCCTTGCTCCTCCTCCCCCCGCCCCCGAGAGCTTCCTGCATGCCACGAAACAGGTGATCAAGAGGGGAGGGGAGGTGCTGATCAGTGGGGCTGCCGGTGGGTGAGAGGCGCTGGGAGCAGGAGGTGGGGAGCTGATGTGGGGGTGGGCTGCTGACGTATTGCTGAGCCTCTTTGGCAATGTATATTGGTAAATTCTGGCTCCTTCTCAGGCACAAGTTGGCCACCGTGCTTTATAATAACCTATCTCTAGCTCATGCAGACACGTTGCCCCAGTTGTCCTGTCTCAGCCTAGTCTCTTCCCTCTGAGAGAAGCAGGTTAGGTCTGGGCCCATGATTTCTCACTCATGTAGTCTTGTCCTGAAATGTGTTTTAGAATTTATGCAGAGCTGGACTGAGTGAATTTATATAGTTTAAACCCACACCTTTAAATCCTAGTCTAGGCAAAGCCTGACTGCAATTAGCAAGAAACTCACTGTTTAAGACAATTTGTTGGAACATCTTTACAACAGAAGCCTGGTGGGCCAAAGTTTCAGATCCATTAGTTTTATTCTTGTAATGTAGTTTATATATACAGAAATAGATACACACAGACACCTTTACATCACTGAATATTCATTTTGCTAGCTTACTGTGACAGATGTGAGACCTGGGAGTTCCAAAGACTACACTGAAAATGTGCCACACAAGTGTAGACTTTTAGAACAATAAGTGTTAAGCGGATTTCCTGGGAATACACAGAGGGAGATTAATGCAAATTCTCCAACTCCAGTTATAGAAAACCCCAGCCTTTTGAAGCTATGTTCTGCGGAGAGGGTCTTTGCTGCTGGATTACCTGTTCCCAGAGACTGGAGATCAAGAGCCCAAGCTATATAAAGAAATGATGGAACTGCCCAGTTTGTTGTTCTGGTTCTGAATCTGAGACCGTTATGAACTTGTAACTCCAGGGAAAACTCAGCTGTGGGTTTTGATGGACTGACACCTACCAGAGCCTGAGGTTGGAATTGGGGGTGAATTCTGGTAAGGTTACTGGCATGCGTGTAGTTTATTTTGTTGTTTTAATATGTTTTCTCTGTAGTGCTTTCACCTTAAGAATAAATGTGTGTGTTTATAAAGAACCATGAGGTAACTTGCAACTGCTGACATTTACACGGTTTGTAGTTTTGCAGAGAAAGCAAAGCACAGATGCTGACCTGTTTAGGCAGTCTGACTTGCTGGGAATATTACAATGTAAGGCAGAGAACTGTGTAGCCTGGAAAAACCCCTCAGAAGGGAGAGAGATGCAGATCTCTGCCCAAGAGAGGTGATGGTTGGAAGCTGGAAACCTTTAAGTGGGTGCCTTTGGTGAACCACGGAGGGGTAATAAAGTGCAGTCGTCCAGAAACTGTGACACTTATCATTTGAAAAGGTTGGATTGTTTTGCATCTTTTATCAGCCAGTATAGGTTTTACGTGGTTATCCAGTTAAAAAATATGTATCTGAAATAGCCAACTAGATCAGCATTTGTGAAAGAATTTTAGTGCTTGTAGATGTGAGAGAGTAATAGTGCTGGTTTGACTCATATGTTGTAGGAGTAGTTCCTCAGATCTGCCAGTTCATCATAACCCTTTTAACATGCTGAATTGTATTAACACGTAGGACTTCAGTTTTTGCTAGCATTTGTTAAGAGAAGATTTTCCTCCTGGGTGAAAAACAGCATCTTCAGCAACTACTTAAGCTGAATCATATTCTCAGAATTCTCATATTAATATACATTATTACATACTTTATACGTATGACAATGTTGCATTTAAAAAAGAAGCATTTGGATAATGGCTTTAGTACAGCAATTCAGCAATAATCCAAATCCAAAAAAGTACCTCATCCTGTTCTTTTGCGTTTGGCTGTATTGTATTTACATGATGTTTTCTCTGCTTTCTGTGTCTACTCAGGGCATTAAGATAAAGCTTGCAGTACTAGTGTACCAAGGCATGATCCTGTGTAATGTGAAAAGATTTTAGATGTCAGAAACTTTTTATATGAAACATGATCAAAAGTGTTCACTACAGCCTGAGTACAACACAAAGTTCCTGAAACTCACCTCTCCTTTTGTAATGACTAACACTAAGCTACTGGGGCCGGTTTCCCACCTGGCATTCCCGGTGCAGAGCTGGCCATATTCTGGCCCTTTCTTTTGTAATTTTCTTGTGTTATTTTACTAGTGACAGAAGTTAGATGGATAGGATAATAATTGTATGCAGTGTTGCTGCAGCCATGGATGTTAGAGAGACAAGGTGGACAAGGTAATATCCTTTACTGGACCAGCTTCTGTTAGAGAGAGAGAGACAGGCTTCTTCTAAGAGGTCTATGTAGCTTGAAAGGCTGTCTCTCTCAGTAACAGAAGTTGGTCCAATAACAGATATTACCTCACTCACCTTGTCTCTCTAGTGCACTGGTACTGACACAGATACAACTGCACTGCATAGTATAGCTCCATGACTTTGTGGAATAATTGTCAGTGTTATATTAAGTCTGTTAGCAAATTCTAATAATAATGTAGTGTATAATGCATGCAGTACTGTCTAGACCAAATGATTGTTTATGTATACTTTTCCCAAGTATTTCCTTATCTGTTCCTCATTGACTGTTATTTCTGCAGTTTATTATATTACTTCTTTGCTTTCTAAATGTACAAATGTCTTTTATTTTTCTTTCATTTTTGGAAAAAAGTTATTAAGAAGGTTGTAGCAGGGTGGTTCTGGGCTTGTCTCTAACTATGACTTCCTGGATCCCTATCAGCCTGGTTTCAGATATGAAAATAGTGGGCTTGGGGAGGCCGGCTAGAATCAAGGAAGTTGGTTCAATGAGTTGAAGAGCCCAGACTGAGAAGAACTGAGAGTTCTGGTTAGCTGGGATTCAATTATTCAGACTATGGTATGAAGTACTCGACTACTGAATGTGATAAAAGGTGGCAGAATCTGGCTCATAGTCAATGCATGGATACTGTATTTGCCAGATAAGCTTGTAAACCATTAATTTATTTCACAAAAAACTGTGCTATGGGACCAGTTTGAACTCAGCTGAACAATAAACAGCCCTTTTCCAGCATTACCTTGATTTTCTCAAATTGATAACATCTGTCAGAAAAGGGTATTGGAAGTGATACAGTGAGTTGTTCTGCAAAAATTCACATTCATCAATTGCAAGTGATACAATTTCATCTAGTATTTCAACTTCAAATTAAACACACTTGTCAGACAGATTTCCAGCATGGTGTGCTGTGAATTAGCAGCAAAATTTCCATGACCATAAAGAAGATACTGTCAGGTCGAATTCAGCCTTAAATTTTGGTTTTGTAAAAATAAGATTTTGTAACCACTAAAACCAATGGGAATATTTATGACTTTTTAAAATTCCAGTGGAAACAGTTTTTAAACAACAATAAAAACATTCCCCCCTTCCAGTGTTCGCAACTCACACTACAGCTTTGTGCTAGTGCACTGGAAGGAGAAAATGAAACAAACTAAAAACTGATTAAAAAAAGGAAACTTGGCTAGTCAATTTCTACAGTTTAAAGTAAGAGAAATGTGGAAAAAATGAAATAAAAATAAATAGTGAAGCGAAAATGTAATATTTGATACTTCTTTCATTCTGTATTATTAGTTTAGGCCTAGATCCTGCATTGTAGACTGCTGCATCCATGTGATGTCACTACTACAGTGATACCCCAGAGACGTCTAGGAGAGGCAGTGTGGCCTAGTGCATATAACATGGGATTTTTTTTTTATTAAACATTTTTTGTCAGAAAATGCCAATACATCAGAACAGGAAACATACTGGTTTTTGTCAAAACTAGAGAGAGAGAAAAACCACCCCAGAATAACCAGTAATAGCCTAGTGGTTAGGTGGGTACTCACATGGTATGTGGGAGACTTGAGTTCAGAGCAGAGACCCTAGATCTCCCACATCCCAGGTGAGTGCCCTAACCAGCAGGCTGTTTGAGGTGGTGATTTTGCTCTCTCTTTCTCTTGAGCTTCTGAGAATGAGGCTGTGTTTGTATGTGCTGTGTGCATTAGCTGGGGTTCTGTTAGACTTTGGTTTGGTTTTGTTACTTGCTGTTTCTTTGGTTTAGGGGTGTTGTTGATTTCTCCGCCCCTTTTCCTTGGCAGGAGATTCTCCATGGGTCCCCTTCAGATGGGTTTAGCATTTTGATCCACAAGCCTGGGGTTCAGTGTGTGCCTGCTGACTCCTGCACTGTGGAGGTGGTGTTGCTGAGTGTAGGTAAGGTTACTACTGGTGGCTGTACTAATGTAAAATCTGCCTCTTGACTGTGCAAATCTATAGTAATTTTCCTGGCCCAGGAGCAGTTTGTGAACTGTTTGGTAAAGGAGGAATTCTGGGTCAAGGAGTCTTTTGTTCAAGTTTTCCCCGTATTTAATCCTGCTACTAAAGTATTTTTTTCAAATGTGTGGTCCCATCCCCCCCTCCCCGTCCCCGTCTTCCTTCACAATGGGGCACTAGTGTCTGATCTCTGCCCTTATGGGAAGGTAGTTTCTGCCGCTAGGATGATTCTGTTAGGCTGCAAGAACCCAAACATGCGGCATATTATGTCATTCCAGTGCCAGGTTTATTTAGTTCTAAGTAACCCTGAACTGCCCTTGAACTTGGTTTTAAAGTACCCCATAGCTGGGGTGGATTGTACAGTGTTTGCTGACTCTGAAAAATGGAATGTTTCCTGTGTGGTGACCCTGGTCATTTGAGGGGATGCTGCCCATGCACTTCTGACTCAGACAACCCCGGTAAGAATGTGGGACCCCAGACAGTGGTGAGGGGGCTGGGACATCAAGGGACATGCAGGAGACAGAGCCTGCATCTGCACTGCCAGACTCTCTCGCCCCTACTCCGTTGCCGTATGTGTAGGGCCCTACCAAATTCACTATCCATTTTGGTAAATTTCATGATCATAGGATTTTAAAAAACTTAAATGTCCTGGTTTTCAATATTTAAACCTAAAATTTCACAGTGTTGTAACTGTGGGGGTCTCAACCCAAAAAAGGGTTGTGTGTGGGGGGGGCGAGGTTGCAAGGCTATTGTAGGGGAGTTGCAATATTGCCACCGTTACCTTTGCGCTGCTGCTGGCAGTGGCACTGCCTTCAGAGATGGTCTCCCAGCCAGCAGCTACAGAGCTTCCTGTGGCCGGGAGATGTTCACTGAGGTGGGTTTGACCTGGCCCCTGGTGCAACCCCTGTGACTTACAGAATTGGAGACCTATTTCCCTTCTTTGCTCTGATTATAAGATTTTATCCAGCACCTTACCTTTGACAACTGACTGAAGGACTGTCTGGATGCTCTCATATACCGTGATCAAACATATTGTATTCCTAACCATGTATTTTTGATAATTTGTTTTTAATTCATGATGTTTTTATTGTTAGCAAACTTTGTAATCTGGATGTGGGGCTTGTTTCAATGGACCAGCGAAAGGCCTTTGATAATGTTAACCGTAGTTATCTTCTTAAAATGTTGGACGCTTTTGGGATTAGGCCAGTGTTCTCTTATACTTCTTCACTGTACATAATGTTTGGTTTCATAGAGATGAACGGGGGGTTTAGCTGCTGCTTCCCAGTTCTCAGAGGCATTTGTCGGGGTGTCCTCGGTCTGAGATGCTGTATGCTGTTAGTTTGGAGCCATTCCTGCATGTCCCTCAAAGCCTTTCTGTGTAAGAGGTGCTGGATGCTTTCCCAGTTCACCTGTCAGCCTATGCTGATGATATCTCAGTTTTTATCATGTCTGACAATGATATGAAGGCACTTGGTGCTTGTTTACAAGGGTATGAACATCTTCTGCCTGCATTAACTGGGCTAGGAGCAATTCGATCTTACTGGGCTCTGGGCAGTGCAGTGGTCCCCCTTTGTTGCCCCAATTATTGCAATGGGATTAAGGTATTGGGGGTCTTTTTTGGATCTGGACAATATATATTAGGGAACTGGGAAGGGGCTGAGGAGAAGGTGCAAGGCCGCCTGCAGAAACAAGGTGGCACAGGAACAAAGCAGAAGTTAAAAAGTTTAATCAATTTTTTTGAAAATTGTGAGAAAATAATTATCCTAAAATGTTTAAAATTAAATCTCAATTAAGCACCAAAAAATTTTATAAAACCTCTTCAAAATGGTGCCCCTTTCCATGATGCTTGTTGTATGATCACATTTCTAACAAGCACAATGATTAAATACATTGTTCCTCTTCCCTAGTACTGTAGATGGGCTAGTTGCACAGAGTGTAACAATTGCCCAGTACAGCCCTGCAAATGGTCTAGTTTAGGTGTCATGCAATCTTCCCTGACCAATCCTTGGCGCTCACTAAACATCAGAGCTGTCAGCAACCAGGGCGCTTCACTGTGCTGTTTGCCAGGGAGTCCTTCTAGTCTCAAAAATACTAAAATCAGCTCCCCTAAAAAAAACCCCTCCCAGTATAACACAATAATACAAAAAGGATGGGGCAAGACTCAAGTATTTGTTTAAACACTAACAATCACTCATGTGATGTCTGCATTGATACAGATAGAATCAGGTCTGAGTGGACGTTTTTATGCTGACCATCCACTAATCACCTGGGAGAATAGAAGGCACTGCTTTTCCCTTTGGAGACACAGTCCTCTATGGAATTGATGATTATTTTAAAATTTGAAACCGCTGTTCCTGTTCAGAAACTGAGCTGGGTCTTAAATTATATTTTGAAGAAATGGAACAGAATTTCTCTAAAGTTCAATTAGGTCAGAAATACCACAAGGATATTTTTCTTGTAACAGTCTTATACATTTAAGTCACCTAGCCATTTGCAATCAGAGCAGGCAGGCAAGAGGGACAGCAACAATATATATTTGCATCACGTCCATGCCCACGAATACAAATAAGCACCCAAAGACAGCTGCGGAAGGTTCCTTCCGCTAAAAAACTTTTTTTTTTTTAAGTTACCACTTGTTGTGCCCTGCTTTGATGTTGCTGCAATTAGATGAAGGAGGTCAGGGGCTCATTGATTTAGTCAGCAAGGTGGCAACCTTTCACCTCTGGTCTGTTCAGCGATTGCTGTACTCTGACTCCTCCTCACCTGGATGTCCCTTGCCTTCTCCCTTCTTTTTGCTGGGGGGATGGGCTTTGACTCTCACTTATTTTTGTTGGCACCTGGTCGATTACAGAGCCTAGATTTGCCTCCATTCTATAATGGTCCTTTTAACAACGGGTGACTTTTGCATAGTGTGTGGCCTGACCAGGTGTTTACCAGTTCATGGCTCCTGTTTTTTAACCCAGTTTTCCCCCACCAAAGCTTTGTTCTCCAGAAGCCTGTTTTCTGCCTGTTCTGAGGTTGGGTTGACCAAGCCACCCCAGTTGATAGTTCCTAGTCTGTCAAGCTGGAAGTTAGTGACATCTCTTGCTGCTCACACTAAAATCTGGTCTCTACGTTTCCTAATAAGGTCCTCTCTGAATTCCAGGTGGCACACCTTCAGCAGACTCCTCAAGATTTGCATGGATTGTACTTCCATGGGGAGCGGGGTTGTGGTCCCTTCCCTAGTTGTCTCTCCTTCCCTGGATAAGATCCTGGTGGAAGTAGGCAGATTGTTGCCATAGACGGGTTTGGTGAATGTTCCTTTTGAAACCATGACCAAAAAGCAGCTCCGTGGTCTGTGTGGCATTAAGCTACCCTCTCTGATCTGCCTGATACTGCCTGGAGGATGTCTCTGTCTCTGGGTGAGTTTGTTGCTAGCTTGAAGGCTATAGTACAATCCTTCTCTTCCTAAGCACTCTGGTGACTTACAGTGGAGGGTCCTGCTTAGCATCCTAACCACAAGCACCAACTTTCATTTTTTCAGGTGGGTGCTCCACCCCAAGGCCCCTCCCCCACCCTGTCCCTTCCCCCAAGACGCCACCCTTGCACCGCCTCTTCCTGCTCCCTCCCTGAGCCCCCACCCTTGCTCCTCCTCTTCCCACCCCACCCGCTTCCCCCCCAGGGCCTTCCATCCACCGCCAAACAGCTGGGGTAGAGCAGTGTGGTGTGCTCGGACAGTTCCATGCACTGATCTTGGCCCAGCTGCAGACTGATTACACTTTTTATAAATCGACTTGCAACCTGGATGCTTGTCAGTTGACTTGGTGTGTTAACAATACTTTGTGTGAACTTGGTCATGATGATACTTTAGTGATCCATGTTTAATGTTCACTTAAAACGACTTTTGATTATTTTATTCATATCTTTTTGTGTATATATTGTAATTCCATAACATTTTAAATAGTTTTTTTAAGTGACTGCATGTGAATAAAGTAGGACTGTCAATTAATCGCAGTTAATGCACGTGATTAACTAAAACAAATTAGTCTCACTTAAAAAATTAATCGGGATTAATCGCACTGTTAAACAATAGAATACCAATTGAAATTTATTATATATTTCTTGGATTTTTTCTACATTTTCAAATATATTGATTTCAATTACAGCACAGAATACAAAGTTTACAGTGCTCACTTTATATTATTTTTATTACAAAAATTTGCACTGTAAAAATGATAAACAAAAGAAATAGTATTTTTCAATTCACCTCATACAAGTACTGTAGTGTAATCTCTTTATCATTAAAGTGCAACTTACACATGTAGTTTTTTTGTTACATAACTGTACTCAAAAACAAAGCAAAGTAAAACTTTAGAGACTACAAGTCCACTCAGTTCCAATTCTTGTCCAGCCAATTGCTAAAAGAAACAAATTTGTTTACATTTGCAGGAGATAATGCTGCCCATTTCTTAATACAATGTCCCATAAAAGTGAGAACAGGTGTTCGCTAGGCACTGTTGTAGCTGGCGTCACAAGATATTTACATGCCAGATGCACTAAAGATTCATATGCCTCTTCATGATTCGGCCATTGTTCCAGAGGACATGCTTCCATGCTGATGATGCTTGTTAAAAAAATAATGCGCTAATTAAATTTGTGACTGATCTCTTTGGGGGAGAATTGTATGTTTTCTGCTCTGTTTTACCCGCATTCTGCCATATATTTCGTGTTATAGCAGTCTCGGATGATGACTCAGCACATGTTGTTCATTTTAAGAACACTTTCACTGCATATCTGACAAAATCCAAAGAAGATACCAATGTGAAATTTTTAAGAATAGCTACAGCACTTGACCCAAGGTTTAAGAATTTGAAGTGCCTTCCAAAATCTGAGAGGGACGAGATGTGGAGTATGCTTTCAGAAGTCTTAAAAGAGCAACAATCTGATGCGGAAACTACAGAACCCAAACCACTAAAACAGAAAATCAATCTTCTGCTGGTGGCATCTGACTCAGATGATGAAAATGAGCATGTGTTAGTCCACACTGCTTTGGATTGTTATCGAGCAGAACCTGAATGGGGTGGTTGAATCATCAAGGGACATATGAGTCTTTAGCACATCTGGCATATAAATATCTTGCGATGCTGTCTATATCTTGCAATGCCGTCTACAACAGTGCCAAGCAAATGCCTGTTCTCACTTTCAGGTGACACTGTAAACAAGAAGCAGGCAGCATTATCTCCTGCAAATGTAAACAAACTTGTCTGTCTGAGTGACTGGCTGAACAAGAAATAGGACTGATTGGACTTGCAGGGTCTAAAGTTTTACAATGTTTTATTTTTGAATGCAGATTTTTTTTAACATAATTCTACATTCGTAAATTCAACTTTCATGTTTAAGAGATTGCACTATAGTACTCATATTAGGTGAATTGAAAAATACTATTTCTTTTGTTTATTACAGTGCAAATATTTGCAATAAAAATAAATATAAAGTGAGCACTGTACACTTTGTATTGTGTGTTGTAATTGAAATCAATATATTTGAAAATGTAGAAGACATCAAAAAATTTAAATAAATGATATTCTATTATTAACAGCGTGATTAATTGCAATTAATTTTTGTAATCACTTGACAGCACTAGAATAAAGGTATTTTTCATGTCAGCTCTCTCTCTTGTGTTTTCAGAATTTTTTTTTAAAAGCCTCAATTTTGTTCTAAACAACAACATATTTTAAAACCTCACCATTTTTCACAAAACAGAATTCTTGTTTTCAGACCAGCCAGACATTAGACTGGAATTCAGAAGATGTGGGTTCTTTTCCCAGCTCTGCCGCTAGTCTGCTGGGTGACCTTGGGCAAGTCACTTCACCTCTCTGTTTCCCCCATCTGTAAAATGAGGATAATGCTACTGACCTCCTTTGTAAAGCACTGTGAGATCCAGGGATGAAAAGAGCTGTACAACAGCTAGGTATTATTATTTTTACTGGGTTTCCTGCAGCCACAGCAGGGCACACATGCAGATCATAATGCAGGATTGGGGTGATAGATAGGGAAAGCTGTACTTATGTGGGGCTTGATCCTGTTAGGTGCTGAGCATCCTGACTTCCAATCTGACTACACTGGAAATTGATGGTGCTCAGCACATTTCCAGACTGGGCCCCAACACAGAGTAACTCTATTAGAGTCATTACCACTAGGGACACAAGTGCCCTTTTGGGGGACCACAAGGACCTCTTGGTCCTCTCCCCCAGCCCCCAGGCAGTGGGTGAGAAGCAGCGGTGCCTATCAAGGGCAGGCCCATGACAGTTTATCACCTGCACTGACAGAACTGAAAGTCAACAAAGTTTCCTCCAATTTACCTCAGTGCAGCTGAAAGTGGAATTTGGCCTTTTATATTTATATTTTCTAATCTGTTAACGTCCCTGTAATCCCACAACTAACTACACGGCATATGAGCAAATGCACAGCCCCTAGCCATAACCGGTGATAAACCCATACACACTTGGGAGGGACTCAGACGCAATGGTGCGGGGAGCCATATAAGCACCTAGATAGGTACATGGTACCTATACAGGAAGTCTACCTTAAAATAATAGCAACCTCTACATCGTCCAGCATTATAATCTGGAATGGGTGACCTGGGTCAAATCATATTCCTTGACTCCATTTTTAATGAGTAAGGCTCTTGCCTTGTCAGTAATTCCATGGCAGTCCTGTAATCAGCGTGGCTGTTTTAAAAAGCTGCCAGTGACAAGCATATGGCAAAGCACATACATGCTGTTTATCTCCCACAGACTATAAGCCTGTTGACACATACAGTGCTGCAGGTTTTGTCTACACTAGCACTTTTGTTGGCAAAACTTTTGTTGTCCAGGAGTATGGGAAAAACGCACCCCCTGACTGACAAAATTTCACCGACAAACGTGCCAGTGTGCACAGTGCTATGTCAGTGGGAGAGTGTCTCCCACCAACATAGCTACCACCGCATGTTGGGAGGGGTGTAATTATGCTGGGGAGAGAGCATAGGCTACTCAGGAGACCTGACAGCGGCACAGCTTCAGCAGTATAACTGTGCCGCTCCATGGTCTGTAACGTTGACACAGCCATAGCCTATGTCATGCAACGTCAAATGTTCAGAGGATGAGCTAATTAAAAGACCGTCTACAGCCACCATAAAAAATGTGATGTTGTAAAACAGGCATAAAAAACACCCTATGACATAACCATAAGTGAATCATTGAAAAGAAACGTTCAGAGTCCCCAGGTGATGAGATGCAAATGATCTTTTTCCTGTCATCAACTGTTATTTACTCTAATGTGCAAACAATGAACAGAAGCTTTTAGCTGAATGGAGTGATTCACACTTTAAAGAGTTTTCCAACCTCACTGAGTAAAAGTCCTTGCACAAAGTGCAATTCAGAGCATTAGCAGTTATACTTCATAACACCTGAGGCACCTTTCATTAGGCTGGAAACCTAGGATCTTTCCCTTTACTGAATCCCCTGAAGAAGAGCGCTGTGTAGCTCGAAAGCTTGTCTCTCTCTCACCAACAGAAGTTGGTCCAATAAAAGATATTTCCTCACCGACCTTGTTTCATTAAAGTGGGGCGCTTGTCTCCTTAACACACACTATCAGTCTGGTCATTTACAGCAGATTATATGCACCAGCAGACTCACCCTGAATGTGATTTAAAGCATATTCAAATGAGCCTGGCTATACCAATAAATAGAATGTATCAGCCTAGCTGGTAATTATTTCCAAGGCAGGATGGAAAATTTTTCACATTAATCATGACTATTAAGTGCTTGAAGAATAGCTGCTCAATATGGTCTCCTGTAATTAGCACCAATGTATGTGAATGAGAATCATGTATGCCAACAGTCACCCTATTACTTTACAAATAAAGCCATTAAAAACCAACTCAGAGGGAGGCAATTTTGCTTATCTGGCATGTAGTTTAGAAATTATAGTGAGGAGGCTGAAAACAATAATAATGAGGAATGTGATCTGTTGTGTTACCACTCTGAAGGTCACTCAAAGACAGCTAGTTCATGTGATGTTACCAGTAGCGTATGTTTACATTCTGCTTCAGACTCAACAATATCAAGGCTATCATGTTTTGGATGATGTTTTAATGGGTGCAAGGAAGTTTTTATTTGTCTGTAGCAGTCCCATAAAACTATGAGAAGAGCCATGTGACTTCTAGTCCTCTTTGTTATGTCATTGCCCCTTCACTGGGGCCAGGATTTCACCCTTAGTTTCTAGGTGATTGCAGTAATTTGTACCGGAAGCTATATTTAAAAATGAGCTGTGTTGTTAAGTACAAAGCCTCGATATTCTGTGTCTGATAAATCACAGATAAGGCCTTGCACACATTGGATGCAACTGAATAATAATGGCCACCCACTGAAATACTAACAGCTACTTTCTTCAACTCTCCTGATTTTCTTTCCATGGCATACCTCAGGGGAACTAATGAGATCACCACGCAAAGTAGTTTGGCTGCAGGGATCACATTCCTTGCCCAGACAAAAATCACGCCTGCGAATTTACAGGGCAATGTTCCAACACTTACCATGTCATGCAATGCTGCCACAGGCTTCAGAATTGGTGCAACTTTGGCATAGTATCACTATGGCAGATCTCCAGGGCTGGCCTCTGAGAGTGGTCTGGATAGACAGAGAAAAAGGAAAGAGGGGGAGATAGGAAACAGACCCAAAGGAAGCAGGCAACATCTGTATTAAGTGAACAGGAAATGTTTAGGTAACCAGGCTAATTAAGACGGCTTCACAACACACTTTTGAGGCAGGTGAGGAATAGTAGCCGCAAACAGGAAAGGCTTATGCTGATGGGATGGACAGAATACTTTTTTACAGGTGGGTTGTGGGCCTGCTGTGGAAAAAGCTGGGTTTTGTCTCCAAAATGTACTATTTTAGGCACTAATTGAAGATTCATTCTGGCATGTAAAATGAACTTTTAAAATGTTTGCTGTAGCAGTTTAACATTTAAAAATGTTGTAGGCCTATCTGAAAGATTAGTGGTGAGCTGAAACTGGAGGAAATTAAGACAGAAGACAAGCTTTTATTTCAGATGGCTGGTTTGAAAAAAAACCTCTTTCAGTTCTGGAAACTGTGCTTAATAGTATTTCTTCATTATTGCCATGGGAACAACCAATGGTAGATAAAGAATGTTAATAGATACACAGAATGATAAAGTGTGTTAATCCCTTGGACATATTCTAATTTAGGTAATTGCTTTCTGCCCATCTGAATTCCTCGTACAGTTCTAATTGGATACAATGTATTTCCCTAAAGTGTGGTGGTGTGTTTTATTGTGCGCCTGGTAGCTACACGCTGGGTTACTCTTCAGGGTAGCTGCATTTCAGAGGTGGATGAAGTGATTGTGTAATGCTGACAGACCCCGGTCATCAGCAGGTGGGATTGAACCTGGGACCTCAGTGCATGAGCTTTTACTGCATGAGCTGAAAGCCAACTGGCTGCTAGCTAAGGCTGTAGAGCAAACTCATTAATCTCTCTGTAAGTGGTCTCGGTGCCACTAGATGGGACAGAACACCACACCCAGGAGGTGTGTGGGTTACACTTGCACTTAAGTGCGTCTCTTTTGTTTGGATATATGTCGCTGGTTCCAGGGGTGTTCAGCATGTATGGGATGGACGGGCTCTCTCAGACCAGCAGAAATCTCAAAACAAAAGAAAATGTCTAAGGCCTGGTCTACACTGGGTGTGGGTGGGCAGGATTGATCTAAGTTATGCAACTTCAGCTACATGAACAACGTAGCTGAAGTCAACGTACTTAGATCGACTTACTGTGGTGACTTCACCGTGGGGAGTTGACTGCTGCTGCTCCCCCTTCGACTCTGCCTGTGCCTCTCGCAGCGGTGGAGTACAGGAGTTGACGGGAGAGCTCTCCAGGGTTGATTTATTGCGTCTAGACTAGACACGATAAATCGACCCCCGCTGGATCAATCGCTGCCCGCCAACCCAATGGGTAGTGTAGACATACCCTAAGTGTTCGCACTGTACATAGCGTATCAATGATACAAGGCACTTGGAGGCTCTTTCAGGATGAAAGGTGCAATGTAAATGTCCAGTATTGTGGCCAGAATTGCAGTCATTGTACCCCAACAGTTAGTACCTGATGGCATCTGAGAGAGCATCGTTGTGCCCTTTTCTAACTAGTGGGACAGACTGTGCAATCCACTGAGCATAAGCCATATAAAGTGGCCTTAAAGCCACCAGAGAGGGCCCGTGGAGAATTTCTCCTGTGAAGAAACTCTCTGCTGGTGGATAGCAGAGAAAAACAAGTTTGCTGCCTCCTATGTCAGCTGGCCCAGCATAAAATAAAGGAGGGGGCATATGAGGGGCTTTTGGGGAATGGGGGATGGTCAGGACAAGGGGTGGGGTGGACAGGATGGCAGAAGAGAAACTTGCAAATAAATGGCTCTCTGCAGCCATGCAGCGTGGCCATAGTGAAGCTGGCCTATAGTGTGGTGTGTCTTAATACCAGCATGTGGTAGCTGTTGAATTTGACAGGGTGAGCTCTGTGGTGTCATTTTAAATATGTGAAGAATGACTCACACTCTACCTCCCAGGGATGGCTGCTTCCCACAGTTCTGGTCCTGAAAGCCCCAGTGGGGCATGCCTTTGTAGCTGCAGTATCTGATGGTGGGGGCAGAAGGGCAACATTCCTTCTCCACAGAACAGACAGAGTGTTGCTTCTTAAGGCTCCAGTGCCTTTGAAAGTGGACAGAAAGCACACTGTGACAGAGGGCCCTTTGAACAGAGCCAGATACAGCCCTCACTGACCGAGCATCCCAGTGCTGCACGCTCCCCATTTCCCACTCTGACTGAAAGATCAGCTGTAGATTCCTTCCTGCTGAATGTGACTGGAAGGCAAGGTCATAAGCCAGAGTTTTGCATGAGGGCAGACCTCATGGCTTTACATCTGTGTGTGAGAGGCTCCAAGCACAGGTCTAGGAAAGCTTAGTTTCATTACATCAACCAGAGCTAGTGCAAGCTCAAAGGCTGTGCAAACCAGGCCGTCACACATAGCACCCCCTGGACTCCTCACTCATTATGTCAACCATGAACAAGAAGAATACAGCGAGACCAGGGAAGCTGAAGTGCTGAGCTGAAAGGACCCAGCACCACAGTATAAGTAGGTATCAACTGGAGAGAGCAAGCTGCTAACAACTTGAGGGCAGGGACTGATGGCCACAACTCTCTTTCTTTGGAGCTCAGAGCAGGAGAGCTGGTGGGGTGCTGCAAACAGACGGAGGCTGCTTCTGGCAGTTCATGGCTTCAGGGAGAGGTAGGAATCATAGAGTAGGGCAGCCTAGACATGCGTCATATGTGCTCTGAAAATTGGCAGGACTCTTGCAACAGGATGGGAAACGGCGACACTTACAGGGCATATTGAGCTGCTCAGCAAATGTACGGGGGGCCACTTATAGACTGCTTTCTAGTTCTTGAGTTATGGTGGGCTCTAACAAACAGTATTTTCAATAGTAAATAAAGGTAACCTTGTTGGAACCAGTAATATCTCTAGACCTACCATGAACTTATTAAGTGCACTCGTACTGTATCTCAACAAAAAAAATCATTAGCAGATTAAATTAAAATATTTAAAACATCCACAACAGAGTCAACTGTGTAGGCTCAGCCTGACACTCAACCCAGCCTGGGCCGAGAGGGTCAAAAACCAGGTTGTCCAAGTCAAAACAGGATTGTCTGTGCAAAACCAGCTTGGTGGCATTTCTAACTCTGTGTGTCATGTTTTGTAGTTGATAACAAAACATTCTATATGGGGCACAGGGAGGAGAGGAATCTTGTTGGTTAAAGCCAGCGAATACATGAAATTCCTCTTGTTGAAAAAGCCTGTTTGTTTGTTTGACAGAGTCTATCTAATGTCCTTGCTCAGGATAGGATATAAGATTGATTGAGGCAGGAGGGAGATACATTCTGCTTACAACTGGAGTTGGCCCAACAAGACAGAGATGCTATATTCTTAGATTATGCCTCTCACAGGAAAAGGCATTGTGGGGATGTACGCTTTCTTTAAACTATAGAGGCAAGAAGGTAAGAGGGGAGCTGTGGCAAAGTGTGTTCAGGTGCTCTACAGTAAAAGCAGAGAGGTGTTTATTTCCCTTATGCTAATAGAGTGCCTTTGTCAGTGTTAGAGTAGCAATTTGTGTGACGCTTTACCATTGTGATATGACAGGAACATTTCGGATTCTTTTTTTGTTTTTTGCCCCAGACAGCCTCAGACATCCAAGCCTACACTCTTCCTTTCAGGCTCAGTAACTGCTCCGTTAAAGAGTTTGAAATAAGGGAGCTTTTAAGCAAGAAGCGAGGTCAGCCTCAGTGAGGTCTGACAAGCTTTCAGCCACCCCACTACCTCTGGGCTACTGTTTGTGCCTTTTAATTCCCTGCCCCACTCTGCACCTGAAAATGAATATAGAATATAACTCTTTGGTGAGAGAAGGGTAAGAGAGATCCTCTGAGCACCACAATACGGTCAATTCCTAGTGAGTACTCACCAGCAGCTCACCAGCTATGGCATACTCCTACCCTCCTTTCTCTCATGACATGGCTGCTACTATTGAGCAAGGAAAGTATTGCAAGGACCCTGACTGCATGGAATGGTTTGGTCCAATACTTGCCCTGCAATGGTTTAGCATTTCCACACAGCTACTCTGTCTTTACAGAACCATCTTAATGTGCCCAAGCACTGCACACTTTACAATTGTACCAGTGCATTCTGGGACTGAGGAACAATCTACACCAAGGGTCGGCAACCTTTCAGAAGTGGTGGGCTCAGTCTTCATTTATTCACTCTCATTTAAGGTTTTTCATGCCAGTAATACATTTTAATGTTTTTAGAAAGTCTCTTTCTATAAGTCTATAATATATAACTAAACTATTGTACGTAAAGTAAATAAGGTTTTTAAAATGTTTAAGAAGCTTCATTTAAAATTAAAATAAAATGCAGAGCTCCCCGAACCGGTGGCCAGGACCTGAGCAGTGTGAGTGCCACTGAAAATGAGCTTGTGTGCCACCTTCAGCACACGTGCCATAGGTTGCCTACCCCTGATCTACACCAATATCTCCAGCATGGTTGCTGGGAGAAAGGGAATTTCCCAATGTAACTATGCTGTGATACAGTGTTCTGAGAATCACCCAAATCGGTGAAGATGAAATGCGTCTGGCTTCCTAAACCCGCTGAGAAGAAATTATTGTAACTTTAGCTAGATTTTCAGCTTGCTCCAGGTTTTGCAAAGGACCATTACAGTCAACACTTCTAAAATATCTAGGGCAGCTGTTGGGTGGTGATCTAAGACATTGGTACTAGTGTTATAAAGCTCAAGTCTTTTCAAATAGTGGTTTCTTGTGATCCATTTTTACCTAGTGTAGACATGATTTGGGGCTGGTAGACCAAAAATTAAGAGTCACAAATCTGTCCTTACCTTGGGCCTCCTACTTTTAATCACATTGTCATGATGCATAAATGCACAGAGCATCTTACCAGGAGGCATTTATTAAGGAGAACAAATACAAACTACAAACACAAACAGGCTTCCACTCAGGTTGAGTTCCAGCCTTGTCTCCTTTGTTCACCAGGGACCACATCCTGCCTGAAATTCTATAGCGCATTCAGTGACACCTAGTTGCTGATTGACACACTACAGTAAATACAACATTACACACATAGGACTTTTAAATGATACTGTACTGACTTATTTATTTTAAGAGGAAGATTGTTTTAGAAAAAGAAGCTCAATGAATATGTGCATTGTATAAATTCAGATTTCACTTAATTTTGTTTCTAGATAAGAAGGTTAATTAGAGGTTTGTTAGAAATGCAGGAAGGTGGGGTTTAACGCTTGACTACAGAGGGAAATTGACCGGCACAGCTAGGCCAGAATAGCTTAATCTATTGTAGGTACACTGGTCAATTTTCCCATGTAGAGAAGCCCTAGGGCCTAAGATTTAGCAGGAAAGGTCAGTTATTCAGGGCCAGATGATCTTTGCGAGTTTTATAATTCCTATGGGAGGAAATCCATTGTCATAACTGCAAAAAATTAGGGCTTGTCCACACGACAGTTTAGTGCATGGCAAGCTTTGGTTTAAATTTTCAGCACTCCAGTGTGCCATGTACTGACTGTCTGTGTGAACCTTGCTGCTGCAGCCAGGAACTTTTAGTGTACAGCAGCAGTGCCCACACGACCAGTTAGTGCGCAGCCTATTAGAGTGCTATAGATTTACACCTGAGCTTGCTGCCCACTAACTCACCATTACAGACATGCCATTCAATTGTGTGAATAGTGAGTAATTGCTTTGAGCTTTGTAAGCCAAAAGAAGGTTAAGATCTTTTTCATAAACTCTCCCCAACAAATTCCTCAAGGAATGAATGTCCTTCCCCTAGTGATTTACCAGAGTGGGCACTTTGCTGCTTCTGCACAATCACGTGGCTATCTGGAAGGTCTTCCCAGAATATTTTGAAAGTACTTTGATCAGGGAATGGATGGTCTGAGAGGATTTTGCAGTGGTTCCCACAGGAAGTGGTGGGCTGAGCTCAGTGACAGGCTTTCCAGGTACAAAGTAAAGTGGTCCACTGTGCCCAAAATATTCTTACCTGACAAAGAACAGGAAACAGCGATGCTGGAGAATTTTTAGGGAGAGGGGGATTTGCTGAAAGCCATTGAACCAAACGGTAACCCCTCCCAGCTCCAGTACCCCTAACAGTAAATGGGCTTGTATGTTAAAATGGTGGAAAGGGCATTGGGTTTTAGTTTCACTCTTCTTTGGATTTTCCTTTCTCACTCCATAAGCTCCCAAATTCTTGTCTGCAAGAGGGATTTTGCCTCAGGTAGGACTGGTTTAACCAATACCATGAATGCCTGTCACTTCACATGCATACTTGACACCGCACATCAAACTGAGTAAGGTATTTGGGCCCAATTCTGCAAGATACTGACCACTCTCAATTCCTATGGGTGCAATCAGGTTGTGGTGGGTCCAGGTATGAAACAAAGTGCTATTTGTAGATTGCCACCAGGTAACGGTACAAGGAAGTCTAAGATAAAATGATGGTGGGGCGGGGAGGAATACTTTTCTGCCATTTTAGACCATCTTTTTCTATCTTTAAATAAAACACAACAACATGTTGATGTGAGAAACATACTGTAAAATGTAGTTATGATAAAGAGCTTTATGCGGAGGATTACATGTGTTAAATCTCAAGATATTGAAACCTCTGGTCATAGCTATGCTAGGGGATTGGTCTGATGTGGAGACAGGCAAGAGATTCAGGCATTACAGGAAGAACTGGCATAACCAGAGCAGGGCCGCCCAGAGGATTCAGGGGGCCTGGGGCAAAGCGGGGGAGCTGCGGCACTTGTACTCACCCGGCGGCGGTCTGGGTCTTCAGTGACGGGGGGGCCCTTCAGTTGCTCTGTATCTTTGGCAGCACTGAAGGGCCCCCCACTGCCGAAATGCCACCAAAGATGAGGTCTGCCACCGGGCCAGCGCTCGCGGGGCATTTCGGCGGCCAGGGGACCTTTCAGTCACTCTGTGTCTTTGGCAGCACTGAAGGGCCCCCAGCAGGCCAAAATGCCACTGAAGACCCAGACCACCGCCGGGCCAGGGCTCGCGGGGCCCTGGGGAAAATTGCCCCACTTGTCCCCCCCTGGGTGGCCCTGAAACAGAGCAGAAAGGGAAAACAAACTGAAATTAGATTTAAATCTACTTAGCTTGTAAGATCTGTGAGGCAGAGACTGTCTTTGTCTTTTTATTCTGTATGTACAGCAGCTGGCACAATGGAGTCCTGGGCCATGACTGGAATTCCTAGGAGCTGGTACCACAACACAAATTTTTATTATAATTTTGAGGTTTTACACTTTGTGATTCATCATTTTTATTGCAGTTAGCTAAATTTTTAAATGTTTTTCCATGTCGGACCATGGTAAAGATAATTGGTTTGGTGCTGTCATATGATTTTTTTCCACAGTACAGGGTTTCTGAAGTCATTTTGGACTCTTCAGCTGTTGAGCCAATGGAGTTACAGTGGCATAGACTGGTGTAACAGGAGATGAATCAGGCCGTAAATTTATACAATTGTTGGGGCATGAACCAAGTATCAAGGATGCCTCTGAGTATATAAATCATTCTATATCTCTAACTGCAGATTTTCAGAATCTATTATTATACTTAATATATATTATAGTAGTTCCCAGAGGCCCCAGTCCAGCCTGAGGCTCCATAGTGCTGGTGCTGTAAAACCAAAAAGGAAGAGACAGTCCCTGCCTCAAAGCATTTAGTCTACTTAAAGACAAGTGGCAACAAATGCAATGCCTTGTTTGCACACAGCTGTGCACCCATTTAATTTAAATAGATTTCTAAACAGATTTACTTAAACCGTTGCAGACCCCTATATAAACAGTCTTATTTCAATTTAAGAAGGGCATATTTCTTTATACCTAAAACATGCTCTTGATGGATTTAAGCTAACCAATAGAAAAAGATTTATAATTAATTAGGGCTGTGCAGGAATCAGAATGTTCACTTTAGGGATAGTTTCTTCCATTCTGGAATGGAAGGAAAACAATTTTTTTTTTAAAAAAATTTCCCACAAACCAAAATTCTGAAACAGGTCAAATAAAATAAATAAATAAAATTCAGGTCAAATAAAATGTTTCATTTTGTCAAAATCAAAATGTTTCATTCCAATTTTGATTTTTTTTCATTTAATATTATATTTTATAATGTAAAATAAAAAAATTGAGACAAATTCATTCTGATACTGGGGAAATGAAACATTTCCACCTTATCATTAATATTTTATTTCAATTTTGGTTTCAAAGTGAATTTTCATCACGGGCACCATGTTTTCATCATGAAATGTTTGACTTCCAAGGAATCGGCATTTTCTGACAGAAAACCATTGCATCAGGAAATTTCTGACCCTCTCAAATATTGATTTGAATGTCTGTACAGCCTCTTATCAGTCTAGCTAATTGCATTTTAAGTCATACTGTGGCTTGTAGACAACCCCTAAACAAAAACTAACTGGCATGGGGGCGGGAGGACAAGGGTCATTGGTTGGCACACCATTACATATAAAAGTGATGTGCACTGCCTGATGGTTGTGAATATTTAACACCATAAATAGGGCCCTACCAAATTCACAGTCCATTTTGGTAAATTTCATGGTCATACAATTTTTAAACTCTTAAATGTCCTGGTTTCAGATATTTAAATCTGAAATTTCACGGTGTAGTAACCGTGGGGGTCCCAATGCAAAAGGCGTCCATGCAGGGGTCGCAAGGCAATGTGTGTATGGGGGTGGGGGTCGCAATAGTGCCACCCTTACTTCTGCACAGCTGTTGGCGGTGGCACTGCCATCAGAGCTGGGCTCCCAGCCAGCAGCTGCAAAGCTTCCTGCACCTGGAAGAGGTTAACTGAGGTGGGTCTAACCCAGCTCCAGAAGCAGCCTGGGGTGGGGAAGAGAAAGTCCCATCCCCCCTAGTCTGGCCAAGACTAACATCTGGAGTCTGGCATGCAGTAGGAGCTCCCAGGTGGGCCCAGTGCTCGGTGTTAAGGAGGCCTGGGACTGGCTGTGTGTGTGCGGGGGGAGGATCATGGCACTCCGTGTAGTCGCTCACAGCACTCACCCATAAAGCCAGCCCTGCTCCCTAACAAAAGTGACAACTCCCCCATACCATGCCACTCTCACTTCTACCTTGCTGCTGGCAATGGTGCTACCTTCAAAGCTGGGCATGCACCCAGCAGCCGCCACTCTCCAGCCATCCAGCTCTGAAGGTAGCACAGACATAGGTGCTGACTCCCTGGGTGCTCCAGGGTTGGAGCACCCACAAGGAAAAAATGATGGGTGCAGAAAGGGGTGGGGGTGGGGCAAGGGTGTGGCCTTGAGGGAAAGGGTGGAGTGTGGATGGTGCCTGAGGCAGAGCAGCCTCTAGCACAATGAGAAGTTGGCACCTGGGAGCACAGAAGGGCGGGCAGCAATACTGCAACCCTCCTACAAGAGCCACGTTTCATGGGGAAGACCAGATTTCATGGTCTGTGACATGTTTTTCATGGCTGTGAATTTGGTAGGGCCCTAGCTATAAATAAGCAAATAGATATCAGTAAACCTCACTGGCCACCTGCCTCCAATGCAGGCCCACCGACAGCAATTCCGGGCCTGGGACCAGGGCCATGTCAAGGGGTGAGGGGGTGGGGCCCAGGGTGTACATGACAAATCTGTCACGTCCGGGACTGACCATGCTGGCTGGCCAATCGTGCTCGCCCGTGAGGCCCCCCAAAGTGCGGGGCTGGAGTGGTCACATGTGCCTAGGAGCCCTGCAGCCCATCCGTGTGATTTAAAAGGGCCTGAAGCTCCCAGCTGTCATCACTGCAACTGTGGCAGTGGCAGTGGCCTGGGCCCCCTGGGCCCTTTTAAATCGACCGGGTCCTGGGCAATTGTCCCCTTGTCCCCCGCCACCCCCCCGCCCCCGCTGCCTCCCTCGGTGGGCCTGCTCCAATGTCTTGATGATCTGCTCAGGAAGCTACTGATGCCATCCACTAAATATCAGAAATCTGAAGTGCAGGTAGGTCTGAGCAAAGTTTTACTGCCAAATAATAATGGCGCAGAACTTTGAGAGGGTAAGAGCAACACATCCCATATTACTGTATGTTATGTTGTTCCAGGCAGGTGCACACACTGTTCAACAGCTAACGACGCTCATAACAATCAGTTTGCCAGGATTAGCAGCTCTAAGATAGAAGTCACTTATGTATCATAGGAAGCAAAGGTGAACAGTCAGTGAAGACTCCAGATGTGATACAGTTACAAAGGTGACTATTCAGTGACATCTACTGCAACTGTCACCATGAAACAATGAGATTGGTTTGTTGGGAAGAGTCCTTTTTACATTTGGTTTTTAAATATGCTTGTTAATTAAGTGTTAATAAAAGAAAAGAAGTAATAGAACTGGTCTGATCCTTTCAGCAGCTAAGTAGAGTGCAAGCTTCTTCCTAGGCAATTCTGCTAATTAGAGCTGATTGAAGCATTTATTCAGAACAAATGCTTCAATCAACGGAGCTCTTGAATCGTTCATGAGCCAGTTCTGATTTCTGTGAATTGACTGGTTATTCTTAAAGGTGCATGGGAACAAAGCTGAGCCTGTGGGCTGTTCATGAAGTGCTCACTTCAGTTAGTGATTCTTCATGCTGTGCGATAGGTCACCCAAGTCACATGGCATTCTGTCTGCTCCCTCAATGGGACACTGGCACTCCTTAACAGGAGAACGAAAACCAATATATCTCATGCCTTGGGTACAAATAATCATCCAAGCTACAAACTTTTGGGATTCAAAAGCAAACCAGATATTCTAAGGCCTTGGCTACACTGGCACTTTACAGCGCTGAAAAAACACCCCCGTGAGCGCTGCAAGATACAGCGCTGTAAAGCCTCAGTGTAATCAGTGCTGCAGCGCTGGAAGCGCGGCTCCCAGTGCTACAAGCTACACCCATAGAGGATGTGGTTTACGTGAGCTCTCTCCCAGCGCTGGCGCTCCGACCACACTCACACTGCAGCACTTTGAAATTTCAAGTGTAGCCATACCCTTATATTCATGAGCATCAAAATATCTGACCTTGTGACTTAGCAGGGCAAACTTGTCACTTGTTTCTCATGAAAAAGTTGACATTTTTCTTTGCTCTCTTAAACTAGCTCCACTGCCAGTTCTCCAAGCCATGCTCTTGAGTGGCAGTACAGTACATCAGCCTTGAATTGTCCCACACTATATGCTGGTTTTATGATATGGAATAAAAGAGGCCAAGAGATCAATAAATTAATTTTCACTTGTGTCCCAAATCTGAATTTGATCCCCCATTTTCAGAGGCGGAAGGTGATTTGCTAATCCGGTATAACACCTGAACACCACTGGGACTGTTTTAATAAGTTTGTCACTTTCATTATGACTGAATAAAGCAGGATACCCTTTGTTAAAACATATATCCCTGCAGATGAATAGTCCTCTCTGCCTGTATGAGTGGTTTACAGTGCACCTCTTTTCCAGCTACTTTCTGGTCATATTCCTTGTGAGTTGACATTTTCCAGGGTCAGCCTTTAACCCAAAAGGTAACTATTTTATTTTTTTAAGTGTGAGCTAAATCAGTTGATCCATGTTTTAGTTATGAAAAAATGAGAACAAAAATATGTAAAAAGCCAAATGGCTCTGGATCAAGGAACTTGTAAAAATCCCCAGGGAAGCCAACAATCCCCACGCCAAATAGCTCTGGATTTCTTTTATTGTTAATAAATAAAGGAAACTAAGAGCCAAAATATAATGTTAAAGTAGCATTACATTGAAGTAATCAAGCACTCAAAATCAGTAAATCCTCAAAGAGTGAAGATTGCTCCCACAACTTTAACCTGACTTCAGTGTATATGTTGTATTTTCTTGTCTTGTTTTTCAACCTTAATGTGTTACCAGTGCTCTTGGTATTAATGTAAAAAATACAATAGAAGTCAATGAGAGTTTTGCCCTTGGCTCTAGTTTGGAGCAGTATTGGAGCCAAAATAAAAGAATGCACAGCATGGCTGACCAAGCACTGTAGGAGCATCCTTCCCTGCTGGCCTCCCTGAAGTTTTAGGATTTCTGAACATTAATGTTGCATATATGCTGGCGGGTTTAGCATTTATCAAGTTAGGGGCCGCATTTGTTTAAACAAACAAAATTACACCGACTTTTTCACTAAATTTAAGGAAAATGGGTACGTTAAATTTTGAGCCTATTGCCCTTGACAATATCTCTTCAAGTCTTTTTACACAGAAAAGGAAAATGAAACATGTTGGGATCATCCCCTTAGAGCCGAGGTGGGCAAACTTTTTGGCCTGAGGGCCACATCTGGGAATAGAAATTGTATGGCGGGCCATGAATGCTCATAAAATTGGGGTTGAGATGCGGGAGGTGGTGAGGGCTTTGGTTGGGGTTGCAGGCTCCAGGGTGGGGCCAGAAATGAGGAGTTCAGGATGCGGGAGGGGGCTCCGGGCTGGAAGGATGTGGGGGTGTGGGCTCCATCTGGGGGTGCAAGCTCTGGGGGTGGGTCTGGATATGAGAGGTTGGGGTGCAGGAGGGTGCTCCAGGCTGGGACCAAGGGGTTCAGTGGGCAGGAGGGGTATAAGGGCTGGAGCAGGGGCACAGGGAAAGGCTCACTGGATCCGGGCAGCACTTACCTCAAGCAGCTCCCAGAAGCAGCAGCATGTCCCTCCTCCGGCTCCTCCAGGAGGCTCTGCACACTGCCCCATCTGCAGGCACTGCCCCTTCAGCTCCCATTGGCTGTGGTTCCCAGCCAATGGGAGCTGTGGGGGCAGCTCTTGGGGCGGAGGCAGCATATAGAGTGGAGCCCCCTGACTGTCCCTATGCATAGGAACCAGAGGAGGGACATGATGCTGTTTTCGGGAGCCACATGGAGCAGTCCCTGACCCAGTTTCCCTGCTGGAGCGCTGGAGTGGGGCCATGCCATTGCTTCTGGGAGCCACGTGGAGCAGCGCCTGACCTTGCTCTCCAGCTGGCACTCAAGGGCTGGATTAAAACGGCTGGTGGGCCAGATCCGGCCCACAGGCCATCGTTTGCCCACCCCTGCCCTAGAGATTGATAGCATAGTTTGTGTGGAAAAGCTGATTCTCTCTTAGTCAGTTATTGACCATCCCATCCGAACACGTGATCCTTCATCAGGGCCGTCTCCAGGGTTTTTGCCGCCCCCAAGCAGCAAAAAGGAGAGGGAAAAAAAAGCCACAATCGCAATCTGCAGCTCTACTGCCGCCACTTCAGTCTTCAGCAGCAATTCAGTGGCTGGTCCTTCTCTCTGAGAGGGAGTGAGGGACCCGCTGCCGCCAAAGACCTGGATGTGCAGCCCCTCACTGTTGGCCACCCCAAGCAGCTGCTTGCTGGGCTGGTGCCTGGAGCCAGCCCTGTCCCTCATCCCATTAGTGCTGGTATGACCAGATGTAAAATAAAAACACAATGTTCTGTTACTCTTGCAGGCTCCTAAACAGGGGCAGCTACAGGCCCCAGCACACCAAGCACATGCTTGGGGCGGCAAGCTGCGGGGGGGGGGCTCTGCCGGCGCTGCAGCCTTCGGCGGCTTGCCTGCGGGAGGTCTGCTGGTTCCGCGGCTTTGGTGGACCTCCCGCAGGCAAGCCTCCGAACGCAGCCTGCCTGCCATGCTTGGGGCGGCAAAATGCCTAGAGCCGCCCTTGCTCCTAAAGATCAGGGGAATTACTCATACACCCTCAACTCAAAGGTTCTGATGTGATCTCAGCAGTATCATTACTGCTCTCATGCTGTATAATTTGGTTACCCCACTGTAGTCCCCTGACATGCTGAAAACATGATTTGTTTTGGTCTGGCAATATAGACAGACTGAACTATCTTTTAATCGTGACTATAAACTATGATATGTTCCTCCATGCATAGTATGCAACTGCTGTTGGGACAAGAATCTATCTGGTCTACATTACAAGATTGTATCATGCTTTAATTGCATCAAGGGAGTAGAGTGCTGTAAGAAGATCTCCTAACATGGTAGCATGTACAGGATGAAGGCAGGACCATGGCTGATGAAGTCTGAATTCCACAGTCTGGGCTAAGATTCTAATTCTTAGCACTATTTTATGACCTCCATATTGTTGATAATTATTATCCAGGGAGGAAAAGAACTGCTTACCAAAAATAAATTTTAGTGTCCTGGACATATACTAGTAATATATATGCTAAGGGGCTGTCCATGAATTATATAACATATAGTTTGTTGATTTTCAAGACTCACCCATCCCTTGTAATACTTTGTAACACTGAAACAAACATGCAAAATTGAGGACCCACCTATTCCCTAATGCATTATGTGATTTATGGACAGTCCCTAAAATAGAAGTAAATCATGTTGTAAGCTAAAAGAAACAATACATTTTCATACATCCAAAGAATTAATACATATTAAATAAGTAAAGTATCACATACACATTTACTGCAACAGGATCAATATTCCAATTAACATTCACTTACTGTAAGTATTTTATACAGGTAATAGAAATATTAGCCCTCCAAAGAGTTTAGAACCGGTCTTATCTATTCTTTTCTCCGGACAAGACCAATCTCCCGTGTCTCACTGGGTGTGTATGTCTGGCAGCAGCTGATAAAATTACTTTTTACAAACAAGCTCCATGCAACAACAGCAGTGGTATCAGCCTTTTCTATAGTCTCACTATGGACAAAGCAACGATGAGCCAAAATTCCACAATGAGACTAATAAAAACACACTTGAACTGGTACAAGAAATTCTGTTCCTGTACTAGTGACCTTGAAAAATATCTTACTGGAGCTTTCAAATTGTTTCTATATATATATATAAAAAGGAGAGGGAAAAAAAAGCCACAATCGCAATCTGCAGCTCTACTGCCGCCACTTCAGTCTTCAGCAGCAATTCAGTGGCTGGTCCTTCTCTCTGAGAGGGAGTGAGGGACCCGCTGCCGCCAAAGACCTGGATGTGCAGCCCCTCACTGTTGGCCACCCCAAGCAGCTGCTTGCTGGGCTGGTGCCTGGAGCCAGCCCTGTCCCTCATCCCATTAGTGCTGGTATGACCAGATGAGAGAGAGAGAGAGTATTAAAACTAATAACATATTCCCTGTAAAGATATATTCTGGATAACAGTGATGACAATATTCTTCAATCAGTGCCACAGCTACTGATAAGAAACCATAATACTCTGCAACAGGAAAGCATCTAGCTACCTTTTGATCTTAGTTTCAGCCTTACACATGTTTAATTTCTGTTTCATGTTATCAACCTATTGCAGAGCCTGGTCCAGTGTGGTACTGAATTCTCTCAACTTCACAGGATCAGGCCCTCAAAGATCAGAGTCTTAGGCAGCAGCCAAGCTGACATACCTTTAGAAACCAAGGCAGAAAGAAATGCTCTCTTCCAAACGATCTTGCTTGCACTCCACTGCTATGAAGAGCAGGAGGGAGTGTTTAATTACTAATTAGGACAGAGTTCAAGAATTTCAGCAAGAGGAAAACCACAAAATGATTAAAAGGTGCAAGACTGGTCTATTTCTTTAATGGCCAGGCCAGGTCTGCTGAACTGGAAAGCTTAGGAAAGCTATCAGAACAACATAATACAGAGCCATTAGTAATCTGTGTCAGGTAAACTAAATTCCATGTCTCAGAAACATGCCCATTCTTAATAACCAAACTTGTTTCCATTTTAGAGATTTTTTGTTTGTTTCTTTTTATTTTGATGTGCTGAGTACAATGTGCATGATTACTAAGATACATAGAAAACAAGCACAGTTCATGTTATTTACAAAGCCTTTGAAATGAGGGATTCTTTGTAAGCTACCATCACAAATGCAGAAAACAAGCCAGGGTTATACCTTGGTTGAGGTTTTCAAAAGCACCTAAGTGACTTAGGAGTACAAATGTCATAGTCCTAAATCACTAACTCATCTAGGTGATTTTGAAAATCCTACCCATTCTCTTTGAGAAGGCAGAGCTCCCAAGCTATGGGCAAGATCTTGCCCTGTGTTCCATATACAACACACTGGTGGGGAGCTGAAGGGCCAGGAAGCAACCCATGCAGCATAAGGGCAAGATGGACCACTAAATACTCTCTTGAATACAAGGAGGTGAGCCCAGCTAATGCACCCGCTAGTTCTTCAAGCTGTCAAGGAGGCATAGTCATTGGGAATATAGCTAGACCCCAGTTTACATGCTTTAGTTAGCAGCAGGGGTGTGTGTATGTGTGTGTGTCATTTTAAGAACCTCCACACACAAAGGAGCTGGAGACCGTCCTTCATATTCTTACCAACCACTGCAATATAGACATGGACAGTGCTTAATTTGCCCCGGCACCTCTAGGCTTGGCAGTTCATAGCCCCTGCACCTCTGGGCTTCCGCCCAGCAGCCACTACTCCCTGGCAGCCCAGTTCTGAAAGCAGTGCTACCTTCAGAGGTGGATGCCCAGCCAGCAGCCGCTGCTCTCCGTTCACCCAGCGTGAGCCCCTGTACCTCTTTAATTACAAATTAAGCACTGGGCAAAGATGACAGCCATTTTACAAAATGGAAGGACAAAGTAATGTATATGCTAAAGGTGGTAGAGCTAAAGTTGTGGCAAAAGTAGGAGATCTTCATTCCACACAGCTGAATGTGGAAGGTGGGAAATGGGGGCTGAGTTGTGAGGGAAATGCACACAGCTGGAGGGTGAGCAGGGGCATAGTAGAAGGGAATCTCCTTCCTGTATTAGGAGAGTGAATGGAGGAGGGTAAATTGGAGAAGATCATTGGGGAATAAGGGGCGAAGTTAACAGGAAGATCGGTGTAAAACAGGGAGAGCTGCGTGACCCATGTGTGCCATATAACTCAGCAAAGGCGAACACACTAGCTGAGAGTTAAAATAGGGTTTGGTTTAAATGCTCCACTTTAATGACATTAATTTTAAATTTTGCTTGTAAACTCTTGCCAAAGGATACATTTTCACTAAAGTAACACTGCTCCAGATCACCATCTTGTGGTGATGAAAGATATGCAGTAAAACTAAGCTTCATAGTAGCTCTTTCCTTTATTATTGTGATTGGTTTGGGCCCATCATTATAAAATATCATCACCTCTCTCCCCTACCCCTCTTGCTGCTGGCATCTGCATGGAAATGCAGTGCACTGGGGAGCTTTTGGCTCTTTAACAGGGAGAAACAAAGAACACGCTCAGCTTTTAATGGCGCAGCAGGCTGACAAATCGCAACCATCCCCCTTTTGCAGGGTGAATGCTGTACAGGTTCAATCTGTGCAAATCTCTGAAGGGTAGGACACTAGCCATGGAGTCAGATCACCTTTGACTGGCTGAAAAAAAATATGGGGGAAACAGGGTGAGGGTTCCCCTCAATGAACCAGGATTTCTGGCACCATCTTATTTGGGGGGAGGGTTTCAAGGGAGTATTAATTTCGTAAGCTGCGCCCCTGCCAGGATCTATTAGAGGACCCCCAACAGCCTACCCTTCTTCTGCATGGAGTTAGGAGCCATTCCATAGGACTGCATCATCACTTGAACATATAAAACAAGAGTGGAAACAAAATCTAGAATACGCACTGTAGAAAAAAACTCATGGGCTGCTCCCGTAGGGATGGACTGACGATGCTAAGAGGCCCCTCTCTGATCTCTGTTTGCATGCTTTCTGGACCTCCTGGCTCCATTATGTACCTCTGGCTAAGGTGTCATGCTGTAATTCTCTCTGTGTCATTTGTTTGGATTTTATTTATTAATGTTTCTAATGTTGGCATTGGCCAGCCCCCTTTTTAGTCCCTTTTTTATGTAAATGTAGCTCTGGCTGCAAATGATAGCCACATAGACTCATAGACTCATAGGTCAGAAGGGACCAATATGATCATCTAGTCTGACCTCCTGCACAAGGCAGGCCACAGAATCCTACCCATCCACTTTTATAACAACCCCTAACCCAGGACTGAGTTATTGAAATCCTCAAAATTGGTTTGAAGACCTCAAGCTGCAGAGAATCCACCAGCAAGCGACCCATGCCCCACGCTGCAGGGGAAGGCGAAAAACCTGCACCACCCAGAGAACTTTCTCCAAACTCATTCCTTGAAAGGAGAAGCTGCTAAACAAAACAGCCCCAAACTGGGCTGGAAATCGCATCAGAACACACTGTCTCATGCATTTTCCAACTTTCCCTGAGTTTGGAAATGCTGCCAGGCAAGGCTTTCTTGCGGTGCTCTAATGATGGTCAAGGCCAGGAAGCGGAGAGAATAATTACAAAGCAGGACATTTTATTAAAGTGAAAACAAACAAAGAAACAAACAATATGAACAAAAACTTTTTGAACCACAAAAAAAGCTTCCACTTGATTAGAATTTTAGGGTTCGATCTTACCTTATCCAAAAAAGGTTTGTGATATTTTATATCCATTTTTATTGGTATGGGAAGGCCCATTAAAATAAGCAGGAAGGCCCAGATTTTCCAAAAGTGGCCATTAAATTGGGTTGTATCCATCACTGGTTGCCCAGTTTGAAATATATTAGGTCTGATTTTCATAAGTGCTGAAGCCCCATAGCTGCCATTGAATACATTTAGAGGTGTACGTATTCAGAAGCTCTGAAAAATGAGGCCAAAGGTATCTCAGAGTCAGACACTCAAAATAAGTGGCCATTGCTGAAGATCAGAGGCATAATTTGTTATAGAGGGACAGGAGCAGTTCCCCTCCACGCCCCATACCTCAACTTTTCTTAGGTCTATATGCTCCATCGTATCATCTGCTTTCCCCCACCCCCATCCCAAGACTTTGATATAATTTAATCACATGTAATGTCCTATAAACTGACAACTTTGCCCTCTCCCTGAGAATTTTTCTGAAATGACGACCTTGCTGAGGATTTCAGCCTAAACATACCCTAATGGATACGTACTTTTCCACAGTGCATACTGTAGCTGTGCACTGTACCTTGCAGAAAATAGTTTCAGTGGAGGCTGTATGACAACACAAGAGCTTTAAACAATAGTACAAGCTTTGTTATGACACACGCAATGTGAACCTCTTTAGTCAGGAGGTGAGGATTCTACTGTACTGCCAGGAGAGAGGGGGTAAAAGTGAGTTCATTCCAGACACTCGGCATACAAAACAAACACACATGCACGCACCTGCTGGTAACGTGAGCCTGTCATCACCCTGCCTACTGTGTGGGTGCCCTCATGCTGGCGTGCCAGCCATGACCTTCAAAAATGGCAAGCAACGTTCAAAAACAAGATGAAACTGGGAGGAGAGAAAAGAGATGAGCCTTCCAGACTCACATGACACAACACTACAGGCATGATCAAAGTGCAGGACTGCTGAACTCTGACTGCTTGTTTAGTCACAGAAGCTTGTTCTTTGAGGCTTTGTTTATTCTGTGAACTAGCGTATGTGATTGGTTTGGGGTTTTTTGATAAACTATGTTTTACTCATCTTTGTAGTAACTTCTTTGGTAGGCACTACAGTATCTGAAAGAGAATCATGCCACCAATGCACCATGTAATACTTACACTAATCAAATAGGAACTAATAAACCAGGAAGTAACCCTCCTTTGTTACATAAACCATTGGAATCTGAAAAAGTTACTCACAAGAAAATAAAGATATCTGCTGCCTTGCAAATATCAAAAAAATCCTGGTACCTACAAGCTTAAATTCAATATGTAGCTCGTGGTAAAGTTATGTGGCATGTGCATGTCTGGGATCGGTTATTTTCATTGAAACCAGAAAAGCCACTGTATAAGGCAATCATTAACTAAGACACTTTGTTCCCACACTGGGTACTGTACATGCAACAAAATACATGCTGGACAAGGACATTTATATAAAACATGTTTTTGCTTAAAGTGTCTTGTAGCCATGTTGAGTCTTTGGGAAGAAGAGACCATCAGAGATAGTGATGCTTTTCACTGACCTTGCAAATAACGTTGAATATTCAAGCTTTCGGGCCAGTTTACCAGAAAAGCTTAGTTTACAAAAGATAGACAGACCTCTTTGTGTTTTCCAGTAGCACCTACAAATGTCAGCCAAGGCTGAGGCCTCATTGTACTCGTACACAGAACAGAAGACAATCCCTGCCCTACAAACGTGCAGTGAAACAATGTAGCAATGGAAAAGGAGGTTGCTACTGACAAGCCTTTTTCCTCCTTTCCTTCCCTTACTCTCCCATAATCTACTGGACAGAAGCTGACTCCTAAACCCCTCTTCACCACCTTCTACATGGAGCCAGAGTCCCCGCCATTCCCAGGGCATGATCTCTTAAAGGCCCCAGATCTCTCCATGAGGGCACTGAATGTGGAGGGCAGCAGCAAGAGGCAGGGGAGCCTAGTCAGAAAAAGAGTTTCTGCAGGAGCAATGCTAGAACACATCCTACTGCCTGCCACATGGAGAGAGAGTTCCTGATCCCCTAGAAGTGGCTTGTTGAAAACTCCAGTTCTCCTCAGGAGGGCGGGAGAAAAGGTAGCAACAGCAGAGGAGACACTTTAGTGCCTCAGAAGCCCCGGCCCTCAACCAGGAGCACATCTGTTAAGGGGGAATTGTCTGGCGTCTAATCTTCAATTTAGCCCTTGTGTTGGGAGCTTTAGCCATTTTATTTTTGTCACTGTCTTCATGCTTGGTTTGGCGTCCTTTTTGTGGTGTCCAGTTTTTGATTGGTTAATGTTTATGTAATCCTGCCGAGCAATTGAGCAAAGGCGTGAAACCCAGACAAAAGAGCGGGAAAGGGTCACATGATCTTAAGTAATCTGCCTGGTAAAAGGACATGCTATAAGGGGCTGACGTAGTGTGACAGCTTCCTGCGTTTGAGCTGCGTGATTCTTCAAAGGAACATCAGCCACCTACCGGCAATTCATATGGTGACCTGCACCGGACATCTGTGGTTCCTGATCCCTGGTGGTATAGTCCTGGAGGTTCCCTGACCATGCTTCCCTTTCTCTGCAACAGAGGCAGAAGTGAACTGTTCCCATCCAGCCTGTGGTCATTGAACTGTAACATTAAGACTGTTTGTTTGGTAGCCCATTTATTCTAGTTGGGGTCTGGGCTTAATGCCCATTTGTTTGGTAAACCACTGTGCTGTTTTATATCTGTTGTTTTATATCTGTTTAATATCTGTATATCTTTCTTGTTAATAAATCCTTTCGTAGTTCACCTTGTAAATATCTTTAAGTATCTTGTTTCCACGTGACTATAGGTGGTAGACCCTAATTTGGGGAAATCTAACTTGTTTTGGAAGGAGAGGTCCTTAAACATTTCCCTTTTAGTTTTCTTCTGGTACTACTTGTTTCTACTTGAATAGTAATAATTATAATAAATAGTGTCAAAGTAAATCATATGTCAAAAGTCAACACTGTCAGACAAGCCCCACTCCTTTAATCTACCCAAGGTATCCATATAAACCTGTCATGTACAGGGACTCTATCTAATATATATTACATATGTAATCACCATTGCCATAGTAACTGAGTTCCTCACAACCTATAATGTAGTCATCTTCACAACGTACCTGTGAGTTCGGGATTATCCCCATTTTACAGATAAAGTGAAGAGACAAAATAACTCGCTCAAGGTTACACACACACTGGAAGTCAGTGGCAGAACAGGGGATTGACACCACTTGTCCTGAGTCCCAGGTTAGGGACAAGTTAGACTATCCTTCCTCTTTAAAAGTCCTGCGTCTTTGAGGATGGAGACAACAGAATGCAAATAGGAGACCAAGGGACTGAAATATGGAAATGTCAGAGAAGACTCAGACTGAAAATTCCTTTTGCTTGTACATTTAAATAAAAACCTGCTGTTGAACCAATGTAATTAGTCTTGGAAGGATTAGATTTTTTAATCAGTAAATGTCGATGTCACCACACACACACACGAAAAAATATTTCCATCAATAAAAATTTACAGCTAGGCAAAGTGAGAAACGTGCTGCTTGAGAACTGATTAGAGTTTGGTTTAGAGAGATTTACTTTGTATATTTTGACCTGTGATGTTGACCATTTGTGTTTTAACAGTTATAAAGCTATCAACTTGCAACATCTACGTCATTAAATAATTATTCTCTGACCTCCTCCTATAATTTCCCACAACTATGACAATTTACATAAAGATGAAAATAAATTATTTGAAATAAACTTTGCTATTACCCATCAAAACTATCAAAAAATAAACTCTAAATCTGCAAGCCTAAACATAATATGGCATGCCTCCCTGCATGACAGAGTCAGAAATCATTTTCCTTCAGAAGAATACAAATTCCCTTCAGAAAAACCTCTGTTCAATGCCCCAGTTTGTTTCCATTTTAGCAGGCTGGCCTGACAGACATCAATGTCTCTACAGGTTCATCACAGCAACCAAGCAGAGGAATAGGACGCAGCTTCAGTGGAAAATTTATGCTATGGACAAAAAGTGCAAGTAATTGACTTGCATGAAGCAGACCAAGGCCTGGATTCACAAAGGGACTTAGGTGTTGGGCTACTTCTAGGGTGCCTAGAAAATCATTGGAATAGCAATGGGATCTAAAAGCCTGAGTGAGGTACCTTGGCTCTCTAGTCAATGAATAGGGAGAAATAGGCACCTAAGAATATGACCCACCAAAGTTCCTCCTCCTCCCACCCCACCCCACCCCACCCCACCAGGCCAGCTGTTTTGTGGAGTTAGGCAGCCTTTGAGCTTGCTTACTGGGTCAGGTCCCACAGATGAGCTAGGCATTCTGCTGCCTACTTCACCGCCTTTGTGCATGACACTGAGGCTTAGGTGGGAGATAGGTGTCTAACTCTAGAGTTTAGGCACCTAAATACCCTTGTGGATCCAGGCCAGAGAGAATGTTGGTGGTGTCTTAAGGAAGCCAGCTAATACTCCATTCCAAAAGGCAGCATGAGACATGAGTGTGTGCTCACATAGCGTAAACAGGTGAAAACCATAAAAGCTTTCCCCAAAATCTCAGTCTCAGCTAGCGCCTCTGATCATCTGCATACATAAATACCACATTGGTTGAGCACTGTGTGAAGTATATGCCAAGATTCAGACAGATTCTTGTGCACACATTTGCATAGATGACTCTTTTGAAAATCGTTCCTGAAAAGTGTGATTCTACTTTGAAAAATAACTATGGATGACACTGTGGCATTCCATGACTATTTCATTCCCTTCAGGTCAATTCTGCTTAGTTCATGAATTAAAATGCAGTTTTTTCTAAATGCTAACAGTGTGTATTCATCCTGTGAGAAACGTTGTGCTTTTCTTCTGCTTTATAGTGTCTCAGTTGGCACCTGTGAAATGAGATGTTTGTTTGGCTATACAAGGAATACTGGGGTGACTAAGAGCCGTGCAAAAACTAAAATTCTAGTATGGTGGCCTACCTGAAGTGCAGCTTTAAAACAGAAATGTGCAGAATCAGGAGAAAGAATCAGGAAAAGGACTTGTTCCTCACAACTCCATTAGCAGGAAGACCATGGGAAAGAATCACAATGGAACATGGCAAACAGGACACACCTATATAATAATTAATATTTTTAGATGTATTGAAATAGTACTCAGGCTCTAATGGAATCCCACCCTACAAGATGCCTCTCTGCAGATGCTGAATGCTGGTGCTTTGGGTCTGCACATCTTGCAGCACCCTACAAAATCAAACCTTAAGTCTGGGATTTTGAGAGGGGGCCTAAGGGACCCAGCTCCCATTGAATTTCAATAGTATTTGAGCTCTAATTCCGTTAGACTCCCTTGAAAATTCTAGCCTAATCTACTAAAAGAGGCATTCAAGGGAGATGGTTGTCACCATTACTGTATATTTAAAAATTGTTCAGACATGATGTTGGTGGGAATGGGACAGAGAGAATTCCTGCAAAACAGAGACCTGTCACATCACACTTGACCCATTTGGCCCAACTCTTTATTGATTCTGTGATAAGGACCTCAGTGCATTCAAGGGACGTATGTAATAAAATGGTTTATTGCATCATTGTTTCACAATATGCCTGTTTGGCTTGCAACCTTAACAGAACAAAAAAGTTATGGGGCAGTTATATATACTATTTAAACATTAGCTGTGGTAAAACTGACAACCAACAGCAACATTATATCTAGCAACAAAGACATAGTAACCATTAATGTACAAATATAGATTATTTTCCCTGTAACAGTAAAGGACTGAAGAAGAAATGTATTTCCAGGACAAACATTAAAGTAAAAGTGAGCACATATCATGCTTCTTGCTTTTAGTTTTAGAGAATATCAAAAATGTAAAGGGAATTTACTTGGAATTGGGCCTCACCACACTAAAAGCAGTAGTACTATTGCAGGCTACTTCTTCTATCTTATCACATATACTTCTAAATAGATAATGGGCCTGATCCTGCACAGGCCACCCAGAGAATTCAGGGGGCCTGAGGCAAAGAAATTTTGGGAGCCCCTTCTATAAAAAAATTGCAATACTATATTCTCCTGGGGGCCCTTGCGGGGCCCAGGGCAAATTGCCCCACTTGCTCCCTCCCCCTACGGGCACCCCTGGGAAAAATAAACCTTCTGCATCTCGGCACAAACCCAGTTTTGAGAAAACTTCTTTACAAGGTATCACTGGTTCTGAGCATCAGCTAGTGCTAAAAGGCACTAAAACTCATTAAAATGATTGGACAAATATTTTCCATCAAAACTTTTTCTGGATCGAAAACTAGAGGTTTTTAAAAAGCAGAAAAAAATCACAGACAATGTCTGCTTTCCTTCAAAATTTGTTGTGGCTTTTTTTAATTGAAAAGCTGAAAATAGTCTGCCAAAACCTGAACATGGTTTGAGGTTTCAGAAGTGTGTGGCCAAATATTTGCTGCTTGCTGTGTCTGATTGTTAAAAGAACCATTAAAAAAATTCTGCTTAAAAAAAATACAAAACTTTTGAACCACCTCAGCTTGTAACCAAACACCTGAGCCCATCCAGGCAGAGATTTTTCTCTGCTGGCTTCCTTGACTCATATCTGTCTCCATAACTTTGGGCTCATTTAGGTTAGAACATAAGAACAGCCATACTGGATCAAACCAAAGGCCATCCAGCCCAGTATCCTGTCTACTGACAATGGCCAATGCCAAGTGCCCCAGGTGGAGTGAACCTAACAGGTAAAGATCAAGTGATCTCTCACCTGCCATCTATCTCCACTCTCTGACAAACAGAGGCTAGGGACACCATTCCTTACCCATCCTGGCTAATAGCCATTAATGGACTTAATCTCCATGCATTTATCTGTTTCCTTGAGACTGGCTCCATGGGGTCCCTCACAAACTGAAGATGGTTACTGTGGGTTTGTCTTTAGTATAGCTTATGTACATAGTCCACGAACTGAGCATTTGAGCTTGTTCCAGAATCTGGGATAAGCCTATGTTATCAAAACTGAAATGCTCAAAATAGCACATGCATGTGAATGGACACAGGGTGTTAAAATTAAATTAATCCAGGGGTTTTCAAACTGGAGGTCAGAAGGTTATTACTGGGGGTCATGAGCTGTCAGCCTTCACCTCAAACCCCGCTTTGCCTCCACCATTTATAATAGTGTTAAGTATATAAAAAGTGTTTTCAATTTATAAGGGGAGGGGGGCGCACTCAGAGGTTTGCTATGTGAAAGGGGTCACCAGGACAAAAGTTTGAGAACCACTGAATTAACGTCTCTGAAGCCTCAGGGAATGCAGGGGAGAGAGGTCTCCCTTGGTAAGGTTGGGAAGGATATTGCTCTTCTCATGTGATCCCTCCCCCCAATTTTAATGAAGCTACCCTCCCCTGACATGAATCTCCCTATGGCACTGAAATTACATATAGACCATAATTCAGCATTTGAGAAGTGAAAGGGATGGTAGCCCTTATGGAAAAGCTAACAGCTTGGCTCTTCTGCAAGCCTCAAACTGATGAATGAGCTTTAGGGTAGGGAAGGCTGTGCCTCCCAAACAGCCTGGCCCTGCCCACTATCTGACCTCCACCGACTTCCTGCCTCCGACTGCCCACTCCCCCCTCAGAATCCCCGACCCATCCTGCTCCTTGCCCCTCAGCATCCCCCAGAGACCCCACCACCACCCCGGGACCCCACCCCTGCTCCCTGTCACCTGACTGCCCCGACCCCTAGCCACCCCCACCCCACCACTGAGTCCTGACAGACCCCCTGGAATGCCCACAATCCAACCCCCCCATTCCCTGTCCCCTAACCGCCCCCCCCAACCTCTACCCCCTCCCTTTGCCCTGACTGTCCCCAGTACTCCCTGCCCCTTAGCCAACCCCCCCTGCCTCAGCCTCTTACCCCCAGCTCCCTCCTCACCCGGAGCCTCAGCTTGTCACTGAACAGCTGCAGCGAGTCTCTGGCGGGGCCTGAGACCCTCCTCGCTCAGAGCCATGTGGTCAGGGGGCGGGGCTCTGAGCTCCACACCTAGCGGAGGGAGCTGAGGTCAGTCTGGAGCTCGCAGCACCGCCCCCACACCACACGGCTCTGAGCGGGGCGGGGCTCAGAGGCCCCGCCGGAGCCACATTGCAGCACTGTCCGGGAATGCTGTTGATGCGCTAAGGCTCCGGGAGAGGGCGGAGGTCGGGGTAAGGGGCCGGGGCAGGAGCCTCAGCTGTTCTCTTGCGGGCAGGGCCGGCGCTTCCATTTAGGCAACCTAGGCGGTTGCGTAGGGCCCTAGGATTTGGGGGGGGCAGCATTTTGCCACCCTTGGCAGCAATTTGGTGACAGGGAGGTCCTTCTGTGCTCCGGGTCTTCAGCGGCAATTCTGCGGCGGGTCCTTCACTAGCTCTGGGACCCACCACCAAAGTGTCCTGAAGACTGGGAGCCGCGGAAGGACCCCCCCACTGCAGAATTGCCGCCAATGACCGGGAGCGCAGAAGGATCCCCGCCTAGGGCGCCAAAAAACGTGCCGCTCCTGCTTGGGGGGGGGCCTGTGGAGCCCAGGTCTCAGGGCAAATTGCCCCACTTGCCCCCCCCACCCTTGGGGGGCCCTGATCCTGCAGCACTTATACATCTGAATAGTCCTCCATGCAGTCTATTGAATTATCCTGTGAATAAGGGCAATGCATTTCACAAGGGTAATGTAACAATGTAACATTTTCAAATCACACACATACAGCCCATTGAAGTTAATGAAAAGGATTGGGCTTTTTTATTTCACACAGATGGAAAGCCCAAGATAGAGAAGTGACTGCAACTCAGCGTGGCCTGAGGTGGAAAGTACAGGGGAAGTGGGCAGTTTTAGGCCAGCCTCTCTTCATAGGGCAGTAAGGGATGGTTAGACATTATAACCAATCTACTTTACCAGCTTCATTGAGCTTTCAATTAATGTGTTAGTTTCTTATTCCAAAAATGGGATTCAAACAACACAGGCAAGACACTCTCTCTACTAGAACATTCCCATATAGTAAGTGAATTCCAAGGCTTACAGCACATCTGATATCGTCCCCAGAACTCATCAGTCTGCTAATACACTAAAATCCGAGGAAATGTGCACAATTTCAGTATTAAGAACTATATCGGAGCCTGCTTTTGCTGGCTGTGCTAAACTTTATCTCAGTACCCAGGAGGTCATTTGTTAAATTGTGGCTGGAGGACTGGGGTGAAGACGGAAGGATGGACTAGTTTCACAAAAGAAAAGTAGCTTGGACAAGGGAGACTGTGCAGGGGAATGAGGGGTTGAAGCACACAATAAAACATACGCTTCTGGCTTTTATTGCCATTGCAGGGGGACGTCTGCATGGAATAATTCTTTGTTGGGTTAATTGCACAAAGGTAGATTTCTGTGAAGAAATACAGTGTTAGGTGACCAGCTCACCTGCATGAAATAATAAGCCACAATGCAGACACAGCTGAGGGATTGGAGTCCTTCCAATTACTAGCCCTCAATATAAAAAATACAGTGCAATGGACCAGAGATAAAAATACAATAAATATTCTGGGGAGAGCTATTCAGAACAGAGACTATATTGTAGTGCAGATTAAAAGGAACAGTCTGAACTGGAAAAGGATTAAAGGTTACTTTAAAGAACTCCTCGAAGCCATCAATGCAGAGGGCCTGCTCCTGTTCCCATGGAGGTCAATGTTTTTCTTTGATTTCAATGAAAGCCTGAACCAGCAGATATACTGTAGGTCTATATTCATTACTGAGATGATTTTTTTGTCTTGCTTGCCATTTTACAATATACTGTAGGTGGTATTCTTAGTTATCGGTGTTCAAGCTGTTAATAATAATTACTGATTTTCTGTATTTGCAAAATGTAGGTCTCAGATCAAATGGTGCTATCATTTGCTTAAGTCCTAGTTTCATATAAAGGGTATGTCTACACTATGAAATTACTCCGATTTTACAGAATTCGATTTTTGGCTACAGATTGTATAAAGTTGAGTGCATGCGTCCACACTAAGCACATTAATTTAGTAGCGTGCGTCCAAAGTACCGACGCTAGCGTCGACTTCTGGAGCATTGCACTGTGGGTAGCTATCCCATAGCTCCCGCAGTCTCTCCCACCCATTGGAATTCTGGGTACATGTTGTCAGGCCCCCCCTCTCCCTTCCTCCCTCCGTGAAAGCAACAGCAGACAATCGTTTCGCGCCTTTTTCCCTGGGTTACCTGTGCAGACGCCATACCACAGCAAGCATGGAGCCTGCTCAGATGACCATCACTGTATGTCTCCTGGGTGCTGGCAGATGTGGGACTGCATTGCTACACAGCCGCAGCTCATTGCCTTTTGGCAGCAGATGGTACATTATGCCTGGTAGCCATCGTCATCATACTGCTGGGTCCTCTTTTAGCCGATTTCGGTGAGGTCGGTCAGGGGCACCTGGGCAGACATGGGAGTAACTCAGTCAGGTCATTCCCATCTTCTGTCAAGCAGCCAGGAGATGAGGATGACTAGCAGTCGTAATGCAGCATTTTCTGCCGAGCACCCAGGAGATGACGATGGCTAGCAGTCAAACTGCATCATCTGCTGCCAGCCTAAGATGTAAAAGATAGATGGAGTGGATCAAAACAAAAAATTGACACAATTTGTTTTGTATTCATTTGCTCCCTCCTCCCTTCCTCTGTGAAATCAATGGCCTGCTAAACCCAGGGTTTTGAGTTCAATCCTTGAGGGGGCCATTCTGGGTGACAGTCGTTTGTGTTTCTCCTTGATTTTAATTCCCTGTAAGCCATGTCATCAGTCACCTCTCCCTCCGTCAGAACAATGGCAGACAATCGTTTTGCACCTTTTTTCAGTGCAGACGCCATACCACAGCAAGTATGGACCCTGCTCATCTCAACGCAGCAGTTACCAACATTGTAAACACCTCACACCTTATCATGCAGTTTATGCAGAACCAGAATCTGAAAAACCAGGCGAGGAGGAGGTGACAGCAGCGCGGTGACGAGAGTGATGAGGACATGGACACAGAAGTCTCTCAAAGCGTGGCCCCTGGCACTTTGGAGATCATGGTGTTAATGGGGCAGGTTCATGCCATGGAATGCTGATTCTGGGCCTGGGACACAAACAGGGTGGTGGGACTGCATAGTGTTGCGGGTGCAGGACGATTCCCAGCGGCTGTGAAACTTTTGCATGCGTAAGGGCATTTTCATGGAACTTTGTGACTTGCTTCCCCCTGCCCTGAAGCAGCAGAATACCAAGATGAGAGCAGCCCTCACAGTGGAGGGGAGAGTGGCAATTGCTCTGTGGAAGCTTGCAATGCCAGACAGCTACCAGTCAGTCAGGAATCAATTTGGAGTGGGCAAATCTTCTGTGGGGGCTGCTGTGATGCAAGTAGCCAAAGCAATCACTGAGCTGCTGCTACCAAAAGTGGTGACTCTGAGAAATGTGCTAGTCACAGTAGATGGCTTTGCTGCAATGGGATTCCCTAACTGTGGTGGAGCGATAGATGGAACTCATATCCCTATCTTGGCACTGGACCACTAGGGCAACCAGTACATAAACTGCAAGGGGTACTTTTCAATGGTGCTGCAAGCACTGGTGGATCACAAGGGACATTTCACCAACATCAATGTGGGATGGCCAGGAAGGGTTCATGATGCTCGCGTCTTCAGGAACTCTGATCTGTTTAAATGGCTGCAGCAAGGGATTTACTTCCCAGACCAGAAAATAACTGTTGGGGATGTTGACATGCCTATAGTTATCCTTGGGGACCCAGCCTACCCCTTAATGCCATGGCTCATAAAGCCATACGCAGGCAGCCTTGACAGTAGTCAGGAGCTGTTCAAATATAGGCTGAGCAAATGCAGAGCGGTGGTAGAATGTATGTTTGGACATTTAAAGGGTTGCTGGCGCACTTTATTGACTTGCTCAGACCTCAGTGAAACCTATATTCCCATTGTTATTGCTGCTTGCTGTGTGCTTCACAATCTCTGTGAGAGTAAGGGGGAGACCTTTAAGGCGGGGTGGGAGGTTGAGGCAAATTGTCTGGCCGCTGATTACATGCAGCCAGACACCAGGGCAATTAGAAGAGCACACCAGGAAGCGCTGCACATCAGAGAAGCTTTGAAAACCAGTTTCATGACTGGCCAGGTTACGGTGTGACAGTTCTATTTGTTTCTCCTTGATAAAAATGCGCCTCCTTGGTTGACTCATTCCCTGTAAGCCACCCACCCTCCACCCTTCGATCACAGCTTGCTTTTAAAGGAAATAAAGCATTACCATTTAAAAACCATGTAATCTTTATTAATTAGTTATAAAAATAGAGAGAGAACTGACAAGGAAGCCCGGGTGGAGTGTGGGAGGAGGAGAAGGAAAAGGCCACTTCAAAACTTGTTGAATGACAGTCTTCTGTTGCTTGGGCTGTCCACTGGGGTGGAGTGGCAGGGTGCACAAAGCCTCCCCCCTCTACCTCCCATGTTCTTGGGCATCTGGGTGAGAAGGCTCTGGAACTTGGGGACGGGGAAAGGCAGTTAAACGGGGGCTGCAGCAGCACTCTGTGATCCTGCTGCCATTCCTGAAGCTCCACCAGATGCTGGAGCATGTCCGTTTGATCCCGTAGTAGCCACAGCGTTGCATCCTGCCTCCTCTGATCTTCCTGCCACCACCTCTCACCTCAATCGTCCCTCCTGTTCTCACGTTCATCCCTCCTGTCCTCACGTTCATCGGCTGCTTTCCTGTACTGTGATAATGTGTCCTTCCACACATTCAGATGAGCTCTTTCATTGCGGGTCGACTGCATGATCTCAAAGAACATTTCATCTCGCGTGCGTTTTTTTTGCTGCCTTATCTGAGATAACCTTCGGGATGGAGGAGGGAGGCTTAAAAAATTTGCAGCTGCGGGAAGAAAAAAAGGGAGAGAAGTATTTAAAAAGATACATTTTACAGAACAATGGGTATACTCTTTCACGGTGAATAACACTATTCACATTACATAGCACGTGTGATTTCGGTATAAGATCATTTTTTGCATCTTATATTGACTGCCTGCGGCTTTGGTGTTAGAGATCAGTTAGCTTCTGTTTGTAAAATGCTTTGATATCCTCTCTCCTCAGAGAAATATTCACAGACTAGGAGGCTCTCACAAGACAAAACCTTATAGAATAAGTACATACTAATATTCATTTTACTAATGAATAAACTGAGACATAGACAGGTTATAGAACTTGCTCAAAATCACAGCTAGGAATAGAACTCTGCAGTCCTGGCTCCCAGTTGCCTGCTCTAACATTAATTTTAACTTTTACCTTCCCTTAACTCCACCAGTGCTTTAGATACATGAGGTGCCCGCTCACTCTCTCGCTCGCTCTCTGTAATTACTCTGTATTTGGAAGGAAAATGACAAAATCTTGTCTCTTTATATATCCTCTTGTGCACAGAGTAAGAGGATTCTCTTCTCTGTAACACTTCTTCACTAATAATGGAGGTGGATTCCTGAAGATGTCTATTAACTTAGGTCTCCTATACAGTGGTGACAATCTTTTCCATTACCCATGTACAATACTAAAATGAAGACTCTTTCTCTTCCCCTCATTTACAAATTCATATCACATGTGAAATCAGAACCAAGATCTCTTCTATCAGAGCAAAGGTTTGCAAACAGTACTAGTTCAATGAGCAGAGGGTTACATATTTACCTGCGTCACCTGGCAAATATAGTTACCAGCTGAGCCAATGGGACAGCTTTTTGAAAGACATCCTGGTAATCTGATGTCTTTGAGGGAGAGATACAACAGTTTTTGTTTGCTTACAGTTCTTTATAAAAGAGAAACCATTTATTGAACCATGTCTTTGAAGGCTGCCTCTTTGTGGCAATACAGTTTTTCATTCCCTTAACTTTATAGGAAATGGCACAGCATGAACTGTATTGGTAAGATACAATAAAATGAATCTACCTACAATTTTCGGCTAGATAGTGTAGGTGCATTAGAATTAAATGTTGATTTGGAAATTAAGCGCAAGATGGAGCTTGGAACCTGAACAATTCAGCAATAGGGTTAAACCCACTTAAAATGGGTACAATAAATATAGGCTTCTGTTTATCATGATACATATTAAATGACAAATATGAAGAACATATGGCCATATTCTCAGTCTGATGTAGATTGGTATGAATCCAATGACTTCAAATACAGTGATGTTTATTTACATCAGTTGAGGATCTTGCCCATTAAAACGCTGCTATACTAGACATGTAGAAAATGCAAACACCACCAGCCTGTCATCTGTGATATTATGGCTGAATATGAATGTGCTTTTTCTCTTTGGCTGGTTGATAGATGTTTGTTCTCTAAATCAATATGCTTCCTATGTTTACTTTCCCTCTTCTTAATGACCAGAATAGGCCACTTTTGAAACAGTAAAAAAACAAGGCCCCCTTTCACTCTTGTGTCATCAGCTATAGCATTTGTAGTTATCTGTTTATTAAGGGACATCCTTTAATAAAGAATGTCCAAGGACTCAGTCTTTGTTCCCTGGTTATACATTTAGGTATTCCAGATTTATATTGCTCATTTAATTTAATTGAGGCTTATTAGGACTAAAAATTTTCTGCTAGAAGGAGAAGAGAAAATAGCAAAAGGTATGTGGCATTTTTCATAAAGAGATCAAAAGTAATTGTGTCACTTGTTTTCAAGGTCAGGTTTGCCATTAAGCTGAAATCTAAAGTAGGGTACATTGATTTACAGGAAATTGCTCACTTACACACATATTAGGCATTTACAAATACTACTTTCGGAGCCCCTCTATGCTGATAAGCTTTTGTTATTTGAGCCAAGTATGTCATCAATAACGTCAGTGTATGTTTATAAACATTTTTTTTTCTGATTCTGGTATTCAAAGTTCAGACAAATATTTGTTTTAGAGTCGCTTCAAATGAATGGCCTGAAATTCAGCCACACACCTCTCTTCAACAGGAAACTCTAAGTCTATTGGACTTCCTAGAAGCAAAAGAACCAATTAGAAGGCTAATGTAGTTTTCCTGGAAAATGGAACTAGTTCTTTATTTACTTCTTGAACTAGAAAAGACCCAGCAGTTCTTATCATCATCCCCTTAATCTTAGAAGCTATTAAAAAAAACTCTTCACAATCTTTACAATTAAGTACAGAACGTTTTTATCATTTGAGAGTATTTTTAAGCTAAAAATAAATTAAAGATGGTCTTGTGTTTAAGGCATAGGATTGGGATTTATGAGATTTGAGTTCAGTTCTTGGTACTCCCACGTATCTTCTGTTGTGGCCTTAAGTATGTCAATTAGGATCCAACTGAGCAAAGCACTTCATTCAGCTCATGCTTAACTTTCAGTGCATGTGTTTAAATGTATTGCTGAATCAGGGCCTATATCTCTCTGTGTCTCAATTCCTCATCTGTAACATTGGGATTTATAATGTTTTCTCTCCCCCCACACACCTCTGTTTCATCTGTTTAGACTGTAAACTCTTTGGGGCAGGGACTGTTTCTTAACATGCTGTTGTACAGAGCTTAGCACAATGGATTCAGATCTTGGCGCATCTACATGCTCCAGTAATACAAATATTAATCAATAAATAATAGGAGTAATGGTATAAATGGGGGTACACCGTTGGGTACTATGTGGCCAAACTTTCAGCTGGCTTCCCTGATGGAGGCTGCAGAATTTACAACATGCAGCAGGAACATGTGCAAATCAGATGTGCTGACATATTTTGTAGGCACAAGTATGGACACAAGCTGAAAATTCAACTGTTTGTCCAAAAATGCAATATAATTTAGAAAAAAAAACAACCAGCCCCAATTTTACTCTCACTTAGACCAGTTTTTACATGGATATAACTCTGCTGACTCCACTGAAGTTACACACATGCTCAAGAGCCTTGATGAATGGAGGCCTCACTCTGGGAAGACAGCAGTGTCAGACCCAGTACATTTTCTTTATGTACACAAGATGCATTTACTGAGGAAAAGTCAAAGCTCTAACACTGCCTGTGTTCCAGCATAACAATGCTAGATGGTGTCACACTGGAGAAGTTACAGTTCTCTTTTGCTCTACACATGCACTGAGATAAAAGCACCCCTTAAACAAACCAACCATGATTTGCACTTCCTTCCCACCCCACTATACTACTACCCAAATCTGTGCAGGATCGGCCTGTCTGCTCTTTTGGTGTTCATTGGTATCAGTGTAAAAAGTAAGAATTCTTGTTTATTTCACCATCAGTGCACAGCAATGTGATACTGATTAGAGATAGCATGCAGCCCCAAACAAATTGCCTAGCATCTTTGGCCCCTGCTGTAAATTGATCTCCTATATCCCTGCCAGACTAAATCCGGAAGCAGACCAAATCTTTTTTTGGAATGATTCTTCTTAGCTATTTTTTGTGTCTCAACCACCCATCCTTCCAGCATTCTGAGACTAGTCCTATGTATCCTTATTCTCCTCCAGGAACAAAGAAATTGCTGTACTAGATCAGACTAGTGATCCACCTAATCTAGTACTCTGCCTCTGACAATATCCAGCACCAGACACTGCAGGGGACCCTTGTGATGAAAGATTTTGTCATCTATAGAGGAAATTTCTTCCAAACTTCCATCAGTTAACAGTTGATTTATCCCCTGAAATCTGAGTGCTTATACATCCCTAACTTTCTTCTATCCTATCTAGTGTAATTGTGGATATTTTCATTATCCATTTAAATGTCTAATCCCTATATATTGACAACTAATTTCCTTTTCTCTCTGCCCCAGCAGCTAAGCAAGAAAAAGACTCTCTGTATACTGGTTCTTAGTTTGCTCTTCTGTCATTCAAATAATAACAATCCATGTCAGATAATAACAGAAAAATTAATGTATTCAAATATAGCATGCTGGCTGAGATAGTGAGCTGCCAGATTAAAATGAAAATAGGAGAGCAGATTCCCAGAGGAAAGTGAGAGAAAACTTCAGTGAGGCAATTCCTATTGGAATTTCACATATGAGTGTCAGGTTTCAGAGTGGTAGCCAGTGTTAGTCTGTATCAGTAAAAACAAGGAGGAGTCCTTGTGGCACCTTCGAGACAAACATTTATTTGGGCATAAGCTTTTGTGGGCTAGAACCCACTTCATCAAATGCATGGAGTGAAAAATACAGTAGGCAGGTATAAATATACAGCATATGAAAAGGTAGGCGTTGTCTTACAAAGTGGAGGGGGGTCAGTGCTAACGAGGCCAGTTCAAGCAGGGTGGATGTGGCCCGTTCCCAACAGTTGACAAGAAGGTGTGAGGATCAACAGAGGGAAAATTACTTTTTATAGTGACCCAGCCACTCCCAGTATTTATTCAGGCCTAATTTGATGGTATCAAGTTTGCACTGACACCCCCCCACACGCACACATTTGGTAAGGCAACTCCCATCCTTTCATGTGCTGTATATTTATACCTGCCTACTGTATTTTCCACTCCATGTATCCAATGAAGTGGGCTGTAGCCCACGAAAGCTTATGCCCAAATAAATTTGTTAGTTTCTAAGGTGCCACAAGGACTTCTAGTTGTTTTTACATATGAGTGTGTGGTCACCTACAGTGTGCCCATAATCTTCTATTCCCCAGCTAAATAAGGGAAAGGAGTTGCACTGGAGGAAAAGCTTGACAAGAATAATGTAACAATGACTATTTGCATGTGCAGAGTCTCAAAACAGCTTTTGACTAAGCACCTCTTCACACACACACCCCTCATATCTCAAACTTTGTCATCAGTGGACAAACCAGGTGCTATCAGATTTCCGTGTAATATGCTCACACAGTCCCAACATTTACTGTTCCCCAAGGAACCACAAGAAGATCTAAGTTTGGCCAGGCCTCATCCACTGGCTATACACAGCACTCTCTGTGCATCCTCCAGAAACTATTCCCATGACTCTGCATTTATATAGGGGAAATTGACATTTTGAGATTACCTTGTTAACCAATAAATATATGTTCGGCATAGTATAAACTACATTAATAGGTATTACGTGCATGGCATTAATATAACATACATTATATATCTAGATGTTGGGAAATTATGTTAAGAATGTATTATGCTCTCTCCACAATTCTATTCACCCATGTCAAGTATCCCACAACACATTGCAAAGCTGAAGTCAGCTTTGGCCTCAGAAAATAGGAAGCCTGTCAAAGCTAAGATACATGAATGGTGTATCCTAGTACAGATTGGGATGTACCTCTATGCCCATCATTTGGAAAATAGTATCCAAAACAGAGATAAGAAAAGCATAGAACAAAACAAGTGAAGGAACTGTTATGAATGGGAGGAGATTGGATTTTAGTGATGTGGAAAGAGTTTTGTAACTTGTGAAATCACCCTATACCACTAGTTGAAATGCATCTCTTTGTAGCACACCTTCTGTGTAATGTGAGCACACTGTGAGAAGGAGGTATGTATGTCTCCTTTTGGGGCTGTGCCATTTTTCTTTAGACAATAAATTTGGCTATGTTGGGTTATTTGGTCTCCTGAACATTTAAGAATGAACCGCCATTATAGTCAAACAATTGGCTCCACGTTTGAATCAGTAACCTCCACTATTTAGCAGAAGAGAATAAAATGAGAAGCAAGCTTATTGCTCACAATAGAGTGATTGAGCTATAAGATTACAGAAGTGAAATAGAGGCTGATGAAATGTGTGTGTAGGTGTTAATGGGGAGATAACCATTTTTATAACTGCCTTAAAAGCTATTTCATAAAATAGCATCATTGAGAGAGACTTAAACATGTATGATAATATCTTAACTGACTGTGTCTCTGTAGCAGGGTGGTCTCCTGCTCCTGCCCTGAAGGGGTAAAAACAGCCCTGGGAGGGGGCTGTGGCTGGAGAAAGCAGCTTTAGGCTGGGCAAGGTAAAACTCTGGCTGATTGGGGGAAGTGGCTGCAGCTGGGGCCACGCCCCAAACAGACTCAGCTGGCCCTATAAAGGCAGAGAAGCCAGGAGCAAAGAGTCTCTCTCTAGCTATAGAGGGAAATGGGCCTGGCTGCAGGGAGCTGGACATAAGGTACCTGAGTGAAGCCGGGCTGGAAAAGACAGAGGAGTTGGGGAGCTCCAGCCGGGAAAGACCCAGGCTGCAGCCTAGCATTGGGCTAATAGGTACTGGGGGTTGCAGAGGGCAGCCCAGGGGTAGGGCCAAGGCAGCAGGTCCAAACCCAACCTTGCTAGTGATGAGTAGGCTGATACTACAGTCTGCCCCAGGGCAGGGGCTAGACAATGACTGGCAGTAGCCTTATACTGAGGCAAGGTGGGGATAGTGGGTGAGGGTTCCCCAGAGAGGGGAGACCCTAAGACTGAGGGGGTTGCTGCCAGGGGGCAGCCCCCCATGTAAAAGGGCACCTGGTCCAGGGAGGGACACAGGGGCCAGAGGACAGGTGGATCACCAGCCTGCAAAGGGCACTCCAGAGCTGGAACGAGCTAATTCCCAGGAGTCACCTGCAAGAGGAGCCGCAGGGGTGAGTCTGCCCGTCTACAGTCTCATTTGGCATTACCTTGAAGGATAAATTTATAAGATGATATATGCTATTTAGATTTTACTATACTTATGTCACAGCGCCAGTCAGCACCCTCTTTTGGCCGCTCACCAGAATGCTGTGAGAGAATCCAGCTGCTGAAATTCCCAGATGTTTTAAATCCCCAGTGTCTAAACCAGTAGTTCTCAAACTATTGTACTTTCACGTAGCAAGCCTCTGAGTGCGACCTCCCCCCAATAAATTAAAAACACTTAATATATTTAACACCATTATAAATGCTGGAGGCAAAGCAGGGTTTGGGGTGGAGGCTGACAGCTCGTGACCCCCGTATAATAGCCTCGTGACCCCCCTGAGGGGTCCTGACTCTGACTTTGAGAACTCCTGGTCTTATGGCATCTGGGCACACTCTTGGGGTGCAAATCTTCTGTCTGGCACCCCTCCTGGGAGCTGTGGCCACACAATACTCTGCCCAGCCTTTAAAACCATGTTGACCCCTCAGAGTCTCCCTAGAGCTTAACTACATCCTATCTCAGAACTCCAGTCATGTGGCATTCTGGGCCCACAGTTTTACTACTTCAGGGGCCATGTGAGTGGAGTAATACTTACAACAGACAGACTTTTCACATTGTTCTAAAACCATTGCTTTTAATCTCATGAGAAATACAGAGATCGATACAAAAATAATAGAAAGTACATGCATTTCCCTGCCTTAGTTTCCTCACCATTCCAGGACACTTTCTGGGCTAGAGTCAGAGTTGTCTGGGGTTAGCCAAGTTCCTTCTGCTACATGCATGCATGGTGTTATGAAACATGCAGCCTTCTCCCCTAGCCTACCGTCCCTTATCCTGGACAGTCTGTTTCTGTCCCCATCACCTCTCCTGCCCAAAACTTCCTGTGTGTCCCCCTCAATCTTCCCCCATGAGCCCATCATAGGATGTCTGGCCCTTTTAAGAAAAGTAGGCTCAATCATCTTGTGCCTGAATACTTGTGCTCTTGTCAAACTTGATAGGGGTTACAGGGTAGTATCTGCAGCTAGGAGATCTCTAAGTAGATATAAGGGCTGGGAGAATAAAGGTGGCTGAGAGACCAGAAGCAGGGAGGCCTGAGTGATGAAGGCAGAGACTGTGGTGAGCCAGAAGGAAGCCTGGGAAACCAGAGGCTATGAACAGCAGAGGCAGCGAAGCCTAAGGGCTGGAGATGGTGACACTAAAGGGCCAGAGATATGTGTCTGGGGTAGAGTACAGGAATACGAGGCATGGGTTTGACTAATTTATATTAATAAAATCAACCCAAGGATGGTCACAAAGTTGTTTCTGAGAGGCCAAGGGAATTGGGGGACTGAGTTTGGCCAACTTTTGTTGGGGGGCTAGACTATTACAAACCCCTTTTTAAATGCCTCTTTTGTCACCTCTCTGTGTCTTTATTCTACTCTGGGAATTTTCCACTCCCTCTACTTCCCCTTTCCCTTCAGAGAAGTAGATGGAAGCGTCTTCTCCCAAACTCCTAGCTAACTCATAGTCATTCACATCTTTCCACCTGAACTGGTGGCAACTGAGTTCTAATGACCGTCCATTTTACCTGGCCTGACAGGCGTGACGCAGCCCTGCCAGTCCATGAACAAGTCCATATTTAAATAGATACATTCAGGCCTCATCTACACTACAGACGTTTTGCCAGTATCACTATACCACCAGAGTCCCTTAGTTTAGGTGAAACTTATGCAGACTGAAGGAGTTTTTCTATCAACATGGCAATACCACCTCTCCAAATGACCCAGACATCTGTTGGAAAAGTAATACGGCAAATCACAAAATTTCCAGTAAATTCTTGGAACATAATGGGGACAAGTTTAGCTTCAGAAAGTGGAGGAAGTAAACAAGTGGACAGCAATTTCAGTCTTGATTCTGACAAACAGAGAGGAATTATTTGCAAATCAGAAGGTGGATGGCAATTTGGATGAAAGTGAACATAAAATGACAGATTTCATGATTCTAAGGAAAGGAAGAAGTGAGAGCAGCAGAAAAAGGACAATGGACCCCAAGAAAGCAGACTTCAACAAATTCAGAGAACTGGTAGGTAAGATCCCACAGGAAAAAAATCAGGATTAATTCTGATGACCTGAAAATCAAAAAGGAATCCTACAAAAAGGGGAAACATGGACAAATTGATAACGAGGATTAACAAAATAACAACACAAGCATGTAGGGACAAAATCAGGAAGACTAAAGCACAAAATGAGTTCCACCTGGCAAAGAACATAATAGGTAATTAAAAAGAGGTTCTTAAAATACATTAGGAGCAAGAGAAAGAAGAAGGAAAGTGTAGGTCCTCTACTTATGGGGGAGGGAAAGCTAATAACTGATGACATGAAGAAGGCTGAGGTGCTTAATGCCTATTTTGCTTTGGTCTTCACTAAAAAAGGTTAATGGGATCAGATACTCAAAGCAGTTAATATTAACAAGAAGGCAGAAAGAAAGAGAGCCATATTAGGGAAAGAACAAGTTAATGAATATTTAAATAAGTTTGATGTATTCAAGTTGGCTGGACCTGATGAAATTCACCCTTGGGTACTTAAGGAACTAGCTGAAGCACTCTCAGAACCATTAGCAATTATCTTCAAGAACTCATAGAGGATGGATGAGGTCCCAGAGGTCTGGAGAAAGGCAAACATAGTACCTATCTTTAGAAAGGGAAGCAAAGAAGACCTGGAGAATTACAGAGCAGTCACAGCCTAACTTCAATACCTGGAAAGATACTAGAAAAAAATATTAAACAACCAGTTTGTAAGCACCTGGAGAATAATAGGGTTATAAGGAATACCCAGCATGGATTTGCCAAACCTACCTAATTTCCTCCTTTGACAGGGTTACTGGCCTAGTGAATGTGGAGGGGAGGGGAAGCTGTAGACATGATATATCTCGATTTTAGTAAGGCTGTTAACACAGTTCCTCAGGACATTCTCATAAGCAAACTAAGGATATGTGGAGTAGACATAATTACTACAAGGTGAGTGCAACTGGTTGAAAGACCATACTCAAAGCGCAGTTATCAGTGGTTCATTGGAAAACTGGGAAGGTGAATCTAGTGAGGTCCTGCAGGTCAGTCCTGGGTCTGGCACTATTTAGTGTTTTCATTAATGACTTGGATAATAGATTGGAGAGTATGCTTATAAAACTTCCAAATTACATCAAGCTGGGAGGGGTTGCAAGCACTTTGGAGGACAAGGTTAGAATTCAATACACCCTTGATGAATTGGTCTGACATCAACAAAATAAAATTCAATTTTAAAAAGTGCAAAGTACTTCTATTAGGAAGGAAAAATCAAATGCACAACTAAAAAATGGGGAGTAACTGGCTAGATGGCAATCCTGTAGGAATGGATCTGGGGGCTTTAGGGGATCACAAATTGAATGAGTCAACAACATGATGCAGTTGTGAGAGACTAAAATGTTAGGGTGCATTAACAGGAGTCTTGTACATAAAACATGGGATGTAATTGTCCCACTCTACTCTGCACTAGTGAGGCCTCACTTGGAATATCATGTCCAATTCTGGGTGCCAAAAACTGTAGGAAAGATGTGGACAAATTGGAGCGAGTCCAGAGGAGAATCAACAAAAATGATAAAAGGTTTAGAAAACCTGACCTCTGAGGAAAGGTTAAGAAAAACTGGGAATGTTTAATCTTGAGAAAAGAAGACTGAAGTGGCATCTGATAAAAGTATTCAATACATTAAGGGCAGCTATGAGGAGGATTGTTCTCCATATCCACTGAATGTAGGTCAAGAAGTAATGAGCTTAATCTGCAGCAAGGCAGATTTTGGATAGATATTAGGAAAACTGTTCTAACTATAAAAGTAGTTAAGCTCTGGAACAGCCTTCAGAGGCAGAATGTGGAATCCCCATTGTTAAAGGTTTGTAAGAACAGGTTGGATAAACACCCGTCAGGGATAGTCTAGGACAGTTTTCTCGGTCCTGCCTCAGCCCAGAGGGCTGGACTTGATGACCTCTTGAGGTCCCTTCCAGCCCCACATTTCTATGAGATTAGGTATGCTGACAGAAGTAGTCTTATTGGGATAGCTACATTGGTTAGGGGGTGTGGTTATTTCACACCCTTGACTAATATAGCTATGCCCACAAAACTTTGTGGTGTAGGCCTGGCCACAGTGATACGGCAAGTTTCATAGCAGCAACTTCATACTAACTTTGTGACAGCAATCAGAGTTCAAAAGTCATACATAGGTTCCCCAAACCATCATAGCGTGTATTAAAAATTAGAATGTTTTGTGCATCTTCAGGCACTATGGCAACTGTGTTTCAACAACTGGAAGTAAGCAAATCAGATTCATAGATGTACTGAAGAGGTTGCTGTTAAGTTATAAATGCACTGCCAAAAACTATATGATGCCTAGTGATTTTTTTCAGATATATAAAATATATCTTGAACACCCATAAATGTAATATTAAAGTCACAAAACAAGCCAGACATAAGGGAAGATCATTAAAACATGCTCCTTTATATTATCTATATTCTTTTGACTTCATATATCTGTTAAATGGCAAATTTACAGATTTTGAAAAAAACATGAGATATGAGTTATATAAAAAAAATTGGGGGCATTTTATTTAAAAATATCTTAGCAACCTCACCAGAAAATCTAGCAATTTGATTAGTTATCTTCAGGACATCAAAATAAATACAAATATATGTCGTCCTATATTAAGACCTAAGGTTGACTAGAAGATGTCTCCATATATGCTTTTTAAAAAAAAAATAAAAACAAACAAACAAAACCCCTTGCACACTGAATAACTGCATATAATCTGCAAACATACAGAGGAATCTCTTATGTCACTAAATGCATCAATTCTGAGCTGGAAGGTAGTAGGTATTTAAAATAAGAACTTTATGCAACAGCTTAGAACAGGAAATTAAGAATAATTGAAATTGCAGAGGCAATTACTCACATTGAAATCTGGTGAGTTAACAGCCCTATTCCTGCAGAATGTGTCATTGGATCTTTGATGAGCAAAGGTGGTGAGGAGCTTGGTTTCAAACCCTTATCAAGATGGCTGGTCTACACTGGGGGGTGGGGGGGATCGATCTAAGATATGCAACTTTAGCTACGTGAATAGCATAGCTGAAGTCGAAGTATCTTAGATCGATTTACCTCGGGTCATCACAGCGTGGGATCGATGTCCACGGCTCCCTGTGTCGACTCCGCTACCGCTGCTCACTCCGGTGGAGTTCCAGCGTCGACAGGAGCGCGTTCAGGGATCAATATATCATGTCTAGATGAGACGCAATATCGATCCCTGAAAAATCAATCGTTACCCGCCGATACAGCGGGTAGTCTGGACATACCCGGTAGTCTCCCTAACACCATGTCTGGGCATTGCTTCAGTATTGACTCGGAGTAAAATATATAACCTACTTAATCACTAACACCACTTCTTGAAGCACCTTACAAGTTTCTGTCCCACCCCAGTGTTGGCTACATCTAAGCCTGCTTACCTTAAGACATCTGATAGGATTGCTTCATGTGGTATAGCTGTGGATAAGTTTTTGTAGTTTTGTAACTGTAATGTCTGTTGCTAAGTGACTGCACAGCTGAGCTCCTGCAGTAGTTTGGAGCCTTGTTAAAATGAGAACAGACACAAAAAGGGTGAGTAGAACACTTTTGAAACTATAGCTTCAGTTTCTGGAAACTGTATATGCTTTGTGCAGGATATGAATAGAGAGGTATAAACTGTGCTTCCTTCTAACTAAAACAGATCATTTTTCAGTTCCTTGCTGGAGATCAATATCAATTATAGCAAGTAATTTATGGTTTTTCCATCAAATATGAGATCAAATAAAGTGCTTCCCATACTGGATTTTAATTAATGTGTAACTAGAGTGACTTTTCACCTAAACATCCCCTGTGCAACTCAGTGCTGTCCGGTTTGGTATTACCCAGCTTTTCCTTTGAGATTAGATTGCAGTAGAGTACACTAATTCTCATATTAAACATTTTAAACAAAATCACATAAAATCAAATGTACCCTACATTATAAAATCACATCTGTTTTCAGAAGTTACAGCCCCCACAGATAATAAAAATAAGACATTTTTGTTAAAGGCAAGTTATTCTCCTCTTCTTACTAATTAATATTGTAACTTAAACTTTATTTTTGTATTATTGTAGTGTCCAATCTGCCAGGCATACAGATGAAGAGACAAAGTGCTTTAAAATTGGAATGGAATATTTATCTGTCGTATTATCTATCTATCCTTCAACATACGACAACCCCGCTGTCACTGGGCAGGCTTAGTGCATGGACAAGATCATACGGATGAAGAACAGACAGACAAAGCAGAACCTAAGCGAGACAGAGGTTATGCTGACAGGCACTTTGAGGAGATAGCAGCCACAATGTGCTCTCCTGCAGCTGAAGATGCTTACAAGTTACAATTGGTCAAGTTGGGCTGCAATCATATCTGTCATGTCCGCCGCTCACGACCTTGGTTCCTTCTAGAACATCATGTCAGATTCAAGTTCTCACTCCTTGTCATCAAAGCATTTAAATGTGTGAACATAGGGTACCAAAAAGATCACCTAGAGCTCTGGGATGAGAACCACATTCAACAACTCCTCTCCTCAAGTACAGTGGAGTAAAGCTGGGCCATGTAGGAGACAGTTTTCTCCAGGGCCAGGCCCAGACTGTAGAAGGAACTCTCCCATGAATTAAGAACCACCACTCACCCCACAACCTTGCACTCCAGATGCAAGGAGCAGGCCTTCGCCCTTGTTTTTGCCAATATAAGCACAGGACACAATGCACATCTAATATACTAAGCATTTAAAATCCCAACATAATTTCTCCCTGGGGAGAGGGAGGAAGAGTGAACCAATGGCATGTGACAGATATCATTCACATCACTTCATACATCTCTAGAAGACGCTTGGATACTAGAGTGGTGAGGGCTGTATAAGAATTTGAATAGAATAAAAGAAACAACATATTAGCAAAATATCAAAAGGCACCAGCTCTTGTTAGCTATACTGTTAGCAATTCCCCACTCACTTCTCCCTCTTGACTAGATGCCTCAGCTAGCATCCCCCACCACTGGTGACCTCTGCCCTCTCAGCTGTTTGTCCAGTCCACAGAAACAGACTCAGGAAAGAAATGACATAAGCAAACAAAGAACTGCCAGTCTGATGGTGTCTGTGTTACTGAAAATGGTTTCACGCCTCATGGCAAGTCTGCACTCCCTCCATTCCCACTGTGTCTTCCAGCAGATACTCCTCCAAGCTGCCACACTCTTCATCCACAGAGGGAGGAGACACGGTCTGCAGGGGCAGAATAACCTCCTGGTCAGTCTCGGCCTCCTACTTCAGGAGTGTCTGGCAGTGGCAATTCCTACCACTCTTGCCCACCTTTCCACTTTATTGCTGCCCAATTGAAGGGCTAGCTTAACCCTACCAGACATCTTCCTAATGGGCCACAGCTCACTTGTAAGTATAAAAACAGATGGAAAATCCAGCATTCTGGCCTAGCTGTTGCAGCCCTTGGAGTAAAGGGGAGTTTTTCTTTCAATTTTAACAACAGCAAGGTCACCATTTGGTGCTAACAACAGGATCCTCCAATTTTTAGCTCAAATTCTTCTAATTAAGCTCAACAAGCAGCTCATCTGTGTGAACAGGGTTTTTTTTAAAAATCTTAGAAGACACATGTTCTAGTGGCTAGGAGATTGCAATGAGAATACAGCATATGTACCCTTCTGCCTGTTGGAATCGGCAGTAACAAGGGCTGAGTTCAGTATCTAGGAGTTCCTTTTCAACAATACTACACAAAACCAGCTCCAGTCCCCACCCAGTGACCTGGGATAATTACACACGACCCCGGGGTACCTCTGAGAGGCAATACTTCCCCTCTCGCAATCACAGAGTCTGAGTGTAAAAAAGAAACTTATTAAATGGAGCGAAGTCACCCAGCATCAATTTGGGAAAACGCCACAAGCAGGATTAATAAAAATAAAACCATGAGCAAAAGGCCCACCCCAGAGTACATTGAGGCAGTGTCCTTTTCCCCTCAGATTCTTAAGTCCAGCAACCAAATGTCCATTTAATGTGCCTGTCCCTTCTCTGTACCCCACTCAGAGTTGTTGTTCTTGGTCAGTGCATACCTAGAGTTCAGAGATGCATCTGCAGAGCTCACCTCCCACCTTGAGTGGAGGGGGGGGGTAAGAAGGCACCTTACTCTGCTGCCCAGGCACTCGCTCAACAGCTCCTCCCCACTGGCCTCTCTGCCAGATGCCCTGCTGTCCAATCGCCGTGCCCCAGTCCTCTCTGCCACTCACCCTGCTGGCCAATCACAACGTCTCTCTGCTGGCTGCCCTGCCAGCCGATTGGCCAGGATGTCTTCAGGGCCCACTATTTAATATAGTTCTCAGTGATTTCGGCTGTTAGTGGGAGAGCACACTGGGCAGCCTCTTGCATCAGAAACAGTCACAAAGCAGGTCTAATGCTGAGACCTAGGTATCAGTGATTTCAGCTCTGTGGTGTGTAATAAGACTCTCAACTGAGTCTAAATTAGCTCTGTCATTACACAGTGGAGAGAGGAAGGGTCAAATGCTTGCTCACATGATCACTTTTACCTGCTATTGGATCTCCAGTCTCCTTGTTGATTGGGGCAGGAGCAATAAAGGGATGTGTGAATCACAGGCAGCAGAACTGTGCTTGGCATACCCTGATTGAGGGACTCACCCTCAACTAAACGGCAGGGGACATGGGTTCCAAAGGCCAGTGAGTTGAGAGAGGGTGAGGGCCAGCTATTTGTAGTGAGTGATTTGGGCCCTGCTTAAGGGCCCTAGACACATTTGGGAGTTTCTAACCAGCCAGAGAATTCTCCAGCCACTGTTTATGGACAGAATCCATCCCTTGGTGCTACCTGAGTAGCACAAAGGGATCAGAGCACAAACACAGGATCTAGCTCTGTATATCTATGATCTTTTTGATTCTTATGCCTCCCTATGATTTTGTTCACTGCATAGACACCAAGGTGAGAGGCACATTAAAAATACCACACTGGATAATTAGGTGTACATTTCAGCTTCTTGGCTCAGTGACCATCTTCTGATATATGTATGTACAGCACCTAGCACAACAGAGCCCTGATCCTCACTGGAAGCTGTAGGTGCTGCCACAGTACCAATAACAACTTATGACCAAGATCCAGCAAGACGCTGAATGTCTCCTGGGATAGGCTGAGAGCCTGGAGCTCCTAGTGAAGTCAATGGGAGTGAAGAGACTCTATATGGGCCAGAAGGCACACAGTTCCTCACAAGGTGAGGCCTCTTTGAAGGGGAAAAAAAAAGGACCCTCACTGCAGGGACAAGAATGGAATTAGATCAATGAAAATCTGTTCATCACTTGTAAAGGTAGCAGCTGAAAACTAGGGCGCCAGATTAAAAGAACCTCCTCCCCTGGGTTGTAACGTTGAGCCTTTAGTTAATACCATTGCTGGTAAGCCTGCTGCCAGTTGGAACGACAAGGTGAGTGAGGAAATATCTTTTACTGGACCAACTTCTGTGGGTGAGAGAGACAAGCACACTTTGTCTTCACTTTGAATCAGAAGCATTAAGCATCTCCCAACTGATATTTTCTGTAGTTCAAAGCCATACAGCCATGGAACGGGCATGGGTGCAGGCCCTGCAGCTTTCCCCATGCTGCCTAATTAATTTGCCCCAATTTGTAGAGCAAATGGTGAGCTCATAAATCAGTCTCTCTCTCCATTCCTGCTTTGGATTCTCTACCAAAGGTGCTACTTGGTTTCAGTTGTGATGGTGCTTTTAATGACGCAGACCCCTTGTTCGCTAGCAACTATACTCATTTCACATAGGCCATTGAACTGCGGTCACATGATAACTTTCAACTACCAAAGCAATCTGACTTTGAGCTGGCCACCTCGAGAAGAAAGACTCCATAGCTCATTACCAGCTACCTTTCAGCCATGCCATTTTCCCTTTTCAAATTCATGTCTGCATTGTAACCCATGGCGCCTGTATCACAATAGCCAATAAATATCCTTGAGAGCAATTTGAATATTCTTCTATTGTATCTGTGTTGGAAGCAGGGCTCCCACTCTGATCTCAGACTAGCAAAAAAAAAAACCAAACACAAAAACCCCCTCCTTTGTGCTATGGACTAGAAATGGGTTAGTATTTTAGAGAACTTTTGAAATACAGTATCTGAAGTCATCTCAACTCAGTGAGGGCTGGAGTTCATCCTCAGTCATACTCAATATGAGATTTCATCACATTATGTTGCAAAACACCTTTCCTGCTAGATAAAATGTAACTGTAACAATCTCAAACCCACAGTTCTCAACCATTTGGTGTTAGCAACAGGTCAAAGTTTAAGAGTAAAATAATTTAATACACAAACACTTGTAGAATATATAAAAAATGCTTTTTTAAAAGGTCATGTTCCGAACCCAGGTGCCTTTGAGATTGTTAAGGGGAAGGACGGGACTCTACCATTTTCCCCTTTCTTTTCTAAACTTAGAATAGACTCATAGAAGATTAGGGTTGGAAGAGACCTCAGGAGGTCATCTAGTCCAAACCAGGGGTGGCTCCAGGCACCAGCACATCAAGCGCATGCTTGGGGCGGCATGCCATGGGGGGTGCTCTGCCGGTCGCCAGGAGGGTGGCAGGCAGGCCGCCTTTGGCAGCATGCCTGCGGAGGGTCCGCCGGTCCCGTGGCTTCAGTGGACCTCCCGCAGGCACGCCTGTGGGAGGTCCACCGGAATCGCAGGACCAGCGACCGGCAGAGCGCCCCCTGCGGCATGATGCCGTGCTTGAGGTGGCGAAATGTCTAGAGCCACCCCTGGTCCAAACCCCTGCTCAAAGCAGGACCAACCCCAACTAAATCATCCCCACCAGGCTTTTGTCAAGCCTGACCTTAAAAACCTCTAAGGATGGAGATTCCACCACCTCCCTGGGTAACCCATTCCAGTACTTCACCACCCTTCTAGTGAAATAGTATTTCCTAATATCCAGCTAGACCTTCCCCACTGCAACTTGAGACCATTATTCCTATTCTGTCATCTGCCACCACTGAGAACAGCCGAGTTCCATCCTCTTCAGAACCCCTCTTCAGGTAGTTGAAAGCAGCTATCAAATCCTCCCTCACTCTTCTCTTTTACAGACTAAACAAGCCCACTTCCCTCAGTCTCTCCTTGTAAGTCATGTGCCCCAGCCCTCTGATCATTTTTTTCTGTTTTGCACTAGCGCTGTCTGAGCCTAGCCTTGAACTCCACAAGACCCCCACCTTTCTCTACAGACAGTACCACTGCCTCAGTCTGCCCCCTGCCTCTGGTCTGAGCCAGTTGAGGTTTCAGATTTATACACAAGAGTCAGAAGCCCTAACTGATGTTCTCAGCAAGGGGGGGAAAAAACCTTATAAATTTGGTAAGTCATCAACAGATTAATGTGCTGGGTGTTTGAGGTTAGACACTCTGATAATAAATATCAGACAGTGTAGTCTAAAATATTTAATCAGATTTCTTTAAACTGCTATGTAGCCCATGTGAGAGCTGCTTTTAAATGAAAACAATGTTCATGACTTTCAAGGATAGCGTATTTATTGTTTTGCAAGAACTTTCATTTGGAGAACTTCTCTATCATCTCACGTTAGTTCCTATACACAAACCTTATGATGTTTTTGTTCTTTCCACTGTTTAATGTTTATCTTCCTTTACAAAAATAAAAAGTCATATGAGAAAGTGTGTTTTGTGGGCATTCCCACTGTGTGTATTTGCATATTTGAATGGTATCTCAATAGCAGAATGTTCTTCAAACAGTCTGAAATCACAGAGGCTATGCAGGTAGTAATCAGAAGACTACGCACAACTACAGATTATTATGCCAAGCAAGAATCAAGCAAACAGTAACAAAACACTCTAGCTAAAAGTGCCAAAGTTAGTTGAATAAACCCCCACAACAAGTATGTTCAGTAATGGCTTGCTTTACATTTTGGGTTTAAGAGTAATGAAAACCTCTTTGGCATGGTAGTTGTTTCCAAATTAATTGCAGTTTTATTTTAGAAGATTGTACAGCCCAGCATCTGAGAGTGACTTTGTTTGCCAACGAACACCTTTATCTGGAGGTTCTTCAGAAATTTCAGAAAAGCTTGATCTAATGTGATAAACTGCCGCACCTCTGGAGCATTCAGTCACAAGGAAGCACTTTTTAAAAAAAAAAATTCTTCAGCCATGATGTGAAGAAGCGATAAAAGTGGTTCTCCATTATCAAAGTTAACAGCATCCACTTTCCTCAGTGTTGTGTTCTGACAGTTCACACAGTGAGGAAACGTTTCTTATTATGTCTGTATTGTGAATTGAACGGTTTTTAAAAAGAAATGGTCAAATTCCAACTTGATGGAAGTTGGGGCAGCTCCATTAGAAATGTTTGGGACAAATTCTGCTGTGACTTGAAAACCATAGGGTAAGTAAGCTGGTCAGAAAACAAGTATAAATGGAAGTCAATCGTAAAGTAGCATCACTTGTACCAATCTGGCATTCAGTGGACATATAGATAAGCATGTGGAAGCAAAAGGTGCTCATGTGTGTTTGGGGGAAAGATGCTAATATGAAGCTGTGAAATAATACACAATTGAGGCTGACTAATTTGACAGCCTCCTTTTAATTTATTTTTTCTCTTAATCACCTTCTTCTATCTCCGCTCAGTTTGTAAGTTACACCAGTTTTTGTACACTCCCTGGATGTCAAATCAGTTACACTTCATAAACAACTTACACCTGATTTGTGAATAAATTTGTTAGTCTCTAAGGTGCCACAAGTACTCCTGTTCTTTTTACATCAGCTCTGAGTCTGGTCCAAAGTTTTTAAATAGAACTGCCATGTCAGAACTCTGTTAGCGTCTCTTTCTTACTAAAATGTAAATCTGAGTAAATAATTAGTAATTAGAGCTGGTCAAAAAACAGGACAAAGATTTTGTGAAATATTTGGAAATTTCAAAGTTGTTTTCATTTGGCATGGTACAAAATGGACCCCTTTCTCATTTTGGATAAAATCGACACAATATTTTTACTGACATTTTAGTTTTTAGAAATTATCCATTTTTGATCACCAAAAGTACATTTTCTTAGCAAAAGCCAGGTTTTGAGTGAACAAAAATATGTTGAAAATATTTTGAAATGAGTGATAAAAATATTGGTAAAAGATATTGGGAGAAAATGGAGAAGTGTAGAAAGCTCAATTTTCAACAAAAAATTTATCAAAAAAAACAAATTGACTAGTTCTATGAATAATAAACAGAAACACGGGAATTGCCAGACTGAGTCAGACTCAAGGTCCATATAATCTGGGATCCGGTCTCTGACAGTGGCCAGCATCAGACACTTCAGAAGAAGGTATAATAACCCCGCAATAGGCAGATGTGGGATGATCTGCGCCCCATATAGGTGTCACCTTGAACTCTTGTAGTTAGAGATTAGCTTAATCCCTTAACCATGGGTTCTAACAGTTCTTCCAATTTTTTATTATTAATTATGACAACTCCGCATATTCATCATATCCAGTCCCTTTTTGAATCTTGCTAAGTTGTTGGCCTCAACAACTTCCAGTGGCAAAGAGTTCCACAGTCTAACTACATGGTGTATGAAGTAGTATTTCCTTTTACATGTTTTTAATTTCCTACCTTTTAATTTCAGTGAATTTATTTATTGAATTTCCACACTCAGTGAACAGATCACAAACGTTTCCCATTTATTATTTTTGGTAGCATAATAAGTATTACAGTAGTATTTAAGATGCCCAGCAGAGATCAGGTTCCCCATTGTGCTAGATACTGCACAAACACATAGTAAAAGACAGACCCTGGCCCCAAAAGAATTTACAACCTAAAGAGACAAGATCGAGTGGGAGAAAAGAAGTATTATTCCCATTTCATAGAGGGAGAACTGAGGCAAGAAGACACAGATACCAGTTTGTGCAAACAAAATGCATCCAAACACACATTATCAAGGAAGTCCTTATATGCATATGATACATAATACAACTCAATGATCCTCAAAGCAGATACCTCAATGACTGGAAAAGCCATCCTGAACCTACCTCTTAATGATGAAGAGAAGCTGACTGAGAATAATAAGAAAGACTTGAACAAATGACCATAAGGCTACTTGAATTCAGAGTAGTACAGAATGGGATCACAGCATGCAGCAGAATGAAGTTATAAGATTTCAGGAAAGAAAATTTGGGATCTATTAAGAAATCTAGCTAGTAACAAGTGACCAGGAGTAAAAATTAAAATCAACAAGTGAAGAAGGAGGTTAAAAAATGCTACTATAACTATAAGAACCAAACAATATGGCATTACAACATGCTCCACAAAGATCTAAGAGTTAAAGAAAATCTGTATTGGAAATGGAGAATGGGAAGCCAACCCCTCAAGAATAATCTGAGAATCAAATAAATCCAACATGCAAGAGACAAGAGCAGCAAAAAGCTAGCCAAAAGGGAATAAGGGTTTTAAAATATACCAGCTTTCATTTTTAAACTAAATTCCCCTAATTAGTACATGAAAGCAAAAACCTCAATGTAGTTTTTTGTGAAACAGACATACTTGATACTCCAAATTTACCATTGTAACAGAGTCATGTGCCAAGTGAGTCAGCAGATCCTAGCATCACAGAGGGCCAATTCTTGATGTAATTTAAGAGCGATAACTTTTAAAATACAATAGAATCTCAGACAACACCAGAGTTGCGAACTGACCTGTCAAACACACACCTCCTATGGAACCAGAAGTACACAAGGCCGCAGAGACAAAACAAAAACCAAATACAGTACAGTACTGTATTAAATGTAAACTACTAAAAAATAAAGGGAAAGTTTAAAAAAAGATTTGGCAAGTAAGGAAACTGTTTCTGTGCCTATTTCATTTAATTCAAGGTGCTTGAAGCAGCATTTTTCTTCTGCCTAGTAAAGTTTTAAGCTGTATTAAGTCAATGTTCAGTTGTAAACTTTTGAAACAACAACCATAACGTTTTGTTCAGAGTTATGAACATTTCAAAGTTATGAACAACCTCCATTTCCGAGGTGTTTGTAACTCTGAGGTTCTAGTGTATTAGTGCAAACTGATTCTTGCCCTTATAAATGAAACGCCAGGTTCACCTGCCAGAAAAGAAAACAGTAACATTTTTTAATAAACAAAACAAAACAAAACCTGAAAAAAAATCAATGCTTAAAACTGGAATAATTTCCCAAGTAGCTTTGCGTGGCCATTTTAGATAATATCAGTAACTGTTTCCCTGCAGGCATCTTTCCCATTTTCTTTGATTCATGATCCAAAAAACATAAGCTTTCATGGAACACTGATGATTCAGGATCAATCTGGCTTCCATTAAAGCAAATGACAAGACCAATGGCCCTGGAGCTGAACTGAATCAAGCCTCCTGAAGGATGGGAGTATTGGTAAATACTGGTAAAAGATATTGTGGGAAAACGTAGAAGTGTAGAGATCTCATTTTTCAACCAAAATGTCTCATGAAAAACAAATTGCTTAGTTCTATGAGCAATAACTAGAAACACAGGAATTGCCAGACTGGGTCATATTCAAGATCCATCTAGTCTGGGATCCTGTCTCTGACAGTGGCCAGCACCAGATGCTTCAGAGGAAGGTATAGTAACCCCACAATAGGCGGATGGGAGATCCTCTGCCTCACATATAGGTCTCCTATTCCTATTGACTTCAGTACCTTGCTGTCTCAGGGCCTTAGTTAAACAGTTTTACAGCTGATGGCAGCAATCTCATTCAGGCACAGTATCTTCCCGCAGATCTAACATTCACGTAAAAAAACTGCTGGAAAGGCAGATTATCCAGTTTTGTCTTTCTATCTGAGTGGCAGCTAATGGGTGTGTGATCAGATGTAGGCAGGGGATTTTCCATGCCTTCTCAGGGCAGGCTGTGGCCAGATAAGGGCAGAAACAGAGCGGAAAGATTCACATTAGGGATACATCAAAGTATTAGAATACCTGCTTATTCAGTGCTATAGTTTGATTAAAACTCATAGTGAATGGGGGCTTTTCCTCATAGACGTTAACAACCAGCCTCACAAAACTCCTGCGGGATGCTAGCTATTCTTATCCTTGTTTTATAGACGGGGAACTGAAGCACAGAGATTAAGTGATTTACCCACAGTCTATGGCACTCAGGAAGGAACCCAGATTTCCTGCTTCATAGTCCCGTGCCTTAACCACAAAAAACTTTCCTACCCTGAGCCTGCACAACACTGTTTCACCCTCCCTCCACCCAAGAAAATCACTCCACTGTGCTCACATCAGTTTGTGAAGTGACAGCATTTGAAGTTTATAGAAAATGGCTGTGGAAACTTCTCGCCACCTCTAGCCTCCTCCTGCAGAGCTGCACCCAGGGAGCTTTTGCCGGGCTCTCTACACAATTACAATATTTAGGCTAGTTTTTCAAAAGATATTTATGCAGCTAAGCTTGGAGAGAGGGGGTGGGAACTCTTAGGATGCCAGCAACTGCAGGGCTGTGTGTACAATTTGGTGACTCTCAGTACTTCTCTAATTACACTTTATAAACATTAACCCCTTGTGGAGTAAGCAGAGGGTAGAATTCTCTCCATGTTTTAGAGCTGAATACCCTAAGGCTGAGAAGATAAGTTAATTGACTAAACCTACAGGCACTGTTATAGCGGGATTACAACTCAGGAGGTGCTCTCAGTACTGGGTTTAGTAAACTCACCCATGTTACCTCCTTTCTAGACTTGCAATCCCTGGCTTCATTCACTGCCTGCTTTTCAATTTCTGCAACAAAATGAAATAGGATTCCTCCAGTCAGCAGCCATTTTCACTGCGCAGTTCTGATTGATCCACAAAGCAGATCCATCCTGCACACTGAGTGCGATGGCTCTAGATGCCCCTGGCTCCAGAATTCATATAGGCCTGTACATTGACTGAGGCAGGGGTTCTGTGGAAAAAAACAGTATGTGACCATGTAATTAATGCATGCATACAAGGAGGCTGAATTAAGGTAACATAGGCAGCATTAATGCTGACATTTTGTAACTTCTGAGTGCTTGACTTTGCAACTTTCATGTTCTTTTAATGTAGTTGTTTTTTAATGCAAATATATATATATATATATATATATTCAGGCTCCTGCAAAACACTGTATTACCATTACCAACTCTTGAGACATGCAGGCCTGTCTGAAATATCTTGAAACCTGAAAAGTCTTTATTCTCTCAGGTCTTGTTTTATTTTTAACGTGATGTACAATCCCTCTTTCACAGGTGATCACTACATTCTCTCTTATTTATCCTATCTGGTTCATTTCCTAGAACTACGTTCTAAACAGACTGATCTTGTCAGCTGCCTGCACAAGCTGTGTGAAGAAACAATTCTGCGCTATCTCCAAAAACACACACTCTCCCTTGCTCATTCCATAACTACCTTTCCTAGTCAGTGTCAGGATCATCAAAATCCTCATGGCCAGTGTTCTAACTGCCTCCTTTATCTGCCTTTAACATTCCTTCCTCTGTCCTCTCATCCTGCCATCAATGTCTACAGTTTCCTGTCATGTTTTCTTTCCCATTTGTATTTTAACTCGTCCCAGATCTCTCTGCTTTTCTAGTAAGCACTTTGCACACCATTTCTGTCTTCAGACCATATATCTTTCCTTGCTCTTCTCCAATCCCCATTGCATTTCTTCTTTACAATCTTGTGATTTTGAAATTCCAATCAGTTTCCTGTTTTCAGAAGTCAGGATTTCTTGACTATATGCTGTTAGTGTGTTCACTTTTAACTCATCAGCTGAAATGTTCTGACCAAATCTTGTTGTATTATATTTGTCTTAAAAGATACATCATATACCTCAGTTTCTCTCTCTCTCTCTCTCTCTCTCTCTCTCTTTCTTTTGCTCCTTGAGTATGAATGGAAGGAAGTAGCACTTTTCCTCTGTGTATTTAAATACTTTCCCAAGCTGTTGGCACCTGAAACAGTTTTGTACCAACTCAGCAAATAAGATGACCGTGAGGAAACAATTCCATGTAACAAATATAATCAACTGAAAGACTAAACAAAAATGTTATTTCAATATAAAATACATTGTACACAAACTATGATACATGATAAACAGAAAGCATTTGCTATACATAAAATAAAGGTCTGGTGTCACTGAATTCATAGCATCCCAAACAAACATTTTTGGTATAAAAGGGATCATAAGATTCAATGACAATTATACGTATATATATGAATTAACTGGAGTATTGTTTAAATAAGTAAAATTTCCAAAATTTGTGCCAAAATTGTAACTTTTTTCTGTATATTTAGTCTTTCTATTATTTACGGATGGACATCACAGGTTAACACAGGTTTTTTATTTTGGAATTTCTCCTTTTGCAATAGGGGTGGGATGCAGAAGAATTCTTAATGCAACGAATACACAGATACATTTTAACTGACGACAATTATTTTTTAGTAAATCCCGTCAAATGTGAATGTTTAGATTTTGTGGGGGATTTAGTAAATCCCGTCAAATGTGAATGTCCTTTATTTTTGTGGGGGATAATCATGCATCTGACGAAGTGGGTATTCACCCACGAAAGCTCATGCTCCAAAACGTCTGTCAGTCTATAAGGTACCACAGGACTCTTTGCTGCTTTTAATGTTTAGATTGTTTTCTTAGTCAGGGTTGGTAGAAATTGATACATTTTGGCATTTAAACATTTTTAATCTCTTTCGTGAATAACAATCTGTTCTTGACCTTCTTGAGGGAGAGAACAAAGAAAAGAGATTTCTTGTAAAGGACACTCTTAGGGTTAGTCCACCAGCAGTTTCTATAGAGACAGCATCCTCACGATCATCTTTATTTACAACTATAAATAACTTACACTGTACAGTGCAAAAATGGAATTTAAATCATAGCTTGCACTTTCAATAAAGTGTTAGAACTACTGAAATGCAACATTATATGCTCTTGTTAATGTAACTATTGAACTCCATGAGAAAGCCCACACTCAGGGTATGTCTATACAGTCATGAGGCACCTGTGGCTGGCCCACGTTAACTGACTTGGTTTTGCAGGACTCAGGCTTCAGGGCTGTAAAAACAGTCTAGATGTTTAGGCTCAGGGTAGGGCCCGAAGTCTAGGACCCTATGAGGGAGGAAGGTCCCAGAGCCTAGAATTCACCCTGACCTTGAACAGCTACACTGCAGTTTTTTAGCCGTGCAGCCCAAGCCCCACAAGCTCAAGTCAGCTGACATTGGCCAGCTGTGGATATTTAATTGCTGCGTAGACATGCCCTCAGAGAACCCATCCTGCAATGACACATGCTTCATTCTACATAGGTGAGTTCAATGGGACAACTTGTATGCTTAAACTTCCACATGGTGTGTAAAGCTTTCTTTGCCAAATCGCTAATTACTGAAAACCCCATCTGCTTATATGAGGCAGATTGTACTTACCTCTGACAGAACTCTGAGTGATCCATTTCTTATGCCTTGACAACACTTACGCAGTTTTTCTAAACCTACAAAAGTTGTGGCTACAGACTCTGATAACTTGGGCCAGGGCTAGCTCATTGAGAAACAAAAAAATGTCCATTTCTAGCCCTAGACATGATCACAGACTTTAAAGCCATGACATTTTTCTGCATAGAAAAGCTATCACTAGTGCAGAACTGTTCCTCGCCTATTCTAAGCCTTAGGAGATGTCCTTTATTTTTGTGGGGGAAATTCAGTATTTGGGGGATAGGGAAGAAGAAAAAGAAAGTGTTTCTATTTGATGGTTTATATACGTGGTAGGTGTTTGAAGCTGCTGAGAGGTTAGGAGTAAGTCCAGAGGAAATGGATTAGAGGGCACAGGTGTGGTAAGCTGCACGAGGTCATCATCTCTGATCGATAAGCATAAAACCTTCCTCCTTGCCTGAAGAAGTTAAATGAGAGCTAACTTGAATTCTATCTTCCATGTCATGCAAGAGACTTAAAAAAGGATATTTCAAGCAAGCACCACATAGTGCTGTAGTCTGAGGCATGAGGTAAGGGGGCATATGGGGTCACATTTCCCCCCCGATTTGCTGCTTGGCTTGTACTGAGCATGCTCAGTAACCCTGATGCCCTCACTCTGCCTCCTCTCGCCCCACTATCGGCCAGCACGGGTTATCTCTGTGTCTAGTATCTGCATTGACTACTCAGTGGCCTCTGGGTGCAGTTTACAGTGTCGGTTATGACTTTAAAAGTCCTAAATGGCCTGGGACTGACCTACCTGATGATCACCTCTCTCCTTGTGTCATGCTGCCACAGCTACAACTGGCTATGGTACTCAAATTGGATCCCCCTCGTTGTAAAAAAGGGGGGGGTGCGGCTGGCAGGGTTCCAAGATTCTAGAATTTGCTCTCCTCCTTGGCCCATAAAAGTACAAATTTGGTGATTTTCAGAGCACATTGCAAAAGATGCCTGTTTGAGAGGGGTTTGGAGAGGGCTGAAGGAATGCTTCCCACAATGAAAGGTCAGAATGGCATTTTGTGATTCTGGTTGAATTATTTTACTGCTGCTGAGATTTGATTATGGTATTAGTGGTACTGTATGGCACCTAGAGCCTTGGAGAGGGGTCTTTTCATTATTTAAATCTGAATATATAAAATACATAAATAGGGCCACTTTTGGTTCCAGATGAAACATGGGCCCAGTTATTTGTTCCTCAAACTGTTTCATGCTTGTCTAAAGAGAGTCATGCACTTGTCCTGTGTATCAGTGCTACCCACTCACAACTGAAACAGAAGCTGGGGTAGTCAGTGCTCAGGACTGTTACACCTGTGTGACTATTCAAAGAAGAAAAACGTGAAATGGCTTGTGCAGCAGCATGCATGTTTTGCAAGCTTTGTTAGAATTCCGTGTATTGTTTTGTAGCACTCTTAGAGCACTCTGAGATGCTAGGAGTACAATTGCAAAGTACTGTTGTTGAAAGAGAGCAAACTCTGTTGCTGGGAGAACACTCCCATACTTTGTGCTTGACACTGCACCAGTTAGGGTACGTCTAGACTGCAAATAAACACCCGCAGCAGAGAGTCTCAGAGCCGGGTCAGCTGACTTGGGCGCACGGGGCTTGCGTTGCCGGCTAAAAATAGCAGTGTAGATGGTGGAGCTGGAGCCCAGGCTCCAAGACCCTCCCCCCTCAACGGGGTTCAGAGTCTGGGCTCCAGCCTGAGGCCCAACATCCACACTGCTATTTTTAGCCCTGTGATCTTGAGTCAGTTGACTTGGCCTCTGCAACTCATTGCCACGGCGTTTTATTTGCTGTGTAGACATCTCTAAGTCACTAAGAGCGATGCCATTGATGTCAGTAGAATCTGGCTCAGGGCCATAGGCCCTGATTCATGACAACACTTAAGCACATAGCATTGGAAGTGACCCCCCCTTGGTCACTGAATCCAGTCCCCCGCTATCACAGGCAATTCGAACATATAATTCTGCTGATAAACTTATCAAGCTCCATCTTAAACTAGTTAGTGGGGTTGCCCCCACTACTCCTATTGGGAAGCTGTTCCAGAACCTCACTCTCTGGTTGTCAGAAACTTTCTTCTCATTTCTAGCCTAAATTTACTCATGGCCACTTTATGCCCATTTGTTCTTGTGCCAACATTGACCTTTTGCTTAAATAGATTTTCTCCCACACACCTTACATTTAAGCACACGTTTAAATCTCAGTAAAATCAACAGGACTTAAGTATAAGTTTTAGTGCTCTGCTGAATTAGGGACATTTTGATGAATTGGCCATATGGGGCACGTATACTCTGCAGCTGGGACTGAGTCTCCCAGCCTCAGTAGACAGACTTGCGCTAGCTCGGCTGGAGCCGGAGCACTAAGAATAGCCATGTGGATGTTGCAGTTCTTGCGGAGACTTGAGTGAGCCACCCAAGATCGGAGCTAGGAGATTGGGTAGGCTTGAGAACCCATGCTGCCCCCTGAGCCACCACAGCCACACGGCTAGTTTTAGTGCACTAGCTGGAGCTGAGCTAGCGTGAGTCTGTCTGCTAGGGCTGAAAGGCACACTTCCAGCTGCAGTGTAGACATATTCACATAGGCCACATGCCATGGGGTGCTGAGCTCGAGTGGCAACTATTACAAAGAAGCAGATTTGTAGTGGAGGGTCAGAAAGAATCTATTAAAAGTTATGGTCTACGCAACTCTACTCCTTTTTATTCCGTAGTCTCCAGCATTGCTTATAGTTTGAGGCTGTAGAATTTTTTTGAAAATTTCAGGCCTTTTTATTTGTGATATTCCTGCTGTTACGACTCTATAGTGAATCAGAGCAAATATTTAATGTTGTTCCCTTATCCATAGCATATATTGTTGTGGAACCTAATGAACCCTTTTACTTCATTAGCATCAGCTTATTCAATGTTCCAGACTAATTGAGTGTGATTTTCCAAGAAGAAAAAGAACATGTTCTGCACCACAGAAATCCCACCTGTTTACTTTACCCATGGCATTTTTTGGGTGCACTTACTGGTAGGCAAAATACTGCATCTGACTTCTGCTATTTTGTCAATCCACATTTGTTCCCTTAACTAAGAGCCATGTCATTTGGTGTTTAAGGTGTTTTGCTTGTATTTTTTTATTTAATTTTTTCATGAATTGTTTGAGCAAAATTCTGCTCTCACATTTGCGCTGAAACTTTCATTTCCTATATTTTTATTTTCTAATCAGCAGGTAGTTACACACACAGGAGCTGAGCTTTTTGCCCTCTGCTTGCACTGACAGTAAATGCAGAAGTACATGATTGGCCACAGTGGAAGACAGAACCAAGGGAGACAAGCAAAAGGCTGTGGTGATGGTGAGGGGCCTGTCATCCCAATTCCTCATCATGATGGAGACTGCAGAAACTATCGTTCTCCCTCACCAGCCCAGTCTCCACAGGTCTATACAAGCAGTGCTGGCACTTTGTTTGCTGATTGCCTCATTCTCTCTTGCTGTCAACACACAAACCTACTGCCTGCCACTCGGCAGCCTCATTGCTGCTGACTCCCCTTTCCCAACTTTATTCTTACGTTGATACCCTAATTGAGCTCAGAGGCCCATTGTGAGGGGCAGTGTATAAAGAGAGGCAAAATACACAGCTCCATCTTCAAAGAGTGAAGAGTCTGAACAAGGACAAAGACATAGCAGCTGGGTATAGAACATAAGAGGTTGAGGGTGTGGGGCTACCAAAGGGGTGATGACAGGAAATAAAGGTTACTCACCTGTACCTAGAGTTCTTTGAGGTGGACTCTGCATGTTCACACTCCTGGGATGTACCAGCAGCACAACTCTGAAGGTGAAACAGTTTGTAGTAGAGTTCATCGGAGTGCTCTTGTGTCCTCTCCTCCTACACCTCTTCTCCCTGTGCCTGCATGTTCTGAGGATGAGGCTATACACGAAGTGTGGTGCTTGGATTGCCTCCATTCCAAGATTAGAATCAAGATTCAGAATAAAATGGTGAAAAAAAAATCCTTCCATCTTGCTTTTTACACAAAAATCTGTCCCTTCGGTGGGGTGACTCTGGACTCTCATGTTGGCAGAACCTTCCTTCCACCAGAAAGATTCCTGAACATTCAGTCAGCTGTGCTCAGACTTCAGAAGAACTCCAACCAGACAGTCATGTTCTTCCTCAGACCAATAGGCCTCTTGGCCTCAGCTGCATACATAACCCCCTATACTTGACTCAGAGTGAGGACTCAGCAACACTGGCTAGCCAAACACTATCAGCCATGTTCAGACAGCATGGTCTTGAAAGTGACTCTCCCCAGAGAAGTGCTCCAGTCCCTTCATGGTGGATATGGTGTCTAAACATCCTGAAAGAAGTAATATTAACCCCCCCGCCATCTCCATCAGCAACTACCACCTCTAACACTTCCAACATGGAACAGGGCCCACTTCAGTGACCTAACAATTCACGGTCACTGGAATCACAGGGCAAAGAAGCCACATAAGCAACATAGCAGACCACTCACTGGGTTCTCAGATCTTTCCTTCCTCACTTGAAAAGCAAGGTACTCTAAGTAGTTATGGACAACAAAACACCACTCTACAACATGAAAGGGCATCTACTGTCATAACAGAAGTTGGCAGCACCAAGGACTTGGACTGACATCAGGAATTAGTAGACTTGTTACAGTATGACCTGTGATGCCAAGAAACTCTTGATGCCAACTGGAAAAGGGTTCACTGTCTTGTGACAGCAACTCTTACCATGCCTGACAAACTCACCTGTCAGTCATAGTATTGATCTATTAAGAATGTTGTGTGAGATGTTAAATGATAGCTAGGATCATGCTGGTCATTAATACCATTATGAAATGTATGCATTGATTATATTTAAAACATTAGGTCTTTAAATTGAAAATACGTCCTTATAGTTTGTATGAAGGTGTTACTCCCCAACAGAGGTAAAAAACTGGTGTTGCCAGACAGGAGGATGTATTTTCAGATGCCTGCCTAGGGTCATATGTAGATTAAGCATTGTAAAGCCAACACAGTGGAAGCCCTATTTACATGTGAAACTCAACATGAAAAACAGATTGATGGGGGGATTTGAAACAAACAGTATGGGATGACACCTTTGAGCCCAGAAGGGGAACGACAGTGGTCATCCTGTCTTTGGGAGAGAAAACAATTAGTTTTGGAAATATGAGAAGCAAAAAGACATTTTTCCATCCTTCACAGAGAAAGCAAGTTTTTTGCATTAATGAAAGTTGTATCCTGGCCTCATGGGGTAATGATGCTGAGATATTGCTTGAGGTGAGAAGTTGCTTTAGACCAGGATTTTAGTCTGTTAAGGTTAGACTCTAAGAAGCATGTTATACCTTTTGTTTTACATGTAACCTGTTGGTCTTCTTATCTTTGCACATTATGAAATGGTTACTTACTGGAATGGTGGTTCTTCAAGATGTGATGCAGACCTGTATTCCACTTTGGTGTGCATGCACCCAGTGCACTGGAGCTGGATAATTTTGCCTATCAGGACCCATGAGAACAGTGCTCAAACCTCATGGCCATAGCCCCTCCACTGGCTATATGAGGTGGTGCCTTGACCCCCCCCCCCCAGTACTTTTGCACCAAATGTCAAAGAGTGAAGACTCCAATGCAGAGGCGACGAAGGGTGGGTAGTGGAATTCACATCTGCATCACATCTCAAAAAGTCTACAGTTACAGTAAGGAACTGTTTCTTCTTTCAGTAGATGCAGCCGTGTATTCCACATAGGTGATCAACAAGCAGTACCCGCAGGAGGAGGTGCCTGGAGTCTACTTCAACAAGAATTGCAGGACTGCTCTACCAAAGTTTGCATCTTCTCTGGATGCCACGGTAACAGGCTGGACTTGCCCCTCAGTAACCAATTGTGCAGGTCTGGGAAGATATGAATTCCCCTCTTTCTGAGGTACGCTGTCAATACAACCACACATTTAGTAAAAACCTAGAGAGCAGAGAACAGATACTGATAATATCAGTGTACCATGATAAAGCGGAGAAACACTCTGTGGCTTTGGAGAATTGTTACATGAAAATAAGTGTCCAGAAGGTCCAGAGAAGCATATCAGTCATTCTGATTTAATGTATTTTATATTTTTGCTGAGGTTTCAGAGATCAAGAAGAGGTCTCACCCCTCATGTAGATTTGGGAAACTGAAAGCACTGAGAATAAATTCCTTAGCCTCAGTGGGAATAGAAGCCATCAAAAGGTGCATAATATACATGCATAAGTACAACATAGGGATTATCTGAGTGCTTTGCTGTGGGTGGCACTGAAGCTGGAGTACTCGAAAGAACCTTTACAGGCTCCAAAAATGCACAGTTAATAAGAAGAGCTACTGTTCCCATGACAGACAGCTGGAGAATATCCAGTAGTTTGTGAATATTCTCCTGCAGGAGCTCTTCCTGGATGCCTAAGGTAACAGCCATGTGCCACAAAAGGTTCTGGTAGGCCTTGAAGTCCCCTGGCACCGGGGGTGAAGAGGAGCCTGTTACTGTTGAATCATCAGGGGATGACAATGAAGTGATCAACTGCACTAGCGATGGGTCCTGGCCCTGAACGGTTAGACCTGGATGGGACAACTCCAGAAGTCCAAAGAGGGGAAGCTCCTGAACTTGTGGTGGATCAACAGCCACAGCCACTGATGTGCCTGGTGATCTTGATCTGGAACAGGATGATGAGTGAGATGGAGGAGCATGCCACTGATTCCAGGGAGGCCACTGGGGATACAAGTAGGACATTGATGGCCACTAGGCCCAGGGCACCTTGGCACCAATTGGGCAATGAAGAGCAGGAGGAGGACCCCAGCCTGGATCCCAAGGAGCCTCGGGTCTCTGGGGGAAGTGGTGGAGCTAGATCCAATGGCACAACCAACTGGTCTGACTCACCTGCTATTCAGTAGGAAAGAGGTACTGGTGCCAATGATGGAACTTGCACCTTCAGTGCCAAATACACCACAGTTGTATCTGGTGCCAGGAGTGGGGCTGGTACCAAGGTCAGTGGTGGTGCCACCGCAGCAGATGGTGCTGAGGTAGAAGACGGGATCTGCCACCATGACAGCATCAGTGCCCAGGAGTGTTCTGATGCCAAGGAGGTCCTCAGTGCTGGGCCTGGCAGCACTCTCAACTCTGCAGTCTGTGGCAGGGGGAACCAGGCTGTGTTGCCAATGGATCCTGAGATTCTGTGACATGCCCAGACAGTGCCAGTGAGATCATGGATGCCGTAACCCCAGCAAAGTCCTGGATGAATGGGGAGTCCAGAATCAAGGGATAGAGTAGATCTGTTGCTGCCTGGTATGATGCTGGCATGGAGACAGCTGGTGGCAGCATCAATGTTGTCAGTACCGGATTCAACAGACACTCCAAGGCCGGAACCGGAGTCAACAGTATGGGCTCCTGAATGTTTCTATGCCAGGAGTAGGCAACTTGCGGCACGTGACCTGAATTTCAGTGGCACTCATGCTGCCTGGGTCTTGGCACCATTGCATTTTAATTTAATTTTAAATGAAGCTTCTAAAACATTAAAAAAAACTTATTTACTTTACATACAACAATAGTTTAGTTATATTTTATAGACTTATAGAAAGAGACCTTCTAAAAACGTTAAAATGTATTACTGATGTGTGAAACCCTAAATTAGTTCTGCTAACAGAGACAGACACCTGTGTGGTTCCATTGTCTCTGGAACTAGGATCCAATGGCTTAGAATCTCTCGGTACTGAAGGTTTTGTTTTTACTCCAGGAGTGGATGACAGTACCTTCTGCAAACTTCCATTTCAAGTTTACCAGCTTCTGCAGTGCCAAATGTAGCCTCTAGGGGTTCCCACTAAGGGACTACAACTATATTTGGTACCAGAGCCCTCTGACACCATTTCTCACTTCCCAGCATGGTTGGAGTCAGGAGTGGGGACAGAATTGACTATTAGAAATTCCTGCAACGGCCAATAGGAAGGCTTCTGCATGGGGTGATCTGGAAAAACAATTGCTGGGCCAATAATGAAACAGGGCTGCTCAGCACCGTAGTGGGAGGGGACAGGCTGACTCAGAGACAGGAGTCTCTGATTAATTCCCCCTACCTCTCCACAGAGGGCATCTTGGAACTGCTGTAGGATCTAGTTCCTGGGCCCGTTTGTTCCAGCACTGCAGAGACCAGGGTCAAGAGGGGCAGAGATCCAACACCGTGCCAGTGACTGAGAGCCAGCTGAGACTCCAGGACTCCAGACTAGGAATCCAAGAGAGGATCCTACCTCACTCAAGGGCAAAGACATACTCAGGGGACCCTTTTTGTTTAAGCTGGCCAATGTTCACTGAAGCACTCAACTCAACCTCAGAGTACCATCTGCCTGCCTGGAAAGGTGCCAGGGAGGGAGCTGGGGGTTGCAAAGTTTTGTGAGAATGTTGGGAGGTGTGTAACTGGTAAATTTGTTAATGTTTAGTACTTATTAGTTAACCCTACCCTTTTCCTTCCCTAGATCCTATTTTCATGCTCCTAGTAAAGTCCTCCTTGTTGTACTGTTATGTTGGGTGCGGTATTCCTTTGGTGAGTTTGTTTCATGTACTATATTGTGCCCTATTGTACTGGGCTTTATACGCCTTGTCAGTAGCAGTGACATTAATGTTCCCCAGGGGCAGCACCCCCGTGTCTCAGGCAGAGTGAGGAATCATTGTACAAGGAGCACCACATGACAGGAAAAGGAATCAGGACTCAACCCGCACAAGGAGAGGGGAGAAGCCACTTCGACTAGCAGACAACAGGGAGGAGGCTTGAGAGGGGCTGCGTTCAATTTCCTGTGGGAATAGGGGCTGACGCTGGCCTCCCAGTACAAACAGAGCTGGTGGGGTTTGGCTGCTAGAGAATCCTGTGGTACTAAGGCTTGGGGGTGGGTTTTGACACTTGTTACAAGCTCTTTGGGAAAAGATGCTGCAGATCATTCACCATAAGGAGTGCCCGCTTCCCCCAAGCAAGTTAGCCGCTGCCTAGGAGCATCTTAAGTGGGGAACACAGCAGAAGAGCCACACCTCTTAAATCCTGGCTTTTTCCTGCACCACAGGATCCATCAGCCCATGCCAAGATGAGGGAACTAATAAAATAAATCATTTATTTTACACAAAATGAAAAATCTAAAATAATCCAAAGTAATGGAAAGTACTGAGGTTTTGAAGAGGTTGGATTGACCCCAGAATGTCTGCTACCCTGGCTGGAAAGCACTGAGACAGCCGGAGCACCCTGCCCCGTGAGGAGGGATAGGAAGGGATAGGAAGGGGAATGGCACCACTCCAACTGGCACTGCTACAAACAGTTCCACCATCAGAGCTGCACTGCCAGTGCCTTCCTGGAGTGAGAATGTGTAGCAGCTACTTGAAACAGAGTGTAGAAATGTAAGTGTAAGAAAAAGGGCAAGGTATGTTTGGAGTACCAACGTCTTGGAGAGTGATTTCCCGGTCTTAAAACTAGGGTCTGAGGGAAATAAATCTCTAGGAGCCACAAAAGAAGAAACGGGAGGAGAGATCTCAGCCAGAACAGGGACTAAAAATCAAACTGAAAAAACAAAATAAAACAAAACCCAAAACTACTTATATCCTCTTCTGATTCTTCTTTTCCCACTTTGACTCCTCTGATCCCAGAAAGTGAGCTCATTTCCTACTTATCCCGCCAGTTGATTGTACTTCTGTAGAGTCAAGGATCTGTGCAGCTTCAGCTGGAGAAGTTGCTCCACCTCCCATTGTGAGCAGGACCTGCTCCTGTTGAGGGCTGAATATGCTGGCAGCAAAGGACTGAGGAAGCACTGAGACTGTGCTCTTTTTTCCTCCTTTTGCCTTCTCCATGACTCCTGGAATTTGTCTGCATGTAGTGGGGCAAAAAATCAAATAGGGAGGAGAAACCAGGGTCCACCTAGCTGCTGATCAAACCAGAAAAAAGGTGTAGTTTTAAAATAATACAGCTCAGGAACTAAGGACATGAAAATAGATCTGCCTTGTCTGTATGATTTAAATTGACATAAGGCTGCATTTAAGTGCAGAAAATGTTTGGAGCTGAATACTGATTTGCAAAGCACAATGAATATCCTTCACAAACTTTAAAACCCCCGTATTTTCCATTCATGAGCATCTTTTATTCTATTCTAAACCCCAGAAACAGACTAATTGGCTTAACAAGTGCAACAAATGGCTTTCTGTCGACAAAAAGAATCCTGTGAAATGCACATTACAGTCAAAAAGAATTAAATTACACTATTTTACTGAAAATGGATAAAGATTACTTTGATAAATCACGACTAATGTTATCTTTGGCAGATTAAGAACTTTGTGCATATCTGTGTGGGTTCTATAAATAGCGTGTTCTGAATGTCTTCTCCCTAAATATAGTTAGTGATCCTGCCTAGAGGCATTTTCCTCTAATTTGACAATACCACATCTGTGAACTAGCTAGCAATGAAAACTTTACTGACTGCACGTTAAACACGCACCAGATTAATGGTGTTTTTACTCAACCACTTTACATTAATGACACCTCATGTCTTCCAACCATACCTTGCTTGATCATTTAAGTTTCCTTTAAAACTTCAACAAAGCAGCTAAAAATAAAATGTATTTGAGAGAGGTTCACCTCCCAAATGCACATTAAATTCCTGTATGGGGTCTGTATTGTTCATGGGTCAGACCCTGAGCTGTGGCCAAGGAACACTTCCTGCAGCTCAGAGAGTGTATGCACAAGCATGTGCAAAGGTGCTCTTTGTATATCCTACCTACCTTTGGGAGGCTCGGCACCAGTCTGCTCCCCTAGTCCTGGAAAACTGCATCTTTGCTGCTGGCCCCACTGGGGCTGTTCAACTATCTGAGGATCACCAAGGTACAGGGGAGGCCCTGGCCATACTACCCCAGCCAAACCTCTGGTGTGAGGGGCCACTAAACTGGCTCCATCCCTGCAGGGATGCAACGGTAATCTTCAAATAGCTGGACAAACCAACTGAAGGGAAGATTTTCATGCTAGAGCTGCGCTAAACTGCTGTACCTAGGCTGAGTACCTGACCCAATGTATTGGTTTAGCACCAATCTGCTCCTGCATAATAAATAAGCAATGAGGTGAAAATTCTAATTACAAAGTGGACACTGAGGTCCAACTGAGAAAGCATTTAAGCCTGTGCTTCATATTAAAATATATTTTTCAGTCCCACTGATTTCAATGGGATTTATGCACATGCTGAAGTTCTATCTTGAATGGGGCACATAAAAGGAGAAATTTGATTGCCATAAAGGATCCAACATAGATCTGGTTGGAGAAATTCCAAAACTTTTTTTTGCATTGACATTTGCTGATTCATTGAAATCTAAATTTTTTGCAGAGACTGATTTTGATGAAGTGCTGACACAACTCAGGCACAGATTCTAAATTTGAATGAAACTAAACGTCCACTGTTGGGGTTCGCCCCTCTCTGAGGCGGCTGGGAGCCAGGCCGCCTCACTACGAGTCCAGTGTACCGGCAAATTAGCCTGGTGGGGTAGGGAACAGCCAGGAGCTCAGGCCCTCAGGCAGGGGCTGAGCAAACAGTTCAGTAAATTAAGCCCAGGCCCTAGGTCAGGGCGGGGCAGAAAACCAGGGCTGAGCAATCAGTTCAGTAGTTTAAGAAGCCCAGGCTCCTGGGCTTGAGTGCCGGGGTGAGGGGGACACTGCAACCCATGAGTGGGGTGGCAGGGGGGGCGCAGGCCCGCCCACTCCTCTGTGTCCCAGCCTGGGGCCCTAACAGCGGCAGGCAGCCTGCTGCTGTGTCAGTGGGGATCCTGGCCGCAACACACTGACATTGGCTCTGGGTGTGCTGCAGCCAGACTAGGGTTGACTGCCCCCAGGCTACTTCCGACTTCCCCCTGTACCAGGACCTGTATCTCAGCGGCGTCTTCCACAGCGTCCCACACCATGGGCTCCTCAGGATACTGAGCGAGGGGTAAACTGGGCAGCTTCTCGGGTCCCTTTGTACCGGTCGGCGTCCAGTCTCCGCAGGTATGGCCAGTCCTCGGGTCAGTCTCCCCAGCAGGAGCTAGGACATCAGCGTCTGGCCTCTCCGGCAGCCAGGCAGCTTCTGAGCCCTGGGGCTGGGCTTTTATACTTCCTGCCCTGTGCCTTGACCTCTGAGGGGTGGGCGCAGCTCCAGTGACTCGGCTCACTTTGGCATCCATAAGGGCTTGTCCCTCTCTGGGGTGGCTGGGAGCCAGGCTGCCTCACTACAGAAACCAAATTTCAAAGTATCAAAATCCTTTGTGAAATGGAATTACCTTTCTCCACCCAGCTGTAATCCATCAGTACATGCTTCCAGTTCAAACATCCTGCTCAAGATTCATTCATTAATTACAACACGAAAAGTTTTCTAAGTATCTCAACAGTCAAAGGGGTCCCATTGCCAGCTCTGCCACTGACTTACTGTGTGAGCTTGTGCAAATCATTTAACCCTTCTATACTTTACTTACCCATACACAGAAAGGGTATGACCTGCTCTGACATTTATTTATGACTTGCCTTTATGTTGCTGTATGACAAGGCTAAGAAAGTTGGGGTTTGTTCATTTGTTAACCAGTAAAAGCAACACTGGAAGAATTACAGTTATACAATGCAACTGGATAGTCTTTTATATTAGTGTTTTATAATATGGGCTCTGAAAATCCTTTTGATTAGCTAAACACAGTGTATCTGTGATGGTATTCAGCCCACTGTCGTCACTAGTTAGAATTGCTGTATTTCTACAAAACAAATGCTTCTTGGGCAGCGATTTCCCTCATTACAAGTGGGGGACAGTAGCTTTCAAACAGCTCCACACCCATGTCTGCACCATCTTTTAGTCATAAAAATAAGTTTTACCCCTTTATTTATTCTCAAAATGTTCCACCTTTTTTCTCACAGGAAAAATGACTCAGCAAGGCAAGCAGAGAGGTTAAAAAAGGCAGTAATTTTTAAATTGGAAAAGATGAGCGGTCCTGAAAGTCTTTTTTTATTTTTTAAAAATTAAGCTTTTGAAATAACAATTAAGCATTCTTTTGAGAGCAAATGCAGGGATAGAATCATAAATTGCATAGAAGTAGAGCTGGTCAGGAAATTTTTACCCAAAGGCTTTTTCATTGGAAAATGTCAATTTATCAAAACAAAAACTTTTTATTGAAAGTAACACATTCAACAAAACTTTCTTCAGGAAGAAATGGACAGAATTTCTAGTCAGGGAGCCCCATTCCTCCCAGCAGCCCACTGGTTAGATCACACAGCTGTGATGCAAGAGAGTCAGGTTCAAGTCCCTGCTCTGCCTGATTCAAGACCAGTGACTTCAACCTGTCTCTCCCACATCCCAGGTGAGTATTCTATTCAATGAGTTATTGCCTAGTCTGGGGTGGGTTTCTTGCTCTCATTTTGACCTAAAATTCTATCATGGTCCAGTGCTGGGACTTGAACCTGAGGCTCTCACATCCCAAGTGAGTGAGTGCACCTCTTCCTTTCCCATTCCCCCTGGCCGACAAGATCTAAAGCTCCCGATTTAGTTCTGGAACTGAAATAAACATCAAGACCATGACATTTTTAATGAAATGGAATTTTTGTTTTCTGACCAGTCCTACACAGAACAGAACATTAAAAAAAATTAGATCCTGCTCAAAAAGTCCACAAAAACATGCACCATAGGGGTGTGTGTGTGTGTGTGTGTGTGTGGAAAATAGATCTCTTTTAGCTAGTGTTTATAAATAAAAAGGAGTGTATTTTACATATTTTTGGCATAATACAAAAAAAATCTTAGAAAGATATAGGAAAAAAAACCATCACAAGACATAAAAGATGTCAAAGAATCAGAGAATCAAAGTTACATCAGAAATGTCAACTCCTTGAATGTGAAGAACTGATTCAGAAATTCTATTGCAGGGGACTGTCATAGTACAACAGGAAAAACAGAACTTTAAAAATTGGGGAGGAGGGAGCTAAGGGGAGAGGAGACAACTTCTCTTCTGTCCTTTGGGGAGGAGGGGGAAGGTGACAACAGCCAGCTAAAGCAGGACAGGATAGAAACTGCCTGAACCTGAAGCACTGAAAGCATTTCTACTGAACTTTCATGTTTTTCTCTAGTCTTTTATCCCTGACTCCGAAGGTGAGGACTGGCTGGCACAGCTGGGTGGCGCGGGGTGAAACACTGCGGTGAGGATTCCATTAAGCTTACGTTATATTTGTTGTTGTTGCTGGGGTACTGTGATGTAGGAGTAAACAAAATGAGTCTTCATTTCTGAGTGTACTTTTTAATAGATCGTCCAGGGCTCCCAGAGTTTGGGATAGTAGCGAGGTTGTGGTAGATAATTTAAAAAAAAAATTCTTGGTGGGAAATCAGAAATTAAAATCACATTGCTATTTTGTTTGTTCTCCTGTCTACATAGCACCATATACCACACCAATATGGGCCCATATATAAAGATAAGATCTTAAGACAAGATTTTCCATAGAGGACTCTACTATTTACCACTTAGTGTAGCACCGAAGTGATAGGTCCAATATCACATCATCTTAGACCTTAAAAATCACATCCTAAACATCTTGTTTTCCTTTCCCCACGTAAACTGTAACATGATTTCAGCAGACAATCTCAGACTACTAAAATTCAGGATTAATACTTTATAACATTTGAAAGTTGACATTCCAAGCATTCAGAAAGTATAAAGCAACTGTTTCTACCACTGTCACTTGGAGAAAACAGCAGCTAAATTCACAACTGAACTGAGGTAAAACTAAGCAAGATGGCAATCCAGATGATATAACGAGCTTTTGAAATAACTTGCCAAAACAAATTGAGATGTGTAACATCACTAAGCAGCTGGGATTGCCAGCTTTCTAAGAGCATAGAATATTTATTTCTTGTTCAGTTATTTCATGAGACATTGGCCTGTAAAACTCTTACTAGTTCCTCAATCTAGTGTTATTTTGGCACTGCCACAAGAGTCAATATGGCATGTCACAGATTTTTCAGTCTCTGATTAATCTAGACCTAGAACAGGGGTGGGCAAACTTTTTGGCCTGAGGGCTACATTGGGGTTGCCCCAACTGTATGGAGGGCTAGGTAGGGAAGGCTGTGCCTCCCCAGACAGCCTGGCCCCGCCCCCTCCCACTTCATAGACTCATAGACTCATAGACTCTAGGACTGGAAGGGACCTCGAGAGGTCATCGAGTCCAGTCCCCTGCCCTCATGGCAGGACCAAATACTGTCTAGACCATCCCTGATAGACATTTATCTAACCTACTCTTAAATATCTCCAGAGATGGAGATTCCACAACTTCCCTAGGCAATCTATTCCAGTGTTTAACTACCCTGACAGTTAGGAACTTTTTCCTAATGTCCAACCTAAATCTCCCTTGCTGCAGTTTAAGCCCATTGCTTCTTGTTCTATCATTGGAGGCTAAGGTGAACAAGTTTTCTCCCTCCTCCTGATGACACCCTTTTAGATACCTGAAAACTGCTATCATGTCCCCTCTCAGTCTTCTCTTTTCCAAACTAAACAAACCCAATTCCTTCAGCCTTCCTTCATAGGTCATGTTCTCAAGACCTTTAATCATTCTTGTTGCTCTTCTCTGGACCCTCTCCAATTTCTCCACATCTTTCTTGAAATGCGGTGCCCAGAACTGGACACAATACTCCAGTTGGGGCCTAACCAGCGCAGAGTAAAGCGGAAGAATGACTTCTCGTGTCTTGTTTACAACACACCTGTTAATGCATCCCAGAATCACGTTTGCTTTTTTTGCAACAGTATCACACTGTTGACTCATATTAAGCTTGTGGTCCACTATGACCCCTAGATCTCTTTCTGCCATACTCCTTCCTAGACAGTCTCCTCCCATTCTGTATGTGTGAAACTGATTGTTCCTTCCTAAGTGGAGCACTTTGCATTTATCTTTATTGAACTTCATCCTGTTTACCTCAGACCATTTCTCCAACTTGTCCAGATCATTTTGAATTTTGACCCTGTCCTCCAAAGCAGTTGCAATCCCTCCCAGTTTGGTATCATCTGCAAACTTAATAAGCGTACTTTCTATGCCAACATCTAAATCGTTGATGAAGATATTGAACAGAACCGGTCCCAAAACAGAACCCTGCGGAACCCCACTTGTTATACCTTTCCAGCAGGATTGGGAGCCATTAACAACTACTCTCTGAGTACGGTTATCCAGCCAGTTATGCACCCACCTTATAGTAGCCCCATCTAAATTGTACTTTCCTAGCTTATCTATAAGAATATCATGCGAGACTGTATCAAATGCCTTACTGAAGTCTAGATATATCACATCCACCGCTTCTCCCTTATCCACAAGGCTCGTTATCCTATCAAAGAATGTTATCAGATTAGTTTGACATGATTTGTTCTTTACAAATCCATGCTGGCTATTCCCGATCACCTTACCACCTTCCAAGTGTTTGCAGATGATTTCTTTGATTACCTGCTCCATTATCTTCCCTGGCACAGAAGTTAAACTAACTGGTCTGTAGTTTCCTGGGTTGTTTTTATTTCCCTTTTTATAGATGGGCACTATATTTGCCCCCTTCCAGTCTTCTGGAATCTCCCCCGTCTCCCATGATTTCCCAAAGATAATAGCTAGAGGCTCAGATACCTCTTCTATTAACTCCTTCAGTATTCTAGGATGCATTTCATCAGGCCCTGGTGACTTGCAGGCATCTAACTTTTCTAAGTGATTTTTTACTTGCTCTTTGCTTATTTTCTCTTCTAAATCAACCCTCTTCCCGTAAGCATTCACTATACTAGACATTCCTTCAGACTTCTCAGTGAAGACCGAAACAAAGAAGTCATTAAGCATCTCTGCCATTTCCAAGTCTCCCGTTACTGTTACCCCCTCCTCATTGAGCAGTGGGCCTACCCTGTCCTTAGTCTTCCTCTTGCTTCGAATGTATTGATAAAAAGTCTTCTTGTTTCCCTTTATTCCCATAGCTAGTTTGAGTTCATTTTGTGCTTTTGCTTTTCTAATCTTGCCTCTGCATTCCTGTGTTATTTGCCTATATTCATCCTTCGTGATCTGCCCTAGTTTCCATTTTTTATATGACGCCTTTTTATTTTGTAGGTCACGCAAGATCTCAAGGGTAAGCCAAGGTGGTCTTTTGCCACATTTTCTATCTTTCCTAACCATTGGAATAACTTGCTTTTGGGCCCTTAATAGCGTCCCTTTGAAAAACTGCCAACTTTCCTCAGTTGTTTTTCCCCTCAGTCTTAATTCCCATGGGACCTTGCCTATCAGCTCTCTGAGCTTACCAAAATCCGCCTTCCTGAAATCCATTGTCTCTATTCTGCTGTACTCCCTTCTACCCTTCCTTAGAATTGCAAATTCTATGATTTCATGATCACTTTCACCCAAGCTTCCTTCTACTTTCAAATTCTCAACAAGTTCCTCCCTATTTGTTAAAATCAAGTCTAGAACAGCTTCCCCCCTAGTAGCTTTTTCAACTTTCTGAAATAAAAAGTTGTCTGCAATGCAGTCCAGGAACTTATTGGATAGTCTGTGCCCCGCGGTGTTATTGTCCCAACATATATCTGGATAGTTGAAGTCCCCCATCACCACCAAATCTTGGGCTTTGGATGATTTTGTTAGTTGTTTGAAAAAAGCCTCATCCACCTCTTCCGCCTGATTAGGTGGCCTGTAGTAGACTCCCAGCACGACATCACCTGTGTTTTTTACCCCTTTTAGCCTAACCCAGAGACTCTCCACCCTTCCGTCTCCTATGTCCATCTCCACCTCAGTCCAAGTGTGTACATTTTTAATATATAAGGCAACACCTCCTCCCTTTTTCCCCTGTCTATCCTTCCTGAGCAAACTATACCCATCCACACCAACATTCCAGTCGTGTGTATTATCCCACCAAGTTTCAGTAATGCCAATTATGTCATAGTTGTATTTGTTTATTAGCACTTCCAGTTCTTCCTGCTTATTACCCATACTTCTTGCATTTGTATAAAGGCATCTAAGATACTTGATTGTGTTAAAGTGTTCTATTGTGTAAAGAAAAATCCCACCCCGATTGCCCCCCTCAGAACTCTCAACCCATCCAACCCCCCCTGCTCCTTGTCCCGACTGCCCCCATCCAATGCCCCCTGCTCTCTGACTGCCCTCCTGACCCCATCCACATCCCCACCCCGACAGGCCCCCTCGGGACTCCCACTTCCAACCCTCCGTTCCCCCACCCCTAACTGCTCGCTCCTCCCTGACTGCCCCCAGGACCTCCGGCTCCCTTACCCAACCCCCCCCCCCCACTCCCCACCCTCTTACCAGCAGCAGGAGCTCACAGCTGCAACACCCAGCCAGAGCCAGCTGCGCTCCCCACACTGCCCAGTGGGGGAGCATGGCCCGCATGGTGGGGAAGCTGCAGGGGAGGGGCCGGGGACTAGACTTCCTGGCCAGGAGCTCAGGGGCTGGGCAGGACGGGCCCACAGGCCGGATGTGGTGCATTATTTTCATGTGGGATAAAATATAGAATCATAGGACTGGAAGGGACCTCAAGAGGTCATCTAGTCCAGTCCCCTGCACTCATGGCAGGACTAATTATTACCTAGACCATCCCAAACAGGTGTTTGTCTAACCTGCTCTTAAAAACCTTCAATGATGGAGATTCCACAACCTCCCTCAGCAATTTATTCCTGTGCTTAACCACTCTTGACAGTTAGGAAGTTTTTCCTAATGTCTAACCTAAATGTACATATCAAGGTGGCTTGAGCTGGCCTCATGTTACGTGAAGTAACAGTTGCGCAGTACAGGAGAGCTGGATTCAGAAGCCTGTGTGTGAACAGATGGCTAGTTTCTACATTTGCACTTTCTATGGGCCAATTTGCAGAGTGGTATATTTGGTTCAGTTCTAAACATGGTGCTTATCCACTTTTTCAGGACTGAAGGTGTCAGGTTACAATAGCAGGATTTATTTTCTTGTTGGCAAATTGGTGGCTCTCCAGGTTAGAGATGAAGTATCCTAGACTCCCATGTGGAGGAAGAATACACTATTGTACAAATATCAAGAAAGGTGTAACGTGCCATCATGCGCGCACACACACACACAAAGATGAGTAAACACTTATTTCCTGCTAACATGCCACCAACCTATCCCTACATGTGCACAATTTGGCATTGAAAATACATTTTTTTCTTCTAAATTCAGCTCAATTGTATTTGCTTTTACGTTGGTTCTGTTTTGTCCACTGAATCATCTTGAAGTAATTACTTTTTTTTAAAATTCACTGGCTTCCTCAACTTGATTTTGATAGTCATTAATAATATGAGTGCATCCACACCTGTTCAAACTGAAAGCAGTTGTGCAATGGGAGCATTGAAAACTGAAAGCTGTATTTAAAGAACAGATTTCAATATGCACAGATTCCAAAAAGTTTGTTTGTGAAACATCGACATTATGTATCAGGTACAGTTTTTGAAACCCAAGGCCTAAAGCATAGGCATACAAATTCTGAAAATCTAGCCCTAAATCTCTATGGCTAAAAGTAAGCTGCTTCTAAAAAACCCAACACTTTAACACAGTACCCTATGTAATTTCAGCACAACATGGTATATAGGAAATGCACCATTATAGCCTACAAGTAGCAATATGTAAACCTGCTTATTAACAATATCTGGACCATATATTTAACTCTACAAGAAATATAAACATGGCTCCTGCTACTATTAGACACTATTATGAAAGCAGTTTTTATTTTACTTTACACACACACACACACACGAAAGCAAAACCTATGTGAAAGTGTCAGGACACCTGAAGAAAAGCTCCGTGTAAGCTTATAAGCTTGTGTCTCACACCAACACAAGTTGATCCGATAAAAGATTTTACCTCAACCACCTTGTCTTTCTAATATCGTGGGACCAACATGGCTACAACACTGCACACAATGATAAGTGAAAGTTAGTCCTTTTCCCCACCAGTAATCCTATTTGTTACAATACTTATGGGACTGCTTACAGGAGTAAGCGCTAATGTTGAGTAGTAGGTGTCTGCAGGTTTTGGCCCTTTGCAAGGACAACACTGCTTCACATTTTCTGATGCATATGTGTTACAGGATCAACACGGGCAGTTTTTTCCTTATAGACTTTTATTTTACAAATCGGAAACTGCAAATAAAAAGCTCATCTAGTCTTTTTTTCCTTTCAGAGAATAAGAGGAAAAATCAGGCATCACCACCAAGGAAGACATAATCAGTTACTCTTAAGCTTTTATTGACTAATTTTTCTCAACTATGATCCTTTGTTGTTCATCTCTATTGATCAAACCAAAATTAGCAATTGATTTTTATTTTTTAAAGTAACAACTTTATGACCATTACATTACTAACAGGAAAGGATGAAAGGGTTAGTTGAGGCACATCATGGAGAAGTCTCAGCATGGATTCAAGTATAGGAAATAACTTCTCTCAAATCCTTTCGCAAGCTATTGACTGCTTATTGAAGTTTGTGGTCAGTTTCTGTGACCGGAGAAAACATTCGTTTAGTCTTTCCTAAACTTCAAAGCCGAAAAATTGTTTAGTTTCATGTGTGTTATCACAAGCCCATGTTTATTGTCCTCTTACTATTTGTTATGCAATTCCCATAATTTAACACATTAATTAAACAATAGTATACAGCACATTATACAGCTTCAACAAAACTGTTTCCATACAAATCATGGTAATGTAAAGATCAAACAATTTAAGATGGCTCACCTGGTAACAGAGGAATGAGAAGTACTGAAGAATTGTTTTCCTTGGGAGCGTCTCAATTCAAATATATTTTATGAATTGGGGCTGGGTTCTCCATATGAAGCTTTTTCCAGGCTTGCTGGATTTCTTTCCTTGCATGATGTTAAGAGTTCAAAATGATACCATACTTTTTAAACTCTCCCTTTAAATTATTTAAAGACTCAAAACACCCATAACATTCATGTTTATAACAGATCAGAGTCATTATTCTAAGAGATCTAGGACACGTATTTTCTAGTTCTTTTATATTATGCCAGTATACTATACGTTAGAAAAGTAAGATGATCACTGTCCTGTGACATTACCACTGCAGTGGATTTCTAACATATAGTTGGACTGGACTATTTTTCTAGGATTACATTCTGAGTTGCTGTTCTTCTCTGCCACTGGTTCTTTTACAGACATATACTGGCTGTCAGTGTGGCCGCTGATCAGCACATAACTGGTATGGAGGTATATAAATCTCTACAGGTGCCTGTCACAGATTTGGTCAGGTGGCCCCTGCAGGCCATCTACTGCACTGCTATGAAGGGACTCCAAGCCTCTAGATGCCTCGGTCCCTCCATGGTTTAAGCCTTCCTTGAGTCTCAGCAATTCTGCCCAGCATCTTGTCCTCCCTTGGCCTTTCTGGCACATTTCCTGGGCAATGCTTGTCTGCTACCCCTACAGTTTCTCAGCCCATGTGTCGTAGGCCTTCAGGACCAGCCCTGACCCCCAAGATACTCCAGTTTCTTAAACACACCCTGTCTCAGACTCTCATGGAAAAATGTGAGCCTTCTAGTTTACAGTATAATTCTCTCAGGAGGTACGTGTAATTGTGAAGCATATAACCCAGATGTGTTGCCCAGAGTCTAACACAATTCTCTTGTACTTAATCAGGCACAAGAGAGTATGCATCAGTTAGAATACAAACATCCTAGCTACAATGCCCCTCGCTAGTTCACCCTGCCCCTGGGAGGCTACCTGGGCTCAGGAAGGCAGCCTTATGCAGGCTGTTACATGCTGAGTGGCTTCTCCCTCATGGAGTCTTCCTCCCCAGGCTCTCCTTCAGCATCCCTCAACTGCACCCTCTCTGTTCCGGTGTGTTTCCCCATTTAAATCCCTGTTTCTTTGTTCTGTATTTGGTAGCTTTCCACTGCTCCAAAAACATCCCTCAGAGAAGACTGGTGTTCTTTAATGATAGCGCTTTGACCACACAAAGGTTATGCTAAAACGTGACTGCATCCTGAACGTTAACTATTCCGCACTGTACTCAGTCTGCAGTGTGCACTTGCAGTATGTCTTGTCAGTGACAGTGAATCCATACTCGTACAGGCTTACAACACAGTAATGGTCATGATACAATGTCATATCATCCAGAATTCATACACTGTACAGTCCTGAACTCATCACAATGCACATCCCATACATTTAAAATACATAATACAAAATTCTATGTGAATGGTAGCTCATTCCACCTAAGTATGCACCAGTTTAAACTGAAGCACCTGAAACAACCCGCTGTCCACCTTCTACACAAAATCTTGGAGGAAAAGAAAACATGGAAACTGAGGTCTCCCAAAAGAAGATTTCCCACCTATGCCTCCTTCTTCCATAGTATAAAGATCACTTATCGGTAACCTCTGATTTTCTGGGCAGGCTTTCTTGAATGAAGCAAATATTCTCAATTTATAATAATGTTTTCACTGTCTCTTAACAGGTCAGTTGGAAATCCAGTAAAATTTCTATTATATATTTTACTCTCCTTCTGGAAGCACAGATCATCTGTAAAAATCCTACACTGGTCACCAGTAACTTATTTAACAAAGGTAAGTAGTTCATATCAATTTGTTCTGCAAGTACTCTCCGTGCTAAATACAGGAAATACCCAGTGATACCATCTGCTTGCAAAGACAAAATGTAATGGTGACTACTATACAAAACAGTTAATTTTCCAGTAGTTTTGTTTTGTTTAATGATTTCTATTGTGTAAAGAAAAATCATTTAATCAAACACAAATGGCTAATTACTTCAGCTTCCAGAACAAGAGAAAAATGCATTATGGCCAACTAAAAACTATATCCCCAGTAGGTTTTACAGAATCATGCAAGAGTTGTTGGGATATCCGCAGGGTTTCTACAGAATTTTACATCCAGCCCACATTGTGAATGACATCACAGACTGCATGAATGTGCAGACTGTGTGCACCATGTGTACATGTTCAGGAAAAAGTATTGTAATTGAAATACAGTAGATTAAGTTTAATAGCAACCAGGATATTAACAACTCCTGGTTAATAGCATCATTTTGCCAGGAGCCAATCCCGTTTTATTGACTTTAATGTTCATGGGATTCAGAGATTATTAATAAGCAGTGTGCCCTTGCCAACATTTTTCAGAGGAAAAGGACCATCTGCAAGCAGGTTTGCATGGCTGCAGCCAGAGAAGGAAGTGCTGAATGTGCTTGCCCAGGCTGAAGTCCAGAAACATGCTCGGGGCCATTGATCAGACCATTCCAGCACTTCCTTCTGGAGCTGCAGCCCTGGAAACCTGCTTGTGCACAGGACTGCACAGGAGGTAAGGGGCTGTGGTCTGGCAGTGGAGGCTGTGAACAGGGCAGTAGCGGGGAAGGGGACTACAGCATGAATGCTGCAGTTGCATGACACCCAGGGGCGGCTCTAGCCATTTCGCCGCCCCAAGCACGGCGGTATGCTGCGGGAGGCACTCTGCCGGTCACCAGTCCCGTGGCTCCGGTGGACCTCCCGCAGACATGCTTAGGAGGGTCTGCTGGTCCCGCGGCTCTGGTGGACCTCCCGCAGGCATGCCTGCGGATGCTCCACTGGAGCCGCGGGACCAGTGGACCCTCCACAGGCACGTCTGCGGGAGGTCCACTGGAGCCGCCTGCCGCCCTCCCGGCGACTGGCAGAGCGCCCTCCGCGGCATGCTGCCCCAAGCACATGCTTGGCATGCTGGGGTCTGGAGCCGCCCCTGATGGTACCTCTGCCTGTGCTGCATCCTGCCAGGGAACTGCATGTGGGAAAGTGCTGGGATGTGCTGATCCCCAACCCCTGGAGAGAGCAGGGAGAGGTATGGTACAGCCCCACAGCACCACATAGAAAGCCCTGGCATCCAGGCTGCAGCCTTCTCCCCGCTGCTGCCTTGCCTACAGGCAGTTTTGCAGGGCTGCAGCCACGGAAGGCATTTCTTGTCCTGGCTGTTGCCTAGCAAACCTGCCTTCTGCTTATTAGCAACTGCTGGATAATAGCAACTATTTGCTGGCAACTGAGGGAGTGCTAGTAAGTGGAACCTACTGTATTTCCTGTTCTTACTGGAAATACGTTACACATTTTTAACTGCCTAAAGGTTTGCATTATTTCCCGTTAACAATAGAATATAATTCACAGTTAAGTTACTAACCTTCTAAATTCTCCTTTACGTTTGCAAGTTAATTATTTGTTCTCTAAATTTAGATTTTTTTGGTATGGGCCCCAGTGGCATCAAGAAAAGCATCAGAACCAATAAACAAAACTGATTTTTTTTTACCTTGTTCCAGAGACATGAAACAGTGGGCTTTAAAGAATCTTAGTATGCCACAGTGCCAAATATTTTGAAATGACATACAGGATGTAAACCGAATTTACTTCTAGATATTCAGAAGTATACCAACTATATCCAAATTATGTACTATTAGGAGGGAAACTCTTTTGTTCTGTGTTTATACGGCACCTAGCACAATGGGGTCTTGGTCCATGACTAGTGCTCTTAGATGCTATGACAATACAAACAATATGCGTACTTGCAATAGGCTATTGAATAAAGCACCTAGTAATAGAATGGAAGAAAAAAACGAGGAAACAGCAATTAAGAGAGTATTGGCTAGTTCACGAATGATGTCAGAAGACAGAGTGTTTTAACAACTTATTCAAAGGATTAGGTGTAGTAAGTAAGAGACTATAATTTTTCATTTCTGACCAGAAAAGTTGTCATGATCCTTCATTTCCTTTCCAAGGATAAGTTAAAAGTAATAATCTATATTCTATTTTCTTGTTCTTGTCTATAGCAAGAACTCAACACAAAGTGTAAAGAAATGGCCAGACTTCTGTTAGACATATTAAACAAAACTCCATCACTGCTCTTCAAGGTAACTGTATGGTTATAATCAAAATTCAAAAATATAAAAACAGACTGCAAATATTGAAGGCTTTAATATTGAGGGAATGTAATGTTAAGTAACATTACAGTAAGTGTTCTGCAACATAATTTGGAAAATAAGTTTATGAAAGAAGTGACTGAACTTGATGAGGAGATCTGTGTAGTATTGTTTCCGGATCCTTATACTCGTTGGCTGGATTCATCACAGCTGCATATATATCACTGTAGGCTCTGCAGACCAGTTCTGTGGACTGTTTTATTATCTGCTCTCTAAAAAACGAAAAAGTCATGTGAACACAGTGTACAGTAAAGTTACGATCAAGATATTAAATCTATAACACAATGTATGTGGAAGATTTTTTGTTTCAACAGTGAAAATAATCAGCTTAGAGTTTATGACACAAACTTTTTTTGCGTCTGTGTACTGTACACACAAGACCACATATGTGATTTTGATAAGCATGGAATAAGCCTCTTTATTTCTGCAACATGAAAAATTGCAAAGAATGGTATAAACTGCATTTAATTTGCATACATGATCTTTTTACCTGCAATTTGCTGGGACGACTAATAGAATGTTAATCCTAACAAGCGGTTTTTCCTCAGCTACTATTTTTTTTAAATAAAAAGAATCTACTACCAAAATGTGTTCCTCCTCTTGTGATATCCTACCTCACAACATGGCTCAAATATGAGCAGGCATTGAAAGTTTCCCAGTTCTGTCCAGTGTGGTGTTATATTTTACTTTGGACCAAAAACAGTATTAAAATTCTGTCATCTTGTTAATTGTCAGGGCTAGAAATGAACATTACTGGAAGTAGGAGAGTTGGAGACTAAAATCATAACATTCTGATTTCCAAAATTTTTTTTAGCATTTTAAACAATGAATTAGTGGGTTTTTTTCATTCTACCTGTACATTCAGTTTGCTTTAGTTACAATAGCAACTTGTCTATAATTATGCATATCTACAGTACATAGCGAGATGTAGATCAACTGTACAGTAATTGTAACTTCTGCTATGTAGGTTCACAAACACTGGGAATTCTCAATGATATCAGGATGATCATGGGTCATATTCACATCTGGTGCAACAGGCAGTAACTCCAGAGAAGACAGCAGACTTATACCCAATAATGCCTTGTCTCAATTTGGCACCAGGTCAGCTGGACTACTGGGATTTGAGAAGTTAACAGAATCTCAAGACGTATGATTGTAAGTCTCCAACTATTTTTCAACAAAATGTCCTGCTTTTAAATATTTGAACACTAAGCAACAGGATTTGTAGCAAATGGGATTAGCAGAAATAAATTATTATTAAACTGTATTTTCTTTTGATACACTACTAAGAATCAGGCCTTTGGATTTCCTAAATTTCTTGACTATTACAATACATGAAAATGGATCAGACAATAGCAAATCCAGAAATCCTGCAAGTACAGGAATACATTCACATTTTCTGGGTATACAGATACCAACTCTCTTCTTAGCACATCCTAAAAATGTTAAACTGCTGATGTGTGAAAATCTTTTAAGCAAATATTTTATGCAGCTACTCATCTGGAGCTGGCAAACTGAACTAGATAAGATAATATTCAGTTAAAATAATTTGATGGAAAACCAGTTTATCAAAAATATTTGTATTAAGTAATGAACTGCATCAACAGTTGAGCCTTTTCAACAACTGGTGTCAGTAGTGCATTTGTCATTCGGATTTCAGATGTCATAACATAATACAATTTTTATCAATACAAACGGCATTTTCTAAAAAAGCATCTTATTTCAATTTTCAGTTTCTGTTTTCCTACTCAAACGAAAATGGAGCCATATTATTATAGCCATAATTAAAATATTAATACCTAGCTTTCAAACAATTAAAGGCATTCTCTTTATTTGGAAACAAGTACAACAGGATACACTATAAGTATTTTTCCTGGTTATAGCGTTTAAATGTTACAAATAAATGATCAGAATGAATCTGTAATATGGCTAATCTCTTGCTACAAGCACATGTCGTGCTTTATAGAGACAAACAATCAGCTCTCAGCTCCCTACAGGACAGAGCAAGTATTCAGCATGCTGGTGTGGGGCAGATTTATACCCCAGCTTGCCATCAACTTAGGCTACGTCTACACTACAGCATAAAATCGAAACTACTAAAACCGGTTTTATAAAACCGATATTATAAAATCGATTTTATGCGTCCACACTAGAGCACATTAATTCGGTGGTGTGCGTCCATGGTCCTAGGCTACCGTCGATTTCCGGAGCGGTGCACTCTGCGTAGCTACATTAAAGGAATGAGACCATAACTTCGATTTCCGTCCACACTAACCCTAAATCGATATAGTAATATCGATTTTAGGGTTACTCCTCTCGTTGGGGAGGAGTACAGAAATCAATTTTAAGAGCCCTTAAAATCGATTTAAAGTGCCTTGTAGTGTGGACGGGTACAGAGTTAAATCGATTTAACGCTGTTTAAATCGATTTAACTGTGTAGTGTGGACCAGGCCTTAGTGTTTGCACAGACACATCTGGAGTCTCGTATACTACCCTATAATTTGTTGTATTAACAATAAATTTTAAAAAATACATGTATTTTGTACCCAGTTTCCACATTAGCTATTCTCTGTACAGTCTTCCTGATGCCCTGACATCATCAGGTCTGTCCAGCTATGCTAGCTGTGCTCCACAATCCTCTCTTTTCTATCAAGAGAAATCTTCTGCTAGTGAAGGCAGGGGGCTGGACTCAATAACCTTTTGAGGTCCCGTTCAGTTCTAGGAGATAGGTATATCTCCAATTATTATTATTATTTTAAGAGTGCCACATGTATGTCTAGTGAGATCTGCTTGGCAGCCTATATGAAATCTGAGATCACTGAGGTTGTCTCCTGACCCTGTCTGCCAGTGCTGTGGTGCTGTTCCTCTGACTCTGGTGTCAGCTCCCATCATGAAATTCCTCTGTTGCACAGAGCGGAAGTAAGGCACTCTATCCAACATACACAATTTTCTCCAGGAACTGAGGGTGACAGCTATGGCAGGAGCAATCTAGCTGAGACTAGAGAGAGTAGGAATGTCTGTGGATAGAACATCTCGCTGCACTTCCCCTAAGTCTCCTTGTTTCTCCAGGAGATTCCAACTGTCAACTGGGATCCCATGAGAGGGCACCTATATTTATAAGTCTGTGTGACCTCAGCCTGCCTCCTTTTTGGCCCTCTCCAAATACAGGCCAAGCAGGTGGTGAGTAGTGAAAACTGCTGCTGACTCATTGGGAACTGCACACACAATTAGGCTGTACTAAAGCATCCTATTATTTTTGTTACTTAGCCTCTAATAAAAAGGCCATTGAGCTGATGTGCATAGAGACTGAAATACTTTACCACCCTTAGAGGTGGTCACTCTGTAAAACGGAGGCACCTTAGCTTGCATTGCCACATGCCAGGTCTCTTAAAAAAACACATCAGGCAGGCAGAACTCCTGTGATACCAAACAAGGAAGAGCGAGCACTAATCAGCAGGCTTCACCAACACTGATAGCAGCAAGGAAGCAGGAGAGGGAAATGCTAATGGTTCTTAAATTTTATGGTGGCAAAAATATTTTTTCAGTCATATATACAACCACTTTAGTGACAAGACAGTATCCTGTGTAATGAATACATACAAATGGACAGTTAACATTGCTGATACTGCTGACTTCTGTAGTATTAAAATAATAAATTTAATGTCATATTAACAGTTTTTCATATGATACTATATAATCAGTGTAATTTTCACAAAGTGCCAAAAATAGTGGCAAGAGACCTTTTGATCACTGTAGCATATCTAATTTTTTGAACGCAAGTGTTATACAATGTCTTCGTGAACTTCACATTTAATTGGAAAGAAATTCTTGGCATATTCTAGCCTTAAGGTTGAGTATTCCCGTATTTGTCATATTTTAAAATATATTCATGAAAACAAGAGGAGAGATACAAAATAAAATCCTCACTTTAATACTTCAAAGTAGAAGTCACAAAATTCTGCAAAAAAATAACTGCAGCACCACATTAAATGGGACAGGAATATCAATATTCTACAGTACAGTGCAACAAAGCTGTAGGATTCTATAAAGTAGATATAGAAATTGGAATAAAATAAAAATGTTCTATGGGGAATTACATATTTCATATATCTTTGGAAGGCTTATAAAACAACAAACAATTTCCAACAGAGATGAGAAACCAATAATGATACAGGGAATATGTTCTAAATAGATTACTGTGATTCATAGGCTTGCCAAAACCAGAAGGGATCATTGTGATAATCCAGTCTGCCCTCCACTATAACATAGGCCATAGAACTTCCCCAAAATACCTAGAGCATATCTTTTACAAAAATCATCCAATCTTGATTTAAAAATTGTCAGTGATGGAGAATCCATCACAACCCTTGACAAATTGTTCCAATGGTTAACTACTCTCACCATTAAAAAATGTATGCCTTATTTCCAATCTGTATTTGTCATGTCAGTGTATTATTCATGGACTCTGGAGTAGATACTTTAGAAAGTTATAGAATTACCCCTTACTAACTACTTTCTCAAGAAAGTGCAACCAAAACAAATTAAAGTAGAATCTAAAAGCATATCTGAATAGCATTTACAATTGAATAATTCCACTTCTAACATACTCTGCTATATTCCACTCAAGTCTGTACCTTTTCAATGTGCAAAAGTACAGAACAAAGGAATTCACTCAAAACACTTACTTCACAGTAGCACTTAAAAGAAAGTTGAGTTGTGGCATTAACAGATTATCAGGAGCAGACAGGTAACGATCAAACTGAACCTAGAAGAAGTAATAAAAAGTAAGAGCTTGACAACGTACTCCACACCAAAGCACCAAGAACATGATACAGACCTCTACATGCAAATTTCCTCTAAAAATACAGTCCTCCTCTGAAAAGTGACTATAAGAAGGTGCCGTTTTAATACTCAGCCAATTAGCTCTCTCTCTCTCTCTCACACACACACACACACACACACACACGTTAGTTGTATTAGCCCTACAGATACAACACAGCTATGAGAGAATGAACTGATTTTTTTTTCTTGCTAATTAGCCAACAACATTATTAACTATGGTACATTTGCAGAAACACTTTTCCAATCCCACTGAACACAACTGAGTTGCACTGGTGTTAATTAACAGCACAATCTGAGGGAAAAAAAAGGGCTATGCAGACATAACTGAGGGCACATTTTAGTCTGCAGAATCTTTATTAATAGCTACAATGCATGAATCAAAACATGCAGCATGTCCTACACAACCCCGTTTGAGTTTTTTAAGGTTAGAACTCAGGGAAAAAAATTCTTTTTTCACTTATGAACTCAGCAAGTTTCATATGGAAATCACTGAATCCAAGTAGCTGTGGAACTCTAAAATGCCAGTTGCATAGATAGTCACCTTTTCAGCGAACTGTACTTTAAAGGTTTACCGAGAAGATTGACAGTTCATTTATAGCTAGCTGTTGAACTGTGAGATTGCATCTGTGTCATTTAACTTTTGCATGCTGTTTAAGATGAAAAGCATTAACTGATCATTTGTTTTTAAATCTACAGTGTAATGAAACTTACCACCACCCAAAACCAAAAATCAACTGCAAAATACGCTCAGTACCTAACTTTTGAGCTTCACCGAACTACTTGCATAAAATGAAAGCTTTACTTTTCCCTATCATTTATAACTATAATTCCTGTATTTCAAAGCACTCAGGCAAAAGAAATCCCAGTGATTAGAACTCATTAGAATTAATATTTGCTCTCAGCAATTCAAAATGTTTCACAGTGTAACATTATTGTAAGCAAAATTTTGTTTCTCAAGACTTAGAAACTTGATAGTCTTCCCACCAGTTCACAAATAATTTTATATTTGAACTACTTCAGTAGATCAAAGGCCCACTATTAGAAACAATGAAAATATTCCAAAACACAATTTATTGGATTTTTAAATTTCAATATGAGTGTTTCAAAAAGAGTGTGATGGCTTCTATTATGTGATGCAAGATTACTGTAGTTCAACAAGTTACGACTAGGGCAGTCAAGTGATTAAAAAAATTAATCACGATTAATCGCACTGTTAAACAATAATAGAACACCATTTATTTAAATATTTTTGGATATTTTCTACATTTTCAAATATACTGATTTTAATTACAACACAGAATATAAAGTGAACAGTGCACACTTTATATTTTTATTACAAATATTTGCACTGTAAAAAACAAAAGAAATAGTATTTTTCAATTCACCTACTCAAGGACTGTAGTGCAATCTTTGTCATGAAAGTTGAACTTAAAAATGTAGAATTATGTACAAAAAATAACTGCACTCAAAAATAAAACAATTTAAAAACTTCAGAACCTACAAGTTCATTCAGTCCTACTTCTTGTTCAGCCAATCGCTCAAACAAGTTTGTTTACATTTGCAGGAGATAATGCTGCCCACGTCTTGTTTACATCACCTGAAAGTAAGAACAGGTGTTCACATGGCACTGTTGTAACTGGCATCATAAGACATTTATGTGCCAGATGCACTAAAGATTCATATGTCCCTTCAGGCTTCAAACACCATTCCAGAAGACATGCGTCCATGCCGATGACAGGTTCTGCTCGATAATGATCCAAAGTGGTGTGGACCAATGCATGTTTATTTTCATTATCTGAATCAGATGCCACAAGCAGAAGGTTGATTTTCTTTTTTGGTGGTTCGGGTTCTGAAGTTACCGCATCAGACTGCTGCTCTTGACTCTTCTGAAAGCATGTTCCACACCTCTTCCCTCTCAGATTTTGGAAGAGGCTTCAGATTCTTAAATCTTGGGTCGAGTGCTGTGTCCATCTTTAGAAATCTCACATTGGTACCTTCTTTGTGTTTTGTCAAATCTGCAGTGAAAGCATTCTTAAAATGAACAACATGTGCTGCGTAATCATCCAAGACTGCTATAATATCAAATATTATGGCAGAATGCGGGTAAAACAGAGCAGGAGACATGAAATTCTCTCCCAAGCAGTTCAGTCACAAATATAATTAACAATTTTTTTTAAAACGAGGGTCATCAGCATGGAAGCATGTCCTCTGGAATGATGTCTGAAGCATGAAGGGGCATACAAATGTTTAGCATATGTGGCACATAAATACCTTGCAATACTGGCTACAAACATGTCATATGAAAGCCTGTTCTCACTTTCTGGTTACATAGTAAATAAGAAGTGGGCAGCATTACCTCCTGTAAATGTATACAAACTTGTTGTTCTGAGTGATTGGCTGAACAAGAAGTAGGACTGAGTGGACTTGGGGCTCTAAAGTTTTACAATCTTTTGTTTTTGAGTGCAGTTATGTAACAAAAAATCTACATTTGTAAATTGCATTACAGTACTTGTATGAGGTGAATTGAAAAATACTATTTTTTATCATTTTTACATTGCAAATATTTGTAATAAAAATAATATAAAGTGAGCACTGTATACTTTGTATTCTGTGTTGTAATTGAAATCAATTTATTTGAAAATGTAGAAAAACATCTAAAAATATTTAATACATTTCAATTGGTATTCTATTATTTAACAGTCCAATTAAAATGTGATTAATTGCAATTAATTTTTGAGTTAATCATGTGAGTTAACTGCGATTAATTGATAGCCCTAGTTATGAGCCAACACAAAATTACAAAATTTCTTTGTGACATGATTGCTATGGGAAACAGCTGAAAAATATTTTGAATTCTTATAGTCTTTGAATTAGTTTTGCAATAACACACATTACCTCTGTATCAAAATACCCTATTTTATTCTTGAAAAATTTCTGAATAAGATAAATGTTCATTTTTCTTTTCCAAACAGTATAACTGATTTATTAAGACCTACAGCTAGACAAAAACATAGTTAAAGGGTCACAGGATGAAAATCAAATGCACAATTTGGCTTAATTCTATTAGAAGTTCCTTCTGTCATAGTACTTATCTGCAACTTTAATTCAGTATATTGTGCATGGTTTTTAGAACTTTATTTACCTCTTATACTTTGTTGAATGGATTGAAAAATGTTTATAGAAGAAATACAAATATTAAACTCCAAAAACAAAACAGATTTTAGATAAATATTTTTGTCTTATAACTTGGACAGTATTCCTTTAAAAGTCATAGCAACACCACAGCTCAACATGAAATTGCAAAAACCTCACCATTGCAGCCTTCAGTGACACTGAATCCAAGCTAGGCAAATTTGCCAGGGACCCCTAAAAATAGGTAATCAAATAAAGCAGCCTTTTAAACAAGTGGATATAATGTGAAAATAATCCTAGATTAAGATTTTATTGTAATCCAACACTAGATTGTAAACTCTTTGGGGCAGGGACCATGTCTGACTACCTGTTATGACTGTCAACAACTACACCTGTAGGTACAGGAAAACAGTAATAATATTAAGTAATACATTCACTAAAACAGGCCATTTATCATTTCCTATCACTTCTTTAAATTGAAAATAACTAAAACTGAGCTCCTCATCTGTCCTCCGAACCACCTCCTCCTCCCTTTTCATTACCACAGACATCACTACAGTCTCCACCATTTTGCTGGATTATAAATTGTTTCATGGAATCAGTATAATCTAGAACAGAGTTTGAAAATAGACTTAGAATAGGAATTGGTCTCTGTTGACCAAACAATCAAATTTAGCATCTTAATGTGGATTGCCACGTTTAAAAATGCTTGTTTAACATTATTTCCCCATTATAGATTCATAGACTCTAGGACTGGAACGCAAGGTCATCGAGTCTAGTTGATGTTGGGGCATTCACACACACACACACACACACACACACACACGAGCAATCTCTCTACTGGTTTAGGAAACAAGAACCCTAAATCTAGGTATCCTCCTCTACAGAACAATACACTACCCTCTCTCCAACACACATGCTTAATTTATCACCTTTAATCATGAGAACCTATTCGGAGAATTTTGAGTTCACTGAAGTTAGAAGACATAGGACAAAAATCTAGCTGAAGAGAAAAAGGAACTTAATAATACCTGTAGTATAACAAATAAGCTACATAAAAAGATGAGTGGACAGGAGCTAAGATTGCAGGTTTTCAAGAGATAGTAAAAACTTAATTTTGTCACACTAGTTCTGACCGTTTTGAAGTTAGGATAGGCACAACAGAAAACAGATAGCTTTTCAACAGTTTCAGGCAAAACAAAGTACTCCATTGGCTGCTGAAAAAGTAAATTCTTACTTGCTCTGGTTTGTGCTGCTGCACAGATTTGTATATGCAACTTAGACCGGTTCTAGTTAACACACAGGACGCTTGTTCATTTATTAGCGTATCCAAGTGTGCTTCAATCTGAAATTTGAAGGGGAAGAAATACTTAAAAGAAACATTAAATAAAAGTTGTTCTTAAATTACAAAGTGACAGTTTAGTAGTCATCCAGAAAATCAACTCAGAATAAAAGGAGAATCAGCACCTAAGAACTCAAATCTCATGCACTACAGAAAATCAAGAATAAAAAGTGACAATGTGGTTTATACCTTTTAAAAGATTTAATTTGCAAAGCCAATTTGGATCTTGATTATTTTTCATTACCAGGGAACTCAGTGAAGCAAGATGTTTTGACAAAAGCTGAGGTCTCAATCCTGCAGTGAGCTCCACACAAGCAGACCCTGTGCACAGATGAAACCCCACTAACTTCAGCGGGGCTTGACTTGGACACATGGGTCTGCCCACATTGTAATACTGTGGCCTAAATGCTCAAATCTGAAAAATCCATAGTCATAAAAGACAAATACTAATGCTTTAAAATTAAAACTTCAAAAAGTTTTAGTAAAATATCAAAACTAGAATGATATAATGCATTGCAACTATATGAAAGAAATAATCAAATTCTCGTTGAAAATGCTGAAGAGTGCAAGACAAGATCAAACAAAAAATAAAATGAAACCATTAAGATTTCATGAAGAGAATAAAATTGAAACTTAAACCATGTTAGGCAATCAATACAGGATTCAAAAGGCATAATTTAATTTATTTTAAAGAAAGAGAAAGTTAGCTACAAGCACCTATTCAAAAATTAGGCAATGAAGAGCTGTACAACTGTCAGCTCTGCTTTTATCATCTTCAGAAAAAGCTCCCTTATTACCTCTGAGACATCAAAAATGCCATATATTCATAAAATCATTTAACAATTTTTGTACAACTACAACTTTGCTAGAGATTAAAAACAAAGAACCCAAATCCAGTCAATTCAACCCAAAGGAGCAGCAATTTTCTTCTTCAGGTTTGAGTGGCCTTACAAAGATGTGAAGAAATATATTTTTAATACATAATCCTTCATTTTCTTTATTGCTCTCCTGGTCTACATAAGAAACAAGAACTTCTATTATAGCATGAAGAGTCCAATTTAATTTAATAGATATAGCAGATACAGAACCTTTATTAGGTATCCTACAAAACTTTGATATCTCAAGAGAAGAATCATCATTTTCTAATGAATGTATGGAAACTAGAATATTATAAAATACATCTTTCCCTCCTGACCTTTAAGGAAAGCCTACTATTTCAATATGGTGATTTCAATAATTTTCAAAAGGTCTCGATTTTCCTATTCAGTAAATTATTCTTGATGAATATCCCCAATAAATGTTTCCGTTCTACATTAGTCTGTCTCAAAATCAGTAACCTTCTTTTGCATGACCTCAAGACATCCCTTCCAATTTAGTTCTGTGAAATGTTTACAGAATCTGTGTTAGTAGCAAATGTTTCCCACCTAGTCTCTAGATTTTGAATCGCAGAATAAATGGATTCCAGAAGTATCTTAAAAACACCACATTAGTAGTTTGGTTTTAGACAATCTGAATTTTTTGTATTAGTTAAATGGCCAGCTTCAAGTGCCAGAGGTTCTATTGCTAATGACATAGTGGTGATAATAAAGAAGGGTAAGAGATAACCTCCACAACCCTCTGAAATATTACACGAGAGTCACTAATGAAAAACTTGTTCAGAGAAACTCCTTGTACTTGTGTTTCCTGTTGGGAAACACTTTAAAGAACAAAATCAGCACATGGGATGCAATGCAAAGTTGCTGGCATAAGTAATCTATACATCTGAAGATGGACTGTGCCAAATATGCCCCAAAATTAACTATCCAAAAAGCATATATTTTAATGTCTTGGTGAACTGTGGATAGTGTTAACATTACTTATTAACTTTAAAATATTACAATATGTAAAATATTGTTTTAGCATGTTACGTAAAAACAAGCACTAGGGGAAAAAACTTAACATCTAATCCTCTCATGGATATATCCCCATGTTCAGGGAAAGAGAATTTGATTATTCATAATCATAGTTTAAGGCCAGAAAAGATCACCAGATTGTCTAGTCTGACTGCCTGTATATCACAGGCCACCAGCACCTGCTCACTAAACTAAAAAATCAAAATTAGATCAAAATATTACAGCCTACAGAAGACTAGACTATTTTACACCACAGACACAGAATAGGAGGGACTGAGGTGCACCAGTGCCCAATTTCCCCCACAGGGAAATGATTAAGTGAGCTATACTCACATAGTCCTGGCAAATGATCCACATCCATATGCTGCAGAAGATGATGAAAACCCCTCAAGTCACTGCCAATCTGACCTGGGGAAAAACTGACCCTACATATGGCAACCAGTTAAATCCTGAGCACGTGAGCAAGAATCAGCCAGCCAAGCACCTGAAAGAGAGAACGCCTGGTGCCAGCTCAGAGCCCTGGTTCTCCCTGTCCAATGTCCAGCCATGGTCACGGTACAGAGATACAAAAAATTTCACTGGCTGATAATCATACTTAATTCATTACTCCTGGGGGAACTGTATGCCAAAAAGTTAAAAATTCTGCATCAAAAAATTAAAAATCTGTGCACAATATTTTAAAATTCTGCATATTTTATTTGTCAAAATATCACAATATAATCACACCAGTTTCAATAATTTTGGTAATTTATTTCAAAATACCCATCAGCAAATATGTCTAACAATACAGACAACAAAAAAGATTCAGACATTTTTTTTTTTTTTGACAAATAGATTCCTTAGTAGGCATATTAATACAGAACTCTTAGGGCTTGATTACATTACCCACTGGATTGACAGGCAGCGATTGATCTGCCGGGGGTCGATTTATCGCATCTAGTCTAGATGCGATAAATTGACTGCCAAGGGATCTCCCGTTGACTCTGGTACTCCACCGGAGCGAGAGGTGCAGGTGGAGTCAAGGGGAAGCGTCAGCTGTTGACTTACCACAGTGAAGACACCACAGTAAGTAGATCTAAGTACATCTATTTCAGCTGTGTTATTCACATAGCTGAAATTGCGTAAATTATATCAATCCTCCCCCCCGGCCCCAAGTGTAGACCAGGCCTTAGTAATAATTCATTTAACTACAATACAGAACCGTATTACCTGCACCCCTCAAAAGCAGTGGAAAGGCTTGAGGGAGTCAGAGGCAACTGAAGAGCAGAGGGAGAGGGAAGCAAATTGCTGGGAAGGAGCCTGGGTGTGAATTTGGAGGGTTAGTGGGTATGGGTAAGAGAAGTAAGAAATGGGTATTTGGGGGGGGGGGGGGACAGGGAGGGATTGCTAGGGAGCTTCCTTCATGCAGACCCTGGCTGACCCCTAGCCTCTCTCATTTAGTCAGCCACATATGTCCCTGTCCCCATGTGTTCCTGCACCACATGTTCTTGCACCCCCTGTCCACATCTCTCCACCCCCCCTCAGACATCCCCCCTCCATCCCCTCCCTGTCCCATGTATCTTTGTGCCCCCACTCAGTCGCCTCCCTTCTCCCATGTGGCCCTGCACTCCTTCCTTTCCCCTGTAGCCCTGAGCCTTCAGTCCCATTCAGCCTCTGCCCCAGTCTGTCCTGCCCCACTAGCCCTTATGAGCCTGTCTGACCCCCTGGCAGCCCCACGCTGTCTGTCTCCCCATAGCCCCTGTCTCCTGAATTGGCTTGACAGGTGCTGTGAAGAAATTACTGCAGGCTCCCTTTCTTCCCTAGCTGGCTGGAAGTGAGCAAAAGGCGGAACTGCAGCAACTTTCTGGCAAAGTTATTTTCTGCAAAAAAATTAAAAATATGCATGGTGCATTATGCATGCATGCAGTGGTGCAGAATTCCCCCAGGAGTAGAACATTAGGGATGTTGCATATTGGTGTTTACACTTCCATTTGTTTTAACTATCTCAGATCATTTGTCTTAAAAAATGAGTGACTAGAATAAAAAATACCTTCACTTATATTGGTTTACTTTCAGATAAAAAAACCATAGGTCAAAATTTTCCAACCTGGGTGCCTGAAACGTGGCTCCTAAAATCAATATTTAGGTGCCTAAATAAAAGAAGTATAAATGTTCAAAGATACTATGTACTTTCAGCTATCACTGATCTCAGTGAAAGCGGGGCTGCTCAGCACCTATGAAAATAATGCCTCATTTAGGTGCCCGCATCCGGATTTAGAAGCCTAACTTTAGGCACCCATGTTTGAAAATGTTGGTTATGTCTGCTATTCACAGCTATAAAACAATATGCAATAACCTTTCTACTTATTGTTGATGCTTACCTGAAATTGTAACATTTCCAGACGTTTGTCAGTGAATTCAAAGAGAGCCAGGGTAGTCTTCATCATATAAAGTGAATTTACCATGAAGGTTGCCATGTCAGCTGTGCCTAAATTACTAGCAGACACAGTGCATAGCTGTAATAATGGATCTAGCACACAAGACAGAACCTAAAAGGGAAATATGAACAAGAGGGAAAAATGTTTCATGAGACTTTAGACTTGTGGGGTACTGACCATTTTGCCTTTATCATCTATTTATTTCCCAAAACAACATTTAAAAAAAAAGAGAGGTCCCCTGTTGAGATCTAGTGAAAAACAGCTCTTGACCAGCCGGTGATCAGCTACTAGACTAGTAGTGTGGTATAAGAACCCGAAAGGAACAAATTTTACCCTAGCAGGAGATGGAGCAACTCAGAAGAGAAGATTGGTGGTTCATAGAATCATAAAAATGTACAGAGTGGGAGTGGCCTCAAGAGGTCTTCTAGTCCATCCGCCCACACTGGGGCAGGACCAAGCATATGGGCATAGCGTGTATATATAATTTTTAAAAAATAACTATCAATAGGATAATAGAATGTGGATATTGTAATAGGACATTCCATGCTGTCATAACTATCCATTTTATTAGCCACAGTCTTATCAGTATTAAAATTGGAGGGGGGGGGGCGGGCGGGCGGAAGTCTATAAACAATTGCAGACAAAAGCCATACGAACATAAGAATGGCCATACTGGGTCAGACCAAAGGTCATCTAGCGCGGTATCCTGTCTTCCAACAGTGGCCAATGCCAGGTGCCCCAGAGGGAATGAACAGAACAGGTAATCATCAAGTGATCCATCCCCTGTCACCCATTCCCAGCTTCTGGCAAACCAAATTCATGCCTCTTTAGTATTTTTTAAATTGAGCCCAAATTATGTGCATATTTCTCTGTGTTCAAATGAACTCTACAAACTATACCTGTACAAAGTCAGCTTGACGAGCATCCAACGGCACAACAGATGAGTCATGGGATGCCAGAACCTCACGTAGCAATGTGAGTGTTTGATTCAGTGCAGAGCTTGGGCCAAGATCCGGTGGTGGGAGTTCAACCTAGACAACAGATAATTTATTCCCTACTTGTGTTATATTCACAGGAAATAATAAGCAGTATGTATCCATGTTACTAGGTACCAATCAGCTACCGGTAATGTCACACACAGTCAAGCAGAGATGGAGTTCAATATTTTGACACTGGACAGATCTATAACTTGTTCTAAAATATACTTGCCTATGACTCCCGGCGTTACAATATCACTTATTACTTACTGACAATAAACAAACCAACCTTCCCCTAACATCTCAGTCATATCTAGCATTAAACTTAGTATTCAGCAACGTGCTTCATGAATGCTTCAGAAATTGGCAAAATTAAAATCTGTAGTGGCTTGTAAAATGGAGAGGAAAAGTAATATAAACTTCTTAAGTCCTTTTATTGAAGTTCGGAGTGCTGGAAGCGAGTCAATAGTCCATCATGCTATTTATACAGCTCTTCATAATGGACAAATAATTTAGATACCTTGTACAGTTTCCAGGGAAGAAAGGTAATCAGAGGAACAGAGGCTATCAAGTGGACAAAATTCTGCAATAAGAGCGCTACAAATCCCCCACAGAAGCTGAGATAACACAACTTTCTTGAATAAATTCAGAACCAAAAAGGGGGACTATTCTGGTTAAGAAAGAACAATTCTCCTCTCCCTTGGATCTTGTACATAAGCTTTCATAATCTGTACATTTAGGAAACACTTAAGGTACTGTGAATATCTACCTGCTATTGGTAACAGACTGAACAAACAGAAAATTTAGATCACATTCTTCTTGACAGAGTATAACCCAAATGTTTTTCCACTTTAGCTTTCCAACTGAAATTATAATGAAATGTATAGGGATTCTATGAACTTACTAATGGAAACCTAAACTACATTCACGGGACTCATCCATCTTTCAATTTAATCTTGATTTTCTGACAGCTTTTAACAGAATACTTTTCTGGTGATAAGGGACCACCACCAGTAATGGTATTAGTGTGGACCAGTTCAGACCACATCACAAAACTATTCCATTTAAAAATGCAAGCCTTTCTAGTAGATGGCTTTGGAAAGACCAGGAGAGGACATGGGCCATCTACTCGGAGATGATATGTCTAAGGACCTCTATACTGGATGTGTGCCATGGAAACTACAAGACCCATTGAGGTAATGGAATTCTGTATTCAAATTCCATCTCAATGTTGGCAGGTAGCTCTGGAGCTTCCCACTGTTTGAGTGGAGAGATTTCAATCTCTAATCTGGAAAATGAGTTTGAGGATGAGCCATACATACAGAGCTCTTACTTATTCCAAACGTCTGCTCTGTAATGTTGAAACTTTAGAGTCATTTATTTGAACTCAGTAATTTCAGCATCTTGATAGTGACCTAATAGATAAGGGAAGACATATACTGTACTAAAAAGTATAATAGTGTTATCTGAAATTCAAGGGGCAATGTGTCCAAACAGAAATTCAAGCACATGTTTCCACTGATAGGTCCCAGACAAGCGTTCCAGTACAAGGCTGCATTGTCTACCACAGGGCTTGTAGATATGGGAGCAATGAAGAGTCAAAGCACCTCTCATGAGCTAACCAGGCCAGAAATATTGATGCTGTCTTGAGACATCAAGAAACATCCCAACTAGCTGCTAATGACATTGTGCTTGACCCACACCACTTATCTACCTACAATCTTGGAGCCACATGAGATTCTAATGCTGATATCCTGAGGGCTCTGAGCAGTCATGTTATTCTGGTACTAAACCACGAGAATAGCAGAGGAAGAATCCAAAATTGCTAGACTTTTGATCTGCCTGCACAGAGCAGAGGCATAAAGAAGGATACATAGGGACTGAATAACTCTGACTATGGTTCTAAACTGTTCCACCAGCACTGATACACTGAATTCAAGAAGGCATGGAGAAGACAGATGCTGAACAGTTTCTTCAGGATAGGGACCCTGTGGAAGTGCAAGAAAGGTCCCCTGGCAACACATTATTCTGACAGTGCTAACGCGCTGAACCCAGGAGATGCTGGGAAAGTCCTTGTTGCTCAATCAATCTGTTGGCTCTGACATACAAAAGCCAAGGTGGCATGGGAAAGATTCCCTGACACTGAGCTCCTGTATAGACTCTTGTCCTTAGGAGGCATTCTTTGGTATTGAGTGGGGATGGAAAGACCAACACTACTGATGCACTGCGGAGAAGATCCCTTGCTACTAAACTTTGCCATAGGTGTCAATGCTTCAAGCCTAGTCTGGGGAATCAAGACAACTTCCCAGTGCCTATACTTGCCACAGGTCAAGATTTACTTATCCTCAGGCACCAAGCTGAGGATCTGTGGGGGGGGAGAGTTAGCTCAGTGGTTTGAACATTGGCCTACTAAACCCAGGGTTGAGAGTTCAATCCTTGAGGGGGCCACTTAGGGATCTGGGGCAAAATCAGCACTTGGTCCTGCTAGTGAAGGCAGGGGGCTAGACTCAATGACCTTTCAGGGTCCCTTCCAGTTCTAGGAGATAATAATAATAATGGAGATATACCTATTTTTTTTTAAATGTGTTACCGATGTACAATACTACAGCTCCTGAGAAGCCAAATCAGAAGCCTGAAAAGAAGCAGGAAAGAAATAGAAAAAAGATTCCAGCACAAACTGAAACTGTGTTGGTTGAACCTGATGGGAACTTTTATTGGCTGACCACAGAACTGGAGTCTCAGAGACACTGGAAGTATGCTCACCAGTGCAGTGCTCTTGAACAAGCCCACATGTGCCACTGTAACAGGGTGCTGGCCAAAAGGCACTGACCCAGCCCGTTAGCTCAGAGCCTGCCAGCTCAGCTCCCAGTAAGGGGAAGTGATTGGAGCTTACAGGGTGTGGCTGATTAAAGCGCTAAAAGAGAATCACCTGTGAGCTTGATGGGAGGTGGGGGGAAGGCCTATAAAGCTAGCAGGAAGGAAGCGGAAGAGAAAGAGGAGGAACAGGAAAGTGAGGGCCTGTTGCTCCCAGCGGCTACCTGATTGATACTGAACTGTATATAGCTGTATATAGGTGGTGGCGGGAAAAGACAGGGAAATAAAAAGGCACTGGTGTGATAAAGAGTGGTCTCCAGCTAATTTGTACCCGGAGCGGTAAAGGGTCCGTTTACAGCTACATAGGATCAAAAATCTTTAGAGCTAGGGCTTTTCCATCATAACTTATACTGAATTTATGAGGACCAAAGAGCGAGAATCCTGAACTCATGGTATCTTGAGAAAAAACACACTTTGGCAGCTCTATGTACTAGTGACACTTTTTACTTACTAATATAATGTGGGGCACATCAGTACTCAAGATGAAGAATTGCTCAAATGTGATTCTCTTCTTTCCACAGACTACTAGACATAGAATGTAGATCTATCAAAGCAGACAGCACTGCATTCATATTGTGAGACTCGACATTTCAGTTTAATCTAGAAGTCATTCTGCATTATTTCCCTCACTACAGCAAAAATACATTTCCAATTCAGCATTAGCAAGTGGTGTAAAAGAGCCTTAAGACAAATTTACAGAGCACAGGCAGGAATAAATGGTCTAATCATCTGGAATTCAGCATGTGAACAATAACTAACAAAAATTGAAAGGTCCTTTAGAAAGAAAGCAGTTCCAGGAATCTAAATAGCAACTTATTTAAAATCTCCAGATAAATAGTTTAAGACTTCCTGACAACTACAAATAAATTAAGCTATCAAGGGACTATTATAATCAAAATTATATTTTAACCACATCAGATTTATTTCTAGTTCTGACACAAAAACAGTCTAAATTAAAAAAGGGTTCATTTGGATTACAAAAAATAAGTTTAGTAATTACTTACTGGTATTCCTAAAACATTTTTAAAGTGATTTTTAATTGCTTTATAAATTAATTTTATTTCATTTATATACTTGATGGATATTCAATATCCTCTGAAACAGGCGTAACAATAAAGAGACTTATCTTATAGTAAGTAGTTCCTTTAAAGTAATTAATTCAAGGAATAATGAAGAAATAGAGGAAATTGTTAAACAATCTAGAAACAACAAAACAATAAGCACATTTTATTTTTACAAACAAATATTCTCAAGTGGGCATGCCAGGTGATGTGCGCTGAATCCTTAGCAAATGGCATACTGTAAGCTCAACAGACTGCTGTCTAGTGCTATCATCTTCCCTGAAAACCACAATGTTCTCAGAAACAGTTTCCGTGTGCTGATACATGCACATAAGCACAGTCCAAGGAACTGGTAAAAAGGCAGAGATGCTCCCCTACACACTTCGGTTTTGAAGTACATTAAAAAGGGATGATTAAAAACATAATCCTGTGATTTCCTCCAAATTTAAAAAAAAAAAAAAAAAAAAAAAGATATTTGCCACTAACTTAAAATCAACAAAAGGCTCCAGTATAAATGCTTAGCTGATTGTCTGCATTTTTAAACTTTTGCAGAGGTAATGAAAATTAGTTACAACTAAACAAAGCACTTTATGGAAATTATATTGAGTATATAGTTATGTCATCAATTTTGCATTTTTTTAAATGAATGTAGAATTGATTTGAATCACAGGAAATGCTACACTGGATCAGACCAGTGGTCCATGTATGATATGCATGTCGTATTCATTTAAATGGAATATATGGGCCAAAGGTGTTAACATTATCCAGTCACTGTACAACATTAAATTGTTAAACAAGGTAGAGAGTTTGGTATACAGAGACCTCGGCTCTCTTTAATGCCATGGCAAACACTCCCTTAAAACACCTTTTAACTTCGTATTAAAAAAAAAAAGGGCAGGGGGCGGGGAGGGAACCAGTTAGAGCATTTTAAATTTAAATAATTAGGTAAGGCTTTCATTTAACATCCCTTATCCTTTAGCTGGAATTTTTAGAAAGAAACCCCTCCTCGTTGACGGTCTCACATAGTAACAAAGATGGTAATATCCATCCTTTTGGTGAAAAGAGAAGCAGCAGCTAGCTGAGATGGATTGGAGCTGCTGCTGCTGTTAAAGTCTCATCTCATTTCATTCCAGATGGTGTTTGGGATTCAGCTGGAGCACAGAGATTGTGATATCATCTGAGTCCCTCTTTCTGGCCCAGTTTGGTCAGGACATCTCTCAGGATATGGGTGACGAAGGCCCAGAGCCCCAGGAGATGGTGGGAGAAACAGCCATGGTGGCGACGCTCCCTCCAATAGCCAATTTCTCTCCTGAAGTCTCTTTCTTTCAGGATCCACAAAGGGAATGGTGAGAAATATATTCCACCCCCTCAACATTTTGTCCACCAATTAGGCCCAGTTTGACACGCCAATTTTGGTTCACTGATTTCTGGACCACACTTTCCTTGTTTACCAAGCATGGTCTTAACACAGTTCTTAAGTTATATCAGTAGGCCTTTTTGTTTGGACTAATACAGTCTGTCTCCCTTTGTCTTTTCCCATAAATATCTTATGAACCTTTACATACAGTTGAGCCCACAATTAGGGTAAATTACTGTGCCCAATTATCACAACAGGAAACCAAACCAGATGCCTCAGAGGAATATGAAAAACACCCTGTAGGGACAATTATGGAATAACTTGTTCCTCCTCACATGAGACATTTAGCAGTTGGTTTAACCCCATTAACCATTTAACACTTATAATTCCTTTAACCCTTAAAAATATTGTATTTGTATATATTACCATATGAATATTTTATCAATTTTTAGACTTAAGTTTATTGAATATCTTATTGTAGTATCATGAGAGAGTAGAGTTTTTATACTATATTCTCAATAATAGTAGAACTTCCTATGCCATTCATTATTTTGTATACCTCTGTTATAACACCCTTATTTCCTCTGTAAATAGTGCCCGTCCTCTTGCATTTGAAAGTATTTTCATATTCCTTGGCATTTTCTTTGCCTCTCACAATGCCCCTCTATTTCTGCTATATCACTTTTTGAGATGAGATACATAGAATACTGTGTTAAATTTTAGTTAAGGGAACACTAATGATTTATATATTGGAATTATAATATTTTCAGTACTATTTTCTACCCCACTATTTACACATACTAACATTTTGTTTGCTTTTTGGACTATTATCACCGCCCACTGAGCAGAGATCTTCATTCAGCCCAGGTCTTTAAACTGAGTTTACAGTTATTATAGAACCCAATAAGATGTATGAATAGCACAAGCTATTCCTTCTAATGTGCATTATCTTGCATAGGTCAATATTGATTTTCAATCAACATCCTACTGCCCATTCACCTAGCTTTGTTAAGTTTTTCTCAAATTCCTGATAACCTTCTCCAGTCTTAACTAAATGAAACAATCTTTTCATTTACAAGTTTTGCCACCTTACTCATTTTCCCATCACTGATAAGTATATTTAATACCACCGATCCTAGAACCTATCTTTGGGATACCCACTCAACATTGTCTTGCTGAAAACTGATAATTTATGCCTATATTCTATCTGACTTGATCCTGTAGTAACACAATTCTGAATTTGTGATATAAGCACTTTATACCATAAGATTATGACTCCTTTACAGAAATCACTCGAAGAGAAGATAAGGGCTATGACGAAGAAAGTACTCATCAAACACTAGCCAGTAAGATGGTGGGCAGTTTCATCTGTCAAGGAATGAAAATAAAGCCCCAAATATTAGTCCTTTTAAGGCCCCTTTCCATAGGGCTTGCTTGTTATCCACTAAATAAAGGTGAAACTCAAAAGTAAATCAACTGATATATCTTGATACCCATTCAGAGATAGTCTTTGAATGGAGATGTGAGCTTCCGTCATCCTTTCTAAGAAGAAGATAAAGAGTCTAAGGGAGGCTCTAAATGGATCAGTACTGTCAATATAGAATGCCAGGTCTCCTCTCACATCCAGGGTATGAAGACTGGCTTTTTCCTGTGAAGTCTGAAATTGTGGTAAAAACCAGGTAATTGACTGCCTTGATGGATATCGAAGTCTCCAGAGAATTTAGAGATGAAGTGAGGATGGGGACACAGAGTCACAAAGACAAAAATCTTCAGCTGGTAGGTGAATGGCCACCAGGTGGACTTTAAACACACCTCAAAGAAAAACCTACAGTTTTAAAATTGAACTAGTTGTTGCCATGGATTTGAGGGGTGTGTATACCCAGAATGTGATCAAGTTAATTGCAACCATATAATGTGCATTCAGCCACTCTAAATTAATGAAATAGAACACCACATAGTTAAGGGTTAATTTGGAGACAGGCTTTCAGAAGCCAGGTTAAATCTAGCTGGCAGTTTCTGCTACTCAGAGTGGAGGAGGGGGAAGACAAGTAAACAACTGAGACCAAAAACCATGGTGGTTTGAAAACCTTGAATCTGATATTAAAATTTATTGAAAGTTAGAAAAGTGATGATCCAGTAGGTGTCATTATGACTTATGTGTTTTGCAGAAGTTAGTTATAAAAGATTAGCTAATACAGTATACTTGGGAGCAGTCCTCTGAAGCCATCTTGAGACACATTTTTCCTGACACCTTTTCTCCCTGGTTGGTGAGCAACTGGCCACTGCGAACCTGCTGTTAATTACTCAATACTGTTCCAGATATTAGGTAAATATCTGGGAAATTTGGAGTATGGTGAGAAAAAAGTTACTCCGAGCGCTTGGCTACCACACAGTACTGCTTGTCAGCCCTCCTGTATGTAGGTAAGAGAGTAGTTGGTGTTTGCAAAATAGTATGGGCAGGTAACAAGAAGGCATCATTAGCAGCAGGGCTATCTTGCCTTGAGGAGAGATATGCAAGATATGTACCATCGATTGTTGAGATTCCTGTATCTCCTCTGAGGGATCTGCAAAGTCTCAGCCAGTCTCTTTATCAGTTCCTGAAAGATGTTGCAATTATTAGCATAGGATGCAGGAGGAGGCATAACAATCTCATCTGGGGAGGAAGAGGATTTGTTTGAAGGGTGTGTCGCCTCCTCTGCCCTTAGCTCCTGTTCTTCCAAAGAGTCTCCCTAGGGAAGAGAGTCCCATCTACTGGTGCCTACTCATCTTAATGGTGGTTCTTATGTGGGGACATCCGATAGAACTGGTCACTGTAGGGATCCCCAGGTTCCAAAAAACACACTGTGGAGGAGCATAGGCAAAGAGGAAGGAATCTCAAGGTACTGCTGCCAGGGAGTGTGGATTGGACAATGACTAGTATTTAGAGTCTCATCATCTTGATATGCCATGAACGGAGGCTGGAATGGGAAGAATTCCACCACCTCAACAGAAATTTCCAAGTCAGAGGAAGTGCCATCCCCTGTATCCAAGGGAAGAGCTAGGGGTGTTGGTACTAGTGGCCATGTCAGTATTGGAGGCCAAGTGAGTAAGTACTAGCATCTGCATCAATACCGGTGGCTGACTTTGTGTGTGAAGGTGCAGAGGTACGGGAGGATATGTCAGTGCATGCATACATGTTGATACCGGCAGCAGATGCCTCTCTGATACTTGTAGTAGAGGGGATTCAGGTCTTTCCAACACCTGGAGAATCTCATGGAAGAGAAACATGGTCAGTACTGGTGATCCTGGGCACTGTTTCTCAGGATGGGATGTGTTGAGCAGTACCAGAGATGATACGGATTGTATATTCCTCAGGTCTCAAGGAGCAATTCATAAGGAGTAGCTTTCAATCTGTCCTCCCTCATCTTTTTGGCTCTACTTTTGAATCTAAAGCAGACCTTACATTCAATGGGATGCTGGACTCTGAGGCAGCTGGAATGATCCTTGCTGAGGCGAAAGGACCAGGGACAGATCTGGTATGGTTTGAAGCTCATAGTTTTGGGCATAACCCATGTAAGATAGGCTGCAAACAAAAGAGAGGCTGTGGGGGAGAAGGCCATGACTACAAATGTGGGGGGGAATCCTCATGAAAGTACAAACCTATGCTATAAAAGAGAGAAGAAAACTACAAGCTAAATAAAAAAGGACAAAATACTAAAAAAGTAAAGAAGAAAATAGGCAAGCTAAGGAGCTAGCTTGTTAGTCCTGCTTTGAGCAGGGGATTGGACTACATGACCTTCTGAGGTCTCTTCCAACCCTAATATTCTATTATTCTAGGTAGCAGACACTGCAACACTCTCTCTCAAGCTACACAGGTGGCTGAGAAGGAACTGGAGTGGTGGTGCGTCTGTCCCTACCTATATACCCTCGATCTGGAGCATGAGGGTGTATAGTGCGCAGGTGTGGACCTGCAGAAGCTGCTAACAAAAAGTCTGATCGGAAATGCACACACATCTATAAGTGGGCAACTGGTAGGGACAATAACGTTAATAATTTACTGTGTGTTACAGAGTGCATGGAAACATGAAATGTCAATTTTAAGATAATGAATCAAAATGTAAACAACAATTTTTACTCCAATAGTCTCCTTATATTAAGGAAAAACTGGAGAATTTGTTTTAAAATATGAAAAGCTTATAATTCTGAAACAAACCTTTTCCATTAGTTTACTTGCATGTAGGCTCAGACTATTGAAGAATATCTTTTTGCTTAATAAATGCATTTCTTCAATTGTGGTTAACAACGTAGCTGCACTGTTGCCCAAAATACCACTGAACAAAAAAAGAAAATATTTTGTTAAATCCAAGAAAAAAATAAAACAGATCCAGATATTTTAGTCAAGGTTCAAGAATATGACACCAAGTCTAAAAGTTGGAAATGCAGAGTGAACTGTCATAGGAAACAGCTTTCCCTATTAACTAATTCTAATAATAATTTGTAAGATAGGATGATTTGTGAGAACAAGCACCTCTAGCCAAGATAATTAACAATTAGATACTATCTCAGCTATAACATATGCATAACTTAAATTAAGTAATATATTCCACTAAAAAAATATTGGAATTACAGCTTTGTTGAAAAGGAAACTACCTAAGCATCCAATTCAGGTTTTGCCTTAATGAGTTTTTGTTTGAATATTTAAAGCCAACAAGGAAGAGAAAATGCTAAATTTTCAGTTATACAGCAAAACATAGTACATAATGAAACTAATATTTTATTTTTTCAAGATAGGCTAAAAATATTTACCTATCCAATATGCTACTGTCTTTTTAAATAAGTGGGGGAAAAAATACTCAACTTTATTTCTGCTATAGAGAATAAAATCCAAACGAGAAAGATGTGTTGATAATGTCATTTCATCTCCACTACTTTCCAGATAAATATGTCTCTTCACACACAAAATTGTACTCTATAACACTTTAAAAATGTACATGCTTGGCTACTGGAAGTGTAAAATTAGTTTATTAGTTTTACTACAACTGTGTTATACCCATTATGCCATGACACTTTTCTACAAGCTTCTTGCATAGGAGTTTGTCGTCTAAATTAAAAGTGATTCTAAGTTACAGACTACCTTGGGTAAAAACGATCATATCTGAATGAGACTAATGTGACACTCTTAAAAAAAATAACAGCTTGGTTTTCAAAGCACTATCAGCCCAAGTCACCAAAGTCTCAAATTAGACCTTGCTATAGTAATTAGATATCAGTTTCCCTCTATTTTTGACAAAAACATTTGGCTAGTAGGATCAGTACTATAATCTTTGACCTTTAAACAATGCCTATAGTTAAGGCTGCCAAACACTCCCCATTATAAGATTGTTTTCAGTTGCTTGTAACTACTAAATCTTAACTGTTTGGGCTTAAAACAAAAAAAAAAAAAAAAAAAAAAAAGAGAATTCTTCTTGTCTTCCTCATCCACTTTTGGAAAGTTTTAGCAAAAATGGTTCTGCCAATTTGAGAACAAGACTAGGGGAAAATAAGCTGTTTAATTTATTTAAAAAAATTCTTACAACTGTTTTACTGAGAAATTGTACTGCCTCATGCTTTAGAGTAGGGATTTGAAATTTGGCAGTCAGGTTGACTATGTTAGAGATGTGCCTTTTACTGTTCTCATGTACATATTCAGAGACTTGTAAAGCGTTTAAACTGAAGCTAAGGTTTCAAGAGGTAACTTTAAATTCTGGCATTTCCTAACTTTGGAGTGTTTAATTTTGCAACCTTAATATTCTTTTAATGTAGTTTTTTGTGTGCACTTTAATATCTACAATGCTACAGAGTGATAAAGTATGTCTATGTGTTGAAATTTTTTTCCATTTACAGACAGATTTCTATTACAATAATTGATTACTACTTCAGGTCAGGGCTGTGTCTTTCTCTTTGTTCTGTACACTGCTGAGCGCAGTCAGAACTCAAACAACCTCCCCACAAAACAAAACAAAGCAAAACAGAGGGAGTGCTTTTTACTGTACCAGAATTGGTGCACGTTCAAACAGGAAAGTTACTTAACATGTTTAGTAATTCTGTATACCTGATTGTATGGTGATAGAACTTGAGAAGATTAGATATTTTGTATAATAAAACTGCTCCTGGTTCAGCAACGATCACCTGCTCAATTCTGACCTGTGGAACAAAAAATAATCATTTTTATTTATAGGCCTATTCTGAAAATCAGCCTCTACGCTTTTACATGCATTAGGGATATTCAAGGACAAAAACTTTGCAAGCAGCATAAGAACATCACATTGTCTGCTTATATTGCAGGATTCCTCTTGAACAGGGCATTTTTTTGCAGCAAGCTGAAGGGCAGAAAACAAGCAGTTGTATGCCACTTCTTAAGAATGGCCCTGTTTCCCATAGAGTTTTGTATGCAACTTGTTGCTGGAAATTTCTATATAATGAGATCATTTTGTGGATTAGCATCAGTACATACTGGAATTCCACCCAGCCCTGAATAGCAAGAACAGCTGCAAAATCCCTAAATTACAACAGATCATCAATGGCAGCACTCAGCAGAGATGCAGAATAATCAGAACTGATATATCAGGGAGCTTATTTAGGTTTATTTTACCTGATTTAATCTCACCTCTGAGTCATGACCTCTAGCCAGTACTTTATCTTGAAAAGAGTTGCTAACAGTAGATAAACTGATATATTCGACGCTAATACATGCATTTATTGACATGCTGACTGGGCCAAGAAATGCTGGATTACACAGCAAAACAAGCCTGACTTCTTTCGCCTCCATGGCACATGCAGCCTCCACACAATCATAAGAGGGCTGCCCCACAATCACTTTTTAGGCATTTATGAAGCAACCATGGTCAGTGACTATTATAGCACTATTCCTCAAGTGCTTATATGTGACAAGTTCATCTACATATTGCTAACCATTCATCATCCTTCCAAATTATTCGTCTGCTGCTCAGTGTGGCATCCCAGGGTCAGATTCACAAAGAAAATTAGTCATGGTGACACTGAGCGTTGCCATGCCTAAATTTTAGGCGCCTAGAAAGTCACTGGGATTCACAAAGCCTGAGGTTTGGCACTTAGGCTCCCCATTCATTGAATGGGGAAAGATAGATGCATCAAAATGGGATATACAAAAGCCAGCACCCTAGGCAGCTCCTCACCTAGGCTAGTCAATGGGAGGTGTTAGGATATAGATATTCAGGCCTGTCTGCAAAGGCCTATACTTTAAGAATTTAGGTGTATTCTTATCACTTAGCTAGTTATAGAGGTATAAAAGAGAGAATCAAAATCACTGTCTGTGTAATGGCCTTCTCTTACTGTGACAGGCTAAGGCCTTCAGCTAAGATGTAGTTAGGCAGCCATAAGCTGGGAAGTGTATGGTCACATCCTCACATTCCAAACTAGTCACATTGAAATAAGGTGCTATTGGACTGTTAGGAATACAATCCTGTCCTGATATTCCTATCACCTCCGGAGAAAGGGAAGAGCCTAGAAGATAGCATCCTGTCTGGCAAGAACTCACTTATCAATAGACACAGCTGGAAAACCCTTATGTCTGTATAAATGTAGTTGTGAAATCCTCACTTCTGTATTGTTTTGTATGTTTATCTGCATGGTCTCTGTCTGGTTCTGTAATTGTGTCAGTCTACTGTATAATTAATTTGTTGGGTGTAAACCAATTAATGTGGTGGGATATAATTGGTTAAATAACCATGTTACAATATGTTAGGATTGGTTAGTTAAATTTCAGTAAAATGATTGGTTAAGGAATAGCTAAGCAAAACGCAGGTTTTACTATATAGTCTGCAGTCAATCAGGAGGGGGAGCGGGAAATGGGAACAGAGGAACAGGGACTGGGGGAACTGGGATCATATTTTGCTAAAAGGGAAAATGGGAACAGGGGATGGGAACAGGAACAGGGACACAGGCAAGGGTCTGTGGTGTCAGAGCTGGGAAGGGGGACACTAAGGAAGGAAACTGGAATCATGCTTGCTGGAAGTTCACCCCAATAAACATCGAATTGTTTGCGCCTTTGGACTTCGCGTATTGCTGCTCTCTGTTCATGCGAAAAGGACCAGGGAAGTAAGAGGGTGAAGGAGTAAGCCCCCTAACAGGAGGTGCAAAGCGAAGGGCATATATTAAACTTCACCCCTCTTGGGGATAGGTGCCTCAAGTTGGGCTGCAAGGAGGCATTTTCCTCTGCCCGGGATTCTCAGCTGCAAAACCTCTCTTGGTGTTAGGTAGCTATGCATTTTAGCAAGAACCCGAGGGGAGGCCCTCCCTTCTAACTTAATGTCCAGTGGTCAGGGCATTCACGAGGGATGTTGGAGTCCCGAGTTCAAATTACTGGACCGGGGGATTTGATTTTGGGTCTCCCACATCCCAGGTGATACCTTAACTACTGGGCTAAAAGTTATAAGGGAGCTCCTTCTCCCCATTCAGGCAAGTTTTCCAGGGTGACATCTATCACCATCACACTTTCTGATTTTTTTTTTTTTTTTTGTTTTGGTTGTGTGTTTTGGGAGGACAGACAGGATGCTAGGAATTCTATATTCAATTGTCTTTAGTAGAATATCAAAACCTTTTAAAATCAGAAGGAAAATAATATTTTTTGATTTTTAACCACAGTCTCCTCTACAATGAAATGGGAGAGTTAATCACTTACTCAGATCAAATTTTTCAACCTTAATTCCTATCCAGGTGCCTAAATAAAAGTGGCCTTATTTTTCCAGTCCCACTGAAGCAAAGAGAGTTGCATATTTTCAGCCATTCTGAAAATCAGGCTACTTTTTATTAGGGTTGTCAAACAATTAAAAAAATAATTTTCAGAATTAATCATGAGATTAAACAAAATAATCACAATTAATCAGTTTTAATTGTACTGTTAAATAATAGAATTTAAATTTATCTTTATGTCTTCCTACATTTTCCAATGTATTGATTTCAATTGCAACACAGAATACAAAGTATACAGTGCTCACTTTATTTTTATTAAAAATATTTGCATCGTAAAAAGATAACAAAAGATAGTATTTTTCAATTAACCTCATACAAGTACTGTAGTGCAATCTCTTTATCGTGAAATCACAACTTATAAATGTAGAGTTAAAAAAAACAAACCTGCCCTCACAGACTTTAGAACCGACAGGTCCATTCAGTCCTACTTCTTGTTCAGCCAATTGCTGAGCGATTGCACTAAAAATTGCTAAAGAAATTGCTAAAGAATTTGAACTACAGTACTTGTATGAGGTAAACTGAAAAATACTATCTTTCATTTATCTTTTTTACAGTGAAATATTTGTAATAAAAATATAAAGTGAGCATTTTACACTTTGTGTGTTGTAACTGAAATCAATATTTAAAAATTTAGAAAACATCCAAAATATTTGTAATAAATTTAAATTGATATTCTATTGTTTAACAGTGCAATTAAATCTGTGATTAGTTGCAACTTTTAAAAAAATCTAGTTAATTTGTTTTGCGTTAATCGCTTGAGTTAACTGCGATTATTTGACAGCCCTACTTTTTATTTTAACTCACTTATTTTAGGCACCTAAGCTTGAAAATTGTGACCTTTAAGATCTCGAAGCACAAGTAAAATATCTTTAAGAAATGGGGACAAAATTCTATTCCATATAACCAAACTATTTCTTCAAATGTTCGGAAATTACAAGGAAAGAGACATCTTTATAAACAAGGCTAAACCATAAAAAGAAAATCATATAAAATCCTTTATATATTAAGATGTAATCAGAGAAGAAAAGCAAGTCTATCTTAAAAGAAGTGTTACATTAACATCTAACTTTCAAATGCTTAGGGAAAGGAGGGTGCTGCAGTATATCGTGAGAAGCAAGCTGTAAAATGTTATGGTGTTTATATGATTAATGGTGCTTTCTCCTTTGTCTTTTCTTGCGCGCACACACACACACACACACACACACACACACACTCCCCCCCTCCCTCTTACTTTCTGATCCTTTCAATTTTTCACCTCTCCAGTCAAGGACATGGGGATATTTCAGCCACAACCTGCTTTTTAATATGTAGATTACCAGACATTTTACAGAATTAGTCAGCTAGTCAGATAGTATAAAATTCCTTAAAATATCCTAATTTTTCTACTTTAAAAAAATGATTTATAGATTATATGGAAGCATGCCTTATTAGTAGATTACTAATTTTAAATTAATTAGCCTGAATTTATTTATTTGTGCTGAGTCTAAATTATAATAAGTACGGCAATGTCATGTATCTGATTTGCAGGTTTTTCATAATACTTAATGAACAGAGTTCATTTCTATTATATGCAATGAGGTAGAATGATGATTTGAAAAAAGATGGAGTCCTCTAATCTCTCATTTGTTGCACAATTACATGTTTATTAGGAATCTCAATTAAATGTGTTCTTAATCCAGTGTTTCACCCAGTATTTTGCACTCAAAGCTAAAGACGCAGTATTGTAAATCACTTTAACTCCAAGTTCAGAAATTTCCTTTCTTTGCCTTTCTAGAAAGAAAAAGGAGGCTTTTATGACTAGTCCCAAATCTGAACACTGGATCTGAGCACCCTTGAACTTTGGAAGACATCCGATATGGATCAGAATGCCTTAGAACCATACATAAAATGGGAAGATCTTTTTTAAATACAGATGTGCTATAAAAACTTAAATTTAATAAAATCTAGGGCCCTACCAAATTCACGGTCCATTTTGGTCAATTTCACGGTCATAGGATTTAAAAAATCATAAATGTAATGGTTTCAGATATTACCATCTGAAATTTCTCGGTTTTGTAATTGTAGGGGTCCTGACCCAAAAAAGGAGTGGGGGAGGAGGGGCATGACAAGATTATTGTAGTGGGTGTTGCAATACTGCTACCCTTACTTCTGTGCCGCTGCTGCGGTGGTGCTGCTGTCAGAGCTGGGTGGTCTGAGAGTGGCAGCAGTTCTGCCCAGTTCTGAAGGCAGAGCCACCACCAGCAGCAGCAGCGCAGAAGGAAAGATGGTATGATATGATATTGCCACCCTTACTTCTGCGCTACTGCCTTCAGAGCTGGGCCCTCGGTCAGCAGCCACCAATCTCTGGCCATCCAGCTCTGAAGGCAGCAGTGCAGAAGTAAGGGTGGCATGGTATGGTATTGCCATCCTTACTTTTGCACTGCTGCTGGTGGGGCACTGCCTTTAGAGCCGGGTGCCCAGTCAGCAGCTACTGTGCTCTGGCCGTCCAGCTCTGAAACCCAGGCAGAAATGAGCATGGCAATACCACACCCCGACTAAAATAACCTAGTGACCCCACCTGTAACTCCCTTTTAGGTCAGGATCCTCAATATAAGAAACACTGGTCTCCCTTGTGAAATTTGTATAGTATAGGGTAAACACACAAAAGGCCAGATTTTATGGGAGGCAGACCAGATTTCATGGTCCATGACGCGTTTTTCATGGCTGTGAATTTGGTAGGGCCCTAATAAAATCCCTCAATATTCAAGTTATGTATGTACCACTCTTGATAATACACTGTTACTGTCTTCAGCTGAGATATGACAAAAAGCATTTTGTAATAAAAACATAATACAGCTTTAATGAGCAGTAGGAACACACAAAACACACACAAACAAAATAGTTCACCTTCAGAGGTCTGCAGACACCTTCTGTGATGTGACCAACTATTTCTTGTACATTTTCTTCCACACCTACAGTTAAAAGAAAACACACAGTAAGCATTATACAAATTTATTTTAGTTTCTTTTCTTCCACAATTTTGCTATTTTTATCTTAAGTCATACCTCTTCACTAAAAGCAATTTACATGCACCCTGGACTTTCTTGCTAAATATCATATGCGTAAGATACATATGCACTATGTTTTAACCACACTTACTTCCCTGCCATAGCATACCATAAACACATACCTGTTCATTGGGACCTTAGCTAGTTCAAGTGATTAGTGCAAACACATCCTTCCTCACAAAATAAACCAACAAACTATTGTCCTGTCTTCTTGCCATGAAACAGAAAAACAGTATTGTCATAAATTTTTCCAACTAGAAATACCTGCCCTACAGGTCTCAATATAATACTGTCTCAAAATATATCATCAGAGACAGTAAATCTCTAATTATAATTTAAAACCTATCAACAGGAGTTCAACCTCAGATGAGGCCCATGAGGTAAACTGTAACTAAGTGTGGTTAAGCCACGTGATAAAATCAGGTGACACTAGACCACATTACCTCCCTATTTCACACCAAAACAGATTATCTGTCAGCTGCAAAATGAAGACACGAATAGTGAACACAGTAATCCTTGGGAAGCAGGATCAGAGACAAGCCACGTCATTTTATATTAACGTTAAAGAAGTTGTTTATGCAGAAGCAACTAAAACAAGGCAACTACACTGAATTAAGAGTTTCAAATGCCATAAATTGGTAAATCAATAGTCATTCAGAAATTTAACATGTATAAACATTGTCAATAAGGAAAGTCAGCTAACATAAGAGACATGCACCTATTTTGTAACTACTATTATCTAAAAGAGATGTTCCTGATTCTGCATTATCCCTTTTAACAGAGTTTACCTGTAAGGCTATCATTTTAGTGCACATCAAAACAATAAATCCTTGCCCACATACACAATAGTAGATTAAAAACAGGTTAAAAATGAAAAATCTATATCTTAATGCATATGGGTTACATTTTAAGTTGCAGAAAAGTAAAAATTCAGGTAGTAATACTTTACACACAGCAACAAAGATTTGTTCATACTACACAGGGCTTTGGAGCGGAGCCTGGAGCTGGAGAGCGGAGCAGTAGCACAGAGCAGTGGAGCTGCAGGTTTTTGCCCAGAGCCGGAGCGGAGCCGGAGCACAGAAAAATCTTGACTGCTCCCCTTTTTTTTTTTTCATTTTCAATGCAAAATAAATGGACTGCATCCGATGAAGTGGGTATTCACTCACGAAAGCTCATGCTCCAAAACGTTTGTTACTCTATAAGGTGCCACAGGATTCTTTGCTGCTTTTACAGATCCAGATTAACACGGCTACCCCTCTGATACAATCCAAAATAAATGATATTTAGCAAGAAAGTCCTAAAGGTGTCAAAAAGTTTCAGATTGTATAACAATTGATATTAACATCTACTTTACCACTTTACATAATATGTCACAGTTATTCTCACTTTGGCTGAAATCAAGATGTAATGTACAGACACAAAATTACAAAGTTTTTTGGAGATATGTTTTATTAAAGAATCAGATAATTATCAGACATTCGGCAAGACTGCAGACTGCTCCCACCCTTGTGCCAAGCTTAGGCGAGTGTGTACTCACGTAGATTAGTATGTGTTGATACTTCTTTTGTAAGGGTTGATCAACGAGACGCGATAAGTGCTGCGATTATGGAAAAGTGTGACGCAAGACGCAACATTTAAGATATCACAAACAGGTATATTGCAAAAAAAAATAATATTTTTGTTTATTGCTATATTAAAGATAAGCAAGAGATATTAATCACTTAAGCTCATTTCTCACACAGGCTCCCGTTACCGGTACATTTGTTCATTTGTACATGCTCCTGTATCACTCTGGCGGACTTATTTTATGTCATCTGTTCAACAGTATGTTGGTAGTGTTGTCTGTAATTTTAAATTTACTGAAAAAAAAGTTATGTGCAGCAGGCATATGAATATACAGTAAACATTTTGGCATGAATTAGGAGTGATTTTTGTGATATATCCAGAGTGATTGGAAAATGTCCAACACAACTTTGGGGGTGAATCCTTAGGTCATTTTAAGAAAAAAACATTTCTGTGAACATGTGTCCTAAAATTCTTCCTCAGGGAGCTACAGTCACTTGAAGGAAGTGATGAAAAGTTAATTTCTGATTAATATCTCAAAAACGCTTTAATACAAAGTAATGATATTATGTCTGTGTCTTAGTGTTAGTATGTGCTACCATATTACATTATCCAAAATTATTTAAACCATAGGTGTTCCGAACTGGCAGTTGGTCATTTTTATTTCATATATCAAGAAAGGCTTGTCGATGACTGCCCCTGGCTACAAGCAGTAATATTATGTTCCATAATAAGTTAATAATTTTTGGTTATTTATTATCACGTTTAAAATTTATGGTTCCAAAGTTGAAAAATAAGTAATGAGTAACATTGTTTCTATCATTCTAACCATCTAAGCAGATTAAAATGTTTAACGTTTTCTCGGAAATGGTTAATTATACAAAATAAATTAAGAGTACCATTTTAATGTATGTTTTAGCATTAAATCATATTCAAGGGTCGTATCCTGTTAAATAGTCAAAGATTTTAAAAAATATTAAATAAAGTTGGCCCAGTCCCCCCAGTTCATGACGCCTGTAGTTTAAATGGTTTTATTTGAATGATGTTGTACGATAGAACGTTGGAAATAAACTTTAACGGGAAAGCGGATTCAAACTGCAAGCACAGTCCTTTTAGTAAAGAGAGCAAATTTTCAGAAATATATTTTTCCTTCATCAGGCTGGAAACATTATACAAGATCGAGCAAATAACAGGTTCTCTCTTGTATAATCTATTCAGGCTGATGAAGCAAAAAAAAATATTTCCGAAAATCTGCTCTCTTTACTAAAAGGACTGTGCTTGCAATTTGAATCCGCTTTCCCATTGAAGTTTATTTTCAACCTTGTAACGTGTAGCCTCGTTACTTCCCAACAATTAATGTTGTAGAACAGTGATAGCACGTACTAATGCTATGGCACGTACCAAATTTCATTGATATATCTATATTAAAGCATTTTTGAGATATTAATTAAAAACTTGGAAAATATTTCAAATATTTTTACTGCAAAATTTCATAAGAAAAACTAACTTGCAGTTTATAAATAAAAATGTATATTAATTATGTATATTAAAAATACTTCTTACTTCATTAAACCTGCAAGAAACATGTTAAAATATTAAAATATACTTTAATAATAATTTTGTGTAAAAAGAAAATGCGATCATTTTTGTCCAGAAAATCCAAAATAAATTCAAAGTACCTTAAGTGGTTAGGATATCACAAGCAGGTACATTATAAAAAAATGTAATGCTTTTGTTCATTGCTTTTCGAAGATCATAAGAAACGTTTGGATGCGGTAGCTGCACAAGAAGATCTGGCTATGGTTTCAACAAAAAAATCAAATCTGCCCTCCATGACTGATAGTCGATTTACGGAAAAGGATCTCAACGACATCTTTACTTTTGAATTTGAAAAGCCCAAATTTGGGCTTTGGGGAAAAGGAAAGAAGAAATCGGCACTGTGCAAGGTGGAAAAGGAAGTGAATGGCAAGCTTAGACCATGTAGCTTTAAGAAAAGTGAAACAAGTGCTGTGAAAAGTTTCAACCTTTGGTGGCATGTAAAACATAACCATTCTGAAAACTATGTGGCTCTGGTTACAAAAAAAGACCAGGAAGACGAGGCAAAACAGAAAGCTGACATGGCTAAAAGGACTTTCATCTGAGTCCTTGAAAACTCCTAGAGAAAAGATTTTTTTGCAGAGCTTCATCTGAAAAGAAACCCAAAATTGAGCAAACAAAGCTTGACTCATATTCGAAGTCCTCAAATGTTACAGTCACCATGGATGCCAATACTTTTCGTGAAGGGCTGATGGAAATGGTTTGCTTGAGTTCAACACCTCACTACCTTCAGGCTAAAGAATAAAGGATTCCAAAAAATTACAGGTGAAATGGGTCGGCAGCTTTGTTTTTCGATGGGGCATGATGCAGTTAATCACTTAGTTGTCAGCACATCTGAGTCTGGTCACAAAGAGCTCAAGTAAGCTTTGGCTCAAAAACTGTGCTACCTCAAAATGGATGCGGCAACCCATGGAAACAGAAATTTCCTTGCAATCAATGCTCAGTACTATGAAGAAGGAAAAAGATAAAGCTGTGGTAAAAACCTTGGACATACTCGACACTGAAGGGCGCCACAATTCTTGATATGTGAAAAGTCAAGTAAAAGCTATTTTAGAAAAATTTGGGATCAGTGAAATGCAAGTGCTGAGCATTTGCGTTGACAATCCAGCAAACATGATCTGTGCCATCAAAAATTTCAGTGAGGACAATGAAACCATTTCTACCTCCGAGAACAGGGATGTGGACAGAACTGAAGCTATTCTGCCTGAGGAAGGAACTAAAGGAATGGATGAAATTGAATTCAACATGGATGCTACTGCGCAATGGGTTAATGACCCTAGTCTCATACTTCCAACATGGCTTCATGAGGATGACTCAACAAGCCCAACTGATGAGGTGTGGTATTCACACTCTTTAGTTGGCAATCTGGGATGGACTGAACAAAGAACATGCAAAGAAATTTCTGGCAAAAATTCGACAAGTCGTTGTCAATCTACGAACCCCAAGTATTCAAAGTGTTCTGCTTGATCTACATGGGGTAACTCAATCATTGGATACTGTGACTCGCTGGGGTTCAACATTTGCGATGATTGATTGGCTTCTTGTTTTTCAATTTTACTGGGAACAAGTGGCTGCTGCTGGAACAAGAGAACTCAAGTTAACAAAAGCTGAATGGGACGAAGTGAAGACCTGCGAGACCTCTTGGCAAAGCCAAACCAAACAACTGTGGATCTTCAAGCTGTCAATGTAACCCCAGGAGTTTTAATGAAGGAATGGCGAAAACTGTCAAAACTCTTGAAAGAAAATGGTGGACAAATTGCAGAAGGAACTCTATCCTTCATGCAGAAACGTGAAGAGAAGCTTTTTGACAATATTCATTTCCTTGCTGGCGTTACTTTGACCCACGGTACCGGATTCTTCTTACTTCACAGGAAATACAAAAGGCAAAAGGAAGGGCTCCTTGATATTGCTCGACAACTCGAAAAACAAAACCTATTGCTACATTTGAACTCGGTGAAAGAGGTTGAAGAAAACGAACACAACAAAAAGAAGTCAACAACTGAATTTGTGGTTTCGGAAAGTTCACATCCTTCAGAAATAGCAGGCTGTTCTAAAACTTCAGTCTCCATTCTGAACTCATTCGAGAGTCCATCTCTGAGACGTCTTCAACCATCACAAGGAAATGGAGATAATTCAAGCATCAGTTCTTCAGAAGATGATGACTTCAAAAAGGAACTGGATTAACAAGAAAGACGCCGGCGAGTTTCTGCAATTCATAATTGTTATAAAGTATTATTTGAGAGAAACTTTCTGGAAGATTGAGAGGTGATGGAGTCTATTGGTAGGCTAAAGGTTAAGTTTTTGAGGCCATTCACAGCTACCCACACCGCATTCATGCTGCCTGTATAACTGCTTTGAGCATGCCAACAACTCAAGCTAGTGGAGAGCGACTTTTTTCGGCTTTAAAGTTAATTCTAAATGATTTGCGGCAGGCTATGAAAGACGACTTGATTCCTGCAATAATTTTTTATGGAATGAATTATGAATGATTCTAGCTTGTAAACATTTAAAATATTTTTATTCAGACTTTTAAAACAATGTTTTTTCAAAATTACAGTATGCACTTTTATTTAGTAAAAAATTAATTTGAGTCGGATCGCGGAGCGGAGTCAGAGCAGAGCTGGAGCAGTCATTATTGATGCCAGAGCGGAGCTGGAGCAGAGCAATTAAAAAATTTGACTGCTCCAAATCCCTGATACTGCATGCACATACACACATTAAATGCAAAAACAATCTACATTAATTTGGCAATTTTCATTTAATAAAAATAAACCTGCCAGCTCCGTTAATTGCACAATAGTTTGCATTTTTTCCCCCCAAAGTCACAGAGCTTTAGAAGGCACCAGCATAGTGGCAGAAAGCAGATGTGAGTAACAGGCAGGAACATATCAAGTATCTTTCTCCCCCTCAGTTTTGGATGCTTTACAGTGGAGTCCCTTTAACTTCACAGGATGGGGAGTCTCTGCTGCTTCCCTTTAGCAGAATTCTTGAGATTCTCCCCTTCCTGTGGAGCTCAGAAACTCTGCAGGAGAGGAAAGTCTTTGCTATTTCTCTCTGCTGGAGCAACTTAGCTCCATGGAAGGAGAGATAATCTGCCTCTTTTCTGGCTCTACAACGTGAGGGGTAAAATTTCTTTGCACTTGCTATTAGCCCTTTCAAAATTTAAAACAGCACAGTTATTCGACTAAATTAAAAGTTAGAGCTTGAAATGCAAAGCTTTTAAATGGTTTTAAACTATTTTTAACCATGTGATTATGTGCTATTTGACTATTTTTCTTCAAAAACAAAAGGGCAGTTTTCTTAAAAACGTGAGCTTGGACTTTTCACATTTTTCTTCAAATGTGTCACTTGAGCCTTGAACAGTTTTTCCTCCATCAACACCAAACTTCCATCCTCCTCACTCCCCTTCCCCCGCATTCTGTAGGGAGGGCAGGACCTATGGCCTTGTGTTTGCAGACTAAAGGAAGCTTTCAGGTGATTCATACATTTTCCTTTTCTTCATTGCTGATGGATTCATAGATCCTACATGGGGCTTACTAAGAAGTGTGAATTTCGGGAGGCAGACATTGAAGTTAACAACTATTTAACTAAAAAAATTATTTATGATAGAATTTGGTTGTGGCATCTTACTGAGCTACCTCACTGTACAACACCAGTCACCTGAAGGCTACATCAGTTGAGGGTTATATAATGATCTTGTATTACCTTAGTTGACATACTCAATGGTGACCAAGTAGCAGCTTTCCATATTTATTTATACAAGGAATATAATCTCTTCACTCAGGATGTAGCTACTGCTTGTGGCCTGATCCAGTTCCCACCTAAGCCTTCCAGTTGATTTCAATAGGAGCTGGAATAGGCCCTTAGTGAGTAGTCTCACCTAACAGGCTTATGGATGATTTGGAGTCCTTTCCTCATATCCTGCTTGAAAATTCTCCTGCAGTTTATCAGTTTAACATCTCTGTGCACGATGTTCTCTCCAGAATGCTTGGAATTTGGAGAGAATGACGAGTGACCTATTTTTGTGATAAATGTAATTTTACTTTGAGCTTGAATGCTGGGTTTGCCTTAAGACTACGTTATTGGAGTGCAGCTTTCCCCAGGAGACTCCCAGTTTTGGATAGCCTGTCATGGGTTCTCAGTTAGGTTCCTGATTCTCTCAGAAAACTAAACAGGAATTGTGGTCAGACACTCTTCCCATGCACACTCCTTGCCTCTTACAGTTGATATGGGTACTTCTACCTTTTCATGTTCTCTGTACGTATAAATATCTTCTTACTGTATGTTCCCTTCTATGCATCCAATGATGTAGCCCACGAAAGCTAATGCTCAAATAAATTTGTTAGTCTCTATGATGCCACAAGTACTCCTGTTCTTTTTGCTGATACAGGCTAACACAGTTGCTACTCAAACTCCTAGACTTCATATCGTCAGATACATTGGTCCAGTCTATAGCTAAGGGTGGTTATGGCTATAGATACTAGCAGTGTGTGTGGTAAAGCAGCTAACCCCCAATTCCTACTATATAACCTCAGAAGGGAGCATTTAAGTAGAGAGCCTTACACTCCCAGTATAAAGTGATTTCAGAGTGGGAAGTGAGGCTGTGGGGAGAGGAGTGACTGTAAGGCACAGCCTGCAGCAAAAGCAGAGCATGGAGATGGACTCTGAGATTCCAGCTTTCAGAGAGCTCTTCCTAAGAGAGTGTCTCCTGCCAAAAGAAGTGGAAGCATAGGGCTCCCGTGGCACATGTAAAATTAATGGAATTGACATGTCTTTTCCTCTTCCACACCCCACAGCAGTGTCTGGACTTCTTGCTCCCCCTTCTTTAGTGTTTGGAGTTTGTAATGGGACACCCCATCAGATTGTCAGTAAATAAATATATTAAACACAGTACAAAAACTTTAACTTTTATAGTGTGCCTATAACTGGAGCAGAACAACTGATAATGTGGTGAGAGTTGGGGATAGTTGAAAATGTTTAAACATTTTCAAAGGACAAAATATACATAACCACAAAATAGGACAAAATTTCCACACTTCTCAATCTTTGGCCTTATTGCGGTTTGACGGAAACTGGGAGCTCTTCCAACACCCTTCTTGCTGATGTGACTTCTATTAGGAATGCCACTTTCTATTTCCAAAAGTATAGCAAAACAAGGGTGCGTTAAACAAATCAGATTAAATTTAAATCCCAGGGCAGGGCCCTGTGAACCAGTTAAGGTTCAAGTAGCTGTTCATATGTCAGTATGACAAGAACTTGGCTTTCACTGGTAATTCTCAATACCTGTTATAGGTGAGGCACGTACGCTCAACTGTAACAAGCCCCTGGTTGTAGCTACGGAGGTAGATAACACTGGCGTCTTCTACAGGGATTACCACTGTACTGCTGACAACAGGTGCAAATCTGCCTCAAAAGCTGCAAGCAGGCTGAAGACTCAATGCAGGCTCTGTGGACTAGTTGATGCAGAAGAATTTGAAAATGATGGAGTTGCATAGGTGTAACCAGGGGTCCTATTTGGCATTTGGACCATTTTAACGGTACAAGATGGAAGGAAGCCAGACTTGCCTCATTGGCTGAGCAGAAGCATGCAGTGCAGGCTGTTAGAAAAATATTTGTTTACTAGAAAAAGTAAATCTGATACCAAAATCCCCAAGATACAAGCAGGGTACACTACAATGGCATTTTTACAAAGTTCCTTTTCAGAAATGCACTGGAGTTCTGAAGTCTAGCATGAAAAGTTCCCTTCTAAATCTAAATATATTGAGAGGGCAGGAAAATGCACACATTAGTGAACTCTGAAATATTCTCTTTGATTAATGGTTTTCTTCCTAGCAAATTGAACTATTACATTTTCTGAAGTCATTTACAATACCATTTATCCTCAGTGGAGCAACTGAAGTCCACTCTAGGAGTTTTGTTGTAGTTTTCTGGCATATTGCTCACCACTAACTTCAGTTTCTACAGATTTGCAAAATATGCATTAAAATCTAATAATACCTTGAGTAGTTACAAGCTTTAACATAGCTTCCAGATGTTCTTTTTCAGAAGCAGTAGCTTGATGCAGCCATGCCAACATGTCTCCTACATATCTAAATAAAAACAAGAATTGCTACATAAAGGATTTATTGTATAAATGACAAAAAGATTATGTAATGCATAGTTTCACTACTATCCTACCTCAAAGGATCATGGGAGTGCATTTCTATAGGTCGGGGAGTACCGCCTGGACCTCCTCTGGTAAGAGCATCAATAAAACCACGGACTACTGCACTTCTTCTAGCTGTTCCAAACTCATCCAGGGTGTACCTGTAATTGAAACATGAAGATCGTCAGAAAAAAATATTTTATCCCTGACAATTTACATTAGCCTAATTTAAGAGCACTGTACTGGTGCCCATTCATTTGGGTATATATAAGGTTGCGTCAATGTTTCCAATATACAAAGTCCAAATTTTGAGGTTTGTGATTTAGCTGTAAAAATCTGATTCACTATGACCCTCTCTTTGCATTTTTTTTTTCTTTTTAAGAAAACTAAAACCTTCTTTATGGCTTGGACCTCTGGCCAGATCACAATAAGTTATTAAAGTCTCACAGGACTGGCTGACGGTATCATTCCCAACAGTCCTCCAACTCACTTTCCCAGTAGCTAGTAAGGGAACCCCGCCCACCCAATATTCTTGGTTCCAGCCCAGGGACCCTTGATCCAGCAGCCATGGTCTGCTCCATCCAAAACCTTATTGCCCTTTTCCTGGGCCTTTCCCTATTCCACCTCTATCAGGCTTCCCTGTCCCTCCTCCTCTGTGTAAACCTTTCCCTCAGGGCCAGCACCCCAGGGCTTCAATTCTCCCCATGTTTTCTTCTTTCCCTCTCTAAACCCAGAGAGTTACTATAGGCCTTCATGCTGCAGCCCTTTTTCTGCTACATGTTTCCTGGCTTTATATTAGCCTGCCTGCTCCTGCTCAGCTGGGCTTCATTCTCAATCAGTGCTTGCTTATCAAGCCTGACTCGTCCTCAGATGTGGCCTATCGGGTTACTTACCCCTTCTGGGCCACATTAACTCTTTCCGGGTTAGTGTGGGGGAACACCCCATTACACACACCCCTTTAAATACTTTATTAATAGAGTCCCAAATGAATCATTCCATTATTTTGCCCAGGATTGATGTCAGGCTGACTGGCGTATAATCACCATATTATCCCATTTACTCTTTTAAAATACTGGCACAAATATTTTCCTTTCAGTCTCTGGGGACCTCCCCAGTGTTCCAACACTTATTGAAAACCAACATTCATGATCCAGAGGGCTCCTTAACCAGCTCTTTAAAATTTGTGGATGCTAACTATCCAGACCTGATGATTTTAAAACATTTTACTGTAGTAGCTGCTGTTGTTCAGCCTCCTTAGTTACTTAGTATCAGAATATGGTATGACTACTTTATCTAGCTTTTTCCCAAATACAGAACACTTCTGCCTTTGCTGCATTATTATTGACATTTCTACCATTTTCAACTAGTAACAGACCAATATCACTGTTAATTCTTTTTGTATACATAAATTCCTCCTTATGGGTCCTTATCTCTACTGGATATAGAATTTTTCCTTGTATTCTTTTGTTTCTCATAATAATTTTTTACAATTCCTAGCTTCTGGTTTATATTGATTACTACACATTTCCTCTTTATTCATTTTATTAATTTTATTTTGTATATCTACTTTTACTTCCCCTCTAAGCTTGAGAACACTGAAAGCAAATGCAATCTTCTCTCTCTGCAAAGAGGAAAAGGTAATCATATATTATCAGAATGTTCTAAATAGGAGCGTTACTGCCCCCAGCTTCCAAATGCTGAGGAAAGCTCTACCGCATTTTCAATAAATTTTGTGAATGTTTTAAAGGATCACTGGACAGAATCACATTCTGTATGACATAAGGTAAAGAGGATTTGTGGTAGTCATGTACCAATAAGTACTTTTAAAAAAAATATACACTGAGATTGCAAGGGTATTTGCTTTTTAAATAATTTTCTTTTTGCACACAGTTCATTCACAATGTATTGTTCTTCTGCATCAGTGGTGAGGTTACTGTGCTGAAGGGATCAATAAGAAAAGTTTTATTTATCTTGACTATAAATTGCTAGTTACTTTTTTGCGAACAATACGCACATTGATAGGTACTTAAATTTCTGCATAATCCATTATATTTTACCCCCAAATTAAGTCTGCTTGCCATCCACTGGTAAAAAACATTTAACAAAACAAATGCTACTGCTTGATGAATCAGGTGAAAGGTATATTTTTAAATGAATTTTGGTATTTAGGAAGAGCATCTGATTAAAGCACTAGAGAGCTAACGTCAACTCATTACCCATAACACAGGGACAGCAGTGCCAGTGCCCCTTCCTCCCTCTCCCCCCCAAAATAGCACAATACCATAGGTGTTTTGCACAAACCAAATTGATTCTTTTTTCCAAACAAGCAATGATATTATAGAGTATCAGAGATTTGGCAAATGACTAGATCTTGTAATTTTGTTCTCACCAGTTTCGAGAACTGTAACATAACACTGATAATTATGTTTGCAAGAGGAAATAGAAAATTATACTTTTCTTTTTACCCACAATAGAATACAATATAATTATGACATAATTCTGCATTGTATAAAAAATTCAGCAAAAACTAATTATTATCTGTACTTGAAATGGTGTATTTACTACAGCTTTATAATAAGTATTCTTTATGGAGAAGGAAAATAGTATTTGGATTCTTTTAGCTTCTATTCCAACAATAGACCAAATTCCCAGTGGAGCTATAATTGCAGATGTGGGAGGGAAGAGAGTGGAGAAAACCTTGAGAAATCAGCAGGGAAATGTTCCTTCTTGCTGTGGCTGCTCACGCATCATCTACAAAAGCCCCAGTTTTCAAATTTGTCTTTATTCTAGTTGGGAAGAGGAAGTGAAGACCCAGATGATGCATTTATTTCAGTTGCACTGGACTGACTGCAGTTCCAGGAAGTATGTTAGTAGTGCTGTTAAGTTTTGTTTATTAAGTTTGACAAGACAAAACCCAAAATATTAAAAGAAAAACTGCAGATTTTTCTACTGTTGTTCTACTATTTTCCTAACTTTTGTTTGTCTGAGGAAGACTCTGAATTAAATGTACGAGCAAATTTTTTGGGAAGACAGCTAGCTTTCAGTTTGAACAACAGCACTGCTTAAATCTCTGAAAAAATCTCATCAAGGAAGACAATACCAGGTTTGAACACTTTTGAAGTGTGGTTCCACTACTGGATTGTGTGCAAGAATAGCTGGGATTTTTTGGTTTTGTTTTTAAATGGAAAAAAAAAGAGTAAAAGTATAATCTTCAATTCAAATCACTGTAACATAGTAACACTTTATGTACATTTCCTCCTTTTTTGGCATCACTCTGGCCTCACAATTAATCAAAAATACAATACAAAGTCTAAAATTTTTAAGTGTCTCTCAAACTTAAAAATTATATGAACACTAATGAGAAATTAAGTCTAAAATACTGAGCATGTTTCCAAAATACATTGATTTTACAAACTAATTTGAACACAGTTTTTCATTGCAACCTGTGTGTCATAAAATATTATGACTAACATTATTGCCATTCTTAAAACTTTTAAACAAAATGATGATCATTTCCTAACCAATCAAAGCACAGTTAGCTCAAAGTAGCACGCACCAGGTAACTGCCCTTGAGCTAGCTTTGCTCCAGTGACCATACTTCAAAACCACACTCAAGTTACAGAGTGATTTGATTAACAGCACAAATGATTAGCTGCAGAGGAGTTGTGGTATCTCAAGCTGTTGCATCTCCACCACATTGCCAGCCTAAGTTTCAACCTCCTTCCCAAACTAGTTAGCTCATGCTTAATGCACAACTTCATTTGTGGGAAAATTTCAGTTATAACTCAACCTGACTTTGCTATGAAGATTTGATCTCACTCAGAAAAAAAAAAAAATTGAACATACTTTAAATGTTATTCCTAATTAGTTAGAAACTTTACGGCCAGTAACTTATATCACAAACTACCACCCCTGCTCTTTTTGTGGAAGCCTACCATTAGCTCTAGCAAAGATTTACGGGATGTCTTCACTAGCAACGTTAAAGCACTGCCACTTTGTAGTCATGGCACCAGCGCTGGGAGAGAGCTCTTCCAGTGCTATAAAAAACCCACCTCTACGAGGGGAATAGCTCCCAGTGCTGGTGCACTGTCTACACTGGCACTTTACAGCGCTGAAACTTGCAGCACTCCAGGGGGTGTTTTTTCACACCCCTGAGCGAGAAAGTTGCAGCACTGTAAAGTGTCAGTGTAGACAAGCATTTAGAGACCTTTAATTGAAGCAGGCATTAGCATTTAATCTCTGAGATTTTAAAAAGCACCAACAGGGTGTTTCATTAGTGTTTACCTTTTCATTTATGGGAAATAATTTCTTTTGCACTCCTTGTTTTGCAGTAAGAACAGAAATCTGACTTGACCACAAAGAACCTTCAAAAGATATCTGAAATCTCCTTCCCACCGACAGTAGTAGTAGCACTACCAAAAATCAGAAACTTTCTATAAAGGTTAACACATCATTGCACTTCCCAAGGTTTTGAAGTAGGAATATTTAAACACAACATAGTATTTATTGTAGAAGTATTGTACAGTATGACCCTAATCAAATATAGTGAGCAATATTGTGGCTTACCCTAAACTTGTCTGAAAAGGGCACTGGGGAGAGATTTAAGGAATCTCTGTCTCATCCCCAGAAGGAGATGAAAATTAATTTTAAATAGAAATAAAAATTATTTCGTTTCAAATTACTTCTACATATAATTACTGAAAATTAACTCTGCATTCAAGTCACAACACACGAGTTTGATGTTCAGCATGATTATTTTCTTTCAATTCTGCCACACATAATATCGCTCATAAGGCCCTAATTCAGCAAAGCACAGAAGCCCCTACCTAACTTTAAGCACTTAAACAGTCATATTGAAGTCAAAATGAGTAATCGTGTGCTAAAAATTTGACACACAAGTATTTTGCTCTATCCAGGCTAAATGCAGCACAATGCATAACAGACTAACATGACCAGCTAAAGCAAAAACAAAGACAGTTCTGATAGTGCCACCTTGTGGTTTATTTGTCTTTGTTATCAGCAAACTGGATTTAGGTTTAAACGTCATTAGAAAATTCTGATCAAGAATTAAGCATTCACTATAGAAGATAACTAGTTACTCTTTAGCTTGCGCAGTGCATTTACTGTAGTGCAGGAAATTAAGAAATAAAGTTTTCTTGATGTCAATAGAACAGTTACACATACAATATTCTTTCTTTATAAAACGCAGATATTCATATTTTAAAAGTTAAAGTTATGTTATTAAAGTAGAAAGATGAAGCATTCAAAAGACAGAAAAAACACAGAATTAACTTTATTCATGTTGGCAGCAAAGGCTAAACAGACCAGTAGAGGAGGAGATGTGGGCAAGACAGAAACCTGGAGAATACACAATTCCCCTGATCCCCCATTAGTACTAGTGAAGAGATGTACTTGTGCATTTTGGATCAAGTCTTTTAAATCCTGACTGAGGCCTCCAACAATGCAGGAAATGAGGCTGTCAGATGATTTCCATTTTAAACCATATACAGTAGTTTGTACTTCAACATTAACTTTCTAAGCAATGCACTGAACTGGAAGACCTAATATCTTCAAGTGCCTTCTTTATATGAAAAGAAAGCATGTAGGGCATATATATAAATACATTGCTTTTAACAGACTACTATAATTTACATAATAGGAAATATTCTCAGTATTGGTAGAAATTAGATAAAAATTAAGTAGGCTTTGGCAAACTTTTACTTTCCACAAGTAAATGGACTAATTAGATGCCTTGAATTCTGACAAAGGAAACCTAGACTAGCCCCATTAAAACAAAACAAAAAAAACTTAAAAGAGAGCACACACATTCACATTTAAATTGGATGAAAGCATAGTTAGTGTAACATTTTATTTGAAATAAAACCCAAATATGTTTGCAGAAGACCAGCAGTGAGACTTCTTGTACAGTGTTTGCACAAAGAATATACCAAAAGTTTAGAGACACTGAAACATGCCTTTCTTAAAGTTTTCATAGAATTATAGGATATCAGTGTTGGAAGGGATGTCAGGAGGTCATCTAGTCCAACCCCCTGCTCAAAGCAGGACCAATCCCCAGACAGATTTTTGCCCCAAATGGCCCTCTCAAGGATTGAACTCACAACCCTGGGTTTAGCAGGCAAATGCTCAAACCACTGAGCTATTCCTCCCCCCCAAAATACATGGAGATATACTTATCTCATAGAACTGGATGGGACCTTGAAGGGGCATTGAGTCCAGCCCCCTGCCTTCACTAGCAGGACCAAGTACTGATTTTGCCCCAGATCCTTAAGTGGCCCCCTCAAGGACTGATCTCACAACCCTGGGTTTAGCAGGCCAATGCTCAAACCACTGAGCTCCTCCCCCCAGACTAATCATCATGTTCAATATCATTGTTTATAACGTTACAGACTCGGAATGGATCTATTTGCTAAGAGAAAAAAAAGATACTCTTACATGTGTTAGAAATAATCATGAACATTTACTTACTTATACAGAACAGGTCTATCTTGCAGGGCTTCCATAGCCTGGGTGAGAACTGGAGAAATGTCACATGATTCTTGTGTCAAAGTCCTGCACTCACCTATAAAATAGCAATACAAGATCAGGTAAACCTATATTATTTAGACAGTAAAGGTGTTGTAACATCTCTTATGTCCCAGAAAGATATTAGGCTACAAGTAGAGTCTCTTCATTTTACAATATCACTTTCAGAATATGTAACAGGTTGCCCATGTCTGTATCACTATAATTTCTCCATGAGCAGTGTTTTTGTATATGAGTGATGTGGGTCTCACTTCTTAACAAACGATTTTTAAAAACAGTGTAATATGAGACTTATTGAATACAGATTTGTGCATGCCATCAAGTTCATATTTTTAAACGAGTACAATTGTATAAAAATTTAAATGAAGAGCATTACATGGTTTTAAAAGACTGCACATTTTACCTTAATTTTAAATGAAGCAGTGCCTATAACGAGGTAACCAGACACTCTTATACTGCAAGGAACAAGCTAGCTTAAAATGGAATAAAGCCACCTACAGGCAAAATTCTGACACTGGCCATTGATTTTGAGTGCTCTCACCGGCAGGCACTGGTGGGGAATCAGAGCCAGACCTGCTGCTGGCCTCTTCCGGGGCGCAATGTGGTATCAGAACAGGTAGGGACTAGCCTGCCTTAGCTGGGTAGCACTGCCGACAAGACTTTTAATGGCTGGTCGGTGGGGCTGACCAGAGCTGTTGCGACCCAGTGCCTTACATTCTTTGAAAACCACTGCTCTACAGTGTAGTGTCTTAGATTTCCTTCTGATTTAGTCAAAGAAAGGGTTCTAGCTAAGCTTACCCCCCATTTTAAAAGAATTGAAAAGTAGATCACCCTAATATTCAATAAATCTAAATCTTCTAGAAACAAAAATAAAGGTGTAACCCTACTTTGAGCCCATCTGTAAAGTCGCTCATAGGAAGTCTCTTGGAGCAAAGCCATCTGTTCCATAATTTCTAGGCTACAAAATAAAAATATTTTATTAGATGTTTATAGAAGCATCTAAAATGTAATGTAAAAGTTAGCATTATAACGAATGAAAATTTCAAAATGAATTACAGTTATATTATGTGTACATTTTGTTCATATTTGCAGCGCCTTTTGTCATCATTTGAAAGAACAAATAAGGCATCTCCACATAATTACTGTTTTAACTATTAAATGACTACTTTGCAGTTATTCAGATTAAACTCACCCTGTTCTCTGTTGGTTTGTACGGAGAAGAATCTTGACATCATTATGAATTTGCTTTACTCTTCCTAATGCCTTGAAAAAATCCTTTAAAAAAATGAATTTCATGATTTAAAGCATTTCCAGTTTTTAAATGAAGAAAAATAAACTTAACAACAATACTAAAATGCTATACTTGACTTCTAATATCAAATGTTTGTCAGTACAACCTTAGCATTTTTGGATGAAGTGGCATTTGCAACTGAGCAGAACATCTCTTGCACAGCGCGCACATGCTCACAGCAGCCTTGTGGCAACCACAGAAACTACATACATGGGAAAGTAACACTGGAATGACTTTTGTGCAATGAACATTGTGTCCCTTTTGAAACAGAGCAAACAGACTGCCTGCTTTTGCTCTTCTGTTCAGATTTTCTCTAGTGGTAAAAATGGCAACAGCCAGCAGCACATTTGGAACACAAGCAAATGTTCCATGGATCACAATCATGAAACCTCTGCTCTACACACATTCCACTTAGTGACCTCTGTCATATCTACAGTTTTGGCAAACATTTCTTACATCTACTGTCTGACCTCTCCCACATTGGGTTCAATTTCACATCTCCAGCAGTCTCAGTTGCTTCTCTGTTTGGAGAATCATAGAATAGAATCACAGCATATCAGGCTTGGAAAGGACCTCAGGAGGTCATCTAGTCCAACCCCCTGCTCAAAGCAGGACCAATTCCCAGACAGATTTTTGCCCCAGATCCTTAAATGGCCCCCTCAAGGATTGAACTCACAATCCTGGGTTTAACAGGCCAATGCTCAAACCACAGAGCTCTCTGACCCCCCCCCCCGCCATCGCAAATCAAACGTGATAAAAACTGAACTTATCATTCCTCCCTATCCCTCTTTTTTCTCCATTAATTCTTGTTCAAATATAAATGGAATAATAATCCACCAAGGAAACTAAGTATTTGCAGTGGACAAAATAAAATCCACAGTTTAATTATAAATCATTCTGCATATAAAAATAAAAGCCAAAAATATACAATACACAATCAACAGTTAAAAAGAATCCCACAATAGTCACTTTGTTGTATTTGATGTTATCATTAAGGATGCACCATATTTCCACTACAGTCCCTGATTTGGAGGATGCATAACTAACACGGTAGAAAAATATAGGTTTTCTTTCATTTAAAAAAAAATGAAAAGGCAAAGTTAGTCTTTGATTAATTTTGACATACGACGTCTCCCCAGAGAAAATACCTGAAATTTGTAACAACTTCAAAGGTGTTTTTAATAGTTTAAAAATGTCACTGTCTTTAATTCTGAAAAAGTACAGAATCATTGGGCACGTGTGTCAATTTTTTATTTCCTAAGGAGTTCATAATACTTTGCAGTGCATCATGTCAGCCTGCACAGTAAACTTTGGCCAAAATGAGTTTAGACAACATCTTAAAAATTACTCTACAGATATTTTCAAATTAAAGAGGCTGGTATTTTAAAGTTTTTAAGGCATGAGTGTGGGAGGAGGGATTTGAGAACAGCTTTGCAAATTCAAACACTGTAAGCTACATAACAAAAATAGTAAATTTCTGACAGAAAAGAATAAAAGCAAAGAAATCAAGGCTAACATGCATCATAAATTCTCTGCTAGCATAGCACAATAGTTGTCTTGTAGCTTTCTGAATTAACCCTATTGTGCTTAATTATTGGAGGACATACATGAGGTCATTATGGTCCACTAGGCATCCACTATATTTTTACACAGGAAATCTAATTTTAAAAATTGTTTTGTTTACTTGAAGCAATCATTGATTGTATAATCAACTACAGTATTTTCTTATCACCTGCGTTAAAGGTAAGAATCAAATAAAACTATCTTCTGATACAGTTTTACCAACTGTGTTTTTCAATTCTGAGGAATGTATTCTCAATATTTTTTTTTTCAAACACACTAGAATTATCTACAGTCCAGGTCCATACTAGACTTGTAGCTAGCTGATTGTGCATCAAGTCTGCTGCTTCAGTACCCCAACTGCAATACTATTCCCACAATTTCTGCAGTCTTAGGTAGATTAAAAAGAATGCACAACAAAAGAATGTTCCCTGCTCTGCCCTGAGCCAAACGTTGAGTAAATTTACTCAGTTATGTGGGTGCTCATGTCCCCTACTCTTATCGATCCCTACCTACACAAAGAGAAGAGAACAACAAGAAAGGAGTTTCATGGATTCATAGCCCATACTCCATTTAGACAGGGTAGGGAGAAATGATCTTCCAGCTATTGCTGGAGAGCTCACCAGGAGGAAATATACATTTTCTCCCAGGAAGGCAAGGAGGAAGACAGCAGAGAACCCCCTTTTTCATAGGTGTGGTGTAGTGAGAAAGGTTAGGATTTGGATTTAGTTTAGTTTCTGTCAGAGTCTGAACTTCAGCAACTTCACCCAGGAATGGGTGAGAGAATCTTTTAGGACTTGATCTTGTGAGTTACTGCACTTCCTCAACTGCAATTGGATTAGAAGGCATGCAGCATCTTGCAGGGTTGCCTCCTACATTCAAGGAGGAGCAGGAGCATAGATATAACTGCAGAAATAAAGGTTAGGGCCTAATCCAAAATTCATTGAAGGCAATTAAAAAAAAAACACATCTCAATGAGATTTGGATTAGGCCCTTGAGAAGTAAACATTTGAGAAAACTGTTTTATGAAAATGTCTGTATTTTGAATTTACTGTTTTCTATCAACTGAAATGTTTCTTTCAAGGTAACATTTGGTGCTTTATTAAGTACATGGCAATTACTCAAGTGCATAATCATTTAACATGCTTTCATTTGTGCTTTTGTAAGTGTTGTTTATGGGTATCTGCTCCATGTCTTTAATAATGCTCTCACTGCTAACAGGATGTCTGTGGAAATGAGATACTGAGTCTCAGCAGGTATTCTGTATTTCAATGAAAGTTTCCATGTAACTAAAATAATAAAAGCTATTAAATACACTTAATTCTCTGCATATTTTAATTGCTTTCGCCATAGAACAATGTGCTTTGTTAAGCAAAAACATATCAATGTTTAAAAACTTAGTTTAGAAGGTGACTAAAAATAAGTGAGTCAGCACCTAATATTTCAAACAACAACAAATGAAACAATGAGGGAAAGTCCTACTTTAAATCAACTTAAACAATTTATATATTGCCGAAGCCAAGCAAAATATATACACACACAATAGTGGTGCTACATAATCTGAAAGTACCATGAACTGTTAAGATTCTTTACTTGGTCAAGACAGAGTTTTAACAAACTAAAAATATAGAATTTGAGGCTTTAAAAAAATATCTTTTCACAGTGGAGGAGAAATACAACATTAAAATATCATTTTATTGCCCCTCACCAGTCATTAATCAGAACAGAATTTTTACTGTGATTATTTTTACTCATGATATCCAGACACTTACAGACATCAGTCTATTAAGATATGAATTCATTCGATATAAAAGGAAAGTAATGATGTGATAGGAAAGTCTATATATGCTGCTATAATGGTATTGTTGTGTTTTAACTCAGTACAAAACTTATAATGTATTTTGAGTTACCTCGGTAATTGGGCCATCTCTTGTGCCTCGAAGAAGGTTCATTTCATCTGGAGTCAGCTGGAATTTTTCTATGAAAGCACCAGCAACTTGCGCTTTCATTTCTAGTCTTTGACTGTAATAAAAGTGCCAAGGACATTAGTTTTTTTATATTACCATCTCCAACTTATTTTGTATCTACTGATTTTTGAAAATATTAGTATTTTAAACATCAATGCTCTCTTTATTTCTAATAGTGCAATCTTGCCCTCAGATACTTAAATTGCATCACCATATACCAGATATAATTACTTACTAAGCTCACACACATTTTCATAGATTTTACTCAGCAATGTGAGCCCATGTATTTGAAAGTAGGAACAAGTTACTAAAACAGTCAGTTAGCTGCCTTCACCACTTAACTAAGCTGCCTTCACTTAACGGCTGATCTGAGTTCCTCCAGCTCTAAAGAAATTTTTGGTTACTTTCTGGTTAAAAGTTGATAGCCACAAATAAGACAGTTCAGCCTAAATCTATCTTCTACTAAGATTTTTAAGTTATTTTTATAAATGTTCTTAACTGGACCCTGTTTACTTATACTGGCTTACATTTTCACAAATGACCGATGATTCTTGAAACTCAATTTTGAGGTGCTCTCCTTATGTGGCGTGATTTACAGAAGTATTGAGGCCCACACTCTCCGAAAATAAAGTCCATGTAAAGTTGTCTCAGGCTGATCCCTTAAAAACCGAAGCACTCAAAATCAAGTCACTTTTGAATTTTTGGCCAGTAATTATTACAATCTTAAAGGCTTGGACATTTGAAAGGAACAGTCATACTACAATATGCTAATGTAGTTGCTCTGGAGAGAATTATCTTTCAAAAGAAAATACAAAAATCATTGTGTGAAAGCAGCCACCATTAGTTACCAATGAAATGGAAAAAAGAAACAGTCCTCTCCTCTCAGGGTTCACTAGCCACATTAATAATCTTTTTATTCATATCCCTCAATCAATCTGCAACCATCCACCCACTGAAACTTCACTCCTTCCAAATGACCTCATTTTGTATGATCATCTCTCCACAGTGGTCACCAGGATCAGGAGTGATGCTCCTCCCAAAACAATGCTTTAAATCCACTCTAACCCCAATATGTCCTTGGTGATTGTCTGCCAGAACAAACTGACCCACTTTGAATTCTCACAATAATCAAATAATTTCAGTAAAACACAGCCTAATTCAGTAAAACCCTAGGACTGGGGTTGAACTTGTCAAATATCAGTGTTATACCTTGCATGCAGCAAAATATGCAAGAGCCTCTAGGTGGCAGCAATGTTTTATCTATATCTTATACAATTTAATTTGATTATAAAGAGGAAAATGATTAAAACAAGAATCCTATCAATTTGTGTGTTAATTAAAACCCTGTTGCTTACTCGTCGTTATGTTAACCAAATTGACATTCAACTGATAACGTGCTTTTAAAGTAGTTAAAAACCACTCTTTCTATATTACACATCCTTTTTCCACCTCATAGTTAGACCAAAGGTCCATCTGACCCAATATCCTGTCTACCAACACTGGCCAATGCCAGATGCCCCAGAGGGAGTGAACCTAACAGGTAATGATCAAGTGATCTCTCTCCTGCCATCCATCTCCATCCTCTGACAAACAGAGTCTAGGGACACCATTCCTTACCCTACCCTGGCTAATAGCCATTAATGGACTTAACCTCCATGAATTTATCCAGTTCTCTTTTAAAAGCTGCTATAGTCCTAGCCACATATCATACCTGTTTTTATTATTCATTCTTAGTCCATTTGTAACAAGCCTAATTCAAAAAGCCTAAATCACTGGATTTTGACTAATGAATTCTAAAGCATCACTTTTCTTGCTTTGTCTATTTGTAAAATGCAATTATAGATGGAAATATCTGTGTTGGGTTGTGGTGTACTGTGAAATTGATGTTTACCGACATTTATCAATAAAAATTGAATCCTTCCAAGCCTATTTATGTTGACCAGTACTTTATTATGAAAGTAGCTCCACTGATTTCAACATGAATAAGGGTGACAGAATCTGACTCCTAGGCAGCAGGAGACTGGAAAATCAACCAACGTCTCCCACATGGCAGTATACAGCATTAATATAAAGCCACTTACACTTGAAATTTTTTTTAAAGTAGTATATTTTCTTGAACAGCATGCATGTGAACTTTGTAGTTAAAATAAATTGTGGAATTTAATATAATAGTTTCAAGAGCCATCAATTCAGCAGAAAGAAAGCACAACTGAAGATACTGCTAATGTGTGTGTTAGTGAATTGCTAACACACACGAGGCGGAAGTGCTGTGCAATTTACAGAGTATGTACAACAAAAAAAAATTAGAGAGGAGCATCTCTTACATATACAACATAATAAAGAGATTTGTCTAGTACCTGGCACAGTTTTTCAGGCCCTATTATTTTATCTGACATAGTGGAGATCATTTTAAAATTGTGTGCTGAGCATGTACATTATAGCAGAGGATATGCAGATACTGTGCTGCTATGCAAAAGACAATGGTTCCTTTCAAAAGTCAACTCTGCATAAAAGAACAAAACTAACGTATCATGGGAACATACCACCAATGCAAAAAGGGGGAAGTACCAAACACTGTTGCACTTTAAGCTTTCAGGGAGAAACTAGTGAAGAGCCATTTCCCAGTTAATAGTTACCATGGAAACAGAATACTTCTGTGAGAGCACTCAAACTGCTGGGAAAATTATGCACTTCATGTACTTTTCCCTTGAACCAAACACAAAAGTGCTCTGTTTGTTAGGATTATCACCTTGACTCCTCAATGAATGAGGTGGGGGAGAGTGCCTTTTCTGAGGTTCAGTTTTATATTGCTACTGAACATTTCCTGGCAGTCTGTTAGTCTCCTTCATATGAAGAGTCACGGCAGCACATTCTGACCCCTTGAGAAATTAATTTCAGTTTAGTAGTGCACTAAGGATTCATCATATTTTAAAGCTTTGAAAATTGGTAAGTGCAAGGAAACCAACCGCAAACATGCACTTCAGTGGCAAACAGGAAAACAAATGTTGTAAATACAGAGTGGTAATGTACCATTAATGTTTGTGTTATATATATTTTACCTAATTAAGCACACATTTTAATACAAGAGGTTAGAACCATCAGTTGCTGAATGTCTTCACGTAGTAAGTCATAGGATATAATAAAGAAAAACTATACAACAATAAAAATTTAAAATCATACTAAATATCCTCAGTGCAAGCTAGGGTTGCCAACTTTCTAATTTGCACAAAACTGAACACCTTTGCCCCAGGGTTTCTTTTCCACCAGGCATTCAGGCCAAAAACTGGACATCTGACAATTCTAATGCAAGATGACAGACAAGGTGGGTGAAGTAATATCTTTTACTGGGCCAACTTCTGCTGGTGAGAGACAAGCTTTTGAATTTACACAGAGCTCTGTGTTAACTCAAAAGCTTGTCTCTATCACTGAAAGAAGTTGATCCAATAAAATACGTTACCTCACCCACCTAGTGTGGGTAATATCTGGGACCATCACGACTACAATATTACATTAATACAAAATGGTCAGGCCTACCTTACAATATTAAAGATCTGCACAAGCACTGGCATAAAAAGACTAACTTTCCACCATAAAATCTTTTAGGGGAAATGAAGCAAGCTAAAATCACAAGCAATACTTTAGGTGCCAGATGATATTAACAGTCCTGAAATGGTACAAAACTTCTTTTATGTACTATGGTAAACAAATTCTAGGATTACTAAATATTACAACTAAGCAAGTTATTCATTGTGAAGAAATTCACTAAATTTAATCTATTTTTCTGTTCATGAGGCAATCTTGATTTCAGTGAATAAATTCTCTTTTGAAAGCATTCACGTAACTCAACCAAACACCAGCTTTACTCGAAAGCTAATTTGCATGAAACAATTTCATTGGTTGAATAAGGGAAACTGCACAGATGGTGCATTACCTGGCCCAAATGATACACTCAGTAACACACAACACAACCATACACATTAAACTCAAATACACACAGCCTCTCAACACAGCACACGTTCCTCATTTGCCACTTGCACAAGTCCACAGAATTCTCCCAGCACAACATAACCCACCAACAACTCCACACAACCCACAACATCACTCTAAAGCAGAGGAGGGCAAACTTTTTGGCCCAAAGGCCACATCTGGATGGGGAAATTGTATGCAGGGCCACGGATGTAGGGCTGGGGCAGGGGGCTGGAGTGTGGGAGGGACTCAGGGCAGGGGTTGGGGTGCAGGAGGGGGTGCAAGGCAGGCAGTTGGGGTGCAGGAGGCATGCAGCAGGGGGCTCAAGACAAGGGCTTAGGGCGCTCAGGGCAGAGAGTTCGGGTGCGGGGTGCGAGAGGAGTTCAGGGAGCAGGCTCTGGGATGGCAGCGGCATGGAGCAGGGCTAAGGCAAGCTCTCTGTTTGCTCCGGCCCGGGTTACCTCGAGCGGCTCTGGGATGGCAGCGGCATGGAGCGGGGCTAAGGCAAGCTCTCTGTCTGCTCTGGCCCTGCAGCACTCCTGGAAGTGGCCAGCATGTCCAGCAATGGCTCGTGGGGGGTAGGGTGGGGCAGGCTGCTCCGCCACACGCTGTCCTCGCCTGCAGGTACCACCCCCCAAAGCTCCCATTGGCCACGGTTCCCCGTTCCTGGCCAATGGGAGCTGCAGGAGGTGGTACCTGCAGGCAAGAGCAGCACATGGAGACCTCTGTCCCCTCCTCCCCAAGGGACATGGTGCAGGCCGCTTCCAGGAGCAGCGCGGGGCTAGGGCAGGCAGGAAGCCTGCCTTAACCCCACTGCACCAGAGCTGGCAATCCTGCAGGCCAGACTGAAAGCCTTGACAGGCTTTCCAGCCCATGGGCCGTAGTTTGCCCTCCCCTGCTCTAAAGCCTAGAATCTCTGTTGAATCAATGTGAAGAAATGAAAACAACTACAAGCACGGTTGAGAGCTCTGTTTGTTTAGAATATTACCAGGTTCAATCATCAGTGGAATCTGTGGTCTGCTACAATTCAGTTTTTAAGTTCTAAGCCATTTGCTGCTTTCTTGCATATGTGAATTGATGAATTATACCCATGCAACATGGGATTTCAACTACTATTATTCAATTAAATAGCCATGAAACAACCAAACAGCCATCCAGAATTCAAAAGAAAGCTCACAAAAATCAGTTTTTCAGTATTTCACAACGTGATCTCCAAAAGACGGTTGATACACACAAATGAGAAAGTTGTTTTACATCAAATAACTTTCGTTCCTTGTCAGGATGAACCTCTTTTTGTAGGCCACATTATTAAATACAACTCTGAGCCTGATTCTTGTTTATACTAAGGCAATGTTTGGGCCGTGTCAAGGAGCTTAAAATGTGCATATATGCTCATTGTAATGCCTTTTTACACTCTTACAGTGATGTAAAATAAGGATCAGAACCATAGGTTTTAATGCATTCATGATTTCTCTCATGATGAAAGGTTAATGTTCCAACCAGCATGAACCTGCACTAATTTTCCCATTAAGAACTCACCTGTTCATCTTCAAGAATCATAGAAATGTGGGGCTGGAAGGGACCTTGAGAGGTCCCTGAATGGTGGGGCAGGACCAAGTATACCTACACCATCCTTCACAGGTGTTTGTAAGTATAACCCAGGGGTTGGCAACCTATGGCACGCGTGCCAAAGACGGCACGCAAGCTGATTTTCAGTGGCACTCACACTGCCCAAGTCCTGGCCACTGGTCCAGGGGGCTCTGCATTTTAATTTAATTTTAAATGAAGCTTCTTAAACATTATTCACTTTATATACAACAATAGTTTAATTATATATTATAGACTTATAGAAAGAGACCTTCTAAAAACGTTAAAATGTATTACCAGCATGCAAAATCTTAAATTAGAATGAATAAATGAAGACTCGGCCACCATTTCTGAAAGGTTGCCGACCCCTGGTATAAACTATTCTTAGAGAATGATTCTTACAGACTGATTCAGACTCAGCTCAGTTCTAATACAGTATTATACTTTACACACACAAAAATTCCCAATAGATAGCTAATGTTCAATTGCAGTGCAGGTGGTCCATAGCTAGCACTGTCTGGAATACATGAATTTCCTATGGTAGATCGATGGCCCAAATTGCATCCGTTATACCATTTTTTATAATGGCAAAACTCCAATGACCTCAGTGGAATTATTCCTGCTTAATGCCTCATTACTTACGCTTTATATATTGGTATAAGTGAGAGGAGAATCAGGCTCCAGGTCTTAACTTTTCCCTCTCAAAATTAATTTGTATTGAAGTTTAGGCAATCAGTCAGTTAATCTTCCACATGAAATGTTCTTCACAGAAACAAAGTGTAATTCCAGCAAGACTGAAAAGGTCAGGACACAAAGTATATCTCATTAGTACAAACCACCACTTTCTTTTCTCCATGGATACAGATGAAAGCATATTTCTCAAACCTGCCACAAACATTGCTGAACTTCCTGAAGTCCTTCTAAATCAATTACTAATGGGAAAGTAATCTATAAAAAAAATTCCAACATATCAATAGGATTCTCAGCTAAGGGAGTACTATAGAATGTGCAAGATTACTGTAGCAGAATGCACGTTGATTGAAAACACTGTTCCCAGTGAAAGGCTTTCAAGCCTGTTTTTCCGAGAACTGTGGGTGCTCTCTCCATGCTCACTCTTCTTTCCTTTATAAATAGTGTAAACACTAGTAATGCATTTAAGACAACCATAAAAATAATTTATAAAATATAGTTAAAGGTTATTTATTTAATGTTTATTAATGTTTCATCTTGTTTAATTTACTTAATACTACAGGAAACAAATGCTCCAGAATCAATATAACTAACATAGCTACATGTTCCAATAACAGAATAGGTTCTTTTTTTGGATTCATTTTTATTAAAACAAATACAAATGAAAGATTGCTACAAAGAAATAAATGTATTGTTCTCAATTTACCTAGTTTTAATGGCATGCTCATACAAGCAGTTTCAGATTTAAAATAACAAAATGCATTTTAAAAATAATGACCGACAGCAGATAATACACCTCTTATAACAGCATGAAAACTGAGGGGGAGAGTCCAAAAAAGTCTAAGGTATTTAGGAGCACAAGCCGAATTGAAAGTTCCTAAATTCCTTAACGAGACAAGAAGGGTGAGGAAATATCTTTTATTGGACCAGCTCCTGGAAGAGACAAGCTTTTGAGCTACACAGAGCTCTTCTTTAGGTCTGGGAAAAGTACCAAGGGCAAGTCTACATTGAAAATGCTACAGCGGTGCAGCTGCGCCACTGCAGCGCTTCAGTGAAAATTCTACTATGCTGATGGGAGAGCTTATCCTGTTAGCATAGTTAATCCACCTCCATGAGAGGCGAGAAGTCCTCCTGTCAACATAGCATTGTCTACACCGTCGGATAGGTCGGTATAACTGCATCACTGTTTAAATAGCTCTTCAGTCTATAGTAGCTCAGTTCTTGCTAATTCTTGATTTTGGTGAAAAACTACTTGCTACTCTTTTTTCATCCTATGTATAATGCTTTATAAATATATGAGAGAGGTCAGTGGCGTGGATATGCTTGTCACTCTCAAGATGTTTGGCAATTTGCCATCAGGATGACTGGCATATACATCAGAATTACAAATTCACTGCAAGTGAAATCAAATAATAACCCACAGCAGAACTAAGCAGGATACATAAATAATTGTCCATTTTCTGCTACTGCATAGGACTTGCTCTCTCCCATGATGGCTGTGTATCTTGGATTCCGTTACACTGTTTATATCCAACAGACTTACTCGGAAAGTTCAGCTGTGAATTAATGTCAAGATTAGATATAGATGGAACATATAATAAATCCCAATACACTTCACAGTTGAGACTGAATTAAGATACACAGAATCTTAAAACAAAAATGAGACAGGTAAAGAACAGTTTGTCCCCACAAACTTTCACCACTGCATCCCAGAAGGACCTAAGAGCAACCACATCTAGAGGAGGTTAGGTCAGTATACAATAAAGGAGGATGGAATAGTCTCCATTATTATGCTTTTTAAGGTCTTCTTTACAATAAAAACTGCCAACATTCAATTATTATTAATGGAAATTTAAATATCTTTTCAGTAGACTTTCACTGTCATACGTTCATTTTTATTTCCAAGCACTACTCTTTTTGTGGTTTTTCTTAAATCATGACTCTCTTGAAAAGTGGCTGTAAAACTGGCATTGTGGGATTCCATTTTATCTTTTCAATTACTTCACTACCTAAGAAACTGCTAGCCCTGCCAAATCAATGTGCGATATGAAAGTCAAGCTGGGAACTTTCAGGTTGCTCATTACAACCAGTAATAAGAGATTCTGCAGTTGGAACTTAAAAGTCAAGCTGGGAACTTTCAGGTTGCTCATTACAATCAGTAATAAGAGATTCTGCAGTTGGAACTTAAAAGTTTTGTTAATGATACATGGACCAGAAAAGAATCCTGCTCACTCTACCATAGCTCACTCTACCTTGGCTTTGCAGTACTACAAAGAGTAAAAAGCTGTGAAATCTTACTTTAAAACCACTACAACAACTAGTTACTATGTAAAATTCTTACTGAACAATCTGGTAACTTTTCTGAACACAACTGCATTCTGTACCCAGGTATGCATTGATAAGATATGCTTTTTAAAAAAACTAAACTACAGTACATGCTTAGTTCATCTTTTATTTGTTTCAAGGTAAAAATCAGATCGGCAAGATTTACAAGACATCTACGTGGTAAATGTGGCTCTCTTATAGAAACATTTAATATTTGTATTGAGTCGCAAATAATTTTAACATAATTATTTCAAAATATACATCCACCTTGGTAGTGAAAATAAATTTAAGCTGTCACTGATTCTAGCCATTCTTAAACAAGAATTAAATGTTCAATGATTCATAACAAATCTGTAGATAGAAATTCTAGACAAAAGCAACATAAAGCCCTGAGACAAGAAAAAGTCAATCAGCTCATTATGACTCATTACTTTCAATATTTTGTTTCTCCCAAGAAAGCAATCGTTTCCTAACTGATCTCAGCAGCTCAGCCTGAACAATCTTGCCCAATAGGCATTATGTATATTACTCTACTTAGCAGAGCACTTGAATTTTTATGTCCAGTGTAATAAAATGTGTATTTGGGCTGACAAAGAATTAAATGTAGTATTTAAACACTCATTTTATCCTTTTAAACTATTTTCATAATTACAGCACTACTTTAGTCTTCTGGATCACACATTCTTTTTCCTTATCTTATTCTGATGGTGCTCACTAGGTACTACAGTCTCTCCACCTTTCCAGTAATTCATTTTGCCGGATAAAATTTTGATACAGCACAGACCAGTAACAGCATTCCCGCCAAAAAGGGAAAAAACAAACAAACAAACAAAAACAAACTTACCAACTTGTTTCAGATACATGCCTCATATTCAAACCATGCTACAGTGAACACTTAAATGGAATATAAGCTTTTCATAATACCTATCTAACGAATTATAAAAGTTCTGTGAAAAAAAGAAAAAAAGGTAGTATACCTGTAGCCCACTTATTTCAAAGTGATTTCTAGGGTAAGAATAATAGACAATGCTGTGCAATACTGCACTGAAAGATCCTATGTCACAAAATCATCATAATTGGTAATGTATTTTATCCGACCAAAAAATGGGGTATGTGTGTGTGCGCGTGTGTGTGTGTAAAAACTGCGGGCAGAATTGAGCCCAGTTATTTTAACTACTGAAATCTCAGACCCTGTCATGGTATAATTCCCCACTCTGAACCTTAGCATCCAAAAGATGGGGCACCAGCATGAATTCCTTTAAGCTTAATTATCAGCTTAGAACCTGTAGCGCTGCCACCAACCAGGAATTCCAGTGCCTGGTACACTCTGGTCCCCCCAAGACCTTGCCCAGGGAACCCCAAAACCCAGACCCTCTGGATCTTACCACAAGGAAAGTAAACCCTTTCCTTCACCGTTGCCTCTCCCAGGCTTCCCCTCCCTGGGTTACCCTGGAAGATCACTGTGATTCAAACTCCTTGAATCTTGAAACAGAGAGGAAAATCCACCTTCCCCCCTTCTTTTCTCTCCCCCTCCCAGACTCTCCCTGAGAGAGAAAATTAACCTCTCTCTCTCCTTTCCCTCCTTTCTCTCCACCAATTCCCTGGTGGATCCAGACCCAGCCCCCTGGGGACTCACCAGAATAAAAAAAAATCAGGTTCTTGAACAAGAAAAGCTTTAAATTAAAGAGGGAAAAACAGTAAAAATTATCTTTGTAAATTTAAGATGGAATATGTTACAGGGTCTTTCAGCTAGACACTGGGAATACCCTCCCAGCCTAAGTATACAAGCACAAATTAAAATCCTTTCAGCAAAATACAAATTTGAACTCCTTCCAGCCAAATACACATTTGCAAATAAAGAAAAAAAACCATAAGCCTAACTCGCTTTATCTACCTAGTACTCACTATTCTGAACTTATAAGAGACTGTAACAGAGAGATTGGAGAGAAACCTGGTTGCACGTCTGGTCACTCTCAGAACCCAGAGAGAACCATCACCAAAAACTAACAGCACACACAAAAACTTCCCTCCCTCAAGATTTGAAAGTATCCTGTCCCCTCATTGGTCCTCTGGTCAGGTGACAGCCAGGCTCACTGATCTTGTTAACCCTTTACAGGCAAAAGAGATCTGAAGTACTTCTGTTCTATTAAACCCTATTATCTGTTTATGACAGACGCAAAAATGTATTTCTGTTGATTAACAGACAATGTAAGACAGCTAAGGTTAATGTTAACCCACAGATGCATCAAATTTCAGAATTTTACTATTAAAACAAATACAGAGCCCTTCATGGAGAAACAAGCTATTATATATGTACGCAAGTGCTTACTATCTCTAAAAAAAATTCTACATTAAAATAATGTCCAAAGGCTTCTTACGCATATAAAAAAGTAAGGAATTTCTTTCTATATTGCAATTTTATTCCGTGCCTACCTGGTTTATCTAGGCATTACAACTCATTTCATGCCTCACAGTATTCACCACTGTTCTGAGGCCCCCAAGAAAACCATCTGAGCTGCAACTGCTAGAAAATATTTAAATAAAATGAAAAGGATACATAGCTAAACAAGTACCTGAAGAGAATTACTACAGTAGCAGGTTTAGATTGGCCCACAATAACAGATCTAGGAAAGCCTCCGTAGAACCCAGGACCCAGGCAGTGCCATGCTAATGTAAGGTATAAATATGTTCCTAAATCTTCACCACTGTGAGCTGATAAAAGGACTTGTCCACATTATGGGCTAGATTTTCAAAAGAGCTCAACATCCTACAACTTCCATTGTCCTCACTGCTATGGCCAAGCTTGTAGGATCAGAAGAAGCCCCTAAAGGAAAAGAGCCAACTTCTTTGTTTAGGATTATTTTATGGTAATCCAGAGGAGGACCCTTTGTTTACAGTATCAGAGGGGTAGCCGTGTTAGTCTGGATCTGTAAAAGCAGCAGAGAGTCCTGTGGCACCTTACAGACTAACAGACGTTTTGGAGCATGAGCTTTCGTGGGTGAATACCCACTTCGTCTATAAGGTGCCACAGGACTCTTTGCTGCCTTCGTTTACAGTCTCCATCAATTTCCTCAAGTCCTTCTATAAGTCAAAAAGTAAGTTATCAATAAGTGGCATGGTCAGCTCGAAAACCTTCAAAGTTTGTCTGACTAACCAGGAATTGAGTCAAGTGACCTGTGTACAGCATATGAGGCAACTATACTTCAAGTAAAAAGAAAGGATCAACAACCAACCTATAGAACATAACTGAATAACCTTGCAGGGTCCCTGCACTGGGCCACTATCTTTGGCAGCTACCTTGGAAGAGATCAATGGGAATAATCTGCAAGATGGAAGCACTAAATGAAGTGTCAGAGGACTTAAAAGACTCCTCTCACACTCTGTTTTTCTTGCCCACTGGCTACCCTGGGGAAATGGCCTACCCTTTCTAAGATAGTGTGATTCGTGCAAAACATGAGCAGCTACCTTTAAAGGAGAGCATTACGACCTGTTGCCTTGTCTACACTACAGAGTTGCAGCGCTGGTGAGGGGGTTACAGCGCTGCAACTTAGGATGTGTACACACTTGCACAGCACGGCCAGCGCTGCAACTCTCTGTTTGCAGTGCTGGCTGTACACCCGGTTGAGCCTCGGGTGTAGAGGATCCAGCGCTGGTGATCCAGCGCTGGTCAGCAAGTGTAGACACCCACCAGCATTTTTATTGACCTCCGTGGCATAAGCAGGTATCCCAGCATACCTTAGAAGCCTCTCTGGTAATCATGCAAACTCCACTGCCCTGGGCTCACCTGACCCCTCCTTTAAATGCCCCGGGAATTTTAAAAATCCCCTTCCTGTTTGCTCAGCCAGGTGTGGAGTGCAATTAAGCAATCAATCACTCAGCGACCATGCCTCCACGCACCAAACGAGCCCCAGCATGGACCAATGCAGAGCTGCAGGACCTCATAAGTGTTTGGGGAGAGGAGGCTGTGCAAGCACAGCTGCGCTCCAGAAGGAGAAATTATGATACCTATGGGCAGATATCGCAGTCCTTGATGAGAAGGGGCCATGAACGGGACGCGTTGCAGTGCAGGGTCAAAATTAAAGAGCTGAGGAGTGCTTACTGCAAAGCTCATGAGGGAAATCGCCGCTCAGGAGCTGCCCCCACGACCTGCCGTTTTTACCAGGAGCTGGATGCCATACTTGGGTGTGACCCCACTGCCAATCCTAGGAGCACGATGGAGAGTTCAGAGCAGGGAGAAGTGGGGGAGATTGTAGAGGACGGCGACAGTGAGGCTACTGGCGTGGAGGGAGACACTCCGGAGTCCCAGTACACATGCAGCCAGGAGCTCTTCTCAAGCCAGGAGGAGGCTAGCCAGTCGCAGCAGCTGGAAGTTGATGGTGAGGAAGAAGCTGAGGATCGTGCTCGGGGTAAGTAGATTTTTATGTTTTGGGAGAGGAGGGTTTTGGTTATGGCTGCCTGCCTGCATGCCTAAACGTGGAATAGCCCATTGATTTGCTCTATCACGTCTCTGTAATCTGCCTCGGTAATCTCTTGAAAAGTTTCAGCAAGAGCGTTTGCAATTTGCTTTCTCAAGTTGATCGGGAGAGCCACCGTGGTCCCTGTCCCGGTCAGGCTAACTCGTCCGATCCACTGTGCAGCGAGGGGTGGGGAGACCATGGCTGCACACAGGCAAGCTGCATAAGGGCCAGGGCGGTATCCACATTCCTGTAGAAGACCCTCCCTCTCTTCCCAGGTAACACGCAGCAGTGATATGTCTGACAGTAGGAAACCCTGTTGAGAGTTTAGGGATACTTGAGTGCAGGGCGCCAGGTTCGCGTTTCCCCAGCCCATGGCGCTCTGTTGTTAACCCCCCCCTCCCAGCACGTAGCCAGCCACGCGGTGCGCTCCGGTGTTCCCCACCCCCCTCCAAGCAGGCATCCAGCACCGCGGTGTGCTCCAGTGTTATGCACCCCCCTCCAAGCAGGCAGCCAGCACCGCGGTGCGCTCCGGTGTTTCCCACTCCCCCTCCAAGCAGGCATCCAGCACCACGGTGTGCTCTGGTGTTCCCCACCCCCCCTCCAAGCAGGCATCCAGCTCCGCGGTGTGCTCCGGTGTTCCCCACCCCCCTCCAAGCAGGCATCCAGCTCCGCGGTGTGCTCCGGTGTTCCCCACCACCTCTCCGGAGCACACCGCGGTGCTGGATGCCTGCTTGGATGGGGGTGCATAACACCGGAGCACACCACGTGGATGCTTACATGCTGGGAGGGGGGGTGGGGAACACCGGAGCACACCGCGGTGCTGGATGCCTGCTTGGTGTTCCCCACCCCCCCTCCCAGCATGTAAGCATCCACGTGGTGTGCTCCGGTGTTATGCACCCCCATCCAAGCAGGCATCCAGCACCGCGGTGTGCTCCGGTGTTCCCCACCCCCCCTCCAAGCAGGCATCCAGCACCGCGGTGTGCTCCGGTGTTCCCCACCCCCCCTCCAAGCAGGCATCCAGCTTCGCGGTGTGCTCCGGTGTTCCCCACCCCCCCTCCAAGCAGGCATCCAGCTTCGCGGTGTGCTCCGGTGTTCCCCACCCCCCCTCCAAGCAGGTAGCCTCTGTGTATTACATGGTTCTATCTCTCTTTTTTCTAGTGACCTTGACTACTGCAGCCGGATCACCGGCCTCACGTAGGTTGCAGAACTTGAGACGGAATCCTAGAAAATCAAAAGAAGAATTGATCAAATCTGTTATGAGCCACTACAACAGAGAAAGTAGGAAGACACAGGAATGGAGAGAGAAGATGTATGAATGGAGAAAGAGTGTACATGAATGGAGGCAAACAGAAAGCAGGAGAAAGGAATTGTCTGCCAAAAAAACCACAAAGCAGATGATAAGCCTCCTGGCTCGCCAAACTGAGTCTTTCGAGTCTCTTGTTGCCATGCAGACAAATATGTACCGTTGTAACCCACAGCCCTCCCAAAGCCCTCTTCCTTGTTCCCCAGTATTTCCACAAAACAACTTTCTCCAGCAGCCAGTTCCTTATTATCCCCAGCTGCCCCCAACACCTGTACGATCACCTACCAGCCCTGATAACTATAATTCTTACCCTGTTCACTCCACCCCCATTATTCTGCAGCATAGTAATCCTGAAGTGCAGCAGACATTGAATAGTGATCAAAATAGGACATATTCAAACCTGTGAATGTACAGTCCACCACCCCAACCCCCTTGCCTGTTATGTACTGTATGTTGAATAAAGGTTTTCTTTCTTTTTCACTACGTTATATTATTGCTGGAAGTGGTAAATATTATACACCAAGGTAAAGCAAAGCACAACAAATGCATCAAACATTACTGTTGGCTCTCAGCATCAAACTGCTCCCTTAAAGCATCCCTAATCCTTGAAGCCCTTTCCTGGGCCTCCCTATTAGCCCTGCTCTCTGGCTGAGCAAACTCATCCTCTAGGCGTCGAACCTCGGAGGTCCATTCCTCACTGAATCTTTCACCCTTCCCTTCACAAATATTATGGAGGGTACAGCACGCGGATATAACCGCGGTGATGCTGCTTTCCACCAAATTTAGCTTCCCATAAAGACAGCGCCAGCGTGCTTTCAAACAGCCAAAAGCACACTCCACAGTCATTCTGCTCCGGCTCAGCCTGTAGTTGAACTGGTCCTTGCTCCTGTCAAGCTTCCCCGTATATGGTTTCATGAGCCAGGGCATTAAGGGGTAAGCGGGGTCTCCAAAGATCACAGTGGGCATTTCGACGTCCCTTACTGTGATCTTGCGGTCTGGGAAAAAAGTCCCGGCCCTCAGCCTCCTGAACAGGGAACTGTTCCTAAAGATGTGTGCATCGTGCACCTTTCCAGGCCATCCTGAGTAAATGTCAGTGAAACGCCCACGGTGATCCACAAGCGCTTGCAGAACCACGGAGAAATACCCCTTGCGATTAACGTACTCTGATGCCAGGTGGGGTGGTGACAGAATAGGAATATGCGTCCCATCTATTGCCCCTCCACAGTTAGGGAACCCCATTTCTGCAAAGCCATCCACAATGTCCTGCACGTTCCCAAGAGTCACGGTTCTTCTTAGCAGGGTGCGATTAATGGCTGTGCAAACTTGCATCAGCACCATTCCAACGGTAGACTTTCCCACTCCAAACTGGTTCGCCACCGATCTGAAGCAGTCTGGAGTTGCCAGCTTCCAGATTGCAATAGCCACCCGCTTCTCCACTGGCAGGGCAGTTCTCAATCTCGTGTCCCTGCGCCGCAGGGTAGAGGCAAGCTCAGCACAAAGTGCCATGAAAGTGGCTTTTCTCATCCGAAAGTTCTGCAGCCACTGCTCGTCATCCCAGGATTGCAGGACGATGTGATCCCACCACTGAGTGCTGATTTCCCGAGCCCAAACGCGCCGGTCCACGGAGCTGAGCACGTCTGTTACTGCCACAAGCAATTTACTGTCTTCACAGTGAGGCGATTCAATATCATCGTCTGACTCCTCACTCTCACTCTCACTCTCACACTCTTTTTGCAGCTGAAGGAATAGCTCCACTGCCATGCGTGATGTGCTGGCAACATTCATCAATAAGGTCGTCAGCTGCTCAGGCTCCATTTATAACAAAAATCGCAGAAAAAGCGCTGTAGAATCACAATGCCGCCAAACTGCTCGGAATGTGTAGCAAAGCACCACGGGGCGTTGGAACAGGAAGCGGAAAGACACTCACACTTCCTTCCCCTTCCCACAAGCCACAGCGCCGAAATGGGACGAGGTGCTCTGTGGGATAGCTGCCCACAATGCACCACTCCCAACAGCGCTGCAAGTGCTGTAAATGTGGCCACACTGCAGCGCTGGTTGCTGTAAGTGTGGCCACTCTGCAGCGCTGGCCCTATACAGCAGTACTAACACAGCTGTAACTACCAGCGCTGCAAAACTGTAAGTGTAGACATGGCCTGTGATTTGTGTGAGAGGAGACAAATGGAGAGGTCTGTGTGTCTGTGAGGTAATTATAATGTAAAGTAAGGGGGGGCGGGGGAAGGTCTTGGCATTATTTCAATGCTTCAAACAAATGTTCTGTTTGTATTTGTGAGACCCAATTGAAAAAGGTCTCCATCCCCCATTCCACAGTCTGAGTACTTTTATTTGTTTTAGTTTTAAAGTGAACCTAACTGCCAGACAATTTCAAACTCAATACTAATTACAACACCTATTAACGAAATGTTCTTTTAAGTGAGAGCTGAACAGGCATGTGGTAAGCCTTACTGAGTTCTTACCTGTCATTTATTGAAAATATTCTTAAGAATGTAATAAAATTATATCATTGTTCAGAGTCAGTGCTAATCTATTTAAGAATCTTACCACTCATGTAAGAGGGAAATGTAAGAGGAAAAATTACGTGGGCAAATAACTTGCAACATCATTTACAAGCACAAGTGACAGTGATTATATGCAAACACTATTTAGGTACAGAAGTCGAGGGCAAATGGATTTTCCCTATATCCATCACTTATTTTTTGGTACAAATGATATAGTTCACAAAAAATGAGCATGCATTATCAATTATTGGGTGCACCAAAAGATACCAGGTTGAGGATACCTTTGAAAACTAGGCCCTTCATATTCATTCCACTGACTTCCTGTTCTCTCACACATCAAGATTAAACTTCTATTTTCCCCTTAAAGGCCTTCAACTGCCTCACACTCTGCCCTGCCTGTATATCTACTTTAGTCCCTTATCACAGTTCCCTGCTTCCCAATAATGTCAGCCTCTCCCACAAGCATTTTTGTATTCTTCTTGTCACACTATCCCCTATGCTTGGAGTGCCACACAAGCCAAGTCCACTCAGTCACTAAGTTTCAACGAAATCATTCAAAACTCACTTAAATTCATAAAATCACAGAAATGGAGGGTTGGAAGGAAGCACAGGAGATCATCTAGTCCAGCCTACCACAGTGAAGCAGGACTATGTATACTTAGACCATCCCTGATCAGTATTTATCTAACCTGTTCTTAAAAACCTTCAATGGTAGCGATTCCACAATCTCCCTTGGAAGCCTATTCCAGCGGTTACCTATCCTTATAATTAGAAAGCTTTCCTATTATCTTTCAGAATATCTTTTCCAAGTATCTAACCTAAATTGTCCTTGCTGCAGATGAAGCCTTCTTGCCATACCTTCAGTGGACATAGAAAACAATTGATCACTGTCCTATTTATAACAAATCTGTGCATATTCAAAGACAGTTATCAGGTTCCTCGCCTCAGGCTTCTCTTCTCAATTGTCCCACATTGTTGGCTCATATTCAATTTGTGATCCACTAAAACCCCCAGATTCTTTTCACCAGTACTTCTCCCCACCCAATATTCCCCATTTTGTAGCTCTGCATTTGATTTTTTCTCTTCCTAAGTGCAGTACTTCGCACTTGTCTTTATTGAATTTCAATCTTGTTGATTTCAGACAAATTCTCCATACTCAATATTAATACGTAGGATATCAACTGCTTCCTCCTATTCACTAGGCCAATAACACCAGCAAAAAAGGCAATTAGGTTGGTTTGGCATTTGTTCTCGACAAATCCATGTTAGCTATTCCTTATCACCCTACTAGCCGTTCAGTGCTTACAAATTCATTGTTTGATAATTTCTTCCAGTATTTTTCTAGGTATCAAAGTTAAATGTCACAGTTCAGGGCAATGGCTCCTGTATTCTCCCTTTGTGGTCCATGGAGAGCACTCACTTTAGGCTTTTGGCTCCTCAACAATTACCTCTTTTGGGCAAAGACCTGTGTTCCTCTCCCTCCTAACTGAAGTTTCTCCAAGCTGCACAGTTCCCTGGCGACACTGCATTATTCTCAGCAAGCAAAACTGCAAGAACAGGCCAGTGCCTGCATTTTGTTTCCTTTTTGAAGGCTACCAACAATGTAATGGCACACCGCCATAAGGTACCACAAATATTCTTCTAAGCAAGCACATTTATTCTTAAGGTAGAAGAATAACAGAGGAAATATATTAAAAATTATTAAAAAACCCTACACACATACTAAAAATCAACAAACTTTGCAAAAGGGCTATGAGGGTGAGAAACTGTTTTAGCCAAAGGATTGTAGACTGTTAAGTTTTAGTCATTAAAAAGTGTGTTATATTCTGGTTTTATTTGTAACCATACTCTATTTCTCTTATCCTTGCTTAATATCACTTGAATCTCTACTCTTATTAATAAATTTATAATGAAACAAAGTAAGTTTATCTCAGGTGTGCATCCTCAGCTGAGCCAACAGGCTGGTGTGTATATTGTCTCTATGGAGACAGTGGAATAGGTAATTTCTGTGAGTGTCCAATGACAAGAGCTAGATATGGCAGGGGAATGCTCTCCAAGGGAGTTCAGGAACTAAAGTGAACCAAGTGTTACCTGAAAGCTGAAGTAAGGGCTGAAAAGGTCCTGAGGTGTTTGTTGGGCTAGCTAACAGTCTGGAGTATCAAGGTGCTGACACAGTTTAATAGCAGCAAACCTCTCTCGCTGAGGCAGAGGGGTAACAAGGTGATTTACAGTTCTGAACACCCCAAGAAAGCATCACAGTTTTACCTCTCAATTCCCTGAGTTTGTTAAAATCTGTATTTTTGACGTCCATTGCCTTTATTCTGCTGCCCTCACTCCCTTTCCTTAGGATCATGAAATCTATCATTTCATGATCACTTTCACCCAATCGCCTTCTACCTTCAGATTTGCAATTAATTCCCGTAAGTCAGAAATTCCTGCAGAACTACATTCAACTACAAGCATCTATTTGTTATTAAAATATATTTTATATCCACCAAAAAGATAACCGCATCTCAGTTTTAACCAATTCACATATTCATCATTCAAACTAATGAATTATCAACATTACCTACCTTTTACTCAATTACTTATTCAAAGGGTGAAATTTGTATCAAGATTTTGGAAAAACTTTAATCTACACAACATCCTACATCTTACTTTAAATCTATGTTTAAATTACAGTACAGCCCCACATTTACACTGTTATAAGGCACAATCCAGCTCCCAGTAAAACCCATGATACACTCCCATTGACTTATTTGGAAGCAGAATCAGGTCCACTCTAGTTCATAATTTATGTTCTAAGTAATTATTTCCCGTGAAAGTAATCTCCAGTGATCTATAAATATTTTTCAGAGGAAGAATACACAAGAGCAAACAGTTTCATTCTCCTTAAGATGACAATAAGGACTAAAGCTGTAACAAGATATGTCCTAACCACAAAACGTAAAAAGTACATAAAGCTATGATGGGCCATGATGAGTCCCAGGAGTAAAATCAAAGAAAAGATCAGAATACAAATCTTCCTTTTCACTGGTACTGAGTATCTAATGGAGTATAAGGGGAAATTATTCATTTTAATTCATATTAAAGAGCAATTTTGTATTTCAGAATGGAAAATATGGCAAAATAGACCTGTATTGTGATTTTTTTTTGTACCAACATACTTTTCTCCCCTGCAGACTTAACACAGCACAATACTAACCCACTGGATGAGTTTTCAACAACAAAAAAAACAACCTACAATGGGAGACTGAGCACTGAGATCTAGGTGACGTTTGGTTAAGAAGTTATTTGTCTAAAATTTGTAAATGGGAATAGATTTTTGGGGGATGGGAGGATCTATTTAATGATGAGAACAAATTTTAAAGCCTGGCTTTGTGAGTGACAGTTGCTTCCAGTAAAGCTAATAAGAGTCGTGAGTACTTTTGAAAATTTGGGCCTGATTTGTCCAATGTCACACAGTAAGTCAGTGGCAGAGACGGAATAGAATTGAAGTCTCCTGACCGCTCTCTCTACTTTATTAATGTTCCCAGATTTTTCAGACTTTATATTTATAAATTTGAGGAACTTGCTTGATAGACACAGATACTCTCCTTTTTGAATTTGTGAATCATCTTTCCCTTATATACCAACCAAGTATTTCTTTGCAAGGTGGAGAGGTCTCATTTAACAACAGCTTAAGCAGAATCAAGTCATGGCACTTCCTATCAAAACAGTGCAAGAATCCTAGTTCTATAGGAACAAGTGTAGACAGAAGAGTTATAGCGGGAATTAACAGAAATTATAGCAGGACCACTCTGAAACAAAAGTCCATATAGAACTGTAAGACATCCACACCAATGTCAAAAAAGCTTTATCACAATCAGTGTTAAGACAAATATCAGATATTAGAAGTCAAGCATTCTAAGTGTTCACAAATATACAAATACAATAAATAAGTTAAAATGTCAACGTGTATTTAGAAGTTTTATTTTATTGAACTGATGATGTACTATGTACTATGTACAAGCCTGCGAGTTTGTCATGGGGGTCAGGATTCTGTAACTTTCCACAACCTCCGTGACTTTTGCAGTGGCTGATGCACCTGGCTCAGAGGAGCTCAGGCAGCCCCTGTGCCAGGTGCACTGGCTAATGCTGGGGCAGTCTAGGGCCCTTGAGCCACCCCCCCCCCAAAAAAAAACACCTCCCCCCAGCAGAACAGATTTGGTGTGGAAAGGGGTTGGGGCACGGGACAGGGTGAGGCGGGCTCTGGGTGGCATTTACCTGGGCTGCAGGTAGGAACCCTGCCGGCTCCGCCAATCCCCCCTCCAGCACCAGTGGAGGTTCAAGGCCGTGCACCACCACCTGCGCCCCCCCCCCCCCCCAGCATCCAAGCTGTCCTCCACCAGCACCCGTGGGGCCCCTGGGCAGCCCCCGAAGTTTTAATCACCGGTATTTTTAGTAAAAATCATGGACAGGTAACGGACCATGAATTTTTGTTTATTGCCTGTGACCTGTGACTTTTAGTAAAAATACCTGTGACTAAAACGTAACCTTAACTATGTACCATGAACTGATATATTATGTATTATTGCAGTAAATGTTACATACCAGCTAAACATCAGATAAAGTGCATTATTGCTCATCATACTATACCACAGTAAGTTGTTCTTTTCTACTGGAAACACTAATTTTTAATAACAACAAGCAGCAGTTTGTTAAAGAGCTTCATGTCATCTTATCTAAACTAGGACCCAATTCTGCTGCCTTTATTTAAGCTGAGTTTCAGTTGAGACCACTTGCAAAAAAAGGTACTTCTTAAAACAAGGATGGCAGAATCCAGTTTTAAAAACAATCCACAACATTATATAAAGTATAACTAAGGTAGCATACATACTTTTCTGCTTGTAGCTTTGTCGTCTTCACCATCAAATCCTGAGTCTGTTCCTTCGCTGCCTAGAATATAATTTGAATCACTGTAGCTATATAAAGTTAACATACAGTACCAAACTAATTCCATTTCTACTGTTTTTAAATATACTTTTAAAAGCCCTTGTGATGGAGTAGGGGTTGTCTGTGTGGGGAATGGGAGAGCAGGGGAGGACTTTAGGGGATGGACCACACCGGAGCCTGTAACCTGAGCTAGGTAAGGGAGGGGAAAGGTCAACACCTTTGCCCGGGGAGGGGGACAAAGGAAGGGTGTGGCAGGAGGGAAGCAGTTTGAGTTTGGGCTTGGGGCTGTGTGGGCGGAATTCAGGGTATCCTAGCTAGGATCCAAGCACCCTGAAAGCCCAGAAGAACTCAATGGAGGGGTCCTGACTTGTGCCTGCAAGCTCTGCTGTAACCTGTGTTCCTGTTGTCCAATAAACCTTCTGTTTTACTGGCTGGCCAAGAGTCACTGTGGGTCCCAGGAAGAGGGGTGCAGGACTGGACTCCCCACACTCCATGACAACTGGTAGCGGCGGGAGATACTGCACCCCGTGGACGACGCTTCCTGTAGTAAGTGACTGGGGAGCAGTAAAACGAAGGGGTGATTAACCCCTGGGAGTGTGTGCCCAGTGAGAAGGACTTTGCAGTAACAGGGTCCCCCGGGGGATTACAGCGAGCGGTCCCAGGGGCGGAGGAGTCTACAGTTCGACCCTGGCAGAGAGGTGGTGACCTCAAGAAGGGCTGGTGCACTAGGGGTCCCCCTGGAAACCGTGGGGAGTGGCGAGCACCCCGGTCTGTGAGTGCCCAGCAGGAAGATGTATGCCAAGCGGCGCAAGTGCGACCTGCTGGAGCTGTGCAAGCAGTGAGGGCTGCGCCCAGGGAGGCTCAGCAAGGACCAGCTGATTGCCCAGCTGGAGGAGGGAGATCGCTTGAATGAACTGATCCCTGTCTCTGAGGGAAGCAGCCGGGCAGATGCAGCGCAGGCACCAGCGTCTGTCCCCGCTGGGACTGGTCAGCCGACGGACGAGGGCTTCTCGAGACCCCCCCCTTCCTAGGCCTAGGGGAAGGGCGAGGAGGAGCCCAGTGAATACCGAGGGCACCGTGACCCCCCCCGGCCAGCAGGGGAGCCTCCCGGCGAAGCTCACTCCCCAGCAGGGGATCCTCCCGGCGACGCTCGGCATCCGTGGAGCGGCTGGAATATAAAAGGGAGCTGAAATGGGAGGAGTTCGAGTTAAAGAGGCGAGAGCTGGAGGAGAAGGTGAAACAGCGTAAACATGAAGAGAACCAGCATAAACATGAGGAGAACCAGCGCCAGCGTGAGTGGGAGGAGAAGGAGAACCAGCGTAAACATGAGCGGGAGGAGAAGGAGAAACAGCGTAAACATGAGCTGGACCTGGCCCAGCTGAGGAGCAGTGAGGCCCCGGCTGCGGTGAGTGAGGGGGGACCCAAGCCTACAAAGAGCTTTGATAAGCACTTGCTGCCCCGGCATAAGGAGGGGGAGGACATAGATACCTCCCTGACGGCCTTTGAGAATGCCTGCGAGCTGCACAGGGTTGACCCTGCAGACAAGATCACAGTTCTCACCCCCTTACTGGACTCCACAGCCACGGAGGTATACAGCCGACTGAAAGGGGCGGAGGCAGGGGACTACGAACTGTTCAAACAGGCCCTGCTCCGCGAGTTTGGGCTGACTCCTGAGATGTACCAGAAAAAGTTCTGGAGCCAGCGTAAAACCCGTGAGTCACATACCTACAACTGGTCAACCGGACGCAGGGGTATGCCCGCAAGTGGACAGCTGGGGCCCAAACTAAAGAGGACCTGCTTGACCTATTCATACTGGAGCACCTGTACCAGCAGTGCCCGTCCGACTTGAGGCTGTGGTTGATGGACCAGAAGCCGGAGAACCCACAGCACGCAGGCCAGCTGGCCGACCAATTTGTGGACAGTCGGGCAGAAGATGGCAGGGAGGAGTCTCGAAGGAGCAGGCCTGCCTCAACGCAGAGAGAGAGTCATCATGGGACCTCCCAAAGGGGGCCTATGGAGAACCCCCCTAAGAGGGGAACATCCAGCTTCAGGTCCCTCCGACCCACTCAAGGGGACCCACGAGACATGGGCTGCTATCGCTGTGGCCAACAAGGCCACATACGGGCCCAGTGCCCCAAGCTCAGGGAAAGACCAAGCAGACCCAACCCGCAGAGGGTGGACTGGGTAAAAACCCAATCGGAGGAGGGGCTACATTCCCAGGAAAGTGGGGCTGGCAACATACCACCTGTGAAGGAGGGAGGAGGTCCCCAGGTCAGCTCCTCTGGGGGGCTGGATGCTCCAGGCTCCGGGTTTTTGGTTTACCGGGTGGGCACGGGGCTGCCCCTCCGGAAAGAGTGCATTGTTTCCCTGGAGGTAGATGGGAGAAAGATCACTGGGTACTGGGACACGGGAGCAGACGTGACGCTGGCCCGGCCCGAGGTGGTGGCCTCAGATCGGATGGTGCCCGACACCTACCTGACCCTGATGGGCGTGGGCGGGACCCCATTCAAGGTGCCCGTGGCGAGGGTACACCTGAAGTGGGGGGCCAAGGAGGGCCCCAAGGATGTGGGAGTACACCCATATTTGCCCACAGACGTCTTAATGGGAGGGGACCTCGAGAACTGGCCTAGTAACACCCAGAGTGCCCTGGTCGTGACTCAGAGTCGGCAAAGGGCACTGCACTCCAACAACGGGGAAGGTACTCGACCCGAGGTGCAGGACCCTAACCCAGGGGGCGGGGAACGCCCAGGGGCACGGTTCAGAGAGGCTGTGGCCTCAGACCCAGCCAGCAAGAGAGAGCCGGTCCCCATCCCTGTCCCAGCTGCTGAGTTCCAGGCCGAGTTGCAGAAAGATCCATCCTTGCGGAAGCCCAGGGACCGGGCTGACCTTAGTGCGGTACAGACCATGAGGAGAGTTTGCAAGGAGAGGTTCCTGTGGGAGAAGGGGTTCCTGTACTGAGAATGGGCTCCCCCAGGGGAAGTAGAGTCATGGGGGATCAGGAGGCAGCTGGTGGTTCCCCAGAAGTTTCGCCACAAGCTGCTGTACCTGGCCTATGACATCCCTCTCACAGGGCAGCAGGGAATCCAGCGCACCAGGCAGAGGCTGCTACAGAACTTTTACTGGCCTGGGGTCTTTACCCAGGTCCGACAGTACTGCCAATCCTGTGACCCCTGCCAGAGGGTGGGGAAGGCCCGGGACAAGGGGAAAGCGGCTTTGAGGCCTTTACTCATCATAGAAGAACCTTTCCAGAAGGTGGCCATGGACATAGTGGGACCCCTCAGCAAGATGACCCGGTCAGGGAAGAAATACATCCTGGTGGTGGTGGATTTTGCCACTCGCTACCCCGAGGCAGTGGCTTTGTCCTGTATCGAAGCAGACAGTGGCAGATGCGCTGCTGACAATTTTCAGCTGGGTGGGGTTCCCCAAGGAGGTCTTAACGGATCAGGGGTCCAACTTCATGTCGGCCCTGCTCCGGTCCTTATGGCAGAAATGTGGGGTCCAGCACAACTGGGCCTCAGCGTATCACCCCCAGTCTAACGGGCTGGTGGAAAGGTTCAACGGGACGCTGAAGATGATGCTAAAAACATTTATGAACCAGCATCCGCAGGATTGGGACAAGTACTTACCTCACTTGCTGTTTGCGTACAGGGAGGTACCCCAGGAATCTACCGGGTTTTCACCTTTCAAACTGTTGTATGGAAGGCGGGTAAGGGGGCCCCTAGACCTGATGAGGGACGAATGGGAGGGGAAGGCCGCTCCCGAGGGAGAGTCAGTGGTGGAGTGTGTCCTGACCTTCCGGAAAGACTGGCCGAGCTCATGGGCCTGGCCAGGGAGAATCTGGCCCGAGCCCAGAGGAGGCACAAGGTCTGGTATGACTGCACAGCACGGGCCCGTGTCTTCGCCATTGGGGATCAGGTGATGGTTCTCATCCCCGTGAGGAGAAAAACTCCAGGCCGCCTGGGAAGGGCCCTTCAAGGTTATCAAGCAACTGAATGAGGTAAACTATGTGGTGGAGCTGTCAAACCGGGCACATCACCGTCGGGTGTACCATGTGAACATGATGAAACCATACTATGACAGGGGGAATGTGGTGTTGGCCGTGTGTGGACATTGGGAGGGGCAGGGAGATGACCCCTTAGTGGATCTATTCCCTGGGACAAAAGCTGGTTCCTCCCTGGAGGCAATTCCCCTCTCTGATCAGCTGACCCCGGGCCAGCACGCTGAGACCAGAGGGGTGCTGCATCTATATCGACAGCTGTTTTCCAACCAGCCTGGATGCACTAATTTGACTGTCCACCGGGTGGAGACCAGGTCACATCCCCCTATAAGATGCTCCCTTTTTCGGGTCACTGGTAAAACTGCCCAGGATCTTGAAAGAGAGGTCAAGGACACGCTGGCTTTGGGGGTGATCCAGCCGTCTTCCAGCCCTTGGGCCTCGTCAGTGGCGCTGGTCCCCAAGAAGGATGGGTCAATCCGGTTCTGTGTGGACTATCGAAAGCTCAATGCCATTACCGTATCTGATGCCTACCCCATGCCCAGGTCTGACTAGCTCCTAGCCAAGCTGGGAGGTGCTCGGTACCTCACCACTATGGATCTTACAAAGGGCTACTGGCAAGTGCCGCTGGACGTAGATACCAGGCTGAAATCGGCCTTTATCACCCCTCTGGGGCTCTACGAGTTTCTGACCCTGCCCTTCGGCCTCAAGGGAGCACCAGCCACCTTCCAGCGCCTGGTAGATCAGCTACTGAGGGGGATGGAGAGTTTTGCCGTGGTGTATATTGACAACATCTGCGTCTTCAGCCAGACCTGGGAGAACCACATGTCCCAGGTTAAACAAGTCCTGGACCGACTCCGAAAGACTGGGTTAACCGTAAAGGCTGAGAAGTGTAAGGTGGGGATGGTTGAAGTATCTTACCTGGGCCATCGGGTGGGGAGCGGCTGCCTGAAGCCGGAACCAGCCAAGGTGGAGGTGATCAGAAACTGGCCTGCTCCCCAAACCAAAAAGCAGGTCCAAGCCTTTATTGGGATGGTGGTGTACTATCGAAGGTTCGTGCCCCACTTTAGTGCCATAGCCGGCCCCATCACCGAACTGTGCAAAAAGGGGAAGCCAGACAAGGTGATCTGGACTGAGCAGTGCCAGGAGGCTTTCCGGGCGCTGAAGGAGGCTCTGGTTAGTGGCCCAGTTCTGGCAAACCCAGATTTTGACAAACCCTTTATGGTGTTCACCGACGCCTCAGACACGGGACTGGGGGCGGTGTTAATGCAGGAGGATGAAAAGGGGGAGAGACACTCCATCGTGTACCTGAGTAAGAAGCTGCTACCCCGGGAGCAAAAGTACGCGGCCATCGAGAAGGAATGCCTGGCCATGGTGTGGACCCTTAAGAAGCTAGAGCCATATCTCTTTGGGCGACACTTCACCGTGTATACCGACCACTCTCCCCTGACCTGGCTGCACCAGATGAAAGGAGCCAACGCCAAGCTCCTAAGGTGGAGCCTGCTCCTGCAGGACTATGACATGGACGTGGTCCATGTGAAGGGAAGTGCCAACCTGATAGCGGACGCGTTGTCCCGGAGAGGGGGACCTGAACTTCCCCAGGTCACTGGGCAGAGTGACCCTGCTCAGTTCAGTCTCGAAGGGGGGAGAGATGTGATGGAGTAGGGGCTGTCTGTGTGGGGAATGGGAGAGCAGGGGAGGACTTTAGGGGATGGACCACACCGGAGCCTGTAACCTGAGCTAGGTAAGGGAGGGGAAAGGTCAACACCTTTGCCCGAGAAGGGGGACAAAGGAAGGGTGTGGCAGGAGGGAAGCAGTTTGAGTTTGGGCTTGGGGCCGTGTGGGCGGAATTCAGGGTATCCTAGCTAGGATCCAAGCACCCTGAAAGCCCAGAAGGACTCGATGGAGGGGTCCTGACTTGTGCCTGCAAGCTCTGCTGTAATCTGTGTTCCTGTTGTCCAATAAACCTTCTGTTTTACTGGCTGGCCGAGAGTCACTGTGGGTCCCAGGAAGAGGGGTGCAGGACTGGACTCCTCACACTCCGTGACAGCCCTCTAACTACAAGCCATTTAAACAAAGTACTCTTTGAAGGAGAACCACCTTGTTATAATAACCATTAATCAATTATTTCCTAGTTTTCATTATTTAGGTATTATTAGGCATAAAAAAGGAATTCCATTTAAAATTCTTGACCTGTGCTACAGATATAATACATATTATATAATACATATTATAATTAGTTTCAATTATTTTATTTGGTCCTTCAGGTTCCAAATACTTTGTGCTACAAATGAGTCGGACATGCTCATCTGAATGCAAAAGGGCTGAGATATCTATTTAGCCCTGTTCTCTGGGCAGCCTTTAAGCATAGTACATCTAGCATAGGCTCTGGTTGCTGGGCAGTGACAACGCAATAGGTCCGTTAGGGCTAGCTCCCCAGGTGACAGCCAACTGCACCAGAGTTGTGGCTCTCCAGTGTCAAAACAAAAGCACAGGAATGTGACTTTGAGCCATGAGGTAATGAGCTCTCTTTTATTACTGTTCGTTTATCTGTGCTCCCTCTAGAAACTGTGGATATCATTCCAGTGACAGAGGAAACCTGAAAGCAAGATTTAGGCTGAATATCACAAATAACTTCCTAATAGCAAGATGTGTTAAGCTGCGGAACAGTCTCCCAACAGATGTAGTGGAAAAAGAACTAGAAAGATATACGATAGGAAACAATCACGTAATCACAGAATCATAGAAATGTGGGGCTGGAAGGGATCTCAAGAGGTCATCTAGTCCAGTTCCCTGCTCTGAGGCAGGACCAAGTAAATTTAAACAATCCTTGATAAGTTTTTGTCTAACTTGTTCTTACAAACATCCAGTGTCAGGGATTCTATAACTTCCCTTGGAAGCCTATTCCAAAGGTTAGCTATCCTTATAGTTAAAAATCTCTTGTATCCTAAAATCTAACCTAAATTGCCCTTGCAGCAGATTAAGCCTTCTTGTCAGACTTTCAGTGGACATGGGGAGCAAATATCAGTCTTCCTTAACAGCCATTTGCATATCTGAAGACAGTTATAAAGTTTCCCCCTCAGTCTTCTCTTCTCAACTGCATCACACTGTGATCCACTATAACCCACAGATCCCTTTCAGCATTACTACACCCTAGCCAGTTATTCCCTATTTTGTAACCATGCATTTGATTTTTAATTCCTAAATGCTGTACTTTGCATTTGTCTTTATTGAATTTCACCTTGTTGAATTCAAACCAATTCTCCAATTTGTAAACATCATTTTGAATTCTAATCCTATCCCTCCAAAATGTATGCAACCCCTCCCAGGAAGATGTCATCTGCAAATTTTAAAAGCATACCCCAAATCCTATCCACCACACCCCCGTACCCTGACAGGCACTCGCTGGCATCCTGTTCCACTCCACCAGCTCCCAGCTGCAGCGCTTTGCTTCCCACCAACGGTGAGGGTGAGAAGGTTCACTCATTGCCCACTCCCAGGCTTGCAGCCTCCCTTTCAATTCAGTTACTAGCTACATTGAATTCCTGGCCCAGATCATGATAGCAAAGTCAATATATGAAAAAGGTCACACTTCTGGCCAGGGGAAAAAAGGCAATCCTGGTCACTCCTGTTGTAAGATGGGCCTAAACAGCTGGAGATCCAACAGTATCCAGTTATTTCCAACTTGAGTAAAAACGGAAGACACATTCAATTAAAAGGGAAAATATATTCTTTGCCATATCTTCTGTTTGCATCCTTTCCATATTATGCAGCTTGAGCTCCAGCTAGCTTTTATCTGTCCCCCATGATCTACTGTACAGTGGCTAAGGCATTTGACAGCATTGTCTGTGTTTGATGGAAGTGATCTAGAGCTGGGTAGAACATTGTTGCTCATGAATTTATTAATCCTCATAATAGTTCCATACGCACATTACGGAGGAACAGGTAGTTTTATTATACTGTATAATACACTTTTAGATTCAAAGTTAAAGTACAGCATTCTTCATATAGTCAGTTTTTCACCCTATTAAAAAACTGATGGATATCTTGATACTCTGAAAGAAACATATTCCCATAACTGAAATGGAAGTAGTGATAGATAACTCCCCCGAAAGTAGCTGAATGCATTTTCTTTAGAGCTAGAAACACACTGATTACTATACTAAGATAACAGTTACATAGCAGCATTAATATTCTAGAGTTGCCTTAATAGCGCTGTTAATGGAAAAAACTTCTTTGGTTACTGTGTTAACAGAAAGCAGTTAAGTAATCTGCCAAGATGCAGCAGGGAAAGATAGGGAAAAAACAGACATCTATTCCTACAGTACCTGCAAACGAATGGTCATGTCCTGACAGCAGTTGCTCATTGCCTGGACATCTTCATTTATACTTTCAAGCTCCTAAGAACAGAATAAGACTGGTAGTTTATTTGTATTGTGATGTATTTTTTTGTAATGGTTATGCTACATGAGGGGTCAGCAACCTCTGGCACACGGCTCGCCAGGGTAAGCACCCTGGTAGGCTGGGCCAGTTTGTTTACCTGCTGCGACGGCAGGTTCCGCTGATCGCGGCTCCCACTGACCTCCATTCGCTGTTCCAGGCCAACAGGGGTGGCGGGAAACCACAGCCACCACATACCTGGCCCACACCGCTTCCTGCAGCTCCCACTGGCCTGGGACGGCGAACCGTGGCCAGTGGGAGCTGTGATCAGCCATAGCTGCCAATGTGGCAGGTAAACAAACTGGCCTGGCCCGCCACGGTGCTTACCCTGATGAGCTGCGTGCCAGAGGTAGCCAACCCCTGTGCTACATCAAGTCTACAATTTGAATCTATCTACAGAAGTTTTCAAAATGTTGGCATGCATGATTTATCTATGTTTCAACAACAGTTCCCCTTCCCCACCCTCTCAGAAGTATAAGTTATCTAGTCCAGTTTTCTTCTTGGGTGCACTTTTCCTAAATTTGTTTAATTTCACTCAGTGATAATACTAGTGAGCTTTTTAGGATTAAAGAACAGCAGATAATATTGCCATTTTATCTGATAAGAAGCAGTGCACACGATCTTCCACGATGCATCAGCATCTGTACAGAGTGTTCAGTATACTGCCATTCTGTACTACTAAGCAAAATATAAAAGGACCAATAAATTGCTACAGAAGAAAACTTGCCACTGCTTTGGTTCTTCAGTGCCAGTCTATCATACCAATAAAAACTAAATCTGGATACCACAGAACATTTAGCTGGTTTATTTATAAGGGAAAAACAGTTAGCTTTGGAAGTTTAGCATCTCTTTGTTTCTTGTTAGTCTGACATTACAACCAAACAAATTTCAAATTGTAGTACTGAGACAATTCAGTAAAGAGCATCTGTTTTGCTTGATTTTAGTGAAATCACTTTATGATCACATCCAGTTACTGAGGGCTCTATCCAACCATATATTTACATGTACTGAGTCAAGTCATCTCCAGGAAGGTTTTAGCTCCAGTGTATTTATGTTCATAAGTCAAAGTGATGAACACCTTACACATGAGAAAAATGGTTGAACTATAGAAGAGGCTGAAACAATACTACTATGATGGTAAATTTGCTTTGGAAAAGAAAAAATTCTTTGAGGCTTAGTATTCATGTAATCAATACTAGAGAGACAAGGTGATAACATCTTTTACTGGACCAACTTCTATTGGTGAAAGAGATGAGTTTTCAAGCTTACAGAGTTTTTTTTTCAGATCAATTCTACATGTTTTAAGATGATTTGTTAACAAAAACGTTACCTCCTTAACTTGCTTGAAAATGCAGACAAATTCTTCATTTATGGCTAAGCTACGGCGCTCAATGTCTCCACGTAAGTTTCTTCTGGTGCGCAAACTGTTTTCGACAAAAAAGGTTGAAAGAGCCTTGAGAGCTTCCAGCATTTCCTGTACAATATAAGAAAATTAACTAAAAACTTCTGTTCTGAAATACATAAGAACGGCCGTACTGGGTCAGACCAAATGTCCATCTAGCCCAGTATCCTGTCTATCGACAGTGGCCAACGCCAGGTGCCCCAGAGGGAGTGAACCTAACAGGTAATGATCAGGTGATCTCTCCCTGCCTCCGTGATACAAGACATTGATGTTGAGTATTCTTTAACCATCTAAAGTTAACACATTTTAAAAAAAAATTAGAACAAACTCCTCAAGCAGTTCAATTATCTCTATTTTAATTTTTTTTCAAATTCTCATGTGTGACGTGGTGCACAATCACTTTCAACCACTATATTAATAACTGATATGAATGTTCCATGCACAATCAAAATTTAGATTAACACAAATAATTAACTGTAAGGTGTTCTTCAGTGTGAATTTCCTTATGGTAAGAAAAGAGTGGGTGATACCTGATGTTAATTTAAACACAAAATACATGAATTTTAATGTCCAAGTAATAAAGTCTTAGAAAATAAGGTAGAGACAGAAACACATAATATAGATAGTATTTATTGCTATTCTGATTGCAGTTATGGGATATCACAACTGTCTGCTGAATATTTTCTGTTCCAAATCGCTGACCACATTCCAATACCTCATTAAAACTACTCTGGCCAATATCCCATAACATACGATTCCAATGAAAAGTGTAAATGTATACTTTGAAAAGTCTGCTTCCATAGCTGAAGTTTGTTGAAGGACTCTTGGACAAGCACCTTTACCACCACAACTAGATAGGATGCTTGTACATAACCTAGGTGCTTTTATATAGCCTAGTGAACATATTTTACCATCAATATTGCAGGTTTTACTCCCAGACGACCAGACACCTACCCATGGGTTGCAGGCCTGAGCCACACTTGGGTTTTTACACTCCAGTGGGAAGATGATGAAGGATAAGAGAAGAGCGTAAGGGTGTCTAGGGCAGCCAGCATCACCCATTCACTCCAACATGAAGCCACCGCTACCCGCAGGCTGGCTCGGTAACCCGCCAGGCCCAGTGTGGTGGGTCAGGGTATGGACAACTGTGAACACCGGCTTTGGGGCTGCATGAGAGCATCTCAGCAAGCACCGATCACCAGACCGCGCTGGAGATCAGTCAAGGAGGGTTCACACCTCTCCCCTGGGAGGCTCAGGGGCCACAGGGCGTAGAGCATCGACCCCAGGCACCTTAGCCCCCCGCATTCTCTCCTGCTCTCCACCCTCGCCAGGGCATCTCCCCATCCCCCTGCTCTAGTGCTCCCCCCAACTCGCATGGGCAGCCTGCTCCCCCCGGCCCGGGCAGCCCCCACCCCCCACACGCGCCCCCTCCGGCCTGGGCAGCCCGCTGCTCTCAGGACCTAACTCCCCCGCGCCCCGCTCTCACCTTGTCATTGTCCAGCCGCGTCTCCAGGACCTTGTGGAGCTTACGGGACAGCGGGTTGCTACTAGGGGGCGCGGTCCCGGTGCTGCCGAGGAGCCCCTGAGCGGAGCCCGACAGCGGAGCCACCACCTCGCCCCGGCTCTCCGCCATCTTCCCCTCCCCCGGCGGAACCGACCTGGCCGCGCCCCTCCAGCCACCTCACCCACCCGCCGGGGAGCGGCCCGAAAACAGTCCCCCCAGGAACCGACCCCGAGCAACTTGATTCCGCTGTCTAGACCCGTGGGGGACAGTATGTGCTGGGACACCAGGGGCGAAAGGCGCCGCACGGGGGTTGGGTCGGGGCTCCGTGGGGAAGCGGTGGGGGAGGGGATGACAAGGGCTCCATGGCGACGTATGGGGGTTGGGGCCGGGGCTCGGTGGGGGCGGGGCGCCATGGCGGCGCGCGGAAGCAGTGGGAGCTCTGTTGACGCCCCCCAGGTGGCGTCACTCGCCCAGGGAGTGCGCCTGGGTCGGGGGCTCTGGGGTCTGCCCAGGTCACGCAGGGCCTAGCACGTGGGTCTTTAACGCTTTTACGCCCAAGATCACTTTTTGAATTTAAGGACAATCTAGGATCTACCCCACTCCACTCACTCCATCCCCCCTCCCTCCACTGCTCGCTCTCCTCCACCCTCACTCACTTTCACCAGGCTGGGGTTCAGGAGGGGGTGCGGGCTCTGGGGTGAGCCAGGGGGGTGGGTCGAGGTGCATGATGGGGTGAGGAGTGCAAGCTGTGGGAGGGAGTTTGGGTGCAGGAGGGGGCTCTGGGCTAGGGCAGAGAGTTGGGGTGCAGGAGGGAATACAGGGAGCTGGCTTGGAGGGAGTCAAGGCTGGGGCAGGATAGTGTGGGCTCTGGGAGGGGGTATGGGGTGCTAACTAGGAGGAGACTCGGGTGGTTTGGGGTGCTTGCACTGGGAGGGGGCTCAGGGATGGGGTTTGGTATGCAAGAGGGGGTTTGGGGTACAGGAGAGGGTAGGGGTGCTGGCTCTGGGGGGGGGCTTGAGGTGTGGCCTCCTGCAAGGTAGCACTTATCAACAGCAGCTCCCAGTTGGTGCTGCAGCATGGCTGTCACTAAGGCAAGCTCCCTGCCTACCCTGAGCCCACACTGCTCCCGGAAGGAGCCAACATGCCTCTGCGGCCCCTGGGATGGGGGGTGGCACGTGGCTCTGCGTATGCGCCTCTGCAAGTGCGCCTCCGCAGCTCCCATTGACCACTGCTCCCCGTTCCTGGCTAATGGGAGCTGGGGAGGCAGTGCTTGCGGAGAGGGGCAGTGCACGGACGGAGACCCCTGCCCCTTCTCTCCTCCCCCCCAACTGGCCGCTTCTGGGTGTGGTGTGGGGCTGGGGCAGGCAGGGAGCCGACTTGGTGACCACTGGCCTAGGGAGGCTGAGCACAGATTTGGCGACTGCACACGAAGCCCCTCACCCAGCGGGTGGCTCTTGGGAGCCTGAGGGTGCTGTTTGGACGTAGTGAGCCCAGGATGGTAGCCCGCGCTCTGTGATGCTGCAGAGAGGGGCTTTGGGCCGCCTTTGCAAACATATTTCGGTGCCCGACAAAGCTTCTAGGCCCCTAATAGGATTTTACCCAGGTGCCTACCTCCTCTGGGGGCTCAACAGAGGTAGGTGCTCAAGTCTCAGGTTTAGGCACCTAAATCCCAATTTTGGCTTCACTGTGAACCATAGAACTCCTGCTGACCCCTGTAGGTACCTGAATTCACTTAGCACCAGAGTTTTCAGGGTACACATTTTTCTGACTCTGGGCATGTACAGTGCTGCCTCCTACATGTCTAGACGCCTGTCTCCTGTCTCAGCCCTGCAGCAACCCAAATCAGGGCAGAGAGGCATTTGGGTGCTTATCTTGCATGGGGGGCGTGATCCTGTTGGTAGCCTCTGAACACACTTAGTGGATCAGGTCAAAATCTGGTGGCCTGAGGAAGAGTGGTGGTGCTACTTTAGTTAGAGCATTGAGCTGGGATATGCGAGAACTAGATTCAATCCCCCATCTCTGGCAAAGAAAGGACTTGAACTGAGGTTTCCCATTCAGGAGAATGCTCTAAGCACTGAACTATAGGATACTGCTCCCTCAGACTGTTGAAGCTGTTCCGCTGTGAAAAATAAAAGAGTGGAGCAGGGGGATTGAACCCTGAGTATGCCATCTCCCAGTGGGTACCCTAACTACTGGACTGCAGTTTCTCTTGCCTAATGATTGTTGCCCTGTTGATATATCATTAAATTGTCATTGGGCCAGTCATGGATCATTAATCAGAAATAGGTGCTGTCATGTTGTCTCCAGTGGCTCACAAGTGTGAGAATCTGCCCTGAGGTATTCAATCAAAAATAGGGCAAACACCCCAAATTGGCAGTGTGTTGTATAATTAGATTTTACCAACCGATAAGAAGTGTGAACTCCAGGATTCTTATATCAGTCTCACCACAGAGTCACAGATGGCTCTCCGGTCTATCTTGTCGCGCAGGCAAGTTGGACTTAGTGATAAATGGTTACTTGCATCAAAAATCATGACATATTCAGGTTGCTTCCAGTCCCAAGAGACCAATCATTTCTCCCAGATCAGGTAGTACTCTAGGTCTTACACCAAAGACGTAACCTGTAGCCAGTCCTGTAATAAAATATCTAAAGGTTTATTAACTAACATACTTCTAACACTTCCTGTAACAGTTGCCAGTGGAGAACTCAGCTTCTCCTTGCTGAAGTTAATAAAAACACATCTACGCTCCACAATGACACAGGCAAGGCTGGTCGGCCTTGCAACCATCTCAACAGAGCATGAGCTGGCCCAGACTGTGGACCTTCAGGAAGCTGTTCAAATCTTTGCAACCGAGAAGGCATAGAAATCACCACTTTGATTATTCAAACAGATAAAAATGCCAGTGTTTACTATGCAGACAAGAAAAGTTAAATTTGCTGTTCAGGCATTTAAAAATTAAGTGTTACTTAAAATTTTTGAACAAGTCATTTTAAGTTGTTAGTTCTCCTTTACTGGGGAACAGGAAGAAGGCAGAATTGAGACCTTTCAAAGATTTGGCCCAAGCAAGGGGGCATGGGGACATCATTTAAGCTCCCCGCCTCAGGTACCAAAATGTGGGCTGGCCCTGCTCGCAGGTCATGTTTTCTAGACCTTTAATTATTTTTGTCGCTCTTCTCTTGATTCTCTTCAGTTTGTCCACATCCTTCCTGAAATGTGATGCCCGAAGTGGACAAAATACTTCAGAGTTGAGGCCTAATCAGCGCAGAGTAGAGCAGAAGAATTACTTCTCATGTCTTGCTTACAACACCCCTGCTAATACATCCCAGAATGATGTTTGGTTTTTTTGCAACAGTGTTATACTATTAACTCATATTTAGCTTGTGGTCCACTATGAGCCCTAGATCCCTTTCCACAGTAGCCCTTCCTAGGCAGTCATTTCCCTTTTTGTATGCGTGCAACTGATTGTTCCTTCCTAAGTGGAGTATTTTGCATTTGTCCTTACTGAATTTCATCCTATTTACTTCAGACCATTTCTCCAGTTTGTCTAGATCATTTTGAATTTTAATCCTATCCTACAAAGCACTTGCAACCCCTCCCAGCTTGATATTGTCTGCAAACTTTATAAATGTACTCACTATGCGATTATCTAAATCATTGGGGAAGATACTGAACAGAACGGAACCCAGAACTGATACCTGTGGGATCCCACTCATTATGTTCTTCCAGCATGACTGTGAACCACTGATAACTACTCTCTGGGAACGGTTTTCCAACCAGTTTTGCAACCACTTATAGTACCTCCATATAAGTTGCATTTCTCTAGTTTGTTTATGAGAAGGTCATGGAAGACAGTATCAAAAGCTTTACTAAAGTCAAGATATACCACATCTACCGCTTCCCCACATCCACAAGGCTTGTTACCTCATCAAAGAAAGCTATCAGGTTGGTTTGACATATGTTTTTGACAAATCCATGCTAACTGTCACTTATCACCTTATTATCTTCTAGATGTTTGCAGACTGATTGCTTAAGTATTTGCTCCATTATCTTTCTAGGTACAGAAGTTAAACTGACTGGTCTGTAATTCCCCAGATTGTCTTTATTTCCCTTTTTATAGATGGGCACTATATTTTCCCTTTTCCAGTCTTCTGGAATCTCTCCAGTCTTCCATGACTTTTCAAAGATAATTGCTAATGGGTCAGATATCTCCTCAGTCAGCACCTCTGGCACTCCAGCCAGGGAGTGGGATTGGGGGCTTGCGCCACTCTGCTTGTGCCATGGCTCCACGCGACTCCCAGAAGAAATGGCATGTCCCCCCTCTGGCTCCTATGTGCAGGGGCAGCCAAGGGGCTCCGCACGCTGCCGCCAGCACCAGCTCTGCAGCTCCAATTGGTCAGGATCCATGGCCAATGGGAGCTGCAGGGGTGGCACCTGTGGATGGGGCAGTGTGCAGAGCTGCCTGGCCGGTGCCACACCTCCGTGTAGGAACCAGGGGGAACATGTCCCTGCTTCTGGGAGCTCCTTGAGGTAAGCGCCACTTGAAGCCTGCACCCCTAACCTCCTCCCACACCCCAACCCCCTTCCCCAGACCTGATCCCCCTACCACCCTCTGAACCCCCTCTGTCCCAGCCCAGAGCACCCTCCTGCACCTCAGACCCCTCATCCCCAGCTGCACCCCAGAGTCTGCATCCCCAGCCAGAGCCCTCACCCTCTCCCACATCCCAACCCTCTGCCCCAGCCCCTCTTGCATCCTGAACTCATTTCTGGCCCCACTCCAGAGCCTGTACCCCCTCCCACACTCCACACCCCCAATTTTGTGAGCATTCATGGCCTGCCATACAATTTCCGTACCCAGATGTGGCCCTCAAGCCAAAAAGTTTGCCCACCCCTGGTTTAGAATCCGCAAGTGATTTTCATTGGTTGTGACCATTTGGTAAATGCAGTGACTCAGAACAGCTTCTTCCAAACAAAGTATTATTTATTTATCTATAGGAATGTAGCTGTGATGGGTGGGTGTCCCCATCCCAGGTGGGTTCCCCAACCTCCTACCTGACCATGATTTGTGTTACTTACAGAGTCCTCCCCCTGTCTGTGGCATACAAAGGATTCTCAAAACAATGCATACAAAAAGGTCCTTTTCCCTCTCCTTCCCCTGAGAGAGGGGTAGTCAGAATAAGAAAGACAGACAAAGGTGGTCAGTCTCTAAGGCCAATTCTACACTACAGGCCTGTATTGGTATAACCATGTTGCCCAGCGATGTAGTTATACCGACCTAACTGTCCCATGCAGACAGCGCTATGTCAGCAGAAGAACTGACACTTCTTGGGGAGCTGGATTAACTACGCCGATGGGAGAAGCTCTCCCATTGGTGTAGGGGTGTCTTCACTAAAGTGCTACAGCATTGCAGCTGTGCCACTGTACGTGAAGAGAAGCCCGTAGGCAGTCTTTTTGGTCACTCCTTTGGGGTTTGGCTTACATGCAGGTATAGCAATATTTAATTAGAGTTAGAGTCTTCCTCGAGCCCCTCCTTTGGGTCACCCCATCCCTGGTTCATACAGTTGCAGCTGTCTTCCTCTTTGTGGATCTGTTCTTGTAGCCAGCAGTCTTCTCCGTAGGCATCACCCCTTCGTGTGGCAGGCTTTCCCTTTTTAAGCTGCTTCTCTGCAGGCAGAACAAGTCTTATAGTTGAGCCTGGTTGGTGCTGGCTGAGCCCAGAAAAGCACATTTAGCCTGCTCTCTACTACAATGAGGATGAGCCCCCTTGCAGTGTCATTTCAGAAAAAAAGGTTAAAACAGCAAAAGACATACATGCATATGTCTTACCTAAAGCTTAGCATTTCTCTTAAAGTTTTAGGCAGTCCTAGCTTCTCCCTGCTTTGGGGACTGAAGTTCCAGTCTGTTTCTCTGCATCCCCCTGTTCCTCCAGGATCCCCTTTTGATGCCCCTCAAAATTCCTTTGCCTGGCCTAGCTCTTCTAAACCTAGTCAAACCAGTTTATGCACCACATGTGAGGGGCAGACCTCTGTCTGCATTGTCTGTTAAATAGGAATGAGTGAGGTTACTAAAGCCCCCTGGAGATGAGGTGAGCTCCAGCAAGAATTACCCCTCTGAATCCATGTAGCAAACAGCATAGTCACAATAAAAAAAGAGAGATACATTGTCCTAGCAATCTTTCCCAAATCTGAACCTTAGAGTCCAGAAAATGAGATACTATCATGAATTTCCCTAAGCTTAATTACCAGCTTAGATTTGATAGGCTGCCACCAATCAGGAATTTTTAGGGCCTGATACCCTCTGGTCCCCCCAAAACCTTCCCAGGGGACCCCAAGACCCAGATTCCTTGAGTCTCACAACAAAGGGAAATAAGCCATTCCCTCCCCCCTCCCTTCTTCCTCCCAGCTCCTTCCCACCCTGGGAACACTAGGAGATCGCCTGATTCAACTTTTTGAATCACCACACCGAGAGGAGTGTTACCTTCCCCCTCACCCAGAGGCAATACAAGCTGCGTGAATATAACACAAAGAGAAAATTTATCCTTCCCTTCTCCCCACCAATTCCCTTGAACCTTAACTAGGAGAAAAAAATTAAACAAGTCTTAAAAGCAAAACTTTTAATAAGAAAGAAAGAAAAAGTAAAAAGTTTATCTCTGCACTTTAGATGGTAAAAAGTTACAGGGTCTTTCAACTATAAACAATAGAAAGAAACTTTCTCCAGCAGAAACACAATTTAAGCTACTTCCAGCAAGTACACATATGTAAATGAAAAAAAAACAAATTAAAAGACTATGACCGCCTTTTCTTACTCACAATTCTGAATAGATAAGAGACTGTAGCAGGGATATTGACAGAAACCTGGTTGCACCTCTAGTCCCGTCCAGGACCCAGAGAGAACAAAGCCAAACCCAAAACCCACAAACAAAGGCTTCCCTCCCACGAGATTTGAAAGTATCTTGTCTTCTGATTGGTCCTCTGGTCAGGTGTTTGAGGTCCCTGTTTGTTAACAGGTAAGAGAGACATTAACCCTTAACTATCTGTTTATGACATACATAATATTCATAAAAATAATACAGATAATTCCCATGTTCTTCACAGTAACTTGATATGAAAAATAACAGACAAAATACTTAGGGCCAGATGATAACCTAAGTAACCTTATGCGGGGATGAGGAGGAATTGCACAATCTCTCCTAGAGGGGGCCAATTTTTGTCAGCATGAGCACAGGAAACATCATTCCCTACACCTCTAACTCTAAGGAAGCCCTTTCCAAATGTCTGAAGCTCTGTTGTTGTAGGGTAACATGCAGCAAAGCAGAAAGTGGGCAAGGCCAAGGGGATGCCCCCTCTCCAGGAAATAATGTCACAGTGGGAAATAATGCAGATTACATTTCTCTAAAGATGTGACCTCTACTCTTTCACTTGGAATTTTAGTCTGTAATTCATTAGCACTCACCAACAGGAAATGTTTCCTAATATGCAGCCTGTCATGGTATAATTCCCCACTCTGAACCTTAGCGTCCAAAAGATGGGGTACCAGCATGAATTCCTCTAAGCTTAATTACCAGCTTAGTACTTGTAGCGCTGCCACCAACCAGGAATTCCAGTGCCTGCTACACTCTGGTCCCCCCAAAACCTTGCCCGGGGACCCCCCAAGACCCAGTCCCTCTGAATCTTAACACAAGGAAAGTAAACCCTTTCCCTCACCGTTGCCTCTCCCAGGCTTCCCCTCCCTGGGTTACCCTGGAAGATTACTGTGATTCAAACTCCTTGAATCTTGAACAGAGAGGAAAATCCACTTTCCCCCCTCCTTCTCTCTCCCCCTCCCAGACTCCCCCTGAGAGAGAAAGTAATCCTAACACAGAGAGAAATTAACCTTTCTCTCCCCCTTCCCTCCTTTCTCCCCACCAAGTCCCTGGTGAATCCAGACCCCTTCCCCTGGGGTCTCACACCAGAATAAAAAAAACAATCAGGTTCTTAAACAAGAAAAGCTTTTAATTAAAGAAAGAAAAAACAGTAAAAATTATCTTTGTAGATTTAAGATGGAATATGTTACAGGGTCTTTCAGCTATAGACACTGGGAATACCCTCCCAGCCTAAGTATACAAGTACAAATTAAAATCCTTCCAGCCAAATACACCTTTGAACTCCTTCCAACCAAATACACCTTTGCAAATAAAGAAAACAAACATAAGCCTAACTCGCCTTATCTACCTAGTAGTACTCTCTATTCTGAACTTATAAGAGCATGTATCGGAGAGATTGGAGAGAAACCTGGTTGCACGTCTGGTCCCTCTGAGCCGCCAGAGTGAACAACAACCAAATTCTAACAGCACACACAAAAACTTCCCTCCCTCCAGATTTGAAAGTATTCTGTCCCCTGATTGGTCCTCTGGTCAGGTGACAGCCAGACTCACTGAACTTGTTAACCCTTTACAGTCAAAAGAAATATAAAGTATTTTTGTTCTAACTCCTACTATCTATGACACAGCCAAAGTATCTTTCCTTTTCTTAATCAGTTATATTACTTAAATGTACACAACCTCCTACAAACAATTCTCCTTCCTCCTTAGAGTTTAGTACAACCTTCAAATGCTTATTAATTTTGACCAGTGCTTCTCTCTGCCTCCAACACTCTTCTGAAGCAGCTTGTGCCATGTCATAACTAATTATAAACAGCATCCTGTTTTAGATGAGGCCTTCGTTGAGGAATTATTTAAGCTTAGTACGAATGTGGACACCAGGCCCGGCTCCAGGGGTCTGGCCGCCGCAAGCAGCCCCCACCCCCACCCCCAAAAAAGCGCCGTGGTCGTGATCTGTGGCAATTCAGCTGGAGTCCTTTGCTCCGAGTGGGAGTGAGGGACCCTCCACCGAATTGCCGCCAAATACGTGAAAGTGCCGCCCCTCTCCAGAGTTGCCACCCCAAGCACCTGCTTGATAAGCTGGTGCCTGGAGCCGGCCTTGGTGGACACAAGACCAAATGGATATAAACTGGACGCTAGGAAATTTAGACTTGAAATTAGATGAAGGTTTCTAACGATTAGTGGAGTGAAGTTCTAGAACAGCCTTCCAAGGGGAGTAGTGGGGGCAAAAGACATATCTGGCTTTAAGACTAAGCTTGATAAGTTTATGGAGGGAATGGTATGATGGGATAGCCTAATTTTGGCAATTGATCTTTGATTATCAGCAGGTAAGTATGCCCAGTGGTCTGTGATGGGATGTTAGATGGGATGGGATCTGAGTTACTACAGAGAAGTCTTTCTTCGGTGCTGGCTGGTGAGTCTTGCCCACATGCTCAGGGTTTAACTGATCACCATATTTGGGGTCGGGAAGGAATTTTCCTCCAGGGCAGATTGGCAGAGGTCCTGGAGGTTTTTCGCCTTCCTCTGCAGCATGGGGCACGGGTCACTTGCTGGAGGATTCTTTGCAGCTTGAGTCTTCAAACCACAATTTGAGGACTTAAATAATTCAGACATAGGTTAGGGGTTTGTTATTGAAGTGGATGGGTGAGATTCTGTGGCCTGCATTGTGCAGGAGGTCAGACTAGATGATCATAATGGTCCCTTCTGACCTTAAAGTGTATGAGTCTATAATTCATAGACTCATAGATAATAAGTCCAGAAGGGACCACTGTGATCATTTAGTCTGACCTCCAGTATAACACAGGCTGTAGGAATTTCCTGAGTTAATTACTGTTTGAACTAGAGCAGAGCTTTTAAAAAAAACCCATCCATTCTTGATTTAAAAATTGCCATACATGGAGAATCCCCACAACCCTTGATAAGTTGTTCCAGTGGTTAATTACCCTCACTGTTAAACATTTTGTGCCCTATTTCCAGTCTGATGTAGTGCAGACTCTGTTGCCTGCCCCTCCTCTCCCTCTGATGCCAGTAAAGCTCCTCTGTGGGAATTCCTACAAGCAACCCAATGTAAATTAATTCTGTCTGATCCCCACTCACACCCAGTGATTGCAGTCCCCCGGGGGAGGACTTGGGAATAGCTATGTTCCCATGAGAGTGAAGGATTGATGATTGCATGGAGGCACATGGCCTCCATGTAGATATTCCTGACCTCTACTGGATTTCTGTGGATTTCTCAGTGATTTTTGCCCCTTTCCATGGCAAGCCCCAACCCTCTCAAAGGAAGATTAACAAGGAACCACCACAAGTTAACCATTCCGTTTTCATAAATGAACTGCATAAAGGGGCTGCACATTTTGTTCTTTCCCTAGTTGTAATTTAAAAATAATAAAGATAGAAGAAACAGTAAGGCAGGGCCAGTGTGATGAGTGTGCATTCCATGCTGTGATTGCCAGGGGAGGGCTAGCCTAGTTAGATGAAGGCCCACAGATGGGAACCTCGATAAAGCTAGGCCTGCTCTGGGGAGTTAATTAACACACTAAGAAGGGAGGGTGTCTGGAAGGGACGGAATAAAGGAGCTGTGTGGAGAGGACTTGCTCAACATGCTTGATATGTTTGGACTAACCTTAAAGGCACAGGGTCTTGTTTTGTTTTCTCATCATAAAGCAATGCTAGATTAAGACGTGCACTATGGGACTGGAGCTAGGCTCCCTCAGTCACATGATGAGATCAGAATCTCATCTTTCGTTAAAAAATGGTGATTCTCTTCCTCATGGCTGCAAAGAAACTTTGAAATTGTGGCCTGAGTATAACTAATGCCTGTCTGAGTCTGCAAACAGCCTGAATCAATAGCTCTAAGGGATGTGAAATGCCCCAGGCCATTTGTCTCAACTCTGAAACCCTCTGCTGTCCCAAGAAGGGGCAGGGCCACAGCACAAGGATGAGTTTATGAGGGGCTAGGGGCACGTGGATTGTGCCTTGTGCCCTGTATTGCCTTTCTTTGACCTTATAATAGTCCAGGTGTTTGAACTGTATCCAGGCATGAGAATCCTTCCTTGATCAGCCTGGCTTGTACTGGTCCATCACATAGAGAAACAAAGGCAAGATGCGTGTCGCTTCCTGCTAGGATCTAATTTGGCCCCTCTTATGCTGTGTGATATCTGCTCATGCAAGTGGCACCATTGGGCCTGATTCTCGCCTCACAATCATGTAACCCTGAGTAGCTCTAATGAAGTCAGAGGATCTGCACCACTATAATACAGCTGTACATGGGAGGAGAATCAAGCCTGTTGACCACACAGGGATCGATAGTGTGAGCCAGTATTATGCAACTTGAGAAAAGCTTTCCAAATCACACCTATAATTAGCAATGTTGTTTTCACTGTCTGTGCTTCATGCCACACACAGCTTAGAACTACACTGCAGCACTATCAGCTTAATGCTTTAGTAATTCCTCTTTGAGCTTTGTGTATATTGAAACTATATACACATACCACATTCTTGAAGAACTTGTTCATAATTCTTCAGGCATATTTGCCAGGAAATTGGGGTGGGGGCATAACTGTTATGATGAGTTATTAAACATAAATGTTTGATAGTCAGCAAATATTACAAGTTGTATGAACAAAAGGTTTAGGTCTAATGATAAGCAAGAGAGTTCTTTACCCCGAGGACAGTTATTCACTTTTATTTGATGCCTGGTGCATAAATGAGCAAGTTTATACAATAAAAGTAATATAAATTGAGTGGTAGTTGTATATGTTAATATGAGTGAAAGGTACAGACATACATCACACTAGGAAAAATTCTACCAGTGTAGGAACAACCCATGGAAGGGGTCTGCCTGAAACTCCATGAGTTGAAGCAGTCTCTTCTACTCATTTCATGAGGAGTGAGACAGTTGCACCCCTATGTCACCATAGAACAGCCCAGAGGTGTGTCTCCTGAGCCAGTAGATCCTGAGATCTGTGCCTCTTCATCCATGGTAACCTAGCCTTTGCATATGTGCTCCCATTGGCCACCTATCCTATGCCTGCACAAAGCCTTTTCTGAAAGGACAGCAGATATGGAGTCTAGGGGCAGGTCTACACTACAGATACCTCTGTAGAGCTTAAGTGAAGATGTTTGTACGCCAATGGGAGAGAGCTCTCCTGTCAGCATAGTTAATCCACCTCTCCAGAGGCAGTAGCATGTCAATGGGAGAAGTTCTTCCGTTGACATAGCATTGTCTACACGGGTGCAAGGGAGCACGGTTATGTCGATATAACTATGTCACTCAGCGGGATGGATTTTCACACTGCTATAGGTCTGCAGTATAGACCAGACCTAAGGTAATGGTGCTTCTGGCTGTGCTAGAATAAACATAGATAGATGCTTGGACATCTGCTTCCTCAGAAAGGGAGTATACTGCAGAGCACAAATGCTCCACGTCTCCAGCCTTGCCCTGTATCAAACGCTGCCCAGATGGAGTTCTGGCCAAGGGGCTTCTGCGAGCTTCCCCGGAGGAAGAACATGTGATCTAGAATTGCTGTTTGCTTCTTCCAAGACTGCTACACAAGTTGTGCCCTTTGTGGCTTCCTTCTGTATATTGAAATGGAAGGGGCCATTGTGCCAACACGGATGTTTGGATGTGTGGATGTTTTTACACAGAATAAAGCGCGCATGTCCTGCAAAGTCTTACTTATTCCTATATACAGGGCTCAGTTGTTCCATTTATGAAAAGCATTGAATTGGAGCAGGACTTCTGTGTATGTGTGTGCAGAACCACTCAGTCCCAAAGAGTGCTGGAGAGGGATTGTGCCCAAGGAGGTTCAATCCCCCCACTCAGTCCACCCTCACCTCACAATTCTAGTATATAGGGGGAATGAGCAAAATGCACTACCCTGGGGATAATGCAGCCTGCTTCCCTGGGCATGCTGGGCCAGCTCACTGCAGCAGGTGATGGGTCTATTGCTCTGCATCTGTCCCCTTTGACAGATTTCTGCCCCCAGCTGAGCATAGAGAAAGCAGATTTTGTGCTTCCTTGAACAAAGGGATTGCATTATGGGGTGTGCACAGGAATAAAAATTTGGCCGCTTTTGGAGGGGCACTTTCTGTGGCCCCCATAGCAGAAGGAGCTGGCTCTCCTCACCACCCGCCATGGCCAGAGGAGCTCCTCCCCACCCACTGTGGCTGGTGGAGCTGGCTCTCCCTTCCTCCTCCCATGCCCCAGCCCAGTTCTGTGCCCTTGCTTGCCCCCTTGTGCATGCCCCTAAATACATAAGGTGTGTGGGGGGGTCCACAATATACACAGCATGTGTGTACATTACACTCTCATTGTCTTACCATGTAGTTATATAATGTAAATGAATCTTCCCTACAAAGAGCTAAAGATATTTTCTCACATTCTTGTGTAGAGGAGTCTGTATATAAATCTCATCTCAAGCATTGAGGACAGGAAATATATCCCTTGATATGGGGGCGAGGGGTTGGTTTGTTTTTAAATTTAGAGGGGAAGTGCATTCAAACCTAGAAGGTTGGACCTGTGACAATGGATAATACTGGACTGCTAGAGTCCAGTAAAGTTGTGTTTGACCCTTTTTTGCTGACAAGTTGCAAACTGTTTTCAAAACTGATTTCCTGCAAATTACAAAACTTAATCCAATGTCTGTTCAATTCAGTGGGAATCCTTCCACTGACTTTAATGGGCATTGGATGGAGCCATGTTCAATATTGAATATTGGTGCATGGTTTCATGATCACACTTAATTGTCTAATTTTCTGCAGGCTGTGACCAAGGTTATGCAGGTTGGTGTTTTGTTTGTATTTTCCCTGTTTGCTGTACTACATGCCTCCATACTGACACATGGTTGCAAGGGAAGGCAAAGCCTCCCCATGCTATGGAAGGCGTGAGCTCTGAAGGCATCAAAACCTCACAAAGCGTGTATGTTATTGAAAGTTTATTTCATTTGAATGATAGAATATGGATCAAATAGTGAAGGCTCGAACAGCAGCTCATCTCCTTGGTGGTCTTGGGGCATTTTTAGGCTATTGTTTTGAATGTTATTCTTGAAGTGGAACTGCAATTAATCAGGTGGTTCTTGGCTTTAAGGCTAAGAGAAGCAATTGAACCTCTAAAACATTTTTAGTTCACCGTATTTTTTTTCTATGTGAACTACTCACATCAAGAAAAACTGCAAGCTCAGAGTCCATCTTGTCCATGAGGACTCAGTAGCAGCCATTTAAAGTTAGTACAATCAAGCAAGTGCATTGAACATTTTCAAATTTCATCTTTACTTTTTGATTGCTTCTTCAAATGGCTTCAGTACATCTGACCTGTACTGCAATCCCCTCTCTTTATAGAGCCAGCTTCCCTGAGCTGGCTCTGCAGCTTCTCATTCCCCAACTTCAAGCCTGCCAGTTGGTCTGCAGCCATTCTAGGACCCTTTGCATCCCTCCTCAACTCCGGCTCTTCCCCCTTCCTCTTCTACTGAACCCTTGACTGCTCTGTGTTCCCCTAACATCCAGACATCCTCTGCATCCAAACTCCACTTCACAAACCTCAAGGTGCCACTAATTTCACAATTCCCACTTCCCAGCCAAAATTCTGTTTCAGCTTCAGAATGAAGGCATTTAAACCACATACAGACACAGATGTAGGTCTGTGAGCAAAAAGATCTTATTTAAAAAAACCATGCAACAACCACAACCAACATTCCAAAATTAAAATGGATAGTGATAGCAGCCAAAATAAACAAAGTTTAAAAGTATTAAATTGATGGATGAGTTGACAGAATCAAGACACACCAAAAAGTCAGAAGGAATGAACATCTGAACCACAACTGTGAGATAAGTCTAAGTCCTTGCCAAGTCTGATTCATGCAGGCTGACCTACGAACATCTAAGAAACCACTGTGATGGTCTCAATAGGTTCCATCACTCATTGTTTTGTGAGGCATCTGCTTTTGCCTTCAGATGCCCTTCATGGGTGGATTTGTTAAATAGTTTTATCGATCAGACAAAAGGCAATTAAATATTATATACTGGCAGGAAACTTGGAAGGTTTTTTTGTTTTTGTCTTCCACTAGAGAATTGAGCAAGGATTGTCAAGAAAGTATATTCCAATCTCCTGCAACTGAACGGGCTGTTTGTATGAGGTGCCTTGGCTAGTTTTATAGCCTTCTTTTAGGCATCTGTAGCAAAGTGAGACTCACCGATGCAGAACCTCCTGCTGGTTATCCTGGGGATTAGCTCTTGTCCAGCCCAGAGCACCCTCTGCTGGCTGGTGTCTCACCTGCCTTAGGGCCCCCATTCCCCTCCTGGCTCCCCAGCTCCTCTTGCCTTTCCCCAGCCCTGCTCCCTGTACTCTGAGCCCTAGATGGCATGGCTGATGTGGTTAAGTCCTATGATGGCTCATTCACCTGCACATCTACCAGTGTGATATATGCCACCATGTACCAGCAGTGCCCCTCTGCCATGTACATTGGCCAAACTGGACAATCGCTACACAAAAGAATAAATGGACACAAATCTGACCTCAGGAATCATAACATTCAAAAATCAGAAGGATAGCATTTCAATCTCTCTGGTCACTCAAAACAGACCTCAAAGTGGCAATTCTTCAACAAAACACAAAAAAACCCTTCAAAAACAGACTCCAACATGAAGCTGCAGAACTGGAATTTGCAAACTAGATACCATCGGATTAGGCCTGAATAAAGACTGGGAGTGATTGGGGCATTACAAAACCTAAACTTAATTTCCCCAATACTAATTTCTCCCTACTGTTACTCACACCTTCTTGTCAACTGTCTGTAACGGGCCACTCTCTTACCACTTCAAAAGTTATTTCTCCTCCCCTGGTATCCTGCTGTTAATTGATTTATCTCTTTAGACTAACCTCACATTTGGTTAGCCAACTCACATCCTTTCATGTATTTATACCTGCTCCTGTATCTTTTACTTCATACATCTGATAAAGTGGGTTCTATCCCACAAAAGCTTACGCCCAAATAAATGTGTTAGTCTCTAAGGTGCCACAAGGACTTTTTTTTTTTTTTTTTTTTTTGCTGATACAGACTAACATGGCTACCACTGAAACAAATGTCAGAGTCAGCCTTTGAATAAAATTCTTGTGTGTTTGCTTCTTTGCTGAAAAGCGTTTTCCCCCATTCAGCTAGTTTGGATGTAGATTGTGGGGAACAGCAATTGGGAGCTCATGGTCCGAAGATGTCAGGGGCGGTGTTGATTTCACAAAGCAATCACCTGGCACGAATGGAAGGCAGTTAGTTGACATTGTGCAATTTGTCTGAGCACCAAATTTCTTTAGCAAAGCTATAGATGGCAGCAAAGTGGTGTCTAGCAAGTAGAATTTTCTATTGATTTCCTCATCCCACTTCCTTATTTTGGCAGAAGCAGACAGAAAAATAACTCTTAAATCAGCACTGAACAGATGAAAGGGTATAAAAATCACACAAGCACTCGGCATAGAATTGCCAGCAGTCCCATATTATAACAGATGTCACTTTTTAAAATAAAAAATCACCTCTCCTATACTCAATTAGTACTGAACATCTTTTATCTCTCGTTTCAACCAGGGGCATAGTGCTGCCAGAGGGCTCTGAAATCCAGGCATCCCATACTGATTTAGAGTGCTGACAGAGGGACAGCTAGGCCAAATCTGAGTGGTGTTGCAACCTGGTGTGGGGTCATGCCACCACTCAAATATGGCTGTGCCACCCTTCCATCATGCATGGCCTGTATTTTTGAAAGACAACATAGGCAATCCTAACTCCGTATACTACAAATAGAAATCTGATCTGACATGCAGAAAATGGGCATGTGGTTTATGGATTACACCCTTTCAAATGACCAGACCCAGCAAATAAGATAATAGTATTTTGCAATACTAACAGCTTGTGAGGCTCAATCTGTGCTTGTCAAGTACTTCAACATTCCTGTGAGGTAGATATCTATCAGATGCTTCAAAAGCCTGAGTGTCCAGACAAGTAGAAATTTGCACTGGATCAGGAACAGAGTGACCGGAGCCAATGACTCCTCACTCCTCTGGGCAAGCCAGAGAGCAGAATAGCCCAGAGGCTGACCTCTTAAGTGGTGAGGAGCAGGAGCCTGATGGAGGTGCATGCAGGCGGGTGCATGATAGTGAGGAGAAGGGAATCTGTTGAGTGGGAGACAAGGGATCAATGGGGATCAATTTTAAAATGAGGAATACAAGAGGGAGAGAGAGATCTTTTGGGGAGGAGGGTAAGAGATAGAGTGACCAGAGGTCTCAATTTTATATGGACAGTCCCGATTTTGGAATCTTTTTCTTATATAGGCTCCTATTACTCCCCACCCCCATCCCGATTTTTCACATTTGCTGTCTGGTCACTCTAGTAAGAGATAGATGTAGAGACAGAGGGTAAAGGAGAGGAAGTAGAGAAAAAGAACACAACGTAGAGAAAGAAAGAGAAAAAGATACAAACGGAGGGAGAGAGAAGAAAACAAGGGAACAGCACTCTTCGAACAAGGCAGAGAAGTTACGACATGATCTCTCACAGAAAACAGAGGGAGTGAAGCCAGGGAGGGGAAAGGTTGAACAACAAAAGCACAAGGCACACAATAAGTCACTTTTTCTTTAAAGTTTATTAAGTAGAAAGTTGGTTGACAGTGCTACGGTTGCATACAATCCACAGGCCCTCTTGCTCTCACATGTAGGGAAGAGTAGTATCTGCAGAGACCTAGTTATGGCTTCCTGCCCCTCAGCTACACAGCTCCTGGGGAAGTTAGGGCAGCAGACTGCATAGTTGACCTTATGGCAGAGGAGGATCATGCCCCCTCACCACAGTCTTCCCCCAAAATGAACCTGATGTGCCCCTTCCTTTCCTCACAAGCCTTCTACCAGCAGAGAGTTCCCCTGCACAAGGGGAATTTTCTACCAACTGTCTCCAGCATTTTAAGGCTACTTTGTTTCATGAGCAGCTGGGAAAATCTGGCCCATAGTTAACTCTTTTATTTCTTTAAACTTCAGGGCACTGGGGTTTTTTGAGGGCCCAATGGCATAGAAATTCTTCACCTGTACTAGTCGTCATAGTCTTCCAGCTAACAGGTCAATTTTTCAAGTTCTGGTAAGTATTGTCTCCATTTCACAAATCGGCAAAGTGAGGCACAGAGGTTAAATGTCTTGCTAAAGGTCACAGCATCAATCTGTTGCAGTTTTGGGAACAAGACACAAGAGCTTGTGCTCGCCATTAGTCATGTGACAAAGCACCATGTTGCACGATCCAGTTTATGAAGAATGCCAAGTTCTCTGGGGCTTGTAGTTAAACTTGTGCTCTCTCACTTGAAGATTTATGGTCGTGTCTCGGAATCAGCAACATGAAAAATCAAATATATAATGCTGATCCAACCACCTGGCCCAGGAGCTGGAAAGCACCTGTATGTTATGGCTGACTGAAAACATAACAGATAACAAGACAGTACATAATCCAGCTCATACCAAACCCATGAAAGGCCAGATCCTGTTTGCCTCATTCTAGCAAAATGCCCCTTGACATCAGGGACATACAGTGCCAGCAAAGTGAACAGGATTCTTTCTAAAGTATATTTGGCATTAGATTTCTAGCAAACAGTGGCAGTTGAGTTAACTATCAATGTTGTAATGCAGACTATATCGGTGAAATCCTGACCCCATCAAAGTCAATGGGAATTCACCCTGTTACCTTAAAAAGGAGGATGCATTTTGGTTCAGTGGACAGGATCCAAATTTTGGAGTCAAGACAACTAGATTCTGTTCCTGGCCCTTCCACTGACAGCCTGTATGACTTTGGGAATGACACTTTACCTCCTTGTACCTCAGTTTCTCCATCAGTAAATTGAGATTATAATGCTCAGCCTCCTTTGTAAAGCTAACTGGGTATATAGCTAAAAATGCTACATAAGAGATTATTATTACTATTTATTATTATTGTGACAGTGTAACGTTTAAGAAATTTTGCAGAAAGAGTAGATTTAGGATACTAATAATATATGACATACTATTAATGGATATATTTTAGACTTAAAATTCTAATCTATGTTTGCACAGTGCCTAGCATAATGGGGTCCTGATCTCACTTAGGGTTCCTAGTAGCAACAAAAGCAACAATACTATTTAAATTGCTATGCAGTTTCTTTTTCTCATCTGATCTGTATAGGATTATATATGTCAGGTAATAAGAGATCAAAAGTAAATCAAATATATTTTATAACATACTGAGATCTGGTGCGGGGTCTGACAAACCACTTGAGCTTGAATTTGAAATATGAATGGAAAAATTCCTTTTACGGGTATAAGTTAACAGCCCACGTTTTAAAACACTTTGAAGACATTCACTAACCAACAGCTCCCGTTAGTGTAAAGCAACATGTTGATATCCTTGTCATAAACAGATAGCTAAGGGTTAAGGTTCTTTTACCTGTAAAGGGTTAACACAGGGAACCTGAAACACCTGACCAGAGGGCCAATCAGGAAACAAGACTTTTTCAAATCTGGGTGGAGGGAAGTTTTGGGTGTGAGTTCTTTGTTCTTTGTCTTGTGTCTGTGCCCTCTCCACTCTGAGAGTGATCTCTCTCTATCTCCAAGCTTTCTAATCTTCTGTTTCCAAGTTGTAAGTACAAAGATCATAAGACAATAGGTTTATATTGTTTTTTTGTATTTACATGTGTGTAGTTGCTGGAGTGTTTTGAAGTGTATTCTTTTTGGATAAGGCTGTTTATTCATTTTTTCCCTTTAAGCAATTCACCCTGTATATTGCCACCTTGATCAGAGACTATATATTAATGTCCCTTTTCACTCTTTTTATATAAAGCTTTCTTTTTAAGACCTGTTGGAGTTTTTCTTTAATGGGGACTCCAAGGAATTGAGTCTGCAGCTCACCAGGGAATTGGTGGGAGGAAGAAGTCAAGGGGAAAATCTGTTTGTGTTAGATTTACTAAGCCTGACTTTGCATACCCTCTGGGTGAGAGAGAGAGATTAGCTCTCTTGGTACTTGTGTTTCCAGGACTGGAAGCAGGGAATCTCCTAGGGTCGTCCAGGGAGGGGAGCCTGGGAGGAAGTAACCAGGAAACAAGGGGAGGGGGTTATTTCCCTTTGTTGTAGGACTCAAGGCATCTGAGTCTGGGGGTCCCCCAGGGAAGGTTTTGGGGAGACCACAGTGAGCTAGGCACTGTATAATTCCTGGCTGGTGGCAGCTTTACCAGGTCCAAGCTGGTAACTAAGCTTGGAGGTTTTCATGCTAACACCCATATTTTGGACGCTAAGGTCCAGATCTGGGAAGAAGTGTTATGACATCCTACAATGGGAAAACTGTTTCAAAATAACTGTTCATATAGATGGTCCTAACTATGTCAAATACACTAAAAGCTATGAATGCAACTCAGGTTACTTTAATTCAATGAGACCATGTTGACATAACAAGTCATACACATATTGCCAAAGACAAAGAAAAACTCAGACTCCTCAGACATCTGTCGGGGTGGATACAACCCACCCAGGATGGGACTACCTAATTATGGGATTTGATTCCCTGTGTCCATTGGTCATTACTGTCCATTTCTGATCTGATGGCAGGATGCTATGTATGGGTGCAATATCATCTCCCTCATTTCTCTCAGACACTGTTTTTCTGTTGGTCTTTTTGGCTATTTTATGATTCCTGATAATTTGAGGAAATATGTTTCTTGTCCTGTCTCTCATCTGGGATACTGGAAAGAAAGTGCCCCTTTGTCTCAATCTTTCCTCTGTCCCACTGAGCTGCCCAGTGGCTCCTCTCTGTATTTAGACTGCACTTGGTGCCTCCCAGTTTCCATCTTTAGTTTGTGGTCACTGATTCTGTGTTTGGTGAGAGTCTGCCATAGTGTTGCACATTTCATTGGGGTGAGGTATCTGCTAGCATGACAGTGCTGTGCAAGGATCTGTAGTAATTTAGTTAGTTGCTTACGTTGGTGTATTATGCAACATCAGCTGATTTGAGAACAACTGTATGTTCTTAGTGATTAAAGAAACTCTCATAGCATCTCCAGGGCCAGTATTAATAATGAGAATTTCTAGTCCCAAAAGATGGATCTGAAACTTTCCTATGTATTGCAAAATAGCAAGCTCCATATTGTTCAGTTTGCATTGTCCCAAAATGTCATAGTTCTGTTTATACAACACACATCACTGTCAGCTTTACTTAAACAATGACATTTTTGAAGTTCAGTTGTGCATACATAATATGTGTCTTGGAAAAAGTGAAGGTCAAGGTGAACAAATTGGCAGTCTTTGATTTCTTACTATTTCAATAAAAGCAGCAAAACACATGCATCTGATGAAGTGGGTATTCACCCACAAAAGCTCACGCTCCAATACGTCTGTTAGTCTATAAGGTTCCACAGGACTCTTTGCTGCTTTTACAGATCCAGACTAACATGGCTACCCCTCTGATACTATTTCAATGTTAATTTTAGATGTTTAGATTGCCCTGCTTGTCCCTTTCCCATGACCCTTTACATGAAGAAGCCGTGTCCTCTAATAAGGCAGGTGTAAGCAACATCATCAAGGAGCAAAACCAGCCACAACAACTGAGGTAGCAGCTGCTTCAAATATCAGCAGCCCTAGGGATTGGGGTAAAGAGCCTGTACTTCCTCTACCTGTATTAGAAAATTTGGTGGGTGAAGGATGGAGCAAAGAGCATCTGTCCCCCTCCTTCACTGCCCTGCCTCATTGCTGTGGGAAGCTGTAGGCAGGAAATATTGGAATTCAAATCCACTTATGGATGTTTCCATATTCAAATCCACCCTGGTGTTTCCTTGCATTGATCATAACAAATAAAGCTGGATGTTGTGTTTCTGCAATGCCATAAGGGAAAGTATTCATAACTAGGTAAAATATTACCCCAGCAGTGCCAGTAGATACATGACACCATCACCCAAATGCATATCAGTTTGGGTAATAATATCATACACTTGAAAGTTACACAGGTTAGAACTGCCAAAAGGCTAATTTAACTTGTGCACCCGACTTCAAAACACCTTTCCAGTTTTTCATTCAAAAATCAGTGGCACTGCCTACTTCACAGCTGCTTTCCCATTTTTTTCTTCTTCACTGTCTCCTTTTTTAACTTGTGCCTCCAAGTCTTCCCATCTCCTTCTTCCCATTCAAATCCACATATCAGAGGGAGACATCTCACTTTGTGTCAGGTAACCCGTGCTGCTGAATAACAATATTTGCATACATTCTTCTTCTGTATGATGGAATTTAGGCACAATTCTTATTAGAGATAATAATAATGTTACCCCTCCTTTTGACCTGAGTGGTTAGCCAAATTTGGAGTGCGTTGTTCCACTTAGGAGGAGAAATGGATGAAAGAGTCAGGTATTTCTGTGATGCAATCTTGTTTATTTACAAAGATTATACATAACATGTGGTTTCTTCCTGAAAACAGGAAGACTCAAACAGCAGGGAGACAGTTCCTTTGCTCACTGATCCAAACATACCTTTCCAGCTAGCTATCTTAAATGCTTTCCCTTTCATTGCCTTTCCAGCCAGCTATCTTAATGAGAGGGGGGTAATCAAACCCAACAGCTCCAACGAGGTTTAACCCAAATTCACAAAATTATATATGAGTATCAGCACAACGGTATAAGACTATAGAGCTTGAGTCTGATCCATTGAAGTTAATGGTTGTTGACTTCAATGAAGTAGGTCCATAGAACTCAGTCCTGAAAAATGCTGAGTGTATGGTCCCAATCCAGTAAAGCATGTGAACTCAACTGGACTACTCACATGCTTAAAGTTAAGTGTGTGCTTTAGTGTTTTGCTGGATGAGAGCCAGAGTGCTCAGCACTTTACAGAACTGAAGCTGCAATCTATTTTTTACCCACTAAAGTTACACAGAAGTGTTCATAGCTTGATGCTCCCGTGTAAATTACATTTGAAGCAATGGTTAAAGGGGATTGAAGCAGAATGGGAAGCTCTCACAGCACCAACCAAAGATGAGTGAAAGGATTCAGAGAACACTGCTTACCCAAGCTAGAGAGAAAAGAGGAAGCAGAGAGGCTCAGCTTCTCACCCCCATTCTCCTACGTAAACTCCAGATTTGAAATGAACATGGGATGCATGTATTATTCATGATGTCTTCTGAATATAAAGATGCCAATGGAGTTTTCTCTCTTCAAACAAACAAGCAAACAAAAATGGTTTAGCCAATATCAAACTTATTTTAAAGGTCATAAGTGGATATTTTGAAAAGAAAGCCCTCAGGTTCAATGGATAATTTTCCTTGAAAATAATAAACTGCAAATTAAATGGCAAAAAGCAATTAATTACTGAAGTGATAATATCCTTCTAAAGGTTAAGAGGTAATTTAAACTAAGTACCTACAAGCACATTAACTGAGTTACTATCTTCCCCCTTATAAATGATAACATTAATGATCTCATTAGTTAGCTTTTTCATTGGGAAAGAAAAATACTGAAAAATGCAAATATACAGGAGAAGCAAAATACATGCTTATGTGATTTTGCTACATCATAGTGTGTAGTGAAAACTATTTTAATGATACACAATCAAATGTCCTTTAAAGAGCACAGAACTTTAAGTACAAATGGGAACGAATGTATTGAAATGCCATTTGGAGAATGATTAAAATTTACAAGGACAATGTTGGCCAACCCCAAATGTCACTGCAGACACTCAGTGACTCGATGCATAAACTGTATAACAAGAACTAACCATTGTGTTTATGTAATAATCCATAATAATTATTATTACTGAGACAGTGATAAAGTGCTCTTCATCTAAAAACTTTTCAAAGGGCATTACAAACTAGGAGCTTTGTGCTCCCCTATGTGAAACTAACCCATATAAGGCAGTAACTTAAAGTTTCCACATCAAGAAATGGGAAATACTTGAGTTTCAAATCACAGTTACCTGGATTTTTTTCCATTAGGGATGGGGCCATGGAAGATTTCAGGGGTTCCAATTTCATAGATTTCCTGAGATGTATGCAGATCTCAGGGCACAGGTGGGCAAACTAACTATGGCCTGGGGGCCACATCCAGCCCTCCAAATGTTTTAATCCAGCTCTCAAGCTCCCGCCAGGAAGTGGGGTACGGGGCTGCCCCAAGCTGTGCCCTTGCAGCTCCCATTGGTTGAGAACTGCAAACAATGGGCACTGCAGGGGTGGCACCTGTGGACAGGGCAGCATGCAGAGCCACCTGGCCGCACCTCCATGTAGGAGCCAGAGGGGGGGACATGCTGCTGTTTCTGGAAGCTGCTTGAGGTAAGCGTCGCCTGGAGCCTGCACCCCTGACCTCTTCCCATGACCCAACCCCCTGCCCCAGCCCTGATCCCCAAACTCCTTATCACCAGCCCTACCCCAGAGCCCGCACCCCCAAGCTGGAACCTCCCACCCTCCAACCCCCAATTTCATGAGTATTCATGGCCTGCCATGCAATTTCCATACCCAGATGTGGCCCTTGGGCCAAAAAATTTGCCCACCCCGTCTCACAGGCTTTAGTGAAGGCAAGAAGCTTCCCCTTGTTAACAGAACCATCCTTTGTCTCCATCAAGAGGATTTTCATGTTTCCTTATTTAAAATGGCACTCTCTAGCCATTTCCTTGAAGATGGCCTTGAAAATGTGAACCAAGATGACCCAATGCAAATGATCACTACGACTCCAGGGAACATGCAGCTAGGCTTCACTGCAGCAAGAGGCTGTGGGTGAGGAAACCTAAAGATTCCATCTACCCCATCTTTCACGCATGCACACACCCCTTTTATGCATAACACTGGTCTACAATTTTTGAGAAGTCATCTGCTTCAGAGATAAAATGTGATATTTATTATGTATTTTGATGTGCTGAATTCAAATATGACAATTAAAACAACTGATTGGCTACTGTTTCTAAGATATTTAAGTTTTTACATTTTATGTCTATGTATATTGTTTAGATAGTAGAGTTTTAATCATAAATTGTAAACCTAGGTCTTTTCATGTGTTTATGGTTGCTTTACATGATAATATTTCACCTGTCCTGTTTATGTAACACTTTAAAAATCAGCAAAAGGGTATATAAATAAAATGTATTATGAAACAAAAGGCAAAAAACTATTACGTACATAGTTTAGTCTTATTCAGTGTCTACTCGGCGCTTCTTGGCTTGTCTCTTGTATTCATTAAATTGAGCATCTCTTGTCACTGTCCAGCAATAGTCTGCAAGCATTGATGGGCTCCATTTGCCCTTATAGCCTGCCAGGAGATTCCACTGCTGTAGTCGGGAGCCCAACAGCTCTGCCTTACTCTTGGGTAGTTCCAAATCCCTGACAAGGTCATTCAGTTCACCTTGTGTTATGAGGTGTGGTTCAGAGGAGGAGGATGAGAGAAAATGTGGGTCCTGTGACATTGATGGTTCAGGACCAGAAGTTTCATCCTCTTCCTCTTCCTCGTCTGACTCAAGTAAGAATGATTCTGGTGCATCAGGAACTGGCAGTCCTTCTCCGTGGGGTCCTGGGCATATAGCTGATGGAATGTTTGGATAATGCACAGTCCACTTTTTCTTCTTTGACACAGCTTTCCCAACTGGAGGCACCATGCAGAAGTAACAATTGCTGGTATGATCTGTTGGCTCTCTCCAAATCATTGGCACTGCAAAAGGCATAGATTTCCTTTTCTTGTTCAACCACTGGCAAAGATTTGTTGCACAAGTGTTGCAGCATATGTGTGGGGCCCACCTCTTGTCCTGATCTCCAATTTTGCAGCCAAAATAAAGGTGATAGGCTTTCTTAACCATAGTGGTTATACTGTGCTTTTGTGATGCAAAAGTCACTTCACCACAAACATAGCAGAAGTTATCTGCACTGTTCACACAAGTACGAGGCATCTCTGCTCACTTTGGCTAAACAGAAATGTGTCCCTTTGCAAAATCAAACGCTGACATATAAGAGAGCATGACACTGTATGATTTCTAGAGCTGATATAGGGCAATTTGTTCAGCAGAGTGATGTAAGCTTCGTTATGATTGCATCATCCGTGACTTCAAGGAATAACATGAGGCAATTCATATCATGTATGACGCAATACAAGCTTCAGATTGCATCATTCATTGTCTTGCCTAAAAAGCAAGTACTGTCCAAACCCAGTCATAGATTTATTAATAGATCCAGTCAAAGATGTATTTTAGTCATTTCTGGTTTAAATTGAGATCCCTTCCCTTTATAACTCACTTATCCTCCGCCATTCCCAAGTCAAGGGTCGTATATACTGACCCAATAGCATATCTTGAAAACTAGAGCCAATCAACAATTTTAAGCATCATTTTTGTTCTCAGTGACCCAGAATTAGTAAAGTTGGACTACATTTATTTCAGAAGCATTTTGGCTGTAGAGCAGTGTAATAAGTCAATGAAATCTGGGGTATATCCCACACTATCAGCTCATTGACCCACCTTCAAAATCTTTAGAAAAGCCCTAAACATGAGAATTGGGATCAGGATTGTCAGTAATTGGTTATATTTTGTGTTATATTTAAAAAAAACCTGTATCACAGGCCCATCCAAAATATTAAGGCAAAATATTAACTTCTGGGTCTAAGACTGAGCTGGCTGCTGCTCATTCAAGGACTTGGCTGCATTTCTCCATTGCTGTAAAATCTAGGGTCTGAGCTGCAAGGGCTACAAGGCATCTCCATGCCTGCAAAAAGACCCTGTTTACCCTTCTACATAGCTGTCTCCCCTTTTGATAGATACATCATCCATTACCACAATTCTCCAGCATAGGGTCTGAGTTGATAGCATTAGTGACTGTCCAGTAGATGTCACTGTTCAGTAACACAAGTCATAACCACATGCTCTTGAGCAAAACACAAGCCTCTCTCCTGTGCTTTGATAACCTGGGAATAAGACACTTCGATCTATGATTCTAAAATGAGTCTCTCACTTGGGAGCCAACCTCTGATTGAAGATTCTAAATTTTAAACAAAATATGCATTCCTTCATAAGGTATGTGATGTTTCATTCATTAAACTACCATATTTTTCTAGACATGGGCTCCCACAAGGCATATAAAAAAATCATTGCAAAAACTGAACTTTGTTATATCATTCAGTGGAATTTTTTTACACTGGAATCAATGCAGTATTGATGATTTAGATGTATGTTACTCTGGTGAACCTAAAACCTAGAATGAACAAACTAACTGTCCTGGGTTCGCTATAAGCAGAGAAAACAGAGAAACAGTAGAACAGTTTTTACAGAAAAAAAATGCTCCATTTCTAATCCAACGATTCCTGTTTTAAAAGAGAATTTTTAAATGCAATTGTCAACAATGGAAATCTTGCTGTCATGAGATTCTGGCCAGTTTCAGATCTGACCTGGCAGGAAAACTATATGGGTGTACTTGGATCTAGCAATTCAAATTTGGCTTCCTACCTTGCCCTGAAATTTGTAGAGGTTTGGATTCAAATCTGGTATATAATTGGTTGACTATGTTAACAGCAATTTATATCAACCAACCAATATAGTTTAGGATAAACATATTTGATGAACTACTAAAATAACTATCAACATTCTTTTTCTCTTAATAACTATAATCCGATTTCTTGTATATTTATCTAATCTATGTACTTAGCTCTCGTTTTACAATTAAGGTGTGGTTTTATTTGAATAATATTGTATTATCTTTATCATGCCTTTAGTATATAACATCAAATCAATGGCTCTGTCTATACCATTCTGTTGAACCTAGTTTTAATTCAAGTACAGGCCTGGCCTAAAGATCCAGTTCTCTGAAGTGCTGAGCATATCCTCAAGGGGCTCAGAACCACACCATATCGTGCTCTAACACATGCTCAAGAGAAAACCAGATGAAGGTCTGCAAAGGAAAGACACTCCCGTATTTCTCCCAGCAGTTAAAAAGAGTGAGGTTTGTTGGAGACTTCATTTTGCTCTAAATTCTTGAACATATACTCCCCTGTGCTACCTAATCTGACAGTGAAATGTCTGTTGTTGTATGCTTTGATTAGATAACTAATCTGTTATTGAGTCTGTGATGTTTGTCCTGGCTTGAGTTCATTTACTATAAAGAAAGCTACAATTACATAATTTTCTCTGTTGGTTCTGCTGTGCTGATTAGCATAAAATAGGTTTTAGCATGTCTCAGCCCTGCTATGTATCATGAAAATCAGATACAGTATGGTGAGAACTATTCTCATCTTGTCCCTTACCCTACCAATAAAGAATTGTTTCTTATAGTATACTCTTGAGTGTTTTGTCCAATCCTGCCATTAACAACTCCAGCAATGGGGCTTTCATGTTGTGATTTGCCTATTCTTTACCTTACTGGTGTTCTTTTACTGGCCTTATCAGCACAGGGGATATTTTCTCAAAATTCCAAACAAGCAGAACTGATTTTAAAACCAGCTGGAGCTTCAGTGTAGACAAGGATCTGGACACAAGAACTGTTGTTATAACTAGTTTAGTTAAATCTGCTTTGAGGAAGTCTCACTAAGTGAGTTATAAGAATGGCGCCCACTGCTGGAGACTTGTGTACCCAGTGCCTCCAGATACTTTTGAAACTGATTTGAATATTTTGATGAATTTCACCTGTGTAGACAAGAGTGGCAGTTGTTCCAAAAATTGTGGAAGGAGCAACAAATGTTGCCATTACAGTAGCATGTGTTGAAACATAAAAATGGAGCAAAAGTTTGCATATTAACTTATCAAAAGTGATTTGTTTAAATTTAATTCAAGTCAAAGCAAGATTCACTCTTCTCTAACAAAAAATGGATGGTGAAATATAGCACATTTCCTGCAGGTGAAAATGCTTGGTGCATGCCTCGCTTAGGGAAATTCAGAGACAGTAGGCAAGATGAAATGCTTCAGGATGGATGCAAAATCCTAGTGATTGTGGAGTCTACATGAATGGAAGGTTGCATTGCAGCAGCTGCCTCATGTGTACTTGGATATAAATGCGCCCTTCAGCTAGAACATAAAATGTAAGTAGACTACATGCTGTTGAGACATGAGTAGCATACTAAGCAAAGATTTAGGTACCTTGGTGTAAAGAAGACAATTTCAGATAAACCACTCAATTTCTAATCCAGACACTCCTGTTATAAAAGAGAATTTTAAAATCCATCTAGGAACAATGGAAATCTTTCTGTTTCCACAGTGAAAGAGAGAGACTACAAATGCTCTGCATTAATAAATAAATGTTTGTGTACTTATCCCCTGAAAGCTCTTTTAGCTCCAGCAGTTTTAACTAAAAATTGCCTTATATATGTGAGTTTAAAAGTTTTCTATTGACATTCTAACAATTCTTATGCATGTCTAATTCCATCATAGACATAATTTAGACACATTTATCACTGCATTGCTCTTAGACCCAATCCTTGAGGTCAGTGGGAGTTTTGCCTGAGCAAGGAGTGCAGGATCAGGCCTTAAACAATAAGAATTTAATAATAATGCCCTATAATAATCTGCATTTACAGAAGCTTTCAAACAATAATCTCAAATAATCTTGCAAATGTTAAGCCTCACATCTCCCCTATCGGGGTTCACCATCATCATCATTTCCTGGATAGGAAAAGCAAAGAACGGATAGATAAAAAACCTACATGTGTAAAGTGCTTACTGGACAGATGTCAGTCGTAGTGAAGATTCTCAGTGCTTGTCAGGAAGTGCTCTATGCCTTGAAGGAATGCATTCAAACTGACTGGTGCAGTGTCACAAAGAAAGTCAGTGGCAGAGCCAGAGCTAGAGCCAAAAGGCAGGATGGTCTTGCCCATAAGACATTGGACTGGGATTCTGCATTTCCAGATTTAACTCTTGGCTCTGCCACAGATGTCCTGGAAAAGCCATCTGATCTCTTTGTGCCTCAGTTCACTCTCTGTAAAATGAGAGTAACAACATTTCCTTTGCCTGTCTTGTCTCGTTAGCAAAGCACTTCAGCAGATGCTTAAACTTAGGCATGTGTCTGTGTTCTTCTGAAAACAAGGCCCACAGTTTAAGGCCAGAAGGGGCCTGTACATCATTTAGTCTGACCTCCTGTATATCAGACTGAAAACTCTTTGGGTCAGAGACTGTCGCTGTGTATGTGCAGTGCCTAGGACAACAGAATTCTGCTCTTGGTCAAGGCCTCTTGGTACTACTGTAATACAAATAACACATTCAAAAAGTAATAGCCTTGATTTCCAGTATTTTGTTCTACCCACTAAACCAGACTTCCTCTATTTCTCCTTGAAAAAATGTCCTTTAAGGAATGCACTTTTGAATTGTATGATGAAAGGCTATTATTTCTATACACATTAAAGCTTGCTTTTATCTCTCTTGAGAAATAAACAGGCTTGATACTACTCTGATTTTAAAACTTTGCTGTTTGTAAAAAGAGTCTTACAAAAAAAAAATCGCCAGCAAAGCAGGTCTATGATCTAATTCTGAACATGGCATTTCTTTCATTTAACATCAATAATATTCATGACTAGTACTTAGATCCCAAGCCATGTTCCAGGATTGAAAAAAGAAATGCTAGGAGGGAAATTTTGCATTTCTGCTGCAGATGTGATTTAATCCTGGCATCAAAGTTTCTTGTCTGAAAAAACTTACTCAAGCTAGGAAAAAAACAAATAAAGCAGGAAATGTTTCATTTTCTGTGGATTTTTTTTTAAGTTTGCAAGAAAACCTTTCCCACTAGAGACACTTTGGGAAAATGTTGCTGCGTACAGCCCTTGGCATGACCTATCCCAGCCCTGTGGGGCTGCTGCAGCTAAACTCCCACCCTGCCTCCTTTGGTGGCTCCTCACGCCTTGACCACATTTCTCCTCTCTGGAAAGCAGCTCCCAAACTGTCCTGATCAAAATGCTGAAGCATCAGCAGCACGCCCCCCCGCCCCCATACAGCTGTCCTCAGGGGACTAGCCCATCTTCTTCCATTTAAGGATTGCAGCCTTCACGCCTCTCCGATCCTTTCCTCCCATCTGCAGCTGGCTTGTGCTCCTCCAGCTCTCCCTATCTGCCTCACTGTTGGGAACAAGCCTCCCCCCGGAAGAGACACAAGCCAAGTAATCCAGGCAGCAGCAGGCCCCACTGCAATGTAACTTTCTCCGCTATTCCTCAGCCCACGCATCCATCCCCTGCTCCCCCCACATCGCTCCCCCCAATCCCGCAGGGTCGCGGGGGGGCGGGGCTCCCTTGACTGATGCTTTGACACCCATTCGCCTGTACCGGCCCCCCAAGTCTCTCTGCTTCTCAGTCTCCAAGAATGTCCCGGCGAGCCCCGCAATTGCCGTGCCTGCAGCCGGGTCCCGCCCGTGAGCAGGAGGCGGTGGGAGGGGAAAGCAGCCGCGCGCCCTGCCTGCCCTGAAGCCCATTGCGTGGCAGCGCCAGCCGGCCGCCTCCCTGCGCCCACACAGCCCTCTGCCGGGAGCGCCCGGGCGCGGGGGGCAGGAGCAGGGGCCACGCGCGCCTCCCAGCCCCGCACCGCCCCTGCCTGCTTCCTCCAGCTCCGTCCGCCCTGCGCCGCTGCCGGGCTGGTTCCCCGCGCGTCTGGGAGCGGGAGGATCCCTTGGCACAGCGGGTCAGTACCCGCCTCTCCCGGCCCGGCCCCTGGGCTGCTCCCTGCCCCGCTGCCTGGCTGGTGCCTTTCCAGCCCCGCGGAGCATTGCTGCAGCTGGGAGCAGCGCGGCTGGCTGAGCGCCTCCGCCGGGCTGGAAGTTGTGCCCGGCACCTTCTCACCTGACAGGGGCAACTTCCCCCGGCAGACAGCCAGGACCTGGCTCATCCCTGCCTCCAGATCGCCCGGGCTTCGCTGCGCTGCACAGTCACTCGCAGCTGCCACGTGAACCAGGTAACAGGGGTTTTCTCAGTGCGGGGGCTCTGCTGCAGTAACTCCTCCTGGAAAGTTTCGGGGGGCAGCGTGCGAGGGCGGGGGGGAATGGGAGAGCGGTTCTACCCCCGGACCAGAAAGGGCTCCGGAGACTTTGTAGCTTCATGCAGGCTGGACGGGTTCAGATTTCAAGTTGACACTGACATATTGGGTACATTGTTGCGCACACAAAACGTACAGTGCAACATAGGTTTGTTTGTTTTAAACTCGCAAGTCGGGCTATGGATGAAAGCAGACCTTCTTAGGGCGAGATCCTGCTCCCGTTGAAGTCAATAGGAGCGTTGCTGTTCATTTCACAGGGAGTAGCATCTGGCACCTTACCACCAAAGTCTCCATATTGTCCTTTATTTTAAAGCACGTGATCTTTCCTAATAATTGGGGTGGAGGGGGAATTGAAGCACCGTGATCTACCTGTATATTGTTAATTATCAACATCTAGCTAGTGTGATGTGGACTGTATGAGCCACAAAGATAGGGACAACTTCTGGTCCAAAGAGCCCCACCTAAAGAGACACAGAGGAGACAGGATACATTATACACCACTTTCTAGGTTTTCCTTCCATGTTTTTTGATCTTTTGGAGGTCAGAGGTGATGCGAATACATACAGATGATGGGTACAAATAGATACAGACTCTTGTGCCAGAAAATAAGCTTCATAGCAGAGGATTATTTTTCTTAAATAAATTAAAAAAGTAAACAAACTTTAATGTGGTGTGCATGGTTAATTTCATTTTAAGACCCTTTCCTACATTCCCTGCTGGTAAAAATGCAGTATTAATTGTATTGCCTGTATATGAAGTGAATTCACTTACTTGGCATGTAGCCATGCATAAAAAAAAAAAGTAAATAGCTGTCAGAATTCATTTGGCAGCAAGGGTGAGAAATGATCATAACTATACAAATACTATTGGATTCAGACTTAATGATCCATTGTGGATTTAAAAAAATATTCCTCCAACTTTTGGAGAGTAGTGATTAATTCTGTACTGTAATCGGAAGTGGGAGGATGCTACAGTGCTACATTAGAGATATGTAATTGTCAGAGAAGGAGGCTGGGAGCCAGGCTGTGTTCCTCAGGTCCTGCTGAGTGATCTTTAGCAAGCCACTTGCAGGCAAAATTTTAAATGTGGTTGCTTCTTTTAAACAGCGCAGAGTTTTGGGTACTCAGCTTGGGATAGTTTGGTACTAATACGCCTGCAACTGCCATTGACTTTAGTTGGAATTGTGGATACTTAGCATCTCTGTAAATCAGGCACAAGGTATCTCCTTTTGGGCACCTGAACACTGATGCACCAAAAATCCCTGTCCATTTTTGATAAAATTTTAACCTCTGGATGTCTCATTTTACTCATCTGTGAATTAGGTGCTTTAATACTACTTATGTAACATCCCAAGGGCCTCAATCCTGCAAAGACTTATTCAGGTACTTAACTTTACTATGAGTTGTCCCATTGAATGCATAAAGTTAAGCATGTGTGTAAATCTTTTCAGGATCAGGGCCTCATATGTTAAGGATTAAATAGATGTTTTCCTTTCCCCTATGTGAAAGACCAACACAAACAACAGAGAAAAATGACTGACTAACTTACTAGCTGGGAGCGGGGGGACTGAAACTGGCTCTACAGTGCTGGCAAATGAACATTGAACAATGAACATAAAGAAAATGGAATATTTATTCTCTAATCTCTGTCAGTTGTGGCAATTCTAGGTGCTATTCGTGATAATAGTAGGGAAACCATTCTGAGGTAGAAGTGTGATTTATGTGAACAGTGTCTCATTGCTTTGAGATTCTTGGAAGGAATGCACTACAGAGAGTGGAACTGATTATTATTTATTTTATTACTTTAATATTATTGAATTTTTATTTTCCTCCTTGTTATTATTTAACCAGGGACCTTCATCTTCATGACGGAAGAGAGCATCATGGCCTTTAGGATTCAAGATTTTACTAGGCTGAGGATTGACCGGGACTGAAAGATTCTGGGTTACTCATAAATCTCCCCAAACTAACACACACAGACACAGTCCCTCTCTCCTCATTGCTCCATTATTGGTTGTGAGTAAAAAGATGGCATCCAGCCTTACATGCACTGGGATGATCTGGGCACTTCTTTCCTTCCTCTGCGCTGCTGCCTCCTGCATAGGATTCTTTATGCCCTACTGGCTGTTGGGGTCTCAGCTGGAGAAGTCAGTGTCCTTTGGCACTTTCCGGAGGTGTTCCTATCCAGTGCGTGATGAGAGCCGCCAGACTACAGTGATGGTAGAGCAGTGTGGCCGCTACGCATCCTTCCAGGCCATCCCAAGTGCTGAGTGGAGAATCTGCACCGTGGTGACGGGGCTGGGCTGCGGCCTCCTTCTTTTGGTGGCACTGACTGCACTCATGGGCTGCTGTGTGTCCGAGCTCATCTCCAGAACTGTGGGCAGGGTAGCAGGAGGCATCCAGTTCCTGGGAGGTAAGTCACAAGCTTTTGATTCCTGAACTGTGCTTGTACAGTGACTGCATTATTTTCTCTATTCTTATGATAGCACCTCTGCAGGTTGCAGTTAACCTTGTTCATTCTTCTCATATACTGAAGTTCCTGCCAGGCTGACATTTAACCTTTCAGAATAGTATGCTGCATTAAATCACTTAAAACTATTATTAGGTTGTAAGAATACAATTCAATTTTAAGCTCCTTGGGGAAGGGATTGTCTTTTGCTTTGTGTTTTCACAATATTGTTGACTTCAGTAGGGCACTGCAAGGGGGTATGGATTTACCCACTTGGATCCAACTGCAGGGTCAAACCCCAGATTCCAACTGGAGAATCTTTATTACAGAATAGAGGATCCAAAGCCAGAAAGAATACAGCTTGACTCTCAGGTCCTAGGTGGAGTCTGCAGTGCTGACAATTAAGGGGAATTTTTTTTCTTATAGATTGAGATCAAATTTGACCTCAAAGTTTCTGAGATATTAAACTTGGAACCCTACAATGCTATGCTTATAGAGTCATTTTTCAGAGTAAATCCTCACGATATTGTTGTAAGTGGTGCCGGAACATTGCATATGTTCCAGCAACACTTTCCTCTTGAATAACCATTCAAATGAATGAGATTTTAGGCTGTACTATGTACAGTGAGGTTGTGTATTTCAATGGCATTCAACGCAGAAACCATCAAAGCTGCTATGTTTCACATGTCCTGTGATAGCCATTTCTAGGAGTGCAGATTCAGAAAGCATAGTCGTGTGCTTCATTTGGACTTGTAATTCCCTCCCCTCCAAATGGGGCTCACACAGTAATGAAATGGAAATACATTTTTAAGTATTTCACTGCAAACAAGACTGAACTACACAGTTTAAAGTTGAAAAAAATCAGGGGAAAGGAAAGGAAGACTATCTAGGCCAGATCCTCAGCTAATGTAAGTTGTAGCTCCATTAAGGAGCTCATTTACATCATCTGAGAATCTGACCCAAAGCTTTGAAGTAATTTCTACACTCAGAAATAAACTGACACTGTTACTTCAGCCTTCTGTCTGCTGTGTGACCTATAGGCATTTCTGTATTTAATATGGCTCACAATCTGGAAGAAAATAGCAACACCTTGAGAGAGAATTGTGACAGTAACTTACAGTTCCAAAAGCCCACTTTGTCATGAGATTCCACCCTCTCCCCTGCCCACAGGCAGAGGGATAGAGAGATATTTGATTAAATAATATGTGTGATCCCACTCAGACTGGTTATTTTCACTTCCACCCACCACAAAGGCTTCACTCCTTTGCTTTTGAGCCACCGTTTTCTGTTTTCAATTTGTCTCTGATCAGATGATTTTAATTTTAGTTGATCCAGTTTTTGGGCAGCACTCTCCCTTTCTGCAGGCTTGCTAGCTAGGCTGCTCCTGTGTCTGATTACAATCCATGCTAGTGAAATATGACGACCTCCACAGTCAATTTTGAGGAAAGGGGAACAGAAAGAGTGGAAAACTCACAAATCTTTGTGGCTTTGTCTTGTGCTGTAAGTATGCCACCCCTCTCTGACCGCTGATGGAGACTTGGAATCAAATGTGATGAGGGAAGAGGCATCCTTAAGGTTACAGTGCAAGCCAATGGAGTTTTCCAGCATAGACTGCAAAACAATTTTCCAAGGAGGGGTGGACATAAGTGTTCAGAGTTTATTTTCAGTAGGTGCAATCCGAAAGATCAGTTAACCTGTGAAAATCACAGACAACTTTACTTACAGTTCAGAAATTATTTACACAGCATGTGTAATTTCCCCCTTTACTGGGTTTTAGGGTTATCTCTGATTTCGTGCAGCAGTGCTGTAAAATACTCGAGAAATGAACTAATTGAGAAACCATCACTTCTGAAGGTGCATAAAAAGCAACTTAAGACCTTAGAGATGGGGGATGGTGTGGTGGGTCAGTAACTTGGACAAGTTAAAGGGACACTGTCAAAGTAAAGAACAGGGCTCAGATCCTTAGCTGGTGTAAATCAGCATAGCTCCATGGTCCTTACACCGGCTGAAGATTTATCCCAATTTCCTCCCCAAAAACCTTACTGTTACTCTATGTATGTTACTAATCAAAACATAGATTATTGAAAGGCAAAGTATACTAACTATCTAATGTCTTTTTATGCTGTTTGTTTATCTTTTTGCCTTTCACTCACATTGGCAGTGATTCTAGGTCAGTCAGTTTCACCTTCTGTTTATAGATGCTTTCATCTTCTGATTCTCCTGCATCAGCACACTTGTTGTGCCTGCTGCCAACAACTCAGGGGGAATGTTTGAATGTAAAAGAATATTAACTGACATTAAACACAAACATAAAAACATGATAGATTTTCTAGCTCATGGGTTTTGATAGGTACTACAGTTATGGGCACTAAGTGTTTTAAAAGGCACTAACTTGGGTGAATAAACTAACTGGCCAAATGCCTTGTAGTGAGAGACATAAGGGCAGGTGAGCACATGATACAGTTCGGATACAGCGAATGGGGGCGTGCCAATACTGACATACTGATCTGATTGCCCTGCTCTGGTATCAGAGGCTTTTTATTCTGCTATTGAGATTATGTGGGTGTGCACTGGTAGACACAGGGCCTGATTCTCCTCTCACCTGAGTGCAAATCAGGAGCAACTCCAGGGAGGTCAGTGGAGTAACCTATATGTAAAACCAGTTATGCCTGCACTAGTGAAATGGTGCTAAGGTTTTACAACTGGGGTTTCACAGAGTTGTTGCTATATGTGGCAACCAAGAGTCACTAACCAAGAGTTAGTTACTCCTGGGTGCTTACCATAAACCAACTCCTCTCCTAAAAAATGAATGGTAGAACCTGCATGAAACTGCAAATCCCCACAGACTAGGAACAGCAGTTTAGAAATTGGTTTGTCTGGCATTTAAGAGGCTCATTTACTGTTTCAGAGCATCCCAAGAGTGGGGTCTGTATATATTTTAAAACAAAACTAGAATACTATGCTCTGGGGTTCTTAAACTTTTTCAGTCTTAGCACAGAGATTGCCTTGTGGACTCTTCCCTCCCATTCTCAATCACACAAGCCACTTCCCATCCTATTTATGAACCCGATATCACTGCAGCAATTACAACAATTGCTTACATGGAAAAGTAACATTAAGAAAGTGTTTAATGTATACTTAGTTTCTTCTTATGCATTTAGCAGCCAGAAACAAGGAAAAGGAGCCAGCACCATTTGGCCAGCCAGCTCTCTGTGGACCATCAGTGGCTCATAGATCATAGTTTGAGAACTGCTACTGGTGTAGCTGACACTTTACAAGCACTTTTGCTGTATTGCTTCTGAGTACTGATAACCAATGTGAAAGTTATACTGTCTATAACCTCTTGAGGGCACAGTTATGTAGATGCATACAGTCTTCTTTGAGAATAGTAAGTGCAATGTATCTAGCTGGTTTACTCTGAATGTTTGGAAGATTGAGATATATATCAGGTACCTATGATAGACTGTATTGAAAGGTATGTCTTGAAAAATAACTGTAAAGTTTAACAAAAACTAAAGGGTAACAATTCTCCAGCAAACTGTACTCTAATTATTGATCCTCTTTTCATTGCAATTTGGTTAGATATGATATACTAATGTGATGAGTAATTTCACTCTCTGAATGAAGAGCAATCAAATTAGAAGCATAATGAACTAAAAAGCTACCCAGTTTTATTACACGCAGTATATCAGAAGATACTGTATTTCACATACAGTAAATTTAAAGAGCATGATGCTAACAAGGTGACTTAATAAAAAGGGTCGGCACACAAAAGAGAAGAACTGAAATCTGCACTTACTTAGGCAAAACTCCCTTTGACTCTGTGTTGAACCATATTCAGGAGTGAGTGAAATGATGACCCACCATCTTCAACACATCTCTGAATTAGACCCATTGGTCTTAATTCTGGGATGCATGTTGTTACAGATCCTAGTGAGTGCCCCTTTTTGGCCGTTCATTAGGTGTGCCAAAGGGACTCCAAGCCTTTGAACTCTGAATTGTCAAAGGTGTTTCAAGCTCCATGAGCCTGAACGGAGTCTAGCCATTGCCCCAACCTTAGGAACACTCAGAGGGCCCAGACCTTCTATCTGGAACTCCCCCTCTGTGTGTTGGAACCTGCTGTCCAACCACTTACCCCTCCTGATTGACCCTTCAGACTCCCAGTACTTAAACACACCCTCCCCCAGAACTCCACCCCCAATGTCTGATGCTTCTGGTTTACAATTTGACTCCCTCAGAGGCACACAGTATTTATGAAGGTCTCTCTCAGTCGCTCACTCTTACTTTGTTCAATGTATCAAACTTTATGCGCTTTATATTTCATCATGTAAAGCACAGGAGAATACAGATCACACCAAACAATAAATCCTTCTGCACACAATGTTCCTCATTAGCTCATCCTTCCCTTGAGAAATCATCTGAATTCTCACAGGCAGGCAGAGTCCTCCACCCGGTTGTCTTCCTTGCCCCTGTAGCAGCTTCCTGCATCTTAATGTTTGTAGTGCAAGATGGCTCTGTCTCCTCTCATTCCCCTTTGTCAGTCCCTTTATAGACTCCTGGTGGGGTCACCTACTTCTTTTGTTCTGCCTTCTGGTAATTTTCCATTACCCTCAACCTGCCCTTCAGACAAGAGGAGAAAATGTCTTCTCCCAGGCAGAGCAAACCTATTTGCCCAAGGGGTTTTACTTTGAACAGCTGATCGCTGACTAGTGATCATTCACCATAGGCTTTCCATGACATAGTAATTTCATAAAATCAGAATTCAGAAGTGGTCAGGCTGAACCGCCAGTTTGTTATGCATTTGAAAAGTGAGTTGCTTTTCTGTAGGTAAATCTGGTATAACTGACTAGGTTGCACTGTCTTGATTCTCCAGTAGTTTTTTAACACCAGAATTCCACAAGTTCCAACAGGAGTTCCTTTTGGAAATGGGAGGAGCCAAATAAGCAGGCCTTGCAGACCTGCTCTTGCCCCTATTTCTCTCTCTTCATTCCCTTGTGTCTATACCAGCTGCTACTGTAACCCTTGAACGGATGGCCCTTTTATTGTAGCTTGGGGAATTTGGAACATTTGGCTATATGGGAAAACAGGCTCAAGCAGTTTCTAAGGTAAATTCTGAAAACATCTGCAGAAGAAAAATAACCCTCAGGAAAAACCACTGTAAAGTTCCTCAAACCCTGTGCTAGGGCAATAGTCATGTATTAGCCTGCACAGACCCTTGCCTGCTCTTGACAAACTTTGGCTGAATGCGGAGGATAGAGCTGGCTGGGAATTTTCCACCAGAATGATTGTCTGATTGAAAATACCCTTTATTCAAAATCAAAATTTTTCATGGGAATATTTCAATTTTGCAAAAAAAAATTCAAATTTTCCATCAGCAAAATTGATATGGTGACACCCAGGCTGCCTTGCTAGAAGGCTCTTGTCAATTTCCCTGTTTCCCTGCAAGCAGAAATTGAAATTGACAAGAGGCTTCCGGAAAAGAAGATGGCAAGCCAAAAAAATTCCATTTCACTCGTCTCTAAGTGGAATTTTTCTGGAAATCCCTTTGTGCAATAAATTTTTGCATTTTTGACTTTTTGTCACAATCTGCAATTCCCCTTACCCCTTCAAAAAACCATAACAATTTTTCACAGAAAGGGATTTCCATATTATGGCCTGCTCTAGTTGGGAACCCTACGGACAATAATCACATGAGGTGTTTTGCCACTTTTTCCTTTCTCTCATTTTTCTGTCAGGTAGGAGTGACTTTCTCATGGGTTTGGGTGATTATCCATGTTACACAAAGACAAACTATATCTTTTACACACACACACGCGCACACACACACATACACACACACCATAAAAAGACGAAAGCATGGAAAGGAACATGTGCCTCCCCAGAAGACATAGGTGCTGACTGCGTGGGTGCTGCATTGGGTGCCCAGCACCCACCAGTGGCCTTGTGGATCAGCTCTTCCCCCTCCCTCCCAGTGCCTCCCAACTGCCGCAGATCAGCTGTTCAACGGTGGGCAGGAGGCACTAAGGGGGAGGAGGGGATCGAGGGTGGGGCACGCTCGGGGGAGTGAAAGGAGGTAGAGTGGGGCTGGAAGAGGCAGGACAAGGGTGGGAAGAGGTGCAGTCGGGGCAGGGCCTGGGTGCAGGGGTTGAGCACTGCTGGGGAAATGAGAAAGTAGGCACCTGTGCCAGAAGACACCAGCATTGAGGCAAATGAAGAGTATGACATTGGTTGATGTTGTTATGGAGTAGAATCTCTGTACATTAGCTTTATGCTTCAATTAAGAGCGGCCTCACAGCTGCTCCAGTTCATGCCAGCTGCCCCACCTGTTTTACATAGAGACAGAGTGCAGTGTATATTTGTGCAGACCACACCCCTTTTTGGCTTAGCCTCAGCACTCCTGGATATTACATCTTGGCTTGCAGAGCCAGCCACTTTGATCACTAGTTGTAATGTTTAATGCCCACTTTACACCAACTTTACAAAGGTGCAGCTGCCCACAATAATGTAACACCCGTACAGAATAAAACCCATTGACTCCAATGAGAGTTTTGCCTTTGCAGGAAATGCAGGATCAGTCAGGCCATAAGTAAGGTGGTTATTGTGGGAAGACATGATAAAAGGAAAGACATATAAAAATCTGCCATCCTGAGCAGATTTTGCAGCCCATATGGTAGAACATTAGGTAATAAGATCCCCTGCTGTATGCTTGCAAAAGTGACAATTTAAGGGCATTTGGACAAATTCAGAAGCGAGTCTAAGATGATGTAATTTACAACCTGTGCGCTTCCTTAGTGTGTAGATTATATCAATTTCACCTCTCTTACACACACACACACACACACACACCCTTAGTCAAATGTAATTCTCCCCTTTTAATGTTACCTCTGAGCCTGGCCCACTGCATATGACTGTAAGGGAGTCCAAGTTAACATATACTTGTATGGGTCAGAAAAAATATAAATTTAGTTTCTCCAGTTGTCACTTAGACTCACACTCCCCTCTAAATGTGATCCATTTGGTTGGCCTAAACCTTATGTCTTCCTGCTTTAGTCAGGTGAAAGAGAAAGGAGTAGATCCTCAGCTGCTGTAAATTGTCATCACTCCATTGAAGCCAATGGAATCATGACAGTTTACATCAGTGTCCCAAAGTGTTGAGGCTGTTTGGTTGGAACCCTGACCTAAATTGAGAATGGTTCCAAAGATGAATGTAACTAACAGAGATGTTAATAGGTGTGTATTTATTTGTTTACAGTGAGCTGTGTTATTTTCGCAACAATTTTTACTAGTACAATAAGCTTCAGCTAAGTAAGGAGAAAAATTCCATGCATGCCAAATTTCAGCCTGGAGCAAATTTTTAAAAGTCCAATTATAAGCCTCTGGAAAGCATGTGTATAATGGAAATGCTGACACACACAAAAAAATGAAACAAAAAACCCTCCAAAAAAGAATGATGCTGCTAAAATATTGGGAAGAGTTGCTTTCCTTCTTTCTTTGCTATTGATGTTGAATATAAAAGTACTGTGTGATGCTTTGATTATTGTTGCAGCTGTTTGGAATTTAAGCAGACTTTTGCATTAAGACCAGACTTTTTGATCTAAAGAAAACTCAAGAGTGCTGTTTTATTTATATATAGAAATGCTTGCTTGTCTCATTTTTTAGCTCTTTTTTCATATTGGAGAGTAACAATACTTAGCACTTGCATGGTGCTTTACATTTCAAAGGGTTTTACAAACACTAACGAATTAATCTTCAGGAGAATTGAGGTTCATAAGGATGTATTATCTTCATTTTACACATGGAGAAGCTAAGTCACTGATATGCTGAGTGACTTGTTCAAAGCCAAAATGGCATCAGTGACAGACCAAGAATCAGGAGTTCTTAGCACACAATGTATCTCATGCTCAGCCCACTACTAGGCCTTGCTGTCTTGTAAAACAAAGTCAAATGAAAGGGCTCATCATTTGTCAGACTAATAAAAACCTTCGAGAGAGACACTGATTCACGTTAATGGAGACTGGGGGTCAGTTACTCAGCTGGCATAGATCAGCATTACTCCATTGAAGTCAGGCCCAAGTTTGAGTTGTGCCAAGAGAATTTGGCCCAGTAAGTAAAGGTGATTCTATCAAGAGGGGTCTCTGTAAATTTTGTCAATCTGGGACATAATCTCATTTATAACTATTATAGTGCCACACTTTTTGGAGGCTATGTTCAAGCCCTAGGATCCCTCCAGCAAAGCACTTAGGGACAGAGTGTGAACCCCTTACTCACAATGGTGCACAGTTACTCACCTGAGTAGCCCCACTCACTCATGAGTTAATGCTTGGCTGGCCTGAGGTTGTAAGAACTCGGTGGGCTGTGCAAGCCCACAGGATAGAAGCTAGATAGGTCCAGGAAGGGTTGGCCTACTGCAGACCCAGCATTCAAAGCTTGTTTGGAGGTTATGTTGCTCAGAAAGCTACCAAAATATTCTGATGGATCAAGCCGCAGGAGCAATGATAGAGAATTACATGGTAAGAAAATTTATTCTAAAATAAAGTTTATAGAAAATATTCCATGTTCAAGCTTTTAAAATATCAACAGTTTAAATTAAAATTAATTAGAAGGAGTTGGGAAAATTCTGTGCTCCTGTGCTGTGGTGTAAATCTGGAGCAACTCCAGTTAAATCAGTGGAATTATTCTGCATTTGTGTTGGAGTAAATGAGAGAACAAATTTGGTCTAGAGTTAGTAATTTTGTTTCTGTGTTGAAAGACAGCTCATTTTGCATCCTGAACATATTTAGGTGTTTGAATGTTATTGGAAACTTCACTTAGTCACTGAAATGTTGCAGTATTTTCCAATTAGCAATGAGCTCATGTGCTGAGCTCCCATAGACAGTGAAGGATTGTTCCCGACAGCACATTTTCCAGGGCTTTGTCCAATCCAGTTTTAAATGACTTGTTAGTGGGGCTTTTCTCACTTCCTTTGGGAGACAGTCTAATAGGAATTCCATTAGAATTTTTTTTCCTGATATTCAGCCTGCCTTTTCCTTTACTTAATGTCATCCTATTACTTCTCTGTATATACTTTCTTTTACCGTCTGAGCTGTGGGGCTTTGGCTTTCAAAAGTCTAATGAAAACCTCTTCTAACTCCTTAATCATGAAGGTGAGGTCAGACACATGGCTTGCAGACTAGCAGTGCAGTTGTTTTCATATGGCATAGCAAATAGGAAGGGGCTTGACCTAATTTAGAAACTAGAAGTCACAGAGGAAAAAAGGGCTAACTTTGCAGTCACATGACCTCACAGGCCAGAGTGACAATGTTGCACATAATGGTCCATGACAGTCCCCTGCCAGTCACTTCACATGTCTTTGTGTGCAATTTTTCATGCCTAAGCTAAAGAAACAATCAACAAACTCGACATTGTCAGATTATGCCATGGGCTTCCCATGATGCCATGGACTTGAATCTGATCTCATTTACATTGCTTGTACTGATGTAAGTCCTTTTACTTCAGTGGAGTTGCACTGGTGTAACAGCAAAACTAGGCCCTCACCTGCTGCCCAACTGTGCTGTCCTTCGATACATCACTCAGGGCCTGCTCCTGTTGAAGTCAATGGCAAAATTCTTCAACTTCAGTGGGAGAAGGAGCAGGCCTTATGGTTCAAACCTGGCAGTTCCTCAACATTGTCAACTCCCACCGAAGATAATGAGACTCAAGGGTGCTCAGCTTCTTTGAGATGGCGCATAGAACTTTACAGGATAGACCCTTAGACACTGATCCTGCATGCTCATGTGCTTAACTTTAACTTCAGTGGGACCATTCGGGTACTTAGCATGTGTTTAAGTGCTTTGCTGGATCAAGGTCAGAGTGCTGGGCGCCTTGCAAGTTGGAGCAGTAGATGCCTGACAGTGTTTTTTTTTATGATAACTGACTATTTTGAGTATTGATTTGTAAGTAAAATTTACTGCTGGGCCAACACAGAAAATCTTTAACAGAACTTACTACTAGTTGGTAGGAATTTCATGGAAATCTCACATTAAAAAATTATTATAAGACACTCTTATTTCTTGTTACATGAACCAAAATCCTGAGGAGAGAATGCAAAAGAAATGCACTGCCCCTATAAACATTCTGTATCGTTGCTGTGGTAATGTAAAAGATTTGACCTTTCCTTTGTAATCTGACAGTTCAGTTGTCTGGTATTGTCCCTGAATAAAGATGCCTTTGTACTATAAAGTGGCATTGTTAATTCCAGAAGAATGGTTTTCTAATCAATGCAAAGGGATATGGAGTTTGTCCCTTGCTTTAAGGATAAAGGATTTGAGATAAAGCCATGAATGATCAGTCTGGAATGATAAAAGCTGCTTCTAAAATAAAGCTCTCAATGAAAGGGTATGAAACCTGCTTATGCAGTAGAGTACAAGAAATAGCCTTGAGGTTTCCAAAGAAAGTGTGCTTCCTGACTTCTTCAGAAGTTTGGGCTTTTGTCTTGGCTGGAGCTACTGAAAGCCAATTTGGGACTAAGATTTTTAAAAGAGAATGAACTTGATATTTAGAACACCATGAGCAACTCAGTTTGGCCACAATACAGTAGAACTCCAATTATCCAAAGTGTTTTTTAAAAGCATTCAGATTAAAAGGGTTGCAGATGCTTTGGGTAACAATGCATTCTGCTAGGGGACCTCAGTAAGTATGTGTGTGTGAATTTTAATGGTCCTTTGGTTTAACCAGGACATAAAGGAGGTTAAACCCTATGTGTAAAAGGCACCCTCTAAACACTGTAATACTTGTACAAGCCTTAAAAGTCATGAAGTGATCTTCGGGGGTTTGTACATCTGCCTATGCAAATTTGCACTTCAGTCCACAGTTATTTATTATTATATTATTAATTTAATCTCATAGTACAGCCTAGATGCTCCAACTGAGATCAGGGCCCCATTGTGCAAGGCACTGCACATAGAGTAAGAGACAGTCACTGCCCCAGAAATGTTGCAGTGAAAAGACAGAACAAGTAAAAGGTGGTGGAAAGGGATATAGCATTCAGTCTTAGTCAATAGACAGATGGCTTGCAAATGTTATGTTAGTTCTATGATTTTTATTTGTGTGGTTTAGATTTTTAAAAAATCTATCATGTTGGGGCAGGTTTATATAGTTTAATGTATTATAAATATAAATAAATAGGCATTTCTAGCCACTGTGTTCAGTGCAAGGTGGACTCCTGATACTATTGTATAGTACAATAATAATTATTATAAGTTTTCAAGTCTTTTAAATCATTTGTAGTGTGCAGTTTTAGTCCTACATCTGCTCAGATCTTAACTCTCATGGCAGTCATTAGCTTTGCTCTGCATTCCTGGGGACTCATTACCTTACACAAGAGTACATCACTCAAAATGGAGCAATACTTGTGTAAAGGTCTGTACTGCAACCCCAAGCATTCAAAAACCATGAAATGGGCCCCTCAAAATCACAAGATTGGCTTAAAAGATCATGAGATTATAAAATGGTAAATTTGGGGTTCTTTATATTTTCCGTCTGGATTTTGAGCCTTTAGGATTTGTGTTTTTTGCTATAACTCTGAGGGCTAGAAACTTAGGGGTTGTTTTTTTAAATGAAGGCTGAGATTTTCATGCAATCCCCTGACTTCTGGGCAGGGACTATAAGGCAAACAGAGTTGGCTGCAGTGAAGACCAGAGTGAGAAATGAACCAATCCTATCTGTAGAGTTTTACAGAGCCATTCAGAAAAGCATGCTTTCAGCTCGACTTCAGTGGAGTTACTCCAGATTTACAACAGTGTCACCGCCAGCAGAATCTGGGTTATTGGGCTATGAGCTCACAGTGGTGGAAACCCCAGTGGAGTAACACTAGTATAAACTAGAATCAGGCCTTGAGGCCCAATTCTCAGATAATGCCAAGCTGTGAAGGGTGAGACAAAGTAAGACGTATGTCATCTGTATGCTCCCCTGATTTCCAGCACTGCTACAGGCCAGCTCATCCCCCAGAGTAAATCAGAGCAGCCTCGAGGATGCTCTAAGAAGTTACACCAGCAAATAACACTGCCCAAGGGACTATACAGCTTTTCTGCCCCTTTGTGCCATTGGTGATCAACGGAACTGCTCCCCTGAATAAAGTTCTACACATGTGTTAGTGTTTGCAGACCTGAGCCCTTACTTTTTAACATGTTTCAGTCTGCTGTGGGATGAAAGATCCTATCTACTAAACATACAGTATAATTATTCATGTTTTATAATGGAGCACTGCTTTGGAAATCACTCATTTTGTGAGCAATGAGCCTACCCTTGAATGGTGGCCATTAGTTTCTGATTATCTTATTTTATTTTTTGTGCTTCGCTGGCAGTAACGCAGTCTGAATTCATTCACCGTGTCAGCACATTTGAGTGTGGGGCTGCAGCTAACTTGTGCTGAACTATCAAGAACTCTGTTCGGTTTGTTCCTCTTTTCCATAACAGAATGAAATAAAAATTGTGTCAGGAAGGAGCGCTTCTGTGATGCATTCAGTGACCTGAAAGAGCTGTGACAAACCGTAAACTAGGCAAGTCAAATTCCATATTGTGCACTAAGCCCTGGGATCCAATCTATGAACACAGGAAGTCTGGAGGATATTTTAACTTTTCATCTCATGCATAAGAATTACATTCTGTTTTGATCTCATGGCAGAGAAAAGTCGCTCTGCTTATCTCATCTACCCTAGTGGCTAGTCTGATTACAGAGCCCCCCTTCCTGGCACCTTTTAAAATTCAGTTTGGCTACCTGTGCCCTTGGCACTCAGTGGGTTTCATTAAGTTTCACAGCAGTTAGTTTTCATTCCCTGTGTGGCACTTTTTCTTAAATCAACATTTGACTCTAGCGTAATTTCAGGCAGTTGTGCTTTTTGCAAAGCACTTACATAATAATAATTTTACTGAGCAGGTTTGGAAAGAAGATTCAGTTGTGATTGTGTCACTGTGTAAAAATGAATGAATAGGAAGATGTTTCCAAAGTGTTTTTTGCTTGTGATGGTAAGATAAAATATAAAGAAGCTGCTGCTTTTTTCAGTAGCTGAGTATCTGGTCCCTTATTTCAAGGAGTGTAGATAAATAAAGGGCCTAAAGATTGATATTGATTTTGAACATTGTCATAATTGCAGAGTAAAGTACTATATGGAGTCTGCAAATTCTATTTCCTTAGGGATAATGGCATTTTTTTCTTTCAAGTGGAATTAGTGAATAGCTGTAGAATACTGAGCCAACATATTTATTTATTTATTGTGGGTCAAACTTGTCTGAAACTGTAAGTGATCCCTGGATGGAAAATGAATATGAGCCTCTTTAGCAAAACATAGGTCCAAGTTTTCAAAAATGTATGCTTAAGGTTAGGCTCCTGGTCTTACATTTGCCAAAGTGATCCGTGATTTGGGGATAACTTACTGGAGCCAATATAAAGGGTCCTCATTTTCAGTGCGTAGTTGTTTAATACTTCTGAAAATCAGGCCACTTTAGAGTCTCTCATATTAGACACCCAGTAATGAAGGTGTCCAGAAATCACTAGGCATTTTGAAAATAAAGTACCTAAGGGTCAAATTTTCAAAAGTACCAAAGAGACTTAAGAGCCTAAGGCCTGGTTCCCTGCTGAGGGACCTTGGGTGGAACAATAGGGGAGTCTGTTTAAATCTGCTGTTTCCCTGGGCTGCTGCCTGTCTCAGGGTATGTCTTCACTACCAGAGGGATGGGCGGGCAGTGATCGAGCCAGTGGGGATTGATTTATTGCATCTAGTCTAGCCTTGAGCCCTCTCCCGTCGTCCTGTACTCCAGCTTGGCGAGAGGCGCGGGCAGAGTCGACGGGGGAGTGGCAGCAGTTGACTCACTGTAGTGAAGACACCACGGTAAGTTGATCTAAGTACGTCGACTTCAGCTCCGCTATTCACACTCTTCACTGGACAGTCCCTATGGAAAAGGAAAAATGGACACAAATCAGATATTAGGAATAGGCAGTATACAAAAACCTGTAGGAGAACACTTCAACCTCTCTGGCCACACTATTGCAGATTTAAAGGTAGCCATCCTGCATCAAAAAAACTTCAGGACCAGACTTCAAAGAGAAACTGCTGAGCTTCAGTTCATCTGCAAATTTGACACCATCAACTCAGGATTGAACAAAGATTGTGAATGGCTTGCCAACTACAAAACCAGTTTCTCCTCCCTTGGTGTTCACACCTCAACTGCTAGAAGAGGGCCACATCCTCCCTGATTAAACTAACCTCGTTATCTCCAGCCTGATTCTTGCTTGCATATTTATACCTGCCTCTGGAAATTTCCACTGCATGCATCTGACGAAGTGGGTATTCAACCACGAAACTCATGCTCCAATACGTCTGTTAGTCTATAAGGTGCCACAGGACTCTTTGCTGCTTTTACAGATCCAGACTAACACGCTACCCCTCTGATGCTATTCATGTAGCTGAATTTGCATAACTTAGATCCATCTCCTCCTCCCCCCAGTGTAGACCAGGCCTCAGGGCCTTGTAAGTACCTTCTGCCTGGTAATCTTCTCCAGTCCCTTCTGGTGGACAAGTGGTTTCTCCAGGAAGCTTCCTCCACTCTTACCTTAGAGCACTTCCTTACTGTGGTTTTCTGTCTCTCCAGGAGCCACCCTGGTCTGGCTGGGCTGCAGCCTTTTATCCTTGCTGTCTTTAGCCTGTCTCTAGGCTACAGCTGGGGAGATGATGGGTCCCCCTTTCAACCTTTTAGTATCTGTTCCCTTGTAGGATCTATACACCCCATTACAGGCAGCTTTATCATAGACAGCTAATCCTTTATATAAGGTATATAAAATGTTTTACACTCATGTTTGGTGACAGCCCTGTAAGAATCAATAATATAAAGGGATATTTGAAAATGCAGATATTTATGATGCATATGCCTTATAATTCTAGTACAAGTTCAGTAGAAGGCTTTGTATTGTTCCAACATGATCAGTTCTGTAAATCAGTGGTGAGGAAAACTGACTGTCTCAGTCCTTATTGTTTTTCAGCTAGAAGGACCAAAAGAACAGGTTACGGATTGTGACAGGCTTGTGTGTGACGCGTGTACGCATACACACAGCCATATACAGATGGTGATTAATATTTTGGAATCTAAATTCAAGTTAATACTTGACATTCCAATAGGCGTCAAGGTGAAATGTATCAGAACTTAAAGTTGTGTAGCCTTATTATCATGTTGATAAAGGTGAACATATAACCCATTTAGAAATAGCCCACTGAAATACAGAATGTAATTTGGCTTTGAAAGAGGAGTCTATCAAACTAACTGCTCTGTGGATCAAACTCCCGGCTGGTGTTAATCAAAGTAGCGGATTTACTCCAATTGCGCCACATGGGTGCAATACTCTGTTCACTTAATAAGTTGCTTGGAAACCTTCTCACTTATAAAATATTAACATTTAAAAGATGTAAAATAATCTCTTGAAACAGTTCAGATAAGCAGCCTCCTTCAAATATACGAACTCAGGATATTCTTAGTCAATGAATCTTAGCATCCAAATGCTTTCACTTCAGTTGCCCTCACAAGGATAGTCAAAATTTACACTTGATTGTGATTTTAGACTATAATAAAGACTTTGCAGTCTCTCTTTGTAATAAAGATAAGATACCTGAACAAGTTTCTGTAAAAAATAATTTAAAAAAAACAATGGTAATCTTTACACATTTCGAAAGATTGTAAATTCAGAGTGATTGAGAGGCTGTTTGAATACAATTTAGGGCAAATCTACTGTGCAGTCAAATAAAGTGGGATGAGTATTTTAAGAAATTATGCTTTTATTTGTTCTTGTAAAATGAAACGCTAAAACAGGAATAAAATGCAGCATTGTTAAATCACTCCTCCTGGTCTCCAAGGGAAGACACAATAGTGTATATCTGTAAATAGGTCATAATTGTCCCTGGTGGACATGTAAATCACAGCTGTAGTTTTCAGGTGGTAATGTACTCTGTGATAATTTTTATTTTAGTTTATTTTTTGGATCTGAGTGTCTTTGTGGACCTTTACAAAATGGAGGACACCTCCTAGTAATTAAGCAATTCTAAATGAGGGCACTTGAAAGCAAATCTTCTCATTTGAATTAATCCCTGATTTACACACTTCCAAATTGTGCCTCTTGCATTCTTCACAGAAGAATCTTTATTAAAGCAGTTATTACTGTCACACATTCTCTGGATTGATGGACTCTGGATTTATGGCTCATGACAACAATCTGTAACCCATTAACCCTCCTTTGTCCTATGACTGCAGAGGTGTTAATTGTCCTTTTCACCTTGAATGGTCTTTTGCAACATGTGCTAACTCCTTGTGCTAAACAAGCTGTTCCACCTTGTATTTAGCTGTGGAACTCTGAGTACCTTTCCCAGACCTGAAGAAGAGCTGTGTTAAGCTTGAAAGCTTGACTCTTTCACCAACAAAAGTTGGTCCAATAAAATAATATATTTCACTCACCTTGTCTCTCTGATATCCTGGGACCAACATGGCTACAACAATACTGCAAACAGAGATTATAGATTATTTTTAATTTATACAGAGGATACAGAATTGAAAAAGAACATCTGAAAGCTCTTCTGTCCCATGAACCATAGGCATGGGAACTAGGCCCCAGTTGCTGGTCCCATGCACCCGGGAATCTGCTGCTGTCCATGCCTGGGGCTTTGGTCCCGGCCTCAACTCTGGGGAAGGGGCGATGAACAGGGGTAAAGGGGTTGGCTTTCAGCACCCTCACTATTAAAAATGTTCCAGCACCATTGCCATGAATAAGTGGGACAGGTGTTTGCTTTGAGATCTCAAATACAATTTCACTTTGAAAATGAAATTGGATTGCAGTAAGCTAAAGGGACAGGCTGTATAGTTTGTAATAACCTTGAACAGTACATAAGCCAGAAAGGAAAGCAGACGTGTCTGCAGTCTCAACAGGTTTAAATGCAAATTCACTAATTCCAGTTGGAATTTTCCTTGCAATTTATCCCCAGATACCTGAAGGTAAATCTGAGGGCAGATGAAATATTTAGTGTGACCCACAGTTTGTCAAACTGTTATGTTTCTGAGAACGCTGATCTTTCAGATGGGTAAACACAAACAAAGCATGATGGTCAAAAATATAGGGTTTGGAGGAACTTAAAACAGTATGTATGTGGTTAATTTTTTTAAGACACACACATTTTTTCTGTAACCTCCACTTTCATGATTTGATGTCATCAAATTACACTAGTCAGCCAATGACAGCAAGGTAAAAAGGAAGAAATTGATAGTTGGTACTTAATTGGTCTGTAATCTATCTGCTTTGGTATTCATAAAGCCATCATTACTGTAGTATCTGAGCACCTCACAGTCTTTAGTGTATTTATCTTCACAACACCCGTGTGAAGATATTGAAGTGCTATTCAACTGGGGAAACTAAGACACAGAGAGACTACATGGTCACGGTCGCACAAGAAAACCTGTGGCAGAACAGGCTTAAACTCAGGTCTCCAACTCCTACGTTAGTGCTCTAACCACCTGAACATCCTTTCTATGAGTCGATACATGTATTTATTTGAGTGTATCCCTCTACTATGTCACTTGTCTTCTTAGAGCTACAGTGTGAAAGCACTGGGCAGTAGCATGGGGGATTAAAGATTTCCCAATATCCTCATTCTGTGGCTCTGATAGAGCTTGCTGGAATTATAGGGAACAAAGAGATGGAGGGAGATGGAGAGTATTATAGGGAACAAGGAGATGGAGAATCATGTCTCTGCTCCTGTTCTGTACACAGGAGGGAAAAAAACTGCATTTTAGACTGGCTGTTATTCATCCATCTACCCAGAGTGACTGTGCTGTCCTGGGATGCATTGTGACTGACTGCTGCAATTATTCAGGGATATGCATAATCTAGTCCTTAGAGTGTATGTCCTTTGGGGTGGGGATTCTGCTTTTCATGTGTGTTTGTACCACACCTACCACAGTGGGTCCTGAATGGGATCTTTGGGTGCTACTGCACTAGGAATATAAACAAATAATATATATATAAAAAAAGGCATTTCAGTTTGTAAAAGAGACAATGTGTTAAGAGTTTAAATTATACACTTGATAGAGGCAAACCTTCCTCTTTGTTCTGTTTGATGGAGTCATAGATTCTATGGCCAGATGAGAGCAGTGTTATCATCTAGCCTGACCTCCTGTATAGCCCAGGCTGTAGAACTTCCCCAGAATAATTCCTAGAGCAGAACTTGTAGAAAATATGGACAATGATTAATTACTCTCATCGTTAAAAACGTACACTTCATTTCCAGTCTGAGGGCAGGCCTACATTTACAGCACCACTGTAGTGCTTAGTGAAGATGCTACTACGCCGAGGGCATAGCAACTCCCATTGGCATAGGTACTCCACCTTATCAAGAGACGGTAGCTATGCTGGCAGGAGAAGCCCTCCTGGATTTTCCACACTCCTGAGTGACATCACGTAGTTCTATCAGCATTATTTGGGAGTGTAGACCAAGCCTGAATGTGTCGACCTTCAACTTCAAGCTATTGGATCAAGTTATACCTTTTTCTGCTAGATTGAAAAGCTCATTCTTAAATCTTTGTTCCCCACATAGCTACTTATAGACAGTAAGCAACTCAGTCCTTAACCTTTTCTTTGTTAAACTAAATAGATTGCGCTCCTTGAGTCTAGCAGTATATGATATGCGTTCTGATCCTTTATTCATGCTTGCAGCTCTTCTCTGAACCTTAACCCTAATTTATCTTCTTCAATTGTAGACACCAGAACCAGACACAGTGTTCCAGCAGCAGTCACATCAGTGCCAAATACAGAGGTCAAATAACCTCTCTACTCTTACTCGAGATTCCCCTGTTTATGCATCCCAGGATCGTATTAGCTCTTTTTGCCACAGCGTCATGCTGGAAGGTCCTGTTCAGCTGATTATCCACAATGACCCCCAATTTTCTTTCAGAGTCACTTCTTCTTAGGGCTCATCTACACTGGCAATGTTAAAGCTCTTACATGGCAGTGCTTTAATGTAGCTTGTGTAGTCGTGGCAGAGCACTGGGAGAGAGCTCTCCCAGCACTCTAAAAAAACCGCCTTCATGAGGGGCATAGCTACCACTGCTGGGACACCCCTGAGTGAGAAAGTTGCAACGCTGTAAAGTGCCAGTGTAGACAAGCCCTTAGATACAGTTCCCATCCAGTAACTGTGGCCTACATTCTTTGTTCCCAGGTGTATACATTTACCTTTAGCCATATTAAAATGAATATTGCTTGTTTGCAACCCATTTACCAAGTGATCTCAATCAGTCTGAATCAGTGACCTAGTCTCTTCATTTTTTGCACTCCTCCATTTTTTGTGTCAGCTGTAAACTTTATCAGTGTTGATTTTATGTTTTCTTCCAGGTCATTGGTAAGGGTGTTAGATAGTATAGGGACAAGCACTGATTCCTGTGGGAGCCTACCGGGAACAGACCTGTTCGATGACAATTCCCCACTTACACTTACTTTTTGAGACCTATCAGTTAGCCAGGTTTTAATCCATTTAATGTGTGCCATGTTAATTTTATATTCTTATTTTTAAATGCCTTGTAGAAGTCCAAGTATATTACATCAATACTATTATCTTTATTAACCAAACTTGTAATTTCATCAAAAAAATGCATCAAATTAGTTAGACAAGATCTATTTTCCATAAAACCATGTTGATTTGCATTAATTACATTACTCTTTTTTAGTTCTTTGTTAATCAAGTTCCATATCAGCCGTTCCATTATCTTGCCTGTGATCAATGTCAGACTAATCTCTGGATATCTAGATCTCTTCAAGGGGATTCTACTCTCCCCACATGCTGAGAACAATTTATGGAGAGCATAGACTAGATCTAACATGCAAATTGGAGAGAAGATTTTAACCCATAGATCTCGTGGACTGTAATAACCTTCATAGCCATTATGCATTAATCTGTTGGGTAAATACACGTTCAAAAGATTAATGTAATGTGGATTATTTACCCTTTTCAAAAGAGCCATTAGTATATGTGGTGTAAACTCCTATTCAACCACACTTTAAAAATGTACCTTTGATCCCAGAAACTAATAGCTCCATGGATTACATGTTATTTAACATATAATGCTTTGCAGCAATCCATAATGTACAACGTTAAGACAGAATGACGTGTTTTAAAAAGTTGTGATTGTGCATGAATAGTGGATGATTTTCAGGTTCGCATTCCAGCTATAAGAAAGCCCCCAAATCTTAACAGCTCCCCTTCGCCCCATCCTGAAACCTTCTTTCTTTCTTCATTGTGAACTCCAGACTTCCAAGAATTTGAGGTTTTTTTCCTTTTATGGTTGCATTAGAGATTCAAGAAATGAGTGATAAACCAGCTAACTGCAGTAAAGGCTGTGTGTGCTCATCGAAATACAGAACCGTGAATGACCTGGTTCCCGTCCCCAAACACCCCCTTGCAGTCTTCTGAGCACCCCCAGGCCCTAACACTGGGGTTACTGTTGCACTTCTCCTCTTGAGCCCTAAGGACTCTATGATAGGCAAAGTGCAAATAATCCGTAACAAAGGTCCAAAGCCATATCACCCCCAGTGCATTTAGTCCTTAGAATCCCACAACATTTAGCCTGTCAGTGTATCACATACCACACTTTATCATCTTCCACCACATCTGGGCTTGTCTTTGGTCCTCTTCTGCCAGGACAGCCACCCCAGCCCTTCTAGCCAGAGTGCAACCTGACTCCTGCTGCTGGGGAACCCCTCCTCAGCCTCTCTGCTGGGAATTCATCTTCATCAGGGGAGCATCCATCACTGGCTCTGTCCCATTGTCCTTTCAGCTCAGACAGGCCAACAGGTAGGTCTTCCACTCTTCTCCTGGCCCTCAGCCTCTCGCTTTCCAATATGGAGATATCAGCAGGTAAGACCTTCCACCGCTTCCCTGCCTTCAGCCCTCTGTGACTTGGACTTCAGCAAGCAACCCCTCTATTGCTCTTCTGCCTATAGTCCTCTCCAAGGGAGAGTTCAGGGAGGTTGGCCAGCACATACCTTTGCTATTTTTCTGCCTTCCCCAGGGACCTTCTACAGCTTCCTTCTGGTGTCTCCTCCCTCTCTGAGTTGCCTTGATATAGGCCTAGATGCAGCCTCACTCTTAATTGGCCAAACGGAGAGCATCTGTTCTGACATATGAGGTCTGGACCTGCTTCATCTGAAAAGGACCAATGACCCCCAGAAAAGAACCTGTTTATCTCTTGCATAATGGCCCTGTCACTCCATCAGTGCAAGACGACTGTAAAGTTGGCACATCTTGTCATCATGGACTTTCTTCAGTGTACAGGGAATGCCTGGGTGGTGCTTAGTATATGTGAGAGCTCTACAGTCTACACTACCCCAGGGATTTTCCAGGGGTGGAAAGATCTGGTCTGAGCATTGCTGCAGCATTGCAGGTACTCCTGGCTCCTCAAGCATCTTTTTGTGGCCATTGGTAGCCAAACACAATTTGGAGCAGCTATAGATTGTGCTGAGATCTGAACTGATCCCTGGCTTGTCTCAGAATAGGGGGAGTACAAAAGTGACGTTGATTAGATCCATAGTGTGCTACCAAATGACACAAATTGACACTGTAGGGCTGTTTCCACAAATATACGTGTGCTTACAGTTATCAGAGTGTGCATACAAATAGAGGATTTGTATGTGTAAATGGCTAGATAGAATGTTTCTGTATTTTTGAAAGTTATTCATATCTTCCCTTTTGTAAGTTTTCGGTACATATTTTATATTTTATAAAGCATTATTGATTATTTTAAGTTTCTAGACTTATTTTTTTTAATGTATTTGCGTGAAAACATATTGCAGTAGATGCTGGTACTCTTTTAGTTATGCTGTAAGACAGTTACATTATGCTCCTGAACTTTCAACAGCAATTGTTCAATGCTTCTTCCATTTTCTGATTTAATTATGACTTTATAGCTGTCTTTAGGCAGCAGTCACAGAAATAAGTCTCTTCAGGTTGCTCTGTTGTGTGGAGCTCCTTCTGCATTTGTATAATGAGCTTGGTTGACATCTGGCAATGACATAAAATAGACTTTTTGTCTCTACAGTTCAATGGAATTGTTGTGATAATAGGCATGAAGTTATGTAGCTCACTTCTTGCTTATGTGGCAGGCGGCCCATAGCATTATGAAAAAAAACAGGTGAAGTAAATTCTAGAGGTACCATTCATCTTCCAGCTTCATACCCAATCATTTCAGGCTGTGGTATTGCATGCATTTTTATCATGGAAACCTTCTCCAGCCTTTTCAGCTGCTGCCAGACCGAAATGCTTACCGACCATATTGCAATTTAAAATTCAAGTATGCTTTCAGCTTTCAGTAAAAAAGGATTTTGTACACAATAGAGGTATTTCTTACAACATTGCTTTATTTAATACCTCTTTGTTGCTATGAGGACTGAATTCAGTCGCTGGAGTCCCTATTCCTCTCAGTGCAAATTCTGTTCTTACACCTATTTAACTCCAGTGATTTCAAAGGAACTATTCCAGGCTCACACTGGAGAAACTGAGGTCAGAGTCTGGCCCCCCTTGTATGCCACTCCTAAATCTCTAAAGGGTATGCAGGCACAAGTCCATTGACCTAGATGGAATTCATCCACTTACTCTGGCGGGAACTTGGCCCACCGTATACAGGTTTTTCTCCCCTTGCTCAGATTTGTTTGGTTTCTAATTTTTAGCAGATTCGACTTTGATCTGTATAGTTTTTAGCCTACTGAGGATTACTGATCTCATACTGGGATTTGTCACAATCCATACAAGGCAACATTTTCAGCAGTGCCTAAACCCCAGATCCTAAAAGATATTATTATACACTTGACTCCCATTGATTTCAGTGGGGTTTAGGCACCTAAATATGTTTGAGGATCTGGGACTAAGTGATTCAGGAGCCTAAGTCCCACTGACTTTCAAAGACTAGACACTCCATATTCCCATTTATACTGAATGGGCCAGATTCTTCCACACCTACATACACTGTTTGAGTATCGTCACTGAAATCAGTGGTACTACTTTGAGCCAATGAAGATTTCCAAAGATGAGGCTAGATTTTCATTTAAACAAAAAACATTCTGATTACTTTAACAGCTGGTTAAACTAACCATTAAATTAGATGAAGTCATTAAGACAGCAACAAACACAGAATTTACCTTGAAACAGTGAAGAACCTGTCTGATAGTTCAGTAGTCTCCAATGTGACCTGAATTTTTTCAGTCTTAATCTGCCTCATGAAACTCACTTTCCAACTGGGAAGTAAAATGCTCTATCATTAAAATTGCTGTTCCCAGAGAGAGAGAGAGAGAGAGAGAGAGAACAATCTTCTTTACTGAACCAAAATACTGAAACAATGAAAGGGTGTTCTAAGGCCTCTTTGGAATTAATATTTTAATACATATTTCCTATCTGCTAAATATTTATTTGGGCTCTAATGAGTCACTGCTTTTTTTTATCTGTAATAACAACAACTCTTAGTATTACATAGGACTCAGCCTCTTAAAAGCTTTGTACAGACATTGATCCTCACAGTCACCCTGTGTAGATAATTGTTATCATAATTTCACAGATGGGGAGGTTGAGGCAAAGCAGTTTGCTGGTTCAGCCAAACTTGAAGAGGGAGTGAGTGGCAGAATTGTGTTTGGAACTCAGGAATTTTTGATTCCCATTGTCATGATCAGCCCACTGAGTATTCATGTCATATATATATATAAGTATAAAAGTCACCTTATTTTTAAATATGTACAAAGATGGACAGATCAGGCAGCTTTCCTTGAAAACCAGTACTTGCAAATAAGTCTTAATATATTACATTTGTTTTTAACCTTTCAATCAAAAAATATTCCTGCTTAACCACAATAGGGCAGATTCTGTCGGATTCTGATTAACAGCACAGTAGTTCTGGAAGAGGTATGGAGCCTACCCCCCTTGCGCAACCCCCACAATTGCAGTCCTTGCATTTCCCCTACCCCTACTCCCATGGGCACATGCACAGTATACTGTGGGTGTGATCCGAAGTCAGCTGAAGCTCAAGGAAGAATGGAGCTGGCCGCAAAGGAATTGGTGAGAGGGGAAGTCAGAGAGGAGGCCTGACAGTTGATAACCACCAGAGGCAAGAAGTCATGGCAGCATTCTGTGTGGTTGGAGACAGGTGAGGATAAGCAAACTGTGGCCACCAGAGAGAAGAGAAGCAGGAGGGATCCCACACAGCTAGCCATTTCAAATCAGTACCAGGACCTCAATGCAGAAACTATGGAAGATAACTCTGAGATCCTGCAGGTTCAAGGGAATGGAGAGAAGTATGGGAGACATGTGAATGGCAGTTTGGCCCAATCTGTAAGACAATCAGGCTTGCCGACAAAGAGTTCTTCAGACATCCAGGGAAGACATGTGATCTTTGTTGGCAATTCGTTACTCAGGAGAATTGAAAGGATATTCTGCAAGGGACAGACAGACAACAGGACAGTGTGCTGCTTTTCGAGAGCCAAGACATGAGACTTCACTCTAAGATTGCACAGGCTGCTGAGGTCTATGGGCAAGGATCCATTGGTGACGGTTCATATCAGCACTGATGACATTGTGTTGTGGAATATCTCACAGACAGATGACTTCAGGGAACTCTGAAACATACTGAAAAAGAAAAACGTCGAAGCAGGTTTTGATTTTGTGGAACATTGGTCCACTTCTCTGGGGAGAGAGGGTTATGTAGGTTGAATGGCCTCCACTTCAGTAGAGCGGGGACCAGTCTCCTTGGGGACAGGCTGGCTAGAGTAGACAGGAGGGGGTTAAACTAATAGCAAAGGGGGAAGGCAAGAAGAGGGAAGATATGAGCACTCAGCACAAAACTGAGATGTTGACAACAAAATTAACCAAGGAACTAAAGGACATGGAGAAGAAATTATTGAATTGCCTATACACTAATGCTTGTAGCCTGAATAACAAAGAAGAGGAATTGGAATTGTTCATTTAGGAGCATAAATTTGACCTAGTTGGTATTAATGAAACCTGGTGGGATGAGTCACACAATTGGAATGTTAAAATCAAGGGTTATAGCCTATTTAAGAAGGATCGAGTTGGCAGAAGGGGAGAGTGAGTGGCACTCTGTCAAAAATGGCATTACCTGTTTCCGAGTCATTGATCAGTCAGAAGAAAATGATCTTGAACGCTTATGGATCAATGTCCTAACAGATAAAGCACATATTTTGGTATTAGTTGGTGTCTGACCACCAAACCACACTAGGGAACAGGATGACCTCCTCCTTATGCACCTACTACAGTTTGTAGGAAAAAAAGCTGCGTGATCCTTGGGGGGGCTTCAGTTTGAATGACGTATGCTGGAGGTCTCATGCTGCCAGTACAAAAACTTCCTTGGAATTTCTAAACATTATAGATGACAATTTCCTAACTTAAAAAGTGTTGTAGCCAACATGGGGGAATTCTTTATTAGATCTTGTCCTAATAGATAAAAGGAACTGATCATAGAACATCGTGCAGGATATTTTAGGAGTGCCATCATTCAATATTGTAGCGATCATCACCTACTGAGAGCTAGACTCACGTTCACTGTGAAGGTGGAGAAAAAGGCACTGTGTAGGCGAACAGAAGGCACCAACCGATAGCTTTCGACGAGGCAGTCCTGAAGGAAAACATTTCTAGGGAAGATTGGAGCCTCCTGGACAACTGCAATGACCATTATGAGAACTTCAGTAAGAGACTGAAACAGTATGTGAAAGAGCTGAACGTAAAAGATCAAGAAGAGCTAGTGGAAGAATCTTGGAGAATACAACAACTTTATTGGAGAAAAGGAGGAAAATGAAAAGAAGTGATAGTGACAGGCTTGAGTACTCCCTTCTCTGCAAGCTCATACGAATAAAGTTGAAGGAAGACTTTGAGAAATTTCAAACCGAAAGTCTCCTAAAGGCTGCTGAAGATTGTAAAAGTCTCAAAAAATGCAAACGGGAACTGGCGTTGTACAGATCATCATTATTGGCTTTGAAGAACAGGGACAGAGAATCAGTAACCGATCAAACAGAGATGGAGGCAATTTTCAGGGATTTCTATACCCAGCTGTTTGCATCCCATATAGATGTCCCAGTGCCATCACTTCAACAAACCAATGAACACATAATACCAGTTCTCATTAGCCAAGTCCACCACAGAGTCCATCAAATGAAAGAGGGAAAGGCTCCAGGTAAGGACAGAAGTGCTTAAGGCAGGAGGTAAGGAACTTTGGAAAGCTCTCTCCCAAAGGTTCAGCCGCTACCTGGAAATCCAGAAGATACCGTTCAGTTGGAAAGAGTCCAATACCATCCTGTTGCATAAAAAGGTGATCAAGAAAATCTAAAGATCTGCCTGCTTTCACATATCTATAAATTGTTCACTAAAATAATAACATCAACTATCGCGAAACCTAGATGAACAGCAACCTAGAGAGCAGGCCAGCTTTTGAAGGAATTATAGCACGATAGACCACCTCTTCACTCTAAACCAGCTACTAGAGCATTCAAGGGAATATAGGTTCCCTTTGTGCATTGCCTTTGTGGACTGCAAGAAGGTGTTCGACAGCATAAAGACTGATGCCATTCTTGAAGCTCTTTCAGAACAGGGCATCAGCATGAAATATATCACATTACTAAAGACGTGAACTCTGGCTGCAGCATGGACATATCGCTGTTTGATACTTTGCTCCAAATCCTCATTGAGAAAGGTGTGAAACCAGGAGATACAGTTTCACCAAAATTATTCACAGCCTATCTTGAATTGGTTTTTCGATGAGCAGACTTGAAAGGTGGGGTTAATATCAATGGTGAGTGGCTAAACCATCTCAGGTTCGCAGATGATATAGTGCTGATAGCTGAAAATACAGCCCAGCTTGAGAGAATGCTTAAAGAACTGAACACAAAAAGTAGTCAAGTCGGATTAAAAATGAATCAGTCAAAAACGAAATACATGAGATCAGATGCTCTGCCAAGAACCCAAATAACTCTTGGAGGAGAACATATCCAAGAGGTTGATAAATATGTTTATTTGGGCCAGGAAGTCAACATACACCACAATCAGAAAGGCGAACTGTCGCACAGAAAAAAAGCTGGGTGGTACTCATTCAGTGACATCAAGGACATCCTCCAAGGAAAGATCAGCAAAACCACTTGTGCAAATCTTTTAAACTCGACCATGCTTCCAGCAATTATATGGCAGCGAAACATGGTCGCTGACAAAGATTGAAGAACAGCAACTGTCTGTCACACAGAGGGTGATGGAACGAACATTTTTGGGCATTTCATTCCGCGATCACATTCCCAGTGAAATAATTAGGCAGCAGTCTGGAGTGCGAGACATTGTTGAAAGCAGGCTCAGCAAAATGCTGTGGGCAGTACATGTGGCCCAACTCAGTGACGACAGATGGACTGCAGCTATATCCGAGTGGTATCCACAAGAACAAAAATGGCCACACGGTCGGCCTCCAAAGAGGTGGGATGATTTCCTTACAAGGAGATATGGACAAGCATGGGGAAGGATGGCCAGAGTGAGAGAAGATTGGATGACGTGTTGTAATCGGCTCAGTCTCAACTGATGAAGGACTGACAGTCTACGCAGTCAATGCAGGTACAAATGATCATGACTTGATCACATTTATACTGTGTAAGCAGACTAAAGTCCAGACCAGTAACATGCATACTTGGTGCTTTAATAGGGCCAATTTCACAAAGCTGAAAACAATTATAAGCCAGATCAGCTGGGAGGAACAATTTAATCAGAAAAATGTGAATGATAGTTGACAATCATTTAAGAACAACTTTCTAGATGCCCTAAAAGCCACAATCCCAGATTTGAGGAAGAAGATCGGATGGCTAAAAAACCAACCTGCTTTAGAGCTGTGGTGAAAGCAACTGTAATATGTATATAAAATATATATAGAAACAAATGGAAAAAAGGGGAAGTTAGTACTAATGAATATAAATCAGAAATTAGGAACTGTAGAAGAATGAAAAGGGAAGCCAAGGGACCCAAGGAGAAATCTATGGCTGGCAGAGTTAAGGACAGTAAGAAGGAGTTTTTAAAATATATTAGAAACAAAAGCAATCCTGACATTGGTATTGATACATTAGTAGATGGAAATGATAGAATTATCAATAGTAATGCAGAAAAGGCAGAAGTGTTCAATAAATATTTCTGTTCTGTACTTGGGGAAAAATAGATGATGGAGGTTCTTCATATGGTAATGAGACGCTTTCCATTCCACTAGTATTGGCTGGAGGATATTAAAAGAAGCTACTTAAGTTAGACATTTTTAAATCGGAAGGTCCAGATAACTGTCATCCAAAAGCTTCAAAAGAGCTGACTCAGAAGCTTGCTAGATCATTAATGTTGATGATCAATAAGTCTTGGAGCACTGGGGAAGTTCCAGAAGACTGGAAGAAAGCTAATGTGCCAATTTTTAAAAAGCGTAAATGGGATGACCTGGGCAATTATGGACCTGCCAGCCCAACTTCGATCACAGGCAAGATATGGAGCAGCTGATATGGGACTCAATTAATAAAGAACTAAAGGAGGGTAATGTAATTAATGCAAATCAATATAGGTTTATAGAAAATAGATCCTGTCATTAAAAAAAATCAAATTAGTTTGAGATTACAAGGTTTTGGTTGATAAGTTAATAGTATTGAGGTAATATACCTAGACTTTTGTAAGTCATTTGACTTGGTACCACATAACTTTTTGATGAAAAAGCTAGAACAATATGAAATTAACAACCCACACATTGCATGGATTAAAACTGGCTAACTGAAAGGTCTCAAAATGTAACTGTAAACAGGATGTGATGGAGTATTCATTCCATGTTTACCCTAAAAGGGTGAAGATAGGCTAAGAAGGGGGCCAGTTAACCAGACAGGCCACAGCTGAAGGGAATCAGGTGGCTTAAGTAGTCCCCTGACTGAATGAGGGAGTCCAGTTGAGGAGGAACAGGCTGGGCTGGATTTATAAAGGCAGGAAGCTGATAGCGGAGAGGGCTGCAGGGAAGTAATCTAAAGTCACTCCCTGGCAGAAGGGACGGGTGTTTGTAGGCTACCCGCCTGTACAGCCCCAGTTTCTCCCTGGGAGAAAGAAGTTGTGACGCTGGCAAACCCAGAGAAGGCCCCCAGAAGGTAAGGAAAGGCTCAGGGAAAGGCAGCAATGTTTAGGAGGGTGCAGACCTTGGCTGCTGATCTGAGGGTCTCTAAGCTGGTACCTGGAGTAGAGGGCAGGCTGGGTTTCTCTACCAGCCACTAGGAAAGTGGCACAGTCTGGGCAGTGGATGGGAAGACTGCCCTAGCCTGTTTATAAGATGAGACTTTGATACACCAGAAGGGGGAAAACACATACAGTGACCTGGCTGGAGGGCCAAGCCATGAAGAAGGTGCACCCAGAGTCACAGAGTCAGAGAGAAAGTGGCAGTAGGGTGTGCAGAGAGCAGCAAAAGGGGGCCCTGGATGAAGGTAATCCCTAGATGGACCAGGAGGAGGTGCCCTAGTGGTGAGTGGACCCTGTGACACAGGGAATCATCATCTAGTGGGGCTATTCCCAGTGGGGTCCAGCAGGGATTGGTTCTTGGCCCCACATTACCAATGACTTGGAAGAAAATGTAACATAAAATCAACACTTAAAAAGTTTGCAGATGACACACAAATTGGGGGAGTGCTAAAAATGAAGAGGCTAGGTCACTGATTCAGCGTGATCTAAATCACTTGGTAAACTGGGTGCAAGCAAATATGTGTTTTAATATGGCTAAATGTAAATGTATACATCTGGGAACAAAGAATCTAGGCCATACTTGCAGGATGGGGAAATCTAACTTGGGAAGCAGTGACTCTGAAAAAGATTTGGAGGTCATGGTTGATAATCATCTGAATGAGTTCCAGTGTGATGCTGTGGCCAAAAGAGCTAATGCAACCCTGGGATGCATAAACAGGGGGGTCTCAATTAGGAGTAGAGAGGTTATTATACCTCTGTATTTGGCACTGGTGTGACCACTTCTAGAATACTGTGTCCAGTTTTGGTGCCCATAATTCAAGAAAGATGTTGATAAATTGGAAAGGGTTCAGAAAAGAGTCACAAGAATAATGAAAGGATTAGAGGACATGCTTTTATAGCAATAAGCTAATTAAATATTTAAATCCAGAAGTACCTACATGGGGAACAAATATTTAAGAATGGGTTCTTCAGTATAGCTAAAAAAGGTATAACACAATCCAATGGCTGAAGTTAAAGGTAGACAAATTCAGATTGGAAATCGGGCATACATTTTTAACCTTGGTAAATTGTTCCAGTGGTTAATTACTCCCAAGGATTGTGGTGGATTCTCCATCACTAACCATTTTAAAACCAAGATTAGCTGTTTTTCTAAAAGATCTGCTCTGTGAATTATTTAGGGGATTATTTATGGTGTGTGGTATACGGGATGTCAGACTAGATGATCACAATGGTCCCTTCTGGCCTTAAAATCTATGAAGTTAATACAGTTCTTTCCATGGACTTCAGTGGTCTTTGGATCAAGTTCCAGATGGTTTTGGGCCATGTGTACTCCACACCCCAATCCCCGAAGCAGGACTGGTGTGCCTGGGGACTCTCTAAAGCAGTGTAGTAATGGACACACTCCCCTGGGCTATCAGGCTATTGCATATTCTCCTAGGTCAGTGTGGCTCTGCACTGGCCCTGACCTTGAGCTGTGTCTAAGTGGCTTGATCAAACCCTATTTCATTTTTATTATTCTGTGCCGTCACTGTTGTAATTACCATTCTAGTAAAGGTTTTAGTTGCTTTTATGGCATCTTTTTCCCAACTCATGTTGTACAGTCTTTAACTCTGCAGTGGGACTCTTCACAGAATAAGGTACTGTATTCCTCAGTGCAAGGGTGGCGCTTTGTGGTTTTAGCCTTGGGATGAGCTGAACAGACTCCATCCCATACTAGGTGGAAAGAGGGTTAAAAGCCTGTGCCTGGGCAAGGGAGTAACAAGTGTGAGCCTTCACATCTTGGATTGCAGAGAAACCCAGCCTAGGTGGGAGGCAGGAGGCCCCATCCTGATGATGATTTTCCCTTTCAGGAAGAAAGAATCTGTCATTGAACTGCAAATGGGCAGACTGTCATTGAGTAAGGTATTACTGATAGATGCTGGCAGCAGAAGCCTTATGCACAGATGACAAACCAGCTGCAAGAGGCTTGCTTTTAGCTTGTGGCAGCTGGACAATAAGCATGGGTCATCTATTTTCTACTGAGGCTGGATGGGGAACTGGTCATGCTGTAACATTCAAAAACTAAGATGTGTTAAACTGACAAGATATGCACACAGAAACACTGTGCTGCAGCTTGTGTGTGCAGAGAAACAGCCTAGACTAAGTAGATGTGAGAAATATATTTCAAATTAGGTTCCTTTAGGTTTGCATTCATCAGATTATTCACTGTATGTCTGTGGTATTCTTCAAGCGCTTTGGGTCTTAAGGGAAGATAGAATAGTCTGAGTAGCAGTGAGCAGAGGTATAGAGTAAGGAGTTACGTGATCTCAGTATAGCCATGTCTTGACATTTGTGAGGAGTTCTTTAGTATGTAGTATGGCAGCATTATGACCTTAGTAAGCTGCCAGTGGACAGGAAAGTACTCTTGAAAAATTGTACAGACCTTCACCAGACTCTGACACATGGGGAATGTTCGGATGTCAATGATAAAGACCTCTACGTCAAACTGGACAACATTTGTCACATTTTGCCATATGGGAAGCACTCTACAAGTTCTCCAGTTCATTCATGGTGCAGAGCTGAATGTGTGAGTAGCTTTGAGGTTTCTGCTCATGCTGCGAGTCACAATCGCGAGTGGTGAGCGCAGCTTTTCAGATCTCACGTTCATTAAAATGTATCTTCAGTTGACAATGGCCAATGAAAGACTGACATCGCTTACTATTTTATTGCTTGAATATGCCATTGGCCAGTCTTTGGATCTCTCTGACGCTGTGCTTCAGTTCATGAGGGCAAAGGCAAGAAAAGCGATCTTTTGAACTAAAGGACATCTGCAGGCTGTCACCCGCTGTAACACTATTTAGTACTGGTCCATCTGATGTTGGTGCACCATTCAATTTTTTGATGTGAGTACATTTCAGTTATTCTTTACATTAAAAAGTTTCTATAAGCTTAGAGGAAATGAATTTTTTTATTTGCTTATATATAGTGTGAGTAAATACAGATTTACAGCTCCTAGCATGCAAGTTTATCATCTTATATGACAGAGATAAATCTTTTTGCATGCAAATTGTGCATCCAAGTCATGAAATGGGCTACAAATGCAATATAAAATAAGTTATTCAGAAATTTTAACAAATGAAGGGGCGGCGCCAAAGACGCTCCTTGCCTGGGGTGCTATTTGGTGTAAAGCCAACCCTGAGGCTATCTCACTTTCCCAGTACACTCATCAGTCCTTTCAGACTATATTGTTTCACCTTGAGGCATCTTAGTTTCCAGTACATCCCTTGGCCTGCGCCCCTTCCAGAAGCCCCCATTGGTCTGGAGCAGCGAACCGCGGCCAGAGGGAGCCGCAATCGGCCAGACCTGCGGATGCAGCAGGTAAACAAACTGGCCTGGCCCACCGGGGGCTTTCCCTACACAAGCGACCTCCCAAGTTTGGAAACACTGCTCTAGAGCCATCAGTATATACATTTATACATTTGCCATGTATAAACTCATACATCTCAGTTGTCATATTTGACAGTCCTGCTCTTCCCTTTCTTTTATTGTATAATTCCAAATCCACACCTCCAGTGATAGTTTGATTTCCCATAATTAAAGATTTTAATTTCTTCCAGCCTTCCTTTTCACCCAAGTCGTTTACCAACCTTTTGACCATGTTAGCCTATATGAGTTTGTGGCACCCAGTTAGCTCTTGTGTACTTAATTCCCAACTGTCCTCATATATTCACATAATGCTCTTACATTTTACTATTTCAATTAACTGCAGCCCAAAATTTAAAATCTAACAATTTCATCCTTAAATTTATAGACATTTCTCCAGTTGCTACCTGCAGCACACACAATGGAGTCATAATACTCACACCTCATGTGATTCACAGAGTTTGGGTATGGATCAACTCTGATTTTTTTAGTGTTGATTTAGAAGCTGAATTAGAGGCTTGGCATCCATAATCTATAACTGGTCTTATTAATGCCCTATGCAGCATCAACAGTGTGTTCTCATCTGCACCCCATTTGTTCCCAGCAATACTTTTAAGCAGATTCATCCCATCTTTACACTGAGTCTTGATATTATCTATATGACCCTTCAAAGTTAGTTTGTTACTGAACTCAACTCTTAAGAATGTAAAATTCTCAACTACCTGTATTTTTTCTATAGAGATATAGGTCCTAATCTTCCTTTTTGTGAAGATCATTCCCTCTGTTTTATCTAGTGAGAACTTCAACCCCAAGTAGCTTCTCATTCTGAAATCCCCCTGAGCATTTCATTGGTTCTCTCCGCAGCCATCGTAAGTCTTCTATGTTTGGCCCGTATAGCACCATTGTCTGCAAATAGAGTAATATGTATTCCTGCCCATACACTCTCTGGGAGATCATTAATCAGAATGTTTAACGGGGGTGGGCTGATATTCTCCCCTGTGGAGTACCATTAGTAAGTTTATAAATATTTGACAACACCGCCCTCACCCTGACTTATATGGTTTTGTTACTTAAGAAGTCTCTTATCGACCAGAACAGTCTTCCTCTTATTCCAGTTGTGACTAGTTTACAAAGCAAACCTTCTCTCCATACTCTTCTTTCCCGTGTCCAAAAAGACAGCTATTAAACGCTGTTTTAGGGTGTTTTTTTGGTATTTCTGTTTCTAGTCTTATGATATAATCACTGTGCATCTTCCTTTCCTGAAACCACTTTATACACAGTTGCTAATTTCATTTTTGCAAGTATGCTACTCATCTCTCATTTATCATTCTTTCCATAATTTTGCCCACATACATTGTAAGGGCAGTAAGTCTATATGCATCAGGTCTTGTGTGTAATTCACCAGGTTTTCCAACTGGTATAACTATCGCTTGCTTCCGTTCTGCAGGTAGTATTCCTTTCCTCATATATTTTATATAATTTCAGTAAAACTCAAACTACCTTCCAGTTGGTGCTTAACATTGCATTACATATGCAGGCTTTACCTGGGGCTATATTTTTACTTTTGTCTACAGCTTTTTTGAGTTCCCGCATGCTAAAATTTTCATTCAGAACTCCATCTTTGTATTCGACCCAGCCATATAAGAGCTCAGTTTCCTTCAGCAAACATTGGTTTTTGTTTACAAAACTCTTTACCTTGATTTGTGTCACTACTAACTTTTTGGAACTCTTTTGCTAAAATGTTCGGTTTTCCTAAGTTAGAACTTTCAACTTTATCGTTTACTGTAAAACCAGGTGTAAATTTGTTTTTACTCTGGATCCCATTCATTCTTTTAACTTGTTTGTATGTCTCTGAAACCTGGGAATCTTTGGTCATTTTCCCACAATACTTTCTCCAGCTCTTTTTTTAATTATTCCTTGTTCCATTGCTTTACATCTTTTATAGTTCGTTAAGTCCTTGCTATTCATTGTGCTTTTTGCTTGTTTGTATGCCTTACTTCTTTCCTTAATTGCTGCTTTACACCAGGGAACTGGAATTCTCAGTTCATGGCAATTCAGTGTCTTACATATAGTTACATTGGCTGCTGCTGCAACTCCCTTTATTATAATATCATGAAATTCCTGTAGATGATACAACTGGTACTTAGATACTCAGCACATTTACTCTTAAAGAGTCCCCAGTTTGCTTTTCTAAGGCTCTAGGTAGGAATTCTATCACTGTTTTCAACATTACCTTGGCCTTGGTATGTAATTAGCATAGGGAAGTGATTACTTCCCTTACATCATCTTTATAGATTTCTCAGCTGCATTAACTTGCTATATTGGTTGTTTCAGTTCCCAGATCTAGATATGATAAGGTTCTATACACCAAATTAAACTTAGCAGGTGCACTAGTATTGAGCAATACCCGGTTGTGCATGTCAATGAACTGTTCCAGGCATTTGCCATTCTAATCAATTTTCCTGCTTCCCCATAATTCATTCTGGCTATTAAGATCACCACAAATAATATATTGGCATCTGACGAAGTGGGTATTCACCCACGAAAGCTCATGCTTCAAAACGTCTGTTAGTCTGTAAGGTGCCACAGGACTCTTTGCTGCTTTTACAGATCCATACTAACACGGCTACCCCTCTGAGATTGGCTTTTGACACCCTTAGCTAAATTTTCCAATTCTAGATTTGTCTAGGCATTTATATGAGTTGTAAATGTTATAGATTCATATAAAGGTGCTGTTATTCTGCAGAGGAATCTTTATAATATACTCAAAATTTTAGTTCTCTACATCTATGTCAATGTAACTAAGACCTTCCTTTATAAATATACAGATCCTTCCCCCTCTAATTATTTCTCTGTTATTCTGATTACATCATATCCTTGAAGTCTAAACGTAAGTTCTCACTAACCACATTTCTTGTACACGTCAGGGTTGTTTTCCATTTCAAAAACAGTTGTCTTTAATTTGATCATGTGCTGTTAAACTATGTGCATTCCAGCAAAACTGTTAGAACCATGTTATTTAACTACATTATTACCTGCATTTAAAATTGCATGAGTTCAGTCTATTGAGATATTGTCTATATGCAAATAGCCCCATTTTTTGCTACAAACTTTCTCTCTTTATACTAATTCCCAGTTTATTCCCCAGCGGGGATTCATCATTTATTGGGTGCAGGTGCCTGAATTGAGCTCTCTCAATCTCATTAAGCCTTTTCTTACTAGTACAGGGTGTACAACCCATCACGCAGATTATAACGTGTATATGTTTTCAACAGCAGTCTGCAGACTTTTGCCTTATAACATTTATGTCTGAACCCACCTTTCTGAGTCACTGCTCAAGACTGTGGAACATTGTCATTACTCAATAGATAACGGAGAGGATTTCACTAATCACTTTTTTTTTTTTTTAAACAAACAGCCCATCCTGCAGATGAGGTTTCGAAAGCCAGACTTTATGTACTGTATGTTTAATGAGTACAACTAAAACAACTGCTTTGGTTCTTTCTGCGATGGTATCAAGCTTGTACTCTGGGTTGGCTGTCAACACCACCATGGATCTCCAATAGCTGACAATTAAACTCTGCTGTCTGGAGGAAAGAAAATGGATTTGAAATTTCAAAATGAGGGATATTTCTAATACAGTTTTCCCAATTTAATTTTGTATGTAATCATGATGCAGGCCGTCTCCAGCTGTAATGCCTAATGCCATGCTACTTCATGCTGGTTTTACCTAAAAACTGATTGTTAGTAAAGGCTTGAGACCAGATTGAGAACATTTGCATTTTTTCCTTGTAAACCCATACAGTAGTAATGAAAGAACGCATCAGACCATCATCAAAGTGTCATTATCGTGCTTAAATGCCTTATGATGCCAGTAATATCCTAATTACATACGGTACTAAAATAAGCCATCATGTAATGTTTGTATCTTCACTACTTCTTGTTTTGCCTGGCAGTATGGAAGTAGGCATGTAGCATTTTAAACTTCACATGTGTATTTCCAGATTATAGGAGCCTTCTGTTTTCAGATGTAAAACAAAGAGCCAACTTCCTTAAGACTAGTCTATCCTGTAATGATGCAGAAACTATCTTAAAATAGACACAGACCTATATTTTACAAGAGAAGAAACTGCAGAGATGTCTCCTCTGGAGTGTGCTGCCAATGACTTTGACCTATTATAAGGTTGTTAGTCCCAAGTCTCTGTGCAGAAACGGTCAGAGGCCCCAGAAATCTTACCAAATTGCACAGGGTTTTGTGAGACACTCACCTGTCCATTAGTACTGAATTGAGTTTGTCCAACATATTTCATTAAGGATTAGCTCGCTACTGTCCAGTGGTAAAAATGTGAACCCAGTTTCAAAGCAGCCAATCAGCTACTAGTGAAACATTTTTCTTTTGAAGCACACCGTATTTGTATTCATTTATTGACTTCTCTTTTTAGCCTGCAGTATATTTTCTGGCTTCTGATCTATTACAATGGTGCCAAGGTTTTAACAAGTACATAAATATCAAAACCACAGCACCAAAATTATAGCTGGAGTTCAGTATGCACTATTTTAGCCCAGCCTTGTTATCTCAAATTTGTAAAGGATGTAGAACAAAGAGAACTTCCCACTCCCAAACACACACACACACGTGTGTGTGTGTGTGTGTGTGTGTACACAAATGTCATTGTGGTAGACAGTAGCATTTTGTAATGTATGAGTGACTTTTTTTTAAATGATCAAAGTCAGAACAGAGACATCTGCAAATGCATTCCTGCTTATTAGACATGGTAAGTATCACATCTTAATTCACCTTCTTATTAGTACATCCAGTTTACAGGACATTGTATTCATAGCCAAATTCGTTAGCAGCCAGATTGAAAATACACTGATTTTCCTCCTCTCCTTCCCCCATTTTTTTGGAAACTAAACTTTTCAGATATTCATTTCTTTTTATGAACGTGGTGCCCTTACTGACAAGGATAATGAAAATTCACATATTGGGGGAATAACTCTGAAACCAATGAAAATTACTTTCTTTCCCAAGATTTCTGTGAAATTTGACCCTTTGTTTAAAAATTAATTAAGTCTCTACTGTTTTTGGTTGCACATGTAGCCTTTATTTTATAAATATGGTTGCATCTCACGACACAGTGATTGAAACAATAGCACCTGAGAAGCACAAATGTCCATATCCATCTTAAGGGAGTATTAATTCTATTGCCATGTATATAGTGCCACTGGAGTGCAAAGTGAAACTTGTAATCTAAATGAGACTGAAAACAATAGAAAAATAGATCATGATAGTAGGGAAGTTGGGGGCAGAAATTTGGAAACTAAATAAATTTTACATTGAAAATCTAAATTTGAACCTCAATGCTAAATTATTATTAAAAAACCACTTAAGATTAAAGTTGGTGTCATTTTCGACACCCACACAAGTTCTCATGTTGTAGTAGCTCACCTATAGCATCTGGTTTAAAATATTTAGCTGGCTTTTCTATCTCCTATTATGCACCACCTTGCATCCTGACTGTGGGCAACATAGGTGCTGGAACTGGGCGTGCTGGGGGTGCTGCTGCACCCCCTGGCTTGAAGTGATTTCCACCATATCCAGGGTTTACAGTTTGGTTCAATGACTCTCAGCACCCCTACTATATACATTTTTCCAGCACCCTCAAGTACTGCTGGTGTTTTCAGGGATGATAAAGGACAGTGGCATTGATTTCAGTGACATCCCTGCATAATCCTCCATCATAAGTTATGCTTTGATGCACTGAGTTTGTTCCCTAGGACAAACTTTTGAAGGTAAAATTTGTGTCTTCTCAAAGTTGAAGAGTCTCAGTGTTTCAGTGACAATGATGGAGTATCCAGCTGTGTTTCACTCTTCGGATAATCTGTATATAAAGATAATCTGTGTGAATAACTAGACTATATACTGTAGGTTGCACACTTACTCAGCTTCAGGTCCTGAATTATTAATTGGTTTACATAGGATACTTTTGTGACAAACATGGAAATTTCTTGCAATATTTTTTGGAGATCTTACTGTATTAAGCAGCAAAGAATCCTGTGGCACCCTATAGACTAACAGACGTTTTGGAGCATGAGCTTTCGTGGGTGAATACGCATCAGTTGCATCTGACGAAGTGGGTATTCACCCACGAAAGCTCATGCTCCAAAACATCTGTTAGTCTATAAGGTGCCACAGGATTCTTTACTGCTTTTACAGATCCAGACTAACACGGCTACCCCTCTGATACTTTACTGTATTAAATTTACATATGATTGTGGGCCAGGGATTGTATGAAATTCCATGAGTGAAGGTCACCAGGACCTAAAAAGTGTGTGTGTGTGTGTGTGTGTGTGTGTGTGTGTGGCGTGATTAGGCAAATTCACTCAGTTTGTAACACATCCTGAGAGATACTGCCATCTGGGGAGACTGGTTCAAACTGAATGCTTCAGAGACCAACAGACAAAGAAAAGACTTTTAGCTAAATAGTCTGAGTTCAAATTGCTTTCTGATCCATCAGACAGAGGATCTTCTTTCTTAGAGTGACCTGAATCCTTCCTGGGAAGCACTGGAAGAGGTTTGGCCTACTGAAGCCACATAAGACTGATCGGTGACCTCTCAAAGGCTTGTAGCAAGCATATAGGTTCTTCTGTTGTTTGTAATGTTTTCTTTCTAATGGTTTCACCTTAAGAATAAATGTGCTTGCTTAGAAAGAGCTTTGTGGTAATTTATAACAGGAGGCCATTGCATTGTTCATAGCCTTCAAAGAGTAAGCCAAGTGCAGATGTCGACCTGGTTAGGCAGTCTGACTTGCTGGGAATAACATAATATAAGAAAGGAACTGTGGAGCTGGAAAAATCCAGGTCAGCTGGAAGAGGAGCCTAGGTCTCTGCCCAAGAGAGGTGATGGCGAAGGAGCTGGAAGCCTAGACTGGGTGCCCTTGATGAACCATGGAGGAGGAATACAGATGCAGTTGCCCTGAATTGTGACACCTGTATCTTCATTGGACTCCTCCTTGTTTCCTGAATTTAGAGGAGGTAGACTCAGTGCAAAATCCCTAATTCACACTGATGACATGGGAGACTTCATTAATCATCCAAGTTTACGAATTAAGGGTGAAAAGCACCCCTGTGCAGAGATCCAGCACAGAGCCTGTGCACCACTTAAGTCTTTGTTTCAACTGGTGCATTGACTTCATGCTGGCCCACTGCATAGGGTGCATTTCACCCCTAAATGTGAAACAATAAAAAGGATCAAGTCTAGCTCATCACCAAATGTACTTTGTTAATGTACTTGGATAAGTGTAGTTGAGTTTTAATTATTTATAATAACATCTTCTAGCCTGTCAATAAACATACCGTCCGTCGTAGGTTTTCTAAAAGTAATGAAGTCCTTGAAATGAGACTTTACTCCTAAACTAATTACATCTGTGCCAAGAAGTGGAATGAAGGCACTAGGGTTTTGGGTGTGATTTTTAAAAAATGTGTGTGGATTAGCAAAGTGAGAATTTAATGAGCTGTCATTTATAGAGGTAGCATCTGAACAGTCTTTTCACCATAATTTACACCTCCCTCCCTCCCCCCCCCCCCCCAAAAAAAAACCCCAACAACAACCCTGGGCACATTTTGCTTGCCCTCAGCTAAAGACTTTCAACTCAGTAATATGTTTCCTATGGAATTGAAATTTAACAGTACTTTAAATGTGGTCTTCCTACTGCATCATTTTGTGCCAGAATAACTACTATTGATTTATGCCCTCTTTGTATAAAATAGTTTTCTATCATGGGCCAGAGTCTCAGCTAAAATGGTGTAGCTCTATTGACTTCGATGGAGATACTCTGGTTTGCCCCTGTTCAGAGGCAGAATGGCGCAGTCGTTAAAGGTACTAGCCAACAATTTGAAGGACCAGAGTTCAGTTTCCTGGTCTATCAGAGACTTCCTGTTTACTCTTGATCAAGTCAGATCCCATCAGTAAAATGGGGATACTAGTACCATCAATAACTATATTAATGATTGTGAGGTGCTCACATACTATGGTGATGGGGTGCCATCTAAGTAAGTACTTAAGGTAGACTGAGGATATGACCCAAGCTTACAAGACATGGGACATATTCTTTAGTAGTATTCTACGTTGTACTGTGGTATTTAGGAGCCGTTTGTATAGGAGCATAGGCATTGCCATACTGGCTCTGAGCAGTGGTCTCTTTACCCTGGGAGCCTGCCACTAAGAGTAGTCCTCACTAGTGCTTCAGAAGAAGGTGTAAGACACCCCATATAGAACGATTTTGCCCTTAAAGGAAGTTTTTTCCTCATTCCCCATTAGTTACTGGCTGACTGAAGCATATATACCCCTTATACATTTTTATCCTGTCTACTGTAACCACTGACATTCTCATTATCTATATACATGTCTAATCCTGTTTACTGAATAGTATTACGTTCATGACCTGAATGACCTCTTGTGTCACAAATTAACAGTGTGTTGGGTTAAAAAAAATACTTCCCTTTGTTAGTTTTGAGGCCCCGCTACTAAATTAAATTACATCTCTCCTGAGAGAAGGTAAAACATGATTTCCTTATTCCTTTTTTCCATGACCTAAAAAGTTCAAATATTTTGTTTCTGTCTGTCTAAAGGTTTAGTGCTGATGATCATCACCATAGTATCTGAGTGCCATGTGGAAATCATTCTATGCCTTTGACCTAGAGTTGCCAATGTTGGCTGGATGTATTCCTGGAGATTTCATCATGACATAATCTTTAATTAATTCATGGAGACTCCAGGACAATCCTGGAGAGTTGGCAACCCTCCTCTGACCATCATCATTCATAGATTCGTGTAGTTTAAGGCCAGAAGGGACCATTAGATCATCTAGTCTGACCTCCCGTATATCACAGGCAGGGCCGTCCTTACCCGTATGTGTCATATGCAGCTGCGTATGACACCAGCCCCTGCTCTGCCTCTTCCCCATAACCCCCACCCCTGCTCTGCCCCAACCCTGCCCCCACTCCACCCCTTCCTCAAAGCCCCCGCCTCTTCCTGCCCCCACTCCACCCCTTCCCCTGAGGACTGAAGCAGGGGTCGGATACCCTGCACTCACTGAATTCTCCCCTGCCCCCTAATCCCCAAGGCTGGGAGCTAGGGAAGCAGAGCGGAGTGGGCTGGGGCCAGGTCACGCCACTGCCTGCCGCCCTGTGAATGCGGGGTCGAGCCTGAGTACAGGCCCTTCAGTTTCACCCACTTACCTCAGAATTCAGCCTAGTCTTGATCTGAAGACATCAAGAAATGGAGACTCTACCACTTCCCTTGGTAGTTTGTTCCAATGGTGAATCACCCTAGCTTTTAAAAAAATAATAATTGTGCCTTATTTCCAACTTCAGTTTGTCTGGCTTCAGCTTTCAGCCACTGGTTTTCGTTATATCTTTCTTCACCGGGTTAAGGAGCCATTTAGTTCCTTGTCCCCATGAAGGTGCTTATACACTGTAGTCAAGTCACCTCTTAATTTTTTTGATAAGCTAAACAGAATGAGCTCTTTAAATTTCTCACTATAAGGAATTTTCTCCAGCCCTTGAATCATTTTTGTAGCTCTTCTCTATATTCTCTTCAATTTGCAACGTCCTTTTTAAAATGTGGACACCAGAACTTCACCCAGTATTCTAGCATCTGTTTCACCAAGGTCGTGTATGGAAGGTCATCTCCCTACTCCTACTCACTACTCCCCTATTTCTATATCCATGGATCATATTAGCCTTTTTTGCCACAGCATCGCAGTGGGAGCTCATGTTAAATTGTTTGTCCGCTATGACCCCTACATCCTTTGCTGAGTCACTGCTTTCCAGGATGCTGTAGGACTGGTCTGCATCCTTTGTTGCTAGATGTATAACTTTGCATGTGGCTGCACTAAGACACATTTTGTGTGAATAGGCCCAGACTACCAAGCAATCTAGATCGATCTACATGACTGCGCCACCCTCATCATTATTTACCACTCTGCCAGCGTTTATGCCGTCTTCAAATTTTATCAGCATTGACTTTTTATTTAACTTCTAGATCATTGGCGAAAACACTGAATAGCTTTGGACCTAGTCCGATTTCTGCGTAAACCCACTAGAAACAAACTCATTGAATGATGATTCGCCATTGACAACTACTTTGTCAGTTAGCCAGTTTTCAATCCATTTAACATGTGATTTATTGGTATTGTTTAGCACCAATTTTTTTTTTAAATCAGAGACAGAACTGTAGTATCTGAGTGCCATGTTTTTTCAATGCTGTTGTGCAATTTTCTTTGCCTCTTTTTGGATCCTTTTGTTGTGTTTTCTGTTTCTTAGTCCATTCCTAATCTTTCGCGGCACTTTAACACTCACTCATGACTACTTAGTAACTGCACTGTTATATCCATGATCTCCTAAGGTGGAAATACAATACAAAATGACACATAACTGCACCTGCTATGTTAGTGATCATGTGATATATAGTTTAAAACACACACACATAGATTTTAAAATACTTAATGAACAAAAAATGCCTCCGTGATTGACACCCTCCTCTGGAAACAGAAGGTTGTATACCTCCTCTTCTGGGAACAACAGATTGTCTGGCATCATATATGATGTATGCCCGTCTGCACCATATAAGGCCATCCCTGTGCTCTGTCTGTCTTTTTCTATTTTTCTGAGCCAGCAGGTTATTAAAAATCACCACAATTCTGCACTTGAGAGTACCCCTTTAATGCTGTTTGTAAGCTTTAGCCTCTATGATTTTTTCTGGTCCCCAATCTCAATACATAAACACATTTATTGAACGGTCTGAGTCCCTTCTCAACCCATAAACCTAATTTATTCCAGTCACTTTTGAATGTGTTTGCTCTCTTCCTTTGAAGGATGGCAATACCTATGTGCCTTTTGTCCCCAGTTTCAAATGGCAGCATGTTTAACTATATTGTTCAAGTGTCAGGGTCTGCTTGAGTTTCCTCATCCTTTTCCTCATATGGGTGGTTGCTTCTTTCATAGCTGAAAACATTCTTAATGTGTTTTCACTCCCTCTTTTGATTTTATTCCAAGTATTATTAATTCAGGTTTTTCTTTACCTCTAATTTTGAGTAGATGTTCTTGTCATCTACTCCTTAAGTGAGATTTAATTGTTCAATAGATGGTTTCTTTCCCTGGATCATACTGAAAACCCCCTTAATCAAACAAGTAGGTTTCTTTCATTATTTTTACTATTATGCCTACTGCATTCATTACAAACTGGCAGCCACAAGCTTTGTGCATAAAATATTTTCCCCTTTAATACTCTCTCCCCTCGGAAGTTTATTTTTCTTTCAGAACAGGGGATAAATTAAATGCATAGCTGCTATTAATGGGAGCTGCAAATGTAAATCTCCCATGGGTCTAAAAGGAGAGTAGACCCCTGTGTCTTCATCTAATATCTCGTCCTATTGAATTTTGCTCTGTACTTTTCTCCTATTGGATTTGAGATTCCATTCCTCTTGCCCCCCCGAAAAAAAACCAACAAAAAACCAACAAACAAAAACCAAAACAACAAAAAGCAACTAGGAATTATGGGACACGGCAAGTTACAGTATATTGACCAGATATCAAAATCCATATTGAAACATGGATAAGCTAGAACTAGAAAGTGTAACATACAGACATTCACTAAGGACAGGTGCTGAAGGCAGGCCATGCCATACATAATTAGATGAAACATAAATAAAGTGGTAACATGATTTGTTTTCCCAGTTACTTCATGATATGGCCTGGAAACACTGGGTGACTCTTCTCACGTATACCATCTTATGGCAATAGGGATGGATCTCTTGATGATTACCTGCTCTGTTCATTCCCTCTGAGGCACCTGGCATTGGCCTCTGTCAGAAGACAGGATACTGGGCTAGATGGACCTTTGGTCTGACCCAGTATGGCCATTCTTATGTACAACATGAAACTGACCTGATTTCAGTGGTATCATTCCTGATCTGAAATGATGAAAGGGAGAGGAAAATTTGGGCTTATTTTGGGAGGTGACACACAGCAATCCCATTGAGTAAAATGAAGCTACTGGGCCTCCTGTATGAAGTCTCCAATTATAACCTTGTGTATCTCTTAGCATAACTCATGCTACCACCATCTGATCAATTAGTATTTATCGTGGAATGGATATATTCTGTGCTATCAGTGTTTCTTGTGGGCAGAATGGGAGAAAGAACCATGAAGGAAAGAGAAATCCAAGGGAATGTAGCCATTTGGTATAATACAGGTGGCTGTATTGTGGAGGATACCTGGATTTAATATAAAGGGATAGTGGTTCTTAGGGTATATCTACACTAGCAATGCTAGAGCTGCACAGCTGCAGTTCTGGAACTGTGCTGCTTAAAGTGCTGTTGTGTAGACACTTACTACAGCAATGGAAGGGGGTCTTCCATTTGCGACAGTCTCCGAGAGGCGCTAGCTAGGTTGGTGGAAGAATTCTTCCATCGACCTAGCAGTGTCTACACCAGGGCTTCGGTCAGCTTAATTACATTGCACAGGGAGTGAATTTTTTCCAAGCCTTGAGCTAGGTAGTTAAGCTGACCTAACTTTGTAGTGCAGACCAGCCCTTAGTTAGTAAGCATCACCACGTGAGGAGTGCACTGACATACTTTAGTATAGTAAACATTCTACTTTTTTAAATAAACAGACAGGACAGATTAAAGGGATATAAGGTAGTTATTGTACTTTTTAAAATGTATGAAAACTGCATAACTGGTTATTTTTGTATTTTAAAATAAAAGCTAGAACCGTATGTTTAGAGAAAATTACATGTGAGCATAGTATAAAACGCACTGTCGGCTTGAACCAGCTCCCGAGTATGGCAAAACTCCACTGACTTCATTAGAGCAGGATCAATCCATAAGTGCTGACTTTCTATGAAGGCATTATTCTTATTACTACTTGGCTGTTTATTCATTTTCATAGCATCCTAACAGGCACTTTACAGCTAAGAGAATGTTTCTACCCTAAAGAGATTGATTTCTGTGAGACTATAGTGTCATGGTTTTTATTTTGTCTATTGGGCTAAAGTCTATCCTGCAGCTTCCAGGGAAATCTCTGGGTCAAACTTAACAATGACTTTAACGTTGGAGTGAGATATACATCGGCTATTAATTGTTTATAAAATAGGTGCAAATAAATGTAAATAGGCTCTGATTCTGCTGTCACTGGTTTTACACTGCTGTAGCTCCATTGACTTCACTGGAGCCATTCTTAATGTATACTAGTATAAATCAGTGGAAAGTTAGGCCTAGAGATTACATTGTCAGTTACAAGGTTTATTGCCACCTCCCTTTTCTTCTGACCAAGTTAGCCCATGGCCATGTGATCCTTGTATTTTACTTGGGTAAAGAAATTGGTAACAGTGTTAGAGAAACCAAGACAAACATTACTGTACTTGAAACTAGTTTAGCCAACTCTCTATCCTGTGAATTAAACTATTTTAAAGAGAACAATTAATATTACACACTGCATTAAAACTTGTAAATAATGATAACAATACCCAGATTTTCTATAGCCAGTATCTTTTAATTAATGTTATTTTCCAACTATGATAAGACTGTGTGAACAGTCTTCAATGAATTCATGTTCCAACTGTGAAAATATCCAGTTCAGCCAGTAGTCTTTCTTGAACACTTCATTATAAGAAATCTTTATGGAAAATGGTCACTTGGGAAGCAATTATTCATAATTATAGAATCCTTCATCACTGCTTTTGATCTCTTACAAGCATGGATCTTCACTCCTACTATTCATGTTGCTGACAGTACAGCACAGTTCAACAATATGCTTTGATGCCAATAAGAACAAAGAGGCTTTTTAGAAATATTCAATTCAGCAATTACTGTCATAGCCCCACTCCTCAAATAGAGTGTTGTGTGTGTGTGTGTGTGTTCTTTGCAATTAATGAATTCATACTACTCTCATAAGTTAATACTGGGTTCTCAGTCCCTTGCAGTTTTCAAATGAGAATTGTTTAATAATAAAATCTATATCAGTAGGTGTTTGGTGTGTGTGTGTGTGAAGTGTACAATTCCTTTTGAGTCACAGACAAGATAATAGCTGGGTCATATCCTGCCCCAGGCAGGGGATATCTGCTAAGCATATATTGTACCCTGCCAATTACACTGCAGTCTTCCACATTCTCACAAAATTAATATTTCCTGAGGCTTTGGATAATTTGTCTTGTCTAATGAAAGTAAAGTCATTTCACAAGCTACATGCAGAATTATTCTAGAAACGTGCACTGTAGTAAGCACATGTCATTTTTTTAAATGTGGAAAGGAAAAATTCATTCACTGAGTTGGTAATAGTTGTCAGTTTACTTTTCTTGAGAAGCTTGAGAAGAGAAAAAAAAGTCTGTGGTGGGGCAAATCCCCACACTAAGGTCATGGGTATTTGGAAGAGGCCTTGAAGTCAGGGAGGCAAAAAAATGTCTTCATCCATTGTTCACTCTGCTTGTGTTTTATATCCTTTCACCCTATCCAGTGTCTGTCTTGTCTATTTTCACTGTAAGATCTTTGGGGCAGGGATTGTCTTCTATTCTGTGTTTGTACAACATCTAGCACCAGGGGGCCCTGATCTTGGTTCATCCCTGGGCATTGCAATATTACATTATTATTATTATTATTATTATTTATTATTATTAGCTGCTAACCCAGGGATTGGCATCCTTTGGCATGCGGTCTGTCAGGGAAATCTGGTGGCGGCTCAGGGTGGTTTGTTTATTTGCAGCGTCCTCAGGTTCGGCTGATCACAGCTCCCACTGGCTGCGGTTTGCCGTTCCAGGCCATTGGGGGCTACGGGAGGTGGCATGGGCCGAGGGATGTGCTGACCGCCGCTTCCCGCAACCCCATTGGCCTGGAATGGTGAACTGCGGCCAGTAGGAGCTGCGATCAGCCGAACCTGCAGATGCTGCAGGTAAATAAACCGTCCTGGCCTGCCAGCTGCTTTTCCTGATGGGCCGCGTACCAAAGGTTGCTGATCCCTGTGCTAACCAATAAGAGAAACTGCTCTTTAGCTGCTTTGCCTTTGACTCCATTGGGAGTTTGACTGGTTGATCCACCAATCCTAACCATCCTCGAGTCTGTCCAGGCCCAAAACGTTCTCACTGGAATGTCCCTGAAAAGCGTGTATGTTGGTTCCCCATAACCTATTCCCTCTCCTATAAGGAGGGCCATGCTAGTTCTGCTGCATTCAGTGTTTTCTGTGGATGAAGTGAGATTTGCGCTCCGGTTTACTGTTTACTGTTAGATTGAACCACTGAATGTGTGTGTGAGTGCATACCTGCCTAATACCTGAATCCCAAGGAAGTAGGGTTCATGGGAACCCTCATTGAAGCATAGGTTTGTCTTTGTTTTATATTCAAAGACTTTTGTTACCTTGTACTTATTTCATTATATTTACAATGTCCAAAGGCTTCTGTCTATCTAATCACCTGATTCATAAAATAAGAAAGAAAAAAGTCACATTTGTAGTTCTTGTGTGAAGCAAGCTAGCAGGTTAGTATAGCCTGAGACAATATAAAAGGTGTAGGATTTGCCATACCAGTTCACGCTATTGTTGCATCAGTTCCAGTATCCTGCCTTTGGCAGTAACTGATATCTGATTCTTCAGAGGAAATAGAACCCGCTCCTCACCCAGTACTATAAGGCACTAAACAATTTTGCTGCCTTTGATGACATAGGAAGGTGAGATTCCTTTGTGATTAATTTATGCCATGGGGTATCATGATTTGATTTACCATATTTTAGCAAGTATAACCATAAATGTTCATTCAATCACCTGGCTCATTGTATAATCCAACTTCAGTTTGAGATGGAAGATAGTTAGCTATGTGATTTCTCATACTGAAGGCTGGTGTATGGGACAGAGGCGATCTATTGTACATAGATGTATTTGTATTCACCTCATTGGCTGTTATCTTTAGGACAAATGATCAATCTCTTTTTGGGACTGACTGTTTCTGAAATGAGAGTAATCAGAACAATGGGCCAGATTACAGAGTGCATCTGATATGCACAGAATACAGATGGGGCGTGTGTACAAAAGAGGTCTAGAAATGCACCTTTGAACTCCCCTGAACGTGATTCTCTGTTTAGGACCACTCCCCTGGTGTGGAGTTAGAGCATCCAGAGTTTGCTCTAAATTATAACAGATGCAAATGGCCACATGGGATTAAAACCAGAGCTGAAGCTCAGCGTAGCATGGGAACATCCGAGTAACACGGTCTTCCGCCACAATGCTGGCAGCAGGAAGAGGGTAATTGGAAGAGCCCTAAAGCCGGCTCTACAGTTTGGAAGGTCCTCTTTTTGATTGGGGGACACTCCCTCCGGTTCTAGTGGTACAATGGTTTTTGGACTGTCTTATGGTGGTGGTGTGAAGTAATGCAACTGGTTTGCACTGCAGAATCTGGTTCAAGAACAGCTGATACATCACTAAAAGCAGCAAAGAGTCCTGTGGCACCTTTTATAGACTAACAGAAGTTTTGGAGCATGAGCTTTTGTGGGTGAATACCCAGTTCGTCGGATGCATGATGCATCCGACGAAGTGGGTATTCACCCATGAAAGCTCATGCTCCAAAACTTCTGTTAGTCTATAAGGTGCCACAGGACTCTTTGCTGCTTTTACAGATCCAGACTAACATGGCTACCCCTCTGATACTGGATACATCAGTCTTTTCCAAATTCTGAAATTGTTTAGCGTTATCTTGTATGGACAATATTTATCTTTTGGCCTCATTTGCTGAGTAACTGGAATACACATCACAGGATGCACATCTTAAAGCCCAACTCTGAAAATATGTGTTTCTAACTCTCATAGAAAATCAGTAGGAATTTTGCATCTTCAAGAACTGCAGGGCTGAGCCCTGAGTGCTCTCTTGCTTGTATGTACTTTCTGCTGCTTTGTGGCAGTTTATTTCCAGAGGATTATTTTGAATGCTTGCAATTGCGTGCTGGAAGCTTGCCACTGTTTTTCTGTGTCCATATTCTCCAGGGATTTGATAATTGTTTTGGTTGAGTTAACTCCATTTTAAATACACTTTCAATTTTAAATGTGATCCTAGTAGCAGATTCAATCAGTAATGACATAAACAACCTCCACTTCATCTCACTGAACTTCTCTGCATGAATGTCTGATACATTGTCTAAGTGTGAGGTGGCTGTGGATTTTCAATGACCTGGTTTATCTCTTTCTGTCAACTTAAACAAGAAGAAACTACCCAGTAAATCATATAATTACAAGGTGCACAGAGATATGAGCCTGCAGCCTGCTAGATTAGGGAGGCTCTACCTATAGTTAACTTCCTTTGTTTTGGTTATTTTGTTTTCCTTGATGCGTTTGCAGTGGGCTTGTGGATTTGCTTTCACATTAATCAACATGATTCTTAGCCCATACACGAATCACCTTTTTATATAGTGTGTCCTTCCCACTGTACTGACTACTATGCCTTTATTTCTGTCTGCAAATGCCTAACACATTGTGGACATTGCCAGAGACAAGTATTTTGGGGGTTTTTTTAACTTTAATATTCCATATATTTTGTTCATAAAACTGATTCTCATTTTATAAATATAATTTCACTTTTTAAACAATATTTGTTGGCTTTTGCAGCTGATGAAAGAAGTTGCATCTAAGTTTTGTATTCCCTCTTCATAGAGGATGCTGATTGTCATTTAAGACAGTTGCTTGTAGTTTTTATGATCTCATGCTTTTTGGACAAGTGTTTCTGGGACAGGGAGAAAGCAAAAGAAGACAGAGCATGGAAGAAAGGGAGGATTAGGGAGTTTAAAAATAACTGTATACATATGCACTGTAGCATGTTTGATATATCAACAGACTGTGGGTCTTATCTTCCACCCTTTGCAATAGGAGTTTTTTGAGTCCATAAGGATTGCAGGAGCAGGCCATGGACAGGTTATGGAGCTGCTGCTACTTGCTTGATAGTTAAGATTGCAGGTAAATTCCTGTTTAACTAACACACACATACACTAGCTGTTGTTTTGGAAACTATGGCATGGGATGCTTGCAGTGTAGTAGTAATAGATCACTGTACTTCTGAGGGAACATTCCCCACAAAATATCCTGTAGAGAAGAGTAAGGTACACTGGACTGAAAAGACATGAATTCTAGGCTGACCTCTTTCACTGAAAATGTTAGTATTTAATACACCTCTACCCCCAATATAATGTGACCCGATGTAACACAAATTCAGATATAATGCAGTAAAGCAGTGCTCGGGGGCGGGTGGGAGGGCTGCGCACTCCGGTGGATCAAAGCAAGTTCGATTTAATTTGGTTTCACCTATTACGCGGTAAGATTTTTTGGCTCCCGAGGACAGCATTATATCAAGGTAGAGGTGTATTAAGAGTTCTTTTCCCGTGCTCATCGCCATGCTGTCTGAGAGCCTGCAGGAACTATGCTCGCTTCTTTTCACAAACTCAGCAAAGAGTGGATTAATGCAATTTTCTGTTCCTCCTATTCACTCATTTGCTTCGGGCACCAATAAACTCAGCAATAAGAGCAGCAGTCAACTTTCAACCAACAAGTACATTCTTTGATCCCTAAACTCATGGCTCAACCCCCAATCACAACAAAAGTCTGGATCTACCAAGAATGAAAAATGCAAACCATATTAAAACAAAGGTGTGCAAACACAATAGTCTTCTTCCCTGGCAGAGGCAAACACCCAAACAAACTTTTGCAAACTTTACTCAATTTAAGGGTATGTCTACACTACCTGCCAGGCAGTAATTGATACCGGGGGGGGGGGGTTGATTTATCATGTCTAGACTAGACACAATAAATTGATTTCTGAGCGCTCTCCTGTCGACTCCTGTACTCCACCGCCGCGAGAGGCGCAGGCAGAGTTTTTGGGGGAGCAGCAGCAGTTGACTCACTGCGTGAAGACACCACAGTAAGTCGGTCTAAGTACGTTGACTTCAGCTACGTTATTCACGTAGCTGAAGTTGCGTAACTTAGATTGATCCTCCCCCCTAGTGTAGACCAGGGCCTAGAAACTGCTCCCTCTTTGCCCCCTCTCAGCCCCCCCATGCAGGTTTAAAACAGATGCATCCATCTCTCGCTCTCTCTTTTGCTCAGTTTCATTCAGAGTACTGGCTCCAAATTCATAGTAACTCCCCTTTGAAGCAGAAGAGATTTTGGAAATTTTGCCAGACAGTGTGAATATAGTATTATGTTACTGCTATTAAAATGACTGAAGGATATTAAACTATCATTACAGAAAGCACAGCATTTTGTATTGTATACTTCATTATGGGACATTTGATCTCCAGCATTTTGTTGTGAGAGATTTGCTCAAGGTAACGTTCCATCACCCATGAATGTTACAATGAGAAGGCTCCAAAAGATTGTGTATTTTAGCTACGTGACGCGTCCTTTGTTTGATAATTTGAGCAACAATTTGCATTACATTAACTTTTATTGTAATATGTGTACATTATAAATAGTTATGACATTTCGTAGAACAGCAAATATCAAGACAAAATTGATGCCCGGATTAAATATGGATGATGAAATATGCAGGACAAGCTGTCATGGATATGTATGTTATAACTAGGTCCATGGAATAGTGCAGCATCCTAGGGCCTGGATTCCTCTACCACATTAAAGGAAGAGCTGAGTTTTCTTCTTTCTACATATTGAACAAAAAGTCACTGACAGCTTAGCATCTGCAACATACCAGGAGCTCTGACTGGCAATAGCAACAATTGGATTGACTTTGATGGAATCTCTACATCAGGGGTCGGCAACCTCTGTCACGCGGCTCGCCAAGGTAAGCACCCTGGTGGGCTGGGCCAGTTTGTTTATCTGCCGCGTCGGCAGGTTTGGTGGACCGCAGCTCCCACTGGCCGCGGTTCGCCGTCCCAGGCCAATGGGGGTGGCGGGAAGTGGCGCGGGCTGACGGATATGCACATCCGTCAGCCTGCGCCACTTCCCGCCACCCCCATTGGTCTAGGACGGTGAACCGCGGCCAGTGGGAGCTGTGGTCCACCAAACCTGCTGATGCGGCAGATAAACAAACTGGCCCAGTCGCCAGGGTGCTTACCCTGGCGCACCACATGCCAGAGGTTGCCGACCCCTGCTCTACACATACATCCAAAGGCAGTTGTTCTGCACCTTTCAATGCTAGAGTCTCCTGACTGCTGGGAGGCAGAGCTGGCACTTCAGTGTGGCTGTTACAGAGGCAGGCCCACTGGGCGCTCTCACCCAGGGAGACGTGTTTGTTTTCTGGTATATGTTTTGTGTCTTGTATACGGAATATACAACACCCTTGCCTCTGGTATCCACCCCATACACTTGATCTGAGTTTATTGACTTGCAAGGCATGCCTATCTGCTTACCAAGGCTTTTTCTGAGGGAGCTGGTTGGGGACAGTCCTTGTTTGCATTCACTCTCAGGGACTGGCCTATGTATTGTGTTTTCTTTTTACGGTTTGTGTTTGTATGAGTTGATGAGAGGGGTCTCTCACCCATTTAAACGTAATTAAATAAAATGTATCATCACTTTAGTAAGCTGAGGAGGCCTTTTGACCTTTGGACTAAACACTTCCAGAAATAAAATGAAGTGTCAGAACAGTAGAGGAATTAACTATGTCACAAAGCCAGCCTCTCAGACAGAGGGCACTGGATTCTTACATTGATGGAAAATGATACCAAAGTAAAAATCATGAGCTGCTGTGTCACAGGAATCTGTTTGCCTATCATCACTGTTGGGGCCTTGGTGCACCCACAATAAAAATAATCATAATCAAGCCTCCTAGTCATGCACAGGGGCCAAAATAGTCAAACCTCAGTGCCTGAACTCATATGTATTTGTTTAGATTTAAAATAATAAATACATCTGTACAGGCCTGGAAGTGCTGGGACAAAATTAATTATACAATCAGTACAGTTAAATAAAATCTCAGCAGCATTATAATCACCAGTTCCACAGGAACTCAAACAGCCACCTACTGCATTCATTCTCTAGGAAGCATCCATCAGTGCTCTTATTTAGATAACTAAGTAATAATGGCCTGACTTTTTTCCAAAGCCCTGTGCAGTTGGAGATGCTCTGGATTGCTAAAGATCAGGTATCTTGTGTTCAGGGTCTAACTTTAGACAACAAAGTTTGAAAGTTTTAACCTATAATTCCCATAATAGAATCAATACATTCCCAACTTCCCTCATAAGAACTCTTGGTAAAATCCTGGCCCCATTGAAGTCAGCTGGATTTTTCTCATTGACTTCATTGGAGCCATAACTTCACTCTATGTGTGGAAATCTCCAGTGGAGCAATGGGATAATACAGTGCTGTGTGAGCAGAGAGAAGAGTACAGTGAGAATCCTAATGGCTCTACTTCAGAGGAAGCAGGGTCTTGCTTTTCAAACAGGCTTTGGTAAGGATGGAGACAGTAAAAGCAGGAAAGAAATGAGCCTGTTCTCCATTTTAATGAAACCTCTCTTCCCTCTTCCCCTGACCTCCTCCCCAAGATATCTGCTCCACTTCCTCATGTGTACAGGTCAAGGGATTTATAACGTTAAGAGTATACACACAGTTCAGTTCCCAGCTAGCTCGGAATCATACATAGTAAGTAGCGGCCATCATTCTCTGTGTTTATATCAGGCTGTGAAATGCAGCATTAGCTGATATATACTCCCTGGCAATACTAAAGCTGATTGTTGGTGTTCCAAGGGTACAGGAAGAAGCAAACAGGACATAAATTCTCCTTCTCTGCAAACAACTGCTCTAAGTTCCATGACTCTTCTATACCAGAGGTAGCCGTGTTAGTCTGGATCTGTAAAAGCAGCAAAGAATCCTGTGGCACCTTATAGACTAACATAATAAGTCTATAAGGTGCTACAGGATTCTTTGCTGCTTTGACTCTTCTGTAGGAACAGCATTCTCATTTCACCCGCTTTTGACAGAGTGCATGTTAAATAGCTGCAATGCTTAGAGGTCTTAAAAAACCTTATTTGATCTTCTTGGACATGCAACTATACTATGTTCTTTAAAGCACCCAGAAGAAAATGGATTGCCAAAAACATGTGAAAGGGAATAGAATTGAGGCCAAATTGCTCATTAGTCCATAGAACTATTCAGAATTCTGATTCTCATTTGTTTATCTCACTAGTTCCCTCTTGGACTGTGTTCTGTCCATTTGGCATAGTAATATTCATTTCTGAAGAATTATAACCCCCATGTGATACCTTGAAGCTGCACACAGCCATTTTACCCTAATATGTAGCAGTTCACATTTTCCAAGCACTTAAACATTAATTAGATAATCACCAGGACACCTCTGGAAGGCTCAGGGCCTAGTTTTCATTTTAAAGAAACAGGCCCTAGTTTTCAGAGGTGAGGGTGAGCACGCACCTCCTCTGTGGAGCCAAGGGGACCTGTGGTTCTTTGGCCCTCAGTGGTTTGTAAAAGGCCACACAAAGTCAGGAACGGAATTGGATCAGAATTCAGGAATTCATGGCTCCTGGCCCTCTCTCACTCCGTTCTGACCTTGAAACTTTGATATTCCAAATACCTCTATTCAGACATATTTTTTTAACCAAAAAACTTTTTTCAATATGCAGGAAGGCAGAAAACTTGATTTTTCCCCCCCTCTCCCCTCAATCACCATCTCCAGGAGCCGAGCCTGCAAGTTTCATATAACGATGCATCCTGTAAAAGTTTATTAGAAAAAAAATGTAATGGCTAGGAAGCAAAAGTCTGCAGGCTGGAGCATTTCATTAAAGGTAACCTTTTAATAGAAAAGTTTGTAGTGGTGGTAAATTTAATCAGACTTTTAACTATCTTACTCTTCACAGTGTCTTCCACAGATCTATGTGAGCTGGGGAGAAAATGAGCCTGATTCCCCACTGCCTTGCTTAGTCATTTATACTGGTGCAAGCGGGCTAGAGAGTGCTCCTAAATCCCAGTGGTAGCACTGTACACTCAATTGGCACAGATGCAAATAACTACACAAGGGGTGAGGCAATGGCAAACCAAGGCCAGTGTGAGTGATCTCCCCAGCTTTCGTCTTAGGGTATAAACTTCAATGGTATCATTCTCGGTTGGATGTCAGAGCTGGTCCCCTACGTTTCCATGGTTCTGTGGTCAAGCAAATCGATAACCAAGGACTAGCCTTTTCTTCTCCGGGCTTCCCAAGGAATCATTTTTACTCTTAAAACCTTTTTGCCATGTTTGGGTACCTCAACTGGCTGTGTTTTAAAAATGCAAATGAAATATTCCTGCCAAGTACTGAATGCCTCTTTTGAGTTTTGAGCATCCAGGATGTCCGTTAAAAGCAAGTTTCAGCATTCGATGCCACTACTTTTTAATGAAAGGAAGAACAGCTAATCTCCATCACCAAAGATGAATCCTTTTAACTATTAAGGTGCTTTATGGCATCCCTTGCACATGCCCACTGAATTAAATGGCAGTTTTGGATACACAATGAAGGCATCTGATGAGATCCTAAAAAGCTTAGTGAAGACATAAGAACCGAGGAATGGCCATACTGGGTGAGACCAAAGGTCCATCTAGCCCAGCATCCTGTCTTCCAACAGTGGCCAATGCCAGGTGCCCCAGAGGGAATGAAGAGAACAGGTAATCATCAAGTGATCCATCTTCTGTCATCCATTCCCAGCTTCTGGCAAACAGAGGCTAGGAACACCATCCCTGCCCATCCTGGCTAATAGCCATTGATGGACCTATCCTCCATGAACTTATCTAGTTCTTTTTTGAACCCTGTTGTAATCTTGGCCTTCACAACATCCTCTGGCAAAGAGTTCCACAGGTTGACTGCGTTGTGTGAAGAAATACTTCCTTTTATGTGTTTTAAACCTGCTGCCTATTTCATTTCATTTGGTGATTCCTTGTTCAAACTCCTCTTCAGCTCCACACTCTTTGCTGTTGGAGGTGGTTAGCAATGATGAGTCGCTGGCCTTACTTAGTGTGTGAGGTCTTTGGGGCAGGGACCATATTTTCATTGTATGTTTGTACAGTGCCTAGCACAGTGAGGCACTGATCTTGGATAGACACAGCTCTAATATAAACATTAATCAATAATATCCTTGCAAAGGCCAGACTGGTAGGTGTCATAAGGCATGCCTGCCCCATAGCACCTTCTGTTGAGTAAGTATAGAGTTGTAAGAGCTCCCTGCCTCAGTTTCCCTCCTCACAAAGCCAATAATTCCGTATCAGGCACTCTTGAAATTTGTTTCAATAATATCCTTCGTAGGGCTTGTTTATTACAAAACGCCATACAAAATGGCCAAAACAAGAAGTCCCAAATAAACAAAAGGTATTTCTGGCTGTCAGAGTTTCTTTACACCTGCCTTCTAAGCTCTGTTCCTAGTACCCTCAGGGTCTTTAAGTCTCTCCTCATGGCTGGAGCCTCAGCTCTTCTCCTTGATCTGGGTGGCATTTTATCTCCCTGGGCTGGCCCCACTTAGTCCATGGGCTTAGAGGGTTTCATAGACTTCTGCTGATCTCTGCTCCCTGCTAACTCAGGGCCCTGCAGGAGCCTCCTTACTCCTTTTCGTGTCTGCAGGAATCTGCCCTGCTATGAAGGAGGAGGCAGCATTTGTGCTGGCCCCTTCTCTCAGCTCATGCCTTGCCAGCTGGGTGAGAGGGGAGCCTTGTCAGGCGATGAGGACTGACCAGTAGGCACTACTGCCCTTAAAGGGCCAACTACTCTGTCACAGTAGGTTTAAAAAAAAACTTTCTTTGCTTTTTGTTTACACTGCAAAAAACAACTACAATAAATGTTAAACACATTATAGACAACATCTTACACACCAACAAGATGTTTGAGAATTTATTTTTCTGAGAATGCTTTTTAACAAACTTGTTTTATGAAACATCCATCCCCTCCCATTGTAATGTAAAGAGGCTGTATACTCATCCTACTGGGAAATTCCCTATCTAAAAGGGGAACACTCATTATCAGTGCCACCTAGTGGTGAGGCAGAAGGGCAGCAGGTTGTTGCCCCTTTTCAGCTATTGTCCTGTCCTTCAGCTCCCCCAGGGCATCACGGCTTTCACGTTAGTACGGCGACTTTGGGATCTGGGCCCTTGAACAGTCCAGGTCTTCCACAGGACTCTACCGAGGTGAAGGCTTCTGTTCACGTCTCATCTTCTGTGTGTGGGTAGGGACCCCGAGCCCACCAGGCTTTGATCCCGGGCCCACCAGGCTCTGATCCTCGGCTCAATTCTGGGCAACTTTGTTCTGCACCTTGGTAACTACGCAGCTGCCCCCCAAACCACTTTCTGCCCAGATTTCCTGTTTCCCTATGGAGTAAAGTACAGAATTGCAAATAAAGTTTCTGACCTTCCCAATCAGTCATCATTCTTTTCTTTGTACGTCCTGTCATGTGTGTTTTCCCAGGTGTCAGGCCCCAAGAGTCCTCAGCAGCGCTTCCAGAGAGCAGAGGTCTGCTCCTTTCCACTGCCTGTCCCCTTCTGAGCTACTCTGTTTCCCAATTTCAGCCTGGCCTCCAGCTTGTGCAGGCTTTGCAGATGTGGCTGGGCAGGGCTGCCTGGATCCAGGGCTGCTCCTTAACCCTTTGTTCTCTAGTGTGGGGTTTGTACGCCCCATCACACCCATGTAGAAGCAAGAATACATGTGGTTTAACTTTCTCAGCAGAGAAGTTTTTCAGGATACTATTGGGAGACATATGTTTTAGCCTTAAGATCTGATTTAACAATGAAATGCTACATAGTAATATCTTGAGAATAAAATCATAACAGATAACTCTACGGAGGAAAAGGAAAAGAAACAAAACCTTTACTCTGTGGAATTTTCTGAGACAAGAACATTTCAGGCTTCTACCCCCAGCACAAAATTTATGGGCCAAATCTCCAGCTGGTGTAAACTAGCATAGCTCTATTGACACATTTGACCATTACTAGTAGTTTCATTTTCCATGTGTTGCTTTTAATTCAGTCCAGCCCTTAATTACTTTTCATAGGCATCTCCCACTCCCTGGTTATCCATGGAACCTATTCTATGTATCGCATTACCATGAGATGCCTTCCACTGAGAGCTGTTCTTTTCCACTGCAGATATATTCCTGTCTGTGTGTGACAAATCCCCTTCGATTTGAGCCTGAGCTATCACAAGGCCAAGCAAATGCAAATTACATAGTCCAAGAGCAAACAAGAACCTTGGCCCCTGCCACCATCTTAAATACTTACCACACAAGCTCAGGACAGGATTCAGTTAAACAAAATTCAACTGGCTTCCACATAGAATTTGCCTGTGCTTCTTTCTGGAAGTCTTATAGAATTTCATAGGGATGAACCCAACCGTATTCCACAGCAATATAATAGGGTTCTATAGACATTACTCTAAAACAGGGATCGGCAACTTTTGACACATGGCCCATCAGGGAAATCCGCTGGCAGGACAGGATGGTTTGTTTATCTGCAGCTTCCGCAGGTTAGGCCAATCGTGTCTCCCACAGGTCGCAGTTTGCCGTTCCAGGACCAATGGGGACTGTGGAAAGCGTCATGGGCTGAGGAACATGCTGGCTGCCACTTCCTGCAGCCCCCACTGGCCTGGAACAGTGAACTGCAATGAGTGAGAGCTGCAGGGCTCTGTGCCCGCGGCTGCTCCAGATAAACAAACTGTCCCAGTCCGCCAGCAGATCTCCCTGGCAGGTTGCGTGCCAAAGGTTGCCGATCCCTACTCTAATATCTGTAGAATTTAATAGAAAGTGAGGTCCTTTCTGTAGATATTTTGAACCATCCTATCTAATTCTGCAGAGAGGATATAAATCTATTCTGTCCAATAGAATTCATCTGGTATAAAAGTGGAAGCTAATCACAGTATGGGAGTGCCTGAAGGATTCAAACAAGGACCTATGCAAAGACTTAGTCCAGCTTCAGGAAAAGGAGCAGAAAGTGTGGTACTAACTTGAAGTTAAGGGGAAGACAGGTTCAGATCAGATAGCAGGAGAAGTTTCTTCTCCCAGATGGTTATAGTAATTTAGAATAGTACAGCTATTCATAGTGCAAGGATCTAGCAGTACTGAAGAATTTATTGCAAGTATAGACTTTCACTTTATGGGCTATGCTTGGGTGAAAAAGAAGGGTTGGCAGCCAAGAGGCAGTGGAATGGGTGACCGTCTCTTCTCTCCTTAAATATTTGTGGAATATATCTTCATATAATACATGCCATGTGTTTATATAGCACATTTGTCATAAACAGATAGCTAAGGGTTAATGTCTCTTTCACCTGAAAAAAAAAGTAACCTGAAGCACCTGACCAGATGACCAATCAGGAAACCGGATTTTTTCAACTCTGGGTGGAGGGAAGTTTGTGTCTGAGTTCTTTGTCTTCTGTCTGCCTCTCTCTCAGCTATGAGGAGTGATTTCTATTTCCTGCTTTCTAATCTTCTGTTTCCAAGTTGTGAGTACAAAGTGGGTTTATGTTCTTGTGTATTTACATGTCTATAGTTGCTGGAGTGCTTTGAATTGTATTCTTTTTGAATAAGGCTGTTTATTCATATTTCTTTTAAGCAATTGACCCTGTATTTGTCACCTTAATACAGACAGACCATTTGTATGTATTTTTCTTTCTTTTTTATATAAAGCTTTCTTTTAAGACCTGTTGGAGTTTTTCTTTAGTGAGGAACTTCAGGGAAATTGAGTCTGTACTCACCAGGGAATTGGTGGGAGGAAGAAGTCAGAGGGAAATCTGTGTGTGTTAGATTTACTAGCCTGACTTTGCATTCCCTCTGGGTGAAGAGGGAAGTGCTTTTGTTTCCAGGACTGGAATTAGAGAGGGTGGACTCCCTCTGCTTAGATTCACAGAGGTTGCTTCTGTGTATCTCTCCAGGAGCACCTGGAGGGGGGAAGGGAAAAGAGGTATTTCCCTTTGTTGTGAGACTCAAGGGATTTGGGTCTTGGGGTCGCCAGGAAAGGTTTTTGTGGGGACCAGAGTGCCCCAAAACACTCTAATTTTTTGGGTGGTGGCAGCAGTACCAGGTCCAAGCTGGTAACTAAGCTTGGAGGTTTTTCATGCTGACCCCCATATTTTGGAAGCTAAGGTCCAAATCTGGGAATAAGTTATGACAACATTGCACAATGGGGCTTTGATTCATGATTTGGGTCCCTAGGGCACTAGTGCAACACAAATAATAACAGCAGCATGTTGGTAGACTCTACTACACATTCAGTGACACTTTCCTAGTGTGGTCATTTGAAAAATAATCACTGTATGTCATAAACAGATAGCTAAGGGTTAATATTCTTTTACCTGTAAAGAGGTAACACCAGTAACCTGAAACACCTGACCAGAGGGCCAGTCAGGAAACAAGACTTTTTCAAATCTGGGTGGAAGGAACTTTGTGTGTGAGTTCTTTGTCCTTTGTCTTGGGTCTGACCCTCTCGGCTCTGAGAGTGATTTTTCTATCTCCTGGCTTTCTAATCTTCTATTTCCAAGTTGTAAGTACAAGGATAGTAAGACAATAGGTTTATATTGTTTTCTTTTGTATTTACATGTGTGTACTTGCTGGAAGGTTTTAAATTGTATTCTTTTTGGATAAGGCTGTTTATTCATTTTTCTTTTAAGCAATTGACCCTGTATATTGTCATCTTATTACAGAGACTATTTTTAATGTCTTTTTCTTTCTTTTTATATAAAGCTTTCTTTTTAAGACCTGTTGGAGTTTTTCTTTAGTGGGAACTCCAGGGAATTGAGTCTGCAGCTCACCAGGGAATTGGTGGGAGGAAGAAGTCAAGGGGAAAATCTCTTTGTGTTAGATTTACTAAGCCTGACTTTGCATACCCTCTGGGTGAGGGGGAGAGATTAGATCTCTCGGTACTTGTGTTTCCAGGACTGGAAGCAGGGAATCTCCTAGGGTCGTCCGGGGGGAGGGGAGCCTGGGAGGAAGTAACAAGAAAACAAGGGGAGGGGGTTATTTCCCTTTGTTGTAAGACTCAAGGCATCTGAGTCTTGGGGTCCCCCAGGGAAGGTTTTGGGGAGACCACAGTGAGCTAGGCACTGTATAATTCCTAGCTGGTGGCAGCCATACCAGGTCCAAGCTGGTAACTAAGCTTGGAGGTTTTCATGCTAACACCCATATTTTGGACGCTAAGGTCCAGATCTGGGAAAAAATGTTATGACACTGTATCATACAGAACTCATTATACCCGAAGATAAGTGCTAGACTAATACCCACCTCCTACAATGTAGTAATGTTCTGTATTTATGATAAAAGAGAATATCATTAATTATTATATGCTCTTGTGAGAGATGTGATATTCTGCAAGTGAACAGGGCTCAATTTAGCTACCATATAAAAGCTTTATTTGATGTGCCAATGGAAGGTCCTATCCAGCAGGGAACACATGTTTATAACATGTGTACATGGAACTCTACTTAATTTCCTACTTAGCCTGCAAAGCACATAATGTAGCTGATAAGAACTGGTGCCCCTTGAGGAATTTCTTATCTTAATGTCACAAGTAGGACTAAATTGAGTTTTCTGTTTTGAGAAGCTTTTCATTCAAAGAGAACAGCTTGAAATGTGCTGCAGCTCTGAGAGTGAACCCAAGTAACATAGGTTAAAAATGTATCATGCTTAACAGGAATGAGCAGGAGGAACCCTAGAGGCACACTGTGCAGAATTGTTGCTTGAAAACAAAGCATTATTTTTTTCCCCAAGACTACATAAAACAATCATCTTACACCTGTGCCATTTGGTAGCTGAGGAAGGAGAAACAACAATCAAATCACAGTAAAATAAAGAATAAGTCCTTTCTAAATGTCCCTATATCTAGCCAAACAAACACTGACAAACACTGAAACTGATGCTGCCAGTATATATTTTCAGAGATTCTTTCCACACACTGAAAATCCATGCAAAGCTTAGTAACTGCTAAGAGCATGTGTCTTATTTGAACTCCACGAAACAAAACAAAGCATTGGTTAAGAGAACATCTCTTGCCTTGAACTCTGCTATAGCTTATACTGGTCTTTGCAAAATGAGCTCATACAATTTGAAGAACATGCCCATTTGAAGAAACAACTCCATGTGACACAAAAGAGACTCCAGCTTCTGCAGTGTTTTAAAATTTAACCACAGAGACGACAAAGTGCATTAATTTGATTTCTCCAGAGCTATCTGCAGAGTAAGGTGTTTCTCAGAGTGAATAAAAGTGGTGTAATTTGGCCCTAAAACGCATAATAAAATGAAACCAATCCTTCTCCCAGGCATACTGTAACTAAAGAACACATTGCTTTTAAAAATGTCCATTTTTCTGTACTGACGGACTAAGTTAAATAATTAGCCACCCTTAGAGAGATCAAACTCCAGGTGCATCACAGGATACTTGAAACAGTGGAAGCATTTGAAGGGAAATGTGTAAAGTTAGAGAGAGTCAGAGCTAATTTGTGCATTGTCAAACTACCCAAAGGCAGTCCGCACATAAATGCCCTATTTTGTGCTTTAGTTTGTCATCACTGCAAAAATTGATTCCTCATTCTGTGAGCTGAATATTTATAGGCAAAGGTTACCTCATGAAAAAGAAGCTGTGCTAAGGCAGTTTTTAATCACATAATTTCTGCTCGCAGCAGAACAGGATGAGGGATGTCATGCGTTTTGATTGCAATGTTGTTTGTAAATTAACATTGTATACCTGGTCCCAAATGCTCACTCAGAGTTCAAAGCTTTCATCCACAGGCATATAACCAACTACAGAAGTGAGGACTGAACTAGTTGGTATTCAGAGTCTGCTCCACTCATTTAAATGTGTTCGTGAGTGTATGCTTCAGAGAAGTACAAGCGTTTTCTTTTCTGTGCTGATATATTGTACCCTGGTCTCACATGTATTTAACATTATACAAGAACTGACTTCAGCTGAACTACTTATACGTGCAAAGTTAAGCATGTGTGTAAGTGTTTGCAGGATTGGGGCCTCAGCCTGGTTAGGGTTACTGCAGACCAAGATTCATTATAATAATGCTAGCCAGTGACAGAAGGCTGGCTTTCCTTTAAGCAGAGAGCTGTAACCAAACTTGCAGACTGTGGACCACATTCTGCTCATTGATGACTTATTCTGGCTTTACACAAAGGTAACTGAGAACAGCATTTGGTCCATAGTGGTACCGGATTGTTTTTCATAGAGACACTCGTCACACTGTTTAAGGGGGTTCAGATTTAGGAGACACATCCTAAATATTGTAAGGCTAGCAGAAATAAGGTACTAAAGGAATATGTGTAAGGCCAAGACGTAATAAAAGTGTTACACACCAAAGTGGGCTGACAAGAGACCTGTTTCCTGACCCTAGTTAACTTGATTAAACACAATGCACATGGCAGGGGTCCGTATCCATTCATGCTACTCATTACAGTTACACAAGGGATAACAGATGTTTTTCCCTTAGGGAAAGAATTGAGAAGTATGGTAGGAAAACAGGAAAAATCATTGTAAAATTAAAAACCACCCCATTATGTTACAGTAATATCTAACCATTGCAGTAATACGCTGTTTTGAAGCTTTACTGTAGTATCCTTTTAAAAATAAGGGTTCTAGAACAAGCTAAAAAAACAGCAGATATGTTGGGCCTATGGTTTTCCCTGATCCTTGTCTCTTGTACTTCTGGGAAGCTAAAGAAGTAAATGGTGTCCTGACTTGAGAGGGCTGGCTGCCGTTTATTTCATTTTTTTTTTCATTTTTTGCACTGCTGTGAACCACAGTGGGCAGAAGGCCAAAAAAATTCCTATATGAAATAAATCACTGTCGTGTTCCTTCTAGGAAGGTGTTTCAGTTTTCTAGCAAATATAGCAATTTCCTGTTTTAAAGTCAGGCTGGGTCCTCTCAGCTACATGTCTTCCACCAGCTGGAATATGCTTTTGGAGAGATGCTGTGTAAACAGATTTAGCTCTTTGGTTAACAGATCTCTCCTGGTAACTCTCTCAGTGGTTCAGTGGTGAACAGTCAGAAAACAATAATTTTCCAGGTCTAACTTAATTCCTGCTGGCTTGGCTAATAACACACCAGGCAGGACACGTAGGTTCAGAGACCTCCAGGAGAGGCTCTTTGGGCCAGCAGGAGCTGAGGATGTTCTGGATTTCATGGTCCAGTTTCAAGAGATTTTGGCAGTTTTTATTATTCTTGTCTATTTTTTATAGCACCATAATTATATTTGGCACATTATAGATGTGAAAGCAGACAAGTGGCTAGATTCCCCACTTCATTGGGCCTTGGGTAGTTATTTACGGCCTGACTTGTTGGCAGTTTACATCCTTCCACTGCCCTTCTCACTTGGCACTCACTGTGCCCAGGAGTAAATGACTGCACAGAGTGAGAGGCAATGGAGAATTGGGCCCAAAGTGTTCACAAACTAATGGACTGATCCTGAAAGATGCTGAGCACTCGCACTTCCCATTGAAAGCCTCCCCTCACCCCATCCCCAGTTTTAAAGTCAGCAGGAAAGGTCTGTGGATGTTCCCTTGTGAAGTTCTTCTTATCCCATCATAGGGACAGGCCTCACCATGGGAGAGTATGTGAATCCCACCCACAAACCAAAGGGATCTGCATGAAGCCAGGACCATCCATGCTCTGGCCTCCAGTGCTTTCACCCAGCTTCCTGGTATTTTGGCTGTATTGAAACAGCCCTATCAGGGACTCCCTTCCTTGGCTGTGGCAACCCTAATACCCTGGCTGTATTCTGGGGCGGTATCTGCTGGAGTACGCTTTGCATGATGTGGATCTCACACCTTGCCAGTCTCTGTCCCCAGCCCTCAGCACAGAACCTGGGCAATGCAGAGAAGGCTCGCTGGGGCAGGAGGAATGGCCTGTGAGGCGACAGGAGGGACAACGTAGCTCCCACTCTGCCAGGGGTGTCCAGACTCTGCTTCCTCCTCCAGCACAGACCGCAGACTTCATAGAGAAAGTGTGCTGGGACTGAAGGGAGTGATGGTGTCACAGAGGCAGCAGAGCCCCCTTTGCTCAGAGTGGGGATCCCTCTGCTAGGAGATAGGCTGCCGGATAGCATTGGACTCTAAATTTTCTTTTAAGTTTTCTTCTAAGAGCATCCCCAAGCTGCGGAAGAAGATGCTGCTTGTGTGTAAGGCAGCAGGAAGGGGATGAGGGAATAGCTTGATAGGAACAAGGAATCATGATTTCCTTGGAAGGATGGTTAACCTCCCTAGGCCAGACCCTCTACGTTGAGTCACTTCTTCATGGAGAAGTAGCCCTGTTGGCATTTGATAGTGGTTAGAATCATGGTCAGGTGGTTCAGAGAGTTTCGTATTAATGCCTAGAGCTCCTTACCTCAAAAATAAAGCTGAAATCTAACAGTTCCTCCCCCAGCCCATCACGTACTGCCAACTCATAGGGTTGTCCAGGATGGATCATGGGACTCATGCCCCGTTGGTTGGGGACGAGTGAGCAGCAGTCAGTGGCTCACAGCCTCCTGGCAGGGCAAACAACAGTTAACAGTCTGGGCTCTGACCCCGGGGGGCCAGAGGAATAGGTCATGTTGACCCTGAGTCCCCAGAGCAATGAGCTATCTTTAGCCCAAGCCTCCTGGCTAGGGCAGGCAGTGATATAACAGTCTATAGCAGGGGTAGGTAACCTATGGCACAGGTGCCAAAGGTGGCACATGAGCTGATTTTTCAGTGGCACTCACACTGCCCGGGTCCTTTCCACCAGTCCGGGGGGCTCTGAATTTTAATTTAATTTTAAATGAAGCTTCTTAAACATTTAAAAAACCTTATTTACTTTACACACAACAATAGTTTAGTTATATATCAGGGGTAGGCAACCTATGGCACGCGTGCCGAAGACGGCACTCGAGCTGATTTTCAGTGGCACTCACACTGCCCAGGTCCTGGCCACCGGTCCGGGGAACTCTGCATTTTAGTTTAATTTTAAATAAAACTTCTTAAACATTTTGAAAACCTTATTTACTTTACATACAACAATAGTTTAGTTATATATTATAGACTTATAGAAAGAGACCTTCTAAAAACATTAAAATGTATTACTGGCACGCAAAACCTTAAATTAGAGTGAATAAATGAGGACTCGACACACCACTGCTGAAAGGTTGCTGACCCCTGGTCTATAGCATGGCCTTCTGGTCTAAGGTGAGTAGGCCACTACCCCAGGGGTGGGATTGGCAGCAGAAGGGTAGAGGGATCCGGGTCCACCCTACTCCACCAGGTTCCAGCCCAGGACCCTAGCAGTGGCGGGTGGTCCTGCCATGGGTCAGTGGGGAAATCATTCTGCCTTGGTTCCTGGCAGCACAACTGAACTGAAGTCTGTTTTCCCTGGGCTACTTTCTACCCCACTTGGTTTGTGTTCCCTTGAGAGGGGACTCTGTCTTGCTGCCTTATAGTCAGGCAATAGCTGCTTCAGCCGCTCCTTGGCATCCTCTGTCTCTTCGCTCTGTGGGGCACTGGTTGGCTCGGCTGTTGGTCTGGGGTCCTGCAGTGGTTGCAGTTCCTGGGAAGATGCGTCTGCTCCCTCCGGTGGTCCAGCACCAACTGAGCACCCAGGCTTTCCCCTCTTACACTTTCTGTCCCACTCCGGTATTTCCCACGAGGGGGCGAGGTGATTTGGTTCCACTCACCAGGGGGAGGGGTGTGGTCCCTCACTATCCAGTTTGGAGGGAGGCCACTCCATCTTACTAAACAGCAATACTCATTTTTCAAATGCCCATTCATGAGTGTAGAGCCCAGTTTTCAAAGGTGCTGAGCGCTCTCTGTTTCAGGTGAAATTAAACAAACCTGCAAGTGATCAGCACCTTTGAAAACTGAAACACTGAAATATAGTGTCAACAAACACGTGGATATTTGTGTACATTAGAGTGAGACCATGCTCTGAAGTGATCGCCAAGTTCTCTCAATGGTTCTCACGAGTCTGTCATTGATTCAGGTGACCTGCTTTTCTCACACTTTTTCTGACTCTAGTGCACTCATGTCAAAAAGGATGAATTATGAAATTAAGTTCTGGAAAATCGTATTTGCACAGCAGAAGTTATTTACCCTTCCATTCAATTTCTTGCTCTATTGATGCAGTCTTTGATCTTTCCTTCCAGGGGTTTAAAAGCAGCAATACCACACAGTCTCTGGCAGGTTGGTAGCTGCGGCACTTAGTGAATAATCTACTTTCATGCCAACTTGTTTTAGCTGCCTTGGAGCTCAAGGTCTGGAGATTCTAATTTAAATGGACAGTTTTGTGGGGAGTACCTTTCCGTTTTAATCTACGGTTTTAGCATCCACCTTGCAAATCCATTTCAGCTGCCCAAATTCTTGGCATTGCCACAGAAGCCCAGTGTGTGATTTATCTTTCTTGAGCAACACTTTCCCCAGTGCAGATTTAGTTTTGAAATTCTGCCTGTCACAGGCAGAACAAAAGCAAACACAGCTATCTACACACAGTTAATACTTTACATCCCATTTGTTTTGTGCGTTAAATCTGAATGAGGCACTGAATGAATGCCTAGAAACACTTCCATAAACATATCCACCTATGACATAAAGAATATACTGTAACTATTTAGAAAAATGAAAATGCTGTAGGGTCCAATAGCAGCCAATTAATTTTTCCTCCCAAAGACAGATCATGCATCAAGATCTATTTTTATACCTGCTGACACATTCTTTCTATACTTTTGTCTTCCTGCATACAACTTTGGACAGTTAAGAACAACCTGAGTTACCATTCCTTTGCTCTAATGTCTTGGCATTGCATGAGTTAACATAGAGTAACTTGCAAATAAGTGCCCTGACAAGAGAGCCAGCCAGGTAATGTATTATTCCTAATAGTACAATGAGAGGCTTCATGAATGCTGCCCTTGTAACAATTTTTAATTAATTTAATATCTTCCCCATCTGCAGCGAGAAGCAGGCAACTGTTTCAGTGGGAGTTATTGCCTCTGTGCTTTATTCTTCCCAAACAACAATCCTGGAGTGGAAAGAGTTTGAAGACGCTCCTTTTAAAGGCATCAGGTTGTTAGGAGATAGGAATGTCAGCTATACTGGCTCTTTTGCCATTCCCTTTCTACTGTCAGCATGCGTGTATGCAGCATTACTGATTTACCTTGACAGTTGTCACTTGTTTTGTTTCCAGCAATGAAATGTACAGTGACATGGGTGACTTAGTATTTCTGGGTTTTCTGGAGGAGCAAAGGGAATTCACATGTGCGTTGCAGTATGACCTCTTCAGGCTGTGTCTACACTACAGACCTTCCACTGGCACAGCTGTACCATTGCAGCTGCACCGCTGTAAAGTCTGTGTAGCAGCTCTATGCCAGCGGGAGGGAGCTCTCCTGCCACCATAATGAAACCGCTCTCAACGATCAATGGTAGGTGTGTCAACAGGAGAGCATCTCCCACTGGCATAGCGCTGTCCATGCTGATACTTTCATCGATGAAACTTATGTCAGTCAGGGGTATGTTTTTTTCACATCTCTGATTGACAGAAGTTTTACCGACAAAAGTGCTCATGTAGACATAGCCTCATTAGGTATTGCATCTGTTCTGGCCGGGTGTTGAAAGAGTAGCTAATTCTGATCTTGCCATCTGCCTTAAATTGTCATAATCCTTCAAAGCCGGAGTCATGTTTTATTTCAGTCAATGCAATTTGTGTATTTAATTTGTCAACTTCTGCTGTTTGGAAAACCAGTCCAGAATATTTTTGCAGAGGGATAGCTCAGTGGTTTGAGCATTGGCCTACTAAACCCACAGTTGTGAGTTCAGTCCTTGAGAGGGCCACCTGGGGATCTGGGACAAAATCAGTACTTAGTCATGCTAGTGAAGGCAGGGGGCTGGACTCAATGAGCTTTTGGAGTCCCATCAAGTTCTATGAGATAGGTATATCTCCATATATATTTTAAATAAGAGAAGAGCCCCCCCAACAAAGACTCTGAAATGGCAATCTAATCCAGGTGGGAGGACTGTTGTACCTGCATGAATTCCCACTGAAGTCATTCCTAGTGGGACTCAGGATGGTGCAGGAATCCACCCACACCATTCTGAGTGCTGAATTAGACTGCATTAACTCTGCTCATCTCACTATTATGATTAATTGTATTACAGTAGTACCCAGAGTCCTGAGCTGAGATTGGGAACTCATTGTGCTAAACAGTGTACAAACACTAAGACTAACTTGCAGGGCTGGGTCTTGGGTATTAAAATTAATAATAAATACTGAACTAAACTCTCTTTACCCCACTGTGCTGTGTCGTAACCTCTTTATCTTGCTGATCAAGTATCAGAGGGTAGCCGTGTTAGTCTGGATCTGTAAAAGCAGCAAAGAATCCTGTGGCACCTTATAGACTAACAGACGTTTTGGAGCATGACTATAGCAGACCTTAAGGTGGCCATCCTGCAGCAAAAAAACTTCAGGACCAGACTTCAAAGAGAAACTGCTGAGCTTCAGTTCATCTGCAAATTTGACACCATCAGCTCAGGATTGAACAAAGACTGTGAATGGCTTGCCAATTACAGAACCAGTTTCTCCTCTCTTGGTTTTCACACCTCAACTGCTAGAACAGGGCCTCATCCTCCCTGATTGAACTGACCTCGTTATCTCTAGCTTGCTTGCTAGCACACATATATATACCTGCCCCTGGATATTTCCATTACATGCATCTGAGGAAGTGGGTATTCACCCACGAAAGCTCATGCTCCAAAACGTCTGTTAGTCTATAAGGTGCCACAGGATTCTTTGCTGCTTTTATCTTGCTGATGTCACTCCTGCCTTACTTCCCCAGCCTCTTCCTGTTGTCGTGTAACCTGCTTGTTTTACAGTGTCTGAAATGAGTTGGAAGCAATCCCGGGTTGTGAGCTGCAAAATCCAGCTCTAATTATGGCCTGTGCTCTACCCTGGTTCCACCCCCAGCTCTGGCATTGACATCAATGGGAGTTGTCTTCAAAGCTTCTTAAATTAAATCTGTGTGTATCCCTGCTCCTGGAAAGGAGAAGCCTTGACAGAAACAGCTCTCATGCTGATACCAGATACAAGCAGTTCAAGTATTCAGTGTATGAAGTGAAACTGGAATCAATCTGTTCTCACCTCAGAGTGTTGTATTGTTTCTGTCTTTAGAAATATGATGGCTTCCTGTGGAGTGGAGCCATGTTAGGCAGCACCTACTGTATCTGTACAAATCTAGGGAGGGAGAAATGAAAGAAGTGCTGGACATGTCAACAGCTATGAGACAAAGAGTATTTTTATTACTAACAACATCAAGAAAATCTTTACTACACAACAGACAGCACCGCATGTGTCCAAACTGCAAACAACACAGACACAAGGAAGAAACCTTTTATCTACATTAGTTTGTCCCAGGAGGAATCCCATTTATTTGTCTTCTTGCTTGCTACTATGTTAATACACCACAGCATTTCCCTCACTTATTGCCTGATCTTATCTGGTGGCTGCTCTTCTGTGCAGGCTATCTGCAACATGGAAAGCTGGCTACAGGCCGACATGATTTAAGGCTAGAAAGGGGAGATGGGGATTAATGTTGTGCTACCAAAAAAAAGAAAAAAATCTTGCTCAATGCTCTTACTGGGACTTTTGTTTGGTGTCCATTCTGTTCAAATATTAATTCTTGTGAGTTTAGCATAAGGTGGAATTCTGGTTCCCCTGTTAGAGCTAGATTCCAGGTCACAAAAGAAGAAACCAAGAAAGGAACTAAATTGTGCAAAACAATGGAATACAATAAAAGGACACTGCCAGGGTATTTTTCAACCCCCCTTTTTTTAAACTCCCAGTTTATAATAACTTCTTGGGAGTTGAAAACGAAATCCCTCCATCACAGGGATGTGATCCTGCATTTGGCTGAGCACATTCTTAAGGGTTTTGCCACAGTATGTTCACAGCCTTGAATAAAAGAATCCTCTGGGCCCAGTCCCACATATCCTTATGCATATGAGTAGTTCATATGCAAATAAATCCCACTGGGCTATATCTTGGAGTAAGGACTACTCATGAGAGTAAAGGTTTGCAGCATCAGGTCTTGTGGACATAAGGACCATCAGTGGGAGCTGCACACTAGTAAAGGGTGCAGAATATTCAGTAGAGATTTGTACTGCAGATATGAGCACAAAATATTGTCCCGAGTTTGTTTCTCCCTCATCCCCTTTTACACTTGCTTGTTGGTGGATGGTTGCTGATGAAGTAACTGCGGGCATGATAGTTTTTTAAAATTTATATTTAACAATGAGATCATTGCTTCTTCTCTTTCTCCCCTCTTTCCTTCCTCCTCCCAAAATACATGCAAGCAATTATATGGAATTTAATGTGGTAGGGCAAACTTTAGGACAGTATTTTAAGTAATCTATTGTTGATGCTAGATAAGTTAGGAATAAATATTTGGGAAGTTGCAAAAAGTTGACATGCCTGTGAGGTAGTAATTATCATAACCTTAGTCCCAGATTTGGACCTTAGCGTCCAAAATATGGGGGTTAGCATGAAAACCTCCAAGCTTAGTTACCAGCTTGGACCTGGTACCTGCTGCCACCACCCAAAAAATTAGAGTGTTTTGGGGCACTCTGGTCCCTCTGAAAAACCTTCCCTGGGGACCCCAAGACCCAAATCCCTTGAGTCTCACAACAAAGGGAAATAATCCTTTTTCCCTTCCCCCCTCCAGGTGCTCCTGGAGAGATACACAGACACAAGCTCTGTGAAACTACACAGAGAGACTCCCCCTCTCTGTTCCCAATCCTGGAAACAAAAAGTACTTTCCTATTCCCCCAGAGGGAATGCAAAATCAGGCTAGCAATCCAACACACAGATCTCCCCTTGATTTCTTCCTCCCACCAATTTCCTGGTGAGTACAGACTCAATTTCCCTGAAGTAAAGAAAAACTCCAACAGGTCTTAAAAGAAAGCTTTATATAAAAAGAAAGAAAAATACATACAAATGTTCTCTCTGTATTAAGATGATACAATACAGGGTCGATTGCTTAAAAGAATATTGAATAAACAGCCTTATTCAAAAAGAATACAAATCAAAGCACTCCAGCACTTATATTCATGCAAATACCAAAGAAAAGAAACCATATAACTTACTATCTGATCTCTTTGTCCTTACCCTTAGAAACAGAAGACTAGAAAGTAGAAACTGCTTCTCCAAAGCTCAGAGAAAGCAGGCAGACAGACAAAAGACTCAGACACTCAATTCCCTCCACCCAAAGTTGAAAAAATCCGGTTTCCTGATTGGTCCTCTGGTCAGGTGCTTCAGGTGAAAGAGACATTAACCCTTAGCTATCTGTTTATGACAGTAATACAGAAGCCTGAGAGTAGGGGAAGAATGGAGAGGCCCAGATCAGTCCTTCCCATCAGAATATCCGTGGCAGGATTGCAGGGGAAGGAAAACAAGCCTCAGTTTCCTCCAGAATTCTTCTGGCAGGGAAGAGCTGGGGGTCTGACAGGGAGGGGTGCCCTTCTTGAAAGAAGCAGAGGATCCCCCCCCCCATACCCCGTAAGCATATGGGTCTCCCAAAATTCACACACCGTCTGCATGGGTGCTCTGTTCTTCCAAACTGGCTCTAGGGCCTCCTGATGCCTTGGCTCCTTGTCAACAAACAGAAATCGGCACAAATGGTCTCAGGCAGTGCGACAATGCACACAATGTAACCATTCCCTCTTGGATCCATTCCTAGCTTGACCCTTCTGCTCTGTGGGATTCAGGAACTAGGGGGGATGATGCTCTGGAGAAACTCACTTTCTTTTCCACATGGGAAATTCTTCCCATGCCTGAATCGTGAAGGGATCCATCCCCTCCCCATACAATTATTACGGGTAGTCCCCGAAGAAGACAAGAGATAGAAGTTGACATTGACATAGACCATTTGGAAACATTTGCTAATGACTTTCTTGGCCCCAAAGCTAAGTGCTAATTTGCATGATGCATTTCATTTGACAGTAGTGTTTACTGTCAGAAATGCTACCTTAAGATGCCAAGAGGTGAAGGCGCTGGACATGGCATTGTATGCAAAGATATTTAGGAAAGCTGTCCAGGCTCCACTAATAGGGCAAGACAGCTAAAAAAACCCCAACCCTTTAACCCACAACTCTGATTAGAGGTGACATTTTCTTTAATATATTTTTTTAAAGCTTTTAAAGGGAGCAGCACAATACAATGCAGGGGTTCTCTGTTTTTTAAACCCAAGATGTTAACCTCTCCTCCTCCCCCGTGGATAATATATTAATAGATTTATAGGGTATCTCTACATTGCCCGCGGGGGAGAGCCTTCCATCCTAGGTCAAGAGACTTGGGCTTGCAGACCTCGCGCTAGGCATGTAAAAATAACTGTGTAGACAGCACTTTGTAGTTGGGGCTAGGGCTGGAGCTCGATCTCTGAAGCCCATCCGCTCCCAGAGCTTCAGAGCCCGAGCTGCACCTACACAGCTATTTGTAGCACCATAGCATGAGCCCCACTAGTCCCAATTTCTCAACATAGACTGAGAGCCTTGCTGCCACAGGCAGCATACACATAACTATAGATTCCAAGGCCAGAAAGGACCATTGTGATCATCCAGTCAAGTGACTCTCAACCTTTCCAGACTACTGCACCCCTTTCAGGAGTCTGATTTGTCTTGTGTGTCCCCAAGTTTCATCTCACTTAAAAGCGACTTGCTTACAAAAGCAGACAAAAAAATACCAAAGTGTCACAGCACACTGTTACTGAAACATTGCTGATTTTCACCTTTTTACCATATAATTAGAAAATAAATCAGTTGGAATATAAATATTGTACTTCTGTTTCAGTGTATACTAGATAGAGCGATATAAACAGGTCACTGTCTGTATGAAATTTTAGTTTGTACTGACTTGGCTAGTGCTTTTTATGTAACCTGTTGTAAAGCTAGGCAAATATGTAGATGAGTTGATATGTCCCCTGGAAGACCTCTGTGTACCCCCAGGGGTTCTCATACCCCTAGTTGAGAGCGGCTGATCTAGTCTGATCCCTTGTGTAACACAGGCCATAGGACTTCCCCAAACAATCCATTTGAACCAGAGCATATCCCCTAGAAAAACATTTAATGTTCACTTTGAAATGGCCAGTGATGGAGACTCCACCACGGCCATTGGTAAACTGTTCAAATGGCTAGATAACCGTTGATGTTAAAAGTCGTGTCCTATTTCTAGCCTGAAGTCGTTTAGCTTCAGTTTCCGGCCATTGGATCTTGTTATGCCTTGCTAGACTGAAGAGCCCATTAGCCAATATTTGTTCCCTGTGTAGGTACTTACAGACTGTCATCAAATCTCTCCTTAACCTTCTCTTTGTGCCTAGCAGGATTTTCACAAGTGCCTTGGTATGATGCTTGGTGAGTGTGTTTTACCTTCCTGGTTCCTGTTGGGTTCCTGCTCCCTGAACTCAGCATTCCAGTTCCTGTTCCCCTGTGCAAGTGTGTGCGCTTGTCATGGTATAATCCCCACTCTGAACCTTAGCGTCCAACAGATGGGGCACCAGCATGAATTCCTCTAAGCTCAATTACCAGCTTAGATCCTGTAGTGCTGCCACCAACCAGGACTTGGAGTGCCTGGTACACTCTGGTCCCCCCAAAACCTTTCCTGGGGACCCTCAAGACCCAAACCCCTTGAGTCTCACAACAAAGGGAAATAAACCCTTCCCCCTCCCTTCTTTCTTCCTCCCAGCTCCTCCCCTCCCTGGGTACACTAGGAGATCGCTGTGATTCAAACTCCTTGAATCTTAAAACAGAGAGGAATGTCACCTTCCCCTCTCCTCTTTTCCCCTCACCAAGAGGCAATACAGATTCAAGCTCCGTGAATCTAAAACACAGAGGAATTCCACCTTCCCCCCCTTCCCTCCTTTTTCCCACCAATTCCCTGGTGAGTACAGACTCAATTCCCTTGAGCCTTAACAAGGGAAGAAATCAATCAGGTCTTAAAAAAGTAAAGCTTTTAATAAAAGAAAGAAAAAAGTAAAAGTTGTCTCTGTAATCAAGATGGTAAATGTTACAGGGTCTTTCAGCTTATAGACACTAGAGAGAATCCTCCCCCCAGCATACGTACAAATTAAAATCCTTCCAGCACAATACACATTTGCAAATAAAGAAAACAATCAAAAAGACTAAACCGCCTTTCTACTTGTACTTACTACTTGAACAGAAAATTAGAGAGCCTGTAGGTACGTCTGGTCACTCTCAGAACCCAGAGAGAACAACAGACAAAGAAAACACACAAACAAAGACTTCCCTCCACCGAGATTTGACAGTATCTTGTCTCCTGATTGGTCCTCTGGTCAGGTGTTCCAGGTTCACTGTTTGTAACCCTTTACAGGTAAAAGAGACATTAACCCTTAACTATCTGTTGATGACAGTGCTGCTTGAGATCTGTGCAGCTATATAGGGCCTGCTGCGACATATCTGCTGTTTGGACTTTATGATGTTTTGTTTAGACTGCTGCTGTTCTAACTGATTCCTGGTTAGTGCATGTTTTGACTGACAACCCACCTGTGTGTCTTGCTTCATTTTTTGTGTGTGTTTTTGGTATTGTTGTTCTGTGGTGCATCAGAGTGTAACGTTTTGGCAACGAGTGCAAAGCTGCCTGCACATCCTTTGGCTGTTGACTGGTGATACTTTATTCAGAATTTCCGGACTTTGTGCAGATCATGTAACTTTCCCATGCTGCTAGGTTACCCTTGCTGCAGAGCAACTTAGGTTGTAATGGCTTCAATATTTATGATGGACTCCCCGAGCCAAAGTCCTCCTGAGCATAATACTATTCTAGACTAGGTGCTAACTAGACTAAAAATCTGGCATAAAGTTGAATGTGGCAAAGTGCAGTTTTGCAAAAGATGCTATAGAATTTCTAGGGGATTCGCTGTTGGCCAGTGGTGTGAAGCTGTCACTTGAACAGCTCCAAGCTGTTGCAACTCTATCATTAACCACTGATCATAGCAGTTTACATTCATTCCTTAGCTTAGCTCAGTACATAGGTGGCTGCGTTGCGTCCCATTTTAGTACCCTTGCCAAGCTGCTATGGGATTTAACCCAGGGCCAGGGACAGTTGGTTTGAACTAAAGAGACAGAGGCTTTTGAAACCCTGTGTCAAGCTCACTGTCGGATCCAATCTGGTGCTTATTTAGATCCAAGGAAGCCTGTAATGATTCAAACTGATGTGTGCAATCAGGGTCTGGATGCAGTTCTACTCCAGGAGGGATGGCCATTTATATTTGCGTCCTGTACTCTCACCCCAATGGAAGCAAAGTATTCCCTAATTGATCTAGGGTTCTTGGTGATGGCTTTTGCTATTGTACTCTTCAAAGTCTACTTAGTGGGAAGACACTTTACGTTAGAAACTGGTCATTTGCCTATTCTGGGCTTCTTTCATAAGGCCACTGACCTGCTGAGCATGAGGTTGCAGCAGTGGATTATTCAGTCGCAGCAGTATGACTTGAATTTGATATATTGCAAAGAAAGAAGTAATTTACTTGCTGATGCTCTTTTTAATAACTCTGTTGGCTTGGCACCCTTGTCTGCAGAAAGGGCAGAGTATACTGTATGCGTGTTTGCTGAAAGATAAGCTTGTTGACTTAGGGCAGACCACTGATGGTCTGATCAAGATGCTGAACTGTGCAAACTGATAACATATTGTACAAGCAAGTTGGATGGACCCGGTCTTTAAGAGAACTTTGGTTCCGAGCTCACAGTGAATACATGTGCTACTTGGCATATGTTATGGAGAGGTGCCCAAGGGATCATTCTCTCAGCACTCTGACAAGAAGTCCTGGATGTGGCTCAGGAAAGGCATTTGGGAGTTATGTAGATGAAGTAATTTCTGAATAGTTATGCTTGGTGGCCAGGGCTGCACTCACACTTTGAGTAACATATGAAAGCATGCTCAACCCACCCACTGCATGGAATGACTAGTTCTCTGGTCCCTTTGAAACCAGTAGTCATAGGCTTGGCAAAGAATTGCAGCCGATGTTACTGGCCCCTCGATTGCACTGTGTGCACATTGTTGATTGTTATGGACTATTATTCACATTACCTCTTTGCAGTCATAATTTCACAAGACCCCTCAAAGGCCCTCATTAGCTACTTCATTTGTGATGTTTGGCTTACTAGAAAGCCTTGTTTCAGATAATGGGACACCTTTTGTATCAAGAGAGTTTGAAGGTGTATTGGTACAGTACACTATGAAACGGGTGTGTACCATCCCCAAGGAAATGGTATAGTGGAAAGACTGCATGGGTCTCTGGGATTGCTGCTCTGGGGTGCCTCAGAGCATAACAGTTAGGCACCTGGGTGCTTTTGAAAATCCTACAGGGCACCTCTTTGCATCTTTAAGTACTTAAATACCTTTGAAAATTTGGCCCTTAGTTGCCTAGTTTACACAATGTTACCAACTCCATGATTTTATTGCGAGCCTCATGAGGTTTGGTGTTTTCCTTAAAGCCTCATCTGCTGGAGTCATGTAAATATATGAGAAGTGTCTAGCCTTCGTGGTGGTGGACAAAGGCAGGAAAACATGACCTCTAATGGCTTCAGCCACAGAAGGCCAATAAAAAGAACACAATGCTTACTCTTGTCAAAAGTCTTGTTATCTTTCAGCCAATCTTATGATTTGCGGGGGTGGCGGGGCAGGGGGCCGACACAGAGTTTTTGAATGTTTGGGATGGGCAGTGCTGCTTTTGGCACCCACATTGGAAAATTTTGGGTCAGATAATTGATCCGTCTATTTACATTTCCTTTTGGGATGACTTTACCAAATGTATGGAAATACAGAGTACCAAGTGTGCATCAAATGAGCATACGTCAATATTCTTACTGGAAACTGTTCAGTTGTTGCAGTCAGTAAAACTACAGGTCAGTTAGAAACTTCCTTTCCATTCTGCTAGCTTTGTTCTTTTTCCCGTTACGTCCATAATAATGCACGCGTGTGCACACACACAAAATAGAAGGCAAGCTAATGATGGAATTTGATGTGACATAATATAAAGGTGTTGCAGAAATCTTTTAAAGTCCCACTTGCCACGTTTCTATTCAGGCTGGAGAGATCATGCAGTCAGTACAACGCATGGCAGTGGATTGCTTAAAAATAGAGTCCTTGTGTCAAACGTGGAAGAAGTATTAACTGAAGCCTGAAGAGGAGTTATTGCTTCCCTCAGTGTTTCTAACCTGGCCAACTGACCCACACAAAGAAACCAGCTGCAGATTTCTTAGATTGGCTCTCACCTGCAAGTGCAGAGCAGACAGCAAAAGGAAATCAAAGGGATGTCAGGTATACCATGTAACTGGGTCAACGCACAGCAAATGGAATTGAATGTAGAAATGTAAAGAAAACAGCAGACTAAAAATGTGAAATGAATGGAACTAGCAAGAACAGCTTGGAAAAGGCCCTCAGAATATCAGTGCCTTGGCCTACTAAAAGGCTTGAACCATTGAAAAATCAATTTTCAAACAGTAAATGAAAAGCTGGGAAATTGCTAACTTCTCTGCCTGGAGCAGTGAGATTCTAGGTGTAGAGGCTTAGTTCTTAACAAGTGGATTCTGATTTCCAAACTCTCTTTGTCAACATAAGGAACTTGCTCCCATTTCCTGTCTCTAGGTTTCTTTGGCACTTGCAACTAGTCTTCTTAATGTACGAGAAAAACTCCATAAGCCACTCTACCAATTTCCACCACATCTCATGTGAAGTGCTGCGGAATCCTGTGTCTCTTTAGAACAGGAGGAAAGAACTCGGAGGTGTATCTGAAAAAGACCATTTGCAAGTTGTTGGATGTGGGATATTGAAAACTCCTGTTCTTAGATATACTTAGCACAATGTATAATTAAACTGTGGAACTCATTGCTACAAGATATCAACTGCTTGAAGTGAACAGAATAGGGCAACAAGCCAATTCTTATACAAAATGATTTAAGTGGTGTATTAGGAAAGACTAGTCTCCCGGAAAAAAAAAAGGTTGAGGGTGCTGAATACAAACCCTTATATGGTATGAAGAGGCAGTTGCAGGCCAAGGAACTGTTTCTGATTTGACAAAGGAGAAGGTGTGTGAAAGTTATTGCAAATTGAATTTAGATAGGAGATTATGGATCTTTTTTTTTCTGTTCTCTCCTCCCCTGTTCAGGCATAAGTAGCAGACCAGCACAGTCAAAGCCTAAAGTTCAGGAGCTACCTCAGGACTCTTTCTCCTTCTTCCAGAGAGACAGTGAAGGTAATATACTAGCTTCCAAAGGGTAATGAGAGACTAGAGCAAGGATTGTGCCTACTGCATTGCTCTGAAATCACAAACTGCTAAGTGGCTTCCAGGTTTGTATGGATACTGCTGTTGATTCCAGTGAAAGTGCATACTCTCCTCTCTTGGCAAGGAGTACAGTATCAAGATGGAAGGTGAAAAAAAAGAGAGGTTACATGTCACAAACTGGCAGCAAAGAAAGGGGCACCTACACAATGGGTAGAAAGACATTGCTCATGGGGTCCATTACTGGCAAACCTAAGTCACTCGCGTTACAGTACAATCGGAGTAAAACATGTATCCAGTTGGCTGTCTGCACAAAGCCATTGAGGTAGAACAGGGGTTCTGAAACTTCATTGCACTGTGACCCCCTTGTGACAACAAAAATTACTTCACGACCCCAGGAGGGGGGACAAAGCCTGAGCCCGCCCAAGCCTCACTGCCCTGGATGAGGGGGCCAAAGCCCAAGCCCCACCACTCTGGGCAGGGGGGGGCCAAAGCTGAAGCTCAAGGGTTTCAGCCCCATGCGGGGGGCCTGCAATCTGATTCCTGCCGCCAAGGGCTGAAGCCCTCAGGCTTTGGATTTGGCTTTGGCCCTGGGTAGTGGGGCTGGGGCTTCAGCCCCAGGCCCCAACAAGTCTAAGCCAGCCCTGGCAACCCCATTCAAAGGGGGTTGCAACACACTTTGGGGTCCTGACCCACAGTTTGAGAACCGCTGAGATAGAGCAGCACAGAGGTCACTCAGTAAATCATGAGCTGCCTTCTTGGGGGAAATAGAGCGTTAAATAGAAAAGTTCAGTGAGCTTTGATGAACCAATGGCTGTTCTTGTTCCATCAGTTTTTAGTAATTACACCAGGTGGATTTCTATGTTTGTATTTATATTTTCCACACTGTGTTGTGTCTCCAGAAGATCACCTGGACTCTAACTTCAGAGAAGCTTAAGGTAGCTGTCACAAATTGTCCTCCCAGGAGTATACTTTGCCATGGAGAGGTAAATGGAGAAGAAGGAACACCATGGCCTAGGAAGGTGTTCTACTAGGAATACAGGAAATCAAACCAGGATTTGGCAGTGAATAGGAATGAAACCAGTAGAGAATAATCAGTATTTTAAAATATAAAACAGCTTTTCCAATAATCAATGGTGTGTATCGCTCAAGGGGCCTGAATTACTCCCCCTTGCCCATCCCTTTCTGTGTTGTCTCTTCCCGAGGACTGTTACCTTTCACACAGATTCCTTGTCAGCAGTGGAGTGGAAGGATAATGAGTGTCATTCTCTGGCCCAACCCCAGACCCAGGCTTTCTGCCTCCTTTTTAATAAATGCTCTTTTTGTCAGCTGGTTTTTCTTTGTACTCTCTGTTCCTATATTACAGTAATCACAAAAGCCACTGAGCAGCTGCAAAGGTGACAATTTGTCATATCATGCTCTTTTGGTAGAGAATGTCAGCTTCCACTGGAAAGTATTGATTTCTGCTGATCACTGATGAGTAGGTTGAACCTTAACCTTCCACGGGGAAATTGAGCTGATTCAGCCTATCAGAAGGGTCAGTTGGGCGGGTGGAATTTCCCAGCTAGTGATTATCTGTAAGGTTCACCTACAAAGGAAAATTGAGGAAAATCCCCACCTCCTCTTTCTCTTCAATTTGTCTCCAACATACTTTCTCCTAAATTGGCTGTCTCACCCCAGCAGAGTGGAAGCTGCTTGTGGGCTGCACCATTTTCTTTAAGGGCATAACAAGCTGTCCTTAAATCAGGAAATGAGCCTGGATGTCAGTGAACATTTTTGAATGTAGCTACTTTTGGAATGGCTGAAGATCAACAGCCTGGATGAGAGAGCTCTGGAATGGGTAATGTCATGCACCTACAGTGTGAGGCAGTCAGCCAGACAGATAACAATTTACTGAATAAAAGTCAACTGTCGAACCTTCCTCCCATCTCTGTGGATGTTTTATGTATATACGTTGTTACCCTTAAATCCTGACCGTCCTGTAAGAAAACATTACTGACAAGTTTTTTTAAATTGTTCACAATTTGTATGAGGACCAATTTATGGGGGCCCTCCTCCAAAATGCTCCCCAACCCTCAATGCTGGTAAGAGTAGAAATCCACATATATATATATATAAATTATAAGCTGTGCTTTCTCTGCCACACCCTGAGATTTATTCAGGTGAGGTTTGATATTTTTGATATCTACTTCGCACTTTGTTACATTTTTCTCCCAAGTCAGCAAGTCACACCTTAAGCAATGTCACATTTTTAGCAATTAACTATCATTTTGAAGAATCACAATTCTCATTCCTCCCCCTCCGGCCCAACCCAAATCTCACCAAGTATTATTCTTGCAAAATTGCTAGCAGCTGGAGAGCTAGTCCCTTTAACCTCAGTGTCCAATTTCTGAAGTTCACTTTGTACTGCATATTGAGACTTCAGAATGACTCAGTCCCCTCTAGCTACAGTGCTTTGATATCCCAGTGATGTGTGCTATATAAAACTTAAAACAGATCCTAACATTAATAGCATGGATTACTTGAAAAATAATACACGGACATAGGAATTGCTATACTGGAGAAGACCAATGTTTCATCTAGTTGAGTATCCTGTTTCCAACAGCGGCTAAGAAACCACCCTGCAAGAGGCAGTTAAGAGAAAGCTTCCTTCAACCCACAATATCTAGAGGTTTGAGAGGTAGGCCTCAGTGCTTGAGGGTTTCTATCCCTTCCAAATCTCATGTTTATTGTGTTTAATATTGACTGGTATAACTCTGTATATTCTAGTTATCCATATAATGTTTTGCTACCAAATACAGTACCAAAAAGGGGGTAACCGAAGAGCACATTAATTTTAAGACCTTTGCATGATGGGATAGACAGCTGAACAGCTGTGCCATATATTGGGTCTAGGTACTTTTCATATGAGCTGTGTTATTTTGTCTATTGTATTGAGGAGATTAAATTACCCTGGAAAGCCCATGTGAATAAAATTAGATACAGCATTTCCTTTACAGTGAGGTCCTTCTTTTAGCCTATTTCATAGTTTGTTTAGCAGAGCCATAAGGCGGTCAAGTGACTTTGCCAAGGTCACACAATGAGTCAATGTGTTAGCCTTGATGAGTTCTCTGGTCCCTCCAGGCTCTCACTCCTTGCTTTACAGATTCTTCAATCTGTTAATTAACACCCAAGCCGCACTTGCTATTCTCCTGAAGAACAGGCTGCATTTAAGAGACATTGGGCTTGTCTACATCAGAAAGTTGCAGCGCTGGTGAGGGAGTTACAGCGCTGCAACTTAGGAGGTGTACACATCTGCAGGGCACCACCAGCGCTGCAACTCCCTGTTTGCAGCGCTGGCCGTACTCCCGTTTTGTCTCGGGTGTAGAGGATCCAGCGCTGGTGATCCAGCGCTGGTAATCAAGTATAGACACTTACCAGCGCTTTTCTTGACCTCCGTGGAATAAGCAGGTATCCCAGCATACCTGAGGAAGCCTCTGGTAATCAAGCTGGTCTCCTTCCCCGGCTTGCTCTCGCGTTCCCCGAACCCCGAGCAAGCAGGTCTCCTTCCCTGAGGTTTGCTGGGTGGTTCAGGGAACGCGAGAGCAAACCGCGGCGAAGCTGGTCTCCTTTCCCGGTTTGCTCTCTCGTTCCCCGAACCCCGAGCAAGCAGGTCTCCTTCCCTGCGGTTTGCAGGGTGGTTCGGGGAACGCGAGAGCAAACCGGGAAAGGAGACCAGCTTCGCCGCGGTTTGCTCTCGCGTTCCCCGAACCCCCGAGCAAGCAGGTCTTCTTCCCTGCGGTTTGCTCTCGCGTTCCCCGAACCCCCGAGCAAGCAGGTCTCCTTCCCTGCGGTTTGCTCTCGCGTTCCCCGAACCCCCGAGCAAGCAGGTCTCCTTCCCTGCGGTTTGCTCTCGCGTTCCCCGAACCCCCGAACAAGCAGGTCTCCTTCCCTGCGGTTTGCAGGGTGGTTCGGGGAACGCGAGAGCAAACCGGGAAAGGAGACCAGCTTCGCCGCGGTTTGCTCTCGCGTTCACCGAACCACCCTGCAAACCGCAGGGAAGGAGACCTGCTTGTTCGGGGAACGCGAGAGCAAACCGCGGCGAAGCTGGTCTCCTTTCCCGGTTTGCTCTCGCGTTCCCCGAACCCCCCTTGAAGCCGCCCAACAGCGCTGCAGTGTGGCCACATCTAACACCACTTGCAGCGCTGGTTGCTGTAAGTGTGGCCACTCTGCAGCGCTGGCCCTATACAGCTGTACTAATACAGCTGTAACAACCAGCGCTGCAAAATTTTAGATGTAGACATGGCCATTGTCACAAGTAGGGGGGGTTATGGGAGCTCAGTCTGGATGTGCTGTATATTTTTAAACAAGAAAGTAAGAAACAGCTACAGATCAGAGGTGATGGTTTCTAGTGTGATAGATGTAAAAATCAAAGGTGCATAACCTTATGCTTGTGAAATCGAGTCACTGCGTGGTCCAGCACACATACAAAGCATGTAGCTGAATTGATAAGTTGTCTGGTATCTGAGGCATGAGCAGCAGAATGTGGGGTGGCTTGTAAATAAATGACTTCATTTCAGTGGTATGAAAGCTCTGCCGGGCTGGAAGTGTTTTGTATTCGGTTCTTGGATGTATGGAATAGCTGTCGAGGTTCTTTGTGTTGTGCTGTTGCTCTAGGGCCTTTGCTTTGTTGATAAGATATGTTAAGTGTGACTTACAGGAACAGAATGAGGAAGATGCACCAAAAGGATTAAACAACATAAAAACATAATTAAATCTCCTTAGAATTTGGTCTTTGGGGGGCATGAAGCACAAAGAAAATGGTATGAATTTAATTTAAATATACATACAGTGGATAAAGCAACACATATAATTAATTCCACAGGAGCCTCTGCATTGTGTAACTTGTTTTGTTTGTAATCTATGATTACATTATACAGCAGGGATACCTGATTGAGTGAAAGCAGCGACGGTGTCTGTCATGAGGAAGGCTCTGTTCCTTTTAAAAAAAAAAAAGTCTTGGGTCAGAAGCTCATTTAAACATTTCCTAGCCGACTGACATCCATTCTTTAACCAAGCCAGAAAGAGTTCACTCCGTGGTCAGACTCCCTTAGCATTCGCCGTGTAGCCATGGGAGTGGAAGGAGCTACGGTGCAGAACTGTTTATCAGGGAATAGGGGTGAGTTGGCACCGCATCCCCTCTCCCCCACATACAGTTCTGTAGCATCCTTCCCACCCATCTGCCATGTCAGGTGCTGAAGAACATGTTGTGGGTAGAGTCCTGGAACATGCTAAAATATCTGGCCACAGATGTGGACGGAAGAGGGTTTAAACTGCGGAATCACAAGGAAGTGCTGCAATTTATGAGCGAAGGAGGCTCAGGGAAAGAGCCTGCCTTGGCCATCAGATGTGCAGCTCGTTCTTTATGAGTTTGGCCCTTAATGATCTCTGGGTAACTCATTTTTTCCCTTTCTATGTGTAGCACAGCAACAAGGAAGCCATGGTGAGCCTGATGTTTAACACATAGATAATCAGTGAACTAATTAATCATTCTGCACTGATAGCTCTGAGGCTGCTTTGCTTGCTGGCAGAGATAGAGAGGAGAACGATGATATAAAACAATATTTTAAAATTATTACAAAATCAAGGCTGGTGTTTACATATTTGCTGTTTCAGTTGCAACATTTGCAGAAGTGGTGGGGCGAGGACAAAAAGGGACACAGTATTTTCCAGTCCTCGTGTATAGTTAGTAAGTAAGTAAATAAATAAATAAATATAAACTGCCAGCTCTGGTACTTGGTATATCAATAAAGGTGACTAAAGGCTAATTTGACCCTAAACTACATCTGTTCATTAACTGTTAAGTACGTAGTCCTGTTCTTTGCAGCTGCTTTGTTGCTCTGTAAAACAAAGAACCTGAATCTTGAAAAGGGATTTAATACTTCAGTACAGTGATGTTTTCTAGTAACACTTGAGTCTGCTGGAGATATGTCACATCTTGGTGAAACCACTGTTTAGTTTTGTAAGGTTTTCTTAGTGGGACAGATATCTTTATGGTCAGCAAAACTTGTCAGTACAAGAATATAATCAAATAATTGGGGGTTTCAAAGGAGTCTAACGGAGCTTGGGACCCAATCCCAAGAAAAGCTAATGGTTACTGGGTGCATAACTGCTTTCAAAATCCCAGCCAAAATCCTTTGTGGACTGAACTGTGCAGTGAGTTTTGTTAACTGTGTAGCCACTCCATCATATGGCAGTGATGTCACTATTAGTAAAGAACAGAGATTCTCCAAGAGAAAAGGAGTCTTGGTTTCTTGTTGGTGTTTAGACATCCAGATCATTCACTGGTTGGATTTGTATCTGTGGATACTCACGGGGGTGAAATTCAAATCAAAGCTCCTTTCACTAGCATGTGCCGGTGGCTTCCTAGCTAGGAAATAGTCCATTGATCCAAATGGATTAGTACCTCCATTGTCACATACTCTATATGTGAAATTCACCCCGTTCAGAGGACCAGCACGAAGCCTACGCACAACATAAGGCACTCTTGCACACACAGACAATCCTAGTGCTTCAGTGGGACTTAATTCACCCCGTGCCAAGGTCGAAGCACAAAGCCTATAAATCAGTAAGTCCTACTCTGCATCTTTGGGTGTGATGTATAGACTTCAGCACTCTGCACAGGTGGGAATTTCGCACACTGCATGCGTGATGGTAGAGGGGAACATATACAACAGCACACCTCAATTAAAATATTTTCTTAGCAGGATCCTTGTAGAAAAGCTGCCAGGAATCAAAACATTGAATTCTTTACTTTCCTGGTTTTCCTAGCATTTGCAATAAAAGGGTTTGTTTTCCGAGTCGGCAGGAGACATTGTGGTCTAATCCAGGTGGATCAATGGAGTTTTTCATAGCTTGGGAGCCACTGGCACACGCTAGCAAAGGAGCTTTGATGAGCTCGCTAGATGATTCCTGGGCAGATTTTCTTTTGCCTCTCATACCGTACTCCTTGTTATGCAAATCTGATGAAAACTGTACTTTTAAAAGGACTGCTGGCTTTAAAAAACAAAGACCTTCAAAGCACACAAGCCAGGAGCTATGACAGAGTTGATTTCTGGCAGCTCTATGCCAACTCCTCCTCTCCTGTGCTGGCCAGGCCATTGCTGCTATGTCAGGGGTGAAAGCTAAATTGCTCTCTCTTCCAGCCAAGGCCAGACAATCATTTACCTTTCCCATGCATTATTCTGTCTCCTGGTGCTCATATTACTGTTGGTGTGTGTGTGGGGGGTAGGTTGGAGGTTGGGGTGTGGGTGTGTGTTGGGACATTGTAGATTGGTGTGTTTGGAAGTAGGTAGGTTTAATTGCTGCTATTAGAAAAAGAGCTAAGACAATTGGGGCAGGCTCCATCACCTTTTCTTCCTCAGCTTGAACACTCAAGGAGCTTTGAGTAGTTTTTCGTACTCGCCACCAGAAAGACTGAGAGTTGAGGTCACCACTCTAATTTCACATAGGTGAGTCTCATGCTGGAGGTGAATCTTGGGTCCCAATTAGTGTTATATGAAAGTCAGCCTCTGCCTATTAGATGACTTATTTTAATCCAAAACTTTTTGGCCTTTTTAATGTTATAGCCATGCATGTCTCTCCTCTTCTGATCTTCTCCCCAAAATATGAGGATGGTAGTTTTTACAGTACACAGGAAAGAGACCAACCAAAACTGAGCAGGCATTAGCTGCTACGATGCTACCACCAAATAGATGAGCTCAGATTTGAAAGGTAGATGCAAGATTCCCATTATTTGCTGAGACAATGGAGGAATCCCCATTGTTTGACCATGGAGCATTGCAGGTCATAGGTTCCACAGAGTCTGTCATCAGTTTTTAGGTCTTATTGGGCACAATCCTGAAATGCTGATTCAGGTTTTACATAGGTAGAACTCCCTTTGACTTCAGTGGGAGTTTTTCTGGAGCAGAGACTGAATAAAAACTGAATAGGCCTTATGAAATATAACTTGGATCTGCTGTGGTCTGGAACCTTCCAACAACCAGTTCTAGCAGTGCTGAAAAATTACACCATTCCCACAAATGCCAGCTTTCTTGGTGACCTGATTATAAATCGTAGGCTTGCTTACTGCCTATGAAGGGAGTGAGTGAGTGAGTGTGTGTGTGTGTGTGTGTGTGTGCGCACGCTGTCTAAAGAGAGTGCAGAACCTTGTTTGTTTATGTCAAGACTTTAGAACACCAATTGTTTTATATCACCATTCCCTTCCCCCTTCAAAACACCCTCAAAAGGGGAACTTAGGTAAAATTCTGGCCTGTTGAAACTACAAAGTACCAGGTATGCACTCTTAAAAATTAGAGATACTCAGTAATTTTAACAAGGCTTTTAGTTTTGTTCCCAAATATCCCAGCCACCAGGCCTTTTACAGTTCCAGTGAATAATAAATGCTTTAAAATGGCCACACTTAAGACTCATGACCTTTGAGATTCTTTCTGGAGCGGTTCATTTGCTACATTGCAGTTTCAGGAGATAGCCTAAAAATCTCTCCATGGGGGGACCAGAATAGCACCCTTAGAAATGTATGATTGTTTGACGGGATTATAAAGATTAAAGAGTGTTCAGGGGTCTCTTTAGGCAGAAGCTGATTTGCAAATCTGAACAAAAAGCAGATTTTGAAGTAAGTAATTTTGGAAGCTTAATGTTGCCTTACAAACTGTGTTCCTCTAGTGCTGCTGTTAATTAGTTTATAATCTCCTGTAAGGTTCTGTGCTTCTGAATGTGTCTATGAGGGCCTGATCCAAAGCCCTTTGAAGCCAATGGCAGTCTTTCCATTGACTTCAGTGGGCGTTGGATCAGGCCCAAATGCATATAATATTGGATTACATGGTACCTGTGCATTTTCTATAGTTCTTAGCAACAACAAAGCCACCTCCCACAGTGTGCTGTAGACCAAAGTGGGCTTCACAGAAGAATGTGAGAGAAATGCCTCAGAAGCAGTTTGCTTATTCTTAGGCTCCAACTGTTTCTGTTGCCCTAAGACCTGGTCCCTTCACATTTCGTGCTTCTAGTATCACCCCCTCACACTCGCTTACCTCACTGTGTGCCATTTTTAATAACCACGTGACAAAAGCAGATCAGAAATGTCTAATGTTTACTTTGACATTAGAGTCTTGTAGGCAGTTCTGAACTGAAATGGAATTTGGAATCATGTCACTGCGAGATGTGACTGGGTCAGGCTTACAGGGCGGAGAAGTGCCCACATTTCCGCCCCAACTGATGGATGCATTACTTATTTGCAAGGAGCCTGGTGGGTTGTGCCTCACCTACATAACTATTTGCATTATACTCAATGCAAATGTTCAGCCATAGTGCTCCTCCTCGTAGGTAAGATACCATTATAATTATGATAGGTAAGAGTAAATTATGATGATACAAAGGACATTCTTTATTGAAGTTCTGGACCCAGACAAACCCTGTTGGTCTCTGTGGCTCTTTTGCTTTCAGAGTAACCAAACACAGCCTTGTTTCATCACACAGAAGGTCTCCCCTAGCCTTGCCCCAGATCTTGCAGTCACAGAAAGGACTCTGTTGACTGCGCAATTGGACTACCTAAGATGACAGATTGCAGAATACAGTGTTCTATTTTGATGTGAGTAGAAGCTGCTCAGATCAAGCTGATGCAATGTGTATTGAGTCTTTGGGCCTGTGAGGGCTCATATAGTAGGGTGGGCATTTGATGCTGCATTATGGCCACTTCCATACAGGGCAACTGCACACATAGTTGGGTAATGTGATTTTCCATGCCTTGCCAACAATAGATATGTCTGTTCAGGAAATAAAGAGGCATCACAGAACTTATGTGTATAAATGAGACTGTATCTCTCTCTCCTCCTCATATTTACAGCCTGGGTGGTTCTGTCATCTTTGATAACACCAAAGGGACTGTTTGCTCAGAAAACAGTCTCGCATTGTTCAGGATATTACCATTTAAATTTATTTTAATTTACCGAACATCTACTATTTGGCTACCCACAGCAAAGGAGCATTGGAATGTATACAGAACAATGAGCGTGCTGAAGTCTAAATCAAACTTAAATAAGGGAATGTCATGTTTCATTAAAAAGCCTCTCGTCACCTTTCCTTTTTGTGCTGTCAAGTGAAAAAAAAATGAGGGTTATAATTACATGGCTGCCTCCATGCTGCATTATCTGTGAGATCTCTCACATTTTTTTCCCATACCTTTTCCCCACCTCTCTAACTTTGCCACTTACTTAAGAGTCTGTCAGAGTCTGGCCTAGAGCTCTGTTGAATAGGCAATTGACTACCTGTGGTCCTTGTTCATCAAGGGGTGACAAGCTGAAGGAATAAATGACTACCCTGTGGAAAGTACCCTGGGAATCATCCTGACCCAGTTGGGTAGAAAATGAGGAGGTAGCTTTTGCTTCCCACCTCGTGCTGGAGCGTGAAATCAGACTGACCCTCTTCCTTTGTGGATCTTATTGCTGCTGTCAGCTCCATGCTGCTGCTTTGAGTTTGCTGTATTGCAGCCTACAAAACTCAATCCTTGCTCCTCCTTAAACTGCTGAGCAAAGGTCAGGTGTAATTAGCAGCCATACCCTTTTTATATAGCCCCTGAGACACACCCTTTTCATTCCCATTCCTCCATATTATCCCCTTTCTTCCTGCTTCTTCCCTTCTTTCCTCCACTTCCTTTGCATTCTTACTTCCATCCCTTCTTTCCTACTCCTTTTGCTCCTTTCATGCCTTAGTACGTTCCCCATGAGTAGCCCCTCTCCCCAAATATATGTTGCATCCGTTTCCTCCCATCTCTGTATGTCTTGGCTATCTAGGCCCCCTGATCCTGCACTGAGAACTACACAGGCAAACTCTTACACACACACGCTGTGCCTTTGACTTTGGTGGAGCCCACTGCAGATGCAGGAATTGACTCACACTGCTCTTAGTGCAGTTTCAGGACCTGAGATTGTAAGTGGCTTGGGATAGGGAATATCTGACTGTGTGTGTTTGGACAGCACCTAGCACAGTGAAGTCCCAATCCTCACTGAGGCATCTAGGCGCTACTGTAATACAAATACGTAATCATAATAAAAGATTGCACAAAATTTTGCAGATTTCTTTTGGCAAACATTTTTACCTCATGACACTCATTCAGGTACATTGCAGAGGGAGTTTTGTCCACCATGGATTTTCCTTTTGAACATTAGAAATACCACTGTGATGCTTAAATCTTCACAGGTAGGGGCGGAAATAAGCATAGCTTTTGATCCCAGAGCACTTTTTGCTGTGTTTCTTCATCTGATGTAGCTTTTTCCCAAGATGAGGTGCGCTAGGGCTGCTCTGAGTGGAGGAGGGCTGCAATTTAATGTGGAAAACAGCTGCTTATGGCCTGACCCAAAGCCCATTGTAGTCAGTGGAATGACTCCCATTGACTTCAGTGGATTTTAGATTGAGCCCAAAGAATGCATAGGAGCATAAGAACTACATAACTCCAGTTGGGCAGCTTTCATATTCAGAAGCACTGTAATGTTACAGATATCCTCAGTCTCTTGAGAGTATAACTGTGACAAGCAAACCACTTACTATATACTGCATTTGCCTAGTGTAGTTAGAGATTTGCCATGTCCAACATCTTCACCAGGATTTGTCAGAGATTTGTAATGGTCATATTTGACTGGAGACCCAGTGAGCTAAAACAACAGCATCTGGTTGACAGCTACAGTAGCATTAGCTCCTGAGTGCTCATATTTTGCCTGAATTTATTTGTGGATGGGGGAGATCTGCCCAAAAGCAAACTTTACTTAAGTAGGGCTAGAATTTCACCCTACATAGTTGATGAAGCACAAGGCTGGGGTGATATCAGCAAAAAATGACCAACAGAATGGCACAAAATATAGGCTAGAGCAGTCTCCACTTCATCTTACAGTATATCTGTTGGTAAATTTTCCTGATCTAACCCCATTCTTCCATCTATAACATATACTGATTTGCTGTCTTGACATTTATACCACTCTTTATATCACCTGTGAATTTAGCCTTCCAGGTTTTCTCAAATGATTTAAAATCCAGGCACCACTTTTCAGATTCAAATTCTGGGAAGTAACCCAATATAGGATGTAGCAGATAAGAACCAGTTCATTATTATTCCCTTGTATGAAGAAATACGAATGCTAGATGTGACAGTTCCTGTTTTGAGTTAGCAAGTCTTCCCACAGATGTTTTATGTACCACACAATGCATTGTGATTTTTTTTCAGTTCATTTCCTGTGTGTGCATTTTTCATTGGCTAGCACCAGATATTAGTCAGTTTAGCACTGGTAGTTGAATGGAACATGAAAACACAGTTGCCTGGTGGCACCAAAAATAAAACTTATCATTCTTGGATCTAAATGTATGGATATTTGAAGCAAGTTCATACTATTCCATGTAGATATATAATATGCAAATAGGGCACGGTAGCTTGTAAACATATGATCAAAAGCAATATAACAAGTGTTTCTTGTCAGTATGTATGTGTGTTTTGGTCTTTTAATGTCCTTCTCTGGAGGACCCTCATTTAATATTGTTTTCTTCTTACTTATGTCCTTGAATAATAAATACAAGTTGTATTAACATAAACCCTGATAGTTAGTTTTATTAAGCAAAATTGTTTCTAAAATGTCTGTCAATGTGTTGCTGGTCCGCAGAATGTTAAAAGTCTGTTGTTTCATTTCAAAGCTTTCTGAGCCCTTTAATGCCAAAGTTAAGGCCTGGAGCTTGTGCTGAGCATCTGCAGTAAAAGTTTGTTCCCTGCTGTGGAACTGCTAGCCAGGGTGGCCTACTCTGCTGTCTCCTAGTGAAATCAACAAGTCCAGGTCCCCTTTTGATCTGTGTTAATTACAGTGGAGCATGAAAGCGGTGTTAATTGCTCGGCTTCTGACTCCTTTTTCTTCCTCCTCTTAGCAAAATGTTTCTCCTCCCTTATTGACTTTGTGCATGCAAATAGATATGCTTTTGAACCAGTGGATAATATCCTTGCTAAGGAACTGTGACCATACTTGGAGCAACAATCCATTCTGCACACTTCATGTGGTCAATGGCATAAGAGCAGGCTGTTGAGATCTGGATTTCCTTCCTGTTGGGTGGGAAATTTGTACAAATAACTCCTCTCATAAGAGAAAGCTTATATTGTTTGCTGACTGTTGATTTTTTTTCTGTCAACGTGAATATGTCTATTATGGGCAATATTAATAATTGACAGAGGGCAGGAAATACAAACAGTTTTAATCTGAGCTTCATATATTTGTTTAACACAACGTATTCATTTTTAATGGTGTTATGGATTTTTAAGTGGAAAAAAGCATTCATTCTATCACCAGGCTGTGATCAAGGTCTTACGTTCCTACCTGAGAGAAACAATTCAGAGGTGGCTTTGGGGCCTTTAAACACAATTGTAAATACTTACAACACTACGGAACTTACATGAACTTGTAAAAACCTTTTTTCAAAGGCAGCTCCCATAGATGTGATTGCTAGAATGAATTCACACAGGTCTGTGAATTGCTGCTGTGTCCTCCATACACAAGAAAAGAAAGAATTCCTCAGATGACCTTTATTAAATTATCAATTCTGTGGGAGAATACAGAATTTGCCGCATTTTAACCTATTAATAGGCTTTAGGGGATTATACTCTAAACTTTTTTTAAAATCCCCTACACCCAGCACAATAGGAGAGAAATGACAGTGATAAGCCAAGCCACTTCTGCCAGGGCCTAAATAGTGACCTAGAGACCCAGCTTCAGGCACTTCTGTTTGAAAATTTTAGCTGTGACTTCTCTGTGGAATCTGTAAAATGGAGAGAATAATAAATACTTCCCTACCTCTCAGGAGTGTTGTGAGGATAAAATTGTCCGTGACTGTAAATTTGAGGTTCTCAGCTGGAAGGTGAGAGAGTGCTCCAATGTATTGTTATGACTAGATTTCCGTTCTAATACCAGTGAGAGCAGGTTTGTTTTTTAAGGGCACCAGCATATTTGTATGGTGAAGGGCAGGGAGTAAGTGCAATTAGGTGTCCTCCTTTTTACAGAAAAACCTGAAAATGAATGGGGACTGTGTCTAATGTTTAATGCCCGGGGCTGGGAGGACTTTGGACTTTTGGAATCTCTGGCTTTGTCACTGACTTGTATTGTAACCGCGGGGCAGTCACTTAGGACCAGACTTGCAATGCGAATTAGCACCTAATGCGAGTCTCAAAAGCTCTTAAGATGCTTTGGAGCCTGTCTGTGTCTTTAGGTACTGTGACAGACTCGAACCAGTGTGGTACAGGAGTCTGGTAGAAGGCAAATATACTGGTCACTGGATGAGTAGTTTTCTGTTCCCTGAGTGACCAGAGCAGGGGCTGCACTAGAGTAATCAGGAACCTGCTAGAACCAGCTAAGGCAGACAGGCTGATTAGAATACCTGCAGCCAATCAAGGCAGGCTAATCAGGGCACATGGGTTTAAAAAGGAGCTCACTCCAGTCAGGGAGGGGGAGCCAGAGGAGAGGAAGTGCGTGTGAGGAGCTGGGAGCAAGAGACACAAGGAGCTGAGAGTGAGAGGCTGTGCTGCTGGAGGACTAAGGAGTACAAGCGTTATCAGACACCAGGAGGAAGGTCCTGTGGTGAGGATAAAGAAGGTGTTTGGAGGAGGCCATGGGGAAGTAGTCAAGGGAGTTGTAGCTGTCATGCAGCTGTTACAAGAGGCACTATAGACAGCTGCAATCCACAGGGCCCTGGGCTGGAACCTGGAGTAAAGGGTGGGGCTGGGTTCACCCCAAACCTCCCAACTCCTGATCAGACACAGGAGGAGTTGATCCAGACTGTAGGGAAGATCACTGAGGTGAGCAAATCCGCCAATAAGCGCCAGACCCACCAACATAGAGGAGGAACTTTGTCACATTACCTAAATACTTTGACTCATTCTTACAAGGTTCCTTAACACCTGCTCAAAGGTTCTGAGTACCTTCAGCTCCCAGAGTGCTCAGCACCAATCGGGGTCATGCTGTTAATCTTTCTGGAGTTGTCCTAACATACTAATAACATCAGCTCTAGGTGTCGTCTGTACTAATGATGTTAAACACAACAACTCCAGTCAGTGTAGACAGAGACAAGTTGTGTTTAACATCATGCCAGCTAGTCGCAGTTAAACCTATGGCTCCAGTGAGGTTCAACCATGACCTGGCTTGATGTGTTAAACAGGGAAGTCCCTGCCTGCAATGACTGCATAGTCCTGTTTGACACCATGCTAGTTAATGTGACTTTTCAAGACTGTGTTCCAACATGACCTGATTTTCTAGTGAAGGTAAATTTTGTACGTCTATAATACCCACTGGATCGGTGGGTAGTGATTGATCTATTGGGGATCGATTTGTTGCATCTAGTGTAGACACAATAAATCAATTCCCGATCGCTCTGCTGTCGACTCCTGTACTCCACCGTGGCAAGAGGCGGAAGTGGAGTAGATGGGGGTGCGGCAGCAATCGACCCCACGCCATGAGGACGTGGGGTAAGTCGACCTAAGATACATCACCTTCAGCTATGCTATTCTTGTAGCTGAAGTTGCATATTTTAGGTCGATCCTCCGCTGCCACCAGTGTAGACCAGGCCTCTGTGTGTGTCTCAGTTGCCTCATTTATCAAGTGTGTATAATAGCATCTACCTATCTCTGAGAGGTGAGGCATAGTTAATACGAGATCTATGGATAAAAGGAGCTACAGAAGTGCAAGGTATGATGATTGAAATGGCAAAATGTACCCACTAGTTTTTCTTGATTAACTTCACCCAAGTGAGGTGTAATAAATGAATTTAATATGTAAGTGTTCTGAATTGGAAACATGTTCATGCACATGGATGCAAATTGCTGTGATGCCAGTGTGGTTCACTGCAGAGACACTCCTTGCTTATTTTGCCTTGGATGCCTTAGAATTTAAAATCTATTGGGAATCAGAGGCTTTCCTAATTTGGGGATTAATTTTAATCAATTGTATGTGTGGGAATGCAATTTAACAACATGATAAGGAAGTTGCCAAGGTGATATGAATGGCTTGCCAATTACAGAACCAGTTTCTCCTCCCTTGGTTTTCACACCTCAACTGCTAGAACGGGGCCTCATCCTCCCTGATTGAACTACCTCATTATCTCTAGCTTGCCTGCATATATATACCTGCCCTTGGAAATTTCCACTACATGCATCCGATGAAGTGGGTATTCACCCACGAAAGCTCATGCTCCAAAACATCTGTTAGTCTATAAGGTGCCACAGGACTCTTTGCTGCTTTTAAGGTGATATGAAAGGGTCTGATCTTTATTTCTGTGAGTAATCTTTCCTTGTGCAAATAGTCCCATTGGATTTCAGTGAAAGAGTGAAGATTACTCACTGGCGCAAGGTCTTTCAGGACCAGACCCAGAGTTATTAATCTACAAGACCGGCATTCAAATCCAGTAGCAAAATACCATTAGTCAAAGTACTTTTCAAGGGAAGAAACCTAAATAAAACAGTAGAAGTTATTTTTTCCTGGAACCGCTGCCACATTAGTGACATGGTCAATATATATTCAAAATTGGTAAGAACAAGTGTATGTTAACTGGTGAATAGGTCTTAGTCTCACCAAAGGAGTTCATTGCTGTATCTTCACATGAAATAGTGGGGATCCAGCCAACAATGGGGAACCATTTAAAAAAGTTATATCATTGTTCCCAAAAAGAATTAGTTTGCCCAATCCTGGCTTTGCCTAAGAAAAAATTTCAAAGGGAGGAGCAAAAGAAAGAAGAGAAACCATTATCAGTGTGAACAGCCTCCCTTCTCTTCATGCAACCCACTGAAATCAATGGAGCCATGCACACACATTTGATGGGAGGATTGGGTGTTATCACTTGTCGCCTTTGTGTCCCTTTTCGTTTTGAACCCTTCTAGTCATTTCAGCTTTTGAACGAAGCTGGTCTCACAATGTTAGGTAAGGCACCTGTATTTTCTCTGTCTCCCCTTACCTCCATAACCACTGAATGAAAGTTATTTATCCCGACCTCTACCTATATCTCAGCTCAAAGTTTAAATAGGGCATTGGCTGAAGGCTCTTTTAGGCGTATTTGGTGGAAATTTACTTCTGTGGTGTGACTTTAAAACTGATATATGGCTCAATCTACACTTCCCACAAAAGGTGATTGTTCAATTTTTATTTTTATGGTACCTCAATTTATAGCCAGTAGTTAGATTTTGTGTAGGCTTATACATTTTAGATGGCAAAACCCTGTGATTTTTAGTGTGAGGGTTTCACCTGCAGACTGTATATTAAAGAGAGACTGGCAATTTTTAATACTGTGTCCCTCGACAACTTTGTAGCACCTGTGTTTCAATATTCTAGAGTATTAATAATACCTTATAGGCTGCACCACATATTTCTCCATTACCTGCCAAATAAATACCTATCGGTATCCACGGCACTGAAAGGGAAAACATTATCTACATTGTTATTAGTTTACTACTTTTCAGCAATAGGTTAACCATCACTATCCCTTGAGGATTTTTCAGCTTTGGAAGCTGCATGTAAATTTCTCATAGGAAGGGGCTATTTTATTTGTAAAAGTTACTTCCATGGGTTCTCGAGCATATTATTGATTTTAGAGAATAAGACATACAAATGTCGCAGCATGCCATGTGTTATTTTATTAACAGCACATAAACATAATGGGGTCTGAAAAAAAAAAAGATACTGGCGCTAGAATCCCTGTAATGAAGAATGATGTAATAACTTAGCCACAGGGGAAAGCTCTTCCTAGCCCCTAGTTGTTAGTATTAGGTTTACGTCATGATGAAGCCTGAGAGTTTATGGCCCTTATATACAGTAACCCCTCACTTAGTCATCCTGGTTAATGTTGTTTCATTGTTACGTTGTTGATCAATTAGGGAACATGCTCGTTCAAAGTTGTGCAATGCTCCCTTCTAACGTCGTTTGGCAGCCGACTGCTTTGTCCACTGTTTGCAGAAAGAGCAACCCGTTGCAGCTAGCTGGTGGGGGCTTGGAACCAGGGTGGACCAGCAGCCCCCTGTCAGCTCCCTGCTCCCCTACGTTCCCCGTGAAGCAGCTGCCCAGCAGGCTATCAATTGCAGCTGTCCCTCTTCCCACTGTCATGTGCTCCTCCTGCCCTCTGCCTTGGAACTGCTCCCTGAGACTCCGGTTTGCTGTGGGGGGGGGGGAGGGAAGGAAGAGGGGGGCTAATGTCAAGGTGTCCCTCCCCCCCCCGCTCCTGCACCTGCTTACCCCATCTTCCATAGAGCAGGGGGGACACACGACAGGGCTCAGGACAGTGGGAGCTTGCTGGCAGCAGCAGCTGCGGTCTCAGCAAGCTGATATAATTAACAAGGCAGCGTACTTAAAGGGGAAATGTGCATATCTCTCTCAGACACACAGTGTGTGTCTCTGTCTGTGCGATGCTCTCTCCCCTCCATCCATTCCTGCTGCCTTGTAGACTGTGAGAGTTAACCCTTGAGGGCTCAGCCAATTGCTAGTTCATCATTTAGCAGTAAGGCATTCCCTGAAAAATATTCGACCCTCTGACTCCTCCACCTCAACCAAGCTTCACAGTCATCATTGTGTACCAGTATTAAATTATTTGTTTAAAACTTATACTGTGTGTGTGTGTATATACATATATACTATAGTCTTTTGTCTGGTGAAAAAAAATTCCCTGGAACCTAACCCCCTTATTTGCATTAATTCTTATGGGGAAATTGGATTCACTTAACATCATTTCTCTTAAAGTCTTATTTTTCAGGAACATAACTACAACATTAAGTGAGGAGTTACTGTATATGTTTAACCTTCCAAATTCTGGCTGCTGTTTTAAAGTTCATCTTAAATAATTTTGTCCTTTGCAAATGTTGCCACCTTGCTGCTCATCCTCTTTTCAAAATCATTAATAAGTCTATTAAACAACACCGATTTTAACACAAAACTGTGGGGACACCCCCAGTGTTAGCCTTTTGTCATACTAAAAATAGACCATCTATCCTCTGTGTGATCTCAGCCTCAACCTCTTTCTAATGCATAACAGAATTTTACCATTCACCCCATAGCTACTTAGTCGCCGTAGCAGTTTCTGGTGAGTGACTGTGTCAAAGGCTTTTTGAAAGTGTATACAAGTGTCTCTCTGCCAGTTACTGTGGGCCAGTGTGTTCTCAATTCACGGTGCAGGTCTGGCTTACGTCATGTGAACCACTTGGAGACCGCGTGTTTGATATTTGAAGCTCAGTTTTACAGTTGATATTCTTTCCCACCAAATTTTCCCCAAATTTGTTCTATTTAGAGATGAGCCTATTACCACCACCACCCCCAAAAAGGAGATCCAAATACCCCAAAATGTTAGGAACATGAATCCAACATTGTGGTGCAAGAATAGTTACAAGAGGACACAAAATGAATAACCATGGTCTTCCTTGAATCATTGTGCCCGACAGCCTGCTTGTGCTAGCTAGGCTGGTAGGCCTAAGACTCTCTGGGGAATACCCCAACCCAGGGAGCCTGTATGCCATGCACAAAGTGGGTTCTGCCAGCTTTGAAGTGCCTCCACAGATACTTGTGACAATCTGGGGCAGAGGTGGGCTAGAGGAGGAAGGGAGCAGGAGGTGGTGGGGCTGGGGTGGGTGATGCGGCAGACAGGACCCATGGAAGCAGGGATGCAAGTTAGGGCAGCCCTCAGAGCTACCCTGTTATACGTCAGGGGCTGACCTGGTAGCCCCCGAACAGGTGGGCACAGACAATGCACTCCATGCCTGTAGTAGCACAGGGAAGATTGTGCCTATATTGTTGAAATACCTTTATTATCATTTGGGAGGCTTATGTAACGCACATAAAGCAGAGAGGAACAGGGAACCATATCCAGAAATCTCTCTATGGCCTTCTTTATTCCCTTGAAGTAGATTTATGAAGTCCCTGAGACAGCTAAGGGCTAAAAGAAGATGTATTAGAAACTAAGGGCCATATGTAATACTCACCCTATGTCAGTGTTTCCATTGCTGTCAATGAGATACGGTCCTAATGCACTGTACAATTGGCCCAAATGTATTTGAGACCCAGAGTTTGGCAATTATAAGAGGCTGCCCTTACAAGTTCTGAGGGCTTATTAGGTATTTCCCACAATATATCTAACTTAGTTCCCTCAGGCCATAGCTCCAGCCAAGCATCTGCAACGATGCTAAGATTGGAAATGTCAGTCAATTCTAATTTCCTGCTTCTAGCTCATTTGAGCAGTGAGTCCGTTAGGATATAATAAATAGCATAGTAGTTTGGTATACTCATATGCTTAGCCACTTATTTAAAAATAATGCAGGTAGCCAGAGAGCTATCCATTATTTCTTAGTAGCACTTAAGAAGGTGAGCGCTATAGTAAATACTATAGCAGAGCACGTGGCCATCTCACACGACTCTGGAATTAAACTCAGTAGGTGAAACTTTCAAAAGGCCCAGAAAGGGAAGGACAGAGCAAGGGCTTGGCTACACTTGCGAATTACAGCGCAATAAAAGAGCCCCAGGTGCACTAGCGCACTACCCATCCACACTGGCAAGGCCTGTAGAGCTCCCTGACTCCACGGCTACAGCGCTGTGGCACTCCACCTTGGCGAGAGGAATAACGTTTGCTGCGCCTTAGCTACAATGCCCGGGTGTCAGTGTGAATGAGGTGTTGTATTACTGCGCTCTGATCGGCCTCCAGAAACATCCCATAATCCTCTTAAGTCAAGTGGCCACTCTTGTCATTGTTTTGAACTCCTGTAGGAATGCGGAAATACCCTTTCAAGGCTCCGTTTCTGACAGCCGATATGCAAGCCATTACTGTGGAATGCTGTGTGTGAGAGAGAGAGGCTTGGGGGAAGGGGAAGTCTGCTGCTGTCTGAACTTACAAGACAGCATGCCGACATGCTCCCAGCCCCCCAAAAACCCACTCTCTCTCCCTCCCCACATACACACAACCACTTCCTGTCACACTGCACCCCACTTGCCCCAATTTAAAAGCACATTGCAGTCACTTGCATGCTGGGATAGCTGCCCATAATGCACCACTCCCAATGCCATTGCAAGTACCGCAAATGTGGCCACGCCTGTGCGCTGTCAGTGAGGACAGATTACAGCGCTTTCCCTACTGCGCTTTACAAAGGCTGGTTTAACTCAAAGTGCTCTAGATCTGCAAGTGTAGCCATGCCCCGAGTTTCCTGTTTCAATTCTGGGTGCTCCAATGCTTGCAGAAAGGCTACTTTGCAAGTGCTTCCAGTGTTGCTGCCAATGGCTGCTCTAAGGCGGGACCAAGCTGCAAACTTTGTGTGTGACCATGCAGGCCCTGGGCCCACACACTCTCTTTCTGGGCATACTGCCTCTAATATGGGGATGGGAATGGTTAGAATATAGCCAATATTACAGTATTAGAGTTTTAGGACAGGGCCAGCCACTATGGGTTTTTCTGTGTACTCACCCTGACTCAGCATGGCCCCACTTCTCTATACCACCATGGGTATGCCTAGCTCCCCCAGAGGCTCTTCTACAAAACAGTCCCTCTACACAGACAGGTCAGGGGCTGCAAATGTGGCAGATCACTATCAGGGGAAAATCCAAAAAGGTGGAATTTCTTGTGCCTTCCCCTGTAGATCCCCATCGGAGCCACCCACAATCTAACCTTTATTAAGCACCTGTTTTCTTGCCAAACCCAAAGAACACCAGAATTTGATCCATGCTTTGTGCTGTGATGACATAACCCAACTTCCAGTGTTTCTTTCTTATACTCAGTGCACCTAAGATCAAGAGGAGGTGGAATGTATTATAATGGAGTGAGGGGCTCAAACCTGGACATGGACAGTGCTAGATACTGTATAACTAATCAAATCTTGTGGCTAGTATATTAAGATGTTAGGCATACTCTAGCTGTGATACAGTAGTTTTTTGCAAGTATGCTGCTTTTCTGTGAGGGGGAAGTCAGGCTCTGTTCTAAGCAATCTGGCTGCTCCAAGTCCATCCCAACAAGTGCAATAAATATTTGAACTCAACTGTCTGACAGGAAATGAGAGACTTAGTATGTGGTTGGAGGAAGAACAGAAAGGGGACATTTTATTCCTTTAAAAGCACCTAGAGAAACTTAAAACAGCTGGGCTTTGGTCGAGACTCCTAGAAAATAGGAACTGTCTGTTATTCCTATGAGCATTTCACTGAAAGAATGATCTTGTGGCCAGATAAGTGGTGGTATCCAAACTTGGTAACCATGAAAAAAAATATGTACTTAATAAATCACTTTCTATTTTCAGAAAAAAAATAGCTAATGAATGAAGAGCTATGAGGATTATAACCAGAGTTATATGTCCCCAAAGTGTGGGAATTTCCAGAGGAGAATTTTTAGTTTGAGTCCATCTTTAATAATATCAAAAGAAAAAAAAATAATTTCCTTTCTCCCCATCTTTTTTCTTTTCTTTTTCATTCTACCCCCCGGAAGTGCTGGGATCCCTGACTCCCAGGCAGTCTGCATATCTGGCTGCCAAGGAGCTCAGCAGGTGAACTGGGAGGTAGCCAGGCAGTGTTCCATTGGAACTTCATCAGAATTGAAATGTCTTCCATGCAATGTTGTATACAGTGTTGTTGCAGTCATGTCAGCCCCAGGATATTAGAGAGACAAGATGGATGAGGTAATATCTTGTACTGGGCCAATTTCTGTTGGTGAGGGCAGGTCTACATTAGAGGCAATACATTAGTACAGCTGCATTGATGAAGTCACGCTGCTGTAGTGTGTCTTGTGAAGACACTCTGCTGACAGAACATCTCCTGCCAACATAGTGCCAGTGTGCACTGTGCTTAGGTCACTGTAATTTGCATCGCTTCGGGGTGTGTGTGTCTTTTTCTCACACACACACACACCACACACACACACACACACACACACACCCCCGAGCGATGCAAGTTAGATCAACTTATGCGGTAGTGTAGACCTGCAGTTGGAGTGTGGATAACTACAAGATGGAACAGATTCTTTAGCATAAGTAGTTACATATTTCAAGGGACCATTCAAGGTGAAATGGCCCACAGATCAGGATGCACCAACTCAAAGCAGCACCAGACTCTGCAGAACAACAGATGCAAAATCTGTAAACATATCTCCGCTGCTACAGTGATGAACACTCCCCACAACACACTTTTCAAGATCCATGGGTCTGACACATGCCTATCAGAACATGTGATATACCTCATCCAGTGCACTAAATGTCTCAATAGCAACTATGTGAATAAAACAGAAAATCACTATGCTCTCGAATGAACGCACACAGGAAAATGATAAAAGACAAAGCGATTGCTCTGTATCTGATCTCACAGTCCTCATTCTCAAAGGTAACTTGTACAACACCTTCAAAAGATGAGCCTGGGTGCTTAAATTCATAACTTTGCTAGATAGTAAAAATCAGGGGACTGAATATAGATACAGGATGTATGGCTTATTACAACAATCTATAACCCACTAACCACGCCACCCGCATTCCTTTCCTCCCCTATGAGAAGTGTTAATGGGCCACTTCAGCTTGAAAAGTCCCTTGAAATACATTAACTACTTATTCTAGACAATCTGTTCCATCTTGTATTTAGCTGTGACACTCTGACTAAGTTTCCCAGCCCTGGAGAAGAGCTCGGTGTAGCTCGAAAGCTTGTCTTTCTCATGCCTCTTCCAGACCCCCAAAATATATGATGAAATCCTGGGCTCGTCAAACTCAATGGCAAAACTTCTATTTACTTCAGTGGAAACAAGATTTTCTCCACATTCTTGTTATTGGCGTTGTAGTTTTGCTGGGTTAACTTGCTATGAATGTTTCTATTGTGAAAACTCTCATTTCCTCCCTCATTAATCTTTGTAGGAAAAAGACCCTCAGGCATCCTGAACTGTGGTACAGCAGGTCAAAGAAATTGCTTTTAAAAGACGTTCCAGGCCTGTCATTGCCTGCTGATGTAATTAGGGCTTAAACAGTGCAATGCACTGACCCCCTAAGAGGTGGAAAGGGAAGTGTTTTTTAATAGGAACCAGTGGAAGCAGAGTAGATTCCAAGGCAAAATGTTGTGAACTTGCTAATCAGGAAGCTAATCATGGCTGCATCAGGCTGTTCGAAGGTTGTGAAGTTGAGCGTCCCAAGTGATTCAGTGGAGTGTGATGCTCCACAATCGGTCAGTAGCAATATTGCATTGCACAGCCATCCAAACTCGGACAACAAACCAAGATAATCCCACATGGACTGTTTCCAACCTGAAAGGCATAAAGAACATATTCTCAGGATGTTTGCCCAAGGACCACACAATGTGCATGACTGCACCATGGCTATTAGTATTTCGTCCTGGGAAGGAAATAGATACAGGAGGTGGATGAAGATTATCTTTGTGGCATTCTTGATTTACTTGGAGGAGCGTAAACTGAAACACATCTGTGTCACCACCCAAACCAGCAGCCACCCCATCTCAGAATAAGTCTTATTGTTTGCTTGTCCTCCTCTGCCTGTCAGTCTCTAGCCGTCTGTTTTTTCCTGCTTTATACGTAGTATATCTACGCTAGAGACCTTTCAGCGGCACAGTTGTGCCGATGCAACTGCACCACTGTTAGATCTCTCGTGTAGCTGCTCTATGCCGACGGGAGAGAGATCTCCTCTCGACATAATTAATCCACCTCCAAAGAGCGGCGGTAGCTAGGTAGTTGGTGGGAGAGGCTTTCCTGCCCGCATAGCTCTGAGCACACTACCACTTGTGCAGCAAAACTGATGTCGCTCTGGGGTGTGTTTTTTCACACCCCTGAGCAACAAACATTTTGCTGACATAAGTGGTAGTGTAGACATGGCCTTAGATTGTAAGTTCTCTGGGGCATGGACTGTCTTTTTTTGTTCTGAGTTCGTACGATGCCTAGCACAACAGGGCCCTGGTCCGTGACTGGGGATCCTAGGCACTATGATAAAACAAATAATAAATAATTAATAATAAACTCTTCAACCCAGCCCATATCGAGCTTTAGCTGTCTTAGCAAGTCAATGCTTCATTTGTGACATAAATCACAAAAGTTTCCTCGACAACATTGCATGGTCTTGTTTTAAGCATTCACTTATTAATAGCTGGTGTAGGATGCTAAAGTTTCCAGGTACACTGAGGCAGATCTAGCACTAATACTTCTAAGACAGACTTTCAATAATTATATATGTGCTGCCTTGCTGAATACTGAAGCAGACAAGCTGTGCGTTTGAGAGAAGAATGTTTGAGAGAAGAATGAGCTGGCCTGATAGAGAACCCACTCTAAGGGCTGGTCTACACTACGGGGGAAAATTGATCTCAGATATGCAACTTCAGCTACGTGAATAACGTAGCTGAAGTTGAAGTATCTAAGATCGAATTACTCACCGTCCTCATGGTGCGGGATCGATGTCCATGGCTCCCCGTGTCGACTCCGCAACTCCGTTTGGGTTGGTGGAGTTCCAGAATCGATATAAGCACGTTTGGGGATCGATATATCGCGTCTAGATGAGAGGCGATATATCGATCCCCGAGCAATCGATTGCTACCCGCCGATACGGCGAGTAGTGAAGACGTAGCCTAAGAAATACTTGCCATCAGATTGATGGTGCTATAAGTATTGCCATTCATTCTCTGAGTACAAGAATATGTCATATGTATGTGTATGCCGAAGTCTGCTTTATTGATCTCGAATAATGTGAGTTTTGTTTTCCTGTAACCAGAAGTCAGACTAGATGATCATAATGGTCCCTTCTGACCTTAAAGTCTATTAAAGTCTATAACCGAACTTGTTTTGCAACCTTGAGATTGTGGTGTTGTCTTCTGTGAATTGTCTTTTGCTACAAAGTTGTCCTCTGTAAGTTCATTTTATATTTGTTGAAGCATAAGGAGGATTTGGAAGGAATATTTTCTTCCTACCGAACAAATATTGGCCTGCAATAGACCAAGTTTGTTAACGCTTCAGGGAAGACTGCAAGGCCAATCATTTCTCCCTCCCCCCATAACAAGATGGGTGTTAAGAAGGCCTGGGAACAGCGACTGTGGAAATCTAATGAGGACTCATTGGACAACGCTACATCCAATAATTTGACTATTTTTCAGAGATTATCAAATGTGCGCAGAACTGCGGTTGTCAGGGTAGTACGAATCTAACTAATTAAATAAAGGCAAGATTTGCCCCAAGGGCAGAGGCCATAGTATGAGATGGCAGGCAGCTGTGGCACCCCAGGAGCAAGGGTCTATGAGTTTCCCCCTTTGCTCCTAAGGGATAGTAGTTTGCTGAGTTGTTGAACCAGCAGTAAATATTTACCCCATTCTGCTGGCCACTAGTGGGGGTGGATTCAAGGCTCCAGTCCCAGCCCCTCTCCACCCAGCTGATCTGAGGAGAGAGTACGAGGATGTGTAGCTCTAGGTCCTAGAACAAGCTCCAGGTAAGTCCAGGGAGGGGCATAAGTGGGAGGTTGTTGCTCACACCTCCATGAATGAGTGTGCACTCCAGTCACAATCTAACCCTATATAAATACATTTTAACTGTGTTTTAATGGTGGAATTTGCTAATGAGCTTGGTTAAGAATCTAGACCACCTGTTTCTAAACTCTGTGTTAGTTCCTAGAATGTTTTTAGCCTATTATTTCTGTGATTGTTCAGCTTTCTTTTGTGTATCGAAGGGAGGCTATATAACAAAAACCTCAGCACAAGCCGTGGAAGATAGGAGCAGCCATAATTAAAATGTGCTATTTACCAACAATTAAATAAAGACAAGAAATAAATGATCTCATTTTTGGTATCTGGAGCTGATATGGCTGAGCACATTACTCAGTTTTGGGGAATGCATTGTATTGCCAAGGTGAATAGCACATACATTTATCACTATTAACAGCCTTGGGATGAATTGCTTTCCAATAGCCTCTTCTTTTCTCTGTGAGATTAACTTGTTTTCAAGATTATAAATCCAGTGTGTGAAAAACAATTCCATACCCGGTCATCTCTCCTGTGCACAGAAACACATATTGCACTTGCCGTTTGAACCATATGATCTTCATATTTTACTGTTATGCTTTACTAATTATTGAATAGCATAAGGGTGCATCAGGCTTGACATACAAAGGAAAACAAGGTCCCTATCCCAAGGAGCTGAAATGGCAACTCCTCTGCTATTGGATCTACCCTGGTTGTCAATGAGACTCATTCGTCTGCAGATCTTGCAGGCTGATGCCTAAATTTTCATATCTAGTACCTGCTCTTTGGAACCCAAATCTGTATTTAGGCACCTAAATAAAAGCTGTTGGATTTTTCAGAGCTGCAGAGCATCCTCAGCTTCACAGCACTGCTGCAAATCAGGGCTCTTAAATTTTGGTGCCTAATATGGATTTAAATAACTGATCTCAGGCCCCCACTTCTAAAAAGAATCTGTTTAACCACAAAGGGAGAACTCGGGGAGAAGAGAGGGAAAAGTGTAGAATTAATGAAAAAGGAGAGGTGAACCAGGGTGAGCATTTATTTTGCTTTGTCCGGTGAGATGCTAAGGCTGAGTTCTTGTGTTAGACGGTGTAATGATGCGGCCTCTGGTGGGACACAACTGAGAGTTTCAATTCAGGACAAATTGCTTAGAGCAGGGCAGTTACAGCCCAAGACCAAACCAGCCAAACAGAGAGGACTTCAGTTTTACCCCACTGTTTAACCAGAAGTCATACAAGCAATTTCCTCAGACACTCCAGTTTCCCAGTATCACCACCAGGGCGACTCATTATAGAGACAAATGGTTATGAAAACCAGCACCCCAGTAAAAGAAAAGTTTTCTTGATCCCAAAGAACCAAGCCCCAGACCTAGGTCAATATACAAATCAGATCCTACCCACAAATCACGCAGTTGCCAATCCTTTAGAATCTAAAATCTAAAGGTTTATTTATAGAAAGAAAGAAATATAAACGAGTTAAAATTGGTTCAATGGAATCAATTACATACAGTAATGGCAAAGTTCTTGGTTCAGGCTTGTAGCAGTGATGGAATAAACTGCAGGTTCAAATCAAGTCTCTGGAGTACATCCAGAGGTGGGATGGGTCATTCAGTCCTTTGTTCAAAGCTTCCGTTTGCAGCAAGGTTCCTCCAGAGGTCAGAAGCAGACTGAAGACAAAATGGAGATGCTGCTGCTGCCTTTTATAGTTCTTTTGCCATGTGGCTTGTGCTTTCTTTGTGCCAAACACAAGCCACCCAGCACATGGCATGGAAAAACCTTAGAGTTTGGTCCATAGTCATGTCCATGCTTTGCTGAGTCACAAGGTGTATCTGCTGTCTCTCAATGGGTTATTTGTATAACTGATGGGTCCTTAATGGGCCATCAAGCAGGCTAGGTAGTGCTAACGCCACATTGTCTGGGGCAGGGGTCCCCAACACAGTGCCCGCGAGTGCCATGGTGTCTAAGTGCGCCCGCGTACTGGCTGGCAGACGAGCATCCGCTGACAAGCAGCATCATGTAGAGGCAGCGTCATGCAGAGGCATCGCCACCAATTTTTGGCGGTATTTCGACAGCGACGCCTCTGGATGACACTGCTTGTTGGCGGCATTTTAATGGCAACGCCTATTGACATTGCTGCTTGTCAGCGGCATTTCGGTGGATGCAGCGCCAGTCCTCTATGGCTCATCGTCTGGCGCCCACCAGACAAAAAAGGTTGGGGACCACTGGTCTGGGGTGTCACCCAGAAGCATAGCGTAAGTTTGAAATATAGACAGTATAGAGCCAATACTTGTTCCTTTAAATACAAAAATGATACATGCATACAGACAGCATAATCATAACCAGCCAATCATAACCTTGTCATAGACACCTCACACGACAACCTTTGTACAATATTTGCTGCAGATATATAACAGTGGTTGCAACAATGATCTATACGGTCACAGTTTATGTCAGTAACATCACAGATGGTTAAAAAGAGAGTCCCATAGAGAGTCCCTAATGGCCAGGCCTGAGAGTGGCAGTGCGGGGACCCAAGCAGGAGGTAGCAATTAAAAGGTACCTGAAAGACTGGAGTCTGATTGGCATTTTAGACCCAATTCTGCACCACTGAAATTGAAGGGGAATTCACTATTGACTGCAGTGGTGCTGTAGCAAACTCTTCATATTGCTATTATTTTATTACTGGTATTGCAGTCGCACCTGTGAGCCCTAGTCATGGAGCAGGACCCCACTGGGCTAAGCATTGTACAAACACGGAACAGACAGTCCTTGCCCCAAGAAGTTTATCATCTAAGTATAAGACAAGAGACAACAGATGGATACAGACAACCTGATGGGGGAGTACAAGGAAACAATGAGACAGTATTGGTGGTAGGCAGTGGTCAGAGTGCACCAGCAGCCTAATGAGGAAAGGAACATTCAGCTAACTACCTGAACCAGTCAAACACTTTTGCAGTTATCTGTCTGTATGATTTTCCAGTGCCAACATCACTGTGATAACTAGTAACCACCTACTGCCTTAGTAGCAGCTTCACATTAACTCCCGATGGTGGGAGGTTGTTTTATGGCAAAGACTAGGTTCCTTCTGGAAACCTCTCTGATTTTTACTCCAGCTGCAATAACATTTTCCCTCAGCAATGTGATAGTGCTGGTCTGCTGCTGCTGTGAATAGGGCACTGAGATTCCTGCTTCCAGCACTGAGCACCTTGTCTGCCACATGAGTGACAAACTTGTCCTTCAAGTGGGAGGCCAGGTGATGGCTGCTTCACAGCTAGAATGCCTCCTGCCAGCTAAGGCACAGATTGACAGTGAAAATGTTGTCCTTCCTACTGGAATTGATGAGCCAAAATCATGGGGCTTATGAAATATACATAGCTGGATGCAGCCCATGTTCCCATAAGCCAATGTATGAAAACAATAAGAAAAGGAGAGAAAATCATTTCAGTATGCTAAAAGAGAAAAGTCCATTTTTAAAAGAAAACATTAAATCAATTAAAAAGGAGGAAGTTGATTTATCTCAGCAAAATCCAAATTGCTTAGAATATCCACTTTCATTATGAAGTCAGTTATCTGATCATATGAGGGTTTTTTTTAATAGGTTTTATATAGCTGCAGTCCCAGAAATAAACCTATAGCTGTTCACAAGTGAGAAGTCTCTAGCTCATAAAAGTGGAATGACTGTGGAGTGCTTGTGTAATTGTCCTCTTCTAAATGAACACCATTAAACTGAAAAGAATACCTCATTATGCAGCCAGGAAGATAACTGACACTATTTGTTGCTTTGATCAGTCATTATGCCCGTTAGCTAAAACTCCCGCTTTCTATATCTTATGCTTAAATAACTCATTATAAACATTAACAGGAAAGTTAAATGGAAGTATTCAGCAGAGGCCTTGTTCCAAATCAAGTGATGGTCAAGCACACGTACAGAAAGAAAATAGTTGTTAAATATTTTAGCCACCTCAGAGTCCTCAGTCAATACTTACTTTTCTTTTTCAGCTTATCCTGCTTTCTTGCTCACTGTGCATTGATTAGTCCACAGTTTTCCATAATAGCATGAAGCTGCTTTTACAAATTTCCATATGTTTGTGTCTAGACCAAATATACTTGTGACTGCTGCTTTTTTTTTTTTTTAGAGTGTTGAAATATTAAGTGGGGGCCAAGACTCTGATGGTTAGTTTGGAAAGTTCTTTAGCATTGCGTGCCAGATGTTTTCCTGGCTGCTTCTGATCAGGGGCACTCTGAGCCAGCGTCTCTGCTCTCTCCTCCAATGTGAAATGGATGAGGTATGGTGCACATTGGACTGTCAGGGGTGGTAAGCTCAGGCACAGATGTGGCAGGAAACTTATAAGATTTTTTTTTTTTTACTTTAATGCTGTGTTAAGAGAAATTCTGCCACTTTAGCTTAATCATTTCTCACTGCTAAATATCAGTGACTTTAAACTATAAAAAAATACAATAAGAATTTAAAATTTGATCTCCTCTTGTAAATAGTTATAAATGGGCCAGAACTTCGCTACAATGGACAGATCTCAGCGGGCTCCATTTCTGTCTCCCAGCACCAGCCCCGGACACTGCAAATGCCCTTGCCCAGTGGTCAGACTAACCCGCGGCATCGGCGGGTTAAAATCGATTGCTCGGGGATCGATATATCGCGTCTAGTCTGGACGCGGTGTATCGATCCCCGAGCGCGCTTACATCGATTCCGGAACTCCATCAATCCGAACGGAGTTCCGGAATCGACACGGAATGCTGTGTTAAGAGAAATTCGACACGGAATGCTGTGTTAAGAGAAATTCTGCCACTTTAGCTTAATCATTTCTCACTGCTAAATATCAGTGACTTTAAACTATAAAAAAATACAATAAGAATTTAAAATTTGATCTCCTCTTGTAAATAGTTATAAATGGGCCAGAACTTCGCTACAATGGACAGATCTCAGCGGGCTCCATTTCTGTCTCCCAGCACCAGCCCCGGACACTGCAAATGCCCTTGCCCAGTGGTCAGACTAACCCGCGGCATCGGCGGGTTAAAATCGATTGCTCGGGGATCGATATATCGCGTCTAGTCTGGACGCGGTGTATCGATCCCCGAGCGCGCTTACATCGATTCCGGAACTCCATCAATCCGAACGGAGTTCCGGAATCGACACGGAGAGCCGCGGACATCGATGCAGCGCCGTCCAGACTGGTGAGTACCTCGATTTTAGAAATTCGACTTCAGCTACGTTATTCACGTAGCTGAAGTTGCGTATCTAAAATCGATTTTAATTCCTAGTCTGGACGTGGCCGAAGAAACTCCAAGGGCGTTGAAGGTCTGAGGCAGAGGGAGGAAGAAGTGGACCATGCAGATAGCTTGGTAGGAGTTAAGGCAATATGCAGCTGTATTAATTCCTCCTGGGTCCCTTCCATGGCTACTACCGAGCAGGGCCCCAAGCCAGTGGAGGAGCCATATAATTATGAGGAAGGAAGTCTGAGCAGCCGTTTGTGCCAGAAGACACCCCTGGAGAGGGATTGTGTCTGCAGACTGGAGATTGCCCTTCTTCATAAATCCAAAGATCCAGACTTCTCCCCTTCACAGTCTGGAAGCCTCTCCAGTTGCTGCTACTTGAGGGGATACTTCATGGACATGTTGTGAGGGGCAGCTTGGAGGTAATTTTATTGGTCCCCAACATGGAATATTGCTGGTTAATGATGTATCCTCATGATACACACAAACATCGCCACAGTCCAGGGAATATCTGAAGAGTTGACTTGCAGAATGGAGCAAAATTCTGTGCTTATTCTTGTTGTTAAATGTTGGGCACTTTTCTTTCTTCTCCTTTAATTTCCCCTTTCCATGAAAAATATTATCGACTCACTGCTGGCACTTGGTGAGCTACATGTACTAAGCCTAATACTCAGCTACTCTGTTCCTGTGTTTGGTGCAGGGAGGTGGGGGAGGACGGTAATGGTACGTTTAAGCCACCTTGCAAATTCCGTGGCTGTGCAGGGGCCTGCTGGCTCCTGGTGTAAGTTAGGCACTCTCAAGGCTGCTCTAATTTATGCTCAGCTTCCCAAGCCCCCCTAGGAGCTCTGGGAAACAGAAGAACCATTGTATAGTGTACTCCAGTCATGCCCCTGACCCATTCCCTGTGCTGGAGGCTAGAAGCAGGGCCATTACGCCCTTATACGATCTCTGCTTCACTTGCAGGGACAGCTCTGTGCAGGTGGCATTTTCAGGAGACCCTTTCTGCTCCCTTTAAGGCCCCTTTGTGATGCCTGAGTGGAATAAAAAGCCTTGGCATAAATGAGACTCAGACCCACTAGATTCCTGAAAGCAAATCAAACCTCTTGTTTAGGACTTCCCAGACTCTTAGCATTCCTCCTCCACTACCAGCACTGCTGCTTCTGTCTCCTCCCCATCTCCTCCTTATCATCATCTGTGATCCTCATTCTCACCCTTTATATCCAGTATGGACCTTGCTAACTGACTAGCTGCTGTGGTGTGTCCTCCCCAAATAGAATAAAAACAGGGGAACACAATGTAGTGGGTGTTGGGTTGTTTTCCTTTCAGAAATATAGTCATAGTTCTCCTTCATTCTGACCCTGGGTTCAGGGAGAAGTCATTAAGTGCTCTGTCTTTAAATGATTAGTCTGTAAGTCACGGAGGGCAAAGGGGTGGTCTCCTTAGCACAGTTGGGAATCATTACTCCAGGTTAAATACCACTGATATTTATATAGCAAGCATCAATCAACTCATTGGCATGTAGGATCCTGTTGTAAAAATTGGCCTTTGTCCAACAGCACGAGAGGACTTTTGTCTTAATATAGGTTATTTTTATCACCTCGAAAAAAAAATCCACTGGATGAAATGCTTAAGCAAAGATGTCAAAATGTTCCAGGATTCGGAATGGAGGTTAGTTTATGAAACAGGGCGAACTTGAGCTGCTAGAGTCTAGTCGTAGATAATAACAATTTGGCCGTGATGGAGGAGTCGGTTAGTAATGGATTATAACACATTGCCCTTGTTTAGGGTTACTGAATCATGTCAGAGAGTGATCAAGAGAAGAGTACTAATCCATGAGCCAGCTTTGCTAGTGGGAGTGAGGGAATGCATCAAACAAAAGCTGGTTTGTGGGGCTGGTATTTCCTCTGTCAAAACAGAAGCTATTTCTAAACACTTTGTGAAGAACCAGTCAAGGTCTCTCCTGGGACTGACCCTTTCAAAACTCAGTGTTGGCCAAGTGAAAAAAGCTCAGGCTGGAACATTAATAAATGCTATTTTTAATCTTTATATAAAAGAAAGAAAAGCAATGGAGAAAAAACAGTCAGTAGGCACTGTTAAGAAAAAGCCTTCATCTCTTTAAAACCGGACCTTGGACAAAGGCTTTAAGGGCCAAGTCTTCAGGCCCCAATCATTCTTCACCCTCCAAAACATTCTCAAGGAAGGGACCCTTCACATGTAAATCTCCCAGTTATATCCAAGGGATGGCTTCAGCTGCTTTCGTGACCCCATCCGCATAGTCCTGTGGAGGGCTTTCTGTACAGTCCAGGGTTAGAACAGGAAATGGAGACTGACTGAGTGGGAAGGAGTGGACAGGAATGTGCATCATCCCACTCTGGCTCTGCAGAAACTGGTCAGGAAGAGAGTACCAGACTGTATTTTCTTTCCCAAAGGCCTCTCTCAGCCCCTGCTGGGACTCCCAGGGGCAATGGTGCTCTGAGGGCCAAATCTGGTGTAGAGGCTTTGGGTCTTCCGTAATGATGGCCCCTGATCTGCTGTGGTTCTGAAAGGTTGGGGCTGGGACCAGGGGTGCTGGAACAATTTTATAGTGGGTGTGCTGAGAGCCATTGAACCAAACTGTAGATTCTGGATATGATGGAAACCACTTCAAGCCAGGGTATGCAGCAGCACCCCTAGTTCCAGCATCTATGGCTGGGACTGTGGCCTTTTCCAGATAGTTGATACCTCCCGACCCTGCTTGGATGATACAAGGGGTCTCCATGAGGGAATCATTGTGGAGATTTCCTCCCCATGCGTCCCTGCCTGGGTGGATTTTTCCATGGAGGAGGATGGTCTAAGCCTCTATTTTTACTTTGGCCTTACTCGGGAAAATCTCTCATACAAGTGAATGTGAGTTTGGTCTGAGTCAAGGCCTAAGGGTTTCTGAAACCAAGTGAAAAGAATTGAATGATAACTGAAGTCTCTCTAAAAAATGGAAGAATTTACAGCTGAATAGTTATATTGACCAAACGTGTTTAGAAAAAGAAGAGAAAACCTCTAGGGCTATAAAAGAGGTTCACAATCACATCCTTTACTTTTAAAAAACGTATTATTTAAACTTTTTATTGCATTTCCACAGCCCACAAGATGCAGAGTGCATAACAGAGTAATAAAAAAAACATCGAGTATACATAAAACATCAGCAAGCACAGGCTTTGTGACAGCAATTGCTTCATGCTATTGTGCTTTTATATAAGCAGATAAAACATACAACATTTAGACTGTCCACCACCAATCGATGAGTCTATATTGACAATCTGCATTCCACCAGCTCCATGTTCCAAGGCTGCCAGCAGCCAGAACAGAAAAGCTGCTAAATGTCTGACTATTTCAATAAGGTTTTCTTTTTAACATTCTTTCACTGGAAACCTTAAGCAAGTGGTACCTATCCAGTGGGGGTGTAGGAGAGGGGAACAGACTCACATTATCCCCATAAGCAGAATGCATTCTCCAGCACTGATCTGTGGTAGTGGTGATATTTCCAGCATGCTGGGGCATGCTATCAAAAGGATAGATCGACTATTGGGTAGTGGAGAGATGAGCAGAGGAAGAACAACAGGGAAGGAGAGAAGAGTTTGGGATGGCAAAAGACAGACAAGGGGAATGCAAAATGTTAAGGGGAGGCAGAGATAAGGGGGTCAGTTCACAGCTCGCTTACACTAGTTTTACACCAGAAAACATAGTGATTCCAGTGGAACTACTCATAATTTGTAGTCTGATGTTGGACCACTAAAGTCAATGTGGACAGGAATTTTGTATGTGAGACACAGAAGGTAATGGTCCCACTCTACACGGCACTGGCGAGGCTTAGCTGGAGAACTGTGTCCAATTCTGGGCTTCACACTTTAGGAAAGATGCGGACAAATTGGAAAGTCTGGAGGAGAGCGACAAAAATGATCAAAAGTTTAGAAAACTTGACCTATAAAAAGAGGTTAAAAATACTGAGCATGTTTAGTCTTGAGAAAAGAAGACTGATAGGGGACCTTATAACAGGCGCTAAGCGTTGTTACAAAGAAGACTGTGATCAGTTATTCTCCATGTCCACTGAAAGTAGGACAAGAAGCAATGGGCTTAATCTGCAACAAGGAAGATTTAGGTTAGATATTAGGAAAAACTTTCTAACTATAGGGTAGTTAAACTCTGGAATAGGGTTGTGGAATCCCCATTCCTGGAGGTTGTTAAGAACAGGTTGGACAAACACCTGTCAGTGATGGTCTAGGTTTACTTGATCCTGTGTCATCTCGGGGCTGGACTTGATGACGTCTCGAGGTCCCTTCCGCCCCATTTCTATGATTACTATTAGCCACATCCTAATGTAGTGAAAGCCTCCAAAGTCATTAAGACGGTTCTGGAGAGAGGAGACTTGGGCTTAAAACAAAGTATTGAGTCCTATAGGGATACAAGTGCAAGGGATGATGTTGCGTGACCAAGTTGCTGTGTCTTGTCCTAGGCCCTGTAAACCTGTCTGCAGCCTTAGGGAGAGAGAGAACTGAAGCGGCTGAAGTAGTATTACACTGGAGTTGTGGAGTGAATCCTCCTGTACCCAGTGAAGGGAAATGATGAGGTAGGTGCTTGAATTGCTGTTGTTATGAGAAGTTGGACACTTCACTGTCCTTGCTGATGAATCTACCATTCACTATTTCATATCGCTATTTGTGAGAAGCAGAAACTAAACTACTGAAGTAGGTTCAAAGAGAACTGTAGGATCATCTTTAGCTGGGAGTCTTGAGTTCTATAGGGAGGAATTTAGGCTGGGATCTTCAAGGAGGCCTAAAGGAGTTAAAGGCCCCAGTCTCAGTGACTTTCAATGGGAGTTGGGCACCTAACTCCCTTAGGTTCCTTTGAAAATCTCACCCTCAATTACTGTGGGCCAGCTCATCCCCTCTACTCTGCAATATGGAGGAGATCTAGATCAGGTGGGTATGGTCTGGTGGGGAAGGGAGCGGGATAGTGTCGACTATTCATCACAGTGCTCCAGGGGCCTAGCTGTGTGAGTTGGAAGGACTGACCCCTTCAGAGACAGCAGGTCTCCCTGAAGGGGGTTTACAGACATTGGCAGGGGAGAGCTAAAGGAGCTGTGCAGCAATGAGTGCCACTGGCAGTGCTGCGCCTCTGTGGATGTCCTCAGATCGGTAGGCTTAGAGGCCAAACTTGCTGCCTGTTCCTTAGAGGGAGGAAAACTCCCCCTACCCTCATTACAACAATTCAAGAAACTCTGCAAGTGGAAACTCAGCTTTCTGTTCCCAGAATGCCCCCCCCCCCCACCACCTCAAGTAGGGAATTACTTAGCCTCATATAAACAAATATATTTACACCTAATGCTCTGATTAGTGTATTAAAAGAAATAGGGCAGACAAAGATTTTTACAATAAAAATGCTTATTATTTAAATGAATTTGCTGTTCTGTAGCTCTGTCTTAGATCTGTTGTAGATAAGAAAAACCGAGTAAGCACATTGAGTATTTTTTCTCTGGCAATGAAAAATGACTCCACTAGCAGATATGGCGCTATGAGTTGATTGTAGATATATAGGGCTACGTTCACTGGGGCAATGTGTCTGCTTTGCACCACACCGCTGGAGTGATCAGACCCTCAATCCAGTGTAGCTGGCCCAAGGAGGCTCACTCCTGTGACCCATCAGTGGTACAGAACCAGTGTAGGTGCTCCTATGCCACCACCCCTCTTGTTGATGGAGTAACAGAGAAAAGGGGGTGTGGTTGGGCCTGCCCTGCATTCCAGTGACCCTGGCTGCATTTTTCAGCATTGTGGGGCTATTGCAGCCTGGTCCAAATGAAAGCATCGCTCAAGCTGCTCTAACACGGTGCAGAAGGACCAACCTTGCACAGAGGTGTAAGCAAGATCATAGCAATGCAAAGGTGAGCTTTAAGCTTCCCCCACCCACTCCAGCTTCTTCTGAGTGCAATTCATCTGTAGCCAAGGATCTGGCATATTTCCTCTCATTCAGTTTTGCTCTATAAAACTTAATCAAGATCTTTAACCATGTTGGGATTTTTGCCACAGTGGACAAACAACATTTAAATAAAAATTACTAATAATATTTTAAGACTGAATCCACAAATAGCCAAACAAACCCCAGATGGATAAACTACGTTTAGATGAAATTGACCCATAATTATTTCACTTTTTGTTACTCCACAGTTGTGGTCGCAACATATGTGGCTATAGTTTTGTCCCAGAATGTATGTGCAGGCTTCCTTAGTCTTCATATGATATGATTACTAATGTAATGTCGGCTATAGATAAAAATCTTAATTAAAAACTAGAGAAAACCGTGCTTCAATATTTCCCAGAAAGTAAGGCTGAATTTTGACCTAGCTCTTTGTTAGGTCTGTGCAGAATAGCTGAAGCTTTTTGTTTGGGAGCCATATCAGTTTTGACTAAAACGTATCCACTTTTACACAATCACAACCCTATTTTCAAACCAACCCTTTATTGTTTTGACAAAGATCAGTTTTTGCATTGAAACACAAGAAATTTGCACATTTCAGATTTTCCAGTGTGAAAACCACTGTTTCACAAAGTCTAATTTACGGGCTGATGAACTGGACTGAAATTGAAGCCATTTTTGGTGAAATTTTGTCCAAAAACATTTGCTGCTTTCAAACAGCTGTAATATTTGTCCTTGTTCTTCACAAAAATATGTTCATAAAATGCATCAGCTGAGTTCCAACCTGGTAATGGGTAGAGAAATCATCTAGGCCTTATTCTGCTTCCAGCGTTGGTTGCGTAAAACTGGAATAACTTCACTGATTTTCCATTGAAGTCAATTGAAACTGCACAGAAATTGAGAGTAAAATGCCGCAGTAGCTCATCAACATTATGGGCCACATCCTCAGCTGGTGGAAATCATCATGGCTCAGTGGAGCAACTCTGATTTGCACCAGAGAACAATCTGACCCTCTTTTTCTGCCAGATTCTGAAGTGGCTTTTGATGGAGTAAAATGTATACATCAAATTACTTTCAGAAATAGATAAAATTAATGAAGATGGGAGCAAGCAAAAAAACCTTTGTGATACATACCCACTCGTCTAAAGCTGGAAATAAAATGATTGATATGTTGGGGCTGTAGGACAATAATGGAGCTCAAAGAAAGGGTTTGGGATATGAAATGTCCTCACTGATTTTAGTCTCCCCCTTCACCGTTATCTCACAGCCTGGGCTCCAGCCTGACCCCAAATGCTATGCTGCTATTTTTAGCCTTGCCATGCGAGCCTGAATCTTGCTGCCATGGGGTTTGGGGTTTTTTGTGTAGACATATCCTGTAAAGATAGTATATAGTCAGAACTAGCTGCACTCTGGACGCTAGCGTGATACATAGTAGGTGTTTCTTCCAGCTGACATAATAGTTAAGCCATTACAAGGCAATCTGGGCATCTTTTAATATATTTCCGGACTTCAGCTGCTGAAATCTCTGGAGGATCATGAGCCTCAAAGTGATCAGGGGTTTGACCTTTCTTTTATTGCCATAGCAACCAAATCTATCTTTAGTGTTTAAAGTAGTTAATCAATTGTATTTCCTGATTTACGGTAGTTGGCAGCTGCCATCTCTGAAAACTACTGACTCATTTTTTCTTTCTTGACTAATATGTGCCTCTGTTACAGGAGGGTGTTCCCAGACATGAATTGAATAAAACTATCTGATAGAAGAATTCGTTCATCTTGTAAAGCCTAACATCTCATGCAGGGCTAATTAGCTTGAATAACTACTGTGGCCATGTTTCTTTTTCCTACACTCAGTCTTTATTCTGGTTTCCAGCCTCGGGGTGGAGGGAGGGGGTGCATCATTTAACTGCAAAGAGCAAGTTTCCTAATTACTTTAAGAAAAGAGGAAGATGCTCCACCTTTGAACTGCCAGCTTATAGCAAATTAGATTAACGTGCACAAACAAATTATGCACTTAAAAGAGCTATTTTAAATGAAGTCAAAATATGACCCATTTTGTATCTAATGGGCATGTTCTCTTGATCCGCTCTCTTCCTCTGAAAAGCAGTGTGAGATAATGGGATCTAATCCCGCCAGGCCACTGATTTACTCTATGGGCTTGGATAAAATAATTCACCTCTGTGTGCCTCAATTTCCTGTTCATTAAGTGTGGATAGCAATATCTACCTTCCTGTAATGTTGAAGGGATAATTAGTTAATGTTTGTTCTAATTATTTAAAATGACAAGTAATTCTTCTTCTCTATTTCTTTTTTCTATATAAACTAACAAATTGAAGACTGCTACTGAAGTCCCTTCTACTGAAACAGCAATATATTTAAGTGCATTCCAAATCTTTTTAGAACTAAGACCTGTGATTAGGATTCTTCTTTCTTCTGCCACAGTTGATGTTGATATCCCTAACAATGACAAGTTTGGCAAAGGGTGAAAACATCCTGATGAACTGCCAAAAGGCAAAATACAATTCTATAGAATTTTGTAATTTGGGCCTAGATCTTCAAAGGTATTTGGGCTCAGTTTGAAATCAATGGAAGCTAGGAGCCTAAATACCTTTGAGAATCTGACCCTTGGCTAATATGTTGCTTGTTTTCCTGTTCTCATTTTCCAAAATTCTGGATCTTAAATGCTGCCACCATATTTAATTGATACAGTGTATTTTCTCTTTCCTGTCATGCTTATTGGCTTACATAGGTTTTGGATCAGGCCCTAAAACAATATGGTAACTTAATGTAATGCTAAGACATAGATACCGATTCCTGAAAGAGCCCCACTGACAGCTTGCACTGAGGCAAAGGGAAGTGTGCCTTTTGCGAGTAAATAATAGGACTGAAGCATCAGAGATGGCCACAGCTGTAGATGGGACATTGAATAGGGTGGACCATGGCTCTGAGGTGGCACAGAGCATTTACTCTCTCAGCTTCTTGGCTGGCCAGTTCTTGCTAACATGTTCAGGTTCTAACTCAGTGGTTCTCAACCTATTTACCATTGTGGGCCGCATATGCAGCTCTCTAGGTGTTACATGGGCCGCATCCACACAATATGTATACTACCTATATGGCCTTGAGGATGTCACATGGGCCACAGCTGTGTGCTGATTGGGCCATGGATTGAGACCCACTCCTGACTAACATATGTGAGGTTGGGGAGGAATTTTCCCCAGGTCAGAGAGCCAGTGACCTTGGGTTTTTTTGTCTTCCTTTACAGTGTGTGGGTGCGGATCACTTGCCAGGATTATGTGGGTATATCTCACTTAATTATTTCCCTCTCACCACCAGGGCCTTAGGCCCTGGTGTACCTCGAACCCTCCTACTCTCTGCCGGTGGCACATAACAGTCTAGTCTCCTGGGGGCTGTAATACTTTGGTCTCATTTCCATTGCTGGGTTCAGTGCTGGGTGGTGCTGGTGGCCTATGCTATATAGGAGGTCAGACTAGATGATCTGGGGGTCTCTTCTGGCCTTAAATTCTGTGCCTCTATGTGTGAAGGCACTTGTTGGTTTAAAAAAAATCCCTGCAGTTCAACATGTTGATCCTTTTGCCTGCTATGATGCCCTTAGGAATATGTTCTTCTGAGCTAGATGGTGGTGACATGACCTCGTCATTATGCTAAATCCATGTTCTTCATGTCTTTACGCAAACAGACTTGCAATGCAAATGAGAGCACTCTAGGTTATTTTAAGGAGTTGCTGGTACCAAAGTGAATCATTTTTCTTTTGATTAGCATTTTCAGAGTAACCTTCTTGCATTCTCCAAGGGGGCTGCAGCTGCTGCATGTCACATATGGTCGCATTTAAATCCTTTAATGTTCTCGGCCTCGAAATGCTGCTTTTATTGGGACTCCTCAAGACATTCACCTTTGCTACACAGTGGGAAGCTGGGATTGTCCTTTTCAGCTTCTGAAATGAAAGCATATGCATGGCCTGCAAGATACCATCCTCATTTTACATTCCTCATTCAGTGCCAATAAGACAGTTGTTAAGGGGGAGGGGACCTAGGGGGACAGGCATTTTGATAATTTAAAATGGCAGCCCATCTGTCAAAAACAAGGGATTGAGTTGCAGCTAAGAGAATCAATTAGATCCGAGTGATTTTCATATTCTTACTAGGACCCTTGAACCTATTTCCACTCTAGCACTAATATGGTTTTCATTTGGGTAAATGTTGATGGGAGCTTTGATCATGATGTTGAGCCTTTGCCACATGCTTGGAGGGTTATCAAAGGAGTTGACACGCTCCATATTTGAAGTTCCACTCAACGTCACTGACAATTTTCAGAGGGATTAATTAGTCATGATGCTCAGCGAGAGAATTTCAATAGCAACTCAAGGAATGTATTGCTTAATGTAACATAAATGAGGTGGGGGATTGGGATGGGCCTGATTTTTTACTTCCATATTCTGTAGTGTTTAAGCTGATTGCAGGAATTCAAGAGAGTTCAAAAATAGCGTTGGCACCAGCATGGGGATTTTAAATCTCGTCTTGTCTGATTTGATGCTGTTACAAACAGGCACACATCAAACCCTTTGTGAAAGTAAGAAAATAAGACAAATCACTACAGCAGCGTGCCAGTTGCCAAGTGGTTAACTGCCGCAAGTGATCCTTGGTGTACTAGCACATTAACGGTTGCAACATGACTTTGGTTGACGTAGGGGCTCCATGTGGCCCTTAGGCAGTCCTGGCAGCATTTGAAAAGTAACTATAAAAACAGAAAGACATGGGCTTTGGTAGTCTTTGTACAGTTAAGAGCAAACCAGAAAGATGTACAAGACAAGGCAACTATTTCTTCATACTAAACCATATTTTAGAGGTAGTTTGTGTTTGACTCCCAGTCCTGCTCTTTGGCCTGACAGCAATTGTGACTGATCCTGGGGTAAGAAAATATCATGGGTATTGTGGGGGCAAAATACTTAGCTCTAGGGAAAAAGGGAGGACTTTTCATCACTCCCTGGCAGCCCCAATGCAGTAGGAACTTATGAGCATGAAACCTATGTGAAAAGGTAAGTCGAGTGGGAGGACTTGGTGGGGTAAGAGAAATCCCCTCGAAGAGGAAAAATGTTAGCAAGGTGCAGTGATCTTGCCCAGGCTGCCATTTTAGATGGATAGTAGTGAAGCTATGGACTTCATCTGAATGGTCAGAATAGTGAAGTGCCATCAAATTAAAAGGACTGGGTAACAATTACATGTGAAAGGAAATAAACCAGGATGTACTTGTGAGGCCCATGTTGTTCATATGGAATATTTTAATTTGTGTGCAGATCAGGTAGATGATCAGGGAAGATTTTCTTACATGTTATTTCATATTCTATTACTATCCATTCACTTTCCTTCTTCCTGTTTTCTCTGTTTATTTTTCTCTTTCTTCATATTTCTGCAGCTCCTTTTCCCTTGCATTCTCTGCTTGTTTCTTTCAACATGTTCTTTTTTTAAAAAAGAAAAAGTTCCCCTGTCTGCCTCACCATCTGTTCTCTCCCCTTGGAGGGCTTCCTGCTAGATGGCTGTCATTGGAAATACATTGCAGGTATAAACTGTTCCTGCAATATTTCAATGTAAATACTACAAGAACAGCTGTTCCCGCAATGATCAAATGCACTCCAAAATAATGAAAATGCTACCGAGCTGGACACAGAATATTTTAAAGCAAGATTAAGTCATACCAATATCCCTCATTTTAAGATCTAGGGATCTAATCTAGAAGGTGTCTAACCATTAGAGGAGTGAGGATCTGGAACAGACTTGCAGTAGGAGTAGTGCGGCTACCAACCTAACTTTAAGATGGATCTTGATAAGTATATGAATGGGATTATATTATTGCCTGCAATAGCAAGGCTCTGGACTCAGTGGCCCAAGAGGTCCCATTCATCTCTGTCCTATGTTCCTAATTTTAGATGTCAGAACTTGTCTATGCACAGTATTTCTCTCCATTCCTCTTCCACCTTTTCCTTTCCTCTGACATCACTTCACCTACCAGGCAGCACACAGCAACATCCACAAAGTGCCTCCACTCCTTCAAGTGACATCTCCAGATCATTCCAAACCAATCTACATTCCCAACAGCCTTGGAGACCCATCTACCCCATGAATCTCTCTGAACTGTAGGTACTCAATCTGTACTTGGTGGTTCAGCAAGGTCTGTATGTTCTGAGGAATGTTTAATAGGTGATCTCTGGGCATAGAAAAAGCAACTGCTGGGAAAACAGCACATAAGAATGCTCTTTTTTGGCAAGCTAGAAAAAATATGAGGAAAGTGACAAAGAAGCAATAGTGATGGGGACTGGGTGAGAATCAGAACAGAATAAAATGGAATAGAATATAATGATGTTTACTTTTGTAAAAATTTTCATTTAAATATATTAACAAGGAACTGCCTTAGTATTTGGCATCTCATTTGCAGGTACCTTCGGAGAGCTTATTATTCTGATTCACTTTAGTCATTCTGAATTCTCCAGCAAGAGCCATTTCTACTCATCCAAACTTTAGAAAAGATCAGTTTCTCCAAGGCCAAAGTAAGTTGAGAACAATTTGTCCCAGATCTAAAAACCAACCCAGAGTCAAAAAGCATGTGTGAATGAGAACATTAGATTCATGCTAGCCACCACATTGAATAACATGCTCACTCTCCTTCTGTCTTTGCTGAATGTATAAAAGTGTCTGCTAAAAACAGGAGAAGGAAACACAAAGTCCTCTTCCCAGTAAATACAGTAGCCAAATTGTTTAATAATATATTTCACTTTGTATTTAATTTCCTTGATTTCTGCACTTTTCAACCTTGTGTTTTGCTCATTTGACAGAAGCTTTCATTTCATAGCTTAACGCCGGTAAAACTACTTTCATCTGCTTTCTCATTTTGTAATGCTGTTTGCCACTAATAACTCATGCAGATAATGTACACACTTCGTAACATACAATAATTACCTCTGGGTTTGCTAGAAGAAAGGTAATACAATATTTCTGGAGGAAAGAAATTATAACTGTTTTCATAATGTGTTTGCTTTATTACTTTTGAGCTGTTGCCGCCTGTGGTGCTACATTCTTTCCACCCACTATTTGCACACAGTAGGGTAAATCTACTCTGTGTAAATCTGGATTAACTCCATGGATAGCAATAAACTACTCCAAATTTACACTGGTGTAAGTGAAAGAAGAGTTCAGTTGAGCTTGGTCTTGTTTAGGGGTGTGAGATAGGTATACCTGCTTAGGAGCTGGGGACAGTCACAGTCTTTTCATTGGGAGAAAAAAGACTACACAGCAGTAGCAATGCTGCTGGCCCAGACAGGTAGGGAGATGAAAGCTCACCCCACAAAGGGAAGAAGTGCAATCTGTACACCAGTGGTGGGCGGCCCACAGGTTACCCACCACTGCTGTACGCTGTCAGACAGTGGAACTGTGTGGCTGCACTTGTCAAGAGCCTGCAGTCATTAGGTGGGCTTCGGTGCTGTACCTCTAAGAAAACTCACAGACAGTAGGAGCAGGCCAACGTCCTTTTAACTACCTTTGCACCCTCCCCAATGCTGTGCTTTTGCTGCAGATGGAGAGGTCTCGGACATAACTTAGATAGCCCTGGAGGCCTAAGTTATGGCAGCCTCCTGGGTCTGTCCTGAGGGCTGCAAAGGCAGTCTTACAGCTAACCTCCACAGTGCTTGAGCCGGGGGGGAACGGGAGGAAAACCTCCCCCAGCTGGGTACACAGCTTTTACAGCTCCCCTGCCCATCCCTTTTACCTGATGTAAAGGGGCTAGATCAGGAGAGAGGATCACACACATTGGGCCTGCTTGTGATTCCAGCACCACGCTGTACCTTAAAGGAGTAATGTGGTCCGAGACTCCGTGATCCATAGGGTAATTCCAGGTTGTGTTTTATGGTTCCTAAGCCTGCTTTAACCATAATTTTTACTCAAAGATGAAAACAAAACAAAAGGCACCTCTGTTTTCAGCGCAGGACCTGCCTCATAATCAATAAAAAGTGTGGTGCATGACAAACCTGAAGTTGCCTTTCATACAACATTTCAATCATTTTCTTTTATATCATTTTGTTCACTATGTTGTGAAAATAGCAACTGCATTTTTGTTCCCAAAATCTGAAAGTCTTAAACTCTGGCTTACACATTTTCAAATGTTGATGGATTTCCACTTCATATGGCTAAATTCAGTGCCTTGCATGGTGACAAGTTTCAGAGTGGTAACTGTGTTAGTTTATATCAGCAAAAAGAATGAGGATTACTTGAGGCATCTTAGAGACTAACAAATTTATTTAGGCATAAGCTTTCTTGGGTTAAAACCCACGTCATCAGATTCATGGAGCGGAAAATACAGTAGGAAGATAGATAGATATATACACAGAGAGAACATGAAAAGATGGGACCTACACCACCAGCACTCCCAGCTATCTTTGAGACACCACTGACTTCCTGAGGAAACTACAATCCATTGGTGATCTTCCAGAAAATACCATCCTAGCCATTAGATGTCGAAGCTCTCTACACCAACATTTCACACAGAGACGGACTACAAGTTGTCAGGAACAGTAACCTCGATAATGTCACAGCAAACTTGATGGCTGAACTTTGGGACTTTGTCCTCACCCACAACTATTTCACATTTGGGGACAATGTATACCTTCAAGTCAGCAGCACTGCTATGGGTATCCGCATGGCCTCACAGTATGCCAACATTTTTATGGCTGACTTAGAACAATGCTTCCTCAGCTCTTGTCCCCTAATGCCCCTACTCTACTTGCGCTACATTGATAATGTCTTCATCATCTGGACCCATGGAAAAGAAGCTCTTGAAGAATTCCACCAGGATTTCAACAAATTTCCATCCCACCATCAATCTCAATCTGGACCAGTCCACACAAGAGATCCACTTCCTGGACACTACAGTGCAAATAAGCAATGGTCGCATAAACACCACCCTATACCAGAAACCTACTGACCACTAAACTTACCTACATGCCTCCAGCTTTCATCCTGACCACATCACACAATCCATTGTCTATAGCCAAACTCTAAGATACAACCGCATTTGCTCCAATCTCTCAGACAGACGAACACCTACAGGATCTCTATCAAGCGTTCTTAAAATTACAATACCCACCTGCTGAAGTGAAGAAACAGATTGACAGAGCCAGAAGAGTACCCAGAAGTCACCTACTACAGGACATGCCCAACAAAGAAAGTAACAGAACGCCACTAGCCATCATCTTCAGCCCCCAACTAAATCCTCTCCAGCGCTTCATCAAGGATCTACAATCTATCCTGAAGGACGATCCCTCACTCTCACAGACCTTGGGAGACACGCCAGCCCTCACTTACAGACAGCTCCCCAACCTGAAGCAAATACTCACCAGCAACCACACACCACACAACAAAAACACTAACCCAGGAACCTATCCTTGCAAAAAAACCTATAGCCAACTCTGTCCACATATCTATTCAAGGGACACCGTCATAGGACCTAATCACATCAGCCATACCATCAGGGGCTCATTTACCTGCACATCTACCAATGTGATATATGCCATCATGTGCCAGCAATGCCCCTCTGCCATGTACATAGGCCAGACTGGACAGTCTCTATGCAAAAGAATACATGGGCACAAATTAGATATCAAGAATTATAACATTCAAAAACCTGTCAGAGAACACTTCAGCCTCCCTGGACACTCAATTACAGACCTAAAAGTGGCAATTCTTCAACAAAAAACTTCAAAAACAGACTCCAACCAGAAACTGCAGAACTGGAATTAATTTGCAAATTGGACACCATTAAATTAGGCTTGAATAAAGAGTAGGAGTGGATGGGTCATTACACAAACTAAAAACTATTTCCCCGTGCTAATTTTCCCCCCTACTTTACTCACACCTTCTTTTCAACTGTTTGAAATGGACCATCCTAATTACCACTACAAAAGTGATTTTTCTTCCTGCTGATAATAGCCCACTTTAATTGATTTGTCTCGTTAGAGTTGGTATGGCAACCCCCAACTATTCATGTTCTCTGTGTGTGTGTGTGTATATATATATATATCTTCCTACTGTATTTTCCACTCCATGCATCTGATGAAGTGGGTTTTAGCCCACAAAAGCTTATGCCCAAATATATTTGTTAGTCTCTAAGGTGCCACAGGCACTCTTTGTTCTTTTTACATTTTCAAAAGGGGCCAGTGATTTTGGTTGCACAACCTAAATTGAGACACCTTAAAAGGTTCTGATTTTCAGAGGATGAATACTCAACGCTTTCCAAATAGCAGACATCTTCAAGAGGTTGTGTAGAGGGGTGGCTGTTTACTGTTTATAAAGTTCATGGCCAGGTATCACTTTGCAGACATGCTGCTTCATTTAGCTCTTAAGAACTGTACACAGCCTGTCGTGAATAACCACACACCCTTCCTTGGGGTCATTTGACAACAGAAACAATGCTTAACAAAGTCCATCACCAGATAACAGTCTGTACTTAGCACTAGTGATTTCTCTCCCAAGCCAGAGCACTTCTTCCATCTCACAGCCCATTTTCCCAGCTCTTCCTAGCTGGAGCTTAGCATTCTGGTAAAGGCCTGTAGGTCCCCAAATTTCTAGTCCCAAATGTCATCCAGATTTCCCCACAGGAGCCTTCTGCTCCCTAGGCTCCCTTAGTCTCAGGGTCTTTTCTGCAGGAGCCATTCAAACTACCTGCAGTCTCTCTACACTTCGCCCTTTCATTTCCTCCTCCGGCTGGTCTTTATAGAGCAGTCACCCTGATGTCTCCCAGATGTGGCTCATACTGTAATCAGGGTTGGCTAGCTTCGGCCCTTCAGGGCAAGGCAGTCTGCTATAGATCTTAAGTTTCGCCCCCAAAACTGTTGCACCAAAAAGAGTGATCACTTCAGAAAATGTTGGCCTACAGTTACATAGGCCATTTCACTTTAATCATTGAAAAATCTTTTTTCTCCCTATTTTGTGCATTTTCACGAACCGCTAAATCAGATTCCAGCTAAAGATAAATAGTTTTCCAGTAATAACAGCCATGTTTAGGATGTCATAAAGCCTGCTGTCTGTGCTGTACTGCTTAATCCTGATGACACATCCAAGAGAGACAGGCAAGGAACAGAAGGGATGTAAAAATGTCTCATTCAGTATAAAGACAAACAACATTCATTCCCTTTTTGCAGATCTTTCTGGAGGGTTAAAATTATAGCTACAATTAGAGTAAGCAACATTTGAACCAAAATATTAGATGTTGGTCCTTCAAACAGTGAGTCATTTGATGGATGGGGATAATTTAATAATACACCCACTCAGACTTCTTCATTTCCAAAAGATGATGTTTAGATGTTTAACAACTCTCCAGCTTGTGGTGAAACTGAATGCTAAAAGAATGGTATATCAATTAGAGAGTAAGTGCTAAGGTAGTCCTTTCTGTATTAATAGCAATCATCTAAAGATTACCTCAGTTTTTAAAATTTTACATTTTAAAAAATGTAAAACTACATTTTCAGATATACTGGACAATTTTCACCATCTGCATTTGACTGTGAAGTTACTCTTTTCATGGATTCCATTCCTAAACCTCATTAAGTAGGTCATGTGGCTTACTACTTATAGCAAACTATTGGGAGTCTGTGCGATCTGATTCCTAACCTTGTCAGGGCCACTGATTTAGTATGTGTCTGATCCCTTTTAACAAGTCATTGACACTTCTTGGTGCCTCAGTCAGCCCAGATGGAAAATTGAATGAAGCACAGGAATGCTGAAAACTGTATGCTATCTCTCAGCTGAGTTCTGCTGGGCAGATGCATTACATGAGAAAGAAGTCTGCGTCTTACATGGAACTCCAGGTGATGCTAACAACTCTATTGTTTTAACTGCAGGACCTTCTATATAGGACTCTTCATGGAAGCCAAAGTCTTTGTGTGATATCAAGAAATTACTTATAGAGGACTCCAGAAAAGCTGAGAACCATGTACAAGGCAAAACCCCTTAATAGAGACCCTTGTAGTGAGGAAGCCACTCACTAGCTAAGGGATTGTCTGCACAGGACGGTTCTGTGCAGCAAGCCAGGGTGTGACTCTACAGCGCACCAGTGTGCCCACCAGTATCATACTGTGTGGACACTGTTACAGGGCAGTGAAAGTACCGGAGTGTGCTTTGACATATTCCTGTTTGCAGCTGGAAAGACTAGGAATAGACGTTTGACTTGAGGTACATTTATAAAACAACAATTTATAAAACAATTCCCAACTCGAGTGGACACGTAAATGTGCTAGTTAGTTAGTGCCTAAAAATAGAAGTGTGGTCTCAGCAGCATGGGTTTCGGGTTGGGCTAACCACCTGTGGATGTACCTAGGTGGTCAAGTTGGCTTGTACTCAGGCAGCTAACCTGAGCTGCCACCTGTGCTATGGCAGCCACACTGCTATTTTTAGAGCTAGCATGTGTACGTCTACCTGGTCTAGGAAGTACACCTCCCAGCGGCTACACAGATGGACCCTTAGTGTCATTGATATGAAGAGAGGAGGTTTTATATTAAATATCAAGGTAGAAGATTTTGGTTGGTTTAATTACTCTTCTTAAATTCGCTCAGTGGTGTTGCAAGGCCTGAGCTTAGAAGGAACACTTGCTGTGAGGAATGGCATGCACTCAGGTCTCAGCACTGGGGAGTTGCTGCACTGGGTCCCCACTGTATACTTTGCTGATGCTAACCTGAAACAACTAACTCATTTTGGCATGGCAGATTCATTTATTTGCCTTAGGACAGGAGCTCAGGCTTGTAGGCTTCAGCTCTTCTCTGGCAGCACAAAGCACCTGGAAAGGTTTAACTTATCCCCTGAAGAGTCCCATTATTTAAAAGGAACACAAGGGGAAGGACTGTAGATGCTGTGTGCTAGCCCCTCCTCCTGGCCCAAGGTACAGGGGCATTCCTAGGACAGAGGGGCCATTCCTACAGTCCAGTGATCCTCAGGTACTGGAACAGCCTCTGGGGCCAATGAGCAGCCAGGTGTAACAGAGTGACTGGGAGTCATTTTCACTCCTCCATCTCCACAGCTTCACTGAATGTATACCACCTGCAGCTGAGGATCTAGAACTAAGTATAGTCACAAATTCTGCTGTTATTAATTATCATCATTATATGGTTTAAGTAGCTGACTTCACAGATGAGAAGTTCTTCAGGTGTTATTTACACCTCACTGTATTTCACGTAATTGTCCAAGAGAATGAGGATATATAATGGAAGGCCAGAGTACAAAAGATGGAAGTCACAACTGTAGCCTACCAACATGTGCTGTGACTTTGGAATGTATGTTCCAGATTCTTATTTGAACATCCATCAGCAGAAAGAATCACGGTATTAGTAAACAGACTTCCTTGTAATCCCCAAAATGAGCTGTTCATGTGCACTCCAACCAGATTTAGGAAGGAATTAATTTAGCCTAGAGTATAGTAGTAAGTAGATCATTAATGATGCCAGCCCATTGTACGGTTGTTCTATGACACCTTTATTCATCCTCTTTATTTTTCCCTTACACGTTGAGGTTATTTTTTTTCCTGACCTTAGCATAGGCTTTGTGGGCCAGATTGGAAAACATTTACTTACCAGCGAACATTTACTCACCCAGGTAGTCCCATTGGCTTCAGCAGGATTATTCTAGTGTGTAAGTGCTCACAGTCCACAGTCAGGCCCTATGAAATCTGGCCACCACCTCTGTATCTTTGGAACCTTAAAAACAACACATTTGGCTTGCAAAGGATACTGATTTATATAGCACATCTGGAAGAGTTGCAGAGTGTGACGTGTTTCCATGGCTAATAAATGTCTTGCTGTCATTGGAGAGTGTACCATTCTTATTGCCCAAACAAAATAATGCACAGAATCACTCCCTTCCACGAACCATTATTTTGGTTTCATTGATCCTGCTAAAAGATTTTAACTTGCCCTTCCGGAGAAAAAGCCAAAGTGGAAATCAGCAGCAAGTAGGTATCTCTTTTCCTGTATTGAAAACAGATCTGTGCCATGTTTCCAAAACAGAGCACTTTCAATTCAGTTTGTTTAAATGCAGTTTCCATTGTAGTTTGTCAATTGGCTGTAAAATGTCAAAAAAAGGTTGGTTGAACTTTAGAGCATTGAGTGACATGTGATTAATAAATCTGGGGCATTTCATTAGCTGTAAGTCTGCTTGAAATTTGATGGTAACGCAAACCATCCGAGAGTTACTAGCACACAGAGACCCAGGAACCCCCAAGGTAAGCTTCTTGGAGGTTGCAAAGGGAGAATGTCAGAAGAAGCATTTTAACCTCACTGTTCCATTCATATCCAAATATTTATACAGGTTTGCTGTGTGGTGAAATCCTGGACCCATCAAAGTCAATGGGAGTTTTTCCATTTTTTTTTTGTCAAGTTTTGACTTCTTGCTATCTCCATCCAATTAAAAGCAGCAAAGAATCCTGTGGCACCTTATAGACTAACAGACGTTTTGGAGCATGAGCTTTCGTGGGTGAATACCCACTTCATCAGATGCATGTAGTGGAAATTTCCAGAGGCAGGTATATATATGCAAGCAAGAATCAGGCTGGAGATAATGAGGTTTGTTTAATCAGGGAGGATGTGGCCCTCTTCTAGCAGTTGAGGTGTGAACACCAAGGGAGGAGAAACTGGTTTTGTAGTTGGCAAGCCATTCACAATCTTTGTTCAATCCTGAGTTGATGGTGTCAAATTTGCAGATGAACTGAAGCTCAGCAGTTTCTCTTTGAAATCTGGTCCTGAAGTTTTTTTTATGCAGGATGGCTACCTTTAAATCTGCTGTTGTGTGGCCAGAGAGGTTGAAGTGTTCTCCTACAGGTTTTTGTATACTGCCATTCCTAATATCTGATTTGTGTCCATTTATCCTTTTCCGTAGAGACTGTCCAGTTTGGCCGATGTACATAGCAGAGGGGCATTGCTGGCATATGATGGCATATATTACATTGGTGGACGTGCAGGTGAATGAACCGGTGATGGTGTGGCTGATTTGGTTAGGTCCTGTGATGGTGTCGCTGGTGTAGATATGTGAGCAGAGTTGGCATCGAGGTTTGTTGCATGGATTGGTTCCTGAGCTAGAGTTACTATGATGCGGTGTGCAGTTACTGGTAAGAATGTGTTTCAGGTCGGGTTCTGTTTGTCTGTTTCCTTATTTCTTTGTGCGGGTATCGTAGTTTTGAGAATGCTTGGTGGAGATTTTGTAGGTGTTGGTCTCTGTCTGAGGGGTTAGAGCAGATGCGGTTGTACCTCAGTGCTTGGCTGTAGACAATGGATCGTGTGGTGTGCCCGGGATGGAAGCTGGAGGCATGAAGGTAGGCATAGCGGTCGGTAGGTTTTCGGTATAGAGTGGTGTTAACGTGACCATCACTTATTTGCACCGTGGTGTCTAGGAAGTGGACCTCCCATGTAGATTGGTCCAGGCTGAGGTTGATGGTGTACCCAGAAGCCTCCTACTGCAAGACAAACCCAAGAAAGAAACCAACAGGACTCCACTGGCCATCACATACAGTCTCCAGCTAAAACCCCTCCAACGCATCTTCAGGGATCTACAACCCATCCTGGACAACGATCCCACACTTTCACAGGCCTTGGGTGGCAGGCCAGTCCTCGCCCACAGACAACCTGCCAACCTGAAACACATTCTTACCAGTAACTGCACACCGCACCATAGTAACTCTAGCTCAGGAGCCAATCCATGCAGCAAACCTCGATGCCAACTCTGCCCACATAGCTACACTAGCGACACCTTCACAGGACCTAACCAGATCAGCCACACCATCACCAGTTCATTCACCTGCATGTCCACCAATGTAATATACGCCATCATATGCCAGCAATGCCCCTCTGCTATGTACATCGGCCAAACTGGACAGTCTCTACAGAAAAGGATAAATGGACACAAATCAGATATTAGGAATGGCAATATACAAAAACCTGTAAGAGAACACTTCAACCTCCCTGGCCACACTATAGCAGACCTTAAGGTGGCCATCCTGCATCAAAAAAACTTCAGGACCAGACTTCAAAGAGATACTGCTGAGCTTCAGTTCATCTGCAAATTTGACACCATCAACTCAGGATTGAACAATGATTGTGAATGGCTTGCCAACTACAAAACCAGTTTCTCCTCCCTTGATTTTCACACCTCAGCTGCTAGAACAAGGCCTCATCCTCCCTGATTGAACTAACCTCATTATCTCTAGCTTGCTTACATATATATACCTGCCCCTGGAAATTTCCACTACATGCTTCTGACGAAGTGGGTATTCACCCACGAAAGCTCATCCTCCAAAACATCTGTTAGTCTATAAGGTGCCACAGGATTCTTTGCTGCTTTTACAGATTCAGACTAACACAGCTACCCCTCTGATGCTTCCATCCAATTGTGAGTGGTTAGGGGAAGGTAGAGGCAAAGGAAAGAGAGAATGAGAAAGAGAAAGAAGGATAGATGGTACTGATCTCTTTGGAGCCAGATTGTGGCAGTCCCTTATGCAGGCGTGTGGACGGAGCAGGACAGCGAATGGCACGAGAAGACTTCTTGCCCTAGCATAGACTGAGTAAGCGCCAGGCCCGACTGCCTTTTCTTCCACGTGCATTTGGAGGCTCACAGCAACACAAATGGGAGGGAGGGTATCATAACTTAGTCCCAGATTTGGACCTTAGCGTCCAAAATGCATGAAAACCTCCAAGCTTAATTACCAGCTTGGACCTGGTAAAGCTGCCACCACCCAAAAAATTAGTGTGTTTTGGGGCACTCTGGTCCCCCCAAAACCCTTCCCTGGGGACCCCAAGACCCAAATCCCTTGAGTCTCACAACAAAGGGATATAAACCTTTTCCCTTCCCCCCTCCAGGTGTTCCTGGAGAGATACACAGAAGCAAACTCCGTGAATCTAAACAGAGGGACTCCACCCTCCCCGTTCCCAGTCCTGGAAAACAGAATTACTTCCCTCTTCACCCAGAGGGAATGCAAAGTCAGGCTAGTAAATCTAACACACACAGATTTCCCCCTGACTTCTTCCTCCCACCAATTCCCTGGTGAGCTGCAGACTCAATTCCCTGGAGTTCCCCCCTAAAGAAAAACTCCAACAGGTCTTAAAAGAAAGCTTTATATAAAAAGAAAGAAAAATACATAAAAATGGTCTCTCTGTATCAAGGTGACAAATACAGGGTCATTTGCTTAAAAGAATATTGAATAAACAGCCTTATTAAAAAAAAATACAATTCAAAGCACTCCAGCAACTATAAACATGTAAATACAAAACAACAAACCAACTTTGTACTCACAACTTGGAAACAGAAGATTAGAAAGCAGGAAATAGAAAAATCCTTCTCATAGCTGAGAGGGACAGGCAGAAGACCAAGAACAAAGGACTCACACACAAAAAACCCTCCACCCAGAGTTGAAAAAATCCTGTTTCCTGATTGGTCCTCTGGTCAGGTGCTTCAGGTGAAAGAGACATTAACCCTTAGCTATCTGTTTATGACAGAGGGTTGAGGAAGGGGGTAACTGAACAAAACGTTATGGTTGTTCTTTCAAAAGTTTACAACTAAACATTGACTTAGTACAGCTTTGAAACTTTACTGTGCAGAAGAAAAGTGCTGTTTTAACCATCTTAATTTAAATGAAACAAGCAAAGAAACAGTCTCCTTACCTTGTCAAATCTCTTTTTAAACTTTCCCTTCATTTTTAGTGGTATATGTTTAACCCAATACTGTTACAGTACTGTCTTTTTTTTTTGGTCTCTTCTGCCTAATTGTGTACTTCTGGTTCCAAATGAGGTGTGTGGTTGACCTGTCAGTTCATAACTCTGGTGTTCGTAACTCTGAGGTTCTACTGTACTCTGTCTTGAAAAGTTCGGAGATATATTGCCTCTTCTTTGCTAATGTTCACTTAATTGACAATACCTCCTTATTATCTCTTCTGTTTTCCAAGCAGTTATATGACAGATTTGTGGAACACCCTCATTAGTGCACATTCCTCCTTCAAAAAGTTCTCATTCAAAATAGCTGAATTCATTTTAAAAGCAACAGATGGAGGGGAAAAAATATCACAATACTCAGCTAATTTCCCCTGTTAAGCTTAGTAATGGCTGATTGGCTGCCATTTTTCCTTGTTTCTTGGCCATGGAAAAGATGCACAATTGTTATATGTCCTTGTATTAAATCACTTAATTAGGATCCAAAAGATAATTTTGATCTATGTCTTGAAATAAAATCAGGAATAAAAACACTGAGATAAAACTCAGTCTTTGGTGTCTCCTTCTTTTTAATCTTACAGTTTTAGAACTTGATATCAATATCTTTGTGGCCCAGTTAATTTCTTTCATTTAGTTAGTCCTCCTGCTTTAACAAAGCATTTCCTTCATAACCTACTGGAGCTTAACAAAAAAGAAAAAGAAAACTACTTTGCTGTTTTTTAAACATAGCCCTACTGCTGTGTCAATACAATGGTTATCTTTATTTTCTCTAACTAGAACATTGAATTCCCACACAAAATTGGCAGTATAATTTCTGTGCTAAAACTGCAGCTACATCTTTCAGACTTCAGTAATCTTCTGTATATTGGTTCCATACTTCTTATTCATGCTTTCAAGGCCCTACATTGCTCAAGCCTGACCTTTACAGATGACATTCTCTCCAGAGCTAGTCAAAAATATGTAGAATTCACAACTGCAAGTCTGTTTTTTTATCTAAATTTCAATTTAAAAAAAGTTTGAAATTTTCACCAAAAATTTTCACAATTTCAGCCTGTTATTTCTAGCCAGATACAGGATTTGTCCAAAAGAACAAACAACCGCAAAATTCAAAATTTCAATTAATTTGCACCCAGGAAAGAGACATTTTTGCTAATATAACCTTGAACGTTACATCCCATTTTTTTGACCACCACTACATCTCCTTCCATACTTCCTCCCATCTGTGAGCTGTGCGAGTGACACTAGCCATGCTACCCCTTTCATGTCCCTCTTCTTCCTTCTATAGAGCTCTCACATTCATGGTTCCCCCCTCCCAAAACTTGGACATCAGGCCACTGTCCTCTTTCTTCTTCAAGAGCTCCTAAACAGTCACTTCTCCCATGCTGCCTACACGAAGTGAACTCACTTAGTCATAAGTAACTAAATAACAGGCCATCAGAGTGGATCTAAATTCCCTATTGGAGTGAGTGTGGGATCTGATTATTGTAACTGTTCTCTTCCTTCGCCTCTTCCTTGCCTTTTGTTTGTTCATAGCCCTCAATTGTTCAATAACATAAACAGTAAATTCTTCCGGATTCATGAAATCATCTCAGCTGGTGTAAATCAACATAAACCTATCGAATTCAATTAAACTATGCTATAGATCCATTTAAATCAATGGATTGACACCAATTTATACCAGCTGAGGCATTTGCCCCATGTCTTTATTTGTTTCTGGAAAGCCCCAGTCACACTTTGGGTGTTCAATAATAAAAGGGAACTTCTATGTTACACCCTTTTCACTAACACATCTCTTGTAAGTTGATCTTGTAAGTTTGGCTCCTTTTCCTTTTTGATAAGCCTAATTCTGACCTCAGGAGGGATTGGTTAGTGGTTTCTTTTGAAATGCGGGAGAAAGACAGATATCTGTAATTCATTATTTCTTGAATACCGATCAGTCAAAAAGGATCAATATGGCATATTAGCATAATGGTTTCACTCATCTAAAAATGGGACCTTTGGCTGGCTACAGTAGAAAGGGATATGTATGTTTCAGAGCAGAAATTCAGCAAGGCTCAGTAAAGTAAATAGAGTATTGAAACGGCTTTGAGAAGGTTACATAAGTAAGTTATTTGAAGACATGTAAAATCTTCTCTAATGATGATCTTGTCATTCCTTTCAAATTTTTCAGTGCAGAAATAACGGCAGGGCCAAAGTTTATATCTGTTTTGTGGTATGAAAAGCCATATATCAGTTGCTCTCCGTGAGCACTAGTCCTAGTGATGTTAGTGTGAATTTTGCATGTGGAGCAAAGGCAGTGCATAGCCCTAAGACTCACTAATATGTTGGAACTATAGGTTCCACATTTACTCATTAAGATTATTCTTGCTTTCCTTATCTGTGGCTATATGTAAATGAAATGCTAATTATATAGAGCCATCTGTTATATTTAAAGGATTAAAGTTTAAAGCTGTTCTGTAAAAGTTTGTTATTTTTCAAGACCTTCTTTTTTGTGTATAATTTGTATTCAGAACAAAGTTCAGGAATCCAGTGAAGTCTACGGGTTTCCTGTCATATGGTTTGAACCAGATCTTTTCTTTCTTTTGAGAAGTCTGTTGACAAAGAATTTCACCCACCTTCACCACGAATACTAGCATTCTTTGACATCCACTATAAGCAATGTACATTCATTGGACATTGATAGGTCCTCGTTTCCCTCTCTCAAGTAAATTATAGCAAGTGGTCTGGTAACCACTCACTGTGAGCGTTTCTACAGATTTATTTGCCACAAGTGATTTACAGAGTATTTTGTGACATTCTCTGGCACTTTTGAAAGGTGGAAAAAAGGAAAGGAACATAGTTTGAAAGGGATCATATTCCAACCTGAAAGTAAGGTGATCTCTCTGGAAGTCTTTCCTGTACATCTGGACTTAGATGCAGTCAGAGGTTAGGTTAAGCCATGATACAGTAGGAATATTATTTCCTATTTTAACCCTGAATTCCTGACATGGAAAAAAGGAGCCTCACATTGGGCAAGATCCTGGACACTCAATACTACACAAAGAGGGAAGATGTTTATGTAACAAATAAGAACAATAAAGCAGGATTTGGACTGCAAATCAGAGTAGCTTTTGCCAGCCTTATTTCTTCTAGCCAGTTAAAAAGCTAAGTAATGCTGGTTGGGTTGTTTCTCATGAGTTCACTATTCCAAATATATTTTTCCTGATGTTATTTGAATGCCACTGTCACTTCCATCTTCCTTTCAGTTAACTTGTCAGAGTTCAATGTTTGGGCCAGACCCTGACATCGAAGGGAATGTTTATTAAGTTAAAACGTAGAGCTTATCAGAACTTAGCACTACAGAATTTTTAGTGTGCAGTAACAGGGTCCACATGGCCTGTTAGTACATGGCAAGCTAGTGCACTGTGGAGTAACACCCTGGCTTTCCATTCACCAAATCACTGTGTAGACAAGGTCTTAGTTAAAATTCAGGATTTGACCCTTGACTGTTATCTTCTGCTGCATAAACTTCAAGAAAACTCACCCCATCACTGCCTCATCACGCACAAGTGAGATGCAAGGGGAGTCCCCCAATTCTCTGGTGGTGTTTCATAAGCAGGTGGGTACCTCACAAATTATTGATCTTTGAGAAATATTTCCTTTTGGAGGTCAGCATGCAACAAGGTCCTATAGTTTTCAGTGGAGGCTGGCAACAGCTGAGACAGCATATATGCAGATCTGTCATATAAACATCTCAGAGTCAGGTTAGAGTGGTAGGTGAAGATGTGATACAGGGTAGACAAGGGCTACCAAAAGGACCCTCTTCTGCCTGCCCTGCTGCATCCTAGTGCTCCCAAGAATGTGTCACCAGGTCTGAACAGCTTCAGTTTGTTAGGCAACAGCTATTACAGGTTTGAAGGAAGGCAATCAATTTGTATTTGCATATTGGCTGCCACATTTTCCAAGATATACCTTTCTGTATTGATGCTGTCACAATCTATATTTCATCAATGGTAAGACCTTCAAATCCTCTTCTGAGAGATGAAGTACTGAAAGGGCTCTAATGCAATGTGACACGTAGCAGAAGATACAGGATTTGTAGCAAAGGCTGGCTCACATATTCTGAAAGCTTTATCAGAGATTTTTTTCCCCCTCCAGACTGGCATTTTATATAGAATTTTTTTTTAATATTAAAATATTTCCTTTTATCTGTTCTGTCTTTAAAATAAAACCTTTGGGGCTATTAATATCTCTGATGTTATTGCTTTGAAGGCTGCGTAAAAAAGATTTTAAAGGAGAAAAAAGCTTTTAAAGGACTCATTCAGAACATTCACAATCAGTCTATGACTTTGTAGCTCTTTGACATAATAGAGGTTCAAGGCTTAAGCTTTTGCATGACAGTTTGAGCAGATGTGCATTTGAGTGTTGAATTTTCATGTATTAAAATTTCATTTATTCAAGGTTATCAAAACTCCTCTATAAAACTCTCTGCAACTTTTTTTTCCCTGTGCATTTGACTATGGATTACAAAGTGCACCAATGTGTCCTGCTGCCTTTTATATAGCTAATTCTACAAAGAAAAAATAATTTTACATTCACCTTTTTTAGTAGTGAAGAATATTTCAGAAGATTAACCCCTTTGTTCATTATGCAGCGCCTCTAGCATCAGTCATAGACTAGGACCATGTTGTGCTGAGCACGCTACAAACAGAGCACAGACAATCCATGCCCCCAAAAGAGTTTCCAATTTACCCGCTTCTCTTTGGCTTGAAAGGTAAAACTCAGTGATGTCCTCATTAGGAAGCCGTTTTTCAAATCAGTCCGTAGAGGCTAGTTTAGAGTCCCATATCTTGATCTGGCAACAGCTATGTCATAATTACCTAAGATACCATAATTGTCTTCCTAGGTCAAAAAACAATATGTACTTTTGTTATTACTGAAGTAACATCACTAACTCCACTCCTCTAGTCTTAAGCTTCTTTTTTGTCATTTCCCTTCCATTTTTCAAAGTTCTTTCTATCTATCCATTTACCTGGTGATCACATTTAAGAGTTGCTTCTCCTTTGAGAGAGATCCACAATAGAACCAGTTTTCCCCATTATAAGTGCATGCTGGTGATAGAATCTTTCCAAGTGGAAGAAATATTTTAGTGAGCCCACTTTATCTATCTATGGCCTGTTGTGATAATTGGGCTTACAAATGTACCCTTACTGTGGGCTCCACTGTAAGAAGTACCTGAAAGTTCATAAGATGTCACAATAACCTATAAAACCAGATATTGTTGGAAAAAGCTATGAAAAAGAGACACACTGAATTAGTCCAAGTGAAAAGGCCTACTGATATAGCTCAAGGACTGTGTTAAGATGGTGCCTGGTAAGCAAGAAAAGTGTGGAACCAGAAATCAGTGAGCCAGAATTGGTGTGTTGTAAATTAAGCACACCCAGTGGACAAAAATAATGAGGGGGTGGGGCTATTTCATCCACCATTCTCTCTACGGGTCCTAAGAAAGGAGACTTTCAGGAGAAAAACTGGCTACTGAATCAAGCTTCACCATCGTGCCTGCCACCTGCACCATCTCCTGGGTCCCCGGGCTTTCGTTATCCTGATCCTGAGAGATGTCCTGACCAGACCGTGCCAGAGAGAGGAACTCAGATGACATATCCATCTCTGCTGGCTGGCTCCAGCTGAACACCAGACACCATCTGGAATGAAATGGGATCAGATTTTAACAATAGTAACAACAGCAGCTTCAGCCTATCTCAGTTAACTCTGCTTTTCCCAAAAAGGACAGATATTACCATCATTGATACCATCTGAGGGTAGGTCTACACTACCCACCGGATCGGCGGGGACTAGACATGATAAATCAATCCTTGAGTGCTCTCCCGTCGACTCCTGTACTCCAGCGCCGCAAGAGGCGCAAGCAGAGTTGACGGGGGAGCGGCAGGAATCGACTCACCATGGTGAAGACACCACAGTAAGTCGATCTAAGTACGTCGACTTCAGCTACGTTATTTACATAGCTGAAGTTGTGTAACATAGATCGATTTCCCCCCCGCCCCAGTGTAGACCAGGGCTAAGAGACTGTCAAACAAGAAGTTTTTTCTTCTAAAAACCTTCTCCAGCAAAAGGGAAAGGGGACGAGGGATACTGTTAACATGAAAGCCTTACTTAGTACTTTACATTTCAAATGCTTTCATTGGTTTTCCTTCTTTTCGTTATCTTTAATAAAAGGTTAAAATGATTTTTAATTATATGTTTGCCATGGTACTAAGCAAACTGAGGTCTCTGTGTACCAAACCCTGATTTTGTTTAATACTGCTTATTGTTGGACCGTGACTGGGTCATGGTATATCTTTAGCTCATATATTCTATCTAAATTAATACAGCCCCATTATTTTAGTATTTGAGATTACTTTTTTCATGTGGCTTGCCACATCTGTTTGGACCTCTTCTTTCCTCCATCCATGCCTTTGAGTCACTTTCTCTGTTTAAACCATCCCATAAAACCTTCCTTTCCTATTTAGCATATGAAAAACTTTTTCTAAAGTGGTCTCTGACGTGTCTAAGGAAGGCAAATATACTGCATGAATACATTGTACACCTTTATCTCGATATAACGCTGTCCTCGGGAGCCAAAAAATCTTACGACGTTATAGGTGAAACTACGTTATACTGAACTTGATTTGATCTGCCCGGAGCACACAGTCCCACCCCCCCGGAGCACTGCTTTACCGCGTTATATCCAAATTTGTGTTATATTGGATGGGTAGAGGTGTATTGTAATCAGAAAATTAATACACTGAAAAAAAATGCCAAAATGCACTATGCATGCTTTCTAGCTCAAATTGACTAGGTAGTGTGCTCTACTTACTTGGTATCTCAGAGATTCAAACTCATAATTTATGGATGAATGGTATGAGCATGAAATCTAGCTATATCTTAGTCCATTATGCAAGCCTCCATTGTGCTATGGTCTTACAGCTGAATTTTTTAATTCTTTAGAAATCCAATTTCAAGAGGAACTATTAATGTGGCTGCTACTATAACTAGTCCCTTAGAAAAGGCATGATATCCTTCTGAATCTACAATATATTTTAATTGTATTATATCAGTCTCATAAGGAATTACTTCAACTAAAATATTAAGAAAACGCTGATTTGTAGTCACCATCAATGTAATATTATCCACTTAACCAATGTCACGTATACCTGGTGTATTTGAAAGGCCTGCATCTTCCGACTAAATGCAGAGTTTGTAGTACAGCCTTATATTTTGTTCAATTCAAGGCAGCATCCACAGAACACCATATGGTGCATATAAATGAAGGATCTAACTTTTAAAAGATGTTGAGACTTTTAATAAAGTGTGTGTGTGTGTGTGTGTGTGTGTGTGTTTAGGGGCAATGCTTCATCAGTATCTGGGATGCAAGTGGAGAAAAAGGCCAGTGGAAATAGAAAATAGAATTCCTAATGACATTTGGGTCACTAAGTCAGCCTTCTTCAGGACTGATCTTTTAAAAACAGATAGAGATCAGATTCTTTCAGCCTGACGTAGAGCAGTACTTTATTACTTGACCCTGGCCCATAGTAAGTGCCTGTGTTCAGACTGCTATCTTTCTGCTCAGTGAGGGCTACATTCGGAAATCCTCACTCACACTTAGGGTGGCCAGACAGCAAGTGTAAAAAATTGGGACAGGAGGTAGGGGATAATAGGTGCCTATATAAGAAAAAGGCCCAAATATCAGGACTGTCCCTATAAAATGGGACATCTGGTCACCCTACTCACACTGGCCAGCCCTTACCTGTTTGAATGTTCACCTGGACTCCAATGGGATTGCAGATGGAGGTGCTGCATTTCATGAGTAGGAATCACAGAATTGGACAAGTATGGGCAGATGGGTAGGGTAACATGCAAGAGGCCAGCCCCCACTCCCCTTGTATGGCCCACACAAGGCCGTGTCGCAGTTGCAGTTCCTGCTCCCGAAGGCACTCCAAAGGCAGCAGGGAGGAGGCTCTGGCCCTCTCTATTACAGCCAACAGAGTGGGCAGGTTGAACTAGGTGAACATGCTGAATTAGCGTAAAGAATGGTACACACTGTGCCCAAGGTGGGATTGTGTATCTGTGAGCAACAGATAGGGCGGTGCTGTTCCAAGTCACCCTTTGTTCAGGCTAGTGGTTAAATGCCACAATTTAACCCTTAGTATCTTAACAGAGTAGATAACAGGCTTATGAAGCAAAGGGCCACCTTAAGCTCAGGTGCTGTGCATTCCTGTTTGCAGCTCACTGGTTTGAACCTAATCCAAGTTAGTGGCAACTGAACTGTTACCCTGTTAATGGCTGTGTGGGGACCTGTGTGAAATGAGTTGATGGTCTCTCCCCAGTTGATGTGGACAGACATCTTTATTATCAAAAAGGGCATCACATTTGATTTGAATGGGCACCATCACTAATACATCGTTGATCAAAGATCCTAAAGACTGAACCAGCTTCTGTACTATAGATCAAGGCTCCCTTTGAAATAATTGAGGGACGTTACTGGAGGAAATAACAAAGATTGTACTGCCACTGCCTAGACATTACTTGTTAACTGTTAAGGGTGTCATTCAGGATGGAACACTTCCCACACGTTACACTCATTTCAATTATGTTTTAATGATGCTGATGATTAACTTTATAGATTCCTATCGCATCTGCTAAACAAGCGCAAACTGTAGTTTACTGTATGTAGTACTCTACAAATTAAATCACGTTCTTAAGATTTTCTTCTACATTATTTAGCTCCAGGGTATCACAATCCTCTGTTTAAAGTGGCTGCAAAGAAAGATTTATTGAACAACAAGTTCTCTGTTCCCTTAATGTTCATTCTCTCCCCATTCATTGTACAGGACCCTAGGCGCCTAACTCAGACTTTGTGCATCGCTATGATCTTCTAGGCTACTAGCTCCCTTTGTGCATTCAGGCCATTGTTCAAATAACATCATCCTCAAAAGAAACTAGGTGAAATTAGTGCACTAAAAAAGTAAGCTGATAAAATAAACTTACATGTCAATATACCATTCCTATCTACGCAGAAATTAGAATTATGAAAAACAATGGCTGCCTCTGTTTTGGAAGGAGCATATCAGGAATGACCAATGATTTTAGCTTTTTGCTGGTATTTTCTTTCCTATTTATCATTTCAGCTGTCCAGTGTTGATTGAAACATTGGAAATCCTTGATTTGCTATGAGAAAATCTGTGAGAAGAAGAGCATTAGAAGAGACTATATTCCAGAGATTTAAAATGGCAGTTCTTTCATGGTTTATCTGCCTATTAAAGGCTAGTCAGGCTGACCAAAGAGCTGAAATAGAAAATGTAATGTCTCCTTCAGCACTGAATAGTCATATGATTTGTTTAGTGTCTCGTCTGCCAAGTGAGAAAATGACACATTCATACCTTCCTTTGTCTGAAATACTAGTGCTTGCACTGCTGTTTTTCAGATACCTGATCAGGGTGTACTGTACCAAAAAATATCTTACTGGACTTTTTCAGTTTAATCAGAAACAGAGGCTATCTCTGTGTTTTCCAGACCAGCTGACTCATTCTCAGTTCACTGATGTAAATGAAGTTTGAGCCTGTTTGGTCACTCACCCATGGATGGAGCAAGGTTAATGTTCTGATGGAAATGAAAATAATTATGTTTTTTGTGGATCAAATTTCTTAGAGTATGAAATAAATTACTGAACAAAAGCTATAATTCACCTAGCAGAGTCATCTTGTAATGACATTTCTGGGTTGTTTCCTAATTATTTCAAGATACTATGCCATCAAATCTTAATACATTTTATTAGAATAAGAATATGTTTATATGACATGAGCAGACAGCCTGAGGAATGAGTGAAGCACTCTGGGGCTTTTCTTGGAGAGCGTTCTTTCATTGTATGACTTTTTGGGTCTTAGAATTATTTTTTAAAATCTGGTTCTATGAGGGATAAGCACTTTTTCATCCTGGAAACATGGTAGGGAACAAAAGCCATGCTGGGAAATAATATACATTGGTACCGTGCATGCACAGTTAATGTAATGTGACCAAAAAATTTGCTCTCCAAACAACATTAATTTCTTTCACAATATGAAACTGCTCAAGATGCCAACAGGCCTTACACAAAGAGAATCTTATTGACAAAAGTTTTGATTGTTCTTGGATAAATAAACTAAAGACAGTCTATAAGGACTTTATAAAGGAATTCATAATTTTGTTCTCTGAGGAAACTCTGGGCCTGATTCTTGTTTAAATTAAGGCCATTTTGCTCCACAGTGTAAAATGGTTTTAGTGTAACAGACCTCTGGGTCTATTTGCCTCCTGGGGTTGGGCACAATTAGCAATAATGGGGGCTAGATATCTATGAGGAAAGGAGATAAAGCCCTAAAATATTCACATGCTTACCTGCACCACTTCCATTTTCAGAATTTGGTTGGCAATTCTGGGACAGAGTGGACAGGCTTTCATGTGAGATTTCCTATACTTTCTGCTTCAGTCAGGCCAGAAATGCACTCACAACAACTTCTCTTGTGGTGTTTTTGACACTGACTCTTCCACAACAGACAAGAATATCAGGGGCCCCTGAAAATGAAAGATAATAATGGTTACATGTTACTAAATAGCAGATTAGATTTTCCATAGGTATTCCTCTGCTTTGGCAAGCCCGGATATTAACATAAAGTGGACACCCCACAATGTTTGTTTTTTCCTTCATCGGGAATTAAACATGAATGAAGATTTGTGCAAGTATATTCTCTGGCTACTATTCTAATAGGGTGAATGTCACATGCACCACCTCTGTGCCCTCGGACAAATTAACAGGCTTTGTATTGGAAACAATGCAGGACTGAGAGATGTGCGGAGGACAGCTCTGCCAATCTGGTTTCATAATTGCTGTTTCAGCCCCAGTTCAGCAATTTCAGCCTCTGTTCATCTCCTACAGTAGGAGTTTTTGATGGGATTGTAACTACTTCATCCATTTACACCTCTACCCCAATATAACGCGACCTGATATAACACGAATTTGGATACAACTCAGAAAAGCAGTACTCTGGGGCGGTGGGGCTGCGTGCTCCGGTGGATCAAAGCAAGTTCAATATAACGCGGTTTCACCTATAACACAGTAAGATTTTTTGGCTCCCGAAGACAGCGTTATATCGGGGTAGAGGTGTAATTGTTGAATCCAGTGCACCAGCCCTACCTTAAATGAACCCTCTGTGTCAGCTCCTACGGAGCTGGTCTGGAGCCCTGCCCTGGCACCCATGGTGGGTAAGAAGTTCTGTGTGACCATTATGGTCATCATTCCTCGCACAGTGGAACTGCCGAACTTCCACTGCATTGAGGGCCTGTCACTGGGTGGCACTGGCCCTGTAAGAGGGAAGAGGCCAGCAAACTGTGACTTGTAGCTGACCTGACCTGGGCATAAAAGAGGGCATCTGGGCCCTAGAGGGAAGAGAGACCAAGTGATTCACAGCTGCCTGGGCCAGTCAGGGAAGAGCAGGTGTGAGTTGCCTGGGAGTGTGAGAGTCAGATTGGCAGGTGAGAGCTGCCAGAGACTAGAAGACTGAAGGTGGTTCCTAAGGAAGGCTGAAGGCAGGAGAGCAGCAAGAGGGGTTTGCTGGCTGACTCCTTGAGCCAGACAGCCAGTGCTGGAGAGCTGAAGGATGGAGAGCAGCAGAGGGACTGCCTGTTGACTTCAAGCCAGAGAGCCAGAGCCAAGGGCCAGAGAGGGCTGAAAGTAGGGAAACAGTGAGAGTTGTGCCCAGGGAAACATTTGAGAGGGCTGGGGGAATGAGGGATGCTCCCCTGGTGAGGATGTCTCCCTGCAAAGCAGCTCACAGGGTGGGACAGGTTTCCTGCTGGGAGAATAGGGCGTTTATCCAGCTGGAAGGACTGGGTGGCTGTTCTGACAGAAGAGGACTGAGGAGGAGCCTAGGTGTGGCTGCAAATGTTGGAGAGTGACGTGCTATGTCAGTGGAGAAGAGGATGTCTCATTTTAAGGACTGCATGCACAGGAGGTGATAAATGGACTGTGTTTGGGGGAGGATTTTCGTTAGGACTATTTGCGCTATGTTTTTGGTAAGAAACCAGCACCAAGGAGGAGAACTGTTAGGCAAGAGAGCTGTCTTGGAGTTACTGGAGACTGACAGAGAGAATGAGGCCGGCTCACCTGTTCTGCTGCAGCCTGCCACTGGAGGGCACAACAGGTGAGCTGCCCTGTGATAGGGCCTTCTATAAGCCCCTAAATGGATGGGAGAATTTCATTCATAGCTGTTATGGGCCTGATTCTGATCTCACACTGCTTTTGCCTTAATATCAGTAGCTTCTGGAGAGTTTTTCCTGATTTCTACCAGTATAAATGAGGGCATAGTTAGGTCCATATTACAGTGTTGTCAGTTCCCACAATTTTCTCAGGAAACTTGGCGTTTCTGTTAAAGCCCTAGCTCCTGAAGTCAGTTGATTACATGATAATCTCAACTTTAAGTTTCCATCCCTTACAGTTGTGGAGAAAACCTTGAAAACCTGGATCTTAAAGGCTCAAAATCCAGAGAACAGATACCCCGACTCCCCCTGCATTTACTATTTGATAAATTCATCATTTTGTAAGATGATCTCATGATTCGTGACAGCTTCACTCTTAATTGATGAATACTTGAGGTTGGCTGATATATTTTGTCCAGCTCATTAAGGGCCTGCTCCAAATCCCATAGAAGTTAGTAGATATCTTTCCACTGACTTCAATGAGGCTTGGTTAGGCTCTATCTGTCCTTTCTGAGACTGTTTAGTGAAACAAATGTAGAAAAATCTAAAGTAAAATGCATTTTAGAGCTACATTACTCCACAGAACCTGGCAATCTTGGAGAGACAGGAAATGTGTTCTCAAGTGGAGTATTTCCGTTATGGTGATGATGGCTCTGAAATCCATTCCTCCTAAGATCTTTTTCATTGCCCATCAGCCAGATGGGCCATAACCGCAGTCAGACCCTTATGATAATAATAATCAGGACCGGTGCTAGAGTTTTTCGCGCCCTAGGCGCACGGCCATTTCGCCGCCCCGCGCGCCGCTCCCGTGGCTCCGGTGGAGCTGCTGCAGCCATTTCTGCGGAGGGTCCGTTGGTCCGTGGCTCCGGTGGAGCTGCTGCAACCGTGCCTGCGGGAGGTCCACCGGAGCCACGCGGGACCAGCGGACCATCCGCAGGCACGACTGCGGCAGGTCCACTGCGGCCACCTGCCACCACCCTCCCCCGGCAAAATGCCGCCCCCCGAAAATCCTGGCGCCCTACGCGATTGCCTAGTTCACCTCAGTGGAAGTGCCAGCCCTGATAATAATGTAGTTATTGATAGAATTTGATAATTTCATGGGCAAATCAACTTCCTATCAAAATAAGCACATCACAACCCTGTAATAAAGTTGAATCTATATGCTGGTGATTGTGGAATATTATGATCTAATTAAATCGTATTTTGCACCTTTTTGCTCCTTCATGTTAATCTCCTGCAGAGCTCCGGATTAACTGGACTGTTTACATGCTGTAATCCCCACAGTGGGTTTTGCCATTGTGGGATTTTGATGTTAATGCCAAGGAGTCAGTGAGCACTGAAAAGCCAAAGCTGTTTAATTTTTTCTCAGCCAAGACAATATTGTGAGGTTTCTGTGGCTAAATGAGATATTTGATTTAGATAACTCAAGAAAATCCACAGCTGTTATTTGGCTCATCAAAAACGCCTGCTTTAACGAGAGATTTGCAAATGTCTGTCATTCACAGCATTGGATAATAATCAGTGTCTGAACAAATTCAAACTGATATTAGTTTCTGCTGTTTTTAATATGCAATTTCCACTTACCCCATCTGCCACTTGCATTACAAAGAGGAGATGCTTTGATAAAAGAAGAGATTTACATGCTGTCTGAAAAAAACCCATCAGCACTCAGTTTCCAGAGCCAGGAGAAAGTGAGATCACAAGTGCTCTTACTTCTATAGGCGATCACTTAGGGCTTCATTCAGAGTCCACTGAAATCGATGGAAAGACTTGCACTGATTTCAGTGGATTTTGGATCGAGTCCTTGCATTTCTCCCTTTTCTCAATTTTTTTTGTGGGGAGAGAGTCCAATCTTTAAAGATTCTCCATTCTTATAGACAAGGTCTAAGTTATTGAAACCAATGGAAGTACTCCATCTTAAAAGTATCTCTGTATCTAAGGTACTTATACAGTCCCCCACCAGTGTAGTATTGTGGATAATCTAAGCACTATACCCAGATGTACAAACACTTTTCCCAATCTATGTATTATATAATTTTTTTAACACTAGCTTTAATAACATTTTTAAATCTGAGTGCTTCACAAGGATTCATAGATTCTAAGGCCAGAAGAAACCATTGTGATAATCCAGTCTGATCTCCTGTATAACACAGGCCATAGAACTTCCCCAAAATAATTCTTAGAGCAAAGCTTTTAGAAAAACATATCATCTTGATTTAAAAAATTGCCGATCATGGAGAATCCTCCACAACCCTTGGCAAATTGTTCAAATAGTTAATTATTCTCAGTCTTCAAATCTCGACCTTATTTTCAGTCTGAATTTGAGATAAAACAACCTCCCTACTTGTACTCTACTAATGTACTTATTTTCTCAACATCCCCATGAGGTAGATTCTATTATTCTCATTTTACAGATGGGAGACTGAGGCAAATAAACTAAATGACTCACCCAAGTCTCACATGAAGTCTGTGTCAGAACAGGAAATGGAACCCAGATCTCCTGAGCCCCAAACAAGCAACCTAAACACTTGGAATAAGGCCCATCCTTCTCTTTCCACTGTAATAATCTGGATTTTGATTCCATTGGTTTGTATCTGAAAGTGAATGTGTAAATTAGGCTACATAAATGAGTTTGTAATTTAATTTTGTTGAATTTTAAGTACCCCTCACAGCATTTTAAAATTCTATAAAAGGAAATTAGTATCTGGTTCAATTAATTAATGAACTTTCAATGTTCAGAGGGGAAAAAATAAACCCCATTAATAAGACTCTTCAATGTCACATAAGTAAGGGAATTCATGCTTCTTCAAACAGCTGTGGAGCCAAAGTATCTAATGGCATTATCTGCATATGATACAGAGGTGCCCTAGATGCAAAGGAACACCAATTACTCACACTCTGTCTTCTGGTAGTGCTTTAAATCTTCTAACGATACCATCTCAGTGACTTCAAATTTCTAACCCTTTTTTTATGCTGTAGTGCCATGAATCATATTTGGATATAAGAACTATTTTACAGCATCGGGGCCTGACCCTGTAGCTCTTCAGCATCCCACTGTCTTTAGTGGGATTGCTGGCATAATAAAGGGTTGCAAGATTTGGCCCTGTGTGGGTGGGGAGGGAGAGGGGGAAGTGTCTTCAGAATTGGAATGCAGTCCACATGAGAGCTCCTCTGCACCAGTTCCCTAGGCTGCTTGGCAGGGTTATAGTCCATTGATGTACTCAGTGATAACAAAGACGTGATTCTGTGTTGAAAGAAGGGAGGGAGGAAAAAAAAAGAATAAAGACGAGGTCTGTTTAGAACAACTCATTCAGCTAATGAACTTCTGCAGAAGGACTAACAAGCTTTGCTGTGCTGGTTTAAAACAAACAAACTTCTTCTTCCACTTTTCAGCATGTTAGACCTCTTGATTAAAATGCATCAAAATCTCAAATTAATAAATAGAGTTTTTCAGAGGTTAGATGTTAGTGAAGTAAAAACGCCCTTTACCTTCCAATAAAATCTTTCAAAAATTTACTGCATCTCATTAACCGCTTTTTCCCTGTCCAACCTTTGTCTCGTTTTATGCAGCTGTCATGACCTAATTTAGCTCTGTCAGTCAAACAGCTCCACACTAGTTAACAAGGCAGAGAACTGTATGGTTAAGCTACCCAGTTTCTTTTCCCTAGCCATGACTGCCGGCAGATCTGTGCCTTTTAGGAAAGGTGCTGCAGTGCTCCCACTAATCTCCCTGCCTGTGAACTGGATGACATGGAAAGCGGTAGCATTAACTCTTTTTTCCTGAGGGCAGGAAAGGGACCCCAGTAAAAATAATTGTTAAATGGTTTTGATTTTTTTTCTGTAATAACCTTCACAGCAAAGGCTGAGAGAATAAATCCTGTATATCAATGTATTATTGTTTATCTGCAGCCTCTTCCATCGGTATCAAATAAAAAATGTCAAACAAGGTCCACCTGCTCTGAGATCTCGAAGATGCTGACTTGGTTAAAATAAATAAATGGGGGGAGGGAAAGAGAACTGTGACTGAAAGCAGCCCTGGGATAAACTTCAGGACAATGTTTTCAGAGGGTGACTGGATTATAAAAGTGAGGGGCAAAAACACCACGAGGAATCTCTCCCGATCTCTCTCTTTCACCTAAGAAAACAAAGGAACCAGACCTCTGACTTTGTGGGGGATTCTGACCTGAGAAATTGGTTAGCCATGTCGCTGGGAATCTGTGGTAAGGATTTTACCTTCTACCAAATCTAGTTGATTCAGTTTTAGCTGCTAGAAAGCATTATATCTTTATTTCCCATGTAACCATTTTTGACTTAATATCTTGTACTTGTACTCACTTAAAATCTGTCTTTGTGTAGCTAAATGAACTTGTTTCATTTTTAATCTGAACTAATCTAGTTTTTGTGTTTAAACTGAACAGTTTGGTAACTCCAGTTTGAATATTGACCCTTTACAAGGACAGTGAACCACTAATATCTGCCCTGCCCAGGAGAGGGATAGACAGTGCAGAACACATGTTTTGGGGAAAATCCTGGACTGAGCGTGTATTGGGGTCACCCTGCAAGTGGTAACCACAATTGCTGGAAGCCAGAGTGTGACTGGAGTGTTGCTTACAGGCTGCTGGGCCAGAGCTGTAGCTGTACACAGACATTTGGTGTGACCTGCCTCCTGTTAGGCTGTTTGTGAGCAGCCCTGATTGGGAGCTACAACAGCAAAGCATTGTGAGGCACCCGCAGTTAACGGGACTGGTGGGGAGACACTCTCTCATTGGTCTGATTTGCACCCCGAATGTGACAAGAACCCTGTGATAATTTTTTCTACTATGAACAAAAATCCAGTCTCCTCCCTGTAACTCTGTTACTCAGAGGTATAACTGTTCCGTTTCTTCTTCCAGGCTTTCAGAGGCAAATGTTGTATCTGATCCTGTGAAAGGCAAAGACTGGTTCAGACTGGTTCTGGAAATCTCATCAGATATCATCATGGGAAAGGGTTCATCTAGTTCTGTCTCACCTTTGACAGTTGATGAGTGTCTGTGAAAGCAGAGCAGACAGCTCCACAGTTAGAACCACAGGGATACAGAAACTGTTCTTGTTTTCTATTCGATTAGTATGTGTTAAAAGCTTTCTAGTGTGCTATTTCAGCACCTAGATACTGCAATGATGGACTCCTTAGAAATACCCAGGACAGATAGACAGAGCCCTCTACCATTAGAGCAGCTTAAATTATTCATGGTGAGCAATTTATTAGTTCAGCTCTTTCTTCTGTATCCAAATGATCTGCTCACAGACTTGGATTTTCACAAAGGTTCTCCTCCCCCACCAGCAAGCAACCATCATCTTTCCAGATGACGAGGTTAGGGATAAGATTTTATTTCAATATATATGGCACCCAAGCAAAATGAAGGGCTTCCTATGCTCAAAAGACTGAAAAAGACTTACTTCATACAACATATGCTAATCGAGAAAGAGAGAAACCAAGGGCAAAAATCAAACCCAGGGTGATTGCAGAACAAAACACAAAGCCCACCTACCATTCCCAGTCCGTGCTGACTGGAGCACAGAGAAGAAACTTTATCTTTACCATTTACTCTATAATAATCACATGGAAATGAGTGCTATACAGGAATCTAGACAGTCAGACACAGTGACACTCCCATACAGATAAAAATCCAACCTGACAACCTTTGTAAATTGCAATGATTATTATCGTTTATTATTTGCATTCTGGCGCCCTAAGGCCTAAATCAGATTTGGAGTCCCATTGTGTTAGCTGGGTACAGAGAGAGTAAAAGACTCTCGGCTGCAAAGAATTTAAAACCTACGGCTTACATTGTGCTATTTTACACACTGCATAGGTGCATCGTTCCTGGCAGAGCACTGGGAAGCACTGATTCTCAAATACACCCCGTAGAGAGACAATTCCTCCTGGGGTTCCTTGATTGTACTGGGGAGAAGGGATAAAATGCATCTTTATGGTGGCAAGTAAGTTTATATTGTGAATTGTCTGTCTGGCTTTACTTTCTGATAAGAAAACCTTGTAAAGAACATTGTTGTTGTTCCTAAGTAGTTCTGGCTTTGGAAAATATCCAAAAACTGCTGTATTAGTGTCAGCTAAATGGCACAGTAGTGGTGGGGGAGTCCTTAAAAGGCCTGTCTCCTGGTAGTTCAGAAACCATTAGACATGTTCCCCTTGGCACAGCTTAGCAGAGTACTTTTTTTAGGCACTAAGATACAATGAATCCATTTCATGATTGCCAGCAGCCCATTTTCAGATAACACTGATAGTTGAACGAGCCTCCACAAAAGTGGGATTTGGAGGGATTCTGAACTCCTGATCAGAGTAATGAGTTCTGTGTTGTAAGGATGTTCTTTGTGAGTGCAGTGCTTGTGTTCAAAAGGACTGTTGCATGAAGACCACCTGCATGAAGAGAGTTAAACTCTTTTCAGTAGTATACATCACTCATCATAGCAATGGGAATTGCATTTTCTGCTTCCTGAGCTCTTCTGGTTACCTAAGCCAGCAGGGACCTTGAGAGATCATCTAGTCCAGTCCCCTGCAGTCATGGCAGGATTAAGTATTATCTAGGCCATATCTGACAGGTGTTTGTCCAACCTGCTCTTAAAAATCTCCAATGGTGGAGATTCCACAATCTCCCTAGGCAATTTATTCAAGTGCTTAACCACTCTGACAGTTAGGAAGTTTTTCCTAATATCCAACCTAAACCTCCCTTGCTGCAAATTAAGCCCGTTGCTTCTTGTCCTATCTCAGAGGTTAAGAAGAACAATTTTTCTCTCTCCTCCTTGTAACAACCTTTTATGTAATTAAAAACTGTTATCATGTCCCCTCTTCAGTCTTCGCTTCCCACCTATTTTTTTTCCAATCTTCTCTCATACGCCATGTTTTTTAGACCTTTAGTATTTTTTGTTGCTCTTCTCTGGACTTTCTCCAATTTGTCCACATTTTTTCTGAAATGTGGAACCCAGAACTGGACACAATACTCCAGCTGAAACCTAATCAGCGTGGAGTAGAGCAGAATTACTTCTCATATCTTGCTTGCAACATTCCTGCTAATACATCCCAGAATCATGTTTCCTTTTTTTTTAAAACAATGTTACACCGTTGACTTATATTTAGTTTGTGATCTACTTTCTGTAGTATTCCTTCCGAGGCAGTCATTTCTCATTTCCCATGTGTGCAACTGACTGTTACTTCTTAAGTGGAAGGCTTTGCATTTGTCCTTATTGAATTTCATCTTATTTACTTCAGACCATTTCTCCAGTTTGTCCAGATCCTTTCGAATTTTAATCCTATCCTCCAAAGCGCTTGCAATCCCTCCCAGCTTGGTATCATCCACAAACTTTATAAGTATACTCTCTATGCCATTATCTAAATCATTGATGAAGATATTGAACAGAATGAACCCAGAACTGATCACTGTGGGATCCCACTCGATATGCCCTTCTAGCTTGACTGTGAACCACTGATAACTACTCTCTGGGAATGGTTTTCGAACCAATTGTGCACCCATCTTACAGTAGCTCCATCTAGGTTGTATTTCCCTAGTTTGTTTATGAGAAGGTCATGCAAGACAGTATGAAAAGCCTTACTAAAGTCAACATATACCACATCTACTGCTTTCCCCCATCCACAAGGCTTGTTACCCCGTCAAAGAAACTTTCTAGGTTGGTTTGACACAATTTGTTCTTGACAAATCCATGCTGACTGTTACTTACCTTATTATCTTCTAGGGTTTGCAAATTGATTGCTTAATTATTTGCTGCATTATCTTTCTGGGCACTGAAGTTAAGCTGACTATTCTGTAATTCCCTGGGTTGTCCTTACTTCTCTTTTTATAGATTGGCACTATATTTGCCTTTTTCCAATCCTCTGGAATGTCTCCCATCTTCCATGACTTTTCAAAGATAATTTCTAATGGCTCAGATATCTCCTCAGTGAGCTCCTTGAGTATTCTAGAATATATCTCATCAGGCACTGACTTGAAGACATCTAACTTGTCTAAGTAATTTTTACTTGTTTTTTTCCCCTATTTGAGCCTCTGATTTTACCTCATTTTCAGTGGCATTCACTATATTAGATGCCTAATCACTACTAACCTTTTTGGTGAAAGCTAAAACAAAAACGTCATTTAGCACTTCTGCCATTTCCACATTTTCTGTTATTCTTTTTCCCCTCTTCATTCTGTCGTTGGTCTTCCTCTTGCTTCTAATGTATTTGTAGAATGTCTTCTTGTTACCCATTTGTGACAATGTGGTTCTGACGGGACCCAACTGAGAGTGCCAATTCAGGACTAATTGCTTAAACAGGGCAGTTACAGCCCAAGACTGGCGTTTTCCACCTCTAAGGCAAACCAAACCAGCCAAACAAAGAGGACTTCGGTCTCACCCCACTGGCTAACCACAAGTCACAAGCAATTCCCTTAGACACTCCAGTTTCCCAGTATCACCACCAGTGCCACTCGTCCTGGGGATGAATGGTTATGAAAACCAACACCTCAATAAAAGAAAACGGTTCTCTGAATCCCAAAGAATTAAGCCCCAGACCCAGGTCAATATACAAATTAGATTTTACCCACAAATCACGCTGTTGCCAGTCCTTTAGAATCTAAAATCTAAAGGTTTATTCATAAAAGGAAAAAGATATAGATGAGAGTTAGAATTGGTTAAATGGAATCAATTACATCCAGTAATGGCAAAGTTCTTAGTTCAGGCTTGTACCAGTGATGGAGTAAATTGCAGGTTCAAATCAAGTCTCTGGAGTACATCCCCCACTGGTATGGGTCATTCAGTCCTTTGTTCAGAGCTTCAGTTTGTAGCAAAGTCCCTCCAGAGGTAAGAAGCAGGACTGAAGACAAGATGGAGATGAGGCATCAGCCTTTCATAGGCGTTTCCAGGTGTAAGAACCTCTTTGTCCTTACTGTGGAAAATTACAGCAAAATGGAGTCTGGAGTCACATGGGCAAGTTCCTGCATACTTTGCTGAGTTACAAGACGTATCTGCCTTCTCTCAATGGGTCAGTTGTATAGCTGATGGTCCTTAATAGACCATCAAGCAGGCTAGGCAGAGCTAACAGCAACTTGTCTGGGATGTCTCCCAGAAGCATAGCACAAGTTTGAAATACAGACAGGATAGAGCCAATATTCATAACTTCAATTAAAAAATGTCACATGCATACAGACAGCATAATCATAACCAGCAACCCATAACCTGGTCTTAGGCACCTTATATGACCCCTTTACATAAGATTTGGTGCCACTACCGGACCTTGGTTGCAACCATGTTCTATGTGGTCCCAGATTATATCAATAACATCACACCTTTATGTCTCTAGCTAGTTTAATCTCATTTTGTGCATTGGCCTTTCTAATATTTTTGCTACATACTTGTGTTATTTGTTTATATTCATCCTTTGTAATTTGATGTAGTTTCCCATTTTTGTAAGACTCTTTTTTGAGTTTCAGATAATTGAAGATCTCCTGGTTAAGCCAGAGTGGTCTCTTGCCATACTTCCTATCTTTCCTCTGCAGTGGATTAGTTTGGTTTTGTACCCTTAATAATGAAAAACTAACAACTCTCTTCAACTGTTTTCCCCTTACGTGTGCTTCCCCTGGGATCTTACCTACCAATTCCCAAAGTTTGCTAATGTCTGCCTTCTTCAAATCCATTATCTTTATTTTGCTGTTTTCCCTCCTATCATTCCTTAGAATCATGAACTCCACCATTTCATGGTCACTTTCATCTAAGCTGCCTTCCACGTTCAAATTTTCAACCAGTTCCTCCCTATTTGTCAAAATCAAATCTAGAACAGCCTCTCCCGCAGTAACTTTCTCCACATTCTGAAATAAAAAGATTGTCTCCAATACTTTCCAAGATTTTGCTGGATAATCTGTACCCTGCTGTGTTATTTTCCCAACAGATGTCTGGATAGTTGAAGTCCTCCATCACCACCAAGTCCTGTGCTTTGGATGATTTTGTTAGTTGTTTAACAAAAGCCTCATCCATCTCTTCTTCCTGGTTAGATGGTCTGTAGTAGACCCCTACCATGACATCACCCTTGTTTTTACCCCTTTGATTCTTACCCAGAAACTTTCAACAAGTCTGTCTCCTATTTCCATCTCAACCTCAGTCCAAGTGTATACATTTTTAATATGTAAGGCAACAACTCCCACCCTTTCCCCCTGCCTTGCCTTCCTGAGCAAGCTGTACCCTTTTATCCCAATATTCATGTAATATTATTGTGGACAGGGCCAGCTATAGGCACCAGCAAACCAAGCACACACTTGGGGTGGCACATTTTCAGGGGCGGCATTCTGGCCATCTTTTTTTTTTTCCTTCGGGTGGTAAAAGCCTAGAGTCGACCCTGGCAGCAGCAGCGTGTTGTGCGGGGGTGGGGGCCTGGGGCTTCTGCAGTTCGCACTGCGGGGGAGCAGCACCCACACCTTGTGGCTGGGCTGGGCAGGCTCTGAGCAAGGAACATTCGGGCTGGGGGCCGCCCCGTGGGGCACATGGAGCCATCTGCAGGTGCTGCAGGGTGGCCATCCCCCAGAGCTGCAGCTAGGGGTGGACGAAGCGGTCCGAGCCACCCAGGGACTGCGGCAGAGTGGCCAGCAGCAGCGGCAGGGCCATAGAGGACGGAGCGCTGCCAAGGCTGGGGCAGCAGGAGGTGCAGGGGGGGCAGGGGGTGTGGGTGGGGGAGGGCACTGATGGGAGGGTGAGAGCCCAGAACTAGTGGGTGGTCAGCCAAAAATTTTTTTTGCTTGGGGCTGCAAAAAACCTAGAGCCAGCCCTGATTGTGGACAATGTCATTGTGCCACTGAAATCTAAATGAATGAATAAATTAAAGCCAAGGCATTTTGGACTGCTGAATTGCATGCAAGTTTTTTATCATAATCATGAACTTCTTTTCTAATGACAGACATCATGATACTTATTAGGAAGTGAAGCAGGCAATTATAATAAATGAATGTGAGAAGTACAGTAGCTACCCTGTACATGAGAGAACTGAGAAAGGATTCTCTCTTAAGAAATATCTTTCAACACCAATTGCCTTTTGACTGGAGATCCTCTTCATAATATTTATTTATTTTTTATTCTTCCTTGGTTATGCAACTTTAGAGTCTCTAGCCAACCCTTTTCCTCCTTGACCTTTTGTTTGCCTTTAACACAGGCAGGCACACCCTTCTTCTCAAATTCTTTCCCTCCTTTGGCTTTCATCATCTCCTGGTTTCCTGCCTCTTTGGCCGTGCCTTCAGCATTGCTTTTGGAGGGTTTATCCACTCTCATATCACTTTTCATGATTCTCTCTGTGACAAATATGGCAATTTCCTTCAATAACCTTGAAAAACCTTATTGAATTAAGTTTAATTATCTTTGGAGTCCATTGTATTAAATGCAAAAGTTGTGTCGTATCGTGGGCCTGGATGATCAAAGGACTATACTGAGCAATGTGGCAGACAAGAATGGTCTTTTGGGACAATATGTGTAAAGTGGATTTCCTGGGAATGATCTAGAGAGAGGTGAGTGTTAATTCTCTGCCCCTGAATATGCAAAAACCCAGTCTTTTAAAGCTACACCCTGAGGAATGGGCCTGAGTCTGCTGGTCAGCTGTTACTTTAGGCCAAGATTAAAGGTGCTTAAAGGAAAGACTGAACTATTGATGGTTGCTCTGGTTCTGAGCTAAGGCTGCTATGAACTTGTAACCATAGAAAACCCCCTTCGTGGGTTTGAAGGACTGACTTCTACCAGAGCCCATGTTGAAGTTGTGGGGTGTGGGGGATGATCTCTGCTGTGCTTATTTAGCATGCATGTAGATTCTTTTATTGTTTTTAATATGTTTTCTCTGTAGCATTTTCACCTTAAGGATAAATGTGCTTGCTTATAAAGGGCTGTGTGGTAACATACAACTGCTGCCAATTACAGCTGTTTGTAGCCTTCAGAAAGAAAGCAAAGCACTGGCACTGGGCTGTTTAGGCAGTCTGGCTTGCTGGGAATATTGCAGTGTAGCCAGGAAACTGTGCAGCCTAGAAAACCCCGGTCAGGAAGGAGAGAGATGTGGGTTTCCACCCAAGAGAGGTGATGACTAAGGAGTTGGGAGCCTAGAGTGGGTGTCTTTGATGCAAATTCAGGTGCAGTTGCTCTGAACTGTGACAGTCCCCAACCCATTCATTATTCTTAGCTCACTCATCATGTCTCTCTTACACCCTTTCTGTAGGTGATGACATCAATCCACAGGGCTTTACCTATGACAGAAGAGGAGTAATGGTCTCAAGTTGCAATGGGGGAGGTTTAGGTTGGATATTAGGCAAAACTTTTTCACTAGGAGGGTGGTGAAGCACTGGAATGGGTTACCTAGGGAAGTGGTGGAATCTACTTCCTTAGAGGTTTTAAAGGTCAGGCTTGACAAAGCCCTAGCTGGGATGATTTAGTTGGGAATTGGTCCTGCTTTGAGCAGGGGGTTGAACTAGATGACTTCCTGAGGTCCCTTCTAACCCTGATGTTCTATGATTCTACCATCTCTGTGCTGATGACCCAGAATCTGTTTTCTCACCTCTGAACCTGTTTCCCATCATCTAATCCAAATCTCTGACCACCTCTCTGCCATCTCATCCTGGTTGTCTCTACATCAGCTTCAACTTGGCATGTCCAAAACTGGACTCGTGCCATTAAGACAGTTTTCTGCTGCTCTGGTGGTATAAAGCAGCCTTAAAAGTTGGCTTAACCAGCTACTTGTTTGTTCCCATGGCACAGGAAAATACCCAGGTGAGACAGAGTTGTTTCCCTACACTGATATAGGGGATGTACTGGGGCGTGGCCTGAGAAAGTGAGCAATTCCTAGCTGCCAGAATGGCCCACTGGGCATGTGTTGCAAATGGAGCGCTTGCAAGGTGCTGAGTGTCTCCTGAAGCCAAGGGTGAACAGATGCTTGAGGCCAGTGGGACCTGACCTCTCAGGAAGTACCTCAGAAGATAAAGCTGTAAATCAGCTGTATAATCAGGTCAGATTACTCTGTGCCGATGTTAGTCATATCACTTAATGCATCATTGCTTGATACTCTGACACTGGGATGATGGACTTGAAAAAAGAATCCAGATGGCATCACATCTCTGTTTTGACTCGTCGCCGGAGCCATTTCAGAGCCCTTCGGGGGGAGGGATAGCTCAGTGGTTTGAACATTGGCCTGCTAAACCCAGGGTTGTGAGTTCAGCCCTTGAGGGGGCCATTTGGGGATTGGTTCTGCTTTGAGCAAGGGGTTGGACTAGATGATCTCTTGAGGTCCCTTCCAACCCTAATAATCTATGATTTAGATGCTGGTCCATATGACTGGTTAAAATGCAGCCAGTTCAGGAATAAAGGGCTAACAGAGTCAAATGTAGAGATATCACATAGGAATAGGGAGGTGATATTATCTCTATCTGCAGCATTAGTGAGACTGACTCTGCAGGACTGGGACTGAGTCCAGTTTAGGTGTCCACATTTTCAAAAAGATGTTGAAAAATTGAAGGGACTCAGTGAGACGCTCCAAGGATTATTCTTGTTCTGCATATAGACCTATTCAAAATGTTGTGGCTTTGGGCCAGATTAAATTAGACAAACTGCTTATCAATTTGAGTAAGGGGTTTGTAATATAGCCCTTTGTTTTAGCTTGGCACAATGAGATTAGTAATGGGAAGATATTAAGAAAAGTTTAGGCTAAGTATAATGAAACATCTGTTGACTAGGGCCTTGATTCAGAAAAGAAACCCTTTTAAGGAAACCACTTAAGCACATACTTAACTTTAACAAGGTGCGTAAGTGCATTCCTGAACAGGGGTGGATTTAAGCAAGTGCTTAACTGTTTTCCTGAACTGAGCCCAGAATGAATGATCCCAGAGGTGGTAAAACCTGTTTGCTTGGAAACTTTTAAAATTAGAGTGGACAAAGCATAATGTTCAGTACAGATAGGAACAAACTACTGCAGGGAACAGCATACTATAAAGTGCTGGGATACAAAGTTCCTCTGGTGAGGGAGTGGACTGGGTACAAACAATTCTTTTTCCATCTGTATTTTGATTGGTTTTATTGGCTTTTTTTGGTTGTTGTTGCCTGAGAGTTGCAAAAAGCACCTTCCATGGCATTTGTGGTTTCAGATGGGTTTTTTCCTTCATTAAAAACCACAAATGTGCACCTAGACTTGGAGTATATGCTCTGAGGTGGGTTATCAAATCCTTAAAGGATACATACCATCACACTTCTACCTAGAAATTTGTTACCTACTCCTGTTACAGATAGAGTTTAAGATTACTATAACTGAAGGTGGCTACAGAAAACAAAAACCATATTTCCCTATTTTTTGTCAGTATTTTTTTGTTGGATTGTCACATTGGATCAGCCCATTGGTTGGTCACGTCCAATATCCTCCTCCTGGCAGGGGCCAGTATCTGATATGAAGCTAATGTAAAGCATTTCTAGTCTTAGCTAAATTTTACCCTCATCTCTGCCATGCTTCTCACACACTTGTGGCACAGAGGCAGTTTTAGTTACAATGGCAGATGGTCTTTCCATAGCTATGGACAATGGCAAGTCATCTTTGATTTTCCTATTTGATCTATTTGCAGCATGTAACGCAGCCAGCCATGAAGGCTCGCTGGCCTGTCTGTAGAACCTAGCAGGACTCAATGGTACGGTGTCCACTCAAACAGAAAGCAGAGGTCTGCGCCTTCTCTCCATGTTCTTCATCTGCCGAGTCAGCCTGGCAGGGCTCGGTCTTTTCTTCTCTCCTGTTCAACACCTATATTAAACCACCAGGGGATATAGTAGAACACAACAGGGCAAAATGACAACTATATGCTAAGGATAAACACTTGGATGATTAACAACTGGCTGACTCTTAACTAAGCAAGATGGAGAGAGCCCTGATAGGCAAGGAGAAGTGTTTCAAAGACCTAGCAGAATTTATCACTACTCACTTATCTGAGGACATTCAGGCATCAGTTGTCAGCAGATGTGTAGTCTGGGAGTCATGCTCAACTTGGGTCTCTCATCCTATATACTCAGGTTTTGTCAGAGCTACATAATGTCCTTTTCTGCCTCTAAACTGGTGAAAAAACAGTGCTTTCTCTTCATGGATGAAGTCCAGGCCAAAGTGGTGCACTCCTGTGTTGTCCCATCAAGGCTGAATTGCAGCATGTTTTGTACTTTAATGGGTTGCTCGCTCTCTCATATTTATTCTGCTTTTAAAACTGGATGGAAGGAAATGGAGTCCTAGATACTCTGTCACGTCGATGGGAATTTGGATTCAACCTGTAATAAAAGCCCAGGCTCCAGTGAACTGTTCTGTTCTGTTGTTTTGCCCTCGTTTGGTGAAGCAACAATTCATACTTTGTGTTAATTATGACCTTGCACCAAAAGATCTCAAAAGATCTCAAAGCATCTTTCAGACCTGCATTAAGCCTGGTACACCCCCATGACTTTCAGAAATATTATCGCTATTCGTCATAGGGGGAAGTAAAGGCCCAGAAAGACCAAATGACTCACATATTGTTACACAGAAAGACAGAGTACAGGCAGAGCCCAGACCTCTTGATTCCCCAGCCTTGGGGATTGGCCACAAGAACACCCTCAGCACCCCCCTTGCAACTGGACCTTATCTTTTGTGAAATGTTATCCATGGCGCAGCATACTGCTCAAAAGAAAATATTGCATTTAAATAGTCCACTGTGGAGCAATATGTTGTTCTTTATTCCATGTTTTTTTCCAAGGCATTCCCTCTGCCTTTTGAGGCCTGCCACCCCAAGAGTTAGAGCAACTTTGCTTTTTTCAAGACCACTTTGGCTGGTGCAACAGTGCTGCATGAAAACTCAGAAAGAGGAACCCAGAGAAGGCAGGGTGGAAAGTGGTTTTTGGGGGTAGGCAGTTTCTGCTTCATTACCCTTAAAACTACGCCACTGCTTATCTATTCATTTGCATTCAACCTGTTAGTCCTGCTTCCAGGCCTTCCTTCTTTTCTGAAGCTGACAGGATGTCATAAGGAAGTGACAGGACAGCAACAGTTTGTCTGTCATGGTCCATGCCTATTTGAACTTGATTTTTTCCTAGCAATGAATCAAGCCACAGGAGTCCCGTCTGGGAATAAAAAACATTTCAAGGAAGGAAACTAAAGCTGAATGGTTTTCAGCCCACTTGGAAATATGAACATGTTAAAACTCCACCCCCTCTTTCTTTCTAAAGGTAGAATGGGTATAAAGTGGGGTTTGTATTATTTATTACAGTGTCTCTGGTGCACATAATAAGGGCTATAAAGTATGTAAGAGTTTTTAATTGACTATCTGAAAGAAGTAATCCCATGGGGCCTGTGTAAGGATCAAATAAATTATGTTTAATTAAAGTGGTTATGCCAGGAACATTACAAGATTGCTTTTGGTTGGAAGAAGAAAGGAAACCCTCATTACCACACTTTCTTCTGCCACAGATTTTACAGTTTTCAGCAAGATTTCTGCTGCCCTGCTTAAGATTCGAGACTTGTTCAAGTTGCAGAGTAAGCAGTTACCAAGATACTTATACAAATAGAAGCATAAATGGAGTTTGTCTAAATTGCTTTATTAATCAGCTTTGCTAGAACCCTTCCATCCTATGTAATTTTGCTTTTAAGTGAGGATCCCAGAGCTCCTTTCTCCACCATTGATGCATCAGCTTTCAGAATAAAATCTTTAGCTTTTCTTCTTGGGGGATACAAAGCCATTTTCCCCTAATTGCATAACTGGCCTGCTAAGGATCATAAAATGTAATGAAAACAATGAATGCTGGGCCTAAAAGCTGAGCTGGGATCCCTTTAAAATGAACATTTATGTTCCAGAAAAAGCCTTCATAGGGATGAGCTCTGTGCTCCTGACTTGCTCACAGAACTCTCCTGATGCTTCTGTGCATAATTTGTGCTACAACAAAGGTGCCCAGTGTGCAGTCCATAGGCCAACTCACTGAGTCACATAAGGCGCAGGGAAAAGACCTATCAGAACACGCAGTAGGGAGGAATGATTGGATTTCGTTCTACAGTCTGTGTTATGCAGGAAGTCAGACTAGGTCAGTGTTTCCCAAGGTGGAGGGGGGCACTTTGATGTGAATGGGATTGGATCAGGCTCCTTATGTATGCAAGAAGCCCCATTGAAATCACTGGGTGAAGTCCTAGCTCCATTGAAGTCAATAGGGACAGGATTTCACCAGTTTTGACTACTGTCACAGTTGCAGCTGCTCCATAGGCCCCTTGTGGACTTAGTCTTGTTGGTAGCCTGGCTTGAATAAAGGGGATTCAATGTTCTGCTGACTACAGCAGAGAGCAGAAAAGGCCTGATAGACCTCATCACGACTACTCCCATGAGTAAGGGCTGCAAGGTCAAGCTCATCACTTGCACGTATGTACACTAATTTCAAGATTTTAGGAAGTCTAGAAATATGAGGTATGTTTTCTGGTATTTTCTCCGATTGATGTATTTTCTAGATTGCCTCTTCTATAGAAATGCATATAATATCTTTGAAACAAAGTATAGGTGGCATTGTGCCCTCAGTACTTGAAGTGCAATTCATGTTTTCATTATTGTTATTAAACATTCATATTACAGCACAATTTAGAGACCCCACTCATGGTGGGGCCCCACTGTGCTAGCTGCTACACACACACACACAGAGAGGATGAATTCAGTGTGCTGAGTACATATTTTGAGGTGCATTAATAATACCATAATTATTGTAACTGGGGTTGAAGCAATTTATATTTGCGGTACTCTAGGATCAAGCGGCAGGTAAACATTTGGCACACATTGGGAGGATCAGAAAAGACTGAGGAGGAAAATCTCAGAAGCATTTTTACTCAGCCAAAATTGTGAAAAGCCTAGGAAGTGGGAGCCAAATGCATTGATCAAGATAAATGGAGGCTTTGTGTCTGAACTTCTGGAAGTAAATCAAGGACAGTAAGCACAGCCTGCTCACTGAAAGCCTTGTTCCAATGCTGAGCTTGGCCTAGCTGCACAATGCATGACTCTGTCAAATGTCATTGACATGAGACTATCTGCAGATGGTATGCATTTGCATCATGCTAAACACCATGCCATGCACAAAAGTGCCCATTTCAGATTTTAAGTATAAAAATGATGGGATACATATTCAAGCAGAGATCAACAGCACAAGCAGCCAGTGAGCAGCTGGTACATATCAGAGACATCATCTGTTTTTTTGAGTGGAGAGGTTTTATAACACTACAGATGTTTACTAAATAAGTGGAGATAAAAGCCTAGTTTTTCCTCTGGAGGTTTCAAGGCCCAGATCATCAAAAGGTATTTAGGCTCCTAATTCCTACTCAACTCAATGTGAGTTTGGCACCTACATGCCTTTGTAGATCTGGGCCCATGTCACTTACCAACGCTTAGCACTCCATTAGTAGGGAGCTCTAAGCTGATCTTAGTTTAATTTTGTGGCTTATTATTTTTGGGAATCAGTCTATCTTCTGTGTATATTCTTTTTGAAGGACTAAATACTACTACTGCTTTTTAACACTTGCTTGTTCAAATAATCTACAAATATTAATTAAATAAGACAATGATTTGTATTTTGAAGGGTTCTTTCATTGTTCATAAAGCATCATTTCTGAGAAGCTTGTAGGAAGTGTACTTTCAACCATCTAGATTTGTCACCAACTTAGATATCCCAATAAACTCACTTCTTCTCTTTTCCAGTTGGACACAATGGGTATAATTCACCACTGGGTTACTCTGATCGTATGCTGTATTATTCCAATATTTCATGTAGGGCCATTACTGATTGTCTGCTAGTTTCACAGCCTTAGATACCATCTACACTGGGGAGGCTGTGGAGAATGGCTGGTTCAGATATGTTATACATGTTCCATACATAGGAAAGTTCACTGGAGATGCATGTGGACGATGGGCATGGGTGGCAAAACATTCAACACAATGAAGATGAGAGGTTTTTCAAACATTCTGGGATATCTCACGCTGAGCCCCAATCAGGTCAGAACTTCTGAATTAATCTAAGGATAAATGTACTGTGCTGCTGGGCAGGAATTAGAATAGGCACCTTCCCTCTACCCATCATCTCTTCCTTTTGTGGATGGTTGAGTGTGCACTGGATTTTGGTAAGCAGTGAGACGGCCCAGGGCACCACATACTTACAGATTGTTCTAGATAATGAAAAAGTGTTGTCAAGTGCTTTTGAGCTATGGGCGCGTAAAATATTCCTAACAAACTGCAAACTGTCCAAAAATGTGAGCTATCACATTTTGTGACAAACTGAAAAATGGCTTTTTTCTGAGCAAAATTGAGCTGATGCAATAATTTTTCAGTGGAAAGTAGGCCAATTAGTGAGTGCAAATGACTTTCCACTGAAAAGATGGAGACGTTTACATTTTTTCATTTAGTTTTAAAGTGAAAAACAGTCTTTTCATAGAAAAGCTAACCTTGGGGTAAGTAAAATCATGCAAGACGAAATAGAAGACATTTTGAAACTATATCTGGTGAAAGGAACATTTTGAATGTCATGGAATTCTCATTTGAGTCCAGTACTGACTTTTATCATCCTTCTAATTCCGAATGAAGTGGCAGAGAATGGGACAATAGTAATGTTCATTTAAAAGGTATAGGGGACACCTCTGACAGACTTCACAGAATGCTCACAATTGGTTGGACTGGGCCTGATTTCTTCTGATTACATGCTGTTAATTTCAGTACAAAGGCCAACTATGATGAATATGGCCTTGATGCTACAAAGACTTATTCATGTACTTAACTTTACCCTCTCTGACTGTTAAACAAAGACTGTTAAACAAATCATCCAGATGTAATGGTAGATGTTACATTACATTTTACCTCTCCCCCACCAATACCAGTATATTTTATACCACTTCAGCTGTCTGTGACTTGTCCATATGCCCCACAGTGTAGTGAGAGACATCTGATGTTTGAGGAGGTCTGTACATCCCTTTGGAAGTTGCACTAATAGTTCTACAAAATATCCCAACATTCGGCTTCAGGGCTCATCATTATCATTGCTATTATGTGCTTTTTTGGAAGTCAATGTGGTAACGCACAGTGAGTAAAGTTAAGCATGTGTTTAAGACATTGCAGGGCCTGCGGTGGAACATAATCTGAAATAGTGGGAATAGGAAAGGTGGGCTAGTACCCCAAATAGTGTAAATTGGCACAACTCCATTGACTTCAACGGAGTTACACAGCAATTTACAACAGGTAAGGATCTAGTCCATTATCATCTTCCTCCCGAGGCTTAGACGTATTCCTGGGATATAGACCGACATGCATCACTGTCTGTTTCTAGCTGTCTAAGGTTTTTGGGGGGACCAGAGTGCCCCAAAACACTACCAGCTTGGACCTGGTAAAGCTGCCACCACCCAAAAAATTAGAGTGTTTTGGGGCACTCTGGTCCCCCCAAAAACCTTCCCTGGGGACCCCAAGACCCAAATTCCTTGAGTCTCACAACAAAGGGGAATAAACCATTTCCCTTCCCTTCTCCCTTCCAGGTATTCCCTCCCTGGGTTCCTGGAGAGATAAACAGAAGCAAGCTCCGTGAATCTAAACGGAGGGATTCCACCCTCCCCGTTTCCAGCCTTAGAAAACAGAAGTACCGAGAGCTAATCTCTCTTCCCCCCTCACCCAGAGGGAATGCAAAGTCAGGCTAGTAAATCTAACACACACAGATTTCCCCCTGACTTCTTCCTCCCACCAATTCCCTGGTGAGCACAGACTCAATTCCCTGGAGTTCCCCACTAAAGAAAAACTCCAACAGGTCTTAAAAAGAAAGCTTTATAAGAAGAAAGAAAAATACATAAAAATGGTCTCTCTGTATTAAGGTGACAAATACAGGGTCAATTGCTTAAAAGAAATATGAATAAACAGCCTTATTCAAAAGAATACAATTTAACACATTCCAGCAACTATACCATGTAAATACAAAAGAAAAAAAACAATAACCCCTATTGTATTATGATCTCTGTACTCACAACTTGGAAACAGAAGATTAGAAAGCAGGAAACAGAAATCCTCTCATAGCCGAGAGAGCATACAGGCAGAAGACCAAGAACAAAGGACTCAGACACAAACTTCCCTCCACCCAGATTTGAAAAAGTCCTGTTTCCTGATTGGTTCTCTGGTCAGGTGTTTCAGATTACTTCTTTCCAGGTGAAAGAGACGTTAACCCTTAGCTATCTGTTTATGACAGCTCCATCCTGAAACAAAATAAACCAATGCCAGCTGGACAGAGGGGGTCCTGGGTAATATTCCCCATTGGTTATATAATTTGGACCAGCTCCAGTTCCACCATCACGAAAATGAGCTGACGGTCACATCAAAGTGAAGGACTTGGCTGAGATAGAGTGTTATTGCTGTAGCAGGCATCTCAGACTATTGTTGCTCATAAATCATTTTGGATAATCTCATGTAGTTGTCACTGTGAAATACTGCGAAATATCTTTAGGTTATATGTGTGGTATGACAAGGTAATTCCACAGGAATAGTCTTAATCAGTGTCTGAAAACTTGAAGAATCAGGATGCTCTCTAGTGGTTAAGGAACTGGACTGGGATTCAGGAGAGCTGGGTTAAATTTATGGCTCTGTAACAAACTTTTTCTTTGTGTCACTGGAGAAGTCACTAAGAGTATGTCTACACTGCACACTAAGCCTGGGCTCTGACTCAGGTCAGTAAGCACTCAGGACCTGGGTCCTAGGACCCGGCTAGAGGTGTGATGGAGAGCCTAAGTTCCACTAGACTCATGTCCAAGCCCTGCGGATACAGCTGAAGCCACAGACCCAAATTAGAAGGCCTATGTAGTGTTGTATGGACACGTTAGCACGGCTGTGAGACCTGGGTCCAGGAATTGTAAACCCAGGCTTACAAGGTAGTGTGGATACTCAAGCATGAGCCTGTCTCTAAAATGAGGATAATAATCCTTCCTTTAGTCTGCCTTTTCTACTTTGGCCCCTTATTGACTTCAGTCAGGCTCCATACAGATGTAGGGGTCTGCCCTCATGGTCCTCTTTTCAAGATCAGGGCCTTGAATGCAGCATCTTTGGAGCCGGCTCTTAGTCATACTATGTATAAGCACATGGGCACCCCAACCTCAATGGTGGCCTCAAGTTGCCATTGCAATTCAAATAAATAATAATAATAATAATAAATAAATTTGCCTTGTCTACTTTCAACAAGTAGAACACAGTTTTTTTAAGGAATATGTTTTTTATATAAGGGAAAATACCTTATAGTTTGGCTCCATGAAGTTAGCTTCTGTTATATCAGTGTTCATAATTATCCTCATGTATTTAATGGAGGGATTTTATGTCACATGCCTTATGCAGTTCTAGCCTGTTCGAACTGTCAGCAATTTGGATTTGAGCCATAGAATGTTGGGGAAAGCACACAGATGGGTTGTCACATAAAGAAGTCTGATGGCATGTGAAAACTTGTTGTATTTTTTCACAAGGCTAAGATCGTACAAGTGGTGAGCATGGCTCACTGTACAAAATGAACTCCCCAGTCAAATTCCAGATTCTATCTGAGCATTCTTCGTGAATTTTGGTTCCAATCTGCAAGTCACCTTGTTGTTCCCATCCTAGCCCTTTTTAAAGCACACCCTGCCAGTCAGACACAACTGCATGTTCATTTTGTAGCAGAAGAAACCTTTGCTAGCAACCAGCCAGAGAGAGAGTTTGGCATGGATCCCTAGGGCCACGGCAGAGGCTGCTTTGAGATGGCAATGCAATCTTGTTTCCTCAGCAGTGACACCCTCCTCAGATTTGATATACAGATCCAAAATGGTGCATAGGACTCTGCCTGCAGCTGATTTTATCTGCTCTCATCCCCCAGCAGTCACATCCTCTTGTTAGAGGAGGGACAGGATTCCTGGGAGTTGCCGGGGCAGCTCCAGCATTTGGGCATAATGGCAGAATCTCCTTATTGAACATAAAGTACAAAATAATGTTTATTTTGTTTAAAATAGATAGGGGTTGGAAGAAGGGGCAGCAATATAATGGAGCTGGAGAGGGAGAGCTCAGCATTAATATTTTCTTTTAATGCTGCATGGTTTATTGAATATTTTTTCTGAGTAAATAGCATGTTGGGTTTTCCAAAGAGAAACCCAAAGCCCCACATACAACACAGATCGGTTCACTCCTGCCCCCTATGTCCTACCCACTGCTCTCACCCTGTGATTTCATTTCTCTCCTTCTCCCAGTCAGGTCTTTTTTCATGCTGCCCCCAGGCCTGGTAAAGCCTCCCTGGATCCAGGCACTGAGCAACCTCACTCTCTTCCAAGTCCCTCCTCAGAACCTGCTTTGACTTAGCTTTGCTAACTTGCACTCCAGCTCCACCTGTTCCTGTGCTTGTGCCCCACCTAACCCCCACCTCACATCCCCTAACTGGTAACTAACAGGATGCATGTACAACAAAACAAAGCAAATCACATGGGCAGGAACCTGTCTTGTGAGATTTCTGTAAAACCCACATGCACCTATTGTGCTGCATAACAAATAATTCTGTCATGTAATGGGTAATAGACTGTGATGTCATGTTATTTAAAGATCACATAACTTCTCCTACTAGGGTTCTATGCTGGTGCTTAAGGTGATGCTATGTAGTGCCTGGAATCGGATTTTTACAACTAAAAGTAGTTACAGGGCCTGATTTTCAAAGGTGCGGGGCACGTGGGTGGGGTCTATGGGAGGTGCAGGTTCTCAGAACTTCTAAAAGCCAGGCCCCTAATCAGGGCCGGCTTTAGAAAGTGTGGGGCCCAATTAGAACAGTTTTGACAGGGCCCCGGCAGGGATGACTTAAAAAAAACCCAAAACACGTGGGGCTTTGTACTTACCGGACGGCACTCTGAGTCTTTGGTGGCATTTTGGCGGCGAGTCCTTGACTTGCTCCAGGTCTTCGGTGGCACTGAAGGACCCGCTGCCGAAGTGCCGCCGAAGACCCGGAGCTAGCAAAGTACCCACTGTCGAAGTGCCACCAAAGACCCAGAGTGCCCCTGGGTGGGTAAAAATTAAAAAGGTGCCTCTAGCCAGGGAAGGGATTCTCACTGGGCGCGGGGCCCTCTTGGGTGGGGGCCCGATTTGGGGGAATTGGTGGAATAGGCCTAAAGCCAGCCCTGCCCCTAATGCACAGTGTTGTGAAAGTTATGCAGGCTGTTTTATTACCTTTCTGCATCAGCAACCACCTCTACCCCATGAATTTTACTTTTATCAAGTAGCAGTCCAGCCATTTACTAACACCCATTCCATGTATTAGCATAACTGGGCTTTAATTCCCCTACCCCTTCACAATATCTGAAGTATTTAATATTATTTTGAAGCTGTCAGGAACCATTAGAGCAAATGGGGCTGTTATCCCATAGGTAACAAGATAGCCTGTATGAGGGAATTCCCTCCAGGAGCCTGAAGCTCCTCTGCTGTAATGAATATGCCACCTTTGATCAAGTGAAAATCAAAGTGAAGAGAAGATTCTTCCACACCCTCTGTCACAGATTGTGCATTTGTTTCCTACAGGCAGTTCAAAAGGTAAGGTTAGGATTTTAGAAACTACGTTTGATTCTCTTTTGATACACTCAGGCTACAGCTAAAGCTGCTGGCGAGGATTGCAGCTTTTTGCTGTGCAGGATGCTTGCATCTGAGAGGCATTTATAATGCTTTTTCCTGTCTGCACCTCTTGATTCTTTCAGCCAGTGGGCCTTCTTTCATATACTTTCTGAAAGGGGGAGGAGGGGAGCTTCTCTTCCATCAGTAATCATTCTCTGAGATTTTCTCACATCTGATGCAAAAGGGAACTTGTGCTCACAAGGTGAAAATGGCTCAGAACAACAGGAAAAGTGTCGTTTGCAGGCAGGACACTGATGAAACAAAAAGAGGAAAGCTAACAAAGCTAGAGGCCTGCATGTATTTGTACGAAACCTGGGGATCTGGGCTTTGAGTGAAGAGCTGGGCAGTTTGTGCTCTGTTTGAAAACCCAGGGACTAATGGGCCAAAAGAGAAAGCAGAATGTTGGAGGCAAGATCCCTGCAGAAACTAACAGCTTTTCAAATTTTTGGGCCCCTCCCCCGCTATCTGCGTGTTTAAGTTGAGGATCCCTCCAACATTCTGGTTGACTGTTTGGAAGAAAAATCCTGACCAGGCGGCTTGTTTTTATTTCAAGGGTTTCAGTGGTACCAGGCAGGCACCGAGTCGCGTGGGACTGCCCCACTTTATGAGGAGGGCTGGGAAGAATTCTGGAATTTGTGACCATTGCAACATCTCTTGAGAGAGTGTTGCATATTCCTCAGTGTGTGTGTCCGGCAGGGCCATCCTTAGGATTTATGGTGCCCTAGGCGAGATTATTAAACTGGTGCTCCCGTGCCTGTCTTCCTCTTAGCAACACAAACATAAGCTTACAGTACTGGAAAACTTGCCACATGCATGTTATTAAAACCAGTTTAACTTAATTAAGCACACTGTAATGCTGATGGACTAGCACTAAAGAAGTAGCACTATAGAAAAAATTCTGATTTGATACAATGATGCAAATAATATCATTTTTTAAATTTGTCAACATTTTATTGGAAATTTCCATGAAGAAGTATTGAAACAAGGATTAGTTTTTAATTAAAAGCAATCTTTCTGGCTTTTTTGGCTGCAAAATCAGTAATAATATCATCGTATGACAAAGACAAAGTGATGTCTTGTTCGATTGCAAGAATAGCAAGACCAGTCAAGTGTTCCTGACTCCTTGTAGAGCGGAGATAGTTTTTAATGAGCTTTAGTTTTGAAAAACTCTGTTCTCCTGATGCTACTGTTACAGGAATTGTCAGTAGAATACGAGTGGCAATGTACACGTCAACAAGTTTGCTAGTATGAATAAACTGTACAATGTCCATCATCGATTTTGCATGTGGCAACAACTCAATTTTTCGTACAGTTCAAGTCCATTTAAATCAAAATGATCACCGTGCTTCAGGAGGCTCTTTAGGTCAGGGGTCCCCAGCACGGTGCCCGCAGGTGTCCCGGTGCCTGCAGGGGCCTCTCAGTGCACCCACGTACTGGCCAGAGGACAAGCATCTGCTGAAATGCCGCCGAAATTCGGCATCATTTCAGCAGATGCTTGTCCGCCACCACGGTCCTTCCAGATGAAAAAGGTTGGGACCACTGCTCTAGGCTCTTGCACTTTGTCATTAGTTGCTCTTGTTTTCCTATTTCGTTGAATTTAGTCCCGTCAGCCCGCTGCCAGCTGAGAGAATGGAACCCCAGGCCGACAGTGGGTTGAGTGGCTCAGCTGGGGTCTCAGCCTCCAGCCTGCTCAGCCGCTGCCAGCCTGGGGTTCCTTGGGCGTCCCCAGGCCAGCAGTGGGTGCTGATTGGGGCCGGCGGCTGGGACCCTGGGTGCCAATGGGGCAGCAGCTGGAACCCCAGAGCAGTGGCGGGCTGAGCCACTCAGCTCGCCGCTGTGTGCCATCAAAAAATCAGCTTGTGTGCCACCTTTGGCACGTGTGCCATAGGTTGCCAACCCCTGCTCTATACTTTAGTAAGGAGATGAGCATATTACAGTTGTTGGAGGGCTCTATTTAGCAGTAACAGGGCTATAGGAAAGTCAGTCAACATTTTTTGTTTCTCTGATGAAAACTGGTCCATTCCCTTCCCCACACCAAACTTGTCACAAATAATTGTCAACAACTTAAATTTTCTGGTTTTGGCTAAGATATTGATTTTAAAAAAATATTGAAATTGAATTGAGGATTTTCAGCAAGCATTTTTGGCAAACAAAGTTGTTAAATGACACTTTAAAAGGCAACACAGTACTGCTTTCATGCTTGGTTCACCCCCCAGCTTGCTGGTCCAACAGCTGCAGTAGAGGAGAAGATAGGTGGCAACAGCAGCAGCAAACCCTCAAGTCCAATCACATGCCAGTGGGCACCACTGCCAGCCCAATGGACCACGGTGAAGTTAGCACAGCATCTGATCTCAGGGACGGGGCACCCATGGAGACACAGCAGCTCATCCTGCCCTGTGCAGCTCCCCCCGGATGAGATGGATCACTGCCAGCCCAGGGGAGAGATGCGCTCCCCAGCTAAGGTGATCAGATCCAGATGTCCTGATTTTATAGAGCCAGTCCTGATATTTGGGGCTTTGTCTAATATAGGCACCAATTACCCCTATCTAGGGTGACCAGACAGCAAGTGTGAAAAATCAGGACAGGGGTGGTGGAGAATAGGAGCCTATATAAGAAAAAGACCAAAAAACTGGAACTGGCCCTATAAAAGTGGGACATCTGCTCACCCTACCCTAACCCTCTGTCCTGATTTTTCACACATGCTATCTGGCTATGCCCAGCCCAGTCCTGTGTGACCATTCCAATCCTGGCTGCCTGCCCAGGAAGTGAGTTACTTTCACTGTCATTCCTCAGCAGGCAGCCAGCCAGCCTCCCCTCCCCCACAGCACCTCACCAACCCAGCCCTGATGGAGGGGAGAGGGAAGAGAGGGATGCTCCATGGGGGGGGGGGAGAAACAGGGGGGGTGTCTGTGGGGCAGAGGGGAGAAGAATGGACGTTATGGGGGACAACAAAGGATACTGCCAGAGCCGCAGAGCCTGCCTCACCTCACGCCAGGGGAAAGAGTCACACCCACAGGTGATTTCCTTCCCCGACCCCTTCCCAGAGACACCAGCAGCCAATCCCCTCCCTCAGACTGTGCTGCATTCGGCTCTCTCTAGGACCCAGCAGCCTTGCTCTTACATGCTCCACTGCTTCCCGTCTGTTCAGGCTCTCGTAGAGCGGTGCCCCCAGACCTAGTGGTGCCCTAGGCGACTGCCTATTCTGCCTATGGCTAAGGACGGCCCTGGTGTCCGGCTCCTGTGGCATAACTCCACCTGCTAACATCCCCTCCCTGTGTAGGGTGTTTTGCTAAGAGGAAACAGGTGCTGTGATCAGGGGAACACAAGGGTGGTGGTGGGGTATCTCATGTCCTTATCACCCCTTGTTGGAGTAGCACAGCACACTTGGCCCTTTAGTAGCTAGACTGTAGGAGCCTGCAATAGAAACCACTGAATGATGTGTCAGTGCAATCTTCTCTGACGTTCTCAAACACAGATTTTAACCCACAGCCCCTTAATGGGGGTCTGCAGACTCTCTGGGGAAATGGGAGGGGACTGCAAAATTGTCCCTGTAATGTTCATGAATATACACAAGAATGGAGATCACATGTGCACTGTTGAGGGATGCTCTGATTCTCCCCCCAAAAAAATTATTAGAAAAGTTAAAGCTCTTGATTCACAGTTTTATCTGTTGTACAACAAGGCAGATACCAGAGATCGCACTTGGAAACCTTCCCGTTTTCTTATCTAATGGAAAAAACTCCCAATTCACAGCTAAGGAGAAGTGGTTGAATTTCTGTGGTGGAGATCGCAGGCAAAATGGGGTGTTAGAACTTCTGCCTGAAGAGGAGGCCCTGGGGAACAACATACAAGAGGAGGGAGAATAGGAGTCCTAACTGTAACGCCATAAAAGGAGAGTTCTATGAGAGTCTGCAGATCCATATTTATAGGAGAACTGTTTTGAATGAGCCTGCATGACTAGTTATGCCAAAAACAGCAATGGAAGGATAACAAACACGGTTTTGTGATCTGTCCTTATTTTTATACCTCCCTTGAATTTGAGGACAGCGCATAAGATTTATAACATCAGGTGATCAGCAGCTATCCTCAAATCCACTTTGATTAAAATAGCATTTGGCTAAAGTATTTTAAATTTACTGTACATACTTGAACCCTACTCTAAAATCATGACTCAAGCACTCCTCCCACTGAAGTCAATGGGAGTTTTGCCTGAGTAAAGATAGCAGAATTTGGCTGCTCTGCCATATAGGATTTCACTTTAAATCCAGTTTAGTTGCAGGAGCACTTCCCTAAGCCAATGACACAACAATCCACATCCTTTAGCTCAATCTCACTTTCATGCTGTAAGCTTCCTTTTATAATGGATAAATTCTTTAGAAACATTATGTCAAGGAGATCTTTTTAAACTGCATGAAACCAAGAATCAAATTCTATGTTGCATTTGAACCTTGTTTTGGAAAGTACTGTAGCTCAAAGTGACAGATGGGAATGTGAAAACTTTGTCATCCTTGAAGTTTCAGTATGGTTTACAGATAAAATATGTGAAAGGGAAAAATGATAATTAAAATTGTCTTGAAAGGAATGAGTTTCTTTCAGGTACAGCAGATGGCCTGAATATTTGTCAATGGAGCAGTGTTTGTTAGAATTGCCCAGAAAAAAAAAAAATAAATAAATAAAACCTTACAAGGATTTTTCTTTTTGGTAATGTCCCAAACTGTGACTTTAAGGAAAAAAAGTAGGAGACAGGGAAAAAAAAACAAGGACATATTTAAAGGGTGGTTAGTCTCTGAAAAAATTACTATAAAAGTGGTATCATGCAGTTCAGTTTTTATTTTTTCTCAGTGACTTGCACATCAAATTTGCTCAAGTCAAGATGTTTTTTCTGTTTACCCTGCAAGTTCAACCTGGGATCTTGAAAGTCAAGGTGGGTTCCTGTCATCTCATGCTTCTCATGCCACTAATAAAGGTTTTGTGGGCCCTCAATTACATCTGTGCAATCTGTTTGCTGTTGCCTTCAGATTATGCCCTTAGTGATACCTGTACAGTCCCATTGCTTTCAGTAGGTTTGTGGGGTGTAACTGATTGGAATTTAGGAAACAATTCGATTTAGGGTGCACAAAATGAATAAAATCCCTAAAACCTCTGTGAAAGCTGTTATGCTCTTCAATGACCACAAGTAGTGTAGCACCATTGGCTTTGTGTCCCGTCTAGAAAGCAAAGCCTGTTTCAAGGAGTAAGACTAAGGCCATGTCTACATCTAAAATTTTGCAGCGCTGGTTGTTACAGCTGTATTAGTACAGCTGTATAGGGCCAGCGCTGCAGAGTGGCCACACTTACAGCAACCAGCGCTGCAAGTGGTGTTAGATGTGGCCACACTGCAGCGCTGTTGGGCGGCTTCAAGGGAGGTTCGGGGAACGCGAGAGCAAACCGCGGCGAAGCTGGTCTCCTTTCCCGGTTTGCTCTCTCGTTCCCCGAACCCCCGAACAAGCAGGTCTCCTTCCCTGCGGTTTGCTGGGTGGTTCGGGGAACGCGAGAGCAAACCCGGGAAAGGAGACCAGCTTCGCCGCGGTTTGCTCTCGCGTTCCCCGAACAAGCAGGTCTCCTTCCCTGCGGTTTGCTGGGTGGTTCCGGGAACGCGAGAGCAAACCCGGGAAAGGAGACCAGCTTCGCCGCGGTTTGCTCTCGCGTTCCCCGAACAAGCAGGTCTCCTTCCCTGCGGTTTGCTGGGTGGTTCCGGGAACGCGAGAGCAAACCCGGGAAAGGAGACCAGCTTCACCGCGGTTTGCTCTCGCGTTCCCCGAACAAGCAGGTCTCCTTCCCTGAGGTTTGCTGGGTGGTTCCGGGAACGCGAGAGCAAACCGCGGCGAAGCTGGTCTCCTTCCCCGGTTTGCTCTCGCGTTCCCCAAACCCCGAACAAGCAGGTCTCCTTCCCTGCGGTTTGCAGAGTGGTTCCGGGAAACGCGAGAGCAAACCGCGGCGAAGCTGGTCTCCTTTCCCGGGTTTGCTCTCGCGTTCCCGGAACCACCCAGCAAACCTCAGGGAAGGAGACCTGCTTGCTCGGGGTTCGGGGAACGTGAGAGCAAACCGCGGCGAAGCTGGTCTCCTTTCCCGGTTTGCTCTCGCGTTCCCGGAACCACCCAGCAAACCTCAGGGAAGGAGACCAGCTTGCTCGGGGTTCGGGGAACGCGAGAGCAAACCGCGGCGAAGCTGGTCTCCTTTCCCGGTTTGCTCTCGCGTTCCCGGAACCACCCAGCAAACCTCAGGGAAGGAGACCTGCTTGCTCGGGGTTCGGGGAACGCGAGAGCAAGCCGGGGAAGGAGACCAGCTTGATTACCAGAGGCTTCCTCAGGTATGCTGGGATACCTGCTTATTCCACGGAGGTCAAGAAAAGCGCTGGTAAGCGTCTATACTTGATTACCAGCGCTGGATCACCAGCGCTGGATCCTCTACACCCGAGACAAAACGGGAGTACGGCCAGCGCTGCAAACAGGGAGTTGCAGCGCTGGTGGTGCCCTGCAGATGTGTACACCTCCTAAGTTGCAGCGCTGTAACTCCCTCACCAGCGCTGCAACTTTCTGATGTAGACAAGCCCTAAAAGGACAAGTCTGAAGTTAAGTACTCTTTCTGCTATCAGTACTACTTTCTTTCCCCAGTGATCACCATTAGTTTTTCCATTATACTCCGATGAATCCTGGACTGTGTTTAGGCTCCTCCTGTTCAAGAGATGAGATAAAGCAGTTGAAGATTTGGCTTTTCTTTACAGGCCTTAAGTAAGACAACAATCAAATGGACTGACATCATGCCACGTGTGTGCCACACAATAAGAGGGGGCTTCAAGGAGTATCATGATGGATCTGAGTTTATAACACACTCAAAGCTAGTTAATGTCTCTAGGCTTATTAATCCACTCTATGTATTGTTTCAGGCTTGTCCAGACCCAGACAATTCCCCACGATTTTAATAGCTGTTAATATTTTACCTCTGAGTGGCTGTCTGATTGCTTAATGCCACAAATCATCGCTTTATAATTTCAAAGATGAAACTTAGTTCTGTGCAAAGAGACTGGCGTAATTACTGTCTATCTTTTCCCTGCTTAGCTGTATCAGCCATAAACAGCAACTATTTGTAAGTTAATTGGTTTTCAGTCACAAACTCCAATCGATACCAACATAAAGCACTTTTAAAATCCAAAGTGGGAGTAAAATACAAGTGCTAGTTATGCTTGTGGCATGAGCAATAATGAAACTTGTTGTCTGTTTTGTAGCAATGTGTCTGTAATGGGGGTGGATAAAGCTCACTCACTGTCACTCATCATTCTACTACCCATCACTCTGCTAACTCAGTTTATTGCCATGTCAATTTTAGGACCCTTGATTGCGATCCAGGTAGTGCCTGTCCATTCATCTCAAATTGTACTTGTGTATTTTTTTATGTAGTTTTACGAGAGAAAACAAATGAGGAACTTGCCATCTGAAAGACCAATGAAAGAGCAAAACCTAGGGAGTTATTGGGTTTGGAGATCACACCAGGGTAATGAGGCTTGTTTAGGTTGATTAAAAGGGGTAACGATTATAGTGGAGATGGAAATGGATTGGGAGCTTTCTAAAGCTTAACAGGAAACATCATGAGTTTCTATAACTAAATTTTTTATGAGGACAGGTTGTTGGCCAATTGCTTAACCCCAACCTGGAGAAAGAGTGGGCTGCTTTAGGTCTGTTCCCTATCCTTTGACCTGTCTAGTTTATGTGACTCTACAAAGAACTTATAATGACATAGCTCACAGGGTCACAAGCCCACAAGCCTTCCCACCCCATCAAGATGCAGTACCCCAGGAAGGGCCTAAGTGGGAAAGATTCACATTCTGGGCTCATCTGTCTGACCCATGTTCCCTTCTCTATTCCAGTGTGAGAATTTGGTAATACACTGAATCCTGTGCTAAGGAGCACTGCTATGAAACAGCCTAGCCTTAAGCAACCACTTTTAAGTAGCCCCCAAATCCAGTACAATTTTATTCTACCTTTAATTAAGAAATCATTGGAAAAATTCCTGTTGACGTCAGTGGGGACAGAGTTTCACTCCAAGGTTCTAGTTTCTACCATAGCAAACAAAGAACTCCCATTGAGGTACTCACATCCTGTGGCAGGAGAAGGGGGGCCCAGGTCTTCTAAGCATCCAATCTCTTCTCTGGTTGCTTAAAGCCGATTTAATTGTATTAGGTTCTGTACCAAACAATTCATAGATTATATCCAGCTGATGTGATTGACTCATTCATGTGCAGCTGGAGAGGTTGGGTAATCAAACTCTAGTACAAATGCTGTCATGAGGCCCTGCCTTCTGATTTGTAGGTGAAGGAAAGAAAGCAATCAGGCTAGGTATAGCCTCTCTACAGTCCTGCTGCTGGCATGAGAGATTGGGTCAAGCTGGGAACTGCAGGGCTCGCATGGTGAGTGGCCACCAAAAGAGGAAGGCCCAGGTGGCTGCTTGCTTTGCTTGTGTTTAAAGCTAACTGTGACTATCAGAATGAAGGAAGTGACTCCCCACCGCCAAATTGCTGCTGAAGACCTGGAGCGGAAGAAGCTCTGGGGGTCCTGCGAGAATTTTCTGAGGCCCCCGAAGCTAGTGAAGGACCTCACTCCAGGGGCCCCGAAAACTCTTGTGGGGGACCCACCTAGGGCAAATTGCCCCACTTGCCCCCCCTCCCCCCGGGTGACCCTGCCCTTCACTTCCAGTTGTGAAATCACTCCAGAGGGCTGCTTATAGTGCCAGTTCATCCTCCATGACCCAGCATGTCATCCAAAACAGATTTAGATATGCTCATTACTCCACAGGTTTTGCAGTGACAAGTTAGACCTCTCCTACTGACTGATCCCATCACATATGAAAGTTGGGATTCTCCTGTATCCATCTGCATTTTATGGACACATCTTCATGCGTCCTGTTCCTTTTTTTACATTTTCTTTTGATGATTTTAATGGGTAACAAAAGTTGAAAGATGATGGTAATTAAACAGGGTGCTTTTCTCTAAAGAATGTCACAGGCATTCTAAGCATGTTAAGCAGCTGCATGTCTGGGTGTGGAGAGTTGGAAAGCATTGCAGGCTAAATATTCTAACTATAGGGCAGACCAGGATGTGCACGCTGGAATTAAATGAGTGTCGGCTTGTGGGTGAACTTTCCAAATTAGGTTAGGGTTTTTCATTGCTTTCAGGGCAGTTTGATTTAACTTAGCTGTGAAGCTGGACAAACAATATTCCTTGTGGCTAGCTGAATTGTCTGCAAACTTTTGTGTTAAAATATCAGGGTTGAAAATAACTGGAGATAATAGTAAACAGGCTCGATACTCATACAGGTCCTGATCCAGGTTGACACTTACATGTACGCAGCGTCCCACTGAAGTCAATGGGGCTTCACTAGTGCCAGTCGGATTACAGGATAGGTGCCATAGGGCTGATCCAAAATCTGTTTAACTCAAGGAGAGTCTTTCCACTGACTTCAGTGAGCTTTGGATCAGACCCATAGTTGTCTTGCAAGTATTACATTAAAACGAGAGGCAGAGATTTTCAAAGGCATCGAGAGGATTTAGACACCTACCTCCCATTAAAATTAATTGACTCTGTGAGTCAAACTCTTTGTGACTACTTCAAAAATGTCAAGGAGACACCCTCTGTATGTATGTTTGTAATTAAACCCCATTCATCTTACTGTCATGTGGCTCCATGCACTGAACAGTCCATTTGGACTCAGGTTGTTTCAGTATTCACTAAAGAGAGTCCGCAAAGAATCCTTGTGCACATTTGTGCACCAAACTGGCACATACATCTCGGGCTGTTATATATCTTCCTCGCTCTCTGCACTCAAACAGTTGCTGCCTGTGCTTCTGGATCTCATCATAAGCTTGATGTCTAAGCAAAGCTAATCCTATTTTGATTATACAGTCTGTTAGGAAATGTGGAAAGCTCTGCAATATTGGTTGTTCTGGATTAATAAAAAAACAGTTCTTGGCTGACAGGGACCAATTTAGCTACATCAATTTTTCACTAGGGAAGCCATGAAGTTAGGTGGCAGCTTCCTGATTGATCTCATTTTCACTGCCTGGAGTCAGAAGTCAATGCAGACTTATAGATAAAGGAAACCACAGTGGCTGACTCATACTCGACAAAAGAAACTGAATGTTTGCTTGTTGCTGAAATACAACAGCTCACTGGGAGTCGGGGAGAGCTGTCTCTCTTTGGAATGGGGAGTTGATCTGGTCTTCACACAGTTATTTGCTGTTTTCCCTTTGGCTTATTAGTTCCTGGGTGACACAAAAATAGTAAGAATCAGACATCAGTGCAATGGATTAGTTATTGGAAAATGTGAACTATTTTTAACACAGTGCAATCATTTGCAAGAGCACTGCTTGGTCCTGCTGCACATCCTTTGGAGCAGCTTATCATTTCAAGGGTCATGCCAGCCATACCTTAGATTTCTTTTTTTATCAATTAGTACCATATTACAAGTACTGTGTATACATGATTGGCTTTGTTTCTGATCTCACACTGGCTTCATACTGGTTTTTTCCCATTAACTTCAATGGAATTCCTCCAGATTTACGTAAGTAACTGAGCACAGAACCAGAACCATTGTCTTTGACTGTGTAATCCTTCGCCATGGCAAGATGCTTCCTTTGTAATGTTTTGACTCTGCCAGGCCCCAGAATTTCCTACTTTGGTGAAAGGACCAAAAATGGAAGCTGAAACACAGAAACAGTATTTATTATACTATTCATTTATATTGCTAATGGTCTCATCCAGGTCTAGGGTACTTTTGTGTAGTTAATTTACGAACACATAGTAAATGACAGTAGCTGACCCAAAAAAATTACACCAGGAAAACTGAAGAGAGATATATCAGCATACTTTGAGCCAAACTGGGCCCTCAGATATACAAATGGGGACCTTAAATACTTGTAGTGAGAGATACATGCAGTATCTGAGAACAGATACTTTCTTCTAATGAATATGTGGGATGTGTTTTGACACATTTGTGATAATAATAATAATTAATAACAATAATTAATAAATAAACCTTTGCACTTGTATAGCCCTATCCATCTGAGGAGCCTAAAATATTTTACAAACATCTGTCATTTTAGAGTCACAACATGCGTGTAATATAAACTAGAATTATTATCCTCATTTTACAGGAAAGGAGGCTGAAGTGAAGAAATTAAAGTCACAAAGGGGTCTGTGACAGATCCAGAAGTAGAATACAGGTCTCACCACAAGAAAAAGAGAGAGCCTGGGAATATTTGAAAAGGTTGCTGTGGACTTATATAGGCTCAGAAATGTGGCTTGCTTGCCCTGGAATGTCCCCTAGGCTACAAATGTAAGGTTTATTTAAATCCACTGCTGTGTCACAGAGGAATTAAAAGCTACCACACCAAAATCAGTGAATGGGTTCTGCCCGTTGCTCTGCAGTACCTATCTTAGAGCCATGCACGTGATGTCCAATATGTTGTGCAGAGACAGAAAACAGGACAAAAAGAAGCCTGTTTGGGCTATTGCTGTATTAGGGATCCATCAAAACACAGTCCTTGTCAACTAAAGGACAAAAAGACCCAATCCTGCGTGTTTTGCCATCGACTTCATTAGAAACAGGCGTGAGCTCAAAATTAATATGCAATATTCTTCCTTCTAGGAACTTATTACAATTGAGAGACAAAATACAGTTAACATAATGATAGTATGTTCCAGAGCAGACACTTCAATAGTCAGCTTTCTGTAGCTGAGGTAGGAGTATCGTTTTCTAGGTCACTGGTCTGTGAGAATTTTGCAAATTTAAAATATTTGTGAATGCTCTTGATACAGAAAGCTGGCAGCACCGCTTACATAGTATTCCCATCTGACCAACAGAGAATGATAACTAGGTGACCTCCAGAGAAAACCATTCCCCCTGCCCTCTGTCTTGCAGTTAAGGGTTTTTTTTTTGATTTTTTTTTTGTTTTGTTTTTGTTTTTGGTGCCACAAACTTTTATTCTTGAACTGGGGAAATCTAGGTGAAGAAAGAGCATAAAAGATTAGCTCCCCAAAGGCACAGAGTCACGGTCTCCAAATGTGCTGTTGGAGAGAATGCTCAGAACAGGACACTCGGAAGAGGTTGGCCTATAAAAGGGGGATAGGGGTGGGAAATGTTTGGAGCAGTATTTGTGGAAAAAACACTGTCACGGAAACAAAACCTAAATTGAACTGGAAACAAACAGCCCTTTATGAGTTTAACAGGCAGCCTGTACATTTTTACCACCTGATGAGAGTAACTGGCAAGGGCTGTCTAACAGTTTGTTTTGCATTCTTGGCAGGAATAACATTGTTATGTTAATATTCCTTTCACTTGACTGCCAGGGTGCTGAGCTGGCTTTGAATGGAAGGATTTTTGAAGGAGGAGGAATTCCCAGGACCCATTTTGCTGCTCTTAGAGCTTTCTTTAGTATCTTGGTGCTTTCCCAGTCTCTTGTAGCTATGTTTTTGAGAGATGGTGCTTTCATTGACCTCACTCACAGCTGTGGCTGCTCAGAACCTTTGGCAATCAGGCCATAAATGTTACAAAATGATTGGAAGACCTTTGTCTCTAAACTTTTATATACATTGTAAATATTCAGTCCTAGTCTGAGAGGCCCTGTTTGGGCCTACATTACGACTGCTACTGCTTGGGGAACAACGTCTACTAACTACATGTTTAAAATTGACTGAAAACATAATTCAAAGCGGCTATTGTTTATGTCAGTTTACCTGTTTCTGCTGCCTCTGCAGCCTTGGATAAATATCAAAAATATCCCTAGCGCAGGCTGCCTGTGGCAGCGGGGGTAGGCTCATGTGATATGCTGAGGTTATCCACTACTATATGTTGGGGGAAGCAAACAAAACTAGGTTAATTTTATGCTCCCACTATTAAAGTTGAAGTTTTCAAAAAAAATATGGCCAGGAAGAGAAAATATTTTCTTTGCTTGCTCCCCCAGCTATGTCTTCCCCTCTTCTAGACCCTTCACTTGCTCCCTAGCGCTTTCTGTTCAAACTCCTTATTCCAGCTTCTGCCCAGCTCTCCCCAATCACATTCCCCTGCTGATGTTTTAGTCATTGCTTGAACAGCACCAGAACATGGCTGATGTTCTAGTCCAGGGGTCTCAAAGTCCTGGCCCATGGGCCATCTGCAACCTGAGAACCTCCCCATTCGTTGCTGGGCAGAGTCAGTCATGGAGGCAGCTTCACTTTTTTCCACAAGTCAAAATACCGAGCACAACTATCTGATGCACACCTTGCCGCAATCCTGAAGGTTTCAACTGCTGAGTCCCTGAGGCCAAACATCAGCAAACTGATAGAACTGACGCATTGCCAGGTGTCTGGCAAACACTAAAAACTCTCTGGCAGGTGAAGAATTTTATAAAGTTGTATGACAGCTTTATTATTTCTAAGAAATTTGAAATAAAAAATACAATATAAACATTTTCTTTTCTAAACACTATCTTCAGTGACTTTATTGGCCCACTGAGAGGATTTGAGGACTGGCACTGGCCCTAAGGTAAACTGAGTTTGAGCCCCTGTTCTAGTCCTTTGTTTCCCTTCTGCCGCTCATCATTCTGTGTCTTTCTTTCAGACGGTCCCATATCCCCAGAACAGCATCCCTTCTCCTAGGTACCAACGAACTACCCTTTTTTCCTTCAGATCTTATCTTAGAACACCCCTCCCCTTACTTTGTTAATCTCCTGCCCATACTAACCACTCCCTCTCTCACGCCTGATATAATTGTTTAAAAACAACAGGACAAAACTTACAAATAAAAATCTGGAATGACAGTGAAAGAAAGAAAAACATAAAGGGCCAAATTCAGCCTTGGTTTAAACATGTGCATCTCCATTGATGCCAGTGAAACTGTGTCTGCATACACCAGAGCTGAATTTGGCCCATAACCATGAGTCACACCTGATCTGAATTCTTATGCTCCAACAGTGCAGATTGTCCTCCCCTTTTATTGTCTATTGTCTTCTCTACTCCACCTCCATCATCTGTCATCCTTTGTTTACTACGATGTGCCTTATTTAGGGCCTTTGTGCCTGGCTGCCCCAGGGTTATGCAAGAGGATGGAAAAACTCAAAGCTTTGTGCCCTGAGCTGTGGCCAGGAACAATTGCACCATCTGTGTTTTTTCAACACAGGTACTGCTCCCTCCTAGTGTGAAATCCTGGCCCAGGTGATGTCCAAAGTAAAATTTCTGTTGACTTCAGTGGGGCCAGTATCATGGCACTTCACAGAGGACAAGCAGCTATGTCACCCTGTACACACCTCATAGGAAGTAGTGGAGCTCTGGGCTCATGGGTATTGCATAGTCTCAGGAGTGAGATGAGACAAAGTAACCTGACTAGCAAACCTGATTGCTTTTCTGATTATTTGCCCTAAGGAGAGGAAAGAGGGTCTTGGGACTAAGGCATGAAACGGGGATCCAGGAGATCCGGGTTCTGTTCCAAACTTCCTGTTTGTTCTTGGGCAAGTTACTTCATGCCTCAGTTCCCCAGCTGTAAAATGAAGATAGCTCTGTTTCCTTACCTCCCAGGGGTGCTATAAGGCTACATTCCTTAGTATTGCAAGGAGCTCAGATGCTGGGGTGATGTGACAAAACAAGTACCTCCTTGATAGACAAATAACTCCAAGGGGATCCTGAGTGAGAATTCCTCCCTGAGCTCTCCCTGAATTGGCACAGCTCTGCACTGCCCCAAGAGGGGCCAATGTCTATATATTAATAATACCTAGCACTTATATAGCACTTTTCATCAATAGATCTCAAAGTGCTTTCTAAGGTAGGTCAGTATCATTATCTTCACTTCGCAGATGAGGAAACTGAGGCATTGGAAGGTCGAGTGACTTGCCCACAGTCACCCAGCAGGCCAGTGGCAGAGCTGGGAATAGAACCTTGGTCTCCTGAATCCTGGACCAGTGCTCCATGCATTAGGTAAAAGACATGATTACACCTCTAAATTGCAAGTTCTGTAATGATCTTGTTGACCTATAAATCTGCAACGTGCCATGTGCCTCTGGGCTAATGTAAGTCATAATTAATTGTCATGCTTCTACGAGGCCATTATCAAAATGAAGTTAAAAAATAAAACTCTGCAGTATATTTTTAAATGCCCTGTAGAGTCTCCCCTTTTAAAGCTGCAACAAAAAGTTCACCATCACCAGCTGGACACTGCCTTTTCAGCAGCGGCTGCAGCAACAGCTGAGAAGGAAGTTTGATAAAAATGTTACATCTTCGCAATGATCATGGCCTTGTGAAGATCTTATGAAGAGACAGACTCTGGCAAAATACACATCCATTCTGGATGGCATGAGGGGCTGACAAATCAGAACATGTGAATGTTAAGCTTTCAACATAGTACAGTAATAGGCAGTGATGAGCTGCCAAAATCTTAACAACCGGTTCCCTATACAAAGTTCTGATTTAAGGGATGTGCCGCCAGTATGTATTTTTTGTACCAATAGGGTTACCATACGTCCATATTTTCCCAGGAGGAAAAAATCCCAGATGGCGATTTAAGAACCAAAAAGCCTGACATATCCGGGAAAATACAGATGTATGTTAACCCCACCTAAAGTTCTTTTATAAAAAGATGGGCTTGAACTAGAAATGAGCTCCGTTTCACACGTCTGGGTCCCCGCTACTCCCTGGGAGTGTGCTAGGGTGACCAGATGTCCCAATTTTATAGGGACAGTCCCGATTTTTGGGTCTTTTTCTTATATAGACTCCTATTACCCCCCCCCCCACCCTGTCCCGATTTTTCACTCTTGCTGTCTGATCACCCTAGGGTGTGCACATGTGTGGGTCCCAGCTGTCCCTACCCCCCACCCCCATTGAAGCAGGTGTGCAGAGTTACTGCCCTGGGAACTTCAGGGCACCAATGGACGTGGGGCCGGCTGCATACAGAGGCGTGGGGCAGGGCTAGCTAGAGGGAGGGGGTGCGAAGCTGGCTGTGGGCAGGGCAGGGGGTGTGGAGCTGACTGGAGACAGGAGGGTGCGGGGTTGGCTGGAGGTAGGGGCTGGCTGCAGGCAAGGCAGGGGGGGTGTGGGGCTGGCTGGAGATAGGGTGTTGTGGGGCTGGCTAGCTTTGAGCGGGGCCACAGAGGGATGCGGCAGGGTTGGCAGGGCTGGAGACAGGGGAGTGCGGGGCTGGCTGACTTCGGGCAGGGGTGTGTGGCAGGGGCTGGCTGCGGGCAGGGGGTGTGACGGGCTGACTGAAGACAGGGCAGGGGGTGTGGGGCTGGCTGGAGACAGGGCAGGGGGTGTGGGGCTGGCTGGAGACAAGGGTGTGTGGGGCTGGCTGGCTTCGGGCAGGGCCGCAGGGGGTGTGGCAGCAGTTGGCAGGGCTGGACACAGAGGAGTGTGGGGCTGGCTGGCTGGCTTTGGGCAGGGGGGTGCAGCAGGGGTTGGCTGGAGACAGGGTAGGGGGGTGGCAGGGGTTGGCTGCAGGCAGGGCATGGGGTGTGAGCCTGGCTGGAGATGGGAGGGGTGGGGCTGGCTGGCTTCAGACAGAGCCACAGGGGGGTGTGGCAGGGGTTGGCAGGGCTGGAGACAGAGGAGTGCGGGGCTGGCTGGCTTCAGGCAGGGAGGTGCGGCAAGGGCTGGCTGCGGGCAAGGGCTGGCTGTGGGCAGGGTGGTGGGTACTCATGGGGAGAGTGGCTCGGAGCAGCCCGAGCAGCAAGATGCAGCCCAGGCCCAGCAGAGCAGCCGGGGACCCATCAGGCAGCAGCGGGAGTCCCAGGGCCAAGGCAGCAGCAGCAGCAACAGGGCCAGGGCCAGGGCCAGGGCCAGGCGGTGGCCCACATGGCTCCTTCAGCGCAGCACCGCCAGTGGCTGAAGGAGGAATTAAATCACTTCCCGGCCGGAGCCCATCAAAGCCGCAGTGCCCCCTCCTAGCAGGGAAGCGGGTTAACAACTAGTTCTAAAACCGCTTCAAAATTTAACAACCGGTTCGTGCGAACTGGCTCCAGCTCACCACTGGCAATAGGTGAAGTGGTTCAAGAGTTCACTTGCTTTTGCTGAAATGGTTCATGAAAATCATATGTTCTGGGTTCCAGAGATATGAATTGATCAAGTTCCTATTAAGTCAGTCTGTTTTGGCCCTGGACTATGTGAAAGAGGAGAAGAGGAACGAAGGATTAGAATGGTTAGACTTGAGTGTTGGTTTACTTTTTCATGTTGGAACAATTACAGAGCATGACTGATTGTTGTATTAATTAATCAGAAGCAATCATCTTTTAAATGCAGTGATTAACATGGTGCCTGTTTAACCGCATGCTGAATTTTCCAAACAAAATATGTAGCAGTTTTGAAGGAAAAGTTCATAAAAAGGAAAAGTGAAATCCAAGCTAGCTACAGAGTTTCTTTACCACTGGACTCACAGAGTATGTCTACACAGCAGTGTAACCACAGGCGAGAGACCGGGCTCAAGCCTAATCTGCCTTGCATCCACACACCAATTGTGTTAACCTAAGGCTTGACCCTAAGGTCCCAGGACATGAAGAGTTGGAGAGTCCGAGCCCATGTTAAGATGGAATCTACGGTTGCTTTCCTGTGTGCACACAGCCCTGGAGTGACTTGGGTTCTGTAAATTCTCTGGATGTATCCCAGAGTTCCCTGAGGCAACTTTCTTAGTCCTCTCTATGCCAATAATCTGTGGTGCAGTCTATTGCACTCTGTTGCAGATGGAAGGCGCACCTCCCTTTGCAAAGGACAGCAGTTTAGGTCAGCGTTAACCCATTGTCTGCTGAGCACCAGTCTGCAAGGGCATTATCAGAGAGCCTGCAAGGTTTTCAGTGGAGATGGATCAGAAGAAGCTTTTTGCAAAGAGAGCTGCTTCCTGGTCACAAGAGCACAGCCAGATTTTGGTGCACAATGGCTGGGTGCCCCTGCACACGCAGCCCCAGGGAGCACAGTGCGGGGCAGGGTGAGAGTGGAGCAGGCACTAAGCGGCTGCCCTGCAGGAATGGGCAGCAGCAGAGATCCCAGCTCAGCATGGCTGGGGCAGGAGCGCTGCCAGCTTTTTTGCCACCCTAAGTGGTGGAAGGTCACGCCTTCGAAATGCCACCCCCGACAAAGGTGGCGGTAGGTCTGGCTGCCGTGGTCGCCGCCCCCCAAATGTTAGCGCCCTAGGCAACCACCTAGGTTGCCTAATGGGTTGCGCTGGCCCTGGGCTGGGGGAGGGATGACCCCCAACATCCTGGCTGCTCTCCCTTCCTTCAGGGCAGCTGCTTAGTCCCTGCTCCGCTCTCTGCTCTCGCAGCCCTCCCTGGCGCTGTGTGCAGGGATGCCTGGGCAGCATGCACTGTCAGGACAGCAAGCAGGAGCCAGCCCCAAACTTCCCTACAGCCTCCTGTGGCTCCAGCTCCTCCTCGCTGCTGCGCAGAGTTTGCCTTCAGCAGGGAGCAAAGCTGACAGGCAGGAGGTGGCTGCCAGGATGTTGGAGGTCATCTCTCCCCAAGCCAAGCTGAGATGGAGGCTCTGCCACTTCCCAGCCCTGCAGGGCAGCCACTTGGTCCTGCTCCACTCTGTCGCTTGCTCCCAGGTGTCCCTGCCTTCCCTGGGGCTGCATGTGCAGGGGTGCCCATGCACCGTGAGTGCCATGAGTGGGAGCCAGCCCCAAAACTGCCCCAGCCACCCAAGGAGCCTTATCTCTGCCTCCCGTGCTGAAAAGGGGGCAGGAAGGAGGGATACCCAGGGTGTGCTGGAGCACACTGCTCCACAGCCGGAAGAGCCAGGCTGGGGTGTGTGGGTGTGTTTTTCCTCTGAAACCTACATTTTATCTCAAAGTTCAAAACAAAAGGACAAAAATAAATAAAAAACCAACTTTCCCATTTTTGAATGTCCCATTTTAAAAATGAAGAATTGCAAAATTTCACTTTAATAGTTTGACACCCTTGGAGACTGATGTCCTCGTTAGCCTCAGAACAGGTGCACACGGGCATTTTCCTGCCAATGTGACTCAGCCTAGAGGTGGAGAGCCCAGTTCTCAGATTAGGTGGTAGTTTAGTATAAAGCCGGGGGCCGCATCCAGCCCTTCAGATGTTTTACTCTGGCCCTTGAGCTCCTGCCAGGAAGCAGGGTCCAGGGCTTGCCCCGTTCTATGCATGCTGTGGCTCTGCGCAGCTCCCAGAATCAGCAGCATGTTCCCCAATTCAGCTCCTATGCACAGGGGCAGCCAGAGGGCTCTGCATGCTGCCCCTGCCCCAAGCACCACCCCACATCTACCATTGGCCAGCAGCTATGGCCAATGGGAGCTGCAGGGGTGGCATCTATTTCTGGGGCAGCACACAGAGCCACCTGGCCATGCCTTCGTGTAGGAGCCGGAGTGGGGACGTGACACTGCTTCCGGGAGGTGCTTGAGGTAAGTGCCACCTGGAGCCTGCACCCCTGACCGCCTCAATTACCCTGACCCCCTGCCCCAGCCCTGATCTCCATCCCACACCCTGAACTCCTCATTTCTGGCCCCACCCCAGAGCCTGCACCCCCTCTTGTACCCCAACCCCCAATTTCATGAGCATTCATGACCCGCCATACAATTTCCATACCCAGATGTGGCTCTTGGGCCAAAAAGTTTGCCCACCCCTGGTATAAAGCCTTCTCAAACTGCAATCAGCCTACTGAGACAACCACCAAAGGAGCTAATTATGCAGTTTACATACCCATGCTCTGTGTGGGGACCAGAGTCCCATCACTAGCACCGTTACAGTTAGGAAAGAGGGTGGGCAGTAGAGTTTTCCCACTGTGCAACACATTCATAGGGCTAGAGTTTCAACACCAGAGGAGAGAGGGGCGCTAGGCACTCTGACGTAGAGTTACTTTGACTCGGATCTGTGCACTGTAGTGTGGACGTCAAAGCCCAAGGTTCAAGCATGGATAAAAAAAATCCATACCTAGGGTTAAAAGGCAGTGTAGACGCTCAAGGTTCCCAGACATGGTTTAGCTAACTCGAGTACCACTAACCCTAGGCTTACATTGCTGTGTAGACATACCCACAATAGAAGGAGTAGTAGAGAAAGTTTAATGCATGCTTTACCAGTGCTCACAGCATAGGCGCCTCATGATAAGAAGTTAATGTGACCCTTTCATGTAATTCCAAGTATTGATTTTACCTGTAGGCCTTAATTATGGTAATGGTCATGGGTTGTATTAAGTCTTGTTTTCCTTTATTTCTGTAGGCTTGTTGATTGGCTCTGGCTGTGCTCTCTATCCTTTGGGTTGGGACAGTGAAGAGGTTAGACAGACCTGTGGTAACCTTTCCAACCAGTTTGAATTGGGTAAGTAATTGTCAATGGATCTCAGTTCCTTTAAATTCAATCTCATCTATTGTCTCTAAACGCAGAGAGAAGCCTAGAGAGCAGGCTTACTGGGAGCAATCCTTGCATGTATGCCGGATGCTGGTGTGTAGATTATTGTATTGCTTCATGTAGTGTGATACGGCATGGGGCTCCTTAAATCTTTACTATTGATATTTTCCCATGGAACATCACAAATATCATCAAAAGGAAAAACTCTTTTTGAAAGCAGAATCTCTGAAGAGAAATTAGAAGCAGTTACATCAAAAGAGACCGAGGGGTGACAGAAGACAGCAGATTAGATGTGAATTTGGCATATGGCAGCAAAAAAGTCAATGGAGGTTTTAGCTGCATGTGTGTGTGGAGCTGGGAATTCATGGTTTACTGTGAGGGGGAAATTCATGGTTTACATCTGAGAGGTATAAAGGGGCCAGTCATGGAGAGATCCATTGGCTGCTCAAGTACATTGAACTCAAATGTCCAATTAAATGTGCAGGGACTTCCTCACTTCCAACTCCTTCAAGCAAATCAGCGGGGTCACTCTGTGAATCCTTTCATGACCTGCACTCGGTGGAGTTCGTAATTCCCTGGCAGTAGTCCCTCTCTAAAGGACTCTGGCATACTTATTAATCTCTTCTTACCCATGGGAGTAAGGACAAAACTAGAATGTTTCTTCATTTTGCACAAATATTTTAACCAGGTCTACAGCCAAACCATCCCTACCCAAGAGATGTTTGTCCTTGGCTCATAAAGCTAAGTAGGAACCTCTGCAAACGTTTTGACCTTGGGATGCAAGAGATTGCCCTGAACATCATAGATTGCCAAAAATAGTCTCTTGGCCTGGATACCCCAGTCTACCCTCTGAAAGCATTATCTTGTCTTGAAATGAATTTCTTAATTCAAATATTCTTGGCTATTACTATGTTTAGTACATATTTTCTTCCAATGAAATATAAAAATTCCTTCAATTATTCTATGAATATTTGTGCAAACACCAAGGACAGAGCAGAATTAAGAAAAGGAAGACGTAGGTTAACAATCATGGCAAATTTCCTGAGAGCGAGATGAATAATACTGTGGAATGGTCTCTCAAAGGAAGTAGAGGAACTCCATTGTGGATTAAGACGAGACAGAACTCTAGAAAGTAGATTGCAGGGAACAATCCTAATAGGTCTTGTGCATCTCTGATTTCAAATATTTCATTCTAAGTACCACAATTTTGCTCTTGCCGAAGTACAGCAAACAGTTACATTTCTCTGCTCTTTCTTGGGAAGGCACCACACAAAGACCGTTTTGTGTGCAACTTGAGTTCTTTTTGATGGCAGCAGCTACAAGAAGTTCCTAGAATAATTTTATGTTTAAATGACTTCTTGGTGGGAGAGCTGTGAATTCAGTGAGTTTAGAAGCACCCCCTGCCCTCTCTTGTCCCCAAGATCATGACTCGTGAACCTGACATGTGAATAAGTCAGGCTATTGTAATAAAACATTCAATAAAAGAACTCTTCTGAAAGAATTCAGCTGTCAGCTTTTTCTTCCAGGAATTCATAAGGAATATGAACACTCGATACTCTGCCCATATTTTCTGGATTTCAAGGCTATTAGGTATCCATTATGCATACCTAAGCTTGACTAGAGTCCTGGTTGTGCTGACTGTTAGAATCTTATGTTACCATAGTAATTAACAGATTATAATAAGACTAGAAATCTGCTAGAGGTCTCTCTTCAGTATTCCTTCTCTGAATTTAAATGCTTGGTTTTGTATTTTTACGTTTAAATCGGTCGATGTTGGTGCTGAGTTTTTCCAGGACATTGGCAGGGGAGAGGTGGAGTACTGGGACTGCGTGTTAGCGAGATTGCTCATTTCTTTTCATTTAAACCTTACAATTACTGATAACCCAAGCCTAGGCTTTTTTATTTTAATCATTAGAGGCTGATGTTCCCATTATAGCTTTAGGGCCAAAACCAGTGTTTCACAGAATCCATCTCACTAAGTCTCAAGATGCATTTGAGTAATTATTGCTTTCATTTGAATATTTAATTTGACTAAGCAGCATTCATTTGATTTTTCCTTTTGAATCGGTGGGACCAGTTGACTCCAGAACTGCACACAAATTGCATTTAAACAATATGCACAGACAGGTGAGCTGTGAGTGTGGTGGGACAGATACTGGTCAGCCTCTGAGTGGGTGTGCAACAGGTGTGTATGGAGTTCCTTCTGTCACCCCTTCACCCTTGTGCAGGAGCTAGCTAGAATCATGTTGGAGCATAGCTCCTGCTCCAGGCTAATACTCTCACAGGTGCTAGCTGTCTGCATGGGCAGAGAGCTGGCCGGGCACTGAGCAAGAGAGCATGCTGCATCCTCTTCAAGGGTATCAGAGTTGCTGCTCTAGTATGGGCACCCTAGGAGCACCTGAAAGACAGATGGGTAGTCCAAAGGGGTGGCAGAATGGAACCCTACTGGACTTTGTATAAGATGAGCCAAGAGAACCCCGAGACCTTTCAGAAAGGAAAAGTGTGGAACTGAGCAACAAAATCATCCACCCACAACAAATCACACAGACAAATCAGCAGCATCGTAGCAAAGACTACTGATAGCTCCAATAAAATGGACAGACACCTGGCATTCATTCTTCACTAGCACTATCAGCCAAGGTTGTTAACTCAGTTTCTAGGACTGAAACGGGAGTGACATGGATTCAGGAAGTCAGATGGTTCTGAACCCAGAGTTACCCTAGCACAATCTTTCTGGGTTACTTTCCCCCAAAAGAGAAAGCTAGAGGCAAAATGACATTTGGCAAACTTGTCTTAGTTGCATCAAGTGATGATTTCTTAGGCATAATCACCACTTATAAAATGGCTAGCAGGCCAGTTCTGCTGTCTGGACAGGGGCCAAGAATAAGCTATTTTTGGCCTTCACCACAGTAACATGCTAGGAATGTAAACTTCTCTATGCTACATTTTAATGGATTTTGAGCAAGTTTTCTGCTACTGACCCATTAGCCTGTGACAAATTAACTAGCCAGGAAGGAGGCTATCCGTATACCTCTGAGGAGGGGCAGAGAAAGGTGGTGGCAGGAACAGTACATGAGAAACCAAATAGAGAAACTAACGAGGAATAGAGTCAACACCCAATCGTGGCAGAAAACAACTGGAGCACTCTAGAGAACTTTCTAGAACTGGCAGAATTGACATGGAGCTGCTGCAAGAAGCATGGGCCAAGAGTTGAGCTGCAGGAAGCAGCAAAGGCCGAGAAGGATCTGTGGTGACCTTAGGGAGCCCCAGTTGCGGTCAAAGCCAGGGCAGCAAAATGGGTTAACTGGAGAGGGAGCTGGGAACTACGTGGTGGCAGGAGGACTGGGGCAGTCTGGAGAAAGATAATGACTGACCTGGTGCTGGATCTTTAGGATGGATGGATGAGAAAAATTGGGTGATGAGTCTGGGATTTCAAGTCATGAGATAAAAAAAAAATGGCTGAATTTTGCATCATATAAAACAAGGCTAGCCAGAAATCTTCAGGAATTAACAGTTGAACGTAGTGGGTTTAAGAAAAGAAACACAACCCCCCTAGTACAAAATGATATAGATGTACTTTGCACATAGATAGACAGGGAAAATAGCAACAGTGTATAATCCTTAGTAGATGTGTAACCCACACATCTCCTAGGTGTGGTGTTCTGTCTCATCTAGTGGCACCGAGACCACATAGAGAGAGAGAAAATAAGTCTGCTCTATAGCTTTAGCTAACGAGCAGTTGGCTTTTAGCTCAAGCAGTAGAGGTTCATGCACTAATCCTGGATTCAATCCTGCCCACCGACAACCAAGGTCTGTTGGCGTTACAAGTGGGGGTTTGTTGGGGATTTCAACTGGGAAGACTCTGAAGCTCCGGACACGCTTCCTCAGCTAGGGGAAGTATGTAACCCACACACCTCCTGGTTCTGTCCCATCTAGTGGCATCAAGACCACATAGAGAAAGAGATAAAATTAGTCTGCTAACAGCCAGTTGGCTTTTAGCTCATGCAGTAGAGGCTCATGCACTAAGCTCCAGAGGTCCCCAGTTTGATCCTGCCCACAATGACCAGGGTCTGTCGGTGTTACAGATACATTAGATAAGAAGTGCTTCTCCATGTGTGACGTTATTGATATAATCTGGGACCATATAGAACATGGTTGCAACCAAGATCCGGTAGTGGCACCAAATCTTATGTAAAGGGGGTTATATAAGGTGTCTAAGATCAGGTTATAGGTTGCTGGTTATGAGTATGCTGTCTGTATGTATGTGTCATTTTTTAGTTGAAGTTATGAATATTGGCTCTATACTGTCTGTACTTCAAACTTATGCTGTGCTTCTGGGTAACACCCTAGACAAGTTGGTGTTAGCTCTGCCTAGCCTGCTTGATGGCCCATTAAGGACCATCAGCTACACAACTGACCCATTGATAGAAGGCAGATACACCTTGTACTCAGCAAAGTATGCAGGAACTTGCCCATGTGACTCCAGACTCCATTTTGCTGTAATTTTCCACATTAAGAACAAAGAAGTGTTCTTACACCTGGAAAAGACTATAAAAGTCTGATGGCTCATCTCCGTCTGGTCTTCAGTCCTGCTTCTTACCTCTGGAGGGACTTTGCTACAAACTGAAGCTCTGAACAAAGGACTGAATGACCCATCCCAGTGGGGGATGTACTCCAGAGACTTGATTTGAACCTGCAGTTTATTCTATTACTGCTACAGGCCTGAACCAAGAACTTTGCCGTTACTGTATGTAATTGATTCCATTTAATCAATTCTAGCTCTCATCTATACCCTTTTCCTTTTATTAGTAAATGTTTAGATTTTAGATTCTAAAGCATTGGCAACAGCGTGATTTGTGGGTAAGATCTGATTTGTATATTGTCCTGGGTCTGGGACTTGATTCTTTGGGATCTAGAGAACCTTTTTCCTTTATTGGGGTGTTGGTTTTCATAACCATTCATCCCCAGGACAAGTGGCACTGGTGGTGATACTGGGAAACTGGAGTGTCTAAGGGAATTGCTTGTGTGACTTGTGGTTAGCCAGTGGGGTGAAACCAAAGTCCTCTTTGTCTGGCTGGTTTGGTTTGCCTTAGAGGTGGAAAAAACCCAGCCTTGAGCTGTAACTGCCCTGTTTTAAGCGATTTGTCCTGAATTGGCACTCTCAGTTGGGTCCCGCCAGAACCGCATCGTCACACCATGTCTGCAGGAACATTGACAAAGGCATCAGACTAATTAGACACTCCAGATACAGCCGAGAAAGGCCATATTGTGAAGAGGAAACAAAACCCCTTTATATGTAAATTTCAAAGTGGCATTTAATATGGTTGCAAGAAAACTATTCATGCTTTTAATCTACATATAAGTGGATTTTGTATACTTTTCCAGAAACCCCGACTTGGCACTATTTGGCGTGCCCCACAGTTTGATGCTTTCCTTGAAATTTGTTTAAAAGTGAACTGTGTTCAAGTGCATTTTATTCAGTTGGGTTTGGTGGGTAACACAATGTACAACATCCTCATTTTTCAATCAAAAGAAAATATTGGTACAGATCAATGCATACACAAATGGAGTTGTGTTTTAGCTGAATATATACTGCCAGGTGGAATTCATGTAGTCCTATCACGGATCAAATAACATCCATAGACTCAGCCTCTGTGGAAATGGGGATGGTGTGATAACCTACCTAGATAGATGGATAGACTGGGGCATATCAGTAGAAGACCCTGCAATATACTAGACTCATGCACTACTGCTTTTTTTTGTCAGTCAGAAAGAAAGCTACTATAATAAATTATCTAAATTAGCATTCGGTTGCAGGCTACCCCAGTTGGCACAAATGATACACCAGTCATAAGCAAGGAGCATAAGTGCCAAGGGATTCTAATTCTTCCACAAATATATAGGGAAGGATCAAAGTCATTCCCATCTCCTGTTGCAACACATGCTGTTATTGTTATTTATTCATTATTTATATTGTGGAGCTGCCCCAAGCCCCAATCAAGATCAGAACTCCATTGTAGTTCCGAGCTGCTAGTTGAAAGAAGTTAAGTTGATTCAGGTATATAGGATCATATTTACAGCAAGAGCTATTAGCAAGTCATTTTCTCTAAAAGGATCTCCATCAAACAGTTTTAGAGTGCATTTAATTTTGTCTGGGCTAGATGCAGTACTTAAAAACACACCACCACATCATGCAGGAGTAACAGCTGAAAAGTGAAGTTCCCAGCAGAGAAAGGTTTGATGGGTTTGTGAGAGCTTGTCAAGAATCAGAAGGAATTTGCATTAAAATTAGGACTGTGCAAAATACTTTCGACAGCTTTTAGATTTTGCAAAATCTAAACCACTTTGTGAAAAGTTTCTTAAATGCTGCTGCTTTCCTTAAAAGCCGGGAGAGTCTGTATGGGTCAGAGGAGATTTTCAAAGGCAAAAATAGGAGTAAGATACCCAACTCCTTTTGCTTGAATAGCACACTGGATGGTGACTTAAGAGATGTGGGTTCTATTCTCAGCTCCACTACATCCCTTCTGGGTATCTTTATCTCTGTGCAGTTTCCCCATCTGTAAAATGGTGGTGACCCTCCTTTGTAAAGCACTTTGAGATCTACTGATGAAAAGTGCTAGGTATTATCATTATTCATTGCCTTTTGTGTTTTTGACAATCACCTCCAAGACCAGTTTTAAACAGAATCTCTAGGGAAATAATCTGTAACTATTTATACAAATCCACCAGAGGTGCCACAAAAAAATGTTTTTTTACATCAGCTCTAAATGACTAAAATAAACACCACATATTAAGTTTGACATGCAATACTGAGCATTAGCTGGCATTTAGTGGGATAGTTCTGAAATGATAGAGTGACACCTAGAAAGTATATTTCTGTGTGTCAGTATGTTATCAAATGCTTAGTCCACTGTAGTTTACCTTTTTTCCAGACATGGGGATCTCACCACTTTCCTTGGAGGATTACTGTACAATTGGCTAGATTTCATGGTATCTTCCTGTGCTCAACTTTTTTTCTGGTCTGTGATCGTAGATATTAGAGCATCCTGCAGAGACTCTGGTCCCATTCATTGAGGTTTGCTTGTGTAAGCAGAGTCAGGATGAGCTCTACCCTGACATCTGGAGGTGAATTATGGGGAGTGTGGAAAGGAATTTTAGGTATTTGCACTGGCACACCCACCCCACCTAGCATAGCCCACGGCAGCCTGGGATGGTTATTTTGACAGCTCTGGGATCCGCAATTTCTTTGTTATTGGGGCAGGAGGAATAAAGTGTTGTCATCCTGATTATGTGAATGAGGAACTATGAGACTGCTTTATGACAGAGATGTCTCAATATCAATTAAGTAGCACTTGCTAGACAAGGGACATGGGTGCCAAAACCCATTGAAATGAGAGAGGTTGGGGACTGGTGTGTGTACCTGATGGTATGGGCCCCTTTTGAGGGGCTGGAACACCAACTGCACATCCTCCTCTCTCCACTGTTGAAGAGTAGAGCTTCTTTTGATTCCATTAGGAGTCCATCTAGAGGCTGCTGAGCTGAATTCACGTTGGGCCAATGGTGCACCAGTACCAGGGCTCCCCTACTACAAGCTGAAATCACTAAAAGAGCTAAGCTTACTGAGTTAAGATCACTGAGTGCTGTGTTAACTAGTGGGGGAGCCTGAAGATCTGTCACTAAGCGGCTGGCAGAACAGAGCAGTTTGCAGCATGTTGGAGCAGCCCATGGAACAGTGAGTGGAGTGGAGTGGTTTGCAGGGACAGCTGGAGTGGCTCATGGGTCGGCTGGAGGAGCAGCACAGCTGGTGTAGTGGAGCTGGTCGTAGTGAAGACTGCAGCAGAACTCCACGGAGAGGCAGAACAGTTGGCCCTGGCCCACGTAAGGTGCCCCTTATCACCCTGTGTGTGCCCCCCCCCATTTCCACCCAGGCTGTGGGGGGTAAAACTCTGCAGATAAACTTTTGAACTCCAGGGTGGCACTGACCAGAGACTTTTGGGTTGTTGGACTTTGGGGTGATTGGACTTAAGACCCTGAGGGGGAAAAGACATTGCCAAATGTACTTGGAGGTGGGTTTTTACTTATGGTTTGTGTTATAATCCTGTTTGTGGTGTTTGTCCAACATGATGCCGCATTGTTTCCCTCCTTTATTGAAAGGATTTTGCTACACTCAGACTCCGTGCTTGCGAGTGGGGAAGTATTGCCTCCTAGAGGCACCCGGGGGGGGATGGTATGTAATTGTCCCAGGTCACTGGGTGGGGGCTCGAGCCGGTTTTGCATTGTGTTATTGAAACGGAACCCCTGGATACTGAACCCAGCCCTTGTTGCTGCCAACTCAGAGGGGTAGAAGGGTTACACTTGTATTTTACTACACCATGGACTCTAGTGTAACTTTTTGTTTTTAAATATGCAAGGTTTAGCCTTTGCAAATAAAGGCAACAGTGACCTCAAACCTGCTGTGCTCCACTGCTTTGAGCCTTCAGAGATTTAACTAAAAGAAATAAGTCTTGATGAGATGTTCTTAGCATCTTCTCTCTCTATTAGTAGTCTAAGGCCTTGTCTACACTACAAAGTTGCAGCGCTGATGAGGGGGTTACAGCACTGCAACTTAGGATGTGTACACACCTGCAGGGCATTACCAGCGCTGCAACTCCCTGTTTGCAGCACTGGCCGTACACCCAGTCGTGCCTCGGGTGTAGAGGATCCAGCGCTGGATCACCAGCGCTGGTCATCAGGTGTAGACACTCACCAGCGTTTTTGTTGACCTCCATGGAATAAGCAGGTATCCCCGCGGTGTGCTCTGGCATTCCCCGACCCCCCCTCCAAGCAGGTATCCAGCCCCGCGGTTTGCTCTGGCGTTCCCCGACCCCCCCTCCAAGCAGGTATCCAGCCCCGCGGTTTGCTCTGGCGTTCCCCGACCCCCCCTCCAAGCAGGTATCCAGCCCCACGGTGTGCTCTGGCGTTCCCCGACCCCCCCCCTCCAAACAGGTCTCCTTCCCCGCGGTTTGCTCTGGCGTTCCCCGACCCCCCCTCCAAGCAGGTCTCCTTCCCCGCGGTGTGCTCTGGCGTTCCCCGACCCCCCCCTCCAAACAGGTCTCCTTCCCCGCGGTTTGCTCTGGCGTTCCCCGACCCCCCCTCCAAGCAGGTTTCCTTCCCCGTGGTGTGCAACAGCGCTGCAGCGTGGCCACATCTAACACCACTTGCAGCGCTGGTTGCTGTAAGTGTGGCCACTCTGCAGCGCTGGCCCTATACAGCTGTACTAATACAGCTGTAACAACCAGCACTGCAAAATTGTAGATGTAGACATACCCTAAGATATACCGGAGCCTCTACTTTTTGCTTACTTTGCTTTGGCAGATTGAGCTCTTCAGACACAGCCGTTTCCTTGTTGTGATGCATATTATGGAAGTTGCAAGCTGCTGCAAAGGATTGACAAGCTTTCAACGGAGAGTGTTACAATGTGACCCAGTCCCCTTCCCCCCCACCCCCGGAGAGTCTGCTGTGAATGGACTCAGTCGCTAGGTACCACATGCTTCCAAGTGAGTTGGGTTTGGGATAGTTTCTAGCTAGTCACTGTTTCTAGCTCTGGGACTCTAAGGCATACTCCTGTCATCTTATCTGACACCCTTCTTCTGATGTGGGATGCTGCCATCCAGCTTTCCTAGACCCTAAAACTGGAATCAGACCTCTTGAGCCCCTAGTCACTGACAGAGTCTCCCTCTGAGTTCTACCTAGGTTGTGGGCTCTCTAGACTTACCAGTTTAGCCCCTTTGAGGACATCACGTCAGGAAAACAAGGAACACAAGCTTAGCAAAGGAATTTTTTATCCACAGTGACTGGACTCTTAAAGCACGTGAGTTACAGATCTTTGAAAACAGAGAAGTCCTGAGGTGTCCCTTCCCCAGTCCGGTCTCACTCCCTCTTGTGAGTCTATCTGTCAACAGTGTTTCAAGCTGGGCAGAGTCTCTCGTTACATGTGGTAATGGTTGACCCCCTGCACAGAACAGAAACCTGCTCCCAAATAAGGCCTCTATCTCCAGGCCATGTGCTCAAACTGTCACCACCATTCATGGTTGCTTTCCAACTTGCAGGCTGTCTAGAAAGAGCCTGGTACCATGGGGGTGGACCAGTAGTTGAGTCAGTCAAAGCGGATAGCCCCAGACTGCAGCTTTGATGGCTCTCACTGTTGGCCTTTCCACGGTCTGCCAAACACCTTTCCTGAGCAGGGCAGTTATCTGGAGTGCCGCATAACAGGCTGCCCCTGGGCAAGTCCAAATGAATGTGGTCACAGTGGCAATATTTCAACACAGGTATAATACAGACTTCAGAATTTGATAGTCATATCTCACCTCTCTCCATCATGTCCTGTGCTAGGCATACATCTAAACTTCATTCTAAATATCCCAAAATTTCTTTCTGTCAAGGGATATGTTTGTCTAACGGCTTTATTATAGTTTCCCTTTGCTTCTTTCAGAGGGTTGGAAGAGAGGATCATAAGAGAACTGTTTAACTGATAGGCACTATTGCCTTAAAATAATTATTACAGTAAATTGCCTTTACAAACAAACAATACAGTTACTAAAGAACACAAAAGTCATCTCTTTGGGAAAACACCAAATATAGAATAGCTTTGTCAAATAGCTAGGTGGCATCATTTCAGCATCCTGGCTCAGCGTCGACATCCAAAGGATGAGACTGTGGAGAAGAGATTTAGAAACCAAGATGTTTTTTAGAACACTATTAACAATGAAAGATTTTTAAACTATTTGTCATGAACTGTCAGAAATCTAACTTCTGTTCACAAGTTATCTACAAACAGATTGAGATTTTTCCTGGGGTGTAGTAGAACTGCAGGGCCTTCTGAAGGACCTCAATGGGCTTGGTACGCCCCGTCCCACCAGACCACCCACTAACAGAGAGTGTGTCTCAAGAACCATCACCCTTCCCATTTGCTATTGCTTTCTTTGAGCAACAAAGCAGCATAGCTCAAGTTTCAAATATTAAATAGGATGTCATCTTGTTAAAGATAAGAGGGGAAATGTTCAGATAATTTTGAGAAAATCATCGACACTCAATGGACAGAGAGGGGCAAACTTCACCAAATACATTATGGGTTCCAAATTAGTCACTCAGCTGTAGTTTGTGCCTTCTCTTTTGTTGCCTTCTTCCATGTACCTATCTAACTCCTTTCTGAATGCATTCCAGGTTGTGACTTCTACTGCTGCCTTCTGTAGCTTATTTCACATATCAATAACACACTGTGTAAAGAAAAAGAATCTTCGGTTCTTGAACTCTTCTTAGTTGCCTTTCAAAACAACCAGGTCCTCTTCTTTATTAGCTGATTATCTTTTCTATTAGTTTTGTGGCATTCAGACCTGCAATTCCTGTACTTATCTCTCTCTCCATTTTAGTCTATGTTTAAAAAAACCCAACCTTGGTTCGTTAAATTATTTCACTTTCCCTCCTAGTATTGGACTCTCATGCAAAGCTGGTTACTAGAGTTGCTGCACAAGGTTTCTAAGTAGAAAGAGTTTTTAGATGTATGGATTAATCAGTGATGTTTGCCATAGGCGTTTTAGCACCGGATTCCTCAGTTGGAATAATTCTCAACTCTTTTTTTTTCTGTCTTAGAAAATGGATCCTACTTAAAGCTAAGTTATTAGCATTTGCCAGGTTCTCCAGGCTTCTAGCCCAGTGCAAGTTTCATTGATTTCAACAGTAATAAAAAAGGAAAAATGTAAGGTCCTATTTTAGGTCTCGTAATTAACGTAACAGGTTCATATCCCAGACACTCCTATATTCTGGAGTTTTCATACATTTCACTTATTGGATATTTTAGATAAAAATCACATGTATTTCCAGGAATGGTTTAAGTACTTGTGATTTTTTTTTATAGGATAGTATGAGTTGAAAGTATACTACGAAAGCCCCAGTCCTGCAATTAGATCAAGGTAAACAGATCCCATGTGGAGCCCTGTGGTAGATCAGGGACTAGCACTGCTCCAGCTGCCTAAATTAACTCTGCTTCATCTTTGTCGTCATAAACGTTGGGGAAAGCCATGGCATTATGGGAACAATATCATGTCCATGGAAATCATAGCAGAAATTAGGAAAAGTCATGTGTTTTGAAATAAACGGAACCATCACTGCAGAATTAGGTTTCTACAGATTTTTCTTGCTGGTTTGCTTTAGGTATGAAGCTAGTGCCCCTTTCCCTCTCCCATTCTTTGATTTCTTTTATGTAACACACATTCTCACATCTTGGGGACACCGTCCTGCTGCCCCTTTTTAGCTTATCCTGCTCATCCAGCATTGGCATAATAGTTTTGTTCTTGGGCTCTCCATTGCTAGTCCTCAAGAATCTAGTGCTTTGTATCCCTGCAGTGTTGTTACTGATCTCATCTGCCCCTTCGGATGGGCTCTTCTCCTAAGAGCCAGTGAAGTCTGTACCCCCACTGACTCAGCCATTCACTCAGTCACTTGTGGATTCATTCACTTGACTGACCATTTATTCACTCATGCAAAAAGTATGGAGATTTATTTCAGAAAGCTGTTAAAGTGATGCATTCCGTAACTCTCACGACAGCTGGGACACATCCGCAGCTTTGTGTTGTGGTTGCTTTTCCTATTGTGGGCCAGATTATACCGCTGAGGCATATCCCTGAATAAGGAGCAGTGCAGAGAAAGACTGCCCCAGGACAACCACGAGGAGGCACTACACACCATGTCACTCAGAGATCCTGGTTACTGCAGCTCCAAGGCCACCCCTAAGGAAGTGACAGTGTGTGCTCCCTCCACAGCCAGCTAGCTTCACTGACTGGATGTGACCCTACCTCCTTCTTACTCCTCCCTGCTCCCTGCAAGGATCCTAGTCCTAGCAGCCTTTGTTCCTAATCGAGCTTGGGCTGTAACTGTTTTTACATCCTGTACTGGGAACAGGTGGTATGGAGGGAAATGTTCCATGCACTCATTCTGCCTCCCCCCCTCCCTTTGTTCACCTGTGGTATATGTTTAAGGACTATGACTTGAGCGTTAAATACCCAAACTGATTTCTAGCCACCCCCTACCCCAAACGTCAGCAGCGTTAAACCCCATTTTAAAAAAATGTCTCGCTGGCTGTCTCCAATCTTGCCTGGGCTGTTGGTGGATGATGCTGCCCACTGACTAATCGGAAGGCCCATAGCTCCAATTATTTATGCTGCCTATCAACTTCCTTGCCAAAAAAACATTAATGAAACCAAAAGCTTTCAACTGGCCAGTGGGCATTCAGCACCAGCCTGGCAATGACTCTGCAGCTCCTGTTGCTGCCAGAGTCCCTTCCTCTGTCCTGCACTGGAAGGTAAATACTGGTGTATAAAAAACTAGTGTAGGCCCTGAGCACAGCATCATTCCAGAACATAAAACTATAATGCATGACAACTTACTTAGATAGGAAGGTATTTTAAGTATTTTTAGATCCTTGGAGAAATTCCATTACATGAAACTTAAACCATGCCATCCCTACATGTTTTTTTTTTCCTCTCTCTCTCTCACACACACACCCCACAAAAATTTTGAGCACAGGGAGGAGTGATGTATTATGAATACAGGGATTTTCAAACCAGCCTCAGATATTTAGCCACCCATCTCCCCGAGGGTTTGTGAAGCTGGAGTGGCTCATGAATGCGAGTGCCAACCTCAGGGCAGACTGTTAAAAACCAGGACACAAACCCCAAATTGGTTGTGTGTTCTATAATTAGATATCACCAACCAAGTGTCAAGTGTGACTTCTTAAGCACTATAACAGCCTTGAGCTGGAGTCACAGACAGTCCCCGTGAACATTTCCTGGCAAGCCTGGCTTTGTGACAGATGGTCCCTTACACCAAAAATCACAACAATATTCAGGTTACTCCCAGTGCCAAAGGACCAGTCACTGATCCCAGGTCAATGGTACCTTAGATACCTCCCCAAAGGTAATGCTTGTAACCAACCCTATAATAAAGAAAATAAAGATTTATTAAATAGGAAAAAGAAGTAAGAGTTATTTACAGGGTTAAAGCAGGTAAACATACACACACAAATGAGTCACAGTCATAGGTTTCAAAAAGTAATAGAAGCTACTGTAATGTGCAAGCTCTGTATGTTCTTTATGGCTAACCCAAGCTAAACAGCTTGGGGATCCCTTGCTTATGCTTAGAAATATTGCCCTCTCCAAATTCCAAGAAGCATAGTGATACAGAACCTTCTGGTCAGGGATTTTTATTCCCTTCTCCCAGAGTTCAAACAGTAGTGGGATGAGGATTTGTACACTTCCTCTCTTCCCGGGTGTGGAGAGAGCAATCAATAAAGTCTTTTCTCCGCTGGTCTTCTGTGGGCCTTCTTTTGTTGGGCAGGAGATGACACCCATTGTGGTGAACTAGTATTGCTTGGTAATGTTTCTCTCCTGACTCGGGGGGGAGGGTTCCAGTTCATAGAAAACACTACAATAGTTACAAAGCAAACACTTAAATATTACCGTACAACATGGGGTACAGATATTGTAAGTGAGATTAATACATATAGCAATTCACAAGCATTTCATACAGTCCAAACACTAAACATCTCTATAAATCTAATACCTATTTTAACAGTACTAACACACAGGTGAGCCAGATTAGTTTCCAGATATGCATTTGTCAGTGTTCAGTGAGGCCTGGGGGCCTTGACATGACTTGACACCTAGTCTGCCAGTTTGTTCTGAAAATCCCAGCTGAAATTGTTGTTATGCTTGTGCAGAGGCAAAATAATGGATTCTTCCATGTACAAGCAATAGTTATTAGATAAGAGTTCCCTGTTGTAAAATCCAGCTATCTGCACCAATCATCATCTCTGGGCACATATCCCAGAGGTTAAAACACACAAAGTAAAACAGCAAAATATAATATATATAAGAACAGCTTCCCACTTCCTCCTCAAACGCCTGAGAACAAAGAAACATTCTGACCTTAGTGACTGCATTCTGCTTGCCTGAATTTCAACTGAACTTTCCATTCGTGACAGGATTCTTCTTCACTAACTGTTTTGTGATGTTGCTGTGCCCTATTATCAGGCTGAAGATTCTCCCTCTGATGTGGCAAATAAGCTTATTTTGATGGGAAGGTAGATTGGAATGCGGGATCCTTTAGGCGCTATATTGGTGTTATAAATTGCTGTCAATAGTCAGGAACACATACTGGAATAAGCCCTATACATTAGAGGACAGGCAGGTTAAACTCTTACTTTTGGCTCTGGACCAGCCAGACTTGCCATGGTTTAGGGGAGTTGAAAGATCACCACATCCACTCCACTGTGGGATTCGCAACTTTTCTGGGATTGGGTGGCTAAGGTCTCCTTCAGCCAAGCTTCCCACCATTTGGCAACACTCGAAGGATTCTGGTCCCTCACAGGAGCCACAGAGGCCACCACCAAGGGTGGTATTAATCTTTATGGAGTAACCATAAAAGTGGGACCTCGCAAGTAGCTAAGTCTGGCTGCCCTCCCAAGGCTGAATTAAGGCATAGGCTCTATAGGCCCATGCATAGGGACCAGATCCTCAAGCCATCTGATTGGGTCAGAATCACAGCTCTTGTTTTGTTTTTTTTAAAACAGTTTCCAGGCCTCAGGCTTGTGAAGAAAACCCTGAAAACATGCAACAAATTTAACAGTGCTGTGGTCCTGCAGATAGCCTGACAATTGCTCTCAGGGGTGAGAGCTTCCCATTCAGCTTCATAGGTTCTGAACTCCAATATCCGCAGCTCTGGGAGTGCTGCCAACACCACCCAACAGAGAATGAGGTGTGCCCAGAACATGTGTGGCAGGGCTGTGGCCTGACCCCCCTGTCCAGCTACACCCTGGAGCCTGGGAGTAACCAGCTTCCAACTCTGTCTTTCTAGAGGCCAGAGGGGACACCTGCTGTCACCCCTGCTGCTCCTCCTGGAGGGAGGAAGAGGGCCTCATGCTACTGCTCTTGCCTCTATGGGAGGGAAGGGGGCCACCTACCACCCTCATTCAAAATGTACCACGAAAACTGAGCCGCAGGGACTGCGGTATCATGATGTGCTTAGGACCCAGGATTGCCTCAATTTAGCCCAAATAAAAATGACCTGTGGGATGGGTAGGTGTCCTGAAGTGGGAGAGCAAATGTCTCCTTGATCTCCAGTAGGGCAATTTTTCCCAGATAGAGGCTGCGCCTTCTCCATTTGACTATTCCATTTCTGAGCTGGTGGTAATCTCAGCTCAGCTGCGTGGTCTCCTTTAAATTCCTCTACACCATACAGGGAATCTCCCTCGGCCCCTCTTCCCAACCCCTGCAACAGAGTTGTGATGGCTCTGTGCCTGCAGTGCCTCCTATCCCCAAGAGCATAAGGGAGTGGGTTCCTGCACGCCATCCCCTGAGCAAGGGGAGAGGTTTCGGGACAGAGAATAGCCACACGTGTGCCTTCCCTCAATCAGAGTTTTGGTTGTACTGTTCATCTGTGGAATCAAACTGGGTCCCAGGTCTCTACAGGCAGTTCCATGCCACACAGCAAATCAACATCCAGATTTGGGCCACTGAGTATAACTGGCATGGGGAAAGGCTGCTTGCAGTGATACCCTGGGGGTAGTTTTGAGTAGCAGTTTAGAACTTGGTTACAATTTTCAGACCAGTTATGATAAGGGCAGAGGATGATTCGTGCAGTTATTTCCGAGGAGGCGTGTAGAAGTTCCAGAACTGAGTTATTTGCATTGAGACCCAGTGCTCTGCTACAGCAACACAAAGGGACTCCAAAGCCGCCTGTATTACAGAAAAAGACGCCAAGAAAACAAAACAAAATAAAAAAAGCATCGACCCCTCTGATTTGCAGCTGCTGTGGAAACCAGCCCCACAGCCAGTCTCTCTGGACTTGGCAAGCAGTGGGGCTGTCTGCTCCACTGCTAACCTATTTTCAATGCCAGCACCCTCTACTTTAACTGTCAAGTGTAGTTTTCCCCTGCATTGAAAACAGCTATTTGCCCACCAAGTAAGCTCTGAAGCTTGTCTGATGAGCCATTATAGACAACAAAGGGGAACATTTAAAATAATTTTGCTTCTTTCGTTTCTTGAAAGGGTTGTCGGCAAACCAAATCCTCTAACTGAATACTCCCCGTTTGGGTAAATTAAATATAGGTGGACAGAACTCTAGAAGGAGCACTGCACCTCAGGTCAATAAAGAGCAGCCTCTTGGTTATATTTGGAACTCCTCTGAAACCCAAAGGAATCCGCTGTGACAATACTTTTCACTCTTTAAAGTCTCTCTTCACCAGCAGCCTAAAACACTCCTCTTTCATTATGCAAAAAGATAATAAAGGCCCAGTCATTCGCAGATGCTTGTTTTATGCAGTTTAAGGCAATGTCCTCTCTATTTTAATGGAACTGTCCAAAACTTGTTGAGTTTCCTTCTTTGGGGAAATGGTGCAGTAGACCAGGGCATTTTTGCAATGTGAAATTTCACAGTTTTATAAATGTTGTTGTTTTAGAAGCATTCTTTTACAGAAAAGCCCAGAAGCCCTGCTTTTTATTATGACAGACTTGTATAACTACACTAGAGAAAGGGGCGGGGTTTTCTCAGTGGTGTAGCCAGATGGAGGGAAGAAGGGGAGCGATCCCCAAAAAAGTCGCCACCCACCGAAGAACCGGAGCGCCACTGGGTGAGTAAAAATTAAAAAGGTGCCAAGAAATTTAAAAGGTGCCACTTGTGCTCAGTGAGAGAGCAGCCGCTGCCCTGCTCCAACCCTAGCTACGCTACTGAGTTTTCTATCTTCATAGATTCACCAGTTTTGCTTCAGGTGTGAAAATTTTTAACAGGCAGACTCCACAGCTCTGTCCCTTCCAGTAGAATGGCATCAGTCTGAGGAAAGAGGAGCACTGTATAGTGAAGTCTAAATATCTTTATTAATTGAGGTTTGGAAATATAGGCTACAATTCTGCAAGAAATGCACACGGGCTGCGATCCCTTTACACACATGCAACTGTAACACCAACAGACCCCGGTCATCAGTGGGCAGGATCAAACCTGGGATCTCTGGAGCTAAATGCATGAGCCTCTACTGCATAAGCTAAAAGCCATGTGCCTGTTAGCTACAGCTGAAGAGCAGACTTAGACTCATAGACTTTAAGGTCAGAAGGGACCATTATGATCATCTAATCTCACCTCCTGCACAATGCAGGCCACAGAATCTCACTCACCCACTCCTGTAACAAACTATGTCTGAGTTATTGAAGTCCTCAAATCATGATTTGAAGACCTCAAGCTGCCGAGAATCCTCCAGCAAGTGACTCGTGCCCCATGCTGCAGAGGAAGGCAAAAAACCTCCAGGGCCTCTGCCAATCTGCCCTGGAGGAAAATTCCTTCCCGACCCCAAATATGGCGATCAGCTAAACCCTGAGCATGTGGGCAAGACTCACCAGCGAGCACCCAGGGAAGAATTCTCTGTAGTAACTCAGATGCCACCCCATCTAACATCTCTTTCTCGATCTCTCTTTCTAAGTAGTCTCAGTGCCACTAGCTGGGACAGAACACCCCCAGAAGGTGTGTGGGTTACCCAACTCCACTGAAATCAGTGAGGCCCTGTGCAGATACGAGGGCCTGCCTATCTGCATTTCTTTCCAGGATGAGAACAACGTGCTTCCATTTTGGAAGTGGCTGGTGTAGTTTAAGTTGTCTGCCTCATGTTACAGTGAATGGAAGTTACCAGGCTAAACCTATGAACTGCACACTTACTCCAGCATAGACAGATCTAATCTTTTTGGTTTACTGACTACACTGAGCTAGTAACAGAGTGTGGGACCCTGTGAACCAACTCCTTTTATCACAAGCTAGAAGTCATACCAGGGATGAATTTGGCTCACCACATCCATTCACAACTACTGAAGTGGGGGGGGAGGTTTCCAGAATTTTATATTCCCTTGGCAATAGCCCAGATTCACTGTTGGATTTGATGCTGTGTAGATTGGTAAAAGGAACCTAGAGAACCTATTTGGCTCAAGTCTACGTTCTAACATAGCCTTTCTGTCCATATAAACATTATGTAATAAATCCATATTGTAAATAGCTATGAGATCCTGAAGTGCTTATACCAATTCTGATTAGCCATACTGTCAACAGGATTCTGTGGATCTGTATCATTTAATGACTTGTACCTTTTCCAGGTGGCCATGTTCAGTATTTCACTTACTACAATAGTGCTGAGAAGCACCAGTCAACACAAGTGTTAAGTACGACATAAATGCATAAAATGATGCAGTCACTGCCCTGAGATATTTACAGCCTTCCAGTACCTCACATTAGCATTACATTTAATACAACAACAACAAAAAAGGCAAGAAAGTTCCTGTATGCTCAGACACAAAATTCATCCTAGGTAGATTAGATAGCACCGATATCTGGCTGCCTTCTACCATAATAGGAAGGCTTTGGATGGAGGTATATAAATATAAGTTGCTTACAAGGAATGAAGCCAGTAAGCTGATAAATGGGGATAAAATACACAGCACCGTATGTTGTATTTGGTTACTTGTGCTTTCATTTCCCTCCAAAAGGAAAGAGCTTATAAAGTTATGATGAAAGCAAACCTCTTTCCTTGAATAAAACATTGTTTCCTTGGTTTGTTTGTTCATCTTAGGTTCTTGTGAAATTGGCTGGGCTTACTACTGCACCGGAGGAGGAGCAGCTGCCGCTATGTTAATCTGCACTTGGTTGGCCTGCTTCTCTGGCAAGAAACAGAAACAGTACCCTTACTGAGGCTGGCGGCCTGAAAGTCCAGTTTAGAGAATGAATGAGCTTCGAGAGGCAGAAGTGACTTACAGATGACTTCTTCTGAAAAAAGTGCTTTAGCTCCTAACTGCAGAACAGTCAGTATGAAATGAGAATGGACGTGGTCAAGGATGTGAGGTGACACTGTGAATTGTGGGGAGGATGGGGAGTCTGGAAAGCTGGACCAAACTCTGCAAATCTTGGAAGGCATGGACAGTTCTTGCTTGACAGAATATATTTCTGGTCTGTTTGGAAGAATACAATTTTACGAGCAAGGAATGCTCCCCTTTGGTAAATTGTGACCGTATAGGCGTACCAATAAATTGAAGGACTCATAAAAATAATGTTTGGGTTAGGATATACTCTTCCAAAATTCCCCTTAAGCACAACACTCCTGAAAGTGTGCGTGCACACACACATATATATACATACACACACGTATAGAACATGGCACAGAACAAATAAAATGCAAACTTATTGGTGCATTTTTTTCCTTTCTTTTATTCATTTGATGATTTAAAATTCAACGTTATACCACTTTTTAAACTACACATGAAACCTAATAAATGGACCAATAAGCCACTTTAACAATATTTTGTATATTCTCTCTACTCTTTTCCCCAAAACATTTATTCACTGCTTATTCAGCCCTATAGAATTTTTATTTAGCTTCTGTGTTTTCAGCATTATTACAAAAATGCAACATTTTACTCAGCATATTTAGGGGCTTTGCCTATAGTACTATTATGAAGGGCAGTAAATGGACATCTTTCAGTCCAGGGAGAATTCCACTCATGGTACTGTAGGATATTGTTGGTTACATAAGACTAATGGGAAACGTCTTCCAGATATAGATTTTGTCATTGTTACGTTTAGCTCGTTGTTGTATTGTACTGTACCATGTTTATTATTTCAATATTCATTTTTGTAAAAAAATATATAAATGTGCTATTATGTTTGTATTTGAAAATCTCTGTAAATAAATTTTTCTCTGACCAGTACTGGAAATGCATTATAGTGTCATTGGATGAATCAGTTCATTTCTTAGATCTCCATAAAAATGTCTTGCAAATAATCACATCTTTCATACGCCTCTTGGGTACATTCTGCCCCTAATGTACACACAATTTAACTCCCATCAGAACCTTTCACAGTTATAGAACACCTTTCCTTCAAAAGGATCATTAACCTGGCAGACTGATATGCAACCTATTCACAAGTGACTTCATCAGTCTTTGGGCTGAAATAGCAACAATTGACAGACTTAGCTGCCCTACACATTTCAGAACAGGAAGTGGAGGATAGTTGATCCAAGCAAAAATGAAATTGCCAGTCTCAGCTAGGCAGAATGCAGTTTTGGAAGGTCATGGTCATGTGAATAAATCAAAAGACTGAGTGTCTGAACACCTGGGTTCTAATACCTGGCTTTGCCACTGACTTGCATTGTGACTGTGGGCCTGTCACTTATCCTCTCTGTGCTTTAGTTGCCCTATCTACAACATGGGGAGAATAATACCCATGATGTATATATGTGAAATATTATTTTATTTATTACAAATGATTACCCAAGCTCGATTTTTGCCAGGATACCAGAGCTAACACCTTGCAGATATGAAAAATGCTGCATGATCACCAGTGGAGAAAGGATCTTGGTTTTGCATGTCATTTGAAAAACAAAGCATCAGATTATGCCCTCATTATTCCAGATTTACTCCGGTTTGATTCCACTGATATCAGTTGAGTTACTTCAGCTGTATACTAGTATAACTGAGCAGAATTTAGCCAAGAGCCTCCAACAGCAGTGTCCCTCTAACACCATGCTGGTGTTATGCAGACATCAAGGTGGAAATCCTAGCTCCATTGATGTCAGTGGATGTTTTGCCATTAACTTCAATGGGCTAGGATTTTACCTCGAGTGTAGAAGAGATCTCATAATTTGAATACTCTTTAGAAATGTGGTTGCTTTCTAAACTATAATTATTCATATTGCAATAGTGCCTAAAGGCCCTGTCTGAGATTTGGGCCCCATCTGTGCTAGGTACTGAACAAAAACCTAGTAAAAACCAGTTCTTTCCCAATTTCAAACAGACAAGACAAGCAAAAAACCTCTCATTTATTTCAAGGAAAGCAGAATGAGCATAGAACGTAATTCAGCATTTCGCAACTGATAAACTTGTATGTTTGTTAATCATAAAATTAACTATTACATTTCAAATGTATTTTTCTGTTCATATATTTCCAGTTTTTTTTAATATATAATTATGTATGCCATGGGTATGATGTTTCTTCTAGTTACCACTTTTTGGCTTAATAACCTCAGAAAATTGTATAGTGGGGCTGTCCAAATAAATTGGACAGAGTTTCAGAGGTGTGGTTGCTGTGGGAATAGTTATGTCAGTTTTGAATGATTAATTCCGATCTTCTCAAACTGATTTGTATTGGGTTTTACTGTACAATGAGTAGTGTTTATCCACTTTACTGTACCATGTGCTGAGAAGAATCTTGTGCCCTGTACTTTCCAGATTAGCCCATAATTGCCATATCATGTTTGACCTCAAGTTTCCATTAAGAACCACATCAGCTATATTGTGGAGACTTAGCACCATATACCGGCCTAGATCCTCACACAGATCTTCCACTGGTATCAATGAGAGTTGTGCACAGAGTGATAGGGCCCTTCATATTTCTGTTTTAGGGTTTTCAGAGCATTACAGTCTCATTACAACATAGAACCAAATTCAGCCCTAGCATACATGTGAAACACTATTGACTTCAGTGGAGTTCCATCCATTCACACTAAGGTTGAATTTGCCTTATAGAGGGGTTGAGTGCAACCTTTTTAACATTAAGGATAAAGAGTCACATCTCCCTATGCGGTGGTGGCTCCCCAGGTCCTTTGCTCCACATGACCTTTAGCAAAGCACTCACTAGGACTTGCCTGCCTCTGCACATCACACTGCCACTGAAACTATGTTCTGGGGCTCCCTCTTAAACAGCAGCATGATTTACAAAGTTCCAGAGACTTGATTATGAAAATGTGAGTACTCTTCTTCTAAGTGTAAGGAACCTTGCACGTCCCCATACTCTTGGACTTCTTGTGGTTTGCATCATAGGGACTTCTGACATTTGTTAGATCATTCTATGGGTTGGTGTGACTTACCACAGCAAGCTGAAAATATAAAAGTATTCCAGGGTCAAAATTAGCTTTTTGGAATTGTGCAATCTAATTACGGTATGACTGAGTTCATTCAAATTAGCTTGCACTTTTTGTTTTATTTGGAGTTGACTAAAACAGCAGTTTTGAATTCTCTAGTCAATGATGCATGCTGCACCGGCTCTGTCACTGGTTATTATATAACTTTCAGCTGCTGAGACATGAATAAACCAACCCCAGTTTAATTAGGTTTGCCTGTATTCATATGTTTTGGTTTTGGCATCCATTAAGTATTATAATATAAATGCTGTTTGTTGTTTATGACCAAGGGACTTCTTGATGCTGACAGGAAGAGGGCAATATAGGGTTACAAGGATCCATTGCATCTGGTATCTACATACTAGTTCACCAAGCATGTTATATAAGGTCTCTGTCAGAAGCCTGTGTCACACGGATCATCATAATTGTGAAATTTATGTACGGATAATATGTTAGGAGTTATGTATGTATACTGAAAATTACATTCCTATAGTCTGTGAATTGGGACCCATCACCAGAAGTTGATAAACATCTTCTGCCTGAAAGAAACTGGTTTATCTATCGGTCTGTCTCCATGTAAATTGAATATTGTATACTTTACAATGAATGCCTATTTATAGTCTGAGCAAAATTATAATCAAGACCAGCTGACTGCTCTTGCCAAAGTGTTAGGCCTCAGCCAAGCACTGACAAATTCGTTGCTGGAAACCAGTCTGGTTCACCTGTGTGTTAACAAGATTACAATGGTATTGGACTTATAACACTGCGTTTAGTGTTTAGACTTTATGAAATGCTTGTAAATTGCTGCATGCATTAATCTCACTTATAACAACTTTATCACATGCTGTAAGGCAATATGTAAGTCTTTGCTTTATGACTGTAAAAAATGTTTGCTCTGAAACTATGAACCTAGTCAGGAGGGATCATTGCCTAACTGCCAAGAAGGCTACCAAAACTAAATGGGCCATTGTGGGACATCACAATACAAAGACTTCGTTAATTTCCCCTTCACACTCATGAAGAGGCTACGTGCAAAAGGGCTCATCCCGTCAGCTTGATTTCTGGAAGAAGGAAATAAAAATAGCTGACAAGAAAATGTCACCTCTTTTTTGTTGTTTGGACTCTCACAGGGCTGGAGCTATGAAACAGAAGCAGAATGCCCCAGAGTCAACCTGGTGTAGCCCTAAAAGACATTCAGAGCTGACAAATTACTGCAACTCTTCCATTTTTTAAAACCATAGACTAACTCAGTTGTGTGTTTGTGCTTGCCTGATTTAATCATGTAATCACTCTTTCATTTATTTTTCCTAGTTGATACAGCTTTAGTTAGTTTATTATAGGACTGGCTATAAGCACTGTTTTTGATGAGAGATCCAAGGTGCAAGTTGACGTGAGGTAAGTGACTAGTCTCTTGGGTCTGGGAGCAACCTGAATATTTTGTGATCTTTTGTGTATAGCAACCAACTATCACTAAATCCAGCTTTTCTGGGTGGCAACATAGACTGGAACGCACAAGGGGACTGTCTGTGAATCTATGGTAAGACCGTTACAGTGCTTCAGGAGTTCACATTTGTTTCTGGGTTGGTGACTTCTAATTATAGAATACACAAGCAGTTTCGGGTCTCTGCCCTGTTTCCTGACAGATGGACACTCACAATTGTGAAGCACTCCAGACAGCGTGATTCTCCAGAGGAGATCTAGGACAGGAAAACACAAGCAGCAGGGATTATTATGTTTGCAAGAGAAGACAATGGATTTTTGGACTATAACTGTAGGGACACAGACAAACTCAGGATTTTTCCACTGAAGAGGCAAGAAGACAATGGGACTTGTCTTGTGAATGGAAGATCACAGCCAGGCCTAGGTGTAATATTCTGGAAGGATTTGGGGTGAACTTTTGGTCTATATGACATGACAGTGTCTCGGCAGGAAAGTTTAGTATGCATGTTGTGATTTTATTTTATATGCAACCCTTTGATTCCAATATTTCTACTTGCCATGATTTGAATTTCTGTTCTTTGTTAAATAAACTGATACTTGCTTTCTCCATAAGCAAATCTAAGTGCCACGCATTAACCAGAGCTGTGATCTACAGTGTGACCAGTAAGCTGTAGTGGGAACAAAGGATCTGGGAATTCTGTGAGTGTCCAGTGGACCAGGGGCTGGGCACTACAGGGAGATGCTCAGAGGACTGAAGGATTGGAGTGTATCTGTAATTAACCTGTAAAGAGAGAGCAGGGCTTGCAGAGGCCTGGAAGGCATTTCTTGCGTTGACAGAGGCTGGTGGAATTGGAGAGCTGACCCACAGCAAGCACAGACAAGGTTTCCTCATGCTAAGGGCAGGTGGGAGTGAGGTGCCTGCATTCCTATCACATAGTTACACACTGAGGTCCTGCTAACCAGCTTATCTGAGTTCATAGTCTGAGAACTCAGTGCAACAAACTTTGCTTTGAATTTAACAGTTTTAAATGTACATTAGATATTTATGGAAAACATACTTGAAAGGCATTTGTGTAAATGGTTACAATATTTATCCTGATGAATTTCCTATTTAGATTTTTTGGGGGGAGGGAGGGTCTCTATTATGGGATCAATCTTGCAGCCATTATTCAAGCAAAATTTCCATTGACTTGAGTCAAGATTGATGGATCAGCCCCTATTTTTGTGTTTTGAAAGTTTTGTTACAGAAGAATCTACATATGAAACATGTTTTAGGAAAGTCCATTTTGATTATGTGCCACATTGTGTCCTGAGACCACAACACTGTCTATGGTTCAGGGCACCTCCATAACAGAAGGACACCAACAAGATAAACCAGAGGCTGTAATACTTTGGTCTAATTTCAGTGATTGGGTTTAGCCTGTGGATGCGTGTGGTGTTGGTGGCTTGTGATGTACAGGAGTCAAACCAGATGATCTGGTGATCCCATCTGCCCTTGAACTCTGTGGGTACCAAAATCAACAAAGGAGCTAAATATGTATAGCTTAGCTCATTATGGTTTTGGTGAACCCCAGCCAAGATCAGCAAAAGTTTGACAAACCTGAGACTTGATTGCTCATCCATTTGGGAAGACTGAGAACTAGAGATGGTCAAATAAAGGGACCTTTATCACAAAAAGTTTTAATCCACTTGACTAAGAACTCAGGGTGGGATTCACAAAGATATTTAGGTACCTAACTCCCACTGAAATCAATGGGAGTAAGGCATCTAAATATCTTTGTGAATCCCACCCTCAGTGCTTGTCTGAGAACCCCTTCTCTCCACATTTTCGTTGCTATTCATCTCCTATCCAGAAGATTCTAGCACCTCACCCCTCAATGAACCTTAGCAGAGGTAAGAAGGAGGAATCTCAGAGTTTGTTGGGCTGATAAGACAGAGACTTGATGGTTTAGGGAAGGCTCAACCGTGAGGGTTCTCCTTGGAGATTCAAGTTCAATAAACTCCAGCCTTCAGGTGTTGATTCATTTCTTTCCCTGGGAAACAACAATCCAGGGTTCAGTTCACCAGCTGCTTCATGAAGTGAGCCTGTTATACTTGCACAATCCTAACAAACATGAGAGAGAAAAAGAACATGATTTTGGGGCTACATGGATGAGGAAAAGGGATACTTAAGCCTTTGTTAAACGTTAAGAATTGTCTCCTGAGGGAAGCAGTGGAAGCTGCATCCCTTAGTCATTTAAAGCTGGAATGGACAAAGCACTGTGCTGTCTGGAACAATCCTGTTTGTCATAATTAGCTACCTGTAATTTTTATGGTTTCATGATAATTGTCATCTACTGTAAGTCTCCATTCTGGCATGCTAATTATGCAGGGACCTACTGTTGACTAAAACATAGCTTTTAAATTGTTTGTATGTATTTGTTAAATGAAAATTTGAATAAACATTATGTAGGTTACGTCTGGAAAAAAAACCCTGAAGACATAGATCCATAGAAAAACCTTTTAAAATCTTGGACTACCGAAGAAAGGGAAAGAGTTCTTTATAACGCTTAATCCTCAATTGGTTCTCTTTTCCCTCCCTAGGTACTGCATAGAAGTCACTTGCCACTACAATTTACATATCATTCTAGAGCTGAAAATGCTCCATTGTAAATACCAAATTGTATGACAGACAGACAATCTACGTGTCAACATAATCATTAGCTCTCCCACACATACTTAACCTCTGAGAGTCACAATGGTGAAATTAGATATAAATGCAAAAAGCCCATGATATTTTAATGTTACCCTTTCAGCAGAGAGGATATAAAAGATATGATTTCTAGTAGGCATTATGCATTTTTAATATTATTATTTTATTATTCAAATGATGCTGGATCAGGGAGAATAAGGAAGAGTTTGAGACAAGTAGTTTAAAGATATAACCATCTGAGGAGGTGGGATGGTTAATACATTAACCCCAAATACAGGGGCCCAGTCCCATGCTCCTTACTGAGGAAGAGTATCCCATTAAAATCAATAGGAAGTTTTAGAGGAGTAAAGACTGCAGGATCAGACCCTGTTTCAGAGAAAACTTTTCAGGACATTTCATGACACTGGAGGTATCTAGTGGGGATATAGCTATGTTAAGAACACCCCCACATTAAGTTCACACATCCAATCTAACACTTTAAAGCAACAAGATGGGTGAGGGCAGTATCATTTATTGGACTAGCTTTTGTGGGAGAGAGAGGCACAGAGCCACGCTCAGTACCTTTCCCAGAACCTGAAAAAGAGCTTTGTGTAGCTCGGAAGCTTCTCTCTCTCACCAACAAAGTTGGTCCAATAAAATATATAACTCACCCACCTTGTCTATCTGATATCCTGGGACCAACATGACTACATCAACACTGCACACTTTAAAGCAAGTAATTACAAGGGAAATGATCATTCTAATGTGGGACACATGGAGCCTATTAGAAGTTAAAAGATGTGCCATCTACATGAGTGTTTTAGGCCCAGACCCATTGAAATCAATGGATATTAGATCCCTAAATACCTTTGAGGATCTGGGGCTTAGGCACTTTTGAAAATCTCACTAGGCACTTATCTGCATCCTTTGGCGCCTCAGTACCTTCAAAAATCTGAACTTAAGGCTCCACAGGTGTTAGAGCTCAGTTTGACCCTATCCACAGTGGCCCAATAAAACCATTTTAGTAACACTGTGTAGCCATCCAAGTGTTTAATTATGCTTAAGAATGTTGTGAAACAACGGCTCGTTGTCCTGGGTCGACGGGGTCACGCCATGGAAGAATTTTGGTCCAACCAATCATTAAAGAAATACACTTAGCAACACAAGAGGGCTCTTGCTTAAAAAAAAAAAAAAAAAAAAAAGTCTGAAGTGTATGGCACAACAGTCTCTCAGAATTATAGGCTAGTCTATTTAAATATCCTTCCAACCCCTTCAGACCAGACTTTTACTCTGGTTACAAAGTCTCAATCAGGATTCCCAGATGTAACCACTCATATATGATGAGCCCATTGCAAATACAGTAGCTCGAAAATGGAAAGTGAGTTGTTCACATAAGTACTATGTTGTGCATTGAGACTCCCATTGACTTCAGTGGGCTTTGGATAAGATCTTAAGCACCTAATCCAATTCCAGTTGGAGCAAATGGCAAAACTCCCAATGACCTAAATTGAAATTGGATCAGGCCTTAATTCAACAAGAGAAATGCTATAAATATCTTATATCCTACATTGTGCTGTATCATGATTAATCTTCCAGTATTCATTTCTATAGGAAAAATATATTATATATACATACATCTATAAAATATCTCAAAATATCTCTTTTAGTCTATGTATCCATCCAGTCAACTCTATAAACAATATGTCATCTGAAAATAAACATTAAAAGATGACACAAAGTCAAAAGATATGACATAATATTGCAAACAGGTATTAATTTGGGGATCATATTTTCACTTATGAATGCAAATTAAGAATGTATTATTATAAACCACTTTAAAATGTTTTGTATTCATTTTACAACCAGTACAAGCAGGTGGAGTTGGTAAGAGAGTACACTTTTTGCAGTGCAGCCCAGTTTGTGATTCAATAATAAATCCTTATCTTGCTCATTCCAGAGGGAAAAAGTGAAACATGCATTAATTAAAATAATGAGCAATTGTACAAAAAATAAAGTAGAATGTGCAGAGTGATGGAAGGTTTCATTTCTAAATAATCAGAGGGGTAACCGTGTTAGTCTGGATCTGTAAAAGCAGCAAAGAGTCCTGTGGCAATTTCTAGACTAACAGACAGATTGGAGCATGAGCTTTCGTGGGTGAATACCCATTTCATCAGATGTGTGTGTCATTGGGAGAGGGAAAGTGTGGTAGGATTTGTGGTGTTTTTTTTTCTTTTGTTTTGCTTACAAAAAGAACAGAAATTAATAGCAGTGCTGGAGATGCAGTAAGTGTGTATGCTAGTGTAATCGGGGATTTGGGGGAATGACAATGAAGTCTAGTGGCTGAGAATAAGAACTGGGAGTCAGGACTTCTAGATTCTATTCCTAGCTCTGTCCCTAACTTACTGTGTAAGTAATCTAAATCTCTGTGCCCCAGATTAGTTTTGCGGAAAATGGATCAAACAATAAACAGTCTTTTAAACAGTATCTGTACAATGGGGTCCGGGTCCACGACTTAGGCCCCTAGGTACTACCACAGTACAAAAGAATAAATAATGATAATATTTACCACACAGGAATGAAGCGAGGTTTAAAGGATCTTTGTTAGCTATTGTGACAGACCCAGGCCAGTGTGGTACAGGAGTCTGGTAGAGGGCAAATATACTGGTCACTGGCTGAGTAGTTTTCTGTTCCCTGAGTGACTAGAGCAGGGGCTGCACTAGAGTAATCAGGAACCTGCTAGAATCAATTAAGGCAGACAGGCTGGTTAGAACACCTGCAGCCAATCAAGGCAGGCTAATCAGGGCACCTGTGTTTAAAAAGGAGCTCACTCCAGTCGGGGGGGGAGGAGCTAGAGGAGAGGAAGTGTGTGTGAGGAGCTGGGAGCAAGAGGCACAAGGAGCTAAGAGTAAGAGGCTGTGCTGCTGGAGGACTACGGAGTACAAGCATTATCAGACACCAGGAGGAAGGTCCTGTGGTGAGGATAAAGAGGTGTTTGGAGGAGGCCCTAGGGAAGTAGCCCAGGGAGTTGTAGCTGTCATGCAGCTGTTACAGGAGGCACTGTAGACAGCTGCAATCCACAGGGCCCTGGGCTGGAACCTGGAGTAGAGGACGGGTCTGGGTTCCCCCCAAACCTCGCAACTCCTGATCAGACACAGGAGGAGTTGACCCAGACTGTGGGTTCCACCAGAGGGGAAGATCACTGAGGTGAGCAAATCCGCCAATAAGCGCAGGACCCCCCAAGGTAGAGGAGGAACTTTGTCACACTATGTAAAATAATCTCAGTAGGTAAGGAGATATGAAGAGGAAATCTGAGTTGAAAAGCAAGATATAATTAGGATGGCATATTTGAAAGGGTAAAATATTTGCAATTGCTAGGAGATAAGTGACCAGCCAAAGAATTTTGATCAGACATTACAGACTTATTTGTTTTCAAGTAGCTGTCAGCACAACATTTGTCCTCTATGACTCTGGGATTAATATCCAAGAATGGTGCAAGTGAGAGTATTACCACAAATGTGCAGTTTAGAATATTTGCTTTCCTCTTTCTAAAAATCAGCTGTATTTTTGCAAAGAACTTGTGACATCCAGTGCCCTATTTGTTGAATCGCAAGTTTGCATCTCTTACAGATATGCCAGGGACCTCCCTTTTCTATTTCTTTTCATAGACCATTATCTCAATATGAGTAGGATATTTCCCACCATGCTCACTGCCTTTCTGGCTGTTTGTGCCACTGTAAAGTATTTCAGACCATCTGATGCTTGGGCACAGTTTTAAGCTGATCTCTCACTAACAGTTAGAGCTTTTTCCCTCAGGTTATTATTCCTCTTTATTGCACGAGAAAGGTTTCAGCAGTACCTTGCTATAAGTCCAGTGGTTAATAATTGCTATAAAAATCAACTCCCATCATTGCTGATGTGATTGCTATATCAAATTACCTTGTAGTCTATTCAAAGACATTAATACAGTGCTAGTTACTATGAACTGTCTGTTTTCATACCCTGTAAGTTGTAATTTACCAGCAGGGTTTTCAGTGAATGGGACAATATCTGAGTGTGTGTATAAAACTAATACTGTGATACACAGATGTGCAGTGACATTTTTTAAAAACATGCACTGACTTTTTAGAGCTACGCCAAATGACTATTAAACCATCAGCTCCGTGTGTCATTGCCTAGAAGAAGCACTTCATTCTCTCTCTCGGTAGGGAATTCTTTTTCTCAGTGTACTGTAGAATGGTGTCATGGCACCTTAGTCTATAGGCTGTTATGTCTCTGGGTATTGTCAGCATCTGCTACTGTACATTATGGGGCTGTTCTCTGGCACAATTAAACTCGCCAGGGGAATTCTGGTGCAATCTTAGCTAATAGTGTCAGATCACTGAGGCAGAAATATTCAGGAACTTGTTTTTGTTCTGTCTCTAGCCAGTAGGATAGCTGTGCACAACTTACAACCATTAAGCAAGTCTTAGAGGCAGGGGTTGGAAAGATCAGAGAGAAAATGTAATGACAACTGAAATAGTTGGAAAATTATTGGGGTTTGGTTGAGTAATGAGTTATTTAGAAAAATTAACTCATTTTTTGAAACAAAGCTGTTTTCACTATTAAATAAAGACCCTTTGAATTCAAATTCTCCCTAACACACCTGCTTCAATTCACCCAATGGAAGCAAGACTGAGCCCTTAAATAATGTGTTACTAAGCTCTTTTTGTTCCTAACTGCACTGCAAACATTGCTATTCCTGTGAGAATGAACTTTATCCACTGAAATAAATATTTTGTCCTCTTGCGTGGTGATGGAAAAGGGTCTAATTTCAGGGCTGGATTATTTCAATACAAATGCTTTCTATAAAGGATGCAGTGGACACTGCATCCAGTCAACAGGCCTTTGCCATTGTGAACTACAGTAAATTGAAGATGAATGTGGCTCTCATGGTTGAGAAATCCACTGACTTTCATTGCTGGGAAGCATCAGAACTGGGACAATGCAGATGGACAATTTAAACATTGATGAGCTAAGTGTTACTGTGCTTTTTCAAATGAGCACTACTTTTACATTCCTAAAACAGAACCATTCAGCTTCCCATGCAGCTACATCATTTTTGAATGTTTTAATCCTAGTTTGTGCTATGTTGTGCCATGTGAGTAACTGATCTTTGCTATTAGCAATGCACTGCTTACACTTGGTTGCAGTGCAAAGCACTGTGGGTCTTCAAGATGTTGCTCAAGAGTACAGTGCTAATACCTCAATTGACAGCACACATTTTCTTCTGAGACAGCAGGCTGTGGGTTCAAGTTTGAAGGCTGCAGGCAACATAGCTACTAATACCCAGTTCTGACTTTGCAATGGTGGTTCAGGTAGATGCAGCATTGCTGGAGGAGCTGGGTGAAATCCTGGCCCCACTGAAATCAATGAGAGTTTTGCCATTGACTTCAGTGAGGTCAGGATTTCACCTAACGTCTTTTGGAAGGGACATTTCATGGAAGTCCTTTCTGCCCATTGCTGCTGGCTGCTCACTTAGGAACCTGGGGGCCAGTGGATACCCTCAGGAATGGTAATAGCATAGTGAGGCTTACTCTTCCATGGCACCAGCTCAGCAGTGACTGAACGTCACTGCGATTTGTTAGTTTTCAGTGACTATAGAAAATGAGCCCATCATCTCATTTATGATCCTTGTGGACAAATGTCCACATTACAAAGAAATAACTGGGCACCTTTGATCATCTCAGCAGATGAGCCTAAAAGGGAATGGGCCTTGAGACTGAGCTTCACTTACACCCATAGAGATGAGTTGAGGCACATGGGTGAGAGAGGATCAGGAAGCTTGCTCTGCCATTACCTGTGCTGGGGACGCAGTATGTACTGGTTACTGCTGTCAACTTTTTTGGCTGCTGCAGTTGTCCAAAAGGTTTTGGAACTACTGTACTCAAACCAGAGTCAGTCTGTAGGATACACTCAAAGCACCAGTTTACACACAAAGACAACACTTAGATCAACGTTTAGAAAAAACGCTACTCAGGGAAGGCGCTGACTGTAGAGATCAGCTTGTTGGCTGCAATCTGCATGCCCGCCAACGTGAATGAGAAAGTAATAGCTCATTAAAGAGAAGTGAAATTCCAGCATTTCTCAGGAGTAAAGCTCATGTCAGGTTAATGATATGAGCCATACCCTTTGCCCACAGATGTCATGCTTCAAGTTCCTAAGATGGATCAAAGGCAGAATCTGGCCATGTATGTTTCTTCATGTGTTTTAAATAAAATGAAAGTGAAACAGACGTGTCATGCTGCATGCCTACAGTTAGACTTCATTGTATATCCTTTTCTCCCCAAAATCAAGGAATGATGCCCACTGCCACCAAGATTCTTCTAATGCCTGCAATGCATGAAGCTATTGTTTCTACTATTTTACTGTCTCTTGAGTAATGGAACCTGTGATCAGAAATCCTTTTTGTGGGAAAACAATGTCACCTCCGTTACCTGAAGGATATCATTAATGACTCTCTCATGTTGTCAGTGTTCCATTGTATTGCTTGGCAATCCTGTTGGCTTCTTATTATCACACTGTTACAGGGAAAAGTTAATGTAATGAAATCAGAGAATTGCTGAGCATCTGTTGAACAAATTCTTTTTCTCCTCATGTAAAGGAATTTTAGGGATTTAGCTGTTGACTTTTCCAGGATTATAATGGCCAAGAATCCGGCAGAAGCTCATGAATTTTGCATGGAATAAGTGAACCATCTTTAGGATGACAAATATTGCTGCATTATTATTCCACAGTGTCTAGAGGGATTCTTTTCTGGGACTCGACAGAACCTGAGCCTTCTTTAGCGGGCTTTTGATTACAGACACAGCGTGGGTTCCCTCTTGCTTTCCGTGTCTAATGAGAAAAAGTCAAAGAATTTTCAACTGTCATTTGATGTTAGTTCAGACCTAGCCCCCCTGTAAGCTCCGTAATGCTATGACATTCTACAGCTTTGTGAGACTAGCTTTATGGAGGATCAGCTGCCTCTGGAGAAGCAGCATTCAAAAACAGCAAAGCTGTTGAAGGGACACACTGGAGAGCGCTTGGGATGCAGAGGCAATCTCAGGGAGACAACAAGAAAACTGAATTATTTCACTGCTTTCCATGTTATTCATCTTAGTGACAAAATGCCGCCTTAGTCTCAACTTAGTAACGAGGAGTTCGGTGGCACCTTAACGACTAAGAGATTTATTTTACTTATTTTATTCTGTTAGTCTTTAAGGTGCCACCAGAACCCTCATTGTTTTTGTGGATACAGACTGACACAGCTACCTCTCTGATACTTAACTTCTTAGTAGTCAACATTGTGACTGTATCATCAGTGTGGGAACTGGAAAGAGTTTCTGAAAGGGCAACAAGCAGATGCCACACTGAGTATTGACGTCATGCAAGTCATGATTAATTAAAATAAAGGTGTAAAACAAACAATACCGTGGTATCTTAGAACAGCAGCTCCCAGCCTGGTAATATATCCCTATACTCGTCCTTCTGTCTTTTGTAATCAGTACTCTAGGTTTCCCCTCCTCTCCTTCTTATGATGGATCTTTGTATCTAGTGTATTACTGCTAGTTGCCTCGTCCTCTATTCTGCATACTCTGACTGGCAATAGACTTGGGTCTTTCCAAAGTCCAGTCCTGCCTTCATTGCAGGTCAGAGCATGCAGAGTAAACTAAGAATCTGCAGGCACTTGCTGATACAGCCCTAATCAGTAGCAGCCCATATCAGTACCTAGCAACTACTGCATTTGGGGCTCTATAAATACCTTAGATAGATTAAACAGAGACCTGAGTTTTCTAGAAAGGCAGAATTGCACAAAAAGGTTGAGACCCTTTATCCTATAATACCTAGCTCACCAGTAAATCTCAAGTGCTTTACAAAAGAGCTCATGATCATTTCATAGAGTGGGAAACTGAGGTCCACAGCAGCAAAGTGATTTAGCCACCCCACAGGCCTGTGTGGCAGAGGTGGGACTAGAACTTAGGTCTCCTGAGTTTGAGTCCAGTACTGTACTGTACTTGATAGGCCACACTACCTTTCTATAAGCAAAGCTTCCGATTAGTTGTATCCACTAGAGTGCCTTGTGATAAAGGAGGATATTGATATAATAGGCATCACAGAAACCTGGTAGAGTGAGGACAATCAATGGGACACAATCATTCCAGGGTACAAAATATATCGGAAGGACAGAACAGGTTGCGCGGGGTGGGGAGTGGCACTATATGTGAAAGGAACATGTTCCATAGAAACTATGGATAGTAATAATTACATGCTCTAACAAGAATATAACATTAGGGACCATCTGCCGAGGACAGTGATAGTGACGACGAAATGCTAAGGGAGACTGGAGAGGCTACCAAAATAAAGAATTCAATAATAGTAGGGGATTTCAATTATCCCCATATTGACTAGGAACATGTCACCGCAGGACGAAATGCAGAGACAAAATTTCTTGATACTTTAAATGACTGCTTCTTGGAGCAGCTGCTACAGTGGAACCCACAAGGGGAATCCATTCTCAATTTAGTCTTGAGTGGCGCACAGGATCTGGTCCAAGAGGTAACTATAACAGGACCGCTTGGAAATAGTGACCATAATATAATAACATTTAACATTCCTGTGGTAGAACACCTCAACAGCCAACACTGTGTCATTTAACTTCAGAAAGGGGAACTATGCAAAAATGAAGGGGTTAGTTAAACAGAAATTAAAAGGTACAGTGATTGGAGTGAAATCCCTGCAAGCTGCATGGACACTTTTCAAAGACGCCATAAAAGAGGCCCAACTTCAATGTATACCCCAAATTTAAAAACACAGTAAAAGAACTTAAAAAGAGCTACCGCGGCTTAACAATGATGTAAAAGAAGCAGTGGGAGATAAAAAGGTATCTTTTAAAAATCCTTATGAGGTAAATAGAAAGGAGCATAAACACTGCCAAATTAAGTAAAAAATTTAATAAGAAAAGCCAAAAAGGAGTTTGAAGAACAGCTAGCCAAAAACTCAAAAAGGTAATAACAAAATGTTTTTTAAGTACATCAGAAGCAGGAAGCCTGCTAAACAACCAGTGGGGCCCCTGGATGATCGAGATACAAAAGGAGCACTTAAAGACGATAAAGTCATTGTGGAGAAACTAAATGAATTATTTGCTTCAGTCTTCATGGCTGAGGATGTTAGGGAGGTTCCCAAGCCTGAGCCGGCTTTTGTAGGTGACAAATCTGAGGAATTGTCACAGATTGAGGTGTCAGTAGAGGAGGTTTCGGAATTAATTGATAAACATAACAGTAACAAGTCACTGGGACCAGATGGCATTCACCCAAGAGTTCTGAAAGAACTCAAATGTGAAATTGTGGAACTACTAACTATAGTTTGTAACCTGTCCTTTAAATCGGCTTCTGTACCAATGACTGGAAGATAGCTAATGTAATGCCAATATTTAAAAAGGGCTGTAGAGGTGATCCCGGCAATTACAGACCGGTAAGTCTAACATCAGTGCCGGGCAAATTAGTTGAAACAGTCGTAAAGAATAAAATTGGCAGACACATAGAAGAACATAAATTGTTCAGCAAAAATCAACATGGTTTCTGTAAAGGGAAATCATGTCTTACTAATCTATTAGAGTTCTTTGAAAGGATGGACAAGGGGGATCCAGTGAACATAGTGTACTTAGATTTCCAGAAAGCCTTTGACAAGGTCGCTCACCAAAGGCTCTGATGTAAATTAAGTGGTCATGGGATAAGAGGGAAGATCCTTTCATGGACTGAGAACTGGTTAAAAGACAGGGAACAAAGAGTAGGAATAAATGGTAAATTTTCAGACTGGAGAGGGGTAACTAGTGGTGTTCCCCAAGAGTCAGTCCTAAAACCAATCCTGTTCAGCTTATTCATAAATGATCTGGAGAAAGGAGTAAAAAAGTGAGGTGGCAAAGTTTGCAGATGATACTAAACTGCTCATGATAGTTAAGACTCATAGACTTATAGACTTTAAGGTCAGAAGGGACCATTATGATAATCTAGTCTGACCTCCTGCACAATGTAGGCCACCAAATCTTACCCATCCACTTCTATAACAACCCCCTAACCTATGTCTGAGTTATTGATGTCTTCAAATTGTGGTTTGAAGACCTCAAGCTGCAGAGAATCCTCCAGCAAGTGACCCATGGCCCACGCTGCAGAGGAAGGCGAAAAACCTCCAGGGCCTCTGCCAATCTACCCTGGAGGAAAATTCCTTCCTGACCCCAAATACGGCGATCAGTTAAACCCTGAGCATGTGGGCAAGACTCACCAGCCAGCACCCAGGAAAGAATTCTCTGCAGTAACTCAGATCCCATTCCACCTAATATCCCATCACAGACCACTGGGCATACTTACCTGCTGATAATCAAAGATCAGTTGCCAAAGTTAATTGCCAAAATTAGGCTATCCCATCATACCATCCCTTCCATAAACTTATCAAGCTTAGTCTTAAAGCCAGATATGTCTTTTGTCCCCACTACTCCCCTTGGAAGGCTGTTCCAGAACTTCACTCCTCTAATGGTTAGAAACCTTCGTCTAATTTCAGGTCTAAATTTCCTAGTGTCCAGTTTATACCCATCTGTTCTTGTGTCCACATTGGTACTAAGCTTAAATAATTTCTCTCCCTCCCTAATATTAATCCCTCTGATATATTTATAAAGAGCAATCATATCCCCACTCAACCTTCTTTTGGTTAGGCTAAACAAGCCAAGCTCTTTGAGTCTCCTTTCATAAGACAGGTTTTCCATTCCTCGGCTCATCCTAGTAGCCTGTCTCTGAACCTGTTCCAGTTTGAATTCATCCTTCTTAAACGTGGGAGACCAGAACTGCACGCAGTATCCCAGATGAGGTCTCACCAGTGCCTTATATAACGGTACTAACACCCCCTTATCTTTGCTTGAAATACCTCGCCTGATGCATTGGCTTTTTTAACAGCCATATCACATTGGCGGCTCAGTCATCCTGTGATCAACCAATACTCCGAGGTCGTTCTCCTCCTCTATTACTTCCAACTGATGTGTCCCCAATTTATAACTAAAATTCTTATTAGTAATTCCTAAATTCAGACTGTGAAGAACTTCAAAAAGATCTCACAAAACTAAGTGATTGGGCAACAAAATGGCAAATTAAATTTAATGTGAATAAATGTAAAGTAATGCACATTGGGAAAAATAACCCCAACTATACATACAATATGATGGGGGCTAATTTAGCTAAAACTAATCAGGAAAAAGATCTTGGAGTTATAGTGGATAGTTCTCTGAAGACGTCCATACAGCGTGCAGTGGCAGTCAAAAAAGCAAACAGGATGTTAGGAATCATTAAAGAGGGAATAGAGACTAAGAGGGAGAGTATCTTATTGCCCTTATATAAATCCATGGTACGCCCACATCTCGAATATTGTGTACAGATGTGGTCTCCTCACCTCAGAAAAGATATACTGGCATTAGAAAAAGTTCGGAGAAGGGCAACTAAAATGATTAGGGGTTTGAAACGGGTCCCATATGAGGAGACATTAAAGAGACTAGGACTTTTCAGCTTGGAAAAGTGGAGACTAAGGGATGATATGATAGAGGTATATAAAATCATGAGTGATATGGAGAAAGTAAATAAGGAAAAGTTATTTACTTGTTCCCATAATATAAGAACTAGGGGCCACCAAATGAAATTAATACACAGCAGGTTTAAAACAAATAAAAGGAAGTTGTTCTTCACACAGCACACAGTCAACTTGTGGAACTCCTTGCCTGAGGAGGTTGTGAAGGCTAGGAATATAACAGGGTTTAAAAGAGAACTGGATACATTCATGGAGATTAAGTCCATTAATGGCTATTAGCCAGGATGGGTAAGGAATGGTGTCCCTAGTCTCTGTTTGTCAGAGGGTGAAGATGGATGGCAGGAGAGAGATCACTTGATCATTACCTGTTAGGTTCACTCCCTTTGGGGCACCTGGCATTGGCCACTCTCGGTAGATGGACCTTTGGTTTGACCCTCTACGGCCATTCTTATGTTCACCAATTTTTACTAAGCGAGTTCTCAGCCAAAGTATTGAAAACTTTTTATTCTTGTCTGAGTTTGGAAATTGCCTTTCAGATGGTGTCTGACACCAGTTGACTGCCTAAGTGCATTGGCTATGGCAGGTGTGGCTGGTTCTGACAATCCTCCACGAAACACAACTATTGAATATATTATATTCTCTGGAAAATTAATGCACTTGTTTCATTCTTTTAATTTTCTCTTCGCTTCATCTCCTTTCATTTGAAATCATGGATGTTAAAGCAGTGATGTACTGACAATAGTTTAAAAAGGGGCCCTACAAAAAATTCCTACCTCAGCTTGTGACACAGCCCAGCTGCCAAAGTTGCTTGTACAGCAGAGAAGTGAGACGCTATTTTTATGGTTTCCCATTTAAACAAAAACACTTCCCGTAATAAAGAGGGAGTCAACACCACTTGACAAATACATTTATTTTAAGTGCACTTTGCTGAAAATACTGACAAACCCTGTTCCTGAAAAATAAACTGAGTAGTTATATGATGATCAACTTGCATAATCTCAGCTTGTGGGCGTGCATCTGTAATGAGAACTTTTGCAGGATTGCCAGGACACAATTTGATTGGTGCAAACTGATCCAGGCAATATCTAGCCTCTGGTTCTCCCCTGAAAACATTTTCTAGTACCCCACACCCAGTTCAAATCTGCCCATATCTCCCATCCATTAATACTCTGTGCAACTTCTCATTAACTTTTCCAGCCCTCAATCACTCCCCCCAATCTAATTAATTCAATTCTGTCTCCTCCCTCCCTCCAATTTATCTCTATTCATTCTCCCAAGCAATTAATCAGTTCGGTGCGCACCGCTCCCCTTAATCAATTCAGTTCTGCCCCTGACCAACACATTTGTTCTGACTGCCAAAGTCATTTCAATTATGTTCCCTTCCCATCAATTCTACCACTCTCCTGCCGTGCATTTATTAGGCACATAGGAACTGAAATGCCAATCACGCCAGTGGCCCATCTAATTCCAGTATCTGATGTTAGAGAAAGATTCTTCCAAACCCCACCCAGTGGCTTGGAAAGCTTATGCCTTGAAACAAGGTAGGGGGAGGAGGTGCGTGATGTCCTTTGAGACCACTCTCATTCTAGAGCTCACTCTGAATCCTACCCCTCTGAGCAGAGCTCATCATTGACAGAAATCTTCCGGCAGGAGGGAAAAGATGTATTGCTCACTGCCTGAAGTGTCACCAGCAAATCCTACGTACAACAAGCAGCCCCTGAATCACTAGGGCTGGCCCCTCATGTCCTTTCCTTGTGGCTCCCTGAGCTGCTTCATCTGTTCAGTACACAAACATTGAGCTGATGACGGGGAGGAAGTAGTTGTCATACGGTTTCAATTTAGTTTTTATTCGACTTCCTGTAGTGCTGGGTCTTGGATCTCTGCCAAAACCACAGAGCTTAATTTCCCACCTTTGTATTTCTCTCCTCTCAGGATCTTTCCATCTGCTGCATTTCATCTGCATTGGCAAAGTTATGTTTGCCAGTTCTTTACTTCCAAAAACACTGCCGTGTTTGCTTCAGTTTCTCCAGACTTCTTTGGCTTTGATTTCAGGTGCTGTGAATATAGACTCATGCTCCCCCTGGCCATGTCAATCGGATTCCAAAGTCATCTCCATGCTCCACTCTTTGCAGTTTTGTAGCAGTGACTTTACAACTGACTAGTTAAGGATCTGTTAATATTTCCACCATAAGCTCCTAGTTTTATACTCATCAGTGCTTGTTTTTTCTATAAAGGAGGACTGATAAAAAAAATTCAGCAGCTGCTTTTATGTAGTTTTATGTACTGCACCCAGGGAGAAAACACAGTGCTGAACTCTCTAACACCAATGAGTTCAATTTAATTACTCAATCTATTTTTTCCATTTTTATTTTATATTCAATTTCAATATCCACAAGTAAAAGATAGCAGCCACAAAACCCTGTATCCTATTTATTGGGGTTTATACAGCAGCCTCAGAAATGTGTCCATGGAATTAAGGAAGGGAACATTAGGCTGATTAGCAGATCAGGACATAGGTTCTGATTCTGAGCGCTATCAGTCGGCAGTATATTTTCTCAAGGGAAGTGGTAGAAACCCCATTGTTGATGTATTTAAAATTGGACCGGGGGAAACACTAGGATACCTGACCAACAGTTATACGTCTAGATTATGACTAGCTTCGGTAATACCCCCTGCTAGACCCCGGGGCAGCTGTATTTGGGATCCCCAGGACTGAGTTTAAGAAAGTGGGAGAGAGCAAGGGCTGTGCACCCAATATTCCCCACTGCTACAAAGTGGATGGGGAATGAGCAGAGACGGATGGGGCCATGGCTCTACTAGCCAGCCAGCAGAGGTGAGCCAGCACAAGGGATAGGTGAGGGGAGATAGCAGCATTCCAGGATCCTTTACAGGATGTAAAAGAAAGTCACAATTTATTTCCCCCAGGAAGCACAGGGGAAACTGTGTTCCAGCCTCTTTCTGGGACTCCTCCAGGGACTGTAAAGATGCTGTCCGGCCCATAGGCAACCCAGAGGTCAATCTGAAACAGGTCAGTTGTTGGGGAGAGGGCAGTACGCCAAACTCTCTGAGCCTTGTGGTACTGGTATAAACCAGTGAAATTCCACCCCAGGGCAATGACAGACCCAGCACTTCTTGGAGTTAACTTTACAGATGTACAGTAGGCAATGATCTGAACAGCCAACAGAGGCCTAGATGTCCTAGCAACATGTCTAGAGTCCTGGGGTACTGCATGGTGCCTTTCAAAAGTCCCAGTTCCCTGGAGCCAATGGCTTATTGGGTTGATATGATTAAGGTGAGTCACTTTCATAGCCAAGGGATTCATGTGGGCAGCATTGTATCCAATTGCCTTTGACTGCCCTAATCTGAGTGCTCAGGGACTCAATTTGCAGCTGGGTGAACTGGAAGTGGCCACTCATGGTATGTCTACAGTGCAATGTGAGACCAGAGTTCAAACTCAGGCCCCAGCCTAACTCCCCTTCCATCTATGAACAAATTGTGCTAACCTAGATCTTGGTCCCAGGACCCTATGGGGATAGATTAGCCCAGCCTGAGTCATCCAAGACCCATGGTTGAAGTCCTATTGCTTTTGCAATGTAGATACAGCCCCCACTAGACTTGTACACTGGAGTCTGCCAAAAGTATGGCACAGGCTGACTTTCATAGACAATTAGGGCTGGAAGGGACCTCAGAACGTCATCTAGTCCAAACCCATGCTCAAAGCAGGACCAATTCCCAGACAGCTTTTTACCCCAGTTCCCTAAATGGCCCCCTCAAGGATTGAACTCACAACCCTGGGTTTAGCAGGCCAATGCTCAAACCACTGAACTATCCCCTAAATGACTTTCTTTACCCTCTGGACAGAGGTTTTCCCACCCTGCACCATGAACAAAGGGCTAGAGCATGCACAATTTGGTCAGGTGTTTGGGAAGTCTGGCGTACAGGTGGTTGGACTCCGGCCCACATAATGCAGTATAAATGCTAGAGCCCCAGAATTCAACAATTGCTAACCTGGGGCTGTAAACAAGCATAGATGCTGTAGCCGTAGATTAACAAACCAAGTAGCTGTTAACCTAAGGTCTACTAACCCTGGGCTTATATTGCAGTGTAGATAAACTCAGCGTGATACTCAAACCCAGGACCTTCAAAATTGAAGTGAGGGACCTTAACCATTCAGTCCCCCGCTTTAACTAGAAGCCTTAACTGTATCTTATTTAAGGAATCAAAACCTTCTGTGCTTCGGAAGACCAATTAAAACCCTTCCTCTCGGAAGCCACACAAGCCACATCCTGCTCACCTATTCCTCTGTCACATCTTAGACTGATTTTTGCATATCCTTAGGGTTCAAGCTCTCTCCCAGAATGTGATTTAGGAGTACTCCAGCAGGCCCTGAACACTGGTGGTGAAGTTCAGTGTTACCTGTGCCAAATGTCTCTTCTGTTCTTTAGTCACCACACTGCATTTCAAGTACATAAAAGGTTGTTACAAGAAGGAAGGAGAAAAATTGTTCTTCTTAACCTCGGAGGATTGTATAAGAAGCAATGGGGTTAAATTGCAGCAAGGGAGATTTAGGTAGGACATTAGGAAGTACGTCCTAACTGTCAGAGTGGTTAAGCTCTGGAACAAATTGCCTAGGGAGGTTATGGAATCTCCATCATTGGGGATTTTTAAGAGCAGGTTAGACAAACACCTGTCAGGGATGGTCTAGATAATACCTAGTCCTGCCTTGCGTTCAGGAGACTGGACTAGATGACCTCTCGACATCCCTTCCGATTCTATTATTCACATGAAGTTTTATACATCACTTTTAATCTTGCATGATCTAAGCATGACTTACTTGATTTGCATTTTGCTTCTCTATTGTCCCATCTCTCACTCGCTGCTCTTTGGGTACAGGCTTATCGACTGTACCTAAATACAGATTGGACACGGCAGGCACTAGAGCTTTTGTTAATTGTGCCCCAAGGCTATGAAATTCTCTGTCATGGATCACCCAGCTGAAAACAGGCTGCAGCATTTCTCACTGCTGAAGCATTTCACTCAGCCTGTTTGGCTTTTCTGAACTTTTCATCTCTCTTTATAACAGGGCCTCCTCCAGCTGGATAGATGGGTTGTTAGTATGGTGGGTGGATGTTTGCCTGCTTTCCCCACTGTTAATTAGCAAAATGATTCTGAAAAAAATAAGATTCCATTCCTCCCATCTACCTTAGGGGGAAGGGATAGCTCAGTGGTTTCAGCATTGCCCTGTTAAACACAGGGTTATGAACTCAATCCTTAACAGGAGCCATTTCAGGAACTGGGGTAAAAATCTGTCTGGGGATTGGTCCTGCTTTGAGCAGGTTAGACTAGATGATCTCTTGAAATTCCTTCCAACCCTGATATTTTAAGGCCACATCTATATTTAGAATTAACTTTGATTCATCCATCAATGGCAGCTCTTTTATGCAACCTGGTCTATCCTGCTTTTAAGGAGAGCTAAATTTAACCAACGTAAATTAGGGCTTTCTTTGTCAACACTTAGGGTTGGATTAGTGCAGCTGTGCTGTCTGATGGCCACCACTAGCTTACTCCCAAACACAGATAAGGTCTTAGAATCAAACCCCAAGCTGACATGTTTAATTAACTCTTTATTTTAATTATCTATCATGTATTTACATGTTTAGCATGTGACTCTTTATTTCTGGGGTCTGGTCAGGATCAGTGCCAACATACCACACTTCTGAAGAGCAAACATGAGAATGGCCATACTGGTCAGACCAAAGGTCCATCTAGCCCAGTAACCTGTCTTCCAACAGTGGCCAATGTCAGGTGCCCCAGAGGGAATGAACAAAATAGGTAACCATCAAGTGATCCATCCCCTGTTGCCCATTCCCAGCTTCTGCCAAACAGAGGCAAACGTTGGGCTATGTATTAGCCCAGATTGCATCCAGTGGGTATGTTGTTATCTTCTTGGGTATGAATACCTCCAGTAATCTTCACTGCTGTGTGATCAGTCTTTTGAGCAGGCATAGGCCAACAGAGCGCAATGTGATCCATCTGCTAGGACTCTACATCTGTTGGTCTTTTCCTCTTGCTTAGAAGGGATATTCGCATCCAGAGGGGAAAGGTACTGGGAGGTGATTGGTGAGGACAGGGTAACACAGAGGCAGGTTAGCTGGGGACCCTGGAAGGAGGCCATTTTCAGAGTGCTATTGTGTCTAACCAGGCGCTAGAGCCTTAGGGCCAACAGCTGAAGTGCTACAGCATTTGCCTGAGTGGTGGTCACAGAACACACTACCAAGGACTTTTTTAGGACACAATTTTGTATAGCACAGCACTCCAGTAACCTCACAGAGGGTGTGATGATTACACTTTCCAACTGAACACCCTTCAAATTGCACAGGCTGAGCATTGTGCTGTGAGATCAATATACTCTGTGTATTTCTCGGGGAAGAAGCGTAAATGTCAGTGCTGTGCCAAGGGTGTTCCAGGCCCAGGTCCCTTCTCCCCAGCCCCAAAATCCCCAGACATTCACCACAAAGTACTTTTACATTGGGGCCTTCTTAGTCTTCTTTGAAGCAAACTCATTAATTAGCTCATCTTAGGCTATCTGCCTTGTTTTCACGTCCTCTGTAGAAATAATTGCCACATAAGAACGGCCATACTGGTCAGACCAAAGGTCCATCTAGCCCAGTTTCCAGGCTTCCAACAGTGGCCAATGCCAGGTGTTTCAGAGGGAATGAACAGAACAGTCAATCATCAAGTGATCCATTCCCTGTTGCCTATTCCCAGCTTCTGGCAAACACATACCATTTCTTGCCCCCTGGATGTTCTTAGGTAAGTCTTGATTAATTTTAGCTTGCTGAAATGCCTCTAGTTAGCAGCCATGGTTACACGAAGACAACAAAAATATGTAGCCCTGTTTCCATGTTGGGGAAATTCGCATTTAAAGATCTTTTGTGAATGTGGCTAAGGAGATCTATGGGCACCTTCTTTCCAAGTCATCCCGAAAGATTCTCTTGCAAAAACTGGTGAAGAGCTCCATTCCATTCTGAAAACTCTTGGCATTTAAATCCTCAAGGTAGCTACTTGCAGGGAGGGATGGGGTGGAATGAGGCAGTGCAGGAAGCAGAGGGGAAAGGAGCGCAGAGACAGCAGACTTGGAACAGGTCCCATGGACTCAGAGACCATCCCATCCCTACTGTCACTGCACCCCCAACCCCAGAGAGACATGACACCCTATTGAATCTTACTGAACCTCCCCACCGACAGCTGCAGGGAGACCCCAACCCCACTGAATCACCAGCCTGTAATCCCAGAGAGACCCCCTACTCTGAGAGACCCCCTCCCATCCCACTGAATCTCACAATGAGATCTACAAAGAACGAAAAGTGGCCCAAATGGTCCATTTGGAGCACTAAGCAGGGCCCTGAATGCACTGTTTGGGGAACTCAGTGGAGAAGATTAAGGTCCCACAACTGAAGAAAAGAGGGAGAAGTACAAAACAAAACCAAAAAACTTTACAGAAGCCTGGGACCGGTTCCACTGGAATCATTTGAAACCTCCTTCACATGGCCTCAGATGTGATGCAATAACACCTCAGGGCCTGATCTCTATCCCAGTGAAGTCAATAGAAGTCTTTCATTTGGTCTTATTGGGCTTTGGATAAGACCCTCAGTGAGAGAAATGCAATCCTACAGTTTCCTGCTGGGACAGAGGGCAGCAGCCTGGCGCATAACTGGCACACATAGCACAAAGTGCAACAGTGGTAGGGGAGGAAAATTTGGGTGAAGGCCAGAGTAAGCCACTCTAGAAAGTATCATGGGATCTTTAATATCCATGTGGAAATGACAGGATCCCATCCTTTCATTCAAAAGACCCATACAAAGTAAATTGCATAGATTTAATTTATCAGCCTCAGAAGGATGAAGGGGTGTGTCTATAGAGCAGAGATTTGGGCTGTGGTATCAGGAAGTCTAGGTATTTCTAAGTTCAAAGAGATGTGAAGTCCTGTGATCTAAGCATGAGATTAGGAAGCAGATGCCTCTGACTTCCAATGTCAGCTCTGATATTTGCTTTGCTTTAGTGCAAAGTTCTTGGTTAATCACCATCCTGCAGTTTTCCTATTTGAAAAATAGAAATAATATTATTCACCTGTCACCTACGGGCATTCTGAGGATTCATAAAGATTTGTACAGAGCTTTAAAGGTAAAAAGGCTTATACAGGGGCTAAGTATTGTTTTTTAAACCTGATGGCTAAACCACTATGCTGTCCTTCTCCATGTGTCCTTGTTTTAGCTCAGCGTTACTCGCCTTGCAACATGCCAGTATTTCAGCTCTGGAATTAGGGGTTAGAATTTTTTATTCACAAAATATTTAGTGAAAATTTCCCCCCGTTTTCCCTTAAGAATATTTTTCAATCCATATTTTCTGATCACTTCTATCTGGAATTTATCTGCCAGAATCAGCAAAGGGAGCACACATTCATTACCACTGGAGTTCTACCTCTCCTCGTGCCACAGATATTGAGAATGTATTGCACTTCTGCATTAGTTGCTGCTCCAGCTAACCAGAAACATTTGATTGTTCAATAGGACTGAAAACTTACATTTTAAATTGCAAGGTCCTCTGGGCATGAACCATGAAGGTTTGGGAAGCTAAGTAATGGAGAGTGGGTTTTTATTTTGATTTTTTTGCATGCATGGGGATAATTTGGGATTGTGGAATGAGCACATTATCTGGATCTTTCTGCTAAAATAACCAGCAATGAAAGCATTAAAGTGGAAAGTAAAATTACCCTCTTTAGGCTTCAAAGTTAAAATCCCTTTGATAGGACTATGGCAGGTCAAACCTCAAAGAGCTATTGTTTCAGGCTCCATGCAACTCAGGCTTACAACACTATCAGTTACACTCAGTTTATGTTTTTCTAGGTTTTCTTCACAATTGTAAGAGATAGAAAGGTACCTTTTTGAAAAATGAAAGTTCAATTCTGGAAGGAAATTCTTCAGATGGGTCTGGTGGCAATTCTACAAGGGTGGAGTTGTGGAATTCCTGGGACTGCTTCTTTACGGTGAACTCTTTGGCATTTCTTTGACAGAAGATGGAAGTGATTATGTAGATTTTATAAATCTATTTTATAAATCACAGTGGGGACACAATCCTGATTGGAGCCTTTGGGTGCCATAATAAAGAAATAATAAAATAATAATAAAATAATAATAATAATAGTAATAATTTAAACTACAGATGGAAATCAAGCTGGTCTCCTTCCCCGGTTTGCTCTCGCGTTCCCCGAACCCCGAGCAAGCAGGTCTCCTTCCCTGAGGTTTGCTGGGTGGTTCCGGGAACGCGAGAGCAAACCGGGAAAGGAGACCAGCGTCGCCGCGGTTTGCTCTCGCGTTCCCCGAACCCCGAGCAAGCAGGTCTCCTTCCCTGAGGTTTGCTGGGTGGTTCCGGGAACGCGAGAGCAAACCGGGAAAGGAGACCAGCTTCGCCGCGGTTTGCTCTCGCGTTTCCCGGAACCACCCTGCAAACCGCAGGGAAGGAGACCTGCTTGTTCGGGGAACGCGAGAGCAAACCGCGGCGAAGCTGGTCTCCTTTCCTGGGTTTGCTCTCGCGTTCCCCGAACCACCCAGCAAACCGCAGGGAAGGAGACCTGCTTGTTCGGGGGTTCGGGGAACACTGGAGCAAACCGGGGAAGGAGACCTGATTCCCCGCGGTTTGCTCTCGCGTTCCCCGAACCCCGCTTGAAGCCGCCCAACAGCGCTGCAGTGTGGCCACATCTAACACCACTTGCAGCGCTGGTTGCTGTAAGTGTGGCCACTCTGCAGCGCTGGCCCTATACAGCTGTACTAATACAGCTGTAACAACCAGCGCTGCAAAATTTTAGATGTAGACATGGCCTGAGATACAAATTGATTTGAGGTATGTGATTGGTCCCTTGGGACTGGAAGTATCCTGAATGTTTTGTGATCTTTGGTATAGGTGACCAACTATCACTATCTTGCTTGGGTGGCAAGAAAGGCTGGAGATCCTAAAGGGACTGTCTGCGACTCCATGGTAAGACTGGTATAATGATTCATGAGTTCACATTTTTTAGTGAGTTGGTGAAATCTAATTACAGAAAATACCACCAATTTGGGGTGTCTGCCTGGTTTTCTCATAGTCTGCTCTGAGATAGGCACTCACGGTCATGAGCCACTCGACAGTGTAACAACCCCAATTAATTGTATATCCTGAGAGGAGTCCAAACTTATTAATAGTGGCTAGAAGGTTAGGAATGGTAACTTCGTGCTTAGAATCAAATACAAGAGCATCATCCATGTGGAGTATAATTTTCTGCTGTGTTTGTCCCACTCTGACATCATGAACATGTTGATTGAGCAATGGCTAAAGGTTTTAGAGTTAAATCAAACAAAGTAGGAGAAAGGGGGAAAGCCCTGCCTTGTACCTCTCTATAATGGAAATGGAGTGGAAAGAATACCACTGGTAGCTACCCTGGAAATCAGGGTAGAGTATAAAAGGTTAATCCAAGCAATAAATTGTTTACCAAATCCAAATTTTGCCAACACATGAAAAAGATAGTCCCAGACTACACAATCAAAGGACTTCTTAGCTTCTAAAGAAATGACACGTAAGGGTTCTTTAGAATCTCTTGAAACAATAATATCAATCAGTTGATGCAAATTATCTGAGCCATGTCTATTACGAAGGAAGCCTACTTGGCTTATGTGTATAATGTGTGAGAGAACTTTGTCCAAACACAAAGCAAGAGCTTTAGCTAAAATCCTAGCATCATGATCAATTCAAGAAATTGGCTTGTAATTACTTCATAGTCCAAGGTCTTTCCCAGGTTTAGAAATAATTGAAATTACAGCTTCTCTTAGAGCAGGCAGGAGAGTTTGCTCATTCTTTAACATATTCAACATCAATGAACATATCTGATAATCTAGGTGTTAAAGTTTCAGAGAACTCTTTGTAAAATTTAGTTGGGAACCTGTCTACGCATGGAATCTTTCTGACCTTCATTTCTTTTATAGCCTGAGTCAGTTCCGTGTTTTCTAGAGGGGCATCTAAAAAGTTCCTTCTGACTGTCAGAGATCTGGGGCAGAGACAATCCACTAAAAATGTTATTTAGGGCATCTTCACTGATTTCCTCTTCTGCTAAATATAGTTTTGAATAAAACTAATATTTATTTCCTTTTAAACAGTGACTGTCTTTCTTCCCCCAGTGAAGCTTTTCCAAAACCTGTTTTTGATGTGTACCAAGATCCATTTCTTTCTTCTCTGACTGAGGTCCTTTTCTAAAGGGAAAGTCAAATCAACATCCATTTGTCACATGGATTCTACAAATAGTCACTAGGGAAATGCTAATAAGTTCAGTCAACTGCATCTTTCAAAGAGCTTGGAAAATTGCTATGTCTTTGCCTCTCCTACCAAACGTTGCATCCTTTTTCAGGATTTCAGATTTTTATAGTGGGAGGCATCTAACCAGTTTCCAAAGGAAAATGTTCAGGGATTTTCCCCAATAATTTACCACTTTCTTTCAAATGACCAAAAATGTTGGTTTCAGGATTATCTTTAATTAGAAATAAATTATGAACAGTCAAATCCAAAATCTTGATTAAACAAAAACAATTGTGTCATTTGCTACAGACTAATCTGATAGCATTCTTTGATAGGATAACGAGCCTTGTGGATAAGGGAGAAGCGGTGGATGTGATATACCTAGACTTTAGTAAGGCATTTGATATGGTCTTGCATGATATTCTTATAGATAAACTAGGAAAGTACAATTTAGATGGGGCTACTATAAGGTGGGTGCATAACTGGCTGGATAACCATACTCAGAGAGTAGTTATTAATGGCTCCCAATCCTGCTGGAAAGGTATAACAAGTGGGGTTCCACAGGGGTCTGTTTTGGGACCGGCTCTGTTCAATATCTTCATCAACGACTTAGATGTTGGCATAGAAAGTACGCTTATTAAGTTTGCGGACGATACCAAACTGGGAGGGATTGCAACTGCTTTGGAGGACAGGGTCAAAATTCAAAATGATGTGGACAAATTGGAGAAATGGTCTGAGGTAAACAGGATGAAGTTCAATAAAGATAAATGCAAAGTGCTCCACTTAGGAAGGAACAATCAGTTTCACACATACAGAATGGGAAGAGACTGTCTAGGAAGGAGTATGGCAGAAAGAGATCTAGGGGTCATAGTGGACCACAAGCTTAATATGAGTCAACAGTGTGATACCGTTGCAAAAAAAGCAAACATGATTCTGGGATGCATTAACAGGTGTGTTGTAAACAAGACACGAGAAGTCATTCTTCCGCTTTACTCTGCGCTGGTTAGGCCTCAACTGGAGTATTGTGTCCAGTTCTGGGCACTGCATTTCAAGAAAGATGTGGAGAAATTGGAGAGGGTCCAGAGAAGAGCAACAAGAATGATTAAAGGTCTTGAGAACATGACCTATGAAGGAAGGCTGAAAGAATTGGGTTTATTTAGTTTGGAAAAGAGAAGACTGAGAGGGGACATGATAGCAGTTTTCAGGTATCTAAAAGGGTATCATCAGGAGGAGGGAGAAAACTTGTTCACCTTAGCCTCCAATGATAGAACAAGAAGCAATGGGCTTAAACTGCAGCAAGGGAGATTTAGGTTGGACATTAGGAAAAAGTTCCTAACTGTCAGGGTAGTTAAACACTGGAATAGATTGCCTAGGGAAGTTGTGGAATCTCCATCTCTGGAGATATTTAAGAGTAGGTTAGATAAATGTCTATTAGGGATGGTTTAGACAGTATTTGGTCCTGCCGTGAGGCAGGGGACTGGACGCGATGAGCTCTCGAGGTCCCTTCCAGTCCTAGAGTCTATGAGTCTATGAGATGTGCATTTACTTTGCATTTTTTAAATCTTCTGCAGAATTTGTGGAGTGTTTACCTGAACTTCTGATCATTATTACTCAACGTGCCCTTTGTCTTTATGAACAACTGCTATATATTTTCTCTATATGTTTCTCTACAATTCAAAGAACTTCAACATTTTTATTATCACAAAGCTGATATCCACTAGTGGGACCTCTATGATTGGAAGCTTAATTCTGATGCAGTAGAACAGTCTAATGAGTGCATGTAGTTAGAGCATGCAAGGGGGAATGGTTGCATGATCTAAGCATCTGATCTGAATAACCCTTTGACCTTCAAAACTTTATTACAAGCACATACTAACCAATCCTCATAACAGCCCTGTGCAGTAGATGACTATTGTTTCCATTGTACAGGTAGGGAAACTAAGGTAGAGAGGGGTAGTGACAGTGGATGTCACTGTTAAAGCCAGGACTAGAACTCAGGAGCTTATTCTTCATAATCCATGCTCACAACACTCTAGGCCATTGCTCTCTGAAACTTTCTGTTCCTAGACCTCCTGGAAAATCCTGGCAGGCTTGCAACAGCCTTTCATCCTTCTGGGGCAGATACATTCAATTTCATGTAATTTCCTGTGTGGAGGTCTTTCAAATAAGCAGCTTAAAAAACAAATTATTGTATGGCCAAGCAAGATAATGATACTTTTCATAAATAAAAACGTTTGTACTGATGTCCTTGGCCAAATTTCCCATCACCCACAGCTATGGATTGAATGCTGGGCCAGATGTCTGCTTAGCTACTACTGACCTCCACACTTCAGTGCTACTGAATATTTATGGCCTATAGGAACATGGGAATTGCCAAACTGGCTCAGATCCAAGGTCAGTCTAGTCCAGTATCCTGTCTCTGCCAGTGGCCAGCACCAGATGCTTCAAAGGCAGGTGTAAGAACCCTGTCACAGGCAGATGTGGGATGATCTTCCCACCCACAACATTAGGTCTTATACTGATCTCTAATAGTTAGAGATTGGTTTATGCGCTGAAGCATGAGGTTTAATATCCCTTCCAAAATTTTGTCAGCATTCACTATTATAACACGGAATCTTTTTGATACCCATATCAGTGTCCAGTGCCTTTTTCAATCTTGTTAAGTTCTCGTGCTAGGTGATTTTATCTGGCAGTGAGTCTAATTACAGGTGTAAGAATTTCCTTTTATCTGTTTTGAATACCACCTTTTAATGGAATGAAATGTCCTTGTGTTATGAGGCGGAGAGAATAGAAGTTCCTGATCTACCTTTTCTAGACCATTCATTGTATGTATTTTTATCATGTCCCTTTTTAATCTGTCTCCTTGCTAAGGTAAACAATCCCAATCTTTTCAATCTCTATTAATCTGAGAGTGTTTCCTGGGCTTTCTTTGATCATTTTGCTGCTTTTCTCTGAATCTCTTCCAGTTTAGCAATAGCCTTTTTTATGATCAGGTGACCACTGCACACAATATTCCAGATGAGATCATATTATTTATTTATATAAAGGCATTATAATATCTTTGCTATTATTCTCTGTCTCATTCCTTATGCACCCTAACATCTTGTTCCTAGGCTCTTTTTTGACTGCACCTTTGATCCAAGACAATACTTTGCCTTTCAAGCACTGATTACAGGTATTTAGCTTTTTTGGTAGCTACTTGTGCATGACTATGTTGAAAGCCTTTTGAAAGTCTTAATATTTTATGTCAGCTCGTTCTCCTCTATCCACTACTTTACTAACATGTTCAAAGAATTCTAAGAGATTAGTGAGACACGACTTTCCTTTGCTGAATCCATGCTGGTTAGACCCTATCAGACCATGATCTTCCAGATGTTTTGTTATTCTGTTTTTAATGACTGATTCAATCAATTTGTCAGGTATAAATGTAAGGCATATAGGTGTATAATTCCCCTTACCACCCTTACAGCCTTTTTAAAATATGGATTCAACATTTGATACCTTCCAACCTGCTGGAACAGTGGCTATTTTTAGTGGGAGTACAAATTCTGAGAACAGCTCAGATACTTCATGCTTGAGCTCCTTCAGACTTCTTGGACATACATCATCCAGTTCTGCAGCTCTGCTCCTCACCTTAATTACCAGAAAAGAGCAGGTCCAGGGCAGAAATACCCAAAAAATCCTTGGTAGTGAAAAGCGATTCAGATAAATCATTTAGCTTCTCAGCTAAGTCCTTCTCTTCTTTAATTGTGCCCTTTCACCCTTAGTGATCCAGCAGACCCACCAATTCTTTGGCAGGCTTCCTGCTTCTCATATACTTAAAAAAATCTCTTGTTGTTTGTTTTTATACTTTTAGTTATTTGCTCTTCAAATTCCATTTTGGCTCTTGTACTTTCCATCTTACTTTATGCTGACTGCAATTTATGCTCCTGTTTATTGGCTTCACTAGGGTCAGATTTCCAAATTTTAAAGGATTTGTATTTGGCTCAAATACTGTAGCTTCTCAAACTGTGGTATATAAAGCACTTTGGAATCATATGAACATAATAACGGCCATTATGGTCCAGCTAGCCCAATATCCTGTCTTCCAAAGGTGCTGATTAAAGATGTTGTATAAGATTAAAGTGCTTTAATTAAATAAACTGCATATTTTTCAGGGTATAGATGAGTGGCTGTCTCACAGAGCCCCTGGTGGCTTCAGGCCAATCCCAAATGCTGCTTCTAACCTCAGTTTCCCTTTTTGGATCCCCAAATAAACTCCACCTATGTTTTTTCCAATCCAATCACAACAGCCCTCCTTAGGGTCTGATTTATTTACTTAAAGTCCAAAACTAAGCACAAAAGTCTTCCCACCAGCTTTCAGCTGGGTTCAGCCCAAGGTTGCCTGGCCTGGATAGCTTCCTTCCTGCCTTAACAGGCTACTCCCAGCCCATCCTAGCTGAAGCATTTCTCCTAGTCTCAGCATCTTCCCTGCAGTAGCCTCCTCAATCTCTGTTGTCTGACTACAACCTTTTGCCATGCTGTGGCCACCTTCTGCTCTTTAGAGGAAATTGCCTGAGTCTCCTCATGTGGGACTTATTCTGTAATTAGGGATGGTTTGGCCCCTGGATCTCCAGCCCAACAGGAAGCTGCCCTGTTACATAGTGTTACAATAAATTACTCCAAAGTTTTGAGTTTCGCCTTTCCCAGACTATTTGCTGGTGCAATACCTGGTGCCTTCTTGATGAAAATGGGAGTTGCTGAGGAGCAAAGATCTGGTTTTCCTTCTTCCAATTATACACTTCTAATAACTAGCACAGTGTATTGGATCCCTAGCAAGCATCACATTTATCACTGTGCAACATACGAGCTGCACTTCCATGACGTAGATAATTAGCTGTTTATGTGTTCAGATTTCACATCAGCAGGTTTATTAGCAAAATGAAAGCCACATGAGTCTTCATTTCTCAGTGTTTTCTTAAAATAAGACCTTTGGCCCGTCCAGATTTTCTTTGTAACTTATTTTCCACTGCTACATGCAAGCAATTATTGTCTGATGTCTGGAAAGTTCAAATATATACCATCTGTTATAGAACCCCATTAGCCATCACTATACACATCTATCACAACTTCATCAGTGTTGTCATAGCCAAGGTAAATAGAAAATGAAATTTGAGAAGCAAAGCACAATGTATTTGTTAGCTTTGTTTCTCTTTCAAGGTTACTCTCTCAGTCAGCAATTACTCCAAATCAAGGCCTTTTGTGCTTTTCTTTTGCTTATAAATCCCAATATTTGGAAGGACCCTTCTCCAAATGTTTATTCTTCATCTAGCTATGGCCATTTTCTGTGCTTTCAAGCTAAAAAGCATGTGATACATTCCTCAGCAGTAAGATTGGTCAATACTTTCCTTTAAAATAAGTGCTTTGCAGCTGGATATTTTTAGAGGGGGGTTCTTACTACTTTCTAGTTGTTCCAGAAATCCCCAGAGAAGACTATACCATGCTTCACTATGACCAGGTTCTGTCTTCTGAGGGTACACCTGATATCTACGGCATAACCTTGCTCTAATTGAAGACCAGGGGAAAAGTTACCATTAACTTCAGTGAGGCAAGAAACTCCCATTGGTATCAAGAGGGCCAGGATTTCACCTGCAGAGATTTGCCATCAGCTTCAGTGGAGCAGGATCAAGTTCATGACCAGCCTGGAGACCTCAGGAATGATTCTGATTTCAGTTACACCCGTGCACCCACTCAGTGTGGTGGAAGACCCAAGTGGAGACTGGAAAAGCCATGACACAGCGCTACGCAGGCTCAGTTAAAAGAAGACTTAAAGCTGAGTACAATCAACTGCTTATGGCACTGGAACCTACATTTCCCATAACGGGCTCACATTCACTTACTTCCTATGAAAAATGTTCTGGGTTGGAGAAGCTCACTGAGTGCTGAGACAGAAGTTCTGCAGAAAGGAACGTTTGTCGGGAGGTATGCGTGGTGATCTCCTCAGTTCAGACAACCACGTCCAGGCCACATCCATGCCACCCAATTTCTTCTCATATCTCTGGGAATCAGGGGTAAGGAAATAATATCCTGGTTCTGTGCTCCAGTCTCAAGCAAATGCATCCATTCCCTGGTCTTGGAAATCAAGCTCCTACGCTGAACCTGGTTAACTTGGCTGGCTTGATGAAGGTAAACCAACCAACTGTTGGAGCTCTCAGATGCCGGCAATCTTCCCTGGTACATCTGCGAGTGCACATTCATCCTAAAAATTGACCTGGGGATTATAATCTGAAACTTGAACTGGCAGATCCTAGGGTTCCATTGGCAGAGGTCTCCTTTTCCCCCTACCACTGTCCCAAGTATCTCTGGAAGAAATTCTCTGTGCCTCTAAGCAGGAGAAGTGGGCAGATAGCTCTTTGGCCCTTTTTTTTTTTTTTTTAATTGAGGAAGCAAAACATACAGTAAATTAAACTTGATTTGAATTGACCTTGAGCTGTACAAGTGTAACCCACACACCTCCTGAGTGTGATGTTCTGTCCCATCTAGTGGCACCGAGTCCACTTAGAGAGAGATAAGGGAGTCTGCTCTACAGCCTTAGCTAAGTGCTATATGGCTTTTAGCTCATGCAGTAGAGGCTCATACACTAAACTCCAGAGGTCCCAGGTTTAATCCTACCCACTGATGACTGGGGTCTGTCGGCCTTACACAAGGAAAGGGGCGTTGCCAGTAGCCCTGACTGAAAAACTGAATACAGTGTTCCCTTTTCATTCTCATGTTTCTATTACATTGGAATTAAAATAGAGGAGACTCCTCCTGTAGTTTATTTTAACCTACACAACTTTCCATAAATGTTAACTAAACACTATGGGACAGATTCTGGTTTTATTTAATCTGGTGTAAATCCAAAGTGAGTCCATCCACTCTAATGGAGTTCTTCTAATGGAAATCAGAATCTGACCTTCTAGCTTAGTCTAAACTGCCTGAAAACATAGTGAATTCAAACTCCATAAGAAGCTACAGTGGTATTGGAATTTTTTCATAGCTTTCATTGCTTCAGTGCAAAATAGATCACTGTGTTTTCAACACTTGAATATTTTTGCAATCTAAAAATAGTCTGCATTTAATGAAAAATTTTAATCTCTTTTTGGAAGCAAAACAATGTTAAGATTTGGTATGTGCTAAGGAATGTTAATGTTTATACTTCATACCTTTTATATCCACATTTCTGTTATTAATTTTACAACTGTTCTCAGCATCACTATTCAGGGATGGTGAATTGGAACCCCTCTGCTGGTAAAAATAATACTGTTTATAGCCCTTGGACATTAGCCAAAGGATGCATAGCCTTGTGATTAACATATGAGGTGCATATTTCAAAGGTAGGGTGGTCCCAATCTGTTGATCTTGTACTTTTACTGACATTACTGTTTTCTCTCTCTGTGATTATTGATTATATTTTCCATTTTGTTTGGGGTGGGGGAAAGACAAACTGACTTAAAACAAAGCATTTAATGTATAAAATAGCCAAGTTCTCATAATTAAAAAGAAAAGTTCAGCCAGATTTGAATTCTCTAATACCTGCTGCAATTAAAAAAAAACCTTTAGGGTCCTGTTGTTGCCTTTTCCATAGCACTCTGCAGGCTTCAGAATGAATAGGCTTTATGATGTGGGACTGAGCAGGCAAAGACTGGGAGGCAGGAGAGCTGGGGGATGGCCACTCTCTTCATTTTCATCACCCCTAAATCCCTGGCACTTTTCCAGCATGACAATAGCTTATCTGCTGCTCCTCTCTTGCTGAGGAGCCCTCTCTGAGGTGGGAGTTCTAAGCCAGAAGGAGATTGCTTGGGAGCATAGCTCCAGCATGCGCCATGATAGCAGGGAGCTGGAAGCCAATTCAGAGACACAGGATCTCTATGTAGATGCTCTTGGCATCAGCAAATCCCCCAAATCCACTAGTTTGACCTGAGTAAACACCCTGTATCTTCTGCTGGGAGCAGACAAGCCAACATATCTATCCATCTCAGAGCAAGGCCCGGAGTTAGGCTGGCCCACAAGGATAGAAGGAAAGGGCACTGTTCCTGGGTGTTCCTTGGCCTCTAACTGCAAATCTAGTTTTTAAGTTCTACCCTTTATAACTGAAAGGTTAGTCTCTATGACATTAGCAAAGAGCCAGGTCTATGACTGTACTGTCCACCATCCAGAGGCCTCCACCCCCAATAGCTAACCCTCAGCATTCAAAAGCCAGTGGCTCCACTCAAGATTGGTAAGAGGGGTGAAGATTCTTCCAGGGAGGTCGCTTCACCCTCTAATGATAATAGGGAGAGAAGAATCGATGTATCATTTTGGGAAAGACTTGAAAGAGTGACTGACAGGCAAAGGAAACTGGTGCATTTTTCATAGTCCAGAAAAAGAGAGGTAGGGAAAGGGAGGGGATGGGATGGAGGAAGAAGAAACAAGTAGAGGGACAGCAGATGTTACAAGACACTAAGATACAGCAAGCTAGAGAAATTAAGGAAAGAAAAATGAAATGAAGGCAGAAAGAAGCACTTATATATGAGATAAAGTGAATTAGAAAAATTGTTATTAATTAACATGAATCTCCAGGCAATACCATAATACCCAGTTAAAGGGAGAAGAGGAAGATAAAGTGGGCATCTAATTAGGGCACCACCTAAAGATGGGTGATATAGACAATGGCATAGAATGAGAGAATTACTTTCTTTTAACACTGAACAAGGCACTTTTTTAAACTGAGGAAAAAAGAGTATTATCCATAGAGCTCCTTTCTCTGCCTCTCTCTTTGCTTCCCTTTAGAGCCTTCTCCAGACATGCTCGTGCTTGCCTTCCTGCAACAGATTTATTCAGCATAAACAATCTTTAAAAAGAATTACTGTTTAACCAGAAATCATTGACCTGGAAGAGCCTCTAGCTTCATCCCTGATCCAGATCTTCTGACTCTGAGGAGGGTTTTGTCCACTTGATTCACTGGGATTATCAAATCCCATAGGTGTAGTAATGCTCAAAAGTTTACAATGCCTGTACTGGGGATGTGGACAACAGTCTTTAGATCCTCCTCAGCACACTCCTATGCATCATCCCAGACCCACACAGAGTCTGTTTTAAACAATACATAAAGACCGTAGTCTATTGAGTCAGGCTAAAAATGAACCAAAATTTTGCTCATATGGAGGAAACCCATCAGATCTGTTATATTTTTAGGTGCATTTGACTTATAGCTTTGGATCAAGATTTTCAGCAGACAACAGTGACACAATTTTCTGCTCACCACCATGCCTTCAGAGAGCCAAATCTTTTATAAACTGCTAATCATCCATCCTCTTAATATCTGAAAGTGGACACCCAAAAACAGAGGTTTCCCAAATCACTAATCACTGTTGAAAATCTGGGCCTTGAATTTTTGTAGATCTGCTCTCACCCACCATTTAATCACTCGGATGCCTTCAGATGTGTTGTCAGATTTGTCACGCCATACATTTTTCTCCAGCAGTCTCAATTACTTTCAAAGCTTGTTTTAACCTTACATTATTTTCTTCCTCAGAATTTTCATAAAGCAAAAAATGTCATCCGTATAAACTTCTGCTCCATACTGGGCAGATTCTCAATCATTATCATGGGGACTGCCAATAGTGCTATAACAGTAAAAGAAGTTTCTCCATCATCATTGGTTATGATCCTCTAGGGTTACATTTTGCTCCCTCTTTTTTGAGAGGAGGAGGAGTTGACATTTCAAATCATTTCAAAGAAATGAACCCTACTTCATGTTGTTTATCATTTCTTGCTTTTTCTTAATACAAATTTCAACCAAACTATAAATGGGTTTCCATCTCTGTTAGCCTAATTTTTCCATAGTTTAGCCCCAAAATATTGGAAATTTCCCTTGCTCCATGGCAGTGTATTGGAATTTCAAACTTTCATTTTAAGAGTAGGGAGTTGATCTTGCTTGCAGGTTGGGGGCTCTGGAGCAAAGCGTGCAGTCAGAGTCATTCTCGGAAAGAGCCAGCTTAAAGGTGGGTTGAGTTGTGCCTCTCTGCCTTAGCAAACAGGCTGCTCCCTTTCTCCCTCCTTTGTGTATTATTGTTCTGAATTCTCAGAAATAAAATAATGTTACTCTGCAACCTTCCAGCAAGAGTATTTATGTCTTTGTCTAAATTCTCTGTCCATATGCTGGAAAAATAACATCCACCACCCACATACCTGGTCTTTTAGATGTTCCTCTTGTTTTCCTGGAAGTCTTTGTTACCCTCACCTCATGCTGATTAGAGCCCATAATGATCACCTTGAATATGGACCAGCCCTCCTGTCTCGGTTCAGAGTCTCTGTGTCTGAGTTTATGACTCCTATGGCAGTGGTCCATTTAACCTCTGTTATGCCTTATTTAACTTGACTATTAAATAGCAGCCCTTTTCTAACATGGTTTTAAGAACTATTGGTTGAACAGCTGGTTTTTTTCCCCCCCAACTGGGCTTTTTATGGTTACACATGAAATGTTTGGTTCAGGTAGGTATTTGTGGACATCTCTGTAGGAAGTGGTAAGTTGTTGACGCTAAGTATCAAGACAATTACGGTTTTCCTATGAAACACTATGTCATGTCTGCTGCAGAGCAGCTATATTTTTCTGTTTATACTGCTGCAATTGGACATCAGTGTAACAAAGTAGACTATATTAATAATTTCCCAGATATTCTAAATCACTGGAACTGTCACTCTCTCAGGTACCAGAGCCAGTATGGGTACTTCATGCTTTTATTACAAACACTCAGTGCCTCTCTTCCTTAACTTAAGACCAACTCCTGTTTCTCCTGAAGTCAATGGGAATTTTGCCCATCAACTCCCATGAGAACAGGATCAAGTCCATAATGACAGGTGTCCTCACAAGGTGCTGGTGCAACCTTATTGCCCAGCTCTCATTGCTTTGTGCTTGCCCTGACATAGAGTTGGGCTGTTCCAAACTCCAGTCCATTATTGCTGATTAGAGCACTCAAAGACTGCAAGCACAACCAGGGTGCACTATTAAATGGATACAATTGCTCAAGAAGGAAGCTCGCTTTTCCATTTATTGGGAAATACAAATAGAAGTATTATTAATTTGTATTCCAGTAGTGCCCAGAGGTCCATTTAGACAAATGAGGCCCCACTGTGCTAGGTGATGTACAAAGAGCTAATGAGAGCCAGTCCCTCTCACAGAACTTACAACCTGAATTTAGACAAGACATGACAAGTTGGTATAACCAACAAATGGAGCTGGAGGAGAAGGAGGGCAAGGGAAATTAGGCCCAAGGGATGAGGAGGTTTTGTTGAGAAATTAATAAACTATTTTAAAAATCTCTGCCATTATGCATTTCTTACAGGACTAACTTACAAGGCTGGAGCCTGTGGATAGAATCTGTTCTTTGTGTGGGGCGGTGCACAGAAGAAATTGGTTTTCAGAGAGGCATGATTCCAACTCCGCTCCCCCATGGGTAGCAATCTGCTACCAGCCCTTGCAAGTAGCAGATTACTACCCCATCCCTCACCAGGGCTGCTCAGATGTCTTGGCTGGAATACAGCAAGGCCTATTTTCTTGGGGACATACAGCAAGGCCCATTTGCTATAGGGAATAGTGAGTGAGTATGCAGCACCGACTTACCTCTATGTGCCTTGACTTATGGTGCAGAGTGGCCCTGCAGGGATATAGGAGCTGATTTTTATACCCCCTTATGTTTCTGTACAGCCCTGTAAGCCTGGACATGTTATGTGCCTAAGCCTTTTAAAGCAGTATCGTGCCCTTTTCCTGGAATCTGTGGGCCAGAATCCTCTCTGGAACAGAATTTACACCAGTGCATTGATGATAATGATGCATATTGGCATTACCAGAAGTGCTTTCCAAACATCAGTTGACATATTCAGTCCCCGTATGTAGTCCCTATTTAAAAATAGCTGTGGAAAAACCAGGGAGGGCACAAAGAAGAGCCACAAAAATTATTCAAGAGCTGCACAAAATAAAAACAGCTTAAAGCGAGCCATTTACGGATCTCAATCAATTTTGTTTATCCACACAAAGATTGAGAGGTGACTTGATTACGGCACATAAGTACTTTGATGGGGAGAAAATAAAATCTAGTGGAGAAAGGCATAACAAAACCAACATCTGGAAGTTGAAGCCAGACAAATTCAGATTGGAAATAGTCACACATTTTAAACAGGGAGGGTGATTTACCATTGAAACAAACTGTCAAGGGAAGTGGTGGATCTCTTGAAGTCTTCAGGAATGCCTGTCTGGAAGATATGCTTTAGTCAGAGTTAAGTTATTGGGGTAACTGGGTGAAATTCTATGGCCTGTGATATACAGAGGTCAGACTAGATCAGGGATTGGCAACATTTGGCATGTGGCCCGTCAGGGTCCCTATCACAAAGAGTTTGCAGTCTACAAAGAAGCAAAAACAGGAAGTTGGTGTTGGTGGGCAGGAAGGAAAGGGACACAACCTTACAAAGTGACCAGGGTGATGGCATGCATATGTACCCCTACCTCTGTATATTTTTCTTGGAGAAAGGGAAGAATAAGTGTGGTTTTTGCATTTTCACTTGGTTTCAGAGTGTAAATATAGCAGGAGCTTGGTTTTTTTTAAGGGGGGGTTGTTTTTGTTTTTAAGGCAATGGATTTAACTTCAATGCCAGTATTCTGGAGGTGCACTGGCCTCAGGCCCTGTGTTCAGATTTTTTTTTTTTTTTATATCTGAGATACCCTGTGATTGATACCACAAAAACTTTAGGAGAATCAGTTTTACATATAAAATACCCATGTACTGGTGTGAGTCATACCAATATAAATCTAGAGTGTATTGTAGGACTTCAGTGGCGTTACTTCAGATTTACACCAGGTTAACACAGAGCACAATTTCTCTTTCTGTACCAAGTGTTCCACACCCCTTATGTAAAGCAAAAAATGAAGGTAATAAATGCTGCTTCCTAATACTTGAAATGCTTATGCACCCAAAAATTTCTAGAATCCGTGCCAAAAGCAATTTTCCATTTATGTTTGGAACCTTGGACAGTGGACACTCTACGAGAAATATCCAGCATGTTAAGAAATTGATATAAATGTCTGATAATAACTATAAAGATGAAGCACTATGCAGTAAAAACCAGAACTGTGCAGAACAGACCAGTTTAAAACAGCCCACACAGGAAAAGAGAGAAAGAGAGGTCATGACACTTCATTCACAAAATGGATGTTCTATATCAAAGACAGAGAGTGCAGAGGAGCCTGGTCTATTCTGTCTGCAAGAGTAAAGACAGGCAAATGCTAAAACAGGAAAATATGATGGATGAACCTGACAAAGAAATTGTATTTCTAAGCAAAAGGAAGTATCTAGTGTGTCTGCAGATTCAGCAGCAGCTGAATTGAGTTGTGGCTGGTGGCAAGCCAGTAAATGCTCTCCCAATTATTTGTGATTTTCTTGCCCAAGCCCTAGGGACCATCAGGAGCAACCCCACTGAAGTTAAGTGAAATGACACTTACAGCAGTGCACGACTGGTGAAGAAAAGAAGAGAATCAGGACCACTACATCTGGATTTTCTATAGCATAGCTTCTGACAATATGGGGCAACAGCAGTTCATGACACTTGTGACAGAACTTTTGGTCTTTAATGCTTTTATATGTGTAAGCTAATGAATCATCCCAACAACCCTCTGAGGAACATAAGTAAATTACCCACATTTTACAGATAGGGAAACTGAGGCAGAAATGTTTACAGACTTGCCTAAGGCCAGAGTCATTGTAAAAGCTAAGGTCAGAATTTACAAGTTCTCTGCTGAAAACACTGCACCACATCTGTTAGTTGCCCGTTTGCTGTGCAAAGAAGTATTTTTATGAAGTTAAATGAGAAAGCTGCACATATGACCATTCCATTGACCTCAGCATTCTGCAGGCATGCAATCACTGTAGGATACAGGAGTTGGGGGAAAAGAGAGTACAAGTCACCAAAAAGTAGCTGATATCAGAGACACATAGAAATGTAGGGCTGGAAGGGACTTCAAGAGGTCAAGTCCAGCCCCCTGCACACAGGCAGGATGAAGAAACCTAGACCATCGCTAACAGGTATTTGTTCAGCCTGTTCTTAAGAGCATCCATTGATGGGGATTCTACAGTTTCACTTGGAACTTGTACCTCTGAACAAATTGTACCTACTAGCACTATGGAATGTGTGGCTTATCAAGAATTTGTGATTGTTAATTTAAACTAAAACTGGACTTAACCTACAAGGTTTCATTATCATTCTACCAGTACCCCACTCCCAACTTTTTAGGGCTGGTCTTCCTACCTGAACTTACAGATAGGATGGATATGAGAAATTTAGACACATATCTGAACTTCCCCCAGAGTTCAACCAGCTTTAGTTCTGCCAGTTCAGGTTTAATTTAAATCAAACCAGTTTTTCAAATGAAAGCAATAGCTCTTGCTAGAGCAGAGCCACCACCCACTAGCCAGGAGAGAAAAAAACAACCCCCCACAACAGGTGAAGGAGCAGCTGGGTCCACTTTTAAAGGGGATCTGGTTGAGCCTAATTGGGGTGAATAATAGAAAGGCTTAGTTCACCTGTGGGTTATTTGAGCTCAGCTTGCAACTATAAAAGCTGCAGTTTGGACACTCTGGGACATAGGCATATGTACAGAAACCGGAAGTGAATGAGTTTCTAGTTTCCTCAGAGGCCTTTTGCTTATAAGTTTTGTGTAGAAGGGTGTTCCCAAGAACTGTCTTATTTAAGAGGAGGATTGTCTGAAGAGATATTCCTGGAAACATTTCCTGTAAGTGAGGTTTTGATTAGAAAGACATTCTCCAAAAGTATTTTTCTCTAGTAGAGCAAGTTACTTAGAATAAATTTTTGATGACATGTAAAAAGTTATACTCTATTTTTGTATGATGTGTGATACTAAGTATGAAATAAACCCTTCAGCACAGAATGATCATAGCTTAAGGACTGATTAAATTAAGATGCTCTTCACTGTTTGCATTCTTCCTATACCCAGTTTCTGCCAGTATACTACCTGAATCACATAAGACCAAATAAACAGTATTTATTATTATTTACATGATAGTAAAGCCAAAGATGAGGTAATCCCTGAACATGCACAAAGGAAGACACAATTTCTGCTACAGTTCATAAAAGTATTTCAGTTACACAGAAGAGTCTCTCACTTAGTTCAACTCCATATGAACTTAAAATGGTAAATGTAACCAGGATTTAATTCTTCAAAGCAAAAGAGTTCTGTCTTATGATGAAGCATTACATTGAGTCCAATCCAGGGTTATTGTATTTAAAACCCTGGATTGTTGTAGGTGGTGGGGTGGCAGATGGAGTAGTCCACCCCCCACTAACCAGTACACAAATAGAAGCATTGCTCTGTTCCAAAAGCTACCACAGGCACGCTTTAAAGCTTGTCATGTGCTGCTTTTACAGTTATTGCTGGTGTTCCTAGTACTTGTGAGTATTTCTGACAAGTAGAATAGGGAATTATTGAAAGTGTCACTATACCCATTTACAGAATTGTGGTCAATGCATATCTTAGAAGCTCATTGACTGTACTTTGCCAGCTGAAGCCAGTTGAATATGCTATACTGGAATTTCCATTATGGGGTGGGTAGTATTTCCCTATGCTTAGAAAAGAATATGCCGCAGCATTGCAATCACTGCAGAGTGGCAAATGGTAAGTTGATAATGCCACCTGTAATACAGCCTTGCTTGAAAAGAAGTATGGTTGTTTAGCTCCTTTTTATGCAATGCAGCCAAAAGTCCACCTAAAACTAGTCCAAGAGACTCAACTTTATGAGCAGGGACGGGAGCCCCAGTTCTGACAACAAAAGAAGCAATTCAAACATTTGCCAACATTTTGAATGTAATGTTTTTGGATTCTCAAAAATATGGTTAATCTAAATAAATCCATATGCATTTGCACTTTCTGGCTTCACAGGAGGTGGAAGTACCAGAATAGCACAGAAAAGGCTGTTCTTCTGGTGTTTCCAGCCTGGGCAAAGCTGGCAAACTTTTTGCAAATATAGCAAGAGTGCCTTGCCATCTTCAATTTCCAAAGCAAAGAGGTGTATTTGGATAAGCTTCAGATGAGCCTTTTTCTTCAAATCACCCACCACAAATTATTATGAATATTGTGCCACATTCTGCCTTTACTTGAACTTGTATATTAATGTCCCAAGTTACTACAGTCCATTAAGTCAAGGAACTGAGACTCGACACAGATATATAAACTATTAGCTTTATTGATTATGACTAATCATGTCTGTACTGGTGACGAGTGTGGTCCAGAGCACCCTGAAATCAATGGCAAGGCTCCCATTTATTTCTAGAGACTTTGGGTTGTCCTGTACGTGCATTCACACAGCATTGAGGAAAGTCCTAAAGTCCTGGCCCGGGATGCAAAGGATTCAGTGTAAAAACTGAGACAGATCTTTTGAAGACAATCCCTATGTTAATTGTTTCAAAATTCTGGTCAGGAATCTGGAGAAGAGACCCCCAGGACATATTACTGTACAATCCAGCTGTTTCAGAAATGCAACTGAAGGTAGAATTAGACTTTCAGTATGGACTGGCAACTGGAACACAGCATTTCTTACCTAGAAAAACTATTTACTGATTCATAGCAGATGAAAATTAAAATATAGTAGCTACAATTTTATGGAAAAATTACCAGGTAGTTAATAATAGATCTGAACTTTTAGACCAGCTGGTTACAGAAATGCAGCAAGTGCAAAAGCAAATCTATCTAAGTATATATAATGTGTTTTGTTGAATGTGAAGCATATTTTCACAGGATTCACAAAATTTATGTATCACAAATTGATTGTCTGTAGTAGTATCTTGGGCAGGGACAAATTCCAATATCATTTACTGCAATGTGAAAATGAGGTTGAAACACGACATTATTTAAACAACATCCAAGGATCAAAAGCTAATTCTGTACCATGTAGGAGCACAGGTGCTGGAACAATTTTTATAGCGGGAGTGCTGAAAGCCATTGAATCAAACTGTAAACCCTGTATATAATGGAGACCACTTCAAACCATGGAGTATGGCAGCGCCACCTGCACCCCTAATTCTAGCACCTATGTGTAGAAGGTGCTTTTGATAATTGCTTCTTTTTGGAAATTGGTTCCTGAATGTTTTGAGAAGTAGGTAGGGGTGTGTGTGTGTGTGTGTGTGTGTGTGTGTGTGTGTGTGTGTGTGTGTAATTTTGCCAGCCCCTGAACCCTTAGTTTAATATGATGTACTGTCATAGAAACAGCTTCTTGTTTGTTAAAGATAATTGTGAAGTAATATTTTTATTTTTCTCCAAGGCCTAGTCGTAAACTGACACAACTGTCTACGACAAATCTCTGTGCTTCTGTCACATGTAGAGGTTCTTAAAAATAAAACCCTGATCTCTGTAAGGTTGAAAAAGAACCCATTCCTGCCCTGCTGTTATGGGACTGAATTCTCAGTTACACGTAGGACTTTTTATGCCTCTTTGACAATGTAAAGGAGCCTTACAGTGTAATATCTACCCACTTCAAAGCCACCGTACACTGGCAGAAAGGTGCAAAGGCACCTTAGTTTACCTTGGGTCTAAATTAATGTTACCACTCAGGAAAGAGATCTTGGCATCATTGTGGATAGCTCTCTGAAAACATCCACTCAATGTGTAGCGGCAGTCAAAAAAGCAAACAACATGTTAGGAACTATTAGGAAAGGGACAGATAACAAGACAGTAAATATCATATTGCCTCTATACAAATCCATGGTATGTCCACATCTTGAATACTGAAAGCAGATCTGGTTGCCCCAGCTCAAAAAAGATATGTTGGAATTGGAAAAGGTACAGAGAAGGGCAACAAAAATTATTAGGGGTATGAAATGGCTGCCATATGAGGAGAGATTAGAAAGACTGGGACTTTTCAGCTTGGAAAAGAGACGACTAAGTGGGGATATGATAGACGTCTATAAAATCTTGAGTGGTGTGGAGAAAGTAAATAAGGAAGTGTTATTTACTCCTTCTCATAACACAAGAACTAGGGGTCACCAAATGAAATGAATAGGCAGCAAGTTTAAAACAAACAAAAGGAAGTATTTCTTCACACAGTGCACAGTCAACCTGTGGAACTCTTTGCCAGAGGGTGTTGTGAAGGCCAAAACTATAACCAGGGTTCAAAAAAGAACGGATAAGTTCATGGAGGCTAGGTCCATTGATGGCTATTAACCAGGATGGGCAGCGATGGAACACCATACTCTGAATGTCCCTAGCCTCTGATTGCCAGAAGCTGGGAATGGGTGACAGGGGATGGATCACTTGATGATTACCTGTTCTGTTCATTCCCTCTAAAGCACCTGGCACTTGCCACTGTCGGAAGACAGGATACTGGGCTAGATGGACCATTGGTCTGACTCAATATGGCCATTCTTAAGAGAATCAGGCCCTTGAAGTTCAAACCAAACCTGCTGATTCTTTGATCTTACAAATGGCTTTGGCGCAGATCCTCAATTGGTGGAAATGTCAGAGCTCAACTGGAGATCTGAGCTGGTCACCTGCCCCTTTGGCATTACGCAGCCCAGCCAGTTGTTGGGACAAACTGGCTGCAGCAGAATAAGCAGCCCAATAGCTCTTCACACTAGTTCTCTCCCATTGTGGTGCACAATAAATATTGATTTCCTAAAGCAAAGTCAAGAGGATATCTTATTGCATTCTTTTTTTCATGGAATTCTTCTGGGGGAGGGGAGGGTGTTTTGTTAGTCAAAATAAATAGTGAACTTACCCCACAATTCAATTGATCAGAGCACAGATAAAATCGATTTCTTGGGCTCTAAGTGGGATGTAGCTTCCTGTACATGCTGCTGTTCATCCTTCTATAAAAAATGTCAGGCAAAACACTGCTTTCCTAGATGAAATATAGATGTCAATGCTTAAGTGCAATTGCTGCATGGATCTGTACCGGGCAGCTGCATTGTGGATGAAGACTCCTCTGCTGACTGTGTGGCCACGCCAGGATTTCACAGCTTACAGCAGGGATAGAATGCAAGGCCTTCGGTCCCAGAATCATAAGCTGCTGTTATTTGAACTTACTAAGAATCTCTACAGATTGTGTTAGTATTCAAAGATTTTAACCTCTCTGCATGATCACACACTTGCACAGTTCAGATACTCTATCTAGTAGAAGGTACTGTCTAGACACTGCTATCTTCAGAATGGATTGGAGACTCCCCCAAAAAAGAGATTCAATACTGGTCTAAAGTTCTACTCTTCATCACCAAAAGTTGATTTGCTGAGTACGGATCTCACCAGCACCTCCTTTAGAACAACTGGCACCCAACTTACCACCCAGGGGCCATTGTGTCACCATCGGCCTTCCTCAGTGAGGAGGGACCAGCGCCTGGAGCACAGGTTGGTCCAAAGCACTCCCAGTGCTTCTAGAATGTCAGTGAATGGCACTGGGTGAAGCTTACAAAAGACTGGGCATCTTTCCCCAGAGACACTGCCGTGCCCACAAAGGCACAGTAAGTTCCATACAAATCTAACTGATTTTATCAGCAAACTATCCAGCAAATTCCTCACAATAAGAGAAACTTAATTCTGTTTCTAAGTGGAGACAGCTTGAGTTGAACCAGCTGCATACATCCTGGAACAAGTCCGCTGTATATCTCCGTTGTGTCTACTGAGTTCTGTGAAGCAAAGACATTTTTCTTTGCTTTCCTCATAGCAATGGCCTCATAGCCAAAAATGTATATTGTTCCCATTGGTTGGACTCTGACAGAGACTTCTGCAACTAGCTTTTAGCCATTTTCCCTTTGTTTTCATTAGACACAAGTCATCTGTGAACTATGAGGATCTTGGAGGGAGAAATTTTATTTAGTACTGCAGTGCCTGGTGTGATGTTACACTCCACATGCTTTATGAAAATATGCTTATGAATGTGAATATGATGTAACTGGAATATGCTTTATACAAAAGTTTTCTTGTAAGGTATCATTACAAAGCTTATAATCTACTGAGTGTGTTCATCCTATTTGTTTGCATGTATTATTTTTATGTCTGGAGTTAGGAGAATGAGTTATAAACTTGTATTACTGATGCAAACATATTAAGTGGAAGCCATTAAGGGTGCTTCGGAATCAATGAACTGTAAATGGTTCTGTTTACTTGCAAACCTTCCTGTGTGTATGGGTCAGCCCAGGATGAATGGAGGTTGGAGTCTCACAGGACATGTGATCATGTCACCTGATACTGGAATCCATCTTAAATCTGGTACTTTTCCATTTAGAAGGAGGGGTGGGGACCTAGAGAGACAAAACATTCCTGCCATGTACCAAAGCTATAAAAGGGGGTGGAGCAGAACAAAGAAGGGGCCAGTCATGAGAAAGACCCTGCTTACCACCTAAGATGTCTGCTGGAACTAAGAAGGACTGTACCAGGGGAAAGGATTGGGCCCAGACCAGGAAGGAGTCAAGTCTGTGAAAGAAGCTTATTGGAACATCTCTGAGGGTGAGATATTACTTGTAATCAGTTTCTTAATGTATTAGGCTTAGATTTGTATATTTTGTTTTACTTTGCTTGGTGACTTACTTTGTTCTGTTATTACTTGAAACCACTTAAATCCTACTTCTTATATTTAATGAAATTACTTTTGTTTATTTTTGAACCCAGAGTAAGTGGTTAATACCTGGGGGAGCAAACAGCTGTGCATATCTCTCTATCAATGATCCAGAGGGCAAACAATTTATGAAATTACCTTGTATAAGCTTTATACAGAGTAAAACAGATTTATTTGGGGTTTGGATTCCACTGGGAGCTGGGTGTCTGAGTGCTGGAGGCAGGTAACCTGCTTAGCTGTTTTCAGTTAAGTCTGCAGCTTTGGAGGCGTGGTGCAGACCCTGGGTCTGGGTTGCGGCAGGCTAGTGTGTCTGGCTCCACAAGGCAGGGTTCTGAAGTCCCAAGCTGGCAGGGAAAACAGGCTCAGAGGTAATTTCAACACATCAGGTGACAGTCCCAAGGGGATCCCTGTGACTGAACCTATCATACCTGGTAGCCCTAGTCACAGAACAGGACACCACTGTGACAGGCATTGTACAAACTCAGAACAAAAAGAAGGTCCCTGCTCCGAAGAGTTTACAGTCTAATTATAGGACAAATGACACCAGATGGATACAGTCAGACAGGAGAATATAGGGATATAATGAGACAATGAAGTTGGATAAGAAAATATTTAGGATCCACTGTATCAATAGTCGTGGACAAAAGATCTCTGATAACCTATCTTAATAGAATAGTCAGCTGGAAACATAGCATACTCAGTCTTCTCCAACTTACCCAGTTCCATCAATTTTTTCACTTACACTATCAAAACAGGCCCTTTGCCCACAACAGAAAAGAACACTCCAATCTCAAACTGCAAACAGTTATATCTTAATTGGTTGGAATGGAAAAATCAAAGCTCAGTGTTTCTATATGTGCCCTGTATGGCAGTGAGAGGGTTTCCTGCATGCAAACTGTCCATTCCCAGAGTTCAGGATTTCTAGGTATCAAGAGACTTTGACATTTTTCCCAAGAGTTATCTGGCATTTTCTTTCCAAATTAGGATGTTTGGCAATCTCAAGGCAGAGAAATCAGAACTGCACTCACTAGTATTGCAGATGTTATAAATACAAGTGGATAGTCAAAGGCTGTTAATTGTTGTGTGTATAAAATGCACACACACAAGGGGGGAACGTAAAAACAGACGCATTGACTCCCTCTAATGCTTTGCTTGTAATGTTATATTGAATACTGAGAAGTTCTTTTGTTTGTTCAATGCTCTTTTTATTTATTTATTTCATAAGTGTCTGTGTGTGAATTCAGTCCTTATTAAGACAATTCTTTGAAAGCACTAGCTGAACAAGCCACAGTGCAGTCCGCTCAATTAATTTTTATTCCATTCTGCACGGTTGTTGCTATTGCAGTCTAGGTTTTATCCTAAGCAGAGGCTGCCAGTGGGGCTGAATATATATTGTCCTTTAAAAACAACAAACCCCACCAGTTCTTTTGGAAATTAATCTCTGTCTCTCATTTCTAAATGGAATGTGTATTTCAAAAAGTGGAGCAGGCTGCTGGTTTTCCATCACAATGATTTTCTGACAGCTAAATCTAGTTTCTGCAAAATTGAAATTCTCTGTGGAAAAATATTCAAGTTTTTCAATTTTATGTCCAGAAAATCTAAATGAAAAATTTCATTTTGGGTCAGTTCATCTGTAACTGAAAGATATGGATTTGTTGAAGTGAAAGATTTTGTTTCCAGTTGGTTCAAAATTAAACTGCCTGTGGTACCGCAGTCTTACCTCTTACTGAGCCACTGCAGAGCATCTGAAAGTTGCAGTCCAGCCAGCAAGCCCAACCTATGTCAAAGAATGAGGATGTGTAAGGCGTCCAAACTACAGCGCCCATGAGCTCCCATGGCACCTTAGACAGAAGCAGTTTAATATCAAACTAACTTGAATGAAACATGTGGATTTGGTTCAGTGCATCAAACTGAAATGTTTAGATTCAGGAAAGTCAGAATGTTTTGTTGTAATCCATGGCTGTTCCCATGGTTTGGACAAAGTGTTTGTTGTTGAATTTAATATTGTTCTGGCTGAGTTTGACGATGCATTTGTGGTGGATACCTGAGTGTTGTCCATTGTCTTATACATATTTGAGGCAGGCAGCAATGTCGTCATTGTGAGCGATATTGGTGTAAAGCAGTGGTCACCAACTGGTTGATCACAATCGAGTGGTCGATCTTAGAGGATCTTCCAGTCAATTGCAATCTCTGGTGGTGCAGTATGGCTGCCGCAAATGCAGACTCCTTGCCTACCCTGGCCCTACGCTGCTCCCGGAAGTGATCAGCGCAGCCCTGAGAGCTGGGGGGCAGGGGTCTCCCTCTGTGCGCTGTTCCTGCGTGAAAGCACCGCCCCCCCCCAACTCCCATTGTCCGGGAGAGCTGTGGGGGTGGTGCTTGCAGAGAGAGGCAGCATGTGGAGCCATGTGCTCCCCACCCCCCCATCAGGGGCCACAAGGGTGCATTGGCCCCTTCCAGGAGCAGTGTAGGATTGGGGTAGGCAGGGAACCTGCCTTAGCCTCTCTGCGCCTGCTGCCGACTGGGAGCCACTGGAGGTAAGTGCTGTCTGACAGGAGGCTGCACCCCAAACCACATCCCTGAGCCCCTCCCGGAGCCAGCACCCATACCCCCTTCTGCACCACAAAGGCCCTCCTGCACCACAAGCCCCAGCCCTGACCCCCCTCCCAGAACCAGTACCCTGTACCCCCTCTTGTACCCCAACACTGTGCCCCAGCCCGGAGACTCCTCCTGCACCCAAATTTCCTCCTAGAGCTTGTACTCCAACCCCCTCCTACACCCCAACTCCGTGCCCCAGGCTCAGCCCAGAGCCCCCTCCCACAATGGGGCTCCTTGCACCCTTTCCCAAACTCCCGCCCCCTGCCTGGTGAAAGTGAGTGATGATAGGGGAGAGCGAGCAACAGAGAGAGGAGGGGATGGAGTGAGTGGGGCAGGGCTTTGGGGAAGGGGCGGGGTAGATCCTAGGTTGTCTGTAGATTCAAAAAGTGATCTTGGGCGTAAAAAGGTTGGAGACCACTGGTGTATAGGGAGGTGACATCCATGGCAGCAAGGATGGTGTTCTGAGGGAGGTATATATCAACAACAAACACTTTGTTCAAACCATGGGAACAATCATGGGCACTAGGAAGGCTCTATGTTATGGGGTGCCCACCCCACACAAGGTCTGGAGGGGTAGGCAGGCCAATTAACTGCCCAGACCACACCTGAAGAAGGAGAGGCTTGTATAAATCCCAGGAGCTGTGAGCCGCAGGAGGCTGTAAGGAAGTAGTCTACAGTCACTGCCTGCGGGGAGGGAGCTTGAGCTGACAAACCCAGAAAGAGGGAGAAGCCAAATAAGTAGGAAGAAGCCCAGGGAAACATCAGCAAAGGGTAGGAGCCTGTACAGACCTTGGCTGCTTGTTATAGGGTCCCTGGACTGGAATCCAGTGTAGAGGGCAGGCCAGGTTCCCTATCAGACACCGGAGGGCCAAGCCATGAACAGGAAGCTGAAGTTCTGGGAGTGAAAGGGGCCGCAGGGTGAAAGAGATGATGGGAAGAGATACCACCAGAGGAGGGCAGCACCTGGCAAGAGCTAAGCCCCAGAGCTGCCAGGTCGAGACGCCATGTGCTGTGAGTGAACCCTGTGACACTCCCCAGTACACTAATCTCTTCCTGAGCCATGTTGAGGAAGAATTTTTGGGCAAATGCATCATGAAACCAATGATATACCTGAGATATATCCTCTGGAGAAGACAAACTCAACTCCTCCATATATATCTACCACAACTTCAACAACCACCACACATTCATTGAACTCTCTCTGGAACACTCCCATCCTAGCATCAACTTCCTAGACATCACAATCAGCTTCAACAATGGAACCCTACAGACAACTATATATAGGAAACCCACAGATCCCCACACCTACCTTCATAGATCCAATAACCACTCCAAAACCATGAAGAAATGTGTTATCTATAACCAGACACTCAGAAACCACAGAATATGCTCCAAGGAGAAAGTCTGGGATACAAACCTTACACTTAAAACTGCCTTCACCAAGCAAGGACACTCCACCAGAGAAGTAGATCATGGAACGGGCCACTCAAATACACTGAGAGAACTTGCTTCAATATGGAAATAAAACCTCATCTAACAGCAGACCCCTAGTTGTCATCTACCACCCCATGCTGGAACCCATACAGGATATCATTAAACAGTTACAACATATGTTTCATATGGACCTCATCTCAAAAGAAATCTTTCTCAAACCTCATCTTCTGGCCTTCAAAGAACCTCCCAACCTCTCCAAGCTCACTTTCAGAAGCAAGCTCCCCACAGACCAGGACACACCAACTTGAAGCACCACCAAACCCTCCCAGAACAACATATGCAAAACCTGTAGACATATCTTTACTGCTATGATGATCACCAACCCTTACCTCATGTCTTTGAAGATCCATGGGTCCCATATATGCCTATTGCAAGATGTGATGTACCTCATCCAGTGCAATAAATGCCCCAATAATAACTATGTAGCTGAAATGAGACAATCATTACTCTCATTATAATCATTACAACTCCAGAAAAACGATAAAAGACAAAAACACCACAACCCCTGTGGGTGAATACTTTTCACAAAGAGATCATGCATAGAGTGATCAATCAATCCTCTTCATCAAGGGAAACCTGCACAACACTTTCAAAACACAAGCCTGGGAGCTTAAATTCATAACTTTACTAGACACTAAAAATTATGGACTGAAAAGAGACACTGGATGTATGATTTATTACACCAATCTATAATCTACTAAATCCCTCCCTCTTATCCCATGCTTTTATTTTTTTCCTCTTCCCTTACCACCACTACCCCCCACCCACAATGATTGAAGAGGTGTTAACTGATCACTTCAGCTTGAATAGTCGCTTGAAATATGACTTAACTACTTAGCTAAACAATCTTGTATTTTGCTGTGACGCCCTATCTTTCCCAGCCCTGAAGAAGAGCTTGAAAGCTTGTCTTTCTCACCAACAGAAGTTGGTCTGATAAAAGATATTACCTCATCCTCCTTGTCTCTCTAATATCCTGGGACCAACACAGGTACAACAACACTATTTACATACTTGGATAGTCTCACTGAGTCCAGTGAGCATGACTCAGATTTGCAAAGTTACTTTTTTCCACATTGCTATGATTGGGTTCTACATTTGTCCCTTGATACATGCTATCTGTTCCACGTTGTGTGGCTAAGTTACAAGTTGCTGTGGAAACTACAGTTCTGAATTTTCTGACATTTAATAAAACTAAAATAGTCGGAGTGGGAGGAACAGCTGGCCAGGGTACCATGAAGATCTCATGGTTTCCTATGAACTGCTTTATACTGTATTTCAAAGTTCAGAGCATAATTTATATGCCTCTCCTTGCAGCTGTGTACTCCAGTGCACTACTAAAATAACTGAGAAAAATCTTGCCCAAACATGGATGCAAAGAGATTATCAAACAAACACTCATTACAGTTATTTCTAAATTAAGTGTGGTCAGACATGTCAAATGCATGTATCCACACTGAGGAAGACTATCGGTCAGATCAGGGGTTGGCAACCTCTGGCACGCGGCTCGCCAAGGTAAGTACCCTGACGGGACGGGACGGTTTGTTTACCTGCCGCGTCGGCAGGTTCGGGCGATCGCAGCTCCCACCGGCTGCGGGTCACCATCCCAGGCCAATGGGGGCTACGGGAAGCAGTGCAGGCCGATGGATGTGCTGGCCGCGGCTTCCCGCAGCCCCCATTGGCCTGGAACGGTGAACCATGGCCAGTGGGAGCTACGATCGGCTGGACCTGCTGATGCGGCAGGTAAACAAACTGGCCCGGTCCACCAGGATGCTTACCTTGGCAAGCTGCGTGCCAGAGGTTGCCGACCCCTGGGCCAGATTCACAACCCCGCTCTGCTTCCTTTGTGTTGCCCAGCTGGTACAAAGGGAATGGAAACTGTGCTTATATCACCACATGGGGATACCTGCAGTGTGGTGGAGTCCCCAGCTAGTGTAGTGTCAACAGATCCAGTTCCTTTTACACAACCACTAGTGCAGGTTGTGCATGGGGCGGGGGATATCAGAGGAAATGTGTGTGTGTGTGTGGGAAGCTATCAGAGGAGATGTGGGGGCAGGAAGCTATCAGAGGAAATGTGAGAGCATGATGTGCTCAATCAGTACCCAGCTAGTGTGTGATTGTAGAACTGATAAATGAAATTGTTTTCAATTGTTCACTTTATTAATGTAACTTCTGTTCACCATTCACTACACTTGCCTATACTGTAACTTCTGTTCCATATTGTAATTCAAATCCCATTTTAAAACACTCACTTCATTTTGTAAAAGCTTCCTCCAACCTTCATTTTTGCAAACCCTGCTGTAATCTTATTAGTTTAGTTTAGATGTGTGAATGAGGTACGTATGAATGATGGAATCAACCTCCAGCCCCAGCCTGTCCTGATGAGATAAAGTTCAAATACCAACGGCTGAAGACCTAGACAACAGCTCTAAACAAAGTAAGAAGCATCCACCCTAAAAAGAAAAGGACAACGGAACAACAGAAGGAAGATCAAAGCCAGGTTCAAGGCTGAAAGTCACGCCTGCAATTGATGGGTGATCAATCTAAACCCAGAGGCAGCGTGACACAGCAAGACCTATAGACTTTGAATCCAAACTAAAAGCCTATAAAAAAGAAGGGTGAGATGGGTAACATTCTGCTGCCAACACGGAAGGACATCAGTGCCTGCCCAACAGAGATCCAGCTTGTCCTTGTGCCCAGCTTTCCTGGCCAGTTAGCTGCCACAAGCTACGAACCCAAGCTGCAAAATCAAGCCATGAACTTAAGCTATCTTCAGGACTGGTAACTATGCAGCAACTGCAGAACCCCTGATGAATGTGTGTGTGTGTGTGTGTATAGGTATTAGGTATTATAATGTAAGTGTGTGTGTGTATATAGGTAATAGGTATAATGTGTGTGTATATAAGAATTAAGATATTAGTTATTAGTCATAAATTGTTATAATAATAAATGTGGCATCTTTGCCTTGTCCCCTTTAAAAAGATCCTGCTGGTTTTTACTGGTCTAATATAATTGGTACAACATGATCAACAGGAGAACCATAGCCAACTGGTGCAGCTGGGAGCAGGCCCCAGGCTGCTCTGAAGTGTGTCCAGGATTGGGGCTGAGGAGAGAATACACACAGAGCTGGACGACTCCCTGACAGCCTACTCTCTCTGGTGTGCCCAGTATGAGCTGAATGCAGCTAGTCAGAAATTCAAATGTAAGCCATTTTTGAAAACATATGTACAAATCAACCATTTATTCTTTAGTGAATGACGAACACCCACCCTACCTCCCACCTGCAACTCTTGAGTCAGATAACTGAGAAAAATAGCGTGGAATTTTACCAGCCCAGAACCAAAAGTTTGCCACTGGTTTCAGAAGAAACCTGGGAAATCTCTGCCCAAATGATATTTTTCTTTTTTTCTTTCAGAAGAATGACAAACACACACAATAAATCAGTTTTATAATGCAAGTTCCCTCTCAACCTGAACTATAGCATCTCCAGTGTGGCACTATAATGTTAAACATTCTGTTATGGACTTCTGAGGGCACATCTATACTACAAAATTAAGTTGACCTAAGTTACATCGATATACAGCCACTGCAGTAATTGAATCAGTTTTACACGTGCACATTACACTTCTCGTGTCAGAGTTGCACGTCCTCACCAGGAGCGCTTGCACCGATTGAACTGTCAGTGTGGGGCATTGTGGGACAATTTCTGAAAGGCAGCAACAGTTGATGTAAGCAACACAGTGTCTACACTGACACTGCGTCAACCTAACTACATTGACCTTAGCGCAACGCTTCTCACAGAGGTGGCATTATTAAGTCACTGTAGTGGGCAAGTTACATCGGTGGGAGAGATATTTTAGTGTAGACACTTCGAGTAATGTAGAATCTGTAGTGTAGACCACAGCTGAGTCATTTCATTGTATTCATTTGTTGGATAATATGGGGGTGATGATAACTATATTTATGATTAGAAATAAAATCCTTCTGTTGCAGATAGGTTTCTTGGAATGTTACAAATGAAAAAAAAAAGGCAGTATGCTTTATGAATCAGAAGAGTTCTTTTCCTCATTTCCATGAAAACTAAATACACAAAGCGATACACGTGATAACGTTGTATTGGATAAGCTTCCAGTGGAAGGGGCATTTTTCATAATGAGATAAAAGTGTCATTTCAGTAACTGCTAAAGCTTTAGCTATGCTCTCTAAAAAAGGAGCTCTTATCTTATCACCAAACACAGCTGTAAGCTTTACAAATGTAACCTTCGGCTGCCCAACCTAGCTCCTATTGTTAAAGTCAGTGTTAGAAAATTAATATGCAAATAACTCTGATTTCTCATCCTTGAGCTAAGTGTGGCAGCTTATCAGGAATTTAGTGATACTTGAGATTGTGAGCCGAACAATTGAAATCTGAAACATACGATGGGGAAAACTCATGTACTATCACAATTCTTGAACTACTGAATGCAAGTTTTCTTTAAGATCAGTAACTTGGAAATATTTGGTGGGTTTTCAATGGAGTACAGAACTAGATATGAAGTTGTGGACTATATTGTGTGTAAGGCACCATTAGATGATCTAATCTGACCTCCTGGATATCACAGGTCACTAAATTCCACTCCGTTACCCCTGTATTGAACCCAATATCTTGTGTTTGGCTACAGCATATCTTCCAAAAAGGCATCCAGTCTTGGTCTGAAGACCTCATGAGATGATTAGTCACCCTCACCATTAAAAGGGAGTCTCATTTCCAATTTGAATTTGTCTGGCTTTGTCATGCAGCCATTGGTTCTTGTTACACGTTTCTCCAGTAGATTCAAAGCTCTTTAGTATCTGGTATTTTCTTCTAGGTACTCATACCTTATAATCAAGTCACCTCTCAATCTTCTTTTTGATAAGCTAAACAGATTGAGCTCTTTATGTCTCACTGTAAAAAATCTTATCCAGCCCTTTTATTATTTGTGTGTGTGTGTGTGTGGGGGGGGGGGTTCTGCACCCTTTCTAATTTTTCAGCATCCTTTCTAAAATGTGGACATGTGACCTGGATGCTGTATTCCAATATCAGTCTCCCCAGTCCCAAATGCAGAGGTAAAATCACCTCCCTCGTCCTACTCTCTACTCCCCTGTTTGTTTGTTTTGGTTGTTTGAAGGACCCTGTGCTGTAGCTGGCAGTTGGAGGCTGAGCTACAAAGGGAGGTTTGAAAGCTAGAAGCCTCTGGTAATTAGCTGAGCCTTAACCAGTGGGCGGGGCATTCACTCAGGCCAGGGCTTTATAAAGCTGTGCACAAGCAACCAGGGAGCTTTGCGAAAAGGGGCTGCTAACAGGGAGTTTTGCAAGGGAATTCTCCAGGTGAAGGAGAAGCAAACACAGCATCTGTGGGGTAAGTGACTGTCTGCAGTGTGTGTGTGTGTGTGTGTGTGTGTGTGTGTGTGTGTGTGTGTTTGGGGGTTACTTGCTGTGTGCTGAGCTTGTGTTTGTCAGGCTGTTTGTTTGTTTTGGTTGTTTGAAGGACCCTGTGCTGTAGCTGGCAGTTGGAGACTGAGCTACAAAGGAAGGTTTGAAAGCTAGAAGCCTCTGGTAATTGGCTGAGCCTTAACCAGTGGGTGGGGCATTCACTCAGGCCAGGGCTTTATAAAGCTGTGCACAAGCGACCAGGGAGCTTTGTGAAAAGGGGCTGCTAACAGGGAGTTTCGCAAGGGAGTTCTCCCGGTGAAGGAGGAGCAAATACAGCATCTGTGGGAGCAGAGCGGACAGGGAGCTGCAGACAGAGGAGTTTGAGAGGGAGTTTGACAGAGGGAGGCTTATGATGGTTAGGAAGGCCCGCAACACCTGTGGCAGCACTACTTCTGTCTCCTCCACCTGCGCCTGTAGCCAGACAGAGCACCAGAGCATAGATGCTTCTACCCAGATTCTGGTGTGGTTTTGCAAAGGCTGTAACTTGCAGTTTCCACTTACTGATATCCAGGCTGTGGGGTGGGGCATCCAATGTGAAAGGTGCCTGCTGGTGGAATCTCTCAGGCAGCAGGTGGGAGAGCTACAGGAGGAGGTGGCTAGGTTGAGGAGCATCCATGTCCACGAGCAATTCCTGGACCATGTCCATGTGGAGACAACTGAGGTAGCTGTCCCCGTTCACAGGACTGCTGACACACCACTGGTGGAGGAGGAGATGGCTCAGGGTGGACACTGGCAGCTTGTTATTTCTGGCAGTGAGCAGTGCTCCACCCCTGCTGCGAACCCTCCCGCCGTGGTAATAGGTAACCATTATGCTCTTGATACAGGAGAGAAGGAATCACCCCCTATAGTAAAGGAGGATCAGCCTTGTACTCCTAAGGCTGGGAGGTCTGCTGCCACCACTGAAAATAGGAAACATAGGGTGGTGGTGGTGGTCGGAGACTCTCTGCTGAGGGGGACGGAGCTGCCCATCTGTTGCCCTGACATTTCATCTCGGGAGGTATGCTGCCTGCCGGGGGCCCATATCTGAAATGTTACAGAGGCATTGTTGAGGATTATCCGGCCTTCTGACTACTACCCCATGCTACTCATCCATGTGGGAACAAATGATACTGCAAGGTGTGATGCTGAGCGCATCAAGCGTGACTACAGGGCTCTGGGAGTACGGGTGAAGGGGTTTGGAGGGCAGGTGGTATTCTCTTCGATTCTTCCTGTCAAAGGTAGTGGCCTGGGCAGAGACAGATGCATCATGGAGGTGAATGCCTGGCTGCGAAGGAGGAGGAGGTGACTATCAGAGGAGATGTCACCAGGAGGGCTTTGGTTTCCTCAACCATGGGATGTTATTCGAGGAAGGACTGCTAGGCAGAGATGGTGTTCACCTTTAGAGGGGAAAGACCCTATTTGCACACAGACTGGCTAACCTAGTGAGGAGGACTTTAAACTAGGTTCGACGGGGACAAGTGAGCAAAGCCCACAGGTAAGTGGGGAGCATGAAGACCTGGGAGATGGGTCGAAAACAAGAGGGAGCGTGGGCTATAATGGCAGAGAGAAAGGAGGGTTAGGGCAAAACTGGGAGGCAAGATCAAACCAGTATCTTAGATGCCTATACACAAATGCGAGAAGTATGGGTAATAAGCAGGAAGAACTGGAAGTGCTAATAAATAAATACAACTATGTCATTGTTGGCATCACTGAAACTTGGTGGGATAATACACATGATTGGAGTGTTGGTGTGGATGGGTATAGTTTTCTCAGGAAGGACAGACAGGGGAAAAAGGGAGGAGGTGTTGCCTTATATATTAAAAATGTACATACTTGGACTGAGGTGGAGATGGACATAGGAGATGGAAGTGCTGAGAGTCTCTGGGTTAGGATAAAAGGGGTAAAAAAACCAGGGTGATGTCGTGCTAGGAGTCTACTACAGGTCACCTAACCAGGTGGAAGAGGTGGATGAGGCTTTTTTTAAACAACAAACAAAATCATCCAAAGCCCAAGATTTGGTGGGGATGGGGGACTTCAACTATCCAGATGTATGTTGGGAAAATAACACTGTGGTGCACAGACTATCCAATAAGTTCCTGGACTGCATTGCAGACAACTTTTTATTTCAGAAGGTTGAAAAAGCTACTAGGAGAGAAGCTGTTCTAGACTTGATTTTAACAAATAGGGAGGAACTTGTTGAGAATTTGAAAGTAGAAGGCAGCTTGGGTGAAAGTGATCATGAAATAATAGAGTTTGCAATTCTAAGGAAGGGTAGAAGGGAGTACAGCAAACTGGAGACAATAGATTTCAGGAAGGCGGATTTTGGTAAGCTCAGAGAGCTGATAAGTAAGGTCCCATGGGAATCAAGACTGAGGGGAAAAACAACTGAGGAGAGTTGGCAGTTTTTCAAAGGGACACTATTAAGGGCCCAAAAGCAAGCTATTCCGCTGGGTAGGAAAGATAGAAAATGTGGCAAAAGACCACCTTGGCTTAACCACGAGATCTTGCATGACCTACAAAATAAAAAGGAGTCATATAAAAAATGGAAACTAGGTCAGATTACAAAGGATGAATATAGGCAAACAATATAGGAATGCAGGGGCAAGATTAGAAAGGCAAAGGCACAAAATGAGCTCAAACTAGCTATGGGAATAAAGGGAAACAAGAAGACTTTTTATCAATACATTAGAAGCAAGAGGAAGACCAAGGCCAGGGTAGGCCCACTGCTCAGTGAGGAGGGAGAAACAGTAACAGGAAACTTGGAAATGGCAGAGATGCTTAATGACTTCTTTGTTTCGGTCTTCACTGAGAAGTCTGAAGGAATGTCTAACATAGTGAATGCTTATGGGAAGGGGGTAGGTTTAGAAGATAAAATAAAAAAAGAGCAAGTTAAAAATCACTTAGAAAAGTTAGATGCCTGCAAGTCACCAGGGCCTGATGAAATGCATCCTAGAATACTCAAGGAGTTAATAGAGGAGGTATCTGAGCCTCTAGCTATTATCTTTGGAAAGTCATGGGAGATGGGAGAGATTCCAGAAGACTGGAAAAGGGCAAATATAGTGCCCATCTATAAAAAGGGAAATAAAACAACCCAGGAAACTACAGACCGGTTAGTTTAACTTCTGTGCCCGGGAAGATAATGGAGCTAGTAATTAAAGAAATCATCTGCAAACACTTGGAAGGTGGTAAGGTGATAGGGAATAACCAGCATGGATTTGTAAAGAACAAATCGTGTCAAACCAATCTGATAGCTTTCTTTGATAGGATAACGACTCTTGTGGATAAGGGAGAAGCGGTGGATGTGGTATGCCTAGACTTGAGTAAGGCATTTGATATGGTCTCGCATGATATCCTTATCTATAAACTAGGGAAATACAATTTAGATGGGGCTACTGTAAGGTGGGTGCATAACTGGCTAGATAACTGTACTCAGAGAGTAGTTATTAATGGCTCCCAATCCTGCTGGAAAGGTATAACAAGTGGGGTTCCGCAGGGGTCTGTTTTGGGACCGGCTCTGTTCAATATCTTCATCAACGACTTAGATGTTGGCATAGAAAATACACTTATTAAGTTTGCAGATGATACCAAACTGGGAGGGATTGCAACTGCTTTGGAGGACAGGGTCAAAATTCAAAATGATGTGGACAAATTGGAGAAATGGTCTGAGGTAAACAGGATGAAGTTCAATAAAGACAAATGCAAAGTGCTCCACTTAGGAAGGAACAATCAGTTTCACTCATACAGAATGGGAAGAGACTATCTAGGAAGAAGTATGGCAGAAAGAGATCTAGGGATCATAGTGGACCACAAGCTAAATATGAGTCAACAGTGTGATACTGTTGCAAACAAAGCAAACGTGATTCTGGGATGCAGTAACAAGTGTGTTGTAAACAAGACACGAGAAGTCATTCTTCCGCTCTACTCTGCACTGGTTAGGCCTCAACTGGAGTATTGTGTCCAGTTTTGGGCACCGCATTTCAAGAAAGATGTGGAGAAACTGGAGAGGGTCCAGAGAAGAGCAACAAGAATGATTAAAGGTCTTGAGAATATGACCTATGAAGAAAGGCTGAAAGAATTGGGTTTATTTAGTTTGGAAAAGAGAAGATTGAGAGGGGACATGATATCAGTTTTCAGGTATCTAAAAGGGTGTCATCAGGAGGAGGGAGAAAACTTGTTCACCTTAGCCTCTAATAACAGAACAAGAAGCAATGGGCTTAAACTGCAGCAAGGGAGATTTAGGTTGGACATTAGGAAAAAGTTCCTAACTGTCAGGGTAGTTAAACACTGGAATAAATTGCCTAGGGAGGTTGTGGAATCTCCATCTCTGGAGATATTTAAGAGTAGATTAGATAAATATCTATCAGGGATGGTCTAGACAGTATTTGGTCCTGCCATGAGGGCAAGGGACTGGACTCGATGACCTCTCAAGGTCCCTTCCAGTCCTAGAGTCTATGAATCTATATCCAAAGATCACATTAGCCATTAATGTCTCAGCATCGCACTGGAAGCTCATGTTCAGTTGTTGCCCACTATGACCCCTAAATCCCTTTCAGAGTCACTGCTTTCCAGGATATATGCTTCACATTTGGCTACATTAAAACATTTTTTGTCTGAATTCTTACCAACTGATCCAGATTACTCCATAGGACTGCCCCGTCCTCATCAGTATTTACCATTCAAAGTCACTTAAGCACTTTTGAAAACTTTACTTGGTCAGTTTGTCACAGCCTTAAGTAGCCGAGGGTATAGGGGAAAGTCACTAGGGCTAGGGAAAATCCTTAGTACTGACAGTTGAGAAGCGAAGGCTACAGGAGATGGTGATACTTGCTACAGCCAGCCTGAAAGAAGATTCAATACAGGACTGAGACTGAAGGAGAACCGAGATGGTGGAAGGTGAGAGTTTCTTGCCATGAGGCCCCTGACACAGGATTTGTTCAAGTACTGGGAGATGCGTGTGACTAGAAGTATTTAAGGGACGATTTCTTTGAGTGGTCTATATTGAATATCTTGGAGGAGGACCCATGGACTTGAGGTTTTAGAAACGTTGAGAAAGAGGGATTGAAGAGACTGGAACATTGGGTATTGTTTTATGTGGTTGTGGGAGAGGCATACCCTGAAAAGGGTATGCAAATAAATTGTGACCTGGCCAGAGAGCTGAGTGGTGCTAAGGGATGTACCACCTCAGCAGCATCTACAGAGGGCTCTAGACAAGTATAGCTGCTATGCCATGCCTGACCACAAGGGGGATGCACCTGCCATATATCCACTCTTCTACAAGGAGTAATTTACTAGACATGCTGCAGAACTGTTATTAATGCGGGAGCATGGTCCTCTTCTCATCCTTTCCTGTTCAACACAGTCCCCTCTCCTTAGAAGCAAAACACTGGACCTAAACAGTTGCAGAATCAAGCTCTAAATACTGTATGTATTTGTGGAGTTGGTTACTAAACTATGTTTCTATTAGAATTTCATGCTGATTTATTGTTTTCAGATGCCTATAACTTTCTGGAAAATGTACCCTTTGGGTGACATTTATTATGCTTGTTCTCAGTCCAGAAGTGAAATGTATTTCTGCAAAGTTTGAGAACGTGGCATGTGGTCAGATCAGAGTGTGATGATGAGAACTGTGCATTTAAGGGCTGAGCCTCCTAGACAGAAATTCTGAGCAGGGCGGTGTGAAATTCTTGGTGTTATGCACAGCCAGTTGGGACCTGATACAGGGGAAAAAAAAGATCTCTTGCAAGCTCCTTATGTACTGAGGGATCACTGAGCACCATGCAGAGTATGAAAGATGGTGTTTTTCACCAGTTATGAACACTTAAAAACTTGTTAAGATCACAGATAAATGATAAAAAAAAAAGGCTACTTTCTAAACCTGCTAACAGAAAATAAAGTTACTTGAGAAATAATAATATCGTTATAAGGGTATGAAAACAATGCACTGCACAGGATATTTTCTGCTCAATTTTCTAATATTACAAGCGGGAAGAGCGGGGAAATCTTAAACACATTGTTAAGACAGACCAGCTAGGCAGTTTGAACTGTCCATTTTTACTGAACTGCTCCAGATTTCTCCACACCGTGCCCAGATGTCATGTCTATTTCTGTCTTTATTTGAATGTAATCATCAGAATGCACATTCAATCCAAATTGTGTTGTCAATGGGGCTATGTTCCACCAAGTGCACTGAGCCATACAGATAATGTGGAATTGGAGACTGCTGTATGAATCTTCCAGAAGAAAGGTTGCTACACTTGGTAGCCCCTATTCAATGCTACCTTGTGATTAGGAAGACAAAGATCTAAACATTTCTTTCTTATTTGCAAAAACGCAAACGCAACATTAATAGAACATAATGGTTGAGATTTTACAATCACAAAAGGCAAGAAAAGCAAAGTTATAGCTCCTCATAACTCATCCACATTGCACTACATATTAAAATAGTGTTCTTCTCAGGAAAAGTGACTCTAAAATTGGCATTGCAGAGTTCCATAAGCACTGTCTTTCATTGGTTTCCATATTAATATTGCTCAGTTTGCAAGTAGTATGTTTTTTTTCTAGATTAATTTTCTAAGTGCTAGCCCTGCAAAGTGCAAACTCAACCTAAAGCCAGAATTAAGTTAGGGTTCCTTCCCTCTCATACTTAATCATCAAAAATAGTGACCAAATTATGACCTTATTGACAACTGAGAAACACCATTTTCTTCACATTTTGCTTTCAGTTACAAACCCTCATGCTTTAGGCCATAAGCCAACTAAAGTAGGTTAGAAAGAATCTTGGACAGGATATTCCATGATTGCCTATTGCACAAGTTTCTTGCACTGTCTACTAAAACATCTGGTACTGGCTATTGTCAGGACACTGGATTAAATGAACCCCTAGTCTGACTCTGTATGGCAAGCAGAGGTGAAAGTAAGCTGGTCTGGTCTGGCGTACCGGCAAGCATGGGCGCCAGGTTTGTATCACTTTTGGTGGTGCTCAGAATGGGTCCAAGCAGAGCCATCCCATCCATAGGACAGACTGGGGCAACTGCCCCAGACCCCACACTTCAGGGGGACACAGGGTCCAGGCAGAGCCATCCCAGATATAGGACAGACTGGGGCAATCACCCCAGGCCCTGAGCTTTGGGGGGGGCCTGCACTTCAGGGGGACATGGGGGTCCAGGGCAGCCTGGGAGATTAGTGGGGGGCCTGGCACTGGCAGCAGCGAGCAACCCGGCCCCAGCCAACCCCTGCTCTGTCCTCTCCTTGCCCCCATTCCACCCCTTCCCACAAGCCCTTGCCCCACCTCTTTCCGGCTTCTGCCCCCTCCCCAGAGTGATGCTGGGATCCAGTGGGGCGAGTGGGGTGAGGAGGACTGGGGCTGGGTCACTTGCTGCTGCCGGCACGAGCCCCCCCATCCCACCAGGGCCCCCCGGACCCTGAAGACCCCTGAAGCCCCCCAAAAGCGCGAGAAGCCCCAACAGTGGTGGAGCCTGGCCCACGTTCCTAAATATTGGTGGAGCATGGGCACCACGGGCCCATATAACTCACCACCTATGCCAGCAAGAGCCAGTACACCGTGCCGGACTGCACCGGCTTCTGTGGTGGGGATTTAAAGGGCTCTGGGCTCCCTGGACTCTCCACAGCTCCGGCAGCTGGGCCAGGGCCGGGATTTAAAGGGCTCAGAGCTCCCTGCCACTGCGGGGAGCCCTGAGCCCTTTAAATCCCCCCTGCAGCTCCGGCAGCCGGGCTGGGGCCAGGATTTAAAGGGATTGGAGCTCCCGCGACTGTGGGGAGCCCAGAGCCCTTTAAATCCCGCCTGTAGCTTCGGTGGCCAGGCTGTGGTTGGGATTTGAAGAGCCCGGAACTCCGTGGCGACTGGAGCCCTGGGCCCTTTAATTTGCCCATGAGCCCTCCTTTAATTTGCCCATCCATCTCTGCAGGTGGGAGCCCTGGGTTGATTTTAAAGGCCCTGGGGCTCCCAGCCACAGCCGGTGCTCCAGGGCCTTTAAATCTTGAGAGGTCCCGCCTCTTCAAAGGCCACGCCCCCCTCAGGACTCCAGCGGTACCAGTAAGTCCTGTAAGTTACTTTCATCCCTAATGGCAAGTCTTGTGTTACTTACGACTGCAAACAAGAAATAAATGAGTGACAAGCTAGTGTCTGGGTTTGGCCAGTTACAATAAAAACAGTTACATGATACCAAATCTACATGCATTTTACTGTGTGTGCATTGGCCTCACTCACCAGAAATCTAAACAGAGACTAAATGCCCAAAATGTTCCACATATTGTCCTTAGGGGTTGCTAACTCACAGCTGAAACATCCAAGCAAAAACCATGAAGCAATTGATTTCCCTCCACCCACCCACTTTCCTAATCATTAAACAAATCAACCTTGCCAGAAAATAAGGCAGAGAAAAAAAGCAGGACTGAGCAACTGGAAAAAGAGAAGATCTCGCTCTGATTGCAGAGGGCAGGACATTATGAGAAACCAAGAAAATAATGTTATTGAACCATACCAGGGAGATGGCCTTTGCTGGTTTACACCATTAACCTGGTAAGGACCACAGCAAGACACAACTATAGGCAGGTCTTCTCTGACACAAATCCTACTGCCAGCAGAGGCCCTGTAATGTAGTGGATGAGCCAGTTTAGCTGCCCCTCCTGTCCCTTGTCCAATCCCTGTGGCATGTACCATCAAGATAAGAAAACCCTCTGTCCAATAAAAAATGGTCTGATGCCCTTACCCTGTAAATGCTGTTTTCTTAAGTTCCCTCAGTGCATATGTAGCTGGAGAAGCTGGTTACACACTGTGGCTGATCTTTGAATCTCCCTTTATTGTATGTACAGTTGCATGCCAACCCACACGCAGACCCCTGAATGTCCCTCCCATCCAGGGGTGAAAGTGACTTAAAGGACTTACCGGTACTCCAGAGTCCTGTGGAGGGGGAGGGGCCTCAACTGGAAGAGGCGTGGCCTCTATCGGAAGAGGTGGGGCCTTTAAATCCTGAGGCTTTTAAATCAGGATTTAAAGGACTCAGGGATTCGGCTGAAGCTAGGAGCCAGGCCCTTTAAATTAATCCCGGAACTACCAGCTGCAGAGGCGGCTGGGAGCCCTGGGGTTTGGGCAGGGGTGAAAGTAATTTACATTTCTTACCCATATGGTCCAATCGCAAGCAATCCACCCACCTCTCCTACATACTTCATGGATCCCTCCCATTGCATGACACAGATAGAGAAAATAAAGCTACTATTACTACTACCAGTACTGTCTGTAATAAAACTTTACTATTGGAATAAGCCTGAAAAAGTGAAAACTCACTGTCACATTTTTCTCTGTGTCTTCCCTCCTCCTCCTCCAGCCAGGCTGCCGATGCTAGGCTCTGTGCTTTCTCCCTGCCTGGCACTCAGCAGCTGCTGTAGAGGCTTCCCTCTAGCTTGCAGCAGGGAGACTGCCTCCTGCATAAGAACAGTTTAAACTCAGTTGTTCCCTGATGGTTCAGCCCCCAGGGTTAAGAGAGGTTTCTGGCATCTTTGTTAATTTCACTCCCAGTTGTTGTTGTTGGGGGCGGGCAGGAAGCTGTGTGTGACCATGACAGGGGCAGTTCTTTTCTGCCCCCTGGATGAGAGGATCTCCATTACTACTAATATACAATAGTAGGGGCTGGTTGTTAGGGTCAGGGCAGTTGGCGGCAGGCTGCAGCTGCATTGTTTTGTGACACAAACATTCATACATACACATACATACTGTATGTATGTGTGAATGTGTCACAAACAATGCAGCTGCAGCCTGCCACCGACCACCAGCAACCCCAGCAACCAGCCCCTATGGGCTGCTGCCTGCAGAGATCCAGCAGGTGCCACTGGGCTGGGGCTGCCAAGGAGTAAGTAACCAAGGGAAAAACCACAGCCAGCCAGCGAGGGAGGGAGGGGGTGGGGGGAGAGGAGAGGAGAGGAGGAGAGGAAGGGAAAGTCAGGGGTGAATGAAGGACAACTGGAATAGCCTTCATGAAATTTACAAGATATTTAAAGAAAGTTTTATCAATTTCAGCCTCTGCACTCTGCAGGCAGGACAAAACAAAAAGAGATCTGAGATTGCACCCACTGTCCTAAGGACATTTCAGGTGTTTAAATCAATATAGAAAGAGGGTGGATTGGAATGAAAACTACAATTTTTTTCAAAGGAGGCACAATAATTTCGCTGAATATTCAGTTTTCCCCTCCAGTCCCTTTGTGGTTTTGTCTATGGGGACTATTTGCTTTCCCTGTAAATCTTTAGTTGCTTTAGCAAAACTGCTTTGCCCAAAATAAACCCTAATCATCATGACACATCTTTCCACCATGTTCTCCATGTTTTTTGTGTTTTTTTTTTTTTAAAACAGTAACATTTCAAAGAGGTTCTGCAAGCAGTTTGGACATCACAACCATGATCCTCTGCTGGGGAGGGAATGGGATAGATTTGAACTTGGAAATGGTTCCTGATTTTGATTGTGTTTAGGAGATCCCCTCATCCCAGGGGCAGAAAAGAACTGCCCCTGCCATGGTCACACACACCCAACAACAACTGGGAGTGAAATTAACAAGGATGCCAGAAATGGCTCCTAACTCTGGGCACTGAACTGCACAGGGAACAGCTGAGTTTAAACTGTTCTTTTGCAGGCAGCAATAGCAGGCATCTCAGCCAGTCTACTGCAAGCTAGAGCTTAGAGGAAAACCTCTGCTGTGGGGGAATGGGGAGGAATTCAGAGCCTTGTCTGCAGCCTGGCTGGAGGGGAGAGAGGGAGGGAGGAGATGAGAAACCAATGTGACAGTGAGTTTTCCCCTTCCACCTGCTTTTATTAGCTCTGGATTTAAGCTGTGCAGCCAAATGCTTGTATTTGTTGTGTATATTAGTAGGGGAGATTCCCTCATCCCCGGGGGCAGACAGGGACTGCCCCTGCCATGGTCAAACACTCCCTCCCCTCGACCCCCTCCCCCCAGTTACTGTGAGTGAAATTAACAAGGAGGCCAGAAACCTAGCCCTGGGGGCTGAACCGTCAGGGAACAGATGAGTTTAACCTATTCTTATGCAGGGAGCAGGCTTCTCTCTCCCTCCCTTAGTCAGTCTCCTTTTCTTACCAGTCCTCCATACCGGTGCCTACCAGCTTACTTTCACCTCTGCTCCCATCCCACATACCCCACCCCACACAGACCCCAGAATATCCCTTGCACTTCACCCCACCCCACACAAATCCCGCTCCTCCCATCCCACTCTGCACATACCTCACCCCACACACAGACCCCAGAATATCCCTCCCATCCACCCCATACATATCCCATCCCACACACAGACCCCGCATATGCCCCTTCCAACCACATATATACCAAGAACCCTCCCCCAGCCCCCCACTTATCCTGACAGCCACTCACACATCCCAGGAGCCTGACGTACAGCTCACTCACTGCTGCCCCCAACACCTTAGCCCTACTGGCCACAGCCACCAACTTCCCCCACTCACTCTCAACATCCCATCCCCTACCCCACAACCTCTCACCCAGCCACTGCCCCTCTACCCCGTAGCTCATTAACACCTCACTTACCCCTTGCCCTCCATTCCTGGGATTTCCTCAAAACTCACTGGCATTGCCCTCAGCTCAGCCTTTCTGGGCTAGGCCAGTGCCTCCCAATCTCAGCCACTCTGCATTCACAGGATTGCACTGTTCAGATTTATCACGGACAGAGGAGCAGCGGGACAAATTTAAGTGAGTGCTGTTGTGACCTGCCATACGGGGTCACAGTGCCAGTTTTGAGTTTTTTTCTGATGGTTAGGGGCCCTCCTGAGATGGGGCCCTGTGCAAGTGCACCGAGTGCACACTGGCTAATTGAGGGCTTGGGTGTTAGATATAAGCACCCAACTCCCTTGGACTCCAATGGAAGCCATATGCATCACAGAGCAGAATGTGGTTTTGTGAGTCTATGGTATGTAAGCCATGTACTCTGTCATCAGTGACAGTTACCTGGTTTGGTGAACCTCGGGTAGTAAAGAAAATAATTGTGTAGCAAATGAACCAAATATTTTTCAGAAGATGTTCAGGAAAACAAGCCATCTGGCTTCTCTGTAGTCGTTTTTAGCTCTCCAGCCTATTGCTATTCCCCTGCTGTGCAGCACATGCGAAATATGTCACTCTGCTAAGAAACAATTATAAATAAGCAATAGTTTGTTCAAATGAAAAATGTTTCCCCAACCAACCAAAATAAATATGGAGAAAGAAAAAAAAAAAAAGGAAGGAGGGGATGCAAAATCCTCAGCCTGCGGAATGTTGGAAAGGAGGTGTCTCACCTTTTGGTGCAAAGGAGGCTCAGAGCTGGGCAGAGAGAGATGCCACATTTTAAAAAATGGTAGATTCTAAGTGAAAACATAGATGAAGGGATTACTACTATTTATCATTCACATTACAATAATGCCTAGAGGCTCTAACAAAGATCAGGACCCGTTTTTCCTAGTCACTGACATGTAGTAAGAAAAATGCTGCCCCCAAAGAGTTACAAATCAAGGAAACAAGACAGTCAGAGGGTGGAGAGCAGAGGCACAGAGACTTGTCTAATGCACACAGCACATCATTGGCAGTGCTGGAATTAGAACCCAGGGCTAGTGCCCTAGCCTACTGGAGCATACTGCCTGTCTCACACGCTACATTTTTTGTGGTTGTTTCTCTCTCTCTCACACACTCACTCTCTCTCTCTCTCTCTGATACTTGTTGCATGGTGATGAAAAGAATGTTCAAATTATTGATAGCCAGTTTCATCCATAATCTGCCTGTTGTGTTCATTAACAGGATTGCCTTACAGTGACACCTCCTGGGAGAGACAACAGTAGCTTTCCATAGGCTTGTGAGTCAATAGGCCATGTTAACTTGGATACTGCTGTTTCTTTTTCATTCCCTAAGCAGCCAGAATTCAATGCTTGTGCAAATAATATTGGAAAACAGAGTGCAATTTCATTGTGAATTTGATTTCCCAGTAGACACTAAGCCACATACCACAGCACTTGGAGGCCAAGACCCTGGCTGCTAAAAGATTAAAGAATTATTCTTTTTCAGACTGTCTTTTTAAAAAGGCATGGGCCTGATTCGGCCCTTAGTTACAACACTGGAATTTGATGAGATACATCAATGGAGTTCTTCTGGATTTATACTAATGGGAAGAGAAGAAGATTTGGGCCCAGGGGGGTTGCCCAGCTGTAACTAGGGGCAGAATTTGACTGTGTAGGTTTGCATTTGTAAGGGGACTGTTGCCTCCTTACTAACATTCAGTAGGGGTGTTTTGGTTGGCTAGCTCCCAGCACTAAAAGACTGGGGAGAGGCAAATGCTCCAAGTCAGTCTCAGCCTTTGAGCCTGATTGACAGGGCAGGCAGGCTAATCAGGGAGTCAGGAGGGTCCTGTCCTCCGAGTGAGCTGGAATTGCATGGGTCAGACAGAGTGGGGCTGAGCTAAGGAGAAAGCAGGGGCCCAGCCTGTGCTGGGAGCAGAGCTGCAGCCACAGATCCAGAGATACAGCCCAGAGAAAGCAGATCCTGTGCCGGGAGCAGAGCTGCAGCCACAGAGCCAGGTGTGGTGAGCAACTGGGGCCAGCCAAGCGGGGATCTTGGGCAAAGGGCCCAGTGCAGAAAGAGACCCCCAGCCAAGGGTCCTTGCAAGCCAGACTGGGCGGGGGATCTTAACACAACGAGGAGCTGACGCTGGGAAGAAGGGTCCCACCACCAAAAGCCCGGAGGTGTGTGGCCACCACCATTGCAAGTGTCTAACCTGCAGCATCCCTGCAGCACTTCCATGGCCTGAGAAGGAGGCCTGGGACCTACAAGGAAAAGACTTTGAACTGCCCTGACGTTCCAGAAACACTGTTTGTAATGTTCCCTGCCACAGAGCAGGGTGATGTGTTTCCTTTAACCTTTCTCATTTTTCCTTATTCTTTTTTAAAATTAATTTGTTAATTAAACAATTTGTATTTGCTTTAAATTGTATGAAATGATCAGTGGGTCAGGGAGGTGCCCAGTGCAGAGAGAGTGCCCCAGAGTGGGGACACCCTAGCCCCTGTCCTATGTGACAACAGCAGGGCTGGAGATTGAGCCCCCAGGAGTTCTGGGCCCAGCCTTGTTGGGGTTACGAGGACTCTGCCAGACAGGAGAGTGGAAGGGGAGTCCTTGAGAGCAGGGAGGCCTCTGGGTAAAGGAAGTGGGAGCGAGGACTCAGATCCTTTCACTAGCCAACTTCACTGGGGTAGTGCAGAAGCCAGGAAAGTTCCCCACAATAGTGGGACCATTCCCCCACTTACACATGGGTACTCCTTTATATAACTGGGCAAATTACTGAATTTCTTGTATTTCTAGTAAAACCATGAAATAAAGAGGCATTATGGGTATGTTTATACTGCAGTCACGAGCTGCAACTATAGCCCATGTAGACATAAACCATCTAGCCTAGGTGCTGGGCAGTGAAGCTGGAGGAGCATGGAGTTCAGCATAGGTTTGCCACCCATGTAATCACTTAGAGCTCTGGACAGGCTTGACCAGCCTGTACTGCTATGACCTCATGCTTTGGTACCCAAGATAGCCAGATTAAAGCCAACTCAAGTATGTCTACACAAGCTGCGATCACTCTCTGTGACTGCAGTGCAGACATACCCTAAGCTAGATTCTGATCTCACTTACATGGATGCAAATCAAGAGAAATGCAGCTGAAGTCAATGGAGCTTCAACATGACCATCCTCATGCCAGACTGGAATTAGACCCACTACATCTAGTTATTACTTGTAATTTATGTCGGCTGGAGGATTTATCACAATGAGTCCTCCGGACATTCATTGTTCCTATCGACTGTAATGATCTCTGCTGATCAGGAAAGAACAACTGAGTAGAATACTTCTGAACTGAGAGCCTCATCCAGCCAAGCATTTAAGCACAAGTGCAAAGCCTTAAGCATGTGACTGTACTCCCATGGACTTCAATGGAACTTGCGGGATGGGGCCTTTCCATAAGAATTCATTGGCGCTTTCCAAAGGGATTCAAAATGTGAACTTCTTGGGAACTTTTTTATGCACCATGTTTCTTACCTCCCTCTCAAACACCAGAGCAGCAGCTAAGAATTAAACTATATTTTTACCACTAGAATCTGCTAATGTGCAGCAGAAGAGTAAGTCAGTTTGAGGTTGAGGTCTTAGAGCTGAGGCTGCCATTAATTGTCCAAGTCTAAGTTTATTTAGTAGTCTGTTGGGGAGAAAGAAATAGGGAGCACATTTCAGGCTTTATTTCTAACAGAAGTGAAGAGAGGCTTGCCTGAGTAAAGACTAAGGTCTGCAGGATTTGGCCTCAGGTTGCCACAGAGAAGAGTACGCAGCATGCTTTCCAAATCCTGAGTAAGGGGAATGAGTAATGTATACTGTATCTCACTTATTCAAATAAGAAATATGCTCATGTGTTTCCTATTATGCATTGTTTGACATCTGCAATGTAGCATCTTCTGTAAGTCATGAGCCAAGTGCTGCACAAGGCCTGCCTAGGGCTTCAGGCTGGAACAGAAAATTCCGCACGGAACAAGAATTCTCTGTTCAATGAACTTTGGAAACTGGATCTGCATCGTGGAATGTTTGAGTATTGAGCAATAGAGGAAAGTGGAAAATAAGCACTAGCAACTGCTTTGTTAAAACACTAGTACGAGACAGCAAGCAGGCTGCGTGTCCTGTCAGTGGGTACGTCTACACTGAAAAAAAAAATCCTCCTCAGCAGCAAGTCTCAGAGCATAGACCAAGTGACTCAGGCGCATGCTATATGTCTAAAAAATAGCTCAGGCTGGAGCCCAGGCTCTGAGACCCACCCCCCCTTGCTGAGTGGTCCAGTAAAAGATATTATCTCACCCACCTTGTCTTGCTAATGTTTATTTGCTCAGATTAAACATGTCAGCAGTGGCCCTGATCTATTCAAGGCTGACTTTGATATGCAAAGCTTCAGACAAGAGTGGGACCCCAGGCTGCTTGGAGAGGGAGAATGGCAAGGGAGGTCACCTCTCACTCCAGGCCTATTGTCAGAGGTTGAAAGTGGGCCATGCTGTGAGTTACAGAGTAAGCGCAATAATGCAGGGCCCCCCAAAAAATCATGGGAACACAAATCGTTACTGTCATGGACCAGGGCATGGGCTGTCATTCCTAGCAGTTAGTGCCAGAGTCAGGCTGCAGGACTCAGAGCTGAGCGTCAAACTCAGAGTCAGAAATCAGAACTAGGAGTCAAAGGCAGAATCAGGAGCCAGGAATCCAGCAGAGAGGCAGGGTTGGGGCAAAGCTGAGAACAAGGCAGGAAAAGGAGTCATCACAGCTGTGGGCGTAAGCACTGAGCAGCTGCTGGACAAGTGCTACTGCTGGGTTTAAGAGCAGTCCTGGAAATGCTGCTGAGCCAGTCAGGTGATCAGTCCAGTTAGGGGTTTCAGCTGTGGCTAGTTGGCTGATCGCAGGCCCTGCTACAGGCCCTCATTCCTCACAGTACCTCACTCTTTGAGCGTGCTTCCCAGGGACTCTGAGGCCTGATTGCTAAGGATAAACCTGGTAGAAGTCCTGTACAGGTCCAGGATGTGGATGTTTTCAATCAGTTCCCAAGATCAGTTGTCCAGACTGTAGCCCTCCCAGTCCACCAGGTACTGGAGTTTTCCTCTAATTTTCTGGGAGTTAAGGTTTTGCTGGACTAAGTGTTCTTCTTGCTCCGAAAGAGTTATGAGCAGTGGTGGTGGCCTGGAGCTATTTGAGAATTCAATGTGTGGCTTAATGGGGGAAATGTGAAATACTGGATGGATCTTAAGTAGTTGCAGTTTAAAGGTCACAGGATTGACAAGTTTTAAGATCTTGAATGGGCCAGATACTGGTGATTAAATTTCACTGACAACCAGGTTGACTTGAGATTCTGGGTAGGTAGCCAGACCCTTGTTTCCCCACAGGTAGGATGGGGGCAGTCTGATGGTCCTGGGCAACATGGTGTTTGTAAATTTCCTTTGGAGATCTCAATTGCTCCTTGAGCTCTTGATGTACTTAGCACAGGTGGGCAGCTCAGTCTCTGGCTGAAGATATGGGGGAGTTTGTGGGTACATCATGATGAAACTGAAGATGAAAACTGGTAGTTCACAAAGAATGGGCTTTGTCGAGTTGAGGCGTGGGTTGCATTGTTATAGGTGAATTCTGCACGGTGGAGTAAAAAATACCAGTCGTCCTAGTGGTAATTCAAGAAATGACATAGTTTTTGTTCCAGAATCTGGTTGACTCATTCTGCTTGCCCATTGGTCTATGGGTGGTATGCAAAAAAGGTGAGGGACTCGATGCCAAGAAGCCACAGAAAATCCCACCAAAAATGAGATATATTGTGGGCAACATGATTCTAGTGGGTGGCCTCTGATAGCAGAAGATGCTGGTAAGGTTGGCGCAACGTGGAACAAAAAGCACCATTTTAGTTAGGAGATCAAACACGATTAGGATCACTGATAGGTAGGAAGTACAGCAAGAACAGGAGCGAGCACTGATTCATAAAACCATGGAACTGGCTGCAGTCACCATCAAACTTGTCTGGCAGCAGACTATTAGGTTCTCGAGGGAGAGGAGTTGCAGGTGATGCAACCTATGCCTGCAGCCTAGCATCCTGCACCTGCAGGGAGTCTACCTGCTTATGTAGGGCACTCACTGTTGCCAATAGGGAACTGGTGGCCTTAGCAGGATCCATTCCAGTAACCAACCTGTGCCTACTCCCCTGCTTTTCTTTTTTTGGGCTGCTCAATCTGTCACAGACCGGGGTGTAAGCAGTCAATCCTAGTGCTCAGAGCAGTGGCACTCAGATTCCCAGACTCGGAGCCAAGGTTGGGAATCTGGAGTCAGAAACCAGGAGTCAGGAACCAAGCATGGGGGCAGGGCTACAGCACAGTGGAGCGGAGCTGGAGCAAGGCTGGGAACAAGGCAGGCACAGAAACAGTCACAGCTGTGGGCATAGTGTTGAGCATCCCCTGCCCATGTGCTACTGTTGGGCTGAAGAGAAGTCCTGGCAACACCATTCAGCCAATCAGCTGATCTGACCAATTTTAGGGTTTCAGCTGTGGTTAGCTGGCTGATCCCAGGCCTAACTGCAGGCCCTCCTTTCTGACAATTACTTATTGTGCTTGGGCCAAAAGACAGCCCTAGTTCTGTTCATTTGGGAACACAAACAGTGAATGAGGAGAATAGAAACATTCTGATCAGAGAATAAAAATGAATATGCCAAGAGACTCATGTTTTTGTTGGATCCTTGAAGTGGTTAGCTTTAATATTTTGAATCCTTGCCATGCTTTTCATCTATTACCATAATACAAAAGTCAGCAGCAAAATTCTGTGAAATAATGTCCTCTTTCCTTATAATCATTCCCATATGCTCTGCTTTCTCTTGATTCCCAAGAAATATTGCATACCAAAGAGTTTTCAAATGCCATGCTGGAAGAATGATGATTCCAGTAGATGTTAGGAATAAGATTTAAATCTGTTCTCTTGCTTTTCACGGTGTCACATTCCACTCCCACAGTCTCATTCAATATAGTGTCCGTAAGGGGTGAAATCCTGGCCCCATTGTAATCAATGGCAAAACTCCCACTGACTTCAATGGGGCCAAGATTCCACCCACAGCGTACTTAATAATAATAAATGGGGGAGGGTAGGCAGTTTGCAAGCCCACTTATTTTCATACATAACTTTAATAGTCCCATTAACTTACTTTTACTTACTATATAAGGGCTTGATTCTGCAAGGTACTGAGCACTCTGGTCCTGACCCAGCAAAGCACTTAAGCACATGCTTATCTTTAAGCATATGAATAGTACCATTGATTTCAAGGTTTTTTATGTTATATTCCTTACAGGATTTACTGTTATCTCAATTTCAATTTTTTCTTGCCTTGTTTATTTCCCCCTTCTTTTTCCTAACTCTTTTTCTTCTCACTCTCTCATTCTGAGATAACACATTATTAAAAGCTGGGAAAAATCTTGTTATGGGTTGAGTTAAATCCCCCTTGAGATTGATTGGTGTGAATGCATCCTTCAATTAACATAGCTGTAAGCAAAACTCCTCCTCAATAAAAACTGTGTGTATGAACCTGCCCTGGAGGTTTTGGCTAAGTATCGTTTTGGTTAGGAATGGGGTTGGGGAAGAGAAATCTTACAGAAACTGAGGTCAGACAACAACAGAGGGAGTGAGAGAGAGAAAGAGAGAGCCTGAATGAGCAGTTAAGACTGTGGCTGACCCAGGAAGAAACCTGGGGTACAGGCTAAAAAGTGTTTCCTTGCTGCTGTGAACAAAAGTCACTGTTTCCTGTTATTTGGTTCCTTTTGCATTCAGAGACCCAGGACTTCGTTCAGTCTTTGTAAATCAGCAAAATTGCATCAAAGAAATACTTGCCTACCATCAGTTTCTACCTTGACTAGAACACCCACAGGGCCCCAAACTTTGACTAGCCACTTTGATTAAAGGGACCACTCTAGTGTCAGGAGTGGGATCTGGTTTGCAAGGAGAAGATTGTGAGCTGGTATTCCTGTTGACCCAAGAAGGAACAAATATCAGCGGTGCTTGCAGAAATAAAAAATGGCCAGCAGGATTTAAAACAAGACCTAAAGCAGGAGCTGGAGATGTAACAAAAGGAATTAAGACAAGACCTGAAATAAGATCTAGAACAAAAGCTGGACGTTTCTCAGAAAGCGTTCAGAGATGACTTGCAGGCTGAGATGGGATCCTGGTTGGAGTAGCAATTACAAAGTAACCAGACAGACTGGGAAAGCAAGCTGCAACACACCAAGGCTGGAATGGTAACACGGATTGATGAGTTGACCAGCAATCTGATTGTCATAGATCAGAGGCTTTTGCATGAAAGAGTGGAGACCACACAAACTTTGGTCAATCTGGAACTTGCCAACAAGAGGAGCTGTAGCAAGGACTTATGAACCTAAAACATAAGCTACAGCAGGAAATCAAAGGCTCCCTGATCACAATGGTAGACAGCCACCTGGATGACAGCTGGGGCCAGTCAGAGAACTTGGATAAGACTAGACACATTTACAGCCATTTTCACTCCATATGTAACCTACAGAGGCCTTGAGGGGAGAGATCAGATGGCTCCAGATCACATAATGCAAAATCCCACTATCTGGAGCGAAAAAATCCCTGTGAGGCTTATTTGGTTCAATTCAATATTGTAGCTCAAGTGAACACCTGGGATGAGGGACAAAAAGAGAGTTTACTAGCAGCCAACTTGTGTGGCCCAGCTCTGATGGTGCTTCAGAATTTACCACCAGCAAAGAGATGGAATTATCCAGACTTGGTGTTAGCCCTTGACATGTGGTTTGGAGTTAGCCATCAATCTAAGCTAGCAGGGCACCGCTAAGGGCTAGAATGAAAGGGAAAGAAGAAACCCCACTTCAACTGGCAGAGGACCTGAACAAGCTTGTGTTTCTGGCATATCTGGATTCTACCAAGGCCTTATAGGATAGATGGTAGATAGGCAATGGACCAACATATAGTCCAGCTGGACTTGAACTTACAGATCAGGATCAGTGAAAGAAGGCCAAAGACACCCTGAGAGGCTGTGGGATTTGCTACAGAATTTGAATCTTTAAACTTGACTTTTTTTTTTTTTTGTGGAATGGTGCACCAGTAGAGGAAGTAACTGCTAGCGAGGAAATATGTAAGCCTATAAGTACGGGCTCTGTGTCTAATATGGATGATGGAGGGGATTCTAATCTGGTTCGTGACCATATTGAAAAATTAGAACAAATGAGAAATTTGGCTTGTAAAACAAGGGAAATTGGAATAAGGCAACAATTAAAGGAAATAGTTCTGCTAAACGCTGCCAAGTGTGACAAAATTGGCCACAAAAAGGAGGATAGTTACAATTTTAAGGCAGGCCAAGAAAGATTGTCACAGACATGTAGTGAAAGCCTCTCCCATCTTGGGAAATCAGATGACAGCAAGCTGAAGGGCAAAACTTAGGTACAAGGATCAGTTCCACAGTTTTTATTTAGATCTTGGCACTTAAACAATAAAGGGAGTTTGGCTATCAAGTGTGTAGTAGGATCTGTGATGTGTATAGGGATAGCTGACACAGGCTCAAGCATAAGTTGTTAGATCAGACACATTAAAAAGGAGAGAGAATAGGGGATTCAAAACTGAACTGCCTAATTGGTCTCAAATGGAGACAGCGACAGGGGCAAGGGCACCTGTCAGTAAACTGGGAAAATTGGGTTTGAAGACTGGACCTCTGGGATTTGAGCAAGAAGTCTAGGTGGCTGAAATGGATGAGCTAATAATTGGCTTGGATTTCATTATGGCTAATAACTGTGTAATCAATGCCAGAAAAAGTGTCTTACAAATTCAGTCTGTGGAAATTCCCATTAAAGATATGGCCCAGGAGAGACAAATGGTTTGTAGGCAATTGGTTTGCAGTGAATAAATTATCTTGCCCCTAGGATCAGAAATCGTTATAATTACTACAAGCTGTAGTAGCTTTCCAGTTAGGGAAAGATGGGGAGTGGCTGAAACCTGTTTTGAGACCCAGGGTCTTGGGGGAATCTTAGCAGCTAAAGCTCTTGTGGATCTGAAACCAGAAGTGATCCTTATTCATTTGTTGAAAGTTTTGGGTAAGGAGCAAATAATAAAAAAGGGAATGGTGCTTGTGAAATGTCACCTGGTGGATCTGGTAAATACTGATATAGAAGAAAACTACAAAGGAACAGGGGAGAAGGTGAACTCCCAGAGTTTCTATTGGGCTGGTACCAGTGTCATACTGTAGATTTAAATGGGAAACAACAGAACAGTCTAAGGGATTCGAAATCAGGAGCTGTTTTTCCAAACCAACAAAGATATACGTTGTACTGCGCTAGTCCACCACAATACTGATACTGGATGAAACTGAGTGAAGAGGCACTACAGACCATCAAGGAAATGTATCAGGAAGGCATAACAGAGCCTTTAGTCTGTCCTTGGACCTCACCCATAGTTCTGGTTAAGAAAAAGGATGGCAGCACCAAATTCGGTGTGTACTATAGACAATTAAACAAAGTCACTTTAAAGGATTCTTATCAATTACCACAAACAGATGATACCCTGCATGCTGTAGCTGGTTCAGTCTGGTTTTCCACAGTGGTTCTTAAAAATGGCAAGTTGAAGTGGATACCAGAAGATGGGGGCAAAAACTGCTTTTACAGATGGACAAGACTTGCAGCAATTTGAAGTGATGGCTTTCGGCTTGTATAATGCACCAGCCACGTTTGAGAGGCTAATGGAGAAGAAATTTCATGGTGTGCCCCTCTCAGCCTGTCTGTTATACCTAGATAATATCCTGCTACCTCAGGGTTTCTCAAACAGGGGTTGCCGCTTGTGTAGGGAAAGCCCCTGGTGGGCCGGGACGCTGTGTTTACCTGCCCCGTCCGCAGGTCTGGCCAATCGTGGCTCCCACTGGCCGTGGATCGCTGCTCTGGGCCAATGGGAGTTGCTGGAAGCGGCAGCCAGTAAGTCCCTCAGCCCATGGCAACCCCAATTTGAGAAACCCTGTGCTACCTGTTAAAACATTTGAGCAAATGGTCTGTGATAAGCTGAAAGTGGCCAGTTTGAATCTGAACCCCCAGAAATGTGAGTTGTTCCAGAAAGGGGTAATTTACCTGTGGCACACAATTAGTGCGGAGGGAAATTCCATTGTCAAAAAGAAAATGGAGGCTTTACAGAGCTAGTCAATGCCCTGGGCCCTCACAGCTGTGCAGTGTTTTATAGGGCTCTGTTCCTATTACAGAAGATTCATCTGTGGGTTTGCCAACACTGCAAAACCACGGCATAGACTGGGTGAGAAAGGGAAAGAATTTCAGTGCTCATCACAGTGTGATGTACCATTTTCATATGTTCACCTTATTTCAGATGTGCCATTTTCAGACTGCTCCTGTTTTGGCTTATCTGTGTTTCAAAACCCCTTTCGTACTGGACGCTTATGGTTTGAGAGCAGTATACATAAGTGACTTGAGAGGGTGATAGCTTACTATACAGTTGGATCGCAGGAATAAATGCAAAGTTATCCAAAACTTATCATGGATGGATTGTTCCCATACTGGACATGCACATTCTGCTATGGAGTAGCACAAGGTGATAGCAGTCATCTGCAAAGTAACTGGATTGGCTCCCTACTTGGAGGTGACCAACTTTTGGAGGATGTTGCTACGGGTTTTAACTTTCCCTTTCATCTTCTCTACATGTGCTTTGAAGGAAAGTGTCTAGTCCCATGTTACCCCCAGGTAGAAAAGGTTCAGATGATTACAGTGGGATTCCATCCCAGGTGGTGTTTAGTTTCTGCTTGGCTTCTCGACGGTGTAGGAGAAAGGCCATCTCCTGTGTCTTGGTCAGGTTGGCATGAGGCTGATTCTTATTGTAATAAATTGAGAGGTTGCTCAGTGCATGTCTGTCTATTCTTGACAGTGGCAAAGTCCTTCTCCTGTGACGTGATGCGTAAGATCATCGGTGTAAATAAAGCTCTTCATATTGCTCTATATGGATTGGTCATTGGTATATGTGCTGAAGGGGGTTGGTGTAACACACTGCACTATGGGAGGCCATTTCTTTATTGTCTCCAGAGGCTCTGTTTCTTGCACAGTTCTACGTAAAGATATCTGTTCTCAAGACGAGGTCGGATGAACTGCACTAGGTAGCCATGTGTCATATCATAGACTTTGGCAAGCACGTTTTGGTGGTTGACTGTATCGTGTGCCACTGATAGATCTATGAATGCAGCACCTGTTATCATCCCTCTCTTGAATCTGTCTTCTATATGCTGGGTGATATTTAATATTTGTCCAGTATAGGACTTGCCTGGTCTAAATCCAGCTTGTTTAGATGCTGTTCCATATGAGGTGAGAGGCAATTGAGAATGAGGCATTTATAAAGGTGGCATACAAGTGATACTGGGCTGAAGATCTTTGAGTCAGAGGCATCCTTTCCAGGCTTCAATAGAGCTATTACATGAGCTTAGCACCATAATTTAAATATTCTAAGGGTTGATAAGTAATTGTTAAAAAGGCATCATTTGGTTAACTTGGTTGCAGGACCAAAATGCTTAATCTGCTCCGTGCTTATATCAGTGAGTCCAGCTGCTTTGCCATTCTTCAAGTGATTTATTCTGGCACCGAGTTTATCTAGTGTCTATGGCACGCTGAAGTGATTTTCTTCCAGATCAGTTTATTGTCTAATTCATATTTTAAGCTGCTTGTTCAGAGCTTTCCCATAGAGCAGAAATTGATGTGCCACTTGGCTGGCTGTGAGTTTGTGGTGTTGCTCTACTTCCTTTGGGTCATTATTCACCTTGTGAATGGTTAGCCATGCTTTCTTACTAGTGTGGATTGCATCTATTTCTTCAATCAGTTCTTTCCATTTCTGTCACCTTTCTTCTTGAAGTTTGTAAGCTGGGGCTGTCCCTGCTGTGAGAGTGTCTTCCAAAAAATGGTCTCTGGAACATTTGTTGGTATTTTTTATATTCGGCTGGTAGCGCAGGACTGAACCCTGGTATGTGCTCAGTTCGACATCCTCGAGGTATATACCTCTTGTAGGTATTGCACAGTGCATTCACAAAGAGGTCGTAATTCTCTGTGAGTCAATTTTTCCACCATGAAACGGCATGTAATAATTAACCAATATTACTGTTATCTTCTCCTTCTCTCTTGTTGAGGGAAGATGGATGTGTATTTCATAAACCTATATTATCATTATGGTGCTCCAGAACATACTCATTAAGAAGAATGATACAGACAATTAAAGATTTTCATATTTTTTTAATTCATGGTTAAGAATGTGAATGAACTAAACAGATGAGTTATTGGTACAATTTTGTACTGAGGATTTAGGGTGATCACATGGTTTGCCAGACAGAGCTCCCATTGTATGAAAATACTAGCTAATATCTCAGTTTGCTTGTTAGCTTTCAGAGATGAGTAATTTCTATCTATTTAACAGACCTGCTATATTTCATACTTCCTATATAAACAAATTGCACAGATACATTGCTTAGGAATTGAGAGTATATTTTTAGCCCTTCAGAATTTTAGTTGAATCACAGCCCCCAAGTCTGGAGACCTCTTTATGTCTCAGCATCAGTGCTATTTGATAATTAGGTAGTAAGGAGAACGTACCTCTCTGAACACCTCTCTAAGCTGGGCTGTCTTGGGTATATATATTGCAAAACATTGGTACGGCCATTCCAGAACAGACTAATGGTCAAAGACTAGTCTGGTATTCCATTCATAGTTCCAGCTCTTGCCAGTGTTAGATGCTTCGGGGATGACACAGAGCTCCCACAGCACCTAAATTTGTAGACTACTCTTGTGTACTATAGCATGCAAGGACATTTTTTCTGACTTCATTTGGGGATCAGCTTATTCCCTAAAGAAAAATGGAAAGAAGTTTGATTATAATGGAAAGCAACTAGAGATGTTGCATGTACCCTTCTAATAAAGATGCCAGTGGCTCAAAAAATGGGGATGCTTTCTGTAGGATTTTATCCCGAGAGGTGCAAGTGTGATGGTCATCACCTTAGCCTACATCAGGGATTGAAGTGAGGACCTTTACTGGTGAAAGCATGAGTCTCTACATTTTGAGCTAAAGAAAAAGGCTCTGTAGTGGGAGGCAAGAGCAGACCTACGAACTTTGTGAATCAGGAACAAAGGGGGAACATGTAACATAAGGTACACTGATTAGCAAGATATACTATTGTCCTCAACTTCTGTTGACTTCAATGGAAGTTGAAGGTGATCAGCATCTAGAAGTATTAGGGCCATAATGGGTGAGTATGTGTATGTTGGTTTGTTTGTTAAAATATTTACTTAACTGTTAGGGCAATGCCATTTTCTAGTTGTCATTCCATAAAGGTAACATTTCCTTTAGATAGTATTTCTGAGATAAGTGATGCAAATCCCAAAGCACGGATTTTCTGGCATTATACTGTACTTGGAATTTTCAACATCCAGTGTGACAAAGTTCCTCCTCTACCTTGGTGGGTCTTGTGCTTATTTGGCAGATTTGCTCACCTCAGTGATCTTCCCCACAGTCTGGGTCAACTTCTCCTGTGTCTGATCAAGAGTTGGGAGGTTTGGGGGGAACCAGGGCCCGCCCTCTGCTCCGGGTTCCAGCCCAGGGCCCTGTGGATTGCAGCTGTCTATAGTGCCTCCTGTAACAACTGCATGACAGCTACAACTCTCTCGACTACTTCCCCATGGCCTCATCCAAACACCTTCTTTATCCTCACCACAGGATTTTCCTCCTGGTGTCTGATAATGCTTGTACTCCTTAGTCCTCCAGCAGCACACCCGATCACTCTCAGCTCCTTGTGCCTTTTGCTCCCAGCTCCTCACACACACTTCCTCTCCTCTGGCTCCCCACTCCCTGACTGGAGTGAGCTCCTTTTTAAACCCAGGTGCCCTAATTAGCCTGCCTTGATTGGCTGCAGGTGTTCTAATCAGCCTGTCTGCCTTAATTGGTTCTAGCAGGTTCCTGATTACTCTAGTGCAGCCCCTGCTCTAGTCACTCAGGGAACAGAAAACTACTCATCCTGTGACCAGTATATTTGCCCTTTACCAGACTCCTGTACCCCACTGGCCTGGGTCTGTCACACCAGATAAATTCCTGGAATGATGTCACTGTGTGCTTGATCAGTGAGTACACTATATTTGGGTGAAGGCACATAATGGGATACTCTCCTACCCACACACTTTTCCATATGTATGTGAATATCCTGTGAGAAAGTAAATGTGGATAAAATCATCTCACAGCTTAACCTGAGGACTTGCAGGCCCCTCAATGGTACAGGAATTCCATGCAGGCCTGCTAAAATATTGGAATCCTCAGAGCTGGCCTAAAAGACCCACAGCAAAGATTATGACCATGGACCTTCCCTCATTTAGGGGAACCAGAAACATAAAGGAGAGTCTTAGATTTCATTTTCAGACATATTTCTGCCCTTTTATGAAGGATTAGGGTTAGGGAAATATAAACTGATGTAACCCAACATGCACCAATTGTCAGGTTAAAAAAAACTTCTGGGTCTGGCTTCTGTAGCTGGAAATCAGGGAGACCAACAGAACACCTTCCCTCCTGTCTACTCCCTCCCTCAACTTTTTAAGTTTGGGTGTATATGGCATAATTTTGCATATCCTCCCCAAAATCATGACCTCTGCCTTGTACATTGTGATGTAATTCATGGTGAACAGGAGTCAGTTATGTCTGGGGAAATGGGTAACAAAGTTTGACAGGTCTGTCTAAAAATGTTGATGCTGACTCTGTGACTCCATCTTGTTAATATTCTGTGATCCGGTATTTCATGTCCATTTGGGTACTCTGTACATCCTCTTGTACATTCTCAAAGTGAAAGATACAAATCTGATATTTTAGCAACCTTCCAGTTTATTGCTTACCTCTCCTGAATATTTAAATAGCCTAGTTATTACACTGCTGTTTTCACAAAATGTCCTTTATTAAAAATGCAGAATTTTGCAGGTAGTTTTTAGTTCTGGGCTGCTCTGCCAACAAGGAAGGAGCATAAATGTGTGGCCATGATTTAAATTTAACTCAACAAAGATTTAAACTAGGTGTTTGTTTGGAAAGCTTCCCTCTCCATCTTCCAGGGAGCTGTTAAAATATGGAATTATTGGTCACATGTTCTTATGGAAAAATCCTGCAATTTAATATCCTTTCTAGATAATTGTTAAACCAACTCATAGCTTCTATAGCAGGGATAACATTATCAATTAAATTTTATAGGTTGTTTATAGTAATTTGTATGGAATTCTAATTTGTATAGATTTCATTCCTAATCAGTTAAAAGGATTTTACTATAAGAGTAATAATAATGCTTAGCACTTATATTTCACTCATCTTCCAAAACCTATTGCACACAGTAACTAATTAATTCTAAAGACATCCCTGGGAGGTAGGTATTTTAATCTTGATTCCACAGAAAAGGAAGCTGAAGCACAGAGCTTTGACCGGCTCGTGGCTGCAGAAGAGACCTTTGAAGAGTGTGTTGGTTAAAACGGAGAGGTTTGAGGCTCCTGGTCCAGTGCTTAGAACATTAAACTCAAAGGGTCTTAACCTCTTTGATAAAATGGGGGGGAGGGGGTATTTTTCAAAACATGATAAACACAAAAATAAAATGAAACTGCCAGCACTGTAGCAAGGTTGAGACTCACTGGTGTGGTGCCTCCTGCTGATCATCCTGGGAATTAACTCTTTTCAGCCTTGGAGATCCCTCTGCTGGCCAGTGGCTCACCTACCTCAGGCCCCGTGTCCTTCCTGGACCCCGGTGCTCTTTATCTTGGGGTACTGCCTCAACTGTACACCCATGCTCAGGGTCTCACCTCCCGGGGGAACCCCCAACCCTCTAGCCCCACCTTGCCTCTGTGGCTACTGCCAGTCATCATCTAGCCCCTTTTCACTGAGGCAAATTGCAGTCTGTAATGGCCACTCATCATTGGCAAGAGGGTCAGACCAGCTGCCTCTGCCTATTCCTGGGCTGCACCTCTGTAGCCCCAGTACCTTTGTAGGCCTTCACCAAGGCCTGCAGCCTTGGGGTTTACCAGGCTGGAGCTCCCCAGCTCCCTTTGCCTTTTTCCCCAGCACTGCTCTGTCCAAGGTGCCCTTTTCTCCTTCAGGCAGCTAGGTCCATCTCTTTGCAAAGCTAGAGGGAGACACTTCCAGCTCCTGGCCTCACAGCCCTCTTATCAGGGCCAGCTGGGCCCTGATTGAGCTGGCCACACCTGTGTCTACTTCCTCAATCAGCCTAGCTTGGCTGCTTTTAACCCCTGTTCTGCAGGAGTGGGGCAGCTGCCCCACTACAAGCACAACACAACCAGATCAACTCACCATCAAGTGCAACCCACAGCATGCCCTGAAGGTCAAAAGCCCCAGGCTCTTCTGCACTGTAGGGGAAATCTGTTCAAGAGCTGATGGCCGCTCACAGAGAATTCCCTACCACCAGGCCCCTCTCTCTGAAATCAAGAAAGATCCAGCTCAAGTGCCTCCTCTGCCTGCAATGTGGCATGAGGAGAAAGGTAGTCCCTCAGGGCCCCAAGCTCTTCAGAGCTATTCAGCACAAAAACCCAATGCCTTAAATTCAATCCAGAAACCAGTAAACAGCTGGTGCAAATCATAAGGTACAGGTGTCATGTGTAGCCACCAAGAAGCATCACCTAATAAGTGTGCTGCCACATTCGGCATCAGCTTAGGTTGACCTAAAGCATGGACACATGTAGAGCTTATTGCAGCCACACAGTCGTGATATGACAAGAGCCTGGACAACAGAGGCAAGGTCCAAATCTGAGAGAAATAGTTGTAATCGCCTAGTTAGGCATAGATGGTAAAAAGTGTTCTTGGACACTAGTGTTATATGAGCATTCAACAGCAGCTGAGCAAAAGATACTGTATACGAGGAAAGGAAAATATACTTGGACACTATTTGTTGGCAGCATAGTCAGTGTTATAAGGTGGGGGCATGGAGAAGACAGATCACTGGCTCTCTCTGTCCATAAATTCTGTACATTTTGTTTGTCTCCTGTTCCTATAGTCTGATTAATTTTTTAATAAATCACCCACATCCTCACTGGCCGGTCACAGTGCAGTGTGATCCATAACAAAAGCAATAAAACCATTATAAACCACAAAAATACTAATGGAATTTTAAAAACCACCCTGTAAACTGATCCCCCACCCCATGAAAGACAGAGCATGGCCCTGTGTTTAGGTTTGCGACTAGGGTTAAGCATGTGAGTATTCCTACTGAAGTTAATAGAGTTAGACATGTGCTTAAATACCCTGCCAAGTCATGGCCTAGGACACAATTAAGGGAAGGTTGTTTGCATGAGATCTGACAATGGTCACGAATAAATTAGCAGAAGGAAAGGTTTTGGGTGCTGCTGAGAAGCAAGGATGGGTGGATATAATGGATGTTGACAGACAGCGTGTTCTACTCCGCAGGAGCTACTGCGGTAATGGTGTGATCACCTGCTGTCCTCAGGGGTAACGGCGGCTCTCTAAAATGGAGGTGGTTTCAGAGAACAGATACCCACCAGGAGGGAGCTCAAGTAGGGGGTCTGTAATATAGCCAGGCCCTTCTGTACTTTAAAAACAAACCGTTCTAACTCATATGGCTGTTCTCAGTGGTACCAGATGACAGAACAGGAGTAATGGTCTCAAGTTGCAGTGGGGGAGGTTTAGGTTGGATATTAGGAAAAACTTTTTCACTAGGAGGTTGGTGAAGCACTGGAATGGGTTACCTAGGGAGGTGGTGAAATCTCCATCCTTAGAGGTTTTTAAGGTCAGGCTTGAGAAAGCCCTGGCTGGGATGATTTAGTTGGGGATTGGTCCTGCTTTGAGCAGGGGGTTGGACTAGATGAGCTCCTGGAGGTCCCTTCCAACTCTGGTATTCTATGATTCTATGATAACCGGTCTGCCCCTGTGAGCAGACATTCTGCTGCATGAACAGAGAAGAATGGCTCGAAGCACTATTGAGTGGGAGTTACAATAACTAAGCCCCATGATCCTGAGAGTGTCTATTATTGGTACAAGGTCATTGCAGGATAATCAAAAAGACAGGTGGAACATATTGGGGGGAGGAGGAGGGGAAGAAAAATCCTCCGTATCTCATCCAGCTCATGACTTGCCATGGAAAGGACACAGCTCACAGTGTTAGATTCCTAGCCTGGCTCGTTCATTCCAGCTGAACCCCTTCAATAGACAGAGATGCCACCTCTTATCAATAGCCCACTTCCTATTAACTAAAAAATATGTTGGAGATAAGCTTAGATTAGTCCTCAATAGGATTTGTGGCATTGCCTCTCTCTTAGGCTATCTGCATTTAGTGCCTGATGCTGGCAGGTGCTGAGGACTTCTGTGTGTTGCTCAGCGCTTTCAATGCCTGTTAGCATAAGTGAGTGTTAAAGGCAATCGTTATGCATATATGGTCAAGCCCTAATTGATCTGGCCCCCTAGAAGGGCTTGGTGAGATTTGGAGACACTGTGCAGTATTCAGGATCAGCCTCTGGATTTATCCAACCCCCCAAAACAAATCTATAATCCATGATGTTTACATCTTCGTATGATATTTCATTAGTGCACCATGAGGCTATGGGGAATTGATGCAACATTAAAATCCAAATACACACTGTTGCACCGCTGGGAATAAATTGAGACTTTTTCAATTTTTCTGTAAACTAGGGTTGCGGAACATAGTAGGGCAGATTAAGATAGGGACAATCCTGTCATGGTTGTCAAAGGACTCATACAACCTTACACTGCTGAAGCCAGCCCTAGCAAATGTAGCATTAGGATTTCATGAAACTAAAACCAAACAAACAAAAACAATTTTATCAAAATTTATTTCCCCAAACTGATCCTGATTCAACTGTGCCATGCACCGCATGTCATCATTTACACTTGAGCGGAGTGGATGCAATGTGCTGCCAAGTCAGAACACTGGAAATGACAACTCAAAGTGCAAGGCATTGAAGAATCAAGCCATGAGCATTTATGCCTCAGATCATTTTTAAAGCGTAGAAGTTATAGGAGCTTAAAAATCTGTAATTAGCCTGTAATATGGTACAATACTTAAACTGGTCTCTTTACAGCATCATCTTTCATAGTTTGGATGGATCCTGTAGAGGCTCTGCATTTTTAATCCTGTCACCTTTATGATTTCTCCCCTCTAGGCAATTACAAGAAAATTTGAACTATCAGATATAAAATTAAGATTCAGCAGCTGCAAATATCAGGAAAACAGCATGGCCTAAGCTTGGAAAAAGATTTACAGAAAGGGGAGAACATAGTTAGAATGCAAAATATGGTATAATTTCAGTTCACAGTGTAACAGTTGAGTGTTTTCAAAGTAAACTGACTGCTATGTGAAAGGCAACAAAGTTCAGTTTGCTGCCAGAGTTTTAATTGAAGAAATGCAGACTCAGAAGAAAAACTTCGACCAAATGATGGTGCAATCTCCCCAGGAATCCCTATGGAGAATATGCTAAAAGGAATTAAACATTTGGACTGGAATCCAAAGAAACTTTACATGTTTCATATCACTTGTTTCTTTTTACATCTGAAAAAACACACTTGCACTTTATTAATAGAAATCAATTAGAAACAGTCTGGGAATCAAACAGAAGCCAAGTGAAATGCAGAGTTGACTAGAGGCTCTGAAGGAAATGTGCTTTGTGTTAACTAGGTTATTAGAGAAAACAAAATATAAAAGCACTGACAGCTTCAAAGACATGTCATGGCCCCGGTCCAAATTCCCAGCAACACACTGGGCTAGAATAGATTCACTGGGCTGTCTGATTTATTTAACACTTTCATTTCCCAAAGGAGGTCTTGAGAACCAATTATCATGCATACAGTAAATATAAATAAATCATGTTGCATTTCTTTGAAAGCAGTAAATTGAGGCTAGATCAAAGTTTTCATTTTTCACTTAAAAGCTACTTAGTATAACTGAGAGCTAAATTGGCTAGAAGATTAAGAAAAGAAGAATGTAAACAAGAGAAATCTCAGGGACTGGAAAATGAAGAGAAAGTGATAAAGACAACTGGAGAGAATTGACTGGTATGATTGGGTTTTTAATTTCTCTGCAGAATCCTTTGTTGTTTACCACATCACAATATTGCACCAATGTTAGGAGTTTGATGCAGAAGGGAAGCTATGCAAATCGTATCGCAGGCAGGAGCACTCACCACTTGATCATTCTGAGTAGGGATCACTAGAGGAAGAATTGTGACCCTGCCCCCCACTCCATGGAGAACTAGTCACAAGAGACTTTACAAAGCTACTTCTCTGATCTTTTTTGGTAGCAGGTGGGAGGAGGTGTCATTGTCTCCCATCCTTTCAGCCAGTTGGGTCCTGGCTATTTGAGGCCCGAAGGCCAACAGGGCCATATTCTCTTCCAATGTAAATTGCTTCAGTTCCGTCGATTTCAAATGGCAGAGAGTTTGGCCAGAAGTCTATTTTGTTAGCCTGTCTGTGTTCCCAAAGTCTCCCAATAACATGGAGTGGGGAACAGGGCAGCCACAGGCTCCTTCCAACATGGAGGGGAGGGAGGGGAGGATTGTGAGAGTTGAAAGCAGCAGCACAGCACAGACTAAAAGAAAGAGTGAGGGACGGAAGCCAAGAAGAGAACCCAAGCCTGTCCTTTGTCATGGAGACGATGTTCCCAGGTACTTTCTTTAACAGAGAGCAGGAGGAAAGCAGAATGACACTTAACAAATGTCTACAAAGTGATTAGTTAGTAACTAGGAAGTGCACTCTGAAGGGAAATACCAGGGAAGGGAAGGCTCAGAATGCACAGGGTCCTGAAAAGAGACGAGAGAGTTTAGAGTATGTAAAATTACATTTTAAAGTATTCTGAGAGACACACACGCATGTGAATAGATGCACAGGGGATGAAATCCTGACTCCATTGAAGTCAATGGTAAATTGGTGTCAATGGGAATTTTTCCATTGACTACGCTGGGGCCTGGATTTCACTCAACATACAAAAACACACACACACACACACACACACATATATATGTACACTCCACTACTTACATTTGTATTCTAAAAATAGTAGTGTCTCTGCCTCAGGCACTGGCATACATTACATGGGGGATTAAGTGCCTTTCATTTCTCATGAGAAAACAAAAGCCTGGTATCAATTAGGGCTGTTGAGCGATTAAAAAAATAATCATGATTAAAAAAAATTGCAATTAATCGCATGATTAATCGCACTGTTAATAATAGAATACCATTTATTTAAATATTTTTTGATGTTTTCTATATTTTCCAATATATTGATTTCAGTTATAACACAGAATACAAAGTGTACAGTGCTCACTTTATTTATATTACAAATATTTGCACTGTAAAACAAAAGAAATAACATTTTTCAATTCACCTCATACAAGCACTGTAGTGCAATCTCCTTATCACGAATGTTGAACTTACAAATGAAGAATTATGTACAAAAAATAACTGCATTCAAAATTAAAACAATATAAAACTTTAGAGCCTACAAGTGCACTCAATCCTATTTCTTGTTCATCCAATTGCTCAGACAAACAAGTTTGTTTACATTTAAAAGAGAATGCTTTCTGCTTCTTGTTCACAATGTCACCTGAAAGTGAGAACAGGTGTTCACATGGAATTGTTTAGCCGGCATTGCAAGATATTTACATGCCAAATGCGCTAAAGATTCATGTGTTCTTTCATGCGTCAACCCCTCATTCAAGAGGACATGTGTCCATACTGATGACAAGTTCTGCTCAATAATGATCCAAAGCAGTGTGGACTGATCCATGTTCATTTTCATCATCTGAGTCAAATGCTACCAGCAAAAGATTGATTTTCTTTTTTGATGGTTTGGATTCTATAGTTTCCACATCAGAATGTTGCTCTCTAAGATTTCGGAAAGCATCCTCCACACCTCATCCCTCTCCAGATTCTTAAATCTTGGGTCTTGCTGTAGCTATCTTTAGAAATCTTACATTGGTACCTTCTTTGCGTTATGTCAAATCCGCAGCAAAAGTGTTCTTAAAATGAACAACATGCTTGGTCATCATCTGAGACTACTATAACACGAAATATATGGCAGAATGCAGGTAAAATAAAGCTGTAGACATACAATTTCCCCCCAAGGAGTTCAGTCAAAAAATTAATTAAAGCATTATTTTTTTAACGAGCATCATCAGCATGGAAACATGTCCTTTGGAATGGTAGCCAAAGCATAAAGGGGCATATGAATATTTAGCATATCTGGCAAATAAATACCTTGCAATGCCGGCTACAAAAGACAGATACGAACTCCCGTTCTCACTTTCTGGTGATGTAAATAAGAAGCAGGCAGCATTATTTCCCTTAAATGTAAACAAACGTGTTTGTCTTAGTGATTAGTTGAATGAGAAGTAGGACTGAGTGGACTTGTAGGTTCTAAAGTTTTGCATTGCTTTGTGTTTGAGTGCAGTTATGTAACAAAAAAAAACTACCTTTGTAAGTTGCGCTTTCACGATAAAGAGATTGCACTATGGTACTTGTATGAGGTGAATTTAAAAATACTATTTCTTTTTATTACAAATATTTGCACGGTAAAAGTGATAATCAAAAATAATAATATAAAGTGAGCAGTGCACACTTCATATTCTGTGTTGTAACTGAAATAAATATATTTGAAAATGTAGAAAAAAATCAAAAAATATTTAATAAATTTCAATTGGTATTCTATTGTTTAACAGTACAGCTAAAACTGCAATTAATCATGATTCATTTTTAATTGCAATTAATTTTTTTTTAGTTAATCGCGTAAGTTAATGTGATTTATCAACAGCCCTAATATCAATGCCTCTAACTTAACTATCCAATCATCCGCCTAGGTGCATGCATTATGGAAGTCTACCTTGAGATCTGCACATCTGACTTCACACAGGGATCCAGAAACCTAGAATAGGCCCCTACTTTGAGACTTAGTAGTGAAGCAAGAAGGGGAAATCTTACACTGCTGATGCTTGTACAGTACCTTGGCTATAGATAAACAGAAGACTTCATTCTCCATTGCTCTCTCTTGTCCCCTTTCATGAGCATCCAGTCAACATTAGAAAGGTTTAAAAGGAAACAAGCTCTTTGTTATGTGTGTGTACAGTGCCTAGCACAATGGAGCCCCAACCCCTGACTGGGTTCTCCGGGCACGACACACAATATAACAAATTCATAACAATAAAAGTATTACAACCAAAACACAAGTATGCTTTTAGATAAGGATTTTTGTCTCACTCTGGAACTTGCCAAGTTGGAATTGAAGATAAGGGCCTCTTTGTTACTTCTAAGGAACTGAAAAAGAAAAGATTGGGTTTGTTTGTTGGAGGAGGCTGCAGTGAAACGAGGAAAGGATGTGTACATTCCCATGGGCCTTTGTGTAGTTGTGAAAATTTCTGAGGCAGGACAATGTCATGAAGTGTATGTGCTAACAGTGATTATGTAAAATCCTGGCTCTGTATTGGCATCGATGCTGTGCACAGAAAGGAGGCATTAATCAGTTGTGTGTGTGTGTGTGTGTGTGTGTGTGTGTGTGTGTGTGTGTAAGAGAGGGCAAGTTCAGCACAGGCTGGATTAATGCAGGGGCTTTAGGGGCTGCAGCCCAGGGCCTTGGGCTAAGGGGGGCCCTGCAGGCCAGATACGGCCCACTGCTTCTTTTCATCCAGCCCACAGCAAGTCTCCGCACCATGGGCTGGACACCAGTCCCTGAGCCTTGGCACCTCACCTGGGGCTGGAGTGCTGGCTCGCTGATGTGCCCCTGCAGCCCCTAGGTGAGGGGCATTCAGGGAATCTCTGCACACTGCCCACCCCGCCAGTGCCGGCTCCGCAGCTCCCATTGGCGGGCACAGGCAGCGTGCACCACACAACACAGACGGGCCCCTCTGCCCAGGGGCTGGACATGCTGGTTACTTCGAGGAGCAGAGCAGTGCCTAACTTGGGCAGGCAGGGATCCTGCTGTAGCCCTGCTGCACCACCAACCAGGAGCCACCTGAGGTAAGCGCTTCCTGACCGGAGCCAGCACCCCTCACACATCCCTGCACTCCAACCCCGTACTCCAGCTTGGAGCCCCCTCCTGTACCCAAACTCCCTTTCAGACCCTGCACCTACCCCTGTCCCATCCCTAGCCCCATTCCAGAGCACACTCCCCAACTGGAGCTGCACCACCTCCCATACCCCAGCCCCCTGCCCCAGCCCTGAGCCCACTCCAAACCTTCAGGGGCCCCACAAAATCTAATAGCCCCAGGCCCACAGAGGAGTTAATCCAGCCCTGAGTAGATGTTTTTAATTGAAAAGCTCTTTTTTGAAAATAAAAATGTTTGCATGTTCAGTATTTTCCATTTCTTTAGACAAAACCTGAAACCAACAAAATGTTGGGATTGCAATTTTCCTTCCGTCTCCCCTCCTCACCCACAGCTCTTTGTAGTGGCAAAGTGGAAAAAGAGAAATAAGAAGAGGAGAAAAAAATGGGGAAGAACAAAGAGAAAGTAATGGAGGGGAGAACAACTTCCCCCCACCCCAAACAGTAGACCTGAACAGTTTTAAAATTGAAAATTTTCATTAAAAAATTTCAGGGACTATGTTGAATAAATGAAAACTCCTTCATTTTCAGAACCTAAGGAATAAAAATTATGATTATTTTTTGCACAATAGCATGACCATTTTCCAACCACCTCTAGTTATTATTATATATTATGTTTATTATAATAGCGCCCAGAGGTCTTGATCAGGGTCCTGTTGTGCTGGCCATGTGCAAATATATATACATATACACCTCTACCTCGATATAACACTGTCCTCAGGAGCCAAAAAATCTTACCACGTTATAGGTGAAACAGCGTTATATCAAACTTGCTTTGATCCACCGGAGTTGCCCCCCCTCTCTGAGCAGTGCTTTACTGCATTATATCCTAATTTGTGTTATATTGGGTCACGTTATATCGAGGTAGAGGTGTATATAAAATATGGTCCCTGGCCCACAGAGCTTACAAATCTGACTAAGGATAAGATCTGCCAAGTGGATGACGAACAGAAGGAGAGAGGGTGGGGAGAAGGGAATGACAAGGGGGACAGTAATAAGAACATCAGGAACCCAGGGCTGCATAGATTAACCATGTGCATAATTTACAGCCTTCTGTTTTTTTTAAATGTACAAATAAGTGAACAGGAGATGTTAATGGATCTGTCAGAAACCATCTGCTTAGTCATGATCATTAGGCAGTCAACCATGGGTATCGGGCGATTTTGAGATGGAAATTTGAAGGACAGAGTGGTGACCTTGCAGATGGATTCTGGCAGAATGTTCTGTGTCTACAGAACACAACAGGAGAATGTACAAGGTCATTATGAGCAGACACGCCAGCAAGGAGGCTTCCACAGACGAAAGAAAAGCAGGAAGATGGCTGCCACAAAAATAAAAGCAGAGCTATTGTATATTGTTCCTTTTTGCCCACCCTCCATCTAAAGGTTTTAATTTTTCTAATGAATCAAAAGAAAATAGTAGGCTGCAGATCCAATAACTTAATCATTGTATACATACCTCTACCTCGATATAACGATGTCCTCAGGAGCCAAAAAATCTTACCTCGTTATAAGTGAAACCGCATTATATCGAACTTGCTTTAATCCACTGGAGCGTGCAACCCCGCCCCCCCCGGAGCGCTGCTTTTTTGCGTTATATCTGAATTTGTGTTATATTGGGTCACGTTATATCGGGGTAGAGGTGTAATTATCAAAGCTGGGACATAACTTAAGAAAGCCTGGCTCCCAGTACTGTGCTCACACAAGTAAACCTTGCCTGACCAAAAAAAAAAAAGATTGGCCTAGGAATAACATGTGCCTACATGCATCATAATACAAAGAGAACTATAATGAATGGCTAGAAATGTAGGCAGAAAATAAATGGAAAAAAACAGTCTTGTACACCCCAGCAGAACTAACCTGGCATATATACTGACTGGAGGGCAAACCTGAAAAACAGAATGCCGAAAAAGACTTAGGGATGAAAGTGGGCAATGTGATACAGCAACAAATATTCTAGATAATCTTGGAGCCATACACAGAGACAATTAATATCAGACTCCAAGAAAGTGACAGGCCCAGGCAACTGGGAAAAATCCAGTGGCGCTGAAGCTCTGGACAAATGAAAGTGATATCTAGCCAAGTGAGAGTGACTGGTTTCCTGCTCATCAGACATGGACAACAGGGTGTGGGGGCAGGCTGTGTGCCACAGAGGAGGGTGGTCCTGCCTGAGTGGACAAAAGGGAACAGAGTTGCCCCAGGGTAGGTGGAGCTAGAAGTAGAGGCTGAATGGAAGGACAGAACTGAGCTGTCAGTCAGAAGAGAAGAAATGAGCCCAGTCAACATCAGCCACACAAAAAATGCTGTGGGAGAAAAGGTTGGGGCCAGAAGGAGGTGCATTGCTGATCCTCCCTTTGAATGCGTTGTCTGTTAGCTAGTTCTCTGGGCTGGTCCACACTAGGGAGGGGAAATCGATCTTAGATACGCAACTTCAGCTACGTGAATAACGTAGCTGAAGTCGAATATCTAAGATCGGATTACTCACCCGTCCAGATGGCGCGGGATCGATGTTCGCGGCTCTCCGTGTCGATTCCGGAACTCCGTTGGGGTTGATGGAGTTCCGGAATCGATATAAGCGCGCTCGGGGATCGATATATCGCGTCTAGATTAGACGCGATATATCGATCCCCGAGCAATCGATTTTAACCCGCCAATACGGCGAGTAGTCTGGACGTACCCTCTGATAAATTCAAAGATTGTTATCTTTGCTAGAGAGGCAAGCAATTGTTTCATTTTCCAGCCAACCCAGGGCAGTCTGCGTAGCAAATTTTAGTGCCTAGAGATCTCTGAATCCTGATCCTGTGCCCCCTGAAGATTATTACAGCATTGAAGCAGGAGCTAATGGATACAAGCTATAAATGTAGCAGCTTGCATGCCATAATCAGTGACTCTGAAGTGATAGGAAGTGGGAACTCCTCAGTATTGTGAATTCACAGGTGAACTTTATACTTTGCTTTTCTTGGATTCTATACAGGAGCCTTAACCATCTGTCAATAGAAGTTTTACCACCACAGTGGGACAAATTACAGCCCAGGTTACAAATCCATTTAACATCTAGCAACAGTGATTAGCAACAGACATTTTATTGTGTGATTATCTTCCCAGAATGTAATCAATAATGAGCCTGATCACACTGCTATCTCTCATGTAATGCCTCTGCCCCCTTCTCTGAATAGAACTGTAAAATACTTATTTTAATATTATTACCCAAAGGGGTTATATTTGCACCTTGTTCTTGTTCTCATTATCATCAGTGTCATTAGAAGAGATTCATTTTGTGCCATACCTTGTTCTCATTATAATCTTTGTCACAAGAATATGGTATAGACTTTGAATTTTTATGCCTCATATATTCTCTGAAAGATGATGATGGCAGTTAACTCTCCCGCTTTGACCTTCTCAATGTTTTATAATTTGTTTCATTGGCCATACCATTCTTTCTCCCCCAGCTGCATCCCCTCCTGCCCATTTTTAGCCTAAAACAACCAGAAAAGAAAGGTTCAGGTGGCTAACCAATCAAAATACAGACTATTTACAAAGTTGAACGGACCCTACTTATAAGCCTCTTGAGGTCCTTTCCAGTCCTAGAATCTATGAATAAGGAGCCAACTGAGAATAGCATTTGCCAGAGGACTTCATAGCTTGGCAAATCCAGCCAGATTCCAGCTTCTTTGAGTATCAGAGGGTTAGCCGTGTTAGTCTGGATCTGTAAAAAGTGACAAAGAGTCCAGTGGCACCTTATAGACTAACAGGTGTATTAAAATGTAACAGATGTATAAAAGTTTTGAGACTCTGGACAGGATGGAGAGGAATTTACTGCCATCTGCTATAATGGAAAATGCCAAATACTCTCTGTACACCCTAGTTTGAGCGCATTTGAAAACACCAGCTCTGTTTATTTCACTTTAAATAGTATGGCAGTCTCAGTCTCACTAAACATTGGCATTAGTTTTGGAAATCCAATATGCAGTCATGGCTGGCACTGCCAGCCCTGGCTAATCATCTAATTTCTTTTTGATCTTATGCCTCAGCTTTCTCTTTTGGACTCCACAGAGATGTCAGGTTCTCAGATACCGTCATTCCAAGTGCATCATTCCAAATCCAGGTGAAAGCAAAGGGAGAGTAAGGTCTAGTCTACGCTAGACGCACTACAGTGGTAGCACCACTGTAGTGGGTCTAGGGGAGACTCTTTATGCCAACAGGAGAGAGGTCTCCCGTCAGCATAATAAAACCACCTCCCAAGAGGCATAGCTATGTTGGTGGGAGCAGCTGTCCTATGCTCCTCCGTCAATCAGGTCTGGGCACAGCCTGGTCACTTCCTAGCTTAGGGTCTTTAAGGCACAATCCCAGGGCAGGTCACCCTGACTTGGGATGTGGGACTTTGCAGCCCAGCTGCATTAGCCCTCCCACAGCCTGAGTTGCTTATTAGCAGAGCTGTTTCTAATAATGTTTTCTTCCAGATAATGATTGAGAAGCTAATAAAAGGCACCAGGTACCACGCTGGAAAACAGAATCTGCCCCCCTTTCTGGTAGGAAAAGTAAACTGAAAGTCTGCCTATAATTTTGTTCAGATAACTGTGGAAGCTGGCTGCTGCTATTGATACCTAGTCAGTCACTATTAGTTATCTTTTTATATGACTATATATAATTTGAGATTTTGGAAACTTTTGCTGTGATGTCAACTTTGGAAAAAAGTATCCCATTTGTACTGTGAGTTAGCTTTGTACAGAATTCATAGCCTATTGGTCTAGAAATGTTCAACTTATTTTTCTTCCATTCGTACCCGGGTAACACAATACTAAATATGTAAGGTCATATTTACAAGGGTTTTATTATGGAAACTAATAAAGTATTCTCTTAATATTAATAATAGTTAATTCCTCAGCGTTCCACATTGCTGTGGGAACTCCAAGCTTCTTGATTAACTTCTTTGGGGACAATGTGTCAGAGAAGCAAGGAATACAGCTCAGCAATGGAATTCTTTAATCATGGTCACTCTTCCTTTCCAGAAAGCACCGGAGAGTTACAGATCTTTGCAAAATAATGACCAGTTGTCAGACATCCACTCCCACCAGCTCCAATCTCATTCAGTTGTGATAGATTTGACGTTAATATTGATGCCAGTGCTAATGCTAATGTTAAATCCTGTAAGAAGGTACAGTGTATATGATCTTTTGGAAAATCCCTTGAACATGTTAGGAGTAGTACATGAGAACATGCTCGGTGCTAGAAACCCATATGGTAATGCTGTTTTACTGAATTAGGACTCACCTTATGTTAAAAAGCCTGAGGATACTAATGTTTCACAGCGAATGCCTGTAAACAATCTTAGAACTTTTCACAGCAGAGAAGCCATTACAAACCTGATTTGCTGTATGAAAAGGGAAACTGAGGCATGCCACCACTTTGTTTTCATGGCTAACTGCCAAGGTACCTGCACTATGAAGAACATTAATATCTACATTAAGTTTATGTTAGATGGGCTCCAAACATTTGCCAGAGCTTGTGTGGGTCACTTAGCTATTTAGATTAGCTCCTGGCATGAGCACATGAAACATGCAGGGATTATGCTGCAACAGCAGGTCCAATCCACTAATGGTCTGACCAAATATGATAATGGGTTTGTAAAGGAATTCAGTAACATTGTTACTTCCATAATGGACTTTATAAAGAAAAGTTTTTAATCAGACATGATTTTGACGAACCATTTCTGTTATACACTGATACGTCTAATATTGAGTTAGAAGCCGTAATAATACAAGACCAAGAATGGGAAGTTCCTGGGATACATTCAGCAGTGTCTGGGGCCCTTTTTCTGCATCAATTTTGCATTGAGGGTGTGATGCTCTATGATTGAAAATGACCATTTGTATCTTTGCTGCTACCACTATTATACAATTGCAATAACACTTCTACAAAGTGTATCAAGTAGGGTGTCAATGGAAAAGTTAGTTTATCAAATATGATTATCCTGGCTACATCCATGTATCACCTTTGTATCTAAAGTTATGAATATTGGCTATGTACCTGTATCTTATACGTGTGTTGTATGCCTGGGTAACACCCACCAGATACATCAAGGCTGGACAGCTCTGTGTTGATGGCCCATTAAGAACACTTCACTGGAGCAGTGAGCCACAGAAGAAACTCCTACTGCCCAGCAGGTCTTCCTGCGGATGCTTGTGACTCCAAAGGGCCAACGGCCACCCCCATGAGTCAGCAAGCCATGTAAGGACATGTGATATGCTCATGTGACCCTGGACTCCATCTTGGGCCAGTAACTGTCCACATACATGGACTATGGGCTTTGTTTGGGGAAGTAAATTTCCATGCGCATGGCAGAGGATATAAAAAGGCTACTAAGACATCTCAATTTGTCTTCATTTCCTGCTTCATTTCTCTGCACTGGATTTCTAACAAGGAAGCTCTAAACAAGGACTGATGACTCCCAATTTGTTTGGGTGATTCCAGAAAGACTTATTCCATGACTGCTACAAATCTAAGAACTTTGTAATCACTCATATGTATGTGATCTATTAACCATTTATAACCCTCTTCTTTTATTATTAAACCTTTAGTTTTTTGTTAGTAAAGGATAGGCATCAGCATGATTACTGGTAAGAGCTGAATTATACATTGACCTGGCTAAATGGCTGATCTGTAGAGATTTTCAGTAACCATTCATCATAAAGTCTAGTGTCTGAGTGGTAAGCCAAGGGCTGGAATGCCTAAGCAAACTGCATTTTTGACTTCTTGTTAACCAGTGTGGTGAGGCAGAAGTTTACTTTTGCTACTGGTGTGGTATAATTTAGTGTTTGAACTCATCCCAAACTGGTGGTTATTCTATCTTTTTCTTAGCAGTCTGTCCTGAATTTGGTATTCTCAGCTGTGAGTCACTGAGGCACAGTAATACCAGGTCTCCAATGGTATGTCTACATGGCATTGAAAAAACGAGGTCTGGGGAAATTGAGTCTGCAGATTCAGTGTTTCCAAGCCCATGCTATTGCATCTACACTACATAGTGAACCTGGGTTTACAGTTTTTGATCCTAGGTCTTACAACCATGCTGACTTGTCCATGCTGCAGTAAAACCTGAGTCAAACCTTCTGATTCCTATCTCATCTTATCCCAGGCTTCCTGGTACCCTCCCCAGCTGTGCTGATCTAGGCCTTGGTTCATGGTGTATTGTGGAAAAACTTGTCTGTCCACCCTATGACACTTGACTGGATGTTGTCACTGCCCATCAACACATCCAGCGAAGTCCTAACCACATTCCCAGTAACCAGAGCCAACAAAATAGAAGAAGCACTGTTGGAAGCATTTGTCCAGACTGCCGCTTTTGCTCTGGTTTCAGGAAAGAGGTAAAGTGTCTGTGAGACACTGGTGGGCATTCTGGTGAAATTCTTTGACCGAGTCACACAGAGACAGGAACAAAATGGATGCTAGCAACATCAACAACTTTATTGTTAAAAAAAGAGAAGAGAGTGAAGACTGTCTCCAGCACTTGGTAAAGATGTGCTGGGTTATGCTTCTCCCAATGCCAGCTAGTGATCCAGGACTTGTCTTCGTGTACTGCAGCACAGCTGCGCTGTACAGTTTTTGTGAGGACTACCACACCAATGGGAATTCTTCTCCCGTCAGCGTAGTTAATCCACCTCCCCAAGAGGCAATAGCTATGTTGGCGGGAGAAGCTTTCCCATTGACATAGAGATCTCAGGTTGGCATAACTACATCACTCAGAGGAGGGAAGTGTGTGAATTTTTCATACTCTTGAGCAATCTAATTATACTGATATAGGTCTGTAGTGTGGACCTGGCCTAAATGCAATTTAAGCTTTCCATACGTCTCCTCCCCCTTTTTAATCTTTCTTTTTCTGCATTTTAACAATTTTAAAAAAACTTTTTCCCCCAACTAACTTGTTACTTATCCCTAAATCATACTGTTCTTTTCTTAATGATATTGCCAGAATGAGTAACATGTTGGTGACTAGGCTGCCTTTTATTTGCTATGGCTTTCTCTGGTGAGTTTGGAACAGGTGAATCTTCTTCTCCCAGGTCTGCATCTGCAGAGTTGCTCAGCTGATTGATCAGTCTCTGGAATGAATGGAAAATGATGATTTCTGTTGAACTCTCCACAGTCTTCCTCAGTAATATAATCTGGGCAATGCAATCTTTGTCTTTACAACACCTGGAGTTCTGAAACCCTTTCGTGCATCCAGTTTGACACAGACGTGGTCACCAAGTGCCAGATCAGGAAATTCTGAGTGACGTCAGTTATAGAAGAGTTCATAAGCTCTTTTTGCTTTTTGATCTGATTTGGCCACTCTCCTCATGGCTGGCCATTCTGGGGCAAGCTTCTTTTCCAGGGTTGGAACAGGAGTCCTGATTTGCCTTCTCATCAGGAGTTGAGTTGGGTTATAGCTGGTAGCTACTAACAGTGTTAAACTGTAGCTCAGAACAGCAAGGAATGGATCTTCCTGCTTTAGTATTTTCTTGGCTTCTGTACAGTCCACTCAGCCTCGCTGTCCATTTGTGGGTAATGTGGACTGCTACTGGTGTGTTCAAAATCATATTTTGTTTGGAATGACATAAATTCAGCTGGGGTGAATTGTGGGCTGTTGCCTGTCAGTAGTTGTTCTGGAATATCAAAACTGGCAAAAGTGTTCTTTAATTTCTTGACAACACTGCAGCGTGTTGTATCTTCCAAACATATTATTTTAATATATCTAGAAGAATAACCCACAGTGAGGTAATGGTGTCCTCTGAATTAGCATAACTCTGCTTGCCTCTTCCAGGTATTCTTAGAGGCTCTTTGCATTGTGTTTGATCTGATAGTTCTGCAATGTTCACATGAAGATATATTATTCTTCATGTCCTTGCTGATCCCAGGCCACTACACTGACAGGCCTATTCACAGTATTTAGTCCTTGCTGTCCTTCATAGATGAGGTCTAGAATTTTTCCTCTCAAAGCACTTGAGATGACAATGCTATCACCTTTAATCACTAGTCCATTAAACTCACTTAACTTTTGGAATACAGCAAAGCAGTCTCTTGCCATGGTCTTAAATACTTGGGCCATCCTTCCTGAATGTAACTTGTAGAAGTTGCTTATCTGTCAAGGCTGCTTTTGGTAGCAGGTATAGTCTTCTACTTGACTCTAGCTTTTTTGACACTAGACAAAAATCACTTTTGTGGTAGATTTTTCCTCCCTTGGTATTCTACTGTTGAGAATAGCCCACTTCCACTTTAATTGAATTGTCTTGTTAGCACTGACACCCCCCGCACAACTTGGTAAGGCAACTCCTATCTTTTCATGTACTGTGTATATATCCCTGATTACTGTTTTTTTCTACTCCATGTATCTGATGAAGTGGGTTTTTAGCCCACAAAAGCTTATGCAGAAATAAATTTGTTAGTCTCTAAGATGCCACAATTACTCCTCCTAGTTGTTTTTGCTGATACGGACTAACACGGCTACCACGCTGAAACCTGACACTTTTCTTTATTTAGCTTGCATTCAGGCTCACTTCTTAAGATCAGAACTTCACTCAGGATTTTGTCATGGTGTTCCATGGTTGACCCTTATACTAAAATGTCATCCATAAAAATGACAACCCCATTTATGTTCTTAAGCAGCTCTGCTATCGTTCTTTGTAAAATGTCTGGAGTGCTGGTAATCCTGAAAGGTAGTTTTTGAAAGCAAAATCTCCCAAACACATTATGAATGTAGCCAGTTTAGCACTCTCTTTGGCTAAAGGAATTTTCCAGAAACCACTTGAGTCATCTAGTTTGAGGAATACAGTAGGGCCTACCACTGCATGGAGAAAGTCTTCTAGTGTTGGGGAATATTTTTTTCTCTCACTACAGCTTCATTAAGTCTCTCAAAATCCACACCGATATGTATTTTCCCATGCAGTTGGCTCAGACTTTCTCAATTACACCATTCTTTTCCAGTCTTTAACTCAGCTTCTACTGTAAGAAGTATTTATAGGAATTCTGTGGGAGGTATGTGCACTAGATGCGTTAGCATTGTCTTTTAGAATTATTTCCACTGGATCTCCTTTTAAAAATCCAATATCACTAAATATTCCATCAACTTCTTCCACCTTTCTCGCTAGACCTGTCATGGCAACCGCACTGTGACTGAGGAGATTGTTGGCCTTTGATCCTCTAATCACAATACACATTAAAATTAAAGCTTTTAGTCTCTGTGGAAAATTGTCCAATGCAATTCAAAATACTTACTAGGCTATTTAGGAGAGTATCTGCTGGTTTCAGCTCTGGGAAGGGATTAAAGTGATTGTATCCCTTCTGATACGACTGTTATATTTGCACCTGAATCTATTTTAAAATAAACAGTCTTTCCACAAAAATTCAGTTCCACCCTCCAGGCTGGCTCTTTGTCATTATATCTGATTGATCCCAGAAAAAATGGCTCCTCACTTGCAGAGGTCACTTTTCATGCTGCCCTTGTGTGGCAGACAGGGACAAACCTCCAATCGTTGTGTATTTAGCACATTTGGCTCCTTTAGCTGGACAATCACCTATTGGATTATGAACTTTTCTACATCTTGTACATCTAGTCTGGAGAGTGACATGTTTTGCCTGGCACTTACCTCACATTGTTTTTGAGTACTTATTACAATTGCTTTTTGCATCTGTGCTAGATCTCCATCATAACTTTGTAAATCATTTCTTCCCAGTTTCTTTCTTGTGGCCACTGGTCTCTATTTTGATTTTTAATCCTCTTCAGTTGTCTTACCCGCTCTATTGGTGTGTAAAGGGTTAACCCATTCTTATTTGCAGTTTCTCTGACAGTCCCTTGTCTAAAATGCCAGTCACTATCTGAAGAAGAGCTCTGTGTAGCTCAAAAGATTGTACCTTCCACCAACAAGAAGGTAGTCCAATAGAAGATATTATCTCACCTACTTAATCACTAATCTGTCTCTAATGTGGTCTTTCTTGTTGTCTTCAAAAATCATAGTTTTCTGCCATGTCATACAAGACTCTAATAAAAGATTCCTCAGGTTTTTGGACATGCTGGTGCAAACATGCTTTCTCATAGCACATTACACTGAGGTATAAAGTGCTCTTCAAAGTTAGCCCACACCACTGGGTAATTGTTCTTGTGGCTCTCATCTCCAAAGGCAAAGGATTTAAAAGTATGTTCAGCTTCCCTGCCCAGGGCATAGATTAGGGACCAAACCTGCACCTCTCCACTCTCCTTGTGGAGTTCAGTTGCAATGCGAAAACATGTAAACCACCCAGTACAATCCGGCCAATCTAGTGGTCTGTCGAAGCTGAAGCTCTGTGGGGCATGAAACTTTGGCACTGTGACAAAATTCTGCAGTTTCTATTGTTTTCCTTCTGACACCCTGTCAAGTTAGTCAGAGAGAGAGGCAAAATGAGTGCAAGCAACAGAAACAACTTTATGAGTAAGAGGCGACGGGGGAGAATGTAGACTGTTCCCAACACACAGTAAAGGTGTGATGCTGTATTCACATAGCGCCACTTAAGGTCTACACACTGTAATGCAGTTCAGGCCTTCTATTTCTCTACTGAAGGCACGTCCCAGATGGGGATACCAACATGGCAGACTCTAACCAGCTGATGTTGTTCATGACACTTGCCTTAGCTATAGGTTTTCCAGATGTAGCTTGGCACTTCTGGAGCAGGGCCACAAGCACAGTCTGGCCCAGGAGATTATGGGATAACATTTGTGGACTATCTGGACACGAGTCTGGAGACCCTGGTTTGAGCTGCATCCACAAGACAAAGCTTAGAGACACAACCCCAATGTGTGCTAGGACCCAGGGCAAAAATACTTGTGTGTGGACAGTAGTGGTGGTGTTGGCTCAAACATGAGACTGAGCCCAGGTTTACAATGTAATGTAGACATACTCCAAAGTCCCAGGCTAGCTCCTTAACCACTGGACCATCCTTCCTCCCTGAGTTTCTAGGAGGATATTGCACCAAGTAAAAGTACAGTACAAATATTAGTGTGACACAAGACTTGCTTAGCGCTATAATACAGTTTATGCAACAATTTCTTGTGTAGACTTTCCATTATAAGAATGGCACTCCCAAAACTGATACCCCCTTCTACCTGAAGAAAACCCTTAACAAATAAAATAAACCTCAAACAAATCAACCCCCAAACAAACATTAAAATAAAAGAATAAAAACTAAAAATCAAACACAAACCCTACCTTGAGCAGCCAGTATATCCCAAAACAGGAAGTGCACTTGGGGACTTCGCTATTGCTGTGGAAGGTACCCAGATACGATAGTGATGAGCAGCAGCATAAAAGCCTTAGAGGTAATGCTGTATAATGTACTTTCCTATTCATTACGACAGACATGGATCTTGCTGGGCATGAGTAAACTTGCACATAGCTTGATTTCAGTGCAAGTTTAAATTGTAAACAAGGGTCTGGCTGGCTGTGTGCTAGCGACAGTGGTTTGGAGCTAGTTGAAATAAGTAGGAACATTCCGAACTGATAAGTTTGAAATGTAGATAAGGTGAGAACATAACTAATTGGTCCTTATACAATCTGCAAAGCAATTGGTCCTTACATGAATCTGTACAATGTCCAGACCGATTAGATTCAAGAGGTAGAGATGTTAGTAGCTACAAAAAAATGTGCATAAACTGTGTAGTATATGATATAATTTGGAATTGCGGTATCACCCTGTAGCTAAACCCCATGTCTTGACCTGGTCAGTGTGGGCATAGAGCTGTTAATTAGCTGTGGCTAATTAGGTAACCTGAGTGATGAGCCAGAGTTCAATGGAGTTTTTTGACCCAGAGAACTGGATGAGGTGTTATGGATAAACCAAGTGGAAAAGATCTCAGAGGGAATCCCCACAATTAGCATCTGTCATAGTATTTTTCCCCAATTTGAACCTTAGAGTCCAAAAGTTGGGGTACCAGCATGAATTCCTCTAAGCTTAATTACCTGCTTAGATCTGATAAGTGGCTACCGATCAGGAATTCCAGTGCCTGATACACTCTGGTCCCCCCAAAACCTTCCCTGGGGACCCCAAGACCCAAATACCTTGAGTCTCACAACAAAGGGGAATAAACCATTTCCCTTCCCTCTCCTTTCTTCCTCCCAGCTCTTTTCCGCCCTGGGTACACTAGGAGATCACCGTGATTCAAACTCCTTGAATCACCACTCAGAGAGGAATGTTACCTCCCCCCCCTTTCCCTTCACCCAGAGGCAATACAGATTCAAACTCCATGAATCTAAAACAAAGAGGAAATTCACCTTTCCCTTCTCCCACTGCTTTCTCTCCCTTCTCCCCACCAATTCCCTGGTGAGTACAGACTCAGTTCCTTTGAGCCTTAACTAGGAGAAAAAAATCAAATAGGTCTTAAAAAGCAAAACTTTTAATAAAAAGAAAGAAAAAAAGTAAAAGTTGTCTCTGTACTTTAGATGGTAAAAGTTACAGGGTCTGTCAGCTTATAGACACTAGAAAGAAGCCTCCCCCCAGGAAAATACAATTTAAAATACTTCCAGCAAACTACACATTTGCAAATACAATCAAAAGACTATAACCGCCTTTCTTACTAAAATACTCACTATTCTGAATATATAAGAGACTGTAGCAGGAAGATTGGCAAGAAAACTGGTTGCCCGTCTAGTCCCTTCCAGGACCCAGAGAGAACAAAGGCAAACCCAAAAAACACAAACAAAGGCTTCCCTCCACCAAGATTTGAAAGTATCTTGTTTCCTGATTGGTCCTCTGGTCAGGTGTTTGGTTCCCTGTTTGTTAACCCTTTACAGGTAAAAGAGACATTAACCCTTAACTATCTGCTTATGACAGCATCAACCTGCAACTCATCTTTGCTGACCTAACCACTGCTATGCTAAATTACCTAGTAGTGACTGATTCAGGGTATCAGGTAATGCTTTAGAAAAGTGATTCAGTATCCTGCATGACAGGGCTAAAAGATTTAATAAAAATTAGAATGGTTTTGGAAACTGAGAATGAGCATATATTGTGGTTGTTGTGGGTTGTTCTTACAGGGCATGATGAGATGTGTGTTATAGAGTGTGGATGTGACAGTAATTGCTCACAGCTGTGTGCATAACTAAGCCCAGCTTGTGGCAGGCTACATTTATTTATTCTCCTGTTTTGCCAGATTTTTCCCTGCCAGCTACACTTTTGGTCTCTAACAAACACTTTTTTTAAAAAAAGGGTGGTGATGAATGCTTGTGAACAGAGCTGAATTGCCAGTGTCAGGGACTGAAGGATCTGGGCAAGTTCTGGCTGTGAACAGACAGCAGAGGATTTCCCTAGTGAAGGGGAACTGACAGTTGCTGGTGCTGGGGTTGAAGTGGTTTCCATCATATCCAGGGTTTACAGTTTGGTTCAATGGCTCTCAGTTCCCCCACTATATAAACTGTACCAGCACCCCTGGGGGAACTGGCCCTGTCCCAGCAGCTGCTTGTACCTGGCCTAAAAGCCACATCAGGAGAGGGAGGAGGTGTGCTGAGGTGAGGAAGGAGCCCCCTAGTTAGTTCTAACTCACAACAGGGCTGGGTTGCCACAGAGTCAAGAGGCCATACCCAAGCCATAGCCTGGAGCTTGGACACTGGAGAACAGAGCCCTTTTTGTTTAAATAAACAACAAGTGCAGCCCAGGGAGTGCAAGATTCTCCAGCCATTCCACCAACATGCCTTGTCCTTAAACTGGAAAGAGCATGCTATCGGCAAGAAGATACTTCAGCCTCTTCTGTGGCCATATAGTCCTTGACGCCGCTGGTAAGCCCAGCTACAGTGTTGTCAGTTGATGCCAGTTAAGATGCAGTTTTTATGATACAGACACAAGTCCTCTAAGAAGTGACTGAGACCCACCTCCCCCAGCTCATTTCACCTGGGCCACTAACCAGCCCTCACATGATAATAACTTTTGACTACACCTGGTCAGTTACCTAGAAGTGAAAGGTTCTGTATCCCATTATAACACCCTTGAGCCATTCATTTCTCTCTCCTCTCCACATCCTGTGCCTGACTGGCATATAGTTCTCTCTGCAGTATATCTGACCCCATCCCTATGTGATCTGAGCATCTGATAAATGAGGTTCAGCAATTGGCCACTTGTAGCAGAGTCCCTGGGTTAAGTTAATCACTAAAAGACTTTAATAAGTGTTATGGATTATTCTTTTAAATTCATAATGATAAAATAATGCAGGGTAAGAGCATATCTTCCCATCCCATCTGACTAGTTCTCTCCCTTTCTTGAATCTCAGCATTGATTTCCCTTATCTGTATTAAGCACAAATTATTCACCTTCAAAACTTTTCCCATCTCCATCCTTCCCTACATATCTACCCTCATCTCCTCCAGCATCGCCCTCCCTTCCTATGCAGTGCCCATGCCCCTCTAAAAGTTCCCTGTCTCCTTTGCCCCTTCAGGCTCTGTGCCTTCTTCCCCCATCACCCAACACATTTGGAACCACCTCTTAACTGATGTGCACCAAACCCCTCCCTTGCCTTAACGGTTGTCTTAATTTTAATGGACTAAATGGGCCCAAAGAGTCAAAGGTTTTAACATGACCCTGTCATTGTCCCAAATTAAACAGTATTAAACAACATTTGGGGCTTGCTTTACAGAGACTTCAGCTTCACATCATGGCAAGCACTATGAACATTCTTTTAACCTTTTATTAAAGATACAGAAAAGATTACATTTAACAACATCCCTTGTTCCCTTTTCTTTCAGCTGTGGAGAGTTTTTAAAGAACTCCCACCACCTCTATTTGACAATCTTTTAGATGATACTGAAGATGGTGGTACCTGTCCTTGGGGGCGAAGAGAGAAGTTAGCTGAGATGAGCTGGAGCTGTTGTTATTGCTGTTATTGTTAAAGTCCAGTTCCAACTCTTAGAAAACAAAACAAGATAAACGCACACAAGAGAGGAGAGAAAAGAACAGGAAATATAGGAAAATGCAGCTTCTGTCTCTGATGCTGCCACTCACTTGCAACCTCGCTGCTGGAAGAATACAGGAGCAGTAGAGAGTTATGTCAGCCACTCCAAGATCTGGCAAACTTGTAGCAGCATTGGGATGTGTAGAACGTTGCTTTTAGTTGTCTCTCTTGGCTGACTAAGTCAGACTGTGATTAGACAGAAGGGAAAAGAAAGAAAAGAAATAAGGTGAGGAAGGAAAAGGACACACCGGGATGGAGGCGGAGGGGCAGAGGAAGGAACAACAGGGACCCAAGGTGGTGGTCAGAATTTAGCTGAAGCCGGTGAAGGAGGCTATGTCATCCTGGTCCCTCTCTCTGGCCCAGTCTACTCAGGATATCTCTCAGGATCAGAACAACAAAGACGCAACAGTGTTACAGTAGATCCTGGGGTCCCAGGAAGTAATGGGGTGGCAACCATAATGGTGAAGCTTGCACCTTCCGGTTCTCCCATCTTTTAGTTAGCCAGCACCTGCATCTGTCCTCCTCTAATTTTCCTTGAAAGTCTTTTCTTTTAAGGATCCCAAAAGGGAGTAATGGGTGGAAGAGCCCATCCTTACATTATTTTGTTCACCAGTTAGGCCTGATTTCCAACACACCAATTTTGATTCACTGATTTTTGGTCCCATATGTCTCTTGTTTACCAGGTCTGAATTATATCAGTGGGCCTCTTGGTCTGGACTAATTCAATTTTTCTGTCTCCTTTTGGCACCTTTTCTCATCAACATTTATTGTTATAAGTTATTGTGACATTTGATGAACTTTCACTCACTTTTTTGCAGTTGAGCTCACAATTAGGGTAAATTTGTTAGGGCAATTATTACAACAGAAGTCAAGTCTTGACAAGCAACCTATGCCATGATTTGCTTTGTACTCATTGCATGATTTGGGTTACACATTTGCACACTGAACCTTGAGTGCAAACCTTTTGGGGGCAGACACTTATTTTTTAATGGGCATGTTTTACCTCTAGTGCTGCACTGTTTGCACGGACAGTGCAATATAAAAAGTCGATTACATTGCATACGAGCTCAGAGGCTATGGATAAAGGGCCTTTTCTGGTATGTCTTAAAGTGATTACAAAGAACACATTAGACATTACCAAGACTGATTCTGTTTGAGGACAAGAAATACAAACATAAGCACCAGGGGACACACCTATACTCCTTTGTGAAACTAAATTTAGAGATGCAGCAGGTAGTCATTAGCTGTACAACTCTTTTTGACTTTTCAGTAGAGAGGAGGCCTCAACTGGAGCCTCAGGAGTCTTCTCACTCTTCTTTAACTCACTCTTTGAAAGATCCGGCTGTCACGATCACTCTCCTTCTGGCTGAGGAGGACTAGATAAGAGACTGATGGCACTTACTTCCTTTAGTCATTTGATCAGAGAGTTTGCTATTCAATAATTTACCATCCCAGGGGATGAATAGTGCATTTGCTGGGAGTGTTTGTTCAGATTTTGTTTCTGAAAACTATACTGAATATATCAGGGGTTTACAATGGAAAGCATTTTGTAATGTTTACCTAATATTGCAACTGCTATATAACAGTGATAGCAAAAATTTAACTGCAGATTCCTGGAAGCCCCCAAGAATCCTTTCACATACAGCACTGTGTTTAGATCACATCTGTAGCTAATGATTTTAGTTTAGTATCCATTTACTGTGTGATGTTCTGATTAATCAATATGTTATACCATATATATTCATTGTATGTTAACTAGAGGTGATTTGTAGGATTATAAAAGTGTAAGATTGATCAGTATTTAGAGGAACTATGTAGTAGACATAAGTAAGACAAGCGGAAACGCAAGCAACTGTGGGCAGAGGCTTGCAAGCTTAGCTATTTTAGGCCTTGGAGACAAGAAATGATGGTGTAAGTCAATAACCAAGAAATAACCTGAAAGATTATGGGAAAAGAGCTACCAACTGGTAATATTGCAAAAGTATAGCTGGGAAGATTAAATTTAATTGATAAAATGCTGTAATAACAAATTCATGTACCACTTTTACCTTGCGGTTAAGGCACATGTTGGAGACAATATTTCTAGGGGACACAGACTAATAAGAAAGAGAGGGTTGACACTTTCATATACATGCACAGAATGTAGGTATAGACAGAATCACAGTATAAGAAAAGGTCCCCAGAGAAGGAAAATTGAGCTTCCTATGGGAAACCCCAGCAGTCACCACTCCTGTATTGATGATCAATCCATGAGAGGGCCAACAGACTCTAACACCACCTAGGAGGATGTGAGTCTATCTGTAAGTGTAACTGGTACATTGTACTTATCTTTAGGAATTGTATATGCTATAATTTTGTTTATAACTTTGTTGGTAACTTTAATAAAATTGCTAAAAGAGAGATGCTCTTGTAATTGTGTGTGTTATTTGTTTATGGTTTCATGTGTTCCTATGGGCTCTAGATCCAGAACAAACAGAGATTGTAGCCTCCAGAGCTGAACCCACTGGAGTATAATTAACATTAAATAGAATAAAAGACTACACATCCGTCTCTCTGTTAGAATGGTATTGCTCCTGTACTCTGTAGCGTAGAATGCCCTCTACAGTCTAGTTTTACATTGATTCACGTTAACAGGTAGCCCATCACTTGGGCTAGAGATCAATATACTGCATGTCCATATCTGTACCACACAATACATCTTGAAGAACTTGGCATGCTAAGCTGAGCCTGGTCTGAACTGTGCTAACAGCTGTGCACAGTTACTGTCAGGGACTCACTCCAAGGCACACATCTACTCAGACCTTGCAGGAAGAACCCTGGGCATCACCAGTTTTGATGGGCCCAATTCTCCATTGCACTTCATCTTGTGTAGTCATTTATGCCTGTAGAAAGTGAGTGTTAAATGTTCCCTCTCTGATCAAGGATAATGGCATAAATGACTACACAAGGTGCAGGGCAGTGGAGAATAAAGCCAGCATCATAATTAGGCCATAAGCACTTTGGGCAGTGACCATCCATTGACGTGTTCCAGCACCTAGCACAATGGTGGCCCTGGTCTTTGATTCGGGCCCCTAGTCACTACCCTAACACATGTAATAATAATACACTGCTAAAACCATTCTAACAATTACTGGCAGTCTATTAAACCTGCTATGAAAGCTATTCCTGAGTTCTTAGAGCAAGAATCCTTTCCTTATGGCCACTCTGGGAAGATTCAGGAATTCTCTCGAGTCTCATTTTTGGAGATACTCATTATTTAAATGCATTCTTTTCATAGTGACTGTTTTAGATCCATAAAAAAAATAACAGTACAGACTAATATTAGCAGCTAGCAAATGTTTTTGTGAGGAAAACAGGTAGAAAATTCCTTTTTATAAATTCATAGACATATGTCGAAACACATTGAGAGAGTCTTCAAGAGAGGAAAGTGTGATGAAAGGTCTCGCCATCCAACACTGCATCTATGCCATTGTTCTTAGTTGGGCGTAAATGAAGCAAATAACAATACTGAATCACAACTACTATTTTCTCTTCTAACTTATGTAAAGTGTTATTTTGTCTATGGTATAATACCCAGAATTTGGCAGTATGAACCAAAGAGCACTCCACTCAGCATGTCAAACTTCCTTTTATGACTGAACAATCCTGTTTTCTAAATTGTCTTGTGAACAAGAACTGTGTACATCTGATGCTCAGTAGGAATCTGAACTGCTGCTGCTGAAAACCAAAGGAGACAACGTCAAGGGAAAAATAAGAGTTGAACGACCTCAAACAGTCTTCTGTGCATATTCATACTAACAAAATAGCAAATTCAGTTTGATTCTTTTTGTGCCTCTTTAGGATTTGCTTTCAGTGAATGTTCTGGTAAATGAGGTTAGAAGAAGGGATGTTCATGGATTCAATGTGTTTTTAATGTCGATGAGATTCTTATGGAAGTGAATTTCTGACATGTAAACAAAATTATAAACCAAAAGCTTGAGTCTCTGAAACAATGTCTATGGCCCTAGGTGTCCAATCAAAACTAACCAACACATCTCAAACTTCAAACATTAAACACTTTCAACAAACTGGTCACAACAATCCACAAACCAAGAATTAGGGAAAATTGTACCAGACTAATCTGAACTCTAATTTTAAACTGATATAGTTAATTGAGAGAAAAAAACACCCGTGTAAACACTCATTTCAGGCTATGGGTGGCTTATTTCAGTTTTGTTTAAACCAGTTTATAATCAATTTAAGCTAAACCAAAGTTCTTCAGGGTTTAAACCAATCTCTAACTACTATAGATCAGGATAAAACGTGGAGTATGTGGAAGGAGCAGATAATCCCACTTCTTCCTACTTTGGCATTCTTTCCTCCAAAGAATCTGGGGCTGGCCCCTGTCAGCTGCAGGATACTGGACTAGATGGACTGGGGTCTGATCCAGCATGGCAGTTCCTATGTTCATAATAAGCTTGATTTAAATAAAAATAAATGTCTATACAGACTTTTCTGATAGTTTAACTAAATTGCTTTAAAATCACACCACTGAAACCTGTGCATCTTTCTCTTGTAGACAAGTCCTTATTCCCTGAATACTTTTGAAAAGACAATGAAGTCAAGAAAATTGCAATCAGGTAGTGGTCATCTTGTGAACAGAAATAGGTGAAATCTGTATAATAAATTATTCACAAAGAAATATCCACTCAACTCTAAAGATGAATAGCCCTGTTAGCTCTCTTTAGAGCACTCTCATACGCTGCATGTCACACTGTTACATGGATTTGATTATAAGGGGAGTTAACTTTGAAAAGACATGGCATACAAAGAGTAACTATGAATGAATTGATTTATTTTATTTTAATTTTAGTCATCCACTGGAAGGTTAATTTAACAGTGCACTACCTCAGAATGGTACTTGCCATGGCTGGCAGTGTCCAACAGAACTAAAATGATATGTATTCATTTTATTTCTGTATATATGACATTAAAACCATACAAGACTCTGAGTATCCTCACATTAATTTAACTTGTGATAATCACTCAGCAGCATCTAATACAATTCAACCCCACCAGCCAACAATAATCAAATGGAGGTAATGATTTGCTTTAGCCAGCACTGCAGACACTAAAAATTAAACTCCAAAAAGTCCTCTTACTCCCAAACTATAGCCAGGAACATGCCCTCATCCTTCCCCTCAAATCCTATCAAACAAGCGGCTTTTGTAGCATGCCCAGAAAGTCATCAAAATTCTGCTTACTACAACAAGGGGTATCCAATCTGAACCCCTCTGCTGAGTGCAGCCATGGCAGTATGGTCCGGGGAGAGTGGTAATCAGTCAGATTGGCTGGTCCCAGGCCAAAATATCCACTGCCCCTTCATTAGCCAAAGATGAACACCATACGATTATGGTGCAGTGATTCTAACTGGAAAGTTAGTACATGTATTTAGCTGTCTTCTGCCCATGCAGATGCATATGCACATGCAATTCCCCTTGACTTCAATGAGAGCTGCATGTATGTAGCCGAGGGGAAAATGTACCTCTAAATACCTTTTAAAAAACTAATGGAATGGCACATGCTCAGAAATTACTTACACATAAAGTACTTTGTGATTATCAGATGACAATGAAATGTATTCATTTATATTAATATATCTTACATTTATATAGCACCTTTCATCTAAAAAAATCCCAAAGTGTCACCTATGAAACAAAACACAGCAACGTAGCACACAACGACACTATGCACCAGGAAATAAGGGAGAATACTAGATCCATTTGAAACTCCAGGGGGAATTTAGGCAGACTATAGTTAACTAAACTGGAATTTGACTAGGATTCACATGCCTACTCAGAATGCCTGAGACTTGTAAAGAACACCATTTGTCAGAATCTTGGTTGTACATCTTGTCCCAAAATATGATTGTTTACCTTGAATCAGTTGGAAACCACTTCCCACAGCCACTAACATAGGGACAAATCCTCAAGTCGTTACCCAATATTACTCTATCCTTATTCAGACAAACTACCATTGAAATCACTGAATAATAAAAATTGAAATCAACAGAAATTTGCCTAAGTAGAGAACTCAGTAAAAAGTGAGTACAGAGATCAGGATTTGGCCTATGGATATTATGCACTTTTATTAGGAGTATTTGAAAATTGTCTGTTAAAACTGGTTTTGGGTAGAAAATTGGGATTTTGACGAAATGACACTTTTCACAAGAAGTATCTGCTTCCTGAAGAAAACTTTTGATTTTTTTGTTGAAAAGCCAAATGCCTAAAAACTGAAATGTTCTTGATTTTTTTCAGTTAAAATACACAAATTGCCATTTGGTTATGCCATGCCCATGCCTTGTGGGATTTGTAATTCAGCTGCAGCTTATTCCTATTCTCTAGGGGCTGTGCTCCCCAGCCAGACTTCATTTCCCATAATGCATGGTGGTAGTGGGATCATGATGAACCACTTCTCACCAAGAAGGGAGACTGTGGTGCATCATGGGAACTGTAGTCTGACAAGGAAGCCTGACCTATAGAGAAGAATGGGATCATAAAGCACCTGAATTACAAGTCCCTTGAAATACCAGTGTGGCATTTAGGAATCAACATACTTTGGATTTTGGTCAAAATATTTCAGGTTTTGATTTCTTGCTGAAAATCCAAAATTTTCTGTAGAGAAAACAAACATTTTCTGACCAGATCTAACTTTCATACAATTGCAAATACAAGGCGAACTTTCTGTCCTTATTCAGATTTTACTAAACAAAAGTCTGATTTTCAGCAGTGCCAACTTTAGCTATTTTATCAAGATTCCCACGATAGTTTGTTTTTTCTTAAAGCCCCATCTCCTGCAGTTATGTGAACAGCTGAGATTTTCAGTTTTTATATATGAAAACAGAAGTATCCAGCCCTGTTGGCTGTCAAGAAAAGTAAGAAAACATAACCTGAATGTAGCCTAAAGGCTCAAAAAACAGAAGGCAAATAAAAAGAACTCAAAATATATTCTTTTATTAAAATTCCCTAATTTTTGGGAGCCTGACTCATTTTTTTAAATGTTTTGGGGTGGCAATACATCATTTTCTTCAGTGGGAGTGTTGACCAAATATACAACTTCAGGATTGGTCCAAGGTCTAATAAACCATTTTATCACCTGATAACAAGAAGTTACATGTATGAATAATAATCCATATCTGGAGCTGTTGGACAAGGTAGTCAAACACTGTGGTGAGTTAGGGTGACCAGATGTCCCAATTTTATAGGGACAGTCCTGATTTTTGGGTCTTTTTCTTATACAGGCACCTATTACCCCCTACCCCCGTCCCAATTTTTCACATTTGCTGTCTGGTCACCCTAGTGGTGACTACTTTACTAATGGGTATAAAACTCCCTGTCTAAAGAAGGAGACAGTTCCCAGATTATTAGCTGATTTATGACATCTCTTTCTAATTAGTAACTAGACATAGTCTTCGATGCTTTAAGTACTCCAGTAGGGTGCATGTTGCATAAAAACATCCCTTTAAATGATGGATTTGTCCCACTCCTGTCTATTTGTGGTGTTATTACAAGTAAAAATAAAACTCTCTTGGCAGATGTTTTTGTTTCACAACAAAAAGTTGATAGCCTTGTGAATTGCAGTATGTTTTTTATGGGCATGCATTACTCATTCAAATCTACATTGCAGCATGACTTCTGGAGTAGGCACGTTCAGGAAAAGGCAGATGAATTCTTGTGATGCCTTTGCTTTGCAGATACAGTGATGCAATTAAATCATAGGCTCAAACCTTTGGAGAAATGAGAGTGCACATATACTAATAAATTCACCTGCAAGGCTATCAGAGTTAAACTATACAATCAGTGCCTCAGATGCTATCAGGGATCTGAAGGAGCACACATGAAATTCGACATTTGAAAGTAATACAGTTTATTATAGCATATAGTGCTAGCTTTGGAAGGAGCTTGACAGCTAATAAAATGATTAAAGTAGTTTGATATGTCTCATTTTGGCTCACATAGCTGAGCTATATTACAGCCAATACAGTGGTTTCTTTTTGTGACTTGCTGAGGGAGCAGACCCCCAAGTGGAAATGGATTATGTGACTAGCACAGCACCACAGCATCTTTTTATTATTCTAAGTTAATAACTAAATCAGAAATCAAATATCTGAAGCCTGGAGAATAAATCCAACTGCCTGCTGGTTTTATTTTTCCAAATCAGTTTGAAAATTTGTCTAGCAAACAATGAGTGTGAAGACTGGGTAATAAAAACTTTACAGTGGATTAATTACTTGTATGTATTTCAGTGCACTATACAATTGAGCTATTCACTAGCAGGGAAATGTGTGCCATTCTATATTGTCATAGCACAGGTGAGATGAAGTGGAAAGGAATGGAATTCTTACATCAATAGGAAATGAATTATGTAAGTATTACAATCAGAGTATTCCCATGAAGCATCAGAGTTGTATTGTCTTTTACAACTACACAGAGGAGAAATAAAACCAATCTATTTTATTAATGTTTTCTACAAGAGAGTTTATGGAATTATTAATTAAATTGGACTGAGACACAGATGTTCAAAAACAGTAATTGAAATTCTTCAAATCTCTCTGAAAAACCGAACCCTTAACTACAATAACACAGAGACTGAAATCCTGCATGCCCCACCAATGCTTTAATAACTTACTTCCATCCCAAGGATCCTAGATGCCTTGCAAATTAAACTAAATATGGGAAATCCTATTACCGACCACAGAAATAATCAGCTTAAGGCAATGAAGTAGAGCAGCTGTGTTGGCCCAGAATCTCTGAGTGGTTTTTTTTGCCCTGGATCACGGGAGATATTCCAAATGCTAACTCGGTATTTCTGATCATTTTAATGTACTCTGTGTAATGGTGTGGGAGATCATTCATTATTATTACTAATAATTACTGATTATTTGTACAGTATCAGTAATGTGCTTGGAAGTAGATGCCTGATTAGGACCTTAGAATAATCTATGGGATGCTCACCAGGAGAAGATTAATGTAGGATCTGTTGATCCACAGATCCAAGTCCCAGGCTGGGAGAGGGTCCTTATACCCACAAAGTTTGGATCCAAGGACCCAGTAGAGAGCACCATGACCAGAATGCTGTGGTCCACTACAGAAATAGGGAAATATGAGCGTGGGGTGGCAGGACAGGGAGACAGGACCATGATTATACAGCTGATTCTTGGCCCTTCCCCTGTCTCCTAGCTTTAAAGTGACCAGACAGCAAGTGTGAAAAATCAGGACGGGGGGGAGGGTAATAGAAGCCTATATAGGAAAAAGCCCCAAATATCAGGACTGTCCCTATAAAATCGGGACATCTTCCTTCAGCTTACTCTGTCCATACCTGCTTTCAGCCAACCAAGAGCAACTCCACTATGAGGCTGTGTGTTGAAGTCTGCCAACATGCAGAAGAGTAGAGCTGGCTGGGAAATGGTACCTATTTCCTATTACACATTTTTGAACTAACAATTTTTTCCCCAAGAAAGTGTTGGCAAATTGTAGTTTCATTCAGATCTTCCATTTGCCTTCACAGCTCTCAGTGTTAACATCTTTAACCCTGAACTTTCCGTCTCTTCACACTTCTCCTGTCTATAAACCAGCTGGTCACAACTTCTGCCACATTGTCAGTGTTCCGCACACTGCCTTGACTCCTCCTCTGCTGAAAATCCTCTCTAGACCTTTACCTCCTCTCCCTTTGACCACTGCAGTGCATTTCTCTAAGGCCTCTCCAATCTCCAGCTGTTCAGACTCCTGAAAGTGCAGCATGATGTTGCTAGTAACCACCTAGGACCTAATACAGCTTCCATTGAAATCAGTGGAATAATTCCCATAGACTTCAGTGGTACAAGATCAAGGCCCTGTCTAGAGTTAAACCACATCATCCCATCCTCAAATAACCCTACCTGCCCAAAAAAGGTTTCAGTTTGGATTTCTTGTCCTGTTGAGTGAAAAAGAATTTGTAAAGACATACACAGAGATGGCTGAATGGGCTCCCTCCTGTTCCCCATACGTACCACAATCCATGTCCACATAAGCCAAATGGGAACACATTCTTTTTTTTTCCTGCTGGCCACAGAAAGGGAGGGGACGATTTAGCCCAGTCTGCCTATTTAGACTCCCATTGTCCTGTCTTCATCACTTTCCTCTTGAACTGCGTATAAGGGTTTATGCGCTGGTAAACAGCTGCCACTCATACCACATTCCACACCAGAGATGCCTGCATGGAGGTGGTATGTGAAATTATAACTACAATCTATAACCCTTGTTTTCCTTAGTGGCATGTGTATGGGGAGGGGTGGGGTGAAGTCAGGGGCTTGAGATGCTCTAATAGTGCTTTTTCAGTTAACCACAATGGCTCTTTTTCATTTTTCCCTGACCAAGCTGGCTCCTGAAGTGCAATCTGTTTTCACTAGACAAGTGGTAAAGTCTAAAAGTGCTACTATTGCTTCCTTTAAAATTGCTCATCTGCTCGTAAAGAAGAAAAAAACCCTTTCAAGATGGTGAATTGTTGAAGGAAGCATTTTTGACTGGTGCTGATTGCCTGTTTCAAGGATTTCCTAATCAGGGTAAGATTTTGTCAGCAATACAAGACTTGCAGTTATCAGACAACACAGTTACAAGGAGGATACATGCAATTTCAAGCGACATGCAAACTCAGCTAAAGGATGACTTGGAAATATGTGACTGGTTTTCACTGCAATTCAATGAGTCAACAGATACATCAGATACAGCGAAGTTGGCAGTTATGGTGAGGATGGTATTTAGTGACTTCACCGTAAAAGAAGAGTTACTAAAAGCATTGCCTATGAAAGGGCGAACAAAGGGTGAGGACATCTATAATTTATTCAAATCATACGCAGCATCAATTAGTATGCCACTACACGAGCTGTATGCGATCACTACTGAAGGGGCACCAGCAATGATGGGCAGCGCCAATGGATTCATTGCACTCTGTAAAAAGAATGAATCCTTTCCAAACTTTATGTCTTATCATTGCATTATCCACCAAGAAGCTTTGTGCATCAAAGTTCTTTCTTTTCAACACGTCATGAATGTTGTTATTAAAATAATTAACTCTATTTGAGCAAAACCTTTGCAACATCGACTTTTTAAGGCCCTGTTGGAAGATGTTGATGATAAACAATCTGATCTTATCTTGCACACAGAAGTACGATGGCTGAGCAAAGGTAAAGTTCTTGCATGTTTTTTAAGCCTAATTGAAGAGATCAAAGAATTTCTGAAGTCCACAAATCAGAACTTCCAGCAACTAGAAGACTTCAGCTGGTTAATGGACTTGGCTTTCCTTGCCAACATGACTGAAACATTAAACATTTTAAATCTTGCGCTCTAGGGAAAAGACAAACATGTGGCTCAAATGATAGGTTCTGTAAAATCATTCAAAGCAAAACTGATCTTGTGGATGTCACATATGAAAACGAAGTCTCTCGTACATTTCCCAAGTAAGAAGCACATTGTGAAGGAACTATCCAAGTTGAGTGGCCCATTAAATAACGCTTAACTCACAATGGAAGACCCCCATCGACACGTAATGGACTTTCCTGCTGTGACTAAGTGAAATCATGCATGGACATGTGATTTGCTCATGTGACTGCAAACATCATCTTGCTACCTGTAATTTTCCACAAGCTGTGCTGAGGCCTTTGTTTGAAACAATGGATTACCCTCCACATGGCAGAAGCTATAAAAGGCCCTGGAAACATCTCCATTTGGCCTCTTTCCTGCTTTATGGACTACGAACTTTCTGGACTATGAACTTATACTAATGGGAGCATTCTAACCAAGGGACTGATGACCTTCCAATGATTTGGAAGCAACCGGAGACTTAACAAGCCAGCAGTTTATTCCACCACTGCTACAAACCTGATCCAAGAACGGTGCATCCATTGTATGTATTTGATTCCTTTAACCAATTTAAACTCTCACCTTTCTTTCTTTTTCTTTTTTTTCTTTAGATTTTTAGATACTAAAGGATTGGCAACAGCGTGATTATTGAGTAAGATCTGAGTTTTATATTGACCTGGGTGTGTGCCTGGTCCTTTTCAGATCAGAAGAACCTTTTATTTGATTAAATTGGTTTTAAAGAACCACTCATCTTTAAGTCTAGTGTTTTTGGTGGAAATATAAGGACTGGAATACCTAAGGAAACTGCTTTTCTGACTTCTTCTTAGCCAGTGTGTTGAAACAGAAGTTTACTTTTGTTGCTGGTTTGGTATATCTTATGGGAGAATAACCACCAGTTTTGGGAAGTGTCTGCCCTATTTCTCAGCAGTTTGTCCTGAATTTGGTATTCTCATTTGTGACCCAAGGAGGCATGGTGACACGAAGTAATCATGGTTGAACCAATTAGTAACAGTGACCACAGTTTAGTTAAGTTCAACACCCTTGTGGGAAGAATAGTAAGGGGAAACACACACACATACACACCAGAAACACTAAAGCTTAGAAAGGAGAGTTTAAAAAAAAAGAGGACACTCTCTTTCCATCTCTTGGGAAAGATTAATTGTATGGGGATAGTGTGCCACAGAGTCTGGTGAGGGTCTCCATCCGTTTGCATACATTTTCTTTGAGTGAGCGTCACGTTAAGAACAATTGGTGTTTGTAGAGGAAAAGTTATAGACATCAGTACAGAATTAGTCACGCCAATAACTCGAGGTAACAATCTACTACAAGTTTATATAGTCATTTTTATAAAACAGATTAATTGAAACATGGGTCAGTCAATGATTATTTAAGAAAAAACAAGTGTAAGAAAACAAGAAAGAATACCGGTTACTGGTGACTTAGTGCTCAATAATGTTTGGCAGAAACATTAACTAGAGCCCAACTTGGAGATGATTGATGCCTGCTAGGCAAATTTCTTTGGTCTGCCAGGCTATATCAGTTCTTAGAATTTTATCCAGCATGCAGTGATACCTTCTCCCAAGGGTCCTTTGTTGTAAAGCTTCCATTGATAATAAGGCTGGTGCTGTATGACTACTAATTCTATTAAAGACCATTATAAACTCCAGAATGATATTAAAGTTCATTGAAATTCTCCACCGGCTACATAAGTCATCTTCATTTATTAACCATCAACAATAAAAACCACTATCTTTCAATTTTCTACTCTCTAGATATCCCCCAGTTTAATGCCCTTGTCATTTCAGTTGTTCCCTAGTCACAAAGTTTATTTCTCTGAAGAATGAAGCTTGCAATAGCTAAGAATCATCTCTGTAGGGTTTGGATTAACTTAAAACAATAGTGAATGTGCCAGGGTTTGACTTTGCAGACTCTGCATACAGTACAACTGGCTTCTCTCAGCCCCCATCCCCTCCCCCAGAACTGCAGGATGCTATGTTCATTTACATGAAGCTTTCCTGCAAACCTAGCAGAAGAGCTGAAATCTTTATAAAATATGAGGAGTAAACAAGAAAAGCTATAGAAAACTGTCAGTGGGAAGTTAATGAGTCAGACTTCTGCCACTTAACAAGATTCAAAACTGGCTGCTTTCTGAGGACACTAAACACAACCTTTCATGTTCTAGGAGGGATCTTTTTGACTCTGGCATTACCTTTGAAGTAAACATGACAGAAATTCTCACTCCTCTTGTCAATTGGAAAGGACCATCTGGTACTACATTAGACCAGTCTTCTATTAAGTTCGCCAGCATGCTAATTAAAGGATGACAAGAAGATGGTTAAACTGCCAGACGCTATGAAGATCTATCACTGTCTTTTTACGTGGTTAGGCAAACGTTTAATTAAACCTGCAGCTGCCATGTCTGCTCTGCCTACTAAGATATCTAAATCTCATTTACCTGTGAAAAGAATGTAGCTATCAGTGTCTTTCAAGGGGCAAGCAACTTACAACAGAGCTTGCTGAAACGTACAATACATATGTACATGATTTAATTATGCACATCAATAATTTCATCAAATCCACTACAAGCTATTTCACTTCTCTCCCTTGGATAGTGGTGCCTGATACCCGATTTAATCTTTCACCATACATGCCAGCTTTAACAGCCTAGTTGCTCTACAGTTTAATGTTTATTGGGCTATTTCCAACATAACCTTATTGGAACACCAAGATATGGCCTGTGATATACAGGAAGTCAGACTAGATGGTCAGATTGTCCCTTCTAGCCTTAACATCTATAGATATTTGTAACCAGTGGGCTGGGATTCTGCCACCTTTACTCATGCTCCTATCTTCATGCTAAATACTTTTAAAAATCTGTCCTTATGTACCTAACTCACTTTTGAAAATGGGACTTAGGCTCATTTGAAATTTGTATCCTTAATCTCTGTGTTTCAGTTCCCCATCTGTAAAATGGGTATAATAATACTTCTTTGCTCCATCTTGTCTACTTAGACTAAAAAGGGCAGGGATTGTATTACTCGGTTTGTACAGCACATAATAAAATGGACTTGATCTCAAATAGCCTGTATACATTACTATAATACAAATAAATAATGACCAGTGTTATCTCCAGTTAACACAGTAAAATGATTAATGTATGCATCACATTCTATAGGCAGCATGCCAATCATGTGACAAATCCATTACTGTAGAAAACAATATGGACAGGCACCAGATAGACAAATACAGATTCATGTGTTTCAGAGTAGCAGTTGGACAGTGTCTATGCAAAAGTATAAGTGGCCACAAATCTGACATCAGGAATCATAACATTCAAAAACTAGTAGGAGAACACTTCAACCTTCCTGGTCACTCAGTAACAGACTTAAACATGGCAATTTTGCAACAGAAAAGCTTCAAAAACAGACTCTAACTAGAAACTGCTGAACTTGAATTAATATGCAAACTAGATATCATCAGTTTAGGCTTGAATGGAGACTGGGAATGGCTGAGCCATTACACACATTGAATCTATTTCTCCACGTTAAGTATCCTCACACCTTCTTGTCATTATCACTACAAAAGTTTATTTTCTCCTGATGATAATTGCTCATCTTAATTAATTAGCCTCTTAGAGTTGGTAGGGCAACTCCCACCTTTTCATGTTTTCTGTATGTGTATATATATCTCCTTACTATATGTTCCATTTTATCTATTTCGCTGTAGCCCACGAAAGCTTATGCTCAAATAAATTTGTCAGACTCATGTGTGGTCTTTGCAGATAGAAAGCTTCAGGGATAAAATGGGTTTTGAAAAATGACTCCACAGAAGAATTCTTGGCACATCAGGAGTTGGAGGCTGGGGAGCTCATGGGAGACAACACATAGCTAAAAGTGAGTTTTCCTGCAGAGGGCTTGTGGGATTGGACGCTGCAGAGGAGGAAAAGGAAAAGGAGCTGTGTGAGGAATAGGAAGAGATGTGGCCAGAAATGAAAGGAGCAGGCAAGGTGGAGTAGAGCAATCTTGAAGGGATGAATGACACAGGCACTGATTCTGCAAGCTGCTGGAGTGCTGAGCCTCTGCATTCATGCTGAAGAAAAGAAGGCAGTGAAGGGCTCCTAGGTTAGGTGGATGGAATATTGTACAATAGGAGATGATCTTAGCAGTGGCACTTTTTTTTAGTCTGGAGGGAAAAGAGGTGAGATGAAGAGTGGTCACAGAGAAGGAAATTCCAAGGGCCAGGGTTCTGGCCGCAAGAATGAGGGGGAAAGGAGGGAGTACAGAGCTGTTCTAGAGGAAGAAATAAAATATTTTCAACACTTCCTATTTCAAATCATATACACCCATTTATTTTAGTTTTTTAAAAGCTATCCAGGTTATAACTTCATTCATGAGCCCAGTCAGCGCTTTACCATCTGTTTCCAGTTAGGAGGCTGGGTCCTTTCCTTCCATCTCACTTGTTACCTAAAGATTCTGCAATATGCTCTACATGGGGCTACACTTTAAACCCATTTGGAGATGGAAGCTGGTGAAGAGCATAATAGCTGACCTGAGCAGAGCATCATGTGGGGAGCACATGACACCAGTGCTCTGGAATCTGCTTGGGCAGCCCTCTGGTTTCTGAGTAGACTTTAAGGTGTCAGTTGTGACCTATAAAATCCTAAATGGCCTGCTACTGGCCTACCTCCCTGTGCCATGCTACCACAGCTACGGTTAGCAGATCCAAGTGGATCCCCCTTGTCATGAAAAAGAGGGGACAGCGGTCAGGGGCTCCAGGACTCTGGAACTCCCCACCTTGATCCAAAATAGCCTGAATTTGATGACTTTCTGCAAAAGACATCTTTTGAGAAGGTTTTTGGAGGATGCTGAAGGATGCTTCCTAGATGATGAAAGAGGCAAGTGGACCTGATGGTTTTAATGCTGCCAAGATTTAATTGAATTATATAATTAATTATGCCAGGACCTCCTAGAGCATCTTTGTTATTTTGAATCTAAATAAATGATGGATCATTGTATTAATTAACATTATATTTCAGTTGACAAACTTCAGACACAAGACACAGTTCAAACGGAGGCTTGCAGTGGCAGAATCAACTGTAATTTTACAAGAATGCCCACTACATAATTATCTTAGACCACAAAGATTCTGTGATGTCACAACATGTTCCTCTGTGGATTTGCAGTCTGGCATTTAGTATTAATCTCTTTACTCAAGCAAAAAATCAAAACAGTACACACTGAATTTCATAATAAACTGGGGCTAGTTGAATACCAGTGGTAAAATTATCATCTACATTCAGTAGCCCCATTGGTTTGCATGGCGCTTTACAGGTAAATTAAAAGACAAAGTCCTTGGCCTGAAGAGTTTGTGCCACATTCTGTTACTTCTATTGACAATTATCTGTCTATCCAGCCAGCCAGCCTCTTATATAGAATCATAGGACTGCAAGGGACCTTGAGGAGCCATCTAGTCCAGTCTCCTGCACTCCTGGCAGGACTAAGTATTATTTAGACCATCCCTGACATGTGTTTGTCTAACCTGCTCTTAAAAATCCCCAATGATGGAGATTCCACAACCTCCCTAGGCAATTTATTCCATACTATTAAGGCTGGCAGAATCTGGCCCTAAATAAGACAGATAAACAATGGGTCTGGGGGAAGGGAGTTGACAGGAGTAAAAGCGGAAAGAGAAAATGGCTCCAAGTGAAAACGTTATTGGGAAAGAATTCAGATAATCCGTTTGCTTATTTTGTGTGGTCTGCTTTCTTGTAAATAAACTTGCTTTTCAAAATTAAATGTTTAAAGTAAAAATAACATCTTTTTTTTTTAAGCCATAGGGGGGAGGGAGAAGATAGTGCCAGAATGGAGATTAATGATGGCAGGTTGATAAGTAAGTAATGTCATTGCTATTACATGTCAACTAACAGCATCACAGTCATGTGAAGTGAGGCATCCCTGGCACCTCCCCCTCTTCTTGCTGGACAATTTCCCTGCCGTTCTGCTGAAGAGCAGAGGAAGGAGCAGCCTTCATCCAAAAGAAAAGGGATTTTTTATTATGTAGTGTGCAAATCCCATTAAAAACAGAATAACATTAATGATGGTATTGCAATGTCAACTCAGAGTTTCCTGGCAGTATTTCCTAACTAATGGCGAGATTGTGATTTTTGACAGATCCCCGAACAAGAGGTGGGGCATAAACTGTGCTCCCCAGGAGTAGCTTTAAAAGGCATTTTAACTCAGAGATATAAAATTCCTGCCCTGCTTCTTCCTTGCTCTGGAGTACACCAGCAGCAAATTATGACACCTCATGGGCTGCTCAGCTGCATTGCCTGGGGATGTAGGTGTGTGTGTGGAGCTGAAGCACTGCCTGCTCCCACACAGGCAGCACCTTCTTACTCCTACACACCTGGACTGAAGGACCAAGTAACCCATAGGGAGGTTTAGTTCCTCTCACTCCCTGTGACATCCCTGAGTCCCTTGAATTCTCTAGCTGGGGTGACTTTTACACTGCTTTGCTGTATAAACAGCCACTTCTTGCCAGTTCATACACAACCCCCAGCATGTAAAATCACTCCCAGCTCAGTACATGGATGCCACGGCTAGCCATTCATGAATTACATACAGGGCAACACCAACAAATCCCTATTCCTAGCCTTGTTCCTCAGAGATGTGGCTTTTACTCCTCAGTACCCCTCTGTACAAGCTCATGGAAAGTCCATCATTTCATCAAGGGAAAATGATAATGCACCAGCCTTGTTATCCCAAATGGAGCTTCCCATGCACTTTAATATAAGCACACATCGGTATAGATAACACAATAAGATAAGGTTATTAACTACAGAAAGAGAGATTTTAAGTGATTATAAGTGGTGATGCATAAAAGGCGGGATTGGTTACAAACCAAAAGAGTAAAATGCAAGCTAATGGCTAACTTAACAAACTAACAGAATTCAAAGCGAAGGTTTCCCTCACCCATACACTACAGTAAATTTCACAGGCTGGATCCCCTTTCAGCTTGGGACCAATCCCCCTTAATTCAGTGTCCTCCAGGACTTCATTGTTGTCATGAGTAGAAAGATGGGAGGATGAGTGGTGAGATGGCGGCTACTGTCTCTCATTCTTATACCACTCTCCCTTCTTTGAGGATTACCAGCAGCTGGGGTGCAGGTGACACACAGTCTCTTGTGGACCTGAGGTTTGAATCATCCCTGTGATGAAATGTAAATTTCTTGTTTACCTCTTTCCCCTGCTGGAGAATGGCCATGTAAGCAGCTGATAGCCCTTTAACACCTGACTGGGACCAGTGTGTCTTCATTTCTGAAAAAATGGTTTGTGGGTGTTACCCAGAATTACAACATATTCAGTAACAATCATACAGTCTTATAACTTCATGTATAGGGTTGTTACACATATTTCAATGGGATAATAACGTTCAGCAGATTATGACTTTTCAGATGATACCTCACAAGGTACTTTGTACAAACATTATCATAGTCTTGTAAAAGTGGTGACTGCCACATTCCCTGCATGGGCACGTAGACAAAATCACAAGTTAGCCTGAGTCTCGGACTCATCTGGCTTCCCTATCACACATTCCTACAGCCCAGCTAGATTCTCATGCCTCCTGCTGAGCTGTGTGAAGGCACCAGGCATTTGCCTGTAGTTGCGCCTTGCAGCCACATGGTGTCTTGTGAATAAACAGCAAGTTGGCACCTCTCCCTCCCCTCTAACTGCTTCTCCTGCTGGATCCTAGCAGCCAACCATCATTCCCTCACTGGTCCCGAGGCACCCCAGCATACTCCTGTCTAGCCCAGCAGCCACCTATGCCCAATAAAACCCTTGCAGCCTCAGGCATCAAGCAAGAACACCCCAGATTCTTCAACAATTACAGGCACTCCACCACTCTCAGTTACAATAGTATCACCCATCCAGCACCTCAAGCTACCTGGCTACCCCAGCTGTCCTATCCTCCAACCACTCCCACCTTTCCTTCCCAACTACCTTCACTCTCCCAGCTATCTCCCAGTCAGCAGCCTTCCATCCTGTCACCCTCCCACCTACCCAGCTGTCAAGTTTGGATACTTCGACCAGGTCCTATCCCACCACTGTTTGAGAAAGGGTGTACAGACCATAACCTGGAGGATATGCTTATATGCAAATTATTACACAAATTAGCCTATTAAAATATTAGCTAAAAATGAAGTCAGGAAGCTGCACAAAACTCATCAGCTTTTTGTACTCCACACGTGTCCTGCCTGAATCTCTCTCTCTGTACTGCAAAGCGTCAATCAATCTGGGCACTTTGATGAGACATGTCGGCAGCAGCAGGCTAGCACTGACTTACTAGCACCAACTGTCTCTTTTTCTTTTAATGCCTCTTTTCTGAAAAGTGAATGAAGTCTGCAAATTATCCTCCATGAAATAGAAATTTCAGCTGAGTTTAGACATGAAGTTTGCATATTAGGGGATTTCCAGTTCCCTGAGGTGCTTCTAAGACATCATGCTGGCCTCTACTATTCACTTTGCTTGCCTCTAACCTCAGGAGTATTTCCTCCCACAAAATTACATTTTCTGAGGCAGGAGGATGAAACATTCCATGAGGCAATTATTTTTGTATCCCAGAATAAAAGCAAAAGGACAAATTTTCATACATTCACACCTGCAAGATTTTGGGTGCACAGCTTTGTGTGCGCCAAATCTCAGAGCTGTGAATGCAAGCAGCTCTTTTGCATGCAAATCAGGCAATTAGATGTCTAGCTGCCCGATTTCCCTGAAAAAATGTCATTTGCAGCTGTACTATTTCATTTTTGTGGGAGCAAACATTTGTGTGCCACAAGCTGTAATCTCATAAACTACTCCGTGCAAAATTGCAGGCCCAAATTTGGGGTCAGGGTGAAACCTTTTTGAAATTTTGGCCATACATTACTAGTATCTGCTGCTAACAGGGTCAGGCAGCCTGATACTGCATCAGAGCATGCACTTTTCAACACAACTTCTATAGGTGTGAGTTTCTGTGTCTCCAGGAAGGGACAGACACCAAATTCACCCAAGATTGAGTTTGAGAAACATCTTAGAAGACTGTTTTTAACTGTAACTTGAGACCTATTAATTTTACATGAATTATAATATTACTAGGATTCATAAACAGACAGAATTATAACTGATTATGGATCAAATCCTGTTGAAGTCAATGGTAGTTTCAACATGGTCGGGAATTTGTTGACAAATTTTTTTTGTTGAAAAATGCTGATCTGCTGAAACCAAAACTGTCTTTGAAACAGGGTCCGTTTTGATGAATTTCCCAACCTGAAAATATTTTTGAGAAATTTCAAATTGTTGAAGTGTCTGCTTTTGAAACATTTAAAATAACAAATATTCACTTTCCAATTCAAAATAATTTTGTTTCAAAATGTAAGTTAATTAGCCCAAATAAAGGTTAAAAAAAGAAAGATCAAATCAAAATGAAAGTTTTGAAATTATCCAAATGAAACATTTTGATTGACCCAAACAAAAACAAATTGGTTTTTTTGGTTCACAAATATATTTCAGATTTCAACTCTCACCTCCTGCCCCCCATTTCAGAGAGGGGAAAATGTTGAACTCTTGAAAATATTCCCAGGATAGGAAAATTATTTCCTGACCAGCTCTAGTTTCAGCCTTAATAACCTATTGATAGTTGCATCACACTGCCTGCAATTTCTGTGCTACCTGTCCTAGTATAAGCATATATTAGTGACAAATGACTTATGATGGTGTCCCTTGAATAGATATGTGGACAGAGTTGGCACTGGGGTTTGTTGGTGCCAATTCTGTCCACATATCTATTCAAGGGACACCATCATAGGACCTAACCACATCAGCCGCATCATCAGGGGCTCATTCACCTACACATCTACCAATGTGATATATGCCATCATGTGCCAGCAATGCCCCTCTGCCATGTACATTGGCCAAACCAGACAGTCTTTATGCAAAAGAATAAATGGACACATATCTGACTTCAGGAATTATAACATTCAAAAACCAGTCAGAGAACATGTCAATCTCCCATGTCACTCAATTACAGAACTAAAAGTCACAATTCTTCAACAAAAAAACCTTCAAAAACAGACTCCAACATGAAACTGCAGAACTGGAATTAATTTGCAAACTGGACACCATCAGATTAGGCCTGAATAAAGACTAGGAGTGATTGGGTCATTACAAAACCTATTTTCCCCCATACTAATTTTCCCCTACTGTTACTCACACCTTCTTGCCAACTGTTTGAAATGAGTCACTCTCATTGCCACTACAAAAGTGATTTTTCCTCCTTTGGTATCCTACTGTTAATTGAATTGTCTCGTTAGACTGACTTCCCACTTGGTAAGGCAACTCCCATCTTTTCATGAGCTGTATATTTATACCTGCTACTGTATTTTCCACTCCATGCATCTGATGAAGTGGGTTCTAGCCCATGAAAGCTGATGCCCAGATAAATGTGTTAGTCTCTAAGGTGCCACAAGGACTCCTCGTTGTTTTTGCAGATAAAAAGGGGTTACCCTCATCTCCATGGGAGAATATAAAGAAACTGAAAACCATATAAGCTGCCATGATTTGCACTATATGTTCAAAAGACCCAGGTAACTAAAACAGCAAGTGTTACAGGGCAGAGTAAATGTGCAATGGCAGAGTCAAATGACAACCTATACCATGTGTGATTGAAACCAGTCTTAGAATACGACACTTTCAGGAGCTCTACCATTTATTTACAAGTTCATTAAAACAATAACTGATAGATCAAGAAGGAGGCTGCACTCATAAGATTTTAGATAAGCCATCTAGACCCAAAGATCTCATCTCCACTGTAATTCCTTCTATACTGCAACATGGTCATCCCACAAAATAGCTGAAACAGAGTTCAGTTTTGCAATGTAATGGATCAAACAGTTCTAACCTTGGGCTTTTCTAGAGCTGTTGTATCGGGGAACATTTACAACTGGGAACATCATTAATACATTTTTCAGTCCCATTTTCACTACAAGACCAAGGTGTTTTATTAACTTACCAAAGTTCTCAGGTTCGCCTAACAGTATGAATTACAGTGTAGACAGGACCAAACCTGAATTCTGCTGCACTACGATCTGTTATCCTGTAGTCAACTTCTCATGAACACTTTCCTTGAAATGATTTTGTCTTCTTAATGCTGCTGACAGGCATATGCTGATTTTAAAGATTAAGTGATGTGTCTCTAAATGAAAAGAGACATGCCACCCATTATTGTTTGTTTACAGCAAAACTGATCCAGGGACATTTCTGGCTCTATTGAATAAAAGAGCAATACAGTATATACAATAGCTGTTGCAATACTCCATCCATTTCACTGAAACAAAATGGAACAAAAAACAATTACTATGGTAAATCATAGAATCATAGAGCTGGAAGGTCAAATAGTCCAGTCCCCTGTGCTCAAGGCAGGATTAAGTATTATCTAGATTATCCCTGACAGGTGTTTGTCTAAACTGCTCTTAAAAATCTTCAGTGATGGAGATTCCACAACCTCCCTGGGCAATTTATTCCAGTGCTTAACCACTCTGACATTTAAGAAGTTTTTCCTAATTTCCAACCTAAACCATCCATGCTGCAATTTAAGCCCATTGCTGCTTGTCCTATCCTCAGAGGTTAAGGAGAACAATTTTTCTACCTTCTCCTTGTAACAACCTTTTATATACTTGTAACAATGCTGCCTCTGATGGGACGCAACTGAGAGTATCAATTCAGGACTAATTGCTTTGAGCAGGGCAGTTACAACCCAAGGTTGGCTTTCCTTTATTATTAAGGTACACCAAACCAGCCAAACAGAGAGGACTTTGGTCTTACTCCACTAGTTAACCGTAAGTCATACAAGCAATTCCCTTAGACACTCCAGTTTCCCAGTATCACCACCAGTGCCACTCATTATGGGGATGAATGATTATGAAAACCAATACCCCAGTAAAAGAAAAAAGGTTCTTCCGATCCCAAAGGACCAAGCCCCAGAACCATGTCAATATATAAGTCATACCTTACCCACAAATCATGCTGTTGCCATTCCTTTAGAATCTAAAATCTAAAGGTTTATTCATAAAAAGAAAGAAATATATATGAGAGCTAAAATTGGTTAAATGGAATCAGTTACATACAGTAATGCCAAAGTTCTTGGTTCAGGCTTGTAGCAGTGGAATAAACTGCAGATTCAAATCAAGTCTCTGGAGTACATCCACAGCTTGAATGGTCATTCAGTCCTTTGTTCAGAGCTTCAGTGTAGCAAAGTCCCTCCAGAGGTAAGAAGCAGGACTGATTCAAAATGGAGGGGTTTCCAGGGCCTTTTATATTCCTTCTCTTGTAGACAGAAACTCCTTTGTTCTCCTGTGCAAAATCACAGCAACAAGATGGAGTTTGTAGCCACCTGGGCAAGTCACATGTCCATGCATGACTCAGTTTTCAGATGGCAGCCTTTGCTCACATGCTACATTGAATGTCCCAGGAAGACTTCTCATATGTGGACTGGAGACTCCCAAGGTCCATTGTCAGTTAAATGTTTCTTCATTGAGCATTTAATCTGAAAATTCCTTTCTCAAGAAGCTGACCAATGCTTCACTAATGCTACTTAGAATCAAACATATTGAGAAACAAGTACATAGCCAATATTCATAATTTCAGCTACAAAAATGATACATACAGATAGCATAATCATAACCAGCAAATCATAACCTTGTCATAGACACCTCACACGACAACCTTTGTACAATATTTGCTGAAAATATATAACACTGGTTGCAACAATGATCTATACAGTCACAGTTTTTATGTCAATAACATCACAGTACTTGAAAACTATTGTCATGTCCCTCTCAGTCTTCTCTTTTACAGACTAAACAAACCTAAGTTTTTCAATCTTCCCTCATAGGTCATATTTTCTAGACCTTTAATAATTTTTGTTGCTCTTCTCTGGACTTTCTCCAGTTTGTCCACATCTTTCCTGAAATGGGGTGCCCAGAACTGGACACAATACTCCAATTGAGGCTTAATCAGCATGGAGTAAAGCAGAAGAATTACTTCTTGTGTCGTGGTTACAACACTCCTGTTAATACATCCCAGAACGATATTTGCTTTTTTTGTAACAGTGTTACACTATTGACTCATATTTAGCTTGTAATCCACTATGACCCACAGATCTCTTCCTGCAGTACTCCTTCCGAGGCAGTCATTTCCCATTTTGTATGTGTATAATTGATTGTTCCTTTCTAAGTGAAGTACTTTGCATTTGTCCTTATTGAATTTCATCCTATTTACTTCAGACCATTGCTCCAGTTTGTCCAGATCATTTTGAATTTTAATCCTATCCGCCAAAGCACTTGCAACCCCTCCCAGCTTGGTATCATCTGCAAACCTTATAAGTGTACTCTCTATACTATTATCTAAATCATTGATGAAGATATTGAACAGAACCAGACCCAGAACCGATCCCTGCAGGACTCCACTCGTTATGCCCTTCCAGCATGACTGTGAACCACTGATAACTATTCTCCAGAAAGGGTTTTCTAACCAGTTATGCACCCTTGTTACAGTAGTTCTATCTAGATTGTATTTCCCTAGTTTGTTTATGAGACGGTCATGCAAGACAGTATCAAAAGCTTTACTAAAATCAAGATATACCCTGTCTACCACCCCCCCATGCACAAGGCTTGTTACTCTGTTAAATAAAGCTATCAGGTTGCTTTGACATGATTTGTTCTTGACAAATCCATGCTGACTGTTATTTATCACCTTCTTATCTTCTAGGTGTTTGCAAATTGATTGCTTAATTATTTGCTCCATTATCACTCCAGGTACAGAAGTTAAGCTGACTGGTCTGCAATTCCCTGGGTTGTCCTCATTCCCCTTTTTATAGATTGACACTATATTTGCCCTTTTCCAGTCCTCTGAAATCTTTGTGTAATGATAATATGGCAATATGCAAGTCTGTACATCAGCAAGTCCTTTTAGTTTTCTGTTAACAAAATAAAAAGGATTAGGGGAATGGCTCACCTTCTGTTTGGAGAATCTGCTTTAATGTCAGAAGGAAACTTGAATGATAGCACTAACTTTATATATATAAGGCTCTGTTCACTTACAGTTCAGCTCTGCAGTTGCAAACTGCAGACATTCTGCAGCAGCAGAAACAACTCTCTACGTGTTAGAATCATAGAATATAAGGGTTGGAAGGGACTTCAGGAGGTCATCTAGTCCAACCCCCTTCTCAAAGCAGGACTAATTCCCAACTAAATAATCCCAGCCAGGGCTTTGTCAAGCCTGACCTTAAAAACCTCTAAGGAAGGTGTCATAGCATTCCTTCCCAGTTTTGGACCTTAACATCCAAAATATGGGTACTAGCATGAGTTTCCCTAAGCTTAATTACCAGCTTAGGTCTGATATGCTGCCACCAGTCAGGAATTTTCCAGGGCCTGATACCCTCTGGTCCCCCCAAAACCTTCCCTGGGGACCCCAAGAACCCAGATCCCTTGGGTTCTTAAATCAAGGAGAAATAAACCATTCCCCCACCTCTCCCCCTCCCAGAATTTCCCTCCCTGGGCTATTCTGAGAGATACTGATCCAACCTCTTAAATCACCATACAGAGAAGCATCTCCCTTCCCTCTCACAAAGAGGCAAACAGATTCAAGGAAAACAGAGAGAGATTTTATCTCTCCCCCTCCCGTCTCCCCACGTCTCCCCACCCGTTCTGGTGAGTTATCCCAATCCCCTGGGATAAAACAAGGGAAACAGAGAAAAAACAATCAATCAGGTTCTCTAAAAATAAATCTTTTAATAAAAGAAAGAAAAAAGTAAAGAATTATCTCTGTAACTTCAAGATGTCAATATACAGGGTCCTATAGCTTACAGATACCAGAAAGAGACTTTCTCCCCAGTACCAATACAAATCAAAATATTCCCAGCAACTACACATATAAAAGTTAACCAGCCAGATCCACAATTGCAAATAGAGTAAAACAATTAGAAAAAAAACCCTAAACCGCCTGTTTTTTACTCACTACTTGAAAAGAGACTTAGAGAGCCTGTAGTAATGTCTGGTCTCTCTCAGACCCCCCGAGAGAAGAACAAAGAAGTCACACCCAAACTTCCCTCCACCCGAATTTAAAAGTATCTTGTCTTCTGATTGGTCTTCTGGTCAGGTGTCCAGTTTCCTGCTTGTAACCCTTTACAGGTATAAGAGACATTAACCCTTAATACTCTGTTTATGACAAAAGGAGATTCCACCACCTCCCTAGGTAACCCATTCCAGTGCTTCACCACCCTCCTAGTGAAAAAGTTTTTCCTAATAGCCAACCTAAACCTTCCCCACTGCAACTTGAGACCATTACTCCTTGTTCTGTCATCAGGTACCACTGAGAACAGTCTAGATCCATCCTCTTTGGAACCCCCTTTCAGGCAGTTGAAAACAGCTATCAAATCCTCCCTCATTCTTCTCTTCCTCAGACTAAACAATCTCAGTTCTCTAAGGCTCTCCTTATAAGTCATGTGCTCCAGCCCTCTAATCATTTTTGTTGCCCTCCACTGGCCTCTTTCCAATTTTTCCACATCCTTCTTGTAGTGTGGGGCCCAAAACTGGAGACAGTACTCCAGATGAGGACTCACCAATGTCGAATAGAGGGGAATGATCACGTCCCTCGATCTGCTGGCAATGCCCCTACTTATACAGCCCAAAATGCCGTTAGCCTTCTTGGCAACAAGGGCACACTGTCAACTCATATCCAGCTTCTCATCCACTGTAATCCCTAGGTCCTTTTCTGCAGAACTTCTTCCTAGCCATTCGGTTCCCAGTCTGTAACAGTAAATGGGATTCTTCCATCCTAAGTGCAGGACTCTGCACTTATCCTTGTTGAACCGCATCAGGTTTCTTTTGGCCCAATTCTCTAATTTGTCTAGGTCCCTCTGTATCCTATCCCTACCCTCCAGCTTATCTACCACTCCTCTCAGTTTAGTGTCATCTGCAAACTTGCTGCGGGTGCAATCCACTCCATCCTTCATTAATGAAGATATTGAACAAAACCGGCCCCAGGACTGACTCTTGGGGCACTCCGCTTGAAACCGGCTGCCAACTAGACATGGAGCCGTTGATCACTACCCATTGAGCCCGATGATCTAGCCAGCTTTCTATCCACCTTATAGTCCATTCATCCAGCCCATACTTCTTTAACTTGCTGGCAAGAATACTGTGGGAGACCGAATCAAAAGCTTTGCTAAAGTCAAGAAATAACACATCTACTGCTTTCCCCTCATTCACAGTCCCAGTTATCTCCTCACAGAAGGCAATTAGGTTAGTCAGGCATGACTTGCCCTTGGTGAATCCATGCTGACTGTTCCTGATCACTTTACTCTCCTCTAAGTGCTTCAGAATTGATTCCTTGAGGACCTGCGCCATGATTTTTCCAGGGACTGAGGTAAGGCTGACTGGCCTGTAGTTCCCCGGATCTTCCTTCTTCCCTTTTTTAAAGATGGACACTACATTAACCTTTTTCCAGTCATCCGGGACGTCCCCCGATCCCCATGAGTTTTCAAAGATCATGGCCAATGGCTCTGCAATCACATCCGCCAACTCCTTTAGCACTCTCGGATGCAGCGCATCCGGCCCCATGGACTTGTGCTCGTCCAGTTTTTCTAAATAGTCTCGAACCACTTCCTTCTCCACAGAGGCTGGTCACCTTCTCCCCATACTGTGCTGCCCAGTACAGCAGTCTGGGAACTGACCTTGTACGTGATAACATTGGCAAAAAGAGCATTGAGTACATTAGTTTTTTCCACATCCTCTGTCACTAGGTTGCCTTCCTGATTCCTCATTCAGTGAAGGGCCCACATTTTCCTTGACTTTCTTCTTGTTGCTAACATACCTGAAGAAACCCAACTCCAAGTGTGATTTGGCCTTCCTAATTTCACTCCTGCATGCCTGAGCAATATTTTTATATTCCTCCCTGGGCATTTGTCCAATCTTCCACTTCTTGTAAGCTTCTTTTTTGCATTTAAGATCAGCACGGATTTCGCTGTTAAGCCAAGCTGTTCGCCTGCATATTTACTATTCTTTCTACACATCAGGATGTTGTTTTCTTGCAACCTCAATAAAGATTCTTTAAAATACAGCCAGCTCTCCTGGACTCCTTTCCCCCTCATGTTACTTTCCCAGGGGATCCTTCCCATCAGTTCCCGGAGGGAGTCAAAGTCTGCTTTTCTGAAGTCCAGGGTCTGTATTCTGCTGCTCTCCTTTCTTCCTTGTATCAGGATCCTGAACTCTACCATCTCATGGTCACTGCCTCCCTGATTCCCATCCACTTTTGCTTCCCCTACTAATTCTTATAATAGCCACTTTCCCCAGGTCTCCTGGTTGTGTTAGATGGCCATTCCTCTAGGGAGTTAGAAGGAGTGAGGCATCAGAAACAGCCATTTTCCCCTTCAGGTCTCTTCAGAGAAGCAGGAAGCTGAAACCCATTGGGTTCAGGAACCAGGAGAAACCACCCAGCTCTAATGAAGAAATTGTCCATGTCTCCTCTGAATAAATCAGGTCTGGTCCTCCACAAATAAAATCTCCCTTTGCCTATTTCTCATTATATCTATTCCTACAAATGAATCGGATAACTCTGTTCCTGCCAAAAAACAGTCATCCCCTGCAATCAATTTTGCTTCCTTTTCCCAAATAAATCAGTCAGTTCTTCCTCTCCATCTTTCCCCCATCTTTGCACAGTTCCTCAGTTGCTACTTCAGTCTTTCAGCTCCTCCACCTCCTTCTCCTGGACCACTCTGCTCCTCTCCCCTTTTAAAGGAATGGTGGTTCAGGGAACACCCCATACCTCACTTCAACAATTTAGTCTCAAAAATAACTAGTGGTGCCTGGGCCATTCTGCCATCTCTCTCCCCTTTCCCTCCTTGTAAAGAACCAGGAGCAGCGAGGCCACACTGCTTCCTGCTAAAAAATTCCCCCCAAGCCAGTGGCTCATCCGGCTGAAGTGGTTAAGGTGCACCAGTTTCATAACTAGTGGTACACAAGGGAGCAATGTGGCCACCTTCACGTCTGATGCCTTTGATTGCCCTAACCTGACAAATCAGGTACCCATTTTGGAGCAGGGTGAACTGAAGGTGGCCTTCCAGTGTGAGATGAAGCAAGACACAAAGCCACAACCTTCAGCATCGCAGTCAAGCACTTTACACTACTGAGGCACTGCACACGAAGAGTGATCTGGGCAAATTTCTACTAGCATAACTATGCCTTCTTGTGGGGGCTCTTCTGACCCAAAGTTTCACAGTATGTGTGACCAAGCCCTTGCTCAGGGTATGCCAGTGAGGGAAAGGGGTTCATGATGCTTTGGTTTTGTACAATCCATATATGCTGTTTTTGGGACACAGTCCATCCATTTTTAGCAATATATTTGCCATTTTATTACTTTGTTCCTCCACAAAGCTCTCTGTGTCCCATGTGTGACAAGACAGCTGGGATGGACCACATCGATAATGCCATACAAAGGGCAGACTGTAAGAATCAGGGAAGACAATCCCCCCAAATTGGTGGTTTATTCTATAATTAGATTCACCAAGCCAGTATCAGAAGAACTTCTGCAAATACTACACTGGTTAATCAGAAGCCAAATACAGTCCTCTTTAGACAGTCCAGTCCTAGGCTGCCATCCAGACAAAAAGGTCTAACATAGTGAGAGGTTACTGAAAACCCAATTCACCATATGTGGGGTTCTACTAATCCAAAAGGATCAGACACTTACCCCCATGTCAATATGTATCTCAGATCTTACCCACAAATCATGCTGTCAGCCAATCCTTAGTAAACTAACTAAAGATTTATTAATAAAAGAAGTGAGTTATAAATAGTTAATAGATCATATACATACAAATGATTGCAAAGACCATATATCAGTTTTGTACCAGTGATGGAATAGACAAATGGCTTGCAAAAGTCTGGTAACTTCAAAAAGATTGGAAGGTCCTCTGTCCATGGTTCAAGATACTCCTTTTAGTTGTAAATCCACAGTCCAGAAAATTAGGAGCAGAAAAAAGCTAAATGGAGATATCTCAGGGGTTTTTAATAACCTCTGCCATGTGCATGGAAATTTACTGTCCCAAAGCCCAGAGCCCCTGTATATAGAAAGTTACTGGCCTAACATGGAATCTAGGGTCACATAAGCATAGAAAGCAACTGGTAATTTACGGAGTCTTGGATCACATGTCCTCATCACATGTTTTTACATGCTTTGCTGGATCACAGGGGTGGTCTTTGGTTCCATGCTGTCTGAGGAATCTAAAGGAAGGCCTACTGGGCAGGATGAGTTTCTTCAGTGGCCCTTTGTGAGAGCTGAGTGTCCTTACTGAGCCATCAACACACTGCTGTCTAGCCTTGATGTAAATCTATCTGGGGGGTGTCACCCAGGAATACAACACATGAATATTGGCTATGTACTTGTATCTTAAACATTACATCAGAAACAAAGGTGATTCATAACATCAGATACAAAGGTGATATATTTATAAACAGGATAATCAAGCTTAGCAAATCAGAACTTTTCCATTCATACCTTACATGATATACTTTGCACAAGACTTATGGAAATTGTGTAACAGTGGTAACAACAATAATATAAATATACAGAGCATCACACCATATATTTCAATGGAGTTAAAAAATCTCTACTTTATCCTCCCTAGATCCTAGCTATTCTCTTCTACAGCTTTTCCAGGTTTAGTGCATATGAAATCCTGAACCTCCAGCAGAAACAGCAAGGCTTGGGCATGCTATCTCCACCCCATGAAGAGAGACTTTGCGGGGTCTGGTGTGTGTAACAGCTGGGCTTATTTGGCCCAAGTCACAACTTCATCTTATTCAAAAAAAAAATCATAATCACACACTTTAATGAAATTCAAACTTCACTACAGTCTACTCAGAGGGATCCACGATTTGAATAACAGAGGTGTTGCAGGCAGCTTCAATTTGCATAGATGCTATGTGGTAATGCTTGTAGAGTGCATAATTGCGCTATGTCTGTCTCTGGCAAGTGCCATCTGTTTTTCATTTTCTTTAGCAGTATAATCATCACCTTCACCCTCCCCGCCTCCCAGATTCAAAATGTGATTGCCTTTGCGCCTTCAATGCAATCCCAATTAGGCTGGGGGTCTACTGATTTATTCTACCACAATGCAATGAACCAACTACTAGATCATTCTCTTCTAAATTAGAAGGAATTTGATTTGCAACTTTTAAGGAAGTAACATCACTCATAAAACCGAATGTGTAGGGGGAAATCAAATGCTAAGAAGATAGTGATAGAAACCAGAACCCAGTTCTGCTCACCTGAGCGCAGAAGAAACATTCTTAAATATGCAGAAGTTCATGAGGATGAAAGCAACTGAAGTGTTATCTTAATACAAACTAGTAATAACATACTAGTAGTGAAGCAGCAGCTGCATGGGAACGGGGAAAACTCTTGTCATAGCTGGGCAAAGGGAATTATTTGCTTAATGTTTTCTGTTTCAACTAACATTCCTGCCAGTAAACTCATTTGCAAAATACATGAGGAAAGTGAACACAAAAGGGACATGGACACTATCACAGTGAATTCATTTTAAAATTGGAATATTTGTGGAAGTTCCCCCTCACTTCCATTATTCACTTCACTGTACTTATTAAGCATCTTTCATATATACATTTCCAGAAAACTGCCAGATATACTCCAGTATGCTCTGCATATAAGGGGGCAGAAAGAACTTGGAAGGCAAAGTTATGATTTTGTATAAAATCAACTAATTTCAAACCAGCATATGTGGTGGGTCAAAACATTCAGCAGATTACAAAAGCCATTAAATTGTGTAATTGAGTGTACTTTAAACACCGTGAATGTATTTGCTGAAATATGGTACAAAGTAATCATAGATTCCTGAGTCCTTGAACAAATACTCTTTCTGTTGAAACATGTATATTGCAAACAATACAAAATATACTTGCAATTTGGTTTGAGAACAATTACAAAGAAAGCCTAAATAAAAAGGAGAAACTTTACCTAAAGTCCTCTTTGCTTTGTACTTTTCTACACCTCTCAACTACACCGTTGTGATATAATTACTTTCATGGAGAAATGGGACTTGAGCACCAAAGCTACTGTGTGCTGCAAACTGAATGAGATGATTAGCAGGACATTGTCAGATTACATATACAATTACACACATAAAACCACGTTAAAAGAACAGTAATAAGGTTGAAAAGTTGAGCACTCAAAGATTAGGAAATGCCAGAATGAAGGTTGCTGTGCAACTAGCAGGATGTACAGAAATGTGCTTCCATTTTACAAATGTGAGTGAGGAGAGCAAGGGGGGGGAGTTGCAAATAGAGAACATTGGGATGAAGTGCTTTTTGGAGGTGGTGTTACATACAAAACCAAATATAAACATGATTCAACATGAGGTGAAATACTGAAGCCATCGAGGGAAGGCCATACTGGCCCATTCAGTCCTGGGAGGATGGTCAGGCTACGAGGGTAGAAGGCTCAATCACTTGATGACAATGATCTACAAAGCCACACAACAGAATGTGGAAATCAGACACCAGGTTCCCCACGAGTCCTAATTCCTCTGTTTTCCTTTCCTAAGGACCCTGGAGGCTACTACTGCCCTGGGTTGGCAGTACCTCCAATGGACCTGCCTACCTGAAGGAGAGAAATGGGAGGACTGGGGAGGGGGGGCTCACTCTACAACCTAAAACAACAGATACCTGAATGGAACCGGAACCAGTGGCTTCTGAAGATCTGTATTGTTCCCAGCATTTTGGTTTTTTAGCTTGGGGAGCTTGAAAGAGGGAAGATCTTCAACTCTGCTGTTTCATTTGGCAATGTGTGTATATGTGAGATACTTAACGAACTTCAGCTCCAGAGGGAGATGATGGGGCTGGCAGCCTCTGTGCTTCAGTGTGGTTGCTGCAGAATGGGGATGCCCATTGCTCTGCAACTGCAAAACTCAACCAGGTCATGGAGCCAGGCTGGAGTCCCCAGCTCCAGGGGAGCAAGGCCAGGTTTTAATTTTTCTTTCACTGCATAAAAAGAAGGAACAGAGCACTTACCCCAGACTACAGAAACCCTTCCACTTACTTAAAATACACATCATGGAACTCAGCTAAATCCAGCAGCCAAACTATACTTACCCCATAACAACAATGAACCAAGAGATCTAACTTGGTCTATGGTTTTTAAGTAGACAATGTCCCTTTAATTTTATCCTTCAGTGTGTTTGATTATCTATATTAAAGGCTAATACATTCTTAGCTAGGCTTAAAGCAGCAGCAGCATTTTTGAACACTCAACCATTCAGAATTTAGCCCATTTTAATTATTACACTTCACGAAATGTATCCTGTTTTGCCTTTTCCCATCTTTCTTACAGAGGAAACGAGATATAGAAACAGAAAATTGATCAAATGCCAAGTCAGTCTGTGTATTTATACTTAGTTACATATCACCAATTGCCACAGTTGATTTGGAATCTAATCGGTGCTTCTGATTTGAAACTGCTAATTTAGGAAGAGCACCCATCTAAAGCTCTGAATGCATGCATTGTTGGTCACATTTAATTTGACTCAGCTTATATGAAGCATGACCTAGTGAAAGGGTATGTTTTCAGCCTGTATTATGGACACGTGCCTCCATTAAATCGCACTGTAGGTCTAATTATATTTTGAATGCTTTTTACTTGAGTGCATATATAAACACACAAGGAAAAAAAAGAAAAACCCATTCCACAAGGCCCACAAGTGAATTCATAAAAAATAAACCATTTTAAATGTTGCTCAGGGTCCCCATCTCTTGATTTATTTCAGTGTTTCCCATCTTCTCTGTGCCTATATTTTAGATGGCAAATTCTTTGGACCGAGCATTTTTGTGTGGGTATTATACAGTGCCAAGCACATGTTTGAAGCTCAACAAATGTCAATGGAGGCGACACCAAGTATGAGCCCTAGGAGGATTGTAAGGGCGAATACAAATCGAGAGGACTTGCGGCCAGCTGGTGTGGGGGATAGACCGGAGAATCACACAGTCGCTAGGAAAAGGCAAGTCTACGTGATTGGAGACTCTTTACTGAGAAGAATAGACAGGCCTATAACTAGACCTGATCGGGAGAACAGAAGGGTGTGCTGTCTGCCAGGGGCTAAGATACAGGATGTGGACCTGAGGCTGAATAGGATCCTAGCGGGAGCGGGAAAGAATCCGTTGAGTGTCCTTCATGTGGGAATGAATGATACGGCTAGTTACTCGCTGGACTGTATCAAGGAGGACTATGCCAGACTGGGGAAGACGCTCAAAGAAATCGAGGCTCAGGTGATCTTCATTGGGATTCTGCCAGTTCCTAGAGCAGGGCGACGAAGGAGTGACAAGATTATGGCGATCAACAGATGGCTCAGGCATTGGTGTTATAAGGAGGGCTTTGGGATGTACGGTCATTGGGAAGCGTTTACGGATAGACAACTGTTCGCTCAGGATGGACTTCATCTAAGTAAGGAGGGAAATAGAATTCTAGGATGGAGGCTCGCCAACCTCATCAAGAGAGCTTTAAACTAGGAAGTTGGGGGAGATGGTTGGGAGATGTTCAGGAGATCTCAACGCCGGAATATAACCTGGAGAGGGAAGTAAACAAAGTGAGAGGAGATACCCTTGCGGACCAAAGAATTGATCCAAGGATGAATAGTGGAGTAGAAACCAGAGTAACAGGTGATGCTGGTGGTAGAAGGTCTGTGCACGACGGGGGAAAGAATGTCACTGACGCCAAACGCCAAAAATTAAAATGTCTGTACACTAATGCGAGGAGCCTAGGTAACAAGATGGAGGAACTGGAGCTACTGGTGCAGGAAGTGAAACCGGATATTATAGGGATAACAGAAACCTGGTGGAATAGTACTCATGACTGGAGTACAGGTATTGAAGGCTATGTGCTGTTTAGAAAAGACAGGAAGAAAGGCAAAGGTGGTGGAGTAGCCTTGTACATCAATGATGAGATTAACTGTAATGAAATAAGAAGCGATGGAATGGATAAGACAGAGTCTGTCTGGGCAAAAATCACACTGGGTAAAAAAGCAACTAGAGCTTCCCCTGAGATAGTGTTTGGGGTGTGCTATAGACCACCAGGATCTGATTTGGATATGGATAGAGACCTCTTTAATGTCTTTAATGAAGTAAACACAAAGGGGAAATGTGTGATTATGGGAGACTTCAACTTCCCGGATATAGACTGGAGGACGAGTGCTTGCAAGAATAATAGGGGTCAGATTTTTCTGGATGTGATAGCGGATGGATTTCTTCATCAAGTAGTTGAAGTACCTACGAGAGGGGATGCCATTTTAGATTTGGTTTTGGTGAGCAGTGAGGACCTCGTAGAAGAAATGGTGGTAAGGGACAACCTTGGTTCGAGTGATCATGAGCTGATTCAGTTCAAACTAGATGGAAGGATAAACAAATGTAGATCTGGGATTAGGGTTTTTGACTTCTCGAGGGCTAATTTTAAAGAGTTAAGGAAATTAGTTAGGGAAGTGGATTGGAAGGAGGAACTTGTGGATTTAAATGCGGAGGAGGCCTGGAATTACTTTAAGTCACAGCTGCGGAAATTGTCGGAAGCCTGCATCCCAAGAAAGGGGAAAAAACCATGGGCAGGAGTTGTAAGCCAAGCTGGATGAGCAAGCAACTCAGAGAGGGGATTAGAAAAAAGCAGAAAGCTTACAGGGAGTGGAAGAAAGGCGGGATTAGCAAGGGAAGCTACCTTGGTGAGGTCAGAACATGTAGGGATAAAGTGAGGAAGGCTAAAAGCCGCATTGAACTGGACCTTGCAAAGGGAATCAAAACCAATAGTAAAAGTTCTACAGCCACATAAATAAGAAGAAAACAAAGAAAGAAGAAGTGGGGCCACTATGCACTGAGGATGGAATGGAGGTTAAGGATAACCTAGGCATGGCCCAATATCTAAACAAGTACTTTGCCTCAGTTTTTAATAAGACTAGTGAGGAGTTTAGTGATGATGGAGGGATGATAAACGGGAATGTGGATATGGAGGTGGATATTACAGCAACTGAGGTAGAGGCCAAACTTTAACAGCTTAATGGGACAAAATCGGAGGGCCCGGACAATCTCCATCCGAGGATATTAAAGGAACTGGCGCATGAAATTGCGAGCCCGTTAGCGAGAATTTTTAAGCAATCGATAAACTCGGGGGTTGTGCCGTATGACTGGAGGATTGCTAACGTAGTTCCTATTTTTAAGAAAGGGAATAAAAGTGATCCGAGTAATTATAGGCCTGTTAGCATGACGTCTGTAGTATGTAAGGTCTTAGAAAAAATTTTAGGGAGAAAGTAGTTAAGGACATAGAGGTCAATGGTAATTGGGACAAATTGCAACATGGATTTACTAAAGGTAGATCGTGCCAAACCAATCTGATCTCCTTCTTTGAGAAGGTGACAGATTACTTAGATAAAGGAAATGCGGTAGATATAATTTACCTCGATTTCAGTAAGGCGTTTGACACGGTTCCACATGGGGAACTGTTAGTTAAATTGGAAAAGATGGGGATGAATATGAAAGTTGTAAGGTGGATAAGGAACTGGTTAAAGGGGAGACTCCAGCGGGTCGTACTGAAGGGTAAACTGTCAGGCTGGAAGGAGGTCACTAGTGGAGTCCCTCAAGGATCGGTTTTGGGACCGATCTTATTTAACCTTTTTATTACTGACCTTGGCACAAAGAGCGAGAATGTGCTAATAAAGTTTGCGGATGACACAAAGCTGGGGGGTATTGCTAACACGGAGAAGGACAGGGATACTATTCAGGAAGATCTGGACCACCTTGTAAACTGGAGTAATAGTAATAGGATGAAATACAATAGTGAAAAGTGCAAGGTCATGCACTTAGGGATTAATAATAAGAATTTTCGATATACGTTGGGGACGCATCAGTTGGAAGCGACAGAGGAGGAGAAGGACCTTGGGGTATTGGTTGATAGCAGGATGACTATGAGCCGCCAATGTGATACGGCTGTTAAAAAAGCAAATGCGATTTTAGGATGCATCAGGCGAGGTATTTCCAGCAAGGATAAGGAGGTGTTAGTACCGTTATATAAGGCGCTGGTGAGACCCCATCTGGAATATTGTGTGCAGTTCTGGTGTCCCATGTTCAAGAAGGATGTATTCAAACTGGAACAGGTCCAGAGACGGGCTACTAGGATGATCCGAGGAATGGAAAACCTGCCTTACGAAAGGAGACTCAAAGAGCTTGGCTTGTTTAGCCTGGCCAAAAGAAGGCTGCGGGGGGATATGCTTGCTCTATATAAATATATCAGGGGGGTTAACGTTAGGGAGGGAGAGGAATTATTTAAGTTTAGTACTAATGTAGGCACGAGGACGAATGGGTACAAACTGGATATAAGGAAGTTTAGACTTGAAATTAGACGAAGGTTTCTAACCATTAGGGGAGTGAAGTTCTGGAACAGCCTTCCGAGGGAAGTAGTGGGGGCAAAAGACTTTTCTGGCTTTAAGACTAAGCTTGAAAAGTATATGGAGGGGATGTTATGATAGGATAGTTTAATTTGGGCAATTGATCTTGGATTATCACCAGATAAGTCTGCTCAATGGTCTGCGGGGAGATGTTGGATGGGATGGGAACTGAGTTACTGCAGAGAATTCCTTCTTGGGTGCTGGCTGGTGAGTCTTGCCCACATGCTCAGGGTTTAGCTGATCGCCATATTTGGGGTCGGGAAGGAATTTTCCTCCAGGGCGGATTGGCAGGGGCCCTGGAGGTTTTTCGCCTTCCCCTGCAGCGTGGGGCATGGGTCGCTTGCTGGTGGATTCTCTGCAGCTTGAGGTCTTCAAACCAATTTTGAGGATTTCAATAACTCAGTCCTGGGTTAGGGGTTGTTATAAAAGTGGATGGGTAGGGTTCTGTGGCCTGCCTTGTGCAGGAGGTCAGACTAGATGATCATATTGGTCCTTTCTGACCTATGAGTCTATGAGTCTAAATAATTAATAAGGAAATAATAATAATCAGGAGTCTTTTGAGCTTTTGGTCAGGCTGCAAGTTTTGCTCCTTTGATAAAGCTTTTCCGTCATGCAAGTACTGCCCCTTCCCTATCTCAAGCAGCACATCCCATAACCAAAAGAGAAGAAGACTCCAGAAAGTCGGCTAAAACCTTAATATAGCAAGTAATGGTGTCTGTTAGCCTGGTGTAATGGGAGTTCTTGGGTACCCACACTGTTCTGTCTTTAGAATGTAAATCTTTCAGGGAAACCATAGTTTGTTTTCTATGATTGTACAACACTCAGTACAGTGGGTAATCTCAATCTCTACTAGGACCTTGGGGCAATACCACAGTATAATATTTACTACTACTGCACTCTCTCCCAAACTAATAGGAATCCACACTATCCTAATGCAACATTAAAATAATCAAAAACCCAAGAAATTATGGTATATCTATAGTAATATAGCAGCACATCCCTCAGCCCGCGCTGCTTCCTGCAGCCCCCATTGGACAGGAACGGCAAACCGCGGCCTGTGGGAGCTGCGATTGGTCGAACCAGCAGACACTGCAGGTAAACAAACCATCCCAGCTTGCCAGCGGATTTCCCTGACAAACCACATACCAAAGGTTGCTGATCCCTGAAGTATATTATGTGGTGTTTTTCAAATTAATTAAAATGTGGCTTCTTAAAAATTATCTCCAACTGTTTACATTCCTCCAGCTTCTTACCTGTTTTATTGATGACCCAAAGCTACTTTAATCTGATAGCAACATCTGTCACAAGCCCCATTGAAAGTATGTCTACACTGCAATAAAAGACCTGTGGCACACCCATGTCTGGCCAGCTTAGCTAACTCTGATTGCAGGGAAAAAAATTTGGGCTCAGTCTGGAGCCCGGGCTACAAGACCCTGTGAAGGGGGTGGGTCTCAGAGTCTGGGCTCCAGCCCAAACCCGAACATTTACACTGCAATTCTTAGCCCTGTGAGCCTGAGTCAATTGACCTGGCCTCTGAGACTCAGTGCTGCAGGTTTTTTATTGTAGTGTTCTATGCAATAAGAGGTGCAGCACAATCCCTGCTCACACAGCAGTTCTCTGTGTCTCAGTTTTGACAGGGTATCAAATAATACTGGGGATTAGCCACTGCAGACCTTACAAAAGAATTGTCATTGCAAAATATGTAGAGTAGAACCACACCTCTAACCTATCCCTTTAAAAACACTTATTAAAGAAATATTCCTTTTACGAGAATTATATTTTGGTGAAATATTCCTATTGTATGTCTCTCTCATTTTATTAAAGGAAAGATGTACATGGTTACCATCTATACTTGCTTATAAGCCAAGCACACTAACATGAATATTGAAATTGATCCATGTGTCAGCTGACCATAGACACACGTATATATGTATCTAGTAGCACACATACGGCTGCTATGGACACACCCCAGCCAGGTGAAGATAAGTAGCAGTGGGGCCAGTAGCAGCAGTTGCTACCTAGGGATCCTGAATATGTGTGAAGGAGGCACTTTCCTTTTAAATCCTAGATTTTTTCAAATGCTTCTAACTATCCACAGAACTTAGCCTGTGGCTGGAGTTCCTCATGGCTCAGCCCAATTGTGACTCTGGGTTGTGGAAAATATGGCATGATTCTGCTCAGCAATTTTGGGTTGCTCACATGCAGAAAGAAAAGTGTTTTTTACAGCATAACCCTGGAGGAACTGGATAGTTGCCAGAACACTGTCAGCTGGAGACCAAAGGGCCAAATGACAGGAAGAGGAATACCACCAGAGGAGCAGAGCACCTGTGGCAGGGGATGCCAGATGGGGAGAGATCTGCCATGCCTAGCCATGAGGAGGTGCTCTAATGGTGAGTCCACTCTTTCACAGAGGCCGTTACCAGAATAGTGTGTCCTGTTCTAGTATCCACACTTCCAAACGGATGCTCAAAAACTGAAAAGGGTTCAGAAATGAGCTACAAGAATGATTCATTGTCTGGAAAACCTGCCTTATTCTCAGTCTATTTAGTTTACCAGAAAAGATTAAGAAGTTACTTGATCACAGTCTGCAAATACAGGGATTCCTGTATCAGAGATTCCTGATAAATAGCTCAATCTAGCAGAAAAAGGCAAAACTGTGGCTGGAATCTGAAAGTAGATGAATTTAGTCAGAAATAACGTGAACATTTTTAACAGTGAGGGTACTTAACCATGGGAACAGTTTATCTAAGGAAGTGGTGGGTGAGGTCACTTGTTCTTAAACAAAGATTGGATGTATTTCTAAAAAACTGAGCAATAGCTCAAACAGAAGTTATGGGCTTGATGCAGAAACTGCGGGGTGAGGTTTTGTGGGCTGTGTTATGCAGGTCAGACTAGACAGTCATGATGATTCCTTCTGGCCTTAGAATCTATAAATCTATGACTTAGATCCTATGATTTATAACTTCAATTCAGAGGCACAAAACAACAAAAAAAATAACAGGTACAATTTGGACTGAACTGGTTTTTTTTTCAATTTTTCTTGATGAAATGAAAAATCAAAAACATTCATTTCAGCCAAAACATTTAGAAAGTCAGTTCAAATCGAACATTTAATTTTGAAAATGTCAATTTGAAACAAAGTGTCAAAATGGTTCATTTAGACACTTCCAAAAATTGTTTTTTGGGTTTTTTTTTGCACTTAAAATATTTGCTGAATTTAACTTGAATTTGTGAATAGTTTTGGTGTCCTAAACAATGCATTTTTCATCAAATTTCCTATTTGCTCGAAAAAAACTTGCCTAGCTCTTCTATGACTATGTTTATCATTTATACCTAGTTGCATGGGTGTTACTTAGTCTTCAGCATTGTGACAAACTGCTGTATGTGTGAATTAATACATTACAATTATCACCTTTTCACATTTCCTAGAAGCAGCAGCACATTACAAGGTGTTTTATGCTGAACACTGCAAGTCTCAGGTTCTTTCAACCACTTATCATAGACAACCCATTTATGCAACCTCTTTATGCAGTGTGTTATTGTGGATAATATGATGATGCTGAGGTAAGGCCTGATTCTGACCTTACTCCAGAAGTAACCCCATTGATCACACTAGGAATTCCCATGGAGTGAGTTATTACTCAACAGCAGATTACAGGTGGTAGAATGAGGACTGATGAATCAGAATCAACAAGCTTAATTCTGACTTCACTTAAAGCTTGTCTTTAAGGGAAAATTTGCTAGCATTATTCCGGCATTATTATACTGCTACAGTTATGCCAGTAATTCATGTGGACAGTTTTTGGAATAAAAGTTATCTTTTTTGGTTGTACATATGTCACTTCTAACGCAACAAACTCCATTGAAATTTTTGGTGTAAGGAAAAGAAGAATCAGTTCAGATACCTGGTAGTCTCCGCACATTAGATTACTGAAAGGATTTCATTCAACTAGAAAATGTAATGGAGAAAAATAAAAATGACTATACATTCTGTAACAATACACATTCATTTGTAACAGAATTATCTGGTTTGAAAAGAGAAAATAAAGAGCAATTGATTACTGTTGACCTTCAGACGTGATTTGTTGTTTGTGCTCGCCTTGTACGTTGAAGATGTCAGCCATCAATAACAGAGTTTTGGTGCCCTCTTGTGTTTCAAATAGGCAATTTCAGCAACTGCCAAAATTTACCTGTTTGCAGTGTTGCTGTAGCCGTGTTGGTCCCAGAATATTAGAGGGACAGGGTGTTGAAGTAATAACAGACATACTTCCCCAATGGATTGTATTTTCTAAGGGAGATTCTATCCTAAATTCTCAATCACTGAGGGACAATCTACATTCATTCCTATATTTGCTTTCCACAACCAATTCTCTGTATAACTTTTCATGAGTGATGTACCCAAATACTTGGATACTAATATCTAACTGAATTGTTAAATTTATTCACCTAATTTTGGGTTATTTCAGATTATGTACTATATGCATCTTATGACTTTTAATCAAACTTTGTATTTATGGATAATCTAAGCACTATACCCAGATGTACAGACACTTATATAATTTTAACATTAGGTTTAATAACATTTTTTAATCTTCTTCAAGCTCTGTGTAAGCCTGAAAGCTTGACTCTTTCACCAACAGAAGTTTGTCCAATAAAAGATATTACCTTACCCACCTTGTCTCTCAAACTCATATTTGCCCATTTGTTTCAGATGTAAACTTCTGTGGGTTAACCTGTTTGCTCAGGTTACTTAATTTCTTGATAATGTATCACAGAGGATAACAATCACTTTTTTATGTGTCACAGAACCTCCATCCACTTGGCTGTAATGGCATTTTCCACTGATAATGTCTGATTTGGACATGATTTGGACAAACCAATGAACAGTTTAGTAGCTATTTTTCAGACTGAAATAGTTCAACTTTTTTTTATTTCTCAATCAACTTTAACAAAACAAAAAACAAAAATTCTTCAGAGGAGTCTCTGGCTCAGGGATTATTAACAGGATAAACTGGTACAATTGTTATACGATGCTATTAACCAATGTCATGCTGCAGTATCGTAACATATTTAAATGCTGTTAATTTGTTGTCACCAGAAACTGGGATTTTACAGTGCTTTGCAGCAGCCTAGACAGTAACATGTTTCAAAGTGTCTAACAAGGCTTTCTAGCATAGGTGTCTATAAGTAGTGTGACAGACCCAGGCCAGTTGGGTACAGCAGAATAGCAGAAGGCAGATATACTGGCCACTGGATTAACAGTTTTCTCTTCCCTGACTGACCAGAGTAGGGGCTGCTCCAGGCTAATGAGAACACCTGACTCTAATTAATCTGCAAAGAGTTAGGTGAGGCCATTCAGTTAATGTGACCACCTGACTCTAATTAAGGCCCTGCTGATACCATAAAAAGGGCTCATTCCAGTCAGACAGGGAAGAGCCAGGAAGCCAGAGGTGAGGAAGTGTGGCTGAAGGGCTGGTTACTGAAGACACCCTCAGACCATCGTTAAAGGAGCCCTAAGGTAAGGGAGAAGCAGGAGAGCTGTGGGGCAGTGGCCCAGGGAAATGTAGCAACTCTGGCAGTGAAAGGTTGGCTGCCAATAACTGCTACCATTAGGGTCCCTGGGCCGGAACCCGGAGTAGAGGGTGGGCCCAGGTTCCCCGCAACCCACCACTACAGGAACATCTCTTGGGAGGGGAAGTCAGGCCCCTGTCAGGACAGGAGGCTGAACAGAGACTGTGGGAGTTCTCTTGCCAACCTCCATGCAGGCCTATGATGAAAAGGGCTCAGTAGACTGTAACCCTGGCCCTAGAGAGAGAAGAGCTACGTGAAGGGTCACAGTGAACCACTGAGGCTAGCATAAACCGCCTAGAAGCGCAGGACCCACGGGAGCAAGGTCAGAGCTCTGCTACAGTAGTTAGCACAATGTGGTTACTGATTTTGCATACAGAAGGTAGCTCTATTATAATACAAATAATAAATAATAATTCCTGCCACGTTCATGTAGTCATCCAAGAGACTGCTCTTCCCCTGGGGTCATTACCATAGTCCCTCTACAATGTGTAACTAGTGACTATGCAGCAGATTTCCCACAGGATGAAAACACATGTGCATGAATGTGCCTGTACTTTCCATTAATGTTAGAGGAAGGTGCATATACTAAGGAAAACTGAAGTCAGCTGGCCAAAGCCTGAAGTTTCAAAAAAAAAAAAAAAAAATCATGCAAACTTTTCTGCATTTTTCTACCAGCAATGAAATTAACTTTTTTTGTACAGCCTGGTTACACTGAACAATGGAAAATGTCACAAAGCAAATCCTTTGTCTTTGACAGAATGTGGTCAATTTTTTTAAGGCATGGAGGAAGAAATGCATCAGTACCACACTGCTGTTTTCTGCAAGTTCAAGATATAGTTTTCCATTCTCCTTAATGAAAAAAACAGATTAATCTGAACAGCCTTGCTTTTCCCAAAAAGGCTTGCATGGCTGAAAGGATATCACTAATGGTATTTAAAGATACTGGTAACAAATTGCTGGCACATAATTCGGAAAATAAATTACATAAATAAATCTTATTTTGAAGAAGAACCTCTGGCACTACAGAAACTGTTTATCTGAAAGACTGGTACATACAAGAAAAGTAAGATAGGTTACATTAACTCAGAACAAACATCCACCCATTCATCCTCCTTATATTGTGGGAAGTCCAGCTTCACAAAACTGTTATTAAAATTCACCTGCTCGCTCACACTTATATTGAGAATAATCAAGTAAAAATATCCTTCTGATGTATTACTCACCCAACCAGAAACAAACACAGTGTTGCTCACCTTGACAGAGTTTCAAAGAAGGTTGTTGTAGTCAAATTCAGTCACTAGATTTTAAGGCCAGTAAGGACCATCAGATCTACTATGCTTTCTGTATAAACATAGGTCTTGGATTTCACCCAGTTAATCCTGTATTGAACCCAACAACTTGTGTTCCAGAAATCATCCAATCTTGGTTTGAAGACATCAAGAGATAGAGAATCCACAATTTCCCTTGGTAGTTTGTTTCAATGGATCATCCCCTATTAAAAATGTGTGCCTTATTTCTAATTTGCATTTGTCTGGCTTTAACTTCCAGCCATTAGTTCTTGTAATGCTCTTTTCTTCTCGATTAGAGCCCTTTAGTACCTGGTATTTTCTCCCCGTGAACGTATTTTATACATTGTAGTCAAGTCACCACTTGATCTTCTTTTTGACAAGCTGAACAATTTGAGCTCTTTAAATCCCTCATTGATTTCAATCTTAATTTAATATCTGGATTTTGTTTAAGAATTAGTCTAATCTTCTATAAAAGACTCAATGTAGCTGGAAATGATTATATTGTTGTTTTCATATCAAGGCTATGTAACTCAGCCATCACATATTAGTAATTACTCTGAGGGAAACATATGATAAACTGTAATAATTAAGATGTATGCATCCATTTTCAATTTACTATTGACGTCCTACAGAGCGAGAGTCACAAGAGTGAGGTAGGAAGAGAAAAGGGACACATAATTTTAGCTTCCAAGTAAGTAATTTTACTAAGCTGTCTGCAAATCAGGCAAAATGTGTTTAAAAATTTTTTTTATACAAAACATTGTAATTTAGATGAACAGCTCAAGTTTACCAGTCTGATTTTTTCCCCCCACTTTTCCCCAGATCAAAAAATCCCATGCAGCCAAAGTCATAACACCAAGATACAGAAATGAGGAGCACTTTCAAATTAAGCCATAAGGTCCCCCATTGTGAAAGCCTTACTTATTTTTTGCCAAATTATGCTAAAACGTAATTTTGCTCAATTATTTTTAATAAATCAATTTCAAGAACTTATCAGTCACCTCTTGAACTAGGTCACAAGTATAGCAGTGAAAAGGAGTTTGATAGCCTCCTATTAATCACCACGTGACATCTGTTCATACCACAAGTACCTATAAACTGAACAAACACACTTTGGCCCAGATCCTCAAAGGCATTTAGGCACCTAGCTCCCACTGATTCCAAGGATGAGGGGGGGAGCAAAAGTCAGCCAAAAATAGTTTTAAAAAATTGATGTCTGAGTGACAAGTCTCAAAGGCACACGCAGAACTTCATGATCTGCATCACTTGGAAGGCTTCTTGAGCTGCCAGTCTGAAGGTATCTGCCAGTACAGTGTCTTTTTCAGTATCACAACCATCTATACAAAGTCTTCTTTGTTCAGGATTGCCTGGTTCCAAAGCAGCAATAATGTCCAGACATGGCAACCAAATCTGACTCTTCCCTGATGATTTACGTAGACTGTTGCAGTAACATATTACATAAGGATCTGGACACCGTGGCAAGAAAGGTCTTCAAGGCTAAACTGAACAAACCTAAATTTTAGTGAACCTGGTACTGAACTAAGCAATACCACATTCAACTGCTCGGACATCCATGATGGTGAACCATGGTTCTACTTCCCATACTCCTTACCTGGGGAGGTGGAACAGCTTAGCCTCTCTTGACCTACTACTAGCACCCAAAATAGCCAAGGAATCAGGATAGTTATGTGAAAAGGAAAAAATCCCCCAGATCATTCTGCAAAGCATTCATAGCTCCTGACTGAACAAGGAGGATGAGTCTACAATCTTTCACCAGGAGAGTTATTCTTGACCACTAGAAATATATCAAAGAATTGGTGCTCTTTTTTCACCCCTTCTACACTGAACAGAGAATACTCTGAAAGGCTGTACAGCAACACCTAAAAGGCTTTGGAATTATTGTGGACTAGGGAAGGGATGGACAGAAAGATGCTGGTGTATGTTTTTTGGAGAAGATAATAAAGCTAATTTATGCAACTTAAAACCAAAACTGGATTCAGGGGAGGAACTAGAAAGACAATGACTCGAACAGTCACAAAGAAGTTTGCAAGTTCTGTGCTAAAGAGAAATCAGCTGCTGATGTATTGGCAGAAGTCCCTCAAAAAGAAATGGAAAGTCGCAGCTTAGTATTGAAAGAATGTCCTTGAAAATCTGGAGGCAGAATAAAAGATCAGACTGGTCTCTAAAAACAAGAATCCAAAGGCCAAATATTGCTGCAGACAATGTATCTGAGTTTCAACATGATTAAGAGGACAAAAGCATGTTATAGGTCTCCAGGCCTAAGGCTGATTAAAAGTCCCCTAGTAAATCCCCAGTATGTGCCTCAGGATTCTCAGATGTGCTAAACTTCACCACATTCTACTCTGAGGCCTTGCTTACACATAAAACTTGTACCCATTTAACTAAATCAATTTAGAAATTCAGTAAGTTAAAAATCAGTGTCACCTCATTGTGAAGATACTCTTAATTTCATTTAAAGTGCTTTATATGGAGTTAGCTTAAATCAGTAAAGAACTGATGCCTTTGATGTCAACAGCGGTATCAATGATTACCTAAGGTAGATGCCAGAGATGCTAATACCTCAGCACTGGCTGTAAGTATCAAAGGTCTCACTGAAGCCCAGGAGACTATGACATGCTGCATCTTTATGTTCTGAGTTGGACAATCTTAGCATAAAGAGTCAAGGAAACCTGAAGCAATGTTAAGCTACAGTCCAGAGCCTCAAGTGGACAAGGCTTCTGGAAAATTAAATATGTAGACATTTCTCTCTGCCAGCTAGAACGTTAGGAGGTAGCAGAGTGCACTGGCTAGGCAAAGAAGTCACAAGATTCAGCCCAGGCACTGGAGGTAGAGTGTAAATTGATTAACAGTGGAAATTTATGTCTAGACTAGCAGAATAATGACAAACCTAATGTCTTATGATTTATCAAGAGACAAGGGGAAAAACTACCTTGAAGTTAAAAGCAGGGTAAAACATGGTTAAATGGAACTAATATGCATATCAAATGCATTCTCCAAATTCCAACAACTAACAAAAATGAAACAAAACATGCCAGTAAAGACAAATAATGACAGGTTAAGAGAAATAGCTCCCTGAGTTTGACCCAGAAAATAAGAGTGAGAGCAGGTCACAAAACAGTTATTTTATGCATTCTAGTGCTGCAACATGCTGTGTTTATGTGTGGAAGCACAGTCTGCAATGAACGTAAGGAAATCCAGCACCAGTCTTGTAATCCAGAAGAAATGGCTTGTGCTGAATGAACCAAAGAAAACCATTAGTTTAAGGGTACATATTTTTGTACTTGTTGTGCACCAATTTCTGCAACATAAATTGCTCCAGTCTTCACATTTACATCCACAAGATGTGGTTTAACCTCATCAGCTAGCTGGATTATGTTTACCACATGGCAATCTCCAATGGATCCTATTGGTGGTGCTGCCAAGATAGACACTCTGTTAATGTTCAGCTGAGCTACAATTAGATATTCCTCATTGGTAGTTAATCTAAAAATAAATAAAAAGAATTAGAATTAACATATTCTTAGGACACTTCCTGTTAACACTGCTATGTGCTTTAAAAATTATTATCCATATCTAGGTGAGCAAACAGCATTCATGTGCAGAGGAGGCAATCAGTTTTCTAACTTTCTGATTTGGACTTCAAATCTGAGTTTTAAGGTCCCCTTATGTATAACCCATGTGTCAGTCACTTAACATCCAGCTGCGGAAGTTTTCAAATCAAATGAAAATGATTCTAACATTCTCAGCCTTACAGTGCTGTATACAGAGTAAGCATGCTGGACTTGCTCTACGTGCTGCTGCTGCTGCACTTTGAAGCCACAGATTTTGGTGTAACAGCAAATGAATAGGAATTTACACAAAGGAAGGTAGGGCCTGTGCCTGTAGCCTTTACACATCTGAGTAAGGGGGGCAATATCAAACTCCTAATCATGTTCCCCAATGTCTATGAAACTCACAGCTTTAAATTAAAATGAAAGTCCCAATCGACCAGTCGGATCCACATAGGCAGATCTTTTGAAGTCATGTGACTGCAAGGATTCACCTTTACAGATCCTATTGCAGGATAGGAGTCAGGACCTAATTCCACAGCAACTCCACTTGCTAATTCCAGAGCCTGATATCAAGCATTTGCTATCAACTTAAAGTGATGTGGAAACTTACTGGAGAAAAAGTAGCATTCTGTTTCCTTTGAAATGTTTTTGTGGAAATACATAGTTACACTACCTGACAGAAGAGGGACCATCTTCTAGGAAACAACTACTCCAAGACCCCAGCCATTCCCCTGTTACTTTATCAAAAACCTGGATTCGTTTGTTTCCTCGGTCAGCAACCCATACCTATTGTACACAGTAAATACAGCTATAATACATCAATATAGTATATACAGCTATAAATAGCTATATCAAAAGCATCACTTCCTTACACATAATGGGCCAAATATAGTGAAGAAAAGAGGACTACATCAGGAATGAATTTGGCTCGGCTTTTATTTTACAAAGTTGACTAGCCAGCTATTTAATTCTCAGATTCCACCTCAAAAAAAAAAAAAAAAATCCTTGCAATGAAGTTAAACTAAATATCGAAAATCACAGATAAGATACACAAACTACTTTACTCTGCCCCAATAGAGATGCCAGTGTCTTATGCTTCCTTCTTTTGTGGGTGCAAGTCGGAAATGTTTACCACAAAACACAGGTTTTTCAGTGCTCATATACATACATATATCCAATACTAAGTATGATGTTACCAAACTAATAATTGCTCTTTATTTTCAGCTATGTGATTTAATTTCATGAGCAGGGTCTAGGAAGTTTGCATGTGTAAATATATATGTGTGCAATGACACTTTGAAAACTGGCTGGCACAGGGAACTCTGGGGATTGGTTATCTTCAGTATGCCCTTGGGCTAAATAGAAATGTGTAGAGTTGGCTTTTTTCTGTAGACTGTGAATGGGTTGTAATAACACTGTAGTATTAAGATTAAGGCATCCCATTTATTGCAATCGCTGACAAGATGAAACTGTTTTGTTATAGACAATCATGTCCATCAAACATTTTAGCTTTCTCAGATTATTGCTGAGATCAGATTATTGCTCAGGAGCAGAAGTAAGTGACAGTTTGAGTACCTTACCTGTGAATTTCCATACTTTGAATTTTTTTTAAAAAGTTTATATTTTGAAGTTATTTGTTTATTTGAGAAATTAAAGCATTTCTGTAAGACTGCGTGTGACCCAGGGACTCCCTGCCTGATGCCAACTGGCAGAGGGCACAGGGGGCACACATGTTTTTACAGGGATTCCCCAATATATACTAAAAATTATGTTCTTACGGTCTTGGAGTTAAGGCAGGTCACCAGGGGTGGCATACCTCAAAGATATTCCTTTCACAGAGGAGGTAACTGATATCTATTTCCCAGTCTGGCCATTGGTGTGTTGTATGCCACACACTGTATGCCTATTTGCATACTGAGCCAGGTACAAATTGAGAGATTGAGAAATATACAAGAGAGGAAATTTACAGGAAGAAATAAAGAGTAGAGGTGTGTCCTGTTTATGAATAAAGACAAAGAATTGGTCTGTATATCTTGGAGTGCTAAGAGACACACTGAATCCTTCATCTCGGAGGCAAACTTACAGCGTGCATGTCTCATGAAAGAAGGGTCACAGCCACCCTAGCTCTAAAGTGCTGCAAGGAGTCTGGGTGAGCGGTATCCTATCCTACCAGATATGAGGGTGTCTTGTCAATTAAGTCTAGACTCCAGAATGCATATTATGCTTTTATTTTACATACCATCATTTGTTTCAAATATTTCCACTCGCCGTTACTTGAATCTCTATGATTTGTTAAATAAATTTATACCTACATATAACTATAAACAAATTTAAGTGCTGCGAGTTAAGCAAAGTGGTGATCTGAAGTTAAATTGGTAAGGTGGGTTGTAGTTTCTTTGGAAGCAGCGGATTGGTGAATACTGCAAGTGTCCCATGGACAAAAGTCTGGACACTCCAGGGAGACACTGGGAGAGCTCAAAAGTTCCAGTGTGCTTATTGTTAACCTGTAGAGTGACAGCAGAGCCTGCAAGGCCTAGAGGGGAGTATTTGTGTTGCCTGTGGCCAGTAAGGTTGGAGAGCTGACCCACAGCAATCCCAGACAAGGCTTCCTCACACTAAGGGTAGGTGGTAGTGAGGTGCCACATAACCTTGTGTTTACCTGGGAAGTGTCACAATGTGTACTCAACCTTTGAGGCACTCAGTTAAGGTTCTATCTAAGTTAGAACCCATCAGAGTTGTATGTCAGGGAATTTTCTTAGTTTTTAAAATTGTCCTAAGATTCTCTGAAGGAGCTTTGGAGCCACACCACCAAAGGTCCTCAGAATCAATGCTCCCACCTTGCAGATTCCATAAGATGCACAAGAACAGGGTGGGGGTGGCAGCATGTTAGGGGGACTTCCTTCTTCTTGTCCCCTTGCAGTGCAAACCCTTTAAAAGTCTGTAGGAGTAGCAGCCTCTTCCTGGGATCTGTAGGAAGTCCGTGTATATATGTACGTGAAGAGATTATGGCAGCTTGTCAAGACTTCCTCTTACCCTCTCAGCCATGTCAAGAAAAAATTTTCAATGTGAAAAAGTTAAGAATGACTGCTCACATGATTAAAATTGTATGCACTGGGCTAGATCTCAATAATCAAATATGAAAGAATGGTACTTCTTAGGTTGTCTCCCCCCTTCCCCCAAGGAAATTAAGAACCAAAAACACATGTAGACATATACGCGAGAAGGCATAAAAGTTGTCTCCAAAACACTGAAAAACAGAGTTTTAATTCCTTACCCGTCCAACAGAATCCACTGTGACACTGTGAGGAATCTTGAACTGACCAGCACCTGTACCATTTTCCCCACGCAGCCATATCTCCTGGAAATCTAACAGTAGAAACCAGGATAAATAATGAAAAAGTAGTTTTCACTTTTATTATGTAGCACAGGGATTCGCAACCTCTGGCACGTGGCTCACGGCTCACCAGGCTAAGCACCCTGGCGGGCTGGGCCGGTTTGTTTACCTGCCGCGTCCGCAGGTTCGGCCGATCCTGGCTCCCACTGGCCATGGTTTGCCGTCCCAGGCCAATGGGGGCTATGGGAAGCAGCGCGGGCTGAGGGATGTGCTAGACGCCACTTCCCGTAGCCCCCATTGGCCTGGGATGGCGAACCACGGCAGTGGTTCAGGACTTCAAAGGGATTTAAAACACAATCTCCCTCTTTTTGTAGTCCAGGGGATAGTCCCAATGACTTCAACGGGAGCAGGATTAGGCTCTTATTCCTAATTTCAAACTTTACAATTCATAAGGAGACAATCATATTTACATTTGTGGCTCACTATTTTTTCCATGCAGGATATATTTGTTTTTCATTTTATTTATCCATTTGGTGTCTGTATGTGTTAAAAAGAAAGCTACAGTATCAAGCACAGACAGAAAAGGGAAAAATCTCTCTCCTGGTCATGCTAGAAAGGCAAAACAAATTTTCACCCAAAATAAACTATAAAAAATATATTCCTTAGATTTATGTATCTACTGCTCACAATAATACAAAATGGAAGAGTATAACTGGCAATATACAAAGGTCTAATTTTGCCAAAAAATAAAGTTCATGGTCATCACAATGTATTGGTTTCTTTAAAGATTTGTTTCTTCAATAGAAAGACATTTTCAAGATGCGTGAATAACAGATGTATGACCTACATGAGAAACTACAGGGTCAAAGCTCATTGTAGGCCTCTGACACAGGTCCTAGCAAGCACACCCTCCTGGCCACCAGTTGGACTGCTCTGAGGGGGAATCCAAGCCTCTGTTGCTCTGGATTTTGTGTGTGTGTGTTAGTGTTAAACTTCTGAAGCCCCAGTAGGCTGTAGCAGTGTTTCCTCCAGTAGCCTCTCTGGCACATTTCCTGGGCACTGACTCTGTCTGCTATCCTTCTCAGCACACCTGCCCAGGACCAGCGCTGACCTCCAAGATACACCAGTTACTCAAACACATCCCTCTCCCAGAACTTCACCCCGAAGTGTGAAGCTTCTGGTGCACAGTTTAACTGGACATGCAGCAGTTGTGAAGCAGTCAACACACACTCAGACGCTTTGCACAGAGTCTAACACATTAATGCTCCTTTATACTTAATCATGTTAAGCAAGCACAGCATAGTACAGATTATTCAAAACAATAAAAAACTTACAATGCATGCCCTTTACCATTTCATCCTTCCCTTGGGAGTCCTTATGGCCCACTGGTATCTAGGTGGGCAGGGTGTCCCCTACCTCATGCAGGCTGCTACCTGCTGGGTGATCTCTCCCTTCTGAAGCGTCTTACCCAGCTTTTGTGACCTTGCTGTCTCCTGTTCCACACTTCCTCTTCCTCTCACCCCTATATTCCTGTGGGTTCTCTTATTTAAACCCTGTGACTGCCATTGTTTTGTTCCTGTGTCCACTGCTCCTACCTTTCTCCCATCCCTTCAGAAAAGTCAGTTAGCCTGATTTTCTAAGGATGCAGCTCATCCAGTGTTCCCGGCTCACCTAGTGTTCCCAGATGTTTGCACCTGAATAGGGTCATTGAGTCCTAAGCACTACCTACTGAATCTATCAGGCATGTACCTGCTACAGGCCTTGTTAGCAATGGTGAATCCAATATATAAAGACACTCAAGATATAGCAGTTTTTCAAAAAACAACTTCACAATATCAATCAGAATTCATAAATTGTACTGGTATAGCCCCATTCATCACAGCCTCAATTCTGAAAACACTAACACATGCTTAATTTCAAGCATGTGAATATTCACAAAAAAGTCACTGTGACTACTCACATGTTAGGGCCTTAATCTTTACCAAAACAATGAGAAAATAGGCAAGGGTTAAAATAGCAGTGACATGACAATCAAGGAGTTAGCTGATTAGCTGAGTGTTTCTGTTAAAATGATCAGTAGTGAAATAGGCTCTGATCCAAAGCGCATCAGAATCAATGGGGAATATGTCAACTAATTCTAATGGCCATAAGATCAGGCCCACCGTTAGCAATGTTAATGTTTAAAACTACTAGACCTCTAAATTTTCAAATGTCAACTCTTGTGTACGTTCCCTTTTCACATACCTGTGGACAGTTTGAATAATCTGTTGTTCATCCCTCCATCTCCATCCACAATGTAGATCTCCCCTGTTTGTTCCACAAATATTTCTGCTGGCTGATCGAACTGCAGCGGATTTAAACCTGATCCAGCTTTACCTTGAGTACCCAGGATCTGAATAAGTTTCCCAGAAGGACTGTACTGTTTAACTGTGTGCCCATACTCTCCTGTATTAAAGAAAGGCATAGAAATTTCTCAGCAAAACCATGGCTCTTTGACATCAACACAGTAATAACAAGATAAAAATCCACTGTCACTTTAAGAATGAAACTGAACTAAGAAAACTCTGCAGTAAGAGAATGATTTCAGATTAGCAAGGCATCAAATGTACATGTGCACAGGACTGGAGCTATCAGGATGGGATAGAGGACAAAAATTATGCATTGAGATGCATGCTTTTCTGGCCCTGCTCCTTGATTAAGATCTGGAAAAGTTGGCCAGGATTATCTGTTCTGGCAAATGAGCACGTGGCACAACTCATGAGCCTTCAAATTGCTCTATCTTGTACTGGGGAACCTGATCAGTGCACAATTAGGACTCGGGGAGCATGAATGCGGCTTAGTGTTCTTTTGGTACTGTCATAAATATAAAGGGAAGGGTCACGACATTTATGTATGCAGTAACATAAAATCCCTCCTGGCCAGAGGTACAGAATCACTTCCCTGTAAGGGGTTAATCAGTTTAATTAACCTAATTGGCACCTGACCAGAAGGACGAATGGGGAAAGAAGATATTTTCAAATCGGGGGGGAGGGCAGAAGGGGAAGGTTTTGTTTGTTCCCTCTTGGGACAGAGAGCAAGACCAAGTAGGTAAACCAGTTCCTTAAAAGATACCTGAAATGATACATCTAAAATTACAGAAATTGTAAGTAAAGGCAAGGAAATGTGTTAGATTATCTTTTGTTTTAGCTTGTGAATTTTCCTTATGCTAAGAGGTAGTTTTATTCCTGTTTTTTTGTAATTGTGAAATTGAGTCCAGAGGAGAGTCCTCTGTGTTTTAAATCTTTTATTCCCTGTAAAGTTACCTTCCATCCTGATTTTGCAGGTGTGATTCTTTTACTTTTTTCTTTATAATCAAGTTCTTCTTTTTAGAATTGGTGTGCTAAAAACCAAAGGATTTAGTCTGTGTTCATTTTGTTAACCTATTGGTTAGTATATTATTCTCAAGACTCCCCAGGAAAGGGAGTGAAGGGGCCTGGGGGGGGATATTTTGGGGGAAATAGGGACTTTGAATGATCTTTTTCCTGAATCTTAGTCTGAATCACTTGGTGATGGTAGCAATACTGTCCAAGGACAAGGAAAGGATTTGTGCCTTGGGGAAGTTTTTAACCTAAGCTGGTACTTATAAGCTTAGGAGGTCTTTCATACAGGTCCCCACATCTGTACCCTAGAGTTCAGAGTGTGGAGGGAACCCTGACAGATACCTTATTCAAGTAATTAAAATTACTGTTCAAAGAGATACCTGCAAAAAACCTATTTTCTCTGTGGCATAATATTTTTAACATGTTACCATTATACATACCGCTTCCAACATCTGTGATCCATACTGAAGTATCTGTAGGGGTGCTGACTGCAAAGATACCATGAGGCATTTCAACTGTGGAATTCCACGCATGCAGGAAATTTCCTTCATCTGAAAACACTAGTACCTTTGGTACATTAGTCCCTCTCTGAAGAAAAAAGGATCTTATCAAGCAAAACTCACCTTCGACAATTCTGTTTAAATGTTAGCAATTTTCACGTTAAAAACCTTTACAGACATTGATTAATAATTTTCACAACAACCTTTGGGTTGTGGGCAAGTACTTCTAACTCCATTTTACAGCTGGTGAAAGACACAGAAAGGTTAAGTTTGCAACTGTGTTCCTTAATTTTGGGACACTTACAGCCTGATATTCAGAGGTGCTGAGCCATTGCTGCTCTCATTGTCCTCATTTTGAATTGTGATTGCACACCACTTCTGTAAAAACCATCATGCTCTAGGTCTCCCAAGATGGGCACACAACATTTTTAATTGTAGTTAATTGTCCAAGATTGCAGGTGCCATGACTGTGTTTTATAAATCAAAGTCTCACCACTTTTGTTTGCATTGCTGAAGAGAGAGGGTCTTAACCAGAATCTAGATACCAACATGTACGCATGACTAGTACAGTTAGTAAAATTCTATTATAACAGTTGCTTGGGATGGCTGATTTTCTGTCTGTCTATCCTAGGTACTGATGTGGCCACTGTGACAGATATGGTGATTTCCTGCAATATCCTTGAAAGTCTTATGTATCTATTATTGTGGGCCGGGACTATATGTAATTTCTTTATGAGAGAGATGTGACAAATATTGCAACCCCATGTGTATCTTTGGGGTCCACTGTTTAAATGAATGTTTTATTGTGTTCCACTCCGGGGGGAAGGCTACCACAGCTCCTACAGGAACTAAAAACCGTGGATGGTGATTAAGGCAAGTCAGCCAGGTTGTAATCCCCAAAAGAGGTACCACCTCCTGGGGATGCTTGCGTATACTAGCTCAAACTAGATTTTTCACAGCCCAACAGACAAAGAAATGACTTTGGGATGAATAGCTTGAGTTTAAACTGATTTGGGCCTTCTTTCTGATTTACACAATGTACAGAACCTTCTATCTGGAGAAGTGGGAGTGAGGGGCTAAAAAAAATCAATGATTTTGTTAAAAAAAAATCAAGAAATTTTTCATTTAAATTGGATTTTTTTATTTTATTTAAATTTTAATAAGTTTTTCTTTATAAAAATAAACCTGTTTAAAATGAAATATGAATTTAATACAAAATTTGTTAAGGCGTAAAATTATAATCTCTTAAAACATTCAAAAAATAAATATGCTGAATCCATAAGCCTCTATCAAAAACTGAGTTAAAGGCTGCATTTCTATATAAAGAAAGAAGGAGGGAGAAAACAGCTAATTTTTGACATCAAGCTTTATAGATAGAGCACAATAGATCATGTACTGTATTAAGGGCTTGTTTTGTTAAATAAAAATAATTTCGATATGCTGTTTTGTATGTTTAATTAAATTTTAGTTACCATCCTAATGCAGCTTGACACAAATCATAAGAAAAATGTTAATTATCTAGTGAATAAGCAATATACCATTCACCATCTTCTAACATACTAAAAATGTACAATAAGAATTTGAAAATATTAAGCTATATAATTGCTTAAATAAATGTATATAGTCATAGTGTAACCTCCGAGGTAGTAAAAAGATGTACTAAATCTAGTGTAAAGGCTCTATTTAGCTGTAAATCAAACACATTGTAATGGTTATATCAACCAATGAGAATGCACCTTTCTCTAGAAAATAACTGACGTAAAAATGTAAAAGTAGATTAAAATCAATCGTTTCGATGAGGGGTGGGGAACCTACAGCCTGCCAGCCGGATCTGCCCGATGCTTCATTTCATCCGGCCTGTGGCAAGTCTCCATTGCTGTGGGCCGAAAGCCCTGAGCCTCAGCAACCACCGCAACCTCCTGTGATGCTGGAGCCGCAAGCGCCGACTCACCCCGCTGCGGGGGTGGGGTGGGATGCGGAGAGCTAGGGTTGCCAGGTTATTAGAAGTCCAGTTGGCTCCGTGCAGCTCTCAGAAGCATAAACCTAGAATGGTGCCCTTGAGGGACCATGAAGGGGGAACACGGGTGCAACTGCCCTGGACTACGACATATATGGTGGCAGCATATGTGAGGTCTATGTCAGTGTGAATTGCCATAAGTGCTAACAGCAGTGAAAGAAAGTACCATAGAAGGGAAAATCACTGAGTGAAGTCATAGTCTTTTGTAGAAAGGAATAGCGAAAAGAGAGCCTGGCAAAAATGAATTATCAGCAGCTGAAGAAAGGTCAGCTGGCTGAGCTATGCAAAGAAAGGAAGCTCAACGCAGAGGACTAAAGACACAGCTAGTAGGTTTGCTGTATTTTGATGATGAGAAGAGGTATGAAGTCCAGGTTGGTAGGGAACATTCAACTCACTGGCGCAGGGTCCAGCAGGCAGGAGAAATCTTGGAGCCAACACTTTGCAGGGCAGCATGGAAGAGGCTGACAAGAGGCAGCAACTATGTTCTGCCCAAACCGAATCCATCACTGCAACTGGGATCATGGTCAGGTCCACAGGTTGACCAAGATAGGATACAGCTGGAGAAGGACTGACTGCATCTGGAAACCCAGCTTTGCAGACCAGGAGCACCAGCACCAGCATGTAAAAGCAGCAAAGAATCCTGTGGCACCTTATAGACTAACAGATGTTTTGGAGCATGAGCTTTCATGGGTGAATACCCACTTCGTCGGATGCATGAAAAATGCCAGTGTCAGCACAAACACGCAGAGAAGGAGAAGTATTGTCAAGCTGGAGAGACTGTGCAAGTAGGACCAGGTTCAATAACATCAACTCAGAAAAGAGAAACTGTATCAGCAGAACCATAGTCTGGTATATGGAGCCAGTCACTAGCTACCTGTCCTGGTGAGTGGCATCGACTCCAAATTTCTTCCTTGTTTTAAGGAGGGGGATGATATGGATGTTTTTCTAAATGATTCTGAAATGGGGTTTGAAGGACTGACTCCTACCAGAGCCCTGGCTGGAGCTGGAAGGTGATCTCTGGTAAGCTTATTAGTTTGTATGTAGGTGCTTTCATTGTTTTAATATGTTTTCTCTGTAGTGTTTTCACCTTAAGATTAAATGTGCTTGCTTATAAAGGGCTGTGTGGTAACTTTCAACTGCTGACAACTACTTCTGGGCGGGCAATGCTCCATCCCTGCTCCGAACTCTACCGCTGTGGTAATAGGTAACCGTTATGGCCTTCTTGATACAGGAGAGAAGGAATCACCCCCTACAGTAAATGAGGAGAAGCCTCATACCCCTAAGGCTGGGAGGTCTGCTGCCACCACTGCGAATAGGAAACGTAGGGTAGTGGCGGTCAGAGACTCTCTGCTGAGGGAGACGGAGGCGCCCATCTGTCACCCTGACATTTCATCTTGGGAGGTATGCTGCCAGCCGGGGGCCCGTATCTGAGATGTTACAGAGGCATTGTTAAGAATTATCCAGCCCTCTGACTACTACCCCATGCTACTCATCCATGTGAGCACAAATGATACTGCGCGGTGTGACACTGAGCGGATCAAGAGTGACTACAGGGCTCTGAGAGTACAGGTGAAGGAGTTTGGAGCGCAGGTGGTATTCTCTTCGATTCTTCCTGTCAAAGGTAGGAGCCCAGGCAGAGACAGATGCATCATGGAGGTGAATGTCTGGCTGCGAAGATGGTGTCACCAGGAGGGCTTTGGCTTCCTCGACCACGGGATGCTATTCGAGGAAGGACTGCTAGGCAGAGATGGCATTCACTTTTCGAGGAGGGGAAAGACCCTATTTGCACACCTAGTGAGGAGGGCTTTAAACTAGGTTCGACGGAGACAGGTGAGCAAAGCCCACAGGTAAGTGGGGAACATGGAGACCTGAGAGATGGGTCGGAAACAAAAGGGAGCGTGGGCTATAATGGCAGAGAGAAAGGAGGGTCAGGACAAAACTGGGAGGCAAGATCAAATCAGTATCTTAGATGCCTATATACAAACGCGAGAAGTATGGGTAATAAGCAGGAAGAACTGGAAGTGCTAATAAATAAATACAACTATGTCATTGTTGGCATCACTGAAACTTGGTGGGATAATACACGATTGGAATGTTGGTGTGGACGGGTACAGCTTGCTCAGGAAGGATAGACAGGGGAAAAAGGGAGGAGGTGTTGCCTTATATATTAAAAATGTACACACTTGGACTGAGGTAGAGATGGACATAGGAGACGGAGGTGTTGAGAGTCTCTGGGTTAGGTTAAAGGGAGTAAAAAACAACGGTGATGTCATGCTAGTAGTCTACTACAGGCCACCTAACCAGGTGGAAGTGATGGATGAGGCTTTTTTTAAATAACTAACAAAATCATCCAAAGCCCAAGATTTGGTGGTGATGGGGGACTTCAACTATCCAGATATATGTTGGGAAAATAACACCGCGGTGCACAGACTACCCAATAAGTTCCTGGACTGCATTGCAGACAACTTTTTATTTCAGAAGGTTGAAAAAGCTACTAGGGGGGAAGCTGTTCCAGACTTGATTTTAACAAATAGAGAAGAACTCATTGAGAATTTGAAAGTAGAAGGCAGCTTGGGTGAAAGTGATCATGAAATCATAGAGTTTGCAATTCTAAGGAAGGGTAGAAGGGAGTACAGCAAAATAGAGACAATGGATTTCAGGAAGGTGGATTTTGGTAAGCTCAGAGATCTGATAGGTAAGGTCCCATGGGAATCAAGTCTGAGGAGAAAAACAACTGAGGAGAGTTGGCAGTTTTTCAAAGGGAAACTATTAAGGGCCCAAAAGCAAGCTATTCCACTGGGTAGGAAAGATAGAAAATGTGGCAAAAGACCACCTTGGCTTAACCACGATCTAAACCATCTTAACCATGATCTAAAAAATAAAAAGGAGTCATATAAAAAATGGAAACTAGGTCAGATTACAAAGGATAAATATAGGCAAACAAGGCAGGAATGCAGGGGCAAGATTAGAAAGGCAAAGGCACAAAATGAGCTCAAACTAGCTATGGGAATAAAGGAAAACAAGAAGACTTTTTATCAATACATTAGAAGCAAGAGGAAGACCAAGGCCAGGGTAGGCCACTGCTCAGTGAGGAGGGAGAAACAGTAACAGGAAACTTGGAAATGGCAGAGATGCTTAATGACTTCTTTGTTTCAGTCTTCACTGAGATGTCTGAAGGAATGCCTAACATAGTGAATGCTTATGGGAAGAGGGTAGGTTTAGAAGATAAAATAAAAAAGAACAAGTTAAAAATCACTTAGAAAAGTTAGATGCCTGCAAGTCACCAGGGCCTGATGAAATGTATCCTAGAATACTTAAGGAGCTAACAGAGGAGGTATCTGAGCCTCTAGCTATTATCTTTGGAAAATCATGGGAGACGGGAGAGATTCCAGGAGACTGGAAAAGGGCAAATATAGTGCCCATCTATAAAAAGGGAAATAAAAACAATCCAGGAAACTACAGACCAGTTAGTTTAACTTCTGTGCCAGGGAAGATAATGTAGCAAGTAATTAAGGAAATCATCTGCAAACACTTGGAAGGTGGTAAGGTGCTAGGGAATAGCCAGTATGGATTAGAAAAGAACAAATCATGTCAAACCAATCCGATAGCTTTCTTTGATAGGATAATGAGTCTTGTGGATAAGGGATAAGCGGTGAATGTGGTATATGTAGACTTTAGTAAGGCATTTAATATGGTCTCACATGATATTCTTATCGATAAACTAGGCAAATACAATTTAGATGGAGCTACTGTAAGGTGGGTGCATAACTGGTTGGATAACCATACTCAGAGAGTAGTTATTAATGGTTCCCAATCCTGCTGGAAAGGTATAACAAGTGGGGTTCTGCAGGGGTCTGTTCTGGGACCGGCTCTATTCAATATCTTCATCAATGACTTAGATGTTGGCATAGAAAATACGCTTATTAAGTTTGCAGATGATACCAAACTGGGAGGGACTGCAACTGCTTTGGAGGACAGGTTCATAATTCAAAATGATCTGGACAAATTGGAGAAATGGTCTGAGGTAAACTGGATGAAGTTTAATAAAGACAAATGCAAAGTGCTCCACTTGGGAAGGAACAATCAGTTTCACACATATAGAATGGGAAGAGACTATCTAGAAAGGAGTATGGCAGAAAGGGATCTAGGGGTTATAGTGGACCACAAGCTAAATATGAGTCAACAGTGTGATGCTGTTGCAAAAAAAGCAAATGTGATTCTGGGATGCATTAACAGGTGTGTTGTGAGCAAGCCAGAGGAAGTCATTCTTCCGCTCTACTCTGTACTGGTTAGGCCTCAACTGTAGTATTGTGTCCAGTTCTGGGCACCGCATTTCAAGAAAGATGTGGAGAAATTGGAGAGGGTCCAAAGAAGAGCAACAAGAATGATTAAAGGTCTTGAGAACATGACCTACGAAGGAAGGCTGAAAGAATTGGGTTTGTTTAGTTTGGAAAAGAGAAGACTGAGAGGGGACATGATAGCAGTTTTCAGGTATCTAAAAGGGTGTCATCAGGAGAAGGGAGAAAACTTGTTCACCTTAGCTTCTAACGATAGAACAAGAAGCAATGAGCTTAAACTGCAGCAAGGGAGATTTAGGTTGGACATTAGGAAAAAGTTCCTGTCAGGGTGGTTAAACACTGAAATAAATTGCCTAGGGAGGTTGTGGAATCTCCATCTCTGGAGATATTTAAGAGTAGGTTAGATAAATGTCTATCTGGGATGGTTTAGACAGTATTTGGTCCTGCCATGAGGGCAGGGGACTGGACTTGATGACCTCTTGAGGTCCCTTCCAGTCCTAGAGTCTATGAATCTATGTTGTGCATAACTGCCTTGAGAGAAAGCAAAATGCAGACCCTGCCCTGTTTAGGCAGTCTGGATTCCAGGGAATATCACAGTGTAGCCACGGAACGGTGCAATCTTGAAAGCCCCTTGGTCAGGAGGGAGAGATAAGGTCTCTCCCCAAGAGAGTTAATGACTGAGGAGCTGGGAGCCTAAAAGGGGTGCCCTTAATCAACCATGGAGGTGAATGTAGGTGCAGTTACCCTGAATTGTGACAGCCCCCAACACTGGAGTTTCTGAGCACCTCGCGGTTTTAGATTTACTCCTATGAGTATCATTATCCTCATTTTACAGATGGGGAAGAGAGGCAGAGAGAGATTAAGTATCTAGGGATATAAATACTGTTAAAAAAGTGAATCGTTTAAACAATTAAAAAGATGTCATTTAAATGGTTAACTGTTCAAGTGGCTGGGGCCCCTCTGGCCAGCACGGCTGGGCCCGCTCCATCTGGATGCTGCAGCTGGGCTCATGGCGCTGCTCCGGGTGGGTGGTGCTGCTCAGGCTGCTCCAGGTGGTGCAGCTGGGCCCACTGGGCTGGTCGGTGAAGGGTCGCTGGGGACAGCCAGTAAGACTATGCTTACCAGTTAACTTTTTACATCCCTGTAAGTATCTTGCCCAAATTCACACAGGATGTTTGTGGCAATGCAGGAATTGAACCCGGGTCTCCCACAGCCCACTGGGGCTATCCTTCTTTTGCCGTTTACTGAATTGAGGCAGGGATGTGAAGAACAGTAGCAGAAGTGACATATACAGTTGCCTCGGTTCTCCTAGCAGGCTTCCATGTTGTAGGCTATCTGATTTGTATCTTTCCTTGTGGCACTTGACATTTCAAAACTTTTTTTTTTTAAATCTGAAGACTTTAAAAAACATAAAACCAACAAGTCCAATATGCACAGAAAGAACCTTCATATCCAGGACTACTTTAAAAAATGTATACTATTAATAACCTTAGTCAAATTTACATCAATAATTTAATACAATAAACTGTTATAATTATCTTAATATAAATGCAAATGGTAACTCCACATGGGAAAAGCAATATAATGCTAATAAAGACAAAAATCCAGTGCTATTACTTACTTGTGCAACATAGACCAGATCATGGAGAGGGTCAACAGCAACACAAAATGTCTGCCCAGTGAAATATTCTGGACGTTTAGGCCAGCCTACATCCAGCTTGTAAAGCTGTTGTTCTGTCCTCCAAGGGGAATAAAAAGCAATTGCTCTTAATACCTTAAAATGTAAAAGTAAAAAAACATTAACAGTTAAATTCCATGAGATTCTGCTTTCTATAATCCTTCAGCTTTTTATTAGTTGTTGTTAGGGTGAGATTTTCAAAGACACAAATTTGATGGTTGGGTGTCTAATTTCCATTGAAAGTCAATGGATGTTATGCATCTAGCTGTTTTTTGGGCCTTTCTAAATCTTCCTTGTTAGAGCCAAGTGAATCAGCACACTTGAAACATTAAATCAAGTGTACATCCACCAATTACTCAATAACAAATATTATTCTGACATGGGATTGTATCTAAATGGAGCACAGGGATGCTGTAGAATTACTGAGGCAAAATTACACAATTGTTTCCCAGTTGTGTAGTTCTTGGCACTCAAAATGTGCTGAGCTCTTTTTTACAACTTTTAAAAACTGCTTAACTCTTATAACAATTCTGGATGGTGTGTCCACAATAGCCTTCCAGTAGCTGTACCTGATGTGCTGGCTAACCACGTTGATCAGAATCATGTTCAAGACAATTCACCCTGAGCAGTGACACAGTTTTGAATTGGGTAATATGGAAACAAGTCATACCACATGTGTTTAAAGAGGTTGTGTGAACTGGGAGGCAGCTAGATTTAATTTCCCAAAGCCGTTTCCATTATCAAGGGACCTTCACTGTATAACATCTGTGTGTGTTAATAGGTAGTTGATAGCTCCATTATAGAGCATCCAATGGATCTCAAGACTCTTGCTGCCACAACCACAGAGTTCAACGTGACTCCATTCTGCTACAGCCAGGATTGGAATCCTAATCCTTCAGCTCGCTACAGTTCTCTACAACTTAAGCTAAAGAAGATCTCTAGTGGCTTATTCTAGTAGTAGGCTCCTTATGCTCTTGGAGGGCTTTGCTGAAAGACAACACCATGCTCACTCTCTTGTACACATAAAACCAGAATGTTACTATAGACGAAAGCATCAGAGATCGGTTTTTGGAGATGAAGGCGGTGACAGTAGACAGGATGAGCACATGTGCATTTCAAAGACCACATCCAGCCAGGTCTAACACATTTTGCCACCCTCCCAGAAGCCTCCCATAGAGACTTTCAGCCTTTCCTTACACACAAGGAGAGCCAAAAATCTTAAGGAGACACTTGATTAGTAGCCCTGCAAGCAACTCAGCCTCTTGCAGCTGGCTACTGATCCTGGCAGAGCTGGGAAGGCATCTATTTTCTCTCTCTCCAAAGGTAAAATGCTGGATTGTGCAGCGCAAGTGAGCAAAGGGGGGGGAGGGGGACTTAGTTTAAGGAGGGGCCAGAAGAGGGAAAACAAAGTACAGAGAGAATGAGTGTGGCAAAGAGAAAGCGGAAAGAGAGGAATAGGTTGAAACACAGGAAGAGAAGGAATGAGCAGGGAAGTGAAAAAAGAGGATAAAAGCCAGAATCCTGTGAACATAGGCAGATCAGGAGGGCAAAGCATTAAGACAAGAAAAAGAAAAAGGAATATGCAGGGCCCTGGACACTCCATGATTTCATGACAATGGGATCTGCTACATAATTTATCTCCTTACCATAGAACTGTGCTCCAGAATCTGACCTTTATATGTATACTATATATATAAAATGTATATTCTAGCCCTTACAGTCACAGAGAAAAACTCAAATGTGAGCCAAGCATAAACTGTCTGCATCATCTACCAGCATCTGAAGGGATGGGGTGACTTGTCCCATCCATTTTAATCAGGGCCCTCTGGACTCTGCAATTCTATGGCTGCTTAATTTGGCACTCTCCTAATAAAAGTCAGACTTGCAGACACCTGATTAAAAATATAGTAGAGGTAACAAAGAGAGAGAAAATATTTTCTAACACCTCACCCTTTACTGTAATATAGCTGGTATTCTTTTTCTTAATTAAGGGAAAAGAGGGAGAGAGACAAGGCTGAAGTTGATTCCTTACTCCCAGTTCCTTATTTGTGGTACCAGCTCCACATTCATGGTTCCCAGTTCCTTATTCAAAGGCCAACATTATTTAAAAATATACCAATGTAAGATTAAATATTTAGAAAAGTCATCAGATTAATGTGGCAATGTGATAATTTTAGTTACTAATTCCTTAATGATTTATTAAATAAATAATCAGAGAGTTGGGTTTTCACTGCCTGCATGTGACTCCCCAACCCCAAGTTTTGTTCCTGTGCAATACACTGTTACACGTCACACCCCTACCACACTTCCATATCGTACAGAGACTGAATAAGAGGGTGGGTTTTGACAGACTGTATGTGAATAAATGAGTCTTGGGACACCCAAAGTGACACATCCTTGTGACCATCAGACTGTTCTTAAGGAGCTGGGAATCCCACTCGCTGACCCAAAGCTTTGTTGTTGCATTGTATGCTGCAAAATGTCATACCTCCACTCCACTTCCATTTTATAAATGGTGATTGAATAAGGAAACTAGGATTTGAATGTACATGACAAAATGTCATTTAGTGTGACCCGTGACACACTTCCCCGTGACTATCAGGCTGTTGTGAAGGACCTGGGCCATGCCACTCGCCGATCTGAGGATTTGGTTGTGCGTAACGTGCTGCCACATGTCAGACCCCCAACTCACTTCCATTTTGTATATGAAGATTGAATAGGGAATCGGATTTTGATTGGCTGTACAATGTGTCTCGGGTTATCCCAAGTGACATGTCCCTGTGATCATCAGACTGTTCTGAAGAAGCTGGGACATCCCACTCACCAACCTGAAGCTTTGTTGTTACACAATATGCTGCCACATGTTACTCCTATTCCACACTGCTTGAATAAGGAGTAGGAATTTGACTTACTGTATATGACAAAAAGTGTCTCAGGTCACTTCAGGTGTTCTGAAGGAGCTGGGATATGCCCCTTGCCAACCACAAGGTTTGTTCTTGGGCTTTATGCTTCCCCACCCCTGTTCCATATTGTACATAGGGCTTAAATAAGGAGCTGGGTTTTGACAGACTAAACATGAGATAATTCAATTTGGGTCACCTCAAGTGACATATCTCCACAAATGTCAGACTGTTCTGAAGTAGCTGAGACATGCCAGGAGTTAGATTAGATGACCCTTGTGGTCTCTTTTAACCCAGTGGTTCTACGATTCTATGCCACTTGCCAAACCAAGGATTTGTTCTTCAGCAATATACTATCACTCGTCACATCCCCACCCCAGTTCCGTATTGTACATAGTGTGTGAATAAGGTGCTGGCTTTTGACTGGCTGTATGGGACAAAATACATATTGAGTTACCCCAAGAGACAAGTCCCTGAAACAGTTATTTCATTACGAAGAGATGAGGTTATGCCCCTTCCACAGGCAAATTTTCATTTCTGATCTGACAGATATATTGCCCCAATTTTTGTGTGTGTTTTCTCTGTTAGTTAACATACAATATTGCATGTAAAAATCAACAGAATCAGTATTCAATGAATTTGCTGCAAATCAGGCTGTAATGTTTTCATAGAAATTATATGATAGTTACAAATGAAGAAGTCCATTGGAACTTTGGTTTGTTTTTAGATGAAAAATGTATTATTATTTTTTTTAAATTCTGTTCACATAAAAGCAGTTGTGCCTATTAGAGTTGTGTGTTTTGCTCATTACACGAGAAAAAATAAAGACAAGACACTGCATGGGCACAGCTACCTTCCAATAATCATGTTTATGAGCTATATGCAAACATAAAAGGCCTATCAATGCATATTGCTGCTTTGAGTGGTTTCTGATGGCTTCTAAAACACAGAAACAGTGAACACCACGAGCGTGCTCACATTCTACTTAAATGAATATGTAATGTAGTTGTAGCTGTGTTGTGTGAACCAGTTTGTGTCTTGCGTTGCTGTGAGACTCAGACAGAAGCAGTGTAGACAGGTACACTGTAATGGAATTTGAAGAATCTCTTTGTAGTTAGACTATCTCTACCTCCTTTCCTTTTTAATTCCAAAATTCCATCATAGAAATGCCAGCTCTCAATTTGACCAAATTTGTGGAGGAAACAAACAAAATAGTTCCCAGTGTCGTATATCATTCCAACAACTTTGTACATATGACATGACCTTTTGTTTTGGTAAGTTTTACTGTTCATACAAATAATATTGATGACTTCTATTGAACTAATCAATATTTGAAACACTGTAAATATTAATACTATATTCAAGTTTCATAAAAAGTACTACAGGGAGGGCAGTTGGTGTATTTTTCTGTGGTAGGGGAACTGCATTTTTGTTTGAATATTCAATGAATGGTATTTGAAAAAAGACAAGTCACTACTACTCTGAAACACATCCACCAAAATGCATCTGTTGTCTTTCAACTTACTTGCTATCATATACAGAAATCTTCGCTGTAAATAACCCAGGGTAAAATTTTTGAATCTTTCTGTGATCAGACTTAACAATAACAAATAAGATGCCTGGGTCACCATTAATGAAATGTGTACACAATTGGCATAATCCATTGCATATGTTCATGTTTACTCTGAAACTGTAAAATAAGTATAGATGTTGCTATTTATTATATTTTAATTAATTAAGCAATGGTTGCTGGTAGAGCTGTTTATTGGTGACACTTATATTTAAGCATTCCTAAGGATCTGTACAGCCAGACCCTATTTTGCACAGAAAGGAAGTTTCTTCATAAATTTCTGCAAAGAATTGCTGCATAATCTGGTGCTGTCTGTCACTTTATGGTCTGTAATCTTGACACAATCACCTATTGCACCAAACATCCACATGGAGGCAGAAACTTCGATGTGTGTGCAGAAGGGCCAGTAATAGCGTTTCATAGATACTCAAGTATACCTAGACCATCCCTGCCAGGTGTTTATCTAATCTGTTCTTAAAAACATCCAATGTTGGGGATTCAGCAACCTCTCCTGGAAGCCTAATCCAATGCTTAACTATCTTGATAGTTAGAAAGTTTTTCCTAATGCCTAACCTAAATCTCCCTTGTGGCAGATTAAGCCAATGACTTCTTGTCCTAATGTAAGTGGACATGCAGATCAATTGATCACTGTTCTCTTTATAACCCTTAATGTATTTCAAAACTGTTTTCATGCCCCTTCAATCTTCTTTTCTCAAGACCAAATTTATCCACCTTTCAAGTCAAGTTTCCTAAACCTTTTATCATTTTTGCTTCTCTCCTCTGGACTTGCTCTAATTTTTCCATATGTTTCTTAAAGTGTGTCATCCAGAGCGGGGCACACTACTTTGGTTGAGGCCTCACCACTGCTGAGTTGAACAGGACATTTTCCTCAGTGTCTTATATGTGACACTCCTGCTAATACACCCCTAAATAGTATTAGCCTTTTTTACCACTGAATCACATTGTTGGCTCATACTTAAGGCTCTGTGTTTGTCGCAGAGTTCATGGATTCTGTGACTCTCCCTGACCTTTGTGACTTCTGCAGCAGCTGGTGTGCCTGGTTCGGGGGCTGCCTAAGCAGCTCAGGTAACCTCCTGGGCCAGGTGCACCGGCTGCTGCTGGGGCCGTCTCCCCATCTCAGCCCCCCAGCAGCAGGAGTTTAGGTGTGGTGGGGCTCAGAGCTGGGGTGAGTGGTGCTTACCTGGAGAGGGGGGCTCCTTCCCTCAGCTCCTAGCTCCATATGCTGCCTCTATCAGCAGCACCGCCCTCGCAGCTCCCATTAGTCATGGTTCCCAGCCAATGGGTGCTGCAGAACCGAGGCTTGGGCAGAGGAGGCAAGGCAGCATGTGGAGCTCAGGAGCTGGATAGGGAGCCTACCCTGGCCCTGCCAACACCTCCCTCGTCACCTCTCCCAGCACTCGCAATGCCCTTCCCCAACCCCTCCCCCAAAAAGCATTTGTGGCACCCTCCCACATTTTAGTCAGGGGTATATAATAAAAGTCATAGGCAGGTCATGAGCTGTGAATTTTTGTTTACTGACTGTTGTGACGTTGCACTCTATATGATTTTATGAAAATATGCTAATTGGAATATGCTTCATGCAAAAGGTATCATTACAAAGCTTATAATCTACTGTGTGTGATCATCCTATCTGTATGAATGTACCACTCTTGTATCTGAACCTAGAAATATGAAATATAACTCTGAGGGTCTATTGTAATTATGCAAAGTGTGGGACATTAATGGTGGTTTGGAATCTTGATGACTCCCATTAACCAGGACAACTGACTGCAGATGGATCTGTAAGTCTTCCTGTCTACCTGTGTGCTGGCAAGTGGGTAATGAAGTCTTACAGTGACATGTGATCATGTCACCTGAACTAGAATCCATCTTTAACCTGGTGTCTTTCCATTGAGGGGGTGGGAACCCAGAGAGGGACAAAGGATTCCTGCCTTATGCAAAAGATAAATAAATGGGTGGAACAGAACAAAGATGGAGCCATCATGAGGAATCCCCTAGCTACCACCTGAGCTGGAACAAGGGCTGTACCAGGGGAAAGAATGGTGCCCAGACTAGGAAGGCATCCGGTCTGTGAAAGAAATGTATTGAAACATCTTTCAGCAGAGGTAGTATTGGCACATCAGATGGCAGCTCCCAAGGCGGTTTCTGTGATCTAACTCGTCACACTTGTGACTTTTACTAAAAATACCCGTGACTAAAATGTAGTCTTACTCATATTCAATCTGTGACCTGATAAAACCCCCAGATCATTTTCAGCAGTACTACCACCTAGCCAGTTATTCCTCATTTTGCAGCTATCCATTTGATTTTTCCTTCCTATGTATAGCATTTTGTGTGACATATATGGCAATTTCCTGCAATATCCTTGCGACACCTTCCTGAATTAAGGTTAAGTACATTTTGAGTCCATTGCATTAAGTGAAACGGTTATGTATTACTGTGGACTAGGATTGTCTGTACTTCTCTAGGGGAGAGATAGGATGTAAACCCCAGGATGTGTTAATAACTTCAGAGGAGTATACTGAACAATGGGCCAGACAAGAATGGACAATTGGGGTAGTGTCAAGTGATTTTCCTGAGGATCGCTAGGGGGAGGTGAATGCAAATTTCCCCACCTGTAGTTATGCAAAAAAAAAAAATCAGACTTTTGAAGCTATGCTCTTCAGAGGAGCTCACTATCTACTGATTACCTGTTCCTGGAACCTGAAGAGCAATGAAAGAGTGAACTTTTCTAGCAATTCTGGTTCTAAGCTGAGGTTGTTATGAACTTGTAACCACAGAAAAACCCTTTTGTGGAGTTTGAAGGACTGTCTCCTACCAGAGTCTTTGCTGGAGTTGAGGGTGATCAGTAGTACACTTATTGGTATGCATGTAGGTTCTTTTGTTGTTTTAATATGCTTTCTCTATGATGCTTTCACCTTAAGAATAAATGTGCTTGCTTATAAAGGGCTATATGGTAACTTGCAACTGAAGGCAATTACGCTGTTCATAGCCTCCAAAGAGAAAACAAAGTGCAGATGCTGGCCTCATTAGGCAGTTTGGCTTGATGGAAATCTCACTGTGCACCCCTGGTTAGGAGGGAGAGAAATATGGGTCTCTACTCAAGAGAAGTGACATCTGAGGAGCCAGGAGCCTAGAGTGGGATCCCTCGTGGGACCATGGAGAAGGAATACAAATGCAGTTGCCATGAACTGTGACATTTTAACTTGTCTTTATTTAACACTGTTGATTTCCAATCAATTCTTGACTTTGTCAAGGTCATTTTGAATTCTATTCCTTTCCTCCAATACCTTGTAACCTCTCCCACTTTGTGTCATCTGCAAATTTTACATGCATACTCTTCACTCCATTACCTATTTCATTACTGAAAGTATTGACTAGTGCCAGACCCCTGCGGGACCCCACCAGATACTTCCTCCTCGTTTGACAGCAAACCCTAACTACTGCCATCTCTTATGTGCCCATCCTACTTCATATTGTGAATGGTGCTTGCTTAGGGAATTGGATTTTGACTGGCTGTATGTTTTAAAATAAGTTTTTGGTCACATTAAATGACATGTCCCCACAACCATTAAGTTGTTCTGATGTAGCTGACCTATGGACCTACCTTACTTGAAACTCTTTGCAAAAACTGCAGCCTATTTCACGAGAGATTGTGTGGGGGTGGGGAAAAGGGGTAATAGGCCAGAATTTTTTGCACCATAAAAGTTTCAAGTAAGACAGTTTCATGTCTCAGCTACATTAGAACAGCTTAATGGTTGTGGGGACATATCACTTAGGGTGACCAAAGACTTATTTTAATCACATACAGCCAAAATCCAGTTCCCTATTCAAGCACTGTTTACAATATGGAAATGAGGTGAGGGCAGAATAAGTAGCAACATGCTGCTCAAGAACAAAGCTTCAGGTCAGTGAGTGGCAGCATGGCCCAGCTCCTTCCGAACATTCAGATGATTGTGGTGATGTGTCACTTTGGGTGACCTGGGAAACAGTTTGTCATGCACAGCCAATCAAACCCAGTTCCTTATTCCATCCCCACTTACACGATGGAAGTGAGATGGGGCGCTATGCAACAGCACACTGCACAGGAACAAAGCTTTGGGGTCAGTGAGTGAGATGCCCCAGCTCCTTCAGAACAGGCTGACTGTTGCAGGGACACACCTCGTAGGTGACTTGAGGCTTATACTGTCACACACAGCCAGTCAACATCCAGCTTCTTACCGGATTAGTAATGAGTAATTTACATTATTTACATTCATTAGATAACATTTACATTTTAAAATAATGTTGCCTTTTGACTAAGTTAACTAGAAACCACGAACCAGGAGCTGGGAACAGAGAACCAAGTTCAGCTCGTTGGGAGGGCGAGACAGACAAGGTGGGAGAGGGAGAGGGTTTGGCTTGGGAAGAGACAGAGAAGAAGGAGCGGGCTTCCCCTTCCTCCAGCAGCCATCTCCTGCCCACGCCCGTGGCCCAGCCCCCCATCGCACCTGTGGCCCAGGTGGGTTGAAGGACACGGAAGATGGGCGGGGGGTACGGAGCCAGCAGACACAGGGGGCCCAAGCTCACCCCACCCACCTGTAGCAGGACCCTCCGCCCACACCCACCTGGGATCCCGAGAGCGCGCAATAGAAAACCAGCAGCGCTACCACCGCGCTGCCCATGGCAACCGCCAGGCCGGGCCTACCGCGCAGCTTCACGGAGCCCGGACAGCGTCAGCGCCGGAGTTCGCTCTCCCCCACCCCCGCCCCGGAGCCGCTAGTGGCTCATGTCAGCAGGAGGCCCCGCCCCTCAGCGTGCGCGAAGCGAGCCTGGTACGGGAAGCTCCAGCTTCCTGCCTGGGAGACTGCAGCTTTGTCACATGACAACAGGAGGCGCGTGTCAGTCACGTGACTTCAGACTCGGAGACGGCACTGTCTGGCCTTCCGCCCAATTTAGTACACCCTGTTGCTCTCCTTTGGGGTTGTCCACCTGACTGCCTGAGCGCAGGAGAACAATCTCCGGTATCCAGGAATTTTGAAACAATCGATACCAGGCCTTTCGGCAGGATGCTGGGAGCACAGAAGCTAGGGTGATGATCGCTGCAACAGAGGGGCCATTCCTCCCGGATTCAGGCATTCTACTCAGTCAACTTACTGTTGGGGTTTCTGGCGCGTGAGGGGTCCTCCGAGAGATACAATGGACGTTGGTTGATGATGTCACTGGGGTGCGATTCATGGGCATTGTGGAGCCCGGTGGCGAGGAGGAACCTTGTTGCTCATGCAGGGCTCGCTTGCAGCGGCGGCGGCGCGGGCTGGGGGTTGGCTCTGCCAGGTCCGGAGCCGCGGCAGCGCGGTGGCTTCTGTTGCTGCTGGTAACAAAGAGCCGGGAGCTTTGCAGGCGATGGGCAGCGGGGAAGCCCGGGGGCTACCGGGCCTGAGGGCCGCGCGCTGACGGGAGCGGCAAGAGGCTGCGACTGCTGCAAAGCCCCGTGTGTCCAGCGGCACCTGAGCCAGGCGCTGTCCCGCTCCTCACCCCCCTATCCGGGGTCCCCTCTCTCTGCTCCTCGGCTGCTCTGTTTGTTCTTCATCCCGTTTCTCCCCCCGTCCTCACAAACCCATGTAACTCCCCCCGCCCTGCTTAATGTGCCAGTTCCGAGACACGGAGCGTTAAGCCCCGTCTCCTGCTGAACTGTACATTGGACCAAGCATTTATTTCGTGACTGAAATCCGCACCGCTGTCTGAAAGAGTCGCATCCCCCTGCCCTGACCCTTTTTCTTATTGCGTGTTTTAAAGGATTTTTTTCCCATCTCTGTAAAGTGTCTCTTTTCGAGGTGCTTTTCTTCTACAATAAAAAAGACGCTTCTGCAGTAAAGAGTCTTGCCTGGATGTATTTTTTCTTTAAATAAAAATCTACATTGGATGAACAAGTAAAGATGGATAAGAAATCATTTGAGACCGTGCTTGATGAAATTAGAAAGGTAACATATTTTCACATGTTTGGTTTAATTGTGTAAATGCAAAACTCCTTGCTGGAGTAAAGTTGGTTAAACACTGTTTACCTTAATTGTTGTTCCTTCTGGAAGGCAGTAAAAATTAAATTATTGCCTGCTCTTCAAAGAGCAGAATGATATGCTGATAAGACATACTAGTTTTTGCTGAATGTAAACCAAATTTAGTCTAGTTGAGACTCATCTTGTGTGGCATGTTTGTTTCCATCTGCATGCCCCATGGCAGAGAGATTATATCTCATAAGATTGTGTTGAGACTTGACTAATTCATAAATGGTTAAAAATATAACTGTGTAGTAGATTTTTATTTAAAAGTGGGTTCAACCTTTCTTCATTTGCAGACTCCTAAAAAATTTCAAATGGAGTTGGAAATCTTAGTCTGCAGATCTCTAGGAGTCTGTGGACTACATGTTGAAAACCACCGTTGTAAGTTGACAGCCTTTTGTGGACCTCTCAGATATAGTCAGCGGACCCCTGAGCTCAGTGCCACAGGTTATTGAAAATCACTATTTTAAGTTACTTTGTTCTGGACTTGTAAGTAGTATATTATATTGTATAGTTAAAGCATGAGGGTGAAAATGCAGCTCTGCTGTCTATATTTCTTGCTGTTCTAGAGTTCCTGTGCAGTGTCTGTCTAGTTACTTAGGCCTTGTCTACACTGCGGGGGTGGGGATGGGGAATTGATCTAAGTTATGAAACTTCAGCTATGTGACTAACATAGATGAAGTTGACATACTTATATCTAATTACGGTGAGGTCCACACTACGCTATGTCGATGGAAGACACTCTCCTGTCGACTCCTCTTGCGCTTCTCGTTTAGGTGGAGTACAGGAGTCAATAGGAGAGTGATTTAGCGGGGCTTCACTAGACCCGCTAAATCGACCACCGATGCATCGATCGCCACATGTGGATCCTCTGGGAAGTGTAGCCAAGCCCTCAGTCTTTACGTAGATCGAGGCATGCTATGGGACTTAGTTCATTCATGTTTCTAAAGTGCTGTGAGATTCTTAGATGAAAGGTTTTATGGAAGTTCAACATATTATATTATAAATGTTTCAATATTAATGTGATATTGTGCGTTTTGTGGGTTTTTTTTTAAAGCATATGTAATCCCTCCTTGACTTTTGGTCACATATGAACAAGTTTTCGAATGCTTTTCATTTACTCAGAAAACAGAAACTAAATGACAGGCATTTTAATATTAAACTGGATCATGCTCTATCAAAACATTTATGTTTAATACTGGTGAAGTTTAAATTATTTAAGTGGACTAGCCTGTTCTATAGCTTGCATTCTCATCCCAGATGTGATGAAGATTTAAGGAACACCAAAATGACCCATTTATTTTAGATATATTTTAAATTTGCATCATTTTCTTCCTTGACCAGATTTAAGGAATATGTTCGTAAAGTTTTATATTAAGCTAAAAATTCATGGGATAGAAGGTAGTTGGAAAGTTGAATACTGCTACTATTACATGTGGAATTTAACTTAACACTGACATGTATTTGTCTTTATATGTAATACATCTTATTTTTATCTATTTCCCACACTTTATCTTTTAAATATACATTTGTACCTCATAGTTGTTCAGTTTGGAATTGAGTTGTTTTTAAAGTGGCAGCAACATCCAGTTTCATGTTTAAATACAGTTTTTGATTGCAAGTAAAATTAATTCAGTATCTTAAAAGAGCACGCCTAAAAGTTAATCATACATTGAATTAATTTGTTATCCCATTAGTGAAAAGGCCCTGCCTAAACTGGCATTTTTATTATTTTTTTTGTTAATCTTGAAACGGCAATTCTTTTAGAGGATATAATGCTTTGAAAAATCAAATTTTACCTAGTGCTAGTGACATATTATGGGTATAAAGCTACATCTTCCTCAGCAAATATTTTTGATCAATGGTAATAGAAGAAATTCATAAAAAGTGCAATTTTAAAAATAGCTTGCTAGTTGATTAAATTAAATGTGGGTCTCTAATCTTTAAAAGTAGGTTAAACATTCACTTGTCTGACAAACCGCTAGCCTGAAATGTTCTACTGGGATTTTCTGCTGAGTTAACTGCTGATGATCTAGTTGCTTAACTTTGCCTCCATTTCCTAATCTGTCAAATGGGATTAACACGTCCCAGCATTAGATATGTTGTGAGTCAACTAATTATTTGTAAGTGATTTCAGATCCTAGTACTGAAGGCACGGTAGAAGCAGTTAAGTGGTATATATGTGTATGAGTGAGTAAGTATTCAGGGTGAACTTGAAATCTAGTCAACTTTTTAAAATGTATTGAAAGTATCAGACACTGTGCATCTCCTTGAATTCACATGTAAATTTTTGCAATTTTATTTTATTATTTTAAAAATATATTCTCTCTGCTTTTCGTTATGTGAAAGGTTCATGCCAATGAAAGGAAACCTCAGCTTCCTGCAGTGTTTTAGATGTCTTATGCTACTTGTGACAAAACTATTTTTTTTTTGGTCAGTATTAATTTTTCACATAGCCTCCCATTAAATAAAATTCAGTTTTCTGAGTTATATTTTAGAGATACCAACTGCTTTTTGGTTTAACTTAAAATACCATAAATACAAGTTTTATAATGCTATTGTTACTCAAACTGTTAGCAATTTAGCTCTGAACATGTGAATGAAGGAAAGGTTACCCCTGTCTCTTGTAAGTACTGTACCTACAATCCAAGTCCCTTTCTAGTAAATTATTGGAGTAGGCCCATTGACTGACTAGAACCACTTGTGTAAAAATTTTAAGAACAGCTCTGTACCACAATGACAAATAATTCTTGTATCCTTTTATTATGAAACTGCAAATAAATAATTTAAAATGTGATCTGTAATTGAACAGCAACCTATTTTGGCACAAATATCACTTCATTCTTCCCCTGAATATATCCTTTCAATTTCTTTTGTTTTCAAGGGGAGTTACCAATGTGCAGTGTTTTACTGCTAGTCTAAAGCTGTAACAATATCACTGATTTTTTTTTCTTTTTCTCAAAGAGTTGTGGCTTTAGAATGCTACTTGAGACCATACATAATTATGCTGGCTTCTAAGTGCTGGGATGTAATTAAGGAAACAGTCTAATGCTTGAGCTGTATCTTGAGTAACTTATTCCTAACTGGAAAAGAACTTGAGCAACTGGGCGATATGTCTGAGGCTATGGCCTTGGCTGCACTGGCGCTTTACAGTGCTGCATCTTTCTCGCTCAGGGGTGCGAAAAAAACACCGTCCTGAGCTCAGCAAGTTACAGCGCTGTAAAGTGCCAGTGTAAACAGTGCCCCAGCGCTGAGAGCGTGGCTTCCAGCGCTGTAAGCTAATCCCCACGGGGAGGTGGAGTACCTGCAGTACTGGGAGAGCTCCCAGCGCTGGCGAGAGACCACACTCGCACTTCAAAGCGCTGCCACGGGAGCGCTCCTGCGGCAGTGCTTTGGAGTTTCGAGTGTAGCCACGCCCTCGGTCTACACTACAGCAGCTACGGTGGTGCAGCTGCGCCGTTGTAGCACTTCTAGTGAAGATGCTCTAAGCTGGTCATCTTAATAATGCCAGGCTCTGTGAAAGGCAGTAGCTATGTAGGCGGAAGAAGTTCTTATGCCAGAATAGCACTGTCCATACCAGTGCTAAGGTCAGTATAACTTATATCGGGCAGGGGTGTGGATTATTCACACCGCTGAGCGATATAAATTATACTGAAGTAATTTGTAGTACAGACATAACCTGAGCCTCTACCTGCAATCTGTGAAAACACAAACTGATGTATTGTTCCTTATGAAACTGTTCAGTCCTTTTAAAGAAGCGATCCTAGTCATTGGCTCCCATGACACCAGGCATCATCTTTATGCTGATAACCTGTAGCTATAGCTTCGCCACTATCAGCTTCCCTCCAGTCATATCTCTCTCCTTGGATGCCTTGTCATCTCCAATTGAATATGCCCAAAACAGAAGTTCCTCATCATTGTTAGCAACATGCTCACCATTTCTCAGGCCTATAATCTTGTGACTGTTTGACTTCTGCTCCCTCGCATATTAAGGCCATATCTGAATCCTCCTGCTGCTGCCTTTTCAGAACCCTAAAGTTCCATTCTATTCTTTTCTATCCCTGCAGCCAAACCTTTTTGTTCAGAATCCCATCACTGATCTCTGGAACACACGTATTTGATCCGATAACTCTTACCTTTGAATCCCTTCACTGGTCCCCTGTCTGCTATTGCATTAAACTTAAGCGCCTTGTCACCTCCTGTAAATCTCTGCGTAACTTTGCTCCTCTGTCAAGTTTCATGTTGCCCATCTCCGCTCTGCTAGTGCTCTCAGCCTTGTTGACCTATTTGTCTTATTACACAACCATTTCCCTGCCTTCTTCCACACAGCCCCCTATCCATATGAACCACTTCTGCTGCACTACTTACGGTGACTGCTGACCTCTCTTTCCTTGTCAGTCTGTTTCTGTCCTGAGACTAAACTCCTTCAAGCACAGACCTTTTTTTACTGTTTGTAAAGCGCCTAGGACATAGTGGGTTCTACTGTAAATAAAAACAAAGTTCTGTGAGCAAGTTCAGAACTGCAAGTTAAATAAAAATATGAAACAAGATTTTTCAGATGTGTGGATGTGTAATATTTTGAAATTTTATGTGATCTTCCTAGATAGTTGGACATAGTATAAGTAAATAAGAATCTCCCAGAATCTTAAAAACAAAAAAAAGAGATACTGTTATCATTCTAAGGCCTGCAACCTATTTTCACTTCCTTCAAACATACCACATGTTATGATGATGTCTTGATTTCTGGAAATAACTTTTTAAATGGAAGCAGAGGAATAGGAATGCAAGAGTTCAGAAAGAATGAGGTTATTTATCCTCAACTTTGTGTAGAGATGAATTTTGTTTGTAAATAGCTCAATCATACTAGAGTGGTATGGTGCAGAGAGAGAGAGCACTTACTTATTGTTGTAGTCCCTAGAGGCCTGAACTGGAGGTCAGGGGAGGAGGATATGTGCTGTACACCAGGAGATGTTCCTTTCCTTTCTACTTTTTCTTTTAACTTCTTGAGGGAATAAAGCCAGCGTGATTACTTTTGTTATGGTTAAGCTGGGTTTAACAACTTAATTGTTGAGTTTCACAACAGAATAGTTATGTTTGCTAGGTAGCAATGCACTGAAATAATATTGCCTCTAGTTTTGAAGATCTTGCCATGGGCCATAAGCTTAGACATCTAACCGATATCATGGTATCAAAAAACATCTAATATAAAAATAATGGGTGCATTTTCTTTGTGCAGGGCCTAAAGATAGCATAACTTGCCCCAGGATTGTCTACCCCAGGTTGCGACACCCTCGTGCAATGATGATCACTGAATATGTTTTTAGTTTTGGACTGTTGGAGTAGTTAGAACACCTTTTGCTCATACATGACCCCAAATCCTGGCCTAATTCTTATAACTGCTCTTATGTAGTGATTTTTCACCTGCAAATCTCAAAGTGTCTTATAAAGGAGGTAATTATCATCCCCATTTTATAGATGGGCAAACAGAGGCACAGAAGGGTGAAGTGATTTGTACAAGATCTTACAGCAGGTCAGTGGCAGAAAGGGGAATGGAACCAATCTCCTAAGTATCAGTCCAGTTCCTTAACCACTGTGCCACCTCTCTTCCCTATGTTTTGTACAAGTGTGTATTAAACATGTGTAACAGGAGAATACTGACAAGATCACAGCATTCTCTAGAGCTAACTTTCATGACCATAATTTTAATTACCACCTTTATATTTCTAGCAGCTTGTCCCCAAGAAATGCCCAGAGTGAGTGGCTCTAGATCAGGGATTGGCAACCTTTGGCATGCGATCTGCCAGGGTAAGCACCCTAGCAGGCCGGACCACTTTGTTTATGTGCTGCATCCTCAGGTTTGGCCGACTGCAGCTCCCATAGGCCAGCAGATCCCTTGGCCCACACCGCTTCCCGCAGCCCCCATTGGCCTGGAGTGGCGAACTGCGGCCAGTGGGAGTCGCCATCGGTCGAACCTGCAGACACGACAGGTAAACAAACCAGCCCCGCCTGTCAGGGTGCTTACCCTAGCAGGCCACATGCCGAAGGTTGCCGATCCCTGCTCTGGATTCTTCATAAAAGTAACTAAAGCAAGATATACAACTAAATGCCTTAAATGGGAATATATATAATCTGCAGTTTGAAGTAATTAACTGCCATCTCTTGGTTTCAAGAGCCATTAGAGAGTTAATATTAAAGCCAGTGTATCTAAAGCTTGAAAGGAGGACTATTATGGTATTCTTCCAGTCTGAACCTAAACCGAGATATGATGAACTTCTTAATAGAGAAACTAACAAAGTAAAAGAGATTTTTAAGACTCCTTCTGCTTGAAAATACTCACATAATTGTTCAAGGAATATTCTGTGGTATAGAAATCTTCCAGTAAAATTGATGCAAATTTTTGTGGGATTAGATATGTTTTTCTCTTAAATACATTTGTCTCAGACGGTGTGTTTCAATTGTTCTTTTGTCAGCTAAATGCCTTTCTTTGCCTTTTAGGCTGTGTTGACTGAATACAAATTAAAAGCTATAGAATATGTGCATGGATACTTCTCTAGTGAACAGGTAATATTCTACATACTGCTATGTAGTTATGGAAAATGTAAAATTCAGGATTTGATCTATACACTCATGTACATAGACAATTCCTCCTAGTTTGCAAAACCAGATCAGATTTCACTAGTTGCCTTTCTACTAATTTAGGAGATTTGTGACAAATTCTTTGTTACACCAATTTTAATTTGGAGTAACATACTAATGGGGTCCGGATTGTACCAATTAACAGAGATCAGATTTTGGCTCTTAGCATGTGGGAGGGAAATATCCATAGTTAATTATCTTGGAATTCAGAACCTTAATGATGATGGGATATTTTGAACCTGTCTTTATCTTCTAAGTTTATAAGTAAAGATTGTTACTTTGGTACCAAGTAAGATAATGTTGTGGGATTTTTTTTGTATATATATTTGTATATAAATTTGGATGCTACTCTTTGAAATTAAATGATTATAATCTTCTCTAAGGCTTCTTTTTTAAAAGTCTATAATACTCTAGCATGTGTGATATTTGATCAGGTATTTGTGTATATAAAAACAAGAATATATAATGTGTTTGTTTAAAATAATTACCTAAAAATCTACCTTGCTACCCAATGGGATTTTAAGTGTTAGATGAAACAAAAAAACACACTGGACAAGAACATAAGAACAGCCTTACTGGGTCAGACCAAAGGTCCATCTAGCCTGGTATCCTGTCTTCTGGCAGTACCCAATGCCAGGTGCCCCAGAAGGAATGAACAGAACAGGTAATCATCAAGTGATCCATCCCCTGTTGCCCATTCCCAGCTTCTGGCAAACAGAGGCTAGGGACACCATCCCTGCCCATCCTGGCTAATGGCTGATACTGTTGTGTAATAACACCTGATCAAATATTGCCTGTATATGCACACAGTGCTTAGCAAAAGGCCACCACACTCAACGAGTAGAGTGGCAGCGAAGATATTTAACGTTGTCAGCAGAACATGTGTATATATAAAAGGTGAACTGTAGGTTTTTCTGTTTCAGATTGTTGAATTACTGAGATACTTTTCTTGGGCTGAACCACAACTAAAGGCAATGAAGGCTTTACAACATGTATGTTTTCACGGAGCAATCCTTAGAAGTGTCTCCGCCTGTTTCCTCTGGTTTTAATTTCCATAACCACATCTGTATTCTCATCGCATGGGCATAGTTTATAATCTGTGTGCTTTCCTCTTCACCGCTTTCTCTTATGATGGCATTATGCTGTGTTGCTTCTCTTACTCTCTGCTTCTGTTGGGAGTATCTTGATTGTACCCTTTCTGTACCATATATCTCAGGGAATACCCTAGTTCTTGGTAATTATGACTAATTTAAATATTTTGCAGTAGCATACAGTTTACCCGAATTGAGGCTCTATTATGTATTCAGCACTTAGCACATAAGAATACTGTTCCCCAGAGGGTATAAGATGATTGTTCATTAAAATTCCTGATCATGAAGATTTTAAAGTTGCAGACTGTACTAAAAATAAGAATGCTGTCTTATTTTTTATTTTCCCTACCTATGTTGGCAGAAAATGGTAGCTGTTCCGGCATCAAAAGTGGTTAATATCCTGAACTGCTTCACCTTCAGTAAAGACAAGCTTGTTGCTCTAGAACTTTTAGCTTCGTAAGTATCTCTTCTGTGTGTTGTATTTACTTTATTGAGATGTTACTGTTTTTACTAATGTCTGAATCTGTCAAACAAAGGAAAGTTTCAGAGGAACCACTTCGGACAATTAAGGCAAAACACCTACTTGCTTTAAAATGATTTGGTGCTCATGAATGGAAAAAGTAATAGCTGTAGCTTGTAATAATGGAGATAGGTGTTGCCAAACTTCCTACATTTATCTGTCCTGAACTGCAATACCCCGCTACCTGATTGAAAACTGACTGTTGTGCCAAAGTTAATGATGTATTCAAAAGCTATATCTACACTACATGCCGCTGGCAGCAGCATGTAGGGCGGGCGGTGTGTAGCTACAGGCTTCAGTGAAAGGCTCTGGCAGGTGGGGCAGCAGCAGGGAAATGCCCCAGCAGCTCCCTGCTGCCAAAGCCTTTTCCCGCTGCCTGAGTGTTTCCTGCTGCGGGAAAGACTCTGGCAGTGGGACACTACACCCCTAAAACTAGCAGTGTAGAGGTGGGAGGCATTTCTTGGGCCTGTACCTGTTGTTGCTGGGAGATGGCAGGCCTCAGCCCACTCAAAGCCAAAGGCTTGCTCCCTCAACCGAAGGAAAGGGGCCATTGAACCCCGGCCACAATTAAATACTGAGGACAACAAATGGTGGAGAAAAGAGACAGGAGTGAAGCTTAAAGGTTAAAAATCAAGGATCCAGAAGTGGATCCTGAGCGGAGAATCCCCAGCAATGCCCATTGCTCCTCAGAGGTGTCTGAGGAGTCAGTGGACACCACCCAGAGGAACTCTGCCCAGTGTTGCACAAGGAACCAGAAATCGGTCCCACAGTAGCAGAGCACCTGTGGTCCAGCTTCCTCCTCCTGGTGTGATGATTGGTCATCTTGGCCAGCACCCAAAGGAGGTTGATGAGGAGGTCTCATGACGTTGTGGAGCTGCAGCTAGAATGTGCTAGGATAAACAAGTGAGGGGGAAAGTGCAGCTAGTGCCTCAGTAAGAGGTTCTGGAGGAACTGGAAGAGGGACTGCAGCCTGATGCACTCTACATTAAATGTGTGCCAGTGTCTCCCTCTCACCGCAAAAAGAATAGGTGTCGAGAGTTCGTAAATAATGCCAAATGCATGCCTGTACTTACGGCTCCATGGAGGAGCCACCAACTAATATCCCCAGTAGGCTGTGATATCACAATGAAGTACAGGCTGGCCCACCGAGGTTCCTCACCCGCCTCTGGTGTCAGCAGGTCCCAGAACTTGGTGTTGGGGCAGGACACAAGGGCAAGGAAGTGGCTGGTATGAAGCATGTGTACAGATGTTTTCTGGGTGCAGTTCTGAGACAGACCAGCTAGATGGCATTCAGCCTATTAAAGTGGCTTGTTGGGATGGCCAGACAGGTGCGGGCAGGGGCCTGATGATAACTTCTAGAGGGCCAGGGTGAGAGGTGGGCCAAGAGCACCCTCAGGCAGGACCCGCTCAAGAAAAGAGAAGCAGGAGACTTTGGATGTGTAGAGAGCCATGTAGGGTACGGACCCTGTGGATTCAGATGTGTCTTTACTCTAAAAACTGAGGCACTGCTTAGATGACTACACTACTGTTTATACCCATGCTACTGGGGGGCCTGTAGCTTATCTCCATAAGGAGTGTGTAGTGTAGATGTACACTTTAAAACTTGGCAGAGCCTATCAATCTCATTTCCACTTACTGAACTATGCCAAAACTTGAGTCCAGGTGGGTTAAAACTGTGTATTCAGGTTCCCCTGACACCTCTTCCATTTGGTTTTCCAAGAATTCAGTCTGATTCAGATATCTTTATTTGGCACATGGCAAAGCTATGTTGAGTTGATCAGACTTAAGCATAGGGGGTTGGTATAGGGCAGTGGTTCTCAAACTTTTGTATTGGTGACCCCTTTCACATAGTAAGCCTCTAGGCCCACGTCCAGACTACAGCCTAAAATCGATGTGCTTAAGATCGATTTTATAAAGCAGGTTTTATAAAATCGATTTTGTGCATCCACACTAGAGGTACTTACATCGATGTTGAGCGTCCATTTTCCCTGGCGTCCATCTTTTGCTTGAGCGTTGCACTCTGGGTACCTATCCCACAGTTCCTGCACGGGTCCCTGCCCTTTGGAATTATGGGTTACTAGCCCAGTGCATGATGGGATCAAAGTCCCCATCCTGGGTGGTTCTGGGTCCCCCCGCCCCTTCCTGTAAACGGCACACAGTCAGTTCGCGCTGGGTGGTTCGGGGAACGCGAGAGCAAACCGCGGCAAAGCTGGTCTCCTTTCCCGGTTTGCTCTCGCGTTCCCCGAGCAAGCAGGTCTCCTTCCCTGCGGTTTGCTGGGTGGTCCGGGGAACGCGAGAGCAAACCGCGGCGAAGCTGGTCTCCTTCCCCGGTTTGCTCTGCGTTCCCCGAACAAACAGGTCTCCTTCCCCGGTTTGCTCTCGCGTTCCCCGAACCCCGAGCAAGCAGGTCTCTTTCCCTGCTGTTTGCAGGGGGGTCCGGGGAACGCGAGAGCAAACCGCGGCGAAGCTGGTCTCCTTTCCCGGTTTGCTCTGCGTTCCCCGAACAAGCAGGTCTCCTTTCCCGGTTTGCTCTCGCATTCCCCGAGAAAGCAGGTCTCTTTCCCTGCTGTTTGCAGGGGGGTCCGGGGAACGCGAGAGCAAACCGTGGCGAAGCTGGTCTCCTTCCCCGGTTTGCTCTGCGTTCCCCGAACAAGCAGGTCTCCTTCCCTGCTGTTTGCTGGGTGGTTCGGGGAACGCGAGAGCAAACCGCGGCGAAGCTGGTCTCCTTTCCCGGTTTGCTCTCGCGTTCCCCGAACAAGCAGGTCTCCTTCCCTGCGGTTTGCTGGGTGGTCCGGGGAACGCGAGAGCAAACCACGCTGTGCAAGCAGGAAATGGAATTTCAAAGTTCCCGGGGCTTTTCCTGTTTACCTGGCCAGCAGAAGAGTACCTTTACCTGTGTAGAGCGGCCACTAGAGCACTGTGGGATACGTCCCGGAGGCCATTAACTTCGATGTCCGTCCACACTATCATAAAATCGATTTTAAGAAATCGATTTTGGAGTTACTCCTCTCGTTTAGATGGAGTTCCAAAATCGATTTTAGGGACCCTTAAAATCGATTTTATGCACTCTGTAGTGTGGACGGTTACAGCTTTAAATCGATTTAGAGCTCTTAAAATCGATTTAAAGCTCTAGTCTGGACCTGCCCTGAGTGTGAGCCCTCTCCCCCCCCAGTAAATTAAAAACACTTTTAAAAAATATATTTAACACCATTTTAAATGCTGGAGGTAAAGCGCGGTTTGGGGTGGAGGCTGGCAGCTTGCGACACCACCCATGTAATAGCCTCACAATCCCCTGAGGGGTCCCGACCCCCAGTTTGAGAACCCCTGGAATAGGGCATACGACACATCCAAAGTTATGCAGAAAACCTCTTCCTTTATATACATTTACATGTTACATTGCATATACTATCAATTGTATCACACATTTTGGGATTGGCGTAGTCTCATTGTAGGAACCAATCCCTGTACATCATGCACTGTACATGTAGGACTACTCTTTACCTCATTTTATGTTCTGGCATTATCTTATCCATTGTTGTCTTGTCTATTGTAAATGGTTCCCTGGGTATTCCCCCCCTTATCTTATCTAGTATAGATATTCTGTTTCCAGTCAGCAGATTCTAATCCTCTCCCCCAAGGGATGAGGCCTCACCCATGTCCAACAACTCATCAGGCCGTTCCTACATAGGGTATTAGCTCACTGTCATCTATTCAATACCCAATGCCTTCTGCATTTTAAAAGCTTCCTAAGTATTTATTTACACTTAGCAAATAATTCACATTTTTAAAAGTATGTAAATACCTATTTAAATAGGCATGTTCAGTTGCTAGGTCAGAACAATTTTTAAAAGGTTTCCATGTAAACATACAATTGGGATTATTGATGGAACACAACAGCTCCAAGATCTGTCTATAACATAAACCTATATTTGAGGACTCTCGTACTGTGGTTCATAGTGTTAAAGCCTATTTGAGGACTTCTTAATATGTAAATTCTTGATATGAATGTCTGTTAAAACAGAATACTAACACCATAAAAAGTATACTAAGTTCATGTTATGGCTGTGGTACAAACTAACAAAACAGAAAAAAAATTAAAGTTGATCCGCTTTTATTTGACACCATTTTGCTTGTGTGTCGCTAACAGCTTTGATCAGTACCCTGATGATCCCATTTACACCACATTTTCCTCTATCAAGAAATCTATTTTAATGGAAAGTAACTATAATCATAGTTGTTCTTTGCTATTAGCTCTCCCTGCTGCTAGTCTGGAACATCTGTGTCAGCAGTGTGGCTGCTGCTACCAGGCTCATTAGGCAAAACAGTGACACCAGGTATTGGAATGCCTGCTGCACTTCGAAATGTTAGTTGTTTGGTATATTTCTTTATTTAAATTTTGGTGTGACATTTGGAGTGTTTCATCACCACTCCACAGCATGGAGGTAACTGCCAAGAGCCTCTTCTTTTTGATCCTGTAGGAATCTGTCACCAAGCCACCAGATGGTAGAGAGCAGGAGCCTGTGCCAAGCCTGGTAGCTGCAGCCTTGCTGCTGTGATAAGAATTGTGCATCAGTTAGAGTGAGAGCTGCTAATGTGAACTATGACAATAAACTTAGGTTTTACTTATCCTTTCAACGTGGCTGTTTTGGCCACTCAGAATTTCAAGTTTGTGTTTTCCTGTGTATTGTATTAATTTACAAATTATTGAGAGACCCTATTTCAAGACATAAGCATTGGTGGCATATGTAAGACTGAATTATTTTCTTGACCTGTAAGAGGGAGAAATCAAGCACTGCAAAGGTTTAATAATAGTTTGTGCACAGACTAATTATATTTCTTTAATATATTGCTGAGAACTGTTTGAACAAATAATGCACTATTAAAAAATGATTAGTATATAATATTCCAGGAATGTCACTCTGTGTGTCACTGAAGCCTAAAATGTCTGGCTAGATAATGTAAAGTAGTGGAAGCAGCTACAAGCACAGTCGAGAGCTCTTTTGGTTCAGAATATCACCAGGTTGATCCATCACTGGATTTTGTGATCAGTTACCATTGTGACAAAGTTCCTCCTCTACCTTGATGGGTCCTGCGCTTATTGGCAGATTTACTCACCTCAGTGATCTTCCCCACAGTCTGGGTCAACTCCTCCTGTGTCTGATCAGGAGTTGGGAGGTTTGGGGGGAACCCAGGCCCGCCCTCTACTCTGGGTTCCAGCTCAGGGCCCTGTGGATTGCAGCTGTCTATAGTGCCTCTTGTAACAGCTACATGACAGCTACAGCTCCCTGGGCTGCTTCCCCATGGCCTCCTCCAAACACCTTCTTTATCCTCACCACAGGACCTTCCTCCTGGTGTCTGATAACGCTTGTACTTCTTAGTCCTCCAGCAGCACAGCCTCTCACTCTCAGCTCCTTGTGCCTCTTGCTCCCAGCTCCTCACACACACTTCCTCTACTCTGGCTCCCCCTCACCTGACTGGAGTGAGCTCCTTTTTAAACCCAGGTGCCCTGATTAGCCTGCCTTGATTGGCTGCAGGTGATCTAATCAGCCTGTCTGCCTTAACTGGTTCTAGCAGCCCCTGCTCTAGTGCAGCCCCTGCTCTGGTCACTCAGGGAACAGAAAACTACTCATCCAGTGACCAGTATATTTGCCCTCTACCAGACTCCTGTACCCCACTGGCCTAGGTCTGTCACACCATCCAATTTTTAACTTCTCAGCCATTTTCTCTTTTTTACACACACGCTCCTCTATGCCTGTGCAGTTGCATGAGCTTTCAGCTGCTAGTTCCTGATCGTGTGTGTGATAGGTATAAGAAATGACAGTAACTGTTCAACCGTTTCCTTTGTAGCAACATTGTTGATGCTCAGAATTACCGCCTTATTGAGGACCTGTTCAGGATTAACATGTCAGAGAAGAAAAGATGCAGGAGAATTCTTGAGCAGGTATTAGAAGATGTTCACTGATATTGTGTTATTTCCATCCATATGGTCACTGCAGGATCAGGGCCCATATAATTAATAGCTAATGGAAACTGTTGGTTGACCATCTGAAGGAAGTGAGTCTGTGAAGGAGGAGAGCAAATAACACTGGTCTACAATTTTTGAGAAGTCATCTGCTTCAGAGATATGATGTGCTATTTATTATGTATTTTGATGTGCTGAATTCAAATATGCCAATTAAAACAACTGATTGGCTACTGTTTCTAAGATATTTAAGTTTTTACATTTTATGTCTATGTATATTGTGTAGATAGAAGAGTTTTAATCATAAATTGTAAACCTAGGTCTTTTCATGTGTTTATGGTTGCTTTACATGATAATATTTTACCTGTCTTGTTTATGTAACACTTTAAAAATCAGCAAAAGGGTTATATAAATAAAATGTATTATGAAACAAAAGGCAAAAAACTATTATGTACATAGTTTAGTCCTATTCAGTGTCTACTCAGCGCTTCTTGGCTTGTCTCTTGTATTCATTAAATGGAGCATCTCTTGTCACTGTCCAGCAATAGTCTGCAAGCATTGATGCGCTCCATTTGCCCTGATAGCCTACCAGGAGATTCCACTGCTGTAGTCTGGATCCCAACAGCTCTGCCTTACTCTTGGGTAGTTCCAAATCCCTGACAAGGTCATTCAGTTCACCTTGTGTTATGAGGTGTGGTTCAGAGGAGGAGGATGGGAGAAAATGTGGGTCCTGTGACATTGATGGTTCAGGACCAGAAGTTTCATCCTCTTCCTCTTCCTCATCTGACTCAAGTGAGAATGATTCTGGTGCATCAGGAACCGGCAGTCCTTCTCTGTAGGGTACTGGGCGTATAGCTGATGGAATGTTTGGATAATGCACAGTCCACTTTTTCTTCTTTGACACACCTTTCCCAACTGGAGGCACCATGCAGAAGTAACAATTGCTGGTATGATCTGTTGGCTCTCTCCAAATCATTGGCACTGCAAAAGGCATAGATCCTTTTCCTGTTCAACCACTGGCCAAGATTTATTGCACAAGTGTTGCAGCATATGTGTGGGGCCCACCTCTTGTCCTGATCTCCAGTTTTGCAGCCAAAATAAAGGTGATAGGCTTTCTTAACCATAGTGGTTAGACTGCGCTTTTATGATGCAAAAGTCACTTCACCACAAACATAGCAGAAGTTATCTGCACTCTTCGCACAAGTACGAGGCTTCTCTGCTCACTTTGGCTAAACAGAAATGTGTCCCTTTGCAAAATCAAACACTGACAAGAGAGCGGGACACTGTATGATTTCTAGAGCTGATATAGGGCAGTTTGTTCAGCAGAGTGATGTAAGCTTCCTTATGATTGCATCATCCATGACTTCTAGGAATAACATGATGCAATTCATATCATGTATGATGCAATACCAGCTTCAGATTGCATCATTTATTGTTCTGCCTAAAAAGCAAGTACTGTCCAAACCCAGTCATGGATTTATTCGTAGATCCAGTCATAGATGTATTTTAGTCATTTCTGGTTTAAATTGAGATCCCTTCCCTTTATAACTCACTTATCCTCCGCCATTCCCAAGTCAAGGGTCGTATATACTGACTCAGTAGCACCACTTGAAAACTAGAGCCAATCAACAATTTTAAGCATCATTTTCGTTCTCAGTGACCCAGAATTAGTAAAGTTGGACTACATTTATTTCAGAAGCATTTTGGCTGTAGAGCAGTGTAATTGGTGGTTGTACAAGAAGAGGAAGACTTTTTCACACAAGGGCTGTGTAGGAAAAAAGCCATGATAATGTGAGAGATGACTAGGGTCACAGTCCTACTTTCTTTAAAGTCATTCTGAGTCCTTGACTTCACTAGGAGCAGAATTGGGCCCAAAGGAGCCATCAAAACAAGGTGGGACTGGATAGAGCATATAGCATGCAGTGAATAGGGGAGGGGTAGATGGAAGGAAGAACTAACATGCAGAGTAAACAAAGCTATGGAGGGCTTTGAATCTGGATTTTGATGTAGATATATTCATTATTAATGAAAGCTGAATATCACAATTCGTATCATTTTAAAAGTGCTGAATTTCAGACACTGAATAATGCAATACTCTCTGAATTTGTAGAGTTTTAATGCTACTTTCTTTGGTTATGTTGCAGGCTTCCAAAGGAGGTTGTAAAGCCCCTCATGCTATGATATCTTCCTGTGGCATGATTCCTGGAAACCCTTATCCCAAGGGGAAACCAAGCCGGATAAATGGAATTTTCCCAGTATGTGAAGTCTACTTATGTTCTTCAAAAGTGCTTTTCATTTAGGATGTACTGTAGTGTACCTGAACTGCTGTTCATTCTAATGAAAGGAGGACAACTTGGCATGAGTGGAATTAAAAGCAATAACTTTGTCATATATTGCCCAGTAACCATTCATAGTGAATAATTAAAAAACTCAGATTTCTTTCCTTCAGAGTTCTATGTACGACATCCTTTTATACAAGAAATAAATAGGAAAACTTGTGCCACAAACATGCTGTACAGAATCATGGAAACTAAAGGTGTAAAAGGCTTATTAGTAGAGTGATTAACTTTTTAACATAATATGGGATTGGTCTCTACAATACGTATACTAGTCTTAGTTCTGTTTTAAATGTCCTATGCTAAATGTTGTCTGTGAACTCCTTATATCTTGTCTTTCTGGTGGTGAGGACCCCAGAATTGAATGCAGAATTCCAGGTGTAGCAAAAACTGTGACTATTTAATATACTTCTACATACAAAACCCCAGTATTATAATGCAGTCTAATTCGAACTTTCTTAATTGTGATGCAACAAATCCAGAACACAGTTCTGTATTTTGGAATGTGTGATTAATTGAGACTATCAGAATAGCTGTGAATTTGAATATTATTCAGAATAAGACTAAGGTGAAAATCTTTATCTCTGCTTTCTCCTATTTATTTCTAAATAAAATGCTTAATAACCGATGGGTTTTATGTCTTAGGGAACGCCTGTCAAAAAGGAGACTGAAGAATATACTAATGAAGGGAAGGGAATTGCAGCCCGTATACTTGGGCCGTCCAAACCAGTACGTCTTAAGCCTTATGATTTTTTTTCCTCATGAAATGCTATCATATCACTAGAAAATAAAAAGACTGGAAGAAGATATGAGGAAGCTGCATCTCTACTTTCTTGTCATTAAGTATTGATGCCTTTACTTAAGCTTCTTAACTGTAATAAGAATGCTATACAGTGTTCCAGTATTTCTATAATTTTATTAATTATAAAGAAATAAATTCTTCAGGGGCTTCCATTCACTACAATGTACTTGCATTCTAGGACACAATATCAACTAGGCTAGTAAGGAAAACCAAGCTGGTTCCCATAGTTCCTTCATGACTTAGTCTAGAAGTTTTAACAGCCATTCTGGCTTTGCTTCATGAGCTGTGAGGCTTTTCCACATCAAAATCTAATACACAACTCCTGAAATAAGGTGCTTTATGAGGAAATTTTATTCTGTGGCAACACATCTAAATTTCTGATTTAAAAATAAAACTTGTTTAAAAAAAATAGCAAAGTACTGAATCTGATGTTTTCAGTGTGAGTCGAGAATTATTGCAGAAATGTATGACTAGAACTTCTGTTTCCACGTGTTTCCCAATCTAGTGGCTGTATTTTTAATTTTATTTATTTTAAGGACTGGATAATTTTATGGCCATAGTTTACATTTGTGGTTGTGCAAATTAAGAGAAGGGAAATAGAATCCAGTGCTTCAAGGCATGAAAGTTGCATGGATAAGCAAAGACTTTCCTTTTTTCCTCTCCTATTGCTATGTTACACAAGTATGTTGTTACAACACAGTATTTCACCTTCTTTAGAAGCATTCAAGTATTGACAGCTTTAGAGACAGGGTAGCAAACATAATGAGTCAGCAATGTGATTTGATACAGCAAATTCTCTTTCCCAGGATAAGTAACAATGACCTGTACAGTATCTAAGCATCTAAATGCTATATTTTTTTGGAGGAGAAACATTACTTAATGCTTTTTCACTTTTTTTTAATGTAGGCCCCAGCAACGTACAACCCACACAAACCTGTTCCATACCCCATCCCACCATGCCGGCCACATGCAACTATTGCACCAAGTAAGGCTTCTTTATGCTTTAGCTTGATCCTATTATTTGATCTGTTTTCTTTTTAAAAAGTTCTAGTGTGGTGATACGTTTCTGACCATAGTTACCTTTTTAGTTGACTGTGCTCCCTATATGTAATCTGGGTCCTAGCTCTAACTTCTCCTGTTATCACTGTAGAGCCAATATGATGAGTGTATTGGCTTCTTTTCCGGCTTTTGCATCATTCAGAGAACTGTCAATGCCGTTCTGATCATAGAATCTCTTATTACTGGAGATGGCATGCATTTCAGAAAAGATGAGGATGATAACTATGAGGTTCTTAGAATTCAATTGAATATAAATATTTGACTTCTGTATCATAAAAGCCAATACAGAGTTTGTTATTGGGAAACTGGATGTGTTATTTGAATCTGGCCATGAAAAAGATATGCTGTCCCTTTTAGGGTACGTTTGCAAAGCTAGTGCAAAGCCAACGGATTTGGGCTCATGCTACCCCATTCAGTATAGCTATGTAGACTGCTTTTAAATTGCAGCTTGGGCTAGAACTTGGGCTCTGAAGCCCGCTTCCTTCTCTGGGCTTCAGAGCATGAGCTCCAGCCTGAGCCACAATATCTACAAGCTATTTGTAGTGTGGTAGCACAAGCCCTGTGAGTCTGAGTCTGTCACCCTGGTTTCAGAGGCTTGCTGCCCCAGGCTGTGTAGATGTGTCCTTAAAGGCAAAGACCACATCGTCAAGCAGAAGTGAGTTTATTTCAGTTGCTTTAAGCTCCTTTCATCAAATGCTCCACTGCATTAAGAAACTGCATTGTAATTAGTTAGTAAATAAAGTGATCTGAGCCTTGCTTCACTTGACTATTTTTAAGCCATGAGCAAAACTTATGTGTAAGGTATTTTGGTATATATCAGTGGGGAGTGTTTGTCCCCTTGTTATACCAATATAATAAAAACCAGCAGGATCTTATTAAGAGGGATAAGGCAAAGATGCCACATTTATTGTAAATATAATAATAAAGCAAAAGGCAAAAGTAAACAATGTTGTTTGACTAATTCCTATTACTACTTATTTCTTATACATACATACATACATATAATATGTATGTATTTCATTCACACGATCATTCATTCAAGTTCTGTATAGGTGTTATAGTTACCAGCCTAGAAGTTGCTCATGGCAAGTTACTGGTCAGGTATGGAGCCAAGTCTGTGTCAGATGCACCTGATGCTCCTGGATGCTGGCAGCAGAACCAGAGACTCAAAGTCCTCAGTCTTTGGAGTTCATTCTTATAGGAATTAATTCCTATGTTAGTCTATGGGAGCTGTTTCATCCTGCTGTTGCTGACTCAATCAGCAGATGGCACATTCCTGGTGGCATTACACTGTCCAAAGTTTGTTTTCTTTCATCCTTACAGATGATGGAGTGGATCCCAGTTTACCCTCCGGGGGTTGTCTGGTGGTCCTCTTGACACATTCTTCGGCCAATGGATACTCCCTTTCTAGGCTGGCACCTCCCTAACCATTCATGCACATCAAGCATTCATCAACATACATTCCATATCTTAAACATATTTTAATTTACTATCTTCACCACTTTCGGGGTGTGTGTTAATTCATATGAGACTCCTGGCCCTGTAATCACAGAGGATGGGGGTCTGTTTGTTTACATTGTATCAATTACAGCTTAAGGATGGCATAGTGTTTACATCAAGAACAAAGTCAATTAACTTGTTTGTAAGTTTTACATAGTAATATAGTATCTTTCACAAGACAGGCACAATCAATGTTTTCTGCAGATAGGAGCTTACAAATTTTAACAGAAGAACTAAAAGATTTTTGTGCTTGGTGAAACTGTGGGGGGGGGGTCACTGTCACTTGGGGGAATCACTGTTAGTACCTTCTTTAATATCCCTACACCCTCAGTGAATGTAAACTGCTCCTTAGATTTTTGCCATAAACAGTCATGCAAGGAGTTTTAATACCTGTATCATGAATGAAAAGTGTGCATATCGGCAGTTACTTGATGTGCAAAAGCTCCTTTTCCTGTTTTTAGTGGTGTTGATAGTGCTGTCTGTATCTTATATATGTGAATTTGCGTGTATGCTTTTCACACTCTTTGTGGGGGTGTGGATACATATTTTTATATAAGCTCTCATGTCCCTCTTCACTGCAGTAACTAAGCGCTAAAACAGTACAACAGCGTGTGTTAGTTACTATACATTAGAGGAAAATAAGGAAGCTATTTTTATGATAGGAAACATTTACTATACCTAATCTTTCAAAATCACCTGCTATTCCAGTTTAGTACCTTATCATTTAAAGAGATGTTGAAGGATGATGGTTCCAAAGTGTGACATTTACCTAGAAAGGACTCTCTTATGTAAATCTCCGTGCTGTGTTGGTGGGTTTTTTATTATCAACCCTCCAGAAACAAGGTTTGTCACAGCCTTGGGGTGGGAGTTGTTAGGGTGGGAACAACAACAATAAATACTGTGACCCACATATGCGTTTCGTATCACTTCCTTTCTCCCATCTCTTTTCTTGTAAGACAGCATGGATTGCTTCAGAGAGAAAGAAATCCATTTATCTCAGTCTTCCGTTGACACTGTCTTATGAGCCATCAGAGAGCTGCCCTAACTAAAACTTACATTGGAACACATGCTTCTCATCCTATGCAGCCTGGAGGGTTAAGTGGCTTTGCTTTAACTAATAAGGGAACATTTTAGAGCCTTGAAAGTATCCTTTTAACAGAATAATACTGACTAGTCGACTCTTAAATCATCTGTTTGTATTTATTGACTTTTGTTTGATGCATATGTGTGGTGTTTGGGGTTTTTTTAGGTGCTTACAACAATGCCGGTCTAGTTCCAATGGCCAGTGTCCTAGCACCAAGCTTACCTGCTCCTCCACCATATACCACTAATCAAGTGGGATCAGGTAAAGCATATTTGTCTGTATAAATGTTGGCATAAACAAATGTTTTTAAATGTGAGTATGGATAACTTATTTCTGAACTTGTTCTGTCCTTAAATAACTGTTGTTCTCTACATAGAAAACGAAGACCTTTCCAATCAGGCAAAACCTTCCCAAAATCAAGGTAAAGTGCAGCTCTTCAGGGAAAATCTGCTATATTTTGACGCAATTTAATGCATTCCTTTCAGAAAGTTGTAAATTATTTTTAAACCTCAAGATTTTTAATTTAATCTGAATGAACATTCATATTTTGTATTTTTAATTGTGTGCATATTTGTCCAGATAATATAGCAAACAACTAAGGCAAAATACTCTTAGAAATGCAGTGCACGGAAATTCATTATTAGCAACTGTTTTTCAGTTGCTGAAAAAATTGCTTTTTACCTAATCTGGGGCCTGGTCAAGTAGGATTTTTGTGTATGTAAGTAACAGTGGGAGATTTGAATGCACAACCACCAAATTTTGCTGATTGCACAATATGTTCACAGCTTGTAACTTGTTTAAATCCAGTGTGTGGGGAAGGTTTTATTGTTGCTACTTGTGCCATTCCTTTTATGTGGGAGAAACTAAAAACAAAATAACTTGAACTTTTTTTCAAGCTGAATTTGTCGTCTGTTATGCACACAAGCAAGTAACCAAAACAAAGTAAAATGGGCAAGTTAAAGGAGCTAACATTAAAAATTCCAGGAGAATGTTCTCTGTCTGTTTTGTCTCCATCCTCTGTGCCCAGACGTAGTTGCTCAGGAATTTTGCTACTTAAAGACATGCTTAGTTATACGCTTACGACAGATACACAGGTAAATCAATACAATTAAAAGGACAACATCCTCATTGAAAATCAGAATACCAACAACAATCCTTGACTATCTTGAACCTAAATTTCTCTAATACCAACTTTAATGGGTCAGAGCCAAGAACTGTGATCATTAGTTTAATTCTAGGGTTGTCGATTAATTGCAGTTAACTCACATAATTAACTAAAAAATAATAATAATAATTGCGATTAAAAAAAATTAATCTTATTGTTAAATAGAATACCAATTGAAATTTATTAAATATTTTGGATGTTCTACATTTTCATATACTGTATTCTGTATTGTAATTGACATCAAAGTGTATATTATTTTTTATTACAAATATTTGCACTGTAAAAATGACAAACAAAATAAATAATATTTTTGAATTCACTTCATACACCTACCATAGTGCAATCTTTGTCTTGAAAGTGCAACTTACAAATGTACATTTTTATTTTTTTTTGGTTACATAACTGCATTCAAAAACAAAACATTGTAAAACTTCAGAGCCTACAAGTCCACTCAGTCCTACTTCTTGTTCAGCCAATCGCTAAGACAAACAAGTTTGTTTACATTTACAAGAGATAATGCTGCCCTCGTCTTATTTACAGTGTCACCAGAAAGTGAGAACAGGCATTTGCATGACACTTTTGTAGTCGGCATTGCAATTTATTTCCTTGCCAGATATGCTAAACGTTCGTATGCCCCTTCATGCTTCGACCACCATTCCGGAGGACATGCTTCCATGCTGATGACGCTTGTTAAAAAAAGAATGCGTTAATTAAATTTGTGACTGAACTCCTTGGGGGAGAATTATATGACCTCTGCTCTGTTTTACCTGCATTTTGCCATATATTTCATGTTATAGCCATTTTGGATGATGACCCAACACACGTTCATTTTAAGAACATTTTCACTGCAAATTTGACAAAATGCGAAGAAGGTACCAATGTGAGATTTCTAAAGATAGCTACAGCACTCGACCCAAGGTTTAAGAATCTGAAGAACCTTCCAAAATCTGAGAGGGACGAGGTGTGGAGCATGGTTTCAGAAGTCTTAAAAGACCAACACTCCAATGTGGAAACTATAGAACCTGAACCACCAAAAAAGAAAACCAACCTTCTGCGCCCTGCTTTGGATTGTTATTGAGCAGAACCCGTCATCAGCATGGACACATGTCCTCTAGAATGGTGGTTCAAGCATGAAGGGACATATGAATCTTTAGTGCATCTGGCATGTAAATATCTTGCGACACCAGCTACAACAGTGCCATGAGAACGCCTGTTCTCACTTTCATGTGACATTGTAAACAAGAAGTGGGCAGCATTATTTCCTGCAAATGTAAACAAACTTGTTTGTCAGAGCGATTGCCTGAACAAGAAGTAGGACTGAGTGGACTTGCAGGCTCTAAACTTTTACATTGTTTTATTTTTGAATGCGGTTTTTTTGTACATAATTCTACATTTGTAAGTTCAACTCTCATGATAAAGAGATTGCATTACAGTACTTGTATTAGGTAAATTGAAAAATAGTATTTTTGATTTTACAGTGCAAATACGTCTAATCAAAAACAAATATAAAGTGACCTCTGTACACTTTGTATTCTGTGTTGTAATTGAAATCAATATATTTGCAAATGTAGAAAACATCCAAAAATATTTAAATAAGTGGTGTTCTATTATTGTTTAACAGTGCAATTAGTCACGATTAATTTTTTTAATTGCTTGACAGCCCTAGTTAATTCTTCAATTTGGAGTTCAGGATGAGGTTGTGGAAAGAGAGTCCAGGACATGGGGCATAGATCTTGGTTTTGTAGAAAAGGACGGAAGTGAACCTTTTTCATTTTGTTTGCAAATATCTAAGATGTTTAAGTTTCAGAATATTAATAGTATTTGCCTGTATCAATTTAAACAGTATCCGAAGATCTTGAGGCTGAGTTTTCAGTGGTGGAAAACTTAAGGTTTTAAAGGGGGGAGAGGTAAATTTAGGATATAACATGGAGTTAAAGAAGCAGTGAGTTTTGCCCCCTTGGTCAGTGTTCTGTTGATGGTTAAACAGAAAATGTTCATTTCTAAACAAAATATAAATGTTGGTTTTTAAGGGAAACGACCAGTGATTATAACATGCCTTATTTCTAATCCACAATGGAGCAAGGAAATTGTGTTTAAAAGTAATGGGAACAAAGAACATGATAGCATTTATAGGGAGAGCAAGGTGTTATAAAAATGCTATAGAAGTGACTAGAATTAAAGAGCTCAATCCCTATGTCGTATTTACATAGCACTCCAAATTGGTTAAAACACAGTTTAGCACAAATTTTGGGGTGTTGAGGTCATATAGTTCTTACTCATGAAAATGCCCACATTGAAGGTGATGGGGCTACTCACATTTAGTAAGAGTTTCAAGATCCATAATGAGCTCTGAGACACCAGCTTTCAGACATAGATTTAGTGTCCTCTCTCCCATTTAATCTGGTCGTGTGCCTTCCTGCTTTCCTCCAGAAAGCGTCCCTCTTTATTTTACTTTGTAGGGTTGATATAAACTGAAATTCTTGGTGTTAGCTGTAGTGCATTGGTACTTGCAGTTGGGACATTTGATCCCTAGTTGGAACAAACTGTTTCTTAGAGACTTTGTTTTTATGGGCAGGTTTCATTATTAGCTAGTACACCTGTAGCACACGTGAATCTCGTAATGCACTTCCTCTACTGTCTAGATTGTGATATACAGAATCAGAACCAGTGAAAGAATTAAATCTACCTACCAATAAAATAAAAACTAATCTTCTCCTAAAATTATGTACTCTGCAGTTGTGGACTGGATTCCAACAAACCTCTGTAAAATCCTGGCATTCTGCCTGTTCTAGAATTAGCGTAAACCTTCATATAGAGCTCATGTGGTGAGCAAAATGGTACCAGTGCAGAATGCTCATCTTATTATGGGTGCTGCTAGCTGTTAGGGACAGGAATTAGTGGTTTACCTGTCTTACATAGAGAGATCTCTGGGAGCATGTTTGAAGATCTAAACTCTCTCCTGCACTAGCCCATGAAGAAGTTGTAAATGCTATAGAGTGTTTAGACATAATTGCTAGTGCATGTAATAGAGAACCGTTGAAGGGAGACACATAGAAACATGTAGTCTACTTACTGTATACTGCTGGGCATGTATCACCTATGTAGATACCTCTCTATTTTATCTTCATAGCCTTCCATGTAGATTGTGTATATACAAACATATGTTAGTTACTGCTTGTGTATCATATTTTATAATTATATAAGATGCATTTGTGTTTAATTGAAACATTTCTGTCGGTTTCAAGTATTCTTACCAGTTTTGTTTCTTTGCAGCTTTTTCTGCACAAGCGAATCAGCTCTTTACTCCTCATGGTTCTAATCCTTCAACACCTGCTGCTACTCCAGTTGCTACCCCATCCCCTGTCAAGGCGATAAGCCATCCATTAGCATCTGCCACTGCAGTCATCCCTGGGATGAGCATGTCTACCCCTGTGCTTCCTGTTTTCCCAGGGCAGGTCTCCTCTTCCATCCATACATCTCAGCCCTCAGTCCCAACCCCATCTGTCATCAAATCCCTTTCATTGCCTGGTGTTCCTGTCACATCTGTTCATAGTACAACCTCCATCCCTGTTCCTGCAGTTTTCTCTGGACTGGCTTCTATCCCTGCTGCTACGCCAGCTCCACAAGCTTCTTCCACACCATGTGCCGCACCTGCCTCTAATGAAGCTTTTGCATCTGCTTCTGCACCATTTGCTGGCCTTCCTTTTTCTGCAACCTCTTCAATTGCTTCAGTTAATAATCCTGCTCCATTGTCATCCGTTTTTGCTGGCCTCCCTTTGTCCTTGACCCCCACTCCTCAAGGGATATCTAGTCCCATTCCCTCTGCAATTGCTAGCTCTCCTGCCACTAGCATCTCTGGCCCACTTAGCTTGCCTAATCCAATTCTGTCGGTCTTAAAGGGATTTCTGACATCAAATGATACCTCATTAATCAGTGCTTTACCTTCTGCTGTGACAAGTGAGCTTGCCTCTTTATCTGCTCTTGCTAATCAAAGCTCTGAGCCTCCTGCCTCCTCTGTAAACAAATGTTATACTCCATCTGCCACACCTACACCTCAACGTTCTTCCACACCAGGACTGGCCATTTTCCCGGGTCTTCCATCTCCCTCTGTAGCCAATCCTAGTTCCACTCCCCCGGCATTGCCAACTCAGTCACCATTAACCACTTCACAATCTGTTATACCAGTCAGCTGTGGTGCCTCTGTTGCGCTTTTGCATGGTGAGAGCCCTACTAATCCTGAGCATCAGATTTCATCAGCCCCAGCTGCCACAAGTATTCCAGTTCTGGTCAAAACTGAACCCATGAGCCCTACTCTCTCAGCCTTCAAAGGCCCTACTCATTCAGCTGGCCCGTCTCATGGCACATTAGGATTGTCAGCACTTGGGCGTGCATATACCTCTGCAACTTCAGTGCCAGTCAGTTTACCTAGTTCCCTTAATCCAGCATTATCAGGTCTCTCCTCTTTGAGTGCTCCCTTAAACAGCTCCACTTCTCTTGCCTCCATTTCCCTTGCCGCACATGCTTCCTCTGCTCCAGCTGCCCCAGTATTTAATGGACTTCCTCCCTTCACGTCTCTGACCAGTAACTTTGCTTTTACTGGTAACTCAGCACTTACACCACCAGTCACTGTCCCAGGGTCTTTGTTAGCCACTCCATCTACAACTGCTTCATCTGTGTCTGCTTCTCATGTGAATTCTACAGCAGCTGTTCTCTCAGGACTCACTGCTTCAGCAACAGTCTCTGCTCCACCCTTTCCGCTTAACTTGTCCAGTGCCGTCCCCTCCCTATTTTCTGTCACCCAGGGGCCTCTGGGATCATCAAACCCATCCTTCCCTGGTTTCCCTGTCTCTAACACACCCACTGTCACTCCAGCTCTCCCTTCTTTCCCTGGACTCCAGGCATCTTCTACAGTAGCAGCAGTTGCACCGCTGCCGGCAGCTGCCACAGCCCCATCTCCGGCTCCGGTCCTGCCAGGGTTTGCCTCGGCCTTTAGCTCAAACTTCAACTCTGCACTTGTTGCACAGGCTGGGTATGTTTCTGTTTCTGAAGGAGGTTGAAAATCATTTCTTTCTCAGCAAAACATTTATTTACTTTAGACATAGATGGTATTTCCAGGCACAGTTATAAAGTACTTTAATATTTTAAATGGTTACTTCAGCAGCAGATTTTCATCTGTCTTTAGAATTTAAATGAGGAGGCAAGTCTATATTTTGCAGCTAGTGTACAGGATTCCAGTTTCTATAAGGTCCAATCCTGCAAGGTGATGAGTGTCCTCAGCTCCCTATTGAGGGTACTTGGCACCTCCTACAACATGCTAGGTTTTTGCAAGAATGGGTCTAAAATATGTATCAATGACATACTTAGGTAATAGCAGACAATATCCTAGCCTTTTCTGTGTCAGGAAAAACATCCAACATTACATTTTCACCTACAAAATATTCATGCACAAGCAGGTAACTGCACACAAGGTTCTGACTTGCATGCTCAAGTTGCATGTGTGTACCAGTGTCCTGGCGTGTACATGCGAACATTGTGTGGGTGGCAGCTTAGGTGTGCTGTTTGAGAAACTTAGTTAACTGAGGTTTAGAAACCCTGGTGCTCTTAGCAAGATAAGAAATCTAGGATAAAATATTGTTGAAAGTGTTCCTAATGACTGCCATGTCTTGATTATTTCAGCTTGACTTCTGGGCTGCAAACCCCAGGAAATACAGTTTTCCCTGGACTCTTGTCTCTTCCTGGTATCCCTGGATTTACCCAAAGTGCTGCACAGTCTTCCCTGCAGGAGTTGCAGCATAGTGCAGCAGCGCAATCAGCGCTTCTACAGGTAAGCTGCATATGTCTTGATATTTCACTGCCTTAAGGCCCACTGGAGCATTAATTGTTCAATATCAAATCTCCGCTTTTAGAAAGCACAGCTTACTTTAAAGAATTGGCTACAAGGCTGATGCAGTACAGTCTGATAATCCAACATCCAGTTGTCTGAAGATAGCTGTTGCTCTTGGGGACAGGACTATCAATGGCACTTCAGCTGACTTTCTCTAAAGGCTATGGATGTGTCAAATCCTTTCTTATGGGTGGCATTGTGAAAGTGGGGAGGAGGAAAGAAGGGGACAGATCTGACATGTAAAATTTGTAGTATCTTGATCTAGTGCACTGACCTGGGTTCTGTTCCTAACACTAATTTTGTGATTTTAGGCAAATCACGTAATCTATGCTTCATTAGTTTTTACAGATGGAGAAACTGTTTGCTTTGTAAAGTCTTTAAGATCTACAGATGGAAAATAAGGGAACAAAGAATTACCTGCAGGATTTTAAAATTATGCCCATATGTATTGTACTAATAGAAGACAGTGTTTGCATGCTTTGATCACTGAAATTACACCTCTACCTCAATATAATATGACCCGATATAACATGAATTCGGCTATAACACGGTAAAGCAGTGCTTCGGGGGGGCACAGGGCTGCATACTCCGGTGGATCAAAGCAAGTTTGATATAACGCAGTTTCACTTATAACACGGTAAGATTTTTTGGCTCCTGAGGACAGTGTTATATCGAGGTAGAGGTGTATAACTTAAATATAGATCATAGTTAAAAATACAATTAGGTTGTGAAGGAAGATTTAAGATTAGAAAATTAGTGAAACTCTTCTTAAAATCACAGTCTCAAATGAAGCCATCTGGAAAACCACCCCTCTTCTGTGAATCAGACTGCTTTCCTAGTGTTCTCTAGTGGCTGTAGCATAACCCTGAGTTACACCTAGAAAGGAACATAAAAGGCAATAAGAAGAGGCTTTATGAGTACATCAGGAGCAAGAGAAAGACAAAGGAAAGTGTAGGTTCTCTACTTAGCAGGCAAGAAGAGCTAATAATGGACAACATCAAGAAAGTTTAGATGTTTAATGCCTATTGTGCTTTATTCTTCACTAAAAACATAAATTGTGGCCAGATACATAACAAAATTAATATTTGCAACAAGGGGTAAGGAATGCAAGCCAAAATAGGGAAAGAGCAGGTTAAAGAGTATTTAGATACGTTGGATGTATTTAAATTGACAGAGCCTGATGAAATTTACCCTAAAGTAGTTAAGGAATTAGCTGAAACAATCTCAGAACCATTAATGATTATCTTTGAGAACACGTGAAGGATGGTTAAGACCTCAGAGGACTGGAGAAGTGCAAATCTAGTACCTTTCTTTAAAATGGGGAACAAAGAGGACCTGGGGAAATTATAGACCAGTCAACTGAACTTGGATACGTGGAAAGATACTGGAACAAATTATTAAACAATCGGTTTTTATAAGCAGGTAGAGGATAATAGGTTGTAAGGAATAGTCAGCATGGATTTGTCAAGAACATATTATTCCAAACCAACCTAATTTCCTTCTTTGACAGGGTTACTGGTCTAGTGGATGCGGGGAAGCTGTACACATGATATCTTAATTTTACTAAAGCTTTTCATACAGTCTCACGTCACATTCTCAGGATCAAACCAGGGAAATGCAGTCTAGGTGAAAGTACTGTAAGGTGGGGTCAAACCTGGGTGAAAGACTATACTCAAAGAAGTAGTTATCAATGATTTGCTTTCAAACTTGGAAGATGTATTGGGGGTGGGAGTCATAGGGGTCTGTCCTGGGTTGGGCACGAGTCAATATTTTCATTAATGAGTTGGATAATGGAATGGAGAGTGTGCTTATAAAAATGAAGTAGAAGTGGCAAGCACTTTGGAAGACAGCATTAGAATTCAAACTAAACGTGACATATTGTCTTGAAATCAAAAAGACAATAAAGACAAGTGCAAAGTACTACACTTAGGACAGAACAATCCAGTGCACAACTACAAAATGGGAAATAACTGGCTAAGCAGTAGTGCTGCAGAAAAGGATCTGGGGATTACAGTGGATCCTAAATTGAATATGAATCAACAATGTGATTCAGGTGCAAAAAGGGCTAATATCATTCTAGGGTGTATTACCAGGACTATCTTATGTCAGACACAGGAGGCAATTGTCCTGCTGTATTTGGCATTGATGAGGCCTTAGCTGGACTACTGTGTCCAGTTCGGGGTATCACACTTCAGGAGAGAGAGGGACAAATGGAAGAGAGCAACAAAAATGGTAAAAGGACCTGATTCCTGAGGAAAAGCTAAACCTCCCCCAACAAACTCTGTATATTAAGCCTTGAGAAAAGAAGACCAGGAGCGGGACCCGAAAAGTCTTCAAATTATGTTAAGGGCTGCCATAAAGAGGATGGGGCTCAATTGTTCTCCGTGTCTACTGAAGGTAGAAGAAATAATGGCTTAATCTGTAGCAAGGAAGATTGAGATTGAGATTTAGATTTGGGGGAGGGATAGCTCAGTGATTTGAGCATTGGTCCCCTAAACCCAGGGTTGTGAGTTCAATCCTTGAGGGGTTGCTAAAGAACTGCCTACACTTAGATATACTTCCTTCCCGTGTCCCTCCTCTGCAGCACACTCAACACGCTATTTTGAAACGTCTCTTGTTAAAAGTTCTGTACCATGAACAGGAATAGTTCTCTGCATGGCTTTTTGCTTTTTTAAAAGTTCTTTCCTAACCTGCTTGTTTTCTCTTTCTTGAAGGCACATTCAGCTTCAGCTCTAGAGAACTATCCAGCTCAGCCTGATGGTTTTACTAGCTATCCTTCTGCACCAGGAACACCATTTTCACTGCAGACAAGTCTACCCCAGAGTGGATGGCAATAAATATCATCCTTTTCTTGACAAGCAAGACATATTTGAAGACTGAAGTGGTGGCTTGACAAAGCCTGATCCTGTTGCCATTAAGTTGACAGCAAAATACACATTGACTTCAATGGGGACATGATCTGACCCAGAAATTGGGACAGAGAAGCAAGACAAGAGTGAAGAGCTTCTGGGAAACTGTTCTTGTGTCAGATTACAAACAAATCCATGATTACTCTTGCTTTTAAACAATTTGGGAGTGATCCTGTGATGTGCTGAATATCCTCAACTTCCTCTTTAGCTGGGGAGATGGGTGTTTGGTTCGTCATAGGACCAGGCCCTTTAAACACAGACTTCCTGTATAATTAGAACAATTGGCAGCCAAACGGTATGGGGAAAACGGTATTCTAAATAGTATGTGATATTTTTCACCCATCATTCTTTTCAAATTTGTATGGTATGTGTGGTAATGTAGAAAGAACATTTAGATTGAAATTAGACACTTAAAGCTGTAGACAATCTTTAGTGTAGATGCACATCTCTCATTACCATCAGTAAGAGTTATGTGCACAGATCAAGGTCCGTGGGATTTATTCTCTCCTTCATATGCATGAGTAACTCTTTATTAGTATCAGTAGTATGTCGAGGGGAGACTAGATCAGGTTCTTAAAATGCCATATGAAACATTGTGGACCTGCTGCTGAGCTGAATACTTCTCTATCTGAGTCAGAACAGAAGAAAGCCAGACAATGATGCTGTACGGTATTCTGGGATAGGAACTAGTTACTTTTAATTGAGTAAAGTTTAGCTAGTGAGGAACACTTTTTACAGAAATGCAAACAAGCCTTTCATTTTGCCTCCAGGATATGCTCTTTAACATCCCCCTACGATAGTGGAAGTAATTGTATTGCACATAGACTACCTATCCATCACTGTTTGCTGCAGGCTTTTGTGAATGTTTACAGTCATGGACCAAATTCTGCTCTCACAATGTATGTAACCAAAACTTGGTTATATTCCTTGGAGTAGCAAGTGTGTAAGTGAGTGGAGAATTTGGGCTATGGATTTTTAGCATTTTTCCTTGGAAGACATACATGATTTTAAAGGTAATTAACTGCATTGGCTAGGAATGGCATGACGCGGCATATGGAAAGGTCTTGCTTTGTAAGTAAAATGCAGTATGTGCACTCATAATAATTGTAGTACCTGTGGCAGTGTGTAACACATCATTGAATATCATCTCTTTAAGAAAAACTCTTGATCAAGTTCTAAAAGACAATAGAGATGATGATATGCAATCATGTGATTTTAAAATAAACTGTAGAAGATATACTGTAGAACAGTTCTGCACCTAGAGTTTTACTTTTTTAAAGATGGATTCTGCTGGAAGACATTGCTAATGTATTTTCTTTCAATGTGTGAACGAACTTTTTTAAAACATTAATGGGAATTCCTGTATTAGTTTTTAACACAATTTTTTAAAATAAGTTTACACTCGTGGCACTAAGGCTTTAGTGACTATTTACCTAGTAGTTTATAAAACACTTGAATAAACAATTTTTTACAAAAAAAAATTCCTAAAGTTTTATCTTAGATTAATCGAAATGAGAGATCCTATGGTATAATGTAGAACTTTGTGCTGAACATAATTTAGTTACTTAAAAACAAACAGTGCGATAATACGACAAATATCCTGCTGAGTATGTCTGAATCAGGCCAGCGTTTAAATACATTATTTGATTCTATAATACTTTAAACTGCATGTAACTCTCAACAGCAATAAGAGTGACACAGCTGTTTTCAAATATCTGAAATATAACGTATCAGTTTATGAAAATCTGTGAAAGCAAGACAGAACAGTTGCTGCTTACACGCTTTGATACTGAAGCTGGGAGAGGAGATGTCTCTTCAATGTTTTCTTCAGCTTGGGCCCTATTCTAGAGTGTGCTGAGCAGCGTCATTTTTCTTTGAGGTCATCTTGTGGGTTCAGCTGTCTTTTCCCAAAACTGTAATTCATTGCACAAGTATTACTGGCTAGCACTTGGTTAGTTTTCAGGAGGAGGAAGATAAGGTTTCGTGTTCTAATTCATATCTTGGAAGGTAAGCATTGTGTGCTCGTGAGGATAGATACTGTCAAACATAGAGCCTGCACCATTTTGAGAGTTAGGATATGTAATACATGTCCTGAAACATTAATGCAACTGGCCAAATTTGGATCTAGTGTAAGTGGGTGCGACGCCATTGAAGACTGTGCAGTTGCTGTACCTGTTTCCATCAAATCCAAATTTGGCCATGGTATATTATGTCATTGAGTTTGCCTGTAAAATCTCTTATCTTATAGTGCTTTACAACAAATATTAGGCATCAGATATGATACTTTCATACAAAGAAAATTTGAAAATTTGGCTGTGGTTTGGCTACAAAATATGTGATTCTGGCTACCCACTTCACTCCCCATGTAGGGAGACTCTTCCTGCCCAGCTGTATTCAAATGTGAACCACCTCAGTTAGTTCCATTTTCCAAAGATACAGCAAATATTTAAACTCTCTGGAGATGAATTCTATAAAGCACTAGAATATTTTGGTTCAGGCATCCAAGTGAAGGTCAAATATTGTCTTTTAGGCAAAGTAGCAGTTCACACCAGATGTGCAGGCTTTCCTTTAGGAGTTGATACAAGGAAAAGCCTATTTAAAAATTATCCAGAAGAGTCAATGTCGATTTGCTTCCCATACTCTTTCCCACATCAATTACTGATTTGTGAATATTTTACCACAGAGTACTGTAATCAGTATTAGATAAAGAACTTCAGTAACCTTGATTTTGTTAATCCAAGCAACAATGATCACCAGTACAATATATTTAGTTCCATGTTTAGTTCCGGAGCCCTGATGCCACTGGGGTAGCGGTGCAGGCCGAGGGATGTGCTGACCACCCTTCCCGCAGCCCCCACTGGCCTGGGATGGCGAACCACAGCCAGTGGGAGCTGCGATCGGCCGAATCTGTGGACGCGGTAGGTAAACAAACTGGCCTGGCCTGCCAGGGGCTTTCCCTGGTGGGCCATGTGCCAGAGGTTGCTGATCCCTGTAGACGTTGTCCTACAGTGCCTCTATGCTTTGTTCTCAATGTTCTGTAATACTTATAAGGGAAGAATGCTAGCATGTATGTTATTGGCATGTTGGGGCATCATTCAAACAGGGCATAGTTAAGATTGCCTTGCAGGAGTGGTGTGTACCTTTACCTTTGTATTTCCTGGTTTTCAGATGCTTAAACGTAACTAAAGCTGATATTCTGGAAAGGCACAATGCCCCATTAAGCAATCTTACAGTTGCATTAACAAAGGTTTTGGGCAATTAATTTCCTGGTTCTTTTAAAAATAATTTCTCAACACCTGCATGTTCCACAGCTCTGATCCCCCGCCTTCACTACCTCTCTCTTCTTGACAAGGTTAAACCAGCCATAGAAGGTACTGGAGGCATGTCAGGCTCTTCAGTGTCCCTGTGTCATTGCTATGTCTCCCATCTACATCCACAACTGCTCAGCTCTGACTGCCTCCTTCCCTCTCCATACTTTTCTGCACTGGGCTAACCTCCCCTTTTCCCCTAGATGGAGCAGCATTGGGGGAAAGGGACTTTTCCCCACTGCAGGAGGCAACATAGGGCAGGAGGAGAGTTCTGGGTCCCTTCCCCTAATCACGGAGCAGTGGATAGGAGGGATGCCTCTGAGCCACCTCCCAGGGCCTGGTAAGGTGTAGCCAAGATGCGGAACTGTTGAAGAGTTTATTGAGGAGAACATAGATGGCTCCATGTCGTTTCCTCCAAAAAGTACCTCACTGGTGGGGAAGGTGCCCAATTTCCCCTATCATAGCTCTGCTCTCTCAGCACTTCCTAGCTCCCCCACTAGTAAACACCCCCATCCTGATTACCCCTAATTTGACCACTAGCTCTACCCATGAGGCATAGTAAAGGTTAAGACCATGTGAGCCAACGTGGGTTTTAGCACATTTAGAATAATCATCTCTTAAACAGCAAGTGACTCTCATAACTGCTTCTCCACTCCAATACCCACCCAAGCAAAATAATGTTCATAGTTTATTTCATGCTTTTCGGGAGTTCCCACTATTAGCACCTTTAAAAATATGTAATGATTTCAGATGCGTTCTCCCAAAGAAACTGGGCAGGAAACTGTAAAACAAACTCAATCTCTGACTGCCCAAAGGGAAATACAGCAACACTCCTTCAGGGAAAAGAAAAATACCAGCTGCTTAGTCATCTTCCAAGGGACATATTTATGATCCCCATCAGTGTTTCTCAATAGGCAGCAGGGAGCAATTATTATTACTGTTATGTTTTAATAGGTTTTACGCAACTATCAACCATGTAAAAGACTGTGCAGATATTGTTTCTAATTAACAGCATTATTTTCAGTAAAATCAGAAAAAAATAGCATTTTCTGGGACACTGTTACTTGTGTGGTGTCTGCTTCAGGAACATGCAACGCAGGAAGCATGAACCTACTTTTCCACCACCACCCCCCTTCTGCCCTAAGCATGTGCTGCATGGCTTCTGCTGGCTGGGGTGGGAGGCAGATTTGATGCAGCTGTGCATGTGAGTGGATGATTTCCCATTTGAAAGGCCACCAGGTGGCAGCACAGAGAAGGGACTGAGGAGCAGTTAAATTGCCCAACTTTTGCCCCAAGTCAGCTAATGCCTTTCAAAAGTAGCCCAGTTGGTCACAGATTCCCAAGGCTGGCAACAGTCAGCTAGAGCTAAAGAGTCCAGCAGCTCAGGGTGTCACCCCGCCTCCCACTTCCTCCTCAAGGCCAGGCAGTGGGGTTAGAACCCCAGGAGGAGCAGAAGTGAAGATGGAGCTGTGTGGGTTGAACAGATGGGGGAAGCTGGAGGGCAGGGCCATCCCTAGCGGGTTGTAACGCCAACAGACCCCGGTCACGGGCAGGCGGGATTTAACTGGGGACCTCTGGAGCTTAGTACATGAGCCTCTACTGCAAGAGCTAAAAGCCAACTGGCTGCTAGTTAAGGCTGTAGAGCAGATGCATTTTATCTCTCTCTAAGTGGTCTCGGTGCCACTAGATGGGACAGAACACAAGACCGAGGAGGTGTGTGGGTAATATGGGGCCTGGGACACTGCCGGCCCAGGCCTGCCCCATTCGGCCCTTCCCCCAAACCTCCACCCCACCTCTTGCTGGCTTCTGACCCCTCCCCTGAGCAATGCTGGGAGCCAGCAGGGTGGGGTGAGGCAGGTGGGCTGAGGCCGGGTCACTTGCTGCTGCTGGCACCAGGCTGCCCACTAACTCACCAGACTGCCCTGGACCCCGTGTCTTGAAGTGTGCCCCCCCCCACACACACACCCAAAGCGCGGAGCCCAGGGCAGTTGCCGTGGGCCATTTTATGGACAGGACGGCTCTGCTGGAGGGACGGGATTAATTGCAGGTTTGGGAACAGGCATGTGGGGCGAGAGCTCCTGGTGCCGTGGCCAAAAGTACATTACACAATACATTTGGGAGTGTGGGCTCCACTAATTGGCCCACACAGGACGTGTATGCAGTGTAGTTGTAACCATATTGGTCCCGGGATATTAGCAAGACAAGGTGGGTGAGGTAATATCTTTTATCAGAAATTGGTCCAATAAAAACTATTACCTTATCGCACACAGGCTGGGCAGGAGACGTTAAACACTCAAAAGCCAGCCCAAACACCACACCATCACCTTTTTTATTTTAAATCTCCTGATTTTGTTTTGAGCCGCTTTCCTGAAGTTTTGGGGTTCTGACTGATAATTTTTGAGCTCTTGGGTTTGGCAATAGTGTCAGATATCATTCCCACCATTTGTCTTTTACTTTCAACTGGAGAACTGCTGGAAAACAACAACAAACAAATGATACTGTGATAGTTTGGGGAATCTATGTAAACTTATACATTCCAGTTTGATTTTATGAACTCTCTCTAGATGACTGTATTTTTCAGTGTGGAGCAGAACTGCAATGCCATGGTAGGAACAGACCATGACTGAATCTGAAACAAGGCCTTCCAGGTGCCCATCACCTTTGAATATCTTTCACCTATGAGACCAAGGAGTTTGCTAAAAAAGAGGGTGGGAATGGGAGGACAAGGTTAAAGCAAACTGGTTCTCCCAGTTTGTTTCCAGGGCTGTGATGAGTCTGTCAATGTGCAATTTATTAATTGTGTTTGCGATTATGATGTCTATATGATTAAGACCAGATGATTATCTTTGCTGTGGTCATGCCTCTTTTGCCTTGTGTTAAGGACCCTGGGCGAGGCACCTGCGTGTTTGCCTCTGACTAAACCATCACATCTGACCAGATCTTTCCTGAACAGAACGTGGGCATGCTGCATCCTAGGTGCAGTAGCCGGCTAGGGAGGACATTCATTCTTTATATGGCTTTAACAGCACAATGCATATGCTAACAAACTTTGTTAGCATATGCATTGTGCTGTTACATTGGTCAGGAGTCCTCAAAAGGGGAGGAGTGGGGAGGATCGGGGTTGGGGGTGAGACGGAAGGTATTTAAACAGTGTTTTTGATTCTGTTTCTCCCCATTGGTCTGAATTATCGATGACATTCTTACTGCATCACATCAAGTCCAAATAATTAGAGGAATGCCTTTGCTTGCACTGACCAGAGGATGTTTGGATTCCAATGTCAGCCCAGTTCTGCAGCCTGATAGGTATCAGGTGTTGTCACCAGTACACACAGAATTCTTCTTTGCAGCCAAACTAGTCTAACATGCATTTTGCTAACTGGAGCAGCAAAACAAAGAAAACAAATGCCTCATTTTCCAGCTTTGTGGGTGAGAGAACTAAGTAGTGAAGGTTATAACGTTGGACACTCACAGAATCATAGAATCTCAGGGTTGGAAGGGACCTCAGGAGGTCATCTAGTCGAACCCCCTGCTCAAAGTTAGACCAATCGCCAACTAAATAATCCCAGCCAGGTCTTTGTCAAGCCTGACCATAAAAACCTCTAAAGAAGGAGATTCCACCACCTCCCTAGGTAACCCATTCCAGTACTTCACTGCCCTCCTAATGAAAAAGTTTTTCCTAATAGCCAACCTAAACCTCCCCCACTGCAACTTGAGACCATTACTCCTTGTTCTGTCATCTGCTACCACTGAGAACAGTCTAGATCCATCCTCTTTGGAACCCCTTTTCAGGTAGTTGAAAGCAGCTATCAAATCCCCCCTCATTCTTCTCTTCTGCAGACTAAATAATCCCAGTTCCCTCAGACTCTCCACAGAAGTCATGTGCTCCAGTTCCCTAATCATTTTTGTTGCCCTCCACTGGCCTCTTTCCAATTTTTCCACATCCTCCTTGTAGTGTGGGGCCCAAAACTGGAGACAGTACTCCAGATGAGGCCTCACCAATGTCGAATAAAGGGGAACTATCACATCCCTCGATCTGCTGGCAATGCCCCTACTTATACAGGCCAAATTGCCGTTAGCCTTCTTGGCAACATGGGCACACTGTTGACTCATATCCAGCTTCACGTCCACTGTAACCCCTAGGTCCTTTTCTGCAGAACTGCTTCCTAGCCATTCGGTCGCCAGTCTGTAACAGTGAATGGGATTCTTCTGTCCTAAGTGCAGGACTCTGCACTTGTCCTTGTTGAACCTCATCAGGTTTCTTTTGGCCCAATCCTCTAATTTGCCTAGGTCCCTCTGTATCCTATCCCTATCCTCCAGCATATCTACCACTCCTCCCAGTTTAGTGTCATCTGCAAACTTGCTGAGGGTGCAGTCCATGCCATCCTCCAGCTCATTAATGAAGGTATTGAACAAAACCGGTTCCAGGACCAACCCTTGGGGCACTCCACTTGAAACCGGCTGCCAACTAGACATGGAGCCATTGATCGCTACCTGTTTAGCCCAACGATCTAACCAGCTTTCTATCCACCTTACAGTCCATTCATCCAGCCCATACTTCTTTAATTTGCCAGCAAGAATACTGTAGGAGACCGTATCAAAAGCTTTGCTAAAATCAAGGCATAACACATCCACTACTTTCCCCTCATCCACAGAGCCAGTTCTATCTTCTTAGAAGTAAATTGGGTTAGTCAGGAATGACTTGCCCTTGGTGAATCCATGCTGACTGTTTCTGATCACTTTCCTCTCCTCTAAGTGCTTCAGAATTGATTCCTTGAGGACCTGCTCCATGATTTTTCCAGGGACTGAGGTGAGGCTGACTGGCTTGTAGATCCCTGGATCCTCCTCCTTCCCTTTTTTAAAAATGAGCACCCCTGGACTTGGGTTCGTCCAGCTTTTCTAAATAGTCCTGAACCACTTCTTTCTCCACAGAGGGCTGATCGCCTCCTCCCCATGATGTGCTGCCCGGTGAGGTAGTCTGGGACGCTGACAACCTTAAACCAGTTGCCTCAGGAATCTGTCAAGAACTTTGCTGAAAATATATTCCTAATCTTAGCAACGGAGCTAAGACTTATCACACATCTGCCCACCTTTATTCAAATGACCCTCCTTCTGATCTGACAGCTCAGGCATTCTCAGTTTCATCTAGAACAATTTACAAACTTGAAACCTAGTTCTGTGAACCCTTAATCATTTGATCAATCTCATTGAAGATAGGGTGATCAGATGTCCCAATTTTATAGGGACACTTCCCATTTCGAGGGCTTTTTCTTATATAAACACCTATTACCCCTCGCCCCATCCTGATTTTTTACACTTGTGATCTGGTCACCCTAATTGATGACAATGTGACTCCTTCTATGGTAAGAGTTTCAGGAGTCTGTTCTGTTCCTATAAAGGAAGTTGACTACCCACTGAAATGCAATCATAGAATATCAGGCTTGGAAGGGACTGCAGGACGTCATCTAGTCCAACCCCCTGCTCAAGGCAGGACTAATTCCCAGACAGATTTTTGTCCCAGAGCCTGAAATAGTCCCCTCAAGGATTGAACTCACAACCCTGAGTTTAGCAGACCAATGCTCAAATCACTGAGCTATCCCTATTTGGGTACAATACCATCATGCAGTTTAGAATACAGTTCTATTTAAAATTTGTCTTTTAATAAGTTACACATATGCTGAAACGACACCTCACACAACTCCCATATTCCATATAAACAGACTGAAATACTACATATTTTTGGGGAAAGTGAGTAGTTAAGCATGTTGATGTTTATATATACAAACACCCATTTCATCACTGTACTGGAAAATATAGCTGAACTTAATTTTCTTGGAATTTGAAGAAAGTTTAACAGCCCCATTTGTTTTCTCTGTTAGTCAGTGTGAATCTGAAAAAATTACACGCCTTCTAAGAGAAAAGAATCAGTCCACACATAGTGAAAAAAAATTCTTTCCAACCGGTATTCAGAAGAGTGCTACAAGACATACATAACCTCATGAGCAGAGGGCAGAGGAGATGCCCTCCCGCATTATGGCCAGCAAAAATAATAATAATTAATAAAATCTCAGATAGGCAGAGGTTCACGGATTTGCAAACCTAAAAACCTGTGTTGTGCTTTAAACCACCTCAACACATACCAGGTTTATGAACATTAAAAAGTTAACTGCAAAAGAACACTGAAGCCCATTAACCAGAATGTGTGCCAGCCAGTATGGCCTCACTGACGAAAGGTGCAGTCACACCCGAATAGCTAAAATTAACCTTGCCCTTTTAAGCTAAACTGAATCATGTCACTGGCTTCATCTCTGTTGTTACATAACAGATAAAAAAACTCCAGTGAGGGATGGTGCTGGCACATAAGGTCTCAGGTACGTGGTGTGCTTTTTCAGAATCTCTTTTGGGAATAGTTATGTAGGTGAAATAGCTGGTACTTAAGTGTAAGCAGAGTCAGGATGAGTGCTACCCTGACATCTGGTGATGAATTGTAGAGAGTGTGGAAAGAATTTCAAGAATTTGCATTGGCATCCACTCCCCCACTTAGCATACCCCCATAGCAGCTTGGGATGGTGATTTTTAACAGCTCTGGGATCCCCAATTTCACTTGGGTGGTACTTGCTAAACATGGGACATGGGTTCCAAAACCCCATGAATTGAGAGAGGTTGGGGACTGGTGTGTGTACCTGATGGTATGGGCCCCTTTTGAGGGCCTGGAACACCAATTGCACATCCTCCTCTCTCCAATGTTAAAGAGTAGAGCTAATCTTTGATTCTATTAGGAGTCCATCTAGAGACTGCTGAGCTGAATTCATGTTGGGCCAATGGTGCACCAGCACCAGGGCTCCCCTACTAAGAGCTGAAATCACTGAAAGAGCTGAATTGAGATCATGGAGTGCTCTGTTAACTAGTGGGGGAGCCTGAAGACCTATTGTTAAGCGGCTGGCAGAGCAGAGCAGAGCAGTTTGTGGTGTGTTGGAGCAGGCCATGGCACAGTGAGCGGAGTGAAGCGGTTTGCAGGGACAGCTGGAGGAGCTGCACAGCTGGTGTGGTGGAGCTGGTCGTGGTGAAGGCTGCAGCAGAACTCCATGGAGAGGCGGAGCAGTTGGCCCTGGCCCACGTAAGGTGCCCCTTAACACCCTGTGTGGACTCCCCCCACTTTCCACCCAGGCTGGTTGGAGGTAAAACTCTGCAGATAAACTCTCGAATTCTGGGGTGGCACTGACCAGAGCCTTTTGGGTTGTTGGACTTTGGGGTGATTGGACTTAAGACCCTAAGGGGAAAAGGACATTGTCAAATGTACCTGGGGGTGAGTTTTTTTGTTTGTTTATGGTTTTTGTGTTATAATCCTGTTTGTGGTGTTTCTCCAGTGGGATGCCGCATTGTTTCCTTCCTTTATTAAAAAGATTTTGCTACACTTAGACTCTGTGCTTGTGAGAGGGGAAGTATTGCCTCCTAGAGGTGCCCAGGGGGGTGTGGTAAGTAAGTGTCCCAGGTCACTGGGTAGGGGCTTGAGCCGGTTATGCATTGTGTTATTGAAACGGAACCCCTAGATACTGAACCCGGCCCTTGTTGCTGCCAATTCAGAGGGGCAGAAGAGTTACATAAAATTATGCTATTTCTATGCATGTATATTCATCTTGGTATCTGAAGTTAAGCATATTAGCTATGTTTATTACATGTTTGCTCCGGTGGTAATGCCTAAAGATATTTAACCAGCACATGAAGGGACAAGTCAAATTGCATGGCCCATTAAGGAACACTTAACTCACAATGTCCCCTGGAAAATGCCTGTCTACGCTTAATAGACTTTTTGTGAATGTTCTAACTAAAATATAGGTGGGGGTGATGGACATGTAACTTGCCCATGCAACGCCAAACAACATCTTTCACAGTAAGAGCAGATTTCCCTTTACTTGGCACTTGGCAGAAGCTCTGGCCAGTTTCCTGCTCTGGCCTCTGGACTACGAAAATATATACTAATTGAGGCAATATAACCAAGGAACTGAGGACTTCTAAGGTAATCTGGAGCCTTCACCCTTCATATTTTCTTGAGCCTTTGCAGATGGACTTATGAGTTGGCTTTGGTACAGAGACTGTTCTAGCCTCATTGATTGCTGAGTTCTCCCTTGCAATGGACAAAGAGCAGATCTCTGCTGACTTTCTCACACGAGTCAGCAGCCTTTGATACCTGTGGTATCAGCAACATCACCCTGGCTTGAGAGGTTTTGTTCTTTCCTCTCCAAATGTCAAAGCCTGTTCCCATTGAACTCAGTAGCAAAATTCCTTTTGATCTCAACAGGAACGGGATTTGGTCCCAAGACATCAGAAAATGGGATTTTGATCAATTGCTTATCTGTCCAGAGAGAGTTCTCATGCCTGTTCTGCCAAGCGGCTTTTGATTGCCCCTTCTGTATGTCAGGCTGAGGAAATGAATTAAAATAATTTGGGCTGTAGTTCTATCAAGAGGTACATGGCGCACACAGTTCTATGCCTCTTCCATCAAACCCTGATGGCTCAGCATCTTTGCTTTCCTAGTGCCTGGAGGAGAGCAATACTTAGATAAAGGCAACCTGGCAGAAGCTTAGTTTGAACATAAGGGAGGCACTGATAGAGTGTTAAGGGAAAGCGGGATGATTGTCCTTCCTATCCTTCTTTCATTTAAGAAGCTTTCAATGTGGGGTACTGCTGGATCCTCAATAACACCTGGAAGTACAGGTGGCACCAGGGGCCCAAAGCATAATTTTACAGCTGCATCTGCTTAACAGATGCAGTTGTAAAATTTTAGACAGGTAAGGGGGGTATTGGAGGAGATGGGGAGAGCATGGGGGCACTGGGCTAGGAGCAGGGCAGGGAGGAGTCACATGGAGGGTCATATGGGGAGGTCACATGTCATCCTATGTGTCCCTCCCATGAGTGCAAAACCGGCAAGAAATGATTTCTACTTGCACCACTGCCTAGGTGAAAGCAGTTTTCTCCAGCTTGTCTGCAGAGAGCTAGGGTTTTAAGGAGTGGAAAATCCCGAGAAGAGACTAGAGACAGCTAAGCCAGAGCAGGGGTTTAAAAACACTGAGACTTGGTCTACACTAAGTTGACGTAAGGCAGCTTACATCGACCTAACTCTGTAAATGTCTACACTACAACGTTGCGCCTGCCAGTATAAGTTGCCCACTACACCAACCTAATAACTCCACCTCCTCAAGAGCCATAGTGCTTAGATCAATGTAGTTATGGTGATGCACAGGGCCACCCATAGCCACAGCCCCCCCCGTGGGGGGAGGCCTCTGTTGCGAGGGTGGGGGCTGGCTCCACAGTGGGGCAGGAGCAGGCTTGGGGGCAGGGGGGAAACCTCCCCACCAGCACATGCCGACAGCACCTAGCGGGTTGGGGCTAGGTCACTCCACCTCTTGCCGCCCGATGATTGCAGGGCAGGTCCGACTCCATGGGTGGAGGGAAGTGGAGTGACCCAGCCCCAGCCTGCTCTGCTCTGCTCTCCCAGGCCTTGGCTCCCAGCCTTGAGGCTTGGGGGCAGGGGGGAACCCCCTCCCTCCCCCAGAACTCACTGGCAGTGCAGCTGGGGCAGGGGAGGAGAGCGGGCTGGGGCCGGGTCGCTCCACTTACCGCCACCAGTGCGTGTAGGCCCGACCTCTGCTATAGTCCTCAGGGGAGTGGGAGCGGGAGTGGAAGCGGGGCTGTTGTGGAGCAGAGGCGGGGATGGGGCGGAGCAGGGACTGGAGCAGTATACAGCTGCATGTCACACCAGGAAATTTGGGGCACCAAATTTCCTGGTACCCTACGCAGCTGCGTGATTTGCGTATGTGTTCAGACAGCCCTGGTGACACAATGTCTGTGTAGACAGTGCATTACTTACATTGCCTTTTGGCCGTCAGCCCCGCACCACGCTCGCAGCTGGAGCTCCCATTGCCCTGGGGCGGGTGGGGGGGGGGGAAGGGGTTGCTCACAGTGAGATTCACACTGTCAGCCCCAGGGCGAGTGGGCTTCAGCTATGAGCATTGCATGGGGGGGCTTCAGCTGTGGAGGAGGGGTGCTCCAGTTATCAGTGTTAAGTTGGTGGAAGCACTCCTGATGAGGACATGCACCACCAACAGGGCGCGTAGTGTGGACATAAACCACTGCAGTATTTACTGTGGTGGCTGTATGCCACCCTAAATTAGGTCAGCTTAATGCTTCAGTAAAGGCTGAAGGCTGAGAAGTCACTTTTATAGGAACTCAAAGGGGGCAGGTTTCCTAAGCAGAGGGAACCTTTCTTATTGCCTGACCAGCTGTAGCTGAAGAGCACAGACTTCAGGGGTTACAGGGTCAGAGTCCCTGCTTTGGAGGAGAAGCCGTCCGCTGGAGGAGTGAGGTCCAACAAAGGGGACCTAGAGCCCTGAAATGACACTGAAACAAATCCCAAAGACTGTTCAAGCACTGAGGACTCATGCAGGGAACAGCATGTAGGTGTTTTGCATACATCTCTTGTGCCATATAGAGTGACTGGTTTTACAAACCTTTCTGCAAAAATCTGTGTCTGTTTGTTTCATTTGTCCCTGAAGAGATGAACTACAAACCGTGTGCTTCTGTGGAAAGGGTGTGCTTAGGCTACTGGGGAGACAGGGGGGCACACTGTTAGTCCTTTCAGAAGGGGCACCAGAGAAGCTGTGCCCAGGAAGTGTGCCAGAAAGGCTGGAGCCAGCCACTGTGACTGGGGCCTACTTGGGGAATCAAAGGGAGCTTAACTGCACATGGGTCCAAACCCATAGCCTGGTAAGCATCCAGCAGGGGGCATTTTGCCAGGGCTGTGACACACCTCTCACTAGGGCTTTGAAGATGGTGAGTGACTCATCTGACAGAAGGGGGATGAAACTTTATTTAAGGGCAGGCTCTGCCCCAGACACTCTCTTTCCCTCACAACCACATACACCAGCCAAACAATTGCCAGCAAGCAGAAGGACTGCTGGAGGAAGAGGGACCTACCTGCCTCACAGAGACTGGGCCGAAGCACGCACAGAAGGGGGTGAGCATAGACTTAGGGCAGAGGAACAGGGTATATGTGTTTGTTGTTTTTGATATCTCTTGTGCTAAGAGCGCTATTATTTGTGTTACCATAGCGCCTAGGAGTCCCAGGGCCCTTTTGTGCTAGGCACTGTACAAACACAGAAGCACAAGACAGGCCCTGCCCCATGGGGCTCATGATCTAGGTAAAGGGGTATGTGTAAGAAGTTCCTTTGCAAAGTCTGTGTATTCCTTGATTTATCTGTCACGTGTCCCCGAAGAGTTAAACTAAACCGTAGAGTGCCCAATGAGATGGAGTTCTGAGGGATGCATGTATAAACTGCTGGGGAGACTTGGAAGGTTGGTATTGGTTTAGGGGCTAGGGCAGCTGGCCTGTGGGATTCCATCCTCAAAGGAGGGGGCACCTCTGAAGTGTGCCTGAGAGCCCAGATCCAGAGATGGTGCCTGGATGCCGCTCAAACCCAGTGGGTGTGGAAGGCCTTGAGATCCAAAGGCTGGGTCCAATATAGCAGCCTGGTGCCCATCCACGGGGAGGACATGTAACAGATATTAGGCAAAATGTAATTAAATGTATTGGCAGCAATAGGGAAGCAATGAATATGGAGGGAGAAGTAAAGTGTGATGGAGAAGATAAGTCATAAAAATATAATTAATGCAACTAAGTGAGAGAGAGAGAGAAAATGGCTCATTGAATTAGCATACTATGAAATTTTGTCCTATGTCCTCCCCCCGCCCACACACTTTGTAAATGGTTTTGTCTTTATTTTCACACTCTAATTACAGCCAATTTGATGCAGTACTGAAGCAATGAGTTTCAGGACAAGGTAGCAAATATACATTGACCCATGTCATTCCTCAGCAATGTAAGGAGTTAAATGTTTAATAATAATTAATATTGTGAGGTGTCTCTCATAAGCTAACAAGACGAGAAGGAGGATTCACTATGCAATGAATGGCACCATTTTCAAAGCCATGGCAAAAAAGGAAAAGAAGTCAAAGTTGGATTGTAAACTCTCCAGGGCAGGGATTGTGGCCTCATTACACTGGATACAGTAAAGGTGCAGCTCAAGAAACAATCCCTGCCCTGGACAGTTTACAATCCAGCTTTGACTTCTTTTCCTTTTTTGCCATGGCTTTAAATATGGTGCCATTCATTGCTGATGTGTGTAGAAATCATGCTCAGAGACGATTCTGCAGGAAATTGCAGTGCTGGGCCAAATTCAGCCCTGGGGTAAAGTCATTGAAACCAGTGGAGTTACTCCAGAGAGGAACATGACCCATCAGACTTTGTTCTTTGTAAACATTCTTCCCTCACCTGGGTAACTAATCCCTTGAGGAATCACTCGCAGGTGAAGGCTTGTTCTTCTGCCACTCTGTTTTTCTTCTCAGCCACTTTAACAAACTGTGTGCCATTTCAGGGGGTGTCTTCATTACAGCTTGTGAGGTGATAAGGATTTCTCTAAAATGAGATGGATTCCGGGAGAGGCTCCCTTGGGAAAGAAAGTAAGGAGACTCTAGTTGGTAAGTATTCCTTCCATTCTTACTGCAAAATAACCCCAACAAATGTGTGTGTGTGTGTGTGTGTGTGAGAGAGAGAGAGAGAGAGAGAGACAGAGAGAAGTTAAGTGTGGGTCAAAGGCCTCAGAATGCTGGCCCTGGATTCCTCCATCTTCATGGACAACACTTCTGCTAGCTTCCCCACTGTCCTGCCAGTATGCCTCAATGCTTATGTGGGGACTGACCCATATAGGGGATAGGCTAATTCAGAGTCCATATCCATAAAATCCTTAGTATCTCTCCACTACCGTGATGGTACCAAATGGTGCCAATTATGCAGGTGGTTTTGTAATGAAGGCTCCTGAGAATTGAACTGAGACAACCAACTCATTTCGCCTAAGCCATCAAGCAACTGAACAAGTAACAGCTTTCAGTCAGTGGTCCAATATGGACTGGAACTATTTACCAGTTCCATTCTTTCTAGGTTTTTCACTGCACCCATTGTCAGAGTGTCTGAGCTCCTATAGGTAAAAGACTCCATATTCCATATGTATCACTGGAGCCATCCAACAGCCTCCTGTTTTTTTTTTAAATGGATACTAATTTTGTGTGATGATTATACGTTGGACAAGCAAGCTATGCTGCTAGCATTTTGGTTTTAGCAAGCAAGAGCAACATAATCCTTATGAAAAAGTCCTGTAGATTTTAATAAAGAATTATAAATGTTCTATAGGGTTTTAGACCATCTTATAGAATACTAGGATAGGGATATAATTCTCTATGCTAGTCTATAGGGATCAATAAACCTATATAAAGGGTAGTATTTTCTACTAAATCCTATAGGACTTCTCCATAAGGGAACATCTTTCTTTCTCTCCAAAACATGTGGCCTTATATTCACTTAGTTCTGTCTCTCACAAAGTGATGGTCAAAGCACCAATAGTGCTCAGCTCTGTACAAGATCCCAAAATAAAAATGGTCATGGTGCCAGAGGCCTGGCCCTTCAAAAGACAGACACAGAAGAGACTTCAGGCACTGGGAAACTCATAGGAGGAAATAACTTGGAAGATTTTTTTTTTATTTGTTACTGTTAACTCACTTTTGGAGGGCATCAGGTAGGGAAAGCTAGATCCACAAAGGGACATATGTATGGCCACACTGACATGCAATGCCTAACATTAAGGCAGCCTGCCATCCAATGGAATCCTCAGCCCTAAGTTAGGCTCCCTGTTCAATGCATGGGAAGAGTCTGACACCTAAGAATGAAATTCATGCAAGCTGAATGGGGAGCGCTCGAAGCTAGCCAGTAGGAAATGCTCAGGAGAGGAGAGTGGCCTAAGCCCTGGGCCTCAAAGGGACAGTCCTGGAGTTAGGCTCAGGTCAATCCTTTGTAGCAAGAAAAACACACAATGAGAGCACCTTCTTTCCATCCACCATGATAGCAAATAGCTCTGGGATTAGGGCTGTCTCCTGGGATGTGGGAGACTTGCTTTCAGATTCCTGCTCAACCGTGGGGAGTGGAATCTGGGTCTCCCATGTCCTAGGTGAATGTCCTAACCACTGGGCTGGCAAGTGATTTTTTTTCTAGCCTAATGAATATTTAGCTATTTACCCAAAGTGAAACAGCTTCAACAAGAAAGACCTAGGGAAACCCACATCAGAGTACCTAATACCCTAGTGGTTAGGGCACCCATGTGAGAGGTGGGAGCGCTGTATTCAAATCCTGCTTCTGCAGTAATCAGCCCAGGTGAGCGGTCTAACAGCCATCACCACACCTGACTTTTGTGTGAATCAGGCCTGCTCCAAGAACTCCTACCAGATCAGGCCCTGGCAAGATAGGGTGAGGGAACATCTAGTCTATGAATCGTACTAGGGCACTGAGCACCTTGGGGGTGTCAGGACAGAGAAGGCTTTGCATGCGCCCATCAGCAGAAACTTAGTCACCTAGGAAATGTTACCAGTAGGAATTTGGGAAATTAGGGCTCAGCTGAGTGAAACCTTTGTGGATCTCGGTAACATGTAAATGTTGGCCATAGGCACCTAAGTAAATCCCTTGGAAGATCTTGCCCAGAGTCTTTAGGAAGGATGTGAATGACAACAGTGGCAACATGGTGAACAGGGATGCATGCAGGATATTTTAAATCAGAGTAACTTTTGAGCTAGAGAGAAAAGCTCTGTTGAAACCTACAGCCTAGATGGGCATAAAAGGGGCAGAGGGAGAGGGGATGATGGCATTGTTGGAGGTGGGGAGGATGATGAAGGCCAAGAGGTACAATATGCCTGTTTTCAGCATCTGTAAAATTCTTCTGTGATTAAAACATGGCCCTGCTTCTTGAGCAATCTTTCACACTTGGAGCTGACAGTGAACCAATGTTGATACAAACATCATTTGTTCATATTGCATTTGATCATAAGAGTGAGTAGGACATTCAGCGGACGGAAGAAACATTTATCCTCTTGCCTGTTACTTAATGTACCAGCTATAGCCTGACACTCCAGTGATGAAACTGAATCTGAATAGGGCAGTACGTATGGTGGAGAAGCAGCATAGACAGTGTTTTAAAGTTTTTAACACTAATCCCTGAGGGTCCTAGTCTGGCCTCAGCCATATATACCTGTTCTTTTCATGGTAATTTACTCAAGAGAACTGCTCAAATCATAGGTTCCAGCAGTGGCAATACCAAATGATATTTTTCTGGCAACTGGCCTGAACCTAACCCCTAGATTTGTGTCTTCTCTGTTACAATGGGTCAGAACAAAAGCCTGGATTCAAACTCTCCCAAATGTAGAGTATTAGTGTAAGATGCACACACAGTTCTCATGCAAAAAGCTTGAACAGAAAAGGCAGGATGGTCCAAATGTAAGCGGAGGAATGGTCCCGCTATTGAGGGGAACTTTCCTGGCTTCTGCACTACCCCGGTGAAGTGGGCTAGTGAAAGGATCTGAGTCCTCGCTTCCACTTCCTTTACCCAGAGGCCTCCCGGCCCTCAAGGACTCCCCTTACACTCTCCTGTCTGGCAGAGTCCTTGTAACCCCAACAAGACTGGGCCCAGGATTCCTGGGGGGCTCAATCCCCAACCCTACTGTGGTCACCTAGGACAGGGACTAGGGTGTCCCACTCCAGGGTACTCTCTCTGCACTAGGCATCTCCCTGACCCACTGACCATTTCTTACACAAATAAGGCCTAAAACTAGGTCCTTTTGGGCCCAAACCTCTCAAATGATTAAATCTGTAGCAAGGACCTCAGAAATGTGGAGCAGAGGACTGCAGAGCACAGCATTCTCTTCTCAGGGATTGTGGTGGGGAAAAAAAGATTTTAGAAGTTATACAAGGAGAAGGTTTTTACACAAGACGAAGTCTGAATCCCAAGCAGAGCAAGTGAGCAGGGAAAAGACCTTAGTTCTAGTGTAGGAGTCCTCATACGGGGAAGAGCAGGCCCTCAGCACAGGTTGTGTTCAGCCCAGTGTGGGAGCAGGTTGTCTGGAACAGCATCTACACTCAGAGCCTGTGAACATGCCTCCCTTGTATCCTGCTCTGGGGTACTGAGCCCCTAGCTGTCTTCCTCTCCAAGTAGTGGAGAGGCATAGAGCGAAGAGGCGAAGGAGGCAGCAACATTCAGCTTCTCAGTAACATGCTCACAAAAATCAATTACGGCCACGCTCTCCACTGAAAAATTGATTCCTGCTGCTGGTCTTCCCCTGGGATGGCTCCCCTCCAAGTCTCCTGTCCTGGTTCCTATTGCTTATGCCCCAACTGCTCCTCTTGTGTGGGGCTTGGCTAGGCTGGATTTGTCACACCCTTCCTGTGAATAAATCTCTGGCTTTTCCTTGCCTCGTTGCAGCTCTGCTCCTAAGTACCCCCTTCGCTGCTAAAAAAAACCTGGCACCTGGCAATTGGGGTCTCCAGGTTCTATCCTGACACAATTAATTAATACTAATAGAGCGCTGATGAAAGGCAGCAGGACCAGAGAGTGAAAAGAACTGCCCACAGGGATAGTCACAAATCTACACATTTTGATAGTCACTGGTTTAAAGCTTTTCTGGCATTAGGTGAACGGGCCAGCCCTCTACATCAGAAGTTTCAAACCTAAACTGTCCTGGGAGGCCCTGTCATTTTCCTCATGTAGAGCTTCTTTGTTGTGCCAGATGTTTTACTATGAACTCAGCAGATTGACCAGGCAACTGACAACGGTTCCCGTCTTTTCATTCTGTAGCAGATAAGAAGGAAGGGATTGGGGCCTGTGGCTGGATCCTGGTTTCCCTTTCATTCCTGTTTGTGCTTATTACCTTTCCTTTCTCCATCTGGATGTGCTTGAAGGTAAGCTGATAGTAGTAATAGACCATTCTCTCAGTGCTCCAATTCCTATGTATTTCACCAGGACAAAAGCCGTTTGTACCTCGTGTTATGGGACAAAGGATAGTTTTTGTAGTTAAGGTTCAAGATAGGGCTGCAAGAGTTCTGTGTTCTGGTCCATGTCCATCCCCAGGCTTCCTGAATAACCTCAGACAAATCATTTAAATTGTCTGGGCCTTCAGCTCTCACACAGGGACACTACTTCCCTGCTTCACAGGGATATTGTGAGAATAAATTAATGAATGTTCCTGAGGTGCTGAGGATGAGAGATCTAGAAAAACTGATCAAAATTTGAACTAACAAATACAAATGCAGGTCCACATCCTGGGCCACCTCTGGAAAAAAATAGTAGGTGCTTAGCACCCACTGGCAGTGAAGCTCCCTCCCTCACCCCTCCAGCACCTCCCGCCCACCAATGGCCTCACCAATCGGCTTCTCCCCTTCCGTCTCAGTGCTTCTTGCCTACCATGATCAGCTGTCCTGTGGTGTGCAGGCAGTGCTGGGAGAGAGGCGGAGGAGGAGCGGGGATGGGGTGCACTTGGGGGAGGGGTGGTACAGGGAGGAAAGAGGCAGGGGGGCCAGGAAGAGGAGGGGCAGGGGGTGGTGTGGTGTGGGGGCAGGAAGGTGTGGAGTGGGGTTGGCCCTTTGTGCTGAGTGGGGGTTGAGCACTCCCAGGGAAAGGAAGAAGCCAGCGCCTGTGATCACATGCATAAGTATTTGCAGTATCAGGGCCTGATGTTCCACAGCAAGGGTGAGACCAAGATCAAAAATGTGTAATTATCTACACATCTTTTGCTATAATTATTTTGTCATTTCCATGTGGCCTGAAGAATAGAAGGTCAGGCAAGAGGGAAGGGTGGTGTTAGTGTTAAACTCTATTTTAAAAATATTGTCCTAGATTGTCAAAGAATATGAGCGTGCTGTTGTATTTCGGCTGGGACGTATAGTGTCTAAAAGAGCAAAGGGCCCAGGTGAGTAAATGAGGTTTTATTATGTTTTCACTGTAACCAGTTGTTCTGCATCTGAGGTTCTCTCAAGTCCTTGTTCAGAGATTGGGTGATGCAAGGAATCTGTCCAGGGCACAGTAAAAAGGCCAAAGTAATTCTTTGTCCATAAGCCTGTGCATCTGCTGCTTGTTTTCTTTATATTGCTGTTTAGAGAGGAAGCCAGCAGATCCTGAGGGTATGTCCAGACCACCTGCCATATCGGCAGGTAGCGATAGATTTTTCGGGGATCGATATATCGCTTCTCATCTAGATGCGATATATCGATCCCTGAACGTGCTCCTGTTGACTCCAGAACTCCACCGGAGCGAGTGGCGGTAGCGGAGTCGACACGGGGCGCCACGGACGTCGATCCCGCGCCGTGAGGACCCGAGGTAAATCGATCTAAGATACTTCGACTTCAGCTATGCTATTCATGTAGCTGAAATTACATATCTTAGATTGATACCCCTCCCACCAGTGTAGACCAGCCCTGAGATCTAAACCTGGCTTTATAATAGAATAAAGATCACATGAAGCGGAAGGATGATCTTGTGCTTAACACACTGGACAGAGACTTAGGAGAGCTGAATTCCATTCTGCATTCTGCCACAGACTTCCTGTGTGACCTTTGGCAAGTCACTCAATCACCCTGGACTTCAGTTTGCCATCTGTAAAATGGGGATAATAATATTCCTTTCTCTCACCCTTTATCAGTCTTGTCTATTTAAAGTTGTAAGCTCTTTGGGACAGGGACAGTCTCTTACTAAGTATGTGTACAATGCCTAGCACAACACTTGGCATCATAGTTGGGGCCTTCAGGTGCTATTGTCATAGGAAACGATCACTAATAAGAAGAATGCTCTCTACGTTATTATAACAAGTACCTTTGCACCATGCGGATGAAAAAAATCCATTGGAAAAGGTACAGTGAGACGGTGCAAACATGGAGCAGGAATGGAGGAAGAACCCGCTTATCTCTCTTCCTCTGCAAAACAACCATGTGGCCCAAAAAGGTGGGCAGGGTCAGGGGTTGAAGGAGGAGCCACACTATGTGGCTAGTTTCCCCTGACCCACCATCCTAAAGAGCTAACAATCTAAACAGACAAAAGTTTGAGAGGGGAAACAGAGGCACAGAAAAAGGAAGGAACTTGCCCAAGGTCACATGGCGGAGTTGAGAACAGAATGGAGTTCTTCTGACTCCCAGTCTAGTGCACTATCTACTCAACCATACTGAATTCACATTAGTATTGGAACTCTGACATCTGCATTTCCTTCCATTATATATATAAAAATATGAAACCTCACTCCTTTCTCCTCATACGAAAAAAGAAAGCTGTGGTAACGAAATATCAGTATAGCTTTGAGGGCCATTCTCGTTACACAATAGAAATAGTTATTTTCAGAGTTTTGCTTCATATGTGATCAGAGCTTAGCCTGCAGATAATGGTGTTTCAGCTTTGGCCTTTTCTTCTTCTTTTTTGCAGGTTTGATCTTGGTCCTTCCATGTACGGATGTTTTTGCCAGGGTTGATCTTAGAACTGTCACCAGTAACATTCCTCTACAAGAGGTAACAACCACCCAATAGTCATTTAAACTAGAAATCAAACCTAAAGCAGTTTTAGTTTTTAACATGTCAAACTAAAAAAGCAGTTTTATTGTCTCACAGCCTTTCGCAGCGGTACAGACATAACTTCATTTGCTGTACTTGTTCACTTCCAAATGCTAGCGCCAGAATAACACTGGAACCTAATTGAGCCTACAACCCTACCAGCTCAGGTTACAATCTTGTCACTCCTGGCAAGTCAAGCAGGCTTTTCTTATTGACTTTCAGCATTCTGGGTGAGAAAAAGAGGAAAATGAGATTCGAGCTGGAGACGTGGGGAGGTCCAAAGATGAGAGGATGAGAGAGAGGGAAGTCAAGAGAGCTGAAATTTACCAAGCCTTTACAATTAGTCCTCTCTCTACCATCCATGGAAATCAAGCAATAAACGAGAGTGGAATCCCCAGTAACTATTTTTCCTAGTCAGAAGTAGATCTGGTAACTAACTGATTAGATTCAAAACTTATCATCATTACGAAAGCCTTCACTGAAGTCACTTGAAAAATTAAGGTTGTTCCAGACAAAACAATGAGCAAAGACCACATTTGTCACATTTGATGCCTATGGATAGGTGATTTAATGCATACTTAGGTACCTTAACAAATCACCTTGAAGTCAAAGGAAGCTGCAGGAGCTCGTCATCTCTGAAGATCAGGCCTTAATAGGGATATAGGGCCTTCTCTTTAGGCACCCAGGGTTGAAAATGTTAGCCGAAGAAGTTCATTTTTAAAAATCGTCAATGGGAAATCTCCCCCTCCCCGGAAAAAGGTTTATTTACATGTAGCTACAGTACTGTGCTTCTACTTGAAGAGCTGCCATTTTATTGTGCTTTTCTGAAGAAAGGAGAAACAAGAATCAGTAGTGATAGAGACACAATGTTGCCATGTTACAGATTTGAGAAAAAGTTCTTTAGGACATAGTATGCTACTAGGGATTGTTCGTAAATATTCCATCCACAATTTAAATCCCTGTGGCCTGGAGTAAATATGCTTAAGGAACCTCCTAGGTTTTAAGAACTCAAGGGTCTTATTTTACGTAGTGTCAGATTCACTGAGTCTAAACTCTGTTGCCCTTTTTTAACCCAAGTGATCAGTATTCATGGGCTTGTGGGTTGTTTCCATTAGGAGGAAAAAATGATGACTGAGGCAGGTATTTCTTTGATGCAATCCTGTTTATTTACAAAAAATGTACAAAGTCCTGTTTCCCTAAATACAGTAGGAGTCAAACAGCAGGAGACCGTTTCTTTGCTCATAGTTTCCCGCCTATTTCCATCGGCACTCTATGCAAAAGCTCCATCTCTTAGCCATTTCTCAGGGTTATACTACAAATGCTCCTCTGACTGAACATAAGAATGGCCATACTGGGTCAGACCAAAACTCTAGCTAGCCCAGGATCCAGTCTTCTGACAGTGGCCAATGCTAGGTGCCCCAGAGGGAATGAACAGAACAGGTAATCATCAAGTGAACCATTCCCTGTTGCCCATTCCCAACTTCTTGCAAACAGAAACTAGGGACACCACTGCATCTGGGGCTTTCTTGCTGCCTTCTTTGTGTGTTTCTATGGTACTGATCCTCCTCTCTCTCTCATACACAAACTGCATTTCATCCAGACCCCAAGGAAAACCTCTCAGAGTGCATGGCTCAACTCCAATTCCAGCCTTGCACGTGGCCTATATTTTTGGGTGGTGACTCCCTATTGTTTCAGCTCTGGATTCCATAAAGGAGCGTAACTGCTTCTTACTTTTATCCTGTATGAAGAGTGACTGTTATGCCCACCAGTTTCAGTGAGGTTTCCCACCCCCAGCATAATACCCTGTTAGAAAGACTCCATAGATGGAAAGTCAGCTGGGGTGGAGGGGAAGCTGATGTAGTGAAGAGGGGATAGGGGAGATGACATACAGGAGGGATGAAGAGAGCCAGCTCTGAACAAGGGTAGGTCTGTACAGGAAGGAAGGTAGCCATAATATCCTGGGAACATTCTTACTCAATACATCCTCACTGCGATCTCTTCTGGCAGGGCTTCTGTCAAGATTCCTTCCCCACTCTGAACTTTAGGGTACAGATGTGGGGACCTGCATGGACACTTCTAAGCTTAATTACTAGTTTAGATCTGGTATTGCTGCCACCACCCCCAAGTACTCCCTTTTTCCCTGGGTAGTCTTGAGGGACTTCACCAATTTCCTGGTGAACACAGATCCAAACCCCTTGGATCTTAAAACAGGGAGAAATTAACCATCTCCCCTCCTTTCCCACACCAATTCCTGGTGAGTCCAGATCCAATTCCCTTGGATCTAAAAACAAGGAAAAATCAAACAGGTATTAAGAAAAAGCTTTTAATTAAAGAAAAGAAAGGTAAAAGAAAACCCTCTGGCAGAGATTAGCATACCAGCTACTCTCACAGACAACAGATTCAAAACACAGAGGATGTTTCCCTGGGCACAAATTTAGTTACACAAAAAAAGTACCCAAATACCCAATTTTGATAATTCCCTTAATGGTACCAAGACAAGTTACAAAGAAAATAAACATAAACCTATTTATCCCTTTCTAAAACTTACTACTCTGATAAGAGGCTGGTTCCTTGATCTTTTTCACTCTGGCTGAAACTGAAACTCTAAACAAAGGAAAACTTCTCTCCTTCCTTTTGAAACATCTTGTTCCTCCATTGGTTCCTCTGGTCAGGTGTCGGCTAGACTAGGTGAAATTCTTAACTCTTTATAGGTAAAAGAGGCATTAACCCTTAACTATCTGTTTATGACAGCTTCTATGAAGCCCTTGACTGCAAACTAAAGATGCCTCTCAGCTATTCTGGTGGTAAGACAGTGGTGGAAAACATCACCTGTGCTCCATCAAGATGAATTGTTCACTGGGGCACAGGGGATTTACAGTTTCCTTTACCAGCGTTGGTGAATGTGGCCTGGCATGCCTACATAAAGGGACTCCACAGACCATTTAAGAACATGTCATCCAGTTGTTGCATTTGCTTCCTGTCCTTGTGCCTATGATTTTTAAATTCCATGAACCTGCCTATGATTATTCCAAGGCAAATACACTCAGAATCAACACAACTGGTTAAAATGTTACTGGGCGAGTCATTTAAATATTTTTCACAAATGCTGCTTTGGTTTAGATGGTTGTAAATCCAGGGTGATGCCACTGAAATCAATTTACCTTGATTTCTTTAGTGGCTTCTTGTCTCACTATAAGAAACAAACATCTCCATAACATTGGGATTTGTGTGTCCTGGATGATTATCTAATCTCTGTATGTTTGTTTTTCATAGATTCTTACAAAAGATTCTGTAACTACCCAAGTTGATGGAGTGGTCTACTATAAAATCCACAGTGCTATCTGTTCAGTGGCTAATGTCACAGATGTCCATTTAGCCACCAACCTGCTGGCACAGACCACTTTGAGAAATGTTCTAGGCACCCAAAGCTTGTCCCAGATCCTGTCTGGCCGAGAAGAGATTGCCCACAATATCCAGGTAAATCCACATCTAATGTTCTATTGATGGGCACAGCATTTCATTTTATGGAATATAATCTTAGAAATGAGTGGCCTTTAAAAAAAAAAGTGATTGTAAAATCTTTCATTAGCTCCTTTCAGTTTCATACCCCACCTACTGCAAAATATGGAAGAAATATTGTAAAGATGTTTCCTCAGCTCATCTGATAAAATTAGTAATCTCTTGTTAAAAAGCAAACAAGGCACTTGGAACTTAACTTTTTGAGAAGTGAATGAGACAGTTAAGAGTCTTGAGGTGGGGCTCTCTGCCACTTCTTTAGAAATGAGCAATAATGTGCAATGGTGGAGAAATCCATAGTTACTGGGATGCTCTATCTTAGACTCATGACTTTAAGGTCAAAATAGACCAACGTGGCCAGTTAAAACGACCCCCTGCACATTGCAGGCCACAGAACATGGGTCGTGGGTATAAGAGGTTTAGGGAGACTAAGCCTCCCCAAACCAGGCAAGAAATGCCAGATGCGGTGCAACTCTCTTTGGAGGCCCGCTGCCACCCCTGGAAGCTACCAAGAAGTGATGGGGCCACCAGTGCCCAAACTGTGGCCCCGTTTGTGCTCCACCCTGAGGCCCCAGTCTTGCTTGGCCTTTTCCCCCTGAGATCCTACCCTCATTCCAACTCTTCCTGTCCCCACTCTTCCTCTTCCCCAAGGCTTCCCCTTGCCTGCCCATCAGTTGCTCCACTCTGCCCCCTCTCCCTCCATCACTTGCCCTTGAGGCAGGAAGGGTCAGAAAGAAGTGAGCGGGGAGGGGGTGGAAAGGAGTGAGGTGCAGGTATGGGGGCCTCGGAAGAGGGGGTGGAGAGGAGAGGGTAAGGGGAGACTCAGGGAAGGAGATGAGGAGGAGTGGGAGGCCACGGAGGAGGGGACTAGGGCTGCCAACTTTCTAATTGCACAGATGTGAACACCCTTGCCCCCCTACCCCAAGGCCACACCCCTTCCCCACCCCTTCTCTGAGGCCCCACCCCCACTCATGCCATCGTCCTTCCTCTGTCGCTCGCTCCCCCCCACACTCATTCACTTTCACTGGGATGGGGCAGGGGCTTGAGGTGAAGGAGAAAGTGAGAGCTCCAGCTGGGTGTAGGCTCTGGGGTGGGGCCAGAAATGAGGGGCTCAGGGTTGGGAGGGGGCTTCAGGCTAGGGTTGGGGTGTGGGAGGGAGTGCGAGTTCCGGGCTGGGGGATGGTGCCAAGGGTTTTGAGTGTGGGAGAGGGCTATGGGCTAGGACAGAGGATTGGGGTGTGGGAGGGGGTGAGGGCTCCAGTTTGGTCCCATTTCTATTACTCCAGTTTGCAAGGTTGTCCAGACCATATTGTTTGAAAATGTGGTCCTTCTCTCTATTGGCAATACCTCCCAACTTTGTGTCATCTGAAAATTTTATTAGCTCACTCCTACTTTTTGTGCCAAGATCACTAATAAAAATGTTAAATAAGATTGGGCCCAAGACTGACCTCTGATGAACTCCACTAGTAACCTCCCTCCTGCCTGACAGTTCACCTTTCAGTATAATCTGTTGTAGTCTCCCCTTTAATCAGTTCCTTATCCACCTTTAAATTCTCATATTAATCCTCATCTTCTGTAATTTAACTAATAATTTCCCATTGGAACTGTATCAAATACCTTACTGAAATCCAGGTAGAGTAGGTCTACTGAATTTCCTTTGTCTAAAAAAACCAGTTACCTTCTGAAAGGAGATCAGGTTCGTCTAGCACAATCTACCTTTTGTAAAGCCATCTTGTATTATCTTAAGCAGATGCTTGATTAAACTTTGGCACCACCCATCTCTCATGTCATGTCAATAAAATGTATTGAATTGACCTGAACTAGATTGAACTGTTCCAGTGTTTAAATCTCTCCCTCTTTACATACCCGCCTCTCAATCCAGTGAGTGTCACTCTGGCAGCCAAGAGAGAGTAGAGAAGAGAAAAAAGGTCTTGTTTCCTCTTAGATACCAAGAAGAGAGACAGACCAAAAAAAGACAGCTCACCTCCACATCCCTTCCAACAGCCAGGAAAAAATGTGTGTGTGAGAAAAGTGATATGACGTGATGTTGTATCAATGTGTAATAAGGAACAGTCAATGGTCTTGATTGTGGTAGCGCTTAGGAGCCCTAGTCATGGACCAGGATCTTATTGTGCTAGGCATTGTGATGCATCATACTGATTCTGTGTATTGATGGCAAATAGTACAGTGCAATTTTAGGATGTGACTTGCACTCTTCTGAGGGTCTCTGGCTCCAGCGGACAACAGAGTGGCTTATCTGCGATGAAGGGTTGAGTGCTATTCTTTTACATGAGGGTACTTACTTTTCTATGTTCCCAGATTCTCTTGGTCCCTTATTAACAGCTCCCACTATTGCACCTGTTTCTGCAAGCACTTCCTCACATGAGGAATTTAACTCAAGGCAGTGTCTGTAGGTTTGGGCCTGTAGGTCTTTAATTCTGATCACGATAAAGGTAAATGTATTCTTTCAAAGCTGTTCCCATCGGGCAGAACTGATACTAGAAAAATAGCACAATGACTTGCCCAAGTGCATCATCTCCCTTCCAACACATCACAGATCTGAGAGAATATTTCTCAACTAATAATTGATCTGACCTTTTTTAGCCGCTTGATCTACCCCTGAAATATCCCCATGCAGATCATAATTTCCTCCTATTTATTCTTTTATTTCAATTATTCTTTTGCAATTGTTTTGGAATTCTGAGTGTAGTCGATATCTGAGCCATTTTGGTTAGTGTGATTTGTCATTTAAGTCACATAGTATAGGTTTTGATATTAATTGTGCTTTTTTTAAAAAAAAAAAAGTCTATCCTTGATAATGCCACTGGTAAATGGGGAATTCAAGTAGCACGTGTGGAGATCAAAGACGTCAGGATCCCTATGGAGATGCAAAGAGCTATGGCTGCTGAAGCTGAAGCAACACGAGACGCTAGAGCTCAGGTGAGAGCCACAGTAATATTTCTCTCATTCATATCATGTGGTACATCTATAACCTCTACATCTTTTGAAGGACAAACCTCCACATTGTTGTTTTTGCTTCAATTGGAGGGTGGCTTTTCCTCATTGCCACCAAAGTGTCCATTTCTATCACGTTTTTAGATCATAGCAGCAGAAGGAGAAAGGAATGCTTCCGAAGCACTGAAGCAGGCCTCCATGGTGCTGGTTGAGTCCCCATCAGCCCTGCAGCTTCGCTACTTACAGACCTTGACCACACTGGCTACTGAGAAGAATTCCACCATTGTCTTTCCTCTGCCCATGAATATGCTGCAGGGTTTTTAACAACAATAATAGGACCAAACCAAATGAGGACCAAGGCTTTTTTACACTGAATTCTTTAGTTCCGAGAGTTTTACAGGGATTCAGGAAAAGCAAAGCTCTGCAGATGATCAGAATTAATGTTGAAAGTACACTCTGATACCCTGCCTCAGGAACAGGTTAACTACACAGAGACAATCACAAGTTAGAACACTGAATCTGAATGCCCCCAAATTTCTGAGGGATTCAAAATTCAGACATCCAAATGTTGTGGTTCAAACTCATCTCTAGGTAAAAAATAGAAGAGACTTTGTTAAAATACAGATTTAACTTAAACTGAGATGCTCGCTTTTGATGTTACTTGATTTTACAGAGTCACTCGGTTAGCAGGTATGTGGTGATTTGTCTGCTCATCAGCAGCCTGCCTCTAAAAGCTAATACAACCACTGTATGTAGTAAATAGGCCAGCTCCTGCTCTGTTACACTGTGGTAAATTTGTAGCAACTCAGCTGAAAATACCAGAGTAGTGGCGAGAAGAATGTCACCCAGAGGTATTCCTGGATCATTACTGGAACCACCAAGTAATTTGTAAGTCTATGTAGCTCCTATAGACTGGGGGCTACATCTACAAAAGGACTTAGGTGCCTGTAGCCAACATTTGGATGCCACCGGCCTTAAACCTCTCTCTCTCACCTAAGCCCCAGCAGGCTCCTCAAATTCGGTGGGCCTCCATCTATTTCATCTACTGAGCCCCTAATTCAGTGCTACAGTTTCTACTGGGTGACACAGTACCCAAAATGTAGGCATTGCAAAGCTGAGCGCAAGTCTCTTAGTGGATCTAGCACCACCTCCTGCTCTTGCGCAGATGTAAATTAGCAGTAACTCCATTGACTTTAATGGAGTTTTCCTCAAGTGTAAGTGGGATCAGAACCAGGCCTATGTGGTATTTGGCATCCAAACTAATCAGCACTCTGTACAATAAAAGGAAGAGCACGTATTGCCAGTGGTTAGAGAAGCATTTCTTGCACTTTCAAAAGCTGAGCCTATTTTCAGGAAAATGAACCCAGCCATGTGGGTTTAAATACCTACACATTTTAATGTATGCATCTTCTTCCCACCTCTGCACCCAGCTAGTCCTTTGTTTTCCCCATGCCCCCCATATTTGGGACACATTGATGTAGATATTTGTAATAGGAGGCTTTCTCTCCTTTCACACAAGGTGTGATGGGCAGCAAAATAGTCAATACTGTAAAGTATCATAACTGTCATATGAGTTAGCATCCTTTGACATTGATAGGGTAGATCACACCAAAGAGCTATTGTATCAGGTCTCTGTGAACTCTGCCACTTGATCACATTTTGAAGTTTCTCTTCACAGCCACAGCAGCTGACTTAAATAAAATAGAGAGAGGGGAGAACAACTGAGAGGTGTCTCTGCCTGCCACCAGTGGGCTACTGCTGCTAGTGTATGTGAAAGGAATGTGGGAATTGCCAGACTGGAGCAGACCTGAGATCCATCTAGTCTAGGATCCTGTTACTGATAGCAGCGAACACCAGATGCTTCAGAGGAAGGTATAAGGACCCTGCAGCAAGAGATTTAGCATTGCTTCCAAAACTTTGTGTTAGCATTAACAGTAAAAACTCTGGATATTCTTGTTAACAATGTAAATTGCCAATTTTTTTTTTTAATTTTGCTGGGCTTTTGGCCTCAATGATATCCTGCAGCAGTAGGTTTTATGGTCTAATTACATATTATGTGAAAAAGTATTTCCTTTTATCAATTTTGAATTGCCTGCCTTTTTAATTTAATGTCCCCTTGTTGTGTTATGAGACAGGAGAACAGAAGCTCCCAATTTACCTTCTCTAATCCAGTCATTATTTTTTGTTTTCATCCTCTCCCCTCCTTTCCATTCTTGCTTCTTGAGTGATTTTCCATGCCCAATATCATTCTCATCACCCTCATCTGAACGCCTCCACCACCTCTAATTCTGCAGTAACCTTTTTGTGATGGGCTGAGGCTGAGACAGAGAACAGCCCTATGAGGTGCTTAAAATGCTCTGATTGACTGAGCTATACAGCTTGCTGTACAGACTTCACTAACCAAGTTTCTAATTGACCAAGATGTGTTTATTTTCTATGTATGGGTCAAACATCTACTCCCCTAACTGGCTGTCACAGATATCTGCCTCTCTGGGCATTCTGGTGCAATCATCCATTATAAATATTTCTAAGGACCCTATTTCCTCAGTGTCTAAGGCCTGGTTTACACTAGGAATTTACATTTGGTATAGCTACATCTCTCAAGGGTGTGAAAAACCCACACCCTTGAGAGATGTAGCTGTTCTGGCCTATTCGCCCTCCTTCCCATGTAGGTCTTGTCTACACTGCAACGGTGCAGCTCTAGCACATCTAATTATTGCCATACAAGCTAGAGTCAGACAACAAATACAGCAATTAATGGCAATGGCAACTATTGTCTGGGACGAGTTTTCTCTGTCTCTGACTGGGGGGACATATCTTTCAAGATTTTTTTAAGGTGTGTCTCCAAAGCAACTTAAGCTCCGAGCAATGTAGTTATGCTGACCTAATCTTCTAGTGTTGACCAGGCTGTAGTCTTTGTTTCAAGGAAAGATTTGTGCATTTGAAATTATAATTTAGCTGACATTTCTGCCACACTATCCCCACACAGTAATAAATCCCATCCAGGGAGCAGGCAATTATTCATAGAAATACACACACAATAACAAAACAAGCTCTGTTACATGTTCCTAGAACTTTAATGCTTTATGGGCCATACCCAGCCCAGGGAAAAAGTAGCACTAACAGGTATAGGGTATGTTGTGTGATAACAGGATTCAAAAGCTGCATTTGTTTATCTCATACTCATTCATAAAATCATGGAGATCAGCACAAGCTTTTCGGCGAGTGGTGGCTTTGCATGTGTTACCATCTGGAATCTCCTCTATCCAAGTTTGTGAATCGAGCAAATATTGCATCCTATGTAACAATTACAGTAACAAAGGAGATGTTAGTTAATGTTGAAAGACAGCTTTGCCTAAAGTATGTGAAGAGTATAAACCCTGGGGGGTCTGATTCATCCTTGGGCTAACAACTGTATGGTCAATGGTGTTGCACCAGCTGTGAATCTGGCCCTAGGCCAGATGAACATTGCCTGGTTTCAGGTTTTGCAGCAAACATGAAACCTGATCTGGGCTCACCAATAGGTTCGCTTAAATTTGAACAAGTTTTGGATTAGGGCAGTCTCAGGATGATTTATGGTTTGGGGTTTAAACCAAGGTAAATGTGGTGGACTGGGCTAAATTTCACCTTGAGTTTGGGAGTTCAAAATTTTGTGAAGGGAAATGAAAAAAAATCATACAAACCAGAATTGTTGAAACTCCCCAGTTCAGCAAGAGGACTTGCTACAGTGGTGCAAGGGGGTACACAGAGGAGTAATAGGATAAAATTGGAGTAAAGATATATAGCCAGAAACTCAAGAGACATACAGTGAGAGCTATTAGGTGGTGGCCAACCAGAAAGATGGTGAAAACCATAGTGCTTTGCCTTCAGCTATTTAAAACTGGACTGGAGAAAGCACCATAGGGAATAGCCTCTAACATGATGAGAAATGCTTTGGGGCCCTATCTGAGGCCTACTGAAGAAAATAGAAGCCTGTCCATTGACTTCAATTAGCTTTGGATCAGGCTACAAGTTGTCCTGGAACTGGGCCCACAGATTTTACTCAGTCCTTCCTGAGGCAAACTCCTACTTCATGCAATGGAAGAGGCCTTGATTTTGAGAGTTGCTCTGTCCCCATATACTCAGCACAGGCAGGTAATTATGCATGCAAACATGCAGCTGTGCATGCAGAATAGGTAACTGGGCAGTTACCTGCTTGGGTCAAGCAGCTGCATGTTACAGTGCAATGACCATTTTACCTGTGCCACTGCATATTTTGCAGATGGACGAGGGCAGCATAATCAGTGCCTGAATAAGGGCCTCAAAATTTGGCTCAATCCTTTAAAAAAAGAGCATTCTAATAAAAAAAGTACTCAGTTTCAGACTTCCCTGGAAGATAATAGATCTTGGCACATCTGACTCACAGGTCGCTTCACAGTTCAGTATCTGTTGATAGACCTTGCAACATCAGTCACTATTGCTTATAAAGGAGGCACTTTACTTACTTGTTGTTGCAGTCAACGGTTTGCCCATCTCTCCCCATCAGAAGGTATTGTTTGCCAGCCTCCACCTTTAATTCGCAAGATGAATGCTTTAAAAACTGTCGGAGATCACCTATCTGGATGGTTTCATCACCAGCTATTGTGGAAACAAAGCAAGCGCCATAAACCACTTCTGTCTGATACTAGTAAAGAGAAAAAGTCTGTAGTGTTCACAGTAAGAACTATGTTTTTTTGACAGTAAAATAAACATTTAGGGACAGATTGTCCAGTATCTTGCACTCCATGGAGTCATGTACACCATTGCCAAGCAAGTGTACATCATTTCCATTCACTTTTAGTAGCTTTTTAAAGCCACTCGACACTGGTGTAAATGACACACAGGCTGTAGGGCACTGGAGGGTCTAGCCCAGCAGTTCCCAAATTGTGGGTCAGCACCCCAACTGCGGTCACACCATCAGCAGCTGGGAGTGCTGCTATCCCTATTGTGCATAGGCCACCATTTTGTGCCACATAGTGTGACCTCCCATGTACCGCATCCTCTATGCAGCATGATCTCACACATAAGGTACGTGTGAAGTCACTCTGTGTGGAGGATGCCATCTGCTCTTTGAAATGGTGTCCTCTAGGCAGTCTAGTGTTCTGGACAGAAAGACTTCATTAAAATGAGGTTATGCCAGCAAAAAGCTTGGGAACCCCAGGTCTATCTCTTATCACATACTCTTCAAATCTGAAACAGATTTTTTTGTCCTAGCATTTTATTAACCACCTCTTAAAGCACTGAACACTATCAGGGTTGATTGCTACTAATAAATATTTGACAGTGCTCACTTTATCCTCAGGCACATAGGATATCTGTCACCATTGCATTCCATTTGTCACCACTGCACATACATGGTGAGGGATTTTATGTGGAAATCTAATAATGAAATGCAATAAACTGTTACTGACTCCTCAACCCTGAGCACTTATCCACTCGCACCTCCCAAAACAATTAAGAAATAAAGCTTAAGTTTCCAACACTAATATTGACTTTGTCTGCCTAGCGTTTGCTAAATTACTTAGTCTCAGTTGCAGTAGACTCCATTAGAATACTTAAATCTATCAATTTCTACAGCTCTCTGTTCTACTGGCAAACCAGGAAATCTAGGATCCCACAGATCAGACGCAGTGCTTTGTTCCAAAACCTAGTTTCCCAATGGAGCTAGCTGAAAAATTTCAGCTGGAATTTCTCTTAAGGTGCGTTTACACTGGAGCTGATCAGAGTGACCAGATGTTAAGGGGAAAATATCTGGACCGCCATGGGGTGGGGGTGGGGGGGCTTTTTTTTTTTTTTAAAACTAACTCGTCCAGGAGTTCGGAGGCAATTCGGTGGAGAGCCGTTCAGTCGCGGATGGCCTTTGGAGGTATTTCTGTGCGAGATAATAAACCTTGCAGCCAAAGACAGAAGCACCCGCCACCAAAATACTGCCGAAGACCATCTGCGACTGAAGGACTCTCCACCGAATTGCTGCCGAAGACCAGGAAACAAAATATTGGGACAAATGGCATCCCGACTGTACTCTGGTAGGGACGCCGGACAAACTCCTCAAAATCAGGACAGTCCCTATTTTATCGGGATGTCTGGTCACCCTAGAGCTGATAGATGTGAACTCCAGCTCACAGACACAAGCTAGCTCTAACCAAGCTGGTGCAATAAAAATGCAAAGTGTAGCTGCAGTGGTGTGAACATCCCAAGTACCACCCCATCTGAGACCATACATACGTGCTCAGGGCAGCGAGCCCTTCTCACCACTCATGCTGCCACAGCTACCGGTCCCTATTTAGCACATTACCTCACTTATTGCTAGTGCTGGTATGTCTGCTGAAGCTGGAATTACAACTTCCAGCTCTAATGTAGACATACTCTTAGTATAAGACAAGATAGATGCACACAGCTGGACAATGAAAGTCAAAGGAAATGAAACAATATTGGTCAGCGTGATAGGCAGTGGTCTTTGCACAGTTATTGTCATTGTCAAGTTTATTGCAGGCATCACAGCAAAGAGGAATTTTAAGGAGAATGAGATAGCTTTGCAGATGTTCGCTGGAAGCTTCTCTCAAGAATGAGGGGCAACACTGGCAAAAAGCGCAAAGATGCTTGTTTGAAAGTGTAACCAGTGAATGATGGAGGCTGGCATCATGGGCCACTTGGAAATGGTTTTGCTTTACTAACTACTGCATTCACTACCAGGCAAAGTAAAGGCTATAATCACACCTTGACAGGGAACATCTTGCTTCCTGAAGTACCACAAAGTGATTTCAAATAATCAGTTCATTTGCACTCACCCCAGAGAGATAGTTCATGACTGCTATGCCTATTTTACAGATGGGCAAACTGAGGTGCATAGAAGATGAATAATTTACTCAACAACACAAGGAAAGTCAAAGACAAATGCTGGGAATGGAGTCCAGAATACCAGATCTTTGTTCTAACTACTAGACAATGCTTCCTGCCATGCAGGAGCTTCTCACAGACAGAAGAACTGTACTAGACTGTAAATCTTTCCTTTCCAGATAAAAGAAGCAACCATCTTCTTCATAAAAAGGGCAAAGCAAATAGTTCTATACATTACTGGGAGCAAATAAGCCATGGGAACATGTCAATATTTAGACGAAGTTCTTTGTGCAGGGACTATGCTTCCTTTTAGGTGCTCAGATATGCTGATGGGGGCCATAGAATCATAGAAATGTAGAACTGGAAGGGACTTGGATGGGTTATTTAGTCCAGTCGCCTACAAATACCTAGATCTGTGAGGCCACTCAGGGAATGTCTACACAGCAAAGAAAAACCCACAGCTGGCCCGTGCCAGGTGACTTGAGCTGCAGGGCTGTTTCATTGCTGTGTGGACTTCCAGGCTCAGGCTGGACCCAAGACTCTAGGGCCCTGTGGGATGGAAGGGTCCTAGAGCTTGGACTTCAGCCCCAGGTTGAAGCCTACCCAGCAATGAAACAGCTCTACAGCTTAGTGTGGCTAGATGCCCGGTTTTCAACTGGAAAGTCCAGTCAAAAAGGGGACCTGACAGTGTCCAGACAGATCTACTGACCAGACACCCAAAGTCCAGTTACTGTGGGTGAGGGAGACGGGCAGATGTCAGGTCATCACCACCACCAACCCCTACTCACCCGGGGCCACGTCCTACCTGCGTTGGGTGGCTGCAGCTTCCAGGCCCAGTTCTGCAGGTGAGTCCCTCCCGACCCAGGCAGAGGGGAGCGAGGAGCAAGAGGGAAAAAGCAGTGAATGATGAGGGGAGAGGGAAAGAGGCAGGGCAAGTGTGGGGCCTCGGGAGAAGAGGCAGGGCAGGGGAGTTTCCAGCACTGGTGATGGAGAGCCCGGTTTTTAAATATTACAATATTGGCAACCCTACCGCAGCCCGAGTCCTGTGACCTGAATCAGCTGGCATGAGCCAGTCACAGGTTTTTCTTTGCTGTATAGACATACCCTCAGGTCATCCTTACAGCTGACATATTATTCAAAAATTCTGCTTCTTTTGGACATTGCTGTGGAATCCTCTGGAATAAGGAACTCCCCAGCAGGCACAGATCAGGCAGGGATAGTTCCCATGCCTCCCTCACCACAACCGGAGAGCAGCGGGGATGGTGAGTGGCTGCAGTGTGCTGTGCTCTACTATCCTCAGGTGATGTGTGGTCCCTAGAGGAGGAGAGGTGTTACCTGACACCAGTTAGAATAGTCCCCTGTAACCTGCATGAGGGATGGGCCTGAGAACTCTGGAACTGGGTCTCAGTTTCTTCTCTTTTATTCCCCTTCTCCTGGCCACATTTCTGGGGGAAGGTTGTCCTCCTTTGTTGGGTGCTCCCTTAGGCTCTGGTACTGCTCTTACTGGGGGTCCTACCGCCCAGCTGAGAGGCAGGCAATGGAAAACCCAGAGCTATTCTCTCCTCCCAGCCCTCTGCTGCTGGTGAATGGGAGAAAGGATGGCAGCTTCACAGAGCACAGCCGGCTTACATCCAAGGAAAGCAGCGGGAAGCAGCTGCGGGGAGAAATTGGTGGGCCTGGTTCAAACCCTCCGGTTTAAAACTCTCAGGGTCGGGTCAGGGACCCATTTTCCATTCATAATCAACCACAAATTTTCTTCTTAACACAGTTACCTTGAAGGGCCACAATTTAGAGCAGAGAGCCACTACTCAGACCTAGGTCAATAACAAACATTAATAAAGATACTAAAAGTCTATTGTTGCTTTGATATACAGCTTTTAAAACCTATCTGAAGCTTTATTTAAATTGTATAAAGATGAAGAGATTTAGGAAGAAAAGCCTTTAAAAAACAAAGACACTGGTTTTATGGCTCATTACAATCCACTAACTCACCTTTGTCCTATGACTGCAGAGGTGTTCACTGGCCACTTCATTTTGAAGCGTTTCTTGCAACATGTGTTAACTCTCTGTGCTTAACAATCTGTTTCACCTTGTATTTAGCTGTGACTTCAGTGTAAACCCTACCTATGCCAATGGAAGGGATTCTTGTTGGCATAGGTAATCTAGATCCCTAAGAGGTGGTAGCTAGGTCGACGGAAGAAATCGTATGTCTACCTAGTGCCATCTACACAGGGACCTAGGTCAGCTTAACTACCTCACTCAGTGGTGTGGCTTTTCCACACCCCTGACTGACATAGTTAAACCAATCAAATTTTCTAGTATAGACCAAGCCTGAGTACCTTTCCCAGATCTGAAGAAGAGCTCTGTGAAGCTCAAATGTTTGTCTCTTTCGCCAACAGGAATTGGTCCAGTAAAATATATGATCTCATCCACTTTGTCTCTTTGAAAAACCAAAGTAGTCATTTATTTAAAATGGTTTAAGCTCACATTCATTCTTCAAAGCACGCAAACCTAATGGTTGTCATCGGCTATCCCTCGATATGAGGATGTCATCTGCCAGGGGGAAAAGTCATTGATGAGACTTGAGATGGTTGAGGAGTCCAATCCATGCTCTACAGGTTCTCCCACATATGTGACTGGTATCTTCCTGGAGAGAGCACAGCTGCTGGCCAGGATGCTATACATGCTCCTTCCTTCTCAGCTTTTTGAGCTAGGTGATTCTCTTCAAAACGGGCTGAGGATTGATGTATGATGTGGCACTATCGCAGTCTATTGCTAGCCAGCTCAACCCAGATCATGGGGTCAATGCCTCTCTTCTTAAGATACTTTCAGGGTGTCTTTGTAATGTTTCCTCAGTGCCCTGCAAGTCCTCATGCCATGATTAAGTTGAGAAAAGAGGACTTGCTTCAGAATACTAGTATCAGTCATCCATACACAATGACCAGCCCAGCGAAGTTGATGTTTCATAATCTTCACCTCAACATTGGTGATGTTAGCTACAGAGAGAATGCTGGCATTGGTGTTTCAGTGCTTAGTGTAGCAGGCAGAATCAGAAAATCTACATCTCCAGTGCTGCTGACCTGCCCTACAATAATGCATCCTAATATGATTGTGGTTTTCAACCTGTGGTTTGTGGACCCATGGGGACCTGCAGACTGTGTCTAAGATTTCCAAAGGGATCTGCACCTCCATTCAAAATTTTGTAGGGGTCCGTAAATGAAAGAAGGTTGAAAACCACATAAGACATTCATTTCCCAGACATAACAGGGATCATAATAAGAACATAAGAACGGCCATACTGGGTCAGACCAAAGGTCCATCTAGCCCAGTATCCTGTCTTCCGACAGCGGCCAATGCCAGATGCCCCCAGAGGGAATGAACAGAACAGGTAATGATCAAGTGATCCATCCCCTGTTGCTCATTCCCAACTTCTGGCAAACAGACTAATCTCTGTGTGAAAATGGGTCAGATGATCTTATTCTAGTTCTGGGCCAGAAAGTCATGGATTTCAATATTACGTCAGGACTTGGGCTTGAGTTCATTGCTGGGGTTAAGAACCTACCTCTAGGGGGAGAGAGAAGGTGCCCAGATACAAGAGTGACTAGAATGACAGAACACAAAAATACTAACACAGCAGTGCATTACGGGTAGTGGTGCTGCACTGTTTTACTACTTGGGTAGGACATAAAAGTAAGGTCACTTCTACCTGCTTCTAGCAACATTTCAGATGGAATTTTGAGGTCTCATGACATGTTCTGAAAAGAGCAGATAGCGCCACTGTGCTGGCCAAATTCCCCTTCTGAATACAATGCAAAATAGCAGGCATAACTATGGCACATATACAAATCTTAACAACAATTAAAAGCCATCTCAAACTGTTTACAAGATATTGCTGTGCTCATAGTGACTCCTGGCTTCTTACAGTCTCTGCACTATAAAGTATTATGGGATATCTGGAGTGTGAAAAGTTCTGGATATAGAATATCAGGGTTGGAAGGGACCTTGGGAGGTCATCTAGTTTAACCCCCTGCTCAAAGCAGGACCAATCCCCAGACAGATTTTTGCCCCAGATCCCTAAATGGCCCCCTCAAGGATTTAACTCACTACCCTGGGTTTAGCAGGTCAATATTCTAACCACTGAACTATCCTATACAAAACCTAATCCTAAAGTTGAATATTTCAAAGCTAATAGGATTTCAGTGTGTCGTAAAACAATATTAACCCTTGAAGCCCAACTCTAAGAAAATTTTATTTATTCACTAGTTTAAACTTACATCAATTTTACATACACTATTTCAAATCCAAAGAAAAAAGCCGTTCAGTAATATATGCTCTCCTACATGGGCATTACTCCCTTGAGTAATACAGCAAGTGCTGCAGATTTGTTGTGTAGTACAAGACTTGTAGGGCATGTATGCCACATAGTGGACCCAATTTCCCTTACAGCTAGGAATGCAAAGGAAAACAAAGATGGATTGGGCTTGCTTACTTGAGCAACTATGTCATTTTGCCTCAGGCCCATTGTAGTTAAATTGCCATCAGTTTTTTAAATTCTTATGGCTTGTAGGTAACTGTATGACTCATGCTGTAGTCTGATAAGTGTTCAAATCCATGGGGGGATTGTAACTATCTGAGAAATCACCATAATAGGCTGGGAGAATAAGAGCAAAGAGAACCTTGCAGTCTATGGACTTTCTGGCTAAGACTCTGCAGATTTCCTAGAATTAACACTGTTCCTAGCATCCTCACCCTTCATATAGACAATGCCAAGGACTGCATTATTCTACCTGCTGCACTTGGAAACCACTGAGTTCACATAAGCTCTCTCTGGACCCACACACCCAGGACCTGATCATCTGCCAAAAACTGATCCACTGGGCACATAACAAAAGTTCTGCTCATCCAGGTGTGGCTACTGCTCATTCAGGCAAAGATGAGTGCCTTCATTCCATCTCATCAGGGGAATGAACCATCAAGGCAGGAGTGACCATGAAAGTTTTTGGAACTTTTATGTTTTTCAGTTTGCTCTGGGAAGGCAAACCTCCCAGCTACAAGACCAAGAGGTTGACAAGCTACTACAACTAACTGATGTCCACAAGGGCTGAACTTCCCCTAGGATATTATCCACCCTCTCCCCCCACAACTACTGTGAAGACTGTCCTGGTTTACTGATGAAGTAGGTAAATGGAAGTGTGTAGGCAGGGGACTGGAATGGTGGTGCACAAAACCTGCTTTGAACCCACCCACCATTAGCACAAAGTCTTCTGCAGGACTGCTCCACTGCAGCAATGGAAGAAAAGACAATCGTCTTCTCTTCTGTCATCACAGATACAAAATCCAAGCTTGAAGGGCTACTCTGTCTAGTTCACCAGCTAACTGGACTTCATAATCCATCCATTGGCTCTGAGCAGCAAATACTGTGGAGAGTTCTCATACTATAACATGAGAATGATCAACTGAATCTGAGAGAAGCTTTCAAAAGACAGGAAACCTTAACCTGGACCAGATAGGTCTAACCATTCTCTAACCCAATACAATTCAACTCTATCACACTAAACGAGGATTTAGAAACTTTGAGAAATATTTGAGCCACTATCTGTAAAACAAAACCACCTTCTTCTTAGCTGGTAAAATCCAGTAAGTAACAAATCCTGTCCACCAAGAAAAGAAAAGACCAGTGTCTTCCCTTCAAAGACACAAACTGGTATGCAAGACGTGTGTGAAAATATCTAATCATAAAACTCTCCACTGGACTTCTCTCCCTGAAAGGGAATATGTACTGCTCCTAGGGGGCAGCATTTTATTCCTTCAGTCTTCTGGAAAGATTCGCTGGTTCATTTGAACCAAAGCTTTTGGAGGCTCTAAAATGTTTAGATCTATTTTCACCATGTTTGTCTCCCACTGGGATTGGAGCTGACAATGTGCTGAAACAGCATGAGAAAGGCAGGCCTCTGGGTATTCCTAGCTGGAACAGGAGTGGAAGTCCAGTCCTGCTTTCATAAGATTCCCAGCTTTACTTTACAGACTCAGAGAGGTTTGGATGGCCTGTATAACTATTCCGATTTGGGGTGATTACTCTAAACTGAATTCCAACTTGAAACCTGTTCCTGTTCACCCATTGTTAGTATGGTTGTACCTAATTACTAGCAAATGTCTATCTCAATCCTGCCTTTAAAACAAACAGATTTTTCATTAGCTCTCTAGTACAACGGCCTGGGCATTTCTGTTAAAAGATAGAAAATGGAACTATTGAATGAGTATTATTGTCCTTAGAATGCCACCAGTTTGGTAGAAAAAATTACTTTCCTAGCAGAAGGCCAGATTTTGCCGTAAATGAATGCAAAGTTTATACTTACCGACTTTTAGGATTCTTTGGATTTTGGTCTCATAATAATCAAAAGCATTCTTCTGGGTCATCCCCAGGATCTCTACATTATACGCTGCAACAGGATAGTATTTGTATGAGGACGGATGCAAATATTAAATAGAGTACAGAAAAGAAAATCAAATACACTTTAAGTGGTTTCCAGCACGGAGGCAGGTGTGCTATCAAGTGGTACATGAGAGAGCTGGAAATCTGAAAGACAGCTGGTAAAGTATGTACTTGTCAAGGCAGACACCAAATAGGAGTTTGTGGGGTTGAACCCCCTCTTCCAAATGTGACATTATCCTCCCACTGGGAGATAGACCAGACTATATTAGTAGGTTTCCTGGACTGCTGCACTGGGAAAGGCCTGTCTTTGTCCTACCACTGCATTCATGTGCACACCACTAAAGCTGCTGAGCCAGATTCTTCCTCCAGTATCTCTTGCACCCTGCATACCCTAGAGAGGAGCCAGCCAGCCAAACACATGAAGAGGTATTTAGCTGGCTCAGCAGGTTTGGGAAGGAAGGAAATGCTAGAAGGAGTCACCTACTGTTTGCTATCCCATTTCCAACCAGAAGAGAGGGATAGTTTGGTGGCTGAGGCATTAGGTTAGGCTATGGGAGATCAAGGTTCAATTCCCTACTCATGGATGTTTTGGGTGGCCTTGGGCAAGTCATGCAGCCTCTCTGTGCCTATCTGCACAGCACTTCCCTACCTTGCTGGGGTGTTTTGAGGAAAATAGGTTATAGAGTGTGAAGCTATTAGAGATCTACTGATGAAAATTGCTATATAAGAAATGGGCCTTATTATTATTACCTAACACCAGGGACTATAAGGTCAGAGGTTCCAGTGCCACTGGTCTTCTCTGAACCAGAGTAACATACTGGTATGCATTCTTTCTTAAGCCCCAACCCCTCACTCAGCCAGACTTCTCATCATCCACTCACTGCCCTTCTCCCCAGCCCAGATGAATTCCTTGGAAACCTCTCCTTTTCTCTTCCCTGTCCAGAATGACTGCCCTAATACCCACTCATCTCCCCATCCCAGACAGACTCCAAGCAGTCACTCTGCTCAGTTTAGGGGAGGTTCATTATAGAGAGAATTTACCACTATAGATATAAGGGTCAAAATGAACTGAATGAATTCTCCCCTGACAGCTAGCTGGGAAGGGGAGAGACTTCTAGAGCAAACTGTTTTTACTCAGCTTAGATATCCAGCAGATAGAGCTGTATTGCTCAAAATGATCAACTTTGGCTGGTGTTGGGTTACAAATCACTTTAGTACTGAATGCAGGGGTAGTGAAATGCTGTTACCAAAGTTGTAATTATTGTAGGAATATAGGGAAACAGGGCTGTGCTTAACCTGTCCCAAATGAGGGGGTCACCCTCAGCTGAAAACACCTCATTAAGCCAGGAGCTTGAATGCCAGAGCCCTGTAAAAGTAGAGGGGTGGGGACATTCTTCCCAGTCTGGAGATGTGGCCCCTTCCCCAAGGGTCCTTCCTGGAGTGGTTTAACCTGTTACCCCGATTGTTCAAAAAAAGAACTAAATAGATTACATTAAGAGCCTCTTTGTTATTTTAAATGCTCAGTCAGAGCTGAAATCACTTGAGATGGGGCAGTGTTTCTGAACAGCCTACAAAGAGCTGACAATTGCTAAGAGACTGATGTGCAGCGGTCACAGCAGAGAGGCAGATGGCAGCAGAAGATGACTGACAATTGGCTGGCAAATGAGTCGCTGGTGAGCTAGAGAGGCGCAGCCAGCAGGGTGGGTGGCAGAGAGGTGCGGTGAACAGGTCGCCAGCAGGAGCAGTTGTTGGGAGCAACTGGTGAGTGGCTCACAGAGAGGCTGGCAAAAAGGTGTGGCCAGAAGGGCAGCTGGCCGCAGGGTGTCTGGCAGAGATGGGCAGCGTGTGAGTTCCTGAGTAGTGGAGTGAGTAAGGTGCCTTTACTCCCCTCCTCCACACAGGGTGGGAGGTGAACTCTGCAGATGCACCTCTGAATTCTGGGTCTGCACTGACCAAGAAAAGCAACTGTGAGTGGGGTGCAAAGACAGATTAGGTAAGTGAAAGGGACTTTTGGGTTGCTGGACTTAAGAACCTGAGGTGAATAGGACACTACCTAACTTACTTGGGGTCAGTCTTTTGCTCAGGGTTTAGGTTTATAAACCCGTTTGAGGTGTTTTCTCAAATTAACACTGAGTCACTTCCCTCCTTTTATTAAACATTTCTTTTCTACACTCAGCCTCTGTGCTTCCAAGTGGGGAAGTATTGCCTCTCAGAGGCACCATGGGTGGTGTGTAATTTTCCCAGGATCCTGGGTGGGGGCTCAAGCCAGTTCTGTGTTGTACTGATGGAAAGGAACACTAGATATTGAAACCCACTCCTGGTTGCTGCTGGCTGCACCTGGCAAAAGGTTCACACAGAGAAACACCAAGTTTAAAAGACATTGACAAACATCTTTCATGCCTTACCATAGTCTACAACAGAGTGGTAGCATGCAAAGCTTTCCCGTGTATCCGCTGCAATGGCTTTACTGAAAGTCATTCTTCTTTGTGGACAGGGACCTAGATTGAACAATTTAAATATATTCAACAGTCCCACTCTATCCTAAGAGAAACAAATGATCGGAAGCTGAAACTAGACAAATTCAGACTTGAAATAAGGCACAATTTTTTAACACTGCAGGTAACTAACCATTGGAACATGTACCCAGGGATGTGATGAAATTTTTTATCATATTGAAACTTTAAATGAAGACTGACTAACTTTCAAACAGAAGTTATGGTCTTGGTGCAGATACTACTAGGTGAGGTTCTATGGCCTGTGTTTTGCATGTCAGACTAGATGATCATAATTGTCCCTTCCGGCCTTAAAATGAACAGCTGGCTGCTATGAAGGAATGAATTCATCTGGAACTGATTCAATCACATTTATCAATACCTTACCTTCAGCACACTGGCAAACCTCTGCATGGCACAGTTTTGATAACATGGCACTCTGTCTGGGTGCACTGTAAAATACACTGCATTTTCTCCCTAAAGAAAGGAAACAAAATAATTTAATTCTCAAGCAGCCTAAATTGGAAAAGGCAGCAATGGGCAGAGTTGCAGTTCACCTTTGCAACCGAATGCCCCCAGTGCACTGAAGGTTCTTCTGTGCAACCTGAATGAGCAACTGCAATCCCTTAACTCTATAATATTGATGGAAACTCATTGTTTGGATTCCAGCTGAACAATGTGTTTAATTTTAAACCTGTTTATTTGGTTTGTTTCATCACGTAAAACATCTGTTTAAAAAGGGACACAGTCAACACTAATTTACAAGTTTTAAATAATGTCTATTAAGGACCTTTGTCCTATAAGCCATCTTTCTATCTCTGGGCCAGATAGTGTAAATTGGTCTAGCCCAATGTTTTCATTGTGCTCAGAATTATGGCAGGTGGGGAAGGTCAGAATCTAAACATCTCAGGATGGGGGTTTAGACTGGGCTCCAAGTGGTTGCTTGCACTTTAGAGGTCTGAAGTTTGCCTGTTCTCTGCTATCCTCATCTGCTAGCAGGGGCAGTCTGAAGAGAGAAGAAAAATAGAACTTAATAACCTTACTGCTTTTAAGTCCCACAAGGAGTGGGACTTTGAGCAACCTCACATCAGGGTATCTTTCTTTTGCAAATACAGTTCACTGCCATGGCATTTACAGAGAAGATAGCAACAACTTTGTTCCCTATATTATATTGGTCTGAGGAGGCCATTGACTCTCAGAGCATGTCCACACCACAAATGAAGGTGTGACTGTAGCACAGGGAGGGAAACCTATGCTACCTTTAATCTAGCTAACACAGGTTACAATACCAGTGATGTGGTAAAACAGGCTAGTCCCTTGAGTAAAAGCCTGTTGGGGGCTCTGGGAATGTATTGAGGTTGCTAGAACCATGCCTCTATGTCTTCACTACTATTGTTATTCATGCTAGCTAGATGAAAGCTAGTGTTGGTGTGCCTACCAGGCTTCAGTCACGACTTCATTTGCAGTGTAGACATAACTTGAGAGGCACTATCTTCACTCTGGTTTGATGATGTTTACACAGAGAGCACAGCCACCTCTCACTTTCTTTGAATAGTCTCTCTTTTATTTCTCACCCATCAAGTACCATACACTGACTATTTAGCTTTATCCTGGTTTAATCAGAACTTCAGTTGTATTTTGGCTCATAAATCTGATCACTCCAAATATCAGTCATAGAGTCAAGCAAGTGTAATTTAATCTAGTTTCTGTCTGCGTATTGCTACAATTCCCAATATTCTTCTTCCTCACCCCCGGGCTCCTTTATTTTAGCAGTTAAAATGAAATCTCTGATATTTAGATGGGAATAAGAAATGCACCATATCTTTCTATAGTGTATAGAAAGCTGCTATATATGATCCCAACCAAAGCCCCAGATTCAAACAGTGCTGAAGTTTCTAAATTCTTCTGGATTTGGATTTTGCAACTAGCACCTAGCTTTAGAATAGACCATACCAAAAACTGAAACACCTCATTTCCCCCTAAAACTTTGAAATCTGTAGATAGATCTTAATTTTGCAACTTGGTTCCATTTCTAGAAATCAAAAAGTATAAATGAAATACTTTTACTGTGTCTGTGTCTGTAGAATGCCTAGCATTACAAGGCTCCGATCCTGATTGGGGACTCTAGGTTCTACTGGAAAACTCATGATATTTTGCAGTTGAAGTGTCTCCTTTCTATAAAGGACTTCTTCTAAGAAGCCTAGGCTTTGGAGTACTTAGCTGGTTTGTCGGTTGGATGTTGTAAAGGAAAAGAGATGGTCTAATACAGTGCTTCTCAAGCTATCTGATGTGGAGGACCAGCAATTTTTTTTTCCAATGTGCCAGGGACCAGTGCCATATTATAAACCTATTTGACGTTCCTATGAGGAAACTCGCCAAGGACTGGCAGCCAATGGCTCGCAGACCACCACCATTTTGAGAAGCACTGGTCTAATAAACAAAGCTCAGTGGTGGACAGATCCACAATGGAAAGCTTAAAGGAGAAAACATTATGTAAAACATCTACTGTTTCTTGAAAAATAAAAGTTCTGATGCAAATTCATCAATTAAACATTTTCTAGTTGATAACGATCCACACTACAAATACCACCACCATGTATGGCACTACTTGATCACTGTGCTAACAGTACCATCAGAGGTCAAGGTTTGAATCAACATAGAGACTGAACTAGTCTTTTTGGCCCAGATCCTCAAGACATTTAGATGTCTAACTTCCATTTAATGTATTGAGTTAGGCACCTAAATACCTTTGAGAACCAGGGCCTTTGTCCTTAGAGTTGATCCCAGAGACAAATTTAGGGAAGCTTGGTCTACTGCTGCTCATGCTCTATGCATAGGCGCCAACTTCCCCTCTTTGCCATGGGTGCTTGACTCCCCCCCGCTGCACCCATCCCACTCCACCCCTTCCAGATGCCCCACCCAGCTCTGTGTCTTCCCGCCCCTTCCCCACCCCCATTCAAAACCCTCTCCCAAAGTCCCCGCCCCAACTCTGCTCCTCCCTGCCCCTATTCCAACTCCTTCCACAAATCCCCACCCTGGCCCTACCTCTTCCCCGCCTCCTCCCTTGAGTGCGCCATGTTCCTGCTTCTCCTCCCCTCCTGGAGGAGGAGGGGGGTGGTGGGTGAGGGGAGTTTGGCTGCCGGTGGGAGCAGAGCACCCACTAATTTTTTTCCCGTGGAGCACCCATGGAGTTGGCACCTATGGCTCTGTGATCTATGGAGATTAATTTTACACAAGCATGAAAAGTTCATTTAAAAACCTCATACAAGTACAATTAGGTATTTTCAGTCCCCTGCAATCAATGCAAACTAGGAGATCACTTCTTGAGAAGGTCTCTGTTAAAGTGTGCTCTCGCTGTGACATTACCAGTCATTATTCAGAGGGGAGTCTTTTCATTAAGCACTGTTAGAAAAATGTTGATTCACTCATCAAATTCCAATATACTAGGGTTTCCTCTCAACGGACAGAAGGGGAAAATTCAATCTTGGCATCTTGCCCTTTCTAAATAGTTTCATGTTTATTTTTTCTGTACTACTGGGTCAGCTTACCAGGGTTGTAAAAATCATAAATGATGGCGTTTGCTGGCTGTACTAGACCCATGGGATTGATTTGCTTAGCCCCAAATGACACACAGTCAGGTTCGGATCCATTACTGAGCTGTAGAAAAAAAGCAAACACAAACATTTATTACAAAAAGATAATTCATGCTCTCCAACCACTCCACAATTTATTCGTGCCTGTAGTGTTGGTTCTGCTGAACACTTTTTTTCTGACAGAATGGATGAATTAACTGTCTGTTTCAGCCAAAAATGCATAAGGTTGTTCTTTCCCAGGTTATTGGGAGCTTTGAATCAATATGCTAAAGACTTGCTATTAAAGAATAAGCAGGTTTATTGGCTATGTACAGCATCGATGGTCTTCTCTTTCTGAGATCCTCACTCAGGGAAGTATCCCTAATCATCAGAGCACTTGCTTTATTTTAAGCATGTGCTTAAGTCCCACTGAAGTCATCCTGAACAGGAATGGAGGCTTAAAGGCTTTCCTGAATCAGGCCCTAACATCCCAGTGTCCTGTGCCAATATGCACTGGTTATTTTATAGAACTAAGGGACAGCTTTAGATCCATGTTAAGTATGTAACTGCATAGGGCCTGCGGCAGGGTAGACTAGGTCCCAAGGCCCCCTGCTGGAGGCCTTGCAGTCCTGCATCACCCTTTCCCAGAATAGAACTATGAGAAGTCCTCTAGTCTAGGCAGCCTAGAGTGGCTGCAGAAGAGCGACCAACCAGAAGGGCTGCGAGAGCCACTAAATAAGGGTCCAATGAAAGGCAAGCAGCACAGCAGAGCCTTCAGTGGCTGTGTGGCGTTCGAGGAGGGAGGACCAGGTGCGTGGCTGGACTGCGGACAGTTCACCAGACAGAACTGAGCCCCGTGAAGGCTGCCAAAGACTGGCTGGCTGGATAGAGTAGCAGCAGAGCTGTCAAAAAGTCAGTGGGGGCAGGCTGAGCCCGGAGGACTGAGCACAAGACCTGGCCAGACCAGACAAGGGCACCGAGATGTGCCCTGCTGGTCTGGTAGCAGACTGAGCCCAGGGAGGGCTGCTGAAATGGGCACCAGCTGAAGGTACCGAGATGGGCCACAGCTGGGTGTCTGAAGAAAGCAGTGCCTCTGGGAAGAAGCCGAAGAGCTACAGCCCCAAACCAGGGCTGTGATAAGAACTCAGGACTGTATATCCCAGAAGTGGGGCTAGCATGTGCAGCTCGGCCAGAGGGCCAGGCTGCTGAAGACCAGGTGAGAGAACCACTGGCTGGGGGACAGGTGGTGCTTGCGAGAGGTGGGTGCCACCCCACTGAAAGAACAAAAAACCAAAAGCAGGCTCATACCTAACTGAGAGAAAGGGGGCCATCCACAAAAGGTGGGTGCCCCACCCTGCAGTGAAAAGAACCGTGTTTGCAGGCATTATCAACCAGAGAAAAGGGGGCATGCACGAGAGGTGGGTGCTGACCCCATTACAGTTAATTTACATACTGTTACATTTATTTATGATCCCCACATAAACACAATCACTTTGTCAGCCATAGCAGTACTAACATATCTAACATATCCTTTGTCCTTAATTATTTCTTTTCTTGCTGCTGCCTTCTGTGTAAATTACCTGCGAGTAACATCTATGCTTGAGTGTCACTTAAGGATGTGAAGCATCTCAAATGGCTGAAGGAAGCAGTCACCATGTGAAGTGATGCCACAGGGATGTCAGGGGCATTGTAGATACCCAGAAGGCAGATAATTTGAGGACATCTTATCATGGGCCCTGATCCAGCAAAGCACATATTTAACTTTACACACATGCAAACACACTGTCTGTAATGGAATTACTCTCATGCCTGAAGTTATGCACATGCATAATTGCTTTGCAGGATTCAGGCCCTGGGGCCTCACAAATGTTAGCAATTGCTCTGGCTTGAATGGATTCATTAGGGACTCTGTGACTTTGTTCCAAAGTCCTGGTCTAGAACATGGTATTAACCTTTCTGAGTATTACAAAGGCCTAAAGGTACTTTTGGAAAAGAATGGGTATGTCCTCTAATTAATTCATGATGGTACACTGTTGTCCGGTGTCTGGGTGAACTACATTGATCTGAGCAACAGTACCAACAATATACAGATTTAAAAGATATGCCTCTGAACATACTCCCTTCTTTATAGCATCACCTGACGGAAGTTGTAAAAGTCATACAGGATTCACTCACCTCCCCAAAGTAGAGCATAACCTTTCCTTCTTTGTACTCAAAGTGGTCGATGTATTGGTCTGCAGACTTTACCAACTACAAAAACAGAAACATCATTTTTACCTTGGTTTAAAATCTGTTTTGGCTTCTGCTGGCTGTCTTAAACTGCCTAGCTGTGTATTGTACTGGACTGGTTGATTCTTCCTCAGAATGAACAGTTCCTTGGTCTGCTGTTCCTTTATGTGGTGGAGGACCTAGGCTATTTTCTGAATGAGTATATGGAGGGCCTGTTTGCTCATTTTGATTGTATTTTATTTATTTAATCCATTTATGAAGGGCACATTGTGAGCATCTAATGGTCATAAGACAAAAGAATACAAAATATTAAGATTTGAGTTGACTCAAGCAGCCAAACACCATATCCAGCCAGGGACTATTTAAAAAAAAAAAGAAAAGTCTAGTAGAACAAATCCAGTAGTCATCAAACAAGCCACCTATCAACAAAAACAATCAATCCCTAACTAACGGTATGTTTACACTATGTGAGCTAGTGGTGCAATTCGCAGCTCATGTGTCTAGGGCTGTCAGCTAATTGCAGCTAACTCACACAATAACTCAAAAATATTAATTGTGATTAAAAAAATTAATTGTATTAATCACACTGTTAAGCAATAGAATATCAATTGATATTTATTAAATATTTTGGATGTTTTTCTACATTTCTAAATATATTGATTTCTATTACAACAGACTACAAAGTGTACAGTGCTCACTTTATATTATTTTTTATTTCAAATATTTGCACTGTAAAAATGATAAACAAAAGAAATAGTATTTTTCAGTTCACCTCATACAAGTACCGTAGTGCAATCTCTTTATGAATTTGTAACTTACAAATGCAGATTTTTTTTTTGTTACATAACTGCACTCAAAACAAAACAAAGTAAAACTTTAGAGCCTACAAGTCCACTCAGTCCTACTTCTTGTTCAGCCAGTCGCTAAGACAAACAAGTTTGTTTACATTTATGGGAGATACTGCTGCCTGCTTCTTCTTATCAAAAATAATAATTTAAAGTGAGAACTGTACACTTTGTATTCTGTGTTATAATTTAAATCAACATATTTAAAAATGTAGAAAAACATCAAAAATAGTTAATGAATGTCAATTGAATTGTATTAACAATACACAATTTTTTTTATCATGATTAATTTTTTAGTTTTTCGCGTGAATTAACTGTGATTGATCGACAGTCCTCTTTCCATAATGAAAATGTCTGTCCTGATTCTCAGTTTCCTGTTAATTATTCTGCAAACTTTTGAGATACCTGGGGCTAAAAACCACCTCTTGTGATAAATAAAGACTTCCAAAGAGCAGCGCAAAAATAATAAATTAAATTACAGATGTCAATGAAAGAAATGCTCCTCACCTGTTCAAGTTCAGCTGTGTCAGGTTCCAAGCCACTTAAAAGTGAGAGATCAACTAGAGACATCTTCGGTATATTGGGACCTGCGGATCTTTTAGGGAAAATTACTGTTAGTAAATGCTTACATTGTACAACATATGCAGTGTTGCTGTCGCTATGTCAGTCCCAGGACATTAGAAACACTAAGTGAGTAAGGTAATATCTTCTATTGGACCAAATTCCATTGATGAGAGAGAGAGAGACAAGCTTTCTGTGTAACCTTGTCTCTCTCACTAATGGAAGTTGGTCCAATAAAAGATATTACCTCCCCCATCATGTCTCTCTACATTGTACATTTACATTTTGTTACAAAGAGGGACTTCTGAAGAGCCTGGCCATTCCTGCCTGGTGATGATGAAACAGATTCTGATTCCTATTGCCAATGAGCACAATCCAAAGCTTTCCTAAAAGCCATTTATTTAAACTTATCTACCTAGGCAAGTAAATAGCTAAAATTTATGTCTAGAGACTAAATTCCTAAATATGCAACTGTCTTTTGTGCTTTTCTAATGCACTTTAATTCCTCTCCGTTCCCAAATTCTTCAGAGTTGGATTATTTTTGTTGAGCCATCTCCAAGAAGCCGGAGATGATGACTTTATGTTACATTTACATGGTGCCTCTCATCAGAAGCTGTTACAATGTGTTTTACAAATGTCAGTGGCTCTTCGATAATTCATGCTGTGGTAAACCACAACCCCTTAAATCCACACTGGATTGCAAGTGTGCAGTGCACTGTAACACAGTTCAGGGCAGGGCCGGCTCTAGGTTTTTTGCTGCCCCAAGCAAAAAATTTTTTGGCTGCCTCCCATCCCAGTCCTGGGCTCTCCCCTCCCCACCAGTGTCCTCCCCCACCACACCCCCTGCTGCCCAAGTTCTGGGCTCTCCCCCACCCAAAATCACAACCTCCTTGTTCACCACAGCAATCCCTGTTTACACTTGCAGTGCGGATCAAACCGTTTCTCCTATTTTTATTTCACTTTAGTATAAATCTCACCCCCCATCCCCTGCAAGCCCAGCTTTAGTACTCCAAATGCACATGGAAGGCATAGGGACTAACCCTCAAACTTGAACCCGGAAAGGGATGAGGATCTAGTAAAGAGGGTTCAGGCAGAGGAGCGGGTGTGGGGGTGTTGGGGGCTCTACACTGGCAGAGAAGCAGGGTGTGCTGTACTCGCGGAGGAGGGTGGAGAAGGAGAGCGGGTATGAGGAGGGTTGCAGGAGAAGAGGTGCAGGGGAAGGGAGAGGTGCGGGAGGAGAGGGCTAAGGGAGGGTACAAGGGGAGAGGTGCAGGTGAAGGGAGAGTACAAAGGGAAGGGGTGCAGCGAAGGAGAGATGGAGGAGGTACAAATGAAGAGGCTGAGAGCAGGATGGGGGGTGCAAGGGCTGAGAGGGGCAGGCGCTGACAGCTGCTTTCCCAGCCTCGTGCAGGCAGAGCTGAGAGGATGGACACTGATCCCCAGGTGCCCGAGCTGTGGGGGTCCCCCGGCGGGGCAGTATTCCCCACTGCCCCACTCGGAGCCAAGCTCTGCCTCTCCCTGCCCCTGGCGCTGTGGGGGCCTGGGGCAGGCAGTGCGGGGCAGAGGCGGGGAAGGTGCACGGCAGGCTGGGTCTGGGGGTAGGAGGGGGCGGTGGCAGCTCCCTGGCAGCTTGGGCTGCCCAGACACTCACCTCATCAGCGCATGAGCTGGGATCCGCACCCACTGCCCAGAACGGTGGCGCTCTGCACAGCCCACACAGGCGGGGAAACACTGTGCCGCCCTTGGGAGACTCAGGGCAGCAGCAGTGGCAGCAGCAGGACCCCTTCTCCCTCCCTGCATCTCGGGCCCTGCTTCCCTCCCTCCCCAGCTCCTCTCACACTCTGGGAACCCCTCTCGCCACTGCAGCCCGGGCTTGGCTCCAGGGGACGATGCTCTGGCTCTCCAGAGGCAGGGCTCTGGCCAGGGCCAGCTCTGGCTTTCTGCTGCCCCAAGCAAAAAAAAAAAAAAGGTGTGTGTGGGGGGGGAAGAGGGGAGGTGGAGTGCCACCCCTTGGAAAGTGCCACCCCAAGCAATGGGTATAAAGGTACCTACCCCAGCTGTCCCATTCATAATGTTGCACTGCTTTTTGGAGAGATGCTGTCATCTCTGTAGCCATAGTGAGTAAAGAAGATGGCTACTACCATCCTAGTTTTCAAAGAGGGGATGTCTTGTTGTTTGCTAATCCACAGTGGGAGCAAGCAAAATGGCTGCTGCAACCCTATTCTGTATAGGGCACTATGTTCTGCCAGCTCTGCCCTTTCCTGCTTTTGGATTAGCAAACAACAAGACATCCCTTCTCTGAAAACTAGGATGGTAGGAGCCATCTTCTTCATTCATTATAGCTACAGAACAAAAGCAAGTTACAAAGTCCTGCCTAAAACTCTGAGCTGCCATTGCTTAAAAGCCACCATTAAACAGGAGGGGAGTGAAACAGCAGCCTTAATAAAGGCCCTTCTCACCCATTGGGCTCCAGTGCCTCTACTACACAACTACCAGTTTCTCTTCATTCCCATGGTTCCAAAAGAGCCAGGGGCACTGAGAGCCAGACCTTCCCCTCTGCTCTTCACACAACAGCATGAGAACACGGTCTATCTTTGGAGAAGCCCCGCCAGCCAATAGTAAATAGACTAGTTCTTTTCCAGGGCATTAATGAGTGCGAGGGAGTAGAGGAGAATGTGTGACATCCACAGGGAGAGGGAGGTTACTCACACAGGGCACACACCAACTACACTAATCCCACTGAGGTTCCTCTTCTCTTTGGTGTCGTTTATTGAGTTTCTGTTGTTTATATATGCTTAAGTGCAACCACCTCTGGGGTGGAGGGCAGCAGCCAGGTGAATAGTTGGCATACAATACAACTATGGGGATATAAGGGATGAGTTAATTTTTGACCAAGAACACTGGGGCAAAATCTTACATTAAAACAAACAGACAGACAGACAAACTATTCTTTAATGTTATGCAGAGCAGACAGGAGGTTGGTGCTTAAGATCTGGTGTGAATGGCTCATACCCCATACACTGCATGGAAATCAGCTTTACTGTCTTGGAAGACAAAGAGCTGAGCCACCATGCCGGGATTTGAACGTGTGCTTCCAGAAAGACAACAAATGGCAGAAAGATGTATAAGACCAAGACTTCCTAACCAAAAGAGTGTAATCTCACTAATAGAGTTAACCTAGTCCTGAACCTACCTGACGCAGACTTTGTAACGTAATGATTCTGTTTTACCGGGAACAGGCACCTCTCTCTTCCTTCTACTGCGGATGTCAAACCATTCTATCTGGCTCATGGGCTCATCTCTTCTGGTTTCTGTCGCATGGTCCTCCCCATAATCATAGTCCTCTTCCTCAGCATCCAGAGCACCTGGAGGTGTTAGACACAATCAGACCCTGTCAGACTGAGATGAAAAGCTTGCTGATTGCTCTCCTTTTTGCACTTTGTGAGGGATCCGTGCTGACTCCTGCCACCTCCACTGCTTTTATAAACTTCACTTTCCTCAGTCTCATTATCTCATGTGTCTTTGAAATTGAAGCTTCAAATAAATGCCTGCAATAATCAGCATTATTTTTAATTTGTATGAGAGTAGCACCTAGAAGTCCCAGCTGAGATTGGGGCCCCATCTGTAAATGCACAAAGACAATTCCTGCCCCAAAGAGCTAACAATCTAAGGAAAAAAGACAGACAGCACTCAGTGGAGGTGCTCCAACTGAAGTGACTTCAGTATAATAAATAGCTAAAAGACAGACACAGGAAATGTTAACTCTTTTTGGGCGGGAACCATGATACACAGAGATATTAAGTCATTTGGCCAAGAAGGCCACCCTTGCTCTCTAGTAATAACTAATAATAATAACATAAGTATATTTATTAAGCACCCTCCAAAAAGTCAACTGGGATCTTATAAAACAATTCTTAAAATATTACTACATGTAATAAAAATACAAATTGTCCTGAAGGCACTATAGTAGATACCTTTCTTTTTTCCCAATCTAATCAGCTAAAAAGTCATAGGATACTATCAAGGTTTAGCCAAATTTGCCATCATTAAAAACAGTTGCTCTGTTTTCTTTTCACTTACTTGAATATTTGACGTTCCCTTCCATTTCAACTTCCAGAATCAAGTCATTACATGTGGTGTTCTCCATTTCAACAGAATAATATATTTTTTGTATCTGAAAAAAAAAGAGAACATCCTAAAAGCTCCTTTAAATAACAAAGAATTTAACCAAACAGGTCTGCAGCAATTCATCTGATTCTGCACATACTGGAAGTTACATTTGATCAGGGAGAGTGAGAGAGATTCCATAGAAACTAGTTTTAGGCAGGTTTGTACTTGGTATGACTCAGCCATGCCTCCGATGCAGCTACCAGTGCTATAGCAGCTACCCTACTTGTGATAGCTCAATGAGAACTATCACGAGTCTGTGTGCATGAGCAGGGGAATCACACCCATAGCTCATAATGTAGTTATAGGTACAGTTTATCTCCTGATGACTGTAGTGGATACAACAATGACAGACTGATGAGCAATATTCAAAGACCTAAATGGCCTGGGACCTACCCACTTAGGGTGATCCGACAGCAAATGTGAAAAATCAGAATGGGGGTGGGGGGTAATAGGAGCCTATATAAGAAAAAGACCCAAAAATCAGGACTATCCCTATAAAATCAGGACATCTGGTCACCCTATACCCACTTCAAACACCCCCTCCTCGTCCCCTACCAACAGCACTCAGTGGAGGTGCGCAAACTGAAGTAATTTAAGTGTAATTAATAACTAATAGGCAGTTCTCCATGAGGCTCCATAGACTTTGGAATTTTTCCCTGTAGCCGGGTCCAAAACAGACAAAATCTGTGACCTTCAGGGCTCTCTGCATCTATTTGCCAGGGATTTGGGGGAGAGCAGAGATGCATAAGGACAGGGTCTTAGGCAGTATGGGGTAGTGATTGCTTTGCTTAGTTACTGTTCGGCAGGATCTGAGAAGGGGTGATGCTGCCTGAGGTTCCTTCCTGCACTGTGTGTAATTGGAAGTGATGGCAGGGCAGGCCCCTACAGATGTGAATTAGTACCGTTTTCTTTTTGAAAGAGAAAAATAAAATGAAACTTATAAGTTTTCAAGCTCCATCTTACACTCAGTGTCCCATTTCCTTGGCCCTTTACCGTCACTTCAACTTTGCTTCCGAGGTCAAACTGCAAACCAAACCAAACAGCAGACATTTAACACTTTGGCCACTATTCACGTTGTCTTTTTACTGTGATTCCTGAGAGTCTTGCTTGTTGTCTGGAATCTGGGCAACCATGTTAGAAGGTATTGCCTGTTTGCCATGAGCGAGGGACAATAGGGGTTCCCCTACCCTAGTGCAGGGTTGTAACAGTTCCCTAACTGTCATTCAAGGAACTATGGGGCATGTCTTCTCCTACCTCACTAAAGTGATCCCTGCAGCAGGAGTAGGGATCATTTTTCCAGGCCCCATTGCATTGTGGGTCAGAGCAAAGGACATATCTTGCCTCTTCCCTCCCCTAAGATGACCCTGAATGGACAGATGACTGCAGTGGTCCTTCCCATTGGAGGGAAAGCAGCAATCTGAACATCTGGAAGAGGCAGAAAGGTGCCTATAAGTGTTAAATATTATTATTACACAGAAAAATGGCTGCAACCAAAGTACATCAAGGTTGCTGAGAAATGAAGACATTCCTTCTGTTCTCAAACTAGGAAATATCACAATTTAGAACAATAAAGGGTTGAGTACCTGTAGTTCTTCCTGAATCTGGACATTGTTACTGTTCAGGTTAAAATAGTGCTTTTTGTGCCTTCCAGGTAGGTTTAATGCAAGATTCAGAATGGTGGGATCGCTTTCTATAGTCTGTATGCTATACTGTGACAAAGCTTCCAGGGCCACCACTGTATCCTGTGTGAGATTGAAACACAAATGAATACCAGCCACACTGGAGTCTTTCAGCAATAGCAAAGTGCTTTAGTCACATGCCTCTCCTTGTAAGTAACTCCTCATTCAGATGTCTCCTTTTTAGATCTCTTTTCCTTTGAGGTTCTCTCTTTGAAGTCTCCACATGTCCGCTCATCCACCTCAATCCATTCATCTTATTTTCCATATTCTTCTATCAACATTTTGGATCAGATCTCCAGTGGGTATAAATCTTCGTAGCTCCATTGAAGTCATGGAACCCTCACTAATCCATATTGTTTTTTTCTGAGGGCCAAATTCTCAGGCGTTTACTTAAGGACCTCAGGACTGTGGGCTTCAATCAAAATAAGCAACTTTCTACCAATGGAAAATCCAGTTTCACCCCATAACATTATGATCCTGAACTGCTGTAAAAGACTGCCTGGTTGGACCCATAAAAATATTTATCTTTCCATATTTATTGGAAGAGTTTATAAGGGTATTTTACAGTACTTTCCCCCCACACATTCCATTGAGCCTGAAAGCCAGATACCTGTGTAGAACAGTATCCACCACCATATTTCCTTTTTTCTATTAACCATGTAGCAATAGGTTCTGCATACTTGATATCCTTCTGGCATAATGTCTGAAGTAATGCGTAAGCGGTAGCTTCTACAGAAACTGCATCTTCACCATTTCCCCAGTAGCGCTGTTGCATTGCTGAAACAATAACTTAGTCCTTGAATCAATCCGGGGAAGGTATTTTCCAAAAATTGCTTCAATTTAGCTCAATTTAGAAAAATATAGGTAATTTATTTCATAGTAATGATTCCACCCAAGAAAGAAAGCCACCACCACTCTGACAATACAGGAAGCAAAGGTTATTAAAAACCAGCTTCCAAACAGAGTTTTGACTTATCCCAGCCATTATAGTGCATTGATCACAATGTACTGACCCAGTTGTTATAGAGTACTGATCCTAAGGTATGCAATGCCAACTCAGTGCTGTGCTAAGATTGTTTCTGGAGATAGCTTAAAGGTAGAATTATTATTCCAATAGGTCTAGAATTAATAATCTGCATATAACCTACATTTAATCACATTGGCCTTATTGCACCTGATCTTGTTTTTAATTATGTTGCAACAGCACACAAGGACTTTGGCTGGGAAGAGTGCTTTATAAATCAAATCATCATGTAAGAATAATTATTAGTACCTGCATCGAGTGTAGAAATTTCTCTTAAAATCTGTTCTGCTCGTTTGGCTTCTGAGCTATTGTGTTTCACAAGAGCCAGAGCATAGGCAGAGATTGCAACTGAGTAGAAGTTCAGCTGAGGTGAGAGTTCTCGATGCACGTAAGTGACAGCTTTCTCAATGCCTCGTTTCTGTGGAAATAAATATGGATCAGTTTGGAGGGTGGTACAAAACCAATGCAAAAGGTAACACTGATCTGAGTTCCAATGAATTATAACAACACAATGCAGCTATTTCTAAATTAAATTGAATGGGAGTGAGGTGACCCTAATAACTGTGGTTAAGAATAATGCAAAACAATTATATTTGTTGAAGATTTTGGCAGGGAATAAAATGATTTCTGATATGAGCACTAGCTGGCCTATGCTAAAATAGATGGGCTATTTGAGTTGCAATTGCTCCATTTACAAGGAGTACAAAATTCTCATCAGAGACTCCCTGCTACATACAGCTGATTTCTGGAGGAGAAGAGGAGGCACCTTTAGCATCTGATTGCAATGGTTGTGGCACCAGATCCTAATTTTCTGGGAGAGGAAGGCTTCGAAGACGATGCAGGCAGTAATATGTGCAATAACAAGATACTTCAAGATGAATATTTGTCCAATGCACTGAATTTATAAAGTGCCGGATAAGTGCTAAACAGCATTGTTTGGCCAAATCCTGAGTTTATTACTCAATTTTTACATAGTCCTTTCTCAGACAAAAGTGGGAGTTTGCCTGAATAGGGACTTCAGGATCTGGGGCTATTAATTATTATTAATTATTTATTATCACTAGGGTCAAATTCAAGACAAATGAAAAGAAATACATTTTCACATAATGCCAAATTAAACTGTGGAATTCATTGCTACAGTATATCACTGTAGCCAAAAACATAGCAAGATTAAAAAAGGGATTGGCCGTCAATATGGATAACAAGACTACACAGAGGTTGATTCTAACATAGGCTGTGGGAAAGAGAGTAAAATTTATGATTCAAGGGTTAAGCCAGTCTCTAATTATTAGAGTTAGGAGGTTTCGTTCACCTTCCACTGAAGCATCTAGTGCTGGCCACTGTTCAGTCTGGCTATTACTATATTCCTCTGTTCCTGCTTCTACCTAGAACCATGATTTTATTACCTGACCATGGATTACAGAATAATTATTGTGTTTGAAGCTCAAAGGACATGGCTTTTAGTCCTGGCTTCATTTTGTAACAGTATTTATAGTGCTGGCTTCCAAGTTTACCCATCTGTTTAATGGATAACAGCACTTCCATCCTCACAGGGGCATTGTGAGGACTAATTCATTTAAATGTGAGATCTTCCTATGAAAGGAGCTATAGAAAAGCAAAGTATCATAAGCACACCACTGACAATGGCCTGGTTCCCCCAACTGGTGTAAAATCACATTTCCCTGGGCCCACTGTTCCTCTTGCACTATAGAAAGGATTCACCCCAATGAGAGCAAGTACTGATGCTGTCACTTACCTTCCCTCTGGCTCTGACCTGTGGGAGGGTAGCTTTAAAATCTGCTAGGGGCTTCAAAGAAACTTGCTACTAGAGGCAGCCAAGGGGATGCATTGAATCAATGTGTCCTCCAGTCACATTGGCCTGCACTATGTGCTTTTGGGGATCTGCAGTCTCCCCACAGTGGAGGAAAGGTTGTGGTTGTTTTGCACTGCACCAGCCCAGCAGACTTGTGGCCACTGGGGTGCTGTGACTGTATTTCTCCCAACAGAAATTTGAGTTGAATCTGGTCCAATAAGTGTAAGGGTGGTGCCACAGTGGAAATACAGCCTCAATAGTGAAGATGAGGCCCAGGACATGCTCAGGAATTTCTATGCCGCTAAACCGAGCACAGTACACATGCCAGCACAAAACAAATGCACATAAAAAGAGAATGAAAGATATAAGGAGAAAAGAAAAGCAGGCTTCTTACCACCTCAGAAGACTTAGATTCATCGAAAGCCGTCAAGGCCTCTTGCATAGCGATGGTTATAAAGGCTGTCAAAGCCAAATGTTCTTCAGCTTTCCCAACTCCACCCTAGAAGGTTAATCATGGGAAAGCTTCTAAAGCATACATTTGTTTTATTATTAAATTGAGCAAATCTAATTTTATTTCTTTGTATGAAAAATCACCACCACCACACGGTCACGCTTTTGTTGCTAATACACCCACCCTAACATCCTTCTCCATTCTCCCAGCCACACTTTCTTTTTCTATTGTATAAGTATTTTTTTTCATTCATAGATTCATAGCTTTTAAAGTAAAAAAAGACGATTGGATCCTCTACTCTAACCTTCTATAACACAGGCCTTTACATGTTCCCCAATTACTCCTATACTGAGCCCAATAACTTGTCTAAAGCACAGCTTCCAGGAAGGCATCCTGTCTTGATGTGAGGACATCAAAAGATGAGAATCCACCACTTCCCTTGGTAGTTTGTCTCAATGGTTTATCACAGTCCTGGTTAAAAATGTGTGCTGTATCCCTAATTTGAATTTGTCTGGCTTCAGCTTGCAGCCACTGGTTCTTTTTATATCTTTTTCTGCTAGATTATAGAGCCCTTTAGTACCTAGTATCTTCTCCTGATGAAGGTACTTATACACTGTAATTGAATCACTACTTTATCTTCTTAATAAACTGAACTGATTGAGTTCCTTGAGTCTCTCACTGTGAGGCGTTTTGACTCATTTTGCGGTTTTTTTTCTGCACCTTCTGCCTTTAGAAAAAGTCTTAATTCCTCCCCAGTCTGCCTCAAATACTCATCCTTTTAAAGAGTTAAAAATATTTTCCTGCAAGAGCTGTTGATTTTTCCCTCCCCACACACAATTATATGGGAAGCAAAAGATAAAAGTCCAGAATCAGGGGGAAACAAAACAAAACAAAACAAATAGCCACATCATCAGCTGGTATAGTCCCAATGATTTCAATAGAGTGACACCGATTTACAGAATTTGAGAATCTGGCCTGTATGGGAACAGGTTCTTATCATTTTCAGTGACCAACCTGCATAAGTCTGTCCATCACCGGATGAGGGTCATGGAATGAGCCATCCGCCTGCTGTTGTCCAAGCAAGTAGGAAACAGCTTTGTGTATGTAACGGTCTTCGACACTGATGTATTTTCTGCACCTTGTGAGCACTTTAGCAATGAATGCAGTCAGCCTGTATAAAAGAAACTGGTTTCATTTTCTAAACTCATTGATATTTGTGGTTTGCTAACACGAATTAGTACTAGGGTTGTCAAGCAATTAAAAAAATTAATCATGATTAATCAAGCAATTACAAAATTAATCACGGTTAATTGCTCTGTTAAACAATAATAGAATACCAATTATTTAAATATTTTTGGATGTTTTCTATATTTTCAAATATGTTGATTTCAATTACAACACAAAATACAAAGTCTACAGTGCACTCAAAAATAAAACAATGTAAAACTTTAGAGCCTGCAAGTCCACTCACTCCTACTTCTTGTTCAGCCAATCGCTCAGACAAAAAAGTTTGTTTACATTTGCAAGAGATAATGTGCCCTCTTCTTATTTACAAGGTCACCTGAAAATGAGAAGAGGTGTTCACATGGCACTGTTGCAGCTGGCATTGCTAGGTATTTATGTGCCAGGGCTCCAGCAGTAATTCTATTGTGATTAAAACTGGATTCATCGTGATTAATTTTTTTGAGTTTATTGTGTGAGTTAACTGCAATTAATTGACAGTCCTAATTAGTACGTCAGAAGATTCTGATACAATTTTGCACAAGCTACTGCTATGTATAACGTTGACCAGTCAGTGGTAGTTATAGGGCAATGCCGAAAGATACACCTCTACCTCGATATAACGCTGTCCTCATGAGCCAAAAAATCTTACCGCGTTATAGGTGAAACCATGGCCACGTCCAGACTAGGTATTAAAATAGATTTTAGATACGCAACTTCAGCTACGGGAATAACGTAGCTGAAGTCGAATTTCTAAAATCGAGGTACTCACCCGTCTGGACGGCGCGGCATCGATGTCCGCGGCTCTCCGTGTCGATTCCGGAACTCCGTTCGGGTTGATGGAGTTCCGGAATCGATGTAAGCGCGCTCGGGGATCGATACATTGCGTCCAGACTAGACGCGATATATCGATCCCCGAGCAATCGATTTTAACCCGCCGATGCCGCGGGTTAGTCTGGATGTGCGCCATGTTATATTGAACTTGCTTTGATCCACTGGAGTGCGCAGCCCTGCCGGTCCGGAGCACTGCTTTATTGCGTTATATCTGAATTCGTGTTATATCGGGTGGCGTTATATAGAGGTAGCGGGGTTTACAAGGCATTCAGAAAGACTGAAGAATCTCAGTGCAATTCATACCTTAGGGTACAACACTGCTCACTACCACACTGGGCCCAGTTCTCTTCTGACACTGGTTTTTCATGAGTGTAAAAGATAGAGATAGAGATACAAAAAGATAGAGAGAAAGACAGGGACAGCCTCATGTACAATGAAGCCTGGTTTACACACCAAGTTGCATTGGTTTAACTAGCAGTGTGAATTTCTATTGCTTTATTTATACCAGACAACCCCCTGTGTTTATACTCTTCTTGCACTGATAAGTTTAAATTAAACCAATATACAGGGGTGAAAGTGGGCTGCTACTGGTTGGTACGGTGTACCTGTAAGAAGCTGGTACTAGCTCATAAGCAGCTGATGTTAAAGCACTTTAACGTCGCTGCCCATTTTGCCCCCTCCATCAGGAGCCCTGGGCCCTTTTAAATTGCCACCGGAACTCCGGGCGGCGTGGGCCAGGCAGTGCAGATGGGCTGGCTGGGGGAGGCTGATCCCCCAGTCTTGCCCCTTCTGCTTGAGGCCCCGCCTTTTTCATTTGAGGCCCAGAGCCGGGACCCCTTACCAGTAAGTGTTTCATTTTACTTTCACCCCTGCCAGTATAAGCAGTTTTAAACATATATAGAAGTGTCCGCCCAGGTGCCTGCTCTTATTATTAAACAATGCTCGCACATGCCCACGTAATTACATCACCATTAGCTGTTCACTGAAAGTTGTTCAGAAAAAAAAGTTGTCTCACTTTATTAATAATAAAAACTATTTGGCCATAAAAGCCAAAGAATCAAAGTTTAGGCACACAGACTTGCATCCATATATTTTCAAATACCTATTGTGCATGTTCACATGCTGTGTACGTAGCTAATTTATCTGTGTACATATTAGATGCACTCAAGTATATGGGCACAATTTGACCCCAAAAGCCAGGAACTAAATTTCTGATGCACTATGTGTGACAACACTGGCATTTTAGAATATAAAACAACAACTAAGGCAGATTATGACGCATACACTACCATGTACTGCTGGGAGTTGTTTTGAATGCTCCATAAGAGCCATCCTCCTTCTGAAATTCAAGAAGTCTCGTGTAACCTGCATAAACAAGCAATCAGATATATTGGGTAAGAATATTACTGTGCATGGACTTGTATTTATGCACTTTGGGCCTTTACATGCTACACCTGGATTAACATGGAAGTACCCTCCACTACTTTTGTTTGCTCCTCATAAAAGTTTGTGTGTGTGTGTGTGTGTGTGTGTGTGTGTGTGTGTGTGTGTGTGTGTGTGTGTGTGTGTGTGTGTGTGTGTGTGTGTGTGTGTGTGTGTGTGTGTGTGTGATTGCAACAGCAGGCCCTTTGGAATAAAGTAGAGGAAAGGGAGCATGAGTTTTGTTTAAGTCCTGCCTTGATGGGTCTACTTGGATTGGCATAAGGGCATCACTGTTACAAGCATTTGTGGATACCAAGGAATTTCTGCCTGGTGGGTCCCTGAAAATCCATCCCCAAGTACTGCCACTTTCTTAAGCAGCTGCACAAGGGGTTGAAATAAGACACAAAAGAGGCTGTGAGGTCCAGCAGATTGTACACATAACTGGAAGTCAGGAGATCTAGGCTCCATTCCCAGCTCTGCCATTGACTTGAACAGATCACTTCATTTTTCTGCACCTCATTTTCCCATCTTTAATGTGAGCATGATACTCAACCTTGTAAAGCTCTTTCTGATCTATTGATAAAAGGCACAGTAGAACTATGTTTTATTAATAATAATTAATCACCACTAATAGAATAGCATCACATTTCCTTGGGGGATTTTAGATAAATACAACTACTAAGAAAATGAAACAATGTCTGACCAAACACCTCAGGTTCAAAGTGTTTCTGTTTTCCAGTCAGATGCGTGCAACACATTCTAACATACTTTAGGTTTGCGTTGCACTCTAATTCATTGTTAAGATGCACAGAAGCCAATGATGGTGGGAACAAATTATTCTGATGAGGCCCTTGGTAACAGATATACACAAGGCCAAAGAACTCCATTCAGCTAACTGCCAAACAAAAATGTATTTTCTATCATTACTCTTCATGGGTGAGATTCTGTGCTGCACAACACAGCACTCATAGCCCATGGAGGAATGTGGATATGGTGGCTTTAAATCATTTGCGTGCTCTCCCAATTCTGGGATGCTCAGCAGGCCCTGACGTAACACAAACAGCCCTTGGACCAGTGTAAGTTATGGCAGCCTGTCATTGGCTGCCTATGGGTCACAGCACTGCCTGGATTGCCGTAGCCCCACATGCTACAATCCAGGCCTCCCGACACCCCTCTCACCTCCAGCATCTCCCAGCATGTGGCCAGCCTTTGCTGCATCTGAGGCATTTTGGGTTATTCTGGCTCTTTGACCCAGTGTAAAGGCACTGGAGCGAGGGAAGGGTTTGTCTACACCAGAGGTGGGCAAACTTTTTGGCCTGAGGGCCATATCTGGGTATAGAAATTTTATGGTGGGCAGTGAATGCTCATGAAATTGGGGGTTCGAGTGCAGGCTCTGTGTGGGAGTGCAGGCTCTGAGGTGGGGCCAGAAATGAGGAGTTCAGAGTACAGGAGGGGGCTCTGGCCTGGGGTAGGGATGCAGGAGGGGATGAGGGGTCCAGCTGGGGGCGTAGACTCGGGGGTTGGGCTGGGTGTTAGGATATAGATATTCAGGCCTCTCTGCAAAGGCCTATACTTTAAAAACGTAGGTGTATTTTTAAGCACTTAGCTAGTTATAGAGGTATAAAAGAAAGAATCAAAATCACTATCTGCCTGTGTAAGGGCCTTCTCTTACTGTGACAGTCTGAGGCTCTGTTCTTAGGCTAAGGCCTTCGGCTAAGCAGCAGAGGCAGCCATAAGCTGGGAAGTGTATGGTCACATCCTTACATTCCAAACTAGTCACATTGAAATAAGGTGCTATTGGACTGTTAGGAATACAATCCTGTTCTGATAATACCTATCACCTCCAGAGAAAGGGAAGAGCCTAAAAGATTTAAAGAAAAAGTAGTTTGGTAGTATCCTGTCTGTCAAGACTCATTTATCAATAGCTGGGGTGTAAAATCCTCATTTCTGTATTGTTCTACCACTGTAGTCTCCACTTCCCTATTCTTTGTCTGTATAATCTCTGTCTGGTTCTCTGATCGTTTCTGTCTGCTGTATAAATAATTTTGTTGGGTGTAAACCAATTAAGGTGGTGGGGGGAGGGATAGCTCAGGGGTTTGAGCATTGGCCTACTAAACCCAGGGTTGTGAGTTCAATCCCTGAGGGGGCCATTAAGGGAACTGGGGTAAAAAACTGGGGATTGGTCTTGCTTGGAGCAGGGGGTTGGACTAGATGACCTCCTGAGGTCCCTTCCAACCCTAATAGTCTATGATATAATTGGTTAGATAATCATGTTACAATATGTTAGGATTGGTTAATTAAATTTCAGTAAAATGATTGGTTGAGGTATAGCTAAGCAGTTTTACTATATAGTCTGCAGTCAATCAGGAACTAAAGGGGGCGAATGGGAGTGCGGGAATTGGAATCATGTTTTGCTAAAGGGGTGGGGGGGGGAGGAATGGGTATGGGAACAAGGACACAGGCAAGGCTCTGTGGTGTCAGAGCTGGGAAGGGGGACACTGAGGAAGGAAACTGGAATTGTGCTTGCTGGAAGTTCACCCCAATAAACATTGAATTGTTTGCACTTTCTGACTTCAGGTATTGTTGCTCTCTGTTTATGTGAGAAGGACCAGGGAAGTGAGTGGGTGAAGGAATAAGCCCTCTAACACTGGGGATGAGGGGCTTGGGGTGCAGGAGGGTGCTCTGGGCAGGGGGAGGGGGGGGTTGGAGCACAGGAAGAGACCTGGAGTGCAGGCTTTGGGTGGCACTTACCTCAAGCAGCTCCCAGAAGCAGCTCCAACTCCTATGCGGAGGCACGGCCAGGCAGCGCTTTGCACTGCCCCTGTCCGCAGGCACTGCCCTCAAAGCTCCCGGAAGCAGCGGCATGTTCCCCCTCTGACTCCTACGTGGAGGCGCAGCGCCAGTCAGATGGCTCTGTGTGCTGCCCCGTCTGCAGGAACCGCCCTTACAGCTCCCATTGGCCATGGTTCCCTGCCAATGGGAGCTGTACGGAGGAAGCATGTGGAGCTCCCTGGATGCCTCTATGCATAGGCGTTGGAGTAGGGAGATGCTGCTGCTGCTGGGAGTAGTGTGTAGCCACGGCATGTTCAGAGCTGGGCAAGCCCCAGACCCCGCTCCCCAGAAAGAGCTTGAGGGTCAGACTAAAAGGTCTGAGGGGCCAGACGCAGCCTGTAGTTTGCCCATCCCTGGTCTACACAAATACTTAGTTTGCCACAAGCTGGGGTGTTAATCTACTCTGTGCTAGGCTGCCACTCACTAAGCGTTCATGTGGACTCTGCTGCCACGCACTAAACGTTCCATAGCGCACTTCTGACCTACGCTGCTTTAAATAGGAGAGGATCAAAGCACACCAGGGTCCACATGGATGCATATTGTGCAGCAGGTTAGTGTGGGGGTAGATTTACACCCCCGTTTGCTTGTGTAGACAAATCCTGAGTTAACCGTTGGCTCCTAAGCTGAGTGAGGAATTGAGATCTGCCAACAGAAGATGGGGCAGAATAAGACGATGACTGGCTGGACACATGGATTGGCTTCTGGCACTGAAGTCTATGAAAAAGAGGGCTAAGATTTTAAAACACTAGTGATTTCAAGTACCCCAATTTTTTGGTGCCCATGTTAAGGTACTTTGAAAGGGATCCATTTTTAAAGGGCAGGCACTCAGCACTTTCTGAAAACCAGGCTCTTTAAGGTGTCTCAGGCAAGATGCCCAAAATGTGAGGCATCTTAAAATCATCACATAGTGTTTAAAATTTTGGCCAGCAGTCTTGAGATATCCTTGCTTCCTACCAGCCTCTGCCTCCTAGCTGGTATAGAGCCCTCAAGCTGCCACAGACCCCAGGAAGTTAGCGAGTCTTCAGCTGACAGCCATCAGACAACTGTCCAATTGCCTATGGGTAAGGTGCAAAAAGCAGTTTTCTTTCTGCCTGTGGGTAACCCGAAAACTGCTGCGAAGAATCTTCCTGTATTTCCCATATTTCATTGTCACAACTGGGCTGAGACAAACACAAAGAACTCCAGCCCTAGGCTAAGTTCTGTGGATAGTTAAAAGCACTTGAAAAAAAAATCTGGGGCTTAGAATGAAAGTTCCTCCTTCAAATACACCCAGGATCCCCAGGCAGGAACTGCTGTTAATGGCCCCACTGGCTCACCTTCACCTGGCTGAGGTGTGTCATGTCCTGCACAAGGGCTGGATCCCTAGGCAGGACTAGCCATACTAGTGTTACTAGATTCATATATACTTGTGTCTATGGTCAGCTGACATAGAATCACAGAACTGTCGGGCTCGAAGGGACCTCAAGAAGTCATCAAGTCCAGCCCCCTGCACTGTGGCAGAACCAAGTAAACCTAGGTGATCCCTGACTGGGGCATGTCCAACCACTTCTTAAAAACCTCCAATGAGGGGAATTCCACAACCTCTCTTGGAAACCTGTTCCAGAGCTTAACTACTCCTTTAGTTACTGTCTTCTTTATAACAGCCTTTAACATATTGGAAGTCTGTTATCATGCCCCCCTCTGTCTACTTTTTTCAAGACTAAACATGACCATTTTTAAAAACTTTTCTTCATAGCTCAAGTTTTCTAAATCTTTTCTCATTTTTGTTGCTCTCCTCTGGACTTTCTAATTTGTCCACATCTTTCCTGAAGCGTGACACCCAGAACTGGACACAGTACTCCAGATGAGGCCTCACTAGTGCTGAGTACAGTGGGACAATTACTTTTTTTGTCTTACACATAACACTCCTGTTAATACATCCCAGAAAGATATTAGCATCTTTTGCAGCTGCATCATATTGTTGACTCATATTCAATTTGTAGTCCACTATAATACCCAGATCCTTTTCAGCAGCACTACCGTCTAGCCAGTTATTCCCCATTTTGTCGTTGTGCTTTCTGATTTTTCCTTCCTAAATTAAGTGCTTTGTCCTGGTTTTTACTGAATTTCATCTTGTTGAATTCAGACCAATTCTCCACTCTGAATTCTAATCCTATCCTCCAAAGTGCTTGCAACTCTTCCCGGTTGGTGTCATCTGCAAATTTTATAAGCACACTCTCCACTCCATTACCCAAATCATTAATGAAAATACTGAATTGTACCGGACGCAAGGCTGACCACGGCAGGACCCCAGTAGATATGCCCTCCCAGTTTGACAGCAAACCATCGATAACTACTCTTTGAATATGGCCTTTCAACCAATTGAGCACCCACCTTATAGTAATTAAATCTAGATCATCTTTCCCTAATTTGCTTATGAGACTATCATGCAGCACTGTCAAAAGCCTTATTAAAAGCATCACATCTACTGCTTCTCCCCATCCACTAGGCTAGTAAGCCTGTCAAAGAAGGAAATTAGGTTGACCTGGCATGATTTGTTCCTGTTTAATCCATGCTGGCTATTCCTTATAACCTTGTTATAACCCTCCACAGATTTACAAATTGCTTGTTTAATAATTTGCTCCAGTATCTTTCTAGGTATCGAAGTGAGGCTGACTATGCTATAATTTCCTGTGTCCTCATTTCACCCCTTTTTAACAATAGGCACCATGTTTGCCCTTCTCAAGTCTTCTGGGACCTCATCTGTCCTCTAGGAGCTCTCAAAGATAATTGGATAGATGGATCAATTTCAATATTCATATTAGAGTGTGTTTGGCTTATAAGCAAGTACAGCTGGTAATCATATATATAAGCTCTGCTGTAATAAAGACACAACAGGAATATGTTTCACCACCATATAATTCTTATAATGAGAATATTTTTTTAATAGCTATTTAAGGGGAGAAACTGTAGGTGTGATTCTATTCTGCATGTTGCACAATGACAACTCTGTAGTAAGGTTTGCAATGTCTTACTTCACACCCAGTCTTATTTGATGGCCTGTAAAAACTTCAAAGGGAACTGCTATGAGTGCAGGGGTTATAGTCTACCTAAGAACTGGCATCCAGTGATGGAGGGCTGTAGCTTTCTTCATGGGCTTGTGACAAATGATGCTACCAGACGAAAGCAGGGAAAAGTAGCTTCAGATCATCAATAAAACAAGTAACAAGCTGGAGGAATTTTAAGAGCTGGGGATATTTTTACAGCCACATTGAATTAATTTAAAAGACACCACATACTATATACTTATGTAAATGTGTGGCCCAGCAGATACTGTGTGGCAGCAGTGTCCACATGGACACTTAGTGCACGGCAGGTTAGTGCAGAGTAGATTTACACCCCAACTTTACATGAACACTTAGTTCACGGCAAGAAGCCCTAAGTAGCATTCATATCACTGGGAGTTCCATGGTGCACAGGAGTTGAAAGGAAGAGAAGCCCCTAATTATATTAGAAAAGGTTTGCAGAATTCTAATTAACCATAGAGAGTCTTTGGGTCAGAGCCTCAGCTGGTGGAAATTGACACAACTCCATTGACTTGGATCTTCATCGGTTCACAGAGAGCTGTGGATTTGCTTACACCTTTGCCTTTGATTTTATAAGTGTATGGAATTTCATTAGTTCTTTCATTATCATCCTGGCAGGTAAATGTGTAGATTTTGTGCCTGGTTGCTAAACGTCCATAATAGTTCTGCAAGTTAGTTAGAATCAAGCTCATCCCTATGTCTACAATGCAAAGAGAGAACAAGTAAAAACAGTTTTGTTCTTTTGGGGGGCGGGTGGCGGAGGAGGAAGAGGCTTCACATACCTTGTGCAATCATGTTATGGGCTTCTTCTTTCCGTTCAGGTTTAAAGTTGATCCACTGTTCACTTGCATCCAGGTATTCAATGGCATACGTTGCTGGAGCCATTGTCACCATAGTTTGCTCAGCACAACCAGTGGGCACTTTGATAAGCTTATCAATTCCAGCTGGACTGAGACAGTTTTGAATGGACTCACCCATTATATCCCCTATATTGGCAAAAAAACAGACCAAAATTATTGTATTAAAAGATTGGAAAGGGTAAAAAATAAGAGTAAACATAACCCTAAAATAACTGATTATAGGTGGGGCTAGTAGCACTGCCTATTATTAAGGTTGCCCAACAATTCCCATTATAAGATCCTGTTTTCAGTTGCTTATAACTTCGCTCAACTTTAACTGCTTGGTTGAACTTTTCCATGCTGGGTGTCTGCCTCAGACTGATTAATTTATGTATTTTTAATTTCAGTCACAACAGTTCAGCTATTTCCAAGAACAAGGCTAGGGAATAACGTTAAAAATTTCTGACCAGCTTTTATTTCAGAAGTTCTAGCACTCCCCAGGCTTTGGAGCAGTAACTTGAAATTTGGGGTGTGTGCGCGGAGGGGGGTGGTGGAGACTTTGTGTCAGTGATATGCCTTTTGCCATGTCGGTGAAAAATCAGCCCAAATTTGGCCAAGTTATAAGCCTTTGAAAAATCATAGTTTGCACATGCTCAGTAGACATTTGTTATATCTTCAGTTTATTCCCTGAAAATTCCATCTGGACTGGGCATAAGCCAGCCCAGGGTTGAGCAGGACTTTCCCTGAAATTGCAGTTCTGTGACCCTAAGCACACTTCCATGCCAACTGGCGAATGGTTTAGTGTTCTGTATCAGCATCTCTGAGCAGGCTTGACAAACTCATTGCACCTAGCAGACAATTTTTATAGTATTTATCCATAAAGAATGTCATGTAAGGCCTCTAATAAAGGCTTATCTTATACTGATCCTCATAGTCTTCATGAGATATATGTACAGATGGTATTTAAACATGTTGTGTATATGTATTGAAACTATGTTTTAAAGTCTGTCACTAACCAAAGAAAAAAACAGGTTTCTTCCAGGCAGGAGTGAGAATATATATTCATCTGTCCATCTTGGTTCCCATGTACATTAAGTATTATAAGCCAACACAGTGCGAGACCAATTTAAACATGAAGTCAACAAGAGGTTGGGATGACACTGGAGACTAAACCACAAGGGGTTTCTGCTGTCTCTGGGGGCAAAAAATGAACTTTGAAGAATACAAAATGAATGCAAGGAGACATTTTGTTATCCATTCACTGAGGAAAACCCCTGGCAGTGGGAAGATGCTTCATGAATGCTTGGATCCTGGTTTGTCAGAAACCAGTTAGCTCTGCATAAGACTGAACCTTTCAGGTGTGGCGGGGGGGAGGGGGGGAAGAAACGGGGAATCTATTTGATTATATAGGAAAGGTAATCACTGATAAGTGTAGACTCAGCTTGGCATTTTATGATTTTGTTTTACATGAAACCATTCCTGTTTCCATTGTCCTTACTCACTGTCCTCTACATTTTAGCTTTTAATAGTAAACTTATGATTGTTTTTACTGTAGCTCTATCTCAGTGCTGTGATGTTATATAGGAACTGACTCTCAGTGTACACTGGGGATAGCGAATCTGGCAATTTCTGAGAGTGTCCAGCGACAGGAGCTGGATACTACAATGGAACGTTTCAAAGATGATTGAGTATTGGAGTATACCTCTTGTTAAACCGCAAGGCAAAGTTATGACTGACAGAGCCCCGAGGAGATTGTTTGGGTGGCTAACAGATGGGTAGTGTCATGGAGCTGACACCCAGAACCATCAAGTCTTCCTCTCACTGGGGTCAGTGGGGTAACAGTCATGTGCCTCCTGAGAAAGTGTCACAAGTTCCCAGCTGTGCCAGGTCCAAGCACTAGAACTGTGAGCATGGAGGCTGTCTCTCCTGTGCTTTCAAGACTCTCCTACTCGGCCCAGGAGGCCACCTGAACTGAATAACTGAATGCAGAGGAGAAAAGAGCTGGACCTGAGATGTGTGTGGGGTGGGGGGAGACAGACTGAGTTCATTGGGACAATGATGTTGGGAGGGAAGGATGGAACTGGAGGCTGAAGGGTATGGGGCAGGAGAGGGAAAATTGGGATCAGGAGTTGGGGGTAAAGAGGAGACTGGGACTGGATGGGTGAGGTGACTAGGACTTGGAGACGGGGGCAGAGGAGATTATGACAAATAGACTGAGACTCGGAGACATTTGTCGGGGACTGAGACTAGCTGGACAAGGAAATGGGAGCCAGGAAGGAAAAAGAAGTGGGCACTAGGACCCAGTGGATGAGGAAGCAGACAGTAGTTGGTCTAGGAGACTGGGGAAGAAGAATGAGACTGGCAGAGCAAGGAGATGAGGACTGGGAACCAGTGGGGCCAGGGGAAGAGGTGTAGGGGAGAGAGGCTGGTCTGATGAAGAGCCAGGGTGAAGTGGGAGAACTAAGATTAGATGTGCAAAGAGAGTGAAACAAGCAGCTGGATGGGGTGGAAATGCTGGACATTGGAGAAGGAGCCCAAGGAGGGAGATTGGGACTGGAGCTTATGGGGATGGGGAATGAGGGTATGGAGTGACCAGATGCTAGGGGTGAAGACACAGATTGAGAAAGAAGCCAGGAGATGGGAACTGGGACTGGCTGGGCAAGGAGACTAGGGCTGGGATGAGAAGCCTGAGGAATGGAGAATGGAACTGGCTAGGCATCGAGAACACAACTGGGACAAGGAACCAGGGGTGGGAAAGAGGCAGGACAGGAACATTTGGAAGGGATTGGAAAGAAGGGGTCAAGCTGGGAGCAAATGGGCAGAAGACTCTGTGCCCACTAGGGAAAACTCCCCTCCAGAGCCTGTAACACAGGGGTAGGCAACCTATGGCACATGAGAGCTGATTTTCAGTGGCACTCACACTGTCCCGGGTCCTGGCCACCGGTCGAGAGTGCTCTGCGTTTTAATTTAATTTTATATTAAGCTTCTTAAACATTTTAAAAACCTTATTTACTTTACATACAACAGTAGTTTAGTTATATATTATAGACGTATAGAAAGAGACCTTCTAAAAACGTTAAAATGTATTACTAGCATGTGAAACCTTAAATTAGAGTGAATAAATGAAGACTCGGCCCACCACTTCTGAAAGGTTGCTGATCCCTGCTGTAATGGAATCCATGATTCCCAAGACTCACCATTCCTCCGCTGTCAGCAGATATCAGTGAAACCCTTTGGCAAAGTGTGTTGCTTTTTCCCTCTAGCACCAGTCCACATAGAGGATGACAACTTCTACTGCTTTCAGTTACTTTGGTAGCTCAAATGGCAGAGGTCTGTGCAGTGGATCTAAAAGTTCCAACTCTGCTGATGACCCATGTTGGTGTCAATATGATGCCACTTGATGGAATTTCTGTTTTTTTTTCTGTTTGCTTTTTTTTTCTTTTAAATAGGAAATTACACAAAAATCAGCTACCCATGCAACCATAATTTGTCCCTCTGTCAATATGCATTATGATCCACTCTTTAATTATATGGTCCTATACTATTTTTTCCACAGAACACCTGCCTTATTCAGTACACAGGATGGATTTTACTCTGGAGATGAATCAGGGTTTTGTAGTGAAAGCAACTGTTTTCTGTAGAGAGATTTAGGTTAGATATTAGGAAAAAGTTTCTAACTATAAGGATAGTTAAGCACTGGAATAGGTTATCTAGGGATGGTAGAATTCCTGTCATTGGAGGCTTGAAAGACCAAAGTATTCTTACCAGCAAGTTAAAGAAGTATGGGCTGGATGAATGGACTATAAGGTGGATAGAAAGCTGACTAGATCATCGGGTCGTGATCAATGGCTCTATGTCTAGTTGGCAGCTGGTGTCAAGCAGAGTCCCCCAGGGGTCGGTCCTGGGGCCAGTTTTGTTCAATATCTTCATTAATGATCTGGAGGATGCCGTGGATTGTACTCTCAGAAAGTTTGCAGATGACACTAAACTGGGAGGAGTGGTAGATACGCTGGAGGGTAGGAATAGGATACAGAGAGACTTAGATAAATTAAAGGAGTGGGTCAAAAGTAATCTGATGAGATTCAACAAGGACAAGTGTGGAGTCCTGCACTTAGGCCAGAAGAATCCCATGCACTGCTACAGACTAGGGACTGAGTGACAGTTCAGCAGAAAAGGACCTAGAGGTTACAGTGGATGTGACGCTGGATATGAGTCAACAGTGTGCCCTTGTTGCCAAGAAGGCTAATGGCATTTTCGGCTGTATAAGTAGGAGCATTGTCAGCAGACTGAGGGACGTGATCATTCCCATCTATTTGGTATTGGTGAGGCCTCATCTGGAGTACTGTGTCCAGTTTTGGGCCCCACACTATAAGAAGGATGTGGAAAAATTGGAAAGAGTTCAGTGGAAGGCAACAAAAATGATTAGGGGACTGGAGCACATGACTTATGAGGAGAAGTTGAGGGAACTGGGATTATTTAGTCTGAAGAAGAGAAGAATGAGGGGGGGATTTGATAGTTGCTTTCAACTACCTGAAAGAGGGTTCCAAAGAGGACGGATCTAGACTGTTCTCAGTGGTAGCAGATGACAGAACAAGGAGTAATGGTTTCAAATTGCAGTAGGGGAGGTTTAGGTTGGCTATTAGGAAAAACTATTTCACTAGGAGGGTGGTGAAGCACTGGAATGGGTTAACCAGGGAGGTGGTGGATTCTCTTTCCTTAGAGGTTTTTATGGTCAGGCTTGACAAAGCCCTGGCTGGGAGGATTTAGTTGGGGATTGGTCCTGCTTTAAGCAGGGGGTTGGACTAGATGACCTCCTGAGGTCCCTTCCAACCCTGATATTCTATGATTCTAAGATTCTATGATTCTATAATAGACAAACATGTAGGGATGATCTAGCTATCTTAATCCTAGCTCGGCACTGGGGATGGATTAGGTGACCTCTTGAGGTCCCTTCCAGCCCTCCTTTCTTTTTTTCTTCTCCTTTCATCTAGGTTACAAACAAGCAATTTTAAGATACCTAAGTCTAGGTTGGCGATCAAATTGATTGTTTCAGGTGAAGTGGAGAGGATTGCAGAGACATTACTGAGATAAGATCATTTGACACATTGATTGATGAGGTGTTCCATAGTTTGAAATCTGTTTCCACAGTCACAAGTAGGATTGTATCTCTATCTCTCAGTCTCCATTTATGGAGAAAGTAGGCACATCTGCCATGTCATGTGTGCATGCAATTCAAAGTGGACCATATTTTCTATGGGAGTGAAAAGCCATTTATTTCTTCAACATGATCCTCGATTTGGTGTGTATTTGGGATGTTGGCATCCGTCCACTTTTCACCTCAAGTTTTCAAGCTCTTGGGGTATCTCTACACTACAATAAAAGACCCCCAGCTGGCCAAGGTCAGGTGAGTGAGCTTGTATGGCTATAAAATTGCAGTGTAGACATTTGGGCTTGAGCTGAATCCTGGGATCTGAGACCCCATGAGTGGGAAGGGTCTACACTGAAACTTTATAGCCACACAGCCTGAGACTCGGGCAAGCTGCAGCTGCGCTGCGGGTCTTTTGTCACTGTGTAAATGTACCCTTGTATTGCAAGCCAAAAGGGTTTTCTGGTTTTGAAACAGAATCTCAACATATTATTTAGGCTTTCATGTATTGGAAGATCCTTGTTCCCTTGAACACAATGGAACTCCCAAAGAATTCTCATGACAAATTTGAGGTAGGTGGATATGCACCAGTTCAGGAAGCCAGGATCAACAGGAAGCATTGATTTCATTGTGCCTGTAATAATCCACGTGAATGTGTTAAGCTGAGAATCCACAAATGATGTGTGGGAGCTATGTGTAGTCAATTAGTTTAATTAATCATTTAATAGAGTATTTGTTGTTGTGATTAAATATAATTAATGCATAATGGACAGGTTTAAGCATGATAGGATCATAGGAGTATAAGATTGACAAGTATTTATGAGCAAAAAATATGTATTAGGTATATAAGCAAAGTAAGGTTGTAATGCCAGTCTACAGGCTGAGGCCTGTATGATTTCTGCTTAGCCATACTAGCCCTCAGGCCTAAGGAGGTTAACATAAGTAGGTAACCCAGGAATAACCCTGTACCAGTAAAGTTACAAGATAAAAGTAAAAAAATGTTTAAGAATATATGCCACAATATATCCGTCTAGACCAATGGTTCTCAGCCAGGGGTACATGTGCCCCTTGGGGTACAAAGAGGTCTTCTAGGGGGTACATCAACTCTTCTAGATATTTGCATAGTTTTAAAACAGGGTACATAAAAAGCACTAGCCAAGTCAGTACAAACTAAAATTTCATACATATGACTTGTTTATACCATATGCTATACACTGAAATATAAATACAATATTTATATTCAATTGATTTATTTTATAATTATATGGTAAAATGAGAAAGTAAACCTTTTTCAGTAATAGTGTGGCTGTGTCACTTTTGTATTTTTTGTCTGATTTTGTAAGCAAGCAGTTTTTAAGTGAGGTGAAACTTGGAATTAGGGTGACCAGATGCTCTGATAAAATCGGGACTGTTTCGATATTTAGGTGTTTGTCCTGTGTCCCGACCAATCTTTGGTTGGGACACAATTTGTCCCGATATTTTGCTCCATCAGCAGCACTCAGCTTTTTTTGTTGTTGTTCCGCCAGCGGACCCCCCCACTATGAGTCCCGATATTTTCTTCCTCTCATCTAGTCACCCTACTTGGAGTATACAGAACAAATTAGACTCCTTAAAAGGGCACAGTGGTCTAGACTGCAAGACACCCAATTGTAACCTCATGAGAAATTCTGCAAGAACTGCAGGTTACCATCCAGACTTGTCTGCATAGATGTTATTCAGAATAAGGGGAACTAAGGGCAGGAAATATTTAATATACATTAAAACATTGCACCAGTGCAGCTGTGCTTCTGTAGCACATCAGTGAAAATGCTACTACACTAACGGGAGAGCTTCTCCCATCAGCACAGTTAATCCACCTCCATAAAAGGCAGTAGCTATGTTGACAAGAGAAGCCCTTCCATCGACATAATGCTGTCTATACCGGTAGTTAGGTCACTATAAATTTGTCGCTCAGGGGTGTAGATTTTCAAATCCCCGAGTGATGTAGTTAAAGTGATGTAAGTTTGTAATGTAGACCTGGTCTACCAAAATAACCTGTGAAAAGTGGAGCACCCATAAGACTATGGGGTGTGGAAGTGGAAATAAGAAAAAAGGGGTTGACAGCCTTATGCATATATATGAGCCTTAGTAGGCACAAGCATAACTCAGGAAAAAAGGTGTTGCTTGGTCTGTGTAGAGTAAGGGGAGAATAAATGCTCAAGGAGATGCCAAGATGTCAACCACGGGTGGTGATGACAACAATGAGGAGGAGAATAATGACTGACACTCCAAGGTCTCCCAGCAGGAGATGTGAGTGATACTGGTCATATAGGGCTAAACATTTTGCACTCTCTCTGTATCTGCTATTGTATTTTAGTATTTGTGGGATTGTTTATCTGCTTAGAGAATTTGTTACTAAAAGAACTTGTAATAAACTGGGATTGTTTCTTGTGTGCTCCTAGGGTCTCCTAATAATAATAATAATATTCCTGATACTCTAGACCTCAGGAGACTGAATCTTTAACCAATGCAGTCTAAGAGATTCATCAATGATCAATATACCCATTCATGAATAAGGCTACAGACAGGTGCACAGTATTTTGTGGCAGAGAAGTCTACCTGCTAAGGGACAATCAAGTTATGAAACTTCCCGGATTGAACAGCAATGGAAATTCTGTGACCGACCAACGAAGATAAAAAAATGCTGAATTGCTGCTCCTTAATTGAGTACTGTACAGTCTATGCACTGAATGAGGCAGGGCTTCCATGGAAAAAACAGTATGTGATCATGTAGTTAAAGACTGTTCATAATGCACATGATTCCGGCATTTCCTAACTTCTGAATGCTTGACTTTGAAACCTTAATGTTCTTTTAACATAATTTTTATGTGTTTTTTACACACACATTATATATACACTTTCGCTATGGAGAGAGTAGATGGAGGAGAGCATGGCTTAGATTTGGTTCTGCCTCTCTCAGTGATTTGGTCCAAACCAACGGCAGAATATTTCCTGCTGAATGACAGGGGAACTCCAGGAAAGAATTGTGACTCATATTTACAGAGATCAGCTTATGAACCTGATCCACCAGTTCACATATCATTTGCCATCATTATAATCTCTGGAGGCTATTTTTACCTTTCACGCTCATAAAGACATGGCTCTCAGACTCTGGTATCATATCAGAGGGTTTCTTCAGATCAAGAACAAGGCTTCTAACTAGAAAAGAAGATGTGCATGAGAACTGTTTAAGTGTTATCCAATACAATTTAATTTAAAAACATATCCTTCATAGCAATATCTCACAATGCATACCAGTCACAACAGAACTGTTACATTAGGAAGTTGTGAGAGTTGAGATCAGTGGCAGACAAGAAGCAGCATGAAGAGCTGATAATAGTGGCCCTGATTCAGCAAGGTATTTAAGCATGTGCATAACTTTAAGCACCTGAGTAATTGCAATGGAATTTCAATGTTACTACTTAGCTGTTTAAAGTGATATGCATACTTAAGCACCTTGCTGAACAAGGGCCAGTAAGTGCTAACATGAGAAATTTGTTATAAGCTATGAAGAAATGATTTTGAACATCATTTTAAAAAGGGATCGGGGACACAGAAAGGTGTGGATGAATTATTCTTGATAGACAGTATGGTGTCAGCAAAGGGTTAACAGTTTCCTGGCTATGAAAGTCTTCCAGTGAAAGTCTCTCTCCATCCAGGGCCGGCTTTAGGAAGTGTGGGGCCCAATTCAAACAGTTTCGACGGGGCCCCGGCAGGGATGACCAAAAAAAACCCAAACAAACATGAAAACACACGTGGGGCTTGTACTCACCGGACGGTGCTCTGAGTCTTCGGTGACACTCGCTCCAAGTCTTCAGCGGCACTGAAGGACCCGCCCCCAAAGTGCTGCCGAAGACCCAGAGCAAGCGAAGGACCCACCGCTCAAGTGCCGCTGAAGACCGAAAGCGCCGCCAGGTGAGTAAAAATTAAAAAGGCACCTCTAGCCAGGGAAGGGACTCTCACTGGGCACGGGGCCCTCTTTGGCATGGGGCCCGATTCGGGGGAATTGGTGGAATAGGCCTAAAGCCGGCCCTGTCTCCATCAGAGTAGATTGCATCATGGAACTGGTTACCCAAATGCCCTACAAGAAAGCTGCTTCAGTACGGAAATAAAACCCTCTCCAACCAAACACCCCTAGTTGTCACCTATCACCTCATGACGGAAACCATATGGGATCTCATTAAAAAATTACAACTGATACTTCATGGGGACCACATCCTAAAAGAAATCTTTCTGAAACCCCCTCTTCTGGCCTTCAAACAACCCCCAAACCTCTCCAAGCTCTTTATCTGAAGCAAGCTTCCCACAGACCAGGACACACCAACTCAAAGCAGCACCAGACACAAAACCTATAGACACATCTCCACTGCTACGATAATCAATACCAGCCACAACATACCTTTCAAGATGCAGGGGTCCTACACATGCCTATCATGGCATGTGGTGTACCTCATCCAACGCACTAAATGCTCCAATAACAGCCCCCAATAACAACCATGTGGGTGAAACCAGACAATCACTATGCCCTCGAAGGAACTCACACACAACATGATAAAAGACAAAAAGACCATATCAACCATGGGTGAATACTTTTCACAAAACGATCACTCTATCATAGACCTCTTCTCATCCTCAAAAGAAATCTGCACAACACTTTCAAAAGACAAACCTGGGAGCTTAAATTAATAATTTTGCTAGATACTAAAAATCATGGACTGAATAATGCCACTGGATTTAGAGCCTGTTACAATAATCTATAACAGGGGTGACCAAACTTGCGGCTTGAGAGTCACATACGGCACTTTTACAGTTAAAGTGTGGCTCACTGTGCGCCACCACATTCTCTGCCTGCCAGACTGGGACAGAGACTTGGGGCTTCTGCCCAGCAGCAGGGTGGTGGGCCTTGGGGCTTCAGCTCCGTGGGAGATGCCTGCTGGGCCATGGGGCTTCTGCCCTGCAGGGAAGGGGGTAGGGGGCTCGGAGCTGGAGCCCCTGTCAGCATGCCTGGCTCTCAAACCTCTGAAGGTTATCATAAGCAGCTCAGAGGGTCAGTACATTTGACCATTCCAATCTATAACTCACTAACACTCTGCATATCTCTCGATGGCTGTCAGACAGGATTTTACTGGATTTTTTTAGATTTTTTTTTTTACCACATTTCCATTTTGTTCACAAGAAATAACTTCATTGACAACTAGAGCTGTGTGTCTTGATAATCGATATTTTGGTTCATTGGCCAAACCAAAAAAAATCCCCAAACCCTAAAATAATTCATTTAAGATCAAAATGGAAAATTTTTGGTTTTCTTAGCAAAACAAAAGATACATAGATTCAGGTCAAATGAACTGTTTTATTTAGATTTAAAATATTTTTAACGATTTCTTTTTTAATTAAAAACAAGGAAATTTGGAAACACCAGTCATAAAACTAGAAGAGGAAGTGCTGCACTCAACCGAGATGTGTGAGACCCAGGGTCAAGTCCCATTCTGCCTTATCAAGAGCAATGACTTGAGCTTGGGTCTCAGACCTCCCAGGTGTGGGCCCTGACCACTGGGCAACAGGGTACACTGGGATGGGTCTTTCTCAGTCTCTCCTGTTGAAGCCATTACAGTTTGTACAACATACATAGTCATTGGAACAGAGATTTGAACTTGGGTCTCCTACGTGCAAGCTCAAAAATTGTTTTTGGCTCAAACTATTCAGCAAATTTATACTGAATTCTCAAATAGTTCCAGCGGACCCAAAACTGCATTTTTTGGTGAAGAAATTATTTGTCCTAAAACGTTTTGCCCAGCTCTAGTGTTAACCAATTGAACCGAGAGCAGAACATTATCATAGCTTATCTAGAGGCCAACTTGTGCATGCTTTCCTCTGCAAACAGTCAGCCTCATTTATGTTAATGAGACTATTCACTTAGCCAGGGGAACATGATTTGTCTGTCAATGTGGAGTGAAATTTTATCAATATTAATTTTTAGTACTTTGACACATTCACATGTGAAAGAGGAAAGAGGAAATATTTTATGGAGGTAACTGTAGTTGCATGCTGGTCACTGTCATTTTGGTAAATAAGGATTGGCAGTACAATTACTCTGAACATGGAACCACAGAAAAGGGACAACAAACATCAATTGCCCAGGATAAAAATTTACTAAAAGCATACAAGAAATATTTCAATCAAATATTTCAGCTTATTTCCTGGTGGCATGTAACAGAGCATGGGGATAGGAATGTCACTTTAAATAAGATTCTTACACTTATCTCTGAAGCATCTGGTGCTTGCCACTGTCAGAGATGGAATCCAGAAGTATATGGGCCTAGCATTCCCATAGGCAGTTCCTATGAGCCTACTAGCCCAGATAGTTGTAAAGTATTTTGAAATCAGATTATTAGACTAAAAATGGTGGAAGTCTTAAAAAATAAAGCCCCTCTTGTAACTTACAATTATTATTAATGCAAATGGTCTCTTCTTCTGTCCGTAAAATGCCTTCAGTCTGCACAATAAAGAAAAAAAATAGGTCAACCCCATTGCAAATGATTGCATCCTGAGGACTTAACTGCTTAAAATGTATCACCACTAACATAATATTGGACCAGTAGATGGCAGCAATAATTTCATTTGTATAGAGATTTCTGATCAAATACAATAAAAGGTACTTAGAGTCAGCATTTCAAGTCCATAAATATACCAGCTGAACTGAGAACTGATTTTTACTTGTCTTTTTGTTAGAAAAAGTGTCATTTTTTTCAGATGAAACATTTTATAAACAAGAAATGTGAAGCTTTGACATTTATTTTTAGCACGTGAAACCTACATCTACAGTCCATAGGAGAGATGTTTTACGCACACACTATGCAAAGTGTCAATAAAGGAGCTACGTCTTAATTTTCTTTTAATCAATTCTTTTTTAAAAAAATAATTAGAAGATGCTGACTGTGCAGAGCTCATACAAGTTACAGCTGAGACAACTAATGGCCTTGATTCGAGTGATATGATACAAACAGGGATGGTCTAGATCAATAGTGGGCAACCTGCAGCCAATGGACTACAAGCAGCCCTCCAAGATAATCTGCCAGTGGGTCGCAAGACAGTTTTTTTACACTGACCATCCGCAGGTACGGCCCTCGCAGCTCTCAGTGGCTGCAGTTTGCCATTCCTGGCCAATGGGAGCTGCAGGAAGCAGCAGGGACGTGCTGGCCCCCGCTTCCCACAGCTCCCATTGGCTGGAAACAGTGAACCGCAGCCACTGGGAACTGCAGGCAGCCATGCTGCAGACGGTCAATGTAAACTAACTCTCTTGCGCCCCACCAGCAGATTACCCTGAATGGCCAGTTGCAGCCTGTGGGCTGCAGTTTGCACACCACTGGTCTAGATAATATGTAGCCCTGCCATGAGTGCAGGGAACTGGACTAGATGATCTCGAGAGGTCCCTTCCAGTCCTATGAGTCTATGATTCTAATGTCTCAGTGTTCTTGATCTCACTACCTGGAATGTGGTCCCTGTTATCATGACATTGCAAAATTCCAGATTGTCTATTAAATATGGAAGACCTTGTGCTGGGCATTATCACTACGAAGGATGGGTCACTGAGAAGGGTACCAACCAAGGATTTGGGGGACACAGTTTCAGTTCCCTACTCTACCACAGACTTCCTGAATTTATACTAAAGCAATGAAGGCCATATAAGGCCAATAATGCTTTTTCCAGCAAAGAGACAGAAAGTTACCACAAATGACTGCTTTCCTTCCTGACTTCCCAGTGTCTCCCATCTTCTCTATGTCTTTTAGGTGAGAGGTAGGAACTTGGGGTAGGAACTGACTTTATCTTTGTGTCTTGTACAGCAACAAGCATGTTATTAGCAGTGAACATATAAATAAATAAATAATAAAGGCTGCCTCCATTTTAATGGGGATGTGGCCAGTAGAAACTACAGGTTTCCAACATACAGTGCTTTATCTTGATCCCTGAGGCTACAGCTACTTATTAGTGGTGAGCGCAGCCAGAATCAGTCCCATATATGTAAATTAGGTGTGGCCTTGGGCTCCTGGTAGGTTGCCAAAGGGACCCTCTGTTGGGCAACCCTGAGCTAGATTGACTTTTGAAAATGGCATCCCCTCCCACCTTTAGCGAAGAAAGCAGTGAGATTAAAGATTCATCCAAGGAAGCTTTCTTTTCAGGTATGCTCCTTAGCTGTACAACCATTAATGTTGGCTAGGAACAAATGCCAGGACTACTAGGAGTTACCACCATCACAAATGTTGCATATAAGTGGGTGAACATCATGCAAATCTTCAGCCACAGGTTCATGGAATAAAAACAAACCCTCCCAACTGCACATGTAGCACTATATGCAACCTAGGTGGAGGTTTGGGACTAGTTAGGCCAACCCTGTTTTCCAACCAACTGTGATTGGCTGGTCTATGAGGCCACTCCTTTGATGGTTGCCAGAGCAATTGGATTCCTTCTTTAAGAGCAAACAACCAATCATACTGGTGTAGCTCAAGCTACATCGGAGGTAGTCAACTCTTCTCTCTTTCAGGATAATTCAGTAGTGAACTCTTTTTACCTACAATAGTCATAGAAATGTAGAACTACAAGAAACCTTTATAGGTCATCTTGTCCATTCCCCTGCACTGAGCAGGACTATGGATTTCACATATGCACAGTCAACCTGTGGAATTCCTTGCCAGAGGATGTTGTGAAGGCCAAGACTATAACAAGGCTTAAAACAGAACTAGATAAGTTCATGGATGATAGGTCCATCAATGGCTATTAGCCAGGATGGGCAGGGATGGTGTCCCTAGCCTGTTTGCCAGAAGCTGTGAATGGGCAACAGGGGATGGATCACTTGATGATTACCTGTTCTGGTCATTCTCTCTGGGGCACCTGGCATTGGCCACTGTCGGATGACAGGATACTGGGCTAGATGGACATTTGGTCTGACCCATTATGGCCATTCTTATGTTCTTCTGATATTGAATAGAACCAGACCAAGGACAGATCCCTGCAGGACCCAACTCAATATGCCCTTCCAGCTTGATTGTGAACCATTGATAACTACTCTGAGTATGCTTTTCCAACCAGTTGTGCACCCACCTTATAATAGGGAATTGTAGTCATAGGTCAATCCCAGAATGAAGTTTCTTCTCTGTGCTAAAAGCATTCTAGTCACTACTTTCTAATTCTATTTTCTTCCTGAGAGTTCCATGCACACAATTGTGTTTATTTAATAAAACAGAGACAGATAGAAAGAGCTATTAAATTCCTGCTCCACAGTTGAGCTGATCAAATGCTGTTATACTTACCACAACTTTGAGTTTCTTCATAACACTATCGCTGTGTCCAGAAATTGGGTCAAAAGCAGTAATGGTAATTGGAATTTCCCCTACAATGAGTGGAACTACTGAGAAATAGGCAGGCACTGCTGAGTTTCCCTTAATAGTTAGTTTCTGTTGCACATCCTTTGTCGATGTCCCTGCACTGCACACCCCCTCCACTGTGATCATCTTCACTGTAACCTATTGGAACAAGGAAATGCTTGTCATAATATTTATTACACCACTGCTCAAGGAAATAGATATCCAACAGATATAAACAATGAAGAGCAAACCTCAAATGGATCAGAGGTTCAGAGGAGCTAAGTGCTCATTGTGGCTACACAATGAATCATTATCAAAACCAAGAACAGAACTGCAATCTATTAATTCCCAGTCCGATAGCTAATCCATTAGACCATCTTGCCTCCCAGCCAAAACACTTAGACTGAGCAGCTTATTCCGAGATGGGGCTAACTGTACTCACCTGCCTACAGGAGGGATATAAGGATAAATTAGTGAATATTGGTTCATTGCTTTGAAAACATGCAATATAAACATTAATGTTATTTTCAATTAGTCCCTGAAGCTTGAGGGAGCAGGGGAAAGACAACAGTCTTCCCTTATCCTAGCTCTGCTTCTTTCTACAAAGCTCAAAGGACCTCAGCCAGGTATGGCCAACTCAGACAACGTAGCTGAAACTTGATAAAGGAATTAAGGACTGGTGGTTGGGTGATGTGTATAGCATACAGTTCAGCAATGTACTACAGTAACATTACCTTGAGATCTTCAGAGAGGTAGTTGTAGACAACTGCTTTTACTTCTAGCTGCTCATACCGTTTAACTGAATATGGTAACCTTACTGATACAAAAAAATCTTTGAAAACCGTAAAGGTCTTAGGGTCAGCTATGCAGAATCCTGGTGGAGGAGAAAACTGAAGTTCAGACCCAGCAAAACCACAGTATGTTAGCTTTTCAGAGTGCTGTTAGTTTAGGTACTTATTAAGATGTTACATTTAAAAAAGAACAAATAGCTCTGCTCCTTTCTTGATGTTCAGAAACAAATCTATGTCCAAATCTATCCTGCATCAAGCCCAGCTTAGTTTTGGAAGTCCTGGGGAGGTCTAGGAGACAGATTCCTTCCCCAAGGCTGTAGTGCAGATCAGCTCGACAACCATGACTGCCTGCCTGCTCTACATGACCTATGAGATGGAGATTGCACAGGCATGGATGCACCAAACTGAACCTTCTCCACTCCTGGCCTGGCTCCAGTCCCCATCCAGAGCTTCATAAAGGGAGGCAGCTGTGAAATTGTGTTCTGTGTAGCACACAGAAGTGTAGTCTCCCCATGGACAACTACACTGGTTCTGCTAAGGGCGGGGCTCTCTACCTGCACAAAGGGATGACAGAATTTACCCCACACAGTACTAAAACAAACAGCACAAAGTTTGTTGAACTTCTTTCCAAATAAATATTTTCAGAGAAAAGAGATTAACAGACTGTGAATGAGGTTCCTAGAAAAGGCCTTTTCTATTACTTTTCTTGGGTAGTCCTCCACAGTCGTGCTCCACTGCTGTAATCATTACACCAGTGGAAACTACTCAGGGGCTTTATATTTGACACATGTTAAACCCCTTGCTGAATCAAGGCCTAAATGACAACGGTCCTGATTTTGCAAAGGGACATTTCATGTGCAGAGTCCTGCTGAAATCAACGGGATTCTGCACGGGCTCAAAGGTCCATGCAGACAATCTTTTTGGGGTCTACAATAATGCGTTAGTTAAAAGGTATGTTAATTTGGAACAGCAGTGCTACCTAAACCCAGTGCTGGCATCCATGGGAGACTTATGAAAAGGCCTGAATTTGCTAAGCTTTTACAATAAATGCAAAAGAATGGTACTAAGTTTGGTTGTTTACAAACTAGGAAGAAAAGTCTCTGTAGCTATATCTTATGGCAGCTTATGTCTGTGATTGTGCAAGCTAGAATACTGATAATGGTAATCACACTGTATGCTTCAGACCATAAGCTGATCACCTGCCGGGTCAGGAGGAAACTTTTACTCCTGCCTCCAACACTGAACAATTGGCTGGGTATATTGTGAATTTGTTCTGTTCTTTCTGAAGCCATGAAGTTTGGGCCAGTGGTTGGTTCAGCAAATTTGGAAACAGGATACATCCATGGTTTTGAATTTTATCTGGTATGGCAAATCCCATGTTCTTAAAATGCTTTGTGGAGAATTTGCATCAGTGTCCAAGGCCGCAGCAATGGCAGGGAAATTTGGGCTCAGTACAGGAGTAACTGTATTGAGCCCAAATTTCCCTGCCATTGCTGGGGCCTCGGGCACTGATGCACCACAGTCCTTCTTATTCTCTGTGTGTGGCACATAAGAGTCTAATGACCTTTGGGCGGTAATACTTTGGTCTAATTTCTGTTGCTGAGTTGAGTGTGTGGGTGCTGGTGGCCTGTGCTATACAGCAGATCAGACTAGATGATCTGATGGCTCCTTCTGGCCTTAAATTCTATGACTATGACTCTAACGGAGTGGAATTCTATGGTCTGTGTTATACAGGAAAGCACACTAGAGTGATCTCTTCTGCATGTATGAGGCAATGTTGCCTAGTGGATGGAGCATAGGACTGGGACTCAGAAGATTTGGATTCTATTCCCATATCTGTCACTGGCCTGCTTGGGTGATTTTATGGAAGTCATTTCACCTTTCTGTTTCTCAGTTTCTCCATCTTTAAAATGGGTACAATGACACTGATCTCTTTTGTGAAGCATGTTGAGATCTACAGATGCAAAGTGCTAGGTATTATTATTCAAAACCAACGAATCTATTAATGGTAATGTACCACATATTCAGTTAAAATCTGAATATGATTCCTTTGGAATTTTCTTTTTGCATCTGCTCCCCAGACTTATTTAATATGAATGCAGTCATCACTAAATACAGTGAAAGAGTCATAAGTTCAAAGTGCTAAGCATTTTATTTATCATTGTTATTTACCACATTTGCCATAACCGTCTGTCTAACTGGAAGCTAAAATTAAAAGGTTCTTAGATTTTCAAAGCCAGAAGGAACCATTATGATTGCTTAGTCTGATCTCCTGCACAACGCAGGCCATAAAATTCCATTCTGTACTTTCTGTATTGAGCTCATAACTTCTAGATGATCTAGTACACATCTTTAAGATGGTGTACAGCAGGGGTCAGCAACCTCTGGCACATGGCTCGCCAGAGTAAGTACCCTGGCGGGCTGGGCCAGTTTGTTTACCTGCCGTGTCGGCAGGTTCGGCCGATCATGGCTGCCACTGGCTGCAGTTTGCCAGTCCCAGGCCAATGGGGGCGATGGGAAGCCAAGGCCAGCACATCCCTTGCCCGTGCTGCTTCCTGCTGCCCTATTGGCCTGGAGCAGCGAACCGTGGCCAGTGGGAACCGCGATTGGCCGAACCTGCAGATGCCAGGTAAACAAACTGGCCTGGCCCGCCGGGGTGCTTACCCTGGTGAGCCGTGTGCCAGAGGTGTGCCAGAGGTTGCCGACCCCTGGTGTAGAGGTTGAGAGTGAACCAATAGTTTACCATGCATCAGTAGAGAGTGAACCAATAGCTTACCAATAGGGTTTTTTACCTTTTTGAGGTGATATACTTATTGCTTGAATTTCCCAAGTAGTTATAGAGTCAGGAATAGCATTTGTTATCCTAAAGGGACAAGAGATAAGGTATTAAGAAGAATGCATGAAATGAAAACAAGTTCATTCCTTAAATCTTGAAGACTGACAAGAAAAAAAAATATCAGTTGTGGAGGAGAGACACAGCAAGCAGATCCAAATGCCTCTATAATAGATTCAACAGAACACTGACTTTATGGGTATATTTATATACATGTAGGTGTATTCATCTGGTCAAATAATACAGTACCTATGCTGTCCAGGGTTTTTTATTTCTACTGTCTCCCACCACCAGCTCTCAGGAAAGACACTGCGCAAGTTGATTGAAGTTTCATCAAACACATCTTCTTCTGGAACGTCACCAACTGGAAAACAGAAATTGGGAGTCTTCCCTGAAACCTATGGACAATAACCTTACACTGATTTGGATAATCAGATGTCAGAGAGACAAGACAAAAGGATTAATATGCTGAATAGCTGAATGAAAAGACTGACTGGTTTTGATCTTGTAAACCGCAAAAAAAATGCAGAAAGACAACAGACAATGACTAAAGATTGACACTGAACAAAAGGTTAATTCTTCCTTCCAAACTGGGGAATTATATGCTGTCAACCAAAAAAATTCCCCCTTATTTCTTCATTATTACTGTGATAGATGGGGCATGAAAGGAGAAGGAGAGAACACTGGTGACAGAAATCATGCTTTGAATGGGATCAGTCATGACACACAGAATTGTACAATGAAACTGGCTGCCCAAGGGGAAGAATGGAGACAAATGCAAAAAACTTCTCTGCTTGAATTTCATACAGTCAGCAGGCAGGAAGACTTTCAGAGTGCTTGGGTACACAGGGTGTGATCCAAAGTGCACTGAAATTAATTCAGAAATGGTGATGATAATGATTGTTATTATTTATTTGCATGGCAGGAGTGCTTAGAGACCCCAGCTGATATTGGGTTGCCATTGTGCTAGGCACTGTACAAATACACAGTGAGAGGCAGTTCCTCTCCCTGCTAGTAATCAAAATAGTTTAAACATTGTGTGGGACGGGCAAGGGAGGCCCAGAGAGCTGAAATGAAATCCTTAAGGTCACACAGCTGCTTAGTGTTCGAGCTGGGAACAGAAACCAGGGCCATACTCAGTAGACCACAGTGGGAATCCATCCACTGACGTCAGTGGGCTTTGGATCAGGCTCATGGTATACAACTCATGTAAAGAAATTAACTTTTTAATTGAAATTGTGGACAGCTCAATGAAGACCTCTGCTCAGTACACAGCAGCAGTCAAAAAAGCAAACAAGATATCAGGTTGCCTAAGGAATGGGATGGTGAATAACGGGGATACTATTACAATCCCTTTGTGTAAATCCATGGTGCAACCTCATCTGGAATACTGTGTCGAGGTTGCCAGATCTCAAAAAGGATATTACAGAATTAGATGGTGGTCAGAGAAAGGTAATGTGAATGGTTAGGAAATGGGAAAATTCATGTGGAGAAAGATTGAAAAGATAGGGACAGGGATTAAGAAGGAAATGAATAGAAGTGACGTGATAAAAGTATATAAAAAGTGAACGGTGCAGAGAAGGTGGATCAGGAGCTTCTGGTCTCCCTGTCTCAGAACACATAAACAAGGTGACATTTTAAAGTGGGCAATTCAAAACAGAAAAAAGGAAATTTTTTACACAACCTGTTTGACTTCAGAGGCCCTAATTCTCCACTGCTTTGTACTCCCTGTAGCCATAGACAGGCATTTAGAGAGGATCCATGCAAAGTGTTACTGGGAGCATTTAACCCTTCCTTTGCACAGGTATAAGTGACTGTACAAGGTGCAGGGCACGGAGGACTCAGGCTCACAATACCCGCCCCGATGCACCTGCTAACTAAACTCAACATGGCACAACAAATGAGGGCCAAAAACATACGGAGAATTCCTGGATTGCTTTCCTTGATCTCACTGTTCGCACATCCCACAAAGGCATGGGAGGCAGTATTTGTGGTATGGTGAATACGTTTGGAGAAGGGACCTTGAAAATGTAAATGGGAGCATGCAGGAAGGTATGGAGAGGTCTGTGAGAGGAGGAGAGGAAAGGGGTGTGGAACTTTGTAAATTACACATAAATCACCAACAAACAATGGTGGTTAAACATTTCAGGTGGGGGTTTCAAAAGCTCCCATCATTGGCCTAACTCTGCTCTCACTGAAACCCCCCACTGACTTCAAGGGGAGCAGAGTTTAACCAATAATATGCACTTTCCAAAATCCCACCCTACTCAGCCATGACATATGTATACGTGTGTGCATATAAAGGAGAATTACTTCAGATACATTGTCCTCCTTCACGCAGTGCATTCGCTCTTTGATAAATGTAACCCAACGTCTTATGGCCCAAACACCTGAGCTCGACTTTCGGACAGAGCTAGATCTGTTCTTTTCACAGTCTGACATGAACACAGATGTACTGCCTAGAAACCATTGGTAACAAACTACAAGGGCAATTATTGGAGCGCTGACGTCAACAGAAGTATCAGGTGCTCAGCACATTGCAGGACAGGACCGTCCAAGTCAGTGCTCAGTATCTTGCAGGACTGAATTATATTTGAAGTTCAGTGTCATTTTGGAACCCCATGCTTGGGGAATCAGCTGCACAAACTGCTACAGGTTTTATGAGATTAGCAAGGCTAAAGCCACAGGCATTGCAATGTCCCCATGAACAATAGTTACCTATGTGATTCTTCTCTACCTTGCAGCCCTAAAACAACTCGTTCTTCAGAGATGACTGTATACAATTCACTGTTTAAAAATGGTATGTTACTAAAAGGCAAAATTCCTTACTTCTTGCCAGTGCAGAAGCTAGTCTCTTCTTCTCCAGCTCCTTCCTGAGGCTCTGAGCCCTCTTACAACAGTACTTGAAAGTTTCTTTGCATTTGATTGAGCCAGTAACTCTAGTTAGCCTTTTGGCACAAGAAAACTTCATTGGATTTAATCTCATTCCATCCTGACAGCACTTTCGTAGAGCAGGATCTTGGTATTTGCTAGCTGTAACAAAATGACAGTGACGTCAGTGTTGCAGAGGCTTTGATAAATTTTGAGATATTCAGTCATGCTTATGTACTTCACCTATGTCATTATTATTATTTTTCACTATTATTACAGTAGCCATTGGAGCCCTTATCATGAACCAGGGCTCCACCCAGCTAGGCATTGTACTAAAACAGAATGAGAAGAAGGTGCTTTCACCCAAAGGGTTTACAATCTTATCTTTCCTTCGGGTTCAGACCATGAAGTCACTGGGGGCAGGATCAGCGGACTTAAATTGAAGTGAATGAGAGCAGAATTGGACTCTTATTTAGGACACATTTTTCAAATGCTTGTTTTCTTACACAGAAAAATTTAAGATTGTGAGTTTCAGTTATCAAGTTTTTCCTCCTCTGTGTGGATTATGTTCCTTTATTTCTGCTTTCGCCGGAACAAAGAACAGAATGATTTAATAAACTAAACTAAACATATACTTTGACATCCTCACCTGTAATCTGTCTACTAGCCCATTTCCACTGAGAATGTTTCCAATATGCTTAGCCTTTGAATAGCTTTTCAATGACCATCAATAAAAAAAAAGGTACCTGCCACAAAAACATTTCTTCCCATTTCCCTCCCATCCAGGCTCAGATAAAGGTAAAGAGTGAAAATTACACTCATCATTTTCCATCCTGATCCAGTGACAATGGTAAGTTCTAATATCTCATAACTGTGGAGTGCTAGAAATGAATGCTCCATCCCTTTTGGAGAGCTGAGAAGCCACACTCTCTTAGAGTATAGGGTATTGTTTCTCAAAGCATAAAATCCAATCCCAAAGAGGGTTGTAGAGAAGATCCAACAATGTTATGAAAAATTGTACCAAAAATGTAATTGAAACATGACTAACATTTTGCAGCGGGAAAAAAAAGGAAATGTAATACATTTGCAATTAGATACACATAATAAGTCTTGTCATGACTGGCATGCTGCCTTTAAGGCCATCATATTACTGCAACCCAAAGCTAGACTAAAGCTCAGTGTAGTCTTGAGCAGAATGTGAGTGCCATATGCCACTAGAGAGGCTGCAAATAAAACACCTGTACCTGCACTGTTATTTATGATGTACCATAGACAGGGACGGCTCCAGTCCCCATCACGCCAAGTGTGTGCTTGGGGCAGCAAGCTGCGGGGGGCGCTCTGCCGGCGCAGCGGGGGTGGCAGGCAGGATGCCTTTGGCGGCTTGCCTGCGGGAGGTCCGCTGGTCCCATGGCTTCGGAGGACCCTCCACAGGCAAGCCGCCGAACGCAGCCTGCCTGCCATGATTGGGGCGGCGAAATGCCTAGAGCCGCCCCTGACTATAGGAAGGGCAAGTGCTCATGCCCATGCACACAGACCATGATAAAACATACCACTGAGCTGGAACAGTGCATCTGCTGTTAACATGAAGGCCCAATGAGCCTAACATGATCATGTTGCCTATCTCATTCCATTTTTACTAGAGATCACTTCTAGCCAAAGGAAAGGACTTCTAGTCAGTCAGGAAAGGACCCTGCCTTGTTGAAAAGTTTTGTGAGTGAGACAATGGCAAGTGAGGTGTCCCCAGGACTGCTCATAAAGGTAACAGAAAACACGAGGATGAAACAATTGGTTTTACAGTGACTGATTTGATATCACAGTGTGTGGTGCGATATGAAATGCTAGCAGCCTAGGCTAAGAAGCCTTCAAAATGACTGTCACTGAAAGATGAACCTGAGGGTTTTTTCCTGAGAAAACTCAAAGCCTTGAACCATCAACAAGACTTGACTATTCAAACTGGCTATGACAAGACTCATGCCCTTCAGGAATCTTATCTTGATCACACAACAGTATAAGGATTATACTAGTGTAGAAAATCTTATACTTCCCTGCCCAATGAATATGGGTTCAAAAATTATATGGCCTGACTCTGAAAAAGATTTGGGGGTTGCAGTTGATAATGAGCTGAACAGGAGTTCCCAGCATGATGCTGTGGCCAAAAGGGCTAATGTAATCTTAGGATGAATAAACGGGGGGATCTCAAGCAGGAGAGAGGTTATTTTACCTCTGTATTGATCACTGGTGTGACTGCAGCTGGAATACTGTCTCCAGTTCTCACAGTTCAAGAAGGATGTTGATAACTTGGAAAGGGTTCAGAGAAGAGCCACAAAAATGATGAAGGGATTAGAAAACATGCGTTATAGTGATAGACTCAAGGAGCTCAGTCTATTTAGCTTAACAAAAAGAGAAGCTTCAGGGGAGACTTGATTACAATCTATAAGCATCTACAGTGGGAACAAATATTTAATAATGAGCTCTTCAATCTAGCAGAGAAAGATATAACAGGATACAATGGCTGGAAGTTGAAGCTAGACAAATTCAGACTGGTAATAAAACATTTAGTTTTGATAGTAAGGGTAATTAGCCATTGGAACAATTTACCAAGGGTTGTGATGGATTCTGCGTCACTGACAACCTTTATATCGAGATTGGATGTTTTCTAAAAGATCTGCTCTAGGAATTATTTTGTGCTATGCAGGAAGCCTGACTAGATGAATCAGCCACCAAACTGAAAAGAGGCCCTTTGTAAAATGAGACTATTCGATATTGTATCAGTGATGTGGCTGAGAATGTATGAGAACAACTGCTTTCAAAAGACAGGAAAAGGGACTATTTAACAATTCAACATAATAAGTCAACTGGTATCTCTGGTACTGGATGGCTTCTAGCGCTCGTGAGGTATGTTTCTGATGTTGCTATTGAAGAAGGCTTGCTCCTCTACAAAGCAGTGCCATGAAAATGCTTATCTGAGACATTTCAGAAGCAGTCAAAGACTCCCACATTCAGTGAGAGTGGTGTATCTCACTGGTGTATCTCAACCTGCATATACGGTACCAGAGCAAAGACAAGTAAGAACAGTGGTGTGGTCACTCAGATATAACATGTTGCACCTCATGTCTCATGGTTTCACAGTTTCAGGCTAACTCAACTGTTTTTACAAAGCAGAAGTTTTCCTGAATGAAGATTGAGCTCCCTTGGCGAACGGCTTCAATAATTCAGCAGCAGGGCTAACTCCAGGGGTTTTGCCGCTCCAAGCAGCCAAAAAAAAAAAAAAAAAAGCCGCAATCGCGATCTGTGGCAATTCAGCTAGAGGTCCTTCGCTCTGAGCAGGAGTGAGGGACCCTCCGCCGAATTGCCGCCGAATCCCTGAAAGTGCCACCCCACTCCCAAGTTGCTGCCCCAAGCACCTGCTCGATAAGCTGGTGCCTGAAGCCGGCCCTGTTCAGCAGGAGTCATACATAGCTTATACTGCTGACATCTGGGGGCACCTAGAGGAGCTGAACTTTTCTCTATCATAGTAGAATATGACTGCTCAGTACATGAAAAACAGGGCAGAACTTATTCACAAGAACACTTAGAAACTGGTCTTCCCAAGCACAAAGGAAATTTGGAAAAGCGTTCTTTCCTTTCAAACTTTAAGAGAACAGATGCCAGTTGGGAGCCATCAGGAATTCAACAGTCAGCATCTCAGAGAACTTCAAATCCAGCAGCAGGACTATTTTTCTGATGACCCACCAACAGGAAAGAGGTGGATCGCCAGTCCTTTCAGCTAAGATGTTGACTGACGGGGCTGTTGGAAGGCAAGCTGACAGACATCCCTTGTGTCAGCACTCTGGAATTGGCTTGCTCTAGCCAGAAGCACAGAAGATTTGGGGTGTCTCTGAAAGAGGAATATTCAGCTTTTGATGGATCAGTTCTGACAGTTCCCATCTCATTTTCTTTCTCGTCTCTGTAAATCAGGTTTCTCTCTAATGGTGAAGATTATAAATGAAGTATTATGATTGCGTAGAGATAAAAAAGAATTAAGATTGTAATCCCCAATTCAGCGTTATGTGAGCCATTATTAATCAGTTACACAAATTCTTCCAGCATGTTGATCTATAAAACTTTAGACTTCCTTAAAATCACTGTTAAAAACCACATAGTTAGTTGTTATGTCTAGTATGGTTATGGCTCAAAATTTCACTTGCCCATGGTGTGGGTTAGAGATCTTGTGGGGAGTGAGTCATGATCCTATTCTTATTCCTGCAATAGATACCCAGTTCCAGAAAGTTAGGAAAACCCTTGGATGAAGTATTTGTTTCTTATAGTGACAGGTCATAAGATATCAGACCTTCATGTGACAGACTTATAGGAAAATTTATTTTTGAAAATGCTTTCTTCAGATCATATATATTTAGATCACTAACACTTTTCATTTGGAATACATTGTGCCGAAGGCAACCTGGTTTTGAAGCGGAAGGGAAGGAAAAGTGGTATTAATAAAACATTTTCTAACCATAAAATCATTTCTAAAATGGCTTTCCTCTGAAATCTATGGCACACACAGAACATAAACATAATGGGTGATATATTGGAATGGCATACAATTAGCATTGGCATGTCCTCTAAAAAAGAATAAATAGATTTAGCCTGATTACACCCTGTAACATAGCAGAGTTTAGCGCCTGTCTCTATAACTGAGACCACTCCCATTCCCTCAGGTAAGCTCCAGCTCACGATGCCGTTCCATCCCCTGCCCCCCGCCCCCACACTGCCATCCTTCTTCTTCCCTCCATCCACCCCTGAGGCTCTGGTCCCTAGCTCTCCAGACCTCTCCGCCCTGCCCCAGCAGCCTCTGGCTCTTGCCCCTGAAGATTAATAGCCATACCAATTCCTGAAATTTGCTTGTGAAAATCCAATGATCTTTTTTGTCTTCTGGTAGCAGGGGAACACTTATACCCTAGGAAAACAGAGCAAGAGAGTTTGGTTAAAATAACACTTGAGGCTGCTCTAAGTTGCTCCTCAACACCAGCCTGCGGCCTGGCAGCCAGAGGATGCATGATCTGCAAAGCTGGTTTACAAGTGCCTTTCCCCCCGCACACAGTCCAATCTACAATAGATGCCAAAGGACCAGTCTCAAGAGTGTAGCCTGTTTCACCTGCATATGAGCTATGAACCCACAGTATAAGATGGGAAAATGAACACTGGGAAATAGTAAGACCACACAGAAGTGAGGCCGCTGAATAGAGCAACAGTACAGTGCCTTATAAGGTCTAAAAATCAAACCCCAGAAATTCAGTGTGAATTTATTCTACCACAATACACTTCAATAGCAAAGGAAGAAGGTCTTTGTTTACCTTGCCGAAAATGTGATTTAATTGTGTTTGATATGAAGGCCAGACCCGCATCACTGAAAACTTGAGCACTGTTAGCACCTCCGCCCACTGAGCATCCAAGATCATATGAGTTCATTGCTTCAAAGACCTACAAAATATAATAGCACTGAAGGAAGGTGCACTATTGCAAAACTGTGATTCTTTTCTGAATAGCGATGTCATGTCCTGTTATCAGGCCATATGCAGAAATGATGCAAATAGAAGTATTGGTTACACCCCAGCACTGAGTTGAAAGGAATCTGACATTTTAAGAAGGGCATAATTAAATTCAGTTATGGCCTTCCTTCTGCATCATCAATTTTGCCCATATGAGAGTGGATAGGCTACGAGTCTATTCTGCTTTGTCAAATCCTATGCAAATTGGTTATAAATACATCATAAATAAATAAGAAAAATATTTTCCCAAATAAGCAATGTCTAGAATAATGTTTTGATTACTACTCATTTATTATATTCAGATTTCTCTATTCTCCTACGAAATACTACTTGACTCAATGACACATGCTATTTTCTTTTTAACACACTTACTTTTTTGGCCGTAAGCTTATTCCTTTTGTTTAGAATGAAAACTGCAGTATCAACCACAGCTAAGGCAACAGTTCCTGCATGATCTGTGTCAATGGATAAATTTACCAGTTCCGTTGGCTCATATGTGTCTCGGTCTGTTTTCAGTTTAATCTAAATGCAAAATGTTTAAATAACAGAATTTTATATTTCTCATTAGCATTAATATCAAGCATTGATATTAGTGGGATATTAGCAATATAGGTAATTTCTATCTAAGCTTTCTGCATTTCACACCACTAACATTTATCTAGTGTCAATTGTGGTATATGTTTGTTGGCAGATAAAGATAAAAGGGCTGATCCTAAACCGCGCTGATTGTCTTTTACTCCAATTGCTACAATGAGAGTTCAGAACACCAGAACTTTAAAGAATGGAGACTCTGCCCTCAGATACATATGGGCAACACCCACTAAGAGCCTTGGAAGCTGGTGCGTGTGAAGAGAATTTTACCTTAAATATTTAGGGATTCAGAAAAGGATGAGCTTAACTTCAATTAGATTTAAGCACATGCTTAAATGCTTTGCTGAATCAGGGCCTTAAACAGTACCAGCTGCATTTAATATCTTTCCAAAGCAAGCTAAAAATCAAAAATACTGTGAAATAAAAAGAGTGAAAGTGCAGCTTATCTATGTTACAAAGTTAATTAAACTAAAACAATTTGCTACGTCACTTTCTTTTCTCCCACATCCGCCTTCCACTTTCACTTAATGGACCAAATTCTGCTCTTGGTTACACAGGTCTAAATCAAGTACATGAGAGCAGAATTTATCCCTCAAATACTAGGCTTTTAAAAAGTTACTACAAGGGACCATTCTAATGTAGCTCCTTTGTGTATTCAGAATTAGATGGCGGTAATGGTGGAATTACCAAAAAAGATTATTAATAAATAAACGCCAACCCCTATGAAACTGCTTTTTGTCACTTTTATACATATGGGATCAGATCTTTGGCTCAACCTCTAGCATATCCCACCTTATTCATCTTTTTTCTATTTTTGTTCTCTATAAATATTGCTTTATTTGTCATTACCTTTCCTTCACAGGCATCCACAATGTCTAGCCACACAGAGTCAGCCACAATCTCACTGTGGCCTTGATTTTTAATGAAGTAGTAAGCAATAAAGCGAAATGCAGGCACCATTTTCTCAGTAACATCCAGGGTGATTATTTTGTTTGCATATGGGACCCTTCCCATAACCTCAACTTTCCCCTTTGTTAGCACCTGCAATTCAAAAGCAAATGCAGAACAAATCAAATGCTGTGTAATCATGACAGAATGTGTATTACATAAAGGGAATACGAAACTAAATAATCATGTCACTTAGGGGCAGATTCTGATAACTTATTCTGGTTTAGTAGCACCTAGCTCATTAAGTTCTCTCATTGAAGTCAATGGTACTACTCCTAGGGTGATATTGGGTGCTGCACCTCAAAGAGGAACAGTACGCATCTCATGGCCTATGGGTAGTACCTCTAAGCTCCATGGGAGACCTCATGGAGTCATGCCCTCCTGATCCTGGGCAACTCCCGGGGCTGGAGAGGTCCCCCGGTATAACTTAGCCCTGGTAGCCTGTTTAAGTTACAGTAGCATCCCAAGGCTGCCCTTAGAACTCCAGCACTGCCCCGAATTTCTGCACATGTGTGTGCTGGGGGTCCACCCTAACACACTCCTTCACTTCCAACTCTATCCCTAGCACACCCCTGCATCCAACCTTGCAAAAGGGACTTCAAAAGGCAATCTTGTGGCTGTCTTTCAGCAGGCTATAGGAACACTGGCTCTTTTACATCGGGCTGAAGGGGCAATAGGACTTTCACTGACAGGATAAGGCATTACTCAGTGTGAGTAAGAGTATCAGAGTCTGGCTCTTATTCTGGATTCTGTCACAGTTACATTGGCTAATTCCTTTCTCTGCAAGTAATCCTATTTATTTCAATTGAATCACTTCTAGAGAAAGTTGTAAGAAAGACAGAATCAGACCCTTAGATGGCAGAGTTGATAAAGATTTTACCTGAACTGAAGCCAGACTTTTCGAAACAACAGTAAAAAGTCATGAGACAGGACACAATGAAAACATAGGGTCAATTGGCCATAAGTCTTAAAAAAAACTACAGGTTTTGCCATTAAAACGGCTATAGTAGAACAGAGAGCATCACAAATGAGCTAATGGAGTTTCTCCTTTCAGTCAGGTTTTAACTTTCTTACAGATATTGCACTTCAAGGATAGTAAGGTGCCCAGGTAGTTCTGGGGAGCAGGTATTCTAATCCTGATATAAAATTGCATCTGAAGAAGTGGGGTTTTTACCCATGAAAGCTTATGCCCAAATAAATGTTAGTCTTTAAGGTGCCAACCGGATTTCTCGTTGCTTTTCTGGCATAAAATTCTCTCTTTTTTACATCTTACTTGTAAACCTTGGGACTGTGATTTTCAAAACTGTCTAAGGATTTGGACACCTGATTCCCATGGAAATTAAATGGTAATTGGGTGTCCAAATGCTTTGCAAAGCTTTGAAAATGTCAGCTGTAAAATGCAGTTATGGTTAAAAAAAAATGAACAGATTTGTCATTCAACTGATTTGTTCCCTGAGTGGATTCATAGTCAGATCTGCTTACTTTAGTGAAAGAAATATTTTTTATACTTGTTAGCATTGCAGAGTCAATAAAAGTTGTAAGAAACCGAGCAAGATTGTTTTCTGGCTTGTGCATCATGAAGAGAATTGTTCATCAAGTTCCAGTCTTAGCTACACTATAGAGTTAGGTCAACACAAGGCAACTTATGTTGACCTAACTATGTAAGTGTCTACACTAAAATTTGGCTCCTGCCAATGTAATTTGCCCACTACACCAACTTAATAACTCTACCTTCACAAGGGACATAGAGTCAATGTCAACGTAGTTAGGTCGATGCAGTGTCAGTGTAGACACTGTGGATGTTGATGTATAGCCAGCGCAGTAATTGAATTTATTTTACATGTCCACACTATGCTCCTTGTGTTGACAGTGTGTCCCCCCACCAGGAGAACTTGTGCTGATTTAACTACCAGGGTGGGGCATTGTGGAACAGTTTCTGAAAGGCAGCAACAGCCGATGTTAGCAATGCAGTGTCTATCTACATTGACCTAAGCGCTATGCCTCTCGCAGAATGGAGTTATTAAGTCAGTGTAGTGGGCGAGTTACATTGGTGGGAGCTACTTTTTAGTGTAGATGCTTACAGAGTTAGGTTGACATAAGCTGCCTTACATTGACCTAACTCTGTAATGAACAGGGGCGGACTCCATAGGTACTTCGGGGCTGGAGCATCCATGGGGAAAAATTAGCAGGTGCTTAGCACCCACCGGCAGCCAAGCTCCCCCCAACCCCTCCTCGTCTCCCCTCCTCGGAGCACACTGCGTCCCTGCTCCTCCCCCTCCTTCCCAGTGCTTCCCATCCCCCTGCCACCTAACAGCTGTTTGGCAGCACTTTGCAGGGAGGAGTGGATGAGGCAGAGAAGAGGCAGGGCAGAGGCAGGGATTTGGGGGCAGGGTGAGGGTGGTGCAGGACAGGAAGAGTGGGGAAGGGGTGGGTCTGGGGCAGGGCCTGAGGTGGGGGTGGGGGTCAAGCACCTACTGTGCAAAAGGGAAGTCGGCACCTATGCTGTGGTGTAAATCAGGCCTGTGTTGCTTACATCACCTGTTGCTGGCTCTCCGAAGCCATCCCACAATTCCCCACACTGACAGTTCAAGTATCAGACAGGTAGCCATGTTAGTCTGTATCCACAAAAACAACAAGGAGTCCAGTGGCACCTTAAAGACTAACAAATTTATTTGGGCGTAAGCTTTCATCGGTAAAAAACCCAACTTCTTCATCTGTATCTGAAGAACTCGGTGCCACCGAACTGACAGTTCAATCATGCAAGTGCTCCTAGTGAGGATGCACACAGCCGACACAAGGAGCAAAGTGCAGACATGCACAAACTATGCAATTACTGAGGCGGCTGTATGCCAACATAAGTTAGAGCAACTTAATTTTGTAGTGCAGACATACTCTTAGATTCAGTCAAAGCTGAACAGGAAACTATTTTCCCATCCTAAGGAAACGTTTTAGATTTTGAAATTTTCCATCCTGAATCAGCACAAAACGCCAAAAACCTCAACATTTTTTAGCAAACTGTTAATCCAAAAAAAATGTTCAGTTTGGGTTGCTTCAGATAAGTTTGAAACATATTTCAATATTTATATAATTTCATTTTTAAAAAAACCCTTACATTTCTCAACAAAAAATATAAGTTGGAACCAAAAAAACTGGAACTTTTCATTTTGAAAATGTTGAAATGGGACATTTTGACATTTCAAAACACATTTCAAAAAATATTTCAAAACAGGAAATTCATCAAATCTGACCCTCTCCTGCGAAAAGCATCAGTTTCAACAGATCATTTCCACTGGAAAATGTTTTGTCAAAAAAAACCTGGCCAGCTCTAGTTGCAGGTAAAGATGCACTAGCTAGAAAGGACTAGCTAGACTTTGGAATCCCAGGTGAGTTTTAAAGATGTATAGTTTTACTTGTAAAATGAGAACCATTTATCTGGAAGAGACACTGCAAGGCATTAAAGGATGCCAGCAATATGATTGCACTTTAAACTCATAGGGCCTGATTCTCATTTATGCACATACACTTTTCTGCTGACTTTAAGGCCCTTCTACACTGAAAGAGTGATGTAAAGGAGCCTGAGTGTAAATAAGAATCAGGACTATAAATACTAAATTTTAAAAAAGAAAAATATGGGCTTATTGTAGTTTCAAGGACCAAATTCAGATCTGGTAGAAGTGGGCATAAATTTGGCCCAAATTTAGGAAAATCAGGAGATCATGGAATTTTTCTCCCTAGGACTTCAGTTTCCAAAGCTCTCAGTCTGGTACCTTTCACTTCAATTAAAATATATGGGATGTCACAAAAGATCTAAAAATACCATGTGTATGGATCTCTTTGCACCAGATCTCCTCCGAAGCTGCATCTTACATTAATATGCTTTTCTCCCAACCTGAAAAAGGTCAGTTGTGTAGATTTATAAAATGCAAAATGATCTGTTCTAACACAAAGTAAAGTATTGTTGTCACAGTCCTATTTCTAACCATGTAATAGAAATAGTCAATGTTACTGCTGCTGGACCGGTGGACATCCTTCAAGGTAATAAGTAAAGTATCTCCAGGTGCTATGACAGCATGTGGAACACTGATACTAAGGTAGTTCTGGGTAGCAGACTGGTATCTCTCAGCAGTGGTTTTGGGTCCGGCTGATTCCATGCCAGGCTTCCCCTCTTCAGCCCTCACCTGTGAAGAAAGAAAAGGACAGAGCAAACAGCATGCCAATTAAGAGACAATATCAGGTGCCACTGTTAATTCATGTATCACCATGTCACCTGAAAAACACTGGAGGGTGAGTTGAGTCACCATAATGCACTAAGTCTAGGAGCTTGTTTGCAAACTGGACACCATTAAATTAGACTTGAATAAAGACTGGGCATGGATGGATCATTACACATAGTAAAAACTAGTTCACCAAGCTAATTTTCCCCCTACTGTTACTCACACCTTCTTGTCAACTGTTTGAAATGGGCCATCCTGATTATCACTACAATTTTTTTCTCCTGCTGATAATAGCCCACCTTAATTGATTAGTCTCACTAGAGTTGGTATGGCAACCCCCATCTTTTCGTGTTCTCTGTGTGTATATCTATATATATAATCTTCCTACTCTATTTTCCACTGCATGAATCCGATGAAGTGGGTTTTAGCCCAAGAAAGCTTATGCCCAAATAAATTTGTTAGTCTCTAAGGTGCCACAAGTACTCCTCATTCTTTTTGCAGAGCTTGGTGATTTCAAAACAAGAACAACAATTCTATAACCCGATTCTCTCTCATTGCTTATTTTGCTGTTGCTATATTTGTCTTTGATATTTTGCTAGAGTAGCTTGCTCTATGACACTCACAATAAGTGGCTTAATAATAAGTATTTTGAAAATAAAATTAACAATCATTCAAATGTACAGATGACTATGCTAAGTAGCTGTGTGATCTTACTGATCTATCCTTTCTCACCCCAGTTCTTCCTCATTTGCTATGCATCAAGTCATGTCTATTATTAGGGCCCTATCCTACAAATGACTCTGCAGGAAGACCCCTGCACCTGCGTGCAGCCTCACTGATGTCAGAGGTTGACTCTGGATCCATCTACACTGCAGCTAGAGGTACAATTTACAGATGCGCACACACTAGCTTTTATTGACATAGCATGCTACAAAAAGTGTAGCTGCAGTAGCACAGCCAGCAGGATAGGCTATCTATTGGAGTACAATCCCATCTGAGGCCCTAGGTAGTTACACAAGTGGTTAAGCTCACCTGCCACTCATGCTGCTGCAGTTAAACTGCAATTTTTGGCATATTAACTTGATCAAAGCTAGCACATGTACGTTTACCCAAGATAAAAATTACACCTCCAGCCCAAGTACAGATGTACCCTTTGTGGTCAGGAGTTTGCCCAAGAACAAAGTGCATAGTGACCTCAGGATTTTGCCCACTATTTCTGCCAATTGTGTGAAAGTGGAAGCTATATTTTGACAAAATTTACCTATCACAAACCGAGCACAAATACACTATTATTAGTATTTAACATTTGTACAGAGCACCACAGATTCTGTACAGGGAAAATAAAGAACTGATCCCTGCCCTGAGAAGATTACAGTCTAGCCAACCGTACAAACTATTTTACAATACAACTTTAGGGTCTGAGTCAGTCAACGCTTGCCCATGCAAACGATCCTAAAACACAGAAGTAGTTTCAATGATATCAGTGAAACTATTCAAGTACATAACAATTTGCAGCATCAGGCTCCTACTTTATGTAAGGAATTATGCTGCATTTGCCTTGCAGCTTCCATCAAAAATATTTTGGACATTCATTTTCCGTAAAAACATTGTAAAAGTTTGTCTAACAATTTTTTTTTACCATTATTTGTAGCTTCTCTGCAGCACGAGGAATGTTGAATTCAAAGGATACTACACCTTCTTTACTAGAAAGTGCAGTCTTTTTCTTTGGGTCTTTTCTATCTCGGGTAAGAGTTGCAGTAACAGACACGTCAGCAGCAGGAGAACCATCAGCAGAAGCTATAGATGCCTATTGGGGAAAATTTCCACAGGCAAATGACAGAGTGAAAATAAAATCTTAAAACAAGGAAAGATATTTTAAACCAATAGGAAATATGAACCTTTCAAAATTATTTGGAAATTTGACCACTGGGAGGGAGAATCAGGAGGTGACACTGTCTTTTTATCAACTAGTATCATACAACTACACCCAGATCTCCTTTTGTGCCAGAGCTCTCCTAAGCACATGTTACTCCTGGGGGAATTATGTGCCACTGCACAAGTGCAGTATTCATGTGCCCTGCAGATTTTTTTTCTTCACAGAAAATACATTCTGCTGAAGCAGCACTGCAGTTATGCTTTTCACTCACCAGGGGCTACTCTGTAGTGATGAACTGCCAAAATCTTAACAACTGGTTCCTTACTGAGTCTTTGGTGGCACTTCAGCGGTGGGTCCTTCACTCGCTCTGGATCTTCGGCAACACTTCAGTGGTTGGTCCTTCAGTGCCACTGAAGATCCGAGTGAGTGAAGGACCCGCTGTGCCACCGAAGACTCGAAGTGCCGCCGGTGATTACAAGCCCCACGTGGTTAAAAAAAAACAACTTATAAAACCTCATCCCTGCCGGGGCCCCATTGAAACTGTTCGAATCAGGCCCTGAACTTCCTAAAGCCAGCCCCACATATCGGGGTTGCAAAATTGTATTGGGGGCTGGGTAAGGAAGGCTGTACCTCCCAAAACAGCCTGTCCCTCTCCCATCTGACCCCCACTCACGTCCTGCCCCAACTGCCCCCCTCAGAACCCGCAATCCATCAATCCCCCCGCTCCTTATCCCCTGACCACCCCCTCCTGAGACCCCTCACCCTGCCACCCAGGACCCCACCCCCTACCCAACTCTCCCCACTCCCAGTCCCCTGACTGCTCTGACCCCCCATCCACCACCACCCGACAGACCCCCGGAACGCTCATGCCTACCCAGCCCCCCGTTCCCCATCCCCTGACCGCCCCCCCTAGAAACTCTGCCCCCTCCAACCGCTCCCTGTCCCTTATCCAACCCCTCCTCCCAGCCCCAGCCCGGCCCCCTTACCATGCTGCTCAGGGCAGTGTGTATGGATGCCACGTAGCCCACTGGAGTTCACAGCCCCACTCCCTTACCATGCCGCTTAGAGTGGCAGGAGCTGCCCAGGAGCAGTCCGGAGCGCTGGCGCTGGTGGCGTGGCACACTGAGACTCTGCGAGGGGGGGAAGGTAGGGGAGGGGTGGAGGGAGCCTCCCCATCCTGGAGCTCAGACTGGCTGGACAGGACAGTCCCGCGGGCTGGATGTGGCCCATGGGCGAGAGTTTGCCCCCCCCTTAAACAACCGGTTCTAAACCTGCTTCTAAATTTAACAACCAGTTCACATGAACTGGGTGTGAACCGGCTCCAGCTCACCACTGCTGCTATGGCACCAGAACAGAGGCAGCCAGCTCACTGGCTGTAGCACTCAACAGCCTATGGGGAGAGAGCAGAGGGTGTGTTCCTCACAGCACCCTGCCTATGGGGCCAGGTGAGGAGGCAAGGGATGGACAGAGAGTGTCACATGAGGCTGCTGGGGGATCACATCGACTGTGGTTCAGAAGGGCTGGTGGTGAGAACAGCCTGGACTGGTAGTTGAATGGGAGTGGGGGTGCAGGGACACATGGGGACAGGAGGATACAGAGACATATGGGGGGGCAGCTGAATGGGAGGGCAGGCCTACATGGAGATTGGGGGCAGGGACACATGGGAACGGGGAGAGCAGGGTGGTGCAGGGACACATAGGGATGGGGCAGATGTGTCTGACTGACTGGGAAAGGCTAGGGGTCAGCCAGGGTCTGCATAGGGGAGGCTCCTCAGCTTCCTAACAATCCCTTTTCCCCCCAAAAAACCCTGTTCCATACTTCTCCCATCCACACCCAGCAACCCTTCAGGTTCACTCCCAGGCTCATTCCCAGCAATTACTTCCCTCTCCCTCAGCTCCTCCATTACCCCTGATTCCCCCAAGCCTTTGCACTGCTTCTGAGGGGTGTGGGAAATACCTTTCTGTATTGTAGATGAAATAAATTATTACTCATATGCCTAGTAAGGAGTCTGTTTGTCAGAAAAACATTTCATGAACCCTTTTTGTTGTCTGTATTGTTACAGACATACTTGTTGACAGGTATTTTAAAATAAATTATCAAAATATTTGTAACTGACATGATTATATTGTGTTATTTTGACAAATAAAATATGCAGAATTTTGCAGAATTTTAATTTTTTGGTGCAGAATTCTCCCAGGAGTAGCATATGTAATCACTCAGGGCTTGGAGACAAGTGATTATATGAGAATTTCCGCTTCCATAAGAGACAGACACACACGTGCATACATTAAGTTTCTAGCCATGATAGCTGTGCTGAAAAATTTGAAAATATTAACCCTGACAGCTCAAAAGACAGAAGACAAATGAAAAGAAACCAACTTTTATTTTAAAAATCTCTGGATTTGTAAGGCAATTTCATGATTTTTTGGGGGGGAAAGGGAGCACTGTCTCATAGCTTTTGAAGGTTTGAGGTGCACCATTGCATCCCTAGTTCCTTTCTTAAAGAGAAGTTCTATATTTTCTGCTCTCCATCACCTGCTATGGCTCTACATACTCAAAAAGATAGAACCAGAAAATGAACAGAGATAGCCAGCAACATTTTGGGCCTACACCTGCCAGGTACTCCTATCATAACCTAGTCCCAGATTTGGACCTTAGCGTCCAAAATATGGGGGTTAGCATGAAAACCTCCAAGCTTAGTTACCAGCTTGGACCTTGTAAAGCTGCCACCACCCAAAAAATTAGAGTGTTTTGGGGCACTCTGGTCCCCCCAAAAACCTTCCCTGGGGACCCCAAGACCCAAATCCCTTGAGTCTCACAACAAAGGGAAATAAACCTTTTCCCTTCCCCCCTCCAGGTGTTCCTGGAGAGATACACAGAAGCAAACTCCGTGAATCTAAACAGAGGGATTCCACCCTCTCTATTTCCAGTCCTGGAAACAGAAGTACTTCCCTCTTCACCCAGAGGGTATGCAAAGTCAGGCTAGTAAATCTAACACACACAGATTTCCCCCTCACTTCTTCCTCCCACCAATTCCCTGGTGAGCACAGACTCAATTCCCTGGAGTTCCCCACTAAAGAAAAAACTCCAACAGGTCTTAAAAAGAAAGCTTTATGTAAAAAGAAAGAAAAATACATAAAAATGGTCTCTCTGTATTAAGGTGACAAATACAAATACAGAAGGTGACAAGAAATATGAATAAACAGCCTTATTCAAAAAGAATACAATTCAAAACACTCCAGCAACTATACCATGTAAATACAAAAGAAAGAAAACAATAACCCTTATTGTTTTTATGATCTCTGTACTCACAACTTGGAAACAGAAGATTAGAAAGCAGGAAACAGAAATCCTCCCATAGCCAAGAGAGAGACAGGCAGAAGACCAAGAACAAAGGGCTCACACACAAACTTCCCTCCACTCAGATTTGAAAAAGTCTTGTTTCCTGATTGGTCCTCTGGTCAGGTGTTTCAGGTTACTTCTTTCCAGGTGAAAGAGACATTAACCCTTAGCTATCTGTTTATGACAACTCCTCACAAAGAAATCCCATGGAAGAAGCTGGGAATTCTATGGGCAGAACTGCTGCTAGATGAGTTCCTTTTAATGGAAAAAAGCAGATACTGCAAACTAAACGTGACTTACCACAACAGAGAAAGGTGCCCCAGGCACAAAATATTGTTTGGTGTGGGACAGGTCGATAGTATAAGGAGATTTGACAAACTTCACACTACTGAGTTCTTCCTCCTGGATTTCACCACCTATTAATAGCAAACACCTTTTATGGTCCAAGACATTTTTTACTCCCACATAAAATGTTAAAAATGCAACCACAAATGAAGAAAACTAAAGTACAACAGAAGTGAATGAAGCTAAGCCTTCGTTTCCAAAGACTCACGGCTTAGTTTACAATGGAATATCACTTTTCTTGGCCTTGATTTCTCTAGTATGCTCAGGCTGCTCTTCAGTCTTGTGAAGCAGCTAATCCACATAGCCAATGAAGCTGGGTTGCATTGCCAGTGTGTACTTCTCAGCCTTCCTGCTCTCCACCCTCCCACACACCTATACAACCCAATTTTCCCTTCCCTTCTGAACATCCTACACCTCCTCCTCACATCCCTCTTACTGTCCTTGCTGAGGGAACATGGTGCAAATAGTGGTTTGGGGGAAAGAAAACACTTGGCATTTTTACCATTTCTGTGAATTGATAGCAGGCAGGTGATATTTCTTTACGGTTAAAGGTATTACTCAGTGTCAGGAGGGTGGACTCTGGCCCTTTGAGAGCTTCAATTTTTACTTTGGGCTTGATGCCACCACTCTCACTCCCTTTGAGTAGTTCTTTTCTCTACAATTAGTTCTATTGGGAGTACTCAAGCAGGCCTTACTCAGTGTGAGTAATGGCGGAAGAACCAGGCCATAGGTTTTTCACATTCTGGGAGGAGAGTTTTCTTTTCTGGCAAATACTTCTAATGCTTTTATGCTTGTTCGATATTTTATTCTGCAGGTTCAAACTTTTACGATAACTTCACAATCAGCTCCTGCCCATCCAGCATTATCATTCATTGGTTTTGGCCAGGTCTCCTTCTTGCTGCAAAAAAGCCAATACATTCCTAGCAAAAATTCAGTATGGATAGTGAGGAGAGGGAGGAAGAAACCCTTCTATAATACCTATTTGCCTCTTATGTGCTCCCAGGGTCAGCCCCTGCTGAGTTAAGTTCATCAGCTGTGTATGCCATTATATGCACAATTGTGTCCATAATGTTACGACTCAGACTAAATTATGGCAAGTATGAACATATATATTATCCAGCTCTCTTTCAATTGTGCTAAGTAGACAATAAAACATGATGGATGACATCCTGGCCCTACTGAAGTCAATGGGAGTTTGCCATTGGCTTCCATGGGTATGTCTTCACTACAGAGTTAACTCAAGAGATCTACACTCCAGCTAATTCTCTCATGTCAGCCTAGCATGAGCGAGAGCAGCCACACTGTAATTGTTGCATCCACATTGATGTTGTACTCACTTATGTGCGGCAGTAAGACTGCTGGGGCATATCCCATGGCCCTTAGTGCTGCAGTATGCTCAGATCTTGGAATATAGCCTTGGGATACCCCTTAGCCCATATAGCTGTGGGGCCTGATCCAAGGCTTCAGCACCATGGTCTGTTCCTCTGACTCCGCCCCATGTTCTGCTGTGTCTGCTAAGGTGCCATACCCCTGGTCCCAAAGTCCCTGCTTAAAAGCTTGTCATGTAGGGCTATGGGTTCTGTGCTTGGGACTGTGGGGAGCCCCCAGTCAAACTCCTTCCTAACAGGGGCAGGTAAATGGTGATTTGCTAACCTTTGCCTTGCAGTAGAAGGTCTTTAGATGTTTACTGCACTGCCTGCATTGAACAGCAGTCCCATCTGCACTTTGAGACAAGTGGATATTTCTGGTGTTGCTCCCAAAATCATGCTCCCTGCTGTGCTCACACCACTGGTTAACCAGAACTGTGGTGTGCTCCTTTGACTAGCTAGCAGCCCGCTGGGTGTTGAGCGTAACATAGAGCTGTTTTGCAGAATTGGGCTGAGCAGGAAATGGAGCTGGCTGAGTAGAACGAAGAGTTAAATGTTGATGGACAAGTAGCTTCTGGTGCATGGGAGGCAAGTAGGAAATGACTAGTGTAATGGGGTGGTTACCCCGCTTCTGCCCTGACGGGCTTAAAACAGCCCTGGGAGAGGGCTGTGGCAGGGAAACCAGCTAATAGGCTGATTGGGGAGGCAACTGCAGCTGGGCCATGCCTCAATCAGGCCTCAGCTGGCCCTATAAAAGCCAAGGAGGCCAGGAGCAGACACACAGTCTCTCTCTGCTTTCACAGAGAGAGAGGGGCCTGGCTGATGGGAAGCTCAGGGCACCTAGAGTAAGGCAGGGCTGAGGAAAGGCCAGAGGGGCTGGGGAGCTCCAGGCTGGCAACTGGGTTGCAGAGACAGGCAGCAGGTCCAAACGCTCATTGCCAGTGATGAGTGGCTTATACCGCAGTCTGCCCAAGGGAACGGGAGCTAGTTGGTGACTGGCAGTAGCCTATCACTGAGGTGAGGTGGGGATAGGGGGTGGGAGGTTCCCTGGGGAGGGGAGACCCTGATACTGAGGGGTGTACAGCCAGGGGGCAGCACCCCAGATAAAGGGGCACCTGAGTCCAGGGAGGGACATGGGGGACAAGCAGCAGTGGGACACTGGCCTGCAGAGAGTGCTTCAAGGCTGGAAACAAGCTAATTCCCAAGACACCAGCAGGAGGTGCTGCAGGGCTGAGTCTCACACCATCACACTAGGAAGAAGAGCTGGAACATACAGGACCCAGGAATGTGGTATGGCGCTGCAGGACTATCTGAACACAAACTTGGCTACAGCTGTATCCTCACTGCAAAGTGGACAGTTCGAAGCATGCCTTACTGCAAAATGTGGGCTTTAACCTATCTCCCAGCTGTGCAAGCACACATGGGTTCAAGGCACATATAAGCACATGCTTTAGGATACTGTGTGTGTGGACAGTGGTGTGAGGGGTGAGCGTAAAACAAGGATAAGAACACATGATAAAGCCTGCAGCATAGACATAATGTGTGTGGACAACAGTTAAATAAGGACCTGTGTTAATTTGCAGTGAAAAGAAGTTCCATGGACCAAGATTTCACCCAATGAGAACTGTACTGGGAAAAGATCAATGAAAATGTTGTAGATTACATCAGCAAATGCTTAGTTTACTTACTTGCAGTTTCAATAACTGTAACAGAGACATATAAAAAATGCCCTTCCAAAGCAGCAATGTTCTTTGTTATTTTTTCTTCTAAAGCTTTGGTACTTAATGTGACTATTCCTTTTCCATTTTGTATCTAAAATAAAGGTGGAAAAATATTATTGCCTTTGGTGCTTTGAATGGTATTAGATTTAAAGGTTATGTTGCATTTTTAGTAAATTGACTGTAATATTACAAGGGCCAGTGTTTTAAGGCCATTGATATTTCATTTCCAGGAATCTCAACAAATATTGAACTCAACTGGTATAAAATGGCATAGCTCCACTGAACTAATATTTAATATGATTCAATATTCAATCAAATACAATCATTTCTAATATGTTGTACTTACTGAAGGCTGTTGTTCCAGGCCTGGGAGAAAGATTTTTTTATCAGTTTCCTCTATTATGCCAAATCGCACATATGCAACACCATCTATCCCTTTTCCATAAGAGTGCCTTTAATAGGAAAAAGAATAAAGCAAAAATTATAGTAATATTCACACAGTAGACAGTCTAATGTGCAATTGCTAATGAACATGAAATGAAAGAGTCTCTTTACCTAGCAATAAGTTAGTATTGTGCCTTTGTAATTGATTATTTCGAACTGAAATACAGCTCTAGAAACTAGTGCTATACATATGATAATCTTTGACAGCTTCGTATACAAAGCTGTAGATATACAAAGTGCAGACCTTGGATGCTTCACTTAGGCCACGTCCACACTACAGAGTAAAATTGAAATTAATAAAATCGATTTTATAAAACAGGTTTTATAAAATCGATTTTACGCGTCCACACTAGGGCACATTACTTTGGTGGTGTGCGTCCATGGCCCCAGGCTACCATCAATTTCCGGAGCGGTGCACTCTGAGTAGCTCAGTAAAAGAATGGGACCAATAACTTAGATTTCCGTCCACACTAACCCTAAATCGATATAGTAATATCGATTTTAGGGTTACTCCTCTCGTTGAGCAGGAGTACAGAAATCGATTTTTAGACCCCTTAAAATCGATTTTAAGTGCCTTGTAGTTTGGACGGGTACAGCATTAAATTGATTTAACTCTGTTCAAATCGATTTAACGCGTAGTGTGGACCATGCCTGAGTCCCTGAGCTAGTCTACACTACAAATGCTTTAATGATACAACTACATCAGTATAGAGATACCAGCAGAGCCCCCTGGTGGAGACACAGGATATAAGAACATAACATATACTGGCAAAAGGACTCCTTTTGTTGGTATAGCTACATGGAGATTGGAGGATGTCAGCATAGCTATGTCAGTCAGAGGTGTGCTTTTTTTCACAGTCCTGGTCAACATAGCTCTGCCAGCATAACTTAGTAGTGTAGATCTGGTCTCTGCACCTCAGTTCCTCATCTACAAAAAGGGGGCCATAGCACTGCCTGTGAACGATATTGCAACCCCATGCAGTATCTGTGGGGTCTCTTTATTCATTCTCTGTATGGTTTCTGTATCATTGTGTTCTACTCCATGGGGGGAGGGTTACCACAGATCTTACAGGAACCAAAAAACAGTGGGGAGTCATTAAGGTGAGTCATTGAGACTAAACAACCGTAGAGATGTACTACCCTGGAGAGTCTTGTATATGCTAGTTCAGACTGGGTTTTCCAGAGACTAGGAAACAAAGAAAGGTCTTTTAGTACAAAAGGACTAGCATTAACTCACACAAGGCCTTCTTTCTGAACCCGTGCAACGATCTCATCTTGCAAATGGGTTGGAAAGACTTTGGCCTACTTGGGCCCCAGAAGACTAATGGGTGACTTCTGATAAGTTTTGAGCATGCAAATTGGAGCTTTTATAATTTAAATATGTTTTCTCTCTAAAGAATAAATATGCTTGCCTAGAAGGAGCTGTGTGGTAACCTGTATCTGCTGGCAATACACTGGTCACAGCCCTCAGAGAGAAAGCAAAGCACAAGGGCTGGCCTTGAGGCAGACTGGCTTGCTGGGGGTATCACAGTGCAGCCTTAAAACTCTGGTCAGAAGGGAGACTCATGTAGATCACCACTCAAAAGAGGTGATGGTGGGAGCCAGAAACCTTAAGTGGGTGCCCTTGAGAGATCACCGACAGGGAATACAGATGCAGTTACCCTGGAACCGTGACTCTGCCTGTGAAGGGGTGGACTAGGCCCAAAGGCCCCCTGCTGGAGGCCTCAGGGTTCTGCCACACCCATCCCAGGAAAGGAGCAATGCAGAGGTCCTCCAAACAGGCTAGAGTGGCTGTAGGGTAGAAGCATCCAATCAGGCCCCAGGAGGGCCATATAAAAGGAGCTGCAGAACAGAGCAGCAGTTAGTTGCTGCTGGAAGCTGGAGAAGAAACGACTGCATGCCTGCCTTGCTGAGGGAACTGCAGCACAACGGATGGCAGGGACTGGAGGGAGCGAGAGGCTGCTGGCTGGCTACTAGGTCTGAGCCAAAGACAGTTTGCTAACACGGACCGGGGAAGCAATGAAGGAGCTCCTGTCTAGCTGTGGACACTGAGTAGGGACTGAGCTTGTGGAGGACTGCAGGAAGATAGTGTCTCCAGGGAGGAAGCTCTGGGGATACAACCCCATACCAGGGCTAGACTGATTTAAAGACCATGGACACACCCAACCAGAAGAGGTGCTCGCGAGAGGCAGGTGTCAACCCTGCTACACTGCCCTACCTCACAAGGGTGTTAAAATTATGAGGTTCTCATATACTACAGTGATGGGGCATATAAGTGCCTAAGATTGATATAGCAATTAAAGAAACATCACGTTTCTGAGACTCTCTGCATAAAGGATCAACCCTACAGTAACTGCTAATGTAGGACCACCATTTCCAATTCAGACTACAGATGGCCTAAAAACCGAACCACTTCTCTGAAATCACTGAATTTTCAGGGTTTTGGTAAAATAGAACCTAGATTTAAACTGCTCTTGGTTCTCCTAGTCTCTGCGTGAAACCTGTGCATGAGAACATAATGTCTAAAAAACTGTATTCATGCTACTTATTTTTAAATAAATAGCAAACATTGCTCATCTGTTTTCATCGTGATCACTCTTTGCTTAGTGGAGGGGACTTAAAGTTGATGATATTATTCTAAAATTAGAAGTTGACCCACATCAAGCTACCAGATCCAAACACCACTGAGCTTTGGGAAAAGTTCAGATCTGGGTCTGAACTAACAGCTGAGGTCCACCTCTATCTAAATCATAAGTTACTGAGCTTTAGAATGTTGCTAACTCTTATACTCGCTGATCTACTTTTTAATTAAAAATAATTAATTTTATTGTCTTAGGGACTTGTTGATCTAGCAATCCAGAAAGAAATTCTCTCTCATCTTCATCTCTTTTACAGCTCATAAAGAAAGCCACAAACCCTGTTTCTTTATTTATCAGACAGCATCTCATTAGCACAGAAGCAGCATTTCACAGCAATGTTTCAAGAAAGAAGAGACAGAGAAAAAGGACCAGAATATGAGAGACTGAAGGAGAAAAGCTTGAGAAAAACCAGAGCCTGCTCCCATTAAAGTTAGTGGAAACTCTCCAACTGATTTCTATTATACAGGATCAGATGTTAGATGACCTGCAGCATGTACACAGAAACAAGAATTATGAGAAGTATATGATATATGATCCATAACAATGTAAAAAATCTAATATCTGTCTATTTAGGTACCTATGTGGCCCTCATCAACCTAGTATCTAAGCATCTAATCTAGAAAACAAACATTTTAAAAAAAGATTTGGTTATTTAAATGGTCAAATTAAGCAACGTACAATTATTAATTCCGTCAAGCCACTCCAAGTAGTGCATTTTGACTTCTCATACGGCTTGAAAGCATTCAGTCTTCAAACTTGGGGCCTCAAAAGATGCATTTGCCAACAATTGAACTGCCTCTTCTGTCTTATGGATTAATTTAATTATTAATTACAAGGAGTGGAGGAAGTGACAGAGCTCACTTTTTCTTATCCTCAACTCTCATAAAAAAGACGCCATTAAAATATACTTACGTCGCATAAATATCAAATGTAAAGGTCTTGTTCCAAATATGGTAGAATGGCTCAAATGGGATAAGTTTGACTTCAAAAGATGGAAGTTCTGCACAAAAGAACACAAAAAATAAAGATCCCGTCTAAAAGAATTCACATTTCAAGTGCGCCTTCAACTCCCAAGAGTTCACAATGCACAAGGCTTTGGAAAAATTGGCAGCTCTTTGTTCCTGCACTGAAAGGTGTGCAGAGAAAGCTGAAGCCTCCATTTAAGCTTTAGGCAAAAGCAGAGCAATCTTTGATAGCCCTCTTGCTAACCAGTAGTTGGAGCTATATTACAACGGCATAGAGACAGATAGACTCTGGACAGGAGCCTGATCTCACAAATACTAATTTATATCCACTAAAGTCAATGATCTTACATATGTAAAATATATGAGAGATCAGAATCAGGCCCACTGGCTGAGTGATACTCTTAGAGTCAGCTGTTCCTCACCAAAGTACATTCATTATAAAATCCTTCAGTTCACTAAGGCTCAGATCGTGATTGGCCCCTATATGGGTGCATAGGGATGAGAGGGTGCAAATTCTTTTCAATTCAAGCACCTTGCACATGGATTGGCTCAGCTGAGTGTCAAGACTGTTTCTCCGTGCATTTCTTTGAGTCCAAGGCACTCTAGAGGGGTAGAGCCATTGCCCTGCTACCTCCAATCACTTCCCTCTCCCCCCACCCCACTGCACTTGGCCCACACAGCAATTCAGACACACTGGGGTGAGTAACCATCATCATCTTAATGGATGGTGGAGACTGTGCGCTATCATATGCACCAGGGAACACAGCGAGGGATTACACCTTCTTGAGGTATAATCCCACAAAGCGCTGGTCGAAGAATGGTTAACATTACATCCTACTTGGGTCACTGCCTATCAAGCCCATTTGGCCCCCAGTTATCTAGAAGATCTAATATCTTAGCACAACCAGATATTTCGCTGTGATATAGTCAGAACTGCACGTACTCATGCTCCCAGTTAAACATTAGCTTACCATAGCTTTTAACTTCAAATTCAGCTGAACTATTGGACATCTCATACCCATCAAACCAAGCCAGGATTTTCCAGTTTCCAGGACTAGTGTTCAGATTAAATAGAAAGGAGAAAGTTTCTCTTACTCAATAGATTTTCAAAGCAATTTAAACATATTTAATGTATTGCTAAATAGAATAAGGAAAAAACCAACCCCCAGCAGTTGAAACCAAACACCAATGTTTGCTTCCTTCCTTTGTTTTCACCCTTTAACAATGATTTTCCTTCATTTTACTTTCCATTTGCTGCTGGGAAGCCCATAAATGTTTTTCTGAAGTACTGAAGTCTGGTTTGAAAGAGACACTTTGGAGAGCATGAGGAACAAGCCAATAAATTACCATGTTGCAAACTACATGGAACACAGATTACCCCCTAAAAACCGATATGAAGAAGAGAGTCACAGTATATTCGCAAAAGGCAATCTTCATGCTATGAGCTCTAATTAATTCAGCATAGCATTTAAGCACATTTAACTTTAAGCACATGCTTAAGTCTCATTGAAGTCAATGGGATTCAAGCTTGTACTAAAATGCTTAAACATAAATGCTATACTGAAAAGGGATGGATTTAAGCACATGATTACAATTAAGCAGTTTGCTGAATTGGGGATTTAATAATTTAGAATACATATAGCCACACCATATAAGCACTAAACGGTTGAGCTGGCTCTTGTAAGGATCAAGGTGTCTTCCACAAGGATCTCAGGGCCACACAAGACTGGGCCATCATTTCCTGCCAAATGTCATTTTCTAAAAGGATGTCATAGCTGTGCTTGAATGTAATCAAAGCAGAAACATCTCCTTCCTCTGTTACGGGACTGTACCGCCCCTCCCTGTGTCCCCAGGGTGAGGAACCTTTACCCTTCTTGTTTTTAAGGTTTATCTTTTTAGTATGTGTTTCATGTTTTCCAGCAGTAGGGGGAGCCATGGCTTGGCATGCATAGTCATGCTGTGCATGTGCATGTGACAGGGCACATGAGTAGGCTAGGATATATATGAGTGCGTTAAAAGCTTCTCCATGTACTGTGTGATGGAGGCGTGACAGATTCTAGACAGAGAAACAGGTTCATTGGCCCATAGCCGGTACGCCCTGCCAGACCACCCAGCAGGGAATGAGATTTTCCTTACTTGCTGAAATTGTAGCCTAGAAGCATATATTTAGATCTTATTGTAGTATTCAATAAAATGGTTAAAATCCACCTGATCTCTCTCAAACTTCTCTGAATTGCACTGGGGAAAGGGCACGCCGTCCTACCTCCCTGCTCTAACAAAGGATGGCAAAACTAAATAACACTGGTGAGGAAGGGAAAATTGTTTCCAAACAGAGACTGTGTATCTCTCTAGTCACTTTTAGTCTGAAGAAATTTCTGATGCTCCCAAATAATAATAGTAGTAATTTTGATATGTTGACACATTGAAGATTATGCCACAGTAACTTACTCTGCAATGTCAGGTATCACAAAATGTCCACTGGTCATTGGCTTTGTCTGCAATGCTAATTTTTTAACCACCATTCCTTTTGAATTCTATTGAGAAAAAAACAAAAACAAAAATACAGCTCATATCCTCAGAATGAAACAGTTGTGTCATTAGCTGAAGTTTGCATCTAGATCCTGGGGAGGGGAACGAGCAAGATTGCTCTAATTTTTCCTTTAGGATTCCACTTTTCTGCCAGACCTCCATACTCCACTTTAGACTGAGAAAGACTATATCAGATTCTCTTCACAGCCTGTAAACACCACTCCTCTTCTGACTGGAAGAATTACTGCTAAATGACACAGTAAATTGCCCTGACAGTCCTCCCTGCCCTTTCTGGCCTAGGAAGGAAGGAAGAAATTGGACCCAAGGTTCCAACATGATGGTGCACAGAACTAGTCCTTGGCTACTCAATCAGCCATACGCTGAATGTCTTAATACAATTATTGTTCTTTACCTTATATTTAAGGATATACTTTTAAACAGTCCCCCTCATGAGACCTGGATGGGAAACTAACAGAGCCTCTCTCATTTACTTACAGGTTCAAGTCTGAAACAATTTGGTAATACTAGGGTTGTCAAGCGATTAAAAAAATTAATCACATTGTAAAATTGTAGAGCCTACAAGTCCACTCAGTCCTACTTCCTGTTCAGCCAATCACTCACACAAACAAGTTAGTTTACACTTGCAGGAGATAATGCTGCCCTTTTCTTTTTTATAATGTCACTTGAAAGTGAGAACCGGTGTTCTCATGGCACTGTTATAGCTGGCATCGCAAGATATTTATATGCCAGATGCATTAAATATTCATATGCTTCAACCACTATTCCAGGGGACATGCATCCATGCTGATGATGGGTTCTGCTCGATAACAATCCAAAGCAGTGTAGACTGATGCATGTTCATTTTCATTATCTGAGTCAGATGCCACTAGCAGAAGGTTGATTTTCTTTTTTGGTATTTCGGGTTCTGTAGTGTCCACATCGAAGTGTTGCTCTTTTAAGACTTCTGAAAGCATGCTCCATGCTTCATCCCTCTCAGATTTTGGAAGGCACTTCAGCTTCTTAAACCTTGGGTTGAGTGCTGTAACTATCTTTAGAAATCTCACATTGGTACCTTCTTTGCGTTTTGTCAAATCTGAAGTGAAAGTGTTCTTAAAATGAACAACATGTGCTGGGTCATCATCCAAGAATGCTATAACAGGAAATATATGGCAGAATATGGATAAAACAGAGCAGGGGATATACAATTCTCCCCAAGGAGTTCAGTCACAAATTTAATTAACACATTATTTATTTAACAAGTTTCATCAGTATGGAAGCATGTCCTCTGGAATGGTGGCCAAAGCATGAAAGGGCACACGAATGTTAGCATATCTGTCATGTAAATTCTTTGCAATGCCGGCTACAAAAGTGCCATGCAAATGCCTGTTCTCACTTTCTGATGACACTGAAAACAAGAAAAGGGCAGCATTAGCTCCCATAAATGTAAACCAACTTGTTTGTCTTAGAGATTGGTGAACAAGAAGTAGGACTGAGTGGACTTGTAGGCTCTGAAGTTTTACATTCTTTTGTTTTTGTGTGCAGTTATGTAACAAAAAAAAAATCTACATATGTAAATTGCACTTTCACAACGACGAGATTGCACTACAGTACTTGTATGAGGTGAACCGAGAAGTACTATTTCTTTTGTTTACAGTACTATTTCTTTCATTTTTACAGTGTAAATATTTATAATAAAAATAGTATACACTTTGATTTCAATTACAACACAGAATACAATATATATGAAAATGTAGAAAAACATCCAAAATATTTAATACATTTCAATTGGTATTCTATTGTGTAACAGTGTGATTAAAACTGCAATTAATCATGATTAATTTTTTTAATTGTGATTAAATTTTTTTGAGGTAATCACGTGAGTTAACTATAATTCAGGGGTCGGCAACCTTTCAGAAGTGCTGTGCCGAGTCTTCATTTATTCACTCTAACTTGAGGTTTCGCTGCCGGTAATATATTTTAACATTTTTAGAAGGTCTCTTTCTATACGTCTATAATATATAACTAAACTATTGTTGTATGTAAAGTAAATAAGGTTTTTAAAATGTTTAAGAAGCTTCATTTAAATTTAAATTAAAATGCAGAGCCCCCCAGAGCGGTGGCCAAGACCTGGGCAGTGAGTGTGCCACTGAAAATCAGCTCGTGTGCTGCCTTCGGCACGTGTGCCATAGGTTGCCTACCCCTGCTATAACTAATTGACAGCCCTAATAATGACTGAAAGTTGTCACCATCGGATAGCTGCCCAATGACCATATGAAATAAATTGATGGTCTCTATTCAGTTCTTAAAGGACAAATGTCCATGCCACAAAAACACATCAGTTAACCGGAACTCTTGATGGAGGCCTCGGAAGCCACCTCTGCACAAGAAAAATTTTTAACCAGATTCTTTCAATTGTGAATGAAAGTGCAACTGCACCCTCAAAAGCCATCATTGGAACCAGTCTCACTCTTGAACTTCCTGGAGAAATACCTACCACCGTTTACATACTCACTAGTACAATGACTTGAATCTTCTCATTTGCAGGTTTCATTGCATTGTCCAAGGTGAAGATCCTGTACTTGACTATATAATAAAAATGGTAAAGCTGAGGGTTTCATTTTACCTTTCTAAAATACACATTCTAGTTCTAGTTTCATGTTGTTAACTGAGTCAATCAATTCAGGAAGGCAAATCAAATAATCAGAAATGTAATAAAAAACCCTACCACTGTCTTTTCCAGGTTATACTGTATGAAGCAAGATAAATATGAATAAATGTGTTTGCTGCTTTAAGAATATCTCTTATAAAAGATAGAGTAAGTTTGGTTCCACAACAGTATCATTACAGGTACTTAACCATTGCAACTCAAATGTGTATAAGGTTGAGCTCCCTGTGTTATCACTTAATCCAGTCTCATATTTTGTCACTTTACAATCACTAAAAGGGGATATACTGCGAGTCACAAAGCTCTGTAAGTTCCCCCTGAATTTTAATATTTTTCAGATGAGAGTCATTGCTGTGTGCTTGAGGAGGAAGTTCCAGATTCTGCTTGGGTCCTGGATGAATGTCTAAGGGCTAGGAGAAGGAACAAAAAAATTCTTTCCCCTTTTGTGCCATTACACAGAGCTATGTAACAATGCAGCAGACCAGAGTTTACTGAAGTACAAGTGCCTAGAGTCTACTGCAGCTGCTGGACACACATAAAGGGTCGGGGGAGTAGTGAGGTTTTTGCCATAAAGTGAAGAATTTGCCATTAATTTTTTTCCCTAACAGCAACCACATGATATATAGCATTTTTAACCTCTGAAAAGTAGTACTATTTTTTTTAACCTTTTGTACTAGGTGTGTATATAGGTTTATCTGTCTGAATAAAAATGTAGCCCTTCTTGGAAGACAGGAGGATGCGAGTGTGCTGAGGATGTTCCTTAAAAAGCTCCTTGCTTTCAGTAACTAGGAGAACATATGGTTTTCGTCTTTTCTTGAACATATCTTCAGGCATCAGATCAGGTTTGACCTGAATATAATGGAAGAACAGTGTTAGATCCTCCCCTGGTGTTATTCAATGTAGCTCAACTGAATTCCAAGAAGCTATGCCAACTTAGAGCAGTTGAGAATCTAGCCTAAGAAGTTTATCTGACTGAAGTATCCATGAAATAGTTGAAGATTTGATACCATTTGTATGGCTCATAACATTTTTATACAGATGATACTCAAGTTTATTTCTATTTTTGGACTATTATTTCTTTGGCATTAGAAATGCAATTCACTTCCTAATTCGCTGCCATGGAACTATGAAAAAGTAAAACCTTTTAAATTAAATATAATTAAAACTTAATTACTTTTTATCCTAAATACGTATTATTTTCTTGTTACCATGCCATTTGGTGGTTGTAATATACCCCATATTCCCTTATTTATTCAAAGTTTGGTTAGAATATTGTCTGATGCATATTAATAAGGGCTACCAAATGTCCTGTCTAGAAAGGAGATCAAACCAAAGCTGCAGATCTGAACTTTAGGGGATATTCAGATCAAGTTGGAATTTTGCAGCATGTCCCTGTCTCCACAATAATCCAAAACAAAACCCCAGATCTCAACTCTCCTGAACTTTAAGGACTCATTTCAACAGCCACTAAGAGTAAGCAGGCTTTGGGGTGCAATGCAGCAGGTCCTTAACAGCTCACAGCAATAGCGTACATTTTCAGATTAGAAGACCATACATTCTACCCCTAGGTATGGAAAGTGCCCATCACACTCTGGGTGCTACCACAATCTTAGGCCTGGTCTACACTAGAAAATTAGGTCAGTATAACCATGTTGCTCAGGGGTGTGCAAGATTCACACCCCTGAGTGGTGGAGTTAAAACAACCTAAGTCCCCATTAGACAGTGCTAGGTCAATGGAAGAATTCTTCTGTCAATTTAGCTACCATCTCTTGGGGAGGTGTATTACCTATGCTGATGGAAGAATCTCTCCCATTGGTATAGGTAGTGTCCGCATTGAAGCACTACAGCAGTGCAACTGCAGTGGTGCAGCTGTGATGCATAGTGTTTTAAGTCTAGACAAGCCCTCAATAATAAAAGTGAAGATGACCACTTTCTCTAAATGGAACTGGGAAGTGACTTTGCCAAGGCAGCAGGGCCCATATTCCATTCCCCATTCTCATGAAAAAGTCAAGGAATCTTTATTAATCAAAAGTGATCAGGAACTTGTGTCTACCTACTGCATAGAAGATAGCACCTATCATCACAAAGTAGGGTGACCAGATGTTCTGATTTTGGGATTTTTTTCTTATATACCCCCCACCCCCATCTCAATTTTTCACATTTGCTGTCTGGTCACCCTATCACAAAGAGGCCACTGAAACCATGCTGGGGCACTTCTTTAGTAGTATAGACTCAGAAAACAGAGTGCCACCAACTGAACCAGCAATACCCACTCCACACAGTGCTTGAGTTTTCCTATTCAAGCTTTGACCCCGTCTAGTCAGTGATATCACAAATTCCCAGCTCATGATGATGACTTGACTCCAGACAGATTTTTAAATGACAGCTTTTGGTTAATAGCATGACTGTAGACTCACCATAATTTTTTTCATTTCCTGATAGTTGTTCTCTTGGCTGAGGGTAAAGACAGTCATGTCTGATAGTAGCTCACTATTTATCTCATCCTTGAAATATACTGTAACTTTGACAGAGCTCTGTGCTCCGTGTACTTGAACAGTTATTGTCTCATGTTCTCCCACATGTACCACATTTGGTGCAGTAATAAGAAATCTAAAAACCAGATAGAATAGACTATTTACTGACTTTTGTGGATTTTTTTTTAAACAGACACTAAAAAAGCATCCATCAAGTGCAAACTTTTCAAAAGACACTAAACAACAGACTTCTCAATTCCTCCAGATCAAACCAACCCAGCAACAACATAAAACAATAGAAATCAAAACTCTTTCCCCACAATTCTCAGCCACCCTGAATCACCATAACCAGTCCTACCCCAAATTCATCTCACATACAAAGGGGGAAAGGGTGGACCTTGTAGGCGAATAATGACTACCAATGCCCACTTTAATAGAGAGCAAGATTAGACAGGCTCACACCTACATATCTGGAGGTAATACCAGACAGTGCATTAATAACACTATAAAATTTGTGTATTTTATACTTGAAAACATGTATCTTCAACTGATGGTACCAATACTTTCCATATACTATCCATTCCCCCAAATGCTTCCATATGTCAACAGGTATCACTTCCATCTTATATATGTTGAGTTATAGATGGTTCATCTTCATCCGGATGCTTATCTCCCTAAAATACTAGCAATACAAGACTATAGAATCTGGGTTTCACGAGAAGGAGATAGGGAGTTGAGTGTCAGCCAGCTATGCTTTCTGTCCCATGGCATTTGTCATTAAGCAGAAAACTAATAAGCAATATACTTACAATGGCGCTTGTTCTGCATTGCGCAAGAATGCACAAATGCTCAGCACAAATACCAGCCTTTCCATCAAGAACCTTTGCAGAATAAATTTCCTTGCTGCAAAAAAGATCTATCAGAAGAACATTAAAAACTTCCCTTTGAGATGGCGGTGGTTAGAATGAGGCTAACCACAGATAACATCAGTTATCAGTCTCTATCCTGGGTTACTCATTAATAACCCTCAATATTATGCAATCAATAGAGACTGAAGGTTCCAGAGATGTAAAAACATAGCCCAGGGATGCACATTCTAGAGCTAATCAAGACTTTGCATGTTATTATTCAGCTTCCATTGACCAGAGTCTTTGCAGCTGCAATATTTTCAAATGTTGGTCATTTAAAACCATGCGGAGGGAAGTTCTTATAGTATGATGCCTACTTTAATAGTGTAAGTTCTGAAAATGCAATCCTTAAAACCAGTTTCGTGAAAAAGGTGGCATGACAAAAACAATTGCAATAAGCCAATTCTTCATTCTGAGTGGGGAATAAAACAAACGGTGCTTTTTTCTATCTGAGTGTAACTTTGTTCTAGTAAGAAAGTTTCTTTCCTGTGTGTTTAAACACCGATTGGATTTAGTGATTATGAAAACATGAGAAATACTGGTTACAGTCAAGTATAGCATGGGCAGGCACTCAGCAAAGTTCACAATGGAACTTCTCCAACGCAACTCCGTCCTGGCCTGCAATACTCCAACTATCACATTCTGGTCTTTTCCTGAGCAAAGCCTGAGGGTTGCATTGAACCATACCAGATTATGTGCTGGGTTTGTGTTCTGGACAAATGCTCACTGCAGGCACGAATTAAAGACATCCATTCAGTTGGATCTGGTCACACTTTATGGATGTCCTGGAGGCCCACATCCTCTTTTCTCTCATCTTGTTTTAGTCTCCTTTCTCCAAAATCTGGTCAATTGTTATCAGGGCACAGTTCAATTTCCTTGACAGGACAGTGACCGTTAGTGAGATTAGTGGACATGCCACTAAGGCAATGGTTTTCAACCAGGGGTACATCAACCAGGTCTTCCAGGGGGTACATCAACTCATCTAGGTATTTGCCTAGTTTTACAACAGGTTACATTAAAAAGCACTAGCCAAGTCAGTACAAACTAAAATTTCATACAATGACTTGTTTATACCGCTCTATAGACTATACACTGAAATGTAAGTACAATATTTACATTCCAATTGATTTATTTTATAATTATATGGTAAAAAGAAGAAAATAAACAATTTTTCAGTAACAGTGTGCTGTAACACTTTTGTATTTATATGTCTGATTTGTAAGCAAGTAGTTTTTAAGTGAGGTAAAACTTGGGGTACACAAGACAATTAGACTTCTGAAAAGGACCAGTAGTCTGGAAAGGTTGAACTGCAATAAGGTATGTGAACAACCTTGAAGAATGGTTCAAAATTAAGATGTGTCTAAAGAGCTCAAAAAGCACAGTTCTCTGATTCCAGCGCCACCCCCACCCTTCACTTTCTATATGTTGTTTGGAGTTGGCGTGGACAATTTCTTTATGTGATAACAGTCACTTCTCTGATTTTAATTAGGTGGCACATTCCAAAACATCCTGCTTCTTTTCTCTCTTCATTTTCATGTCAAGGCCTTTCTGAATGTATGTTCAGTGACAAGATTTACCTACAGGGAGTTAGGTTTTTATTGCTTGTTTGTATATGTAAGAGACCAGAAACACAGCCCATGTAACAAATGGCCTTTTCAGTGTCTTGATTTTATTACAAGGGGCTAATGTATTCTAGGCGTTCAGGGACAGCATCATGAAAAGATGCACTCAGAGAAATGCCCCCGTATACATTCTTATGAAAACAAATAAATTTCAGAATTAAAGCAAAATCAAATCAAGCCACATAGTCCTAGCTTTGGTCAGTTGTGTCTATCCCAAAACAGACAAGAAGCCCATGTTCATTGTCTGGTCTAAGGCACATATAAACCCTGGCTTCTAGAGATGAAAGGTGAGTGTAGTGATGCTAATGTTAGCCCTTTGCTTCAGCTCTTTAGAATGGGAGAGAGAGTGATAGTAATATTACTGAGCTCTCATATAGTGCTTTTCAACTTAGATCTCAAAGCACTTGACGAACCAAGGTCCCTGTTTTACAGATGAGGAAACTAAGGCAGAGAGATTATAGAATATCAGGGCTGGAAGGGACCTCAGAAGATCATCTAGTCCAACCCCCTGCTCAAAGCAGGATTAATCTCCAGACAGTTTTTTACCCCAGATCCCTAAATGGCCCCCTCAAGGATTGAACTCACAACCCTGGGTTTAAGAGGCCAATGCTCAAGCCACTAAGCTATCCCTCAGTTGAAGTGACTTGTCCAAGATCACCCAGCAGGTCAGTGGTAGAGCCGAGCATAGAACCTGGGTCACCTGCTTCCCACTAAGTAACAATAAAAATAAAGCTTTGATTCATTTATTTGTTTTAACTATTTAGATGCAAAGGTCCTCATTCAAGAGTGAGGCACTCATAGTAGCGATCCATCTTTAAGATGGTCCAAGAATAGTTTCTAAAGGTTTTTTATAAAATTTATTGCAACAGCCTCCACGCTCTTCTGTGCGGATCATTGGCAGGAATTGAACCAGTGCCCTCTAGTTAGTTACAGAGCAGATATTTACCACTTGAGCTGAAGGACTAAGAGCTAGAGTCACAAAAGTACTTAGCACAGGCGCCAACTTCTAGTTTTCCCCAGGCGGGCTCCACCCCCACTCCACTCTTTCTCCCTAGGCCCTGCTGTCACCCCACCTCTTCTTGCGCCCACTCTGCCCCCTCTGTGAGACCCCACCCTCACTCTGCCTCTTCCTGCCCTTCCCTGCTCCACACCCTTCCTGAGGCCCTTGGTTGCCCGTTGCTCTCCCCCAAACCCTTCCCCAAGCCACCAAAGAGCTGTTTGGTCATGCTCCTGATTAGCTCATCGGGACACCACCAAACAGCTGATCGGCAATGGCGCCACTGAACAGCTGTGGCCAGTGGGTACTCAGCACCCACTATTTTTTTCCTATGGATGCTCCAGCCCCAGAGCACCCATGGAGTCGGTGCCTTTTGTACTTAGGCACTTAAACCCCAGACTTACACACCTAAGTCTCAATTTCAGGCTCCACTGCACTTCGCAAAACTCCATATGACAGCTGTAGGCACCTGAAAGCACTTGGAGCCCTAAGCGTTTGCAGTAGAAGTTCCCTAGGCACCTACGTTTCTGCCTGGGGTCCTGTGCACCACTACCTCCCACTAGGTGTTCAGACTCCAGTCTCCTGCCTAAGCCACAGAGTGATTCATGAGCCAGAGAGGACAGTTGTTCAGCCAGCCAAGTTGTGTGCAGGGCCTGATCTGGTAGGCCTGCTCGGAGGCCACCTACCAGCTTGGGCCCCTTAAGCAAGTGCACAGAAAATAGTCGAGGAGAGGAAGGAAGACTTTTAGCCCAATGGTTAGTTACCCAAATGGGAAGTAGGAAACCACCAGTTCAAATCCGCACCACTGCCTGAAGGCGTGGCGGGTGGAAGGGATTTGAACAGGGCTCAGCCATCTGACTGGAGTGCATTCTACCCACTGAGCTATAGAATATTTTGTTGTAGGGCTCCCTTTGTCTCTCCTGAAAAAGCTGTTCCACTGTAAAAAAACAAGGTGTCATCAGCCCAGAGGGACTGGATCCTCTGTCTCTCACCGCTCAGGTGAGTGCCCTGACCCTAGGCTACAGTGTCAGTCTCATGCTTTCTTTCTCACCCAAATGATTCTTCACGCTATTGCACTGTGGACAACCACCCCCCTCCTTGCAAATAAATAAATAAAATAAATTGCCTTAGGCGACTAACTCCAAAGCGGGCTCCTAGCTCCAGATTGCTAGCAGAGATAGGGGTCTCCCTAGAGCCTGGATTTAGGCTCCTGTCTCCATGAGAGCATCGAGGTTTAGTCCACAGCATCAAGCATGTTGGCTTTTGTGAATGGTATTGGAAGGTGCCTCTCTCTCCCCATTCACTGTATAGGGAGCCCAGCTGTGTAATGCAGGCTTTGTGAATTCCTGTGACTTTCCAGGCACCTAAAAGTTAAGTGTTGTGACACTCTGCAGCATCATACCTAAGTATCTTTGTGACGCTAATCCTAAATCCATTAACTAGGAGCAGTAACACAAACTAGGACTCAGCCTCAGGAAGGGCCGAAGACACCCTTGGCCATGGCATTGAACCAGTCACTGTAATTCCAGGACCCCATCCTACAAAGCGGCTGAGCACCCTCATCTCCTATTGAAATCCATGGGAGTTGGGTGCAATCAGTACCATACAGGGTTGGACACACAGATGTCATTTAAATCCACAGAAGTAATTAACACCTACCTGTTTGTGCTGTTAAAGGTTCTTTATTAAAGGCATTACAGAAGTATTAGCTAAAACCACCATCAAGTCCAATTTCAGGAGCCCTTTCCCGGAACACTGACTCATAAACATGGTTTTATTGACAGAAGAAAAGGGAAAATTGCCCATCTGATTCACTGACAACTGAAAACAAGAAGTGAGCCCATGAGAACTGCCCAGATTTTCTAGTGATAAACTGCCCTTTGGCATATAACATTTAAGTCTGATCCTTAATTATTAACATCATAGGCCTAGAACAGGTATTAAAAGGCAGTTGTCTAAGAATTTGTAGGTTGTTTTTATAGTCAAAGCAAGGCCATGATACTTGCTATCAGAACTACCACTACTGTCCCACATCCATTTCTGCAAAATTTGCTCTGTTGGGAGGGATGGAGAATTTCCACCCCTTATTCCCCACCCTGTAGTGGCCCATTCCACACTCACCCAGTTCCTCCATACCACGCTACCCATGAAATTTGCTCTATTGTGGTCAACAACTCCACACTCTCATTAAACTATAATTCATTAAGTTAAATCATTTAAAATGAAAAGTCTTCCTGGCAGGGAAATCCATATTTGTTTAAACAATGTCTTTCGGAACAAAAAAAGAAGAGTCTTATGCATGTGGAACAGCACCGTAATCCTCACGCAATCCCAAAGTAAGTAGTTGAGGGGTAAATAGCAGAAATCTGGGTTAACTATATTTAGAAAACTGAATGAAACTACATTCCTACTTACCTACATGCGTCCAGCTTCCATCCAGGACACATCACGGGATCCATTGTCTACAGCCAAGCCCTAAGATACAACCGCATTTGCTCCAATCCCTCAGACAGAGGCAAACACTTACAAGATCTCTATCAAGCATTCTTAAAACTAGAAAACCCACCTGCTAAAGTGAAAAAACAGATTGACAGAGCCAGAAGGGTACCTAGAAGTCACCTACTACAGGACAAGGCCAACAAAGAAAGTAACAGAATGCCACTAGCTGTCACCTTCAGCCCACAACTAAAACCTCTCCAGCGCATCATCAAAGATCTACAACCTGTCCTGAAAGATGATCCCTCACTCTCACAGATCTTGGGAAACAGACCTATCCTCACTTACAGACAGCCCCCCGCGTTCTTCCTTTTTGCACTAGAAAAGTTTTTAATTGAGAAACTAACATACATAACAAGCATAAAACCCTTCCAAGATAAATAAATAAAAATGTATGAGATTGGCACAACAGAAATGAACAGATAAGATGTTGTTATGCCATCAAGTGAAGTAGAAGTCCCTACAGAATTTCTGTTGAAAAGGCTAAAGATAGTCACAACGATGGAACACTGCCCTCCTGTGATGAATTTACTTTAACTTTCAAGGCCTTTGTTACATTTCAGAAACATGCTTCATTTTGGACTCGTAATATAGTTACTTACTAATTATCAGTTAGATTGGGACCCAATCACTAGCCCGGGACAGGGGGTGTCGGGGGGCTGCATGTAGTTACATTATTGCAGGAAAAGCTGCAGGAAAGAATTGAGGCTGAAAGAATTGAGAGAGTTGAAGTTCCTTCCCCAATTCTCCCTCCTGCTCTGAAGCTTAAAGGAAGTTACTGTTCAGGGTACAGCTACTCTCTGCTAGCCAGTGTGCCAGGGAACAGAGCCACAGTCCCACACATTTGGTTGTAGGGAGGGATAGAGGCCCCCTACATACCCTTTTGGTCTCAGCAATGGCAAGACTGCTGAAGCAGGATAGTTGACTTGCTCATGCTTTATTTCTATAAAACTCTCTCAAGAGTTCTTTGTACTGGATTAGTTCTTATCACATACATACATTGTTACACATACCTGCAGATCAATTTCTCTTAGCAATGTTTAAGACAGTTGCTAAGTATTAGTCAGGATTCATTTTAGCAAATCAACCTTCTTTAAAAAAAAAAAAATGGGACAGTACCTGGACTGAGATCTGCAAACATTTTTTTCTAAGCAGCATATTGGATTGGTCCATTGAATTTATGCCAATGAGGAATGACTTTATACTTGTTGAAACTGGGCAGTGCTGGTAGATGACTGCAGAAGAAAAACAATCCTCAATATCAAAGATAAGTTTTAGTTAAACTAGAAAGCTCATGAAATAGGTAATGAGACACAGAGGCAACACTCTTAAACCTGGCGGCCTAAAGTAAGGCTCCTAAATCCTCATTTAGGCATTTAAATAGAAGTGGCCTGGCCTACTGATGTCAGTAGGTTTAAGAGCCCAACTATAGGCACCCAGCTTTGAAAGTTTGGGACCACAGCCTTTCACCTGAAGGTAACCAAGTCAAATTCTGTCCACCACAGTCATGACTGAAAGTTATTAATAGCTGATGGATGCTTAGGGCCCAACATGGTGAGGAAGCATGGACCGGCAAGCTGGGAGTTAGGCAACCCAGATTCAATTCCCTCTTCCACCACAGACTTCCTGTGTGACTTTAGTCTCTCTGTGGCTCAGTTCTCCATCTGTAAAATGAGGTAGCCCTTCCCTGCCTCACAGGTGGGACTGGGAGGAGAAAAATCCATTAAAGATAGTGATGCGCTCAGGTACTACAGTGATGGGGGCCCTATACAGAGCTAAGATAGATAGCCCTGGTCACCATTCATCTATCTCCACATGTCAAAGACCATAACTGGTTCTAGCTGGCACATTTGTAGGCAGTAGAGTTGTCACCTGTTCCAATTTGCATAAGGGCAGAGCTGAAATTGCAGGCACTGTCCAGCAGTGGTGTAAATCAAGACTATTAAGAGTGTACTGATTTTGACTGGCAGTGCTCTGAAGGGTTTCTGAACCCTACTCTGTACATGTCGGGGTCAGGCAGGCATGAAGGCAGAGATGGTCACTGAGTGGTGATAGAAGAAGGGGTTGGCCAGGTGGTCCTGCCAACATCTGTGTTTATCTGGAGCTGCAGCAGCCCCTATTGCCCCATAGGCAAGAGAAGGTCCAGAACTGGGCTCTTCCTACCCCAATTCTGAAATGACAGTGCCATTTCCACCACAGAAAGAAGTCCCAGGGACAGAGTGCAGGGAGGCAGACGTTAAGAGACTAGGCAAGGAAGGGGACAAGATGGAGGACTCTTCGTTTACCAGAGCTCTTGAGCTAATGCCTTCACCAGCACAAATTCCACATGTTTAACAAAACTGAAGTTTGTGGTTGCACTGACTGAAGTGCTGCACTTTACAACTATTTTTGATTTTAAGGGATAAGGTGAACTAACGGAACCCACTGAAAGCCTCATATTCAACTCCAGACACCCGCCAGTCACTCAGCCCTTCTCTGAAGTCGCCAGTTACTGCAGCACACTGTGGACTCTGGGGTTAACAGAAGGTTCACTAACATTGAGAGAGTGGAATATACATCATGTGAACCAAAGGAAATTAAAAACAGTCATATATGTTTGTTGTGGGCAGAGAAAAACATTTCACTCTGCTCTAGATTAAAGCAAGCGAGAGAATGGCTGTGCAGGGTTTGTAGCAGCTGCCAACTTTAGAATTCCCAGATTACAGTGGAGATAAATAGATATAGTTAGTTTTCTTCAACTCAGAAATTTACTGTGACCTCTCTCGTCTTCACTAGTCCCTTGGCAGGCTTCCACATTCCCCAGCCAGCAGTCAACAAGGAGGAAGAGAGGGCATGAAGAAATTATTCCACTGCCTTTTGAAGAACAGAGAATTGATCTGAGGGGACACAAAGGCTGTGCTGAAACCTGGTAAGAGAAGTCTCAAGGAGACCCCCAAAGAACTGAGATTGATCTGGGTCCACACTTCCCCAGTCATTCCCATTTTGACTACGTAATGCTGACACTAACTGGCCCCTGGTCACCATTACAGCAGTTCCTTCAAGGCCTACGGAATCCTTAAATCAAAGCACACTGAGCAGTAGGTGCTATCATTTCCATCCTGGAGCCAATTTGTATTATAGGAAAATAGCAACAATTCATGCCAACGAAAGTTCTCCAGAGAGGCTGGACTCATGTTCTCCTGGGACTGTGGTTTGGCAGCAGAACCTGGGCAAGCTAAAGTCTGGAGAACCGAAAAGCGCTCTCATACTGCATGAGCACGGAAGAGGCTAATGTGGGATCTAATGAAAACACAGAAGTGGAACATGCAAAGCCTACTGACATTTTTCAGAAGAGACTGATGTTCCTCTATGGGCACTTGTAAGTCAAGACTCAAGTGATCCCTGTACCATTGATATCAAAGATCAGCAATCATGCAATTATAGGGCGCTCTCCATCACTAACTGGAGCAAGACACCAATATTTAAGGGTCACTTCACACTCTGTCCAGAGCATAGGAAAGGAAGAAAAATAATGATCAGTATCCCCATACCCAGTCCCCTGCCTCTTCAAGAATAACTTAATTAGTTCTGCCAATTTAAAATGAGATAGATTTGATAAATTAGGTCAGCCAGTGTTTAAAGTAACAAGTTGCCAGCCCTTAAAAGAAGAAATGGTGCACTCAGCTGGCACAACCCAAAAGGTACTGTGGGATCATGTCAAAAGTTTGCTTTATTTCCAATCTTCATTATTTGATGGGAGGTCATAGTACCGTTGTCTGGGCAGTCTTATTTGGATATAGAATAATGTTTGTATAGCTGTGAAAAACAGCTGCTTAGTTTGGAGTCTGTCACTATGCCTCTGAAACACATGAGCTCAAAACTCAGACCTTTTCATGGATCACTCTTTAAAGGTGATCTAAAAAGATTTCTAAAAAACTGGGTTTGTGCCATTTTTAGCTTCCTTATGTATAAGACAGCCCAGATGTTTCATCTGTTAAGTTTCATCCCTGCTTGATTTTTGTCATTAAGAAATATCAGGTCTCCCCTGGAGAATCTACAGGACATGTATATTGTTAATGTTGCAAATCTTCAATCAAGAGAGGCCTGTTGAATCCTTAACAAAGACATCCCTTCTCCAAAATAGACACTGACTACTGAATTTAAATAGGTATTTGTGCACATGCATGCCCCAGAAGAGGTTTATTCAATTAGAATAGAAATTCCTTCTCCTCTCGGTTGCTTAACTTTCCATCTCTTTCATTAGCTCTCGAGTCACCATAGAATCTCCCAATCTAGACAGCACAGGGATTTCTAACATAATACACAAAGTTGCTTGGAAGTCCCCTTTAAAAAAAACAAAACAAAAACAAACTGACATTCCATGGAACCTGCACCTGTCACTGCACATCTCTGTAACAAGGCAGAAGAAGGACTTCAACTAAAATATTTAAACTCTTGTATATCTTCCAAAGTCAATGTTCTTTCATATTTACCTATCTGCTAAGGTTTTGCTGACCGTCATACTGATTCATTTGTTGAGCCAAAGTCCAATACACAGAGACAAAACAGTCTGGGATTCAGATACAAAGTAAAAATTAAATAGTGTACCTCCACTGAATGAGACAGACACTTTTTCTTGAATGTCTTCTCTCTCTTCTTCCAGTAACTTCATTTTCACTTCATGGTCTTTCTTTGTGTTTTGCATGATAGCAATGGCTTTCTGTTCTTCAGCTTGAAGATCTTCCAAAAGCACTTTTTTCTCATCCAGCAAGATATGAATAAGCTCACTAAATTGGGCTTCAATTTTCTGCTTTTGTGATTACCTCAAGCTCTTTACACATTCCTTCTACAGGAAACATCTCATGTGTTTCCCGCAGAAGAAACCCTCGTTGTTGGAAAAAGCCCTGTCACTTCGTTGATTAATCCTGTCAATTTATAATTTATTTGCTTTTAAGTAGACTATTCAAATGAGACAATATGGCTCTGCTCCTTTGACCTGTTCCAAATGCCTTTTCAAAATGAATGTTAGAGACAGGCAAAATTCCCTGTGCATAAACAGAACAAGAACTCCCTAGTTTAGTAGCCATATATTGTACCTATCTAAAAAAGGACACCTAACCCAGAGTTCTAGAAGGTGTCTGACTTGGAGTGTGAGTGAAGAAAAACCTAAAAATTGTATTAAGTTTTTTCCTCTCTCAGATGGAGAGCAAGATAATGGCCCATTGGGCAGTATTGGCACAGGATACTGTGAGATGTAGAAGCTGAAGGATGTCAGGCAGAGCTCATGGACCATAAAAGGAGAGGTCAGGTAGACTCTCTTTCAGAAGAAAGACAGTGTAGACCTGGCTTCAGACTATAAAGCTATGTCAGAATAACTATATCGCTCAGCAGTGTGAAAAATCCACACCCGAGTGTTATAGTTAAACTGATCATAACCCCCTGTGTAGACAGCGCTATGTCAACAGGAGAGCTTCTCCCTTAATATAGCTACTGCTTCTTGGGGAGGTGGATTAAGGTGTCTTCAGCTAAGCTCTGCAGTTGCGCTGATGCAGTATTTTAAGCGTAGAAATGCCCTGGTGTGTAAACTAGAGGTCTTAAATACATATGGTCCTGAAAGGGACACACTAAAGAATTCTTGTCCCAGGTCATCATGAACCAACTGACTAGCTGAATCTTGTGTTGCTCTGTGATAGCTGGAGATGCTGATAGAGATCACAAGCCTGGCTATCCTTCTCATTTTGAAAAGGTACTGAGGGCAGGCCAAAGCAGTAGATTCACAGAGTCCATTTGAATAGAGTTCTCTGAAAAGGAAAGAAATCTGAAATTGTCTAGATTCGTATTAATGACATAGAGACCAGGGTCTCATTGTGTAAGGCACTGTGCATACATACACAGTAATAAACAGTCCCTACCCCGAAAAGTTTACAGTCTGAACAGATGTGACAGCCAAAGAGTGGGGAGAAAGGAAATATTACTATTCTTATTTTACAGAGAAGAGATTCTCACTGGTTTTCCGCTTGAAGAACTGATCTTTTCCTCCATATTATTTCTCAGCATCTTTGCTGAGGAGAATATACATATTTTTAAAAAGGGAAAAGCAAGTACAACCCATTTACCTGTGAGCCCTGGATTCCCAGCATACCACACAGACAGACACCTGGTCAGTTTCAGAATGCAACTTCAGTTCTTCATTATGCTTTCCATACTCATGGTGACCCACATTATTTTGCTGAGGAAGGGAGGACTGTGATCGCTCCCACTAGGTTTGCCACCAAGAAATTCTTAGGGAAAGTTGGGATCTGGGAAAATCTGTCAAAACAGTCAGTGATGTGAGGGTTAAAATGTGAGGATTCATTCTTTCAGGTGGGATATTTACAATACTGTGCACAGTAAGGTTGAGCTTTAATACTTATGTTCATCAGCTCCCTGCTATAAAAACAGAGGTTTATGCTGTGATTTTTCAAGATCCTACAAAATGACAGAGATTAGTGACATTTTTAAAAGACAACATGAATTAGTTCAAGTGGGCAAACTGAATGTTCCCACCAGAGCTTGTCCAGAAAAAAAAAAAGATTCCTACTGGCTAGAGGCAGATATGTGAGGCAGGGCATCCATGTAGCCATTGATTGGGGCTAGTGCGGCACTTTCATTTCCACATACCTGTGCTTTTAGTAACTACCTTGGGTAGCTGCTGTCTCATCAATATTTAATGCTCTCCCAGACTTGCTGAGGGTTACTTTGTGTGCAGGAGAGGAAGGAAAACTTTTCTTCCCCTCCAACCATGTCTAAGCAGCTAGGTGGGGCAGTGCCACTCTTATCTTCTTCCCAACTCCTCTGCTCCCCACTATTTTGTTGTCTCCGTCTCTTCTTCTGACTATCCGTGGGTGGGTGTATACACAATGGCAGTGTTAGGACAATTTGCATGAAGTTAAAACTGAAATATTCAGCAAAGTCCTCCCCTGCCCCCAGCCAGCTCTTACAGAAGGGACAAAATTGCAGATGCAAAAGCAAGGATTTTTGCTGCATTCTGTACTGTTCAAATTTGTTATAAATAAACAGCTAATAGATTATAATCATGTTTGGAATATTTGCACTGATCAATCAGAAGCTGTCCCCATTTTGGTCCCTCTGTATTCATTTCCAAGGAGGGAAATGAAAAGAGAAAGAGGGAATGGAGAAGGGAGGTAATTGGAGAAGCAAATCATTTTTTTCTTGTAAATTATAACCTGTTTAGTTGTAACATATTTGAACATGAAGAGTTTGCAACACTGCTGCATCATCTCACCAGGATACAACCACAACCAGCAGGTAACCACTGCAGAAATGTGAAATTGAATTTATTTTATAGTAATTCCGTCTGATGGTTATTTGCCAGATCTTGTACAGACCTATACTTTCTACAGAAGTTTAGCTGCAGCTATAAGATTTTAAAGCAGCTATTTGGTTTGAGGAACATGTTTCCTAGTATCATGAAGGATCACATAAAGCATCCAGAGCAGTACCCAACACAGACTTGGCAATCATAGCACAAACCAATTGACTTCTGCACTGTCAACCCAACCTTGAAAAAAACTGCCTCCAACCAACCAATACAAATCATCCAAAGACGACAAACCGTGTCTGCTCCCCATTCCTCCCAATGGAATAAGAGCACTTGGGGCCAGTTTAGACTCCAGAATGGAATCTTGACTTACTTGATTTTCCAAGGCTCCATATTCACTACACAATTAGCTATTTTCAGACATGGTTCTGTGCAAACCACATTGATTTATTGACTGTGGGGACACAAAAAGGCAAGAACTTCGCAGATACAAAGACCATTTTCCATTTAGTCCTCAATCTGAAGGGGTATATAAGACACACATACAGGCCCTGCATGCGCGTAATTTCACTCAGGTAAGTAGTGCCAGTTTCCCAGGTGCTTGTGTTAAAGATCAGACCCCTTTCAGTCACCTCCAGGCTGTAAGAGTAAATTAAAGCCCCACCCTGAGGCCTTGAGAGCAAGAGGAGAGCTTCAGAGAGATGAGATGCTAATTATTGGAGGTGGGGAGAAGCTTCTGGTTGGGTGAGTTTGCAGATCCCAACTGTGGCAATCTGTACCTCAAAACAGCACCCTGGAATCCCCATAGTCACTGCAGGCATATAATTATGATATATTTCATACAATGCAGGCCAAGTAAGATATCATACAAGAGGTCATAACCTGCTGAAACCCATTGTTCTGTCAGACTAAGCATACCATTAGTGTGTATGAATTTATGAGATTTTGCTGTATGGTTGTTACTGAAATATGTCATAATTCTGAGAGTCTCTATTGATAGTTTTCCAGTGACAATGACAAATAAGGTGACTAACAGGACCTGGAGGGGTTTGCTGCTTGTCACTAGCAAGGCATTGTGAGAGACAGCCCAGTCTGGAGAGTTAAGGGGGCACAGTGGTAACTCGGTTTCAAGTTGCACCCTGGGGACCCGTCACACCAACCTTTGGGGATGTTTGGTTAGAGCCCAAGTCTCTCCCTGCTCTCCTTCAGAGGAAGGCCTTAGTGGCAAGTTGGGCTCACTGAAGAAGCCTCAGGAGCTAATTAAGGAAAAGGTGACCTCACAGGGCAGGAGCACCCTGTGGATAGGAGGCTCACCTGGCGGCAGGGGGACAGGGAAAGCCGGTCCAGTCCTTCCATGTCTCTGCCCTACATGCAGAGGCAGCAGAAGTTGTGGCCATAGGCAAGGCCGGCTCTGGCTTTTTTGCCGCCCCAAGCAAAAAAAAAAAAAGGCGGGGGGGGGGGGGGCCGGAGAGGCAAAGCAGGGAAAAAAAAACAAAAAACACAGCACGGCCAGAGCGGCAAAGCAGGATAGGGGGAACAAAAAAAACCAGCGCAGCTGGAACTGCAAAGCAGGGGGGGAAAACAAAAAAAACTGCAGCACAGCTGGAGCAGCAAAGCAGTGGAAAAAAACAACAACAACAACAAAAACCCACGGTGCAGCCGGAGTGGTAAAGCGGGGGCGGGGGGGACAAAAACAAAAAACTGGTGTGGCTGGAGCGGCAAAGCAGGTGAAAAAAAAAACTGCGGCGCAGCAAAGCCTGGGTGTGTGGGGGGGGGAACAAAACAAAAACACGACGTGGCCAGAGTGGCAAAGCAGGGGGAGACAACGGCGTGGCTGGCAAAGCAGGGGAAAAAACAAAACAAAAAAACTCTACAGGGCGGCCGGAGCCAGGGTGCAGGGGGGCTCCCTGTGCTGCAGAGTGTGCCCGGTCTATTAGGGGGGAGGGGGAAGGAGCGGGGGGGAGAGAAGAGGGGCAGCCAGGGCTTCAGCAGGGAGTTCACCCCATGGCCCCGACCACCGCGCCGCCTGTGGGAGCGCTCCGCACTGCTCCGGTCGGCAGGGAGGGAAGGACGTGGGCTGCCCTGCCGAGTTTGCTGCAGGGCGCTCCTCTCCTCTGCCCCCTACAGGGCGGCCAGAGCAGCAAACAAACAAACAAAAAAAGCGGCCATGCCGCCCTAGGATTGGACGGAATGCCGCCCCCTAGAATCTGCCGCCCCAAGCAGGAGCTTGCTCAGCGGGTGTCTGAAGCCGGCCCTGGTGATGCAAAATCACTGCAGTTTTGTAAGTGAGAGAAAATATTTTGGCTACAGCCTATTTGACACTATTAATGATAATAAGCTAAAGACAGCAGCACAATATGGTTAACATCAACATCACAGTTTAGGAAGGGTGCAAGAGAGAAAGCTGATTCGGGAAGTTACATTGTCCCAGTGGTATGTAGTTAATAAAACTAGAAGGTGTACACCAGATGTGTCATTTAGAAACAGAAGCCTCCAGTCCTGGAAAAGAATCCTAGAACATAGCACTAGCCATAGGCTGCAAAGTAATATCTAAAATAATCCCATAACCACAATGTGCTAGCATATAAATAAAGAAGAATAGTCTGTGATCCAGCTATACATACTATGTTGATGGCAGTTTTCTGTGCCTTCAGTTATAGTTTTCATGTCTTTAAAAAAATCAGCAAAAACTAGTAATTTAGAATGTAAATTCCTGGATGCAGGGCTCATATCCCGTTTATCTGTACTCAGGTTGCTATATAAGCACTATAGTAGTAGCCGTAAATGAAAGGTTTACATTCTCTCAGCAGCTGTACATGTGTGCAGTAATGGTGCCCTCAAGTGGACAGCTGTGTTAGACACAGTCTGAAGAAAATTAGGAGGCCAAATTCTGCTTCCATGTGCACTCTGTGATTCCTACTGCAGTTAGGGGGCATCATAGACTTGGATCCAAAGGCAAACTTTAGCTCTATATGAAGAGTTATTGCTTTTGGATGCCAGGATGTCTTTTGCTGACTTGGTGATCTGGGCTTAGTTCAGGTTACGCCTTATCTACACAGGGGAAACTGACCACATAGCCTTTCTGGAATAACGATTCCAGTATAATTTAGCTAGTGTGAAGTAGCTCCCTATGGAACATTCTGTTCCAGACCAAAGCAACTTTGTTCTAGTCTGTGGGACAATACAGAGCAATATGGAACTGCCCTGCTGTATAGTATATTCTCCCTGGCTATGTCAGCTCTATCATGTTAACAACTGGAAAGTAATATGATCAAATGTTTTGTGCTGATCACTACAATTTATTGCCAAGCATGAGGGCCACTTCATCCACATCTTCTGTGAAGCAATTACGGCCATCAGGAACTGCCCCCTTTTCTATGGCTTACAGACTTCCTGATTTATTGCAACTCACTCGTTTCTTCTTCCTCTATACAATTTAAGAATATAACACTGTGGCAGTTATCTGAGCATCCCCTTGTGGCCAGGGTGCCTCTGTAGAGCCCCACCTCTGTTTTCCCCTTCTTCAGGGCTCCTGAAACTCCACACCGTCTCTCTTCCAATCACAGCCCTTCTTGGGGTCTGGTTGTTTACTAACACAAAGTTTGAAAAAAACAAATACAAAAGAAATCTTTCACCCAACCTTAAACTGGACACAGTCCCTGTTCCCTGCGGTGCTGCTCTTTCCATCTCTCTGAACAGCTGGAGAAGAAGTAAGGCCTGGCCTGCCCTCTCCCAAAGGATAAACAAAACCTTTAGCTGGGCCTTCTTACCCAACCACACCTAGGGGAGGATTGCAGCTTCACTCTGTGGTTCCCCCATCTAGCTCTGCTCTGTCCTCACTGAGGCCTCTTCTCACCCTTTATAGCCCAGCTTCAGCCCTGCCCCCTTAATTGGCTCACCTGTGAGAAGCTGCTTTGGCACAGGAGAGCTGTCCCTATTTTAATCACAGACAGCTTTTCTGGGAAACTGGTGGCCTAAAGTCCACAGGCCCTATTTTCTGTTCTAGCTGAATTCTGCTCAGTACAGGAACAATGGTGGTAAGGAGTGGAGCGGTGAAAAGTAACTTTAAACCACCTTTGTGGTCCCTACATTCAAGGGCTGAGGAAGGGCTAATTCAGTCTCTGGTGCCACTTAAAGCAGCATCAGGCTGCTCTAATTTAAGACCAGCTATTCAAGGTCGCTCAGGCTATTTGGGAATAGGCAGAGTAGGCCCCTTATGCCTGTGCCATATCCCCTATGTCAGGAGCTGGGGGAAAGGTGGTGGAGAGAGACCTGTTGTGTTCATGACATATGGGGATTCTCTTTATGCTTAAGGAATTTCCAGCTGACTGGATAAGGTGACTACAGCTTATTCACAGTGACTGTAGGGTAAGTGAGAATGAAGCCCCATGGGTAAAAATTCTAGTATGAGTTACATGAATCACCCTGAAATGGGATTGCACTGATATAACAGAGCTAGATTCTACTCCCAGTCTGTGTGTAACTCTTCTGCCAGGTGGCTAAAGGCAGCAATTTATCTGGGGTCCCTCTTGGCAAATAAGTAAACCAAGTTGAACCTCTACCCAGACAGTTAGGAAAACAAAATGCAACCTCGCTATGTGCTCTTAACAAGCAGAACTTCCCCACTCCCAGGAACTGGGAGACTGTGTATAAATAAGGGACTCATTAGGGGAAAGGGAACACTGTCATAAACTCAGGAAAAGCCAGCAACAGAATCTATATCCAAATAAAGAATGAAATACCCACCTTACCAGTAAGTGTGGCACTAATCCATCTAACTCCCTCTCCTCCTGCCGGAGAGAATATCCCACAGGTCCCTTAGCCACACCACCTCACCCATCCACCAAACCCCCCTCACGGTTTGGATCAGTAAATAAGTGCAGTCCATGTAACAGTTTTCACATGTCTACTTCTAGTCCCAAGGGAGCTGTTTGCCTGGTCCTGCCTAGAGGCACCACCACTTAACGCAGCTTAGTGATTCAGGTTTATCGGGGTGCTGGATAGGTGGGGTCTCACCAGAGTCCACTTAACTCTGCTGTTGCTGCTCTCTGCACCACTTCTTGCCATTAAGTCATCCATCTCTCACCACAAAGCCCCAACAAGAGAGGAGCCAAGAGCACTCAGGACCCCTGAGCAGAGTCCAGCAGAGGGAGTAGCGAGCTCTTTCCCTTCTGGGGTTTCTGGCCATAGGGCTAGTGTGTAAGTACAGCCATTCCAGTAGCGTAGCAGCACTACTTTACTGTGAGAGGGGTTCTAGACCAATCCATTAAAAAAAGAAAAATCTAATGAGTACTCTTAAAAAAATTACTCTGGTATGTGAGAAATATTGGATCCCTAAAAGCTTTACATATTAGATCTAATTCAGTTCTGGCTCAAGCAGATTCTGCACCCAATGAAATCAAGCCTAATTGTAAAGTTGAATTTGCCTCATTGGTGTGAAGTAGGTGCATCCTACAAAAAGTGGAAACGTGGACAAATTGCTAAGGAAGAGTATAAAAGAATAACACAATCATGAAAGGACAAACTTAGACAGGCTAAGGCACAAAATGAATTACATCTAGCAAGAGACAATCTGCTACCTTTGCCCTCAACACGAGGAATTTCCATACTGCAATAAAAAGCGACAGAGTCCTCTGGCACCTTATAGTCTAACAGAAGGATTGGAGCATAAGCTTTCGTGGGTGAATACCCACTTCGTCAGATGCATGCATCTGAGGAAGTGGATATTCGCCCACGAAAGCTCATGCTCCAATACATCTGTTAGTCTACAAGGTGCCATAGGACTCTTTGTCGCTTTTTACATATCCAGACTAACACGGCTACCCCTCTCATACTGCAGTATTAATTGGTAACACTGAAAAAATCTCACATCAAATGCAAAATGGAAGCCAAACTGGCAAAATAGAACTTCACAAAAAAGAGCCTTTTGTCACAGCTGTTATTTTCCAACTGCACTGCTGCTATCACAAAGGATGGGGAAACGTTGCTATTACTGCATCTTGAGATAAGGCTGATGGATTAAGCATTAAAGTATGGGATTTGGGGGTACTTCTTTTTCAAAGTATTGTTAATGGTTTACAACCTATCCCTGTGCACAGGGACCAGCCTGGAAAGCTTCAAATTATTTTTGTTACTTCATCTGATATATGGTACCAGATGATGAGTGACAAAATCTGGCAGGAGGTGGTAGTGACCAGAGTCATGGTCAGTCTCTTCCAGGAGGTGCTAATGCTGAACTCCCATCCTTAAGAAAGTCCCAGGGCAATTTCAGTGTCTTTTCTACCTCAAGAGCATCTTGGTCAAATCAAGCTTAATGACTCACCAAACTGACTGATGCATATCTAGTCCTTGACTGTGCAGTAAAGCTGGGCTCTTTCTGGCCAAATGCTGCTTTTCCAGCTACTACCATGCACATGGAGGAAAGCAGTCTGTAACCCCCAAAAGGTTAATATCTAAAACAAGAAACATATGCAGTATTGCCAATCCATACACTCATAAATCATGACTCAGGCCTTTCAAAATCTTGAGATTGGCATTAAAAATCATGAGATTAAAATATACAATTTTAGTTCTTTTCCTTTACCTTTCTGATTTTTGAATCTTTGGGTTACACTCAGATCCCATTTTCAAACTTCTCTGTGCAACCATGAGGGCAAGAAACTTTCTTTTATTAAAAAAATAAAGCTGAGATTCTCACATATTCTCAAGACTCCGGGAGTCGGGGATTCAAGAAACACCAACTATTATGAGACTCATGATAAAACTAGCAGTACTGCAAAGGGTGGAGGAAAGAGAGTGTGTTTAAAAACAGATACATTTTTAATGAACCTACATTATATACATTTAAAAAACAAGTAAATAAAACCATCTCTATCCAGTTGATCTTACCCTACATGATCTTGGGTCATTCCTTCATGTTAGCATCCGAGAAAAAGTGGATCTTGAGGAGGGACTAGAAGAGATGGGACTGGAGGGACGGGAACCTCTGTGGGTATTAGCATGGAAGAAAACAATAGCCTCCACTGTGACCTTTACACACATAAGCATGTGGCTGGGTAGCTACACTGTCTTGCCAGTGGGACCCTGGGGATTCTGATGTATGGATAACGTGGAAGGGATCTGGGCACACCTTTCCCCCAGTTTTTAGCTCTCAGAGACTAGTGCTAGTCTTTGGGGTTAGTAGCATGACAGTGATTATTATGTTAACAAACTTGTGATTGTTCTGTTTTTTCTGCAGACAAAGAACTAATAAAATAGTTGGAGTCCGAAGGACCTGTATAAAGAACAAAGACAGTCTTCCTGAGCGAGGACACCATGTTCCCTCTCAGTCTGTACTGAGCACTGAGAACAACATGGCTCCTGAACTCTGCACCCAGGAAGAGCTTTGAAATGTAAAGGGCATCTCAATCTCATAGATATGTTCCACAGTAGCTAAATTTCCCCCATGTCAGTCAGTGTCTTGCTTCTGTTGTGTCTGTGGAAATGACTGGGAGGTAATGGTGAGCTCCACACTGCATGCATGCAGTTCTTTTAGTTTATGATTGTGGTAGGAAACAGTGTGGATAAGACAGACAATAACAAATTGGTGCAGCAACACCTGTTTTAACGGCTAGTAGCCTTGTGCATGCTTCTGTGATATGTTCATTTTCCTTATTCTTTTGTTGTGTGAAACAAGCAACCTTTAATTATTCATTTATAATTATTATTTGTATTACAGCAGTGCCTGGAGATCCCAGGAGAGACCAGTGCATGGTGTACACATGGTAAGAAACGGTTGCTGCCTCAAAGACTTACAATCTAAAGAGACAAAAATGGACAAAGAGTGGGAGAAAAGAAAATATTATGACCTCATCTTGAAGATGGGAAACTGAGTCAAGTGACTTGCCAAGGTCGCACAGGAAGTAGGGGTAAGGTAGGTAGGGTGACCAGCTAGCAAGTGTGAAAAATTGGGTGCAGGGGGGAGGAAAATGGGGAAAATAGGCACCTATATAAGACAAAGCCCTGAATATCAGGACTGTCCCAGAGATGAAAGTAAGCCAGTGTGTCTGGTGATAAAGTGGCTGCTGGTATGGGCCGGGACACAGCCAACCGTACTGGCAGGGCTGCTGATGGGGTGTGAGGGGGCACAAAAGGGGCAGCTGCCCCGAGGCCTGGCAATTTAAAAGGGCTGCCTGGGGGAGTCTGCCCGCAGCCCTGCCCCTTCCGTCCAAGACCCCGCCCCTTCCGGAGGCCCAGAGCCACCCCTCTACACACACACACCTTGCCCAGGACCCCAGCCACCCCACATACCGGTAAGTCTTTTAAGTTACTTTGGACTGTGTTTGCTCAAGGTTGTTGCAATAAAAATAATCTGAAAGGTTAAATGAATGAACAATATTCTGACACAATGTATCAAGATTGGCACATTGAAAGCAATTGATAGATTCAGCCTTACAACCGAGTAATATAAAAACACTTACCACAAGACATCTGAAATATGCAGGACAATGTTTACTGATAGTGTTTTAGAACATTAGATTCACAAGAACACAAACCAAATTATCTGCTGCATTTGAAAAACAAAATGGGTACAGGCAAGTGTCATACAGCAGAGTCTCAACCTTTCCAGACTACTGTACCCCTTTCAGGAGTCTGATGTCTCGCATACCCTAAGTTTCACCTCACTTAAAAACTTACATAATCAGACATAAAAATACAAAAGAGTCACAGTATATTATTACTGAAAAATTGCTGACTATCTCATTTTTACCATCATAAAAGAAATCAACTGAATATAAATATTATACTTACATGTACATCCCTGGATGAGATGGGGTTGGTCCTGCTTTGAGCAGGGGGTTGGACTAGATAACCTCCTGAGGTCCCTTCCAGCCCTGATATTCTATGATTCTATGTCAGTGTATAGTCTGTAGAGCAGTATAAACAAGTCATTGTCTCTATGAAATTTTAGTTTGTACTGACTTCATTAGTGCTGTTTATGTAGCCTGTTGAAAAACTAGGCAAATATCTAGATGAGTTGAAGTACCCCCTGGAAGACCTCTGCGTACCCCCGGGGATATGCATATCTTTGGTTGAGAACCACTGTCATAAAAGTAGAACAGGAAGTAAGTTGAGATACTGTGTACCTACTATTTATACGTAGGTGCCTCATAAAATACAGTAAGCATCTGGGACAGATTATCGGCTAAAAAGACAGGCATTTTAACAGTCATGATAGTGATCTGAGTCAAGTGAGAAGAAGAGCACTACAGAAGTTGCTATTTCAAAAGGCGAAAGATCATTCTGATTTTCCGCTGAATATCTAGAGCTTCAGAAGTCTGTTTTCTAGAACAGCTATGAGTCCCACGTTTATTTCAGATGTTGTGTGACACTGCCATTATATTATATCAATCTCTGAGGACACATCACACCAAGACACAGTGCCATTAAATGAAGATGTAAATATTGTGGCATGCTGCAGCATCATGCATCACAATTATGTTGTCCCAGAGGACAAAGACACATAGCATACAGATGAGTGAAAATAATAGTTTAGATTCTCCCACATTCTATGGTGCCATTGCACTGCTGTGATGATGCAAAGGGGCAGGGTCCAGACTTGAGGGCACAGTTCAGCATTCTGTATTTAAAATCTGTTTGCTGCCAAAAGAACCCAACCACTTCACCCTTAGCTGCTATTTTGGCGAGAATGTTTGTGTTCCTCTGCACTAGAACCTACATTTTGTCAAGATCATTTCAGTGCCACCAGGAACAAAAAGAACAGGGAAAAAGTCAAATGTAAAAGGATGTTTGACAGCCCAGGACATTTCCCTCCCCCACAACCTTCTATTACAAACAGTGGAGAGTAAAAAATAATATACTAACTAGCTAAATAAAAATATTTGGCAGTATCCTTTTATATCTGCCTGCACCTTCTTCTCCCTAGGTCCTTCCTCTTTAGCCTGCCCAGATCAAATACATGCAGAGGATATGCACAATGGAAAGTCTGCAGGCTGATCACAGCTTGCCAAGCTTTCCTTGACAGATGTGAAGTGGGGATAACACAGCTGTTAGAGGTGGTGACAGCTTATAAGTTCTCTCCCCTCTCACTCCAGAATATTACGAAGTTTGGTTTTCATACTTAATATTGCCATGCCAAGCTGTCAATTTCTTACTTTTATACATATTGCTGTTAGAAAGAAAATATGATCCCCCAAAGACAGGTGGAATGGACACCAGAACTGTGGCACAATTATACGAGAAGGTTATTCAACTTGTACAGTAACTGAGGTTCTTCAAGATGGTTGTCCCTGTGCGTGCTCCACTCTAGATGTCTTGGCGCCCCGCGCTTCCAGTCTGAGACTTTTGGTAGCAGTGCCCCAGCTGGTCTCACAACACTCTGAGTGGTAACCCTGGGCGCGCATCCAACCATCACCCAGTTCCTTCTCTACCCTAGAGGATCGAGCTGAAACTCTGAAGCAGAGGGGAGGAGGGTTGGTAGTGGAGCACCCACAGGGACAACCATCTCAAAGAACATCAGTTATTGCACCAGGTGAGTAACCTTTTCTTCTTCTTCAAGGGCGCTCCACTTTAGGTAGCTGATGAGCAGTGGCCCTCGGTGGAGAGGACGGGCTTTGGAGTTGATGTGTGTACAGTGGAGAGCACTGACCGATAGTCCAAAATGATCATCTGCAGCTGACGGCTGTTCCAGGGCATAATTTTTGGTAAAAGTATGGGGCGATGCCTAGGTATCTTGTTTACAAATATCCATGCTGGGTACATCTTTGAGAAAGGCTATGGATGTGGACATAGCACTATTGGAGTGTGTGCCAAGTCTAGAAAGAGCTTGCAGATTGTAATTTTGGTAACATAAAGGGATACAATTAGAGATCCATTTAGAAAGTCTCTGTTTGGAAATGGTTTGGCTTCTTGATTGTTCTGTTGTGGATATGAATAGCCTACATGATTTTCTGAAAGTTTTTGTTCTCTATCTATAGAACGCCAGCATTCTGCGGACATCTAGTGTGTGAAGGGATGCCTCCCTGTTGTCGGTATGTGGCTTGGGAAAGAATACAGGTAAGTAAATGGGTTCGTTGAGATGGAAGAGGAAGGCAACCTTGGGTATGAATTTAGGGTGTGGGGATAGGATGACTTTGTCCTTGAGGAATGTGGTATAAGGTGGGTGTGCCATTATGCACCCATCTATCCCAACCTTCATGCTGATGTGATAGCTACTAGAAAGGTGACCTTTCATGGATAAGTATAGGAATGAGCAGGTTGCTAGTGGTTTAAAAGGTTTGCCCATGAGGGCACGGAGAACAAGGCTGAGGTCTCACATAGGGGTCAGGTCCCTTAATGTGGGGTAAGTGTTCTCTATACCCTTGAGAAAGCACTTAGTCAGTGGATAAGTCAAAACAGTGACTCCTTGCACCTTTTTGTTAAAGGTGGTGACGGCTGATAAGTGTACTCTGAGTGAACTAGTCAAGAGGCCTGATTTTTTGAGTGTCAATATCTAATCAAGGATAGTGAGTAACAGGGCCGATTGTGGAGTGATCTGCTTGTCTAAGCACCAGGTGGAAAATCCTTTCCATTTGTGAGCATATGTTTTATGAGTGGAGAGATGTCGGTGGTTTATTAGAATGTCTTGAACTTCCTTGGAACAGCATGTTTCACGTTCTGTCAGCCAGGTATTAATCAGGCCTTGAGACGAAGAGTTGAAATGTTGGGGTGACGGAGGATCCTGCGTTCTGTGTCAGCAAATGAGGCAGAAGGGGAAGGATTTGTGGTGATCTGACAGCCATCTGGCCCAGGTATGGGAACCTGGGAATCTGGATTTGTCTTGTCTAATCTTTTATAGGACATGGCTTAACAGCGGGATTGGGGGGGGAAGGCGTATAGGAGCATGTCATAAACTGATAATTAAGGGTTAATGTCTCTTTCACCTGTAAAGGGTTAACAGTGAACCTGCAACACCTGACCAGAGGACCAATCAGGAGACAAGATACTTTAAAATCTCGGTGGAGGGAAGTCTTTGTTTGTGCGTTCTTTCTTTGTCCGTGTTCTCTCTGGGTTCTGAGAGGGACCAGACATGTCATGGTATAATTCCCCAATCTGAACCTTATAGTCCAAAAGATGGGGTACCAGTGTGACGATGCAGTTCTGGCGGGACCTAACTGAGAGTGCCAGTTCAGGACCAATTGCTTAAACAGGGCAGTTACAGCCCTAGGCTGGGGTTTTTCCACCTCTAAGGCAAACGAAACCAGCCAGACAAAGATGACTTCGGTTTCACCCCACTGGCTAACCACAAGTCACACAAGCAATTTCCTTAGACACTCCAGTCTTCCAGTATCACCACCAGTGCCACCCGTCCTGGGGATGAATGGTTATGAAAACCAACACTCCAGTAAAAGAAAAAGGTTCTCTTGATCCCAAAGGACCAAGCCCCAGACCCAGGTCAATATACACATCAGATCTTACCCACAAATCATGCTGTTGCCAGTCCTTTAGAATCTAAAATCTAAAGGTTTATTCATAAAGGGAAAAAGGTAGAGGTGAGAGCTAGAATTGGTTAAATGGAATCAATTACATACAGTAATGGCAAAGTTCTTAGTTCAGGCTTGTAAGAGTGATGGAGTAAACTGCAGGTTCAAATCAAGTCTCTAGAGAACATCCCCCACTGGGATGGGTCATCAGTCCCTTGTGTAGAGCTTCAGCTTGTAGCAAAGTCCCTCCAGAGGTAAGAAGCAGGATTGAAGACAAGATGGAGATGAGGCATCAGCCTTATATAGGCACTTCCAGGTGTAAGAACACTTCTTTGTTCTTATTGTGGAAAATTACAGCAAAATGGAGTTTGCAGTCACATGGGCAAGTCCCTGCATACTTTGCTGAGTCACAAGGCGTATCTGCCTCCTCTCAATGGGTCAATTGTGTAGCTGATGGTCCTTAATGGGCCATCAAGCAGGCTAAGCAGAGCTAACACCAACTTGTCTGGGGTGTTTCCCAGAACTGCAGCACCAATTTGAAATACAGACAGTATACAGTCAATACTTATAACTTCAACTACATAATGATACAGACATACAGACAGCATAATCATAACCAGTAACCCATAACCTGGTCTTAGACACCTTATATGACCCCCTTTACATCGGATTTGGCGCCATTACAGGACCTTGGTTGCAAACCATGTTCTATATGGTCCCAGTTTATATCAATAACATCACAACCAGCATGAATTTCTCTAAGCTTAATTACCAGCTTAGATCTGATAAGCTGCCACCACCCAATAATATAGTGTTTTGGGGCACTCTGGTCCCCCCAAAAACCTTCCCTGGGGACCCCAAGACCCAAATTCCTTGAGTCTACAACAAAGGGGAATAAACCATTTCCCCTCCTCCTCCTTTCTTCCTCCCAGATCTTTCCCGCCCTGGGTACACTAGGAGATCACCGTGATTCAAATTTCTTGAATTGCAACACAGAGAAATCAGGTTTTTTTCCCCCCCATTCTTTCCCCCTCCCAGGCGTTCCCTCCCTGGGCTATCCTGGAGAGACAGACTGATTCAAGGTCCATGAATCTAAACAGAGGGATTCCCCCTTTCCCCCCTCCCTTCTTTCTCCCTGTCTCTCACCAATTTCCCGGTAAGTACAGACTCAATTCCCTTAAGCTTCAACAAGGGGAAAAAATCAAACAGGTCTTAAAAAGAAAAATTTTTAATAAAAAGAAAGGAAAAAAAGTAAAAGTTGTCTCTGTAATTTAGATGGTAAAAAAACAGGGTCTTTCAGCTTATAGACGCTAGAGAGAAGCCTCCCCCCAGAAAATACAATTTAAAATACTTCCAGCAAAATACACATTTGCAAATACAGAAAACAATCAAAAGACTAAACTCGCCTTTTCCCTGGTACTTACTAAAATTAGAACAGAAGAGATTTTTTCAGAAAGATTGGAGGAATCTGCTTACATGTCTGGTCCCTCTCAGAACCCGGAGAGAACATGGACAAAGAAAGAACACACAAACAAAGACTTCCCTCCACCGAGATTTTAAAGTATCTTGTCTCCTGATTGGTCCTCTGGTCAGGTGTTGCAGGTTCATTGTTAACCCTTTACAGGTGAAAGAGACATTAATCCTTAACTATCTGTTTATGACAAGGTTGCCTAGAGTGAATTGTAGGAACCTCCTGTGTGCCGGGTGGATAGTGACATGAAAGTAAGAGTCCTGTAGGTTGAGGGCCCAAAGCCAATCTCCTTTCTCCAATGCCGGAATTATGGTTGCTAGCGTTACCATCTTGAAGCGCTGTGTTCTCACGAACTTGTTCAGTTTGTGCAAGTCCAGAATGGGTGTCCATCAACCTGTTTTCTTTGGAGTGAGGAAGTAATGTGAGTAAAACTCTGAACCCCTGTGCTGAACTGGTACTGGTTCCACAGCACCTAATTGCAGGAGATGGTTTATTTCATGCTGTTACCAGTACTTGTGAGATGGGTCCCTGAAGAGGGACAGGGAAAGGAGGGTGGGTAGGTGGGATGGAAACAAAGGGGACTGAATAGCCCAGCTATCTAATTTCTAGAACCCACTTGTCTGAGATGATGGTTCTTCAGACTGGGTAAACAGGTGTAAGGCGGTCCACAAGTGGGCTGGAAATTAGAGGTGACCCTGGAGTTGGAGAATGTGGGGTTCTCGTGTCCTCGACCAACACTTCAAAATGTTTGCCTGGAAGTGGATGCCTGAGACGTAGACAACTGCTCCTGCGTTTGACGGCATCTCATCTGGTGTTGCTCGCGGCATTGGTCATAATGTCCTTGAGGCTGGCTGTATGGGGCAGGGCGGAATTTGTTGTTTATAGAATCTGCCCTGTTTCTTTTTGTTCGCAGGGACATAGATTCTGAGTGTCTTTAATATCATACAGGAGTCATTCAGGGTGTGTAAGGAGACGTCTGTGCTCTTTGAAAACAATTTTAGCCCCTTGAAAGGTAAGTCCTCTACAGTCATCTGAACTTCCCTGGGGAAGCCAGAGAGATGGAACCATGAAGCTCTCCGCATGATAATGGATGTGGCGATGGAGCAGACTGCTGTGTCAGCAGAATCCAGAGAAGCCTGCAGAGCTGTTAAGGAAACCTTCAGCTGTACTGGCCTTATATTGTTCCTTTTTGTCAGCTGGAATGTGCTCAATAAAAGATGACATCTGAGGAAAAATGGTGTGCGTGTACTTGGCCAGTAACGCAGAATAGTTTGCTATGTGAAACTGGAGGGTTGCTGATGAATAGGCTTTCCTGCCAAAGAGGTCTAGACATTTCCAGTCTTTATTATAGGGGGTGGGTTTGGTCTGATATTGGTTCCCTGTTTGATTAACTGCCTCTACCACCAATGAGTTTGGGGTAGGATGGGTAAGCAAAAACTCAGCTCCCTTAGCTGGCACGTAGTACTTCTTGTCAGATCTTTTACAAGAAGGTGGAGCTGTGGCTGGTGTCTGCCATGCAGTTTTTGCTGGGTCTATAATGGCAGCATTAATGGGTAGTGCTGTCTCGGCTGACGGAGAAGCTTGTAGCATATCTGTCAATTTATGTTGAGTCTCTGGTACCTCAGCCAGTAATATGTCTAACGAATCAGCAACTCTTTTAAACAAATCCTGAAAAGATTTGAAGTCATCTCCCAATGTGGGGCGAGGCAGCATTATTGTTTCATATGGAGATGAAGACAAGGTGTGGGTAGGTGGGAGGGTGTCACCCTCAGGTCTGTTCAGAGATTCTTTAGCTTCCTCCTTCAGCAGTTTGGGGAAGCTAGAGCAGATGGCAGAGGCGATGGCTTCATCTTGGACCTGGGTGGATTGGAGGGCTGGATGTTCTAGGCTCTGTATAATGCCCAGGCATCCCAGTATGCCCACTGCAGTGGGAGGGGGCACCCATTGTGGGGGTTGCAGCCTATGCCCAGCAGCTGCAAGGGTCCAGGTTTGGGAGAGGAGTGGCGAGGGCTGCCCGTTCCTGTCTCCACTTCCTCCTGTTCGTCACTGGAGAGAGGAGGGGCCAAGCCAGTGGGTGTAATGAAAAAGCTTGGCCCTGACCTGGCTGGGGTATCATTGGTGCTGAAACACAGAGTTCCCAGGATAGAAGTAATGAGGAGGTCCGCCTGGCTGACAAACTGTGACGGTACCGGGAGGCTTGGTACCAGCAGCAAAGGCAAGCTCAGGCTGGGAACCAGAGGCAGCGTTGTTGGTGCCATAGATTTGCCATATTGTATTGGTGCAGCAGATGGCGGCATAGTGCTGTTCTGTGCCTGAGGTTTGTTCAGCTCCCTTGATGCCCAGCTAGGAGGCTTAGTTTTGCTCCTATGAGAGCTAGATTGCACGGAGTCTTTTGCTCCTTGGGACATCTCAGTACCAGATGGTCCTGGTGCCTCACGGTCTGGTGCTCTCGGTGCCGTCGGTAGTGGGGCAGTTTTTGTGGTCAGAGATCTTTTTTTAGGAGGCGAATCACAGTGTGGCAATGAGTGAGACCGCTCTTTTGTGGCTGTTTTAGGACCAGGATCCTTAGTAGCCATTTTTGAAGACGACCCCATATCTGAGGCAGCTGCAGGTGAGGACTGGCGAGGAGGTGTCCTGGACTCAAGGTTGGAGGCAGGTCGGAGGGAACTCTCCATTATTAAGCGTTTTAGTTGGAGGTTCCTAGCCTTCCTTGTCCTCATTGTCAGTTTCTTGCAGTGGGGACACTTCAGGTAATGTGTCTCTCCCCCAGGCAACGGACACACTGTGCATGGCCATCTGTCACTGGTATTGAAAGTCTGCAGGTGAGACAGCACTTGAAACCTGGAGAGTCAGGCATGTCTGAGAGGCTAAACTGAATAGAGAATGTGAAAAATCCTTGTCTAATGCCTCTTTGATGATTGCCCGCCTGAGGCTGAACAAACAAGGTGCAAGTACTAACTTTGGGGTGAGTGAGTTTGTTTGGATGTTTGTGTTTTTCTCTCTTTTTCAGGTTATTTCAGTTATTTTCAGTTTCTGGGTCAGTTGGGATTGTGTGTCTGGGGACTGTTTGAGCCTTTGTTTCCTGGATTAGTCTTTGATCATCTTTGATCATTTTTGATCAGTCACAATGAGCCTTGTGATCACCCTACCCCTGTGTGATTAATGAGGAGGTAGGGCTGACCTAGGAGAGAAGGCCTTAAAAGCTAGAGGCTAAGTGACCAAGGGAGCTAGCAAACAGGGGACTGCAAAGAGGGGAGTTTGAGAGGGAGTTTGGGAAGGAGACGTAATATAATCGCTAGGGTTAGGAAGGACTGCATCACCAGAGACAATGCTACTTCTGTCTCCTCCACCTGCACCTTTGACTCCCTCAGGGAACTGATCGGCAGAATCCCCTGGGAGGCTAATATGAGGGGGAACGGAGTCCAGGAGATCTGGCTGTATTTTAAAGAAACCTTATTGAAGGCACAGGAACAAACCATCCCAATGTGCAGAAAGAATAGCAAATATGGGAGGCGACCAGCTTGGCTTAACAGAGAAATCTTCAGTGAACTTTAACACAAAAAGAAAGTTTACAAGAAGTGGAAACTTGGACAGATAACTAGGGAGGAGTATAAAAATATTGCTCGAACATGCAGGGGTATAATCAAGAAGGCCAAAGTGCAACTGGAGTTGCAGCTAGCAGGGGACGTGAAGGGTAACAAGAAGGGTTTCTACAGATATGTTAGCAACAAGGTGGTGGTCCGGGAAAGTGTGGGACCCTTACTGAATGGGGGAGGCAACCTAGTGACAGAGGATGTGGAAAAAGCTGAAGCACTCAATGCTTTTATTGCCTCTGTCTTCACAGACAAGGTCAGCTCCCAGACTGCTGCACTGGACAGTACAGTAGGGGGAGGAGGTAAGCAGCCCTCAGTGGTGAAAGAACAAGTTAAGGACTATTTAGAAAAGCCGGACGTGCACAAGTCCATGGGGCCAGATGCATCCGAGGATGTTGAGGGAGTTGGCTGATGTGACTGCAGATCCATTGGTCATTATTTTTTAAAACTTGTGGTAATTGGGAGAGGGCCTGGATGATTGGAAAAAGGCAAATATAGTGACCATCTTTAAAAAAGAGAAGAAGGAGAATCCAGGGAAATATAGACCGGTTAGCCTTACCTCAGTCCCCAGAAAAATCAAGGAGCAAGTCCTCAAGGAATCCATCTTGAAGCACTTGGAGGAGAGGAAGGTGATCAGGAACAGTCAACATGGATTCACCAAGGGAAGAGGTAGATACGCTGGAGGGTAGGAATAGGGTCCAGAGTAACTTAGACAAATTGGAGGATTGGGCCAAATGAAATCTGATGAGGTTCAACAAGGACAAGAGCAGAGTTGTACACTTAGGATGGAAGAATCCCATGCACTGCTACGGGCTGGGGAGCAACTGGCTTAGTGGCAGTTCTGCAGAAAACGACTTGGGTATTACAGTGGATGAGAAGCTGGATATGAGTCAACAGTGTGCCCTTGTTGCCAAGAAGGCTAACGGCATATTGGGCTGCATTAGTAGAAGCCCTGCCAGCAGATCGAGGAAAGTGATTATTCCCCTCTATACAGCACTGGTGAGGCCACATCTGGAGTACTGCATCCAGTTTTCAGCAGGATGCAGTTTTGAGCCCCCCACTACAGAAGGGATGTGTACAAATTGAAGATAGTCCAGCAGAGGGCAACAAAAATTATTAGGGGGCTGGGGCACATGACTTATGAGGAGAGACTGATGGAACTGGGCTTATTTAGTTTGCAGAAGAGAAGAGGGAGGGAGGATTTGATAGCAGCCTTCAACTACCTGAAAGGGGGGTTCCAAAGAGGATGGAGCTAGGCTGTTCTCAGTGGTGGCAAATGACAGAACAAGGAGTAATGGTCTCAAGTTGCAGTGGGGGCAGTCTAGGTTGGATATTTGGAAAAACTTTCACTAGGAAGGTGGTGAAGCACTGGAATGGGTTACCGAGGGAGGTGATGGAATCTCCATCCTTTGAGGTTCTTAAGGCATTTCCCACTCACAGGCGGCCAGTTGGGGTGCGGGCGAGGAGAGAGACTATCCAGTGTGAAAGGTGCCTGCTAGTGGAATCGCTCAGGAAGCAGGTGGGAGAGCTACAGGAGGAGGTGGCTAGGCTGAGGAGCATCTGTGCCCATGAGGAATTCCTTGAGAATATTCATACGGAAATATCCAAGGCTGAGGAAGCTATGTAGCTACAGAGAACTGCTGTCACACCACTGGGGGAGGAGGATACGGCTTTATCAAAGGGAGGACACTGGCTGCTGGTTACTTCTGGCAGCAGGCAGTGCTCCACCCCTACTCCCAACCCACCCAGCAGAGCGATGGAAAACTCATATGCTGCCCTGGCCACAAGCAATAAGGAATCACCCCCCAAGGTGGAGGAGGAGAAGCCATGTACCCCCAAGGCTGGGAGGATCTCAGCCACCACTCCCAAGAGGAAATATAGGGTAGTGATGGTTGGTGACTGTCTTTGAGGGGGACAGAGGAACCCATCTGTCACCCTGACATGGCATCCTGGGAGGTATGCTGCCTGCCAGGGGCCTGTATCCGAGACATTATGGTGGGACTGTCAAGGATCATCCAGCCCTCTGACTATCCCATGCTACTCATCCATGTGGGCACTAATAACACTGTGAGGTATGACTCTCAGCAGATCAGAAGTGACTACAGGGCTCTGGGAGTAAGGCTGAAGGAGTTGGGAGTGCAGGTGGTGTTCTCTATGATCCTTCCAATCAAGGGTAGGGACCCAAACAGATACAGATGCATCCTGGAGGTGAATGCGTGGCTGCAAAGGTGGTGTCACCAGGAGGGCTTCAGCTTCCTTGACCACGGGATGCTGTTCCAAGAAGAAAGACTGCTAAGCAGAGATGGGGTCCACCTACTGAGGAAGGGGAAGAGCATATTTGGATACAGATTGGCTAACCAAGTGAGGAGGGCTTTAAACTAGGTTTGAAGGGGGCAGGTGACCAAAGTCCACAGGTAAGTAAAAAACATAGAGACATGGGAGAAGGGTCGGAATTTGGGGGGAGCATGGCTGCTACAGCAGGGATAAAGGAGAGACAAGACAGAACTGGGGAGGGGGGGAACTGGGAGCAGGAATCAAATCAGTATCTTAGATGTCTGTATACTAATGCCAGAAGTATGGGGAATAAGCAGGAAGAACTCAAAATGCTAGTAAATAAACACAAGTATGACATAGTGGGCATCACAGACACTTGGTGGGATAATACGAATGACTGGAATATTGGTATAGAACGGTAGAGCTTGCTCAGGAAAGACAGGTAGGGAAAAAGGGAGGAGGTGTTTTTTATATATTAAAATGTATACACTTGGACTGAGGTTGAGATGCAAATAGGAGACAGGCTTGTTGAAAGTCTCTGGGTAAGGAAAAAGAGTAAAAAACATGGGTTAAAAAACAATTATCTTTGAAAAGTCATCAAAGATGGGAGAGATTCCAGAGGACTGGAAAAGGGCAATTATAGTGCCCATCTATAAAAAGGGGAATAAGGATAACCTGGGGAATTACAGACCAGTAAGCTTAACTTCAGTGCCCAGAAAGATAATGGAGCAAGTAATTAAGCAATCAATTTGCAAACATCTAGAAGATAATAAGGTGATAAGTAACAGTCAGAATGGATTTGTCAACAACATATCGTGTCAAACCAACCTGATAGCTTTCTTTGACAGGGTAACAAGCCTTGTGGATGGGGGGAAGCTGCAGAGGTGGTATAACTTGACTTTAGTAAGGCTTTTGATACTGTCTCACATGACCTTCTCATGAACAAACTCGGGAAATACAACCTAAATGGAGCTACTATAAGATGGGTGCAAAACTGGTTGGAAAACCATTCACAGAGAGTAGTCATCAGTGATTCACAGTCATGCTGGAAGGGCATAATGAGTGGGGTCCTGTAGGGATCAGTTCAGTTCTATTCAATATCTTCATCAATGATTTAGATAATGGTATAGAGAGTACACTTATAAAGTTTGTGGACAATAATAAGCTGGGAGGGGTGGAAGTCCTTTGGAGGACAGGATTAAAATTCAAAATGATCTGGACAAACTGATGTAAATATGATGAAGTTCAATAAGGGCAAATGCAAAGTACTCCACTTAGGAAGGAACAATCAGTTGCACACATACAAAATGGGAAATGGCTGCCAAGAAAGGAGTACTGCAGAAAGGGATCTGGGGGTCATAGTGGATAACAAGCTAAATATGAGAGAAAAAACCCCCCGAATATCTTTCTGGAATGTATTAGCAGGTGTGTTGTAAACAAGATACAAGAAGTAATTCTTCAGCTCTACTCCATGCTGATTAGGCCTCAGCTGGAGTATTGTGTCCAGTTCTGGGCGCTACATTTCAGGAAAGATGTGGACAAACTGGAGGAAGTCCAGAGAAAAGCAACAAAAATGATTAAAGGTCTAGAAAACATGACCTATGAGGAAAGATTGAAAAAATTGGGTTTGTTTAGTCTGGAAAAGAGAAGACTGAGAGGGGACATGATAACAATTTTCAAGTATATAAAAGGTTCTTACAAGGAGGAGGGAGAAAAATTCTTCTTCTTAACCTCTGAGGATAAGACAAGAAGCAATGGGCTTAAATTGCAGTAAGGAAGGTTTAGGTTGGACATTAGGAAAAACTTACTGTCAGGGTGGTTAAGCATTGGAATAAATTGTCTTGGGAGGTTGTGGAATCCCCATCATTGGTGATTTTTAAGAGCAGGCTAGACAAACACCTGTCAGGAATGGTCTAGATAATACTTAGTCCTACCAGGAGTGCAAGGGACTGTACTAGATGACCTCTTGAGGTCCCTTCCAGTCCTATGATTCTATGTATTAAGACCCAATACCTTTAAAGTGCATGTGACAACTGTCAAATAGCTAGAAAAAAATTGATGTATTCTTGAAGACCCACTCACGTAATGGACCAAAAGGTGTGGTTCAAAAATCTCTTAACTGATCCATTCATTACTTGTGTGAATCAAAGTACGGATACTTATCTAGGAGTGGTAAATCGAGATGATTACCTGGATGGATCAACTCTCTGGGTAATTAGCAAGAGGTCCAAACCCCAAACGAAGAGTATCAATTAAAAAGTGATTGCAGACCTGCTTTCCCAGTTTAAATATCGGATGTAGAGGCTAAATCTAAAGAGTTATTCTGCTTAAAGGTATAGATAGAAAAGGTAGGTAAGGTAATATTTTTTATTGGGCCAACTTCTGTTGGTGAAAGAGACAAGATTTTGACAGAGCTCTTCTTCAGGTCAGGGAAATGTATTCAGAGGTCTGATCTACACTACGAGTTTAGGCCAAATTTAGCAGTGTTATATTGAATTAACCCTGCACCCATCCACACAACGAAGCCATTTTTGTGGACATAAAGGGCTCTTAATATCAATATCTGTACTCCTCCCCGATGAGGGGAGTAGCACTGAAATTGACATTGCTGGTTCGAATTAGGGTTAGTGTGGATGCAATTCGATGATATTGGCCTCCAGGCGCTATCTCACAGTGCACCATTATGACCACTCTAGACAGCAATCTGAACTCGGATGCACTGGCCAGGTAGACAGGAAAAGCCCTGTGAACTTTTGAATTTCATTTCCTGTTTGCCCAGTGTGGAGAGCTGATCAGCACAGGTGACCATGCAGTCCCGGAATTGAAAAAGAGCTCCAGCATGGACCGTACAGGAGACACTGGAGCTGATCGCTGTATGGGAAGATGAATCCATGCTATCAGAAGTCCGTTCCAAAAGACGGAATGCCAAAACATTTGAAAGAAAATCTCCAAGGCCATGATGGACAGAGGCCAGAACAGGGAGTCAACACAGTGCCGCGTGAAACTTAAGGAGCTGAGACAAGTGTACCAGAGAGCCAAAGAATCAAATGGATGGTCTGGGACAGAGCCCCAGACATGCCACTTCTACGCTGAGCTGTAGGCAACTCTAGGGGGGCCCCCCACCACTACCCCACCCCTGTCCATGGACTCTGATGATGAGGTACTCTCAGTCGCCATGCCTGAGGATTTTGCGGACAGGGAAGATGAGGAGGAGGAGGAGGAGGTGGAGGTGGTTGAGGAGAGCACACAGCACACTGTTTTCCCCGACAGCCAGGATCTTTTTCTCACTCTGACTGAAATACCCTCCCAACCCGGTATCCTAGACCATGAAGCCATAGAAGGGACCTCTGGTGAGTATGCTTTCGTAAATATAAAACATGGTTTAAAAACAAGCGTTTTTTAATGATTATTTTGCCCTGAGGACTTGGGATGCATTTGTGGCTAGTACAGCTAATGGAAAAGTCTGTTAACATGTCTGGGGATGGAGCGGAAATCCTCCAGGGACATCTCCATGAAACTCTCCTGGAGTTTGCAGAAGGTTTGTGGGGAGAGCTGCCTTACTCTGTCCTCCATGGTAGGACACTTTACCACGCCATGCTAGTAGCAAGTAATCTGGTATCATTGCATGACAAAGCCTGGCAGCGTACGGTTCCAGTGTTTGCTGGCATTCAAGTGTAAGCAGAGTCAGGATGAGCTCTACCCTGACATCTGGTGGAAAGAATTTCAGAGAGTGTATTTGCATAGGCACGCCTACCCCATCCCATGCTGCCGAGCTGTGGGACTGCTTTGTGACAGAAATGACTCAACCTCAGTTGAGTGGTACTTGCTAGACAAGGGACATGAGTTCCAAAACCCAGTGAATTGAGAGAGGCTGGGGACAGGTATCTGTGCCTGGTGGTGCAGTCTCCTTGTGGAGCCAGAAGCTCCAGTTCCATCCCCTCCTCTCTCCACTGTGGAATGTCAGAGTTGATTTTTTTATTCCCTCAAGAATCTAAATACAGGTTACTGAGCTGAACTCACTTTGGGCTAATGGTGCACTAGCACTGGGGCTCCCCTACTAATAGCTGAGATCACGAAGAGTTGAAATCACTAAAGAGCTGAAATTACTGAGCTGAGAGCACTGAGTGGGGGAGCCTGAAGCTATACTGTGGAACAGAGCAGCTGGCGGAGTGCAGCAGTTGTGGGGACGGCTGGAGCGGATCACGGGACAGCTGGTGGCAGCGGAGCGGCTGGCAGAGCGGAGTAGCTGTGGGACGGGTGGAGCGGCCCACAGAGCGAGCGGAGCCGAGCAGTTTGCAGAGAGAACTGGAGAAGCTCATGGAGCAAAGCAGCTGGTGGAGCGGAGCAGTTTCTGAGGACGGCTGGAGGAGCAGAGTGGAGCGGCTGGTAAAGTGGAGCAGTTCGTGGAGAAGGCGGAAGCAGAACCCACGGAGAGGCAGGGCAGTTGGCCCCGGACCACGTAAGGTGCCCCTTTCTACCCAGGCTGGAGGGAGGGACCTCTACCGATAAACTCTCGAACTTTGGGGTGGCATTGACCAGAGACTTTTGGGTTGTTGGACTTTGGGGTGATTGGACTTAAAACCCTAAGGGGAAAAAGGACAGTGCCAAACGTACTTGGAGGTGGGTTTTTGTTTATGGTTTGTGTTATAACCCTGTTTGTGGTGTTTCTCCAATGGAATGCCGCATTGATTCCTTCCTTTATTAAAAAGATTTTGCTACACTCAGATTCCGTGCTTGTGAGAGGGGAAGTATTGCCTCCTAGAGGCGCCCAGGGGGGTGTGGAATGTGAGTGTCCCAGGTCACTGGGTGGGGGCTCGAGCCGGTTATGCATTGTGTTACTGAAACGGAACCCCTGGATACTGAACCCGGCCCTTGTTGCTGCCAACTCAGAGGGGCAGAAGGGTTACACAAGCAACATCCGTTCTTTATCTCCTCAGGAGAGTGATATCGTTCATGGTAACCTGGTTGAAATACGGGAATTTAATTAAAGGGACATTCATAGATGGCTGTTCCTACTGGGCTGTTTGCCTGTGGCTGAAAAGAAATCCTCTCTGCAGTTAGCCAAGCGGTGGGAGGGAGGGCATTGGCACTGAGCTGTTCACGTTTGGCTACCAGGGATCTTCCCTAATACCAGCCACATGGTTGGAGAAGGGTTAAAGTGATCATCACAGAGAAAAGGATGGAGAGGGCTTCATGCTGAGCTGTTCACATTTGGCTAGCAGGAATCTTTCCTGATACTAGCCATGCGGTGCGGTGGGGGGAGGGTTAAAGCGGTCATCCCAGGGAAAAGGATGGGGGGTGGGTTAGTTTGGTTTCTGCTGCTGCACATTAACACGAAAATTGCAGTCCTAAATGGACAACTCAATGGGATTTGCTTGATATGGGAAAGGAGGGTGCTGCTGTTATGAAGGTTGCAGAAGGTTGCATGGCTTACCATGGCCATCTGCAAGCCAAATTCTGTTGACCGGCATGTTTGATCTCTAACACCAAAGCTGCAGGCACTCAATATAAGATGCAAAAAATGATCTTGTACCAAATTCACATATGCTATGTAATGTGAATAGTTTTGTTCACCATGAGAGTATACCCATTGTTCTGTAAAATGTATCTTTTTAAATACTTCTCTCCCTTTTTTAACTCCTGCAGCTGCAAACTTTTCAAGTCTCCCTCCTCTGTCTGAAAGGCTATCTCAGATAAGGTGGTGAAAAAAACGTACGCAAGATGAAATCTTCTCTGAGCTCAAGCAGGCGTCCCGCACTGAAAGAGCTCAGCAGAAAGTGTGGAGGGACACAATAGCACAGGACAGGAAAGCAGCCAGTGAACGTGAGGAGAGGTGGCATCAGGAAGATCAGAGAAGACAGGATGCAATGCTGGGGCTACTGCGGCAACAAAAGGACATGATCCGGCATCTGGTGGACGTTCAGGAATGTCAGCTGGAGAGACTGCTGCTGCAGCCCCTGTTTAACCACCCTCCCTCCTCCTCAAGTTCCATAGCCGCCTCCTCACCCAGATGCCCAAGAACCACGGGGGGGGGGTGGGGGAGGAGGGAAGCTCCAGGCACCCAACCACTCCACCTCAGTGGACAGAAGGCTGTCATTCAACAAGTATTGAAGTGGCCTTTTCCTTCCCTCCTCCCACACCCCACCCAGGCTACCTTGGGAGTTCTCTCCCTATTTTTATAATCAATTAATAAAGAATAAATGGCTTTTAAATGATAGTGACTTTATTTTCAAGCTGTGATTGAAGCTTGGGGGAGGGCAGTTGGCTTACAGGGAATTAGAGTCAACCGAGGGGGCGGGTTTTCATCAAGGAGAAACAAATAGAACTGTCACACGGTACCCTGGCCAGTCATGAAACTGGTTTTCAAAGTTTCTCTGATGTGCAGCGCTTCCTGGTGTGCTCTTCTAATCACCCTGATGCCTGGCTGCGTGTAAGCAGCGGCCAGGCGATTTGCCTCAACCTCCCACCCCACCATAAATGTCTCCCCCTTACTCTCACAGAGATTGTGGAGCACACAGCAAGCAGCAATAATAATGGAGATATTGGTTTCGCTGAGGTCTGAGTGAGTCAGTAAACTGCGCCAGCAACCCTTCAAACGTCCAAATGCACACACTACCACCATTCTGTGCTTGCTCAGCCTATAGTTGAACAGCTCCTTACTACTGTCCAGGGTGCTTGTGCATGGCTTCATGAGCCAGGGCTTTAAGGGGTAGGCTGGGTCCCCCAGGATAACTATAGGCATTTCAACATCCCCAAGAGTTATTTTCTGGTCTGGGAAGTAAATCCCTTCCTCCAGCCATTTAAACAGACCAGAGCTCCTGAAGACGCAAGCGTCATGAACCTTTCCCGGCCATTCCATGCTGATGTTGGGGAAAGGTCCCTTGTGATCCACCAGTGCTTGCAGCACCATTGAAAAGTAGCCCTTGCGGTTTATGTATTGGCTGCCTTAGTGGTCCAGTACCAAGATAGGGATATGGGTTCCGTCTATTGCCCTGCCACAGTTAGGGAATCCCATTGCAGCAAAGCCATCCACTATGACCTGCACATTTCCCAGAGTCACTACCTTTGATAGCAGCAGCTTAGTGATTGCGTTGTCTACTTGCATGACAGCAATGCTCACAGTAGATTTGCCCACTCCAAACTGATTCCCGACTGACTGGTAGCTCTCTGGCATTGCAAACTTCCAGAGGGCTATCGCCATTCGCTTGTGAACTATGAGGGCTGCTCTCATCTTGGTATTCTTGTGGTTCAGGGCAGAGGAAAGCAAGTCACAAAGTTCCATGAAAGTGCCCTTACGCATGCAAAAGTTTCGGAGCCACTGGGAATCATCCCAGACCTGCAACACTATGCGATCCCACCAGTCTGTGCTTGTTTCCTGGGCCCAGAATCGGCGTACCATGGCATGAGCCTGCCCCATTAAGACCATGATGTCCACATTGCCGGTGCCTGCGCTTTGAGAGAAGTCCGTGTCCATATCCTCATCACTCTTGTCACCGCACTGCTGTCGCCTCCTCGCCTGGTTTTTCAGCTTCTGGTTCTGCATAAACTGCACGATAATACGTGAGGTGTTTACAATGCTCATAACTGCTGCGGTGAACTGAACGGGCTCCATGCTTGCCATGCTATGGCGTCTGCACAGAAAAAAGGTGTGAAACGATTGTCTTCAGTTGCTCTCACAGAGGGAGGGGTGACCGACTGTAGCTATCCCACAGTTCCTGCAGTCTCTGCAAACCATCTGAATTCTGGGTTGAGCTCCCAGTGCCTGATGGGTCAAAAACATTGTCACGGGTGGTTCTGGGTAAATGTCATCAGCCCCTCCCCCCCATGAAAGCAAAGGGAAAAAATCATTTCTCGCCTTTTTTCACCGTCACCGTATGTCTACTGGATGCTGCTGGCAGATGCGGTACTGCAGCGCTACACAGCAGCATCCCCTTGCCTTACCTTGCAAACGGTACAGTATTACTGGTAGCCGTCATTGTCGTCCTGTGGGTGCTCCTGGCTGGCCTCGGTGAGGTTGGCTGGGGGCGCCTGGACAAAAATGGGAATGACTTCAGGTCATTCTCTCTTTAAGTTTTGTGTAATGGAAATTCAGTCTGCCTGGAATATCATGTCAGCTGGAGGCTTCTGCCTCAGGCTGCTTTCCCAGTCGGCAGCACCGCGTGGTCACACCTGCCCCAGCCTACCACTTGCTCCCAAGGCTCATGAAGCCTGGACAGTAGCAAGGAGCAGTCCAAGTATAGGCCAAGCAAGTGCAGAATGGTGATTCACTCTACTTCCCTGTAAGCCAACCGCCCTCCCCTCCCACCTTTGATCTCTGCTTGCAGAAGCAATAAAGTCAGTGTTGTTTCAAATTCATGCATTCTTTATTACTTCATCACACAAATGGGGGGTAACTGCCAAGGTAGCCCGGGAGGGGTGGGGGAGGAGTGAAGCAATGGGTGGGGTTGTTGTAGGGGCATCCCCTAGAATGGCATGCAGCTCATCATTTCTGCAGGATGTCTGGGGCTCTGACCCGGAGAGGCCATTTGCCCCTCTGGTTCTTTAGTAGGCTTGCCTGATATTCCAGGCAGGACTGAATCTCCACTAGACAAAACTTAAAAGAAGAGAATGACCTGGGGACTCATTACCATTTTTGTCCAGGCACCCCCGACTGACCTCAATGAGACTGGCCAGGAGCACACGTCTGCCCAAGCACTCCTGACCGACCTCACCGAGGCTGGCCAGGAGTACCAATGACAGCAGCAGATGGTACAGTATGACTGGAAACAGTCTTTGCCAACTTGCAAATGCAAGGAGCTGCTGCTGTGTAGCACTGCAGTACCGTATCTGTCAGCAGCACCCAGGAGACGTATGGTGACAGTGAGCTGAGCAGGCTCCATGCTTGCCGTGGTATGTCATCTGCATGGGTAACCCAGGAAAAAAGGCAAGAAATGATTTTTTCCCCATTGCTTTCATGGCAGGGAGGCAGGGGGGCTGACGATATGTACTCAGAACCACCCATGAAAATGTTATTGGCCCATCAGGCATTGGGAGCGCAACCCAGAATTCCAATGGGGGGTGGAGACTGCGGGAACTGTGGGATAGCTACCACAGCGCAACACTCCAAAACTCGACACTAGCTTCGGTACTGTGGACACACACTGCCAACTTAATGCACTTAGGGGGGACACACGCAAAACACAGTATCAAATCGATTTCTAAAAAACTGACTTCTATTAAATCGAACTAATTTCGTAGTGTAGATATACCCAGAGTGTCACACCTAAATATAAGATGGAACAGATTGTTTAGCATAAGGAGTTAACACGTATTGCAAAAGACCAAGGTTTAGTGAGCAGTTAACACCTCTGCAGTCGTAGGACACAGGAGGATTAGTGGGTTAGGCATGGTTGTAATAAGCCATAAATCTAATGTCTTCATTGAGTCTATGATTTTCAGTGTCTAGCAAAGTTATGAATTTAAGCTCCCAGGCTCATCTTTTGAAGATGTTGTGCAAGTTTCCTTGGAGGACAAGGACTGAGAGGTCAGATATGGAGTGATGGTTTTGTGAAAACTGCCCACTGCTGCCTGTGTCTTTGTAAAATACAGGAAACGCTGATAGTACAAAGCTGGGTAACAAATAAAGCCTACAAAGGAACTGAATCTGGCAATGTTTGTATATTGATCCACAATCTGACTCTTTCCAAACAGAGATTTCTCTTAATCTGTCATGAGAAAAGAGGGGAATTAAACCCAAGCATATTTCTGAGGTCATTGTGTAGGAGGGGTCTCTCTGCTATCCATCTCCTCATTCTGGACTTCTGCCATCTTGCAGTACTGTACCTCCTTCAAGAATCACTGCTCTAAAAGTCATATTTTCAGTGGATTGAAGGTTGCTGCACTGACCAGCAAAAATGATCTGACAGGAATTGTGATGTCATTTTTCAGACTACCCCTTTGCGGTCAGTATTTTAGTGATTGTGGTAAAAATATGTTGGTCCCTAGTGTGTGTGGTACTTCTGTCTATCGCTCTGTCTGATCTACAGAATCTGTAATACTAGATATGAAACATCCATTCGTTACTGGCCATTCCACTTGTGGTCCAGGAATGAAACCAGAGTTCTTAAATTAAAAAGCAAACAAATCTTGCACTAATCATTTTATATTGGGAAACAATCACAAGAAGAATGAAAAAAACAAGAAGTTTATTGCAGACTATGGTAAATTTGCGCTTGACTATCTGAATGATAAATTACAGTACTTACCCCAGTAGCACGTTACTAGTCTCTCTCAATAATCTGATACTTATATTTAAATACTTGATTAGTAACCAAAAGGGGAAGTAGCTTTATTTTTTTCCTGATATAAATGCCAAATACAACAGCCATAAACAAACAAGTTGTTTCAAATAAATATGGGCGCAAATCATTTTGACAGTGTAACAAAATCTATATGCATCCAAACAACAAATTACAATACAGTAATTACTGTATAAAAGTCCTAACAATGCTGGTTATTGATAGTAGTATAATCTCTCCACAAGAAAGTAGGCTCAGTACAAAAATCTGCAAATAGCTTAAAAAATACAGTTAATTTATTGAGTGTATAGATAAATATAAATGTATCTGCAAAAAGAACAGGAGTACTTGTGGCACCTTAGAGACTAACAAATTTTTTTCAGCATAAGCTTTCGTGTGCTACAGCCCACTTCAACAGATGCATAGACTGGAACATACAGCAAGAAGATATTTATACATACAAAGAACATGAAAAGGTGGAAGTTGCCATACCAACTGTAAGAGTCCAATCAATTGAGATGAGCTATTATCAGCAGGAGAAAAAAAACTTTTGAAATGATAATTGAGATGGCCCATAGAAGATGTGAGGATACTTAAAATGAGGAAATAGATTCAATTGAATCTATCCTCACACCTTCTATGGGTCATCTCGATTATCACTTCAAAAGTTTTTTTTCTCCTGCTGCTGATAGCTCATCTCAATTGATAAGCCTCTTATAGTTGGTATGGCAACTTCCACCTTTTCATGTTCTCTGTATGTATAAATATCTTCTTGCTGTATGTTCCAGTCTATGCATCCAATGAAGTGGGCTGTAGCACACGAAAGCTTATGCTCAAATAAATTTGTTAGTCTCTAAGGTGCCACAAGTACTCCTGTTCTGTTTGCGGATACAGACTAACATGGCTGCTACTCTGAAACCTATAAATGTATCTGTGCACAGTAACTGGGATTGAAGCACTTATTCAAATTAGTATACAGAAAGCCCCTTTTTAAGCAGAAGAGTAAATGTTAATAGGCCTCAAATGATCTTGGTGAAAACTGAAATCCTGAAGCCATAATAAAAAGGCATTCTGTTACAGATGTATTTATAACTCGCTGAATTCTAAGAAACCCAATTTTTTAATTATGGCACAAATCTGGCAGATCTTACTGAAACCAATGGGAGTTTTGTAAGAGAGGATTTCAGGATCTACCTCATACATCTCAATGATACTTGTCTATCTTTTCAGTGTTTGATTTCCCCTTCCCCCTTTTTTTATCAGCAGCTTTGATTCTATATTGTTTTATATAGTTTTTTTTTAATTTAAAAAAAATCCCAAAACACTAGAGGCTTTAATCCCCAATAAAGATTTTAAATAAACTGAATTTGGATAACTGCTCAGTTACCGGTCCAGTACTCTAAGGTTGCCATGCTGGTTTTTACTGTATTGTTACAAAGTCCTCTGAGTAATTAGTAATTGTGTTGGGCTTGTTTAAAGTAATTACTACACTGCCTAACAGGTTCAGTATTTGGTTTGTAAAATAAATGAGTCCCAGATTGACTTCATAAAAGGAATAACAAGAAGATTTTGCATCAATGTTACCAAACGGCATTCCTATTTGTTAACATTCAAAAGCAGAAAAATAGCTTTAGTGATAAATCCCTAATTTCTGCTTTTATTATAACTTTTTTTTAATTACTTCTCTGCTTGTAGAAAACAGGCCCATTATAAATATTGAAGTGTGCTATTATTTACATGTGTTCCATTTTACTATAGAGTCATTTATTGCTGGTTCTCTGTACATGTAGAACATAGGGGACAAATTCTGCATTTGGCTGTGCATTACTCCCCTTGATCTCAGCGGGATTCGTATGCAGACACAAAGGCATATTTGGCCCTAGATTGTTGTTGCTACTTATCTACTTCTGAATTTGAGGTAAAAGCAAAAAATATCTGCCAGTTTAAATCTTTGATATATCTGGCATGAGTTATAACATGGGTCTCAAAAACACAAACATCATTACAGACATATAGCAAATCAATGGTGAACTTAGTGGGAGAAAGTTATAATACATTGGGTGCCTGTAAATAACTGTTTCAGGCCAAAAATGTTTGGTAACATTTGAAGGCCAGTATGCTTTCTGGCTAATTTAAACAGGAGAAAAGTAGGGTTTGGCTCTCAGGCTATGTCTACACTGCAATTAGATGCTCATGGCTGGCCCATGCCAGCTGATTTGGGCTTAAACAGCCCTTTCGCCTCAGCAAGCTGGGCATGGGCCATCTGTGAGTATCTAACTGCAGTGTAGACATACCCTGAGAGCGCTGAAAATGTCTTTAGATCATATAGCCCATTAGGATAAACCCATAAGGAATCAGTGGGTTAGTTTCTGACCTCAGTCACTTGTGCAAATCTAGAGTAACTCTTCTGAAGTCACTAGATTCATATCAGTGTAACTCCAGAGTAAAAGAGTCCAGATGGGTCCCTCTGTGATTCTATAGTAGAGAAAGAGGATGTTCTAGAAACAGCCTGATTCTGATCTGACACTGGTTTAACTCCACTGACTGCAATGGAATTCCTCCTGCTTTTTGCAGATGTGAGAGAGAGTCAGAATCTCTCAGAGCAAGAACAACTGACTAAGATTGTGGAGATGACAGAGCTTCTGTGGGCCAGCAGCTGCAGAGACACCTTTTGGGTGGATCAGGCCCTAACTGGATAAACACTGTAATGAAGCACCATTGATCCAGTCTTCTGCAGAACATGCTGATGTCATATTACCTTAACTAAAAAGACAGAGAAAATTAGAATTATACTTCCAAAAGTGAAGTTACTCATAAAACAGCATGTTTCTCAAGAGGCACAATGATTATGCATCAACTTAATATATACAACTTGCTCCCATAAAATGTTTGTATTTTCTTCTCATTGTTGCCACTTGTAATATGGTAACTGCCTAGTAAGCACTGAATTCTACATCACAATTCATAGCCTCAGTTCAAACAGAACCTTGTCTTCTGCATTTTGAATCTAACACTACCCCTCCTCTAGACACTGCAATGTTACCAACTCATGCATTTCCCACCATTGGATGTGCACTGACAAATACAATTTACTGTACAAATATAATCCATTATAAGCGTAAGAGGACACAACTATCCAGCGTTTGTAAAAATCAAGCTTCCTTCTGGACATTATCATATTCTTTGGTTTTATATAAACTTAAATAAGGAAAAAAAAAAAAAGAAGAAAAAACAAGTCAGGTTAAATAGCTGATCGTGAATTCCCAGCGAAGAATGTGTAATGTATCCTGGCATATGTGCCTGCTTATAACTCCGTTGTCACTAATCTATTTGTCTTTGGAAGAAATGTCAGTTAAATGCAAGGGATACAATTCATCACTGGAGTAACTTAACTGAAGCCAAAGGACTCTAACTGGGCTAAATCAGGCCAGAGGATTTTCACACTCTACAGACTAACAACAACAACAAGGAAGTTCTTCGTGAGAAATCATTCAGAGAGTGTCAGCATTGCACCTCCAAAGGAGACAAGAGTACAGTAATAAGAGACTTCCTTTTGTATTGCCGAGAGGGGCTCACTAGCACCTTTGGATAATTTCTTCTTTTTAATTGAAAGAAAACACAAAAACAGAACAAAAAAATCTCTCCTTTGCGATGCAGTTTCTTGCAATGCAGCTTAACGTTAGTGCATGATGTACGGACATCAGGATTGCCTACTGTGCAAAACAGGAGGTTTGGGTTGGATTCTTCCTTTATGTGTGAGAATGGTAGCAAGAGCTCAAATGGATAATTTTCAAGTACAGCTAGAGCCATACGATCTTTTAATTTCCAAGCATAATGGTGACCTTCTGCTAACAAGCAGCAGTTCAAGTTTATCTTTGAGGCACTCTTGAGACAGATTCAAATCCCATGGTCTTGGAATCAAACCTCAGAGCTGTCACTAGTGTAATTACGTGGTGGCATCATTGGCTCACTGCTCCCTGATCCCTTTGTGACTTCTTTCTTCTCTGAGCTCTGTTTATGCTTTAACAGCAAAATAATAATTGCAATTAAACCGATGGCAAGTAAAACGGCAGCAGCTCCACCAATGATCATGACTATCTTGACCTCTGGGTTCCTGTTATTCAGCTCCCTGGGGAGAATTCCATTGACTGTAACTTCTCTTTGTGGGATCTGTTTCTTGTTGGTGCGATCCAAAGCTATGTGCTGAATGTTAGTTCCTCTGCTGTTTTCTATGCCAATTTCTTTAGCAAGCTCTGGAGCTTCTTTGACCCCTCTCTTCTGACGTATCTGCATTGAAGTTCCTGGATTCCCACCGCTGACCAGAGAGTGATATTGGTACTCCACACTTCTTTTGCCAATACCTCGGTTGGCACTTTCTTTTGATCTCACAGTGTAGATTGTATGTATGTACCATTCTCTACCCAAAGACACCTAGAAAACACAACATTTTGTTCAACATTATCCACCTCGATGAAGTGGTTAAACACCAATACAAACTGAGAAGCAAATTGCAAGCTGTTTCATCATCTGATCCTGAAATGCCTTGACAGCACTCCTGAGGCCATGCTCAGAAAGAATATGCCAGATGCCAAGCATCCCAGCAGGAATTGGCAATCATGCTATCCGCTACACACAGGGTGTGGATCCCAAGTCCCTCCGTAGCCAGCCTCCATTGCTGCCTGGTGCAGATGAAGGAGCATGAGCCATCTCCTCCCTGGCCTGTTTTGGTGATTTAGTGTCATTGGCCTCACAGAGACCTTTTGCAAGGACTACAGTTATGGCTGTACTCCAAAAGTGAAAGACTCATTGCACATTCTGCCCACTATGCATGCCTAACCAGAGGTGAGCCACAATTTGGCTTTGAATTTGTACCAGCTCATCAAAAAGAGGACATGCAATGAATAGGCCATTTCATGTTCACAGCGTTGTTGTAGTCATGTCGGTCCCAGGATATTAGAGAGACAAGGTGGGTGAACTTTTATTGAACCAACTTCTGTTGGTGAAAGAGACAAGTCTTTTCAAACCTGAACAAGAGCTCTCTGTAGTTCGAAAACTCGTCTCTTTCACCAACAGAAGTTGGTCCAATAAAAAAGACACTACCTCACCCACCTTGGCTCTTTAGAGCATTTCATGGTTAGTCCATATTTAGTTTTAATAAACTGTGTTTGCTGCCTGACACCCATCTCAACATTACCTTCCTACAATTTACTTTTATCCCCAAATTGCCTTCTGTACAGCTAGCTACCACTGGTTCTTGCCATTCTCATTGCGTTGTCGGCCTAAGAGGGAAGAACAAATGACTAGATTATTACTGGAAACAGAACCCTCAAATAGCAAATGGTATTTTATGATCTCTATATGCCAGATTGTGAAACCCTGATTTACATGGGTGAGCAGTTACTCAGTCAAACAATCCCACTGGTTTTAATGGGATTCCACATGTGCTTAAAATGTTCAACAATCAGAGTAAGGGCTCCCTACTGTTTCTTCTACTTACTTATTTTGACCTTCGCATATGTTTTTGCAAAAGTTAAAGGGGCAAAGTAAAATTTCTCTGGCTGCATAAATGAAGAGGCTGAGCATGAGTGAAAGATAGGGCATCGAGGAAGTAGTTGGATCCCTTACCTGCTCACTTCTAGACGTTCTAGGGGTCTTCTGCTTTGGATGGTGTAGAATGGTAGTACAGAAAGTGATACTGTTTTGGTAACTTTAGTTAGCTGGACTTTGCTGAAATGTACTTTCAACCTTAACTCAGTAAGCATTTGTTTGATTTTGCTAGGTTTTTTTTTTTTTTTTTTTAAACTGTCCATGAAAATGTTTATGTTGGGTTGGTGTATAAAGTCCAGAGGAGAAGAGCCCTGGCTCTGAAAGGTCTTATGAGGTGCATTTAAGGCCTGATCCAACTCCGGTTGAAGTCAGTGGGAATCTTTCCATTGACTTAAATGGGAGTTGCATCAAGCCCTTAAAGTATACTGGGATAAGAGTTCCCCTGCCCTGTATGCCTCTTCCAAGTTCCCCCACCTCATCTCTCCGGAGACTTCAATTCCAAGAGCAGTTAGCACAGCTTCAGGCCAGTCCTAGTCCACTGTTCTCCTCATCATCACTCATCCTGAACTTTTCCTCTCTAGATTTCCCCCACCTCCACCTCTCCCTCCCAATCCGGGACTGGAGTCAAAAGCAGGTCACTTTATCATCATTTACAAATAATTTTCAACTTTGCAGTGTACGTACGTACAACAGCTTGGTACATGAGTGACCTGGGCTGTAGCCTCAAGAAACTGGAAAGGGCAAAAAACAAAGGGAAATACCAAAAAAATTAGGCAGAGAGCTACAGGGGATTGGTTCAATCTCCATGAATATTCTGGGCCCTGCTTTCACTTATACTGGTTTACACCTATGCAAATTCACTGACTTCAATGGTGTTGGTGTCCTTATTGCAGTTTACACATCCTCAAGTTCATTATTCTTATAATCAAGTATTTCCTGATATGATGCCTGACTCTATTTTAGATTCTTAGCACAGTATTCTTGAGGCTGACCTACAGATTGCTCACCTGAAACAGTGGTGTTGAGTCTACTTTAAATCCATCCGAGCCAGGTTGCTTGACTAAAGGAATTGCCTCAGGATCATCTATTGCTAGTCTTGCATTAAAAAGCACATTTCCAAAGCTTGTGGCTTGTGTCTCTGGTTGAGCTTTGTCCTAAATGGTGAAAGGGAAAAATAATTCTGTTTGTGCCCTGTACATTTGCACATTCATTTCCTCAAAGAAAGAAGTTTTTATATTCACATGGAAATGCAATTTTCCCAAGAACATAATCAACACGTACTATTTTATGTAATCTGGTGCATTCCTAAGGAAAAAAAGTGCTCTTCAGCAATATCGTGATTACATCTGTCTAGCACTAATTTCATTACTGCCTGAGGATTTTTGCCATAGAAATAAAATGGAGGGAAATTCTATAGTTTTTTTTTTTTTTTAAAGAAAAAATCCTTTCACACCTTCTTTACAGATTATTATAAAGACAGGCAGAAACCCATTCCTCCCCCATTTCACAGATTACCTTTAAATTGTAAATAGGTGAGGGCTCTAAGACACTAACATCAAAAGCTTGAACGACTCTCTCCTACAAAGAGGCCTCCCACCTCAATGCCTAACTCCTCCCCCTGAAACTTGAGTCCTTGGCCATCACATAGAATCTTCTGCCAGCTTAAACCACCTCACTGACTCCCTTAAGGAAAAGGAGCAGATGTCTGGCAAGGACTAATTTTCCTTTTATTTAGACTAGTGGTATAATTTTCAAAAGCACCAAAGTAGACTTAGGAGTCTAAGTCTCATTTAAAGTAAATGGGACGTAGGCTTCTTAAGAGTCTAAGTCACTTCTGAAAATGAGACTTAGATGCTTTAGAAAATTTTATCCTAGGTCTCAAGATGATCAGACGATTACTCTACATTGGACAACCCTGGACAGCTCCTGGAAGCAGCCCCTCCAGATCTATCCAATCAACCTTCCTCTGCTGCTCCAGTTCTGGACCGTGGCAGGAGGCATACTTTAGAGAGAGGTAGGGGACATCAGATTTAAGCGTATTCCCTTCACTTCACCCTCCCTTCCACAGGAGATTTTCGTGCCATGGTACAAGGGGCTCAGTTTCCAAGGAAACCCAGGGACCCAAAATGATTCAATATTTGATTCAACCCTTCTAGGTTGTCTCACCCACTGACTGACCCACCACGATGACTCAACCCCCTGCTGACAAACATGAGGGAAATGTCCCCTCAGTGAATCTCACTGCACTCCTAAACTTGCAGACACGAGGATCAAATTCTAGATAGAATGCTTATAAAGGGTTAGGTACCCCTTTTCAGGGGATCTCTTTCTTCAGAGGCAAGTACTGGGGTACTGTGCAACATGAAAAGGAGATAGCAAGTTCTGCCTTCAAGATTCTGATCACTATTTCCTACAGAACAGCGTCTAAGCACTGTAAAATGAAGGTGAGGAAGATTATGAGAGCTTCTCACTTATTCTGTTGGACAGACGCAATTTGAAGAGACATTTTTACACTATGTAATCTCTAGGAAAATCATTGTAAATAGAAAAGAAACATAGTCAAAGCTGGGGGAGAAATGTAATGAAAAAAGCTGCTATTGTAGGGTCCTTTTAAAGGATGCTGGAATGAAAAGAGCAGTCTCAGCTATGAGGTAGACTCCTCTCCTTCTCTAAACGTCCCAAGAGGTCTATCTGGAAGCCAGAACTACTGCTTGATTACTATTCCCAGGACAGAGTAGGTAATGCAAATAGCAGGTGTTGACAAATCCAAAAGGACTGAGGGAAAACTGTGCCTGAGAAATCAGAGACATGGCAGAGATGGCATCATATCTGTACACACAGGACACCTCCACCAATTCAGGAATGAATGGACAGTAATGACAATGGATACAGGGAATCAAATCAAAAAACAGGGTAACAGTTCTACCTGCCCCAACAGACACCCCAGGCATCTGATTTGTTTCTTACACTTTATCAACATTTGTACACTCATCATATCAATAAAATCTCATTCAACTGAATGCCCTCACTATTCCCATTTAATAAGCAAAATTACCTGTTCCTGAAAATTAAAGTTATTCTGTTGTTGTTACTTCTGTTGTGGGTTTTCCTGTTTTGAATCGTACAGTATATGTAGGCCTGACAGATTTTGATGAGTTTTTAAAATAATGTTGATGGAAAATATCAATGTTTATTTTAAAGCATTTTTTCTATTTTTATTGATTTAAATTTTCACAGTTGTGGGACAATATGGGCATCAGAAAATAATCATTTAATGACAGTAGATATTGAGACTCAAAAAGTTAAAGCTTTAAACCCAAATTGTCAACATCACATGTCAAAATACATAAAGCAAATATCCTTAAATCAAACTCTAATAAGTTCTCAAGCAGCATTTCACTTATTTTGCCTATCTAGAAACTTTAATTATCATCAATGGAAATATTTTTGTGGTTTGTATATGTACAGTGAAATCAATGTTCCTCAACTTTTACTGATAAAAATCTAACCCTTCCAAGCCTAAATATATGAGACTATACAAGCAACTTGTCATACTGTTATCTTGATAAGTCAAACTGTAAAATATGCCACAACTGCTGAGACTCCCTGGTGGGATTAACCAAGTTGTAACCAGCACACAGAAGGTCCTGGATAACAATATTATGCCCTAACCAAGCTGCACTAGACTAGAATTGAAGTAAAAAACTTGATGGAAGAACATAAGAATGGCCATACTGGGTCAGACCAAGGGCCCATCCAGTCCAGCATCCTGGCTGCCGACAGTGGCCAATGCCAGGTGACCCAGAGGGAGTGAACCTAACAGGCAATGATCAAGTGATCTCTCTCCAGCTATCCATCTCCACCCTCTGACAAACAGAGGCTAGGGACACCATTCCTTACCCATCCTGGCTAATAGTCATTAATGGACTTAAACTCCATGAATTTATCTAGTTCTCTTTTAAACCTTGTTATAGTCCTGTTATAGAACCTATCCTTGCAACAAAGCCCGATGCCAACTCTGTCCACACATCTATTCAAGTGACACCATCATAGGACCTAATCACATCAGCCACGCCATCAGGGGCTCATTCACCTGCACATCTTACAATGTGATATATACCATCATGTGCCAGCAATGTCCCTCTGCCATGTACGTTGGCCAAACTGGACAGTCTCTACGCAAAAGAATAAATGGATACAAATCTGACATCAGGAACCATAACATTCAAAAACCAGTAGGGGAACACGTCAACCTCTCTGGTCACTCAGTAACAGACTTAAAGGTGGCCATTTTGCAACACAAAAGCTTCAAAAACAGACTCCAATGAGAAATTGCTTAACTTGAATTAATATGCAATCTAGATACCATTAATTTAGGCTTGAATAGAGACTGCGAACGGCTGAGTCATCACACAGACTGAATCTATTTCCTCATGTTAAGTATCCTCACACTTCTTGTCAACTGTCTGAAATGGGCCATCTTGATTATCACTACCGAAGTTTTTTTTCTCCTACTGATAATTGCTCATCTTAATTAATTAGCCTCTTAGAGTTGATATGGCTACTTCCACCTTTTCATGTTCTGTATGTATATATATCTTCTTACTATTCCATTCTATGCACCTGAAGAAGTGGGCTGTAGCCCACGAAAGCTTATGCTCAAATAAATTTGTTAGTCTCTAAGGTGTCACAAGTACTCCTGTCCTTTTTTTAGTTTTATGAGAACTTGTTAACATTCTTCACAGTCTGCTTTGGCCTTAACTATATTGATCAGTTTAGTATCATCTGCAAATTTTGCCACTTCACTGTTTACCCCTTTCTCCACATCATTTATGAATAAGATTGGTCCTAGGATTGATCCTTGGGGAACACCACTAGTTACCACTCTCCATTCTGAAAATTTACCATTTATTCCTACTCTTTGTTCCCTGTCCTTTAACCAGTTCTCAATCTATGAAAGGATCTTCCCTCCTATCTCATGACAACTTAATTTACATAAGAGCCTTTGGTGAGGCATCCTGTCAAAGGCTTTCTGGAAATCTAAGTACACTATGTCCACTGGATCCCCCTTGTCCACATTTGTCCACAAGTCCTTCAAAGAACTCTAATAGATTAGTAAAACATGATTTCCCTTTACAGAAACCATGTTGACTTTTGCCCAACAATTTATGTTCTTCCATGTGTCTGACAATTTTATCCTTTGCTATTGTTTCAACTAATTTGCCCGGTACTGACATTAGACTTACTGGTCTGTAATTGCCAGGATCATCTCTAGAGCCCTTTTTAAATATTGGCATTACATTAGCTGTCTTCCAGTCATTGGATACAGAAGATGATTGAAAGGACAGGTTAAAAACCACAGTTAATAGTTCCGCAATTTCACATTTGAGTTCTTTCAGAATTCTTGGGTGAATGCCATCTGGTCCTAGTGACTTGTTACAGTTAAGTTTATAATTAATTCCAGAACCTCCGCTAATGACACTTCAATCTGTGACAATTCCTCAGATTTGTCACCTACAAAGGATGGCTGAGGTTTGGGAACCTCCCTAACATCCTCTGGTAGGTGTGTTCTTAAGAGACCCTTGCCCTGCAGCAGGCTCAAAACAACAAATTGCGTTGAAAATCTGAAAAAAAAATTACATATGCTTTTGATTAAATGCAGAACACTTACCACAATCTTAAATCTATATAAGAGGGATGGAGAATCAGCTAGACAGCCATATTCTGTATTTGGTGGACTATACTTGGGTACATATCCATCTGCTCCAGTGCACAGGAAAACCTTCTCAATGCTACAGTAAAAGGAATCACCGAGGTTCTGTACTGGATCCACCATCACACGACCATATATAATATCACCTGAAAACAATCATTGTTTCAAACACAATGTATCATTCTGTAAAGCAAGTATCCAAGTACGTCAGATGAGCTTATGGTGGTCAGACACATGTACTGTGAAACAGCAGATTATAAGAAACAATCACACTCCTTTTAACAAACTGGCCTCAATTCTGAGCTGTGCTCCAGTTCCTCTACATTGCTCTAGCAACATAAATGGACTGGAACCCAGGTGGACTCTCGCTCGCAGGAATCTCGCTGGCAGTAGGAAATGGGTTGCATTCCAGCTGGAGTAGTCCTACAATACCTTCCTGCAGAGCTCCCAGCTTAGGGGTTTGCCTGAGGGGCAGGAAGAGGCATGGCTAGAATGCATGGTGCTCCATATATTTTGGGCCAGCAGAGTAGCCCATAAGTGGCCACACAAGGCTGCTATAACTGAAAGCAGCCACTAAGGCTGCTCAAAAATTGAGTTGGGTGCTGCTGGACTCATAATTCACAAGGAGCAAAGGTATATAAAGCCACTGCTGTCCTCTCCAAATCCCATCTTGGACTGCAGCCTTTTGTCTTCTAACAATGTGTCTGGATTAGCAAGATACCTTCTATGTCAGCAGGACCTTGGCCACAGGCCATCAGAACTTGCTAATATTTAGTTAGATGGGCAGCACTTGACACAGTGAAAATGACATCTACTCTATGGGAAATCATTCCTCTATTATTTCCAGAGTGGGCTCTTAACACTTGATTAAATCTGTTCACATTTAACTTTGCCAAAACCGAAGACGGACGTATGGAGTTTTTAAGACTTTCTGCTGCCTGCCAAAATGTAAGGCAGGTTTTGCTTGCTAAACCCACAAAAGACTTGTGGGTTGTCAAAAATATGCAACAAAAGAGCACTGCCAGTATCAGACCATGGCAGTCCATGTCCAAGAGTCAAACAAACATCAGAGTGAATAGGACACTGTGAATTTGTCTTCAGAGAGATATGTGGCTTGTTATTTACTATGTGTATTACAGAAGCACCTAAAGGTTTTGACAGAGACTAAAGTCCCATTATGCCAGGCACCGTACCACCACATAGTAAGAGATAGTCCTTACCCTGAACAGCTTACATTCTAAATAGCCAAGATAGACACAGGCTGGGTGATTTGCCAAGGGCACACAACAAATCAGTGGCAGAGACATGGATAGAACCCTGGTCTCCTGAGTCCCAGTCCAGAACTCTATTTGCTAGATCTGGCTGTCCCTCCTTGGGGTGTGAGCTTAGACCTTCAAAGCAAGAATTCCTGAAATCTAATCTCAGTTTGAACTTTGATTTCCATGGAGAGGACAAATCAATTAATCTGCCTTGTTTTTCCCATCTGTACAAAGAGGACTATTAGTACTTACTCACTTACATGCCAGATATTGGCAACCCATGCACTATCTTCGAGGGACCATATTATATTAACTTTATGTATCACTTTGGGCCAGGACTGTATGCAGTGCAATGGGGGAGGGTTACCTCAGCTCCTCCAGGAATCAAAAACAGTGGGCGGTCATTAAAGTGAATCACTTAGGTTGTAAACACCTCTAGAGAGGTACCATTCCCTGGAGAGGCTTGCATATACTGTTTCAAACTGAGTTTTCTAGAGACCAACAGACAAAGAAAAAGCTTCTGGCATAAAAAGGCTGAATTTAGATTGACTTGGGGCTTTGTCTTTCTGATCCAGCAATTGGACAGGACCTTCTGTCCAAGGGGGGTCCCAACCCATGAGGAAGGGTTGGAAAGAATTTAGCCTTCTATGGCCCCACAAGACTGACTGGTGACTCCTGGTATACTTAGTGCGTGTTCATGGTTTTTATACCGTTTCTCTGTAATGCTTTTGCCCAGAGATAGGTGATGACTGGAGACAAGACACCTGTCTGGGCACTCCTGAAGAGGATCACAGGGGTGGGAGGAATACAGGGGCAGTTACCCTTACCTTTTAGGGATGTTGTTAGAGGATCAGCAATGTTTGTAAAGTACTTAGAATGTGAAAACCACTATTATTATTATTGCTACCCTGAGAAGTGAGTAATGAGCTGAACAGGTCTAACCCTGAATGGCGACCAGCAACATAACCAGTTCCTATTTAGGCCTGGCAAAAGCAGAAAGACATGTGGTGGTAGTTTGTTCTGATTGAAAGAAAATGCTGATAGAGTGGAACACAGTAAAGGATGTCACATAAACTAGCCATCGTTTGTGTATTTTACCTTCTGTGAAAGCAACATCGCTCTCCTGTCCAAATCCCATCGAGCCATCAGATAACCAGAGAGTCTTCTTAGAGAGGAGAAACATCTGGGTATTCAGGCTGAACTCAGCAGCCACTGGGTCGCTGACCTAAAATACAGTATAAAACTCTTCAACATGCGGTCACTAATCTGGTCTGTGTATTCACCTATATCGATATATTTACTATGAAAAGGCACTTAAGAACATAAGAACGGCCGTACCGGGTCAGACCAAAGGTCCATCTAGCCCAGTATCTGTCTACCGACAGTGGCCAATGCCAGGTGCCCCAGAGGGAGTGAAGCTAACAGGCAATGATCAAGTGATCTCTCTCCTGCCATCCATCTCCATCCTCTGATGAACAGAGGCTAGGGACACCATTCTTTACCCTTCCTGGCTAATAGCCATTTATGGACTTAGCCACTATGAATTTATCCAATTCTCTTTTAAATATTGTTATAGTCCCAGCCTTCACAACCTCCTCAGGTAAGGAGTTCCACAAGCTGACTGTGCGCTGTGTGAAGAACAACTTCCTTTTATTTGTTTTAAACCTGTTACCTATTAATTTCATTTGGTGATCCCTAATTCTTGTATTATGGGAATAAGTAAATAACTTTTCCTTATCCACTTTCTCAACATCACTCATGATTTTATATACCTCTATCATATCACCCCTTAGTCTCCTCTTTTCCAAGCTGAAGAGGCCTAGCCTCTTCAATCTTTCCTCATATGGGACCCTCTCCAAACCTCTAATCATTTTAGTTGCCCTTTTCTGAACCTTTTCTAGTGCTAGAATATCTTCTTTGAGGTGAGGAGACCACATCTGTACACAGTATTCGAGATGTGGGTGTACCATGGATTTATATAAGGGCAATAATATATTCTCAGTGTTATTCTCTATCCCCTTTTTAATGATTCCTAACATCTTGTTTGCTTTTTTGACCGCCTCTGCACACTGCGTGGACATCTTCAGAGAACTATCCACGATGACGCCAAGATCTTTTATTCATTTATTTACACTATCCATTTCTTAATTAATATTAACATCAGTGTCTACTAGGTTTGCCTTTATATACTGGATACAAAGCAATTTTAATTATGCATATTACAGTAATACCCACGGTCAGTTCAATCACTATTGGGGCCCCATGAGGCTGTGTACTCTACAAACACAAAACAGAAGACATTCCCAGAGCTTACAATCTAAATATGGTCAAGACGTGACAGGTGGCATAGAATACAATGGAGGGAAGTGGCAGAAGACCAGAGCAACAGTAATAGGAGAACAAAGATACATATATTAGCTAAGAATACAGTTTGGAAGTTGCACACATTTTGTTTTTAAAAAGATAAATAGAAAAGCAGATATTAAAGAATCACTAATAAAAGAGAGAATTCTGTTTTTTCCCCAAACAGTAAATGAACAATTTTCTAACGTGCTCTTGTGTGAGGCTGATGGGGTGAGTCATAAAAATACTATTAGAAACTATCACTAGAAGTTATGCAGCTGACCTACTCATTTCTCTTGAAATCACTTTTCCACAGACCAGACTCCAAAATATCAAAGCAGCAGGATTTGGCAACTGAAAATGTACAACTGAGGCTCTCCTTATAGACCAATCGCTACTCTCCATGGAGATGAAACCTAACAACACTGTTTACAGAAGACATTCCTTTCCGATTTGTTTGGAATTTTTCAGTTTTAATGCATGGATTCAGGCTATAGGATCTAAAGTCCTAGAGGTTCAAAATTCAAATGCCTCACTCACATAGCTGGGTTCCAGCTTATTTTCACAAGCATGTGAAAGAAAAACAAGAGTGGCTGAATCAAACTTTTCTTTTAGAGAGAGTAAATGTCTAATGAATAAGAAACTGGAAATGTATTTTCAGCTAGTAGCACTGGAATTTAGCCATGCAATTTACAGTAGCATTAATGGGAACTGTAAAACTGAATCTTATATAAGATATAGTTATGCAGTTCCCATTAACACTATGTATAGCTGTGAATATACCCCTGACACATTCTCTTTTAAATCTATTTTTTTGCAATTTCACATGAATGTCTCACTCTCACAGACTGATTGACTTGTGGCTGTTACAGCAGTAGTTTAAGTATACAATTATTTTCATGATGGAAACACTTTAAGAAAAGGTTCTCAATAACATAACATGTAAAGACTATTTGAGGTGAGAGGAGTATCACCTTACTTGCTTTTAATCTTTGACATTCACACCAATAATTAACTATCATCACTGCAGCTGGCCAGATTTTTGTATGGATGAAGAACATTGTAGGAATTCACTAAAGGGCACATCGGTGGGACCAGAGGACCTCCTGCAGCAAAGCCGCTGTGATCTCTGCTGCACAAAGAAGGGGCAGGATCTGGGGAGGTCATGCATGGGTTGTACACCCCAGTGCAGCATGGATCCCAATTCCTCCCTATAGGAGGTGTGCAGAAGGCTTGGAAAAAGAAGCACGGGGATGGCAAAAAAGGGAGAAATATCCTGCTTTGTGCAAACAATCCTTTCCTGACTGGGGTAGTAAGGTGCTGTTTACAAGGGTACTAGGATTCTTTCTTCTTGGTCCCCAAGATACTGAGGCTGGCTTTGGGTAGTAGAGTTGCCACTAGCCATGTGTCTTGTAGAAATACCACGAGGACAGTGCTTTCCCAGGGAGAGAAAAAAAGGACACAAAAAGCCTCAACAAGGAAATGTAAAAACAACGTATGAGAATGAGAGACACCCAGAAAATAAGCACCCTTCCCACTTACTTGATACTGGCTTTTAAAAAGAGACCCTCATTCATTCATGGTGTAAACAATTCCCAAGAGGGACAACATACAAATATCCATCATATCATTCTATTTAAAAAATAAAAACTTGAAAAAAAAAACCAGGCAAGGTTATGTTGTCCAGTAGATAGGGCACTAGACGGGGAGTCAGGAGAGACAGGTTCTATTACCATTGTTACCTTTGATTCACTTGGATCTTGAGACAAGTGACTTAGGGATTGCCTACATGTGTGAACTGTAGAGTACTCTCACATGTTGTGCTCTAACTGCCCCATGGAGACCCTGTTGGTGCGAACTCAAAAGTATCTAGTTCATGTTGATGTAGTCTTGTTTCAAACAGGACTTCCTTAACACACACTAGGTACAGGGTCTAATGGGGCAGAAAGAGCACAACATGTGAGAGCACTCTACAATTTACACTACCGTAGATCAGACTGCACTGCCATGTACTCAAACCCTGAGGCCCAGTTGTGATACAGGTATTCATTGACTTCAGTGGGACTATTCTTGGAACAAGGTGCTATTACAATCTGGCCCTTCACCTTTTGTTTCTCCATCTGTAAAACGTGGATAATAATGTTCACTCACCTTTGCAGAGCACTTAAAAACCTTAGGAATCAGTGCTAAGTTTTACCTGTCTATGTATCTGTGTTCCTATACTGGTGCCTATTATGATGATGATACAGTTTTGGGATCTCAGTCCAGTCTCCAGTGGATAGTTATACACCACAAAAGCCAGGACCAAAATTGGCAACAACTGACACTCTATTAGCTGTCACAGCAGAATGGCCAAAGATCACCTGGGTCTCGAGGCTAAGGGCTGGTCTTCACTACCGCGGAGACTCATGCTGCTGCAATCGATGTAGGAGGTGTTGATTTAGTGGGTCTAGTGAAGAGCATTCTCTGGTCGACTCCGGTACTCTAGCTCTCCAAAAAGAGTAAGGGAAGTCGACCGGAGAGCGTCTCCCATCGTCGCAGTGTAGTGAAGAAACTGGAATAAGTCGACCTCAGCTACGTTGACTCCAGCTACATTATTCACATAACTGGAGTAGCGTAATTTAGGTCAACTTACCCCTGTAGCGAAGACAAGCCCTGTGACACACTCTCACTCCTTCAGTAGTCTCCTCCAGGTCAAGGCTGAGTCACCCTGGTGGGAGTAGCGTGAGTAATTTGCACTGTCGTTGCCCATTGTGTGCCTGTTCTGTGGATAAGGAAAGGACTCTAGCCTCCAGGACTGTCAATCCAGCATCCTTCGTGACTATGAAAGACATTTTTAGAATTGAAGTAAAAACCATGCAAAAATTTTCTTGATGGTACCTGTTGGAATCGGATATCAAGGTCAAATGTGATTGGCTCTCTCGGATTACAGATCACTGGTATACCGTACTCCTGGTGAGGTACCGTGGTACAAGCTATCAGCTTCACAGTGTATGTTCCAGAATAGTCTCGTACCTGTTAAAAGCAAAGGAGAGACATGGCACTTCCACTAAAATATTTCAGAACTGGGACAGAGCAAACCAAGGAAGGGAAAGCTGAGATTTTACCGCAAAATCTGAAACAAAGCTCCACTGCTGTATTGGTTGGTTGTACGTTGGTTCACTCCGCACGAGGCTGAGGCTAAATGTCAAGCCTGGGTGATCAGCTGACATAACCATGGAGCTCAGAGAAGAGGCTAGAAAGATGTCAGACAAGTTTGTCAGTTTAAATGTCTAGCCGCAGAGTCTCAGAACCTGAAAAGCATTCCCAGCGATTCATAAGCCACAATATGGCGGCTGATGCTAATACATTTACAGTGCATTGGTTTTATTAACTGAAACAAACAAAATCAATTATAGTCAACACAGCTGAGCCTGCTTGACTCTTGTTCAAATATCTGTTAAACAATCTCTTATGGGGCTATGCAACCAAAGCTGTATAAAGATTAAATTTAACAGAAAGGCAAAACAGGGTGAGTGAAATGGTAAAGATCTATAATGCTTTCTATTTTTAACCTGGAATGCCAACCCAGAGAATGTAAAACAATTTCTACTGCATTGTAACTCTTTCAGCTCTGCCCTGGATGTAAAATGCAGTATGTATTTTAAAAGTAAAGAAAGAGTGGAATTGCTATAAAGGAGCTTTTTTGGTTAATAAAACTTGGATAAACTAAAATAATTTCATTAATGTTGCTTTTTTTCTTCAACACACTATTGTATATGATCTTGTTTGGAGGGTTTAATTTATTCAGATATTCTTGTTCACCTTCGGTATTCATGTCCAGAAGTACCCTTAGGCCCCAATCCTGCAATTTATCTGTGCAGTTGGAACCATACACCTGCATGCAGTCTAACTGAAGTGAATGGGGCTACAATGGGGCACAAGCGTCAACCTGTATGGATTAGATTGCAGGATCAAGGCCTCAGATATGATTAAATGCCACTGAACATTTTATTAATAGCAAAATATGGTTCACACACTCTTTTCTACCAGATCCTCATCTGGTATAAGTCAACATAGCTCTGCTCAAATAAATGGAGCTACTCCAATTTACACCAGCTGTGGATGTGCCATGATGTATTTGAAATTCGTTACACATTATGAATTTATGAGCGTAGAGCAATTGTCTTCAACCTGTGGTCTGTGGACCCCTAGGGGTCCAGAGACAATGTTTAAGTTTTCCAAAGGGGTCAGCACTTCCATTCAAAATTTTTAGGGGTTCGCAAATGAATAAAAGTTTGCAAACCACTGGCATAGAATAAAGCCCCTGCTGCTGGGCACAGCACATTAAAAAGATCCAGATTTTAATAGTAGGAATAAGATAATAAACAATACAGAATTCACAGCTATGAGATATTATTAGACCTCAGAACTGACTTACCAGAATGAGACATCACAAATAAACCATGAAATTGGGCTTCAGTCTTGAAGTTGACAACCAAACGCCCTTCTTCACTGATGCGCATACTGGTTGGGTAGAGAGAACCTGCCAGCAGATGCCAAGTAGCACCGATTATTCAGCATGCAAATGGCTAATAAATGAGTCATGGTTTGATAAAACACTGGCACCCTTTTATTTCACATTGCCAAGTCAGTCAACAATTTGACAGGGAGTCTACTGACAGCCTTTGGATTTACCCATGGTGACTGTCAAGTAAGATTTTACGTGAAGGGCCCATACTTTGTGTGGTACTACAGTCTTCCAAAGTATAAAACATGCCTCCCTGGAACAACAAGGATTTTGGCTTGGTACCCACACTCAAACATTCATCTAGACAGAGAGTTTAATGCATGTGTCTTCCCTGAGGTTAAAACTGCTTCCAGCTATGCAATATTTCATAGCCAGCAGAATAATGAATTCATATTACTTAAAAGTTTTATAATCCATGACAATGGTGCGACAATGGAATAGAAAAACACAACACATCCTAAATTTCAGTCAACATGCAAGAAAATGGAATTTTATGTTTTTCATAAGTGATTGATAAATACCTTGATATTTCTCCTTCAATGCAACAACATATCTGAAGTCAAGTTTACAGAATTTCCAAATCAGAGAGCCTTTCTAGAATACTGAACAGAACGGCTGACCAATGGCAGTTTATTTGCAATTAATTATTAAACATATATACCACAAAGCAATATTTTCATATACAATTGCTTCAAAAATTATCCTGCTGCGTGCAACCTAAGGCTTCAGCAACAGAGCAAGAGTAAAAATCAATGAAGTCTGAACACATACCTTGGAGCTCTGCTTCAGGTGGGCTGCCAATTCCATCCTTCCACAAGATGGCAGTGTCATACACAAAAGTCAGCCGAAGTTCAGACTGTAGGTCAAAATGCTGCCAGCCACCTACACCCACAGGTGAATGGAAAACATAGGAGACATACAAGGGGACTCGCAAGGTCACGTAGGACTGCACTAGGTTGAGGACCTATAAAGACCAAAATCAGTTAGTTCGGTACATGGTAATGAAATATAGTGCAGTACAGACAACTCTAATGCATAAGCAAAAAATACAGAAGATACAGATTACTCTAAACATTCTGAATGAGATGAGTACGCTCTCTTCCAAATTATACATGATGGATAAAGCACTGAATTTCAATGGCTTGCATGTGGACACATTTTCTCAAGGGCCCTGTCTGTATTTGAAGCAGAATATGAATTCTGACACTAAGGAACTAATTTTTGATCCGTCATTCTTGTTCAGTCTTTGTAAATAGCCAACTAACAATGGCTAGATAGAGAACCAGTTGGGGATAGCCGGTTAACAAAACAAAACAAATCTTTGCTTGTACATTTTATCCTTCTCCCTCAACCTTCACCTAGTGCCCATCCTCTGAGATGTCAAATCCTGTAACAACCTCTGCATGGTAGGACCCTGCATTTGCATGGAGCTCAATGCCAGATTGAAGCGTTAGATTACATTCTCTTCATGGCTTGAACTGTGGCTTCTATGTGTAGACAGTGGGTGTCATATTGCATGCATTCCCATAGATAAATACTAATAGTGCATCGAAGGATCAAGTTAGAATACTTTCAATTGAAAAGAATTAGAAAATTAAATCTGATTTTAAAAAAGAATATTTTTGGTTTATATCATATAAATACTTATACTCTATTTAAATATTTTCAGCCAGAAAAGGTATGTTTTACAAAGTAAGGAAGAACAAGGTTAGAAAATCACTATCTATTATATACAGTAGAGTTATTATCAGACTTCTATGCCCTTTTTAGTCTCTGAACAGATTTTTTATATCTATTTAATTTAATATTCATTTTTTTGTGAAATAATACTGCCATTACAGCTCTATTATTAGAGATAGGGCCAGCCAGAGATTGTAACTGTGGAGGAACTTTTACAATACCATGGGTTGCATTGGAGGGGAAAGGGTAAGAGGGTATGGGAGAAGGATGGAAAGATTTCAGTTTCATTGGGAGAGGGGGACTTAACTGCCATTTGTATCTTTGAATATGTCCCCCAGATTAATACCTTACAGAGTTTTAAAAGTGTTTTGCAAAACCTCTGGCACTGTTTTAAAACTTTACAAATTGTGTGAAATCCAAACCCCCTCTGGTTTCACCCAGCTCCATTTATTGGGTCTCTCTCACTACTGTTTTATGTTTTCCTATCCCAGGCAAAAGCACAGTAATACATAAAACCATAAGTACAGCAATATTACTTTTTTGTAGCACTTCACATTCTGAACTAAGTAAGTACTTGGTAACAGAAAACGTTGGCAGTTGTTAATGTGCTTCTACATGAAAAATCATTTAGCTTGTGCAACGTGCAGTCAAACAGACCTCCTTCTTTTCATTGCATCTGCTTGTGGAGTGATCTTCTAAAGCATACTGGCATTTAAACTCTAGATCATCTGGAAACTTATGAAAAAGAGTCTTTTCTTACTTTCTCCTGTTTTAAAAGATATTCTTCTTAGTAACAGGCCCTTTCAAATGTTTTTATTTAAAATCAGAGATATAGTCAGCAAAAGACCACTTGGGTCATGCAGTTACATGATTCATGAACGCTCAATTAATACTTAGCCAGTTTCTATAATCCAGTCTGTAGAAAAACTTGCCTCACAGTTCAAGGTATAATTGGAAAATATTCTTATAAGGTGTCTGTTATTACTAGTACTTCGCAATTGATCTTGAAATGTGTATTTATGATTCCTAAAGTGCTATGTAATAAAGTGGCCTCACAGCTAATATTAGGTGCTACTGTTACAGTCAGTTAAGATTAAGGCTCCTTTGTTGGTTTTATTAAATATGTTCAGGAACTTTTTTTTCCGGATCAAGATAATAGCTTTCCTGTCTAGGTGTACTGAATGCCAAGAAGTTCTTAGACAAAAAATGTTGCTCCTTCAGTCAACTATGTATTACATAAATAGGGCCAAGTTCACCCTGAGGTAACTCCATTGACTTCAATGGAATTACCTCAGGCACAGATCTGACATGTTGTTCCAAAGCAATAAAACAGGATATTCACTCATGTTAAGACAAATGCACACTGTGATGCAGCTCCACAGGAGATTTGGTTTGCCTTTGATTCAGGAACAATCTTGCACTCCTGGCACATAGTCAAGATTCAAACCCATTTGCTTCCATAACTAAACACGTCTCTACCATCTCTGCCAGCCCAAATGGCCTTTTCTTGATCTTTACATATGAGTTTTTGTTTTCCATCTGCATGTTCATATAGCAGAAAACCAACCAACCAACCAAAGGTCTTAAATTCAGTTTGTGTGTGATGAAGGAAGCAGAAAAAAAAACCTAGCTAAAAGAGCTAACATGATAAAAGGTTTCACATATATTCAATTACCAGTTGTAAAGAAAACAAGCATAGTGCAATGTTTAGCTTTTCTGTTACACCTTTTCCTGAGCTGTGTGCACCAGACATTGTCAGATATTCATGCATAGTTTACATGAACTAATTAACGTAATCTGTAAGCAACAATTTAGACTAGTATTTCCCCTCTCCATTCTATAGGACACAAGTCTCTGTATTGGAGACAATTCATTTCTACTGGTGGAAATAAGTCTGCAGGTCCTTGCTGAGTGAAAGTCTACCTGAAAGACAGTTCCAGTGTCATAAAGCACTGACAACCCTTGCTCTCTAGGAGGGCCTGAAGCCAGCTGGTGCAGTATAGAAAGAATAAAAGGCCTGGCTGCGATCAGTGCATTAGGAGATGGGCTAATTCAACACATCTCTTGATTATCCTCCCTGTATGAAATTAAAAGCTATCCTCCCCTGGGAGAACCCATGAAGGAAGGCGGGGGGATTGTTAGGATTGAAAATTTTCTAATCCCATAAAACCAAACACCTTTCTCCACCTCTTCCCAGAGACCCCACCCCTTCTCTCGCCATCCCCCCTCCCTACGTTGCTCACTCTTGCCCACCCTCACTTAATTTCACTGGGCTGGGGCAGGGGGTTGGGTGTTGGAGGGGCTGAGGGCTCCGGCTGGAGGTGTGGGCTTTGGGGTGGGGCAGGGGATGAGGGGTTTGGGGTGAAGGAGAAGGCTCTGGGCTTGGGGCCAAGGGGTTCAGAGTGTGGGAGGGAGTTCTGGGCTGGGGCAGGAGGTTGGGTTGCAGGAGGGGGGTGAGGGCTTCGGGATGGAACCAGGGATGAGAGCTTTGGGGTGCAGGAGAGGGCTCCAGGCTTGGGGCCGAGGGCTTTGGAGTGTGGGAGGGGGCTCAAGGCTGGAGCAGGGGGTTGGGGTGCAGGAGGGTGTACGGGGTGTGGGCGCCAACTGGGTGATGCTGATCTGAGGTGGCTCCTGGAAGTGGCCGGCATGTCCCACTCCTAGGTGGAGGGGATAGGGAGCTCTATGCACTGCCTGCGCCTGAAGGCTCTGCTCCCGCAGCTCTCATTGGCCATGTCACCGGCCAATTGGAGCTGTGAAGCCAGTGCTTGGGGTGGGAGCAGCGTGCGGAGCCTCCCAGGTTACCCTTGTGCCTAGGAGCCAGACATGCCAGCTGCTTCCAGGAGCTGCACAGAGCTAGGGAAGGCAGGGAGCCTGCCTTAGCCCCGCTGCACTTCTGACTGGACTTTCAGTGGTCCAGTCAGTGGTGCTGACTGGAGCCGCCAGGGTCCCTTTTCGACTGAATGTTCCGGTCAGAAACTGGATGCCTGTCAACCCTAGGTAATACTGTTGGGTGTGTGTCAGAGAGAAAGAGAAAATATGCCTCTGCCAGAATAGCTTCCCTCTCCTGGGTTCAGTGATAGGGCTGAAAATTTGCACTCCTGATGCCCACTAAGATCAATCAAGTCCATTATCTCTACTCAGATTCTACCTCAAATGTTATTTAATAAGTTGCATCACTATACTATTTCTTAATAAATAAGCAGAACCCTGCCAGTGAAAATAATCATTTTAGTCCAGTAGACAGAAAAATAAAATTAAAAAAAAATGCAGTTCATCTCTTCGATCAAACTAAATAAAGCTAAAATCAAATAGGCAAGCTTATTAAAAAGCTGCTGTGGAGACTGGAGAGGAGACTTTTCCCCTGCATTCCAAGTTGAGTTGCCAGTGAACAGAACTCAAATGCTTCTGATTCCAGTCTGGATAGAAAAAAACAAAGAAATCGACTAACCATTTCCATATAGTTTGAGAAACCCTTATTTTCCATTCCTACTTGGGATATGCCATTCAATTGAATATGGAAAACATCCCTTCCATTGTGATATCTCCATTTTTTAGCACTGCCCGCAGAGACTAATGAAAGTAAGCAGCTGTTCTTGTTTTAACTTGATGTTATGAAAGCAGGAGGCTAACTGAGAGCTACAAAAGTAGAGTATCAGTTTAAGTGCTATGGAGATTCAGAACAGGTGCATTACATATCTATGTATTCCACACTCAGTAGAACTTAGCAGTTGCATTATCAGAGTTTTATTCATTAACAATAATTAAAATAATATCTAAAATAATTTCTCAGAACGTTGTATGACTTTAAACCTTATGATGCTGATGTGGATATTCACAGTTTACTGTCACACTCAAAGTCAAGACAGAGGGGGGCTGTGGAACCTAGGAAATTGTGCCTAATGCCCTGTAACCATGTCATGCCTGGAGAACATGAGAAGATAGAAAAGAGGAACTGCTCCAAGCAGTACAAGAAATGCACTCTATCAATTCCTGATAAAGCTGCAGATCAACAAATCTCTAACAACTGTTTATAAAAGTCATTCCTGTGAGCGAACCAAATTTTTTATGCCTGTCATCTGTGTGGGGAGTAGACTTACAAGCATCTCCTTTGCAATCTGAAATGTCAGAATGAGCCTGACGTCTGTTTCTGAACATTGATGAGTCCCATGCCAGGATTACAAGAGGTAAAAAACAACCCCCCGCCCCCACACGCCATTTCTACAGGTTCTCTTTTCATTAGAGAACACTTTATTAGCTAATACAAATATGTTTCAGTGCCAAATCTGTCACAGCACAGATTAAATGAGAAAACACACATGAGAAAGGACATTCTCTGTTTCAGATCCATTTTAGGCACATTTTGCTCATAATTTCACTATTGCAACCCTACTGATTGTAACAGAATGGCCATAGTTTATGTGAGGGCAGAACCTGACCCAGGAAAACGATCTGTTACATGACCATTGGGATACTATCAGGGACAGGATGAGAGAGTGTGTCCTCATCACTAGGTGTTTACAGCATGAAAAATAGTTAGAGGCAAGCAGTATACCTTGAATCCTTTGCAATATATTTCTTAGTGAAGCAGGATTTTCATGCTAACTATAATTTTGTCCTCCAAGTTGTCCTGAACCTATTTTTCATTGCATTAGTGGGATATATCTCTTCAATTTATCCATGCAAGCTTAACAATGTTATCAACCACTTATTTACACAATAACGGTTTGTTAAAGTGAAAAGTCAGCCCTACAAAGGCAGATGGCCAGGTGAGTTAAAGGTGAAATGCAAAACAGGTATGTTTAAAAGAATTTGAATGGAGAGGAGAATGGAAAGCAGCCTTGACATGTCAGACCTCTTGAAATTTTTAACCTTTTACTTTGTTGCACAGCTGGTACCCATATATCCACGAAGTATTCACTTTATAAAACAGTTTTTCTTTTTATCCCTTCCTGAATTCACTTATTTACAACAACAGCTGGAGGTGGGGGTGGGGAAAGACATGAGTTACGGAACCTGGCATGTTTAAGGAAAAATCACAAGTTGATTATGCTAGCTGAGCTTTTGTCATAAACAGATAGTTAAAGTTAAGGGGTAATGTCTCTTTATCTGTAAAGGGTTAAGAAGCTCAGTAAACCTGGCTGACACCTGACCAGAGGACCAATCGGGGTACAAGATACTTTCAAATCTCGGTGGAGGGAAGCCTTTGTTTGTGCTGTTTGTCTTGTTCTTTGTTCGCTCTTGGGGATAAGAGGGGCCAGACGTGCAACCAGGTTTCTTCAATCTTTCTGAAACAGTCTCTCATGTTCAAAATAGTAAGTACTAGCTAGAAAAGGTGGATTAGTCTTATGTTTGTTTTCTTAACTTGCAAGTGTGTATTTTGCTGGAAGAATTTTTACCTCTGTTTGCTGTAACTTGTATCTTAGGCTAAAGGGGACGGAGTCCCTCTAGTCTATATAAGCTGAAGACCCTGTAAACATTTTCCATCCTGGTTTTACAGAGATAATTTTTAGTTTTTCTTTAATTAAAAGCTTTCTTTTTTAAGAACCTGATTGATTTTTTTTCTTTGTTTAAGGCCCAAGGGGATTGGGTCTAAACTCACCAGGGGACTGGTGGAGGGGAAAGGAGGTGGGGGGAAGGTTAATTCCTCTCTGTTTTAAGTTCCAAGGAGTTTGGATCAGTGTAGCCTTTCGGTAACCCAGGGAGGGGAAGTCTGGGAGGGGGAAGGAGGGGAAATGGTTTATTTCTCCTTGTTTTAAGACCCAAGGGGTTTGAGTCCTGGGTCCCCCACGGAAGGTTTTGGGGGGACAGGGAGTGTACCAGACACTGGAATTTCTGGTTGGTGGCAGTGTTATCAGATCTTAGCTAGGAATTAAGCTTAGAAGGGTACATGCAGGTCCCCACTTTTTGGACGCTAAAGTTCAAAGTGGGAAAAATACCTTGACAGCTTGAAAAAATGCCATGAAAATATATATTTCTTTTTATTTGCATTTTACACTGTTCAGTGAATTTAATGGGAAAACTAACTCGCAGCTCTGAGATCCAGTTTTGTGGAAGCTAGATCTAGTGAAGATGGAAAAACACTGTCTCTTTAGAGTAAAAATGTGTAAACCTCCGAATACAAATCAAGGTAGTAAAGTGATAGCTTTTAAATGAATTTTTATATGGACCATCTAAACATCTCAGCCTACACCATCTGCACTATAAATATGAACTGAACAGACTGTAAGGAAAATCTTTTCAAACTCTGGCTAGAAGCAGCCTCTGTATTGCAGAGTGAAATACAACTGCTCGGCTGTATTCCATTACAGTAGCTTCAAGCTACCAATCTGTATGTTCAAATATTTTAATGTATGTTCTTCATCTTGTTGTTTCTGGAAGAGACTTACTTGATGTTGTTAATAAAATTTGTTTGAATGATAATTTTCTTGAGCCACCATGTCAAGCCTGGTAATGGACTGGAACCAGAGAAAGTAACTTCCACAAATAAACAAATGGTCAGAACCACAAACTGTCTGGCTCAAGAATGTAATTAGAATAGGAGGAAATAAGATCAAATAATACCTCATACTCTATCAAATAAGTCCAGGCTGACCTTTTCCCCCTATATAAATAAAATATTAAAAGGGACTCCAACTTTTCTTAGTTTTTTTTTCTTTTTTTCATTTTTTAATTTCTTTTAAAAAATAATATTTTGCACTTCTATAGCACCTTTCAGCTGAGGATCACAACGCTCTTCAGAGTCATTAATTCACTAAGCTTCACAACATCGCTGTGAAGTATTTAAGGAACGTATAGGGGTCACAACCCAGCCTATATCTATCTATTGCTCGGATCTTTCAACTCTCTCAGATCTATTATTTTAAGAGCTTTATATACTGCAAGTTTATATACTTTATATATGTTGAATTTCAGACTTTGGCTTCCTGGACTGTGGAGTGTTGGCACAATGAAAACGGTTGCTAACTGCAACGGCTGACCTCAGCTTTAGCCAGAAGACAGTTCTAATCTAGACTAGCTAGTGTAGGTTCAGATGTAGGTTCCTAAAGTTAGGTAGCTACATCCACATTTAGACACTTAAATAAAAGTGGTTTGATTTTCAAGAGGGGCTGAGCACATGCAATTCCCATAAACATCCGCTGTGGAGTTGTGGGGGCTCAAACCCTTGTGAAAATCCCTATGAAGTACTCTGCAGCTGTCTGCTTCAAGAATGTCTGGCAAGAACCTTTCCTAGCCCTTCTTCCCTGGCATCATGGTACAGATTGAAGGAGGCTGTGCTCGTATCTTCACACAGGGTTTGCTGGGACTCTGAGGTAGTCCTGGGAGAGAATGCTCCCTCGCAGACAAAGAGCCCTAAAAGAAATGCTCTGGGTAGGCAGTAGCCACACACCTGCACAGTGTCTGTGGCTCTGCACCTCCTGCCCCAGACAACTCGCAGTGTTGCCAATGAAACCAAACAAGTTATTGGGCCATTGACATCACTGCCTTATCTCCCCTAGCATGCACGCAGTCTTCTCCCAGCCACTGCCATGGGTGGAAGTACCACAAAGCAAAGCCCCATGGCATGAAGGAAGTTGCAGGCCTCTTCCAGGAAGTCTTTCCATTGCACCCCTCCTCAGCACTACTTTTTGGGCCACATGAGCCAGGTAGGGTGAAGAACCAAGACTTGGCCTTAAAGACACAAACACAATAAAATCTTCTCACTGACTGGCCATTCATCTGCCAACCTACTCACCTTTCACAGACAAAAACCAAGACTCAGCAGGAGCAGTGGATAGTACAATATTGCTGAAAGTGTTTTTTGTCATTTCCTTATCTATTACATTCTGCACTGTGGAACACAAGCTTCCTTGGCGTACTGAACCAAGAGCATGGTGAAAACTGCAGCTGCCAATTTTCATCCCACATAGGAGGATTATTAATTGTTAGCTGAAGGGAAAAAAAGCCCCATAATGGTAACAACTGCAGACACAGGGTACTGACTGACTAGCCTCTCAGCTGGAGGGGGGTCATGTGAAGACAAAGACCAAACTCAGAGAAGAATTAAAAATGAAGGAGGTAGAGAAACGCGTTATGGGGGGAGGGGGGACAATGTTTCACTGCTAGAATCAATTCAGTTTGATATTTCACTTACAACACTGTAATCTTTTAATCACATCCTGCAGGGAACTGAGCAATGATTTCACCACTGCTTGAGGCCTCTCAAGCTGCCTGCCCCCCCACAGAAACATTATTCTTACCTACAGTGCAAAATGCTTCCTGAGTTTGAAGCAAGTGCCATGTTTTATCTTGAGCTAGAATATATAATATCTTTTAATATTCTAAAAATATTCATAAAAATTAGTGTTAACGATGTCCCTTATTTTTTCTAGCTATGTTTATATGTGAAAGCATCTTATCTTATCTATCTGGCGTTACCTCTGAAGTATTTACAAGTATTTTAAAACAGAAATAATTACCAAAAAATAATCTGTCTGTCTTCCTTCCCAGGTAGTGGGAGAAATAGCTTGATTAGACTACAGGGGTTTCTCTGTGCTTCTTTGTGTGCTAAGGATTGTGTTGTGTACGAGAGAGAAGAAATGAATGTGTGGTTTTAGTGAGTGTGTAGTATGTCTGTGTGAGAGCTCAGAGACTGGGAGAAAGCAGAGCTGAAGACATTAGTATTTAGCTCTGAAAGCGGTGGGGTCTGTAATCATTCTTATCTTCTGGGAAGGTATTCTGCAGTCTAGCTGCACCTGCTGTGCAAGTTTTGCATCCTAGGGTACGTCTACACTATGGGATTAGTCTGATTTTACATAAACCGGTTTTGTAAAACAGATTGTATAAAGTCAAGTGCACGCGGCCACACTAAGCACATTAATTCGGCGGTGTGCATCCATGGTCCGAGGCTAGCGTCGATTTCCGGAGCGTTGCACTGTGGGTAGCTATTCCATAGCTATCCCATAGTTCCCGCAGTCTCCCCCGCCCCTTGGAATTCTGGGTTGAGATCCCAGTGCCTGATGGGGCAAAAATCATTGTCGCGGGTGGTTCTGGGTAAATGTCGTCACTCATTCCTTCCTCCGGGAAAGCAACAGCAGACAATCATTTTGCACCCTTTTTCCCTGGATTGCCCTGGCAGACGCCATAGCACGGCAACCATGGAACCCGTACAGCTTTTTTTTTTTTTTTTTTTTTTTTTTTTTTTAGCAGTCACCATATGTGTACCGGATGCCGCTGACAGAGGCGTTACTGCAGCGCTACACAGCAGCATTCATTTGCTTTTGCATGATAGCAGAGACAGTTATCAGTCGTTCTGTACTGTCTGCTGCCATTGTAAATTGGCAATGACGGTTATCTGTCGTTCTCTACCGTCTGCTGCTGTCATGGGTGCCCCTGGCTGAGGTCGGCCAGGGGCGCAAAGGCAAAAATGGGAATGACTCCCTGAGTCAATCCCTCCTTTATGGTTTCTAAAAATAGAGTCAGTCCTGCCTAGAATATGGGGCAAGTGTACTACAGAACTAGTGTATCAGAGAGCACAGCTGCTCTGTGTCAGATCCCACAGAAATGATGAGCTGCATGCCATTCATGGGGGGTGCCCCTGCAACAACCCCACCCGTTGCTTCCCTCCTTCCCCAACCTTCCTGGGCTACCGTGGCAGTGTCCCCTCCATTTGTGTCATGAAGTTATAAAGAATGCAGGAATAAGAAACAGTGACTTGTTATAGCGAGTTAAAATGAGGGGGAGGCAGCCTCCCGCTGCTATGACAATCCAGGCAGTACAGAATCTTTTCCTTACACAGGAAAGGGAGGGGGATGATGGAGCTCAGCCCCCAGTTGCTATGCAGAGGACGGTTACCAGCCGTTCCGTACCATCTACTGGGAATGACCGGGAATCATTCCTATTTTTACCCAGGCGCCCCCGGCCAGCCTCACCTGAGGCCAGCCAGGAGCACTCACAGGCTGATGACAAGGACAGCTAGCAGTCCTACTGCACCATCTGCCACCGGGGAGGGGAGAGGAGCAGATATTGCTCTTCACTGCCGAAGCATCACGTCTACCAGCAGCATTCAGTAGACATAGGGTGACATTGAAAGAAGTCAAGAAACAATTTCTTTCCCTTTTCTTTCACGTGGGGGGGGAGAGAGTAGATTGTCGAGCTATACTCTGAACCACACCGGACAATGTGTTTGAACCGACAGGCACTGGGAGCTCAGCCAAGAATGTAAATATTTTTCTGAGACTGCTGTGGACTGTGGGATAGCTGGAGTCCTCAGTACCCCCTCCCTCCCTCCATGAGCGTCCATTTGATTCTTTGGCTTTCCGTTACGCTTGTCACGCAGCACTGCGTAGCCTGGAGATTTTTTTCAAACGCTTTGGCATTTCGTCTTCTGTAATGGAGCTCTAATAGAAAGATTTGTCTTCCCATACAGTGATCAGATCCAGTATCTCCCGTATGGCCCATGCTGGAACTCTTTTTGGATTTGGGACTGCATCGCCACCTGTGCTGATCAGAGCTCCACGCTGGGCAAACAGGAAATGAAATTCAAAAGTTCGCAGGGCTTTTCCTGTTTACCTGGCCACTGCATCCGAGATACCGCCAGGAAGCCAATACCGTCGATTTGCGGCCACACTAACCCTAATCCGATATGGTAATACCGATTTTAGCGCTACTCCTCTCGTTGGGGAGGAGTACAGAAACTGATTTAAAGAGCCCTTTATATCGATATAAAGGGCCTCGTAGTGTGGACGGGTGCGCCGTTAAATAGGTTTAATGCTGCTTAAATCGGTTTAAATGCGTAGTGTAGACCAGGCCCTATACTCACTAGCATCCCCCTTCTTGCTAATAGTGTCAGGGTTTCAGTGGAATGTACCTCTTGGAGGTTCTGGCTGCATTCTGTAGCATTATCCTAGATGTGAGTTACCATGAAAGGAAGGATGGTGTTGTGGTTTTGGTCCTGTTCTCAGCCTCTGAGACTATTCCAAGATATGACCTTCACTGTGAAATTAAAATAACTCCTCACAGCCAGTGGTGCTCTATTCTGGGGTTGAGTGGAGGCAGTATGGGCTTATGAAGCAATTTATTGTACAAAAAAGTTCTGGGAGGTGACTTTGCTGTCAAAATAGCAGAAGAAATACAAGCCCCCTTTGCCTCCTTCACAATATTGGCATAGACTTGTAGAAATTCTTTCCCTGATGGAAACCTAATTCCACTGCTTTAACCCACACTCCATTTCCAGAGCTCCATATGATAACCACCATATGACATGTGCAACTGGCAGAGTCTCTCTTTCTTTCTTGCCTGAGGGGTTTTCTGTTGAGTGATATGAAGCACACTCTCTTCCGTGGGCTGTCTGAACTCACAACTACTGCTGCTCAAGGGAGAAAGAGACTAGCATTGACAGCTAAATCCAAGCCCCTCACATGGCAGCATAGGAAATTGCCATCAGCATATGGGGTCGGCCTCCACGTCTTCCTCTTTAATGTTACTTTAAGGGGATTGTATTTTGTCTACATCTAAATATTGCAGTACTTCACAATCTGTACTGGAAATGGGCTAACAATCACTTGATTAAAAACATAAACTTTTCAGAACGGATCCACTCCAAAGTAGGACTGGAGTGGGATGCTTTTACTACACGCTCAAATGTAAAAAACATAAATGTATTGGATGAAAACCTGGCTACGCTGAAGTCAATGTGAGTTTTGCCATTAGGTTCAATGGGGCCAGGATTTCACCCATTATGTTTACAGATATTTAGTGGCTATTGATACTGTTATGAAATAATCAGGTTTAGGACAGGGCTATGGATGGTTATGAAAGAAAAGGCTTTCATTCTTAACTAAATGCAGTTCTTAAGCACTTAGTGTTAGAGCACATGTAAATCACAGGGGAAATTACTGAACTGGATTAGTTCTTTTTGAGACCACTATATAGATAAGTAAAAATTTGGTACCTGTCCATCTGTCCCAATGGTGCCTCCACAATCAATGAGGAGTTCAGACATGTCATAATAGCTGACAAACTCCCATAAACAGGCCTCCAGGTTCAGATTTCGGTAGAAGCGTAAAGTACTGGGGCCCCTGATTGATGCACTGTGTTGGTAGGGAATGGTCTCTCCAATCACATCCGGATTTTTGGTAGCATCAGTCAAGAAACCATGGTGAGTCTTCACTTCTGTGTAATCCAATAGGTTTGAGCATTTATGATTTCCCACCCTAGTTCCATCAGGGCTGAGGGTTAGCTCAAAGTTGGACAGCTCTCTTGTGGAGATAACAGGTAACATGCCTAGAAGACATACGGGTAACTGGTGGCACCATAACTACATTTTAACATTCAGTTCTGCCAAAATTTGCCAATCACCTAACACATTATATCAGGTATATATTAGACTCTGCTTTGAACATACAAGACAACACCACTAATCAATGCACTTTAAAATGTAAACAAAAATGATGTCCTTTGCATCTATGTAGCAGAATGTTGGAAAATAATGACATCTTTGTAATATGAGATCTTGGGTAAAATCAGGTGCCTAAGTCACTTTTAAAAATGAGACTTTTGCTTCTAAGTCACCTATGTGCTTTCCCAATTTTATCCGAGATCTCATAAGATGTTATTCTGGATAAATTACATTATAATGCATTAACTGCACAATATTAAGATTCATCATAAAATAATTAAAACTGAGTTATGGCTGTTAAGATAAAAGCACAAAGTGCATTTTGCGATGCAGTTTTCCTTCTTTTTCATTGTTTGTTTACTTATTGGCTAATTAACTGATTTCCTAATCATCCCAGCAAATCAGTTTCTACTGTATCTCTTACCATTCATTAAAATGCTTTAAAATCATTCATTGAAGTCTCCTAAACCCTCTGTGAAATTGGTAAACATGATTATACCCAGCTTGCAAACGGAAAAACTGAGGTATATTTAGGGTAAGTAACTTGTCCAAGGCTGGCAGCAAGACTAGGAAAAGAATTCTAGCTGTCTGCTCTAACTACTCTACACTCAAGCTAAATTTAAAAACTAGTTCACCAATGGCTGTTGCCATGTAACATAAGAAACTTCTGAGCTCAAATCAATCTCTGTTTTCCGAAAGGCATTCAATAAGCAGTGCTTAGGAATCCAGGAGATTTCATTCTTTCTCTCCCCTGCCGCATAACACTTAATATTCAACCTGATAAATTCATCCCTGGTGTAACTTCATAAATTTCAAAGGAGTTACATTAAGGATGAATTAGGTAAATTTGTGTAAATTATGCAAATAATTTAGAACCATTTAATTTTCATATCAAAGAACATGAGGAAAAGAAAACATTTTGTCAGAAACTGTGATGGGGATGGTCAGGCCTAGTGGTTGGAGCCATGGCAGTCAGGTTTAGTGCTTGAAGCCAGGTGGGTCAGAGCTGGAATCAGGAGTCCGCCCCGGGGTTGGAACGAGGTCAGAGTGAGAGCAAGGCTGCAGCAGGCCTAGGAAAAGGGCTGGAGCAGGCTAAGGCTTGTGGAATCTGTTGCCACTATCAGGCAGGGGAGGGTTCCAAGCCATTTACCAGACTGAGCTGCTGCTCCTCTTGTGACGCTTATATACACCTGCCCTGAGAGCCACCAGACCACTTCCTGTCTTGTGGATTCGCCAGAATGATTGAACAATCCATGTGGCTTCATCAACGTCTACTTCAGCGATGATTCATCACCTTACATTACCCTCCCACCCCTGCCCCGGGTGCTTTAGACCCCACTTGTCGGGGTGCGATTGATGGAATTCACGACGGAGGTCTGGTACATGTATGATACTGGCTGGTTCCCATGAACCGTTCGCTGGGGTACACCCTTCCAAATCTATGAGGCACATCAGTCATCCTCGGAGGAGCTTAGAGTTCAGGATCTGCCTCACCATGTGTTCTTCCTGTCCCTGAACCATGACAGGGAGTGGAGGTGGTTGTGTGCATCCAGGAAAGGAGTTGTTCACATATTTCTTTAACAAGAAAGCATGCAATACTGGATGTATCTTCATGGTACACGGTATCTGGAGTCTGAAGGCCAAGGGGTTAATTTGCTGAATCATCTGGAATGGGCCAAGGTAAGGGTGGTCTAGTTTCCTTGAGGGCTGGGAGGAGTCCAAGTGTTGAGCTGAGAGCCATCCTCTGTCTCTGACTGCCATGGGAGGATGGCCCTGTTGATGAAGGTCAGCGTTTCATTTGTAGTCCTCCTTGGCTGAGTTTAAGTGTGATTTTAATTTCTCTTGAATACGGTGGAGGTGTTGAACTAAATCAGAAGCCACAGGGACATGGGAGGCCCACAGTACAGACTGATTAAATTGGGGGTGGAAGCTATAACTGGCATAGAAGGGTCTTTGGCAGGTTGATCTGTGATTGGAGTTACTGTAAGCAAATTTGGCAAAAGGCAAGAACTGGAACCAGTCAGCTTGCTGGCAGCTGATGAAGCAACAAAGTTATTGTTCTAGATTTTGGTTTACCTTTTCTGTTTGTCCGTCCATCTGGCAGAGGAAATGTGTAGGGTGACTTCCAAGAGTTTGAACAATTCTCTCCAAAAGTGGGAGAAAAATTGTAGCCCATGATCAGGAATAATGTCTGTTGGTGACCCATGGAGCTTGAAGACGTAGTCAAAAATAAAGTGAGCTGTCATTTCTGCAGTGGCGATCTTTTGACAAGGCACAAAGTGTGTCATTTGGGTAAGAAGGTCAACAATGACCAGTATAGCTATGCAGCCCTGAGAAGTGAGGACATCAGAGATGATGTCTATTGAGATAAGATGCTTATGGTTGGTTGGGGTTGGAAGCAGGATCAGGGCACCTAGAAGTTTGGTATGGGGGAGAGGGGGTCTTCATCCAGCTGCACACCTCACTGGAAGCAATGTAAGACTTGATGGAGGAGAATAGTTTTGGCTACCAAGTTGTGAGAGATCAGCTTTGCTGTCTACTCATACCTGAAGTGGCCTGCCAGAGTGGAATCATGGCATAGCTGGAGCATTGCTAGACAAGGTGGTCCTTCAGGGACATAAATGCGATCCTTGTATGAGAGTACCTCGTTTCTCACAGAGAAGTTTGGGTCAGAATTGGCTGACATCCATGTCACCACAAGCACATCACTGGCCATAGGATTTTACAATGGCCAAAAGATTGGTGTTGGCCAGTATGTTTACAAAATGGCAAGGCAAAATTATCTAGGTACTCCCCCTTATGGGATAATGCATCGTCTCTCATTTCGGGTTCCGGGCTGGCAGACCAGGGTGAAGCTGAATCTAGAAAAGAAGAGGGATCTATGTATCTGATGCTGGTTCAGGGCTGTGGCAGTTTGGAGATGTTCTAGGTTTTTATGATTTGTGAACACCTGGACTGGAAATCCTGCACTTTATAAATAGTGGTGACACTCCTGAAATGCAGCCTTGATGGCCAGTATTTCCTTATAGTAGATTTCTTAATTTTGTTCCTTGAGTATCAATTTTGTAGACTAGAAGGTACAAAAGTGGAGGTCATTTGGGGGCCCATGTTGCTGAGATATCGTTGCCCCGATCACGTAATTGTTTTGATGACAAAGGGTTTAGATGGGAACACCACTTGCGAGAATCCACGGATGAATAATCTATAGAAACTGGTGAACCCTAGGAAGTACTGGATAACATAGATGCTTTTGGGTGTCGCCCAGGTCAAAACTGTAGACACTTTTTTGGGATCCATACTTATTCTGTTGGGAGAGATGATATAACCCAAGAAGTCCACAGAGGTGTGATCAAACTTACGTTTCTCAGGCTTCCCATACAGACTTCGTTTGAAGATGTTCAAGTACTAACCCAGCCACACTGGTCATGCAAGGTTTGGTTTTCTGAAAAAAATAAGAATGTCATCTAGGTAGAGAATGATCAACTGGTCCAGAACATCCCCGAAGATATCACTAACCAAGTGCTGGAATGTGGCAGGGGCATTACAGAGACCAAAAGGCATGACAAGTTACTCAAAATGTCCATACTGAGTACGAAAAGCTGTTTTCCATTCATTGCCCAGTGTAGGTCAAGTTTAGTAAAAATTTTTGCGAGCTGACCCTCTCCAGTAGTTCACTGATCAATGGCAAGGGATATTTTACTTTTGATGGTGATACTGTTCAGTGCTTGATGGTTTATGCAGAGGTACAAGATGCCATCCTTTTTTTTTTTTTTTCTTTTGACAAACAAGATTGGGGCCCCAACAGGAGATGCAAAGGGAGTGATACATTTTTTTGCTAGATTTTCATCGAAGTACTCCCATTGGGCCCTGATTTCATAGGGCAAACTCACCCAAAGGGGATTTTGGTCCCTGGCTAGAGATCTGTTCAGCCAGTAGTAGGGCCTATGTGGGTGCAGAGCAGCAGTATTTCTTTTACTGAATACATCCTCTAAGTCCATGTATTCTGTGGGAATTGGTAAGTTATCCTTACTTGGAGCCTCTTGTGTGCAAAAAATGGAGGCCTTCCCCAGATTATGTCTAATGTCCTCGACACTAGGTTGGACTAGGCACTGATGTTGACAATAATCAGACTCAAACCGAATGTTGTGTGCTCTCCAGAAAATGCCTGGATTGTAGAGGGAGAGTCAGGGGATACGAGGCATGATTGGGAAGTGATCTGAGTCAATCAGGTTAAACTGCAGGATTTCCTGATGGTTTGAATTACAGTTCAGAAGGGGTCAGTCTGACAGACCACTAGGCTTGAGGACAGCAAGCTGCCATCAATTGCCTCCACCAAGATGGGGGCGAGTTTCCTTTGCACTGGTAGGTAATTTGTTTTAGCTACCCATGAAATTGCCAGAGCCTCTGGAGTCTAGCCGCACAAGCTGGGTGCAGCTTGCTTCAGGTATACAGAGGGCCCAAAGTTGGAGTGTCATATGAAGGTGGGATTGGCCACTGTCCACGATGGTTAGGATACACGGAGGTAGCAGAAGGGGTCTGATCGGGGAACCCGATCCTGTTGTTTCATCTGGCTGTCTCTCTTCTAATGAGGCTGAACTTGCTTATTTTCTCAGACTAGCCACAGAACAGAACTCAAGGGGAAACCTGGTGACAAAGTGGCCTCGTTCCCCACAGTACAGGCAGAGGTCATCCAGACAACAATATTCCTTCTTTTGATCTGAGAGGCACCTTCATGCCATGTCTACCTGCATGGGTTTGGGTCTGATGACTGCATAGGGATGTGTGTGTGGCAGCAATAGGTCCGGGCTAGGCAGTGGCCAAGCATGTACCTTCCTTCTTTCCTGGCATTACTCCAACAGTTGGTTGTCAATTTGGATATGCAACTCGATGTTGGGGAGCAATGCCGAGTGGGGATCTACCTGGGCCAGTTTATCTTTAACCTCATCATTCAGGCCTAGACAGAAAAAGTAAATCTGCACTGCTTTGTTCCAAGCCATGTCAGTTACCAGTGATGGAAGTGAGTGGTGTAGGCTGCAAGAGAACGGGGATCTTGTTTGAGTGACTCCAGGGCAACTTCGGTGAAGTGGGTATGGTCTGGGTCACCAAACATGAATGAAAAGACACAAATGAATTTATCAAAGTCCTGCTCAAAGATTGGCGATGCCTAATCCAGTGCTTCCTGTCAATAAACTTCTGATGACACTTCTCTTGGTTTGTTTTTTCATGTACATTGCTAGGTGTAACAGGAACTGTAGGCAACGATTGCAACTCCCCAAAACTTTTGATGGTTCCCATCAAATCTCTCTGGAAGCAGGATCTCTGGACTTAGATCTTGGGTTGTCATGCCTGATGATGTTAGAGGGGCCTGGGACTGCTGGGAGGTGTGAGTGCAGGAAGGCATTTTCCAATTGTAGCTGGGCCACTTAGTTCTCGAGATCTCAAACTAGTTCTGTCACCTCAGTGGCAGAGGAGTCTAGAGATTTCATTTAAATTGTAGAGAGCACCTGTCAGCATAGGAGATCCATCTTGGTCATTGAGCCCAACGGAGGTCAGTCTGTTCTGTTAGAAACCATGATGAGCATAGTTGGGCCTAGTGATCGGAGCTGTGGCAGTTTTGCCTACTGGTCAGAGCCAGGGAGTCAAGAGCCAGAATAAGGAGTCCAGTGTGGGGCTGGAACAAGGCCGGAGTGAGAGCAAGGCTGGAGCAGCACTAGGAACAGGGCTGGAGGAAGAGCAGGTTAAGGCTTGTGGATGGAGTCTGTTGCCATCATCAGGCAGGGAAAGGTTCCAAGCTCCGGAGTGCCACTGAGCAGACTGAGCTGCCGTTCCTCCTGTAAGGCTTATATACCTGCACTGAGAGTCACAGATCAGTTTGTGGATTGGCTACAGCCTAGCACAGGAGTGACTCTTCAGTCCATGTGGTTTAATCAGGCCCTAATTCGGGGATGACTCATCTTCTTACACATATATCACTAAGACATATTGTACTATCACAGGTTCAAAATTACACATTCATGACATTTCTCCACTGTTGCAAACACTATGAGATTACACAGTGCTTTTGACTACTTAAGACATTTGCTAAAATAAAATGAAGATGATGTGCACTCTGACCTATAGATTAAATTTTTACATACCATCAATATGAGGCATTGTGATGGTCAGTTTGATGAGATTAGCATAGTTTGGATCTTCTGGGCCAGTGTAGCGCAGCTTGGCAGAGAATGGTTCTGCCCCAACCACACCTGGCACCCGGGGCTGGCAAAGACCTAATGGAAAAGGGAAAAGCAACTTCAATTTGTGTCTAGAAGAAACAACATTTTACTCTGCTTTGCACTAATCTTCTGTTTCTTTTTCACTGTACATACTTTAAAAACTAGACACATTTTCTGGAATGACAAGCAGCCTGTTAGGAGGGGCCAGCATTAACCACAATTTTGAACAGGAATTATTATCAGAACTATTTGATCAAAGTGGATCAAAATTTCAAAACTGGATGCCTAAATTGCACACACATACTCTAAACAAATATTTGTATGCATCAACAGGCTTGCAAAGCAAGACACTGTATACAAAAAACACACAGGTACCTATTGTGCACAAATTACTGTCTGTTTGCACATGGGACCATACTAAATGTGGGGCTGAGTGGTCATTTTCTGAAAGTTTGGTCCATGCATGGACAGGTTTAAAAAAAAAATCTCCTTCAGAATGTATTTTGATTGCATGGTTAATTTCACTTATTTTGAAACAAGATTTTATTTTTAAACGTTTTCCTCATGTTGCAGCTAGATTACATCTCTAGAGCAGAGCAAATTGGAAAACAATAGAAGTAAGCTGTTTATACTCAAATGATTTCTGCAACCATACTGTTGAGGAGGACTTAAGTTTAAACAAGCTTACTTAAGACTTACTTAAGATTATATTTATGCATATTGAACTGTTATTAAATTAAGAAAATTATAACTGAAATGTCTACCTGTAAATCTGCAGTTAGTTTTTCTCATCATTCCGTCCGTGAAGGATTTACATTTGATAATTAAAAATTCTGACTTCAGGGATGTCTATACTGCACATTAAACCCATCCAGTCTCTGACTCAGGTTTCAGTGCAGGTCCCCCTTCCTTCCATATACCAATCAGTCTGACTTGGGTCAGCAAGCACTCAAGATCCAGGTCCTAGGACCCTGCTAGAGTGGGGGGTGGGTCAGAGCCCAAGTCCTCCTGTGACTTGGGTCCAGGCCCTGTCATTTTGCAGTGTGGATGCAGTTTAAGCTGCAGACTTGAGTTAGAAGATCTGCGTAGCACAGTATGGATGCATGACCACGACTGTGAGACCTGGGTCCAGCAATTGTAAGCCCAGGTTTACAGCGCACTGTGGACACTCAAACATGGGCTTGGAAACACCGAGTCCACATGCCCTAGTCCCACAGACCTGAGTTTACGATGCAGTGTGGACATACCCTTGATTCACCCTGGGATTATGCTGGAGTGACTAAGGGTATGTCTACACTGCACACTAAGCCCAGGCACTGACTTAGGTTTGAGCTCAAGTCCCCCTCTCATCCACATACAAAACAGTCTGGCTCAGGTCAGCAAGCACTCAAGACTCAGGGTCCTAGGATCCTGCTAGGAGTCAGCCCTCCATCCTGCTGTGACTTAGATCCAACCCTTGTCACGATGCAGTGTGGATGCAAGTCAAGCCACAGACCCAAGTCACAAGGTCTGCCTAGTGCTGTATGGATGTGTTAGCACGGGTGTGAGACCTGGGTCTAGCTATTGTAAATCCAGATTTACAATGCAGCATGGATGCTCAAGCACAGGCCTGGAAACACTAAGTCCACAAGCCAGGGTACCACAGATCCAGGCTTAGTTTACAGACATACCCTAATGGTTCAGGGCTATCAGTTGTGAAAACTTCACTCTGAGAGAGGTTTCCAGCACTCAGAGGGGTCTGTTCATAAATTACAAAACACAGTAGAGGATGGGGGTCCTTAATTCTGCATGTTTGTTCAGTGTTACGAAGCGTTAGAAGAGGGTGGATGGGTCTTGAAAAATCACCAAAAAATGCATTACATATTTTATGGCCAGTCTCCAGGTGTCTACATTCAAAACTCAGCCCTAGAACCTGGAACTGGCCCGCACAGCCCCCAGAAAAGTATGCAGAGCCAGTTAGGGAGTGAATGTCGCAAGACACTCAGGCAGAATCCCCTCTGGGATGCAGCGTCTTCGCTAGCACAGGGAAGGTGAACTGAGGTCACAAAACAAAATAAAAAGTGACTAAGCAGAAATTCTGTTGATTCAAGCCTACAGATCCCTCACTCAGTAGAAATTAGAATAGTATATCAAGAATATTTAAAGAGCCAACCACTTGGAATTAAAGTGACAAATTCAAGCACAGAAGGAACTATTTAATATCTTGTCTGTTATAAATGATATATTACACAAAATAAAAAAAGTTACTGAAGCAGCAAAGAAAGCAAGGGTGACAAAAAATTGTCAATCTCACATAGGATTTGTACAGTGCAATGCTTTGGAATCCAGTCTTCACTGATTGACAACTATCACATTAAACATAAGAAAAACCCTTTCATTTCTGGGATGACCCAAAATTTTTATTTGACTTTTAAAATAGGAAAGCTTGATTTGTCATGTGGAAAATTATTTAAAGGTGTTCACCAAAGGGGAGAAATGTGTTTGTACTTTTTATAACTTCTTTATGATGTGTAGAGAAGGCCTAAAAGGTTTTTCCATTTCCCTCCCCATCTCCCCCTGCAGCCCTGCCAATAAAAGACTTTATTTTGTGCTTGCTTTTTACCTTAGAAGTTCAGGTTTTATTGATTTTTGAAGGCTCCATGAATGATTAGAGAACAGGCAAGATTATGACATTAAAGATGTCATGTAAGTGAAAGCTGATTAAGTAAGAGAGAAAGTCATTTTTTGTGGTATGCAAGTTTTGCTATAGTTAACAGATATATTACCCTCCTCTGTGCTTATTGTTACAATAGGACTCATGAGCTCTAGGCCTTCATTCCCATCCGAATTTACAGCACGAGCTGCACACTGGATCCGAGAGCCAGCTTGAAAGTAAATGGAGTCCAGTGTGATTATCTTGGAGGAAGTGAAGAATGTATCAAAGTCAACCTCTCTCATGGGACTGGTCACACCGTCAGGGCCAGTAGGGGCACTAACCAGCCATCGGTATCGAGTCAGCGTGTTATTGATATTCTCGCTGGCGCATATTGAACCTGTCTTGTCATAATCTGTATATTTAGGATTGCAAGCCTGTGGAAAGAGTCAGAAAGTTATAATGATCTTATTTATTTCACAATAAAGAAAGCAATCCAAGTAGTGAGAAAATGATTGGGAAATTCAGATAAGCCTTGGCTTTAGCCACTGTTACTCCTGGGGGAATTCTGCGCCACTGTGCACGCACAGCATTCATGCCCCCAACATATTTCTTTGCTTCCCTGCAGAAAAATGACTTTCTGTTTGGGAAGCAAAGAAAAGCCACAACAGTGGTCATGTGACCCTCCACAGCAGTATGTTTTGGGTAGCCAGCAGAGAGATAAATCACTGTGGGGCAGGGGGCAGGACTTGGGAAGACATGGCTGGTGGCTCCCACCCTGCGCTGGGCTCAGCTGCTAGTCACAGCTGGGTTGGGCAGGACGGGACTTCTTCCCCTGCACAGCATCCATGGCTGTGTCAGACCCACCCCCAGATTTCTCCCCAGGCTGCAGAAAACTCTGCAAACTCTCCCCCTGCTTCCTGCACCCACTGCTCCTCAGCTGCAGGGCGAGGGATCTTGTACAGAGAGCTGCTTCCCCATCCGCCCAACTCTCGTGCATCCAGGCCCCCTCGTACATAGACTCACCTGCCAGGCCCCCCCTGCACACAGAATCCCCCTGATGAACCCCACTCCCCCTGCACCTGGATTACCCCAACAAGCCACCCACACCCGGATATCCACCCCACCGAGCCTCAACCAGCTGCACCTGGATCCACACCCCATTCCCCAGCATTTGGAACCCCCTGCAGAATCCCATTACTGCTGCACCCAGAAACCCCCAACAAGCCCCTGTGCATCCAGATCCCCCCACCTCCACATCCCCCACTGAGACACCCATACCCAGATTCTCCCACACAGAACCCTGTCAACCCACACCTGGATCCCCCCACACTAAGGCCCTCCACACTTGGATACTGCTGGGCTGAGCCTGCCTGCTTACCCCGGTGCACCTGGCACGGAGGGGCAGGGTTCTGGAGTGTTTCTGGGGCAGGCCAAGTTCTTGCACTGTGTCAGGGTTGGGTGCAGCCTCATCGCTGAATCCATGTCTTGGGGGAGAGGGGGAACTGCACAGTGATCTCCCACCTTGGGGAGCCAGTGGCCTGTGCTCCCCAGTGCCATGCTGGAGCCTCCACATTTATTTGCCAAATACAATTAGCAGATTTTTGCAGAATTTTAAAATATTGTGCACAGAATTTTTAGGCAACGAATTTTTTATTTTTTGGCACAGAACGCCCTCAGGAGTACACTGTGGAACAAAGGCACCAAATAAACCTTATACCAAAAGTGCAAGTTATGGATGGAGAGCTAACCTGTGCTTTAATCACTCAACAGTCAGGAAACACGACAAAAAAGAATTTCGGTGTAGGGCAAATTTGAAAAAAAAAATTTTCAGAATACACTTTTAGCAACTTACTCTGCTTTATCTTTATAAAATTATAATTGTGCTTATAAGATTCCAGTTTTGATCTGAAATACTGCATATAGGTCAAATTCTGACTTGGGCTATGCAGTCAGTGCATTCAGTGGAGTTGCACCCCATATGCTAAGTCTGATTTGGCCCTCTGATTCAAGTCTCCCAGTATTCCAATGGCACTGTGCACAGATGTGTAACAAAGTTGCATAAAAGTTTTTACTGTGATTTAGGAAAACCTTGTCTTGTGCAATGCATAACCTGTCAAGGTGCACACTGAAAAACTGTAAGACTCTAAAGGGAAGTGCAGATGGATAGAATCCTGACTTAATGTATATAGGTTTTAATGTCCACATTTGGTTTACAAAAATTCAGACTCAGTGCACCAAGGATTACGGAGGACCTTGACCTAATTCACCACACAGACTGGACAGTGCAATAAATTGATTTTAATGGTGTAGGATCAGAGACTGAATGAGACAAGGGCCCTGAAGAAAAAACAGTGTGTAGTCACATAATTAAAGTCATTGGACAAGGCCTTTGAGTCTGGCCAAGCTATGGTTGGCACAGGAAACAGGGGTAGGTGAGTAAAAGGTGGCTTTCTGTCCCTGTTCTTCTCCCTAAAAGTTGATTTGGCCTCCACTCAAGTTAGAGCAGCTTCTATATAACAACTTATACTTGCTTGTAACTTACAACAGCAGGGATTGACTAAGTGCAGTACTTTCTCTATCCACATTCCTTCCAGTCCCCCTACCACACCCTCTATCGGAGAGGTGTCTGAGGGGTGATGTAGATTTGGCTACACTGACTCTATGCCATGTCCTATTAAAGGAGAATCCCCAGCTGCCCTGTTAAGGCAGATTTTGTGGTAGAAAAGGGCTGGATCATAAGCTGAGAATCCAGCCTTGAATTTTAATATATGCACACAAAACTCAAGTTTCTATGTGAAACATAAATTTTGGCAATTTCCTGACTTTTGGAAGTATAACTTTTTAAAAAACTTATAAGTATGGTAGCAAACTCTTGCTTGCATTCAGCTAATGGTGGAGGAAACTCTTTTAAAGTCAGATCCAAAATAGTATTTAAATGTAGTTTCTATTTTTAATATCTAAATTCCAGTATTTCACATTTGTTTCCTTTTTCAAAGATTATAAGTTTTCATATTATTTATCCAACCATCTTGTATGAAGACAATATAGTATCACAAACAGTATTGACAGTGAACAACTTTTCATGACTCAACATATATACCTTAATAAAAATGCTTTCTGGAGACATTTGTTATCTACCATCAGTGGCAAAAGTATTTGGAAAAGGTGTTTTATTTTATAATAGCCCTTCACCACTTCCCTTAGGCAGTATACATTTCCATTGTCTCTTTAAAATCACACACCTACTAGCTTTGTTCCCACTTCTCATCTTGATACTCACAGTGATACAGACAACAGGGTAGCCAGCAACTGGACTGGTTTTGCCTTTGGCTCTAAAAGTATCATCATATACTAAAAGAGAAGCAATCTGAGGGACTGAAGGAAAGGTGACATCCGCCATGCTGTTCATCTCTTCAATGTACACAATGGCCTTGGCTGTCTGGCAATTAATATACAGAAACACAATTTTTAGTGCAAATTTACAAAAACAAGGTAACCCAATCTGAAGGTTGATCAGGAAATATTTTCTAGCAGCAGCAGCATTTGTTAGCCTGCAGAATAGTGTCCCAAGAGAAAAGACAGAAGCACCCTGGGTTGAGTTATTTAAAGCTTGACTAGAAGCACTGGAAAATATAGCGCAGAGTGAGAAACAGAATGACAACAAAATATTTGTATTTCTCAGAAGGATGAAGGCATGACGTCTTCAACTTCCTTCCTCACTGTGTCCTTGAGCCACATAGGCATAATGGCATAACTTATCTCTATCGAATGCTGCAGCTTCACATGTCTGGATCTGTGGTGTCCGTAATTGCTAACAACAGCTGTATCTTTGCTGCCTGATGATAGGGAGCCAGGCGATAATTCTTATTTACAATGTTACGCAGGTGTGACACAGAGGGTCATTAGGGATTCTCTACTCTGTGTCAGCAGCTCTTGTCAGGTCAGGCGCACTCCATATACCTAACACTCTGTAGTCATGCTATATATCCAAATAGTGGGATGTAACATATCATTTCAAAACTAATAGCTGACTTATTAATATTCCTGTGCTATGTGTGTGTACAAAGGGATATGGATAAATATTAGAATTATGTTCTTAAAATATGTTTGGCAAGCAATGCACAAGCAGAGTCTGCCCTACACAAAGGAATGTGGATTTGCTGGTCATCAGGCAAAGACAATGAAGAAATGGTAAACAAAGCCATCAATCTAGTGAGTGGGGGAGCCAGTCTCTTGCAAAGAGCTAAACCTCAAATGATAAGTAATTGAATCAACTGATTGTATACAATATTACTGTATTATAAAAGTGTATCAAGTAAGATCTTTTATGAACGTTAACACAACATTGGTGATTAATATCACCTGAAATGTATGTATTAACACTATCTGAGCAATTATGAATACTAATTGATATTACACTTAAAGTCTATGACCTAACAAAGGGAGAAACAGGTTTTCTCCTAGACAGAAGGGAAGGCAGCTATCTACCTGTCTCCAATGAAATTAAGCAAGAAGTGACCAAAAACAATGGAAGCCCACTTTTATGGGAGGCTCACAAAAAAGTGAAGAATGGTTCATGAGGTCATCTTGAGTTTGGGGACAAAGCAGTGAGTTTGGGAAGGTATAGGGAGACAGAAGAAGTTATCTTGGCATCCATCACTGGACAGACACAAGGGGCCAGATCACTTGTAAGATGAGAAAGATGGGTATTTACAACCCAGAGGGTTGAGGTCTTTGGGAACTGAATATAGGTGAGAAACCTACTTCAGCAAAAATCTTATCCCTGAGAAGACAAAGGAAACAAGCTGTCTTGACTTTGGCAGAGATGACCAAGGAGATGGTCAGTTATCTTGCTGGAAGGAGGTGTCGTAAGAATCGAAACAAAACTAGTTCAAGAAAGTCTTGGTCACTAGAAACCATTTCCAACTTTATCCCTTATACTTGAACTCACTTAAAACCTCTCTCTTTCTGAATAAATAAACTTGTTCTACTTTCATTCTTGATACACTTTTTATATCCAGTGCTGTGTTTGTCCTGAAAGGATTATTAACTACAGTTAAAACAACAGGCTGTCTCTTTAAAGGAGCAACAGACCTTATTACTCCTCTGAACATTCCAGGAGAGAGCTGGACATGTCAGGGCAGACAGTTTGGGGAAAATTCAGGGCTGGGGGTTTGTTGGGGTCACTTGGCTAGTAGCAATCAAGACTGACAGAGACTGGAATGTGACTTTATTGTAACAAACATGCTGTTGGCACCTGAGTTGCTGAAACAGGGTGGTTCTAAACACAGATACTCAGTGCACACCTGTGTACACTGACTGATAGCATCCAGACAGGGAGCTTCAGCAGCAGAGCACTTTAAGACAATCAGGGCTAGAGGACAGGCAGTGACACAACCTCTCACTGGTCTGGGTTAAACCCCACAATGTGACAACTGATTAAGAGATTAAACAGCATTAAGGATGTTGCACTTCTAAATCATGAATATGGAGAATCAGAGAAGGAAAGTATGAGTGTTAAATGCAGACAGACTGTATTAATAGATAAGACTGTGCTACTATTTCAATTCAAGCAACAAGTATAGTGATAACAGAACTATTATAGCAGAAGTTACATTTAATACATGTGTAGGCAGTTTGCCCAGGGAACTCCCACAGCTTCCAGCACAGGTGTCAGAAAGATCCTCTCTATCAGTGTTTCCAAGATGATGACAGCAGTTACTGAGAACTATCCTGATAAAGTGTATTAATTTGCAGGGAGATATTACAGATATTTATTTCATATATGTGCTTAAGAACATATATGTTCCCTGTGGTCCTTTGGGCTCTTCAGCCACCGAGACGAGTTATTTTGGATGGAAATTTTAGGCTCTTCGTTACAACCCAGCTGAAGAACAAGGCTACAAGAATAATAGCTATAAAAGGTCTGTCTCTCTGCCAGATTGTGCTGTTGAATAGTTTGTGTTACCTGTATCTCTGCCACCATGTTTTCATCAGGCTTCAGGTGAACAGTGAAGGCCTCTCTCATTTCCCTAATGCCATCAAAAAGAACCTCAATCTCCACAATGTGCTGTGTTTCACCCTCCTTAAACTCAATTTCTAAAAAACACAATAAGACATTTTAAAAAATAAATCTGTTGTTCACAGTCGTCAGGTTACTGATCTATTCTATTCTGGCATGACACAGAGAGCTACAAAAGTTAATATTTGTCTTGCAAATTACATATGTTCATGTGACTTGAATGAACTAGTTTACATTATCCAAACACAAAAAAATACATAATTAATTAATTATGTACTAACTGGGCCATCTCATTTCCTGTGGGAGTAAACATACTGTGTAAGGACCAAGAAAATACTGAGTTTTGGCTTGTGGAGTTTCCCTGGGATAATCCAGTCAAGGATGCAAGGTTTGTCCCTCCCACTTAATGGGCTGGACTCTCTAAATCCACAGATGTGAAATCCATGAGGAAATCCTCTGGATCATAGAACACTTGCGAAGGGCTGGGGATTTGTGGCAGACACACAGTGTTCTGTCCCTGCTTGTTCTGTGGTAGCATGTTTCCCTCAGAAGTCAAACGACTCTGTTGGTTTACAGCACAGGGTACGTCTACACTATGGGACTATTCCGATTTTACATAAACCAGTTTTATAAAACAGATTGTATAAAGTCAAGTGCACGCGGTCACACTAAGCACATTAATTTGGCGGTGTGTGTCCATGGTCCGAGGCTAGCGTCGATTTCCAGAGCGTTGCACTGTGGGTAGCTATTCCATAGCTATCCCATAGTTCCCGCAGTCTCCCCCGCCCCTTGGAATTCTGGGTTGAGAGCCCAGTGGCTGATGGGGCAAAAATCATTGTCGCGGGTGGTTCTGGGTAAATGTCGTCATTCATTCCTTCCTCCGGGAAAGCAACAGCAGACAATCATTTCGCGCCCTTTTTCCCTGGATTGCCCTGGCAGACGCCATAGCATGGCAACCATGGAGCCCGTTCAGCTTTTTTTTTTTTTTTTTTTTTTTTTTACAGTCACCATATGTGTACTGGATGCCGCGGACAGAGGCGATACTCCAGCGCTACACAGCAGCATTCATTTGCTTTTGCATGATAGCAGAGATGGTTATCAGTCGTTCTGCACCGTCTGCTGCCAGTGTAATTTGTCAATGAGATGACGGTTATCTGTCCTTCTGTGCTGTCTGCTGCTATCATGGGTGCCCCTGGCTGAGATCGGCCGGGGGCGCAAAAGCAAAACTGGGAATGCCTCCCCGAGTCAATCCCTCCTTTATGGTTTCTAAAAATAGAGTCAGTCCTGCCTAGAATATGGGGCAAAATACACTAGAGAAGCAGTGTATCAGAGAGTACAGCTGCTCTGTGTCAGATCCCGCAGAAATGATGAGCTACATGCCATTCACGGAGGGTGCCCCTGCAACAATCCCACCCGTTGCTTCCCTCCTCCCCCAACCTTCCTGGGCTACCGTGGCAGTGTCCCCCCCATTTGTGTCATGAAGAAATAAAGAATGCAGGAATAAGAAACACTGAGTTTTTAGTGACATAAAATGAGGGGGAGGCAGCCTCCCGGTGCTATGATAGTCCAGGCAGGACATTAAGCAGTGTGGAGGAGAGGAGCCCAGCATCCCACTGCTATGACAGTCCAGGCAGTACAGAATCTTTTCTTTTCACATGGAAGGGAGGGGGCTGATTGAAGCTCAGCTCCCAGATGCTATGATGAAGACGGTTACCAGCCGTTCTGTACCATCTACTGGGAATGACCGGGAGTCAGTCCTATTTTCACCCAGGCGCCCCCAGCCAGCCTCACTTGAAGCAAGCCAGGAGGACTCATGGGTTGATAAGAAGGACGGTTACCAGTCCTACTGCACCGTCTGTCACCGGGGAGGGGAGAGGAGCGGATACTTCTCTTCACTGCTGCAGCATTGCGTCTACCAGCAGCATTCAGTAGACATAGGGTGACATTGAAAGAAGTCAAGAAATGATTTCTTTCCCTTTTCTTTCACGTGGGGGGGGAGTAAATTGACGAGCTATTCCCTGAACCACGCCGGACAATGTGTTTGAACCTACAGGCATTGGGAGCTCAGCCAAGAATGCAAATACTTTTCGGAGACTGCTGGGGACTGTGGGATAGCTGGAGTCCTCAGTACCCCCTCCCTCCCTCCATGAGGCTCCATTTGAGTCTCTGGCTTCCCGTTACGCTTGTCACGCAGCACTGTGTAGCCTGGAGATTTTTTTTTCCAAACGCTTTGGCATTTCGTCTTCTGTAACGGAGCTTTGATAGCACAGATTTGTCTCCCCATACAGCAATCAGATTCAGTATCTCCCGTACGGTCCATGCTGGAGCTCTTTTTGGATTTGGGACTGCATTGCCACCTGTGCTGATCAGAGCTCCACGCTGGGCAAACAGGAAATGAAAATCAAAATTTCGCGGGGCTTTTCCTGTTTACCTGGCCACTGCATCCGAGCTGAGATTGCTGTCCAGAGCGGTCACAGTGGTGCACTGTGGGATACTGCCTGGAGACCAATACCATCGATTTGCAGCCACACTAACCCGAATCCGATATGGTAATACCGATTTTAGCACTACTCCTCTCGTTGGGGGAGGAGTACAGAAACCGATTTAAAGAACCCTTTATATCAATATAAAGGGCCTCGTAGTGTGGACGGGTACAGCGTTAAATCGGTTTAACGCTGCTAAAATTGGTTTAAATGCGTATTGTAGACCAGGCCACAGAAACGGAAGCAAGCGCAGGGTAAGGCTTATGGGGTCAGTGTCAGCTGATAATACAAGTTCCTCTGGATCAGAGGACAGATGAGTGAAACTCTTATGTGCAAGAAACACATCCCACTCAGCAACTGGAATGGGACATTTCTTATTTGACAGTTTTCTTTCTGTTAGAAGCTTCTTTCCTCATTTATCACTGGGTAACTGCCTTCCACCTGTGGAAATCTGAGGGGGTCCAGTGTTCTTGCTGGAGGCTCCAGGACCAAATCCTGCTCTTCAGCTCAGGTCACCAGAAGAGTTCTTCCAAAGTGACAGAACTATTCCAACACCTGATTGTTAGCATTTGGTCATTTCCCAGACTACCAGGGTAGGTGGAATGAGGAGAGAAACTGCTAGCAGAAAGGGAATTTTCAGCTAAGAAATTCCTCATTGTGCTGCACAGCTTCTCTCCTCACTCCTCTTTTCAGGGGAAGTGGCAAGCAGTGAATCACAGAAAGAAAAAAGCAAAGGATAAATAGAGTTTTTAAACTGTTATTAGAGTAGGATAATAGGTGCAAAAAGAAGTCTTATCTCATAATATAGAGTAAGAACTTTGTATATTACAGAATTATTTGGAACCAACCTAGCAACAGCTTCCTGCCAATAAGACATTTCTGCAGAGGAACAGAAACCTACTTTGTAAATCTTCCTCAGATGAGGCTCATATCCTTTTCCCCACAATGATCCCAGGGAGCTTGCAGAGAGAGTCTTGACTGTCTCAACAAGTAATTTCTCAGTTGCTTAATATAGCAACTTGTGCAGTGTTTTAACATTATGCCTGCAGCAACTTTTAGGCCCTAAGACCTTGGCATTTTGGACAGAATGAGATGAACAGGGTACAAGTGAGTGGCATGTGTACTCCATATGCTTGAAATATCTGTTTAGAAATCCATTCATGCCATCACCTTCCACAGGAGTATTATGGGCTGAAACAAAATGACAGGAGAACTAATTTTCAGGAATTGTAGAAAGAACTTACCTAAACCAAAAATTTTTCTGGAGTTAAAAGAATGAGCTAGTCCTCGTTGCAACAGCTACTCCTGGGGGAATTCTGCACCGCTGTGTGTCCCCTCGCAGATTTCTTTGCTTCCCTGCAGAAAGTAATGGGGCAGCAAAGGGAAGCTACTTGAAGTGGGGGCCCGGGGATGTGCATGGATGTAGTTTGGGGGGGCATTGCCCCCCCCAAACAGAAGTGAGGTGGTGGGGGGGCACACAGGGTCATCTGCCACTGCCCCTCCACATTTCTGCAAACGCAGAGCTGCCCAGCTGAAAGAGGGTGCCGCTTGGCTCTGCTGACTTTGCAGCCGGATTCAGCCTCTTGGGTTCTAGTGCCTGTTGCGCTTCCCTTCTGTGTTCTGGGAGTCATCCTGTTTTCTGTACAACAGTGAGTGCCCATGGTGGGACAGGGCAAGGGGGTAGGGTGGGGCTGAGAAAAAGAGGCACTGATGAAGGAAGGGGATGGGGAAAGGGGCAATGGGGAAGTGAGATGGGATGGGGAAGAGAAGTGCATCCAGATCCCCCACTGAGCCGCCTGCACCCATACTGCCCCACACAGAAACCTCTCACCTCACACCTGGATCTCCCCACACTAAGACCCTTTACACTTGGATCCTGCTGGGCTGAGCCTGCCTGCCCACCTGGTGTGCCGAATGCAGAGTGACAGGACCCCAGTGTTTCTGGGGAAGACCCGGCCCTTACACTGTGTCAGGGTTGGGTGCAGCCTCACTGCCGTGTCTCTGTCCTGAGGGGATGGAGGGCTGCATGGTGATCTCCCACCTCCATGCAGCTAGTGGCTGTTGCTCCCCACTGCCATGCTGGAGGTGACTAGAAAGGCCAGCCACCGGTTTAATCTGTCACTCTAAGTAATCTTGACACCTGATGATCCTGAGATGAGGAGAGAGATATCTCTGCCTAAAAACTACCACTAGGGCTGTTATGCCCTTTTCTGTGGTGTTTAGTTGTAGGATTCCAATCAGCCATCCTAGAGCAGCAACTCTAGAGTAGCTGAGATCACAAGAACTGTGGTGGTTGCTAGAATTAGTTATATTCTGGTAGCACTGGGAGGCCAAGGCCCCAATACGTTGTCACTATACAGACAAGAGGCAGTTTGTTTGCAAAGAGTATTCAGTTTCCCCTTGCACCAGAAATGTAAATTTGACCAGATCAGCAACTGAAATTTTTGGGTTGAGTTCTGCCCACAGTACCAGAAAGTACTGATGAGGCCAACTGAATAGCTCTGTCAAACCACACTTCTCTTCCGTTAACTGTTACTGTAGGTCATCATGTCTGGATGAAGGAGTCCCTGCTTTAAGTGGTCTGGTGTTTTCTGCAGGTGCAATGGAGGTTCCTTGGTTGCCTATTAAGTCTGAAGTGCCTTCTGCGTCACTGGAGGAGTAGGAGAAGGATTTCAGCTCTCTATTCCCATTCCCAGGACATTGTTTCCACTGCTGAGGAGAAGTTGTGACCTCAGGTCACTTCCTAATTTTGGAAGGGTATAGATATTCCTGCTTCAGTAATAAGCCAGCCTCTAATGGGAGGTAGGAGGAGATTTCCCCTGTGAGGACCATGACTGCTCTCTACATAGTTTCTTCAATCTTCTTTTGAAGTAATTAGTACTGGTACTGTCACAGACACAACAATGGACTCAGTGGACACACTGGTCCAAACCCATGTAGCCACGTCTCTGTTTTTGTTCAGATACGTCACACATAGAGTTGTGGAAGTGAACAATTCAGATTGCTGCTTTGCAAAGGGGGTACTTGATTTTGCCTTTTTCAAACTCAAACTCTCTGAAGTTTGCAAGACTTTCCCCTGAGATGGCTGTGAGGGGGTTCCCCTCTCTGCAGGAATCCTCATGCTCCTGGCTGAGCTTCTCATTTTGGAATCATGGCTTCAGGAGAGGGTTGAGGCCTTACATGCCTGCCTGACTCAAAACCAACCTCCTGGTCGTGTGAAGGCCAATAGCTTGTGGCAGCCAGGCATAGCTCACTCTCTCCAGCTTGTGCCCTGGCAATGTGAGGGTTGATGGCTTGTGGCATCACGGCATAGCTCACTCTCTCAAGACCATATCCCATGACAATAAGGTTTGATGGCTTGAGGAGGAAGCAGGGCACCGTTTGCTCTCTGAATCTCCCAGAAAGCTGCCCCTTGGACTTGGCTCAATGCTTGCAGGGCTTCTCTGCAGGGAAGCAGACAGCCCACTTGAGAGGTGTTGTACTGGAGAAAACAGAGGATTAGAACCTCAGTAGTCCATTGATTCTCCACCTCAGGAGATGTGGGAGAGGTGCATGAAGCTGAAATGAAGTCACTACTGCATGAAAACAAATAAGAATTAATGTTATAAAACAAAATGGTCTGAAGAAACTGAACCGCCATCTTCTTCCACTGCTGGAGGCACAAAATCCAGTGGACTGAGCTAAAAGACAAAGCCTAGTCTCAGAGCCCCCAACAACAGCACTGGATTGCTGCTGAATTCCACAGGTGGGAGCCATTATTCATTAGTAATGAGCGAGGAAAGCAGCTGTGCCCCCACAAAATGTCTATGGAATAGTTTTCCAGAAGCAATTGGAATGCCCACAGCCCTCAGCACCTCCACAATGAAATCTAACACCTGCTTGAAACTTGCCATCATGAGCCTAATTCATCACTGGTGTAAACTCACTGACTTCCCTATAAACAGAGTTACATCAGGGATTAATTTGTTTCATTATGGCTGTGGCACCTTCAGAATGGCTACATGATCCCAAAGTAGAATTTTGTCTGAGATGAAAAATGGCTGCAGGAAACTATCCCAGGCCTTCAAAGCAGAATGCTAAAGGAGATTAATCTGTTTATCTCTATGCACATTAATAAACAAAGTTGATTAAAAATTTGAAGTCTTTTGATGTTAACAGTTAACACAAAGGATTCATATATCCCTTCTATTAGCCTGGCGGTTTATTTCAGATAAGTTTCCAGGATGTCTGCGGCCCTGTGGGCACTACAGCCATGGAAGTAAACAGAAATTCTGAGGAGGTGCACATTCTCTGAGGGACTTACTGGCCGCCGCTTCCAGCAGCTCCCATTGGCTTGCAGTGGTGAATTGCAGCCAGTGGGAGCCGTGATCAGCCAGACCTGCAGACGGGGCAGGTAAACAAACCGGCTCGCCCCGCCAAGGGCTTTCTCTACACAAGCAGTGACCCCAGTTTGAGAAACACTGGTTTAGGCAAAAGCATTCTGCATTGCTGAATACTTACTTCAGAATCAGTAATGCTTTCTTTTAAAAACATTCATATGCTGGACTACTCTCCGAATTACTGAGAATACACTACAACTCCAAATTATTGGAAGCTAAATATAGAAAATATGAAATTCCATTCCTGTGGCCTTATTAATCCCAAAGGCAAAAGGCACTAATGAAAGCAGCTAAAAAGTATTAAAAGCTTAAAAGTTCACAGTGATTTTTTCCCCTTTAAATACTGTACAATTGTGGCTGAAATAATCAATGGGATGTGATATTGATCTGAATGACAGCCAGAGAGTCTCGTCATACCTTCTGACACAGGGTGATAGTCTTCTCCAGAGGTGGCAGAGCCATCCTTTGTGTGAACCCTTACAATGGAAACCTTTGAAGTGTCTCCCAGACGAAGCACTGGAATTTTTACAACCACCAGCTGTCCTACATCTTTTGGCTCACTGACACTAAATTTGGTCTCACCAAACTTAATAATGGCCTCTGTAATAACAGAAAACAGTGTTTAATAGTGTGCACAAAAGAGCTTTTAAATATCAAAGTCAAAATGATATTTGTATGGTCAAAAATAACTCCTCACTGTCTGCATGATCTCTGATCCTTATCAGGGTTTCATTTTGTTCACCAATAGAAGCACCGTAGGAGGAATCACTTCTTGGAGTGCCAAGAACTAGACGCAGCTCTTCCTCTTCTTCATGGAGAGAGTCATCCACAAGCATGAGGGTGCAAGGTTTCTCAGTCTCACCTGGAATCGTCATGCAGAAAGTAATATCATGCAGAACTTTAAATTGTTACTAGATGTACTACAGGCATTCCTCTCAAGCTGTAGGACTCACAGGTCAATTCTATGGTCAAAGCACCTGTACTGGCCCTTTATAAGTAAATAACTAATGAAAGTACTAGCAATAGCATCAGCAACAACACTTTTATTTACTATAATGGTAAGACTAGGTATTTACATGGCTGTACAGTTAATATCTCACAACACCTCTGAGAGGTAGGAGAGTATTATCCTCATTTTCAGAGGTGGAGAATGAGAAACAGGAAGGCTCAAGACCAAATTTTAAAGAATAGTCTCTAATTTTGGGTACTTTAATTTATGGCAGTTCAACTGATTTTCATATGGCTCTCAGCTCCCACTGATTCCAATGAGAGAAGTGGATGCCTGTCACCTTGGAAGATCAGTAGCTATGTGTCTCAAGTTGAACAACTAGAAAACAATGGGCCTAAAATTAGTGATTACTCTGAACTTTTGGTTCTATCTGATTTAAGCCTATTTAGAACAGTGGCTTTCAACCTTTCCAGACTATTGTACCCCTTTCAGGAGTCTGATCTGTCTTGCATAACCCAAGTTTCACCTCACTTAAAAACTACTTGCTTACAAAAACAGACATAAAAATACAGAAATGTCACAGCACACTATTACTGGAAAACTGCTGACTTTCTCACTTTTACCATACAATTATAAAATAAATCAATTGGAATATATATATTGTACTTACATTTCAGTGTATAGTATATAGAGTAGTATAAACAAGTCATTGTCTGTATGAAATTTTAGTTTGTCCTGACTTCATTAGTGCTTTTTCTGTAGCCTGTTGTAAAACTAGGCAAATATCTAGGTTTCATAGTGGTAGCCGCGTTAGTCTGTATCAGCAAAAAGAACGAGGAGTACTTGTGGCACTAACAAATTTATTTGAGCATAAGCTTTTGTGGGCTAAAAACCACTTCATTAGATGCATGCAGGGGAAAATACAGTACACAGAGAACATGAAAAAATGGGTGTTGCCATACTAAGTATAAAGAGAGTAATCAGTTAAGGTGGGCTATTATCAGCAGGAGGAATAAAATTGTAGTGATAACCAGGATGGCCCATTTCCAACAGTTGACAAGAAGGTGTGAGTAACTGTAGGGGGAAAAATTAGCATGGGGAAATAGGTTTTACTTTGTGTAATGACCCATCCACTCCCAGTCTTTATTCAAGACTAATTTAATGATGTCAAGTTTTCAAATCTTTTTTGAGATGGGGCAATCACATCTGCACGCAGTATTTAAGATGTGGGTGTACCGTGGATTTATACAGAGGCAATATGATATCTTCTGTCTTACTACCTATCCCTTTCTTAATGATTCCCAACATTCTGTTTACTTTTTTAACTGCTGCTGCACATTGAACGGATGTCTTCAGAGAACTATCAACAATGACGCCAAGATCTCTTTCTTGAGTGGTAACAGCTAATTTAGACCCCACCATTTTATATGTACAGTTGGGATTATGTTTTCCAATTTGCATTACTTTGCATTCATCATTATTGAATTTCATCTGTCATTTTGTTGCCCAGTCATCCAGTTTTGTGCGATCCTTTGGTAACTCTTCACAGTAGTTTTGTACCATCCACAAATTTTGCCACCTCATTATTTACCCCTTTTTCCAGATCATTTATGAATATGTTGAATAGGACTGGTCCCAGTACAGACCCTTGGGGACACCGCTGTTTATCTCTCCATTCTGAAAACTGACCATTTATTCCTACCCTTTGTTTCCTATCTTTTAACAGTTACTTATCCATGAGAGGACTTTCATAAGAAGGAAGGTCCTCTGCATCATAAGATTTAAATACAGTGGAAAAAACTTGCTTAGGGCTCGGAAAAAACAGAAGTTAAAAATGTGAGCATATAAAAATGAGGAGACAAGAAACTGTTCTCCAGTCAAGTAAAAGGACGTTTGGATTGATAATCCCCAAGAGGGACTCAAGCAATTTTTCCCTCAAAGTAATACCCCATTTCCTCATGTTTTTTTTCTGGGTTCAACATTTTGAGTCACCCAGGCAGACTAAGAAAGAAGAAATAAGCAGGAAGAAGGAGGAGAAATTTCAGAGAGCAATAATTAGCTTAGCTGTGTCCCTATGCCAAGTTAAAAGGTGTTTACCCTTTCCAGCAGTAGATAGCTGGATTTGCTGATGGTCTGTCTAATGGGGCCTGAGATTCTGGGGGTTTCCTTTGTAATATCACCTACTATTCAGTTCTGCCTGCAGCACAGCAATGGGATCCATTTGTTAGGATGAGTGGCTGGACCTTTGCAAAAGGATATCCCTTCTGTCTCTATAGATGATCCCCCTCTAGTTCAGGATTAAGGCAGGATGGTGTGAGGAATGCTGTGCTGCCACTGCCCACGCTCAACCTATTCTGTGGAGAGAGCTTTGTTCCCCCAAACAGTCTGTATGGCCTTTGCTATGAGAAAAAAATACACAATTTAAAGCAAAACCAACTCTGACAGAATAAAGGATTCTAACAAAGAACTGTAGCTTACCAGGAAGGAAAGTGATGATGGAATCGTCAGTGTTAGGACGTTCTTCAAAGTCCATCATTACTTGGGCTGAACCCTGCCGACTATAACAGCGTACTGTAGATGCGTAGCGGATATCCCCACTCCTATATATCATGGCAGAAATCTGTCCATCATTTTCACTGCCAATGTACATAAGTTCTTTAAACTGCATCTTAGGCACTAGACAGACACATACAAAAGAAGGAAAAAAATATCCAAAATGATCAATTCCTAGAGCCACTGCTTTTAACATGATCATGTTATGTGCTATGTTATATATGATTATGATGTGGCAGACTCCTCACCAGGTAGCAACTGATATATTTAGCACATTTCCCACAATTCAAAGAGTGAAATCCTGGCCCAATGGAAAATGGAAAAATGTCTATTGACTTCAGTGGGTCCAGGATTTCACCACAACTACTTTGTAGAACTAAAAGCTATGGCCCTGATTTTGACCTCACACTGGTATAAATCAGGAATATTACAATTTATGTCTATAAAATTACAACTAGCAAATGTAAAACTAGTATAAATGTATTTATTTTCAGGCCTTATGTACATTTTCTACATTCCCCAAGGTTTTAGGAAAACAAGTGAAAAATTATAGCCAGCTGAGAGTACATGTAGATCAGTAAGTGCCCAGAAATTTTATAATGATCACAAATGGTCAGAAGCCTGATTTTACACCTCATCCAAAAGATCACAACTCCAGCAATGTAGTGTTTCCAAACACCATGCCTGGACATTGGTTCCATACAGACTCAGAAGGAAGAATACTATCTATTGCATTGCAAGCATCATTTTTCTTCCTGTGAAAATAATTAATACTTACAATCAGAGACTGAGTCATTGATGAAGATGGTGGCTTTGCTTGGTTCTCCAAGGATAGCATTCATGGGCATTCGCAGCACAAGCTCAAACTTCTCAATTCCTTCTAATACTGGCTGTCCAAGGTCATCCAAAATGGTCACACGGAAAGTCTGCATGTTGACTCCAGGGGCAAAATCCAAATTACGACTGATGCCTACATAATCCACCCCAGCTACACAAAGAAACAACATAAAATGGAATACATTGATGGAACTGTTTTTTCACAGCATTTAGTTAAAGAAAATAAGGGATCTAAAGTCAGGAAGTTGATGACAGTAACTCATAAAAATGTAATAATCTCTTTCTTTTGTTGTCAAGGAGTATTTTTTACTTTATCATTTAAAACTCTCTAGAACTTTTGTGGTCATTCAAAGCAAAAAGCTTCTTACCTTGAAAGGATTTGGAGCAGGCCTGATTCTAACCTCACTTACCCTGTTGAAAATCAGGAATAACACCATTTAAGTGAATGGAGTTATACTGATGTAAAACCTATAGAGATGAGAGAATATGTGAGATGCAAACTATAGTTTGGGACCAACTAGAGTGTTCTGGGAGAAATCCCAGAAATGAAGGAGATTCCTTGGAATAAAGATTTAATATTATGCCTATAATTCTAGGGGACAGTGCAGCAAATTATGTGACTAATGTAAAAAGGGAAAACAGAACAACCAAGAGGCTGATTAAGAGGAATTACACTACTGATATCCAGATGAGATATATAACAAGAATGAAACTTAAGTGTAGCGAAGAGGGAAGGCAAACAGATTTTGGATCCTGCTGGCCAGAGGCTAATGAAAGTCCAAGAGAACGACAAGACGAGTTAAATTACATCCAGACCATGTCAAATGGGGCCTGGCACACTTCAGTGTCAAAGATAAGAAAACCCAGTTCACTCTAGGAATAAAAAAAAAAAACTAAAGAAGTGAATGAGACAGGATGTTGGGTTATACCAGGACACGGTGTCTGGTTTCCAGAGTATTAAAGGTACTTAAGTCTGAGGTGAAAGAGTGGACTTTTGTGCATTTGCTGTGATATCACAGTACAATCTATTTTACTTCTCCAATAAACTCTTAAATAAAGAGATGAAAAGTCCTTACACATATTGCTGAAGGAAACAAAAACAACCCCGCCCCCCACCTATTTAACAGGTTATCCAGTGAGTGAAAACCAAAAACATGGTCCGGTTGTAAACTCTTATAATGCTGTTATGCTTTTCTGGAACAAAAATGCATTCAATATTTAGGGTGAGGTAAACCCAACAGATCACGTGAAATAATAGTTAAGAAATGAAGTAAATGGACATTGTTTTTAGGCATCTTAATAATCTAATTTTCCAAGAGAAGGCACAAAAATGTGGAAAGGCATACTAATGCTAAACCCAGATTCTATGTCTTCCTGTCATGGGCATCATAACAAGAAGGCTTATGACAACTAAGAGTATTTTAAAATTATATCAGTAACTAAACACTAACGTCTGTTCCTGCTCAATGTAACCATCTAGGAAAAATATTTGGACTCTTCATGACTTCTCCACATCAAAAGAACGCTTTAGCATAAAACACCATGTTTTAGAAACAGACTGAGTACAGTACATCTCCAGCTCCAGATATCAGTTTAGAGCTTGATCCTTTCAGCATGTGGATGAAGGCTCTGAGGGTATGTCTGCACGAAGAGCTTGGGGTATGACTCCCAGCTCACATAGACATACTCGCACTAACTCTCCTGGAGCCGGCACAATAAAAACATTTGTGAGCTGGGGTAGCATGGGCAGTCGGTGAGCGGAGGCATGGGCTATCTGTGCTGAGTACCTACCTACCTACCTGGACCCCACGGGTATGTACTTGGGGCAACCAGCCCACGGTGCCACTCACAGCTGCCTGTGCTACCACACCTGCACAACTATTTTTAGTCCACTAATTCTCCTCGAATTAGCACGTGAGCGTGTCTGTGTGAACTGGGAATCATTCCTCTAGCTCTAAGGGTAGACACAGACTAAATATAATAAGCTGAGGGCAGCAAGAACTGCAGGCTGGTGGGCTGGCAAGAACTCTGTGCCTAGCATGTATTAGGAAGCAATGAGCACCTGACCATGAGAGATAATAGTTTGTGGGAACCATTGGAAGGCTGGAGCTATAATTTGCCCTTGCTTCTATTTCCTTCTAAGGGCAGCTCTTAAACACATTTGAATAAGCCCTTACTTCAGCTTAGCTGTAAGAATAACTCTGATATCTAAAAATGGGCTGTATGCATCTCAAATAGATCATGTGAAGGGCTAAGCAGCTTAAACCTTTAATTAAATTCATGGTAGCTGAGGGCACTCAGCACTTTCCAGGATAAAGCCCATGATTTCCATTCATTTGTTTTCATTTCAACACCTGTTCATGTCCTTTATCTGTTCCTCATCATGCTCACTTTCCCCTTCACTTACTAGCATACAGTTCAGTGTGGGCACAGAGGTCTCCTCATACTTCTGAACATCACACACATGCATTTCTTCACACTATGGAGAAGCCTCTGGCCAAAGGTTCGGAGCAAACACTAAGTGTGGCATGCCTAGCCTTGAGGCTCTCTGAGCCACTTCTGGGGCTAAACCAGAAGCATTCAGGACTGAATCCACACTGGATGTACCAGTGCTCCATGTTAAGACATATTAAGGAAAAATGACACTAGAGCAAAATGATCACTCACCCTCTGCAGTTATTGGCTCAGTTTTGCGAGACCTGACTGTAACAGTGGCAGCTCTGGACAAATCAGTTCCAGTTCTCCAGACATGCACCTCAACAAAGCCAGCACTCTCATCAACATAGTATTTGACATCTCCAAAGTAGAAGGCTGGTTCTGGTAAAAAGGTTAAAGTCATTAAAGTTTGCTCCTTACTGGAGAACCTACTTTTAAACATATATAAACAAATTACAAATATATACAAGAGGAAGGATGGTCCAGTAGTTAAGGGCAGGGACTTGGCAGTCTAGGGTTCAATTCCTGTTCCACTTCTGTGATGTTGAGAAGTCTCTGTTCCTCAGTTCTCTGTAAAATGGGGGTGACAACTTTTCTCTACTTCAAAGGGCGGTTGTGAGGATGAATACTTTAATACAAGAACTAGGGGTCACCAAATGAAATTAATAGGCAGCAAGTTTAAGGAAGTTGTTCTTCACGCAGTGCACAGTCAACTTGTGGAACTCCTTACCTGAGAGGTTGTGAAGTCTAGGACTATAACAGCGTTTAAAAGAGAACTGGATAAATTCATAGTGGTTAAGTCCATTAATGGCTATTAGCCAGGATGGGTAATAATAATAACAACAACAACAACTGGAGATATATCAATCTCCTAGAACTGGAAGGGACCTTGAAAGGGCATTGAGTCCAGCCCCCTGCCTCCACTAGCAGGATCAATTTTTTTGCCCTGATCCTTAAGTGGCCCCCTCAAGGATTGAACTCACAACTCAGGGTTTAGCAGGCCAATGCTCAAACCAGCTGGGTAAGGAATGGTGTCCCTAGACTCTGTTTGTCAGGGGATGGAGATGGATGGCAGGAGAGAGATCACTTGATCATTGCTTGTTAGGTTCACTCCCTCTGGGGCACCTGGCATTGGCCACTGTCTGTAGACAGATACTGGGCTAGATGGACCTTTGGTCTGACCCGGTATGGTCGTTATGTTCTTAATGATTATAAGGTGCTCAGACAAATGTTAATGTAAGTATGGCAGACAGAAACAAAAGAAGTCAAATCCTGAAGAGGAAAATAGAAGAGCGCATAAATTTTGGCAAGTCAAGTGTAAAAGTATAATCAGGCAGGCCAAATAAGAAATTAAAGAACAAGTAACAAAAGACACAAACTAACATCAAAATATTTTTTTAAGTACATCAGAAGCAGGAAGGCTGTCAAACAATCAGTGTGACCACTGGACAATCAAGGTGCTAAAGGAGCACTGAAGGAAGACAAAGCCATTGCAGAGAAGCTAAATGAATTCTTTGCATCAGTCTTCACTGCAGAGGACGTGAATGAGATTTCCACACCTAAGCCATTCTTTTTAGGTGACAAATCTGAGAGACTGTCTCAGACTGAGGTGTCAGTAAAGGTGGTTTGGAACAAATCAAAAAAATTAAACAGTAATAAGTCACCAGGACCAGATGGTATTCACCCAAGAGTTCTGAAGGAACTCAGATATGAAGCTGCACAACTAACAACTGTGGTATGTAATCTATCACTTAAATCAGCCTCTTTATCAGATGACTGGACAATAGCCAATTTAAAAAAAAAAAGTCTCCAGAGGCAATCCGGACAATTATAGACAGGTAAACCTAACTTAAAACCAGGCAAACTGGTTGAAACTATAGTAAAGAACAGAATTATCAGACACAGATGAACATGATTTGTTGGGATAGAGTTAACATGGCTTTTTAAAGAGAAATCATGCCTCATTAATCAGAATTCTTTGAGGGGTTCAACAAACATGTGGATAAGACTGATCCAGTGAACACAGTTTACTTGGACTTTCAGAAAGCCTTTCACAAGGTCCCTAATCAATGGCTCTTAAGCAAAACAAGCTGTCATGGGGTAAGAGGCAAGGTCCTGTCATGGATCAGTAACTGGTTAAAAGACAGGAAACAAAGGGTAGGAATAAATGGTCAGTTTTCAGAACGGAGAGGTGTAAGTAGTGGGGTACCCAAGAATCTGTACTGGGACCAGTGATCTTCAACATACTCATAAATGATCTTGAAAAAGTGGTGATCAGTGAAGTGGCCAAGTTTGCAGATGATACTAAATTATTCAACATAGTTAAGTCCAAAGCAGACTGCTAAGAGTTACCAAGGGAATCTTATAAAACTGGGTGATTGGGCAACAAAATGGCAGATAAAATTCAATATTGATAAGTGCAAAGTAATGCACATTGGAAAACATAATTCCAACTATCAATATAAAAAAATGGGGTCTAAGTTAGCTGTTACCACTCAAGAAAAAGATCTTGGAATCACTGTGGGTAGTTCCTGAAAACATCCACTCAATGTGCAGTGGCAGTCAAAAAAAGCTAATAAAAATTATAGGAACTATTAGAAAAGGGATAAATAATAGAATCATAGGGTTGGAAGGGACCTCAGAAGGTCATCTAGTCCAATGCCTTGCTCAAAGCAGGACCAATCCCCAGACAGATTTTTACCCAGTTCCCTAAGTGGCCCCCTCAAGGATTGAACTAACAACTCCTTGTGTTTAACAGGCCAATGCTCAAACCACTGAGCTATCCCTGCCCCCTACTAAATATCATAATGCCACTATATAAATCCACAATACATCCATATCTGGAATACTGCATGCAGTTTTGGTCTCCCCATCTCAAAAAGATGTATTAGAATAGGAAAAGGTATGGAGAAGGGCAGCAAAAATGATCAGGGGTATGGAACAGCTTGCATATCAGGAGAGATTAGAAAAACTGAGACTGTTCATCTTGGAGAAGAGACGACTAAGAGGGGATATGATAGAAGTCTATAAAATCATGAATGGTGTGGAGAAAGTGAATAAGGAAGTAATATTTACTCTTTTAAATAACACAAGAGCCAAGAGTTACCCGATGAAATTAATAGGCAGCAGGTTTAAAACAAACAAAAGAGAGTAATTCTTCTTCACAGTGTCGAGTCAATCTATGGAATTCATTGCCAGGGGATTTGTGAAAACCGAAAGTATAACTGGATTCAAAGAAGATTTATTAAGGTCATTGAGGATAGGTAGAGCAACGGCTATTAGAAAAGATGGTCAGGGATGCAACCCCATGCTCCCTAAGCTTCTAATTGACAGATGCTGGGAATAAGCAACAGGGGATCAATCACCAGATAATTGCCCTGTTCTGCTTATTCCCTCTGAAGCATCTGGCATTGGCCACTGTTAGAAGACAGGATACTAGGTTAGATGGACCTCTGTTCTGATCCAGTATGGCCATTTTTACATTCTCATGAGTAATTCAATCTCTATTTAGCAGTGCCCTTAACCCCATGCTCAACATGTGACAAAGTCCAACTGAAGTCAAATGAGACTTAAACGTGTGTTTTGCTGAATTGGGATAGGGTTATTCTCAGGATTAAAATTAAGCACCGGCTTAAGTGTTTTGCTGAATTGGGCCTTAGGAAACAGTTACCTGATCCTCCAGGCAAAAGTGAGTATCCATTTAAAAATGCAATATTGTTTCAGCCCACCCAAATTACAAAGAGTACATACAAATTTTATTTATTTTTACAGTAACTCCTACTCCTGGGTGAATTCTGCACCACTGAGCACGCAGAATTCATATCCACCTGCAGATTTCTTTCCTTCCCTACGGAAAATGATGGGGAAGCAAAGGGAAGCCGCCCTGGAGGTGGAGGGTCCGGGAAAGCTCACGGACATTGCCCCCTGAAACAGAGGTGAGGCATGAGTGACATGCCGTGTCATGTGCCACTGCCCCCCTCCATTTCTGCAAACTCAGAGTTGCCTGGCTGAAGGAGGGTGCCAATCAGACACCGCCTCCTAGGTCCTAGTGCTGGCTGTGCTCCCCTTTTGTGTGCCGGGAGCCATCCTGTTTTCTGCACAACAGTGAGTGCTTGTGTTGAGGCAGGGCAAAGGGGCAGGGTGGGGTGGAGAGAAGAGACAGTGGGGAACGAAGAGGGTGGGATAGGCCAGGGGAAGGGGGATGTGGGAGTGAAGGGAGGGGGATGGGGCAGGTGACAGCAGGGAGAGGAAGGGGAAAGGAATGAGATAGGGGACAGTGGAGAGGACAGGGGACAGTGGGGTAGAGAGATGGGATGGGGACGAGAAGAGGCTAGGGGAATAGGGCAGAGAAGTGGGAGCCCCGCATGCAGCATCCCCTTGACAGCAGCAGTAGCTGGGGCTCCCCCGTTAAGTAGGCCCATCAAATCCTCACACCAATGAGCACCATCCCCTTGCACCTGGACCACCCTGATGGGCCTGCCCGCACACAGCCTCCCACCCCAGTAAGCCCCAACCAGCTGCACCAGACCCTCACCCAGCCACGCCCCACTCCCCCAGCACCTGGACACTCCGGCTGAGCCCCAACCACCTTCACCTGGACCCCTCTGCAGAGTCCCACTGCTCCTGCACCCAGAACTCCCCAATGATCCCCTGTATATCAAGATCTCTCACTTAGCTGCCCGCACTCAGACTGCCCCACACCGAACTCTCTTACCCCACACCTGGGTCCCCCTACACTGAGCCCCTCTATTCTTGCATCCTGCTGGGCTGAGCCTGCCTGCTCATACCTGGTTTATCTAGCACAGAGGGCCAGGGACCTAGTGCGTTTCCGCAGCAGGCCTGGCCCTTGTGCTGTGTCAGAATCGGGTGCAGCCTCAATGCCATGTCCCTGTCCCAGGGTAGAAGGGGCTGCAGGATGATTTCCCTGTGCTCCCCACTGCCATGCTGCATCCTCCACATGTATTTATTGACAAATAAAATTTGCATAATTTTAAAATATTGTGCAAAGAATTTTCTTTTTCTTTTTTGGTGCAGAATTCCCTCAGGAGTAAACTCCCTACATACTTTCTTGATTTGGGTCTGTCCAAACCCACTGTAGGAGGACAGTACCTGCCTTGAAAAGTTTAGAATCTACTCTAAAACCAGATGCAGTATTGTGCATAAAAAAGAGCAGGAAGGAGCACAAGGGACACGGAAACTACATACATATGATTAGAAATTATTGAAACCTACATCTTACTATCCTGCATACAATTCCCTACCCTGAGGGTAACAAGCAACAAAAGAACAAAACCTCACTGAACCATCAGTAGAAGACCAGCTCTCTTCTTCCAGGAAGCATAATAAAGTATTTTTTAAAACCTATATGAGGGGTTCCTGGTATAGTTTACATTAATGAAAAATTACAATGTGTGTATTTGTTTACATACTTTGGGCCAACAGGCGAGAAATCTGCACATCACATCTCACTCCCTTCCTGCACTTTCAACTCTAAGTACCAGTGTGTATGAGTGTGTGCGTGTACAGATTAACATGTTATCTTATTAACCTTATTCCTAGCTGGTCCTTGTGCACTAGCCAATACATTCCTTGCATTTCTCACTTCAGTGCAAACAGACAAAGGTGAAGATAGATACTGAGACCTTAAACAGGGTTTCAGTGCTGAATTCTGTTATCCAGACCAGATCGGAACATGATGCAGCTTTGTGAACTGTTCTGTGAAAGGTTGTCCCACAAAGTATGGGGACAAAACCCTCAATCTGATTCCCCACAATTAACATTTAGACTGAAATCAAGCTTATTTCCTATTCCAAACTACGTGAGTATTGTCCTTATCTTAGCATTTTAAACCCCTCAGATTACAAGAAAGAACAGCAAAAAATGGAGCAGGGGGCATGTTATCCCATTTAATAGCAATATGTTTATCTGCATTTTTCCTTTTTTCAGAGAGCAAATTAACAAACAAATGCTTTGTACCTAAATACACTGCACTGCTACAGGCTGGGAGCCCTACAGCTATCTCTATGGAGAGAATCTGGTGTCCAGAGTCAGCACTGCCAGTGACCGTCAACATGAAAGAATCATTGGGCGAGAGACAGAGAGCGAGCAGGCAAACAAGCATGAAAATGACTCTGTTGCCTGGGGTTTAGAGCTACAGCAGTGGTAGGGATGTGTGAGACACAGGACTCAGTTCACCTGCTCCAATGATTTTTTTAAATGATCTATGCATAATGGAACAGCTTCATCAGGAGAGACTGAGGGAGCCCCACATCATAATATCCCACAGCCCAGTGACTAAGGAGTTAACCTGAGAGGTGTCGTTCCCTGTTCAAATCCCTTCTTCCCCTTAGGAGGAAGGGGGGACTTGAAGCAGAGGTCGCCCACATCCCAGGTGAGTATCCTAATCCCTGGGCTATAAGTAGAATAAGTTCGCCTGCAGGGGCCTGATCCAGTATGCTTACCAGATTGGGCCCTGCAGGCGAGTTAGGTTAGCGAATCACCTTGGGCTTAGGCTCCACTGCCTGGTCTGGGGCTGCACTGCACATGTTTAGAAACACAGATGCTGAGGGAACTTCTACTGCAAAAATATAGGAGCTGAGCCTGTTCAGGTGCCCACCGGGTGCCATGGCTGCTGAGCAGGGGCCTGATTCTGGAATTTAGGCACCTTTTGTGAATCTAGCTCAGGGGTCGGCAAACTCTGGCAAGCAGCTTGCCAGGGTAAGCAGCGTGGCGGGCCGGACCAGTTTGTTTACCTGCTGCCTCTGCAGGTTTGTCTGATCGTGGCTCCCACTGGCTGCGGTTCCCCACTCCAGGCCAATGGGGGTGGTAGGAAGCAGTGGTCAGCACATCCCTTGGCCTGAGCCACTTCCTGCCATTGACCTGGAGCAGTGAACTGCGGCCAGTGGGAGCCGCAATCATCCGAACCTGTGGAGGCGGCAGGTAAACAAACTGGTCTGGCCCACCAGGGTGCTTACCCTGGTGAGCTGCATGCCAGAGGTTGCTGACCCCTGCTCTAGCCCTTAGTGTTTTTCACAACAGCTGAGGACACTATGCCACTAACAATAAGGAAATCATCATTAGGAACTATACAAAACCACAGTAAACACAGAGATCCACTTTCATCTGTGGTGTGACTCCACTTCCTAACAAGGAGACACACCTAGGATAAACCACAATTTTCTAATCAACTGAGAGCTTCGTCCCTCATTTTCAGATTCAGTTCAGGTTAAACCATCCCCCACTGATTTTTCAGAACTGCCAGCGAAACAAAAAATCAGTTATTTGCCCAGCTCTAGTTAGTAGAGTCAGAACTTAGGCATTTCTAGCAACACATCCTCAAGATCTGATTAGAGGAGCGTTTCCGGAGAAGATACTGGAAACACTAGCTTTGTCAGCCTGGGTGCCTGCCTCGTTACAGCTACAGCACTGCTGAAAAACAGGCACCAAATTTGCTACTGCCGCCACAGGCCCACAGGGAACCACATTACTGCGGTAAGTTAGCTAGCCTCATATTCGGGAATGATTTTCACACATTTTGAGACACATATCTGTAATAGCAGACACATTCTTCATGGTTATTCATCCTAGGAACCAAATCCTTACTAGGGTTTTGTAGTTAATTTCCTGTAAGTCCTTTTAGGAGCTCCCCAGGGGAAGCAGCAAAGCCAAGGTACAAACAGGGAGGCATTGTGTTTCACACATCATGGTTGGAAAACATGCTGCCCCATGATTGGGGGCTCCCTTATAGCAGATCTTTAATCTAGTAATCGGTCTGAATAGAGAGCATTACAAATGTAATGACTTCTCTTTCAGAAATAAGAGAAAGCCTTTCATGTAGCAAACACAAATTGAAGATTGCAGATTTCACTGGCATACAGTTAGAGTAATTAGAGGACAGAGGATGGGAACTTAATTCCCAATGGCCTCTGATAAAGAAATTAAATCTATGTTTTGTCCTTACATCCAGCAGAATGGAAAGTAGCGGGTATATATTAATTAGAACATTAACCAGCAGTCAAGCAGGAAAATTAGACAAACTTTTGAAGCTGTCAAAAGCACATCCACACTTGATCATATCTCATAATGGCAACAAGTATAAAAAGAACGCAATGCAAATATCAATTTTAATGGATCTTTCAGCTTCTAAAACAACATTATCAGCTACCATAGAGAGACGAAGTATGACCAACCACAGCGGGCAATGAAAAGAAACATGCTACTTTTGCAACATGTGTGCAGTGCTTTGCCTGATTCTTGGCTTGCAATGCATCATGATGCACAAGCCAGAAAGAAGACAGCTTTACTCTTGGATCCCAGGGCAAGATTGCACAGCCAGCAATAAACTGAGCAGACTTGTTATATAAATAACTGAGACACAAACGTGGAATTCCATTAGGGTTTTTTTTACAGTAACTTCTCAGTCCAACTCCACTGAAATGAAGAAGGGGTTAGTTTTATTATTATTAATTTGTATTGGGGTATCACCTTGCAATGCAGGGTGATGGACCAGGACGGTGCCAGGACCTGTACAAACACAGGACAAAAAGATGGCCCCTGCCTCAAAGAGCTTACTATTTAAATCAAATGTTTTGATGTCAGGGTAGCCTGCATGCCAGATCCCATATACACTTACAGAATATGCTCTGGAGATTTCAAATATTAGTAAAAAGAACTACATTGACTCTCCCTTCCCCTTTAAATGGTGCCTACTTTCTGAGTAAACTTTCCCTCAAGGTCACTGAGGTGGGGATGTGAAGTTTGCCCACCCACTTTCTGAGAATACATTGTTCTGGTGTGTTTTGTAAAATATCTATTTTCACTGATCTACATGATCTATAGAAGGGAAGAATAATAAAGGGGAAATTTTTCTGGTAGCTCTAATATGCGAGTATAAACATGAGGTAGCTGCATAAGCAGTAGATGGAGTAACTATTTACATCTGGACAATGTGTGCTGTGGACTAGATCTTTTATATTGGTATTCATGTTGTTCCTGTCTACAGGCTTGAGGCCCTCTTGTTTCTTTGCAGTCTGAACGGGGTGGAATTAGCAGGTGGAAATTGTTTACTAAGATTTTATGATACTTGTGTGGAAATGTGAATTTATTAGGCTAATGTTAATAAGGATAAATGTCTACATAATTTAAATAATTATAGTTTCTCAGTTCATATATGTTAATAAGGACAAAAAGTAAAAAGTTTAAAAAGAAGTCTATGTTCACTTAAGAAAGTTTACATTAGCAAGAAGGACCTTTACATTTGAAAGTAGGTAGCACCATTATATAGCTATTTGTGCTTACTTGAAATTACACAAGTGAATGAGCTTGAAGTTAGTACACTGAATTTAATTTGCCAAGTCATTTTTTTGTTACTGAGTGGTATAGAAGCAGGGGTCAAGATTATATGCAAAGCACAATTCTGGACTGAATACCCCTTGCAAAAATGCCAGTGGTTTTTCATTTGATGTGGTCAAAACTGATTACTTTCCAAATGTATATGCTGCAATTTTAACAGCTCAGTCATCTCAGCATTGTTATCATAACTTTCACAATCAAAAAATAAATTAATCATGCAATCAAAATTACTAGCTGTAGTTAAAATTCCACATATAGTATCTCAAGCAAATAATTTCAGCATTTACATTTGTCTCCCATAGCTCACATCTCTCCTGTACCTCAAATTTTCTTTTTTTTTTAATCAAGTTTATTCAGTATAGTACTTAAAAGTGCAAACTTAATCTTAAAAGTTGCATTAATTTATAGATTTCAATTCCATCTTTTAAGAAACATACATAGAATTTTGTGAACTACAAAAGTAGCTGCATACATTAATTGGGCTGATTTGCTCCTATAGTTTTATGAGAATGTAACTCAAATGATTTCAACAACACCAGGAATAGGACCCAAAGAACGCTATAAATAAACATATCATATAAAATCTAGTTTTAAGTGATTTACAATGTATAGTACTACATAAATGAAGATCTTTGTTTTACCACCTTATCCTTTACATTAAAGTGTACGCATTCTTGGTATTCCTAATTGCTCGTGCCACTCTGAACCCAATAAAAGCAAAGCAAACATTCTGAGTGCTACACAAATTATTTGCACCCAATTTATCAACAATAAAGAAAGCTGCACAGGCAACATGTCAATTTGGAGTGTTCTAACATTTGTGTCACATATGACATGCGTCCAGTTTTTGCATAGCTGGGAAATTAGAGTGCTGAGGTTGGTGCAGAGGTGCTGCAAGATCAGACAGTATGCTTTGTTTTATTGCCCTGATGGCAATAGAGTTTCCTTAATCCTGCAAAAGGGTGCTCTGCACCAGTCCTACCCATCTTCAGAATAGAACTTACCCCACAGTAGTTCACAAAGGCAGTGACACCATTAGTTTTGACTGCTGAAGTTCATTTTGCCCAAGACAATTGTTCATAGTTTTATATGGATTTTAGAGGCTTCTTTCTGTTTATAAGTGGATTCACATTTATTGTTCTGTTCCAAAACACAGTTAACTTTTTACGAATCCCAGATTATCCCACTTACAGGTGTAATTATTATTATTGCAAATGTCCTTGAGATAAATTTGGTAAGCAGGTGGACCTTAGTGCCATCTCAGACCATATGATGCCCTGACCCCAGATGCTGGCGTAAGGGGAAGAAGCAGTAGTAGTAATAGTATCAGAGGGGTAGCCGTGTTAGTCTGGATCTGTAAAAGCAGCAAAGAATCCTGTGGGACCTTATAGACTAACAGACGTTTTGTAGTAGTAGTAATAGTCATCCTTGTGACAAATCCTGCAGTCCTTGAAATCAGTGAGGGTTTTCAGAGATTCCAAAGCCAGAAGGAACGATTGTGATCATCTAATGTCTGACCTCCTGTATAACGCAGGCCCTAAATCTTCCCCCAAATAATTCCTAGAACATATCACTTGCTTGACTAAGGTTTGAGTAAAGGATTGTAGGACTGTCTCATTTATATCATCATTACTCCACTGGCCATCCGCCCAAATCATTCACTTATCTGGAGAGTTATTTCATTTAAAATTTAAATAAAAAATATTAGGCAGCACTCCAGGAATAAACAGATGCTTGGGATTTGGAGGCACACTTGCACAGGAGGGGATTGCCCCTAGCCACCATCTGATACTGTGCATTACTTTCCTTCGGGCTACACTTCCTAAAGTATATTAAATGAGTTCAGAATCTTTTTATCATTTTTAAAAGAATGAACAGGAAGCAAAAACTGATGGCTTTAACAGAAACAACACAGAAATGAGCAACTACAGCAAAATCCTCAAGAAGCTGCTGAAACAGAGAGAGACAAATACATGGGACAGATTTATTAGTAGTAAGTATTTTGTACCACACTCAAAGGCATACTAGGAGCCTCACAGAACACATAGCCAGGCAGGCCCCTACCTCAAGTAGCTCACAAACTAAGATTTAGACAAGAAATAACAAGTGAGATTGCGTACAAACAAGAGTGGGCAGGGTAGATTTGGACAGGGTTTTATAAATAAGACCAAGCAGAGACTCAGTAGGTGTACATTTTAAAAAGCTTTTCTTTTTTTAGGTTAGTTTTAGTTTCATATAGTAATTAGTTCAATTTTTGTGTGATTTGCAGCAGAGGTTAGCCGTTAGCAGGGATTTCAAGGAGGCAAGTGTATTTGCAAAGGCAAAGAGGTTCGGTGAAAATGGCCTGGGAGATTTGAATGTTCTTCCTAAGTGGAGTTAGTAACAACAATGAACAAAAGCAAAAACAAAGCAAGAAACAAAACAAATCAGGACTATGTATTCTGAATGCTTCTGTTTTGTGATCTATATCTTGTAACATCCACCTGATTCACTATGGTGATCTCCAGGATTTCACTATTAAATTCACCCTGGTGAACAAGGTTTTCCTCATCTGGGGATATGGTACTACCAGGGACCTTTTTCTCTGAAATGGGAAAGCATTTCTTTCCCCTTACCTTTTCAAACTTCTTTATGGGTACACCTCAGAAAGAAAACAAGGGAAACAAACACATTTTCACTGACACACCATTACTTATAAACAAGTGATTGTATAAAGGCTTCTAAGTAAATGCACCTGCCTGTGTTTGTTGTTCTTTGGAATATGTAAAGTGAGAGCAGGGTAGAGAGGACTTCCTAGAGCATTGATGGCTCAGACTGATTTCTCAGAGTGAATTTTGACTGACTTTGTATAAAAGCAAATACCTGCAGAAAATGTGAGAAGTCTTTTTGTAATAAAAGCCATTTGATTTCAACTGTAACTAGAGCAAAATTGAGCATTTGCTGCTATAAAACCTAAAACGGGATTATTCATTTTCTGAGCCTATACTCTATATGAATAATATTAGCTTGGACCAATCAGTAGAATTTTATCATAGTCACCTTATTTATTTCACATTTAATTTCTAAAAATATAATTCTCTCTTAAACATAGTAGAATCTGCTTAGTTTCTTTGAAGAACCATTTATAAGGCAGGAAAACATTTTTTTTGAGGGGGGGCGAAGAATGGCTTAGAGAACAGGAAGTTGACAGTGAATAATGATGGAGTAATATAAACATCATGTCTTCCATGTGATTTTTGCTACTGACACTAGCTGAGTAAGATGCATCGCCCCACCACAGCATTTATTGTATATCTTTAACCAACTCATGATTTTGTTCAATATTTTGTTAAAAAATAGTTAAGTCTGTTCTTTTTCCCTCTATGGAGACAAGCGCTTTTCTAGACTGAAGACATCTTCATCAAACTGTAATGGAGCCCAACAAACATGTTGTCACACTTCTCTCCCAATTTCTGCCTGTTTAGTATTCAGCTAACAGTGCTCGCTATTGTGCATAGTGCTATCATAGCATACTATGCTTGTTTAACTGGCACAACACACTGTTTTAGAGATTCCCTGAGACAGGATCAGATTGTGGTTGGCCCACCCCAAGTGTGTGTGTTCTGTGTGGGAGGAAAGGCGGGAAGAATGGAATTCAAGAAACCTTCTGTTTTCCTGCACCTCCTCATAGGAGCCAGTCAACCATTCCAGTACTTGCTGCTAGCACTTGACCTGGCAAGGAATCAGGGAGAGGGCAGAACAGTGGCCTCACCTTCTCCCCGCCCTTTCCATACTGTGCAGTGGAGCTGAGCTGGCATGATGGGGACACATTTAGTACCACTTTACACACTCTTGCATCTGCTCCCCCCAAGCATTGTGGCATCATGGACTGTGGCTTAACAGTTACCCTAATGAGCATAATGAGATGGTAATTACATCTTTAGAGGAACTATGCATAGTCCAAGAGGCTAGGTCTTATTAGAGCTCCAATTAAGCAAAACACACAGGTTTGTTTTAAAAGACACATGCTGTTTTGCACAATATCCCTACAAACTTTTGGAAGGATTAACCTCAAGAGCAGTAGGAAAAGTACCAAAATATGTGAAAAAGCAAGACATGATATGGTGACATGCTCTCTGGTGATAAAATAGGGAGCGTCACATTTTCTGCACTGGAGGCCCTGTTATTAATATTTAAAACTCACCATGGACAAAATCACAGAAAAAAAACTTGCTGATTCTTTGGATAAGTTGAGCAAAATAATAAAGCGTGGCAAGCAACAACCAGAAAATGTCCAGAGCAATATTAATAGCATTCAACCAGCTGAAGCCCACGTTTCAGATGCCAACGATCAATAAAATGGCAGAGTATCAACATAAGTAGTTGCAAGACACACCGCATGATTTAGAGAATTATAGAGAAAATTGCAGGCCTCCAGATGCCCTGCAGAACTATTTATTAACTGGACCCCAGAGATTTTGAAGATGCCCTTGAAAAGGAACAAGCTGAAATATCAATAGGGCCAACTGTATATTTAGGATTGCATCTAAAGACAGAGAATTCTCAGCATGGCGTGCACGTCAGTGAGCTCTCTGATATCACAGTGATCCATTGGTCCTCAAATAACATCACATAGCACAAATACCATTCAGTTTTAACTCTGCCTAATTTAGTTAGAGGCACCGATTCTGTATAGGTCAGCGCCATCTCCTGTGATATGCCTGTTGTTGAGTATTTCTGTATTTGCTGTTAGGGTAACAGAAGTAATGTGGAGTACCCAGAAGCATCTATTCAAAATCTCTCTCTTGAAGGGACCAATTTTTAAAAGTTATTGCTATATATAAAAGCATTGACAAGACAAAATAAAATCTATCTACGCATAAAACCATTGACAGCAACAGGTGCTGTAAGAAAGGCAAATTCCAGCTAGGCCCGGTTGTCTCTATGATACCTCCCAGTGTGAGATATAATGTTAATTTATTGCTGTGATAGACAGGCAACAGTGACTTCCTAATTTATCAACTCTTCTATTATAAACAGAGCATTCTGTTTTACTCATGGTGAAGACGGCTAATGCTTCTAATAATAAAATATTAGTGAAGAACCCGGGGTAGGGCATGTATGATAAATTGGCAACCTTCCATTTTTTGCCCTGATCAGTTAGTTTGGCCATCTGCCAAAGACTGGAGAAAGAGTAGCGGGCTATGTAGATATTTTGCATACAAAAGGGACACAATAAATGTGTAGGACAGTGTTTGTCCAAAATATAAGAACATAAGAATGGCTATATTGGGTCAGATGAAAGGTCCATGTAGCCCAGTATCCTGTCTACCGACAGTGGCCAATGCCAGGTGTCCCAGAGGGAATGAACAGAACAGGTAATCATCAAGTGATCCATACCCTGTCACCCATTCCCAGCTTCTGGCAAACAGAGGGTAAGGATACCATCCCTGCCCATCCTGGCTAATAGCCATTGATGGACCTATCCTCCATGAATTTATCTAGTTCTTTTTTGAACCCTGGTATGCTCTTGGCCTTCACAACATCCTCTGGCAAGGAGTTCCACAGGTTGACTGTGCAGTGTGTGAAAAAATACTTCCTTTTGTTTGTTTTAAATGTGCTGCCTATTTGTTTTATTTGGTGGCTCCTAGTTCTTGTGTTATGAGAAGGAGTAAATAACACTTCCTTATCTACTTTCTCCACATCAGTCATGATTTTATAGACCACTATCATATCCCCCCTTAGTTGTCTCTTTTCCCAGTCTTATTAATCTCTCCTCATATTGAAGCCATTCCATACCCCCTAATAATTTTTGTTAAAAGAGATTAACTGCTGGAAAAGAGCATAAAATCAATGCTTTGGCATGGCAGACCCAGTAGAAAATTAAAAATGACAGAGATCTAAAATACTGTGGCTGTATCGGAGGAAAGAAGTCATATCTGTCTCTTCCTTTAGTTCCATCCAGACAGATGGTACTACTCTTGGGCTATCCCAAGGTGGTTGTAGGCATCATTATAATGTTTGGCATGCTGCACCCGGTGTTTGAGCTGGCATTTGAGGTTGGATGGATGGATATTACTCATCCCTCATGTCTTTACCACTGTTGCATTCGATTTGAGATTGTGGCACACAACCTGATGATGAGGTGAAGGACTTGTTTTGATGGACGGCCCCTGAAGGCTGATGGAACTAATAGGATTCCACGTAGGCTTGTGGGATAAGATTGTTTTTCTGACACATCACTTTAGTGATAGTTTGATAGGATATTATAATAATCTTTTGTCCTTCACTATTGATCCAAGGCACCTCATCAATGACATCTCTGGCTTTATCCTCAAAGGTCACACCATGGTTTACAAATTACTTTGCAGATGGCAAAGAAAAGTTTCATCTTCATTACAGCATCTGCAAAGGCTCATACAGTCACACCATTCTGAGTAGCTGACAGCTTAATGAATCCCAGCTGCCTCCACTCAGTTACTGAGTCAAGTTTTTCCTCACTGTGAAGAGTGTTCACGTTATTTTGCAAAAAACCAAAACCAAAACAAAACAAACAAAAAAAAAGCGCTAATAGCATTCTGGAGAGTATTAATAGGTGTGTTATATTTGAGAATACTGTGTCCAGTTTTGGGCACCACACTTTAAGAAAGATGCTGACAAATTGGAAAGAATCCAGGGAAAAGTAATAAAAATGATCAGTTTAGAAAACTTGACCTATGAGAAAAGGTAAAAAAACAAAAACAGCATGTTCAGTCTGAGAAAATAAAACTGAGGGGAGATCTAATAACAGTCTTCAACTATATTTAGGGCTGTTACAAAGAGGACGGGATCAATTGTTCTTTATGTCCACTCAAGGTAGGACAAAGAGTTATGGGCTTAATCTGCAGCAAGGGAAGTTTAGGTTGGAGATTAGGAAAAAATTCCCAACTAAGGATAGTTAACTACTGGATTAGATTACGAAGGGAGGCTGTGGACTCCCCATCATTGGAGGTTTTTAAGGACAAGTTAGATAATCACCTGTCAGGGATGGTCTACGTTTACTTGGTCCTGCCTCAACCTGGGGGGCTAGATGATCTCTCAGAGACCTTTCTAAACCCACATTTCTATGATTCTTTGATATTAGAGTTTTTCATGCCTATCATGATACTTAATGCAAAGTCTGTACTCCAGGTCAGATATTGCATTGTTGATTTTCTGCCCCATTTCAGGTTACTAATGGAAGATGTTAGTAAAGAGACCTCTGGCCAGCTAAAGAATTCCTTTGACTATTTTAATACTCAGAAAAAATTGGACAAATAGAGAGTTGGTGGCTCATGAATACTGCATGCTTCCTCTAGGGATATTTACAGTTTAACTGGTTTCAGCGTGAGTGCCAGCTATTGGTTCAGGTAGAATACTAGAAGACCCAGGAAAGTTGGGTTCTGTTCCTAACTCTGCCACTGGTTTACTGTGTGACTACGACCAACTCAATAAATCACTCCATCGCTCAGTTTACCCATCTGTAAAATGGGGCAGAACTGTTCTCCCCTACAGGGGATGGTGTGAGGGTTAATGTGGACATTTTATCTGACAAGTTAAATAAACTGTAAGCCATGCTGTGATATAAACCTGTGGCCTTCGCCTCCCCAGTAATGGTGCTGAAATGTTTAACAGAGGTTCAGCAGGAGGAGTCTTCAGACTGGCTGCTTGCCAGCCTTATGTGAGTGAAGTGGAACAAATCTGTTGAATGCCCTTCCTGCTGTGAACAGTATGGTTTTTCAGCAATTCCAATAAGGCAAGAAGAGAGTTCATATGTCCTGCAGAGTGGCAGTGTGCTCTCTTGGCAGTACTAAGTATTCGAGAAGGAGAAAAGAACACTTGGGGAGATAACCTCCCTGACAACTTAAACCAAAGAAAGCCTCTCACAAATGTTCTCCTTTTTGTGTGCTCTACCATTTTATTCATCAATGCTGTTCACTTTCAGATGCTAAACATGATGATGACCCAAGAGTTTGATATTGGCAAAAAAATCCATTTTTACAACAGCATAACAACACTATTTAGTTCAATTCCTAGGTGCTGCAACTGTTCGTTTTAAACTGAGTGGATTGGCATCCAGATAGAAATATAGTAAAATTAGATCATTGCATTAAGTGATCATTAGTGCACCTCTGAACCCAGTCTTTATGTCTGGCCTCTGTTAGTGACTATTCAATGCAAATTGTTCCAGTCTGATTATTTTATGGGGAAGATTTAACATCTGCTGTATTTTATGCAGAATCTGTTTGTTTGGGCTTTTTAATGGCCACTTAGAGTCACAGAGCCACAGAATGTCAGGGTTACTTTTTTATTCAGAGAAATGTTGGATCAGTTTGTTTATTAGATTACTAAACATTTCATACAAGTACAATTTCTGTGTCTAAAGAATATTGCTAAGCCTGATTATTCAGTTGATTAAGTGAAGATGGTGAAATGAGCTTTTAGTTAACAAAATATTTCACTAGTGAAAATGAATGTATTAAATGCAAGCTCAAGTTGAACAAAATATTTATTGTTAGCAATAGTGAATACAATTTTTCATTTTTTGTTTATTTTGGGGTCTGTTTATTAATTCATAATCTCTTATATTTTTAAGGTACCAATGGATCCTAACACACTGATAAATTATAGAAATACAGGAATCATTTTGCCTGGCACTGAAATGTAGCAATGTCTGGATGGGAAAGTGGACCAGTTTAACAGCAAACAGAAACGCTGTACAAAAAAGTGAAGAATATGGTATCCAGTTGACACTGATATGGTGCTTTTGTCCATTATCATTTTTCTATCTGAGTTCATTTGAGAGCATAGTGGTTGTCTGGTTTCACCCACATAACTGCTATGGGAGCATGTAGTGTGCTGGATGAGGTACATTAGAAGCTGTGACATGTGTAGGACACTATCACCTGTGGGTGAACACTTCTCACAGAATGATCACTCCGTATCTGACCCCTCAGTCCTCATCCTCAAAAGAAACCTCCACAACACCTTTAAAACATGAGCCTAGGAGCTTAAATTCATAACTTTGCTACACATTCAAAATAATAGTCTTAATAATGGCACTAGATTTATGGCTTATTTAGTGGCAGATTATCCACTGGGTCCACGGGACCCATGCCAGTGCAAATTGGGGACCCCACCCACAGGAGGCAAGCGCTGGGGCAGGGGATGTTTCCATGCTCCCTTCTCTCCCTCCCACACCTGACTCTGCTCCCTGGCAGCAGCACTGGGCAGGGAGAAGCAGGGGCAGAGTCAGACTCGGAGTCAGAGAGGAAGGGGTAGGAGCCAGAGCCTTCTCCAGCTGCACTGGGAGGCTGCCCGCAGCAGCTTCCTGGGAGAGAGCCTGGCTGGGGGATGGGCAGCAGCCCATGGGGACAGTGGCTGAGCATGGCCTCTGGGGACAGTGGCTGAGCAAGCCATAGTTCCCCTCACCCCCCTTCCCGGAACATTTGGCCCCTGTCCCCAGAAGCTGAGCCTGGGCAGGGAGCAGGCTGCTGCCCCTCCCCAGCCAGGCTCTCTCCCCATCAGCTGGCTATGCTGCACCGAGCAGTGTCCTGCTCCTCACCTGGCTGAGCTGCCAGGAGGGCGGGGAGCAGTCAAACGTGCTGGGAGTGGGAGGAAACAACAGGAGGACAGAGCTCTTCCCCCCAGAGGTAACGTGGGGTGGGGAGAGCATGGGCCTTTGAGTGGGAGTGGGGTGGGGCCACATGGGGAAGTCATGTGTTGTCCCCTTTTGTTGGTGTCCTCCCAGTATGGTGAAGACTGGGCAAACAAGGTGTGAGAAGCCCCAGTGCCCTGTCCCCCACCAAAGCACAGGGTGGCGGGGGAAACCCCAGTGCCAGGACCCCTGCTGTGGCCCCGGGACTGGAGGAGCTCTGGTTCCATGGGTGGCAGGTGGAGCCCACCTTCAGGGAGGCTAGGCCCTGGCTCCACTCCTTTCGCCTGCGGTGACCCCACAGCCGAAGCCCTGAGACCCCCTTCCTCCCCTGCAGCCAGAGCCACGAGCTCCTCCCTTGCCTGGAGGAACCCCAGGCCAGCTGAAGTCCCAAGCCCTGCCCCCCCCCCCCCGCTACCTTCCTGGAGGTGCCCCGAGCCTCCTCCACCCTGTGGCCCACAGAACCCTGGGTCACCCACAACCACACCTCCCCTCCCTAGACCCCGTGCCACCCCAGGGAAAAGTGTCTCACTTTCATCCCGAAGAACCTTTTGATATGCCCCATGCAGGTTCCCATGTGGCGAATAGGCGGTATTTGCCACTCAGCTTCCTGAGTTCATCAGTAATCTCTTAGGAATCCAGGGAGATTACGGATGAACCTGAGAAACTAAGTAGCAAATACTGCCTTGTCAGCTGCCCCGGAACCGGCATGGGGCATAATAAAGCAAAAACTTTCCCTGCCAACCCAGCAACTGGGGTTCTGGTGGCCACGGAAGCACCAGGGGAGGCTGAGCCTCCCCAGGCATATTATACCTGCCACCCATGTCTGGCTCCCTGCCACAGCCTCAGGGATGGGGGAGCTCTCACTCTCTGCTATGGTCCTGAGGGGAGGGGGTTACAGAGCTTCTCTGGTCTTGGGGTTGCTGTGGGGAGACAGAATGGGGTGGGACAGGGGGTGGAACAGGGGTGGGACTGCAAGGGGAAGGGGCAGAATGGTTTGGGGGCATGGGCGGAGCCACAGATGGAAGGCATGGGGAGGGCAACCCCCACTTGCTCTGGCCCAGGGCCCCAGGGAACCTTAATCCACCTCTGGGTTTATTACAATCTTCTGTGACCCACTAAGCTGCCCTTTTTGTCTTATGACTGGAGAGGTGTTAACAGGCCACTTTACCTTGAATAATCTTTTAAAATGTATGTTAAATACTTAGGCTAAACAATCTGTTCCATTTTGTATTTAGTTGTGACACACAGAGTACCTTTTCAGACCCAAAGCAGAGCAAAAGCTTGTCTCTCTTACCAGCAGAAGCTAGTTCTAGCTTCTTTTAGAAGTAGTCAATTTTAGGCTACTTTGTAACATACACAGTTGCCAACTTTCACGCGGTAAATAAGCACCCTGACTTTCACAATAAGCCAAAAATCAAGCTAATCTCATTTCAAAACAAGGCCAAAACAAGCCAATTCCTAAGAACCCCAACACTCTATGTGACTAGATCTCCATGGCGTGCAGTCTGGGACTGTGTGGGCCCGCTGTGCACCCCTGACCCTCTCCCCCTGGTTACTCCTGCTTGCTGGGAGCCGATTAAAAAAAAAAAGAAGCAAAAAGCTACAACAAGCAACAAGCCAAGAACTGGCCAACAAGCAACTCACAAGCCAATTAAGCCAAAAACAAGCCCAATTTTTTTCACGGGTTTGGCGTGTCTGGTAAAGTAATCACTGCACAGAACACTGTTGCTGTTTCTGGGATCTCCCTTTCTGAAAGCAAGTATCCCATTTTCTGCAACAATTTTCTACATTCAGTTTATATTATTCCTAAATAATTAGTTATCCATTAAATATTCCTCCTTACCTTGGCTAAGGTTTACACAACTCTAAAATATCCAGTAATTTTAAAGTGATGGCACAGATTCAGTTTTCTTTAATTTACTGGATACAGCCTGTTGACCTGTGTGTCCATCACTGGTTGTTTCCTGCCTCTCATTTCCAAGTGATATTGTTTCTTAAAATTCCAACTATCCTACAGAGATGAAAGACTTCACAGTAGTATTCTGAGGGGACGATATATTTCCAGATGGTTGCAACTGCCAATCTGAGGCTTGATCCAAAGCCCAAAGAATTCCACTGATTTTATTGGCTTTGGATCTGGCTCAACATTCTGGTTCCAGGCTGGTTTCCATCAATTTTAACTGCTTTGTTGTCTGTCTTTATAATACCAACTCCACTCTTCTCACAAGAGGACCAGGATCAGTGGACAGCAGAGTGGGTACTGTGCCTTCTTCAACATACCCCCTTCCCCTGCGCAATCAATCCCTATCAGAAACAAGAGAATTTAAGTACAGAACTCAATGGGAAGATCCCCTATTCCGCACCAGAGGCTGACAAGATTATTCTCAGTACCAACCACAGTACTATCAAAAGTCACCCCAGAGAGCTGCCTATATTCATGGAATTAGTGCTCCCCCGTTACAAGAACTAACCAGACAATGTTTAAAATGCTCCTAAATTCTATCTTACTGTACACCTTTCAGACACTGTAAAACCTGAATTTACTATTTTCATATCATTGCCACCTTTTTTTACTTAAAAGTTGCATTCAGAGTTAGATCTTAGTACCCTTTAAACAGACTATTAAAAGCGCTGCAACTGCATAAATGCAGCCCAAGGACATGATTTTTCCATTCAGATGTCTGAATATCCTGAAATTTTAGACAGCACTTTTGATTCTTTCAGACTTTAAATACCTTAAGCCTTGTGCTAAGTCCTCTACAGGGTCATAAATAATAAAATGTTTTCTTTCTGCAGTTGATCACCAGCTATCTACTTCTGTATTAAAGAAACGTCTTTCGGATTTTTAGTTCAATGTTTAAAATTTCAGAACTATGATCATGGAATGTGTTTGTATATCTATATAATTGCACTGAAAATTATTCTGTTGTTTATAGTGATAGGGAGGAGGAGAGGGGGTTCTGCTAAAGGCAGAAAGACTTGGTTCCCTTTACTCTAAGAGTTTCACACAGTCAAGTGTTTATGCCTTTGGAATTGCAAGTTGAAATGACCATATGCAAATGCTCTTTCTGTAGGTTTCTTCACCTACTGTACTTCCTTCTGCATGTTACGGTTTGTAACCTTAATCTCTGACTCAAACAAATCCATGTTATTATTTAACCTTTCAATTGTGGCAGCATACATAACATTGAAACAACCAATTCAAAATGCTATTTACATCAGATGAGGACCTGGTCTGGTGTTCCTTTGGTTAATTTTTTTGCCCACTTTCAATCCTCAAGTTTGTGCTGAATTAGGAAAACTCAATTTCAAAGAAAAATATCCCCACAGCACTATAGATTTTAAAACCGTGCTTCCTCAGCCTGTAATACACCAGTACTTGTCTCATTTAGAATTACTTCTTTACAAATGTTTGTTCAGACCACACAGTTTAACTGCACGTAAGTCACATTAAAACAGTCTATTCTCTGTGGTTTTTATTTCACTTAGTCTTTCTTGGGTTCACCATAACGCTTGATGTGTGTCCTTTCACTTATTCTTGGTTTATCAATTGTCATTATTATATTCAATCTCAAATATTTTAGTTTAAATCCCATGGGTTTATGTCAGAAAGAACAGAAATTGATTAAAGGTTTTGAAGATGAATGTTTCCTAATTAACTTGCACTGAATGCCAGTGGATATAGGCAAAAAGTTTCTAGTGCTGACTTGACTTCCTCATGAAAGGCCTGATGTAGAATTATTAAACGTTGACCTTTTCTATTTGTGGTTTATGACCTCCAGACACTGATGTATGACGTTAATCCAGGCACAGTGTTTGGGGAAATCAGCATAAAATGACTGGCTGTTACATTTGGCTAAAGAAACTTTGTTATCTAAATGTAAATCCCATTAACAAACAAACAATAAGGATAATATAGCTCAAGATCCCCTGCAGATGTGCAGTAATGGGACTCAGGCTGACTACAGGATTTAGTATGATAATGTTTCGGCACTTGATAGGTTACTATAAATGCGTCACAATCTTACCTGCATTTTCATTGGAGAGACATTTTAGATACAGGTACATTTATAATATTACACAGTCAATGAAAATGCTATTTCTTTCATGTGGCATATTTTTAATGAATCAAAAGACTGAACACAATTACCAGGAATTTTGTGCAGCACACATAATAATAAATAACAAATGCTTCTTAAATTCTATTGTTCATTTTATCCTACTTTCCAAAATATTGACTTCTCAGGTGACCTACAAAATATTCAATACAGGACACTATCAAGTCAGACAAAACCAAAAAGCATTATATTTCTGAATAGTATGCTTCTTTAAGTGCATTCAGACTTTTTCAAACTCTACACAGAAATGTGACATGCTAAATAAATAGTTAGCAGCTTTTTCAAAACACTGGAATTTCTTCTGGGAGAAGTTTCACTAACACAGAAAGCATTGCACAGCTACCTCTATGTGGGATGGCCTACAAACTATTTCAGATATAACAGATGCAACATATGCAACCTGTGACAGTGTCATAAACAGATAGCTAAGGGTTAATGTCTCTTTCACCTGAAGCACCTGACCAGAGGACCAATCAGGAAACCGGATTTTTTCAACTTTGGGTGGAGGGAATTTAGTCTCTGAGTCTTTGTTTTCTGGCTGCCTGCTTTCTCTGAGCTTTGGAGAAGTAGTTCTACTTTCTAGTCTTCTGTTTCTAAGTGTAAGGACAAAGAGATCAGATAGTAAGTTATATGGTTTCTTTTCTTTGGTATTTGCATGAATATAAGTGCTGGAGTGCTTTGATTTGTATTCTTTTGGAATAAGGCTGTTTATTCAATATTCTTTTAAGCAATTGACCCTGTGTTGTATCATCTTAATACAGAGAGAACATTTGTACTTATTTTTCCTTCTTTTTATATAAAGCTTTCTTTTAAGACCTGTGGGAGTTTTTCTTTACTTCAGGGAAATTGAGTCTGTACTCACCAGGGAATTGGTGGGAGGAAGGAATCGGGGAGATCTGTGTGTTGGATTGCTAGCCTGATTTTTGCATTCCCTCTGGGGGAATAGGAAAGTACTTTTTGTTTCCAGGATTGGGAACAGAGAGGGAGATTCACTCTGTTTGGGTTCACAGAGCTTGTGTCTGTGTATCTCTCCAGAAGCACCTGGAGGGGGGAAGGGAAAAAGGATTATTTCCCTTTGTTGTGAGACTCAAGGGATTTGGGTCTTGGGGTCCCCAGGGAAGGTTTTTCAGGGGGACCAGAGTGCCCCAAAACACTCTAATTTTTTGGGTGGTGGCAGCAAGTACCAGGTCCAAGCTGGTAACTAAGCTTGGAGGTTTTCATGCTAACCCCCATATCTTGGACGCTAAGGTCCAAATCTGGGACTAAGGTTATTACATGAGTGGCAGCTGGTGGGAGATAGACAGAATCCAGAAGCCAGTAGAAATATTATATTTTTCTTTTCTCTGCTAAGGGCTTTTTAGCAGAGAGAAGCAGTTGGTTTTAAAAGGGAACCAGAGAGAATTTTTTTTTCTGCTCTCTCTCGCAGTTTGTGGCTTGCATGTTAAGGGTCTTTTGTCATGCAATAGCCCTCCCATTAGGAGGCAAGTACCAGCACTTATAGGCATGCAAATAAAGTGGTTTTTCTGGTTTCCCTTCATTGAACATTAGCTAGAGAGAGAAAAGGAAAATTAGCTAAAGGCACTGTTGCTAGGCAGACTTCAGGAGGCAACAGAGAACCTGCAGTTCAGAAGATAAACACCGGAGGGCACCCCAACACAAGAAAACAGGAACCATGACTTCTAAGGCAAAAATTGAGGCCGAAGAACACATCAAAGAAGCTGAACACAGGCGACAACTGGAAATAAAACAAAAAGAGATGGAGATGAAAGAAAGAGAAGAACAGATCAAAGAGGCAGCCTACCAAAGAGAACAGGCAGCCTACCAAAGAGAACAGGCAGCCAAGGAGGCAGCACACAAAAGAAAACTAGAAGAAGAAGAGGTGGCCTACCGAAGGAAACAAGAAGAAGAAGAGTTGGCCCACCGCCGAGAAATGGAAAAGCACCAAAAAGAAATGGAAAAACAACAAAAAGAGAATGAAGAGAAGGAAAAACAGAGAAAACATGAACTGGACTTGGCAAAAGCTGGGCTGCATGTGCCAGCCAACCCTAACAACCCGGCGCCAATTATTGCTCCACAGCACAGGAAATTTCCCACCTACAAGGCAGGTGATGACACCGAGGCCTTCTTGGAAAATTTTGAAAGAGCCTGTCTTGGGTACAGCATTCCCGAAGACCAGTACATGGTAGAATTGAGGTCACAGCTCAGTGGACCTTTAGCAGAGGTGGCAGCTGAAATGCCTAAGCACCAAATGAATGACTATAAACTTTTTCTAACCAAGGCCAGATACAGGATGGGGATAACCCCAGATCATGCCCGTCGGCGCTTCAGAACCCAAAAGTGGAAACCAGAGGTGTCATTTCCCAAACACGCCTACTACATTGCAAAAAACTATGAGGCCTGGCTAACAGGAAACAACATTCAAACCTTGGAAGAACTGAACCTCCTCATACAAATGGAGCAGTTCTTGGATGGTGTTCCTGAAGACATCACGCGGTATATACAAGATGGAAACCCCAAGAATATCGCTGAGGCGGGGGAGATTGGAGCCAAATGGATGGAACTGGCAGAAAGCAAGAAAGCTACTGTCAAGGGGAACGATTACCCCAGGGGGCACACAGACCATAAACCCTACAACCGAGGACAGCCAAAGACCCCACATACCACCCAAGTAAAGCCACAGATACCCTACCCTTCAACCTCACCAGTCTCCAGTAACTCACCTCGGCCCAGTGACCCATCAGATGGAAGATGCTTTAAGTGTAATGAACTGGGACATATCAAGGCCAAGTGTCCCAAGAACACCATGCGAGTGCAATTCATTACACCACCATCACACCAAAGATCCCCAGGCCCGGATGCCTCTCAAATACCCTTGGAGCGAAGGGAAAATTTGAGAGTGGGCGGAAAGAAGGTTACTGCGTGGAGAGACACGGGGGCACAAGTGTCAGCTATCCACCAATCCTTCGTTGACCCCAAATTCATCAACCCAAAGGCCAAAGTTACAATTTACCCCTTCATGTCACAAGCTGTAGACTTGCCTACAGCTCAACTGCCTGTCCAGTACAAAGGCTGGTCAGGAATGTGGACTTTTGCAGTCTATGACAATTATCCTATCCCCATGCTACTGGGGGAAGACTTGGCCAACCAGGTGAGGCGGGCCAAGAGAGTGGGAATGGTTACACGTAGCCAAACCAGGCAAGCTTCCAGACCCATTCCTGTTCCTGAACCGTCCACAGAGGCCCCGTCTGTGTTACCAGAGACCCAGACAGAGGTAGAGGACCCGGATTCCAGGCCTACCACTGAAACAGCCACAGCATCTCCAGTCCCAGGCCCGGAACTGGAACAGCAACCAGCACCAGCAAGTGCAACTACATCTTCAAACTCAACGCCAGAGGGTGCCAGCGAGCCAAAACTGGCAGAAGCAACAGACAGCCATACCCAAAAGGCTCAGCCAGAGCCTGAAATACCCTCAGGTGCACCAGCGGAGAGCGGTTCACCAGCAACGGAAACAACCCCATCACCTACATCGCTTCCAGAGGGACCAAGCCCAAGTCCACAGTCTGAGGAAGAACTGGTGACCCCAGCCTCAAGGGAACAGTTCCAGGCTGAGCAGGAAGCGGATGACAGCCTTCAGAAAGCTTGGGCGGCGGCACGGAGCACCCCACCGCCTCTCAGCTCTTCTAATCGATCCCGGTTTGTTATAGACCAAGGACTTTTGTACAAGGAAATTCTTTCTGGTGGACACCGGGAAGAATGGCAGCCGCAAAAACAGTTGGTGGTTCCAACTAAGTACCGGGGGAAGCTCTTAAGCTTAGCCCATGATCATCCCAGTGGCCATGCTGGGGTGAACAGAACCAAGGACCGGTTGGGGAAGTCCTTCCACTGGGAGGGGATGGGCAAGGACGTTGCCAAGTATGTCCGGTCTTGTGAGGTATGCCAAAGAGTGGGTAAGCCTCAAGACCAGGTCAAGGCCCCTCTCCAGCCACTCCCCATAATTGAGGTCCCATTTCAGCGAGTAGCTGTGGATATTCTGGGCCCTTTCCCAAAAAAGACGCCCAGAGGAAAGCAGTACGTACTGACTTTAGTGGACTTTGCTACCCGATGGCCAGAAGCAGTCGCTCTAGGCAACACCAGGGCTAACACTGTGTGCCTGGCCCTAACAGACATCTTTGCCAGGGTAGGTTGGCCCTCTGACATCCTTACAGATTCAGGGTCTAATTTCCTGGCAGGGACCATGGAAAAACTGTGGGAAACTCATGGGGTGAATCACTTGGTTGCCACCCCGTACCACCATCAAACCAATGGCCTGGTGGAAAGGTTCAATGGAACTTTGGGGGCCATGATACGAAAATTCATCAACGAATTCTCCAATAATTGGGACCTAGTGTTGCAGCAGTTGCTGTTTGCCTACAGGGCTGTACCACATCCCAGTTTAGGGTTTTCACCATTTGAACTTGTGTATGGTCACGAGGTTAAGGGGCCATTACAGTTGGTGAAGCAGCAATGGGAGGGGTTTACGCCTTCTCCAGGAACTAACATTCTGGACTTTGTAAGCAACCTACAAAGCACCCTCCGACACTCTTTAGCCCTTGCTAGAGAGAACCTAAAGGATGCTCAAGAAGAGCAAAAGGCCTGGTATGACAGACATGCCAGAGATCGGTCCTTCAAGGTAGGAGACCAGGTTATGGTCTTGAAGGCGCAACAGGCCCATAAGATGGAAGCATCATGGGAAGGGCCATTCACGGTCCAAGAGCGCCTGGGAGCTGTAAACTACCTCATAGCATTTCCCAATTCCTCACTAAAGCCTAAAGTGTACCATGTTAATTCTCTCAAGCCTTTCTATTCCAGAGACTTACAGGTTTGTCAGTTTACAGTCCAGGGAGAGGATGCTGAGTGGCCTGACGGTGTCTACTACGACGGGAAAAAAGACGGTGGCGTGGCAGAGGTGAACCTCTCAACCACCCTGGAACGTCTGCAGCGGCAACAAATCAAGGAGCTGTGCACTAGCTTCGCCCCATTGTTCTCAGCCACCCCAGGACGGACTGAACGGGCATACCACTCCATTGATACAGGTAATGCTCACCCAATCAGAACCCCACCTTACCGAGTGTCTCCTCATGCCCAAGCTGCTATAGAACGGGAGATCCAGAACATGCTACAGATGGGTATAATCCGCCCATCTACCAGTGCATGGGCATCTCCAGTGGTTCTGGTACCCAAACCAGATGGGGAAATACGCTTTTGCGTGGACTACCGTAAGCTAAATGCTGTAACTCGTCCGGACAACTATCCAATGCCACGTACCGATGAGCTATTGGAAAAGTTGGGACGTGCCCAGTTCATCTCTACAATAGACTTAACCAAGGGGTACTGGCAAGTACCGCTAGATGAACCTGCCAAGGAGAGGTCAGCATTCGTCACCCATGCGGGGGTGTATGAATTCAATGTCCTTCCTTTCGGCCTTCGTAATGCACCCGCCACCTTCCAAAGGCTGGTAGATGGTCTACTAGCTGGACTGGGAGAATTTGCAGTTGCCTACCTCGATGATGTGGCCATTTTTTCTGACTCCTGGCCCGAACACCTACTACACCTGGAAAAGGTCTTTGAGCGCATCAGGCAGGCAGGACTAACTGTTAAGGCCAAAAAGTGTCAAATAGGCCAAAACAGAGTGACTTACCTGGGGCACCAGGTGGGTCGAGGAACCATAAACCCCCTACAGGCCAAGGTGGATGCTATCCAAAAGTGGCCTGTCCCAAGGTCAAAGAAACAGGTCCAATCCTTCTTAGGCTTGGCCGGATACTACAGGCGATTTGTACCACACTACAGCCAAATCGCTGCCCCACTGACCGACCTGACCAAAAAGACCCAGCCAAATGCAGTTAAGTGGACTGATGAGTGTCAAAAGGCCTTTACCCAACTTAAGGCAACGCTCATGTCTGACCCTGTGCTCAGGGCCCCGGATTTTGACAAGCCATTCCTAGTAACCACAGATGCATCTGAGCGTGGTATAGGAGCAGTGCTCATGCAGGAAGCAACAGATCACAACTTCCATCCTGTCGTGTTTCTCAGCAAGAAACTGTCTGAGAGGGAAAGTCACTGGTCAGTCAGTGAAAAGGAATGCTATGCCATTGTGTACGCCCTGGAAAAGCTACGCCCATATGTTTGGGGACGGCAGTTCCAACTACAAACTGACCATGCTGCACTAAAGTGGCTTCATACTGCCAAGGGGAACAACAAGAAACTTCTTCGTTGGAGTTTAGCTCTCCAAGATTTTGATTTTGAAATTCAACACATCACAGGAGCTTCTAATAAAGTTGCTGAGGCACTCTCCCGTGAGAGTTTCCCAGAATTCAGTAGTTAAAAAGTGTTCTTAAAATGTAAAAGTCTGTTAGTTATATACTTAGGAGTATATGTAAAGGTCTATGTGTTGTAGTAATCTGTTTATTTTCAAGTTCTAGAAGGAAATCGCCGCCAGTGAGCTTCCCCACTGTCTGCAATTTGGGGGGCGTGTCATAAACAGATAGCTAAGGGTTAATGTCTCTTTCACCTGAAGCACCTGACCAGAGGACCAATCAGGAAACCGGATTTTTTCAACTTTGGGTGGAGGGAATTTAGTCTCTGAGTCTTTGTTTTCTGGCTGCCTGCTTTCTCTGAGCTTTGGAGAAGTAGTTCTACTTTCTAGTCTTCTGTTTCTAAGTGTAAGGACAAAGAGATCAGATAGTAAGTTATATGGTTTCTTTTCTTTGGTATTTGCATGAATATAAGTGCTGGAGTGCTTTGATTTGTATTCTTTTGGAATAAGGCTGTTTATTCAATATTCTTTTAAGCAATTGACCCTGTGTTGTATCATCTTAATACAGAGAGAACATTTGTACTTATTTTTCTTTCTTTTTATATAAAGCTTTCTTTTAAGACCTGTGGGAGTTTTTCTTTACTTCAGGGAAATTGAGTCTGTACTCACCAGGGAATTGGTGGGAGGAAGGAATCGGGGAGATCTGTGTGTTGGATTGCTAGCCTGATTTTTGCATTCCCTCTGGGGGAATAGGAAAGTACTTTTTGTTTCCAGGATTGGGAACAGAGAGGGAGATTCACTCTGTTTGGGTTCACAGAGCTTGTGTCTGTGTATCTCTCCAGGAGCACCTGGAGGGGGGAAGGGAAAAAGGATTATTTCCCTTTGTTGTGAGACTCAAGGGATTTGGGTCTTGGGGTCCCCAGGGAAGGTTTTTCAGGGGGACCAGAGTGCCCCAAAACACTCTAATTTTTTGGGTGGTGGCAGCAAGTACCAGGTCCAAGCTGGTAACTAAGCTTGGAGGTTTTCATGCTAACCCCCATATCTTGGACGCTAAGGTCCAAATCTGGGACTAAGGTTATTACAGACAGATAATTTGGGATGTGTCTAGGACAGGGGCAGGCAAACTTTTTGGCCTGGGGGGCACATCGGGTTTCCGAAATTGTATGGAGGGTCGGATAGGGGAGGCTATGCCTCCCTGAACAGCCAGGCGTGGTCCGGCCCCTGCCGCCTATCCGACCCCCTGCTTCTCGCCCCGACAGTCCCTGCGACTCCTGCCCCATCCACCACCACCCCACTTCCTGTTCCCTGACTGCCTCTGGAATCTCTGCCACTGACTGCCCCCCGCCGCCCCATCCAACCCCCTCTCTCCTTCCTGACTGCCCCCCCCAGGACCCCTGCCCCCAATTCAACCCCCCTGTTCCCTGCCCTCTGTATCTAACAACGTAAGTGACTCAGTATTATTCTAAACATTTCACTCAGTGGGTTAAATGCTAAACACAGTTCTCAGAAGCACTGGTGGAGATTTCACTGAAGTCAGTGCTTTGAACCTCCATGGGAGTCCCTGTATTTCCAGTAACTTCTGTAGGGAATGCCTGTGGCTTTCTTTTCAAATTTTAAGAAGTCTGCACACCTTATAGCCCATGTACTCAGCTGGTTTGCGTGCAGTCTTTAATCAGCCTGCAAACTACAGGTCCCAACATTATTCTGTCAGATAATGGTTGAGAAGTTTATGAACTCAGTAAAATTCCCCCCCAAAACATCAAATATCTCAAAAATTAACTAAATTAAACTTACAAAAGTGCTCCAAGATACCAGTGTTGGCTGAGGACAGTGGAGTAAGCTAATTATGAATATTCTATATCAGCCTGTATTTGAAATATGACATGACTAATAGACTCTGAGAAAGCTTACAAGAAGCACAATTCCTGGATATTTCAAACTGCCATAGCTCATGAATGTTGTATCTGATTACCCTAAATCTTCCAAGGAGAAAACAAAATCACCTCTGCCACGTCACGTGTTAGAAATTCCAAGCTGATTGGGTACTTATAGTATAATTAAGAGGAATGTCAATTTTCAGCTTTTTAACAGGGAACTAGTTATATCCTTAAGTACTGAGAAACTACTGTGCCCATAGTATCATGAAATCAGTCTTACCCAGGGCATGCACTGTACTGTATGTAAGAATACATATTTTCATATTGGTCTCTATGAGACATAAGATCAGCCATACTGGATCAGACCAAAGAAGTATCCTGTCTTCCGACAGTGGCCAAAGCCAAGTGCTTCAGAGAAAATAAATGGAACAGATAATCAAGTGATACATCCCCTGTATCCCAGAATCTGGCAATTAGAGCCTAGAGTTGCATCCCTGCCCATCCTGGCTAATAGCCATTTAAGGACCTATCTTCCATTAACTTATCTAGTTCTTTTTGAACCGTTATAGTCTCAGTCTTCACAACATCCTCTGGCAAAGTGTTCCACAAGTTGACTGTGCATTGTGTGAAGAAACACTTCCTTTTGTTTGATTTACCTTCTGCCTATTAATTTCATTTGGTGAACTCCTAGTTCTTGTGTTATGAGGAGTAAATAACACTCCCTTATTTACTTTCTCCACACTAGTCATGATTTTATAGACATCCCATAGTTGTCTCTTTTCCAAGCTGAAAAGTTCCAGTCTTATTAATTTCTCCTCATATGGCAGCCGTTCCATACCCCTAATCATTTTTGTTACCCTTTTCTGAATCTTTTCCAATTGCAATATATCTTTTTTTGAGATGGGGCAACCACATCTGCATGTAGTATTCAAGATGTGAGCATACCATGGATTTATATAGAGGCAATATGATATTTTCTGTCTTCTTATCTATCTATCCCTTTCTTAATGATTCCCAACATTCTGTTAACTTCTTTTGACTGCTGCTGCACACTGAGTGGATGTTTTCAGAGAACTATCCACAATGACTCCAATGTTTTTGATCTTTTAACCAGTTACCAATCCACGAGAAAACCTTCCCTCTTATCCCACGACAGCTTACTTTCCCTAAGAGCCTTTGGTGAGGGACCTTGTCAAAGGCTTTCTAAAAATCTAAGTACACTATATCCACTGGATTTCCCTTGTCCACATGCTTGTTGACTACCTCAAAGAATTCTAGTAGACACAATGCTCTAACTACAGGCCAGATCACTGCCTGACAGGAAAAATCATTCTATTGGAAATTAGAGAAACTCCACAATATTCCTTTCACAGAATTTCCAGCAGAACAATCTTCCTAGAGTAAGTAAAGGGCTTTCAACCCACGCAAGCCCCTAAAACTCATTGAGCTCAGAGCAGAGTCTGCTAAAGGCCTGGGACTGTTACGTGTAACATGTTACCTGGGACTCCTTTCTACTGCTGCGGAAATTGCACAAAAGATGCTGCCGCCTCAGGCTGCATTAGCTTTCGTGTGCATTCTCTATGAGAGAATGCAATGTGTGTCCCCACTCCCACCCCAGCCCTACACCTCTCTTGTCATGGACCTCTAGCCCATTACCAAAGTTCTGCTCCTTTCAAAGAAATACATCAAAGCCATGGGTTACTCTGACCAGAAACAAAGCATATCATTGTGTTAGTCTCCTGATACAAAGTATGAACATGATTCTGACATCAGATTTGTCAATGGATTGTATTCATATTTTGTAACAAGAACAGAACTAGACTCTTGGATTATCAGGAGGCAGCAGCCTTTGCTTAACTAGAAAGAGTAAGAAATGTGGATAACAAACATCACTGATTTCCATTCGGTGTGACCTCCCAGATCACACCCTCCAGAAACTCTGAAATCTGTGAGAGTGGAAAAGTGAGTTCCCAACACCCAGTTAATTTTACAATGACTCCATGTTCTTGAGGATTATAACAGCAATACTGACTATTTTAAAAAAATCACTATCCCCCTAATTATACTTTCAAAACTTCTGAAGGCCATGATCATGCATTTTGTATCAAGTCAGGAACAGAGGAAGTCCTTACATCATGATTGAAGGGCCATATTATATGCCATTTATGTCCCTCACTGGTAATATCATCTTGATAAATTAAGTCTTACCATCATCTTTGTCAGGCACAATAGTAACCTGAGTCCCTGGGAATTCTGAACCAATTCTTCCACCCATAGGCATGCTCAGCAGAACATCAAACGTCTCAGCTTCTTCATACAGGGAATCGTCTATGATGACAATACGGCACATTTTCTCTCGTTCATCTTTGTCAAAGTGGAGAATGCTGTTATGGTCCTCGGGCCTGGATATGTAGTCCGAGTAGGACAGCACAGATGTTGGGACAGTACCAGTTGCTGTTCCTGTGAGAAAGAAGTAAATAACCACCTGTAGTATTTTTAAAGAATCCCTTACTAAGGTTGAATTGTATTCTCTTTAGCTTTCCATTTTTACTCCTATTTATTTTTAAATTGATAAATACTTTGCAATGAATGCATCTTAAGTGCATGTACAAAGAAACATAGGAGATGCCATACTGGATCAGGTCAGTGGTCTATCTAGTCCAGTATTCTTTCTCCAAGAGATGCCAGTATCAGCTGAGTCCAAGAAAGGTGTTAAGAAACAGTGAAGTAGGCAGTTAGGAGACTGCCTGTCCCACGGAAAGTTTCCTTTTAACTCTCCCAATAATTAAAGGCTGACTGAAGCCTTGAAGCATGAGGGTTGCTATCTCTTCCAGAACGCGTTTGTTTTTTTAGTATTTACTGTAATACTACATTGGTATTATTATGTTGTACAAAATAAAACAATTATTAATAGCAGAACATGTTAACTAATGACAAATCAATGAGCTCCTCCCTCAAATTAGGTTTTTTTGAACTGGGCTATGTTCTGTGTGAGAAGATGGTCTTAAAACTGCCCTAATGGCAACTAATGCAAACTCTGTTTTAATGAGCACAATAAACAATAGTTTTCATTTCTCTGTTTTTTTCTTTTTTGCTGGCAAGACTCTGAAGAAGCCCACGATATAGAACTGATAAAATATAACAATTTCTCTCAACTGAAAGATGTTATAAAGTCACTGCTGAAATATCCCTGTATTAATCCTCGCCAGCTATCCTTTTTAGAAAGAAATTCTGGCACTCATTGTGTTCATTCCCAAACAAGTGTACACTAACTATCTCTCTTTGGAATTTCCAGATAGAAAACTGCTGTAATACCCACATGCCAATGTTGGGAAAAAGATTACAATTCAGCTGAACATCTGGCCACCTAACCTTGCATGAAATAAACAGTACAACTGCTGAGACACTATTCCACAAATGTATTTACAAAATATTACACATTTCTGCCAATAAATAAGGCATTACACAAAAGAGAGAGGTTTTAATCAGCTCAATTTAACGTCATTTTAACACGTCAATCACTGGGAGTTGTGCACAGTTCAAGGGCATAATGTAGCCCAGAAACTTTTGGTTAAGAAGAAAATGGTTTTCAAAGTGTTGTGACTTTTCATAACTATTCTGTTTTAAACGTCAGCAGATTGTATTGTACTTGAAAGAGGTGAACTTGGTAAATGCACATATATTTAACAATAATAAGGGAAAAAGGCATACTTAGGTAATCAGCACTGTTGCAGTGTGTGCCCTGATTTCAGGATTTCATTATGAGCTGCAGAAACACCTAATTTAATTCTCCAGCTTGACAACTATGCATCCAGGCTGATCTACAAAAAGCATTAATCTTTCCTGCTACCCAGATTTCTTTTGATAAGTGAGTATCATAAAACATTACTCCATTTCTGTGCCTTTAACTTGGTGATCTCCAACCTCTCAGCTCTGCGGAGCCATATGTAATTATTCTTGGGTTTGCAAGACCCAGGCAGTTGAATGGGTGAGCGGAGTTTTAAGCTTATGCTGTAAAATTGTACTGAAAATAATGTGCTCAGCGACAGGCTTTAATGTCAAATACCTCAATATAGTGTAAAAAAAACTACATTGTGAGGTGGAAAATGTGGTCTAAAAGCTAACCACATCAAGTTTTACAAGCAAAAAAATAACCAAGTAGCTTTCATCCAAGGTCTCGCCAGTTTCAGAATTAGAGCTGATGGAAAGCTTGAATTTCCTTTCTCTTGGGAAATTCTTCCAATGTTTATTTTCATTCCAATTCAGGACAAAATGTTGAAATATTGAAAGTTTTCATAAAATTAAAAGTTTTAAAAAATGGATTCAGAAACACAGAAACATTTTGTTTTGACAATTTTGAACAAAACAAAACATTTCGACATTCCTAAACCAAGATGTTTCATTACGGCTCAGTTCAGCATTGACTTGTATTCAGATGAGCTGCCTGGTGCCTCATTCTCCTGTTCCTCCCTCTGGGATGAGCTCTCTGGTTGAACTACATCTCTCACGATACACCGCGGTGGGTTAGCTAGAGGAGAGATCATAGTACATCACAGAGGGGAAATGTAGTCTGGCCACGGAGCCCAGCCCAGAGGGCAGAACAGATGCATGAAGAATCCAAACAACATATTCCACAAGGCGCTGCAGCAGCTCAGCTTTTCAAACAGAGCCACAATGAAACATTTTGATTCAGTTCCACTAACCTAAGTATTTCGATTCAGGGCAATCTGAGCTCAAATGAAATATTTCATTTTCATTTTCCCAACAGAAAACTGAAAACCTTTGGTGCAGAAACCACATTTTCTGTTGAAAATCATTTTGATGCAAAAACACGGGCCAGCTGTAGTCAGGGGGAAAAAAAAAGAAAAGAAAGAAAAAGAATCATCTATATACAAAGGCCCTAATTACACATCCTATGTTGTACTCATTATTTTGCAGATGCAAACATTGGTCCTGCAATTATTTGATGCTGTAATATAGGTAATTTAACTGTCTACTTACCTGAGTTTCAAACTTTATGTTATTTAGGTATCAAAGTGAACGTATAATCCCTGAAAATAATTTGCAGATGCCAAAAGGGAGGCTACTGTTTACAAATTTAATTCAGAAGGCAAGAAAAACAGACAGCTAGCCAAAATAAGCACACAAAAGGCTTCATAGATGGGGTGGTAAGGAGAAACAATAATAATAAATACTATTTTTACTTTTATAGAGCTGGCCATTCAATTGTTTCTTTACAAACATCAATAAAGAAACCTTTCTGGAGCTCAGCTTTGTAGCATAGCCGCTCCAGACCTCAGGCCTCTTTGAAGCAGAACCACAGTGGCTCTGTTGCCTTATTGGCAATCTGTGGTGTTCCAATAAATACTAGAATTTCTCACTAAAAAGAAGAGGAAACCTGTAATACTCAGGAAAAAAAGCCAAAACATATTCCTCTCTGTCATAAAAGCTATGAACTTAGCTTAAGCACGGCTGTATCTTTTTAAAAAAGCTTGTCATTGTTTAATGAATTCAAATGGAAAAACTACTACTATCATACTACCTGTAGAGAATCTTACATCTGGAGGATCTCAAAAAACATAATTGACATTACTTCCAGACATTAGGTACTGTATACAAGACCCTGTGAAATAGGCAAGGAATATCAATCAACGAACTGCAACTACTTCTAGAATGGAACACAGCATCTATTTAACAATACACAGCAACAGTTTAAAACATAAAGTAAAGAGGAATAACACTATCAATTGACATAGAAACTAGACAAGCAGAAAGTAATTACCAGTGCTGGGAATTATTTGTATATTCTGCAGACAGAAATAATAATTATTTTAGCTTTGGTGATTATTTTCACTCAGTCTAGATTCTGTTACCTTGCTGTGTATAGCAGATCACCATCAATTCCTGGCTGACATCTCCACTTCTTCTGACAGGAATGAACAGTTCTCCAATGTCTTCTTCAATTGTGTAGGTGGATTGAGAAATAAAAACTGTTGATTCTGCAAAGATCATACATATTGATTTGTGTTATTTTATATACTCAAAGAGTCACAGGAGAAATAGTCAGAAGTTCCCCCTATCATGAATTGAATGTAACAAAATACTCATTTCTCAATGGTATAGAGAAATGTTAATGAAATTTTGTAGCCAAAAAGAAAGCCAAAACCAAGGCCTGATGCTCTGAGGAAGGGGTTCTCAAACTTAACTGCACCGTGACCCCCTTCTGACAAAAAAACTACTACATGACCCTAGGCGGTGGGACAAAGCTAAAACCTAAGAGCCTCAGCTTCAGTGCTGGGTGGTGGGGCTCAGGCTTTGGCTTCAGCCCCAGGCCCCAGCAAATCTAATGCTAGCATTGGCAACCTCATTAGAATGGGGTTGGGACCCACTTTGGGGTCCCAACCCACAGTTTGAGAACCACTGCTAAGCCCTTACTGATAAGTAGTTCCTAATCAGAGAAGTAGTTCCACTTCCTGGGATTTAATCACTGTAATGGGACAAATCACATGATTTATCATTACATCTGTCAGTAAGGGTTTGAAGGACTAGTCCTCCAGACCAGTGCATCCAGAATTCTATCCAAGTTCTTTTAGTATTTCTAGACTATTATTATCACTAGCTGTTAGCTGTGAAAGGTTCACCACTGAGGATCACACAATCATTTCAGTATCTTCCTCTCTGACAGAAATTCATTAAGACCATTCTTGCTCATTTTGCACACCCAAAACATCTGTTGGAGTCCTTTGGCGTTTGAGGTGTTTAAGATGCAGGATTGGGTCCTCTGTGATATTCACTTTGACTCCACACTATATGAAGTAGTATTCTCCTTAGTGCAGGGACCATCTTTTTGTTCTCTGTACAGTGGCTAGCACGTGGTGCTCCAATAATATAAAGAAATAATAACATAGACTTCAAAAGAAAACTGGCCATTAGTGTGAGCTCATAGAAAATCCTGTAAAACATGTAGGATTTGGGCATGTCCATTATCTCTTTAGGCTTATATATAACAAAATAAGACTCCTCTTTCATGTTCTCTGGAATTCCTTTTTCTTATCTAAATAAGTGCTGCAGGCATATTTTTTCTTGTAACCAGTTTTGCTCTTTTGACTGGGAATGTATCTTCTGTTAATTAAAGCTAGCTATTTCCTTTTGGGTGCCAGAAGGGAAGACGGAAAAAATTCACCACTAGCCTTGAAAGTTATTTTAGCATTCTCTACTTCTGCACAATTCTTAAAAACATCAGGCGTAAGAATGCCAGGTCCTATTTCTCAGACAAAGCAGATAAAACACTGAACAATCTGAAAACAAAAACTTTTAGTTATTCTACATTCCTATAAAGACCATTGGCTTTTATGGTGCCTTTGGAGTTCAGATTCTATTTTCTTATGTCCAAAAACTTGAGAGAGAAATAGACAGTTGTGGATACAGAGTATCCATCCACCCTTACAATTTCAACAAAGATCTGTAATTAATCAAGATTACTTTAACATAGAGGGTAACACAAACAAACAAACAAACCAATCAACCTCCATTTTTTAAAATCCAACTGCTGTAATGATTCTGTATAACTTAGATGACTATGCAAAGCCAATTATTTAGTTATTTCGGAATTTTTTGTAAGCAATTTCCTGAAAGTGTAATGTGATGTCTGTGAAAGGATGTTCCACTACGCATTTTCTGCAACTGGAAAATGCTGCTCGCATGAGAGAAGGTCAAAAGACCGCTGTAATTCTGGTTTGATAAGATCTGTTGACTTTTATTATTTCAGAAAGACAAAAAACACCATAGGAAAAATATCAACCTTTTAGTTTAAAGTAATGCCAGCATAATATTTAAAGAACTGATTTTTCTTCTTCTGTGGAAATAAATTAATGCAGAAAAATTATATCCTATGGAAAAAATGTTAAAGATGATATACATTTTGTGCATCCTGAATCTGCATGACTATGTAACTGTATTGTTTAAAATCACACACACAAAATTAACAAATCTTACGTATGGAGGTAGCAAAAATCTTTGGGAAAATGGTCTCAATCTTTCCGTGTTATGATAGCTGCCTAAGGCTCATGGCTAACTGAGTTTATATTCTCTAGAATTAGCACATGAAAATTCTTCTTTATTCAACACCTTCCCGTTGTAACACAACAGTACTTTCGACTTATTAAGGGCAGGCTCAACTTTCAGCAGGGTCTCATTAGTGCCTAATTCTGAACCACTTTAGTAAATGGGAGTTTTAACAATGACTCCAGTCAGCACCTACACACACGATCCACCAACATTTTGAAAGATGAATTGAGAGACCAACCTTATTTCTCCCCACACACGCACTCCAGTTGCCAAAACAACCCCAGGTTCCCAATGAAATCTTGAGGGTTGGCACTGATTAAGGACCTTTAATCACACAACCCTGATAGAGCTCCCACTGGTGATTATAAGAACTGCATGCTTAGTCATTTCCATGCCCTCAACATACTGTATTTAATTTTGAACTCGATCTACAAGCAGTGCTGCCCTCTGTAACTAAATAGGGATGCAAGATAACCCCCAGGTTTGATATATTTTAAATCTGAAACTAGCAAATGAAAAAGATCTGCTGGACATGTTTTTTCCTGCCCAGCCACCTTCAAGTGTTAATTCGAAAAGAGCCATATAAAACAAGCTGTTCCAGGCTTTGCATCTCTCGAGATTCCTTACTGACATCCTTCTGTGACCACAACCACTTGTTTCAAGTGTCTGGATGCAGTTCAAAAGCAAAATCTCCAAACATTAGCAGGCCTCCTATTCCAGCACATGCTTTCGTTATCGCTTCTCTCCTCACCTACATTCAACTATCATTTTCTCTATTCTTGACACCTCCGCTGTCAAATTTATCCCTGAAAATAAACCAGTTGTACATTCACCCCTAATACTATTTCTCTCCCAGGCAGCAGCAACCTGTGCAGAGCTTCTGAAGTTGGGAGGCAAGAGGAACTGGAGCAGATCTTTATATTATTTTGGGAGGCTCAAGTGTCACTAAAGGGGCTTGCCCATCCCTTACTGCATGTGTGGATGGGTGTGTGGGGGAGAACAGGGGAAAACAGTACGCTTTGCTGAGGAGCATCAACCAGGAAGGCTTATCTTGGTCCATGCACCCAATCAATCCCCCCAGCTGTCATTCAGCTCTAGAGAGATATTTCTCACTCTCACAGGAACACCAGTCCTGAAGTCAGAAGGCAAACATTTCAGAAAAACAGGGTTGCAGGCACACCATGTTGAAGCCTCTGTGCTGACGGCACAGCTTGAGCTAGCATTTGGCTCAATGATGCCTAATTGCTAATTATGATGATGAAGAAGCTACAGTAGCACCAAAAGAGCTTACAATGTAAATTGAAATCAGATATACATAACATAGCACTTCACATATTTAAAGGGATTTGCAAACATTAAATAAGCTGAGCAACTTGTGTTAGCTGATAATATTATTAGAGGAAATAGGAGATGTCTTCAGAATGATTTGGTAGAGTCAAGCATGCTGCTAATGAAATCATGAGTGATTTACTTAAATCTGGGGTAACAAAAGTGGTTTCTGAATTTAAAACTACCGCTGGAGGCCACTATTTCACGTTCAGTATAAGGTAAATATACATGAGATAAAATCAGCATCATCAGGTTACACTTTTTAAGTATATTGAACAACAAAGCAGAGTTTTTTCTCTACTTCTCTAAATTGATTTCCTCTGTGCACTCCACTAATTATATCTTTGAAGAAGGTTTAAGGGTTTTTTGCCTGACCTTACAAAACAGGCAGATGTCTACTAGCACATGAGCACTACTGAGAACATGGCTTTTCATTGGAAAGGGGACCCTAAAAGGTTTAGGAAGACTAAACAATAAAACAATGCAGAACTAATAAACGAGGGTGAAGACATGAAAAAATATATTACACATATAAAACCACAGCACATTCATTAGGTGCTCATGAACTACCATTAAGCTGAATGTGACCTATGTCAAAAAATCAAGATAATACCTAAATCTGTTCTCAAAAATACAATATTGAAGGAATCACTTTACCAGTCCTTTCTTACAGTTTCCTCTGCAGCTGTGTCTACAGATTCAGAATAACATTTTTAAAATGTCTTTACCATCTCCTGGGTCAATAATTTCCACTGTAGCCATTTCAGGAAACTCTAGGACAGCCATGACAGGCTCGGAAAGCACAATTTGGAAGGTCTCAGACCGCTCATGTTCACCATCACTCAAAATCCGCACTCTCCAAGTTGCCAAGGTTTGGCCAGGATTGAATTGCACCTGCTTCTGGGCTTTTCCTTTGAAGTCTTTATCCTTCTCAGCAGTACCATCTTTAGTGCTAATACCTGCAGAGAAAAACAGAAAATAGGACCATTAACAACAGATCAATTCTATTTTTCTGTCATTCACAGATTCATAGATTTCCAGGTGAGTAGGAACCATTGTTATTATCTAGTGACCTGACCCCTTGTATGACACAGGCCATAGAACTTTCCTGAATTAACTCCTGTTTGAACTATAATCATTACTGATTTGCCATTACCAAATAATAGTTTAGAAAATACACCTCTACCCTGATATAACGCGACCTGATATAACATGAATTTGGATATAAAGTAGTAAAGCAGCGCTCCAGGGGCTGTGCACTCCGGTGGATCAAAGCAAGTTCGATATAACACAGTTTCACCTATAAGCAGTAAGATTTTTTGGCTCCTGAGGACAGCGTTATATCTGGGTAGAGGTGTATACACTTTTCCCAACAGAAGGTATTAATATGCAGGGTTTAGGTTGTTGGGGAAATCTTCAGAAATACATAGGAGCTACCCACTGTAACCCTGTGTTACTCTGTATCAGAATTTGCGTTGGAACATCCAGCACAGGTAAACACAGATTAACCAAGGTTGGCTACTGTCACTCAAATCAAAACTAACTGCTGGTCAATTAAACACTTTCCATGCTAAATGTCAGCTTTTCTACCCCAAGACATTTCAGCTACATAGTTATTCAAAACAACGTTTTGTTTTTGTTCTTTAATTCTCTGCTACTCAAAAATGCCTGAACCCTTTTTGCTGAACCTTAAAAATAATTTACCATTTAAAGACAGAGACCAAGCTTAGAAAATTTTTGCTTGAAAGATGAAAGTTTGGGGAAGGTATGAACAACTAAACATGGGAAATGACAATGAATGGTTATGAAACCTGAAATATAGTGACACTCCCACTACAATAACTATACTTTGGTGATATCAGATTGTTTCAGACTTTCTATAATGGCCACCACTAATCTCAAACTTTTCATGGTTAACTCAGGTCAAAATTGGGTAGCAAAGCCAAGGGATTAAATTCAGCACTGTGCCCCTTAGAGACAAAACACAGAACTTGCAGCCCAGGAGTCTGGGAGTCTGAGGTATCTTTAAGTCATCTTTGTGCCCTCCTGAGCTTGGGGCTACCTCAATGTAAATTAGACAGCCTGTGAAAGTTGTCTCCGACACATATCTCTGCCCTCATCTCCACACTGGAATGCCCCCCACAACAGGGTTTCTGAGGAGGTCGTCAAAACACAGCTTGTGGCTATATTTTCCGCTTCTGACACTGGGACATTTTCCCTGCTAGACCCAGGGCTTTTAGAGACCCGGTTGCCACTCCAAGCCCTTTACCCTGTATACTGAGACAGGAGAGGGGAATAAGAATCTCCCCTAACACCTTTTGCATTCTTTAACAATCCTGGAATTACACTCAAAAGGATTGGGTTAGTCAGATGCAAGTTAACCAGCCAGTCAGTCTTGGGATCAGCTCCTTGTCAGAATCAGGGCTCAAAGTACTTAGAAACTAAACTCAATTCATTTTCCAGAGGCAGAAAATTTTGTACATACTGTTACTGAAAAGGCCAGACGACAAATTTGTATTGTTACTTCCTTGAATAAAATCAGTATCTGTTAGCCAATATCAACAACAATTTAAACCAATCAACAAAATTCCTTAACTTGTGCTTTATTATTATACATAGGTGCTCGAACTATGGGTGCTGGCTTGAAGTGGTTTCTACCATATCCAGGGTTTACACTTTGGTTCAATGGCTCTCAGCATCCCCACTATACAAATTGTTCCAGCACTCCTGTTATTATATATTATTTTCCGATGCAGTGTTTGCTCTTTGAAAGAAAAAAAGAAGTACATAGCCAAGTTAATTGTCATAAGCAGAGTCACTTAGACCCTGCTTCAGCTAGGAACTTAAACATGTGCCTCACTTTCAGCAGTGCCTATTGATATCAGTGGGACTACTCGTGCGTGAAGTTTATCTTGCTGAATCATGGATTTAAACTGTATTCCCTCTTCTTCCAATCAGTTTAAGTCCTGCCTGCTATGCTTTGACCTGAACTTGTGCAAGATTAATATTTCAGTATCCAAATGTATCACTACTGCCAGTGCAGAGGGAATTGGATTTTTTTTTTTAAAAAGCAGATCCAGAAGCCAGAGATATGTGTGAGGTTGTAGAAATGTGATTGTATTTTTCCCCCCTTCTCACTCCCCATCCACTGTGAGCAGTTTTCAACACCTCTTGGATCAACCACAAATCACTGGCAACACTGATCGAAGAAAATGAGCCTACTTGCTGCAGTTCCTAATGCATATGCTGGTCATTGCTTGATCACATCAGTTCACAGCAGCATGGCTGGTAAAGGATACATATTAATGTTTGTCTTAACAGTTGCTGCCCACTGTGGTCTACAAAACAATTCCTAAACTTATAGGCAAAGAGTTAGTGCTGTCTTTTGATTTAACTGGGGTTAGAATCCAAATTCTTTGTTGTCTTTATTTATAAAACATAGAGCTTCATGAACGTAAGCGCCTCAATAGATGCTCTTCTTCGGTATCCCATTAAACATAAATGGATTCAACAAAAAAGACAGGTTCCTGTCTTTAGTGAAAACTCTTCATCTTTTTATTGTTCACAGACACAGTATGTGTGAATTCTTCATGTTTAATGACAAGATCAAATACTGCTCACTCTGCTCAGGCGACTAGTCCTTATTAATTCAATTATTTGCATTTTAATTGATCTATGTGCTACAGCTAGACACAACTATTATATACTATTAATCACATACCAGTGTGTGTGATCTGTATACAGTTATTGTGTCTGTATGCGGCACATAGATCAGTGGTCCCCAAAATGTAAGGCATGCCCCACAAAGTGGGAAAGGAGGAACTTTCGGGGGCACATGGTGAGACCCACGGCAGCCTCCATTGGGGGTAGCAGGGAGCACCACCCATCGGCGCTCTGCCTTGAGCCCGGCTCCAGCTCTACTTCCCCCTTTCTCTGCTCCCAGCCCAGCTTTGCCTCATTCCCTCTCTGCCCCAAGCCCAGCTCTGCCTCTAGCCCCAGCTCTTCCCTCATCCCTAGTTCTGCCCTCAGCTCTGCTTCTAAGCCAACTATGCAGCAATGGGGGTGGGGGGTCTGGACAGATTCCATTATTGGTAAGGGGGGGGCTTGACAGGAAAGTTTGCGCACCACTGACATAGATTAATTCCTAATACATATGGCTGGGGAGCTCGGAATGGAATCCTACTCTTTCGGCTCAAAAATACAGAACTAAAGAAAAGTCAGAACTATAGTAGATCCTCTTTAGTTACAAGTTGTAATAAGTCTCTCAGCCTTCCCAGTCACTCAGCTACCAGAGAACAATATTACACATGTGCGTGTGGACATGCACATACACACACACACACACAAAACTAGTGGTTTCCAAGTGAGTAAGGTGAGCAGGATTTGCTGCACTGCTGGCACTGGCAGCACCATCTCAAGATACTTCTCCTATTGGATTATACCAACAGATCACCCAACCCTATCCTTCATTTCTAAAAATAAAAAATGTAGCATTGAGGGAAGAATTTTTTCCCCCAGCAACTCTTGTTTTTAAACTAGTTCTCAATCTTTCCTCAATGTTGGACTGGCCATGTTTGAGATGGCAATTGGTTGTTTAAGCTGTTTCACTGTCCTCTCTTATATAGGATTCTGGGGACCATTTAGATTTATCAAGGAGCAAGTTTCCAGAATATAAGAAAAACTCAAATAACAATTGCATACTGGATTCCACAGTAAGATCTATCTTTTAGACAGTAATTGAATTTTTTCATAAGTACTATGCAATATTGGAGAGGATATGAACTTTCTGTTAGGTATGAATCTCAAAATTCTACTTTCTGCTAAGATCAGTTAATGTTATAGTTGGAGTTCATGTGGGTAACTTATTTTACACTTTGTGGGGGAATTTAGCTTCCACTGAAGAAAAGAAGTGACTTGGAACAGTCACAGTGTAGTAGGCTAGGAAGTCTGTTGAGCAGAAGCTTCAGTCATGGTAAAATCATTCAACATTGTGGTGGTTTCATGGTGTAATCAAATGAAGGACTATGATTAAAACTGCTTTTCCCCCCTTTCCACTTGTGGTCCCAGAGGCTATGTCTACACAAGGATAAAAGACCCGAAACACAGCGATGGCTGGCCCGGGTCAGCTGATTTTGGCTTGTGGGTCTAGGAGCTAAAAATTACTGTGTAGATGTTAAAGGCTCAGGTTGGAGTCAGAGCTCTGGGACCCTCTACCACAGCCCAAGCCCAAATGGCTACATAGCAATTTTTCAGCCCTGGAGTCTTAGTCAGTTGACCCGGGCCAGCTGCAGGTTTTTTTTTATCCCTGTGTAGACACATCAAGAGAGGCTTTAACCTAGGAATCTGCTACAACACTTCCTTTATAGATGACCTATTCTATAAACCAAGGATGTCCCTCCATTTCCATCTAAATGGAACAATTTGATTAATAAGACAAGTTTGAAGTCTGACCTGACTTACCTCACTCAATTTCTTTGAAGTCAATGGAGTTAGTCTGAATTTACAGTAGTGTAAGATGACAGGAGAATATAATCCATAAGTAGCAAATAAAACAATTTTAATACAGAAATATTCTCTTCTCAAACTCATATGGCATATCAACTTCTCTATGAGCACAAACTCCCACTGACATCCAGGGGAATTCTACATGCACAGAAAGTACAGAGTGGTAGGGCTGAGATCAAATATGTGGACTGGAAAGGAAATGTTTTCCCACGCTGCACAATTACAACTGAGCTTTGTATTAATTATTTTTGCAGAAACTTTGCTCTAAGTATAAAAGCATAACATTTTTTGCTCATTTTAATTTGGATAAAAATAGATACAGATATAGAATACAGATGAAAAGCAATGGACCACGTGTGGATTTTCTTGAAATGCTGCAGTACCCAATACATCTTAGAAAATATAGATTCTGCTAAACTCTCAATCCTACTGCAGTTTGTTGTTATGACTGATGAGGATGAGCAGGCTACAAATGGAATGCTTTTACTTCCCAATTGTTAAATAACATTTTGGAGTTAATTACCCACAGGGGTAGCACACTAGAAATGAGCTGAATTACAGCTGTTGTGGGATGGAATTCCTATGTATGGAAATAATTCTGTATAAAAAAAATGTATTGTTAACCATTATCCTTGAAGGTATTTTGCAAATTCCACAAATTGTAACTATTACAACAGATAGTTTCAAGCTGTAAGTTGTTTGAAAAGTTTCAGTAATTGAGTTTATTAATTAAACTTACCAGTTTAGCTGTGGTTAACCAAATAAGGCTACTCCATAACATATGAATTCATGCAAAACACAATTGCTGATGCAAGTAATTGTAAGGATGGTTAAAAAGCTTTCTGATCCCAGTTTGACAGTTCCTTTCCACCAGTAAAAAGACAAACTATGAAGTGTATGTGCATATGCATGTGTGAGACAGAGGGTAACATTTACAAAAGAACTGAAGAGCCACATTTGTAGAGGTATTTAGGCACCTAATGATGCTGATTGGTGTCTAGTGGGATTTTCAAACGCACCTCAGCATGTTAGGTGCATAACTCTCCTTAGGCACTTTGGAAAATCTCACTAGGCATCTGTATGCATCTTTGAAAATAACTTCAAAAATCTGGCTTTGGTCACTTAGGTGCTTTTGAATATTTTGTCTGGTCAATAACAAATGATAAAATTCTGTAGCCTTAAATCAAGCAAAGTTCCCATTGACTTCAATAAATGTTCTACCTGACAAAGAAGTGCTGAATTTGTCTGAAAAAGTATTGATAAAAATCCAGTGCTGGAAAATCTGACCAACCACCAAGCTTCTGAAATTTATTATATAGTCCAGTTCATAAACTAAAATCTATGTAATTAAAATGTTTTTATTGTATTCCAATTAATATTCCCTAGCAAATTCTTTTCGTCCATTTGTCCAAACTCTTCTGCCTCAGAAAACTTTAGAGCATTTACAAACTAGAACCTTTTCAGGTTTTCCTTTAGTTTTAAGATCTTGCTTAAAAGATGACTGTTGATAACTGTTCATAAGCAGCATAACTGGGGACTAAAACTACTAATATCAGAGTGCAATTTTTTTTTTAAATAAACTTTTCACATTCCACATTTTTGTCTGGCTTCCAATATATTCATGTGTATTAAATTGACATACTCAAAATATTTTCTCTCCATATATATATTCCACTTGATAATGGAGGAGATAAGTACCCTTCCTTCCTCACCTCTGCTAAAGTGTCCTCCTGGTTTATGACAATACAAGACCTCTCCCTAACCATCAGGACAACTGCCCCACCCCTAAAAGAAAGTGTTTCACAGCCTGGGACTGTTGATGATAACAGTTGCTGTTTTATATTGAGCATTAATAATCAAAGTCAGCTAGAGAAACTTCCCTCTCAAATCTTTGCATTTGACACTCTCAGTCTTGTAATGACAAAGGTTGAGGAAAATTATGAGTAGATGCAACACATAATTTATACTCTCTGATGCCGCACCGTGGCCAGTTCTTTGGAAATATTATGTATCAAATGGAATTGCAAAAGGGTAAATTTGTTCTTTTCATTCATCTGGCACTCTGAGTGATAGACCCTGTACATACTAACTTGACCCAAATGTTCCAAGTAAGTTCCATAAAAATTCATCCCAGAGTCAGAAACCACAGCTCCATTCAGTGGGTTAACAGATATTTGGTCTCAATCTATAAATGAAGTATTTTCTACAGGTGTGCTAAACACAACACAGATAAATATGCAAAAACGCACAAATTTATGAAACCACCATTTTTATTGCACATTCTTTAGTTTAAGCATTTTTAGTTTTCAGTGTATAATGGATCAAATTTAGTTTTTTTTTTAATGAAAAGGATACTTCTTATGAAAAAGGAGTTTGGGGAACTAATTAGGGTCAAGGGGGTCCTTTCAGAGCTTCAATTTCAACCTTGTTAACCTAATTTGCTTGTAAAGATATATGGCCTTATTTTGCTCCCATTCAAGCAAACAGAATTTCTACATTTGAATTCAAACAGAAGGGTTGGCTCCATGGTAGCTATAACCAATGATGAGCTGCTGCAGAAACCAGAAAATGTATAGATGAAAGATCCAATGTGGTTACTGTTGAAAAGGAAATTCCTACTAAAGATTGATGTTTGAATCAAAGAGGACATAAAACTATCAGTAACTGATTTGTAATTTGATTTTGTGCCTTAGTTTAAGTGAATCATACAATTATTTGAACAAAAGAACCTTGTCTAATAAATATGCATTCTAGTGTACCTAGCTGGATGAGCACCAAACAGTACCAAAGTAACATACTGTGACACATTTTGCTAATCTTGTTGGCCTATAGCTCAGAAGTAATTTATAGGATTGGAACTTACTAATAAAAGAGGTTTCTCCCAGGTAACCTCTCCGCTTAAGAACAACATCTAGATATTTAGAGTCTTCATTTACCAAATAATATTCCTTCTCTAAAGAGATCCAGGCCCAGTTCAAATGAAAATGCTGGCTCTTCAGCTTATTGCCTCCTGTAAAACAAAGTGAAAAAGAAATGCTTATTTACCTTGCTTTTATTTTCTCAGTGATGCAAATTAATGTATCCTATCTAAGCCATATGTTTCAGCTGTAAATTCAAATTCCTAACATCATGGAGGTTTAACAGTAAGAAAAAACTAATAATCAAGTAGTCCATGACATATTTCATATACACAGAAACAAATTCTATGCTGGATACATATAAACAGGTCACATTATAACTAGGATATGGATCAATTAATCGATTTTGAGTTTTCATCAAAATAATACTTGAGTTCCCTGCATTTAAAACAAATGAATGAATGACTCAAAACTTTCCAAGTCTGAGTTCGTATTTCCAAAACACACATTACACAGGATATCATGTGGAACTTCTGAGATATGATCAGAATGCCACAAAGCACGTATTATCTTAAGAAATTGGAAATGATATCTGCAATCATTCAAACTGCTGCAGCAAAATTACAACTTCTGACACATCACTCCACAATTGCAAAGAGACTAATTCCGGTTGTTTGGGAAATTAATCTTTACCCATACAATCTGCTCTAAAAGATTGTTGTTTTGTTCACTGATCCCAGTGTCTTTCTGGATCAGCGATTATATGTCAGGTATGTGTTACATAACGTATTTATGACACAGCTATCACATCTTATTAGCAAATGGTTTGAGAAAGATTACGTCTTCCTGATAGGTGGGATACTCTTCAAAAGCATATGAAATTAAAACTGTAGACTTAATCATAAAAGCATGAATTATCTTCATCATTTAAGGTGATTTAGAGCACTGCAGATGGTTATTGTCATTCCCATGAATCACTTTGAGAAAATACATGCATGTATACTAGATTCAGCCATGATAATTTTCTTCTAAGGCTTTCAATTTATATATTCTATTAATTAAGCCTCCAAATTGAATCACCCAGCTGGCTGGGATTTTTTTAAATTTAAATTACTACAAATATAGATCAAGTGTTGTCCCTAACTATCTGTGACATAGCACAAGAAGCAACCCTATGGCACAACTGATTACACCACATATGGAAGCAAATTCAAATCCTGAGTGGGGAAGTTCCCTAGTAAAGCAGCAGCAGCACAACTTCCCAGGAATGGCCTGGGACGCTGAAAAGCCTGACTGCCATGACTTCAGACACTGCAAGTGAAGTGCAGCATGGCAGTGCCACCCTAGAGGGAAGACTGAATGGTGAACATGGATTGAAATGGCATTTCTGGATGGCAGCTCTGTGTTGATGACATGGCCATCAAGTTGAAGATCATACCCACACACTCATCACTGAAAGAGCCTCCATAACATCCTTCCTCCCATTCCTGTGTGGATAATGCTTATATTGTTCATCATGAGTACTCTACTTTTGTGAGTAGAGTAGAGGCAAGTATGAAAAAGAGGAACAGGATCCACAGCTGGAAAGGGGAACTCATTCACATGCCTTCCTTCTCATTCAACTCCAAGCATCTGTATAATACAAGCCCACAAACTAGGTGTGGACCTGCCCTGTTCCTCAAATGCACCTACATGGCCTTATGGAGTTTACACAATCAGAAGAACATAGCACTTAGATATGGTGAAGACAGGCACTATAAAAAATAAGACAAACCAGACAGACAGAGCTTAATCTACTCTAAAATAAATGTTTCAGAAGAAACATCTGTAAACAGATGGCACTTTAAAGGTCTACATAAGAACACATTTTTGTCAGATGGAAAGATATGAGTCGCACAGAGGTAACAGACGTATCACTGACAGAGAGCTATGTATTGGTTGCACACGCTTATTTATTTGTATAACAAGCACTCCCTCACCCAAACAGATTAAAATGATGATGATAAAATATAGCAGAGTTATTTTCTCATGTACAGTTTACCTCCATCTGCTACAGATTATCCTAGTTGAAAGGGCAACATAATGTCAGATTGTAAATATAGGTATTGTGACTGTCAGGTAGAAGTTCAGAACCCATCAATATTGAGTGAGTCAACATGGTGGAGTTTGTTTGCCATTACTCTGCTAGGGCCCTTCATTTCCAGAGAAAGATTAAAGCAGTGATCAGCATGGTTGTGGGAAAAATATATATCTAGCACTGGGAACAAAGATGTCCTCTTACCAACAGACTGCTGGACCTATTTGCTCCTGTGAGAGTATGCAGTCCGGCTTCCCTCCCACAAGGCACTGCTGAAAGGCAAGGTTTGCAGGGATAACTGATGGCTAAACTGTGCAGGGAATTGACTCGAGAACTATTGTCATTTAAGATTTTTATAAAAAACTAGTAAACAAAATATATTTTATTGGACTGCAGGAGAAATATTTTCAAGTCTTTTAGTCCACTCACATTTTAACTACAGTAGGAAGGGACAAATAGAAGGTTGTTTTTTTTTTAATAATGTGTTCCACTCCTTTCCCTTGAACAAACAGACAGCCTTTTAAGTTACTTCCACTCTGTTCCCAAGATAAGCCTCTATACATACTTCTTTATGGAGCTATCAGAAAAAATGTGAAAGCTACTGTACTATGCAAATGGAAGCAGAATAGTTATCAAAGTATCATGCTGCAGTCACTGACCTAACCTATTATTGTTCCTTTGAACTGTACCAACTGTTGTGGAGAGAGGTGAGTCTTACAAATGGATGTACCAGTAATTGCTGTACAGCAGTGGTCTCCAACCTTTTTACACACAAGATCACTTTCTGAATTTAAGTGCAACTCAGGATCTACCCTGCCACTTCCCCAAGGCCCTGGCCCTTCCCCGAAGCCCCACCCTGCTCACTTCATTCTCCCCTCCCTCCATCACTCACTCTCCCCCACCTTCACTCACTTTCACCGGGCTGAGGCAGGGGGCTGGGGTTCAGGAGGGGGTGCGGACTCTGAGCTGGGGCCAAGGGATTCAGAGTGTGGGAGGGGGCTATGGGCTGAGCCTGGCGCAGGTGGCTGGGGTGCACAAGGGGGTGAGAGGTGAAAGCTCTAGGAGGGAGTTTGGATGCAGCAGGGGGCTCTGGGCTTGGGCAGACTGTTGGGGTGCAGGAGAGGGTGTGGGGTGCTGGCTCCGGAAGGGGGCTTAGGGCTGGGGCAGGGGCAGGGGCAGGTTTGGTGTGCTGTTTCTGGGAGGGAGCTCAGGTTTGGGGCAGGAGGTTTGGGTGTGGGAGGGGGTTTGGGGTGCTGGCTCTGGGAGGGGGCTCAGGGCTAGGGTGTGTTCCAGGCCAATGGGAGCTGCGAGGGTGGTGCTTGCAGGCAGGAGCAGTGTGCAGAGATCCCGCTCTCTGCCCCAAGGGGTGTGCTGACCGCTTCCAGGGTGGCATGGGGTCAGGGCAAGCAGGGAGCTTGCCTTAGCCCGGCTGCGCAGCCGGACTTTTAGCAAACGGAGATCATGATTGACTGGCAGAAACTCCAGGATCGACCAGTTGATCGCGGTCTATGGGTTGGTGACCACTGCTGTACAGTGTTTATACATTGGACACAACATTTAAAACACTAAACACAGCTATCTATTCAATGTTAATTAAACCTGTATTTACTTTAGCTCAGGGCTGCCCAGAGGGGTGGGCAAGTGGGGCAATTTGCCCCAGGCCCCACAAGGGCCCCCATGAGAGCTTTTCGGGGCCCCTAGAGCGGGGTCCTTCACTCACTCCGGGGGCCCCAGAAAACTCTCGCAGGGTCCGAGCCCCCGGATCTTCTTTCGCTCCGGGTCTTCGGCGGTCCGCTGCCGAAGACACCAGGCCCCCTGAATCCGCCCAGCTCTGCTTTAGCTAAAACATGCCTCTATTAGCCTAGTGAAGTTCAGAGTCAATTTCATAATCAGAAGGAAAGGAGGGCATGAGAGCAGCAGAATAAGGACAATGGACTTCAAAAAAGCAGACTTTACAAAACTCAGAGAACTGGTAGTTTTTATTCCCTTGGGCCTAACTAAGGGTAAAAGGAGTTCAGGAGAGCTGTCAGTTTTTCAAGGAGACAATATGAAATGCACAAATGCAAACTATCCTGATATGAAGGAAAGACAGTAAGAATAGTAAGAGGCCAATCAGGCAGGGGTGCTGGAACAACTTTTGTAGCGGGAGTGCTGATCATGGATTGGAAACCATGTATTTGGTGTTTGTTATTACTACTTCAAGCCAGGGGGTGCCATGGAGTTCCAGCACCAATTCAATCAGGAGTTCTTTAAATACATGAAAATCAAAAAGGAATCTTACAAAATAAAGGATCAATGGACAAATTGCTAAGTGGAGTACAAAAGTCTGGGATGTATTAACAGAAGTGTCATATGTAAGACATGGGATGTAATTAGAACTGATGAAGTCTCAGCTGGAACACTGTTCAGTTCTGGGTGCCACACTTTAGGAAAGATGTGCACAAATTGGAGACATTCCAGAGGAGAGCAACAAAAATGATAAAAGGTTAAGAAAATCTAACCTATGAGGAAAGGTAAAAAACTGGGCAGGTTTATTCTTGAGAAGACAAGTTTGGGGGAACTTTGTTAATAGTCATCAAATATGTTATGAGCTGTTATAAAGAGGATGATGCTCTATTTTTTTCCATGTCCACAGGAGGTAGGAAAAGAAGTAAGGGGTTTAATCTGCAGCAAGGGAGATTTGAGTTAGATATTAGGAAAAACTTTCTAACTACAGGGTAGTTAAACTCTGGAATAGGTTACCAAGGCGAGTTGTGGAATCCCCATCAGTGGAAGTTTTTAAGAACAGGTTGAACAAACACTTATCAGGGATGATCTAAGTTTACTTGGTTCTGCCTCAGTGCAGAGGGCTGGACTTGATGACATCTTAAGGTCTCTTCCAGAAGTACATTTCTATGATAATGTCCCTTATTAGCTTTTTAAGGCAAAAGTGCATGGGAATACTTTTTAATACTGTGTTGCAGACACAGGCTTTTACACAACGTTTTAAACAGCTTATTAATGGTTTTGTAAATGGTCTCAAATTTCTTGTTCACTGTTTCAAACAGTTTAAACCTCTTTCTGGTCTACTCTATACTGGCACACAGTTTTGTACATAAAAAAACTATTACTTAACAGAAAGAAACAAACTGGTGTTAAAGGAAAACATTCACATGGAGAAACCTAATTGGCCAGGTACCAAACTAATTTATTTTTGTTGTCTGTGCTATGGAGGTTGGTAAAATTTATTCTGTTGGAAAGGTAAGGTTAGATTAAATATACAATTAAAAAGGTTCAGAGAGAAGACTAATGTGAAACCTTTTATATTGCCTAACTTCTACTCCTTTTTTAGATTACTCTTCCATATTTTAAACTACTTCTTTGCAGGCAAACAAACTTTTGGGTGAGGTTTTCAGAGGGCCTTCAACATATCCTTTATTTATGTAAGCCTGTTGTTACTATTATAATACACAATATTGTTAACTGTATTCAAATGAGCAGCCCTGTACTATAATAATTGGCAGATTATAAATTTAGGTGAATACATTGTATATTTTTAAGTCTTTTGTGCAGAAATTATTAAATTAAATATACAAATAATTTAAAGAGAGTTAAATGTTATTCTGAGAACAAGAGAGTTTTATTTTCATTTCAAATCCCTTTCAGAATAGGATGCGACTATGCATGCTCCATTCTAGCATACTGAAACATTACATCCAAAACCAAAACTATATTAAAAGAATATTAAGGTTTTGAAATCAAGCACACAAACATGAAAAAATGACAGAATTAAGGTGGCCGGTGCTACCTTAATTTGGCTTCCTGCTTAATTCACTATCTGTGCTGCCCATAGTAATAAAATAAATACCTGCAAATAAATTAAGAGAATGTATATCCCTTATGAACTCTTTCCTTGGGTTTAAGCCAAACTGCTGTGCAAATAATTAAGGTACTATAAATCAATGACAGTTTTGCTTTCATTCCTTTCCCAGGTAAGTGCTTGTAATACAAATATATCAGAGATTTAGCGAGGGGAGCCATGACCACAGTGATTTTAAGACTAAACAAAAGGGCTGAGGGCCAAGTTACAATGATGTAGTCCAAGAAAAGTCCATTGACATCAATGAAATTTGCCCTTGATGGCGTAACTATGATTATGCTTAAAACCCAATGCATTTAAATACTCATGATGCCAAATTAGTCTAACTTCTTTATTTCCAGCAGGGCCGCTTCCAGAAAAGTCAAGTCATGTAGCATCTCCAGTTGCAATTATTGAATACAAAAAGTTATGTTAAAAGAAAATTAAAAGGGTGAAACTAATCATTACACTATGTTATGGGGAAAACTGACACAAAATTAACACTCCCATTTAAGCAGATGCTTGAAAATCTGAATATCTAACACCTTTCTGGTTCCCCTAATTCACCAGCATACGTAGGTGGCCACATGCATTTAAAGGAAATAAAAACTGCATGAAAAATACAGGATAAAACCCTTGGGTCAGATCCTCAGCATTCACTCCCATGGTGGAAAGCTGCCCTAACATACAGGGATTACTACTGGGTGACATAAAGCTGTCATAGCCAGCTCTATACCATCTGCTCTTAGCCTCTCCAGTACTGTGGGCAAGGCTGGAGCTCAGATGCACTTGAGGAGCTAGCCTTTATGTTTAAGGAACCTCATCCCAAATGTTTTTATTCAAGATACAAAATCATACTATTGTAGCCCAGTGTATAATTCTTTGCCTGATTACTCATTGACAATGTACTCCAAAAACAATTTCCTACATTACTGTATATTTTACATTTATTAGCATTTATGAAGCTCTGAATTTTTAATTACAATTGGAAGATGATGGATTTTTCTGGAAGGGGTTCTATTATTAATATTTTATACCCACATTAACACCCAGGTTTCTTTCTTTTCCTACCACAGCCTCATTCTTATGCTCCTTTTCCAAGAATGGAGGCATGCTTTGACATGGTTTTCTTCATAACTGCAGCCTGAAAATAATGAACACTAAGGATCAGTTTCTGTTTTCAGTGCATGCCACTGTAAATATATAGAACTAGATTGGAGTTTGATGACCAAGATCAAAATCTAGCTCTACGAACTCCAAGATTACTCATTGCTTCCTCCTGCTATGGCTAGTAGTGGTCCCCTCCTTCTCACCTCCAGTGCTGGGTAGTAAGGAATATTGAGAGTGAACCTTAGCAGTTCTGCATGCCTGGACTATTCAGCCAAATAGAATCACAGAATCATAGAACCATAGGGACTGCAAGGGTCGGTCATCTAGTCTAATCCCTTGCCAAGATGCTAACATTAGTTCTACTTGCCAAGATTTCAGTACCAGCATTTATAACTGAAATTAATATGGCACATACAGAATGCTTGTGTATCATTTTCCTCTATATAACAGGATATGTCAATAACGCTTGAGGTTGGATACAAATGCCACCCAAACAAGTACGCTTCTGTTAACTGAATGACAGCTCTCCATTTCCCAAGTAGAGAAAGATAATGAAAACCATGAATGTTGTATTATGGTCCATTGGTAACTATGCATACTACAAGACACCGAATCACAATCAGAAACGTGTGCCAAAAGGAAGTATGGTCTAGAATACAGTGGCCATCAGAACAGGGCTCAGAAGCACTGAAAGGACAACCTGTGTTTATCATCTGAACTCCCATCAACTCCTTGGTCTTTGGATTTCACCCACAGTTGCATGCTGTAGCCACTAGCAGTACATCTTCATGGGAAAGAACACCACTGTCAATGCCTCCTCTGCCGAGACCATCAGTGAAGGGTTAGGTTCCAGAATCCCTTGCCCTTCAGCATCTCTCCTTGGAGGTGAAGGTGTTGTCATTTCTTTGGGGCCATCTGAGTGAAGTTATCTTATAAGAGTAGTTTTCTCAATAACAAGAGTTATTAATAATAGAGAGAATATAATAATAGAACAACACAAACAGTTTGCAAACATGTGTACATTTACACTTCTCATGAATTAAACTAGACAGCCATTCTTGACATCCTTGTCCTCACTGCATGCAACTCTGGTGTAAGCAATCACAGGGCAGTCAACCTGTGGTAGCTTAACTTGCAAAAATGCAACGATACACAGTGTGCTGTCACTCCCTACATCCACAATAGCACTATATCTGGCCATGACAAGCAATACAGCTATCTGGGAGCGTATCCCAAGATTCATAGCACCACAATTCACGGTATCACTTTATGGTCACATTCACAGGCTGTTGTGGGGCTACTTGTTTGCTCACTCTGTGGGAGGCAGTTTCATGCAGAGAACGTGTCAGTAAATTCCTTGGTTTGGGCATTTAGGAAATATCAATCCAAAGAGAAAGTGAAATTAATTGAACTTAACATAAAATAGAACAAAATTAGTCAAAAGAAAAAGAAAACAATTAACAATTATCCTCTTAATGATCTGGCAGGTAAGAAGAGCATGAAGAGAAAAACATTTTTTAAAAGCCTAGTACTTTTCTATCTTTACTTCATTTTAAATACTTGAATGAGCAAACGTTTAGAATATACAGTAGTGTTGTAGCCACCGTGGTCCCAGGGTATTAGAGAGAAAAGATGGGGGAAGTAATATCATTGAATAGACCAATTTCTGTTGGCGAGAGAGACAAGCTTTTGAGCTAATCTGAAGGTTTGAAGAAGAGCTCTGTGTAAGCTCAAAAGCTTGTTTCTCTCGCCAACAGAAGCTGATCCAATAAAAGATATTACCTCACCCACTTCGAGCTCTTAGAATAGCCTGACAAGATATTAATGGCTCTCACTGAAAATTCAACTGTAGGTACTAAAGCAGTGTCTGAAAGTTATCAAAAAGTTGGACTAGAAATACAGATTTGGAATAGAGTGTTTGAAATCTAGTTTAAGAAGTTCACTAGTAGGCACTGTTCTGCTTTATCAAAGACCTGTGATGGCTGAAGCTGGAGAAACTGTATGTAGGTACACTGCTAACTGCAAGTAGGATGCTGAGTGGAGACTAGGGTGACCAGATGTCCTGATTTTATAGGGCCAGTCCCAGGGGTGAAAGTAATTTACAGAACTTACCGGTACTGCCGGAGGACTGCGGGGGCGTGGCCTCTCCCGGAAGAGGCATGGCCTCTAAAGATTTAAAGCCCCGGGGAACCAGCTGTGGCTGGGAGACCCAGAGCCTTTAAATCAACCAGGGGCTCCCAGCTGCAGAGGTGGCTGGGAGCCCCAAGAGGCTCAGGGGCAAATTAAAGGGCCCGGGGCTCTGGCTGCCAGGGGGAACCCCAAGCTTTGCGGGGCTGGGGTAGGGATTTAAAGGACCCAGAGCTCCTGCCGCTGAGGGAAATCTGGAGCCGTTTAAATCCTGGCCCCCAGCCCAGTCGCCAGAACCATGGCCGAGATTCAAAGGGCTCTGGGCTGCCTGCTTTGAGCCCTTTAAATCCCCGCCCCAACCCAGCTGCTGGAGCCATAGCCAGGATTTAAAGGGCTCTGGGCTGCCCGTAGCTGCGGGGAGCTCTGAGCCCTTTAAATCTCAGCAGCGGCCAGGATTTAAAGGGCTCAGCAGAGCCCTTTCAATCCCTGCCGTGGAAGTCGATGAGGTCCAGCACGGCATACTGGCTCTTGCCGGTGCACCGGACTGGACCGGCTTACTTTCACCTCTGACTGTATGTATGTGTATGAATGTGTCACAAACAATGCAGCTGCAGCTTGCCACCTACCAGCAGCAACCCCAGCAACCAGCACCTGTGGGCTGCTGCCTGCAGAGAGCCAGCAGGTGCCGCTGGGCAGGGTCTGCTAAGGCAAACCAAGGCAAAAACCATAGCCAGCCAGCCAGCCAGCAAGGGAGCTGGGGGGTGGGGAGGAGGGGAAGTCAGGGGTGAATGACGGACAACTGGAATAGCCTTCATGAAATATACATATTTAGAGAAAGTTTTGTCAATTTCAGCCTCTGCACTCTGCAGGCAGGACAAAACAAAAAGAGATCTGAGATTGCACCCACTGTCCTAAGGACATTTCAGGTGTTTAAATAAATATATAAAGAGGGTGGATTGGAATGAAAACTACTGTTTCTTTCAAAGGAGGCACAATAATTTCGCTGAATATTCAGTTTTCCCCTCCAATCCCTTAGTGGTTTTGTCTATGGGGGCTATTTGCTTTCCCTGTGAATCTTTAGTTGCTTTAGCAAAATTGCTTTGCCCAAAATAAACCCTAATCATCATGACACATCTTTCCACCATGTTCTCCATGTTTTTTGTGTTTTTTTTTTTTAAACAGTAACATTTCAAAAAGAGGATCTGCAAACAATTTGGACATCACAACCATGATCCTCTGCTGGGGAGGGAATGGGATAGATTTGAACTTGGTAATCGTTCCTGATTTTGATTGTGTTTAGGAGATCCCCTCATCCCAGGGGCAGAAAAGAACTGCCCCTGCCATGGTCACACACACCCAACAACAACTGGGAGTGAAATTAACAAGGATGCCAGAAACGGCTCCTAACTCTGGGCACTGAATTGCCCAGTGAACAGCTGAGTTTAAACTGTTCTTTTGCAGGCAGGAGCAGCAGACATCTCAGCCAGTGTCCCTACTGCAAGCTAGAGCCTAGAGGAGAACCCTTGCTGGGGGAGGGGGAGAGGGGGGAGAAATGCAGAGCCTTGTCTGCAGCCTGGCTGGAGGAGGGGAAGGGAGGAGACGAGAAACCAATGTGACAGTGAGTTTTCCTCTTCCACTTGCTTTTATGAGCTTTGGATTTAAGCTGTGCAGCCAAATGCTTGTATTTGTGTATATTAGTATTGGAGATATCCCCTCATCCTAGGGGCAGAAAAGGACTGCCCCTGTTATGGTCAAACACACCCTCCCTTCGGACCCCTCCCTCCAGCTACTGTGAGTGAAATTAACATGGATACCAGAAACCTAGCCCTGGGGGCTGAACCATCAGGGAACAGCTGAGTTTAAACTATTCTTATGCAGGGAGCAGGCTTCTCTCTCCCTCCCTCAGTCAGTCTCCTTTTCTTACCGGTCCTCCGTACCGGCCCGTACCAGCTTACTTTCACCTCTGGACAGTCCTGATATTTCGGACAGATTGAAAGCCCACTTCTGATCAGGGGTAAGAACACAGATAGACAGCAGGATAGTACAAAGGAATGAGTGTCAAGGGACTGAATGAAGGAAAGGGATTGGAAGACTGTCATATCTCGACTGCTGTGACTGCCCATGGTTGCATGTTTTCACTGCGGTTATCTTGGGGAAGCAACATGCAACAAAAGATACTTGGGGTCTGCTTTATAGCTCAAGAAGCAGCGGCTCCCATGTCATGTAGCACTAATAAAGATGTGTAAATGTGTGAAAGTGAAGTATGGTGAGGGGAAAACCCACAGTTGAGTCCAAGTTAAATCTGTCATGAAGACAAAGCCTTGTGGTCACAGAAAAGAGAAAAGCAAAGCTTGTATCTCTAGAGAACAGTTCCCTCTGACCATTCCCTGATCTGCACAGACATAGCCTCCCTCTTTGTTTCCATTGAAGCCTTCCCCACATCCCTCACCAGAGCTGTTTATCAAATCTCAGGTATTAGATTTCATTACCATATCAAGATGAGGTTACAATGCCATTTCCAAAATGGAGTTTTTGATCACGAGTAATAACAAAGAAATACAGAAATCTTTGTCCCCATAAAAGGACTATTTTCCCCAAATTACCCATGAGAGATTCCCTCAACTTCCTTTCTGCAAGTCCAGGATTTTACAGACCATTTTGATCTCTACTTCCTTAGTCAAGCCTCACTAGTCAAGCTAATTGACTTTTGATTTGCATATGCATTGTTCTTGTCTGATCATCAAGGCGGCATTTAAAAATGGCTTGCCTCTTTAAATTCCTCATCAATTTCCTCTTATCGATTTTCTATTGTCATGAAATATAAATTATTGGCAGATCCCCATGTCCTGTGTTCCAGTGCATCTCTCCCATCTGATTTACATGCTAATGGCCCCAGTCCTGCATGTAACACCACGAAGGTGGACCTTTGGGTCTTCATAGAGCCCTACTGAGATCAACTGAAGTGGCATCTCAGGGGTCTACCTGTGGGGAGTCACCTGCAGGGTTGTAATCAGATTCTCTTTTATGCTAGTTCTCTTTCCCCATGTTCAAAGTACATAAAATCCCAGACAATTCTGACCAATGCCCACTGTAGTCAGAGAAGTATAGATAGCAGATTTTATATGTTTAGTTTGGGACTATATTTCAGTTAACTAACTCATTTTCCATAGTACTATAACACTGTATGTTATAGGTGTTGTGCACACTAGTATAAATGGAAGAAAACATAGATCTACACAATGAACATTTCTTCTACCATATATAGAATTTTCCCAAAGAAATGTTTAGAGAATAGGTAACAAGTGCTCATTTTTCACAGTATTAGAGCCATCCACTGTTTATCTACTGTGGAACATACCATAATTAGAACTCACATATTCTACAAAATTGCCTTTCTTCGGTCTAGAAATCGTAACGGCAGCAGTAACATACACAAGCAAACCCAGTACCTTATATGCTCCATTGAATGGGGTTTTGAGATTGATTTTAACCACCTCTATGATGTAAGAGAGTCAAATAGTGTCATCTGAAACAAATTAAAATATTTCATCTTTACAAGACCCTTTCAAATGCTGTCAATGACACCCAATCTCTAAATTAACCCTCTGAGGTTTCCACTGAATTCTCTCCTTCTGAACTCTTTTTGCATCATATATGCCACTGCAACGCAATATATTTTCAGAGTAATGAAGAATTACAGCCTCGAATTAATCTCCATCTCAAAACAATGGATTTTCAGATTCTAAGGAGACAACACACACTCCCTAGCATCACAACCTTACTTTGTGCCTGATTGTATGTAATTGCTGGGTGTCCACTGAACTGCAGACAGTGCTTGACATTAGGGTTGTCGATTAATCGCAGTTAAATCACATGATTAACTCAAAAAATTAAATTGCAATTAAAAAAACAATCATGATTAACCACAGTTTTAATTGCACTTTTAAACAGTACCAGTACCAACTGAAATGTATTAAATATTTTGGATGTTTTTCTACATTTTCAAATATACTGACTCCAATTAGAACACAGAATGCAGAAGTGTACAGTGCTCACTTTATATTATTTTTATTACAAATATTTGCACTGTAAAAATGACAAAAGAAATGTATGAGATTAATTGAAAAAATACTAAGTACTATTGTGCAATTTCTTTATTGTGAAAGTGCAACTTACAAATGTAGTGTGTTTTTTTGTTACATAACTGCACTCAAAAACAAAACAGTGTAAAACTTTAGAGCCTACAAGTCCACTCAGTCCTACTTCTTGTTCAGGCAATCCCTAAGATAAAAAAAGTTTGTTTACATTTGCAAGAGATAATGTTGCCCACTTCTTATTTACAATGTCACCTGAAAGTGAGAATAGGCATTTGCATGGCACTTTTGTAGCTGGCACTGCAAGGCATTTATGTGCCAGATATGCTAAACATTCATAGATTCATAGACTCTAGGACTGGAAGGGACCTCGCGAGGTCATCGAGTCCAGTTCCCTGCCCTCATGGCAGGACCAAATACTGTCTAAACCATTCCTGATAGACTTTTCTCTAATCTACTCTTAAATATCTCCAGAGACGGAGATTCTACAACCTCCCTAGAGCATCTGGCATGTGAATACTTTGTGATGCCAGAAATGACAGTGCCATGGGAACACCTGTTCTCACTTTTAGGTGATATTGTAAACAAGAAGTGAGCAGCATTATCTCCTGCAAATGTAAACAAACTTGTTAGTCTGAGTGATTGGCTGAACAAGAAGTAGGACTGAGTGTACTTGTAAGCACTAAAGTTATACACTGTTTCATTTTTGAATGCAGGTATTTTTGCTACATTTGCAAGTTTAACTTTCACGATAAAGATATTACCCTATAGTACTTTTAATGGGAGAACTGAAAAATACTATTTCTTATGTTTTTTTACATTGCAAATATTTGTAATAAAAAAATAAATATAGTGAGCACTGTACACTTTGTATTCTGTGTTGTAATTGAAATCAATATATTAGAAATGTAGAAGACATCCCCAAATTTTTAAATAAATGGTGTTCTATTATTAACAGTGTGATTAATCATGATTAATTTTTTTAATCTCTTGACAGCCTGGATGCCTGCAGAGCAACCTCTGGCCATGAGGGGGGTGCTCAATAAGCAACCATCCCACTACAGCTCCAAGGAGATTGCAGTGCATGTTGACACAACTCCAGTGCTACCAGTCACAAATCAGATATTGTCCAGGACGACTACAAGTGTTAGCTCACACCCTGAGCAGGCCATATATACACAGCATAAGCAAGTGGGGGGGGGAGAGAAGATCATGACACTGAATTCATTAACATGTTGCACTATCGAAATCTAAGAGGCTACAAAAAAGAACATTCAACTACAGAAAGTCACAAGAGTGATACTAGCAGGGTGGCCAAAAGACAAAAGTCCAGAACTGGGAAAATCAGAAGCATATTTTCAAATTAAAGATGAGCTGAGTGTGCAGGATAGAATCATATTTCAAGGACAGAAAGCTGTTGTCCCCACTTCATTATGTAAGGATATCATACAAAAAATATGCCTCACACACCTAGGAATTGAAAGCTGTCTTAGATGGGCATGATAGGGCATTTACTAGTTTGGGAATTAACATGTGTAGTCTGGCGTGCTTTACCACATACATGGTGGCAGCCATGTGTCCTAACAGTTGTAAACAAGTTCTTGTTTCAATTTGGGAAAAGAAGGAGATTGTGTCTACCAGATATTTTATGGTTAGAACTCAAGCATTCGGAAGAAATGCTCTGCCTTGTACTGAGTTGAAGCGTGCCCTGATGAACTCCAGTTGTTGAGTTGGTATTAGTGTGGATGTTATGTTTATTTGGAGTCCCAGGTTCTGTAAAAGACTGAAGGTGATTTGGGTAAATGTTTGTCTCTGCATAGGTGTGTCCTTTGAAGAGGCAGTCGTCGAGGTAGGGGAAGATTATGATCCCACGTTTACGTAAATGTGCTGAGAGAACCACTAGGGTCTTGGAGAACACCCTCGGTGCCATGGAGAAGCCAAATTGGAGTACATGGTATTGGAAATGTTCATGTCCGACTGTAAATCGGAGGAATCGTCTGTGGGCTGGATGAATCATGATGTGGAAATGTGTTGTCTTGTTGGTCGAGGGCTGAAAACCCAGTCCCCCTGTTCCGGCATGGGGATCATCGTGCCTACACTGACCATCTTGAACTTTTCAGAGGCAATGAATTTGTTGAGTTTTTGGTAGTCTATTCCTCATTTTTCTTCTGTGTCAAAAAATAATGGGAATAAAACCTCTTCCCCCTGTATTCCATTGGTACAGGTTCCACAGCTCCTAACTGTAGTAGGCACTCTACTTCCAGTCTGAGAAGCTGCTTGTGAGAAGGGTCCTGAAGAGGGACGGGGAGGAGGGTACAATATGGGGACCAGAAGAAAAGGGGATGGAATAGCCCAATTTTATTATTTCCAAGACTCAACGGTGTTGGGTACTGTGCTCCCAGGCTTGTTGGAAATGCTGTAGATGATGGCCAAATATGGTGGTATGTGCTGGAATCCTGGGGAGGATGTTCAGACCCTCAACCAAACCTTCAAAATTGCGGCTTGTTGCCTGAAGGTTGGGATTCTGCATGTTGTGGCTGCGTCTGTCTTTGGCGTAGTGGACTATTTTTCTGTCTGTTTGCCTTTTAGGGTTTGGACTGAGGGTGATTAAATTGGGTATCTCGTGAGCATTGATATGGCTGGTACTGCCCCTTTTTGTGGGGACAAGTGTAAATACTTAATGTGCATAGTGTGGCAAAAGAATCTTTCATTGTGTGGAGGACTTCATCCGTTTTTCAAGAGAAAAGTTAGTCTTTATCAAATGGTAAGTCCTCCACTTTTAATTGCATCCCTTTAGGTATGCCCGATGCTTGGAGCCATGATGCTCTACGCATTGTGATGGCCATCGCAGTCATACGTGCCATGATATTGGCCACGTCCAGGGTAGTTTTTAATGCTGTCCTGGAGACTAACTGACCATCCACCAGTACCGTCTTTAGTTCCACCCTTTTGTCCTCAGAGAGGTCTGAGGAAAATTCAAAGAGATTATAATATGTCATGATCATATTTGTCGAGAAAGTCACTATAGTTTGCAATGCGGAACTGTACAGTAGAGGTGGTGTATATCTTCCTGTCCCGTAAGTCCAGTCATTTGTACTCCTTGTCCTGTGGCATTGGTTGGATTTGTTTTGTCCTATGGGTTGCAGTGTCCATTACCAATGAATTAGGTTGTGGGTGTGTATATAGGAAGTCCATGCCCTTCACTGGCACATAGTACTTCCTATCTGCTCGTTTGCATGTGTCTGCCATACCGTCTCTGCAGGTTCAAGAATTGTATCATTTATAGGAAGAGGTATCTTAGAGGTGGATGATGGCTGTAGGATTTGCAGTAGTTTGTGCTGGTTTTCCTGGACTTCACCCAGGGGGATGTCCTGATTGGCTGCTACCCTTTTAAACAAGTCTTGGAATTGTTTGAAATCATCTGTCATGTTGGAGGAGGTGGCACAATGGCTTCGTCCGAGGATGAAGATGAGTTATGTGTGGGTGATGTGTCTTCATTGCCTATTTCCCCTTGAGTTCTTGTGTTGTGTCCTCTGGTCCCAGTGATGTAGTGGGAACTGGTGATCCTGGTGGGGACCTGGGTGGTGAGGAGGGTGCAAACGTATTAGGCCATATATTTGCCCATGAGTGCTACATAGCCCATTGAAACCGGAAAGGCATGGGGGGGGGCACATTTATGGTTGTCCATACTGTGGGAAGGGTGGTTTCATTTGATGTGTTTTGCTTTTCAGTGTGCCCCATGCCTCTTTCCCTTGGGGTATGGGCAAGTGGTGTGGCAAGGAGACTCCTTCTTACCTGTAAGTGCCATTGGAGAGGTTGGCTGCGCTAAAACCGGTGATCACTCGGTGCCAAGGAGGGGTGATTGTGGTACCAACGGTATGATTATGTCAGCGTGCATGAGGAATTGTTGCAGTACTGATGGTGTCAGTACTCTGTATCGCTATGTCTACTGGTAGGCTTGTGTTTCAAATTGGTCGGTGCCGGGTCCTTGGCAGTACCAACTGTGCATGTTGGTGCTGAGGTAGATGTTGATAGTGACAATGTGGATGGTACTGGGGGTGGCGGCATGGTCAGTGTCAGCTTAGTTGTTGGTGCTGTATGCATTGCTGTCATGGAGGAGACGTGGTGTTTTATGTCTTGATTCCTTCTTTTTGGCTTTCAGCTCTGCAGCATGGCTGGTGCCGGAGGTGCTGGGAAAGTTGTATGTGCTGACTCTCGGAGTCATCTGCACTGGGGATAGAGACCGAACAGGGGACCATTTCTTTTTCTGTGGTTCCTGCTGTGGAGAGGTCAAGGCTCTCTTTCTCTTTTCTGAGGATGAGGCCATGCTCCTTGACAGTTCAGACTGTGCTGATGAGCATTTTCTGAAGGGCCTGTGGTCGTCCTTGTCTGATCCTGAGAGATGTATTTTTCTTCATTAGGATCATCTTCAGATGGAGATCCCAGTCTCGGTGGGTTCGTGCCTTCAAGTTGCTGCAATGAATGCATTTAGAAGGAACGTGCATCTCTCCGAGGCACCTGATGCACTGCCACATCTCTTAAAGCCAGGGGAGCTGGCATAGTCATTAGCGTTAATGTATGTGCCCTGAAGGAGGACTATGAACTAAGGAGAACTAACAAATCTAAGTATCGAAAAATATATTTTAACAAACTAACTATGAAACTACAATAAAAGAAAACTTATTTAACTACTACTTTCCATTTTTTTAAACTCTAAGGAGAAAGGACAATAACACTGTGGAGAGCTCCGTCTTCAGCCAAGGATGGCTAAGAAGGAACTGAGGGTGAGTGGGCCGCACACATGCACTCAACGGGATGGACATGTGCTGTGAGAGGGGCGGGCCGCACACGTGCGCTCAACGGGATGGACATGTGCTGCGAGACAGCTGGAGTGCGCGCGTGGCCCAGCCGAGCACTGTTATGAAAAAGCCTACGATCAATGGTGCCGAGATGCACTATCACCTGAACTGGAGCACGCAGAAGGATAGCACTCAAAGAAGAAAACAGCTATATAAATTGATGATACACCCATACCTTGAATATTGTGTGCAGTTCTGGTTGGCTCATCTAAAAAAAAGATGAATTAAAATTGGAAAATGTGCAGAGAAGAGCAACATAAATGATTCAGGGCATGCCACAGCTTCTGTATAAAAAGAGATTAAAAGGACTGGGGCTGTTCAGTTTAGAAAAGAGACGACCAATAGGGGATACGATAGAGGTCTATAAAACTATGAATGATAAATAGGGATGTGTTATATACTCCTTCACAAAACACAAGAACCAGAGGTCACCTGACGAAATTAATAGGCAGCAGGTTTAAAACAAATGAAAGGAAATATTTCTTCACACAATGAACAGTCAACCTGTGGAACTCATTACATGAGGATGTTGTGAAGATCAAAAGTATAACTGAGTTCAAAAAAGAATTAGATAAGTTCATAGAGTACAGGTCCATTAATGGCTATTAGCCAAGATGGTCAGGGATGCAACCACATGCTTCAGGGTTTCTAAACCTCCAAATTCCAGAAGCTAGGACTGGATGACAGGGGTGAATCACTTGAAATTGTTCCATTCTGTTCGTTCCCTCTGAAGCATCTGGCACCAGACACTGTCAGAGACAGGATACTGGGCTAGATGGGCAATTGGTCTGACCCAGTATGGCTGTTATTATGTACTCATGTGTTTGCGTAAATGCTTAAGTACCTTGCTGAATGGCCTTTAATGGGAGTAAAGAAAGTTCAGCTACCCCTGCTAGTTCTTTGCAAGATGGAACCCAGCAGTGGTTGATAAACTATGTTCAGAAATGAAGGAGACACACGGTAATTACATGCAATTGAAACATTTATCAGCTAAACTCCAAATATATTGCATGTTGTTTCCATGCATGCTTTAGTGGAAGATGCACAAAGAGAACATAATACAATTGAATTCAATAAATCCAAACCAAAGGAACACCATACAGAAAAGGATATCTAAAGCAGGCACACCAAATAACTGCTCATGCTTCTTTGTTTGTAATTTAAAATTAAAGGATTATCTACCAGTGAAGATTTTTCCTTAAAAGAACAATTGGTGTACGAGAAATTAGGGTTAGGACACAGTTAAATCAAGGACACTTTAAACAGACTTCAGTACTGTAACCTCTAGCTATTTCACAGAAGGGGCAGTTGGGTAAATAAAAGGATATATTGGTTAGTCTACTTTTGTGGCCAAAAAGGACAAAAATTGTTATACTACTTATACATTTAAAAGCATGCACAATGTAATCAGAGATACCACAGCGCTGAGAATAGCATATAAATTCCTAAACCAAAATCCATTGACGTTAATGGAAAAATTGCCATTGATTGTAATTGGATTTTGATAAGGCCTTAACTGCCTATGTGAATTAGATTACATAGGAAGATTAGATAGAAGTGCATTCAGTGCTTTCATAAAAATACATAGATACCACTATAACTTGCATACTTATCTACTAGAATATATTTAACTGCAAGTAGTTCAATTTCAGTGGTAACTGAAGGAACTCAACACCAGACAGTATCAGTCCTCATCATGTTATTTTACTAGTTAACAACAATCTATTCACATATACAAATTAAATTTGCATGATTGTACCTATAATGAATCCTTTCACAAAATACTTTCTCACTGGGTGTGCCTGAAATCTCCCATAGAGTCAAAAGGTGCAGAGGGTTCTCAGTATCTCAAAGGAGCCACTCAAAAACATTGTAGGATCAGACCTTAACCTTGTAACAACATGTAAAGAATAAACAGACATATAAAAATGAACAAAGAAAGAGCAATATGGGAAATTAGAGTACAAGGATGCACTTGTACCTGTATTTGCAACTGTGTATATTTCTACGCTAATTTTTCCAATATTTAAATATCACTTCATGTAATTATTACATTGATTTTACATTTTTACATTGAGGAAGTAGGTTTTTTTTATTAAGCATTTTTTTTGTCCCTGAACAGCTTGCTATTTTTGTATAATAGCAAACTAACCTAAGGTTAGCAAAGTAATTTAAACTCTATTGTGAGTAGTCAAAAAGGAAAAGAAAACTGTACCATTTAAACCATCACATATGCTTTTAAACAGTACCTATTTTACCTAGAGTAGAATGTTCCCTCTACTTCTCCAAAGGGATCCACATCCTGTGCCTCCCTCCGAAATAAATTAAAAAAAAAAAAAGCACCTGTTTTAGTATGGTTTCATGCATGCATAGCCTGCAGCTATAAGCAAAGTTATGAGATCTCTGGCAATGCATTCTTAAAATAAACTTAATTGCCTTGAGGTCTCTGTTCAAAATGTAAGTCTAATTCCTTCTGTGGCGCCAGACAACTTCCCCAAAACAGCAGACTCTGCCTGGAATTGAAAGCAAGGTTTATTTTACTCAGTCACAGAATAATGGGTTTAGTAGTGCTTGTTTTGTTAATACCCCTGTGTGAAGTTTTCTTCTGATTTATATTTGTAAAACAATGTCACACACATTATCACATGCAAATCAATAAGTAAAATAGTTAGTCTAATTACAGAGCCTGATTAGGGAAGGTGTTGCAATTAAGGATTCTTTTAGCATGGCACAGGATGCAGCCTATAACTTGCAGGAACTGATCCCAAATTAACTACTCTGTGCCATGTTTCAAAAGGTATGTTGTGTCCTCACAAATAGACTAAATAACAGAAAAATATTTAAGAATCAAAATTGTCATATTCTATATACTGTATTATTTTAAAAGCCAATTAAAATATCATTTCTTTTTCTTTAAATTACATTTCCATTTTATCAATCTAGCCATGATCCTGCATGTGCTTACCTTTAAGAATACGAGCCATCTCATGATTTTAATTACAGTACTCACATGCTTAAAGTTAAGCACATGCATAAATACTTTGTTGAATCAGGGGCCTTAATCTGTAGTTATAATTTTGTAATAGTGATTTGTAAAGTAATTAATCTGTAAACTTTTTGAGCAGTTGAACTTTTAAATCTTGACTGCTGAAAGCTGCATCTTTGAAGAGCATTTCTAGTGTTATCAGATGACAATGCAGATTTTGAAACTTTGGGTTCAGAGATTTAAAAGGAACACATGCAAATAAGGATTAAAGTTATTACAATATTATTTTGCAAAACACACTATAAATTGGATGAGTCTTATTTTACTCTTGCAGTACTAAGTTGACTCTTGTTAAAAAACTACACTTTTCCTCCCCATGTCAAAGCGATTGAACTGGTCTCTTATTAAGGACACATCTTTAAAAGGATTTGAATTTTGGTTCCCTTGCTGTTCTGGCAACACAAGAAATAAAATGTTACAGAGAGTGGGGGAGAACAAATGCCATGCACTTTTATTTAACATTTACTTTTAATTTATTTCAGATTAATTGTGCTGGGTAATCTTTAGTACTTAACTTTTAATATTATTTGATCAGACAAACTCCTTTGTGGCTGCTTTGATCCTTTTAAAGCTATGCCAACCCTAAAATTGTAGCCCTTGCAGGTGATTTAACTCTACCAAGAAAAGACATAATAAAAAATACCCTTTGTTTAGATAGCTTGATAACAAAAACAAAGGCAATGACAGGGTTCATTTTTAATGCATTATAACCTTGTATCACTTTGTTCTATCCAGAGATATTAGCTCATGAAAACTACATGAACATCCATTGACAAAAGAAATATATTGCTTAGTCAAACTCTCTCAACATATCAAAATTGTAAGGATTTTTACTGATATTATGGGGTTATCCCAAAAAGATCAGTATATTCCTAACACTGCAACATCAGTATATATGAAGGTAAGATGGATATTTGGTAAAATAACCCAAATTACCTATCTTAGAATTTCCAAGTCAAGTTGTAAATTCTTAAATTTGCTGCCCTCAAAATGTGGAAATTATATGCAGGAAAGAAACTGCTTTCTACTTGAATGCAGAAGCAAAGATCCAATGCTATGGTGAACACTGGGAGTTCTCCAACACTGCAGCACAATGTCTACAGCCTGCTCCAGAAATAAATGAAAAGGGAAAGTTAGTCTGGGGGAAGAGGGAGGAGCTTAAAAGCAGTTTTAACATTTCTTAGCACAAACATGTAAAATTTGTAAAAGATGTTCATCATTCTAGCTTAAAGGTGAGCTGAAAAGCTTTCTACCTGCCAAGACTTGAGCTCAGAGTTCTGTGTTTCTTCTACCATGGTTGATAACATCATTAGTACATAAAATGAAGCAGGTGCTGCTGCATTCCCTGCATTCCTGGTCCACAGCTTGAGGTGCTTGTGACATCCTCAGTGTTGGAGGGCAAACACCTTTGAACTCAAACCTCAGCAAAATAAGAAACACAGCTAAAGTTCTACTAGATTGATTTAGAATGTATTTAACTGTAACTCTGAAGCTGACACATACCTTCTGGTTTTAGTTTAGGATATTAAACCTATTTTTAATATCATTTCATATCACTTTAAAACTTTTATATTCTTCTTCAACTCTATAATCCCTTTGCTATCAATTATTTATTATTATTACTTGCATTGCATTGTGCATAGGGGCCCAGTCATTGATCAGAGCCCCACCCTGGCACAGAACAAAAAATGACCTCTACCCTGAGAAGTTTACAATCTAAATATACAGCAAGGGAGGGGCGGGGAGCACAAACAAACAAGACAAAACTGGTCATCATGATAAGCAGCAGTCAAAGTAGACCAGCTGCCCAGTCGCATTGAACGGACATACTGGTTAAACAGAAGTGAACAGGTTTGGCTGTGCTCAGATATTTCCTCCACCCCGTCCTCTCTTTGTTAGTATAACCCAGATTAAACACATTTTCAGGTTGAAAACAAAAATCTTTAAGACCTCTTATACCATAGAGTTTTGAGCAGAAGTTTGAAATGGGAGGGGGGGGCGGATTCCGATTAAAAATAGACAGCACAGTGTACCTTATGTAACCTACTGCCCTGGTTTCTGTATACAGATTGGACAAGAGGTCTCCTAACTGTGGGGCATGTCCCCTGTATGGGGGGCACAGAGGAATGTTCAAGGGGGGCACTGCAGGTCCCAAGCCAGTCCCCCGGGGGAGGGCAGGGAGCAAGCACCACCCAGCCCCACTCTGCTTCCAGCTCTGTTCTGGCCCCGTTCACAGCTGTGGCCCTGGTTCCCGGCTCAGTACCCAGCATCAGCCCCCAATAGGGTTGCTAACTTTGTACCGGACACTCTACCAGGAGTGCTGGACCCTCACCTTCCCCGTCCCTTCTGCTTGAGGACCCACCCCTGCTCCACTTCTTCCCCCGAGGCCCTGCTTCTGCCCCTTTCACCTGAGGCCCCACCCTCATTTGCTCCTCTTTCCCCCTCCTCTCATCACTCGCTTCTCTTCCCCTCAACTCTGCTCGAGACGGGAGAGACTCACCTGTGGAGCCGCAGCTGGGAGCTGCAGCCACTTGATGCAGGGCAGAAAGCGGTCCTGGCTAAACACGGGCTGGTACTGGTGATGACTTGGTGCCACCCTGCCTCCTTCATCTCCAGTAACCGGAATTTGGGTGTCCAGTCAGTAGATACCTTTTTTATCAAATTTTCCGGTCAAAAACTGGGCACTTGGCCACCCTAGCCCTCAATTGTGGCCTGACCACGGCTTCGCACCCAGTCCTGTTCCCAACCTTGGCCCTTGGGCATGGCTCCATTCCTGGCCTAGCTCCCTCCTGACCCCAGACACACCCCCAGCTGTGGCCCCAGCTTCAGCCCCCTTACTCCAGTCCACGTTCCCCCATCCTCCTCTGCACGCCATGGCCCCGCTCCCAACCCCCTGGGCAATAGACAGGGGTAAGGAGGGGTGCAATTCTGAAAAGTTTGGGGACGATAGGGTTAGATCATTACAAACTTTAGGCTGGTTTAGTGATTTAACAGTATTTCTCTGTAGGAGACTCACTTTCAGCTTCCAGACTGTCCCTCACTCTTTCAAGCTGGAAGAAGCTTAGACACTGAAAACACATGGGACCCCAAATTATATTTCTTGAAAATGCTTGAAACGTGGTTTAAAACCAACTACATTAAGCTGAAACAGGTATAACACAAGCTTGGATTGGACCAGACACCTATTATCCAGAGGCCAGATATGTAAGATGGAACCAGGGACAGCACCCAAATGAAAGCCCATGGCTCCTTGCAAATAAGATATTGAATGGTTATCAAGGTATGGCTTGGGGGGTCCTTGTCTCATATTTGGCGTAAAAGTAGAATTCTGATAAAATACAGATCCCTGTATCTTCTGATTGGAATAATGGCACAGGAGCACACTCCCTCCTCTTTGCTGTGCCTGGCCACCACGAGGGACACAGCAACACTCTCTCCCCTGCCTTCACTCTGCCTGCTTGCCACAATGAGAGTGCAACTGTCCTCATTATGTTTTCTCCACTGCTGGATGGTACAGAGTTGAGGTCTGGGTTGGGAGTGAGGAGGGGACAACTAAGGAGTTTCTTGAGATGCCGGAAAACTCTGTTTAACTTCAGGAACCACATGACAGGACTCAATGTATCCACGGCCTTCCACAGCATGCCAAAGTACTCAAAAGATCCACATGGGAGTGTGTGAGAAATGGGAATCCACAAACCTTTTGGGTCAGGAATGGGAGCTGCAAACCTTTCAAGTGGGTAATAACTTCAGGCTATGTTCTGAAATTGTCTTCAACTTAGCCTCTAAATTTAAACAAGCAAAGTTTTGGCACACGCTAAAATTCAGAATCGCACCACCAAGTGCTGTTTGTGTAAACAATTTCTGTAAACACTTACTTACCGGATATGGACATAAAAATGCTATTTGTGAAAACCTATTCAAGTTTTTGTGGCATATCAAAACATATGCAAGGAATTTTGAGTCCATAGATTTTAAAACTTTTATCAATTTTTAAAATGCAGGGGGAATAAAAATCTGATCCTCTTTCTGACTGCTGGATGACTAGCAACTCAATCAAGAGTTGAAACAGGCCAACATTGCTCAGTATGTGCAAAACAACCTATTTCAAAAAGGTGGACACATATTAAAACAAGTTTTGGTAATGGTTTGCTGATTTGTTTAACTAGACAAATACGACAGGTTAGGAGATAAATAATAAGACCCAAATCCTGCTAATACTTGCACACATAACTTTAGCCACACAAGTATATAGACACTTTTTTGATCAGATCTTCAAGTTGCTAACTATGAAGAGCTTGTGTACACTAGAAATGTACCACTTTATCTATATCAATATGTAGCAAATGCACACAAATACACACACGTGCACACACACACATACGGTGTGTGGAGGCAATTATTCCAGTATAAAAGTGCTTCCGACTCAGAAAGTGAAATAAACCATAACAGTGTAAGGCACCTTTATACCCACATATCTGCATCCACACTAAGGCTTGTGTCAGTATAACTTTTCTAGTAGACCAAGCCTACATTGACAAGAACTTAGATAGTCAATGAATTTACAAATATTTCCTATTCTTTATTTACCCTGATTTTAGATTTTATGGGATTCACATTTTGACCTTGAAAACCTCCTGGTTTTAAAAAAAAAGTTTCTAACAGATTCTGATCTCCTCTTATTATGCTCATTTACCCTGGAGTTTACAGTAGATTCTGTACCTGGCCTAAGTGCGAATAATAGCTCTATTCTTTGTCACATAACATACACAATGTATAGTTCATTGGAAAGGTTATGAGCCCAAAGCATTTTACCACAATCCATGTATGGTCATGGAAAAACACTTACTTTTCCCTTTATTTAGTTAATGTGCAACTCTCAGTGTAAGTTCTACAAAAGTCCTTATGGTAAAGGGCATGGGAACCAAGGAGAATTTCTACATAGCAAGGGAGGGGTAAAATGAAACTTGAAAGGACAGTCTCAAGAACTAGTGTTCAGTGCAGACACATTTGCTGTAATCTAATTTCCAGTGCGTGCTGATATGAAAGAGGCCCCTGTCTGTAATCTCAGCAGTCTTTTATCAATGGACATTACAATTTAGAACTGTGAACCTGCCTCCAGTTCCCACCTTGAGATATGTGACATATAAAGAGCGAGCTTTATTTCTGGCTGGTATGAAAGGACACGAGATGGGTATTTTCTATCCCAGGGATTCTCAACGTTTTTCATAGTGTGAACCACACGTTAATTGAGAGACTGGCTTGCAGGCAACCTCCTCACCATTCATGGTAACATATCATCACTGTGGCATGTACAGCAATTGCTTACATGGAAAAGTGATATTTTATTTATTTTAAGCTTCTTTTAATACAATCTAACAGCTGGAGAGAAGGAGAAAAGTCAGTAATATGTGAGCAGCAGGCAACCCAAAGGATACTAGAAAGTATCCCTGCAGATCACAGTAATCTATGAACCACAGTCTGACAACTTGTGTTCTACTAAATTACTTTTATTTAAATGTATAACAGAACAGACAACCACATCAAGAAGGGGACGTGGGGTTTGGAGTCCATTTAAAGTAATATGAATCCTTCTCTCAGGGGCATTTCAGAACAGTTCCCTCCAATACAGAGTAAGCTTTCTAACTGCGGGAGAATGAGAATTTGTGATGTTATCTGATTAAAATATGACCATATAGATGATTGTTGCTACTGCTGTTATATATTTGCAAGAAATCTTGAATAAAATGTGGCATGTACGGTGTCTATGAAAAGGTTATGGTTTGTTAAATATAATTATGTTACCTGTATACATGTACCGTTTTTGTATTTGAAGTTACGAGGATTGGCTCTATACCTGTATTTCAAATGTTTGCTCCTGCGATAATGCCTACAAGGTAGTTAGCCAGCACATCTTGGAGGGGACTATTCAAATTAAGTGGCTCATCAAGAAACACTTGACTGACAATGGACCATGGAAGATGCCCATCTACACTGAATGGGCTGTCCTGCAAACATGCTGTTTGAGATCTAGGTAATGGTTTCCTACAGTGTCCAAACCTTCATGCATGGACATTTGACTTGCCCATGTGACACCAAACACTATCTTGTCACCTGTAATTTTCCAGTAGCTGTGCTGAAGTTTTTGTTTAAAACACTGGGTTTCCCTCCACATGACAGAGGGTACAGAAGGCCCTGGAAACCCTCCATTTTTCCTCTATCCTGTTCCAGTCTCTTTCCTGACCAAGCCTCTGGACTATGAATTTATACTAATGGCAGCACTCTAACCAAGGGACTGAGGTCCTTCCAATGATTTGGACGCAACCAGAGACTTGACTTAAGCCAGAAGTTTATTCCATCACTGCTACAAGCCTGAACCAAGAACTTTGCAACTATTGTATGGATTTGATTCTTTTAACCAATTTTAACTCACCTCTCTCTCTCTCTCTCTTTTTATGAATAAACCTTCAGATTTTAGATACTAAAGGATTGGCATCAGTGTGATTTTTGGGTAAGATCTAAGTTATATATTGACCTGGTGTGTGTGGCTGATCTTATGGAATCAGAAAAACCTTTTATTTGATAAGACTGGTTGTAAAGAACCACTCACCTTTAAATCCAGTGTTTTCAGTGATAATACAAGGACTGGAATGCCTAAGGAAACTGCTTTTTGTGACTTCTTGTTAGCCAGTGTGGTGAAACAGAAGTTTACTTTTGTTGCTGGTTTGGTATATCCTATGGGGGATTAGCCACCAGTCTTGGGGTGTATCTGCCCTAATTATCAGCAGTTCATCCTGAATTTGGCATCCTCAGTTGTGACCCACTGAGGCACGGTTACAGAATCCATACAATGTTTTGTTTGGAAAGGTTATGTCTCTTTACTGTCAATCGTTGTTCCTTCATCAGATGTACAACATGTTTTGAACAACATAAATGATCCTCAAATGCACGGAAATACTGATTTGCATTACATATATTTATTACATAGTAATGAAAGGGCAGAGTTGTTTGAATTCAGGTAATATTCCAGGATCATAGCTGACGCTCCTTAGTATACCCATCAACAATTTATACGCTGTGTGAAAACTTAAAATAAGAATAAAAGGAAGTTCCCAGGCTCACCAGAGCTGAACTAGACACAGGAACTAAGACGGGGTAGGCAAAGATGGCTTTACACCACCTTTTCACCTCCTGGATTCTGAAGGTCCAGATAGTTACTCTAAAACTCTGCTATACAAAAGGCTCCATGGGCCTTTGCAAGGGGCCAGAAATGCTAGAGCACTGTGTCATCCAGTCACACCACCAGCATGTCCCATACGGGGACCTGGAAGGGCAGGTGATGGGAGAGAGCAGCGTAGGACATTTCTGTCAATCCTACACCACTAAGTGAATCCTCTTATACCTGGGAATTCTGCCATCTATGCAGCTATTTATGCCAGAATCCAGAATCAGGGGCAGTAGGATTTAAAAAGTGCCATTAGTAATACAAACTTTAGTCAAATCAGCCATTTTTTCACGGGTTCTAAAGCTGCAAAGCACCTAATGGGACATATTTCCCAAGCAAATATACAGTAATCAAAGGGCGAAGAAAATAGGGAGGCTGACAAAGTTTTAGCAAAGTTTCCCAAATAAATGTACCTATTCTGTACAAAAGTTACATCATCTTCAATTTTAATTCTGATCTCACTCACGGTAGCTTTTCACACTTTTCAAACATCAGTACCCTTCAAACTGAGTCCTAGTCTCACTTTGCTCAATTTCTTCGAGCTGCTTTAGATTTGGTAAAACATAATTCATTTAAAACCAAACCCTGACAACAGTTTTACATAACCTGCCAAAAGATCCTTTTTAGAGGCTGTTACAATAAATCACAGTGATATATGAGGGAAGATACAGAGGAGAAAGAAGGGTGTCTGGAAGAAGAGACTCATTTTTAGTGCTAAGTAAATGAGCATTGCCGGAATCACCATCCTGAGACTCGTATCATATGAAGAGAGGAAGATGACCCACATGCTTTTACAAGGTCTAAATCATTGTTCAGACCTAGTCAAGTCTCATGACAGAACGTATTCCTTTGGTTAGTATCTGTAGTGAGCCCATCAATTATAAAAAGGAGTAAGGACTGATATTTTACACAATGCAGCGCTTATTGCTAGCTGTAAATTCCACCGGCGTCAATGATACGCTATACAGCCTAATCTCTGACATTTTGGAGGCGCTGACATTTTCTGACCATGCTATGGCTTGAGATAAAAGCAGCACCACACTAGATGAAACAAGTCAATGAGCCGATACCAGGAAGTAAGCATTATGCCTGGCAATAAGACATAATAAGGATTGGGCCGTAAAATACTATGGGAAGAATCTGTATTAATGAATTATTATAACGCAAAAGTCAAAACTTGCTAACCATAGTCCCATTCATCATATTCGTATGCCTAGGCAATTACACATATACATCACTAAAAACTGCAGCAGGCTAGAAAACAGACACTAATGTACTTGTTTATAGCCATGTTATGTCACCAGCTATGAAATTAAACAAAGCACTGATCACTCTACCTTAAATGTCCCTAGAAAATTATGTAAAGAAATGAGAGATAATCATAGTACCAAAGCAGATTGAAAGAACACTATATTTTGACAGGATCAAATCCTGCAATCTCCAGGTCCCGTCCATCCTACAAACACATGATAATGAAAGCACAGGTTTTAAGCCACGATTGTGTCCCACATTTATTGTAACATAGAATGACACTAACTCTTTTCAGCCTGTAACCAGGCCCTGTGAAACAGCAGCATTTGTAGTGCAGACGTAAGGTCAGTCAGTCCTTACTCAGGAGTTCATAGGAGTTGTACCTGAATAAGGATATAAGAAGCTCTAAAAATCTGATTGATGTCCACTGAGAAATATAAATGCAGTGCAGTTCCATTATTATCTTAACAACCTGAATCAGAAAACTGCATTATTGCTTAGCGCTGGGAGCTCCAGTCCACTAGCACAAAGTGGACATGACCCAATGGAGCCCAAATTCTTTGACTGTCAGGACAAGCTGTAAGTGCTACTTAATTTCCCAGGCTTTCCTGGAGGCTGTTGATTAAAAGGGAGCATATTTCAGCTGTGCTGTACCTTGAGTTCTTTACCATTAATACACTGGCCCTATTCAATCAGAAGATATTTTTGTAAATTGTTTGCAAATGCACCTAGTTTTATATAGGTGTACTTTTAGAAATCAAAATAAATTAAATTATTAAAAGAAGCCACAATCCAACTCGCAAAAGCAGTGTAAGAATTTTGAAATAAAACTGATGGCTGTTATTTTATGTCAAGTTTGAATTTATATTTAAGGATCAGACATTGACAATTGAAATGGAAAACAATGTGTATAATATACAAATGGCTCAGTTCTCCACTTTCAAATGTTTGTAACTGTTTTTTTTAAATCTGTTCCCCCCTCGTGCAACTCTTTTACTCCTCAATGAGTCCTAATTATGCATGCAATTTGAAGTTTCTAGGTTCAGCTGTTTATGAGATATCCTATGGAAAAACCCCCACTGTGGTCAAACTTGTTACAATGCGAAAGATGTTTTGTTTACCTGATGTGATACTAAGCACCCCTGTATTCAACCCTTGCACACGATTGTAATAATCTTTGTATAAAAGACACCTTGTGAAGTGTCATTTGAAAATTAATAACTCACTGATCATTAGTTTTCTTACATGATGTGTGTAGGCAATGGGTATTAAGAGTTATGCAAATATGCTGGAATTATAACTAAAGTGTGCGTAAACCAAATGTGTGAGCGAGAGCTATTAAACAGGTGGATCTTCAAGAAAGGAATGTATGTTTACTTCAATTTACATATAAGCAGTAAATAGTCCCATCAAGCTAACAAGAGGTGGAGGTAAACCTCACATTAGAAGACAGCATGGCATCTACACCCAGCAGCAGAGAGAAGCTTGGTCTGGGTTTTACTTTTCAGAAGAACCTATTTCCAAGGATGACTGGTCTGTGAAGACAGGGGTGCTGAACCTCCAGGGATAAGCAACTGAAACAACTGATTGTGCACATTACTGTATTATAAAAGCGTATACAGTGAGGTCTTTTCTGAAAGCTAATGACACACCACTGATTAATATAATTGTGAAATGTATGTATTAACACTATAGAAGGAATTATGGATACTCATTGAGATAAGAATAGCCATTCTGGGTCAGACCAAAGGTCTGTCTAGCCCAATATCCTGTCTTTGGGTAAATTCGGGTCTGGGAGTGAGTACGGATCACCCTGCAATTAGTAACCAAGGCTGGAGAAAGACAGTGGGATGGTAGACAGGCTGCTAGGACCAGACCTTCTTAATCAGAGCTGTCTAGCATAGTGGTTTTCCCCTGAGGGTACACAGAGGTCTTCCAGGGGGTACATCAGCTTATCTAGATATTTGCCTACTTTTACAACAGGCTACATAAAAAGCACGAGCAAAGTCAGTACAAACGAAAATTTAATACGACGTGTTATTCTGCTCCGTATAGTATACACTGAATGTAAGTACAATCTTTACATTCCGATTGATTTATTTTATAATGATATGGTAAAAATTAGAAAGTAAGCAATTTTTCAGTAATAGTGTGCTGTGACACCCCTGTATTGTTATGTCTGATTTTGTAAGCAACTAGTTTTTAAGTGAGATGAAACTTGCGTGTACTCAAGTAAAATTAGACTTCTGAAAGGGATACAGTAAACTGAAAAGGTTGAGAGCCATTGGTCTAGCACACAGACACTCAGGGTGTGACCTGCATGCTGGTAGGCTGGTTGGGAGCAGCCCAGGTTGGGAACTACAACAGCAAAGCACTGTGAGGCACCAAAATTTACAGGGCAAGTGATGACACAAGCCCTCACTGGTCTGGCCTGCACCCCAGAATTTGACACTCTTTCATAAGTCTCAACATTAAAGAGGTATTATGAGATTTTGCTCAAACTTTCAAAAACACAGATCTTGAGGGAGATTTGCTAGTGTGGATCCCCACTGCAAAATTGGTCCCCAAAGGACAAATATTTAGGAAATTCATGAACATGTAAAAACAGGGGTTAAGAATGGAAACTATTTTGAATCCTTTGAGCAATCTTGAATGGTGAGGTGAGCAAGAGAAAGGAGTGCTGACCCCTTAATGACTGCAAATCAAAATGTCATGTTAAACAAAAAGCTTACACTACGCAGAGCCTTGTCAAAGTCATACTCAACAAGATAATCCCTATATAAATTTGACAATCAGATACCCAATATTTATATTCTTTGACTTTTGCCAGAATATTTTTAACAGGATACAGAAATGTATAAATGTTTATGCTTCTAGTAAAACTAATTTCTACTATCCCTCTCCATATTTAGGCTTACATTCTACTCTATTTCAAACACCAATGGTGAGCTCAAGTTCAGTTTTCACTTGAGTTTATTTTATTCTGCTTTGAATTTACTGTAGTAAAAATAATCTTCAGCACACAATCCACTATGACTAATAATGTTAACACCAATGTCAATGATGCAGAATAAAAACTAAATAGATCCTAAATTTGATCTCTGTAGAACAACAGAAATACTATCAACACAAAAGAACTGCAGAATACAAATTTTGATATGTACAAATTGTTGAACATGACAAAAGCATATTGAATCCATCGTGTGCATTTAAAAATTTGCAACTTGTGGAAAACTGCTAGCAAGTTTTTTTTTCCCAAACAGAAACAGCTATGTATTACATATTTTGAACGAAACAACTGATATTTACCATGACATCCTTAAGTCAATGCTTATTTGAGCACTGTCACGAGTGTAAGGAAAAACATAAGATGTGCATTTTTATATTAAGATTCTACAGTGTGCACAGTATGCATAAACTGCAGGTGCTCATATACTATGGCAATGGACACAGTATTGCAATTTGGACATAATAAAATAGTACTGAACGTTAAATCCATTCCACACTAGGGAATGTGGGATCTCCACTGGTGTAAGTAGTCGGAGCTCAGCTGAAGACAATGGAGTTATGACCATTTACATCAGTTGAGGCTCTGGTCCTAGAGTCTCTGTGATATGGAATGTTCATGGTACATCTGCACATGAGGCAAAGATGAAGGAGTTGTGCAAGGAAGCGTCTACATTACCTGTTTGCCAGGGATCATGCTTCATAACAGCACTCAGTGACTGGAACTGGGCAGGTCCACAGTGACTTTGTGAACCGGTGCTTTTTCTTTTCTTCTTTTTTTTTTTTTTTAACTTCAGTGTTGTGCTCCAGAATCTAAGCTTTCATTTTAAACAAAAGCAAGTCTGTATCCACAGTGGTAAAAATTTACTAAGTAATCCTTGGGCTAATAACAGGGTGAAATACACCAAGTCACACATGCACCATCCCAAGCCATGCCCCCTCCTCTGTCTCTCCTGCTGGTGAAGAATCCCCACACTGACAGTGTCTGAGATCCTGGTCTCTGGCTTGCTGAACCTTCAGCTCCTAATTACTGCTGGTTCCCACGGTACACACCAAACAAAACAATTAACCTAACTTCCCATCTCACACACACACAAGATCAACAACTTAAATCTTCCCCCTCTGCCAATAAATCCATTTATTCCGGGCCACCTTCTACCCCACTCGCCACTGAAACAATTTAGTGCCTCCTCCTAGCAGATGAATGCTAGGCATCTCTCCTTCTCCTTTCCAAATAACTTAGTTTATACATTTCTCCCAGACATAGAATTGTCTTCCAGGAGGTAGAGGGCTAATCCTGGATTGGTAAGGGGCAGGTCCCTGCCAACACCCTCCACCAAGCAGACAGTTCTTTGAGGGGGAATCTCCAGGCAAAAAAGCAGAGGGTTTTGTGCACAGGACCCCACTACTACCAACCCAACAGAGACTGTGCTGAGGACATACCCTCTGCAGAGATGACAAGGCCCACAGACATATGCAGAGGTCTTTCCCAGGGTGGCTGTGGCAGCTTTCCCCGCCCCCCAAGACACACTATTCCTAACTACTGCACTTCTTTGGCCACTCTAACAGTGCCAGCAACAGCCAGGCTCCCTCTCCTGCCATTAGCACAGGAGTAATCTCTCTGCAGACCTAGGAAGAAATGACTGCATTGATTTACACTCAGTTCATGTTTGGTAGGTTTGCTTTGCAACTATAAGGTCTGGAAACTGTAAAAAAAATGGTAAAAAATGAAAAAAAGCTTATTTTGCAGAAGGTGGATCTCTATTTGCAAGTCTCTTATGGTTGTGAGTAGGATGTAAGCCAATTCACTGATTTCTGCCTGTGTCTGCAGACAGCCTGAAACAATAGCTTTGAGGTGTGACATGGCCCATTCTTCTCAGAAGGTTAATTAGGAAACTTAACAACAACAATTGCAATGTAAGCACTGGTATACATTTTATTGCAGAGCAAAGCACAAAATTAAAGACAATGATTATCTGTTGTCACTGCAGGCAGAACATGCAAGAAAAGAGAGAGACAATCACATTGTAGCACAGTGTTTTGTGTTTCCAGAGACTAACACCACTAAGCAATCTGGCCACAGCACCAGGCTTACTCTTCAAGTGGTTTATGGTAAACTCATGTACAGATTAGAGATTACCAACATGGAGTTCACCAGGGCTTTCCCAGAACATTGAAGGAAGCAGTTACAATTCAGCCACCAACAATGTGGCTTTGTCATAGGTGCTGGAACTAGGGGTGCAGAGGGTGCTGCAGCACCCCCCGGCCTGGAAGTGGTTTCCATTATAAACAGGGTTTACAGTTTGGTTCAATGGCTCTCAGCATCCCCATTATACACATTGTTCCAGCACCCCTGGATTTAGTCCCACCACACACAGATCTAGTGCCACAAGAGCATCCAATCCAGTACTGATCTGATCAATCCTCTCTACACATAAAACAGAAACAGGAGAGAAATGAAGAGATCTAAACTATAATCTATTAAATATTACTAAAATAAAAACAATTAATTCTATAAGACACTGCTACCTCGATATAACGCCACCTGATATAACATAAATTCGGATAGAACGTGGTAAAGCAGTGCTCCGGGGGAAGGGGGGGCGGGGCTGTGCACTCCGGTGGATCAAAGCAAGTTCATTATAACACGGTTTCTCATATAACGTGGTAAGATTTTTTAGCTCCCAAGTACAGCATTATATCAAGGTAGAGGTGTATTTTAACCATTACATACTAAATGTAATATATATTTTACCTTATTATAAAAATAACAGAAATCAGATGATCTTTTTTAAAGAAATCAAATATTTGGCGCAAATCTGGAATTCTTTAAGCATACTTGACTATGCCACTCACAGTAGTATAGAATTATGATGACAAACTGGAAACTCCAAACTGTTTCCAAATGCAAGAGTCTGAATGCTGCTGAAAAATGCAAAATTATGCCTTTATTAAAGGGCTGTCTGCAAATCTCTCTGTGGTATTCTGTTTTTAAACACTCATTTATCACTTCACAATAGACTAGGGGCTGGACAACTGGGCACTGCAACACTTAAAGGTCTTGAGAAATTTTATGCAATTAAGATAATCATGGTTCTAGACACCAATAACTTTAACAAGAATAGATGACATGGAGGCAAATATGGAAAAGCATGGTATTTTAAAAAATAAGTCAGTTAATCCATTGAGATCTTTATCCACAATGAAATTTACCAATTGAACTGTACCAATTATTGCCAGGGTGTTTTGCTGAAGAATGTCCTGCCTCTAGGCATGTTTTTATTATTTGTCTAAACTCTACTGATTAATATAGAACGTATAATCCTTTAGGCAGTGATCATATTCAGCTTTGTGTTCTGTGCAGCACCAAGCACGCTGTTGCTACTCAATAATAATAATAAAATAAATAATAATCATAATCATAATAATTGGATAAATATGAGCTGTAGAGTGAGACTTTCACTGTCCTGTGTACTCTGACACTGTTACACTCATATTAGGAAGGACAACATTGTCAAGAAGTGGAACAAAGTAATCCTTATTAAAAAGTCATCCAGTGCTACAGTAAGGTAGTTTCATGTGTCTTTAATGTATCTGTCACTAGTTATTGTAATCAATTACTTCAGCAACATTAGATCTGTTTAGAATTACCTAAATTTTCTATATCGATAGTTATTATAATAAAACAAACCTGTAGAGTACATCGGCAACTACTTCAGTCTAAGTCACATTTTACAATGGCAACTATTAAAGATCAGGAAACATAACATAAAAATAGTTCATAGAAAAGCAAGGTGACCCAGGGCTGTTACTGCACTAGAAAACATTTATCTACATTGTATTGCCAACACGAAATCTGAACCAATTTGAGTGATTCGTCTTGAAGTTACAGGAGTGGGCATCATGGGTGATTCAGGCCAGGATTGAAGAGTATGGTCAAGACAGTATATGAAAGCTGGCTCACCTACTGCCTCTACTATAGGCAGATGAAGAGAGTGTTACCCGTCTAACTTTCACTCTCAAACTTTACAAAGAAAGCAAAACAAATTCTAAGATACAATATTTTATGAGTTACTATTTTGCTTGGGGTTCTTTTAATTACTATTTACATAAGAACATGAGAATACTTTACTTATCTTATTATAGAATTTTAACATCCAGTGATAAAAATTGCAAAGCTTTCCTTTTCTATTCAATGTATGTCACACATCTCATTCTGACAGAGAAGTAGTTTTATGAATTCATCCATACAATCATCGCAGATTTGAATGAAAGTAAAGCGATTGCACGCTTTGCTCTGTTTACATCATTTTGCAATAAAAATCTTAAATCTGCCCTCTGACCCTAAACTACATTAATCTTAAGGAATACTTGACAAGCCAATGTCAAGGAAGACCTGCTAATATATTTTCTGTCAGACCAGTACATTCTTTGACCATGTGATGACAGGGCTGGAGGGTTAGGTGAAGTTCAGGATTCTTATCATGCAGAATAAGCTTGATAGTACAGGTAGATACATGGACATCCAGAACCCTTATGCTTTCTGAGCATATGGACAAGGAAGCATTAACGCTACCAGGAACCGCAAAGGGGATGGGATCATCACGCTGGCAGCTGATTGCGGTTGACACAGGGAGAGCACATTTCCTGCTTCAAGTCAGAAAGTCTAAGTGCTTTCTCTGTGCTCCTCCAGTGACATTCAGGGTCTTAGAAAGGCACACTGAAAACCTAAGGCAAAAAGTTTTAAAACTTTAATCTCCTAAATTATGTACCTAAATAAAGTGGCCAGATTTTCAAAGGTACTGAGTACTCACAGCTCCTTAATTGCACAATATAACCCTAATGCATCTAGTCTTACTAAACAGTAAGGTAGGGAAGCATCATCACCTCCACTTTAATATCTATGAGTATTTAATGTTGACTCTTGTAAAACACTCAAATGTCATGATGCTGAGAGCAGTAAAAGCACCTAGTGAGAGAGATTAGATGTGGTTGGAGGAAGACTGAGATGCAACTTGCCCAACATCACAAAAGATTTCTATGGCAGAGCCGAGAACAAAACCCAGGACTTTTGACCTTCAGCCTTATTCTTTAGTCACAAGACCATCACAGGAGAAAAAAAATCACATGATGTTTGCACCACAAGCAAATGTAGAATTGCTGCTTTTGACAGGAGGGAGGGGAAGAGGAGGGAGGAGAGAATTCATTAAATTTAAATAAACTTCAGTGCAGCCAATCTATTTAGTGTTTAGTGCATAGTCGTCTAGCCAAGTGATGGCATCTTCAGTGGTGTGATGCAGTTCTTCTAGGCCACTGCTGAACCTAGTCAGCAGGCATTCATCGACAACATGTGTCACCATCTGTCTTGCACCACAGCTGCACAAAGACCTGTCACGAAGGCCCCAGCGATACTGGTTGGCTGCACAGAGACCTTGCCTGGTCTGGAACTTGCTCAACAGGGACCATTAGAGAAAAGGCAAGTCAAAACCAGGTGGTCAAATTGTGGGGCCGGTGACGAGGGATTGGTTGAGGATTATTACAGATCCATTCCTCTCGCCAGAGTGTTTCCACTCTAATATCCTGGCATGGCGGATGAGACTATAATGGGTGATGTGACAGCAAACGTGCACCTGGTGGTTTAAAAAGGTCATTGAGCAGCGGCAGGCTGCAGCCAAGACAAGCACACACTATGTTTTAGGACTGGCTGTTAAAAGCAGTTACACTGCTTTCTTACAGGTTAGATACAATGCCAAGGAATTTTTGCTCTTTTCACTAAAATAGTGCATTGCCAAAGGTTTCCTATTTGTTCTTATGGTAAAGGCTAATTCTCTCCCAAAAGTATAATCCAAGGGCCGCCAACCTGTGGCTCCGGAGCCACATGCGGCTCGTCAGAATAAGAAGCCCTTAAAACCTATCAGTTTCAAGAAATGACCCAGTCTGATCAAGTGTGAGTTCACTTCCTTTTCAAGCAAGTAAAGTTATAGTATAAATTTTGCCCAACAGCTAGTTTTTTTACCTTTAGATTTGTACTAAGAATAAATGCTCCTGGGAACACAGATTGCAGGTTATTCTTATAGTAGCTGCACAGAATTCCAAAGCATACATAGTAACACTTAAAAAAATAAGAGGTGGAATTATTGGCTGGGATGGGGTAGATGCAGAGCAATAGAAACAGAGCTGCAGAATAGAATAGATTTCACACAACATTGAGATACTACAAGAATCAAGAACATTGCAGTTTAAACATTCTTGGCTGAATTTCCAAACATGGCCTGCGTTTTTGTACATCTGCCTTTGAGATCACAACTGATGTTGCCTTCAAAAATAGCCATGCACACACTCTGTATGCAAACCAGGCAAATGGAAAAACTGAATGTTCATTTTAACATGCTAAACGTGTGTATACCACTTTTTCAGCCCAAAAGAGTGACAGGACTGAAAATTTGTGTAGATACAGCAGTAAACATTACAGTTCATTTTCTGACTCTTCCACAATCGGTCTACCTTTCTAACGAGATTTTACACTGGTGGTCTACCATTAAAGTTAAGGCGAGATATGCATCTAAAATATGGCATCTCCTTATACTTTCCTTATTTGCTTTTGGCATTATAACCCATATTCAGCACTTCGTTGTGTTTCTTATTGGAAATCTTAACAGTAAAGTTTTTGATTTAAATATATTTAGTCCCTTTTACAAACTATGTTTTGGACAGCCCACTCTGTGGAAGATCGATCTAACAATCAAGTTCAATGCTTTTCTGTAAGCTGCATCTCTCCAAGGGCTAAATGTAAACACCCTGCTTGTAATGGTAAGCAGTCTCCCACACACTTACAATCAAATTAACTTCACAGGAACTACTCAGGTGAGTAGCTCCTCACCAGAGTTAATGACAGACTCATAATCTGGCCCCATATGTTTCAGGTTTATTAGAGATGGAAACACTCAAAAACAATAAAATATCTGAAAGTGAGGAAATAAAGTTGGATAGTAAGAAAAATAAGCCCTAAATGGTGCTACTAATCACTGAAGCTATAGGTGATAAAATCCCTCTCAAATGCTAAGGGCAAGTCTACACTACAAAACTAAATTGTCCTAAATTTCGTTGACTTACAGCCACCACAGTAATTAAGCTGCTTTTGCATGGCCATGCTATGCTCCTTGTGTTGGCGGTGTAGTCCTCACCAGGAGTGCTTGCACCAACTGAACTATCAGTGTGGGGCATTGTGGGACAGCTTCTGAAAGGCAGCAACAGTCAATGTAAGCAACGCAGTGTCTACACTGACACTGCCTTGACCTAACTACATCTACCTAAGAGCAATACTTCTCGTGGAGGTGGAGTTATTAAGTCGGTGTACTGAGCGAGTTACAAAGGTGGGAGCTGCATTTTATTGTAGACACTTACAGAGTTAGTGTGCAGTTCTGGTCTCCCTTCTTAAACATGGATGAATTCAAACTAGAACAGGTTCAGAGATGGGCTACTAGGATGATCCGAGGAATGGAAAACCTGCCTTATGAAAGGAGACTCAAACAGCTTGGCTTGTTTAGCCTGGCCAAAAGAAGGCTGAGGGGGGATATGCTTGCTCTTTATAAATATATCAGAGGGATTAATATTAGGGAGGGAGAGGAATTATTTAAGCTTAGTACCAATGTAGACACAAGAACAAATGGGTATAAACTGGACACTAGGAAATTTAGACTTGAAATTAGACGAAGGTTTCTAACCATTAGAGGAGTGAAGTTCTGGAACAGCCTTCCAAGGGGAGTAGTGGGGGAAAAAGACACATCTGGCTTTAAGACTAAGCTTGATAAGTTTATGGAAGGGATGGTATGATGGGATAGCTTAATTTTGGCAATTGATCTTTGATTATCAGCAGATAAGTATGCCCAGTGGTCTGTGATGGGATGTTGGATGGGATGGGATCTGAGTTACTGCAGAAAATTCTTTCCTGAGTGCTAGCTGGTGAGTCTTGCCCACATGCTCAGGGTTTAGCTGATCGCCATATTTGGGGTCGGGAAGGAATTTTCCTCTGAGGCAGATTGGCAGAAGCCCTGGAGGTTTTTCGCCTTCCTCTGCAGCGTGGGGTATGGGTCACTAGCTGGTGGATTCTCTGCAGCTTGAGGTCTTCAAACCACAATTTGAAGACTTCAATAACTCGGGCATAGGTTAGGGGGTTGTTATAGAAGTGGATGGGTAGGGTTCTGTGGCCTGCTTTGTGCAGGAGGTCAGACTAGATGATCATATTGGTCCCTTCTGACCCTAAAGTCTATGAGTCTATGATTCTATGAGTAAGCCACCTTATGTCGACCTAACTCTGTAGTGTACACCAGGGCTAAGTTGGTTATCATTATACCACTGATGTATTAAAAACTGGATAGGAATTTTTATATGGAAAGTGTGACAAGGGAATATATAATAAAAGGGGTGTGTATATGCATACCTAGTCTTTAAAGTAGAACATAATTGTTTATAAAGCCCTGCACCCTCTGATTGTTCTCCTGTCTCCATGCCTGAAGGACTCACTAGTATCCCTTTTTGGCACAGTTTGAGGAGGGAAACTATAAACTCTTTTGCCTTTAACCAAGAACTCAAGTCATTACTCCCTTCCAACCTCCAGTTCAAATCCCTTCTTCCCTGGATTATCGCTCATTTAACCAGCTCAATATCCAATTCCAGTCAGCTTACACAAAAGCAAGTTTTGCTGGAATGGTACAGAAAAGAGAGACAAACATAAAATGCATGTTAGTGAAAACAGTTAGACAGTTAGTAAGTTGTAAGATAAAGTGTTCCTTGCAAATGTTAGGTACAGGATAATGTTAAATGGAACTGAAAACCAAATTGAAATCCTTTTTGGTGACACAGAGCTCAATCTAGGTGCCTTTTTCTTTACTCTGAGTCCTAAATCTCAACTCACAACCTATGACTGCATCCCATCCCCTTCCTCGCTGGTGAGAGTCATGAACAGCTGGTCCTGCTCTGGACTGAAATAGCCAATACTTCATTCAAACTTGCAACACTAAAGAAACCAACCCTGGATACATTTGTTCTTGTCAGTTACTGCCCAAACCCTCTTATCTGAGTAAGCTCACAGAGAAACTAACCAAAAGTCAACCACAAGCTTACCTAATCAAAGCTAATATCCTAGACCCAGTACAATCTGGATTCAGACCAAGGCATACAATGAAAACAGCTTTAGTTTCAATAATGGATGATTTCCTGCTGATGATGGATGGTAGACAGACATCCATTCTCATCCTGCTAGATTTCCCTGAAGCATTTCACACTGTCAACCTCAAGATACTGCTGTCTCACCTGAGACAGATGGCAGGAGACCAGGGGAATGTGCTGAAATCGTTTAAGTCACACCTGGAAGGAGAAACTGAAAGAGTAGTGAGAGGAAACTGTGCCTCTGCCACTAGGCCCTTCACATGTAGAGTCACACAAGGATCAGTTTTAACTTTGATCCTATTCAACATCTACATGCAGCTACTATGTGAACTGGTCGGACAACATGGATGCATTTTGTCAGCACTATGCAGCTGACACATAGCTTTACCAATCCTTCACTCCAGTGACCCCACCCCTATCATCAAGATGGCCCACTGCTTGTACAAGATCAGCTCATGGATGAAGAACTGCTGATCGAAGCTGAACCTGAGCAAGAAAGAGGTGATGCCTGTAGATAGAAAAAAGGACATGATAAGTTTGTAGCCATGGAGCAGTCTCCTTTGGTTGAAGGTACACACTCACAACTGGTCAGTTCAGTCTGTACTTTAGGATTCCTGGATACATCACTAACACCGATCTCACACAACAGCATCCACAAGAGATGCTTTCTACCATCTCTGGGTGGCTAGGAGACTCCATCCCATCCCACGGGATGATGACCTGGATTTACATTATATATTCCTTTGTCACCTCCTGGCTGGACTATAGGAATGGAATATATCTGTTCATAAAGCCACCAGCCCTTAGGAAACTCCAACTAGTACAGGACACTGTAGCACATCTATTCAGCAACATAGGCTACCATGAGCCCCTCAGACCTGTCCTCCATCTTCTGCACTGGCTTCCCACACAACACTGAGTCAAGGTGTTCCATAAGCTGGGCACAGCATACCTAAAACACTACCTAAAGCTCCAACTCCAGTCATCAGGCACAACAGAACTTTCTACCACAAGGGTAAAGCAAGCCTCTGCAGGAGACAGAGCTTTCTCAGGTACTGGTCTGAGACAGTGGAAAGAACTCTCACCGGAACTAAGGCCTATCTCAAACTTCACCACTTTCTGCCTCAAATGCAAGGCACATTTCTTTGGCCTGCCTTCTCTAGCACACACAGAGTAGTAGATACATGAAAAAACAAACAACCTACCAAAACAAAATACCACACTGAACACACACTTCTCCCTGTGGGGAGGAAATGAGAGAAAGAACATGCCTTGTGTGACAGATGTTAATCACACTGTTTCATGCACTACTAGTATGTGCTCAAATACACTGATACGTGGGATATGATCTGTACAGAACAGAACAGGCTCAAAGTCTCAAGTTCAAGCATGTTTCAAAGAAGTGTTTCCCTGTCCCAGGGCGGTCGCTGTGGTTTTATCAGGAACACATTTTCTTTGTCTTCTCCAAAAGCCCATACCTTCGTAAATCAACTTGACAGGTTATCCATTAAGACCCCTTCCTAAAACCTAGCAGCATTATGAACAACCATGTAAACATAGTATCAGAGGGTAGCCGTGTTAGTCTGGATCTGTAAAAGCAGCAAAGAATCCTGTGGCACCTTATAGACTAACAGACGTTTTGGAGCATGAGCTTTCGTGGGTGAATACCCACTTCCTCAGATGCATGTAAACATAGTGTTCAGCTCTCAATAAAGCCAGGCCCCAAACTAGGGAGTAATATTGATCATAGAGTGTATAAACTTACTCTTAAACATGAAGTGCAACAACATCATATTAATAGATGTGCTTTCTATTAGTTATATTTTGTTTTCAAGCAATGCCTCCTGGTCACTAATACATTTCTGTAAGTTTCTCACTTTCTTCCATTATTTTCTCAGAGCCAACTGAATACCAGATTGCACATCTGTTCTTATGTAAACCTAAGTAATGCCCTTGTTGGGATTTAAAATTCTTACAATCTGCAAATCTTGTTTAAGGCACCAAATTCTATACAGTTCCTAGAAATACAAATTATTACATTCATCCTAGCTCGGAAAACTGATACTAAGATAGTTTCCTGTCTCTGCTCCAACTGGCATTGTGCTGACAGTTTATGTTTTATCACAAACAGAATCTGTGTATTTCTTACTTGTCTGCAGACACACAATAAGGGGAAAGGAAGAGACCAGTTGACATGATTTGACTGATGGGTGAAACTAAATACAGTGTGCAAATTCTATGTCTTGCAAAATGGTCATGAAACAGTTTTAGACACTAAGCAAACTGACCGTAAAACTTAATGCTGTATATTTTATTGTGCCACATATGTTTTCATTTAACAATGTATTTGTCATGATTGACCTTGTAATCTTGCCACATTTCTCAAAGTGACACTTTTGATAGTTACAAGCTGCACTTTAAAGAGGCTTCTTGAGGAGATTTATATACATAGGGCCAAATTCTGAAGTCCTTACTGTATTTTTACTCAGTCACTGAAGTCAATGAGAACTTTCCTTGAGTAAGGGTTAAGTAAAACCTCAGTTTGAGACTTGGGTTTTGCTTAGATCAGAGGTCGGCAACCTATAAAATCTCTGTCAAAAACAGAGAAGGTAGTACAGTAGGTTCTATCCATGAAAGTAACACCCTTAGCCAACTGCAGGAATGCAGTGTCTGTGGCCTTAAAAGGCAAATCAATTTGGAAGATATAATACCCCAAAGCCCATTTTAAGAGGATCATTACAAATACACAATCACCACACTCTTATTTGCATGTGTGATCCTGTGAGGTACTGTTGTATTTCTCTTTTTGCCACTGTTACTTTGCTGGCTGACTTTCCCTGGCCCAGCAGTTCCCCTGAAGCCACGGCCCCCTGACCTTTTACCAGACGTAAAGGCAAGTGATGAGGGCAGAGGGCTGACAGCAATGAGTGGGGGGCATGGCCTTAGGGGAAGAGGTGGGGTGGGGACAGGGGCTTGGTGCAAGGGCAGGGGCTCAGGGGAAGGGGCAATGCAAGGCCGAGGGCTCAGGAGAAGAGGTGCGGCGGGGTAGGGGCGATGCCATGGCTCAGGAGCCTGTGGCTCCCCCCACGTTAAGGGCACATCCACCACTCCTGCCTGAAGCCATCATCCTTCCAAGGAATCAGACTGCTCGAGCAATGCATAAGAAGCAGATCCGCTGGGCCAATCACAGTCTTTGCAGTGACTGTTCCCTCATGGTAGGAGATGGGAAGGGAAGGTGTATGCCCCCAGCCTCACCTCCACACTGGTCAGCAGAAATGGTCAGAAGTGGATGTGTAACCCACACACCTCCTGGGTGTGGTGTTCTGTCCCATCTAGTGGCACCGAGACCACTTAGAGAGAGATAAGGGAGTCTGCTCTACAGTCTTAGCTAACAGTCAGATGGCTTTTAGCTCATGCGGTAGAGGCTCATGCACTAAGATGCAGAGGCCCCAGGTTCAATCCGCCAGCTGAGGACCAGGGTCTGTTAGTGTGACATATGCATACCAGAGAGCTGTGGGAAAGGTTATGTTTCCTGAGCCAGAGTTTCTCTTGGAGTTCCTCTTGCGCACTGCTGCTCTGCACTGCCTCCAACAAGGGCAAGTACCAGTAAACAAGGGCCTGTGTTCTCCAAGGGAAGATGGACTTACATTCTGCAGCAAGGCCCCCAGATTTCTACAACTCAGATACAGCAGACTGGAAATTCAATAGCATGCACTTTTACATTTTAAAAAAATGGAGGGTTGTATTTAATTAAATACGAAAATGAGTAATACAGTCAGTACAGTAGTCCCTATAGTATATATTTTGATGTTAAATTCAACTAATTTACACTATCTCCACATTTTCAGGTTTCAGTGTGCTGCAACTAAAAGGTGTTGTACTGATAATGTATAACTGCACTGGAGAAGCTGGCAGAGAGAGAGGAAGCTAGGGGTTTGGGTAGCTGGGCAGTGGTAATCAGGGCTTTTGGTATCCAGGATATCTTGGAAGGAAACAATGTGGGATTAGCACATTATTATTTTTAGGTTGTAGTGTTAAGCTATTGGTGATTCACACTTCTCAGAATAATTGCTTTAGGCTACCTGCAGACCCAGGAAAACAACATTGCATTAGCTACATTGGGTTCAAATTTTAAAGTTTTTCTTCACAGTCATAAACACTAAAACCAGCTTTTTAAAAATGAAAATGCATGGTGGAATTTTAAAAATGCTCAGCAGTAGCTTAAGTTTGCTTCCACTAAAATCAATGGTAAAATTCCCATTGATTTCAATGAGGGCAGAGGTAGATCAATGGTGAGTGCCCTTAAAAATACCACATTCTGGAGCACAATACATGGGCTGTACTCTGCAGCAACAGCTTTATGAAACATCTGGAGCCTTGCCTAGAAGACCCAAGTGAGCCCTTAACTAACTCAGAGTCACCACCATTTTCCATTAGCTGAAGGCACCATTGATATCTCCTGTATTGAAATCAATCTTGATTTCACCTTGCTATAACCTTGTGTTTTTAAAGCAACAGATCCTGCTGATAATCAGTTCTTTGTTGTACAGGTGCATCCGTGAGTTGTGGCTCTTTTACAACAATAAAATACAAACTCAGCCACATGGCTAGCCAAGATGTGATGCCAGCCAGCCAGGAAAAAAAAAATAAAATAAAAGAGCAGTTCAAGCTAAAATTTGGTCTTTCCCAGTCATGAGTTGGCAAGGGTTCTGGATCATGAAAGAATACTACTCAGCTCCTCACAGAGGAGGATCAGTCTTGTGATGACATCTACTGGCTAACCAGAAAGGCATTAACTGAATCCTTAATGGAACTCATTTCAGTATTTTCTATTTACAAATGCGGACAGTAAAGCTGGCATGATGCACACTAACTTGGAGACTAGCAGCTGTAACATTCAGGGAAAGTAAGGCTTTCTGAGAACTCAAATTTGACATAGCACCCTTTCTTTTCCCCTCTACTGCCAATGCTCATTCTAATTACACCAGTCTCCTCCCATAATAAAAAGTTAGCAAAATAGAGGCAGGAAGTATCAGGGTACATTTGGAATGATTCAGTATTGAGAGTGGAGATTTCCCTATTCCAAGTGTTTGTAAATGTCACTAGTACTTCTGAATGAGAAATTATAACATCACCGGCAAGATGTGTGTTCTCCCTGTCAGATGACCAGGGGTTCTTTTCTTTTTTTTTTTCCCCAGAACTAGCATGAATGACAGAACCTATACCTTGCAAATCATCAGTAAGTGTATTAGTACACACATGCACAACAAAGAAAAAGAATAACCCCCAATTCACCCCCAAAACAGGCAAGGGAAAGGTGTGGGGAAGAAAAGCCCTAAGTCATGTAACTCAAATTGCATAGCTTAGATCAGAGGTCGGCAACCTATGGCATGAGTACCAAAGGTGGCACATGAGCCGATTTTGCCTGGCACGCAGCTGCCAGCCAGGGTCGTGGCCATCAGCCCCGCTCAGCCTGCTGCTGGCTGAGTGAATGGAACCCCAGGCCAGCAGGAGGCTGAGTGGGGCCGGTGGCTGGGATCCCAGACTGGCGGCAGGCACACCCCCCGGCTCCCCCCTCACCATTCTTGGATTCTGCGGCTCCTAGGAGTGTGAGCTGCTGGGGCGCGGGACCCTGAGCCTGCTGCGGGAGGGGCCGCAGCGGTGGTGGCGGTTCACCCTCCCAGGAGCTGCAGAGCCCGAGCGCGGCGAGGGAGGAGCCTCGGGGCACACAGGGACCCCCACTGCCCGCATGCATCCACTGCAGGAGCCCCCTGGAGGGGGGGACACCGGGCTGCAGCCCGGGCAGGCGGAGGCACCACTCCCACCTCACCAGGCTCGGGTGTGAGCCGCTGCCGCCGCTGCTGCCCCTTCTGCAGTCCCCACGCCCCCCCCCCCCGCTGCCTCAGCACTCTGCGGGGGAGGGGCTGTGTGCGCACCAGCCCAGCAGTGTGTTTTGCCTCCATGTGGAGCCAGCGTCTGACTGGCATGGGCATGGTAAGGGGAGTCCTCGGGGGCCAGTCAGGGAGCAGGGGGAGAGTTGGATGGGTCGGAAGTTCTAGGGGTCCTGTCAGGGGGCAGGGAGTGGTTGGATGGGGCGTGGGAGTCCCGGGGGTTCTGTCTGGGTGCGGGGGTGTGGATAAGGGTTGGGGTAGTCAGGGGACAAGTAGGGGGTAGGGTCCTAGGGGGGCTGTTAGGGTGGGGGGGTCCCAGGAGGGGGCAGTCAAGGGACAAGGAGCAGGCGGGGTTGGGGGTTCTGACAGGGGCAGTCAGGGTGGGAAGTGGGAGGGAGTGGATGGGAGTGGGGCTAGGGCAGGGCTCTCCCCTCTTTTTTGATTGTTGAAATATGGTAACCCTAGGCGATGGGGGAGCCGGGGGCGCGTGGGGGTTGGCACCTGCATACATCCACTGCAGCTTGCAGGAGCCCCGGGGGGGGCACCGGGCCGCAGCCTGGGCAGGAGGGGCAGGGGGTGTGTGGCTGCTCCCTGCTAGCGCCGCTGCTGCTTTTGCAGAGCTGCTGCCCCCCTGCACCGCACTGGCTCCTCCATGTCTGGGGCTCACTGCTGCCGCAAGCGGGATGATCTGGCTCTCCAGTGCCTCCGGAAGGCGGCTCCTCCCTGCCGAGCTGCTGCAGCGGCCCAAGCCCAGTAAAGCTAGTGAGTGGACTAGGGAGGGGGCCACCTGGATGAGGTAGGGAGGGCTCGTGGGGGGAGGGGGAGCTGTGCACCCTCCAGGGGAGTTCAGGGGGCGAGGATGGGGGAACCTGGTCTGGAGAGCAGTCCCTGGGTGTGGCTGTCCCCTGGGGTCTATAAACGCTCGTTGGGATTTGCCCCTTAATGAACCGTTGTGCAAGGGGCTGGGGGTGCAAGGTGGAAGTTTCGCCTAGGGCGCAAAATATCCTTGCACCAGCCCTGCCCCAGGGGCATGTGCACCCCAGGTTAAGAACCACTGTACTAAACTGATAAGATCTGCATTTTAATTGAATTTTAAATGAAGCTTCTTAAACATTTTAAAATATTTTACTTTACATACATAGTTTATAGACTTATAGAGAGAGACCTTCTAAAAATGTTAAAATGTATTACCAACCGACAAAACTATAAATTAGAGTGAATAAATGAAGACTTAGCACACCACTTCTGAAAGGTTGCCGACCCCTGGCTTAGATCGACTTTTCCCTGCAGTGTAGACCAGGCCTAAATGGCAATAATACTTCTTTACCCTGCCCCCCCACAAGCCACCTCTTCACTAATCTCAAGTATTAATTAGCAACATAGGGACAGTAAAGATTTATCTTGTGTCTTTAAATGTATGTATGATTTACATTTTATTAGCACTATGGATTCCTTATGTCCTCACTGCAGAATTAAGCTGAAATGCCTACACATAGGACTTGTCTACACTTGAAAGGCTACAGTAGCACCGCTGCAGTGGTGAGGCTGAGCCGCTGTAGCGCTGCAGTATAGACACTACCTACACTGATGGCAGGGGTTCTCCCATCGGCATAGGTAACTCACTTCCCCAAGAGGCGGCAGTAACTAGAAGAATTCTTCCACTTATCTAGCATTGTCTAAATGGGAACTTAGGTTGGCTTAACTATGTCATTCATGGGGGTGAATTTTTCAAATGCCTGAAAAAAGCAGTTATGCCAACCTAATTTTCTAGTGTAGACCAGGCCGAGGTTAACTCCTCTTGAATGAGAGCAGCTAAATAACAGGAGCTGCACAGAGTAAATTGTATTAACAGCACAAAGTGATTGTGTTATCAGTTGATGAATTAGGCTAACGCAAGCTGCAGTGTATGCCCACTGAGGGACCAGACAGAGCAAATTAAAAGCACAAACACACTTGAGTTAAGGGTGTGTGTGTGGGGATGGGCCTCAAGTTAGTGGCAACACTTGAGTTATAAAATGTGCGTTAACTGTGCAATGAAGACAAGCCCTATGCTTTTTTTAATTGGATAGCAGGATTTTTCCTTAGCCTCCTTATTAGCATAAGACACATGTAGATGTTTAAATTAAGATAGAGATATTATCCCTCAAAAGAAAATTGTCATATTTTCATGTGTTGGCATCCCATAAAGAATGTTTATGTGACAATATGAGAACTAAGGTTAAAGAATCAGTCCACCAATCAGTGTTTCTGCTTCTATCCACCGACCTTCTCGATTAAATGTGGGACACGTTCCTGGATATGAAAAAATATATTTGAAACTTTAAGTCACATGAGTGGGACAATTGCCAGAAGCAAACTACTACTCTGGGAGCACCCTTTACTGATCACTCTCTCTGTGCTCATTTAGTTTTATGCTTCCTTTTTCCCCTTGAGCAGAATCACTTGTTAGTCACATATCTAAAATGCACATAGTTCTCTGATGTCAGGAAATAATTTCTTAATGCATCCTGCCTTTTGGCTTTGGTAATGAATGGATAACTCCTGGGTTAAAAATTATCTTTCAAGGTTTATCTTTCAATGTTTGTTTATGCACTTTATGCCAGCAACAGAAAGTAAGAGTAAAATTAAAGAAAGATGCCACTTCTGTGCAACAGTTTATTGCATATTAAAGCTATTCCGACCACTGTGGATGTGTCAAGTGGTGTCCAAGATCAACTATTTCCCAGTATGCTAAAAAATATTCTTGGGAGGTTACACTGCTTGCTCTCACACACACACACACACACACAACATTAAAGTTATTAACAGCAGTCATTTATATTTACCGAGCTCCTGAAAAACTAAGATTTACCCCCCAAAGAGTAATTTTTGTAAATTTTGTTGTGATGTCTTACATTCAATACTCTAGGAAGATTTCCCTCCGAATTCCCGACCAGAACCAATGAAGAAAGTAATGTCACTAAATATTCCATGCCAGGTTTTACACACAGCCCAATGCCGAGAGAGTTAAGAGTAATGTTTTAGAAGTGCCATAAACAAATATATGGGGGGGGGGAATCCTGAGAGAAACAACAATATTGCATCATTAATGTACCAGATATCGTGCAGAAACAACCCACTGTATTAGACTATAACCCAATGCACTTTAGGGTACCATAGTGACTGCACCAGGCCTGTATATGCTGAGTATACCATGAGCTCAGATGCAAGCACTGTGAGTGCTCCAAACACTAGATTCTAGCTCTCAGTGGGCTCCCAAAACAGATTCCAGATAGGGAAAAGGAATCCTTTCCCTTCCTTTACTACATAGGTAAGGGGAGCCCACTTCCATTTCTGCCAGAAATAAATGGTGCAAATCCCACAGCCAGAGTTCCTTTAATGGTTCCAGTAAATGAACCAAATGACAACTCATGACTCAGCCCCCTAAGGGCAGGCCTGTAGGGGGATATGAACGGGAGTCTTTTCCAACTCAGGGCAGAATGCTCCACTGGGGATTCAATCAGGCAGATCCCCAGGCCAGAGTTTGGTTCTTTTTGTCCATCTTTTTCAGACTCGTTTGCACAGTTCTCCTGGCTGCCCCCAAAGATCTCTCATGGCTACCAATGGCCCACTGGCCAGCAACAGACAGCTTCCCAACTGTCAGTCCCAGATCCCAAACAGCCCTTTATCTGCAGCCACCTGCAGTATTAGCAACCCAGAGTGTTCAAAACTCATGAGTCAGGCCCCAAGAATCATGAGACTGGATTCAAAAGAATTAGATTTAATTTGCCTTCTGATTCCTGAGCCTTTAGGGTGCATCAGTTCATGTGTTCAAGTTTTCTGCATAACCATAAGAGCTACACACTTATGTTTATGTTGAAAACGAGAGCTAAGATACTCTCACTATCTCTTGATTCCAACCACTGGAGCTTTAAGAAAAACACCAAATATTACAAGACTCAGGAAAAAAAAATCACAAGAGTTGGCAAGGCTGCTGCTCCAGCTCCCACACAGCCTTAAGCTCCCCTTTACTTTGATAGGCAGTACTTCCCTTTCCTGTACTCAGGAGGTTATGGAACCTCTACAGGCTGGATGCTACACCGGGTACAAATGTGGTGCCCTGTAATGAGCTAGCAAGTATGTTACAATACATTGATCATTTGTAACCAATTTGGAAGTACTGCAGCGTGTACTGGTATGTCTGGACTGTTTATTAATAGGAATATAGAACTTTTTTAAAAATGGGGTAAAACTGTATAGATGGAGACTGAAAACCCTCAATCAGCATTTTCAATAAGAAGGCAACATATGATACCGCAAGTGGGCTTGGTGACAGATTAACTTCAAAAAATAATTTTTGATCCTGAATTTTCAGACAATCACTTTAGAACTGGACAGACACATTTACATGAAATCTCTGTTCCTACTGGGCTCTCCTTACTCAATCTCATGCACCCAAAAACTGTAAGAAAACATCAAATGAAGTTCCAGCAATCAAAAACTTCATCTCATATCAATATACATATGGACTGCAGATACATTATAATTATTTGTATTACAGTAGTGCCTTTGGTTCTAAGTGCTGTATATAAACACAGTAAGATATATTTCTTGCTACAAAGAAGATACAGCCCACATAAAGACAGAAAAAGTGTTGGAGAAAGGAAGTATTACTATTTCCATTTTAAAGATGAGGAACTGAAACAGAGAGATGAAATGATTTGTCCAAGATCACATATAGTGTGTGACAGAACTGAAAACTGAACCTAAATTCCAAATCACAATGTAGTGCCCTCATCACAAGGCTTAGCTTCCTCTCATGCCTCAGGCCTTCTGAAGTGAACTCAGGTTTCCAGAATATAGAGAGAGATGGGAGGACTTTTACACCTCTCTCTGTGATCCCCTTTAATGAACTTAAAAAGAAAAGAATTGAAATACCCTTTTCAATAGATGATCAGTTCCTTTGACTTCAATTGCTTATACTGGGTTAAATTAAATTATTCTTTAAAACCTCCTTAATCAGCTCATCAAAAAAAAAAATCTTTAAGAACACAGAATATATCAATGACATTTTACATGACAGTTTGTGAAAAGACCTTCTTGGTAATCTCTCTCTCACCAGATAGAAAGCTGACAGTTACGCACAAAATGTTTAAGACAAAGTACTCTCTTGAATGGGGACTGTGCTGTACCGTATACTTAGAAATCTCTATGTATAGTGCTATAGTATAATTAATCTGGAGCTCCCCTCTCAGCTTTGGTTATTTTATTTCAGTGTAAACTTTTCAAAAGCATCTAAGTGATGTAGGAACCCAAATCCCACTAAAAGTCAATGGGACTTGGACTCCTAAGCTACTTAGACACTTTCGAAAATATTACCCTCAGTCTTTATTCAGGCAAGTCTACTGTAGACTTCATGGGAGTCATTTACTTCACTGGAAGTTTATGCCTGATTAAGGACTTCAGGATTTGGCGGAACACCACACTGCAACATCAGGAATTTAATTTCTTCCTGGATCCTCTCAACGTGTGATATCTATTTCATGATAAAAATACTGCACTAAATTATCTTCTCAGTTCTGCAGGTACAACCACAGTCAATCATATGTTGTACCTGATATATCCTCCTGAGTCGATTGCTCCAAATTTTGTGTAGATAGACAATGTTTTTTTGAAAAAAACTAGTCAACCCTTTAAGATTAGATTGCAAGGGACAAATTTCCGCCAGAAACAAATTTCAAAGATTTTCTATTGCAGTCTTTTCAGCGCTGACTAGTTTTATTACTTAGTTTGCACCTAGTCCCTGCCTACCGGAAAGCTGTCACTGACTTTGAAAAAAAACAGTTGAGGGTAAAAATTGAGTAACTGTTGTAGGATTTGGGTCTCTGTAAGAAGTCACATCAACACTTACTCAGAGAAAATCAGTAGCAGTATAAACATTAACTTCTGGTTTGAAATAAATTAAACTGATCACATGATGGGCCAGACCTTTGGCCTCACTAAGGCTGCACGGCACTGCTCCAATCATAATTTTGGCTTAATCTTCCAATGGAGGATTTTTCAATTCTAGAGAAATCCCCACATAGCATCAAACAACACCAGCTCATCTGACATCCACCATCTCTGCTCCCAGCACAAGTGCTTCACCTGGGAAAGAAGTATGGCCAAAGTTACCTTGTGCACCAACATTTAATGTCTTCTGGGACAATGTCTTGGAATCACAGACTGATCTAGGCTGCTTTTTTCTATGCTGGAAACCTGCTAAATCCTCAGTCTGCTTCAGGATTGGGATCATAAAGTTAATCTCAGATGCAACACAGGATTGGGACTAATGTCTCTAAAACAGATTTAAAAGTAATCTTATTTTAAATCACCTTATCAAAAAATGCAAAAGAGTAGTATTTATTTCCAGCTGGACATCACCTTGATCAGTAGAAATAGCACCTAACATTTCAGTATGTCCCTTGTATAAAAGTCATTTTTTATTAACCCTTAAAGTATCCCATTACTACATCATTTTGAAAAATTGGAAGAGTCCCATTTATTCTTTCATACAGAATGCAAAGGCCAACATTTTATTTTGTAGTATTACAGTAAAACTGTGTTATCTGGCTCTGTACCAACTGGAAAGCTCTATAAACTGGCATTTCTATCTTCACAGAAAGTCCAGGTTATAGTACAGCTGGCGCAGGGCCAGCAGGCTCTCTACTTGGCTCCACATGGCTCCCCAGAAGCGAAGACATGTCCCTGCTGCTCATAGGCAGAGGTGTGGCAGGCGGCTCTGTGCACTGCCTCCACCTGCAGGCACCATCCCTGCAGCTCCCATTGGCCGCAGTTCCGGGCCAATGGGAGCTGCAGAGCCTGTGCTCAGCATGGGGCAGGGGCAGCACACAGAGCCCCCTGTTTAGGAGCAGCAGGGACAGGTTGCCGCTAGCAGGGAGCTGACCAAAGTGAGCACAATCTGGATCTGGCACCCCACACCCTCTCCCGTGCCCCAACCCCCTGCCCCGAGCCGCCTCCTGCACCCAAACTCCCTCCCAGATCCCAGAGTCTGCACCCCACACCCAAACTCCCTCCCAGAGCCTGAGCCCTGCACCCTCTTCCGCACCCCAACCCCAAGCCCCTACCCACACCCAAACTACCTCCCAGACCCCATGCCCTGCACTCCCTCCCGCGCCCCAACCTCCAGCCCCACACCCTCTCCCACATCCAAACTCCCTCCCTCTTAGTTAACTGACATTTTTCACTTACTGGCACCTCCCATTCCCCCAACAAGCCGGATAAAACAGCTTTTACTGTACTTGGATCACAGGTTAAAAACATTTCAACACCAAGTGCAAACAGAAACAGGAAGTTAGTCAACCCCCTGAGGACAAATGGAATTATCTACATATCTGCATCTGTCATCTAAAATGTTTTTCTGCAGAAACATCCAGAGGCTAAGTTTTGTTCATTACACAAATGGGAGACAGTAAAATGTCAGGGTAATTTGGAATCAACCCAGACATAACAAGTCTGGATAAAAGTGTTGCAACTTCTTGGTACATTACAATAACATCTTTGCACTTTTCCTTCATAGTTATAGAAACGGGATGGTAGAGTTTTGTCTTTAATTTCAGTTGGAGTCTCATTAACCCCCTCACTTGTGTAAAATGTTAATATTTAGGGTTTCTGTATCTACGGTCTATCTTCTTTGCTAACTGCTTTCTATGCTTTAAAGAGAAACACATAGTTTGAACAACATCAGTAGTTGAGTCTTAATTTGTTTAATTATGCAGCATAAACTGTAAACTCTTTGGGGCAGGAACCATCTTTTTTATTGTGTTTGTACAGCACTAAGCACAATGGTACCCTGCTGAATGACTGGGGCTACTTGACACTACCGCAGTAGCAAGAATGTAATGTTTTCCAAAGAATTTACTCAATGTAAAATATGCAAGTATTATGGAATTTCTCAATATTCTCTTATCCAAGGACTAACTGGATACTTCTCAATTTTTCACTCAAAAGATGAATATAAAATACAAAAATCAAGTCTCTTCTGAAAATGTGCTTTTCAAGTTTAAAAAAGAAAATTGTAATATGCCAGAGACTTTATCTAGGCCTTAGGTCCAAGTCTATACTACAAAGTTAGGTTGATAAGTCACCTTGCTTCTACCTATTTCTGCATGCCTCTATACTCAAATTCGTCACCAGTCAACATAAGCACCCCGTTATAACAACACAGTAAAATGCCCTCCCCAAATGTTGGGGAGTTGTGATTGACTTCCTGAGATCAATGCAGCATGAGTATAGACACTAGGTGACCTGTGCTGATCCTAACAGTCCTCCAACAGCTGTCCCACAATGCCCCATTCCCTGTGACAGTGATGGCTCTGATCACAGTTGAAAACTCTACTGCCCAGAGGTTATGGAGACTGGAAGCCACCTCACCAACCCCCTTAGAAACAACCCATGTGTACCTGAAATGCCTCTTCCTGAATGCCCAGCTTGGTGAGCATCCCCAGAAGCTCTCTCTTGTTGTGTGCAGCTGCACAACTGAACCTGCTGGCTACACACTCTAGATGTGCTCCTGCCTGGAGTAGACAGGAGGTACTGGACCTCCTGGGCCTCTGTGGAGAAGAGGCTGTGCAAGCACAGCTATGGATCAGCCACAGCATCTATGAAAAGGTTGCACGGGATGCAGGCAAAGGGGTATGACAGGGATTAGCAGCAGTGCCATGTGAAAGCAAAGGAACTGAGGTAGGCATAGCACAATGCCAGGAAAGCCAACAATCAGCCTGGTGCTCAGCCACTGACCTGTCACTTTTACAATGAGCTGAATGCCATACGTGTCATAGACCCCTCACCAGCACCCTGCAGACCACCATGGATACAGCTCAGAGGTGCCTAGGACTCCTGCTGTGAACAGTGAGAAGGGGAAGAAGAGGAGGAGGAGGGGAGAGATGTGCCAGGGGGTTCCAGCTATGCCACGAGTCAGGACCTATTCAAAACTCCACCACAGTGTAGCCGGTCCCACCAGCCCAAGCATGGACAAAAGCAATGAAATGGAACAAATCTCAGGTAAGCAAGTACATGCATTTTCCCTTACAATGTTTAACTTTAAAGATGGCATCTGGCCCATCCCCAAGTTAACAAGACACAGGTATTGACTTTTTGTTGTTTTTCTCATATGAGAAGAGGTAGTGGGACCACAAAGCTGGATTAGGCAGGAGGTGAGTTGGTGGGGAGAAAAGTCATGCAAAGCAGTTTCTTTATGCAGGTAGGGATGTGCCTTGTATCCTCCTAAGAGATCTAGACCAAAATCTTTCATGGAGATACTCTGCAGTCCTCTCCTGAAGGTTTCTAAGGATGGCAGCCTTATTTCTTCCTCCACAGCAGGGCACTCCCATGCCACTCCAGGAGGAGAGTGGCTGGATCACTACAGGAAACAGGCTAGCAGCATATGAGCCCAAGTAGCTTCAGGCTTCCAGTAGCTGTGTTCTCTGTGCCTTTGTTACCCACAGAAGTGAGATATCAGCTAAACTCACAACTGCCTGTGGAAACAAGTGCCAACTATTCAGTGCCATTGCCCTATACTTCCACCCATGGAATACGGATCAAAATTTGATTGTTTTATGCAAATTTTAATTCCCTCCTCCTTCCACTCGCATACCCATGGCGGGTGCTGGAAAGCACTGCTCCAAATCTGAAGTATAAATAAGTATGTCTTATTCAAAGTTTTTACGGGAATAAGGGAAGCAAGTTTTGGCACATACATTTCCCTTTCTGTTGTGACTGTAAATACAATGCTACATCTGTGTGTTTTTTAAAAGCAGCTACTGCCACTGCAGCCATGAAGGGTGCCCCCTGCACACCCACAGAGCAATTGATCCTGATGAGGTGGAGAAAGAAGAGGGCTGGAGAGGAGAGATCAGGGAGATCCTGCAAGCCAATCTTCATTGGAATGTGAGCAAAGGGGATGGAGAGCTGGCGTGACAGAGGCATGGAGAAAGACAGAGCAGACAGGAGAAGGCCCAGGAATCCCAGCAAGAAAAGGAGAGAAAGATGCACGAGGACATAATGGGTCTTCTCAGGCAGCAAACTCAAATGGTGCTGATGTTGACTGACCTACAGGTCCAACAGTCCAGAACTTCCCACCTATAGCAGTCATGGGAGAACTCCATGGTAGCAGTTCCCTACACCACTTCATGCCAGGGGAAAGCAAGGAAAACCACAGCTTCACATACACTGACGTGTGAGAACTATAGCTGGTGTATGTCTAGCCAAAATAGACTACATTTGTGAACTGAAACTGACAAAAATGTTTGCTGCTTTTCCAATTTTAAAATGTCATTAATTAACATTAAGAATTAGTATTGAATTGCCTTTTTTGTACATGGTTTTTCTGCACTAATTTTACTTCCCAAAAAAATTCTATTTTTTTTAACAAAATCATCTTTATCAGTTCACAATGCATTTTGAGAAATGCACAGCAGTACTAAATCACCCAGTACTCATAAGTGCACTGCACCGCAGAACTCAAAGGTTCAAGAAAATACCTTGTCTAACATTTATAAATGTGCAGCAATCACCGCATAATTCATCGCTTCAGTAAAAGTCTAATATTTATAAATGTACAGCAAGCACTACACGATTCCTAACAGCAGCCAAAGCTTCTGGGCCAGAGAACAGTCCAGCACAGAAAATTAACATGGCTGAGAACTGAAGTGCTCTTTCAAAGCCTCCCTCAACCATAAAGTTCCATACTGGACGGTTGTAATGGCCCTTGTGTCTGGCTGTTCAAAAAGTCACCAGACAGCTACTCCACTTCTTCCCCCATCCTGGTGGCAGCTTTGCTCCTTTTGCCTCACAGATATTATGCAGGACAAACAGGCAACTCTAATCATTGGGACATTTTTCTCATTGAGATATCAATCCTGTGAATAAATATCGGCAGCACTCCTTCAATCTACCAAAAGCTCTTTCAGCTGTCATTCTGCACCTGCTACGCTGGTAGCTGAATCTTTACCTGGTTCTGTCGAGGTGGCCAGCATCTTGTTTTGTGGTCCAGGGGAGCAAGGTTTAAGCTGGGTTCCCCAGAATCACTATTGGCATTTCCATATCGCCAACAGTAATCCACCAGTTGGGAAAGAACATCCCTGCATGCTGCTTTCTGAACAGTTCAGTGTCGTGTCCTTGAAGATGTAAGCAACATGCACCTTCCCTGAGCAGCCCACAGTGAGATCAGTTAAACGTCCTCAGTGATACACCAACGCTTGCTTGATCATAGCAAATAAATCCTTTCTATTGATGTACTCTGTGGCAAGATGGGCTGCTGCTAAAATAGGGGTGTGCTGTCTATCCTCCCAACCGCAGTTTAGAATCTCACTGCTGCAAATCCATCCACCATCTCCTGCACATTGTTGAGAGTCACAGTCCTGAAGAGCAGATTATTAATGGCCCTCACTGTGTATTTTCCAACTCCAAAAAGATATCCCATTGGCGCTGCTAGCTTTCAGAATTGCCACTCACTTCTCTGTCAATGCAGCTCTCCTTCTGGTGTCCCTGAGCTGGGGGGCTGGGGCAAGCTGAGCACACAGATAAAGGAATGTAGCCTTTTGCATTTGAAAGTTCTGCAAGAACTGCTCATCATTCCAAACCTACATTATGATGAGATCACATCAATCAGTGCTCATTTCTCAGGCTCCGAAGTGGCACGCCGCCATCTGCAACTGCTTTGTGACCACCACCGCCAATCTTGAATTGCTTTCATTATGTTCCTTAGCAATCTGTTCTTGAAGGAGCTGTCATGACCCCTGTTGTTGCATTACTTCCTGCACATTTGCTGGAGGATCATGCATCCTGTATTTGCAATGCTCATGAGCAGAGTGCAGAGCTGTGAGAACTCCACGTATTTGTCCGAGGTGGCAGTCACTGAAATGTACTGCACAGGTTTGTGGGATTTAAAAAAAATAAGGTGCAAAAATTACGGAATATGGATGGCATAATGCAATGGAGAAACTTGCATGCTGGGAACTTGATCCTTAGCTCCTTGAGATTCCTGGGCAACTCATTTCTATCTCACAACACGTTGCAAAAATTTCCCAAAAGGCACTGCGCCAGATGGCAGCTCATAGCACACTGGGATACCTACCCATGGTGCACTGCACTTTTCATCGAGAGAAGCACTACTGATGAATACGCACAAGACTGATGCAGTCAGGCATGCACGTGCATGAGCGATACACTAACTTCGGCATCTGTACCAAAGTTGGTAGTATAGACGTGACCTTATGCAAACAAACTCCCACTGAGGTATTTGTCTAAGAAAAGGCCTCAGCATTTGGCCCCTAATTCACTATCCATTCTGATATCCCAAAAGGGATGCTGCCCCCATGCTCTGCTGTCAACATGGATGCCATACTCTGATTTGGTCATTCAGGTGTTAGGACTCAATTTGGTATACCACTGTCAAGTCATGCCTCACCTTTTCTTTTTAATACACAAGTTTTAAAACAGAACAGTGTTACAACATACAAAGACAATGCATTAAAACATACAAAATCTCCAGACTAGGGGAAAAATACTGATTATCACTTTGTCACAAATCCACTTAATGTCCACCATAAACTAAACTTGGAAAAGGAATTTCTCTTTATCAAGGAAAAGGAAGATGAAAATTCTCCTAATAAGTCAGTTTTTAAAGATATTAAAATAATTAAGTCCACAATCTTATAATTCCAAACACCTGAACGTGCATCCCTCTGTGTGGTTAGACAAATATAGAGCGAGAAATCAAAGTTACAAAATAAATTAAATTAATGGATTTAATGCATCTAAGCCCATCCAAAGCAACATAATGCTATTATTCTGAGAAATAAAATTCTCAATAAGGTGAGAGCATGACCCATCATTTCAATAATCAAAATGTGTATCTCCTTCAAGACACACACATCCCTTTTGCCACATTCTTTAGAATCTGTATGCACACTGGGAGATACTAAAGTAATCTGAAATAGAAACCATGACATTATTGTAACACATGTAATTTCTACTTTTTCTATCATAAATATTAAAATATTTTGTATAACTCTTAAACACCTGCATTACTTCTTCACTTGTTCCTCTGTAATTTTTTTAAAAAGCAGGATAATTGTTTGAAATGCTCATCCCTCCTACCCCGCAATTTGACAAAACTATAAAATATATTTTAGAGCATTTACAGCACTATGTGAAACAAAAAGTCTTCCAGATGTTACCATAGAATATTGCTTTCATGTGGGAAATGGATTGCTCACATTTTAATATAGGTCTATTCTACTTTACTTATAAAGCTACCATATTAAAGCCAATGGCATATACTGTTCAATGAAATCACCAACAAATTAAATACAACAAAAATATAGAGATCTGTTAAATTTTGTAGATATGGCTAATTAAACTTCCGATTCATTCATACAGGTTAAAAATCAAGGAATAAGTTGTGAGTCAAATCCACAAAACTGCAAAAACTGCATAAAACAATCTTCTCACAGTTCATTTTGGGAATGAATCATATTTTACGCCTTTGTTTCATATATTTACTTTTTAAATTGAGGAATTATTTTGATGGTCCCTAATTTCAAAATTAATAAATGTAACAGATTTGCACTTTTCTAGTTTGCCTGCCATCGCCATGAGTTTCATAATTCTACCAGCTGCTCTGCATAGGAATATGGAGCAATAAATTGCATTAAATGTCTATGCTCAAACCTACTACATGTCAGATATAAAGAGGAAGAAAAAAAGATAGCCTCCAGGTGTTTCACCAAGAACCAGGTATTAAATGGTAATAAATCCTGACAACTCGTGCAGCAGCCTTTAGTGTGAATTTTCCCCCCACATTACAAGGTTTATTCACTACATAAAGCTAGCGGTTATTGGGTGACTGCTCCAGTTTATGTTAAGTATGGAAGCCAGCTGGTAGTCTAAACTCAGATGGATATGATTCAAAGTAGCCTGGGAATGCCTCTTGCTTCATAGCAGGTGAAAATGTGTGAACTGTTTATATACTTAATGCTTTAAGATTATCGTTCCTGGGAGGCTGAATAAAATGTCATTATTACTGTAAAATGAAAGTACTGGTATATCTGGACTGATATATCATAGCATGTTCCCCACTGTTAGGAATTCATAGGTTTAAAGAAGACATTTTTGTACATTAAAGACCATTTTCTTATTGAAATGTATAAAAAAAAGCTAATGTCCAATCCATATAATGTTAAATACTGACCACTTACTATTCAACAACATGAAGCTTTTCGGTTTTGATATAATGACTAGCATAATCCAAGAAGGAAAAAAAGTAACATTTTCAAGGGTTTATGTGTAAATGTCATTGTCAGTATTATAGCAGCATTAAAGTCCCAACAAAAACTGGGGTCCCATTGTGCTAAGGTGTTTACACCTGCATAGTAGGAGACAATCTCTTCCCCAAGGACATTACGTTTAAATAGACTAACAAATGGCGGGAGAAAGGATTACCTCCATTTTACAGATGTGGAATTAAGGCACTGAGATAAGCGACCTGCCCAATAATAACACCATCTGGCTCTTACATAGTGGTTTTCACATAGATCTCAAGGTCCTTTATAGGGCCGTTAGCATTGTCCCCATTTTACAGATGCCCAGGTCACACAGGGAGCCTGTGACACATCTAGGGATAGCATCCAGATCTCACACATCCCAGTTCAATAATTTCACCACAAGACCATCCTTCTTCCACTTAGAAAGACAAAAAAAAAATCAGGAAGGTAGATTTTCCCAGTCATAATGGTTTGCTTTACCTAAGAAATGGCAACATTCAGTTTCACTAAAATCGTTTCTGCTTCCTTAATTTCAGTGCCACTAACTGGATTTTGTGCATCAACCACATGTACATATATACATACAGACATGTTATTAGGGACAGTCTGTATTCATACCAGACAGAAAAAAGGACCTAAATGTTTATAAAGAAACACATAAAGTCTTTTGGCTTACAATACTGTAAACTTCAGTGCTCGACTCCCTGTTTTCTATAATCACTTGGTATCTTAAAGGATTATATGTATCAGATAAAATTCCCTTGCATTTTTTAGCATTTTCTTTTATCTGCAACATAACTGTCTTAGTACTTTGCTCCACTGACAATTATCTCTGTATTTTTTTTCAAACTTTTAGATGAAGGGAATGACGGATGTACTTGAAAGTGCTTTATCATATTTATAGTCAAGGCAAAGAAAACACAATTTCACTTCCATGATGTCTACCAGCTCACTAAATTAAGCCTGCTTTAATCAAATACTGTGTATGTCTGAGCTGTTATTCTTTTTAAAGAAATAAGCTGGAACGGTGATAGCCCCTAGTTCACGAAGTGGGTAAAACACAAAACTTTAACCTTAGCTTTAAGAACATTACACCCATTGACTGCATAGTGAAGTTTTCTTGATTTATATTGATATAAACTGAAACCAGACAGCACAGTCTGGCCTTTCCTAATTAGGATTTTATAAATGCCCAATCACTATGGTAGATGGTATTCTGGACAACACATTAGGCTAATTGTCTGGCCTTCAGCCATGGTGCCTTAAACCAAACGGAGGGTACATTTGATACTTTCTGCAACTCAGAATGTAACAATAAAAACGTAATGAAAGTCTTTAAATAGGTTGAATGAGTTTTTCAAGTTGGAGAAGAAACATGGCAGTCCATGAAAAACACTGGTCTCTGGGTAAAAAGGATTCTACCAGTCAAATGTCACAGTTAAATGTTTCTGCCTGATTAGTCCCATTTCAACTGATTATTAAACTAAATATTGATAATGTTCAGTTAGTTTAGTATATTCCTCTTTTTGGATTGGACTCCAATTATTTGACCCAGCTCTTATTTACATCAGTACTATTCCATTAACTTCAGTGGAGGGTGCAAGAAACATGATGGACAAATACGGGATTCCAATCTACCAGGGAAATTTCTTCCTAACCTCCACCAGTCAGTGGTTGGGTTAGGCCAGGATGCATGGAGGGTTTAAAAAAAAATTAAAGAAAAAGAAAAAAAAAAGACTTACTCTAGCTCATGTAATTTTGGACATTTCCATGTCCCATATCAATGTTAATCTTTGTTAACTCATTAAGTTCAACAAGTTTTTTATGTGATGGGTAAAGTAGTATTTCCTTCTGCATTTTTGAATTGGTTGCCTTTCAACTTCAATGGCTGCCCCTGTATTCTTCCATTATTAGAAATGGTACACAGGAGCACCCAGTTTTTCTCTTCTACACTCTTCACTATTTTGCCTATCTATCATGTCCTCTTCTGTTTGTCTCCTCCATAAATTAAACAGTCTTATTTTTTACATCTTTCTTCATAAAAACAGACTTTCCATATTTCTAATTATTCTGTCACTCATCTTTGGACCCCCTGCTTTTTCTTCTATATCTCAGAAAAAGAGTGACCATCAGTGAACAGAATATTCCAAGTGAGAGCATGCTATCAGTTTAAATATTTTCAGAATTATTTTCAAACCCATTCCTTATGTACCCTAATATATCATGGCAGCACACTGAATAGATGTTTTAAACAAACTGTCCACAATGATGCCCAGCTTTTTTTTTCTTGAGTGTTTAAGGTTACAACTCAGCAATGTGTATTAGTTCACATTCTTTCTAATGTTCACTAGCTGGATTTTATCAACAGTGAATTAATCTGCTATTGTTTTGTCCATTCATCTACTTTTGTTTGGCTCATCAGAAGTTCCTGGTGGTTTTCACTGGTCTTGACTACACTAAATGTTTCCAGTTCCACTTTTTCCAGATTATTACTGAATATATTAAATATGACCATTCTCACAAACATTAGCCCTTTGACAAGATGCAAACTGACCATTTATTCCTATTCTTTCTTTACTGCATCTTAATCAGTTTGTAATGCATGACAGAATTTTACCTCTCGCCCTATGATTATTTAGTTTCCTTACAGCCACTTGAGAAAGACTTTGTCAAAGACTTTTGGAAGTCTAAAGTGAGTATGTCAAAAAGACGGTTACTCACCTTTGTAACTGTTGTTCTTCGAGATGTGTTGCTCATATCCATTCCAGTTAGATGTGTGCACGCCGCGTGCACGTTCTTTGGAGAAACTTTTACCCTAGCAACTCTCAGCGGGTCGGCTGGGCACCCCCTGGAGTGGCGCCGCTATGGCGCCTAATATATACCCCGGCTGACCCGGCCACCCTTCAGTTCCTTCTTGCCAGCTACTCCGACAGTGGGGAAGGAGGGTGGGTTTGGAATGGATATGAGCAACACATCTCGAAGAACAACAGTTATAAAGGTGAGTAACCGTCTTTTCTTCTTCGAGTGATTGCTCATATGCATTCCAGTTAGGTGATTCCCAAGCCTTACCTAGGCAGGGGGGTCGGAGTGAGACGTGGCAGTATGCAGAACTGCTGCGCCAAAGGCTGCAGCATCTCTAGATTGCTGGACCAGCACGTAGTGCGAGGTGAAGGAGTGGACCGATGACCAGGTCACTGCACGGCATATCTCCTGGATAGGCACGCGTGGCAGGAAGGCAGCTGATAACGCTTGAGCTCTAGTAGAGTGCGCTGTAAGGTGGCCCGAAGGGACATGAGCTAGGTCATAGCATGTGCGAATGCATGCAGTCACCCAAGAGGAGATCCTCTGGGAAGAGACTGGCAGGCCTTTCATCCATTCCGCGACCGCCACAAACAGTTGGGGAGACTTTCGGAACGGCTTTGTATGCTCAATGTAGAAGGCGAGTGCCCTGCGTACATCTAAGGAGTGTAGCTGCTGTTCCCGCCGAGAAGAGTGGGGCTTTGGAAAGAAGACCGGGAGGAAGATGTCCTGGTTGGTGTGGAAGGCAGACACAACCTTAGGGAGGAACGCCGGATGAGGGCGCAGCTGTACCTTGTCTTTATGGAAAACAGTGTATGGGGGGTCCACCGTGAGAGCTCTCAGCTCGGAGACCCGCCTGACTGATGTAATGGCCACCAGGAACACTGTTTTCCACGATAGGTACAGGAGCGAGCAAGTCGCTAGCGGCTCAAATGGCGGGAGCATGAGCCTGGTTAGGATCAAGTTAAGATCCCAGGTAGGGGCAGGGCAACGTACAGGGGGATAGAGACGCTCTAGGCCCTTAATGAACCGAGAGACCAAGGGGTGGGACAACACGGAGTGGCTGCCCTCGCCTGGCCGGAAAGTGGATATGGCCGCTAAGAGCACCTTCAGAGAGGATGTCGCCAGGCCCTGCTGCTTAAGGTACCAGAGGTAGTCTAGGACCGTGGGGATCGAGGCATCCGAAGGAGTAACGCCCTGAGTTGCGCACCAGCAAGAGAAGCGTTTCCACTTTGCCAAGTACATGAAGTGGGTGGAAGGCTTCCTGCTGCTGAGGAGAACATGCTGAACCAGCGCGGAACAGCTCAACTCTGCCGCGTTTAGCCACGCAGGAGCCACGCCGTGAGGTGGAGAGCTCGCAGGTCTGGGTGACTAAGCCTGCCGTGGTCTTGTGTGATCAGGTCCGGGAGGAGAGGGAGGGGAACTGGGGTGTCTACGGACAGATCTAGCAGGGTGGTGAACCAGTGTTGTCTGGGCCACGCAGGTGCGATCAGGATCAGATGCGCTTTGTCCCTGTGAACCAGGGGAAACGGAGGGAAGGCATACAACAGGTGGTGCCTCCACGACAGGAGGAATGTGTCCGTGATCGACCCTGGGGGAGAGACCCTGAAAAGAGCAGAACTCCTGGCACTTCCTGTTCGAGCGGGAGGCAAACAGGTCTATGCGGGGAAATCCCCACCTCCGGAAGAGTGAATGGATGACGTCTGGTCTTATTGACCACTCGTGACATAGAAAGGACCAGCTGAGCCGATCCGCCAAAGTGTTCCGGACCCCCGGAAGAAAGGACGCCACTAGATCTATCGACTGGGCTATATAGAAGTCCCAGAGTCGAATGGCCTCCTGACACAGGGGAGACGAGCGGGTCCCTCCTTGTTTGTTGATGTAGTACACCGAAAAACAACGGCCGTGCAGATGTTGTTGAAATGCCTGGCAGGCAAGGCGGATTGCCCTCAACTCGTTGACGTTTATATGGAGTGTCAGCTCCTGGGACGACCAAAGGCCCTGGGTACGCAGGTGACCTAGGTGGGCCCCCCAACCGAGGGATGACGCATCCGATGTTAAGGTAATCGACGGCGGCTGTGGATGGAACGGCATCCCTGCGCATACCAGGGATGGAGTTAGCCACTAATCGAGGGAGTGGAGGGGGCTGGGGGGAACTGTCACCAGGACGTCTATAGGGTCCCTGCCCGGGCGGAAGACCGAATGGAGCCACGTTTGGAAGGGTCTCATGCGGAGCCTGACATACTTTGTCACATAAGTACATGCGGTCATATGCCCCAGGAATCCGAGACAGGTGCGAGCTGAGGTGATCGGGGAGGCCTGTAAGCTTCGTATGATCAATACGATCGCTTGGAAGTGGAGCTGAGGCAAGTAGCCCCTGGCTTGAGTGGAGTCCAGCGTTGCCCCTATGAAGTCCAGCCTCTGCGTGGGGACCAGGGTGGACTTCTCGGCGTTGAGGAGTAGTCCCAACTGGGAGAATAGGTCCGTAACTACATTGACGTGCTGCCGTACCTGAGACTGAGAGGACCCCTTGAGGAGCCAGTCATCCAGGTAAGGGAACACATGTATCTGTTGCCGGCGGAGGTGGGCGGCAACAACGGCCATGCACTTCGTAAACACCCTCGGGGCCATGGAGAGGCCGAAGGGGAGGACTGTGAATTGGAAGTGCTGGTGGTTGGCCATAAAGCGAAGGTACTTCCTGTGCGGTGGAAAGATGGCAATATGGAAGTACGCATCCTTCATGTCAAGGGCAGCATACCAGTCTCCAGGATCCAGTGATGGGATAATCGTTCCCAGGGAGACCATGCGGAACTTCACCTTGAGCATCCATTTGTTGAGTCCGCGCAGGTCTAGGATAGTTCTGAGGCCTCCCTTGGACTTGGGGATCAGAAAATATCGGGAATAAAATCCGCTTCCTCTCTCGTCTAAAGGTACCTCCTCTATAGCTCCTGCAGCGAGGAGAGATTGGACCTCCTGTAGGAGGGCTTACTCATGAGAGGGGTCCCTGAAGAGGGACCGGGAAGGGAGGCGGCAGGGTGGTGATGAAGCAAATTGGAGGTGGTATCCTTGCTTCACTGTGCGCAGAACCCAAAGGTCTGATGTTAATTGGGACCACGCCGGGAGGAAGTAGGAGAGGCGGTTGGAGAAGGAAGGGAGAGGATCCTGTCCTGAGGCTGGTACGCTGTCCCCAGGCGCACCTTCAAAAGTTGGACTTGGGGCCCGGTGGTGCCTTAGAGGGTCCCTGGTTTTGGCCGCCTTGGGAACCGGATTGGCGTCTGCGGTCTCCCCGCCCGCGCCTTCTATTGAGGTCCTGCCTCTGGCGAGGTGGAAAATACGAGCGGTGAGTTTGGGGCCTGAAGGGCCTACGCTGGGTTACGGGGGTATGCATCCGCAGCGAGCACATGATGACTCTGTTATCCTTCAGGCTCTGCGGCCTGGGATCGGTCTTCTCCGAGAACAAACCCTTGCCATCAAAGGCTAAGTCCTGCATGGTGTACTGCAGTTCTGGAGGTAGGTTAGAGACCTGGAGCCAGGAGATGCGCCTCATGGTAATCCCCGAGGCCAAGGTTCTGGCTGCTGAGTCGGCCACGTCCAGGGAGGCCTGGAGAGAGGTCCTGGTCACTTTCTTGCCCTCCTCCAGGAACGGATTGAACTCCTGGCGTGAGTCCGGGGGTAGCAGCTCGGAGAACCTACCCACTTCAGCCCAAGTGTTATAGTTATATCGGCTCAGTAGAGCCTGTTGGTTGGCCACACGGAGCTGTAGGGCCCCTGCTGAGTACACCTTACGACCCAGGAGATCCATCCGTCTGGCCTCTTTGGATTTCGGGGCCGGTGCCTGCTGGCCATGTCGTTCCCTTTCGTTGACCGACTAGACAACTAAGGAGGAGGGAGGAGGATGGACGTACAAGTACTCGTACCCCCGAGAGGGTACCATGTACTTTCTCTCAACTCCTCTTGCCTTCGGTGGTATGGAGGCTGGGGACTGCCAGAGGGTGTCGGCAGTGGCCTGGATGGTCTTAATGAATGGCAGCGCGACCCGGGTTGGAGCATCAGCAGTGAGGATGCTCACCATGGGGTCCTCGACTTCCGGGACCTCCCCCACTGGGAGGTTGATGTTGAGTGCCACTCTGCGCAGGAGGTCCTGATGGGCCCTGAGGTCTATCGGCGGGGGCCCTGATGATAAGGTCCCTGCCACAGCCTCATCTGGTGAGGAAGAGGAGGATACCCCGGGAATGAGGGGGTCTTGGACGGCCTCCTGCTCCTGGAACGGTTCCCGCTCCAGTTGCCCCGGGGAGTCCGGAGGATGTGTGACGTGCTCTTTCGACTCAACCGCGGGGGGGCGGGAAATGGTGGCCTCTGGTGCCCGATGTTCTGAGGCAGCAGAGCGAGTCTGGACCAGAGGAGCACCCTGGGCTTGGTGGTACACCCAGGGTGTCCAGAAGGACCACTGCTGAGGTCCTATGTCCTGCGGCAGAGAGTCCTGGAACACCCCCACCGGCACTTCTGTATCCCGGTCCCAGTCGTAGTAGCTGTCCACCTGGGAGGATGCGGACGTGTGTCTGGACGGCCAAGGTGGAGCAGAAAAACCTGGAGCCGAAGTCCCGACCGATCTTGCACCTCTTGATCGTGGGGACCGGTGCCGGTACTCATAGCGGTACCGAGAGCGAGACCAGGACCTGCGACCGGCCCGGTGCCGGGAGGTCGACCGGGATCTTGAGTCTCTACGCCCTGATCTGCTCCGGGAGGTACGGTGCCTGGTACGGTGCCGGGAGCTGGAGCGGTACCACGAGTAGCGTGTTGGTGACCGCGAGACTGACCAGTGCCGAGAGCCCGACCGTTGCCAAGAGTCCAACCGGCGCCATGGCGAGGACCGGTGCCGAGAGCGACGTCGAGATCAGGAGCGATGTCTCGACTCAGAGCGGCGGCGGGACCGTGATCTTGATCGGTGCCGGTCTGCTATGCTGACAGACGGTGGTCTGGTCAGGGTCGGCTTGCCCAGGGACTGCAATACCCGCACCGGCGGTGCCGGGGGTAGGGGCGGTGCCACTTCAGTGATGGCAATCAAGTCCCTCGCCGTGGAGACCTCCGGAGTCAATGGTAAGGTGAGCTCTACCACGGCCGGTGCCGGGGAGCTGTCGGGTGCCGGACTCAACTGCCCTAGTGGAGCTGGAGTCGACGGCACCGGTTTTGGCTGTGCCGTGGCAGTTATTGGTGCCGGGCGGTCAGCCTTAGGTGCAGTCTCTGACTGCAACATTAGCGTTGTCGTCTGACCCTTCGCCGTCTTCGACCTCGGGGAGAGGGAGCGGCGTGGGGTCGATTTCGGTGCTGGCGGTGGTCGGTGCCGGGAATCCTTAGGCGTACCGGCGACACCCGGTGCCGTAGGGGTGCCTTTGCTCACCGACTGGCTCGTGCTCAGTGCCGAGGGCGACGGTGTCAGGGCCGCTTCCATCAGGAGCTGCTTCAATCTAATGTCCCGCTCCTTTTTTGTCCTTGGCTTAAAAGCCTTGCAAATTGGGCACTTAGCCGATAAGTGCGATTCCCCTAGACACTTCAAACAGGAGTCGTGGGCATCTCCTGTCGGCATCGGCCTATGACAGGCCGAACACTGCTTGAAACCCGGTGAGCCAGGCATGAGCTCTGGCATCGGGTGCGGGGAAGGGGCTATCCCCCGAACCCCGCAACACTTACTAATTAACAACTATAACTATGAATTACAACTAACTCTAATGAACTATATATATATACAATAACAGTAAACTATACTACGAATATAACTAGAAGAGACTACGAGTAGCTAGAGAAGGTGGAGGTCAGCTAAGCCGCACTCCACTGTTCCAACGACCGACACGGGCGGTAAGAAGGAACTGAAGGGTGGCCGGGTTGGCCGGGGTATATATTAGGCACCATAGCGGCACCACTCCAGGGGGCGCCCAGCCGACCCGCCGAGTGTTGCTAGGGTAAAAGTTTCTCCAACGAACGTGCACGCAGCGCGCACACACCTAACTGGAATGCATATGAGCAATCACTCGAAGAAGAACAGTTCTTTATCCACCAGATTCTATTATATGCTAAAATAATTCTAGTAGATTAGCGAGGCTTTGCTGGCATGTTTATTTCATATCATACGCATGTAGGTGTTTTAACATTCTAATTTAAATTATAGTTTCAACCTGGTCCCTGGTACTACAGTCACCTTATTGGCCTATGTATCTCAGAAACACCAGTAGTGCCTTTCCCTCCCTACTCCCAAAACAGATACAATATTTACCACCCTCCAGTCCTCTGTTATAGTAGCTGATTTTAATGAGGGCATAGCTTTGTGAGATGCTCAGACACTTGATTTTAAGTTCCTCTTGAACATATATCATCCAGTCCTAGTGAATTGGTGCTTTTCACATTATCAATTTGTTCCAGGACTTCCTCTTTGGATACATCAGTCTTTGATAGTACAACATATTTATTCCTAAAATAAGTGAATTAATTATGAGTCACCTAAACTATATTTCCTTTAATGTATTTTAAATCTGTTGTATTTTAGGTCCTCTTTAAACTTTCAGTTAAATGCTGATATAGGCTGAGAAACTCTCATGACCAATATGCAGATTTTCAAAAAGCTTAAGTACATAATTGTGCATACAAAATGTACACCTAACTTGTGTCTGCAATTAGCATGACTGCACTTTGAGCTGGGTAAATTCCTGTTCAAATAAGCAGGCTATCCCTAAAGTGCATAAATGGTTTCCAGACAGAGCCTGTATAACGTATCATATCTCTGTTATGAAAGAACCTTAGGGTGAGAAAAGGATAGGGACATTAATTCATTTCTTTCATAAAGGGGAAAAAAAGTCCTTTGGGACTAGAGTTCTAAATCAGTCATTTCAAGACAAGACTACACATACTGATGAACTGAACTAGGAGATGATCAGATCCATTGCAGAAATTACTGTTATGCTGGAATAGACAGCACGAACTAGAATTATACAAGGTCATTTATATATAGCCCCAGACTACAGAATTACATTTCCCAAGGTCACTGGTGCATTGGCAGATCCTAAAACATTGGACATTGTCTGTAGACAAGAGAAGTAGATAAGATCACAAACACTGTATGCTAGCTAGGATACTAACAAAAATGATAAAGCCAAATGATTGATACTAAACTGAACAGGTACTATACAACAAAATGCATGAATTTCCCTTCAAGAAAATATTTGGTGCAGGAAAACTAGTAACGGGATATTTATCAAGCATACTGGAAACTTCCATTGATTTGAACTGGTACTTCAAATATTTAAATTTAGAAGACTGATATCATATGTACTGATTAATTGGACAAAAATGGTAATAAAAAGAAGTTTGTCCTACTATGGTATTTGTAGTCTGAAATGAAATTTTAGAAAGGTTCATGAACTATTATTTGGAATAACCAACTCTCTCTAATAAAATTGATAATACCGTATTGTTAGTCTGCTTCAAAGATATTAAAGCAAAACAACATTTTTTGTTACATCTTAATTAAAGAGAAGCCAGAACTCACACAAAGTTATTGCCATGGCTTTCACTTTGTTTACCAATTCCAATTTTAAAATGTCCTTATATGGAAATAAACTGCAAGCCCTGCTAGTTTAGCAAAATCCTATTAACAGAGCACAGTCACTTAACACAGCCCTGAGTGGAGGATGGTGCTGAGCTGCACTGCCCAAAGTGATTCACAGAGGAATAGTGCTTTAGGGGAGGGGAAGAAGACAGGTGTTTTTCACTCTGACAGGGAATCTCAGTCCTTGGTAGAGTAGATTGTGGAGTAAATATCTTAAGCTTTTTTAGTGGAACTTGCAGTTAAACAACATTTCATGTTGAAGAAAAGGCTGCTAAAATGAAGGCACAAGTGTACTGATAGATACTGCTTTGCACTGAAACCCACCCCAAATATTTCATTCTACTCTTAACCTCCAAGCCCTCATTTATCAACGTCTTGATGATCTCTTAGCAATTTTACAGTGGAGAGGTAGGTTGGGCCGGAGAGCTTATGATATTAACAACAGTGAAAGCTAGAAGTTGTTCGAAAAGTATTACTTAAATGTCAAACGACAGCGCCACCCACCCAGCCCTTCCCCAGGTTTTCCAAGAAATTTGTACTGAAACTTTGACTCTACGGTGTAAAGGATAAATGTACTTCATACACTTAAGAACACTCTGCTGCCTAAAACAGAATGTTATGTCTCCTACCCATTTAGGTGACTAATTGGATGAACAATATCTATAAACAAAGTTCAAGGAAAGAATTGTTTATGCAAAGCAGAGCACTGAAAGAAATACTTGCCTTTCTTCAGGTAGAATGCTAGTTCAGGCATGACAAGAATTCAGAGTTCAAGACATCATTGTGAGCCACATTACCTACTAAATTAAACTCAGTTGAATACAAAAAAGAGCAGGAGTAGAGCAGAAAAGAAAGATGATCTATTTGAAAATGTACTAGCCACACAAAGTCAAGGACCCTGGTAGCTCAGGGAATTCTTAGTGGGCTACAAAGCCTTTTGCCTTCAGGTCACAGGTTCAAATCCAGATCAATCAAACAATAAACTAGAATGAAACTTATTGTCCTCACCCAACTGGTGGGCCACATGAGATGAGTTGGTGGTCTTGGTGTCTGGTCATAGCAGGAAACTGTCTATAGCAGAGGTAGGCAATCTATGGCATGCATGCCAAAGGCGGCACGCGAGCTGATTTTCAGTGGCACTCACACTGCCTGGCTCCTGGCCACCAGTCCGGGGAGCTCTGCATTTTAATTTTAATTTTAAATGAAGCTTCTTAAACATTTTAAAAACCTTATTTACTTTACATACAACAATAGGTTAGTTATATAACATAGACTTATAGAAAGAGACCTTCTAAAAACGTTAAAATGTATTACTGGCAAGCGAAACCTTAAATTAGAGTGAATAAATGAAGATTCAGCACACCACTTCTGAAAGGTTGCCGACCCCTGGTCTATAGCATTGCATTGGTGTTAAGGGATGCCATGGCTAGCAGCGAATGTGGATAAAATTATTACAGCCTTGTCATTTGAGGTGTTCTGTCCAGAAGAATGGTTTGAAGCATATTGGTGGGACAGTGTACAGAAGCTGCCACATTGGCTACTAGGTACACAACAGGAAAGTCACTTGTGTAGGAGAGATATAAAAGGTTTAAAGACATGGAACTAAATCCTGCTCTCCTTGCTACCATCGTAAATCTAGATGACTTCCATTTATTCTAGATTTACCCTGCTGTAACTGAGCATGGCAGAATTTGGCCCATGAAAGTCTTAAGAACACTGCACCTGTGTTTCAAAATGTAAAATTATTTGGAAAACGAAGGCATATGGGTTAGGTCTGTTATACATCAGAGGTAAAATGTGTTCATGCAATAAATTTGGCATCTTTTAGACAACTTTCATATTTATTTGTTAATTACGTTTGCCCTTGAAATTTAGCAGGAAAAGGTCGATTTTATTTTCTTAAAATATTGCATACTTTTAAAAATAAATAATTCAGTGGAAAAAAGTTAAGAATGTTCAGATTACAATTCCACCTCATGAGCTTGTATGGGAAAAAACATTAGCGTATCATATTTTAGAAATAACATTCAATCATTTAATTAGAGACTCTATCAAAAGTCATAGAGAGACAGAGTTAACACTGCACATACAGCGCCTGCCACAATGTGGTCCTGGCCTATGAAAAGAGTCTCTACGTATTTCATAATATGCCTAAATAACAACAATAATCAACCTTAACACTGGTATTTCCTGACTTTTGAATTCTTAGCCACGTGACCCTAAGATTCTCATTATACAGTAGAACCTCAGAGTTACAAACATCTGGGAAATGGAGGTTGTTTGTAACTCTGAAATGTTTGTAACTCTGAACAAAACATTATGGTTGTCCTTTCAAAAATTTACAACTGAACACTGATTTAATACAGCTTTGAAACTTTACTACGCAGAAAAAAAATGCTGCTTCACCTCCTCCCTTTTTTTTAGTAGTTTATGTTTAACACAGTACTGTATTTGCCTTTTTTTTTTTTTGGTAGTCTCTGATGTGGCCTGATTGTGTACTTCCAGTTCCAAATAAGGTGTGTGGTTGACTGGTCAGTTCGTAACTCTGAGGTTCTACTGTACTTTTGTGAAAGAATTTTCTGGGTTTGTTAAAAAAGAACAAAAAAACCTTGTAATATCAGCACTATTTTTTCAGACTGTACAAGAGTGCTTTGGCTTGCACAAGTTGTGTACTTTGGACCCCGTCCTTCTTCACTGAAACAATTGAGAATTTTGCCATTGACTTCAACTGAATGTACAATCAGGCCTATTAGGCAAAGGTTTCTACAGAACCTTGCCTCACTGATGAGATGGTTAATATATTTTACAACCAGAAGGGACCTTTAGATCATTTAGTCTGACTTTCATCCTCACTGCTAAAACATGCACATTATTTCTCATTTGAATGTCTAGTTTTAACTGCCAGCTCTATTTTTTTGTTATGCTTTTCTCCACTAGATTAAAGAGCCCTCAAGTATCTAGTATTTTGTCCTATGAAGATATTAATACACGGTAATCAAGTCACCTCTCAATCTTCTGAAACTGAACAAACTGAGCTCTTTAGATCACTCACATTAGGAGATTTTCTCCAGCCATCAAATCATTTTGTGGTTCTTCTCTGCACTCTTTCTAATTTTTCAACCTCCTTTAAAACATAAACTGGATGCAGACCATATTAGTATCTATCTCCCCAATGCCACATACAGAGCTGCTCCTACTCACTACTCCCCTGTTTATATATGCAGGGATCATATTGGACCATTGTCTCAGCATTGCACTAGGAGCTCATGTTCCATTGCTTGTCCACTATGACCTCTAAATCCTTTGCAGAGTCACTTCTTTCCAGGCTACCCCCATTCCCATTTTGTAGGTTGATTTCTTTCTTCCTAGCTATTCAATCTTACATTTGGCTGTATTAAAATGCATTTTGTTTGAATGGGCCAGTTTACCAAGCAATCCCAACCTCTGTGTATGATTGCCCTGTCCTCATCATCATTATTTACCATTCTACCAAAGTGATATCAGCAATCATATTACATTTACCAATTGTTGATGAAAATATTGAATATTGTCAGGCCTAGAACCTATCCCTGAGGAAATTCACTTGAAATAACTCCACATTCACTGATGATTCCCTTCATCAACTTCATTTGAAATCTGTCATTTAGGCACTCTTAATCCATTTAACATGTGCTTTGTTGTTGTATAGTGCTAGTTTTTTTAAATCAGAATAGCATTCAGTTCTAAGTCAAACACTTTACAAAAGTCTACATATATTACATCTACACAGTAAATTACTACCTTTTTCAACCAACTTGTAATCTCCTCAAAGAATGAAATCAGGTTTGTTTGACAAGACGTATTTTCCATAAAACTAAACTTACTCTGGTCATTCATCAAATGAAAACCAAAACTAAGTAGAGGCAATACCATGGGAAAGAGTGCTTAAAAGTCTCCCTTAAGTCAAAATGAACACACCCATGTTAGTGTACCTAAAGTGTGTTAAAAGAATGTTATTTAGGTTGCAAAATCAAGCATTCAAAAGTTATGAAATGCCAGATTTATTGTTGCCCATTCAGTTTTATTTGTGCCCCCTTGTGGATCTACCCTGGGCATTGAATGAAGCCAATATTTTATAGAAAAACCGCATTCAATTAAGCTTGGCAGAATTTTTTTTTTTTTTATAATTTTGACAGATAATATCAAGGTTTATTTTTAAGCATCTTTTTTGATTTTTATAAATTTAAATTTTCACAGTTGCGGTAATTTATGGAGGGGTCAGACAAAAACTGTTTAGTGAGAGTAGATGTTGCGATTCAAAAATTTTAAGCTTTACAACCTTTAAAACACAAAAGGACAACTTCACTAATCAAAATATACAGTCAATATCCTTAAATCAAACTGTGATAAGTTCTCAAGCAGCATTTTCCTTATGCAACCTATCTGCACATTTCGATTATCATCTATAGAAATATTTTTCAACAGCTTGTATGTGAGTGATGAAATTGATGTTTACTGATATTTACCAATAAAAATCTAATCCTTCCAAGCCTACATGTAATCATGTTAGTAAAATACCGTCTCATCAAGCATACGCAGAAAGGATCTGAATGAATAAATGTTTACAGGATCAAGTCCTTATAGATAGATCCAGTCCTGCCTCAAAGAGTTTACACATAAATAGGATCGCCAAATAAAATAAATCAAAATTCTAATAAAAATACTGTAAATATTCCCAGGCAGGGCTGTCTTTAGGATTTATGGTGCCCTAGGCGGGATTATTAAGCTGGTGCCCCTGTGCCTGTCTTGCTCTTAGCAACACAAACATAAGCTTACACTACTGGAAAACTTGCCACATGCATGTTATTAAAACCAGTTTAACTTACTGAAGCACACTGTAATGCTGATGGACTAGCACTAAATAGGTAGCACTATAGAAAAAATTCTGATTTGACAGAATGATGCAAATAATATCATTTTTGTAATTTGTCAACATTTTATTGGAAATTTATATGAAGAGGTATTGAAACAAGGATTTGTTTTTAATTAAAAGCAATCTTTCTGGCTTGTTTGGCTGCAAAATCAGTAGTAATGTAATTGTATGACAAAGACAAAGTGATGTCTTGTTTGATTGCAAGAATAGCAAGACCAATCAAGTGTTCCTGACTCCTTGTAGAGCGGAGATAGTTTTTAATGAGCTTTAGTTTTGAAAAACTCCGTTCTCCTGATGCTACTGTTACAGAAATTGTCAGTAGAATACGAGTGGCAATGTACACATTAGGATATATGTCAACAAGTTTGCTGGTATGAGTAAACTGTACAATGTCCATCATTGATTTTGCATGTGGCACTATTGATGACAGTGTACTCAATTCTTCATACAGTTCAAGTCCATTTAAATCAAAATGATCACCATGTTTCAGGAGGCTCTCTAGATCAGGGGTCCCCAACGCGGTGCCTGAGGGTGCCATGGCACCCGCTGGGGCCTCTCAGTGCACCCACGTACTGGCCGGCGGACGAGCATCTGCCGAAATGCCACCGAAATTCGGCGGCATTTTGGCAGCAACACCTCTGGATGACGCCGCTTGGCGCCAACAAGTGGCGTCATCCAGAGGCGTCGCTGCTGAAATGCCACTGAATTTTGGTGACATTTCGGCGGATGCTCGTCCACCCCCACGGTCCTTCATCTGGCGCCTGCCAGACGAAAAAGGTTGGGGACCACTGCTCTAGGTTCTTGCACTTTGTCATTAGTTGCTCTCGTTTTCCTATTTCGTTGAATTTAGTCCTGCTCAGCCCACCTACCAGCTGAGTGAATGGAACCCCAGCTGATAGCGGGTTGAGTGGCTCAACCAGGGTATCAGCCGCTGGCCTGCTCAGCCCACTGCCAGCCTGGGGTTCCTTGGGGGTCCCCAGGACAGCAGTGGCTGCTGAGTGGGGCCAGTGGCCAGGACCCCAGGTGGCAATGGGAAAGCAGCCAGAACCCCAGAGCAGTGGCGGGCTGAGCTGCTCAGCCCACCGCTGCATGCCACCAAAAATCAGCTCGCGTGCCACCTTTGATACATGTGCCGTAGGTTGCTGATCCCTGCTCTATACATTAGTATGGAGATGAGCATATTACAGTTGTTGGACGGCTCTATTTAGCAGTAACAGGGCTATAAGAAAGTCAGTCAACATTTTTTGTTTCTCTGACGAAAACTGGCCCACTCCCTTCCCCATGTCACAAATAATTGTCAACAACTTAATTTTCTGTTTTTGTCTAAGATATTGATTTTTTTTAAAAAAAAAATATTGAAATTGAATTCAGGATTGTGAGCAAGCATTTTTGGCGAACAAATTTGTTAAATGACGATCTAAATGGCAACACAGTACTGCTTTCATGCTTGGCTCACCGCTCAGCCTGCTGGTCCAACAGCTGCAGTAGAGGAGGAGATAGGTGGAAAACTGCAGGACCCCAAAATCTACCTCTTTGGGTGCAGAGTGGCAACAGCAGCAGCAAACCCTCAGGTCTGATCACATGCCAATGGGCACCACTGCCAGCTCAACAGACCATGGTGAAGATAGCACAGCATCTGATCTCAGAGACAGGGCACCCATGGAGCCACAGCAGCTCATCCTGCCCTGTGCAGCTCCCCCCCGGATGAGATGGATCGCTGCCAGCCCGGGGGAGAGACGCGCGCCCTAGCTAGGGTGACCAGATCCAGATATCCTGATTTTATAGGGCCAGTCCTGATATTTGGGGCTTTGTTTCATATAGGTACCAATTACCCCCACCTAGGGTGACCAGACAGCAAGTGTGAAAAATCGTAACGGGGGTGGGGGGAATAGGAACCTATACAAGAAAAAAACTCAAAAATCGGGACTGTCCCTATGAAATCAGGACATCTGGTCACCGTATAGATGAATTCCTTTCCCCATGCCTTCCCAGAGACCAGAGCAGCCAATCCCCTCCCTCAGACTGTGCTGCATTCGGCTCTCTCTAGGACCCAGCAGCCCTGCTCTTACATGCTCCACTGCTTCCCGTCTGTCCAGGCTCCCAGCGGAGCGGTGCCCCCAGACCTAGTGGTGTCCTAGGCGGCTGCCTATTCTGCCTATGGCTAAGGACGCTAAGGACGGCCCTGTTCCCAGGCAGTGATACAAACCAACAAAAGACAACATTTCTGTAGTGCATAAACACCGGAAAGTAGTAAAGACTATCAACAAAGTGAAAGCTGACCGTTCTTGTTAAACTGTGAAACATGAGAGAAATGCAAAATGCAGACTATATAAATGGTGAAAAATTAGATCTTTAAAAGGATTTCAGTTTGACTAAGCTCTGGTGCAACTGAAGCAAGAAAAGGAATATTTTATAGAACACATTGGGCCACATATTTTTAGGCAGAGTTCCTATCAGGAGCGACTTCTGCTTAAAAATTGATGGTATGATATGGCCCAGTGTTTTTTACATTGCTAATATCCCTTTAAACAATAGTAGAAGCAACCCTGAAACGAATGATGTAAAACTGCATTCACTCATTACTGAATTCACCTTGCAGTTACGAGAGCTTTACCATAAGCAATTTAACTAACCTGACATGTAAATCTAAGTTATAAATTCCTTTGGGGCCCTCTTCTGCTCTTCTGTAAGCACTTTGAAAGTAGCAAAGAGCCAGTCCACAGAAACTTAATTCTCTTGGCTGCCTGAAAAGTGGGATTAGCAAAATGCATTTAGCAGCTGATGTGTGGGCTGTTCTAGAGGACTTAGTGTGGGGGCTCAATAAGGAGCAAAACCAGACCCCCTGAAATATCTTTCTTCCCCATCTCCCTCAACCATTCTAAATCTGTGGCAAATATTTGCAGATCATTACTGCATCTTGGAAAAATACAATTTACTGTGACCTACCCTGGCCTATGGGTTTAGCAAGAAACTTGGAATGTTATGGAAATGTATTTTACTGGGCTATTTGTCCAAAATGCATGCATACCGCATAGCTATAATCATTCCATTTGGTTCAATTCATTAAAATAAAAATTGGAATAAATTATTTTGCCTTTTAATTTATTAATAAAAAATCCTACGAATTCTGATGAGAAGCGATCATTATGGAGACATGAGAAAGAAATTGTCACAAAGAATAAGGATACAAGGATACAAAATGTGAGCTGGTGCTATGTGTACTCAATGGCAACAGGTACACATACAATAGATGATATGCTCAAGAGGGAGAAAGTGCAATAATGTTGAGGCTAAATAAATAAAAAGTTAACTGGACATCTTGATTACCAAGTGGCTATGCTTTTTTCCATCATTGCTCTCCTTTCTGGTGGTTATAAAAGGCGGAATTATGGGACAGTTTATTGTTGAAATAAATAAAAACTACATTTTGCTGGATAACAATGGAGGAGAGGGTCTCACTAAAATTACTTGAAAAAAAGAAATGTATCTTAGCCATTGTAGTTTGTGATGTCTCACTCTTTAATAAAAGGATTACACTTTAAAGATAATGAGACATATTATCAGTGGTGCAAATTTTCATAGCTTCATTGAGGACAATGGAATTATGACAGTTTAAACCAGCTAAGCTTCTGCTGCAATATATTTAAAGATAAATACACTGTACATGGAAATTTTAGTCTTCAAAGAGTTATGCAGGCAACACCATCTATGTGAGACACTAGATACATTTAATTTTGCAAAGGGAGAAACTGATCCACAGAAAGATCAAGTGACTTGCCCAATGACGCTCTGCAAGTAATTAGCAAAACTGGGATTAGAATGCAACACAATTGCTTCCACATCTTCCTTCACATAGCCTTCTATGAATAGTAAAAACTCCCAGAGCTCATCTGCAAGTCCCTTGCCCTGTCCACATTTAAGTCTATTTTAAAGATTCCAGTCGTGCTGGAGTGCCATGCTATGGACAATCTATCTGATCTGTATTTTTTTTTTAAATCCCTAGTTGTTGTTCTCCTTCCCCTATCTCACTATCTGTTCTAATGCTATGAACAATTTAGAGCAAGGATTATCTCTTTATGAATTTCTAAAAGGGCCTAGCTTATCACAGGTGCAACTAGAAACTAGAAATTAATAACAGTCCCTCCTTTCCAATCCATTGCTTGCCTGCAGAACCATACTGTCAGTTCTTATCTGGAAAGAAGACCAAAGCCTGCCATTGTTTTCCCTTTGGCCTTAATCAGAGAGTGAAGACCAGAAATCTGCCAACAGTCCTAATTTGTCCAAAACCATCCTCAGTTTTAGAAGTCTGTCCTGGCTCAAACCCCAAATCTCTGGGACAACAGTGAAAAGCTGCTGGCTTTTTTAAAAATCTTTCCCTCTGACCAGCTACTGGGGGGTGCGGTCAGTGTTGCAGCTGTTGGGGCAAGTAGCTAACAGATGATTTTTCTCCTGCCCCAGCCACTCAATGCTCTTGATGCTGATGGTGCCTTCTCCATACTGTATGTCTAACGACAAAGCAGGAAGAGGAACTGAGACAGTGAATTCAGTGAGGGGAAAAGGAATCAACTAGTCCAGCAGTTAGATGCAGCAATGCTTCATCCCTGCCTTTGGGAGAGTGAACCTCAGAGAAAAAATATATGCCTCTTTAAAGTACTACATGGGGAGACAGCCAACCATCCCTGTAGACACTGAAGGAGGGGAGCTACAGTTTTAGAGAAAGCTGTGAAGGATTGAACACTTGTGAGACTAAAAGATGGGGTTTTGCCCAATTTTTTTCAACTGTACATAATGAATTTTACTGAAATCCATTTTTCTAATAGAATCTGATCTTGATCCCACTGAAATCCTGGCAAACTTCACATTGACTTCAGTGGACCTTAACTTCTAGGCACAAAGGGTGGATTCACAAAGGTATTTAGGTGCTTAACTCTCACCAATTTCAGGAGGAGTTAGGTGCTTAAATACCTTGGTGACTCCCACCCAAAGGGCCTCATCCAAAGCATACTAACCTCCCATTGACTTCACTGGATATTGGAACAGGTCCTAAATTTGCACCAAAGGCATCCTCACTGCTTTAGTCAATATGCCCCACCCTAACTACAAAGCTTTACTGAGGCAGCAAGGTGTGTGATAACAGCATTCCTTCAATCCCAAAGAAAATGTGTGTGAAACAGTAAAGTGGCAGAAGCAGTGTGCTAATACTTAAGTTACAAGTAACTGGAATTTGAATCCTGGCAAACATACAGGGAAATGTTCTATCGAGTCTAAAGAATTAATGTTTTACTAATGATTCTGAGGTAAAAAAACAAGCTGAAAGCCTGTTTCTGAAACAAGAAAATAGAAAGCTCTGTGAAAAGAGAGATTTTTCTAAGAGCCTTGTTCTTAACAAAATTCCTTCTATTACTAAAACCAAAAACTAATTAGCTGTTGAGCATTCTGTAAAAGAAAGATTAACTGAAGAGACTCCCATGTAGGAAACTAAACCACAATATACCAGTTTAAGAAATTCCCATCTGGGCCAAATCCAAAAAAAAAAAAAAAACCTACTTCATTTACCGTAATGATGATTTTTCACTTTGTTTTTCTTATTCCCAACTTCACTCCTCTCACCTTCCTCTTTTTAAATTCTTAGTTACCAGCTATAAAGAATAGGTCCCACTACTACTGTGAGAATGTGAACTGCATCCAAATATAGTGTGTGCGCATTAAATAAAACCAATCTCTTCCTTTCTTCAGTAGTATATGAAAGTGTTGATTGGGCCAGAATGCTCAGCATCTTTCAGGATCCAGCTGAACTTCAAGCACATGAACGAGTAATATCACAGCTTAAGGGCTCTGATTCAGGATAGCATCTCCACTCAGGAGAATACACAATTACTTGTCCTACCAAACCGGGTCCAGTTTTGCTGGATCAGACCAGAGGGGTCAGCTCCCAAAAGATTAAAGATATAGATCAATAAAACAATAACACCGCCTTTCATCCATAGATCACTGGTTAAAATTTAGCCCAGCTGAACAAAAGTTGCTAACGTCATTCTTTTTCCAAATAAACATGTTTCCACATCCCAAATAGCATCACAATTTGCCCCCATGTTGGCAGTCTCAATAGAGAGGCCAAGTAATGAATAGACAGAGACAAAAACATTAATGGATGTCTCCATATAAACGTAAAACATTCAGTTTAAAAGCAATCCTGACGATACATCATATGCATGTTGTGGGGGATAAGGGAATTCTTTGCCTGTTTGATATTAGATAGGAACACTCACATGAAAACTTTGGGTGAAGAATCTCTGCCCCACTCAAGTAATATAAAGAAAGCAAAATCTGACCCCAAGCATTTAGCTGTGGATACATTTGGCATGGGGAAGTCTCCAGCAGATGTAAACCTGAGAAGCTGGCTTCTATGCTTTCTTCAGTGCATCTTGTGGCACAGAGGGGAGTCAGGGCAATGGAGGGGCATGTGTAGGGTGTGGAAGGATGTACAAGTGGAGTGGCTAGAATGCAAAGATCCCCAGAAACTGTTAGTTGGTATACAGCTGCTTGGGGAGCAAGGCCAGCTACCTCAGTTCAGAGCAACTCCCAGGCTTCTCTGACCGGCATCTGGGGCCAGAGTCAGCAAAGAATGGCACTAAATCGGGGGACCCAGATAATCTTCATCCAAGAATATTAAAGGAACTGGCACATGAAATTGCTAGCCCATTAGCAAGATTTTTAATGAATCTGTAAACTCAAGGGGTTGCACCGTACAATTGGAGAATTGCTAACATAGTTCCTATTTTTAAGAAAGGGGGAAAAAATGTGATCCAGGTAACTACAGGTCTGTCAGTTTGACAACTGTAGTATGCAAGGTGTTGGAAAAAAAATTGAAGGAGAAAGTAGTTAAGGACACAGGTCAATGGTAATTGGGACAAAATACAACATGGTTTTACAAAAGGTAGATCATGCCAAACCAACCTGATCTCCTCCTTTAAGAGGGTAACAGATTTTTTAGATAAAGGAAACGCAGTGGATCTAATTTACCTTGATTTCAGTAAAGTATTTGATACGGTTCCACATGGGGAATTATTAGTAAAATTGGAAAAGATGGGGATCAATATGAAAATTGAAAGGTGAATAAGGAACTGGTTAAAGGGGAGACTACAATGGGTCATACTGAAAGGAGGTTACTAGTGGAGTTCCTCAGGGATCGGTTTTGGGACCAATCTTTTTATTATTGACCTTGGCACAAAAAGTGGGAGTGTGCTAATAAAGTCTGTGGATGACACAAAGCTGGGGTATTGCCAATACAGAGAAGGACCAGGATATCATACAGGAAGATCTGGATTACCTTGTAAACTGGAGTAATAGTAATAGGATGAAATTTAATAGTGAAAAATGCAAGGTCATGCATTTAGGGATTAATAAGAAGAATTTTCGTTATAAGATGGGGACTCCTCAGTTAGAAGTAACAGAGGAAGAGGAGGACCTTGGAATATTGGTTGATCACAGGATGACTATGAGCCGCCAATGTGATATGGAATTGAAAAAAGCTAATGCGGTCTTGGGATGCATGAGGCAAGGTATTTCCAGTAGAGACAAGGAGGTGTTAGTACCATTATACAATCACTGGTGAGACCTCATCTGGAATACTGTGTGCAGTTCTGGTCTCTCATGTTTAAGAAGAATGAATTTAAAATGGAAAAGGTACAGAGAAGGGCTACAAGATGATCCAAAGAATGGAAAACCTAGTTTTTGAAAGGAGACTCAAAAAAATCGGCTTGTTTAGCCTAACCAAAAGAAGGCTGAGGGGAGATATGATTGCACTCTATAAATATATCAGAGGGATAAATACCAGGAAGGAAGCGGAATTATTTAAGATCAATACCAATGTGGACATAAGAACAAATTGATATAAACTGGCCATCAGGAAGTTTAGACTTGAAATTAGATAAAGATTTCTAACCATCAGAGGAGTGAAGTTCTGGAACAGCCTTCCAAGGGGAGCAGCGGGGGAAAAAGATGTATCTGGCTTCAAGACTAAGCTTGATAAATTTATGGAGGGGATGGTATGATGGGATAGACTAATTCTGGCAATTAACTGATCTTTGACTATTAGCGGTAAATATATCCAATGACCTGTGATGGGATGTTAGATGGGGTAAGATCTGAGTTACTACAGAGAATTCTTTCTTGGGTGTCTTGCTGGTGAGTCTTGTCCACATGCTCAGGGTTTAGCTAATCACCATATTTGGGGTCTGGAAGGAATTTTCCTCCAGGGCAGATTGGCAGAGGCCCTGGGTATTTTTTGCCTTCCTCTGCAGCGTGGGGCACGGGTCACTTGCTGGAGGATTCTCTGCACCTTGAAGTCTTTAAACCATGATCTGAGGACTTCAATGGCTCAGACATAGGTTAGAGGTTTGTTGAGGGAGTGAGTGGGTGAGATTTTGCGGCCTGCATTGTGGAGGAGATCAGACTAGATGATCATATTGGTCCCTTCTGACCTTAAAGTCTACGAGTCTATGAGAATCTGGGAGCTATAACCAGCTCCCTGACAGACCTCCTGGCATGAAAAGAGAAGCTTAAAGACAGCAGGGAAAAATCCACAGTTGGCAGGGATCAGAATAATAGAAATGATTTTTTAAATCTATATTAGGTACTAAAGAGATTCTGACAATGGTATAGGCCTGACACTAGATGAAGACGGTAACGTTGTTAATATTAATGCAGAAAAGATAGACGAGCTCAGTAAATATTTCTGTTCTTTATTTGGAAAGAAGCAATATGATGTGCATGTAGCAGGTAATGAGGATGAAGTACTTTCCAGGCCATTAGTAACCACAGAGGATGTTAAACACCATCTGCTGGGGTAAATGTTTTTAAATCAGCAGTACTTGTTCCCAAGATTCCTTAAAGAGCTGGCTGAGGGAATCTCTGGCCTGCAGATGTTCATTTTAATAAATCCTGGAATACCAGGGCAATGCCAAAACACTGGAAGAGTCCTAAAGATGTGCCAATATTCAAAAAGGGCAAAGGGAATGATCTGGGTAACAATAGGCTGGTTAGTCTAACATCAATACTGGGCAAAACAATAGAAAAGCTGATACGGGAATCATTTAATAAAGAGTAAAAGGACAGGAATATAATAACCAGTCAACATGGTTTTATGGAAAACAGATCTCATCAGACAAACCTATTTTCGTTCTTTGATGAGATTAGAAGTTTGGTTGATAAAGGTAACTGTTAGTCTATAAGGTGCCACAGGATTCTTTGCTGCTTTTAAAGGTAACTATAGAGATTTAATATACCTAGACTTTTGTAAGGTGTTTGACTTAGTACAACATGACATGCTGATTAAAAAATTAGTATTACACAGTATCAGTAAAGTACACAATGAATGGATTAAGAACTGGCTGACATATTTCAAAAAGTAGTAGTCAATGGGAAATAACCATCAAATGGGGATGCTTCTAGTGGGCTTCCGTAAGGATCGATCCTAGGCCCGATGCCATACAATATTTTCAACAATGATCTAGAAGTAAACATAAAAATCACAGTTGAAGAAATCTGTGGATGAAACAAGGATTGGTGGAATGTTAAATAATGAGAACAAGGCAAAAACAATGACTCCTTGTGGCACCCCGAGACTAACAAATTTATTTGGGCATAAGCTTTTGTGGGCTAGAACCCACTTCATCAGATGCATGGAGTGGAAAATACAGGAGCAGGTATAAATACATGAAAGGATGGGGGTTGCGTTACCAAGTGTGATGTCAGTCTAACGAGATAAATCAATTAACAGCAAGATACCACGAGAGGAAAAATAACTTTTGAAGTGGTAATGAGAGTAGTTCATTACAGACAGCTGACAAGAAGGTGTGAGTAACAGTAGGGAGAAATTAGTATTGGGGAAATTAGGTTTAGGTTTTGTAATGACCCAACCACTCCCAGTTTTTATTGATGGTATCCAGTTTACAAATTAATTCCAGTTCTGCAGCTTCACATTGGAGTCTGTTTTTGAAGTTTTTTGGTTTAAGAATTGCCACTTTCAGATCTTGTTATTGAGTGATCAGAGAGACTGAAATGTTCTCCTACTGGTTTTGGAAAGTTATGATTCCTGATGACAGATGTGTGTCCATTTATTCTTTTGCACAGAGACTGTCCAGTTTGGCCAACGTACATGGCAGAGGGGCATTGCTGGCACATGATGGCATATATCACATTGCTAAATGTGCAGGTGAACGAGCCCCTGATGGTGTGGATGATGTGGTTAGGTCCTATGATGGTGTCCCTTGAATAAGTATGTGGATCGAGTTGGCACCAGAGTTTGTTGCAGGGTTTCGTTCCTGGGTTGTGTTTTTGTTATGTGGTGTGTAGTTGCTGGTGAGTACTTGCTTCAGGTTGGGGGACTGTCTGTAAGCGAGGACTGGCCTATCTTCCTAGGTCTGTGAGAGTGAGGGATCATTCTTCAGGATAGACTGCAGATCCTTGATTATGCACTGGAGAGGTTTTAGTGGGGGCTTAAGGTGACGGCTAATGGCATTCTGTTACTTTCTTTGTTGGGCCTGTCCTGTAGTAGGTGACTTCTGGGTACCCTTCTGGCTCTGTCAATCTGTTTCTTCACTTCACTAGGTGGGTATTTGTAGTTTTAAGAATGCTTGACAGAGATCCTGTAGGTGTTTGTCTCTGTCTGAGGGATCAGAGCAAATGTGGTTGTATCTTAGAGCTTGGCTGTAGACAATGGATCGTGTGATGTGATATCAAGGAAAGATAGAGACACATAGGTAAGTACAGCAGTCAGTAGGTTTCCGGTATAGGGTGGTGTTTATTGACCATCGCTTATTAGCACTGTAGTGTCTAGGAAGCTGACCTCTTGTTTGGATCAGTTCAGGCTGGGGTTGACGGTGGGGTGGAAACTGTTGAAATCATGGTGGAATTCCTCAAGGTCCTCCTTCCCATGGGTCCAGATGATGAAGATGTCATCAATGTAGCGCACGCAGAATAGGAGCATAAGGGGACGAGAGCTGAGAAAGCATTGTTCTAAGTCAGGCATAAAAAACATTGGCATACTGAGGGGCCATGCAGGTACCCATAGCAGTCCTGCTGATTTGAAGGTATAAATTGTCCCCAAATCTGAAACAGTCGTGGGTGAGGACAAAGTCACAAAGTTCAGCTACCAGGTTTGCCATGATGGTATCGGGGATGCTATTCCTGATGGACAAAGCAGTAACACAGGGTGATCACATTCGCTTGGTAAGCTGGGCTCTCTCAAACAAAATGTGTTTTAATACAGAAAAATACAAAGTTTAACATCTAGAAACAAGGAATGCAGGCCATGCCTAGAGAATGAGTAACTGCATCCTGGAAAGCAGTGATTGTGAAAAAGATTTAGGGGTCACAGTGTACATGCAACTGAACATGACCACTCAGTGCAATGCTGTGGCACAACAGGCTAACATGATCCTAACATGTATAAACAGGGGAGCAGGGAGGAGATTTTACCACTGAATACAAAGTAGGTGAGAGCAATATTAGAATACTGCATCCAGTTCTGGTGTCCACATTTTAAAAAGGATGCTGATAAACTGAAGAAGGTGCAGAGAAGAACCACAAAAATGATTTGAAGGCTGGATAATATGCCTCCCTGTGAGAGATGTAACAAGCTCAATGTGTTTAGCTTACCAAAAAGAGATTAAGTTGTTACTTGATTACAGTGTATATCTTCCCATGGAGAAAATACTGGGTTCGAAAGGGCTCTTTAATCTATCAGAGAAAGGCATAATAAGAGCTAATAGCTGGAAGCTGAAGGCAGTCAATTATTTTGGAAATAAGGCACAGATTATTAATAGTGAGGGTAATTAACAACTGGAACAAACTACCAAGGGTAGTAGAGATTCTCCATATGTTAATGGCTTCAGATCAAAACTGGATGCCTTTCTGGAAGATATGATTTACACAAACACAAGTTATTTGGTTCAGTGAAGGGGTTTCTCGGTGAAATTTAATGTACAAGAGATCAGACTAGATGATCCTATGGTTCCTTCTAACCTTAAACTCTGTGAACCTATGGGGTGCCAAGTGGAAGATGGACACAGCACAGAATCTACACAAAATCTGAAGCAGGCTCTGCTTTTCCTATTCTAAGTTTCAGCTCTTTATATATTGATATTCTAAAACTTTTCTTTCTTTAAAATGTCTATACCTGTAAGTTTAGCCTCAATCAGGAACACTAAGGTACCTTTCAATAATAAATCTCTCATTTTTTGTGTGGCTGGCTGTCATTTAATATCTTTGGAGGGGATACCTTTCTATTATGAAGTCTCCCCAATTCTTTATGACTGCTATCACTGTGTCTTAACTTCCCACAGAGGCAGGTATACAGCAGGTTCAGAAAGCAAACTGGACACAAATATCCAGGATGATAGAAGCAACAGGTCTTGTGCCTTTATGAGTAAATGTCTTTTTCCTCTAAAGAAGCCCTGTATTTTAAACCCTACACGCAACAAAGACTGACTTTTAACATGGACATCATCACTCCTCCTTCACATCACAGTGAGCGTTTGCCATCTGACAGCCCAGGAGCAAGACCACTTACAGAATCCGGTTCTTTTTCCTCAGCTGATAGTGGCGTCTTTCCAATTAACAGCACTAATCCATCCTCTCGCTAAAAGGCTCAGCTACATCAGACTCAAAACTCCTGCCAAAATGCCTTCCACAGCAGTGAGTTGGGAAGCCGACCAGGGAGGAGTCTATTCATGGAGTCAGTAAGTCACATGATGCAAAACTAGTAAGAATTTGAATATAAAGAGGCAATAAAAGCCATCATACAGTTTTTGCTAATATGCTGTTAAACTTCCAGAAAGAAGGATTATTATGATGGCAAAAGATAAATATGTTTCATTTAAGAAGTATGTGCTGTAATTGTTTAATGCCAACAGATACTTATACTATTTAAATTAAGATATCTCATGTTTTAATGTTCTCCAGTAGATCAAGAATCACTAGCTTTGTTTGTCAGAAAACAATTCTAACATAGCTCTGAAGTTAACCTATATAAAATCGGATTGCATAGACAGTAACTCCTCACTTAAAGTCATCCTTGTTAACATTCTTTCGTTGTTACGTTGCTGATCAATTAGGGAACATGCTTATTTAAAGTTGTGCGATGTTCCCTTATAACGTCATTTGGCAGCTGCCTGCTTTGTCCACTGCTTGCAGAAAGAGCAGCCCATTGGAGTTAGCTGGTGGGGACTTGGAACCAGAGTGGACTGGCAAGCCCTCTATCAGCTCCCCAATCCCCTAAGTTCCCTGTGCTGCAGCCGCCCAGCAAGCTAGCAAATGCCAGCAGTTCAGCTGTCTCTCTCCCCACTGCCCTGTGCTGTTCCTGCCCTCTGCCTCAGAGCTGCTCCCGGGAGCTTCTTGCTTGCTGTGGGAGAGGGAGAGAAGAGGGGGGCTAATATCAGGGTGTCCTCCTCCCCCCTGCTCCTGCCACCCACTTACCCCACCTCCATAGAGCAGGGGACACGACAGGGCTCAGGACGGAGGGAGCTTGCTGGCTGCAGCTGCTGTCTCAACTTCCTGATCTAAAAAGGCAATGTACTTAGAGTGGGATTACCGTACTTAAAGGAGCAATGCACATCTCTCTCTCTCTCTCTCTCTCTCTCACAGGGAGTGTGTTTCTGTCTGCCATGCTGTCTCTCCTCCCTCTATTCATGCTGCCTTGCAGAGTGTGAGGCTACATTAGGTACCTAAGGAGCCTGCACTCAGGGCAGCCTGCTTTCATGGGGTTGCCTAATCACTTGGCCTTTCACTCTTCCCCTGCCCTTTTTGGCTCTGCTGTTCCAATTGCCTCCCCCTGCCTGTCACTTTTTGTTTTTTTTTGCCCTGCTGTTTGTTGTTATCATTGGGTTTGTTTGTTTTCTAACTCAGCTACTCAGAGGACAGCAAACACATTTTTCATACTGGCAGCAAAACACCTATGGCCAGCCCTGTTAAGTAGTTCATGTTTGCACAGAACTTGAGCATACAGAGCATTATCTGAGCCAAATCTTGCTTACTTCACTGACCAGAATACTCCCGATGAAATCAATGGGTCTACTCAGGTAAGCAAGGCAAGCAAAATGTGGCTCTAAAAGAGCTAAACATAACAGAACCAATCCAATTCCTACTGAAATCAATGAGAGTCTTTCCACCGACTTTAATGGGAGCTGGACTGAGCCCTCTACACTTCCCACTGTAATTACCTGCTGACAAAGGGCATGGGACTTCTCTTATTCTTTACATAGCTCTTAATTTAGCTTGGACTGTTCAGCCACATAAAGCAATGACCAAAAAAAACCCCAATGATTCAGTTACAGAAAAGATTTTTTTTTATACTGTAGTGTCAAGCTACTATTTAAATCTTCTGGTGAAGCTTACAGTGAAAAGTGTGGTATGTGGAGAATTGTCTGGACACCAAAACAACTGCAACAAAACTGGCAATAGATCAGAATCCCATGCAGTCATCAGCAAAGGGAACATCTACCCTGCAATAAAAGGCCCACAGCACAGCTGCAGCTGACGTGGTCAATTGACTTGGGCCCACGGGGCACGGGTTGTGGGGCTAAAAATTGCCATGTACACATTTGGGGTAGGGCTCAGACCAAATGCCCACATTGCAATTTTTAGCCCCGCAGCCCAAGCCCTGCGAGCCCGAGTCAACTGTCCAGTGCTCTGAGACTTGGTGCTGCAGGTGTTTTATTGCAGTCTAGACACAGCCCACGTGATGAAAGGTACCACTAGCATAACCCTGGATGCCCCAGTTTTTAGTGCCAAAGAGAAATGTAACTGAACTTTCCTTTCATCACTGACATGCCCAAATCCCACAAGAGAGTTCATGTAAGGCTACTCCAAATAATTCTTAACATTTTAGTATATTGATTCTTTAAAAACTGCCAGATATTTTGATACAACTCCAAAACTTCCGTTCCTAAATTATTATACCACATAGTGGAAGCCACATCAGTGTTGTGGCTTCAAAGAAATAGCACTGACACCTGTTTTAACATGATAATTACATCCAAGAACCCCACACTGCTCGTTCTCTTTCTCTCTCTCTCTCTGAAATGAACAAACTGGGAAGGGGGGAGGAATTCAAATTCCAAAAAAGTTTTATGCAACGTTTATATAAACAAGGAATATGACCCAGACAAAATAGTGATACTTTATAAGGTTTAATAATGGAAGATTGCTTTAAGTAGTAGACCAGGGTTTCTTTTATTAACATCATTTCTTGTATAAACATATATGGAAACTGTCCATGAAGTTTACCCAGAAGTTAAGTCTGTAAATTAAGCATTTAAAACTATCTTTGAAAAGTTCCTTGATTCTGTGAGGATTTAACCAAGTGGTAAATCAGGAAAGTGTGCTGCAGTGTCAAGGTATTTAGGGATCTGAAATGAAAGCCTGGGCTTTCCCAGGCTTTGGCTTAAAGACAGAAAAATTTCTCAAAAGAGTCATAATCACAGATTCTTGTTTCTCTCTTTCACTGGGGATCCTCAGCATTCCTTTTACAACCATATGAATCTTTGTTTCCTCATTCAAAATCATTCCACCCTCAAAGCACCATTCAGGAAGGATGGGACTCTTTAAGAAGCAGTTCTGACAGACTCCGAACTGCAGTCTGGGGGTAAGGATTACTGTTGAGACTAGGGGAGGCAGGAAACAGTTTACTCATCCCATGAGATTTTGAAAAGTGTTCCCATCTCAAATCAGGACAAGTCAATCTTGAAAACATTTTGAGATCCAAAAAAAAACCCACAACAAGGTTGATTAGGTCAATCAAAATGTTTTGTTTTGATAATTTTGAAGCATTCTGTTTAATTTCAACATCATCTTTTTACATTTTTACTATAAATTAGCTTACATTTTGAAATAAAAATTATTTTTAATTGAAAATTTGAACTTTTTGAAATTGTTGAAAAACTCTATTTTGGCATTTTCAACTCTTTCTCTCCCCCTCCTCCCCATTTTATTTTTAAACAGGAAATTCCTCAGAACCAGCCCCTTTCCCATAAAAAGTTTCAGCTTTGTCAAGTCAGCATTTTCTGGCAAAAACATTTAATTGAAAAATTCCTGACCAGATCTAGTTGAGACATATCACCTGAATCCCTCCAACCAGGAACTCAGTTCTGTTCTTAAGTGCCCTGAGCACCAGATGGCTTGCAGAGGAAGAAGAGGAGGAAACAAACCAAAAAACACTGCCATTAAAAGGGCCAGACAAGAGATGAAAGACTCAGCAACAAGGTCCCCAAATGTAACATACACTGGGGCCAGATTCATAGCAAGTGTAAGTCAAGGCACTTCCATTGAAGTGAATGGTGTTATGTTAATTTATACCAGGTTAAGATCTGGCCTTAAATGTTTCAAAGGTATCTGTCATATCAAAATAGAAAGGATAATTTTATGTGGAAAAAAATGGAGCTATGCCCTTCCTGATGGTACTGATAAAAAAGAAGCTTTTGATCTTCTACAGCCAGCACGGTATGCAGGAATGAGCACAGGATTGGGATCAAACAATGCCTGTACTCCAGTATTAGCTCTAGCATTCTTGGCTATGAGACTCTGGGCATACGACAACTTTTCTATCAATGTTTTCCCTCATCTGTTAAATGATTTTTCCTCATCTTACAGAGGTATTTGAGGATTAATTAGCTAAGGTCTGTGCAATACTTTGACATTATGGTTCCAGATGCTGGAGTATGTTCTGTCCATTTTGCTCTGCACTAGCAGCAGAATCTGCCCATAAAGTCAATGTAACCCATCTGAACTAGTTTCATGTTTCTTGAGACATGCACCAGACTCCAAGAGGAAAACAACAATTTTTCATAGATTGAACAAGACAGACATTTAGCTCCACATTCTCATTAAGATTACATAAAATAAATCTGAAGTACACTGGGCATAAAATGAAGGTAGAATACGGTCCTTAGATGTCAGCCATGTATTTACTTCAGTCATTTCTTATCTAAGAAGCAAGAATGCTCCACATAGTGGATAAGGGGATATGGTGTGGAATTTTCTGTGACAGGAACAGGTTTCAATGCACTGAAACAAATTTGTGCATTAACTTTCATTCCAAATGGATTAGTGCCATTTTTCACAGTTGAAATGCTAACTCTACACATATACAGAAGGCACCATGTATCAGGCGGACCTGACTTCTTTAACACTGCAATGTCGCCATACTTATTAAAGCTTATCATAAATCTATTATACTATGTATAAACGACACAAAGAGTCTGTCTTACACCAATTAAAGGCTCAGACATTTTGAGTTAAAGCTGAATTTCCATCCTCAACCCAATAAATATAGTTATGTACTACAGGAGTCTCTGAAGAGCTTGTGACTGTACATCCCATAAACATGTACTCACAGCAACATGCATAAAGTCCAGGAGTTCAGCCATCACTCTGGATTTCCATTTCTTCCTACCACTGCCACTTCTGCCTCCTGTTTTCTTTCCTGCTTTCTGGTAATATTGGTTCCTTTGTTGTTAATATTAACATGTCAAGGGATTCCAGGCAGTTAAGATTCAAAATTCACTACATTTAAATGTTTGCTCATATGAAGAGGATAGGGTGACCAGACAGCAAGTGTGAAAAATCAGGACGGGTGTCGGGGGTAATAGGAGCCTATATAAGAAAAAGACCCAAAAATCAGGACTGTCCCTATAAAATCAGGACATCTGGTCACCTTAGAAGAGGAGGATTTTTCCAACATTTTTTTTTCTTTTTTCAACCTATCACTACAGTGTGCATGATTAAAAGAAAAAAGTCTAAGTATGGCTCTTGTGCCACCCATACATAATCAAAGCCCAGTTTCTGCACCAGGCTCAGCAAGCATGGCTCCCCAGCACCGACGTGGACTCATATTAATGTCAATGGGACTTCACAAAGGCATAGGGGTATGTACCAGCAGATCCCAATACAGGACAGAACAGTAAATCAGATGACGTAGAGTTACCACCATTAAAACCTCAATACAGTTACCACATAATATCTGAGATAGTACAGTTATTTCCTGTTCTAAGAACAGTGAAATTTGTCCAAGAAACCATCCTTATGAAGCAACTTGCTGTCTTAAGAGACTGCCCCAAAGAATTCCCAAACATGGTAAGCACAACTCTGCTGCACCATTAGTAGAATATCACTTTTGAAAGTGTTTGTTCAATACAGTTTTTGACTTACCTAAAATAATATTTATGGAATAATTTCAACAAACATTAATTCTTTGATCAAGTCATATTCTGACTGATTTCACTGTAGTTCAACTCATCCAGAGTTAAGGGTTCCCATAGAAAGAGTGAATTACTTATTTTTACACCTTTAGGTAATGTACAGTAGACATCACAACCTTGTTTACTACTGCATGACTTCAAAAAGCAATGCTAATTCAAGAGACAGAAATAAAGACAGGAGAAAACTGAAGCATGTCATATATAATCCTATTGTGGATTTGGGTATTCTGAACTGAACCTTTCACTCCTTAATGTTGTGTTTATTCACTCAGAAGTAGCTGGTTTTGCATCAAGAACACAGAAACAAGTATCTGTGCATTACTGACATTCTGCCAAAAATCTACGTGACCTGCGCAACACAGGCTTTGATGTCTTTTTGAGAAAGACTGAAATTTAGAAAGGCAAGTTTCTGCTCTTTTCTCATATGAAATTATAGCTTCTGAAGAGCCTGCTAGTATAATTTAGTTATTATTCCAAACAAAGAAAACTATTAGTGCCTCAGTCCCAAATTTCATCCCTTTCAAGTTCTTTAGCCGACCATTTCTCACAAAATATGTTGAAATACAATATAACTCAATGTTTTCCATGGTTTAAGTAAAGACTACATCATTACTGTTAGTGTTACCTTACCACCTAGGTAAGGTATGTGCAACATGATAATGTATCTGGTAGAGCTCTGTTGAAAATTCCCAAAGGGTTAGAAAATCAACAATCAGCTTTGAAGTAGAATGATTCCTTTTATTATTATGAAAAAATCTCATGATATTACAGGTTACAATTGGACACAATAAATACTGTTGCCCTTCTGCCAAGTGGCAGCAGATGTCCAGGACTTTGGCAAGCTGGCTTCCTAGTAAAAGAAAAATAAGTGACACGGACTCTGGGTGTATGCTATGTGTACCTTGTTTTAGCTACACATATACACCAACAGAAGTGGCCAAACACTACAGAGGCAGATCTGACCATCAGAAAGCTCTGCCTGTCACCAATGCCCATGTCCTAGGGAGCATATTTGTCTTGACTCTAATCACAGATCAAGGCAGAAAACAAACTCTCCATCTGCTCACATAGCTCTACTCAGAGCCTTCCATAACAAAACTAATACGACCATACTGCTACTCTTCCTAACACTGGAGCTCACACATTAAGAAAAAGAACTTGGGAGACTCCATGTAACAACGACATTTGGTGACTCTTGCCATAACAATACTATTGTATTGCATGCAAAATATTTCACACAGTGTTTCGTACACATATCTGTACTTAACCTTTCATTCCCCTGATCTAGGAATGGGTTTAATTAAAATATTTTGGGAAAATAAGACTGATGCCATAAATAATCAGTTTATCTGGTGTTAATGGGCCAGTACAGATTAGCGATCACATTTTGAAAAGTGGTCTCTAATTCCAAGAGCCTTATTTGTGCCTCAGGAGACATCATCTCTTAGACCAGTGGTAGGCAACCTATGGCACGTGTGCCAAAGGCGGCACGCAAGCTGATTTTCAGTGGCACTCACACTGCCTGGGTCCCGGCCATCAATCCGGGGTGCTCTGCATTTTAATTTCATTTTAAATAAAGTTTCTTAAACATTTTAAAAACTTTATTTATCTAACATACAACAATAGTTTAGTTATATATTATAGACTTATAGAAAGAGATCCTCTAAAAACATTAAAATGTATTACTGGCAAGTGAAACCTTAAATTAGAGTGAATAAATGAAGACTCGGCACACCACTTCTGAAAGGTAGCCGACTCTTGTCTTATACAGATCCCTGGCACACACAAGGGGGTACACTCTGTGCCATCCAGAAGGATGGCGTAGAGCGCCCCACTCCCAGTACATTGCCCACTCCACAAGCCAGCGAGGATGGGCTCAGGGCTATTGCCAACCTCCTATGGGGCAATCTGCTAACTAAGGAGAGGGTGAGCTGAGCAGTTTCTGCTCACAGAGACTGCTATTGCAATTGGTTGTTAGATGGACGGTGCTTCTTGTCTTTGAGGGAGTGAGTGTGTCTGTGTGGTGAGGGAGGGGACACAAGTGCTGATCACAATGCGGCTCAAAATAGCTTTGTTCTTGAAAAGAGATTTTAGTGTTAAATTAAACTAATTAAAACTCACTGTTGCTTAGACATAAAGCAATTTAATTTATTGAAAAATATACTAAAGCATTCTAACTTAACAATCACCTACCATGCCATAAAGACATCTACACCTAGAAAGATCTCTGGTCATTTCTTAAAATGTAGCTTTCTGATAAAAAGTTAGCCATGTTCACACATATTGTTCCCAAAATCTTGTAGCAATATTTGTTTTGTTCTGGTAAATCATTTTCGCTGAAGAGCAACTATTAGATATATTTTAAATAGAAACATTTTCCCCCGCCTTCAAAGTCTCAGTTATTGAAATTCATCTGTTACTAATCACTCTGAGTAAGGCCCTGCATGTGACCAAACCCCAATGGATTTGACAGAAAGGATATGCAGAATGGGGACTCCACATGACCTGTGTGCTGAAAAGACTGGGTCCATGATGGCTCCTAATATTCTTCTTAGCATATGCGCAATGTGCTTCAGGTGGTACATGACCAGGATTCATCACCAAATTTGGTTCGCTGGTTGAATCATTAGCATCCCCAGCTTGGGCTGGGTACTGATGGGGAGTGCGGAGAAAGGTATTAGGTCCCACGGCCAGGAACCCCAACATGGGGCTTCTGAAGTGCAGCAGCCACTACTGCTGCTCATAAGCCGGTGCAGTACTTGCAGAGATATTATGTTGCAACTATGTTTCTGGGTTAGGGATACGCAGAAAAACTGCATAAAGCCCCATAACTTGAGCTTTATGTGGGATTTGAGGATTTCATCCTTTTACCATAGTAGTTAAATATTTTCACATTGAATATAGTTACTGTTCCTTCAAAACAACTTTTTGTAGCCACAGTAACAATAGTCCACAATATTGAAAAGCACAGAAGCTGGTGAAGTAACAGCTTACACAAGCTTCCTGTAATTAACCTAAACATCTGCATAAGGTAGTTCAACCCACAGAAAACTTCTAGAACAGCTGAGTACTTACCACCATCTTCAACAGTAAAACGGAAAAGGTCACTTGTGGCATTTTCACCTTCTCTTAAAACATAGCATATCTTCATGTCATCAATATCAGCTGGAAAATGTCAAGACAAACACATTTTAACTTAAATGTAAACAAAAACAGTTTGAATAGGAACACTTAATTATCATTAATTTGTTCATCAGAGGTCTGACTTCACTATTAGGTGATGTGTAAACTGCAGTGTTAATCCAGATTTAGGAGACACTGGGTTTGTTAAAATAGGGCTTGAGCATCTACACTCATTTTTAACCCCAGGCTAGAAATTGTTGAACCTTGGGTCCCAATCTGGGGCTCCAGAGTTTACAGTGCATTGCCTGGCCCCGAGTCCAACCACCCACATCCCAGATTTCCTAGCGCCCTCTCAAAATGTGACCAATTTTTGACCTTTACTTGTGGGGCTCTGTGGGAAAACTTGACTGTCCACCAAACTTTACTGTCCAGAAGACAAAGAAAATCAGCGCAGGGGATTGTGGGATACTTTTGGTAGACTCCCAGAGCACGAGTCCAGTGCGGCTGTGTGTACACTGCAAAGCAATATGGCTTGAACAATAGGTCCTGGCTTGACTCATGGGACCCTGGGTCCGAGCTCTGTGTTAGCATGATTTATGTGCACTTGGAAGGGGGGTTAGGCTTGAGTCTGAGTTCAAACAGAAGCCTAGGCTTACACTAGACATACTCTTACAGTCAGAGGATTTCAGTATTAATGGACTGCATGTTTTAAAAAAACAGTTCATTGTTTTATCCTATTTGATAAACAGAACCCAGAAGAAATGTGTATACATGTGTGTTATGAGTGCTGGTAAGAAGGTATGGTTATTTGTGAGGGTTTTACATGGGGGGGGGAGGTGTTTTGTTTTTGTGTAGCACTTTGTTCAGCTGAAATCATCACTAAGGGCCTGATTTTGCTACTGTGACTTATGCTGACTAGTACCTCACTCTGTAAGTAGTCTAGAATATGGTTCTACTCAACACAGATAAAGGTTGCAGAACTGGTCCTGAGTGCCTTGCCACTCATTCTGAAACAGCTGCTAACTTGTAGGATTAGTGCCCTCTACAGTTACATGAGGTGTGTCAAGCATGATCATTCAGACCACTGTGTAACACTGGTTTTCTTGATCAACAAGCCGTCCAGCAACAATTTGGACAATAAAAAAGGAGAAAAGGGATCAATCTTGCTGGTTGTACAAACAGGGAAAATATTGACACTCAAAAGAAACCTATTGCCATTGCTTATCACCACTAATGAATGCTATTGCAAGGAGGTACACTTCATAGACTAAAAGAGTATGAAGGAGCCAAGATAGATTATTGTGACCTAAAAGTGCACAACATAGGAATGTTAGTAACAACAAGGTTACTGATGCTAGAACCCATGTTACTTGCCTACCTCTTTCAAACCCATCCTCTGAATTCACTCTTGGAAGAAGCTTTTATTAAACTATAAAAACTTAAAAATCAAACAAGGAATTATTCTATGCTATATTTTAATTGCATTATTTCATGTCTTTCCTTATTTATTTGTGCTAAAACTTGCTTTTTTCATTTTAATTATTGAACTGAATTCAAACATGCCTGTATGCAATGTGTTTGATGTCAAACAAGAACCATGAAACCAAATTCTGCCCTTTCTTATACAACACCAAACTGAAGTGAAACCAACCAAGTCCTTTAAATCCCAGTTCAGTGCCCTTGTCACTAGACCATCCTTCCTACAGACCATTTACTCTACTGAATATGGTTTATAATCTTTATAACTGAGCCATCACAAACAGAGGTACTCAGCCACTAGTTATGCACTGAAAAACCTAGAAATTCAGTTAAATGAAGTAAGAGAGAATTCAACTTATTTAGTTTAATAGATGTTGAAACACCAGTTGCAGCAAAATAAACAGAAGAGAAAAAAAGCAAAAGGCAAAACAGTTATTTGTTAATATGGGCTTTCTCGTTTCTTTATGGGGTGACATGAATTCTTTAGTAAATACAAACTTGTCCTTGTCACTTACTTTGAAAGAGAAATCCTTTGTTTCTCCCAACCATTTAGGGCATCATACCATGAACAATTTTAGACAAAACTTTAGAAAGTGATAGCATTTAAGTGGAACTCAAGTATCATACAGATTCTCCCCACAAGTCAGGACATGTGTATCGGTTGGTAAAAACATGTCAAAAGCATTTCCGTTAGAGGTTGTGTGTCCCTCTGCATAGTAGTTCAAAAAACAGACATGTATCTTTTATGTTAAATTATTATCTTTAGTACATATTTTTTACTTTCTTTTAAACAAAGAACTCCTGGAGTAATAAAGAGGTTGCAAGTGAATATCCTCATGTCAATATGGCAAAAAAATTAAACTCTGATCCTGCAAACAAACACTTACACAAGTGCTTAGCTTTACACATACAAGTAGTCCTATTAAAGTCAATTGAACTAACATGCATAAAGCCAAGCATTCAAGTAAAGGTTTGCAGGATCAGCTCCTAAAACGATAACATCTACCAAAATTTTATATTCAGATAAAGTATCCTATAGGGACATCTTTCTTTGTGTTTGTTAAATACATATTAGCGTTATTTGACCTAACTTACATTATCCCTCCATAGCTCATTTGATTACACTAGCACTTTCTTAGTTGCAAGCAGTAATGCAGTCCTTTGTGATTGCAAACTCAGCTAAACTCTTGCTGAACAGTTTCTGGAATTGTGGCCTGATCTGCAATCCTATAGTTTTGTCTTTGGTAAGGGTTACATAGATCTGTTAGCCACACAAGATCAGAAATTTGATTTCCCAGTTAAAATTATGCCAAACTCATTTGATTGTCATAAGTTTTTCCCCAATAATGCAGCAAAGAATCCTGTGGCACCTTATAGACTAACAGACGTTTTGGAGCATGAGCTTTCGTGGGTGAATACCCACTTCCTCAGATGCATGTGAGGAAGTGGGTATTCACCCACGAAAGCTCATGCTCCAAAACGTCTGTTAGTCTATAAAGTGCCACAGGATTCTTTGCTGCTTTTACAGATCCAGACTAACACGGTTACCCCACTGATACTTGTCCCCAATAATGTACCTTTATTTTATTTATTTATTGAGAGAGAGCGCGAGAGAGAATGCCTTCAAAAGCACTTGCCTCAACAGGGGAAGGTGTGGAGCCACACCACGCCAGAGGGAGTTCAGAGAGGAATTTTGATGAAGAATCCTGATTACAGTACATTCACTAAATCCCATGCACAGGGCCAGAGCTGTTGGCAGGTGTATTAGAGACCAGGCAATGATCAGCCCTCCTCGCTGGCCCCTTTGGGATATCATGTGCCCCAGAGGATTGTGCCTTATTTTTGCACACAATTGTAAAACGGGCTTCTTTTGCTTTCACTCCCTGACACACCCATAGAGCTGCAGGTCATGCTCTTGCCCTTAATAATCAAAGCTAACCAAATTGGATTGAGTAGCCCCCTAAATAATACTTAGCACTTATACAGCAATATGCATGTTCAAAACACTGAAAAACAGCAGCTAATTAAAAGCAACATACATTTTATTTTCCTTAATGGAAAAGACTTGGCAGTTCATTAATAGGGTTCCCCTGTTCATAGTCAATTATCTAATCTTAATGAGTATCTTCTATGAACAAATTCCAGCCCTAACTTGCAGAGATGAGTGCTGTGCGATTATGCATAAGCAATTTTCTTAGTAAATATTTTTGTCTTCAGTAGAACTAAGAGAGAGTTTGAGATTACTGGCTGGGGAGGGATTTTTGTTTTCATACATTCTCCACCTTTAAAATCCTTGCAAGCCTAAGGCAAGCTATGTGAAAGTAAATGGAGAAAAGAAAAAAATAAATAAATAAAGCATCAGAATGTAATGCTTTGAAGTTGAAAAAACTTGAGTACTAGAAAATAGTTTTATTATACATTTTCAAATGTTACTTAGTAGTTGGGCCTGTTTGGGGAACATCTGATCCTTCTACTTTGCTGTCTTTTTTCTTCTTCTTTATATGACATTAATATTCTTAAGCATACGGAGGAAGCGAGAGGAAGAAGCAATCCTGTACGCTTGCAAAATCTTGGAACTTATTAGCCTGGGGCTCAACTCTGCTAACTTGCAATTTACCCATGTGACTGTTATTTGTATTATTTTAGTGCCTAGGGGCCCCAGATATAGACCAGGATTCCACTGTACCCCAATTAAGTCCACTGACTACTGGTGTGAGCAAGATGCTACCTAATGTAAACCTAACAAAAATATTTAACTTACATTAGTAACCTAAACCAATTCATATTCTGTAGCTAAGCAAAGGAAGACATACCGCAGGGACAAAACCCGAACTGGATCATCAACTGTCAGTGCAAACTCCTCTAGTTTGTGGTGTGTCCAATTACTGCTCTGGAGTTTTCAACTGGAGTTTGTGGTTTATCTTAAATATTTGGGTGATTTTCTTTCTAGTATTTGGTAAAATATTAGCAGCTATGGAAAAAGCAGCCTTCTCAAACAGTAAACAAAAAGTTGTTGTGTGGCTAACATTTTTCCCCACTGGGGCAGTTGTTGCTGAAGCACAGGGGATCTCAAATCAGAGGAGTTCTCTCTTTCTATGAAATCAGTCTGCTCATTAATACAATTACAGAGGCACCATCTTAGGGATGTGAAAACAATGTGGGCAGAAGTGTCCTCCCCCATGCTAGGTTCACCATCCAGTAGCTCAAGCTCTAAGGGAGAGGGGTTAGGACCAGAGCCTTCAAACTGCTGCATACCTCCCGTAAGAGGCTGAGTTTTATCAGCACCCAGTGACATTCATAAATGTTGAGAGCATTCAGCTCCTCACAGAAGGTTCTCTGTATGTTGCAGGATAGGGCCCTTAAAAAGGGAAAAGATATAAGATACAAAAAGAAATAGATAGATGGCAGTAGGAGACTCATGGAGTCAGTAACAGGAAACTCCCATTGTCAAAATTGACTCTTAACAGTCTCAAAAAAGGGGACAGGGGGAACTGTACTCTCAGTGGTTCCCAAAGATGGGAAAGTCCAATAGGAAGAAAGAAAGGCTGTTGCCTTGCATGTTGTGGAATTATTTATACCAGTGAGAGTGAACGGGGTGTAAAAGGCTACCCATTCTGGACCTGGTAATGTTTTACACACTTCACGCCAGTGTAATGGCTACACAAGGTGCAGGGCATCAGCAAACTGGGCCCAGAATTCTGTATAGGCTCCTCACTCTACAGGACTGAGTAATCTTCTCTCACTACCTGCTGAAACTTAAACTTTCTAAGTCTAGCCAAGAAGCTGTAGCTCTGCAGCACAGATAACCCTCTCCACACACCCAGTAAGAGATATGAAGAGGGCATCGGGGGTGAAAGGATGCATCAATGATCTTTCATCCACAGCTTCCACCCCCAGGTTTGCCCTACTAATACTCCTGCAGCTTCCTTTCCCAGTGGAGCATTTTTCCCTTTCCCTCTTCCCAGCAGGGCTGATGTCACCTTTCTTCACTTGAGGAGCTGCACTTGCCCTTGACTAGGGCCTTCCAATTTTGCAAGACTGCAGCCCCTAACCAGGAGTTCCTCCCATGCCTTTCCCTGCCTAGAGCTTCCTCCACTGCCCTGCTGTGGGACTACTCCTTTTCTCCTCAAAACTGCTACCTTCCCCAACCCATACCTCCTGCTCTCCTGTTCTTTACTCCTTCACCTGAAGGCACCTACCAGGTTTGCCTCCCTCCTCTTGGAAGCACATGCTTCTTGCTGTGACTGTTCTACATGCCTACATGACCTAGTTTTTTCCTACAACCAGTGGTAGACTACTGCAGACAAGGTGCTGCAGGCCACTGGCATTTTAATAAATATGCTGTATAAACCTGCTCTGAGCAGAGACACACACAGTGCACTTAAGAACACCGGTGCCTGATCGAAGCCTTAACTACACTAGCATTACCACCATCAGCACTGTTGTTGGAGACAGCAGCTGGTAGAAACAGTGGAAAATTTTTAGCAGAAAAGCCCAGGGGCAGACACACCATAGTATGGGTGTGTTGCAGGGAAATGTGGAGGGAAGTAAATCCAATAGTTGCACATGTCTGAATTGGATTAGGTAATTAATCATTTATATGGCACCAGGGTTGTAAACGCTGCTGAGTACAGCATGCAGAGTTTCACTGCTTGGCCTCTGAAACATCCCATCTCTCCAACACGGTCCACTCTTCTGCTGTGCAGGATGTAGCAGCCAGAGGGCTGCATATCTGTTAAACAAAGTGGGTGGGCTGACCAAGTGGCAGGCAGTAACAAGCTGTCAGTATTCTCACAACTGAGCCTCCTTGCTTATCTGGAATGCTGCACTGTGGTTTGCTCCTAGGAAGACACATGAGCCAGTCTATTTCAAATGTAAGACAAAGCCCTCAAAAAGGAATATTTCCACTCAGGAGTGCATACTCCCTACTGCTCTGTACTTCTTCCTGATACTCACCACTTCAAAAGGTCCTAACACAACATCATTGGGAATGTTTCTTTATACATCAGCTGTGTTGGTTCCCACAGTTTAGGCAGCTTGAATTTCCTGCCATATATCAATGATTCGGGGCCCTTTTTTTTAAGGTTTGCCCATCACTGCAACTCTTGGAATATCTTTGGCAGTCAGTCAAAATATGTAAGGTTTGTGGGGTCTGTTTGCTGGATTTGCAACTCGAGCAAACAAACTCACTACAACTAAGGCTCCACAAAGCACCATTTCCCTTTTACTCAGTCAGCTATTAATTAACAACATAATACTGAAAGCTCCCCAGTGGATAGATAATACACCCTTTTTGACTGAAGGTTATTCCACAGCCTTGTTTTAAGGCTTTATTTCAGTGCATATAACATATGTGGTGTCCATCTTAACTCTGCCATCTAGTACAGTTTAAAAAAAAAAGCAGCATCAACATAAATATTTACATTACCTCTTTTTTACCACAGAGATTTGTGATTTAAAGTTTGTGCAATTAAGGCAATAAGGTAGCCATGAGATATTTGCTTCCTGGGGTTAGGGATTATTTTAAACTATATAAAGTGCACCCAGGCAGTACATGACCAGCACCTTAAATATGCTGGGATAGTTACTAATGCAGCAGTCAACTATTATTATTTTCTAAAGGAAAACAATTTGAAAAAATAAAAAGTTATGAGTTTCTGTTTTATGGACTAATCCTGTAACCTGTACTGATGTTGAGTAGCTAGACTAAGCCCTTGAGTAACTGATACTCAACATGAATACAAAGCGCAGAATTACTTAAATTGTAAAATCTTCAGGGCAAGGACTGTCTTATTGTTTTTGTCTGCAGTGTTGTTGTAGCGGGGCTGGCCCCTCACTATTAGGGACAAGGCAGGTGAGGCAATATCTTTTTCTGAGCCAAGGTCTCTTCGTGAAAGAGACAAGCTTTCAAGCTACACAGAGCTGTTCAGTTGTGTAGCTCGAAAGCCTGTCTCTTTCACTAACAAAAGTTGGTACAACAAAAGATATTACCTCACCTACCTTGACTCTCTAATATCGTGCGATATTACCTCACCCACCCTGTCTCTCCCATTCTGCTTGTACAGTACCGAGCACAAGTGGTAGCTGTTCTCTGTTGGAGCCTGAACACTACTACAACTATACATTTAAAAAAAAAAAAATCAGACCCTTAATGCTGTAAACAGGCTCTTTCTGGGATCAATTATTTCAGAATTAAATATGCTTCATTTCTGCATGTATGTTTCCAGTGCTCTAAAGAAAGAGTACCAGACACGGAAATACCTTGTGTGAACTGAGTGATACTATGGTTGCCTTTTCCCAGGTGGATCAGGAAGCCATGGTGAGGAGCCTCTGTGATCCTGATCTTGAGGGTAACGTGCAAGCTGTCCCGGTCTTCCACTTTGAATACTTTGTTGGTGATCATAAAACCCAAGTGGCCAGTGGTCAAAACACGGAGAGAAGGGGCACCCTTATTTACTACAATTTGGGGTACACTATTGTCCACAGCCATTACCCGAATGTTCATTGTTTGGGGTTTCCTTGTTTCAAACACAGTGTCAGGGAAGACATAGAAATCAGTATGGGTCCCATCTGTAACAGTGAAAGAAAAGCTGTCTTCAGCTGACTCTGTGCCATCATGCTTGTAGCTTATAAGATTTTCATTCAGATCTTGTTTGGTAAAGGATGTAACTGGCTTGGTGTTATTGAACATGAGCTGACCATGAACTGGCACTTGGGTGATAATAAATTTAAGCAACATATCAGGGGTGTCTCTGTCTTCTACTGTTAGTTCAAAGGGGGTTATCAGTTTATTTTCACTTTCACACACCAACAGGTTATGGATTGTGACCACTGGCTTTTTATTATCCACATCACTAATGGAAATTCGGAAAGTGCGAAATACTGGGTTATAACCATCAGTCACTTCAAACTCAAAGCTGTCCATTTTCACCTCATCTTCTGAGGTGTGAATGTAGTAGATTTTATTGCCTGCTAACTGGAGCTGAGTGAAGGTTTTGATGGGCACTCCCAACTGATCCGTACATTCGAGATGGCCACGAACAGGTGCTCGGGTAATACTGAAAATCAAGTTCTCATCTGGGCTATTCAAGTCACTGGTGCTCAATAAATCAGTGGTAAGTGTAACTTTTCCACCTTCCTTCAAAGACACCCCTTTGCTGATCACATCTGGGAAGACAATATCAATGCTACCTATGGTCACATAAAAATATCGGTCAATGAGAGGATTTATCCCATCTGTCACATCAAATTTGATAAGATCCCGCATACCTTCTTGGCCAAAATGCATGTACTGAATTAAGTTTCTGTCCACTTCATCTTGGGTAAAGTTCATTCCCAGTGTGATATTCTCAACCCCACCTGAAAGCTTTATTCTTTGTAAGAGGCCTTGTCCTGGACCATACCTTATAATGTAAGTCAAGGTTTTGTCTTCAGAATCTAGATCAGTAGCCTTCAGTATTCTGTTGTGGATGATTTTAGTCTCCCCTATTTCAAGTTCCAGCCCATCATTGATGGTCATTCTGGGTGTTTCATCATCTACAGGAATAACCATGATTAGCACAGTTTTCTCTACAGCATGTTTACCATCTGTGAGTTTCACCTCAAAGCTGTCCTCCTTTGTTTCAGAGTCATCATGTTCATAGATAATGCTGGAGCTCTCAGTTATCTGAGACAGGGTGAAGCTCTCCACCAAGACCGTCCCATTGATCAGCTGGTTCACAATGTGGCCATGCTTGGGAAACTTAGTGATAGTGAAGGTCAGTTCATCAGCAGGTATGTCCCCATCTGCTGCATTGAGGATAGGAGTATCGATAACCAGGCTCATGCCTTCCATCACTACAAACTCTCGCATAAAGATTTCAGGCTCTTCGTCATTGGTTGGGATAATGACAATGGGGAAGAAGTGCCTTTCAGAAAAGTTAATGCCATCAGAGCAGCGGAAAGTGAACCTGTCTTCAACAGGCTCCACACCCTTATGGATGCTTTGGACGTAATAAATGTGCCCTTGCCTGACATCTTTCAAAGTAAAGGCACTTATAGCTGTACCTGCTCTGGATTTTTCAGATCCTAGGGCTGGAGAGATGTTTTCTACATAACCAGAGGTGGGCTGTGCAACTATGGTGCACAGAATATCATCACCAGGTGTATCCACATCTTCAGTCCTTAAGTGGGCATGTGTAATGACCCTTTTGTCACCCTCCACTACAATTAAGTGTTCCCCCACAAAAACCTCAGGGGCTTGACTGTCAACAGGAAGGATGGTCACCAGCACTGAAACTCCACGAACAACATTGCCCCCAATGCTCCACTCTTCAGACAGGTCAGACAAAGTGAGGTTAAAAGTATCTTCTTTGGGTAGCAGCCCTATTTCACCACCCGTGTGAGCATATACCACAGCCCCATCCAGCAGGTCTCTCTGGGAAAACCTCTCTGCAGGGACCCCCTGGACCAGGATGTCCCCATGTTGGGGAGGGTCCTCCACAATGAAAGTCAGCATCAGATCATCTGTATCCTCATCCGTGCCCTGGATGACTTTAGTGGTGATCTCAGCAGCACCATTCTCCAGCACATCCAAATAGGAGCCAAGTGTCCCTGGGGGCAGCCGTAAGGTGGGCACCTCATCATCCACAGGATGCACAGTCACCTTCAGTGTGATGGGCACCACATGGACCCCATCACTCACATCCAGGCTGCAGGCATCACTGTGAGACTCAGTACCACTGTGCACATAGACCACCCTACCATGTTTAATGTCCTCCAAGCCAAAGCCTGCTCCCATGGCCAGGTTATGCCCAGAGAGCTGCAACTGTCCATGCTGGGGAGCCTGGGTCAGGGTGAACTGGAGGTGAGTGGGCTCAGTGTCAGTGTCGCTAGCATCCAGCTCAGCCAGGCCCAGCACATGACTGCCTCCCTCATGCACAGTAAAGCCGCTGTTGGTGATCTCAGGGGGCTGGTTGTCTATGGGCTGCAGGTAAATGGTGAAGGTGCCTTGGGCAGTATTACCAGCTGCATCCTCCACCCGGTACTGGAACTGGGCCAGGCGGGGAGCCACCCCCAGCTCCTGCTGTGGGGGCCGGTAGGAGATCTTGTGGTGGTTGATCTGGGCCTGGCTGAAGTGCATCACCTCCACTGAGTGGTCATCGGTCAACACCAGGGATCCCAGGCGGGTGCCCTTGCCCCCCCAGGGGTGGTTGGAGTCTGTGTCAGTAGGGGGCTGGGTGACAATATAGTGGATCTCCCGGTCCCCAGAGTCCTGATCTGTGTAGCGCAGGTGCTTCCTTCGCAGTGGGGTCACCTGTTGCTCAGCCACCACCAGGCGCAGGCTGCTGCCACCATGAAGCACTGGGGCCAGGCGGTCCACTGGGTGCACCCGGACCACAAAGCTCTGGGGCCCGGAGCGGTTAGGCGGGTCATTGTCATCCTGGACCCTAAAGACAAACTGGTCCAGCACCACCCTGGGGCCAGGGCTGTGGGGCCCAAGGTGCTTGTAGAAGAGCCGCCCCTCCACAATGTCCTGCTGCAGCCACTCACTCACCAGCCTCTCGTACATTGGTGGGTCCCCGGGCAAGCCCAGCACCCTCCTCCAGGGGGAGCCCCCGTTCTCACCCTCCCAGTCCAGAGATGGCTGGGCCTGACGGAGCAGTAGCTGCCCTGCAGCAGGTCCGGACTCCAGCACGAAGCGCAGCGTAGCGTCATCTGAGTCAATGTCGGTGGCACTGAGGGTGCGGGCGAGGATGGGGGCTATGTCACCTTCGGCCAAGGACAGCCCCATGTTGGCGTTGAGCAGGGGTGGCTGGTCATCAGTGGGCACCATGGTGATGGGGAAGAGAAACTCGACACGGTGCCGGGCACCACCATCCTCCAGCTGTAGCACCAGGTTGTCACTGAGTGGGGACTCGCTGCCATCGTGCTGGTAGATGACATGGCCAGCTGCCAACTCGGCCACCGTGAAATGCTTGCGGGCCTGGGGCTCCTCCAGCAGGGCCAGGTGCCCGTGCCGCAGCCCAGCCACCACGCTGATCTGCACCTGCTCCAGGTCATCCTCGTCGCTGATCAACAGGCTGGGGCTAGGGCCTGGGCTGGAGAGCGGCCGCGACTGCCCCTCGTAGAGCACCAGGCCTGTGTTGCGGGTCACCACGGGCGCCAGCGTGTTCATGGGCTTCACCACGATCATGAAGGCGAAGGGCTCGGAGGCAGCGCCCTCGGGATCCAGCACCTCCAGCTCCAGCTCGAAGAGCCGCTCCCTGGCTGAGTCCTCTGCAGGCGGCTGGTAGGCGACCCGCAGCTCCCGTAGCTCCCGCTGGCTGAAGTAGGCGATGGGCAGGCTGCGGTCGTCGGTGCTGACCACATGGCCCTGGCCTGGCCCGAAGGGGGAGGTGATGTTGAAGAGCAGCAAGTCCGGGGCGGACTCGGCGTCCTCGGCCGCCAGCATGTCCGGGGTGAGGGCGGTGAGCACGAACTGGTCCACCTCCATCATCAGCATGGCCACGAAGCTGGGCCGGGGCGGCGTGTTCTCGGCGCCCGCCCGGATCCGCACCAGCACCTGGAAATGCTCCCGCTTCACCAGCGCGCCGGCGCCCGCCGCCTCCCGCAGCTCCACCACCAGGGGCAGCGAGTCCCGGTTCGGGGAGCGGCCGGCAGCCGCGTGCCGGTAGCGCAGCCCCAGCCGCAGGAACTCCTCGCACTCCCACCAGACCGAGGGCGACGGGGCGCCGGCCGCCGACAGATGCCACGGGGCAGGCGGCTGGCCGAGGAGCTCCCCGTAGCGGGGCAGCCCGCCCAGCCCCGGCAGGGCGCCCACCCTGCAGCGCTGGCTGCCCGGCTGGAAGGCGAACTCCAGGCTGCGGCCGTCCAGCGCGTTGCTGGTGCCCAGCAGGCTGTCCACGGTCAGGGGCAGGTTGCGGGTGACGATCTCCAGCTGGGCGAAGAGCACCTCCACCTCCAGCGCCAGGGGCAGCACCACGGCGCGGCTGGGCGAGTCGTAGCGCAGCTGCAGGCGGACCCGGTCCCGGGACGGGCTGCGGGAGCCCAGGTGCCAGTACGTCACCTCCCCGGCGGCGAAGTCGCAAGGGAAGCGCTGCGGGATGAGGCGGCCCGGGCGCAGCCACAGGGGGTCGTCGTCCAAGACGCGCAGGTGGCAGCGGTCCCCCGGCTGCACCTGCAGCACCAGGTCGCTCAGCGGGTCCAGCCAGACGGAGCGGCCGAAGGGGACGCGCAGCCCGCGGTTGGCCACCACGATGGAGGCGTCTTCCTGGGGTCCCAGCGCCGAGGGGTAGGAGAACGCGCGGCTGCCCGGCGGGGGCGGCTGCTGCGCCCGGACCCCGCCGCCCCTGCCTGCCAGCAGCAGCAGCAGCGCGGGCAGGAGAGTCCGTGCGGCGGGGCTGCCCTGCATGGTCCCCGCCTGCCGAGCACAAGCGAAGCGAGTCCCGTCTCCGCAGGCGCAGGGCCCCCGCTGCGCAGCCAAACCCCCTTCCCCTGCCGGCAGCTCCCGGTCCCGAGCCGCCGCCACACCGCGCTCCACAGCCTGGCGAGCAGCCTGCGCTATAAACTCGCCCCCTAGCCCGCCGCGAACAGGAGAACGCTGCGAAACCTCGCCCTGTCCCCCTCCCAATCATCCCACGATGTCCAATAAGCACTCAAGGGAGCGCTGTAGGCGGCGGGGATTGGCCAGCAAAGCTTGCCAATCACCCAAGTGGCGAGGGGACAGAAACACCCCTCCTTGCAACAGGTTGCTTAGAGGGAAGCCGCGGGGAAAGCAGCGGAGCCGCTTCTCCGCGCCCCCCCCCAAGGGAGGGTTAGCAACAAATGGGAGGTGGGGGGAGCCAGTAGGCTGCTTTCCCCGTGCCATTGGAGCGGCAGGGGAAACAGAGTCCTGCAGGCGCAGGGACGGCGTGAAGCAGGAGAGGGTGCAAAATCTCTGGGAAAGGTCAGCAGCCAGATCCTAGGGTGTAAAAAGAGCCTGCCGAGCATCCCTCTGCAAGGGGGGAGTCTTGCTCCTGCTACAAGGGGTGAGGAGGCTGGGCTGTAACACACCCCGCCCCGCGAAAGCTTATGCCTCCCCCAAAATTGTTAATCTCTAAAGTGCCACAAGGACTCCTCGTTGTTTTTACTGCCTCCAGCTTCATCGTTAGCAAGGCGTCATTCCGCCTCCCAGTGACTTAAACTACTCCCGGCTAGTGCAGCTTCTATAAACTAGCTCCTAGAGTAGAGGAAATAATGTTGGGAATTGCTCAGGGGAACTAAGAGTTAATAAATCCAAGAATTAAGGGAGGGAGTACTTTCTTTTCTTTCCACGGCTAAAAGAAGGAGACGGGTTGTCTGTAATTGGCAAGAAAGACAAATTAATAGGGAGAGAGAGGGAGGGAGGATGGTGAAGGTGGAAAACCGGAGGAGGTTAAGGAAAAAAGTGCCCCGAGGCGCTGAGAAAGCAGGCACGGTGCAGAGCTGTCATTTGAGAGATATATGACTCTGCTTTTGTTGCAATAATTAGAGTGCAAACTGTGTTAGAAAGCTGCTTGTCAGCATCACATTTCTTTGCACCAGAAGGAAAACTGATAAATAAATATCTGTAGGGAAAAACACATTAAGTTATTATCTAGTTTCACTCTTAGGCGCTGAGTTCGTTTAGCGGTGGAAAAATAAGTTTAAATCGCTTTCTGCCCCATTTGTTTGTAAGTTTGGGTTTAAAAAAATAGAAACTACACAGAATAGAAACATGCAAAGGAATTAGTTTCCCTTTGGATTTTAATAAGGGAACATGGCGTTTCATTCATCAAGTTTGTTATCTCAACCTCTATCTCTGATAAAAATGGAAATGCAGTCTGTAAAAACAGCTCTGGAACAGAGTTAGAGGCAATTCAAAGCAAAAAGGATGTGGGGGAAATAAGTCTTAGAAAACAGATTATTTTATCTAAAAACTAGTTGAAATTAGTCAATGGCTATGCTAAGGGGACCATAATAAAGCAAACTATTATTGTCTAGATGGTGCATTGAATGTGGAAGACTAGGTGGCAACAGCCCTGGAATACTTCATGAAAACAACTTATTTGTATTATTGATATGGACACAGCTGGAATTATTTTAGCAATTTGGTATGATGGATATCACTGAGCTGACACCTGTACAGGCTTAGATGGGTCACTCTGTGGCCAGCAAATCCAGATTTATTTTAGTCTAATATGAATACAGCAATTATTAAAAGCATCTCTGTGATTTTTATCATTACTATACTTCAAACCTGCAACATTTTCTTCTAGGGATGGCAACGCCTAGGTGCTAGTAACCCATTATGAGATGGGCTATTATAAGAACCTCAGTAGAAAGAGATAGACAATAAGGTTCTATTTTGTTAATTCAAATCAGTGTACACTATATTTACATTTTCTTTTAAATTTCTGCTTCCTTGTCTTTAATGAAAGATGAAGAACTGACACAAATGTCCCCCACATTCAAGGATAGCCCTCAGATTGAGAAATGCAGCATTAGAGGTGACCTGAGAGGTGAAAGTAAGCCGGTATGGTATGCAGTGCCGGACCAGCTTTCCCAGGCTGGTGATTTAAAGGGCTCGGGACTCCCTGCAGTGGCCGGAGCCCCGGGCTTTTAAAATTGCCTCACGAGCCCTGCTGCCAGAGCCCCAGGCAGGGCCAGCTCCAGGGTTTTTGCCACTCCAAGTGGTGGGGAAAAAAAATAAAAGCCACAATCGCGATTGGCAGCAACTCCACTGTGCTGCTTTCTTCTTCGGCAGCATTTCAGCGGCAGGTCCTTCCCTCCGAGAGGGACAGGGACCCTCCGCCAAATTGCTGACAAAGAGCCCGACATGCCACCCCTTCTCCTTGGCTGCCCCAAGCACTTGCTTGCTCAGCTGGTGGCTGGAGTCGGCCCTGGTCCCAGGGCAGTGGCTGCAGGGCTCTGGCGGAGATTTAAAGGGCCCGGGGCTCCGGCCGCTGCAGGCCCTTTAAAGCGCCGCCCAAGCTAGGCTGCCAGATCCCTGGGTTAGTGGCAGCAGGTCTCCTGTAGTGATTTACAGGGCCTGGGGCTCCCCACAACAGCCAGAGCCCTGGGCCCTTCAAAGCGCCGCTCAAGCTCTGCTGCCGAAGTCCCAGGGTAGCAGCGGCTGGGCTCCATCAGTGATTTAAAGGGCCCGGAGCTCTACTGCGGTAGTGGTGGATGGAGCCCCAGACTCTTTAAATCACCCCTGAGCCCCAGGCCTTTGCAGCTGGGAGCTCCAGGGCTGATTTAAAGGCCCTGGGTCTCCTAGCTGCAGCCGGAGCCCTGGTGCCTTTAAATCTTGATTTAAGGTCCTGCCTCTTCCGTTTGAGGCCATGCCCCTGCTCAGGACTCCAGTGTACTGGTAGGTCCTTTAAATTACTTTCACCCCAGCTGACCCTTTATAGAAGGGATGTGATGAGGGAAATTACCAGTATACAAGGTGATGGATGGAAAAACCCCATACTTCAAGCTCGGGAGTATAATTGTCTCAGTTTTATTTTTAAACAGAAGTTTTGGGGTTGGGGAGTGGTAGAGTCCAATGTAAAGGAATACCTTCCTTTATCAACATATGTTAATTTGTTACATGGGGTCAAATTTAAAAGGACAAGACCCCTTTAAGTTTTCTTAGAAGCTTTCGCTCACTGTTGGTCCAATATGAATGTTCTCATTAGTTTCAGTAGAAACTGTTAAAAAAAACCTTTAACCAATGTTTGCAACTCATAGTGCAAATTCTTTAAAAGGACACTGAAACCAGAATGTGAAAATAGATTAGAAACCCATCAAACAAAGCAAAACTGACTAGGATTTTCACTGTTCATCTTATTAAAAAAGATAAACCAAACAATATAAGTAATAAAAAGTGCAGTCATTTTAGAAGTCGGCTTTTGATAATCAAAATCTTACACAGGTAAGGAAATTTTTAACCTGACCATGTCACTTAAATCTCTTTTAAGATGTATCAGTCAGTTTTAAATAGAGTTTCTTGTTTGCTGTGATGTTTCACTAAATCAGGCTACACACCTTTGGGAGGCCATCCCATCTTCTCACTAGTTTATTTGTAATTTTACCTCATTTTTAAACATTTTAACACTGGTTTGTTAAGAGCTTTGACTTTCCCTTTGGCTGCAGGATAAGAGTGAGAGAAACTCATTTTAGGGAGTTGGATTTTAAAATGTCTATATTCAAAATAGAGACAATTTCAATGTGCAATTTATTATCTGGATGGATTTCCTATATTTTTCAACAAAATTAAGAATAAATTGTGATGAAATATGTAATGGAGTATATTTGGGATGTGATCTTTCTACTACTGAACTCATGAAATTTTGCCTCTGATTTCAATGACTGCAGGATTAGGCCTGCGATGTTTATAATCAACAAACGGTAAATCTACATGTGCATAAATCACAGCAGTCCTCTAATTTTAGGGTTTTCTGTCCTGTCAAGCAAGTCAGCAAGCTCTTAGCTCACAACCCACACTAGAAGTGAAAGATAAAAAGCATCTTCTTTTCATGGATAGAGTAAATAAAAAGCATCCAAAAGCTGCTGGGTGTGTGTGTGTATACACACGTACACAGGATTTTGCTTTGCTTGCTATCCGGTGGAGTTTGCCTTGTCCAATTTAGATTTTAAGAAGTTACAGTGTTTGATCTGCTCTATAAATACTGCATACAAATTCCTAGCTATCAAAGTCTGCCCTCTGTTGTTATATAATAGTCTTACATGTTAACTCTTGCAGGGCATGATTACTGTTATTAAAATACTCCTAACAGGATTTCAGCCTTACAGAATTAATTTCAGTAATTAAAATTTAATTAAAATTAAAGAAAAAATAAATGACTAAAAACTGTACCATTCAATTTAAATGAGATCAGTTACTTCCAAATAATTTGAGAAAAGAGGACTTGTTTCAGAAGATGAGTATTAGCCACCCGCACACAATGACCAGCCCAGTGAAGTTGATGTATGCATTGGCACAATGGATCATATGTTCAATCTCCACATCAAGATTGGCTGTCTGGGAGAGGTGGCTACTAAAGTAAGGGAAATGCTCAGTGTTTTGCAGGGGTTCACCCCCAATGACAATTTGTGGGAGAACAGGGGCAACTTGTGGTGGGGCAGGCTGGTGGAGCACCTTAGTCTTCCCAAAGTTGAGGGAAAGTCCCAGGCTATGATAGGTACCTGAGAAGAGAACTAGGGTAGATTGCAGGTCAGCCTCAGAGTGCACGAGGATAGCACAGTCATCAGCATTATGAAGGTCGGTAATAACAGTCTGGATGACTTCAGTTTTAGAATGAAGATGTCTCAGATTATGATACTCAATCCCAATTCCAGCAGAAAGGTGGTCATGAATAAGAATCAAGATTATGGCAAGATAGATTTAAATGATTGTATCTTGGCTGGTTAGGCATACCAATAGTTTAGGTCATCTGTAGTTTGACATATGAACTGGTTAAACTTCTATAGTAGGCATTTAATAGATTCAACTGAATTCTTCATATTTTGAACTTGTTTTCAGGATACTTACCATTTAGTAAGGAAATTTTTACATTTTATATAGAAGCAAACTTTGTTAGGGGAGGTTCACAAAGACTGAAGAGAAATCACATCTACTACTCGCTTGGCAAGGGCCATCAAAATTTGGCCTTTTCACAAAGTGGAATTTTCTGTAATATTTTGATGAATGATTTGCTTGGTAGTGACGTACTTGACCAGAGATTGCTACCCAGTGGGTGCAAAAGGATTAAAAAGTTGCTCTAAGGGCAGAACTGGAGATATGAGTGGTGTGTCATGAAACCATATGGGATGGGATGGGCTGAATGGTGTTTGTGTCATGTTACTGTCTGGAGCAGTCATTAAAAGACTGGCTGAAACCCAACTATATCAATGGAGGTTCCAGATAGACAATAAGGAGTTTGGTGGCAGAGAGACAATAGAAACCCTAAAGACTAAACAATTTACACTTATCCAGAAGAAACTCTAGCAGGCAGAATATGTGAACTCAGCATGGGTCTGCAGGAACAGGACAACGGACTGAGATGTGACAGGAGGCTAGCCTTTTGAGACACATGGAATCTCTCCTAGGACTTCACAGAATTGGAAGGGACCTCAGCAGGTCATCTATTCCAACTCCCTGCTCAAAGCAGGACCAATCCCCCAGACAGATTTTTACCTCAGTTCCCTAAATGGTCCCCTCAAGGATTGAGCTTGCAACTTTGCGTTTAGCAGGCCAATGCTCAAACCACTGAGCTATCCCTCCTCCCAGACAAAGGGACAGGGAAAGAAAACCAAGATATTTCCTTCAGCATCATGGTTCAAGAGAGCCCTGGCTTGGCCAATATGGAGTATGCTTTAACCCTTGCTTCTCTGTGCTCACCTAACAATCATCTACAAATCATTAGTTGTAGCTAGGGTGAACAGATAGCAAGTGTGAAAAATCAGGTCTGGGGTGCAGGGTGATAGCCACAAATATCGGGACCGGCCCTATATGTGCTACAACTAGAGTGACTAGATGTCCCAATTTTTTTTTTCATTCAAGTACTTATATGTTTGCCTAATGAAATAAGTAGGGCAGCATTCCTGAAGCCACATTTTCTGAAATAGAAAACAACTCTGAAGTCACTTAATGGCTAAGAGCATACCACACTTTAACTCTCCTAACTGCACTATAGAAACTTTATTTTCTTGTTCAGATATACATGATGCCTGGCCTGCCCCTAACCCCAATGGGGAACATGATAGTAGGGTTTTGCCAGTAACAGGGGCACTTAGCCATCCCAGACCTGGCACCAGGGCCAAGAGCAGACCTTCAGATTTTTCATTTTTTTATGTGCTTGTGGTGTGTTAGTGGTCTTCCCTCCCCTTCTGGCCCAGTGGAAAGCCTCTCCGCCTCACGATGTCACTGGGGCACTGACCCATATCAGGGGAGTAGCAATTCAAGTGGTAGGGTCAAGGACACTCTGGCAGAATAGAGCAAAGCAAACAGTCTTGGGGCTCCAGCCCTCAGGCAGGATGGAGGAATCAAATAGTCTTGGGGCTAAGATCCTCAGGCAGGGCAGAACAAACAGCTTTAGAGAGCTCAGAACCTCTGGCAGGAAGGAGCACCAAACAGTCTTAGGGGGCTCAGGCCCTCAGGCAGGGTGGAGTACCAAACAGTCCATCGTCCTAGCTCTGGCAGATAAATGTAGGCCCCTTGACCTAAGGTGGGAAGGCTGCCAACCCAGTGGTTGGATTAGCAGCTGGATATAGAGGGACCCGGGCCCACCTTACTCCACTGGGTCCCAGCCCAGGGCCCTAACAGTAGTGGAGTGTTCTGCCACTGGGTCAGCAGTGATCTGCCCAAAATATGCTGCTGTTCAGGCAGCAACACAATTGGACTATAGTTGGCTGTCCCTGGGCTACTTCCTACTCTTCTACCATTATGTACCTGCAGCTTGGAGTTGTCCCCGGCCTCTTTGGGGTATGTGGTAAGCGGAAATCCTGGCAGTTCGCCTGGGTCAGTCTCCTGGCAGGGTGTGGCACAGCGTGGGTTCCACTCCGGAGATCTGCAGTGGCCTGGAGACGTCTGCTCCCTTACCGGTCTCAGAGTCAACTCTGTTAGAGGCTCTGCCTTTTATACTTCATGTCCCATCCCTTAGCTTCTGACGGGAGGAGCGAGCCCAGCCTGGCTCTGCCAACAGGGAAATCATAGAGTGGCTTCTCCCCCTCTGGCTCAGTGGGAGGCCATTTAGCCTCACTACAGTGCTCCTGTCCATCTGCTACTCACCCACTCTGCTCTTCTGCATCAGAAGTCTGCATTCCTTCTCTGTCCTCCTTTCCCCTCTCATCCCCCAATTGGCTACATCTCCCCTTCCTGGTTATCTTCATCCCTCTACAGTTCACTCCAGCTCCTTTTCCCCGCTACACCCTAATCTTCCCCTCCTCCCACCACCACAAATCTAGATCCCATATCTACATCCTTCTCTTCACCTCTGGTGACATTTACTCCCAACCCCACCAACTCCCACACCCATCCCTGCCACCACCTCTTCCCTTCTCATACTGCCATTCCTAACCTCATGCCCGTCCTCCTCCATTCCCCTCCCCCATCCCATGTTGTGCTGTCTCAAACACCCATTCCACTTCTACAAAATATCAGTCATCCAGGACTTCTTCATATAGTGCTCCCTCCAGCACCTGGCTCTCTCAGAGACCTGGATTCCTCAACCTGACATTGCCTCTGCAGATGCCTTCTCTTACAGAGGCATCTCCTTCTCTCACACTTCTTCCCTGGATCAGACCATGCTGGGGAGCTGAGTTTCTTCTCTCCCATTCCTGCTGCTTCCTCCCTGTGTCCCCCTTCCCTCTTTTCAAACTTTACTGTATCTGACTCGTTTCTCCCATCCCCCTCATGTTGCTGTCATCTATCATCCACCCAGCTCCTTTCCATCAGCCTCCCTCTCTGATTTTGACTTCTGGCTATCTCTCTTCACAATCTCCCACTCATCCATGGTGCCTTCAGCTTCCACGTTGATGACCCACCTGACCCTTTAGCTGTACATTTCCTCATACTTATGACTTCATTTGACCTGCAGCACTAGTTCATCTCTTCTACTCACCAAATAGCCCATTCACTTGAACCAGTCTTCATCAAACACTGCTCTCTCTCTCTCTCTCTGCCACTCAGCCTCAAGTTCCCCCTCTTTTTCCATCACCTGGTCTCTTTGTGCATCACCCATCAGCATCGCAGTCCCCACCCTATCAGTGATTTCTAGTCTATCAGCACCGACGACCTCATCTGCTCTCAGCCCTCTCCTCCTTTTCTTCCATTGATATGGTTGTAAAGTCTCTCCTCTTTCTCCCATTGCAAGGTCTGCCCTGCCAACCCCTAGCCCTGGCTCCCCTCAAACACCTGCTTCTTCCATGTCTCTGGCAGAAATTCCATGGCCAGGCTGTCTTTCTCCATTACAACTTCATTATCTCCTCCTTCATTTCTGCCATCTGCCTTACTAAATACTCCTCTTCTCCAACATAATTGAATCCATGCTTGCAATCCCACCTACTACTTTTTCCCCACTCCTTTTGACTCACTCCTTAAACGCTCTTCTCCTCCTGCCTTCACTTATCTCTCTGCACAGGATCTTGCAGATGTCTTACAAATTTACAGATATGATGGGAGTTTGAGCTTTCTCCCATGCTACCCTACGTGCTTGGGAGAAGCTCCCTATAAACATCACAGAGATACCTCTATCTTCCTTCAAATCCCTCCTCAAAACACTTTTGCTGTGATGGGTACAAAACATGACAGCAGTTACGCTGCTGGTTTGCTGAGATCACTGCCTACTATGATGACCAATATTGTCTCATTGTTTCCCTGTATGTCTGCATCCATCTGTTGTCTTGTCTTGTGTTTGGATTGTAAGCTCTTTGGGGGCAGGTACTATCTTTTTGTTCTGTCTTTTTACTGCACTAGCACAGTGGAGTCCTAATGCATTACTGGGTCTCCTGGATGCTACAGTAATACACATAATAAGATTTAGATAAAAACAGCTAGTTAAAATAAATGTATGGATCTATTATTACTATTTGACACTTAAAAAGTAAAGTGTATATTGTTGCCTATTTTACAGTTGCTGCCATAACTTGCTGTCTATTTCCATTTTATTGTGAATAAAACTTTTAAAAATATGTTTTTATATATATGCCCACATTACAAAAATGGTTACAAGATAATGAATATTCTTTCAATATTAACTATTACAGTTAAAATGCAGCTAAAACTTCTTAAGCCTCCCTATCATACACTTAACCCCCCCTAAACTTTAGACAGTCCAGAAATTAACATTTAGGCATCAGCCTCACCACTTTCAAACACCCACTCTACATTAGCTACCAAATCACACCACACATTCAGCCCCATTTGTCTTGGATTATAGGGATTTTCTTGTGTTACTTTTTTTTAAATGGTTACATATATATATTTTGATACAATAAGCAGTAATGTTTTTTATTTTTTTATACTTCAAGTGAATGAAGTTAATACTCAGGGAGGATGTTTTGTAGTATTGTGTGTATCTGTTTCACTGGTTAGTATCACAAGAAGTTTGCAGAACATGCATTTTATAGGTGTAGCTTAGGGGACAAAGTTCTGCTTGAATGAATGTGTGATTTGGTTGATGAGAGTGTTAAGGCTGGTTAGATGATGCGGAGACTTTTCCTGCTTGTTGTGACAAATTGAGTATTACGGTTAATGTCAGAATCGTTTATGCAACCGTGGCTTGTAATTTCCACAGTATTGAATGTGTGTGGATTTTTCAGATGCGTATTATGAGAAGGCCTTCTTTGAATTGCACTTGGCAACCTTACCTGAAAATTAATGAAGTTTTGTGTGGGGACAGATGAGGGGGATTATGCAGCCCGTATGCACAGTGGCGAGCAATTACTTATCCGAGTAATGCCACTAACTTCCATATGATTACTTAATTGAGTAAGAGTTCAATGTGAGTAAAGATTGCGCAGTTGGGCACTTAACTAAAACTCATGTCACAGATGGAGTTGAGGATGAAATAAATGTTGCTTTCATTCAGTAGCTATTTTCATAGAATGAATTTTACCTGTGTGATCAGTTGCATACGGAAAGTAGGGGAAGAGGGAACTCAGGTGGATAGTTTAGGACTCAGGAGAAAAGCACAGCAAAATACTGAAATTGAGCTCTTTCCATCAGTAAGATCCCCAACTCTTCAAATTTAGTTTATCCTGAGTCTTTGGACTGTAGAAAAAACAAAAAAAAATTGAAATGCATTTCACTGTTGTTATTGGAAGGGTCGGTGATCTCAGGATGAGGGAAGATTGTCAATCTGGTGACAACTAGAACTGAATCGAAGTAGAAACTTGAGAAAGGAGTTGAGGTGACAGTTACCATTCCTTGTTCTGCAGTGGGGAACCGCAGATGAGGAAGAGGAAAGAGATTGGGGGTGTTCTGCCTGGTAGTGCTGTGGCAAGAGAGATAGGTACCGAGAGAGGCAACTCAGTATGTGAGGAGACTACTTGGGTAACGTTGGTCTAGACTAGAGCAGCCACTGATTCTATGGGGAACTGTGGTTATACAACTCTCTTTCTGTCTCTGAAATTGTGGCACCCAGTCTCTGGCAGGGAAAGGCGGATGCAACATAGGGATAAAGTTTCTTGCTGAAGTGGTTTCTCAATTTCCTGTATAGTAGCCCAGAGCACTATTGCCACACAGTGCAGTTAACCATTGCTGAATGGAATACAAAAAAGGGTGTCCTGCTGTAGGGAAGGAGGTGGGGCGTGAAAAGCACTGCCTGATTGCATAGGTGATGTGGATCAAGCTGAAAGTATTTGTATAACCAACATCAAAAGGAACTGTTGTTTTAGGAGGTGTTAAGCACATCCTAGATCAGGCCTGTGAAGCTTAAGTTCTCCATCATCAAGGAAGTTGAAAAGAGCCCCTGACATGCTAAATGCAGGTCAAATAGACATTTAAACGAACCAGACAAACAAATCAAGAAAAGAAAAAAAAAACTCTCGTAGGTAACATTGATGATACTTTTCTGCAGTAATGTTTGCTTCATCTTCTATAGCTGTGTTATACAGGCGGTCAGACAATATGATCACAGTAGACCCTTCTGACCTTGGAATTTCTGAGTTCTGTTGTCCCTGCCTTCTTCCCTACTAATGAACTGAATTCCAGTTCTTATTTGTTCTGCATTTGCTGTGCTAGAGTTCTTTCTGGTCACTTGCTGCTGTAAGATTTCGTACTGATTGCACTAGCATTTCTGAGCACTTAGTAGGAAGACTGGTTACTCATTTGTTAAGCACGCTTAAATCTATCCACAAACAGTGCTTGTTCCTGGATTTTTTGGCGGGCTTCAGTTTTCTTGTGTTTGGATTGCTTATCTTCTCTACTTCCAACTTTTCTGTTCTGGTTATAAGTAACTGAAATTATGGCTGCAAAGACTTCTTTGAATTTCACACAAGACAACATTTAAAGGTCTCTTATGTCCACTCAGCATGCCAAACTCTGCTCTTGGATGAACATATGCAGTTCCCATTGCAGTTAATGGTAACCAGGCACGCACATCAAAAGGTAAAAGTTTGTCCTCAGCACAAGTGAATATCACCATGTGTTTTGCTGTCTTGTTAAACAATCATGGTAATGAGTAGTAATATTTGTGGCTGCCTCTCAGATTAAATTGGAGCCCAATAACTTGAGCACAATCTGTCCAGCTATAGCAGAGGGATGTCTCCTACTCTGTTTACTGAAATATACACTCAAGCCAATCAGTGAATGAAGTTTTGCAGTCTTTACTCAGGTAAAATTCCTAGTGATGTATTGCCAGGTAACAGGCATGCACCTAGGGCCAGCTTCTGATCTCATAACTGTGTACCCAAGATCAGGCACATTGAGTTTTGGATGCCATGTAGTGGTATATCAATTACACTGCTTCTTAGCACAAGAAATCCCTCTTGCTCAACATCACCCAGAATATATGACAGGAAGTTGGGTATGTCTGCCTGGTACTATTCAGACACAAATTCTGGAGATTGCTAGTTGCATACCTCTCTCTCTTTTTTTAAACCTCCTTAAATCTAACATGTGAACTGACTACTATTACCACTCCTGCTTCATTACTTAGAAGTCTCAGTCAGGAATCAGGGCCCCATTCACTCTGCTTGTATGTCATGCCCCTTTCTACTCCTCAGATTCAGAGATTCCTAGGCCAGAAGGGACAACTGTGATCATCTGGAGTCTAGATTCTCCTCCTGTAGAACACAAGCCATCGAACTTCCTCAAAATAATCCCTACAATATCTTTTTGAAAAACATCCACTGTTGATTTTAAAATGGTCACTGATGGAGAATCTACCACAACCCTTGGAAAATTGTTTCAATGGTTAATTAATCTCACTGTTAAAAATACAAATCTTATTTATGCTCTGAATTTGGCTAGCTCCAGCTTCCAGCCATTAAATCATGTTATACCTTCCTCTGCTAGATTGAAGACCCTATTATTAAATATTGGTTCCCCGTGTAGTACTTACAGCCTGTAATCAAGTCATCCTCTAACCTTCTCTTTGTTAAGCTAAATAGATTGAACTCTTTGAGTCTATCACTCTAAGGTACATTTTCAAATTCTGTCATTCTTGTGATTTTCCTCTTAACATCATTCCTGAATTGTGGACATCAGAACTGGACACAGTATTCCAACAGTGGCTGCACCAGTGCCAAATACGAGGTAAAATAATCTTTCTACTTCTACTCAAGATTCCCCTGTTTATACATCCAAGGACTGCATTAGCCTTTTTGGCTACAGTGTTGCATGGGGAGCTCATGTTCAACTGATTATCCACCATATCCCCCCCAATTCTTCTTCAGAGTCACTGCCTCCCAGGATAGAATCCTCCATCCTGCAAGTATGGCCTATGTTCTTTGGTCCCAGGTTTATACATATAGCAGCATTAAAATGCAATGTGTTTGTGCTCAGTTTACTCATCCATCCAGATTGCTTTGCATTAGTGACCTGTCTTCATTATTTATTTACCACTCCCCCAATTTTTGGGTTACCTGCAAAGTTTATCAGTGATGATTTTATGTTTTCTTCCAGGTCATTAATAAAAATATTAAATAGCATAGGGCCAAGAACCGATTCCTCAGGCCTCACTGAAATATACCCAGTCACTGATGATTCCCTGTTTATAATTACATTTTGAGACCTATCATTTAAGCCAACTTTTAATATATTTAATGTATGCCATGTTAAGTTTTTAATCAAAATGTGCATTACCAAGTATAAGCACCAGGAGATATCAAGCTGATTTGACAGGGTCTATTTTCTTTAAACCCATGTTGATTGGCATTTTCTATATTACTCTCCTTTAATTCTTTATTAATCAAGGCCCATACCAGCTACTCCATTATCTGCCTGGGATCTATGTCAGACTGTCAAGCCAACAATTACCTGGGTCATTCAGTTTACACTTTTTAAATATTGGTACAACATTACCTTTCTCCTAGTCTTCTACAACTTCCCTGGTGTTTAAGACATTGAAAAAAATCAACATTACTGTCCAGTGGGCTCCTCAGGCAGCTCTTTTATAACTCTTGGATGCAAGTTATCTGGACCCACAGTGTCCATCTAGTCTATCTGCGTCTGTATCAGAGGATGGCATAGCAAGAACTAATGACTGGAGGCTGAAGACAGACAATTCATACTGGAAATAAGGGCACACATTTTTAACAATGAAGGTAATTAACTACTGGAAAAAATTACCAAGGAGAAGAGGTGGATTCTTCACCTTTTGATGTTTTCGAATAAAGACTGGATGCCTTTCTGGAGAGATGCTTTAGTCAAACCCCACTTGTAGGTTCAATATAGGAGAAACTGGGTGAAAAAAATCAATGTCCAGGGATATACAGGAGATTTTCTAATGGTCTTTTCCAGCCTTAAACTCTGAATTTAGATTGTGAGCTCTTTGGAGCAGTAACTACTAATCTGTGCAGTGCGTAGTGACCAGCTCAGAATGGGGCTTTGTGCTGCCATAAAAAAACATGATTAAATAACATTATGCAAGGCAGTAAGAAAGTTAATAACTGTTTGTATTGTGGTTATGCCTAGAGGCCAGCTCCCATTGTGGAAAGCTCTGTCAAAAAATAGAGAGATGGTCCCCATCCCAACTAGCTTACAACCCAAGTATAACACAGTAGACAACAGGTGGATACGTTAAACAGATGGGGGGTGAAGGGGAAAGCACAAGGAAACAGTGAGGTATTTGTGAGTAGCAAAATAAGCAGCCATCACATCACACCAGCTGTCTAGCCTTTGAAATGACATTTAAAAGCCTTTACATTTCAAAAGGCCTTCAGCATGGCACTTTGGTCTGATCTCACTTAAAATATACAGTATAAAATGAGTATATTTCACACTATTGCCAACATTAAATGTTTAAAGTCATGAGTCAGCCTCCCAAAAAGTTACAAGATTTTACAAAATACATTATTTGCTTTATAGGTTTTGAACTTTATGTGCACTTGGCTGCAGAAAAACAGCCTGAAAACAGCTTTCAGAGTAGTAGCCATGTTAGTCTGTATCCGCAAAAAGAACAGGAGTACTTGTGGCACCTTAGAGACTAACAAATGTATTTCAGCATGAGCTTTCATGGGCTACAGCAAACTGTAGCCCATGAAAGCTCATGCTGAAATACGTTTGTTAGTCTCTAAGGTGCCACAAGTACTCCTGTTCTTTTACCCTGAAATCAGAAACCATGAATGTTAATAGTGTAGCCTAGTGTTTGCATAGTGCTTTTCATCAGTAGATCTCAAAACACTTTATAAAGGAGATTAGAATCATTATCCTCATTTCACAGATGAGGAAACTGAGGCACAAGGAGACATGACTTGTGCGAATGCACCCAGCCCACCTGTGGTAGAGACACTAATAGAACCCTGGTCTCATGAATCCTAGTTCACTGCTCTATCCACTAGGCCACACTGCCTCACTCTTTTTTAAACAAAAACTGAGATTCTTGCCTAAACACTTGTTTCCAGGAGTTGGGGCTCTAAGTAAACACCTAGAATCATAAGAGTTAACAGCACTGATTTTGTGCATGACCCTTGAACAGCTTTTGATGGATTGGTAACTAATAAATTAAATGATTGGCGTGGGTATTTTTGTTGATGGCAATACAATAAATTTTACCACTGACAAACATTTCATTTAGCAACATTTAGAGTTATTTGAATTTGCTTTTTTCCCCCAAGATGTTAATTTACTAAATAATAGAGCTCCCCTTTCCTCAAACAATTTTTTCCACACACACACACAGGGTAAATATTATACATTTTGTATATGGATTTGTTCCATTACAAAGAGAGTTAAAATAGGCCAGGAGTTTTAGTGAAAACTGCCAGATATCCTAATGCTGAATGCTTTTAATGATGCAGGGCATTTTGGTATGTGTCATAAAATGCAGCAAATTCTTTTGAAAGACAATCCTACTATCTCTGGGCTGACCTCGTACAACTATTAAAAGACGTATCAAAGGCTGCTTGAAATTATTATTCGCGCATATATAGTGCTTTTAATTGTAATTCTCTCTTCCCTGCTTCACATGAGAAATGTTATCTAGCCTTTGGAGCCACAGTTGTCATAACAAAACCACCACACATAGTCAGTTTGATCATATTATAGTTTAAACAACGTAGCTGCCAAGTACACACGTTTTCTTGTCTCCTGTGAACTACTAGCATTTATGTTGGCAATGTTCAACAGTTTAGGTGCTGGGAGGTGAATGAGGAAGCTGCAGTTTGAAGCCATTGAAAGGCCCAGAGGAGCAATGCACACCTTTTCATACTAAACCAGTGATGTCAGTCACTTAACCCATTTCTTTTCTCAGTAGAGAATTTCCTAAAATAAATCAATATTTGCTTTACTCTTATCAAACACATGTGGTTTTGAACAGAGTTATCCATTGGAGCCTGATCCTGGAGTCTCTACTTAGGCAAAACTCCCACTGATTTCAGGAAGCTTTGCTAGAGTAAGAACTGCAGGCTTTCCAAGACCAAAGTGGACAAATATATACTATAGATAGAGGGGCTATAAAAGGAACACAGAATGTAAAACTTGTGGATCAAATTAATCTTTCCTGCAATTCCATTGATGCAAATGGTATTATACCAGGGACAAATTTGGCACTCTATGTTTAAACAAAATAATCCTAACTTGCATTACTATTAATACCTGGGAGGGAAATTGTCAAAGGCACAAATGGCTGTTAAGCACCAAACACCCATTGGCTGTCAATGGTTTTGAGGTGCTACACTGGAAGCCCTTCTCTCTTCTTCCCCTCTGCAAGAGCCAGACAACAGTAGCACCTGTGTTACTGCATCCCCAGGAGTACAAGTCACCCTGCACACTCAAGGAATTGTGCAGCAAGTACATTCTCCTGGCACATCAAGGATCTATGCCTCCAGAGGCACAATTCCTCCCACAGGTGATGCAGTTCCACCCTGCGCCCAGCTCTCCCTGGCTAAGATGTACATTACATAATCTGGCCCATTTTTTAAATCTACATTTTGGAGCAAACCAAGCTGACTGTGTCTCAATAAGCATCGGCTTTTCAAATGTGCTCAATAACCTTAATTGAGACCAGATTTTCCAGAGACCTCAGCATGCTAAATGCTGAGCTTTTCTTAAAGTCTGTCTCCAGGCATTGCACAATTTCACATGTGCTCATATTCCTCAGGGAGGGCCAAATCTCTAGAGCATCCTCAGAATTTGTCTGAAGATGGCTGGTTTTCGTACTTGAATATGGAACAGAATACAATGCATGAACTTAATTGTTTTCAAGGTTAGTCTTGTAACAGCTGTGATTTCTAAGGGCCTGGTTTACAAATAATTCAGAATCTTAACTATCAGGTTCAAATTACTACCTATGGTTGCGAGGTCTGTCTTATACCTAGCACTTACGTGACACACAAGGCCAAATCCATCCTTGGTTAAAAAATCCTCTGAAATCAATGGTGCTATACCAGAATAAATTTGGCCCAGATGTGCAATAAAGGGATAGAGCAAACAATATTTCATGCTGAGTGCCTGCTTCCTGATCACTTAAAGACAAAGTAAACCACAAATATGCTTACCCTCCCCACTCTTAAAAATCAGTACACTATAAAACTTTAAAAAAATGCTGTTTGCCATTATCAGATCAATTAGCAAACATCCACTTAACAAATAATACAGGATGCGGGGGGGTCAAAGGTCTCCACTACATGACCTACTATAAAGTTTAGTGTTACTATAACACAGGAACCTCCAGTTGAGCTGGTATATCAAGATCTCTACCATGAGCACTGAAATTTTGCCAACTGCCTTAGGGAGCTAAATAAGTATTGTAGTTAGATAACCTGAGCATTTGCAGTATTTATGTATCTAGCAGTATGGTGCTGAAAAGTAAAATTGACAGTAGTGGCCCTTTAAAAAACTGTAAGGCGACAGTTGTCTCAGTATTAATTCCTTTGGATTCATCAACATTAAGCTTCATCTGCCATCATGTTGCTCATTCACCTAGTTTAAGTCCCTCTGAATCTCTTACACTTTGTCTATCCTGCCTATTTACCTCTGGGGCAGGGGCTGCAGCTAAATTCAATAGATCCCAATCTCATCAGACCCCCTCTTCAATCCACAACCAATCAAACCACTCCCTCAAAAAACAGACAACTCTCGCTAAGTAGAGATTTTACCTCAAAATAGGGCAAAGTGCCAGAGACTCCATGAAAACCACAAGGGACTTTGCTATTGTGATTGATTTTGCATGAAAGCAGCTCAGGTTTTCATGCTGATGGGTAGCAGGGTAAAACCCTAATAGATAGGCACTACTGTAAATCAGGGGTTCTCAGTCAGGTGTACGCGTACCCCTGGGGCAGGGGTTCCCAAACTTGGTTTGCGGCTTGTTCAGGGTAAGCCCCTGGAGGGCCATGAGATGCTTTGTTTACCTGAGTGTCTGCAGGTATGGCTGCTCACAGCTCCGAGTGGCTGTTGGTTGCCATTTCCAGCCAATGGGAGCTGCAGGAAGCAGTGGCCCAGGCCAGGATCTACTTGGTCTCAGCCCACAACCTTAGCCACAAGGTCATCTTTCTGTGTCTCTCAGTGCCTTAGTTTTCCCTCTGTATCAGGATATAGTACTTCCCTATCTCACAGAGGTGTGGTGAGGATAACAGCATTAAAGACTGAGGCACTCAAACTGTGGTGATGGGGCCATATAATTACTACAGATAGATCTCAAGAAAAACAAATGGTTCCTGGGTGTAAAGTACAAAACCTGCACTTCCTCTATAGTGGTATAGGACATCTTCCTTTTGCTTATTCTGTTTTATGTTTTTCAATACTGCTTATCAATACAATGTCTAGATGCTGATGCAGCTGATATTTTGCTCCTTATATGTTAGAAAGAAATGACCATTTGTAAATGGAGTTTTAATTTTGAGTGAGATGCCAAGAGTTATAACTGCAGTGACATCTCAAACTGTACTAAGGTTTGCCTAACCAAACTATCCACTTGTAAAAAACTGAAGCAGGTTAATTATGCTGCATGATTTATGGTGTGTACATAACCATCTGCCATAACAGACTTAGTTTAAAGTTAGTGAAAAGCAGAAAGTATCTCAGGATTAATAACATCTCAGACTAATGATGCATTGAAATTAAATCTACCAAACTGTAATTAATTGACTTAATCAACAGAAGCAATGAAATAAGTAAAATAATAGACCTGAAGCTCAGTTTGTTTAAGCAGAACATATTTTAAAGGATTGATTTGCCATTCATAACAGTACAGTGTACCCAATTAATCTCTTGCCAGTGCCACACAATGAATTAGAGAGTCTATCCCTTCATTTGGGGAAAGATTATTGGGTTTGATTTATTGCGTGCTGGAGCTGAAAGAAATTAAACAAGGAATAGAACTAAATTTGTTCTTTTTTTTGAGTCAAAGTATATTGTGCCAATAGTAATACTAAGCTGAAAAAGCCACCACACATTAATGTAACATTAATGGCAACATCTTGGCCTCACTTACCCAACTTCCACTGTGGGAATGGAGCAGTGGCAGATGAATAGAAGGCCTAGATGCCATTATGTTGTTGCAAGTGAAAAAAGTCTCCAAGGTGCACAGGCAGCTCCATAGTGCTCCTTACAAAAAGGGACAGCTCGTACCTCTCTCAGTACCCACCGATGTCAACATGTGGATAGGAGGATTGAGGGCTGGCTGCTTTAAGCCATGGTGTGCCAGCAGGGGTCAAGTTTCCTTTTAGGGCTCACGAGGGCATTATTTTCTGCCTGAGCCCTGCTTAGGGTGCTGGAAGAGAAGAGGCTCCTCTGCAGTGACCAGAGGGCAACTGTGAAAAATTAAGATGAGGGTGGGGGATAATAGATACCTATATAAGAAAAAGCTCCCACAATTGGGACTGTCCGTATAAAATTGGGACATCTGGTCACCCTAATCCTCTGCACCTTCTTAACCCTGAGTGCTCCCATGAAACACATGCAGGAGTTTGCCCTAAGGGTGCAGATTTAAATAAAAGGTTACTATCAGATTGGCACCAAAATTGCCAATCCCACATTCAAAAAAAACCCATGAAACTGGCTTAAAATCAAAAGATTTAAGTAACAACTCTTTTCTTTTTATTTGCCCTCTGGTTTTTGAGTCTTTAGAGTTCATATTTTCAAGCATTTCTCAGTAACCATGACTAGAAACTGGTTTTTTGAAATGAAAGCTGAGATTCCTACATCAGAGCATGACACCAGGAGCTGGAGCTTTAAGAAACACACCAAATATCATAAGACATCATAAAATCATGAGTGCTTGCAACATTTAACACTTGGTTTACACGTTAGTTACACATTTAACAGTTTAGCCAGTAACTAAAGTTTCTACATATGCAGTTAGGAAAGGTTAGGCTCACTACTGAAGCCCTAATTTATGAAGGGGTCTTGTGTTGAGATTTGAAGCCATGATGTTGTACTAATATAAAGATTACAATTCAAGGATCCCTGATTTTATTAAAAACAATATTAAAAATAAACCCTCATAACTGAGCCATCATAAGATTACACAAGACAGAGCTGCACAATTCCACAGTAGAGCTATGAGACCAAATTACACAGGCAATAGCTGGTCAAAAAGAATTTCCATTCTGTGGGAGAATTGAGTGTTTCAAAATTTTCTTTCACCTCAAATCAGAATAAGAAATCTAAGTTTTGAAATTTCCCACAAAACAAATTCCTCCAAATTTTGTTTTGGAAATATTGAAATGACCTTATTGAAGCACTGTGTTTGGACTAAATATAAATATAATATTAATATAATACTATATAATAATTAATAGTGGAAGTGAAAGTCCAAATGAAACACTTGGACCTTGTTGAAATGAAACCATTACCCCCCCTGAAAATGTTGATGTAATTGGTATGTTTCTGAGGAACATTTCAATTTCATTGAATCGGCATTTTCAGAAGGAAAATACTGTTCTTTCAGGAAATTTTTAACCAGCTCTACCTGTAACCAAGTTGGGTTCACATTTCAGTTGGTTTACATCCATCCAGGCTCATTATTGGTTCACAATCCTGATCTTATGCTCCCCCGCACCACAGCCCCTTCCTTCGATCTCCTAACCAAAGCCTCAGCAGTCCCGCACCTTTCCTGCTCTTATGTTCGGGGACACTGGTGTTCTGCCCCATCATGTTTCATTCATGTTCCTTTGGCTGGATAACTTAACCAGCTCAGAGATTCTGACATTTGATTCTGCTCTTAATTTATACAAGTCAATGGAGTTATGATTTTAGACAAGTATAACTCTATTGATTGTGACAGAATTACTCTTGATTTATTCTGGCGTTAGATCATAATCAGTACCTAAGAGTTTGACACCAAATAAGGTTGTTCAGAGTTTTAATACGAATAGTCTCCATTCCTTAAAATTTCGATGTTACTGATATCAACATGAAACAGCTTGGTGGTGATACTATTCATCATTAGCTCAACAGTAATTCCTAAGCATCAAGTAAAAAGTAATTATTAACTTCTCTCAATACTTGAAAATGGAAATTGGCTTAATAATTGCAATTGTTGTTTAAATATTAAGTACAACAACTACACGAATCCTCATAACTGACACAATCTTCATAGTAAGATTTTTTTTCTTTATAGTTTCTATGGCAGCTACTTTGTGTATCTTTAGAGAGGTGCAGAGTAAAACCTATGAAGCAGATCTTTTCGAAAGCTGCAAGATTTTACTTGTGAATGAACTTCGGTAGTGTCCTTTTGCTGGTAGAGAAAATGATGCCAGTTCACTTGGAGAACTGAGTTCTAGCTAAAACCAAACCTCCAGGAATACTTCCATCTCCACTCCCCTGGAGCCAAGAAAGAGTGTGAACCAGTGGGTCATAACTTCCATGATGAGCCATAAGAAGAGGGGTGATTACCCAGATAACTCATTCCTAGACCACATATGGCTTTATAGGTGATAACCAATATTTGAAAGAAGTTAGTGGAATTTTAGGCTGCATACGCTGAGGAACCAGAAGTAATGTGAAAGGAAGATGATAGCAAAGGTCCGACCCCACTTGAAATATTGCGATCAGTTTTGCCTCCTCTTTACTAAAAGGATATGGACAACCTAAAGGGAATTCAAAGAAGAACAACTGGAGTTAGAGCAGGGGTGGGCAAACTATGGCATGTGAGCCATTTTAAGCCTGCCCGCGAGCCACACCACATGGCTTGGCCCCACTCTGGCTCTTCGGCCGGGGTGCCGGGTCGGGGACCGGACCAGCAGCTTGGCCCTGCTCTGGCTAGGGCATCAGGCCAGGGCTGGACCATGCTGCTTGGCCCCAGTCTGGCACTCCAGCTGGGGTGCTGGGTCGTGGGCCGCACCACACTGCTCAGCCTCGCTCCAACGGGAACTGTAGGGGTGGTGCCTGCAGATGGGGCAGCCTGCAGAGCCGTCTAGCTGCACCTTTGTGTAGGAGCCAGAGAAGGGACACGCTACTGTTTCCAGGAGCTGCTTGAAGTAAGCGCCACATGGAGTCTGCATCCCTTGAGCCTTTCCCCACATCCCAACCCCCTGCCCCAGCCCCGATCTCCCTCCTGCTCTCCAAAACCCTCGTTCTCAGCCTGGAGCAACCTCCTGCTCCCCAAACCTTTCATCTCCAGCCCCACCCTAGAGCCCACACACCCTCCCACATCCGAACCCCAATTTTGTGGGCATTCATGGCTTTCCACACAATTTCTATTCCCCAATTTGGCCCTCGGGCCAAAAAGTTTGTGTTATACCAATAAAAACTAGCAGGATCTTATTAAAGAGGACAAGGCAAAGATGCCACATTTATTATGAATACCATAATAAAACAAAAGATAACAGTAAACAACGTTGTTTGGCTACTTATTTTTATGACTTCTTTTTTTTTATACATTTCTATAATCATTTATACAAGTTTTGTATAGATGTTATAGTTACCAGCCTAAAAGTTGTTTGTGACAGAATACTGGCCAGGTATCCTGTACACAAGAGTGGAGCTGAGTCCGGGTCAGGTGCGCACCTGATGCTCCTGGAAGGTGGTAGCAGAACCAGAGATTCAAAGTCCTTATCCTTCAGAGTCCAGTTTTATAGGGATTTTTCCCTATGTTAGTTTATGAGAGTTGCTTCATTCTGCTGTTAAATCAATCCGTGAGTGGCTGGCTCCATGCTGTCCGATGTTTGTTTTCCTTCCTTTGAGTCTCTGGTCCTGCTACCACCCTCCAGGAGCATCAGGTGCGCACCTGACCCGGACTCGGCTCCACTCTTGTGTACAGGATACCTGGCCAGTATTCTGTCACAAGCAACTTTTAGGCTGGTAACTATAACATCTATACAAAACTTGTATAAATGATTGTGTAAATAAGCATATATATATGTAAAAAAAATAAGAAGTCATAAAAATAAGTAGCCAAACAACGTTGTTTACTGTTATCTTTTGTTTTATTATGGTATTCATAATAAATGTGCCATCTTTGCCTTGTCCCCTTTAATAAGATCCTGCTAGTTTTTATTGGTATAACATTTGCCCACCCCTGAGTTAGAGGATGGAGGGGCTGATTTATAAGGAAATAGCAAAAGAACTACATCTGTATCTTGGTTAAGCAATGATTGAGGGCAGGAAAGAAATGAAACAGTTTACCAATATTTGAAGAGTATAAATACAAGGAAGAAGAATTACTAAACACAGTAAGAGGAGCTATAACTAGGAGTAAATTAATAAAGGGAGAAATCCTCTAGTACAATCTGTTCATTATGAAATAGTCTCCCAAGCAGTGTGGTCAAAACCCCATTGCTTGGGGCATCTAAAGTTAGACTGGAACAAGTATAGTAAACATTCAATAAGGGACAGTCACGGACTAAGAGGGAGATGGACTAAATGACCAGATTGGTCCATTCTATTTATGGAGTCTACCATTCTATTAAAAACAGGTAGCCAGTGGTATATGTCTATAGGAGCCCATTCCAGTTATAGACAAACCATTTCCATCTGCACTAGCTGAAGTTTCCAAGCCATTTTCCATGGTAAGCTGAAATTGCAATTAACATAGCCCCTAGACATGGATCACTGTGGCAAAGCCTGCATTAGACTGTTTGCAATAGTTGCAATTTATGTTTCAATTAGAGGTGAAACTGAAAACAGTCCCTACATGCCACAGCTACTATGCAGAGAGGGTCCAATAGGATCGATCCCAAGGCCATAAACTACATTGACAGAAGGCTTGCACCTCAAGGTTCACCCTCATCCTTCCCCTAACCATGTAAGACTTCTCTTTACTTCCCCATATCATTGCTGGTTTAATCAGAATGATTGTATTTAAGACAGTTTGTTCCCATTCACTTCCCCTATCTGGCCCTGGAAGAGTATTGGAACTGCAGTATCTGGATAGAGTCATTAATATAGGGAAAATACAGACCAAAAAATCCCCTCTCTCCCCTCCACCCCCCAAGCAGTCACACACATACACATTCTCGTCATGCCTCACATACAGTTATAACCCAGAAGAACCTTACATATGGACAACTTGAGGTTGGAAGTGTATGTACCCTTTACTCCTCTCTGGGACATGTACAAGCCTATCAAATCAGTCACCCAGTCTATTGCAGGAGCATCATGCACATTTCTTGGCCAAAGGCTTGGAAGGCTGCTTATTCCAAATCATGCAAGCTATATTCAAACACAAACATTGTAATCTTGAATTGTTTAAAAGAGCTTTTCTACATATTAGAAGCACAGACAAAAGTAAACCTCCTTTCCTCCACTTAGGTTTTCAATCTCTGCATACATGTGAACAGGAATGGGACTACTGGAGTTTCTGTTGGCTTTAGAATGACTTCCGTTTTAATATACTGGCTTTCTAGGTGTGTGAGCTAGTGAGCAATGTTGCCCTTTAGCGGCTGGATCATAGAAAGAATAAGTGATCTGTACTACCATGCTAAACCATTTTGCAAGGTTTTTGCTTATAGTTTTACCTGCTTATTTGCACACCTTTTCCCACTGGCTATAAATTTTATATGCTGAGAGTTAGTGTCCTAAACCAAGGGTACTATTATTACTATTTAAACAGGACTGAACTGGATGGAAAGTTATTTGCCATATTGTCCTAACAACAAGCACTGAAATGTATCAGAGGGGTAGCCATGTTAGTCTGGATCTGTAAAAGCAGCAAAGAGTCCTGTGGCGCCTTGTAGACTAACAGACATTTTGGAGCATGAGCTTTCGTGGGTGAATACATGCATCGACATGCATCCGACGAATTGGGTATTCATGCACAAAAGCTCATGCTCCAAAACGTCTGTTAGTCTATAAGGTGCCACAGAACTCTTTGCTGCTCAAGCACTGAAATGTTATTCTTTGTGTAGTTTTGTACAGGCCTCTTCACAATAATTTCACAACAACATTATTTTATTTGGGGGATTTTTGCATAGAAAAAACTTGCAGCAAAATACAGGAAATAAAAATGTAAGAAAGTAAACTGAAAGTGCAAAATACGTAGTAAAGTAAGCCTGGTTTCTATGAACTCTAACCTACATCTAGACCTCCTTATGCTGTAGAGAATAGGTTTCATTGGAAGTTTGGTAACAGTCAAGTGTGTTATTTTTTCCCTTCAAATTCTAAATGTTTCTACTAGATCAGTGATTCCCTCTGAGAAAAGGCTCTAGATTCAGGCTGATAAACAAAGGTCTGCTAATCTTACCCAGCTTTACTGCAGACATGCTTTTTGAGCTCCATTAGTGTTGTTGCTCAAAACCTCTCAGCTGTGTTAGTGATTCTTCTTGAATTCCAGTGCCATCACATGGAGTCCTTAAAATAATCTGTGTGTGAGAGAGAGAAAGAGAATGAACAAACATAGCTACTGAGAACCACACAGAAGTTTAACCTGTGTCAGCATAGTAAATTGCAATTGTAAGTCTCATGAACAGCATTGACCCTGTGCAATACATCTTCCCCTCCCCCCCTACATGCACTCTTTTCCCTTACGTAAAAGGAAGGAAGGACTCTGCCCCAAAAGCATTAAGACAGAGCTAAGGATGAAATGCTGGCAACATTTGCATAGCCAATAAAGCCTCATTGAATTGAAAACTAAAAATATGAGACCTTGAAAGCAATGTTGCTTAACGTTATAGTATAAGAAAGACAAATGCTAGAAACTCAAGAAATTTGCCGTTAAGGTTCCAGCAGCAATCTTAACTCTGACCTAAGGGCGGGAAGGGATATGGAGTCAGAGACCCTCTTGTTCCATCCATTCTAACCGGTCTATATTTATTTCCATTTATGAATAGCAGACTACTAACATTTTCTCCCAATCCTCCCCACTCACTGGCTGATAAATCATTCATCCGCCCAAAAAAAATGCAGGTCTGAGACTCAGTGATCCCTCTTCCCATCCACAAGGACTGGATTAGGGGACAGCATGGTCAGCATTTGCCAACCAAGCCCTCTCACCCCATGTCATAACCTATTCCCAGATTTGGACCTTAGCGTCCAAAATATGGGGGTTAGCATGAAAACCTCCAAGCTTAGTTACCAGCTTGGACCTGGTAAAGCTGCCACCACCCAAAAAATTAGAGTGTTTTGGGGCACTCTGGTCCCCCCAAAAACCTTTCCTGGGGACCCCCAAGACCCAAATTCCTTGAGTCTCACAACAAAGGGGAATAAACCATTTCCCTTCCCTTCTCCCTTCCAGGCGTTCCCTCCCTGGGTTCCTGGAGAGATACACAGAAGCAAGCTCCGTGAGTCTAAACAGAGGGACGCCACCCTCCCTGTTTCCAGTCCTGGAAACACAAGTACTTCCCTCTTCACCCAGAGGGTATGCAAAGTCAGGCTAGTAAATCTAACACACACAAATTTCCCCTGACTTCTTCCTCCCACCAATTCCCTGGTGAGTACAGACTCAATTCCCTGGAGTTCTCCACTAAAGAAAAACTCCAACAGATCTTAAAAAAGAAAGCTTTATATAAAAAGAAAGAAAAAAATACATAAAAATGGTCTCTCTGTATTAAGGTGACAAATACAGGGTCAATTGCTTAAAAGAAATATGAATAAACAGCCTTATTCAAAAAGAACACAATTCAAAACACTCCAGCAACTACACACATGTAAATACAAAAGAAAAAACAATAACCCCTATTGTTTTATGATCTTTGTACTCACAACTTGGAAACAGAAGATTAGAAAGCAGGAGATAGAAAAATCCTTCCCATAGCCGAGAGAGAGTACAGGCACAAGACAAAGAACTCAGACACAAACTTCCCTCCACCCAGATTTGAAAAAGTCTTGTTTCCTGATTGGTCCTCTGGTCAGGTGTTTCAGGTTACTCCTTTCCAGGTGAAAGAGACATTAACCCTTAGCTATCTGTTTATGACACCCCAATATAAACAAGAAGCCGGGGCACTACTCCAGTAGTGCAATCCTTAAAGCAAAGTCAGCTCCTTTCTCCAGCCAACTCTGCAATTCCTCCTCTTTTTCCAGGTTTCAGACCCTCTCCTACAGGATTCCCACAATTATAATTGTCCTCCTTTCCTTCTGACTTCCCTATAGTTTGCTGCCACTGCTAGGTTCGGGTTACTCTCCTGTACTGGAAGCCAGGAAGGAGTAGTAAGCATCAACTGCTAGAACAGGGGAGGGCAAACTTCAGCCCATGGGCTCGATCCGGCCCATCAGGGCTTTGGATCCAGCCTGCGGGATTGCCAGCCCCATGGCATGGTGCAGCAGGGCTAAGGCAGGCTCCTTGCCTGCTCTGGCCCTGTGCCGCTCCCAGAAGTGGCCAGCATCATGTCCCTGCAGCCCCTGGGGGTGGGGCAGATGGCTCCGTGTGCTGCCCTTGCCTGCAGGCACTGCCTCCTGCAGCTCCCATTGGCCGGGAATAGGGAACTGCGACCAACGGGTGCTTCAGGGGTGGTACCCACAGGCTAATGCAGCGCACAGAGCCCTCTGCCCTACCTCACCCCCAGGAGCCGTTGCCGGACATGCTGGCCACTTCAGGGAGCAGTGCAGGGCCAGGACAGACAGGGAGCCTGCTTTAGCCCTGCTGCGTGCCACTGCCACCCCAGAGCTGCTCGATGTAAGCGGCACCAGCTCAGAGTCTGCACTCTGAACCCTACCTACACCCCAATACCCTGCCCTGAGGCGCCATTGCACCCCAACTCCCTTCCCTGACCCTCCTCCTGCACTCCGCACCCCCTCCTGCAACCCAACCCCCTGCCCTAAGCCTCTTCCTGCACACCGCACCCCCTCCCACATCCTCTCCCATACTCCAACCCCCTGCTCCAGCCCTACATTCATGGCCCTGCATACAATTTCTCCACCCAGATGTGGCCCTCAGGCCAAAAAGTTTTCCAACCCCTGTTCTAGAAGGAGATCCCAAGTGTGCTATAGGATTGCCAATTTTGGTTGGATGTATACCTGGAGGTTTCAACACACGACATAGTTTTTAATTAAAGATTAATCTTTAATTCTTGGAGACTCCAGGACAGTCCTGGAGGATTGGTAACCCTAGTGTTCAATCTGTATCCTATTCTTCTGCCACTCAGTATGGATCTTGCATGACCCACTGGAAGCAATCTTAGCAGTCAGATGGGCACAAATTTGGAAGCCCTTTCTCACATGGGATCTAGATCTCAAGGATACAAGATGCGACACTCATGATATATAGCCATGCCTGGTTTTAGGGACGGGCGAGTAAGACAGTCACTCTGGGCACCAACTTCTGGGGACATGGGGCACATTGCTGTGGCACTCAGCTTTTTATTTATTTATTTAAAAGGCTCAGCTGCTCTGGGCGAAAGGGAACAAAATGTTTTCTAGCTGGCTGGCAAAGCATCTAGGGCATGCCCTATACACAGCATGGACTTTCTTGTGCTGGATGAAGACTAGAAGGGAAGGTGGGGGTTATTATGGGTGGGACTGGTAGCACAGCTGTTATTAAGGTTGCCTGACACTTCCCATTATAAGGCTTTATTTTCAGTGTCTTATAACTTTGCTAAATTTTAACCACTTGTACCCATGTGTGGGCAATTTTAATGTTTAACTTTTGAGTGCTTGACTAAATAGGCATAGAAAATCTAGATATTTAAATGTTTTGTGAGTTATTCCTGCCTAAGTTGTTACTACATAACTTTCTCAGCTGATTCGCTCCTTTTAAAATCATTTAATGTTCAGGTTTGTTTAGGAACTAAGGTGTCTATTTATGGATGCAAGAACAAGTTTGAGGATTTTTAACATTGACATAAGTTATGCAGTCTAATCATGCACTGCACGTTCTCCACACGTACACACACGCTCCCACCCATCCACCCACAAACACACCCAAGCTTTTATGCGTGCATGCACAGCAGGCTCCACAGAACTCTTACGTCCCTGCTTCCTGGCACAGGTCAATGGGAAATGAACAGGTAGATCCTTTGCTTTGCCCTCCTCCCAACTGTAATAGGCATCATAACTGTGCTAGCATGTCATGCAGTGTACACTGTGCCAGTTGCGGATTGTGTGGTTCCCTCCCTCTTTGGAGATGCATGGGAATGAGGAGGGAGATTGAGAGTCTGTCATTTGCTCCCTCAGGGCAGATCCTTCTCTCAAATCTTGCCCTATAATGCCAGATCTGTACACACTCTACTTTGTTGTAATTCATCTGACAACTACTCCAGTAAAAACAGGAATTGGCACACCCTACATCCTCTCTTGTGACAAGGATTAAAAAGCATAATTAACATTTGTTTGAATATCAGCTATGAATGTCACAATATTTTGCTAATATTCTGGGGAACATTAGAAATAATCTGCGCTGTTCGAAGAATGAATGGGCCAGAATCTGACCTCTCCCTTACAGTGGTGTAAATTTGAAGTTATTATGTTCAGTGGTGATACTCCAGATTTATAAAGATAAACAAAAGTCAAAATTTTGCCCAACATGTTTAACAAAACAAAATCATCTATGAATAAGTGACAGAGTCCTGTGGCACCTTATAGACTAACAGATGTATTGGAGCATAAACTTTCGTGGGTGAATGCTCACTTTGTCAGACTCATGTTAGTCTATAAGGTGCCACAGGACTCTTCTGTCACTTTTTACATATCCAGACTAACACAACTACCCCTCTGATACGTGTCATCTATGAATGACAGTGATTTAGATGCTAGGGTGAATAGTGATCTCTTTTGAATAGGAGACACACACTTTTGGAAAATATAATTTAGTTTTTCATTTGATATATTTCAAAAGGAAAACAAAAACAGGTAACCACTTTCCGTAAGGAACTCTTCATGTGGGTAAGGTGAGCAGGATTTGGGCTTTTAAAAAGCTCATCTGCCTGAATGTCAAAAAATGATGAATTCATTGACATAAGGAAAGTGATTAGCTATGTATTTTCAATTGCAATACATCAGTTGATGTAACATTTCCTAAAAGTATGATATTTTTCCATTATTGTGACTATTTTCATGCATAAGGTAAGTCTGATACAGCCCATTTCTGAAGTCATAAGGGAAATGTTTTGCTCTTTGCTAGTTTTCTACATATATTTAGTGGATATAAAAATGTGCGTGTTTTAGTAACAAGGAATAATGTAGGGGCCTGGCCCACGTCTGGGGGGCTCCCAGACACTATGATAATACAAATAAAATTATAAAATAAAATTATAGGCAGCCTTGATAGCAATGCCTAGAGTAATGGCTCTCAACTTATTTGAGATTGTGGGCTATACATGCAGCTCTCTGAGTGTTATGTGGGCTGCATCCATACAACATATATATATTACCTGTATGGCCCTGAGGATGCCACATGGATTGCAGCTGTGCGCTGATTGGGCTGCAAGCAACCTGCAGACTGCAGGTTGAGAATCACTGGCCTAGAGTTACAGTGCTTAACACTTTTCATTCAAAGACCCTGGTTTTAGTTTCTTCTAGAAGTGCCAATCTGAAACTGTTCAGACTGAAATTTTCTATTCTAGGGGTCTGCCTCAGGCTGAATATTTCTGGAAAATTTCAGCAAGAAACATTGAACCACTTTGGGGGGAGGGATAGCTCAGTGGTTTGAGCATTGGCCTGCTTAAACCCAGGGTTGTGAGTTCAGTTCTTAAGAGGACCATTTAGGTATCTGGGGCAAAAATCTGTCTGAGGATTGGTCCTGCTTTGAGCAGCAGGTTAGACCAGATGACCTCCTAAGGTCCCTTCCAACCTTGATATTCTATGATTTCCAAGAACGATATTAAGGTAAAATATTTTGTTAACCCATGTTAAATTTTTATATCAGTTTCATTGAGAAGCTCTAGCACTTCCATACTTTGGAGCAGGGACTTGAAATTTTCAGAGAATCCACACTGTTCCTGTGTACAACTGGACTGCATATCTGTCATCCCAGAGGTTTAGGGGGCTGAGCAGGACTCTCTGCAATTGTTTCTGCCAACTGCTAAGAGCTGATATGGCACCAGAATTGTTAGAAGGGAAGATTCTCTCCTGTGAACATAAGAACGGCTGTACTGGGTCAGACCAAAGGTCCATCTAGTCCAGTATCCTGTCTACCGACAGTGACCAATGCCAGGTGCCCCAGAGGAAGTGAACCTAACAGGCAATGATCAAGTGATCTGTCTCCTTCATCCATCTCATCCTTTGACAAACAGAGGCTAGAGAGATTACCCATCCTGGCTAATAGCCATTTATGGACTTAACCACCATGAATTTATCCAGTTCCCTTTTAAACGCCGTTATAGTCCTAGCCTTCACAACCTCCTCAGGTAAGGAGTGCTCTCAAATGATCCCCCTGCTGACGCTTAGTAGTGAGGAGGAGAAAGAGAAAGAAGCCTGACTCTGAGGGGAGAGTAGGTGTAGGCTGAGGGTGATAGGAACCTAGTGGCAGGTGGGTAATAGCTGGGGAAGATCAGGTACGGGGATCTAGGATAGTCAGAAATAAGAGGGGTGAGGAGCACAGATTAATGGGGCAGAACAAATGGAACACACTCCCTTCCAGAACCTGGAATTGAATCCAGCACTCCTGAGTCTCACCATTCTTCTGCTCTCAGTCAGCAATTAGCTCTGAATCTGTTGGCAAAATGCACTTCTTCCTCTAGTGGCTGATCCACATGGAGGATGATAACCTACTACTGCAGTCAGTGGCAGAGGTCTGTGCAGTGGATCTCAAAGTTCAAACCCTGTTGATGAACCATGTGGAGGTCAATATGGTTCTACATGATGGAATTAATTTTTCAGTTTCCTTTGTTAACCTAGAAAATTACATTTACCTCCTTCCCCCATATGTTAATAGCGCATTACGGTTTTAAAGTCCAGCAGTCAAAAGTAAGGAAATGCCAGAATTAAGGTTGCTTGGGCAGGGGGTGGAGGAAGAGTGGAGCCCAGGGGAGCCTAGTCTCAGAGGGAAACATCTGGAGCACAGGTGCTATCTTTCCCCCAAGCACCAGGGCTGCAGCTGCAGCCAGCCCATACATGACCATTATCCTTACCTTCATGTTACTCCTCTAGATAAGGGCCAAAATATTTAGAGTGAATTATCTCTTTCCTTCAGCTCCTTTTCTTTTCTTTCTTATCTTTTGCATAAAAGTACTATGTCATGTGTCTGGCTCCTGTAATCATAACAGCAATTGCAGCTACCTGGTTCTCTAACCAGAATGCTTGAATAGTTAACACACACACTGATCAGACTCCAGAAAGTAAATATTTGGAGCGATGATAAACAAAACTCCATTCTTTTGGCTCTCTCTGTGGTTGGTTTTCTGATAGATCTACTTCAGATTTCTTTAGCATTAGGTCATACATTTCTGACTAGGACAAGATGGATGGGACACATGTGTGCATGAAGGGATAACTTCTCATGCCATTGTGAATTTACAAACTAGCTTTACAAGCTTATTGTACAATTCTTGTCAAATGAGATTTGTGGCCCAGATAAGTTTTCCGATATCTGAGCTCCAAATTCAAATTGAACATTGCTTAGTGTGTGGTGATGAACATTGTTTCTTTGTAAACGTTATTTGTGATGAACTATTTAACATATTTATGAACTGGGAAGCCTGGTATCCGGGTGAGGAGAAATTACTCTTACATAGACATGTCAGGTCATTGAGACACAGTTGATTTAATGCTAGTGGCATAGTACAGTTCTTCTCTGAGCTGGCCTCTGAGCATCGTAGTATGACTAAAGTCTAGGGTCAGGGTTTAAGGTCAGAAGGAACTACCAGAACATCTCGTTTGACCTTCTGTATAACACAGGCCACCAAAACCATCCAGCACCGGTGCACTAAACCCAACAACCGAAATTAGATGAAAGTATTACAGCTTACAGGACACCAGACTATTATGTGCCACAGGCAGAGCACAGGAGGGTCTGAGGTACACCAGTGCCTGAGGCCCCCACAATGGCAGGGAAATGAGGATGTGAGATATTCCCAGATAAGCCTAGCAAGTGACCCGCACGAACAAGCTGCAGAGGAAAGTGAAAAAAACCCAAGGTTATTACTAATCTGACCTGGGGGGAAGTTCCTTCCGAGCCTCACATATGGCCATCAGTTAGACTGAGCATGTGAACAAGAACCAGCCAGCCAAGAATTGAGAGAAAGAATGCTCAGTGCCACCTCAGAGCCCTGGCTTACCACATCCAGTGTCCCATCCCCAGTCGTGGCCATCCCTGATACTTCAGAGGAATACACAATACCCAAATGAAAATACATTTGGAGGGGAGGCAGAGCTGTCTCTGGGCCCTGTGCTTTGGGAGGCTCTACGGGCTGGTGCGATTGGCCGGTGCAGTCGATCCCAGAAGTGACTGATTTGTCACTTCCACCCCAGGTCCCACACTCCCCTAGGGACAGCCCTGGGTGGAGGGAATCCCTTCCTGATTCCTGCACAAGTGATTTACTGAGACCATGAAGCATAAGCTCATAGGGAAACAAAACATAAACCAGAACAGAGCCCTAGGGCTGCTGAGCCCTGCTTCGTAGCATCACAAGCAATGCCATGATACAATCACCCCCATACGTTTGTCCAGGGCTCTCTTCAAACTAAATAAGGTGTTTGCTGCCACAACTCCTACTGGAAGGCTGTTCTAGAACCTCACCCCTCTGATGGTTAAAAAACGTCTAATTTCCAGCCTGAATCTGTTCATGATCATTTTATATCCACTTTTGTTCTTGTGGCAACATTGTCCTTTAGCTGGTATTTACCCCCATAAAATGTATTTTTAGAGATCAATCATGTCCATCCCCAGCCTTCTTTTTGTGAGATGAAGAGCTTGGCTTATTTACAGTCTCCTCTTATAAAATAGGCCCTTCATTGCCCTGATCATCCTAGCTCTTCTCAGCACCTGTTCCAATTTATCTTTCTTGAACAGGGGTGACCATAACTGTACATAGTATTCCAAATGAGGTCTTACCAGTGACTTTTACAGTGACATCAATACTTCTCTCTGTCTCTCTCCTGGAAATGCCTCACCTGATACATCAAAGAATCATATTTGCCTTTTGCACAGCTACATCACATTGGTGGCTCATAACCATCCTGTCATCTAGCCACATACCCAAGTCTTTCTTTTCTGGTCGCTTCCAACTGACAAGTCCACAGCTTATAGCAGCAATTCTTATTATTAGACCCTAAGAGCCTGACTTTGCACTTTGTACTGTTGAATTTCATCCCATTTCTGTCACTCCAGTCTTCAAGGTCATTAAGATTGTCCTGTATAATATTCTGACCCTCTTCTGTATTGACAATGCCTGCCAACTCTGTATCATAGGCAAATTTCATTAGCACATTCCCACTTTTTGTGCCACGGTCAATAAGAAGAAGATTGAGTAAGATTAGTTCCAAAACTGATCCTTGAGGAATTCCACTAGTAACCTCCCTTCAGGCCAACAATTCACTATTCAGCAAAATGCATTGCTTTCTCCCCTTTAGCCAGTTCCTTATACGCCTTACAATTCTTGTACTAATCTTCACCTTCCCTAATTTAACTAATAATATCCCACGTTACCATGTCAAATGCTTGTACTGAAGTCCAAGTTTGAGATCTACTGCAGTTCCCTTACCTAAAAACCCCACCAATAATTTTCTCAAAGAAAATCAAGCTACTCTGGCATGATGTACAATTGGTTGGATTACATCCCCCTTACCTCCATGAACTGAATTATTCTTTCCTTCACTATTTGTTCTAAAGCACTGCATACTAATAGTTTCTGGGAGCAGTTTAAAATTTAAACACCTCTTAAACTGGCGATATCCAACATTAGGCCCCGAAAACTCAGTCAGATTGGAACTTGTTTTGAAAGAGGGTGGTGAGGACTTTTAGTAACTGATTTAGGTAGAACTGTGGATTACATAGGGTGTTCCTCAGCCAGATGCTACTAAAACTCAGGGAAAGAAACTGGGAAGGGCAGGGGAAATGGAAGAAACACTGAAAAATCAGATGAGAAAAAATGAAAGGAAAATTGATTACATAGGAAATTACACACCACCTCTGGGCGCCTCTAAGAGGCAATACTTCCCCTCTTGCAAGCACAGAGTCTGAGTGTAGCAAAAATGTTTAATAAAAGGAGGGGATTAACTCAGCATTAGTTTGAGAAAACACCGCAACTAGGATTCATTAACATAAACCCACCCCCATGTAAGCTGGGCAATATCCTTTTCCCTTCAGGTTCTTAAGTCCAGAAACCCAAAAGTCCCTTTAATGTGCTCGTCCCTTCTCTGCACCCCACTCACAGTTACAGTCTTTGATCAGTGCAGCCCCAGAGTTCAGAGGTTCATCTGCAGAGTTACCCCTCCTTCCACGCAGGGTGGGCTGTGAAGGAGGCACTTTACATACTCTGCTGCTTAGGCACTCACTTACCACCCCACTGGCCGATTGCTGCACCTCTCCACCAGCCATGCCTCTCCGCCAGCTGCCTGCTCAACAAGATGTCTTCAGGGCCCACCACTTAACACAGCTCTCAATGATTTCAGCTCTTAGTGGAGGAGCCTCACTGCTGGTGCACATTGGGAAGTCTCTTGCATTAGAGACACTGTTCCAAAGTAGGTCTAATACTTAGACCTAGATATCAGTGATTTCAACTCTTCAGCATGTAACAAGACTCTCAATTGAGTTGAAAGTAGTTCTTTTATTATACCATGGAGAGAGGAAGGGTCAAATGGTGTCTAAGACCCTTAAACAGGGCCTACCCCACCACATACAAGTACCTGTTCCCACCCTCTCTCAACTCACGGGGCTTTGGAACGCATGTCCCTGCCTTGCGAGTTGAGGGGAGTCCCTCCATTGAGGTATGCCAGGTACAGTTCTTCTGCCCTTGGTTCACACAACAAGGATAACAACCCTTTATTACTCCTGTCCTAATAACAAGGAGACTGGAGATCCTACACCAGCCACAAGTGATCATTTGGGCAAGCAATCCCATCATGCTGAGCACCTAGACAGCGTGGGTGTGTCCATGCAAACAAGATCAACCCCTGAAGTTCTTTTCCACAGCACACTACTAGATGTCAGGGGAGAGTTCATTCAGACACTACTCACATTTATGAATCCTATTCTCAGTAAGACTAGACAATGGACTTGTCTACATGGCCCTGCAGTTTGAATAAAGGAGTGTGTGAATTGCAGCATGCACCAAAACTGCTGCACTGTAACTACCCGATGCAGATGTTGGCAAACTAAAAGGTACCTGGTTTGCCTTCAAATAGTCACCCACACAGCCCTAGGTAGCCTTGGCCCAATGTTATTCAATAATTTAGTGATCTGGGAGAAAATAGTCATTTCTCGTAAAGTTTTCAGATAACAAAATTGGTGAGGTGGTAAATTATAGGGATAGGCCATTTCTACAGAAAGATATGGATTGCTTGGTAAGCTGTGCCCATTCAAACATGCATTCTCTTACAGCCATATGCAAGGTCATACATGTAGAAACAAAGAATGTAGGCCACATTTACAGAATGAAGGACACTAGGACAGTATCCTAGAAAACAGTGACTCTGAAAGGGATTTAGGGGTCATCGTAGATAACCAGCTGAACATGAGCTCCCAGTATGATGCTGTTTCTAGAAGTGCTAACACTCTGCTTGGGTGTGTAAACAGAGAGTATGAAGCAGATGTAAGGAGATTATATTCTTCTGTGTATAGCATTGGTGAGAACATATGTTTGAAAGAAAGATGTGGAAAATTTAGAGAGGGTACATTGAAGAACCAGGGGAATGATTTGAGGTCTTACACTGAGAAATTTTCTTTAGAAAGAGTTCTAGTTCATCCCAACTTACTGGATGCAAGAATTTCTAGGTGATATTCTATGACATATGTTATTCAGGAGATCTGACCAGGTCATTATAACTGTCCTTTCTGGCCTTAAAAAGAAAGTCTATGAAATCACAAGGCTCAGTTAGGAAGGAATTGAAACATGGTGCATGCAGACTAAACAGCCTTAATGACAATGTTACATCACCATTTCTCACATACATCCTTGTTATTCTGCCTTATGGCACAAACGTCATGTCAAGCTGCTAGCCCAGAAGCACAGTAAGGAGTTCAGGTTCAGGGTTGGACTTGCTGAACTTCAGGCTGGAAGTGACATCTTTTCCAGTATTGCTCACTACAGTACTAATATTTACTGATAAAGTTCTTTATTGTGGGGGACAAATGTAAGTGCAACTGCTGCAGACATGGTTCCAAAACTAATAACTATAGATGTAAATCTAAAATGTGTCTTGCCAAAGCCATGTCTAACAGGCTACTCACTTTGCATAGACAATCACAGTAATAGAGTTTGCAAATTAGGTACAGTCGCAATTACGTGTTTGTATGCACAATTATGAGCACACATTTTTTGAAGTTTGGTCCTTGTGTGTGCCAGCTTCATATATTCTATCCTGCTGCACTCTACGATTGGAGCAGTTCTCTCTTCTTGCATAAAGAGTCCTTTAGATCCCTCCCTGAAACGTCTTCTTTAGTTTTGATCATGGTTCCTCAAGCCATTCTTGTGCTCAGTCTATTATTTCATGTATCTTATCTGTCTGAATTATGCACTGTAAACCATTCAGGGCAGGGATGCCACCTGTATGTTTATGAAGAGACATTTATAGTTATTTAGCTCTATGAACAGTCCTGTTTAATCTGAATGCCTTTTCACAGGGAAAAGGGGGGTGGATCTGACAGAAATAAAGAAGAATGTCACAGTCAGTGGAGAGAGGAGTAGGAAGTAAAAGGATAAACTGAGAAAAAAAAACATAGCCAGGAGAAGGGTGTGTGGGAGAAATCCCTTTATTGGCAATGAAGACCACACTCCTAAAATTTAGATATTAGTGAATCTCAAAGGGTATATAAAATATTCTGAAGTTTGGAGCTCTTATCTAAGTCTTTCATAATTCTTTAGATACACTTTAGGGGCTAATAACCTTTCTGTCCAGCCTTGACACAACTCTTATACATTTTGAGTCTCCTCAGAAGTTCATGCAGTGATGTGTCTAGCCAGCATCTCCTTGGTTGCTATTCTGCCTCCTCATGCATATATAGATTATCTTCATTCCTCAGTGACATCAGGAGTAATTCAAACTAAACAGGATTTTTCAACTTAAATCTATTGAAGTTAAAACAAACTTTTTTTTAAACATTTGAAAGTAAATTTTAGTGCTAATGGAAAGGTCCCAGACTGGCAGCTCTGGAGGCCAAAGCCTTCTCTGTACAGAACTGGTGTAGTATCGCAGGCTTCAATGTGCCTTAGTCCTGAACCAACTCTAGAGATGAGAGGGAAGATCAGTTTTAATTTTCCTTAAATCTTTGTGCTATCTGCGGACATAAAAGGTGCCAGTTAGATTACCAACTCATACCAAAATGCTACCAACCAACCCTCAAATAACACTGAGTTAGAAAAGATCACATTAGTGCCCTAGGGGTGAAAGACCACCTCAGTCCCAGAATTGCCCAGGCCTGAAGCAGTGCCTCAGACAGATTCTCCATTGAATATTGCAGTTTGGGCTTCGGACCTTCCAGTCATTTTGGACACAAGCCTTCCAGGTAATGTATTTATTCAGTTTTAGTGCTCTCCCAGAAGAGACCCTTCATTCTACAATTCAACAGCCCTACTTTGACCTTCAAAGACGGAATCGGTGTCAGTCATTTTGATCAAATGCCTTTTGATGTCTGTTGCAAGTCAAATTATGATCAAATGCAATGACAGCTATCCTAATTTTAATGTGGCATTTAGAGTTGCTAGCTGGTCTTACAATTGCAACTTCTGAAATGGAGCAAGTATACTGAAAATAAGAAACAGCTGCTACATAATGAATTGCATGTGTGCCTCTTAGTACTTTTGGCTTCTAACCCAGATTTCTGTTCTTTTTCTAGTACCGCTTAACACAAGCCTTAACTAAAGACTGATGCCAATAATAGAATGAATAATGTAACTGACATTATTTGTCTTACAGACTCATGAAAAGAAGTTTTGCAGGGTAAAGGTTTTTACGTTGTGTGTGTGGTGGGGATGGGCATGGGGTGTGGTATACAATGTGGACATATAAAGTGATATTGTTGCATTTGTTTCCTATCCATTGAATTCTCAGTTACTGATATGTTCAATCAAAAATATTTGTCTAAATAATTGCATATCCCAAGAAACTACAGTGCTGCATACAAGTGCTAGTGAAAAACTGAGAATATTTTACAGAGTGAAATGCAATTTGTTGAAATTAGAATTTTTCCTTAAGTAATTAATCCATTAGTTTAACTGCAACCTCTGTTTTGTTCCAACTTTTCTGCTGTTGATTTTGGACTTCTAGGTTGTTTTGGAGTAAATAAAATAGAATTCTAAAATCAAAGTTAGAGGAAAACAAATATCAGATTAGATTGAGGATTATTTGAAAAATTCTTAACCCATTTAATTTTTGTATGAAAAAAATTAAATTTAAATATCCAACAAAAAGCTGTTTAAAGTAAAATAAGAGTGAGACAAGACAACTTTATAGCATTTTAACCATTATTATTACTGTGATGGTGCACCCCCTAAGGCTTTATAGAAATAGGCTTTTAAATCTATATATGGCATAACTGGAATATGTTTTATACCATGTAACATCTCTCTGTAAAGGTTATTCTACTGAATCTATTCATCTTATTTGTAGGCATGTATCATTTTTGTATTCGAAGTTATGAATATTGGCTGTGTACTGGCTTGATTTTTAAGTAGTCTTAGTAAAGCATTTGGTCAGCTACTTGAGAAAAGAATGTGCAAATTAAGTGCCCAATCAAGAAACACTTAACAATGGATCTTGGAAGGCTCCAATCCACATAAGAAGTCTTCCTGGAGACCTTCAAGATAGCATGTGGGCAATGGCTGCTGCCTGTAAAAACGGAGTCATGCATGGACATGTTACTTGCCATATGACTCCAAAACTCCATCTTGGAGCTGGACTTTGCATGGAGAGAAGAGGGGGTCTTCACCCATAAAAGATTCTATTTAACCCTGTGAGGGACCCCTCCATTTGGTCTTCAGCTGGCTCAAGAGATAGCCTCTCTGTCCCCAAAGGATACCTGAAGGAAACTGGAACAAAGGACAGTAACCCTGGGGGGTGTGAGTAATTGCTGGACCCAGACTAGAAGGAGACTAGTCTGTAAAAGGAAGCTTACTGGAACACCTCTGAGGGTGAGGTTTTATCTGTACTTAGTTTTCTTACGTATTAGGCATAGACTTGCATGTTTTATTTTATTTTGCTTGGTAATTCACTTTGTTCTGTCTGTTACTACTTGGAACCACTTAAATTCTACTTTCTGTATTAATAAAATCACTTTTTACTTATTAATTAACCCAGAGTATGTATTAATACCTGGGGGTGGGGGGCAAAGAGCTGTGCATCTCTCTATCAGTGTTATAGAGCGTGGACAATTTATGAGTTTACCCTATATAAGCTTTATACGGGGTAAAACGGATTTATTTGGGGTTTGGACTCCATTGGGAGTTGGGCATCTGAGTGTTAAAGACAGGAACACTTCTTAACCTGCTTTCAATTAAGCTTGCAGTTTGTGGGATGCAGTTCAGACCTGGGTCTGTGTTTGTGGCCGGAAAGCATATCTGGCACAGCCAGGCAGGGTTCTGGAGTCCCAAAGTGGCAGGAAAGGCAGGCGCAGATGTAGTCTTGGCACATCAGTTGGCAGCCCCAAGGGGGTTTCTGTGATCCAACCCATCACAATTACCGTATTCAGATTAGGCTTCTTGTATTTTTTCTTTTATTTAATTATTGAATTGTTCAGTTCACACACACTTTCAAAAACCTACATAACAAGAAGTTTTCCTCATTTTTACCCATATTTCTTTTCCTATTTCACTGTTCATAAAATATACTATCTAAGCATTTAACAACTTACCCACTTCAACCAATGACATTTGTGACTGGCAAATAAGCAGTTCACATAACATTTCATAGTCCACATTGATGGCCTTAAACACTTGAATATGCAAATGGCAGTAGCTTAACATATTGCACAGAATAATTCACATGACCACAGCGTAACTCTCAGAATGCTAAAACTTACTACAGCAGATAGAATTGACATCAGATAGTCAAAGCAGCATCTGTCAGTTGCAATATTTTTTCATCACAGGGTTAATGTTTTCACTTCTAAATCATGCCATCATGGTATTTGTTTGTTTACCCTTCATAGGCACGTGTACTCTTCAGGGATTTTTATGCTCAGAAATAGTAAGGTTTTGAATACCTGTGACTCACATTGGTATCAATGGGAGTTGTGGGTTCTTGGCATCTCTGAAGAGCAGGCATTAAATGGTGGTGGTGGAGGGGGAGATGTTTTGATTTAAATTTATTAGGAAAAGCCCACTAAAGTACATTCAACATTGCTAAAAAACCTTGGCTTTAGATATTCCTTTGTGATTAAAAATGGAATCCTTTAAAGGATTAGTTACAAGAGAAAGCATTGCTTGGACAGGCAAACAACTTAAGAAAGCTAGTTAGGCAGGTCTTGTACTGTAATTTCACCGAGGTCAGTAGCATAGCACTTGCTTCCACCAGTGGCAAATGAGTCTCAGACTTTTTCATCCTTAATTCTACATCTGTCTTTCTTGAACAAATCTGTTAGGTAACTATTTTGAAGTTCTAGTAATGGCTGCTACGTTGCTTCTTTTGATCCTAAATTAATGTTTTTAAAAAGTTTGTGTTTGGTCACCAAACTGGTAAAAAACAGTTATTTATACAACTCTAGCAGCAAGTAGGGAATGATAAGGTATACATTCTTGTTCTGGCATAGCTTTGGTGGCTGTGTCATGGGTTCTGGAATCTATATTAATGTCAGTTCCTAGCAAAATTCTGGCTATAGCAATCTTGTAAGTTTGTCTAATTTGAATTGCTACAGTCCCCAGCATTAGTTTTCATAGATTTTAAGACCAGTAGAGGCCATTGTGATCTGAGCTCCTGCATAACACTGGCAATGTGACTTCCTTGAACTGATTCCTTCAAGTCCAGTAGCTATGGTGGAACTAGATCAGGAGAGGGCAAACTTTTTGGCATGAGGGCCGAATTGGGTTTCAAAGTTGTATGGAGGGCCAGTTAGGGGAGGTTGTGCCTCCCCAAACAACCAGGTGTGGCCTGGCCCCAGCCCCTCCCCCATCCAACCTCCTCACTTCTTGCCCCCGACGCCTCGCCCCCATGACTCCTGCCCCATCCAATCCCCCTATTCCCCGAAGGCCCTCCCAGGACCTCCACCCCATCCACCTCACCCCCGCTCCCTGTCCCCTGACCACCCCCGAAACCCCTGCCCTTGACTGCCCGCCCGCTGCCCCATGCAACCCCTCCTCTCATTCCTGACTGCTCCCCCAGGACCACTTCCCCATCCAACATCCCATGCCGCTGGGCTGGAGCCAGCCATGCCACCGTGCAGCACAGAGCACTGGGTCAGGCTGCATCTCTGCAGCTGCACTGCCCCAGGAGCTCGCAGTCCCACCGCACAGAGCATTGCGCTAGCGGCACAGTGAGCTGTGGCTGTGGGGCGGGGGGAGAGCAGGGGAGGGGCCAGGGGCTAGCCTCCCTGGCCAGGAGCTCAGGGGTGGGGCAGGAGAGTCCTGCAGGCCGGATGCGGCCTGTGGGGGGGCATAGTTTGCCCACTTCTGAACTAGATCATAGTGTTTTTTTAAATCCAGGTTGCATCATTTTAAGATTTCCAGAGATGGAGAATCCACCTTAACCTGTGGTAAATTATTCCAGTGGGTAATTACCCTCACAGTTAAAAATGCGCACCTTATTTTTAGTCTGAATTTGTCTAGCTATAATTTCCAACATTGGTTCTTGTTATATCTGTCTGGTAGATGGAAGAACCCTCTATAATCAAGTATCTACCGGTATTCCTCATGTAGTTACTTCTAGACTCATCAAGTCACCCCTTAATCTTTTCTTTGTTAAAATAAATAGATTGAAGTAGCTCAATCTATCACTCTAAGACATGTTTTCTAATCCTTTAATCATTCTTGTGGCTCTTTTCTGAACTCTCTCCAATTTAGTAACATCCTTGAATTGTGGACACCAGAACTAGACATGGTATTCTAGCAGCAGTTACATGAATGCCAAATACAGAGGTAAAATAACGTCTCTACTCCTACCAGGGGCACTGGAACACTTTTTAGATTGGGAACATTGCACCCCCACCCCCTTTTACCTGTCTGTATCCCCCAGCTGCGCCCTAGAGCTGGGGCCAGGAGCAGGGCCATGGCTCTGGGAGAGGGGATGCAGAAGGAAAGGTGAGGCCGAGGCTGGGACCGGAAGCCAAGATCACTCAAAATCTGGGGGTGCTGCATCACCCCACACCCCTAGTTCCTGTGCCTATGGTTCTTACTTGAGATGCCTCTGTTTATGCATCCAAGAATGCATTGTCCCTTTTGGTAACATTACAGTGGGAGCCCATAGTTCAGCTGATTATCTACCACAACCCCCAAATCTTTTTCACAGTCACTGCTTCCCAGGATAAAGGCCCCTCATCCTGTAAATATTTTCTACATTCTTTGCTTCTAGATGTATACATTTAGCCATATTGAAATGCATGTTTGCTTGCGCCCAGTTTACCAAGAGATTCATATTGCTTTATATTAGTGACCAGTCCTCTTCATTATTTCCTGCTTCCCCAGTCTGGGTGCCGTCTGCAGGCTTAATAATTAATGACATGGAAGAAAACAAAATTGTTAATAAAAATATTAACTAGCATAGGGTCAAGGACCAATCCCTGCAAAACCCCACTAGAAACAAGTCCACTTGATTCCATATTTGTAGTTACATTTTGCAACCTATCAGTTAGCCAGTTTTGAATCCATTTAATGGGTGCTGTGTTGATTTTGTATTGTTATAGGGTTTTTTAAATTAAAATGTCGTGCAGTACCAAGTCAAATGCCTTACAGAAGCCTAAGTTTCTTACATCAACATCAACAGTTGAATTAAAAGAGGGTAATATAATTAATGACAATTAACATGGGTTGTGGAAAATTGATCTTGTCAAACTAAATTTATTAAAAAATTAAAAATTAATGACTTTATATGAGTGCCATATCATCCATTCCTCTTTTTTTACCCAGGGTTGATGTCAAGCTGAGAGACCTATAATTGCCCAGGTCATCTTATATATTTTTTTGTTTAAATACTGACAAAACATTATCTTTCTTACAGTCCTCTGGAACTTCAGTTTTCCAAGACATATTGCAAGTCAACATTAATGGTCCAGGCAGCTCTTTGGCCAGCTCTTTCAAAACCCATGGATGCAAGTTATCCATATCTACTGATTTTAAAATGTCTAACATTAGTAGCTGCTATTTAACATTCTCTTTATATTTACTGTTGGAATGGAAAGTATATCATCTGAAATGAATACATCAGGTTTTTTCCAAGTACAGAACAGAAATATTTATTGAAAACTTCTGCCTTATTCTCATCACTCTTGACAGTTCTACCATTTCTACCTATTAATGAACCAATACCATTTTTTTGTTCTGAATATACAGAAAAGACTCATTGTATTTAACTCTGCTGGCTAGAGATTTCTCCATGTGTCCTTTTGCTTCCCTTATCAATTTATATAACTTTTAGCTTCTAATTTATTTTCATTGCTATCAACTTCCCTCTCCCTCCTCTATGCATATAATATAAATTATTGCTGCTTTTACTTCCTCTGTAAGCCACGCTGGTTTTTTGTTTGTTTTTTATAACCAGTGTAGACTTCTCTCTCAGTTGTGGCTTTTTGTGCTACTGATAAAGTATTTTTAAACAGCTCCCTGTTATCGTCTACATTTTTCTGTTTAATGTCTCTCCTGCAGCTGATTTGGCTCAATTGTTTTCAGTTTTGTGAAACTGGCCCTTTTAAAACACCAACTATATATAATTATTTGTCTGGACATTATTCTGTTTGCACATAAGAGTAATCAAGTCATGATCACTCGCACTTATGCAACTGTGATATCAAGAGACCCAGTTGTCCGGAACTCTGGAGCTTAATGGATGAGCCTCTACTGTAGGTGCTAAAAGACACACGTCTCTTAGCCAAGACTGTAGCAGGATCATCAATCTCTAGCCGGTTTAGCTGCCACTAGAGGGGAACAGAGTGCCACACCAAGTAGGTATGGGTTACACAGCCACTAATTTTTAGTTCTGTGATCAATTCTTTATATTCAAGACAAGGTCCAAAGTAGAATTCCCATGTTGGATCAAACACGTTCTGAATTAGGAAGCTTGTCATCTATAGCGTTTAGAAGTTCCATGGGCAATGGCAGCGTGAGACCTCTAACGTGTCTCTCATATTGAAGTCTCCATGATAATGCAGATTTTTTCCCCCCCTACACATACAGTCACCCTGTTCTCTAGTGTTATTTAGCTGGTGTTGTCTGTAGACTGCCAGTACCTCATCTTATGCTTTATCTGTAAGAACATGGATCCAAGTGCATTCAATTTTATTTGCTTCTGAGTTGGCTCAGAAACAGGTAATGCCTTTTTTATTTTTTTTTAAACAGAGTGTCACTCCCCTTCCTCTTTTGCCCACTTGAGCCTTCCTAACAAGGTTATAACTAGTGATTTCACATTCCAATCCTGTGATTTATCCCACTAGGTTTCAGTAAAATCAATTAGGTTGAATTTATGCTCATAAATAAGCAATTCAAATTCCTTGTTTATTACCCAGCTGTGCTGGCATTTTTTCTAGATTTGGGGGCTCATGTCAGGCTTAAAAAAAATAATCACATTATTCAGACAATATTCTTGGATAGCTTCTGTGTCCTCTGCTATTACAATAACATGCTGGCCTGAAACCCAGTCAGTCATCCTGTGATATTATCCATGTAAATACTATGCTTCCTAATAGCTGAATGAAGTTCTTTATGGAGATTGCTTGTTTAGAACACAAATCGCTAAAACTATGTTTAAAGTGTTAATCTGAATGTCAGTTCATTTCATGGCATTATGTGCCCTCTGAAATCCATGAGTAAAGAGGTTATCTGAAAAAAAAGTGAGCCAGCTACCCAGATACTCAGTTAAATATGGAAGCTGATGAGTGCTTTGTCATATGTTATTTCTAGACGTCTATTTTAGAATAAGTAAAAATAAATGGAGTGGCCGCTGAAATTCGAGATGTTGCAAGATATACAGGTCACAACAGGATATGGCCCTATGTTCTACCATTATTTCTGTTATTCCCTGTAATGTTCTCTCATATCAGTTATGAATTATCTGTTTCAGCAGAAACTCCCAGTACAATGAAACCAAAACCTGTATTCAGATATTTTCCAAAATATTAAACTTAGAACCTTGGACCAAATTTTGAGGTGGTTTGCACTAGTGTGCACACAAAATTTACACATAGAAGCCAGACACACCTCAAAGACATCACCCTTGTACAATATTTCCTGAATTCCAGTAGCCACTTAAAAATGCGGATGCATGAATATCTGATAAGAACCCATCATCGCACTGGAAAAATAAGGGAAATGGCACACCCAAAGCCCTGCTCCTCGCATCATGTCAACCCCCAAAATATGCACACTTGCCATATGAAATATGCAAGTAATTTATGCCAGTGAATAGATAGGATAAGTCAGAAGTAGACTACAGGAAGGCGAGAGCCCCACTTCAAGCTAACAAGCAAGTGGATGGATTATAAGAAAGGATCATTCTGCAACCAAGTCAGATGCCTCTACCTCTTTCATGTTGGCAGTTTGTAAATGGAAAGCGTGCCACCTCTGACTCCTTGCGTCTTCCAAGAGGGACACTGATTTGATGCCTTTATCTATGGGCCAAGTGGGCTATACCCTGGGGTAGCAGTAAATGAAGGGCAACATCTAGTTTACAAATGACAAAGCCTAGGCACAGAGAGGTTAAGTAACTTGTGAGGAATTGAGCCTGGTTTTGTGGATTAGGTATCCAGCCTGGTGTCAGGAGCCCTAGGTCCTACTCTCACTGTGCCAGTTCTTCACTGGGTAGTCTTGTGAAAGTTACAACCTCTGAATATCAGTTCTCATCTACAAAAGGGTGATAACACCTTTATTTCCTAGGGTGGTCATGAAGAATAGTTTATATCAGTGAAGCACCTTCAGCAAAGTGTGGTTTGGAGTGCAAAGTATCACTTTAGAGATGGGGAAATAAGGGCAAACACAGCTTATTAACCCAAGACTTGCATAGACAGTGGTGTTTAGTGCAGTGGTTCTCAACCTGTGATCCACGGACTATGTGTAATGGGTCCACAAAATGAGCAAGGTTAAAAATTGACTGAACAGAATTCAACTGTATATACAGACTATAGATTTTCAAAGAGGTCCGCACCTCCATTTGAAATGTCCAAAGAGGTCCGCAAATGGAAAAAAGATTGAGATTGGACAAGGTACAAGACTGGAGGTCAGGAGACCTGGGAGACCAATTCTACATCGTCCAATGACTCACTGCCTGTGGCCACACAATGTGCTTAAAACATCCCTGAATTTTTCACATCTGTTATATGGATAAGGATTCAGCTAGGAATTTTTTATGCAAAAGGCTTTTTTCCATTAAAAATACAGATGCAGGTTGACCACAATTTGTAAATTTGGGCTAATTTTGGCAAATAGTTTTGTCAAAGAAATTTTGAAAAGGTTGAAATTGTTTCCTTTTGTTTTGAGCAGGTGTTTTGTTTTGGAATTTCCCTAAATTTTATTAAAAACATTAGACATTTTAAAACCCTGGAAACAAAACCAAAACATTTTCTTTTGGATCAAGGAATACATTATGTTCAACCCAAAAATAAACCTTTTGACTTTCATTTCATTGATAAATTGGAGATTTTTCATTCAGTTTGATCTGAACCAAAAATTTCAGATTTTTTGGTTTGGCCACTGAACTGAAAAAAAACAAACAGTTGTTTGTCCAGCTCTAGTAATGTATAAAATGTGAACAACATTACTTTACAAAAGGAATAGCTAATATTTGTATTGGGTTGAGATGCTTGGATTAACATTGGCATATATGGTTTTATTAAGAGCCTACTATGGATGAGGAGTTCCAAGGTCCCAAACCCTAGCCCTTTTACTCAGTCAATCCATTACTTACACTGTGGGTCTGAGATCCAACAGTTTGACTCTCTGTCCCAGAGCAATTCTTTGCAGTCTCTGGAAAGCTCGTAAATGGATGGTAAAGATTCCTAAGGTGGTAAAACCTGTTGTGTAGAATTAGGAATCTAGTGGACTTCCTAAACTATGAATAAAATGCTCTTAACTAAAAATATTTCACATACCCAAATTAGTTAAAAGGATCAGTCCTCACTGAGGCCAGCTGGTAAACTAAAAAAAAAAAAAAAATTGTCAAGCTCAAGGTATTTGAGATACGATAAACCAGAGGAACACACTGAAGATGTGAAACTGCCTCATTTTTAACCCTCTAAATCCCAAAACTTTGCCCCAACCCACCAGAAAAAACCTTTCAGACTGATTGATTTTTAAATTCCCAACCCTAATTTTGCCAAAACTAAAATAAACTAGGAATGAAAAACTTGAGTTCCAGCATCAAACTGGGGAGAGAACAGCATCTGCATAACACATTCTCTGCTCAGTTCTTGAAACATAACCATTATCCTCAGTTTAAATGGGCTCTGCTTATACGGGACATAAATCACTTTGATAGAAATAAATCTAACTTTAAGAAATAGGCAAGATGTAAAGCATACTGCTTTTTCCCCCCCTCCTGGAAAATTTGGATATAGCCATAGCAGCTTCTCTCAATACTTCTTTTCCAGGGTGTAATTTGAGATGGATTTCTCAAAATCCCTATAGAAAGATGGAATTAGACACAATCTGTAATCTGAGAAGTAAGACTGACTTGGACTACTGTACCAAACAGTTACTGAACATAGGAGGCACTTTTCCTTATTTAGGGCCAGAGTCTGATTGGCCCTTCCACAGTGGTGCACAATGGGAAGGGAAAATATAAAAAGCCTGCCCTCATTGCACAATTGGTTAAGGGCCTGGCAGACCTGCAATCCCTGGGGCATGAAGCAACTCCAGCCCAATGTGTCCATGCACAAGTCACATAGCAGCCAAAATCCTACAACTGGCTTTAGTAGTGGGCATGCAGGGTATATCTACACTGCAAAGAAAAACCCGTGGCTGGTCTATGCTAGCTGACTTGCACCCATGGGGCTCAGGCTCAGGCTGTGTAGACTTCATTTCAGGCTAGATCCCAGGCTGTAGGACCGTGCAAAGTGGGAGGGTCCCAGAGCCTGGACTCCAGACCAAGTCCAAAAGTCTACATAGCAATGAAACAGCTTCGCAGCCCGAACCCTATGAGGCCGCATTTTTTGTCACAGGCCAGTGGTGGGTTTCCTTTGCTATGTAGATATAGCCCCCAATTCTGCACTCCTGGTAGGAGCAGAATGTATCACCATGCTCCTCGGTGGTGGTGCTCTGCATTTCTTATGGATTGTGCCCAGCCGTAGTTCCATTTGGCTAAGATCCTTGTCCTCCACATCCCTCAGCTAGACACAAAACCAAGACAAATAACTAGAAAGAACATCCGTGAATATTCTGGGGGATAATGAAACATTCTTATATGGGAGCTCATCTGTATCGGGCACAGCTGTTGAAACTTTTCTATTTTGTCCAAGGTATTTGATTCTCACCAAGAGCCAGTTTTGCCACTCTTACTCACATTTAGCTTGTTACTTCATGAGCAATCCCACTGTAAATTCCAAATAGAAACTCAAACACTTTGGAGCAGTTCCTGAGATGGCGTTAAACTAGCATAGCTTCAGCTGAAGTCAGTGGAACTACGGTAAGACCTCTGAGTTATGAGCACTACAATTACGAACTTACTGGTCAATCACATACTTCATTCAGAACAAGAAGTACACCATCAGGCAGCAGCAGAGACAGAAGAGGGAAAATACAGTACAGTACTATGTTAAACACATTACTAAAAAATAAAGGGAAAGTTTTTAAAAAGAGATTTAGTAAGGTAAGGAAATTGTTTCTGTGCTTGTTTCATTTAAATTAACGTGGTTAAAAGCAGCATTTTTCTTCTGCAAAGTGAAGTTTCAAAGCTATATTAAGTCAATGTTCAGTTGTAAAGTTTTGAAAGAACCACCATAAATTTTGTTCAGGGTTATGAACAGTCTCCATTCCTGAGGTGTTCGTATCCGAGATTCTGCTGTATGCTAATTTTCCCCAGGTGAAGATCCAGTCATTTGAAATGACTAAAAGAATCCCATTGATTTAGTGGCCTCTGAATCAGGCCCTTTTGAGGGTCCCGCTTTCTATTCAGAAGGCAGTAGAACACCCATGCAGACAAAGTCAATACGCCACAAGGTAGAATGCACTGTGGGAGTGTTCGAGGTCTGTGTCTAATTAAGGAAATAGAAGCAGCCAGATAAAGTGGACACTGGCAGTAGAATTCAGGAAAAGGTCAAGCCCCTTAGTAATTAGCAGGATAATGGATCAAAGAACTTCTGCTTAACACAGGAAATATTAAAGCACCTCCTCCTTCTAACTGGATCTGATAAAACTCCAACAGTTCCACATTTTCTACTAAATGAACTGGAGGCAGCTATGAACAAGAAGCTATTGTTTAACCTCTGGGAATTCTGATGTGGCTGTTGCATGCTTGACATGCTCCAAAACAGGAGCACTTATGTCACATACTGATGTAAATCTAATGATCCGTTAGCTGTACAACCCAACGATCAGTGGGGTGGTAAGCAAAGGAGCAATCCTTTTAAACAAAATCCTCTCAAAAGAAATAACTGTTCTTTTTCTACTTCCCTTCACATTTCTCTTTTCTTCTCAAGTCACACAGATGAAGATACCAAATACCTGAAGCCTTGTTTTCTAATCCCCCCTGCACCAACACAGCAGTTTTCCAAGTAAAAACTGCTAGCATGAAACCAACAAACCCAATTCAGGTAGCATACACTTGAAATAAAGGCTTATGGGTACCCAGACACCTATCAATTATTTATTTTAATCCCTGTAAATTAGCTTTCAGTGGGTATTGTACTGCTCCAGGCCCTGCCCAACTGTCATTGCAGTGACAATATTCTTCAACAACTTAATTAAGGAAATAATCTTGTGGTATTTGCTTGAGTCACTTTGCTCAGACAGTCTAAAAGTGGTTTTTCCCCCATCATTTGATGCTCGTTTTTAAAATTTTCCTTGAGAAGCATCAGAAATGTCAAGTTAGGATGCATCAGTTATCGTGCATTACCCATGAGCAAGGCAAACAGCCATGAACATGTTGCAATATACTGCAACATATTTGCTAGACTGTTACTCAAGTATGCAGCTTGGAAGTCTTTTTTGGATATTTGGCTGTTTCAGGATGACCTAGGAGCAGTAGGTGTAAAGAGTGTTGTTCTCCCTCTAGACTTAGCAGGGAAACAGTGAGCTTTTCTCACAGAAGACTGCCTTGGCACAGTTATCTATGTCTTTTGTTACTGCCAGAATGCCATAGTTAGTGTGCTTCACAGTACAATAGGAGTCATCATAAAATTCCACCTAGACACCTAGCTGGTGCAGAATATACCTGTCCATTTATAATTAAGTGATATTTAAACTTGGAAGGATTCAATTTTTATGAGTATACACACAAATTAACAAAAATATTTCCATTGGTAATGAAAATTTACAGATAAACCAAGAAATAAAAACGCTGCTTGAGAATTTAGAGTTTGATTGAAGGATATTTACTTTTATATTTTGACATTTGATGTTGACAATTAGTGTTTTAATGGTTATAAAGCTTTAGGTTTTTGAATCTGAATGCTTACTATCATTAAATTATTGTCTGACCCCCTCCCATAATTTCCCTCACTGTGAAATTTCAATTTTTAAAGACTAAACATTGATATCATTCAGCAAAATCATAAAAAAAGAAAAGTTGAATTCAGGCCTAGTGATATTGCACGTAGGCTAGGGAACATATACCTGTGCTCTGTAGTCTGCAATGGCTTCCAGCTGTTTTCCAAGTGACATTAAGAATTGATTTATAAAGCCCTAAGCAGTTTTGGCTCTGGATATCTTAGAGACTCCCTCTCCCCTCCTGTCATGACTTGAGGTAATCTACAACACCGGGGTGGCTCCAGGCACCAGCGCTCCAAGCGCGTGCCTGGAGCAGCAAGCAGCGGGGGGCGCTCTGCAGTCGCCGCTAGGGCGGCAGGCAGGATGCCTTTGGCAGCTTGCCTGCGGAGGGTCCACTGGTCTCGCAGCTTCGGTGGACCTCCTGCAGGTGTGCCTGCAGAGGGTCCTCTGATCCGCCGAAACCGCGGGACCAGCGGACCCTCCGTGCTTGGGGCGGCAAAATGTCTAGCGCCGCCCCTGTACAACACATCCTGCCATTTGAAAGTTGTATTTGAGTTTATAATATACTGCATTTCAGATCAGTTTGAAGGATAAGGATCTAATTTAACTCCCACTGAAGTCAATGGGAATATTTTGAATGACTAATGAAATTGAATCAGGCCTTAACTAATTAGGAAGAATCACACACACAAAATATAATCACAAGCCCTAATTCTGTTCTTCAAACGCCGATTCTTCATTATGCTGAGCTTTGCAACATTTCACATTATGTATGCATATATTTCTTTTGACATGTAGATACATTAAACTGAAACAGTGCAGAGTTTATGATTAGCCCAACAGTTTAAAAAAATTAACATGATTAAAAAGTCAGTCACTTAATTCAATTACCACCAAAAGTCATCTTAGTACCTAAAAACTGACTAAATCTTTATTTACAAAAGCCTGATAAATGCACTACTTACAAAGCATCCGGGCCTCCCCACAGTTCACTGGTGCCAAATGGATTAGGCTGGCAAGGATTCTACTCACTTAATCCTCTTTAATACCTTGCCCTTCATGCTGCTCATCAACTAGGCTTTAGCTCCAATTCTACAATGAGCTCCTCAGTGACATGGTTTAATGCTACAGATAAGCATTCTGCCCATCAACATGAAGCTGTTCCTTTCCCTCTGTTCCAGGCCTTACCCTCATTTAAAAGAGCTTTTGAAAAATAGAAATTCTAACTAGAATTTTCCTAGCCTAATGACCCATGCAACTCAATGACAAGCCACCTAGAGAACTAACCAAGAATTGCAAGAGTTTTAATGTGAACTTGCATCAGTAAGTAGTACTTTAAACCTATACTTTGCACTATACATACAGCCCTCCCTGAAATGCAAATAATCGGAGTGAAAAACAGAAAATACTTAAGAAAGTATTGGGAAACCTTGGAGGCAGTGATAAATCTGCAAAGTGGCCTTGAATCACTAGACCTGAAGAAGAGTTGTGTAAGCTTAAAAGCTCGTCGCTTTCATCATCAGAAGATGGTCCAACAAAAGTTATTATCTCACCCCCCTATCTCTCTGATATCCTAGGACCAATGTGGCTACAACATTTGAATCACTACAGGCAGTTAGCTGCTGAAGAACTGAAGTGTTCTACAACAATTGGAAGAGTATGCAATACTGAATACTTCTGGTCAGCATGAAAGGCCCAGTTGCGGTCTTAAACTCATGTACAGGATCTTTTAAAAAAATCACCTGCAGCATGAGCATTCACTGCTTAAATATATCCTGTTATCACCCAGTGCACAGTAATATGCAGGAGTTTCAACTAATTGTATCACAATCAGAATCAGATCTTCTCCATACCTGTGGAGGGAATCTGGGCAGAATCAGTGCAGTTCTGTTCTCTGGGGGCGGGTGCAGGGCCAGCGCTTCCATTTTGGCAACCTAGGTGGTCGCCTAGGGCACCAGGATTTGGGAGGGCGGTATTTTGCGGCTCTCAGCGGCAATACAGCGGCAAGGGGTCCCTTCCACGCTCTGGGTCTTCAGTGGCAATTCTGCAGCAGGTCCATCACTCGCTCCGGGACCCGCCGCTGAAGTGCCCTGAAGACCAGGAGTGCAGAAGGACTCCCCCATCGCAGAATTGCCACCCCTGACCGGGAGCGCAGAAGAACCCCTGCTTAGGGTGCCAAAAACCCTGGCACCACTCCTGGGTGGGTGGGCAGGCAGGATTCCAAGTCTCTCACGTGCAGCATGCACCTTCCATGGCACAAAGCACACTTCTGTGGGACTTTTTTCTGCCCCTACTGGAAGGAGGTTGGAGTGGCAGGGGCAAGCCCTTAGCCAAGGAAAGGGTGGAAGGAGATGGTTGCAAGTCCATTTCCCCCCCACCCCCTCTATGTAATGTCTGGGAGGCAGGGGCACATAATGACAAGTCTGCTCCATGTCCCAGGAAAGGACTCCATCTCTACCCTATGGGAGCTCTGGGGCTCCCTAGCCAACCCTGTTCATTTAGGTTTAGCAGATGGGGAAAGATCTGCCCCAATATAACTATGCAATGGTGAACTTCTTGGAAATTCACATGTAGAACAGCATGGTGGGATGTGGGAGGGTAATATCTCTACTCTGGAGTATAATACAGAAACTTCTAGGAATAGTGACCTGCTTAAGCCGAATCTCACCCCCTCCCACCATTCTTGCTTCAGAAGCCAGAATGCAACATTAGCTACAGAATTTCTCTCAGAGGGTCATTTCAGCTCCATTGATAACAAGAGCACTAGTGCAGACAAAACACCAGAGGCTGCTGGTGTTTCATGAGCTCTCTCGTGTGGATCTGATCTGAGGGTCACCTGGCTCCCTATCTACAGCAGCACTTCCACTGGCATTACGACCACTGGAGCAGGAACCATGAGATCAACAGTGGGAAATGTTAGCAGAAGTGTTCTAATGCAGGCAAGACTTCTGCAGGCCTATGCAACCCCTTTGAAGTTGTGTGGCTGCCTGGGCAGAAAGTCGAGGGAGAATTTGACCCTTCATCTAATTTTCTCCCCCCACATCTGTAAAATGGGAGTAAATATATTTACTGACTAGCAGCTAGTAAAAAAGGTTACAGGTGAACGAGTTTTGTTTGTTTTAAATATATAAAGGGTATACTGACTTAGGCTCCCGAGTCATTTATAGATTTTTGAAAACTTTACCCTACTTGGATTGGGTTTGATCCAAAACCCACTGAAGTCAAAGATGTCATTTACTTCACTGGATTTGGGTCAGGCTGTCTGTACATGGGCCTGAAGATAAGGAATGAGATGCTGTGCTAGAACACTGGCATATTTTTACTGTGATCTTTATGGTATGCAGATTTGTTATCATAAAAGAGTGGGAAACACTTAAAAACATTAAGTTGTGAGCCAAAATTCTGCTTTCAGTTACACCAGTGACTTCACTATTCTGAGAAGAGAATTTAGCACAGTGGTTTTAAAGAACACTAGTAACTGAGGAATGTGCAATGGGCAAATGTCAGTAATTATTTTGTGCTCTCTCCAGAAATAACCTTGTATCGAGATTTGCTATCAGAAATAGCACCATGTACTTTATATATGCCAAGAAACAATGGAAAAAACTTGATGCATTACTGATGAGGTCTGAGGTAAGTCGGAAGTTATTTCTGGTCTTTATTGCTTGTAGATAGCATATGCCTTTGTAATATCTTGGCACATAATGCCAGAAATAACCTAGCATAGCACGGACATGAATCAGACATTTAGCATTTTGCAAACTATAGTAGCCATGAAAAAAAATGTTACCTGTTCTAATACAATGAAAGTTTTTTTTTTCTGTTTAATATAATAAAAGCTTAGATATTAAGGCAATAGACCTTAAGAGAGAGATAAAGCAGATTGATGATAAACAAGATATGCAACTAACGGGGATTGCTGATGCCCAGACCTATGAGGATGTGAAGTGCCAGTATTGCTTGAGTGATCTACACTATGGTGTGCTGTATTGGCTGACAGCACAGCACTAATCACACCTGCTAAGTGCCCCCATGGAACAGCACAGCTGGCAGACATCTCTGAAAGCAGGGAAGGCTGGACACTAATCTATCAAGCAACAAAATCTTAGAGGCGCCGTGTTGGACTCTGGAGTAGGGAGACAACAGCTGTTCTGCATATCATAGTGGCCAATGCATGGGGAATTTGCATTAGATTGTGACTTCATGTACAGTAGACAGAGGCATTAGTAACCCTGGCTTCAAGTGAATTGTGAATGAACAAGTTGCTGAAAGGGCTTAAATGCTAACGCCATTTTGATCGCAGAATTGTCTAGTGGAGCTTGTAGAGGTTGTTTCCATTAGGATTTGCTAGTCTTCCTAGTTACTGTTCCTTCTTGGACAACTGTATTTCAAAATCCATACAAGCACTCACCATTTACATCAGTCACTGTAGTACCTTAGATAGAAAAGGTGGATGTTGGGTCTACTCTCTTCACATCTGTCTTAGTGTCCTTGACGCTGAAAATGTAAAAAACAGCCAGGCTAGTCAAGTTCTTATTTTGAAGAAACTCTTGATAATGAAAGGTTTCAGAGTAGCAGCCGTGTTAGTCTGTATCCGTGAAAAGAACAGGAGTACTTGTAGCACCTTAGAGACTAACAAATTTATTTGAGCATAAGCTTTCGTGGGCTACAGCCCACTTCTTCGGATGCATAGACTGTGTGTTCCAGTCTATGCATCCGAAGAAGTGGGCTGTAGCCCACGAAAGCTTATGCTCAAACAAATTTGTTAGTTTCTAAGGTGCCACAAGTACTCCTGTTCTTTATGATAATGAAACATCAACTTGTTCCATAATGTGGGCTGATAGATATTGATTAGGATATTCTGATAAATAGATATTGTAAACTCAGAAATAAAAGTCTGTTAAATGCATGGAAAATTCCTATAGATTTCAAAGTGTTTTGGATCAGGTCCCAGTTTGTAAGTGTGATCAGTGGCAGATTAGTGCTTTCAGTCCCTGGGTACTTCAGGCCAGTTTATGATGGGAATGGGCAAGGATGGCAATCTGAAGGGAAAAATTAACGTAAGTCAGCTGTGTTATTCTGGAAGGGAAATTCCTGCCCCAAAGGTCCTTTGGCCATAAAACAACAAGGAGGATAAATGTGAAGTGGATTTCTTTTTTTCCATTGCAGTGTGGTCACCTTATTAATAAATCACTGTTTTGCATGGGAACGGAGACCCTCTGAGATCCACAGATGACATGTATCAGAGGGGTAGCCATGTTAGTCTGGATCTGTAAAAGCAGCAAAGAATCCTGTGGCACCTTATAGACTAACAGACGTATTGGAGCATGAGCTTTTGTGGGTGAATACCCACTTCGTCAGATGCATGTCATGTAGTTGACATGACAAGCCAGTTTTCAGATCTTCCCCAAGTTTTGTACCAAAGGTCTCTGCGCATGGTCTAAGGGCTAAATTCACTATCAATACGTGCACTGTTACAGGACTGATATGAGCAGACTTAAGCCACTTTCCAATCCTCAGACTAACTAAAAGTGTGCCCAGTGTCTGCCCTGCAAACCAGATATTCATCTGTTGTATGTAACCTTTTGTTTCTGGAGAAAACCCAAACCAAACCCTAGTAAACTTGAAAAGCTTGTTTAAGGAAATGCAATGAGCTTCTCCTGTTTTTGGAAAGCAAGTCATGAATTTGAATTAAACTCTTCCCCATGCCCCAAAAAACCACCACACAAGCGGTAAAAGCCAGAAGAAATATTGAGGTAATTGACACTTAGGAATTATGCCAAAAGCCATTTATCTGCTTTATCTCCAGTGCCCAAACTTGACTGTGTACATACTGTAATAGGTTGTTCCATCATGTTTGTGATAACATGAATCTAATCTCACATATAATCTTGGCATTCTGAATGTATGAATGATAGAAGACCTGAACTATTTCTAGCCCAGTGATTCTCAAACTTTCGTACTGGTGACTCCTTTCACATAGCAAGCCTTTGAGTGCGACATCCCCCCGCCCTTATAAATTAAAAAAACATTTTTATATATTTAACACCACTATAAATGCTGGAGGCAAAGCAGGGTTTGGGCTGGAGGCTGACAGCTCATGACCACCCATGTAATAACCTCACGACCCCCAGAGGGGTCCTGACCTCCCGTTTGAGAACCTAGACTATTACATTGAAGGACATGCTAAGTAGAACTTAAAAAAGTTCAGATTTTTTGTTTTCCAGTATCGTCATAGTTCATACCTCAAACCATGTCAGTAGATGTTTGTGATCATCATGTAGATCCTGCACAAACAAATATTTGATTTGTAAATTAATGAATTACTGGCACATCTACAAGAATAAACTCAATTAAAAAAAGATTAATTTCTAAAATTACTTTTTAAACACACCACACACTGATTATAAGTACTCAGGCAGAATTATCCAATTTTTATAGAAATTGGTGAGGATTCATACACTATTTGGAAGTATATTTGAGTGTTCTATATAATGTAAAATAATTTCACTTTGAATTTGTAGGATTTTTTTGTTTGTTTTAATTGTAAATATTTCAACAGGGCAAAACTAAATTGATTTTTTTCCCCAGGATCTAATTAACTTTGAAAAATAACCTCTGTATTCCAAAAGCTGAGCAACATGTTAAAGACTACGGAAATCCTTTAATGTTCTGTGATTTGTTTATTAGTAGGAAAAAGCAGTAATGGCTGAAATTTCATATGCTTTTGAAAGAAATAGCACCAAGAGCAGAATTATGCAAACTTAGGACACAATGGACTACACTGGCAACTCATTTCCTCATACAAGTTATGTATTTATTTATATAAAAGAAAGATGAAGGATAACTGCAGAAGACAGTCACTTTTGCTTATATACCTCCTTTGATAAATACAAACTGCTTGTTTGAATTCAGCAGCACAGTAAAAACATGCTATGGAAAAGCTGGTCTTCATTCCACGTTGCACAGAGCTGGCATCCAGGAGTCACATTCGGCCTTAATCCAAAATAGGGTTTGATACTAAAGACAGTGGCTTAAATTCACAAACAAGCCACATTTCAGCAGTTAAAAGTCACATAGCTCTGACACATGAATTCACTGGGTTTTAAGCTCTTTTTTAAAGGCTGGGGAAAAACATCCTACGAGGTAGATATAAATTTAATGGGGAGCCACTTAATGAAAGGATACTCTCTAAAAGAAGACAAGGTCTGACTTATGGGGGGGGGGCACGACTCTCAGTTCAGCTTTACCCACTGCATGCTTTTTCTATACAAAAAAAGAAATCTTAATATTGCCAGAGAAAAGAGGCTGAAGCAATCATCATCCCCCAGCTATGTACACAGGACTGATTCACAGTGGTTTGGGGGGAGAACAGAACATGTTCATATGCTTCATTTTTACCTTTACCTGCTCCACTTAAGCTATGGCTGCCATAGATCAGAGCACAATCTATGAACTGCAAATGATAAATTCCCTCCACTTTGACAAACTGTTTATTACTGATGACTTCACATGGCAGAAGATGAAAGAAGGTGAGGAAAGGTAGTAAATGCTGTAGGCAAAGCCTGTTTTCAAAGACCCCACTGCTAGGTATTAACCCTTCAAAAACTGGTATTTTTCAAACAGCTGCCCAGAGTGAATACTTACATAGTAGGGGAAATGTCTTTTGGTATTTTCACTAAATGCCTTAAAAATTGAAATTCTCACTATCCACTTTGTTAAATGGAGACTTGCATCTGAGTTCATTGTGAACAATATATCCTGTGTTCAGATGTACACATATAGTATGTGTGCATTAGTCAAAGGATTATGTACTTCCACTGCACAAGAATTCTGAGATTCAGATAACCCACCACCTTCCTGTAGAATAATCCATAGGTGCTGAAAAATCTGTGCATTTCCCACTGTAGAGTTTCCCCAAAGCTGTTCCATTACTAGAGGGAGAGGCATGGGAATTGACCCTTGTGGAATGGGCTGATCCTCAAAGATTGAGGTCTGCAAAGATATCAAGGGATTTGCTAGAGACAAAGTCTCTTAGGCAGATACTGTGCGACTGTGCCCCAACTCTGGAGACTCCTGCATCATCTTCTGTTCCCTGGCGTCTCCTGCCCATGGAGCCCCTCCTAAGCGGGGTGCGGGGGAAGAACATGAATGGAATTCATTCGAAAATTTAATGCAACTGTAGGATACATAACTTTTCAACATATTCACCATTAGCTTCTGGGAAGAGTAGAGAAGGAGGGACAATGGTGGCGGAGGAGGAGTCAGAGGGATAAGGGGCAGTGATGGTGGTTTAAGGACCAGTTCCATGGACAAAGTGTGAGATAAACACATATTTAGCCTGATTCACACCGAGTCACTCTGGTGTAAAATGGTGGTGACTCAGGCTCAGAGAATCCCTTTTCACAGCCTGTTCAGAGCTGTACATCTGTCCCCAGGGGTTGCCTTATAAATATTTTCTGACTTATGTCCTGCATCTGATTATACATACCTCAAAAAACTCTAACATACTGTATGTATCAAGGATTGGATTGCTGAATGACTTTTGGAAAATTTTCAGTACTGTATCTTGGTCCATTATGCACACACACGCCTGGTAGTAACCCTGAATCTGCCCTGCAAAAGCCTCTTCCAATGGGAGAGGGAAATAATGCTGTTCTGGCTGGAGGAGCCAGAATTTGTCCTCAGCAGAGTCTATTGTTTGTAAAAACCATAGCAATACCAACATTTAAAAGAACCAAAACCAAACTAGAAAGCTGGAAACATATTACAAGATGCATCTTGAATGGCAGGTTAAGGATATGAAATTCTTGTATTCCACAAGTTGGAGGGTGGGTAGGGAGGGAACTGGGAAAGGATTTCACAGATGATCTGACTGCAAACATTGGCATGAAGTGTGACTTGAATGCCAAACACCCCCCTCCAGGCAGTTAGCGCCCATAAATTGCAATCCTTCCAGCAATTTGGTTCTAACACATTACTATACATACCAAATGTAGAAGATATGGACTGTCTCCCTACCTTAGGGCCTTCAAAATTTTTCTCAGCCAGTCACCTCTATGCATCTACTTTATTTTCATTGGTGTTCTGGGTCTACTCTGACATTCATCACTGCACATACAGAAGAGGGGGTCAGAGTCTTCAGGACTCTGTCATCCAAATCTTGTCTTGCAGGCAAGAGTGAACTCAATTCTCAAGTTCCTCAGAGATACCTTTCTGTAGTGTCCCATCCCTCTCACTGAGCCGTCAGAGAAGTTAAAGTTTGCTGACTGCAGAGAGAGAGAGAAAGAGAGAGCACACACACCAGCCTGTTAGTTTAGCTGAAGACTTTCACTTCTGGTTAATACACAGCACAGATGATTTTGTAATAAAGTTACTTTTTTTTTAAACAAAACACATTGGTTTAAGTGATTTCCAGTAAGAGAGAACACATGTTGTGCATGTAACCTTTCCTAATGACTAAAAATTAACTTCAGTAAGTTACAATATTTGTCTAAGAGACTTGAACCTCCTTGGCTGAAGGATCCATCTTACTCAAATTTCAAGAACTTGGCCCCTTGTGTCCATCCAGGATGCCAAAATGGTTCCCTGTTTCTGCATCTCCCAAAGTTCATCACCCTGGTCACAAGAAGTAGGAAGAGTTCCTGGAGGGGTTCAGCTTCCATATCATAGAATTGTAGGACTAGAAGGGATCTCGAGAGGTCATCTAATCTAGTCCCCTGCACTCATGGCAGGACTAAGTATTATCTAGATCATCCCTGACAGGTGTTTGTCTAATCTGCTCTTAAAAATCTCCAATGATGGAGATTCCACAATCTCCCTAGGCAATTTATTCAGGTGCTTAACCACCCTGACAGTTAGGAAGTTTTTCCTAGTGTCCAACCTAAACCTCCCTTACTGCAATTTAAGCCCATTGCTTCTTGTCCTATCCTCAGGAGGTTAAAAAGGACAATTTTTCTACCTCTTCCTTGTAACAACCTTTTATGTACTTGAAAACTAATGTTCCCCCCCCCATTCTTCTCTTTTCCAGACTAAACTAACCCATTTTTTCCCCCAATCTTCCCTCATAGGTCATGTTTTCTAGACCTTTGAGTTTTTTTTGCTCTTCTCTGGATTTTCTCCAATTTGTCCACACCTTTCCTGAAATGTGGCATCCAAACTGGACACAATACTCCAGGTGAGTAATAAGTGCAGAGTAGAGCGGGAGAATTACTTCTTGTGTCTTGCTTACAATATTCCTGCTACAACATCCCAGAATGATGTTTGCATTTTTTTGCAAAATATTACACTGTTGACTCTCATGTAGCTTGTGGTTCACTATGACCCCCAGATCCCTTTCCACAGTACTCCATCCTAGACAGTCATTGCTCATTTTGTATGTGTGCAACTGATTGTTCCTTCCTAAGTGGAGTACTTTGCATTTGTCCTTATTGAATTTCATCCTACTTACCTCAGACCATTTCTCCAGTTTGTCCAGATCATTGAGTTTTAATCCTATCCTCCAAAGGACTTGCAAGCCCTTTCAGGTTGGTATTGTCTGCAAACTTTATAGCATAGAGAATACAGTTATAATCTAAATCATTAAGATATTTAACAGAACTATACCCCAAACTGTTCCCCGCAGAACCCCACTCAATATGCACTCCCAGCTTGACTGTGAACCACTGATGATTACTCTCTGGGAACAGTTTTCCAACCAGCTATGTGCCCAGCTTACAGTACCTCCATCTAGGTTGTCCCTCTGATACTTCATTAATGAGGGACATGTTAGTCTGGATCTGTAAAAGCAGCAAAGAGGCCTGTGGCACTTTATAGACTAACAGACGTATTGGAGCATGAGCGTTCGTGGGTGAATACCCACTTCGTCGGATGCATGTAGTGCAAATTTCTAGAGGCAGATATATATGCAAGCAAGAATCAGGCTGGAGATAACGAAATTAGTTCAATCGGGGAGGATGAGGCTCTCTTCTAGCAGTTGAGGTGTGAACACCATACAAAAGCAGTTTCTCCTCCGTTGGTGTTCACACCTCAACTGCTAGAAGAGGGCCTCATCCTTCCCAATTGAACTAACTTCGTTATCTCCAGCCTGCTTCTTGCTTGCATATATACACACACACACACACACACGTGCCTCTACATGCATCCGACGAAGTGGGTATTCACTCACGAAAGCTCATGCTCCAATACATCTGTTAGTCTATAAGGTGCCATAGGACTCTTTGCTCCTCGTTTATGAGACGGTCATGCGAGACAATATCAAAAGCCTTATGAAATTCAAAGTACAAACATCTATCGCTTCTCTCCTATCCACAAGTTTTTTTATTCTCTCAAAAAAAGCCATTAGGTTGATTGACACGATTTATTCTTTACAGATCCATACTGACTGTTACTTGTCACTTTATCTTCTAGGTGTCTCAATTGATTGCTTAATTATTTGCTCCCTTATCTTTTCAAGTACTGAAGTTAAGCTGTAATTCCTCATGTTGTCCTTATTCCCCCTTTTCAAGATTGACACTATATTTTCCCTTTCTGAGTCCTCTGGAATGTTACCTGTCTTCCATGACTTTTAAAAGATAATCGCTAATGGGTGAGATATTTCCTGTCTGGATAAGTGGCCATCTCAACCCTTGGTCTCTGGATGGCTGTGTGTACCTTGCATGTAAATATACTTTGTCGTCTTTGGTCACCTTGCCTACCTTTAAAAACAGTCAAGAAAGCGAAACAACTTTCTTTTGCCTAAGACAGGCTGGGCTTAGGAGCTGCCTACTGAACACATTTTTCATGCACACATCTATAATTCTTTATTCATCACCCATCCATATATCATGCAATAGTATTAATGACCTGTATGCAAACTGGGGACAAGCAATACCTTACATGACACCTTGAAGGCACAGAATATAGTAACAGTAACTTTGGCTATGAGTGTGTCAGGCCTTATGTGAGGTAAGGGGTGGTGTGCCCCTTGCCAGTTAGCAGTGGGGGGGGGCTCACTGAGTCAGGGGGTTTAATATCTAACCAATGCAATTCATTAAGCTGTAATGCATTCAAAGTATTTTTGTATTAAAAAAATTGAACTTGTCATATAACCATGGTAGATCATTTTCTTTCAACAACAAACAAGGAACTTACCAGAATAAGACACACTTACCCCTAAAACTACACTCTTTCACTGTAGTGTTTCTGCTGAGAACTTTGCCCTGCCCCTCCTGCCTGATTTCCTGCTATACATTTAAAGAAAAAGCAGACAAATCCTCAGAGCTCTGTTCCTGCAGTAATATGCCTGTGCAGGTTCGTTAGAAGTCTGTAAAGACTGACTGGCCTTTTTGTTGCCTTTGGTGTTCAGGATTTTCCCATAAAAAGAAAACATAATACCTTTGTACAGCTCTTTCTGTGGATGCCCTAATTTGTGCCATCATAATCAAAAGCTTCAGCACAGTGCAGTAATAATGGGGTTATGGTCATCTCTCTCTTTCATCAGGCAACAAGTGTTCAATCCTCTAAGAACACATGTGGCAGCACTGATGGTTTAGTACTGTGGTCTCTCTATGGATATAAATAGTAAGAAGCAGGTTCAGATCTCCCAGTTTTGCAAACATTCATGTGATAGAGAAATTCATTGTGCTGCAGGGAAGCCTCTGGCCTCTATAAAGTTATAGTTATAGTAACAGCTGAGCTTCATGTCCTGTAATGCCTGTAACATCAGTTAATGTTTGTTGGTGTGCCTAGAGAGTTTGGCAGTTGAAAGGAAAATTAAAGTGGATATTTTATATTCTCACTACATATCAACTCAGAGCTTCTGCAGTTTGATTTTTAAACCAAAGACCCCATAATTCATGCTTCAGACAAACCTACCAGGATGTTTAAACAATGTCAAGCTTTAAAATAAGTTTTTTTACTAACAAAAAGCTTATGTTTTACTAGAAAGTTTTACTAGGAAGGCTTCAGCTCTTTAATGGGATTTTAAAACAAAAGGGCCACTGTGTGGTAAAAGCAATTTGTCTACATACTACTCTTTTATCAGATTCTTCTCTCCAGGGATTTGTATAAAATAAGGAAGTAGATCGTTCCTAAATACCAGAGTTGTGATTGTGTTGTCTAGTACACACTAATCAGAGTATAATCAAAAGGCTAAATGCCAAAAACCCCACATCTCTGATATCCGTTGGAGATTATAGGTCAAAAGATTGAGTTTCACATTCCTCACTGATTAAGGGTCAAACCATGAGCCCAGCGCACACCCTAAAGAGCCAGGCTGTGCAGGGAGAGATTCAGTAGGTGACAATAGGGAATTAATTCTGGCCCACAGGCTGTGTGCAGAGGTAAAGAAGCTGGATTCAGATCAATCTGCTACTGCTTCGTGGCAGAGAATGGCTGGTCAAGCAGCTTAGTCACTGATCCAGTGTCCAGGACTGGCCCTGTTGACCCCATTCTCATATTGTTGGGCAAGGAGGCCACAGAACTGTCCCTCATGGCATGCACATTTGTGGACTTTTTTGGTCTTCTCCTCAGCTCACGGAGAGAAACTACACTAACTCTGCTGCGCTCAGCCTTCCAAGCACATAAAATTGGGGTGTGATTCATCCAAGTTACTCAGTGAATATTTACACTGCTTCTACTTAGAAATGTTACGTTCATTCCTCCCAGAAAATTGTGCTTAGCGTTCTATTTCTTTCTAGGCTCAATGTAATCCAGTTTTCTATTTTTCAAAGCTCTATGTGAATCATATCCCCAAAAGTGAAGCTGCTGTCTGACACATTCACTGATTTTCAAGTTCAAGCTAACAGCCATTTCCTGTTCCCTTTCCCCTCAGACTCTACCTGCGTTGTCTATTGTTGAATCTTGAGCTCCTTGGAGCAGAGGTTATCCTTCAGCATTTAGAAAGTGCCCAGTGGGTGCTAGTGTATAAGTTAATAGCATAAGAAAGGCCATACTAGGTTAAACCAAAGTTCCATCTAGCCCAGTATCCTGTCTTCTGACAGTGGCCAATGCCAGGTGACCCAGAAGGCATGAACAGAACAGGTAATCAAGTGATCCATTCCCTGTCACTCATTCCCAGCTTCTGGCAAACAGAGGCTAGGGACACCATCCCTGCCCATCCTGGCTAATAGCCATCGATGGACCTATCTTCCATGAATTTATCTAGTTTTTTTGAACCCTGTTATAGTCTTGGCCTTCACAACATCCTCTGGCAAGGAGTTCCACAGGTTAACTGTGCATTGTGAGAAAAAAAAATACACTTTGATTTAAACCTGCTGCCTATTAAATTTCATTTGGTGACCCCTAGTTCTTGTGTTATGAGAAGGTCAAGGTGTAACTAACACTTCCTTATTTAATTTCTCCACACCAGTCATGATTTTAGAGACCTCTATCCTATCCCCACTTAGACATCTTTTCCAAGCCGAAAAGAGCGTCTTATTAATCTCTCCTCCTATGGCAGCCATTCCATACCCATAATCATTTTTGTTGCCCTTTCCTGAACCTTTTCCAAAGTCCAATATATCTTTGGATATATTAGCAACAAATGGGGCACAACCATATTCATCCCCCTGCCACACTCTTGCTGACAGTGGAACTTTGCAAGTGACATCTCAAAATATAGTTTTGTTTACCAACAGCCTGTTAAAAATTGTCAGTTTTATGTCTGACTATGTAGCTGGCTAAGAGCCACTCTACTGCATCCATTAGCTACTGTATATTGTCCCCAATGAATCAGTCCGCTGGGTTCTACAAAGGACTGCATGCAGAAGCAAGTTTCTCTGGTGTATTGCTAACATAGTTGCATTGTGCCTTGAACATGCATCTTTTTGTCTGCAACTCCATGAAGATGTGGGTTCATGTGGCAGGTGCCAGACAACCTGGTCATGGAGAAGGAGTCAGAAGAAAGCGTGTGTTTTGCCTCCTCTTTGGCCTTCACACAAATAGCTCTTGAAAATGGAAACTATTGTGAGAAGATGGCACTGAAATGATTTCCTGCACTGGGTTTTAAGTCTCAAGGTAATTCAGAGACTGATCCTTGGATGGCAAATTGCAGGGAGGTGACAAACATGACTTTGCTCCACCCTCTCCTCCAGCTCACCAGTCTCAGATAGGGGAGTACTCTGTGCCATCCTAAAGGGATGTCATAGCCCTCATACTCCCCAGCACTTCCTGGAATTCCAGGAGGGTGCTTCATGAGTCTTCGTGCCTTCAGGAGCTCACCCTGGCCCATGCAATTCCATTAATTAATTCAGGGAAATCCTATGGCCTATGTTGTACAGGAGGTCAGGCTTCATGATCACAGTGGTCCCTTCTGATCTGATAATCTATGAATCTATGTTGGCCCCAGTCACAGGGTGACTTAAGAGGGAGCTGAGGTCAGTACACCTGGACTAATTATCTATTCATTAAAAGGAGGGCACCTGGGCATTGTAAGGGTCTAAGTTTAATTATAACTAACCCCAGCTGTGGAAGGGAATCAGGAAGAAAAATGAATGGAAAGGGGAGCTCAGTGAGCAAGTGCATGCAGGACCAAGCAGCAGCAGCTATGAGGGAGGCCCATGAACCAGCTGGTAGCCTGGATCAGCGGGTGCTGAGTGCCTAAAGCAATGGTCCCCAAACTGTGGGGTGCACCCCCGTAGGGGAAAGAGGAACATTCATAGGAGCACAGCAGATCTAAGCTAGCTCCAACACTTAGTGCAGAAGGACCACCACCCAGACCAGCTCTGCCCCCAGCTCTGACTCCTGGTTGCAGCCCCTGCTCCCAGGAGATGGGGAGGACATGATGGAAAAAGTTGGGGGGACTACTATCCTAAAAGATGTAGTCTCTGACTTCCAGGCATACAAGACTACAGCCCAGGGAAAGGAGCCTGGGGAATTCTCACAGTGCTAAAAGGAAGAGAGCTGGGGGAAGTAGCTAAGGAGGGTGTGTTGGTGATGGACAATAATTAAAAAAGACCTCAAGGGAGAGGATCAGTTTGCATCTGGAAAGAGACTGTTGTGTCCCTCACAAAGAGGTTGGAGAGAGACTGTACCTCCATTATATACTAGTAAACTAGCCTGAGTTGGGGTTTATTACATGGCTTCAGTCCTAGCTGTACATTGTCTGCTGGGCTTATCGGACAGACAAAATAGAGGATGGGTACCTGCTAAACTACCAGTGGCTAGTAAGGGATTCTGCAAAGCAGGCATACATAGTATTGACAGGGCAGTAAGTGAAAGAGCAAGATAAAATATTCCTTTATAAATACTAATTTCATGCAATTTGCATTTCTAAACAATTTGCCTGAAAGTTTGTTGCCTTTTTTTGTGAATAGCCATTTTCCTCACTCCAGTGAGTTTCTGGTTCAGGTTAGCCGCTCTCATACTAACTACTCTGTTATTACAAATGGAGGTAGCCCCTTGACAGTTTGAGTAGCTTACACAGAGAAGTTCAGGGAGGAATACACATACAAAGCACCAATTATTTAAACCTTCAGTCGTTTTACAGCAGGTAACTCCTGTCAGACAGGCTGGATGTTGTCTATCACATTTGTAAATATGGGACGGATTAACAACAGGATGGTTTTTGTTCAGTGGTGGTGCCACAGTGTTTGATAAGATCTACACTAGACTTGTACATCATCAAAATCAACAAAAGACTCATAAGCCTGGATCATTTGACATGGTTTAAAAAAAAAAAAAAAAGGCTTTTGAGGAGCAGTTCAAAACCTGTATGTTACTTATGTGGCTTGAAAACAAAGATGTTTCAGTCACAAAGCACACCCTCAGAGGCCAAAAGAGGAAGAGGTATCTCCTTTCTTTTGGTACCTGTACAAAATATTCCTTTTGGATATGAATGTATTTATTTATCTGAGGAGTGTTCAAGCAAGGTCAATCACATAGCATATTGACTCCTGCAGTTTAAAGACGTTTCCTCTTATGTGTAACTTACAGTAATTATCAAATGTTAAATAGCCTTCAGTTGTGCGCATGTGGCTCTCTGGATTATATACCTCATCAAGATTGTGCTTGTTATTGTACATAATCAGAAAAAATTCGTATCAGCTTAAAGCCATTTTGTAATGGATAGAAAATACTACTTTATAGTTCTCTGTAAGATTTTCCTTTTATCTTTATAACCATGGCAAAGGACACCTTGATGAATATTTCTGTGTGTACTGCCCCTTCCCTCAGTACTGGTTTGTATACAAAGGCAATGGACCTACGCCTCATCAGCAGAGTTTCTCATAAACTAAACTTTGCTCAGGATAGGCAAACAGAATATTTATAGCTAATGGGCCTGTTAGAAAGACACCTAAAGGAGTTAGGCTATCAAATGTACAATTTAGTTTATGGTTCATCTGTATGTTTTACTGGTGCGGACACACTATAGACCCAGTGTAATGGCTTAATTTTCAAAACTCTAAAAGAGCCAAGTAAGAGATTCATATTGGTTATTTGCAAAACTAATATAGCAGATTTCACGTTTATAAACAACTCAGAAGGATACCAATGTACTTTATGATAGGTTTGATCTAAACTGCATTGAAATGATTGAAAGCACTCTGAGATTTTCGGACATGCTTCAAAGCCCATTATACTGCAACCGAGATTTCGGGATTGCCTGGAAGAGTTCCTGGGAAATGTGAACACAGAATTCAAGTCTTCAGTTCGATGTCCAGGAGGTGGTTAGTTGCTAGCATGTTCAATCCAGACCTTGCAGGGTTTCTTCACCCTTCAAATCACATTTTGACTACCCAATACATAGTGGCAATTTGATATTGACATATTTTAGGCACACATAAAGACATTATGTTTCAGACTGCATGCTCTCAAATCTATCTTGGATCCTGCTGCTTCATTTCATCACCAGTTATGAACCTTATCACTTCATTTGGGTGATCAAATGGACACAGTCTCTGATGTTTATTAAACTGAACGTACAACGAAGGTTTGCTCAATTACCACAATATGTGGTAACAAAACCTATCTGTCAGTTTCTGATTCTGATGTGCTTGTTTGCAATATGGCCCACATGAAAGTTTAGTTGTCCAGTGTTTCTATCTCATGCTTACCAACAGTGTCTTATTATTACCTAGTACTCCCCTATCCATCTCCTGTTATCTGTGGGTCTGTACTTAGACTGCCGAGTCTCTGGGGCAGTAGCCTTGCTTTTGTTCTGTGTTTGTACAACACTTAACACCATGAGGAGCTGGTCTACGACTGGAGCTCCTAGGTGCTACAGTAATACAAATAGATGATGATAAAGGCCCAGGTATCCGATTTAAGACAATGTAACCTTACATTTTGATACGTTACTTTCATGGAACTAGGAGGAACCATGCAGGGTGGTCACCAAGGTCAAGACTGTCAGCTCTTTGTGGGTTCCCCAATTGTCTTAAAGTTTTAAATAAACCACTTAACCTTCTTTTAAGAAAAAATACCTGGACCTTTACTTAAGTGTTCATTCTTAGAGATGTCAAGAGAGTCTATAAAATGAAAGAAATTCTTGCCAGCCTTGTTAAAAATACTGCCAGTTAGTGATGGAGGAAGAATTTTAAACATTTTATTTGCTTTTTTTCCTTTACAGTGGTCAGCCTTAGTCAAAATTTACCCCTGGGTTGTCATGTGGCACATGAAATCTCAGAGAGATGACCTTTTCTACATCCAGTGAAACAATGCAATCTTGGATACGTCAGTGTTATTTTAATGGGAAATTATTGATTCTTTAATGGTGTCCACTCGGTTTACCTTTTGCATTTTACTTAGTTGTGACAGTAGACTGTTTTGTTTCTAGTCAGTCAATTCATATTCTGGTTCTCATTACACTAGCAGAAAGCTGTGATATCAGAGTTGCAGATAGTGATGGGGAATATTTACATCGAAAAGAAATGTTTTAACAGTTTAGATAATTTGACTATGTAAATATTATATTTGACTATCATTTCTTGCTTGTTGTGAAATCATTGCAAAACAGTACACTGTATATTATCTGATAATATACTTAACTGACATTTTAGCTGAGGACATGATACACTGTAAATATGTACATGTTGCAACGAGCTCTCCCCAGATGCCCTATTTCAGAATGGAATGCAGATAGTTCTTTGCTTTCTAAAAGGTAGCCATTGAATTCTAATTGTAGCATTTCAACTCTTAACATGGAAATAGTAGATAATGCATTGTTAGATAGGTGCAATATATTTTGTCTGTGCTTAATGCCACAAAACCCTGGAATACAGGCCTCAGTTGGGAGGATCACATTATCAGAGAGAGAGAGAAATTGAAGGTGGCTCAGACTAGCAATAAAAGCGATCAGCGGAAAGGATTCATTTATGAGGAAACACTGAGAGAAATGTGTATCGTTTGGCTAAGAAATGACTAAAGGGAGGACATAACAGTCTAGAAGTATCTGAGAGGTACCAATGCCAAGAAGGTAAGGAAGTTAGTGAGGATGATTTAAGTGGACAAGTATGGGATGAAATTCAGACTAGGAAAATGTAGGCCGAACATCAGCCTGTCTCACTATTCCTGTCAATAAGATTTGTTAAGGGATGGAGCTGGCTTCCCAAGGTAAGCAGTACAAATCCCAGTAATTGAGATATTTAAACTGACTGGATAAAACACTAGAAAGTATACAGAGACCAATCTACATATTCTAAAAATAAAATCTTATGCCACAAGATTTGCAATTTTCTTTTAACCCCAGAATAAGCCTTAGCAAATATACAAAAATAAGCAATCTTCCAATTTTGAGTTTGGTGAAATATGGTACAGTCTCAAAATTCAAGATGGGAAGATGACTAAGACATGGACAAGTGGTTTTAGCTGTTAGGACAGAAAAAAAAGGTTTGGATTTAAAAAAAAAAAAATCACAATGGATAATGCCGCAAGACTCATTTACAGTCTGAATGCATGGGAAGAAAGGAGGAGGAATCAAAGAAAATCCCAAAGTTGTAAACCTAAGAAATAGAGGGGATAGTGGTGCTGTCCACTGTGGTGAACAGAGGAGAGGGCATGGGTGGAAAAATTTAGAGTTGATAGTGGATTAGCAGAGAGATTACTTACTTGGTTTACAGTAATGCCTAAGGGGAACATTGCTCAGATATTCAAGACTGGAAAGAGGTGAAGAGAGGCACATTTGGGAGTTGTCATATCTGAGAGCTATGTAAACAGAGGAAGATATCCAAAGAAGCTTTAGAGGGTCCCTTCCTCTTTTCCAATCAGACTGGTGGGATGCCTGAGTGTGTGGTGGAGTGACGAGCCAAAAGAGGTACTAAAGGAAAGTGATTGAAAAGAACTCAGCCCACAAAAAGCCAAGGAAGGAAAGTGTGTATGGGAGGAGTGATCAGGGTATTTCTCAAAATTTCTCCCATTGTAGCTGTTCCACTTCAAATAAATTAAATATTCATTGGACAATAGGTAGAATTGAATCTGTGATCTCAAGCCTTGGCCAGGATGGCAAGTGGATGAAAGGCAGCTGGGTGAAATTAAATCGAGGAAGAGGGGCAACATTGTTGGGAATAGGAAGATTATCTTGAAGAGTGACAGCATCTCCTCTTATTGAAAGCGGTTGCCTCAAATAGCTAGATCAGTCTAGTATGGGAGATGTTTCTGGTCTCCAAGTAAATGTGGCTGGCCAAAACAAAAATGCTCTTCCATTGTTGGCAGGCTAGAAAAATGCTCATAGCCAAATTAATAGATAACTGTACAAATTATGGGTATAGTCACTAGGTAATACCTGTATAATTTGCTATATTTGTATCATCCTTTGATCATTCCCAGGATTGCTAGCACTTGGTCTTTAAGCATTGTGCAACTGATCCTTGATGGACACAAAGAGCAGATGTAAAGGAACCATTTCGCAGACTGTCCAATATCATGGTAATCTGGGCTATTTTTAGGATGCTGACAAACCTGTCAGGCTACTGTATCTCAAACAAATAGATACTGTACCACAGTAAAAGAACCTGAACACACTAGTTCATTGCTGTCCTCGTTTTTCAAGTGCATTTTATATCATAATATGGTTCTGGAACAGTTCCGTATAGCTGTTATTGCTGGATAGTAAGAAATCAATTCTACTGAATAGACAAGTTGGCTGTTTAAGGATCTTGTCTGAGATACCATTGCATGCATGGAGACTGCATCCACAGTAAAGTTTTAGCAAGGAAATATTTGAGTAATTAATGGAAGTACATATTAGAAATTTCATAGAAAAATGATAGTCAAAATATTGGGAATTTGAGTGAGTTAAAGTAAAAAATTGCAGATTCACCAACCAAAAGATAGCTTGATTCATAATAGATGGGTCAGCCAAAGCTAGTGGGCCCCTTTGTGTACATATTCAGAATTTATTTTGTCAAAAACCACCTTCCACCCATCCTAAGGCACCGGTAACTTTTCACCTTGTTTGGCTGAACAAAAACTTCAGATGCTGAAACTTCAGCCATCTGATTTTACTGCTAACTTGATTCAATCTATGATGCCACCTTCTGGCAGTAATAAATGTCCTTTAGCCACAGAGCAGGTAAGCCATATATTTATTGTACTTGATTCAGGTTTACTATCGTTATGACAGAGTTCCTATGCATATAATAGGATATTAAGTTAATTAACTTTAAGTTTTTAATCACTTCTTGCCTTTAATACAAGGAATAGATCCTTTCATTAGTGAACTAAGAATGAGAGAAGAATTAGTAGCCATGCCTGTAAGGCTTTGCAATCCAAATGCTATGTATGGGCGCAAAAATGTGGCTACCTGAGCTGTCAAACTGTACATGCACACTTGTATCCATGGAAGCTACTTTGTTCCTGCAGACAGGGATTTATGCATGTTAAAATGGATAATTGTCTAAAGTCAACTTTGTGAGCATAGGCAGCCTTTTTGCATGTATATGCACAAACACGCATTTGCAAATATGGGTTTCACATGCGCAAGATTTTGTGAGCAAGCTTTAAGCAGACAGGAAGCCATGGAAATACTGTGCTTTCTAGGTTCCACAACAGAAGCAGCCAGCTCTTACTTTAAAAAGGGTGGAGAGGAATCTTTCTGATATAACTATTTTACCTTTTGAATCCTGATCCTACCTGACTGCTGCTGTTAATTAGTGATTAGTGCATCTTGTGTACTATGTCCATGTGATGCCACAACATTGTTAATCCTGAGCCTGTTTGTGTGCCATGTCAAATGGTTTCTAGCGATGTCACTCAAGTGCCATACTAACCTAATACTAATTGACTGCGGTGTTGATACTGATTGTTGCCCTTTTGCTAACTGTCCATCTGCTCAAACATTTTCCATAGAAGAGAAAAAGGTACTACTGTAAAATCCAAGTGACAGACTCTAAATTGATGATCATTCATAGTCTTCTACTGTGGCATTCTCCAAATAGCACAGCCAATATTTAAAGCCTTCTCAGAAGAGGAGTGGAGTCTTAAGTAATATAATACTACAGTCTGTTACAATGGAAAGACAAAACTCTAAGATGTTTGGCTCTTTATGTATAGTCAAATGCTGAAGGGATTTTCTATAGATCTTCACACAGTCCAATCATAAACATTCAGATTACAGGAATTCCTGTAATCTGTAAGTAGCTTCACGCAGCCTTTAAATATCGTGGTCTGGAGTTTTGCACTCTCAATACTAATAGAACTTGTTGCTATTTCTTTCCAAGCCTCTATTTTCTTTAATAGAGGGACAACATTGCACCTGCTGTAATACAATAGACTTTTTTTTTTTTAATAGAAACTGAGAAGAATGTAATACAGGGAAATATTTTAAAAGAGAAATGGTCTTCAACATATTGAAAAATATTTTTAAAAAGTTAAACAGTATGTGGCAATATGTAAATATAATGGTAAAGACAAGGTAAGAACCCAGAAATATTTGTTTATGTTTCATGGAAACAACTTATTTGTAGCTAAAAACTCTCTATGCAAGATTGGAAATTCCTGGATAGTCTTTTAAAGGACTATTATCCTAGTGAGAGGACACAAAAGTCACTTCCAAGAGATCAGTGTTAAATTCAAACCACAGCGACAGCTTTCCATATTTCCAGTGATGTGATATAATGTAATACAAAATCTAAATATTGGCCTCTTATACTTGGTTAATATAGTCCCTGGTATATTTAATTCCCTGTGCACTAGTCAAGTTTTTTTTAAGCCTAATACTGAAAAACCTTATGCATGTTTTTTATATGCATATAGGGTTCTAGAATTGGGCCCTTGCAATACATACACCAGATCTTTAATATAAAATATATTCTAATATATTATTTACATTTTTAACATGATAATATTAGTATAGTGTACATACACAATGTCAACATATATCAAGTAATATTAAAAATATCTATAAGAGACATCTTCCTCATATGGAGGAGAATGAGCTAACAGTCAAGTGAGAGCAAAAATATACTGTCTCTGTATATTCCTGGTAGAGGTCTTCCCTCTTAGAACCTTCAGGAATTCCCTTGAATATTGGAAGCTGTTATTTAACTTAGCGTCATGAAACCCTTTGAAACATCCTTTTCTCCTCTTAATTTAGAGACTAATTCCAGGAACACGGCATCAGTTCTTGAGAACCAGGAGGTAGTGAAGTACAGGGGAAGCAGTATAGCAATGTCAACAGCCTGAAACGGCAGCATTGTCATGCCGTTAAGAGGAACTTTGCCTTGTTTTCTCAAGGATGGTTTCTTGTCTATTCACAAACTGCAGTCCATATCCTTCAGAGCTTTTCCTCCTTACAATGCCAGGGTGCTAACTGATTTTCTGGTTCCAGAGGAAAAAGTGAACCAACCAACAGAACCAGTGAGAACTTGTGCAATCTCGGATCTTACTTACAGGATCATAAAGGGATTTGAACAAAGTAAACAGGGTTAGTTCAAACCCAAAGCTTTCTTAACTTCAGGGTGTATAAAGCCTTGTAGAGCACCTCCATTGAAACTGAACTTGGAAGGGTTTGCACAGCTTCACTGTGGGGTCTTGTTTTCTTCTTTTGCAGATTTGTGTCACTGTGGCCTAGTTGACACTAGAAATTTAGATGGACCTAGCTATGTCCCTCGGGGCAGTAAAAAAAAGTCCACATCCCTGAGCACCAGAGTTAAAACTGATCCTTCATTGACCTAACCATGTCTACAACAGGGAAGAATTCCTTTGCTCTAGTTTGGGGAGCTGTATTACCTACATCAATGGAAAATCCCCTTCTGTTGTAACAAGGATCTACATTATGTCACTGCAGCATGCATTGAACAGACATAGCCTGCGTAAATCAAAGTGGGAATACACAAGGGAATTGGACACTTATTTTTATAATCTCTGTAAATACCAGGGATGTCTTATTTTGCCCATGGGCATTCCACAACTCAGTTTTGACAAGCATGTTTTCTTCAATTCCACCCAATGCCTGCAAAAAACTCACTTGACCCTAGTAAAAGGATTTTAGGAATCAAGTTGCCTGATGGCATAAATGCGTTTACAAACAGAGGGGCCTGTAGAGACACATTGACTTGCATGTCTTTACATTTGAACACCTCCCCCCTCACTTCTCTTTGTATGTGTTTCTGAAGGCTTCCCTGGAGAAAAAGCAGAGTTTCTCTTACTGTACTGCAATACAATCTTTAGGGCTAGAGATGTACCCTCTGGCCTAATGCTCCCCCTTTAGGGAATCATCTCTTATTTCACCTGGAGTGGTCATGCAGGGTATCATAATCCAGTGCAGTGATGGTGGTGGACCACATTATTTCACACTCCAGACTCAGTATTGTCTACTCCCAATGCTATTATATTACTAGTGATTACACTGCTCTACAGCCAAAATGCTTCTGAAATAAATGTAGTCCGACTTTACTAATTCTGGGTCACTGAGAACGAAAATGATGCTTAAAATTGTTGATTGGCTCTAGTTTTCAAGATATGCTATTGGGTCAGTATATACGACCCTTGACTTGGGAATGGTGAAGGATAAGTGAGTTATAAAGGGAAGGGATCTCAATTTAAACCAGAAATGACTAAAATACATCTTTGACTGGATCTGTGAATAAATCTATGACTGGGTTTGGACAGTACTTGCTTTTTAGGCAAAACAATGAATGATGCAATCTGAAGCTGGTATTGCATCATACACGATATGAATTGCATCATGTTATTCCTCGAAGTCATGGATGATGCAATCATAAGGAAGCTTACATCACTCTGCTGAACAAATTGCCCTATATCAGCTCTAGAAATCATACGGTGTCCGGCTCTCTTATTTGTCAGTGTTTGATTTTGCAAAGGGACACATTTCTGTTTAGCCAAGGAGAGCAGAGATGCCTCGTACTTGTGTGAAGAGTGCAGATAACTTCTGCTATGTTTGTGGTGAAGTGACTTTTGCATCATAAAAGCGCAGTATAACTACTATGGTTAAGAAAGCCTATCACCTTTATTTTCGCTGCAAAATTGGAGATCAGGACAAGAGGTGGGCCCCACACATATGCTGCAACACTTGTGCAACAAATCTTCGCCAGTGGTTGAACAGGAAAAGGAAATCTATGCCTTTTGCAGTGCCAATGATTTGAGGAGAGCCAACAGATCATACCAGCAATTGTTACTTCTGCATGGTGCCTCCAGTTGGGAAAGGTGTGTCAAAGAAGAAAAAGTGGACTGTGCATTATCCAAACATTCCATCAGCTATACGCCCAGTACCCCACGGAGAAGGACTGCCGGTTCCTGATGCACCAGAATCACTCTCACTTGAGTCAGACGAGGAAGAGGAAGAAGATGAAACTTCTGGTCCTGAACCATCGCACATTTTCTCCCATCCTCCTCCTCTGAGCCACACCTCATAACACAAGGTGAACTGAATGACCTTGTCAGGGATTTGGAACTACCCAAGAGTAAGGCAGAGCTGTTGGGCTCCAGACTACAGCAGTGGAATCTCCTGGCAGGCTATCAGGGCAAATGGAGCCCATCAATGCTTGCAGACTATTGCTGGACAGTGACAAGAGATGCTCCATTTAATGAATACAAGAGATAAGCCAAGAAGCGCCGAGTAGACACTGAATAGGACTAAACTATGTACATAATAGTTTTTTGCCTTTTGTTTCATTAAAAATCAGCAAAAGGGTTATATAAATTTATTAAGTGTTACATAAACAGGACAGGTGAAATATCATAATGTAAAGCAACCATAAACACATGAAAAGACCTAGGTTTACAATTTATGATTAAAACTCTACTGTCTACACAATATACATGGACATAAAATGTAAAAACTTAAATATCTTAGAAACAGTAGCCAATCAGTTGTTTTAATTGTCATATTTGAATTCAGCACATCAAAATACATAATAAATATCACATTTTATCTCTGAAGTAGATGACTTCTCAAAAATTGTAGGCCAGTGTTACAAGGAAAGGAGAGTGTCTGAAAGCCACACACCAGATTCTAAGAAAATTGTCTCCTCTCAACACAAATCAGCAAACTATACTAAAGGGCTGCAACATAAACCATCTAGATGCATCATCTAAGTGATGGCTTGACAGGCATGGTATACAGGCATTTGAGAGAGGAATTGGCGAGGCCCAGAAGTCTCTTGGTGCCAACTGGCAGAAGGTACAAGGAGCGCAGGGTTTTAGAGGGATCCCCTGTGTCCGATATATGTGTAATTCACTAGAGGGTTACATTTGAGGTCTACTGAGAACCACTAGCCCACTGGTCAATCATTGTGAAATGTATATGTTCAAGGAGTTATGCATCTGTATTGAAAGTTACTAAATACTTAAGGCGGGTAACCAGGAGGTGACAAATATTGGATAGGGTTCCTTTCAAGCCAGAAGTAACAGCCACTTAGCTTTATCTAGTCATATGCATATGGATACCTGTTGGCATACTGAGTCAATGGATAGTCAAGAGATTGAAAGATCTTCAGGAGAGGAAATTTACAGGAAGCCGAACAGCAAGTAGGAGAAATCCTGTTTATAAGTTAAGATAGTAGATTGTTGTGGGGGGAGGGGTACATCTGGGGTTGTAGAGGTTACCTTATATAATAAGAGCATAAGAACGGCCATATTGGATCAGACCAACTAGCCAGTATTCTGTCTTCCAACAGTGGCCAATGCCAGGTGCCCCAGAGGGAATGAACAGAACAGGCAATCAAGTGATTTATCCTGTCACCCATTCTCAGCTTCTGGCAAACAGAGGTTAGGAACACCATCCCTGGTCATTGATGGACCTATCCTCCAGGAACTCATCTAGTTCTTTTTTGAACCCTCTTATAGTCTTGGCCTTCACAACATCCTCTGGAAAGGATTCTACAGGTTGACTGTGCATTGTGTGGAAAAGAGAAACAAAAAACTTCCTTTTGTTTGATTTAAACCTGCTGTCTATTAATTTAATTTGGTGACCCCTAGTTCTTGTGTTATGAGGAGTAACTAACTTCCTTATTTACTTTCTCCACACCAGTCATGATTTTTAGACCTTTAGCCCCTTAGTAGTCTTCTTCCAAGCTAAAAAGTCCCAGTTTTTTTACTCTCTCCTCATACAGCAGCCATTCCATATCCCTAATCTTTTCTGAACCTTTCCCAATGCCAATATCTTTTTTGACATGGGGTGACTACATCTGCATGCAGTATTCAGGATGTGGGCACACCATGGATTTATACAGAGGTAATATGACATTCTGACTTATTAATCATCATCCTTTTCTTAATGATTCCCAACATTGCAGTGGCAGTCAAAAAAGCAAACAATAATGATAGGAGATATACCTAACTCCTAGAACTGGAAGGGATCTTAAAAGGTCATTGAGTCCAGCCCCCTGCCTTTGCTAGCAGGACCAATTTTTGCCCCAGCTTCCTAGAGTGGCCTCCTCAAGGATTGAACTCACAACCCTGGGTTTAGCAGGCCAATGCTCAAGCCACTTAGCTATCCCTCCCCCCAAAACTGAGTATGTGTTTTCAGAGAACTATCCACAATGACTCCAAGATCTCGTTCTTGAGTGGTAACAGCTAATTTAAACCCCACCATTTTATATGTATAGTTGGGATTATGTTTTCCAATGTGCATTACTTTGCATTTAATCAACATTGAATTTCATCTGCCATTTTGTTGTCCAGTCACCCAGTTTTGAGAGATCCTTTTGTAATTCTTCACGGTCTGCTTTGGACTTAACTATCTTGAGTAGTTTTGCATCATCTGCAAATTTTGCCACTTCACTGTCGACTCCGTTTCCCAGACCGCTTATGAATATGTTAAATAGGTACAGATCCCTGAAGGACACCACTATTTACCTCTTCATTCTGAGAACTGACCATTTATTCCTACCCTTTGTTTCCTATCTTTTAGCCAGTTACCAATCCATGAGAGGACCTTCCCTCTTATCCTATGATAGCTTAATTTGCTTAAGAGCCTTTGGTGAGGGACCTTGTCAAAGGCTTTCTGAAAATCTGAATATGCTATATCCACTGGATCTCCCTTGTCCACATGCTTGTTGACTCCCTCAAAGAATTCTAGTAGAGTGGGGAGGTGTGATTTCCCTTTACAAAACCATTTTGACGCTTCCTCAAAAACTTATGTTCATCTGTGTGTGTGACAATTTTGTTTTGTTATAGTTTCAACCAGTTTGCTCAGTACTGAAGTCAGGCTTACTGGCCTGTAATTGCCAAGGTCACCTTTGGAGCCCTTTTTAAAAATTGGCATAACATTAGCTATCCTCCAGATATCTGGTACAGAAGCTGATTTAAAATGATATGTTACAGATGACCGTAGTTCTGCAATGTCACATTTGAGTTCCTTCAGAACTCTTGGGTGAATACCATCTGGTCCTGGTGCCTTATTACTGTTCAGTTTATCAAATTTGTTCCAAAACTTCCTCTAATGACACCTTCATCTGGGACAGTTCCCCAGATTTGTTACCTAAGATAACTGGAGATTCCCAAACCTGAGCCATCACATCCTCATCATCCTTGAGTGCTCCTTTAGCACCTTGACTGTCCATATTACTCTGAGTCTTTGGCTAGCTGTTTTTCCAAAATTCTTTTTTGGCCTAATTGTATTTTTACACTTCATTTGCCGGAGTTTATGTGCCTTTCTATTTTCCTCACTAGGAAGTAACTTCTACTTTTTAAAAAGGTTGTTTGTCTCACTGCTTTTTACTTTGTTTAGCCACGGTGGCACTTTGGTTCTCTTATGTTTTCTAATTTGGAGTACACATTTAAATTGAGCTTCTATTATGGTGTCTTTAAAATAAAAATTTCCATGCAGCTTGCAGGGCCAGATCCTGTGTTTCACTGAGGACTAAATCAAGAATTGCCTCTTATGGGTTCTGGAACTAGCTGCTCCAAGAAGCAGTCATTTAAGATGTCAAGAAACTATTTCCTGTCCTGAGGTGATCTGTACCCAGTCAATATGGGGATAATAAAAGGAGATTTCAACTGAGTTTATTTTTGTAACTGCTCTACTCTCCCTGAGCAGTCACTATCACCATCCTGGTCAGGTGGTTGGTAATATATCCCTACTGCTATATTCTTATTGGAGCATGCAATTACTATCCAATGAGATTCTATAGTACATTTTGGTTCATTTAATATTTTTACTTTATGTGAAAGAGCATAGAATCAAATGTAGTGCCACTCACCCACCAGCATGACCTGTTCTATCCTTCCAATACATTTTTACCCTGGTATTACTGTGTCCTACTGATTATCCTCATTCCATCAAGTTTCTATGATGCCTATTAAATGATATTTATTATAATATGAGGCACTCTAGTTCACCCATCTTATTTAGACTTCTAGAATTTGTATATAAGCACTTCAAAATTTGTCATTTCTTAGCTGTCTGCCATTACATGATGTAATTGAATGGGACTTTTTTCATTTGACTGTTTCAGCTCCTACCCATATTTTATCATCTTCTATCCTTGCTCCTTACCGGGACATGGAGGATCTATTAATGGAGAGTCTCGCCTAAGGAATGTCTGTCCAAATCACATGCTCCTCTGTACCCGTTGGCTTTCCCCCAGCCCTTAAATTTAAAAACTGCTCTATGACTTTTTTAAACTTTAAGTGCCAGCAACCTGGTTCCATTTTGGTTTAGGTGGAGCCCATCCTTCCTGTATAGGATCCCCCTTTCCCAAGAGTTTTCCTAGGTCCTAATAAACCTAACCCCCTTCTCCCTGCACCATTGTTTTATCCATGCATTGAGACCCTGTAGGTCTGCCTGTGGAACTGGAAGCATTTCAGAGAATGTTACCATGGAGGTCCTGGACTTCAATCTTTTACCTAGCAGCCTAAATTTGGCCGACCAGGACCAGGGCCGCCTGGGGGGGGGGGATGAGGGCGGCGCAAGTGGGGCAGTTTGCCCCAGGTCCGGGGCCCCATGAGCTGCTTCGGGTTTTTGGTGGCCGGCCCTTCCCTAACTTCGTGGCTTCTGCAGTGGCTCCTTCAGTGCAGTGGAAGACTCTGAGCGAGTGAAGGACCACCTGCTGCTGAAGTGCTGCCAAAAACCTGGAGTGCCACCTGGTGAATACAAGTGCCGTAAGCAGTGGGGAGGGAAAAAAAAAAAACACACACCACAATCAGCAGCACTTAGGCTGCTCTACCGCTGCCGCTTCATTCTTCAGCTGCATTCGGCAGTGGGTCCTTCCCTCTGAGAGGGACCCACTGCTAAATTGCCGCCGAAGACCCAGCCCTGCCACAGGCCCCCTGAATCCTCTGGGTGGCCCTGTCTAGGACCTCTCTCCCATCCTTTCTTATGTCATTGGCACCTACATGTACCATGACCACTGGCTTCTTTCCAGCACTACAGAAGTCTATCTAAAGGTCTCAAGAGATCTGTAACCTTCACACCAAGCAGGCAAGTCACCATGTGGCTCTCCTGGTCATTGCAAACCTAGCTATCTAGGTTTTCTTCACTGAAGAGGCAAGCTACCACAGGGTTTGTTTTATGATTGGAGAGTCACAGACAACCCCAGCTGGCAAACACTGAAAGACTGCGGGTGGGCTTTGCTTTAAGACTTGCAAATGTCTAGTTAAGTGAGTCTAGGCTCTAGAATGTATTATTTTATATGTAAACAATTGTTTCCAATACTACTACTTGTATCACTAGAATCTCTATACTTCGGTAAATAAACTTTTAGTAGTTTTCACTATAAACATATAAGTTCTGGGTGTTAAAGACAGTGATCTGAATGGAACTGGTAAACTGGGGTCTACAGCTTCTTTGGAAACAAGAAATCTGAACATGGAAAGTGTCCAGTGGACACTGCAAGAAGATGCTTGGAGGGGCTGGAGTGCCAGTCACTAGCCTGTAGAGAGACAGCAGGGCCTGCCTGGGCCTGAAGGGAAATGCTTGTAGTGCTGGTCCCAGGCATTGAAAGGCTTCGTCATGCTAAGGACAGGTGGGAGTGAGGTGATTCACAATGCTGAGTACCCCCAGGGAGCAACAGAGCCTGCCCAAAGCTGGAAGTAAGGGTGAGCACTTATTTGAGAACCCCCCCAAAAATCAGTCCAGTGTGAGTTCATTTTCTTGTACAATATACGGAAGTGAGTAAGTGAGATACCTAGGCCTGGTCTACACTTTGCGTTTATACTGAATTTAGCAGCGTTAAACCTATTTAACCCTGCATCCATCCGCACAACAAAGCCCTTTATATCGATATAAAGGGCTCTTAAAACCGATTTCTATACTCCTCCCCGACGAGGGGAGTAGCACTGAAATCGGTATTGCCATGTCGGATTAGGGTTAATGTGGCTGCAATTTGATGGTATTCGCCTCTGGGTGGTATCCCACAGTGCTTTCCAGAGCAGTCACAATGGTGCAATCTGAACTCTGATGCACTGGCCAAGTAGACAAGAAAAGCCCCGCGAACTTTTGAATTTCATTTCCTGCTTGCCCAGCATGGAGTGCTGATCAGCACGGGTGGCCATGCAGTCCCAAATCCAAAAAGAGCTCCAGCATGGACCGTACAGCAGATACTGGATCTGATCGCTGTTCGGGGAAACAAATCTGTTCTATCAGAGCTCCATTCCAGAAGATGAAATGCCAAACCATTTGAAAAAATCTCCAGGTTAAGACAGACAGAGGCCACAGCAGGGACTCAACAGTGCTGCGTGACAAGCGTAACGGAAAGCCAAAGACTCAAATGGACGCTTAATGGAGGGAGGGAGGGGGGACGGAGGACTCGAGCTATCCCACAGTTCCTGCAGTTTCCAAAAAGTATTTGGATGCTTGGCTGAGCTCCCAGTGCCTGAAGGGTCAAAAAGATTGTGGCCAGTGGTTCAGGGAATATGTCGTCAATTTACCCCCCTCTCCCCGTCTCAAAGGAAAAGGGGGGGAAATTGTCTCTTGCTTCTTTTCAATGTCACCATATGTCTACTGGATGCTGCTGGTAGACGGGGTGCTGCAGCACTAAACAGCAGCATCCTCTCCCCTCCCCGGTGGGGGACGGTATGGTACAAAATGACCGATAGCCATCCTCGTCATCTCATGAGTGCTCCTGGCTGGCCTTGGTGAGGTTGACTGGGGGTGCCTGAGCAAAATTGAGAGTGAGTCCTGGTCATTCCCTTCTTTAAGTTGTGTGTCCTAGAGTTTCAGTCCTGGCAGATGGTGCAATAGGGCTGGTAACCGTCCTCATTGTAGCAGCTGGAGGCTGAGCTCCTCTTCCCCCACACCCTTTAATGAGTAATGGAGATGTCCTGCTTGAATATCATAGCAACTGGAGGCTTCCTCCCCCTCATTTTATCTCACTAAAAAGTCAGTGTTTCTTATTCTTGCATTCTTTATTACTTCATCACACAAATAGGGGGATAACTGCCACGGTAGTCCAGGAGGGGTGTGGGAGGAGGGAAGCAATGGGTGGGGTTGTTGCAGGGACACCCCCTAGAATGGCATGCAGCTCATCATTTCTGCGGGATATCTGGGGCTCTGACCCGGAGGGACTGTGCTCTCTGGTTCTCTAGTAGACTTGCCCCATATTCTAGGCAGGACTGACAAAAAAAAACCAACAAACAAAGGAATGACCTGTGAAGTCATTCCCATTTTTGTCCATGCGCCCTCGGCCGACCTCAGCGAGGCCAGCCAGGAGCACCCATGACAGCAGTAGACAGTACAATATGACTGGTAACCATCATCGCCAATTTCCAAAGCAGCAGATGGTGCAATAGGGCTGGTAACTGTCTCTGCTACCTTGCAAAGGCAAGTGAATGCTGCTGTGTAGCACTGCAGTACTGTGTCTGTCGGCAGCATCCAGTACACATATGGTGACAGTGAAAAAAGGCTAAACGGGCTCCATGGTTACCATGCTATGGCATCTGCCAGGGCAATCCAGAGAAAGAGGGCGCGAAATGATTGTCTGCCGTTGCTTTCACAGAGGAAGGATTGAGTGGCGACATTTACCCAGAATCACCCGTGACACTGTTTTTGCTCCATCATGTATTGTGATCTCAACCCAGAATTCCAATGGGCAGGGGAGACTGTGGGAACTATGGGATAGCTGCCCACAATGCAACACTCTGGAAATCGACGCTAGCCTCGGTACATGGATGCACACCGCCGAATTAATGTGCTTAGTGTGGCCACGTGCACTTGACTTTATACAATCTTTACATAAACCATTTTTTAAAACAAACAATCTGAATAATCCCGTAGTGTAGACATACCCCTACACACATGTATTTGAAGGAACTCAGCATCTAAGTGATAAGTTCAGGAAGCACATGATCAGGCAGCAGAGAAGTTATATGGTCCATATCATTGTAGTAGCTGAACAATTTGTAAGTGTCTAGACAGATGGATACTCATTGAAGAGACCACAGGCAAGAGTAAACAGATGAAGTTCTTGGAAACTTTCCCTCCAGGTGGAGAAGAAATTGGTTATGGGTGGCAAGCAGCAGCAAAAAAGCATGGTGGAGATGAGGCTCCCCCTTACAGAGGATAGCATAAAAAGCATTGCTGTAGGGTGGTCACTAAGAAATGATGTCAGTAAGAAGGAGGGGGATAAAGAATGGAATGAAAAGCTGGATGTGCACTTCATTACCACTTCCCTAACCAGCTCCAATTTTCAGCTCACTGCTTGGGAGAATTGCAAGACCCTGGTTTGTATTCTAAAAAAAAAAAAAAATTGTGCACCTATATGGTCCCTTCAATTAACATGAGCAGACAGATGAAGAGCTGGTGCATCTGTGGACCAGGCACTCTGTTGCTTGTTCTCCCACTCCCCAGAGCCTGCAGAAGACCCTCCCTCAGTTTTAGAGTTGTGTTGGATGAAGGGGGCATGTCAGTGATGAGTGGTGAGGTAATGCAAACAACTGATTCACAGCATGTTTCCCTCTGGATCCAGAAGCTGCCCACATGGGACATAATGCTGCTCCAAACATTAATGCCCATTTAGTGCCTACAGTCCCTTAGAAAGGGAGAGGGTTTGAGCAAGTAACACTGACAGACACTGGTTGTTGTCAACAGGCAGAATCGAATCTGGGATTGCTTGAGCTAAATGCGTGAGCCTCTACTGCATGAGCTAAAAGCCACCATGGCCCTTAGCTAAGGTTGTAGAGCACACTTGTTACTTTAAGTGGTTTCAGTGCCAGGTTAGCTGAGAGGAAAGAGTGTGAAAATAATTCCCCCATACAAAAGGAACAGCCTCATTTTACAAGAGCTAAAAAGACTATCTGGTAAACCTGTTCATTCCTGGCTTTTGAAAGCCTTTAGCTATAGCTAAATTACCACAATTAATTTAACTGCTTATGAACTTTTTCCATGTTTTGCTCTGATTAGTCAGTTTCTAACTTGTTCAAAATGAAAAAAAAGCAAACAAGTTTTGTGCTGTCTGATTTCTGTGAACTTCAGGTAGTGAGAGCCTTGATTCTCCCATGCTTGGCACCTAGGATAACCATCTACTTCTGTGCAGACTGGGTATAAGACACTAACAAAAACTGGAACGACTGTTTTGCATTCACTTTGTTGAAGACTATACAAGGTGCAGTGACAGAAACAAGCCTCAGCAGATTTTGTTCTAGAGAATAGTTGCACAAAGATATATTCTTGAAATCTTTAGAAAAGTATTCAGTGCTATACAATACACAACAGTCCTTAAAACACTATTACAAGAGGGACCTTCCCCCCTTAGACATTTTCTGAGTAATTTGAAGTCAAGCAAAGGTGTTTGCAAGACAATACATTTGCTGACATTGAGACATTATGCATACATCCAAGACTAACTGTAAAAAAAGCCAATTTAACATTTAGCTGTAAGCCCTAACTCCTTCTACGAAAACACCTGCTTTATAATAGAAGATCAAAGAAGTTGCAGTATTGAGAGAGGTACAGAGTATGTATCAAGCTGCCAAGTGTTTCTATTACTTGCTTGCAATTTCTTTCATGTCTACAAGAGGTATGGTGTGGGAGAGTCAGGAAAATATCTCCTACAAAGCTAGGTTTATGGCATTATATATCAGAAGAAAAGTTAGACCTTGATAACAGTTCACATTTACATTAACATGGTTATTTCATTGCTATGCACCAATAAATTTTGGTTACTTTTTAATCTAGAGAATAAAAATGAAATGTGCCACATCTAGGCCAAAAAAGCATGGAAAAGGGAGTCCAACAATTAAGTGAGATTACATTAATTATTCCAGCTCAAAAAGCAAGTGATAATTCACAAAGTCAGAAGTGAGTGCTACATTTTCCCACCCTGCCCTGAAGGTTTCAGTAATTTACTGCCGAACTTTTTCTACTCAGTTTGAAGAATGATTACTATATTTACAGTTCTGATTGTGGAACACATGTTCCACACTTATGAATAATTTGTATTCAGTTATTTTAAAGTTTATTGCTTTTGAAGGGATATCCATATTTTAAGCCACACAAAGTGCTATTTTATGACAGGTGATGCAGGGGATTTCCTGGAGATACAGATCTATAAATTGGTATGAGTCAAATTGTACTCTCATATACAACTGACTTCTGTCAGTGGAAGTTGCCCCTTAGTTTCTAGCCTCAGACTGTGATCCTGTAGATCAAAAACATCACTGGTATAAATTCCATTGGCTTAAATGGAGTTGGACCTATTTGCACCAAAGCTGAATTTGGCACTATACTTCTATCTGAAAGACAAGCAACCAAGCAAGCATCTTCTTTCAAAAAACACTGTAGTTGTTCCATGGAACAAAGTGAGGGAAAAAGGCTGCTGAGGGTAGTGGCTGGATGAGGCTATAGTAGATAATGAAAACAGATGCTAGCTGGTGGCATCCCTCCAGCTAAGAAATTTGTGCCAGATCTGCTGTACTCCTCCAAATGTGCTTGAACAGTGGGTTAATAGCACAGCTTGCAGTGCTACATTTGCCATTATACTTGGACTAGCCTACCATCATTTACTCTAATAATGTTAACAAAAAGGATATAATACAATGAAGTGGTGTTTGAGCTTAATCCAAGCTGATGACTTACTTGACACACAAGCATGGAAAGTTGTGAGAGAGTGCTAGTGGGAACAACACTTCTCGTAAAAGGTTTGCATGAATACTGAAACAGCCAGCATGAGCTAATGCCACCACCGCCACGCTTCCTGAGAGCAACTCCAGCAGAATCTCCTAGCATTGCAGGTTTAGCAGTTGCTCCCAGTGAAGAACAGAAGTGAAGCCCATTTTTGGCTAAGATGAGCTAAAAAACAAAACACAAGAGACAGCCTTTGGTGGCTCAGGCAAAAAAAAGAGAATTTTGTTTGGTGATGGCCCTGGCTCTTGAGAGAGGAAGTGTCAGGGCTGATTGCCCACTCTGGCACTTTGAGTGCAGAAGGTGGGGGCCTGCAAGGATTTCAAAAAATACTGGCTACTCCATGCTGGTATTAACTCCCAAGTTAACAGCTTCTCTCTGACCTTGGATGGTTAGATGCTGCCACCACCCAAGTGAGGGCGGGGTGGAGAGAAACCCCCTCCCCCCCACACCCTTTTGAGAATACAGGAGTGAACACTTGGGAATATCTTCCTGTGCGGAGTACCCTCAAGCCCTTTCACCCTCTCCCCTTCCTGGGAAGAACTGAGAGGAAAAAAAAAAACACCCAAAGGAAACCAGCCGTTGCCACCAATTAATCATAGGCACAAACCTCTTAGGACACAAACTCAATCCTATTCTTAAAAAAAGGAGGTAAATTTTATTAAAAACCAAAAAGAAAATACATCTGGAACTTAGGCTTTTGCCAGATTTAAAAAACCTTACAAAATTTAGACATCAAGAATAACCTTCTTGAGGTCCACATGAAAGGTTGCAAGCAAAACAAAAAGGATTTGCGGTTTGCACAGAGGAGTCCACAAGCCTTACAGAAAATAAAAAAACAAACCTTATTTTCTATCTACTTACATACTTGGGTAGTTCTATGTATAAATCTGATGATTTCCATAGCTGGCAAAAAGCTTTACACAGCATAGTCATAGCCCTGACTTCTCTGTTGCCTCTCTCTGGAGAACTACCACATAAAGGGAAAGTTTTCCCCCACAAATTTTAAAAAGTTCTAGCCCTGCCATTGGTTCTTTTGGTCAGGTGCCCACTCCTTTCCTTTTGCCTATGGGCTTGTTAACCCTTTACAGGTAAAGCAAGCAGAGAACAGACCAAGAGGTATTCGATAGCTGGCTGGCTGGGAGTCCCCAAAGAGAGCTATCCCCCCCCGCCATTTATCACAAGAAGGAATTGGAAGAAGGGGGTAGATAAATCAGAATGAAGGAATAAAAAATGAATAGAATAGTGACATTAGAGAAGATGAGAAAAATACTCCAATGGAAAAAATATGCAGGGAAGAAAACCCAAGAGGGACAATCAGAAACAAAAGATGGTCTTGGAGTGATTCAAAAGGAGAAAAAACCTGGCAAAAAAAAGTGTTTGAAATTTTACTTACATCGGCGGCAAACTATGTTGAAAGAGATGAAAGGAAACAGAGCCAAATATAGAAAAGACATGGTGTATAAGAACAGAACATGAACAGAGATAGACCCAAATATTCTGTCATAGAAAGTTGGCTAAACACTATTTGGGCAAGACTGTCATTTCACCATCCATGCCACAGAGAGGCCAGTACATTCATCTCTATTTTCCCCTCTTTTCCTTAAAATTGTGTATCTTCTGATTTAAAGAGAAAAGAGCACAGCATTTCATACCTAGCTAAGCACCACTTTACTTGTCACTGGCCAAATGCATCTCCTCAAAGTGCCACATCACTAGCAAAATAACCAATTAAGTAGAAATCACCATCCACTAAGATAAGGCTAACCTTGTAACAGCTCTCAAGGAGGTGGGCCTTATTGTAAGGTGTATCTTGATTAAATGGAGTCTTATGTCTTTGAGTGCGCTATTTGGTGCCAAACAATATAAATCTAATTCATTTTAGTGGTTAATATTTGTATTCACAGTTTTACTTATGCTCTCCCCCCTTGCACTATTAGTCAGAGGAAGCTGGATGTGTCCAGAAAGAGTAAGACAATGCTTAGAAAACACACACACACACACACCACTCTTGTGCCACAATAGCCATTCCTGCTTCAGAGCTTTGCTTTCCCATAAATATTTTGCTGTTTGCTAGGAATTTTATTGTATTTGATCCAGCCATCATTCACAGAAGAAAATGTTTCCTTGTTCTTTCATGTTTTACACAGAGTAAGAAAGTATCCATTTTTCTTCACAATTGCTCAAAGTGACCTAAAAATATTTCTCATTGGCCTGGTGAGATTTCATATCCAGTTCCCCTAGTTATAAGATTCCAGATGCTGGCAAGATAGTTTAGCTTGCTTGCAGAGTCTCTGCCTCAAAGTCTGTGCTGCTATTATTTAGATTACTTCAGCACCTAGGAGTCTCAGACATGGACCAGGACCCCCTCGTGCTAGGCACTGTAGGTGCTTTCTTTCAGGAACATTAATTTTCCACATGTGTTAGAGCAAAGAAGAATGTTCTGAGTGAGATTCTTTGTGAACAGAGACAAGACATGAAGGTTAATGGGATCTAATTGCCTATATGAAAGGAAGAGATTGATCTAGGAACACTAACTGCCTTACACAAGAGAATCCAACCTATCTACTCATTTTCAGCAAAGCAGTAGTTTACTATAAAGTGAAGCATCCAAAAAAAGATGCATTTGCAAGTGTTGCATTGTCTCAGACTGAGGAAGCAAGTGAAAACTGATTTGTAGCAATTGGTTGGTTGGGAAATAAGTGGCAGCAGTGATGCTACTAGTCAGGGGAAACATGATCAGGTTTGAGACCAAAACCACAGGTATCAAACCCCAATTCTTCAATGCAGAGGGTTTTATGTGCACCTGATTAGATTTTAAACTGAGATTTAAAGAAAAAAATCCTGGTTACAGAAAAAAACTAAATCTTTCATAATCAAGGATTAAATGAGTTCAGATAGGTAGTGTACTGAGTCACAGCCTTGAATCATGAAGGAGAGGGCTGAATGTATGGCATGGTCAAATTTCATGCCATACATGGGGAGGCTTGTCTCACAGGTTGGAAACCATTAACTCATTTGGCCCTTCTATCCTAATTGTATGTTTCTGTTAGATCTGTGACACTCATAAGATCTCAGCTGCTATTGCAAATTACACTTGATAAAAATTACACCTGATAAAGCACAATGCCTTCTAAAAATAATATCCTGTTTAGTGTAAGTGAACTTCAAAAGGAAATTCAGTACGAAGTCTGGAAAATAGGCTCTATATCAGTCTAGGTACTAGATCACAACACAACATTCCTCCCCTGCCACAAAGTTTATACTTGGACTGTTGTGTTCAAGGGTATGGTGGTGCTTTGACAGTTACAGAGTCGCAGCAGATTTCTTCTAGTTATGGATAAATAATACAGGTCACAAATTTAATTGGAAATATCAGGAAAAAAGAGTAACTGACTTTGACAATACTCCTGAAACAATAAATGACTTGGACACCACTGTATATATTATTTTAAATAATGCAACAAAAAAACACTGCTAGTATAATCTATAGTCTATACAAACTGTATCTAACCATATATGCAGGCTGACTATGAAGTATAATCTTGGGACATTTAGATTAGATTAATATATCACTAATGACATCGTATGTAAAGCATTTTAGGGTTTTGTTCCTTTAACAATTAGATCTCTGAGGTGGACACCTCAGAATGATACATTTAAATGTAACATTCAAAATGAGGGGGAAGAATTAAATACTGGAAGTGGCTCTTATTGGAAATCCAGTACATATTAGATTATATTCAGTTGAAGACTGGATATACATGGCAATTGCTTGGAGCTGACCTCATCTTGACACCTTCAAGAGAAGCTGGTACTGCCATACTAAGTTAAACAAGTGGACTGTGAGAAAGGCCATGCCTGCCTTCAAGCCCTGAAAAAGATTGACTGTAAGGAGGGACCTAGAGCAAGATGAAGTATCCCATCCAGCTATTCAGCAACACTTCAGTACATTTTGCAGTAGAATCATGACCTCATTACTAGCGTTCATACCATTTTTGGACTTTTGTCTCATCATTTTTAATAGTTTGCCTTAGATTTACTGTGGGGGAGCTCATAGTTACATTTCCATAAATGGAAAGAAGTGAAATGTACCAAGGAGTTCTCTTGTATGTAGTCATTGACATTAAAAATGTGCCAACATTTGCCTTGCTCTAGTATCTGAGATTACCACAAATTTACTTGGAAAAAGGAAATGCCGTAAGTGTGGTAATGGTTGGCAAACATATTTCAGTGGCTTCTGCCATCTGTCGAAAGCCAAGCTCAGTGAGTTGTGTAAGTCACCTTTCCAAATACTCAGTAATAAAGGCGCCCAAAGGAGGTGGTGTTCTGACTGTTTAAGATTATTCGATTCAACTTACTTTTCTAATTGCTGGTCATACTGGTCTCCAGCCTTTCCCAAATCCCCACACACTGCATCAGGGAGCTGGTGTTTTGTGTTTTCCACATATACTCCTTGGGAACTGATTAGTAGCCAGGTAGGCATTAATAAGTAATCATGCTTTATCTGGCTTCTTTAAGACTATGCCAAAGAATTATTTGGACATGATATTTTTCTAAAATATTTACTGGGCAAAAATTTATTAAGACGAGTTCAAACATAATACAGTCAGGGGGGAGGGGGAAGCAGCTACCCCTCTAAGAGTATGTCTACACTGCAATGTAAACATGGGCTCAGACTCAGGTTCAAGCCCAAATCTCTCCCCTCCTCCCACCACCTCAACACACAAATCTGTCTGACTCAGACCCCAGACCCTAAGACCATACTAGGGGGTAGATCCAACCTTGAGTCCTGCGAGGGCTTGAGTCCAAACTCATTTTTCAGCCAGGGTGCACATGGGACCATGTCCCCAGACTTCTGGGGTGAGGGGGGGGGGAAGAGTCTGCAATGCTATCCCATGGGCAACTGTTTCTATCCCAAGACTAGCCAATCAACTCCCAGTAAATGGAAGGAAACCCCCTGATTTAGGTATAGCAGCTCAACATTTAACCCTTCCATATTATTCTGATCACTGAACGGGAAACAGACTGTTCCGCATTAGCTATGGACAGTGACAAGCAGCAGCACATCTGATCATGGGACCATCAGATTTTAGTAAATCTGTAGCGTGAGGTGGGCACCACATTCTGCTTTTGCAAGAATACTAGAAAGGACCTACTATACCAACAAATATCAGAAGTTTTCTGTGTGGGGGATTCAACAGATCAGTGACTAATGTGGAGAGAGAGTGGTTCAAATGGCTCAAGGCCAACTATCAGAAAACCACGATGAGAACTGCACCTCTGGGAACTCCCCATCATCCTTCTTTTAGGAAGGCTTTGACTAGTTTCTCGGAACTGCACCAAACATGGAGCCCCTAGCAGTTCACGATAGCCTGCTCAGCCTGGATGGTGACCTTCTGAGCCCCAAACCTAACACACTGAAGGGAACCTGGCAAATCAGGCTAGTGAAATGACTTTGGTGCTCACCCCAGTCCCAGAGGAGGCTATGCCACCAGAGAAACTATGGCACATCCTGGGTACATACTCAGGAACTGTTTGATAACACTGTCATGCTGGCTGGAGTGGATCATGACTGAGCACTACCCTCAGGGCAGGCTGTCAAAAGGCAGGGTAGATACCCCACATTGGGAAAATGTTCCCTAATTAGATTTTATATATATATATATATATATATATATATATATATATATATATATATATATATATATACACACACACACACACACACACACACACACAGAGTGTAATAGAAGCTCTATGTCCTTTAGGGCTGACACATGCCAAGCAGCATGGGGACTTTTTGCTTATGTTTAGGAATCTTTGATCCTCCAAGTCCACACAGCATAAAGAGACCAAGTTTCTCCTCATCAGGGATTTTTATCCCTTTCACCATAGAGTCCAAGCTGACAGCATGAGTTCATGTGCAGGCCTCCCCTTCCTGGGGAGAGTAAGGAATGCAAACAACAAGACCACTGTCCTTCGATACTACACAATCCCTTATTTGCCATCAATGGGTCATTGTGTGCAGGTTGAGCACTTCACCTTAATGAATGCGTCTTTCCTGTTTGGTGAGTTACACAAGTACAAAGGTTTACAATGCAAACACTCAATATAACTTCATACCCTGGATTACAGAGGTTACAAATGAGATCAATGCATGCAGCCTAGAATCACAGACATATAGGATGGGAAGGGACCTCAATAGGTCATCTAGTCAAGTCCTGCCTTGAATGCAGGAGACTAAGTAACAATAGACCATTCCTGACAGGTGTTTTTCTAACCAGTTCTTAAAAAAATCTCCAGTGATGGAGATTCCACAACCTCCCTGGGCAATTTGTTCCAATGCTTAACCACCCTGACAGTTAGGAAGTTTCTTAATATCCAACCTAAGTTTCCCTTGCTGCAATTTAAGCCCATTGCTTCTTATCCTATCCTCAGAGATTAACGAGAACAGTTTTTCCACCCTCCTCATTGTAACCACTTTTAAATGTACTTGAAAATGTATGTCCCATAGGCCTGAGTTTCTTTCCCCAAGTTGGGGTGGAGCACCCCTTGTGCCTGAGGCCCTGGCCCACTCCACCCTCCACCCCAAGATCCCACCCTCCCTCCTCCAAGGCCCTGCCTTCACTCTGCCTGTTTCTGTCTCTGATATGCCCCCTCTCCAAGGCCCCTGCCTGTTCACTGCTCTCCCCAAGCCCCTCCCCCAGCTGCCATAAATCTGTTTGGCAATACCTCCAATCAGCTAATTGGTGGTACCACTAAACAGCCATGGCTGGTGGGTGCTGATCATCCACTATTACCCACCCCCACGGGTGCTCCAGCCCAGGAATACTCACGAGTCAGTGCCTATGTCATGTCCCTCCTTACTCTTTTCTTCTCCAGACTAAACAAACTCCATTTTTCCAAACCTTCCTCACAGGTCATGTTTTCTAGACCTTTAAATAATTTGTCGCTCTTCTCTGGAATTTCTCCAATTTGTCCACATCTTTCCTGAAATGTGGCACAATACTCCAGTTGAGGCCTAATTAGGATGAAGTAAAGTGGAAGAATTACTTCTTGTGTCTTGCTTACAACACTCCTGCTAATACATCCCAGAATGATGGTTGCTTTTTTTTGGCAACTTTGTTAACACTGTTGACTAATATTTAGCTTGTGATCCACTATGAGCCCCAGATCCCTTTCTGCAGTACTCCTTCCTAGGCAGTCATTTCCCATCTTGTATGTGTGTAACTGATTGTTCGTTCCTAACTTGATTACTTTACATTTGTCCTTACTGAATTTCATCCCATTTACCACAAGCATGTCATAGAGTCTAAACATTCTTATAAAACTAATATCTATTTTAAACTGTACTAACCTACAGGTAAGTCAAATGTATAGCTGGAAACTCGTCTGTCAGTGAGGCCCTGGGCATGAGCTGGCACTTGGTCCGTTAGCATCACCAACACCACCCTCTTCCCCTCCCCAGAGGGGCAGCTTGCCACAGAACAGAAGAGGCAGAAGTAGCCCTGAAACATGGCAAGTTCCTGCCTCCATGCTTAATACATGAACATAGGGACTTCCAGCTTACTACCAGATGCAATTATTGTTACAAGCTGTAGTTAGCAGTATGCATCTGCTAATGGCAGAATACACATCAGCACTTTGGCATCTCACCCCCATGTGGAATTCAAAATGGATACTGGGGAAAAAAATGCCATTTTTACTAGATACTTTCATAGTTACAATGATGTGCTTGGGTGTTAAAATTCAGAAGAAGGAAGCCTGCCACACATTAAATCAATCAGTAGGACCACGGGATGATAGAGGTTCTAAACAAGCACTCAAGGAAGACAAGGCCATTGTGGGGAAACAAAAGTTATTTTCATTGGTCTCCACTGCAGTGAATGGAAGGGAGATTCCCATACGTAAGCCAGTCTTTAGATGGCAAATCTGAGGAACTCTCCCACACTGAGGTGTCAATAGAGAAGGTTTGGAACAAGCAATAAGTTTGAAGAGCAGATGATATTTGCCCAAGAGTTCTGAATGAACTTAAACATGAAAGAGCAGAACCACTAACTGTAGTATGTAACCTAATGCTTAAAGTCAGCCTCTGTACCAGACAACTGGAGAATAAGCTACTTTGATGTGTTTTAAGAGTCCTGATCCTGGCAATTACAGGCTGGTAAGCCCAACTTCACTACCAGGCAAAGTGGTTGAAACTACAGTAAACTACAGATGAACATGATAAATTGGGGGAAGAGTCAATGTGGCTATTAGTCCAGATGTTCAGGGATGCAGCCTATGCCCTCGAGGTTTATAGACACTCAACTGCTTGAAGCTGGGACTGGATTGCTCCATTAGTTACACTGTTCTGTTCATTGCCACAGCGTAACAGGCCACCTGTAAACTGTACTGGGTGGGAGGGAGGGGAATAGTGCCTGGGTGATGAATTAACTCTCAGAAATACACCAGAGGGTCATCAGCAGTGCTCCAGAATCAGGGTCGGCTCTAGCCATTTTGCCACCCCAAGCACGGCGGCATGCAATGGGGGGCGCTCTGCCGCTCACCAGTCTCACGGCTCCGGTGGACCTCCCGCAGATGTGCCTGCGGATGCTCCACCGGAGCGGTGGGACCAGCAGACCCTCCGCAGGCACGCCTGCGGGAGGTCCACCAGAGCCACCTGCTGCCCTCCCGGCAACCAGCAGAGCGCCCCCCCCCCCCCCCGACAGCATGCTGCTCCAAGTACGTGCTTGGTGCACTGTGGCCTGGAGCCAACCCTGTCCAGAATGTTGAGTGCCTGGAAGGATTGCAAAGCCATAGACAAAAACAGTGCACATCCCTCCCTTTCCAAACCACACTCTCCTCCCTCCAAGGCTAAAATGAGCTGAAATTGTTACAGATCTCATTTGTAAGTTCACTTTACCATTGTATGTGAAGACTTTGCACTCTGCCTAACTCAGTTGTGTCCACAGAGTGTCTGGGAACTAAGCTGTTGCTCTCAAAACTTATTGAAGCACGGTTTTACAAAGTATTGTTTAGTCTTATGATTCTAAAGACACTTCTGCTGAAGTAATGAACCTTTTCTCAAACACTGAGACAATGAACTGTTTCATTTCTATTTGCAGGCACTTTCACTGCTTTAGACCAGCCACAATCCAGTGGGAGCCTGGTGGGTTAGCACTGGTTGGGACTGGGCAAATGCACCCCATGCAACCCTCCACCCACCTAGTACTAAATGCATGCAAAATGCACTAGAAGGGGAAAGATGAAAGGGGGCAGGAGATATGCAGAAGAAAGGTTTTTTGGCATAGATTTCATTTTTCAATGTTTCTGGTATGCATCTTATTTTATTTCTGTGTTGATCTTTCCATGGCCACTGGCCTGCTTGTCAGTTCAATACTGACATTTTGTAACCATCAACAAATAAAGGCATTGAAGTCAGTGGACAGTTTATTTCCATGCCTACAAGCAAAATGCATAACATGTGCATAAAAAAAGGAAGACAGATGACAGACATGAGGCATAACTGAGCTGTATCTTAAGAAAAGACCCACACTTGATACATCTTTTCAGATCCAGCTGTGACAGGTGCATTTTCCAGCTGAGTGTACCAGTTCAGCAACCTCATACAGTCTGGAAAACCACTTGATTAAATGGCTCACCCTTGGCTTCGCCAACATTGTAAATAGCACAGCAAACCACAGTAGTGTGGACAGCCTGGATAACACTGGAATCCAAATGGTTCTGTGAAATCCTGCCAGCACTGTTAATCTGCCAAATAAACATTTAGCCACCATTCTACACTTAATGAGACAGTAATTAAACCTCCTTTTACCAGGGCCTGAAGATCAAGGGGATGGTTTTGTTACCAAAGGGAAAAAAATGTATATGTTGTCTCCACTATTCTAGAGGACCCTGTTACTCCATTTGTGACAAGGTCATTTGGTGGGAATAGTGTTCTGGCATGTCCATGAAGGCAAACTCGCAATCATCAGAAAATCCTGTTCCAGTGCAGCCCACATTGACATCTATGAAGCAGAATCTGTGGTCAACAAGGGTGTTGTGGAAAATCGACCACACTGTTGATTTTGGATCAGAGACAGCCTAAGGCTCTTTTATTGATTACAAGTGTGCACACAGGGAGAGACAGCGGTTGCCTATGCAGAGGGTCGGCTGCTCTGCCTCTTACAAATTTTACTAAGCTTTTAAAGCTTAAAACCACAAAACGTCACTCAGCAATACATTTAATACACCCTTATTTGGCACTTACATTGCTAATTTTGCAAACCATAGCAAAACACAATTGATAATTTCCTTATATAGCTCATCTATTGCAAAGTTAGCAGCACTCTGTCATAACCATTCTGTTATTCTAGTCTGATGGTCATGTGGGCCTAAATGTTCTGTGACCCTCACTTGTGGTTACCTGAAGCAAGCAACTTATTGCTATAATATAACCCACAAAGCTGCAATGGCTCCCCCAGGGCCCCCCTTGTCCCAAAGCTAGTTCTCCTTTCCAGACAGTGTATCTGTGTAAACAAGTTTTAGGGAAGTTAGGGTAGTTCTGCCAAAGGCTTGGCCAGTAAAATCTTGATAACAGATAAGTCCCTGTTGTGGGGGGGATTTTATTTTCCCTATCATTCCCTCCTTTTGATGCCTCTCTACGGCATCAAGGGCCTGCATTATGTGCGAGTCCTGATACTGGAGGGTTGGGGCAAGCTGCTCACAAAGCTCCAGAAATTTTAAAAACAAACAAAAGTTTGGCAGCCACTGCTGACCTTCCCAGGTTTGGGCGATGAGGTGATCCCACCAACCAGTGTTTGTGGCCCTGCTCAAGAAGTGGCCATTTATACAGAAGGCATCAGTGGCTATACTGAGAGTTGTGAGCAGGATCCACCAGTTGGAGCCTACTGCATCTGTATCCTTCTCCTCAAGCAAGTGCCTTTGGTAGGTCAGAACACACTGCTGAGATATCCACTAGCATTTTATGGATGCTCTGCCCATTTCCTGGAACAAATGTGAAAGCAGGACCAATTCTTCAAATGGTGCCTCATCCACATTGCTAGTTACTATTGCTGGGATCATGCAGACCTAAAGGATGACTCAGCTGGATGTGTTGACAAGCTGGGACAGCTTCTGGTAAAATGCCATGGGACAGTCAGGTTTTCCTCATAGTGCACCATAAATAAAGAGTTAGAACATTTACAGCTGGAGAGGGTTCTAGCATGGGATAGGCTGGTTTGATTTGGGTCTTCATAGTGGAACATGGATGCATGAGCACCAGGGAGAGACCTGGGTCCAGAAATTCTAAAACTAGAGTCACTAATCAGTGTGAACACTCAAATGCAGGCTTAGAAGAATGGAATGGAAAAACTGCCTTATGAAAGGAGACTCAAAGAGGTTGGCTTGTTTAGCCTGGCCAAAAGAAGGCTGCAGGGGGATATGCTCGCTCTATATAAATATATCAAGGGGGTTAACGTTAGGGAGGGAGAGGAATTATTTAAGTTTAGTACTAATGTAGACACGAGGACGAATGGGTATAAACTGGATATTAGGAAGTTTAGACTTGAAATTAGATGAAGGTTTCTGACCATTAGGGGAGTGAAGTTCTGGAATAGCCTTCCGAGGGAAGTAGTAGGGGCAAAAGACTTTCCTGGCTTTAAGACAAAGCTTGATAAGTATATGGAGGGGATGTTATGATAGGATCGTTAATTTGGGCAATTGATCTTGAATTACCACCAGACAGGTCTGCTCAATGGTCTGCGGGGAGATGTTGGATGCGATGGGTACTGAGTTGCTGCAGAGAATTCCTTCTTGGGTGCTAGCTGGTGACTCTTGCCCACATGCTCAGGGTTTAGCTGATCGCCATATTTGGGGTCGGGAAGGAATTTTCCTCCAGGGCGGATTGGCAGGTGCCCTGGAGGTTTTTCGCCTTCCCCTGCAGCGTGGGGCACGGGTCGCTTGCTGGTGGTTTCCCTGCAGCTTGAGGTCTTCAAACCATTTTTGAGGATTTCAATAACTCGGTCCTGGGATAGGGGTTGTTATAAAATTGGATGGGTGGGGTTCTGTGGCCTGCCTTGTGCAGGAGGTCAGACTAGATGATCAGATTGGTCCCTTCTGACCTATGAGTCTATGAGAAGCACTGAGCCTACAGACTTCAGTCCCACAGGCCCAGGCTTACATTGCAGCATAGAGACACCGTAATTTTCCCATAGCATTCTTGAGCAGCATTAGTCTCTTCATAATTAAAGCAGAAACTTTTTTTCCATTATAAGCTTGATTTTAGCTTCATCAAAAATTCTCAGAAAGGGATCTCCCCACCATCTTATCCTCATGCCTCTAAAATAACCATCCTGCTTCAAATATAAAACAGAGGTTGTTAAGGTTCCTTCCCCACTCTGAACTTTAGGGTACAGATGTGGGGACCTGCATGGACACTTCTAAGCTTAATTACCAGCTTAGATCTGGTATCGCTGCCACCATCCAGATTCCTCCGTCTGGAACACCCCCTTTCCTCCCAAAACCTTCCCCTTCCTAGGTAGCCTTGAGAAACTTTTTCACCATGTTCCTGGTGAACACTGATCCAACCCCTTGGATCTTAACACAAGGAGAATTTAACCATCCCCCCTCCTTTCCCCCACCAATTCCTGGTGAGTCCAGATCCAATCCCCTTGGATCTAAAGACAAGGGGAAAAAAATCAAGTATTAAAAAAAGGCTTCTAATTAAAGAAAAGAAAGGTAAAAGAAAACCCTCTGGGAGAGATTAGCATACCAGCTACTCTCACAGAGAACAGATTCAAAACACAGAGGATGTTCCCCTAGGCACAAATTTAGTTACACAAAAAGATACCCAAATACCCAATTTTGGTAATTCCCTTCATGGTACCAAGACAAGTTACAAAGAAAATAAACACAAACCTATTTATCCCTTTCTAAAACTTACTACTCTGATAAGAGGCTGGTTCCTTGATCTTTTTCACTCTGGCTGAAACTGAAGACTCTAAACAAAGGAAAAAACTTCCCTCCTTCCTTTTGAAACATCTTGTCCTCCTATTGGTTCCTCTGGTCAGGTGTCGGCTAGGCGAGGTGAACTTCTTAACCCTTTACAGGTAAGAAAGGCATTAACCCTTATCTGTTTATGACAGAGGTTGATTAAATTGAGAATGCCAATGCTATTTTGTATCATTTGATGTCAGATGCTTATAAGACACCACTTTGAGAACTCTTGCTTTTTTAAATAACTTGGAGATCTAACCTGTTTTCTAAAAATAGATGTATCCTGTTTGTCAAAGCAGTAAAATGTTTTTTGGTTTAGTTTCCCTTTCTCTTCTACTATGGAGCAAGTAATCTTACAGTCCCTGTCAGAATGGCTTTGCAAGCCTCCCAGAGAACAGAAGAAATACTTGCTGTGTGTTCAAAAGCAGCAGTGCTTTTAGACCTAGGTCTAAAAACAAATCCAGTGAAAATTCTTCTGTTGGTGCTCACTGCTGAGAGTAGACAGGCAGACAACAAGGTTGTGAGATAGTTGAGAGCCAAGTAAGAAGAGGTCAGATAGGGAGGTTACCCAGTTTTTGACCAGGCACTTGCTATTTGTCCAGTTGGAAGCACTTTATCACCTAATCCTATTCCCTGACTGGGATTGGTTTATGCAATGAAAAAAATTAGCCTGATCTCAGTTAGGTTATGGAAACAGCCTTATTGTCAGGGTCTATGTCATCAGCCCTGAAGTCCCAAGCCCACCAGAGTCCACCTCAGATGGAAAGGGACTAAGTTGGCCTGAAAGCTCCAAAAATCACTGAGCTCATCCTTAAGATCCAAGGCTGGAAGGCCACTGAAAAGGTGGGTCAGGGTTGCATGTACTGAATGTGCAAGAGACTGTGTCCATGTAACAGCTGTGAATATACATGTTCCAGAGTGAAAAGGAGTGGCATGTATGAGCGAGAATGCAACCAATTTAGAATGAGCTGCATCTCAAAACTGTACAAATACGTAAAAAAGGGACAGCCTCCACCCCTATACAATTTACAGTCCTAGTCAAAAATGAAAAGCAGGTGGATACACCTTACTGGGGGAGGAAGAGTGCAAGGGAATAGTGAAACAGTTTAGTACAGTAAGTTGCAGGCAGAGCACACCAACTACCTAGCCATTGTCAAGAATTTTGCAGGCACTACAGCAGAGGTAAGTTTAAGGCGGGATTTGAAAGGGGATCATGTAGCAGTGTGACAAACTGCCTTGAACACCAGCCAACTTTATTTCTAGAACTGTTGACTACTCCTGGTGAAAGAAATTAAGGCCGATCTTACATCACCATTGCTTTCCTGTGATTTTTTTTAAAGCATGGTTAGGTTTTATTTGTAGGTAATTTGCATGAGGTCAGGTTCTTTGGTGACTAAAAGTATCACCAGTAGGCACCAATTGTCCTTCATAGGCGGTTACTACCATTTGACAGTCACTTCTATATTAAACAGCTATAATATAATTTAGCAATTTAGCTTCAGGTGTGGCATAAATGGGAAGAATAGATAGAATCCTTTGCAGTGTAGATGTTGCTTTCATACATCTATTCCTAGTAGAGCTAGGGGGTACAGAACCTATTACCTAAGAAGGTCTCAAAGGTTCAGGAAAGCTTTCATGGGAAGTCATTGGGGCTTTAAGCAAGTTTTTAAGAGAAATTGCTGGCAGCCAAGGGCCAGATGCTATTCATTGTACATAATGAGCCATACAGAAGCCAATGGGGACTGCTTGTGTTATGCCAGTATGCCAAGCAGGATTTGTTCCAAAACCAAAGCCAATGGCTGTCTGGTAGGCATTTTCCACCTAGCCAGCTAGCTGAGGCCTATGGCTGAGCTATCTAAATGGCAGGAATGATCCAGGGTACACAGAATAGAGCTGAGGGATTAAATTGGGGTGTGGGTTTTTTTGGTTGCTGTCAGTTCTGGAAAACAATTCACTGTGAAGTGGGGAAAAAAGTCATTAGGGTCAAATAATTAAAAAAATAAAATTGAAGAAAACTTCAAAGATGTCAGAACAAAAAACAATGATTTTGGGAGTGTGGTTTTTTTAAAAATCATTTAAAACAATTTAGCAAAAACCAGCACAAAGCTGCAATATTTTTTTCCTGTTACCAAATTTGCACTTTTTGCCAGAAAAAGGTTTCAGTTGAAAATCCACCCCCGCTACTTTAAAGCAGAGTCTCCAACATATTCACAGAAAGTTCCCCTCACCCCCCTTCTAAACAATTTTGGGGTGGCAGAGAGCCTAGTTCTATATGATTTACAAAGCTGTGAAAATTCAGCTCTTAAGTCACATGTCTATGTAGTTGTATTCATAGCAGGATTTTGGACCAAGAATATAAATAGACATTCAAGTATTGGCTTCTCAGAATAGCTTTCACTGTCAGCTATCCCTGAATGCTTGTGATTATCAGTTTTATTCCCAGCTTTTCCAATAGTCTTCTGGGTGACCTTAGGCAAGTCTCTGTGCCACAGTTTCCCCATTTCTAAAGTGAGGCTACTGATACAGAGTCTTCTTTGTAAAGTGCTTTGACAGCACTCTGTCACTAGATATGCAAGAGCTAGGTATTTATTATTAATTATTATTATTAGAAGCATGTCCATTAATATCCTACCAGTTGACCCTGCCTTCTCAAAAGATGGGGTCAACTGATACGATGTTAATGGACACACTTCTAATAATAAGCAGGTTCACTAAGACAAGCCCTTCTCCTTGACTTATAAAGTCAACAAAAAATCAGCTGGTCTCTGAACCGATGTTTCAGATAGTTCCAAACCCCAAGATGCAGAAAAATACATTTAACCAAAGAAGTTAAACATTCAGAGCTAGCAATGTGATAAACTATCAGACCCTAGTTTTAGGAGAGAGTATATATGTAAATATTGCTAATCTACAGAACAAAGACTGCATTAGTGATGTAGGTGAAATCAAACACCCGCTCAAGACTATTTTTTCCTTATTACTCCGGACTTGATTAGTTGGTGTGCATTCCTGTACAATCTATTTGTGAGACTTAAATTGCACATTGTTTGCTAACCAGACACTTAGTGCCTCTAAGTACTTCTTTGGCTAATACAAGGACTAGTGATCAAATGTCACAGCCTTGCCAAAGCATCATTATCTTTTTGGTGAGTGACAGTTTAAGCCTCACTTTGGTGCTAGTTCTTTTTGAAGAGTGTGGGCTCCAAAAACAGAGTTCCTAAATTGACCATATCCTAAGAGTTGTTAATTAATTGCTCTTGCAGGCATGAGATTACTAAATATTACTCCCCTCTAAGTTAAATAAAAAGGAGGCTCCACTTCTTTGATGTGAAGAACTGTGGGGCACATGGAGACAGATAATGGGCCAATTATGTACAGATAAGAAAGTATGCAGACTACAAACTGTTAAGCTCCTATTAGGAATCTTTTGTTCACTTGTACTGAACCTTTAGTAGGAATAAAGGTCTGGAGCTGGAAAAGACTGGCATGTGTATCCCACAGGTTCATTTTGATTACCCATGGCAGTGCCTCCCATGAGGTCTTCCTGAATTGCCCCTGGTTGGCCAGTCAGACTGGAGGAGTCTGATTTTACCACCCCCAAAAAATGTTTACAGCCCTGCCTTGGGGATCCTATCCTCAAGTCATAGGTTATTTTCACTGACCTGGCTGAGGAACCCTGCTAGCATCACGCCATTGTGTTTTCAGTGAGCTGCAGTCCTATGTTAACACTTTGGCCTGGGCTCTTATAGGGTCTTGCATGTTAAGCAGGGTTAGGCTTAGTCAGTGATTGACAGCAAAGATTCCAGAAGGCTAAGGTGCTGCGCAGGAAGGAAAGGTCACTATTTAATAGGTGACTCTTCTGAATCACTCCTGAACCAGTGCTCCAGTACTGTGTTAAGGGGCACTCCGCTACTAGAAGTGTTTCTTTCTTAAGGAACATAAGAATCCAGTGGTCATTTAAAGACCTCCTGGCACGTTTTGCCAGAGCAGAAATGTTACACCTTGGCCAAGTTCCAAATATTGTCACCTTCACTGAGAAATGTTGTATGAACAAAGACAAGACAAGCCCTTGACCAGAGTCAAAATTCTATTTCTCCAGAGCCCATGGAAACATATGCAGTTTCTCATTTCTAGCTCCAAAGGCCCTGCTATCGGTGAGAAGAATTAACCTGGGACAGTGGCAGTGGCAATACAGGCAGGAGTTAATGCTGCTCTTCGCAGTTCTCTGCATGCAGGAGATTGGGTCCTGCCCAGGCGTGAATGGCAGCCATGCTCCCAGGAGGAAGAGATACTTGGTCAGTACCTTGAAGATTCTAGTAGTGTTGATGCTGCTTCCCCCCCACACCCATCCATTCTGTGAATGTGTTTGGAGATCGTGCACCCAGCCATCTATGCACCCCTCAGTCATCCCTTCCATGCCTTCTACTGCAGGAGGGTACACTATAGCATTAGCTAATTGCATTCCATTTGCTTTCTCCTTGAAAAAATAGCAGAACTGGTCTGAAAAATCAACAAGATGAAATTCAGTAGACAAGTGCAAAGTACTTCACATAAGGAGAAAAAAAACAATCAAATGCATAATTAGAAAATGTGGAATGTAACTGTCTAGGCAGTAGTACTGCTGAAGAAGGCATGGGTTTATAGTGGATCACAAGCTGAACATGAGTCAATGTGATGCAGTTGTGCAAAAGGCTAATATTCTGGGGTGTATTAACAGAGCTATCATATGCAAGACAATGGGGACAATTGTACTGCTTTACTCAGCCCTGGTGGCTTGGCTCAGCTAAGTATTCTGTTCAGTTCTGGACACCAGGCTTTATGATAGATGTGAATAAACTGGGGAGTCCAGAGCAGAACAAAAAAAGTTTAGAAAACCTGACCTCTGATAAAGGTTAAATAACTGGGAACGTTTAGTCTTCAGAAAGAGATGACCAAGTGGGAGACTGATAGGGTTCAAATATGTTAAAGAGCTGTTATGAGGACTGATCAGTTATTTGCCCTATCCCCTGAAGGTAGGAAAAGTAGTAATGGGCTTAATCTGCAGCAAGGAAGATTTAGGTTAGATTCTAGGAAAGTACTTCTTCAGTAAAGCTCCAAAATAAGATAGTCAAGCTCTGGAGTAGGCTATCAAAGGAGGCTGTGGAGATTTTAAGAACAGGCTGGACAAAACACTGATCAGGGATGTTCTAGGTGTACTTGGTCAGGGACTGGACTAGATGACTTCAAGGTCCCTTCAAGCCCTACGTTTCTATCATTCTTCCTCCTTGTACAATATGTTGGATAGATATCAGGCTTCTTTAAAATCAAAAGACCTTACAACCAGCTCTTTCCATATTAGAGATCTTTCAAAGAAGTCATTCTGCAGCATTTAGAAACTGGGGGGGGTGACCCTAAAAATGAAAGTAAAGCATCTTAGCTTCCCACAATACACTCAAGTACAGACAAAATGCATTTCAGCTTATTGTGCTAAATTTCACTTAAATTGTGTAATAAAAACTGTCACATGAGCTCCAACTATCAGATTTGGTTAAAGACCAAGGTTTTAACTGTAGAAATATATTGCCCTCTACTGGCCACATGAATAAAATCTCAAAGTAAGAGTTTAACATATACACGTGTACATTGAAAACACACTGAGTAACTACAGCTCCCTTTGATTTGAGCATTGTGGGAGATCAGTACTTCTGGAAGAGTCAGGCCAATAAGATCATTGAGCAAATTGTCTCCTCACATCAGTGGCACCTAACTTCAGGTTAACTCCAAGTTTCTCAGAATATATTCAGTGTACTGAGCTCTAGCACTGAGTAAGTTATTGTGAAGTTTGTTTGAGAAATTAGGAGCATTTCAGAACTATGTAGAATGACTAAACAGATAGTCTGTCACTGTGTTTACCCAAAAGTATATTTGTGAACTGTTCACTGCGTCTTGTGAATCATGAGATAATCTCTCTAAATCTGGTAACTAAAGTGTATCATTGTTGTTTACATGCATGTATGTGTTTGAAGTACAGTTATTTCCAAAATTAGTGGTAGAATACAACAAGAGTTAAACTGACATGCAAATTATTAGGTGGCACTTGCCTAACTGAAAATAAATGGTTCAGGATGACACAAACAGTTTCATACTCTTGCAGTCTTTTACTAACTCAAGTCTGTGTGCTTGTAAGAGGATTTACATGGCTGTGTGAGAAAAATGCAAACAATCCAGAATTCTGGTGAATCATTAGCAGTTTGGTTTGTTTGCATTTAATACTATTGATTGTAAGAAACTGGGAATTGTACAGTGTTCACTTCAGTGAAGTTGAGTCTGATTAAGCTAGTTGTGAGTAAGACCCACAGAGTATAAGTTTTTCTATAACCATACTTCTAACAGACTGTTTATTGATGAATACTCATTGTGCAGTACATGGGGACTAGAACTGGTCAGGAATTTTTCAAGCACGTGGGTTGGTCAGAAAACACCAGTTCTTCAAAAAGATCTGGTTTTGATGGAATGCACTCGTAATGACAACTTCTGTCAGCAAAGGTTTCTTGGGTCCAGGATGGAATCTCTGCTCAAAACCAGAGCAATCGATCCACCCCAGAATAGCTCAGGAGTTAGGACACAGCTGGGAAGTGGGAGACAGAGGTTGAAGTGCTAGCTCCAAATTTGATAGACTTGCACATGGGTCTCCCAACATCTCAGGTGAGTGCCCTAACCACTGGGCTATTGGCGGTTAATGTGTCCAGTTTTTAACCAGAAAGTCCAGCCAAAACGGAACCTGGCAGTGTCCAGTCAAATCTACTGAACTAACACCCAAAGTATGGTTACTGCAGGCAGGGGAGGTGCCAGGTCATCACCCACCAACTCCTACTCAGCCAGGGCTGCCACCTATGCATCAGACAACTGCAGCTCCCCAGCCCTGCCTCTGCAGGGGAGTCCTTCTGGATCCAGGCAGAGAGGAAAAGCTGCAAGCAACATAGGAGGGGAAAAGGAGTAATCAGGCATGCAGGGTAGGGAAGGTTCTAGGACTTCACCTGGAGTGTCCAGTTTTCACATATTACCAAGTTGGCAACCTTATTTGGGGTGGTGTCAATTTTGAAAGGTCTCATTTTCATCTTGATGTGGGATAGAAACGGTTTTAGAAATCTTGAAATATATATGGAACGGGAAAACCATTCCCCACCCAGCTCTAATTGGACAGCTAACACATCACAGTCCACAGAAGGGAAGCTCAGACAGTGGAACAGGATTAAATTGTTAGTTTGATGTGTAGATCAGCCATTTAGTCTCATTTTCCCATAACCTCATGCTGCCCACATCAATTAGTTTGTAAACAGCACTTCTAAACCCACACCTGCTTCAGCAATTCATACATTATCCAGGATTAATGGATTTCTTTATCATCCATAATGCATGTCAGATTTATTGTAGTATTGTCTAGGGACTATAATTACATTCCAGATAAAGTATTCTGGCTTTGTTTCATCATGCTGTACCCAGAATATTTCCCTCTACTGCTTCTGTAAAACTAATTTCTCATGTCACTATGACTGTCACTTCTAAGATTCTTAAAGAGGTGGCTCTGTGATTAACTGATCTTTTGTCAGTTTTCTTCCCTGCAGGTTGCATCAGCCTATAAGTCATAATTCTTTATTAAAATTGAGTCCCTCCTCGCTCACACCCCAACTACTTAGTCCTTTTGTATCAGCATCTGAACTCCAGCATGCAGAGTTTCCTATCAGTTCTCTTTTAGCATTCTATAATTACGGCTAAAAAAGTCTTTTATCAGCTGTTTGTTAGATCTCCATTGTCTGATAACACCAAATCATGGAATAAGGGCTAAAGCTTTTATTCAGAGGTACACTGAATAAAATGTTAATTCCCTATACCTGGTAATTAACTTGTAGCAGGCTTAGCCAACTCTTTGTCGATGTTGGAATATCCTCCCTGAACAACATTGTACTGCAGATTTCTTATCTGTTGAAAAAGGGCTAGTATTCTCTGAACAAGTCATACCAAGCCCATTAAGAAAAATGCAGGTCAAGACATCACATGGCATCCTAACAATAGGGTGCCACACTTGGAAGTGGTAATTTAAATGAAACAGCTGTACACTGATTAATTGAATCTGCATTTACATGTGTAGGATTGGTTATCATCACTATTGCAGAGACAAGGTGGGGAAGGTAACCTTTTATTGGACTACCCTCTGTTGGGGTGAGAAGCTTTTGAGCCACACAGAGTACTTGAAGCATCACAGCTAAAGACAAGGTGTTTAGAATGTGTGTTAACTACTTATGCTAAAGGGACCATTCAAGGTACAGTGACCCATTAAAATCTCTATAGTCATGGGGGGTTAGCGGGTTTGATTGTTATAAACTATAAATCTAGGGTCTTCGTTCAGTCTATGATTTTTATAGTGTTGTAGCCTGATCTATACATTATGAATAAAATTCCCAGCTTTCACTTTGCGTAATAGTGGGCCTGAGCTTGGGACAAGAACCTGTCACCCTCAAATTATGTAGTTGGGAACCCCAATGTGCACAGGTGCAATACTCACATTATAGGAACTTGTATTAACAAATAATTTATTGATACATTTAGCAAAGTCACACACACACACTAACTGAGTAAGGTAGATATGGATGTTCAAATGTACTTTCTATAATCTCTGCTTACACTATCCCTTGCAGGACAATCTGAAATGTTGGCCATTTTCTTCCTCATCTTCACCAGTGGCCATCATTCTGGCTCCTTCCAAAGGCTACATCTCCCCTCTGCTGCCTTGGGATGCCACTTTTAGAATATGTTACCCTGTCTAATGCATATTCAGTAGGAGTTTCTCCCCTCACCAATGTTAAGGTGTCCTTCTATAGGTTAGTGTATTTGTGTCATCACCCCATTATACATGTCAATTCATTGTAATGGCACTCTTGCAGTCAGATGTTCCATCTGAACCCTTCCAGAAGGTTGGGTCAGTTCATGTTCTGTGCTTGGCTGATGTCATTATGGACAAAATTCCCCCCACTCTTTCCAGTTCCCCAAAATGAAGGAATTACCTAAATTTACCTATGCCAAAGTTTGTAGGCCTCCAACTTCATGCTAACTGCTGAAACCAATGTCTTCTAGGATACAAGCCTGTAGATTCCTTGCATTACTGAATATAGTAAAGCAGAATATAATGCAAGGCAGTGAATATAATAGAGGTAAGCTGGCCCACTGGGCTACAGTGTCTAGCAGTTATGAATTTAAGCTCCCAGCTTGTCTTCTTAAGGTGTTGTGCAGGTTTTCTTTCAAGGATGAGGGCTGAGAGTGATCACTTCACCCCCAAATCCCTCAACACATGTTCACCTGCAGGTGATATTATGGTTGCCTTTTATGGTTTTCCTGTGAGAGTTTGAGAGCGTAGTGATTGTGTGGTTTCATCCACAGAGTTACTGGGGCATTTAGTACCCTGGGTGAGGCTCTAGAACCTTGCAAGGTGGGAGGATCCCAGAGCCTGGGCTCCAGCCCAAGCCTCAATGTCTACACATTAAACAGCCCTGCAAGCTTAAGTCACCTGGCACAGGCCAGCTACAGGTTTTTAGTTGAAGAGTAGATACACAGAGAGAACAGCTCCCATCTCCAAACTATCCACCATAGTCATATGTGTAGTGATCACAAAACTGGATTTTACTAGGACAAAATCCAATTTATATTTGTTCAATCAAGTGAGTAAAGGATCAGGACTGCTTGTGATCTACAAGCCTCTCAAAGGATACAGAGAAGACTGGAGCTTTGCAATCAGTTACACAGGAGTCCTGCAGCTTACAGTACACAACTCGCCACTCCAAATCATACACAGGAAGTTGTCTGAAACGCTGTATTTGTAATATAGATTGATCCCCTTGTCAAACAGATAGTTAAGGGTTAATGTCTTTTACCTGTAAAGGGTTAACAAACAGGGAACCAAACACCTGACCAGGGGACCAATCAGGAGACAAGATACTTTCAAATCTTGCTGGAGGGAAGCCTTTGTGTGTGTTTTTTGGGTTTGGCTTTGTTCTCTCTGGGTCCTGGAAGGGACTAGACGTGTAACCAGGTTTCTTGCTAATCTCCCTGCTACAGTCTTATATATTCAGAATAGTGAGTATTAAGTAGAACAGGTGGTTAGTCTTGATTGTTTTCTATATTTGCAAATGTGTATTTTGCTGGGAGTATTTTAAATTGCATATTACTGGGGGAGGCTTCTTTCTAGTGTCTATAAGCTGTAAGACCCTGTACTTTTACCAACTAAGTTGCAGAGATTACTTTTACTTTTTTTCTGTCTTTTTATTAAAAGTTTTGCTTTTAAGACCTGTCTGATTTTTCCCCTTGTTGAGGTTCAAAGGAATTGAGTCTGTACTTAACAGGGAGAGAAGCGGGCGGGCGGAGGGGGAAACCAACCTGATTTCTCTGTGTTGTGATTCAAGGAGTTTGAATCACGGTGATCTCCTAGTGTACCCAGGGTGGTACACTAGGAGGAGGAAGATCTGGGAGGAAGAAAGGAGAAGGGGAGAGAAATGGTTTATTCCCCTGTGTTGTAAGACTCAAGGAATTTGGTCTTGGGGTCCCCAGGGAAGGTTTTTGGGGGGACCAGAGTGCCCCAAAACTCTATATTTTTGGGTGGTGGCAGTGTATCAGATCTAAGCTGGTAATTAAGCTTAGAAAAATTCATGCTGGTACCCCAATTTTTTGGACTCTAAGGTTCAGATTGGGGAAATATACTATGACATATAGTCCCCTATATAACAAAGCCAACATTGTCCACAGTATTAATTCTTGTCTCTTGTAGAGAGAACTCAGTTGGACCTGTTGCACCCACATCTAACACTTAAAATTACAGCCAATGCACTGTTTTCTTTTAATCTTTATGAAGTTTTAAAAAAAATTTTAGAGAACCCTATAGAAGCCTATTAGTTCCATCCCTATTCGGCTCTAGAGGACTTTTGTAGAAAGGCAAGGTTTTGGTTGCATTCATTATTCCAGAGAAAATCACCACAGAAGTCAGATCAAGGCTTACAGTCCAACTCCTATCCCCCAAATTTGGGTTTTAGTTCCATCATATTAAGGAACTATGGATGGATTAGCACAAATTCCATTGACATTTTAGCACACAATAGACTTAAACACAGTGGTATTCCCTATGGAAGCTTATATTGTATTTGTGCTATACAGGATAATGGATTTTGAAGAAATAGCACTGTGAGCATTACATAATTGAACAGATACATAGGAAGGTGTTGATGGGATTATTTGGAAAGAATTGTTTTTAAAGGACACAACTGGATACTGATTAAGATTAGCATTTTATGGAAAAAGCAATAAGTGTCAGTATAATACAGACTTATTTAAGTTGTTTTAAACAATTTTAGTTCAAATAATCAATGGTTTTTTAGAAGCATATATAGTGAATAGTTCAGTTTTCCCCCTAGATTCAATTTGCTTGGTATAGAGGTAGGGTGACCAGATGTCCCAATTTTATAGGGACAATCCCAATACTTGGGGCTTTTTTTAATATGGGCTCCTATTACCCAATTTTTCACACTTGCTTTCTGGTCACCCTATATAGAAGGCTGTACTATTTAGCATCTACAGAGCATATTTTAGTTACAAATCTGAAAGCATTTCATAGATGAGGAAACATATGGTCCTTCATTGAAAAGAGATCAGAGCAGGCCAAGAGAAGAAAAAAACCAACCAACCAAGTTCTTTTTTAAGGCTTAACATAATCTACAACCAGAGATTCTACTCTTAAGGGTCAAGACAAACAAGAAGCCCCACTCCACCTTACCTTTGGTTTAAGGTAAACCAAGTTAAACAAGCTCCATTTCAGCAGAGCCCCAGGTACATACAACTAATCACCCTCAGAGTAACTGATTACTTCTTCAACTAACCCACCCCAATGGCCTTTCTCCTCCTTTTATATACTCTCAGCTAGTTTCTGGGGAACCTAATTGAGGCCAACTGTTTCTAGTTCCTGATCATTAACTCTTGCTTGCCAATACAGGGCTTGCTTTCTTGCCTGTATCTGGGGCTCCCTAGTCAGGGCTCCAGATGGGTAGTACATTCTGGGTATGTCGAGACAGCAAAAAAAGATCCCTGAGTAAGTCTTAAAGCCCAGGTCAACTGACTTGGGCTCAAAGGGCTCATATTATGAGGCTAAAAATAGCAGTGTAGACATTCCTCTCTGGGGCTGGAGGCCAGTCTCTGAAACCCAGTGAGAGGGGATGGGGAGGGGGTTCAGAAACTCCACCCTGAGTAGAAATGTTTATGCTGCTATTTTTAGCCTCACAGTGGGAGCCCCACAAGCAGGGATGGCTTCAGGCACCAGCGCTCCAAGCATGTGCCTGGGGCACCAAGCCACGAGGGGCGCCCTGCCGGTCCCTGCGAGGGTGGCAATCAGGCAGCCTTTGGTGGCTTGCCTGCAGGAGGTCCACCGGTCCCATGGATTTGGCGGCAATTTGGCAACAGGTGCGCTGAAGCCACGGGACTGGGGACCTCCCCCAAGCAAGCCGCTGAATCTGCGGACCGGGGAGCTCTCACAGGTGTGCCGCCGAAGGCAGCCTGACTGCCATGCTTTGGGCAGCAAAAAAGCTAGAGCCGCCCCCACCCACAAGGCTCTGAGACTTGCTGCCATGTTTTGTTTTTGCAGTGTAGATGTACTGTCTACCACCAAGCATTGTTATTCTTATTGGACAGATGAGGAAACTGAGGCAAAGAGGATGATATTTTCAAATGTGGGTGCCTAACTTTAGCCACCTAAATCTATACTAAGGCAGCTAAGGAAGATGCTCACTTCTCAAAAGCTGTGAGCTTTGGCAGCTCCCGTTAACCCTCTCTCTCCACTTTACTCTATAGGGAGTGTAGGTGCCTAACTCAGGCTTTATGGATCCCATTGTTGTTCCATTGTTTGTCTAGGTGCCTAAAAGTTAGGCATTGTAATCCTGAATGTAGCAACATGAAAGTCCCTTTGTGGAGCCAGGCCCCAGGCTGGTGCCATCTCCACAGGCTGACCCTGCTTCCATGCATGCATACAATAATATACTTCACTTCACTTCACTTTGAAATAGTGACATTTATCAAGGGGAACAGTAAGATCTACAATTCATATTCCCATTATGCCAAGCTTCTGGGACAAAAGTACAAACTTCCCTGACTAAGAACTCAGCTCTATCAACTAGTATCTACTGCCTCTCATTGACTGTAAGTACTTGCAATTGTGATATCAGTTCTAGACCAGTCTGTAAACCGGTCTGAAGTTTAGAGAACAGGAGGCATGCAGCTAGGGTGGCCAGACGACAAGTGTGAAAAATTGGGACAGTGGGTGAGGGGTAATAGGTGCCTATATAAGACAAAGCCCCAAATATCAGGACAGGCCCTATAAAATTGGGACATCTGGTCATCTTACATGCCGCAGTGGCCAAATAAGGCTGAGTAAAAGGACTGATTATGTTAATAAGAGGGGTACTAATTTATTAGCTTCTTCAAACCTCAAGTACATGTGCTGGTATCCGTACTAGTGCTTGCCAAATACTGCAATAGGTTATATTCAGTACAATACAGGTTCTCGGAACTTGGCCCAGATCTGAGACAGGGATAGAAAAAAGAATCAGTATACGTGGGGGAGGACAAAGACTTACCGTACTTGGGATATTGCCAAATAAATAAGGACTCAGTTCCATGTAACATGCAGCTGACTGCTTTGAAATATGCTTTCAGAGCATCAGGCGGTGTGATCTAAAGCCTCAACAGATTCTAAAATTATCTTTAATTAGCAGGTTAATGTTTCAAGAATGGAGTTGAAAGTAAAAACAAAACAGTATTTGTTGCAACTGAAATAAATACTGATTCATTTACAGTCCAAAGAGTCTGTAGGTCGCAAAGAATAATATCTGTACTTTCTGCTACTTGAATCATCACCCCCGTTGCCAACTAATCTAAATTCATTCCCATTACTAAATATTCAATCATGAAACGGTAGTATTTTGTTCTTGGAAAAACCCAACTTCTGGTACAGAAAAGGAAGACCCTCTCCTTGGGCTATTGAAAAGATAATGGATGCAATATCAAGCATTATAAGAACTATAACAATGCAGCAGGCTGGTATATCCACTGGATTGGTTTTACATGGGAAATAGTAATATTTCATTTCTGGAAATGATATTGATCCAACTGAGAATTGATTGATATGTTCTCAGTGGAAGCATTTGCTTCCAGAAGACTGACTGAATTGCTTGTTCTTATTAAAGATGATAGCAAGTCTAGAATATAGAGCAAGCCTCCGTTCCAGCAAAGACTTATGCACATGCTTAAGTTTACAAATTGAGTGTAACTCCACTGAATTCATATTCAGGATTGGAGCCTAAGCATGGACTTTGATGGAATGTGGGTTCAATATAACTGTTTACATTTAAAAAAAACCAAACCATATCAAGAACCTTGGTAAACAATCAGTTTGTAGGCATCTAGAGGATAATAGAGTTAAAAGAATTGCCAACATGGATTTGTCAAGAACAAATCAGGCCAAACCAACCTCATTTCCTTCGCTGACAGGGTTACTCAATATTTTCATTAATTACTTGGATAACAGAGTGGAGAGTATGCTTATAAAATTTGCAGATGATACCAAGCTGGGAGGGATTGTTAGTACTTTGGAAAACAGGATTGGAATTCAAAACAACCTTTGCATATTGGAGAAGTGGTCTGAAAATCAAAAAGATGAAATTCAATAAGGATGAAATTCAATACAGACAAGTACAAAGTACTTCATGTAGGATGGAAAAAAAATTAAATGCACAACTATAACCTGAGGAATAGCTGGCTTGATATACTTCTGCAGAGGATCTGGGGATGCGGGGTTATAGTGGATCACAAATTGAATATAAGTAGACGTGATGCAGTTGCAAGAAAGGCTAATATTCTTGAGCGTACTAAAAGGAGTGTTGTATGTAATACACAGGAAGTAGTTGAACCACTCGGCTGAGACCTCATCAGTGTCAAGAAGGAGCGCTGTGTCCAATTCTGGGCTCCACACTTTAGGAAAGATGGGGAGAAATTGGAGAGAGTCCAGAGGAGAGCAACAAAAATAATAAAAGATTTAGAAATCCTTACTTCTGAGGAAAGCTTAAAAAAACTGGGCATGATTAGACTTGAGAAAAGAAGACTGAGGGAGGACCTGATAAGTTTTCAAATAAGTTAAGGGCTTCTATAAAGAAGATGGTGATCAAGTGTTCTTCATGCTCACTGAAGCTAGGAAAAGAAGTAATGCCTTTGATCTGCAGCAAGGTAGATTTAGGTTAGAAATTTATTCCTTCTATTTAACAATAAGGGTAGTTAAGCTCTGGAATAGGTTTCTAAGGGAGGTTGTGGAATCCCCATCATTGGAGGTTTTGAAGCACAGGTTAGACAAACACCTCTCAGAGATGGTCTAGGTTTAGTTGGTCCTACTTCTGTACTAGAGGCTGGACTTGATGACTTCTCTTGGTCCTGTCTAACCCTACATTTCTGTGATTCTAACCAGGTACTGAAAGTTTCATGTAAAGAATTCACACTACAGATCTTTCCTTTGCTTCTTAATGAAATCTAAAAGGTATCAGAGAACATCATGAGCCAGGGTTCAAAACAAATGCTGGCATGGCTAGAATAATGCTGGTATCTAACAATCCATATTTATCGATTGGATAGAACATGTTATCACTCTTGGTAAATGCACTTCAGCACTGTTCTGCGCCTTTGTTCTTTTTCTGTTTTTGGAAGAATATAAAAAGAAAATGAAGATCAGATTTAATTATCACATTCTTGTGTTAAAGACAATCATCATTTGCACATTTCCACATGTATATTATTCTGTAACTCAAACACTTGAGAGAGTTAACATATTTTTGGAACAGGCTCAAGACTAAGTCTGCATAAAGAGTAAACTGTATTTACTTTCCAGAGGAAAAGTTTTCTTTTGATTTAATACATTGATGAGAATATTCTGAAAAAATTTATATTGAGGCTGCATAACAAATAAAATAACTTTAAGTATTAACCTTGCTGTAGCCTTTCTATAGGAGAATTCATGACAAACATAATCTTTTTAAAATACCACTGTGTAGTAGGGTAAATGATGTGGTTTTTTTTCAAAGCCAATCACTGCATTGTGCTCTGTGTCTCTCAACCACTGAACAAACTTTGTATGGAAGTATTATTTTCATTTCGCAGATGGGTAAGCAGGCAGAGATGGTAAGTGAACTGCCAAAGTCAAACAGCAAGTCAGTATGATAAAGCTAATACTAGAAGTCAAATGTTCCTGGATCCCAGTGCCATATTCAGTCCACTCAACCACAGGACTAAAGCTCTGTGTCATTAATAGTCTTGCAGCATTTATTGAAAATTGTCTTGAGTTTATGGAGAAACAACCCTATACTAACTAAAGCTGTCAGTCAATAAGGTTTGCAAGTGCTCTCTACCAGTGTGCTCTCTGTTGGTGAACAGGTTAAAATAAGGGTACATTACTCTTCTATGCTAGATATACACAGAGAAAGGTACTGGCATAGTATTATACAGAATTTGCCAAACAGTTCATATTCATTGCATTGAGACACTGCACACAGAAAATAGTGACCCGAAAGTTAAATGTTTGATAAAGGCATGTACCATAGAGGAGAAGTATATTCTCCATGAAGGCTGACTGTGGCTGATAGAGTAGCCTTGATCTGCACCTGGAAGTCGCACTGATGTCAACGTGAGCTTTGTGCATGTGGTCTTCTGTGAGGAATCATTTGGAATGCCACTCTGAACTTGAACTTATTGCTAGGGAAAGAGAGAGACTTCATACTGGAGTCTTACTTATTGAAAGCATTTGCTCATCCAAAGGGAAAAGCTTATGGCTGTCAATAAAAACAGAGTGGAATTTTCAAAGACCCAGTGCTGAGCTAATTCTGATCCCATTAAAGTCAATGGTGCAAATAGCACCCCACTGCACCAGTGAGGTGAATCAAGCCCATAGAAGTAGGTGTAATTTAGACTCCTACTTCAATGATGGATTTATGTTAAGACATGACAAGGGGTGTACCTCTGACTTACTACTCTGCAGCAGTGCAAGTACAGCAGTACAGCCCGGTACGCCGTACCAGCAAGGTATTTATAGTCAGTATGGCATACCCGAAAGACACAGGAGGAGCCCACAGCCCCACGCCTTGCCCCTTTCCCTTCCATGGAACTTCGTCTCCTCCATCTGTACAGCAGCAGCCCTGCTGGGGGACAGGGCTGGGAATGGGGGCAGGGCTCTGGGCGGTCCAGCCACCAGAAGAACTGCCAGTGTTCTGCTCCTTTCCTTGCTGTGGTTCCCAGTGGAGAAAGGAACAGAATGCTGGCACTTCGTCCAGTGGCTGTCCCGTCCCCAGTCTCGTCCCCCCACCTCGCAGCCCTCTCCTCCAGCTGCTGTCCCGTTCCCAGTCTTGCACCCCCCTGCAGCTCTGTCCTCAGGTGGCTGTCCTGTCCCAGTCTTGTCCCCCCACCTTGCAGCCCTCTCCTCCAGCAGCTGTCCTGTCCCAGTCTCGCACTCCCATCTTGCAGCCCTCTCCTCCAGCAGCTGACCCATCCCCAGTCTCACACCCCCCTGCAGCTCTGTCCTCCAGCGGTTGTCCTGTCCCAGTCTCACATCCCCCTGCAGCCCTCTCCTCCAGCAGCTGTTCTGTCCCAGTCTCACATCCCCCTGCAGCCCTCTTCTCCAGCGGCTGTCCTGTCCCAGTCTTGTCCCCCCACCTTGCAGCTCTGTCCTCCAGTGGCTGTCCTGTCCCAGTTTTGCACCCCTGCGCAGCCCTCTCCTCCAGCAGCTGTCCTGTCCCAGTCTCGCACCTCCACCTCGCAGCCCTCTCTTCCAGCGGCTGTCCTGTTCCAGTCTCGCACTGCCCCGCAGCCCTGTCCTCCAGCGAGGCTGCTGCTGTAGTACACAGAAGGAGGACGGAGACGCAGCTTCATAGAAGTGCAGGAGGTAGGGCTGAGGATTCTTCTCCTTTCACCGCTGCGGTTCCTGGGTGAGGAGGACAGTCCCTTCTACACTCCCCATAATGTGGAATGGCTCATGCGGAGGGGACGAGGAGAGCATGGGGGGCCCCGGCTGGGGGTGGGGCAGGGAGGAGTCACATGGAAGGTCATGTGGGGAGGTCATGTGCCCCCCCCTTTAGCTGCTACCCTACCCATACTGGTAAGAAATGGATTTTATTTGCACTACTGCTACAGTACTCTGTAGCCTACTTCAGGGGATGTGATAAGGCGTGAAGCTGAAGGTAGAGCGGCTTAAACCACCTGAGAACTGGATGAATCACTCACTCTGAAATTCATTGCACGCTGTGGCTGATTGATGGCATGGAGAGTACACTTATAAAGTTTGTGGACAATACCAAGCTGGGATGGATTGCAAGTGCTTTGAAGGATAGGATTAAAAGTCAAAATGTTTTGGACAAACTGGAGAAATGGTCAGAAGTAACTAGGATGAAATTCAATAAGGACAAATGCAAAGTACTCCACTTAGGAAGAAACAATCAGTTACACACACAAAATGGGAAATGACTGCCTAGGAAAGAGTACTACAGAAAGGGATCTGGAGGCCATAGTGGAAGACAAGCTAAGTATGAGTCAACAATGTAACACTGTTGCAAAAAAAAGCAAACCTCATTTTGGGATGTATTAGCAGGAGTGTTGTAAGCAAGACACAAGAAGTAATTCTTCCACTTTGCATTACATTGATTAGGCCTCAACTGAAGTATTGTGTTCAGTTTTGGGTGTCACATTTCAGGAAAGATGTGGGCAAACTGGATAAAGTCCAGAGAGGCACAACAAAAAATGATTAAAAATCCAGAAAACGTGACCTATGAGGGAAGATTAAAAAAATTGGATTTGTTTAGTCTAAAGAAGACTGAGAGGGGACATGATTACAGTTTTCAAGTATGTAAAAGGTTGTTAAAAGGAGGAGGGAGATAATTTTTTCTCCTTAACCTCTTAGGATAGGACAAGAAGCAATGGGCTTAAATTGCAACAAGGGCAGTTTACGTTGGACATTAGGAAAAACTTCAGGGTAGTTAAAGCAGTGGAACAAAACACCCAGGAAGGTTGTGGAATTTCATCACTCGAGATTTTTTAGAGCAGGTTAGAGAAACACCTGTCAGGAATGGTCCAGATCATACTTGGTCCTACCATGAGTGCAGGGGCTTGGACTAAACGACCTTTCGAGGTCTCTTCCAGTCCTATGATTTTATGATTCTATGATTGCTTCTGTATTATGAAGTGGAGTTTATATATATAAAAAGGTAAACAGTTTGTCATTTTCATTTACTGGGCACATAGAACAGATTAGAGGAGCCTCCTGATAGCTAATAAGAAATCTGTGTTAAACTATCTAAATCATGTGTAAATATTACATAGTATTATTAAAATACTGAATTGAACTTTTGAATGTAAATGAGAGAGACATTTTGAAAGACCTGTGTTTTCCATATGACATATAGTTACTGTAACTTTCTCACTGGGTTGCAAAAACAACCCAAACTGTGACTTCTACTCACTTCCCCCAGCCTACTGTAGCTATTCTTGTTTTTTTACATTTTAAATGTTCCTGTCTGGCAGTGTAATACTAATCTAGGATTCCAGATAGATAGCACTAGGAGACTGAAGTGTTTACTTAGCCACATAACAAATGTTTAGGCAAGATCAGTGCAAACTTCCACATAAACACTGCATATCAGTGTGCCTGAACTTAGTTTTGGAGAAGCTACCTCTGAGTGAGAGGATATTTCAGTCTCCTAGCCTCTCCGCTAAGAGTGCTAAAACAAGTGACATATAGTATTAAATATGATGGCGATTTTGTAACATAAGATACTTGTATATGAAGAACTGGACTCTAATCATCAAATTCGTTTCACTAGGCTCTCTATCCTTTACAATAAGCAGTTATTTGTGGATTTCAGTAAAGAGCTACTTATATAAAAAGCATTTACATTCCTAAATCCACTTACTCAGGGTTCTCATTAAGGGCTAGTTCACACTTAAAATGAGACAACAGCACGGCTGCGCCGATGCAGTGCTTCAGTGTAGACACTACCTCTGCTGATGGGAATGGTTTTCCTGTCTGCATAGGTAATCCAGCTCCCTGAGAAGTGGCTGGTCTTCCGTCACCCTACTGCTGTCCACATGGGGACATAGGTCCTCTTACCAATGCCATTCAGGAGTGAGGATTTTTCACACCCCTGACCAAACAAATTAAACCTAATTTTCTAGTGTAGACCAGGCCTAAGAACATCAAATGTGAGCCACACCTTTGCTGGCTATTATATATTAGATATGGTCCTGCAGCAGAAGTAATTGAAAAGGTTCCCCTCTCTCCAATCTCTGCACTAGTATGAACCATGAAATAAGCTCTGATCTGGCAACGACTTACACTCTTGCTTAGGTTTACACACTGCAAGTAGTCAAATTGACTTTAGCAGAACTTCTTGCAATAGATTCAGTGAAGCACCTGCGTAAGTTTTTGCCAAATCAGGGCCACAATCATCACATATGTCATACTACTAGTTTATTCTACATCGTTGATATAGAAGGTGTTATTTTGTTTGCATTTATATATTTAAGGGGGAGAGCATAAATAAAGCCAATTGTCTTTATTAATAAGAAACTAGTATTAAATCATCCAGTTTTGAAGTACTATCCCATATCACCTTTGGTTTAATATAGTGGTATTTCTGGAAATAGATTAATATTTAGTTTATGCATTATGGTTCAAACCCTAATAAAGACAGGCATAATATCCTTATGGCACTCTGTACCTCAAAGCAGCAACCTGGAACTCTCATATTCTCCACTATCATATAATTACGTTTTGTACAAAGTATGCCTTGTGAGGTATCATTTTATAAGTCTTGATCTGTTGGATTTTATGTGCTGTCATTATATATGAGATTATGAAGTATTGCTGTATATGTTATTGAAATATGTTGTGAGGCTGGGAACACCCACAACCAGACTTTCAGGTACAACAATGGAGTAGTCAGATGCACTGATGGCCCATTAAAGGGAATCCACTCTCGCAATGGACATCCTAGAATGCTTTTCAGAGAGAACAAGTAGACAGTGGTGACTGCTTGACCAATGGGAACTGCCCGATCCCCACATCAAAAAATCTTTTGATTTAGCCTAAGGAGGTCCAAAAAGTACTATAAAGCTCAAAGTAAGGTCTCATATTTTACAAGGGACTTACTACTGATGGTAGATGGGGGAGATAGCTCAGTGGTTTGAGCATTGGCCTACTAAACCCAGGGATGTAAGCTCAATCCTTGAAGGGGCCATTTAGGGATCTGAGGCAAGAAAATAATGGGGGATTGGTCCTGATTTGAGCAGGGGGTTGGACTAGATGACCTTCTAATCCTGATCTTCTATGATAGTTCACTGTCCCTATATATATTTTAAAGACATCTTGTCTCTGTATTTGTTTTACTAACTTCTTTTTGAGAATATGCAAAACCACATTTACAGCAAAATGCAAGTCACCTTCGTGGGCCTTTCCAACTGTATTCCATTTAAAATATCATGATAAATGTTCAGTCTGAGTATTCTCCACCTGATATGAGGCAGATTATAAAAGGCGCTAACAACAAGAAATAAACCCAGGTTCAGATTCTGATCTTAACGTTTCCAAGGTTCAGAGCTGTTCAGATACGTGATGTTAGTTTGGGTAGTAAATTGTGTTTGAAATTGGGAGGAACCCAATTATATATTCTACAATAAAAAGCCCAATCCTAGAAATCTATTCACAAGACTAGTCTGCACTTGTTTGAGTAGTCTCATTGACTTTACCAACTACTTATTTGAGCAACAGATACATCTGTGAGTAAATGTTTGTATGATCAAACTCAAAGTTGGGCATGAAGATTGTCACTTCTTACAGAGCCAGCGAATCACTTGAGCAGGTACTTAACTTTAAGCATGTGAGTAGTCTGAATTATATGCTTTGCTGGGTTGGATTCAGAGAGATCAGTACTTTATAGGATCAAATCCCTAGTGCTTTAGCTCTTCTATGCAATAGCAGGACAGAGAGTTTGTTCTGTTCTTAGCAGCCTGAGGTGTGCAGTCTTGCTCACCTCGTTGTTGCCTCCTTTGTTACTGTGCTTCCCCAATTTCACGAAAGGAATCTAGCCAAAATAATTTTATTAATATTATTCATATAAGGTCTAACAGGAAATACAGCACCATTAATTTATAAAAATCATGGGAAGTATTTTCATTTGAACTAAAAATCAAAGTTCAGAACCCCCTGGTTGGTGAATAACGGAAAGTCTAAGACATTGGAACCTGCTGCTAAAGGTCAAAGTAGGCTGACAAGGGGACTCCAAGAAGCCCTGCTACTGGTGGAAATTCAGTCGTGTTGACAAAAGTTTACTCCATCTCCAAAATGCTAATAGTTATGGGACAGCCTGTGAACCCCTTACTCACTTTGTTAAGTGATTACTGCCATGACTAATCCCACTGAAACCAAGGAGACTCTGTGCACCAAAGGTGAGGAAAGTGATGGCAATCTGGCTGTGTGTGACATTCTTAATGACCTGATTGAGTTATTGAAGTTGATAGCAAAACTTTCACTCACTTCATTGATGCCAGATCCCAAGGTTCCAGTTCAGCAAAGCTCTTACGAACAATCTTAACTTTAACCATTGACGTCAATGGGAATGCTTATACTTAAAGTTACATGTGTGTGCTGAAGTTCCTTACTGAACTGGGCCCTCCCTGTATTACTTACAAAGCATCATAGGCATTCAAGACACTTTACAAGTAAATAAAAATGCACCACGGCACTTACAACTTCTTATATACAGATAAGCATAAAATATCAACATGAGTGGAGTTACTGAGGTGACAAAACAAGGGAAAGCCACTGAGGCAGCATTTTATGTTTAATTTAGATATTTTACAGGCAGGGATTTGGGCTGTGATCATTTGAGTTATATCCTCATGTAATTTTAAATTACCCCTGTGAGATTTAAAAGCATTAAGCTTTGGCCTATCTTTGCTCCTACTGAAGTCAATGGGTAAACTCTGATTGACTTCAATGGAAACAGTGTGGCCAATGCTTTGTTTTGAAAATCCCCCATCCTGCCCATAATTCATCAAGATGAGGTGTGGAAGTAGCGACAGCATTTTTCCAGCAATATAATATACCACCCTCCTTGGAAGTGATTTAACTTCACAGCATTTCTGACTGCTACAGGCTGTATTTAGCCTTGATCCATCCATTCAGGTGAACATGAGAAATTTGGAGGGTTTTTTTTTGCACTCACATGAAATTCAGATTTTTTGCTACTCTTGTCAGTAATGAGACCTTTGCTTAAGAAAATCAGAGTTAAATACTTGAGGAAAACAGATTAGTGATCTTTCTTCCTGAGATTGCTTTTAATATAGCTACATGATGGATTAAGGAAGTGAATCCCAAGCAAACAATATACTGGTATGAAATGGCAACTAATTTGTCCTGTTTAGGGCAGAAAAATAAAGCAATATATCTGCTTTATGATGGTTACAAGTGACAATTTAACATCTTGAATTGCACTGCTGTCAGTAGAAATGACTGATTGCTTTCTACAGCAGCTGATATATTCATAAGAATCACAGCAATTAAATCAAACTCTTTGTAGTGTGAGGATGTAGCAGATAATCATACGATTAATGAATGCATTTTAAAAATATCACTGATTTAATGTTATTTGAATTTTAGACAAGCATAGAAGAATTAATAGTTAGAGCTGGTGAAATTCTTTGCCAGAAGTTTTTTTTCTCCAAACAAACAAAATGCAGATCAGGTTGGCCAAAACATTTCACGTGTTTTTTTTGGTTTGTTTTTGTTTATTTCAGTTTTGGGCAGCAAAATAAGAGGGTGGAGTAGGGAGGGATATTCAGAAATGTCTAAGTGAACTGTTTTGACATTTTTGGGTGGTTAGATTTGCAAGGGGATGTAGGTGCTGTTGTCAGGTGTTTGACTGTGTGAATGTTTTCCCTGTGTGCTATCCCAATTCTGAGAAGATAGCTGGCACAGTAGATCTCTAGCAAACCACCCAATGATCTCAAAATCCATTAAGGTGTAAAGGCACTTGGGCAGGTTTACTGTCAGCAAAGCATTGTCCTAGCTTGCCGGATCAATGTCTATAGTTACACTAACACATGTATGCCTGTGACAGTGGATGTAGCTCAGTGAGTGGCAGGACTTTTCACTGCCCCCTCAGCTGGACAAAGGCAATCTCTCTGAGATACGTCTTTATACACAGATACAAATTACGCATTATCCCTGACATGCCAGGGTGCCACCCTCTGATTATTAGGATGCCACCCATTGACTTGTACATGTTGATTTGATCAAAACATCTCTGTTCACATGCTGTCATACTGATCTTATCTTTAGGATGGGTTAGTATGCTCCTGTTATGTTTGGGGAATGTGTTGGTATCGAGGTGTTCTGGTACCACCATTCTGGAATGTGGTTGCATATATATTCTTATGCCTAGCACTACTTAGTAATGTGTGTTTCTGCAATATCAGCCCCGTTCTTGCCAGATCCTGTGAGCAGAGCCTGCCTCTTGCTCACAACTTAACTTTGCTTTATATTAGCAAGTTTTGATCATTACTTTAGCCCAGGCCTCAGGCCTCATACCAGGACTCTAATACAAGGTGTTATGTTTCAGAGCCTCTTCCTACTACAGGTACCATACACAAAATGGAGGAGGAGAAGGTGGTGCCCATGTCCCCTTTTAACCAATAACCCAGGGGTTAGAGTACTCACCCTGCATGTGGGTGATAATAAATACGGACTGGAGCAGGAACTGGAATCAGGGTGTTCTCCCTTCCAGCTGAGTGCCCTAACCATTGGGCTATTGAGTCACTTTCACTCTCTGTATAAATTAAATATTCACTGGGCCAAATTGGGCCAGCTTCAGCAGGATTGTTGAGGGTATGTCTCTACTATGAACTGATGGTGTAACTCCCAGCCCAAGGAGACATTCCCAAGGTCATGTTCTCGGGTGCAATCCAGACTAGTGACCTGTTGTATCATAACCCACCCTGTAAACCTTGGATGCTTTAAAATGCTCTGCTGCTGTTTGCCAAGTTGCTCCTAGCCAGCATACAAGCATGCCCTTAGTGTCTGTCTGATAAGCAGCCCTAAACCAACAGCGCTGAGTCCAGCAGCCTGCTTGTTACATTACAGCCTACCCTGGCCTCCGCTAGCCATAGATATACCTGGCAAGATGACTTCAACACCCCTCAGCCCCAAGTTTTCCCCAAACCATGTGCTTTGCAATCTCCAGCCCTTTGCTGGACCATTCAAAAGAATATTAAGGTTTGTTTGCTCCTCTAAAGGGACAAATGTCACAGCTTGTCACTCTAACTGGTGTAAACTATCACTTCAATTCAAGCATGACCCTTGGTTGGTTTAGATTAAAAGTAAAACAAGTTTATTAACAGCAGTAGATAGGATTTGAAGTGAGTTCAGGTATGAAGGGTAGAGTTAGAAATGGTTATAAGGAAACAAAAGTGCAAGATGCTTTCTGGAGCATAAAACTTAACAAACCTACTGTCCTGCTTCAAGGTAAAAAGTCTTACAACACTACCTTCCAGCAAGGTGGCTGCCCACCCACTGAGTCAGGATCTTCCACAAAGTCCAAAGTGTTCAGTTCCTTTGTCTTTGTAGGTGAAGGAGGGGCAAAGATCTCCAAGTTCTTTCACAGTCCAGTGTACATGACACTGTAACTTTTAAAAATTCATGCTGGTATATCCTCCAACATTGTTTTTAGTAAGCAGGCTTTGAAATAGATATTTTAGCTTATACATCTTAATGAAAAAGCTAGGCCTGAGGATCATTCCCATCATGCTGTGTTTGTTTATTGTAAATAGTGTTAAAATACATACAGTCTTGTTGGCTCATTGCCTACACTGTGCTAGTAATATTAAGTGATTAGAAGACAATGTATGAGATGTAGAAAGATGATTGTTAGGACAATTAGTATGTGATAAACTCTGTCCTATTTAAAAGAAATCACCTTTCACTCAGTTCAGCCGGCTAGTCAGTGGCCCATATCTTCAACAGTTGGTGGGGAGTGATCAATGAAGCTGAGGAGGTGGGTTGTAAAGGTGGCTTTAATCCAGGGGTACTCCTCCAATGACACAAAGCAGCCTTAATGTCCCAGCAACTAAACACAAGGAAGTACATCAGAAGTGTTTTAGAAAACAAAATGTTTAAGTCTAACTGCTATCTCTGCACACGCACTTGGAGGTGGCCATTTTGTGTGACACTGGCAATATGGGAGCTCTTATGTGACAGACTATAAGCCACTTTTAGAACACAGTGCTGATTAATAAACCAGCAATTACTAACTTACTCACATCATTAACTCCCATGGGAGGTATCTGCTAAGATGTGAATGCAGCCACTCCAGACAATGCCACAGAGAATAAACAGGCTCTGGCTTCACCTCCTCCTAATCCAAATCCCAAAGTACTGCACAGTCTGGTCAGAACCTGGTGAAGAATTTAGGTAAATGGGAAGCCAGTACCACTTTTTTTCCCACCCATCTCAGTCCGCCTCCGTGATAAGCCTGGTGCAGAGATCCACAAATCACAATTGAGATTCCAAGTTTCAAGAACTGTGTTTCCCTCAAAGTTACTGCATAAATATTGGGGTAATTACCCCAGAGACAAGATGGTCCCAGCACTAGTCAGCTCAGCTTTATAAGCTTCATATACAGCAGACCACTGGAGCACACTTTCAAAATATAGTTAATTACTCCATTATTCCCATAATGTCACTGTGTAAACCCCTGGTGGGGTGCAGATTTGGAGGTATATCAGTGGCGTGCAGATGTCACCTCTCTGCTCACTCTATTGCTAGGTTCCTCAATTGATTGATTCCTGGGTTAGATTCCAAATCTAAGAACCTAGGGCTTCTTTTAAGATTACTGAATAAACCTTTGGACAATCCAGTTGGTCAAAAATGGACATTTATAACCAATTTCATTATTTGTTTTGAGAGTCAGCGTTCCTCAGAATTCCTCACAGCATTTCACTGGCACCAGAGCAAGCTGTCACACAGAATAGGAGGGCTGCAAAGAATCTTGTCAAATCATGTTAATGGGCCAATGTGCTGCATTGTAGAAAAACTCTTCTAGTGACATGGCAAGGAGCTTACCAGCTGTCTGAGACTCCTCAGAGCAATTTGGTCTCACCTTGACTAGAAATAAAGTTTCATCTGTTTGCTTTTTGTGATCCGAGGAACGAACACACAACAGAAAAATGCTATGTTGCCTCTCTTTTTCAAAACATGCAGAACACCCTCATATGCTTCAGACAAATGGACAGACAGAATTTAAGCTGAAACTGGACTATTGTTAACTCAATATTTAAAAAAAATAAACAACTTGCAAGTGTCTGAGGAGAACTGTTAGTATTATTTCTCTCATACTGGGATAGTCTCCTGATCCCCACACGCTAGTCTCTCCTCACTGTTTTCAATCTCTTAATCTTAGAACCCAGTAGTTGACCAAAGGGCCAGCTTTGGTTTCAGTCTTAATGAGAACAAGGAGAGATGGCAGCCATGTATAGTAAGGGCTGCCTCACCACCAGCTGCAGGAAGTGAATAAAAACATGAGAGATGGTAACTCTGAGATCACCCTGTGTGTTTCTCCTAAGAATCTGAGGGCAGGATTAATTAATCCTACAGCAGTTTATCTGCTCCTGGGCCCTGGCTGATGCAGGAAGGTGCTATCTAATGGTCAAAGGTACAAATTGCACATTGTGCATGTATCCCAGCAGTTGTGCTTGTGACTGAAGGCTGGTGGAGCCCACTCATTGTAAATTCTTTCTTATCTGAGTGCTGTTTGTCTTGGACATATGGTTTTCTTCAACCTGGCATGGAGAATGCAAGTCAGTGCAACAGTAGAAGCTTTCCAGCCACTGAGCTGCAGGGGGTCTGACTGTGATCTGCAGAATTAGGAAATGCTAGTGCCAATGCTAATGCAACAGGAAATGGAAACTGAAAAAGCTGGTTTGAAAATTTCCATCAAAAACAGGGGAGAGCATTGCATCACATGTAAATATAAAATCTGTTCTCATTAGAGACCATGGTAAAAATTAACCCATGTTTGCAGAAGCAGAAACCTCCCCCCCAATAAATAAAACAATAAATCATATCATGAGCATTCCTGGCTGTGCTTGTTCTCATAAGCAAAACTGAAAGAAACCTGTCAAAAAAACAAAAACATAAAAAAACCCCACACGTCTCTAATTCTGGGAAATTTCTTCTATTAAATTATTGGCCCAAATTCCATACACACTGCCCCAGTTTTCTGAAGTAAATGGAATTATAATGCTGTAACTGAAAACTGAATCTGGACTAATTTCCCAGAGCTGGCCTTTCAGCAAGAGACTTTTTCCCCAGATGCCTTGTGACCAAGCCCTAAATCCCTTCCCTCTGTATCTCCAGCTTCATGAAGTACAATCCACCCACACAAGACAAGCTCATCTCAGAGTGTACCTCTCCTAATGGGGAAGAAAGCTGCCATCAAACAAATCCATACAAACAGATTAATGAAATGATTCCTACTAAAAGAAAACACAAAATAAGTTTTATCAAAGAGGAAACCAACAAAAGTGGAAACATGGATAAATTCCTAAGGGAGAGTGTAAAAGAACAGTGCAAGCATGTAAGGATAAAACAAATCAGAAAGACTAAGGCACAAAATGAGTTATGGCTAGCAAGGGACATAAAAGACAATGAGATGTTCTATAAATACCAGAGAAAGGTGAAGGAAAGTATAACTTCTCTATTTAGCAGAGAATGAGAGCTAATAATGGATGACATCAAGATGGTGGAGGGGTTCAGTTCCTATTTCACTTCAGTCTTCACTAAAAAGGTAAATGGGGACAGATACTTACCAATTAACATAAACAAGGGGAAGGAACAAGCCAAAACAGTAAAAAATACACCCGGAAAACAAAAACAAAAAAATCACAGGTTAAAGAAGATAAGACTTAGATAAATTAGATGTATTTAAGTTGGCAGGGCCCGGTGCAATGCACCACAGTGTATTTAAGGAACTAGCTGAAACAATTTCAAAACCATTAGTGATTTTCTTTGAGAACTGGTGGAGGAAGTCCCAGTGGACTGGAGAAGGGCAAACATAGAACCTATCTTTAAAAAGGAGAACAAAGAGGATCCAAGGAAGTTACATACCAGCTAGCATAACTGAAACCTGGAAAGATACTGGAACAAATTAATCAATTTGTAAGCACCTAGAGGATAATAGGGCTGTAAGGAATAGCCAACATGAATTTGTCACGAACAAACCATGCCAAACCAACCTGATTTCCCTCTCTGACAGGGTTGCTAACCTAGTGGATAGGAGAAAGCTGTAGATATGATTTATCTTGGTTTTGGTAAGGTATTTGACACTGTCTCACATGACATTCTCATAAGAAAACTAGGGAAATGCAATCTAGAAGATTAACGGGTGCAAAACAAGTTGAAAGACCTTACTCAAAGAGTAGGTAAATGGTATGCTGTCAAATGTGTGTGTGTGGGGACAATCTAGTGAGGCCCCACAAGGATCTGGCCTAGGTCCTATACTAGCGGTATTTTCATTAATGGCTTGGATTATGAGGTGGAGAGTATGCTTATAAAATTTGCAGATGACATCAAGTTGGTAGGGGGTTCTAGCACTTTGGAGGACAGGATTGTAATTCAAAACAACTTTGATAAACTGGAGAATTGGTCTGAAATCAACAAGATGAAATTCAATATAGACAAGGGCAAAATACTTTCTGTATGAAGGAGAAATCAAATGCACAACTACAAAATGAGGAATAACTGGCTAGGTGTTAGTACTGCTGAAAAGGCTCTGGGGGGTTATAGTGGATCACAGATTGAATACAAGGCAACAATGTGATACAGTTGCAAAAAAGGCCAATATCACTTTGGTGTGTATGAACAGGATTGTTGCACATAAGACAGGTGGTAACTATCCCTCTCTACATGGCACTGTTGAGGCCAGGGTACCTGGGGGGCATGAGCAGATTTCAGGGGGCCAAGCAAGCAGGGCCAGCATTGGACTTGCTGGGGCTTAGGACAGAAAGCAGAAGCCCCACTGCATGAGGTTGAAACCTGGAGCCCCAAGCCCTGCCACCCGTGTCCAGTTCTGGGTACCACACTTTAAGGATGTGGTTTAGAAAATGTGACCTCTGAGCAAACATTAAAATCTGGGCATATTTAGTCTTGAAAAAAAGACAGAGGGGGACCTTATAATCTTCAAATATGTTAAAGGCTGTTATAAAGATAATTTTGTTCTCTATGTCCACTGAAGGTAGGACATATAGTAATGGGCTTAATATGAAGCAATGGGAGATTTAGGTTAGATATTAGGAAAATATTTTAAACTATGAAGATAGTTAAGGACTGAAACAGGCTTCCAAGGGTGATCATGGAATCCCATCACTGATGGTTTTTAAGAATAGGCTAAACAAACATCTGTCAGGAATGTTCTAGGTGTAATTGGTCCTGCCTCTGTGTAGGGGACTGGACTACATGACCTCTCAAGTTCTCTTCCAGCCCTACATTTCTATGATTTAGACAGCCTGGTACATGTGTAGTAGACAGACTGTCACAAGCCTATCCCAGCCCTAAAGAGTTTACAACCTGATCATGGTCAATTTAAAAATCATACTTGAAAGAGGCTTTAAAATGAAAATCTGATGTTGTTTAACTATGAATCATTGCCAAGAAAGAAGTTTTAAAATGAACTAACATTTCTCCTGTTAAAAGCATCTTCCCCACTTTTTCATATATACATGGCACTTCCCCCCCATAAAAATGTATTGCATGAGACATTTTTAACATAATCAGTTTTATTGTTATTTTCAAGATAGTGGCCCTCCAGTAAATATTTATTTGACATGGACATTAGCAACAGAAAGTGTTAAGTTATTGCAGCAACAGGCCTCATGTGAGGAGTTCAGAAGCAGAACTGAGTGACATCAGAATGGCAGCTTGAAAACAGCTACTTCTGTTGGGAGTTCGGTTTTGAAAGAGAGGGGAAAGGCTTTGCTGAGATGAGAGCAGATGAGGATTTGAGAGTCTAAACTGCAATGAAATGTGTATCCTGTGCTGAAAATCCTAATATTTCCTGGTCTGTGATTAAATATGGCTGAAGTAAGAATGCTGTGCTTGTTAATACTGCTTCATCCCTGTTATTTTGTATTCTGTATTACCCATTAGCAAAAAGTTAGACTCACCACTGCGCTTCAGTTTTGTAATCAGGGAGAATTGTATGAGACAATAAATCCCACAGGGGCAGTAGAATTTATTCATTTCACTTATACATAACCAAGAAATGGGGGTAAACACCATTTATTTCATTTGATTGTGCTGCTCCAGAGAACTACAGAGAAGCCTTGAACCTGAGTCTCATATTACAATGCAGAGCACCACTGCAACTACAGTAGCTGAATGAGGTGGCTCACAGCCAAACTTGTTTCAGGTGCAAATTAGTAGTTGTACTACAGTAGAGTTTTCCCTATGTCTGTTTATTTTCTGTCCTTCTTCCAGAACTTTTGTTTGTCTGAGAAGGCTGTTATCCCAGAAGCAGGAAATGTCTCTCAAGATGAGGTGACAGAGATGTAATTTTCGTTGAAAGATACTATTATGATGGTTCTTGGGCTGCCCAGGACTCAGAGTCACTTTGTTACTCCCCTCCCTGCCTCCATTGTAAGGAAATCTTGCTTGTGCTTGGCTAGGTGTCAGCTTCCTAACACCACCAGCCTGTTAACCACCAACAGGGGAGGCTCCAGGCACCAGCACAACAAGCATGAGCCTGGGGTGGCAAGCCATGGGGGGCACTCTGATAGTCGCTGCGAGGGCAGCAGGCAGGTTGCCTTCAGCGGCTTGCCTGCGGAGGGTCCGCTGGTCCCACGGCTTCGGCAGACCTCCCTCAGGCATGCCGCCAAATCCGCGGGACTGTGGACCTCCCACAGGCAAGCCACTGAAGGCAGCCTGCCTGCCATGCTTGGGGCGGCAACATACCTAGAGCCACCCCAGCCACCAAAATAGTCTACTCTGAACAATGTCAGCCCTTAGTTTGCCTTGTATGTTAACAGTAGGTTCACTCCACTACTTGAATCCCATTGAAGCATTTCCCTGTGATATCCAGATTCTGTCACTGGCTACTAACAGAGTTAACAGATCTGTGGTTCCAAAAGGAACAGTACACGCACCAGATTGTAAGACTCAGTTCAGGACAGGCACTTTACTTAATATCATAGCACTGAGATAGACTTGTAGTGAAAATGTGTTATCAAAGTCTAGAGATTCAGGCGACAGTGAGTAAATGTGTTGGAAACAAATAGTTACATATAAAACAAAATCATAACATGCTTTCTAGAGACTAAACTTAACTATCAGCTAACCTCCTGTCTAATGAAATTTATCTCACCTAAAATCTTTTGCAGTGTCTTCAACAAGGGTTGGCTGAGATGACATTTTCATGAATGTGAAAACACTGTCATTTATTTGGTAGGTGAAGGATGAGGGGGTGTCTCCTTTGCTTTCTAATTTATCCCCCCCTCAAGTTCATTGCCTGTATTCAGAGACAGAATAACCACACGTAGCTTGTTTTGCCCTGTGTGCTGCTTCCTTGTTGACTTCACATCTCTTCATTGGCGTTTTAGGTAAATAGCATTCATTGTGTTAGCCTACAGTACTTAATTTATGGCCCAACAGAGAGAGAGGTAAATAAACATCGCTTGTCTGACAGAAAACTTGTTTTTTCACCTCTGCTGCCTTGATACAGACTTGATACAGACTTTTGAACATATATACATAACTCCTTACATAGTATCTATATATACATTTCACACCAATATTAATGACCAGTGTGACCCCTAGCTTACATTTAAGACATGACATTTTTTGGTGGACCAGAATGTGTATACCAGAATCAGGACATTCCTGTAACCCCCTTGCCAGTTGGTATTAAGCAGTTTTTGTGTCACAACCATGTGTGCCAAGATAGAGTTTGACAACAGTAATTACACTTTCTGAAAAAGAACACAACTTTGAGATATGAATACAACTGCATACTGACTTGGTGACAGTAAATATCCTCAAATCCACTAACAATCACAACAGATAATTGCAGCTCAAAAGGCAGACAACATCAGCCTATGAGTTTAGAAGTCTTGCAAAAGAGGCTGGGGACATAGAACAGAACTGTCTACCGATCTTATGATTCACTGGAAGGAATATGCCCCTGACGTGCCTTTCATCACCCTGACCACTCTCTCATGTTTTGTATCCTGCTCTCAATCTTTTATCTGTTCCTTTTCTTTTCATAAGCTCTTTACGTTAAAACACTGAGGGCAGGGTAGTCTGCCCACAGACCTTCCAGCAAAGACAGATACTTCAGGAATAATAAGAAGTCTCCAGGAGATGAGGATAAATCTGACATTTCGTACCCAGTTTTATACAAGTGGGACAACCTCTCACAGAACTAATCACTTCCCTTGTTCCATTATGCAGGAAATGGCAGTGGCAGACGCCTTATCATATGGCCTGGGGACAGCTCTTGTGCATCTTGAACAAAGACAGAGAAGTTTCCTTCATTTCTTGCAGCCTAACAGAACCAGAGCAGCAGTATTCTCAGAATGGAAACAATAAAGCACTCATGGCCTTACTGTATGGCCTGGAGAGCCCTATCCAAACAGAGGCCACGCTTTGAATGAGCCCTTCCTCATCCTAAATGCTTGGATGAACATCTGCCTAGAATCGATAGGGGAGATCACAGGTAATATGACAAGACTATACTTGCTATTTGAGATCCTTGGAACAAGTTGGTCTCATCCTATACTATATATATAGGATCATATAACACAAACAAATGAGAGAAACACATTGTCAAGGTTGAGAGCCTATTGGGTATATCTGATCTTAAAAAAATATATATATATATATATATATGTGAAATGTATATCTTGTATATGATAAGCTGAATATATTCTGATTGTATTCTCCTCCCCCATCCTCCATAAGTTATTTGTTCAGAGAGAGAGACTGAATTCACTGAATTGCCTCTCATCACCCTAACCCCTTTTTCATATGTTGTATCCTGCTCCCAATCCTTTGTCTGTCCTTTTTTAGACTGTAAGTTTTTAAAGAGAAAGACCCACTGAAGGTGCTTAGTACAGAGTGCCCCGGATCATGACTGGGCTGCCTGGAGTTCCTATAGTGCAAATAATTTAAAAAATAGATTGATACTGATTGAAACAAATACACAAAACAAAACCTTTCACAAACTTCCCAGCAAACAAAAATACTTCAGGAGTAATAAAAGACTCCAGGTGATAAGACTATATCTAAATACAGCCTTATAGATACAGTAGAAGCTGGTAGCAGCAGATACCGTATTGTATAACCTGTAGACATTCCTTAAGACAGTGGTTCTCAACCACAGGTCCAGGGTACCTGGGGGCACGAGCAGATTTCAGGGGGCCAAGCAAGCAGGGCCAGCACTGGACTTGCTGGGGCAATGTTCCCCCTTGTGGCATGGGGCCCTGGGCAGTTGCCCTGCTTGCTACCCACTAACGCTGGTCCCGGCTTTTATATGCAGAAAAACAGTTGTTGTGGCAAAAGGGGGCCATGGAGTTTTTATAGGATGTTGGGGTGGGGGTCAGAAAGAAAAAGTTTGAGAACCCTCTGCCTTAAGAAATGTAGACAAGAAAGACAGAAACAACTGGTTGCTTTCATTTCCTGAGGCCTAACAGAAGCAAAACAGTGATATGTGAGAACTATGGGGGGAAAAGAGGTCCACTAATGAGTATGTCAATATATTTATCCTTACTCCAGGGGTATGGTGATCACTACTGCATCAGAACACAAGCTTTGACTGGCACTTCTTTGACTGAAATGTCTAGAAGTGGCTTGTCTGCAGCTCTTTCTGATTCTTTGGCTTTCTGGTACGCTTGTCTCAGCTCCTTAAGTTTCACACGGCACTGTGTTGAGTCCCTGTTATGGCCTCTGTCCATCATGGCCTTGGAGATTTTTTCAAATATTTTGGCATTCTGTCCTTTGGAACGGAGTTCTGATAGCATGGATTCATCTTCCCATACAGCGGTCAGCTCCAGTACCTCCCATACGGTCCATGCTGGAGCTCTTTTTCAATTCTGGGACTGCATGGTCACCTGTGCTGATCAGTTCTTCACAATGGGAAACAGGAAATGAAATTCAAAGGTTCACAGGGCTTTTCCTCCTACGTGGCCAGTGCATCCAAGTTCAGATTGCTGTCCAGAGCAGTCACAATGGTGCACTGTGGAATAGTGCAAGAGGCCAATGCCATCGAATTACACCACACTAACCATAATTCGAACCGGCAATGTTGATTTCAGCACAACTCCCCTTTTCAAGGAGGAATAAAGAGATCGATTTTAGGACCTCTGTCATAAACAGATAAGTAAAATTTAATAGAACAGAAGTACTTCATATCTCTTTTGCCTGGAAAGGTTTAACAAGATCAGTGAGCCTGGCTGTCACCTGACCAGAGGACCAATCAGGGGACAGGATACTTTCAAATCTTGAGGGAGGGAAGTTTTTATGTGTGCTGTTAGTGTTTGGTTGTTGTTCTCTCTGGGTTCTGAGAGTGACCAGACGTGCAACTAGGTTTCTCTCCAATCTCTCTAATACAGTTTTTATATGTCCAGAATAGTAAGTACTAGGTAGATAAAGCGAGTTAGGCTTATGTTTGTTTTCTTTATTTGCAAATGTGTATTTGGCTGGGAAGAGTTCAAATGTGTATTTGGCTGGGAAGAGTTCAAATGTGTATTTTGCTGAAAGGATTTTAATTTGTACTTGTATACTTAGGCTGGGAGGGTATTCCCAGTGTCTATAGCTGAAAGACCCTGTAACATATTCCATCTTAAATTTACAAATATAATTTTTACTGTTTTTTCTTTCTTTAATTAAAAGCTTTTCTTGTTTAAGAACCTGATTGTTTTTTTATTCTGGTCAGACCCTAGGGGACTGGGTCTGGATCCACCAGGGAACTGGTGGGGAGAAAGGAGGGAAGGGGGAGAGAAAGGTTAATTTTCTCTCTCGGTGTTAGGATTACTTTCTCTCTCAGGGAGAGTCTGGGAGGGGGAGAGAGAAGGAGGGGGGAAGGTGAATTTTCTTCTCTGTGTTAAGATTCAAGGAGCTTGAATCACAGTGATCTTCCAGGGTAACCCAGGGAGGGGAAGTCTGGGAGAGGCAATGGTGAGGGAAAGGGTTTACTTTCCTTGTGTTAAGATCCAGAGGGACTGGGTCTTGGGGGTCCCCAGGCAAGGTTTTGGGGGGACCAGAGTGTACTAGGCACTGGAATTCCTGGTTGGTGGCAGCGCTACAAATACTAAGCTGGTAATTGAGCTTAGAAGAATTCACGCTGGTACCCCATCTTTTGGACGCTAAGGTTCAGAGTGGGGAATTATACCATGACAACCCCTTTATGTCAACAAAAATGACTTAGTTGTGTGGATGGGTGCAGGGTTAATTCGATTTAACGCTGCTAAATTCGACCTAAACTTGTAGTGTAGACCAGACCTAAGATGTACATATTACACAGATAAAAATGAAGCAATTGACTCCACTTGTTCTTCCATTAAAGTGTTCCAAGGCACAGGATGGTAGTGACAGATCCCTCATTGTATGAGTGGGGAACAGTTCTTATGCAGTTTCAAGAAGAAAGAGAGGGGTCCCTTCCTTTCCTGAGATCTAATGGCAGCAGAACTATTGTATTTGCCTTTCAGGGGGAAAAACTCTTGAGGGGAGCTAAGCCATTTATCCTTACTGAATAGGGATGGAGTTCACTACGGAAACAGAGCACACGCTTTGGTTGACCCTTCTTTGATGGAATGCTTGTAACTGCATTTTCAGAGAAATAAGAGAACTTTGAGAAATTAGTCTAAGTGTCCAAGACAGCAAATCTTCCAAAACCTATCATCTCATCACAACAAATAATGGCAGACAAACAATATCAATTTGTGACTCACCAGGCCTTTCAAAACAAGCTTGGTATAAACAACACAACTGTTTATGGATTTGATGTTTTGGGAAAATGTTTCCACAATAGAAATTCTGTTGCTGATGCAACAGAGTAATAGCATAGTCTTAGTGAATTCATTCTTGAAAGCTTATAGGGTGCATAAAGAAGTGTGGTGCATGATATTGTCATCTCACTCCAACTAAAACTAACCTGATTTCAAAAGAGAGAAATCAGATTTGAGAAAGATGTGCTCAATATGAATAATGGGCTTGAATCTGATCAAAGTTAACAACAAAAAAACAAACAAAAAATTGGTCACAGACTTTCAAGCAAACAGATACTTCAGGCGAATGCTCTAAGGCATGAATATATATCTGAGAACATTCATACTGAACCTTGTACATGTTACACAGCCACTCAGAAGGTAAATGATTCCACCTGTTCTGGAATGATAGGTGCCAAGGCACAAGAGAGGGTAATAGCAGATGCCTTGTCATATTGCTTGGAACAGCTTGTATTCAATTTTAACACAACCATGTGGCAACCAACTGCCTTTATTTCCTGAGGCCCAGCAGAAGAAGAGCAGCAGTATTTGGGGAAATAAATGCACCCGCACACATGTCAATATGTTTACTTTTCTGACAGTGAATTTCATACTCAATCTCCTCACAGGAGGAATCATGCTGAGCCCTTCTTAAAACAAACCTCTTGAATGAATTTCCAACCTAGAATAAAAAAAAAAATTCTCATTAGCCACCTTCAATTTACATGCAAAAATATGACATGCCAAAAATGATGCTGGCAGAAAAACAATTTCTACTTCTAGCATTCTGCTTAATAAACATTTTGCCAAAAGGCAGAACAGGAGGTTCAGAAATGAGTCCATGTATATTTTGACCTCGTACAGAGAATATGTCAAAATCCAGTGACAGCTAGCAATAACTCAAACTTAATGAGCAGAAGTGGTATAGAAAATTCTCATGGAACGCTGATGCATCAGCATGTGCCATGAAACAGACCTTCATTTAATGTGTGGATTGATATTAGCCCATAATTAAAAATAGTGGAAAATTATGTGCCAGTTACTGCAGCCTTAACTAACAGACAGGTTGATGTAAATCAATTTTCCAGAGAGGTCTTGCACCCTGTCTTGACATACCTATTCTTCTGGGTGGAGAACTGAATTCTTCTCTGCATATATAAAATAGTCAAATTGGAGGCTTCAACTCAAGCTATAATTCGTTGCCTAAAATCCGTCAACAGTCCTCAGTTGTCTGCCACAGCTTTTACTATTTGCAATGTTGTTGCAACTGTGTTTGTCCCAGGATATTAGAGAGAAAAAGTGGCTGAAGTGATATATTGTATTGGATCAACTCCTTTTGGTGAAAGAGACAAGCTCCACAGAGCTGATTTTCAGTTTTTACAGCTCTTCATGAGACTTCTTACAGAACTCAAAAAATGACAAAATCTTGAAAAAGTAGGATGTGGGAAAAGCAGGTTTAATATATAAATCATAAAGTTCTGGTGCTTCAACCATGAAGATTTCCAGGAAGGAAGTAATATAAGAAATTCAATATTTTAAAGCCACCAGAATAACTTTAAAGTTTCATTGACTCCTTTGATAGTTAATGCGGCAGAACAACTGTATACTCTGCACCATCAGAGAGCGTATGGACAGATGAATAATTTAAAATTAAACTGGACTATTTATAACTCAATATTTTTAAGAGTAAAGTTGCAGTGGAGTGCTATTATAATTATGTATATTAGAGTAGCATCTAGAGGCACTAACCAAGATCAAACCCTATTGTGTTGGGTACCATATACACATAATGAAAAATAGTGCCTTCCGCAAAGAGTATATAATCCAAGTTTATGAGACAGCCAGCCGGAGGGGAAACAGAGGCACAGAGAGGTGAGGTATATGTATATTAGAGTAGCATCTAGAGGCACTAACCAAGATCAAACCCTATTGTGTTGGGTACCATATACACATAATGAAAAATAGTGCCTTCCGCAAAGAGTATATAATCCAAGTTTATGAGACAGCCAGCCAGAGGGGAAACAGAGGCACAGAGAGGTGAGGTGATCTGCCCTATGTCACACATCAAACCAGTGGAAGACGTGGACATTGAACTCAGGCCTTCCAACTCGCAATTTAGAGCTCTGTCCTATTGCTCACTCTCCCCACTTGGGGGTACGCAAGACAAATCAGTCTCAGGCCTTCAACTCGCAATTTGTATGAGTTTTACATAATGTACAATATAAATAATAGACACTGTGATATCATTAAGTGTTTCTAGAGTGCAAACAGTAAACAGAGCAACGAGGATGGTCCAAAAGAAGCACGCTTGAGGTAGTGAGAGGAATCCAGCAAAAGACAATGTAGATCAAAGAAAGGGGGAACATTTCTAACAGTGAGGCTGATACTCAGTGTCAGTGCTTCAGTCATTAAAACTCAGATTGGACAAAAATAATCAGAAATACATTCAAGGGATCAATCCAACCCTGATCCAGGGAGATGCAGTAGGTGATCTAATAGGTCATTTATCATGCTACAGCTCCACGAGAAAAACTATCTTCAGTTTGGCTGTGTTTTTCCTTTGGGTTCCTGCTTCCCACAGCCACTCCCCACACCTCAGACTCCACTGTCAAGTCCCTGTTTTAAGTTTCCTAGCCTCAGAGCCCAGGGGGCAGCCATCTTTCCTGAGGACAGCCTTGACTTACTTTACTCGGGTCTCCCTACCGCCACTCATAATAAATGTGATAAAAGCATGTGATTTGGTAATTGTGAGGTTAGCCTCTACACTTCTCTCAAAAGTTTGAGAGAAGCATTTTTTTAAATTATTAAAATCAGGGCTCCTGTTCCCTCATAAACCATTAAGGGTGAATGTCACAGTTATGATGATAGCTACACCTCAGTCCCCTTACTGGTATCTCTGAGTGCATCCACCTTAGGTGATTAGCCTCTTGCCCGTACCTAATGGTGGAATCTTTCAATTCTTGCACCTTTCACTGGGATCCTGGGACACTACTAGGTGTGTACCAACCACTTATCACCCAACACATCTGAATGGGCTTTGTTTACCCTGTTTCTCCTCCCTTTGGGAACCAGTGACCAGTGACACTGACCAAAAGCCTTCTTGAAACAATAAAGAGGCTAGGACTTTTCAGCTTGGAAAAGAAGAGACTGAGGGGCGATATAATAGAGGTATATATATATAAAATCATGAGTAATGTGGAGAAAGTGAATAAGGAAAAGTTATTTATTTGTTCCCATAATATAAGAACTAGGGGTTACCAAATGAAATTCATGGGCAGTAGGTGTCTGGTTTTCGACTGGAACACCTGGTTGAAAAGGGATCCTGGCAGCTCTGGTCAGCACTGCTGACCAGGCTGTTGACTGTCTGGTTGGTGGTGCCATGCAGCAGGGCTGGCAGGCTCCCTGCTAACCTCTGTGCTGTGCGACTCCTGGAAGCAGTGGCATGTCCCCCATCTGGCTCCTACGTCTAGGGGTAGCCAGGGGGCTCCACATGCTTCCCCCATCCCAAGTGTCACCCCCAAAGCTCCCATTGGCCAGAAACCATGCAGTGCCTGAAACGGGGCAGTGTACAGAGCCACCTGGCCGCACCTTCATGTAGGAGTCAGAGGACCCTCCTACACCCCAAACCCATCATCCCCAGCCCCAACCAAAAGTCTACATCCCCTAGCCAGAGCCATCACACACCCCCGCACCCCAGACCCCTGAGCCAGCCAGGTGAAAATGAGCATGTCACTGAGAGCGGGGAGAGTGAGCAACAGAGGGAGGGGGGATGAAGTGAGTGGGGACGGGGCCTCAGAGAAGAGGCAGGGCATGGATGGGGCATAGTAGGAGGAGGAAGGGCAAGGGTGTTCGGTTTTGTGTGAATAGAAAGATGGCAACCCTAGCAGCTAGTGACCCATTAAGCCTATTTGCCCTGACATTGTCTCTTAATGACCCTTAGTGTAAGTGATTAGGCAAATATCAGAACGGGCTTCCTTCGTTCACTGGGGGGGTGAGGCTCTGCTATCTACTCAGAGCCCTAGGTTGGATTATCCATTCCCATAAATGGTGCAGAATCACTACCATAGTGACAGTTTCAGATGCACTATTAATAATTATAAAAGAGCTGCCCACATTTTTTCTCACACCTGCCCTCTTTACTCATTGCAGCCACAGAATCTCACCCACCCACTTCTGTAATCGACTCCAAACCTCTGGCTGAGTTACTACAGTCCTCACATCATGTTTTAAAGACTTCAAGTTATAGAGAATTCACCATTTACAGTAGGTTAAACCTGCAAGTGACACTTGGCCCATGCTGTAGAGGAAGGTGAAAAGTCCCCTGGGTCTCTGCCAATCTGACTTGGGAAAAATTCCTTCCCAACTCCAAATATGGTGATCAGTTAGACCCTGAGCATGTGGGCAAGACCCACCAGGCAGATCACTGGGAAAGGATTCTCCACATTAACCTAAAGCCCTCCCCATCTAGTGTCCTCTCTCCAACAGAATGTATGTGTATGCTCACAGACATACCTGGAAAAAACAACAAACAGTCTTGTGGCACCTTATAGACTAACAGATGTATTGGAGCATACGCTTCTGTGAGTGAATACCCACTTCATCAGACGCATGCAAACGTTAGTCTATAAGGTACCACAGGACTCTTTGTTGCTTTTTTATAGATCCAGACTAACACGGCTACCCCTCTGATACTAGAAATACCTGGGAAATTCTCACCTGCCCTCGTGAACCCCCTATTACTGTGTCTGGAACTGGAATCTGATCCTGCCACTTACTCCTCCCATTTTTCTCCTAGGTATCATAGAAGGTGGTCTTCCCTGATTCCTTAATTTGAAAGTTACCAGAGGTGTACACTAGGGTTATCTTCTGGCCTGGGTGGTGAGGGCAACATCCACTGGAATAGTTTGGGTGGTCAGGACAAGACTGGACCCCATGACAAGTCAGTCATGATATGGCCAAAGAGGGGCTTCCATGGGTTGAGGGACAATGCCGAAGAAGCATTACTTCTTTCTTCTGCACTTCTAATGCTTTGTCTACACTATAGGCTTGGGGTATGATTCCTTTGCTCATGTACACGTACTTGTGCTAGCTCTCATGAAGCTCACGTGAGTGCAAATTCCAGTGCAGCTGCGGTAGCACTGGTAGTGGCAGTGGAGGTATGTCTGAGCTATGCTGAGCACAAACCTGCCTGAAACCAGTGGGTATGTACTTGGCCCAGCTCAGCTGTGCCTCCACTGCAGCTAGCAGTGCTACCATGGTGACACTGCTATTTATACTTGTGCTAGCGTGATGTGAGTTAGCACAGGTATATGTACACTACCAGGGAAATCACACCTCTAGCCCTTAATAGCCTAAAGAGATGTTCCCCACAAGTTCAGCCCCCTCCACTGAGGTAAGCCAAAGAGATGATCTATAACAACCTATGGCATGGGTGCCGAAGGCGGCACGCAAGCTGATTTTCAGTGACACTCACATTGCCTGGGCCCTGACCACCAGTCTGGGAGGCTCTGCATTTTAATTTAATTTTAAATGAAGCTTCTTAAACATTTTAAAAGCCTTATTTACTTTACATACAACAATAGTTTAGTTATATATTATAAACTTATAGAAAGAGACGTTCTAAAAATGTTAAAATGTATTACTGGCACACAAAACCTTAAATAAGAGTGAATAAATGATGATTCGGCACACTACTCCTGAAAGGTTGCCGATCCCTGATCTATAACAATGCACTGATACAGAAAATGCTAATTTTCCTATAATAGGTGTAAATCAACATAGCTTCATTGGGTCCATTGGAGTTATGTCAGTTTACACCAGCTAACATTCTGGCTCATTACTGTGTTTTATATATATATAGTGCTCAGTCTTTATGTGAGTGAAATGAATTTATCCTTGAATCAATTGAATTACCCTGCTTGAAAAATTGACTAATTCTTTTGTTCTAAGAAGAGCAGGTTTATAATTTCATTAAGCGTGGAAGCTAATGTATTTGCAAAAACTGGTTTTGGTAACCTTAAACGTTTTCCAAACTGGACTACTGCAAATACAAGTAACTGTTGTAATTATTATATATGATTTTATATATGGATTGCACTATCAAACTCTAATTCTTAGTGGTACTCTGTACCTACCGCTCCCACTAAGGATCATGGCCCTGATTCAACAAAGCACTTCCATGTTTAATACTTTTGTTCATTGGCCAAATCCTGCAGTACTTATTCAAACATAACTACATCTGAAACTGTATCTCACCGAGACTAGTCAAGTGAATAACTCCTCACTAATTCAAGAAAGAGGTTTACAAACTGGCCTTCTGTGATCAAGCTATATGTTAACCTTTCTGCTCCTGTTTCCCCAGCTGTTCAATAATGAGGGTATTAGGATTAATTAGATAATTGGCCTGATTCTATGACATGCTCAACTCCTTCGTTTCTTTTTTCAAGAAGGAAAAATGCTTTTTTTAAAATAAAGCAACCCAAACAGCTTTTTATTGCACTAAAAGGATTCATTTGTGAAAACTGCCCTTTATTTTGTAGTTGGCAACAAAGACTTTGAGGCAAACCTATAATTTTTCCAGGTTTTCATAAAACCACACAAGCATGACTTTTGGCAAATGCTGACAATGTACCATCCTTGACTGCTAATCGTAACCCATGTTTCTCTTTTCCATTCAATATTTTTAGAGTTAAGTATCAGAATCTAATACCTGGGGATATATTTATTTAATTGACTAGTCCTAATCTACACTGAATCAGGCTGCTTGATCCTTGTTGTGAATAATGATTTCAAATACTGTGATGTGTCCATTTCCAGAGCACGATTGTTATCAGAACAATCCAACAGAGTGTGCTAATGTACTGTAAAAGCTGAAGCTGCATAGAATGGAATATCTTTATTTTTAACCAGAGTTGTCCTTTTTGTTAAAACAATGATCAGCAGAAACTCCACTTTGTTTTTTAATGATTTATAATGTCTTTAAAACTAAGAAGCACTTTCTATTTAATCAAATGGGGAAACAATCCTAGATGAAGACTGAAGGAGGAAACACTTACCCAAAAATCAGGATGCAGTACATATAACGTAGGGATTAGCTTAGTTATTGCTTGGTTGGTGTTTTTAGTCAGCCACATCTTGATGAAGCATTAAAACCCAGGACTCTCATCCACAATCAGGTTGTGAATGGTACTAATTTATTGACAGACGATGTTGCATTCATTTGTAGAAGCTGGTGGAGGCTCTGGGTGTGGGTCATACCTGGTCCACCATCTGTTGCCATGACATCTGAGGAAAGTGGAATTATAATGGATGTTGGTCTCTTTTAGCACTAGTCCACTTGGGATGAATATTGCAGTGGGTGGCTTTGTGCAGGTTGTCATGGTTTTGACAATTTTGCAGCTAGAAGTTGTATTCAGCAACTGTGCAGGGTGCAGCATGTAGGATTGATTTTTAAAGCCCATAATGTCATAGCTACTTGTCTGAATAACAGATGGCAAAACAAAGAGGTGCACTTTTTTAATAGCCTAATTCCAGGGTGTTGGTAGGGAAATTTTCTGGTGACTAGACTGAATATTTCCTCCTGAATGGCAGGACAGAGAGTGGGGCATGAATCATAGACTCATAGAATATCACGGTTGGAAGGGACCTCAGGAGGTCATCTATTCCAATCCCCTGCTCAAAGCAGGACCAATCCCCAACTAAATCATCCCAGCCAGGGCTTTGCCAAGCCTGACCTTAAAAACCTCTAAGGAAGGAGATTCCACCACCTCTCTAGGTAACCCATTCCAGTGCTTCACCACACTCCTAGTGAAAAAGTTTTTCCTAATAAACAATCTAAACCTCTCATACTGCAATTTGAGACCATTACTCCTTGTTCAGTCATCTGCTACCACTGAGAACAGTCTAGATCCATCCTCTTTGGAACCCTCTTTCAGGTAGTTGAAAGCAGTTATAAAATTCCCCCTCATTCTTCTCTTCCCAGACTAAATAATCCCAGTTCCCTCAGCCTGTCCTCGTAAGTCATGTGCTCCAGCCTCTAATAATTTTTGTTGCCCTCCGCTGGATTCTTTCCAATTTTTCCACATCCTTCTTGTAGCGTGGGGCCCCAAACTGGACACAGTACTCCAGATGAGGCCTCACCAATGTCGAATAGAGGGGAATGATCAAGTCCTTCAATCTGCTGGCAGTGCCCCTACTTATACAGCCCAAAATGCCATTAGCCTTCTTGGCAACAAGGGCACACTGTTGACTCATATCCAGCTTCTCGTCCACTGTAACCCCTAGGTCCTTTTCTGCAGAACTGATGCCTAGACATTTGGTCTCTTATCTGTAAGAGTACATGGAATTCTTCCATCCGAAGTGCAGGACTCTGCACTTGTCCTTGTTAATTTCCATCCACCTTATAATCCATTCATCCAGCCCATGCTTCTTTAACTTGCTGGCAAGAATACTGTGGGAGACCGTCTCAAAAGCTTTGCTAAAGTCAAGGAACAACACATCCACTGCTTTCCCCTCATCCACAGAGATAGTTGGCCCACATGGGCAGAGATAGGGCCAGGGAATCTACTACTTCCTAGACTCTCCTGTCCCCAGCCAGTGGAAGGCAGGGAAGCTGTGTAAATGCCTCAGGGATGCTACTTCAAACAAGATGCATCTTGAGCTGCAGCCACTCTGCAGCCTGTGGAAGAGGATTCATAACCCTCTGCTCATTCTGTGTATCTCACCAGCATCTCCAAACTGCTGTTTCAACACCCACCACCTTGTGTCACATTCTGACTGAAAAAACCTGACCACCCAATTCTTAGTGTCTTTTGTTAAACGTACATACCTAGACAATGGAGCTGATAACTCTTAGGCCAAGTTTCAACAGAAGAGCCTTCAAACTTTCAATGCACAACCCTAGCCACCCACTACCTGGTGTTTAGAATAATGTGTAAAAAAGGAAGGAAATACATTTGCATTTGAAATTTAGTTAAAAAAAATCCCCAAACTCATTTCTTCCTCAGCAACAGAGTTCTCATTTCATTCTAAGTTTGGGACTAATAACACTGTATTTCTATAGGTAGTTTTCCTTGGACGCCAAACTGAACCAAAGCACAAAGTAATTCTTGTTCTATGCCCAATGCCACAGCATTTGCAATTATAGTATTGTGGGTAACAGCGGGGCAAGTTATGAGCTCCAGAGAAAGAGTTCAATTTCCTTATACCCTTCATGACTCATCTAGTACAAGCAAAAAAAGAAAGAGAAACATAATGTTTCCTGCACAATAATGGTCATTTCCAATATCGAGTGCAGAATAAAAATGATCAACATAATGTTTATCTGGCAAAGATCAGCCACTGTAAATCTTTAATCTAAAACCTTATGAGAAATAAAAGGTAGAGCACATACAAAAGAACTAGTTATTATTTTAGGAATCATCATATGTACAAGCCTATGATTACCCTTCCTGCTTTTCCTCAATGCACCTTGCAGTGCAACTAGTGTGAAAATGAGAATGTCAAATAGAGTCTGTTCTTTCTTCATTGCACCAGAGTAACTGTGATTGGTGCTAATCAGAGTTATAGGACCATAGTAAAGGTGGTGATACAGTTTTGAAGTGCTTTACATCTTATAAAATCCCACTCAGTTCATAATAACTCTTTGAAAGACTGAAACTGAAATTTGTTCTCTACATTTAAAAAAAAATTATTGCCAACACATACAGTACAATGCTTTGTTATTACAATGTGCTTAATAAATATTAGGCTGCTAACTCTGAGTATTTGAGGGAAATGATTCAGATATATTTGACATCTCTGAGCCCTGATGAAGGGTGGGGCTGGCCCTTTCACTATGGTATAGGGGTTCCCCAGGGCTAAGGGACAGAACTCAGACATGTGCCATATCGTGTCATCCAGCTATAATTAGCCACCATCAGATATAAATCCTAATAGTGGTATAGCTCGTAGAGATTCTCCTCAAGTGATGGGTGCCTCTGATTCTGGAGCAGAAAGTCATGAATTCTGTCCTTGTTAATGACTTTAGTTTATGTCACCATGAAATTATTTAGAAACAGACTTTGCAAATAATATGAGGAGGAAAAGGAAAGTCAACATTTGTCTCTATGAACCTGGATAGTGCAAATTTAAGGCTTTTGTAGTGTTTCCATTATTATAAACATCCAATTTTGTTTTCAATGAAAGATACTGAGATTTGGATACCACCCCCTTTTTTTAAAAAAAAAAGTGAAAAAGTAATAATATGGGGTAAATCTTTAAGCTAGGGTATGACTAGAGCCCACCAATGACCTTCTGAACTGGAGAAGTATGTGGTTAATATGCCACTAAAACCTCTTCTGATTTCACTGAAATGTTTTTTTGTTTTGTTTTTTAAGGCCAGAACCAGAGCTGAGCATCTATAAATCCAGATCTGAGCATCTAAAAGTGCTGAGCATCTATAAATCCCATTGAAGTCATGCCTCTGAGAACTATGCCCTACGTGGCACATCTAGTGTTTGTACACTGTAACGTATTTTTGTTCTTTAGATTCCTAATTCTTTTCCTATAAATACATTCACAGCTGCAAACACTATTGCTGCATTTGAATCTGTTTCTCACAGCAGTCACTGAACATACAGAAATTTTCTCTAAATTTTTATGCTCTCTAGTGTCAATTCTTGCCAACTTATTTTAGATTTTATTCTCGCCTCAAATTTACTTCCTCTTTAACCTGAAGAATTCTGTACACACCTCTCTTCCAGTTCTTCCTTATGCTTCTTGCACTATAACATCCAAAACTGTGCACAAGACTTCTAGTTATAGTTTCACAGAGAAGGAAGCCAGCAGGTGCTGCTAGATACCCATGTAATGTCTGTCACTATTATAAAGGGAGGAGTTTGGATAATGTAACTGTTGACTTGGATTTTTTTTTACATTATGTTTTCAGCTTGAGTCAATATGACACAGATGCATAAACCCACACCAGTATGTTTCTTCTGCAAGTTCAGATTTGGGGAAACCTGTGGGCAAATATTGTATGCTTTGTTTTAAAAAAATGACTACCAGGCTTAGCAGCCAAGAATACACTCAAAAAGAATGGAAAAGGATGGTTAAGCCGTTAAATATGTTATTGAGATCTCTGAGAAAACCAAACTAAGTTTCATTCTGAAATAGATTTGGGCTGGGTGGGTTCTGTTTTCAGAAGTTTTTCATTTCTCAGCTCCTTCTCTCATCCTTTTTCACATCCAATCTCAGTCTCTCTCTTGCTGCTCCCATTTTGCAGCATTCTGTTGTAGCATTTCTTCTGTCATTATGTTTTCCTGTCTCCCAGATGATTTTTATTTCAGTCTTGTCCCAACTCTCTCTGGAATCCACCTCCCACTCATCTACCCCCTGTCTCTCAGACACCCCTATACAGAGAGTGAAGAGGTGCTCACAGGTTTATTCTGCTGTTCTCTTCCACTTTAATTCTCTCTCCTCTCTGACATAGACTTCAGTTCACCATACCATGTTTCACTTGGGATGAGCGATGCTGAGTTACACCAGCTGAGGATCTGGTTTAGATGTGATTTAGACCATATGTATAAGATTTCCCTTGAAATCTGTGCCAGATCATTTTACTTGTGCTTAACTTCAGACTTTACAGGCATTTTTTCCTCAAATTTTGCCCTGTACTACTCTGCATCACTTCCCTTCAGAAATCTTTAGATACACCTTGTTGTAAAGGAGAGCAGCCCCCGTTTGACATAGTAACGCTGTAAACATTTTTGAGGACATTTAAATCTTGCACTCACACAGACAGCTAAAAGCAAATCATACTGTACCTCATTTGGAAAGAGTTAATCCTGCCTACTTGCATTAGTATAGTGGAAACCAAACACTATGGTTTCTGAGAGCCTGAAGAAGACCATACATAGCAGCAAGTATAAAAACTCTTGGGTTTAAAAAAGTTTAAGTTTCTGGTCAGCAAAGTAGCTGTACAAAACTACAGTAGTCCTTCAGGTTTTCTTTCTTCATTTCAGCCTAAATTTTCAAAATAGCCAGTGATTTTTGGATGGCTTGATTTTGGATACCAAATGTGAGACATCTTTAAGGGACCTGATTTTCAGAAAGTGCTAAGCACCTCCCTTCTGAAAATCAGGTTAAGCTGGGGTCACAAAAGTGAGACACCTCAATTCACTCCACGTCTGAAAATGTGCATTGTGACTTCCAGTGACAATTGAGCCTACTGGTGAACCATTCACTACTTTGAGCTAAGAGTTGCAAACCATAAAGAGGCTGGTTTCCCAGACTTTGAAAGCGTATGAACAGTTCCCTGTATCTCTAGTTGCATTCAGTGCTCAAAAAAATAAAGTAGCTTCAAGGAATATGAGGAACATTTGCAGATTTTCTGTTAGACGTAACTGTCTTGATCAAACTTTTGTTGTATGCAGTGTTGTTGTAAACATGTCAGTCCGAGGATATTAGGGAGACAAGTGAGGGTAAGGTAATACCATTTATTCAATCAGCTGTAGTTGGTGAGAGAGACAAGCTTTTGAGCTTACACAGAACTCAGAGCTTTGTGTAAGCTCAAAAGCTTTTCTCTCTCCCCAAAAGAAGTTGATCCAATAAAAATATTACCTCATCCACCTTGATCAAACTTCATTTGAACTCCAGTTGATTCACAATGGGGCTGCAGGTACATAATGGAAAAATGATGATCTGAACATAATTCACCTTGTTCTACAATTGATGCAGTAGTGGCTATTTAAGAGTACGTAAGTTAAAAAGTTGCTTTGTCATAAAATGTCTCATGGTTTTGATTCAACATATTTGACTGATTGCTTGTCTTCCTGCATTATATTTCCAGCTGTATTTGAGATCTGTAATAGCAAAACTTTGGGTTGTGCCAAGGTTTCAAATAAGTTTATAATTTAATGCATTATGGGACTTTTTATGGGACTCTCTTTTAATAGAATAACATGATACCACTCCCAGTCCTGCTTTTATTTATTTATTTATTTATTTATTTTTAATCTAGGCTGCAATCGTCTCTAGATTTCTCTCATGGACTCTTACGTTACATCGATGTATTATTTACTGGTTTGATTTTCTTTGAAAAATATGTGGAGAATCTTTGTGCAGTCAGAACAAAACAGAAAAAAAGCATTTTGTAAAATGATAAAAAATTAAATATGATTTGTATAAACTGATATAATTTTAAAGGAGAATAGTCAAACATAGCCCAGTTTGGCTTGTTAAATCAATTGTCTACACAGTGTCACTTATGACAAATGAAAGCTGGGACCATTTTTCAGGAGACATGCTAAGGCTCAATTTGTAGTGCTCTTTCCTGACTGAATCAGCCTGTCTGACTTCAGAAGCAGCTGTTGACTTTGTGGGATATGGGGATGGTTCATGATGGATTAGAGCAGCAGTTCCACAACTCGCAGGCCACATGTGGCCCCATTAGCACACAGCTGCAGTCCAGCTCAGCTCTGGGCTAAAGGCCAGCTGGTGTGACAGGGTCCGCCAGGTTCCCGGCTACCAGGCATGGAGGGGTCTGGGTTGCTCCGCCACCAAGCACGATAGGGTCAGGGTTGGGGCTGTCAGCCCACCCCACGTGGTGGGAGTCTGGGGTCGGGGCTGCTAGCTGGTCATGCAGAGTCCAGGGTCAATGGCAGCCACATGGCGGGGGTTCAGAGTGGGCAGCCAGCCAGCTCTGCATGGCAGGGATCCAGGATCGGGGTCAAGGTCTGGGCTGCCGCTGCCCTGCCACCTGGCCCTTGCAGCCCAGGTAAAACATTGTGGGCCGCCTACGCAGTCCACAATGTGTAATAAATTGAGAACCACTGGGTTAGAGTAATCCATTTTGTGAAGGATACTAGGCTATATCACAGTAAATACAACCCTCCTCACCCCCCTGGTCTGTCATCTGAACCAGCAAACATCCTCAGGAGATAAAGGGTCCTTTTACTTTCATCTTACGCTGCATGGGTAAGGTGAGAGAGAGAGATTAAATGTAGATATTTGAGGCATCTACTGCCAAAATAAGGAAGATCAAAGTAGTACTTGTTTGTCTAAGAATAAGTCTGTCTTTAGTATATGAATGTCGCAGTATTTCTGATATTGTTAGTTCAAGTGCTGAGAAGACTTGGCTCTCACTAATATTTTCCAAAATGATTACTAGCAATCAAGTACTTACAATTTATTTTCTGTCAAGTTTCAAGCAAATCCATCATGAAGCGCAGAGGAATGTCTATTTGTTTCTAAATAATGTAAACAAGATATACAGAGACAAGTGGAGTTCTTCAAAAAGATATAATGCACAAAAATGCAGGTGAAGTCTTTGAATACTCAAGTAAAACTGACTTGAAATAAGGGAAATGAATGTCTGAAGAGAACTATGCAAGAGGAGTTTAGCAAACACATGGGAAATCTCTATTTGCCTGCAAGATCATACAAAATGTATCAAACGGCAACTTTTATTCCCTAAGAGACAGACACAATTTGTAATAATTACTGGATAAGAATCCCCAACTCTTATCTGATTATTCTGGGAGACATAAAATGTACAGTATTTTCCTTTGGTTTATTGGACTAAATTTGATTAGATTCAGTTTGCTAAACACTGCTAAAGTTCACAGCCGCATTAATTGGGAAGGGAACCTCTACTTTAAAACATTTTAAAGTGGCGAGTGAGACTGAAAAGCTTTTTAATTTTAATTTCCTCTTGTAGAAGGCTTCTTGCCAATTCTTGCTCAGTCAGTGGATAATTTATTTCAAACTCTTCTACGCTCCATAAAAGGTATATTTCCAAGGGCATTCATTCCCAGCCCTTTCTCTAGCTAGTTTTAATTATTCACCTTTTCTATGAAACTCAAAGAAGTGATAGACTAAAAATGCCCCCCGGTACTCAAATGTATTCAAAGATCTATATACTTCCTTTTGTGATGCATAAGAGATCAAAATCATTCCAGTAGAATTGCAGTAACATATCCCCACACGGTGTAGCCACTTAATTGATCTTTATGATTTAATTGCACAAATGTAACTCAGTGAGAACAGTAGGGGCAGTGGGCAGAGAGGAAGAATTGAGGCACAGCCCCTCAGTGCTATGTTATCCATTTAGCATGATGGGACTTAGGATGCATTAGGCAGCATAACTTACTGCTGCTTTCATCACCAGTATCTCCACCTTTGTGGCTTCTACACACAGCTGAGAAGGTATGTGGAGGTGGCTGGTGTGCTAGGTTGGTGCTAGTTATGTTGTCAGTGTCGTGGACCCTGTAGAGGTGCTGAGACAAAGTCTAGTCAAACACCTCCTCTCAGGCACTCACCAGACTGCTGTGAGGGGATGGGAAACACAATTTCTGTGTACTTTAAGCCTCCACAGTCTGAACAGAGTCCAGGCACACTCTTGGGTTGCAGCTACTCTATCAAACATTCTCTTCTGAGCCCTGAGCCCTCCCAGTCCAACTGCCTACCCCAGTACCAGTGCTGCCCCATCCCCCATAGCTTAAACATACCCTCTCCTAGAACTCCAGTCGTGTGTGCTCTAGGATCACAGGTTAACTCTTCAAGGACATCTGATTGCAACACAACACACAGACTTTGCACAAGATTGTAAACCACCATTGGATTAATCACATGAGGAACACACACATCTAGACAAAAATAATCATCCCTGTCTCAATTTCATCACCACTTCAGAGCATTTTTGGGTTGGGAGCAGAGTCCTCTGAAGCATCCAGAGTCCTTCTCCTGCAGCACATGGCTTGTCTTCTCCATCACAGAGCCTCTATGTCTCTCCCCAGGTCAGCCTACATTGACCTTAGTTGGTCCTGCAGCTAATCTGCCTGCTACGTTTGATCATCTCTTCCCTTGTTTGGCTCAAAACTTCCTGTGTTGCTCTGTAAACCTTCCCTCTACTTTGTGGTTTTTAAAGGCTAGTATCAATACCTTGGTATCTTCATCCTGTGTTTGGGAATTTTCCACTCTCTTCACTTTCCCCTCCTACCGTCCTCATACCTTCTGGAGATACTCCTTTGAATAAAGGTGGAGAAGTTAGAGAAAGATTTGCAGAACCTCAGCCAAGTCCTGGTAATTCAGTTGTTTCCATCTTCATAGGTGTCCATTGAATTCTAATGATTCCCCCATTGTACCTGGTATAGGAAGGACAGGACTCAGCCCTTGTCTGCAAGGATGAAATCCACATAATGGTATTCAAAAGTACAGCAATTTTATTAGAACAACTTCACAGGATAAACCAGTGTTCAGATAGATTCCCCAAATCATCAGTATAGATCAATCAGTGGCAACATAATACAGGTCATGCTGTTAGTGTTGGAGAGAGGCAGTAGGGCTTTTCATAGAATCATAGAAGATTAAGGTTGGAAGAGACCTCAGGAGGTCATCTAGTCCAACCCACTGCTCAAAGCAGGACCAACCCCAACTAAATCATCCCAGCCAGGGCTTTGTCAAGCTGGGCCTTAAAAACCTCTGAGGATGGAGATTCCGCCACCTCCCTAGATAACCTGTTCCAGTGCTTCACCATCCTCCTAGTGAAATAATTTTTCTTCATATCCAACCTAAATCTCCCCCACTGCAACTTGAGACTATTGCTCCTTGTTCTGTCATCTGCCACCACTTTGAACAGCCTAGCTCCATCCTTTTTGGAACCACCCTCCCCTTTAGGTAGTTGAAGGCTGCTGTCAAATTCCCCTTCACTCTTCTCTTCTGCAGACTAAATAAGCCCAGTTCCCCCAGCCTCTCCTCGAAAGTCATGTGCCCCAGGCCCCTAATAATTTCCATTGCTCTCCACTGGACTCTCTCCAGTTTGTCCACATGCTTTCTGTAGAGGGAGGCCCAAAAATAGACAATACTCCAGATATGGCCTCACCAGTGCCAAATAGAGAGGAATAATCACTTCCCTTGATTTGCTGGCAATGCTCCTACTAATGCAGCCCAATGTGCCATTAGCCTTCTTGGCAACAAGGACACACTGTTGACTCATATCCAGCTTTTGGAATGCTGATAGATAAGGGAATGCTATTTAGCTAGTTTAAAGGATTCTCGTCTCAGGCTGCACACCACTGCCACTAGCTACATATACCAGCAGGCAAATGATAGAGCAGATGCGAGTCACTTAAAAGATGTGCATCTTCTTGGTTAACTTTTGGTGTGGGAAGGGGAGGAAATACCTTGCAACTAGTAAACTCTTATTTTTCGATGCGTAAATCTTTCTGTTAATTATCCCCCAGACTTTGAGGCGAGATTTCATACAAAAGTAACAAGGCTGATGAAATTAGCTTCATGAGTCAACCTGAAGCACTGTCAGACGTAATTTCCACATTAAATTAGATACAAAATTGTAGTATGTTGGGCTGCCTAAAGTATGAATTAAAATGACAGCCAATGCACTGTCTAATTTCATATCTGCCCATAAGGTCTCAACAGGTTATGACACTGTGACATTTTCAGGGTTAACTGATCCCTCCTCCCTGGATCTTCCTCCAGGGCACCCTCTTAAGATTTCCAGCATTACTTCTCTCAGGCAGAGACCCGTGTTTCTTTCCCCAGACTAGGAGTTTAAGCTTGCAGTGCTACACCAAACTGGGTACGTCTAATCAGAAATTAAACACCTGCAGGTGGCCTGTGTCATCCAACTCGGGCTGGGGCTGCAGGGCTATAAAATTGCTGTGTAGATGTTCGGGCTTGGGCTGCATAACCAGAATTGTGGAATCTGCATTAACCACTCCCAGGGTTTCCCCAAAAGTTCATGTCTGTCTGGCACATCTCAATATAGTCTTTTGAACTCATTACGCTTCCCATGACTCACATCTGTCACTGGCACCATAGAGCATTTCTTCCAGAAATAATGGTTTGGAAATAACTGGTGGGAAATTGACAGTTCTATGGCAAAAATGTAGGATGATACACTAATGGAAAGTAGGGTTTATTGCAAGATTTGTTGTCTGAGTTTGGCAAGTAACAGTTTCCAGGAAGTGAGATGATCAAGTTTTTGTTTAGCATTTGATGTGCACGTTTTTAAAAGCTCAGTGGATACCTGATAAAAAAAAAATCTCTTTGTACCTCTCTGCATTGCAGCATGTCTCATTAGGTCCTGCATTCAGCTTCTTTCATTTTACTACATTATAATAAAAACAACAAAATAAACTGTGCTCATTGTTTCCATTATAACAAAGTTTTATGGACCTTAGTGCAAGATACACATAATAAATATATCAAGCCAATCAGATGCTTTTGAACATCTCTTAGAGATTACCAGTAAACTCTTTTCATTTTCTTACCCCCTTACATTAGGGACTATTCAAATTTCTGAAAGCCATACTAACAGGATCCTGATTGCTCCTTGACTGACAGTTTTGATAGCAATTTTGATGCTGATGACAAATATATCATGATTTGCAACATGTAGTTAGCAATTAGTCTGGAGCTCTTTTTAACTGAGTCAAAATCTTTTGGAAGAGAATGCTGTAGAAAAACCAGTGTTTCCACCTGGGAAAGTTCTGGACCACAGGATGAGTAAATCTTTGGACCTTCAGACCCCATCTCTTTGCTCAGGCTACCTAGATTTTGGGTCCAGGGCTGGTACAGGATGCAAACCCTCCTTTCCTGCCACCGTGCACAAGTAGATGGTCTAAGGGCTTGAGAGTGGGTGGAGCACCTACTCACTCATCAGAGTAGCTGGCTAGCCATGAGGTGGGGGAGTAAACTGTATCCTTTCAATAGCTGCAGTAACTTATTTCCCACATTGCTTCCGGAGCAAGAGGAGAACAGGAGGGAAGGAACTGGGACTGAGTCAAAAATCATTCCTAGGGCTGCCTCAGTGTGGAGCTGTTATGCAGGGTTGAGCCAATAAGTTCAAGGAAACCCTAAACACCTACTGATAAGCAGGGGTCCTAGAAATCCTGAACAACACAGAATGTTTTTACAGAGAATCTTTAGTTTTTACATTTTGTGAAAAAAATGTATTAGGTGGACATCTGATTATCCAATCTAATTTGGGTCCATGACCAGATCAGATAATCAGGAGAATGGGTGGGGTTCTCCCTATCAGCCCTGGTTGGTGGGACTCCAACTGTCAACTGAAAACTTGTAAATATATCAATAAAAAATGTGTTCTATATATATATCATGGCTAGGGAAACTAAAGTTTAGCATTTCATTTTAATTGCGGAAAAACATAGATTTCTATGGGTTTTTTTTAATTGGAGTTTCTTTTTTTATCACAGAAAACTAGGATCTCTACTGGTAAGGAAGCCAATTCTGCACTTCCTAATTCAGCAAAATTCCTAGGCCTGTGTGACCAGGGTCCCAGTGGGGACCAGCTGAGGTCACTCAGTTAGGGTGAACTGCAAAGAATGGGGCAGACAAACCCCAAAGCTTCTTAATTACCTCATTGGTTATTCAGGAGTCAATAACACAGTTCCCTTAAAGTACCCAGTTTCAGGCCTCCATCCAGGTACTCATGTCAAATATGATGAAGATTCCTGTAAATCTTATTTCATCATATAAAAGAAAAGATTCTACCAATCCCAAACAATTAGACACATTACCTCCCAGGTTAATGAATATTCTAGATCTTACTCAAATACACGCATACAGCCAATTCTTATTAACTAAGCTAAAATTTAATTAAAAAACAAAAGAAAGTGCATGGTTAAAAGACCAGTGTATATACAGACATGAATTGAATTCTTGAGGTTCAGATACATAGAGATGGTGAGCTTTGTAGTTGCAAAGAGTTCTTTCAGAAATAGTTCATAGGTTATAGTCCAATGTCCAATGACATATACAGGACAGACCAGACAGCACTGGGATCCCAATCTGGCGGGTTAAGCTTCGCCTGATGAAGCATCAAGCAGATCTGAGATAAAAAGGATCAGGTACAAGGATCTTTTATACAATTTCAGGTCTTCTTTGACAAGTTGGAGTCCCTCAGGGAACAATAGTCCCTTATTTCCTAAGCATTGTCGTTAATTATTCACGCAGATTAACATAAGGCAATTTATCCATCAGGCAATCTATCACCAGTACTTAGCTATACGAATTAACGTAAGACAATCACCTGTTCCTCCACTATTCACTATACATTTCAAAGAGAGATGAATATAGAGATATCCCATGTTTACAATTCATTTAAATGCTAGGATGTTCTTTTGATCTCTGAATGATCAGAATACAGCATAGACAGGGACTGTTGATTATATTGCTGATTCTAATCATATGTAAATATACAAAAACACAAAGCTTACCTCCCCATATGTCTTTAAGGCTTGAATTTAAGTAGTTTACTTCTAGCCATGCATCACAGCCCATCAATAGGGGCTATTTCTGAGTAATGCATAGGGTATTGGGCCCAAAATATGGAGTAAGATTAGCTCTGGTGTCATGTAATTCTGTGACTGAGCCTTGACATCTATTTTCTCCCTTTTTGCAATGTCCTTCTTAGAACTCTGAAGCTGTATTTGCTGTAACTGAGAGAACACCAGTGGTTTCGAGTTCATGCTGGATGCCAAGGACAAACCTCTAATCACCTTGATTCCTGCTTTTCTATCTCTAAAGGAACTCAGAGAAGAGAAGTCTTTGTAAACTCCACTTTTGTTCAGCAGTGTTCCCTGGCTCAGGGTCTTATATGAAATAGTATTAAAGCCTATTTATAGACACAGCTGGACATTCTCAGTTCCATCCCATTAACACTATTAGATATTGGAACAAATCAGTTATTTTAAAATCATGCAGGAATATTCACTGTGTTCAGATCTCATCCTCTAAAAGAATCCAGATCCTGAGGATCACTAATATTTCTGTGGAGTTGTCTATTTTTGAGCCACATAGCTATAGATGTCAGGATTTGCCATGCATTTCATTGGCATGCTTCAAGAGGAGAGAAAAAGAGAGCTTTTTTCCATAGCCATAACCCCATTGTTTCAAGTATTATGCTGTAATTTTCCAACTGCACTTTCGAAATGGTCAATCATTACTTCAGATGACAATAATATTGATTTTTACTAGGTGTATGGACAAGGTCAATGTTGTTTTAGGTTATAAAGCATCTAGGGGTAAACATGAAACCAGTCTAGCAAAAACTATTAACTCACAGATGGATTACAGCAATGACATTTTGAAAAAATGCCTCCCTGAGTTTGTCTAGTAAAATGTGAGCTGAGCGTATTTTGGTGATGAAGAACTGAAGCCATAAAATGGTGTTACCGCTAAAGTAAAGAAAAATAGCCATTTTACAGAAATGTCACCAAAAGAAAAAGTATGAGATGTATTCAGTCATGCAAAAAAAAAAAAAAAAAAAAACCAGCAAGTTTATGTTAAATTCTGTGAAATATTTTCCATTTTACAATTATTATGTTGCCAAAAGGCCCCAGTCAAATTCTGAGTCCCATTTTGGGAGGTGCTGTACACACTTACAGAAAGAGACAGCTTCTGGCCCAAAAAGGCTACAATAAAACCCCCTAGCACAGCAACATATTGCATGAGAAGACTGCTGAGTCCATGTGTAGTGCTACGGAAGTCAAAGATGTTCTGTGCTTAGACGGCAGTCTACCTCTGCACTACACACTGCAGTTCTGGGTGTCTATGACAAGATGCAACAAGTGGTTGTGACAAACAGGAAATGGAAGGGAGCAGGGAAGACAAGCTAACAGTAATAGGATCCGATAGTTAAAGGGGCTGACAATGGCTGAGATTTTAAAGCAGTGCACACCTTCCATTAAAGTTCACAAGAGTGTCTATTTCCCCTACACTGCTTTGAATATTTTTGTGCACAACTTCATCATTCTGAATCATTTGAAAAAAACCTAAGACTAAATAAAATATTGACTGATGCTGACTGCCCCTGAAACTGGACAACTTATAGGCATCACACAAGGAGTGAGTCTTGAAAAAGAATTTGAAGGAAGAGAAGATAATGACCTTATGGCAGTGGCAGGCAACCTGCGGCCCGTGAGCCGCACACAACCCATCAGAATAATCTACCGGTGGGCTGTGAGACAATTTGTTTACATTAACCGTCTGCAGGCATGGTTGCCCACAGTGCTCAGTGGCCACAGTTCGCCATTCCCAGACAGTGGATTACGCTGATGGGCCCTGTGCATCCCATGGGCCACAGGTTTCCCACCACTGTGTTATGCTGTAGGTCAGGGAGGGCATTCTATATGGAGAGACCCGTGTGGACCTAGCCTGTATTTGCAGACTAGCAAAGCCTTCAGCCATGAACACCCTCTAATGTGGAAGCCCCACAAAAGCTGAGATTTTGCTCTGCATTCATTAAAAAATATTCCCTAGCCCTTTTCCTGGGAAGATAGCCCTGGTTTACCCCAGTTTAAATTTTCAATCTGTAGGGCTGGGAATTCCTTTCTTTCTTTTCCTAAAGATGAGAAGTTATATGTACAGCTGTTCCATCCCAGCTACCCAGGACTGGCCTTTGGATCCAGAAGAACCATGGCTATAAATTCCTTAACACTTGGGAAGACCCCTCGTTCACAGCTTAAATGGCCTTTAGAGGCAGTGCTGCCCAGGCTACTGCTGAAGTTACTAAGAGCAAAACAAGCTGCCTACCTGAGTCAGTGCCTCTGCTGAACAATGCATCTTGTGCAGTCACAGCTGTTTAAAGCAGAGGTAAAAGGCTACCATTTGGATCTGGTAGCTATGATTCTAACTTGTTAAGGCCTTGCAATCACCTTGTACATATGTAGGGCCCTACCAAATTCATGGTCCATTTTGGTCAATGTCATGGTCATAGGATTTTAAAAATCGTAAATTTCATGATTTTAGTTATTTAAATCTGAAATGTCATGGTGTTGTAATTGTAGGGGTCCTGATCTCTGCCAAGGAGTTGCGTAGGGGGGTTGCAATTTTATTGTAGTGTTTTTATTGTAGTGTACTGTTTATTGCAGTGCTGCTACCCTTACTTCTGTGCAATTGCTGGTGGCAGCGCTGCCCTCAGAGCTGGACCGCTGGAGAGTGGTGGCTGCTGGCTGGGAGCCCAGCTCTGAAGGCAGAGCCGTCGCCAGCAGCAGCCCAGAAGTAAAGGTGGCAATACTGCGCCCCCCCCCGCCTTAAATAAACTTGTGACCCCCCTGCAACTCCCTTTTGGGTCAGGACCCGCAATTTGAGAAACACTGGTCTCCATGAAATCTGTATAGTATAGGGTAAAAACACACAAGACACCATATTTCACAGGAGGCTGAGGGTGGGGAGAACACCCAGATTTCACAGTCTGTGATGCGTTTTTCATGGCCATGAATTTGGTAGGGCCCTAAACATATGTAAGTGACAATACAAGGTGCAAGGCAATGGAGAAACAGGCCCAGAATGAGCAGTAAAATCTAATGGGTTAAAATTCACATTTAACCTCACTACAGTCAATGGGGATTGAGTGTATCAGCAGCAAATGAAAGGGGGATTTGGTGTAATAGATGTGATGTACGTAGAAATGCAGGCACACAAAAGGAGAAGAGGACACGGGCAGCTAAAAGCATTTCAAGCATAGTATAAATTGTAACGTGATAACTAGCATAATTTTAGCAGATCTATTAATGAAAGAGAGATTACACTGAATGAATAAATGCCAGAGGCTTCTGAAAATAATTTTCTTTTGTAGATTCATGTGCTTGTATACATTTCAACTATTTTGTCAGATATCCATTTTAAAAAGAGTTGGGCAAATTCAGGGAATGAGTTGAATACTCACTCCATGGGTGGCAGCTGTGTATGGTATACCCCAAGCTGTATTTATAAATTTTATATTTTCTCAGATTTCTTCCTTTTTCTGTTATTTAAGTGACTTTTTCAGTACTATACTTCTATCTTCTACTTACGCAATCCCGTAGACTTACTGTGATTAATTATTTTTTAAAATCACAACTGAATTTTGTATTGTAACATAATGCAAGGAAATTTTCTGTTGCTTAGGGTTTAGCAATATGTTGTTATATCATGGTGGCTAAGAGTAAATGACTCTGTCACAGGAGATTTGAAGATGAAAGGTTCCCATGGTGATTTTCATTGGAATCACATGTCATTCTTAGTCTCAAATAAAAGATATTAGACAATTGCCAAAGAAGATCCAGTAAACTATTTTTCAAATGAAAAGGATTTTGTAAAGAAAAGAACATGCAAGAGAGTAATTCTAATGTTTCGAATTCATCGGTAATAAGCTAGAACCATATATTCAGGAGGATAAAGCAGCCTGCAGTTAGCAAATTAGATATGAGTTTAGATCATCATATGTCTGCAATGGACTACATATTGCCCAAGTATCATGTGTCAGAGCAGAGTCTAGTTTCTCTTTCTATGACTCTACTGCCACAACACCAGGTGAAATCCCGTCTCCAGAGTTCTTCCATTGACTTCAATGGAGCCAAGATTTCACCAATAACTTGGGCCTGATCCTTCATATAAACAGGCATGGCTTCACTAATGTTAATAGATTCCAAGGCCAGAAGGGACCATTGTGATCTCCTAGTCTGACCTCCTGTGTAACACAGGCCAGAAAATTTACTAAAAATTATTCTTTTTGAACTAATATACATTTGGATTTAAAAATTCCCTGTGGTGGAGAATCCATCTGATTCTTGGTAAATTGTTCCGGTGATTAACTTCACTGTTAAAAAATTATACCTTAATTCCAGTCTGAATTTACCTAGCTTCAGTTTCCAACAATTCAACTGTGTTATACTTTTGTCTACTAGAGTGAAGAGCCAGTTATCCAATTTTTGTTCCCATGTATAAACACATGGAGCTTCTTGAGCCTATCAGTATAAGGCATTTTCCCCCTAATGATTTGTGAACTCTTCTCTGAACCTTCTCCAATTTATCAACATTTTTCTTGAATTGTTATTCATCAGACGTGGACAGAGTATTTCAGCAACAATCACGCCAGTGCTAAATATAGCAGGAAAATAACTCTACTCCTACTGGAGAGCCCTCTCTTTATGCATCCTAGGATTGCATTAGTCCATTTTGCCACATCACTGCCCTAGGAGCTCATGTTCAGCTGATTATCTACCGCAACCCACAAAATCTTTTTCAGTCACTTTTTCCCAGGACAGTGTCCCCCATCTTATAAGTGTGGCCCACGTAGGTGTATACATTTATATTTAGCTGTATTCAAATGCATATTGTTTGCTTGTACCAAGTTTTCCAAGTTCTCCAGATTGCTCTGTATCACTGACCTGTCCCCTTTGTTATGTATCACTCTCCCAATCTTTGTCATCTGCAAACTTCATCAGTGATGGTTTTATATTCTCTTCCGGGTCACTTATAAAAATGTTACATAGCGTAGGGCCAAAAGTCAATGGGGCTGTGTTAATTGACACCGCTGGAGAATCTAGCCTGTTGTGTTCAATCTCAGGCACTACTTTAGCAGAAAGATTGACAAACAGTTGAGGTTTCAGGCAACAGCAACAAAAGGGGTCAGGAGGGAATGATTAGAGGTAAATGAAGTGCTAAGTGTGCATCTTGTCTAAGGGACAATGGAGGGATGAGTATATGAGATGTATTAACACAAAGGGGACAGGAATGATCTTGTGTAGTACACAGGGTTTGTTTAGAGTAAAGAGTTCAAATTAAGACATAATGTAGCCTGAATATTGGGAAAACAGCCTGTCAAATCTATAAGCCTATGGAATAGTCTCCTCAGGCAACAGATGGAAACCCAGTCACCTAGAGCTTTTTAAAATGAGTCTGGAGAAACAGAAAATGTACTTTAGGGAATGGTCCTGAAGCTGCAGGAGAATTGGATGTTCTCCTTTCCATCTCTAAAGTCTCCATGTGAAATCCTAGTTTTACTGCAGTCCCACCGATTACAATGATAGGATAGGATTTTACCCTATATTCTAGGACTGGAAGAGCTTAGTCTGCACAGTAGTCTTTTAGCTTAAATTTCCTGAGAGAAACCTGGGAGGAGCAGGAGACCCCGGTCAGAGGCTCAGTACAGTATATCCATCAGCTTTGGGAACTGGGCACCCTGGCACTGGGGAAGCAGAGGATGCTGCGGATCTGGTTGAATCTGAGGAAGGGGTAGGAAGTGACCCAGGGAGTCCTTAAATGAGAACAGTGTGAAGACCATTCAGGCTGGTGTATTTCAGGAGGATTCCCACTAGACCTCTGGTGAGGAGAACTCACCACTAAGAGGGCCCTGGGTCAGGACCTGGGGTAGGGGGAGGGACCAGGTCCCCCTTCCTCAGTGACCCACCTTTGAAAGGGACTGGCCTCACGCAGTGAGTTGGTTGGATTCGGCTGGTAGGCCACATTGCCCCCTCCAGAGGAGGGGAATTAGATGGACTCTGGCCATTGGGCTGTGCTGCCCCAGGGATGCATTGTATGGACTTTGGTCGCTAGGCCGCATTACCCCACTAGGGAAGGGGAACTAGGTCAGTGTTTCTCAAACTGGGGTCACTGCTTGTGTCGGGAAAGCCCCTGGCGGGTCAAGTTGGTTTATTGATCTGCCCTGTCTGCAGGTCCGGCTGATTGCAGCTCCACCTGGCCGTGGTTCACTGCTCCAGGCCAATGGGAGCTGCTGGAAGTGGCGCGGGCCAAGGGATGTACTGGCTGCTGCTTCCAGCAGCCTCCATTGGCCTGCAGTGGTGAACTGTGGCCAGTGAGAGGTGTGATTGGCCAGACCTGTGGATGGGGCAGGTAAACAAACCAGCCCGGCCCACCGGGGCTTTCCCTACACAAGCGGTGACCCCAGTTTGAGAAACACTGAACTAGGTGAACTCTGGCCATTGTGACGCACTGCCCTAGGGGCCAGTTGTATGGACTTTGGCCTCTCGGCTGCATTATCCCACTAGGGAAGGGGAAGTAGATGGACTCTGACCCTTGAGCCACACTGTGCTAACTACAGAGGGGTTTAGAACACAGACTTGGGCGCAGAGAGGCCGTGTTACCTCCTGCCCCCTTGACTTAAGGGGCCATCATGGTACAAGCCCCGCCACACATCCCTTCTTTCTGCATGCTGGGGATGGACTCCCACAAGACAGGGCTCTTCCTAATTCAGTCATCCCTCTCCTGACATCTGGCTTTCAGGACAAACTCCCAAACCATGGCTTCCTCTTAGCTGGCACTGCTATATGTCAGATGTTGTGAAGAAGATTGCTTCGTGTTGCAAAATAGTTCAGGTTCAGGTTTGGTGAATTTTGTGTTAACCTGAACAAGAATTTGAATCTATTCTACTTCACCCACCCAGAGAGAATAGAACATGCATAAAAATAGTACAGCAGAATGCATACTTCAAATGTATGTTGTTTCTGGAGAACCCTGTTCCCCCAGGAGCAACACAAAGATTGTCTTGTTTGATTTGTCCCAGTAGTGACAGTCTGTGAGAGGGAAGTGGCAAGCTGTTTTCACTGAGGTGCTCTGAGGCATTCTGCCGGTACAGGTCAGAAACAGGCAGTATAACACTCCTGACACCTACTTCTGAAAGGAGCACTGTCGTGCATATCTGACCCTCAGTTAATACCTCCACATGATAGCACATGCTATCGGGCCAGAATCTGGCCACTCCAACACATCTGGCCATCATTTGGCTGTGAAGCACTGATAAGTCTGCTAGGCAGCCTTTCTGGCACTCAAGGAGCGCTACTATCAGCACTGAGACTAGATTCTTCAAAGGCTGTAATGAAGAGCTCCTTCCTGCATACACCACCTGAATAGGCCACCCAGAATCTAGACAATAGTCAGTAAAATGCTTTGGGACAAAAAGTGCTGTGTCAATATATATAATTTTGATGTTATACATTATAATAATAATAATAATAATAATAATAATAATAATAATAATAATAATATACCATGAGTCAAACTTGTTAGGTTAAGACACATTTGATTCCCACCCTAAATACTAAAAACAAACAAAAAAAAAACAACCCTACACCCACACTCAAAAAACTCCAGTCCATTTAGAAAAAGCACATGGAAAGTACTGAATATTAGCAATTCACTAAGCTCTAGAATGAGAAAAAACAAACAAAAAAAAACAACCCTACACCCACAACTCAAAAAAACTCCAGTCCATTTAGAAAAAGCACATGGAAAGTACTGAATATTAGCAATTCACTAAGCTCTAGAATGAATTCAAAGGTGAAATAAAGTTAGGCTGTTCAGTGACACAACCTGTAAAAGCAGAGCCATGATTGTCATTATCATTATGATTAGTCTTATTCTTACTAGAAAACTTAACAAATTTTGCCTACAGGTGATTCTATTATTGACAGAGCAGGGAAATCCCCTGTCCCTTTCACCAAATCTAATATTCTGGTGAATGTATACCTCAAAGCATTGTATGACAGTAGTGATAGCACAGTTCCTGTCATTTCCCAAATGCTGGATAAACATATGGCATCACTGATATCAACCAAATAATTCCTGTAAAAGATTTATTCCTAACAGACCCGTGAAGTGTGCTGAGTCCTGAGCACTGCGGTAAGCTGAGTTTCTTAGCAACATAACGATTGCCTGTGGCAAAATGTAACAGACTTGACAATGACAATGCAAGTGGAATGCAAAGTCTCGCTATGGAAGAAAGAATAATAGGAATGAAATTTTTACATTTAAAATACAATAGGTGTAGTCTCAAAACAGGCCAGCTACAGGATTCCTAAAGCTTTCCACATATATAGATTATACATTATCAGGAAAGCCATTTCTTTTATTAAAGTGCACTGTATGTGACTGAAAAATGAAGGGAGAAATGTTCCTCAATTTACATTTCCCCACTTTGAAACACTGATTACAAAGTTGGCCCAGGAGCTGCAAACCCCAATGGGAGGAGGGGTTACATTACAATCTAAAGACTAGTTTGTGCCCGATAAGCACACTTCTACCCTCGGGAAGTGCCAACAGTGCCAGTAGAGCATGACATTTCAAACCAAACAAAGCTTATTTGCTATTTTGAGAATAGTATTAATGGCATCAAGATGTCACCTCCTGGATATCTTGCCATCGACCCAAGCGTAATATGGCCTAACTAAACTCCTTTCCTTCTCCAATTCTGTCAATGAGAACAATACCATCAACCTTCCCATCACCCATCCCCATAAAATGGGAATCATCTTTAACTCTACCTTTTCTCTTGGTCCACAAATCCAAGCCATATCTTCACTCTGCCACAGCTTCCTCCGAAACAAAGAATCATAGAACCATAGGGTTAGAAGGAACTACAAAGGTCATCTAGTCTAACCCCATGCCAAGATGCAGGATTTGTTGTGTCTAAATCATCCAGGACAGATGGCTATCCAGCCTCCTTTTGAAAACCTCCAGTGAAGGAGCCTTTGCAACCTTCCTAGGCAGTCAATTCCAATCTCCCACTGTTCCCACAGATAGGAGATTTTCCTGAGATTTAACCTAAATCTGCTATGCTGCGGTTTCAAGCCATTGCTTCTTGTCCTGCCTTCTGTGGCAAGAGAGGAAAAACTTTTCTCCATCTCTTTTATGGCAGCCTTTCAACTCTTTGAAGACTGCGATCATGTCTCCCCTTGAGCAACTCTTTTCTGAACTAAACATTTGGCTTAGTTTGCTCAGCTAAAGGTTTAGTTTAGCCTTTGCTCATATAGCTTGCATTCCATCCCTTTCATCATCTTTGTCTCTTGCCTCTGGATCCTTTCCAGTTTCTCTATATCCTTTCTATACATTGGTGACCAAAACTGGACACTATATTCCAACTGATTGCTAACATTTACAAGTTCTGTAAGATTCTCTCTTTCCTTCCCACCAAAACCTACCATCTCCCACTTTGATTAATGTAACTTCCTCTTATCTTGCCTCCCTGATATCCATGCTATCCTCTCTATCCCTACAGAATGCTGCCACCAAGATCGTATTCCTAGTTTGACAATTTGACCACATCATCATCTTTGAATCTTTCCTCTGGTTCCCTCTTCCACAGCATTAATTTCAACCTTCTTGTTCTCTAAGGCCCTACATAATTCATCCCCATCTATCCAATCTTGTGACTTTCCGTATCAATCCCAACATCTTCACTCTACCAATAATATTGAGTGCTCCCACAAACTTTTCCATGTCTTCTTCCAACCACTGTCCCATGTCTTTTCTGAACTGGTTTACAAAACCACTCCTCTTGTTTTTATTCTCTTGAAGATCTAATTCCAGTGTAAGATCCACACAACATTAGCCAGTGGATTAAGTCTAGGGTTTGGGTATTTGGGGATAATCTGACAAAATAATTCGTTGTGTTTATAAATTATATTACTTAATATGGCCAGCTATCACTATGACCATTTTTACATCTCCTTCCTCTATACTATGACCATTTGTATGTTTATTTTGTCTTTTAGATTCTAAATGCCTCAAGCAAGGAATATGCTCGATATGACTGAAAAATGCCATTTAGGTTCAACACGAAACAAATAATAAACAATTATGAATAATAATATCCATATAAACAACAAAATCCTCTTAAGATACTTGTTTTTCAGCAGTGCATTCCATGGGCTAATTCTGTAAGGAAACTCTTTCCTTTTATTAGTTTTAAATACGTTGCTTGCAATTGCTTTGGGAAGTGTTAAAACAGGATAATTGCCATTCTGGGGTAGAGAGAAGAAGAACATCACTTTAACTGCTTCATTCAAATACACTGAAAGCTAGTTTGTATGAGACATTTGCACAAACATATCCAGTAGAATATTTATTAAACATGAACAAAGCACTAGTAAATATATGATGGGAGACAATCTTGCAGAGTTAGGGGGAAAAACAAGTGACAGAGTAAATATTTTGTCTCTGATTTCTGTGATTCATTTACTTGGTGTCATGCTAGGAACTATTCTGACAACCTAAAGGTGCTGAATTCTTTCACTAGAGGCAGTAGAAAATATTTACTTATATATTATGGTAAAATCAATGATAATTCTAGGTCAGAATTTTAGATGGGGCACTGTAACCCTCGAAGGACTGCTCAGCTGCATGCAGGGGCTCTGGAACAATTTTTATAGTGGCGGTGGTGAAAGTGATTGAACAGGAGTGAGTGGGTGGGATTCTGTGGCCTGTGTTGTGCAGGAGGTCAGACTAGATGATCATAATGGTCCCTTTTGACCTTAAAGTCTATGAGTCTATAAAATTGTAGACCCTGGATATGATGGAAACCACTTTAAGTCAGGGCGTGCTGCTGTACCCCCATCACCTCTAGTTCCAGCACCTATAGCTGCACATGTACTTATCAGTTAAAGTTGCTTTTGAATGTTCTTATTCCATTACTACTGTTTGTTTGGATAACCCTAGAAGAGTACACGCTCTATAACACTTAGCGAGCTGTTGCCACAAAGATCCTTCCCTTAGCTCAATAAAGTGCTGTGCTGTTAAATCCACAGCTGTGAAAAGAACATGAGAAAATGTATCATTCAAATTTCATTTTGCTCAGTGAGGCAGTTCCCAAAAAGAAAACCTATGACTAGAAAAAAAATTAATATCCCAGTATATTCCTGTCTCATTTTCAGTTCCCTTTTTATATGAATACAAGTATTATCCAAACAAGTTCAACTGAGGTTACTTCTCAGCTAGTTATCTAGCACATGAAAAAGCAAGACAATTGTTGACCTTTCCCTGCCAAGTTCCTTTAATTATGTAGTTTTAAAGATGTACTGGCTTTTTGTACAGTGTTTGATTTCTTTTCAATGATGTGAAACAAACCCATGACTAGTTAACTAGACCACATATTAACAAGCGTCTCTAAAGTACACTGCATTATTTCAGCACCTAAATAATATATGAATGCCCTTTGACATGGAGTTGGTATTTTCCAGTTTCCTTAATTAAGGTAAGATGAATTAACCTTTAAAGTATCAGAGGGGTAGCCATGTTAGTCTGGATCTGTAGAAGCGGCAAAGAGTCCTGTGGCACCTTATAGACTAACAGATGTATTGGAGCATGAGCTTTCATGGGTGAATACCCACTTCATCGTATTCACCCACGAAAGCTCATGCTCCAATACATTTGTTAGTCTATAAGATGCCAAAGAACTCTTAAACTTTAAAGAATGACCTTGAATTTTTAAGTATCAGAGGGGTAGCCGTGTTAGTCTGGATCTGTAAAAGCAGCAAAGAGTCCTGTGGCACCTTATAGACTAACAGATGTATTGGAGCATGAGCTTTCATGGGTGAATACCACAAAGTGGGTATTCACCCATGAAAGCTCATGCTCCAATATGTCTGTTAGTCTATAAGGTGCCACAGGACTCTTTGCTGCTTGAATTTTTAAACATAGGCCGTGAATCAGCAAAGACTTTCACACATGTTAAACTTTACACACTGTATGTAAGCAGTCCCATTGAAGTAAATAAGATGACTTGGACTGCACAAATGTAAGCATATGCCTAAATCTTGCAGGATCAGGACTTAAGGCAATTAAAGAATGTTATGAAGATCTGAAAGGAGAAAAAATGTATATGAGAATCGCTCTTTTTGGTGATTCATCAAACTGCTGTCTCCTCCAGAAATAATTCCCATTCTGCACAGAGAACAACATACTGTCAACCCAAACAACAGACAATATGGCAGAAACAAACTAGTAATAGTATCTTAAAAGTTTTAAATCATGCCGTGGACGATGGCAGGGAAATCACAGTCATTAACATGGTTGAAGTTGAATCACAAAGCTGCTGGAAAATATATAGTCTTGTTGATAAATGTGATATTCACGTCATCCACACACACCTATTCGTGGAATGAGGTTTTGCACCGTTAATCTCATGGTATGGTGCCACAGTGACAGGCAGTCTTATGAAGACCTGAAAAGAGTATTGTGAGGCATAACAAATATTTTGAAAAAATGCTTTGAAATCCTTGGTTAAAAAGTATAATATAAAGGCATTGTATTAATCTAGCTATACAATATTATCACTGAAAATAATGAAGATACAAATGTTAAGAATTTGAGATGTGGTGGCTTTGCTACAGTCAATTCAAAGCCATAAATAACTACTTATGAAGTTCCACTCCTGTATAACAGACAGTGAGTTTTATGTAGGACTCACAGGAATGGCCTGCCTCCAGAAACCCAAAAGAAACTAGACTCCCTTGTCCAGGATCTATGGACCTACCTGGGAATCAGAATGTCACAGGGTCCACTCACTGCTAGGTGCCTCCTTCTGGGTGTTCTGGGGATTAGCTCCTTCCATGCTCCTCTGACAGTCTCTCCACCCTGCAGCTCTTATTGCTCCAGGAGCTGCAGCTTCCTCTTCATTACTTGGCCCTCCAGCCAGGTCCCTGTACAGGTTTTCCCCTTCTGGGGTATCAGAATCTTTCCTTACAAATGGGCTCAGGCAGTCTTCCCGTTCACTGTCCAGTAAGTGCCACTTCCCCTGCGGCTGCCAGGGGAACCTGGGCTGCCCTCTACTTCAAGTACCAGCTTAGGGGCCCTCTGATCAGTGGCCAAGGTCTACACTATCCTATACCTTGCTGTTCTTCCTCTGAGCCTTTCCTACCTTTCTGGCTTTCCCACCCCCATCTGGGTTTGCCAACCCAAACTCCCTCCTCTCAGGGAGTAACTATAGACTAAACTCTATAGTCCCAAACATACCTTCCTTCTGCCAGGGAGTGACTGCAGACTATGTCCCTGCAGCTCCCTATCCTATCAGCTTCCTGCCTTTATAAATCCAGCCCAGCTTGTTCCTCCACAGCTGGGCTCCCTCATTCAGTCAGGAGATTAGTTAAGCCACTTGATTCCCTTCAGCTGTGGCCTGTCTGGTTAACTGGCCCACTTCTTGGCCTACATTAACCATTTCAGGGCAAGTGTGGGGTGAACACCGCATCTCATTACCATTTTACAGGCCTAAAAAGTTAGGTCAACCCAGCTATGTCACTCAGGAGTGTGAAAAATCCAACTTAACTCCCATTGTAGACAAGGGTTGATGGAAGAATTCTTCCATTGCCCTAGCTACTGCCCCTTGGGGGCATGGAGTACCTACACTAGGAGAACTCCTCCCATCATCATAGGTAGTGTCTACACTGAAGAGCTACAACAGTGCAACGGTGCTGCTGTAGTGTTTCCAGTGTAGAGAAGCTCACAGACAGGTAAATCAAGATGGAAAGTTGCTTATCTAATGTCACACTGAGTAAGTGACTTGGGGCTTTATCTAAAGTTTATTAAGTTAATGGGTATCTTTCCTTTACTTCAATGGGCGTTGGATCAGGCCCAGTCTAGATTACAACTCTAAACTTCTAACTATTAGAGTGCCTGTTCTAAGTACTAGACAACAGTGTCTCACACCATGATTTAGGGCAAGACTGTGTGCCAAGGAGAGAGCCCATAGTAAAAACTACACCACTCAGGAAGCCACATTTCTCTACTACTCCCTTTCTCCCTAATTTATGTTGGTCTATACAGCAGCTAATCGCAACCCCTCTCCGCTATGTTCCAGCTTATTCCACTGACTGACCAGTATTGAGGGGGAAAAGTCAAGTCACCAGCCATTCCCTGTCCACCTGCCCACAATGGGAAGTTACGCAGGTGTACAGTGCCCTGTAACCCTGTGTACCAGTGGCCTGTGTGGCCTCTGCATAAAGGGGAGGAGGAAATCTTACTCCTCTTACAACCCTGGGCAGTCTTCCAGTCAAAGCTACAGTATTGCCTTTTTTTTAAAACACACAGTGGTGTTGGCTACTATCTTGGCCAAAAAGGCTTTTTCCTTTGAACCACTGTTGAACAAAATTGAGAAATTGGCTCTCCATGCTTGAAGAGAAGTGGGGAAGTGATAGTGCAGTCAATGGACCCCCTGTGCTTACTGCAAAACCTACCAGGGCCCCAAAGTACTTCTCAGCTCATTTGTGAAAAGCCCTTATGGCTCATTCTCAGGGGCGTTTAATATTTCCGCTGTCATTTTCCCAACAAAAATGTACCAAGCAGCAGAGATTCTGCTGTCTCCAGAACTGGGCTCCAGTGAACTGACAAATCTGTTCAATCTATTGATTTCCCAAGCTGTAAGGAGTGTTTGAGATAGATTAGAATAGCTATAAATATTCTGATCTTATCTCTAGTCTAAAGCTTGTATAGGGCTGCCCCAAACACAAATGCAAGATCCTAAGAGATTGGGGTCCACAGGATCCATATATTCACTCACCTCTTATACAAATGAAGGCCCTTTTTTCTTATACAAAATTACTTGCCACTCTGTAAAAATAGGTATTTTACTATTACAATAGGGAGTTGTGACTCATTGTTTGTAGAAAGAATTTGGAGTTGAGTCATATATGAAGACCTGTGAGTAAGCACAGTGTTGGCAGCAAACAGGAAGTGAGCAGATAGCGGTCTTGCTCCAGAGGGATTACACAGACACCTCTACAGATTGTGGGCTTGATCCTCTGCTAGTGTAAATAAGAGCAGCTCCACCGAAGTCAATGGAGTTATGCAGATTTACAGAAATGGAGGATCTGGATTGCAATGGTAAATGACTGAAGAGATGACGGTTTCTCTGAAAAAGGGTGATGCAAGGAACAAAAAGCAGCTAATGTTGATTCATGAATGATTGCTCAAAGGTCAGAGGCTAAAATTAAATACCACAGGCTGAAACTGGGAAAGCAGGAGGCAACACAAGAAACAAACAGGAAAAGATTACAGTCAATCAAGAGCTGCAGAAAGAGGATGATTAGGGCAGCAAATGTCAAGTTGAGTGGAAGCCAGCTGAACGGCATATGGCAAATAGGAATGTAATTGACAGATAAAGCAAGGGGCAATGCTGCAGTGAGAATAAGTTCATTAATAGAGGCCCCATTGTGTGATGTTCTGAGCACCTCAGACATAGCACTGAGAGCCTTCAACTTCCACTGGCCTCACTGCAGTTCAATGGAAGTCGAGGGTGCTGAGGACTGTGCCCTATGTGCTGGATTTTTATTAGAGTTAGTTGAAAAAGAGTCTCTTGATGAAAATAGCTTTTTCATAGAAAGGATTTTTTTTTTCTGTAATTGTTCATTTTCCTTGATGTTTCAGCATTTTGACAAAAATGCAAAGAACTAAGAAAAATATAATGAAAAATTCAAAGGTTTTTTTGGTGGATTTGTTTTTGATGAATTCTGTTACTATTTACATCGATTGTAACTCCCAACTCTAAGCAGGGCCACTGAAGTTAATGGAAGAAGAGAAATAAATGGTTTAAAATGGCTGAGATACTAAATTTCTTTTCAAATCTGTGCTTAACTCGAACTATTATTGTTGGTAATCCCATCTAGGTTGAGGATGATTGTTGCCCATAAAATGATAGCTAGTTATCACAGTGGTTCCATAGGTGGCTAATGAGACTGATCCAGGATCCACAGATCTTGTCACAGCTGAGGCAGACATTTCCTGGTGGAAAGTGTGGATCTGGATTGTTGAGTCAGGTTTCGGCTCATTCTGTCTTCCTTTCCCATTTCTTTGTTTTCTGTTATCTTTGTTGGATCTTGAAATAGTGGGATCCTTGCATAAGGTCCATTTCCATTTTGATCGGTTGGGGGCTTGGGTTTCCTATGAGTTTATATCAATATTGAACTTCTTCATGTTGGTTTTGAGGGTACCTTTGAAGAGCTTTTCTTTTGCCCGCCCTTTGTTTGTTGGCGATGACTCAGTTGTGAGAACATGACCCAGACTCATAGACTTTAAGGTTGTAAGGGACCATCCTGATCATCTAGTCTGCAGGCCACAGAACCTCACCCACCCATTCCTGTAATAGACGCCTAACCTTTGCCTGAGTTACTGAAGTCCTCAAATCATGCTTTAAATACTTTAAGTTGCAGAGAATTCACGATTTACATTGGTTTAAACCTGCAAGTGACTGTGTCCTATGCTACAGAGGAAGGTGAAATCTCTCTACAGTTTATGCCAAGTTGAACTGGGGGGGAAATTCCTTCTCGACTCCAAATATAGCAATCAGTTAGACCCTGAGCATGTGGGCAAGACCCATCAGGCAGATACCTGACTCAATGCACTTCCCATCTAGTGTCCCGTCTCCAACCATTGCAGATTTTTGCTACTGCCAGTGGCCAATGGGCCACATGCAATCATAGGCAGGCCCATGATACCATTCCCTCCATAAACTTCAGGAGTCAATTGTCTGACATTCAAAGAACATGACCAGCACTACAGAATTGGTGGCAGATGATCATAGCTTCAATATTGGAGGTTTTGGCTTGGGACAGAACACTGATGTTGGTCATCCCACTTGATACAGAAGATCTTGCGCAGGTACCATCAATGGTATTGTTCAAGAACCTTGAGCTGTCTACTGCACATGACCCAGGTTTTGGCACCATATAGGAGGACATGGATAACAATGACCAGGTACATGAGAACCTTGGTTTGATTCTTGATGTCACAATCTTTAAAGACACACTTTTTCCTCAAGCATCCAAAAACTTCACAGGCACATTGGAGGCAGTGTTGAATTTCCTTGCCAATGTCAGCTTTCTGTGACAGATAGCTGCTGAGGTGAAGGAAGTGCTCAACATTCTCCAGGGTGTCTTTATTTATTTGAAATATCAGAGCAAGAGCCTCTTGGTGGGGTACTTTCATTTTCTTGATGTTGAGTATGAGGCTGAGTTGGTTGTAGGCCTGAGAAAAAATGTCAACTACTTTTTGAAGATGCTCAAGAGTGTAAGGTATTTAGAATCTGTTGCAGGGAAATAATAGAGACCTTGCAAAAAGAGCAAATGCTAAAAGGCAGCAAAAGGGAATACTGTAGCATACTTGGAAAATATGATCACATACAGTGCAGCATCTCAAGAGGACATAACTCCTTGCACATTAAAAGAATAAGCCACTGAATTAGTGTATCGTTGTCAATATTTTTATTGATATTACAAGTTTGCCAAAGTTAATACAGCAAGTGTCTGTGTCTGTTATACTTTTCACACTGGCAATGGGGTTTACAGTGTACCTTTCCATATTATTGGCCAATTCTGATTCAATGTCAGGCTGCCACAAATTAGGATGCGGTTGCTGCAGTATCTTTTGCTGAATCAAGGTTATGTACATTTTTATTTTTCACTTTTTAGTTTAATGGGTTTTTTTTTTACTTTCTCATTCTTCATATTTTGAAAAACAAAGTGTGAAATGTCCCTCAGATTCAACCCTCCCCCCCTTGAAACACTGATTACAAAGCCAGACCTTAAGGAATTTTCATTGTACCCTCTCTCCCAGTTTCTATTTCCACTGTGATCACTGATTCTTTGATAGACTTGTTAAAAGTCCACCTACTGTTTTCATATGTTGATGGCTAATAGATTGCAACTTCTGTGCCATGATCTATAGCTTGCAAGTTTTGCTCTTTTCTCCCGGTAGACCGTATGCTGTTTTTTATCATTTGGTCTAGTGTTAGTAGCACTATAGGGTTGTTTGAATTAGGAATATAGATGCTGGTTTTGTTCTGATTTCGGTATAATGTAATATAAGAGTGTAGGATTTGTGTCCCAGTTCTACTTTTTGCCTAGTCTTTCAGCCATAGTTGTTTGTCATAGAGAGAGTATATATTGTTTTGATTTCAAAAGTCCTGGAAGCTGAGGTTTTGGTTTTTTAATTAAGAATGAGTTGTCCTAGTTCTGTTCCTCAGCTCTTGCTGAAAGCGTTTGTTTGTGCATCTAGAACTTGTCTGCAGGTGCAGGTTCTCTAGTCTTTTTTTATCCTACTCAGTATCATCTGCAATTGTTTTTGTACCCCAGATTGTACTCCCACATAGCAAAATGGGTTGAATTAGAGTGAAGAATTTTAGCAATAGTTTTATCAGCGGTTTACATGTGTCAAGTTGTGGTTTATTTTTTTAAATGAAAGAAAAGTTTTGCAGAGATTTTTTTTGGTAGGACTTTTCTTGTCAGCTTGAAACTTCCTGATGCACTGTGTGTGAGGAGTGTGCTGGGTAATTTTGAATGGGATCTATTTTGAAGTTTGTCAAATACGGTTATTTAGGGTCTTGAAAACTCATCATTACTTTATGTAGGCCGCTTTATTGCATGGCATTTTCCAGTTCTAGGATATTTTGCTAAACTATTTCCATTGCACCTTCATTTTAACAGGCAGCCTGGAAAGCTCTGTTTCATTCAGATAGCAAGTTGTTCTTTGGCTCACTGTGAAATCCACAAATGAATGCACCGCATTTAGAAAAGTTCCAAACTTGCAATTTGCAGATAGTTGCACTAAACATACATTATTTAGTCAAAAACAACTTTTTCTTTCTTTGTCATGGCAGATTTATTTTGATGTAACCCTACTGAAATCAGTAAAACAACAGTGTAAAACTCGAGTAACCCAGAGGCTGCAAACTCTAAATCTGGACCAAGTTAGTCAAAATATTAGTGGCTAATGTACCTAGGCCTTTAATGTACCTAGGACTTTAATACAAAGCTGGGTCTAGTTTTGAGCAAACTTGGGCAGAACTTGGCCATGTACTGAAACCAATTACAAATGCCTTCAGGATGAAAAACATGAAATTGTCTTATTTTGACTGAGTTTGCTTTGCTTGTGGGGGGAGCCATTTGAATCAATTGAATGCTATGGTCAAATAGTTGAAAACTGACAAATCAAACACAAAGAAAATGGTAGCTTGATCCCCACACACAATGATACTACCACATTTTACCCAGCTTTTCTTTCTTTTAGCTAATATAAGTAACGAGGCTGCTATTGATATATGTCAGTGCACTGGAGCTTAGCAGAATAAGAATTTGCCTCAATAAAATCTAGAAATGGGCTGGGGGGAAATTTATGCTGTTTTGGTTTTACAAGTTTATGGTCATTTTTTTTCCCTAGACCTAAATTGAAATCAGGAGCAAGCTGAATCCTGGTCCCAAGTTATCCAAACAGCTAAAGATCACAGAGGTTATGGGGATTTACAGTTCCATCTCCAGCCTGTGAAAGGGAGAACCACAAGTTAACAGTTCACTAAATTAAAAAAAATTACCCAGTTGAAATGTCAAGTGTCCTAAATAGGTTGTACACTTGGGAGCAGATCCTCAGGTGGTGTAGACTGTCATCTCTATTGAAGCCAATGGAGCTATGACAATCTACATGACGTGAAGATCTTCCCCATTGTGTAGATGAAAAATACTATTCAACATTATGGCAGTGATGCCCCTTAGAAGCCTGAAGCGAAGTGGGAAGTTTGGTGTATTCATTTGCATGTTAATATTCTGGGTGCTCTTCCAGCTGAAAGTTATTGTATCTACACATGCTGGGGTCTGAGCAAACAGAAACATTTGGGAACGCTTGTGATTGTCCCATGGTCTTTTCTCAACAAACACAATTTTTGATAAAAGCTGAGTTGCACTTTAAAAAGCTCCTATTTTTGTCTTTGCACTGAAGAGTATTTATCTTGTGTTTTATACCCAAGCTTTAAATAAATAAATATGTTGGTCACACAAAACAGACCTAGATATACAAGGGAATTTATTTTAAATATAATGTGCTAAATGGAAAGGAATGGTTACATTACATTTGGAAGTGGGAAGAGGTTATTGTTTGCTGTCTAGTCTGAAGTTCACATTTAGCTGGAAAGAACACACTGTAAGGTAGTCTGTAAATCAAAAGAGAGAAACATACTTTTTAAAGAAGATGTGGAGAGAAGCAGCATTTTAGTGACTCCCTTAGGATTCCTTTCCTGACCCTTCCTCCAAAAGTCCTACATTGGAGATCTCTGTGCAGCCAGAGAGTTTTGCTCTTGTGCTTCCCGAAGAGGAACATTTCAGAGTGATGTTAGACACAACCTTCTCCCCTACCCATGTAGAACTGATGAATAAAATTGTTTTTAATTGTTCACTTTATTAATGTAACTTCTGTTCACTGTTTGCCACACTGTAATTCAAACCCCATTTTAAAACGCTCACTCCATTTTGTAAAAGCTTCCTCCAACTTTCATTTTTGCAAATCCTGCTGTACTCTTATTAGTTAGTTTAGATGTGTGAATGAGGTATGTATGGATGATGGAATCAACCTCCAGACACAGCCTGTCCTGATGAAATAGAGTTCAAACACCAATGGCTGAAGATGCAGAGAAGAGCCCTAACAAAGAAGAGACCACCCTAAAAAGAAAAGGTACAATAGAAGGAAGATCAAAACCAGGTCCCAGGCTGAAACTCAAGCCTGCAATTGACGGGTGATTAATCACCAAACCCAGAGGCAGCTTAACACAGCAAGACCTATAGACTCTGGATTCAGACTAAAACCTACAAAAAGGATGGGTGAGATGGAAGACTTTGGAGGGTAACATTCTGCTGCCAACACAGAAGGGCATCGGTGCATGCCCAACAGAGACCCAGCTGGTCCTTGTGCCTGGCTTTCCTGGCCAGTTAGCCACCACAAGCTACGAACCCAAGCTGCAAAATCAAGCCACGAACTCAAGCTGTCTTCAGGACTGGTAACTATGCAGCAGCTGCAGAACACCTGATGAATGTGTGTGTGTAAATGTGTGTGTGTGTGTGTATAGGTATTAGGTATAATGTGTGTGTATAAGGATTAAAATATTAGTTATTGGTCATAAATCAAATTGTTATCATAATAAATGTGGCATCTTTGTCTTGCTCCCTGAAAAGATCCTGTGTAGTTTTGTCTGTACAACACCCAAGAAGCTGATCACTCTTCTCATGCATTGCTATGCTGGTACCAGGAAAGAGAGAGATAGTTACAGGAGGTGCTCGGACTATAAGAGAATGTAATACTCTGAGCTAAGAGGTGAAAACATTATCTAAAGTTGTATCACTATGGGTAGGATTTACAAAAGAGTCTAAGGGTAGGTTCCCAGACTTGGTTCACTGCTTGTTCAGGGTAAGCACCTGGCAGGCCATGAGATGCTTTGTTTACCTGAGTGTCCAGAGGTACGGCCGCTCACAGCTCCCAGTGGCCGCGGTTTGCTGTTCCCAGCCAATGGGAGCTGTGGGAAGCAGTGGCCTGGCCCGCACCACTTCCTGTAGCTCCCATTGACCGGGAACGGTGAACCACGGCCACTGGGAGCTGCGAGCGGTTGTACCTGAGAATGCTTCAGGTAAACAAAGCGTCTCACGGCCCGCTAGGGGCTTACCCTGAACAAGCCGCGAACCAAGTTTGGGAACCTCTGGTCTACACTGACTACAGCAGATAGAGTACATATACTGCAAGCCTAGCTAGCACAGTTATAAAAAGCAATGTAGATGGTGAGGCACTGCTTAGGTGAGTGGGGCAGAGTGCCCTACATGCCTGAACCCTATGGTTTCTCCAGCCCCAAGCAGTGCCCTTGTCTACACTGCTAAAAATAGCAGTGTAGTGTTCCTTTGCCTTCCCATTGCCAGAGCCTTTCCCTGCTGCAGTGCAAGACATTGGCAGGAAGAAAAGGTTCTGGCAGAGCAGAAGTAGTTGGGAAAGGCTTCAACAGCTCCCGGCTGCCTCTCCCTTGCCAGAGCCTTTCTCTGCCATAGCAGCAAAGAGTCCTATGGCACCTTATAGACACAGATATTTTGGAGCATGCATACCCGACGAAGTGGGTATTCATCCACGAAAGCTCATGCTCCAAAAGTCTGTTAGTCTATAAGGTGCCACAGGACTCTTTGCTGCTTTTACAGATCCAGACTAACACGGCTACTCCTCTGATACTTTCTCTGCCATGTGTAGCCACAGTGTGGTGCAGCCTTTCTTTCATTGCAGCGTGTAGCCACATATTCCCTACATATTGCTGCAAATGTAGACAAGGTCTAGACGAGTTAGGCACTTCACTCCCACTGAAAGTCAGCGGGAGTTAGGCACCTAACTGAGGTTTAGGTTAGGTGCTTTTCGAACATCCCACTTGATGAGCTTAGAGACTGTGTACACATCCTTGAACTCTTTAAACCACATATTATTCACCAATATATTATTTTGTGTGTTTTAAACTTAGAGTACCTGCTACTCTTTACACAAAGGTACTTCAATTTTTCAGGATTTTTACTCCCTTCCCCCTTCTTGTTTGGTTTACTTATTAGCTGTAGTGCTTGTTGAGTATGTTTATTAGTGAACAGAAGCAGCTGAGACTATTTTTGTGTGTTTGTTATTTTCATTCTTATATATGTTTAAATTATTACAACAAAGGATATCTTTTATATTGTTAATAGGCATCTAGACCTCTTGGCTTAAATTAATCAATGGTTTATAAATCATCATGAGAACGGTGCCCTTGAGAAGCATTCCCTTCATAGCACATTTTGCACGTTCTTATTTTAATTTTGAGATCATGGGGTAGTGTCGGCAAGGTGAGATATACCTTTCAAGCCTGGTTATGAAGTCCTTGTTCAGGCAAAATGTTCATTGAAATCACTGCAGCTCAGATGACTCTTACTCTGTCCCCACACAGTGATTATGCTTTTATATTCTTATTTTGCCCTTGAAAAGAGGCAAATTTGTAGGTCTTAAGGTGTACCATGGGCATATGTCCTGGTGCATATGTCCACATTAAATATATACACCTGGCTGTGGAGGGATCTGGGTAAAAAGTGAGGCCACTGATAAGCATAAAGGAGAAAAGAAGAGATAATAATCGAATCCCTAAAAGCATCATCTCTCAGCATAGCCGAGCCTTTGCCTTTTATTATGCTTTTTTGTTACATACAGAATCCCTTAAAGTGTGCACTTTTTCTAACAGGAATTGCCTTTTAGTTTTACTCCATGGACTTAATTTGCATGTGCCAATGTCCTCCTCTATCCATCTGTGCTCCTGGAGAAGACTGGTCTGTGTCCAACATGAGTCTCCAACAAGAAAGGCTTCTTGGCCTTCTTGCCTGTCTTCCTGACCAGCGACCTAAGAGGCAGACTGAGAATCTATTAGGCACACTGGTGGCCAGTTACTCCCAAGAGTATTCCAATTGAATCTAATGTCATCTGCAGTGGCGAACAAGAACTCCCAGGGAAAAGGGGTTCACAATCTGGCCTTATTTCATTGAGAGCCATCAGCGTGTGCCTATGTAATCACATGATCTTACTGTCACAATTTCACAGTGTGGCAATGCACCCTCTCAGTATCCCCAGTCTCTGCTGCTTTTAGCCCTGGTGAGACAGGCTCAGGTAATGCGGTCCCCCCTTGGGACACAAGGGAAGTTTGCTCCCTGTATCTCCACTAGTCCTGGTTAGTGAATTCTTACCCCCTTGTGGGAGAAAGTACTGCCCTTCCTCCTGGAGGGTCTCACTGTTTTTCTACTCCTGGCAGCAGGGCTTCTTCTCTCTCTACTCTCCTCCCCTTCCTTCCACAGGGAAGGGTTTAAAAAGGTCTCAGGCAGCCCCAAGTTGGAATCAGCTGGTCCCAATTAACCTCAGGTAGCTCCCCCCTCAGCTGATTCTAATTTACTACCTTGGTAACCTTTCATAGCTGAACCTGATTGACCTGTGGTTGCCTTTCAGTTGATAAGAAGGAGGGCCTTTTAACCTTCTGGTACTGATTCCTACCCCTCCTTTGCAGCTGTCTGTCCTGAGTTTATCACAACAGCTACATTTCAAGTTCCTTTTTACTTTAGTTTGCTTTCACCTCCATTTCTAATAGTGACATCCAAATGACCAATCATTCTTTTAAAGAAGATCCTTCCTTCTAAAATAGAATTAGTAGAATGGAGTCTTATTTAAAAGAATTACAGCTACAGATCATCAGTGATATCTATTAAAAAAATTACCCTACTAGAGGTGTGTCAGAGAACTGGCAGGAATTAAAAAAAAAAAATCTCAAATTCAGTAGCTAAGGATGAATACATGGTGCTGCTTTGGAAGGGAGAGATTTGCTGAGACAAACAGCATGAAAGCACATCATGCATGCCATGTGAACAGCAGCAAACTCTCAGTAATTGAGTGTAATATTCAGGGTTGACGTAGTTATTTATAGATTCAAGATCCATTTAAATTCAATAAGAAATGAAGATGTAGAAAAGCAGAGAATCCCAAAGTTGTCATATAGGACAAATTAGACTACGGAGAATTTTTAGGCAGGAGTAAAGCTATGTGTGGGTCTCATTTATGACAAAATGGATACAGATTGATAATTGATGGTGTGCAGCTATGAAAATATAAACATTATGTAAGTGTTAAGTATTAGTATTATGAATATGCACAAGGAGATGGACGGTACATAGACAGACTGTAATAATAGATGACCCGTTGCATGCCATGCACAGGAACAGTTCAGAAGTGTATATACTGGAGCATTGTATTTATAAATATTAATTGTTTGGATATTTAGAAGCAAATATGAAAAATGGATAACTAGCTAAAGTGAGGTTCTACCCTGAAAAGCAACTATGTAAAAGAGCATAGTTTATTATGCCATGTTTATTATGTCTTAGTGACATTTAGACCAAATCTGCTCAATTTAACAAGAAAAGTGGTTTTTCCACCGCAAGCCCTGTAACCTCTGTGGCTTATGCACTACTCTATATAGATTCTGCAATTGGAACTAAGGCACTAATTCTGCAATGCACTTATGCACATGATTAACTTTAAGTCTATGCGTAAGTTTAATTAAAGTCAACAGAATAAGTCTAAAGAAATAGCCATTGATTGGGCTCAACAGTTCCCCGGTGCAATCCTATTGATGTTACTTCGAGGATGAATTTGATTTTGTGTTTGTGTAGCCCACTGGTGAGCATGTCAGACAGATTCCCCTCTGTGCCAATCTGCAGGTGATAGGAGATGTTACAATGCCCAGCTACAGGGTCATGGTTCCATTTATGTGATGACCATCCTCTTGGCCACTGCACTGTGGCTCTGGATCTCCAAAGCTAAAAGCATGAGCAGCTTGCACTAATGAGCCAAAGCTCTGCGGCTAGGGGCTGTAACAGCCTCCTCCTATCCTCTGCAGATTGGCACAGAGAGGGATCTGTAACATGCAAATGTAACCCACTAATGAGTATCTTGATAAAGATGATCAATATTCCTTAATAGCCTCACTTTACAATTTCAGAATGTTCTCTCTTAAAAACTTTCATATTTGGTTATTTAAACCTAGAGTATAAAATGTAACATAAATACTTTTCACTGCAAGGACAAAAAATAGGAGTTTTTAAAGTGCTTTTATCAAAAACAGAAAGGCTTTTGTGGGAAGGACTTCTCCCTCGACTTAGAATTCCCCTTAGAATTTCTGAACCTTGGCCTTGCAGCAATGCACATTCATGCTTGCACACTGTGACAAATGAGCCATGCAAAATACTGTCCAAAGCTCTTTGACATTTCCTAGCAATAAAAACCCTCCCTTATTGCTTTGAGCAAGTGGGGACCCAGGGTTCTCAGACTCATCCGATCTAGCTACTTATACTATCTAATAAGTAGGCAAGCGCTAATGAGTCTTTATATGCTTGAACAGAAAAGAACGAAATCTTTCTAAGGAGTCCCAAGCCAGCCCACTCCATCGACCTCTGATAAGATCATAAGAACGGCTGTACTGGATCAGACCAAAGGTCCATCTAGCTCAGTATCCTGTCTACCGACAATGGCCTATGCCAGGTGCCCCAAAGGGAGTGAACCTAACAGGTAATGATCAAGTGTGAGCATGAACGATATTCTCCCCACTTCAAAAGGGAGTAAAATATAGCAAAAGAATTTCCAGAGAGACAGTACAAGAAACAGCCTGTCTGTTGGATGCTGTCCCCTGATAACCTGGATGCCTCTATATGTGCAGGGCTTGGAGTCTGCAGCTTTGGATATGGGGGCATTGTTTGTGAGATGCTTATGTTGGCACCAGATGGATGTAAGCCCAGAAGTTCCTTCTAGAAGAACTCCCCTATTGCGGCTTCTACCTTCAGTGGTGGCACTGGTTTAAAATGCAGGAATACTCGCCCAATGTTAGTACAGCTGCATTGATAAGACAGGGAATGCTTCATAGGGATGGTTATAAAATTTGCTACATTTCATACATTACAGGCTCCTCCTTCTTGAAGGGAGGATGTCACAAACTCTGCAAGTCTAAACTCAGATTTTTGAATGGATGTATTATCTTTTGATGCGTATGTCCACAGGACGATAGCATGTACTGCACTGTCTGGAGTGCACAGGAATCTCTGAGTAATCCCAACCGTGAGAATATTGCATGTTTCATTCTGCCTAGGTCCTCGTGCAGCCCTAGGGATTTCTTATAGCTGAAATGTTAAGAACAGTAATTCAGCTTTAATTTCTTTACTACAACCTGGACTGTGATTTTGGGAACTACTGAATGAGTGATATTTTTAAGTACTCTGTTTTTCTGCCCTCTAGTAACCCATAGCCAAAACAGTGACAGGCAAGGAGGTTGTTGTGCTGAATTGTTTGCTGGCTGGTTATTCTAAAACTGAACTGGTAGATGGAATGTAAGTTCCCTATGTCTGGATTTAGGGAGAAAATGGTCCTCTTGGGAAAGAGATTGGATCCAGTTCTGCTCCATGTTACACTTGTCCAACTCTACTGCAGTCGATGGGGTTGCAGAAATGTAACTCAGAGCACAACTTGGCCCAGAGTTTAAGAAACATGGAAACTATTAAAGGGAGCTGATACAGACCACAAAGGTAAGAACTATAAAAGCAAGCATGGCCTAAAGTAGTACTTAGAAACATGCATATGCCTGCACCACTAGTGAAGTGTTAACTGGTGGATCCACAGAACCTATGAGCTGCACAAGCAAAGCTGACAGAGCCTGCAAGCGCCACCAGCTGGATACCTCCAGATCTTTTCTTTACAGCCAAAACCAGGATATTAAATTCCGACAAACTGCACAAAAAGGTTGTACATTTAAAACCAAAGGCCTAATTTTCAATAACTATTACATGCCTCAATTTTTAGGTGACCAGCTTGAGACAATTTCTCTTTACCTAGGTATTTACATAGCCTCCATCACCATAATACCAAAACACCTCACAATCTTTATCCTCACAGCACCCCTGTGAGGGAGGGCAGTGCTATTATCCTCATTTTACAGATTGGGAACAGAGGCTCAGAGAGACTAGCTGAATTGGACAGGTCACACAGGAAGCCTGAGGTAGAACAAGGAATTGAACCTGGTTTTCTAAGTCCAGATCACTCCCCTAACTACTGGACCATCCTTCCTCCCAAGCAGATACACAGACCTGTCTGAATTCAGGTCCCTTTAATGTGTCTCAAATTGATCACCCCAAAATTGAGGAATCCAATAATCACTGTTTGCTGCTGAAAATTTCAGTCCGAGGCCAGATGCTGTTCTCATGTCAATTTTACATTGTTGTAATTGTGTAATGGAATTAGGGGCTGGTTTGATGAAAGTCTTTCCATTGATCGGGCCCTTAACTCATGACTGAGCTAAATTATTTAGCTCAAAACACTTGACAGCTCTTTAGCTATACCGTTAGCACTAGTGCAGATGCTGCTAAAACATGAGTTTGTTCAGTCAGTAAAAAGTAAGGGAAAATTAAGTCTAAAGTTAAAATTAAAATATAAGGCTCCAGCACCAAGGTCATGGTCATAGTGGTATAATATTTATGATATTTATGATTTTCTGTTCTTGTTTTTGGGTGAAATGTTTCCCATAGAGTATTAAGATGTAAAATATGTACCATAAAGCAAAGGGTGTACATTGATTTGATGTTGCTGTTAGAACTTTTAATTTTCCATTTCCTGACTTTTAAGATATTTTACCCATGTAACCATAATGTAGCATTAATTGAGTTTGTTTGCTTTATGCCAATTTCAGTGGAGTTACTCCAGAGTTACATCTTTGCAAGGGAGAATCAGGTCCATTGTCTTTGCAACTGACTGAACCAGACTCCTCTATGAATGTTTGGCTCTGTATATGTTCAGAGTAGTGCAATATGTTACTGTAATGTGAGTTTAAACTATTAAATATTAAACAATGTAAAATAGTTTTATTGCAAAATATTTAGCTCAAAATACTTGGAAGAACAGGCCACATAGAAGGTTGACAGCTTTAAGCTATACCGTTAGCACTAATGCAGATGCTGCTAAAACACCAGTTTGTTCAGTCAGTAAAAAATAGATCTGAAATGTATTGTTATTCATTTTTCAAGATATGTCATGTTGACTACTCTTCCCCTACATTCCAGGAATAAAAATAGCAAACACTTCTCTAGTTTCCATTAGAAAAATTGGACTAAATTTTTTTGCGATATATAACTAGGTTACATTTTAAATTTGAATTTTCTGTGAACTCTCACTCATTCCTCCTATTTTCTCAAAACGCAATGATTTTTAAACAGGATTATGTACTGTGAGATTTCAGAGATGCATGATTATGTTTGCTGGCCTAATGTTTCCAGTGTCTTTGCCAGCTGCATTCAGAATTTTGTTGCATGGATTCTCTGAGCCAAAACGGGCAGATAGGATTTTATTATTGGTATTTCTGTAATAACAACAGAGTAGTTAGGACATGTTTCAAAATGAAGCCAGTAGATATAATTCCTTCTTGCTAGGAGGGGGAGAAGCCAGCAGAACCATGCTGGCTGAAAAAACTTGATCAACTCTCTCTTTTCTTTATATGCCTTAATGAAAATGTAGCAGTTCTAACATGCTCAGATTTTGCGGTCAAATTGACTTGTTTTAATGATCAATATATATTCAGTTGATTGATAATCCACAAAGCTACCCATCATGCACAGTAAATAGATTAATGTGACAGTTTCCTTTGCTGAACATCCTTCTATATATTGAAAACACTGCCGAGTCTGGCAAAATGTACAGCCTCTTTTCTTAACTCAAGATGTGATTTAAGCAAGCTCTGTGGGCTAGATTTGCAAAGGTACTTAGGCACCTAAAGATGCAGATAGGCTGCTAGTGAGATTTCAAAGAGGCAGATAAATCCCACTAATCTGCATCATTAGGTGTCTAAGTACCTTTGGAAATCTGGCTTTTTAGTATTAAAGTGTTCAGTGGCTATTTTAAAAAAGTTGGAATGCTTTAAATTAGGGATGTCTAACCACCAGTTAATGTTACTGAGCACAATTTTACATTATCATTTGTACACAGGGGAAGACATGGTCAATGTAACAAGTTCCTTAAGAACTAAGGCATGTGTTTATGTTGTTTGCTGAACTGGGGCTTACGAGACAGTAAAATTCAGACACACAATGTCACACATTTTAAAGATGCAAGCATATCTGGGCACCATCACCTGCCAAAACCTACGTTTAATATTTTGTGTGCAAGACAAGTGCAAACACAAATTTAGGCTGGGTTGAGGAGAAAACTGATCACACTTTTGTCTTGAACAATATTCCTTGAAATCCAACCTTTCTCCTTTCAGTGAATTATTTACTAGACCTTGATTTGTGCAAGTATGTTCACTCTGCATTACTCACTGTGACTATCTGTGGTGTGTGATTGGTATCTAAGTCATCTGTTATTATTTCTCCTCTCTGACTAATGACTGAAACTTTTTAAAAAGGAAACTAATGACCAGTAACATTATGTTCTCTCTGGCATCAGTATGAACAAAGCCTGATTGAGGTTTCTTTGAAAATGTAGCCCCAATGGACTGAGTGACCAGAAATCTATTTTTATCACATAACAGTGTATATATATATAGAGATTAAATATGAAAAGCTCAATTGCTTTGCTGATTAACACTGGCAGGCAGCACATAAGTGTTCTGCTGTATAAAGAACCCATCTTACATTCAGTCCAATCACTAATACGACAAAACCTGTTTAAAGTTCAGACAAGTAAGAGTGTGCCTCAATGACCCCTTACTAGTGCTGTCTAAGGCTCCAATCCTTCAAACACTTACACGTGTGCTTAATTTAAAGCACAGGATCCATCCTATTGACTTTAATGGGTCTACTCACGTGCCTGAAGTTAAGCCCATGCCTAAGGACCTGTCTAGATTAGGAAATTGGGTTGCATTTGAACAGATGTTAGCTAACACATTTTAACTAACACGTATTTGAACATGAGTATAGATAGGATGATGAATCCTTTTGGGGTGGGACTTCTATGTTCATGGGTAAGTGATGAGTCTTGCACACGCATTTGGGGATTGTGCACCCACTATTGTGCATGCACTTTTACTAGACTCTGATTCTGGAAAGCATCCGTCTTTGGGAGAACACCTCGATATATGCTGAAGTCCCATTGAAGTCATTGGGACTTAAAGTTAAGCACTCCCTTAAGTGCAGGATGAACCTAAGCATGTGTTTAAGTGCTTTCCTGAAGTGGGAGGGGGAGCATACATCTGCTAGTTGTGATCCTATAGAGCATCAGGGACTGAAAAGTAACCAAGTTGGAGCACAAATTTACAAGTTTCCCTTTGAAAGTGAATTGTGAATGTGTGACTTTGTAGCCTTCAAGATTCTGCTGCTTTTCAGCAGATGGCACTGTAGTTAAGATTGTAGAACGACTTGCATTAAATTCCTCTAAATTCAGATATTTATATCCTGGCCATAAGCTACTCAGTTACTGATAAAACTTCACATTTATGATAAAGGTGATGATTGAAGAGATACTTTTTCTTCTTTAACAGTTTTTTTTTGGGGGGAGAGGGTATTGCAGGAGGTAGGAGGCTAAGGAGGGAAGATTATAAATTTGAGTGTGAAAACCATACGTAATATTGTATTGATTTGGGACACTTTTTAAATATTTATATTACTCAAAATGTGCCTAATGAGACTGTGATTATTTAAATGGAATCTAAAAATCAGTCTTCTTTCTTGGCTTCATGCTTCATATTTAAGAATAACTTCTTCCAAAGTTTCATTGTCAATTTTCTATACATGGCAATAAGTAAGACAGGCAGTAAATAATGCCTATCTCACAGGACTAAATTCTGCCTTTGAATGTTTGTGTGGGTTACCCTGAACTTTTCTGCTTGTTAAACTGATGGTAGAATTTAGCCTCCCTCCCTAGCATTCTCTTGTGAGTATTTCTAAGGCACTTGTCACTCTGGTATCTAAAGCCTACACAGATGGACAGGTACAAAGGGCACGGATATTAGGTTTTGAATAGGTGCTTGGCTTTGATCTAATAACACTTCAAATCTGAATACAGGGACACACTGCTCCCTTTTCAAAATACCTGTGACATGGCCAGCTCAGCCACTTCTGACCCTTTCCTTCTCATTGCTAGGTTATCCTCATTGGTTCACATCCCTCTGTTACCAAAACTCACTCATACAACATCTCTCTTCTCCACCTTCAGTTTTCTCACCGCTTCCTGTCATGTCAACTCCTTCCTACTCCCTTCCACTGTTTATTCTTAGCAGCTCAACATATTTCTTTCCTCCACCCACACAACTCTCGGTTCATTTTCCAGTTTCAGCTCTAGTAGTTTTTTTAGGAGGTGCTCAGATCGTAAGGTCATGGGCACCATTATAAAAACCTACACAGGCTTTTCTGTCAAAGAGTACAACAGTTGCAGCTCTGACCTACCCCAGCACTCCACACAGAACCAAGGACCCAGCCCCTAGTAAAAAACCCACCACTTTGTGAGGCCTAAAGAAGAAATGACAGAATCATCACAAAGCTTCTCATAGGAGCTGTATGCAGAACACCATGGTAGGGAGCACAACTGCACGTGGATTGTTTGAGGTGTTAAAAGAAAGTTTTGATGGAAGACTTTTGAACAGCCCTAACTAGGCTACTTTGTTTTAGCACACGTCTTCATTCATTGTTATAATAGGAGCAACTAAAGATTTAGAGACTATTAATCTTCTCTATCTTTTTCAGGTAAAGGCACCCAAATAGAGAAAAAAAAGAGATCTGGCTTTTGTTCTCAGGTCTGCCACTGACCTTGAACCAGTTACAACTCCGCTGTGCCTCAACATCCCCATCTGTAAAATAGGGATAATAATTCCAGCACCCAGATGACCTAGTGATGTGTGTTCTTTAAACAGAAAGGCAGGCACATAAAGAAGAGAAATAATTGTAGTGACAGATCTGCATATTCCAGGGCTGAGTTCCAGGACAGCATAGAGGAGGATGAGTGTGATGCAGGAATCCCTCAGAGTCAGCTGTCAAGGGGGTTACAAGCATATCCTAGTCCTGGTATGTACATTCAGGTTCACCAAAGAAAGTCAAGTGAAGTCTTAAATGAAAGCGAGGGTGACGCGGTCATTAATAGTGTTGTGAAATGTACATATAGATGTATGTGAGGAGTTTTGAGTGTATGCTGAAAATATGTTTCTAAAGTCTGTATCAAGGCACAGTTGACACACAGACAAAAGATGTTTATTCACCTCTCTCTCATGCAAGTTAAGCATGAAAGTCAACACAATGGAAGCTCCATTTACATATGAAGTCAAGATGGAGATGTGAAATCAACAAGAGGAAAGCCACACTCAGGAGAAACAAGGATTTTTACTGCTCCTGAGGATAGACAATGAACTTTGGGGACATATGGAAGGCAAGGAGACACCTCTTTATTCTGCATGTAGAAAGTAAATGAACAGGACATTTACATTCCTGAAAATGGGATCTCAACCAGGCTTGGCTGAAATGTTGCAAAGAACAATTGGAGTGAGATCACCTTCTTTATACAGAGGGTATCCTGTTTAGTCTAGTCTCTAGAAATGGTATTATGATTTTGTTTATAACCCTTTCATTTCCATTATCTTTAATCACTACCTCTTGAATCTCAGACATTTGATAATAAACATATTGTTGTTTTCACTGTGAAACTATCTCAGTGCTGTGGTGTGATACAAAGAACTGATCCTGAGTTGACTCATTCAAGTTGCTATGTACACAGCTCTTTCTGGGATAGCAGACCTAGTATTTCTGTGAGTGTGCTGTGGAAAAGGGACTGGGACATTAAAGGGGGATGTTTCAAAGGGACTTGGGAACCGGGGGACACCCATTGTTAACCTGGATGGTAAAGTAAGGGCTGGCTTAGCCCAGAGGAGAGCACTTGTATGGAGTCAGGGCACTGATACCCAGTTAAGTACAAGCAAGGCTCCCTCTTGCTGGAGTCAGCAGAGTAATAATGTGACCCACAGTCCCGGGTACCCCAAGAGTCATTACAATGGGAATAAGACAGGCCAAGACACACAGCTCTATCAGGAAGTTTTTTTTAAAAATTTAATTGATATATACACTATAGACCTGATTCAGTCAAGTACTTGGCCATGTGCCCAACTTTAAGCATGTGAGTAGCCCCACTGAAGTCAGTGAGACTAATCTCATGCTTAAAGTAGGGCACACGAGTAAGCATGTTGCTGCATCAAGACCTATTTAGGGAAATCTCTATTTATGGTCATACAAGCCAAATTCTATCTCGGCATTCAGTGACTGAAATTGTTGATGTTACACTAGCGTAAATGATAGCAGAATTTATAAGTACTTAGAGAGGGAAAGGGACACCGCGAGGTGAGGGGGGAGAGAGGAAAGCATTTGCTGAACACATTTGCTTGTGGATATTTAAATGTACATCCAAACTGTTAAAGCAGCATGTTAGACCTCGTTTGGTAAGATTGGTTAAATCCAAATAATTTAACATTCAGTGTGTCCTTGTGAGGCATCAGCCAATCTTTACAGTCTTTTGAGATAGCACAAGCCTTTCATCAATGCATTTGCTGGAGCAGACATCTTTATAAAGCACAAAAATAAATTATGCTAGGCCCAAGTGTTGTGGCAACTTCACAAAGAATTTATGTCATAGAATCATAGACTATTAGGGTTGGAAGGGACCTCAGGAGGTCATCTAGTCCAACCCCCTGCTCCAAGCAGGACCAATCCCCAGATTTTTACCCCAGTTCCCTTAATGGCCCCCTCAGGGATTGAACTCACAACCCTGGGTTTAGTAGGCCAATGCTCAAACCCCTGAGCTATCCCTCCCCCCGTCAGGAGAGAACTTTTATGTTTTATGTTTCTATCTGTCAGATGATGGGAAACTACTTGCTTTTGGAAAGCTATAGTGTACTTTTTTTCCTATTAAGATATATTTATTTTTATATCTACAAATGTAAGTTGCTATTAGGAATATGAAATGCGCCATACCAGATCAGTCCACATCCAGTTTAATATTCTACTTCTGTCAGATATCAATACTGGCTTCCAACAGAGGGGAAAGCTCCACAAACGCTCTTAAGCCAATTATGCAATAGTATCCATTGGGCTGGGGAGGGGATCTCTTCTTGAAAAGGGATAAATCCAACTAGGAACTATGATGTCCAACCTACTCTTTTTTCACAGCAGTCATCAGCTTACAGTTATTTTATTTGTCTGATATCTTTTAAAATGCCCCCCCCTTCAAGATCAGTGATCTGTGATTCCTACTAGCTTCAGATGTGTTGCATTTACATTCTTAAATAATTTAGAAACCTTCACCTGTGTAACTGAGATTATCTAAATTAGGAAAGTTGGGTTTCACATGGTTAATAAAACTGATTGACATCAATGTTTGAGAGCATCTTATATTTCTTTAGTGCATAAGTACACTCCAAGAGACTTAATATTGAAGATCTATGATGTGATTGAGTTATCATTGTGTGCTGATGAGTGGTATGGACATCTGGTAGTGGCTATTGACTTATTGATCACTTGATGCAGATGACTAAGCTCTTGAAGAGAAGATGCAGTTTGCCAATATGTGCGTTAACAGGCTTTTCCACAGGGAAACAAATTAATGACTATACTAAAACTTCTAAGACAAAGCCCACATTAAAGAGGAGAACCGCAGAGGAGCTATTCTGCAAAGTAAGCCCCTTGAGGCATTCTGGTGGACTCATTGGACTGCCCAAAAGGAATGCAACTTTCCTTCAAAATCCAATAATCATAATTCAGATTATAAAAAAATTATACACAAGTCTGTTTTGGAAGGAAATCTCTTTCATTGTCCCAATACCTGTGGACACATTTTCTATATTTTGTAATATCGGGTAGTGTTTTATTGCCGAAAGAAATCTGATTTGAGTTGCTCTTTCAGTAGTTATCACTCTCAATGCTTCTTATTCCTGCCTGTTAGAGAACATTTTCTGAATATATTGCCCATTCTCCCTTCTCTGCTTTTAACACCGCATTCTCATCACACAGCATTGACCTTTCCACAGAGGATTAAAAGTTGCATGTGCAGAAAATGGAATCACCTTGGAACATATGCTTGCAATCACACAGCCCCAAATGTCTAACTCTGCTTCAGACATTTGCAATTCTGATGCTTCAGTCTTGCAGCATTTGATTTTTTCTGGTAGACTGTAAACATATTATTGTCAGTTCTTGTTGATATCTTGCTTTTCAGAATTTCCCAACAATAGTTACTAGGAATTGGGTAACAGTAAACACATAATAGCACTGTATTGAAAACATGTCAGTTTCTAAAGGATTTGAACACTTATGCAAGGAAAAGTGTGACTTTTTGCAATAAACTCTTTAATGTTCAGCTCATAACATTATTAGACAATTATAACATTATTAGACAATGTTGTTTGGGGGTGAGATAACTCAGTGGTTTGAGCATTGGCCTGTTAAAGTAAGGGTTATGAGTTCAATCCTTGAAAGAGCCGTTTAGGGATCCAAGGCAAAAATCTATCTCAGGATTGGTCCTGCTTTAAGCAGGGGGTTGGACTAAAGGTCCCTTCTAGCCTTGATATTGTATCTCCCACATTTTATTATAATCAGATCTTTCTTTGCCTGGGGAGTCAAGTTCTTCTGAAATCTGGAAGATGCAGGCAACTTAAAAATAGCAGAAGTCAAGAAACATCACAGATGAAGGCTTGCAAGCAGGTTCTCAGAGGACAGCCTTACAGCTGTCTTTTGTTGTGCTTGCACCAGGGAAATCCTTACCCCTGGCCAAAAGTGGGGCTTTTAGGGTCCATTTATGTTGATCCAGCTCTTCTACCCAGTATAAATGGGACAGAGCAGGGGGGAGGATCTCATCTGAGATCTGCAAACTTGAGCAGTTTAACTTCCCAATGGTTTCTGAGGATGTTTTCCTTTGTTGTCAATCCACATGGATTTATATCCCCAAATCTCGAAACAAAACTCAGTGCAAGCCGTAGTTACACATATCTCTGTATTAAAACCCTGTGAAACCCATACAATTTTCCCCATTGAAAAAAAGTTAACATTTTGACAAATTCTGCAAAGATTTATGACCAAGCTTAATTTTACACGCTGCATGTAATCCCATTAACTTCAGTGGGACTTCCCACATAGCAGGGCTCATGTGTGAGACTGAAGCTAAAGGATTTAAAATCAACGCTTTCTCAATGGCCTGATATTTCAAATAGAAATTTATTTGAAAGTGAAATTTAACCGCTCGCCCCTCCCCACACACACACAGTACAAAGCTGACTTAATTTTAAGAAATTATGTCCTTGGCATCAGTCTCATGACCCTAACATCATTAGACCACTTATGTTTCTAGGATACCAGTCCATCGAATTATGTGATTTCAATACTGACTATTCTGAACAGAGCTAGGTAAATGACTTAGGCAGCAGTGTGTACTTGCTCCAATTTAGCTACGTTTGAGCCTGCTGAATGAGCTCTGAAGGCTTAGTCTGGCAGAAGCCTGCATCACAATGTGATAGTGCTGTGGTACAACTAGCCCAGAACAAATTTTCCCAGAAAAGTTTTCACTGAAAAATGCAGATTTCGGTTGACTGAAATCTTGTGAATTTGTGTTGATTTCACCTAATTGTTTCAGTAGGAAAAAAGCCTTTAAAAAATTCCCCTCCAAATCAAAATGATGCATGTTGACATTTTAAAATCAACTTTTCATTTCAAAATCTATTTCTGTTTTATTTAAGAATTAAAAATGTTTAAAACAACTCAAAAATGAAAGGTTTTGTGTTGGGTGAAAAAAAAGTGTCTTGTTTGACCCCAAATGATTTTTTCTGATTTGCTTGGAACAGCCAGCAAACCAGAAAAGAAACAGTTATCTGTACTATTCTGGTTATAACTGTGGCAGGGAGGAAAAGCTCAGTGGTTTGAACATTGGCCTGCTAAACCCAAAGTTGGGAGCTCAATCACTGAGGGGGCCACTTAGGAATCTGGGGCAAAATCAATACTTGGTCCTGCTAGTAAAGGCAGGGGGCTGGACTCAATGACCTTTTGGGGTCCCTTCCAGCTCTATGAGAGAGGTATATCTCCATATATGTTCTATAACTCTGCAACAAAAGCATCAAGATTCTCCACATGCTGAATGTTAAGGCAAGGCCAGGTCCATTGAAAGGCCTGACTCAGAAAAGCCCATATGTTAGGACTCCATCCCTCCAGCCTGCACTTCAGAGAATGCCATCTTTTATCTTGAAGAAAAGGCTGCCAGAGGTAACAGCAGTTACACAACGCAGATGGCCAAAAACATCTGCCCCTGAACAAGGTTCAAATTAAGGTTTGCCAAACTTTGTGGTGCAGAGACAAATGTGAATTGAACTGTTGTACATTTGCCCTAATCCTAAAGTCTTCATTTCACACCTGTGAAAGCAGAAACTATTCCAATCCACTCTTTCCCGGGCAGGTGCAATGCACTGACAGATTGAGTTAGTCAGTAATGTTTGAGTTATTAAAGAGCTATGGAACTGAGGATGGAAGGATGGGGCAGAAGCATTATTGTCAGTTGCAAAAGAAAGAACTACAATTTGAGTTTGGAAGTTTTGAAACAGATGTACCTCAGTAATGGTTTCCCAATCTGCTGCTTGAGATAGTAAAGCATTTAGGTCTACATCTTACTAGGCACACAGCCTAAACTGTTATATCTCCTGGCTGAAATGACTTCAAGATGAGGTGATGAGAATAACCAAAAATGATCTGAATTACTACAGCAATAGCATCTCTTGGTTGAAAGCTGTGGTTCCTTTTAGGTCCCTAACTAGCTCCTCAGATAGCATCAATCAGTATAGCCACTGAAATCAACAGAATTCACTGATCAACATCAGCTGAAGATCTGATTTTTTGTTTCCAATCAGCTGCAGCTTCAATTTAAAAGTCTTGAACTCTTCCAGTCCAAAATGTTCCAGACTTTAAAGGTGAAGTCACCACAGTTCTTAAATCACCAGACACCAAACAAATTTCCAAAGCCTATAAAATCCATATTTCAACTAGCCAATAGCATAAGCAGCTCACTAAGAAAGAAGAAGCTGATGGTACATTGCCTTCAGGCTTAACAGTGCTTGAACTGAGGGACAAAGAAAATAACAGTATACTCCAAGTTCTGTTTTCCAAGAGTTTAAACGCCCAGAGAACACAAATTTGGCTTGTGTGGGTAAAACTGTTTTCCCAGACAGAATACACAACTCAGTCTGACAGCAGAGGAGTACATAGGCTTCCAGGATTTTCTGTGGTGCTCATCACTATAGTATCAGAGTGCTTCACAAACAGTAACCCCGGTGAGGTGAGGGGGTGTTTTACCCATTTAGTGGCTGAGGTACTGAGGCACTGAGAGATTAAGGTCAGACTACCCAGTAATTTTGGGTGCCCAGTTTGAAATGACTAGACCTGATTTTTCAGACCACATAGGCTTACATAGTACTTTTCATGTTAAAAGGACTGCTGATAGCAGTAGTAGGTTGTAATCCTTTATGTAGACCAGCGCTAGAGGGGAATGAGACACCTGCCTTGCCTGTGGGTCTCACAGATGTTTGCTGATAGTAGAGGAATGGTGAGACTCAGGAATTTTGGGTTCCATTTTATGCTTTGGAGGGGAGTGTTCCTCAGTGGGTATAAGCTCTTCTGCCCATTTCCTCTGAACTTCATCTCTTCTGTCCTATCCCCTCCAACTTTCCCTGTCCCAGTCCTGTCTATTTCCTACTCCTTGCTCCATATCTCAGCCCTAGTCTCTTTGCCTGCACAGCCCCATTCTCCACTACTCAGCCTTCTTTCCTCTGTCCCACCTTCTTTGCCCAGCCAGTCCTAGTCTCCCCAACCAGGCTCACTGTCCAAGTCCCGAACCTTCTTCCCTTGCCCAGCCAGTCCCAGTTCCCTGCTCCCAGATCCTTGTCTGATCTGTCACTTCTTCATCCACCACTGGTTCTCAGTCCTAGTCTCCCTCTCTAGACTCCTCATCCATCCACAGTCTTCTCCCAATCCCCTCCCTGGTTCATTGTTCCAGTTTTCCTCCTCTCTGGCCAGCCCCAGTCTCTGCACACAAGATTCTTATTCAGTCTCAGTTCTCCACCCCATCATCTGAAACCAGCCAGGTAGCTCCCAGTTCCCTCCTCTGTTATCCTCATCGGTGTGATGCTCTATACCTTGGGGAAACACCCATCACCCTCATGCTCATTCTTGTAAAATGGTTGTGTGGTATCTAGTGCAAAGTTTGTCATGTCGGTTGTCTTTGGAAGGCTCATGATATACTGAGCGTTGTTGTTATAGTTATGTTATGGGTTATAATTTCATGTATTGTGACAGGGTCAGGCCAGATGGCTACAGGAGAGTGTTCCTATTGAGAACTGGGATGTAGGCGAGTGCTAGCTAGCTCGCCCACTGCTGAAAGCCCCTCGTCCAGCCTCGGGAGGGGCTACTAAACCCAGAACCCAACTGAGTTTGGGGGACAACAAAGGCAACAACAGGAACAGGCATGGGGGTCAAAGGGCCAAAACTAAGGAACTGGAAGGGGACACCGAGCAGAGAACCCCGGACAGTGCCCACTGCTCCTTGAAAACATTGAGAGAGGTGGTGGACGTTGCCCAGAGGAACTCTCCCCGGATACGTGAATGGATGAAAGAACGAAAAATGGCCCCACAGTCACAGGACCCCCCCTCTGCCAACCTCCCCTCCCTACAGGAGAGTGTTCGAAGGCAGATATATTAGTCCCAGATTAAGTAGATCACTTTTCCCTGGGTAAGGTAACAGGGCCAGTTCCAGAACAAGCAGGAGCTTACTGGAACCAATGAAGGCAAGTAGGCTAATTAGGACGCCTGGAGCCAATTAAGAAAAAACTGCTAGAATCAATTGGGACAGGCTGGCTGATAGAGCATCTGAGTTTAAAAAGGACCTCACTTAATTTTGTAGCATGCATGCGAGGAACTGGGAGCAAGAGGCAGTAGGAGCTGAGAGTGGGAAGGCGTATTGCTGGAGGAATGAAGAGTACAAGTGTTATCAGACACCAGGAGAAAGGTCCTGTGCTGAGGATACAGAAGGTGTTGGGAGGAGGCCATGGGGAAGTAGCCCAGGGAGTTGTCGCTGTCTCGCAGCTGTTCCAGGAGGCATTCTAGACAGCTGCAGTCCACAGGGCCCTGGGCTGGAACCTGGAGTAGAGGGCGGGCCTGGGTTCCCCCCAAACCTCCCAACTCCTGATCACACACAGGAGGAAATTGACCTGGACTGTGGGTTCTACCAGAGGGGAAGGTGTCTTGGGGGTTCCCTGACCCACATGGTGAATCTCTGAGGTGAACAAATCTGAAAATAAGCGCAGGATCCACCAAGATAGAGGAGGAACTTTGTCACAGTATATAGTTATGAGGCTGAAAATATGTCCTCATGGCTTAAAGCAAGCCCAGACAAAAACTCTCGAAGAGCAGAGAGGCAGTTGAAACCTCATCAGGACATGTATGGGACAAACTCAGCCCAGCCTCACAGGAACAAAAAACACTGGCCTAGGCAGCAACAAAAGGATCTGTTGGACTCTCAGTGAATCACCCCACTTTCCTTTGGTCAGTTTGGGACTGTGATGAGGTAACGCTCACCTGACCCTGAGGAGGGGGAGGGGCTAAGCCAAGAGGGAAGAAAGAACATGATAAAAGGGAGAGACCTTTGCCATGTTCTTCGTCTCTCTTTCACCTCCATCTACAGACACCACAGCAAACGAATGAAGTGCTGATCAAAGGGGAGAGCCTGGCTGAAAAGCAACCAGCCAGCCTGTGGTGAGAAGCATCTAAGTTTGTCAGGGCATTGAAGGTGTTAAGATCAGTTTAGAATGTGTTTTGCTTTTATTTCATTTGACCAAATCTGACTTCTATGTTTTGACTTATCACTTAAAATCTATCTTTATAGTTAATAAATCTGTTTGTGTATTCTACCTGAAGCAGTGTGTTTGGTTTGTAGTGTGTCAGAGGCTCCCCTTGGGATAACAAGAGTGGTACATATCAATTTCCTTGTTTAAACTGATGAACTCATATAACCTTGCAGCGACCAAAAGGCATAACTGGACACTGCAAGACGAAGGTTCCTAGGGCTGTGTCTGGGACCGGAGATATTGGCTGGTGTCATTCGACTGCACAGTCCAAGGAGCAGCTTCCATGCTAGAGTCTGTGCATGAACAGCCCAGGAGTGGGGGCTCTCACAGCAGAGCAGGCTAAGGCTGGCTCCCAGAATCAAGGATTGGAGTGACCTAGCAGATCACCGGTCTGGATAACAGCAGAGGAGAATGTCAAAATTGACTCCCAGCCTTCCAGCCACACCTGCTTGCCAATCCCAGTCTCTTTGCCCAACTAGTCCCAGTCTCTACTCCAAACTCCTAGAATTCAAATTTTAATCAGGCAGCCTCCTCTTCCAGCAGGAGGGTCACTGAGAGGAAAGAAGAAATAGGCTCCCTGCTTTCATGTCTAGTGCCTCGACCCACCCCACCCCTGTAGCTAGGGTCCCTAAACACACAAACCCAAACACCCTTGCCCCACCACCTTCCCCACCCCTTCCCTGAGGCCCCACCCTGCTCACTCTATCCCCCCTCCCTCTGTCACTCACTCTCCTCCACCCTCACTCACTTTCACTGGGCTGGGGCCAAGGGGTTTAGAGTGTGGGAGTGGGCTCCGGGCTGAGCCTGGGACAAGGAATTGGAGTGCGGGAGAGGGTGAGGAGTGGGGGCTCTGGCCAGGTGGTACTTACCTCAGGCGGCAGTGCAGCAGGGCTAAGGCAGGCTCCCTGCCTGCCCTGGTCCCATGCCACTCCTGGAAGAAGCTGGCAAATCCTTGAAGCCCCTGGGAGGGGACCAGGGGGCTCCCTGAGCTGCTCCTGACTGCAGGCACTGCCCCCATAGCATCCTGTGGAGTCAACGCTCAAGGGGTGGGCAGCATGCTGAGACCCCTTTCCCCACCCCAGGGGCTGAAGGGATATGCTGGCCACTTCCAGGAGCAGTGCGAGGCCAGGGCAGGCATGGAGCCTGCCATAGCCCTGCAGTGCCTCCTGACTATTAGCAGCCTAAAATGTCCTGGTTTGGTTCAGTGGCCTCGGGGAGATAAAGCTCGATTCTGGGAGACTCCCTGCGAAACTGGGACAGTTGGCAACCCTATTCTGGGTTTGAGCATGCACACATACTATCCCCTCAGAGCAAGTGTGCAGTCTGGTCAGCACTAGGAACTGTGAGAGGTTCAAGCATTGCTCAGTGAGGATGGACTCTTCCAAGATTTAACTGCTAAAACTGAAGATAGCTCTACTGAGCATGTGTGGACTACAATTTTGCAAAGTCTTACATCTTGGCTAAATTTGGGAGGATTTTGCTCAAGGACCACACAAAAAGTACATCATCGACACAAAAGCCACCATCTTGCCAAATTTCACATCTCTGTTCCAAACCAGGGTGTGTCTAGAGGTGCTCAAAGAAAAGGTCTGAAGAATTTAACATGGGCAAAACAATGAATTTTCCCCTAAATGGGTGAACCATATTACTGAAAACTTCCAAAAGTAATCGGCCTGAGGCAGAACCTGACCTCGAAGCCTCAGCCCAAACGATCAAAATTTGGCAACTTATAAGCAACTGAAAACAAGGTCTTATAAAGAGAAGTCAGGCACCCTTAGTGGAGGCTGGAAGCACAACCTATTATTGTCATTAAATACGTCAGTTTCATAATCATTAAGTAGATTAGACACATATATACTATCAAATACTTACTAAATTCATACAGATGCTGCAGGTAAACAAACCGTCGCGGTTCACCAGTGGATTTCCCTGATGGGTTGCGTGCCAAAAGTTGCCTATCCCTGGTCTATAACATACCATATAGCAAATACTGGCTATGAGGGAAATGCTCTGAAGGACCACATTCCCAAACCCCCAGAATAGCCTACAGAAAAATGTTTAACTGTATTTGTCTTCCTCAGTATCTTTTAAAATTAGGAATGACAATGTTGTACTAATTGATTTAATGTCAGTATGGGGCACAGGAAGCTTTTATAATGCAGCATACTTCTGACAGGCATAGGAAGGGATTGCTTGCTAAACTCAACCCTTTCGGTCTGATTCTTTTTTGCACTGGTGCAGCTCCATGGACTTCAGTGAAGTTACTCCCAATTTACACCTGTGTAAGTCAGATGAGAATCTGGCCCCCTATATTTAGTGCTGTTCCTAAAATATAGTACATGAAAATTAGAACATATTAGCCACTAGCGTCATCTTACTGTAAAATAATTGTATGCTACATAATGTAGAGATTAATTTATCGCAACAAAACAAGATCACTTTAATCAGATCACTTCTGAAGGCATGGAAGAGGCTCAGTGCTATCTGCTAGTAGTAAAAATATTTTCAATACATAAAAGTTGCCTGTATTAATAACAGGTTTTCTCCTCAGATCACAAAGAAACTACAGTAGAACCTCAGTTACGAACACCTCAGGAATGGAGGCTGTTCGTAACTCAGAAATATTCGTAACTCTGAACAAAACGTTATGGATGTTCTTTCAAAAGTTTACAACTGAACATAGACTTAATACAGCTTTGAAACTTTACTCTGCAGAAGAAAAATGCTTCTTTTAACCATCTTAATTTAAATGAAAAAAGCACAGAAACAGTTTCCTTATCTTGTCAAATCTTTTTAAACTTTCCCTTTATTTTTAGTAGTTTACATTTAACAGAGTAGTATACTCTATTTGCTTTTTTTATTTTATTTTTTCGGTCTCTGCTGCTGCCTGATTGAGTAGTTCTAGTTCCAAATGAGGTGTGTGATTGACCAATCAGTTTGAAACTCTGATGTCTGTAACTCTGAAGTTCTACTGTACATGTTGAGTATTTAAGTTTTGGCATGTTATTCTGCTGTTTCTCCTAATCTTTTCTTAAGTACACACAATACATAGCTTCCTGTGCACAGTTTGTACCAAACATACATGTGTTAAAATCTTCATTTAGCCCTCTGAACCAAGAAGTTAAGAACATCAAGAGAGAAGGTTTGAGGAACCATTGCAACATGTAAAATTCTAGGCTGGGATCAAGGGGCCTAAGGGAGTTAGGCACCCAATTCCCATTGGAAGTCAAAGACCCTTAGGTCCTTTTGAAATACCAAGCCCTTTTCTCCAGAGTGTAAATACAACATCAGCTAAAGTAAGAAACATCATGGTCCTTATGGAAAAATCCTATATAAATTAATAGAAAACTGTATCTCTGCTATGGAATTATATCAGATGGTTAAAAAATAGATCTATGAAAAAGGGATCACTCTTTCAAAATTCTGTAGCATTTATAGAATAATTGCTATAGAGATTTGGAAAGTCTATTTTCTACTAAATTCTCTTTCGTTACATAACTTTAATATAGCAAAAGTAGCTTTTCAGTTCCTTCTTTCTGTTTGGATGGCAGAGAACAAAAGGTGGGTGGTAGCATGTGGGCGTGGACATATACAGTGTACAGAAAATGAGATTGATTTGGTAGCAGGATCTGCATTATGGGATATGGTGCACTCTCATTCTCTGGTTAAGGGACTCTCTATGCTAGTGCCACAAAAGTAAAGATCAAATGCTCAAGAAAAGGGGGAAGGGGAAATCAAGTAATTACAATAACACTTTGTACTTCTGACTAAAATCTCAAAGCTCTTTACAAACGTTAATGAAACATTAATGCCTGAGGAAGGTAGGGAAGTGTTAGTATAGGTGGGACACTGAGTCGGGTGACCAGATGTCCAAATTTTATAGGGACAATCCCGATTTTTGGGTCTTTTTCTTATACAGGCATCCATTACGCCCCACTCCCTGTCCTGATTTTTCACATTTGCTGTCTGGTTACCCTAGACACTGAGCAACACAGATCTTGAATGACTTGCCTATGGTTATACAGGAATTCTGTGGCAGAGCCACGAACACAATTGTTAACTCTCAATCCTCAGTTCTGTGCTTGACTCACAATGCCTCTAAACCCAGAAATACGTCAAGGTGCAGTGACAGTGACTTGAGGTAGATTTCAGAGGCGTAGCCATGTTAATATCTATCTGCAAAAAAAAATAGGAGTACTTGTGGCACCTCAGAGACTACGAAATTTATTGTAGCATAAGCTTTTGTGGGCTACAGCTCACTTCATCAGATGCATGTAGTGGAAAATACAGAAAGAAGATATATATATATACACACAGGGAACATGAAACAATGGGTGTTACCATACACATTATAAGGAGAGTTAAGGTGAGCTGTTGTCAGCAGGAGAGAAAAATAACTGTTTGTAGTGGTAATGAAAATGGCCCATTTCCAGCACTTGACAAGGAGATATAAGGAACTGTACGGGGGGGGGGGGGAGATATAAGTCTTTACACAAAGTAAAACTATTTCCCCATGCTTATCTCCCCCCACCACCAGTTCCTTATATCTTCTTGTCAAGAGCTGGAAATGGGCCATTTTCATTACCACTACAAACAGTTATTTTTCTCTCCTGCTGACAACAGCTCACCTTAACTGATCACTCTCCTTATAATATGTATGGTAACACCCATTGTTTCATGTTCCCTGTGTATATATATATCTTCCTTCTGTATTTTCCACTACATGCATCCGATGAAGTGAGCTGTAACCCACGAAAACTTATGCTACAAAAAATTTCTTAGTCTCTAAGGTGCCACAAGTACTCCTATTCTCCTGCTAACAACAGCTCACCTTAACTGATCATTCTCGTCTGCACTATCCTATACCTTGCTGTTCTTCCCCTGAGCCTTTCTAGCTCGCTGAGTTTAGCCAGCCCAAACTCCCTCCTCCCAGGTAGTGAGTGCAGATTTCTTCAATACAGCCCCCAACTGCTCTCAGCTCCGGGGATCTGAAGGGTAAGGCGACATCTCTGACATGGATTTCACTCCCAGTGAAATGGCAGGGTTGGGGGATAGGCACCGCATCCTCCTTGTATTCAAAGGGAACTCCACTCAAGTGCTGCCTGGACAGGAACTGACTGAGCCTCATCTAATCAATCCCTGCTCCCTGGCTCCTCCTCCTTCAGGTGCAGCCTGGGCAGTTAATTGGCCCACTTAGCCAACTTAACCCTGTCAGGTCTTGTGGGGGAGAGGACATCACAGCATTATGGGTTATAATAAGACTCACCTCAGTAGATGTTGGCTCCTTCTCTTTACTAACTTTTCAAAGTAATAATTATGTAACTCTCAGGACTGAAATCCTGGGCAATCAAACTAGCATTTCACAGCTTCAGAATACTCAAGGAAAACAGACTTCTAGTGTGAGTTAATTCTTCACTGGATGAGAAATCACTGGACAGATTCAGGAAGATATTCTTCCTGAGTCTTATTTTAGTCACACTATATGAATACAGTTCCTGGTCACCTTAAGTAATAACAAAGCTTTGCAGCAATGATTCCAAGTTCAGAGTTCCACATGGACTGCTCTCTCTCTGTGTCACGTTTCAGAAGCTGCTTCACTATTTCTTTCCCAAGTGCATGCTGACCCTAATCCTGGTATACCTGGGTATATTAACCTTGTCTAAAAGAATCACTAGATAAGTTTGTGTTGATGGTGTTCCTGAGGCATCACCCTGCAGCCAGATTGCTGGATATCCAGCTAGAAGTGGTGTCTTGGTGGGTTCATCCTGTCTGTGATACTGCCTCCTTCCATGTGTAAAAAGAACCAATGTCTTTAATACCAAAAGAGAGTAATAGCAAATCCACAAATATGTCAGCAAATGCAACAACCATGTGTTTTTGAATGAGTGGGCTGAGTGGCTGCATTTGGAGGAGATCAATTAGTCTGCAGAACCATCTCCCAAGAGAAGTGATGGAAGTCCCTTTGCTTGGAACATTTAACACCATACTGCACAGAACTAATAAATACGCTGTAAAGATTGATCCTACATTTGCAGACGGATGAACTTGATGATCTAATAGGTCTTCCTTTATCTCTAATTTCTGTCAGACCCTTGATCTACTCCTGTGTATGACCCTTTCATGTTGGACTTTTTTTATTCTTTTTCTCCCTTCTTGAACTTTACACAGTCTAGGTATATGGAGATTCCTTATACTCCTACTTAACAATATTTTACCTCTGTCTAAATGCATAAAGATTTTTTTAACATGTAAGACTATATTGATCACCATCTTTCTCCCACCACTCAGAGATCCTTGTAATTCTAGTTCACAATGGACTGAGCTTCAGCCTTCATTCTGAACTTTCAGTGGTTTCAGTCAGACTCTGCATTTGCCTTTAAAATGTGAAATTATTTAACTTCAAGGAGATCTTGACTCAGCCTCCTTTTTCCAGCACATGCAAAAAAAAAAAAAAATTACAGGCACAATTATTTATAAGATGACAGCTGCACTGACAGCCTGATCCTAAAGGTGTGCTTTTGTGTTTGAAAGTACTATTGCTTAAGACAGCTCTTATATAGCATTTTTCATCTACAGATCTCACGAGCACTTTGCAAAGGATGTATTATTCCCATAAGATTTTTTAAAATAAAAAAGTTGTAGTTATTTTTATTCTGCTCCTAGCCCTGTTTTTGCTGCCTTAGGCAAAAGTTTTGCTGCCCCTGACCTTCAGGCCCTCAGAGCCAATCACTGTTCTGGTAGCCAATACTGCCTGCCTTTATCATGACTGTTTTTTTCCAAGCACAAGCAACATATTAACTGTTCTCTTCAAGGAAGCTTTTTCTTCTATTTCCCTGGGCCTCCTCACAGGAGTCTCAATTGAGCTGTCTTCATTTTAATTTTGATCGCACAGCATGCCGTGACACTTCTATTATGTTGGTCATTTAGCAAAAGTGGACGTGGAAATAAATTGTCTTTGCACCTTTTCTCCCTAAGGGATATTTTCACTGAATCAGACACTCTTCCTTTCACCAGCTGTTTTCAATTACACAGAAATATGTTCTCCCTCTCATTCTCTCTTCTCCCCCTGACAAACATGCAGAAAATAAACCTACTCCAGAAAATACAGATTCTTTGGCAAAGCCAATTGTTTGAAGTGATGAATATTTCATGTGGCTTTTAAAGGTGGAGAATCAAGAATTCCCAATGCTGGCCTAAACCAGAAAGATGGTTCTATGGTTTTCTGGTGCTTACTCTGAACATGAACTGATCAGAGGAGAGGTTCTAACAATGTCTTATGTCTACTAACATCTAGACAATATCCTGAGTGCCCTCCATCCTGTCGTTTGTTTGCTAAAATGTTTGAACCAAGGAACAAAGCATTACAAACATATTTGCTAGACAGTCATGGCTAGAAAGTGAAGGCTTTGTAAGTACATATAAAATCTAACATTGAATTAACATCTCAGGCCCACAGACAACGAAGGCTAAAGTACATGCCTTAAAGAACCACATTGTACAGATGACAAAAGTTCCAGTTGCGTCACGGCTTCCCCCTCATCCCCATTTGCAATAATTTTCTTTTGTCCAGGTGATTATGGTACTTCCTTTAGAGAAGCTCCCTCTGAAGAAAACTATACTGCAATGTGAAATGAACTGATCCTGCACTCTTTATTTAATCAAGAGTCCTCTTTGAAACACTGAAGCACAGATTCTTCAATGGGAGTTTTACATGAGTTAAGAATGTAGGACTGGGCTAAAGGGGTTCAGTATCTTGGAGATGAGAGATTATTGAAAGGGGAAAATCCGGAAGAAAAGGGCAAAAATTTGTGCCAATGTGGAAATGACAAAGGTCTGGGTTTGCTATCCAGCCTGATTATGTGACAGCACATAGCTTCATTGCCCCAGGAGTCGAGTGTGGATTGCCTTTGATCCATGGGGAGATGCATCACCACTCTTCCTGGGCCAGTTTACCTTCCTTTCTGCACCATCATAGCTCAGCTGCTCTGGGTGGCATGTTGGCAGAGTGGAACAAGCTCCACACTTCTGTCCTCCTGTGTTACTGAGACCCGTTGGCAAACAACTCTGACCGCAGACCTGATGAACTCACTACATCAAACCTCTTACAGGATATTTATTCATAGAGAGTGTCATGTGAGGTATCTACAGAAAGCTTTTAACTTGTCAAGATTCATAACCCTGGCAAGACGTGTGTACACATAATATTCAAAGAATAATGTAATTATATTGAAAGTATGTTTTATGGATTTGGAGTAAAACTTAGTCACCAGGGGATAATATGTTTCAATGATGGCTCATTCAAGAAGGAGGGATTTGTCACTGCACCCTGTGGAGCTGGTGATGCAATTCAAGGCTTAATTGTTCAGCTTTGCTAGACCATCAGTGGAAAAACAGCAGAGGCAACTGCAAACAATCAAAGCCATCTTCAGGTAAAAAAGGACCATTACCACAAGACCAGGCTTCGCTGTGTCTAGGAATAGAAACAAGCAGGGCCGGTGCAAGGATATTTTGCGCCCTAGGCGAAACTTCCATCTTGTGCCCCTCCCCACCCCAAATCACATACATCATACACAATACATGGTCACAGAGTAACATGTTATAATTCAGAATTTATGTTTCCGCGCTTTAAGTTTAGCAAATTTAGAAACAAGTGTCCTCCAAGTCAATGCTGTGAGCAATGTCATGTTCTATTGACAAGGTAGATAACCCAACAAGTCTTTGTTGCAACATTGATGTTCGCATGTATGTTTTTATCAACTTGAGCTTCGAGAAGCTTTGCTCGCAACTGGCCAAAACTGGGAGGGTCAAGAGGATGCGAAGAGCAATAACTGTGTTAGGGACACTATCTGTCAGCTTATTTTCCCATATGAAGTTCAATACATCTTGCGGTGATGAACTCCTTTGGACTTGTCTTGCAATAGCTTGCAATTCACTGCACAGGTCAAAGGCATCAATATCTTTGGATTCACCATGTTGCAAAGCTTTCTCCAGATTCAAGCAATGTTCCATAATTTGCTTTGGTGTTATTTTGCAAACTGTAAACATCATATATGAAGCCAAACACTGAACTAATTTGCTGCATCAATATGAATCTTTCTTCAACCGAATGTATTGCTGTGTCAATGACTGCAAAGTAAAAGTTCACTTTGAATTTTTCTTTCGGATCATAAATAGGTTCGTCATCTGCTTCATATGTGAACTGCTTCCTCTTCTTTCTAATACGGATTGGATCTGGTTCAAAAAGTGCCAGTACTTCCAACTCCTCCGCAAGTTCACCTGCATCTACCAATGTTTTCTCAAAGGCTGCGTCACTTCTGCAGCCCACAAGAAACTTCTTGGTTTCTCCAAGTTGATTAATGGCATCACATATATCAAATTCTTTTGCCTGAGGTTGTTTGCTAGTTATGTTGATCTCAAACAATATATCATACCACAAAACAAGAGAAACAAGAAACTTGAAACTAGAAATGACTTTTGTAAGAGCCTTTGCATCAACTCGTGATGTATTGCCAGATGATCCTCTCAGAGTAGTGTCTTCATAGATGTTTACCAGAGCAACATAGATGTCACCAAGCTGATAGCGAAGAGGTTTCAAGGCATCAATTCGACTTTCCCATCTTGTTTCACTCAATGGTTTAACTGTGAGATTAGATACGTGGCGTGTTAGAACTTCCCAGCGATATGTAGAAGCTAAGAAATACACATACACACGTTGAACTAATTCAAAGAAGGCAGTTGCCTCCAAGCAACACTTTGCAGCATCATTAACAACCAAATTCAATGAATGTGCACTGCAAGGAACGAAAAAGGCTCGTGGATTAATATCCAAAATTCTTCACTGGACACCATTTTCTTTCCCTTTCATATTGCTCCCATTTTCGTAGCCTTGACCGCGCAAGTTTTCTATAGGCAGTGACATCTCTTCTAACTGGTGAAGAATAGTTTCTGTCATACCAGCTTCAGTTGTCTCCGTAAGCGACACAAATCCCAAGAAGTGTTCCTTTATGCATACTGATTCAGTCTCATTCTCAGTCTCTGAAGTAGGCCTATCCACAAACCGAATGATCATGGTCATTTGTTCAACGTGGCCTGCATCTGGTGCACAATCTAGAATGATTGAAAAGTATTTTCCAGCACGAGCAGATGCTAGGATTTTTTGTTTGATGGCATTGGATAGAAGCTGAATAAGCTCATTCTGTATGTCTTTCCCTAGGTAATGTACATGCATCTGCTGGTCCTTAAACCTTCGAAGATGCTCATCCATAAGTGGGTCAAACAAAGATAGATATTCGACAAATTTGAGGAAATTCTCATTACCAGAAGTGTGCAGTTTTTCATGTGTTCCCCAAAAGGCCAGGTTTTGCACACCAAGAACTCTGACCAAAGCAGTCAGACGTTTTAGTATTTGCAGCCAATACTTTTCTTCTTGCTTAATCAAGCGCAAATGTTCTTCATCAATTGTTCTCTTGTATTTCAATCGCAGTTCAAGTTCTTTCCATGTCTGAACATTCGTCAAATGTTCACTGCTTTTCTTGTGTTGTGAAAGAATTGCAGACATGTTTTTCCAATCCCTTGAGCCTTTTTCAGAAAGAGATGATATGCCAATAGTACTACTGCCAAACAACTTGCAGCAGAAGCAAAAGACAGAATCACTTGATGTGGAATACTGCAGCCATTGACGGTGCATTTCTTCTCCATTAACAAGTCTACATTTGTAATGAATTGTCGAGAATTTTCTTTGCTTACTATCTTTGGGGAAATCGAACTGCTGAACTTGTTCTGGCCCATGTTCCACCAGAATTTGTCGGACTTGATCATCACATTTGGCCCAAGTAGCAGGATCATTAAAGCTCAAATTCAAACGAGTGACATTTTCACTTTCACAGTCTTCCAAATTTTGATCCTCGCGTGTCTCATTTGATTCGTCTTCAATATTCAGATTATGTTCTTCAAAGTCTTCTTCAGCTTGTGAAACTCCCACCTCCACCTCCACCTCTGCTTGATCCTTTGACATTGAACTACCTTCATCTTTGGCCAGTGGATGGAGATATTTCAGAAATGAACCTTCTTGCTTTCTTTCTTCTTTTTGCTTATCAGCCTTCCGCTTACGAAATTGTGCCCCAGACCTTTTTTTTTTATCTGCCATGACGCTGCATCAACTGTAAATGAAAAAAAAATGAAATTGTATTCCTATCAGTCCTTTTGCTTGTTCACTATTAAAAGTAAAGGATAGAGAATGCATATCACTTACTATAATTGACTATTTGAATTTCAACAACTGTTTGACGTAAATATTGTTTAAGAGATCAAGATGACTTTCCTTAAAATTAAGCAATGTTGATTGTAATCAGAAATACACCTTTTTTAGTCACGTATATGTCCTTCCTTCATATCAAAATCTGACTGGGAGTGCTGCGGAACCCATTCTGCCTAACTAGGCATGCACCTCCAAATGATTAAAAACATCAAATGGTACAAACTCAATTTGAATGAAAAATTCCATTTTCTAACTAAATAGGTCACACACACTCAGATGGTTGCCAAGTGCTCTCTGTGGTGATATGTTCATCTGCTCTAAATGCCTACTAACTTCCCTGTGAAAATAATCTTTGACTTTGATCCAATGAAAGCAGGATGGAAAAGCTTCCCCGCTCCCCAGAAGACCTAAGACATGATGGCTGGATGACATAAACAGACACCTGTCCCTCACAGGCACTACCTCATAACATGCCAATTGTGCTCAGGACAGAACATCATAGAGGAATATTATGCATTCAGTGGTCTCTACACTGGCCAAGCAACAGCACAACTATCCTAACCAGTCCATCCAACTTTTTTGACTGCTTCTTGGGCACCGGTGAGGGGTAACAATGCCAGACTGAGCCCGGTGATGGGTGCAGTACAAGTCTACAAACTGAGGCAAGGTGCTAGGCCTAGAGTCCTGCTGAGACTGCTGTCCTGCACCAAGTGGAGTGCAGCCTCCATGAGGAGAGAACTCAAATAAATATCACGCTCCTTGTGCATGATTCCCCCAAGCACTTCTTCAGGCAGCTGCTATGGGGGTCACTCACAGGCTTAGGCCTGCCTGTTGCAGGCAAAACACAGCAGCAGGGCTTAAAACTCAGACAGGGCTGCCCAGAGGATTCAGGGGGCCTTGGGCAAAGCAAAATTGGGGGCCCCTTCCATAAAACATTTGCAATACTATAGTAACATGTATTAGGAAATGTAAAAAATAACTAGTGAAATACATTCAAAAATTAACTTGTAATAATTTGAAAATACACTAAATACATTATTTAAAAACATTAAAAGCTGTAATGGTCAGATGATGGGTGATTGTGATGGTTGGTACCTATGGGCTGTCGCTGCCTGGAGGTGGTGCTGCTGTTGCCCAGGGCTGGGTGGGGAGCTGGGCTCTGGGTTCAGGGGTGCCCAGCTCACAGGGGCTGGGCTCAGGGATGTGGGGAGATGGGGTCAGGGTGGTGTCCAGCTCAGAGGGGCTGGCCTCGGAGCTGGGGGTCAGGGCTGTGGGGGAAATGGGGTCGAGGGGGGTGCCTGGGTGCACTGCGGCAGCTCAGCTCTGCAGGCTGCTGTTCTCTCCAGTCGGCAACACACAAAGGGAGCAGGGACTAGCCAAGGACCAAGGGGGCAGGAGCACAGGTGCCTGAGGCCGAGCTATGGGGAAGCACTTGCTTACCTTGCCCAGCACATGAGCGTCAGGGTCCTGTTTCTTCCTCCACTCCACTAGACCGCCGCTGAGGCTCTTTTCTTCTCGGTGTCCCTCGCTGGGGCTGATGTGGAGGCTGAGCCAGGGGGCAACTGCCGCCACTTTCCCCCAGAAGCCCTTGTGTCGCGCCATCGCAGGGCTCCTACCACATGCCCTAAGGCTAAGCAGAGCTGTGCAGCTCTGCCCAGTCGCCGGTGTCCCCGCCGGCAATGAGAAAAATTGCATAGGATGGAGCCCCTGCTCTGGGAGGGAGAGGGATTCTGAGCCTCTGCCTGCAGCCCAGGGATTCCCCTGGGTCAGTGTGCAGCCCGAACTGGGCAGTCGCGGCTGCGCCCCCTGATCCAGGGGACCCCCTGGACTGCCGGCTGCCACGGTGGCACCCTGACCCAGGGTCAGTGTGCCTCCGCAGCAGCCGGCAGCCTGGGTTTCCCTGGGCCAGGGGACCCCCGCCCCTGGGCTGCCGGCTGCTGCGGCAGCGCCCTCACCCAGGGGACCGCCTGGACTGCGGGCTGCTGCGGCAGCGCCCTGACCCAGGGTCAGTGCGCCTCCACGGCAGCCGGCAGCCTGGGGTTTCCCTGGCCAGGGGGGACCCCCGCCCCTGGGCTGCCAGCTGGACTGCTGGCTGCCACGGCGGCGTCCTGACCCAGGGGACACCCTGGGCTGCCGGCTGCCGCCGGCAGCTCAGACTCCCTCTCTGTCCCAGCAGCAGCGGCTGCTCAACCGTTAAAAAAAAATTGGGGGTGCTTTTTGGTGCCCCCAAATCTCGGCGCCCTAGGCAACCGCCTAGTTCACCTAAATGGTTGCACCAGCCCTGGAAACAAGAGTCTGTTTCGGTATAATACAGGGGAGGAAATGGTTTTCAATTTTTCACTGAAGAGACGCTTTGGGAGTGGAGATATTGAAAACTTGATCCCTGGTTTCTGTGAAGCCAGCGAGCCAGCTCTGCAGCAGACTGAACATTGGAAGGGAAAGTGATTTTATTAGATAGGAAAGTTACATAATAATAAGTGTAGACCCAGGTTCACATTTTATTTTGTTTTGAATTGTAACCACTAGTCTTGAGCAGAATCTCTAAACTTCCTTAAATAAAGCTTTTATTTGATCACAAGTGCTGTGTGATTTTACAGAAGTGGTGATTTATGGCAAACCTATAGTGTTCCTTTGGGAGCAGAGGAGATGGGATTTCCTTGCATAGCGAGCACTGGGGATTGGACAGATCAGGGAAAAAAAGTTCAAAGGGACTTGGAGGCTGGGGTGCCCGTCTTGTTAACCAGCAAGGCAAAGTCAGGGCTGGCATAGCCAAGAAGGAGAGTGCTTGAGTGGCTGCAAGGCTGGTGGTGTTAGGAAGCTGACACCCAGACACCATGCGCAAGATTTCCTCAAGCTGGAGGCAGGGAGTAACAAGGTGACTTCCATCCTGGGTACCCCAAGAACCATCACATCACCCACTTGCTTCTCACCGGTACAGGAAGGAGAAGTAGCAGCCCAGCAATGACTGCTCTTTCCACCTCCCCTTCTCTCAGTCTCTGACAATAGAGGGAGTAATACAGCCTTTACCACCCTCGGTGGTCACTGAGCCCAAAGAGTCAACATTCTTTGCTATTTTGTGTTATATTATATGCATGCAAGCAAGACATTCAACGATGTACTGTACGAGGAACAGCACACAGTTAAAGAGCCATTGGCAAACGCCATTACCACTACATGTTTGCATCTGACGAGTTAGAGCTGGGAAAGCAGTGGGGAAAGGATTTTTGTGAACTTCATTAGATTCTAAATGGCCTTTCCATCCAACTATATTGGCATCGCTTTTTAATTTGCTTTTGAAACATTATTAGGTGTTATGTTCCTACCAATGCTGGAGGAGGGTGGGTATTTCAGACTTGCAGCTGAAGTTAGTTTTGGGACTAAAATACATTAATTTCAGCAGGACATGGCTCTCTTTCTCCATCATTTCTCAAATGGTGCGTGGAGGCGGTTGTTGATACATAAAGGTTATAGAGACTGAACATTATCCTCCATTCCAGGAGATGGGCTCTTGACTGCAGAGAGAGCAGCGTGAACTTCAGGCTGTGGTGAACAGGATGCTCTGGATTTCATTGTGTTTCAGTTATGTCATCTTTAAATAAAAATAACGTATTCACTCTTGTTTCTAAAGGGAAAGAACATCAAAATAAACCCCCAAACCTCCCACAGTTTCCTCCCACAAGGATCATGTTATTGTGGCATGGTGGAAAAGCATAGGTGTCTTTAGATGGGGGGCGGGGAGGGAGGAGTCCTAGAAATTGTAGAGGTGGCTGAAGGTGTGATGAGATATATGGCTGACTTGGAGATGGTGAGCGGACGGGCAGGGTGGCAGACTCTGTATAGTGATTTTTTTTTTTAAGCTGCAGCAGGAAGCCAGGACAGAAGGAGTTTGGAGAAGGTTGGATGCAGAAGTTCTGCAGTAAAATGGGGGAGGAGGGAGAGAGAGAGAAAATAATGTGTAAGATTAATACTGTTTTCTTTATTCTATTGTTCCTTGTTGAGTAGTAGAAAAAAATGAGTCTTTCCATGCTTTTCAGAGCTCACTAAAGTTAATGTGTGTGTGGTAAAATCCTTCAGGTATGCAGCTGGTATGCATGGCTCCAGATACACAGGTAGTGACGGACCAATTCTTTATCACAGTAGGTGGTCTGTGTTGCCTGTTGTAGGTTCACAAGGAATGATTACCCAGAAGACATGCATAGTCATCTATCTTGTTCTCTGTGCAGTAAACTGTGTGGTCCCCACACTGACTAATCTGTTGCTGGTAATCCACCTCCACAGTTACAGTGGGGGTTCTACTCTGTGATAGGGATCTGCTGTTATTAGTGCCAAGAATTCAAAAACCACGGGTCAGCTGCCCGCAAAAGGAGATTTCAGGGAAAAAATTGTGATTTTGAGTCTTTTTATTTATTTTCTGCTTTTTGAGCCTCTGGGGCCCACTTTTTAAAGCTTCTTCCTAAAATCATGAGGGCTAGAAGCTTTCCTTAAAAAAAAGAAAGCAGGAAGTCTCACATAATCTCAAGACTGCAGTAGCTGGGGCTTTAAGAAAAGAAACCCAAACATCATGAGTTTCTGTTGTTTCTCCACAGCGCCTCCTACTGCTTGGGTGTGGGGTTGCAGGAGTTTCTCAGTCTAGCACCCCCTTTAATTGTGCTGGTGCTACAACAGTCTGTAGAATTATGTGAGCTACCCCTCCAGCCAGTGCTCTGCTCAGTCCATTCCCCTTCCAGGGATTAACTGAAAAATCCAGAAAATATGAAACTCAAATATCTAATGGCCTTCAGGCTGCTCTCTGGCACTTGCCTTCCTTTATTTTTGACACCTAGGCTTCCTTTCTTGCTCTGGGGGCGGGGGAAAGAGCAGTAGGAGAATCCAGAACCACCTATTCCACTGGATCCAGCTCACAGACCTTGTTTGGAAGGACCAGAGCTAGTTCTTCTCAGTCCCTTGCTGCTCTCTGAGCTACTTCTTACCTCTGTAGGCTTCCTTGGCCTCTTGCTCAACTTCTCTCTCTTTCTTTTCTATTTTTTTTTTTTTATGGCAAAGCAAATTTGACTGAAAAGTCTGTAGCTGTCACCAAGTATAATTTCTCCTTTGGAGCATTGGTTCATCAGGCAGCTTTTCAGCAGTCCACTGGCAGGATCTTTTCTCTACAATCCCACTCTAACAAGGTCCTTAACTCACTGAATAACAGGGAGGCAGTTAATTAGGCAGGGAAACACCTTGGCATAATATAGATTTAACTACTCCCAGGTGAACCTGAACTGCCTTATTTCCCCTTGTAGAGTCTCTGACAGGTAGGGCAGGCCTCTGACTCCTTCAGAGTGACAGCTGTGGATTTGGCTGAGAAGAGAAAGATGGCTGTTGAGTTAGAATGTTCTGTGACTACTCTGCAGCTCCAACACAGAGACCCAGAGGATTTGTAGGAAAGGTCTAATTCCTTCCTGCAAGACTTTCATTCAAGGGGGAGGAGGGAGAGAAGGAGTTGAGGAAGGAGGGAGGACAGAAAGAAGCATTGGGATGGGTTTCAGTAGTGCAAGGCCACTAAGGGGGTGGTTATGGAGAGCAGCCCAGGATAGTCCAAAAGGGCTGAGCAGGAGAGAAGGGGCCTGTCTCCCGAGCCTAGTGGTTGGGAGAAGGGCTCTCTGGGGAGCCTGCCTGTCACAGAGTCCCCGGGAGATGCTCTGGAACTGCTCCCCACAAAACCAGTCAGGACTCTGGGGAGCCTCCTCTCCCTTGGAGCAGACTGTCTTCAGGTCAAGAAGCTCATTCGGCTTCACCTTCCTGGGCCAGATCTTGGAGCATTCGGCATCCTTTGCCCCTCCATGCGCTTCCCACAGCGAGTCTGCCCAGGCGGGGTCCTGGGGAAGCCAGAGGATCCTGCATGCACCCCCACTTCACAGTCAGACATGACTCTTAGCCAGCCAGTAAAACAGAGGTTTATTAGATGACAGGAACCAGGCCTAAAACAGAGCTTGTAGATACAGAGAATGGGACCCCTCAGCCGGGTCCATTCTGGGGCCCAGCGAGCCAGATAACTCTGTCTGCACTCACTTCCCATCCCCAGCCAGCTCCAAACTGAAATCCCCTCCAGCCCCTCCTTTCTGGTCTTTGTCTCTTTCCTGGGCCAGGAGGTCACCTGATCTCTTTGTTCACCTTTAGCTATCCCCTTGCAGGGGGTAAGGGTCCCAGCCATTTGTTGCCAGGAGACAGAGTGTTGGTGATTTATGCACACTGGCCTTTATCCCACCACCTAGAGACTTAAGAAATGCATAGGAGAAACTGAGGCACCCACAGAGTATTCAGAGGAAACATTAAGAACAGTCCCACTTCATCATGCTGCCCCACCAAAGGGAGTTCTTGCAACTAGTAAACCAGAAGACTTCTGAGAGTAGTAAATGGATTAGAGGATGGGGAGTGGGGTCTGGGAGGAAGCTTAGGTGTGGGAGAAGGCTCAGGGATGGTGCAGAGGGTTGGGGTGCAGGTGGGGGTGAGCGGTGCAGGTTCCAGCTGGATGGCACTTACCCCAGGTGGCTCCTGGAAGTGACTGGCATGTCCCTCTGGTTTCTAGATGCAGAGGCTGCCAAGCAGCTCTGCAGGTGCTGCCCCTGCTGCCTCCCTGAATCACAGGGCTCTCCTGGGAACCACAGTGGGGAAAGGAGCAGAACATGGGGCCACCAGGTGGCCCCTGCCGGCAGCTCCTCCGGTGTAGTGTACTGCCCCTGTACTGCTCCCCCTGACCCACCCAGTCCTGGCTGGCTTCTGTACAGCTGGAGAAGACCCTGCGTGGAAGGGCTGGGGCGATACTGCCACACCAGAGGAGCTGCAGGCATGGGGTTTCCCAGCAGCCCAACGTCATGCTCCTTTCACCACTGTGGTTCCGAAGTCTCCAGCACAGCAGGAGGAGGACAGAGCCCTCCTCCCCAGATAAGGGGGGTGGATCATGGGAAGGGGACGGAGAGAGCGAGGGGGCCCTGGGCTCTGGGCAGGGCAAGGAGGAGTCACGTGGAAGCTCACATGAGGAGGTCATGTTCCCCCCCATACTTCCTTCCATTTCGGTGAGAAATGGATTCCACTTGCACCACTGTATTAGCCCCAGCCTGGGGTGCTGGCCGTGGGGAAAGAGCCCCACACAGCACAGCACCAGGAAGCAGGAAGGGCCATGGGGGTGGAGCATGGGTGGGGCCATGCAAAGCTGTTTGGGGATGCTCAGCCTTCCCCGTCTTCAGTACCCGCCACTCATAGACTCTAGGACTGGAAGGGACCTCGAGAGGTCATCAAGTCCAGTCCCCTGCCCTCATGGCAGTACCAAATACTGTCTAGACCATCCCTAATAGACATTTATCTAACATACTCTTAAATATCTCCAGAGATGGAGATTCCACAACTTCCCTAGGCAATTTATTCCAGTGTTTAACTACCCTGACAGTTAGGAACTTTTTCCTAATGTCCAACCTAAATCTCCCTTGCTGCAGTTTAAGCCCATTGCTTCTTGTTCTATCATTGGTGGCTAAGGTGAACAAGTTTTCTCCCTCCTCCTGATGACACCCTTTTAGATACCTGAAAACTGCTATCATGTCCCCTCTCAGTCTTCTCTTTTCCAAACTAAACAAACCCAATTCCTTCAGCCTTCCTTCATAGGTCATGTTCTCAAGACCTTTAATCATTCTTGTTGCTCTTCTCTGGACCCTCTCCAATTTCTCCACATCTAAAAAACCCTCAGTGCTACTGAATGCAGCTGGCATTACTATTTAATGCTATGATTATTCTATTGCAGACTGGTATATTGGAGAAAGTGACAAGGAATTGATGTCAGCTACTAATCTGACACAGTATTCTACATACAGTCGCTGCTTTGAGTCAGGAAGTTATTCAGGTAATTCTCTGTATTGCAGAGACTGTTAGAGACTGAAAGTGTCAGGTAAAGGTACAATGAAATAAGAGCTAATCTAGCATTTCAAGTGCAGACTGACAATTCCTGTGTAAATTAGATGAACTGAGGCTGGTCTTACCCAAAATAACAAGGGCACACAAGCTTATTTGCAAAAAAATATATAATAATAGGATTACTGAGACTTTTCCAGTAGTGTTACATAAACCAAGTCTGGTCCTTCACAGTCATTATCTGGTTTATCCATATTACAGAATTTGAACTGTAACATGCACTGGGTAACTTCAGCCTAAATTAATATTACAATTTAAAGGGAAAGAATGAGAGGATTTTGCAACTTTTACAGAGTTGTTTTTAAAACATTTTTCCAGATTTGTTTTTAATACAGTTCTTTGGTGGAGTATTGCCTTAGGAGCTTTGCAGAAAATGTGTGTTTTAAGAAAGGCTATTAGCGATGAGGTTGTGTGATGCACCACGGCAGAGAAGAGGCTCTAAATAAAAAAAGGGGTTGGGGAAGAAAGGTTAAAGATGATAACTGTGTAAGTGGGAGTAAAACAATTTCTAGGTTTATACAATGATTAATGCATTTGTAAGTGTTATTTTAAAGCTCAAATGTTACTCCAGCCATGTTGTTGTTCCAAGTATGTTCCAAGTATGTGCAAGCCAGTGGAAACCGAGTAAAAAAGATTAGGAACTCAAAATAATTACCAGTAAGTCTATTTATATACTGCACATGTATTTAGTGTTTTCCATTTGTTTTGCAATCCGTGGACATCACTCTATGACTGTTATGTCTGAAGATAGGAAAATGCAATACTAGAGCCAGATTTTTTGGAAGTGGTCAGCTCCTAGCAGCTCGTGTGAGAACTATGGCAGCTACCAGGTGCTGAGAAATTTGAAAATAAGCCCATTATAATCATTTTATACAACAAATAAGCAAGTATTTGTGTGTAAATAAGCCTGCTCCCAGTCCTACTCCCCCAAATCCGTCAGATTTTTTTTCCTCCCCTCCTCTTTCTAGTTCCATTCTCACCAGATTCCTTGTCTCAATCTGCTGTACTCCCTTCCCTCCTTCCCAGTCCAGCTGTTGTCCCATCTGCATTCAAGTTTGGCAGCTTTCTCCTTCAGGCTTCCTGAGAGTTAATAAGGGTGGAGGTGGTCATTGAGAGCACAGGAGAGAGAGGTTCCCTGTTCTCAGGACTAGTGCCAAATTCCACCTCTGGGCTACAAGCATACTCTGTTGCTCAGTGGGATGACATAGGCACCCATCCAGTTACACATAGCATGTGCCATCCCCTCACATCTCCTATGTTGCTTTATGATAATTGCAAATATGCAGTCTGGTCAGCATGTAGGTAGCTGTGCCAAGATGAAGCATGTCCAGGAAAGGCTGGAGATTTGGCGATTTTTAGCTGCTAAACTGTAAGAAGTATCTATTGAGTATGTGCAAATTGAGATTTTTTTCTAAAGCTTATAATTTGACCAAATTTATGTGGTTTTTCATAGGAACAGCAAAAGTCATATCCCTAACAAAAAAGACACCTTTCTGACAAATTTCAAGTCCCTTCTCCAAAGCATGGGGGCACTAATTTTTTTTTAAGATTGGCCCTCTTTTTAAGAAAACAAAATACAGATTTTTTACCCTTTACATTATTTTGCAATATGAGATATTTCCCCCTTTCTTCTCAGAAACAGCTGAACCATTTTGGCTAAAGCTTTCTAACAACAGTTTGAGGCAGCCACCTGGTATAGAATATTTCAGCCCAAACAGTTAAAGTCTGGCAAAGTTATAAACAATTGAAAACAGGGTCTTATAATGGGAAGTGTCAGTAAACCTAAATAATAGATGGTGCTACCAGACCTGCCTATAATATAAACACACACATCAATTTAATGAAAGGTGCCAACTGGAGGCAAGATTCCAAGATGATAGGGAATAGTTCTAAACAAGGAAAGCAATTGAAATTGACAAAATGGACTTAGAAGAAGAAAAAGGGCAGAATTAGACCCACTGAACAGAAAGCAAGATGAAATACAGATTGAGTGCTCAAAATGTATAGCGTTTCTTAGCAATGTATGATGGTTAGGGTCAACCTCCAAGAACTAAGTGCTGTTAACCTGTTGTGACATTACCCAGGATACAATCTGGACTGGACAGCTGTGTCCCTTTAATTTTCCAAGCTGGGGTGCCTATTACCTTGCTTGGCTGTGAGAACCATCACTCCTGGTCTGCTCTCACACAGCTTCCAGCATGTAAATCACCCCCAGCTATATTGTATGAGGGCTATAGCCAGTCACTCATGAATTACGCTGCAGGGCACCAGCAGCACAACTCTCAGTCCCAGACTTTCCCTCAGAAATGTATGATTTGTACTGCCCAGCACCCACCTGGACTCCACAAGCTCAGATAAAGTCCGTTTCATTATTAATCCAGGAACAACTGGTTTTAATATGCTGTTCAGATTACTAAATAACACACTGCCTAAAATATTTATCAAATCTTTCGAGTGTCAACATATATCAAAGGTCAGACTCTTCTATCTTCAGTTACATGTGTGTGTGTGTGTATATATATATATATATATATATATATTTAGCAATGGTGATATATTAAGATTGCAAAGCCGAGCACTCAAAAACTAGAAAATGCCAGAATTCAGACTGTCTGTTCTGTGCCATCTTGGGTTCCTTGTGTGTATGCATTATGACACAGTCTTTAGTTACATGATTACATGAGATCTTTTTCCACAGGACCCCTGCCTCATTCAGTGCATAAGATGGACCTGATCTGGGAATGAATCAAGATTGTGTTCCTGGTATGGCTAAATATGCCTTGTAAATACAAATATTTTATTGGAAGCATTAAGCTCCATGAGCATTGCTTCAAATATGCCTCAAAGTATGCCAGCTGGAGTCTTTCTGAATCTGTCTCAGTTACAGGAAAGCACTTCTTTAATAAATCTTAACATTTGGCAAACTGGCATTTATTCTGGTTTTGCTGATATGAAGCTACCTTGCCAGCCAGTCACAGCAACAAAACACTGAACCAGTAGGTTTTTCTTGATATTTGTGTATATGCTCTTTTATAATACAGCTTTACTAACTCTTGCTATGTCTTTCTTGCTTAGAACTGTTATTTTGTAGTGCCAAACTGTAGAATTTATGCTTTCAAGAGACAAATGAAGGAACAGAGGTGTACTGTTTTTGCATCCATTTAAGGTATTTGGTTTCTCAGTAAGCTCCAGCACTAAGTTTTCATTTAAACTCTCACCTGCCCTTTGCTATGTGCAGAGCCATACATGGGAAAACAGACTTAATAAATCAATAAGGTTTGATTTATGTCATTATTTGGCCTTGCTTTTTCTTAAGAACGCAGTGAATGTACTTTTATCTTATTCTGGGACACAGCATTGTATAAATAAATCCTAATATTTTCAAGGGAATAAAGTAAGTTCTTAACCCTTTCCAACTGCATTTTGCAATAACAAACAGAGCATTCATTTGCCTTTATAAAGTAAAGAAGTAGTTGACGTTTGGAATACTTACTCAGTATGGTCTTCTTTTAAAATGTTATGTTTTAGAAAGGATCCCCCCCAGTTTTGCTTTTCAATTAAAAAATAGGAAAAAGACTCACCCCACCCTCAAAATATGACAGGAGAAAGTTTACAATGGCTAAGACAGAGCTCACTAAATAATTTCAAGTGTAATATGGCTGTACCCTTGTTGACTGATGCATGTATCCCATTAGAAAACTAATTTATAACGTCTCCATCTGAATATACTGTTCCTTTTAGTTTCTGTACTTAGTGTAATCTTATCTATGCTTGAGTTATCCCAGTCTCTAGTACTTCATATTAGATGCTTTATAGAATTCAGCAGTCATTTCTTTAAATAATGAACTCCTTAGTGTTCCCATTAGTGACAACAGATATTGTGCCAGAATAATCCAAGTTCCATTGCTAAAGACTGGCTGTAGCTCAGCTCTGTCTATCTTGGCAGATGTTCCAAGGAAGGCCTGAGGAAATCTTCTGGCATTATGATTTCCTTGCAGTCACGGTAGTTTTATAGTGCATTCCATATATTTTTAGTGAAGTACATAGCCACAGTTTCAGAGTAACTGCATCTCTAACCCCTTCTGTGGTCTGCTCAAGAGATGCCCCACTTAGATCTCAGGCCTCCAGCTGTCAACTTGCTATAGTCAAGGAACTATATCCCATTACCTCCTGACCAGAGATTTAGGCTGCAGTTCCCCTCAGTTTACCGTGATTTATCCAGAAGGGTTGAACCTAGTCCTGCACCTGCAGTTTGCTCTCTCAACAGCTCTGACACCGAATCTCAGTGACCAACTAGCTTTCACAAAGCAAAGTACCTTTGTCTGAGGACAAAAGCCTTATAGAGAAAACATATCAAAACCAATTAAAAGGTCTAAACAAGTTAGGCTTACCCAGTGTCAACCATCTTCCACATGGAGACCCCGGTAAGTTCCAACTCTTATATCCCTTTGAGCTGGGTTAGCCCATTGGTTAAGGATTCATGTCAGTTTGCAGAACAAGGATACCCCTCTGTCAGCTTAGGCTAACACTTTCATATTCTTTGGGGCTTTTGGTTGCAGGCCTCCTGGATGAGATAAAACCTGTCACAGCCCCTTTCTCCAAGGGGTACAGCAGAAATATAGGCATCTGGGGGACTTTTTAATGGAATTTAGGCACTGACAGGGTTGGGTAGCAGCTGAACAGGGCTTTTGGGACTGTCAGCAGTGCCCTAAATATTGGACTTAGGTGCTTAAAAGGGCATCTAGGCACTTAAATCCCCCATGTGAATATAGGCCTTGGCTCCTCAGCAAAGTGGCTATTAAATTAAACTGAAATAAATATAAATGAAATAAATATTTTTGTAAAATGTGGTAAATCTGTGACTAGCAAGGCCCTGGCCTAGCAAAGAATTTAAGCACATACTAATTTTGTAGCCTACACACATGCCTACAATTAAGCACGTGCTTAAGTGCTGGGCTGGAGTGGGTCCTAAGGGCTTGTCTACACTACCGCCAGATTGGTGGGCAGCAATTGATCCAGCGGGGGTCGATTTAGCGCATCTAGTATAGACTGTGAGCCCTCTCCCGTCGACTCCGGTACTCCACCAGAATGAGAAGCGTAAGCGCAGTCGACCAGAAAGCGCCAGCTCTCGACTTACTGCAGTGAAGACACTGTGGTAAGTAGATCTAAGTACATCGACTTCAGCTATGCTATTCATGGAACTGAAGTAGCATATCTTAGATCGACCCTGTGCGGCAGTATAGATAAGCCCGAAATGGCAGCAGTTGCTAACTGCCTTGTAAATGAAGGTAAATAGTACATTAGCTCTCTGTTATATTAGATCCTGAGCCAAAGCTCAGTGAAATCAGTGGTTTGACTTCAGTGGGCTTTAGATGACCCTTAGTTGATTCTTATCTAAAACAAACCTTATAAACTGAAAACATCCTACTCCCATCTGACAGCTTGTGTGAAAAATAAATGAAGCTCCATCACAGATGTGAAAAGAACCACCATTTAAAATAAAAAATTATGACCTGAAATGACTGTTGAATGATCAATGACCTGAAACAAGGAGACTTTCAAGAAAACAAACAGCAAATCACCCCTGAATGGTAACGTTTTAATGGAAAACTTTTCTGATCTCACATTTTGGGAGCAAGAAATGAGTTTTAAAAGGTCAAGATGAAGCTAATGTCTCCCAGACTCTTTCCTCCTCATCGACCAGCTCATACACACAAGTACCATTCAACCCTGAGCCTTTCCACTGACCAAAGCATAGCTGTCTTGAAACAATATGGAGTGTGTAAGAGAAGACACAGATTAAAAGGAGAAAAGAAGTAACAAAACGGTGATGACAAATGCTGCTGCAGTCGATTTGGGACTAGGACAAAAATGAAAGCAAAACTGACAAGAAGAAAGACACTGATCAGCAGGGCCTGGCAGAATGTGGCACTTGTAGTGCACTGCCTAAAATTAGAGAGAGGAAGGCTGTGGAAGATGGGTGCAGGTGGGTGACAGGAAAGGACGGTGCACAATAGCAATACAAAATTGGAATGAAGTAAAGCCTGTGCCAAAGACGGAGATTCTGAAAGGGATTAAATAAAAAAGAGGAAGCCTATTGAAAATATAAAGCCAAAAGGATGTGGATAAAATGTAGATGTACAGGCAATTATGTAAAAAAGGAGCTGACAGTGCATAACACAGCATTAAATGAAGTAAAAGAAAGCCCCATAACAAATAAAGATTGAAATCTTTAAATGAACGCAGCAAAAAATTAATTGAATGGACAGATACGTTCATAAGTTTTCAAATTAATTTACTGCCTGAATACTTATGAGACAAGTTTAATTAAAGCAGTTTAGACAGGCACTATGTGTGCAGCTTTTCTCCTGCCTAGTTTATAATCAGTTTAGAGCTGAATAATTTTATGACCCATATTAATGTTTGTAGTTCGGCAAGCTACGTGGATGAAGACCTACAGAGAACAGGAAGTAATCTCTCCCAAATATGCATAACTGATTAGTTAACAAGGCATATTTTGGGAGATTTTTACTTTTCTCCTCAAGCATTAAGGGTTGATTAAATACAGACAGGGAAAGGACAACCAAGTAAAGGGAATTACTTAATGCCTTATCTGCATTCTTATATGATGTCCATCATAAGATCTCAGCCTATATGGCTCAAGACAAAAATACACTGGAAAAACTACAAACAAGTCGTTAAAAGATAAGCAGCCCAATTTCGCTCCCATTGAAGTCAATGGCATAAATCCCATTGCTTTCAATGGACTTGATCTTGTGTCCATTAAAGCTCTCAGTGACTTTAATGGTGCAGGGTCAGTGTGAGCAGGATTGGTTCAAGTGGCATGACTAAGTGAATCTTCTTAATCTGAATTAAACAAATCAAACCTAAAATAGATAATGGTACTGAGGATGCCTACTAGTTGCCATTGTTAACAAGCATTTCAAATATTATTTGGATCTTTTCAAGAGCTATAAGGATAGTAAAGCACTGGGACGGGTTACCAAGGCAGGTGGTGGAATTACCCTCATTGGAGGCTTTTAAGAACAAGTTAAACAAACACCTGCCAGGGATGCTCTTGGTATAGTTAGTCCTGCCTCAGCACTGGTGGGCTGAACTAGATGACCTCCTGAGGTCCTTTCTAGCCCTACATTTTCCTGATTAAGATTTTAATATGAATGGAATAGAACACTGACAAATTAATGGGTCTCTGCTGCTAAATCACCACTGTTAATGGGAAATGTCAAAGTGAAACTGAACTGAAGATCTTAATTTTCAAGAAACCTGAATGCTGTGACAGCATTCTATTACAATGACTTCATTTACATTTTCCCAAGTGAAAGATGTAGCAGCTGGAAAATTTATCGCAGTGAGCACTTGCTGTCTGCACTACTATTGATCAGCGACACCTTAAGTGGATTTTATCTGTGTTTTAACATTTTTTAAAATAAAAAATTGTTAATTTAAAAAAAATAGTTGACTATTATTCATCTAATAATACATAATAATTTTACACGTGGGTCTCATTTCATTCACCAGTCTCCAAATATTTTATAATCTCTATGGACTGAACTGTCACTGCTCTTCCTCAGCTGCAAAGGGTAGTAAACTCCCTTGTCCAACCTTGTATGGACTGCAAAGCCAGCAGAGGGAGGAGAACAGGGGCTGATACTTCCCCCAGATTGAATGGGGAAGGCGATAGACAGGCACAGAGAGTGAAAGGAGCAGTGGCTGTCAGGGCTGCTCAAAGGGGGGGAGGCAAGTGGGGCAATCCAATCCAGAGGGGGTTGGATAAGGGGCAGGAAGTCCCGGGGACAGGGAAGGGGCAGAGGTTGGGGGGGGCGGTCGGAGGACGAGGAATGAGGGGGTTGGATTGTGGGCATTCCGGGTGTCTGTCAGGACTCAGCAGGGGGATGGATAGGGGTCGGGGCAGTCAGGGGACAGGTCCCGGGGTGGTGGTTGGGGGGGTCTCTGGGGGACGGTGAGGGGACAAAGAGCAGGATGGGGGGGATTCTGAGGGGGGCGGGCAGTTGGGGGGCAGGAAGTGGGTGGGGGTCAGATAGGGGACAAGGCCAGGCTGTTTGGGAGGCACAGCCTTCCCTACCATAAAGCTGTTTCAGCAGTTTGAGGCTTGCAGAAGAGCCAAGCTGTTAGCTTTTCCATTAGGGCTACCATCCCTTTCACTTCTCAAATGCCAAATTACAGTCTATATTTAATTTCAGTGCCATAGGGAGATTCATGTCAGGGGAGAGTAGCCATTTAAAATTAGCCACTTGGGGAGGAATCATATTAGAAGAGCAATATCTTACACTACCCACCTCCTTCCCAACCCTACCAAGGGAGACCCCACCCTCCCCTACATTCCCAGAGACTCCAGAGGGGTTAATTCAGTAGTTCCCAAACTTTTATACTGGTGACCCCTTTCACATAGCAAACCTCTAAGTGCAGCCCCCCCTTATAAATTAAACACACTTTTTTATATATTTAACACTATTACAAATGCTGGAGGCAAAGCAGGGGTTGAGGTGGAGGCTGACAGCTCGTGACCCCCAGTAATAACTTCATGACCCCCTGAGGGGTCCTGACTCCCAGTTTGAGAATCTTTGCGTTAATTTAATTTTAGCACCCTGTGTCCATTCACATGCATGTGCTATTTTGAGCATGTCAGTTTTCACAACATAGGCTCACCCTAGATTCCGGAACAAGCTCAAATGCTCAGTTAATGGAGTATGTACATAAGCTATACTAAAGACAAACCCACAGTCTCCAGTTTGTGAGGGACCCCATGGAGCTAGTCTCTAGGAAACAGATAAATGCATGGAGGTTAAGTCCATTAATGGCTATTAGCCAGGATAGGTAAGGAATGGTGTCTGTAGCCTCTGTTTGTCAGAGGGTGGAGATGCATGGCAGGAGAGAGATCACTGGATCGTTACCTGTTAGGTTTACTCTCTCTGGGGAACTTGGCATTGTCCGTTGTCGGTAGACAGGATACTGGGCTGGATGGACCTTTGGTTTGACCCAGTATGGCTGTTCTTATGTTTTAACCTAAATGAACCCAAAGTTATGGAGACAGATATGAGTCAAGGAAGCCAGCAGAGTATCAGAAACCTGGAAAAATCTCTGCCTGGATGGGCTCAGGTGTTTGGTCACAAGCTGAGGTGGTTCAAAAGTTTTGGATTGTTTTTAAGCAGATTTTTTTTATTGTTTCTTTAAACAATCAAACACAGCAAGCAGCAAATATTTGGCCACATACCTCTGAAACCCCGAACCATATTCAGGTTTTGGCAGACTAATTTCAGCTTTTCAATTAAAAAAACCACAACAATTTTTTAAGGAAAGCAGACATTGTCCATGATTTTTTTCTGCTTTTTAAAAACCCCTAGTTTTCAATCCAGAAAAAGTTTTGACGGAAAATATTTATCCAACCCTTTTAATGAGCTTTAGTGCTTTTTAGCACTAGCTGATGCTGAGAACCAATGATACCTTGTAAAGAAGTTTTCTCAAAACTGGGTTTGTGCTGAGATGCAGAAGGTTTATTTTTCCCAGGGCCGCCCGTCGGGGGGGAGCAAGTGGGGCAATTTGCGATGGCCCCTGCAGAGAATATAGTATTGTATAGTATTGCAATTTTTTTTATGGAAAGGGCCCCCAAAATTGCTTTGCCCCAGGCCCCCTGAATCCTCTGGGTGGCCCTGGTGGCTGTGCCCTTCCCCCAGTTGCCAGCAGGATACCCAGGGCAGAGTAAGGAGTGAAGTGACTTATTCTTCCTGGAACCAAAGATAGGTGAGGGAAGAAACTGACCGAACAGGGCAGATGCTAAAGTTAGTCTAGTCCTAAATGATGTAGGGGACACAACTTGCAGAGGTGGGCAGATAATAACATCTCCATTTTACACATGAAGAAACTAAGGCATCATAGCACTAGAAGTCTGATCCTACACAGTGGTAAAAGCCCTCAATTCCCACCATATATTACAGAGTTACTCATGAATTTGATGGTAGTAAAGGCACAGAAGGTCTCTTAATATGGATCTTCCCCACCTATGTGGAGATAAGGGGTCAGCCAACTATGTGGCTCTGACCCTAACTTCCCTGGGCCCCACTGCAAGATTCCTTCTGTCATCCTTCTGCACAAAGTCGTGGGGCAGGAGCAGTTTGGGGAAGCCCTAACAGGAGAGCTCTAATGGAGTTATGGTATCAGAGTGCAGGCAGGACAGGGAGAATGGCTGCAGAGACACAATACACACAGAAAGCATCAGCTTCTATACTGAATTCCATATAGAGCAATAGAAAATAAAATAAGCCTAATATGATCAAATGAACTAAGTGAGCAAGTGTCATTATTAGAGTGACATTTCATGGTAACCCTGATACATTATAGACTGTTGATAGCAGACCCAGGATGGTTCAACCACAGCTGTGTATTATGGGACATATTACAGTAATTGAAGGCTGCTATCAAATCTCCCTTCACTCTTCTCTTCTGCAAACTGAATAACTCCAGTTCTCTCAGCTTCTCGTCCACTGTAATCCCCAGGGCCTTTTCTGAAGAACTGCTGCTTAGCCAGTCTGTCCCCAGACTGTAGCAGTGCATGGGATTTTTCCATCACAAGTGCAGGACACTTCAGGACTCTGCACTTGTCCTTGTTGAATCTCATCAGATTTCATTTGGCCCAATCCTCCAATTTGTCTAAGTCACTTTGGACTCTATTCCTACCCCCCAGCATATCTACCTCTCCCCCCAGCTTAGTGTCATCCGTCAACTTGCTGAAAGCGCAATCCATCCTATCATACAGATCATTAATGAAGATGTTGAACAAAACTGGCCCCAGGACCGACCCCTGGGGCACTCCACTTGATACCAACTGCCAACTAGACATCAAGCCATTGATCACTATCCCTTGAACCCGACAATCTAGCCAGCTTTTTATCCACCTTATAGTCCATTCATTCAGCCCATACTTCTTTAACTTGCTGGCAAGAATACTGTGGGAGACCTGATCAAAAGCTTTGCTAAAGTCAAGGTATATCACATCCATCACTTTCCCCATATTTACAGAGCCAGTTATCACATCATAGAAGGCAATCAGGTTAGTCAGGCATGACTTGTCCTTGAGGAATCCATATTGATTGTTCCTGATCACCTTCCTCTCCACAAAGTGCTTCAAAATGGATTCCTTGAGGATCTGCTCCATGATTTTTCTGGGGACTGAGGTGAGGCTGACTGGTCTGTAGTTCCCCAGATTCTCCTTCTTCCCTTTTTAAAAGATGGGCACTACATTTCCCTTTTTCCAATCGTTTGAGACCTCCCTCGATCACTACAAGTTTTAAAAGATAATGGCCAATGGCTTTGTAATCACGTCAGTCAACTCCTTCAGTACCCTCAGATGCATTGCATCTGGCCCCATGGACTTGTGCACGTCCAGCTTTTCTAAATAGTCCTTAACCTGTTCTTTCACCACCAAGGGGTGCTCAACTCCTCCACATACTGCGTTGCCCAGGACAGCAGCGTGGGAGCTGACCTTGTCTGTGAAGACTGAAGCAAAAAAAGCATTGAGTACTTCTCCTTTTTCCACGTCATCTGTCACTAGATTGCCTCCCCCATTCATAAAGGGTCCAACATTTTCCCTGATCTTTTTCTTGTTGCTAACATACCTGTAAAAACTTTTCTTGTTACCCTTCACATCCCTTGCTAGTTGCAACTGCAGTTGTGTTCTGGCCTTCCTGATTACACCCGTGCATGCCCGAGCAATATTTTTATATTCCTCCCTAGTCATCTGTCCAAGTTTTCACTTCTTGTGGGAGGCCTATCCTGTTGCACCCTCCTCCTTGTGTTTCTTCCTGGTATCCCACTTCCTCACTTACCTCAGGGCTTAGGTCTCCATCCTCTGGCGAACCTAGTATAAAGCCCTCCTCACTAGGTTAGTGAGGTTCCCTGCACCTGTGTGGATCCGAAGGCAGGATTGTGGCCTATGTTAGTAACATCAAAGTTCTGCGAAATATCATTCTTTACCATGATCAGTTCCACAAGGATATTTATATAGATATATACACGTATGCTATGATAAATCTTTACCTTGGTCTGCAACTTCTAGGCCTTTGCATGATCTCCTGCTTCTAGGAATTTCCAAAATTTGTCACTGATAATTCATCAACATTATAATGATGATAATGGTTTATTTGTATTGAGGTAGCACCTAGGAACTCCAGTCATGAATTGGTGCCCCATTGTGCTAGGTGCCGTACAAACACATAAAAAAATTGCCCTGTCCCAATCTAAGTAAATAATGAAGATTAAATTTAAAATGTGGAACTGAACTATTATTTTAAAGTGTGTCATTATTTAGGACCATAGTCTACTATCCTATGTTACCTGGAGTAGCAACATGCTCCACACGTAGCCACCTTCATTTCAGTGCAGTTGGTTACTCATACTTTTACTCAATGGAGTAAAGGTGGCAGAATTTGGTTCTTTGACAGTTTAATTTTGGAACTCTCAAAGAAATTATAGTTTGAAGAGTCAATAATTTATTACTAGAATACACTTAAAAGTGCCCCTCAGATTGTATACTTATTTAGAACTTCTATAATATAGACCAGCCAACTCATTTGGGACTGATAAATGATAAAACAGAAAATTCAGGTGAGTGCACAAATTTTATAATAGAGCTTTTGGGTTATATGTTGTCTTACCTAGCTTCACTCACCAATAAAGCACAGAGCTTATTTCAAGCAAGAGACTTACTAGTCATCTACTGTGCCAATTCAATTTTCTAACCGGTTATAAAAGCTATTCTTTTAACTAAGGCCCAAATTCTAATCTCCCAAGAGTATTCATTTAGAATACTGTAGTGATGCAGTACAGTAGCATTTGTAGGCTTGCACAGAACTCTCCGCATCAATTTTGTGAGATGGGCAAAGAAGCAAACAACACAGCTGCATTTTCCATCTGACTACTAACAACCAGCTAACAATCGTTATGTTTTGTAATAGCCTTTGAAATATTACTTTGTACAAAGAGATAAAATCAAATGTCCAGTATCAAAAGATTCAGATGACGTGTCATTGTCTTGATGGCTCCAGAGCATAAAAAAACCTGTGGCATACATCAGTTCAACTTTGGTCTCCTTTCAGTACAGTAATTATGATATGATCAGCAATATAGCCTATTTATTGCATTGCAAGTATGAGGTGTACAGACGCACAGCAACAAATTATCAGAACAAAAAGTTGTGGGGGTATTTTCCTTGAAAATGTAAATTTTTAAAGTAAGGAAACTGCTATTGACAACTGTAATTAGACTCAGAGTCCCAGCTAAAGGTTCAGGAAAACAATTGTTTTCTTTCTTTCTTTTTCTAGAGCTACATTCACTGACAAACTTATATTGGCTGATAGCTGCTACTTGTTCTAATGGCTGTTCCAGAACAAAGGGTTGGTCAGTTGTTCCAATCAAGCCAGACTGTGCACCCCATGCTCACGTGAGAATCCCTGCACTGGGAAATAAACTCCAATGAGGCAACTCACATGAGGAAGCATTGCATGATCAAGTGCTTATATTTTCTGCTAGATTTTTTATTTGGGCCCAGGCCTGAGCAAGAGGTGCTGCACAAGCTGCACTGCCCCAAGAGAAGACCTAGGACTACAGATACACATCTCCGACTCACAGTTTCACATCTGCTTCCTCTTAGCTCCAAGGAGGCAGTCATTTTCTGCTGGCCTTTATCAACAGCAAATCACTACCTACTAACCTGCATTGGCTCACCTTCTCTGGCTGCTGAGTGGAGGCAAAAGGAGGCTCTCTCCAATCCCCAGCCCCCTTCTTCAGGGGGGAATAAACAGGTGCATGCCCCCATTTACTCACATGCATGTGTACCTAAGGTCCAGGTATGCTCAATTAGGGCTGTAGGGAGTGTTCTTACTCTTTTTTTATTCCCCTGCACCGGGGTAGTATAAGTCACATCACATCTTTTAACTCTTTATTTGTACTAGGATGTTTTCAAAGATGTTGTTTGACAAGTGCTACAAAGCAACAACATTGGATAACTCAAACCCCTGTACCACTGAACATTCAAAAGGAATTCTAGGATAAAAAGTCAAATGTTTTTTAATGCAAACATTACTCTATCATTTGACTATCAGAGGGGTAGCCATGTTAGTCTGGATCTGTAAAAGCAGCAAAGAGTCCTGTGGCATCTTATAGACTAACAGACGTATTGGAGCATGAGCTTTCGTGGGTGAATACCCACTTCATCGGATGAGTTATTCTGAGTGGCTACAGAAATCCTAACAAAGTTATGAAAAACAACTTAAGGTAATTATCACTCATGAACTTTAACTCATTGCCTCAAAATGCCTGATCCTTGCCAAAAAAAAATCTAGTAACGTGCCCTGACATTAAATGATAAAGAGAGTAAAGTAATATAGTACAAGGACACCACAGATCAGACATCACAATAAATAATTCAATGTACAATAAGAAGTGATAGGCCACCTGAGGTACTCCTCTCTCTCATATACACTGTCTCACAAGCAATGTTATAATTTATAAATCAGGTAAGTCACAGAGGTCTGGGTAATACATCTCTAGTAAAGACTGATGTAGAAAAACCTAGGATTGTAAAATGACTGAAATGCACAAAGGTACAAGATGAAGCACATTCTTCACAAATATTTTTCTTTAGTTCTGACAGTCCCATGCCTGTCTGAGTCTTCTTTAGAAAATATATGCCCTGTATCCTTCAGTTGGTATTCAGACTTTGATGCAAAATCCCATCAGGATAAATCCTGCTCTTTTTTCTGTGCGCACAGTCAACACGGCAGGTCAGTTGTCTAGATTTGGTAGAAGATTTCAGGGTCTGCACTTCCTCCATGCCACCAAGCTTCTCTCTACAGTCTCCCTGCTTGTCCATAAAAGTTTATTTTGGAGGAAAGTCTGTGGATCTGCTGTTGTGCGAATCTATAAACTACTTATCCACATGAAATGGACCACGAGGGTCCTACTTTAAGGCCAGAGGAGTGGTTACAGAGCAACTCTGCTGTCTTTCTAAACCCTGAGCAAGAGGACTCCTCCCTTGATCCTGCCGGGAAATCTGCAACACCCAGACCAGTTATTCTCACTTGGCATTGGGAACAGAATTTGCTCTCTAGTAATGAACAGGATTATGCATGAGGTCTACTATTTGTACTTGTATCTTGAATATTCATGTGTATTTGTTTTTTTTTCACATTACTTTACAGCAGGGGTCGGCAACCTACGGCCAGGGCTGGCTCTAGCAATTTTGCCATCCCAAGCACGGTGGCACGCCCCGGGGGGCGTCTGCCGCTCGCCAGTCCAGGCGTGGCTGCAGACGGTAAGCTGGTCCCACGGCTCCGGTGGAGCTACCGCAGGCGTGTCTGTGGGAGGTCCACCGGAGCCGCGGGACCAGCGGACCGTCTGCAGCCACGCCTGCGGCAGCTCCACCAGAGCCACCTGCCACCCTCCCAGCAACTGGCAGAGCGCCCCCCGCGGCATGCCGCCCCAAGCACGCGCTTGCCGCGCTGTGGTCTGGAGCCGGCCCTGCCTACGGCACGTGTGCCACCTTTGGGGAGTGAGGGGGGAGATGGGGCGGTGCCACGGGGGCTGCCGCCTGCATGGATCTGCTGCAGAAGCCCCCCCAGAGGAGTGGGCTGCAGCCCGGGCAGGTATGCCCCCTGGCTCCCTCCTCACCACTCTCAGATTCTGCAGCTCCTGGGAGAGTTAGCTGCTGCACCTCCCGCAGCTCCCTCCCTCCTGCTGCCTCAGCACTGCACGTGGAGTTTTGCCTCCACATGGTGCCAGCGTGACTGGCATGGGCATGGTAAGGGGAGTCCCTGGGGGGCGCCAGGCCACAGCCTGGGCAGGAGGGGTGGGGGCGCAGCTGTTCCCCACTAGCGGCACCGTTGCCTTTGCAGGGCTGCTGCCCTCCTGCACCACACCAGCTCCTCCATGGCTGGGGCTCACTACTGCCACAAGCGGGATGCTCTGGCTCTCCAATGTCTCCGGAAGGCGGCTCCTCCCTGCCGAGCTGCTGCAGCAGCCCAAGCACGGCAAAGCCAGTGAGTGGACTCGGGGCGGGGGCCACTTGGGTGGGGTGGGGAGGGCTCGAAGGGCAGGGGCTGTGCACCCTCCAGGGGAGTTCAAGGGGTAGGGAGGGGGGAACCTGGTCTGGGGAGCAGCCCCTGGGCATGGCTGGCCCCTGGGGTCTATAAAGGCTTGTTGGGATTTGCCTCTAAATTTACCGATGTGCGGGGGGGGGGGGGGAGGAAAAGGGACAAGGTGGAAGTTTTGCCTAGGGCGCAAAATATCCTTGCACCAGCCCTGTCCCAGGGGTGCATGAACCCCAGGTTAAGAACCACTACACTAAACTGATAAGATATTGTCAAAAACAGATAGCTAAGGGTTAATGTTCTTTTACCTGTAAAGGGTTAACACAGGGAACCAAACACCTGACCAGAGGACCAATCAGGAAACAAGACTTTTTCAAATCTGGGTGGAGGGAAGTTTGGGTGTGAGTTCTTTGTTCTTTGTCTTGGGTCTGACCCTCTCAGCTCTGAGAGTGATTTTTCTATCTCCAGGCTTTCTAATCTTCTATTTCCAAGTTGTAAGTACAAGGATAGTAAGACAATAGGTTTATATTGTTTTTTTTGTATTTACATGTGTGCAGTTGCTGGAGTGTATTCTTTTTGGATAAGGCTGTTTATTCATTTTTCTTTTAAGCAATTGACCCTGTATATTGTCAACTTGATACAGAGCCTATTTTTAATGTCCTTTTTTCTTTCTTTTTATATAAAGCTTTCTTTTTAAGACCTGTTGGAGTTTTTCTTTAGTGGGGACTCCAGGGAATTGAGTCTGCAGCTCACCAGGGAATTGGTGGGAGGAAGAAGTCAGGGGGAAAATCTCTTTGTGTTAGATTTACTAAGCCTGACTTTGCATACCCTCTCGCTGAGGGGGTGGAGAGAGAGATTAGCTCTCTTGGTTCTTGTGTTTCCAGGACTGGAAGCAGGGAATCTCCTAGGGTCGTCCAGGGAGGGGAGCCTGGGAGGAAGTAACAAGGAAACAAGGGGAGGGGGTTATTTCCCTTTTTTGTGAGACTCAAGGCATCTGAGTCTGGGGGTCCCCCAGGGAAGGTTTTGGGGAGACCACAGTGAGCTAGGCACTGTATAATTCCTGGCTGGTGGCAGCATTTACCAGGTCCAAGCTGGTAACTAAGCTTGGAGGTTTTCATGCTAACACCCATATTTTGGACGCTAAGGTCCAGATCTGGGAAGAAATGTTATGACAGATATACATTTTATTTTAATTTTAAATGAAGCTTCTCAAACATTTAAAAAAACTTGTTTACTTTACATACAACAATAGTTTACAGACTTTAGAGAGAGACCTAAAAATGTTAAAATGTATTACAGGCATGCAAAAACTTAAATTAGAGTGAATAAATGAAGACTTTGCACACCACTTCTAAAAGGTTGCCGACCCCTGCTTTACAGGGACCTTTTAGTCACTGAAGATTGAGAAAGTAAATAATATACACAGAAGAAATGAAGTAAAAAGAATGTAGCTCCTCTGTCTGATACTTGAGTGTATTATTGCTTGCTTGCAGATGGAAATAAACTAATAACTTTAAATGACAAATTCAATTGCAAAATTTGGCAACTGTTGTCTGTTGTTAAAACTACAGCAAACAAACTGAAAGAGGGGAGCTCAAATATACCTATATAATGAAGAAATGGCATGCATAATAAGATCATCTTATTATTTTGGCTTCAAACTGGATCGTGGGAGCTTCATATCTCCTGCTACACTAAACATACACTCAGATCCAACACTAGGTGGGTAGGTAGGACAGTACTTGAATACTATGAACGTAAGAACGGCCATACTGGGTCAGACCAAAGGTCCATCTAGCCCAGTATCCTGTCTTCTGACAGTGGCCAATGCCAGGTGCTTCAGAGGGAACGAATAGAACAAGTAAACATCAAGTGATCCATCCTCATTGCCCGTTCCCAGCTTCCGGCAAATAGAATGACCATATCTGTTTCTTGCTGTTCCAGCCTCCTGGGAGTTGGTGGCAGCAGTAAATAAAATTTATTGTTTTATAGAGCACTAGTATAAAGACTATGGACAACTTAAATCCTACTTAAATCCATGAAATATAGGGCACAGGGCTCGTGCTTCCCCCACCCCCCACACATGGGGGGCTATTTGACAGAGGATCTTTGTGAAGGCCAAGACTATAACAACAGGGCACAAGAAAGAACTAGTTAAGTTCATGGAGGATGGGTCCATCAATGTCTATTAGCCAGGATGGACAGGGATAGTGTCCCTAGCCTCTGCTTGCCAGAAGCTGGGAATGGGAAATGGGGATGGATCACTTGATGATTAACTGTTCTGTTCATTCCCTCAAGCACCTGGTATTGGCCACTGTCAAAAGACATGATACTGGGCTAGAAGGACCTATGGTCTGACACAGTATGGCTCTTCTTATGGGTGAATTTCACCCAGATGGCGCATGTAACTAATGACAAGATTGTTGAAATGTGATCGCAACAGTAACATTAGGCTGATTCAAGGATTTTGTTTCATGTTGCTCATTAAGTTGTTCAGTTCACCCATCATCTACAAGCTGCCACATGAAGGGCTGCATCCATAATCTTCGACGGCCACTGCCAGTCTTTAGTCACACCAACAGCATTCCTCCTTTCACCCTGACTGCATCTTGTATCCTTTGTACTGGCAGAGGCTAAACACTGAAGCAGGTGTTAAAAATCTGTCTTCCCTCTGAGAAAACATCCAACACTGGGAGCTGTCATTACCAATTTTTACAGTGATTTTTCTGCCACAAGAGGATAACTCCCTGCGTGCACCCGCCCCCCCCAAAATATTTTGCTTTCCAAAGCCTCAATAAGCCTGTTGTTATGGTTCAACTCTGTGGCTTGGGAATATTAGTAACAGAGGCAGAAACAGAGAGGACAGCACTACTGGCAATAGCAAGTGAGATACTACTGATATTAATTTTAACAGCAGATTAGAATTGCTCAATTCTCCCATACTCTACCAGTCCCTGTGCAGTTCACTCTGTGTAGTAAATTTCTTTGATAAGAGCTTTAGTAATGTATGTGCCCTAAGAATAAATTTTCTGCATCAATTTACAAATCTAAGGACTGACCAAAGCTCTTTGACATCTTTGGTGGAGAGGTTTTCATGGATTCTAACATTGGTTCTTGCATGCAAATACTGACTTGTCACACACAAAAAACAACCCCCCCCCCAAAAAAAAACAACCCGTTTTTACACTGAAAAATTAGTTGCCAGAATATCTGAGACCTACGCAATGCACAAACCAGCTCAAAAATTGGCTTCATGTGTCTGTTCACCAAAGGAGCGATCTAACACATACTAAACTCAAGGAGAGTACTTCAGTAAGCTTTGGATCAGACCCCCAAGTGCAGATTTTCAGAAAGAGCTCAGCACTCACAATCAGAGCCAGATTTTATGAAAAGTTCAACTTCCATAAGTAGCCAGATTCCAAAAGTGCGCACCACTCTGGATGTGGAGCTCTATACAGAGTTCCTCTGAAAATCTCAGCTCAACTATGAATCCTGGTCATAATGAAATGGAAAATCATATCAAATCAGATTGCACACCCACAAAATATTCAACAAGTCTTTTACTACTGAAGCAAACACATCATTTGCTTTAATGGTAAGGAGAGTTATGCCCAGTTTTAAAAAAATGTACTGCAAGAATACACACATGCAATACACCTCTACCTTGATACAACCCTGTCCTTGGGAGCCAAAAAATCTTACCGCATTATAGGTGAAACTGTATTATATTGAATTTGCTTTGATCCGCCGGAGTGCGCAGCTCCGCCCCCCTCCCCCGGAGCACTGCTTTACCGCGTTATATCCGAATTTGTGTTATATCGGGTCGCATTATATCGAGGTAGAGGTGTACTAAGTGATCATCCATTGTTTCAAGTTGCTGAAATCCTTTTCATAGTATTTACTCAATTTTCTTACTTATAATTCGAAATATGTCAAATATGTTTATTAAAATAGTCAAGTTATTACTTGAGTGTATTTATAATAATATAGTATATATGTAATGAAATTATTTTTTTTTACCTAGTTCCCTTTATATTATGCATAAAAAGATCCTGAAGGTTTTCAAATAACCTTAGAATCTGATAGGCTTTAAGATGTCTGTAAAAAGTGCAATACAAGAAAACTTCTTGATTAGAGAAACTCCATGTCTGTTTTTATGTTCTGATGGCAAGTGATTTTCAGCTATCCAGCCAAACAGTCTTGAGGACAAAAATTAGAAACAATTAATTCTGTTCATTTTAATTATATTGTGGCAACAGATTAATAGAAATTATGCACTTTGCCCTTTAAATCAACATACCATAACATTTATAGTAATAGGGATCGTTTCCATTATAATGAATTTCAGAGTATATTGATTAAAAGGTGTAAAGGCACAATTTCTAATTTATTACCACAATCTAATTCGGAAAATGATGAATGAACACAAGTTGCTTCAACTCTTTCTTTTCTCCCTCCCCTCCTTTCAGGACACTGTTTATTCTGTTAAAGGGAAACCAAAATACAAGCAGTTGACAGAGCTGAAATATGCACGAGCCTGTACGCCTCCTTCACATGTGAACACGTAGTGGGCCTTCACATGCACATTTCTTCATCTCCACTAAGAAGGGGACTCATGTGCCTGTGCACAGCATTAGTCATCATCACGCCTTTCTGAGTCCCCTCTGGGTCTGTTTTCTGAATGAGATAAAGACACACATGACAAATACTTGTTTTTCTAAAGTATTATCGTTTATTGTTCAATTTTTTGTAACCTCAATAAATTAAATGTATGAGGTATAGATAAAATGCATGATGAGTTGTTTGGCAAAATGCATACTAGCTTGAAACTACAATATATGATTGTGTGTCAAAACAAGACAAACTGCTTTCTCCAATGCAGGTCCATGGTTGATGTAACAATTTAACTTCAGACACTTTATAAACAAAATGCTTAATTTCTGAACATACAAACATTCAAGTGATTCCACCACTGTTTCCCAAGTAACATACAATAGCCATAAACTAAGACGTTTTCCTCAAATAAATATGTTTGCTGATAAAGGAATGTGGTATTCAACTGATAAATCCCTATCATACAGCATATGGGATTCCCATGATTTGTGATTTTACACCTTTCAGTTGAGGGCACTTTATTTAATGTTAAATCCAGTATCAGTGAAAATTTGTAAAAGCTAGTTTGACCAATGAAGCTCAAATGAAGATTTAACAAAAGTACATTTATTTTTCTTTAATTATTTTTTTTCCAGTAACTTATGATTATAGCCAAGTATTTACATTTCTTAGAAGTTCTCTGCATATTTCAGTAACAAAAGAATCTGAAGTTTTCAAGATACCCCTTCTATTTGGACTGAAAATTTTAACTGTGAGGAAAATTGTTTCTTTGAGTTTGACAATGTACATTATACATAATTCAGGGCTTAGACTAATGTTTTTTAGCTTTCAGTAGGAAAGAATTTTTTCCTAATGGTCTCCTTTTCTAAAAATCAAATACAGCTTCTCCTTTCACAAAATAAATGTCTAAATACAGGATTCTATTATTAATCTATCAGTCACAGTTATATATCTCTACTGTCAAGGTTTTCCCTTTTGTTTTCAATAACATTTCCTAAGAGGTTCTGTTACTAAAAAGAAAGAGGTCCATCCTGCTTTCAAGAACATAGCATTACGTCAGACCATTCTTCCATTAGTAGATGAAGGGTCAGGCCAGCTTTTTATGATTTGCTAAATGCTAATAGGGAAGGAAAACGAAAAACTCTGTTTTTAATTAATTTTTAAATCCCAGATAGTCATTGCAATTTTAAAACAGGCTGATTCATTAGTTGTACTGTAGAATTCCAAAATAAATATGACCATTTACTCTTTAGCATGATGATTTCACTTATTCCAAAACCACTCAGTAGATACTAACAGCTCCCAACACGATCTCTGGGAATAATCCGTAGTTCTGAACCATGCTTTAGGAAAACATTTCCTAAACAAAAAAGAGAAAGTTGGTCACCTATAGGTTAAATACAGGTATGTGTTATCAATAAGAGCTCTTCAAGGAAATCAGTTCCCAAAAAGTGTAAGTATGATCTTAGGAACAATAATATTATCATGTTTCAGTTTTCAATTACATAGTCAGAATTTCTCTCATGCATGAGAAACTGACTGCATGCTTTGTAACATTTTCCAGTTCCTCTCACATATGCCCAGTCTAATGAACACTTTGCAATTTAAAACAAAAAAGCCAGGCACAAGGTTACATATTAAGCTCATTAGTTAACAATATAAATTAATAGTTTCACCATGATTTTAAACATGACCGACAAAAATTCAAGGAAAGAATAAAAAGCAAAGATATTGCAAAATATAATATGCTTTCAAGGCCTCCCGGCATTGTGTACAGCCCGCTATATCTGTTTTGTTCATCCCATATATTGTGTACTGTAGTGAGTTTTTAACAGTCTGGATCAAGTTGCATAGTCTAGCTGGCTGTCACAAAAATTAAACAAAGTGCTAAAAACCGAACACCCTTGCTCTGCCCCATCCCAGCTCACTCCATCCTCTCCCTCCCCGACCTCCGTTGCTCGCTCTTCCCCTCCCTCCCTCCCTCCCTCATTTTCACTGAGCTGGGGCAGAGGAATGGGGTGCGGGAATGGAGGGGACTCTGTCTGGGGATGTGAGCTCCGGGGTAGGGGCAGAAATGAGGGGTTCAGGCTGCGGGAGGAGACACTTGGCTGGGGTAGGGAGTTGGAGTATGGGGTGTGTGTGAGGGCTCCAGGTGGGGGTGTGGGCTCTGGCATGGGGGTTGATGTGTGGAAGGGGGCTATAGGCTGGGGGTTGGAGTGCAAGAGGGGGTAGGGCCTCCAAGAGGGAATCTGGGTGCAGGAAGGAATTCTGAGCTGTGGCAGGGGGTTGGGGCATGGGAGGGGGTGTGGGCTCTGGGAGGGAGTTTGGGTGCAGGAGGGGGCTCAGGACTGGCACAGGGTTGCAGAATGAGGTTTGGGGTGCAAGATCAAGGAGGGGGCTCAGGGCTGGTTCCTGGCCAATGGGAACTGTGGAGTCGGTGCTTGAGGTGGGGGCAGCATGCGGAGCCCCCATGGCCACCCTTATGCCTAGGAGCTGGAAGGGCATGCCGACTGCTTCCTGGGAGCCGTGCGGAGCCAAGTAAGGAGCCTGCCCGCCTCACGCCAACCAGATTTTTAAAGGCCTGGTCAGCAGTGCTGATTGGTGCTGCCAGGGTCCCTTTTCGACCGGGTGTTCCAGTCAAAAACCAGCCACTGGCAACTCTAACCATCACTGATATATATTCCCAACCTTAACTATCTCAACATATTTTTTGTCTTTGAATATAAATACATTATCTTGCTTGAATAACAATGAAGCAGGAAAAGTCAGCTCCTCACTAATTAGCCAGTTTTCTCAAGAACTTTTTTCAGAGGTGTCTAATGTATTGAGTTTTCTTATGGGTTTTTAAAAGTTCTCCAAGCCTAAGGTGATCTTACTATGAATTTATATACAGACACACATCTCTTGGTGGAAGTACAGGAGCACAAGGTGCCCTTAAACTCTGTACCAGCTAGCCACATCATGGGAAGCAACACGGAGGGAGAAGCAGGTTCAGCAGAGTTGCTACTTCCACCCTTTTCTAGAGGGACACAGAAGGGGTGGGGTTAGCGGTGGAATCTTGGCTCTGGTCTTTCCCACACACCCAGATGAACCTTGGTGGTGCTGTACATCAGGGAGATTCCACAGCACTAGGTATAGACTTGATACAGTTTAGGCTAATCTGGAGCAGCCAGGAGGCTGGAAAGTAGATTTTCAACTCCTTCAGACACCTGTTTCTTACACTGGGGAGTTTGTAATGTCAAAACGTAGTCCCAAATTAACTTAAACATTACTCATTCTGTGCTCTACGAACCTCAAATCAATCAAACATCATTAAACTCAGATTTCCTTCAAAATTTGCTATCCTATTGTCAACATAGGTTATACGTTAGTACTGCTCACAGGTATTTGCACAACAGGGAATAAAGCTTTCTTGATTGGATGTTTAACCTCTCAAATGTCAACCAAACTGTCTGTTAGAGACGGTGATTAAAATATACATCTAAAAAACAAAAATTAAAAAGCGGTAAGTCATCTTGATTTCCTGATTTCGTAAATAGAGCTATGAAAAATGTTAGGGTGGGGGGTGGTGGAAAGATGTTGGGGGCAAAGAGGGCAATATTGAAATGTTGCCCTTTTTCAGAATATTTTGGCCAGTTCTATATTTGGTTGGAAGGGGGGCGGGGAGGGGAAAGGAATGTGAAAATTTAGTCAAAATTTTCCATTTTTTTTTTAATTTTAAAAAATTATGACCAGCTCAAACTGTAAATGAAATGAAGAAAGAAATCTAGTGGATCCTTAAGAAATACGTATTACAATGGTTATAAGGTTTATAAGAATCATCTCCTTACATCACTGCAGAAATACTTTTTAATCTCTTTCCCGAGCAGGACATTGAAGAGAAAAAAATAGACTCACTCATCTACTTTTATGTATTATACTAAAAATGTATCTTCTAGCCCTGTCAGTGTTTCCTCATCTCTGCCTCTGAAAACAGAAAATTATATACTATTTTTGCTTGTCTCTTTTCCTTCTCCTTAATTCCTTCCTTTGCCTTCTCTCTTTCAGTTGTATTGTGCGGGCAGCAAAATGAAGACCGCTTTCCAATATCTTGAGAACCTGCAGACAGTACACTTCAGAGATCAGGAATTGAGTAAATTTCACTTTAACGCTCAGACATACACCAGGACAGGTTGGAACAAAGAATCAGGAAAACCAAAGTAGGGAGGGAGAATAAAACAGACAATAATGGTTGCACAGGGAATGACACAAAACACCACCACAAGGCTGGAGGTAGAAAGGAGATGAGAGAAAGGAAAATGAGAGTGGAGGGGGAGTAACTGATGAAGGGACATAAAGGGTGGTGGTAGTGAACAGATGAGACCACACAGGAAATGAAAGGAAGACTGAGTACACTGAAAAACAAGGGGTGAGAGTAAGTCCACCTTTTCAGAAGCACTGTCCAATCCTTGGCTAGCTGTTTCAATCCAATGATAATACAAAAAACACAAGTACACTGAGGGCTTGTCTACACTACCTGCCGGATTGCCGGGCAGCGACTGATCCAGTGGGGGTCAATTTATCGCAGCTAGTATAGACATGATAAATCGATCACTGAGCACTCTCCTATCGACTCCTGTGCTCCACCAGAAAGAGAGCGCAAGTGGAGTCAATGGGAGAGTGCCAGCTGTCGACTTACCGCAGTGAAGACACTGCAGTAAGTAGATCTAAGTATGTCAACTTCAGCTATGCTATTCTTGGATCGATTCCGCGCGATAGTGTAGACAAGCTCTGAGACTGAGAAGTACTAGTATGACTGAGCAAACAAAATCTAGCTTCTGTATTACCTTAACCATCATTCAAATGGATCGCAAGCCTATACTGCTGGTAGTGACAGGCTTTTAAGGAAGAGAAAGCAGTTTTAAGTAAAAATATCTAATATTTAGGGAATATTTCCTGTAGAAATTTCAATTATATTCCCCCCCCGCAAATCTACCTACATGTGACAAATATCTAAATATCCCTTGATACTTATGTGTGAAAATATGCCTGTTACAAGTTCTCTCCCAGAAGCCTCAACATCACTCTGCTAAGTGCCTGCTTTTATGACAGATCAAAATCTCTAACACTTGTCCAAGTTATCACTAGAGTGGAGCAAAATTTACCATTTTCCCTTGAAGTTAAAACTAAGGGACACTTTAGGCACAGTGGCTGAGATTTAAAATACTCTATTTGTTTAGCCTAACGAGGACTGGCAGATCCACACATTTGGAGTGTCCTGCCACAAGCATATACTTTTAAGAGGTTTGCCAGGAGTATATATTGCTGAAGCACAAAAAAGCCAAAAGATTTTGTATGGCTACTGTATTATTTTTTGCTATTCACAAAGCCAAGGCACAACAAAGGAAACATGAAGATAAAGCTGATTATATACAAAACACATTAGGTCTTGAACAATGAATCTGATACCCTGAGGACTAAACCTGCTAATCTGGACGAAATGTACTTGTGCCACTATGCACCCAACAAAAGCTGTACAAATGTTATTTAAACAGGCCCACATTTGCCCCCAGGCACATCACTCACTCTTGCCCCTCCCTCCCTGCCTCTACCATTACTGCAACAGTGTTTTCTTCAAAAAGGTACGGCATGCTTGCCCCCAAACCAGAGAGTCTTCCAAATCAAAATCTGTATGGGAGTTAATGCTGGTTGATTCGCTTTAACTCCTGTTCTGCACCTTTTACCTCCCCCTCCCAAAATGGAGATAGCACAGAGTCAATGTGGGGGAGGAGGAGAGATTATATTTTGGCAGTATAACATTACTGTTGTTGGGTTTGGGAGACAAGGGAATGGCATGGAAGCACTGTGTCTTCTCATGGAATGCCTGAGATCCACAGGGAAAACATTACATTTTTTCCAATAAATCCTCACGTTCTGAGGTTTTTGTAGACTGAAACAATTGCTCTATCAAATGAGGTTTTAAAGCACTAAAAGCATTTTAAATGAAAATATTAAAAACACTAGTTCTTGAATGGTTACTCCTGAGGGCATTCTGCGCCAAATCATTTAAAATCCTGCACTAAAAAATTAAAAAGTACTGTGCACAATATTTTAAAATTCTGCAAATTTTTTTTTGTGACACATAAAAGTGGAGGCTTGAGCATGACACTGGGGGCACAGGCCACAGGGTTCACAGCGGTGGGAGATCACCCTGAAGTCCCCCCCACTCCGGACTCCGCGGTGAGGCTGCACCCAACCCTGACACAGCACAAGGACTGGGCCTACCCCAGAAACATACTCCCTGTGTGCAGGTGCACCAGGCAGGCTCAGCAAAGCAGGATCCAAGTGTGGAGGGGCTTAGTGTGAGGGTTTCCACGTATGGGTTGAGGGTTCTGTGTGGGGCAATCTGGGTGCGGGCGGCTTCGTGGGGGATCCGGGTGTGGGAAGAATCTGGATGTACAGGGGCTTGTTGGGGGGTTCTGGGTGCAATAGTAATGGAATTCTGCAGGGTGAGTCCAGGTAAAGGTGATTGAGGCTCAGCGGGGGGAGGGGGGAACTGGATGCGGGGGTATAGAACTCTGTGAGAGGAGGCTCAGAGGGGGGCCCAGATGCTGGAGAAGTGTGGCGGGAATTCAAGTGCAGCTGATTGGGGCTTGGTGGGGTGGGGATCAGGGTGCGGGTGTCTCATTGGGGTGGTCCAGATGCAGAGGGAGTGGCTCATCGGGGGGGGTTCTGAGTGCAGGGGAGTGAGGATCGGCGGGAGGGTCTGGGTATGAGAAGGTCTGGATGCATGCTGATTGGATGGATGGGGGAGCTGCTCCCTGTACAGGGATCCCTCCCTCTGCAGCTGAGGAGAGATGGGTGCAGAAAGCGGGAGGACGGGGGAGTTTGCAGAGCTTCCTGTGGTTGAGGGAGACCCAGCCTCAGATGCTGTGCAAAGCAAGAGTAAGTCCCTTCCTTCCGAGCCCAGCCAGGACTAGTAGCTGAGTCCGGCACAGGGTAGAGGAAGCCGGGTCTTGCCCAGTCCTGCCTCCTGCACCACAGTGATTTACCTCTCTGCTGGCTGCCCTTAGCACCTGAAATATACTGCTGGGGAGGGTCGCATGACCGCTCTTATGGCTTCCCTTTGCCTCATCAGAAAGTCATTTTTCTGTGGGGAAGCAAAGAAATCTACACGGGAAATACATTCTGTGCATGTGCAGTGGCATAGAATTCCCCCAGGCGTAGTACATGATGCCATGTATCTATGAGTCTATGTCTACTGATAACCAGCTTTGTCGTAAGTCATCTAGGTTAACGTATGACCCATCACAACTGAAGCTTCGGGGACTAAATATGAGTGAATGTGCCAAGCCTAGTGCTGGTGAAGACTTTCAACACTCTCAGAAGGGCAATGCGCCAGCATGCTTAGCAGCATCGGTGCATATTCAAGAAACCATCATCTGATGCTGACAATCTGGCTTCCAATCACCCTGTGTCTAATCTTCATTTTGCAGCTAAGAATCATGAGAAGATTGTGGTGAGAACTCTTGGTACCTAGATGCCTCTGATTTATTTGACCCTTATCAATTATGTTATTGCTCTTGTAACATTGCGAGATGACTTTCTAGTGGTGATGGATGAAGTTCAAGTATCCATACTGCATTATTAGATTTATCATCTGCCTTAGATTCTGTAAGATGCTATCTTGTTCTCATAAGAACGGCCATACTGGGTCAGACCAAAGGTCCATCTAGCTCAGTATCCTGTCTTCTGACAGTGGCCAATGCCAGAGGAAATGAACAGAACAGGTAATCAGGTGATCCATCATGTCACCCATTCCCAGCTTCTGGCAAACAGAGGCTAGAGACACTCGGAGCATGGGGTTGCATCCCTGCTCATCTCGGCTAATAGCCATTGATGGACCTATCCTCCATGAATTGATCTAGTTGTTTTTTTTAAATCTGTTATAGTCTGGGCCTTCACAACATCCTCTGGCAAAGAGTTCCACTAGGTGACAGTGTGTTGTGTGAAGAAATGTTACTTTTTGTTTTAAACCTGCTGCCTATTAATTTCATTTGGCGTAGTAAGGAGTAAATAACATTTCCTTATTTACTTTCTCCACACCAGTCATGACTTTATAGACCTTTATCATATTCTGCCTTAGCTGTCGCCTTTCCAAACTGAAAAGTCACAGTCTTATTAATCTCTCCTCCCTCTCATTCAGTGTGTACTTGACGATGTTAGTGGATTAGACCCTGATTCAGCAAGGTGTTTAAATCTTTTGTGGGACTGGGCCTTAATGGGAAAGAAAGAGTTGCTATATCTCCAATGTGTTGAAAACACTCAACTTCATTTTTCTCTCTCTTTTGATCCCAACAGAGTGGTTGTGTCTCTTCCACAATGTCTGGTGGAGAATGGGGCACAGATGAGTTAGATCTGGCTGAGGCTCAAGCCAGATAAGGAGATGATATTGGTAGGCTGGGGAAAGCAATCAGAAGATATGGCAAAAGTCACATACATTCCACCTACTGAAGGTGTGTGTCCACCAACTGTTGCTCATGTTTGCAACACAGAAGTCTTGTTAGATTCCTAATCATCACTGGATGATCACTGTGTTCAGCAGTAACTAAGACCACTTTTATCATTTGTGTCTGGCTACAAGGTCTGACCATTTCTTTCCCAAGTGGACCTTGACAACATATTTCGTGCCTTTGTCACCTGGAGATTAGACTACTGCAATGTTCTCTTAAGGTTACACTTTAAATTTATTTGGAATGCAAGCTAGGGCAGACTGCAGAAGCCTACTTTGTAAACAGTCTTTCCATGAGCACACTCAATCAGGGCTCCAAAATCTGCACTGGCTGCCTGTGTATTTCTGGGTGCAGTTTAAGATGTTGATTTTAAGATGCCTTCAAACTTTCCTATTTGAGAGACCACCTCTCTCTCTCTCTGGCACATTGCCACAGTTGAGCTTAGAAGAGGTTCTTGAACTGGGTCCCCCTCAATCTGAGTGAGAGGGGACTGCTGGCAGGGCAATCAGGGAGATCCCTTTACTTTGGAATGTTTCTTTCACCCAGTCCAAAGTAGTTTTAATCAGTTGACCTTCAGGGCATACTGCTAAATCTTTTTAGAAAGGCTGCAGAAGTAGTAAATATTGCTGGGTGATGTACAGGGGAAGTTAAGGGTTTTTTTTCCCCTGCATGGTTATTTAGTATTATATATTATGGGATTGCTATTTCTTTTTCTTTATCATATTAAGTATTTAGGAGAGGGTCCTGGAATATTAGCTAGGCGCCTACTGTTGTTTCACAGATCTAAATAAACAAAATATTGAGCAATAACTATATGATCTTAATGATGTTTGACATGAGGTTTTGGATGCAGCTTTCAGCCATTGTTTAGTACTTCTGGGTCCCTTGAAAAGCTATTAAAACTTGGATAAACTAGATGAGGACATAAGTCATTCACTGTGGTGCATCGTAACTGAATAAAAAAAAATTCAGTTTTTTCTTAATTGGATGTCACAAATATAACTACTTACCTGCTGTCTGTGCAGGGTTTATTCCTATTCCATCTAAATTTAAAAAATATATACATTAATTTTGGGGGCTAAAACAAAAACAGATCTATGTATATAGTAGTGTAAGCTTACAACATTAAAATGAATGCAAAATATTCAAGGTTCTAAATAATATACTGTAATAATTATTAAATATCAGTCTTTAGCGATATTTTTTGGCAATAGGAAATTAATAGTCATCTTTATTACTTACAGCTGATGATAAAAATTTCAGCATAGTGAACCATAAGATATGCTGTAGGATAAAACCTCGGATAAAACCTCTCAAATAGCAATAAAATATTCATGGCAAAACCCCATGCACCAGCATTATGAATAACAGTGAGATATTACTTTTGAAGCTCATCCTTTTGTATGCTAGTTAGATTACAGAGAAAACCTGCTTATACTTTTCTGGAATACAGCTTAACTGAATCAACAATATAAGAACTATTTTCTTACCATTTGTTATAATGGCACTTGTTGCTGCAGGAACTTTGAACTAAATGAAACAAAAGTATGACAAATTAATTTTAAAAGACAGACAATAAAGTAGAAAATATGACAGTGAAAATTTAAACTGTTGTAATTTTAGCTGCTTAGGCCTGTATGAAGAATAATTATGGAAAAAAAATCCTCTTCAGATTTTATAGGACTATCAAAATAACTGTTTACAATCAACGCTTACTATTCACTAAGAGGTTATATGGAACAAAGTACACAGCGTTAAAACAGCTGATTAGATCTAATCATCTGAAAAAAATTCTCTGGAAATAATGTCAAAATTATGCTAATTGAAGAGCTCAAAAAAATTTCTGACAATACTGTAAGGAGCAGCACCAAAAATGTTAATGAAAATGAGTAGCTACTCAATTGCATACATTTCTGGAACAAATATGCAATTTTGTTTTATAATTTGCTTTAATTTAAATTGATCAAATATAGATGTCAGAACCTTCTGGAATAAAAATGGACAAATAAAACCTTCAAACACTTATGTACATAAACAATTCCATAGAATTTATTCAAGTATCATTCATGGGCACAAAGTTAAGTACGTGCATAAGCATTTGCAGGACTGAAGCCTTCGTCTTTTCGTAAAGGTGATTTTATTTTATTTTATTTTTTAAAGACATGGCTATAGCAAAAATGGCTCAAAGTCTAAAATCTGACACATACACAGTCCTGGTGTTGAGAGCTATGGTGTTTTTCAGTGCATGAGCAACTGTGAAATCACTTGTGTGCATATTTAGTAACATTTATTAAGATCACAATGAGCAGACTCACAGTGCAGAGTTCCTGCTTGGCTTGACTTGGGGGGCTGGGCAGGGATGGTCTGCTACTGGGACAATTTATGTGGGGGAATTTACAACCGTTTCATAAACTACTAACTCCTTAAAACAACAACAACAACAAAAGTCACAGCTGGCCAGACATAAAATAGTCTCTACTCTGCACTTCTGAATGTATTTTCAGTAAGTCTTTAAAAAGTCTCTTGGATTGAAACACTCACTTCAGGCTACTTGATTTTTCTATATTAAGGTAATACAGTGAAAATAGTTATGAATTTTGATGGACTACGATATTATTTTTATGTGACAGTACTGTCCATGGGTCCCAGCCAGAGTTGGACCCCACTGTGCTAGGTGCTGTACAAAGATATAGTAAAATATAGTTCTTGCCTCAAAGAGCTTCCAATTTAACATCCTGATCCTGTAAACACACAGATCCATAAAGTTACTCACAAGGTTAAATCTTTGAAAAATCTGACCTAGTATGCTCCGTTTCTGGACTCAGACAGTATCATGCTCAAAATCAGGTCCAGGAGAAAATAGTAGGTGTGGACAAAGGGTTACTGTTACAGGATGATTCAAGCCCCCTTTCCTTTTTTTAATCTGAGTTCTGGTCAACATTTAAAATTTAGGTAAACATAGACAATAATATTTGCAAATGCATCAATGACAGGAGAGGTTCCAGAAAACTGGAGAAAGGATAACGTAGTGCCCATCTTTAAAAAGGGGAAAAAGGATGAGACAGGGATCTGTAGATCAGTCAGCCTCACCTCGATACCTGGGAAGCTACTAGAGCAATGTATAAAGCATTCAATTTGTGAATACCAGGAGGATGAAGCGGGAATCACTAGCAGCAAGCATGGATATATTAAGAACAAATCTTAATATATCCAATGCCAAACCAGCCTGATTTCCTTCTTTTACAGGGTAACTGGTTTGGTGGATAGGGGGAATGCAGTGGATATTAATATACCTGGATTTTAGCAAGGCTTTTGACACGGTCCCACATGACAGTCTAATAAGTAAGCTGGAGAAATGTGGGCTCAGAGGAACTGCCATTAAGTGGATATAAAAGTTTATTAGAGAATGTTTAAATAAAAATGATACAAAGAGTTCAAAGCGTCAGTTGTTGGTCATTGGGGGCAACATACAGAGTATAGGGTGACGCTGGTATGTGGGAATTGGTTAGCACATAACATATACAGTCTGCAAGGTCCCCCAATGCGGGGTGTATGGTGGGTGGGATCAAGAAGCAGTAAGGAAGCAGTGAGGGTACATCGCTCATACAGTGGGTTACACGCAGTCATGGGTATAAGTAAGCGGGCGGGGAATGGGGACAGGATGACCCTCGCATGGTGGAGTCTAGTTAGGTGGCTTTAGGGCTTAGGGGATATGGTTCAGTTGGGGGGGGTTATAGGCCTCCTCCCCCCATGGGTGCACAGAGCCACGCCGGCTCACTCTTGGTATTGGTGGTGGCCGGTGATGTGCTCTATGTAAATGTCCCTAGACCACCGGATAGTGTCCGAGACCATCAAAAGTCTCATGAGCCATGCATAGCGACGGCCCACCCCACAGGCCCTAAGTACACGTTCATTACAGGGATCCCAGGCACCCAGGGCCCCGACAATCAGGGCATCGGTGTAAATCTCGTAGCCCTTTGCCCGCAGGGTGTCCACCAAGGGGGCATATTTTTCGAGTTTACGGGCTCGGGCTTCACGGAAGGCTGGGGTCCTGTTTTCAAACGGGATCATCACATCGACGAGGATGATCTTTTTCCGCTCCTCGTCTGTGATGACGATGTCCAGGTGCAGCAGGCTGTCGGTGTCGGGGATGGTGTGGTTGACTGCGATCTCACCCAGGTGTGGGGCAATGGCCTTCACCAGCCGGACCTGGATGGTGTTGTGGCGCAGTTGCCAGGCTCTGGCGTGGGGCTTGCAGCTGCACAGGATGTGGGGCAAGGTCTCCAGGGCGTACCCACACTTCCTGCAGCGCTTGTCTCGGTTCCCGTGGCGGATGGCTCCATTGAGCGGGACGCAGTTCAGGCGGGCGCGGTATATGAACCGCCAGTCGGCGAAACGGGTGAAACTGCCTGCAGGGAGAAAGTGGCTGCTGGAGTCCCACTTGCTGGTCACCTCAAAGGCCTTGCCCTGGTCGGGTTTTTTCCTCAGGGTGTCCACGTAGAGCGCGTGGACAGCGGCCTTCAGTGACTTCTCCAGCACGCCTCTGGCTCCGGGGCTGACGATGGTGTTGCCCTCTGTCTCGATTCGTGGCACCAAGACTCTCAGCTCCTGTCGTTCCTCGCTCCATATCCAGCGGCAGCCCAGTCGTTTTCCCAGCCGGCGCGTGGCGTTGCGGGCGCGGGACCACAGCGAATTAATGTCGCCCCCGTCCCGGGCGAATTCGCCGTCCAGGGAGCCGCTCAGGAAAGTGGCTACATCCGGCCCGGAGGGAGGCCTGCCAATTCGCTTCTCGATGACGGTGTGTAGGGCGGCCGCTGCAACGTTCTTTACCATGGCATCCGGGCACGTCAGGAGGCGGAAGGCGTGCGTGACGACCGCAATGTCGCAGAGGTCACCCATGCGGGGGACGTTGGCACCACCGTGCCTGTGGGCAATGTATATGAGCTCGTTGCTGGCTCTCTGGGGCAGGGACAGCCACTGCTTAACCAGCTGCCGGATGGTGTTGTCTGCCTTGTTGAGGGGCACTTTTGCCACGGCAGAACCTCTTAAGACGACGGTGATGCGGGGGATCAGGAAAGTGTTGAGGGCGTTGATCTTCTGCCACGGCGACAGCAGGGATGCGTCAATCTTGGCAGTGTCCTGTAGGATCTCCCAAATGGTGTCCTCAGGGGTCTGCCGGACGCGGACACCAGTCGGCGTGCCGAGGTGTTGGTACGCCTGTCCTTCTGCCAGGGGAACGACAGACTTGCCCTGGATCTGGAACTCCGTCGTCTGCACCGAGTCTCTCTTGCTCCCGTCGACATGGAGGGATGCGCACTTCTTGGCATTAAAGCGGAGTCCCGTCCAGTCCGCGACTCCCCCGATAGTGTTGAGCATGCTCTGGAGCCTCTTGGGGTCATCCGCGATTAGGACCAGGTCATCCGCATAGGCCAAGATGCTCACCCTCTCGCCATGCAGGTCGAGGCCGTCAGCGCAGTCCAAGATCGCCCGCAAGAGCAGCTCCATGGCGAGGTTGAAGATGATTGGGCTGATGGGGCAGCCTTGCTTCACGGCGCTGTGGATTGGGATCTTGGCGGTTTCTCCTTCTACCGAGCGGATGGTGGTGCTGCAATCCTCGTAGAGTTCCCGGATCAGGCCAAGGAAGGTCTCTGGCATCCCAAACTCCCGTAGCGTGCTGAAGATGTGGTGGTGGGGGATGGACCCGAAGGCGTTGGACAGGTCGAGCCACGCTATTGCGCACTGCTTCCACGCCCTCTTGGTCATCTGGAGAACGGTCTGGAGCAGGAAGCTGTGCTCGTAGCACCCCTCTGACGGCATGAAGCCCTTCTGTGCTGGGCTGATGGCTCCCCCGGCTGTTGCCCACTCCGTGATCCTGGCTGCCAGGCAGCTGGCGTACAGTTTGTACATCGTGGAACAGAGGGAGATGGGTTTCCAGTTGCTGGGGTCGTCTCGTTCGCCCTTTTTGTGAATCAGGACAGTCATGGCCCTCTTCCAGGAGGTGGGAGACCTGCCAAAGAGCCGGCACAGATTAAAGATGCCAGAGAGCACGAAGCAGCCAGGGTCTCGCTTCTTGAGCAGGCTGTAGGGGATGCCGTCCTTTCCAGGTGCCGTGTTCTTTGTTCTGGAAAGCCTGGCTGCCACCTCCTTAGGCGTGAAGTCAGTCTCTAGGTCGCCTGTATTGGTGATGTGGGGCAGGAGGCGGAGGCACTCCGGGCGCTGTGCGTCGTTTCTGGGTTTGCCACCAAATACTCCAAGGAAGTAGCTGTAGAGGCGCTCGGGCGGGATCATGCAGTAGGACAGGGGGCCGTTGAGGACCGCTCTTACAGCCTTGAGGCGGTTCGTTCTGTACAGCTTCTGGATCTTGGAGGCTGCTGCCGGGTCGTAGCGACGGCTGGTGTTCCTTCTTCTAGCTCCTCTGGAGGTGGTGCCATGATTCGGGATGGGCCGTCTGAAGGCAGGCCGGGTGGTCGCTTGGTTTGGTGCCCTCTTTGAGGCAGCCTCTGTAGTTAGCTCGCGGGTGAGCCTGTCGATGAGCAAGTCAAAGTCCTCGAAGGAAGCTGCCGCTTGGAGCTCCTCAATCCAGGCGGCCTGCCAAGGTGTGGCTGGCCTATCCTTCGGCCGCTGTTGCTCGGGTTCTTCGACCAGTGTGGGCAGCGGGTTTGCCGTGTGATCGACAGGTTGCCTCACTTGCGGCTCAGGGGGCCTTTCGGTTGGTTCCTGAGGCAGAGTCACCGGTGGGGTAGCACCGTTGTTGGTTGCTGGTGGGACTTGGTTCGGGTTGGTGGGTGTGGAGGTGACACCTGGTCTTTCGTGCACGGTTGTCATCTGGTGGGTATCTGTGGGAGCACGTGACCTTCTGGTGGCGGGGACCGGCCTGGCGTCTTTTGGGGCCGTGTCGGTCCGTCTGATGATGGGGGACTGGTGGTGTGGTCTGGTTGTGGCAGTGGGCCCTGCGACAGTAGTAGTGTGCAGAGCGGTCTGGGGGGTGGTTCCCGTTCTCCCAGTGGGCGTGGCTCGTGGTGCGGGTGGGGGAGTTGCGTCGGCTCCCCCTGTGGCTAGTGTTCGTGGGGTGGTCCGCGGGTCCGCGGTGGTGCCTCCAGGGGCAGGTTTTTGGGCGGCCACGTGTGGTGGAGCACTGACCTATCTTGAGGTGGTCACGCTGGATGGGCCTCGAGGGAGCACTGAGACGCCTCAGCTCGGAAAGCTTCCGAGCGACCTGCGAGGATGTGACAGGACCCCTGCTGGCAGGGGCTTGGCTGACGTCTCCTTCTGCAGCAGGCGTCGTCCTGACAGCGGGGCCCTGGTCCACTGGCTCAGGGACTAGGGTAAGTTTCTGAACGGCAGCTGGTGGGGTTGTACTTTTCCCTCGCGGCGCAGGAGCAGCAGGCCGGGGCACGGGATGGCGGGGGGTCAGGGCCAGGGCTGCTGTTGTGTGGACTTTCTTGCAGCTGGTCTGGTGCGCCTTGCATCTCTTCTGGGACTCAAAGGGCAGGCTGCAGAGGGCACAGCTGAAGGCGGTGGTCTTGTTGTGGCACCTTCTCAGGTGCCTGGTGAGCCCTTTGAGGAGAGGAAAGCATCGGGGCGGCCAGCAAATGGGGCAGATGAGTGCATCCGCGGCAAGGGGGTACTTGAGGTAGACGGTGTCTAAGGCTGAGCAGTCATCTCGTGGGGTGTCCTGTTGGAGGTCAGGGGGGTTGCCCCTAGGCAGCGGGGGCTGTTGGAGTGCAGGAAGTGTGGCCGGTGGCTGCAGGGCCATTTCGAATCGGCTGGAGCTGCTGGGGCGCAGGGGGCGTGTCCAGTGGCTGTGGGAGAACGGGCGAACCATCTTGTAGCGGCTGGAGCTGTGGGAGTGCAGGAGGTGTGTCCGGTGACCGCAGGAGAGCGGGAGAGTCATCTCGTGGCGGCTGGAGCACAGGAGGTGTGTCTGGTGACCGCATGAGGACGGGAGAGCCATCTAGCAACAGCTGGAGTGTAGGAGGCGTGTCCGGTGACTGCATGAGGATGGGAGAGCCATCTTGTAGTGGCTGGAGCTGCTGGAGCGCAGGGGGTGTGTTCCGCGACCACAGGAGGACAGGAGAGACATCTCTTGGCAGCTAGAGCGTCTGGTGATCAGCGGTCAGGGCTCTCGCGGACTGGAGCGGCTTGTCTGCAAGGTCTCTCGGTGGCTGCGGTTGCTGGTGGGTGGTGGGGGAGCCCCCCTGGGGCTGAGGTGTAGGGGTAGGGCTGGCTCTAGGCGGCCGCAGTCGCTGGGGAGCAGCGAGGGGGTCCCTCTGTGGCCGGGGTCTGGCAGGGGCATTTCTCTGCCTCTGGGATGGCCGGCACGTAGTGGGGCAGTCTCCTGGTGCCTGGAGCTGCAGGCAGGTGTCGGGTCTTGTCTCCTGCAATATAGTAAGGAACTCCCCAGACGCCGCGAGCGGCGGGGGCTTGGGCACGGGGCCCGCTTCCTCCGGTGGCCCGAGCAGCCGGGGGGCCCAGTGGAGCTCCCCCGGCAGCAGCGGCAGCGGCGGCGCGGGACAGGAGTCCCCCAGCGGCCCGGGCAGCGGCGGTGGAGACACGCCGCGGGGCTCCCCGGGCAGTGGCAGCCCAGACGCGGGGCAGGAGTCCCCCGGCAGCCCGAGCAGCGGCGGCGGAGACATACCGCGGGGCCCCCCGGGACGCGCCAGCCCAGACGCGGGAGAGGAGTCCCCCAGCGGCCTAAGCAGCGGCGGAAGAGACACGCTGTGGGGACGCCCAGGCAGCGGCGGCTGGGGTGCGGGGCGAGGATCCCCCGCCGGCCCGAGCAGCGGCGGCTGGAGCACGCCAAGGGACTGGCCGGGTTGCCCAGGCAGCGGCAACTGGGGCGCAGGGCAGGGGTCTTCCGGCGGCGCCGGCAGCAACGGCCAGAGCACGTGGTGGGGCCCCCCAGGCCAGCGAACAGCTGGGCCGCGGGGCAGGGATCACCCGGCGGCTCGGACCGCATCGGTAGTTAAACAACCACAAAGAGTAGCTGTCATAAACAGATAGCTAAGGGTTAATGTCTCTTTCACCTATAAAGGGTTAACAAACAGTGACCTGCAAACACCTGACCAGAGGACCAATCAGGAGACAACATACTTTCAAATCTCATGGAGGGAAGCCTTTGTTTGTGGGTTTGGGGTTTGGCTTTGTTCTCTCTGGGTCCTGGACGGGACTAGAGGTGCAACCAGGTTTCTGCCAATCTCCCTGCTACAGTCTCTTATCTATTCAGAATTGTGAGTAAGAAAAAGGGCGGTTATAGTCTTTTAATTTGTTTTCTTATTTGCATATGTGTACTTGCTGGAAGTAGCTTAAATTGTGTTTCTGCCAGAGAAAGTTTCTTTCTATTGTTTATAAGTTAAAAGACCCTGTAACTGTTTACCATCTAAAGTGCAGAGATAAACCTTTTACTTTGTTCTTTCTTTTTTATTAAAAGTTTTGCTTTTTAAGACCTGTTTGATTTTTTTTTCTCCTAGTTAAGCTTCAAGGGAATTGTGTCTGTACTCACCAGGAAACTGGTGGGGAGAAGGGAAAGATAAATTTTCTCTTTGTGTTATATTCACACAGCTTGTATTGCCTCTGGGTGAGGGGGAAGGTAACACTCCTCTCAGTGTGGTGATTCAAGAAGTTGAATCAGGCGATCTCCTAGTGTTCCCAGGGCGGGAAGGAGCTGGGAGGAAGAAGGGAATGGTTTATTTCCCTTTGTTGTGAGACTCAAGGAATCTGGGTCTTGGGGTCCCCTGGGAAGGTTTTGGGGGGAATCAGAGGATATCAGGCCCTAAAAATTCCTGATTGGTGGCAGCGCTACAGAATCTAAGCTGGTAATTAAGCTTAGAAGACTTTATGCTAGTACCCATATCCTGGACGCTAAGGTCCAGATTTGGACATTATACTTGACAGTAGCTATGAATGAATGATGTCAGATTGGAAAGAGGTCTCAGGAGGGATTCCACAGGGATCTGTTCTGGGTCCAGAGTTATTTAACATCTTTATTAATGACCTAGATGTAGGAAAAGAGAGCATCCTGTTCAAATTGGCAGATGACACAAAGCTATTGGGGGCTGCAAACACTTTGGAGGATAGAGCTTAAATTCAAAGGGATTTTGATAAATGGGAGATCTGGGCTATAGACAACAAAATGAAATTCAACAAAGACAAATGCAAGGTGCTACAATTAGAGAAGAAAAATCAAATGCACAAATACAGAGTAGGGGATAATTGGTTTGGTAGCAGCACTGCTGTGAAGGATCTGGAAGTTGTGGTGGATCACAACCACAACATGAGCCAATAATGTGATGCTGTTGCAAAAAAAGTAAATGCAATTTTAGGTTGCATTAACACAGGCATTGCATGCAAGTCATGGGAAGTGACAGTACTGCTCTACTCGGCGCTGGTTAGGCCTCAGCTGGAGCATTGTGTCCAATTTTGTTCACCTATGTATAGAAAAGATATGGAGAAACTGGAAAGGATCCAGAGGCAAACGATAAAGATGATCAAAAGGATGGAATGCAAGCCATATGAGCCAAGGCTGAAGGAACTGGGTAAGTTTGTTCTGGAAAAGAGGAGATGAAGAGGGGGACATGACAGCGGTCTTCAAATAGTTGAAAGGCTGCCATAATAAAAGTTGTTCTCTCTTGCCACAGAGGGCAGGACAAGAGGCAATGAGTTCAAGCTACAGCAGAGCAGATTTAGATTAAATCTCAGGAAAAATTTCCAAACTGTAAGAACAATAGGACAATGGAACAGATTGCTTAGGGAGGTCATGGAAGCTCCTTCACTGGATGTTTTCAAAAGTAGGCTGGATAATCATCATTCTTGGATGGTTTAGACACAACAAATCTAACCCTTGGCCAAGATGCAGGATTACATGACTCTTGTGGCCCCGTCTAACCCGATGGTTCTATGATTCTGTGGTTCTCCTGTTAACATAATAAAACCACCTCAACGAGCAATGGTAGCTATGTTGATGGGAGAAGCTCACTCCACCAACATAGCGCTGTGCACACTACCACTTATGCTGCAAAACTTATGTTGCTCAGGGAGGTGTTTTTTTCACAACCCTGAGTGACATAAGTTTTGCCGACATAAGAGGTAGTGTAGACACGGCCTAAGTCTATGACATCTGGGATGAAAGGGGAAAGCAGCAGTAGTCAGTGCTTATAGGGCTCCCAATGTTACTCATTATTTGCTACTGTTCCAAGGAGCCCCTGAATTCATGCACCAACTGTATGTAACGGAAAGGATACTGTTGGCTATCCCCAAAGAGCAACTGAACATCCATCTTCTCACATCTCCTATATGACTGGTCCGTATATGCACCATCTCTAGTGAATGACTGAACATGCTTCCTTCCAGCACAAGGCTACAGAAGAGAAGCTGGACTTTCCCGGAAATGGCTAGAGTTGCAGTATAGTTTGGCACTGGAACTGAGAGCAAGAAGCCAGCCTGTACTGTGCTCTCAGCGCCACCTCTGTTGGAACTCAGCCAGTAAGAAGGTGGAAACTGCCAAATTCAAAAGCAGAGCAGACACAAAGTGGACTTGGGGAGAGAAAAGAGGAGATTCGGACAAGTAGTCTGGCAAGACTGTGGCTGAAGGGGGCAGAGAAAACCAGAATTGTCTGAGCAAGTGCAGGGTGGGTGGGAGGTGACTGGGGATGAAAGGGAGAGGAAGCTTGAAATGGAAGCTATGGGGGGCAGGGAAAGGGAAGGCTTTAATTGGTTGGGTAGAAAGGAAGGGCAGTTTGGAACTGGTTGAATAAAGAGATTACGACTGGGAACTGTGGCGGGAAGACACTGAGATAACACGAGATGAGGAAGTGGGGGGAGGAGGGAGACTGAACAAGAAGGCTGGATCTAGGAATCAGAGTGTGTGTGCTGGGGGAAGGGGAGACAGATCTGAGAAAGATATGGGTTGTGAGGAAAGAACTTGCATTTTCTGGGCAAAGAGCATGGCATAAGACAGTGGGGGATCCTGGGAAAAGTGAGAAGGTGGGAGACTGGGATTAGATGATGAATGCAGGGAGGGAGACTAGAACTGAGAGCCAGTGGAAGGAGAGAGGAGACAGACAGATTGGATGGGGAGATTGGGGCTGGACTGGGACTGACTGGACAAGGAGAATGAGACTGGATGTTGGGAGGGGAAATTTGGAACTGTGATAGCAAGACCAGAGGGGTAGATTAGAACCAGCTGGAAAAGGAAGCTGGGACTTGAATGAGAAGCCTGAGGAGTAGAGATGGACTGGACAAGCAAGAGAAGAGAGACTGGGACAGGCTGGGGGGGGGGGCATAAGGGGTCACGTTGGGGAAACAAGAAGAGTCTGTTCCCACTAGAGCTCACTCCTCTCCAGAGCTTGAAATGGAACCCAAGGTTCCTATCCCAACAGTCTTCTGCTGTCTGAAAGTGTGTGTGAAACCTACTGGCAAAGTGTCTCATCCCCATTTACTGCTGGCCCACACAGAGGATGACAACTTACTACTACTATCAGTTACTTTGTTAGCTCAGGTGGCAGAGATTTGCATGGTGGATCTATAGGATTCAATCTGGTTGATAAATCATTGAGTATCCATATGATGGAATTTATGTTTGTTCATTTTGCTTGTTTAAAAAGATAGGAAATTACTCACATTCACAAAAATTATACTAAAAAACCATTCAGATTGCAAAGTCATGCACTTAACAGTTAGGAAATGCCTCAATTAAAGTTTCCAGTGTAACCTTAATTGAGCTCCCTTGTGCATATGCATTACTACACAGCCTTTAATTACATGATCACATACTCTTTTTACCATCGATCCCTGTCTCATGCAGTGCACTGGATGGACAGCTATAACAATACTTTGTATTAATCTTTTTTAATGTAAGGTGTGGCCACAGACCTCATTAAACCCACAACATTCAAACCCTGCTCTGAAGATATCTGCACGAATTTTTCTATGGCCCTCACCACTCTCATATACGAGTGCTTCATAAAATTAATTTACCTTCACAAACACCCCTGTGAGGTGACAGAGTGTAATTATCTCCATTTTATGATGGGGAGCTGAGGCACAGAAACAGGAAGGTAAAAAGTACCCACCAATTTTTGGTGTCCAAGCTGAGATGCCTAGGATTTGATTTTTGAAAGTACCTAACTTTTCATATCATTTTATATATTCAAGTACAGCTCTCCCGGACTTCAAGTGCAGTTGTGAGTGATCAGCATTTTTGTAAAACAGGCCCAAGATCTCAAATGCAGAAAATGAGGAACACATAATTAGTGACCACATCTGAAAGGTTTGGTCTCAGTGACTTGCACGGTAGCATCACACAAGAACTCTGTCACAGAAGCAGGGATAGAATCCAGCTGCCTTAACCATGAAACCATCCTCTCTTTATCCAGTTCCCTGCATTATTCATTACTTTTCAACTTCTGCAACAAATGAGGAAGGGATCCTACAGACAACAGCCTCCTTTACTACACTGTCCTGATTCATCTCCAGAACAAAAGATGTGCATTGAATGAGGGAGCAATCCAGTGGAAAAAATAGTATGTGATCATGTAATGAAAAACTATCATAACTGGGGGAGGGGGAGGCAGCTAAATTTAGTTTGCACAAGCAGTTTCTAACTTTTGAATGCTTGACTTTGTAACTTGTTTTTAACAGAGTTTTTGTGTCCGTAATACGGATTTGGGATTGATCCTGCTCCGTTAAAAGAAGGAGGAGCCAGATCAAGATCTTTTTTGCGGGAATGCCTATATTTCAAACCGATATAATATCTGATATTACAGAAACATGCTTTTTGCAAGCAAACACCATGTTTATTGTAGAAATGTCCAAATTTGTATTCTTTGCAATATTTGTGGCAAAATAATGCTTAGGTATAAAAAGAATGGTTAAATCGTGGCTTCAATATTTGCTTCACAGAGTCATACCAAAAAAAAATCATATTGCTATGGGCTGAGTTAAACGTTGTTGTTATGGGTCAGGCATAATCATCTGCTGTATATTCAGGATAAATACAAAGACGATATTGTAATCAGGTGGCTGAAACAACAAAGCTGACTCCACCCTAAACATAGGCCCATGTCTCCAGTCAAAACAAAGGCACGTCCAAGCTACTCAGGAACATGAACTATGTGGACCGGGGCTCAGCTGAGCATTGTTTAAGAAAGAGAAAGAGAGAGAGACTGCATGTGTGTGAGAGACCGAGAGAGAGCGCGAAAGCGAGAGAAGTAGGACAGAGAGACCAAAGCAGCAAGAAAGCCAAAAGTAACAGAAGTGCTGGTAATGTGGCCCTGATAGTTTTCTTTCTTAGCTTTCTATCTAGGCAGAGTGCTGGTGGCAAGGCAGGTATGGAAGTGCAAGTAAAGAAACTGTCTCCTGCTGTTTGATTCCTATTGTATTCAGGAAAACAGGACTTTATGTATACTTTTTGTAAACCAAAGATTGGATCAAAGAAAATACCTGTCTTTGTCATCAATTTCTCCTCCTACCTGCAACACCCCAAATTGGGCTAACAGCTCAGTCAAAAGAGGTAATAATCTTAAAAGGTATAGTATTAAAAACATTACTCTTATGAAACCTATTCATACTATATTTAATAATTGATAACATCTTAATAATCTGAACAAAATATCTACATATTTCAGATAGCATGCCCAAGTAAAAATTATTTACTTCTCTACCGCTAGAAACATGTAAACAATGCTTTTTTAAAATTCTAAAAGAGCACTAGAATGTTTATTCTGAGGGGCTACAAGATATTCTGTATGTTATCTTTAAAAATTCCCTCCACAGTAAACAAATGATTCATCTATTCAAATGACTGAGTTAGCATTACAATAGGGTTTCATGGAGTATAGTCAGAAATCAGGTCTTGTTCTTTTCAATGCCAAATACATGCAGTACCTGTGGTCTGAATTAAAAATTAAATTACATCTCTCCCCTTCCCCAAAGAATGTAGCTAATAAGCAAGGAAGCAAAGTCTTTTTATTCTATGTTTGTATAGCACTTAGCACACTGGTGTCTTGGGTTCATGACTAGGGCCAGTTGGCCCTACTGTAGTACAAATAAATATTATAAATAATAACAACCAAAGACAATGCAGTATTCTGAAAAGCAATCATTTCACTATTTCCTCCTCCCCATAATAGATCCTTGTACCAGAGTGTGAAAGAGCGAAATCTTGTCACATTGTATTATAGGTGGCTTCCAAAAAAACCTAAAGAAGTATCAAAACCTATCTTTTAAAAATAAAATGGTTTTTGTGTGTGTGCGTGCGCTAAGTGGATTTATATAACTGAACACTAATTATATGTGGGGTACAAGAGCCCACTACAACAATTGTTCTTCATTTTCCCACTAAGCCTCCTGAAAACAGCTGTAATTATCCCTCTAGGTTGTAAACCTACACAAAGGGGATGATTCAAAGCCCACTGATGTCAACAGAAAGACTCCCATTGATTTCAAAAGGCATGATCCAAAGTACATAAATACACACTAGTTGAAACTGTATCTTGTTTAATGGGACTATTTTAATAACTAATCCTTCCTAACATGATGGTTTTTAAAGCATGGGCTGCTAGTGTACACGAAAGCCTCAGAAATGGAAAAGGCCTATAAAAGTCTGGTCTACACTTTTTGAATGCAGTTATACCACCAAAACAGTCATTTTGCCAGTATAACTTATGGGAACTGGTATAAGCTATACTGGCAAAAGCATTCTTTGCTGGTCAAACTGCATCTCCGGATAAGAGGATCTGCCTGAACAGCTATACTGGCAAACCCTTTCTAATATGGAATGTCCTCTGTCATCAAGTCTATTCCCGCTGCCAATACACTATTATTTCTTCTAGTACATTTTCCAAGGAGTAATGTGTGATTGTACTTGAGCAGCTAGCCTGAGCCACTGCAGCCATACTGTTATTTTTAGCCATTTAACAGAGAGAGAATAAGGGTCTGACTATACAGGACTGTTTTACCAGTTATACTGATACAATTATAACAGTATAGTTAAACTGACACAATTACACGGGTATAGCTTCTTGTAGTTATATAGTTATACCAGTTTTTTTTTATATTATATATATATATATATATACACACATACACACACACACACCAGTTATACCAGTATAACTCCCTGTGTGGACACTCTTATTTCTTAATAAGAGTGTCCACACGGGGAGTTATACTGGTATAACTATATTAGTTTAAGGGTATACTAGTCGAAGAGGGAGAGCTGTGAAAGTAGAATGAATTATATTGTGAAAATAGAAAGGATTAAAGAAATGCTGTCTGTACCTTTAAGAAAAACTGTTGGAATGCTGCAATCCAGGTGTCAGGAATACAGACATTCACATAGAACAATTGCACCATTTAAGGGCAATTGGTGAAGTATTAGCCTCAGATCCATAAAGAGTTAGTAAGGAAGTAGGATATGCATGCTGTGCCCCAGGTGAATTTTACAGTTTTGCTTTCTTTGTTCCTTTGTCTGATTCCCGCTCTTTTATCTGTATAAATAAGACTGTTTTGGCCTTGCATGGCCGCTCACATATTCTGAATGTTATTGGCAGAGCGCTGTGCTAATAAAACAGAGTGGTCTGACAAATTGTGAGTCCTGATTCTAACTTTGACAGAGCTCTCCCAGCAACAAAAAATAACCACTGCTAATGAGGGGTGGTAGCTTTATTGCTGAGAGCGCAGCTCCCAGCGATAAAGTGCTGTCCATACTGGCGCTTTTCAGTCCTAAAACTTTTGTCACTAAGGAGAGTGTTTTTTTCACACCCCTGAATGACTAAAGGTTAAGCACTGAAAGTGGCAGTGTAGACACAGCCTAAATTCACATCTTACTTTATACTGGTATAAACTTTCCTACCATGGCAAGCCATCAGTAACTTGCTCAAAATCGCACAGGAAGTCTCCCAAATCTCAACCTGACACCTTCAACTCTGGACCATCCTTCTTTACTACTCCTTGTAATTTATACCCTTCAAATATTTATAAGCTATGCCTTCACCTTAATCATCACTTAGCAATTTAAATACATTTCTCTTGCTCTTTCTTCACATTTCTTCCAGCCCCTTCGTCATTTTTACTTTATTTGAAATCCCTCCAAATGATCACTTTCCCTTGAGCAAGGGAATGTTCAAAATATCATAACTTTCCAGGTGTAGATCCACCAAAGCCAAGTAGAGATACACCATTTCCCCACTGAACTGTGATGCAGCACTTCCTCATACGCAGCCCAAAACAAGTTAAATGTGTTATAGCAAAAAAGCCAACAACATTTTGTTGTCCACAATCACTACCAGAATTTCAGAATTACTGCTTTCCAGGTTACTCTCTTTCATTAACTTAATGTTTATTTCCTATTTTCTATCTCTATATATTTGTAAATCATACACACACATTTTATACCCATGTTATAAGTATGGATCAGATATTTTTTATTACTTTAAGAAAAAATAAATATGTAACTGCCTTGATGAAACTCCAATTAGCTTTTTCAATAAAAGCAAACTTCCAACATGACTCATTCTTGCCCCAGCCATCTATAATTTCACACAAAAATGCATACAAGTCTTGTAATTTAACTCTTTGGTTAATGATGTAAACATTGTCACAATTCAAAACTTACTTCTTCTGCAGCAAACTTCAAGACAGCTGTGAAAGGTGTATTTTCAGGCACGCTTAACCTGAAACAAAGAAAAGTTAATAGAAAACATGATTTCTAGACCAAATTAGAGACCAATTCCAATGGTCCTAAAGTTATTGATTATAATTTCACTGAAATCAATGAGAGTGCTCCTGCAGTTTAAGTTAAGCATGTACTTACATGCTCTGCTAGATCAGGGCCCAGAACACTGAAAGAAGACTGGCACATTGCAAAAAAAATAACTGAACTTTTTATTTTTAAATACATTATTACAGGCATTCCAGAAGAAGTGATGTCAACATGTCTACCACATAAGAATTGTGGAAGACTTCCCAGTATCTAGTCTCCATATCTTTTGGAGTGTGTGAGATTACATATTCAACTTTCCCCTACGAGCAGCCTGGTCTTGCAAACACTTCCTATGGGGGATGGTGTTTAATACCATGAGTACTACCACTGATTTAATGATAAGACCTCAAAAACCATATTGTGGTACCAACACAATGAGCAATATGGTCACAGTTATGAACTCAGGGCTTTAGTGAAGACGCTACTACACTGACGTAAGACCTTCTCCTGTTGGCATGGTTAATCCATCTCCTCAAGAGGCAGCAGCTATGTCGACAGAAGGACGCTGTCTATACTGGGGTTTAGGTTGGTATAACTATATTGCTGAGAGATGTGCATTTTTCACATCCCTGAATGATGTAGTTATACCCATGTAAGTTTGTAGTGTAGACCTGGCCTCAGCGCTACATCATACAGATTAATGATGAGCCCTGTATGTCATTCCAGACCACAGTGATGATACCTAGATAAACAGATCAGAAGTATAAAGCGGTATACCATTTATAAAGAACACATCAGCATGATGTGGAAGAAGCTAAGAGCTCCCCTTTTGTGCATCTGTAAAGTATTGTCCAGGTGACAGTAATAAAACAATTTATATTCAGCCAGATCAGAACCAAGTATCATTGAACCACACCCTAATTCGGCACATTTTTAAACTTTACTTAGTTATAAGGAATACCACTCATTTTAGACCATATATAAATTATTATTACTTAGACTATGTCTACACTACAAGGTTAAGTCAATGTACAACCACTGCGGTAATTAAATTGCTGTTGCATGTCCACACTATGCTCCATGTGTCAGTGGAGCACATTCATAGTAGCAGCTCTTACATCGACGCAGAAAGCAGTATATCCAGGGTAGCTATCTCACTGTACTGTTCGCCCCAGGCTGTTTTGGGAAGAGCTTGCAATGCCTCATGGTGGCAAGTTCAGCATCACATGACACAGTCTTCAAAAACCCATCATTCCATGAGCATCCTACTAGATTTGCAGTGCTGTTCGACTGCTCTGGTAACCTGTGAGCCAGACATCTGTGTCGGAAAGCACGAAACCTGCACCGCTCTTCACTATTGCGCCGTGTGTTATGAACACCAGGCTATAAGAGGAGCTCAGTGGGGGAGAAGGAGCGCTATTCACCACCACCCTGACTCCAGCCACCTCCTTATAGAAGCAACAAGTCTGCAGCTCTGCACCAGAGGCAACTATTTGCCTCCCATGTCTTCTGCTATGCCTGCCTCAGCTCTTTGAGTTTTACACAGCACTGCTGTGTCCGCTATCATAGCTCTTCCCCATTCCCCTCCATGCTCCAAGCAAGTTCCTGCAGCTGGATTGGAGCTGTGCCTGCACAGCCTCCTCTTCCCACGGACCCAGGAGATCACCACCTCCAGGCAGGAGTGTGTTTGCTGCACAGAGCTGGCATGCTAATCTGGGCAATTACTATGCGAGTTCTCCACATGGAGCAAACAGGAAGAGCAAGTTCTAAACTTCCCAGGGCTTTACCTGGAAAGGACTGTTCACCTGTGTACCTGGCTGCAGGGAAGTGGAGTTCAAAACGATGACTAGAGTGGTCATGGTGGGTACTGCGGGATGCCTCCTGGAGGCCATTTATGGTGACATAAGCAACACAGTGTTTACACTGACACTGTGTTAATCTAAGTGTTATGTCTCTCCTCGAGGTGGTTTTATTATGTAGGCGTAGCAGGCAAGTTAAAATGGCAGGAGTACTGCAGTGTGTACACTTCCATAGATAGTTTGGCATAAGCTGCCTTATGTCGACAAAACTGTGTGGTGTGAACATGGCCTTAGTAAACTACACAAAAACATCAATTAAAATAACTATTTAATAAACAAGCTCCACAAGAATACCATTTCTATCCGTGCTACACTTGAAACCAAAATTACAGAAAAATGTATGTTAAAAAAATGAATTCTACACAATGCCAGGAGGCTCTTTGGGAATTGTTTATGTGGAAGAGGCTTAACAATCTCCCACTGTGTAACCAAATTTTGCCCAAATACAAGCTTTAAATTTCCAGATTATAATCGGACTTCCTATAAATTGCTGTAAATCACTGCATTTGCCCCTATCTTTAGTACAGAGTACTGGACTAGGAGTAATAGACTGCCTCATTTATTTTAGACTTTTCTATAGAGCAATACATTAACTAATCTTAATCTCATATTGTCACCTTCATCCTGCCATGCTAGGTGAGCAGCGTTCACAAGAAGAGTCAGTGTGGGGCAGTAACCACAGACGAAGCAGCAGATGTGGAGCAGTGTCCACGTGGAATGAAAAGGAAGCTATAAGCATGAGGCAATACCCACATGGAAAGAAAAGGAAGCTGAAGGGGCATGAGCACTCACTCTTGTGTGCTTTGCTGGCTTAGACTCATAGACTTTAAGGTCAGAAGGGACCACCATGATCATCTAGTCCAACCTCCTGCACAATGCAGGCCACAGAATCTCACCCACCCACTCCTGCTGTTCTTGTTCACATGCTTAGGGTCGAACTGACTACCATATTCGGGGGGAAAATTCTTTCCCAACCCCATATAAGTGAACCTAGGGGGTTTTCACACTCCTGTGCAGCCTGGGGTATGGGTCACTTACCTAGATTACCTGGGTATCTCTCAAACAATTTTCTGCCTTTGCAGGGCCCTTTGGCATCAGCGCAGTTCAGTCCCTCCTGTTCTCTGCCTGTGGCATACAACAGTCTAGTCTCCTATGGGCTGCAATACTTTGATCTAATTTCAGTTATTGGGTTTAGTGCAGGGGTCGGCAACCTTTCAGAAGTGCTGTGCGGAGTCTTTATTTATTCACTCTAATTTAAGGTTTCGCATGCCAGTAATACATTTTAATGTTTTTTAGAAGGTCTCTCTCTACAAGTCTATATATTATATAACTAAACTAGTATTGTATTGTAAAATAAACAGGGTTTTCAAAATGTTTAAGAAGCTTCATTTAAAATTAAATTAAAATGTTGATCTTACGCCGCCGGCCCGCTCAGCCCGCTGCTGGTCTGGGGTTCTGTTCATCTAGGCCGGCAGTGGGCTGAGTAGGGCCTGCGGCCGGGACCCCAGCTGGGAAGGATCTGGCAGACAGAATCTCAGACTGGCAGCAGGCTGTGCGGGGCTAGCAGCCGGGACCCCAGACTGGCAGAATGGCTCAGCCCACTGCCACTCAGTGGTTCCATCTGCCGGCTCCTGCCAGCTGGGATCCCAGCTGCCGGACCCGCTCAGCCTGCTGCCAGTCTCGGATCCTGGCCATGCCCACATACAAAGGGTACCTACCTTCTCCCTGGTTCTGGCCCATTCTCTTCCTCTCTCTGCACTGAGCTAAGGGTGGGAGAGGACTGAGCACAGAGCTGGGGGTGAAGGGTCTGGCCAGGAGCTAGAATGAGGGAGGGAGCTCAGGGTTGGGGTGTGGAGGCACTTACCTGGGCAGCTCCCATTTGGTGTGAGGGGTGCAGGTGCAAATGTGAGTGAGGGTGCAGGGGCTCCCATTTGGTGCTCAGGGTGGGGATGTGCAGGGTGCATGGGATGTGGGGAGGGCTGGAGATGTGAGGGGTGCAAGAGTCAGGGCAGAGGGCTAGGCACATGTGAGGGGGGTACAGGTGTCAGGGTAGGGGGGCTGGGTATGTGTGGGGGTGCCAGAGTCAGGGCTGGGGTCATCTGGGGGGGTGAAGGAGTCAGCAGAGGGCCGGGTGGTACAGGGCTCAGGGTAAGGGCCTGGGGGTGTGTGGGGGTGCAGGGCTCAGGGCAGAGGACTGGGTGTGTGTGTGGGGGGGGGTCAGGGCTCAGGGCAGAGGGCTGGGTGACTGCCTCCCCAGAACCCCCAAGCCCCTCGCTCCTTGTCCTGACTACCCCCTCCTGGGACCCCACTCCCTATCTAAGCCTCCCTGCCCCTTGTCCCCTGACTGCCCCCCTAGTACCCTACCGCCTACCTATCCCATGACTGCCCCAACCCTTATCCACGTCCCCACACCCAGACAGAACCCCCTGGACTCCCATGCCTATCGAACCTCTCCTCGCCCCGACAGGACCCCCAGAACTCTGGACCCATACAATGCCCCCCTGCTCCCTGCTTGCCCAACCCCTCTCCACACCCCTACCTCCTGACAGCCCCCCGAACTCCTAACCTCCCCAGCTCCTTGTCCCTTGACCATTCCCTCCAGAGACCCCCCCCATCCCTAACTGCCTCCCCAGGATCCTCCTTGCTCCCTGTCCCCTGACTGCCCTGACCCCTATCCACCCACCACCCCATAACAGACCCCAGGGACTCCCATGCCCCACCCCCACCCCGCTCCCTGTCCCCTGACTGCCCCCACCCTTTATCCAACCCACCCCTGGACCTCTTACCATGAGGTTCCCCACTGATCCGGAGCCCTGCTGCCATGCACGCAGTGCTGTGAGGGGCGGGGCGGGGCTGCACGAGACAGCGGGGCTCTGGATGAGCAGGAAGCATCCTTCCCTCCCCATGGAGCCAAATGCTGCCCCGCGGGAGCGCACAGCCCCAGCCCCCAGAGCGCTGTACGTGGCGGCATGGCTCATGGAGAAGGTGGGGGAGGGCCCGGTGGCTTGCTGCACTTGGCCCGGCACTCCAGCCCTGGAGCGTGGACCCTGCAGTTTGCCACATCGGCAGGATTTTTAATGACACACCGGGGTCCCAGCAGGCCCCAGCGTGCCATTAAAAATTGGCTCGCATGCCATCTTTGGCACACGTGCCATAGGTTGCCGACCCCTGGTTTAGTGTGTGGTGTTGGTGACCTATGCTATACAAGAGATCAGACTACATGATCTGATGTCTCTTCTAGCCTTAAACTCTGTGACTATGGGCCTGAAGCAGTGTCTATGTGGACAGAGAAATCTGTGGGAAGGAGCAGTGCTCATGGGTTCAGAGGCAGTGCCTGTAGGCAAGATGGGTGGGTTTGGGGCACAGCTCACGGTGGGTTACAGACTGTATCAGTGGGCAGGGCAGTGAAAGGGGGCATGGCACCCATAGGCAGGACAGCAGGAGTTGGGGGGGTGAGGGGCAATACCCATGAGTGGGGAGGGTGAATGGCAAGGGGTCTGGTGTGAGGGAGCAGTGGCCATTGGCATGGGAGGGACTGGTGGGGGGAGGCAGTACCTGTCATCAGGGTGATTGCAGGGCTGGTGTGGGGTGGTTCCCATGCACAAGGCATAGAGGTTGGTAGCAAGGAGGTCGGTGGCAGGGGGCAATGACCATTGGCAGGGTAGGGGGGGCTGGGATGCAGAGATCAGTGTCTTGGGGTGGGGCTGTTGGGGGGATGGTGCCCATGGGCAGGCCTGGGAGTTGGTAGCAGGACGAGGCTGGTGTACAGGACAGTGCCCAGGAGCGGGGTGGCTGGGGGCATGGGGTGCTGGGGTGCCTATGGGCAGGGGGGGTATGCAGAGATCAGTGCCTGGGGGTGGGGCAGTTGGGGGATTGATGGGAGGCTGGTAGCAGGAGGAGGCTGGCTGGGGGTGTGGGGTGCCCAGGGGCAGGGCGGGGGGCAGTGCCCGTGCAGTCAGTGGTGCCCCTGTGAGGACGGGCAGTGGGTGCAGGAGAGGATGGAGGTGGCAGCGCATGCGCACAAAGCACGAGGCGGCGGGGCGGGGGGGTCACTCACACTTTGTAGGGCAGCCGCGGGTCCGAGGTCAGCGTGATTTTAAAGGTGACTTTCGACCTGGGGAGGCAGAGGACAGAGCGTTAGAGGGGCCGGGCCGGGCCGAGCCGAGCCGCGGGAGGGGATTCGTGTCACTCACATGATCCGGTCCGGGCTCAGAAACCGCCGCCGCGCCGGCCGGCCGAGGGGTCCTTCGCCGCCGCTTCCGCCCCGCCCGAGCTGCGCGGCCGCCGCCTGAACAAAACCGCCACGGAGGGCGGGGCCCTGTCAGGCAGCGGCGGGGCAGCTACCCTGGGTCCTGCCGCTGTGAGGCGCGGCCGGGCCTGGCTCCTGCCCGGCTCCCGGGGTGACCTGTGCCGCTGGGCCCGCGCAAATACCGAGACTGGGGGACAAGGCCACGCGGGGCGGGGGGAGCCGGCAGGAGCAGCCCGCAGGGGCGGGAAGGGGTTTCACCTCCCCTGGGTGTGAGTCACGTGCCGGTACAGCTGTGGGCGTGTCCGGCTCTCCCCGCCCGGCCGGGGCCGGGGCACAAGGGTCGCTCCTGTGGGCTGTAACTCTTGGGGTGATTGCTTGCGGGGTTGAGTGGGCCGGTGCGAGAGTCGGTCTGGTTCCTCCAGCAGCCGGGCGGGCCTGCCCCTGCCAGCGTGACCTCATGGGGCCCCGCAGGTCGTGCCGCTGCCATGATGTGTGAGGTGGTGGTGATGGGGCAGCGCACCTCTCTTTATGGAAGGCCCCGTCTGATACCAGACAAACCCACACCTGGTGTTATCTCAGTATCGCATGGGGCACAAACACCCCAAAAGAGGCCTGTAGACTGGTTTGTAACTGGACGAATGGCCTGAGTACTGGTGGTTCCTTCTGGCCTTAAACTCTATGATTATGACTGTCTGTGAGGCCACAGGGAGGGACTGGTGGAGCAGAGAAGCAGGTGAGAGTTGGAGCCACCAATGGGCCAAGTGTGGAGTTGGGACGGCTAGCTCAAAGGATGACTGAAACCCAATAGCTCATCTAGCAAAGGAAAAGAGGCATCGGGAAGGGACAGACAGGTGGGGTCCAGGCAGTATTTGCCCACAATAGAGGCAAATTTCCAGAAGGAACGGATAGCGGGAACATTACAAGATTGGAGATAGCTTTTTGTGAGGGTTTTTTTTTTTTTGTAAGAATGTTATAACTTGTGATCCTACTTGTTACTCTTCTCACTTCCACAGCATTAATAATTCATAAATTCCAAGGCCAGAAAGGACTATTATGCTTATCTAGTCCGACCTACTGTATAACATAGGCCACAGAACTCCCCCCAAAAATTGATAGAACATATCTTTTTAGAAAAACATTCAAACTTGATTTTAAAATTGTTAGTGATGGAGAATCCACATGTTTTTATTATTCTTATCATTAAAAATTTGCAGCTTTATTTCCAGTCTGAATTTATTTAGCTTGAAGCTATTGGATCATGCTATATCTTCTTTTACTAAGCCCATAATATTTGTTCCTATGTAGGTAGTTTTAGACTGTAATCAAGTCACCCCTTAACCTTTTCTTTGTTAAGCTAAATAGACTCAACGTTCAATCTATCAGTCTATGGCATGTTTTTTAATCCTTTAATCATTCTCATAGCTCTTCTCTGAACCCGTTGAAGTTTATCGATATCTTTCTTGAATTGTGGACATCAGAAGTGGACACAGTATTGCAGCAGTGATTGCACCAGTTCCAAATAGAGCTGCAAAATAACTTAGAATCATAGAACTGGAAGGGACCTTGAGAGGTCATCTAGTCCAGTCCCCTGCACTCAAAGCCAGACTATTATCTAGGCCGTCCCTGACAGGTGTTTGTCCAGCCTGCTCTTAAAAATCCCAAGTGATGGAGACTCTCTACTTCTACTTCAGATTCACTTGTTTTGTCATCCCAGGATCATGTTAGCTCTTGGCCTCAGTGTCGTACTGGGAGCTGATGTTCAGCTTATCCACCATGACCCCCAAATCTTTTTCAGAGTCACTACACATGGAAGACTAGTCAGGATGGATAGGGATGGCGTCCCTAGCCTCTGTTTGAGAGAAGCTAGGAATGGGCGATAATGGATGGATCACTTGATCATTCCTTATTCTGTTATTTTCGTCTGTGGCATCTGGCATTGGCCACTAAAACAGGATACTGGGCTAGATGGACCTTTGGTCTGACCCAGTATGGCTGTTCTCTTGTTCTTATGCTTCCCAGCATAGAGTTCCCCATCCTGTAACTATGACCTCCATTCTTTGTTCTCAGATGTATACAGTTACATTTAGCCGTATTATAAGACGTACTGTTTGCTTGTGCCCAGTTTACCAAGCAATCTAGATCTCTCTGAATCAGTGACCTTTCCTCTTTATTATTTACTACTACTGTAGTGCCTGAACCCACTATTACTTATTGCTAAAAGCAGCCAAATCAGCAGGCTTAGCTTATCCAAGGAAGGAGAGGAGGGGGTTTTGGGTGCTACAGAAAGGGCAGCTTGACCCCACATCCTTCCTGATAAGAATTGTGTTGCATTTTAGAAGAGCAGGATGTGCCCTCAGGAATGTGTCTGTTGGGGTCTCAAGGCTAAAAACTCTGGGGAAAAAAAAACACACCTGGGTTAATCAATAATCAGAAGAAAACCTCCTGCTTGACCATTGAAATGGCGTTCTTAACAAGTTTTCTTTAAGGGACATGGCATTCTATTACTAAATAAGGGGGGAAAGTTTGAGGTAGTGGGACTCTTTGGGACTGGACTCCTCCTGGACGCATTTTGTGTTCCCCACCGACAGACAGGCTGCTGCTGTACCACTCGAAAGCCACGCTCAGCTTTGGTAATTATCGAGGGTTCAGGATGTTTTACTAACCTGTTGCAGACATGTATAAGTGCTTGAGACTATGTAAAGTTTAGCTTTAAGTGAAAGCACTCTTGTGTTGTCCTGTTTGTACCAACCATCTATCGATCAGCCAGCCATGACTCCCCTGATTTATTTCCTGACACCACCTTGCACAGAGTAAAAGTTACCAAGAGCTTTGGGTTGAAAGAACCCCAGGTAACATTACCCCAATGTTTGTGCCATTTGCAAACTTTTATCAATAATTTGGGTTTGGTTGCTTTGGTCTTGGTTTTGATTGTTCACCAAACAAAAAAATAAATTTTCAACATTCATCAAATGAACCCAAAAGAAGAGAACCTACTAAAACAGAACCTACTAAAAACTTTTAAAATTCAAAATTAGTCTTCATTTTAACAATTGCCATGTTCTCTATATAGAATGTCTTAAAAGTAAACGCCTTGCCTGACGTTCTTGGATGGTATCAAATGCTCTTGCTTAGAAGAAGAGAATAAGTTTTAGGTAGTAGCTCTCAGGGTGTTTTTTGTTTGTAAAAATTCAATCTATTCTTCTTGGGACAAAACAGATTGACACAATAATTGTGAAAAGAATAGGAAAACATAGGCAAATGCAGCTTTTTTGTCCCTGATGTGTGTTGTTCAGTTGTTACAAGATCATAGGCTACCGTGTGTGACCCAATTGGCCATTTCTGCATTTTGGCTTTTCTCCTCTGGCAAATTTTTGTCTAAATTGCTTTTATTTTCCTCTCACTGGTTTATGGGAGGTACATTTTTCATGGCAGATTAGGCTGCTTGTTATCGCTTACCGCTTTCCAAACTAGTCACAGCAAAAGTGTTGCAAAATCTGTCACAGCTTGCTGAATTGTAGTCTTATTGGATAGAAGGCAAAAAGAAAGAAGAGATGTAGCAGAAATAAGGTGGAAAAGGAAACTGACACGTTGAGAAGGTGGAAAAAATGGATCCAAGATTCACATCTCAGGAATGGCTCAGGACACAGCCATGAAATGGCTTCTGATTCCTTCTCTTTGTCTGGATGGTAACAAAAAAAAAAAATAATTCAGGATCAGAAATGTGATGATGGCTAATGCTCCCTGCCAGGTGTAAACAGGTTACTAGGTGCTTCCTGGAAAAGCCTGTCCAAAAGTGTTGGCAACTTTATCCTGTCAAACTTAACCCATCCAAAGAATAGTTTGTGGTTCATATCTATATATACACTTCCTCTTCTCAAAATATTCTGTCTTTTAGTAAAACCATTTTGTAGCATCACTAGAAGCCTAGAAAACCCTTGAATATTAGTTGAGACAACTGTTTAGATATGTGGTGACTACATCCTATGGGTTTTTTTTTTCAACAGTAATTTTACATGCCTGTTTATAGATTAAAATTATTTTTTTCTGCCACTTTTTATTCACTGTGGTAATTTCAAGTTTTCAACCAAGGGTAGGTTTAACAAGATAAGAGAGAGTTGAGAGACTGTGGATGGAGAATGAACCTCCAGAGGAGGAATTTAGATGATTCTAAAATCTGACTACCTTTAGGAAACACTGTGCAAGCTTTCTGGTTTATAAATCTTTTCTACCATAACCAGAACATTCATAGCATCAAGTGGTCCCTTTCTGCACCCTTTGCATCAACAAAACAAAACAAACCCCTATCTCAAGTAGAGTTTCTATAATCGCTAATTTAAGAACCAGAGATTCCATGAACTTTGCCAATATTTTTTGCTCAGAAGGCAACTGGGTATGCTCATAGGCAATAATACACAGTTTTAAGTTAGATGGTTTTCACAATGCATCCCACTAAAGAGAAAGGGTATTTCAGGAGCTTTGGCACAAACTGGGATGAATTGTTTGAGAGGTGGTTAACCATGGCTGAGATGTATAAGGAAAGATTAAAAGAGTTAAATATGGTACAAGTTGGCTAAGCAGTGACTGAACAGAGGGACGTGATAACAGATGACAAAGATGTAAGCACCAAGGGGGAAATAATTTACTGTGGTACACAAAGGTATAAGAACCGGGGCTCATGGGATGAAACTGAGAAAGGGAACATTGAGATAATGTCAAAAGAACTTCATAATGAAATCTATTATATTGTGGCATAATCTTCTCATTTGTTGCAAGCCCCAGAGTTGGGATATTTAAAATTAAATTCAGGACCTAAAGTGTTCTCAGAGAAGTGCTTGCTCTTTCGTTGCCAGACACTGGAATTTTATTAGTTCGTTGCATTCTAGGTCTTGTACACTTGTTTAAATTCATTTATACTGCTATTGTTTACTTTGAGTGGACCAGAGAGGGTTTTTTTAATACTAAGTAGCAGGAGAGTGGATATGATCTGAATTTGCCAACCAGGGAGTATTGAGTTATTCCATATACAGATCCAGCCAGGGATGGACTTGAGCTGTATACTATGTCTAATTTAATTATTCATAGCAAATTCCTTCTTGTTTCCAGAGATAATGTAAACAATACCTCCTAAAATCTGCCCCCAACTAAGTCTCTTCTCTTTACTCAAATGAGTGAGACTTGGGGCAGCAATTCTAGAGTTGGAGGTTCATTATTGTATTTATGTTTTGTGCATTTCTTATTTACACACCCTTGAGGTATTGACTGTGTTGTGTGATAGAAATGAGGCACAGATAATTAGCTGGCTTTGTTAGCAGTGTGTAATTATACCACAGAACCTGGAAGGCAATATTAGAGATTCAAACAAATAAATAGAAATAAACCAGCAGACTGGAAAGTGTTAGGCATAAGAGTTTAAAAACCCTGCCACAAAACAACAGAAATACTGCTCTAAATGGCATGATGTGAATATATTTGAATTAAGGAAAAAAAACCAATGCAGTTCTTTAAAATAATAATTGGCGTTGTAGTTAATGTGTGAAAAAATAAGCAGGAAGAGGGAGGCTACTCCTAAAGCTTGCAAAACAAAGGCGCTTTTCTTCTCATTTGCCTGTAATATAAAGATATGCACCCAAACAGGCCTGTTTTTACTGTGTTGAAAAGGAAATTAAACAGGACAATAGGAAGTAGAATTAAAATAGGATAGGTACAAAGTTTTTACGTTATTGAAATCTACTTAGTAATGTTAAACTTACACTGAGCTGTATTATTTTCAGCCCCGCCCTCCCATTCCTCAAAAAGAAACTCTTCTTCCTGAAATTTTACATGCTGCATCTCATCCCAGGGTGACATTTTTTCCTGGAAAGTTTGGTTAAATAAATAAATCAATCAAACCCCAGGGACTTCTACATTAAAGCAATTCCATGCTGGCCACTCAAGGCCAGAAGCCAATCCTATAACTTATAACAATCCTTTGTTTGCAATCCTCCACTAATTATTTACCCATATGCCAGGTTGGTGTAATAGGTTACTGTTCTGATTTGGTAGCATTTTAAACTTGCTGCCCAGAAATAAGACTATACAAGGTAGAAAGCAGTGGAGAATTGCACCTAAAGGGTTTTTTAATTATGGATCTAGATTTCAGCTGTAAGTGGCCAGCAGGGAATTTCCCTCATGTAGAACGCCATGCTCTCACAAAACCAACAGGCTGTTCCTGCACCAGCTACACCATCTCCCTTCACAACCTGGGTGTATTAGTCATATCACACATGAAGTAGCAGAGTTTTGCAACACCTATCACCCAGTGGTGTATTGTCCCTTTAAAATGCTACACAAGTGGCATAAGTTAGAGAAGATCTAATTCAGGTCAGGACTGCTGCAGACCAGTCTTCAGAACTAGGAAGTCATAATCCGCTCCCTAATTCCTCCCCATTACTCTAGCACTAACCAGAGCTTGACTGCAGAAAAAATCTGGCCTATAGTGTGGAGTTTTGGAAATATAGCTGTAGCTTGCTTTTTGAAATGTTTTCCAAGTTTTTTAGCTCATGATATGTCTAAAATGTGTTGGCCTAGAAACTTCATATTTTGTTGCCATTGCTGATAAGAAATGCCTTTTTTAAGAGTGTAATTTTAATTTTATTCATTGTTATACAGTAGACCCTCAGTTTTACAGACACTTATGAATGACCAGTTATATGAACTGTTTTTCCCAATGGAAAAATAAATAAATAAATCACATAGTGAAAGTGATGTTGATTAAAGAACAACTCGACATCGCTTCATTTTCGAGTGGTTTGAAGGACGAGAGGAAAGTGGTGCACCACATGTACTGTAATTCTGAGATGTTCAATTAACTGTTTGATTTTATAAACTTATTCCCCAGTTATTTTATAAAATAGGGCATTCTTCTGTACTAGAAGATGAGGCAGTTGGCAAAAAGTTACCCTCATCTTCCAGAGAAAGATCAAAGCAAATACAATATAACTGTGTGTATATATGTTTAAATATACACATTAAACAAAAATTGCCATGCACAAAGTGTTTGTGGCTCTTCAAAATAAGACAATCAAAAGAAATGAAAAGAAGATGAACTATGAGGAACACAATGGTTTCATTTGTGTATTTTGGAAAATTATATGAATGAATACATCTCAGTAATCTTTATTTAGCAAAACATGATTAAAATGATCCTTACAGTTCGCTCATTTAGAAATAATGTATAAAAATAGTTTGTCAAATCAAACAAAATAGACTGTCATGATTAATCATATCTGTAATAATTAGGGTTGGTAGAATTCAATTTTTTACATTATTTTGATGAATAATTATTTTTGAACATTTTTTTTAATTTTTCTCAATTTAAATGTACAGAATTGTGCAAAATATGGGTTATAAGAATTTTTGTCATTGATTTAGATTTTCATAGATGTGGGAAATTATGATGGGGGCAGACAGTAAGAGGACCTAGACAATTATTTAATGAAAGTAGACATTGAGATTAAAAAATTAAAGTGTTATAACCATTAAAACACAATGTCAACATCACATGTCAAAATATATAAAGTAAATATCTTCAAATCAAACTTTAACAAGTTATCAAACAATGTTTTTCTTACTTTGCTTAGCCGTAAATTTCAGTTATTGATTAAAATATTTTTCATTGGTTTGTTCACGCACCATGAAATCAAGGTTTACTGACCTTTACCAATAAAAATCTGATCCTTCCAAGATGACATAATGGAGAATCTTACGGTGTGTCTACACTGCAATTAGACTCCTGTGGTGGCTTATGCCAGCTGACTTAGACTCGCTGGATTCAGACCAAGGGGCTGTTCAGTTGTGGTGTAGACATTCAGGCTCGGGATGCAGCCTGAGCTCTGGGACCCTTGCGGGCCCCAGAGCCCAGGCTGCAGCCCAAGGTGGAATGTCTACATTGCAGTTGAACAGCCCTCAAGTCAGTTGCCACAGGCCAGCTGTGAGTTAGACATACTCATACACTAGGTCTCATACATTGCAAAATTTCTTTCCTACGTATTGATACAAGGGCGGTCTACATACATGTATACTTCTGATACTTGGCTGCCAAGCAAGCAGTTAGATTCCTCCGAAGCAAGAATACTGAATGCATTAATCAGTCGTAGATGATGATCTTCTTTTCTGCATGTGGCTAGTAACATTTTTTAGCTAAGAGAAGTTGATTACTGAGATTTTAAAAAATGAATCACAAGGATATTTAGCATCCTACAAGTAAAATGGCTGGCCCAAGTGGATCTTGTAGTCCTGTGATCTCATTTGTGATGTCTTTGACCTTGGACCAGAAATTTAACTCTAATGAAAGGACAAAGCCACCATAAATGTATAAAGGGACCAGGACTTTTTTTTTTCCTGCATTTTTATGAAGTGTCACTTATTTTGTGTAATTTTCCAGGTGTCCCAGATTGATTCATGTTTTTTTTCTCATGTATGGTGAGCACTATGACATTTTTGACAGTTATAGTTAATGTACATAATATTTTCTTTTGATATATATGAATGCTTGTTTTTACAACAAAAAATTACTTGTTTACTTATTCCCGTAATACAAGTGTAAGCAGAGTCAGGATAAGCTCTACCCTGACATCTGGTGGAAAGAATGTCAGAGAGTGTATTTGCATAGGCACGCCTACCCTATCCCAGACTGCTGAGCGGTGGGACTGCTTGGTGACAAATGACTCACCCTCAGTTGGGTGGTACTTGCTAGACAAGGGACATGGGTTCCAAAACCCAGTGAAGGAGAGAGGCTGGGGACAGGTATCTGTGCCTGGTGGTGCAGTCTCCTTGTGGAGCCAGAAGCACCAGTTGCACCCCCTCCTCTCTCCACTGTGGAATGTCAGAGTTGATTTTTTTTATTCCCTCAAGAATCTAAATACAGGTTACTGAGCTGAATGCACTTTGGGCTAATGGTGCACTAGTGCTGGGGCTCCCCCACTAAGAGCTGAGATCACTAAGAGTTGAAATCACAAAAAAGCTGAAATGACTGAGCTGAGAGCACTGAGCATTGTGCTAACTAGTGGGGGAGCCTGAAGATATGCTGTGGAACAGAGCAGCTGGCGGAGTGGAGCAGTTGCGAGGACGGCTGGAGCGGATCACGGGACAGCTGGTGGCAGCAGAGCGGCTGGCAGAGCGGAGTAGCTGTGGGACAGGTGGAGCGGCCCACAGAGTGAGCAGAGCCGAGCAGTTTTGCAGAGCAGCTCATGGAGCAGAGCAGCTGGTGGAGCGGAGCAGTTTCTGAGGACGGCTGGAGGAGCAGAGTGGAGCAGCTGGTAAAGTGGAGCAGTTCGTGGAGAAGGCGGAAGCAGAACCCACGGAGAGGCAGGGCAGTTGGCCCTGGACCACGTAAGGTGCCCCTTTCTACCCAGGCTGGGGGGAGGGACCTTTACAGATAGACTCTCGAACTCTGGGGTGGCATTGACCAGAGACTTTTGGGTTGTTGGACTTTGGGGTGATTGGACTTAAAACCCTAAGCGGAAAAAGGACAGTGCCAAACGTACTTGGAGGTGGGTTTTTGTTTATGGTTTGTGTTATAACCCTGTTTGTGGTGTTTCTCCAATGGGATGCCGCATTGATTCCTTCCTTTATTAAAAAAGATTTTGCTACACTCAGACTCCGTGCTTGCGAGAGGGGAAGTATTGCCTCCTAGAGGTGCCCAGGGGGGTGTGGTATGTGAGTGTCCCAGGTCACTGGGTGGGGGCTCGAGCCGGTTATGCATTGTGTTACTGAAACGGAACCCCTGGATACTGAACCCGGCCCTTGTTGCTGCCAACTAGAGGGGCAGAAGGGTTACACAAGAACTAGGGATCACCAACTGAAATTAATGGGCAGCAAGTGTAAAACAAAAAAAAGGAAGTTCTTCTTCACACAGCGCACAGTAAACTTGTGGAACTCCTTGCCTGAGGAGGTTGTGAAGGCTAGGACTATAACAGTATTTAAAAGAGAACTGGATAAATTCATGGAGGTTAAGTCCATTAATGGCTATTAGCCAGGGTAGGGTAAGGAATGGTGTCCCTAGACTCCGTTTGTCAGGGGATGGAGATGGATGGCAGGAGAGAGATCACTTGATCATTACCTGTTAGGTTCATTCCCTCTGGGGCACCTGGCATTGGCCACTGTCAGTAGACAGGATACTGGGCTAGATGGGCCTTTGGTCTGACCCAGTATAGCTGTTCTTATGTTCTTAAGAACATATGAATGGTATACAAAACTCTTGCCAAACTTGTTCGGCACCTAAAGTCACTTGGTGCCTAAGTTTCTGAGACAATTCTTGGGGTGCCCTAGACTGCCAGTGACCTTGTTACTCCCCGCTTTCAGGGAGAAGGAGCTTGTCTTGTGACATCTGTGTGTTGGCTCCCTGCTATTGCCAGCCCTTCAGCCACTCAAGCACTCTCCTCTGGCAGGCATGTTAACAGTAAGTACACTCAAGTCCCTTTGAATCTTTCCCCTATGATATCAACTCCTGATGCTGGCTACTCACAGAAATTCCAGATCTTTTGCACTCAGAGATGCAGTGTATACCTTCTTACTAGTTTATTATTAAACCATGGCTCCTGTAAACTAAACAGCACTTAGTGAGTACTTACAATTAGGGCTCCACGTCTGTTATGGAGATTGTGGAAGTCACGGATTCCATGGCTTTCCACAAACTCCATGGCTTCGCAGGGGCCAGTGTCGCTGATCCCAGGGCTGCCCAAGCAGCAGGCCCCAGGGATAGCCACACCAGCCACCTAGGCAGCCCCACAACCAGCCACATTGGCTGCTGCTGGAGCTGCTCCAGGGCCAGATGGATTGGCTGCTGCTCAGGTGGCCCCAGGTAATTAGCCCTGGGGACCGTTTGAGCAATGGCCCATGTGGCTGGCCTGGAGGACCACCTAAGCAGCAATTTCGGGGTCGTCAGGAGCAGTGACAACATGATGGCCCCTGGAAGCAGTCCCAGGGGCAGCCAGAGCAGCAATGGGGTTGGGGTAGCCATGTCATAAACAGATAGCTAAGGGTTAATGTCTCTTTCACCTGAAGCACCTGACCAGAGGACCAATCAGAAAACCGGATTTTTCCAACTTTGGGTGGAGGGATTTGAGTGTCTGAGTCTTTGTTTTCTGGCTGCCTGCTTTCTCTGAGCTTTGGAGAAGTAGTTCTACTTTCTAGTCTTCTGTTTCTAAGTGTAAGGACAAAGAGATCAGATAGTAAGTTATATGGTTTCTTTTCTTTGGTATTTGCATGAATATAAGTGCTGGAGTGCTTTGATTTGTATTCTTTTGGAATAAGGCTGTTTATTCAATATTCTTTTAAGCAATTGACCCTGTGTTGTATCATCTTAATACAGAGAGAACATTTGTACTTATTTTTCTTCCTTTTTATATAAAGCTTTCTTTTAAGACCTGTGGGAGTTTTTCTTTACTTCAGGGAAATTGAGTCTGTACTCACCAGGGAATTGGTGGGAGGAAGGAATCGGGGAAATCTGTGTGTTGGATTGCTAGCCTGATTTTTGCATTCCCTCTGGGGGAATAGGAAAGTACTTTTTGTTTCCAGGATTGGGAACAGAGAGGGAGATTCACTCTGTTTGGGTTCACAGAGCTTGTGTCTGTGTATCTCTCCAGGAGCACCTGGAGGGGGGAAGGGAAAAAGGATTATTTCCCTTTGTTGTGAGACTCAAGGGATTTGGGTCTTGGGGTCCCCAGGGAAGGTTTTTCAGGGGGACCAGAGTGCCCCAAAACACTCTAATTTTTTGGGTGGTGGCAGCAAGTACCAGGTCCAAGCTGGTAACTAAGCTTGGAGGTTTTCATGCTAACCCCCATATCTTGGACGCTAAGGTCCAAATCTGGGACTAAGGTTATTACATGAGTGGCAGTGGTGGGATGATCTAGACAGAATCCAGAAGCCAGTAGGAATATTATATTTTTCTTTTCTCTGCTAAGGGCTTTTTAGCAGAGAGAAGCAGTTGGTTTTAAAAGGGAACCAGAGAGAATTTTTTTTTTCTGCTCTCTCTCGCAGTTTGTGGCTTGCATGTTAAGGGTCTTTTGTCATGCAATAGCCCTCCCATTAGGAGGCAAGTACCAGCACTTATAGGCATGCAAATAAAGTGGTTTTTCTGGTTTCCCTTCATTGAACATTAGCTAGAGAGAGAAAAGGAAAATTAACTAAAGGCACTGTTGCTAGGCAGACTTCAGGAGGCAACAGAGAACCTGCAGTTCAGAAGATAACCACCGGAGGGCACCCCAACACAAGAAAACAGGAACCATGACTTCTAAGGCAAAAATTGACGCCGAAGAACAAATCAAAGAAGCTGAACACAGGCGACAACTGGAAATAAAACAAAAAGAGATGGAGATGAAAGAAAGAGAAGAACAGATCAAAGAGGCAGCCTACCAAAGAGAACAGGCAGCCAAAGAGACAGCCAAGGAGGCAGCACACAAAAGAAAACTAGAAGAAGAAGAGGTGGCCTACCGAAGGAAACAAGCAGAAGAAGAGTTGGCCCACCGCCGAGAAATGGAAAAGCACCAAAAAGAAATGGAAAAACAACAAAAAGAGAATGAAGAGAAGGAAAAACAGAGAAAACATGAACTGGAGTTGGCAAAAGCTGGGCTGCATGTGCCAGCCAACCCTAACAACCCGGCGCCAATTATTGCTCCACAGCACAGGAAATTTCCCACCTACAAGGCAGGTGATGACACCGAGGCCTTCTTGGAAAATTTTGAAAGAGCCTGTCTTGGGTACAGCATTCCCGAAGACCAGTACATGGTAGAATTGAGGTCACAGCTCAGTGGACCTTTAGCAGAGGTGGCAGCTGAAATGCCTAAGCACCAAATGAATGACTATAAACTTTTTCTAACCAAGGCCAGATACAGGATGGGGATAACCCCAGATCATGCCCGTCGGCGCTTCAGAACCCAAAAGTGGAAACCAGAGGTGTCATTTCCCAAACACGCCTACTACATTGCAAAAAACTATGAGGCCTGGCTAACAGGAAACAACATTCAAACCTTGGAAGAACTGAACCTCCTCATACAAATGGAGCAGTTCTTGGATGGTGTTCCTGAAGACATCACGCGGTACATACAAGATGGAAACCCCAAGAACATCGCTGAGGCGGGGGAGATTGGAGCCAAATGGATGGAACTGGCAGAAAGCAAGAAAGCTACTGTCAAGGGGAACGATTACCCCAGGGGGCACACAGACCATAAACCCTACAACCGAGGACAGCCAAAGACCCCACATACCACCCAAGTAAAGCCACAGATACCCTACCCTTCAACCTCACCAGTCTCCAGTAACTCACCTCGGCCCAGTGACCCATCAGATGGAAGATGCTTTAAGTGTAATGAACTGGGACATATCAAGGCCAAGTGTCCCAAGAACACCATGCGAGTGCAATTCATTACACCACCATCACACCAAAGATCCCCAGGCCCGGATGCCTCTCAAATACCCTTGGAGCGAAGGGAAAATTTGAGAGTGGGCGGAAAGAAGGTTACTGCGTGGAGAGACACGGGGGCACAAGTGTCAGCTATCCACCAATCCTTCGTTGACCCCAAATTCATCAACCCAAAGGCCAAAGTTACAATTTACCCCTTCATGTCACAAGCTGTAGACTTGCCTACAGCTCAACTGCCTGTCCAGTACAAAGGCTGGTCAGGAATGTGGACTTTTGCAGTCTATGACAATTATCCTATCCCCATGCTACTGGGGGAAGACTTGGCCAACCAGGTGAGGCGGGCCAAGAGAGTGGGAATGGTTACACGTAGCCAAACCAGGCAAGCTTCCAGACCCATTCCTGTTCCTGAACCGTCCACAGAGGCCCCGTCTGTGTTACCAGAGACCCAGACAGAGGTAGTGGACCCGGATTCCATGCCAACCACTGAAACAGCCACAGCACCTCCAGTCCCAGGCCCGGAACTGGAACAGCAACCAGCACCAGCAAGTGCAACTACATCTTCAAACTCAACGCCAGAGGGCGCCAGCGAGCCAAAACTGGCAGAAGCAACAGACAGCCATACCCAAAAGGCTCAGCCAGAGCCTGAAATACCCTCAGGTGCACCAGCGGAGAGCGGTTCACCAGCAACGGAAACAACCCCATCACCTACATCGCTTCCAGAGGGACCAAGCCCAAGTCCACAGTCTGAGGAAGAACTGGTGACCCCAGCCTCAAGGGAACAGTTCCAGGCTGAGCAGGAAGCGGATGACAGCCTTCAGAAAGCTTGGGCGGCGGCACGGAGCACCCCACCGCCTCTCAGCTCTTCTAATCGATCCCGGTTGGTTATAGACCAAGGACTTTTGTACAAGGAAATTCTTTCTGGTGGACACCGGGAAGAATGGCAGCCGCAAAAACAGTTGGTGGTTCCAACTAAGTACCGGGGGAAGCTCTTAAGCTTAGCCCATGATCATCCCAGTGGCCATGCTGGGGTGAACAGAACCAAGGACCGGTTGGGGAAGTCCTTCCACTGGGAGGGGATGGGCAAGGACGTTGCCAAGTGTGTCCGGTCTTGTGAGGTATGCCAAAGAGTGGGTAAGCCTCAAGACCAGGTCAAGGCCCCTCTCCAGCCACTCCCCATAATTGAGGTCCCATTTCAGCGAGTAGCTGTGGATATTCTGGGCCCTTTCCCAAAAAAGACGCCCAGAGGAAAGCAGTACGTACTGACTTTAGTGGACTTTGCTACCCGATGGCCAGAAGCAGTCGCTCTAGGCAACACCAGGGCTAACACTGTGTGCCTGGCCCTAACAGACATCTTTGCCAGGGTAGGTTGGCCCTCTGACATCCTTACAGATTCAGGGTCTAATTTCCTGGCAGGGACCATGGAAAAACTGTGGGAAACTCATGGGGTGAATCACTTGGTTGCCACCCCGTACCACCATCAAACCAATGGCCTGGTGGAAAGGTTCAATGGAACTTTGGGGGCCATGATACGAAAATTCATCAACGAATTCTCCAATAATTGGGACCTAGTGTTGCAGCAGTTGCTGTTTGCCTACAGGGCTGTACCACATCCCAGTTTAGGGTTTTCACCATTTGAACTTGTGTATGGTCACGAGGTTAAGGGGCCATTACAGTTGGTGAAGCAGCAATGGGAGGGGTTTACGCCTTCTCCAGGAACTAACATTCTGGACTTTGTAAGCAACCTACAAAGCACCCTCCGACACTCTTTAGCCCTTGCTAGAGAGAACCTAAAGGATGCTCAAGAAGAGCAAAAGGCCTGGTATGACAGACATGCCAGAGATCGGTCCTTCAAGGTAGGAGACCAGGTTATGGTCTTGAAGGCGCAACAGGCCCATAAGATGGAAGCATCATGGGAAGGGCCATTCACGGTCCAAGAGCGCCTGGGAGCTGTAAACTACCTCATAGCATTTCCCAATTCCTCACTAAAGCCTAAAGTGTACCATGTTAATTCTCTCAAGCCTTTCTATTCCAGAGACTTACAGGTTTGTCAGTTTACAGTCCAGGGAGAGGATGCTGAGTGGCCTGACGGTGTCTACTACGACGGGAAAAAAGACGGTGGCGTGGAAGAGGTGAACCTCTCAACCACCCTGGAACGTCTGCAGCGGCAACAAATCAAGGAGCTGTGCACTAGCTTCGCCCCATTGTTCTCAGCCACCCCAGGACGGACTGAATGGGCATACCACTCCATTGATACAGGTAATGCTCACCCAATCAGAACCCCACCCTACCGGGTGTCTCCTCATGCCCAAGCTGCTATAGAACGGGAGATCCAAAACATGCTACAGATGGGTATAATCCGCTCATCTACCAGTGCATGGGCATCTCCAGTGGTTCTGGTACCCAAACCAGATGGGGAAATACGCTTTTGCGTGGACTACCGTAAGCTAAATGCTGTAACTCGTCCGGACAACTATCCAATGCCACGTACCGATGAACTATTGGAAAAGTTGGGACGTGCCCAGTTTATCTCTACAATAGACTTAACCAAGGGGTACTGGCAAGTACCGCTAGATGAACCTGCCAAGGAGAGGTCAGCATTCGTCACCCATGCGGGGGTGTATGAATTCAATGTCCTTCCTTTCGGCCTTCGAAATGCACCCGCCACCTTCCAGAGGCTGGTAGATGGTCTACTAGCTGGACTGGGAGAATTTGCAGTTGCCTACCTCGATGATGTGGCCATTTTTTCAGACTCCTGGCCCGAACACCTACTACACCTGGAAAAGGTCTTTGAGCGCATCAGGCAGGGAGGACTAACTGTTAAGGCCAAAAAGTGTCAAATAGGCCAAAACAGAGTGACTTACCTGGGGCACCAGGTGGGTCGAGGAACCATAAACCCCCTACAGGCCAAGGTGGATGCTATCCAAAAGTGGCCTGTCCCACGGTCCAAGAAGCAGGTCCAATCCTTCTTAGGCTTGGCCGGATACTACAGGCGATTTGTACCCCACTACAGCCAAATCGCTGCCCCACTGACCGACCTGACCAAAAAGACCCAGCCAAATGCAGTTAAGTGGACTGATGAGTGTCAAAAGGCCTTTACCCAACTTAAGGCAACGCTCATGTCTGACCCTGTGCTCAGGGCCCCGGATTTTGACAAGCCATTCCTAGTAACCACCGATGCATCTGAGCGTGGTATAGGAGCAGTGCTCATGCAGGAAGCAACAGATCACAACTTCCATCCTGTCGTGTTTCTCAGCAAGAAACTGTCTGAGAGGGAAAGTCACTGGTCAGTCAGTGAAAAGGAATGCTATGCCATTGTGTACGCCCTGGAAAAGCTACGCCCATATGTTTGGGAACGGCGGTTCCAACTACAAACTGACCATGCTGCACTAAAGTGGCTTCATACTGCCAAGGGGAACAACAAGAAACTTCTTCGTTGGAGTTTAGCTCTCCAAGATTTTGATTTTGAAATTCAACACATCACAGGAGCTTCTAACAAAGTAGCTGATGCACTCTCCCGTGAGAGTTTCCCAGAATTCAGTAGTTAAAAAGTGTTCTTAAAATGTAGAAGTCTGTTAGTTATATACTTAGGAGTATATGTAAAGGTGTATGTGTTGTATTAATCTGTTTATTTTAAAGTTCTAGAAGGAAATCGCCGCCAGTGAGCTTCCCCACTGTCTGCAATTTGGGGGGCGTGTCATAAACAGATAGCTAAGGGTTAATGTCTCTTTCACCTGAAGCACCTGACCAGAGGACCAATCAGAAAACCGGATTTTTCCAACTTTGGGTGGAGGGATTTGAGTGTCTGAGTCTTTGTTTTCTGGCTGCCTGCTTTCTCTGAGCTTTGGAGAAGTAGTTCTACTTTCTAGTCTTCTGTTTCTAAGTGTAAGGACAAAGAGATCAGATAGTAAGTTATATGGTTTCTTTTCTTTGGTATTTGCATGAATATAAGTGCTGGAGTGCTTTGATTTGTATTCTTTTGGAATAAGGCTGTTTATTCAATATTCTTTTAAGCAATTGACCCTGTGTTGTATCATCTTAATACAGAGAGAACATTTGTACTTATTTTTCTTCCTTTTTATATAAAGCTTTCTTTTAAGACCTGTGGGAGTTTTTCTTTACTTCAGGGAAATTGAGTCTGTACTCACCAGGGAATTGGTGGGAGGAAGGAATCGGGGAAATCTGTGTGTTGGATTGCTAGCCTGATTTTTGCATTCCCTCTGGGGGAATAGGAAAGTACTTTTTGTTTCCAGGATTGGGAACAGAGAGGGAGATTCACTCTGTTTGGGTTCACAGAGCTTGTGTCTGTGTATCTCTCCAGGAGCACCTGGAGGGGGGAAGGGAAAAAGGATTATTTCCCTTTGTTGTGAGACTCAAGGGATTTGGGTCTTGGGGTCCCCAGGGAAGGTTTTTCAGGGGGACCAGAGTGCCCCAAAACACTCTAATTTTTTGGGTGGTGGCAGCAAGTACCAGGTCCAAGCTGGTAACTAAGCTTGGAGGTTTTCATGCTAACCCCCATATCTTGGACGCTAAGGTCCAAATCTGGGACTAAGGTTATGTCAAGCCATGACTCAGCCTCTCCCGGCAGCTGGTGCCGCTGGCCCTGCCCTCCCCACCCCAGCAGTGATTCCCAGGGACCGTCCAGAGTATCAGCTCCCACCCCCACCCCCCGACGAGCATCCCTCTGGGATCCTGCAGAGCAGCCACTCCCCCCAGGGGCCCCTCGCAGTAGCGCCTCCTTGGAACCTTCAGACAGTGGCCCCCCAGCTAAGATTTAGTCAGACGTGTTTATATTACAAGTCATGGACAGGTCATGGACCGTGAATTTTTGTTTATTGCCTGTGACTTTTATTAAAAATACCCATGACTAAATTGTAGCCTTACTTATAATAAAACAAGTGGTTTTTTAAAGCAAAAAGATTTACCTAGAAGTGAGAGAAAGTGATAGGAAGAACTGATGACAAAACAAAGTCATAAAATGCGAATCTGGCTCTATAGTTATCAATACCTACCTTTCCAGTATAATAAAGTAGGCTTTTTTCCTCAAAATTCAAGCTATTGAAGATCTGGCTGGTTTCACAAAAGCCAAGATCCAAACATTCGTGAAAGCATTCCCCTCCATAAGGGGGTTTCCTGAGTGTATGAATGCAATGCTTCTCCCTCCTCTGTTATACTGAAAACAATCTTGTTTCTATTCACAGACAGGGCAAACTCCTGTCTTGTTGTAATATTCCTCTTTTACCTCCTAGAGGTTTCAATCATTTATAGTTCTTTCTGGAGGTTTTCAATTGATAATCTTGGGAGCAAGCAAGGCTAGACACTTCACTGGCCAACCCCAACGTGCGGTGACAACTCCCCTTTGCCCAAATGGGCATCAATGAAACACATTATCCCTGGTGAATATTTTTCACTCCAAGTCCATAAAGCATACCTTCAATATAAATACATAATTCCTTAAATATTGCCCATATTTCCACCTCACAGTGACTATGAATCTTGACAAGTTGCAAGATTTGTGTAGATACCTTACATGATACTCTTTATGGATAAATATTCTGTAAGACATGTTTGGTATGGTGAGTTTGCCAGTTCTGAACAGAGAGGAGTTTGCAAAGAACAGGCGACTCTTTGCCAAGGGGTTTCAGTGCCACAGTTTCTGTCTCTGAGCATACTCATTGCTGCCTTGCTCAGCATCTGGATGCCTGTCTTCCACCGAAGTCCCAGAGCAATTCATGAACTAGGGAAAGACAGGCATTTGGCCACCTAAGTCACATGCAGGGCCTGAACTGGTAGTGACCTCTGGCATGCCAGCCAGATTGGGTTCCATTCAAAATCAGGCCAAACGAGGAGATGGTGCTGCTGCCCACTATGTAACTTTTAGCCCCATGGTTAGAGCACTCACCTGGGATGTGGGGGAGACAGGTTGAATTTCCGCTTCTACCTAAGGTAGAAAAAGGGGGATCTCCCACCTCTCAGGAGAGTGCTCTAATCACTGAGCTATGGGATATGCTGATGTGAGGGCTCCCTCAATCCTATTGAAACCGTTCCACTGTGCATACATAATGAAAGAACAATGGTGTGCCATCTGTGTAAACAATGCACATGTCCCAGGGCTGGCTGTGCCCGTGGGGTGATTCTGTCTAGCTCCTGAATGTACATGGAGGATGTCACTTTGTATGCAAGTGTAGAATTGCATGCCTAATTAAAAATGTCACAGCACATTGAAAGAATGATTGGAGCAGGGGGACTGCATCCTGGCTCTCCTGTGTCTCAGTCATTTTCTCTCTGGCACCAGTGATTGTTTCACAGTGGGTAATACTTAAGTAGTCAAGAATGGGGGGAGAATATGAATGAATGATTCTGTAGTCAGGGTACCCACCTGACAGGTGGGAGACCCCTGTTCAAATCCTTTTTCCTCCGACAGAGAGAGGGAAATTGAACCCAGGTCTCTCACATTCCAGAGCAATGTGTTAACCACTGATTGCTAGCTCCTTAGTAAGAAACCCCTTAGTGACCTAAAGTGCCTGACTCCAGGCATCAGGTTCCTATTCCTGGATTGCTAAGCAGAGATAGGCATCTTCCTGCTTCTCAAACTTAGGTGCCTATCTCCAAGAGAGGGTCAGGGGCCAGGGCTTAGCACACCCACCTCTTGTCAACATCCCCCATTGGCTGGCTTAGATTGCTTCCTGCGTAGCATGCTGGGTTTTGTGGGTCACATTTTTAGGCACCTATCTCACCTCATTCATTATATGGAGAGCCAAGGTGCCTAACTTGGCTTTGTGGATTGCAGTGCTGTTCTTGTAATTTTCTAGGTGCCATGACACTCAGCAGTGCAACACCTTAGTCCCTTCATGAATCCTACCCTTTGTGCCCATGCTTTGTTGAATTGTGATATGATTGTAGCTCTGTTGGGTGCTTATTTCTTTACTGCCGAGTCATTTACTGTTACCAGCAAATGCAAAAGACCCTCCTTATATGGTCACACTCCATAGTTCAAGGAAGTAGTTTAATCCAGTTATACAGAATGCCTCACCCATTAAGCATGCCTCTGGGTTGATTCCCCTACTTCCATAATCAGGTCATGTAATGCTGTAATTGACTTTATTTATACACTGTAATACTGTAGATTGGCTTGCTAATGGAGATGAAATGACCTTGTTTACAAGATGACTCAGAGAATCAGGCAATGTGCACAGATATTACAGGCTCACACAGTAAAACAAAACAGGGTAAAAGATTTAAATTCAGTCTGAGTACATTTTTATTGCAGTCTGAATATCTTTCTGATTTTGGAACACATTAACATTATTCCAGACCAAGTTGCTTTCTGATTTCTAACACTAACTAATGCAACCCTCTCACCATTGACTTCAGTGGCACCAAGATTTCACTCTCAGTCTAGGGCAGGGGTAGGCAACCTATGGCACGTGTGCCGAAGGCGGCACGCAAGCTGATTTTCAGTGACACTCACACTGCCCAGGTCCTGGCCACTGGTCCAGGGGACTCTGCATTTTAATTTAATTTTAAATGAAGCTTCTTAAACATTTTAAAAATCTTATTTACTTTACATACAACAATAGTTTAGTTATATATTATAGACTTATGCAAAGAGACCTTCTAAAAACGTTAAAATATATTACTGGCACGCAAAACCTGAAATTAGACTGAATAATTGAAGACTCGGCACACCACTTCTGGAAGGTTGCCAACCCCGGGTTTAGGGCAATGATAGAGAGTACAGGCCCTATTTCTACTGTTGCTGTAATTCAGCTATTCATGAAGTGCTTAAGCTGTTAAGACTACATTTCTACTGCAGTTAATTTAGTTTATTGTAATGACTTCATAGTTAATATTGATTTAGTTTTATTTTCTTACTTCAAGAAATAGCAGGAATTGGACTATATAATAAGACTTTAATGTCAGTTTCTGGAAGGTTGATTAGGACAGACTGAGCACAAGATGTCAGTTAAAATAACCATCACAGTACTCTAAAAAAGGTCAGTGGGGGAGCATTTCCTTTATTCTGTCATTCATTACTCTTCTATTCCTCTTTTTATGTTCTTTGATGGCAAGCCCAGAAAAGAGTTTTAAAGTCTGCAAGTGGTGCTGCGGGAGAACTGTTTTCACTGACAGGGAAGTGAAGTTATGCAGATCAGTAATCTAGTGTTTCTGAAGAGTGTAAAAGAGAGATTTACTGAGACAGCATAGGCTAGAGCATGTGTCTGCAATTTACAGAGAAAACCTGCATTGCGTTTGTGAAATCTGAGGTTTTCAATTGCCAAAGTCCTTGTTTGACAGCAAAATAAATATGACCTTTTATTTTCTTCGTCCAGGACAGGTCTTTCTAACCTGTTGCAGCAGAAGACATCAGAAAAACTCTTTTAAGACAGTGTATTTATCAGACTTCACCTTCTAATTTCTTTGAGTACAATGCCAAGACCCACTCCTCATATGTCTCTTTTCTGTGGATTTCCTAAGGAGTTAGAAGCTTAGTGGAAAAGTTCTGAATTGGGAAACATGTCTGCAAATGAGTCACCTCCTCTAATGCAATGCTACAGTGTAAAATGTTTTTGGGAAGCAGAAATTTAATACCCTGGGACAGAGAATTTTTTTAAGCTTCAAAGAATAGCAAACAATTTAAGGTAATAAATAATATCTAAAAAACAGTAGAACGTGACCCTTTAATATCAGAGAAGAACCTGAGATATGCATTTTTATATTATATTTTAGTTTAAAACTCAGTCGACATGATTCCTTTGATTTTATACTTGCTTTCAACTGCAATCTTTCTGTAACATGTTTACAGGTTAAGACAACTTTCTGCCACTTTCTGCACAGTTTGGTTTGGCAAGGCTTTAAAAATATGTAGACTTGTAAATGTAGTATGTATTAATCTCAGGTGCACCACTATTAACATTAGGGGTCATGCTCTGGGTGTTCTGCTGTTGACACTACCGATGTGAGCCCTGTGACCGTCTCCAGAGCTCGCTGAGCGAACACTGATATTTTGGGAGCTCAGTGATGGACCTGGAGACTCCTCTTCTTTGTGCATCAGGAAAAAAGTGATTGCTGGGAAGAAAGAGACCTGCTCTGCATATGGTCAGACTAGATGGTCACATTGGTCACTTCTGGCTTTATAATCTATTAATCTAGTGGTCAGGGCTGGGGCATGGGCAGCCTGGCCTAGGGGTTAGTGTCAGGCATGGGCTCAGGGGCCAGAAGGCAATTAGCGGGAATGAGACTAGGTTAGAATGTCAGGCGATCAGAATCGACAGTCAGGATACCAGGAGGTCAGGATCAGAAGGCAGGAACAGGTAAACACCAGACTAGCAGTCCATGGCAGGATGAGACCCAGTTGTACAGAAAACTTCTTTTTTCTTCCTCTGACTTAAATAGAGGCTGCAGCCCATTAAGGAGTTTTGGATCTCACCCAATCAGAGTGTAGGGGCAAGTCTTGTAGCCCAGTTGGGCTTCATGGACCCCAGTCCTAGGTGCTGTCTGTGAGCTGCCAGGTGGAGAATTGGAATCTGATGACTCCCAGGACACCTATGCACCCAGGTTTGAGACCCACAGGGCCTGACATCACCCCCTCCTTCCAAGGAGTGCCCTCTGCTGCTGTGGGTCTGGACTTCTCAGGGTGGTTCTTCTGGAAGGCTTATTGCATTAGAGCAGGTGTTTGAATGTATTTCCCTGGCTCCCACATATGCTCCTCAGGACTATAACCTTCCCAGTCAATATGGTGTAAAAGTTTACCCGGCTGGCATTTAGAATCCAAGATCTCATGTATGACATATTCTTTGTGGCCTTATACGCACATTGTTAGGGGAGGTGGTTGGGTCCGGTGTGGAAATGAGTTCTTGATATAGGGTTTCAGGAGGGATATGTGGAATACCGGGTGAATCTTGAGAGATTGGGGTAGGTGTAGTTCAGTGGTGACCTGATAAACTTGATGATGGATTCTATAAAGGCCGAAGTACTGGAAATCCAACTTACGCGAGTGGGTCTGTGTCATAAACAGATAGCTAAGGGTTAATGTCTCTTTCACCTGAAGCACCTGACCAGAGGACCAATCAGGAAACCGGATTTTTTTCAACTCTGGGTGGAGGGAAGTTTGTGTCTGAGTCTTTTGTCTGTCTGCCTGCTTTCTCTGAGGTCTGGAGAAGTAGTTTCTGCTTTCTAGTCTTCTGTTTCTAAGTGTAAGGACAAAGAGATCAGATAGTAAGTTATATGGTTTCTTTTCTTTGGTATTTGCATGAATATAAGTGCTGGAGTGCTTTGATTTGTATTCTTTTTGAATAAGGCTGTTTATTCAATATTCTTTTAAGCAATTGACCCTGTATTTTGTCACCTTAATACAGAGAGACCATTTCTATGTATTTTTTCTTTCTTTTTTATATAAAGCTTTCTTTTAAGACCTGTTGGAGTTTTTCTTTACTTCAAGGAAATTAAATCTGTACTCACCAGGGAATTGGTGGGAGGAAGAAATCAGGGGGAGATCTGTGTGTGTTGGATTTGCTAGCCTGATTTTGCATTCCCTCTGGGTGAAGAGGAAAGTGCTTTTGTTTCCAGGACTGGGAACAGAGAGGGGGAGTCACTCTGTTTGGATTCACAGAGCTTGTGTCTGCATATCTCTCCAGGAGCACCTGGAGGGGGGAAGGGAAAAAGGATTATTTCCCTTTGTTGTGAGACTCAAGGGATTTGGGTCTTGGGGTCCCCAGGGAAGGTTTTTCAGGGGGACCAGAGTGCCCCAAAACACTCTAATTTTTTGCGTGGTGGCAGCAAGTACCAGGTCCAAGCTGGTAACTAAGCTTGGAGGCTTTCATGCTAACCCCCATATTTTGGACGCTAAGGTCCAAATCTGGGACTAAGGTTATGATATGGTGTGCAGCGGTTACGGGATAGACAAAATCCAGAAGCCAGTAGGAATATTATATTTTTCTTTTCTCTGCTAAGGGCTTTTTAGCAGAGAGAAACAGTTTGGTTTTAAAAGGGAACCAGAGAGAATTTTTTTTTCTGCTCTCTCTGGCAGTTTGTGGCTTGCATAGTAGCAAGAAGCCATTAAGGAGCTGTTACAGGTCTTTTGTCATGCAATAGCACTCCCATTGAGAGTCATTATCAGCACTATATACATGCAAATAAAGTGGTTTTTCTAGTTTACGCTAGAGGAAGAAAAGGAAATAAGCACTGTTGCTAGGCAGACTTCAGGAGGCAACAGAGCCTGCAGTTCAGAAGATAAACACCGGAGGGCACCCCAACACAAGAAAACAGGAACCATGACTTCTAAGGCAAAAATTGAGACGAAGAAGAAATCAAAGAAGCTGAACACAGGCGACAGATGGAAAAACACAAACAGGAACTAGAAATAAAACAAAAAGAGATGGAGCTGAAAGAAAAGGAAGAAAGCATCAAACTGGCAGCCTTCCAAAGAGAACAGGCAGCCAAAGAGGCAGCACACAACAGAAGACTAGAAAGCAGAAACTACTTCTCCAGAGCTCAGAGAAAGCAGGCAGGCAGACAAAAGACTCAGACACAAACTTCCCTCCACCCAGAGTTGAAAAAAATCCGGTTTCCTGATTGGTCCTCTGGTCAGGTGCTTCAGGTGAAAGAGACATTAACCCTTAGCTATCTGTTTAGAGCCACACTTTTTGTACCACTGAATAGGTGGGACCTGGTTGATGATGTTGGTCTGCATGTCACTTGTAGTTAGCTTTCCCTTTTTTTTCCCAGGTGGCCCCTTACTTCCTGAATTTGATGAATCGTCTGCACTAAATCTGAAGTGATGGAGTTAGGATAGGTCATAGGTAGTTGTGGGTAGAATCAGGGGTGGAACCCACAGTTGGCAGAGAAGAGTTTTTTCCCCCTGTGGATGCGTGATCTGCATTATTGTACACAAATTCCATGTAGGGTAGTAGTGTGGAGCAATCTGATTAATATAACATTGTAGATATTGCTCTAAAATCTGATAGACCCTTTTCATCTGGCCATTAGACTGAGGATGGTAGGTGGAGGAGTAGTGAGGCTGGACCCCCAGAAAATGTGCCTCACACCAAACTTGAGCTGTAAATTGTGACCTTGGGTGTCTCTTTGGTAGAAGGTAACTTGGTGCAGGGCACAAAATAGACCAGGGGTCTGCAACCTTTCAGAAGTGCTGTGCCGAGTGTTCATTTATTCACTCTAATTTAAGGTTTCGCGTGCCAGTAATACATTTTAACGTTTTTAGAAGTTCTCTTTCTATAAATCTATAATGTAAAGTAAATAAGGTTTTTAAAATGTTTAAGAAGCTTCATTTAAAATTGAAATAAAATGCAGAGTCCCCTGGACTGGTGACCGGGACCCAGGTAGTGTGAGTGCCACTGAAAATCAGCTCACATGCCGCCTTCGGCACATGTGCCATAGATTGCCTACTCCTGAAACAGACCATTGTGGTGAAGTGGTCTGCCACTGTCAAGATCATCATGAATCTGTTGGACTCAAGGAGCTCCACAATAAACTCCAATGCCATAGTGGCCCAGGGTCGAGGTGGAGTGTCTAGAGGTCGAACTTATACTGCAGGGTTTGTGGCATAGCATCTTGGCTCAAGCCACATCACAAGATGGTATGACGGCCCATATTCTGGGGCTTATTCGGGGCCACCAGAAAAGACCAGGTATCAATTGCTGAGTTTCAAAGTGACCCACGTGTCCTGCCAGTTGGAGTCATGTCATAACTGTAAGACTTCCACTCTAGCCTGACTTGGAGGAATGTAAATGCTGTTATTCACAGACGTGACCCCCTCCTGAGTGTCATGTCTTTTCCTGTTGATGGCAGCTAGTTCGCTGGACAGAATTTACGAGTCAGAATCAGAACAAATCAGTGCAACTAGGTCTTAGCAAGGAGCAGCATTCAGGAAGTCATGGGGCTTGAGGATGTTTGCTGGTTCCCAGCTAGGTCTATGTGGTTCAGTATCAAAGCTCTTGGACAAAGCGTCAGCTTTGCTGTTTCTGGTTCTGGGGCAACATATGATACTGAAGCTGAACTATGAAAAGAATAGAGCCCACCAGAGCTGCCATTGATTTAACATCTTTGCCTTTAGGACATGTTCCAGGTTTCTGTGGTCAGCGTATAGTTGGACTGGATGGTGAGCCCCTTCCTAATAATGTCACCACTCCACAAAGGATGTCTTACTGGCTAGGAGCTCCTTACCCAGGATCTCATAGTTCGGTTTGGTGGGGGTCAGCTTCTGCAAATAATAGGCACATGGGTGTAGTATTTGTTCGGGTCCATGTTGCTGGGAGTTTGGCCCCCGTTTGCCCCACTAGAGCCAATGGCTTTTACTAGAAAGGTTCATGTGGCAGCAGACAGAAAACAATAATTAGGCTAATCAATTTCCAAAAAGCTGGAAAAGAAGTTTTGCTGTTAGGCCCTGGACTGGGATTCAGGAGCTCTGGATTAAATTCCTGCCTCTGCCACAGACTTTCCATATGATCCTGGGCAAATTATTTAATCTCACCATGCCTCTGTTCTCCATCAGCAGAGTGGGGCTGACCCTTCCTTTCTCCCACTCTTGTCTAGGTAGGCTGGTAAGTTCTTTGGACCCTGTGTTAGTGCAGGGCCTAGTACAATGAGGCCCTGATCTTGATTGTGGCCTCTGGGCATCAACTTACAAATTTAAAGCTTCTTGACATGAGAATGTATAAAATTTTCTCTGTTGGACAATATGCCTTCAGTTTTACAGGATCACCTCTCCTTTGTTGTCTGTGTCCCCACTGTCTCTTAATTTGAATATGATCCAAGCCATGAACGCTATTGATTGTCAGACTACCACCACTGTGTAATTTGCAGGGACACTGTTGAATAGTTACAGTCCAAAACTTGTTTTGTTAACTTTTATAGATAAAACCTTAAGTGTCAATGAAAATTCTTGATTTCATAGTAAATTAGCTTAAACATTTTAGCCATGATCTAGAAGGTTGAACTATACTAATACATTTAAGGAACATTCTCATCCTGAGTAAATTAGGGAATATAACAGTCATGTAATTTACAGTCAAAATGATGTGCTGTGTATTGTAGTAGACATAATGCTTACTCCTGGGAGAATTCTACGCCACTGTGTGTGCCCAGAATTCACTTTCCCCACAGATTTCTTTGCTTCCCCTCAGAAAAATGGGGAAGCAAAGAAATCAGCGGAGGACATGCAGCCCAGGCGTGTCTGTTCTAGTACTCACAGTAGCTGATAGAGATGTCCATGGGGAGCTGTCGATTACCGTCGGGGGGCGTAGCTGCACGTGTAAGCGAGAGAGACTCTGTCCCTCTTGCTCGCTATTGTGACACCTGACATGGAGCGGTAGGGCTTCAGTGTTTGGAGGTAAGCATGAGGCAGCCTCTGTCCCGGCAAGCAGAGCAGAAAATGTAGCAGCCTGCCTGCATAATTGTTCCTTTTGTTGTTAGTTGATTGTTCCCATTCTTAGTGAATTCCCCCAGGAGCATAAAACAGGTGTAAACGTTTTAGGGCTCCTTTACATTGCCAGAGTGGTGTAAAGGAGCCTTATTGTAAATGACACTAAGGGAATCCTCAGCTAGGATTATCTATGTGCTTGCATTTTTCTTGTGCCTGAGAGGCACAATGGGGTTAGATTACAGCTCAGGATCTATTTTACTTACCCATTAGAAAAAAGTCTTTGAGGGCAAATAAAATGTTTATCAATCAATCAAATGTCAGGACAGTCAGAACCAGGCACTTCCAAAAGTAGCCAGCCAGGATTATAACTGGAATGCAGGGTTTTGGTTAGCAAGTATCTGTAACTTAACTTTCATGTGTTTAGGAAATGCTGAATAGTTACTGTGACTTTTTTTCTATATTGTTTTTAAATAAATTACCAAAATAATTGAAACTGGAATGATTATATTGCTTTATTTGACAACATTTGAGGATGCGACAGTCCCCTGGTGTGATGTGTTAGGTCACTCCAAATCTCGACTCTGGGAGCCAGCCTTACCCTGCTCTGCTGTGAGAACCCCCATTCCTGGGCTGTTCACACACAATCTCTGGCATGTAAGCTGCTCCCAACTACTTGAGTGAGCACTTTTGGCCAGCTGCTTCTTGGATTGTGCAACCGAATGATACTAGCCAATATCTCCGGTCCCAGGCACAACCCTAGGAACCTCCGTCTTACAGTGTCCAACTATGCCCGCTGGATGCTGCAAGCCTATATGAGTTCATCAATTTAACAAAGAAATTGATATGTACCAGGCTTGTTATCCCAAGGGAAGTCTCTGACACGCTTCAAACCAAATGCACTGCTTCAGGTAGAATAAACAAACAAATTTATTAACGCATTCTAAACTGATCTTAACACTGTCAGTGCCCTTACAAACTTAGGCCTGGTCTACACTAGGGGGCAGGGTCGATGTAAGATACGCAACTTCAGCTACGGGAATAGCGTAACTGAAGTTGAAGTATCTTGTTTCGACTTTCCTCCCATCCTCATGGCACGGGATCAACAGCCGTGGCTCCCCCTGTCGACTCCGCTACCGCCGCTCGCCCTGGTGGAGTTCCGGAGTCGACGGGAGCACGTTCGGGGATCGATATATCGCATCTAGATGAGACGCGATATATTGATCCCTGATAAACCGATTGCTACCCGCCGATCCGGCGGGTATTATAGACATACCCTTAGATGCTTCTCACCACAGGCTGGCTGGTTGCCTTTCAGCCAGGCTCTCCCCTTTGATCAGCACTTCAGTCGCTTGGTGGTGGTGTCTGTAGATGTAGGTGGAAGAGAGAGGAAGATCATGGCAAAGGTCTCTCCCTTTTATCATGTTCTTTCTTCCCCCTTGGTTTTACTCCCCCACCCCCATTAAGAGTCAGGTGAGCATTACCTCAACGTAGTTCTAAACTAACCAAGGGAAGTGGGGTGACTCACTTGAGAGTCCAACAGATCCTTTGTTGCTGCCTAGGCCAATGTCCTTTGTTCCTGTGAGACTGGGCTGGGTTTATCCCATACATGTCCTGATGAGGTATGAACTGCCTCTCTGTTCCAGGAGAGTTTTGCCTGGGCTTGTTTTAAGCCATGAGGAGACATTTTCAGCCTCATAACTATATACATGAAATTACAACCTATAACATAACGTTAGTATATCAACAATACTCAGTGCATCATGAGCCTTCCGAAGATTCCCAACATTACAAACTTTGCATTGGATACCACACAATTGTATTATAAGGATCCTTGAGCGGGCCATTTAGGGATCTAGGGCAAAAATCTGTCTGGGGATTGGTTCTGCTTTGAGCAGGGAGTTGGACTAGTTGATCTCCTGAGGTCCGTTCCAACCCTAATATTCTATGATTATGATTCTATGAACATGGGGGTGCATGGTGTTCCCCGAGATACAGAGTGTCACAGCAGAATTTTGCAGTATTTTTGATTTTTGGCACAGATTTTTTTTTGGGGGGGTGTGCAGAATTCCCTGAGGAGTGAATGTTATATTGATCTTACTTGTGCACTGTTCATTTTTCTTCATAGATTTATAGAATTAATTTCTGCTGTTCTTTATTCTCTGAGTTATTGTGATACAAAGGAACAACACTGAATATGTGCAACACTTTTTTTCATATCCATTAATCATATCATTTGTAGGAGAAGGAGTAATAAGACATCCTTTGAATTTTACACACTAATGTATACTATAGCTCATTTGAACCATTTATAAAACAAAAATTATGACCTAGAGGATATATTTTTTAGCTGAGTGAAGAGATTTGTTAAATTTTCTTAATCATACAGATAGTTTATGTACACTCCAATATGTGCATATATATTGTTAAAATATCTACTTGTCTCAATAGAATGTTTGCTGTAACTAAGGAAAGCAAAAGATTCACAGAAGAATCTTGAACTCATTAATAAAATTGGGATGATTAACCAGAGGGCAGTAGGAAAGTGAAGAGAAGATGCAAACTGAAGAGCAGGATAGAAACTGTGTATGGTAGGGCAGTTTTCTACTTTTGTTAAATGGTTCTCCAATCTATCAGGGCTTAGATACTTGTGATTTTTATAACAGAATAGATATTGCCCAGAAGTTACTTAGGAAAATTCTTCTTAATCTCATAAATCATATGTTAACAATACATATATAAACAGAATCTTCAAGACAGTGCTACTGCATGAGACTAGAGGAAGGAATCCTGGCTCCAGTGAAATCAATGGAAGTTTTGTCATTGACCTCAGTAGAGCCAGTATTTCGCCCTTGGTATTTAGGAGGCTGTAAAAATGGTTTAAAAGCCAGAATTGTCTAATAAAAAAGATATCGTTCATCCTCAATTTTCTCATTGAACTGTAGATCTGATTAAAAATGGGATGCAATTTTCATTTTTTGATAGAGAGGACAATGAATAAGTCCTGAAAAAGCGAAGTATCAGATAATTGAGAGAATTTGCAATGTAATGTATAGACCTTGGGCTACATTAGCTTGTTTTGGATAACTGCAATAATTCAGTTGAAACTGCACGTCTGATTCAACAAAGTCTGTGTACAAACTTTGCCATACACACTTTAAAATTTAGATTAGAAATTCTAGCAGGCTTCTTGGAGTAACACCCATCTGAAGCATGAACATAGTTCTGAGTCCCAGGATACAGACAGCTGCCTTTCTTGTTCACCAGGCCTATTTTTTTCAAGCTACGTCACATTTTATCCTTTGTCTGTGTCTACTCTTTCAGGGTTTCGCATAACAAATATTTTGGTGCCTTCAGACAATTTTTCTGGCATGTTCCTGTCTTTTTTCTTATTGTTTCTTTTGCTTTTTTGGTTACTTTTTAAAAAGACTTGCTAGCTACTAAGTTTGCTGTGAAAAGTGATATTTGTGTCTTTGTTAATATCACTTTTCACAGCAGATTAACTCAGTCCTGGCAACCTCAGGGACAAATTGAGCCATGGATAGGGAGGGAGGTGGGTATGGAGGCAACAGGAGCCAGGGACAATGGGGCACTAGGGAAGGCAGCGGGAGCCAGAGGTGATGGGAGGGATGGTGAGCTTGGGGAATAGAGGCCCTGGGGCTAAAGCCTGACCACACTGCCTCTGGGGAGGTGGAGAACTCACTGCCTGCCTGCTCCTCCAGCTTTTGTGTCCTCAGAGAGGGGCTACTGCTTTGCCATGCACCCACCAATAACCACCCAGAAGGCTGTGGCTGCAAGAAAAGCCCCTGGTGGCCACCATGGCTGCACTTAAGAAACGCTGCTCTAGATGCCCCAATTTGTGGATTTACAATACAGTTTTCCTATTTTTTCTGTCACCTGTTTCATAATCAATCCATGGAAACACAAACTATCTACATGAGGGAAAGAGTGAAACTGCTATACACAATATTGCCAGATACACAAAGTAAACAAAATGGTGAAAAATAGCGAATTTCTGTTCTGTGATAATGTTCATTTTATAGTAATCTTCGCATTGCTTGTAAAAATAACAGGTAAAAAGAATCAGACAGAGATGTGATCTTTAAGTTAATGTCATTCCTATCAATGAATTCTCACTGTAGCTACGTTGCTAACAGCTACTGCACCCCAACAAGACTAGAGATGTGAGGCTCAAGCAAGAGAAGCTGCATTCACAGTTACTGAAATGCATACATGTGTTCTTCAGGGCAAAACATTCACTTGTACTTTGCCACAGCCTTAGTCTCATTGAAATGAGTGCAAAGCAGTTGGGGCAGTGGGGAGTGAGGGCAGCTGGCTTTAGAGCCGGCTTCAGGCAGCAGCAAAGGAAGCAGATGTTGGGGCGGCCAAAGGATAGGGGCCGGGTCTTCGGCAATTCAGCGGCAGGTCCCACATTCCCTCTCGGAGTGAAAGACCTCCCGCCAAATTGCCGCCGAAGAATGAAGCGGCGTGGCTGAGCTGCCACTGAAGTGCCACAGATCGGGTTTTTATCTTTTTTTTTTTCCCCCTCGCTTCACTGCTTGGGGCAACAAAAAAGCTGGAGCCGGCCCTGGCTGGCTTCAATAGTGTTACTGAGCATGCTCAGTCCATGCTCAGTACAAGCCAAGCAGCACATCTATGGAGGCACCTGATCCCGCATGTCTGTCCCATTCATCTCCTCTGTATTGGGGAATGGAAGGAAGGAAGGAAGAAGAAGCATAAGGAGCTGAAGCATTTCTATCACTGAGTATAGTTTTCCTCAGCATGTTTTCACAGATTTGTTAGGCAGATGTCACTTGAATCACTCCTGTCCTGCCAGGATAATGAATAAGTGAACTGAGTAAGGGTTTATGCAGTTGGGCCCCTTTATTTTATCTCCAATTAAGAGTATTTCTAATCTGATTTAGTTGTAAAAAAAAGGAAAAAGAGGGAGCACAATCTCTTCTGAAGCTGCTGGGTACTGGGGAGTGAAGGTGGGATTTGTACACTTTGCAGATTAATCCTCATGGTGTGTTTTCCCCATTCTACGGACCAGACCAGAAGCTCAAAATAAGTTTGCATTTGAAGAGCCCTTATGCAATCAGAAGTGCATGGCTGGAACTTTTAGAGAATTGAACAGTATGGGTTAATGTAATGAGAACAGCATTAAGCAGATTTTAAAAAAAGATAATAGGCATCTATGTTACCTCTCAAACAGATTACTTCATCATACTCCAGTAGAGACACTGACAGTGAGATCACACACAACACTCATATACCATGCAGTAGGTGCAGTGAAATCTTCAGCACTTCAGTACAGGTGAGATGTGATATCTCTACTGACCCAGTATAATGAAGAGCCTCAAGCCAGACAGTAATACCAGAAGACAAATGTAAGAAAATTGATAGTAACCTAATGAAGAGTATGAGGGAGTTACAATTACTTTTCTGACTATAGCCTACAATGACGGTTGACAGAAAGGAGTGAGGCAGAGGTGCAGAAGCGGGGAATTCATTTAGTTAATTTTCAAGCTAGCAAACATTGCTAGAAGAAGGGAAAGATAGGCTAAATATAGACTTCACTAAACTGGGAGAGATGCTTCCCTAGATACTTTTTAGTTTTGAGTCACATATAATAGTAAATTCAGTTAAAAGAAATTCAAATTACTGTGCTTCATAAGCTGTGCTGTTTAACCAGCTTGTTTTAGTATAAACTGAAAATACACTGATCCTGTACTCCTCACACTTGCAAATTTTTTTTGGGTGGGGGAGGAATTAATTTGTGTCGCCTGCTTTTGGCAACAGCTCAGTTTTGCAATGCATATTCAATGTCCATATCTTTAGCGATTCCTATGCTTGTTCAAACAGTGCCCCCCCCCTTTTAATGCTTGGCTGATCAAAGCAGGAAATAAATTATAAACCTGGTTCCCCGGTGAGATCAAAGCATACAGTAATGGTATAACTTTGTCCTGTCTTCTTTTGGAACTAATAGGTCTGGGTTCATTGTCTTACGAGGAGGGTGAGATACCTCAATTGGAGTACTGCTTGAAAAGCCAGATTTCTTTTTTTGTATGGTATACTCAATTAAAATGGTTGTGAACACATTTGCAAGAACTCTAAGAATTCCTCTAAGTTACAATATAGGCAACCACACGTAAACACTTCTCAGCTATAGAGAGAGTCAGGAATACAGAAAACAAAGCCCCCATGATTTTGTTGCGATGTCTTGATTATAAGAAATACCTTCATCCAGTCAAGAAACAGGAAGAGCATCAAGTATCTTATGTGGCCAATTGCAACTAACTAATGCAACTTGAATTTACAGTATAAAATATTAAATACTGGCAACACCCTGTACACACCTGATCCATAAGATTAAATAAGTTTTCAAAATAAATCTGAGTTAATTCAAATAATGAACAAATAAGAGGATGTCACAATCCACATGTAGACATTCTGTGAACTGAAAACAGTCTAAAATTGTTGGGTAAATTATTTGCTCACTGTTATCTACCATTACATGTACATTTTCAAGTTGATTCCAAGTATCTGCATCCAATAATACATTGTTTTGTACTATTTTCTTCAAGAATATTAAAATTGTATTGTACACTAGTGTAGAACTTGCATATTTCAGTAATATAACCTTTCACTATAACAGAAAAGTACTATAATACAATAGTATCAGAAGGGTAGCCATGTTAGTCTGGATCTGTAAAAGCAGCAAAGAGTCCTGTGGCACCTTATAGACTAACAGAAATACAATAGACTGAGAAGGGCTGAAATGTAAGCTCTCTAATGGACTTCGCTAAATGTAAGAATCTGATTCTCCACTTCAGTAGAACACTTATATCAATGTGACTTCAGTGGAGCAGAGAATCAGACCCTAAGGCTTTGTCTACACTAGCACTTTTGTCAGTAAAACTTTTGTCAGTCAGGGGTGTGAAAAAAAATACACCCCTGACCGCAGTGCTGGTGTAGACATTGCTGCGTCAGCGAGAGACACTTTCCCACCAACACAGCTACTGCCGCTCATTGGGATGCTTTAATTATGTTGGTGGGAGAACTCTCTCCTGCCAGCATAGAGTGGCTACACAAGAGACCTTACAGCGGTGCAGCTGTAGAGGTCTGTAGTGTAGACAAAACTTAAATCTCCATATGTTTTAATAAGGTCGTATTTTCAAAAGGCCTAAATCACCAAGGTGCTTTTGAAAACTGTCCCCATTATCCCATTATTCCTCTGAGTTTTTAAACTAAGAGCATATTAATAGACTAGACTATATTTAATAGTTGCTTTAAAGACTTTTGTGAGGGTATAGGATAGAGACAGCTTTGTGTCCTAAACAGCATGACAGCTGATAATTGTTCCCCAAGACAGAGCAGTGGACAGTGGTGTTAAAAATTGTCTTCCCCCTTTTAAATAATAGCATTCTTATCATCATTTTAAAAGTACAAAAGTATAATTAGGCAGACCAAAAAAGAATTCAAAAAATATCTAGCCAAAGACTCAAAAAGTAACAGCAAATTATTTTTTAAATACATGAAAAGCAGGAAGCCTGCTAAACAATCAGTCAGGCCACTGGACGACCTAAAGGAGCACTCAAAGAAAATAAAGCCATTGCAGAGAAACTAAATGATTTTTCTGCAACAGTTTTCACTGCAGAAGATGTGACTGAGATTCCCACACCTGAGCCATTCTTTTTAGGTGACAAAATCTGACAAACTGTTCCACATTGAGGAACAAATTGGTAAGTTAAACAGTAATAATTCACCAGTACCAGATGGTTTTCACCCAAGAGTTCTGAAGGTACTCAGATATGAAATTGCAGAACTACTAACTGTAGTATGTAACTTGTCATATAAATCAGCTTTTGTACCAGATCACTGTAGGATAGCTAATGCAACTCCAATTTTTTAAAAAAGGTCCATAGGCGATCCTGGCAAATATAGGCTGGTAAGCCTAACTTCAGAAAGCCTTTGACAAGGTCCCTCACCAAAGGCTCTTCTAAAGCAAAGTAAGCTGTCATGGGATAAGAAGGAAAGTCTTCTCATGGACCAGTAACTGATTAAAAGATAGGAAACAAAGAGTAGGAATAAATAGTCAGTTTTCAGATTGCTGCTGTTTCCCTGGGATTTTTCCTTACCTAACTGACTCCCTTGTCTCTGGGTTCACCAGCTTCTCCTCTCAGGGAGTCTGTGCAACCTGCCTTTCTGACTTTCTACAGACCACACCTGTTCCAGCCCAGATGAGCCCATTCCTCCTCAATTAGCTTCCTGGCTTGCAACCTAATTAGTAGCTTGGGCCCATCTGGCCACCACCCAGCTCTTGCTGGGCCAGTATGGGGTGCGCACCCCATCACAGTCCCTAAGGATGTGAATGGGTGCATAGGCACTTTTGAAAATCACAGTAGGCACTTATCTTCATCTTTTAGGCACTTAAATACCTTATACAATCTGGTCCTTCATCCCTGCTTCAAAACATTTATTATTTAATTTTGAGTACCGGTATATATTTTAAAGGGAAGGGTAGGGACTGTGCTTATTTTGGAAAATGTGCAACATTTTAGAAGAGACATTGAACATCCTGTGCAGCAATTTACTATGTTCCTGTGTTTATGGACTATGTTCATTTGTTTTGATGTCACCACATGCCTCTGCTACCAATATAACAGCTTGCTCATGAAACGTATTACTGTGTAAATGCTAATGTTCTTAAGGGGAAATGATTTAGATGGAAAACTTCACACTATTGTAGGTTACTCTAAATTATTTCATTTCCTCTACAGAAAGGCCAAATTCTGTTTCTAATTTGAATTTACCCTTTAATTTTTGTGTCCGATTAGGTGAATGATCAGAAAAAAAATAATTTATTCCTTCCATTCTCATTCTGTTTTCTGTGCAGTTGAAATATCATTAAACAGCTGGAGAGATTTGGTAACTGCACTCATAATCATGATCTGAAGTAAATCTAGAGCCAAACATGGCATAGCTGATTTCCTGCTCACTGAGAAGTAGATTGCGTATCCCTTACTTAAGATGGCAGTGGGGTTTCCAGTGTGACTAAGTGCTCACTGAGGAGAGTAAGGGCTGTACAATCTAGCCCCAAACTAAGTGGCAGTTTGTAGTATTGTTACTCAAAATGTTCCTTGGCCGTTGACATTGGAAAGGACTATATAAAGTGGATATAGCCTAGTTAAACATTTGTAAGTGTTATGGATTCTTAGGCATTTAAATTACTCCCTCTTGTGCTTGTGCCTAATCTTATTCCATTCATTGTGACTTTCTCCTTGAGACAACACGCTGGCATATAATCAATGGACACTAAATCCTTGGGCCAGTTTTCACATCTCATTCAGAGTAATTCAATTCATAACCTACCTGCCAACTTTCTTTTCCTTCCACAGTAGGAGCCAAGATTAAATGTCCAGGGAGAATGAAATTCCCCAGTTCTACTTGGGCTTCTCAAACATGCCTACATATAAGTTGACAGTAGTGTGTGTTTAACTACTATAAAATTTATCCAATGATACTACTCCAACTACTGGGCAAAAACATCTCTTTCTTCTTGTAAGCAAGGACCTTTAGCTGGGAATTTTGGGAAAGGGATTAATTTTATGTGGACATGATTTTAATTCTAACCTTTTTGGATTAAACCAAAACATATTAATCACCCTGAGGATATTTTTAGCACGTGGAAAGATAATCAAACATAGTATGTGCCTTTTGATATGAATTTTAGTGAAATGTTGTATTATGGATTCTTCACATTACTACAAACTGTGTTTTCTGCATGGTAACTTCTCTGATAACCAGAAGAGCTGACCACCTATATAAACCATACCACTAGCAAAGGAAAGCATTGGGTCAGGGGATATAACAAAGAAATATGTACCTACTAGATTAAGTGTAGATGACATAAAGGAGTTGGGGGAGAGAAGCAGATTTGTGCTAATTGGACCTAATTCCTTCCGACCACTCATTTCCCAAAGCAAGCTTCACCTACAATGCAGTACCACTGTCCATTGTAGTGAATATTCATTTAAATATACTGACTAGTTAAATCAACTATCTGCATAGCAATTTTGTGGTTTTATTCTGACTGAATTTTGTGTTCTATTTACAGATAGATAGTTCAATTGGAAAAGCAGTAGATTACATGCATCTTGCCTGATAAAATGAGACTATGGCAACTTTGAACTTTGGGTCTTGTATATATATATCTGTATATCTGTTATGAACAGACACAACCAAAACAAAGTGCAGGACAATGGATCAAGGGTGGGGAAAAGGATATAGCACAATTATGCAAAATTTTAAAAAGTTGAATGCCTTGAGAGTGCAATTTGGCTTTTGTTTTGTTTTGGTTTTTTGTTAATTGGGCTTAAGTAAAAGATTTAACAAGAGGAACTGGATTTCCATTCTGTCATCTCAGACATCCAGTTGTATCCTCCTCCCCCTCCGCACCCCCTCCACAGGCCGGCTTCACTGGCAGATATCCTAAGGACTCACTGACCTTGGCAGGATTGTGAAGCAATTTTTGAACTGTTAGAGAACAATACCATCAATGGGTTAGGCACACATATGGTTTACTTCAACATCATGCATTTCTCACAGATAGAAGATTGGTGTCTAAAAGTACCCAGGACTCACACTGTAAAGGGATTTATAGACTGAAACTAACATCTTAATTTACAACTAGAAATTGGAAGTCAGTGCAGACTCTGGAGTACAAATGTTACACCCTCCCTGTTTGAAAATGGGGAGCCGTGTCCTGTGCTGCCTAAAACTTCAAAATGGTCTTTGAATGTAGCCTAAGGTAGAACCCATCAGGGTAAGCCAAGCCGGAGGTGAGAAAGGCATAGCTAAGGTGACCATGTATCCCAAAGGGAAAATGGGACACTGCGTGGGGGTGGCCCAAGCATTCGCCCGAGCCCCTCACCCCCACTTCCCCCGCGCAGGGATGGCATCACTGCTCGCCCGAGCCCTGTCTGCCCCACAGTCAAGCCCTCCTCACCCATGTGGGGCTTGCATTGCTGCTCGCCCCCCCATGTTCCTCCACACCCCACCGTTTAGACAAAAGTGGGCATATGTCCCATTTGTTCTTGCCAACTGATCAAGCCTGTACTATACATTACACAGCAATGAGATAACAGGACATTTTGGCTATCCAAAATATATCCCAGAGGGTAGACATGCACTTTCCAAACACTATCGTCTGGGTCCTTAGCCATACACAAATGTGTTGTTGGAATAAGTGATCAGCCAAACCAGAGCCAGTGCCAATTTGCAGTTATATATTTCTTATGTCCCTTCTGCTGAAAAACACTGTTGAGGTGCTAGGGGGAAAAAAAAGACAAATGTGTACTCCAGTGCCCAGCGAATTCCTAGTAGAAGTTTGATGCATCCAGCCTTATTAGATCCACCTTCTCACCAAGACTATTCGCAATTCTGACACATGTCCTTTATGTCCCACTGCTCGACTTCTGAGACAGCCTATCATTTTGGAGTCCTCCTTAATGCACCTGAAATAAACATGAAGATAGTAATTTCTTTTGATGATGTCCTTATATTGCTCAATAAAATGTCAAAATAAAGAGCAAGTGATGGCATTTCAATGTAAAGAGGAACAAGTAATCCCTTTTGTGATTCTTTTACTGAGTTGCAGGATGGGGGACATCAAACAATGGTGGAAGGAGCCTTTTAAAATTTGAGAAGTTGAAGGGGGTATAACAAGACTGAGGGGAAGCCGTTAGCCTCACTGAGATTTATTTATTATTGTGATGGTTCTAAGCTACTTACTAAACTTTGGAGGGCATAGCATATCACCGGCTAAAACTGCACACAACATTCTCCATCTGTCCTCACATCACATCACATCAGAAGGGCTTTATAGCACTGCTTCATGTTTGGCTATGTTATGAGATGATGCATTTTCATACTAAACTGTGTCATATATCAGGTGCCGGAAATGTAAAATTGAGGCCAAACAACCCTTTTCTCTCAACAAAGCCATTTCCAGTCTCCCATTCTAGTCTGTGGTACTTGAATCTGGTTGTAATGATCTTCTGAATCACAATCAGCGGCTGTGGCTTTTAATGTCACTTCAGTTTTTTTTAAATGTCACTGTAGTCTCAAGGTACAAGTTTACTGACTATACAGATTACTTTCATATAGTTAATTATGTCCCTAGTTGAGCTTTTTAAACTTGGGAGTTGTCCAGTTTATTAATTCTTATGTAAAGTGGTAGGGGAAATAGCTTTAAAATTAGTTTTTGCTTTATTTTAGTGTTTTATTGCTTTAATTTAGTTAGTATATGCCAGTGTTGCCAGCCTTTACTGCATATTGACTCATTTCTCTTATACACATCTCTGCACTTTCTCCCATGCTGTCCCCTATGTGAGGCCTCCCCCCCAAAAGCCATGCTCTTATCTTTCATCAGATTCCTCCTTTAGACTCATGTCTGCTTTGATACCTATAGAACCCTGTCAGCTGATAATTAGATGGGTGGTAGGCTACTGTCTGTGCACAGCTAATTTACCTAAAAATGTGGTCACATGATTGCTACTTTGTCATGCTTATCCTCTCCATATCCCCACCCCTACCTCCTGGTTTCATCAATAACCTAGATTGTAAGCTCTAGGGCAGGCACTGTTATTTCACTACCTGTTTCTAGACACCTAGAATTAGTTCACTCGAAGAGTCCAGGATGAGTAGGGAATCAGTCTCCCCTAAGCTTGTAACAAAATCTTTGTATTTGGAAATCTCCCCTTTCCCACTTGATGATATTGAATATGTTGGATATTACTGAGACAACTCTATTTTGGATGAGAGATTAAAGTTATATTTTTTCCAAGTTATTCTGCAGTCCTGTGAAAGGATTAAAAGAGTTCTGTCAAACCTACAGCAAAATATCTGTGCAAATATGTAGGTGTGACTCAGTATAAATGGATATTAACTTACTTCACTGAGCATGAGATTTGCATTCCTATTGTTACAATAGCTGGTCAACGTAAAAGAAGAAAATTCAAAAGTAACTGAAAGTAGAAATGGCATGTATTGATTCCAATTACAAATGCCACAGGTCAGCTCATCAGTTGTATCAGAGTCACAATCAGCAGAACTGGTAGATTGAGGCAAAGGTGTCTTTTTGGCCCATTACAACTTAGAGAAGCATTAAGTTGTGTTTGCTTTTAATGGCTCTTTAAGGACCATAACATGAGGGACAATTGCTGAAGTGAAGGGTACTCCACCCATAGCCCCTATGCCAGTGGGGCTAAGATAGGGTATCACAGAGCCAGCTATGTTGTCCTTATCCCATTTGGAGGATTTCCCCATTCCAGGATCTCCGCAGCTGCCCATTTAGGGTAGCTTGAAGTCTCCCACCCACTGCTGGAGTGGTGCAAAGAGGAATTAGAGGGGCTGAAAATCTGGCCTCAAACACCTAAGTGCTCCTTTTATGAATTTGGTTCAATGTATCAGAACCTCAGAGTTACAAACACCACAGTTATGAACTGACCAGTCATCCACACACCTCATTTGGAACCAGAAGTATGCAATCAGGCAGCAGCAGAGACAAAAAAAAAGAAAAAGTGAATACAGTACAGTACTATATTAAATGTAAACTACTAAAATATAAAGGGAAAGCCACATTTTTCTTCTGCATAGTAAAGTTTCAAAGCTGTATTAAGTCAATGTTTAGTTGTGAACTTTTGAAAGAACAACCATAATGTTTTGTTCAGAGTTATGAACATTTCTGAGTGATGGACAATCTCCGTTCCTGAGATGTTCAGAACTCTGAGGTTCTCCTGTATAGAATGATAAAATACAAATAATAATTAGTAGTAGGCTATTTAGTCTACTCCAAGCTGACACTTTGATAAACATCCGCTTGAAAGAAAGTATCTAAATCTTCAAGAAACTTAATATTATATTTGTGAGAAAAGTTGGGTGAGGTAATATCTTTTACTAGACAAACTTCTGTTTGGCAAAAGAGTCATGCTTTTGGGCTTACTCTGAAGAAGAATAGCTCTGTGTAAGCTCAAAACCTTGTCTCTTTCACCGACAGAAATTGGTCTGATAAAAAATATTCCCTCACTCACCTTGTCTCCCTAATATTCTGGGATTAACGTGGCTACAGCTACACTGCAAATAACTATTAGTATTCTGTGAGAGTCAGACTAAGCCCCACAAGAATCAGTTATTAAATTATAGTCCAACATATCTTGAAAATATCCATAAATGGCATCCAATTAAACATCCATCAAGGGATTAGACCTTTGGGGAAATTCTGTCATTTAAAACAATAGGACTCAAACATTAGCAAATGTATTATTTACCCAGGAGGCTTATTACATGTAATACTCTAAATTTTTAATCTAGTTGTATCAGACTGCATATATTCAATCATGCTGGACACTTATGAATACAGAGGGGCAGATCTGTTACTGCTAGGCACTGTACTGACTAATGAATTACTAATTTATGATAACTTTATTTCACTGAACTCACCAATATTAGTGAATCAAACCCAGTTTAAGGGTATGTGCCATCAGTGTACAACTGTAACGCAAATTAGAGTCTGGCTCTCAAAAGTGTGTGTAAAACTGGTATTGTGATAGTCTGTTTGTTGTGTCTCAATGACTTTCATAGCAAATTTTCTCAATTTGCAATATAATTTTAAATGCCAGCCTTGCAAATTAGTCTTGGGCTTTGCTAGTCAATTTTTTTATGACTATTATTATTTTAATTCCTGCATATTATCATCAGTAATAAAGCTGCTGCAGACCATGTTATGCTCTCAGTTAAACCTATGCAACCAAAATAAGGCTAACTAAAGGGCTGAACATTTTAAAAAATCTCTATTTGTCAGCTGAGGAATTTCAATATGGAAGTCACTGAGGATAACAGATATGGAACACCACATTTTTAGGGGTACTTGTGAGAATAGGACTGTATTTTAAGTTGGGGCAATCCTAGTCTTTTCACCCCTATTCCTCTGGTGATCTTGCCCACCCTACTCCTATGGTCTCAGCCCGTCTACCACTACAACAGCCTGCTGCCAATTTAAGGATCTAGCGCTCTCCCCAGGATTATTCTGCATTGGACCATTATCACAGAACTGCCCAACTCTCAGGTATCTCAGCCTTGATAACCCATTGCTATTTCAGATTAAATAAAACAAATCTGAGCTTCCTTATCTCCAACGCCTTCTCAGTCACCATTAAATATTGAACTATCTTACTCTCATGAAGATTCACATCTTTGGTCATCTCTGACTGTTCTCTGTCATTCACTGCTCCTCCCTGGTAGTCCTAGCTCTCACCAAATCCTGCACCTTTACATTATCAAAATCTACCCCATTCCTCTTTGTTTTATCTGTTACAATTCTGGTCCATGACATGGTGTTTTCTCAGTTTACAGTCTACTTAAAATATTGCACCCCAAATATTCTTCCTCTCTGACACTGTCTCATACATAACTTCTCTGGCATCCTTACAACCTCAAATTCAAGCTTACGGGACTTACCTTTAAGACTTTGAACAGTATGACCCCTACGTTCTTTTACCTGGTTTCTTCCGATACAAGATTAATGCATCCCACATCAAGTTAGATTTATCCAAAATAGTTTGGCAAATGACAATATTAAATGCATCTGTTCAAAACAGACAAAAGCAGGTGGAAATCATACTCTTAATGTGGCAAAAGCCATTCATCTAATGAATTGAGCTGTTTGTACCTTTAAAAAAGTTTGGTTATGGCAAAACTTCTGAACATGGGTAAAATGGTTGCATTAAGTTGTGAACGAATCAGTAATAATTATGCTGCTGATAGGCTTGCTGAATATATACCCACAAAGCGACACGGGCGTGTTCTTACTATTGACAATATTTAATTTGACTAGGAAAGATTATTACTTTGGATCAAGTTAATATTGATTTTGGATATTTCAGAGCCTTGTTTAAGTTAAGAGATTTTAAAAAGTTCTCAAATAACTAAAGCACAAGGGACAATTTTGTTGAGGCCTAATCTAAAAGGTGCACATTACTAAAATGGAAATAGGAGTTTGGCTTTTCTCCAGTCCACATTTATAATACAGCAGCATGTAATGACTCTAAATGATGGCTGTTTCGATATGGGATGGTTTGTGAGACACAGATTTCAGTGCCCACAGGGAGTTCAAAGTCACAAATACTATATTAATGTTTAAATGGTTGAAAAAATCAGATCCCCAAACATGCAATTAAATGACACTAAAAGATAGTAAAAGTTTTTATACTGCAAGTCTTTTTGCTCTACTGCTTTTTATAATGTGTATTACTGTCATTCCTGTCTAATAATAATAAGTCTCTTTTTTCTAGAATTCATCTTTCATTTTCATATGCCTTTTAGGCAAAGCTTAAATAAGACCTAGATAACAAAGTTAACAGCCATATCTATATTAAAATACCACCTATTTGTTGCATTAAGTACACAAAAGTAAGGCAATTAAGAGTCCCAACGTCACTCTGCCCTCCTGTGTGTATGTATCACAAGAGGTTAAGTTCATTCAAGCACCTAAAGGCATGCATGCTTATATAAACATTTTGGTTATGCAAAACTGAGAAGAAAATCATATGAAGACTGGCTGTATCATTAGATTTCTTGCTTCCAGTCCTGCTTCCAGTCATTAGATTTCCTGCTCCTTGCTATACCTCCAGAATAGATTTATTTTTTGGAATTTTGACACTTCCATTTCCAGCTGAAGCCAGGAAATGCTGAGACATGCAAAAAGAAAATCAATTTAAAATAAGTTCATTCCTGACCTCTTTGAATTTCAAAAAAATCTGTTCTGGTCAGTTCTTATTTTATCCAGACTGATTCTCCCATCCATACTCACCTTATTTTCAGTTTCAGCAATTCAGCTGGCTGTTGAAAAAGCTCTCCCTCCCCTCCAGTCAGCCTTATCTGCAGAATTATTACTCTTTTTGTCACCCTTATTTTATATTTGCTCTTTAATGGGTGTTTTGAGATGTGCAGTGAGGAACGAACCTAAGGGGCAACTGTAGTAAGGGTTCTCGTGAACCCTTATGGGATTTAATCACAAGAGTTCAAGAAACTGTGGCTCACAGTTTTGTGACGCAGTACTCTCAGGAGCATTGCCTACATCTTCTGCAAACTCAAGGACCATATATTTAAGCCTAGATTCATACTCTTATGTATGTGTCAATTGCATGAGTTTGGTAGGTGCACCATAATTTAGGAGAAAGCTAAACAATGCTTTCACAACCCAGACCTAATACTTATTACATTGACTTCCTTATCTAGCTGAATGAGAATTCGATTTTATGCATTAACTAGTTTTGGGGAGTAAGAAATATGAAGGACAACAAAAGCATCAGTTACAGTAATAACATTGTTATTTATAGTGCAACAAAATTTTCTTTAAAATGTAACTATGTAAGAGGCTGCACATTTTCATAAATATTGGTACATTTTAGCATTACAAAGTCATTCACTTCAGGTGTGTTTCCATAGGGGTCCCGCAGAGAACAGTTCTTGACCCTACCCTATTTGCCATTTCATCAATGACCTGGAAGAAAACATGAAATCATCACCAATAAATTTTGCAGATGACACAGAAATTTGGAGAGTGGCAATTAATGATGGCTGGTCACTGATACAGAGCGATCTGGATCACTTGTTAAATTGGGCACAAGCAAACAATGTTTTAATATGGCTAAAGTAAATGAAAACATCTAGGAACAAAGAATGTATGCCATACTTAAAGGATGGAGGACTCTATCCTGTGAAGCACTGACTGAAAGAGATTTGGGAATCATGGCTGATAAGTAACTGAACATGAGCTCCCAATGCAACATTGTGGCGAAAAGGGCTAATGTGATCTTTGGATGCATGAAAAAGGAAATCTCGAGTAGGAGTAGAGAGATTATTTAACTTCTGTATTTGGCACTGGTCTGACTGCTGCTGAAATACTGTGTCCGGTTCTGGTGTCCACAATTCAAGAAGGATGTTGATAGATTGGAGAGGGTTCAAAAAAAGAGCCATGGGAATGATTAAAGGATTAGAAAAACCTCCATTATTGTGATAGATTGAGCACCTTGAATTTATTTAGTTTAACAAAGAAAATATTAAGATCACAATCTATAAGTACCTACATAGGGAACAGAAAATTGATAATGGATTCTTCAGTGTAGCAGACAAATATATAACATTTCAGGAAGGATGTGGACAAATTGGAAATAGTCCAGAGAAGAGCCACAAAAATGATTAAAGGTCTAGAAAATATGACTTATGAGGGAAGATAGAAAAACTTGGGTTTGTTTAGTCTGGAAAAGAGATGACTAGGGGTGGACCTGATAGTGGTTTTCAAGTACGTAACAGGTTGTTACAAGGAGGAGGGAGAAAAATTGTTTCTTAACCTCTGAGGACAGGACAAGAAGCAATGGCCTTAAATTGCAGCAAGGGAGGTTTAGGTTGGACATTAGGAAAAAGTTCCTAACTGTCAGGGTGGTTAAGCACAGGAATAAATTGCCTAGGGAGGCTGTGGAATCTCCATCATTGGGGATTTTTAAGAACAGGTTAGACAAACACCTGCCAGGAATGGCCTAGATAATACTTAGTCCTGCCATGAGGCAGGGGACTGGACTGTATGATCTCTCAAGGTCCCTTCCAGTCCTATGATTCTATGAACATGATCCAATGGCTGGAAGTTGAAACTAGACAGATTCAGACTAGAAATAAAGTGCAATTTTTTAACAGTGAGGATAATTAACCATTGGAACAAGTGGCCAAGGGTCACGGTTGATTCTCCAACAGGCAATTTTAAAATCAAGATTAGAAGTTTTGCTAAAAGATAGTAGTTCAAAAGGAATTATTTTGGGGAAAATACTCTAGCCTGTGTTATACTTAGGTCAGACTAGAGATGATCAAAGCGGTCCCTTCTAGCCTTGGACTCTGAAGCCCTGCCAGTGATACTCCCAGACTCCATCCTCTCTGATTGTCTTGTATAGCAATCAACAATAATGAAATGGTTTCAAAGAGCAGGATCCTCCCTGGCTGACTGAAGGAGAGTGGCCCATTGGATTGAACATCTCATTACCTCCAAACTGAGATTGGGGGTGGAATTTCAGAGAACCTCACCTCAACAATTTTTGGTGATGAGACACCCCCTGATGGCCTGTGGCATCATGGATTCTATAAAAGGTTTGTTTATAATGTACATGGAGGCACCACAACTGGCTGAGCCAAATTGTTGTACCTCACAGCCTATCCAGTATAACATCTCTCATTCCACTACACGAGCATGTCACGGGGTTCATATTTCTCATCTGTTTCCTGACTTCTCAAGAATAACAAGATTACTGAAAATTAAGATGTTTTTGTCCTTCCTTTGGAATTGCCTTCACTCAGTAGGTGGGCTCTCAGGTAAACAAAAGACGATACCTGACTATTCTCTAGAGCTTCATATTCGTCTAGCATAGTATTTCTTTCTGAAGAATTCTTCTAGTCCTGATGCTAGCTTGTCACTCTCAAAACTTTGTCCCATACCACACTTAGATCTAGGAGAACCACAAAAGGTGATGAGGTTATAGTCTTATAGTTCTCCTGCTGTTGTCAAGCTATCGAGATCATCCTTCATAGCTTCTCTTTCACTTTTCTTTAGTTAGTCATCTTCATACATCCCCTGTGGGATCTTTGACAAACTCTCTGAATCACCATTCTGGATCTCAACCTTTCATTGGATGTCAAAACCAAACTGTGAGCATGCTGCTAGTGATTAATGGCTCACTGCATCTGACTCAACTATCGTGAGAACTTATATTAGTGAACTGTTGTCAGTGGTTACTTCAAATCCTACACCATATAAGATAGGTAAGACATAAAATTTCTCTCCCCATTTCTGTGCAAGAAATTGAACTTTTGGACAGTATAATTTCTCACTTCAGATCAGCCCACGTCTTACACTTGCAAACTTGCTTTCTTGGATCTGACAGAAATGCTGCTTCCAATATTGGGAAACTTGCCGCAGTATGCAGGATAAAGCAACTTCCAAATGCCTGTGCTAGTGTAGAGATTAACTTCGTTTTCCAGATATTTACTGAAAGCCTGCTAGCATGCCACTGTCCAGAAACCTATGATGTTTCTTGATGCACTTCCTGAGGCCTTTTCCTTTCTTTTATAGCTTAGTCTCTCCAGCAGGGCATTCAGTGGCTTTGCAATGGCAGGAGCCTTCAGGGCAAAATACAGGTAGTATCTGGCAAATTCCAAGAAGGAGAGTAGATCCTGGACATAATAAACTTAGCCATTCCTCTGTCACAGCTATTATGTTTATTCTGTCTTCTGAGTTTGTGAGTTTCAAAAACTTGACAGATCTTTGAAACAGTTTACATTTTGAAGGGGAGAAGTTCAGCATATGATCAAGTACTTGCTTCACTAGGTGACCCTTCTGTTCCTCCACTATTGAGAGAGTGAGTCACCTCAGGAGGTAACTGCATCTTTGAGACTCATGACTTACCCTAATTGTCATCCAAAACATTATGAAGTCAATATCTGGGGCTTCCTCTTGAATTGTTGGATCCCCACAGGTGTAAGATAGAGAATGCAAGGACAGCCTTTTCTCCACTTTCACATAGTAGTAAATCACCCTTTAAATTCTGGACAAAAAACCATAAGAATGACCATACCAATGGTCCATTTAGCCCAGTATCATGTCTTGTGACAGTGGTCCATGCCAGATGGGAACCATTGGGAACAAGAAACCAGGGCAAATAGCTCCTCTATTCATGGAAATTGATAGGCATCTTTATAAGTCAAGTCAAATGATAAAGCATGTAGTAGTCCAGAACCATTTAAAGAGAGTTCTATTTTTCTTTCAAAGAATTATTGCTAGTGATGTATAAAGACTGTTAGGCTCTTCAGTGATTAATTTGACCATTAGTTCATATAGAAGTTAAATGCAAATCCTCAGAAACTACTTCTGGTCCTATGTCTGAAAAGACTGTCATCCTCCAGCCAGATCCTATTGGTAACCTGAACATATGTTCACAATACAGTTCATACCTGGAGAAGGAATTCTCAAATTCCTCAGAGACCTCTTTTTCAATGTATTCTCTCCAGTTTATCTGGAGTTGCCTCATCAAAATCTAGGTGCAAAGATAGAGCTTCAATAACCCTCCCTTGTGTTTCAACAACTCCGATTGGCTCCTGTGACAATTACCTTTTGGGGATATTGTCATCATATGATCTCTTTGAAACAAGTTCTTTGGCTGAAGTTGACTTTGGGAAATCCACATAAGTAGGGTTTGGAGCATAGTCTCCCAGAGAAAGAGTTATCTATCTAGTTTGCTGGCCTTCTGTAACAGGGTGCCTGTTGCGCCCCTGTGTATCCAGCCCCTTGGCCCCGCTCCTTACAGACTCGGGGCGTTCCAAGCTAGTGCAACTCCTGTTCTCTTTATTTGTGTCCATTTCCCACCACCAGTTTCCTCCTATATACAGGCTATTTACAATGGCTTGGCCTAATACAGGCCCGGTCAATAACAGAGTAGCAGGTTCCTACCTCTCCCTAATCCTACCTTCTCTCCTGGTCTCCACCCCTTCTTCCACTTCTTACCAGCCTTTTAGCTCCTGCAGGCAGATCCCAGGCAAGCGATGGCTATTTATCCAGCCCCAATCCATTCCCCATGATTGGGGCAGGGGTGGAAGGAGCTGATAAAGGGCTTTCCTAGCAGCACCCTGCCACACACCTCCAGCCTTAAGTGACTGCTGGGGGGGCCTGGTTTGGTCTCTTCTCCTCCTGCCCCAGAGGTTGCTTTGGGGAGGCCTACTGATGTCCACGGGAGGTTCCCGGGGTCCTCCTCATGGGTTTTGTCCATCCCAGCCACAAAAGGCACACTGGGAAGGGGTGGACTTCCCCACAGGTCTATAGCTGCCCTCTGGTTCTTGCACCGATCACAGCCTTTTGATCACTCTACTGGCTGCTCCCTCTTCTTGTCTGGCAAGGAAGCTGAGTGGGTCTGGACCTCACCCCAGCTGCCCAGGGCCTCAGGCACAGTTGTCTGGCCCAGGGGAGTCTGGCTTTCCGCTCCTGGAGGTTCCGCCTCCAGGCATTCCCTGGGGCCTTCCTCACCCCTACTTTCTCCCTCCACCATTCATTCAGCCTCAGAACTTGGCTAGTCCACATTTCATTTCTCCTCAGACCTCCTTCCTAGGGGTTTTGATAGCGGGGCACTCCTTCGATCCCTCGCTCTCTCCCTCTCTCCTGTCTTCACTCGAGCTTTGTTGTCTAGGATTTTGCTCTGTCCTCAGGGGACCTGGGTCCTCCCCTTCGCTGGGGCTGAGGGACGTAGGGGTTTCCCCTCTCTTCAACGAGGTGTCCCCCCTCTTCCTGCCAGAGGGTCCCCTCACACGGCCTCCTTTCCCCTTTGGTCCCCAGGACCATGGTGTACAGCAGGGATCAGCAACCTTTGGCATGCGGCCTGCCAGGGTAAGCACCCTAGTGGGTCGGGCTGGTTTGTTTACCTGCCACATCCACAGGTTTGGCTGATCGCGGCTCCCATTGGCCACAGCTCGCAGTTGGAATGGGGCCTGTGGGAAGCAGTGCAGGCCGAGGAATGTGCTGGCCACCCACTTCCTGCTGCCCCCATTGGCCTGGAGTGGTGAACCGCAGCCAATGGGAGCCGTGATCGACTGAACCTGTGGATGCGGCAGGTAAATAAACCAGCCCAGCCCAGCCCACCAAGGTGCTTACCCTTGGGGGGCCACATGCCAAAAGTTGCCGATCCCTGCTGTACAGCAACCCCACTACCACCCCCATGCTTTGCCAGGCAAACCAGCCCCTGACCTCCAGGGGCACCTGGGCCATGGGGTAGGGCCTCCAATTCCTGTGGATGCACTTGCGCATCATTCTTGGCCCGGGGATAAACCACTGGGGTGTCACCAGCCCTCTCTGAATGAGAGAGCGGGCCAAGGCAGTATCCATTAAGCCCCTCTGGGGTTTCCTCTCCACCCGCATGGAGATGGTGGCCAGTCCTCACTCCTGCTTCCTCCCTCCACCATTCATTCAACCTTAGAACTTGGCTAGTACACACTCCATTTCTCGGCAATCTCTGCATTTGTGTCCCAGCCGCTCACATCACCAGCAGACCAACTAGCCCAAGTGACTAGGACTCCCTTAGCTGCCTCCTTTTTCCCTGCGTTCCTCCCTTGGGAGGAGGGGAGAGGAAGGGGGTTCTTGGAATGTCTTCCCCGAGTGCAGGTCCCGGCCTGTCTGCCGTCCCTTCGAGGAAAGTCCACCTTAGCATATTCCTTGGTCAGTTTAACCGCGGCCTCCACCGTACTCGGCTGGTGCTGCCAGACCCAGACTCGCAGGTTTTCTAGGAGGTCCTGCACAAATTTCTCCAGAATCACCTAGTCCATTATCTCTCCCACTGTCTGGGTATCTGGCCTTAATCACCATGTAGCCCAGTTAGTAAGTTTTTGGGCAAATGCTCGGAGCTGCAAACCCCCTGTCCACCAGGCCACCTGAAACTTTTGCCTGTACTTCACAGACAGTCCCATCTGGTCCAGGACTGTCACCTTCACCGCCTCATAATCTTTGGCTTGTTCATTACTTAGGGCTATGTAGGCTGCCTGCACCTCTCCGGCCAGATAGGGGGCCAGTCTTAGGGCCTAAGTCACTTTATCCCATCCGGCACCCATAGCTACCCGTTCAAAAGCACATAGGAAGGCATCGGATCATCAGCGGCGCCCATTTTACACAGTACCAGCCCTGGCGCATGATTTCCATCATCTCGTCGGGGACTCACCAACCGGTGCAGGAGCTGCTGCTGTACACTGGCTTGCTCCCAGATGAATTCCTGGAGGGTATTTTTTTGCTCAGCCTGCCAGGTGAGTAAGGCCTTTCTCTCAGCCTGGTGGGACTGCTGAAAAGCCTACAGGGTTATCTACAGCTCCTCTGCCTGCTTTGCGAGCCACTGCACGGTTCCTTTCATGCTCAGGTTGCCACTCCCTGGCACTGGCTTCAAATCCCAGGCAAGCTCCCACGTGTAACAGGGTGTCCATTATGCCCCTGCGTATCCAGCCCCTTGGGCCCACTACTCACAGACTCAGGGACACTCCAAGCTGGTACAACTGCTGTGCTCTTTCTTTCCTACTCTATACAAGCTATTTACAATGGATTGGCCTAACAGAGGCCTGGTCAGCAACAGAATAGCAGATTTCTACCTCTCCCTGAACTTCCTGGTCCCTCCCTGCACCTCTTCCTCCCAGCCTTTTAGCTCTTGCTAATGAGGCTGGCAGGTGTGGGCAGCTCTCAGGCAAGCACTGGCTATTTACCCAGCCCCAGTCCATTCCCCCTGGTTGGGGCTTGGGTGGCAGGAGCTGATTAAAGGCTTTCCTAGAAGTGCCCTTCCACACCTTACCTTCCTCAGTTTCCTCACATCTTCAGATTTGGCATAAAGTTTGGCCCTTTGATGGTTCTGCATTATAGGACAGATTTACAGAAATGAAGACCCAAATCCTCTGCTTCTCCAGGTATTCCTTTGTCTGAACATTAATCTGCCTTGCTGTGCAGTAGGGCCAAGAAAGGGCTCACAGCTCTTACTCCTATGACTGCTGTATGTGCTCAGCAAAATGATATAGACTCACTGGGAATAAAAGAGTATTGCATTGTGTGAGAGGTGGGAGCAGGACAACCTCCCTACTGAATAGGTTGGCTTGTTTCACAGCTAGAACCACAGATATTTTCAACAGGATAGAGCTTTAAGTGCATTAGTAAGCCATTTGATTCTGAGAGAATAAAAGATACAAAGAAATTGTAAGAAAATCACACCCCCTCCTATCAGATTTGAACACACTGGATTTGCAATATAAACCATTAGGCTGCACACAATCTTTCATTAGACTCCACGGGAGATGAGATTATTTTTTGCAATAGGAACATACTTTAGTGAAAATTACAAGTAAAAATTAATAAAACAACTGAAGGATAAAGTGTGCAAGCCAAATCTCTTTCCTTGATTATACCAGCAGCTGAACATATGACATTTTATGCAGACCAGATTTAAATTCATGTATGTTTACTTTTTTGCAGTAAAAATATAACACCAAGAATTTTCCTATAATGTAACTAACTATTTCTCTGTGAAAATGGCACATACAAGAATCTTTTAAAATGTAATGTTAGAATGTTTATTATGACTGTACAAAGGCACAAAGATTACGGATCCAATGCCTAGTGCTGCCCAGCTTCTCCACCATATTTGATCCTTTATAAACAATGCTCATGATTCACCACTGTGCTACTCCATTGATTTCAATAGAGTTACATTGGTGTAAAACTAGAAGAACACAGTGGTGAATCAGGCTCCATAACGCCAGTGCATTATTTCTAACTTGGTTTGAGTCGCTGTCCTGATTCTCAGTATCATTTGCCTTGGTGTTTGTTAAAGACAATTAAATACTGTCACTTCATTTCACAGTCTCTAGTCTAGAGTTTAACTAGTGGCATAGATTGCATTGAGCTTGCTTGCAGTATCTCAATGAACCAGCTCTTTCCTGCGATGCCTGAAATAAGTTTTTTGAATACGATAACTACAGCTGATTGGAAAGTGGGGATTGTTTAATGAAGAGTTGACAAAATTTTGTTTCCATTCTTTTGTTGAGATTTAAAAAAATCTGAATGCCACTTCCTAGTATTCTTGCAAGTTAAGAAATGGCATTTTAAAAAAAATCTATTCCTGGGGCAAATTCCTGTTCTTCATAGAGACACCTAGGGGAGGGGAAGAGGAAAGCAGGACAACTCTTAGAGAGGAACACCTCCTGAGTTTCTTGTAGAATATCCCCTTTAAGAGGTGTTTAGAAAGCCATAGAGTTCTCTTGGAGAGAGGTCTCCCAAATATGTGGAGTGAGAAATAGGGCAAATTTTCAACTTTATTGAAATCCTGCTCACTCTGATGTCATTGGCAAAATGTCCACTGATGTCAGTGGGGGCAGGATTTGTGCATACTGTTTGATATGTTCAATAAGGTATGTTTTCGGACAAGGCTGCCATTCTTCTAATTCAAATAATTATGATTTTAAAGCATTTTAAAGCATTGTTTCAAATCTTTAGTTCCTTCTAGGCTTTCCAATGAAAACAAGTAAATTAGTGTATTTTTAATGCATTCATTGCTCAAGACAATGCACAGTAAATGTTTCAGCTCTTGAATGCATTTTGGTTATAATTAGAGAAATGCAAAGTGAAAACATGCTGGGGAAAGAAACATTCACTGAGAAATATTGCATCCCTTCAAAACTTGTTTTTGTTTTGTCTTTGCGGCAAAAATAATCTCTCTCTAATAGGTATTCCTATTAACTTCCAACTATCCTTTGTCTATGTATCTCATGGCCAAGTCAGTCACAGGGATGTCATTTTCCATAATGTTTCAGTGGGTGTTTTTTTACCTGGTGGTGTCCATCTCTTCCCTGGAGCCCGTTACAGATGGGGAACTGAGGTACAAGGGAGCTAAGTGATTTGCCCAAGGTCATCCAGGACATTCGTAGCCAAGCAGGGAATGTGAATCTAGGTCTTCTCTGTCCCAGGCCAATGCCCCCAACTACTGAGTCATCCTTCCCTAACTTTGGCACAGTTTAATGGCCCAACGGTCACCCTAAATTTTGGAGAACTGGGAATAGAGTGTTTAAGGGGGAAGTTTATCCGTAACGACACCAGCCAACCACAGGAACATGAGCTAATGCCAGCTTTTGCATATTTTACATCTGCAAATCTCTGACCACAAGAGTGCCATGACAATGAACTGATGTATCTTATAATAAATTGAGATCATTAATATCCTAATCCAGTGTTTCCCAAACTTGGGATACCACTTGTGTAGGGTAAGCCCCTGGCGGGCAGGGCTGGTTTGTTTACCTGCCGCATCTGAAGGTCCGGCCAATCGCGGCTCCCACTGGCCGTGGTTTGCTGCACTAGGCCAATGGGAGCTGCTGGAAATGGTGTAGGCCAAGTGACATGCTGGCCGCTGCTACCAGCAGCTTCCATTGGCCTGGAGCAGCGATCTGTGGCTGGTGGGAGCTGTGATTGCCCGGACCTGCGGACGGGGCAGGTAAACAAACCGGCCTGGCCCACTAGGGGCTTTCCCTACAAAAGTAGCATCCCAAGTTTGGGAAACACTGTCCTAACCTATAGAAGAAGAGCACCCCAACATTAGTAGGGTGAGGAAATACAAATAAGGAACAGTGGAGACATCCCTACTAAATATGCATTAGGAGTAGTGATACCAGTGTAACATATAAAAATTGTTGCTCAGCCTGTGTGCAGGGGAGAGAGAGAGAGAGAGAGAGATGTAGCACTTGAGGGGTGCCAGGATGATGGCCACTGATGATGATGAGGAAGGTGATGGTGGTGAGGAATATAATGGCTAACATGTCAGGTTGTTCTCAAGGGATGTTGTGAGTATATGGATGTTCAGATGTACTTTCTGTATTATCTCTATCTACTTTGCTGGGTTAGAATGTTTGCGACTTTGCTAAATGCATTAATAAACTGTTACAAATATATAAGAAAGTCTGTATTGGGTCAGACCAAAAGTCTGTAGCCCAGTATCCTGTCTTCCGACAGTGGCCGACGCCAGGTGCTTCAGACGGAATGAACAGAACAGGCAATTATCAAGTGATCCATCCCCTGTCGCCCATTCCTAGCTTCTGGCAAGCACAGGCTAAGGACAACATCCTGCCCATCCTAGCTAATAGCCATTGATGGACCTATCCTCCATGAACTTATCTAGTTCTTTTTTGTGCCGTGTTGTGGTCTTGCTATACAGTATTCCTAAAGTGAGTGTCACAACTGTGCACATCAGAATTCCCAACTGAACACTGATTTTAGTAATATTGGCCTGATCTTGGGACAAGAACCTGTCAAACCTCAGAGTGACAACTGATAATTCTTATGTAATCAATATAGTTAATACACAATCCATAGATCAGGCTACAAAACTATCCCTCTCAAACTGATAATTTCAGTGTCAGCTCCCTGAGATTAAAATTGCATTGATTTTCCACAAGATGGCAATGTAAGAATCACAGTATGGGCATTTTAATTAATAGAATTCATTTAATATATACTTTGTATATGTCAACTGCGTATGCATATTCATAGAAGTGATACCTTCTAGGATGGAGTGTGCTATTGATGTTCTGTTTAAATAACTATAATCACAAAGCGATATGCTGGGTGCAAATAAATGATTCTGTTGCCCAGCATACCACTTACATAATTAATCAAAACTAAATTCTAACAAACTTCTTCCCACCCCTGCTCCACCCCAGCTTTGCTCTTCTCCTCCCAAACCTCGTCCCCTGAGCTATGCATCCTGGGGGACTGCAGCAGAGGTTGGGGTCGGGCCTGCCCTGCACTGACCAGGCGATGTGAAGTGGAGCGACCCGGCCCCAGCCCACTCTCCTACGTCGGCTCCCAGCCACGCCACTGATGAAAGCTGGGGAGCGGTTCCCCCTCTTCCCCCAATCCTGGGAGCCAGGGGAGCAGAGTGGAGCGGGCTGGGTCACTCCACTTCCCACCACCCCGTGAGTGGTGGGGTGGGCCTGGCAGAGCTGCCAGGGACAGGGCTGAAACAGTTCCCGTCCCAGACAGCTTGATGTAAGTCTGCTTGCCCAGGGGGCCTCTGTCTGGGCTCGGTTGTGAGGGTGTTGCTTAAATGTGGAAACCAATGCAGATTGCCCCAGCGCCTCCTGTCTGCAGGACAGGCCTGCCTGAGACATGGGGTTTACTACAGGCTAAGGGAGGGGGTCCCCCTTGATCAAACAGTGGCAGAGACTCCCTGATTGGATGCCTAGGCATTACCACAGTGGGCTCTATATAGAGCTAGAGCTGGGCTTTCAGTTCAGTGGCACTTATGAGAAATACATTATTTTAAAGTTTTGTTTTGGGTCAAACTGAATGTGAAATTTTTCAGATTTTTCAGCGACTCAAAGATAGTCCATTGGGTCTATTACAGAGCAGAGATTTGAACTGTTGTCTTTTAGAGCTAGGGTAAATGCAGCCTAACCACTGGACTAAAGGCAGAGAAGTTGCAACACCTCCGGCAGCACCACCTTTCTCCTTCTCTCCTGGCCATTTTGTGACTGGCCAAAACTGTATGTGTCAAATGTGCTATTCAGTTCAGGTCACTCAAAACTGCATTTTTCATTTAATAATCCTCTTCATCCAAAGAAAGTCACCCAGTTTGACACATTACACTAAGATCTAAATTCACAATGTGACGGAGGTGTGGTGACAGTGAACGTCACCATGCCTAACTTTTGGATGATTCACAAAACCTGAGTTGGTGCCTGTGCTCCCTGTAGAATAACTGGGGCGAGACAGACACCTGAGAAAGGGATTCACAAAAGCTGGCAGCGGAGAAGACTCCAGGTTCAAGGCCCACCCTCTAGCTGAGGGGAGAAGAATTTGAATGGGGATCTGCCACCTGTCAGGTGAACACACTGGGCTTTGGGACAGTCCTCAATCACTCCTATTGAAGCTGTTCCATGGGGGAGGGGGAATAATCTAAAAATCATTGGTGCAGGGAGCCTGGACACTGGGTCTTCCACCTCCCCATCCTTCCCTCATCCTCTGTAAGCTCACTTAGAGGAGCCTGATTGGGCCCCACAGCCAAGTTAGATGGCCAGATGCCTCCTGCCCTGGTGTAGGTGCTACAGGGAGCATGCTCAGAAGCACAGATGCCTAGTGAACTTTTACTACAAAAAATGTCACTGTCGAGCAAGTTTAGGACCCTGCAATGGTGAGCAGCAGCTGGGCGTGGGGTTGGGCATCCCAGTGTGGCCTGATTCTGGCCGTTAGGTGCCTAAAGCAGCAGTTAGGGACTTAAGCCCTGTGGTGAATCTGGCCCCAAGAGGTCGGCAGAGCTGGGAAGGGATATGAGCTCATAGGAAGAAGGAATCACAACTGGGAGGGGCTCAAGAAGTTTTGGGGTCTTAACTATGTGGGATCCCCTCTGAGCCATTCCCATCTCTTGGAAAGCAAAGAAGTTCCTCATAGGCTTTAAGGCCAGGCAGGAACATTGTGATCATCTAGTCTGACCTCCTTCACTTTGCAGACCAAAGAACCTCACCCATCCCCTCCTGTAATAGACCCATAACCTTCCCGAGGCTTTATGGCTTGGGGCAAACCAACTAGTACTTGTCAGAAGTTGATCTCGTCAGGTTCCTTGAGCTAGATACTGCAATAATTCCCAGACTTGAGAAGCTGCTCATAGAGGTATCAGCTACAACACCTTCTCTGGGCCCTAGTACCACCCCATCCAGCCTCTCCCCCCCGCCCAGTGATGCTGGGGATGGCTAGCCAATGGGTTGCTTGTACTTGAGGCTGCTATCCCTTGAAGGCTGGAGAGTCCTGCTGTAATAGTACCTGCCTCTCTAAAAGGGTTAGCAGAACCTTCTCTCCAGCCACTTGTCTGCTCCCAGACACTAGGTAGATGGCCCACGTTCTGCTCTCCAAACCTTGGCCTTGCTACGTTCCTGTGCTGCAGGTAATCGAGTCCAGGAAGCTCAGCTAATATGTGGAATGCAGGCACAGTGGAGTAGGGTTTAAGTTGCAGGGCACCTCAACTATCCAAGCCTCAGTTCTTGAGATCTCTGTTTTCCACAGCTTGGCCATGGCCATTCATTATACTAAAGCCCCCTTTAATTATTAGTATCTTCCTCCCCTGCTCCGACACCCCAGCCCCATGACATCTCAGCTCTTGGATAGTGTGCTGTAGAGAGGGGAAATTGGGGTTAGTCATAATCCATTTGGATGGCACTCCCCTCGGGTCTGTGGCAGATCTCTCCTTCTTTCACTCTTTGGTTCAAGGGCCTCACTTCCTTTCTGCCCCAGCCCCACCCTCGAGTCTTGTGTCTGCCAACTTGGAAATGCCAAACTCCAACTTTCCATCACCCCAGGAAAGCCCTGTCCTTTATCTCCTAGGAAGTTTCTCTTCTGAGCCCTGTGCAAACCAAGAGCCCCATGGAGTCCCCTGCTTTCCACCCTCTAGTATAAACATCTCTGGGACATTTCTGCCCACTGCTGCCACCCTTTGATGTCTAGCACCAGGTCAGTTTCTGAAAACTTAGAGAGTTTGCTATTCTCCTCCTCCATGGGTTGTTGGCTTTTATTCACACACGTGGCCAAAACATCTGTAAGGATGAGGCTTCAGCCATGGACTTCAGCCATGCCAAGGAAGGATTGATTCTTGAACCAGATGAGGTAAAATAACAAATCCAGTGAGCTAGTCACACCATCAGTCTCATTGAAGCCCCAGGCCCCGCTTTCATCTTGGAATCTGGGGTTAAACATCATACACCAAGAAGAATCTCTTATCATCAGTCTGTGTCCCAGGACAACAAGCCATTGTTCTCAGCCACTTTGGCCCACGCTTACAAGGCCTGCTGGTTGCTAGGGAGATGGTGGAATTAGTGGGCCCCTTCTGTTAAAGGGCATGCTGGCAAGGTGGGATTCTGTAGTATGGAAACCGGAAATAGACAAAGGACCTACCACCAATCAAACCCTAACCCCTCCCCTTGGTGGCATAAACCCTGCCCCTTGACCACTTAAGCCCCAACCACCTGTCACTGGAATTCCCACCCATGGAGAATATTACTTCCGGGGTCAAGAAGGACACATGACCGGATGCAAAGTGTGTCATGTGACCTCTCTAAGAACTCCTCCCACTGCATTGTACCAATCAGGAGGGGTTTCTCTCCGTAGGCCCACCCCAAGAGGAGATTTGTCCAATCAGAGGTGTTCCGGAGCATGGTGACCCATCCGGAAGTGGTTCGTGTGACCTCTCTAAGAACTCCTCCACTGCCCTCTGCGAATCACAATGGGTTGCGGCCATACACACACTGCCCTGAGAGCAGATTTGACCAATCAGTGGTGTTCCGGGGTGGGGTGACCTGCCCAGATGAGGGTCTTGTGACCCCTCTAAGAACTTCTCCCAGCGCCCTCTGCCAATCAGAGCACAGCACCATCACCCCATAAGTCCCAGCAATCGGGGCAGAAGAGGCCATCTTTTACCAAGAACACATGCTTTAGAAATCATGGAAACATGAACTCATTCACCACCCTAGTGAGAACTTCGGACTTTGTTAGCCCCGAGGGCCTTTGGACTTGTGTGGAGAAAGTGCTAAATGAGCAACAGTTCCGACGAGGGCCCTTTGATGGATATGCCAGAACCCGAAACCTAAACCCTCGTGAGGCACCCCAATGAGCATGAGAGCCTCTCATTGTCCACTCCCCTAGAGGTGGAAGACGAACGCAGCTCAGGGGAGTCAGCGGAGGACAAGGTGAACGGAAAAGATATCGCTCAGGTAAATGAATGATTAAGAAGTGCCGGCTGATGATGAGATGTAATGAGGTTAGGAACCAGGAGGTTGTGTAAATCTAAAAACAAGCAGTGGGGTGCTTACACTGTTTCTTTTCTGAAAATCTCTCAACAGCTCGACGATGTCTTTCTAGAGGCCTTTGAGAACTGACATCGGTAGCCCCGTGGGAGTAAATATATCATGCATCAGCTCTTTTTGCTCATGTCTGAGACACAGATCAAGAGGAAAACCCAGAAAAGGACAAAATGGAACAATGAACCAGCTTAGACTCCCTTATGGTAGGGGTCATGGTGTCCATTTTTACAGGCGGCTGTAAAAGGTCGTGTGAAACCGGGTGATTAATTAAACTTATTTATTTAAATGTGTCAGTATGAATGTGTCCCCCTTCATATTTGTGTTAGTAAAAGATGGTACCGGTAACAGTCATTTCTACACAGGTAGCTCTGTTAAAGAAAATATATTACATCCCCGGGGAAGTTGGGAGCTTCGGCGGGGTGAACCTTCTTTCTCAAGTGGCCAGAAAGCATAGTAAAACTTTAAATAGAAGACAGGTAACAGCTTGGCTTTCAGACAGGGACACTTCCACTCCACACATTTCCACCCCACCATCAACCTCAGCCTGGACCATTCCACACAAGAGATCCACTTCCTAGACACTACAGCACTAATAAATGATGGCCACATAAACACCATCCTATACCGGAAACCTACTGACTGCTATACTAACCTACATGCCTCCAGCTTTCATCCAGACCACACCACTCGATCCATTATCTACAGCCAACCTCTACAATACAATCGCATTTGCTCCAACCCCTCAGATAGAGACAAACACCTACAAGATCTCTATCAAGCATTCTTACAACTACAATACCCATCTGCTGAAGTGAAGAAACAGATTGACAGAGCCAGAAGAGTACCCAGAAGTCACTTACTACAGGATAGGCCCAATAAAGAAAGTAACAGAATGCCACTAGCCATCACCTTCAGCTCCCAACCAGCGGTGTATTATCGCCTAGGCCAACAAGGCCTAGGTCTAGAGCGGCAAATTTGCTCATGCCCCCTCCCCAACTCTGTCCCTTCCCCAAATCCCTGGCCCGCATCCTCCCCCAGGCACACCGCGCTTCCCTCCTTCCACTTCCCTCCCAGGCTTGGCACGCAAAAGTGCTGGGAGAGAGGGAGAAGTGAGTAGCGGTGCACTCAGGGGAGGTGGAGCAGAGGTGAGCTGGGGCCTGCGGGCACAGAGAGTAATCTGGGGGGGGCCTGGGAACCGCACCCTGCCCTGGCTAATCTCCGCTCCACCGCTGCCATCCCCCAAGCACGCAACAACTCTCCTTCTCCCCGTTCCCTCCCAGGCTTGCCGCAGGGGAGTGGAGGTGAGCTGGCATGCGGTGGGGAGGGTGTGGCAATTTTTTGAGGGCCTAGAGGCAGCAAATTTGTTAATCCGCCACTGCCCCCAACTAAAACCTCTCCAGCGCATCATCAAGGATCCACAACCTATCCTGAAGGACAATCCATCACTCTCACAGATCTTGGGAGACAGGCCTGTCCTCGCTTACAGACAGCCCTCAAATCTACAGCAACCACACACCACACAACAAAAACACTAACCCAGAAACCTATCTCTGCAACAAAGCCTGTTACCAACTCTGTTCACATATCTATTCGGGGATACCATCATAGGACCTAATCACATCAGCCACGCTATCAGAGGCTCGTTCACCTGCACATCTACCAATGTGATAATATGCCATCATGTGCCAGCAATGCCCCTCTGCCATGTACTTTGGCCAAACCGGACAGTCTCTACGTAAAAGAATAAACGGACACAAACCAGACATCAAGAATTATAGCATTCAAAAACCAGTCGGAGAACAATTCAGTCTCCCTGGCCACTTGATTACAGACCTAAAAGTCATAATATTACAACAAAAAAACTTAAAAAACAGACTCCAACAAGAGACTGTTGAATTGGAATTAATTTGCAAATTGGACACCATTAAATTAGGCTTGAATAAAGGCTGGGAGTGGATGGGCCATTACACAAAGTAAAACTATTTCCCTATGCTTCTTTTTTCCCCCACTACAGTTCCTCACATCTTCTTGTCAATTGCTGGAAGTGGGCCTTTTTCATTACCACTGCAAACAGTTCTTTTTCTCTCCTGCTGATAATAGCTCACTTTAACTGATCGCTCTCCTTATAGGGTGTATGGGAACACCCATTGTTTCATGTTCTCTGTGTATATATATATCTTCCTTCTGTATTTTCTACTGCATGCATCCGATGAAGTGAGCTGTAGCCCACAAAAACTTATGCTCAAATAAATGTGTTAGTCTCTAAGGTGCCACAAGTACGCCTGTTCTTTTTTCACTTTACACAAACCGGCTCGAATACATTTTAAAAGAAACAAGACCATTGTTTCAGATGTGGATGTGCAATGGCAGGCAAATTTGGTGGATATGCACCAGTTCTCCAAATGCAACAGCGGTTTTAAGTACATCTTAACAGCGATAGACATTCTATCCAAATATGCCTGGGCCTTAGACCTAAAATACAAGACGAGTGGTGAGGTATCCAAGGCCTTTCAAGCTATTTTCAGCAAAGGTCGCATGCCTCAAAAATTACAAACCAATCAGGGGAAAGAATTTTTAAACAAACCTTTAAGCAGATTATTAAAGTGGTATGGAGTTCACCAGTTTGTTACTAATAATGAAGTCAAAGCAGGGGTTGTAGAGCGATTTAACAGAACTTTAAAAACTAGGATGTGGAGATATTTTACAGCCCATAACACCTTTTGCTACATTGATGTTTTACCTGACTTTAAAGAGTTACAAGACTTTAAAGAGTTACAACCAGAGTTTCACAGAACTATACGTACCAGACTCACTGATGTTAACCTTTCAAATTCTTTGAAGGTATGGAAAACGGTTTATGGAGATGGTTTAAAATAAAACCGGTTGTTGCCCCCTTGAAAAATTTGAGAACGTGAGACTATCTAAAACCAAAGGAGCTTTTGAAAAAGGCTATGAACAAACATTTACCTTGGGCATGCCTAGCCTTGCTCAAAACATGTTTCAAAAAGCACAGACATGTATCTTGCGATGATTTTCATAGCCATGTTATCCAATAAAGCACCCCAGGTGCGGGGTTTAAAGACAATTGATGTTTGGTGTTTGTTTTTTTTTTTTTTTAAAAAGACCAGTTCAGAAAAAAAGTACACAGATTATTATTTTTTTAATTAAAATAATTGTTCGTAGGTCCCCTAAATAATCACTCACCTTCCCTTTTCACAAATATCACCAAGTCAGTATCGTGGTACAGGCACCACTCTTGCAACCTCTCTAGGTGGTTGAATAGTTCTAAGCGGGCATAAGCGGTGGTGAAACAGGCTATGAAGATGTTGGTATTGCCAGAGACAGAGTACCGGTCTTTTGCCTGCTTCCAAGACACACACGTGGTTTCATCGTTGATAAACTCACAGGATGAACCCTTGTAATTGGGGGAAAACAGGTACTGAAAAGGTGGAGAAATTGGAGCGGGTCCAGAGAAGAGCAACAAGAATGATTAAAGGTCTTGAGAACATGACCTATGAAGGAAGGCTGAAAGAATTGGGTTTGTTTAGTTTGGAAAAGAGAAGACTGAGAGGGCACATGATAGTAGTTTTCAGATATCTAAAAGGGTGTCATAAGGAGAAGGGAGAAAACGTGTTCATCTTAGCCTCTAAGGATAGAAGAAGAAGCAAGGGCTTAAACTGCAGCAAGGGAGGTTTAAATATTTAAGAGTAGGTTAGATAAATGTCTATCCGGGCTGGTCTAGACAGTATTTGGTCCTGCCATGAGGGCAGGGGATTGGACTCAATGACCTCTCGAGGTCCTTCCCAGTCCTAGAATATAGCTATGAATCTATGAATCTATAAAATCTAAAGGTTTATTCATAAAAGGAAAAAGATACAGATGAGAGCTAGAATTGGTTAAATGGAATCAATTACATACAGTAATGGCAAAGTTCTTGGTTCAGGCTTGTAGCAGTGATAGAATAAACTGCAGGTTTAAATTAAGTCTCTGGAGTACATCCCCAGCTGGGATGGGTCATTAGTTCTTTGTTCAGAGCTTCAGTTTGTAGCAAAGTCCCTCCAGAGGTAAAAAGCAGGATTGAAGACAAGATGAAGATGAGGCATCAGCCTCTTATAGTCTTTCCCCGGTGTAAGAACACCTCTTTGTCCTTACTGTGAAGAATTACAAGTAAAATGGAGTCTGGAGTCACATGGGCAAGTTCCTGCATCCTTTGCTGACTTACAAGGCTCATCTGCCTTCTCTCAATGGGTCAGTTGTGTAACTGATGGTCTTTCATGGGCCATCAAGCAGGCTAGGCAGAGCTAACACAAACTCGTCTGGGATGTCACCCAGAAGCACAGCATAAGTTTGAGATACTGACAGGATAGAGCCAATATTCATAACTTCAACTGCAAAATGACACATTCATACAGACAGCATAATCATAATCAGTAACCCATAACCTGGTCTTAGACCCCTTATATGACCCCCTTACATAAGATTTGGTGCCACTACAGGACCTTGATTGCAACCATGTTCTATACGGTCCCAGTTCAAGTCAATAATGTGACACGGGCATCTTCCGGTTTGGTCATTTTCTTTAAAACACGGTCAGGGTCTGCACTAAATTGCACAGCATTTATCAAGGTCACCTCTTACGCTAAATGTTCTTGGGCTAGGCACAGACATTGCATAGTATAACCTATGGCAAGAATAGGGTTTAATAAGCTTTCCAAACACAGCTCAGCACACAGGCCCAGGAGCTAGCAGTTTATATCTACGTAAGTCCAAGTCACACAGTCATGGTGCTGTTGGGCTGGCGCATCTATGACACAGCCCTCGCAATGTTCAAAAAGCTTTTCCCTAAGGCAGTGATTAAGGACAGCATAAACAGCAACACATACAATAATCCACATGACTTTTTTATGCTCACGACATGGCACTGGCTCAGTTAGTTCCATGCCAAGTCTCCTAAACTCCTCATAGCCGTCATCCTCGGAGTCCTCTTCAACAATTTGTATCGGCATTGAGCAAAAACAAGGAGAACCTGGTTCATCTTTGCTGCTTGATGCAACGCTGTCCAGGGCCTATGAGTCCTCTAGAAAGGCATTGTCAAGCTGTCGAGAGATTTTCAGAAAACAAACAGTGTAAATTCCCACTCTCTTGGTAGTCCATTGATCCGATGATGACAAACCTGTGCAGATCATCTATGGTTGGTCTCATGGTGTGCCCTCTGATGACTGTACAAGCCAATTCTAGAGGTGCACATTTTGCTGCAGATGGTGCATGGGAAGTTCGCGGTCGGTGGATTGTGCGCTGCTGATGCTCTGTGACGTCGTTCGCGTGCCTTTTGTAGACGCCGGCAGCGGTCTTCCTCAAAGGCGATGCAGGTATTTCTAACTGTTGCACGCCACTGTGTTCTGTCGCTGGTGGCGTCCTCAAGGTCCCTAGGTTTGATATTGCTGTACTGCAGATTGGCTTTGATGGTGTCCTTGTAACGTTTCTGTGAACAACCTAGATGCCAGATGCCTTGGGAGACCTCACCATACAGAAGCTCGTGGGGGATTCTGTTGGCATCCATGCGGCTGACATGACTGGTCCAATGTACCTGTGACTTCATGATCATCAATTCGATGCTTATCATCTGGGCTCTCTCGAGGACCTCAAGATTGGGCACTTTGTCTTGCCAGCGGATCTTCATAATGTTGGGGAGGCAGCACATGTGGAATGTTTCAAGCATCAATGAAAGATGGTGAGAACACTTTAGCAACCTTCTCAATAGCCAATCAACCGTGAATAATAATGTCCTCAATGAATTTCCACAACAACCTGCTCTGACAGATCTTGATTTTCCACCCACTATCGAAGAGATTAAGAAAGCTGTTAGCCAGATGAGTTCAGGAAAAGCTCCTGGAAAAGATGGGATACCAGCAGAGATATGCAAAGCAGCAGGTCCAGCAGCACTAGCAGCGTTCCACAGTGTAATCATCAGCATCTGGGAGGATAAAAACATACTACAAGACCTCCACGATGCTACTATTGTCCCTCTTTTCAAGAACAAAGGCAGCAAAGCAGAATGTGGAAACTATAGAGGCATATCCCTCCTCTCCGTTGGTGGGAAGATCATCACCCACATCATCTTGAACCGCCTAATAGCCAGTATTTCGGAGGCAAATCTAACTGAAAGTCAATGTGGTTTCCGACCTACTGGAGCACAGTTGACATGGTGTTTGCTGTCAGACAAATACAAGAGAAGTGCATTGAACAGAACATGCACCTGTATGCTGTCTTCATAGATCTGACAAAGGCATTTGATACCGTCAACAGGGAAGCCCTTTGGACCATTCTAACACGACTTGGCTGCCCAAGAAAATTTGTCCAGATTATACGCCTTTTTCATGATAGCATGACAGGCGAAGTATTGTTTGATGGAGCCACATCAGCCCCCTTGAACATCACCAACGGCGTGAAACAAGGATGTGTTCTCGCTCCTGTCCTATATAACCTGTTCTTTGCATGCATCCTTAACCATGCAATGAAAGAACTGGACCGAGGTATATTCTTGAAATACCAGCACGATGGTTCACTTTTTGACCTCCGTCGCCTAAATGCAAAGACTAAGACAGCGTAGAAACTCCTTCTTGAGGCACTCTTTGCCAATGACTGTGCCTTCATGGTTCACACTGAAAATGATCTTCAGCACATTGTCAACAAGTTTGCTGAGGCCTTGAAACTTTTTGGACTAACTATCAGCCTCAGAAAGACAGAAGTTCTTCATCAACCTGCACCTGGATCAAATGCTTCTGTCCTGAGTATCTCCATTGAAGGGACTCAGCTTAAAGAAGTGGAGAACTTTAAATATCTGGGTAGTGTCATATCCAGTGATCACTGGATAATGAGATCAACGCACGAATATCCAAAGCATGCCAGGCACTTGGCTGTCTGCGTGTCAAAGTTTTAAACCACCATAACATCCAGATGTCAACAAAACTGCTTGTGTACAGAGCTGTTGTTCTCTCATCTTTTTTGTACAGGTGCAAAACATGGACACTATATAGGCATCACATCAAGCAGCTTGAAGCATTCCACATGCGCTGCCTCTGCAATATCATGAAGTTCCCACTGCTTGTTTTTAAATATACACAACCCATCCCACCCCCCGGTTCCTAACCCCATTACACCCCATCATCAGCCATCACTTCTTAATCATTTATTTACCTGAGCAATGTCTTTTCTGTTCACCTTGTCCTCCGATGACTCCCACAAGCTGCGCTGGCCTTCCACCTCTAGGGGGGCGGACAATGAGAGGCCATCACACTCATCTGTGTGCCTCACAAGAGTTTGTGTTTCGGGTTCCGGCGTATCCATCAACGGCTGAGTCAAAGAGCCCTCGTGGGAACTGTCACTCATGTAGCGCTTTCTCCACACAAGTCTGAAGGCCTTTGGGGCTAAAACAAAGTCCAAAGTGCTCACAGGGGTTGTGAAGGAGTCCATGTTTCCACGATTTCTAAAGCACTCGTCTTTGGTAAAAGATGGCCTCTTCTGCCCTGGTGCTGGGACTTATGGGGTGATAGTGTTGCGATCTGATTGTCAGAGGGCACTGGGAGGAGTTCTGAGAGGGGTCACATGACACTCATCTGGGCGGGTCACTCCACCCCGGAACACCACAGATTGGTCAAATCTGCTCTCGGGGTGGTCCTATGCAGCCGAAAACCATCGCGATTGGTAGAGTGCAGTGGGAGGAGTTCTTATAGGGGTCACACAAGCCACATCCAGATGGCTCACCCCACCCTGGAACACCCCTGATTGGTCAGATCACCTCTCGGGACAGACCTATGGGGGTGAAACCCCTCCTGATTGGTGGAGGGCAGTGGGAGGAGTTCTTAGAGGGGTCACATGGTATACTTTGCTTCTGGTCATGTGTCTGCCTTGACCTCGGAAGTAATACCCCCATGGGTGGGATTTCTGATGATAGATGGGTGGGGTTTAAGGGGTCAAGGGGAGTGGTTTAGGGGTCAAGGAACTGGTTTGGGTTTGATTGACAGTAGGGCCCCAATAGTACTACTGGACACCCTTAGAGGCCCTTGCCTTCCAAAAGGGTAGTTTTGTAAATTTAGTATCCGCTCTTCTTGAAGGAAGGATTGATTCTTGAACCGCATGAAGTAAAGTAACAAATCCAGTGAACTAGCCACACCGTCAATCTCATGCAAGTCCCCAGGTCCACCTTTATCTTGGAATCTGGGTTAAAATGTTATACCCCAAGGAGAATCACTTATACATCAGTCTCTGTGTCCCAGGACAACAAGCCATTCTTCTCAGCCACTTTAGTCCATGCTTACCAGACCCACTAGATGATAGGGAGATGTTGGAATTTGTGGGCCCCTTCTATTAGGGGGCGTGCTGGCAGGGTGGAATTCAGTAGTGTGGAAACCGGACACCCTTGGATGCCCTTGCCTTCCAAAAGGGTGGCTTTGTAAATTTAGTGTCAGGTGTTCCTGAACGAGAGTCCTTGGACATTCGGGACTTCATTTTGTTTTGAAGCTTGCTGAAGATTTGCTTGAGGCACATTAACATCTGTTTGAGAACTGGAACTTTGCTCCTTGAAGGGGATTATGTCCTAGCTCTGGAGGCCTTTGGTGACTTTGGGGTAGAACTGTCAGGACTCCCAGTTGCTTTCTCCCCAGCTTGCGAAAGCCCTGTTGTACTTGTAGCAATGGACACCATCTTTGGTTTCTTGGTGGGAGCCTTTTTCCCCATTCCATCCTGTGTCATGCTCTTGTCTGCTGGAAGGAGCCACACCACTGGCATCTTGTTGTGGTTGGATGACGCTGAGGAGTCTCGTGGAGTCCATCGCTGTGGAATTCCATGGGATCCTCTGGGCAAGTCAGCACCTGCAGAGCCAGCTGGTCTCTTCTGTCGAAGCTTACCACACTCCTTGAAGATTTTGATTGGCGGCTGGTCCCTGGAGAGCTTTGAATTCACAGTTCCATCAAACCCATGTGAATCCATGATGTCTCGAACACCATGCAGCTCAGCAGATGTCTCCTTCTGAGTTTTCTTACCCTTCATCTTTCCTGGATGTGCCTTGCAGCAGACTGAGACCTGGTCCACCAAGGGGCAGGAGCTGCTCAACATTTCCATCAGGTGATTGATCTGCAGGTTGTGTGCAGCCTGCCTAGCAATGAGAGAGTCAAGGGTGGATCTTGTTAGCTGCTCAGAGCCTGGTGCCGCTGGGGCAACCTGGTGGCATTGGCTCCTGGGAAGATCTGCCCTGCCCTCACCTGCCTGTGCTCCTGGCCCCAGGCAGGAGCCTTCTCCCAAGATAATCTTCCTCTCCATGTGCAGCTCCAGCTTCTCTTCAGTTCCTTTGGTGCCACTCAAACTGGCAAGGGGCTTTCTCAACTCGCTCCTATAAAGGTGGAGTGTCGCTGTGAGTGTCTTCTCTGTTATTGCAGTTCCTGGAGGTGGCGATGTCAGATCCACCCCTGCTGGCAGAGTGTTGCGATCCGGGTTAATCTGGTTTCCTGCCACGCCATCATTCCTGCCCGCCTTCATGGTGGTATCTTCCACTGGCGTTGGAGGACGTGTTGAAGAAGAGGAGCTTGTGCTTTGCCTCCCTGTCTGCAGGAAATTGGTCTCCATCTCACTGAACTCCACACTGGCTCCCCTGGCTTGGATGGTGTGAGGCAGCTTTGCCGAGGGCTCTGGGTCCAGGGTGAGCAGCTCCCTCTGCATGACGAGATGCTGACGCCTTATGTGGAGTTTGATGAGGTGGGCAAGCTGTTGTCCCATCGTTGGGAAGGTCGCTGTCCTGTGCTTGCTGGCTCCCTAGGGGGGGCAGAGTGGCCCAGGCAGGGCAGTCTCTTTCAGGAGGGAGCATCTCTGTGCGACTCTTGCACCATTTTAGGAAAGGCCTTCATTTGGATCTCTCAGCATTTCTGAGCCATGTGATCCTGCAGCTTGACCACCGCCATGGGCACAAGTCTGGCCAGGATGGCATCAGGAGATGCCATGATCCTGTGGGCCTGTTGGGGCAGGGATCCCGAGGGGCAGACACATGGCTCCTGGATCTCCTGTGCACACTGAAGGCTGGTGTTGCATCTCAGGTGCTTTGGGACCTTTCCTGGAAATCTACATTTGTGCGGATCTGTGTCTAGTTCCAATTGCTGCTTGGTGTCCCACTCACTCAGCAATGGCTCCCCCGGGATGGGGGTTTGTGGAGCCCTCAGTTGGCTCTGCAGATGCTTCTGTTAGATGTTGAAATCTGAGCCCTGGGCCGATGTCTGGTCCAGACCTATGGTCTGCTCTCGCCGGTCTCGGCTGCTGTGGGCAGGAGGCCTGGGAAGAGGCTGGGCTTGGATGGGATGAGTGGATCCTTCCCAGCTTGCAACAGGCATAATCTCCCTTGTGTGGCAGAGGGGCTCTGCCCAAGTCACGGAGGCTTTTCTCAGGGAAAAGGAGCTGGGACTCCAGAGGAAAGATGTGGTGGATTCCATAGAGGAATAGGAGAACTGGCTCATCACAGATGTCGACACACTCGGCCTGTGGGAGAAAGCAGACAGAGACAGATGGGACATGGCCCTGCTGAGCAAAGGAAGGGCTTGGGCACAGCCTTCCAACTGTAGTGCAATGGGGCAGTGCCTAGGCATGCATTGCACACCACACTCTGACACAAGGATATCAACTGGTTAACGAAGGACTGAGAGGGAGAGCTGGCAGCCATTTTATCTATAATGATAACCGCTTCGTCACATGCACGTGTGCAGCACCTAGCACAATGGGGCCTGAGTATGATTGGGGACCTAGTGCTATTTTAATAGAAAGATTAGCTAACAACAATTGCTTTGGGTGAGGAAGATGTGAGCCTGTGTGTGTAACCCTTGCCAGAGGATGTTGTGAAGGCCAAGACTATAGATTATAAAAGGAACTAGATAAATTCATCAATGGCTATTAGCTAGGATGGGCAGGGATGGTGTCCCTAGTCTCTGTTTGTCTGAAGCTGGGAATGGGTGACAGGGGACGGATCATTTGATGATTCCTTCTTCTGGTCATTCCCTCTGCTGCACTGGCATTGGCCAGTTCTGGAAGACAGGATACTGGGCTAGATGAACCTTTGGTCTGACTCAGTCTGGCTGTTCTTATGTTCTTACAGTCTAACCCACTGGAAAACTGTCCTCTTCTAATGGCTGATACACTAGAGGCTAACAACCTACTATTGCTCCCTGTTAATGGAGTTTCTCCAATGGTGGAGGTCTGTGCTATGGTCCTGAAAGTCCTGGGTTTCAGCCCAGCTGATGACTCATGTTTGGGGTGTATCACAGGGTGCCCTGCTCACTGCTTGTCTGGTGCCTACTCTGGGGATTAGCTCTTGAGGTCAATGCCCCTTCCAATTGTCGTATGTGGTCACATCATCTCTCTCTCTTTCTGGGAACTGCAGTGTCCTCTTCTTGACTCTGCCCCCTGGCTAGGCCACTCAGTGTTTCCCCCTCTTCCAGGGTATAGTCCTTCAATTGCCTGTCACTCCCACAGTGACCCAGACAGTCTTCCTGTTCACTGCCCCGCCAGTCTATGCCATGCCCTCAGTGGCTGGTAGGGAAACCCGGGACCACACTTCACACCGGGCTCCAGGCCAGGGACCCTCAATCCAGCAGTTCTGGGCTTTCCTTTCCCAGCCTGGACTGCTTCCTGGTTCCCCTCTTTGCTCTGGGTGTACAAGCTTTCCCAGCGGCAGCCCCTGTCTTTTGCCAGCTTCCTGGCTTTATAGGCTCTGCCTATTCCTGCCCAGCTGAGCCTGCTTGGAATCAATTCCCTGCTCCCTGGCTCTTCCTACAGGTGCACCCTGTGGAGTTAATGGGCCTGTGTCATAGTAGCTTTCCCCAATCTGAACCTTAGAGTCCAAAAGTTGGGGTACCAGCATGAATTCCCCTAAGCTTAATTTCCTTCTTAGATCTGATACACTGCCACCACCCAAAAATATATAGTGTTTTGGGGCACTCTGGTCCCCCCAAAAACCTTCCCTGGGGACCCCCAGACCCAAATTCCTTGAGTCTTACAACACAGGGGAATAAACCATTTCCCTCCCCTTCTCCTTTCTTCCTCTCAGATCTTTCCCGCCCTGGGTACACTAGGAGATCACCGTGATTCAAACTCCTTTAATCACAACACAGAGAAATCAGGGTGGTTCCCCCACTTCTCTCCCCCTCCCTTCTCCTTCCCTGTTAAGTACAGACTCAGTTCCCTTGAGCCTTAACAAGGGGAAAAAATCAAACAGGTCTTAAAAAGCAAAACTTTTAATAAAAAGAAAGAAAAAAAAGTAAAAGTTATCTCTGCAATTTAGATGGTAAAAGTGACAAGGTCTGTCAGCTTATAGAAACTGGAAAAAAAGCCTCCTCCAATAGAAATACAATTTAAAATACTTTCAGCCAAATACACAGTAGAACTCTACCAGCCAGATACACATTTGCAAATAAAGAAAACCAATTAAATAAACTATACCGCCTTTCTACTTGCACTTACTACTTGAATAGAAAATTAGAGCCTGTAGTACGTCCGGTCCCTCTCAGATCCCAGAGAGAACAAAGCCAAACCCCCCAAATACAAACAAAGGCTTCCTTCCACCGAGATTTGAAAGTATCTTGTTTCCTGATTGGTCCTCTGGTCAGGTGTCCGGTTCACTGTTTGTTAACCCTTTACAGGTAAAAGAGACATTAACCCTTAACTATCTGTTTATGACAGCCTGCCTGGCCACCTTAGCCCATTCCAGTCCTAGCTTGGGAGGACACTCCCTCACAGTGTGTCATTTGATTGCTTTTTCTTTCAAACACAGCACGGGCAGGTTCTAGACAGTCGCCTGCTGGCAGATATTGCCGTACAGAAGGATTTGATCCTACTCACAACCCCAATTTGTAGTCTCTGCATTTAATTTCTGATAATCCCTCACCTCACTTTCACTGGTATCTCACCTGTTATTTTAGGATCCTGGAGTGTCTGGTTTTCCCTGCTCCCTCCTCTCTACATTCACTATCCCCTCCCACCCAGCCCCTAGTCTGGTGCTCCCTGTTCAGTTGCCTTATGGTATCAGAACTTCATCCAGGTGTCTGGCCATGTACTGTAGCCTCCTCTCAAGGAGCCTGAGGATCTGAGCCAAGGGCAGCTTCTCCAGGGGCACAGGGCAGCTGTGGAACAGAGAGAGCAGATAACTGAGTGCAGGCCTTGCCCTCAGGCCCTCTTTTACCCAGAGGTGTGGCACCGAAAGGCTCCCTGTCCCATTCTCCACTGAGGCAGCCTCCTCCCCTGCAATACCCGGGCCTTGGATGTTCTGGTTTTGGGTTCGCTGAATTGTTTGGTGATCCCTGTCTAGTGCTGAGGAGGTGAGATTGTATCCTGCTGCCAGCATGTGTGTCATGTCCCTTCCACAGAAGCTAATCAACATATAGGATAACAGCCTACTATAACTACCAACTAATGCAGCTACCTCTTTAGATCTAAGGGATGCTTTATGCTGCAGAGCTGAAGGTCCAGGGTTCAAATCCTCTTGGGAACCGATGCTGGGGGACTGGAGGAGGGGCCATTACCCAAGTGCTGCTGGATCCCTACTCACTGTACCAGAAAGACCAGCCTTCCTCCTGACCTCTCCACTTCACCTCCCCAGGGTGCACGGGGCTGCTCCCTGAAAACATTTTCTCCACCCCTTGGGAGGGGAAGATGGTCCAGTCCAGTCGACACAATCTCCCCCTCCCCCAGCCCCACTGCCCCAGGTTAAATGAGCCGTATGATGCTCAAGGAAGGGAATGACCCACTGTACAAGGCGTGGGGGTGGATTAGAGATGGCAACTTCTGTAGGGTGGGAATGAATTGCATTAGTCTAAAGGAGAAGAGTTGCTTGTGTGGTACATAGGTTGGAGCAGGGGAGGGATTACTCGGGCTACTGCCTCTGGGTGGGGATGAATTGCATGATGCTAAAGGAGGGGACTGACCCACTGAAGATTTATGGAGGAGGGCATTGCTTACCATGTCTCTAGGGATGCACAAGCCTCCTCCAACTCTTCCTCACAGCGTCCAAAAGCTGTCAGAAGTGAGACATAAAGGAGATACTGAGCTGCTTGGGAGCCCCAGCCAGTGCCTCTGCATGACTCTGGGCATGACTGTGCCTTTGCAGGAAGAGGGGAGGCAGGTGGGGGAATAGACCCTATTTCTCTGCTTTGCATGGGGCCTGAGTCTGCCACCGCAGCTGTGGGGTCAGGGGCTGCTTACCTTTTGGTTTCTTCTTTTTCTTTCTGTGCTTCCTCTTCCTCAGAGAAGCCTGCCACACACAGAGAAAGCAGCAGAGTTAGAAGAGAACTCCTCAATAAACCTGGGAGAACAATGAGCCAGAGGTAATTGCCATGTGGGGCCAGAGGGAAGTTTTTCCTTCTGGGAGAGTATTGCACTCTGAGGCATCATGGGTAGGCATTGTGCTTTCCTATGATGCAGCCAATATAGGGCACAAAGCACAACCCATAACAGTGGTCACAGGAACAATCCAGAGGTTGGAGAAACAGGGATTGCTGGTACAAGGAGCCTGCAGAGTTTATAAGCATTGAAGGAGGGAGTCTGCAAAGTTCTCTCTCCTGCAGAGATGATATAACTCTGCAGGTTTTAGGATTGCAGGCTATGCAACTAACCCCAGATACCATGCATGGAATTCAGACCTTGGGGGAGAAATCCGACATCTGGACAACAGTGTTTCCTATATACGTATTTAGGGAATGCATGATATCAGGGTTTGATCTGCATGCATTTGGGATGGCCATGCTACTCCTGAGTGGTGAAGCCATGAATGGCTTATGCAAATCCTCCCAAACAAGTGCTGCTATAACCCCTATATCAACCTTAAATGGCAGCTGTTTTACACCAAAAAACAACAACAGTTTGGCATGAGTTCAGTCCACTTGCCTGGGAGCTGCAAAGTTTCTTGAAGGTAAACGGCACTGCTTGCAGCTTAAATATCCAGGTATTCCTTTCACAGGCTAGATCTTTCTCGCCTGGGCTCAGCCCCTGCCCTTCTCCCTCACAGTTTAGTTCCTTTATTTCTCCAGATGTTTTCAGCAATCTTCCTTTTTGGACAGGGAGGTGGTGGAGAAGAATCTGAATTAACTCACTTCCAAGCCTTAAATAGGATTTGGCTATGACAGGAATCCTTTGTCTCCCAGTTTGACTCCCTCACACTCCCTCCTAGTGGAAAATACCACCAGTCCAAAATGATGTCCATCTGAGGGAACTGAGATTGTTTAGTCTGCAGAAGAAAAGAATGAGAGAGAATTTGATAGCTGCTTTCAACTACCTGAAAGAGGGTTCCAAAGAGGATGGATCTAGACTGTTCTGGGTGGTAGCAGATGAGAGAACAAGGAGTAATGGTCTCAAGTTGCAGTGGGGGAGGTTTAGGTTGGATATTTGGAAAAACTTTTTCACTAGGAGGGTGGTGAAGCTCTGGAATGGGTTACCTAGGGAGGTGGTGGAATCTCCTTCCTTAGAGGTTTTTAAGGGCAGGCTTGACAAAGCCCTGGCTGGGATGATTTAGTTGGGAATTAGTCCTGCTTTGAGCAGGGGCTTGGACTAGATACCTCCTGAAATCCCTTCCAACCCTGATATTCTATTCATTCTATCATTCTATCAGGTGACATGATCACATGACCCTGCAATGTCAAAGCAGCATCCAAGAAACTTCTCAGGAAGGAGGAAGATTAGTATCTTCTAAGTCCTATTGTCTTTCCTAATTGCCCATTCAGGCTGATTGCCTACTGTTTGGGGGCATTCCCCTGGTGCAAGAACTTTTGTAATTGATACAGAGACCATATTCCTAACTTCAGATACAGAAATGATACATCCATACAAATAGGATAATCCCATTCAGTAAATCATAACCTTTCCAATTATATCTCACATGACCCATCTTGCATAAAACATACCGTAGTTATGCCATATTCATAGAACAATATTTCTACAAAGAATATGGGGCGTAATGTCACAGGGGTGAAGAAGCATGTGGACAAGGGCGATCTAGTGGATAAGTGTACCTGAACTTTCAGAAAGCCTTTAACAAGATCCCTCATCAAAGGTTCTTAAGAAAAGTAAGTTGTCATGGGATAAGAGAGAAGGTCTTCACATGGACCAGTAACTGGTTTAAAGATAGGAAACAAAAGGTAGGAATAAATGGTGAGTTTATGAAGAGAGATAAATAGCAAGGTCCCCCAAGGATCTGTACTGAGACCAGAGTTGTCCAACATATTCATAAATGATCTAGAAAAGGGGGGAAACAATGAAGTGGCCAGATTTGCAGATGTTACAAAACTAAAGATCGTTAAATCCAAAGCTGAATATGCCCTCCTTATTCCCAGATGTATAACTCTGTGTTGTGTTGGGCTGTGTGAAAATGCATTTTGTTTGAATGGGCCCCATTTGCCAAACAAACTCTCCAGAACTCTCTGTATGACTGCCCTGTCCTCATCATTATTTACCATTCTGCCAATCTTCATGTCATCAGGACATTTTTATCAGCAGCAATTTTGTATTTACTTCCAAGTCATTGAAAAAATATTGAATAGCATCAGACCTAGTCCTGATCCCTGCAGAGCCCCATTAGAAACACCCACATTCGATGAGCCCTTTGACAATTACTTTTTGAGATCTGTCAGTTGGACATTAACCTGTTCTCAATCCATTTAAGCTGTGCTCCATTGATATTGTATAGTGCTAATTTTTAATCCAAAAGTCCTGCGGTACTTGTATGCATAAACAGGGGAATCTCAAGATGGAAGAAAGAGGTTATTTTACCTCTGTATTTGGCACTGGTGCAACCACTGCTGGAATCCTGTGTCCAGTTCTGGCGTCTAACATTCAGGAAGGATGTTGATCAATTGCAGAGGGTTCAGAGAAGAGCAATAAGAATGATTAAAGGATAGAAAACATGCCTTGTAGTGATAGACTTTAGGAGCTCAGTCAACGTCACTTAAAGAGGTTAAGGGTGGTTTGAGGAAAAGGCTATAAATACCTACATGGGGAACAAATAATTACAAAAGGGCTCTTCAATCTAGCAGAGAAAGATCTAACATGGTCCAATGGCTGGAAGTTGAAACTAGACAAATTCAGACTGGAAATAAGGCATCCATTTTTAACAGTGAGAGGAATTAACCATTGGACAATTGACCAAGGTCATGGTGGACTGATTCTCCATCACTGGCAATTTTTAAAATTAAGATTGGACATGTTAACAAAAGATATTCACTAGGCATGATTGTGGAGAAGTTATTTGGCCTGTGCTAGACAGGAGGGTCAGACAGAAGATCCCAATGGGCCCATCTTGCCTTGGAATCTATGAAAAACAACACCTTACAAAAGTCTAAGTTCGTCACATCTATGTTTGACATGGCCCATTTTCCATAAAACATTGTTAACCTGCTTTAAATATATTCCCGGCCTTTAATTCTTTATCGATTGAATCCCATATCAGTTTGTCCATTATTTCAGGCTCACTGGCCTATAAGAAGCCGGGCCTACCTCCCGTAGCTTTTTGAATATTGACAAAACATTAGCACACTTCCAGCCTTCTGGAATTCCCTCAGGAATCCTAAATTTGTTAAAAAATTAATGTCAGTGGGCCAATAAGCTCCTGAGCCAACTCTTTGAGGACTCTTGGGTGGAGATGATCCGAGCCTGCTGATTTAAAAATACTTATGTTTGGTTCCTGCATTCAGCTGGCAGCAATCCAGCCTTTCCATGTCTCTAGGAGTCTCACTTACCTCAGATCTGGTGAGCCTTATCACAGCATAATAGAAAGAGCAGTGTGAATTTCAGGATCGTTAGGCAGAAGGCAGAGTTGAGATAGAGGAGGAGTGAACTCATTTCCCTGGGCTCAGGCACTAAGAAAAACAGACACTCTCAATCCAGCAACAAGTACCCAGGCTACACCTGAGGGCAGGTTGCTGCTCTGGCATCAGGCAGGTGCTGATGTTGTCTCTAGGTCACAATGGGGCTGCCCTCCTGCAATCTCCCTCTAGCCTGTGAGGTGTCAATGCTGTACTTAGATCAGGAGATAGGATGGGGCAACCGCCCAAGGGGGCTGAGCTGCTGAGCTCAGAATAAGGCAGGAGAGAGAGCATCAGGTTTCCCAGGAAAACCTTGGGTCTTTTCTGAGCTCTATGACTCTCAAGCCTATAGGCAAGGGACATTTTTTCCCTACTTGTGGGAACTCATAAAACTCCTGTGACAGAGGCAGAATCTCCCAACCTGAAGTGAGAAGCAGTCCTGAAGTGATTATCTAGTGCTACGAGTGCAGAAAAATGTTCACGGTATCGCCAGCCCAAGCATTCCAAAACCTTGAGCTGGGCCCCACCAAAATCATGAGATTGTCTTCATAATAATGAGATCTTCAAAAAACATTAATCTGGGGAACTCTTCATTTGCCTTCTGGTGTCTGAGCCGCTAGGGTGTACTCAATTCACATTCTCCAGCTTCTCTTTGAAGCCATGAGGGCTTAAAATTGGCTAACAAATAAAATAAAATAAAATAAAATAAAGAGCAGAGATTCTCAAATAAATCACTTGACTCCAGCAGTGGGTGCTTTACGAAAATCACCCTATATCATAAGATAATAAAGAGCCCTACCTCTTATCTAACATGTTCAATCAGTAGATCTCAAAGCACATTACAAAGGAGGTCTGTAGCATTAGCCCCCTTTTCGAGATGGGAAACTGAGGCACCGAGACAAGCAGTGACTTGCCCAAGGTCACCCAGCAAGACAGTAGCAGAGTCAAGACTAGCACTTAAGTCTTCTGAGTTCCATCTGGTGCTCTATCCACTAGGCCACAGTGCATTTGAAGTAAGAGGTCATAGTCAATACATTCCTGTAGTGGATATTTTGGGCTCTTCCAATGCCATTGTTATTGAAGTTACACATTCTGACCTGCGGCCTGTGTTGGCACAGGGGCATCCTTGTTAAAACGAGTTTCTCACCGCAAGTTGTGTCTGAGTTCTTGTTAGGCCTGAACACAAGTTCACTGGACCATGTCTCTGATGCCCCCATGGGAAAGTTTAAAAGCCATTGAAGCCTTGCAGTGCACTGACATACTGGGATTTTCAGAAAGCCTTTGACAAGGTCCTTCAGCAAAGGCTCTTAAGCAAAGTAAGCTGTCATGGGATAAGAGGAAGGGTCCTCTCATGGATCAGTAACTGGCTGAACCATAGGAAACAAAGGGTAGGAATACTGCATGCAGATATGGTCTCCCCATCTCAAAAAAGATATCTTGGAATTGGAAAAGGTTCAGAAAAGGGCAACAAAAACGATTAGGGGTATGGAACAGCTTGCATAGGAGGAGAGATTAATAAGACTGGGACTTTTCATCTTAGAAAAGACAAGTACAGGGGATATGATAGAGGTCTATAAAATCATGATTGGTGTGGAAGAAGTAAATAAGGAAGTGTTATTTACTCCTTCTCATAACAGAAGAACTAGGGGTCACCACATGAAATGAATAGGCAGCAGGTCGAAAAGAAACAAAAAGAAGTATTTCTTCACACGCTGCACAGTCAACCCAGGGAACTCTTTGACAGAGGATGTTGGGAAGGCCGAGACTATAAGAGGGTTCAAAAAAGAACTAGATAATTTCATGAAAGACAGGTCCATCAATGGCTATTAGCCAAGATGGGCAGGGATGCCATACTATGCTCTGTGTGTCCCTACGTTCTGTTTGCCAGAAACTGGGAATGGACGACAGGGAATGGATCACTTGATGATTCCCTGTTCTGTTCATTCCCTCTGAAACACCTGGCATTGGCCACTGTCGGAAGACCGGATACTGGGCTAGATGGACCTTAGGTCTAACCCAGTGTGGCCTTTCTTATGTTGCAGCTGTTCAGCCTCCTTGATACCTGTGATGTCATAATCCTGCTCAGTTTTCCAGTATTCCTTGGAGTCTGGATGGAAAGACAGGGTAGATGTCACCTAGTGAGCTGGGCCTCTAAGAACAACCTGTGTTCAGGCAGAGAGGGGCTCCTGGGAGAGCAGAGTCAGTGCTCCGTTAAAGAGCCGGAGACAAGGGCCTGGCGTGAGTGTAACCCATCAAACTTTGATTACACCCGTACCCGTAATAATTCCATTGTATTGCAGGGATAGTGAGCAGGTTCAGTCTGTTCTGACAGCGGAACTCCCACCTGTGGAGAACAACACAAATATGCAAATTGGGACAGGTGCAGATGTCAATACCCAGAGTTGCTCTGATTTGGAGGAAAGACACCACAGTGTAGTAAAGCTGCTCTGACTAAACAAAAAAATTCTTCCATTGGTAAGATGACAATCTGTAGGTTGACTAAGACGCCTCATAAATTGAAACATGATCTTATCATTACAGCAATACAGCACATACTGGTCAAAGAAAAATAACAGTATCTAACATACAGATTTCTTCAGTACTGAAAGGTTCACGGGCCACTAAACCTATGCATTGAAAGCATGCGCTGCTTTTTTGGCATTTATGTCCTCACACCCTCCAGAGCTGATCAAGCAGCAAGCACCCTGTTCTTTGAATAGGCTGGGACCCTTCTCCTGGCAGTTATCTGCTTGCTGCAAGTAGCCAAAGCAGGCCTGCGAACATCAGCCCTCAGGGCAGAGATCTTCAGCGCCCTTCAGATATGGCTGTCTCTCTCTGGGGCTGGCTGAACTGGTGGAACAGGTTGGCACTCTCTTTTTTTTAAATTTGGGAGTGGAATTGGCCCTCCACCCTTGGAGATGCCCTACTGAGCGTGAGTGACCCAAAGCAGCTCTCTAGTCACACCCTACATGCGATGGTAATAATCTTTGTACAAAATATGCCTTGTGAGGTACCATTTGAAAACTAACAACTCTCTGGTCAATAAGATCATGATGCAACATTATATAGAGAGTTATCAGTTCCCCCTGCACAACATTACTTGGGAAAACCCGACAGCCCCTCCTAGGCAAACGCTGTTAAAGAGGTCTGTGCTAAACAAAGGAATGGGAGTTTATATAAGCAGCAAACAGGGTCATCAAGACAGCAGGGGAAGGAGATGGTGGTGAACAGAGCAATTTACATTTCAGCAAACACAAGTGGGGGAGGGGGACGGAGAAGAGCATGAGTAATGTTGACAGGCCCTGGTTGTTGGCAGGCAGGATCTAACCTGGGACTTCTGGAGTTTAGTGCATGATCCTCTACTGCAGGAGCTAAGAGCCAACTGGCTGCTAGCTAGGGCTGTAGAGCAGACTCATTTAACTGTCTCTAAATGGTCTCGGTGCCACTAGATGGGACAGAACACCACACCCAGGAGGTGTGTGGGTTACATACTTCCCCTCGCTGAGGAAGCACATCCTGAGCTCAGAGACTTCCCGGCTGAAATCCCAGATGAGCCCCCACTTGTAACATTGGCAGACCCCAGTTGGTGGCGAGCGGGATTGAACCTAGGGCCTCTGGAGCTTACTGCATGAGTCTCTACCACATGAGCTAAAAGGCTGCAGCACAGATTCATTTTATCACTCTCTCATTAAGTGGTCTTGGTGCCACTAGATGGGACAGGACACCACACCCAGGAGGTGTGTGGGTTACACACGGAGCCTTCACCACCAGACTTCAAGTCGCCTTCCTCACAGTTTGGATAAACTTTGCTTTGAGGGGATCCTTTACAACAGTGGGTCTCAACCTTTTCAGTCTACTGTGCCTCTTTCAAGAGTCTGATTTGTCTTGTGTACCCCCAAGTTTCACCTCACTTAGAAACTACTTGTTTACAAAATCAGATACAAAATACAGATGTGTCACAGCACACTCTTACTGATAAATTGCTGACTTTCTCCTTTTGTCTGTATGAAATTTTAACCTGTACTTATTTCACTAGTGCTTGTTATGTAGCCTGCTGTAAAACTAGGCAAATATTGACAGGAGTTGATGTGCTCCCTAGAAGACCTCTGTGTACCCTGTGCCCCTGGTTGACAATCACTGCTTTAGAAGAATCAGCTTCCAAGACTCAATGGACTAGAAAAGAAAGGGGCAGACAACCCCACATTCTTTCACCTAAGAAAACAAAACCACCAGCATCTTTGGGCCCCTGGTAGAGAGCCTGAGCAAGGGGAGAGCCAGTCACCATTTTGCTGGGAGACTGTGGCTGAGAGAAATCATCTTGAACAGAGCCTTTGTGAAATAAGGCATACATTTATATTGGTGAGAGTAATTAATCATTGGAACAATTTACCAAAGGTTGTAGTGGATTCTCCATCACTGACAACTTTTAAATCAAGACTGGATGTTTTTCTAAAAGAGTTTCTCTAAGAATTATTTTGGGGAAGTTTTCTGGCCTGTGTGATACAGCATTCCGGCCTTGGAATCTATGAAAGCACCTTTCAAAGGGCAGTATGGGTTAGTAGACTATTAAATACATGAGGAAACTGAGGTACAGAGAGGCGACTCATCCAGGCTCATGCAACAGGTCAGTAGCAGAACTGCGACTGCACTGAGGTTTCCTGACTGCCCAGCCAATGCTCTGCCCATTGGAACACACTGTCTCCTCGATAGTACATTATATTCCCAGAAAATAAACTCTGAATAAGGAAAGGAGAGCATTCACACTAGCAATCAGATTTCTTGGAGTTCTGTTCATGCAATCAGGGAACAGAAGTCAAGTCATATGACCCGAGTGTCCAATCCACACACTGTGAGTTTTAACTAGCAAACTGATTCCTGAAGAAGAATTATTCATTGAACTCACTCCGTGATTATTTTTTAAATAGGGATAAATTTGAGTACCCTGTAAGCTTTTTACGGAGAATTTGTGAAGAGGAAATGGGATGGGTTCACAGCCTAAATTATTCCCCATGAATTATTTGCTTGGCTATAAAGATAAGTACTTCCATACCCCCCACATATCGGCAAGTACTGCCGACCCAATACATTCAAACATCACAAGTCAGGCCTCCCAAATCATGAGATTTTAAAATTATCTGGGGTATTCTTTTGATTTGCCTTATACTTGTTGAACCATTAGGGGGGTCACATTTTGAAGCATGATGGACTAGACATTTACTATTTTTTAAATGAAAGTGGAGATTCTTGTGTACTCAGGGGTGGCCCTACTCCGCGGTACTCTCTCTGCACTGGCGTCTTCCCTGACCCCTGATCAGCACCTTAAGTTCAAACCAAATACAACTGATTAAACAGCAACTGTAAGGAAAATAAGGAAAAATGGAAGAGGGTTAAGGGGAACAAGGGACCCACCCTGTGGGCTCGGGGGCACCACAACCAGCATCTCTGGGACGTGAGGGCAGGTGAAAGCCTGTTCCTCACACTCCCAGCTCCCTTGCAGGCCTCAGGCTCTAGCCAGCCGGGCCCGTCTCCCCAGCATTGCCCAACCCCCCTGGTTAGGGTCACATTCCCTCTCCCCCGACTCCGGCCTGCGTGTCAGGGGGCGTCTCCCTGCGCTGGGCCGCTGCCCAGGGCCCCCCTGGCTCTCCCCAGCCACTCTCCGCGCCCGGCTCCAGCGTGACCGGTGCCCATAGTCCTGACTCTGGCCCCGCAGCTCTCCACTGCAGCTTGGCCCTGGCTCCCTGATGGCACGGCTGGTCTGCGCTGCCCCAGCTCCCAGCTGCTCCAGCTCCCCTATCTATGGCTGCTGCTCTCCCCTTAGCTCTGCCCCACTCGCCTCAGGCAGCTTCCCTCACATGGAGGATGGGATCCTGGGCTCCTGGCTCCCTCATTGGCCGTCCTACCCTGTCAATCAGGCTCACCTGGAGCGTTGGCATTTCCCCCTTGGCCCTGGGGACTGTCAGTCTCAGGATCCTGATTTCTCTTCATCCATTCCCCTTTCTTTTGGTACTGGGAGAGGCACAGGTGAAAGTAAGCCGGTAAGGGCTGGTACGAAGGACCGGTAAGAAAAGGTTTCAGTAGCTACCAGCAAGAAAATGGAGCATTCTCATAGACTCATAGACTCATAGGTCAGAAGGGACCAATCTGATCATCTAGTCTGATTCTCTCCCTCTCTAACTCCCCCTCCTGGCTCCAGCAAAATTGAGGGTCCATGAGCCCAGCTCCACAAATGTTCAGGGCTGGGTCTCCCACCTGGCCCTACCTGCTGCCCCCCTGCACCTCCCCTGAGTGTGCCCCGGCCCCCCTTTTCTGCCCCCATGTACCTCCCTGGGTCCCGGAGCAGAGCGTTTGTCTCTCCCCGTCCGCTGCAGCTCTATGCTACCTGCCTGCATTAACTGTCGCCACATGGTCCTAGTGCCCCCCTTCACTCTTGCCAGGGCAGGCTGCCCTTCCCTCTCGGACCCTTCATTTTCCAGGGGGACTCTCCACCAGTACAGCCACCCCCCTGCCCACAGTCACTGCTCTTGCCCCATGCTGGGCAAGGGGCAGCCCCAGTGAGGCTACAGTGAGGTGCAGCAGCGGGGAGGAGGCATATATGTGATGGCAGCCCTCCTCCCCCCATGGCTTGACACCCACCACAGTGGAGGGAAGGGGGATTCCTGGATCTGAGAGGGGCCTTAGGAGCACGTGCAGTGACAGTGGGTGGGTGAGTGTGCTGGCAGGGGGGAGAAAGGGGTGCCTACCCCAGATCTTGCTGCTGCCAGCAAGGAGAGGGCTGGAGGGAGTCCTCCTCTCTGGCTCCAGTCCCAGGGCAGCCTGCCTGCACCTCAAATTCATCCCCAGCCCTGCCCTACCCCAGAGCCCACACCCCCAGCCAGAGCCCTCATCCCCCCGCACCCCAACCCTCTGTCCTAGCCCTGAGCCTGTCCAACACCCTAAATTCCTCATCTCCAGGCCCAGCCAGAGCCCTCATCCTCCCGCGCTCTAACCCTCTGCCTCATCCCTGAGTCCATTCCCATACCCCAAACCCGTCATCCCCAGCCACATTCCAAATCCACCCCCAGCCTCACCCCACAGCCCTCACCCCAGCAGCTAGATCCCCAGGCCCTTTAAATCGCCTTATTTAAATTGCCCCCAAACCTCAGGGCTCCCAGCCACCTCTGCAGTTGGGAGTTCAGGGGGTGATTTAAAGGGCTTGGGGCTCCCAGCTGCTTCTACCACAGACCTAGCCCTGGGTTCTTTAAATCCTGATTTAAAGGGCCTGGGGATGTAAAGGCTCCACCTCTTCTGGTGGGGGCCACGCCCCTCCTCTGGATTCCAGAGTACTGGCAAGTCCTTTAAGTTACTTTCTCCCCTGGGAAGAGGCCAGCCAAAAACTCCACTAAGTGTCAGTGGGGGGCAGCAGCCTCCTCCTGCTGGCCTAGATCCAATCTTCAGAGCAGGCCCCTTGGACTGAACTGGAAATTGGGATTCAAAACACACACACATCCAGCCCCTGATGCTTTGAGCTCCAAACAGTTCTTAGATCTGGCTAAGGTTCCACTCTCACAAGCTTTTCATCTACCCACCCTCCAGTTCCTCATCCAAATGCACGGGCAGCCCATGGCTGCACTGACAATATCTTCAGCACCAAGGATTTCCCTACACCCTCCTTGAATTTCCCCAACACCTGCCCCCCCCCCCCCGAGTTTTGTGAACTAATTACATGCCAAACCTGGTGGCTGAACTTTCCGACTTTGTCCTCACCCACAACTATTTCACATTTGTGGACAATATATACCTTCAAGTCAATGGCCCTGCTATGGGTACCCGCATGGCACAATATTATGCCAACATTTTTATGGCTGATTTAGAACAACGCTTCCTTAGCTCTCATCTCCTAACGCCCCTACTCTCCTTGCACTACATTGATGACATCTTCATCATCTGGACCTATGGAAAAGAAGCCCTTGAGGAATTCCACCATGATTTCAACAATTTCCATCCCACCATCAACATCAGCCTAGACCAATCCACACAAGCGGTCCATTTCCTTGGCACTACTGTGCTCATAAGCGATAGTCACATAAACACCACCCTATATCAGAAACCTACGGACCGCTATACTTACCTACATGCCTCCAGCTTCCATCCAGGACACACTACACAATACATTGTCTACAGCCAGCTCTAAGATACAACTGCATTTGCTCCAATCCCTCAGACAGAGACAAACACTACAAGATCCCTATCAAGCATTCTTAAAAACTACAATACCCACCTGCTGAAGTGAAAAAACAGAGTGACAGAGCCAGAAGAGTACCCAGAAGTCACGTGCTTCACGATAGGCCCCCCAAAAAGGAAAGTAACAGAACGCCACTTCATCTCCCAACTAAAACCTCTCCAGCACATCCTCAAATATCTACAACCTATCCTGAAAGATGATCCCTCACCCTCATAGATCTTGGGAGACAGACCTGTCTTTGCTTACAGACAGCCCCTCAACCTGAAGAAAATACTCACCAGCAACCACACACCAGAGAACAAAAAATAACCCAGCACCCTATCCTTGCAACAAAGCGAGATGCTAACTCTGTCCACATATCTATTCAAGTGACACCATAATAGACCTAAACATATCAGCCATGCCATCAGGGGCTCGTTCACCTGCACATCTACCAATGGGATATATGCCATCATGTGCCAGCAATGCCTCTCTGCCATGTACATTGGCCAAACCGGACAGTCTCTACACAAAAGAATAAATGGCCATCCTACCCTGACATCAGGAATCATAACATTCAAAAATCAGTAGAAGAACACTTCAACCTCTCTGGCCATTTAGTAACAGATTTAAAGGAGGAAATTTTGCAACAGAAAAGCTTCAAAAACAGGCTCCAACTAGAAACTGCTGAACTTCAATTAATATGCAAACTAGATACAATCAATTTAGGCTTAAATAGAGACTGGGAATGGCTGAGCCATTACACACATTGAATCTATTTCCCCATGTTAACGTATCCTCACACCTTCTTGTTAAACTGTCTTAAATGAGCTATCTTGATTATCACTACAAAAGTTTTTTTTTCTCTTGCTGGTAATAGCTCATCTTAATTAATTAACCTCTTAGAGTTGGTTGGGCAACTCCCATCTTTTCATGTTCTCTGTATATATATGTATCTCCTCACTATGTGTTCCATTCTATGCATCCGATGAACTGGGCCCACGAAAGCTTATGCTCAAATACATTTGTTAGTCTCTAAGGTGCCGCAAGTACTCCTGTTCTTTTTGCTGATACAGACTAACACGGCTGCTACTCTGAAACATGCCAATTTAGTGACTGTTTGGAAATTTGAATTGAAATTGAAACATTAATACATACTTTAAAAGCATATACAGTGTATGATAAAATACGTGTATCTGAAAGTATAATAGATTTGAAAAGTATGAACATAGACTAACTTCCTTATACAGCTGTTGTTTTTTATGACAATGTCAGTGCATTCATTTCCATGATGTTGGCCAACCTAATAATTTCAAATGATGATTTGTAAGCAAAGGCTCAATGAGCTTTCCCTGACAACTAATGATGAGCTGGGGGTTCCCTGACAACTAATGATGAGCTGGGGGGAAAGGCTTCAGGACCAGATTGTATTTACATTCACATCTATCTACCTAGGTATCCAGCAAACAGAGCTGTGTTGCTCAAGTGTTAGATTTTGTTTGGGGTTGGGTTACAAATCACTTGAATGCAGAAGGTGGGGTTGGGAATGAAATGTTGTTGTTCTTGTTGTATGAGTAAAGGGCAGTAGAACTGTACTTAGCTTGTGCTGACTGAGGGCATCAAAAGAGAGGGTGGGGACTTGTCCCTCTCCACTGTTTAAAGACAGAGCTGATTAGGCTCCATAGAAAGTCTTTTGTTCTGTTAAGTGACCACTGCAGCTGAAATCACTGATAATCAGGTCTACGTGCTTAGTCCTGCTGTGGGTACAGTGTTTTTGTGTAAAAGACAGCTCAGATTGCACTAGCTCAGCTGAAATCATTGAGAGAGGGTGGACCCTCAAGAGACCAACTTGCAGAGGTCACAGTGGCAGGTGGCAGTGGAAGGTGACTGCGCAGGGCCATTGGCAACAGAGTGATGGAGTGAATGAACAGCCATGGCCAGAGCTAACAATAAGCAGCTGGAGGAACGAGCAAGATGCCTTCTTGCCCCCCACCTGGGAGATGTACTCACGTGAAAGCACTTCCGATGGCTTAAATAAGGGACACATTAAATAAACATTTGTTTGTTGGATTATATTTTAGTGACTTTGCTCCAGAATGCTAGATTTGTGACTGGGAATGGAAACTTATATCAATATGTTTCCTAGCAGGCCAAGATTTTTAAAATGCAATATTTGCCAAGGTTGTTATCTCACATTGTTGCTATCTTGAGAGGTCATTATGTTGGGGAGTTTCTGTACTAAACATTTTTATTATTATAATTAATTTTTACATAAGAATGGTCAGACTGGGTCAGACCAGTGGTCCATCTAGCCCAGTATTCTGTCTTCTGACAGTGGTCAAGGCCAGGTGCGTCAGAGAGAATGAACAGAACAGGTAACCATCAAGTGATCCATCCCATGTTGCCCATTCCCAGCTTCTGGCAAACAGGCTAGGAACACTCAGAGCATGGTTTAGCTAATAGTCACTGATGGACCTATTCTCCAGGAATATATCTAGTTCTTTTTTTAATCCTATTATAGTTTTGGTCTTCACAGCATCCCTTGGCATAGAGTTCCATGGGTTAAACTTTATGTTGTGTGAAGAAGTACTTCCTTTTGCTTTTTTAAAACCTGCTGCTTAATAATTTCATTGGGTGACTGCTAGTTCTTCTGTTATGTGAAGGATTAAATAACATTTCTTCATTCACTTTCTTCACACCAGTCAAGATTTTATAGACTGCTATCATATCCCCCCTTAGTCGTCTCTTTTCTAAGATGAAAATGCCCACTCATTTTAATTTCTCCTCCTGTTTCACACCCCTAATCATTTTAGTTGCCCATCTCTGTACCAGTTCCATTTCCAATATATCTTTTTTGGGATGGGGTGACCAGATCTCCTCACAGTATTCAATGTGTACAAGTACCATGAATTTTATATTTTCTGTCTTATTATCTATCCCTTTCTTTAAAAAGCAACTGTTTCAGAGTAGCAGCTGTGTTAGTCTGTATCCGCAAAAAGAACAGGAGTACTTGTAGCACCTTAGAGACTAACAAATTTATTTGAGCATAAGCTTTTGTGGGCTACATCCGATGAAGTGGGCTGGAGCCCATAAAAGCTTATGTTCAAATAAATTTGTTAGTCTCTAAGGTGCCACAAGGACTCCTGTTCCTTTTAAAAAAGCAAACAGAATGTTGGGAATCATTGACTGCCGCTGCACATTGAGTGGATGTTTTCAGAGAACTATTCACAATGACTCCAAGATCTCTTTCTTGAGTGTTAACAGCTAATTTAGACACCATCATTTTGTATGTATAGTTGAGATTTTTTTCAAATGTGCATCACATTGCATTGATCAACATTGTATTTCATCTGCAATTTTTGTTGCCTAGTCACCCAGTTTTGTGAGATCCCTTTGTAATGCTTCCCAGTCTGCCTGGGATTTAACTATCTTGAATAGTTTTGTATCATCTGCAAATTTTGCCACCTCACTGTTTACTCATTTTTCCAGATCATGTATGAATATGTTGAACAGTAATGGTCCCAGTACCGACCCCTTAGGGATACCACTATTTATCTCTGTACATTCTGAAAACTGATTATTTATTCCTACCCTTTGTTTCCCATCTTTTAACCAGTTACTGATCCTTGAGAGGACTTCCCTCTTATCCCATGATGGCTTACTTTTCAAAAGTCAATTTAAATTAAATACATTTTAAATATATATATATATATATATGTTTTTAGAAATCTAGACCTGTTATATGTTTTGGTGTAACTTGCATCATCCTTATGTTAAATTTGCATCATCCTAACAAAACATTTACTTTATTCATATCTCTTTTATATATCTCATCAGTCCTGACACGTCCCCCCTGTAAATTCGAACAACTCCCCTAATTTCAGTTCCTGGGGAAACCATTGGCCTGACCTCTGATGCCTTCCTGCATTGGCTGCCCCTGCCTCCCAAAGTCACTGGGGTGCCCTCTCCTTGGAGGCCTGGGGCTGTGCCGTTCCCCACAGAGGGGCTGCATAGGGCACCACAATCTCTAGGGATGGCTCTGCTAAGACTGTCCTATTTTTTTTTAATTCAGTGTTGTACACTTCAGCATCCTCTTCATTTTCTAGTTCTGCAGCAAGTAACAGGAAGAAAAGCTACTAAACTAACATGAACAAGGCTGTTCTTGCAATATTTAAGCCTGAAGTGCCAGAAATCAACTGTACTGACACTTTTAGCACAATTTTGCAGTCGAGAGAGATCTGGATAAGCAGCATATAAACGTTTGAGTGTTCAGCTGGACTGAGCAATGCCCCTTCTCCCCCGCAGCTTTAATAGGATTTTGCAAGGGCTCAGGGGTCTACCCTAGCCCTAAAGTGCCCAAAAGAGGATTGGAAACTAAGCACCACACTCTCGGCCCTGGTAAGGCTGCATTCACATCTAGGAACACAAAAGCAATCTTAAAGCCACTTTAGCTGCTCAGCAGAGAATGCCCCATGCATAGTGGACTTTTTCCAGTGGTGAAAATTGCAGTAGCTACCTCTCCTCCAGTCCCTGCAGAAGGGAATGCAGCTCGGTCAAGAAAAAGAGATTGTCTCTATGTGCTGAGAACAATCTCCAGTGGTCAGAATAGCCCCTTGGGGCCACAGACTGCTAGGTATAAAGTGTATTTGCTTTGAGGCTGCTCCGCTTAATACCAGAGACTGGCTTACTGGCCAGGAAACCTTAGGATCTGGTGCACCACCATTCTCCTGAGCTTTATGGGTCTTAGCTGCAGCCCCTGGGCCTGCCTGTATTAATAACGCACACAAAGAAGGAGCTCTGCCTGAGAGATATGCAGAATGGGCAATAATTTCAGTAGGGGTCCCAATATGTTCATAACTGGCAGTTTGTTTTTGAAAATTCAAAGCTTTAGACAGAGTTCAGTTTTTTACAGATTTACAGCTCAAATCAGTTTGGGGGAAAAATCTATTTGGAAGTTTTACTATCTCAAATCAATAATTCATACAACAATGCACATTGGTAAACCTCTTTCAGTTGTTTTACTGCTGCCTGCTGCTTGCCGAAAATTCCATTATTCTAGTCTTCACAGATGAAAACACTACATCTGAGAATACAGAACACAGGGCTATAAATACTGAAGGCAGAAAGACCTCATTGATCTGACCTCTACTTCAAAGGACACTCAGTCAACTTAAATTAAATAGATTCATTGGCAAATAATAAACAACCATAATTTCTTAATTACAGTGGAGAACAAGCTTTTCAGTTTTGTTCTTTTCACATACTCTGAATGCTTCCCCTTCCAAGAAGAATCTTAGAAGGAAAACAAAATCTTATATGGAGTGATTAAATGGATAATTTAGCTAGAAATGTTCTATTATAGATTTTTTCGGTTAAATAATGTAGGGGCCAATGCTGCTCCCTATTGAAGTCTCCAATCTCTTAAACATGCACATATTAGCTATTGAATATATAGAGATATTAAGGCTGTTCTATGAAACACTACCTTTGTTTTGTGCAATTACGTTTTTTTTAGGTAGTGGTTTAACTTTATTATATACAATGTCACAGATACTAACTTTTAGGTGGGACATTATGATGACGTCTATCATTTTAGATGACTGAAATTTGGTATGATGTCATCCTGAATGTTCTTAGTGTCACACTAAAGTAGCATGAGAGAAGCATATTACACATGCTATGATCATGTGAGGCCAAGAGGGCAACTGTCATCCCAACACATTCTTCTCATGGCATGTGGGGGAGCCCCTACAGACACCCTACCTCAGCTTCCTCCTTAGTTCTTGGTAATAAATTAATCCCAGGCTGGAGTATTTAAACAAGTGTACCGCTCCTTCTGTTCACTGGCCCAGTATGAGTTTGTTCAAGATAGGGGAAGCCTGCCTTGTGACTTTTTACACAACTATGGGAAACTGGACCTGAGGCTTCTCTGTGTGCTCTGCGTTGTGTGTCACTGTGTGTTCACCTCAGACCAGACTCACTCAGACAAACCACCAGGAACAAGGCTTTGTTCTGTAAAGAAAGATAGAATGGGATTACAGTCCAGCAGAGTCCTCCCTTCTTGCCTGCCTCATGCTCCCAGCTTCAGTCAGTGCTGCGACTTCCTGCTGGGAGGGGCAGAGGGTACCTCCTGGCAGGAACCAGGAAATTCTCCCAACATGCCACACTTTGTAGCCCACAATTTGTAGTTCCCATGGCTGCTGCTGATGAAGGACACTGGAACATGGGCCACACAAGCATCCCCCTTTGTGGGGAATTCTTATTTAGTCTTTACCACAAAGACTTTTTAGCCCTAACACTTCGCCTTCATTCAGGAGTCCTGCAGCCTTCTTTCTTGGAGTGCACATTGGTTCAGTCAGACCTCCCCTCCTAGGAGTCACAGTCCCACAACCCTCCTTGGGGGGATGTCATAAACAGATAGTTAAGGGTTAATGCCTCCTTTACCTGTAAAGGGTTAAGAAGTTCACCTAGCCTAGCTGACACCTGACCAGAGGAACCAATGGGGGAACAAGATGTTTCAAAAGGAAGGAGGGAAGTTTCCTTTGTTTAGTCAGTTTCAGTTTCAGCCGGAGTGAAAAAGATCAAGGAACCAGCCTCTTATCAGAGTAGTAAGTTTTAGAAAGGGATAAATAGGTTTATGTTCATTTTCTTTGTAACTTGTCTTGGTACCATTAGGGAATTATCAAATTGGGTATTCTTGTGTGTATTAAGGTTTTTGCCCAGGGGAACATCCTGTGTTTTAAATCTGTTGTCTGTGAGATTAGCTGGTATGCTGTCTCCAAGAGGTTTTTTTTTTCTTTTACCTGTCTTTTCTTTAATTAAAAGCCTTCTTTTTAAGAACCTGATTGATTTTTTTTAGATCCAAGGGAATTGGATCTGGACTCACCAGGGATTGGTGAGGGGAAAAGGGCGGGGGAAGGAATAATTCTTCCTTGTTTTTAAGATCCAAGGGAATTGGATCTGCACTCACCAGGGAATTGGTGGAGGAGTCTCTCAAGGCTACCCAGGGAGGGGAAGGTTTTGGCGGGGGAAGAGAGTTTTCCAGGTACTCAAAAATCTGGATGGTGGCAGTGAGACCAGATCTAAGCTGGTAGTTAAGCTTAGAGGTGTTCATGCAGGTCCCCACATCTGTACCCTAAAGTTCAGAGGGGGAGTGAGACCTATGACAGGGGGTCTGTATCAATTCAGGCGAGCTGCAACCTAAGAACCAGATTCTCCCCAGCTGGCCTTCCCTTTGTTGCTCAGACCTTTTCCTCCATGGGCTGGGAGAGGGCAGCAAACCACTGGGCTATGGGATATTCTGATATGGGTCTCCCTCAACTTCACCTATTGAAGTTGTTCCACTTTAACTGAATAATTAAATATTAATTGGGGTAGAGAGTAAGACTCCCTGTGTAGCCTGGTAGTTAGCACACTCAGCTGAGAGGTGGCAGATCACTTTTCAAATTCCTTCTCTTCAGTAGGCAACAGGGAGACTTAAATTGGGGGGTCTTCCACATGGCAGGTGAATACTCTAATCACTGGGCTAAAAGTTATAAGGGAGGGCCTTCTCTTTCCTATCCTCTCATAGCTATTTTGTGTGGAGTCTCATGTGCAAGTTAGGCTCATGAATATCTATCTTTCCCTGGTTCATAGATGGCTCTGAGGCTTAAGTAGAAGACAGGAACCCAAGGGGAAGCAGCTGTGCACATGCTCAGAGGCAGGATCATAGGCTACAAGGAATTTTGGCATTGAGTGAATTTAAGAATTAGGCAGCTGCCAAGTGACAGTTTTCTAGCCTAAAAATGGATCTTAGGCACCTAAGTCTGGAAGTCAGGTACCAAGAACCACTATGGATCTGAGGCTTTGCCACTTGAGATTGGCTGTGGTAAATGTAGGCACAGTCTGAGGAACTGTAATTCTTTGTTGATAAAGGGCCTGATCCATAGCCCACGGGAGTCAGTGGAAAAACTCCCACTGTCTTCTTTGGACTTTGGATAAGGACCAGAGTTACAGAGCCCCATATGCAAGGGCATGCCCAATCCTGGCCAGTACAATCAGTAAACAAAAGCAAACCTGAGAACCGTAAAGTAAATCACGTCTTGCCACATCTAAAACTGAGATGTGTGAATGGAATAGTGACTGAGTCATGGGGCACATGAACAAGTCACCTTTATGTCATATCTGAGTAGCAGCTGTGCTAACTGCATAATACAGAAAAAACTAGTAAAAACTCCCCTCTGGTCTTAAGAAACTCTGGATAATAAATCAAGCTGTATTGATATGTCATTTTCATTAACACACCTCTACCCCGATATAAGGGGGGTTCACATACAATGCCTACGTCCACACTACAGCTTTAAATCGATATTAGTAAAATCGATTTTATAAAACAGGTTTTATAAAATCGATTTTACGCGTCCACACTAGGGCACATTACTTTGGTGGTGTGCATCCATGGTCCCAGGGTACTATCGATTTCCAGAGCAGTGCACTCTGGGTAGCTCAGTAAAAGAATAGGACCAATAACTTCGATATCCGTCCACACTAACCCTAAATTGATTTAGTAATATCGATTTTAGGGTTACTCCTTTCGTTTAGCTGGAGTACAGAAATCGATTTTAAGACCCCTTAAAATCGATTTTAAGTGCCTTGTAGTGTGGACGGTTACAGCGTTAAATCGATTTAATGCTGTTTAAATCGATTTAATGTTGTAGTGTGGACCTGGCCAACGCGGTAAAGCTCTGACACGCTGCTGTGAGCAGCGTGTTAAGGGTGCTGGGTCAGGCTGGGGCTGAGGGGTTCGATAAGGGGCAGAGGGTCTAGGGGGTGGTCAGGGGCTCCCCGCACCCCAGGGTCTGGGGCAGGAGCTATGGGAGGGCACTTGTGGGGGCCCTGCAGTCCCAGAATGGCCCGGGGGACTAACGGGGTGCCGGGAGCAGCCCGCTCTGCTTTTCTCTCCCTAGCCCCAGACATGTCACTTGGGGGAAGGGATTCCCCCCGCACTCAGCCCGCTCCACTCTGCCACCTCCCAGCCGCAGCACGCCGCTTCCCGCCGCCGGTGAGCACGGGGGCTCTCCTTTCCCCAACCTCCCCGCGCTCACCGGCGGCGGCAAGTGGAGCGCCATGGCTGGGAGGCGGCAGAGCGGAGCGGGCTGGGGCCCCCGTCGCTCTGCTTCCCGCAGCCGGTGAGTGCGGGAGGCGTCCTTTCCCCAACCTCCCTGCACTCACCAGCGGTGGGAGGCGGAGCAGCCCAGCCCCAGCCAGCTCCACTCCGCCTGCTCCCAGCAGTGGCGCCGCACTTCCCGCCGCAGGTGAGTGTAGGACCTTTCCCCAGCACTCCCCAGCGACAGGGCTGGGGTCTGGGGCTGGGACCGCGTCGCTCGGCTTCCCGCCACAAGTGAGTGCGGGGGGGCATCCTTTCCCCACCCTCCCCGCGCTCACCGACGGCAGGAAGTGGAGCGCCGAGGCTAGGAGCTGGCAGGGGCAGGGCCGCCCAGAGGATTCCGGGGGCCGTCGGCGGCAGGCGGCTCCGGTGGAGCATCCGCAGGCGTGCCTGCGGGAGGTCTACCGGAGCCGCGGGACCGGCACCCCGCGCGGCGAAATGTCTGGAGCTGGCCCTGTTCGGCGGCGGGGCGTCCCCGCCGCGGGTCTTCGGGGCACTTCGGCAGTGGGTCCCGGAACGGAAGGGCCCCCCGCCGCCGAATTACCGCCGAAGACCGGCTTGCACTTCAGCGGCAGGTCCTGCTTCGGCGGTAATTCGCTGGCGGGGGCGGGGGGTCCCCCGCCGGCAAAGACCGGGAGCGGAAGAAGCTCCAGGGCTCGGCCCCGCAAGAGTTTTCTGGGCCCCCTGGAGCGAGTGAAGGACCCCGCTCCAGGGGCCCCGAAAAACTCGTGGGGGCCCATGTGGAGCCCGGGGCCTGGGGCAAATTGCCCCTCTTGCCCCCCCCCCGGCCGCCCTGGGCAGGGGTGGTGTGGACTGGAGCCAGGCTGCTCTGCTTCCTGCTGCTGCCAGTGAGTGCCTGTCGGGGTGGGGGGTGAGGGAGTGGATAGGGGTCGGAGCAGTCAGGGGACAGAGGGGTTGGGTAGGGCGTGGGGTCCTGGGGGTGATTAGGGACGGGGGTCTCTAGAGGAGGTGGTCAGGGAACGAGGAGTGGGGGGAGGGAAGGGCAAAGCAAATTTGATCTAACACGGTCTCACCTATAATGTGGTGAGATTTTTGTCTCCCAGGGACTGCGTTATATCAGGGTAGAGGCCTATTGCAATAGTTACAACAGTCCTTGTGCCGTGTATATGTAAGGATGGTTGAAATATTCTTTGGTCTCTTTCCATCACCTCATGTATTCATAGTTTTATGTGAAGCTAGTCTTTCAGATCAGAAACAAATGGAGACTTCTGAGAGTCTGAGATCTAGTGTCCCTTTTTCCTTCATAGGGTCAAAAACTGGTGAAGCTTGAATGCTTTATATTGGAGGGATATAGCACAACTGAAGAGTGGAAGGAGTAGTTAGGGAACCTCAGTGTTCTGAGTTTATGAAAACAAGCATTTTGACAGGTATTCGGATATGCCTGGTAAGATATTTTCTGCCTTCAACCATCCCAGGTGCTTCAGGAAAAAGTCATGAAGTTGCTTAGCTCAGGCAACAAATAACTCACTTCACTTTATAACAGACCTGTGGCACCTCCGCCACAACAGTCAGACTCCTGGGTAATTTTCTTCACCACATCATTGGTCAATCTGACAGTGATTTTTCCATTTTAACTTTTCTTCATAAGAAAAATAATGTCCTATCCCAACTCTGTTAGGCACTAAGGGTATAGCTACACATACAGTTGTACAGCGCTGGGAGTTACAGCTATCTTCGTACAGCTGTGTAGGGAAAGCGCTGCAGTGTGGCCACACTGACAGCTACCAGCACTGCAGTGTGGCCACAATTGCAGCGCTGTTGGGAGTGGTGCATTGTGGGCAGCTATCCCAGCGTTCAAGTGGCTGCAAGGTACTTTTCAAAACTGGGGGTGGGGTGGAGTGTGACAGGGAGCGTGGGGGAGACAGAGAGAGTGGATTTTTGGAGCTGACTCTGTTCTCAGCTCCCTGCCTTGCAAGTTCTAAGGAGTGGAAGATACACAGCACCTACCTTCAATTATTTTAAAAGTTTTGACCCCTTCCCCCACCCCTCTCTTATTCACTAAATGCAAATTATGCACTCCTAAATAGCCTTCAGACCACATAAGCAGCCGCTCAACTCGGACTCCCCTCTCTCCTCAAGCAAACAGCTGTGAACATTCCAAAGTAATTCCCCTGCCTCTGCTTGCTTGCTGGAGCAAAGAGCAACTGTGTTCGTTTTTTAGATCAGTAGCTCTGGGGAGCTCAGAGTTCAGCCATTCTTTCGGTTTGTTGTGGACAGGAATTCTGGGATACCTCCTAATACCCTGGAGGCCAATAACAGTGCTTTTGGTGGCCACACTTGATGAGCAGCTCTGCATCACCAGCGCTGCAATTGTTACACCCCAAGCAGACCAGGTGTACAGCCAGCGCTGCAACCAGGGAGTTGCAGTGCTGGATGTGCCTTGCAGGTGTGGACAGTTACTAAGTTGCAGCGCTGTAAACCTACCACCAGCATTGCAATTCTCCAATGTAGCCAAGCCCTAGGATAGAACAGTTCCCTGAGAATGTGCTTGGGGTACAGGTTTTCCTGTCCCATGGAAAACCAATAAGATGCATGGGGGATGATCCCGTCACATAGTTTTCTCTAGAACATTATATTGGGGGACAGGGTTTGTCCCTTGTAGAATGAGCAGGGTGGTCAGCTTCCATGAACAGTGGATTTCAGGGGACCCACCCTAGACTAGAGTCATTTGTGAGGCATTCCTATGTCATCATAATGTCTCCAGGGCCCTCTACTCCCCACTTCCATCCCCCTGGCAGCATTGCTTTGTTAGGGACCCCCTATCTACTGTTGCCACTGGAATCTCCCCTCTCTGACCCAGCCCCATAAAAATGGATTCTGCACATGGTCAGGGTCATGGATAAAGAAATGCATGTGTCAGGCTTTAACTTTTCAGCAGATCCACTTCTGTCTGCCCATGATGTGAGGGGAGAACAAAGTGTATAGAGCACCAGTCTTTGCTACCTGCCCTTTACAGAAGGCTCTCTGCAGGTCCAGGGTTGCGGAAGGAGCCCCCTTCCCTTCCATGGAAGGAAGGGAAGGTCTCTGTGCAACTTTTGTGGGATGATTTCTTCCCCTCTGCCCTCAAAAAAATATAGATGGTGTTTTGGGATCAGTAAGTCTAGATAGAAATATTCAGTTTTTATATGTAGCACTTTTGCAGAGTTTTTTGTTGATATTTCTGTCTCTCATTTGAGGAACAAGACAATCAGAACATCAATACTGGGAAAACAGACATTGTAGGGCCAGATCAACCACACTCCAAAGGAAATGGTATCTTAACCAAACTACTATGCAGCACAAAATATTGTCTAGACATCAAATTAAGCATTTTCTTTGCACTGGAACTCCAACTTTCTGTATGAGTGAAAAGATAGCAATGGATGATTATACTAGAGTCCATATCAAAACAGAAAAGAATGGCTTGCTGTCTACTAGAAAATGCTTGCTGTTAAAGGTCTTATTAGCCATTCCTACACTATTCTGAGACTGTCCGGTTGCTGTCGTAAGGGTAGTGAAAGAGCAATGAGTGCAATTATTTTAAATGAGCATGAGACAACAGTATTGACAAAGGTGACAGTCATCTCTGTCAATCTTATGCCAAACCTGGGTCAGCACCATCTATGAATTAAAGGCAAGAAATATGATCTACTGCATGCCCTTTACTACCAAATTCTAAATTCAGAGCCAGTGAGATGAGCAACAGAGACATAGAAAACCATTTTTAGTCTGGATCACTTGGAGGATATTACTGACCTAAGCGAACTCTAACATTTGCATTTACTGTTTTTAATCAATGTAAAAGTTACTATAAAACAGGAACATTTTGGAGAGGTCACTTTGGATTCAAATTCCAACAGGAAAATCTTTCAACTCTGCTGCTAGTACTTTCCCATCTCAACAAAGCATACCATAACCCCTGAAAACGCCCACATGCTGGCATCTTTTGGAAACAAAGCTTTCAGCAAATGTAGAAAAGGGAAGGAATATGATGAGGTGAATGTGCAGTCAAGAAATGTAATGAAATCAGGCTACAGCAACAGGCCTCATGTGCTCCTGCAGTCACAATTAAGAATATCTTTAATGTCATAGTTAGTGATCTATAGCAGACATCGACTCCTTAGCCAAGCTAGTGACATTCACAGCTGCAGTATAAATAGCTGGTTAAGTTTGCAGGACTAAAACCTTTTGGCCTGAGATGGCTGCATCCCTTCCTAAGAGGTTGCTCCATTAACCCATGATGTGAAATTCAAGTTGGGATCCACCTTTCTTCACATACAACCACTGCTTCATTAGCCCAAGATGTCAACTTCACCATGAAAAGTTCAACAACTGGTCCAAAACAACAATCTTGCTTAACTTTGGAGTTCAAACTGAAAATACTTTGAACCTAAACCTTCTAAGCCAAGGCAAGCTAATTTCTACCTTATAACTTTTAACAAACTAAGGGCCAGATGTGTTTAGCCTTTCCCTAGCTATGGAAGAAGGTAAATAGCCAGAAGGAGCCTTCCCTGTGAGTCTGCACACCTATGAACAGGGGAAGCTATAGTCCAGGTCTTTGTGATCTCTGAGTTCAAGAACCTGGTAGTGATGGCACCACTAATAGTGCAAAGTATTCCAAAAGAGTGTAGTATGACAGAGGTAGAACCATGGTCTTACCTCCTTCACTTACTCCCTTCTGCATAGAGGAGGGGTAGCTCAGTGGCTTGAGCATTGGCCTGCTAAACCCCTTATGAATTCAATCCTTGAGGGGGCCATTTAGGGATCTGGGGCAAAAATCTGCCTGGGAATTGGTCCTGCTTTGAGCAGGGGGTTGGACTAGATGACCTCCTGAAGTTCCTTCTAACCTTGATATTTTATGGCTGACAGGCTGAAGCTGGTGCAATGATGCTACAGTGTAAAAAATGAGCCACTACTAATCACATTCTCTTCAGTACCCCAGAAGCATCCTGCCTGCCTCTGCCCTGCAAAAACAGAACATCTTCAGAAGATGGCCTCAGTGCAGCAATTGTGATCCCTCATCCCAGCTGTGTCAAGCTAGGTAAAGCTCTAGCAAAATCTTCATCTGTATTTTAAATACTCCCTCATTATCATACCTAATTCTATTGTAAACAGCTGGCTAAATACACAAGGCAACTCATTCACTTACTGTGAAGTTTTAATTATCAACTTGTTTCAGTAATTAAATCATTTGTCTGAAATTGCAAGTCCACACAACTTGTTGTTAATTGTATCCCTTATAATTTTAACAAGATGATTCTTAAATCTTATTTTAAGTAGTAGCACTCATTTGGTGACTATACTAAATCTATTCCAGATAATAATTGTGCTGCTAAATATGAAAATTGTAGTAGCTTAGTTTTTAGTTAGCATAATTCCTTCAAAATGCTCTGAGCAATATTTGTATTATCCCAAGGAAGTGCGTCAAATAATAACGTGTGTTAACGAAAATAGAATTCAATATTACAGTTTTAATTAGTCCTCTATAATTAATTGGACATATTATGTGCTGAGTAAAAAAAATTGGAGGGAAAACAAGAATATTAAAGTGAAATAAAATTCAGTATTACAGTTTTAATTAGCCCTCCATAATTAATTGTACACATTATGCGCTAAGTACAATTTTGGGGGAAAGAAAATAATATTAAAATGAAATAAAGAAAAATTTTATTTATTTGCTGTCTCCATGAAAAAAGCAAAGTTAAAACCTTTATTCTTAATAACAATCAGGCGAAAGTCAGTAGATTTACATTTGTAAAGAAGTTGTCAATTTCCCATACCAGTATTGCTAATAGCGTGGCCCAAAAGTGGTCAGTTTCCTTGATGTGCAGACTTGAAGTTTATTTACAGAAAAAGCAGAGATATTTCTTGTGCACGATGCCACTCTCACCACCAGCAATGGTCAGGATGGGTGGTAGTGGAGAGGGAGATGAGCAGGAAGCTCCTTGGTTGCATGAAATTATGAGTATGGTGCAATAGCACTGAATATTGGCATCATTTTCCATTGGCAGTGGTGATCTTAGCTGATACCTCAATCCTGAGAGTTACAAAGGCACAGAGAACACAGCTGCTGCTGGTGTCCCAAAGCCATCCAGGCCCATATACTGCTAGCCTGTTTACAGCAATGGTGCCCTACTCACAGGCTTCTGCTGTAAACAGCAAGGACGAGGAGGAGGTGTGTCATAAACAGAAAGCTAAGGGTTAATGTCTCTTTCACCTATAAAAGGGTTAACAAACAGTGACCTGAAACACCTGACCAGAGGACCAATCAGGAAACAAGACTTTTTCAAATCTGGGTGGAGAGAAGTTTTGGGTGTAAGTCCTTTGTTCTTGGTCTGTTCTCTTTCTGGGCTCAGAGAGTGACCACAGGAATCTCCAGGCTTTCTGATCTTCTGTTTCCAAGTTGTAAGTACAAGGATAGTAAGACAATAGGTTTATACTGTTTTTTTGTATTTACATGTGTGTAGTTGCTGGAATGTGTTAAATTGTATTCTTTTTGGATAAGGCTGTTTATTCATTTTTTCTGTTAAGCAATTGACCCCGTATATTGTCACCTGATACAGAGACCATTTTATGTCTTTTCCTTTCTTTTTATATAAAGCTTTCTTTTTAAGCCCTGTTTGAGTGCTTTTCATTGGTCAAGACTAAGAAATGAAGGGAGGGGGAAAATCTCTTTATGTTAGATTTACTAAGCCTGACTTTGCATACCCTCTGGGTGAGGGGGGAGAGAGATTTGCTCTCTCGGTACTTGTGTTTCAAGGACTTGAAGCAGGGAGTATCCTAGGGTCCCCAGGGTGGGGAAATCTGGGAGGAGGTAAAGAGGGGGAAGGGAAGTGGTTATTTCCCTTTGTGGTGAGACTCAGGACATATGAGTCTTGGGGTTCCCCAGGGAAGGTTTTGGGGAGACCAGAGTGAGCCAGACACTGGAATTTTTCTGGCTGGTGGCAGCGATATCAGATCCAAGCTGGTAATTAAGTTTGGAGGTTTCATGCTAGCTTCTCATGTTCTGAACTCTAAAGTTCAGATCTGAGTAGAAGAGTTATGACATGGTGGTAGCGGTGGGATAAATTAGAATCCAGAAGCCAGTAGGAATATTATTTTCTTTTCCTCTGCTAGGGCTTTTAAGCAGACAGAAAGGCTTTTGTTTTAAAAAGAGCCAGAGAGAATTTTTTTTTCTGTTCTCTAGTTGCAGTTTGGCTTGCATATTAAGCAAGGAACTATTAAGGTTGACAGAGGGTCTTTTGTTAAACTATAGCACTCCTATTGAGAGTCAAGTACCCAGCACCATACACATGCAAATAAAGTGGTTTTTCTGGTTTACTTTACATTTAAAAGATTAGCTAGAGGAAGAAAAAAAAGGCACTGTTGCTAGGCAGACCCCAGGAAACAACAGAGAGCAGCAGTTCCAACAATAAACACCAGAGGGCACCCCAACACAAGAAAACAGGAACTATGACTTCCAAGGCAAAAATGGAGGCAGAGGAAAAATCAAAGAAGCAGACCACAGGCGACAAATGGAAAAAAGAGAAAAAGAGGTGGAACTGAAAGAAAGGGAAGAAAACATCAAACTGGAAGTCCATAAAAGAGAACAAGAAGCCAAAGATGCAGCCCACCAACGAGAACTGGAAAAACAACAAAAACAGAGTGAAGAGAGGGAAAAAGAGAGAAAGCATGAAATGGACTTGGCGTGGGCCAGGCAGGATGCTCCAGCCAATCCTAACAACCCTGCGCCAATGATTGTTCCACATCACAGGAAATTTCCCACCTACAAGGCAGGTGATGACACTGAGGCCTTCTTAGAAAATTTTGAAAGGGCCTGTCTTGGATACAGCATTCCTGAAGACCAGTACATGGTACAGCTGAGGTCACAGCTCAGTGGACCCTTAGCAGAGGTGGCGGCTGAAATGCCAAAGGACAGAATGAACGATTATAAACTGTTTCAAACCAAGGCCAGATTCAGAATGGGGATAACCCTGGATCATGTCCATCGGCGTTTCAGAACCCAAAAGTGGAAATCAGATGTGTCATTTCCCAGACACGCCTACTATGTTGGGAAAAATTATGAGGCCTGGATATCAGGAAACAATGTTAAATCCTTGGACGAACTGCACCTCCTCATACAGATGGAGCAGTTCTTGGATGGTGTACCTGAGGACATAACATGGTACATACAAGATGGAAAACCCAAAAATCTCACCGAGGTGGGGGAGATTGGAGCCAAATGGATGAAAGTGGCAGAAAACAAGAAAGCTACTGTCAAAGAGAATGAATATCCCAAGGGACACACCGACAATAAACCCTACAACCGAGGGCAACCCAAGACCCCTCCTACAACCCAAGGAAAACCACAGACACCCTATTCTTCTACCTCACCAGTCTCCAGTAACTCACCTCGACCCAGTGACTAGTCAGCTGGAAGATGCGTTAAGTGTAATGAACCGGGACATATAAAGGCCAACTGCCCAAAGAACCTCAACCGGGTGCAAGTCATTACAACACCATCACCCAAAAGATCCCCAGGCCTAGATGCCTCTCAAATACCCTTGGAGCGAAGGGAAACTTTGAGAGTGGGCGGAAAGAAGGTTACTGCGTGGAGAGACACGGGGGCACAAGTGTCAGCTATCCACCAATCCTTCGTCGACCACAAATTAATCAACCCAAAGGCCCAAGTGACACTTTAAACCTTTGTGTCACAAGCTGTAGACTTGCCTACAGCTGAACTGCCTGTCCAGTACAAAGGCTGGTCAGGAAGGTGGACTTTTGCAGTCTATGACAATTATTCCATCCCCAAGCTACTGGGGGAAGACTTGGCCAACCAGGTGAAGCGGGCCAAGAGAGTGCGAATGGTTACACGAAACCAAACCAGGCAAGCTTCCAGACCCATTCCTGTTCCTGAGCCGTCCACAGGAAACCCATCTGTGCCAGCAGAGACCTAGACAGAGGTAGTGGACCAGGATTCCCTGCCAACAACAGAAACAGCCACAGCACTTCCAGTCCCAAGCCTGGAACTGAAACAGCCCCCAAAACCAAACCAGCACCAGCAATCGCAACCATATCTTCAACCCCAATGCTAGAGGGCGCCAGCAACCCTGAACTGGCAGAAGCAGCAGACAACCACACCCAAGAGGCTCAGCCAGAGCTTGAAATAACCCTTGGTGCACCAGCGGAGAGTGGTTCACCAGCAACGGAAACAACCCCATCACCTACATCACTTCCAGAGGGACCAAGCCCAAGTCCCCAGTCTGAAGAAGAACTGGTGTCCCCAGCCTCAAGGGAACAGTTCCAGACTGAACAGGAAGCAGATGACAGCCTTCAAAAAGCTTGGGCGGCGGCACGGAGCACCCCACCGCCTCTCAGCTCTTCTAATCGATCCCGGTTTGTTGTAGAACAAGGACTTTATACAAGGAGACTCTTTCTAGTGGACACCAGGAAGACTGGCATCCGCAAAAACAGTTGGTGGTTCCAACTAAGTACAGGGAAAAGCTCTTAAGCTTAGCCCATGATCATCCTAGTGCCCATGCTGGGGTGAACAGAACCAAGGGCTGGTTGGGGAAGTCCTTCCACTGGGAGGGGATGGGCAAGGACATTGTCAAGTATGTCCGGTCTTGTGAGGTATGCCAAAGGGTAGGAAAGCCCCAAGACCAGGTCAAGGACCCTCTCCAGCCACTCCCCATAATATAGGTCCCATTTCAGCAAGTAGCTGTGGATATTCTGGGTCCTTTCCCAAAAAAGACACCCAGAGGAAATCAGTACGTACTGACTTTCGTGGACTTTGCTACCCGATGGCCGGAAGCAGTAGCTCTAGGCAACACAAGGGCTAAAGCTGTGTGCCAGGCACTAACAGACATTTTTGCCAGAGTAGTTTGGCCCTCCGACATCCTTACGGATTCAGGATCTAATTTCCTGGCAGGGACCATGAAGGAACCATGGGAAACTCATGGGGTGAACCACTTGGTTGCCACCTCATACCACCATCAAACCAATGGCCTAGTGGAAAGGTTTAATGGAACTTTGGGGGCCATGATTCGTAAATTCATCCATGAACACTCCAATAATTGGGACCTAGTGTTGCAGCAGTTGCTTTTTGCCTACAGGGCTGTACCACATCCCAGTTTAGGGTTTTCACCGTTTGAACTTGTGTATGGTCACGAGGTTAAGGGGCCATTACAGTTGGTGAAGCAGCAATGGGAGGGGTTTACACCTTCTCCAGGGACTAATATTCTGGACTTTATAAGCAACCTACAAAACACCCTGCGACACTCTTTAGCCCTTGCTTAAGAAAAGCTAAAGGATGCTCAGGAAGAGCAAAAGGCCTAGTATGACAAACATACCAGAGAACGTTCCTTCAAGGTAGGAGACCAGGTTATGGTCTTGAGGGCGCAACAGGCCCATAAGATGGAAGCATCATGAGAAGGGCCATTCACGGTCCAAGAGTGCCTGGGAGCGGTTAACTACCTCATAGCATTTCCCAAACCCAGAGTGTACCATATTAATTCTCTCAAGCCTTTCTATTCCAGAGACTTACAGGTTTGTCAGTTTACAGTCCAAGGAGATGATGCTGAGTGGCCTGAAGGTGTCTACTTCAAAGGGAAAAAAGATGGTGGCGTGGAAGAAGTGAACCTCTCCACAACCCTGGAACGTCTGCAGCGGCAACAAATCAAGGAGCTGTGCACTAGCTTCGCCCCATTGTTCTCAGCCACCCCAGGACGGACTGAACGGGCATACCACTCCATTGACACAGGTAATGCTCACCCCATTAGAACCCCACCCTACCGGGTGTCTCCTCACGCCCAAGCTGCTATAGAACAGGAGATCCAGAACATACTACAGATGGGTATAATACACTCATCTACCAGTGCCTGGGCATCTCCAGTAGTTCTGGTACACAAACCAGATGGGGAAATACGCTTTTGTGTGGACTACCATAAGCTAAATGCGGTAACTCGTCCAGACAACTATCCAATGCCCCGCACCGATGAGCTATTGGAAAAGTTGTGACGTGCCCAGTTCATCTCTACAATAGACTTAACCAAGGGGTACTGGCAAGTACAGCTAGATGAACCTGCCAAAGAGAGGTCAGCATTCATCACCCATGCACGGGTGTATGAATTTAATGTGCTTCCTTTCGGGCTGCGAAATGCACCCGCCACCTTCCAGAGGCTGGTAGATGGTCTACTAGCAGGACTGGGCGAATATGCAGTTGCCTACCTCGATGATGTGGCCATTTTTTCTGACTCCTGGCCCGAACACCTCCTACACCTGGAAAAGGTCTTTAAGGGCATCAGGCAGGCCGGACTAACTGTTAAGGCCAAAAAGTGTCAAATAGGCCAAAACAGAGTGACTTACCTGGGACACCAGGTGGATCGAGGAACCATAAACTCCCTACAGGCCAAGGTGGATGCTATCCAAAAGTGGCCTGTCCCAAAGTCATAGAAACAGGTCCAATCCTTCTTAGGCTTGGCCGGGTACTACAGGCGATTTGTACCACACTACAGCCAAATCGCTGCCCCACTGACCGACCTGACCAAAAAGACCCAGCCAAATACAGTTGAGTGGACTAATGAGTGTCAGAAGGCCTTTACCCAACGTAAGGCAATGCTCATGTCTCACCCTGTGCTCAGGGCCCCAGACTTTGACAAGCCATTCCTAGTAACCACAGATGCATCTGAGCGTGGTATAGGAGCAGTTCTCATGCAGGAAGGACCGGTTCACAACTTCCATCCTGTTGTGTTTCTCAACAAGAAACTGTCTGAGAGAGAAAGCCACTGATCAGTTAGTGAAAAGGAATGCTACGCCATTGTGTACGCCCTGGAAAAGCTACGCCCATATGTTTGGGGACGGCGGTTCCAGCTACAGACTGACTATGCTGCGCTAAAGTGGCTTCATACTGCCAAGGGGAACAACAAAAAACTTCTTCGTTGGAGTTTAGCTCTCCAAGATTTTGATTTTGAAATTCAGCACATTTCAGGAGCTTCTAACAAAGTAGCTGATGCACTCTCCCGTGAGAGTTTCTCAGAATCCACTAGTTAAAAAGTGTTCTTAAAATGTAGAAGTCTGTTAGTTATATACTTAGTAGTATATTTAAAGGTGCATGTGTTGTATTACTCTGTTTATTTTAGAGTTCTAGGAAGAAATCGCCGCCATTGAGATTCCCCACTGTCTGCGATTTGGGGGGCGTGTCATAAACAGATAGCTAAGGGTTAATGTCTCTTTCACCTATAAAAGGGTTAACAAACAGTGACCTGAAACACCTGACCAGAGGACCAGTCAGGAAACAAGACTTTTTCAAATCTGGGTGGAGGGAAGTTTTGGGTGTAAGTCCTTTGTTCTTGGTCTGTTCTCTTTCTGGGCTCAGAGAGTGACCACAGGAATCTCCAGGCTTTCTAATCTTCTGTTTCCAAGTTGTAAGTACAAGGATAGTAAGACAATAGGTTTATATTGTTTTTTTGTATTTACATGTGTGTAGTTGCTGGAATGTGTTAAATTGTATTCTTTTTGGATAAGGCTGTTATCATAACCTTAGTCCCAGATTTGGACCTTAGCGTCCAAAATATGGGGGTTAGCATGAAAACCTCCAAGCTTAGTTACCAGCTTGGACCTGGTACTTGCTGCCACCACCCAAAAAATTAGAGTGTTTTGGGGCACTCTGGTCCCCCTGAAAAGCCTTCCCTGGGGACCCCAAGACCCAAATCCCTTGAGTCTCACAACAAAGGGAAATAATCCTTTTTCCCTTCCCCCCTCCAGGTGCTCCTGGAGAGATACACAGACACAAGCTCTGTGAATCCAAACAGAGTGACTCCCCCTCTCCGTTCCCAGTTCTGGAAACAAAAAGCACTTTCCTCTTCACCCAGAGGAAATGCAAAATCAGGCTAGCAAATTCAACACACACAGATCTCCCCCTGATTTCTTCCTCCCACCAATTCCCTGGTGAGTACAGACTCAATTTCCCTGAAGTAAAGAAAAACTCCAACAGGTCTTAAAAGAAAGCTTTATATAAAAAGAAAGAAAAATACATACAAATGGTCTCTCTGTATTAAGGTGACACAATACAGGGCCAATTGCTTAAAAGAATATTGAATAAACAGCCTTATTCAAAAAGAATACAAATTAAAGCACTCCAGCACTTATATTCATGCAAATACCAAAGAAAAGAAACCATATAACTTACTATCTGATCTCTTTGTCCTTACACTTAGAAACAGAAGACTAGAAAGTAGAAACTACTTCTCCAAAGCTCAGAGAAAGCAGGCAGACAGAAAACAAAGACTCAGACACAAACTTCCCTCCACCCAGAGTTGAAAAAATCCGGTTTCCTGATTGGTCCTCTGGTCAGGTGCTTCAGGTGAAAGAGACATTAACCCTTAGCTATCTGTTTATGACAGCTGTTTATTCATTTTTTCTGTTAAGCACTTGACCCTGTATATTGTCACCTGATACAGAGACCATTTTATGTCTTTTCCTTTCTTTTTATATAAAGCTTTCTTTTTAAGACCTGTTTGAGTGTTTTTCACTGGTTAAGGCTAAGAAACGAAGGGAAGGGGAAAATCTCTTTGTGTAGATTTACTAAGCCTGACTGCATACCCTCTGGGTGAGGGGGGAGAGAGATTTGCTCTCTCGGTACCTGTGTTTCAAGGACTTGAAGCAGGGAGTATCCTAGGGTCCCCAGGGTGGGGAAATCTGGGAGGAGGCAAAGAGGGGGAAGGGAAGTGGGTTATTTCCCTTTGTGGTGAGACTCAGGGCATCTGAGTCTTGGGGTTCCCCAGGGAAGGTTTTGGGGAGACCAGAGTGAGCCAGACACTGGAATTTTTCTGGCTGGTGGCAGCAATATCGGATCCAAGCTGGTAATTAAGTTTGGAGGTTTCATGCTAGCTTCTCATGTTCTGAACTCTAAGGTTCAGATCTGAACGGAAGAGTTATGACAAGGTGGAGGATGGGGGACATGCGACTGGGGTAGAGGGGGTCTGCCTATGTCCCGAGCCAGAACCTAGTTGAGATTCCACTGCAAGCCAGTGAGTTCCAACAGTTGAGCACAGGTGAGCCCAATGCAAGGGAAGGAACCTCAGAGAAATGTGTAATTGTATTTTCTATTACGCTGATGTCCTGATGTACAGAATACAGCTGTTGACTTTCCATTAATTTTCTCATACTAGAGGAGGTAGTGGTACAACAAAGAGAGGCAGTGTTGTTATCTGCTTTTCATTCCTCTGTAGAGTTAGGCAGCGGGACCATGTGGATCAGTTTGTTTAGGTACACAGGATGTCCCTTTAATCTTCCTGGGGGATCTCGATTAAACTTTCATGGAGGTACTCTGCAATCCTCTCCTGAAAGTCTCTAGGGACAGTAGGCTTATTTCTTCCTCTGCCGTAGGACACTTTCCCATGCCAGCCAGTGAAAACTTCAGCAGGTACCATTGCAGTAAACAAGGTGGGCAGCATATAGGTCTGCTCGGCTTCAGGACACCACCAGCAGCTGTGCTGTCTGTACCTTTGTTACCCTTAAGAATGAGAGATCAGCTTAAATTACCACCACTAGTGGAAAATGGTGTCAGTATTCAGTGCTATCCCCCCATACCCATAGTTTCATGCAACCAAGGAATTCCCTGCTCATTTCCCATGGCTTGTGCTGTGAGTGGTGCCATGCACAAGGATTCCAAAGCAGAAGTGTCAATGAGCATGTCTGATTTAAAACTTTAGGGGAGCAAGGGAAGGGAGTTCTGAATCTTAACTTTCACTTTCCGCTGTCACTTTCTGACAGCGATAACTTGGTGTATTTTATCGGTAGCTGCTGCCTTTGTGACTTTGAGGCGTTCACCCTCCACATATGTGGAATGCCTGAGCCAGATAAAGAGGAGAAAGAAGACTTAGGATGACATGTTCAATGAGATCCTGCAAGCCGGTGCTGCATCAGTCTGTGAGCAAACTTCCTTAAACAACTTCCTTAAACACTGGAATAGATTGCCTAGGGAAGTTGTGGAATCTCCATCTCTGGAGATATTTAAGAGTAGGTTAGATAAATGTCTATTAAGGATGGTCTAGACAGTATTTGGTCCTGCCATGAGGGCAGGGGACTGGACTCGATGACCTCTCGAGGTCCCTTCCAGTCCTAGAGTCTATGAGTCTATGAGTCAAAGGGCCTGTAGCATGAACATTGCTGACAGCTGGAGAAGGAAAGAGTAGACAGGAGAAAGGGTCAGGAATCCTGACAGGAAAAGGAGAGAGATGCACCAGGATACAATGGGGCTTTTCTGGCAGTATGCACAGGTGCTGCAGATTCTTGTGGTTCTACAGCTTCAACAATCACAGGTTCCCCTCCCTCTGCAGCCCATGGAGCACTTCAGAATAGCACCTCCTGCATCCGCCCTCAATATTCCATGTGGCATCAGGAAGCACATCCCTACCCCTATCACTCTACACTAAGGAACATTACAGACAACCGTGGCTTCACATACACTGACCTGTGAAAGCCATGGTTCCTGTATGTGTAGGTAAAATGGACATGAATGTTCTTTCCCCATGTTAAGTTCTGTTCCATTTATTTATTAAGTTTTTAATGCATTTGCTTTTAAATTGCACAGATTTTATTTGCACTGATTTTGTTACTGAATAAAATTCTATTATTTGAAAAATAATTCATCTTTATTGGTTCACAGCATATTCTGTGGAGGGCCTAGCAGTAGTGACAGCACCCACTTACTTGTTGTACAGGGTGACACAACACATAGGATCAGTGATAAAAAACAATATAATAATTGTAAATGTACAGTAAGCACTACAAAATTAATAGGTACATTGTCAGTGTTATATTCATAGATGTACACCAATTCCCAATAGGCCCCAAAACAGCCGGGCCCTGCACACCTGCATGATGATATCCCCCACAGTGGATCTTCCAAATTAAAAATGGATTTCCTACTGACTGGTAGCAATCTAATGTTGTAAATTTCTAGTTTGATCACCACTCGCTTCTGCACTGTCAGTGCAGATCTTATTCTGGTGTCCCTGCACTGGAGGGCTGGGGTGAACTTGGCACACTGTCATAAACAGATAGCTAAGGGTTAATGTCGCTTTCATCTGAAAAAAAAGTAACCTGAAGCACCTGACCAGAGGACCAATCAGGAAACAGGATTTTTTTCAACTCTGGGTGGAGGGAAGTTTGTGTCTGGGTTCTTTGTCTTCTGCCTGAATCTCTCTCAGCTAGAGAAGGATTTTTCTATTTCCTGCTTTCTAATCTTCTGTTTCCAAGTTGTGAGTACAAAATGGTTTGTTGTTTTGTATTTACATGTCTATAGTTGCTGGAGTGCTTTGAATTGTATTCTTTTTGAATAAGGCTGTTTATTCAATATTTCTTTTAAGCAATTGACCCTGTATTTGTCACCTTAATACAGAGAGACCATTTGTATGTATTTTTCTTTCTTTTTATATAAAGCTTTCTTTTAAGACCTGTTGGAGTTTTTCTTTAGTGAGGAACTTCAAGGAAATTGAGTCTGTACTCACCAGGGAATTGGTGGGAGGAAGAAGTCAGAGGGAAATCTGTGTGTGTTAGATTTACTAGCCTGACTTTGCATTCCCTCTGGGTGAAGAGGGAAGTGCTTTTGTTTCCAGGACTGGAATTAGAGAGGGTGGACTCCCTCTGCTTAGATTCACGGAGGTTGCTTCTGTATATCTCTCCAGGAGCACCTGGAGGGGGGAAGGGAAAAGAGTTATTTCCCTTTGTTGTGAGACTCAAGGGATTTGGGTCTTGGGGTCCCCAGGGAAGGTTTTTGTGGGGACCAGAGTGCCCCAAAACACTCTAATTTTTTGGGTGGTGGCAGCAGTACCAGGTCCAAGCTGGTAACTAAGCTTGGAGGTTTTTCATGCTAACCCCCATATTTTGGACGCTAAGGTCCAAATCTGGGACTAGGTTATTGACACACACAGATCTAGATAAATTCATGGAGGATAGATCCATCAATGGCTATTAGCCAGGATAGGCAGGGATGGTGTCCCAAGCCTCTATCTGCCAGAAACTGGGAATGTGTGACAGAGGATGGATCTCTTGATGATTACCTGTTCTGTTCATACCCTCTCAGACACCTGGCATTGGCCCGTTAGAAGACAGGATACTGGATTAGATAGACCTTTGGTCTGACCCAATATGGCCGTTCTTATGTTCTTATGGCAGACAGCGAGGAGGGCCAGATGGATTCATGGGATTTTTTAAAAGGTGCAAAAATTATGGGATATAGGTGACATTATGGGATGGAGACAATTGCACACTGAGAAATTGATCCCTTGTTTCCAGTCATTACTGTGTGACTCATTTCTGCCCCACTATGCATGACCAAAACTTCACAAAAGACAGTGCACTGGATGGTGGCAGGTTGCCCACTGGGATACTTACCCATTGTGCAATGCACTGTGCATGGACGCAAGCGCTCCTGGTGAGGACACACTGTGCTGATGCAAGGAGCCAAGTATGCACAAACATAAGTGATATAGGGGAGGGATAGCTCCATGGTTTGAGCATTGGCCTGCTAAACCCAGAGTTCTGAGTTCAATCCTTGAGGGAGCCATTTAGGGAACAGGTAAAAATCTGTCTGGGGATTAGTCCTGCTTTGAGCAGGGGGTTGGACTAGATGACCTCCTGACATCCCTTCCAACCCTAATCTTCTATGAACAGTAGCAGCTTTTATGCTGACATAACTTGTGTCAGCCAAAGTTTGTAGTATAGACACATGAACAGCTAGGTCGACACAAGGTGACTTACATTGACCTAACTTTGTAGTGTAGACCAGCCCTAAGGGAAAAAAGAGTACAGGAAATTTGACAGTAATGTCTCTTTAAAAAACTAAGAACACAAGAGCAAACTATCCCAATGCACAGGAAAGAGAGGAAGTATGGTAAGAGACCACACTGGCTTAACCAGGAGATCTTCAGTGACCTGAAACTCAAAAAAGAAGAATCATTAAAATGTGGAAACTAGGGTCAAATTATGAAGGGATGAATCAAAAATAAAAGCATAAGTATGAAGGGACAAAATTAGAAAAGCCAAGGAACAAAACAAGATTAAATTAGCTAGGGACATACACGGTAATAAGAAAACATTTTACAAATACACTAGAAGCAAGAGAAAGACCAAGGACGAGGTAGGCCCATTACTCAATGAGCAGGGTGTCAAGCAGTCTGGCACAGCTCATGACTGTGAGTGCCTATGTCAGGGCAGGCTGTCAAAAGCAGGGCAGAGCCCCCAAACTGGTGGTACATTCTATAATTAAATTTCACAAACACAGTACCAAATGTGAACCCCCAAAGTTCTACAATAGTCTTATAATGGAGTCACAGACCGTTCTCTTAGGCACTCTAGTCTATCTTACCATCCAGGCAAGCTGGGCTATGTGATAAATGGCCACTTAGATGAAAAATCACAAAATATTTAGGTTACACCCAGACTCAAGAGAATAGTTACTCACCCAGGTCTATTTGCTTCCCAAGTCTGACACTAAAGACAATGCTGGTAGCCAGTTCTATAGTAAACTAAAGGTTTATTAGCTGAGAAAAAGGGAATGAGAGTTATTGCAAGGTTAAAGCAGGTAAAAAATATAGGCGCAGGAGAGTCACAGTCTATAATTTTAAAAGGTAGCAGAAATGTAGTAATCTACTAATTTCCCAGAAGTCTTTTAGGACTTCCAAGAGTAACTCTGGGGATCTCCGTCTTCTTCTTTGGTTGTTCCACCAAGTTAGAATCCAAACAGTTCAGAGATGAAGATTTTTTTCCTTGTGTCCATATTTATAACTTCTCACAGAAAAACAAGCTGACAGGTCAGCTACCCACATGGGCTCTTTCTTTGATGATCGAGAGAAAGGAATGCATTTAGAGTCTTTGATCTCTGATCATCACACACGACCGCTTGCTTTGAAATGTACAGGAATTAGCACCTTCCAGTTATAGTCGTTCGTTTGCATTTTCATTAGGTTTCCTTCTGGAGTCACTTAGTTAAAGGGTACATACAATGTAAAAGTTTGCTACTACAGTCTAACAGGAGGCAGATAAGTGAAAACAATACATGCAACATCCCCAACACATTCTAATGCATTTAACAACCACTGTGATCCATACTAATACACAAGTGAACTGGCCTGCTTTGCAAGTTTGTCAGTTTTTTAGCTGATGTCTATGGCCTTAGCCAGAGATGACAAAATACAACAATGGTCAAAGTGTTAAATGCCTTTTTTTTTTAAGTTTTCATCAAAAAGATTAGCAGTGATTGGATGACTAACATAAAGAACATGAAAAAGCAGCAAAGAATCCTGTGGCACCTTATAGACTAACAGACGTTTTGGAGCATGAGCTTTCGTGGGTGAATACCCACTTCCTCCGATGCATGTAATGGAAATATCCAGGGGCAGGTATATATATGCTAGCAAGCAAGCTAGAGATAACGAGGTCAGTTCAATCAGGGAGGATGAGGCCCTGTTCTAGCAGTTGAGGTGTGAAAACCAAGAGAGGAGAAACTGGTTCTGTAATTGGCAAGCCATTCACAGTCTTTGTTCAGTCCTGAGCTGATGGTGTCTGCAAATTTGACACCATCAGCTCAGGATTGAACAAAGACTGTGAATGGCTTGCCAACTACAGAACCAGTTTCTCCTCTCTTGGTTTTCACACCTCAACTGCTAGAACAGGGCCTCATCCTCCCTGATTGAACGGACCTCGTTATCTCTAGCATGCTTGCTAGCATATATATACCTGCCCCTGGATATTTCCACTACATGCATCTGAGGAAGTGGGTATTCACCCACGAAAGCTCATGCTCCAAAACGTCTGTTAGTCTATAAGGTACCACAGGATTCTTTGCTGCTTTTACAGATCCAGACTAACACGGCTACCCCTCTGATAATAAAGAACATGAAGGAGCTGAGGCGAAAATAGGAAAAGAACAAATAAAGATTTGCTTAGACAAGTTAGATGTCATCATGTCAGCAGGGCCTGAAAAAATACAGATTGTTGCAGCTTGGATCGTTTGATCATGGATGTGCCTAGTTGCATGAGGAGTTGTGGCTTGGATGGGAGCTGCTGAGACTATTAGATTTCCATTCACAACAGGAACTCCAAGTATAGGCCACTCATCCTGGCAAGTGTGATTCACAGATGCTGTGCATCTGCTGTGAACCCCATGAGACCAGGTCTGCCTGTCACGATTTCCTACATATGAGTCTACTTACACAGTGATATCCTGCTCTGGGGTCACATACTCATGCCACCATGATCCCTCTGCCTCCCAGGCCCCTGGGGCTCCCTGGAGTGCAGTGGTATGAGCCACAGAGTACCACATGATGATAACATTGATTCGCCCATCACTTCTGGACCAAACAACCCTAAGCATCAGGAGAAAGCACCATGCAGAACCTTGTGATGAGCCCTGTAGCTGTGCCTATGCCTCCACTCATACTCAAACCACTATTGCATCCAGCAAGCTTCTTCACAACCTGGCCCTGGGGCAGTATTGGGGGTGGATTGTGCATCTTGGTCTACAGGCCCATTGAAGGTTGTGGCTGATTGAAGGACCACCACAGATAGTTTCTTATGTGGTGTACAGTCCCAGGCCAACAACAGTGCAGAATTTATGGGATCATGACACAGAGCAAGTGTGCATCAGTTCTGACTTCCATGAGCAGTTCCTCCAGGGCATTAGAGGAGAAGTGGGTATCCAGATCCAATGGATGTTCAGATCCAAGAGTCATTTATTTATAGGGAATTAAGGGAGGCCTCCCAGCAGGGCCAATGCAAGGATGTTTCGCACCCGAGGCGCCCCCCATACAGCAGCTCCCCACCGTCCACCTTCCGCCCTGAGGCTCCCCCCCATCCCAGCTCACCCCTGTTCCTCCTCCACCCTGAGCACACCGTCGCTGCTTCACTTCTCCTGCCTTCCAGGCTTGCGGCACCTAAGCTGATTGGCGCCGCAAGCCTGGGAGGCAGGAGAATTGAAGCAGCCATGGCATGCTCGGGGAGGAGGAGGGGCAGGGGTGAGCTGGGGTGAGGAGTTCCCCTGCGTGCAACCCTCCCCTTACTTACTGCAGGCGGCCCTCCCGTGCTCCCCTGCCCCAGCTCCCTCTGCCTAAATGCCAGCGGCAACCAGGGTGGCCGAAGATCCGGCCGCCGTGGTCACTGTCGAAGAAAATGCCCCCCCCCAAATCCTAGCACCCTAGGCGACTGCCTAGGTCGCCTAATTGATTGCACTGGCCCTGTCTCCCAGGAAAGGATCAAGAGGTTGAATTGTCTGACAGATGTTCTCCCAATGATGAATGCCCTCCTCCAACTCTATTTCCAACTTGGCGTAAGACAGCCACGCTCTCATTTTCCATAACGGTCCCTGATAAGCTATTTGAGCTCTTCTGGTAATGCTATTTTTGTATGTTTCAAGTCAAATAAATAGATATTTATCACAGCATGGGTGAGGTTTCATATATACTGTGTCATTTGCCTTCTTGAACTCTTTCTTTTTTTTAAAAAAAATATTTCCCCCCATACACTATGAGTAGTCACCAGCCATTATCTCTGTGCAACTCTGCGTAGGGAAGCACATAAAGGGTCTATACTAGAACTGACTAGTGAACAACAAATTTTGTTTCATGACAACTTTAGAGGTTTCAAAATTTGGAATGAAAATAAAAGCATGTGTGGTGCACATGGCAATTAGATTATTCCAAATCTGGCATAGCTGGGATGTGAACTTTTCTAGCAACTATCCCAGGCCAGTTACCTACACACCCAGGTCGAAGAACTTGTGGGGAAATTATAGTGAGGTGCAGTGGGACTGAAAGCCTAAATTCTCAGTCTGGAGGGAGAAGGACATGGGTATCCACCTGAGATACTTGACAGCTGAGAACCGGAAATCTTAAAAGGGCACCCTTTAGGAAGATCTGAAGTGGGGATGAAGGTGCAGTTAAGCCTGAAACTGTGACAGAAAAGTCAAGGATTGAATGTCTGTAGCTGCTAAATAATGGACCCTTGTAAGGGAAATGTTGCACTGAACCTCAGAGCTGTGTTGAGACTTCATTGAGTCAGCACCTGACAAGGAGGGAAAAATGAGGCAGTGGGCAGACCCAGCATTGAACTGGATGAGCATCTGCTAAACCCAGTTATTTCACAAAAAACAGAAAAAAAAATTGCTTGCAAACTGGTTAGTTCCTTCATGGAACAGACTAGCAGTTATATGGACAGCTGTTTCCCACCTGTCCTGTGGCTCATTAGGCCTACTGAGGGTGGTACTGTAGCCTCTAGCCCATGAGAAAGGATTTCCTAAGCTCCTGGATTAGCAAAAGCAGAGTTAAGAGGCGATAACTCTTCTCAGAAGCCAAGCACACTGTTAAGTACAGCAGCAGGAGGGTGCATTTCTCCTCACCACTTTATGTGACAAGAGAACAGAGGCAGTCCCAGTATAAGGAACACAGTTCAATCATGCACATGCTGCATTAGAAGCAGCATATAGGAGGCATACATATATGAATATCTCATCTTGGCTTGCTTATGCAAATTTCATCCTGTATTACCATGTCTTCATTATCTACCAGCAGAAAGGTGAAAGCATCTCTCCGAGTTTTCTCCAGTTCCAGCTCTTTGTAATATCAAGTCTCATAATGGATCCACCTACATCTGAACATAGAACGGAGGAGAGTGCTGAAAGTCTAACTGTGCGTTTTTTTTGGTCAGTCAATTCCATCAACACAAAGGAAATTGTGACTTCAAGAGATGCAGTGTGTACTTCAAACAAGATAGAAGCAGGGACCCCTGACACTACTATCCAAAACAATCAAAGCCATAATTTTGCTTGGAAACATTTCAAATGCTACCACATTTCTTTAGAGCAGGAGTTGGCAACCTTTGGCATGCACGCGGCTTGCAAGGGTGAGCACCCTGGCTGGCCAGGCCGGTTTGTTTACCTGCTACATCCGCAGGTTCAGCCGATTTCAGCTCCCACTGGCCGCAGTTCGCTGCTCCAGGCCAATAGGGGCTGTAAGAAGCCACAGCCAGCACATCCCTCAGCCTGCTCTGCTTCCTGCAACCCCCATTGGCCTGGGACAGTGAACCGTGGCCACTGGGAGCCGCGATCGGCTGAACCTGCGGACGTGGCAGGTAAACAAACCGGCTCAGCCCACCAGGGTGCTTACCTTGACAAGCCGCGTGCCAAAGGTTGCCGACCCCTGTTTTAGAGCATTGATGATAATTTCTGTGCATTTATAGAATCATTAAATCATAGAATAGAATAATAAAATATTAGGGTTGGAAGAGACCTCAGGAGGTCATCTAGTCCAATCTCCTGCTCAAAACAGTACCAACAACAACTAAATCATCCCAGCCAGGGCTTTGTCATTATGCATATTACTGTGCAATAAAGAAGTGAAGTGTAAAAAAGTGAATTCCTGGAAATGTGCACAAGATTGGCATGCCTACTCAGACACTGAGGACATAGGGGAACAAAGGTTATTCCAAACAAACAAAGGACAGAGACAGTTTGGTGGGTATCCCCAAACAGTTTTTGTATTCAGCCAGCAACAGCCCAACCCTTGAAATCAAAGGCAAAGACATTGAAAGACAATTCAGGTGAGTACTGCTACATGGAAATTGTTCATGGTCAGGACAAAGAAGAACATTTCATTATGCCCTAGGGCCTCCAACATCAGATGGGAGAACATGCCGGGCACCCAGTCATTGAACCATTACAGGAACCATATCCTTGATGAGACCGTAATCACTCTTGCATGAAGCAGGGGTGCCCAGATATGTTTCCCCAAGCAGATTCATACATTTTAGAGACCAAGTCCAATCATCTGTATAACATAGGCCGTACAATTTCACCCCATATTTCCTGCATCAAGCTGATAACTTCTGGTTGAGCTACATCATATTTTTTCAGAAAGGCATCCAGTCTTGGTTTAAAGACATCAGATGACAGAGAAACTACCACATCCCTTGACAAATTTTTCCACTGATTAATTACCCTCACTATTAAAAATTTTTACTTTAGGGCTTGTCTACATGGTGGGGTAATGTGCACTGCAGGTGATGGTGGTGTAATTTCTAAAGTGCACTAATTGGTCTGTGTAGACCAGGGGTCAGCAACCTCTGGCACACGGCTGGTCAGGGTAAGCACCCTGGTGGTCTGGGCCAGTTTGTTTACCTGCTGCATTGGCAGGTCCAGCTGATCGTGGCTCCCACTGGCCGTGGTTCACCGTCCCAGGTCAATGGGGGCTATGAGAAGTGTCACGGGTGAGGGATGTGCTGACTGCGGCTTCCCACAGCCCCCCATGGGCCTGGAGCGGCCAACTGCAGCCAGTGGGAGCCGCGATTGGCTGAACCTGCCAACGCGGCAGGTAAACAAACTGGCCCGGCCCGCCAGGGTGCTTATCTTGCCGAGCCGCGTGCCAGAGGTTGCCGACCCCTGGTGTAGACCCCACTGGTGTGCACTGAATGTTACATAGTGCACTCCAGCAAGGTCTATACAGACCAATTGATGTGCAACATACAAGTGCACTTTATATATCACATCTCCTGTAGTGCACATTGTCCCACTGTGTAGACAAACCCTTATTTCCAGCATGAATGTATATCTCCCAGCCACTGGATCTCATTATGCCTTTGTCTTCTACATTAAAGAGTCCTCTATCTAACAGATAACTTCTCCCCATATAGGTACTTCTAGACTATGACTGAGGTTACTATTTTGTCAAGGTTATTTTTTAGCAAAAGTCATGGACAGCTCACAGGCAATAAACAAAAATTCACAGAGGCCCCCAACCTGTCTGTGACTTTTATCAAAAAGGGAGGAGGCTGACAATTGTGGGAACTGAAGCCCGAGCCCAGTGTGGGGGGGTGGGAACTGATTGACAGCCCACGCATCGCCACACAGAGTGGTGGGGGGGGGGGAGCAACAGCCTTTGCTGCAGCAGCTGACAGCTCCAGCCCCTATTGCCATCTCAGGGGCTGATAGCTCCATCCCCTGTTGACGTCTAGGGGGATGACGTCTCCAGCCCCGCTGCTGCTGCAGGGTTTGAAGCTGAAGAAATCACAGATGTTCATTAAAGTCGTAGAATCCATGACCTCTGTGACTAAACTATGATCAACTCACCTTTTAAGAAAAAAGAACAGGAGTACCTTGGATAATCTGAACCGTTTGAAAGCTTAGTCATCAAAGTCCCTATCTCTGAAACCAAAGACAAGTTAAGATGAAATATGCTACAGGGAATGACCTGCTTATAGCAATTAATGTGCAGAGTCTATAGAAAAAGTCTCTGGTGTTAAAAAGAGACACACAGTGAGCTTGATTGCCAGCTCTTTTGTGTGTCCAGTTGTGCAGCATTTTAGTAATTCCTAAACTAGAATCTGTGCAGGATGGAATGTTTTGGTCAGGATCCCCTGACATTCAGCAGCTGGTTTTGTTGATCAAAATGTTACATCTAAAACTCAGAATTTTGTGTTTTGCAGCTTTTGAAAATAGAATTGGGAGATGGTCACCTTAGAGCAAATGGAAAATCTGGGTTTCCTAGTATTTAATTATGATAAGCTCTTTTGGTGCTAATGTGAAACAATATGTAATTTCATGGCCTTTTCAACAGCATTCTTCAATTTATATCAAAAGGCAGAAAGAGCTTTTGATCTGGTCAACATTAATTAACGACAGAAAGGAAAATGAAGAAAAAATTGCCACTCTAACTTTTACTCTGAAAGCAGGTAAATCTATGACAAATGAACAGTGAAATGCAATGCATACATATAATATTTATTTTCTTTTAGGAAAATAAATAAATGAATATATGGTGCAAAAAATAGGACAGTACTGAAAGTGGGAAAGCAGCTAAACTTAATGAAAAAGGTACTCTATCGTGACTATACCCCTATATTCAGCACTTTTACAAAACTATGGTAAATTTGTACAAAGTATGCCTTGTGAGGTATCACTTAAAAACTCATAATTTGCTGATCGTTATTGTCTTGGTAAAATATGTCTGGCAACATTATATGCAAAGTTATAAGAGTCTACTGTATGATGTTACTAAGGCATATTCCAAATCTGGGAAAATAGTCCAAAACAGTATCTCAGAGACAAAAGGCAAATGAACACCTCAGCCAGGTGTGAACAAAATCAACTGGACAATCACTTGGGTAAGAGGCCATTTTTTGGCAGGAAGAGGGTATGAGCGAGAAATTTACATCTTGGCAAAAAGACTTCTTTATTTTGAATTCCCTTAGTTTGAGAAGTTAGGTATTAGTTTGTGTTTTACCTTTTATTTCTTTGTAATCAATTCTGACTTTTATGCCTCAGTACTTGTAATCACTTAAAATCTATCTTTCGGTAGTTAATAAACATATTTTATGTAAACCAGTGTGTGTTTGGATTGAAATGTTTGTGAACCTCCATTTGAGATAACAGAGTTTGTGCATATCATTTTCCATTAATGAAATGACGGACTTTCTATGAGCTAGTATTGTCCAGGAGGATGCTGGACAGTACAAGACTCACATTTCTGGGAACAACTTTGGGACTAAGAATTTGCTGGTATCACTCTAATATAATTCAGGAGTGACTGGCTAGAACATTCATATCATCAGCTGAGAGTGATTTTACATGCTATAGGCATTGTGTGAACAGGCCAGGTGTGGTGTTTCTCACAGCAAAGCAGTTTAAAAGGTATCCAGGTTGGAGATTTGAGAGGACACACACGTTCAACCATCCAGATTGTACCATGGGGAATGTCACATCTACCCTCACTGTGTTTAGCCTTGCTACATCCTGTGGTATGGTGAAGATGCTGCTTAGCACCTGGCCAGTCTTCCTCCTCAGAACTCCTCCTTCTCCACAATGGTCTCAGTAACTAGGATGATCTTCTCCTCCATCTATTTAGATGTGCTCTCAGCAGATCTACTGGATTGGGCCCCAAAGGCAAGATTGGTGGGGAAACACCTACTTTATGACTCCTTCTGGAGCTGAGGTGTGTTTTAGGCCCCAAAAGTGGCTGGGCAGTTTAAGGACTGAGGCAGCTTGAGCATGCACAGCCACTGAAATTCAAGCTTCTTGGGGACTTGAATGATGGAAGCTTAGGAACCTAGGGACAGATTCACAAAAGGATTTAGGCATTGAAATGCTAAGTATCACGGCACCTAATTTTTAGGTGCTTAGAAAAATCACAGGAACAACGCTGATCCACAAAGCCTGAGGTAGACACCTAAGTTCCCTATACAATGCATGGGGAGAGATAGGTGTCAGATTGCAGTACACAAAGCCGTCAAGCTAGAGAGGGAGCTATCTATACTAGCCAATAGGAGTTGCCAGCAAGGGGCAAGTGCCCTAAATGCTGCCCCTGTCTCACAGGTAGGTGTCTCCCTACAACCTTGATTTAGGTGCCTATCTCTGCTTGTGAGCCACAACTGAGAAACCCTCTCCCAGAGTCAGACAGCTTAGCTGGTTTCTGTGAGAATGAGTTAGGCAGCTGCCTCACTCCCCAGAAAATGGGTGGGGGCAGTGGTGCCAACTTTATAACTTTTTAGGCCACTGGTTAGAGCACTTTTTTCCCATGTAATTCACATAATGGTTACTGGAATTGTTCCTTTCTCCCATGCATCACTAGTTATTTCTATTTATATGTAAGAAGAATGTCCAGCCCTCACAAGGGACTGTTAAGCTAAAAAGACAAATGTATGCATTTTCCGTATGTCAAAAGCACTTACATTTATGAAGACATCTAAGAATTCTGAAAAGGAGGATTCATATGTGGTGTCAGTGCTAGAGTACCAATAGCTTATGCATTAACCTCATACATAAAATCAATACACATAAAACTAGTGTAATTGTACTCTAAGGGATTCACATAAAAATACCTCTTAAAATACTTTCAACATGATGCACACGCCCTCTGTGAGATACAAGGCATATTAGGACTATGAAGATTTGCTATAGCAAAGGAAACAAATCTAGTCTAATGGCCCATTGGTGTGAACTATCCTAGATATTTCATAGGAACAAAATTCACCATATTAACAACAATTGTACTAGGCCCATTTCATAGAATCACTACAGGGATTTGGAACTTAAGGGACCACTTACTAGGTCAGCTATATCTAACCCCTACATGATGACAGCCACAAGTAAGAGAAGAAACAGTATGAGGGAAGGGAGGACAATGGGTAAGGGTAATAAAATCAGACAGTTACATAGGCTAACACACTGGACAATTTGATGGTTCCAAATGATTTGAAAGGGTTTGTTTTCCTTTTTTATTTTACATACAATCAGGTATCTGAGTACTACTCAAGCTGGTCCACCTTGGCTGGCTGATTTTTGGTGGGCACTACAGTAGACATGGAACTTGAGGAGGAATGTGAAGGAGAAGATGGCAGTGACTTTAATGCAGGTCACATGTCACCATTAGAGGACTAACTGCACCTTTACCTCCTTTCTAGAATCTGAGTGAACCCCCTCAGGTGATAGATGTCTTGCCCTTACCTGTCTCGGAGTGGAGTCATGCTATTCTCACACTTAGACCAGGATCTAGCTATAGCATCCTTGTGTATAGCAACTACTTACCACTCTTCAGGTCCATCTGGGTTTCAGGCCCCAGTGTTTCCTTTCCTTGGGAACCCATGGCCAGCGAGTGATAGTATCAACTGCTTCCTTGAAACAAAGTATGTGTTATTTAGCAGTAGGAACAAAGCGTTAGAGAGAGAAGAGGATTTTAAAATACAGGCTACAGGCATCATCTGCACTTCATTACAAGCTAAGTTAGAGAAGAGTTAAGCCTATGTTGCAGGAACCAAACTTACATTCTTCGAGCAACCCAAGGTCATCGTGGGCTGCTGCCTGGTCTCAGTTTGTCTCTGAGGATATGTCTATACAGCCTGCGTAAGTGAACCTCCCAGCCCGGTCAACAGACTTGCACTAGCATTCTTAAAATGGCTGTGTAGACAGTGCTTTTAAGTTGTGACTTGGGCTGGAGCGCCTGCTCTGAAGCCTATGGAAGGGGTAGGTTTCAGAGCCCAAGATGCAACTTCAATGTGCTTTCTATACAGACATTTTAAGAATGCTATTCTCTCCTCTCCAAAGGAAAAATTCCCACCCCGCACCCCAAGATGCCACTTCCTCTGTGTGACTGGGTTTGATTATCAGTACTCAGCAATGTCTCTGTTACAGGGCCTAGGAGTGAAGACTTCCTTCTGCCTCAGACTGGTTTTACCCAGTTAGCCCAACAGGCCATTTAGGAGAACATTCTTGTGACGGTTGCTCCATTGTTGATAGTTAGACGCATTCCACCTTAAAGACTTGTAATCACTGGTATTCTTTCCACCATATCTTCCTATGGGGGGAGGAGGGTGTGCTGAAGTAGTCTGACACCATCTTAGACCAATACACAGAGCACATTTTGGGATATAGATCAGTAATCGTTAGGCACTGTTCCTTGCATACTGATCAACCAGGCAGCCAGGGGGTATGTTACAACCCCTGAGGAAATTGTTTTTTGTTGTTTTTTTTTACAAAGGTTTTATTCATCCTGATCATCCATTTATCGCCTTTAAAACTTCTGGAACTGCTTCTTGGTGCCAGCAACCTTTGTGACCTTGAGGACGTTGAATCGGACTGTATCATAGCAGGCACACACCCCACTCTTCAGAGGGAATTCTAATTGTCTGAGGCAGAATTCATTCGGGAGAGCTCCTTGGGGTGGTGGTTGTAAGGCACATCGGAGCCTTTGTGTTGTCCTTGGTTGCTACACAAAAGCAATTGGATCCTGTTTTCTTTCTAAATCAGAAAGTATTTCCCCCCCCCAGTAATTGCTCCACACAAACTTTATTTATAAAAATACAAACCACTTCTGACAAGTAATGAAATGACCTTGCCAAGAAAAATTGTTCTCCGAATTTTTCATGTTGTCATCTAAAATGTCATTAAGATCATTAATTATGATTTTTTATGGGAAAGACTTTTAACAAACTGCTTTAAATTAATATTTTCGTTACAATTCATATATAGCTAGAATGACTGGCAGTGACTTAGCAATGGTAAACTAACTGGAATATGAGGTTTTAAAAATGAACTGAAATTTATGTCCAGACTAATCATTTTCAAAAATACAAGATTTGTTTAATTTATTTTAATTGTGGGATGTGGGTTTTTTGCTGGTGTGTTGGTGCATATAACTGTTTTCTAACACATTTTTGTTCTGCCTGCATATGGAACAGGAATGATTTCCACATTAAGAAGTGTGGTTATGGTTAAGGCACCGTTTTACGCAGTACATCTATTCCCTCTATTTATTCCAGATTGCAAGCTCACTTTATTATTACTCATTTATAATAGGGGCCTTATCATGCCAGGCACAATACAAACAGATAGAGAGAAAGCCCTTGCCCCAGAGAGCTTACAGTCCAATAACCAGGGCTGGCTCCAGCCACTTGTTCAGCAAGCAGGTGCTTGGGGCAGCCATCGGAAAGGGGTGACACTCCCGTCTCTTCAGCGGCACTTCGGCAGCAGGTCCTTCCCTCCGAGACGGACTGAGGGACCCACCACCTGGTGAGTAAAAATTAAAAAGGAGCCTAAGTTAGGTGCTCTTCTTTAGGATGCGGGGCCCAATTCAGGGGAATTGGAGGAATCAGCCTAAACCTGGCCCTGCCTGAAAGTCTTCAGATTTAGGATCCGCAACCTTCCTCCCACTCAGTGGAGGGGATGCCAAACACTGATCATCTGAGAGAGCAGGCAATGGAAAGGAAATTCTAGGGGTGGGGGTGGGGAGCCTGCAGGAGGTTCCAGATTCTACATAGTTGGTATTCTGGTGGAAAGCCTGATCTGGGCCTAAATTCAAATTACACAATCTCTACTGATTATACATGAACCAGAAAGGGCTCAAATCCCAATTAACATTTCCAGGTGAGTTTATGCTATAAAACCCCCATCTGTGGTCTTGCAATGTGACTGTAGAGTCACATTTCACAGCAGAAAAACAAATTAAACCCTAGTTTACTTTAAATTGATGTTTTTTAGTCATTATAATGTTTAATGCAGCACGGGAATAATATTCTAGGATAGCAGCCTCTTGTATTTCTGACATCCTGTCACTCTTGCTACAGACATCAACCTGTGTGTTTCAGCAGAAATAGCTCAAGCATGGCTAGGAACAGCCAGTGTTATTTAGAAATGGCCTATAGTAATAACACAACTGAAAAATCAGGTTCTTGTAACGAAGTTGCTCCATAATTCACGTGTATACAAGGATGCAGTCTTTATTTATGAAGCATAAATTATTTTGACAAGAAGATGGTGCTGCATAAGAATGAATTTGGTTTTTAGGACATTAGTTCTGAAGTTGTAGCAGGTACACTCAGAGGCCAGCAGGCCTAGTGGGCAGGCTGTGGCTCAACAGTCCCCAAAGTGCAGGGATGGCCTTGCTGGTGGTCTGCAGGCCTGGCAGCTGGAGCTGCAGTCCATCACTCTGTGGTGCTCCACGAGTTCTCCTGGCTGAATGTGGGGAGGTCCAGGGCCCAAGGGGTGTGTGTGGAGGGGGAGAGACCAAGGAGTGTCTGAGTTGCCACTTCCTGATACACCAGACCAGCCTCCCCAGGCCACTTCCTACCTTCCCCTTCTCTCCTTAGTTTGGGCGCATAGTCACAGTACTCTGCCCTGCCCTGTGGAGAGTATCCAGGTCAAATGAGTATTCCCCTGCTCACTTCTCACAGTGTCCAGTTATTCTGCCAAGCCAGGGAGTAGGGAAAAAAAAAAGGTAAGGGGAAAATCCTAGTTGGGATTTAACCACAGCCCAGACCCTTCTCCTGTGGATCGCTCTGTCCCAAAAGCTGATTTCCTCTCTTCAGTCCTCTCTCCCTCCCCACCCCTACTTGGCTGTTGGAGTCACCCTTTCCCCTCCATATGGAGCATGTTCCGCAGCTGAAGGGTGGGGCCTTCGTGGCCCAGTACTGCCCCTTCCCTCCCATATAATTTTTTTGGGGTCTGTAAACCCCACCACAGAGGTATAATTGTCCTGTACATCACTAATATTCTGAAAAAACATTCCCACCTCCTTTTGCATATCCTAGAACAAAACTTCAGAATAATGAAAGTGTAGCAAGCTTCTGAATAATATAGCCCAGGGTTGGCACAAGCTTTCCATCATGGTAGGGCACAATGTAGGAAATTTGAGTTAGACATCAAACCTCAAAAGATTCTCGTCCCTAACTCAATACTTGATAGGTTATTTAGGTTTACAAATCCCTTCTAAAGCTATTTTTCATTAGTGCATGACTGTTTGTTGGGTTATTTTTAGTACCTATAGTTAGGGAGAATTGGGAGAAAAGATGTGTGAATCCTATTAGTTGGAGATGACGTTAACGGGAGTTATGAGGAGAACTATTCATACTCTTCCAAGTTCTGTTTGTGTGAAATTTGCTTCATGTACTCAAAATTCGAGAATGCGTGGTTTGAGTGAATCTGATTTTCTGATAGTCAAATCTCAATGAGAGTCCACAGATCTCGTTAGGGCTTAATAGACTCATGCCCAGTTTCTTCACCAGTTTCACTGAATCCACATCTAGAAGGGACCGCTGATCATCTAATCTGACGTTCTGCATAACGGAAGTCATAGGACTTCCCTAAACTCTCTGTCTGAATTAGATCATGTCTTTTAGCAAAACATACAATCTTGATTTAAAAATTGCCAGGGATGGAGAATCCACCATGACCTTTGGTGAGTTGTTTCAATGGGTTAGTTATCTTCACTTTTAAAAATGTGCATCTTATTTGCAGACATTTGGCAGTTCAGATTTAGAAGTGAGATTGGGTTGCTGGTCTGCAACAACAAAATTTGGATATAAAGGAAATATTTTCCCCTTCTAAAATTGTTATAGGAACACAAAAACCCCCAAAACAAAACAAAAAAACCCCACAGTTATAAACAGCAAGGCAGTTCTCAATAACTGGAGGAATAACAAAGTTAATAATGTAGTAGGCCAATGCTGACCAGACAGAGAGGAGTCAGAACACTGGCTCCTAGACATTTCCAGATGGGACAGAGATCTCAGCTATTATGCAGCCTCTCTTATTACGAAATACAGTGGGACTGGCTTCTGCAAAGCTTAACAGATGCTCCTGATTCCACAGGACAGACTCAGTCAATCACAGATATGGAAGAAACATTACAAAACTTCCAGCAGACTTGTGCATGGAATTGGTCTTGGTATAACATTATGCTGGGGGTTGTGTAATCACACAAACTCATTGGGCATGCTAGCTGCCTTCTAGTCAGGCTAAATGAGGAAAATTAAGTGCATCTTTGTTTAGCGATAGGTGAAAACTACTGCCCAAGAATTAGACCTCATGAAAACCTGGGCAGTGGCTGGGCCATGCAGTTCCACAGTTTTCCTGGGGTATGATAACAATGCAGGGGTGGGAGATTAATTTGATTGCAGGTGTGTGTGTGTGAGCACAAGCACTGCAAGCAGCAGAAACATCAGAGAAGCAAACAAAAGGCAGCAAAGAAGCCTCAAAGACAATCAGAAATACTTGTAGCATGACCCTGAGAAAAAGCTCAGAGAGATTTTTGGGTAAAGAGCTGGCTGGAAAAAGGCTTGGAATAGTGAGCAAAACTGTCTCCTGCTGTTTTAGTCCTATTAACATAGGCACTGATCCACTGGTGCTCTGGGGCTGGAGCACCCACAGGGAAAAATTGGTGGGTGCTCTGCACCCAGCGGCAGCTCCCTGCCTCAGCGTACTTCCACATCCACCTCCTCCCCTGAGCATGCCGCTTCTCCCCCCACCCTCCCAACACTTCCCTCTGTGAAACAGCTGTTTTGCAGTGGCAAGCACTGGGAGGGAGGGGGAGGAGGAGGAAATGCGGCGCGCTCAGGGAAGAGGCGGGGCCAGGGTGAGGATTTGGGGAAGGGGTCCAATAGGGAAAGGGAGGGGCCGGAGTTGGGGCGGGGACTTTGGGGAAGGGGTTGGGATTGGGGCGGGGCAGGGGCAGGAGGCGGTGGGGTGGGGTGGAGGCGGGGCTAGGCCGGGGGCAAGCACCTACGAGTGATTGGAAAAGTTGGCGCCTATGCCTACTAAGTTCAGGGAACCAGGACTTTCTGTTCATTCTTTATAAATAGACAGGAATGCATCAAAAATACTTGTCTTCATTACCAGGTTCTCCTCCTAATGGAAAGAAACCTCAAGACCCCAAATATTGGCTAACCATTGGGGCCAAAGAGTAACAATATAAACAGAGATGGCCTTATCATTTTGAGACAAGACTGCAAACTTTTTTTCCACCTATGCTGCGCTCCAACACCACTTAGCTGATTCCTCTCTGCCAGACAGTGGAGGATTTAGAGTTAATGGGATCCTGTGCTCAGCTTCATTTTTGGGGTCCCATCTTGGCACCCAGCCAAGAAAAAGAACATTCTCTCTTATCTTCTCCCCACCTCCGTTTTTCATTCTTTTTTTCTTCATCCTCCTCCTACAGTGTAGCGAGGCGCCCTGGCTCCCCGTTGCACCTGAGAGGGCCAAGCCGCTTCAGCCACCAAAGTGGGTGGAGCCACTGCTACCAGTCCCCGCCCCCCGGAAGTCAAGGGGCCGGACAGGAACTATAAAAGCCCAGCCCTGGTTCTCACTTGGAGGCCGGTCACCGAAGAGAACAGACGTGGGTGGCTGAGCTCCTGCTCGGCCTGAGCTTCCCTGTGCCCAGTATCCTGATGAACCCATGGTCTGGGACCCACCAGAAGATACTGGCGAGACACAGGTACCCAGAGAAGGGGAGGTGGGAAATGGCCTGGGGGTAGCCGATCCTGGGTTGGCTCCCGGAGAGCCTGAACCCATGTCAGTGTGTTGCGGCCAGGATCCCCACTGACAGCAGCGAGTCTTGGCCACTGCTAGGGCCCTGGGCTGGAACGCAGTGGAGTGGGAGGGCCTGCATTCCCCCTGCCACCCTTCCAAGGGTGGCAGACTCCCCCTCTCGCTGGCCTGAGGAGGCCGTTCTCCTGGGCCTATAGACTATTTGTTTGCTCAACCCCTGCTGAAGGGTCTGAGCTCTGAACTGCTTATTGCCCTGCCCTGACCTAGGGCCTGGGCTTCTAGACTATTTGTTTGCTCAACCCCTGCTGAACGGCCTGAACCCTGACCTATTTGCCATCGGTAGCGAGGCACCCTGGCTCCCCGCTGCACCTAAGAGGGCTGAGCCCCAACACCGGACATCTACATATAAGTAATAGGAAGTAAATGAAAATAAACTGAGGTACCTTGATTTTGTAGTCTAACTTATTTTTCCACCGACCACTTGAAAATTGCTGAGGGTCTCAGTGGACCACTTAATTATCTTTCTAAATATTGTTTGTATCATTGGATAAGAGCACTTTATAAAAAAAAATGTAAAAAAAGTTGGAGTGTGGGGACTGGCCAGGAGTTATGGTGTGGGAGGGGGCTCAGGGCTGGGGCAGGGGATTGGGGTGTGGAGCGCTTACGTGAGGCAGCTCCTGTTTGGTGCGAGGGGTGCAGGTGGGGATGTGAGGGGAGTGCAGGAGTTAGAGTGGGATGGGGGAGGTGCAGGAATCAGGGAGGGCAGGGGGCTGGGAGTGTGTGAGGGAAGAGAGTCTGGGGGTGCAGGAGTCAGGGAGGGCAGGGGGCTGGGAGTGTGTGAGAGGGGTGCAGGAGTCAGAGCTGGGAGTGTGTAAGGGAGTGCAGGAGTCAGTGCAGGGTCTGGGAGGGAGTTAGGGTGCAGGAGCAGGCTGGGGGTTGGGGTGCAGGGTCTGCCCAGGAGTTAGGGCTGAGGCAGGAGATTGGGGTGTGGAATCCTTACCTGGGGCAGCTCCCATTTGGTGCGAGATGTGCAGGTGGGAATGTGGTGGAGGGTGCAGGAGCTCCCGTTTAGGGCTCAGGGTGGGGCTAGGGATGTGGGAGGGTGCAGGAGTTAGGGAGTGCTGTGTGTGTGTGAGGGGGATGCAGGATTCAGGGCAGAGGCCTGGGGATGTGGGCAGGGGTCATGGGAGTGCTCCCAGCCCCCTGCCCCACCCCCCTGCCCTGAGCGGGGGGGAATATGTGTAGGGGCAATGCGGAGGCCTGGCCTTTGCTCCGCCCAGCCCCGATTCCGCCCCCTTCCCCAAGGCCCTGCCCACACGTTTTCTCTACCTCCTCCCTCAAGCACGCTGTGGCCCTTCTCCTTCCTCCTGGAGCAACCTCAGCGCCGGCAAACAGCTGTTTGGTGGTGGGGGAAGCACTGGGAGGGAGTGGTGGAATGCAACATGCTCGGGGGAGGAGATGGGGAAGAGGCAGGGGAGGGGAGAGCTTGGCTGCTGGTGGGTGCAGACCCTGCAGCAGGAGCCCAAGGAGCAGATGTGATCAAGCTTCAGCCCCTATAGCTGCCCAGCCCTGGGTCCCCATGTCATTGGCGGGCCCCATGCCAGGGCACCCTCTTTTTACTGTAAGTCTGCCTTTGCAAAAGCTACATTCGGCACTGCAGAAGTCATAGCGATGGACAGTCAGGAAAATATGCATTGCATCCTAGGTATATATGAGGAAATCTGCTGTACTTTATACAAGAGAATCAAATGAAGAAGAGGTAGGTAGTTTCATTTCAGCAACTTTTTTAGCACCTTTGTCAGCTGCAAATGAAAGTCAGAATGGGCTTTTTGCCCCTAGTGTATTTCATAACTTCATGCTTTCCTGTCTGTTTATCCACAGAAAAGTTGCTGCAATTGATGTTAGACAATTCAAATGTATATTGAAATTCAGAGACTTGCTCAAGATGCTCATGAAGTGAGGACAATGTTGCGTCTAGCAAAGTATTGACAAAAATCCTGGTTGAATTTAAGCTCTGGATCACATTTTTGCCCATCATGCCATTCATAACCTATTCCGTTTTTGATTACTCATTGCAGGGAATTCTAGTGCTACATCCAGATCTATTACTATAACGGCGACATCCTTTAGAACACACGTGAAAGCATAGATGACTTATGTCTCCTGAGACTGGGTGGGAGGGGAACAATCTAAAGGGAAGTATAGTGACGGCCCCATGTGTCTCCTGTGCCCAGCGACCTCCCTGTCCTGTGCCCAGCTTGGGGCTGCTGTGTTCTCTCAGCCCCACCAGACTTACCTGTGGGGGTGGGGGGTGTTCAGTCCTTTTCCCACTGTGCCTTCCTCTAGCACGTTGGCTGCTCTCCCTGGGAGCCACACCTGGGTGGGGAGCAGAAGAAGCGGGATGGAGCCGCTTCTCACGCCTACTGAAGCTGGCTACCCAGGTTGCTGATTCTGTGCAGTGCGGTGGCTTCCTGAGAAATAGCCTGGCCGAGCCTGGCTGCCAGAGCTGAGTGAGCTGGAGCTCCCTTTCCCCCCAGCACATTTCCGGCTCACTTGACCCCTGTCCCTGGCACCTGGGCCTGGCTAGCAGAGGGGTGGGGTCATCCGTCACACCAGCCAGGTTCTCTTGCAAGCACAGAGCTGCGTTTCACAGAGCAGCAACCTGGCATGGCCAGCGTGAGAAGTGACTGGTCCTGCCCCTTCCACTCCCCGCCTGGGCCTGGCTGCCAGGTACAGCAGCTGAGCGTGCAAGGGGCAAGCGCTGCAGGAAAAGGACACAGTCCCTCTCCCTTTTCCCTCATTCCCAGCAGGCGAGGCAGAAATCTGGGTGGGCGGGCACCTGACTCCACATGCATTGCCCATACTGAAAGCATTTTCTCTGTATTTCTGTAACACATCACAATTTGCATTTAGACATCTAATGGAGGCAGATATTCCAGTTGTGCAGTATCTTGTTGACAGCATTTTTTTTAAATAAAGGCTCATTGTACCACAATTGGTCTGTAGGACTGCAGTGCATCTAGTAGTGTGATGGACAGTACAGACCCTTTCAGTGTTCACAGAGATTACCTTGGGGGTTATGGTTTGACCCAGTGAGAGAATTTCCATGAGGGAGACCACCAGTGCAACTTTGTTCAATCCAGGGAGGAGGCCACAACAAGGCAAAGAGGACAGAAGGCTGCTGTTACAGTGGACTCTCTCAATGCCTGAGTGGTTGTTTAAATCATAGGTACATTTTTGATATAGTTTGTGGCCTTACCTGTACCAGTTTTGGAAAATAGCCCAAATGGGTGCCAGTCCTGGCTGCAGAGGAGTCTTTTGTTTAATCAAACTGGTATCAGAAAATAAGATTCTCACTGTGATCAGGTGCCTGGGATACACCACACTGAGAATGGCACACTCAGGGAGGACTGTCAGAAGCAGGGCAGACAATCCTCCAAACCTGGCAGTTTATACTACAATTAGATTCATCAAACCAGTAACAGAAAAGCTTCTGAAGTACCACACTGCTTAACAAGAATCAAAACACAGTCTCATTTAGGCATTTCAGCCCTTGACTCCCCTCCGGACAAATTGATCTCATTCAGTGAGAGGTTACTGAAAACCCAATTCACTATGACAGAGGTTCTATCAATCCCAAAGGATTAGACACTTATTTACTCCCAGGTCAATATGTATATCAGATCTTACCCAAATATCACACTGCCAGTTAAACCTTAGTAAACTAACTAAGAATTAAGAAAACAATACAGTTATAAATGGTTAAAAGTTCATATACATACAAATATTTACAAAGTCCTTATATCAGGTTTGTGGCAGGGATGGAATAAACTGCTGTCTTGCAAAAGTCTCTGTTAACTTCCATGAGATTGGAAGATCCTCAGTCCATTGTTCAAATACTCCTTTTGGCTGTAAATCCACTGTCCAGAGAATTGGAGTGGGAATAAGATAAAATGGAGACGTCTCAGGTGTCTTTTATATCCTCTGCCATGTGCATGGAAACTTACTGTCCCAAACAAAAGCCCACAGCCCCTGTGTGTGGAAAGTTACTGACTAAAGATGGATTCTGAGGTCACGTGTCCATATCACATGCCCTTACATGTTTTGCTGAATCACAGGATTGGATATTGTTTTCTTGCAACAAAGAGTCCTGTGGGCACCCATCATAAACAGATAGTTAAGGGTTAATGCCTCTTTTACTCGTGAAGGGTTAAAAAGTTAGCCTAGCCTAGCTGACACCTGACCAGAGGAACCAATGAGGGAACAAGATGTTTCAAAAGAAAGGAGGGAAGTTTCCTTTGTTTAGATCAGTTTCAGTTTTAGCTGGAGTGAAAAAGATCAAGGAACTAGCCTCTTATCAGAGTAGTAAGTTTTAGAAAGGAATAAATAGGTTTATGTTTATTTTCTTTTGTAATTTGTCTTGGTGCAATTAAGGGAATTATCAAATTGGGTATTCGTGTGTATATTAAGGTTTTTGCCCAGGGGAACATCCTGTGTTTTCAATCTATTGTCTGTGAGATTAGCTGGTATGCTGTCTCCCAGAGGTTTTTTTTTTTCTTTCTTTTACCTTTCTTTTCTTTAATTAAAAGCCTTCTTTTTAAGAACCTGATTGATTTTTTTCCCTGTTTTTTAGATCCAAGGGAACTGGATTTGGACTCACTAGGGATTAGTGAGGGGAAAAAGGGAGGGGGAAGGAGTAATTCTTCCTTGTTTTTGAGATCCAAGGGAATTGGATCTGGACTCACCAGGGAATTGGTGGAGGAGTCTCTCAAGGCTACCCAGGGAGGGGAAGGTTTTTGGGGGAAAGAGAGTATTCCAGGTACTCAGAAGTCTTGATGGTGGCAGCGAGACCAAATCTAAGCTAGTAATTAAGCTTAGAAGTGTTCTTGCAGGTCCCCACATCTGTACCCTAAAGTTCAGAATGGGGGTGAGACCTATGACAGCACCTTATAGGCAAACAGATGTATTGAAGCATGAGTTTTCATGGGTGAATACCCACTTTGTCAGACGCATGTCCATGAAAGCTTATGCTCCAATACGTATATAAGGTGCTACAGGACTCTGTGTTGCTGTTTACAGATCCAGACTAACACGGCTATCCCATTGTTTTCTTGCTGTTTGAGGCATCCCTGAAAAGAGCTTTCTGGAGAGCTGATTCTTCTTACCAGCCCATCAAGCTTGAATAGTCCATTCACAATAGGCTGGCAAGACTGGATGTAAATTACCTTGTGGGTGTCACCCCCAAGAACAAACAGCTGAGATACAAATACATAACTAATATTCATAACTTCAGAGGCAGTGATGATACATGGATTTAACCAGGATAATCATATTTGACAGACTGTAACTTTTCCATTGACATTTGACATGATTCTTCATATCATATTTAGTGCAATTGTGCAATAGTGGTAACAACAATAGAAATGGTCATCTTTAATCAGACAGCATCACACCCAGAAGAGGGATTTACTGATCAGACTATTTTGAGAGAAGTGGTTGGGACTGGTTCCGAAACTGGGCCCTACAAGAGAAGCTGAAACTGCTTGTAGGTTTTAGAATACCTTTTAGAATAGGTTTTATTTCCCATCTATAAAAAGGAAAATAAAAACAACCCAGGAAACTACAGACCAGTTAATTTAACTTCTGTGCCAGGGAAGATAACGAGGCAAGTAATTAAAGAAATCATCTGCAAACACTTGGAAGCTGGTAAGGTGATAGGGAATAGCCAGCATGGATTGGTAAAGAACAAATTGTGTCAAACCAATCTGATAGCTTTCTTTGATAGGATAACAAGCCTTGTGGATAAGGGAGAAGTGGTGGATGTGGTATACCTAGACTTTAGTAAGGCATTTGATACGGTCTCGCATGATATCCTTACTGATAAACTAGGCAAATACAATTTAGATGGGGCTACTATAAGGTGGGTGCATAACTGACTGGATAACTGTACTCAGAGAGTAGTTATTAATGGTTCCCAATCCTGCTGGAAAGGTATAACAAGTGGGGTTCCACAGGGGTCTGGTTTGGCACTGGCTCTGTTCAATATCTTCATCAATGACTTAGATGTTGGCATAGAAAGTACGCTTATTAAGTTTGCAGATGATACTGAACTGGGAGGAATTGCAACTGCTTTGGAGGACAGGGTCAAAATTCAAAATGATCTGGACAAATTGGAGAAATGGTCTGAGGTAAACTGGATGAAGTTCAATAAAGACAAATGCAAAGTGCTCCACTTAGGAGGGAACAATCAGTTTCACACATACAGAATGGGAAGAGACTGTCTAGCAAGAAGTATGGCAGAAAGAGATCTAGGGGTCATAGTGGACCACAAGCTAAATATGAGTCAACAGTGTGATACTGTTGCAAACAAAGCAAATGTGATTCTGGGATGCATTAACAGGTGTGTTGTAAACAAGACACAAGAAGTCATTCTTCCACTCTACTCTGTGCTGGTTAGGCCTCAGCTGGAGTATTGTGTCCAGTTCTGGGCACTGCATTTCAAGAAGGATGTGGAGAAATTGGAGCGGGTCCTGAGAAGAGCAACAAGAATGATTAAAGGTCTTGAGAACATGACCTATGAAGGAAGGCTGAAAGAATTGGGTTTATTTAGTTTGGAAAAGAGAAGACTGAGAGGGGACATGATAGCAGTTTTCAGGTATCTAAAAGGGTGTCATCAGGAGGAGGGAGAAAACTTGTTCACCTTAGCCTCTAATGATAGGACAAGAAGCAATGGGCTTAAACTACAGCAAGGGAGATTTAGGATGGACATTCGGAAAAAGTTTCTAACTGTCAGGGTAGTTAAACACTGGAATAAATTGCCTAGGGAGGTTGTGGAATCTCCATCTCTGGAGATATTTAAGAGTAGGTTAGATAAAAGTCTATTAGGGATGGTCTAGACAGTATTTGGTCCTGCCATGAGGGCAGGGGACTGGACTTGATGACCTCTCGAGGTCCCTTCCAGTCCTAGAGTCTATGAATCTATACTCCCTCTAGTTCTTGAAGTGCATTTGACAGGGAATTGCCTTCATGGAAGTTATCCTGCACTCCCAATGAGTTACAGAAAGCAGCTTTGGAGTCATGGCACCTACTCCTTCAAGGTTTGCCAAAGCTATTGTGAAGGACATGGATTGTAATGGTTCTTCAAGAACTCAAACAAAGAATGAGCAGGGCCTGAGCAATGGGCATGAACACTGACAATCTGGGTCAGGATAAGGCAGATACATGAGACATAAAATGCTCTAGAATTCAGCTCTCTCCTGAGTCATCATGCCTGCTTCCTTTAAAAAAAAATCACTATGTTTTTGTAACCTTTTCCTTGGCATTCCATAATATCCAGGTTAAATTCCTCAAATGAGTGAAGAAATGTCTGCTAGTCCTTCACCTGCTGTATCAGTCACTAGAATGATTTCCATAAAATGCTCACTGATGTAGGCCAGCAACCTATTTTAGCTCAAGCATGTCTACACTGCACATTGCTCTCCAGTTCTTAAGATGTTTTAGTGGTCTCATGTTTGTTAGCTGTTTTCCAGGAGAAAATTTTCAGTCAGAAGCTGAGTTCTGGTCTGTCAGAATAATTTACACCAGAGTAAATCTATTTACCTTTGGGAAAATCGGTCTTCCATGTATGCTGAATTTTCCTTATTGCCCAGATTATTGAAACTGCTTTTAAACCATGTTTTATATTTACAAAGGTACACTCACCAGAGGTCGCTTCCATGGCTTCACTGTCTGGGCTAGTGGGTTGGGAGGGCTGGGAGGGTAATTCCGTCTGGGTCAGAAAAAGCTCCTGGCTGTTGGGGCTGACGGAGTGCTGTGTGCTCTTTGCTAGCTCGTCCTCCTCTTCCTCCTCCTCCTCACTTTCCCCGTCTGCATAATCCTCTGGCATGGCTGAGATTACAACCCCCACCATGGAATCCAAGGATGGGGGTGGGGTAGTGGTGGCGCAGCCCCCTAAAATTGCATGCAGCTCAGCGTAGAAGCAGCATGTTTTCAGCCCTGCCCCAGACCTTCTGTTTGCCTCTTTGATTTTCTGGTAGGCTTGTCTAAGCTCCTTCACTTTCACTCTGCACTGCACTGAGTCCCTGGTGTGGCCTCTCTCCACCATGATCTTGGAAATTTTTTCAAAAGTTTTTTCATTTCATCTTTTTGAACAGAGTTCTGTTAGCACTGAATCCTCTCCCCATATAGCGATCTGATCCAGTACCTCCCGTGTGGTCCATGCTGGAGCTCTTTTTCTATTCTCAGGAGACTGCATTGTTACCTATGCTGATGAGCTCTGCGTGGTCACCTGTGTTGATCAGAACTCCACGCTGGCCAAACAGGAAATGAAATTCAAAAGTTCGTGGGGCTTTTCCTGTCTACCTGGCCAGTGCATCCGAGTTCAGATAGCTGTCCAGAGCGGTTAGTGGTGCCTGTGGGATACGGCCTGGAGGCCAATACTATCGATTTGCGGCCACACTAACCCTAATTCGATATAATAATACTGATTTTAGTGCTACTCCTCTCGTTGAGGAGGAGTACAGAAACCGATTTAAAGAGCCCTTTATATCGATTTAAAGGGCATCGTAGTGTGGACGGGTGTGGCGTTAAATCAATTTAACGCTGCTAAAATCGGTATAAACACGTAGTGTAGACCAGGCCCAAGTGACGTGCTACAAAAAGAGCTCTGAGTAAGCTCTAAAGCTTGTCTCTCTTGACAACAGAAGTTGATCCAATAAAAGACATTCCCTCACCCACCTTGTCTCTCTAAAGTGCTACAATGATATCTGGAAGGAGATTGCTAGTGGCCTTTTGACTGATCTCCTCCCTACTAAAGTTAAGCAAGTGTGACATTATTGACAGGAACTATGTGACCATATAGATCATCTTTGAACCAGGGTCCTATGGTTGTACCAGATCTTGTACAGAGGAAGCCAAGTGGGGTGTCTATGGAAAGGTTATAGTTTGCTGGTTATGACTATCCTGTCTATATGTGTGTATCATTTTTGTATTTGAAGTTATGAATATTGGCTAAGTACTTGTTTGATTCTAAGTAGACTCAATGAAGCATTTGGTCAGCTTCTTGAGAAAGGACTACTCTCAGTAAGTGCCCAGTCAAGAAACACTTAACTGACAATGGACTTTGGGAGATGCCAATCCACATCTGAACTTTCCTGGGAAATTAACATGTAAACAATGGCATCAGCCTGCAAAAAGCTGAATCATCCATAGACTTGTGACTTGCCTATATGGCTATAGACTCCATCTTGTTGTTGTGATTTTGCACAGGAGAACAAAGGGGTTTCTGCCCACAAGAAAGAGAATATAAAAGGCCTTGGAAAACCCTCCATTTTGTCCTCAGCTAGCTCAGAAGATAGCCTCTCCATCCCAAAGAGATGCCTGAAAGAAACTGGAACAAAGGACAGTAACTACAGGGGTGTGAGTGATTGCTGGATCCAAATGAGGAAGGAGTCTAGTCTGTGAAAGAAGCTTATTGGAACATCTCTGAGGGTGAGATTTACCTGCATTTAGTTTCCTACTGTATTAGGCTTAGACTTGCATGTTTTCTTTTTCTTTTGCTTGGTAATTTACTTTGTTCTGTCTTCTATTACTGGGAACCACTTAACTCCTACTTTTTATATTTAATAAAATCACTTTTTACTTATTAATTAACCCAGAACAAGTAATTAATTCCTGGGGGAGCAAACAGCTGTGCCTATCTCTCTATCAGTGTTATAGAGGGCGAACAATTTATGCGTTTACCCTGTATAAGCTTTATACAGAGTAAAACGGATTTATTTGGGGTTTGGATCCCAATGGGAACTGGATGTCTGGGTGTTGGAGACTGCAGCACTTCTTAAGCTGTTTTCAGTTAAGTCTGCAGCTTTTGGGGGATGTGGTTCAGACCTGGGTCTGTGTTTGTAGCAGGCTAGTGTGTCTCGCTCAACAAGACAGGGTACTGATGTCATAACATTTTTTCCCAGATCTGGACCCTAGCATCCAAAATATGGGTGTTAGCATGAAAAACTCCAAGCTTAGTTACCAGCTTGGACCTGGTAATTGCTGCCACCAGCTAGGAATTATACAGTGCCTAGCTCACTGTGGTCTCCCCAAAACCTTCCCTGGGGGACCCCCAGACTCAGATGCCGTGAGTCTCACAACAAAGGGAAATAACCCCCTCCCCTTGTTCCTTTGTTACTTCCTCCCAGGCTCCCCTCCCTGGATGACCGTAGGAGATTCCCTGCTTCCAGTCCTGGAAACACAAGTACCGAGAGAGCTAATCTCTCTTCCCCCTCACCCTGAGGGTATGCAAAGTCAGGCTTAGTAAATCTAACACAAAGAGATTTTCCCCCTGACTTCCTCCTCCCACCAATTCCCTGATGAGCTGCAGACTCAATTCCCTGGAGTCCTCACTAAAGAAAAACTCCAACAGGTCTTAAAAAGAAAGCTTTCTATAAAAAGAATGAAAAAGGACATAAAATATAGTCTCTTTATAAGGTGACAATATACAGGGTCAATTGCTTAAAGGAAAAAAAAATGAATAAACAGCCTTATCCAAAAAGAATACAATTTGACACATTCCAGCAACTACACACATGTAAATACAAAAGAAAACAATATAAACCTATTGTCTTACTATCCTTGTACTTACAACTTGGAAACAGAAGATTAGAAAGCCAGGAGATAGAAAAATCACTCTCAGAGCCGAGAGGGTCAGACCCAAGACAAAGAACAAAGAACTCACACTCAAAACTTCCCTCCACTCAGATTTGAAAAAGTCTTGTTTCCTGACTGGTCCTCTGGTCAGGTATTTGGTTCCCTGTGTTAACCCTTCACAGGTAAAAGAACATTAACCCTTAGCTATCAGTTTATGGCAACTGAAGTCCCAGGCTGGCAGGGAAAACGGGCTCAGAGGTAGTCCCAGCACATCAGATGGCAGTCCCAAGGAGGTCTCTGTGACCTAACCCGTCATAGCAGATCCTGGAGGAGGCCACTGGTGGCTTTTCTCTTTCTTACAGAGCAAAATCCACTTTCATACCAGCCCCTCCCAATCTGTCTTTCTTCTTTCAGCTGCATAACATAGAAAAAAAGTCCAACTGAAGAATTGTGAATTGAATTCAGATAAACTCAAAATAATATATAAATATAGGACTTGTCCTATAGCATCAGACTTGAGATCCATCTAGCCTATTAGCCTGCCTTTGAGAGCCACCTGCACCAGATACTTCAGAGGAGGGTTCAAAAAACCCAAATAGGCAGTTAAAACCCACACCTTGATTTACCTCTGAAGAACACTTTTCTCAACTACAAAACTTTATGCTGAAGCATGCTGCCATTTTACATTTCACATATACATGAATTACACCACCCTTTTAGTGTTTCTTATTTATACTGTATATTTCAGAAATCTCTTACTGGGTGCCACAAAGGTAACAAAGTCAGGATCATTCCTGGTCACAAGATGGAAAGATCCTTAATGGTGTCAAGGATCTGGACCATTAAATTTTCCTCAATGTAAGACCGAAAAGGGAAACGTCAAAAGTTGTAACTCATAGTATAGATACACTATATATTTCTTTGGACGTTAGGTTCAGAGATAATGTGAAGCAGCACAGTGCTGCCCTTGAAACTGGTTTTCTTGATTCTGATTGGTAGTTACAGACACTCAGGGAGAGATATGCTTCATGCACCTCATGTTCAAGAGTGAGCTCAGCACTCCTACCATGCACAAAACTTTCCCTGCATTGACTCAATCACAGACATTAAATACACAGCAACAGATGGGAAAGCTTAATGTTTAAAGAGTTTGAATTTCACACTAAAACTTATTTTCATGCAGTCTGACATGCAATTCTGGAGTTATTTATCTCCTTTACATTCAGACCTCCAATATATCTGGCATTGCAAATTATTTACTAATGGAGATGACCTGGTCTGTTTAATCATCTAGTAATTACTGTATGTCAGTTATCTGCTATATTAGCCACTTATGATGGAAAACCAAATATGTTATGTTTAGCCACTACCGATTTAAAGCAGATAGCTACCAGCAACTCTCTCATTTTGTCAAGTATCAGAGGGGTAGATGAGTTAGTCTCGATCTGTAAAAAGCGACAAAGAGTCCTATGGCACCTTATAGACTAATAGACATATTGGAGCATAAGCTTTCGTGGGTGAATACCCACTTCATCAGACGCAGCTCCAACACTTCTGTTAGTCTATAAGGTGCCACAGGACTCTTTTTGTCGCTCTCTCATTTTGGTTGCCCCCAATCCCACTGTTGTGCAACAGCACCATCCCTCACCCACTTCATGTAGAAATCTGTGCCTTCTTCCAATGCTTCCCTTATTCATGATTCACCTTCCCTGAACAGATTTATAACAGTACAATCCCTACCTAAGACACACCTCTGCCAACCAGAGGCAAGATGCAGGAGCTGACAACAGATAGCATTGGCGTAATACATTTAGAATAAAAAGAATCTTGAATATGTATATATTTGCTTCTATCCTTCTCCCCACGTTCTGAGTGTCACTTGTCTACTTAAACTAAGCAATTAAATGCAGAGACTTGTTCAGTGCCTACCATGAAGCATCTTGGATCTTCATTAGGTTTTCCAGTTACTGTTGCTATAAAATATCAAGCTATAATCATCTCAGATATAGTTTCCAAGGGCCTGTAAATTGGAGCGCAATGTGTTCTGCTCAGCTAATCTTAGTGCAGACAGCAGTATGCAGCAGGTCTGCTTTGCATAAACTATAATGGGGTGAGGCAATGAAAGAGTCAGTCTCATTACTTAGCTCACAGCCATTTCATGGTTTGGTTCTACTTTGATCATCAGCTGGTTGTGCTGCCTGTATGATTTCCTCATAAGAGAAGCATTGACATAGTATTGTCATATTCCTAAATTAAATTTGTGAACCACCACTGCATTAAGGCTTTGTCAACACTACAGCTTATGTCGACACAACTTATGTTGCTAAGGGGGTGTGTGTGAATAAATCTCCCCAAACATAAGTTACACTGACATAAGTGCCAGTGTGGACAGCACTATGTTAGCAGGAGAGCTTCTCCCACTAACATAGCTACCACCACTTGCAGGGCTGGACTAGTTAAACCGACGGGAGAGCTCTTTCCTGTCGGCTTGGAGCAGCTGCACTAGAGAGCTTACAGCTACACAGCTGCATCAGTTCAACTTTGCCTTTATAAACTCTCTAGTCTAACCATAGCCTAATTGTCAAGAAATAGACATCAGAAGTCAAAATGATCTAACCACTGCAGCATCTACAATAGCCTCAACATTTAAGTGCTCAGTTTTGATATCAGTTACATTTGGTGAGTGTAGAATGTCACAGTGCTGCTAACAGTTAACAAAACAGAAAACGAGCCTATAGATGCCTCTTATTAAATACAGACTTAGCTTGGAAGTTCTGGTCTGATGGTCTGCCATTTTCCAGACAATCTGTTTGCTGTCGGTGGCAGAACAGTGACTTACTTTTTATTTTGTATTTTATCTAGTAACTTAAACTTGGCTGTGATGTTTGATTAAAAATCTTAAACTGAATTTTTTTTTGCCACCAATGTTACAATGGACTGTGAAGGGATATCAAGCAATGCCATCACCTCATTGTTTAGGATATGCATGAAATGGTCAGTCTGTCAATGGTCCTCAAAAATAATAGCAGCCATATGCTGCATGCTTTTGGTGAGCATGCAGATCACACACTGCTGGGGTGTGCAGACCACACATTGGGCCTGACGCAGTTAAAGGGCAGTACTGGGTCCAGGTAGCCCTGCGTCTCCAGACCTACAGAGCATGCTCCAATTGGAGAAAGAGTCGAAAAGGGAGCAACCCAGCTCAGAAGGGGGAAGGAGCACAAACTTGCCCTGAAGGTTCCTGACAAGGATGACAGAAAAGCCTTCCTGAGGGAAGGAGACTATATGTTGTGCCCAGTTGGGGCTGACTGTTTTGGTTGCCTGTTCCTTTTGCCTTATATCAGGCTGAAGGAGAAAGGCAGACAGTAGGAAGTTACCCAGGGAGAGTAACTCAGAAGGCACCTTCAGGGACCAGACACAGTTGACCCTCCTAGGACTGTGGATCAGAGCCTGGTGGAGTGGGTGGGCCTGGGCTCCTCTAAAAATTGCCCCTATTACAGGAGGAACATAGGCCTCCTGCCTGCTTCAGTGCACCTCTGATTAACTGGACTGCAGACCCCATTATAGTTGGGTGGGACTGTGGATGCTAACCACTAGGCAACCTGACCCACTAAAGACCCTATTACACACACTGAGGTAAAAATCTTTTCTGAAATAACATGGCCTGTTAAATGTAAATTAACTATAGTGTGAAGATTTGTCAGCCTCTGCTGCCTTAAAGGTGCACTGACTCTGGAAATGTAAGTTGTTTCTTCTTTCTTGACAGAAGGACTTCATCATGTTAAACACATCATTTCCCAGCTTGCAATAATGTTTAGTACTGCCTTTAGGCCATTCTTATCATCACTCACAACTGAAAGAGCCACACTTGCAACTTCACCATGCAACTTACACTATATCTCATACTACTGCTTGAATCTCAGCTGCTGTGGAATAAGAACTATTTCAGGAGTCTAAAGATATACACCAAACATCTTACTTGCTGCTCTCCATATGTCAGCACTGACTGGCATGTCCCACATAACTTTGCACGCCAGAACAAAAATAGTGCTTCTGGATGATTCCCTCACTTAAGTAGAGCACATTAAATATTTTTTCTTTCAACATTTCCATCAATGATCTGGAAGAAAGCATAAAATTACTGCTGATCAAAATTTGCAGATGACACAAAGATTGGCAGAGTGGTAAATAATGATGACAGGTCACTGATCCCTTGGTGAACTGAATCTAAATCCCTTGGAAAACTGAGTCCACTCATATAGAATGTGTTTTAAGAACAGTCACGTACAACTAGCTACTATATAACTAGCATGACTCTGAGAAGAATTAGGGCTTATAGTGTACAAGCCACTCAGCTTGAGCTTCCAGTGTGATGCTGTTGAAAAAAGGGCTATTATGGTCCTTGGATGTATACACAGGGGAGCAGTAAGTAGGAATCGAGGTGATTTTTACCTTTGAATACAGCACTGGTGAGACTGATGCTGGAATACTGTGCACAGTTCTGGTGTGCACTTTTTCCAAACAAAAATGAAAATTTAGAGAGAGGGTATAGGAAAGAGCCATACAATTATTCAAGGGCTGGGGATAATAACTTATAGCGAGACTTAAAAAGCAGAACAGATTGAGTTCATCAAAAAGACTGAGAGGTGACTTGAGTAGTGTATAAGTACCTTTATGAGGAGAATACGTGGACACTAAAGGGCTCTTCAGTCAAGGGGGGGAAATCATAACAAGAACCAATGGCTGGAAGCTGAAGCCAGACAAATTCAAATTGGAAATAAGGGACAATTCTTTTTTATTTGTATTTAAAAAAACAACAGTGAGGGTGATTAACCACTGGAACAAACTAGGGAAGTGGTTGACTCTTCATCTGTTAGAATCTTCCAGTCAAGCCTGGAACACAAATTATATGTCAAGAACACAAGTTATTGGCCTCAATAAGGGAGTTGAGGTGGCTAGCCTCCCCCAGACAGTGGTTCACATGCCACCCATGATAATCATTATGAGCAATGTTCCCGCTAATTTTTTCCATACACATGCAGAATAAATGTTATGTGCACCTAGGTAATGTGTGGATGTTCACCACCAGTAGAAACAAAAAAACCCTAGATATATTTTTAAAAGTTACCATAGGGATAATTACTTCAGCCAGGACAGGTTAGGCATTTTAGAACTCACTGCTTAAAGGATAAAATTTAAGTGTAAGAGAGAAATAAAAATTATGAAATACATAGACCAGTGAAAAAACAAAAATAACTCACTTTGAAAGAATAAAATTATAGAGAATATATGTGTATTGTGGGAAATTCCAAGAAGTAACAACAACAATAATAGAAGCATGTGTTGGGAGGTGAGTGTGAAAGACTGTGTGTGTGTGTGTCTGTGTGTGAGACACACACAGACACACACACACACACTGAGTGTGTGTGCCTACTGGCTGTTGGGGAAGTCTGAGACAGCTGTTTGCTGTCTCTTTAAGGCACTCTCGCTGACCGCAGAAAGGCTCCTTCAGACTTCAGACAAACAGCAGCTCTCCTGCTCCTGAGCTCTGTCACCCCCTTCCCTGCTCTGTGAAGATGGGGTACAGGCATGGGGGAGGACGCCCTGACATCAGCGCTCCTCCTCCCTCCATGCTCTACACAGCCAGCAGGAGGGTCCCAGGAGCAGCTGGCCAGGGGCTCCAAGGCAGAGGGCAGGAGCAACGAGTCTGGAAAGCAGCAGGGAGAGGGGCACCTGAACACACGCTGCTGGATGTGCGCAGCTCTGCTAATCAAGTGTGCAGTCCTTGAATCACTCCTGGGCGGCCACCTGACGACACAGTTTAGAGGGAATATCTCGTAATCTGTATGTATACAGACTGTTGTTATGTACATAGAATACTTTCAAGTACACCACACAGCAGGAAGGGGCTCCTCCCAAACCAGTTGCTGACACAAAACTAACTTCAAGTACCCATCGATTGTCCAGCCAGGAAAAGCCAATGGTGTGTCATTAGAATTACTGGGAAAAAACAAACAGTCTCAGAATCACCAGGGTCAGAGAGAAAGAAAACCACTGCCAACCCTTACAAGAAGGGGTTTTAAGTGAAGGTGACCAGTAAGTGAAGGCCTGCAACTAGACTGGGTGCTGTCAATAAAACACTGGCCTCCCTCTGTGACACAGATACACTGGGAAACTGTTCAGAGGCAATAGCCTGCTTGTATTCAAAGAGGATGTGTAGCTAATATAGAAGCATTAAGTTGCATCTTTATGTTTATTTTCTTTGTAACTTGTATGTGTTTACTTTTCCTTACTATTCCATCTTTGGAACTATGATTTTTCTATTAAATAAGCTTTGTTTATTTTTACCCCATGCAGGTCTCTGTTGTGAAAACGCTGTGGAATGTATGCGCCAGTGAACTGATAACTGGGAGCTGTTTTTACACTTTCAGGGTGATGAACCAGAGGGGAAAACCTGAGTGTCTGTGTTGTGTATTTGGTTGTCATGGTTTTTGTTCCTATGGCAACTGAGTTAGATTATTAGTGGATAACCTAGCCAGCTTCGGCCGGTAAGGCGAGCTCTGTGTCTGTAAATAAATGGTAGTTTTGTTAGGTGTCTGCTGTCTGGCCTCAAGTGATTTCTTCCTAAACCGGCTGCCCCCAAGGATATAACAAGTGGAGACAATGGATGGGATTCTGGTGCTGCTCCAGTAACAGAAGGAAGTAGAAGTCAAGGTAAAGAACAAACAAACAAAAAAAACTGCTTGTTTGCACTGACTGTGAAAGTGAAACTAAAAATCATGGCTTCTCTGACCAGGCCACTGGAACCTTCTGATGAGAATATAGAGCAGTTGCATGTGTATACTAAGCATTTTGAGCTTTTTGTTATTGCAAATGACATTACAGAAGCGAAGAAGGTGCCAATATTCTTAAGTGTTGTAGGGGCTAAAACCTACTCCCTGCTACGCAACTTACTACACCCTGTTAAGCCTGAGACTGAATCTTACAGTGACATTGTGGAAATCCTGGGGTCCCATTTTTCCCCAAAACCACTGGTAATTGCTGAAAGATATCGGTTCCACAAATGAGACCAAAAAGAAGATGAAACAGTTGTACAATTTGTAGCAATTTTAAAAAAGCTAGCAGAACACTGTGAATTTAAAGAGATGTTAAATGATGCCCTGCGTGACAGGTTAGTGTGGCCTCTACAGTGAAGCTATATGGAAGCACCTACTGACAGAGGCTCAGCTTACATTACAGAAGGCTGTTGATATTGCTGTCTCCATGGAACTGGCTACAAGGGAGGTGCAGTACATTGGTGCATACCCTAGGGTGCAAAAAGTGTCACAAGAACCTACCCACAAAACTGTGCAGCGTCAAGAATGTTACCGCTGTGGTAAGCGAGGTCACCAGGCATCAGAATGCTTGTGTAAGGACCTGGTGTTTCGACACTGTGGCTAAAAGGGACACACTGAGTGTGCCTGTAAACAAAAGAAAAAGAGGCCTGTGGTCTGGCTGACAAAAAGAGGAACCCTGCGTACCCTAGAGCAGACCCAGGATGATCGAGGTGACACCTCATCGCAAGCAGAAGTGCCACTGCATGTTTTGTCTTTGGCGGTGGGCTCACATGAATACTGGGTAACCCCGTTGTTGGATGGCAAACCTATACGCATGAAACTGGACACTGGTGCAGCTGTCTCGCTGGTCTCCGAGACTGTGTATAAAGAAAAGCTACAGCAACTTCCGCTTAAGGCAACAAAAACTGTTCTGAAGACGTATATGGGAGAAACTGTGCCCATGTTGGGCACTATTGATGTTAAGATGGAGCTCAATGGACAGGCTGCTAAATTGCCACTTTTGTGGTGAGAGGTAACTACCCAGCCTTAATGGGTAGGTCTTGGCTTGGGAAGATTCAGCTGAACTGGGCAGAAGTGCACCGGATGACTAAAGAAAAACCAGTCTAACCCTTATACTAAGGAAACATGCTGCTGTTTTTGGAGATGATTTGGGAAGTATGAAAGGAATCACTGTGACATTGAACATTAAACCTGACAGTCCACCAAAATATCTGAAAGCCTGAACTGTGCCATATGCCATCAGGCCAAAAGTTGAAGCAGACCTGGAGCGCCTGGTCACCAATGGAGTCCTAATACCAGTTACTCATAGCTCATGGGCCACTCCTATCGTTTCAATAGTGAAGAAAGATGGCTCTCTCCGGATTTGCGGTGATTTTAAAGTCACTGTCAACCCAGTGTTGTGTGCAGAGCAATACCCGCTTCCCCACATTGATGACCTCTTCACAGGCCTGGCTGGGGGACAAAAGTTCAGTAAGATTGATCTGAGTCAAGGATATTTACAGATGCACGTCGATTAAAAGTCCCAAGGGCTGTTGACTATTGTGACTCATAAGGGGCTTTATCAATACTGTCGCCTACCCTTCGGAATAACGTCTGCTCCCGCCCTGTTCCAGAGGGCTATGGACCAGATCTTGTGTGGCTTGTTAGGAGTTCAGTGCTATCTGGATGATATCCTGGTCATTGGAAGGAATGAAGAGGATCACTTAAAGAATTTAGAGGCTACCCTACAAAGACTGGAAGATTATGGCCTACGAGTTCGCAAAGACAAGTGTGAATTCTTCAAGCCCTCTGTTGAATATTTGGGACACATCACTGATTCTGCAGGTCTTCATAAGGCCCCTGCAAAAGTTAAAGCTATTGTGGAGGCTCCCCCACCTCGAAATGTAAGCCAGCTGCACTCGTTTCTAAGACTACCGAACTATTATGGAAAGTTCATCGCACAGTTAGCCACACTGCTAAAACCACTTCATGAGCTCTTGGGGCAGAACAAGTTCTGGAAGTGGACTGAAGCCTGTGATGTTGCATTTAACAAAGCTAAGGATGCATTGCTAAATTCTGAAGTTCTAACGCACTTTGATCCATCCTTACCCCTACAATTGGCCTGCGATGCCTCTCCTTATGGAGTGGGAGCAGTCGTGTCACACATTATGCCTTTGGGAGAAGAGAGATCTATTGCTTTTGCTTCACGCACCCTAAGCAAAGCAGAAACTAACTACGCCCAAATCGAACGTGAGGCATTAGGAATTGTTTTTGGAATTCGGAAGTTTCATCAGTACCCGTTTGGATGAAAGTTTACTCTTGTCACAGACCATCGATCTCTGACGTCAATTTTTGGACCCTACACAGGCATTCCCCCATTAGCTGCTAGTCGTATGCAATGTTGGGCATTGTTACTTTCATCACACACATATGAAATCAAATATTGGAAATCCTCTCTGCACGGCAATGCAGATGGCCTCTCAAGGTTGCCTTTGCCGGTCAAACATCAAGATAGTGCCCAAAAGGAAATCTTCTACTTTGAACAGATAGAGAATACACCCATCACTGCTAACAGATAAAGAAGGCAACTTGCGTTGACCCAGTATTGTCCCAAGTTGTGGACCTGGTGTTGCATGGAAAATCTCGACAAACCTCTCCGGTCTCACCCGACCTTGTTACCTACATGTCCAGGAGGATTGAGTTATCGGTCCAATCTGTTTGTTTGTTGTGAGGGAGACGTGTCATTATTCCACCACCACTGAGATCACAGGTGTTAGAACAGCTACATTCTGGTCACTGTGGAACAGTGTGCATGAAGGAAATTGCATGAAGCTATTTTTGGTGGCCTGGATTGGACAGTGCTATTGAAGAGAACGCAAAAGCTTGTATGTCATGTCAGGGTGTGAGGAATTCACCCCAGTGGGCACCCCTACACCCATGGGACTGGCCTGAAAACCAGTGGCAACATATTCACATTGACTTCACTGGCCCCCTTGAAAGAAGCATGTTCTTGGTGTCAGTAGATGCCCATTCTAAATGGCCAGAAGTCTCTATAATGCAGTCCACTACTGCAGAGAGTACTATCCAAAAACTACGGGGACTCTTTAGTCGTTTCAGTCTGCCAGAACAACTTGTGAGCGACAATGGACCACAGTTGTCTCTTAGGAGTTTCAAAATTTTATGACGGCAAATGGGATACACCACATCACGTCAGCACCATATCATCCATCCACCAACGGATTAGCTGAAAGATTTATGCAGACAATGAAACACTCTTTGAAATCAGCAAGGGGACAACGCTCCATTCAAAAGCGTCTGGATACCTTCTTACTTTCCTACAGAAACACACCTCATGCTATGACCCAGGCATCCCCGGCCTTTCTAATGATGAGACAACAGCTGCGCACTTGCTTTGATCTGCTGAAACCTTCTGATCCCCGACAAATTGTGCAACATCAGCAGCAATATCAAGTCATCAGACCAGCACCCAGAGCAAAAGACTGAACTTTTAGCCCAGGACATCCAGTTTTGGCTCAGAATTATACTTCCAGAGCTAAATTGGTCCCTACCACGATCATCACTCAAACAGGACCTGTTTCCTACACAGTCCAGACTGCAGAGAATCTTACCTGGCGGCGACATGTAGATCAGCTGTTGCCAGGTCATGCCAGTCCTCAGGACACATCTGCAGTTGAGTGGTCTGACTTCACCTCTTCTGGTGAGACACCGAATCACCTGTTCCTGACTGTTCTCCTCCATTACTGCTGGTGGTTGAGATACCCCTTTGCCCAGCACGAGCTGATACCACCTCCTCACCTGTTCGTGCTGCAGACCCTAAGCCCATGGTACTTTCGGGTGCAACAACACCAGAAGTTCGCCATAATCCACCTAGAGACAGAAGGCCTCTTCATCGGCTGGATCTTTAGCTAGGGCGAACCCACGGTTATGGGGCAAAATAATCCCCAGGGTTTAACCAGGAATGGAGGTAGTCTACCCTCCTTCTCTAGTCTAGTGTGTGTTCTATTTAGGGGATGTTCTTATTGGGGGGGAGGAATAAGTTGTGTACTTGGTTGTCATGGTTTTTATTCCTCTGGCAACTGAGTTAGATTATTAGGGGATAGCCCAGCCAGCTTCGGCCGGTTAGGCAAGCTCTGTGTCTGTAAATAAATGGTAGTTTTGTTAGCTGTCTGCTGTCTGCTCTCAAGTGATTTCTTCCTAAACCGGCTGCCCCCAAGGATATAACAGTCTGGTCAATAAGAACTCTAGGTAAAGAGATTTGGGGAGCCTTGGGACTGAAAGGGCTGTTGAGGTCATCCTGCAAGGAGTAACTATGCTGGTGGAAGCCATGGTGAGAGGTGAAAGCTTTATGTTTGTATGCTGGGTCCTGGTGTCAGGGCTTGGCGTCATAGCCGCATAGCATTAAGGCACCTAATGTTACAGAGCAGGTAACGACAGAACCCCTTACTGGTCTGAGTAATCCCCAAACATCACACTCTGCTAAGCAAAGGTTGAATCTTAGGCCTGTTCTACACTTAGATTGACCTAGTAAGCTGTGAAAAATTTTGCACCATGAGCGCCATGGCCAAGTCTCCCTACCCCCAGTGTAGACACAACTAGGGCAATGGAAGAATTCTTCAGTTGACCTAGCTACCACCTAACGGAGAGGTGGGCTAATGATAGTAATGGAAAATCCCCTTTGGTCGATGTCTGAAGCATCTACACTACAGCAGCATAGCTGCAGCTGTGCCACTGTAGCACCTACTTGAGCTAGGTCTAAACTACAAGCATTTGAAAAGACCAGACGAAAGGCATGTTTGTTGCTGCATTAAGCTCCGCTTCAGAGACCCTGCACTGACGGAACTGCTGAAACCCATTTGGTCCAGCAGAGCCACCCTATTAAAAAAGGAAAACCAGCATGAGTGTTTTTAATTAGCAATAAACTCCTCACGAACACGAGCGTTTGGCTATCAATGCATCTCACTGTTTAAAATGAATTAAAAAAAGAGGAGGGGAGAGAGCATTTAGAAGGTTTCTGGGATGTGAAAAGGGAACAGATATTTTGTTTTATGAAAATAAGTGTTTGCCTGAAAGCTAATTATCCCACAATCCTTAGGTGCATAAGGCTAGTATGTAAAAGGTCTAAAAGCACTAAAAGTGGGGAGTTCTTTTCCAAATGAGTTAGGTTAGGACCTTATAGGCAAGCCCACGCAGCCCTATTTCAGTTTCTTTAGCACAAAGCTATGATAAGGAAATCGTAAGAGGCTCCTGGAAGAGTTATGCAACACTTGAGTTCATTTGTGTTTTTTTTCTTTTCCTCTCACAATAAACCAGTAAGTGATCAGCTTTTATATTGAATGTCTAGTGTCTGAGATTAAGGACTTTATAAGAGCTAGTGCAGGTACTTTTTACATTCAGCTTATCTGTTGCCAGAAAATATTTTACTAAATGAACAAAAAAATTAAACAGTTAATGTTAGAAAGCCAAATAAAACATGTCACTACTAGGCATGGATACCACAATTCCTTATCAGTGATAGCCCTGAAAGTACAGATTCCAATGTGTGGTTTTAAGTCAATTCTGAGAAACTGAGGGTCAGTAGAGAAAACAGCAAAGCTAGGCTTCACTTCTCAAGGAGCTAAGTAGCAGGCAACAAATGAGTAGAAAACCTGGTGGGTGGAACCATGAAATACCTGCTCAGTCATTAAAAGGAAAGACTCTATCTGGAAAATGCCAGCAATCACTCAATAATACAAGCTAAAACATCTCTTAAATGTTGTGAATAATGTACCGTCAGGACTCACTAGATGACTTCTCTCTCAAGTGTAACCTTATTCCCTAGGGTGTACTTTCTAGTTCATGTTCTGGTCTAAGGGCATGGTTACACCTGCAGATGTAGAATGCTGTGAGTTAAACCAGCCCTCAGAAAGCGCAGTAGGGAAAGGCTGCAGTGTGTTCATACTGTCAGCTGCAACCGCACTGGCATAACCACATTTGTGGCCCTTGCAGCAGCATTGAGAATGGTGCATTATGGGCAGCTATCCCACAGAGCACCTCTTCCCATTCTGGCGCTGTGGCTTGTGGGAAGGGTGGGGGGTGAGGGGCATTCTGGGTCCTGTCCCGATGCCCTGTGATGCATCACTTCTCATCCCAGCAATCCCTGTGCTTCTGTCTGCGTTTGGCGCCATCTTACAATGTTTTTTGTACTTTAAACGCCTCAGCCAGTAAGGCTTGCAATGGTTCCTTTGGAAGACTGTTCCCCAAGTAGATCATACTGGGCCAGATTGTGATCCAATGGCACTGTTTCTCTCACCCTTTCCAGATCATGCAAAGACCACTCGCTGTGATCCATCCTGGGGGACTAGGAGAATTGACATCCTCCTCTACATGTTAGAAGAGAAGATAGCCCAGTCTATGTTTTTTGCCTAGGCCCTCATGAGGACATTTCTGCAGGTGTTGTGCCAGATTGCACAGGCACTAGTCCCTGGAGCCATGCTGACACAGGACTTCCATGCTAGTGGACTGGTGTTCTAAGAATCTGCCAGATTTTGGGGGCAGGTCATGCAGCCTTTACGGAGGTAATCTCCCTTCCCCAATTGTTTGATGGGCGATCCTTGCAGAGATAGGTTCTCCTTTGGAAGAGTATGGTTAGGATTAAGTCAGGAAGGGTTGGGTTTTTTAATTAATCAAAAATATCTATATTCATCCACTTATTCTAAATTAAATACGCTTGTTTTGAGCTAAGTCTCTCACTCCTTCCTGGGCATTTACACATCTCAAATGAGTCAAGGGTTTTCTTTAGGCTATACAATAGGGGCTGATCACTCCTAGCTATGGGTGGTGTTTCTTCCAGGGAGCTCACAATGCAATTAGGCTCCTTCAGTATTTTGGATATCAATCAAAGATTCATTACTAGAATTGGTCTAATAACTGCAGAGCTGAGTGTGTGCAGATGTAGGTTCATCTGGAGCAGAGATCACCCATGATGCAGTGCTTCCCTGCTTTTCTGGTCCCAGAGTTCAGTATGGTTCTTGCCTTGGAATCTCTGTTCTCCAGTCTGTATGTTAATGGAGATGCCTCCCTGTCCCACCTTTGATGCAGATGAGGCTAGGGGAGTTGCCTTAATCCTATCATCCTTGTCAGGAGGGGTCCAGGTGTATTTCCCACCACCCTTCACTGCTCTCTACAAGTCTTTTTTTCTGATCGGTTTTGGTTCAAGCAGAGGCTGGTGTGTGTGTGTGTGTGTGTGTGTCCTTCATGAATCAGACAGGCTTGATACTGCACCCTGGTTCCCCAAGAACACAGAGCTGACTGGTATCCTTTTCCTGTGATAGGACTGTGTAGGACCCTTGGATCTTGAAAGGTACATTGTAGGGAGTGTTGATCATCTCAGCGGTGGAGATATGTCTACAGTTTTTGCATCTGTTGTTCTGGCAGGGTCTGGTGCCACTGCTACAAAGCAATCACTCTACATCTGACCTCTCAGTTTTCATTCTCAAAGGAAACCTGCAACACACCTTCAAAAGACAAGACTTGGAGTTTAAATTCAAAACTTTGCTAGCCACTAAAAATCATGGTCTTAAGAAACATACTGGAATTTTGGATTATTACAACAATCTATAACCCAATAATAACTCCCAAGCACTAAGATGACTTTTTTCCTCTCTTTCCCTGACTTTCCCCCCTGTGACTGGAGGGGTTTTAATGGTCCACTCCACCTTGAATGGTCCCTAGAAATATGTGTTAACTCCTTACGCTAAACAATCCGTTTCACCTTGTATTTAGCTATGACATCTTATATTTAGCTGGGATCCAGAAAGAGAATTATGATTGCACTCATATTGGTTTAAATGGACAAGCTTTGACAGAGTATCTTGCATGTTAAAGCTAGGATAAACTGAATAGAGTGGCCAATGTTACAATCATACTTTAACAAAGTAATCCAGGTAATCTCTCTAATATAATTTCATTCAGTCTCATTAAAATTTCTGCTCCTGAGAATTCAATATGAAACAAACCTTGATGTCTTATAACAAGAGCTGGATGAGCGACAGTGAGTTCTGCTTTGAAGGCTGCATGGAATAATAAGACCTTACAAAATAGGTTATTGTTTTTAGATATTCATAAATCTGATAACTCCAAGGCACCAAACTGAAAGCCACACTATTGCTGGAAAACTCCACTCTTACTCTGTAGTTAACAGGATTCGACAGAGGAATTTAACTTGCATCTTCTGTGTCAAAAGTTACTAGACTAGCTTGTAGCTATTGAGTTAATTCTGCAGATACCCTGAAAGGGAAAACATGTTTAAACTGACTGATTAAATCTTGTGATTAATTCAGACTGAATAAATTGAGAACTGACCCACTCTTAATAGAGAATAAATTATCTCCAGTTCAGACAGTTTTTGTTTAAAAACTCTTCATTCCTCAGTTAAAAAAATATTACTGATCTATATTGTTTGGATAAAAGGAAAAACCTGGTTTAAAAGTGAGGACAGGAGAAAGCTTGCAGGGATCAGAACAAGTTTGTCACACTTATTTCATTTTATGACTGAAATCATTTTTATAAAAATCATTTCACAACACCCCTGTCACATAGCTTAGTGTGTTTTTGGTGTCATGCCACAACATATGTAAATTGCATAATCTTGTCATTTTCTATTACTTATTTATGAAGCTACATCAATATACAACTTGCAGTGAAATTATGTTTATGATGAGGGACAGCAAAGCCTTGTCTACACTACAAAATTAGGTTGATGCAAGGCAGCTTATGTTGACCTAGTGTCCATGTGTCTACACTAAAATTGCTTTTCCACTGATGTCAGTGCCCCATTATCCTGACGTAATAACACCACTTCCCTAAGCAGTATAGCGGCACAGATGATATACGACACTGAGTGTAATATGCTACTTATGTTGAGCCTAGCTGTCCTCCAGCAGCTGTCTCATAATGACCCACACAGGGGTCACAGAGACTAGAAGTCCCCTTCCATTTAAAGTCCCACACATTTTTTAAATACCTTTTCCTGATTGCCTGGCTTGGTTAGCACACCTGGCAACTCTCCATTGTTGAGTGCAACTGCCCAGCTGACCAGATGTGCTCCTGCCTGGAGTAGACAGGAGATATTCGATATCCTGGGCCTATGGGGAGAAGAAGCTGTTCAGCAAAGCCCCACACCAATTACAGAAATATCGACACCTACAAGCAGCCCTTTCTGTTGATGTACTCTGTGGCAGGGTGGTCTGGTACAAAATTGTGATATCTGTACTGTCTATTACTCCACTGCAGTTCAGGAGCTCCATTGCTGCAAATCCATCCACTATGTCCTGCACATTGCTGAGAGTCACAGTTCTGTGTACTTGGTGGCCCAGCACATTTGCATCACAATGGCTCCCCTACACCCGCCCCGTGGATTTCCCTACTCTAAATGGATTCCTGACTGATTGGTAGCATTCTGGCATTCTAAGTTTCCACAGGGTGATCTTCACTTGCTTTTCCATTGTCAGTGCAGCTCTTTTTGCTGTCCCTGTGCTGGAGGACTGGGGAGAGCTCAATGCAGGAATATAACCTTGTGCATCTGAAAGTTCTGCAGCCACTGCTCATCATGCCAAACCTGCATTACAATGTGATCCCACCATTCAGTGCTTCTTTCTCAGCCCCAGAAGCAGCGCTTCACCTTCAGCAGTTGCTCAGTGAATGCCGCCAACAACCTTGAATTGGTTCATGATATGTCCCACAGCAATCTGTCCTCCGGAATCATGATGTTTCCTAGTCATTTGGTCCTTCTTGTGGCTCTGCAAATACTCCAGGGTCAGCAGCCCCATGCTTGCAATGCTCATGACAGGGCTAAGCTGGGCAGGCTCTAGGCTTCTGTCATAAACAGATAGCTAAGAGTTAATGTCTCTTTCACCTATAAAGGGTTAAGATAGCTAAGGGTTAATGTCTCTTTCACCTGTAAAGAGTTAACAAACAGTGACCTGCAAACACCTGACCAAAGGACCAATCAGGAGACAAGATACTTTCAAATCTCATGGAGGGAAGCCTTTGTTTGTGGGTTTGGGGTTTGGCTTTGTTCTCTCTGGGTCCTGGATGGGGCTAGAGGTGCAACCAGGTTACTGCCAATCTCCCTGTTACAGGCTCTTATCTATTCAGAATTGTAAGTAAGAAAAGGTGGTCTTAGTGTTCACGCTAGTACCCGTATTTTGGATGCTAAGGTCCAGAACTGGGAATTATGCTTGACAGCTTCTATCAGAGATGGTGGACAGCCAGAAGGGCCATGCAGGCTTGTGGGATTTTGAAAAAAAGTTGTGAAAATTATGGGCTATAGATAACATTATGAGATGGAGACAGCTGCAAACTGGGACATTGACCCCATGCTCCCATTCACTGCAGCGTGACTTGTTTCAGCCCCATCATGTACTGCTAAAACTTCCCAAAAGAAATTTAAGGGGCCACATCTAAGACATGGCCCCTAACTGTCTCTTGCAGCTGTCTTAGACAGAAGACTTGTTCACAAATTGGTATTAATACATAGTGATCTCAAAGGCCAGCTCCCTACCTGCAACTCAGTGTTATGGCTGTGTCAGAGCCCAAAGTGGAATGTGGGGCCAAATGTTCTCAATGGTAAGTGCACTGCTTTGGGGTTCCGTACCCCCTAGAAGCTAGAGGGTCAGCCCAAGTCCTGCCAGCTATTGGGTTTGCATATCTTTGCATAAGACATTTCAATCTGGGTTTTCTAGCAGCAGAATAACAGCAAGCAACATCTTCCCTGGAGAAAAACAGGAACAAACCTATTTAAAGATAATGGCATAAGCAATGGAGAACACAGTCCTTTCATATGGAATTAATGCTATTCTTAATTAGCGTAAATAGTGTTTAGGCACAAGGGTGATCCATGAATTATAAATGAATAGATAATTAGGCAGATTACTTCCACTGTAATCTCATTTCACCAGTTTATGTGCTATACACTTTTTAGCTTGTAAACAGTTCACTTAATTGCACTGATAGCACATGACAAACACCCTAGCCAGTTTTGAGCTCTCCTACGCTTTTTAGTTTATTAAAAAGTATCCTCAGAGTGCAGTAGAAATCAACACAGCACACTGCACTCAACTGGCAGCAAGGGTTTGAGGAAGTATACTGTCCAGCTAGGATTATATTTTAAATCTATGTTGATCACATTGCACTAATCTAATATCAAAACAACAAAGGCATGGATGATGGTGGCGAAGTCCATATCTGTGATAAATGGTCACAACATTCTGGTCATATGTAAAAAATGGGGGAAAACACTCTATTGTTTCTTGTATAGTTGCAGCTGAGAATCTAAACAGACTCTTAGATTGTGTAAAGAGACACAACAATAAGCAGACACACTCCAAGCAGAGCAGATGTTATCTTTGCCCTACCTTCCAATTATTTCTCTAAACTAATCAACATTTCAATCTTATCTGGATTGAGTATCCACCAGTTAGCCCTTATGCTCCTGATTTGATTTTGACCATTTAAATCCATTATAGCGAATGAAGAGTGGATGAGCTGCTGGATGGATGCACACTGGTTTGCAATGCTATATTAATGGGTAGTTCTTTCATGCCTAGGAATACCTTCACCAGTTTACATACTCTAAGCTATTAGTATGAGATCCTTGCATTCAGTGTTGTAGATTCACTGAGGTTTTTACCTTTTGAAATAAACAAAACACAGGAAAAAACTCATATTTTGATTAGTACTGTAGTAAATACCACACACGTAGGCATTTATAGGGCTATTGGACTATGAATGCTGATTTTAAACAGCAGGTGCTGGTAAGAATGAAAGGAACTTTAGCTCTGAATTAACTTGCCACTATCATCCAGGGTTTTTCTTCCACTGTTATAGCTGTATTTTGTTTCTGACCTTTGAGTGCTATAACCATTCTAATTTTCTCAAATAATTGATCATGAATAAAATCATGAAAAAGTACAGTACCTGAAAGCTAACAAAGCATTAATCTAAAGAGTTTAAGCAACAATTACAAAGAATATAAAGCCCATGTTGAGAAAGTCTGACAACCATATGGATGTAGAATCAAAGAGAGAGGGGTTTTTTTTGTTTTTTTTTTCTGTTATGGGTTTAATCTGTCAAAACTGGAAAAAACTTAATTAGTAATTAGGTTTTTGAAGTAAAGACATTAAAGATATTGTGTCAGAACTGTAATTATGAAATGACCTAATTAATCAAGAATCCATGTACACACTGCAGTAAATTGTTTTGAAATCTAGACTTATTAACCATTATGCTAATTCAGAAATACATGACATGATTTAGCATGTTGATGCTTCTCTTTTTCATCATTTGTTCACTTTGAAGTGTGGCATTCATTTATTACAGCTTTCATTTGGATACTTCATGCTAGCATTACAGGTAATTAAATGTAATGCAATGCGCTTTAAGATATACAGTTCAGACCATGCACCTGAAGTCACAACTGTGAAATTCCAGTGATGAGAGACAGAAAGCTGTTAGTCTTTTTTACTGCCGATGCCAAAAAAAGTATCAGAGGATACAGTAATTGACAGTAAATGCCTGAAAACTAAACATGTTAAGATTATAATGGATTTAGACAACAATAATCCTTGACAATTTTTCCTACATAGCCTCACTTATTCCTCAGGCAAACTTAGATTTCCATTTTTTTAATTTTCTCTATTTTTAATCTATCTATCTATTTTAAAAAAACACAAGTAGCTCATTAGAGAAGTCGATTATTGTAAGACTTGAGGAGGCTGCTGTAAATAATAATAAACATCCAGGTGTCAGGTTTTGCAGGAGAGAAGTCTCAACTCTTTTAAGTGCAGAAGCACTCAGCTCAGTCTCTGTTTGCTGAGGTTTCTGGAAACATCTTGTTCATGCTGACAGGCTCAGAGCCTTAATGCAGTCAATAGAAGAGTCACTCCCATATTAATATTACATCTTCCGAGTTGCATAGTAATTGCTCTACTCGTTACCTGGTACCTTAAGAGCCATTTGAACAAATTCTTTTGAACAGAGACTTCATCCTATAACTATACATCTCCATACATCCCTGTGAAAATATAGTGCTCTCAATACTTAATACCATGGGTGTGGAGGGCTTTGACTGCAGTAGAACCAGTGCAGCTCTGCAATGCATGGGGAAGGATGACATTTAGGGAGTCTATAAAGTTGACCTACACCCATGTACACCTCTGAAGACAACTCAACAGGATTTCCTGAAATCTACAGCAGGGGGTAGGTTTTGAGGATGGCGTAAGGTAGCGTGAATGGGAGGACCAACAAAAATACAGATCTGTTGGCTCGTCTCTCTCATGCATGGTAAGCTACTGAGGCCTAAGATTGTACAAGCAGCTGGTTAGTGACTCCACCATCATTCTGTATCCCAGCAGAATACCTTCCCTGCTAGCCCCTGTGAAACACATCAGCCCAGTTACCAAGCTGTGCCTCTTTACAAATGATACTATTAATAATGCCAGCTAAATATTAGGCAAAGATAGCGGGCCTGTATGAGCATTCTGCAGGGCTGCCCCAGGGTGGGGGAGCGGGCAGGTGGGGCAATTTGCCCCAGACCCCGGGCCCCGCAGGGGCCCCCATGGGAATATAGTATTCTATAGTATTGCAACTTTTTTTTATGGAAGGGGTCCCCAAAATTGCTTTTCCCCAAGCCCCCTGAATTCTCTGGGTGTCCCTGGCATTCTGTATCTATGTTCCCTTCCCACACAGAAGGCCGCAGGAAGGAAACATTAACCTATGAATTTATCAACAAAGTTTCAGGTATTGTAGTGAGTGACTTTAGACTAAAATGACTGTGAAAGCTGATCTGAAAATAAGCACCATATCTATAGTCAGTAATTATGTGCCATCTGTGGTGGTCAACTGAAATGCTGTAAATCCATCAGCATCATTATTAAACTGTGAGCTGTGAGAAAAGGTGAAAATGGTTGAAGTTTCAATTCCATTTTCAGAAATGATACACATGGTACAATTCTGTTTGTCACTGCTTCCTTTAGTATTTTCTTCTCTTTGCCTTCAAGGCTTTGTGACTGATGTAGTGGATATAGTCTCTCTCTCTTTTTTTTTTTTCTGTCTGCTTAATTTATGATTCAGATTGAAAGCCTGAGGACCATAGGACATAAATACTGATAAATGAGAAGCTTATGCTAACTTTTCCTAGAAGTAATTATCATGCTGTACAGCAAAAGACTACAGAGTTAGGAAAACTAGTTTCTATTCCCATCTCTGGAACTGATCCACTGTGTGATTTAGAGCAACTCACTTAATCTCTCTGTGAATCAGTTTCCCCACCAGTAAAATGGGATAATGATACTTGCTATCTTCAGCATTGCACTTTAAGATCTATAGATAAAAGCATCTAGCACCCCACACAGCTTCCGTAGGCATTCTGCAACAGCATAGGGGTCTACCAGTGAGAAGCCATTTACAGGATCAGGGCCATAGTTTGAAGAAACCATGTTTCCTATGAGTTATATAGCACCTACTGCACCAGGGCCCTTATCCTGATTAAAGTTTCTGGATACGTCTGCACTGCAATAAAATAGTAAATAATATTTTATTAAAATATCTCTCTACCAAAATATTGCTGTGCATAACTCATATTCAATATATCTGAAAGGTCAATGCTGGAAGCAGATTACATTACATAAAAAGAATGGAGCATGATCTTTCGCCATTAAAAAATATAAATCTATGAACCTATAGAACAGTGAATTTCAGAACTTCTAGGAGCATAGCAGTTAGAGAAGATCTTTTAGTTTAAGATAATACACTTCAAGGGCAATTGTCTAGGCTACATTTTTATAAAGTTATGTTTTTAGAAAAGCTAATGTTATAATGAACAATAAGTGAGATAATGCGTAGGAAAACACACAGACACTACAAAAGAGCAGAGGCTGAGGAGAAAACATCAGAGGCACCCAAAACCTGCAAATTACAAAAAGGAAAGATGTGTATGATTTTGGACTGCTAGTGGTTTTAAAGTCTTCAGAATGTTAAGAGATGATCTGAAATATTTATCCAGATTCTTGCTTTGATATCATGATTTCTCTCTTTCTATTACAACAATAATTGGCAAGGCAGAGTGAATGAATTGCTTGCAATGCAACATTTAGTAGAATGAAGTCTGAAGGTCAGATTTGCATGGAGGAAAATGTCAAACAACTTAAATTAGGAGATATTTAAACCGAGCTCTATCCAGGCCACAGCTGGCAATTACAATAATAATTAAAACACCTGCATTGACCAGTTTTTCCAGTGAGGATATACATATAAGGCACTGATAATCTCATCTGCCTGCTATCTTTTAACAGAGTCCCTGTAGGACTGTTTCTGACATACATTCCAAACCTCTGAGCAGCTTGAAACAAGTGTCCAAGGAATGTTTCCTGCTTTCTTCCCAGAGGAATCCTTCCTCCACAAAGTATGTGTGTCCAAGGCACAGGAAGCACAACATTCAGGCCAGTGATGGGGTTTGAAGCCTGAGATCTTGCATCATTGCAGGCTAAAAGCTGGAGAATGATAACTTTGGAAAATGGACATTCTCTGACTGCCAATTGGCTTCTAGCCCTGGGAGTTCACAGTCATAGCTTCATCAGTTCTGAGAATGTGCCCATCCCAATCACATGTAGATAAAATCTTCATACCTCACGGCCATCTCTCTCATGTGGATACAGATTATCTCCAAATGGTTAACATCTGTGACTTTGGGATGAGTGCATTTAGGATTTCTGTATAGTTGCATTTAACAGGAACAGGCATTTAGGAGCTATTGATTCATCTCCCACTGAAGTTAACAGGAATCTTTTCATTGACTTTAATAGAAGCTGGATCAGGCACAAAGGCCTGGACCCACAGAGGTATGTAGGTATTGCATTGCTGAGTTCTGCAATGCCTAACTTTCAGGTGCCTAGAAAAAAATCACTGGAACAGCACTGGCATCCACAAAGTCTGAGTTAGCACCTAGGCTCCCTATACAATGCGTAGAAGGAGAATGGTGCTTAAGAATGGGATCCACAAAAGACAGCATGCTAGGCGGGGAGCCACTAAACTAGTTCAGTGTGAGATACAATGAGAAAGATGTGTCCTAGGCCCTACCCCTCTCATGGACTTAGGCAACTCCCTGTAGCTCAGACTTCGTGCCTAGCTTTGTTTGTGATTCATAGGTGAGAGTGGTGCTGCTGCCACCACTCACCGCATTACTTTTAGCCCAGTGGTTAGAACACTCAGCTGGGATGTGGGAGACCCAGTTTCAATTCCTCCCCGTGTGATGGGGATAGGTGCTCTAACTATTGGGCTATGGGATATTCTGATGTAGGTGTCCTCAATCTCCTCTGATCCATTGTTACATTGTGTATAAATAATTACAGAATCACCTGAGCCAGGGGCACTGGCTCCTCATGGATTCCCTAATCACCAGGCGATAGCATCATACTATCCCTTGACTCTAAATATTTAATCTAAAAAGGAACAGATTCAACAGAAGAGCCTGAGGGAGCCCCACATCATAATCATAATATCCCATAGCTCAGTGGTCAGAGCACATACCCGAGACATGAGGGAGAGAGACCGCTGTTCAAATACTTCTCCCACCTCAGGCAGAGTAGGGAATTGAACTTGGGTCTCCAACACTCCAGGTGTGTGCTCTAACGGCTGCCTAAAAGTTATAAGCAAGGCACATTTTGAATGGGACCTAATTTGGTAGCTGTTCTGGTAGAAGGTGCTGGGGCTTAGATGGGAGCTATGCATCCTGGATATACATCTAGAGGGAGGCAATAGAGCACGTGCCCAGAGGCAGAATATAGGCACCTGGGGAACTTTTACAGTGGAAATTTAGGCACCATTTAAGTTTAGGCTCCAGCTGAGCAAGTATTTTGTAGCTTGCAATGGAGTAAAAAATCAGGCCTAAAACGTAGGTGCCTATATCTGTAGTTTAGGTACCTAAGTACTTTTGAGGATCTGGGCCAAAATTCAGATCTATAACTGCCCCATCACAATTATTGGCAGATTTTGTCAGGTGGCTAGTGAATCCATTTACTTCCCCAGATGTTTGGCTGAATAACATCTAGTACAAATTATTAGACCTGATTCAATTTGTAAATAGGATACAGGAATGATGGGTACTTATTTAAATACTTGCAGTAAATAAAATACATCCTACTACCAGACTGGAAAAACACAAAACAAAAAACAAGTTTGAATCTCGGGGTTTACATGTTTATTTTGGTTTATTATTTATTCATAATCTACATAGGACTTGATTCATCCATCTCTGTGAAGCAAGTTCACTGGCCACGGTTCACCGTTCCAGGCCAATGAGCAATGGCTAGCACATCCCTTGGCCCACACCGCTTCCCGCAGCCCCATTGGCCTGGAACGGCGAACCGTGGCCAGTGGGAGCTGCGATCGGCCAAACTGGCGGATGATGCAGGTAAACAAACCATCCTGGCCTGCCACTGGATTTCCCTGATGGCCTGTGTGCCAAAGGTTGCTGATCCCTGCTCTATATTCTTCTTTCTCTCACCCTTTCCATTTCTAGAACAATTATTTTTTTAACCACATATGTTTGAATAGTCCCTCAAAAAAACCAAAACAACTCTAAAGTAGCCATTTCTTCTTCCCTGCACTCATTTTTCAGATTTTGACATGACCTGGGTAGCAGGGGAGGAGGAGTTGAAGGGGATACCTAACCTGAGTTATGAGCCTGAGTGCCAGGGAGAATGGTGGCATGGTCAGTCGTGCCAGGGAAGGGGGAAGAGCAGATGCTTTTACTGGGGCTGGAAAGGAGGTGCAGCAGCAGAAAAAGGCAGAGGGAGAAAATTACTTGCCCTTTGTCTTCCATCTGTGGATAGTATCTTATGGGTTCAGAATTCTTTCACCAGACCATGTTACCTTTTATAGAGGGAAAGGAATTATCTGAGCAGTACACGGAGAATAACTGGGAGCAACCGAATTAAATTAAGAAAAAACTGCTAACAGTGAGATCTGATGGGACTGTGGAATAGTCCCCCTTCCCTGCATAAGTGATGGAAGGTCAGTCACTTGGGAAGTTTAAAACTAGATGGACAAAGACACAGAAAACACACAGTACTATAATAGGGAATGATCCTGCATTGGCACAAGATAAGCTACACTAATAATTATTAGCCTAATAATTATTCTGCATTTCCAACCATACCTATCTATGGATTTTTATATTCATATTCATAGATTTTTTTTTTACTTTGTTTGACTCACAGAACTCTCTGGAGATGTAAAAATATGTATGCTATGAAGCAATTGTTTTGCCCATTAACAAATGAATCAAAAAAGTCAGTAAACAAATCGTGTTCGTAGTTATGATTTAACAGTGATCTGATCATCTGAGTTTGATGTAGTGGTGGCTAGATAGTTTCTAAAAGCATGGCCCTATAAAATGTAACTATGTGTGAATCTCAACTTCACTCATCTCACAGTAAAAGATTTAAACTTTTGGGAAAGTGCAGATATAAAGTCTGGAATATGCTAGCATGCTAAGGATGAAAATGAATCACACGTTGAGCCTAAGACATCCAGAGAGAACATTGAGTAGAGACGCTGGGTTTGTTTTCATTTTGATGTTTAATTTTTCAAAAATCCAGTTGCTACATTACTGTGAGTGACATTTTTGTTCATATACTTGTCAAAGGAAGATGAATTTTGGGCCCTACCAAACTTCATTTAATCATGCAAATGAAGTCTGTTTCTTATCAAAATTTGGTTTGGATGGAAGTAGTTTCTAATCATTAGCTCATCCAGTGAGGAACTGAAAATGCTCAGTATGACAAAGTGACTCATCAGCCATTGTGACTGGGTGTGGCGTTGTCAGGTGGGATGTCTGCACTTTGAATTGTGAGTGTGATTAGTAGCTAGAGAGTCACGCTAGAGTTAGCGCTGATTGAGCTAGCGCACTAAAAGTTAAGTGTAGCCATGGAAGCATGAGCAGCAGGAGCAGCTAGCTGCCAGAAGTCCATGCCTATGGTCTCTGACGCATACATAGTTGGTGTGACTAGCCTCTTGTGTTACTGCACTACACTCAATCTTAAGCATACTAGCTTGATCAGAGCTAGCGTGAATACATGTCCTCATGCTGGGAATCACACCTCCAGCTTGAAGAGTAGGATTACACAGGTTTTTTCTCTCCATAGCTTTGCTGTCCTGCCATTCAGATCTTCTGGTGGCCCCCTTTGAATTCTGACTTCAGCCCTCCAGCCAGTCACTTTTTAGTCTCATCCCTTTTGGAGTAAGTCAGACTCCTGTCCAATAACAGTCCAGCAACCTGGTGCCAGGGCTCCAACCTAATTCTAGGCCCACTAGGCCTAGTGACTTTTCCCCAGGGCCTTTAACTAGCCTTCCCTTTCCCCATCCCTCTCTCTACCCTGAGTTACAACTCCTGAAGCAGGCAAATAAATTCGACTTCTTCAGATCTCTGCTTCTTCCTTGGGCTTCTTCCTACCATGGCTTGCCTCCAGGGCTTCTTCCACTGCCCTCTTCGGGTTTCAGGAAGGAAAGGCATAATATAAAAAAAGTTCTAACATGTCCCTGACCTGCCCGCTACCCGGCGGTACCTGATGAACTATAGCCTGTCTCAGCGTCCTCAAGGCTATCATGCAGGGTTTGTGAGAACCTTCTGCCAGCTTCAACTTCTAAGGGGCCCTTTCCTGGAAGATAGTGAGGAGAGGTCTGTCCACCTCTCGGGGCTAAGGGCTTCTGTGTGGGGCTTCTTCTTAAGATGGGCATGTCTTACAGGTGTATTGGGGCAGGGCTGTCTGAACCCAAAGGGTATCCTCAGCTGACCAGACACAACTGCTTTTCTGGACAACTTATGCCACTTAGGCAGTACGAAGGAGCCAGAATGCAGCTGAGCATGTGTCCCTCCCCTATGCTGAAAAGCAGCAGCCTTCATTTAAATCAAACCAGCAAATAGGTAACATAAAAGAATAATATATTGTAAATTGTAACTGTAGTATTACAGCATAACCAGAAAGTGACATTAAATCACTTCCTAAGCTAGAACCAAAAGCCAAAAACTTATTTGGAGGGAAAGCAGCCAAATCTTCTAAGATTTAATTAGTGAGGAAGAACGCATTAAAGTAAATTTCAAAACTCGCTCTCTCTGTGTAGAATTGAAATGTACTCTCAGCATGGAATCCTTTTTTTTAAAGGTGGCATGAATGTGTCTCTCCTTTGAGTTTTCAGCAGCACTGATGCTCTAGATTAAGAGCTATTAAGTTGAGCAGAGACAACTATGATCATCTAGTCTGAGCTCCTTTCTAACAGCCATTGTACCGTTACCTAGTAATTCTTGCGGTGGAGGGAGTTATTCCTCCTTAATACTTAAGGTAATAATATCCAGCCCAATTACCTGGGGACTGAGCCACAGCATATTTTTTAGAAGATATCCAGCATCTATTTAAGGACTCCAAGTGATGATTTGATTTGATTTGATTTAGTTTGTGTTGGTTCTGCTTTGAGCAGGGGATTGGACTAGATGACCTTCTGAAGTCTCTTCCAACTCTAATATTCTATGTTTCTATGATTTGTATTAGTTATTATTGCCCTTGGAAAGCTGTGCCAATGGTTAATTACCCTTCCTGTTCAAAGTTATGTTTTATGTCTAATTTAAATTCAAAACAAAGAGCCAAATTCTTATCTGGTATAAATCAATATTGCTCCATTTAAATCAATGGTTCATATGAAGTAAGGTTCTAGCCCCATCTGGTTTGCTACCAGCCTTATCAGGAAGTCATACACATCAATTCTTCTCCATATGACTGGTATCTGCCAGTCAGTGTACTGCTGTAGTGGTCAGAACCTACACCAGACCAGCCAAGAGTGCAGCAGCATTGGGAATAAGAAAAGCGAGGCTGCAGAGAGGTGAGTTGAGGAGAAAAGGGGTGTAAGGTAGTGTACAGTGTTGAATAGGAAGAGTCTGAAGAAGGCTGAGGGTTCTTTAATGAGTACTCAGAAAGCTTTAATTTGTATTTGGAAATAAACTATCACTGTCTATTATAGAATAACATTACCAGTGTGGCTCCCTTGTGATTCTATGAACTTCTATAGCTACACTTCAAAAAAAGTTTGTCAGGCCAAGTCATGAACAATTCCAATAATTTAAATAAAGACATGGTAAAAAGCCCTATTATATTCTAAAGTGAGCTAAAGAGAACCAAGATTATAGAGCCAAATGTATTCAGGGTTCTGCTTCATTGAAGTCAGAGTTACATTTTGACCTGTAGAGCTGAAGAGCAGAAATTGCATTAATAATAAAGAAAAGGCACATTCTTCTACCATTAAAATTCAGTGAGACAGGAATATTAAAATACGTCATATGATAGGATTTCTTGGTTCAATCAATGGCTGGGAAAAATCACATATATAAGGTTAAAAATTATTATAATGGGGACTGCAAAAACCCAACAGCAACACAACATCAGATAACTAAACTTTCTTAGAGGGACAGATAAAACCATAGTATTTAAGCATATTGCCTGTTTGAATTTCTATAACACTCACTTCTTGCCTTTTGTGGTATAAAATCTCAGCTATTCTTAATTGCTTCAGATTGATATTTGGGGACAGAGTCACAGAGAAGCTGCAATCCCTAGTGCTGTAAGACAATTTTAGTTCAATTTCTAGTGCTGCTTTCTACAGTCCTCCCTTTGGCAAGTCACAAATACAAAACCCTGAAGATTTTATCGTTGTCACACTCTGGCAAGATTACATGCTGAGCATTTCTTAGAACTGTTTCTGATTTACTGAGCTGTGTGAGTCGGGAGTGGAGTGTTTTTCTTTAAATATGAGCCTCTTTCAGGGGAAGTACTTCTCAAATCATATCTTTTTTGTAGTGCCTTACACACACACACACTCCATGTAGTCAGTAGATTTAATTTATAGTTATACAATTTTCCACTGCTCAGGGATAATCTTTATTTCTCAATTAATTCTTCCGATAATTTTGATATAAAGTGGTAGAGGAAGCCACTGCCTCTGATTGTAAAAAAGGAGCTTAAATATCAGTTCCAGGAAAACTGGAGCCCTTCTTACTACCACTATGATTTAGATGAGCAGTTAGGCTCCCAGCTAATAAGCCACATTTGCACTGCCCTGATCCTAGGGCCATCTTGTGTATTCCCCGTCATTAAGACAGGCTAGTGCAGTATGAAGGCTTTTCTATGTGGCCCTGAGGGCTGGTATAGCCACCATAGCTCAGCTGGAAGGGAGAGCACAGTCCACAACCTTTCTCCCTGTCTATATTCCTTATGTCTGACTGGGAGGGAGATGAGCGTAAGAGCCACTATGAGGGCAATCTGTCACCCAAGGATTTCTCTAGGCAGGAGTGATCCTAAAGTGACCCAGCCCATTGGCTTTGGAGCTGCTTTGTGCTGCTGGGGCATTTTGGAAAATTGAGGCCCATGTTTTATTTTAGCCTAAAACTGGGACAGAAAAGCATAGTATCAAGAGCTGCAGTAGTAATATTGTTGTATGTCCTGATGGGAAGGGGTAGATCCATATTGCACTTGAAGGATATGACAGAAGAGAGGTTCAATCTGTCATTTTGACTAGCAAAGGCTTTTAGATTCCTTGTAGAACTGTGCCCTCCATTACCATCTGATTCTTGTTCCATTTAGTGTGCTCTGATTGTTACTTTCCTTATTGTTAAAAATAAATGACAACATCAAAACAGTAATATACACCAGGGACAAAAAAGCATCTATCTCCGGGGCTGCTCAAGCCCACATGAGAAAATCCATGACTTTGAAAGCAGGGTTAATTCTTAGTGGCTTCATTATTATTTCCTGACAAATTACTTTTGGGAATGGTTGGGAACAAATGGTTGGGAACAAATGCTTATTTGTGACCCAACCATGATTCTGTTGAAGTCTGTGGCAAAACAGTCACTGGCTTTGCTAGTGTATGATTGGGAATATAATGACTTCGGGGGGATGCTAGATTATTTTTATTAGTTTATAAAAAAGACTGAAATGGAGAAAATATCAATAATTGAGGGAATGGGTTGCAAGGGAATTGTAAGTAGTTCCTGAATGTGAATTAATGATAAATAAAATTCTTAAAAAGCATTTTAGCTACAATAATAAGCGGTTAAGAGCTGGTTCCTTTTTTGTCACTGCATGATATATGTCACCAGAGAGTACTGTGATAGATCTAGGGCTTTACTCAATGTAATCATAGCTTAATTATGTTTTCCGTAAGCTAACTGCATCGAAAACTTCTATTATTTGGGCGTATTTCTTCCTTCCACTTTTTTCACTTGACATGTTATCATACAGATTAGTATTAACAATCAAATATATGTTAATAATAACAGTGTTTTACACCGACAGAGATGGGCAGGAGACATCAAGTCAAGTGTCAGCTTGGTCTGCTTGTAAAGTTTGTCAAGAGTTTGGGGATGGTCAGGATCTGGGGATTAGACCCACCTCTAATTTACATAGTGTCAGGTATGGTATTCGTGTTACATAGTATCTTACACCACAAGTGTAATGGGACTTCTTGTGGATTAAGGTACTATTCAGTGTAAAGGTGTCCTGATTACAAGGTTAACTGTACCTCTGTCTCCTTTCTGGTCTCTGAGTGCACCTTCTCAGGTGTTAGGCCTCATGTCTATACTTATGCTGGGGTGGAATCCTGTGATTGTCCCACTCCTAGAGCCAGCCTTGAGCTACAATACCCTATGTATTAACCCAGAAGATCCAATTGAGTTTAACATCTGGGCTCTTCCCCTTAGGAGTCGGTGACCCGTGGCATACAGTGATCAGAAAGCCTTCTTAAATAAAGTATTATTTGTTTTAATAGTAGGAAAGAAATGTTAGAGAAAAAAGATTTTAAAAATAACAGTCTACATGAATGTCTATCTTACCTAAAGGGTTACCACCCTCTGATGATAAGCGAGGTAGGTTTAATTTCTTCAGATGCCACCAGAAGGTGTCATGTATCTCAGGTTCCATCCACACTTACGGTGGCGTGTAGCATACAGAAACTGCACAAGTATAAATAGCATTGTAGAGGGTGAGGCACAGCTCAGGTGAGCAGAGTAGAGTGCCGTATGTTAGAAGTATGTGTTCTGCCTTTAAGAGCAGAATAGAGCACATATTATAGGGAACTGGACTGCAGCTAGTGAGAACCAGTTGGAAGCAGTCAAGAGGCAGCTTCATCAGATACACAGCTAGGAGTTTGTAGCTCTCCTTTAGCGAATGTAACTCTGTTTTAATTCTAATAAAGCCTTACGTCTTAGAGTCCAGACTGTTTTCCCTCTTATGAGTTCACAAGACAACACAGCCTATATGCCTGAACCCTTGTATATAAACCCTACACATCCAAGCAGTGGCTCCCACATCTACACTGCTAAAAAACAGCAGTGTAGTGTCCCACTGTCTCTGGGCAGCTGGAGCCTTTCCCTGCTGGAATGAAAGGCTGCAGCTACACACCGCAGTGAATGTGGACACAGTCTGCACTCTACATGCTGGCACAAGTATAGGCACGTGTAGACAAAGTCTCAGTCTTGTTTTTCAAAACGTCTACCCCCTCTCTTGAGACAGTGTTCCTTTTTAAATCTGCCCCAGTTCTTTCAAGCTCCCGTGTTCCTGGGCCTTTTCCTCTCCTGGCATTGTCTCTGAACACTATGAAGTGTTTACTGAGAAAGGGCTTATTTTGAATCATTGTTTCTCTTCCTGCTTGTATTCCCAACTACCTCCTATCAGGCTAAACTAATAGAGTCATACAACAAACACCCCAATATCTAGGCCAACATATGGAATTCATAAACTATTACACAATGTAGTAGGAAGAGAGCCTGAGACATAAGCCCTTGTATCAGAGGCCTGGTATGAGGCAGGACCTGCTCACAGAATCTGGCAAGAACCAGGTTGATATTGCAGAAATACACATTCCTAAGAAGTGCTAAGCATGGAGTACTCACGCAAACACATCCCGATATCAAGTCGTACTAGAACAGCCTGACATCAAGGATGGTACAAAAACATTTCCCAAGAATAACAGAAACACACTGACTGCTTCTAAAAGAAAAAGTCAGAGTGACAGTATGTAATAAAGGTGTTTTAATTGAACCAACATGTACAAGGTGATAATTAGCCATGTCAGGGGGCAGTAACTAGCTATGTCAGGCGCAGTGTATAACTTGTTTGTATTAGGGTATAAAGATGTATCTTAGAGGAAGTATTTTTGTCCAGCTGAGGGGGGGAATGGAAAGTCCTACCATTCACTGAGCTATATCCATTGTCATGGCATACATGTCTTAAGTATCCTCGCAGAGTCTGCCAGGTGCTTTGTTGACAATAAACCTGGCCTGGTGTCTTCGTACTTTAATGGATCTTGTGGTTATTGGGCGGTTCGCTTGAGGTCTGCTGTGCTGTCTGTCTGCACAGAGCTGGGGCAGCACGCAGTGAGAACACACACATGCAGTCGAACCTCTAACCACACACAGCAACTCCAACTTTATGACAGGGTGTATCGGAATTTTGTCCAGAGTGTCTTTGATGATAGAATAGTAAAGCCCTTTAATTTTACTTGGGACTGCTCATCTTAATTTCTCCTCTTTAACAAATATTTTTATAACTTAAGAGCCAGAGTTCCTTAATGAACTTGTTCATTCAAAACAAGATTTTAATGTGATTTTGAAGTAAGAAGTTTTCACATATTTTGAACTCTAAAATAATACTTTCATTTTTATTCATGATCACATATTACTATGCCACAGTGAATGCAATTTATAAACAAAAAAGTTTTAAAAATCATGATCCACTATAGTTCATTTAAAGCAAATAAAGATGAGAAACCTTTGATAAACTGATTATCATGATAATAAAAATCTTGCTGTAGTAACAGTAGGAGCCTTATTTCAAATACACTTGAGATTATTGTTGAGAAGAGCCAAATTCTATCCCCAAATGCAGTGAGAGCACCATCATAAGAATAATAAAATTATTAATGTCACAGATGTTTTAGCTTCCATGCACAGTCTTGTAGGTTGACAGCAATTCTGCAGTGAAAATGAAACTGCATGAATACAGATATGCATATGCTCCACAGTAGATAATACAAGTATCTCAATGTTCTTGAGGAGCAGCAGTGGTTATTTTATACACATACAAATTAATCTCCATATATATCTATTTTTTCAGGGGGGGATAGCTCAGTGGTTTGCACATTAGCCTGCTAAACCCAGCATGGTGAGTTCAATCCTTGAGAGGGCCACTTAGAGCCCTGGGGCAAAAATCAGTACTTGGTCCTGCTAGTGAAAGCAGAAGGCTGGGCTCAATGACCTTTCAGGGTCCCTTTCAGTTCTGAGATAGGTATATCTCCATCTTTGCTTTTGTAAAAAATGTAGTCTCTTTGCAGAGAGCTTGTGAAAAGAAAAAAGGGAAAAATTGCTGAATAAATTGTTCATTGCAGATTGTCCACCCAACTCTACTCACGGCCTATATTGTCATGACCACTCATGTCTGTGTTCATTACACTATGTTCAGAGTGTTCTTCTCTTCTCAAGATGCTAAGAATATCATATACCTTAAACTTTTTTGCACAAAGACTATGAAACATGAGGTTGTGACTGAATTCTACTCAGTTAGGGCCTGGTTGTGATTCTGTTACTTATGTTGAACTGTACCTTACTGTACAAGTACTATTTGAAGTCAATGGGTTTACTAATTTATTCAGTTTTTTATTAAGCTACAACAAAAGATCATCCATCAAATAGTCTCAGCACCCTTGACAATCTTTTAAAAGTACACTCATAAACAGATTCCTAAATTATCTCTACTGAAATCAAATAATCTAGCAACAATATCAATGTAACAAATTAATCCACCTCCCCACACAGTCTCTACCAGAGTATGACACCACCACTGCCTACTACTACCCAAACACCAATATTTTCATGAAGAGAGAGGCTATGTCTACACTGTCCTGCAGAATAGCAGTACACACCAAAGTTCTGCACTGTACCTCTCCTGTATGGAAGCTGTGGGTGCAAATTAAAAGTTTCCCAGTTCACATTAGTGTAATCCTCTACATTTATGTGAACTAGGAACCTTTTAGTTCATGCCCACAGTGTCCACTTGGGGAGTTACAAAGTAGCACTTGAAGCATAGACAAGCCCTAAGAGGGGGTCAGATGCTCCTTAGAATAAGCAGTGGTATCAAAATGTCGCCTTATAGGATAGCAGGATGCATTACTAGAATAGTCAGTGGATTGACCTTTGTGTTTAAAAAAAACAAGTTAAAAATCCAACTGACAAAATAATAGTGAAAAGTGATGTATTGGCTTCTATTGCTCTTTGATGTAAACATTAACAATAAAATAGCATCAAAAATTAAAAGCGATATACTTCATTAATTCTTCCTTACACCATCCTGGAACTTCATGAGCTAATGTTCTGTTTTATTACCATTAAAATGTTAATTTATTGGGTGATGTAAATAGATGCATACCATATTTCATATATGTGCCAAGTATTGTATGTTTGTTTGTTTAACAAAGTATATTGCATAACATTAATCCTTTCATGCATCCAAGTCTCCTTGAGAGAGAATTAACTAGGGTGGAATTTGGAAAATATATTATCTGAGCAAGTTTTAGTTCTGTTGGGTTAGTAGACTATGAGATACAAAGCAAATGTTGAAACTATATCACTGCCATAACCCTGAAAGTGATGCAACAGAATCCTATTGGTCTCAAATATGCAACATACAGTAAGGTAGAGGGATATTTTATTCAGATTAATTAAACCTAGCAGTTAAAAAAAATTGTTTTTCTTGAGTTGTAGCTGGTATGGTATCTCCAAATGTCACTTGTTCCCATAGTTAAATATATACCGGTAACCTCAGAGCAATAGCCTCTTGTCTAAACAACATTATGCAGCAGTAATAAATCATTTCTCAGTGAGGTTGATTAGTATGTTCACCTTGCATTAGTTCCAAGATCAGTGGTATGAATATTAACATGGTTCCATAATCTCTGAGAGCATCCGCCCCACATGTGGTTGAGTCTGCAGGGGAGAAGGAAACTGAACTTTCTGTAAAAAAAAATTCAATTGGTGAAAGCAACTTTTGCAACAGAACTGCCTGGGTGAGAAGGATATTCAACCATCACAAGTGACAAGCTGTCAGAAAACATCAAATTGACAAAATTACACTAGGCATTAATGAAAAACTGGACACGAATCTTCAGTATTTTCAGCAACGTTAGCTTCTAAGTAGAATGGGCAATACTGAAATTTTTTCAGTGTGCCTAATGATTGTGAATGTTAAATGACCAGTTTAACTGGATCCAGCAGTAGAAAAAAATAATAGACACTTGCATTATCATTTACAGTAGCAATAATTTAGATCAGTAATGAACCATGATGCTTTTTAGGGCAGTGGTTCTCCTGCTGTTTCATTTTGTGGACACTTTGTAAAACAGAGAGAGCCTCCTACCTCAACTTCATTCTCACATCTGCTCTGAATCAATTTAGGCCTCTTTAGCACATCTGGCATGCATATAACTTGTGACGCTGGCTTCACCAGTGCCATGAGAACGCTTGTTCTCACTTTCGGGTGACATTGTAAACAAAAAGTAGGCAGCATTATCTTATGCAAATGTAAACAAACTTGTTTGCTTGACAGGTTTCAAAGGGGTAGCCGTGTTAGTCTGTATCAGCAAAAACAATGAGGAGTCCTTGTGGCACCTTAGAGACTAATACATTTATTTGGACATAAGCTTTTGTGGACTAAAACCCACTTCATCAGATACATGGAGTGGAAAATACAGTAGGCAGGTATAAATATACAGCATGTGAAAAGAAAAGAGTTGTCTTACCAAGTATGTGTGGGGGTGTCAGTGCTAATGAGGTCAATTCAGTTAGAGTGGATGTGCCCATTTCCAACAGTTGGCAAGAAGGTGTGAGTATCATCAGAGGGAAAATTATTTTTTGTAGTGACTCAGCCACGCCCAGTCTTTATTCAGGCCTAATTTGATGATGTCAAGTTTGTAAATTAATTCCATTTCTGCAGTTTCACATTGAAGTCTGGTTTTGAAGTTTTTTTGTTGAAGAATTCCCACTTTTAAGTCCGTTATTGAGTGTCCAGGGAGATTGAAGTGCTTTCCTACTGGTTTTTGAATGTTAATAATGCTTGATGTCAGATTTGTATACATTTATTCTTTTGCGTAGAGATTGCCTGGTTTGGCCAATGCACATGGCAGAGGGGCTTTGTTGGCACATGATGGCATATATCACATTGGTAGATGTGCAGGTGAATGAGCCCCTGATGGCATGGCTGATGTGGTTAGGTCCTCTGATGATGTCCCTTGAATAAATATGCAGAGTTGGCATTGCAATTTGTTGCAGGGATTGGTTCCTGGGTTAGTATTTCTGTCGTGTGGTGTGTAGTTGGTAGTGAGTAAGCAAATACTATACACTTTGTATTCTGTGTTGAAATCAATATATTTGAAAATGTAGAAAACATCCAAAATATTTAAATAAATGGTATTCCATTATTGATTAACAACACGATTAATCACGTGTTTAATCACGCTTAATTTTTTTTAATCGCTTGACAGCCCTAATAATTACTCAGTGAAAACTTCTTTCATGAAAATACTTAACATATATTGGTATTTTTATTCTAGATATATTTAAAGAGGATGTTTGTGAGGGTGTCTCTTCCTCCTACTTATTTCCTGATACAATTTTTAAAACTGCAATTTTGCAGCCATTTGCACAGCTACATAATCATATTATACATGGTTCCCTCATTCTATCTAGTCTATGAATTTGAAACAGAAACAGTTACTATGTTTCTTATAGATTAATACTATGCTGAGGTGATATTCTCAGAAGAAAAGGGGATCCTATGAAATTGAAACCTGGAATGTATCATTAAAATAAGTCCGTTTTGTTTCTCATCTTCTTTCTTTGTAGTTTCTCTCACCTGCCTTGGCTTCTTCAAAAGACTGACACTTTACAATTTTCACCCTATTATGTTTCCATACTTAATTGCCAGTTCTCAAATACTAAATGTAACCAAGTAGGCAATATTCTTGTAAAGGTTAATCACGGTCACTGTTTTACACCTTATTTCCAGACAGAATTTGTCCACTTTTAATCTCTGGCCACTGTATCATGTTACACCTTTCTCTGCTAAACTGAAGAGCCCACTCTTAAATATTTGTTTCCAATGCAGGTAGTTGTAGACTGTAATCAAGTCACTCCTTAACCTTCTCTTTGTTAAAATAATAGATTAAGCTCTTTGGGTCTGTCATTATGAGACATGTTTTCTAAATCTTTGATCATTCTCATGGCTCTTCAACTGGTCAACATCCTTTTTGAATTGTGGGTACCAGAACTGGGCACAGTATTCCAGCTGTGGTCACACCAGTACCAAACATAGAAGTAAAATAAACTCACTTCTCCAACTCAATATTCCTGATTTTGCATCCCATGATTACACTAGATCTTTTGGCCACAGCATCAAACTGGAAGATCATTTTCAGCTGATAATACTCTGCTCCTTCCCCCTTCCCCCTAATATTTTCAGAATCATTGTTTCCCAGAATAGAGTCCCTAATCCCCTAAGTATGGCCTATTTTGTTTGTTCCTAGATTTACATTTATATTTAGCCATATTAAAACACATATTGCCTCCTTCATTTTTTACCACTCAGTTTTTGTGTCATCTGCAAACTATATCAATGATGATTGTGTGTTTTCTTCCAGGTTATTGATCAAAATGTCAAATAACATAAGGCCAAGACCCAGTCCTTGCAGGACCCCACTGGAACCACTCCCCATACTCCTTGATGAGAATTTCCTGTTTACAATTACATTTTGAGACCTCTCATAGTAGCCTGTTTTTAATTCATTTAATGTGTGTTAATTTTTTATTGTTCTAGCTTTTTAATCAAAATGTCACATGGTACCCAGTCAAATCCCTTACTGAAGTCTAAGTATATTATGTCAACACTATTACCTTTATCAACCAAACTTGTAATCTTATAAAAAAAAGTTATTTTGACAGGTTCTATTTTCTATAAACTCATATTGATTTGCATGATTTATATTACCGCCCTTTAATTCTTTATTAATCAAGTCTGGTATCCGAAGCTCTATTATCTTGCCTGTTATTAATGTCAAGCTAACAGGGTTATAATTACGCAGGTCATCCCAGTTGTCCTTTTTAAAAACTGACACAATGTTAGCTTTCTTCCAGTCTTCTGGAACTTCCCTAGTTCTGTAAGACCCATCAGAAATCAACAGAAATGGAACAATGACTTCTTGCTCAGATTTTTTAAAACTATTGGGGGCAAGTTATCTGTACTTGCTGATTTAAAAAGGTCTGACTTAAGTAGTTTCTGTTTAACATCCTTCAAAGATACTTGGGGAATGGAAAGATTGTTCTCATCACTAGACAGGGCCGCCCAGAGGGTGAGGCACATGCGGCAATTTGCCCCAGGCCCCGGGTCCTGCAGGAGCCCCCACAAGAATATAGTATTCTATACTATTGCAACTTTATGGAAGGGGCCCCAAAAATTGCTTTGCCCCAGGTCCCCTGAATCCTCTGGGCGGCCCTGTCACTAGATTGAGACTATATATCTATTTCCCCTCAGATCCAGAATAGAAATATTTATTGAACACTTCTGCCTTTTCTGCATTATTATTGATAATTTCACCATTTCTATTTAAAAATGGATCAGTAGCATTGTCAGGATTTTATTCTTATTGTCCTTACCTCTGCTGGCCAGAGATTTTGCCTTGTGTCCCTTTTCTTTTTTTATCATTTTTTTGCAATTTCTAACTTCTGTTTTATATTCATTATTGCCAACTTCCACTTTCTTCCTTAAAAAATTTGTATAGCTGCCTTCACATCCCCTCTAAACCAGATGGGCCTTCTTTGATTATGGCTTTTGGGGCCTCTAATAAGGTGTTCTTAAGTGATTCCCAATTATCATTCACATTTTTCTGGTTAATTTCTTCCTCCCATCTGATTTGGCTTATAATCAGTTCTCTAAATCCACTAGTATAATAGACTGTTTTTTTCAGGAGTTCTCATTTATAGCTGTTTTATACATTCACAAAGAACCAGGATTATGGACAGAGTATGAAAAAGTTGCTGTGATCTTTCTTGGGATATCTGATGTTTCTGAGCATAACTCTAATTATTCTGTTTCTCTAAACCAATTCATTAGTTTGTCTACTAGACCCAATTTTTTTATAATGTTCTGGGGCACAGACTAGACTAATTATTCCATATTCTCTTTGATGACATCATGAAGAAAGCTTAAATAAAAGCAATACTTTGAAAGGACTAAATTGTTTTTGTTACTAAATTGATTTCTTTGAGACTGGAACTTTTTGTCATTTCTTTTCATTAATAGTAATGTTAATTTCCATGCATGGCTGAGATATTCTCTTTAAATTCTATTCTGAAAGGCAAAATACATTTCCTCAAGGAAAAAGCTGATAAATATAATTGCAATGAAATGTTCACTTTGCCAATGAACCCAAGTAAACAGGCAGTAGATCCTTCAAAGTGCTATGCGGGGTGGGCAACAGAATTACTGACCAACCCAATCCCATTAAGAACAAGACTGCTGCATTATCATGATCATATGCTGAATACGAATGGAAGGGGAATGGAGAGCAATCCCATAGCTCAGCCCTGAAGGCGAGAGGGCAAGTGAGAGAAAATGAGGAAATATGAATTAAGTACATGAGTGCCAGACCCTCAGCTGGTATAAATCAGAATATTTCCATTGAACTGACTAGAGCTATGTTCATTTATGTTAGCTTAGGATCTGGTGTTATACTATAAAATCGAGCATGGTTTACTATCTAAAATTACATTAATTTCATTTACCTTGGAATAAGTTCCTAGTTGTCACGCGACATTACTGCTGCACGGTAGGCACATGTTGTAGGAGTGTCCTAGTTGTCACGTGACATTACTGATGCACGGTAGGCACATGTTGTAGGAGTGTCAATCAGATGTGTTAAGGTTTCCTATATAACAGTATGTACACTTCCTGATTTCTATCAAGCCTATGTCTGTTTTCTCTTACTGCATATCTGCATGTCCATAATAATAGAGGACTAATTTTGTAAAGTAATGCATTGGTAATTTAATGGAAATCATGTGAATCAGTGCAGCACTTACCAGAATTCTGCAAATGGGAGGAGGGAACCACACTGACCCAGAGGAAATCCAAGGGCGAAAAGGAGCCACCAGCCTTTCAGAAGACACTGATAGTAATAAGGTGGGTTCCAGGACCTCAGCATGGAGGCAGATGGAAGGAGTATATAAAATTAAAAGGAGGTCCCCTTGGCAAATCAGTAAAAGATAATTCATTGCCAACCACTTCAACCAGACTCTGCAGGTCCCAATTCACGTAGTTCACATGAACCATTCTTCAGAATTCATTCAACTCCGATTACTGCATCAGCACCAAGAAGTGGTGAGCCATGCAAATATATACCAGACTTTTCAAATGCCTAGTTGTTATTCTGTTTGTTTGTTTGTGTCAAGGTTAGGATCCATTCTTAGGTTATCTGAACCCTTTGCCCTGTTCTTGCTTTAAATTCTCAGTCCTTTTTAAGACTCTCTCTTAGCATAACAGTCCAAATGGCTTGCTTTTTCTTCCAGGCAGTATTTAAATTAACTTGTGGGGATACTTTGTTTCCAAGAAAAAAATCAGCATTTTGCCAAGAATGGCTCATTCAAGTCCAATAGCGCCACATGACTGCTGAGGTATACTATTATATGTTAATATGTGCAGTGAGGTCTGCAACAATTTGAAGATTAATTATTTGAGCTATTAATAATGCAAATAACTTGTGTTCTTTCATCATTAATTACTGCACATCTTCCTGCACATCCTTAGTGGCTGTGCCACGTCCTCTATTTCAAAATAACATTGATAGTGTACGTAGTTTCAGTAAATTAGGACTACTTGGAAACATTGCCAAGTAACTGTCAATACATCTGAGGCCTCAGTCTCTTCTCACTTACACTAGTTTTAGAATTGACTTATATAGAGTTATTCCTGATTCACACTGTAACTGAAGGGAGAACCAGGGCTATCTCCTTTTAATGTGTGATTGGCCTGTGGATCTAGACTTTGGAAAGGCCTTAGTACAGGGGTTGGCAACCTCTGGCATGCGGCTCACCAGGGTAAGCACCCTGGCGGGCTGGGCCAGTTTGTTTACCTGCTTCATTGGCAGGTTCGGTCGATCACAGCTCCCACTGGCCACTGTTCGCTGTTTCAGGCCAGTAGGAGCTGTGGGATGCCATGGCCAGCACATCCCTTGTCCCTCGGCGCTTCCCGTTGCCCCCATTGACCTGGGATGGCAAATCGCGGCCAGTAGGAGCCGCGATCGGCCAAACCTGCCTATGCGGCAGGTAAACAAACTGGCCCAGCCCATCAGAGTGCTTACCTTGGCAAGCCACGTGCCAGAGGTTGCCGACCCCTGCCTTAGTATTACAAATGATAGGACTAAAAAAAAATCTCATGTTATCTAGCCTTATTCCATTCTATTTTTGCCTGTGCTGTATATGACATTTGTATACATTAATTCCACTAATGCATTTCTGTATGTTCTACCTCCCTATGGCAGTGGAACAGCGTGTTTCACCCTCAGAGGAGCTCTCTAAACCCCAGATTGTGAAAGGCCATCTGTCATCTGCTCTTAGTCAACTCCCAGATGCTGCCCTTTCCTGAACTGAAGTAATGCGGATACATTTCTTGACACTTTGCTCCTTTGACTCTCCCCACATTTTATATAATGTAGGTCCAGGCTATATTTGAGACCATTTTACTGAGCCTTGCCCTAATGTGCATTTTCATTCAGAATCTCACTGTCATTTCTTAGGTCAGCAGATAAATATTTCTTTGTTGTGTGGACTTTGGTCGGTGGAATTTTCATCCCTTTCTCTGTCAATCCATTCCCATTTTAAATGAGGCTTTTCTTTATCAGAGGTGTATGAAACATGACCATTATTAGTCCCTTACTTACCTTTTTCCCATTTCTATTTAATATTAGAATCTCTTTTTTATTTTATTTAAAGGCACAGCTGAGTGTTTGTACTGTATGTTAAATGTTTTAAACAGCACACAGTGCCCTGGCTGCAGTTCCACAGCTGTAACTAAGGACAGAACTTGCTCCATTCTATCTTATCAAAAACCCTCACATTTTCCCAGCATAAGCAGTATTAATCATATACAAGTATCACAATGCTTACCACTAATACGTCTATCATCTTGCTGTGCCTGTTAAACAAAATTAGTTGTCTGATGGGATAACGGCATATTGAAAGTTTACAGTAGAAAAACTCTAAGACCCTGATCCTTCTGGTTTATTGCAGTCATTTCTGTTTGGGTACAGACTGTCTTCTGAGTATCTAGGAAAGCCATAACTACCATGACAAAGAATCATGCAGTGATGACAAACATAAACAGTGCCATTATAGTCTGAAAACATGGCACCATTCGCTAATCATTGAAGAAAATAATGTTGCCACAAGTCTGATCACACAGACATGCTCTGAGCTCTTATGAAGGGCATTTAGTTAATGGACATCATCACCCCCTATTTACCGTGTATTAAAAGTGATCTCCTTAGCCAGGGTTCCAGGCCTATGATTTTCATTCTTAATTTAGCAGTTCGAAAGCACTGAAGAAGAAGCCTACAGTCTAGATAGAATAAGACTCGGAGAGTAGATTCAGGCTTATACAGCAATGGAAAATTTTTGTTCCTCATTCCAATAGTCATGCTACAAGTACTTATTGTTAAAAATGGCATGTTGCAATAGGGAGATACATTGCATAAAGGTAGGATATGGACTATTCACAGATATTCCAAATAGTTTTCTTTTAGACTTTGAAAATATTTATTTAAATTTCTAAAATCCCATACCCTGGGGTCATGCACAAATACTACTTGATTTAAACCAAACCAGCCATTCAGAAAGAGTCCTAAACACAATAACAAACTCTCCGAATCACAGCAGTTAACTCACAGGTTCCCCTACCACTTTAACCCAGCAATTTATCCTTCCTCACCAGGAAAAAAAAAATAGGAAAGACTAAATAGTTCTTGAGGGAAGACATGAAAGTCAAGAGTTTTGGGATCAGGAGAACTAGGTCAGACAGTGAATCCCACAGTTGAGGAAATGCTACTGTGAATGCATTGCCTCCAGAGTCCAGCCACATCTTAATTAAACCATAACCTTAATTAAACCGTAACCTTAATTAAAGTCATTTCGGCAGACGGTGCTCTGGTCTAAAGGCTCCGGTGAACCTACCACAGTCATGCCTGCGGCAGGTCCACCGGAGCCTTTAGACCAGCGGACCGCCCGCCGGCATCACTGCGGCAGCTCCACCGGAGCCTTTCCAGCAACGGACAGTCCGCCAGCATGACTGTGGTAGGTCCATTGGACCCGCGGGGGGTGGCGAAATGGCCGTCCGCCTAGGGCGTCAGAAACCCTGGTGCCGTTCCTGTATGCATCCCCCATCTCTTCACAGTGCAGACTTGCTTTTGACAATCCATGTTACAGAGATTAAAAAAACAAAAATAGAAAACTTATTATAGATAGCAAGGTACTTGACAATTATCACCCCACTAAGTAAACTCTGTATCTCTTTTCCCTTCCTTCTGATTTTGTATTTTTCCTTTTCGGATTGTAAACCCTTGGCTTTAGCGTACGTTTGTATGACTGCTAACACATTTTAGTTGCTAACACAGTATAAACAATTACTGATGATTTGAAAAAAGACTTGGAGAAAATAAATGAAATAGAACTGGAAAAGAAGTGGCGAACCATGGTCCTGATTCTGCAGTCTGAAGTCAGTGGGTCTCCACATAAATTCAGGAGTCTGCCCACATGCCACCAACTCCAGGATTGAGTTCTTTAAAGGCAAAAATAAGTGAAATTACACTAGCGATGAATTCAGCTCAAAACTTTTCAAAGTATTTTAGAATTTATATTGTTTGACATCTATTGTAAATAGCCAAAACTTTACAAAACACCACACACATATTACATTGGTGCTAGATTATCAGTATTAGGTACATATCATGCTGGACATGTGACAGATATGCCAAGGTTCCAGGTCAATGTTTCATTGACCATTAGTAATTTGACACGTGAGATATTGTTAACATAAACATTTCCTACTTCTTCAAAGGCAGGCTTGCTATTTTTGATGTTTATTGTAAAGTTTCCCAGGAGATACACTTGAAGTAAAGACTTGAGGGTAAGATTTTCAAGAGTGACTAGTAATTTTTGATCATCAGTTATTGAGCACCCCAGTTCAGACACCTTCAAGGGGATTGAGTTTCAGAAAATGCTGAACATCCACCCTTGGGAAACCCAACCGCTTTAATTTGTCTCAAATTGGGAGCACCAAAATTGAGGCATCAAAAATCATTAGTCACTCTTGAAACTCTCAGCCTAAAGGGCTTTGTGAAATAGTATGGTCATTATTCAGCTTTAAATATAAAAATACTCTAATGGTCTGCTGGGTACATTCATGCTACATCACTTAAAAGAAAATCACATTCTGCTTTTAAATAATTTTGAGACAGCTTGCTAAGCCATAGAAAATGTTGTTTTGTTTTTTACTAAGTCAGCATCAAATCTTGTGCAATCAAAAATGATGCCTCGGAGGATGAAACCTTCTAAAAGTATTAATTTTAAATGAAGCAAGCGTAACTCAGTCTTTTCTTTTCTATTTAGAGTACACTTCTCATAACTCATGTAGTAATGTTTTGAAGTTAACAAAGCCTTACTCAGTTTATAGCAAACAGCAGTAAACAAACATTCTGAAACAGTGGTTTGGGAATTGCATTGGGTGTGGGATTTCCATCACAAGGAAATTATGCTAGAAATATACTGAAATACTTGCTTTTATTTACAGATTTCATCATTAACACAGAGCTGCTACATTTTCATTCCACTGTTAAACATTAATTATTGTAATTTAAGATCAGATGGGACCACTATGATCATCTAGACCAGTGTTTCTCAAACTTGGGATGCTGCTTGTGCAGGGAATGCCCCTGGCAGGCCAGGCCAGTTTGTTTACCTGCCACTTCCGCAGGTCTGGCTGATCGCAGCTCCACTGGCTGCAGTTCACTGCTCCAGGCCAACAGGAGCTGCTGGAAGTGGCGGCCAGTATGTCCCTGGGCCCGCGCTGCTTCCAGCAGCTTCTACTGGCCTGGAGCAGCAAACAGTGTCCAGTGGGAGCCGCGATCGGCTGGACCTGTGGAAACACAGGTAAACAAACCAGCCCAGCCCACCAGGGGCTTTCCCTACACAAGCGGCATCCCAAGTTTGGGAAACACTGATCTACACTGACCTTTGGCATAACAAGGGCATAGAGTGTCACTCAGTTTCTGCATCAAACTTCTGTTTGCGCTATAGCATATCTTTTAGAAAGCTATCCTGTCTTAACTTAAATCAGTGGCTCCCCAACTTTTTGCCATCATGACCCCATTTTAATGAAGTCTTTCCTGCTGGGATCCCTGACAGAATAGAGGATGCCATTTTGAAGAGCAAAATGGCGTTCTCCACACCATGACTTCATAGGCACCATACATGCAAGGTCACCCCACATGGAGGAAACCATTTTACTCCGCAAAATGGTGTCATCCACTCACATATGGGGTGTGTGTGAGGTCACACCGTGTAGAGATACCATTTTGTAGAGCAAAATGGCATTCTCCATGCATCATGACCTCACATCCACCATACATGCAAGGTCACACTATGCAGAGTAAAATGACATCCTCCACACAATAGAGATCTCTGTGACCTCATCAGCTGATGTCTTGACCCCATTTGGGGCTGCAACCCACAATCTGGGAACTACTGACTTAAACATTGCAAGTGTTGGAGAATCTACCAAATATGTACGCAAGCTGTTTCAACAGTTAATTACCCTCATTTAATAATTAGCACCTTTTTCTAATCTAGCCTCACTGTATTCATTAATGACATCACAATTAACTATGCAAACACATCACCCATTTACCACATATTATTATTTAGATAGTGAAGTGCTCCCAAAGTGCAAGATGCTTTCCAAACACAGAAGAAAACAGTTTCTGCCTCAAAGAACCTACTGTCTAAAGCCGTGAATATGCAACTGGATTTGCATGTGCACATCCCCGTGCTTGTACGTGACACCAGCGAGACACTGAACGGGTGCAGAGATCTGACCCATAGATCATTTTGTGGGATAGGGGAATAAAAAGACTAACATACAGATCAAGAATGTGGGAAAAGGATGTAAACATACAATCAAGTGCCTAATGTGATGTCTGGATAGTTAACTGTTTGTTTTTCTTTGATTTAAGAGAATCTCATTAATCTCCTCCCCCTAAAAATCAGCACTTACATCCTTCTTCACATATGATCTGCTTTAGTTCCAGTGTCTCTCCTCACAGTAGAACAATTATTTCATTAAATCAATATTATACATCGAATCCATATGTTAATTTATCCCTTTCTGCATGGAAAGGGGGAAGGTAGAGGAGCTACCTCCACATATTTTTCTTCACTCCCACGGGGAACACTTGGTAGGCACCAATATGCATACATCTGAGTGGATGCATGTTGCATGACCTACCAAATCCCCAGAGAACAGTCCTGGAAAGCTACAACAGCTAAGGGGCTGTATGAATTTCCCACTGAGATTCTTCTATGCAGCTGAAACTCCTTAAAAGGGTGGTGAGGCTTCAGGGGTGCCCAGAGATTTCTACAAGAAAAGAAATCAATGGAAGCATGGCTCCTGAGAGCCAGGGGCCTGGAGAGAAGGGGGTATTAGGAGACCATGGAGATGAGTCAGAGGCATAGGGCCTCCACATACATGACAATCTCCCATTGATATCAGTGGTTTAGGATAAAGCCTTTAGTTCCTACCTGTCAAATGCTAGAAGCTGGGAGTGGATGCCAGGGGGTGGATCACTCTGTCATTGTCTGTTCTGCTTCTTCCCTCTGAAACTTCTACCATTGGCCACTTTTGGAAGATAGGATGCCAGGATAAATGGGCCATTGGCCTAACCCAGTATGGTCGTTCTTATGTTCTTATGACATCCATGTGACTTGAGCTTTTAAACTAAGTCCTTCCCATGCAGTCCCCAAAAGAATTTCTCCCTTTCAAAGGGTTCTCTTTACAGACCCAGCCTCCAGATTAATCAGCACTCAGATGCATCTCAGACTTGTGAATCAGTACACAGCCCACCTAATGCACTGTGGCCTCATCCTAAAAGTTGCTCATACTATTCCATCTGCTGCTTAAGGAGGCTGAATATGTCAGATCCTCCATACAAGAGCACAGAGAGTTGGTAATATCCCATTTGGCATTATGTAAACAGAATCCTTGCATAAAATATCCCCTTTTATTACAAGTCATCTCCTTTAAATTTCACCTCTTCCAATTGGCTTTCTTTTTAGCCATAAGGACATTTATACTTTCTCCATGGAAAGTAGTCACTGGGTTTTGTTCCTCCAGTAGCTGGTCAGTGCAGAGGAAAGAGACAGATTAAATAAAGCCCTCATCAAAACCAGGACATGCTTTTCTCTCCAGGGCTTACAGAGATGCTTTCCTGAGACGAAAAAGCCCATGGAAGCCAAAATGCTTCTCTCTCAGAATCTTTTTGAGAGCTCTCATGCCTCTAAAGGCCCCATTAGAACAGCTGAGGAAAGAAATCCTATTCCTCCTGTCAGACAAAATGCAAAGCTCTGCGGGAGCATCCTCACCCTGAACTCATTCCCTTTCTCCTTGTTTGAAACTTTGCCCCTGGCCTCCACTGAGAACAAGTGCTGTACCACTGTTTTCCATTTTACATGAATCCCCACGTGCCTGAAATTCAAATACTTTGCTTCAGTGCTTTATTGAATAAGGGTCTAAATTAGCAGCAGCGCTGAGTGCCCATATGTTTGAGCAGATCAAGTCCTACATGTCCAAGAGAAGTCGAGCTTTGGTAAACAATGCTCTTTTGTATCTCACATTGTTCTCTAGCCATTCTTTACTCAAAGTACAAAATAGTGCTGTCAGGAGCTTGAGCCCAGATCCTCAGAGGCATCTACCTCTTGTTGTTTTCAGTGTGAGGTAGGCACCTACCTTAGAGAATCTGGGCCTTGGTGACAAACTGGATAATCTTAGTTAGTGAAGGAAGTAATTAGTTCCTGCAATTCTCTTGAAACCTGGAGATCTTTCCAGATGATACATCTGAAACTTTGATAGTTTTACTTAAGAAATGTATAGCTGATAATGAAGGAAATTATGAAGATTAAAAAATGGTGGATCAGTAATAATTATAATTGAATGTTGTTCTGTGTTCCTTGCCAAGTCTATCTCCTTTGTTAAATGTTCCACATTTTACAGAGATCCTTAACAAATACTTGTAATTTTGATGCTGAGGAGCTTCCACTACACATTATTATAGGGTATCCCCCAAACCATGAGATTCATGCTTAACAGGGAATTAAGGGAAAATAAATGAAGTCGTTAACTGATGTCCACAGCAATGCCTTGACTATGCCTTTGGAGACAGGATTTTATTCATGAGTTATTTATCTAGATTAAGATTAATATCATCATCATATGGTCCAGAGCACAATTATTAGGGTTTCTATAATATTCTGATTTACCTGTTAAACTATGAACCAATGGGGGCACAGATCAGGGTATATCTGTTTATGCAGACCTTTGATTAATCATCTCAGCAGGCTTACAATTTATAAATTTAAGATGATTATATCAGGCAAAGACTTCTATGGTATGTTGGTTTTAATTGTTAAAATGCACAGTGCTAGGGAAATAGATACTGCTCTGTATTCCTTGTCAAGTCTATCTATTTTCAGCTTTATTAAATGCACCACATTGGCTTTACAAGCATGCTAAAGAAACTGTTTTAATACTAATGCTCAGGAGCATGAACAAATTAATGTAATCAGTTAACGAAGGGACAGAGTTGGAGACTGACATGGCTATGTTTTCTTTTTGTGTTCTGTATTCAGCTGGAAGTGGGGGGAAATGGGAGAAATGGTACCATCCAGTGGTTTCCCCAGGAATTGAAATTAGGAGAGGTGTTCAAATTTACAGGGGGGTGTCAGGACCATGAGATATATAAAAGAGATATGACTAAAGTAAATATTTTGTTAGGATGATGCAAATTTAACATAAGGAATATGCAAGTTACACCAAAACATATAACAGGTCTAAATTTTTAAAAACATAAAATTAAAAAAATATATATATTTAATTTAAATTGACTTTTGAAAAGTAAGCCATCATGGGATAAGAGGGAAGTCCTCTCAAGGATCAGTAACCTGCTAAAAGATGGGAAACAAAGGGTAGAAATAAATTATAAGTTTTCAGAATGTAGAGAGATAAATAGTGGTATTCCTGAGGGGTCGTACTGGGACCATTACTGTTCAACATACTCATAAATGATCTGGAAAAATGGGTAAACAGCAAGGCGGAAAAATTTGCAGATGATACAAAACTATTCAAGATAATTAAGTCCCAGGCATACTGGGAAGCGTCACAAAGGGATCTCACAAAACTGGGTGACTGGGCAACAAAAATGAGAGATGAAATACAATGTTGATCAATGCAAAGTGATGCACATTGGAAAACAATTTCAACTATGAATACAAAATGATGGCATCTAAATTACCTGTTAACACTCAAGAAAGAGATCTTGGAGTCATTGTGGATAGTTCTCTGAAAACATCCACTCAATGTGCAGCAGCAGTCAATGATTCCCAACATTCTGTTTGCTTTTTAAAAAGAACAGGAGTACTCGTGGCACCTTAGAGACTAACAAACGTATTTGAGCATAAGCTTTCGTGGGCTCCAGCTCACTTCATCAAATGTAGCCCACAAAAGCTTATGCTCAAATAAATTTGTTAGTCTCTAAGGTGCTACAAGTACTCCTGTTTTTTTTGCAGATACAGACTAACACAGCTACTACTCTGAAACTGTTGCTTTTTAAAGAAAGGGATAGATAATAAGACAGAAAATATAAAATTCATGGTACTTGTACACCTGGAATACTGTGAGGAGATCTGGTCACCCCATCTCAAAAAAGATATATTGGAAATGGAAAAGGTACGGAGATGGGCAACTAAAATGATTAGAGGTATGAAACAGGAGGAGAAATTAAAATGACTGGGAATTTTCATCTTAGAAAAGAGACGACTAAGGGAGGATATGATAGCGGTCTATAAAATCTTGACTGGTGTGAAGAAAGTGAATAAGGAAATGTTATTTAATCCTTCACATAACAGAAGAACTAGCAGTCACCCAATGAAATTAATAGGCAGCAGGTTTTAAAAAAAACAAAAGGAAGTATTTCTTCACACAACATAAAGTTTAACCCATGGAACTCTTTGCCAAGGGATGCTGTGAAGACCAAAACTATAACAGGATTAAAAAAAGAACTAATACATTCCTGGAGAATAGGTCCATCAGTGGCTATTAGCCAGGATGGAGAGGGATGCAACACCATGCTCTGAGTGTCCCTAGCCTGTTTGCCAGAGGCTGGGAATGGGCAACAAGGGATGGATCACTTGATGATTACCTGTTCTGTTCATTCCCTCTGACGCACCTGGCCTTGACCACAGTCAGAAGACAGGATACTGGGCTATACCCAGTCTGACCATTCTTATGTAAAAAATAATTATAATAATAAAAATGTTTAGTACAGAAACTCCCCAACATAATGACCTCTCAAGATAGCAACAATGTGAGATAACAACCTTGGCAAATATTGCATTTTAAAAATCTTGGCCTACTAGGAAACATATTGATATAAGTTTCCATTCCCAGTCACAAATCTAGCATTCTGGAGCAAAGTCACTAAAATATAGTCCAACAAACAAATGTTTATTTAATGTGTCCCTTATTTAAGCCATTGGAGGTGCTTTCACGTGAGTACACCTCCCAGGTGGGGGGCAAGAAGGCATCTTGCTCGTTCCTCCAGCTGCTTATTGTTAGCTCTGGCCATGGCTGTTCATTCACTCCACACTCTGTTGCCAATGGCCCTGCGCAGTCACCTTCCACTGCCACCTGCCACTGTGACCTCTGCGAGTTGGTCTCTTGAGGTTCCACCCTCTCTCAATGATTTCAGCTGAACTCTCAGTGAGGGAACCTCGCTGCTAGTGCAGTCTGAGCTGTCTTTTACACAAAAACACTGTACCCACAGGAACACTGTCCCCACAGCAGGACTAAGCATGTAGATCTGATTATCAGTGATTTCAGCTGCAGTGGTCACTTAACAGAACAAAAGAGTATCCATGGAACCTAATCAGCTCTGTCTTTAAACAGTGGAGAGGGACAGGTCCCCACCCTCTCTTTTGATGCCCTCAATCAGCACAGGCTAAGTACAGTTCTAGTGCCTTTTACTCATACAATAAGAACAACAACATTTCATTCCCAACCCCACCCCACGCATTCAAGTGATTTGTAACCCAACCCCAACCAAAATCTATCACTTGAGCAACACAGCTCTGTTTGCTGGATACCTAGGTAGATAGGTGTGAATGTAAATACAATCTGGTCCTGAAGCCTTTCCCCCTAGCCCCTAGCTCATCATTAGTTGTCAGGGAGAGCTCATTGAGCCTTTGCTTACAAATCATCATTTGAAACTATTAGGTTGGCCAACATCATGGAAAGGAATGCACTGACATTGTCATAAAAAACAACAGCTGTATAAGGAAGCTACTCTATGTTCATACTTTTCAAATCTATTATACTTTCAGATACACGTATTTTATCATACACTGTATGTGCTTTTAAAGTATGTATTAATGTTTCAATTTCAATTCAAATGTCCAAACAGTCACTAAATTGGCATGTTTCAGAGTAGCAGCCGTGTTAGTCTGTATCAGCAAAAAGAACAGGAGTACTTGTGGCACCTTAGAGACTAACAAATGTATTTGAGCATAAGCTTTCGTGGGCCCAGTTCATCGGATGCATAGAATGGAACACATAGTGAGGAGATACACATACATACAGAGAACACGAAAAGGTGGGAGTTGCCCAACCAACTCTAAGAGGCTAATTAATTAAGATGAGCTATTACCAGCAGGAGAAAAAAAAACTTTTGTAATGATAATCAAGATAGCTCATTTAAGACAGTTTGACAAGAAGGTGTGAGGATACGTAGCACGGGGAAATAGATTCAGTGTGTGTAATGGCTCAGCCATTCCCAGTCTCTGTTTAAGCCTAAATTGATTGTATCTAGTTTGCATATTAATTGAAGTTCAGCAGTTTCTAGTTGAGTCTGTTTTTGAAGCTTTTCTGTTGCAAAATTGCCACCTTTAAATCTGTTACTAAATGGCCAGAGAGGTTGAAATGTTCTCCTACTGATTTTTGAATGTTATGATTCCTGATGTCAGGTTTGTGTCCATTTATTCCTTTGTGTAGAGACTGTCTGGTTTGGCCAATGTACATGGCAGAGAGGCATTGCTGGCACGTGATGGCATATATCCCATTGGTAGATGTGCAGGTGAATGAGCCCCAATGGCATGGCTGATGTGATTAGGTCTATTATGGTGTCACTTGAAGCATCGGGCTTTGTTGTAAGGATAGGTTCCTGGGTTATTGCTTTTGTTCTGTGGTGTGTGGTTGCTGGTGAGTATTTTCTTCAGGTTGGGGGGCTGTCTGTAAGCAAAGACAGGTCTGTTTCCCAAGATCTATGAGAGTGAGGGATCATCTTTCAGAATAGGTTGTAGATATTTGAGGATGTGCTGGAGAGGTTTTAGTTGGGGGATGAAGTGGCGTTCTGTTACTTTCTTTTTTGGGGGGCCTATCCTGAAGTATGTGACTTTTGGGTACTCTTCTGGCTCTGTCACTCTGTTTTTTTCACTTCAGCAGGTGAGTATTGTAGTTTTTAAGAATGCTTGATAGAGATCTTGTAGGTGTTTGTCTCTGTCTGAGGGATTGGAGCAAATGCAGTTGTATCTTATAGTTTTGCTGTAGACAATGTATCGTGTGGTGTGTCCTGGATGGAAGCTGGAGGCATGTAGGTAAGTATAGCTGTCCGTAGGTTTCTGATATAGGGTGGTGTTATGTGACTATCGCTTATGAGCACAGTAGTGCCAAGGAAATGAACCGCTTGTATGGATTAGTCTAGGCTGATGTTGATGGTGGGATGGAAATTGTTGAAATCATGGTGGAATTCCTCAAGGGCTTCTTTTCCATAGGTCCAGATGATGAAGATGTCATCAATGTAGCGCAAGGAGAGTAGGGGCGTTAGGGGATGAGAGCTAAGGAAGCGTTGTTCTAAATCAGCCATAAAGATGTTGGCATAATATTGTGCCATGCGGGTACCCATAGCAGGGCCATTGACTTGAAGGTATATATTGTCCACAAATGTGAAATAGTTGTGGGTGAGGACAAAGTCGCGAAGTTCAGCCGGCAGGTTTGGCATGTAATTAGTTCACAAAACTCAGGGGGGGTGGGTGTTGGGGAAATTCAGGGAGGGTGTAGGGAAATCCCTGGTGCTGAAGACATTGTCAGTGCAGTCCTGGGCTGCCCGTGCACTTAGATAAGGGACTGGAGGATGGGCAGATGGAAAGCTTGTGAGAGTGGAACCTCAGCCAGATTTAAGAACTTTTTGGAGCTCAAGCATCAGGGGCTGGATGTGTGTGTGTTTTGAATCCCAATTTCCAGTTCAGTCCAAGGGGCCTGCTCTGAAGATTGGATCTAGGCCAGCAGGAGGGGGCTGCTGCCCCCCACTGACACTTAGTGCGGTTTTAGGCTGGCCTCTTCCCAGGGGTGAAAGTAACTCAAAGGACTTGCCAGTACTCTGGAATCCTGAGGAGGGGCATGGCCCCCACCGGAAGAGGTGGAGCCTTTAAATCCCCAGGCCCTTTAAATCAGGATTTAAAGAGCCCGGGGCTAGCGCTGTGGTAGCAGCACCTGGGAGCCCCAAGCCCTTTAAATCACCCCCTGAACTCCCAACTGCAGAGGTGGCTGGGAGCCCTGAGGTTTGGGGGCAATTTAAATGAGGTGATTTAAAGAGCCTGGGGCTCTAGCTGCTGGCGTGAGAGCAGTGGGGTGAGGCTGGGGGTGGATTTGGGATGTGGCTGGGGATGAGGGGTTTGGGATGTGGGAACAGACTCAGGGCTGAGGCAGAGGATTAGAGTGCAGGGGGATGAGGGCTCTGGCTGGGGCTGAAGATGACAGATTTGGGGTGTTAGAGAGGCTCAGGGCTAGGACAGAGGGTTGGGGTGCAGGGGGATGAGGGCTGTGGCTGGGAGTGTGGGTTCTGGGGTAGGGCAGGGCTGGGGATGAATTTGGGGTGCAGGCAGGCTGCCCTGGGACTGGAGCCAGAGAGGAGGACTCCCTCCAGCCCTCTCCTTGCTGGCAGCAGCAAACTCTGGGGTAGGGACCACCTTCTCTCCCCCTGCCAGCACATTCACCCAACCACTGTCACTGCACGTGCTCCTAAGGCCCCTCTCAGGTCCAGGAATTCCCCTAGCCTCCGCTGTGGTGGGTGCCAAACCAGGGGGGGTGGCTGCCATCACATATGTGCCTCCTCCCCGCTGCTGCACCTCACTGTAGCCTCACTGGGGCTGCCCCTTGCCCAGCGTGGGGCAAGAACAGTGACTGTGAGCAGGGGGGCGGCTGTACTGGTGGAGAGTCCCCCTGGAAAATGAAGAGTCCGAGAGGTAAGGGCAGCCTGCCTTGGCAGGAGTGAAGGGGGGCACTAGGACCATGTTGCGGCAGTTAATGCAGGCAGGTAGCATAGAGCTGCAGGGGACGGGGAGAGACAAACGCTCTGCTTCGGGACCCAGGGAGGTGCATGGGGGAAGAAAAGGGGGGCCGGGGCACACTCAGGGGAGGTACAGGGGGGCAGCAGGTAGGGCCAGGTGGGAGACCCAGCCCTGAACATTTGTGGAGCTGGGCTCACGGACCCTCAATTTTGCTGGAGCCAGGAGGCGGAGTTAGAGAGGGAGAGAATGCTCCATTTTCTTGCTGGTAGCTACTGCACCTTTTCTTACCGGTCCTTCGTACCAGCCCGTACCGGCTTACTTTCACCTGTGCCTCTCCCAGTACCAAAAGAAAGGGGAATGGATGAAGAGAAATCAGGATCCTGAGCCTGACAGTCCCCAGGGCCAAGGGGGAAATGCCAACGCTCCAGGTGAGCCTGATTGACAGGGTAGGACGGCCAATGAGGGAGCCAGGAGCCCAGGATCCCATCCTCCATGTGAGGGAAGCTGCCTGAGGCGAGTGGGGCAGAGCTAAGGGGAGAGCAGCAGCCATAGATAGGGGAGCTGGAGCAGCTGGGAGCTGGGGCAGCGCAGACCAGCCGTGCCATCAGGAGGCCAGGACCAAGCTGCAGCGGAGAACTGTGGGGCCAGAGTCAGGACTACGGGCACCGGTCAAACTGGAGCCGGGCACGGAGAGTGGCTGGGGAGAGCAAGGGGGGCCCTGGGCAGGGGTCCAGCACAGGGAGACGCCCCCTGACACACAGGCTGGACTCAGGGGAGAGGGAATGTGACCCTGACCGGGGGTGTGGGCATTGCTGGGGAGAAGGGCCCAGCTGGCTAGAGCCTGAGTCCTGCGAGGGAGCTGGGAGTGTGAGGAACAGGCTTTCACCTGCCCTCACGTCCCAGAGATGCTGGTTGTGGTGCCCCTGAGACCACAGGGTGGGTCCCTTGTTCCCCTTAACCCTCTTCCATTTTTCCTTATTTTCTTTACAGTTGCTGTTTAATCAGTTGTATTTGGTTTGAACTTAAGGTGCTGATTAGGGGTCAGGGAAGCGGTCGGTGCAGAGAGAGTACCGCGGAGTGGGGCCACCCCTGAGTACACAAGAATCTCCACTTTCATTTAAAAAATAGTAAATGTCTAGTCCATCATGCTTCAAAATGTGACCCCCCTAATGGTTCAACTAGTATAAGGCAAATTAAAAGAATCCCTCAGATAATTTTAAAATGTCATGATTTGGGAGGCCTGACTTGTGATGTTTGAATGTATTGGGTCGGCGGTACTTGCCGATATGTGGCGGGTGTGGAAGCACTTATCTTTACAGCCAAGCAAATAATTCATGGGGAATAATTTAGGCTGTGAACCCATTCCATTTCGTCTTCACAAATTCTCCGTAAAAAGCTTACAGAGTACTCAAATTTATCCCTATTTCAAAAATAATCATGGAGTGAGTTCAATGAATAATTCTTCTTCAGGAATCAGTTTGCTAGTTAAAACTCACAATGTGTGGATTGAACACTCGGGTCATATGACTTGACTTCTGTACCCTGATTGCATGAGCAGAACTCCAAGAAATCTGATTGCTAGCGTGAATGCTATCCTTTTCTTATTCAGAATTTATTTTCAGGGAATATAATGTACTATCGAGGAGACAGTGTGTTCCAATGGGCAGAGCACTGGCTGGGCAGTCAGGAAACCTCAGTGCAGTCACAGTTCTGCTACTGACCTGTTGCATGAGCCTGGATGAGTTGCCTCTCTGTACCTCAGTTTCCTCATGTGTTTAATAGTCTACTAACCCATACTGTCCTTTGAAAGGTGCTTTCATAGATTCCAAGGCCGGAATGCTGTATCATACAGGCCAGAAAGCTTCCCCTAAATAATTCCTAGAGCAGCTCTTTTAGAAAAACATCCAGACTTGATTTAAAAGTTGTCAGTGATGGAGAATCCACTACAACCTTTGGTAAATTGTTCCAATGATTAATTACTCTCACCAATATAAATGTATGCCTTATTTCACACAGGCTCTGTTCAAGATGGTTTCTCTCAGCCACAGTCTCCCAGCAAAACAGTGACTGGCTCTCCCCTTGCTCAGGCTCTCTTCCACGGGCCCAGAGGTGCTGGTGGTTTTGTTTTCTTAGGTGAAAGAATGTGGGGTTGTCTGCCCCTTTCTTTTCTAGTCCATTGAGTCTTGGAAGCCTATTCTTCTAAAGCAGTGGTTGTCAACCAGAGGCACGGGGTACACAGAGGTCTTCTAGGGAGCACAACAACTCCTGTCAATATTTGCCTAGTTTTACAGCAGGCTACAAAACAAGCACTAGCGAAATAAGTACAGGTTAAAATTTCATACAGACAAAAGGAGAAAGTCAGCAATTTGTCAGTAAGAGTGTGCTGTGACACATCTGTATTTTATATCTGATTTTATAAACAAGTAGTTTCTAAGTGAGGTGAAACTTGGGGGTACACAAGACAAATCAGACTCCTGAAAGAGGCACAGTAGACTGAAAAGGTTGAGAGCCACTGTTCTAAAGGATCCCCTCAAAGCAAAGTTTATCCAAGCTGTGAGGAAGGTGACCTGAAGTCTGGTGGTGAAGGCTCCATGTGTAACTCACACACCTCCTGGGTGTGGTGTCCTGTCCCATCTAGTGGAACCAAGACCACTTAATGAGAGAGTGATAAAATGAATCTGTGCTGCAGCCTTTTAGATCATGCAGTAGAGACTCATGCAGTAAGTTCCAGAGGCCCTACGTTCAATCCCACTTGCCACCAACAGGGGTCTGTCAACGTTACAAGTGGGGGCTCGTCTGGGATTTCAGCCGGGAAGTCTCTGAGCTCAGGACGTGCTTCCTCAGCGAGGGGAAGTATGTAACCCACACACCTCCTGGGTGTGGTGTTCTGTCCTATCTAGTGGCACCGAGACCATTTAGAGACAGTTAAATGAGTCTGCTCTACAGCCCTAGCTAGCAGCCAGTTGGCTCTTAGCTCATGCAGTAGAGGATCATGCACTAAACTCCAGAAGTCCCAGGTTAGATCCTGCCTGCCAACAACCAGGGTCTGTCAACATTACTCGTGCTCTTCTCTGTCCCCCTCCCCCCACTTGTGTTTGCTGAAATGTAAATTGCTCTGTTTACTACTGTCATAAACAGATAGCTAAGGGTTAATGTCTCTTTCACCTGAAGCACCTGACCAGAGGACCAATCAGGAAACCGGATTTTTTCAACTTTGGGTGGAGGGAATTTTGTGTCTAAGGTCTTTGTTTTCTGTCTGCCTGCTTTCTCTGAGCTTTGGAGAAGTAGTTTCTACTTTCTAGTCTTCTGTTTCTAAGTGTAAGGACAAAGAGATCAGATAGTAAGTTATATGGTTTCTTTTCTTTGGTATTTGCATGAATATAAGTGCTGGAGTGCGTTAATTTGTATTTCTTTTTGAATAAGGCTGTTTATTCAATATTCTTTTAAGCAATTGACCCTGTATTTTGTGACCTTAATACAGAGAGACCATTTGTATGTATTTTTTCTTTCTTTTTATATAAAGCTTTCTTTTAAGACCTGTTGGAGTTTTCTTTTCTGGGAAATTTCAGGGAAATTGAGTCTGCACTCACCAGGGAATTGGTGGGAGGAAGAAATCAGGGGGAAATCTGTGTGTGTTGAATTTGCTAGCCTGATTTTGCATTCCCTCTAGGTGAAGAGGAAAGTGCTTTTTGTTTCCAGGACTGGGAACGGAGAGGGGGAGTCACTCTGTTTGGATTCACAGAGCTTGTGTCTGTATATCTCTCCAGGAGCACCTGGAGGGGGGAAGGGAAAAAGGATTATTTCCCTTTGTTGTGAGACTCAAGGGATTTGGGTCTTGGGGTCCCCAGGGAAGGTTTTTCAGGGGGACCAGAGTGCCCCAAAACACTCTAATTTTTTGGGTGGTGGCAGCAAGTACCAGGTCCAAGCTGGTAACTAAGCTTGGAGGTTTTCATGCTAACCCCCATATTTTGGACGCTAAGGTCCAAATCTGGGACTAAGGTTTGACATGGTGTGCAGTGGTGGGATAGAATCCAGAAGCCAGTAGGAATATTATATTTTTCTTTTCTCTGCTAGGGACTTCTTAGCAGAGAGAGTTTGGTTTTAAAAAGAAACTAGAGAGAATTTTTTTTTCTGCTCTCTCTGGCAGTTTGTGGCTTGCATCTTAAGCAAGAAACCATTAAGGTGCTATTAAGAGTCTTTTGTCACACAATAGCACTCCCATTGAGAGTCATTACCAGCACTATATACATGTAAATAAAGTGGTTTTTCAGGTTTACTTAACATTGAAGATTAGCTAAAGGCACTGTTGCTAGGCAGACTTCAGGAGGCAACAGAGAACCTGCAGTTCTGAAGATAAACACCGGAGGGCACCCCAACCCAAGAAAACAGGAATCATGACTTCTAAGGCAAAAATTGAGGCCGAAGAACAAATCAAAGAAGCTGAACACAGGCGACAACTGGAAATAAAACAAAAAGAGATGGAGATGAAAGAAAAGGAAGAAAGCATCAAACTGGCAGCCTTCCAAAGAGAACAGGCAGCCAAAGAGGCAGCACACAAAAGAAAACTAGAAGAAGAAGAGGTGGCCCACCGAAGGAAACAAGCAAAAGAAGAGTTGGCCCACCGCCGAGAAATGGAAAAACAACAAAAAGAAAATGAAGAGAAGGAAAAACAGAGAAAGCATGAACTGGACTTGGCAAAAGCTGGGCTGCATGTGCCAGCCAACCCTAACAACCCGGCGCCAATTATTGCTCCACAGCACAGGAAATTTCCCACCTACAAGGCAGGGGATGACACCGAGGCCTTCTTGGAAAATTTTGAAAGAGCCTGTCTTGGGTACAGCATCCCCGAAGACCAGTACATGGTAGAATTAAGGTCACAGCTCAGTGGACCTTTAGCAGAGGTGGCAGCTGAAATGCCTAAGCAGCAAATGAATGACTATAAACTTTTTCAAACCAAGGCCCCTCTCCAGCCACTCCCCATAATTGAGGTCCCATTTCAGCGAGTAGCTGTGGATATTCTGGGTCCTTTCCCAAAAAAGACACCCAGAGGAAAGCAGTACGTACTGACTTTAGTGGACTTTGCTACCCGATGGCCAGAAGCAGTAGCTCTAGGCAACACCAGGGCTAACACTGTGTGCCTGGCACTAACAGACATCTTTGCCAGGGTAGGTTGGCCCTCTGACATCCTTACAGATTCAGGGTCTAATTTCCTGGCAGGGACCATGGAAAAACTGTGGGAAACTCATGGGGTGAATCACTTGGTTGCCACCCCGTACCACCATCAAACCAATGGCCTGGTGGAAAGGTTCAATGGAACTTTGGGGGCCATGATTCGTAAATTCGTCAACGAATTCTCCAATAATTGGGACCTAGTGTTGCAGCAGTTGCTGTTTGCCTACAGGGCTGTACCACATCCCAGTTTAGGGTTTTCACCGTTTGAACTTGTGTATGGTCACGAGGTTAAGGGGCCATTACAGTTGGTGAAGCAGCAATGGGAGGGGTTTACGCCTTCTCCAGGAACTAACATTCTGGACTTTGTAAGCAATCTGCAAAGCACCCTCCGACACTCTTTAGCCCTTGCTAGAGAGAATCTAAAGGATGCTCAGGAAGAGCAAAAGGCCTGGTATGACAGACATGCCAGAGAACGTTCCTTCAAGGTAGGAGACCAGGTTATGGTCTTGAAGGCGCAACAGGCCCATAAGATGGAAGCATCATGGGAAGGGCCATTCACGGTCCAAGAGTGCCTGGGAACTGTAAATTACCTCATAGCATTTCCCAATTCCTCACTAAAACCTAGAGTTTACCATGTTAATTCTCTCAAGCCTTTCTATTCCAGAGACTTACAGGTTTGTCAGTTTACAGTCCAGGGAGATGAGGCTGAGTGGCCTGACGGTGTCTACTACGACGGGAAAAAAGACGGTGGCTTGGAAGAGGTGAACCTCTCAACCACCCTGGAACGTCTGCAGCGGCGACAAATCAAGGAGCTGTGCACTAGCTTTGCCCCATTGTTCTCAGCCACCCCAGGACGGACTGAACGGGCATACCACTCCATTGATACAGGTAATGCTCACCCAATCAGAACCCCACCCTACCGGGTGTCTCCTCATGCCCAAGCTGCTATAGAACGGGAGATCCAGAACATGCTACAGATGGGTATAATCCGCCCATCTACCAGTGCATGGGCATCTCCAGTGGTTCTGGTACCCAAACCAGATGGGGAAATACGCTTTTGCGTGGACTACTGTAAGCTAAATGAGGTAACTCGTCCGGACAACTATCCAATGCCACGCACCGATGAGCTATTGGAGAAGTTGGGACGTGCCCAGTTCATCTCTACAATAGACTTAACCAAGGGGTACTGGCAAGTACCGCTAGATGAACCTGCCAAGGAGAGGTCAGCATTCGTCACCCATGCGGGGGTGTATGAATTCAATGTCCTTCCTTTCGGCCTTCAAAATGCACCCGCCACCTTCCAGAGGCTGGTAGATGGTCTACTAGCTGGACTGGGAGAATTTGCAGTTGCCTACCTCAATGATGTGGCCATTTTTTCAGACTCCTGGCCCGAACACCTACTACACCTGGAAAAGGTCTTTGAGCGCATCAGGCAGGCAGGACTAACTGTTAAGGCCAAAAAGTGTCAAATAGGCCAAAACAGAGTGACTTACCTGGGGCACCAGGTGGGTCGAGGAACCATAAACCCCCTACAGGCCAAGGTGGATGCTATCCAAAAGTGGCCTGTCCCACGGTCAAAGAAGCAGGTCCAATCCTTCTTAGGCTTGGCCGGATACTACAGGCGATTTGTACCACACTACAGCCAAATCGCTGCCCCATTGACCGACCTGACCAAAAAGACCCAGCCAAATGCCGTTAAGTGGACTGATGAGTGTCAAAAGGCCTTTACCCAGCTTAAGGCGATGCTCATGTCTGACCCTGTGCTCAGGGCCCCGGACTTTGACAAGCCATTCCTAGTAACCACAGATGCATCTGAGCGTGGTATAGGAGCAGTGCTCATGCAGGAAGCAACAGATCACAACTTCCATCCTGTCGTGTTTCTCAGCAAGAAACTGTCTGAGAGGGAAAGTCACTGGTCAGTCAGTAAAAAGGAATGCTATGCCATTGTGTACGCCCTGGAAAAGCTACGCCCATATGTTTGGGGTCGGCGGTTCCAACTACAAACTGACCATGCTGCACTAAAGTGGCTTCATACTGCCAAGGGGAACAACAAAAAACTTCTTCGTTGGAGTTTAGCTCTCCAAGATTTTGATTTTGAAATTCAACACATCACAGGAGCTTCTAACAAAGTAGCTGATGCACTCTCCCGTGAGAGTTTCCCAGAATTCAGTAGTTAAAAAGTGTTCTTAAAATGCAGAAGTCTGTTAGTTATATATTTAGTAGTATATGTAAAGGTGCATGTGTTGTAGTAATCTGTTTATTTTAAAGTTCTAGAAGGAAATCGCCGCCAGTGAGCTTCCCCACTGTCTGCAATTTGGGGGGCGTGTCATAAACAGATAGCTAAGGGTTAATGTCTCTTTCACCTGAAGCACCTGACCAGAGGACCAATCAGGAAACCGGATTTTTTCAACTTTGGGTGGAGGGAATTTTGTGTCTAAGGTCTTTGTTTTCTGTCTGCCTGCTTTCTCTGAGCTTTGGAGAAGTAGTTTCTACTTTCTAGTCTTCTGTTTCTAAGTGTAAGGACAAAGAGATCAGATAGTAAGTTATATGGTTTCTTTTCTTTGGTATTTGCATGAATATAAGTGCTGGAGTGCGTTAATTTGTATTCTTTTTGAATAAGGCTGTTTATTCAATATTCTTTTAAGCAATTGACCCTGTATTTTGTCACCTTAATACAGAGAGACCATTTGTATGTATTTTTTCTTTCTTTTTTATATAAAGCTTTCTTTTAAGACCTGTTGGAGTTTTCTTTTCTGGGAAATTTCAGGGAAATTGAGTCTGTACTCACCAGGGAATTGGTGGGAGGAAGAAATCAGGGGGAAATCTGTGTGTGTTGAATTTGCTAGCCTGATTTTGCATTCCCTCTAGGTGAAGAGGAAAGTGCTTTTTGTTTCCAGGACTGGGAACGGAGAGGGGGAGTCACTCTGTTTGGATTCACAGAGCTTGTGTCTGTGTATCTCTCCAGGAGCACCTGGAGGGGGGAAGGGAAAAAGGATTATTTCCCTTTGTTGTGAGACTCAAGGGATTTGGGTCTTGGGGTCCCCAGGGAAGGTTTTTCAGGGGGACCAGAGTGCCCCAAAACACTCTAATTTTTTGGGTGGTGGCAGCAAGTACCAGGTCCAAGCTGGTAACTAAGCTTGGAGGTTTTCATGCTAACCCCCATATTTTGGACGCTAAGGTCCAAATCTGGGACTAAGGTTTGACAACTACCATCTCCTTCCCCTGCTGTCTTGACCCTGTTTGCTGCTTATATAAACCCCTATTTCTTTGTTTAGCACAGACCTCTTTAACAGCGTTTGCCTAGGAGGGGCTGTCGGGTTTTCCCAAGTAATGTCGTACAGGGGGAACTCATAACTCTCTATATAATGTTGCATCATGATCTTATTGACCAGAGAGTTGTTAGTTTTCAAATGGTACCTCACAAGGCATATTTTGTACAAAGATTATTACCATCGCATGTAGGGTGTGACTAGGGGGCTGCTTTGGGTCACACATGCTCAGTAGGGCATCTCCAAGAGTGGAGGGCCAACTCCACTCCCAAATTTTTAAAAAAAGGGGGTGCCAACCTGTTCCATCAGTTCAGCCAGCCCCAGAGAGAGACAGCCATATCGGAAGGGCGCTGAAGATCTCTGCCCTGAGGGCTGATGTTCGCAGGCCTGCTTTGGCTACCTAGAGCAAGCAGGTAACTGCCAGGAGAAGGATCCCAGCTTATTCAAAGAACAGGGTGCTTGCTGCTTGGTCAGCTCAGGAGGGTGTGAGGACATAAATGCTAAAAAAGCAGCGCATGCTTTCAGTGCATAGGATTAGTGGCCCGTGTACCCTTCAGTACTGAAGAAATCTGTGTGTGAGATACTGTTATTTTTCTTTGACTGGTATGTGCTGTATTACTGTAATGATAAGAGCATGTTTCAATTTATGAGGCATCTTAGTTAACCCACAGATTGTCTTCTTATCAAAGGAAGAATTTTTTTGTTTAGTCTGAGCAGCTTTACTATACTGTGGTGTCTTTCCTCCAAATCGGAGTAACTCTGGGTATTGGCATCCGCACCTGTCCCAATTTGCATATTTGTGTTGTTCTCCACAGGTGGGAGTTCTGCTGTCAGAACAGACTTAACCTACTCACTATCCCTGCAATACAATTTAATTATTACAGGTACAGGTGTAATCAAAGTTTGGTGGGTTACACTCAGGCTAGGCCCTTGTCTCCGGCTCTTTAACGGAGCACTGACTCTGCTCTCCCAGGAGCCCCTCTCTGTCTGAACATAGGTTGCTCTTACAGGCCCAGCTCACTAGGTGACATCTACCCTGTCTTTCCATCCAGACTCCAAGGAATACTGGAGAACTGAGCAGGATTATGACATCACAGGTATCAAGGAGGCTGAGCAGCTGTAACAGAACGGCCACACTGGGTCAGACCTAAGGTCCATCTAGCCCAGTATCCGGTCTTCCGACAGTGGCCAATGCCAGGTGTTTCAGAGGGAATGAACAGAACAGGGAATCATCAAGTGATCCATTCCCTGTTGTCCATTCCCAGTTTCTGGCAAACAGAACCTAGGGACACTCAGAGCACGTTGTGGCATCCCTGCCCATCTTGGCTAGTAGCCATTGATGGATCTATCTTTCATGAAATTATCTAGTTCTTTTTTGAACCCTCTTATAGTCTCGGTCTTCCCAACATCCTCTGTCAAAGAGTTCCCTGCGTTGACTGTGCATTGTGTGAAGAAATACTTCCTTTTGTTTTTTTTCAACCTGCTGCCTATTCATTTCATGTGGTGACCCTGTCAAGGTTTTTTCCCCACTTTGAACTTTAGGGTTCAAGAAGTGGGGACCTGCATGATCACTTTTAAGCTTAATTACTATCTTAAATCTGGTACACTGCCACCAGCCAGAAGTGTGTGTCTGGCACACTTCTGTTCCCCCAAACCCCATGGGTCTTACAACAAGGAGAAATTAACCATCCTCCTCTCCTTTTCCCCCCACCAATCCCTGGTGACTTTAGACTCAGTCCCTTGGATTCTAAAACAAGGAAAAATCAATCAGGTTCTTAAAAAGAAAGTTTTTAATTAAAGAAAGAAAAGGTAAAAATTATCTCTGTAAAATCAGGATGGAAAATGCTTTACAGGGTACTCAGATTCATATAGACTAGAGGGACTCCCCGCCCCCCCAGCCTGAGATTCAAAGTTACAGCAAACACAGGTAAAAATCCTTCCAGCAAAAAGACACATTTACAAGTTAAGAAAGCAAACATAAGACTAATCCGCTTTGCCTGGCTATTACTTACTGTTTTGAAACATGCAAGACTGATTCAGAAAGATTGGGAAAAGCCTGGGTGTATGTCTTGTCCCTCTCAGTCCCGAGAGCGAACAATGAACCAAACAAACAGCACAAACAAAGTCTTCTCTCTACCAAGATTTGAAAGTATCTTGTCCCCCTATTGGTCCTCTGGTCAGGTGTCAGCCAGGTTTACTGAGCTTCTTAACCCTTTACAGGTAAAAGAGACATTAACCCTTAACCATCTGTTTATGACAGACCCCTAGTTCTTCTGTTATGAGAAGGATAAATAACAAACACTTCCTTATTTACTTTTTCCACACCAATCATGATTTTATAGACCTCTATCATATCCCCTGTAGTTGTCTTTTCTAAGATGAAAAGTCCCAGTCTTATTAATCTCTCCTCCTATGCAAGCTGTTCCATACCTCTAATCATTTTTGTTGCCCTTTTCTGAACCTTTTCCAATTCCAAGATATCTTTTTTGAGATGGGGAGACCACATCTGCATGCAGTATTCCTACCCTTTGTTTCCTATGATTCAGCCAGTTACTGATCCATGAAAGGACTTATCCCATGACAGCTCACTTTGCTTAAGATCCTTTGCTGAGGGATCTTGTCAAAGGCTTTTTGAAAATCCCAGTATGTCAGTGCACTGCAAGGTCTTCAATGGCTTTTAAACTTTCCCATGGGGGCATCGGAGACATGGTCCAGTGAACTTGTGTTCAGGCCTAACAAGAACTCAGACGCAACCTGCTATGAGAAACTAGTTTTAACAAGGATGCCCCTGTGCCAACACAGGCCGCAGGTCAAAATGTGTAACTTCAATAACAATGGCATTGGAAGAGCCCAAAATAACCACTACAGGAATGTATTGACTGTGACCTCTTACTTCAAATGCACTGTGGCCTAGTGGATAGAGCACCAGATGGAACTCAGAAGACTTAAGTGCTAGTCTTGACTCTGCTCCTGTCTTGCTGGGTGACCTTGGGCAAATCACTGCTCATCTCTGTGCCTCAGTTTCCCATCTCATAAAGGGGGCTAATGCTACAGACCTCCTTTGTAAAGTGCTTTGAGATCTACTGATTGAACATGTTAGATAATAGGTAGGACTCTTTATTATCTTATGTTATAGGGTACTTTTCTTAAAGCACCCACTGCTGGAGTCAAGTGATTTATTTGAGAATCTCTGCTCTTTATTTTATTTTATTTTATTTTATTTTATTTTATTTTATTTTATTTGTTAGCCAATTTTAAGCCCTCATGGTTTCAAAGAGAAGCTGGAGAATGTGAATTGAGTGCACCCTAGTGGCTCAGACACCAGAAGGCAAATGAGGAGTTCCTCAGATGAATGTTTTTTGAAGATCTCATTATTTTGAAGCCAATCTCATAATTTTGGTGGGGCCCAGCTTAAGGTTTTGGAATGCTTGGGCTGGTGATACCATAAACGTTTTTCTGCACTCGTAGCACTAGATAATCACTTCAGGACTGCTTCTCACTTCAGGCTGGGAGATTCTGCCTGAGTCACAGAAGTTTTATGAGTTCCCACAAGTAGGGAAAAAATGTCCCTTGCCTAGAGGCTTGAGAGTCATAGAGTTCAGAAAAGACCCAAGGTTTTCCTGGGAAACCTGATGCTCTCTCTCCTGCCTTATTCTGAGCTCAGCAGCTCAGCCCCCTTGGGCGGTTGCCCCATCCTATCTCCTGATCTAAGCACAGCATTGACACCTCACAGGCTAGAGGGAGATTGCAGGAGGGCAGCCCCATTGTGACCTAGAGACGACATCAGCACCTGCCAGATGCTAGAGCAGCAACCTGCCCTCAGGTGTAGCCTGGGTACTTGTTGCTGGATTGAGAGTGTCTGTTTTTCTTAGTGCCTGAGCCCGGGGAAATGAGTTGACTCCTCCTCTATCTCAACTCTGCCTCCTGCTTCCTGCCTAACAATCCTGAAATTCATGCTGCTCTTTCTTGTCTATTATGCTGTGATAAGGCTCCCCAGATCTGAGGTAAGTGAGACTCCTACAGAGATGGAAAGGCTGGATTGCTGCCAGCTGAATGCAGGAATCAAACATAAGTATTTTTAAATCAGCAGGCTCGGATCATCTCCACCCAAGAGTCCTCAAAGAGCTGGCTCAGGAGGTTATTGGCCCACTGACTTTAATTTTTTAACAAATTTAGGATTCCTGAGGGAATTCCAGAAGGCTGGAAGTGTTTTGTCAATATTCAAAAAGCTACAGGAGGTTGGCCGGCTTCTTATAGGCCAGTGAGCCTGAAATAATGGACAAACTGATATGGGATTCAATCGATAAAGAATTAAAGGCCGGGAATATATTTAAAGCAGGTTAACAATGTTTTATGGAAAATGGGCCATGCCAAACATAGATGTGACAAACTTAGACTTTTGTAAGGTGTTGTTTTTCATAGATTCCAAGGCAAGATGGGCCCATTGGGATCTTCTAGTCTGACCCTCCTGTCTAGACACCAGAACTGGACACAGGATTCCAGCGGTGATTGCACCAGTGCCAAATACAGAGGTAAAATAACCTCTCTCCTCCAAACTGAGATTCCCCTGTTTATGCATACAAGTACTGCAGGACATTGGATTAAAAATTGGCACTATACAATATCAATGGAGCACAGGTTACATGGATTGTGAACAGGTTAATGTCTAACTGACAGATCTCAAAAAGTAATTGTCAAAGGGCTCATCGAATGTGGGTGTTTCTAATGGGGCTCTGCAGGGATCAGGACTAGGTCTGATGCTATTCAATATTTTTTCAATGACTTGGAAGTAAATACAAAATTGCTGCTGATAAAAATGTCCTGATGACACGAAGATTGGCAGAATGGTAAATAACGATGAGGACAGGGCAGTCATACAGAGAGTTCTGGAGAGTTTGTTTGGCAAATGGGGTCCATTTAAACAAAATGCATTTTCACACAGTCCAACACAGAGTTATACATCTGGGAACAAGGAGGGCATATTCAGCTTTGGATTTAACAATCTTTAGTTTTGTATCATCTGCAAATCTGGCCACTTCACTGTTTCCCCCCTTTTCTAGATCATTTATGAATATGTTGAAAAACTCTGGTCCCAGTACAGATCCTTGGGGGACCTTGCTATTTATCTCTCTTCATAAACTCACCATTTATTCCTACCTTTTGTCTCCTGTCTTTAAACCAGTTACTGGTCCATGTGAAGACCTTCCCTCTTATCCCATGACAACTTACTTTCCTTAAGAACCTTTGATGAGGGATCTTGTTAAAGGCTTTCTGAAAGTTCAGGTACACTATACCCACTGGATCGCCCTTGTCCACATGCTTCTTCACCCCTGTGACATTACGCCCCATATTCTTCATAAATATTGTTCTATGAATATGGTATAACTATGGTATGTTTTATGCAAGATGGGTCATGTGAGATATCATTGGAAAGGTTATGATTTACTGAATGGGATTATCCTATTTGTATGGATGTATCATTTCTGTATCTGAAGTTAGCAATATGGTCTCTGTAACAATTACAAAAGTGCTTGCACCAGGAGAATGCCCCCAAACAGTAGGCAATCAGCCTGGATGGGCCATTAGGAAGGAAAATAGGACTTTGAAGATTCAAATCTTCCTCCTTCCTGAGAAGTTTCCTGGATGCTGCTTTGACACTGCAGGGTCATGTGATCATGTCATCTCACAGAATCCATAGAATATCAGGGTTGGAAGGGACCTCAGGAGGTATCTAGTCCAAGCTCCTGCTCAAAGCAGGACCAATTCCCAACTAAATCATCCCAGACAGGGCTTTGTCAAGCCTGCCCTTAAAAACCTCTAAGGAAGGAGATTCCACCACCTCCCTAGGTAACCCATTCCAGAGCTTCACCACCTTCCTAGTGAAAAAGTTTTTCCAAATATCCAACCTAAACGTCCCCCACTGCAACTTGAGACCATTACTCCTTATTCTGTCATCTGCTACCACTCAGAACAGCCTAGATCCATCCTCTTTGGAACCCCCTTTCAGGTAGTTGAAAGCAGCTATGAAATCTCCTCTCATTCTACTCTTCTGCACACTAAACAATCCCAGTTCCCTCAGATGGATATAATTTTGGACTGGTGGTATTTTTCCACTAGGAGGGAGTGGAGGTTAAAACTGGGAGACAAAGGATTCCTGTCATAGCTAAATCCTATTTAAGGCTTGGAATTGAGTTAATCCAGGTTCTTCTCCACCACCTTCCTGCCCAAAAAGGAAGACTGCTGAAAACATCTGGAGAAATTAAGGAACTAAACTGTGGGGGAAGAGGGCAGGGGCTGAGCTGAGGCGAGAAAGATCTAGCCTGTGAAAGGAATACCTGGATATTTAAGCTGCAAGCAGTGCCGTTTACCTTCAAGAAACTTTGCAGCTCCCAGGCAAGTGGACTGAACTCATGCCAAACTGTTGTTGTTGTTTTTTGGTGTAAAAGAGCTGCTGTTTAAGGATGATATAGGGGTTATATCAGCACTTGTATGGGAGGATTTGCATAAGCCATTCATGGCTTCACCACTCAGGAGTAGCATGGCCATGCCAAATGCATGCATATCAAACCCCGATATCATGCATTCCCTAAATATGTATATAGGAAACACTGTTGTCCAGATGTCGGATTTCTCCCCCAAGGTCTGAATTCTGTGCATGGTATCTGGGGTTAGTTGCATACCCTGCAATCCTAAAACCTGCAGAGTTTTATCATCTCTGCAAGAGAGAGAACTTTGCAGACTCTCTCCTTCAATGCTTATAAACTCTGCAGGCTCCTGGTACCAGCAATCCCTGTTTCTCCAACCCCTGGATTGTCCCAGTGACTCCTGTTATGAGTTGTGCTTTGTGATCTATATTGGCTGCATCATAGGAAAGCACAATGCCTACCCATGATGCCTCATAGTGCAATACTCTCCCAGAAGGAAAAACTTCCCTCTGGCCCCACATGGCAATCACCTCTGGCTCTTTGTTCTCCCAGGTTTATTAAGGAGTTCTCTTCTAACCCTGCTGCTTTCTCTGTGTGTGGCAGGCTTCTCCGAGGAAGAGGAAGCACAGAGAGAAAAAGAAGAAACCGAAAGGTAAGCAGCCTCTGACCCCACAGCTGCGGTGGCAGACTCAGGCTCCATACAAAGCACAGAAATAGGGCTTATTCTCCCACCTACTTCCCCTTTTCCTGCGAAGGCGCAGTCATGCCCAGAGTCATGCAGAGGCACTGGCTGGGGCTCCCAAGCAGCTCAGTATCTCCTTTATGTCTCACTTCTGACAGCTTTTGGACGCTGTGAGGAAGAGTTGGAGGAGGCTTGTGCATCCCTAGAGACATGGTAAGCAATGCCCTCCTCCATAAATCTTCAGTGGTCAGTCCCCTCCTTTAGCATCATGCAATTCATCCCCACCCAGAGGCAGTAGCCCGAGTAATCCCTCCCCTGCCCCGACCTATGTACCACACAAGCAACTCTTCTCCTTTAGACTCATGCAATTCATTCCCACCCTGCAGAAGTTGCCATCTCTAATCCACCCCCACGCCTTGTACAGTGGGTCATTCCCTTCCTCGAACATCATACGGCTCATTTAACCTGGGGCAGTGCGGGGTAGGGGGGGCGGAGATTGTGTCGACTGGACTGGACCATCCTCCCCAAGAAGGGAAGAAAATGTTTTCTGGGAGCAGCTCCATGCAGGTGAGGTGGAGAGGTCAGGAGGAAGGCTGGCCTTTCTGGTACGGTGAGTAGGGATCCAGCAGCACTTGGGTAATGGCTCCTCCTCCAGTCCCCCAGCATCGGTTCCCAGGAGGATTTGAACCCTGGACCTTCAGCTCTGCAGCATAAAGCATCCCTTAGAACTAAAGAGGTAGCTGCATTAGATGGTAGTTATAGTAGGCTGTTATCCTATATGTTGATTAGCTTCTGTGGAAGGGACATGCCACACACACTGCCAACAGGATACACTCTCACCTCCTCAGCACTAGACAGGGATCACCTAACAATCCAGCTAACCCAAAACCAGAACATCCAAGGCCCAGGTATTGCAGGGGAGGAGGCTGCCTCAGTGGAGAATGGGACAGGGAGCCTTTCGGTGCCGCACCTCTGGGTAAAAGAGGGCCTGAGGGCAGGGCCTGCATTCATCTATCTGCTCTCTCTGTTCCACAGCTTCCCTTGGCTCAGATCCTCAGGCTTCTTGAGAGGAGGCTACAGTACATGGCCAGACACCTGGATGAAGTTCTGATACCATAAGGCAACTGAACGGGGAGCATCAGACTGGGGGCTGGGTGGGAGGGGATAATGAATGTAGAGAGGAGGAAGCAGGGAAAACCAGACACTCCAGGATCCTAAAATAACAGGTGAGATACCAGTGAAAGTGAGGTGAGGTATTATCAGAAATTAAATGCAGAGACTACAAGTTGGGGTTGTGAGTAGGATCAAATCCTTCTGTATGGCAATATCTGCCAGCAGGCGACTGTCTAGAACCTGCCTGTGCTGTGTTTGAAAGAAAAAGCAATCAAATGACACACTGTGTGGGGGTGTCCACCCCACCTAGGACTGGAAGGGGCTAAGATGGCCAGGCAGGCCCATTAACTCCACAGGGTACACCTGGAGGAAGAGCCAGGGAGCAGGGAATTGATTCCAAGCAAGCTCAGCTGGGCAGGAATAGGCAGAGCCTATAAATCCAGGAAGCTGGCAAGAGACAGGGGCTGCCGCTGGGAAAGGGCAGCCCCTGCCTGGGAATTGGGGGGAGTGTTTGGAACTGGTGCACCCAGAGCAAAGAGGCGAACCAGGAAGCAGTCCAGGCTGGGAGAGGAAAGCCCAGAACTGCTGGGTTGAGGGTCCCTGGCCTGAAGCCAGGTGTGAAGTGTGGTCCCGGGTTTCCTTACCAGCCACCGAGGGCATGGCATAGACCGGCGGGGCAGTGAACAGGAAGACTATCTGGGTCACTGTGGGAGTGACAGGCAATTGAAGGACTGTACCCTGGAAGAGGGGGAAACACTGAGTGGCCTAGCCAGGTGGCTGAGTCAAGAAAAGGACACTGCAGTTCCTGGGATGAGAGAGAGATGATGTGACCACATGCAATGATTGGAAGGGGCATTGACCTCAAGAGCTAATCCCCAGAGTAGGCACCAGACAAGCAGTGAGTGGAGTACCCCGTAATACACCCCAAACATGAGTCATCAGCTGGGTTCAAACCCAGGACTTTCAGAACCATAGCACAGACCTCCACCACCAGAGAAACTCCATTAACTGGGAACAATAGTAGGTTTTTGGCCTCTAGTGTATCAGACATTAGAAGAGGACAGTTTTTCAGTGGGTTAGAATGTAAGAACATAAGAATAGTCAGACTGGGTCAGACCAAAGGTTCATCTAACCCAGTATCCTGTCTTCCAGAACTGGCCAATGCCAGTGCAGCAGAGGGAATGACCAGAACAGGAAATCATCAAATGATCTGTCCCCTGTCACCCGTTCCCAGCTTCAGACAAACAGAGACTAGGGACACCATCCCTGCTCATCCTAGCTAATAGCCATTGATGAATTTATCTAGTTCCTTTTATAGTCTATAGTCTTGGCCTTCACAACATCCTCTGGAAAGGGTTACACACACATGCTCACATCTTCCTCACCCAAAGCAATTGTTGTTAGGTAATCTTTCTATTAAAATAGCACTAGGTCCCCAATCATGCTCAAGGCCCCATTGTGCTTGGTGCTGCACATGTGCATGTGACGAAGGGGCTATCGTTATAGATAAAATGAGTGCCAGCTCCCCCCTCACTCCTTTGTTAGCCAATTGATGTCCTTGTGTCAGAGTGCAGTGTGCAATGCATGCCTAGGCACTGCCTCAATGCACTACAGTTGGAAGGCTGTGCCCAAGCCCTTCCTTTGCTCAGCAGGGCCATGTCCCATCTGTCTCTGTCTGTTTTCTTCCACAGGCCAAGTGTGTCGACATCTGCGATGAGCCAGTTCTCCTATTCCTCTATGGAATCCACCACCTCTTCCCTCTGGAGTCCCAGTTCCTTTTCCCTGAGAAAAGCCTCTGTGACTTGGGCAGAGCCCCTCTGCCACACAAGGGAGATCATGCCTGTCACAAGCTGGGAAGGATCCACTCATCCCATCCAAGCCCAGCCTCTCCCCAGGCCTCCTGCCCACAGCAGCTGAGACCGGCGAGAGCAGACCATAGGTCTGGACCAGACATCGGCCCAGGGCTCAGATTTCAACATTCAGCAGAAGCATCTGCAGAGTCAACTGGGTGGTCCACAAACCCCCATCCCGGGGGAGCCATTGCTAAGTGAGTGGGACACCAAGCAGCAATTGGAATTAGACACAGATCCGCACAAATGTGGATTTCCAGCAAAGGTCTCAAAGCCCCTGAGATGCGACACCAGCCCTTAGCGTGCACAGGAGATCCAGGAGCCATGTGTCTGCCCCTCGGGATCCCTGCCCCAAAAGGCCCACAGGATCATGGCAGCCCCTGATGCCATCCTGGCCAGGCTTGTGCCCATGGCGGTGGTCAAGCTGTAGGATCACGTGGCTCAGAAATGCTCAGAGATCCAAATGAAGGCCTTTCCTAAGATGGTGCGAGAGTCGCACAGAGATGTTCCTCTCCTGAGAGAGACCGCCCTGCCTGGGCCGCTCCGCCTCCCTAGGGAGCCAGGCAAGCACAGCGGCATTCCCAACGATGGGACAACAGCCTGCCCACCCCATCGAACTCCACATAAGGCGTCAACATCTCATCATGCAGAGGGGGCTGCTCATCCTGGATCCAGAGCCCTCGGCAAAGCTGCCTCACGCCGTCCAAGCCAGGGGAGCCAGTGTAGAGTTCAGTGAAATGGAGACCAATTTTCTGCAGACAAAGAGGCAAAGTACAAGCTCCTCTTCTTCAACACATCCTCCAACACCAGTGGAAGATACCACCATGGAGACGGGCAGGAATGATGGCGTGGCAGGAAACCAGATTAACCCAGATCACTGCACTCTGCCAACAAGGTTGGATCTGACATCACCACCTCCAGGAACCACAATAACAGAGAAGACACTCACAGCGACACGCCACCTTTATAGGAGCAAGCTGAGAAAGCCCCTTACCAGTTTGAGTGGCACCAAAGGAACCGAAAAGAAGCTGGAGCTGCACATGGAGACAAAGGTTATCTTGGGAGAAGGCTCCTGCCTGGGGCCAGGGCCACAGGCAGGTGAGGGCAGAGTAGATCTTCCCAGGACCCAGTGCCACCAGACTACCCCAGAGGCACCAGGGTCTGAGCAGCTAACAAGATCCACCCTTGACTCTCTCATTGCTGGGCTGGCTGCACACAAACTGCAGATCAAGCACCTGATGGAAATGTTGAGCAGCTTCCACCCCTTGGTCTCAGTCTGCCACAAGGCACATCCAGGAAAGACGAAGGGTAAGAAAACTCAGAAGAAGACATCTGCTGAGCTGCATGGTCTTCAAGACATCATGGATTCACATGGGTTTGATGGAACTGTGAATTCAAAGCTCTCCAGGGACCAGCTGCCAATCAAAATCTGCAAGAAGTGCAGTAAGCTTCGATGGAAGAGACCAGCTGGCTCTGCAGGTGCTGACTTGCCCAGAGGATCCCATGGAATTCCACAGTGATGGATTCCAGGAGACTCCTCAGCATCATCCAACCACAACAAGATGCCAGTGGTGTGGCTCCTTCCAGCAGACAAGAGCAAGATGCAGGATGGAATGGAGAAAAAGGCTCCCACCAAGAAACCAAAGATGGTGTCCATTGCTACGAGTACAACAGGGCTTTCACAAGCTGGAGAGAAAGCAACTGTGAGTCCTAACAGTTCTCCCCCAAAGTCACCAAAAGCCTCCAGAGTTAGGACACTATCCCCTCCAAGGAGCAAAGTTCCAGTTCTCAAACAGATGTTAATGTGCCTCAAGCAAACTTCAAAACAAAGTGAAGTCCCGAATGTCCAAGGACTCTCGTTCAGGAACACCTGACACTAAATTTACAAAGCCACCCTTTTGGAAGGCAAGGGCCTCCAAGAGTGTCTGGTTTCCCTACTACTGAATCTCACCCTGCCAGCATGCCCAATAACAGAAGGGGCCCACAAATTCCAACATCTCCCTATCATCCAGCGGGTCTGGTAAGCATGGGCTAAAGTGGCTGAGAAGAATGGCTTGTTATCCTGGGACACAGAGACTGATGTATAAATGACTCTCCTTGGGGTATGACATTTAAACCAGATTCCAAGATGAAGGGGGACCTGGGGGCTTGGATGAGATTGAGGATGTGGCTAGCTCACTGGATTTGTTAATTTACCTCATGCGGTTCAAGAATCAATCCTTCCTTCAAGAAGAGCTGATACTAAATTTACAAAGCTACCCTTTTGGAAGGCAAGGGCCTCTAAGGGTGTCCGGTAGTACTATTAGGGCCCTACCCTCAATCAAACCCAAACCAGTTCCTTGATTCCTAAACCCCGCCCTTTGACCCCTTAAACCCCGCCCACCTATTACCAAAAATCCCACCCACGGGGGTATTACTTCCAGGGTCAAGGTGGACAAACGACCGGAAGCAAAGTGTACATGTGACCCCTCTAAGAACTCCTCCCACTGTCCTCTACCAATCAGGAGGGGTTTTGCCCCCATAGGCCTGTCCCAAGAGGTGATTTGACCAATCAGGGGTGTTGCAGGGTGAGATGACCCATCCGGATGTGGCTCTTGTGACCCCTCTAAGAACTCCTCCCACTGCACTCTACCAATTGCGATGGGTTTTGGCAGCATAGGACCACCTCGAGAGCAGATTTGACCAATCGGTGGTGTTCCAGGGCGAGGTGACCCTCCCAGATGAGGGTCGTGTGACCCCTCTAAGAACTCCCAGCGCCCTCTGCCAATCAGAGCGCAACACTATCACCCCATAAGTCCCAGTACTGGGGCAGAAGAGGCCATCTTTTACCAAGGATGCGTGCTTTAGAAATCGTGGAAACATGGACTCCTTCACCACCCTGGTGAGCACTTCGGATTTTGTGTTAGCCCTGAGGGACTTTGGACTTGTGTGGAGAAAGCGCTACATCAGCGACAGTTCCCACAAGCGCTCTTTGACTCAGCCGTTGATGGATACGCTGGAACCCAAAACCCAAACTCTTGTGAGGCACACCGATGAGTGTGATGGCCTCTCATTGTCCACCCCCTAGAGGTGGAAGGCCAACGCAGCTCTGGGGAGTCATCGGAGGACAAGGTGAACAGAAAAGACATTGCTCAGGTAAATGAATGATTAAGAAGTGACAGCTGATGATGGGGTGTAATGGGGTTAGGAACCAGAGGGTGGGATGAGTTGTGTATATTTAAAAACAAGCAGTGGGAACTTCATGATATTGAGGAGGCAGCGCATGTGGAATGCTTCGAGCTGCTTGATGTGACAACTATATAGTGTCCATGTTTCGCACCTGTACAAAAGAGTTGAGAGAACAACAGCTCTGTACACAAGCAGTTTTGTTGACATCTGGATATTGTGGTGGTTTAAAACTTTGACACGCAGACAGCCAAGTGCCTGCCTTGCATTAGATATTCATGCGTATTTAAAGTTCTCCACTACTTTAAGCTGAGTCCCATCAATGGAGATACTCAGGACAGAAGCATTTGATCCACATGCAGGTTGATGAAGAACTTCTGTCTTTCCGAGGCTGATAGTCCAAAAAGTTGCAAGGCCTCAGCAAACTTGTTGACAATGTGCTGAAGATCATTTTCATTGTGAGCCATGAGGGCACAGTCGTCAGCAAAAAGTGCCTCAAGAAGGAGTTTCTGCACTGTCTTAGTCTTTGCATTCAGGCGACGGAGGTCAAAAAGTGAACCGTTGTGCTGGTATTCCAAGTATATACCTCGGTCCAGTTCTTTCATTGCATGGGTAAGGATGCATGCAAAGAACAGGTTAAATAGGACAGGAGCTAGAACAAATCCTTGTTTCATGCCTTTGGTGATGTTGAAGGGGGCTGATGTGGCTCCATCAGACAATACTTCACCTGTCATGCTGTCATGAAAAAGGCATATAATCTGGGCAAATTTTCTTGGGCAGCCAAGTCGTGTTAGAATGGTCCAAAGGGCTTCCCTGTTGATGGTATCAAACACCTTTGTCAGATCTATGAAGACGACATACAGGTGCATGTTCTGTTCAATGCACTTCTCTTGTATTTGTCTGATAGCAAACACCATGTCGACTGTGCTCCGCCAGGTCGGAAACTACGTTGACTTTCAGGTAGATTTGCCTCGGAAATACTGGCTATTAGGCGGTTCAAGATGATGCAGGCGATGATCTTCCCACCAACGGAGAGGAGGGATATGCCTTTATAGTTTCCACATTCTGCTTTGCTGTCTTTGTTCTTGAAAAGAGGGACAATAGTAGCATCACGGAGGTCCTGTGGTATGTTTTCATCTTCCCAGATGCTGATGATCACACTGTGGAATGCTGCTAGTGCTGCTGGACCTGCTGCTTTGCATATTTCTGCTGGTATCCCATCTTTTCCAGGAGCTTTTCCTGAACTCCTCTGGCTAACAGCTTTCTTAATCTCTTCTATAGTGGGTGGAAAATCAAGATCTGTCAGAGCAGGTTGTTGTGGAATTTCATTGAGGACATTATTATTCACAGTTGTTGGTCTATTGAGAAGGTTGCTAAAGTGTTCTTGCCATCTTTCGTTGATGTTCGAAGCATTTCCACATGTGCTGCCTCCGCAACATCATGAAGATCCACTGGCAAGACAAAGTGCCCAGTCTTGAGGTCCTTTAGAGAGCCTAGATGACAAGCATCGAAATGATGATGATGAAGTCACAGGTATGTTGGACCGGTCATGTCAGCCGCTTGGATACCTACAGAATCCCCCGCCAGCTTCTGTATGGTGATCTCTCCCAGGGCACCCGGCATATAGGTCGTCCACGGAAATGTTACAAGGACATCATCAAAGCCAATCTGCAGTACAGCAGTATCAAACCTAGGTACCTTGAGGATGCCGCTAGCGACAGAACACAGTGGCATGCAACAGTTAGAAATACCTGCATCGCCTTTGAGGAAGACCGCTGCCGGCATCTACAAGAGGCACGCAAACGACGTCACAGAGCATCAGCAGCGCACAATCCACCGACTGCTAACTTCCCAAGCACCATCTGAAGCAAAATGCCACACCTCTAGAATTGGCTTGTACAGTCATCAGAGGGCACACCATGAGACCAACCATAGATGATCTGAACAGATTTGTCATCATCGGATCGATGGACTACCAAGAGAGTGGGAACTTACACTGTTTCTTTTCTGAAAATCTCTCGACAGCTTGACGATGCCTTTCTAGAGGACCCATAGGCCCTGGACAGCATTGCATCAAGCAGCAAAGATGAACCAGGTTCTCCTTGTTTTTGCTCAATGCCGATACAAATTGTTGAAGAGGACTCCAAGGATGATGGCTATGAGGAGTTTAGGATACTTGGCATGGAACTAACTAAGCCAGTGCCACGTTTGAGCATAAAAAAGTCATGCGGACGATTGTACGTGTTGCTGTTTATGCTGTCCTTAATCACTGCCTTAGGGAAAAGCTTTTTGAACATTATGAAGGCTGTGTCATAGATGCGCCAGCCCAACGGCACCATGGCTGTGTGACTTGGACTTCCGTAGATATAAATTGCAAGCTCCAGGGCCTGTGTGCTGAGCCGTGTTTGGAAAGCTTATTAAACACTGTTCTTGCCATAAGTTATGCTATGCAATGTCTGTGCCTAACCCAAGAACATTTAGCATAAGGGGTGACCTTGATAAATGCTGTGCAATTTAGTGCAGACCCTGACCGTGCTTTAAAGAAAATGACCAGACCAGAAGATGCCTGTATCACATTATTGACTTGAACTGGGACCGTATAGAACATGGTTGCAACCAAGGTCCTGTAGTGGCCCCAAATCTTATGTAAAGGGTGTCATATAAGGGGTCTAAGACCAGGTTATGGGTTGCTGGTTATGATTCTTCTGTCTGTATGAATGTGTCATTTTGTAGTTGAAGTTATGAACATTGGCTCTATCCTGTCTGTATCTCAAACTTATGCTATGCTTCTGCGTGATATCCCAGACGAGTTGGTGTTAGCTCTGCCTAGCCTGCTTGATGGCCCATTAAAGACCATCAGCCACACAACTGACCCATTGAGAGAAGGCAGATGAGCCTTGTAAGTCAGCAAAGGATGCAGGAACTTGCCCATGTGACTCCAGACTCCATTTTGCTTGTACTTTTTCACAGTAAGGAGAAAGAAGTGTTCTTCCACCGGGGAAAGACTATAAAAGGCTGATGCCTCATCTCCATCTTGTCTTTAGTCCTGCTTCTTACCACTGGAGGGACTTTGCTACAAACTGAAGCTCTGAACAAAGAACTGATGACCCATCCCAGCTGGGGATGTACTCCAGAGACTTAATTTAAACCTGCAGTTTATTCTATCACTGCTACAAGCCTGAACCAAGAACTTTGCCATTACTGTATGTAATTGATTCCATTTAACCAATTCTAGCTCTCATCTGTACATCTGGTTTTTCCTTTTATGAATAAACCTTTAGATTTTATAGATTCATAGATTCATAGCTATATTCTAGGACTGGAAAGGACCTCGAGAGGTCATTGAGTCCAATCCCCTGCCCTCATGGCAGGACCAAATATTGTCTAGACCAGCCCTGATAGACATTTATCTAACCAACTTTTAAATATCTAAACCTCCCTTGCTGCAGTTTAAGCCCATTGCTGCTTCTTCTATCCTTAGAGGCTAAGGTGAACACGTTTTCTCCCTTCTCCTTATGACAACCTTTTAGATACCTGAAAACTACTATCATGTCCCCTCTCAGTCTTCTCTTTTCCAAACTAAACAAACCCAATTCTTTCAGCCTTCCTTCATAGGTCATGTTCTCAAGACCTTTAATCATTCTTGTTGCTCTTCTCTGGACCCGCTCCAATTTCTCCACCCTTTCAGTACTTGTTTTCCCCCAATTACAAGGTTTCATCCTGTGAGTTTATCAACGATGAAACCACGCGTGTGTCTTGGAAGCATGCAAAAGACCGGTACTCTGTCTCTGGCAATACCAACATCTTCACAGCCTGTTTCACCACCGCTTATGCCCGCTTAGAACTATACAACCACCTGGAGAGGTTGCAAGAGTGGTGCCTGTACCACGACATTGACTTGGTGATATTTGTGAAAAGGGAGGGTGAGTGATTATTTAAGGGACCTCACGAGCAATTATTTTAATTAAAAAAATAATAATCTGTGTACTCTTTTCTGAATTGGTCTCTTTTTAAAAAAAAAACAAACACCAAATATCAATTGTCTTTAAACCCCGCACCTGGGTGCTTTATTGGATAACATGGCTATGAACATCATCGCAAGATACATGCCTGTTCTCGTTGAAACATGTTTTGAGCAAGGCTAGGCATGCCCAAGGAATATCTCATTGGTAAATGTTTGTTCATAGCCTTTTTCAAAAGCTCCTTTGGTTTTAGATAGTCTCACGTGGTCGAATTTCTCAAGGGGGCAACAACCGGTTTTATTTTAAACCGTCTCTGTAAACCGTTTTCCATACCTTCAAAGAATTTGAAAGGTTAACATCAGCGAGTCTGGTACATATAGTTCTGTGAAACTCTGGTTGTAACTCTTTAAAGTCAGGTAAAACATCAATGTAGCAAAAGGTGTTATGGGCTGTAAAATATCTCCACATCCTAGTTTTTAAAGTTCTGTTAAATCGCTCTACAACCCCTGCTTTGACTTCATTATTAGTAACAAACTGGTGAACTCCATGCCACTTTAATAATCTGCTTAAAGGTTTGTTTAAAAATTCTTTCCCCTGATTGGTTTGTAATTTTTGAGGCATGCGACCTTTGCTGAAAATAGCTTGAAAGGCCTTGGATACCTCACCACTCGTCTTGTCTTTTAGGTCTAAGGCCCAGGCATATTTGGATAGAATGTCTATCACTGTTAAGATGTACTTAAAACCACTGTTGCATTTGGAGAACTGGTGCATATCCACCAAATTTGCCTGCCATTGCACATCCACATCTGAAACAATGGTCTTGTTTCTTTTAAAACGTATTCGAGCCGATTTGTGTAGAGTGAAAAATGAACAGGCGTACTTGTGGCACCTTAGAGACTAACACATTTATTTGAGCATAAGTTTTCCGTGGGCCACAGCTCACTTCATCGGATGCATGCAGTAGAAAATACAGAAGGAAGATATATATTTACACAGAGAACATGAAACAATGGGTGTTCCCATACACCCTATAAGGAGAGTGATCAGTTAAAGTGAGCTATTATCAGCAGGAGAGAAAAAGAACTGTTTGCAGTGGTAATGAAAATGGCCCACTTCCAGCAATTGACAAGAAGATGTGAGGAACTGTAGTGGGGGAAAAAAGAAGCATAGGGAAATAGTTTTACTTTGTGTAATGGCCCATCCACTCCCAGTCTTTATTCAAGCCTAATTTAATGGTGTCCAATTTGCAAATTAATTCCAATTCAACAGTCTCTTGTTGGAGTCTGTTTTTTAAGTGTTTTTGTTGTAATATTATGACTTTTAGGTCTGTAATCAAGTGGCCAGGGAGACTGAATTGTTCTCTGACTAGTTTTTAAATGCTATAATTCTTGATGTCTGGTTTGTGTCCGTTTATTCTTTTACGTAGAGACTGTCCGGTTTGGCCAAAGTACATGGCAGAGGGGCATTGCTGGCACATGATGGCATATATCACATTGGTAGATGTGCAGGTGAACGAGCCTCTGATAGCGTGGCTGATGTGATTAGGTCCTATGATGGTATCCCCGAATAGATATGTGAACAGAGTTGGTAACAAGCTTTGTTGCAGAGATAGGTTTCTGGGTTAGTGTTTTTGTTGTGTGGTGTGTGGTTGCTGTAGATTTGGGGGCTGTCTGTAAGCGAGGACAGGACTGTCTCCCAAGATCTGTGCCATGTCACCTCCACTCACCTGCGGCAAGCCTGGGAGGGAGCGGGGAGAAGGAGAGTTGTTGTGTGCTCGGGGGATGACGGCGGTGGAGCGGAGATTAGCCGGTGCAGGGTGCGGTTCCCAGGCCCCCGCCCAGGTTACTCCCCATGCCCGCAGGCCCCAGCTCACCTCTGCTCCACCTCCTTTGAGTGCGTCGCTACTCACTTCTCCCTCTCTCCCAGCACTTTCGCGTGGCAAGCCTGGGAGGAAAGTGGAAGGAGGGAAGCGCGGAGTGCCTGGGGGAGGATGCGGGCCAGGGATTTGGGGAAGGGACAGAGTTGGGGAGGGGGCGTGAGCAAATTTGCCATCCTAGGCCTAGGCCCTGTTGGCCTAGGCGATAATATGCCGCTGGTTGGGAGCTGAAGGTGATGGCTAGTGGCATTCTGTTACTTTCTTTGTTGGGCCTATCCTGTAGTAAGTGACTTCTGGGTACTCTTCTGGCTCTGTCAATCTGTTTCTTCACTTCAGGAGGTGGGTATTGTAGTTGTAAGAACGCTTGATAGAGATCTTGTAGGTGTTTGTCTCTATCTGAGGGGTTGGAGCAAATGCGATTGTATCGTAGAGGTTGGCTGTAGATAATGGATCAAGTGGTGTGGTCTGAATGAAAGCTGGAGGCATGTAGGTTAGTATAGCGGTCAGTAGGTTTCCGGTATAGGGTGGTGTTTATGTGGCCATCATTTATTAGTGCTGTAGTGTCTAGGAAGTGGATCTCTTGTGTGGAATGGTCCAGGCTGAGGATGATGGTGGGGTGGAAATGTGTGGAGTGGAAGTGTCCCTGTCTGAAAGCCAAGCTGTTACCTGTCTTCTATTTAAAGTTTTACTATGCTTTCTGGCCACTTGAGAAAGAAGGTTCACCCCGCTGAAGCTCCCAACTTCCCCGGGGATGTAATATATTTTCTTTAACAGAGCCACCTGTGTAGAAATGACTGTTACTGGTACCGTCTTTTACTAACACAAATATGAAGGGGGACACATTCATATTGACACATTTAAATAAATAAGTTTTATTAATCGCCTGGTTTAACATGACATTTAACAGCCGCCTGTAAAAATGGACACCATGACCCCTACCATAAGGGAGTCTGAGCTGGTTCATTCTTCCATTTTGTCCTTTTTTGGATTTTTCTCTTGAGATCTGTGTCTCAGACATGAGCAAAAAGAGCTGATGCATGATATATTTACTCCCATGGGGCTACCGATATCAGTTCTCAAAGGCCTCTAGAAAGGCATCATCAAGCTGTTGAGAGATTTTCAGAACAGAAACAGTGTAAGCACCCCACTGCTTGTTTTTAGATTTACACAACCTCCCGGTTCCTAACCTCATTACACCCCATCATCAGCCGGCACTTCTTAATCATTCATTTACCTGAGCGACATCTTTTCCGTTCACCTTGTCCTCCGCTGACTCCCCCGAGCTGCGTTCATCTTCCACCTCTAGGGGAGTGGACAATGAGAGGCCTTCATGCTCATCGGGGTGCCTCATGAGGGTTTAGGTTTCGGGTTCTGTTGTATCCATCAACGGCTGATGTAGCGCTTTCTCCACACTCATGTAGCGCTTTCTCCACACAAGTCCAAAGGCCCTCAGGGCTAACACAAAGTCAGAAGTTCTCACTAGGGTCGTGAAGGAATCCATGTTTCCATGGTTTCTAAAGCACGTGTTCTTGGTAAAAGATGGCCTCTTCTGCCCTGATTGCTGGGACTTATGGGGTGATGGTGCTGCGCTCTGATTGGCAGAGGGCGCTGGGAGGAGTTCTTAGAGGGGTCACAGGACCCTCTTCTGGGCAGGTCACTCCACCCCGGAACACCACCGATTGGTCAAATCTGCTCTCAGGGCGGTGCTGTGTGGCCGAAACCCATCGTGATTGCAGAGGGCAGTGGAGGAGTTCTTAGAGAGGTCACATGAACCACTTCCGGATGGATCACCATGCCCCGGAACACCCCTGATTGGACAAATCTCCTCTCGGGGTGGACCTACGGAGGAGAAACCCCTCCTGATTGGTACAGAGCAGTGGGAGGAGTTCTTAGAGGGGTCATATGACACAATTTGCTTCCGGTCATGTGTCCTCCTTGACCCCGGAAGTAATATTCCCCATGGGTGGGACTTCCAGTGACAGGTGGTCGGGGCTTAAGGGGTCAAGGGGCAGGGTTTAAGCAGCCAAGGGGAGGGGTTAGGGTTTGATTGATGGTAGGTCCCTTAGACAATTTCCGGTTTCCATACTACTGAATCCCACCCTGCCAGCATGCCTGTTAACAGAAGGGGCCCACTAATTCCACCATCTCCCTAGCAACCAGCGGGCCTTGTAAGCATGGGCTAATGTGGCTGACAACAATCACTTGTTGTCCTGGGACACAGAGACTGATGATAAGAGACTGTCCTTGGGGTATGATGTTTAAGATTCCAAGATGAAAGCGGGGTTTGGGGCTTTAATGAGACTGATGGTGTGACTAGCTCACTGGATTTGTTATTTGACCTCATCTGGTTCAAGAATCAATCCTTCCTTGGCAGATGCATGGCCGAAGTCTCATCCTTACAGATGTTTTGGTCATGTGTGTGAATAAAAGCCAACAACCCATGGAGGAGGAGAATAGCAAACCCTCTAAGTTTTCAGAAACTGACCTGGTGCTAGACATTGAAAGGTGGCAGCAGTGGGCAGAAATGTCCCAGAGATGTTTATACTAGACGGTGGAAAGCAGGGGTCTCCATGGGGCACTTGGTTTGCACAGGGCTCAGAAGAGAAACTTCCTAGGAGATAAAGGGCAGGGCTTTCCTGGGGTGATGGAAAGTTGGAGTTTGGCATTTCCAAGTTGGCAGACTCAAGACTCGAGGGAGAGGCTGGGGCAGGAAGGAAGTGAAGCCCTTGAACCAAAGAGCGAAGAAGGAAGGAGAGATCTGCCACAGACCCGAGGGGAGTGCCATCCAAATGGAATATGACTAACCCCAATTTCCCCTCTACACCACACCATCCAAGAGCTGAGATGTCATGGGGCTGGGGTGTTGGAGCAGGGGAGGAAGATACTAATAATTAAAGGGGGCTTTAGTATAATGAATGTCCACAGCCAAGCTGTGGAAAACAGAGATCTCAAGAACTGAGGCTTGGATAGTTGAGATGTCCTGCAACTTAAACCCCAGTTCACTGCGCCTGCATTCCACATATTAGCTGAGCTTCCTGGGCTCGATTACCTGCAGCACAGGAACGTAGCAAGGCCAAGGTTTGGAGAACAGAACGTGGGCCATCTACCTAGTGTCTGGGAGCAGACACATGGCTGGAGAGAAGGTTCTGCTAACCCCCTTAGAGAGGCAGGTACTATTACAGCAGGACTTTCCGGCCTTAAAGGGATAGCAGCCTCAAGTACAAGCAACCCATTGGCTAGCCATCCCCAGCATCACTGGGCGGGGGAAGAGGCTGGATGGGGTGGCATTCTGGCCCAGGGAAGGTGTTGTAGCTGATACCTCTACAAGCAGCTTCTCAAGCCTGGGAATTATTGAGGTATCTAGCCCAAGGAACCTGATGAGATCAACTTCTGACAAAACCAAGTACTGGTTGGTTTGCCCCAAACCATAAAGGCCCAGGAAGGTTATGGGTCTATTACAGGAGGGGATGGGTGAGGTTCTTTGGCCTGCAAGGTGAAGGAGGTCAGACTAGATGATCACAATGTTCCCACCTGGCCTTAAAGTTTATGAGGAACTTCTTTGCTTTCCAAGAGATGGGAATGGCTCAGAGGGGATCTCATGTACTTAAGACCCCAAAACTTCTTAAGCCCCTCCCAGTTGTGATTCCTTCTTCCTATGAGCTCATATCCCTTCCCAGCTCTGCCGACCCCTTGGGGCCAGATTCACCACAGGGCTTAAGTGCCTAACTGCTGCTTCAGGCACCTAACAGCCAGAATCAGGCCCCACTGGGATGTCCAACTCCCCACCGAGCTGCTGCTCACCACTGCAGGCTCCTAAACTCGCTCAACAGTAAAATTTTTTGTAGTAAAAGTTCACTAGGCATCTGTGTTTCTGAGCATGCTCCCTGTAGCACCCACACCAGGGCGGGAGAAGTCTGGCTACCTAAGTTGGCTGTGGGGCCCAATCAGGCTCCTCTAAGTGAGCTTACAGAGGGTGAGGGAAGGATGGGGAAGTGCAAGACCCAGTGTCCAGGCTCCCTGCACCTACAATTTTTTGATTATTCTCCCCCCCCACACTCCATGGAACAGCTTCAACAGGAGTGATTGAGGGAACCCCTGTCAGGTTGTCCCAAAGCCCAGCGTGTTCACCTGACAGGTGGCAGATCCCCATTCAAATTCTTCTCCCCTCAGCTAGAGGGTGGACCTTGAACCTGGAGTCTTCTCCATTGCCAGCTTTTGTGAATCCCTTTCTCGGGTGTCTGTCTCGCCCCAGTTGTTCTACAGGGAGCCCAGGCAACAACCCAGGTTTTGTGAATCATCCAAAAGTTAGGCATGGTGACATTCACTGTCACCACACCTCAGTCACATTGTGAATTTAGCTCTTGGTGTAATATGTCAAACTGGGTGACGTTCTTTGAATGAAGAGGATTATTAAATGAAAAATGCAGTTTTGAGTGACCTGAAATGAATAGCGCATTTGACACATACAGTTTTGGCCAGTCACAAAAGGGCCTGGAGAGAAGGAGAAAGGTGGTGCTGCTGGTAGTGTTGCAACTTCTCTGCCTTTAGTCCAGTGGTTAGGCTGCATTTACCCTAGCTGTAAAAGGCAACAGTTGAAATCTCTGCTCTGTAATAGAGCCACCATGGACTGTCCTTGAGTTACTGAAAAGTCTGAAAAATTTCACATGCTGTTTGACCCAAAACAAAACTTTAAAATAACGTATTTCTCATAAGTGCCACTGAACTGAAATATCCATTGTTTGCCCAGTTCTAGCTCTATATAGAGCCCACTGTGGTAATGCCTAAGCATCCAATCAGGGAGTCTCTGCCACTGTTTGATCAAAGGGGAACCCCCTGCCTTAGCCTGTAGTAAACCCTATGTCCCAGGCAGGCCTGTGCTGCAGACAAGAGGAGCTGGGGCAATCTGCATTGGTTTCCACATTTAAGCAACAACCCCACAACCGAGCCCAGACAGAGGCCCCCTGGGCAAGCAGACTTACATCAAGCTGTCTGGGACGGGAAATGTTTCAGCCCTGTCCCTGGCAGCTCTGCTGATTAAATTCTAGTTCTTGTTTGCTTTCCCTCAAATGACCATTTTGATGTATGTGTATTTTACTATGTGAAACACCCATTAAAAAGGTTTTGCAAGTTTTCTCAGATCTGTTTATTAATGTGATTTTCCTTAAGTGATCTAATTCTAATGAAGTCACACAGACACACAGTAACTAGGTATTCTACCTGCAGAGAAATCTACTCAACACTTCCCCTGCCCAAAACATCAATTTTATACTATGGACAACCAGCTGCCAACCAGCTTTTTCACTTGAGCGCTGTCCAAAAGGGATGGTGCCAGCCCACATCATGGAGGTATTTAAGCAGGGTGTTCATTTTAGCAAGGGCAGGAGAAGCAGCTCCTGATGTACTGAAAAATCTGCTGGTCATCTAGCCAGAGCTACCATAATATGAAAGACGTGAGGATTACCTCTACCCATCTGAGTACAGTTTGCATTTCTGATATCCTGTAATGTTTCCTGAATCAGTGTGTTTTTCCCTATTACTCAGTGGCCACAATAATATATTCTGCTTGACTCCCAAACGAATATTTGGGACTCAGAACATGAGAGGGGAGCAACAAACATGCACAGCAAATAACTAGGCACAATAGTCTAGTGTGTCAGATGTTTTCTGTCATCCTGGTGGCTGAGCACATAGTTAGGTACAGAGGATCCAGGAAGCTTGCTCACCCAGAGCAAAGCCAGGATCTCCAAAACTTCAGCACAGCCCTCCCACGTCTTTGCCTTTGTTTTCCAAAGCATCCAAAATTAAGTATTCATACTGGGTACTGAGCACTGAAATTGCCCTCCCTGATTCCCCTGCACATACCCTTATTCCCTGCGCAATAGTCATGTTGATTTTCTGAGGTCCTGGATAGTTCTCCTATAATATTTTTCTCTTTTCAGTGTATGCTTCCACTTATGTTGTCACCTTCTGTTATCCATAAACTATTACATAGTGAGATATTATTCACATTATTATCCTCTCTCAATCTTTTTATTTCATCAGTAATTTATATTTTACTTTTATTCCTTTTGGGCATCTCTTTCTTTTATCCGAGGTCTTTCTGGAAATATATTCTTTTAAAACAACTAAATTAACACTCTCTTTTGTTCCCAAACTTTTATCCTGTTATATTACCATCTTGCTGATCAGTTTTGTTATCTGCAGTTCTTGTTTATAGTAGTTTTTAGTTTTATCTCATAGTTGTTTGGATGTATTTTTATTTTTAGCACTGCCTTACATAAAATGCAGCCTGTTAGTCAAAATGCTGTGCATGAAGAATCTACCTCCTGAAGCGCTCTTCTAAATAATGGAACAATTGATTATTTTGAGTCCTTGTTCTTACCAGTCAATTTCTACAGTGATTAGACTTGATACTTCCATTTATTACAATTTGATTAGCAGTTAAGATTTGCAAGTTTTATTCCCTATGCCACATGTACTTTAGTTCCTGATCATGGTGATCATATCTGTTGACACACATGGAACATTACAGTTATGCTAAAGTGAGTTATAAAAGGAAGATTTGATACTAACCATGTGTCCAGAATTCTAGAAAAAGTTTGGGGAAATTTAAGTTTGCCAAAGGAAGTCTGACATGATGGAATACATGGAAGTATGGAAGGCAGTTTTCTCTGCACAGCTAATATATTATAGGAAGTGGCTTTTGAAAATTGATATGTAGCATCTATGAATGATGAGGGCACTCTCATATTCATTAGTGGCCCTAATTCAGAACTGCATTCAGACTCCCTTTCTTGATGACAGGATATAAAATAACAGCTAGGAAATGTAATTTGCTTGCATCTGTTCTGCTTGGAGTATGCCAAAACATAGACTCTTAGACTCAGTACATTACTTTAATCAGAATGTATAATGTTTTAATTAAATTATTTTCCCAAATGATCACTAAAGTTGCCTTTAATTTATATTATGGAGAAGGCCTTTATCTCCTCCACTGTCACACTTTCGATGCATTGCTGCTTTCAGATTTAGGCTCCAGTTCTGCAACTTTCATTCTTGCTGAATCGTACTCACTCACACAAGTAGTCCTAGTACCTGCAATAGGATTATCTACACAAGTAAGTGTTGCTTAGTATGAGTAAGGGTTATACAACTGGGCTGTGGGATAGCTGGAATCATAGAATTTATGACAGACCCAAACCAGTGTGGTACAGGAGTCTGGTCCTATTGGCATCCAGCGGGGGTGGGCGGGCAAAGCCCGCCCACTTCTAAAGGGCCTCCCCCCAGCCTAAGGGGAGGACCCACAGGTCTGGGACACCAAGTAATTACGGGGGACAACCAATGAAGAAACAGGATCGGGAGTGAGGTCATAGGGCTAAATGAAGGGAACCTGATGGGGACACCGAGCAGAGAACCCCGGACAACGCCCACTTCTCCTCGAAGGCGTCAAGGGAGCCAGTGGACGCCGCCCAGAGGAACTCTGCCCGGATGCGTGAGCAGACGGAGGAATAGAAATAGGCCCTACAGTCGCAGGAAATCCCGTCGGCCAACCTCCTCTCCCTGGTGTTGTAGATGGCCAGTTTGGCCAGGGCCAAGAGGAGGTTGAGAAGGAGATCCCGCGACTTCGTGGGGCCATGGATGGGGAGCATGTAGATAAAAAGGTGAGGGGAAAAGTGCAACCAAAAACGCAGGAAAATATTCAGGAGGAGCCGGAACAGGAGCTGCAACCTGGCGCACTCCAAATAAACGTGCGCCAAGGTCTCCTTCTCACCACAGAAAGGGCAGGTGCTAGGGACAGACGTGAACCGCGCCAAGTACACGCCCGTGCTCACGGCTCTGTGAAGGAGCCACCAACTGATATCCCCGGTGGGCCTCGGGACCAGGGCAGAGTACAAGCTGGCCCACCAGGGCTCCTCACCCTCGAGAGGCTGCAGGAGGTCCCGCCATTTGGTATCGGGGTGGGACGCGAGGGTGAGGTAGTGAAGGGTATGGAGCACGAGCGAGTACAGATGTTTCCGTGGTGCGGTCTGGAACAAAACCGGCTGCAGATCATGCAGCCAGCTGGCAGTGAAAGGGTGAGGGAGCCGACTGGGTCCACGGGGCAGGGGCCCGATAAAAATGTCCACGGGGCCTGGGGTGGAGGGTGGGCTGGGCGTGCCCTCTCGCAGGACCCAGTTGAGGTAAGCCCGAGCAGCAGGCAGTAAAGCGGCCTTCACCTCCTGAAGTACGCGCTGGGGAGTACGAGGTCTGGAGAGCCCCATGCGCTGAGCGAGCGTCAGGGGATCCAGCCAGTCTCCCCGGTCGTAGTCCAGGAGGTCTCTGACCCTGGTGACTCCCGCCGAGACCAGCCTTTGGCACACTGTGGGGGACTCCACCACCTGCACACGAAGCTGGGGATTGTGTAGCAGGGGCTCCGCGAGGAGGTCAACCCCCACGGTGGCCGCCACGGACCTGGTCGTTGAAAAGAGCTTCCAGGTCCGGAGGAGGTCTTGGTAGAAGACTGGCAGCCCGGAGAGGTCTCGCGGAAGACCTCTTGGATGGAGGTAAAAGAGCTGCCGGTCGTATCGGAGCCCTCGGAAGCGGCGGGGGAAGGTGTGTGCCAATACGCTCCACGCCGGACTACCCGCACCAAACAGGAGCCTCTGCAGGGCCTGGAGGCGGAAGACATGGACCTGAGCGCGTAAGCACTTCAGGCCCTGCCCCCCCTCCTCCAGGGGCAGGTGGAGGACCCCTGCAGAGACCCAGTGCGTCCCTGGCCAAAAGAACTCCAGAATCGCCGTCCGGAGGTTGGCCAGGAAAAACGGGGCCGGGGCCAGGACCAGGGTGTTGTGCCGGTACCAGAGCATGGACAGGACCAGTTGATTAAGCACCAGTGCCCTCCCCCGAAGGGAGAGGCACCGGAGTAGTCCTGTCCATTTCCGGAGCCGCTCCGTCACCCTGCCCTGCAAATCCTGCCAGTTCTCTGGCGGAGACGGATGCGTGGCAGAAAGGTAAACGCCGAGATAGAGCAGCGGACCCGTGCTCAACCGGATGGCCTGAAGCGTGGGTGGGAGGGAGCTCGCCTGCCACCCGTCCCCGACCACCAGGTCAGAGCTCTTGGCCCAGTTGACCTGGGCGGAGGAGGCCGCTGAGTACACAGCCTGGCAAGCCTCCACCCGCGCCAAGTCGCCCGGGTCCTGGACCACGAGGAGCACATCGTCAACGTACGCCGACAGGACCAGCCGCAGCCCCAGCTCCTGAAGCACCAACCCCGTCAACCTCTTGCGGAGGAGACAGAGGAAGGGCTCGATCGCCAGAGCGTACAGCTGGCCCGAGAGGGGGCACCCCTGCTGCACTCCCCGCCCGAAGCTGACCGGCTCAGTCAGGGTCCAGTTGAGCCTGACCAGACACTCCGCAGAAGCGTGCAGCACCTGGAGAAAACCCACAAACAGGGGTCCGAAGCCGAACGCTCGCAGAGTGCCCAGGAGATACCCGTGATCCATCCAGTCGAACGCCTTCTCCTGATCCAGGGACAAGAGGGTGAACGACAGACCATCCCTACACCCCAATTCCAGAAGGTCCCGGACCAGATACAAGTTATCAAAGATGGTGCGGCCCGGGACGGTGTAGGTCTGGTCTGGATGGACCACGTCCGCCAGCACGGACGCTAGCCGCATCGAGATGGCCTTTGCAACAATTTTGTAGTCCGTGCTGAGGAGAGAGACGGGACGCCAATTCCGTAAATCGTGGAGGTCCCCCCTCTTCGGCAATAAGGCCAGCACGGCTCGCCTGCACGAGAGAGGGAGGACCCCGCTCTGCAAAGCCTCGGCCCAGACGGTGACCAGGTCTGGGCCAAGGACGTCCCAGAACACGCGGTAGAACTCCACGGTCAGCCTGTCCAAGCCCGGAGATTTATTGGTGGGCATGCGACGGAGGGCTTCCAAGAACTCGGCCAGAGTGAGAGGCAACTCTAGCCGGTCCCGGTCGCCCATGCTGACCATCGGGAGCCCGTCCCAGAGCACTCTGCAAGCGTTAGGATCGGTCGGATCAGGGGAGAAAAGAGTGGCGTAGAAGGCACAGGCCCTCTCGCACATCTCCGCCGGATCCGTGAGGGGGGTGCCGTCCTCCGCCAGGAGGCAGGTGATGTGCTTCTTGGCCCCCCTCCTTTTCTCCAGGGCGTAGAAGAAGCGGGAGCCGCGATCCATCTCCCGAAGGAGGTGGATGCGGGATCGAACAAAAGCACCCCGGGCCCAATGGTCTTCGAGGGCCCGGAGCTCCTCCCGCTTCTCCCGGCACGCTCCGCAGAGCGATGGATCCTCAGGGCTGGCGGCCAGACGCCTCTCCAGCTCCAAGACCTCTCACTCCAACTGCCCTATCGCCGCATCCCTCCGTTGGCTGACGCCCCGGGTGTAGTCACAGCAGAAGAGCTGGGCGCGCACCTTCCCCAGATCCCACCACCACCGCACCGAGGAAAAGGCGCGCCTCTGCCCTCGCCAGGCCAGCCAGAACTCCTGGAAGGACGCCACGAAGCCTGCATCCTCCAGCAAACTATTATTAAAGTGCCAATAGGCCGGCCCCGTCCTCTCCGTGCAGAGAGAGGCCGTCACGGTGGCAAGGTGGTGATCCGAAAAGGGGGCCGGCCGAACGCTGGAGGAGTGGGCCCGTGAAAGGTGGAAACGTGACAGGTAAATACGGTCCAGCCAGGAGTGGCGCGACCGATGGGCCTCCACCCGGACGAAGGTGAACGTCGAGACGTCGGCCGGGTGGTGGTCGTGCCAGACGTCCACCAGGGAGTGGCGGTCGACGATCTCCCGGAGGACGTCCGCGGCGGCCAGGCACTGCTCGGTCCCCGAGCGGTCCCGTTCCTCGAGGGTGGTGTTAAAATCCCCTCCCAGGACCAGGCACTCACGAGGATCCAGGGAGCCGAGGAAGGTGGATGCCTGCTGATAAAAACGTAGCCTCTCCGGGCCCGATGTCGGGGCGTAAACGTTGACGAGATTAACCACAAGCCCCTCCATGCGGACCCGGAGGTGCAGCAGGCGATCCGGCACAGCCTCGGAGACCCCCAGCACGTCAGGCCATAGGTCGGGGGAGAACAGGGTCGCCACTCCAGCCGCGCAGACCGAGAAGTGGCTAAAGTAGGCCCCGTCCCCCCACTCCAGCCGCCAGCTAGCTTCAGCGGCCGGATCTGTATGGGTCTCCTGCAGGAAAACCACAGAGTAGCCCCCATCCCGGAGGAAGGAGAGCACCTGGCTCCTGCGGAGACCCATCCTACAGCCCCGGGTGTTTAAGGTGGCAAGGAAGATCGGCGCCATGAGGAGGGCTGGGGGGGATCCTCGCCGGCAGACACGCCCACGGCCTCCGGCAGGCCGCGCAGCAATCCGTGACCAACCCCAAAGGTGAGCAAAGAGTCACGGAAGACACGGACCCGCCGGTAGGCCGCGGCGGCCTGCTTCCCCGTTCTCTTACCCTCCCCCATGAGGGCCCTCGCGGCCCGGAGGACCTGATGGAAATCCCCCCACCGCTGGAGCGCAAGATGGACTTTGTTCCGGGAGCCACGGATGTCCTCAAGGAACTCCCACAGCTCCTCCCTCAGTGCATGGGGAGGTGGGGTCACTGATCGATGACTGTCCCCCAGTGGGGCCCCCGTCACAGCCCCCGTGGCCCACCGAGGCGGGTAGGCAGGGGGCAGACCCCCAACGTGGCAGCAGATGGGCCGACGCCACACGACCCGCCCTGCTCCCAGATTCAAGAAGGGGCGGTGGAAGGAGAACAGCAGCCCCTGGGGGGTCAGGACAGGAAGAAACTAGTGAACCCGCTCCCTGGGAGGTATTGCCAGGGGCGGCACTGGCATCACAGGAGGTGCGGGGGACAAGGACAGAGCCAACAGGAGTAGGGCGGGGATCAGGGAGAGAATCCGGGAAGGAGGTAGAGGCAGGATCCAGAGCCTCCAAAGCTGAGATGCCGGAAGGTGGCTCCTCCTGGCCAGGCTCAGGGATCCGGAAAGCGGGAAGGGGACCCCTAACGATGCTGGGCTCAGCCACTGTGACACGTGCGGCAGCCTCAGCATCCAGAGAGAGATGCTGGTCAATGGGGTCCCCGCTGAGGAAGGAGGGTGGGTCCTCCACACCCAAGAGGGACACCCCCTGGGAAGTGGGTCTCAGCAGCGGGGCACTGGCTGTCGCCCCAAGGGGCTCGGCAGCCGTCAACAGAGTGCCACCCGCAGCCAGGTCGATGGAAGATTCCAGGGGACCCTCAAAGGTGGGAGCAGAAGCAGCGGTTAGGGGAAGGGAACTCAGGGACAGGGGGGCCGTGGGGAGGTTGCCCAGATCGAGGCCCACCGGCAGAGGGTCGTCCTCCCCCTGCGTGACCGGGGTCAAACCCATGGCCTCGATCTCCTCGTAGATCGGAGAGAGATCACCGGCAAACACCCCAGGGCCCTCCCCGCCAGCACCCGGGGTGATACCCACCGTGGCGCTCTCAGAGGCGTCAAGTGGGAAGGGGGCGAGAGAAGCTCCCTCGGGGGCTTCCACGGGAAGGGACCCTGGAGGAGGGGCGGTGTCACCTTCTGGTGCTGCCACAGCATCCCCAGCCGGCACCACAAACTGGGAGTCATCAGGGGACAAGGCGGAAGACTCGACATCGGTGCCCCCCTTCCTGCTCTTCCTGGGGGCCTCCGAATCCGAAGGATGTAAGGAAACTCGAGCCTTCCGCTTGCCCCGCTTCCCCTGCACTAAGGACGAGCCCTCCATGGCATCATCCGGGGGCTGGCTAACAGGGGTAGGCTCGGGGGGCAAGGGCAATGGCTCAGGGACTCGGGGAGGCAGTGGTGGGACAGCAGAAACCGGGGAGGATTCCCCCTGGAACGAGCCCTCTCCCACGTCCGGCGGTAGCCCCGCCACACCCTCCTCCACAGAGGTGGACCGAGAAGGAGGAGGAGGGGCAGCTTTGGGTGCCGGGCAGCTAGGGGGACCGGCGATGACAGGGCCGGTGCCTTGGCGGGGCTCGGGGGTCCCGGATGCTCCTCTGTGCTGGGCCAAGGGACAGTCCCTCTGGACGTGCCCCATCGCCCGGCAGAGGTAGCACCGGGCCTCCCCCGTTGAGTAATGCACCCGGTAGTGGGCTCCCTGGTAAGGGACCAGAAAGGATCCCTCGAGCGCCTCTCCGCCACGCGCCGCCGGCGGCAGTTGAAGCTGCACTTGCTGGCGGAACGAGAGAACATGACGGAGGGCGGGGTCCTTGCAGCCCAAGGAGAGAGGGCTGATAACGGAGATGGGGCGTCCCAGGGCAGAAAGGGCGGGCAGTAGGGCGGCATTGGGCAGGAAGGGAGGGACGGAGGTCAAGATTAAGCGGACCCCCAGGTCTTGCAACGGCTCCAGGGGGACGAACACGCCCCCCCACCGCCAGGCCTGTCTCTAACGCCTCCTGGGCGGCGGCCTCCGATGCCAGGAAGAAGACCACCTTCCCGTACATTTTGGAGGCCGCCACGATGGCCGTGGGCCCCACCACCCTGGCCAACGCCTGCACGTAGGTCTCCACATGGGGCGAGACGGGCACCAGGAGGCAATGGACGCCGTGCTTCCTGGTCAAAGTGGGAAAGGGGCCCCGGCCGCTGTAGATGTTGGCTGGGATTGGGGTAGAGGGACCACGGGGACAGCTGCAGGGCTGGGGCAGAACTATCAGGCGGCAGAGGGAAATAGGTGGGGTGGACAAACATGGCAAAGGGCAAGGGGTCAGTCCAGGAGGAGGGGGGAGGTGGTGCACCCACAGGCACTTGTGCCAAAAAGTCAATGGTTGGCTGCTGCTGCTGCAGGCCCAAATGGTGGAAGTGGGCGTGGTGAGCCAGGAGAGCAGCTCAGTCCCAGAGGCAGGAGTCCAAAGCAGAAGGAAAACAGCCAGCGGGGGTGATGGAGGGGGCAACGATGGTGGTGGGGGTGAAGGGGGACACAGATGGACAGGGGGCAGGCCCCACACCACACCCCCGGTGCCCCAGCAGACACAGTCCAAACCCCCACCATAAGAGCACAGTTCGAAAAAGACTCAGTCCAGAAAAGCCCCCTCCACAGTGGTCTTCATACAGTCTGCAGCAGCGAGTGGTCCTCTTCTCCTTCCTCTCCTCCTCTGGGCACCAACAGCTCCCCAGCAACAGCCACAGCAGCCCCAGCAGCTCCAGGTGGTGGTGGTCTGGTGTCCAGGCAGGAGGGACCCCGCTCAGATGGCATCCTCAGCAACAAGAGCTGGGGTCCCTCACTCCCCTCCTCTCTGGGAAGCAGGCCAGCAGGCCCCCCCCCTCAAGGGGCCGTAGGTGAAATAACAGCAGTAACCACTAGCCAGCCAGCAAACAGACAGCAGAGAGAGGGGTGGGTGGTGGGCCATGGAGGGCCTGGCCTTTTTAGCGGGGGCCCTTACCCTTCTTCCCACCCCGACCCTTCCCACCGGCTGGGGGGGCTCCCCCCGAATCAGAAGGGGCAAGAGACGTGGCAGCAACGGAGGTCTCCCCAGTGCAGCAGCAGCAGCCAACCATTGAGTTATAGTATAATTGAGTTAGTAGAAATGGAATTAAATTACAATCATATCAAAAAGTTAAACTAAAAAATATTACTTATGTATCATTCAAAAAAATTCAAGAGAAAGAAACACACTTTCCTTTATATATTAACACCTTCATGCTTCTAGCCCAGCCAGGGGAGCAGCAGGAGCAGGAACAACAGCAGCAGCTGCAGCAGCAGCGGGTGCCCAGCACCCAGTAGGAACAGCAGCAGCAGCCGCAGCCCTCTCCCTCCTTCCTCTACAGCAGAGCGGTCGAAGGATATCAGCTACTAGCCCCAGGAGAAGCAGGCATCTGTTCCCTGAGGGACCAGAGCAGGGGCTGCACTAGAGTAATCAGGAACCTGCTAGAACCAATTAAGGCAGACAGGCTGATTAGAACACCTGCAGCCAATCAAGGCAGGTTAATCAGGGCACCTGGGTTTAAAAAGGAACTCACTCCAGTCAGGTGAGGGGGAGCTAGAGGAGAGGAAGTGTGTGTGAGGAGCTGGAATCAAGAGGCGCAAGGGGCTGAGAGTGAGAGGCTGTGCTGCTGGAGGACTACGGAGTACAAGCGCTATGAGACACTAGGAGGAAGGTCCTGTGGTGAGGATAAAGAAGGTGTTTGGAGGATGCCATGGGGAAGTAGCCCAGGGAGTTGTTGTTGTCATGCAGCTGTTACAGGAGGCACTATAAACAGCTGCAATCCACAGAGCCCTGGGCTGGAACCTGGAGTAAAGGGCGGGCCTGGGCTCCCCCTAAACCTCCCAACTCCTGATCAGACACAGGAGAAGTTGACCCAGATTGTGGGGAAGATCACTGAGGTGAGCAAATCTGCCAATAAGTGCAGACTCCACCAAGGTGAAGGAGGAACTTTGTCACAAATCATAGACTATTAGGGTTGGAAGAGACCTCAGGAGGTCATTTAGTCCAATCCCCTGCTCAAAGCAGGACCAACACCAACTAAATCATCTTAGCCAGGGCTTTGTCAAGTCAGGCACTAAAAACCTCTAAGGATGGAGATTCCATCTCCTCCCTAAGTAACCCACCCCAGTGTTTCACCAGCCTCTAGTGAAATAGTGTTTTCTAATATCCAAAGTAGACCTCCCGCACTGCAACTTGAGACCATTGCTTCTTGTTCTGTCATCTGCCACCACTGAGAACAGCCTAGTTCCATCCTCTTTGGAACCCCCCTTCAAGTAGTTGAAGGCTGCCATCAAATCCCCCATCACTCGTCTCTTCTGCAGACTAAATAACCCCAGTTCCCTCAGCCTCCCCTCGTAAATTATGTGCTCCAGCCCCCTAATAATTTTCATTGCCCTCTGGTGGACTCTCTCCAATTTATCCACATCCCTTCTGTAGTGGAGGGGGGAAAGGTGGAACCAAAACTGGACACAATACTCCAGATATAGCCTCACCAGTGTCAAATAGAGAGGAATAATTACTTCCTTCATTCTACTGGCAATGCTCCTACTAATACTGCCCAATATGCTATTGGCCTTCTTGGCAACAAGGGCACACTGCTAACTCATATCCAGCTTCTCATCCACTGTAACTCCTAGGTCCTTTTCTGCAGAACTGCTGCTTAGCCAATCGGTCCCCAGCCTGTAGTGGTGCATGGGATTCTTCCTTCCTAAGTGCAGGACTCTGCACTTGTCCTTGTTGAACCTCATCAGATTTCTTTTGGCCCATTCCTCCAATTTGTCCAGGTCACTCTGGACCCTATCCCTACCCTCCAGTGTATCTACCTCTCCCCCCAGCTTAGTGCCATCTGTGAATTTGTTGAGGGTGCAATTCATTCCATCATTAATAAAGATATTGAACAAAACTGATCCCAGGACTGACCCTTGGGGCACTCGGCTTGATACCAGCTGCCAACTAGACATCGAGCCATTGATTGCTACCTGTTGAGCCTGACAATCTAGCCAGCTTTCTATCCACCTTATAGTCCATTCATCCAATCAACACTTCTTTAACTTGCTGACAAGAATACTGTGGGAGACCGTATCAAAAGCTTTGCTAAAATCAAGATATGTCACATCCACCACTTTTCCCATATCCACAGAGCCAGTTATCTCATCATAGATGGCAATCAGGTTGATCAGGTATGACTTTCCCATGGTGAATCCATGTTGACTGTTTCTGATCACCTTCCTTTCCTCCAAGTGCTTCAAAATGGATTCCTTGAGGACCTGCTCCATGGTTTTCCCGGGGACTGAAGTAAGGCTGACCGGTTTGTAGTTCCCTGGATTCTCTTTCTTCCCTTTTTAAAATGTGGGCACTATATTTGCCTTTTTCCAATCATCCGGGACCTTCCCTGGTTACCACAAATTTTCAGAGATAATGTCACTAGGAGGGTCATTAAGGCGAATCCAGAGGATGCTGAACTAAGATGGCTACCCGAAACCAGAGCTCTGAGGGGACAACAAAGTGATCTGCCTCCATTAAAAACCCTAATCCCCACCCCTCCAAGAAAGCAGAGCACAAAGTTGCTGAGGATGGGCTCTCCTGCCCCCTCCTCAGCAAACAAAACAAAATTTAAAAACTCCTCTACACCTCCCTAAGAAGAGTGCTTCAGGATCACAGTGTACAGAGTCCTCTCTGAGTGCAAGTGAAGGACATAGCCACCAAAAGAGGCAGGAAGGACAGGACTGAAGAAAATTAACTGTCCATGAAGGTGTACATCAGGGAGCTGATCTCTGAGTTTAAGGCCTTGAGAAACAATCTGATGTCTAAGATTCTAGCAGTAAAAAAGAAAGTTATTGACCTGGAAAATCAAGTTGCTGTGCTAGAAACTGGCTTAGAAGAAACAAGAGAGAAACAAAGTTAAAGAGCCATATGGCACTCCTGAGAGAGAGAGAGAGAGATGCATCTTAAATTAGGTGATGTTGAAAATAGAGAGATGAGTAACAATATTAAAATTAAGGGATTGCTTGAAAGTTTCGAAGGCGATATCTTCATCTGATACATCTGATAAATATCTTATTAAATCCAAGCTCTCTGGAAGAAGTAAAAGCGCATAGGACATTGTTCCCTTCACCTGAGTCTCATAACAGCTCTAGAGATGTGATTGTTAATTTTTACCATTATAAACTGAAAAAAAATTAATTATAAAACTAGCCAGACAGCACTTTTGTTACCAATTGGTCGATACTCAGACCAAGTACATTTATCTGCAGAAACACAGCATCCCTGCTGAATGTTTTGATGGTGAAAAAGGGCTCACTCTGTACGATGGTACCACAATGCCAGATAGAAAGATTTGATGATTATATTACTACATAATGTTTCTCTAAACAAAAATATAGGCTCAGTGTTGTCATGACTGACATTTTATTTCTGATACTTATAGGGGGCTGAGTTGTAAACCTGTTGAAACTTCCTGAATATCAAAACCACTGCAGTAATCTATTAATTGTTTCTGCTGTGACAGACATGGTGATGCTATGCAATAATCTAAGAATACTGAGATGTAATAATTTAGGAATACTGTATATGACCTGGTCAGTGAGGTACAGTTATTGTATATTGGGTTATAAGACTTTCCTGTATGAATGTATTGTTTTAGCTTAATAGGGGACTGAGGGAAAAACAAGCAGGGAAGTAACAAAATAACTACAGATAAGCAACTGGAAGAGCAGAAGCAGTTACAGGATAATAGCGTATTTCCAGGCCCCTGGCTGAAGCAGCACACCTGGTCTGCCACTGCTGGGAATGAAGAGATCAAAAGAACACTCAACTGTTAAAAAGGTCTTCTCAAAGGAGATGATGTAGTCAGGAGCTCTCTAGGAAGACAGGTGGACATGGGGAGAGACTTTGTGCAGGGAGCGTAAAGAAGTTGGGCCTTCCACCAGATCCAGGAAGTGATAAACCTTAGGGAAAGACAAACTCAAAAATAGATTGATTTATTATTTTAATATATTTTTCTCGTAAATGCTTTGGTTCTAAATAAATGCCTATGGTTGAAGAAGGCTGTTTGGTTACTGGATACCGCTGTCACTGGACCCAAAGGGAAGAAAATTGCAGGAAGTGAACATAAGTCAGACCTACTGAGGTACTCACAGTTGATCACAGGGGACTTAATTTTAAGGCCAATCTGAGTGTAGGAGAATTGTGTCATTTCACCCTGAGACAGGTGACAGCTTGCGGCCTAAATGGGGTGGACTCAAAGAAACCAGGAGGGATCAGAAGTGAGTTAGCCTGGTACTGTAATTGTTATATTTACGGTTTTTTCCTCTAAGAAATGAAATTTTCTTGGAGTCAGAAAAAGTATCTAATATTGGATATACTTTGTATAATTTATTCTTTAAATTCATATCCAAGCTTTTGAGGCATGTATAAACTACACAGGAAGAGTGATTCATCTCTCTCCTTCATAAATAGAAAGGCAGGGCCTGTGGGAATCAGGATTGTGAAAGAGTTGGAGAAACTTTTAATTTAAAAATGAAAAACAAATTAAAAGTCTGCTTCTGCTTCCATTGAAGACCAGGCCCCAAATCACACTCCACCCCAATAGAAAATTAATAAAATCTAGGCACATCAAAAGCAAAACCCTTACCCTAGATGTTTTTCAAAATGATATACACTAGGGATTATTTTGGGAAAGTTCTATGGCCTGTGCAATACAGGAATTCAGATTAGATGACCACAATGGTCCCTTCTGGCCTTGGAATCTGTGAATCTATGAATCCCAAGTGGAGTTTTTACCCCCAAAAGTCAAAAGCTCCAGGGACTCCATAAAGTCCACTAGGGACTTCACTAGTGCTGCTGATTTTAAAGGTCCTCTGATATTTTGTTGAAGGCTAACAGTTTAAAACCCACAGATAGAGAAATTCCCATCAACTTTGAGGGTGGGAACAGGCCCTAAATCAAGGTACAATACTACTCCCAATTGTTTGGGAAACAAAAGACAGTGTCAGCTGGTTTGGAATGGGCTGTGGTAAACACTTTCGCAGATTTTCTGAGAGACCCATCTTCCCGAAGGGATATTTGTTTTCTCTAAATAAAGATTATAAAAGAGAGTAGATCACAAAGTCTATTGTAAAATACTTCATTTCTATTAACAGTTGTTTATTATTTAAGAGTAAGTTGTTGTCAAGGTTTAAAGCAGAAAATCTATATGGCTAACTGAAATTATTGCTTATTTTATTACTATTTTATTACTATTATTTTGTCTTTTCTGAATCATTCAGCTGTTAAAAAGTGATGCTACAGAAAATGTTACCCACTAATGTGGAAAATATGCTGCTGCTGCTATGATTTTATGCATATACATTAATAATCTTGTAGTGCATATTTATCCTTTAGCAGATTGCCAAAGTATTTATAGTGCAACTGTCTGAAAGAACAGAGAACATTTCAGTAAGGATGCAATCACAAAATAATTCTAGGCATGCTAAAATGAATAATTATATGTACAAAGATCAATCCAGTTCATGGTGCAAACAACTGAAATGTATGGCTCAATGATTTTCCAGAGCATGAGGTGGCCTTAATGAAGATGTATGCTTCAGAGAGATATCCCTGATTGATTGTTTGCTGATGCACTTGCAATATCAATTATACTAACACAACAGTTCCTTCCATGACTGATAGGAACTTGTTGACAGGAAGCCATTTTCCAGCAGTGGATTGCCCTTCCCACACTGAGCTGATTTTTAACTCAGCAGTCCATTAGTTTAAATGGTTTCATCTAACAGCTTGCATCAATTACAATAGGGGTTTCAAGAAAGAAAAGAATGAACTTTTTTTTTAACTCTATGGTTAATCTTTGCAACATAACCACACTCACACAAATAAAAAATAAAAAAGGAAAGAAAAGAAAAATACACCACGGTCAGATTAAGCTAATGATATTAGGAAAAGCAAAGAAACCATCACCGTATCCTAACTAGAGATGAGGAAGTCTCAGGCAGAGTTGTGAATCAATGTTCTAGACCACACTGAAAATTTCATTTGGTTAACTCTGTGGATGATCCAGACCTCACAAGGTCACAGGTTTGACCTTGACTTTTCTCCTGAAGAAAACTCATTTGTGACTAGGACCACTCACTAAGGATCTGTGAACACGTATACACAAGAGTAACTTTACATAGGCTATCATTCTAAAGGAAAAACCCATGGAAAGAGATTTAGTGGGAGGCAATCTCCACAAGGATCCCTTTAAAGAGATCCCTTCACATTATCCTGTCTGGAACCCAGGAAGCAAAGGCCAGCCATTTGGAGGTCCTGTGTTCTTGTGACCAGATCCCACCCCACCCCACCCAGTGGAGCTGACTCCTCGCTGCAGCTGTCCCCAGGATCAAGCTGAGCTTCACAATATAATGAGAGGTCTGAGAAGAAAACAAAGATCCAATACTCTGTTGATGGGGGAGACACAGGGAAAGGCCATAGCTTGCACAATTTCAAGATCCACACTTACAAGAATTATTGGAACAGCTGGGGATCCTGTGGCATTGGTTCTGTGGTTTATGTATGTATATTGTCTGAGGCTACATCTACACTTGGAGCTCAGAGTGTGAGTCCCAGCTTATTCAGATAAACCCACACTAACTCTGCTTGAGCTTGCAAGCTAAAAATAGCAGTGTAGCTGAGGTAGCTTCCAAAGTCTGTACCAAGGGGTCTGGGCAGGTATGTATTTAATGCAGCTAGCCCAAGCCACCACCTGTGCTACCCCGGCTATAATGGTATTTTTAGTGTAATATCTTGAGCAGAACTAGTGTAGGTACATCTGCACGGGCTGGAAATTATATGCCCAGCTCCAGTGTAGATGTAGTCTATGTGTGTACATAGATATCAGGAAATTAACAGAAAAAAAGTTTGGTAACTAAATTTAAATTTCAACTAAGTGTGGATACTAATGTATATTAGACATAATCCTGCTTTTCCCCCCAAACCATCCCTAACTCTTAAAAGTATAGAAATTCATCTTTATGGGGAAGTGGATATATATCAAAATACTCTCATAGTGAATACGACCTCTTCATGAAATGAACACTACATATTTCAAAATAATCTTAGTTCTGCCCCAACATTCAATAGCTGCCTGCTATCACATCCATCTGTTGACTTTTCCAATTCCTGTATAAGATAGAATATATTAGCTTTGCCATAGAATTAAAAGAATTGTGTTTTTGAATGCAAGTCTCATATGAAATGGAAACCATTGTTAGTTGCAGATACTACAGAGCTAGTCAGCAATAGAAGAATGATAGGAAGAAGGATGGTTTTGTAGTCAACGCCTGGTCAACATTACAGAGTTAGGTCGATGTAAGGCAGGTTATGTCAACCTAAATATGTCAGTGTCTATACTACAGCTGTGCTCTAGCTGATATAAGGGTTTTTCTGCACTTACCGGGGGATCAACACTGCAGCAGTTGATGCACCCGGGGTTGTTTTAGCAGGTCAAGTGAAGACCTGCTAAATCAACTGAAAATTGCTCTCCCGTTGACTCCGGAACTCCACCAGAACAAGAAGAGTAAGTGGAGTCGATGAAAGAGCATCTCCCGTCAACATAGTGTAGTGTGGACCTCGCAGTAAGTAGATCTAGGCTAGTAATGTAACTTAAATTGCGTAGCTTAGACCAATTTACCCCTGTAGTGTAGACAAGGCCTCAGTGCCCTACTACAGTGACATAGTAACTCCACCTCCATGGGTGGCTTATGTAAGTATAGTTAGGGCAACACAGTGAATGAGACAATGACATTACACCGCTGAGACAATACTCCATTGACAGACCATTTCTACATGTTACAATATGTAGAGAGTCCACAATGCAATATGGTTATCAACCACGTGGCAAAAGAAGAGAGTGCAGAGTAACCTACACACTATATTGGTGGGGTTGTGCTGAAATCATAGCCAAATCCAAAACCTATAGAAGTCAATGGGAGTTATTTTATTGACTATAAAGTGCTTTGAATAAGGACCTTGGTGCAAAAATGAAAAAGTAATCATTATTGAGTCATGTTAGCTTGTGCCACATCAGAAATGGGGTAAAATGTTGTAAAATGGAAAAGTTCAAAACCCACAGGGAGCTGATGGTTCCCAAGAAACACTAATTACTTGCCAAGGCTGAGTTCGATTGGCATTAAAACCTTTACAGTTTTGCCTTGCAAATAAATAACTGGTGAAATTTTCAAAAGCTCCTGAATGATGTAGGGTCATACATCCCATTGAAAATTCCAGCCATTGTCATTACATCATTCATTGTAGTCCCCAAGTTTAGTATATACAGTATGCTCCACACTGTTGTAACAGCAGTTATGTGCAAAGGAAATTGTAAATATTTAGACTCCAGATATGAGTATTTTTAAACAAGGATTGGACTATGTGAGAGGTAGATGGTCAATATTAGATACACACAGGCTGAAGTCTTAAGATAATATTTTTTCTCAGTTTTATGAGTCACAAAGCTTCCAATGAACAATTTCTCTGGAAGAGTGTCCAGCAAAGGAGCTTCCACCAGTAGTCTTTGCTAAAGCACTGCTGACATTACTTATTCGGCAGTGTTTTGAAGATCTGAAGTTGGCTACACTTTATTTGGTGCCTCTAAAACTCCAGAACCCTGTTCACTGACCAAAGTCTGATTCATATGCCATCACACCTGTCATTTAGCTTGTTTAGGCATGTGGTTATATTACCTAAAGTTTAAATGTAGGTGCCACAACCCTGTAGTCTGTGAGGCGTAATGTATTGATAATTTCAAACCTACTAAATATATTTTAAAAAGGCTGCTCCATTCCATGTTTAAATTCAGCACTCAAGAAAGCAGTTGGTTAACCCCTACCCAGATGGCATCGCACTGCTGCATTTTATATGGGTTGATGATTTCCTTCCAGCCAAAGGACCCATATGGCTCTCTTGAGAAAAATGCATTAAAAAAATCAACATTTACAGTAAAATATCTGAAGACACAGCTGTTGGCCTTCCTTAAAATTGATTCGGTTTCTGTTTATCTTAACAAATAATCTCGTCTTTCAATCTCTTAATTAGGAAATTAATTGTATCCTGTGAGAAATCTTGTCTTTTAATGATTTTATAGTGGGGTGTGTGACTTAAAATATACAGTACAAAAGAACAGTAAACATTCAGGATAGTAAAGGTTTAGGATATTCTCTCTTTTGAGTTAACATCTTTTCTTATTTTCTGGCCATATTCCAGATTAGATATTTGCTAAGGGGGACTTGCACAAGGTCCTCAATTTACCCCTTATTTTTGCGAGGATATTTTATAGCACTCAGAAGTCTAAATTCAAGTTGACCCTGCAAGTTACATGCTGTGCAATGTACTTACAAAAATATAAGTACAAAATTGGAAGTCATTTCTGATAAGTGGGTTCAAAGAACTGAATAGCAAACATCTGGTCAGAAAATCATCCTACACACTCACTACCAGTTTATATGTTGCATTTAGTAATATCTTTGTTATAATATATTGCTAGAGGTGTAGCTAGAGGGTTAATTGGTTGGTTTGTCCATTTGTAAGTGGTTGTCCTATACAATCAAGATAGGAATTTGCTTTCTCTGACATTTGGAATCTTCTAACCTAGTATTTTCCATGATGGGTTGAGAAAGGGGAGGGCTGGAGTGCACTTTCTCAGAGTGAAATAGGTTTATCATTTGTTCTGAGGGCAACTGGCATTTGTTTATTCTGAGCATAGAACATTGTGTGAATTCTAAAGGAAAGCAATTTTGCGTATTTATTTTCTTCCTTTTTAAGAGGAGTGTACCCCAAAGCTTTTAGAAGTCTTTAAGAACATGTATTCACATGAAAGATCTTTGACTGAGCATTCTCCTGAATCACCTGTGGAGTGCAGAGTATAATAACACTTCAGCTGCTACTTACTGGGTGAGCAATTTGCTTTTCTTTTCCTTTCTATTTCTAGCTCAAGAGAAATAGAAGTTTCCTATGAGATTGGCTCTCTACCTGTTTCTTTGCATTGTGTTGAGTAAGTTATTTGTCTTTCCATTCAGTTTTGCAGTGCAATACTACTGTAACAGGGAATGCTTTTAATTTTGCTCCAAATGCAACTGAAATTCAGCTGGGGTTGGAACACAGCAATCATTTTGCAACAAGAATATTGTACAATTTTTTAGGCGGGGGAGGGAGCAATAATTTCTGATCCAGTAGGATTGAGCCAGACATGGTGCTGTGAGCAAAGAACTCAAGTATTCTGATACTTATTTACTGAGTGGCAAAGGAAAAGTCACCTGGGCTTAAAATTAAGTGCTTAAACTTTGTCACCTAAATCCATATATAGGAACCTAAGGCTATGTCTACATTGTGATTAAAAACACACGGCTGGCCCTTGCCACCTCACATAGACTCACGGGGCTTGGGTTAAGGGGCTGTTTAATTGCAGTGTAGATGTTGGGTTCAGTCTGGGGGCCAGGCACTAGGACCCTGCAGTGTGGGAGGGTTCGGAGCTTGAGCTGCAGCCTGAGTCTGAATATCTACACCACAGTTAAACAGCCCCTTAGCCCATGGGCGATGGGTATAATAGCTAAGCCTGACCTGGTGCGGCTGCAAGACGCCGGTTGTGGGTTTGGCGAGGGAAGTTTTTGCTTATTATTATGCCCCATGCAGGTTCTGGGGCCGCCAAGGCAGCAGTATCTGCTATTCAGGTAGCACGGAGATTACTGCTGAACCCAGGAAACTGAGTAACACATACTGCCTCCTTATCTGCCTCAGAACCTGCATGCCGCACATCAAAACCTCAGGTTCTTCTTCCAGAAGAGAAGAAACAAGAGATTTTCCCATGGGGCAGCTTGGGATCTGGGAAAGTGCAATGTGGCTGGGGGGCTTCAGCTGGCCCAGGCTCCTATGGCTGCGGGGAGGGTGATCAGGGCTCCAGCTGGCCTGGGGCTCCTCTGGCTACAGGGTTGCAGGGCTCAGAGCTCAAGCTATCCCAGGGCTTCTCTGACAGAGGGAAGGAGGGGACTCTGGGTTCCTTCAGGCAGGGGGAGCTCCTGGTTCCTGCTGGGAGGACGGCAGGGGAGCTTGGGGCTTTGGCCCTGGGGGGGGAGGGTTATGAGCAGAAGGGGCATAACTGGGGGCTGACCTTCTCGAAAGGGGGGCTCCAGCCTTAGCCCAAGCCCCATGAGCTAGAGTCAGCTGACCTGGGCCAGCCGCAAGTTTTTAATTGCTGTGTAGACATACTCTTCAAGCACTGGGGTTGGAATTTGTGTGCTGGTGTCTGTGTACAGCTGTCACAGTCACTCCTATGGTTATTACTATACATAGAATGTGCAGCAGTTAGAATTATTACAGATATTACCGTCTGCTGTCCTTGAGTTCCATTGCTTGTGCTGCACAATGACTAGTATATTATTGAGTTAATACCTTTAGTCCAGAAAGACTTTCATTTTCTTCCACTGTAAAAAAGGGGGAAATAAATACAGCAATGATAAACAGCAGAGATGCATTGTAACTAAGCTAAGGGATTTGTTTCACAGGATTTTCTTTAGAAAGCAAAGGCAGGTGGTGTTACTAGAGCTGAGTGAATAGTGAAAAAAAATCCAGTAATTTGTTTGAATGCAAAGGTCTCGTTTGCCTTGACAATGCTCAGGATGCTTTTGTGATGGCGTGTGTAAGATAAACTCTACCTCCTTGAACCACAGATGATGATTGTTACACTTCAGTTAATATTTTCATGAATAACCAATTGAAGGAACATGATTCAAAGATCATAGTAATTAGACTATTATATATGATATCTTTCTTGTTATTTCATACATTTGTATCTTCTCTGATATGGCGTAACACTTCAGAATGCATGTAGATTAGTAATACATCTGTATTAGCCAATTTGCTATATCTTTTTCATACAAGGCAATGGGGAGACTGGCTCCCTTTCTCTGTTATGCTATTTTACCATATAAAGCCTTACTGTGGAACAGTATAGTAACTTTGAAGGGGTCAACAAACATGTGGGTAAGGGTACACCAGTGGGTATAGTGTATCTGAACTTTCAGAAAGCCTTGGACAAGCTCCCTCACCAAAGGCTCTTAAGCAAAGTAAGCTGTCATGGGATAAGAGGGAAAGTCCTCTCATGGATCAGTAACTGATTAAAAGACAGAAAACAAAGGGTAGGAATAAATAGTTTTCAGAATGTAGGGAGGTAAATAGTGGTGTATCCCAGGGATCTGTGCTGTGACCTGTGCTGTTCGACATATTCATAAATGATCTGTAAAAAGGAGTAAACAGTGAAGTGTCAAAGCTTGCAGACAATATAAAATGACTCAAGATAGTTAAGTTCTGCAAAGAGCTACAAACAGATCTCATAAAACTGGGTGACTGGGCAACAAGATGGCAGATTTAATTCAGTGTTGATAAATGCAAAGTAATGTACATTGGAAAACATAATCCCAATTATATCTTTGAAATGATGAGGTCCACATTAGCTGTTACCACTCAAGAGAGAGATCTTGGAATCATTGTGGATAGTTCTCTGAAAATATCCACTCAATGTGCAGAAGCAGTCAAAAAAGCTAATAGCATGTTACGCACCATTAGGAAAGGATTAGATAATAGCACAGAAACTATCATAATGTTACTATAGAAATTAATGGTATGCCCACACCTTGAATACTGCACACAGTTCTGGTTGCCCCATCTCAAAAAAAATATATTAGAATTGGAAAAGGTTCAGATAACAACAGAAATGATTAGAGGTATGGAACAGCTTCCATATGAGGAAAGATTAAAAGGACAAAGACTTCTCATCTTGGAAAAGAGACTGTTAAGGGGGGGATACGATAGATGTCTATAAAATCATGACTTGTGTGGAGAAAGTGAATAAGGAAGTTTTATTTACTCCTTCACATACCATAAGAATCAGGAGTTACCTCATGAAATTAATAGGCAGCAGGTTAAAACAAACAAAAGGAAATATTTCTTCACACAAAGCACAGTCAAGCCAGGGCCAAAACTATAATGGGATCCAAGAAAGAACTAGATAAGTTCATGGAAGATGGGTCCATCAATGGCTATTAGCCAAGATGGTCAGGGATGCAACTGCATGCTCTGGGTGTCCCTAGCCTCTGAGTGCCAGAAGCTGTGAGTATACAACAGGGATCAATTGATGATTGCCTGTTCTGTTCCTTCCCTCTGAAGTACCTGGCATTTGTCACTGTCAGAAGACAGGCTGTTGGGCTAGACGGATCACTGGTCTGACTCAATATGGACATTCTTATGATCTTAACTTACAGCACTACAGCCTAGATCTACAGAAGATATTAAGACTCCTAACTTCCACTGATTTCAGAGCGGATCTGGGCCTATATCCTCTGACTGGGTCATATCGACTAATCTAAGCAAACTTTTTGCAGACAATCACTCATTTAAACTATGGTATTTGTATAATGGGAGAAGTGTAGTGATTTGATAGCTGTGTTTAGAGCTCTCCTTTTTTGATAGCATTAAAGATAGAGGAGATATTTCTGATAGGCTTTGATCTGTACTGGTAGATAATTAGCACTGGTAGCTGCAAGTTTAGAAAGTTTTATCTTAAATCTGACCTTTTGCATTATATTTTCCTTGGAAAAAAATCATCCTCCCACCTTCCTTCTGGCCAATTCAAGCCTTCCTTAACATCAGTCCTTTAAAATGACCTTTACCAGAGATATTTAATCAAGACCTCTCACATACCAAAATCTGTTTACAACAGCATAGTTCTCTCTCACTGAATTCTGATAGCAGATAAAACCAAAGTTATTCTTAAGAGACACAGGGCTTTTTGATGGCTCCATGATTCATTTTAGAGCAGCCTCTGCACTACTTTACCAATTAATGTATATTGCATGAATGTGTTGAGTTCTTTTATATTACTTTATGTATCCTAATCATGCTTTCTGTAAGCTCCCATATGTATGTAAATAACATTTGAGTCACCAAAGTGGTGTATGTTCCATTTAAGTAAATGCAGTATCAGTGTAAGTGCCTGTCAGAGTGATGTTACAAAGGAAAAAGAACACAATTGTCTTTGCTTAACTTTATTGTTAGCATAGGGCTGCTGCCTCCATTTCCCCTCCTTTATCATAGAGTATCAGGGTTGGAAGGGACCTCAGGAGGTCATCTAGTCCAACCCCCTGCTCAAAGGACAATCAATCCCCAGAGAGATTTTTACCCTAGGTCCCTAAATCGCCCCCTCAAGGATTGAACTCATAACCCCTAGGTTTAGCAAGCCAATGCTCAAACTACTGAGCTATTCCTTGAAGTTTTAAAAAAATTCCTTCTTCTTTATGACTCACTTAAGTCTTCAAACACCAATTCCAAAACATCCTCAGATCTTTGTCCCTTGTAGCCAGGTTTCCCCAAGCCCTTCCCTGAAGTTCCAGAGCTGTCCCTTGGTGCAGGAATTTTAGGCTGTCCCCTCGGATTCATATTACTTCCAGGATGTCCCCAGCCCACCCACATCTTCTTCCCCTCCACCCCTGCAGTCAGGAGTTTTAATCTTGGCTCCTCCCCACATTTGCCCTGTTCTGTCCTTGGTCACAGTGGGTTAGTCCTTGAGCCCCTTGAACTCTTTCCCTGACCTCTGGCATTGAGGACCTAACAGCCCAATCTGCTCTTCATTCTTCCCCAGGAAGAGGCTCTCAAGTTACCAGGCACCTCTTCCCAACTGAAAACAGGGCCAGCATTTAATATCTTGCCTTAATCTCATCTGAGTCTGATTAACAGTAATTCCCCCCTCCTTCCATAAATTTGGGATTATGTCAGTAGAACTGGACAATGTTGAGAAAAAAAATGCATCTCTAAAGTTAAATTAAAAATTGTGATCAGAAACTAAGTCACATGTATTTGGGGTTAAGGAGGACCAATTGGGAGCACCACCATTAAAGTCACTGATCATAATTGTGATCACAGTCCAGTTCTGGATCTGTTTAAAAACAGACAGATCTGCAACATCTATTGTTTGGACACAGCATGGTATATTATTCCTGGGACAGCATGTTCACTCTTCCCTGATATTGCACATTAATGAGGGCAGAAGAAAAGTATTAATGGCTCTTTAATTAGAATTAAACAATGTTGTCTCAATAGCTAGTCCCATTTCTTACTAAAGATGCATATTTGCTTTGGAGATCAAACTTTTTCAACATTCAGGTTTGGATTAATTTGAGCAGTCTGCAATAGCCTAAATAGTAGACAAGATGAAGAATATATTGCTGGAGCCAATAGTTTATCAGATTCAGATGTGGATTTATTTAAAAATTCTATAATAATGGAACTCCAGAATATATATATATATATATATATATATATATATATATATATATATATATATATATATGTGTGTGTGTGTGTGTCCCTTCCAAAGCAAAAAACACAGATTTTAGGCATTTTAACTTTTTTTTAAAAAAAAGTAAAAAAGCAATGATACTTTGATGCATTTTATGATAGTGACATAACTTATACAACTCTGCCATTTTTACATGTCAGTTAATATAAAAAGGAGTAGTAGTATGCTTCAATTATTTCTTTTCTACTCCCCACTTTGTAATTTGAACTGTTTCCTTGGTGATCTTTCAGTTCTCTTTTCCATTGTCACACAAACCAAGCAGCTGAGCTGGCTGGTAAAGTGATGAATGGGAGACTGTATTCTGCAAAGCAGTGACTCCGCAAGGGATTTAGGGATCATAGCGAACAAGCAACTGAACATGAGCTCCCTATGTGATGCTGTGACCAAAAGGGGTAATACACTCCTTGGATGTATCAACAGAGAAATAGTGAGCAGGGAGGTGATTTTACCTCTGTAAACAGCATTGGTGAGACCAACACTGGTATGTTACATCCAGTTCTTGTGTCCATATTTTAAAAAAATATGTTGGGGATTGGGGGGTCTAAATCCAAAAAAGGCAAAGAAAAAAAAGCCATAAAATAATTTGAGGGTTGGAGAAAATGCCTTACACCAAGAGTATATCAACAGAGCTGCTGGATTGGGTCTTGCAGCCCAGGTCAACAGACTTGTGCTAACTCACCCCTAAGCTTCACAACCTGAGCTCCCATCCAAGCCAGAACATCCACTTTGCTATTTTTAGCATGGTAATGTGAACCTTACTAACACAAATCTATAGCCTTGGGCAGTGAGATTCACTCCCAGCAGCTGTGTGGACACATATTAAGAGACTTCAGGAGATCAATCTATTATTTTATCAAAGAAGAAGATTAAGAAGTGATTTGATTATAGTACACATGTAACTTCATGAGGAGAAAACAGTGGGAACTAAATGGTTCTTTAATCTAGCAAAGAAAGGCAAAATAAGAAAAAGTGGCTGGAAACTGAAGCCAGAAAAATTCAGATTAGAAATAAGGCATATACTTTTAACAATGAAGGTGATGAACCTATGGAACTGCCAAGGGAAGTGGTGGATTCTCCAACTCAAAGCAAGACTGGATGTCTTTCTGGAAGATGTGTAGGAAGGCATGCCTGCCCCATAGCACCTCATTCTGGCCAAGTGTGTCTCTGCTGAGGCCTGCCTCAGTTTCCCCTTCAATTGTGCAGCAATGGGTTCATTTTAACGGCCCAGGGCAAAACGAGACCAAACACATGAATGAATATAACTGCGTCTCTCTTTAGTGAAGCCCCAAGAAATAAGTCCTTTTCTAAGACCCCCCATTCACAACCTCAAAACAAAAGTCTCTGTGTCTGATCAGGCCACTCTTCAGGGACCTGGATAGAGATCACTTCTCTTTCCCAGTTGTGCCGCTCCCAGGCCTGGTCTACACTAGGAATTTACTTTGGTATAGCATGTCTCTAAGGAGTGTGAAAAATCCACACCCCTGAGAGATGCAACAATACAGACCTTACCCTTGGGGAAGACCAGAACTACGCTGATGAGAAAATTTTCCCATTGACCTAGCTTTTGCCTCTTGGGAAGGTGGAATACCTATGGCAATAGGAGAAGCCCTCCCATCAGTGCAGGTAGTGTCTTCACTGAAGTGCTGCAGCTGTATCACTGCCGTGTTTTAAGTGTAGACAAGCCCCCTCCCCCCCACTCAGCTTCCTCTTTCTGTTTTAAATAGGGTAGCCCTCAGGTGGAGCAGGTCTAGGGAGAGAGGTCTCCTTAATTATATGTAGGTGGTTCTGACTGAGGTTTCTAGCTGACCCTTCAAAGGTAGAACACATAAGCTATTGGCTAAAATTTAATAGCCTGTGCTATACAGATTAGATTAGATGATCTAATGACCCCTTCTGGGTTTAAACTCTATGAATCTATGAAATGCTTTAAACAATTATCAATTCAAAAAGATTGTGCAAAGGGTGTGTCATAAACAGATAGCTAAGGGTTAATGTCTCTTTCACTTATAAAGGGTTAACAAACAGTGACCTGCAACATCTGACCAGAGGACCAATCAGGAGACAAGATACTTTCAAATCTGGGTGGAGGGAGTTTTGGGTGTGAGTTCTTTGTTCTTGGCCTGTTCTCTCTCTGGGCTCTGAGAGTGACCACACGAATCTCCAGGTTCTCTAATCTTCTGTTTTCAATTTGTAAGTACAACGGTAGAAAGACAATATAGGCAATATAGGTATTTTCAAATGTGCTGGAAATAGTTTAAATTGTATTTTTTCTGGATAAGGCTGTTTATCCATTTTCTATAAGCTAAAAGACCCTGTACTGTTTACCATCTAAACTGCAGAGATAAACCTTTTACTTTTTTTTCTTTCTTTTGTTATTAAAAGCTTTGCTTTAAGTCCTGTTTGATTTTTTTCTCCTAGTTAAGGCTCAAAGGACTTGAGTCTGTGTACACCAGGGAATTGGTGGGGAGAAGGGAAAGAGAGCGGGGAGGGAAGGATACGTTTCCTCTTTGTGTCACATTCAAGGAGCTTGAATCTGTATTGCCCTGAGGGAGGGAAAGGTAAATTTCCTCTTTGTGTTAGATTCACGGAGTTGAATCACATGATCTCCTAGTGTACCCAGAGCAGGAAAGATCTGGGAGGAGGTAAAGAGGGGGGGAGGGAATGGTTTATTTCCCTTTGTTGTGAGACTCAAGGAATCTGGGTCTTGGGGGTCCCCAGGGAAAGGTTTGGGGACACCAGAGTCTATCAGGCGCTCTACTTAAGTCCTGATTGGTGGCAGCCTATCAGATCTAAGCTGGTAATTAAGCTTAGGGGAATTCATGCTAGTACCCATATTTTGGACGCTAAGGTCCAGATTTGGGAATTATACTATGACAGGGTGGGAGAGAGAAATTCTAATCTCAACCCAGTTTCAGATACGATTTGCTGCTCATACATGCTTGCTTATTATATCATTTCTCACTCAAGTTATTCAACAGCAAGATAGAACTATTTGGACTGCACCTGCAAATATTAAAGTCAAGTTGCAAGTGGCAGTACCTTCAGCAGCAAGGAAACTGAGCTTTGACTATGATATTAAGGCGATACTGGCCTAACATAATTACTTGCAACTACTAAATGCCTGCTCTGTGCTACTGGATGAGACAGCTGTATTCTCATGCAGTGAATTTTTTTAAACATAGTTTGAGAGCTCAATATTAAACTGTGCAAAGGAGTTCAAAAGAGCCATCCTTAAATCAACTTGACAGTACCTGTGAGAAGAATTTGTTGGAGATTATACACAGAATATTTGTGCTAGGAAAACGATAAGGGGGAAAATGCAATAAAGCAATTGTCAACAACATTTACATTCTGTAAGGAAACAATGCAGTTTCTTGAATACTCTGTCATAGTTTCAGGATAAAACTGAACCTGTGTTTCCCCCTCTGTGATCCTTCGAGGGCAAGCTCTTAAGGGTTTCTGTCTCCCAGCTGTAACCTGTCCTGGGCAGATACCCATATTTTATTCTCTTCTGACTGGGGATTCTAAAGATGCACAGCTCCCTGTTCTACACAGTCATATCTGGTCTCAACTCCACCCACTCCCTTTCTTAGGTCAGTGGAAATGCTCCTGGTGATGATGCTCACCACCAACCCAAGGAGGGTAGTGTGGACATGCACCACTGCAGTATTTACTCAGGTGGCTGTAAATCAACTTAGTATAGGTCAACTTACATTCCTAGTGCAGACATACCCTGAGATATGCTGAGCATGCGCAATACCTCCTGCTGCTCAGCACTTTTGACAATCATGCAGCCCATGTATTAAGGTGATTAACTTTAGGCAACAAGTTTGAAAATTTTGACCTAAATTCCCAACTGATATTTTTCTAAATGCTAAGCAGGCTTTAGTATTCATTTACTTAAGCAGTATGTCAGTTTTAAGCCAATGTTGTTGTAGCCGTGTTGGTTCCAGGATATTAGAGAGACAAAGTAGGTGAAGTAATATCTTTTATTGGTCCAACTTCTGTTAGTGAAAGAAACAGGCTTTTGAGCTACTTAGAACTCTTCTTTAGATCTGGGGTTGACCTGAAGAGCTCTGTGTAGCTCAAAAGCTTCTTCTTTTCACCAACAGAAGTTAATCCAACAAAAGATATTACCGACCCACCTAGTTTCTCTATTTTCAGTCAAGGCTTCGTGAAAGGTTTTTCAAAATCTACCCATCTCTAAAGAAAATATTATTAAAATGAAAAGCTCTTTACTTCAAAAATTGTTTATACTTGTGCCCTTTTATCCTTTTGCTTCCACATTGTCTATTGTTGCTGTCTGAAAGCTGAGAACACTTGGATTTTTCTTGCAATGGTTCAACATCTTAGAGAAAAGGAAGTATCAGATACAACCTCCAAAGAGAGAACGGAGTTACATTTTGGCCAGGTGGATTTCTTTATGAGCTAATTGTAAGGGAAATAAAGTAGAGAGTTTGTGTGGATTCAGATTAGAATTCTGGATCTTTACCACTTGAACTTCAGAAGTTTATATTTTAATTCAAATCTGAGTTTATAACTCAGTTCCCCTCTGTAATGGCCTGGACCTCAAAACTGAATCCATTTGAAGAGAGTTCAAATTTAGATTGATTCTAGAATCAAATTTCTCATTGTGGGCCTACATCTAGTATATAAAGACAATAGAGATGCAGGAAAAGGCAAATCCTGAATATCCTCCCTCTCATTAACAGGGACACAGCAGCAATGGGAACCAGCTCCAGCCATCTCACATGCCCCCAGAAGCAGCAGGGCAGTGACCATTCTTCACTTTTGAAACATTTGCAAACAGAAATGAGAGATTTTCTAAACTGTGAAAGTGAGGCTGTGCATACACGTCAGTCTTAATTTTAATCCTGGCACCATCCTGTAGGGCTTCACCCAGACCCTCCTGGCCAATGAGCACCATGTGGCAGAGTCTATCAGGGACATCCCTTGTTGGCACCCTAGTCCTGTGGAGATAATGAGTTTTATTCCGACTACCTCCCAAGACTTTCTGTCCACCCACAGAACTCAGAAAAAAATTACACTCCCTACGGGGCAATCCCTTTTCAAACATCCTGAATCCCCACACTTGAAACACATGATTTGACAGTGTGTGGAGACAGTCTCTTTCCTGTCCTCCATCTTCTCTTCTGGTGTCTTTATCATCATTGGCTCCCTGCCTTTCCTCCCTGGGTTGTGTTCTCTATGTGCATGGGTTGATTTATTCAGGATGCACACCTCCACAAACTCCTCAGTGAATTTTATAGCAATGTAGCTTGTTGGTGTTGCACCCAAACCCTAGTGACATCAGGGAGATTCTGTAATAGTTTCTTCAAAATAATAGAATCCGTGACCTCCCCAATTCCTCTGTCATCTGGCCTCAGCCACCTACTGGCCCAGGGGTACTTTTTGGGCAAAGGCCCTAGCTCATATCCCACCGACCACCTGACTGACCAAAACTTCTGTACCATTTGGCAGGTAGCCCCATTTGATCTAGAATGGAAGCTTTATATATCCTAGTCAGCAGTTTGTGAACCACTCCCAGTGCCATATACATACTTTGTGCCTCTCCCCAGAGTTAGGAAGCCACCTGGAGGATCTATACCCTCTTCTTCCATCCTACTCTTGATGACATCCTTTCAAATGTTAACAAAAAGTTGTCTGGATCATCCATAAGGTCCATTTCTCACAGCTTTATGTCCACTGACAGATTATCTCTCCCTATCTGGGACTCACCATATTCTCCAAGCTGTTGTTGCACCTGCGCCTGGCCCGTCCTGAATTGCGGTAGGTCCTGCCTGCCAGGATAACAGGGACTATTTCTCTTGTCACTGGGCCTGAATGAAACACTTGGAGGGATTTCTGCAACTCTTCCTTCTGTTCCACTACTCAATGCATGAGTTCTTCCATGCCGCCTGCTTTGGCACACTTTCTTGTTGGCTCCCTTCTCCAGCCTTTCTCCTACACCAGAGAGTAGAAGATCCAGCCCTTTGCTTGAGTTCCAAAACAAAACTTGTGCCCTTCTCGGGGCTTTGGCCACTTCACCAGTGGCCGGATCCATGCCCACCCACTAATCCAGGTCCTAACCCAGGGACCTTACAAATAGCATCAATGTGCTGATTCCTTTAACAGTTGCTGCTGCTGCTTGTTACTGTAAGATTACGGTCCTTGGGATCTCTCTCTGTTCTCTGTTTGCCTGGAGCACTTTTCTGACACCAGCCAGGAACTGACCTGCTCAGGCCATACAGATCCTTTTAACTGAGCCTGCTGCACTCCGATTGGCTGCTTCCCTGCAGCCTTTCTAGGCAGACCTGGAGGATACACCTTCACTGCTCCTTTTCTGGGGCAGGGTGTGGTAGGACCCTATCACACAATCCTATTGTTACACAGATACCTGCTTTCATTATTTCCGCAGTTAGGAACATTATTTCACTTATGTCATTTTTACTTTCCAAAATCCCCATTCTGACTGTCATAATGCCTGATGAGGAATCAGATACAGTTACAGCTGCAGCCAGTCACACATCTCTAATCCCGGCTAGTGCCAACATCACCCCCATTAGTTCAGCCTTCAGAATGGTCACATAATTTGATAGTGTCTTAGATTTCTGGATTCCAAGTCTAGGAACACAAAGGCTGTTCCTACTCTACCCATGCCACCATCTTTTGATCCATCTATATAGACTTGACAAAGTTGTCCCCATTTGGTCATAATGTGTTTTTCCTTCCCTTGCCTTGGTTTTTTTCATATAATTCCAAATCCACAAATTGGGGAATAACTGTCCAGCTGTAATTTGATTTCCCATGACAATTTTTTTTTATTTCTCTCACTTTTTATTTTTTTTTACATATCTCCTTTACCCATTTTTTGACCCTGATTGTATGAGGAAGTCTGTGGCAATCCATAAGATTTTGTCTACTAAGGTCCCAGCAATCCTCATACATCTGTTGTGTACTTCTATTTTCATGATTCTCTTTTACCTTTGCCCAAAAGATTAGATCTAATAGGTTCAGCCTTAGATTTACAGATGCTTCTCCAGTGGCTAGTTACAACACACCCACACACACAGCTGTTGTTATCATTGTGCCATATGCCAGTCATAAAGCTTGGGTGTGGTGTAGTTCCAAGTTTCTAACAGTTGTTTTTGAGGCTGAACCAAAAGCTTGGCATCCGTAGTTTAAAATTAGTTTTATCCGTGCTCTATATGTCATCATCAATACCTTCATATCTGCAGCCCACTTGTTTCCAGCTACATTTTAAGTTAAGTTCATCCTATTTTTACACTTTTGTATGATACTATCTATGTGACTTTCTCAAGTTAATTTATTACCAAACACTGCTCCTAGGAACAGAAACCTTTGAACTATCTGGATTTTTTCACCATAAAGAAATGAGTCTCAGTCTTCCCTAATTTTCTTTAGTGTTTGCAAGTCAGAATTTATATCCCAAATTATTTCCCCCTCTTGGAAATTCTCTGGAGTGCCTCATTTGTCTTTTGTCTGTGAAAAGGGAAATACCTATTCCTGCCTGCACGCTTTCTGACAGGTCATTTATCATAATGGAATGAAAGTAGGGCTGATGATACTCTTTTGCGGAATTCCATTTGTAAGCATGTAGATTTTTGATAAAGCTCTTCCCACTTTGCCTTGTATAAGCCTGTTACTTAAAAATCCCTTATCCAACATAAAAAATCTCTCTTTTATTCCAATTTTGGCTATTTTATATATGAGGCCTTCCTTCCATAGCATGCCATATGCTTTTTCAATGTCCATGAAGACCTACCATAAAGTTAATAGTCCTTATGCTTGTTTTGTACCTTCATTTCTAGTCCCATTATATGGTCAACTGTGCATCTTCCTCTTCTGAAGCGACTTTGTGCTCTGGTTATAATATCATTTTCCTCCAAGTATTCCAGTAGTTTTACATTTATCATTTTTTCCATGAATTTCCCCACACATTATCTGAGGGCAACAGACAATAAGCATCAGGTTTTGTATATACCTTGCTTGGTTTCCTAATTACTATCACTGATACTTGTTTCCATTCTATTGGCAGCTGTCCTTTTTCCCATACATCATTACATAACCACAATAGAATCTTTAGACTCCCCTCAGACAACTGTTGAAGCATTTCATTACTTAAAGTATCTATTCCTGGAGCTGTATTTTCCCATTTTCTAATGGTTGCAATAAGCTACAGCATACTGAAACGTAACACATCATTGGTATATTCTCTCCCAGCATTTAATAGTTCAGAGTTCTCCTCAGGGCTGGCTCTAGGTTTTTTGATGCCCGAAGCAAAAAATTTGCCGCCCCAGGCTTCGAGAGCGCAACTGCCCAAGCAATAAATAAATACAAGCTCTGAGAGTGCAACTGCCCAAGCAAAAAAAAGAAGGAAAAAAAAAAAAAAGAATGGCTGAAATGCCTCCCCTGGAATTGTGCCCCAAGCACATGCTTGCTTTGCTGGTGCCTAGAGCCATTCTCCTCAATGAACCTCTTTCCTGCCCCCATGAACCATACTGTTTTGATTTACACTGACATTTTGGAACACCTTTGCTAAAATGTCTGTCTTTTGTAAGATGGAGACCTCAATTTCATTGTGTATAATAAGACCAGTATACATTTACTTTGAATTCCATTAGTTCTTTGAATTTTCTTATATATTTCCAAAAGCTTTGAATCTTTGTTCAATTTGCCAGCTCTCTTTTTTCTGTCTTTTTGATAATCCTTTTTGCACCACCTTACATCTTTTATAATTAAATCTTTACTATTCATTGTGTGTTTTGCTTTCTTGTATGACTTACTTCTTTTCTTGATTGCTAATTTGCAATCCTTATTCCATCAGAGAACCTGATTTCTAGGTTGAAGGAATTTGATTTTTTGTAGAGGGACAGATCAGCTGCTGCTGTAATTTCTTTTAGTAAGCTGTTATAGAATGCTCCTAGGTTCTCACTTGGACAGTTACTACATAAATATTCATCACATTTAATCTTGAAAAGATCCCAATCAGCTTTCCAAAAATTCCAGTTAGGAAAAAAAATTGTGTTTTTGACATTTGCTTGTGGCAGGATTCCCTCCCCACTTTGAACTCAGGGGTACAGATGTGGGGACCTGCATGATAGACCCCCTAAGCTTATATTCCACCAGCTTAGGTTAAAAACTTCCCCAAGGCACAAATTCCTTGCCATGGGATGGTATTGCTGCCACCACCAAGTGAGTTAGACAAATATTCAGGAAAAGGATCACTTGGCTTTCCTGTTTCCCCAAAATATCCCCCCAAACCTCTTCACTCCCTTTCCTGGGGAGGCTTGAGAATAATATACCAATCAAATAGGTACCCAAGGTGAGCACAGACCAGACGCTTGGGTTTTTAGGGCAAAGGAGGGATTTTATGCTACCCTTTGCTGTATGTTTATGACAGCTTGGCTTTGATACTCAATAAGTGCATGGCAGTGATCACTTCCCGTTACTTCTTTATAATTTTACCAGCTGCATTTACTAGTTATAGGATTTGGGAATTGCCACAAATTAGAAACTGAAAAGAATCCATTCACTGAAATAAATCTAGTAGGCACTCCTGTATTCAATGTTACAAGGTTATGCATAGCAATAAATTGTTCTAAGATTTACTATTTAGGTCAATTTTCTTACTTCTCCATAGCTCATTATGACTATTAAAGTCTCTGCAAATTATTAATGGATTTTTGACATTAACTAGTTTTTCTAATTCTAATATAATTATTTTTACTTGAATTATAAACATTATAAATCCATATATGTATTTTTTCCTGCATGGGAATCTCAGTCATGTTATAATAGTAATTGGAGATATACCTATCACCTAGAACTGGAAGGGACCTTGAAAGGTCATTGAGTCCAGCCTCCTGCCTTCACTATCAGAACCAAGCACTGATTTTTGCCCCAGATGCCTAAGTGGCCCCCACTTAGATCCTCAAGTGAGGATTGAACTCAACCCACTGAGCTATCTCTCCCCTCTAAATGTTCAAAATTTAGTTTGTGCACATCCATTATAACCTCTCAATCCCTCTGGAGTTTATCATATCCTGGTAGACTGAACACAAGTTTACTTATTAGCCATGTTTCTTGCACACATTTTACATCTGACCTTTTTTTTTTCCATTTCAAAGATGTCTTTCTCAAATGCCTGTCCTTGCATTATTAACTATGTGCATTCCACCTAACGGTCATTAAAACCATGATATTTAAGCTGTATTATTGCTTTAATTTAAAATCATGTGAATGCAGTCTTTAGATATTTTTCATTGCTTTTGCTATGATTTTAATCCTTTCATTTTTTTCCCCATCTGCAAGGTGTACTTAATTACTTTTACATTGAACATTATCAATTTTCCTTCACCTACATGCAATATATCTTCTCCCATTCCTCTCATATTCTCCTTCCTGACCAGTCATGTATTTTGCTTCCCCTGTACATTTTCTCTTACTTGAGTATTTCTCTTTTTCTATTTTCTGCAGTGGTTACCTTTCGGTAGCCTCCACATATGATACTTTTTGAATTCTTTTAATTTTTGTATTTCTTTAGCTCATCCTTCACATGTTGCATTGTCTTTTCCCCGGTTATTCCTACATTTAGGTTCTGTTCCTTCTACACAGTTCTCATAAGTGATTTCCTCCACCTCACTGGTCCCTTACAAATGGCACTTTCATGTCCAAACCTTTCACAGTTATAGCACTTCACCCAGGGAGGAGAGAGGGGAATATATGGTTTAATGTGGAAAGACTGACGCCCTATTTGGATCCTGTGTGAAAGTCTGCCACTTTTAAGTGTTATGCATACAGTCATAGATGGCTGGTTTTCTCCTTCTCGCCTACTAAATAGCCATTTAGCAAACAATACTTCATTTTCACCTATACTGAAGTCATCCTCAGACAATCCTAGCAGCACTCCATACAGAACCCTTCTTGCTTCCATCAGGAATTCAAGCAGTTCACAAGTAATTTTCATTTTCCTTAATGTTACGCTTTTAAGAAGTATTTCAGCTTGCTCCTTATATGTGCATTCTATCACTAGATCTCCACTCTGCATTATTTTAGCTTTTTGTATGTCTCCAACACCTCATTTTATCCATTCCACCATTTGTAGGGGATTAACTTCTCCTATTTTCACATCTTCTATCACTGATTTGACAGTTATGAAGGCTGGCTTTTATCCTGTTTGTTTTTTGTTTCCATGCATTCCTTCTAAAATCCTCATCTATCTCGTCTTGAAGGAAATGGAGTCCTGATGCTGACACCCCCTTTTTGTTGAGTTCATCACTACCTATTATTATCATTATTATTTCCATTGCTGTTATGCCACCAACACACTGTCACTAATCCTGGAATGGATCAGTCCAGATACCCCTGTTTCTGGGGTTCAACCAGATTACAGTTCCCAAAGGCATCCATCACATCTACCTTTCCCAGGGCATTTGGTGACCTAGACAACTGTTCTCCATTCAGATCACCCCCTTGCACTACTTCATTTATCACAGTCCAAGTAGGGAGGAACTTTTTAAAGAAACAAAAGAGCATAAAACCATATTCCAGACATCTAACTCCTATACCCTGAACAAGACAATTACCTGGGAACAAGCTAGAAGCAAACAGCACAAATCAACATGAACTTAAATTGATCTGATCAACTCGAGATCTCCTGCCTGCAAACAATAAATAATACACAACCTAGAGGACACTAAGATCTGGGCTAGCTCACATTCTCCCCAGGATATTTGATACGTCGCAGACCCAGACAGTACAAGAAGGCAGGCACATTGCATTCATCTTCTCTGCAAATATCAGACTCAAGGGAGATGCTTCAGGTAAGATAAGTTCATTTGAATTTGAAAATCTAACAATAGAAACCTGAGGCAAAGGTAATATGGATCTCATTTACAGACCACCAGAGCCTAAAGAATTCATAAAAGAGCTCGCTGACACTTTTCCGTTGTTGTTTTGCCACCATATAGCCCAGACTGGTCCCGAGAGATTTCAACACGTACATCAACAAGGACGCAGTTATAAAAGCCCCAAACCTCATCTCCTCACTTGCCTCACTTCTGAAAGGATTAATTTTCTCTCTGGTCATGTTCAACATCTACATGCAGCTACTAATTGAACTGGTAAGATGACATGGGCTGAAGTGCCAGCAATATCCAGCTGACACACACCTCTACCTATCCGTCACTACATATGACCACACAGGGCAAGATTAAGACCGTTAGAGGCCCTAGGCACTGAAAAAATTATGGTGCCCCCCTATGTAATTCAAAATAAAAACAATACTATACCATAAAGCAAAATTTTATTTTTTGAAATGACACAAAACTTACATGTATGCTGAAGTTAAAATAGCTTCTTTCTAGATTTTCTGATTACAAAATTCTGAATAAGTTCATTGAAGCTGACTCGACGAAGCATGTCCACTTCCATACACAATAAGGAAAGTGAATCAAGTCTGTCCTGACACATTTTTGTTTTCTGAGGGTTTTTTATTCTTTTCAGCTGAGATAAAGAGCATTCTGCAGAGCAGTTAACAATCATCAGTGTTAGAAAAATACATAGTGCGATATCTAGGTTTGGAAATACACATTGTATTCCATCTTTCAATATTGTGTCATGAAGATCAATGTGATGAATTTCATTTTTCCTGTTTCATTAAACTTTGCGCGCATGTAAGAGTGAACTGCTGTACTTCTCCACAGAGATTCATGTTCAAATCAACAGGATGTGAGTCAACTAGCTTTTGGAAACCTTGTGAATATTGTTCATCAGATAAGTCCTTATCATTTAGAAAAGAAAATCTTCTTGATATTTCTTTGTACACTTCACCTCTGCTCTTCATATGAACTTCAAGTGTGTAAATTATAGCGTAGTAAGTAGATACGCGACATTTGTCTGTAGAATTCAGTGCTGTTTCTGTTGCACTGGTATCATTTGCTTGTTTTTTCCTGCGGGACTGGGCTTCTTTGTAGTTAGTATCAGGCAAGATATCTTTTGATATGTCTTCAAATCTTTCAAAATCATTCCTCAAAGTGTGTAAGTGGTCTACTAATGATTGACAGAGGTCTGCACATGTATTCAAATCCATTTCTTTTTATTGGAGAGCTTGACTTGTGTGGTAAAAGTGTTATAAAATTTCATTCCACATGGTCAACACAAACTAGTTCTTGCATCTTGCTTGCAATGTTTTCTGCCTCTCATATAGTTTCTCCCTTTCTCCCTTTTATGATTGGTCTTCAGCTATACTTTCTAATGCATCTACAATTTTTGAGTAGGACTCCAGACTTGCACTTGTTGCCACTGCATGTGCCTCCCAGCCAGTGTTAGAAAGAGATTTCAACACACGATCATTGCCCAAATATGTTTTAAGAACTGCCCATTGGTGTGTTGAGGCAGAGAAAAATGTATAAAGTAACTGGGCTGTTGAGAAAAAACTTAGTGCCACCGGACAACAATCAACAGCACTGCGGCCAACAAGATTGAGAGAGGGTGCAGCATATGGTATGAATATGGCATATTTGTTCTGTTCTAAAAGCTTCTTCTGCATTCCTTGATAACACCCTGACATGTTGGTAGCATTGTCATAAGACTGACCTCTGCACTTTGAGAAATCTATTTTGCAAACTTAGCACAGATAATGCAGTACTTGATTTGCCATTTCTTCACCAGTGTGGCTTTTCAAATTGAGGAATGTTATAAATTGTTCAACTGGTTTTCCATCTGTGAGAGACACATATCTTAGTACAATACTCAATTGATCAATATGTGAAAGATCAGGTGTAGAGTCGACAGATAAACTGAAGCACCCAGCAGTACTTATTTCATCCACAATAGCTGAACGAACTTTGTCACTCATTAGACCAATGAGTTCATCACATATTGTCTTGGATAAGTATGATGGGTTACCTTTGCCAGCATTCCCATATTTTGAGATATGGCCTGCTAAAAACAGGTCAAACTGAGCCACAAGCTCCAACAATCTCAAGAAATTTCCATTCTTCAATGATCTAAATGTGTCATTTGATCTCCAGAAAGGCAGAACACGTTCAGCTAATGTTTGAATAACAGCTATAACACGCTGCAAGATATGTTGCCAGTATTCACGCTCCTCTTTCATTTGTTTTTCCAATATTTGTGTCAATCCAAAGTCCTGTCTTCAATTTAAATATGTCAACATTGAATATCTGTGAGTAGTGTTATTTTCATGTTGTTCAATTAAAGCAGTATTCCACCAGTCACTAAATCCATCTGCAGTAAACAGGGATGTTGAAGGTTTGCAAACAAAACAGAACACAGACCTTGTTGATGGCAAATACAGTAGCCATTCTCGAGTGTATTTCTCACCATTCACTTTCATGCCCAAAAATGTTTTTTGCGGACAATATCTTGTTTGATGGCCATTGGTAAAAGTCCGACATGATTTCTCAAATGGCCCAATGTGGTGTTGAGGGTCATTTGGTCCACATCCAGTAAGCTACATCATCCGTACTGAAATCAACCAACATACCAGGATCTTTTCTCCTATTATTAACATCATGAGCAGGTTCAGTCTCTGACATATCCACACCTTCTAAAACAATGTCTATTTTACTACCGGAAGCAGAATGATCAGTTACAGTCTCTGACACATCCACATGTCCTGGAATGGTGTTTCTTTCACCGATAGAAGGGTCACTCTCTGAAACACCTACAGGTTTTGGAACAATGTCTGTGCTTAGGGTGACCAGAGGTCCCGATTTTATAGGGACAGTCCTGATTTTGGTGTCTTTTTCTTATATAGTCTTCTATTACCCCCCATCCCCATGCCAATTTTTCACATTTGCTGTCTGGCCACCCTATCTGTGCTACTGAGAGAAGATGTTGTTTCTGACGAATTCGCTTTGAAAATTGATGTCAGCTTTGGAAGATTTTGGAAATTTTCACTAGTTTTTTGTTTCTTTTCTTCTGCCAGTTTAGGTTTTTGTGCTCTACTTAGTTGGTTACCTTTCATCCTGCCCCTTATCTCAGTTATCTGAACTTAAAAAAAAAATTACACAACATGCACTATATACAACTATACACTATACACAATATATATATATGAAAGAAAAAATGAATCAAGTACATGTAACTCAGAAGAATGTATCAATAATAAAACATAAATATATTGCAATACATGACAGGATCTGATTTCCTTGCATTATTTCAATCTACGTTAGTAGGACGCCCCCTGGTTTAGGTGGGGATAAGTAATAAAAAGAGAACATAAAAACAGGGGAAGAATGTGGAGTGGAGTGTAAGGAGGTCTAACAAAGTTATGGTTTTTCCCATGATGACTACTTCAATGCTTTTTTTGAAATATCAAATATCAATTTTTTTCAAAAATAAAAATCTCATTTTTTTTGGTGCCCCCTGCTTCGCTGGTGCCCTAAGCATGTGCTTAGTCTTCCTATTGGGTAATCCAGCCCTGCGACCACACCAGTACCATCAAGAGGACCCGATTCTTGGACAAGATCAGCTTATAGATGAAAAAACAGCGAGCTGAAGCTGAACTTGTGCAAGACTGGTTATGCTGCTGGGACAAAGAAAGCACTTTGAAGAGTTTGTAGCCATAGAGCAGTATCCTTTGGCTGAAGGCTTACACCTATAAGCAGTCGATTTGATTTGTAGTTTAAGGGGATGCTCTGGGGTTCCTTGCTGACAGGTAGTGCTCATATAGCAGCGTCCATGAGTAATGATTTCTACTACCTCCTGGTGGCTAGGAGATTCTATGCCTTTATCACTTTCTGCATGGATCACATAAGTCCAACATAGGTGGGCATGAAGTCTTTAGCCCTTAGGAAACTGCACCTAATATAGAACACTGTAGTGTGTTGTTCAGCAGCACAGGCCATTACAAACTCATCACATCTGTCCTCTGCTCTTTACATAGGCTTTCCATGAGATATGGAATCAAGTTCAAGGTATGAGTCCTTAAGTTGAAGGCATTCAGAGGTCCAAACCCAGGATTATCCAAAAGACCACCTGGGATAAAGACTGTGGTCAACATCTCCACTCCTCTCTATAACAACGGTAAAGGCTGGACCAAGACTGTGGAACAAACTCTCAAAGGAATTAAGGACCATCACAAATGTTACCACCTCCTACAAGTTCAAAATGCATTTCTTTGACTTTGCCTTCTTGAATTGTGACGGGATCTACAGAACCCACACTGAACCCAGGAAAGGAATAGAGCAATACTGGGCTAGGGTGACCCTACCAGGGCATAGTCCTGTTGGATGACTAATTTAATAGGACTCTGGTAGCCTAGGAAAAAGTGGGGAATGAGCAGTAGGTTGCACCAGAAACCAAGGCTGATGCTGGAAACTGTGACAAGAGAGATTACCGCTATGTTCAGATTGTTCTAGTAGCAGGATACAGGTTCCCAACAACCCTTCTTTAGGGAGATGAAAGCCCCCAAAAAGACTAACTTTAATTGGACATTAACAGATCAAATGGAGTTTTCTAACCCAGGAGCAATTGCATTGAAGTTAATGGTGTCACACAAACAGGGCTGGCCTTACCATGAGGCGAACTGAGGCAGCCATCTCAGGTGCCAGACTGTGTTTGTGTAGGGGGTGGGGGGAGGGTGCCACTAGGATCCAGAGTGTAGAAAATTGTGTCTGCTGCTGGTGCATATGTATTCTCTCTGCTCTAGATGCAGAGATGGTGGAGTGCTGGGCTGGAGGAAGGAGGGCACAAGAGACATAACAGGCAGGCAGGAGAAAAGGTGAGAGGGAATAACAGAAAGCAGCAGGAGCTTCAGGGAGAGAGAGGAGAAGGAGCCTCTTATGTACTTCTCTAGCACTCCCAGGAGTCTGGACTGATTAACACCAGCTTCTCAGGGAGCTTCCTGTTTCCTCCTGCTTCCCTAAGCCCACTTGAGGAGAACAGGCACTTAGGCCCTTAAGATGCTGATATCTTCCCTCACTCAGGCCCTGATACCAGCCTGCTTATTTGTCCCCTTTAATTGAGTGTTGAGAACCACTATAGCTGGCATAGAACAGCAGTCATGAGTGAAAGAAGAAAATGCCCCTCTGCGGCAGCATTCAGAAAAAGAAAGAAAGAAAGCAAAGGAATCTTTTCTATCTAAGCAGGAAGGAGCTCTCCTGAGATAAATAGACACAAATGTTCACGGCGAACCTTCCAGCCCTAGTGAGGATGTGAGAGGTGAGAAGATGCCTGATCTTCCAGTTAGTCAGAGTGCAGGTGACCTGGCTACTGCAGCATCCATATCTCCATCTCAGATGGATGTAACCATGCACTTACCTGAAGAAAAGTGTAGATCAGAGAAGAGTGTGGTGGAGGCACAAGGAATGGTTGCTGCTGAGTTTATTTCCTTATGTCTAGATGATCCAAGACTGCAGACCCACTTGAGCAGTAGCCCAAGGAACTTTCTTGTACTGCATGGGTCGCAGCAGGTAAAAAAATTCATGTTCCCCAAAGACAAGGAAAATAGAAGTTTCCATCCAACACATTACTGTCATGAAATCCCCAATGGTGATAAAGTGGAGAGGCCATGGCTTATGTACTCAAAAACCCAGAATCCTGTATACTGTTTTTGTTGCAAACTCTTCCAGTCTAACGTTCCAACCACATTGCGTTCTACAGGAATGAAGGACTGGTAAAATCTCGCATGCCAGGGGGAGGCAGCAAATCACCAGAGAGCATTCCATAGGTGGAAAGAGCTTGAGATGAGACTAAGGTTTAAGGCCACCATAGATGATCAGCATCAAGAGAAGATTGCATCAGAGTTTCTTTACTGGCAAAATGTGCTGAAAACGTTCATTGCCACTGTGAGAATGCTTGCTACCCAAAACCTAGCACTTCTGATTAGCTGCATGTGCCAGACAATGGAAACTTCCTTAAAATTGTGGAGTTGATGGCTGAGTTTGATATTGTACTCCAGGAGCATCTAAGAAGAGTCACCACTCAAGAAATGTACACACACCACTACCCTGGAAAAACAATTCAAAATGAGATCATACAGTTACTGGCAACAAAAGTCAAACAGAAGATTGTGGCAGTTCTGAAGTCAGCAAGATATTACTTGGTTGTTCTGGACTGCACACCTGACATCAGCCATATAGAACAAATTACTTTAATGGAGTGTTTTGTAGCTACAACAGAAGTGAGTGAAAATGTCTCTGCAATGATGACTGTCAGAGAGCATTTTCTAAAATGTATTCACATTCATGATACTACAGGAGCTTGTATGACAAATGTGCATCTTAAAAAGCTGGAAGATACGGGAATTGCGATAGCTGACGAGAGGTCAGGGCTACAACAATGGTGCCAACATGAGAGGGAAGAACAGAGGAGGGCAGACACGGATCCGAAAGTTAAACCCTGGAGCTTTTTTTGTCTCATGCAGTTCTCATTCATTGAACTTGGTGGTCAGCGGTAGTCAGTGATGCAGCATCAGTTTCTAGTGAGGCTGCTGAATTTTTTAATGTAATTCAAATCATCAATGTATTTTTCTCTGCATCAACTCATCGATGGCAAATTTTGAAGCAACATCTGGGAACATCCTCTCTGACACTGAAATCACTGAGTGCCACATGATGGGAAAGTCAAGTGGAGGTGATAAAGCCTATCAAACACCAAATTGGGAAGATAGATGATGCCATCGTTGCCATTATGGAGGATAATGCTATGAGAGGAACTGTTTGTGGGAGAACAGTGGCAGAGGGAAAGGAATCACCAGAAACATACATAACTTCAAATTTCTGTGTGGCTTAGTGTTGTGGCATGACATGCTGTTTGAAATAAATGTTGTAAGCAAGAGACTCCAAGGTGTTGACCTTGATATATCTGGCGCAATGGAACAACTGGACAAAGCAAAGTCATACCTACAGTCTTACCGGTCAGATGAGAGATTTCAAAACATTCTGAAGAGTGCGCAGAAGTTGGCAGAGGAACTTCACACTGAAGCTATTTTCCCACCCGTTAAAGAATACAAGAATCACCAAAGAAAAAGACATTTTGATTACGAGGCGTGGGATAATCCCCTAAGAGACCCCAAACAGCAATTCAAAGTTGAATTCTTTAACCAGGTGCTAGATTGTGCAATACAGTCAGCTGAAGAACGTTTCATGCAGCTCAAGGAACACAGCATTGTATTTGGGATGTTGTATGATATTCCAGAACTCTTCACTATACCTTAAGAAGACCTACACCAGCAATGCAGGCCACTAAAGACAGTATTGACACATGATGACATGTGCGATGATGCGAGTGATTTAAGCGATGAACTGAAAGCCCTTTCAAGATACATTTCAGCAGGATCAACTCTTCTGGAATATATGTGAAGAAGTAAGATGACCACCCAGTTTCCAAATGCTTTTGTTGCTCTGTGCATACTTCTAACACTTCCTGGAACAGTTGCCAGTGGAGAACGCAGCTTCTCCAAGCTGAAGTTAATTAAAAAAATTTAGGCTCCACAATGACGCAGGAGAGGCTGATCGACCTTGCAACTATCTCAACAGAGCATGACCTGGCCCAGACTGTGGACCTTTAGGAAGCAGTTCAAATCTTTGGAACCATGAAGGCATGGAAAGCACCACTTTGATTATTCAAACAGATAAAAATGCCAGTGTTTACTATGCAGACAAGAAAAGTTACATTTGCTGTTCAGGTGTTAGAAAGTTTAGTGTTACTTTCAATTTTTGAACAAAGCAATTTAAGCTGTTAGTTCTCCTTTATTGGGGTAGGTAGCAGAGCAGTACCATGAGAGGAGTAGAACAGGAAGAAGGCAGAAGTGAGACCTTTCAAAGTTTTGGCCCAAGCAAGGGGAAATGGGGGCGTCATTTGAGCTCCCCACCTCAGGTGCCAAAATGTTGTGGGCCAGCTCTGCCCACAGATATGAAACTGGTGTCACTGGAGATCAGAATCAGGCCTAAAGCCTTTCAATCAGTTTCCCACAATGAGTCATCACTATCTGAAAAGAGAGAAAAGTAGAGAAGATGATCAAATTATATCATCAGTGCCTCCTTCTGCTGCACCTGAAGGCAATGATTAAACAAATACCAGGCAAATTGTTATTTTATATCCCGAAGCTATTGCTGCTCTCTGCCAATGGTATTAAATTCACAGATTTTGTTTTTCTTTAGTGTCAAGTTCTGTTCATTTTGTAAACCATATGTCAGCTCCAGAAGAATGCATTAATTGTCCTCTTACCTCTTAATATTAACTGTAAGGCTTATCTTATATCTTATATTAAGAATATTTTCCCTGTTGTGCTTTCTCCATCTGGGAATTTAGCACCTTTTTCATTTTTCTCTCTCTTTAGAAGTCAGTTCCTTGTGTGTATGCTGTGGAGGTGAAGAGATAATCCAGCTGTCAGTATCCTCATCAACTAAATCGTGACCAAGCTTGACAAAAGTAGAATGAAATGGGGAATGGGGGTAGCAGGAGAGATCTAGCTGAACTGTAACTAAGCATTTTAGCGCCCAGGACAAGCAATCATATTTGTTCCTCCTAGAGGTGGCATATGGGGTAGTCAGCGGAAACATGTACCCTCCCAGATTTCTGCCTCCCATTTAGCAGAGAGATTTTCAAACTGCGGGGCACATCCCCCTAGGGACCCAGCAGATTGGAAGCTGGTGGGAGCAGCCCAGTCTGCTAAGGCCTCTGGTTTTCCATGCTGTGGGAGCTGGGGCACTGGCTGGGGCACTGCTCACCCAGCCAGGCTACCTCTGCACAGCTGTGAGTTCCCCAGGCAGGGTAAGTGGTACAGCTCTGAGCTGCTCCCTGACATGCTCTTGCCTCTGCCCTCAAAGAGCTTGGAGCTGGCTGGCAAAACCCCCTGGATCTGGCCCCTGCCCATGGAGCCTGGCTGTGATGAGATGCTCCCCGAGGTGTTCCCTGGAATACTCATCCCCCTTGGGCACCTGCGTCTCAGCCTGGTCACACCCCAGTTCCCGCCCAGGGACCTGCCATTGCAGCTGAATCACTCTCCCCACATTTGCTGCCTGCAGTGTGGAACCACCCGTTGCTCCTCTTGGCTGCCCTGCCCCAGCCCCATGGCTACCAGGCTCATGGTCACACAGCCTGAACTCTGAGCTCAGCCACTCAAGCCCAGTGCCCAGCCCAGGCACTGGGGGAAGGCGGCTGCTGGCAGGATGGACTGAACCCCACCAGTTGCAGAAACCAAGGCCATGAGAACAGAATGACCCCTAGGGTTACTATATTTCAAGTTCTCAAATAGAGAATGCTGCCGGGGGAAGGAGATGAGGAGTTGGAGCAGATATTTGGGGGTGCTGGAGAGGTACCTGTGTATTGGGAAGGATGTTGGGGAGTGCTGAAGTCTATATTTGGAGGAGGTACCTGTAGCTGGGGTACTCACTGGTGGTGTGATGCCAATGCTGGTGGAGGATGGGCCAATTTAACGGGGGAGCTCCAGCTGCTGCTGCTGCTGAGGGGATACTTAGTGTGGGGCGCCCATTCCCCCTCATTCACCTATCCCCATTGGATTCCCCTTTCACACTGCCCTCCCTCTCCCCACGCCATCCTCTTTCCTCTCCCCACTGTCCCCTGCCCCATCCTCCATTTTCATATCCCTCTTCCCCTACCCCATTCGCCATCCCTTTTCCTTTCCCACTGCCTTTTTCCCCCGACCTCCCCTCCTCCCCACATATCCTCCAGCCCCACCCCCTTGCCCTGCTCTCTCATGAGCACTCATTGTTGTACAGAAAACAGGATGGTGTTATATAGGGCACCCAGCACCAGAAGGGGAAGACGACCGGCACTAGGACCCAGCAGACAGCGTCCAGCTGCACAAGCAGGGAGCTCCTCGCAGGTGAAGCAGCTGTGGGCCACCCCACTCTGCTCCCAGCCCAGAATGTCCCCCTATGCTCAACTACACCCATGGAGTCCAAAGAGGCTGCTGGGCCCAATCCTGTAGGAAGAGGGACTGATGCTGCTGTGCCCGATCCTGCACTGTCCCATTTTTTCATCCTCCCAACTTGGCATCCTGGGCAGCTGCCCCTCTTGCCCACACTAGTTACAGCCATAGATCTAGATTGAACAGCTACAAACTAGCCCGTGGACTGATACCTTCCACTAAAAAAAAAAAAGAAAAGAAAAAGCCACTGGATTCTTTATCTTATGGTTTTAATATATTGTTTCTCATTGTCCTTTAAACTTAGGCCACTTTACACCACTCCAGCAGGGTAGAGTTCTTAAAGTGAGTGCAATATAATTTATGCCCACTTTAAGGCCCTCTTACACTAAGAATACAGGAACATAAGAACTATCATCCTGGGTCAGACCAATGGTCCATCGAGCCAGTATCCCATCTTCTGACAGCGGCCAGAACCAGAGCTTCAGTGGGGGTGTACAGAACAGGGCAATTTTGGATAAATCAATCCATTTAATCCTCCCAGCTTCTGGCAGTCAGAGTTTTAGTCATCCAAGCATGGACTAGCATTCCAGACCATCTTTGCCAATACCCATTGATGGCCCTATCCTCCATACATTTTTTTGAACCCAGTTATAATTTTGGCCATCACAATATCTCATAGTAATGAGTTCCATATTGTGTGAGAAAGTGCTTCTTGTTTGTATTAAACCTCATACCTATTCATAGAATCACAGAATATTTATTTATTTATATTTATTTAGAAGATTAGGGTTGGAAGAGACTTCTGGAGGTCTTCAAGTCCAACCCCCTACTCAAGGCAGGACCAACACCAACTAAATCATCCCAGCCGGGGCTTTGTCAAGCCAGACATTAAAAGCCTCTAAGGATGGAGATTCCACCACCTCCCTGACCCATTCCAGTGTTTCACCATGCTGCTAGTGAAATAGTGTTTCCTAATATCCAACCTAGATCTCCTCCACTGCAACTTGAGACCACTGCTCCTTGTTCTGTCATCTACCGTCACTGAGAACAGCCTAGCTCCATCCTCTTTGGAACCCCCCCTTCAGGTAGTTGAATGCCGCTATCAAATCCCCCCCCCACTCTTCTCTTTTGCAGACTAAACAAGCCCAGTTCCCTTAGCCTCTCCTCATAAGTCATGTGTCCCAGCACCCTAATCATTCTCATTGCCCTCTGGTGGACTCTCTCCAATTTCTCCACATCTTTTCTGTAGTGGGGGGGGGGGCACACTCCAAATGTGGTCTCACCAGTGCCTAATAGAGGAGAATAATCACTTCCCTCGATCTTCTGGCAATGCTCCTACTAATGCAGCCCAATATGCTGTTAGCCTTGTTGGCAACAAGAGCACACTGTTGACTCATATCCAGCTTCTTGTCCACTGTAAACCCTAGGTCCTTTTCTGCAGAACTGCTTCCTAGCCATTCGGTCCCTTGTCTGTAACAGTGCATGGGATTCTTCCATCCTAAGTGCAGGACTCTGCACTTGTATTTGTTGAACCTCATCAGATTTCTTTTGGCCCAATCCTTCAATTTGTCTAGGTCACTCTGGACCCTATCCCTCCCCCTGTCCCCCCAAGCATATCTACCTCTCCCCACAGTGCAGTGTCATCTGCGAACTTGCTGAGGGTGCAATCCACCCTATCATCCAGATCATTAATAAAAATGTTGAACAAAACCAGCCTTGGGACTGACCCCTGGGGCACGCCGCTTGATACTGGCTGCCAACTAGATATCGAGCCATTGATCACTACCTGTTGAGCCCGACAATCTAGCCAGCTTTCTATCGACCTTATATTCATTCAGTCCTTACTTTTTTAACTTGCTGGCAAGAATACTAATTTCTTCGGGTGACCCCTGGCTTTTGTACTGACAAAGTTAGTGTAAAGTGGCCTTTATGTGTGTGAAAATCAGGCACCTTGTGTTTCTATCTAAGGCCTGGTCTACACTATGGAGTTAGGGCTATTTAAGCCACCTTGCATTGACCTAGTTGTGCGCATGTTTAGATTTAAATTTGTCTCCCACTGTTGTAAGTAACCCATTATGCCAACATAGAAACATCACTGCATTACCTATGTTGACCTTAACAGTTCTTCACCTGCCGTCCCACAATTCCCAACAGTGGCTGCTCTGGTCAACTGTTAACAATTGTTAACTCCACTTTCCGGGGATCAGGTAGACAGGAAGCCCCCAGTACCCTCCCTTTATTGTCCAGTTGAGCAAGCATGCCTAGCAGATCTCCATTGTTGCATGCAAATGTCCCATTGACCAGGCTGGCGACATGCTCCAGATATGCTCCTGCCTGGAGTAGACAGGAAATATTGGATCTTCTGGACCCGTGAGGAGAAGAGGCTGTGCAAGCACAGCTATGGACCAGCCATCAACATCTATGCGCAGATTTGTTGGGGGATGCAGGAGGGATATAATAGGAATCACTAGCAGTGCCATACCAGAAGGTCAGGAAAGTCAACAATTGATCAGGTGCCGAGCTGCATATTTGCCCCTTTTATAAAGAGCTGTATACCCTACTTGTTGGAGACCCCACCATGACTCCTCACACCATTGTGGATACCTTCTTAAACCTTTTTCCCAGATCATTTTTGACTATGTTTAACAGCACTGGCCCCAGTCCAGATGGTGGGGGGATCACCCACCCCTCACCATTTACCTCTCCCCGTTCTGAACATGGACCATTTATTCCTACTCTTTGTTTCCTATCTCTTAGTTCACAATTCTTCAATGGGTATTTGTCTGAAGAAATTCAAATACTTTGGCCTGTACATTAATTGGGTGGTTGTGATTTGTTATTTCTGTGATGTAACTGACTCTCTAAATCACAAGATATTATTTTTGTTCGTTGATTGGATGAACTGTTAGTCATAAACCGGAGTCCCTTATTCTCTTCATATCACAAGTGTGTGTGTGTTTTATTTATTACACACAAATTTCTCTCTGTTGGTAATTAAGAAATCTTGTGTAAATAAAAAGTTTTCCAAAGCAGCTGCAACAGCTCTTCCGATATATAAACTCTCACAAGTAATTAGTCTGGCATTCATACGGCTTTAGCTCTGCACAGATTTTGTACTGTGTAACTTGGTTAATTTAGACTTGCTGATATTTTAAAGTGGTACAATCTCCATCCTGTAGGAAGTCATGCCACTATAAAGGGTGCCTTATAGCAGGAGCGCTCATTCTCCTTCCCATACAGCAATAGCTTTATATCAATAAAACTACATCCACACTAGGTGGGTTGTACCACTTTAGCTATACCAGTATAGTTAAAGGGACACAATATATTCATACCCTAAGATGATTCTTGTGATTCTGAGGGCTTTCTGTCTACCTGTCACTCCCTTGAATGTTCATAAATAAAGCAATTAAAAGGATAATGGGTAACAGCAAAGTGGATTTACAGGTTTTATTAATTAAAAAGCTACAGAACTAAGGGCTTGTCTACACAGAGAAGCAATGTGCTCTACAATGTTGTCATTTCTAAATTGTACTAACGTTATGCATTAATTGGTCAGTGTAGAGCCTGCTGGTTGCCACCAACCACGCTATGTTAAAGCACACTAGGAAACTTTTAGTGCATGCCAACAGAATCCACACAGACCAATTAATGCACAACACATTGGTGCACTTTAGAAATCACACTCCTATAGTGCACATTACCCTACTGCATAGACAGATGTTAATTGTTGGTGCATTTGCCCAGCTCTTCTACTGGTCACATGGTATAGTTCTGGCTGAGTGCCATTCACTCTAGAACCTTATTTTCATTTGCTTAGATTATTGTCAAAAACATCTGTGTAGCTAAAGCTCCATGTTGATTATCTCAGATGAATGGTGAATTATTTTTTAGAATATGTGAGGAGGGAAAGTGATTCTGCTGATTTTGAGTTATATGAGCCTTAGGAGCCTAAGTGCTTAAGTCATTTTGAAAATGGGGTTTAGCCTCTCCTGATAGTTTTATCTAAAGTTCCTACATGCATGTTTAGTAAAGGCAGTAAAAGCATAGATTTTTTCCAGAGGTGGGCAATTCAGCAAACAAAAAGATTTACTTCTTTTAAACATTAGCAGTCCTTTAATTAGTGTCTGTCCAGTATTCAATATTTTACCAATATTGATAACACAGAAGGGAGTTTGTCATAGATCCAGCAAAGGATAAACAAACTATCATAGGAACTGCCATTTCAATGCAGACCACAAGTCTTCTTGTCTGGCATGACATACATCATTTTTACATGTTATTAATGGTCATAAAACTGCCACAGGAGGCTAAACTTTAAAGGACTGGATAGTAAGTTCCAATAATTGTATTTGAGGCAGTAATTATTAATGTTCCTCAGCTGAATTATATAACAGGGAAAGACAGTTTGGATTTTTCTTCTGAATCTATAAACAGAGAAACATCAACCGCAGGTGTGTAATAAGTAGTTTAAGTAAAGGAAGGGTGAAGAAAGTTGAAGCAGCCATTCTGTATATACTTTTGTGGCCAGCTTTACACAAAGCAGAGTATATATTAAAAACACAATATGAAATGTTCCTTGTAGAACATAACTAGAAAAGACTCCTGGTGGGATGCAATGGTTTAAGCGAATGAATAATCTACATCATGAGTGGAATTTTAGAGATGGTAACCATCAACAGGAGTAAGCATCATTCAAATATAATCAGACTTTTGGAACTCATTTGAAATCAGCAATCAATCTCTAAGTAAGGCTAGATTCTGAGACCCTTATTCAGGTTTAGTAGTTCCTTCATCCATTACTCAACTCTGCAGCCTCTGGAAGTATAAAGTATCAGAATCTGGCAGCTGCATAATTTATCTGATCTTGAATTGCATCTGCAGAATCTGGCCCTTAGCAAATAAGGCTTTGTCTACACTGCCCTGCAGTCTGGATTGTGGGGATTTGAATAGCAGTGTGCACCAGCATGCTGCACTGCAACTCCCCTGTGTGGACGCTGCAGATGTGAACTAAAGAGTTCCTAGTTTACATGAATGTAGGACTGATTGAAAAGGACTACGTTAACATGAACTAGGAACCTTTTAGTTCATGTCTGCTGTGTCCATGGGGGTTGGGGGGGTTATGCACTGTGGTGTGCAGTTGTGCACTGCTATTCACTTCCCTATAGTTAAACTGTGTGGTAGTATATAAGTCCTGAACTAAGCTATCTCTATACTTGCATTTCAACCATCAGTGCAAATCATAAGTACAAACACAATTCAAACATGTAAAATGCTATTTGTGCTGGTGCTGCTTACCTTGGTTTCAAACTGGAGTGAGCAGCACCACTGTGTCTATACTGGAGGTTTGCACTGCTGCAGCTACACCACTGAAATCCCTGTTATAGACAAGACCATAGAATATGATACTGTAGACAGGGCTGGCTGCAGCATTTTTGCCGTTCCAAGCGGCGGAAAAAAAAAAAGCTGTGATTGGCACTTCTACCACCGCCGCTTCATTCTTCCGCAGCAATTCAACAGCAGGTCCTTCTGAGGGACTGAGAGACCCACGGCTGAATTGCCACCAAAGAGCGGGATGTGCCGCCCCTTTCCGCTTGCTATGCTGGTGCCTGGAGCCCGCCCTGACTGTAGAGATACAGAATTTGACTAGATGGTAATGCAGAGTAAGTGGCCGTCAAGCATTCAGACTGAGCATAGCACTTACCTGCTCTTGATACAACAAATGGGAGTCAGGAGAATGCAGCCTGCTCAGCTCCTCTGCAGATCTTTTATTTATAGCAGTTCTTTCAAAGTGGCATTAAGCCAAGTTTTTCTTTACAAGTGTATCCTCTGAGCTAGGATACATGAAGCCCGGGATTTATGCCAACTGCACAAATAGGACCTTAACCTAGTTCAGGCCATGAGGCGCTATCATATAAATGTTAAGTAATAATGTTCCTCATGGCTCCACTATGTACAATGAGTTAACATTTTGTAACTAATCAGATGCATAAACAGAAATATTATCAAGCTGAGTGTTGGACCTGGCTTTGCTTGACCACAACAAGAGTTTTATTTGGTCTTACCATCATAAGAATAATTTAAGAAATGAAGTGTAAACAGATGATGCAGGATAGGTAGGTCAATCTATGACATTTCTGCTTTTCGTTACACATTAATGTATAAAGATGGAAAATAATTGTGCAGATGGAATTAATCATCAACTGACCTGAAAGAAAACAAGAGATTTAACTAACTTATAAATCTTTAGCCAAATGAAAGATAAAAAGTATTCTATTTTTATTACTGTATTTTACTAACACTTCTATAGCTGACTGACTGTCTCACAGGTGGAAGATAAATGTTATTACAGGTACCTTGAAAAATCTGCTAATGAGCATACATTAAGAAGCACTCCTGCCCATTTAGATGAGCAGATAGCATGTATGTTCCTCCATATTTGGGGGTCATAATTTGACTGCAATGATATTTATTTAGTTTGCAGTTTTGTGCTGCTGTTTCATTGTGGACTCCTGCTGTTGTGCAACATTTCAACTGTGGAATTTCACAGTAATAGCTGTTGGTAAAAATAATGTCGTAATTTCCTTCAAAAAAATTCTAGGAAAGTAACATAAGAAACAGTTGTAATATAATATTGAAGGGATGATTTTTAGAAGACATCCATTTTCAGGAAGGGTGCTTAGGCACATGCTTAAATCCCACTGAAGTAAATGGGACTTAAGCATGTGTTTAATATTAAGCACATACTTAAGCCTTTTTCCTGACTCATCCTAGGAAAAGCATAAATTAAGATTTACACAGTACTTTTAGCTCACCCACATTGCACATATGGAGTACTTTGGATCACTTATTTTGCAGTCAAACGTATACCTTCATATACGATAGGTAGAACTGGTGAGTTAACACTGCTGTACAAATTATAAAATATATTATGAGTTTTATTATGCGATAGAGAATAATTTAGGGTTTTATATATATATAGACAGAGCATTTCATATTCAACTCATCTTAAAATGCTGGTACAGTAACCATTTAAGCAGATGGGGAGCTATTATGTCCTTGTGATAGGGTGCTCAGAGAGCCACGTAGCTTGGCTGTGAGCACATCTGACTTCCAGACCCTTACTTGTCTGGCAAGGTAGCACAGGCTCCTGATTCCTGACCTTAGACCAGGAATCTTCAGGACTCAACCACATCTGGGTCTCAGCCCTTAAGGGTGCATGGTGGGGGACCAGGTCCTCCCTCTCCACCAAGTCCCAGCCCATGTTTCTGTGGGAAGCAATAGAAGTAGGATCCCCCAGCAGCCAAATCCATTGCCCTGGGCTATTTTCTACCTATGTCCCTTCAGCTTGGGTCATGGTCCCTATCATCAGAACAGCCTGTAGGCGCTCACCTGGAGCAGCACTCCCTTGTGGACCTTTTGCAGCATACCTGTGGGCAGAGGCAGATGTAAGGTTGGAGAGACCTCCACTCACAATGTCTTTAAAGTCAAAAGAGTAAGTTCTCTCACTGCTAGGTGGTCCCCAGTCTCCCTAAGTTAGAGATGCAGTGCTTCTTCCCCAGCAGCAATCTGGCTTATAGTGATGCTCCCCTCACACAGAGAGTCAGAGCTGCCTAGTGCCTCTTTACAAGCCAACCCTGAACTGAGCCGGGTTCTCTCCTTTTCTTCCCCATCCTGTTCTGGCATTGGCAGCAGGTGTAGCAGGGTTGGGCTAGCTGGGCCCATAAATTCTCTTTAACCTCTTTTCCGCTAGTGTGAGGTTTTTCTGCTCCATCACAGTCCTCAGTTCAGCAAAGCACTTAAGTACATGCTTAAGACCATCCTTATGAAGCAAAAATTTCAGCAGGTACTGGACTTTAAGTACCTGCTGAAGCCCTATTAAAAACACTGCTGTTGTAGTACACGGTAGCACAAGTTTAAGCGTTCTGCTGATTTGGGCTGTGTGGTAGAGAAATCTCAATACTGATGCAAAACAGTTGTTCATAATAATAATAATAATTAATAATGTGTTTTTATAATGTTATGTCATTACAAACTTTCCTGGGCCCTTACTGAATGTAAGAAAATATCTGCAATTAACTTTTACATGATGCTTGGAGAAAAGTAGTACACATGCTTTCATTTTTGCTTATTTAACTATTTCAAATGTGCAAGCTAATAATCTCTAGGAATTCTGTTGTCTGTAAATATGACTGATGCTCCAGTCGATAAGGAAATGTACACCATGTTTTTACTATTCCTAAAAGCATTTATACAAAATCTAAAATTCATTTTTTATAATTCCTGTTTTACTTTAAATCCATATTGTTGGCTTTAATGCTATGGTTGAAAATCATAACCAATGATCATTATGATTTGTATTTTGTTTAAAATATTTAATAAGAAGTTTTAGTTGCAAGTTGTGAATGCGATGGCAGATCATACCTCTAAGGCTATGTGCTGGCAGCCATTTCCCACCGCCCTCATTGGCCTGGGACGGTGAACCATGGCCAGTGGGAGCTGCGATTGGCGAAACCTGTGGATGCCACAGGTAAACAAACCTTCTTGGCCCTCCAGCGGATTTCCGACGGGCTGCGTGCCAAAGGTTGCCAATCCCTGCTCTAAGGAGAGTTTGGATCAAAAGACAAACAAAAACCAAAAAAGATATATATAACGTTTTAAAAAATTATCTCCTTGTATGAGATATCTGTTTAATATTTAGATAATCCTTATTTCAGGAAAACATAACCAGAGCTTGTGATAAATGAAGGTGGGGGAGGGGGCAGCTCCCTTCTATGGACACCCAGCCAGCCAGTTAGCTATATAGTCCTTGTTAGTTGTTCTCTACTTGTTTTACTTGTAAAGAGTTAAAAAAGTCCAGGTAAAAGGAAGGGAGTGGGCACCTGACCAAAAGAGCCAATGGGAAGTCTAGAGCTTTTTAAAATTGTGAAAAAAGCTTTCCCTTTGTCTGCTTGTTGTTGTGCTCCGGAAAAGAGGGGAACAGGGAGCAATTATGCTGTGAGAAGCTGAGGGCCAGATATGAAAATCATCAGATCATATCTAAAACTACTTATTTAACAACCCAGATATGTAAGTAGATCAGGATGTGATTAGATTTATTTCTGTTTATTTATTAGCTTGTGGACTCCTCTGTACTAACCCTGTACAGAGTTACTAACTCTGTAACTAAAGATGCTTGTAATCTTTAAGCTTGTAACCTTTGTTTTGGTTGTAACCTTTAAGCTGAACCTCAAGAGAGCTATCTCAATGCTTAATTTTTGTAATTGTTTCTTCTAAGATCTAGCAAAAAGCCTAAGTTCCAAATGTATTTCCTTTCTTCTGGGGTTTAATAAAAATGTACCTTTTTTAAAGAACAGGATTGGATTTTTGTGTCCCTAAGAGGTTTGCGCATATGTTGTTTAATTAGCTGGTGGCAACAGCTGATTTCCTTTGTTTTTCTTTCTCAGCTCTTCCGTGTGTGTGTGTGTGTGTGTGTGTGTGTGTCTGTGTCTGTGTGTGTGTGTGTGTGTTACAGAAAGGGCTTGAGAGTACCCCACAGGAAGAAATTCCCAAGTGTGCCTTTCTAGTTTCAAAGGGTTTTTTTGCACTTGAGTGAGGCAGCATCTACCCATCCAAGGTCAGGAAGAAGCTGTAACCTTAGGAGTTTAAAACAAGCCTGGAGCGGCCAGTGTTAATTTTTGAAATCCTTGTGGGCCCCCACCTTCTGCACTCAAAGTGCCAGAGTGGGGAATCAGCCCAGACAGACCTAATTGAGTAAAATAAGGGGAAAATGTTTTTTTGTGATACCTCAAAAAGGAATGTAACAATGTGTTATCAGGACCACAAAAAAAGGTCATAAAGTGGATTTCTTTGCATCCCTCCCTGTGGGGAAAAACAAACAAAAAACCCACAACAAAAACCAATTCAAAATCCTCATGAAAACTAATGCTTTTATGAGCACTTTTAGATACCTTATCCTGAAAACTGTAAGAAAAAAAAGTACAGCTGGGAAATGTTTTGTAGGAAACATGTTTAGCTCTTAAATGTTAAAATGGCAAGCCCTCTTGAAATGCATGTATACATATATTTTAGCTAACGGCAAGGCTTGTTATATAATTTCATAATGTCATTGCCATATAGATGGTAAAATGCTTTACATACCTATGTGGAATCTAATAACCTTACTAAATTGATTACAGATACAAAATCCATTCAACTAGATATGGGAAATAATTAATTGTTTGACAATACTTAAGAAATTCCCTCACCCAATTCAGAAAGACACACACAAAAAATCACCTCTGAAGGATTGTTTTAAAAAAATAAAATAAAAGCAACAATGACTTCTTGAATGTCTCTTTGGGTTTGAAGACCCTCTGAGAATTACTTAATTTCAAGGAGCTTCTTTAAGAGCTAACATCTTTTATGTGAATAACAGGTTTGTTTGGACTTTTTAAAATCAGAATTTCAATTCCTATTGATACCTAATGAAACTGAAGAAATATTTTAGGAACTTAACGGAAGAAAAACAAATTAAAATGCTAACTTTAAAAGGATGTGCTGAAAATCTCCCAGCATAAGATAAAAACAAACAAAAAACAAGTCAAGGCAATCTGTGTAACCATGTGGATTTTAGAGCACTGAGACGAGGTGAGATTTAAACAGATAGCTTCTTTAAAACTTAGCTAAAGCAGAGCTGGTGATCCATTCTAATTGCAAGTTTGATGCACACTCCTCAAGCCGACTGCATGCTGAGGCGGTGAAGGTGTCACCAAAAACATGGAGTCAATGAAAGGATCTCATCAGCCAATTTTAAGTCTAAACAAGCCCTAAAAGAGGTGTGTTTTCCCTTTTTATGAAATTAGAGAGAGGGGTCTAAAACTCTCTCAGCCTTGAATAAGCAGCACTCTCTCTGTGCTCACACCTTATACAACAACCAGCACAGCTCATCTCTGCAAGCAAGACAGGAGCTACAAAATGTCAAAGGAGAAGAACAAAAGAAGCCTCAGAAAGAAGCAACCTTCCAAATGACATCCTCAAGTCTTCAGCATGAATAAGTAAAATGAAGTTAGCTAAAGCACTAGCAAGGAGTTAGATTTAAAAATTCTTTTAATGATTTTATTGGGATAGGGAAATGCTATTGTAACTTAAAACATTAGCAGTTTCTCCTGTTAAATCTGTTAGACCATGTGTTCCTCATGAGGAGATAGAGGATCAACACTGGTAGACAGAGACATAGTGCAACTTGACTTGGATTTAAGATTCTTAATATTTATTATTTAGCCTGTCTTAAGACAACTCTGTAAATAATTTCTTCTAAATAACTGATTAAAATACTTTTTTTGATTGGATTGGATTTAGTTAAGAGTACTTACCTTGCTCGTTTATCAGCTGTTTAGGTTATCTATAATAAACTCGACAGGACTCCCCCGCTCTTAAACAAAACTCTTGTTCCCATCTATAAACTGTTTTAGTGTCTATGATATAAAAGATTGCACTCACTAGTAAATAATGTGCTTTGATCTTAACTTACCAAAAGAAGAGTTCTCACAAAAAGCAGGCTTATTCTCAAAAGCACAATCTCTGGTAAAAGCTCTCCACTAAGGCCTGGTCTACACTACACGTTTAAACCGATTTTAGCAGCTTCAAACAGATTTAACGCTGTACCTGTCCACACTATGAGGCCCTTTATATCGATATAAAAGGCTCTTTATATCGGTTTCTGTACTCCTCCCCAACGAGAGGAGTAGCGCTAAAATCGGTATTACCATATCGGATTAGGGTTAGTGTGGCCGCAAATTGATGGCATTGGCCTCCGGGCGGTATTCCACAGTGCACCACTGTGATCACTCTGGACAGCAATCTCAGCTCGGATGCAGTGGCCAGGTAAACAGGAAAAGCCCCGCGAAATTTTAATTTTCATTTCCTGTTTGCCCAGCGTGGAGCTCTGATCAGCACGGGTGGCAATGCAGTCCCAAATCCAAAAAGAGATCCAGCGTGGACCGTACAGGAGATACTGAATCTGATCGCTGCATGGGGAAACAAATCTGTTCTATCAGAGCTCCATTACAGAAGACGAAATGCCAAAGCATTTGAAAAAAAATCTACAGGCTACACAGTGCTGCGTGACAAGCGTAACAGGAAGCCAGAGACTCAAACGGACGCTCATGGAGGGAGGGAGGGGGTACTGAGGACTCCAGCTATCCCACAGTCCACAGGAGTCTCCAAAAAGTATTCTTGGCTGAGCTCCCAATGCCTGTAGGGTCAAACACATTGTCCGGCGTGGTTCAGGGAATAGCTCGTCAATTTACTCCCTCCCCCCACACATGAAAGAAAAGGGAAAGAAATCGTTTCTTGACTTTTTTCAATGTCACCCTATGTCTACTGAATGCTGCTGGTAGACGCGATGCTGCAGCAGCGAAGAGCAGTATCTGCTCCTCTCCCCTCCCTGGTGGCAGACGGTACATGCTTGATAACTGCTGAATACCCCTGGCTGGCCTCAGGGGCACCTGGGTAAAAATAGAAATGATTCCTGGTCATTCCCAGTCGATGGTACAGAATGGCTGGTAACCATCTTCATCATAGCCATGGGGGGCTGAGCTCCATCAGCCCCCTCCCTTTCTGGTGTAAAGAAAAGATTCTGTACTGCCTGGACTATCATAGCAGCGACATGCTGGGCTCGTCTCCCCCGCACCGCTTAATGTCCTGCCTGGACTGTCATAGCACGGGAGGCTGCCTCCCCTTCATTTTATCTCACTAACAAGTCACTGTTTCTTATTCCTGCATTCTTTATAAAGTCATGACACAAATGGGGGAGACACTGCCACGGTAGCCCAGGACGGTTGAGGGAGGAGGGAAGCAATGGGTGGGGTTGTTGCAGGGGCACCCCCCATGAATGGCATGCAGCTCATCATTTCTGCGGGATCTGACACAGAGCAGCTGTACTCTCTGATACACTGCTTCTCTAGTACACTTGCCCCAAATTCTAGGCAGGACTGACTCTATTTTTAGAAACCATAAAGGAGGGATTGACTCAGGGAGTCATTCCCAGTTTTGCCTTTGCGCCCCCGGCCGACCTAAGCCAGGGGCACCCATGATAGCAGCAGACAACATAGAAGGACAGATAATCATCATCTCATTGCCAAATTACATTGGCAGCAGACAGTACAGAACAACTGGTAACCATCTCTGCTATCATGCAAAAGCAAATGAATGCTGCTGTGTAGCGCTGGAGTATCGCCTCTGTCTGCGGCATCCAGTACACATACGGTGACTGTAAAAAAAAAAAAGGCTGAACGGGCTCCATGGTTGCCATGCTATGGCGTCTGCCAGGACAATCCAGGGAAAAAAGGTGCGAAATGATTGTCTGCCGTTGCTTTCCCGGAAGAAGGAATGACTGACAACATTTACCCAGAACCACCCGCGACAATGATTTTTGCCCCATCAGCTGCTGGGCTCTCAACCCAGAATTCTAAGGGGAGGGGGAGACTGCAGGAACTATGGGATAGGTATGGAATACCTACCCACAATGCAACGCTCCGGAAATCGACGCTAGCCTCTGACCATGGACGCACACCGCCGAATTAAAGTGCTTAGCGTGACTGCGTGCACTCAACTTTATACAATCTGTTTTATAAAACCGGTTTATGTAAAATCGGAATTATCCCATAGTGAAGACGTACCCTAAGAGACACACAAAAAAAGATTATAACAGAAACAACCCTTGTTTGTTTTAAGTGTTCCATTTTATGCTGCTTTGTTTAATATTTTCTTTTCCTTTCTTTAATAATAAAATATCCATGGTTAATAAATGTAATGGTTTTGCTTGTTTTTAACCATGCTTTTAATTCGTGTTTCTCTAGACTGTATATTTTTAGCAATTTGGGGCTAGATTCTCAAAGAAACATAGGCATTGTAACATGGAGCATCATCACCTCTCACTTTTAGGTACCTATAAAATAACCAGGATTCACAAAGCCTAAGTAAGGAACTTACACTTGCTATACAATGAATTGGGTGTGATAGGCACCTCAGAATGGGATTCACAAAAGCCAGTGTAACACCGACAGACCCCAGTCATTGGCGGGCGGGATCGAATGTGGGACCTCTGATCTTAGTGCATGAGTCTTTACCGCATGAGCTAAAAGCCAACTACAGATCAAACTCATTGATCTCTTTTTCTCTCTCTCTCTTGCTAAGTGGTCTTGGTGCCACTAGATGGTTCAGAACACAATACCCTGGAGGTGTGTGGGTTACACAGCATGCTGTGTGGCTCCTTCTCTAAATTAGCCAATGGGAGAGGCCAAACCAAGGGGTATGTGCTAAGCCCTGCCCCATTTTGGAGACAAGCACCTCCCTTGGTTTAGGATTCTCACCTGCAAATCCTCTGTTGCAGTTAGGTACCTATGCTATTTTAGAAAGAAGCTGGTAGGAGTGTATAGGGGGAAGTGCAGCTCCTTCATAATGTTGAGCCAATGGTTAGAGAACTCACTCAGATTGGAGGAGAACCCCAGTTCAAGTCTGCTCTGCCTGTGGGGAAGATTGGATGTGAACTGGGCTCTGCTACCTCTCAGGTCTCTGCTTTCAATCTGTCCTGTCCAGTCAAAGCTGTTGCCCTGCAATACAGAGTTTTCACCAGAGGAAGGCTGTGTTTAGCTGACCTCTGTAATTTAATTTTATCAGACCTTTATAAACTAGAAGGAGAAACCCTGTACATTTATCTGTCTTGGTGTGCAGAATCACTGTGTCTGTAGGAAAACAGGCCCAGCATGTAGGCAGGTTTGTTGTCTTTATTGTTGTTGCCTTAGGCAAAATATTCCACTGCTAGCAATTCCATCTTGAAGTCCAAGTTATTATTACTCACTTTATTTTGCAGGTCACCACACACTGGCTATCAGGCCACACACAAACACAGCAGCAGAGGACTATAACATAGTTTATCCCTCAGTCATTCTGCAGTGGGTGATTATATCTATATTATGTTCTAAGAAGAATCCAAGATGCATTCCCAAAAGATAGAATTTAAGCAAGAAAAAAAAAGCCAGGAGACGATGCAACACTAAGGAATTTAGATTCATCATCTTTATTGCTGCATTTCCCAGTGGCAAGTCAACGTTGCACAGAGAAGCTAATGTGATTGTCATTAAGCTGCAAATAGTAATCGGGGACAAATAGCAGGCCTGATCCTGCAGCCCTTACTCCTATGAGGAGACACCCTGAAGCTAATTCAAATAGTTAAAGGCTGCAAGAATTATGCCCAATAGCGATGCCATGGGATGAGATGGACAAGGATAAATACAATCGCTTTCTTGCTAGGTGTGCCAAAATTACACAGCATTCCTCCATCTTGTTTTCACATTCACCTCCTTTATTTCAGCTTCAGGGATCACTCCATGATTTGCAGTTAAGAGAAAAAATGTGCAAGCAAAATGTACAATGTACACAGTATAGAAATACATAGGACACCCATCTTGCCTCGTGAGACACGCAGTTTACGTGGAAGCAGACCCACTTGCCAAAGCTGGAGCAGCGATCACCAGACTCCGAAGTCTGCCTGTGGTACCCCAGGGAGAGTCTGTACTTCAGGAGGAGGGTAGAATATTAAACTCAATATCAGTCACTGAAAGAAAGAAAGAAAGAAAGAAAGAAAGAATATGCATTTCATACTGAACAGGGTGAAAGGTTGTAAGGTCACTTTCTGCAGATCTGAAATGAAATACAGTAGTAGTGTAATTTCACATACGTAGCATTTTAAAATAATAAATCACATTTTATTGCACCAGTCTGAAGATCTCTTCAGACAAAGACCCTGATATCAGTGTTTTACGAACACTAATTGCTCAGAAATAGCCTGAATATGTGGCTTTTCAGGACATCTCTCTGGTAAGGCCTCTGAGGAGGGAGGGAGAGCAGGACCGGAGAGAGAGGAATCAGATTATGTTTTTTGCTGTTGCATTCATTGTTGGTATAGTTATCTATATTGAGGGTAGGGCTGCCAATTTTGGTTGGAGGTATTCCTGGAGATTTCATCACAAGACGTAATCTCTAATTAAAGATTAATCTGTAATTCCTGGAGACTCCAGGGCAATACCTGAGGCTTGGCAACCCTAACCGAGGGTTGATATAGGGTGACATTTTTATATGGATATGAATCTAATTACTGACAGGGCACTGGGAGCTGGTGTATAGATTTCCATTTCCATTGTTAAACTCAAAAATCAATCATTAAAATAATTCCCACAACATCATTCTTGTAAAATGCTATCATTGTCCATTTTACAAATTGGCAAAGTGATGGGACAAGGGAAGTTAAGTGACTTGCCCAGGGTCTCAGAGGAAGCCAGTGTCTCATAGACTCATAGACTTTAAGGTCAGAAGGGACCATTATGATCGTCTAGTCTGACCTTCTGCACCACGCTGGGAACAGAAGCAAGAAATCCTCACTTTCGATTTACTAAAAGCACTGAACCGTGCTCATTTTTTCCTTCTCACACAATTCTCTGAACATATCTTCAAAAAGCTCCATTTACAGCACAGGACACGGCAAGTGCCTCCTCCATCTCTATGCAGATGATCTCAAAAGCATGCACATTTAATTAAGAGATACTGCATTTTAATATGAAGCATTCATTTCAGATTAACATATCTGCCTTCTGGGAGTTCTGAGGCGAGAGTCTACCTTTCCTTTCCATAAAAGCTGCTTGCTTTATTTTGCTTTTCATTGTAGACCAAAACTGGTACACCCGTTCCTCTCTGGAAAGGGCAGGACATGATTTTAGTATGTTGCATAAAGACTTTGTTCTCCAATGTGCAGAAAGCTTCACGACTCTGCAAATCTCCCAGCGGCTTTCCTTGCAAAGGGGAAGAATGACATCTGTGCAATGGGAATCAAACAATTGCACAGCCTGGCGTAGTTCTGCAGAGTTCCTCCATGCACAACCCAATGATTTGGACAGTGGAGTGGTTTGGGGACTTGGGCCTTAGTTTTCATCAAGTTGTTTCAATCATTGATCTCAGAAAAGGGTTCTACGTCTCCAGGATATCACTTCAGCAGCAACGACTATTGTTCAGCACCCAATGTCTATTGCCCATTGCTTGCTCAAGGAAGGAGGTTTGAGCAGAGAGGCCCACTTATTTTAACTAATCAATCATCTTCATCCTACTAATGAGCAATGATTTAAATATGGCATGTTGCTGCTACTGCTGCTCTTACAGTCCAATTTTCACTGTAGCCATTGTGGCTGCTAGTTTGCTGGAGGTTCTCTTCTGCCAGGCTGAGGAGGGGTCTGAATGGTTAGTCCCACTTTCCAAATTTTCTGATCAATTGTAGTGACTCAAAGAATTAGAAAGTTCTGGAAAGCTGAAAGTTTACTTTACATTTCCCATTATATTGCTGCCTGGGAGGGAGTAGATGATTGATTTTTTTAATTGCACTTACATTGAATTTTATTTTGGTTTGTAATTTTTTCTTAGCGTTGCAGAATCTTGGGCCATATTTTCAAAAGTATTTAGGCATCAAAAGATGCAAATAGGTGCCTAATGGGATTTAGATGCCTAGTGGGATAAATAGGAGTTAGGTACTTTTGAAAATCCCACTAGGGGCCTATCTGCCTCTTTAGGCAACCAAATATGTTTGAAAATCTGATCCTTTTTAGCTTAGCCTTCCCTTGCCACGTGTGCCCAATAGTGCTCATCGTTTATTATTTGAGCTCAGATCCTGCATTGAGAACCGTATAGGTAGCCCACCATTGATTGTAATGGGGCTCAATGCAGGTTCAACGTACCCACTCGGACAGTTCTCACTGAATAGATTGCGTCTATGTGTATGTGTCTATAAAACTGTTTGCGGGAATGGGACTTTGTCTAGCTGTGTTTTTGGAAAGCACATGTTCCCTCAGACCCTGTGGGAGGTAGCTAGAGATGGACCGATGCTGATATGTCTAGCTGGATCAGGCTACTGTTCTTATCCTAACACAGGCAATCACACCAGCCTGTTACTATGATAAAGAAAGGTCAAGGTCCCAATTCTGCTTTCACCTCAGTGGAGTTATTCCGGATGTGAATGGTATTAATGAGACTAAAATTAGGCACCAAGGGTGAAATCCTGGTCTCAGTGAAGTGAATGGCAAAACTCCCCATGACCTCAGTGGGGACAGAATTCCACCCCACGTGTTTAATTCTAGCATCTATTAAGCCAAGATCCCAATCCTGCTCCCAATGGATGCTTTAGCTTTGACTTCAGTGGGAAAGGGATCAGGGCCAATGCTGGCTGTACTCTCTTCACCTTTACTTACTGCCGACACAGGAAGATCAGAAGGTGGCATTCCCCACTATACACACTTCTTTGGACTATGGAAATAGATAAAATGAGAGGAGTGGGAAGAAAGGAAAGATTTTGAACCATGTTGTGATGATCACTCTCCCTCCACAGGCCCAGAGCCTTCTCACAAAGGATGGCACTGGCACACACTACAGTTCTGAATGACTGGCAGGCAGATGTTTCATCTTGTATTTACTTGTTAGTGAACCAAAAAAGAGAGTTGCCTACATCTACTGGCACCAAGATAATAATTATGATTAAGAATCCTTTTCCATACCTCACTCAGTGCTTGAATGAAGATGTCCCAACTCCCAAGCCCTCTGAATGCTAAATAATTATCCAACTCCCACAGCATTCTCAGCAAACTGAGCAGCACATGGCAAATTAGATTAGGTGGCACCTGCTCCATCAAGGTCTTATGTAGTTGATTGTTTAACAGCTGTGGGTCTAGGGATTTCAAGGGGAAGGAACCTGCACAGTCCACATTAGAGAGACTTGCAGGACTTGCTGTCAGGAAGCTTCTCTTTCTGATAGTTTCCTAACTGCCCTCCCCCCCAACCAATTGTCTGATATTTGTGAGCTCAAGATTACTTATACACTTACAGCTCATGGAGCCTCACTCAGCTACATGGCATCAAAAGGTGGAAAAAATGGGAATGAGAAGATTGTAGAGATGACTTTAAAAACAGCGTGTTACAGACAGATACCAAAAACAGACACACTTTCTGACTTCGAGAAACATTTAAAATATTTATCTTTAGTTCAACTCAATATGCTGCTACTCATTATTTTTTTTTAAATACTCACTTTCTCTAGTAAAGGTTCAAAACAGTACAGCTCACAGTAGAACTATTGCAGTTCTGGGCCATGATTATAAAGAATATCGGTGTATTGTTGTTATTTTTTACATCATACTCTAGATCAGTGGCTCCAGTGAAATAGGCACACGCCTTTTCCTAGACCTGTTGTTCACAGCAGTCAACTGTTTAGTCACATATGCTAGTATATGAAACAGAGTTTGAGGTCAGTGTTACTAAAGGTGTGTGAGATCCACGCAAAAGAACAATGTCAGTTTTTATTTCAAAATAATCAGGCAGTCACTGGTACTTTTCATGCCACTACCACGAGAGCAAGCAGGGAAGCTACAATCTGGAAAGACTGATGCTATCTGTTCATCGTTCCTTTGTAAGATGGTCACCTTACCCTAGAATGGAAATGTTGTTTTCATTATTCTTGTTTTCTACCTTTTTTTCTTAAAAAAAAACCAACCTCTTTTTTTAGTGTCCTGTTGCTAAAAGGCATATGAGTGTTTGGAAAAACAACCAGTTTAGACTGCAAACTTCATAACTTTGTTCCCGCACCTTCTGTTGTGAACAATGAACAGAATAAACTAGGATGCTAACAGAAAAGTTTATAACTGTTTGACATTAAAAGCAGTCAACTCCTTTTGAAAAACAATTGCATGAGATTTCTTCTGAGATTTCATCTGACACTTGTTTGGAATAGGAGATATGAGGAAATTTATCCACTTAACACAAGACTTGCCTGGGAAACATAAACTATATTTTTTGCCATTTCAAGCTATCCTGACTGAGAAGTTCACAACAGATTATTATTGTTTAAAATAAAAAGCCCCCCCTTCACAATGGCATGATTTATTGGGTGGCATTTACGTACCAGTAGTTATCTAAAACCTGTGCTCTAGCTCACTTTTCTGGCAATATACTATTGTCTAGTAGCTTCTCAAACTGACATTTAGTAAAGTATATGATATAACTGCGCCTTTGTGATCATCCCTTAAAAGAATATGCAAGAACATCTGTATACCTGTTTTACGGTATGCATTTTTAATGTGATATATTAAGTACATTATATGATGATCAAAAACATTTTTGAATTCTTAGGCCTGATCCTCTCTTTTCAGGGTAGAACTTGTAGGAGGCAGCTCTGGTGGAAGAACACTCCATGGAGATCATCTCACAGTGTTCCCCTAGCTTTCTGCTCCGGGAGATGGGGTTAGCTACAAGATCTGAATGTCCAAACCTGGCATATTCCCAGGGATTCATACATAACACCCACAGAGTTTGCCAGCTCCTGGAACTCTGGACTGAGCCTCGATGGACAACAACAACAATGGCTCTCAGAGGCTTTGGACTGCAGCATGTGTGAAGTGAGAGGTGGGGGTCAGAATGAAGGAGAAACTCCTGCTGAGGCTAATTAGGAGGTTTTTGCATAGGGTGATATGGACAAGCTGTTTGTTGGGGCGATGATGAGCCAGGACTGGCCAGCCCCTCAGTGGGAATGGACAGCCCAACTCAGGAACAAAAAGACTAGTTTTAGTCTAAGTTTTGAGCTTTGAAGTTGAAGCTGAGAAAGAAGCTAATAATTTCTTGTTTGCTCCAAAGAATCATAATAAACCTGGAAGTTATTATCTCTTTATTGGGAAATCCAGTTTTGGGAATAACACACAAGACATTGAATAAGTAATTAGATAAACTAATGACCTAAACAAAAACCAATAACACCCTAACCCATGTAAAAAAACAAAGAACCAAGGATGAAATTCTCTACTTCTGTAAAGCAGCCTAACTCCATTGACTTCATTGGAGTCAGTACATTCTGTGGCATAAGTAATAAGAAAGTTCAAAGTGTGTTAGTACAGGGAAAAGGAAGCTCACAGCAGTTTGGGACCCAGTAATGCTGTTAGACCAGATTATCAAAGGTAGGTGCAGAGGAAGCAGAAATAGGAAAGGAGCAGAGGATTTAGGACTGGGAATTGGGAAAATTAGACTATGATGGGAGTAGTGAAATTAGGCTTGCACAGGCAAGTGTGCACAGGCAAGATCAAGGAGTTTAGAGGTTGGTGTGATGCTTATCTGAGCTGAACAGATTAAATCTGATGTTTGGGACATCTCACATGGTGGAGTAGCTGATAAATTAAACAGAACCTCTTTTGTACAGTGTTTATAAGTTTTAGGAACAGATCTGCAGCTGATGTAAATCACTCCATAGAACAATTAATGTCAAGAGGCCTATACTGATTTGCACTGGCTGAAAAACTGGCCGTTTAACAAATTCAGCTAAGTCTTTTTGTCATATAGACATGCCAGATTTTCAGACAGTGTAAATCAGTGTAGGTCCCTTGACGTTAATGCCTCTATGCTGATTTAGAATAGCTGAGGATCTGGCAGTAAATCTTGTATAAGCACTGTCCTTTTGAACAGGCAGATACTAAGGAAGGATTAACTCTTGGTGGGTGCTTCCCTTTCTCAAAGTGAGCACAATCCTCAGGCAGAATATTTCTAAATATTACCACAACACAGCAAAATGCTTTGGTACAAAATGCCTGTATGTTTCATTACAAAAATATGTATTTCCCAGTGAACACTAGCCTAAACATTGTGTTCATACTGGGTGACATTCACCTCTAAGTCCCATAGTATTTAGACTCAGAATTAGCTGTTTTAAGGGTTAGTGGTGCATTGTATTGGCTTCTGAGACTGGGGTGAATTTCACCCATTTTAGGCCTTGTCTAGACCAAGAAAATGAGGTATGTTCAGAAAATGTGACCTAACCCATGCTAACTCAACACGTTTTTAAATATCTGCTACTTTTGACAAAGATAGTGCCAGCTGGTTACCCCTTCATTTTCTTAAGCTATGGCTACACGGTGCACCTTGCAACAGCACAGCTGTGCTGCTAAAGCCTTGCCATTGTAGTGTAGCTGCTCTTTGTCAGCAGGAGAGAGCTCTCGTGCCAACAAAATGCCCCTATCCCCCATGAGGGGATGTAGGTTTGTAGGCGGTAGAGCGTCTCCCACTGACAAAGCACTGTCCACATTGGCACTTTTCGTCAGTAAAACTTTTGTCGGTCAGGGATGTGTTTTTTCACACCTCTGGGTGACAGAAGTTTTACTGATGAAAGTGAAGTATAGACAAAGCCTAAGTATAGACAAAGACAAAGTATAGACAAACCCTATGTCTACACTGGCAATTGAATAACAAAACTTTTGTCTTTCAGAGATGTTAATCCCATCCCCAAAAGACAAAAGTTTTGCTGCGACAAGTGCCAATGTGGACAGCTGCTCATTGGGGGTAGAAGTTTTTTGTCGGCAGGAGAGTCGACAAACAGCGGCTCCACTGTGCGACTTTGAGTGGCACGGCTGTGGCGACACAGCCATGTTGCTAGAAGCTGTATAGTGTAGACATAGTCTTAGTCTAGGTAGAGCCTCAGGGTAAGACAGGGCCTTAGAGTATAAGGATAAAAATACTGAGCATTTTCCTGCAAACACTTTCTCACATGAGTTCACCTCCTGACTGATGCAAATAGAGGCCTTGCTGTGAATGTGATAACTCCCATGAGTCAGAGCTATTGCTCAGGTAAGAAAGGGTTTGCAGGATCTGCTCTCTCCACCATATGCCCTAAAGAGCCAGTATTTTTAATCCTATTTATTTATGCTCTGGGGTAAACAACAACAAAAAACTGGGAGGGGAAATAAAATACAGAATCAACCAAAGTGACTGTCAATCCAGGCTCCTAGACAAGGCCACGGTGCAGAAGAGGATAAAGAAGAAAATGAGCCCTTTCAGATTTGAAGAAGGATGGCTGTCAGGCGGAACAGGTAGAAAGAAATAGAGCAGCTAAATAAGAGGAATCAAGCATGTGCTCTCTCCATCATAGACATGCACCTGCCCAGGCCTTTTTGTGTCTCAGTTTTAGATTTTTACCACATTTGCAATCATTGTAGTCCCCAAGGAAAAAGCTTCTCAACCAAAACAAAGCTCAACCTAAATACTCTTTTCCGAAATAATTGCAGATTGCTCACTTAGAGCAAAATGAATGCAGTTGCAGGAGATGAGCACTGTAGGCTCCCATGAGGAGTGCTGTGGCATATTATGTGGTATGCAGCTGGAGATAAAAATCTTTTTTAAGCTAAGAACAAAATGTTGATGTTGACCTTGCTTCAGTGTTATTCCAGGAAGGAAGAGTGTTCCTGTAATTGCCTGATTTCAGTTGTTAGACACAAAAATGTTCATATCTCTTTGTCAAATCTGACAGGGCTTTCTAGGAAGGCAGAAATTCTAATTAAGAGATGGTCAGTCAGTCTACACCGCAAAAAACAGACACACAAACCGGGTGGGCAGAGAGTCTTGGAGCCCAGGTCAACTGATTCGGGCTTACATTATGAGGCTAACAATAGCAGTGTAGATTCTTCCACTTGAGCTGGAGCCTGGACTCTGAAATTGCCAGGTAGGGGAGGAAATGTCTACACTGCTAATTTTAGTCCCACAGTGTGAGCCCAAATCAGTTGACCCAGTCTCTTAGACTCACTGCCATGGGGCTTTATTTGCAATGTAGACATACCCTTAGCGTTGTATCCATTCTACTTGGTTATCTACAGCTATCCTTTAAATACCTACATATCTCCATGCAGCTCACCCTGAAATCTATATCGATGTCAAGGAAAGAACTATTGCTTCTGTGATGGAGTGGTAATTTCCTGTAATATTTGTATGAATACCATGTGTGCCTCAGTTTCCCTTATATGCTGCATTGTTAACTAGGTGGTGGGAAAGGGCTGTTTACCTTCTGCACAGGCCCAGAGATGCAGGTGTGACTGATGCCTACCTATATTGGGTTTGGGGCCCAGGTCAATGGAGAGTCTGTGAAGACCATGGCAAGTCATTGAGAGATTTGAACTAACCACCATGGATGGACCATCCCTCTTAAGAAGCCAACAGTGTTTGACCAGCTGGAGAACAAAGGAGTGAGAAGAGACCAGATGGAGGATACTCACCTGGGAACTGGGACAAACAGCAGTGAGAGAGACAGAGCGGGAGCCCAGGAGTTCTCTATAGCTTAGCTGGGGTTCTAAGTTAACCAAAAGGAACTATGCTGTTACTTGCTTTTCTCTATGCTAACCAAGGACTTCTTACGCTGTGCCCAGTTAACTAATAAACCCTGCTGTTTTTACAATGCGGACAGAGTGCTACTGCAAATGTTGGGGTGCATTGCTCCCTAAGCTTGTACAAGTTTCCTTCAGGGGTTTGTCTCAGTTGGATTTGATGAACAGAGCTCACGGTGTGAAGCTAGGTGCTGAAGGTCCCATTGAAGGAGGTGGTGAAGCTGCCTGGCTTACACAAGAGAAAGAGTGAGATCCCTAGCTGGTCTGGCATACTGATGAAGTTCCACCCAGAGGCTTTTCCAAGAACCGATCCTGGGGATCCATGTCAACTTCTAAAAACAATACTTCCTGTAGTGGTGTCATTTAAGGCGCTGTCATGTTACTACTCCAAGGATTGATCAATTGGATAAACATGCTACTCTATTACTTTATGTGGGTACCTCTATATTTGGAAATATCCAAATTTTCCTGAACATGATAGGTCAAACTTCAACTAAAGCCCCTAAAACATGTAGTAATAAAGAAATTATGCTCCTTTATTTTAGTACTGGATGAATGGAATTTAAACTAGCCACACTGGAGTTTGTCAAGAATGAATGTGAACTTTACAAGTCTGAATTCAGTAGACAGTGTTCTGCCGGGAATGTATTTTCCTTATGACATCAATACCAACTCATTGTGTTAGCACTTTAACGTCCCATCTCCAGAGCATAGGGGGACCTTCAAATTTGCTGAATTTTAATTGGATTAGAACCCAGACACAGTGAGACTTGCTGATATTTTATGTTTTTTTTTCTTTAGTTTATAGAATTTCCAAAATACATGGGTGATGTGACCTAATGTCTTTCAAATTCACTTGGCTTGACAGGACTGACCTGTAAAACAATATTAATAGGTCAAAATGACCTCTTAAAAATGAAGAGAGACTACCTCTGGATAGCAGAGAAAATCTTTCACATATAGAAACTCCTCTGTATTCTCTTCTTAATCCTAGCATAAAGAGATGCTGATACTCCATGGCAACTTTATAAAATACTAAGTGTAGAAAGAAATCTGCTCCTCTAATCATAGAATGATTTTCTGTAGAAAAGACACAAGCAATAAGTGGGATGACTGGAATCCTGTGAGTTTGACACCACAGTGGGTGGCAATGATTACATTTAAAAAAAAATGATAGTGACCATAATACACATATGCCACAATGTCCATAAGAAGCCAGCCAGTTAATGATGGCTAGGTTGAGGGGCAGATATGGATAGCTGGAATTTTTTCATATATGTGTAAAATGCAAGTGTATAATATATAAAATATAAAGACTGAATATGTTCAATTCTATCCCTTCCCTCCATCCCCTTATGAGTTATTTGTTTCCTTAGTCAGACTGTATCATAGAAATATAGGGCTGGAAGAGATCTTGAAAGGTCATCTGGTCTAGCCCTCTGCACTGAAGCGGGGGGAAATGTACCAAGACTAGGGTGACCAGATGTCCCATTTTTAAAGGGACTGTCCCAGTTTTTGGGACTATTTCTTATATGGATGGCTATTACCCCTCACCTCCTGTCCTGTTTTTTCACAGTTGCTATCTGAGCACCCTAACCAAGACCATCCCTGACAGGTGTTTGTCCAACCTATTCTTAGTCCCTTGATCCTATGATTAGCTCCAGGAGGGCCAACCCCAAAGAAGTCAGAGGGGCTCCAGCTACTCACCTGCATGGAGCTCATTGCAGGACTGGGAACTTAGCATCTTAGGGTACGTCTACACTACAGCATAATTTCAAAATAACTAAAACCGGTTTTATAATACCGATATTATAAAGTCGATTTTATGCATCCACACTAGGACACATTAATACGGCGGTGTGCGTCCATGGTCCTAGGCTAGAGTCTATTTCTGAGCAGTGCACTGTGGGTAGCTACTGTAAAAAAATGAGGCCAATAATGTCGATTTGCATCCACACTAACCCTAAATTGATATAGTAATATCGATTTTAGCGTTACTCCTCTTGTTGGGGAGGAGTACAGAAATCGATTTTAAGAGCCCTTAAAATCGATTTAAAGTGCATTGTAGTGTGGACGGGTACAGCGTTAAATCGATTTAACGCTGTTTAAATCGATTTAACTGCGTAGTGTGGACCAGGCCTTAGTTCCTTGCGGCAGATATGTTTTCTTACAGTGTGCAGTGCCAAACAGCCCTGATCCTGATTGCTGATTCTGGGCACTACTGCGCCATCTCCAGGCAATTTGGTTATTGCTTACACAACAAACTGGGATGGCTCGTTAACAGACAGCAAAATGTGGTTGTGTGCGCACAAGAGGCATTATGTGGAAGTGAACTTATATGAAACAAGGAATCTGTTTTCATGCTAATATCCTTGATACTAAAAAATAATAATGCAACAAACCTAAAGCCTATGTACGGCTGCTGAGAAACCTCTTTTTCTAAAGCCAGCAGAGCAAAGAGATGAAACCTCTGAAAGTAAAACCTGAAATGACTTCCCTGAACAGCTTTCCAAATTTCAGTGCAAGGGGAACGTGGATTTCATCAATGAGGAAGTATCACTCAGCGGGTATTACATGAACTTGGCACATGGGAGAGCTGGGTTCCAATGCCTTGCTCTGCCACGTGACCTTGTGTGTCACAGTCCTTCTGTGTCTCAACTTGCTATCTGTAAAATGGGGATAGCAGCACAGGGGTATGTTGCATTAATTTATTTGGAGAATATGGGCTAAAGATGTTAACTCAGTCACTACCCAACATTAAACAGTATTAAGTAAGGCCAGGGGTTTCATATATAGAGACTACAGCCTGCTTAATACCATGGCAAACACACTATTAAAGTCAGACTAGAAATTCATTAATTTAAAGTACACAAAAGGAATAGAATTGAAGAGAGGTAGCACTGGGACTGAAATTGATTGTTTATGCAAAACAAACTTAATCAAAACCTATTCAAGTCCATTCTGGAGACAGTTAATGTTTCTTACTGATTCAAACAGCCCTTCTTGGTGATGGAAAAAGGGTTAGTTCTATTGCTCACTTCTAAATTGAGAATTGTAGTCACATTCCTATCTTAGACCAAACAGACAGACACAGAAAGGAAAGATAATAAAAATGAGGAAAATACATCTTTTGCTGATTTTCTCAGGATGCAAGGTGGCTGGTCAGTCACAGACAGATGCTTTGGGTTGGCAGGTTGCTCATGATATCTGTTGTTTGGGCCACCAGCTCACCTCCCCACAGGGGTGAAAGCAAGTTAGGCCACTTACCAGTATAGGCCGCGGGGGGCTTTCGGCCCCCAGAAGGTGTTATACCAATATAATAAAAACCAGCAGGATCTTATTAAGAGGGATAAGGCAAACATGCCACATTTATTGTAAATATAATAATAAAGCAATATATATATATTCATTCACACAATCATTCATTCAAGTTCTGTATAGGTGTTATAGTTACCAGCCAGAAGTTGTTCATGCCAAGTTACTGGCCAGGTATCTTGGCCATGAGGATGGAGCCAAGTCTGTGTCAGATGCACCTGATGCTCCTGGATGCTGGCAGCAGAACCAGAAACTCAAAGTCCTCAGTCTTTGGAGTTCATTCTTATAGGAATTAATTCCTATGTTAGTCCATGGGAGCTGTTTCATCCTGCTGTTGCTGACTCAGTCAGCAGATGGCACATTCCTGGTGGCTCCACACTGTCCAAAGTTTGTGTTTCTCATCCTTCCAGGTGTTGGGGTGGATCCCAGTTTACCCTCTGGGGGTTGTCTAGTGGTCCACTTGACACATTCTTCGGCCAGTGGATACTCCCTTTCTAGGCTGGCACCTCCCTAACCATTCATGCACATCAAGCATTCATCAACATACATTCCATATCTTAACCATATTTTAATTTACTGTCTCCACCACTTTCGGGATGTGTGCCTAGGAGCCGTTGCCACTACAATTAAGTGAGCGTTTGTTTACATTGTATCAATTACAGCCTAAGGCTCACAGCGTTCACTTCAAGAACAAAGTCAGTTAACTTGTTTGTAAGTTTTACATAGTAATAGAGTACCTTTCACAGGACAGACGCAATCAATGTTTTCTGCGGATAGGAGCTTTGCAAGTTTTAACAGAAGAACTAAAAGATTTTTGTTCTTGGTGAAACTGGCGGGTGGGGTCACTGTCACTTGGGGGAATCTCTGCTAGTACCTTCTTTAATATCCTTAGAAAGGAGCGGGATCTCGGGCAGAAGGGACGGGGCTGGAGGTCAGCATCCCCCAACCAGCCATTTCAGGCTGCCCATGCTGCCTGGGGCTCCTGTATTGATTTAAAGGGCACATCAGAGGCTGCAGGGGAGGGGAGAGGCACTGGGGCACTGCAGGGCCCTTTGCAATAGTGTTTAGTATTTGATTTGCCCTGAAGAATTGGGATGCATTCACGACCAGTACAGCTACTGGAAAAATCTGTTCACAAGTCTGGGGAGGGGTGAAGGGATCATCCCGGAGAATAGCCATGGGGTGGGGTGGGGGTAGGTGTGTGTTGCACATCCACCCGAAAACCACATCCCCTCCTTTCAAATGTGAAACCCAACCCATTGCTTGCTCTGGGAAAGTATTCCCACATGTTATGAAGGCGTAAGAAGCCAACCCCTCGTACCAAAAGGCTTACTGTGCCTGCCTGGAAACCGAATTCTGTTGCCTAGCCATGTGTGATGTGTCACCATACCGGTAGGTGCTCTATATAAAAGGCAAAATGTGACCTTGTACCTAAAGAATTGTGCTGTCTGATATTAATTGCTTGATTCACTGTGAAAGAGTCTTCCTTTTGTTCTCATAAATATATCATCTTAAATTTTACTCTCCCTTTTTATCTTCCCTTAGGTGTAAATGTTTCTGCGCTCCTCCTATCACCTCCGTTCCTGAGGTTATCGCAGATTAGAAGGCGAAAAAACCACACTCGTGATGACATGTTTTCCGAGCTCATGCAGTCCTCCCAGCACTGATAGGACACAGTTTAATGCATGGAGGCATTCACTGGCAGAGGAATTAAGTGAGCACAAAGAGTGGAGGCAGGACACAATGCTGAGGCTAATGGGGGAGCAAACGGACATGATGATGCGTCTGTTGGGGGAGCAAACAGACATGATGAAGCATCTGTTGGAGCTGCAGGAAAGCCAACAAGAGCACAGACCCCTGCTGCATCCACTGTGTAATTGCATGCCTTCCTCCCCAAGTTCCATATCTGCCTCACCCAGATGCCCAAGAATGCGGTGCGGGGGAGGCTCCGGGCACCCAGCCACTCCACTCCACAGGCTGGCCCAAGCAATAGAAGGCTGCCATTCAAACAGTTTGATTTGTAGCGTGGCTACAATAAACAATGTGGCCTTGTCCTTCCCTCCGCCCCCACCCCACCCGGGCTAGCTTGTCCGTTATAGACTCATAGACTCATAGGTCAGAAGGGACCAATATGATCATCTAGTCTGACCTCCTGCACAAGGCAGGCCACAGAACCCTACCCATCCACTTTTATACAACCCCTAATGGTTGGCTTAAAGGGAATTAAAATCAACAAAGCGGGCGGGTTTGCATCAAGGAGAAACACGTACAACTGTTACACCAAAGCCTGGCCAATCACGAAACTGGTTTTCAAAGCCTATCTGATGCTCAGTGTGCTTTGCTGTGCTCTTCTAATAGCCTGGTGTCTGGCTGCTCAAAATCAGATGCCAGGTGGTTTGCCTCTACATCCCACCCTACCATAAACATCTCCCCTTTAGTCTCACAGATATCATGGAGCACACAGCAAGCAGCAATAACAATGGGAATGTTGGTTGTGCTGAGGTCTGACCTAGTCAGCAAACAGCACCAGTGAGCTTTTAAACCTCCAAAGGCACATTCTACCACCATTCTGCACTTGCTCAGCCTATAGTTGAACTGCTCCTTACTACTGTCCAGTCTGCCTGTGTAAGGCTTCATGAGCCATGGGAGCAAGGGGTAGGCTGGGTCCCCAAGGAGAACTATTGGCATTTCAACATCCCCAACGTTAATTTTATGGTCTGGCAAGTAAGTCTCTTCTTGCAGCTGCTCAAACAGCCCAGAGTTCCTAAATATGCGAGCGTCATGCACCTTTCCTGGCCATCCCACATTAATGTTGGTGAACGTCACTTGTGATCCACCAGTGCTTGCAGCACCATCGAGAATTACCCCTTGCGGTTCACGTACTGGTTGGCAAGGTGGTCCGGTGCCAAGAAGGTGATATGCATTCTGTCTATTGCCCCACCACAGTTAGGGAACCCCATTGCGGCAAAGCCATCCAGTATGACCTGCACATTTCCCTGAGTCACTATCCTTGATAACAGAATGTCAGTGATTGCACTGGCTACTTGGATCACAGTAGCCCCCACAGTAGACTTGCCCACTCCAAACTGATTCCCAACTGACTGGTAGCAGTCAAGCGTTGCAAGCTTCCACAGGGCTATCGCCATTCACTTCTCAACTGTCAGGGCAGCTCTCATCGTGGTATTCCTGCGCTTCAGGGCGGGGGAAAGCAATTCACAAAGTTCCAGGAAAGTGGCCTTATGCATGCGAAAGTTTCACAGCCACTGTGAATCATCCCGTACCTGCAACACTATGCAGTCCCACCAGTCTGTGCTTATTTGCCTGACCCAGAATCAGTGTTCCACTGTATCAACCAGCCTCAGTGCTGCCATGATGTCCCAGTTACCACAGCCCGTGCTTTCAGGAATGTCTGCGTCCATCCTCTCATCAAAATCCTCCTCGTGCTGGCATATCTTAGCCCAATTCTGCATATACTCCAGGATAATGTGCAAGGTGTTTACAATGCTCACAATAGCAGCAGTGACAGTGAGCTGAGCAGGCTCTATACTTGCTGTGGTATGGAGTCTGCACGGGTAACCCAGGAAAAAAGGCGCGAAATGATTGTCTGACATTGCTTTCATGGAGGGAGGGGCGACTGATGACATGTATCCAAAACCACCCGCGACAATGTTCTCGCCCCATCAGGCATTGGGAGCTTAAACCCAGAATTCCAATGAGCAGCGGAGACTGTGGGAACTGTGGGATAGCTACCCACAGTGCACCACTCTGTAATTTGATGCTAGCCATGGTAGTGAGGACGTACTTTGCCGAATTAATGCGCTTAGTGGGGATATAAGCAATTGACTGTATAAAATGAATTTCTAACAAACAACTTCTATAAAATCGACCTAATTTCTTAGTATAGACATACCCAGAGTATACATGTGTAGGTCCAGTTATCCACAACAGGTGTTGTGAGGATACATCTACTAAAAGTTGTGAGATGCTCAGATACTACGTCAATAAGGCTCATATAAATAAAAAGACTATTGCAAAGTGCCCTTATATACTTATTTATTAGAAGTACAATAAGTTTGCATGCCCAGCAGTTTAGCTAGATGAGATATTTGATTAAGCTTTGTATAATTTTACAGTGTATAAATATGCCAAAAATAATCAGTTGTATAAAACTCCATACAATGTGTGAATTTTTTCCTGGAACAGAGAAAGCAACATTTGAAGATATCATATAGCTTTATATTTAACCATAATAGAAGCATGTGATTTCTAGTAAAAATTGCTGCTCAATTTTATGAAACGATAACTGAAGTTAAATCTGGAACATTCCTGTATTAACTCCACGCAGCAGAGGTCTCTTTGGCAGCCATGGATATAAATACTGATCAACCCTTATAAATGTGACTTTTAAATCAGATAAAGCCAAACTGGTTAGTTGCAGGCTCAAAACTATTTGATATTGAAGTAAGGTCAGTCAGCAGTAGCAATTATGAGGCAAAATAGTATCCAATGTGTTATTAAGGGGTTTATGCAGTAACTTCTTATGAAACTGTAGGTCTAGAAGATACAAGATGAAGAATTTTCCTGCTTATGAATCAGTTTGACACCAAGAAGCAGTATTTAGATGGAGAATGACTCATTAAAATGATATAAAAGTAAGATCAATCAGCCAGAGCAATTATGAGGCAAAACAGCATCCAATGTGTTAGTAAGGGATTTCTGCAGTAACTTCTTATGAAACTGTAGGTCTAGAAGATACAAGACAAAGAATTTTCCTGCTTATGAATCAGTCTGACACCAAACCTTGGTGACCAAGGAGCAGTATTTAGATGGAGAATGACTCATTAAAAATCTCAAGTGGTGACTTTGCTAACTTACTGTGTATAAGGGGAAGCCAAGAAGCCCACATACTGTCTGCATACTTTAAACATTGTGTCAGTGATCTCTGATAAGCCAACTGTATGTAAAAAAATTTCTGCTTTTTCTATGTTCTTCTTTATGTAGAATTGTTTCCCACAATATTACCTGAAAAATGCAGGCTTTATCTCTGGGCAACAGAGAGAGAGAGAGTGTGTGAAAAAGTGAGTTTTGGATAAATAACTTTTATCTCTTTTTCACTTGAACAGATATCCAAAGTTCAGGGCCTTGTGGGTTGTTTCCACTAGGAGGAGAACGTGAGGCTATAACAAGCTATTTTCTTTGATGCAGTCTTTTTTGTTTACAAAGATTACATACAAAGTCTTGTTTCCCTGAACATAGTAAGAAACAAACAGCAGGAGACAGTACTTGGTTCACTGCTCCAAGCCTGCTTTCCAGCCAACACTCTGCCTAAATAACTCTCTTTGCTTTGTCTTGGGGTCATATTACCAGCACTTCTGTTACCGTCTGCTTGGCTTCCTGGCCACTTCTGCTTCTTCGCTCCTTCTCTCTCCTACAAAGAGACAAAAATATTTCCACCAATCAAAGACCTAGCCTCTGCATTTGCTATCAGTATCCTGGGAAACTCCTGATGCCAAATGGTTCAGCTTCTATTTGGGCTTTTCCATGTGCTACTCCTATTGTTTGATACACTTGCTTACAATGGCATCTTTACATTTATCCTGAATGAAAAGTGGCAGTTAAGCCAGACTCATAACAATAAGATTTAATCCAATCCACAACAATACCATAATACTTAGATGCAGGTATCTGAATATTGGGACCTCTGAATCTGAGTATATTCCAAGTCCAAATACAAAGCCATCCTTATTATTAAGGAACATGTAATACTTCCTCCCCCAGGAACTACGGTGTGCCAGAAGCAGCTCTTGGGTGCCCCCTGTTGAAATTAACTTTATCAAAATGAAAGCATAATTGTATAATTTCCTGGTTCTGATTCAGTTCAGCTTTCTCTGTATACTGTTAAATCCAGGGAGAACTTTCCTAAGGCTCAGAAAACATTTTAGAAGAGTAAATATTTTGCTGTCGAAATGCATCAGATTGCATTAAAACAATAAAACCCTGCCTCCAAACTCTGCCCTCCTTTACTTTGAAAAGGAGCATTAACTTTCTTTTCAAATTGAACAGGTTGAATTGTGTGCTGTACTATCTGTATATTTTACATTACAGACTTTGCCCTACAATGTCCTTAATATGTTTGCCTAAGTGCTTTGCCTTCTTCTTTGTTGAAAACTAAATGTTTTTATAAATGGAACAACAAATACACAGATTGCCACTCTTTTACCCTACTTCTTTGCAAGCAAATGGAGTAGGGACCTTAGCCTAAGTCCACTGAACTTGGTGGGAAAACTCTCTCAGTGGGCTTTGAACAGGCCCAGGGTCAGTGGAATGTTTCTGGGAGTCCCTTTCTAAAGCAATGATAAAATGTTATTGCCTTGGAATGGAGCACAGCTGCCTTTGGAGCACACCTGGTCTCTAATTCTGTACTTTGAAAATCCCAGCTTAAGGGGAGTTAGGTTCCCAACTCCCATTGGATTTCAGAGGGAATTGGGGATCTAACTCACTAAGGTTCTTGTGAAAAATCCAGCCGACACTGTTTAATTTGCTTCCAAGTCAGAAAGAAGTTGGACTTTTCTTTGCCTTTCATGTAGATAGAAAATTAAAAGCCGTTCTAACTACCTTGAGTCTGAATCTGGGTTTGGCTATGACAATGCCTGTATTTTTTCCTGTTCAAGCCCTTTATTTCCCTGATTAATGTGACATCATATACTGCTTCTTTTTATGTGGCAGGTAACAGATGCAGGCTTTTTAAATGACATTGTAACAGGTGGTCACCAGGCCCCGCACTTAGGCCAGAAGGATCACTCTATCACGGTACAGACACAGACCCGGTCAATATCTCTATGGGCATGAACTATAGGCACCCTCAATCCCTTTTCCTATGTTTTTCTTTCCTTCCTCTGGCTAAAGTCTCTTTCTTTTTACAATATTTATCAAACATTTCAATTTAGAAGTGTTGATAAAACAAAGGTCCACCCTTCAAATAACAAAGCATTTTGCTCAGGAGATCTTTGTATTAAACAATTAACAAGATTACTTTCAAATTCATTCCAGCTGCCAAACACTTAAAATTTCAGGTGCGTAAATTGGCATAAATGATTCAAACATCAAAGAACAGAGGTGCTCAAAAAACAAATCTTAATTTCCTGGACAGTAGGTTGATGGTGACTGCTACTTAATCTAATTCTCTCTCACCCACAGGGATCCTGTATTAAATAAACATGAAAACTAAGCTGACCCTACACACTAGGATGTGTAAAAGGTAACATTCCATTTGGCAAGATGATATCAAAGAGGAGCTCAGGTGTTACCATGATGAATGTTAGTGTCAGCAGTGATTTCAGGGTAGCTAGCTGCTCATTGCTGCGTCTCCTACAGGAAATCTGGACAGTACTACATATTTATTTGAGCAAAATATTGCTGCCAAAAACAAACCTTCACAAATTTTTCGCAGTTTGGTCAGCAGGCAGCCAATCAAGTCAGATGATTTGAAAGTGCTTGCTGACTATGTTCCCAGTTTTCCTCTGTTATGTAGCCTATTATTTGTTTCAAGTTTTACAAATTATACTGGGCATTGATTTTAGCAGCTTCTAAATCTAATTTTCTCTGTCCTATAGATCATTATAAGTTCTAAATCCTTAAAAGTCTGAACACATTAATGCATCTAAGAGGTGGCAGTATATGGAGCAAAAAAGAAAAAAAAACAGGTTTTCAAATAAGTATCATTATTTCATATTATTTTAAGCTTTTGCTTGTCATGAAATTAATACAATGAATGATTTTACATAGAAAGGCTTACTGCCATTTATAGTGTAGATGAGATGGTGGTGGTGAAGAAACCTCCTACATGAGGGTATTTGGAGGCCTGCAAGTAGCACTGATACTCTGGTAAGCTTATTCAGACAGGTCACTTCAGCACCACTGGAGCTCTGATCATTGATTGCTAGCAATGGGGTAACTATATTTGAAGATACCGTTTGGCAGCACTAATTTCTTCTAAAGTTGGTGGGAATTTTTGGAAGACAAGCAACATATAGCACCTCATCACTTGAATGGGTGATGTGACAGACCCAGGCCAGTGTGATACAGGAGTCTGGTAGAGGGTAAATATACTGGTCACTGCCTGAGTAGTTTTCTGTTCCCTGAGTGACCAGAGCAGGTGCTGCACTAGAGTAATCAGGAACCTGCTAGAATCAATTCAGGCAGACAAGCTGATTAGAACACCTGCAGCCAATCAAGGCAGGCTAATCAGGGCACTTGGGTTTAAAAAGGAACTCACTCCAATCAGGGAGGGGGGAGCCAGAGGAGAGGAAGAGTGTGTGAGGAGCTGGGAGCAAGAGACATAAGGAGCTCAGAGTGAGAGGGTGTGCTGCTGGAGGACTAAGGAGTACAAGCGTTATCAGACACCAGGAGGAAGATCCTGTGGTGAGGATAAAGAAGGTGTTTGGAGGAGGCCATGGGGAAGTAGCCCAGGGAGGTGTAGCTGTCATGCAGCTGTTACAGGAGGTACTATAGACAGCTGCAATCCACATGGCCCTGGGCTGGAACCCGGAGTACAGGGTGGGCCCGGGTTCCCCACAAACCTCCCAACTCCTGATCAGACACAAGAGGAGTTGACCCAGACTGTGGGGAAGATCACTGAGGTGAGCAAATCTGCCAATAAGCACAGGACCCACCAAGGTAGAGGAGAAACTTTGTCACAGTGAACTAAGAACACTGTTGGTTAGATCCATTTCTGCTTTAGCATAGTTAGGCAATTACTTTTTAAAGTGCTGAGAAAACTCATAATTGCTTCATTTTAGGACTGCATACTGTCAAGATTACTCTTTAAACCTCCAAACCAGCTACTCTTTGGCAGGACCGGTGCTAGGGTTTCTCGTGTCCTAGGCGCACGGCCATTTCGCCACCCCCCGCACTGATCCTGTGGCTCTTGTGGAGCTGCCGCAGTCATTCCTGCGGAGGGTCCATTGGTCCCTGGCTCCGGTGGAGCTGCCACAACTGTGCCTGCAGGAGGTCCACTGGAGCCACGCGAGCAGCCGACCGTCCGCAGGCACGACTGCGGCAGCTCCACCGGAGCCGCGGACCAGCGGACCCTCCGCAGGCATGCCTGCGGCAGGTCAACCAGAGCCGCCTGCTACCCCCACAGCAAAATGCCGCCCCCCGAATAATCCTGGTGCCCTAGGCGATTGCCTAGGCTGCCTAAATGGTAGTGCCGGCCCTGCTCTTTGGTAGCCGATTGCCTATCATTTCAATTTAGTGTAGCAAATATTGAATTCCTGCCTTATCATGTAATGTTACCCTTAAACAATTATCCTTATGGGTAACTTCTGCTGGAGAGTGTAGCTTCCTTTGAGCAGCATAGTTATGGTAACAGCAATGTGTAACTTGGAGACATCTGCACAGTGAGAGCACTATGCAACTCCTTTCCATTTATATTGTCAGAAAGACAGATCTTATCTTTAGTATTGTTTGTGTCTGAGAGGCAGCATCAGAGCTATTTACAACTTGGGCCAAAGATCTGAAGTTTGATCATTGTGCGTATGAAGCATTATTCCCTGAGGGAATGGACTGATGATTTAAGAAGTCTTTTCCATCCCTAATTGCTACAAATGGATATTAGTTTGGATGAGCTGCTTGTCACAAATTGTGTGTGACAACAGACCTAATGTGGTTCATAAATAAGAGACCAGACTGTTTTGTTTTTGGTAGCAATATTCTGAAATGAAGCACAGTGTTGCATGGATTTCAAAATACATTGTTTCTCCCCTTCTGTTAATGGTTATTATTTGTATTACGGTAGCACCTAGAGCAGGAGTAGGCAACCTATGACACGCGTGCCATATAGACTTATAGAAAGTCCACATAACAGACTTACAGAAAGAGACCTTCTAAAAATGTTAAAATATGTTACCGGCACATGAAACCTTAAATTAGAGTGAATAAATGAAGACTCAGCACACCACTTCTGAAAGGTTGCCGATCCCTGACCTAGAGGCAACAGCTGAGATCAAGCTCCCATTGTGTGAGGCAGTGCACAAACACATAATTCCTAAGTGCCTTTGGAGATGCACCATTTTAGGTTAGGGATACATTCTTGCACAGAGACACATTTATATTTGTTTCTTATATTGATACACATGGACATCCTCCATGTCTGTCTTTGAGGGTTTCATTTTAAATCTTCTCCTAAATTGGACCTCCATGTGGATTAATGTCTCTGAAATTCATTTATCTTTTCAAAAGAAGTGTGCAAAATGTATTATCAATTCACTATCACACCCTCAGCAAAAATCCTGCTGTTTACTTTTAAGAAATGAATTAGCTCATTAGAGTAGTTGTTAATATTCTCTGAAGCCAAACTAATGGTGAGCTACAATCTTGCATACCAGCCGCTGTTAATGAGTCAGATGTACACAAAGCACAATATTAAGCCTCAGAACTCTATTAAGGAGATCACTTTTCCCGGAATGTGAAAGGTGCTGAAAAGCAAACTTGTCATAAGACATATATGCATTGAAGATGATGCAGAGCAGAGCTTCCAGGAAGATACGATCTCAGTCCCTGTTGGGCTGAGCATCATTAACAGGCTGCAAGAAAAAAAGCAATTTAATTTGAAAGGGAAAAGAATTAGGAGGCAGAATATCTAGGTTTATTGAATATTAAAATGGGTGAGTAAATGAGATTCAGGTAAAATGTATCTGAATTAGTCTTGTGACCTGATTTATATAAAAAAATTAAAATATTCTTTGCATAAGAAACAATTTGCTGTGGATTAGGAATAAAATGAACCAGAATGTGAATGGCACATTCACTGGTGAGGGAGACTGCATAAAAGTGATCCCTAGGCACTTATGCCATACAGTCTGATGGTTTGGGTAAATGCATATTAATAAAAAATAACGTGTTCTTGGGCACAGACTAACTTTAGAGCATATACCTTCTTACGCTGTATAGGCATACAGTAGATACCCAATTATTACAGGTGAAGTTGTTTGCTGTTTTAAACATGAAAACATCAAAAGATCTGCAATAATCTACCTCTTTCCAGTCTCCAGCGCTTCAAATGCACATTCTTTCCAGGGAGGAGAGGCTGTGGTTTTGATCCACAGCTGCTCCTTAAACACAGCAAATCAATGCTGTTACCCTTTGAAGATAAAATGACAGAGTCCATAGAAGATGTATTAAATGAAAGCAACATCTGAAACTCAGAAATATATGTTGTTTGCAGGTTAAGACAGGTAGGACAGTGAATTCCATCTGAATGCACTGCAGCAACAAGCTATTGACCTTCACCGCACTAAAAGTGTTCTATTTAGCTGGACAAGAAAGGCTAATAGAAGCAGCAAATGTATCAGAATCATTGGTGCCCAATATAGTTCTCAGTGCAGTACACAGAATCACAGAAATGTAGGGCTGAAAGGGTCATGGGAGCTTTGCCACAGACTTCAGGAGAATTGTCCCAAGCCCTGGCCTTTCTCAATCAAGAGAAAAGCCTCTAATCAATCAGTAAGAATCACATGGAAGAGAGAAAGTCAAGCCCCTTCATTACATCTCTGTGAGACTGCAATAAGTTCTCTGTCCACTCCCCATTGTATGTATTCTGGAAAGTGCTTGAGATTGATTCACTGGTATAAAATCATAGAACCATAGTGTCGAAGGGACTGCAAGGGCCAGTGAGTCTAACCCCCTGTCAAAATGCAGGATTTGTTCCTGGGCTACACTAGCATGAAGCTGAAGTCGAAGTATCTTAGTTCAACTTACCTGGCTGTCCTCATGGGGGTGAGTCGACTGCTGCAGCTCCCCCATTGACTCTGCTTATTCCTCCTGCTGAGGTGGAGTACGGGCGTCGATTAGCGGATTGATTTATCATATCCAGACGAGACGCGATAAATTGATCCCCGAAACATTGAACACTACCCGCCGATCTGGTGGGTAGTATAGACGTACTGTAAGCCATGTGAGACAGGCGGCTGTCCTTTTGAAAACCTGCAGTGAAGGACAGTGGTGCTGATCAATGTTTCTAGAGGAATGCTAAAGGCAGAAACCATGTAAGTGGGTTGTTATTACCACTTCAAGCCAGGGGGTGCGGCAGGACCCCCAGCATCCTTAGTTCCAGCACCTCTGATGAAGGAGTTTCCATAACCTCCTTAAGCAGTCTGTTCCATTGTCTTGCTGTTCTTGCAGTAAGGAAGTTTTTCCTGAGATTTAATATAAATCTGCTATGCTGTAGTTTGAACCCATTACTTCTTGTCCTGCCCTCCGTGGCAAGAGAAAACATTTTTTCTCCATCTCTTTTATGGCAGCCTTTCAACAGCTGTATGGTTAGCTATGGTTTTATTTATGTGTTTGGAAATAAAGCCATGGCTCTTTAATTCCAATTTAAGAAATGCACCCATTGTATCTGCAAAATGTAAACAATACAATATTATTATAACAAATCTGAAATACAAGGTAGTCACTCCAGTGGCTGACATAAATATATCTCTGTGTCACTTAGCCAACAGCCTCCACTTTTAATAGATGAGCTTAAAAGAGGAAAGTGGCAAGCTGGATGAAGGAATACCACATAATTTGTGATACTCTGAAAGAGACTGTGAATTCAGAATCTCTTTTTATTAAGTTGGACTCTATTAAACCTTTCACAGAGCAGGCAAACACATTTGAGGTAGATTTGGAAGCAGTTTTGTGCCAGGAGAAAGGAGAAGAACAATATCCTCTGCCATATAGAAAATTGTTGACTAATGAAGAAACAGTACAGTAGAGCTGAAAATAATGTCTTATTTTGAAGTGGCAATGTTGAGTTATTACCTCCTAGGCATCACTTTCACAGTTATTACAGGTCACCGTCCATTCACTGGAATTAATAAGAAGTGAGGCAAAAAAGCATGCATTGCCAAGTGGCTTTTAGACCTACAGTCTAAACAGTGCAAGGTGAGGCATAGAGTGGGAAATAAGCATAAAAGCACAGATCATGTACTTGGATGGGTCTGAAGAAATGAGAAAATCAGAAATCAATTTTTCCTATTAAGGGGTAGGGGATGTAACAAGGTGGTCTCTGTGTACACTCTGTGTCCAGGTCTGGAAAGGGAATTTACCAGATATTTATTAGTTATGAGCAGTCATTAGAACCTAACTTGCCCAGCTTTGGTTATATGAAGGGTACAGGTGCAAGCATTTGCAATCAGCAGAATCTGAGGAAACATAAGACTTCTGACATATATCTTCAAAGCCCAGCAGAAGCCTGGGGGAAAAAGGATAGAAATAATTTTAGGATGGAAGCCTTAAGAATTAGTTGTAAATAACTTGATTTTTCTTGGATAATGAATGACAGCTCTGCTGAAGTGGATTTTTTAATGGCGCACAGTTGGGCAGTGTTTGCCAATACCAGTGAGAATTTGGAAACCAATATGCTTAATGCACAGTCATTTATTGAGAGAGAATCACACAAACAGTTAAGGTTACTTAGTATACATTATTTTCCATAAGCTTCAGTTCCCCAAGCATAAATTCTCAGTAACTATGTTGGCTTTACACAGTATTCTGATTGGCAAACAAAGCAGATATATCTACCAGATCTAGATGGAGGCTACTTCTTTTTCTTCTTTCCCCTCTCAGACACTTGGTCTGTCCCTCAAAGTAGGGCCTTGGCTACCATGAAAGCCTCTGGTTCTAAGGTCTCTTGAGGCAGAACCTTGGTTACCCCGACAACTTCTGTCTCACAGTCTTGAACCTCTTCAGATGTTAATTGGGGAATTGATCTGATTTCATTCACTTTGCTTCGCATTTATATATCTTTTTTGTTCTCAAAGGAGTCACATGGTCCAGAAATATGCCTCCTAGGCGTTTATTACTGGTTTACTTCATAATTTTGGAAGGGATTGCAAAGCGAACACACAGACAGAACAAAGCTCATCCATAGTTTATCCTCTCATAAATCATTCACTCACGCTCTTAGCGTGAGATTATCCAAAAATGGTAATTCTGACCCATGTTAGCCACGTCACCAAGCTCACTGATCACATGATCTTATGAGTTTTTCACTTTTTGAGCAGGTTCTCTGATGATATATTCCAAAGTTCGGGATTAAAACACACACGCCCATCGAGCCATTGTTAACCATTCCAGTGCAGTTTCTGTACCTTCAGTAGTATTCCACTCCATTTGTCTAATGCTAAGAGGATCCTGCTCCCAGAATCCTCTAGTAGGTTCAGACATACCAAGCCATACCAAACTCATGCTTGCCACATTTATCCAAATCAGTCACCGCAATTCCTAATAATTTGGCACTGTCTCAACAAGCTCTACCTAAAATTTGTTGGGCTGTTTTTGATTTATTTTGGTGTATGTTGATACATCCTAAACATTTTATCTCCTTCTTAATGCATCATTTAGCAAGCCAATCCAGCATGGAGGTACTGCAACATCTGGGTCAGATGAGAAGGCATTATACAGTTGAATCTCTCCATGTATTGATGGCAATAGATTGCACATTCATGTCAAATGAGGAAAGCAAAACAGTATCCTGGGAAACCTGCAAGAGAAAATGTTTGTGTTGGAAAATAAGCTATCTACAATGCTATCTCCTTCCCTGGGGGCTGCACCTTGACTCGATGAGCAAGTTTGTGAATTCCAATGACCCTGATAGCTATTCCAGCAGGAGTTTAACCCCTGGTATGGCCATTCCAGCCAGACAGGTTAGAAGTTAGGGACCAGAAAAAAGGCAGTCCATTATTGTGGTTGACCAGACTCCTTAGCCCAGCAGGGAGTTTGTCTAGGAGAAGATATACTCCATATTCAAAATGGACTGTCCAGCCTGGTAGCCAATCATGGGCAATGAACCTCAGTGGAACAATGGCTCTCTGCTTCAGTCTACAATGGCAATAGCAAGCAAGCTTTGGCACAACTGCACAGCCCAGGCAGTTGGCGGTGGTCACTTTGGCCTTTAAGGGTTTTGCATGAGACTGTCTAAACTACTTCACTTGCACCTCGCAAACTGCTGCATCTTTGTTTGTCAGCTGAAACACCTACTGCCACCTTCTTCCCTACTGGACTAAATGGACAACAAAGACAAGAGAGGTCAACTAGTCATGCACACCCTAGTACCAATTCAAACAACCTTTGGGGTGGTCTATGGTCCTTATTTTTTGCTGAAATTATGTGGTCCATATACATGATAGTAGAATACTAAAAGCAGTTAAGAAGAACTGCAGACTGGCACTCGTTTTAGGGACAAACCAAGAAATCATTACAAAGACACTCTCAAGGCCAACCTTCAATCTGGCAATGCTGACCTCAACACCTGAGAGCTCTTAGACTATGACAAGAGCCAATGACAGCAGCTCTGCCACCTCAGTCTGAGAGGAGATCACAATGCCAATGAAACTAGTGAAGTCTTTAATACCATATTAAGGCTTTCAATTACATTGATGGATCTAAGGTAACAGAAGACTCCAAACATTGCAAGAGATGTTTCTCCATCATGGTGCCAATAGCCTTGCCACCCAAAAAGGGTAGCATCAGGAAATAAGGGGTAATTTTTAATGTAAGAGTAATTAACCATTGGAACAATTTGCCAAGGTTTGTAGTGAATTCTGCATTACTGATGAGACATTTTTCTAAAAGATATGCTCAAGGAATTATTTCGGGGAAGTTCTGTGACCTGTGTCATGCCTTCTTGTTACCATGCCTGAATTATGCTAACATCCCTTATCTGAAAATAAGCACTGCAGTATGCTGCCCAGGACCATATTTCTCTTTGATCAAACTCTTCCTATCCCCACCACCACCCTGTGCAGACATGAACACATTATTTGCTATCCATGGCATCTATGGATGGTAGTGAATCTACAGTTTCAGAAATTCCCTGTTAAAACACCAGACTGAATTGAAATTTACCTAAGTCCCATATTAGATGAAACATACATATTTTACAATGAAAGCAAAATATTTTGAAACTACCAAAGATGTGCCAGTGACAGCATATTCTCGGTCTTTGACATATGTATATTAGTTGTACTCAAATATCTCTGGAAAGTGCAAAATGTTGTCAGACACATGGTTTATTGATCTGACATGTGAAACCAATAGCGTAAATTCAGTGCTTTTGGAAATGAAAGCACACGTTATTAATGTTGGTATTCCATTTCTGTTCTGTTTAGTTATTGGAGCTGATTATGATAGTTTCATCTAAATTGCATTATAAAGTATCTCACATGCAGCCCCACATGAAACAGAGAAAGCTCTGGGTAATTAGTTGAGTTACTTTATGAATTATAGATCTGTTTTGAGTTAGGTAGCCATCATCTGGTTGAGAGTAGTAATGTATTTATGAAGGCTGGGATTGTAATGTAATGTGGCTTCAGTCTAACCTACAGAGTCTAACATTAGTACTGATATAATGCTTCCACTGACGTCAATGGCAAAATTCCCCTTTACTTTAAATGAGATCAAGTTCAGGTCTAAATGAAACTGAACTTATTTTTCAAGGTGTAGCTCTGATTTGGTGTACATTAATTGTGGACAAAAATACTCACTTGTCAAAATACTCACCCGTCAAATGCAATTTGATGAATGGGTTATATTAATATCTAATTTTGAAAATAAACAAATTTGAATTTAAAAAAGAAGCCCATCCTTTCAGCAAAGCTTGAAGCATAAATACATAGAAGTGAAGGCAGCACCAAACTGAAGGCAGCAGCCGTGGAGCTTCTTGCAGCTGTGGGAGGTACCCGGAAGTGGGTCTGATCTCTTCCCTGAAAGCAGCCATGGAAGAGAAGAGGAAGTCCTGTCCCTCCCCAGCCCGACTGGGATTATCAGATAGGAGCCTCTGACTGGGGCACTCCCAGCAGCACGGGGGAGATCAGACCCACCTCCACCTCTGGGAACCACCCCCCTCTTGGCTGCAGAAGCTCTGAAGGCAGCACAGAAGTGAGAGTGGCAATCCTATGACCCCCCCTACAACAGACTTGCAACTCCCCATGACCCTGTTTTGGGTCTGGACCCCTATGGTTACAACTCTATAAAATTTCAGATGTAAACATCCATGAGAGGACCTTCCCTCTTATCTCATGATTGCTTTGTTTAAGAGCCTTTGGTGAAGGACCTTGTCAAAGGCTTTCTGAAAGTCCAAGTACGCTATATCCATTGGATCATGCTTGTCCGCATGTTTGTTGACCATCTCTAAGAATTCTAATAGATTGGGACTCTTACTCAACAACTTGTGTTCATCTATATGTCTGATAATTCTGTTCTTTGCTATCATTTGTACTTAGCTCTAAGTTATTACCAAAGATCACTAACTAGATTAGCTAAATTGAAGTCAATTTACAACAGCTGAGCATCTGGCCCCAGAGGTTTAAAATCACGCACAGCAAAACGAAAAACAAGCTTGCACAAATCCCTGAAGACCATGTAAGAATTCTAGGGAGGACTGAATACTTAAAAAAATAAAAAATGAATGAATGAATTATTAACTGATGGGGGAAAAAATGAGATCAGTTTACTTGTCTCTAGACAAGCATCCCCATTTTGTCAAAAGTAAACTTGCTGTTATGACCTTCATGGTACCCTGTGAGGAACATCATTTTTGCCACCTGCCACAATGGGTGGATTCTGATGGGGGTTTATCTAGGAGTGATGGAGAATTTTACAATCTGCTGAATGATCAATTTTATTTCTGTTTTTGTCATCATTTATGGCAAGAGCACCTATGCTGTTGGATAAGTGCCCCTTTTTATTTTGGGGTACAAATCTAAAATCAACAAAATATTAAGTATCTGTAGAGGTGATCAGATAGTAGGAAAAGATAATTACTAATAGTGTATATGATGATCGATGGGAAAAAATTGCATAAACTATTTTCAGATATATAATTCAACCAGTTTATTTAATTTTTTGAGCTTGCAGGCCTTTCTTAGGAACTAAATTGATTAAAACTTTTCTATAATATATTATCTTGGCTTGCCCAATGTGAACAAAATCATACAGCTATTGCTATTCTGCAATATAGCTAGTGCAGTCCTATCTTAAGCGAGCTGTCCTTGGCCATGCATGATGCTTTACTAGCCATCTGGTAAACCTACATCTTTAAATTGGAAGGATTAATGAGAATGCTCTTAAGATCTAAAGTGTTTTATTTTTACTGATGGTGCTAAAATGGGACTCCATATTTCCATCTGTTTTCTTACTAACGGGTACTTGGAAGTACCTGTCATATACTTGTTAACATTTTAGTGCTATTGCACTTTGTTAATCTGCCAGGATGATGATTCTTACCCATCACAGCAGTCTCATGCCACTTCTCAGCACTGTGCTGAGGCCTCAGGTTACTAAAACATCATGACTTTTACAAAATTATTCACTAGTTCAGTGCATGTCACCATGTAACTATTTTGGTTTAGTTTTTTGTGTGCTGCCCCTTTAGAGTTTTAAAAGTCTTTTCTCTCCACACCACAGAGCAAAGGGATAGCATTGGAGGCAGAGAGATCAGAGAAGGGACATGGATGTAACCAATGGCTCCACAGCCATTTGGATTCACTGGGTAAACCAGAGAGAGAGAGAGAGCAAAGCCCAAAGATTTGTTGGGGCCTGTTCTAACTCCACTGGAAAAAATCCTGTTGATTTAAAAGGGAATTTGATGAGATCCCTGTTGCTGTGTAATTTACGAGTAGAGCTGGACTGGCTAGGGCAAGGGACTTGGCTCTTTCAAACTATTTCTCATGGAAAATGTGTGCTTTGGAGTCAGGTAAGAATACAGCCTTAACACAGCTTCTTCTTGCCTCCCTCATCTTTAAATCTGATCAACATATTGGTGGATCGTTTTTGAAAGCAACATAGGCATATATAATATGTAAATTAAGAAACAACAATAAAATCAATTTGTGTAAACAGAACACCATCAAGTACTCTATAAACTTCATTGAATGGTTTTGTAACTGACTGCTGAATTGTTTACATCTGGTTACTCCAGGCTATACATTGCCTCCATTTTTTATCTTGAAGGTACAGTATATTGTTTATTCAGAACCATTAAAGTAATAGCTAAAATATACACTATGATTAAATTATTAATGAGATAACATCCAAACACCCCATGAAAGATAATCCTATTAGATTGTGACTAGACCACTTTGCTGCTACATGTATGAGTTAGGACCATATATGAATAGCCTGAAATACTCTGATGGGATGTAATGTGATTATAGGGAAGGAGTTATATTTGCAAATCACTCAGCGTGGGTCAACTTTATGAGGTTTGGGGATGAGGACGGCAGGAGGTAGAAGAAAAAGCCTTTTATAGATATTGAAATGTGGAGACAACTATTGTTTCAAAATAAGATCAGGAATTTTAAAAGTGCTCTTTATTGGCCTAACTCAGCTCCCATTGGATGATGAAAGGGGAGTTTTACCTCTTACTTCAATGAGTGTTGCGTTAGGCCAACACTGATTGAGTTTGAAAATTCATCCTTAAGAGTTTTAAGAAAAAATGTATGTCTTCAGAAAAAAAAATGTAGTCAACGTTTTACTAACTATTGCGGATTACTTAGGGCTAGATTTACAAAGAATTTTCTGTGCTTAACTGCTACTTTAGGCACCTAAATCCAAAAGTTAAAACCTCAAAACTCCTGCTCAGCTGCTACCTACCCCTGAAGGTGCCTAAAATTCTGTTGCTGCTGGAGACCACATCTCAGGTGAGTGGGAGAGACCCAGGTATAAATCCCCACTCTGCTCTATTCAGAGCAGTGTCTTGAACTCACATATCTTTCATGAGCGCCCTAATTGGGCTATGGAATAGGCTGGGATAGGTTTCTAGCTCCACTGTTGAAGCCATTCCACTTTGTATAAAATATTTAAATATTCACTAGGCCAGACAGACTCTAGAACCTAATGGTGAGTGGATTCACTTGGGAAACCCAAGTTCCAGCCTCAGAGTGCGGCCACCAACTCTTGCTGGTGGCCGTGCTGACAATTTTTCCAAAACTACTTAATTAACTTTAGGAAAAACAAATAAATATGCACATATGCATGTCCAAATCATTATAATTTATTTATCTAGGGGTTTTTCAGACTTAGTAATAAAAATAATGTACAGTGGTCTCCATTCTTTACTGGACCTAAACAGAATAGAAACACATATAAAGTGCTTTGCATGTTCTTGTCTTTTTGTTGTTTCTTTTGCTTTTTTGGTTGCTTTTTAAAAAAAAACAACAAAATTTGCTAGATAGTAAGTCTGCTGCTGTGAAAAGAGATATTTGTATGTTTGTTAATATCACTTTTCACAGAAGACGTACTCAGCCCCAGCAAGCTCTGGGACAATTTAAGCCCTGGATGGGGAGGTGGGCAGGGTGGCCTCAAGGCCCAGGCATGATGGCCTGGGTGGTGAGCCTGGGACCAGTTTCTGGAAGAAGAGCCTGCTATTGCATGGATGAAGCCTGAAGCCCTGTGGCTGAAGCCTGCTCCCCACACTCCAGGGAAGTGAGGAATTCACCAGCTGCCTGCACCTCCAGCATTTGTGTCTCCAGAGGGGGACAGGGCCCAACCTCCACTGGTGGCCCTGGAAGAGGGGCCACTGCTTCCCTCCCACCATCATAACCCAGAAGGCTGTTGCCACAAGAAAAGCCCCCAGTGGCAGCATTTGAGAAATGCTGGACTAGTATATACTGCATCAAAATGCTTCATAATGAAGCAATCGCTAACAGTTATGAGGTGAGGATTGCCAATAAATATTCTATTTTGGATGACTAGCTGTCTTATGCATAGGAAGAGTGGACTTTATTTCAGGATTCTGTTACAGAGATTGTTAGGGAACAAGGAGGATTAAGGAGCATGAAAAAGCAAATCTGGATTACAGATGATACCATCAAAACTAGGGTGAGGGGAGAGAAAGAGACAGTGTTGAATGGATGGTCAGAGGTGAGTTAGTGAAGAGAGGAGGAAATGGGTGATTGAGGAAATGGGCTATAAATGTCTTGAATGAGCAGTTAAGAGGGCCTGTTGGAATGACCCTAATCAGTGATGGGTTAGTATGGCACAGCACATTGAGGCAGTCTCTGAAAGGCATGACCAGAAATACATCTGAGCCTTTGAATGTCCTAATCGGGTGTCCATTCTCACAGATTCCACCAATGAAGGACAAAAATGGAAAATACTGCCAGGATATTGGTGCTCAATTTAAGCATTGGCGTGAACATTTTTGTGAATTAATTAACAGATCCCCATTCAGATGTAAACCACAAAATAATCCAAAAATGAACCCAGCAGAAAATAGGCCAGTGACATTAATGGTAATGATATTTATGGTAATAATTATAAAATGGCAAATCACCTGTCCTTGACAGCAATTCTGCTGAAATGTTAAAAGAATGGATGCCCAGATTTAGTTCCCCGGCTTCATAAAATCATCTTAAAATTTAGGGAAACTAGTCCCATTTCATAAGACGGGAAAAGGGGCATACATTATTATTTTTTTTAAAAAGGGAGAGCATCTCTTCATGGATGATCAACTTCAGTTTAAACCAGCTAAATCAAAGCTGAGAGATATGTAACATATGCACATCAAGTATGTCCTCAGTCCTCATGGACAGCTATAAATAATAGGTAGCTTTTAAAGTTTGCAATAAGATAAGATTTTATGTGGATATTTTTGTACTGGTAAATGTAATACTGTTCCTTCCTATGTTTTGAATCTTGCAGAAGTAAAGGGCTCTTTCATCCAAAATTCTTCACTGTAGCAATTTTACTTCATTGTATTCTTGTCCTATTGACATTCAGAAAAAAAACAATTTATCTATACTGTATTGATTTTTACTTATAATGTAAAGGCAAGGAATTGGTATACAGTCATGTTTTTTCTTGTGGGAAGCAGCTTCCCACTTGCCCTGACACAGAGCAGATCTGCCAGAATGGTCTTAAAATTAATGCTCACCGTTCTCTATTAATATTTAATTAAATGCTGATATATGACATAACTGTTTAAAACATGTATACATGTATGCAGAGACCTGTAAAGATGTCCCTCTTCTACAATAGTCCTTTTATTATCTTTCAGTGTCAATTTTACTTCAATTTTGCCATTTACAATTCAGCATTCTGACATACATACAAATTGATCTCAAGACCACATCTTGTATAGTCATAAATAATAATCAAGCACTTATCAATTTGATTTAAAAGTATAAATCTGCACTCCACTCATTTATATCCTTCTTTTAGTGCAGTTCTCACCAGCCCTAGCTTTAGAACATGATCTCTTACCCATGTGTAACCCATACACCTCCTGGATGTGGTGCTCTGTCCCATCTAGTGGCATTGAGACTACTCCAAGAGCACTTAATGAGTCTGCCCTAGCATTAGCTAAAGATCATGTGGTTTTTAGCTCATGCAGTAGAAACTCATGCATTTAGCAGAGGTTCCCAGGTTCAATCCTGCCTGCTGACGACTGGGGTTTGTTGGTGTTACAAATGTGGACAAAAATATTCAGCTAACATGACCACTCCAGAGGTAATTTGACTTCCAACTCAGTTTAATTTCTGTCACAGCAGATTCTTTTATGCTGCATCATTTCATGCAAGACAATAAGCTAGGGCTGCATGCTTCCCTCCACTCAGATAAACCAGAGTGGAGAAAAAGAAGTCAGAAAATCTGCAGTGAATGCAGAAAAGGGGAGCAGCTGCTCCGTGACATTCTTCCTCTTCTCCATCGCCTGCAAGAGCCTCCTCCGTGGCATATTTTGTGGCTGGGATATTTGTGGTTTAGAAGTGGGAAGGGACCAACTAACCCAGGTGGCATGCTCCACTCTGACTATAGCAGATTTCCAAAAGAAAACACATGAAATTTAAAGTAGCATAACTTTCACTTTTTAGTTCACCCCCAGAGCAGTGTGCAAGCATGTTCTGTGATGGAGAGCCAATAGCAGCATGATTTCTAAGCAAGCTGTATTTCACTGGCTAGAACAGAAAGCAAAGGAAGAGGACAATGTTGGTTCAGTAAAACATAAATCAACTTCTTGTATGGCTTAAGAGAGAGTAGAATCAAGATTTTCAAAATGACTTCTAAGTTTGTGTGTCTTGATTTTTTCCAATGGCCTACTTGAAACATATTGAAGGGTCTCTTTTTCCAGAGGATGGGACCTCAGCATCTTCTAAAAATTAATGGCATCCATTAGTGTGAATGCAATATTGTGACCACAATTTGAGGATGGAAAAAGAAAAGGCCAAATTTTAATAAGCTGGGGTACAATTCTCAAAAGTACCAAATGACTTAAGCACCTCTGTCCCATTAACTTTCAATGAGATTTAGGTCTCAAATGCCTAAGTCACTTGTAACCCTATTCCTTAAGCTAAAATTTTAATATGAGTCTTATTTTAGACTTTCATTTTTCATTAATCATCCAATTGCCTGTATCTGAGATATCAAAAGCCTTTTTCTACCTACCTGTAAACTAATCTCTTTTTTTGTAAGTTAAATAAGAATACCACAATCATCACTGCCTTCTGAATGGTTTGAAATCAGCATGGTATGAAATATAATTTTCACCTAGCTATTGCAGTTAAGAGTATAAAACTATTACTTCCTTCCATCAGTCTTTTGGAATAACTACAATGAATCAAACTTTGCAATGTTTTTGTCAGTTTACCATTTTTAAGCATTCAGCCTAGTTAGTCATATAAAAGGCATGAGTCATTTCCTGAAGAGCTACAGCTAGATAGCTGACAGTGATTTATGGCAAAATGAATAGTATGCTTTTAATTCTAAAAGTGTAATTATCTTTCAAGGATAGGTTTCCTTTCTGATTATCTCATGCTGTCATGGGTAAGCAATAAACCTGATTACATTAATGAATTGAACTCTGAATTATAATAATTTATATATGCATAGCTAAACAATGTTAACAATTTATAGATACAATGTTTGCACAATTATGTTAAAATGCAGGACTAACTTAAAATGTTAGTCTCAAAATTAGTCATTAATCTTCTATTCAGAATAGGTGTCATGATGGTATAATTTCCAGATATGTAATCCTCTCCAGTGTTGTATAAAGAATCTAAGCATTAGTCTGAAATACTTAGTTTGGAACCTGATGTTCCAAGTCTGTCTGGGTCAAGTCAGCCTTATTTCCTACAGTTCCACGTTTAAATATATTGAATTCTCAAAACTTTATTGTGTGGGTATCTTAAAATCGAAGTTCTCTCTTTGCCGTATAGCATGTGCCTTAAAGAACCAATGGTACTTTTTGCAAGTTTAGTGTCCTTGCCCATAACTGTCAACTCTCAGCTTTCCATTCTGCTGAGCAGCATTCAATGTGCTATTTGTCAGCCTAGCTACACATCACTGGATGGTGTAGAAGAATGATTCACCAGCTGGTGTGCCCCCTCATGGCAGAAGAGGCGGGTTCTCCTCCTCTGGTGCTGACAGCCTCTCCGGCCTTGCAATGGTCCACTCCTTCTTGTGTCCCAGCCCTACCAGGGTAACAGAAAGTCCTACCAACAAATCGTCCAATGGCCTTCAGTCAGATCTTTTGTCTCCAACTCTCAGCCCAGTGCAGTGGAGCAGCTAGAAGCGGAAATTTGGGTGGGCTGTGACTTTTGGATGGATGGGCAATGACAGACTGTGGAAGCTCAGCTCAGCTTCTCCCCCAACGCCATGGCCTCTTCATAGCCCTGATGCCGCCAGACACAGGGCTTCACCTGCCAAGGTGGGCACGTGCGTGTGCTGGCTCAGGAAATGGCAGGGTAGAACTGCTGGAACACAGCCTTCTGAAGGGTGGGTTCATAGCTCATTCCTGTATTTCAGGTGCCTAGTGATAATCCAGGCTGCTCCGGCAGCACTACATCCTGCTCTGGACCTGGATGCTAAGTGAGAGGGGCTGCACCCCTGGCCCAGTGGTCTGAACATCCCTGCCATCTGTGGGGACATCTTTCCCTGATGACCCAAGAGAGCCAGACAACTCACCTTCTCTGCAGCCCACAGAGGTGAGAGAGCAAGAAGAGAAGAGATCCTGCTTAGAGAGGCCCAAGTGTCTGAGGCAGTTTTCTATTTTCCCACAACAGAGGGGTGGTCAAGTACCTTGATTTCCCCAGGGAAGGCTAATACAGAAGCTCAAAGGAGAGTACTCCAGATGGGACTTGAACCCACAATTCTTGGCTTAGAAGGCCAATGCCTTATCCATTAGGCCACTGGGGTTGATGTGAAACAGTCTTGCTTAATGATGGAAGAGCTAAGAAGGCACGTGGGCTGATGCATCACCCCTGATAGTTTCATTCAGCTAGGGGGGTAGAAATGAGCCTTGGCCAAGGACAGTTGTGGGATGCTGCCACTTTCAGTCCATGCATGCCCCTCCGCTCTGGATACAGACAAGTTATTTCATTTGCAAACTAAACCAGGTCATTTTCTGGAAGCCTTTGCCATACTTCTAAGGTGTTGATGACTACCTTTTCTCAGCTCTAAGACTCTGGTCTTTCTCTTGGGATGACTTTGCCTGTCATCTTAAGGCAGCCTCATCCATTCTGGGGATATGAAAAGACACTGAGGTGAGACACTGCAAGATGGGGAGAGCGAGCTGCTTGGATAGAGAGGGTCAGGTCTTGCAGGTTCTCTCACATAGGCTGCAGCTCAGTTGCACTTGGGTAGTCAGGGCTGAGAGGTTATGGTGATAGACTATAAATCTACTAAACAATACCCACACAGCTTTGAATCCTTATGACTATGGGCTTTCCACTTTGTGTGCTCTACTTTTGCTGGCCTTGAGCTTTCCAAAAAATAGCATACAGGCCTATGGACCTCAGTTTCATTTGTTAGGAGCCTTTGTTGCTCCTGTGGTGCCTTGCAGAGCCACTTGCTTCCAATTTGGTACTTGCCAGGCAGGGTTTCCTGAAGTAGAAGAGGGTGGTGGTCACTGTTTGGTCTTCCTCCACGTCCTGCCTTCTTTGGGGTTGTCTTTCCCTGACAACTCAAGAGAGCCAGACAGCCCCCCTTGTCAGTAGCTCATGGAGGTGGGAAAGCCCCACCTGCAAGAGACTCCAAGGCAGATTTCTACTTTTTTAGGGGATGGCAGGTGCCTGCCAAGCTATGCCAGCAACAGGAGCTTACCAAATGCCTTATTTTCCCCAGGGAAGGGCAAAGAGAACAAGGGAGAGGCTAAAAATGAGCATCCCAAGTGGGATTTGAACCCACAATTCCTGGTTTAGATCACCAATACCTACTCTTTAGGACAATGCTGCTGAATGCTACCCCCACCTGTGAAAGGGCTAAGATTGCATACCAGCTGCTGCATCACCACTGATGGTCTTGTTCAGCTGGAAAGGGCAGGAGCAAGCTTTTCCAGACTTGCCAAAGGACAACTGCAGGATGCTGCCACCTTCAACCCAGACAAGCTCTTTCATTTTCAAGATGAGCCAGGGCATACTTCTGGGATATCTATTGCTAGCTCTTCTTGGATCTAAGGCTCCGGCCTTTGTCTTGGGATGGCTTCACCTTCTATCTTAGGGCAATCTCATCCACTCTTGGGACATAGAAAGAAACTGAGATATGATGCTGGAAAAGGAGGAGAAAGTGCTATGCTTCACAGTCAAAGGGTCAGGCCTTGAAGGTTCTCTCACAGAAACTGCAATGTAGTTGTGGCTGAGACGCTATGGCAACAGAGTAGAACTCCACTAGGCAATTCCTGTGTAGGTTTGACTCTATGAGCCATTCCCCTTTGCATGCTTGCCTTAAGCTTTCCAAAAGTAGCAGACAGACCTCTGGATCTGGCCAAGGCCCTTTGCTTCTCCTGTGACACATTGGAGTGCTGTCTACTTGCAAGGCAGATCTTCCTTCAAGTCCTGCCTTCCTTAGGACCATCTTTCCCTGGTGAATCAAGAGAGTCAGACAGCCCACTTTGTCTTCAGCCCTTGGAGGCAGGAGATCCCCACCTCTCCTGCAAGAGTCTCTGAGGGAGGGTACTACTTTTATTGTGTGTGTATATATAAGGTATCTTCCAAGTCATACCAGGGGCTTGACAAATGCCTTGTCTTCCCAAGGGAAGGGCAGCGAGCACAAGGAAGAGGCACAGAGCAGAGAACCCTGGGTGGGATTAAACCCACAATCTCTATTTTAGGAGGCCACTGATTTATCCATTAGGCTATTGGAGCTGAACCCAAACTGCCTTGCTCACTGGTGGAAGAGCTTAGATAACACATGTGCTTATGCATCACCACTGATAGCATTATTCAGCTGGGAAAAAGTGAACCTTTCTGGCCTTGGCTAAGGACAGCTGCGGGATGGTGCCACCTTCATTCCACACGTGCCCCTCCGCTCTGGATGTAGACAAGTTCTTTCATTTATAAGCTGAACCAAGTCATTTTCTGGAAGCCTTAGAATATGTCTAGGGTGTCGATGACTAGCATTTCTCAGCTGGAAGCCCGTCTAAGCCTTTGGATGATTTTGCCTGACATCTTAAGGCAGCCTCATAGCCTGTAGGGATGTGGAAAGACACAGAGCTTACCTCAGAGCTTCTAATACTCCATACCTATTGTATCGAGGAGGAAGGAGAGAGGAAATCCATGACACTTTCCTTAGTGGCTGGTAGGGCAACACAGACTCTTCCTGTACTCTGGGTTCTACTCCAGAAACCTGTAGAGATCCATCAGGTCTGCCCCTTCAGACTCCTTGATGTCTCCGTAGACTACTTCCTATCTTGGCCTGTTGTGATACACTGTATCCCATGTGACACCCATTAGGCCCCTGTTTTCACCACTTTTATATAGTTCTGGGATATTTTGTACAAAGTATGCCTTCTGGGGTTTCATTTGAAAACTCAATCTGCTGAATATCATTGTCTTGTAAAAATGTGTGTAACAACACTGTGTGTAAAACTATGAGATTTTACAGAATGATTGTTACTGAAATGTGTTGTAATTCTGGGGAACACTCACAAGCCAATTTCTCAGAAGCAAAGGCACACTAGCTTGCCAACAAAATGATGGAGCAATTACCTGTTTAATTGGAAATTCAATAGAAATGAGGTGAAGGATAACAAAAGAATTTACAATTCATATGAAGGACTGATTGCAGAGCATTATGTAATGGAAATGTCTAACCCCAGGGGTTGGAGTATAAGAAGGAGAACACACAAATTACCTCTCCTCCACCATCTCTAGTCACAGCAGCAAGATCATTTGAAACACAAAGAACCACCATTGAACTGGGAGGAAATGGTACTAACTGGAAGGCTTTCCAGTTAGCATGGACTGCTGAAAGTTTTGGGATGAGAGAAATCCTTTTGCTTTCAAATCTTATTTAGCTTGGTAAATTTTAGGAATTAGTTTGCAGTTTTATCTTTTTATTTCTTTTGCAACCTGTTTTGACTTTTATGGATTTATCACTTATAATCACTTAAAATCTATCTTTCTATAGTTAATAAACTTGTTTTACTGTCTTATCTAAACCAGTGTGTTTCAGTTGAAGTGTTTGGGGAATCTCAACTCAGGTAAACAAAGGCTAGGGCATAATTATTTTCTCTGATAAAATGACAAAGTATTAATGAGCTTGCTCTGTTCAGTAGTGTGCTGGATAGTACAAGATGCACATTTCTGAGGTGTCACACTGTACATAGTTCATGAGTGACTGGGATAGAATTCATATAACTTTGCTGGGTTTGCTTTTACATTCTAAAGGGTGTGTGGGCAAAGCCTGGAGAGGCTGCTTTTCACTACCAAAGCAGTGTAAGAGGCACCCTGGGATGGAGAGTTAAGGGTGTACAGTGATTCAGGTTGTATCCTGGGGGATGTCATGCCTGTCTCTAGGCTTTTCTTCCTCCATACCCTTTACAGATTCTGCAGAGTTCTGACCAGCTCTTGTAATGGGCAATGCCTCCTAGATCTGCTCCCACGAGGTCAGGTTCTTGCCCTTTCCACAAAGCTTGCTCCACACATCTTCTCAATATCTCTTCTGGCCATTTCCAGAGTTCCTTTCTTGGCAGAGGATCCCAAGGCCTACTCTTCACCTGGGCAGTCTTCCTTCCTACGGCCCTGAACTCCTTCCTTTATTAGTGACTACTGGCCCTCTCAGCTGGGACCCATCTTTAATTGAGCCTGGCCCATCCTATAAGGTGCAGCTGAGTGCACTAATTGCTCTCTGTCTCCAGTTACATATTTCTATAACAGAGTGTGGTACGCAAAGGAATATTTTTAAAATATTTTCTATGTATGATATCTGTATATACTTTAAAATAGTTTAAATTATGTAATCCTGAGGGAAATTTGCTGCAATCCTCTTAATAAATGTTTAAATGTAAAAACCATATAATTATACTACAAAGCAGAAAATACTAAATAGCGAATTTGCCAATAATCACAACCCTAAAAATGACTACCTACCTGCAAAGAATAAAACTGCTGCAAGCATATATTGTATCAAAATGTAAAATAGAGTATAAGATCTGTTATAATTCTTTATACCAGAGCATAAAAGCATGAATAATAAAGTGAAATCTGTTCTAAAATTAGACTATATATATTTTAAATAGCATTCTGTGGCCAGGCTTTTATCAGCTTTCCATTGCACTGTTTCATAGTAAATGATTTATACCAGGGATCAAAAACCTTTGGCACACAGTCCATCAGGGAAATCTGTTGTCAGGCTGGGATGGTTTGTTTGCCTGCAGCATCCGAAGGTTTGGCTGATCACATCTCTCACTGGCCACAGTTTGCTGTTCCAGTCCAACAGGGGCTGCGGGAAGTGGTGGCCAGCATATACCTCAGCCCATGCCGCTTCCCGCCGCCCGCATTGGCCTAGAATGGCGAACTGTGGCCAGTGGGAGCTGCGATCAGCCTAACCTGCAGACACTGCAGGTAAACAAACCGTCCCAGCCCACCAGCGGATTTCCCTGATGGGCCACGTGCCAAAGGTTGCCATTCCCTGATTTATACCTATTTCACCACATTAGGCTGAAAAAGCTACTTGCACCTTTTGTTATTTAAATCAGTCCATCTAAGCAGCTTCTAAGTAGCTATCTAAGCAGGTGACAGATTATTCTCTATTACTTATGCAATTTGAAATACTTCCAACTATCAAGGATAAACTATAAGACAGAGTTTTGTTTTAATGTTTATTGAAAATGTGTTTCTTCTTATTACCACTTGCAGGGAGTCAGGGTGGCCTCCCTCTGAACCAGAGGGTAAAGATCCGCTCTCTCAGCCTGAGTGGGCAGAGCCAGGCCAAGCTTACTCCATCCCCCAGAAGGGGAGGGATAAAACAGGAAGTACAAAGGGCGGGGCCCTTAGCTCAATCAGGGCAGCACCAGGGAGGGAGACAGACAGAGGCTTCTGGCTGTTCCCTGTAGACCCTCCTGCTGAACCAGGGGACACCCTGGACCAAGGGAAGCCTGACCCAGAGGAAGGACTTGGGCTACAAGGATTGCCAGCCACAGAGTACCCTGAGGAACTGGAGGAACCGGGCAGCAACTGGAGCCTAAGTGAGCCCAATGCTGAGGGTGAGCTGGAGCTACCGGGGACTGAATACCCAGACTAGTTTAGGAACCAGAGGGACCCACTCGAGAGACTGGGTAGGAAGTAGCCCAGGGGTGGAACTGGACAGTGTGGTGAGTTAGTGTTTGGTCAGCATGTGGCAGACAGATCCCTGCTGACCCAGTGGCGACCCTCTACTCCCACCACTGTCAGGGCTCTGGGCTAGAATGCAGTGGAGTTGGTTGGGCCTGTGTTCCCCTACCCATGCCACCCCGCCTTGGGGTGGCAGAACCCCAATAAAGAGCTAAGGACTCTGGCTGGCGCTCCCCTGCCTGAGAGGTGCGCCACAGACTCTTGCCGACGCTTCCCTGCCTGAGGGACGTGTCATGAACTCTGGCCAGTACTCCTGTGTTGTGCCAGCTGCGATGGCACACCTACCTCTGCCAATTCCTCGTTGACGGAGAGGTGTGACCAAGGCCTTTCGGCAAGGCAGTAGCTCCTCACTGCCCCTCAGAGACTCATCAGACCAACTGAGACCTTGTAACACCACTGTAGAGTTTTTATCATGCTAGGTGCTTCAGGGACCAAAAACAGTAACATAGTCCCAGCCCCAAAGAATATACATTTGAAACAATCAAAAATGTAGTTAAAAAGAGAATAACAAAAGCTGCTGCAGTTAGGCAAAAGTTACATTAGAGAAGACAGCTTGGTCTAATGGATAGTCCACTGGACTGGGAGTCCAGTTCTGCCACTGACTTGAACTGTGAGTGGGACTTTGGGCAAGTTACTTCCCTATTCTGCATCCATTTACCTTCCTGTCCTTTGTCTTCTCTTTTTAGATTGTAAGTTCTTCAGGGCCGGTAGGACTCTCATGTCTCTCATGGTGGGTAGAACAGAGCTGAGCACAGTGGGGCCCCTGTCTCAGTTGGGCATTAGAGTAATATAAGTGATCACCAACAATTAGCACTACGATTTTGTCATGCCAATATTTAATACATTTCATGACAGAGGTATGGGAAAACAACAATATGTCACAGAAAGTGGAAAAGTGGGGGACTATGGGGAGGTGGGGTTGTAAAGCGAACCCTGCCCTGCAGTGGTGGCTCATGTCCGAGAGGACTGGGCTGGGCTCCCTGCTCTGGGTGTTGCAACTTGGCTCACATGGCCACTACTCCATTCAGGTTTGGAGTCTCCACTCCTCTATCTCCATCTACAGATCTTGTGTGCTAGGTCACAATGCCACTCAATCTGGGGGCATTTCATGAACTTCATTCTTTTTCACAGTTTCTGTAGCATCCATGACAAAATGGTAGCCTTAACAATAATTAGGTCCATGATATTTTTAATGTAATATTTACCTTTGTTACCCTCACACTTGCATTATCTCACTCATCTTATGATAACTCTATGTAGAAGGGAGAATGAGGGTTTCTAGGCCTGTTGAAGAGGTATATTTTTAGGATGGACTTGAAAAAGAAGAAGCTAGAGGCATGACAGTGCAGGTTCTTAACAGTATAGCTCCACTATAGAAGGTAAAATCTGTCTTGTTTCTCTATGCCTATAATCGAATTGCTTGACTCCACTGATAGCATACTCAGAGCCCAGGACACCCTGAGAGCTGGCTAAATGGAAGTCTGAAGCATTCGAGAAAATTAACTCACAGGTCTGTGGTGGCAAGTTGTGTGGGGGAGAGAAGAGCTCATGGAAATGAATTTCCCACCCTGTGTGCTCTGCTGGACTGGATTTTAGGCCACTGAGTATCAATCTGCTGGTACTTGCAGCCATGCAAACTGTGGGAATTAATGTAATTCTTACGGCTGACTGGTGTAAATTCCCTGCATCATTATGAGTGGGAACACCATCTGTTCTGACTGTGCAAAACTGTAAAAGAAAACATCTGGGAGTGCATAGTTCTTTACCTTCAGGGATTTGACAAGAGACTCAGGATGTTGCAGGGGATTTCTCACACTCTCAGGACTGTCGCTCAAATCTCAGGACTTTCAGTGGTGTGACAGGCTATTTCCATGCATGTGTGGATGTGACAGTGCACAGAAGAGAAGAAATAAAGAGAGATCCAGGATGCAAAGAAAACAATTTGTGGATTCTTAACCCAATTGCCTACAGTCATTGAAAGCTGAGGCTATAGTAACTGGATTTGTAAATATTGAAATGAACTGATGTTATTTTTCCAATGACAGAGTGGAGATTGTTCAGCTAAGAGAAAAGTCTGGACCTTTTCATTCATTCACTGTCGGCGGGGGTATGAGATTGTTTGGAAGAATCCACCCATTTGCTATAGAGGGCCTCTTCCTACCATGGAAAGATTCCTTTGGAGGATGGTCAAGCCTCCTTCTCCTCTCAGCTACTTCTTTATAAATGGGATGAATGGAAATTAATTTACTTAGAAACTTACATGCCATGGGATGCTCTCTCTAGGTTACAAAAATGATGGTTAGTAAAACTTTCCAGCATAAACGGCTCATCTTCTTTGCCTCATTGGTTTTGCCTCAACCTCTTCTTATGTTTAACTTTACAAAGGGACAATAAAATCTGTCCAGAGGGCTTCCCCTCGGAGAATTAATTTTTGTAAGACTTAACTCTTGGCTAAAGGTATATGAATAGAGAGAGTGAGGCATATGGACTGTTTATTTTTTAACATCAGGACTTCTAGCTCAAGCAATTGAAAGCCAAAACCAATACAACTACTGCACCATATTGAATCTTGTCAAACTGTCTGGAAATTTCTATCCCTTCCACTCTCCTCAGCTCACTGTTTGTTTCCATAAATGTAAACACCAAACCCTGTTTATTTTTGTAACTAGGTAAATTTAGTGGACTAGCAATTTTCTTCCTAGAGATACAGGTTTACTGTCTGAACTGGGTGCTTAGCTCCACTGAAAAGCTCACACTGAAGTCAATGGAATTGCTGGTACTCAGCATTTTTGCAAATCAGATCATACTATGTCTGAGTTTGGGTGCCCAGGGTTCAGTTTCAATATCCATATGAAGTTACCTAACCAAGTGGCCTATGCTTGACTTAGTTGGGGATGACAGATTGCTTATGACCTCTGAAAAATCAGGCCACTTTTATTTAAGTACCAAAACATGGAACTAGATTCCTAGCTATATCTGTACTCAAGTTTGAAAATGGTGGCTATAGCGCCCATCCCCCTTATGTTATCCTTTACTCTTGAGAAGTTATCCCATACACTACTAAATCATGCATGCCTTGGTGAGTACTAGGACATCTGATAAGTGTCAACACTTTTGTTGATATTAATATATTAGACAACACTTTAGCATGGCCTAGAATGTTATTTCCTGATTTAAAAAATCCATCAAGTAACATTTTTAATACTTAAAAAGTGTCTTTAGCAATGTGATAAATACTATATATCCTACTGTACCAATTATAATATTTTTGAAAGAGCACTATACTACCAAAAATACTAATAATACCATTGTTTGTATCAGTTTTAGATGCTTTTAAAATCCAACTGGCTGGTAGCTCTTCTCAATTCCTCATCTCTAAGTACTAAATCTATCCTCATAGTATTGGTGTGAGTTTTAGTAGCTATTAACCTATGATAAGTGTTATTTTAGACTTTCATTTTTTATTAATCATACACACAGAGAGGAAAGCAATCCACCAATCTTGCATTTAAAACACATCTGACTAAACCTCAGCACACTTATGAGCTCAAACATTTTCTTCAGGGAACTTTGGAAAGGTTTGAGCATGGTCAGACATACGTTAATGGACACAAAGGTCCATTATTCAGAAAAACATGTAAGCAGGTACTTATCTTTAAGCATGTGCTTAAATTCCATTAAGGTCAATGGGACTTAAGCACATGTGTAGCTGCTTAAATGCCTTTCTGAATCAGAGTTGAAGTTCCTTAGAACAGATTATAAGGCACACGATTACAGTGGGGATGTGCTGGTCTCATAGACTTGGAGACAAAGTCCTATATTTCTCCACAGAATGAATGCAGCACATGCAACAACTGAACAAGCTTACTTGTATGGCCATGCTAATATGCCTCAGTTCTGATCTAGAGAGTGATGTTCTGACTCCATTGGCTCCAAAAGGGTCAGGATTTCACCTGGAGACTTTAAGATAGACGCTGTCCATGCCCACTCAGTCCTTGACCTCTCCAGTAAGTCTGGAAACCAGGATCCCAATTACAGTGGTGATTGTTCTGATGTGAACACCAGTCCAGTGGTTACTGGAATGAGACCAAACAAATATTACTGCCATTGAATAACCATCATATAGTAAGCTTTTGGCTATTACCAATCAGGACTTGAATGACTATTCTAGAAGTCACAGACTTTGTCACTTTATCAATCTGTTGGTTACCCAAACATATTTTAAAAAATATATACAAATGAAGAGCTGCATTCAAGTTCTACAAAGGATTTTCACGTTGGGAAAAGAGATTTAATATTTCCCTAATACTCTAATTTTTTTAAGACTATCACCACAGCAGTGCCACACACCTTTATTTTGCAGTAGAAGGATTTTCTTTCTGCGATGTGGAATTTGTGAGTGGGATCTTACTATTCACTATCAATAAAACCATCCATTTTTCACTGCCATTTTCACATCCTGTAAGAATGGGATGCAATGATGAAAAGATAAATACTAAGACATACTTTTCAGGATGCCAAAGAATGCAGCGACCAAGGGGGACGCAGGTTGCGTAAGCTCTGAAGTGGCCCACGGGAATCCCCAAACATCCTCTCCTGAACTGCACCTTCCAACCCACAAGAAATATTGCACCTGACTTCTGAAACCCTCAGGATGCCCTCGAGCTCTGCATCTTCCTCTCTGAATCCAAAAGCACTAAAAAAACAACAACAGAGATCTGCCTCCCTGACTTTTACAAACAAAATGATGTCTGAGCCAGATGGAAAGCAGCTGATGGATGTAATAAAATAGGTGGCTGCAGATTGTAATTAAATTAAACCTAAAGTTTCCATCCTACAGAACACCAGGATTGAGATTCTGAGCGTGATACAAGCTCTATCCAGATGGATGAGTGAAGCAGAACACAGAATTTCTGAAGTGGATGATGATTTCAAAGAGAACAATTTACAGGTGCTGAAGAACTGTAATAGTATTAAGACTACTAAAACCAAGATAATTGATCAAGCAAACTGCTCATGACAAGGTAACAACATCAAAATTTTGGGTATTCCTGAGGGAATAGAGAAATGTAACACCCCCCCCCAAATTTGTCTCTAAACTGCTAACTAAATTGATGGATCTGCTGTTGGATCTTTGTTTTGATATAGTACAAGCACATTGGGCTCTTACCCTCAAGCCAGCTCCAGGAGGTCAGCCTAGAGTATTGATTGTGAAGTTCCTGAAGTTTACCACTAAGGATGTATATTGCAGAAATCCAGAGGGAAGAAAAGAAACTGTTTTGGGGAGAACCTGCACTTAAAATATTGCTTTGTTCAAGATTATGACTGTGATATGGTTGCAGTGAATGCAGCTTTTAATCAAGCAGAACAATTGGCCAGGAAGATGGACTTGAAGTATTGTATTAAATACTCTGCAATGCTCCATATTAAAAACGATAAGATAATATCATTCCATTCCTCCCAGGAAGCAGAATAATATCTTTAAAAATCTGCAACCTCCTCCCTCGTAAAAGGAGTTATCTATGGAATGATACAACCATATGGAATGCATGTATTGTTCTCTGAGATGTGATATGCATGTCTAAACAAATTGATGGGTGCTAGTTGATACTGATACGTTAATTTCATTTCTTTTCTTTTCTCTCTCACTGGGGTAGAAGGGTTATTACCAATTTACTTCCTATTGCCTTAATTTACAGAAAAAGAGCATCAATGTAAAATCTACCATTTGATCAGTAATTATGTATATTTGCATTGTTTCATTAGATGGTGCTGCCTTATAGGCTAAAGTATCAAGCTTCTATTGGTAGTAGATGATTACTGTAGTTTTAATGATTGGAACGCCCGGGGACTGTGAAAATCTCCAAGTTTCACTAGATGAAGCCTCCCTCTTTGGGTGTTAAGTGTATATTTTTGGACTGCTTAAACAGATTCTTCTTTATGATTGTATGGTATGAACATGTATTTCTCTCACCACTATCTTTTTCTGTTTTGTTTTTTCACTTATTTAATTCCTCTTTCTCACCCTGTCATGCTGGGAGCTTCTTTCCCACTCCTGTAGAATATGTCCTGGGAAGCGACAACCTACCCCTGGACTGTATAACTTTTGTTGCTTAGACATGCAAGAGCTGTGTGCTGCTTAGGAAAAATTGCAATTTTGTATTTATTCACAGAGCAACTTTCTAGTTCAGCTGGTACATTTTAACAATGAAGGCGCCGATAATTAAATGTGTCCCCTAGAATATAAAGGGTTTTAATTACTCTGTTAAAATAAATTTATATTCAATATTTTATAAAAGAATGTTGACATTGCCATGTTCCAGGAGACACATCTGACAGAACATGAAGCTTGTAAACTAAAGAGAGATTGGGTGGGCCTCTCAGTTTCTAGTTGCTTTAATTCTGAAGCAAGGGCTGTCTGTATTTTAATACATAAAAAGTTGATTTTTAATATTCTGAGCACAAGATCTGACAGTGAGGGCAGACTTACTTCCCTTAATGGTGAAATTGGCAATTCTATAATCATCTTTGCCAATCTCTGTGGGCCAAACCAGGATGAGCTCAAATTTTTCATAATTTTTAATGAGCATCAATGACAAGGGTACCATCCTCTGGAGACTTTAACAAAACTCTAGACCTGGTCCTTGATAAATCTTTTCCATCTCCATATAAAAATACTCATCAGGTACTTCACACATATATGGCTGACTGAGGCTTACAAGATGAGTGGAGATTGCGTAATCCTATGGCCAGACACTATAGTTCTTTTTCTGCAGTTCATTGAACATATTCAAGATTGGACTATTTCTTACTGTCACAAGGTTTGATCAATTCTGTTACTGATTGTGACATTGGTACTATTGTTATGTCTGACCATGCTTCTAAACAGATGTCTTTTAGGCCCCAGATTATGCACTCTCAGCTACAATGTGGAGACTAAATACCTCTCTGCTGTTTGATACATCATCTGTTAACTCTATCCAGCAGGAGTTAGAACTTTATATAAAAAATGAAAAACAAATGCCCCCACCGCTTCATCAGCTGCCATGCTGAAATGGAGAGCTCGTAGAACTGATATCCTCAGATAATTTGCATCAACTGATTGATATTATTGCTGCTTTGAGACAGTCTAAAGAACCCTTAGCTGTCATTTCTTTGGATGCTGAACAGGCCTTGGGCCACGTAGTTTGGGGCTATCTTTTTCATGTGTTAGCAAAATAAACCAATGTATTGCTTGGAATAAGATTTTATACTCTACCCTGACTTCCTGGGTACTTACCAAAGATATTATTTCTTTACCATGTACATTACAAAGAGGTATGAGGCAGGGCTGCCTCCTTTCTCCTCTTCTGTTTGATTTAGGTCTAGAACATTTAACCATTGCCATTCATGCAAATCAACATATTCGTGATATCAATGTGGAACAAACAGAGCATAAAATTATGCTCTATATGCCAACGGTGCTCTTGTATTTGTATCTAAGCTCCAAATTACTATTCCTAACTTTGCAATCACTATTAATAATATAATATAATATAAAAGTTCATATCACCTCTCAAGATATAAAATTAATCAGGGTAAATCAGAAATCTTAGGAATTAACAGATATGCCCACCAAGGTCTTTTCTTAAATTAGGAGTGTCAATGGCAATCCTCTGATATGAAATATTTAGGAATACTGATTCCCAAAAATATTCAAGACAACCTTAAGATAAATATAGAACCACTTATTGCCCAAGTGGCTAATGATTTGGGGAGATGGAGTTTGTTAAACCTCAGTTTGTGGGATAAAATTAATATACTAAAAATGAATGTCCTCATATGCTTTTGGAGTGCCCCTGTATTAAGAATGTTTGGTATGTGGTAGGTCATAGGATCAATTTGATATTGAATGCTAAATTGGAGCCCTCTCCCTTAAGTTTCATTCTTGAATATATTCCTGGTATCTGGAGATTATATGGTAACAAGGCAGCATAGTTTCAACACGCATCTGTGATAATTGAAAAAGTAATCCTGAAAAAATGGAAAAGTTGGTCCCCACCAAATATTGATGCTTGGGTCAGTGATATGACTAACCTCAGAGTTAATGAACAACTGGCATTCTGCAGAAGGGGAATGCCCAGAAAATTCAAAGCAATTTGGGCTGACTTTTTAGAGGCCTATGATTAAAATAGATCCTGAAGGTAGGTATGTCGCTTTCCCTCCCCTCCCCTTATTCACCTTGTGTATTATGATGAATCTAGTATTTTGGTACATTTGTTGTATTTGGAAAAATTAATACAAAAATTTAAATAAAAGCACTTTTCCGTAAAATTTTAGTCAGCTCCAATAGCCATCTTCTGATCAATGTTCTCTTTAAAATCAACCTTTTTGTTATTATTATTAACTATTGACTTTAAGTAGGCATGACATGCATTTACAGTGAACTGAGATGCTCAGAGAAGAGTTGATCCAGATTATTTTCTTTTTATGCATATTATATAATTAAATTTCACAAGTTTGCATGATTTAAAGTAAGACAACTACTTTCAAGAATCAAATGTTAATAAATATGTCTAGAAGAAATATTAAAGTTATTTTGACCTTTCTTTTCCCAAAAGAGAATTTTAATTGGAAAATTAATACCTGTAATGATCTTGCTGATGTTCAGTGTCAAAGGGTTAATCTTTTAACCACTAGTCTAGGCATGCTGTTTTTCCCCTCCATAGCACCTTGTGAGAATGCTGTAGTTTAAAGTTTTTATGTATTACAAATCTCCTCTGGTTGCTGAATGTTGGTATGTGTTTCTCTGTAATTGAAACTAGCTCATTTATATGGCCCTTTTCATATTTTCTTGTTCTAAAATGAATGAAATCACTTGCCAGCCCTGGTGGAGAAGAATCAATCTGCTGGGTCCCATGGGATTTGGGCAGGTAGAATAATGCAGTATTTCACTTCAAGGTTTAGTAGCAAACAAATATTTCAGGCTTAACATCCTTTCAACAATGACAAGTGAACAACAAAAACTAGAGGAGGTTTTCAGACTTGATTAGTGTCTTTTCAATATTCTTTTTTTTTTTAAATGACATTGTAATAAAATATAAATTTGACCGGGTTTGTGGCCATAATGATAGCTGATCTCCTGAAAATATTGGGCCAGATCCTGAGGTTGGCATGTTGGCTTCAGTGGCTCAGTGCTTATTTACATCAGCAGAGGATCTGGCTAATTATTTTTTAAAACTGAAGGAAGAAGATAAATAAACAGGCATCTTGCCAAATGCATTTTCACACAGAGCTTTTAGAGGAACAGTTTTGAAATTCTGGCCCCAACAGCAGGTGTTGAACACTTGAAAATCTGTCCCTGAGCTCTTTTGAAAATCGGGCTATTAAAGGGCATTTATTAAGGGCCAGATTGTGAGCACGTTAGTCATACTGAGTGATACCTCCATTTGAAAATAGTTCCACTGAAGTCAATGAGTAGCTCATTACACTCTGGCCCTATCAAGCTGCTGTGAAATAGAACACCTGCATGACAAAATGTTCTTCCCTAGAATGAGATCTGACTATTCTGGTTACATAAAGTATTCTTCAGTATTCAGATGAATTGTCTTTATTTAGGCAAACTAAACTATTATGGTAAAATAGGGTACAGGCATTTATAATACTATACTTTCAAGTGTCCCAGGATTTCGTAAGCTGTGCCTCTAGGCAGGGAGCACATCTCCTTCTGTCTTGTGTACACTGCCAAGTATGCTGTAGAAATACAACAAATTAATAATAAAATAAAGCTATTCAATACGGAGCTTTACAGGAGTCTCTACAAAGCAACATGTCTATCTTGTGAGACGTTATATAAAGTACAAGTATACACATTCCAAACATATTTCACCACCGTGCTTGTACCTCCTAATGACTTTAACAGTGATTGGGAGATCTAACTCCGCGTGCTTCACAGTGTTTTATAACCCAAGCTTAATCACCCGGAGCCAGACTCTTTTCTTGCTTATCCCTATATACATGAGAAGTATCTCCACTGAAGTCAATAGAAATATACTGGTGTAAGTGATTTTAAAAAATGAGGCCCTTTATTTCTAGTAAATATTCTCTTAAGAAAATGTCTTTAAAAGGTAAAGTACACTTGAACTTTGAAAGCTAATGTGATTTCATTATGGAACAAATTGGATCTTTGAAGTAGATTTTTTAGCTATTTCTCCACAACATTCAAAACTACCCTGTGGGAACCAGTTCTTTAAAAAAAACAAAAAAACCAACCCTGCTTTCTGCTCATGAACCTTAGGAGTTCAAATTAAGCCAAACAAACCAGGACCTTCATGATGGTAGGTTAAATACAGTTTTTCACTGCAATCTGTGACCTTGAATAGATTTTTTTTCTCGCTAAGCTGTTGCTTTACATGCTGTGAAAAATAAAATGCACGTTTTAATTCTGTGACTTAGCCACACACTGGGACTACATGAAAGAGGAGAGTAAGTGTGCAGACAGCAGGCCAAGTTTGGTAATAAAGGAATGAATTTGAAAAGTGGTTATGCACTTCCTCCCCCAGTCCTTCCTCTTCCCTCCCAAGCCCCATGAAAGCAGGCATGCCATTCCTCTGCTGTGCAGCTTCTTTCCTAGGCAGGTTGGCACTGCCAACTGTGTGCTGGCTGCTCCACAGGGTACTTCTAAAATCTGACTTCCTTTGCCCTGAATGCTCCTTCGCCCGCCTACCCCGACCTACTCTGAGATTTTCAGAGCCCTGTGAGAAATAGGCTTTGGGCTCTCTTGGCTTTGGAGCTGGAAGGTTTTCCTCAGATGGGAAGGACTGGACAAATATTGGTCATTGGGGTCCGCCCATTCATAACCACCATCTGCAGCCTCTCCCTTTCTAGTACTCCTTTTCAACCACCTCCACATAAACACTATGGCATCATTTTCCATTCTACTCAACATTTGCCTCTGACTTCTTCCTCTTATGCACTGTAGTTGAGCCATGTCGGTCCCAGGATATTAGAGAGACAAGGTGGGTGAGGTAGTATCTTTTATTGAACTAACTTATGTTGGAGAGAGAGAGAGAAACTTTTGAGACCTGAAGAAGAGCTGTTTGTGGCTGGAAATCTTGTCTCTGTCACCAACAGATGGTCCAATAAAAGATATTACCTCACTCACCTTGTCTTTCTTCTTCCTCGTACACATCCACATGGCACACCCCCAGCTGTTCTCTTCCTTACCCCTAAATATCTAGTTCTTTACCTTCTACCACATATTTGCAATGCCTCCCTCCACAACTTCTCCTCCACAACACACACACCTTAAACTCTTCTCCTAGTCCTACTTATCTGTGCATTCTTGACTTTTTCTCTGCCATATACAGCTTTAAATTCCATTTCTTTCAACTCTCAACCATGCTTACCTCTCGCTCCTTCCCCACCTGTATGCATGCCTCCAGTTCATTTGCCTTTTGCCATACCTATCTCATTCTTCTCTCTTTCACACTCAGGCCTCCATCTCTTCTTCTCTCACCCACCTATGCGTCCAGGATTTATGTCCTCTCTCTTCCCTCAAAATCCAGCTTTCCTCCACTCCTCAACATATACAAGACCAGGTGATCTGTCCCAAGATCTCCAGTTCTTCTTCACAACCATTATTCCATCTCTTCTTCCCCAACCCACCCATGCCTCCAGCTCTTCCTTCCACCTCTCTGGCCTCCAGCTTAAAGAAGACCTGTCCCCCTCCCTCCACTTTGGGTTGACCTTTGCCATGGTGGCCATATCCTTCCACAGGTGTTCAGTGGACAGGATCTTCTAACACAATTCTGATTGTATGGACTTCTAAAGTGTTTCTCCTCAACAATATATGTATATATTTAAAAGCTTCTCTAGGCCCCTACTTACTGAGGCAGACAATCTGCTGAGCTTTTCCCACCAAATGTTCCTCTCTTATCCAGTTAGGCTCTCCTAGTTTTACCTAAAACTGTGTTCTGGCCATGGATTTCAGAGTGGTAACTGAAGCATGGACTTAGTGCTGAGCACCAAATCTTTGACTACTAGGTCCCATTAAGTTGGGCATCCAAAAATTGAGGCACTAATCACTTTTTATAATCTTGGCCTTCAAGTGGAAACCCATGAGCAAGCTCTATACTTCCTTATAAGGTAGGGGATAGACAAAGAGGAAAAGTGACTTGCTCAAGGCCACACAGTGAATGAGAGAGCTAAGTTTAAAACACAGTCCCATGCTTAGCCTGCCAGGCTTCATTGCCTCTCTAATGTTCTAGCAATGTACATCAACAGTTTGTTAGAGTCGCAATATTCAATGGCATGGGGCATGCTCCTCAGTAAAAATAAAGGCAGATTCCAAGCTGGCTTTTTAAACTATAACATGTACCCTTCTTCTAAAAACTATGATGTGACATACTTTTAGTTTTACTCCACATGTCACAAAATGCTGTAGTACCATCTGTACTGTTTTTTTAAAGGAAATTTCCACAAATGAAAAACTCAGTAATGAATTAGTAACATGCATTGAACTATTCTTGGAATAATGTTTAAATTATTAATAATTATATGAATATAGGAAAAAGTGACATAGATGCATATAACCCATCTGTTGCATATTTCAGTTATGAACATTTATAAGTTGCATTGCTCTGTTACATTTTGTTTTTACATAGAAATGTTGTGTGCCCTTAAAATGAATGACAGTAATAGAAGAGCAGGGGCAAGAAAAAGAAAGGACCATAACTGAAAAGGAAGGGCTAATAATTTTAGTTACTTTTTTATCTTTAAAAAGATCGGTGCAACACATCTACAAGATACGCACGCTGCCATTTACAGTCTGATCTCTGAGGCCTGGTCTACACTACACAGTTAGGTCAACGTAAGCTGCCTTACATTGACCTAATTATGTCAGAGTATATCTACACTGCAGACTTAAGTTGATCTATGTTAGGTCGACTTCCAGCTACCACCGTAATTACTGCAGTGGTTGATGTGCACACTACCCTTCTACTGTTGGTGCTGGTCATCGCCAGGAGCACTTCCACTGACTGAAGAGGGGCAGTGTGGGTGTCTGGGATACAAGGCTGTCATAAACAGATAGCTAAGGGTTAACGTCTCTTTCACCTGGAAAGAAGTAATCTGAAACACCTGACCAGAGGACCAATCAGGAAACAATAGACTTTTTCAAATCTGGGTGGAGGGAAGTTTGTGTGTGAGTCCTTTGTTCTTTGGTCTTCTGCCTGCACTCTCTCAGCTATGAGAAGTGATTTCTGTTTCTTGCTTTCTAATCTTCTGTTTCCAAGTTGTAAGTACAATATAGTAAGGCAGTAAGGTTTCTATAGTTTTTCTTTTTGTATTTACATGGATATAGTTGCTGGAGTGCTTTGAATTGTATTCTTTTTGAATAAGGCTGTTTATTCAATATTCTTTTCAGCAAATGACCCTGTATTTATTACCTTAATACAGAGAGACCATTTTTATGTATTTTTCTTTCTTTTTATATAAAGCTTTCTTTTTAAGACCTGTTGGAGTTTTTCTTTAGTGGGGAACTCCAGGGAATTGAGTCTGTGCTCACCAGGGAATTGGTGGGAGGAAGAAGTCAGGGGGAAATCTGTGTGTGTTAGATTTACTAGCCTGACTTTGCATTCCCTCTGGGTGAGGGGGAAAGAGAGATTAGCTCTCGGTAATTCTGTTTTCCAGGACTGGGAACGGGGAGGGTGGAGTCCCTCTGTTTAGATTCACGGAGCTTGCTTCTGTGTCTCTCTCCAGGAACACCTGGAGGGGGGAAGGGAAAAGGTTTATTACCCTTTGTTGTGAGACTCAAGGGATTTGGATCTTGGGGTCCCCAGGGAAGGTTTGGGGGGACCAGAGTGCCCCAAAACACTCTAATTTTTTGGGTGGTGGCAGCTTTACCAGGTCCAAGCTGGTAACTAAGCTTGGAGGTTTTCATGCTAACCCCCATATTTTGGACGCTAAGGTCCAAATCTGGGACTAGGTTATGATATGGTGTTCAGCGTTGTGGGAAAGATAGAATCCAGAAGCCAGTAGGAATATTATATTTTTCTTTTCTCTGCTAGGGGCTTTTTAGCAGAGAGAAACAGTTTGGTTTTAAAAGGGAACCAGAGAGAATTTTTTTTTCTGCTCTCTCTGGCAGTTGTGGCTTGCATATTAAGCAAGAAACCATTAAGGAGCTATTAAGAGTCTTTTGTCACAAAATAGCACTCCCATTAGGAGGCAAATACCAGCACTATACACATGCAAATAAAGTGGTTTTTGTGGTTTACTTTATATTGAAAGATTATCTAGAGGAAGAAAGGGAAAAAGGCACTGTTACTGGGGAGACCCGAGGAGGCAACAGAGAACCTGCAGTTCAGACAACCAACACCGGAGGGCACCCCAACACAAGAAAACAGGAACCATGCCTAACAAGACAAAAATCGAGGCCGAAGAACAAATCAAAGACGCCGACCACAGGCGAGATATGGAAAAAAAAATACAGGAACTAGAAATAAAACAAAAAGAGATGGAACTGAGAGAAAGAGAAAGAGAGGCAGCCTACAAAAGAGAGCAAGCAGCCAAAGATGCAGACCACCAAAAACAGCTGGAACTCCAGAGGGAAGCCCACCGACAGGCCATGGAATTAGAAAAGGCTAAGCAAAACACAGCCAACCCTAACAACCCTGTGCCAATGATTGTTCCACAGCACAGGAAATTTCCCACCTACAAGGCAGGTGATGACACCGAGGCCTTCTTGGAAAATTTTGAAAGAGCCTGTCTTGGGTACCGCATCTCTGAAGACCAGTACATGGTAGAATTGAGGCCACAGCTCAGTGGACCTTTAGCAGAGGTGGCAGCTGAAATACCTAAGGAGAACATGAACGACTATAAACTTTTTTAAACCAAGGCCAGATACAGAATGGGGATAACCCCGGATCATGCCCTTCGGCGTTTCAGAACCCAAAAGTGGAAACCAGATGTGTCATTTCCCAAACACGCCTACTACATTGGGAAAAATTATGAGGCCTGGATATCAGGACACAATGTTAAATCCTTGGAAGAACTGCACCTCCTCATACAAATGGAGCAGTTCTTGGATGGTGTTCCTGAAGACATCACACGGTACATACAAGATGGAAAACCCAAAAATCTCACCGAGGCGGGGGAGATTGGAGCCAGATGGATGGAAGTGGCAGAAAGCAAGAAAGCTACTGTCAAGGGGAACGAATACCCCAGAGGGCACACCGACCATAAACCCTACAACCGAGGGCAGCCAAAAACCCCATCTACAACCCAAGTAAAGCCACAGACACACTATTCTTCCACTTCACCAGTCTCCAGTAACTTACCTCGACCCAGTGACCCATCAGATGGAAGATGCTTTAAGTGTAATGAACTGGGACATATCAAGGCCAACTGTCCAAAGAACGCCATCCGAGTGCAATTCATTACACCACCATCACACAAAAGATCTCCAGGCCCAGATGCCTCTCAAATACCCTGGAGCGAAGGGAAAATTTGAGAGTGGGTGGAAAGAAGGTTACTGCGTGGAGAGACACGGGGACACAAGTGTCAGCTATCCACCAATCCTTCGTAGACCCCAAATTCATCAACTCAAAGGCCCAAGTGACAATTTACCCCTTCATGTCACAAGCTGTAGACTTGCCTACAGCTGAACTGCCTGTCCAGTACAAAGGCTGGTCAGGGATGTGGACTTTTGCAGTCTATGACAATTATCCTATCCCCATGCTACTGGGGGAAGACTTGGCCAACCAGGTGAAGCGGGCCAAGCGAGTGGGAATGGTTACACGTAGCCAAACCAGGCAAGCTTCCAGACCCATTCCTGTTCCTGAGCCGTCCACAGACGCCCCGTCTGTGTTACCAGAGACCCAGACAGAGGTAGTGGACCCGGATTCCATGCCAACCACTGAAACAGCCACAGCGCCTCCAGTCCCAGGCCCGGAACTGGAACAGCAACCAGCACCAGCAATTGCAACCACATCTTCAAACTCAACGCCAGAGGGCGCCAGTGAGCCAAAACTGGCAGAAGCAACAGTCAGCCATACTCAAAAGACTCAGCCAGAGCCTGAAATACCCTCAGGTGCACCAGCGGAGAGCGGTTCACCAGCAACGGAAACAACCCCATCACCTACATCGCTTCCAGAGGGACCAAGCCCAAGTCCACAGTCTGAGGAAGAACTGGTGACCCCAGCCTCAAGGGAACAGTTCCAGACTGAGTAGGAAGCAGATGACAGCCTTCAGAAAGCTTGGGCGGTGGCACGGAGCACCCCACCGCCTCTCAGCTCTTCTAATCGATCCTGGTTTGTTATAGACCAAGGACTTTTATACAAGGAGATTCTTTCTGGTGGACACCGGGAAGACTGGCATCCGCAAAAACAGTTGGTGGTTCCAACTAAGTACCGGGGGAAGCTCTTAAGCTTAGCCCATGATCATGCCAGTGGCCATGCTGAGGTGAACAGAACCAAGGACCGGTTGGGGAAGTCCTTCCACTGGGAGGGGATGGGCAAGGACGTTGCCAAGTATGTTCGGTCTTGTGAGGTATGCCAAAGAGTGGGAAAACCCCAAGACCAGGTCAAGGCCCCTCTCCAGCCACTCCCCATAATTGAGGTCCCATTTCAGAGAGTAGCTATGGATGTTCTGGGTCCTTTACCGAAAAAGACGCCCAGAGGAAAGTAGTACGTACTGACTTTCGTGGACTTTGCTACCCGATGGCCGGAAGCAGTAGCTCTAGGCAACACTAAGGCTAACACTGTGTGCCTGTCCCTAACAGACATTTTTGCCAGGGTAGGTTGGCCCTCCGACATCCTTACTGATTCAGGATCTAATTTCCTGGCAGGGACCATGCAAAAACTGTGGGAAACTCATGGGGTGAACCACTTGGTTGCCACCCCGTACCACCATCAAACCAATGGCCTGGTGGAAAGGTTTAATGGAACTTTGGGGCCATGATACGTAAATTCATCAACGAATACTCCAATAATTGGGACCTAGTGTTGCAGCAGTTGCTGTTTGCCTACAGGGCTGTGCCACATCCCAGTTTAGGGTTTTCACCATTTGAGCTTGTGTATGGCCACGAGGTTAAGGGGCCATTACAGTTGGTGAAGCAGCAATGGGAGGGGTTTGCGCCTTCTCCAGGAACTAACATTCTGGACTTTGTAAGCAACCTACAAAGCACCCTCCGACACTCTTTAACCCTTGCTAGAGAAAACCTAAAGGATGCTCAGGAAGAGCAAAAGGCCTGGTATGACAAACATACCAGAGAACGTTCCTTCAAAGTAGGAGACCAGGTTATGGTCTTGAAGGCGCAACAGGCCCATAAGATGGAAGCATCATGGGAAGGGCCATTCATGGTCCAAGAGCGCCTGGGAACTGTGAACTACCTCATAGCATTTCCCAATTCCTTACTAAAGCCCAGAGTGTACCATGTTAATTCTCTCAAGCCTTTCTATTCCAGAGACTTACAGGTTTATCAGTTTACAGTCCAGGGAGATGATGCTGAGTGGCCTGACGGTGTCTACTACGACGGGAAAAAAGACGGTGGCGTGGAAGAAGTGAACCTCTCAACCACCCTGGAACGTCTGCAGCGGCGACAAATCAAGGAGCTGTGCACTAGCTTCGCCCCATTGTTCTCAGCCACCCCAGGACGGACTGAATGGGCATACCACTCCATTGACACAGGTAATGCTCACCCCATTAGAACCCCACCCTACCGGGTGTCTCCTCATGCCCAAGCTGCTATAGAACGGGAGATCCAGAACATGCTACAGATGGGTATAATCCGTTCATCTACCAGTGCATGGGCATCTCCAGTGGTTCTGGTACCCAAACCAGATGGGGACATACGCTTTTGTGTGGACTACCGTAAGCTAAATGCGGTAACTCGTCCAGACAACTATCCAATACCACGCACCGATGAGCTATTGGAGAAGTTGGGACGTGCCCAGTTCATCTCTACAATAGACTTAACCAAGGGGTACTGGCAAGTACCGCTAGATGAACCTGCCAAAGAGAGGTCAGCATTCGTCACCCATGCGGGGGTGTATGAATTTAATGTCCTTCCTTTCGGCCTTCGAAATGCACCCGCCACCTTCCAGAGGCTGGTAGATGGTCTACTAGCAGGACTGGGAGAATATGCAGTTGCCTACCTCGATGATGTAGCCATTTTTTCAGACTCCTGGCCCGAACACCTACTACACCTGGAAAAGGTCTTTGAGCGCATCAGGCAGGCCGGACTAACTGTTAAGGCCAAAAAGTGTCAAATAGGCCAAAACAGAGTGACTTACCTGGGGCACCAGGTGGGTCGAGGAACCATAAACCCCCTACAGGCCAAGGTGGATGCTATGCAAAAGTGGCCTGTCCCAAGGTCCAAGAAGCAGGTCCAATCCTTCTTAGGCTTGGCCGGATACTACAGGTGATTTGTACCACACTACAGCCAAATCACTGCCCCACTGACCGACCTGACCAAAAAGACCCAGCCAAATGCAGTTAACTGGACTGATGAGTGTCAAAAGGCCTTTACCCAACTTAAGGTAACGCTCATCTCTGACCCTGTGCTCAGGGCCCCGGACTTTGACAAGCCATTCCTAGTAACCACGGATGCATCTGAGCGTGGTATAGGAGCAGTACTCATGCAGGAAGCAACGGATCACAACTTCCATCCTGTCGTGTTTCTCAGCAAGAAACTGTCTGAGAGGGAAAGTCACTGGTCAGCCAGTGAAAAGGAATGCTATGCCATTGTGTATGCCCTGGAAAAGCTACGCCCATATGTTTGGGAATGGCGGTTCCAGCTACAAACTGACCATGCTGCGCTAAAGTGGCTTCATACTGCCAAGGGGAACAACAAGAAACTTCTTCGTTGGAGTTTAGCTCTCCAAGATTTTGATTTTGAAATTCAGCACATCTCAGGAGCTTCTAACAAAGTAGCGGATGCACTCTCCCATGAGAGTTTCCCAGAATCTAGTAGTTAAAAAGTGTTCTTAAAATGTAGAAGTCTGTTAGTTATATACTTAGTGGTATATGTAAAGGTGCATGTGTTGTATTAATCTGTTTTTTTTAAAGTTCTAGGAGGAAATCGCCACCAGTGAGCTTCCCCACTGTCTGCAATTTGGGGGGCGTGTCATAAACAGATAGCTAAGGGTTAACGTCTCTTTCACCTGGAAAGAAGTAATCTGAAACACCTGACCAGAGGACCAATCAGGAAACAATAGACTTTTTCAAATCTGGGTGGAGGGAAGTTTGTGTGTGAGTCCTTTGTTCTTTAGTCTTCTGCCTGCACTCTCTCAGCTATGAGAAGTGATTTCTGTTTCCTGCTTTCTAATCTTCTGTTTCCAAGTTGTAAGTACAATATAGTAAGGCAGTAAGGTTTCTATAGTTTTTCTTTTTGTATTTACATGGATATAGTTGCTGGAGTGCTTTGAATTGTATTCTTTTTGAATAAGGCTGTTTATTCAATATTCTTTTAAGCAAATGACCCTGTATTTGTCACCTTAATACAGAGAGACCATTTTTATGTATTTTTCTTTCTTTTTATATAAAGCTCTCTTTTTAAGACCTGTTGGAGTTTTTCTTTAGTGGGGAACTCCAGGGAATTGAGTCTGTGCTCACCAGGGAATTGGTAGGAGGAAGAAGTCAGGGGGAAATCTGTGTGTGTTAGATTTACTAGCCTGACTTTGCATTCCCTCTGGGTCAGGGGGAAAGAGAGATTAGCTCTCGGTAATTCTGTTTTCCAGGACTGGGAACGGGGAGGGTGGAGTCCCTCTGTTTAGATTCACGGAGCTTGCTTCTGTGTCTCTCTCCAGGAACACCTGGAGGGAGGAAGGGAAAAGGTTTATTTCCCTTTGTTGTGAGACTCAAGGGATTTGGGTCTTGGGGTCCCCAGGGAAGGTTTGGGGGGACCAGAGTGCCCCAAAACACTCTAATTTTTTGGGTGGTGGCAGCTTTACCAGGTCCAAGCTGGTAACTAAGCTTGGAGGTTTTCATGCTCCCCCATATTTTGGACGCTAAGGTCCAAATCTGAGACTAGGTTATGATAAAGGCTTTCAGCTCTGCTCAGCTCCCTGCTCCCTGCCAGGAGTGGGGAGCATCCTCCCAGGCTTCTCCTCTCCTTGTTCCCCACCAATAGCCAATGTAAGTAAAGATGTAAGTGACATCAGCAGGACAGGGCTGTTGTGTGTACACTGATATAATTTGTATATACTTCAATATATACTGCCCTACCTTGACCTAATTATGTAGTGTAGACCAGGCCTCAGTGCACACACTGCAGCCTTGTCCCACCAATGTAGCAGACCTACACCAACATAATAACTCCATTTCCACAGGAGGTGTAGGGCTTACGTTGGTGTAACCGTGAAGAAAGCCAGGCAACTAAAGCCTGGTTGGCCCTGGCTTTCCACTTCCAGCCAGGCAGCACCCTCCTGGTTCCCAACTCAGGCAGCTGAGAAACCTCGGCGGCTGCCCTCCTGCTCCTGTCTGGGAAAGGGGAGGTGAGAAGCCCGAGTGGCTGGCCTCTACTCAGAGTGAGGAGGCAAGAATCCTGGGAGGCTGCCATCTGTTCCCCGCTAAATGCAGGGAGCTGAGTGGAGCTAAAAAGCCTGGCTCTCAGACCTCTACACTGCCTCTCTTCAGTCAGTGGAAGCGCTCCCTGTCAGGATGCGCACCACTGATAGAAGAAGGGTAGTTCAGACATCAGCCCCTGCAGTAATTACTGCAGTGGCTGTAAGTCGACTCAACATAGATTCATAGATTCATAGATTTTAGGGTCTGAAGGGACCAATGTGATCATCTAGTCCGACCCCCTGCACAAAGCAGGCCACAGAACCCTACCCATCCACTTCTATAACAAACCCCTAACCTATGCCTGAGTTATTGAAGTCTTCAAATTGTGGTTTGAAGACCTCAAGCTGCAGAGAATCCACCAGCAAGTGACCCATGCCCCACGCTGCAGGGGAAGGCAAAAAACCTCCAGGCCCTCTGCCAATCTGCCCCGGAGGAAAATTCCTTCCTGACCCCAAATATGGCGATCAGCTAAACCCTGAGCATGTGGGCAAGACTCCCCAGCCAGCACTCAGAAAAGAATTCTCTGCAGTAACTCAGATCCCATCCCATCCAACATCCCATCACCAACCACTGGGCATACTTATCTGGCAATAATCAAAGATCAATTGCCAAAATTAGGCTCTACCTTCATACCATCCCTTCCATAAACTTATCAAGCTTAATCTTAAAGCCAGATATGTCTTTTGCCCCCACTACTCCCCTTGGAAGGCTGTTCCAGAACTTCACTCCTCTAATGGTTAGAAACCTTCGTCTAATTTCAAGTCTAAACTTCCTAGTGTCCAGTTTATATCCATTCGTTCTTGCATCTACATCGGTACTAAGCTTAAATAATTCCTCTCCCTCCCTAATATTAATCCCTCTGATATATTTATAAAGAGCAAGCATATCCCCCCTCAGCCTTCTTTTGGCTAGACTAAACAAGCCAAGCTCTTTGAGTCTCCTTTCATATGACAGGTTTTCCATTCCTCGGATCATCCTAGTAGCCCATCTCTGAACCTGTTCCAGTTTGAATTCATCCTTCTTAAACATGGGAGACCAGAACTGCACACAGTATTCCAGGTGGGGTCTCACCAGCTCCTTATATAACGGTACTAACACCTGCTTATCTTTGCTGGAAATACCATAGGTCGACTTAAGTCTGTAGTGTAGACATGGCCTGAATTACCTGAAAAATCTCTGAGATCACACAGCAGTAGCAATCTCCTCAGAGTCTATGCACCTGAAACAGCTTCTGTGTGATGCTGTTTTTATGTGAAGTGGCTTGCACTTGTTTTTTGACAGGAGCTGATGAAGAAGTGAAGGAATAATTCTGAAACCTCAATCTTTTAGAGAAACCAATCCCTTCTTTGGTCATTCAAAGACAAGGTACATATAACGCATGTGAACATAATTATCCAACCAGACATACCATTCCGAGTGCAGCATGTAGCTAGCAGACTCAAAAGAACATGCCATTCCATCTTTTTTGGAAGTATGTGCAGCCAGATCTCAGTTCCAAACTGAATATTTTGTAATCATAAACCTCCTCCATCATCTATTTCACTTGATTTCAGGTGGCTACTTTTTACCTCTGTGAATGAAGTTATATAACCATTTTAAAAGAAGACCCTGAACAATTTTTTTATACACTTTACTATGTCAGATATAAATACTTTAATATGTATATGTGATCAACATCAGTGTAAGGGCTTGTCTTCACTACCATGCTACATCAGTGCAGCTGCACCGATGTAGAGGGTCTGGTGAAGATGCACTATGTTGTTGGAGAGCGCTCTCCCATCAATGTAATTACTCCACCCCAAAGAGAGGTAGAAGCTATATCAGTGGGAGAGCATCTCCTGCCAACATAGCACAGAGTGGACACTGCTTTACGTCGATATAACATACATCGCTCTGAGGGGTGGTTTTTTCACATCCCTGAGGGCTCGGAGTTACATTGACTAATGCAGTAGTGTAGACAAGCCCTAAGCTTTCCCACACTGCCCTGACAATGTCCCTTCAACGCTCTGAACTACCTTCTTATCCTTCGAGAAATTTCCATGCTGATTCAGTGCTTGGTTTCTCAACTAAGGCTTCCAGCAATTATGTTTGTGGCTGTGATTTTTGGGATGTGGCCCCAGCTAGCAGTTAGCTGGATACCACCAACTCATTTTATACAAGCCAGGACACAATAATAAAATGAGAATGACTTTTGGTCATTACCAGGTTTGAGCCACTGGTTTCAATAGCTTAGTGTCAATGCCCTGAGCCACGCAGTCCCTCACTGACTCCTGTGGTTCCAGAGCTTTGTTCTAAAAAGAAATAATGCCTCATACACCTGTAATGAGGAATGAATTATTCACAGGGCTATCTATAATGGAGTAAGAGTTCACGCAGCCAAAAGCTGGTGACAATTTGATTCCAGTCCCAAACTGACAGTAGGTGTTAGTGTTTCATAAGGGTTATATTGTTAATAAAGAAGGTACAAGTCTGAATATTTAGAACAAGACTCTGGGTAGTTGTGAACAGTCCAAGGATCCTAAATTTGTGTGCAACAGATTTTGTTGTTGTTATCACCTCATTTTTAAAATCTGTTGAAGAAGGTGTTGGGTACCAAGCCAGTGGAAGCACAGTCTGAAGTTATTTATGGGCTCAAGCCTGAGCTGTGCTGAGCAGCTTGAACTTCTAAATGACTTCAGATGGAATTGAGGTAATTGAGTATCCCACGTGAGGTGATCAGGACCCAAGAGACTTGGAAAAAGATGATATAATTAGGTCATGATTCGCAAAGGCAACCGGCTGATCTCAGAACACAGTTTACAGTGATAATGAAGATTATACAAAAGTTCAGAATAGAAGTTATTAAATATAGAATAAAGGATGAATATAAAATATTCCCAATATTTTGACATTCTTACCTGATCCCTTTCAAAATGCATGTTCAGGAAAACTGACTTTCATCCAAATTCTGCAACCCTTATGCTGTATAGCTGTTACTCAAGTAAGTAGTCCCACTGAAGTGTTTGGGACGACTCACATGACTACATCTATATAAAATAAAAATAAAGAAATAAACATTCAGATAGGTTGCAGAATCTGTTCCTACATCATAGCTAGAACAACATCTTGGTTAAATATGCTGCATTTATTTACACCAGCTGAGGATCTGACCTGATGTATCTGACAGATCATCAGAGCAAGAAAAAATTGTATTTACTTCAAGGATTAGCTCAGAAGGTACTTAGCAGAAGCTGATATTTGCTAACAGCAGAGAAGGTTGATCACGAATTCTCTCTCAGTCCAACAACATAGAACATGGTGACAGTACGAAGGTGGCACCAGCAGCTATTCAACATGCAGTTTATACAGAAATAAAGTTCAGCATCCTTTTTAATAATCAAATACTATTTATGAGTTTTTCTTTAAGCATGATAAAAATATGCATAAAGCAACAGTAAAAGCAAGATGGCAAATTCTTCCCATATCTACAAAGACAGCTAAAAATATCTAATGAAATGTCTAGAGTTCAAAATAATGCTATTTATAAAATGCTACTCCAGAAAAATAAATCTTTATTTCAAACCCAGGCATTGCATCAAGATTCCTGATGTGCAGCAACTAGACAAATGTTTTGTAATGTGAAGGAACACAATCAAAGGGGAAACCACAAACTCATAGAAGGAGTACCAGATCCAATTTACCTTGTAGAATCGTTCCTTGCCGTATATTTTCTTGTATTTTGTACCACTTATTTTTAAAAAATCCCAAATGACTGTGCTTCCAACACTTGACTTGTGAGCAATTTATGGTATAACTGAAATCACTAATACTCAGCCTAAATGTTCTTTTTGCATTTCAGCTCATTGCTTCTAGTTACATGTCTGTATACCAGAATAAATAATCCCTCTCCTTTCTTGGTGTTTATACTTTTAATAAATATTTGTAGATTGATGTCATGGGCCTCCTCCAGGCCCTCAGTTACTGTTTAGCAAAGATTGCTAAAGAGGAAAGCTAATAAAATACACATCCTACCTAGGGCCTTCTTCCCCTACAAAAGGGAGATGAGCAGAAGACTCAAGAAATCCACTAGGGACTCTACATTATAAACCTAATTAACCTGGGAAGCGTCTAGACATACAAGTGCATATAACTAGATTTGATCTGATGGAGAGACTAAAACACTTCAGTTAAAATATTTTTGTTCACCTACCTAGCCACCCAGCAGCCCAGCCTTCCATCACATATATAACAACATAGGACCTAAGATATTTTTATATTTCCTCTCACTTTTTCTCAGCTGAGGAAAGCATGAAAGACACAGACTCAACGATAAATAGAATCATAGAATAGAATCATAAAATATCAGGGTTGGAAGGAACCTCAGAAGGTTGTCTAGTCCAACCCCCTGCTCAAAGCTGGACCAATCCCCAACTAAATCTTCCTAGCCAGGATTTTGTCAAGTCTGACCTTAAAAACCACTAAGGAAGGAGATTCTACCTATGTAGCACTTAGCATACCTTCTCTCAGGGCCGCCCAGAGGATTCAGGGGGCCTGGGGCCATCGGCGGCAGGCGGCTCCGGTGGACCTCCCACAGGCGTGCCTGCGGAGGGTCCGCTGGTCCCGTGGCTCCGGTGGAGCATCTGCAGGCATGCCTGCGGGAGGTCCACAGGAGCCGCGGGACCGGCAAGCGGCAGGGCGCCCCCATGCTGCAAAATTCTAGAGCCGGCTCTGTTCGGCAGCGGGGGGCCCTTCTGTTCTGGAACCCGCCACCGAAGTGCCCCGAAGACCCATGGCGGGGGCCCTCCGCTGGCGAATTACCGCCGAAGTGGGACCCACCGCCGAAGTGCAGCTCGCTCTTCGGCGGTAATTCGGTGGCGGGGGACCCCTGCCGCGGTTCTTCGGGGCACTTCGGCGGTGGGTCCCTGAACGGAAGGGCCCCTCACCGCCGAATTACCTCTAAAGACTGGGTTGCACTTCGGCAGCAGGTCCCACTTCGGCAGTAATTCGCTGGCAGGGGGTCCTTCCCCCCGGAGCAGAAGGACCCCCCCGCCGGCAAAGACCTGGAGCAGAAGAAGCTCTGGGGCCCAGCCCCGCAAGAGTTTTCTGGGCCCCCCGGAGCAAGTGAAGGACCCCGCTCCAGGGGCCCCGAAAAACTCTTGTGGTGACCCCTGCAGAGCCCGGGGCCTGGGGCAAATTGCCCCTCTGGCCCCCCCTCTGGGCGGCCCTGCCTCCTCTTGGACAGATCCCAGGCAAACTCCCTCTGTTAGCCTCCACTGTTCGCCACTCAGCTGGTTCACTGCTGACTTCCTTTTATAACAGTCAGGCCCACTCAAGGCCCACCTGGAACAAAGAACTCCCAATTTACACTTTTCAAACAAACAATCAAGCACATGGTCCTTGTGACTCTCTGGACTGTGACTCTTGTCAGCCTCCTGGGTTTTGGTTCTCTGCTGAGCTGACACCATTCAATGTCCCAGAAATCTCAAAAGGACTCAAAGTCTTTCCCTGGGTAGCAGTGTGGAAGGTAGCAGGGTCTGTGATGCTTCTTTCCATGATAACTCCCCAAACAAAGCCAAAACCAAAACTAAAAATAAACCCTTTGTCTTTGAGTTCTGGCTTATAATCGTTACCGGTAGTGTTATTAGCCAATCCTATCGCCGCCCTATATCAGAGGCAGTCTGAGAAGTGGAGTCCTGAACCTCTGCCACCATAGCTGCTGTAGTCCAGGGCAAGTCCCCTAGAGGCTCAGTGTGGTATTCCAGGAGCATCCCTCTAAAGGGGTTACACAAGTATACAAAAACTCCCACTGTGGGTGAAAAATTCCCCAAAACTCAATATGGCTTGATTTGGAGAAATATTGAGTGCCCACACTCCAAATCAAATAATTGGAAACTAGGAGCTTAGCACCTCTGAAAAACATTAGGCCCTATATATTGCACCAAAATTTGGATAGACAATTTCATTGGTAGTAGTGGGCACTCAGCACTTCATGAAGGATAGGTTCATCAATGGCTATTAGCCAGGATGGGCAGGGATGGTGTTCCTAGCCTCTGTTTGCTAGAAGCTGGGAATGGGCAACAGAGAATGGATCACTTGATGATTACTTGTTCTGTTCATTCCCTCTGAACATAAGTGCTGGAAATGGGTGTGCAGGTAGTGCTGCTGCTTGACGTAGTTTCCATTATATTTTCCATTATATAGTTTACAATTTGGTTCAATGGCTCTCAGCACCCCCATTATAAAAATTGTTCCAGCACCTCTGTCTCTGAAGCACCTGGCATTGGCCACTGTCAGAAGACAGGATACTGTACGAGATGGACCTTTGGTCTGACCCAGTGTGGCCATTCTTATGTTCTTATGTTCTTGAAATCAGGCTGCATACTTAAATTCCAAAATATGGATATAGGTGTCTAGCTTTAGGAATCTATGTTTCACAACTGTAGCTTCATCCTTCCTTATCATCCAGTGCAGTGTGATATAGCATATAAGCAAAAGGCAAAATATGTGCCTATCATTTATTTCCAATATTAGATCTTCAAAAAAGGTCACCTGATCTGGAAAGTCCAAATGATTAAACAAATAATTTAACAGTGCCCATAATACAACTAGTTGAAAAAACAAAACAAAACAAAAAAAACACATTTTTATTTAAAAAAATAATTTAATTTCAACCAGCTCTATAGTGAGTCCAAAAATTAGGAGACAAAAATTGCACAAGTATTGTGATTTTTTTTCAAATTTTGAAATATCAAATATTTCAAAATTCTGAAAACTTCAGCCAGTTCTAATACATATGCTTTCCTACAATAAGATGATTTTGATTAATATATGTTGAGCACCAATAGTGTGTTTGAACTTCTACAGAGTGACGTGGAGATAAAAGACCCCCCAGAAAACTTGCACTGTAAGTAGACAAAAAGGACAGTTAGAATTTTTCATGTTCCCATTTATTGTTTATAAAATTTAAAACAGAAAAAAATAATAATTTAGAATTGATTCACAATTAAATCTTTTCATTTTCATTTTAATTGAGAGGAATAAAAATGTTTTTTCCCATTTTGTTTTGGTTTGTTTTTTTAAAGGAAAAGGGACAGAAAAGGTGAAAAAAACAAGAATCATTTTTTCTTAATTCCCTTTCACTCAAAAATAAAAAATTCAACAAAAGTTGTCACAGAAAAAACCTGGTTGTCCCCATTTTTTGACTAGTGCTAATGACAGTAGGCATATATTAGAGTGTGGTTGAAGAAATATGGGTGGTACGGATGAACTTTTTACCCCGTGACATTTGTTTGTTTCTCACTGAAAAGAATAAGATATATAGAGTTCACAGAAGAAGTTTGATTTTACAAGAGACTTGAAGGGAGAGAGTGTAGCAGCATGGTCGAACAGGTTTGCAGGGGAGTTCTAGGCATGGGGGGAATGCATGGAGACTTTATAGGGTAAAGGAAGAAATAGGAGAAAGTTTTATACCAAGACGAAATTATCTAACAAGAGAAAGTATTATGATACTTTGCAGTGTTGGGACTGCATATGTCATTCCTTAATGCACTCAGAATATAATTAGCACATCATGAGTCTAGTTTGACTGAACTGTGAAACAGTTATTTAGTTTATCTACTGTGCATGTCCTATATTTCAAAAAATCTTGATGGGCAGCAGATTTCTCTTTGTTAGCACCCTGATGGAAACAGAAACGTGTCTAGTAAGTGATTATGCCAGGTTTCAGGCTTGCAGGAATATATTTTGCTGGGAGATGTGGTGAGGATGAGAAGCTGAAGAAGGGGAAGAGATTTCTTTCTCAAATATAGAACTTTGTTCCTAACAAACACAGGAAAATAATAAGTCAAGCAAGCTCAGAAAAAAAACAGAATTGCAACCAATACAGAAACGTTTGTAATCCCACACTGTGTGCACCTATGCCTTTTTGTAATGTTACAATGCAAAATACAGCAAGAGTAGTGAAATGTAAACACAGACAGCTAGAAATATTAAATATCCATGAAGACTTATAAGGGTAGCCTTCCTCAAGTAAAAACCTTCCTCCTGTTGCGTTACTTTTCTTTCTGAACTCCAGGCACAGTTAACAACTCTCCTTGAGTGTTACACTCTGTGTTCTGTTTAGAAACTAGTGCCACAGTAAAGATTATGAGAGACTTTTTAGCACAGCTGAAAATTCCCCATTCTGGAGATTTAGAGAAACCTAGTGGCAAGAGTCTAAGTATTACTACGTTAAAAAAAAAGCATAATACTCAATATCAAAGTATATTTAATCTAATTTTATTACCCAAAGCAGAGTAGGGAAGTGGAACAAAGGGACAGTCAGTGGAAATGTATGTTAGTTAACCAGCTTACACCTGTAAACCATAGCAGATCAAGCATGAGAATTAAACCAACTCAGTAAGTCATTTTTCCAGTCTTTTAGAGTCATTGAAGAAGTTTGCAGTGAACTGGTTCCTTGGCTTTTATGCTAATTAATCATCTATCATAATGTTAATTTTCTATCTGTTAGGATGCAATTAAGGGATATCTATTGTATTTCAGATATACTTGACAAATAATGTAGAGCTCAACCCTGCCTGGCTAAGATAAAGAGGCTGCAGCAGCTAGGAGATTGCTGCTAGTTTATTTTGTTCTTTTAAGTAACACATCCAGTAGTTGAGCCCTGATATGAATACTTCCCTTTTATAAAGTGTGTTGAGAAGTGGTTGAAGGAGTGAGAGTACTTGAAGGGAAATGGAATAGGTTGCAATTACAATCAATATGCAGAGAAATCTAGAATCCATCCTCAGACAGACTAATGGGCTAGATTTATGAAGAGTCCATTTTAAGTGAGCAATCAAGGGCAGACACACAATCACACACAACAGAATTACCTTCAGAAAAGCACTTAGAACTCCAAATGCAACTATAAAAGAGTACAGCAGGCCACCTCCAGCTCGAGTTTATGCTTGGAAGGTGTTACCATAGGACCCAGCAGAGGTCCTCCATGGCAGAATCAGCCAGTGTTTTTACAGGTGTGCAAAGTGGCTTCAATCATCCTCCTGCTGTGGTAAGTGGGAGAAGGGAGGCAGAGTTTACAGCTATCTTGTCCAGCCACTAGCAGAAAAAACTGTTGTGCAGTGGCAGTGGAAACACTATCTGCCGTCCCTGCCTGGGCGAAAGGGAGAGGCAATTTTACACATTGTCGGCCCAGGCTTATTGAGTCTGGCCCCAAACCTTTGCATGTGCCATTTTATGCACCTCTGCACTCCCGTTAGAATCAGATTTAACTATTTGCACACATATATTAGGGAGACCCTTTTTAATGACAATTCCACCCTCTGATCAGCAACACACATCTCCTCTCCAATTTTGCTGCCATTTACACTATGTAAACAGTCAGACAGCACTTGATTCCCTACATTCACCTGGCCTAACTGTTTCATGAACCATATGCTGGATAGCCATATGAAAGGACTCCAAGATAGTAAAACTAAACTGGCTCTTAATAAAGAGAAGTAATTCCAGAGATGCTGTAACTGCAGCTAGCATTCTAGCTATGTGCACACAGACTGACCTCCTGGTTCCTTCTCTTACAAATTGGACTCTTCCCTACAAGTGCCAAGCAGGTTGTTATACTTAACAACAAAAATAGCAGTAAATGAGCACTTGCTATTAACAATGCAGAGACCAGATTCTTCTTCAACTCAAGATATGAATCTTTGTCCCCAATTTTTTGTAACTTCTCACAGATCCGAGCAGTAGTTTACCATATCTGTATCTGCTGTACTGCCTGAAAATTCTTCCTCCTCAGTTCTGCTCCATCTTCTTCTTTGCGGAATACACTCTCTGTTTCTCTTTGCAGAACTGCTTTGCATCCTTCTTGGTGGCCCTTTGACTTACCACCAGGAGGGAGGGAAGCACTCCCAGAACCCCATTCTCTAAGCTGATTCGCTACATCAGATGCATCACTGAAAAAGACAGCTCTGTAACTTCTGTTTAGTAATTTAGCAATTGTGATGTTAGTGAAATAGAACAACAAACAAGCAGATCTCTGAGGGTCTGGAAAGCTCCATTTAGTGACCTGCTACTTTTATTTAAAGTGAATCTCTATTCATTAAAGTAATTTGCTAGTGTATGGAGATAGATACTCCCAACTCCTTCCCCAGTGGTGCATTAAAGCTTAAGTGAACGTATCTTTAAGAAGTCTGTAGATTATTCCTCTTTTGCCCTTCCCATCAGTGCTTTCCCATCCCCATTCCCATTTTAAGCCATCTTTTCATGAACAAACTTAAAATGCAAATCCTCTTGCTCTGCCCACCCTCTTCTACCAGGAGCTGCTGACTGCCTCCCACATTCCCAGTTTCATGCTATAATCAGTAAAAATATTTGAAATACAAATATATTTTCCCTCTCCCCTCCTTGCTGCAGGTTCTTGTCCTACTTCCAGCATTCTCCTTCACTGCACAAGCATATTTTTCAGAAATATCCAGACTCAAATCTCTGTTACTTCATCTCTGCCCTTGCGGCATGCACCTAAAAGAGGGGAAATGGTGGCTTTAAGCCACCTCTATGCTCCCTGTATCCTGAGGCCCTGCCCCTTGGTGTAGAGTAGAGCAGACTCAAGGCTGATAGAACTTATGCTCCATTCCCCTTGGCCCCCTATAAGCCCTGGCGAGCTGGTAATAGCAGCACTATGCACTCTGGTTATGCCCATTGGAAGCAGAGAATAGTACTCTGTTGTCTGTGGCCCATTCCCAATACACCCCTGCACTAGAGCTGGAAGCATGGCTGGTATGAAGACCTTATGTTGGTTCTAGACCACCCAAGAAGGCTCTGTCCAGCAGGCTTTCTCTATGGACTGTTACTACCTACTTTAGAGCCCCTTCATGATGCCAGAATCAGATGGAATAAATAGGTAAGTGAAAATCAGGCCCAGAATGAGTCTTGCTGTGCACTGCGTACTGCTCCCTGACCTGCGCTGAATTTCACACAGTGCTTCAGAGCGGGGCCGGGCAAGAGCCCAGAGTATTGGTGTCAGCAGCCTCTCCTTATACAACTGCAAAACAATAAGAGAAAATTCAACACACAGTTGCCAGAAATAAGCAGAAGGGCATGTTCACATTTTTCTTATGGTTTGACTAGAAACAAATAACTGGCCAACAGGGACATAAGCATCCAGTTGCACTCATTGGCTATGATGCTCACACAATCCCTGCATTTTCCGTACCACAATCATTATGCCTTTCCACAGCTTTGCTGACATCCCACATTTCTGCCCAGCTGCAGGGAGGGAAGAGATTTTTGCTGCCGTCTCTGTCTTCAGTTATAAAGAGCCACTGTGACTGCTGTAGTCCAGGCAGCAGGGGCTGCTTCTATTCCTCCTCATTCTGTCCAGCACTTCTCCCACAGCCTCTCACTGCCACAGAGAGAGTCAGGCAGCATAGAACAGTTGAGAGGCAACACATAGGGCCAGGTTGTGCCTATTTGTATAGACCTGTGTTGAGGATAGGGCAGAAATTCATTGCCCCCAGTGGGGAGGCTCCAGTAGGCACTGGGCCTCAGTGCTCCATGGCATGCCAGAGAAAGAAGCCCTTCATTGGGAGGGCATAACATAGGTTCCCTCTGCAGACTGTGTGGTGATGGGAGAATCCAAAAACTTGTCTTCTCTCTGCCCCACCTAGCTTTCTTTGGGGTGAACAGCATGTCAGAGAGCATTAGCAGGGTACTGTCCCTGTGCACAGAATAGCACATGGACTGCAGTTAGGTCTGTTCCCTTTGCAGGGGATTCTAGAAGGCAAATTTCTTGCAGCTCCTATTCCCATTGTGCCCCTGAAAGAAACTAACAAGCTAGTTTGTGTCCCACAAAGACAAGGCTAGAAAAAGACTAGAATGAACTGTTTGAATGAATTGTAATCTAAATACAGTGCCTCGTGAGTGGTCTCATTGATAAGACACTGGCATGGCAGACAAGCAATCTGACTTCTCATGCTAGCTTTGCCACTCGACTGAGGTGTGACTGTACCCCTTTGTGTCTCTGTTTCCCTGTCTAATTTTCGTCTGTCTGTCTATATAGATGATTGTAAGCTCTTCAGGGCAGGGACTGTCTCTGACTATGTTTTTACAGTGCCTGACACCTGCTTTTGTTCTCAGCTTCTCTGCACTTGTACTAATCATTTCTAAAATTAATTATGAGTATTAAAATTGTTATATTATGAACAGAGCATAACAGTCATGCAGCCAAAAACTCAAAAACAGCTACATATGCTCTCGCCAATAGCGAGTATACGCATTTTCTTTTCAATTTTACGCCCTGTTTCACACAGAACCATACTTATGAAGCACATAATTCTAGTTTTAATTATATACATGAAGGCCCAGATCCAAAAAGGTATTAAGCAGCCTGTCTCGAGTTTAGGTGTCTAAGTCTCAGTTTTGAGTGGACTGTCATCTACACAACTCCTTCCGAACCTGGTAGACAGCAAACTCATTTGACACCCATTTTCAAAGTAAAAGTTCCCTTGGTACCTATGTTTCTGCCTCTAGGCATACGTGCTGTTACCTTTCGCTATGCATCCAGAGGCCTGTCTCCCGCTGAAGCCCCCAGACAGATTCATGAATTGGGAAAGACAGACATTTGTCTGTCTGCATCACGTATGGGGCCCAATCAGGTAGGCATGCTCAGAGGCTGCCTACCAGCTCAAGTCCCATTCAAAATCCAGCCAGAGGAGGAGGCCATGGCGGTGGTGTCCATACTTTGTAACTTTTAGTGCAGTGATTAGAGCTCTCACCTGTGATCGGTGAGAGTAGGGTTCAATTTCCCCTTCTCTCTCAGGGGCGAGGGGGTGAGAGGAGGATTTGAACAAACATCTCTCAAATCTTAGGAGAGTGCCCAAACCACAGAGCTATGGAATAGTCTAACATAAGACTTTCTTAATTTCTCCTGATGAAATTGTTCCACTGTGGATAACTAATGAAAGACTCACTGGAGCTGCAGAACTGGACTCTGGGTCTCCCACCTTATAGAATCACTCTCTCTATCACCCAGTGACTGTTACACTGTGGATAAATACTTAAATAGTCACATGGGGGGGAGGGAGAGAGAGGAGAAGAGAGAGGAAATGAGGTTAGAGCACTCACCTCTGAGGTGGGAGACCCCTATTCCAATCCTTTCTCCTTCTCTAGTAGAGAGTGGTGAATTGATCCTGGGTCCCTCACATCTCAGGAAAGAGGCCTAACCATTATGCCTCCTAGCAGCCCTGTCTCTATGAGAGGGATGAGGCTTACCATGCACCCCTGTTATGCATCTCCCATTGGTTATCTTGGGCAGGGAACCCAAGTCAATAGTAGGGAGGACTTGAACTGCAAGTCTCCGATTTTTTCTTCCTGGTCCTTGTAGGTATGAAACTTAGGCATTCTGCTACCTAACTCCCCTTGGATGATGAATTGCAAGCTGAACGAGGAACCTCCCTGCAGGTCAGACTTAGGACCCATCTCCATGAGAAGGTGGGGGCTTAACATACACTCATCTTGTCAGTATTCCTCACTGGCTACCTTAGATGGCTCCCTGCCTAGTGTGCTGGCTCTGTGGATTGCACTGTTAGGTTCCTCTCTCTCCCTATTCACTGTATAGGAGCCTAGGTGCCTAACTCTGGTTTTGAGGATAACAGTGTTGTGCATGTGATTTTCTAAGTGCAATGATACTGAGTATTACAACATCAAAGTTCCTTTGTGGATCTGGGCCACTGTTCACAAAAGACAAAATGCTAGGCATAGAATTTCAGGGTTGGAAGGGACCTCAGGAGGTCTTCTAGTCCAACACCCTGCTCAAAGCAGGACCAATCCCCAACTAAATCATCCCAGCCAGGGCTTTCTCAAGCCTGACCTTAAAAACCTCTAAGGAAGGAGAATCCACCACCTCTCTAGGTAACCCATTCCAGTGCTTCACCACCCTCCTAGTGAAAAAGTTTTCCTAATATCCAAGCTAAACCTCCCTCACTGCAACTTGAGACCATTACTCCTTGTTCTGTCATTTGCTACCACTGAGAACAATCTAGATCCATCCTCTTTGGAACCCCCTTTCAGGAAGTTGAAAGCCGCTATCAAATCCCCACTCACTCTTCTCTTCTGCAGACTAAATAATCCCAGTTTCCTCAGTCTCCCCTCGTAAGTCATGTGCTCCAATCATTTTTGTTGCCCTCCACTGGATTCTTTCCAATTTTTCCACATCATTCTTGTAGTGTGGGGCCCAAAACTGGACACACTACTCCAGATGAGGCCTCACCAATGTCGAATAGAGGGGAATGATCACATCCCTCGATCTGCTGGCAATGGCCCTACTTATACAGCCCAAAATGCTGTTATCCTTCTTGGCAACAAGGGCACATTGTCAACTCGTATCCAGCTTCTCATCCACTGTAACCCCTAGGACCTTTTCTGCAGAACTGCTGCCTAGCCATTCGGTCCCTAGTCTGTAGCAGTGCATGAGATTCTTCCATCCTAAGTGCAGGACTCTGCACTTGTCCTTGTTGAACCTCATCAGATTTCTTTTGGACCAATCCTCCAATTTATCTAGGTCCCTCTGTATGCTATCCCCACACTCCAGTGTGTCTACCACTCCTCCTACTTTAGTGTCATCTGCAAACTTGCTGAGAGTGCAGTCCACGCCATCCTCTAGATCATTAATGATGATATTGAACACCACCGGCCCCAGGACAGACTCTTGGGGCACTCCACTTGATAATGCTAGTCAGTGGGAGGTTCCAAGGACAGGGGTTTATCCTAAACCAAAACCCTCTGACTGAATTGAACAGGGGCATCCCATCTCCCAGGAGAGTGCCCTAACCACTGAGCTATGGGATATTCTAATGTGGGGCTGCCTCAATCGCTCCTAATTTGTGGCTAATAGCAATCAGCCAGCATACATCTGTTGCATTGCATTGCAACACTGGGATCAAAAACTTGTGCTAATATTACTAGGACAAATTTCTGGTTTTATTAGGAAAAGAGCAATGGGAACTTTATGAGCCATGTGGTGCAGTAACCTTGTTTAATTAAGTCTCGTCCAACAGACTCATACAAGGAAACAGCATGGTCATTCACGTATGGGCTTTGTAAAGATGAAGAGTTCAGATTATCCTACTGGTGCATAGTTTCTAAGGCAGGGTTTCTCAAACAGGTCGCCACTTGTGTCCCTCGCGGGCCGGGTCGGTGTGTTTACCTGCCTCATCCGCAGGTCTGGCTGATTGCGGCTCCCAATGGCCACAGATCGCTGCTCCGGGCCACTGGGGACTGTTTTGAGAAACCCCGTTCTAAGGGTATGTCTACACTGCAATAAAACACTCATGTCTGGCCTCTGTCAGCTGACTCAGGCTGGGGCTGCAGCACTATACAATTGCAGTGTAGGTGTCTGGGCTTGGGTTGGAGCCTGGGCTCTGAGCTTCTTCCCCCTCCCAGGGTCCCAGGGTCCAGGCTCCAGCCTCAGCCTGGACATTTACATTGCAATTTTATAGCCCTGACCCCATGAGCTTGAGTCAACTGACATGGGTCAGTCAGGGGTGTTTTATTGCAGTGTAGACAGACCCTAAAGGAGTCTTAATATTTCAGTCCAGGTCCAGGATGCTAATCGTCCCCCCGCTGGGAAGGATGCTGCCGGAGGAGCCCCCGCAACAACTGAGGACCAAGACGCTGCTCGCAGCCCCACCTGGAGGGATGACCAGCAGCTGCGGGGAGCCTACCTGTCTATACACCTACCCTGGGAAGACTCGTCTGCGGAGCACCAGCAGCTGCAGAGAGACTACCCCCCGCTGCCGGAGGAGGAGACTTTCTTTCTGGCCTTGCTCCAGGCATTTAACTTAATTGACTTTCCCTAAAGTTGAGACAATTATGTAAATTAAAAATCACTTTTATCTTTCAGGGTTTAATACATGAAATTCCAGTAAACACTTGGATGTTGGCTGCACATGTTTCAGTATCTACATTACAAATACACCTCAAAAACTTTTATCCTTCCATTATATTTCTCCCCAGAATACAGTTTCCATACTTGGATATGCACAGTAAAAGCTATTATGGATTGCACTATCATCAACAGAGCCACTGCCCTAGGCTGTATCACATCACATACTGGATTGCCACTGCCAATCCAACAATAACCGAACACCTGTGCTGTAGTTCTGAGGTAGACTGGAAGAAAAATAGCTGACTCTGTATGGCTAACTGTGGCTGTTACTGACTGGAGTAACATTTTCCGATAATGATTGACAATTCTGCAATAAAATTATGCTATCTTCCCCCAATAAATTATATTTAGCTGTTTTGTGTGAGTGCCATTTGGTACTGCAGAAATCCTGGCTCTAATTTCCATTTTTATAATTCAATCTGAACAATAACACATTCACTCTGTCTCACGCATAAGATCTCCTAGTCATCAGAAAGTCCTTACACATCAATGCAAGCACAAAATATGCAGCTGTGATTATATGACTCCCATTGGCAAATATTTATATATGCTATCAACACCACCTTCCTCTTAGTTTTCAAAAGGAGAAAATACTAAAGCAAATCTGTAATATTGGAGACAAAGTTTTGAAAAGGGACCACTTAGTACAGCCACAATCCCTCTCTGGTCACAGCACTCCAGGCTGGGAACTTGCTGCTTTATCCAACTATTCAACAAGACAGAGTGGGTAGGAGACATTCCGCCCCTCCCCCCACTTACAAAACAGTAAGGAAGGGTTGGCTGGGGCATGACTCCATCCCAAAATATTCCGAGTCAGCCAGTTAACCCATAATGTCTATTTTACTATACAACTAACAAACTAGATTTGAATAATAATACAATTATTTGTTATTTCATAGCACTTTTTCATATGAAGCTCTCAAAGCACTTTACAAGCCTTAATCACAGTATATAGACTTCACTACGTCTGTCATGGTGCTGAGAGTCACTTCTGTTACAGCCTCCAGTAGCTGGTTAACAGCATTATGCAACAGTTTAAACCAGGAACAGCAAAAGACCATATTGACTGAAAACTAAAAGGAGAATTTTAAGTAAGCAGTACATACACTTACCAGAAATTGTATTAAAAAGGAATTAATAAATTCATCTGCTTAATACAGTGGTTGTTTTTGGAGTGCGGTTCCTATTTTTTTTTCAGGCAATTGTACTAAGTTACTACAGTAGGACCTCACTTGTCCTAGCTAGTGCCCCTCACCTCTACTTAGCAATGTCATTTGTAGAGCTCCAAACTCCAGGCTCTTTTCAAGACATCTGAAGCTCTTCTGTAGGTTAGAGTGAACAAAAATGATTGGATGGCCGGTAGCAGTGGTCCAGCACAGAGATGCATTATTAAAGTTGGGATGGGATGTGTAGATTAGCTGTCACAAAATCCTTCAATACTAGCACTGGCATGCATACCAGTAGTTGGGAAGTACTATTTGAAGAAGATTGGGGAGTGGGGGAGCATGTCTGATCCTGTTCCTACTGAAGTCAACAGCAAAATTGTCATTGAGTTCAGCAGGACCAGAATAAGCCCTTAAAATGGGACATCATCTATCCAACTTTTAAGACTTTCAGAAGTTCTAACTGAAGTGAGCTCATGATTTCTTGGTTGTTGGAATAGATTTATTGGTTTAAACATTTTCATAAGTTTGCTTAAGTTTTAACCCATGGTTCCGGTTTTAGTTTAAAGAAGTGACTGTTTTTATATGAGATATAAAAATCCTAAAATTGTTTCTTCATGTAGAAAGATTGTCTAAGAATCAGTGGGGTTCTGTGCAGGTGCGGGGAACAGCTGTCAAAAAAAATCTCATCTGGGGCCTTAATCTTTAAGCTTCCTTCCAAACTGACTTATGAGTTGGCATTTGCAGACACTATTGTTGCCCTGATGTCATAATACAAAGAGCACATTTTTCATTTGTGTTATAGTTATTTAAGAAATAAAATGTAACCCCCCTTCACCCTGTGTGCAAGCTAGATAATATAATGTATGCGTCTTTAGTCTTAATTGTATTGCAGGCCTAACAAGGCTGGAACCATGCAGTGAAAAGTGTCTTAGACAGCTTACTGGAACATCCAATTTACCTACTTTTTGCTCCTAGGAAAGAAGGCTGGGGAGATTATTGGCTGGTTTTTCGGGATGCTCCATCCTGTTTTCATATGTGGTGAAATGAATCCAGCAGATGCCAGCAGAGCCACATACGACCCTTACTGGTGAGTGGGGCTGCCCCAGCAAATGGATAAGTCAGCGAACATTTACATCATCTGTATGTTGGGGGAGTAGGCTGGGTGCAGCTCCAAATGGGCTGGTACAGAGGGAAGTGTATAAGATGGTCTGAGGGAGGGCCACCGATTCTGTAGGTATGTGGATCATGTGGCCAGACATTCTCAAATGCAAAAGGAACAGAGGCACAGCAGCTTGCTAAATTATTTTTTGAGATTGGGAGATAAGTCCATCTTTCCATCCCTCTCGCGTTAATTTCACTCTTCATACACTTGGACAGGAACCTGCTGCCAAGGAAACAGGAGTGTAGGAGGAGGGGTTCTGAGAGGTTGCACATGACTTCTGTTGCTAAGGCAACTGCTGCTTTTGTCTGAAAATCTTCAGTGCAGCTCTCTTATGAGGAGTTGTGCTCTTGGAGAGCTGAGACTCTCTTACAGCAAGGAAAAATTGTGGAGCAAATAGAATTACATCTTTCAAAGCTGACATTCATTTGGTTGCAACCACTCTAATAATAGTAGAAGCAGTTGTATCACTAGACCATATGCTAGAAGGCTAATCAAAGTACTTATTAGACAAGCTCTCAAGGGCAGCCAGTATAACACTTAGAGTAAGATTTAACAGGTATGTTTGTTTTATTTTTAAAGACATGCATTCCTATTACACAACAAATCCACAGCTGTCTTTGGGCTCACCAAAAAAAACTGACAGTTTCTTGCTCACATTCCTTTAACCCCAAATGCCCTGGTACCTCTTGGAACGTTGCTTTGTGCCCCTTCCCTGAGCTCTGATTGGTTCATCTTCATGGGCTGCTAAGTGGAGCTGTGTGGACACGTTAAGCTTCCCGAGACCATTCTTGCTAATTTCAGCTCATCATGATCCATATTAATTGCACCTTTCCTGCTAGCTAACTTAACCAGTAGAATCCCCACTCCTCATCAGAGGAAGAAAGACTCAGCTAATAGCTTCAGTGAATGGAAAGAAAGAAAAAAAACTAGAGGATTGAAGATAGAACTACAATTTAATGTTTGAAGTAAACACAGTTGCATATGTTAACCCAAACAATGTGTAGGGTAATATAGCTGATGGATGCACTGGGTATAGTACTGACACCATCACTATGTGCCTCTATTTGGAAATATGACCCTCAGTGTGCAGAATATTTGTAGGGACTCTCTATGTCCCTCTCTTCCACTCTTAAGGGGAATGGGAGTACTCACATGCTTGAAGTTAAGCACATGCTTAAGCACTTAGCTGGATTGTAGCAGAAGCCTGTGCACTTTGCTAAGAGATTTTTATGAGGACTGAGATTCTGTTGGCTTTTAGAACATGCAGCAGAATTTGGAAGATTACTAAACATAGGTTTACCTTTTTTTTTAAATTATGGTTAAACTTGTATTATCATTCTTCAGCGTGTATCAGATCTGCAAATACTGACTGTATAAGCAATTAGAAATATCAAGTTCATCCATATTTTGCCATGTCTTGGCCTGTCTGCTGTAAGAGTGAAGAAGGATGTATAATCAACATAGTACCTTCAAGTTCATACTGAGCTATTATTATATCAACTGGTCAGCCCAAGCATTTTTGGGCAGAGCTTTTGAAATGATATTTTGCTACTTTCCCAGTATCAACACTCCTAACATAGCCAATTCCTGCACATCATTTTGCACAAGGAAGCTAAAGAATTTTGAGGATGATCTTTTGAGGTACATCCCAAGTGTAATTGGTTGAGTTTACATTAAGAAAGTGAGAGAGAGACAGAGTGTATGTTTGTGTGTGTTGGAATCATCAGACTCCCTGCTTCTTTCATCCCAGCTTTCTGCTGTAGATGTGGAGTCCAGCTGCTTCATTCCTTTCAATCCTTACAATCAGCAGACGTTGATTCAAATTGAATTGCATTTTTTAAGTTCTCTCTGAAAGGAAAAGGGCTAGAAACATTTTATAAATGAAATTTGAGATTCATCTTTCCATTTCTAGTTCCCTCAAATCAGGGATAACTATAGGCATCATAGAACTCAACAGAAGGTTTTGTATTTCCTTATTCCTAAGGAAATTCCTAAGTTCCTAAGGCAACTGGATAGGACCAATGAACCCATTACACTACTGTTGATGGTCTTCATCTCTGACAGCATACAGTATAGGGAATTATATAGTACTTAGAGTAGCCATAGACTGAGTACAAGAATAAAGAAAGACACATTGGAACAATAAATGACCACACTTAAATAAAGTTTCCTCCCTTATGACAGTTTTCAGTGATATTTCACATAGTGTAAGAATAGGAAAGCTCTCTCAAATGGATACTCTTTCAAAAGGGAGGGAAAAAATTAAGCATGACCACTGTGCTCTGAACAATTCTATGATGAAGAATCAGAAGGCATAGAATACAAATAATGAACCAAATGTATGTACAACCTAGCTGAAAGGCAGGGGGGAAATCCAAGGAGACCTGGGAAAGCTATTGTTCGATCACCACTGCATAACTTCAGGAGTCAAGAGGTAACCATTGTGCCTAGTGTGCCATGCAAAGAAAAGCAGACTGAAGAGCATGCTTCACAGCCATGATGCAGAGAAGAGTGAACATCATTATTGTAAAGCGTGCCAAATTTTTCTTTTAGTGAATGAGTTAATCTACACTCATGAAGAGAGATCGTGTCAAATGCAATTAGTCTCTGATCATCAATGTGGCATTTTAGTCACAAGGAAAAACCTTTCTGCCACAGAAATTCATTACTAGCTATTTAGTCCATCACTGGTAAGCATTTGGGTCTATTGAAAATGACATGTTTCCTTGTCACTGGTCACAATGACCAATGCCACCCTAACACACGGGGATAAGTCTAGGCTGCAGAGTGAATAGGTCTGTGCTTCATTAGTGTCTGTTAAGGGAAAAGTTCGGCAAAAATGCCAATTTTCTGTTGTGGGTATTAGTGTTCAAAAATGGCAATTACCCGCCTATGATACCTGACTTTGATTTTCACAAGAAAAGTCAGGCAAGTGTTCCATTTTTTATTAGCTATAAAATCAGATTTGTATTAATTGTGAGTGATATTGATGCCTGTAGTGAAGAACAGAAATATCAGCTGGGACATCAACGCAGTTAGTCCTGAGCTTACATGGTTCTGGTTAAGAAAGATTGTTATTCTCGTCTTGCTTAACCATATTAACTATGCACATAAGAACAGGTTCTACAACACAAAATGGTCTTTTAGTCCAATGAGTCAGAATTACAGTTCTGACTGGGAAGGCTAGAGGAGTTAGAGCTGGGAAAATAGGCCATAAAAAATTGTGCAACATAGTTTGCCAGTTGGTTTCGTATTATTCTGAAGCCCCCAAAATTTTGTTTTCCGGGTTCCTGAAAATTGTTCACACTGAAGGAGCAGAATATTTAAGTTGCTTTTATGCAAACATTCATCTTGTTCATTTTGAAAGCTATCCTGGAGGAGGACACAGAGCCGCCACTCCTAAAGCCATGTGATTTGGTGATTTAAGCATGGGGCTTGAAACCAGTAGATCCCATGCTCTAAGGCTACCCAATGGTAGAGTTAGAAATATTAATACTTGACATTTATTAACAGTTTTTTAGTAGGTAAATATCATCACTCCAGAAATGTACCCATCCCGTAAGGCAGAGGCAGAGGTTCTTATTCTTCTCCTGCAGAAGACAAGGACAAAACTCCCATTGTTTCAATGGGGCAGGATCAAGCTCTTAACACCCAGGCCTGCGATTAATCTACCAGACCCCAATGCCACTCTGTGATGGTGCAGGACTCATCACTGCGGCACCTCCTGCTGGTCATCTCAGGGAATTAGCTCTCCAGCCTCTGGAGTGCCCTCTGCAGGCCGGTTTCCCACTGCTGCTTGGCCCCCGTGTCCCTCCCTGGACTCCGGTGCCCCGTTATCTGGGGTGCTGCCCCCTGGCCGTACACCCCTCAGTCTCAGGGTCTCCCCTCCCTGGGGAACCTCCCACCCCCTATCCCCACCTCACCTCAGTCATAGGCTACCGCCAGTCACCAATTAGCCCTCATTCCCTGGGTCCGACTGCAGTATAAGCCACTCATCACAGGCAAGGAGGGTTTGGGCCTGCTGCTTTCCTCTGCCCTTGGGCTGCCCCCTGCAATCCCAATACCTATTCAGCCTTATTCTAGACCTACAGCCTGGGGGGTTTCCAGGCCAGAGCTCCCCAGCTCCTCTGGCTTTCCCTCAGCCCTGCTCCACCTCAGGTACACTCCCCAGCAGCCAGGCCCCTCCCTCTCAAAGGTTAGAGAGAGAATTCATCTCTGGCTTCTGGCCCCAGCCCTCTTATAGGACCAGCTGTGGCCTGATTGGGGCATGGCCCAGCTGTGGCTGTTTCCCCAATCAACTTATTAGCTGCTTTCTCCCAGCCACAGCCCTTCCCAGGGCTGCTTTAAGCCCTTCAGGGCAGGAGTGGGGTAACCACCCCACTACACACCCTGATATCCTGATATCCAGAAACCCAATAGGTACACACCCTGATAAATTATTTAAACTTTTTTAGATGGAGATAAGACACTGGGCTAAGACTCAGGAGACAACTGGGTTCAATTCCTGAATGCCACTGATTTGCTGGGTAACACTGGGCCAGTCATTAAACTTCCATGCCTCAGTTTCTGCATCTCTAAAATGGGAACTAAAGCATTTCCCAGACTTTGTAAAGTATACTAAGAACTAATGGAACTGCTATATAAGAGATAAATATCAATACTTTATGCTGTTTCCTCAGTCTTCACTGGTCCAAAATTTTGAAATTTGAAACATTTAAACCAGCTTTAAAATTTTAAAAAATGGTGGAAATGAGTGAAAAATGTTTACTTCAAAATTAAAAAAAATAATAATGGTACCCAGCATTTTCCCCTGCTTTGTCAGAGTTGCAAATTATCCCTCATCATGGAGCTATGGGAAAGTTTGCTTGAAGTCAGCTTGAGCATGGGAAATGCTAAGTGGCCTGAGAAGTGCCAGGCAGGGTCTAGCTATGTTTTGAAGCAAATGGCCATGGCTTCTTGGCAACATTCCTAAAAGCATGGTAGTGTTTGCACACCAAAAGCTTTCCCACACCTGTTCAGTGAAAATAATTACAGCAACTGTTAGATTAAGATTCCTGTTTATCTTTACTTCTATTAACATTTTATATTTAACTTACATATGGTATAAATAAGGCAGAATTAGAGAGGGTTCATTTTAAGTGTGATACAATTGAAGTTTGCAGAATTTAGGCCCTCAGTTTAACAAGGTAGTTAAGTTCTTGCCCAACTGTAAGCACACAACTAGTCTCATTGAACCCAAGTTAAGTGTGTGCATAAGAAATTGGACGTTGCTGAAGAAGGGCCTAAGGATTTGATACTGTATCATTCAACTCAGTGGGAGTTTTGCCCTTGATTTAAAAGGGATCAGTATCACGCTATAGCTGGGTATAGCTAAGTGACAGAGAGACACACATACACCTCTACCCCAATATAACACAGTCCTCGGGAACCAAAAAATCTCACCACCTTACAGGTGAGACCATATTATATTGGGTTTGGTCTGGTATGGCATACCGGCAAGAGCCAGTACGCCGTGCCGGACTGGACCAGCGTCCCTGGTGGTGATTTAAAGGGACCAGTGCTCCAGCCACTGTGGGGAGCCCCAGGCCCTTTAAATCACTGCCAGACCTCTGGGAGCGGGGCTCGAGCAGGGATTTAAAGGGCCCAGGGCTTCTCGCAGCGGGTGGAGCCTCTGGTCCTTTAAATCACTGACCATGCCTGGCTGCCAGATCCCCAGTGGGGATTGAAAGGGCTCGGTGCTCCAGCTGCTGTGGGGAGCCCCAGACCCTTTAAATCACCACTGGAGCTCTGGCAGCAGGGCTTGGGTAAGGATTTAAATGGCCTGGGGCTCCCTGCAATGCTGAGAGCCTCGGGCCCTTTAAATCACCACGGAAGCTCTGGCAGCAGGGCTTGGGTGGGGATTTAAAGGGCCTTGGGCTCTCTGCAGCGGTGAAAGCCCTGGGCCCTTTAAATCAGCATGGAAGCTCTGGCAGCGGGGCTCGGGCAGTGATTTAAATGGCCCGGGCTCCACACGAATTCGGATATAATGTGGTAAAGCGGCAGGGCTCGGGTGGCACTTTAAAGGGCTCTGGACTCCCTGCTGCTTTACAGCATTATATCCGAATTCATGTTATATCGGGTCGCGTTCTATCAGGGTAGAGATGTATTTCAAACCACAGGAAGATATTTGCATTTTTCACACCTCAGAGAAGGTTTAGGTTTGATTCAAGTAATGGGTTCAGGTGCAGGATTTTTAAAAAAACTTTTCATCTACCCAGTTTTAGCACATTTAAAAATCCTTGCCATGTAAATATCAGAAATAAAACAATCACTACAGCAGATAACTTTTGTTTAAAGAGATGTTATATAGTCATCAGATCTTTCTATTTAAACAGGATGATACCATATTACAGAGTAAGCAACATTACAACACCTATGTGGTTTCTAGTGATTTTATTAAATTGAATGAAATCTCTACGTACACATATTTAACAGACCAGTCTATCGTCTTCAAAATTCAAAAAAATTGGACAAGCTTGCTGGTTTATTTTCAGGTGATTGTACTTTGAGTACCATGTAAAAGAACCAACTATCTGGGTATTTATCTGTTCTTTATTTTGTTAGGTACATAATTGGTGTTAATTTTTCCATAAACACAACTTCCCATATTTCTTTGAGCCATTCCTCAATGGTTGGGCTATTTTTCTTTTTCCAATGAGGGGCCACCAATAGCTGAGCAGTTTCTAGCAGATGAGAGATTAATTCTTCATTTTCTTTTGTGTGACCGTTTCCACTAAGAAGTCCCAGGAGGATTACCAAGATCATTTGTTAATAAATTTGTGATATCTGGTTACGGATTGCATCCCAGTGTTCTCTAATGACTGGACATGTCCTCCATATATGCTTAAAATCCCCTCTTTCACTGCAATTTCTCCACCATTTATCCCCATCAGTCTCTCTCTATTTTTTCCTTTAACCTGATTGGTGCGAGGTACCACTGAAACAGTATCTTAAATACATTTTCTGTTATTATGCTAATGACTGAGAATGCTGTTCCTCTTTTCCAGATCAAACCCCTTTCTTCTAGGGTAACTCATCTATCCACATCCTTTCCCCAGCAAGTCACATATGGATACTTATTTATTATAAAAGCTTTCTGCAAAGATTGATGTAAATTAGTTATTTGTTGTTGTTGTTGTTTCCTAATTGACCAGATGCCATCGCTTCCATTAAAGTTAGTTTTCTTTATAAAATGGATTGAATTTTTATTTCTTTTATATGCATTTACTGCCCCTGGTGCAGTGCTTTTTTAATTTAGTACTTCTGCAGTTTAATGAATAGATTTCTTTCCAAGGCCAAGATTCTGCATAAGGAACTACTAGTACATGCCCCTGCACAGACTTCTGTTGAGGTCATGGGAACTCCATATAGGCACAGGACTCGATGCTGGTAGATTTTGAAGCACTGCTGAGGCCTAAAACATACGTAATTTAAGTAGTGTGAAAGAATAATACTTTTGCATAAAGCATATCTTCCAGAATACTGGGAAATATGTCCTGGATAATGTGGTATGTTCAAAAGTAGCACAGAAGTGTTTGCCTAACTGTGGTATAACTGGAAAAATTCAATGTTTATTGTCCCTTTAACTGACTTGTCTAGCTATGATTGGTCTAGTGTTATCACTATAGTGGGAGCTAAAGTAAAACATGTCTGTGTTCAAGCTCCCTCCAGTTGTTTGTGTCTGTTTTTCAAAGAACAAGTCTTCTTTCTGAATTTTGCACGTGTACTGGGGACAAAGATCTGTTAAACACAATGCTAGTGTAATTATAGAACCTTATAGACATCATTCCAAGCTCAAGCCCCACTTTTCCTCCACGTGCCCCCCACCCAGCCCTCTTCCCTCTTTCCCACATCCCTGCTCACCACTACATGTCCTCCCTATTATCCTGCTCACTCTTAACTGCACCTCATACCCTCCTGGCCCCATATAGCTGCCCATATTTCTCCCTTAACCTCATCCCTGCCAGCATCCCATGCCCTGTCTTTATATGGCTCTTCAGCTTCCCCACACGTCACACACTGCCACCACCACCATACACTCACTTTGGCTCCTTATAAAGGTGCTGTCGGGTATTCCAGGAAAACCAAACAGGAGGATGAAGAGAGATGCCAGGAGAACCCGAAAGCTAGGCAGGAATGTGGGATAGGGGAGGTTGGAAGAAGGAAGTTTTAAATGGAGAGGCCTCAGTGCACAAGGTGGAAGGAATGTGAGGGTGACCTTTGCCAAGATACAGGCATTTGAAAGGTTTCCTTCCTTCATGTGCATTTTTGCAAACAAAAGTAACATCAGCTCTGTGGCAGAGCGCTTGCTGTGCCAATGCCTCAGTGCAGAGACACTTTATTCCCCTCCACTGTGAAAACAGCTGAGGCAGAAGTGCTGGGGAAGCAGAATATATTTGTGCCAATGCATCAGTGCCAAAAGCAGTGGTGGGCAACCTGCGGCCGGTGAGCACCATGTGGCCCATCAGGGTAATCCGCCGGTGGGCAGCCAAATAGTTTGTTTACATTTGCACAGCTGCTCGCAGCTCCTAGTGACTGCGGTTCAGTATTCCTGGCCAATGGGAGCTGCAGGAAGCGGCAGCCATCTCTGTGGATGATGAAGTGATGAAACATCAGCAAGGGGATATGCTGCAAGTGCCAATTGCTCAATACAGAGACAATGGGCACCCCAAAACTCACACACAGCTGCCAATTTAGGGTTACCAACTGTCAAATCACACAAGCCCAAAAACCCTTGCCCTGCCTCTGCAAACTTCTTTTCTGAGGCCCTGCCTCTTCTTCAAGGCCATGCACCACTCACTCCATACCTCCTTCCTCTGTCACTTGCTTTCCCCCACCCTCACTCACTTTCACCAGACTGGGACAGGGGCTTCGGGGGCAGGAAGGGGTGCAGGCTCTGGGCTGGGGCTGACAGGTTTGGAGTGTAGGAAGGGGCTCTGGGCTGAATCTGGGGTGGAGGTTGGGATGCAGGAGGGGGTGAGGGGTACAGGCTTCAGCTGGGCCCCGCTTATCTCAGGTAGCTCCTGGTTGGTGGTGCACTGGGGCTAAGGCAGGTTCCCTGCCTGTCCTGGCCCCGTGCCGTTCTCAGAAGCAGCAGGCACATCCCTGCAGCCTCTGGGGAGGGAGGGACAGTGGCTTAGGGGATCTCCGCATGCTGGCCCTGCCCTCAGCACCGACTCCACAGCTCCCATTGGCTGGAAACTGTTTTCAAAGGAAAGGATCCTGTCCAGTGCTCCTAAGAGGGCTAGATTGTTTCAGTGGTCACTCATTAGTGCTACTCAGAGATCTCTAATTTAAAAACAACTGTTTTGATTAAAAGAAAACTTTTGAAAAATATTTTTGGTTTTGACAATTGGGAAAAAAATGTTTTCAGCTATCTTAACTGAAAATATATATCCAGTTTTTCCCTATACACATTTGTGTGAAAAAAATTAAAACAAGCAATTTTTTTTTGTCTTTGAAATGTTTCCTTGGAAAATGAACAACATTTTTGACCAACTCTATTACTTATATTGACGAGCCCTTACTCCTGCCAGAAGTCCCACTGAATAGAAATACTTGTGTCATAAAGGCTCCCCAGTGTGAGTTGCACAAACTGGCCATCTGTGTAGAAAGAGGTAGGATGAAAGAGATGTGAGCCATGGCACTTCAAAGCTTGATCGTTGTACTGATTGAGTATCAATACTTTGTCAAGTGAGCAGCAAGGTTCCTTGTTTTGATGAATCTTAGAAACTCTGCAGCTAGGAAAGACACAAAGATGCAGAGCCTCAAAGGTATTTAGGTGCCTACCTCATATGGGAAGTCAATGGGAATTAGGCCCTAAATACTGTTGAGGACTGGGGCCAAAGTGCCTTTTCCAACTTCATAGCTACTACTGCAGGTTTTTACCTTTCTGCAAACTTTTGAAGTAGCATAAGAAAGAATGTTTTGGTGATGTCTAGCCACAGATATTATGACATTTCCATGTACAGTTAGAAAATTATCTAAAGACAGTAGAAGACCTTCAAAATCTTATGGTATGTCTACATTGCATCTGGGAGCATGTTACATTCCAGGGTGACATCCAGACCAGTGAGGGGTTATGTAATTGCCTGCCCTGCAAGCCTCATAATGCTTTGCTGTTGAAGCTCCCAGCCTGGGTCACTCACAAACAACCTATCAGCATGCAGGTCACACCTTGAGAGAGAGAGAGAGTGTGTGTGTGTGTGTGTGTGTGTGTGTGTGTGCTTGATAGCCCCAACACCAGCAACACACCTGCCACACTCTGGCTTCCAGCAACATTGGTTACTACTTGCAGAGTGACCTCAACATACTCCCTGTTTTAAATTTTCCCTATAACTTGTGTTATATACTAGCTAGTCCTCTCCCAGGTAGTTGAGATATTAGAAGTCTATTGCCTTTGTAAAGGGTCAATATTCAACAGTCTGCTATTTTAAATGGAGTTCCAAACTGTTCAGTTTAAATACAGCACTAGATTAGTTTATATTAAAAAAACAAAGCAAGTTAATTACACAGAGATAGATTTTAAGTGAGTACAAGTATAAAGTATTAAAGTCAGAAATGGTTAAACGAGAAAGATAAAATACTTTTTAGTAGCTAAAACTTTACAAGCTAGACTTGGTTCAAGGTAAAATCATTACCACAGGTTCCCAGCAACACGGCTGACCAAATTCTCAGATCCCCCATAATATCAAAGGGCTGGTTCCTTTGTCTTCTTAGCGGTGTGTGTGTGTGTTCACTTTTATAGTCTAATCACCTTTTGAAATGCATTTTCCTGAGGGTTATTTCTAGATAAATTTCCTTCCTGCTGCAAGCATGGAGACAAGTGAAGCTCCTTTTAATGGCTATTTTTTTATGAAGAGACAGCCCATACACTGTGCTACTTTACACCATCTAGAAATCTAGCCTACAGTCTTAACTGACATAAACACATGCTATTTTGCAGATATACTATATGAGATACACAGGTAGCTTCTGGAAGTACTCTGTACTGCTCTGTGATTGCCAAATCAAGAGTCCATGGAAGTGAGGTGTACGAAAAGCATGCAATAAAACACACACCAAGCAACGTCTTTCATAAGTATATTACAAGTGCCTGATATATGGAGAATGCAAGATTGTTACAGCATCCAGTGATAACTTTAGCTTAAGCTGTCAAGACTTACTTAGCTCTGGAGGTCCTTGACCAAGATGGTGGCACTTACACAATATTAAATGCCCCATTCTATTCAGAATTATCCAGTATTTGACCTGTGTAATTCCATTGACTTTAGTGTACTTGTGGTTCGCTCAAGAGTAGAATCAGGAAAAAGGGGAGTTAAGTAAGGTGGTTCTTAATTACAAAACCTTTACAACTATATTTATGGCATTTGACTCAGCTCTATCTATAAAACATTCCTCTGATGAAAGGAAAATATAAATTAATCCCAGGGTATAATCATGAATCTGTAACTGACAGTGTTTTTCACTGCATTGTTTATAACAAGAAGATAATCTGCATATGCAAATCCCATTTCCAGATATAGCACAATCATAAATGCTGTCATCTTATTAAGACACTATTCTTTTTATATTTCTTGATAGAAGTCACCTGCTGAAAAACAGGAGATAAGGGCCTTTTCAATGTTCTTTAGGATGAAAACAAAAAGGAAAGCACTTTATTCTTATTTGAGTTGACCTTGAAAATGTGAAAGATTTAGTTGTCACATCAGTTGAAAATAATTAGCATTGGATATAAACTAAATATCTACCAAACAGATGGCAAGATTTTTATATCTTAATAATAGGCACTTCAATTAAATTCCTGAACTGTATTTTCTCAGTGCTAGCCTAATAATATTCTATGAAGGATCATCTACAATACATAAAGGTTTGCTATCCATCATCCGATCAATCTGGCTGTTTAAACCATGCTGTAGATTAACTAATTTTTGATGAGGTGAAGAGGGAATTTTGGATATTTATGTTTATAGATAGTAATGAAGTGCAACAAAATATTTCATTAGCCATTTTAAGTGTCAATGAATTGTTAATTCCCAGTTCTATAGTTTTTTATTCTATTAATCAAGAGGATCTCAAAATCTAAAGTATTTTTTAAAAAATGTTTCTCTGATATGCAATACTCTTGCTATCCTTCAAGAGCTTAGATTTATAAGAAACAAATCTTGCCTACCGAATGTTTTTTCCATTGTTGCTGAAATCTAACTGTTTTTCAAAGGCAGACTTGCTCTTTTAACTCAGTCAATGAAATGTCTTCCTTGTATTAGCAGTATTTAGCATCCATCTCAGGAACTTCCATTAACTTTCCAAAACATTGAGCTAAGTATTGGAATTCTTCCCTGCTTTAGTGAAAAATTTTCAGCAAGCATATAAAACAGAAGGACTTTTACAGACTATGGTGTATACAGTCTCAATCCAAAGGTCTGTGGGAGACATTTGCAGTAATTGGGGATGCTGGCTTTGTAAACTTCAAAAGACTTGAGGACCAGCACCTCAGTTATCTAGGTAGCCAGCTAGTTTACTTATGGGCGTCTGGCTCAGCCATGGCGAGCTCTGAGAGGAAGAAAGCGTGAGAAGAAGAACTCTAGAGTCAAGGAATTTTAGGAATCCTAATGTTCCCCTACTCCAATTCTTCCTTCTGAAGTCACCCAGCAGTCCTCATGTAATGAAGCCTTCACATTATTGTATGAAGACTTTCATGCACAGAAGTTCATATTCACATTCACATTGCTGAAGCCGGGGCCGCTCCAGGCCACAGCACGCCAAGCGCGTGCTTGGGACAGCAAGCCATGGGAGGGCACTCTGCCAGCGCCACAAGGGCGGCAGGCAGGCTGCCCTTGCGGTTTGCCTGTAGAGGGTCCACTGGTCCCACGGCTTCAGCAGACCTCCTGCAGGCACGCTGTAGAAGGCAGCCTGCCTGCTTTGCTTGAGGCGGCAAAATTCCTAGAGCCACCCCTAGCTGAAACCTGTTGGCACTTAAAAGGCCTGAAAAGTGCTTAACATCCTGAGAAGTGCCAAGTCCTCAGCTCCGACTCATGGGAATTTGAGGCTTCTCACTTCACGGGATACACTAAGTGACTCACAGGACTAAACTCGATATTTGCTTTAGAGAAAACTGTAGGCACTGGCTACTTCAGCACAAAGACTGGTTGCCAACTTAAAAGTCTGTGTGAGCTGGAGAAGAGGACTGGTGAGATTTCTGAAGCTCCAGCAAACCTTCTATGATCTAAAGGACAGGCTGCTGTAAATCTTCACTCCCGAGGTGCGCAGCAGCTTTACAAATCATAGAATCACAGAATCACAGAATATCAGGGTTGGAAGGGACCTCAGGAGGTCATCTAGTCCAACACCCTGCTCAAAGCAGGACCAATCCCCAACTAAATCATCCCAGCCAGGGCTTTCTCAAGCCTGACCTTAAAAACCTCTAAGGAAGGAGATTCCAACACCTCCCTAGGTAACCCATTCCAGTGCTTTACCACCTCCCTAGTGAAAACGTTTTTCCTAATATCCAAGCTAAACCTCCCCCACTGCAACTTGAGTCCGTTACTCCTTGTTCTGTCATCCACTACCACTGAGAACAGTCTAGATCCATCTTCTTTGGAACCCCCTTTCAGGTAGTTAAAAGCAGCTATCAAATCCCGCCTCATTCTTCTCTTCTGCAGACTAAACAATCCCAGTTCCCTCAGCCTCTCCTCACAAGTCATGTGCTCCAGCCCCCTAATCATTTTTGTTGCCCTCTGCTGGACTCTTTCCAATTGTTCCACATCCTTCTTGTAGTGTGGGGCCCAAAACTGGACACAGTACTCCAGATGAGGCCTCATCAATGTTGAATAGAAGGGAATGATCACATCGCTCAATCTGCTGGCAATGCCCCACTCATACAGCCCAAAATGCTGTTAGCCTTCTTGGCAACAAGGGCACACTGTTGACTCATATCCAGCTTCTCGTTTAGTGTAACCCGTAGGTCCTTTTCTGCAGAACTGCTGCCTAGCCATTCGGTCCCTAGTCTGTAACAGTGAATGGGATTCTTCTGTCCTAAGTACAGGACTCTGCACTTGTTCTTGATGAACCTCATCAGATTTCTTTTGGCCCAATCCTCTAATTTGTCTAGGTCCCTCTATGTCCTACTCCTACCCTCCAGCATATCTAGCACTCCTCCAGTTTAATGTCACCTGCAAACTTGATGAGGATGCAGTCCACACCATCCTTCAGATCATTAATGAAGATATTGAATGACACCGGCCCCAGAACCGACCCTTGGAGCACTCCACTTGAAACCGGCTGCCAACTAGAAATGGAGCCATTGATCACTACCCTTTGAGCCTGATGATCTAGCCAGCTTTCTATCCACCTTATAGTCCATCCATCCAGCCCATACTTCTTTAACTTGCTGGCAAGAATACTGTGGGAGACAGTATCAAAAGTTTTGCTGAAGTCAAGGAATAACACATCCACTGCTTTGCCCTCATCCACAGAGCCAGTTATCTCATTATAGAAAGCAATTAGGTTAGTCAGGAATGATTTGACCTTGGTGAATCCATGCTGACTGTTCCTGATCACTTTCCTCTCCTCTAAGTGCTTCAGAATTGATTCCTTGAGGATCTGCTCCATGATTTTTCCAGGGACTGAGGTGAGGCTGACTGGCCTGTAGTTCCCCGGATCCTCCTCCTTCCCTTTTTTAAAGATGGGCACTACAGTAGCCTTTTTCCAGTCATTTGGGACCTCCCCTGATCACCAGGGGTTTTCAAAGATAATGGCCAATGGCTCTGCAATCACATCAGCCAGCTCCTTTAGCACCCTCAGATGCAGCGCATCTGGCCACATGGACTTGTGCTCGTCCAGCTTGTCTAAATAGTCCTGAACCACTTCTTTCTCCACAGAGGGCTGGTCACCTCCTCCCCATACTGTGCTGCCCAGTGCAGTAGTCTGGGAGCTGACTTTGTTTGTGAAGACAGAGGCAAAACAAGCACTGAGTACATTAGCTTTTTCCACGTCCTTTGTCACTAGGTTGCCTTCCTCATTCAGTAAGGGTCCCACACTTTCCTTGGCTTTCTTCTTGTTGCTAACATACCTGAAGAAACCCTTCTTGTTATTCTTACCATCTCTTGCTAGCTGCAACTCCAAGTGTGATTTGGCCTTCCTGATTTCACTCTTGCATGCCTGAGCAATATTCTTATACTCCTCCCTGGTCATTTGTTCAGTTTTCCACTTCTTGTAGACTTCTTTTTTTGCATTTAAGATCAGCAAGGATTTCACTGTTAAGCCAAGCTGGTTTTCAGCTGTATTTACTATTCTTTCTACACATTAGGATGTTTATTTCCTGCAACCTCAATAAGGATTCTTTAAAATACAGCCAGTTTTCCAGGACTTCTTTCCCCCTCTTGTTATTCTCCCAGGGGATCCTGCCCATCAGCTCCCTGAGGGAGTCAAAGTCTGCTTTTCTGAAGTCCAGGGTCCATATTCTGCTGCTTTCCTTTCTTCCTTGTGTCAGGATCCTGGAGGCCTTCTCCCGTATCTCATTCTGCCTTCTTCTGCTTCTTCGCCAGTTTTCCCCAGCACAAGACATTTATTTTTCTTTCTGCTGTGAAGAAAATGTATGTGCAAAACCTTACCCAATAGAGAAGTGAGGTAGAATGTTCCGCTCCCCACATTCTTCCTGGCCAAGGGAATCTGGCTAGCAGCCTTTAATATCCACTCACTTTTCTGAAACACTTTTTGATCCAGATCAGTACCAGAAGACATGACTTTGTTCTGGATACCAGAGTGTTCTAGAAAAATGAGATTTTGCTGTACTGGACTTTAAAATACAATTAATCACTTGCAGCTGAATCAGACAATAGTCTTGTTTGCTTTTGCTTTGTCCAACGCTCACCTTAATTTTTTTTAAATTAATAATGGCTGATTTCCTCTTTCTGTATAGCACCTCCAGTGACAAAGACCTCAAATTCATCTTGGGGAGCCCTGATATGAAATAGTCACAACCCCTTAAACTACTAGCATTAAAACTATAATAGATGACTGACCTGAACTAGAACATATTTTTTGACCGTGCTTGCTTGCTTGCTGTTCAGCATTGTTTGTAGGATCACTTCTAAGGAAGGATTGTAGACTGGGTAATTGTAGAGTTAGTCATAGGGCAAGATCATCAGCTGGTATAATTTAACATAGTTCAACTGAAGACCACTGAAGATCTGACCCACTATGCTTGACAAGACAGAAGACCATTTAAGCACAGGTGCTCCATTGACTACAAGAAAAGCTGTACAACACATGTGCGCAAAACAATGTATTGTACCTTGTATCATTCCTTTTTACCATGCAATTGACTTAAGCTGACTTGAAACCTTATAACTAAAGCTTTGATAGTTTATACATAGGATATCAATTTGTGCTTTTGAGTTTCTGCAGTTCACTGAATACATGTGGTTTAGAATGAAGATACTTTGAAATGAAGGGGAGGGGGCGTGAAAGAAGAAGAGAGGAGAGGGTTTACCAAAGAGAGAAGGAAGCGGAGAATGTGCCACACAAGGGAGACAAAAGAAAGGAGCAAAGGGGGAAGCAGAGTGAAGGGAATGGGTGAGGGTAAAGGAGGACCGTCTTTACTTGCACACACATTTATTCAAGTGCTTCTTTGTATTGTGGGGAGAGGTACAGTGCCTCTTGCCACCAGGTACTGTTGCAGTAATTTTGATTGGTTATATGGGTCAAAGGTATTAAAATAACTCACTCACTGCCCAGTATTAAATACTTGGGAACAAGGTTCAGGGTTTGATATACAGAGACCTCAACCTGCTTAGCACCAGGGCAAACACACCATTAAAAATCCTTTAAAATCTTTTATTAAAGACACAGAAAAAGGAAACCAGTTAAAGCATTTGAAATGCGAAGTATTAAGTAAGGCTTTCAGTTTAGCAACATTTTTGTATCCTTCAGCTAGAAAGTGTTTTAGAAGGAAACAAACCCCTTGATGATGGAAGGCACATGAGGATATCTAGACAGACAGAACTAACCCAGAGATTGTTTTTTCAAAAGAGGGTTGATCCTATTTGCTGAACTATATAGAAACTGGCATTTTCATCGCCTGTACTGCATTTTGGGGATGCATAAAGAGTTTAGTTTCAGTGTCAGTCTAGTGCTTTTTAATTCCCCATCTTCCCTCCTCCTCACCCTGCAAAAAAACAAAGCAAAAACCCACAACCTATTGCAAAAGGGCAAAGCAGTTGAATTTGCACACACTTTAGTTTTTCTGACTTGCTAACTTGAACTCTTGACAGGCAGTGATCTCTATGCAGGATTCTCAGTAGGTTATGATTCAACTGCTCCATAGTACTTGAATTCTTTCAGGATGTTAAAAAATACATAATCTATATTCCCCCACCAACATATGCTCCCAATTCCCATTAATGTTACGATGAACATCACGAGGATAATAGGTTCTTTAGGTTTTGACTTCTCTTGGCATTCTTATCATCAAGTTACAAAGCAGCATATAATCCCCCATGAAACTAGAAGTAAAATTTCAGGAGATTGTTGGAATGATAAATTATAATTACTAATTTGCGACCATAACACTGAACTCAGAGAACTGTTGGTGTGCTCTATATATTGCAAATGACCTTTTTTCCTATCAGAGAACAGATTGTGCTGCAGTACATGGTACATGGAATTGAATTGTTTCCATATCATATGTATTTACAATCCAGAGAAAAATGTAGTCTTTAAGTGACACTGGGTAATAATTCCAATACACATGAAAACATATTTCACGCATGAGGGTGAAAGCTCTTTTTGATATGACAAGCATTATAGGAATGGTTTTCATGAGATGTATTCACAAGACCACTGGTCAGATCCTCTGCTGGTGTAAATAAGTGTACCTCCCTTAATTTCAAATGGAGAAATGCCAGTTTACACCATCTGAATAGTTGGCTTAATGGTCATAGGATTTAACTATTTTTCTTAACATTTAAAGGCCCACAAAAAAAGTGAGTGGCAGTATCAGCTCTTGTACATTTATGTTACCATAAAGACCTTTTGGGCCTGCTTTTTATATATGGCTTTTGTGGACAGTTTGGCTCCTGCAAATAACTGCACCCAAAATGAATTATGGGTACAAAATATAAATTTGTCTAGACACATTTCTGCATGCATAATCTCAAGCGTTTGGATAATGTCCAGCGTTTTTGCCGTCACTAAAAAGTGTGGATGCAGCTATTTTAGAATGCAAAGTTGTTCCCACAAGAAGAGACTGGGATGAACCCCACTGAAAAATCAAGCCCTGAAAGTTTCAAAAGTGTTTGTGGCATTTTTTAAAATACCCCCACCCGCCCAAATAGATGATAAAATAGCACAGGACCTTTATTATAGAAAAAGTAGATAAATATAGAAAATGGTAATAATACCTCTTTAAAATTGTGTCAAACTAGGCAATACAATCTTAACTACCGTACTTAAAAAAATTATGCAATAGGATGTGTGTTCTAACTTGAGTAGTACTTAAATGCTTTGGTTGTCTTATCCCTTTCCTGTGACTGTATGTTGTCTCTTCATGGCAGAGACTGGATTTTCTTTTCTGTTTGTCATGCAGCTGGCATATTGTTGGCTGTATTTAATAATTTGTCATTCATTCCCTGTTCATTATTACATTTCCTGTTCATTACTACAAGATGTCCCTATATCCTAAATGTATAATATTCAGCTACTGAAATCAACTAGATTTTATGTGTCGTTTCTCCATCCTCTGTTGAATGAGTAAGCTACAGAGAAAGAGCAGATTCCTTAAGTAAACATACCAAACTGAAATACTTTTGTTTGTTTTTTTTGTCAACTGAAATTACTGATGCAGAACTTGATTGCACTGATGAAGTAAAACAGCTGGGAACTGAAATGCCTCTCTGTATTTGGTGTTTAATAGCAGCATAATGATAAATCACTAGATTACACGTCAATATCATCATGGTTTTGGTTCTGTCAGTGCAGTGGTTTTCAATCTTTTTTTCATTTTTGTACCACTAAAAAATTTCAGATGGAGATGCGGACTCCTTTGGAAACCTTAGAAATAGTCAGCTGCCCCCAAGGGGTCTCCAGACCACAAGTTAATAACGACTGCTCCAGTGCAACAGTAATAAACAGTAATAACATGTCACCAGGACCTGATGGTATTCACTCAAGAGTTCTGAAAGACTACTAATTGCCATCTGTAACCTATCATTTAAATCAGCCTCTGTACCTAATGATTGGAGGATAGCTAATGTAACGCCAATTTTTAAAAAGGTCTCCAGAGTTGATCCCAGTAGTTACAGGTCGGTAAATCTGACTTCAGTACTGGGCAAACTGGCTGAAGCTATAGTAAAGAACAAAACTGTCAGACACACAGATGAACATAATTTGTTGGGCAAGAATCAACATGTTTTTTGTAAAGGGAAATCACCTCACCAATCTAACAGAATTCTTTGAGGGGGTCAACAAGCATGTGAACAAGGGGGATCAAGTGGATATAGTGCACTTAGATTTTCAGAAAGTCTTTGACAAGGCCCCTCACCAAAGGCTCTAAAGCAAAGTAAGCTGTCATGGGATAAGAAGGAAGGTCCTCTCATGGATTGGTAACTGGTTAAAAGACAGGAAACAAAGGATAGGAATAAATGGTCAGTTTTCAGAACGGAGAGAGGTAAATAGTGGTGCCCCATGGGGATCCGTACTGGGACCAGTTTTATTCAATATATTCACAAATGATCTGGAAAAAAGGGGTAAACAGTGAGGTGGCAAAAATTGCAGATGATACAAAATATCTCAAGATAGTTAAGTCCCAGGTAGACTGTGAAGAGCTACAAAAGGATCTCTCAAAACTGGGTGACTGGGAAACAAAATGGCAGATAAAATTCAATGTTGATAAATGCAAAGTAATGCACATTGGAAAACATAATCCCAACTATACATATAAAATAATGGTGTCTAAATTGGCTGTTACCATTCAAGAAAGAGATCTTGGAGTCATTGTGGATAGTTCTCTGAAAACATCCATTCTGTATGTATGGCAGTCAAAAAAGCTAAAAGAATGTTAGGAATAATTGAGAAAAGGTAGATAATAAGACAGAAAATATCATATTGCCTCTATATATATCCATGGTGCACCCACATCTTGAATACTGCATGCAGATGTGGCTGTCCTATCTCAAAAAAGATATATGGGAATTGGAAAAGGTTCAGAAAAGGGCAATACAAATGATTAGGGGTATGAAAAGGCTGCCATATGAGGAGAGATTAATAAAACTGGGACTTGTCAGCTTGGAAAAGAGATGACTAAGGTGGGATATGATAAAGGCCTATAAAATCATGACTGATGTGGAGAAAGTAAATAAGGAAGTGTTATTTACTCCTTCTCATAGCACAAGAACTATTGGTCCCCAAATGAAATTAATAGACATCAGGTTTAAAACAAACAAAAGGAAGTATTTTTTCACACAATGTACAGTCAACTTGTGAACTCCTTGCCAGAGGATGTTGTGAAGGCCAAGACTATAACAGGGTTCAAAAAAGAACAAGGTAAGTTCATGGAGGATAGGTCCATCAATGGCTATTAGCCAGTATGGCTAGAGATGGTGTCCCTTGCCTCTGATTGCCAGAAGCTGGGAATGGGAGACAAAGGATCACTTGGTGATTATCTGTTCTGTTCATTCCCTCTGAGTCACCTGGCATTGGCCACTGCAAGAAGACAGGATAATGGGCTATATGGACCTTTGGTGTGACCCAGTATGGCTGTTCTTATGCAATATTTACGCTTTTTAATTATGTGTACAGAATTTCACTCCTTCAGCATGTACATTCATGATTTACAGAAAGACCCAGCTTTTCCATCTCCTGCAAGCTGCTGAGTGTGACTGGCAATCTCCAGCACCATGCTTTTTCCAAGCACAGGCTGTCACCACATCAATACCACCTACTTCCTCTTTGCCAATGGTTACTGTGACAGGCATAGTAACCTCTAAAATAAATCTCCATAGCTGCCTTGATTGGAACCCCCTTCTTTCCCTGGCCAATTTGCAATAGTTGTAAGAATGTGTAGAGTAATTTATTGCAAGTTACTTTGAAAAAAAATCACCAGGTGCTTCATTTTTGGGTGTCAAGGGGATAGAAGTGGGGGAGGATGGTTCTGTAATTCAAATGGCTTGATCTTCCAAGGGAAGCCTCCGACGAAGTGACTAACACCCTCCATTCTGGTAGACTGTGTCTTAAATTGCTACTACCTTTTTGCTAAAATACTGTTAGCCATTTGCTAATATATCAGCAAAGCTTGTTACCTCATTTAATACAATTGAGTTAAGGGCTCCACAGTTTTAGTGCAAGAAAAGTAGTGTTCTGTCAGCAGGTAAGACAGGGCAAACGAGAAACTCATCCTCTTGGCTACCCTTTCAGAAACAGATGAGGACCGTGACTATGCTCCTATGCATGGAAGAAAGGGGTAAGGAGATGCCTGTGCACCAGAATAAGGTTGCACAATTACTATAGCGGGGAGACAGTAGTGGGTGACTTCACTTCCTTTCCCTTGTGGGTGGGTAGAATCTTCCTCTGCCCTGTCAATGCCCACATAGCTGAGCCACTAAGGATAAAGAAGTGGAAGTAAGCAAACTGCATCAGGAAAAGGGCTGGCATCAATTACTTCCCCCACGGACCAAACGGGCAGCAGGAATATAAGGGATGCCTTATTCCAGGGGCCAATCCAGCTGTTATTGACGCAATAATGGTGTTTGATTTGAATGGAGACAAAGTTAAAGGGAGACTGCATCTATTAGAAAAAGCATCACATGCTTAAAACAAAGCTAACCTCATCAAGCAGATCAGAAATGCATGTAATAAGAAGTGTCCTTCAGTGAATACACACTACTTTAATAATTGAATATGGGATACATAGGCTAATATAGAATAATTATGAGAGAAGAGAACTGAGACACAAAAGCAGCAGAGGAGATTCAAGGTTTTTAATGACTTCATTTATAAAGATATGCTCAAGTAAGTTATTTCTTTCTTCAGTACAGTATAATTAAATGAGAAAAGTTTAGATGATAAAGTGTCAAAGCCACCGTTAAATTTTAATTTAAACTAGGCCAGAATCAAAATACTGGACTTCAACCATTTCCACTGCTCCCTCAATACTTAGGTAATGTACAATCATGGCTTTCAAAAGTGCAGCCTCAAAATAATAGTACCCCAAGAAATTATTGTGTAATCTGATTCCAGTGGGGCTGATGCAGGATTGAACCTAGGACTTCTTTTACCAAGAGCATGTGGCTCTTGAACTTGAGCGAAAGAACTCCCACCTTCAGCAATCCTATAGCTGTAGCAGACTTAGATGTCTTATGTGGCAGAGCTACTATAAGGGATCACTATTCTTCCAGTGTAGTTTACAACTCTCTGGGTTTCTGGCTTGACACTATTAGTTAAAAGCACATTTTAAAGTACTACGCACACATGAAACTGCACTTTTCAAAATGGTTATAAGTAGTTGAAGCTTGATCTAAAAGCTATTGGAGTTAGTACAGAAATTTGATGTTGTAGATAAAACTATCTGCCTAATAAAATCACTTATTTTCAGTCAAATGCTACTTTATGTTTAATAAAATATGCCAAAATTCAATGAAACATTCATACAATTATGAGGGCATTCATATTTTATTTAGAAGTGATTTATTTCAATTACGGGAAAACTGTACACAAACAAACAAGATTTCTCTAAGGGATGTTTTCTGTGAGGAAACATTTAAAAACAATAAACCTAAAGTGCAGCTTTTCATTTAAGCCGGTTCCTTGATTCCAAGTCAGCACCTCACCGAGAAAGACTGGTCCAGTGGTTAGGGTGCTTGCCTGGAATTTGGGAGACCTGTTTTCAATTCTTTGCTTTCCCCCACAGCCCTCAGATAAGTCACAAAGGGTATGTCTACACTGAAAAACAAACAAAGAAAACCCAACCACTCCTCAGCAGTAAGTCTCAGAGAATAGGTCTACAAACTCAGGTTAGCAGGGCTTGTGCTATGGTGCTAAAAATAACAGTGTAGACATTCCTGCTTCATCTTGGAGACCCCTTCCCTTTGCCAGGTTTCAGAGCCTGAGCTCCAGCCCAAGCAGAAACATCAACACTACTATTTTTAGTGCTGTAACGTGAGCACTAAAGACCAGGCTTTGAGACTCACTGCTGTAGTGTGTTTTGGTTTGCCCTTTTTTTTTTTTTTTTTTTTTGCAGTGTGGACTTAACCTTCGTCTCATTGTGCCTGAGCTTCTCCTCTGTGAAATGGAGAGAGCAGTACTTGCCCAACTCACAAAGATTATTTGCAAGGCATTCAGATACTATAATAATAGTGGGTCATATAGTAACATCCAGTGTCAGTTATAGAAGCTGCTGTTGAATATACACATCGAGTCTACAAGTGAAATATACACACAGAGCAAGAAAATTGCTCTACATACCCTACACCGAGGATTTGGTTTCTTTGATTAATTTCAAATTTTAGTTTTGGGTCCTCTGGGATTGCATCCAAAGTCCACTGAAGACAATAAGAGGCCCTTTAATGCCTTCTACCTAGAGATGGTTAATATTTTTTGCATGAAAATTTATTAAAAAGGTCTCTAAAAAAAGTTGCAAAAAGAAGTTGACACAATGAAAATTTTCATTCCCCCTGAAGTTTAATTTTTTAAACATAGTTTCTCATTGCTTAAAAACAGCTTTAAAAAAAATCAAACCTGAAAGATGTTGGTGAACAATGCATCACCCTTTGAAAGATGAAGTGTACACTCTTACTCCGCTTCCTCTTTACACACACAGTGCCAGATCTGCCTAGTTTCAGGCACTCGTGTTCCTTGAGTGAAAAACTTGCATTTGTCTCTGTCTTGTGGGAAAGTGGGCTATTTGTCTTTCCCTTGTGAACTTATGTAGAGCCAGGCAGTCCAGCAACATACTTTGCATAGGTGGATCCCTGCACAGAAGCCCATTCACTTCAGTGGAGTCCCACGCAAGCATGAGGCTCTGCCTATGTGAAACAAGTTGCAGGATAGGGGCCTGTGTAACTCTGATATCTGCCAAATAAACTTTCTACACCAAAGTCTTAATTACATATGGATAAATTATGGTGCAGTTATTCCATATAATTCATTCAAATATGGCACCTTCTTTTTTTCCTCATGGCAATGCCAACTCACCAACTTAGTGAGGAGGGCTTTCAACAGGTTCAAAAGGGGAAGGTGACGAAAGCCCACAGGTAGATATAAAGGAAAAAAGTGACCTTTACAGAGGGCTGGAAGTTGTATGGGATTGAGAGGGGTGAAGAATGGAAAATGGGTCATAGGAGCAACAAGAAGGAATACGGGAGGGGAATCTGCTCAACATCTTAGATTCTATACACAAATGCAAGGAATAGAGATAATAAACATGACGAACTGGAAGTCTTATCATACAAGCTAAATTACTACTTAATTGGTATCACTGAGACTTGGAGGGATAAAACTCATGACTGGAATATTGGTATAGAGGGGTATAGCTTGTTCAGGAGGGACAGGTGGGGGAAAGAGGAAGGAGGTGTTGCATTATACATCAAGAATGTATACACTTGTTTGAGATCCAGACAGAGGAAAGAGGCAGGTCAGTGGAAAGTCTTTGGGTGAAAATAAAATTTAAAAAACCGGGGGTGATATCTTGATAAGAGACTACTATAGATCATCAAATCAGAAAGATGAAGTGAATGAGGCATTTCTAGAACAAAGAACAGAAATATCCAAACACAAGACCTAGTAGTAAGGGAGGACTTGAACTATCCAGACATCTGTTGGAAAAATAATATTGCAAAATGGAAGATTTACAGTATGTTCTTGGAATGTATTGGAGACAATTTTTCATTTCAGAAAGTGGAGGAAGTAACGAGATCCATTTTAAACTAGAGTCTGACCAACAGGGAGAAACTGGTTGTGAACCTGGAAGTAGGAGGCAATTTGGGTAAAAACGATCATGAAATGATCTATTTCATGATTCAAAGGAAAGGAAGGAGTGAGAGCAGCAAAATAAGGACAAAGGACTTTAGAGAAGCAGACTTTAACACACTCAGAGAACTGGTATGTAAGGTCCCAAGGGGAAAAGATCTAAGGGAAAAAGGAATTCAGGAGAGCAGAGAGTTTCTCACAGGGAAAATAAAGACACAACAGTAAACTATCCCACAATGAAAGAAAGTCTAAGATATGAAGATTACTAAGATGCCAATATGGCTGCATCAGGAGCTCTTTAATGACCTGAAAATCAAAAAGAAATCCTATAAAAAGTAGATACATGGACAAACTGCTAAGGATGAGTACAGAAGAACAGATCAAAGATATATGGATGAAATCAGAAAGGTTATGGTACAAGGTGAGTTATACCTATTAGGAGACAAAAAAAGGCAAGAGAGAGCCTTTAAGTGTATTAGGAGAAAAAGGAAGACAGAGGAAAGTGTAGATCCACTACTTAGTGGGAAAGAAGAGCTAATAATGGATAACATCAAGAAGACTGAGATGTTTAATGCCTATTTTGCTTCAGTCTCCTTTAAAAAAGTCAATTTTTACCATATATTTAACACAATATTAACAGCGGCAAGGGAGAAGGAACACAGGCCTGGATAAGGAAAGAACAGGTTAAGTAATATTTAGATAAAATTAGATTAGGCAGGGCCTAATGAAATCCACCCTAGGGTACTTAAGGAAATACCTGAAGAAATTTCATATAATCTTCAAGAACTCATGAAGGACAGGTGAGATCCCAGACGACTGGAGAAGGGCAGATGTAGCACCTATCTTTAAAAAGGGGACCAAAGACTACATGGGGAATTATAGACCAGTCAGCCTAACATTGATATCTGGAAAGACACTGGAACATACTATTAAACAATCAATTTGTAAGAACCTAGAGGATAATAGGGTGATAAGTAATAGCCAACATGTATTTTTCAAGAACTAATTATGCCAGACCAGCTTAATTTCCTTCTTTGACAGGGCTACTGGCCTAGTGGATTGGGGGGAAAGCAGTAGAAATACCTTGATTTTAGTAAGGTTCTTGCCACAAACCCACATGACATTCTCGCAAGCAAACTAGGAAAATGTGGTCTAAATGAAAGTACTATAATGTGGGTGTACAACTGGTTGAAAAACTGTGCTCAGAGTACTTACCAATGGTTCACTGTCAAACAGAATGTATGAAGTGGGATATGTCCAATACTATTCAAGTACAAAGTGATACCAAGCTGGGAAGGGTTGCAAGCACTTTGAAGGACAGGATTAGAATTCAAAATGATGGTGGCAAATTGGAGAATTTGTCTGAAAAGCAACAGGATGAATTTCAATGAAGTCAAGTGCAGAGAACTACACTTAGGACAGAAGAACACAAATACAGGATGGGGAATAACTAGGTAGGCAGAAGTACCACAGAAAAGGAACTGGAGATTACAGTGGTTCACAAATTGAATATGAACTAACAGTGTGATGCAGTCCTCAAAAAGCTAATATAATTCTGGAGTATATTAACAATAGTGTCATTTGTAAATCATGGTAGGTAATTATTACACTGTACTTGGCATTAGTAAGACCTCAGCAGGAGTGATGCATTCAGTTTGGGTTGCCACGCTCAGTGAAAGATGTGGACAAACTGGAGAAAGTCCAGAAGTAAGCAACAAAAATGATACAAGATTAAGGAAACCTGACCTAGGGGGAAAAGGTAAAAAGTCTTGGTCATTACCTGCAGGGTGACCATAACACACTCCCAATCCTGAATTTTTCCCAAAACATGTGTTATGCACTGTCCAGCCCTCTCCTGGACAATCCAGATATTGAAGCTCCATTTCCCCTTAAGAGGTCAATGAATAACAGTTTGCTTCCTCAAATGCAGTTACCAAGCAGTTCAGTTTAAACAACACTGGATTAGTTTTGATTAAAGAATGAGACAAGGTCTATTTAACTACAAGGAAAGAGATTTCATGTGAGTATAAGTACAAGGAACTAAAGTCAGAAATGGTTACAAGAGAAATAAAGATAAGAACATAAAAATGGCCATATTGGGTCAGACCAAAAATTCATCTAGCCCAGCATCCTGTCTTCTGACAGTGGACAATGTCAAGTGCCCAAAAGAAAATGAACAGAACAGATAATCATCAAGTGATCCATTCCCTGTTGCCCATTCCCAGCTTCTGGCAAACAGAGGTTAGAAATACCATCCATGCCCATCCTGGCTCATAGCCATTGATGAACCAATCCTCCATGAATAGATCTACTTCTTTTTTGAACTCTGTTATAGTCTTGGTCTTCACAACATCCTCTGGCTAAGGACACCATCTCTGACCAACCCGGCTAACAGCCATTGATGGACCTATCTTCCATGAATTTATCTCGTTCTTTTTTGAACCATGTTATAGTTTTGGCCTTCAGAGATTGACTGTATGTTATGTGAAAAAATACTTCTTTTTGTTTGTTTTAAACCTGCTGCCTATTAATTTCATTTGGAGGCCCCTAGTTCTTGTGTTACGAGGAGTAAATAACACTTCCTTATTTACTTTCTTCACACCAGTCATGATTTTATAGACCTCCTGATTTGTCTCTTTTCCAAGATGAAAAGTCCCAGTTTTATTAATCTCTCCTCATACGGAAGCCCTCTCATACCCTTAATAAATTTTGTTGCCCTTTTCTGAACCTTTTACAAGTCCAATATATCTTTTTTGAGATAGGGTGATGACATCTGCACGCAGTTTTCAAGATATGGGCATACTATGAATTTATATAGAGGCAACATGATATTTTCTGTCTTATTATTTACCCTTTCATAATTATTCCCAACATTGTGCTTGTTTTTTTTGCCTGCCTCTGCACATTGAGTGTATGTTTTCAGAGAACTATCCACAGTGACTCAACGATCTCTTTTTTGAGTGGTAACAGCTAATTTAGACTCCATCATTTTATATGTGTATTTGGGATTATATTTTCCAATGTGCATTATTTTGCATTTATCAACACTGAATTTCATCTGCCATTTTGTTGCTCACTCACCCATTTCTGAAAGATTATTTTGTAGCTCTTTGCAGTCTGCCTGGGACTTAACTATCTTGAGAAATTTTGTATCATCTGCAAATTTTGCCACCTCACTATTTATCCCTTTTTCCAGATCATATATGAATATGTTGAATAGGACTGGGACCAGTACAAACCCCTGTGGGGCACCACTATTTACCTCTCTCCGTTCTGAAAATTGACCATTTATTCCTACCCTTTCTTTCGTATCTTTTAACTAGTTACCAATCCATGAGAGGACCTTCCCTCTTATCCCATGACTGCTTACTTTGTTTAAGAGCCTTTGGTGAGCGACCTTGTCAAAGGCTTTCCGAAAATCTCAGTACACTATATCCACTTGATCCCCCTTGTCCACATGCTTGTTGACCCCCTCAAAGAATTATATTAGATTGGTAAGGCATGATTTTCCTTTACTAAAAACATGTTGACTATTCCCCAACAAATTATGTTCATCTATGTGTCTGAGAAGTTTGTTCTTTACTATAGTTTAAAGCAGTTTGCCCAGTACTGAAGTCAGGCTTACCAGCCTGTAATTGCCAGGGTCACCTCTGGAACCCTTTTAAAAAATGGCGTTACATTAGCTATCCTCCAGTCATTTGGTATAGCCGATTTAAACGATAGGTTACAGATGATAGTTAGTAGTCCTGAAATTTCACATTTGAAATAAAATGCTTTCTAGTGCTAAAACTTAAACTAGATATGGTCAAGATAAAATTCTTACCACATACTCCCAGTAACAGGGCTGACCAAATTTCAGATCAGATCTCTCTCAAAGTCAAACAGCTGCTTCTTTTGTCTTCTTTGGCAAAAGAGAAAAAGATAGATAGAGTGAGTTAGCTTGGGGTCTTTTTCCTCCTCACTTCTATAGTCCAGTCACCCTTTCAAATGCATTTACCTGAGATTTACCCCTAGATGAAGTTCCTTCCCACTATGAGATTGGAGTCTTGTGGTGAAAGAGACGTGATTTGTTTGCTAAAATGTATATCAATCTGTTTATGCCCCCTTTCTTGACAAAGAGTGGCCACGTGACAGATGATTGCTCATCAACTTTGATGACATCTGGCTAGAGGTACCACCCTATGCTTCAACTTTGAGAAACAGGTTTATTTACTCTCCAGACTTGTCTGGAAACCACATTTCCATTATAATTTCATTTTATATTCATATCTTTATATATAAAATTCTACATACATTTCATCATGATATTATTGATTAGAGTCGTTAGTTTTCAAATGATATTCCACAAGGCATATTTTGTAAAAAGATTATTACAATCTTGTGTAGGGTGTGAATACAGCTGTATGTGGTCACATCATCATTGGAGGTTTTTAAAAGCACATTAGACAAACACTTGTCAGGGATGGTCTAGGTTTACCTGACTCTGCCTCAGCATAGCAGGAGGGAGGGATGAACTAGTCCTTTTGTTCTGCTACAGCCTCCCAATAGGAGTTTTTGTGACCAATAACTTAATTTTAAGAGAGATGGACAAGTTCATGAGTGGAATTGTATGAAGGGATTGCTTATTATGGTAGGAGGCAGGGTTCAGCAGTCCCGTGGTTCACTTCCCATTTATATCTTATGTTCCAAAAATCTCATGCTTCAGGACTTCAGATCGCCATCTGCAGGTGTCAGGAAGGGATTGAGATGGGAGGGTTGGTCTCCTTTCTCTGGAGCATCAGAGATGGCTATGGCTGGAGATGGGACACTGGACAGCATGGGCCAGTCATCTGAGGTGGCACTGAGCATTCTCTCTGGTGTTTGGGTGGCTGGTTCTTGTTTACATGCTGTTACGCAGAGATCTGTTGGTGTCAAATGGCAGAGGCACAGAGGGTACATAGCATTTTACAGGCATCCCCTAGGTTGGATGCATGCATAATAATTATTTACCAAGAGCCAGTAGCACTGGCCATCATAATCATTGCAAAGATTACGTATGGATAATATTTAAGAAGCTAGGTGTCTAGACTGAAAATTATGTTCTTAAAGCCGGTTAGTAAGAGGTGACCTGTTTCAGATACCCCCTGCCTGAAAGGAACCTAAGAGACACTCATGTCCTTGTCTGATCATTGCGTCCCCCACTGTATGCTTTTCACATACTGACCCTGATGCTGATTATGATGTTGCAAAATCTACAAAAGAGGAGTGTATGGTGGGTGTCCTACTTATGAATAAGGACAAGCAGTGGGGGGGGGAGAGGCGTGCATCTTGCTTATGACTAAGGATAATGAATTTTGTTCTGATATGTATGGAGACCTGGATCTTTTCACCAAAGTGTGACTTTTCTCATGAATGGAAATTCACAGCCAAACCTGACTGTAAAACACTGGAAGAAATTCGGGTGAGTGTTGCTCTAAAAGACTGAAAAAAATCTTTAGTTAAATAAGCCTAAACTCTAGAACAGAGGTTCTCAAACTGTATTCCATGGACCACCAGTGGTCCGTTAGCTCCATTCAGGTGGTCCACGGATAGTTCCCTCTATGGTGCGCATCTGGCCAGCCGCACACAAGAGAATGAAGGGCCACCCACCTAATTAGTGGAGCCACACAGGTGTGCAGATGCCAGAGAAAGAGACGACTTTCCCCATCTCCAGGACTGTGGCTGCTGGGAAGAGACAGCCCGCCTTCCCAAGCCTCAGTTCAATGCTGCTGTGACAGGAGAGAGACCCCCTTCCTTTCCCGCCCCAGCTCAGGGGCTGCTGCGGTGGGGGAGAGAGGGCACATCCATCGCATTAGAAAGGTAAGACTACTGATATTAAAATATGAGTTGTGTGCTTTTATTTGTAGAACAAAAATGTGAATTATTATTAAGGTTTTTTTAATACAGCTTTTTTATCCAAAGTGCTTTACAATACTTAGCTAATGGTACAAATCACATTTGGAAAAATCATTAAGTAGTCCGCTGAGCCCCTCAGCATTTTTCAAGTGGTCTATGCAAAAAAAAGTTTGAGAGCGACTTCTCTAAAATATATCTTATGATTTTATGTTATATATAACCATTTGTTTCCAATACTTCTACTTGCTATCACTTGAATCCCTGCGTTCCAATCCACGAGTCCTCTGAGCATCCCCCTGCAGAATCCAGCTCTTCATCCACTGGATGTTCACAGAATTACCAGATCCCCTGGTCCCAGAGGAACAGTACACCACAGTTTGCTAGTTACTTAGAACACAGCTCTGCTTAAAGCTGCACTTAGATTTGTTTATAGAGAAAGCAAGTATACATTTATTTAAGAAAGGGTAGAGATTCAAGTGATAGCAAATAGAAGTACTGGAAACAAATGGTTACATGTAACAAAATCATAACTTCATAGCTGAAATTAATCATACAGAGGACCCATCACACACTTAACAGATTTCAAACAGAGGCCTGGTGTGAGCTATGCAGTATTAGAGGGAATATAAGTCAGTGGACTCCATGCAGAGCACCTGTAAGTGGCACTGACAGCTGGTGATACTACTGTATTGCACTATTCCTGGTTCATGTAAGATTGAATTTTGAAGCTTTTTTGTTTTTAAAACTCCAACCATATTTCAGATCTTGAACAGGCAAAAATCCTCAGGCAGTTTAATTATAAATGCATATAGTTAGCAGCATGCATTACACAGTATTTTTGTAGCACACTGGTTTTAGCTCTTTAGTATCACAGTTATCTTGCTTAAATATAGAATTTCTGTAGGATGGTGTTATTTCCTCCTCATTTAAATGAACCCAAATATTAAAGTTACAAAAATAATTTTAGTAACCTACTGTGTTTAAGGTTTTTTAAAAATATATATTAAAAATGTCCCTTGAGCAAGAGAAAAGTAGAACAGCAGCATAAATTATATGCACACTAGTACAGCATGCTAAAACAGTGCTATTTCCATTGGTAATAATCCAGATGATCAAGAGTCTTTCTGAACTTAGTGTTTGACACAGAAAGGATCATGGAAATTAAACATTGCTTCACAACCAACATCTGTTAACATACCTGTGCCCCCAAAAAAGATGGACCAAAACCAGAACCGTTTATCCACCTCCTCCCACACAAGAGTTGAGCCCAGATCTAAACTAGCATGGTTTTGCAATCCAAATCCAGCTGGTGAAGTTTTGCAAAATAGAACAACCCTGTCTGCTTTGTCAAATATTCAATATATTGAGTATTTTTAATTATGATCACATTTTTAATTTTATTAATGCCCCATTTTTATAGCTCAGGGTTCAGTATTTGATATTTCAACCTGACATATTTGATCTAGCAATAATGAATTCTTGCCTTTTTATTTTATTCTTCTCTTATTTTAGTCTGCTGGAACTACATAAAAGCTACTTTGCTAAAAAATGTAAACCTACATTTTTAGAAGAAATAGGAGTGCCTGGAAACTCATCCATCTGTTTATCTTTTCCATGAACTCTTAATACTAGATTGTGAACTCTCTTGGGCAGAGTTAAAGTCAACTAATAAATGGTTTGCTATCAATAATTTTCCTGCTCTAGTACTGAACCAGTCATGTTTGCAAATATCCCGGAAAATAGTCAGTTCAACCACAGATGCACCGGGTACTGTATTTCATGACCAAAACCGTTTCATCTAACAGGCAGTTACTGTAAACTTGATGTCAATCACTCCCTCCTTGGGGTAGGATCTTACATTCATGTCCTAGAAAGCACAGAGTCAAATGTTAAATAAGTAACAAAAATTGTATCCACTCTGTCCTTTTTCTGAAACTATCATTCTAGAAAATACCACTTGATAAAAGGGTCCAAAAATGTCATCACAGAAGATGCCCAGATTCATCAGTTCAGAAGAAAATCAGATCATGAGAACTCCACAATATTTGTATTTAGAGTTTGCCTTCAGTCCTGACACTGAACTTTAGTTACTAAAGGTTACTTATGCCATATCGTATATCATATCAGCATGTAAGTTCACCAGCATGTCTATGACATTGTGCAGTCTATATGGTTTTATAAAAATATGGTAATGAGTGAATGTGATGTAACTGGAATATACTTCATGCAAAAGGTCTCTTGTAAGGTATCATTACAAAGCTTATAATCTACTGAGTGTGATCATCCTATCTGTATAAATGTACCACTCTTGTATGTGGGACTAGAAATGTAACTCCGAGGGTCTATTGTAATTATGGAAAATGTGGGACATTAATGGTGGTTTCGAATCTTAATGGCTCTCATCAACCAGGACAACTGACTGGGGCTCTGTTTGCAAGCAAGCCTTCCTGTGAGTCAGGCTGGGAGGAATGAAGGCTTGGGGTCTTGCAGTGACATGTGATCATGTCACATGAACTGGAATCCATCTTTAACCTGGTGATTTTCCAGTGGGGGCGTGGATTTGAAGACCCAGAGAGAGACAAAGATTCCTGCCTTATGCAAAAGATATATAAAGGGGTGGAAGAGAACAAAGAGGAGAACCATCATGAAGAATCACATAGCTACCGCCTGACTGGGAAAAAGAGCTGTACCAGAGGAAAGAATTGTGCCCAGGCCTAGCTGGTGTCCAGTCTTAGGAAAAAACTTGCTGAAGCATCTCTGAGGGTGAGATTATCTGTATTCAGTTTGATTAGACATAGATTTGCGCATTTTATTTTATTTTGCTTGGTGACTTTGTTCTGTCTGTTACTACTTGGAACCACTTCGATCCTACTTTCTGTATTTAATAAAATCACTTTTTACTTATTAATTAACTCAGAGTATGTATTAATACCTGGGGGAGCAAACAGTCGTGCATATCTCTATCAGTGTTATAGAGGACGAACAATTTATGAGTTTATCCTGCATAAGCTTTATACAGGGAAAAGCTGATTTATTTGGGTTTAGACCCAGTTGGGAGTTGGGCATCTGATTGCTAAAGACAAGCACACTTCTGTGAGCTGTTTTCAGGTAAACCTGCAGCTTTGGGGCAAGTAATTCATACCCTGGGTCATTGCTGGAGCAGACGGGAGCATCTGGCTCAGCAAGACAGGGTGCTGGAGTCCTAAGCTGGCAGGGAAAACAGGAGCAGAGGTAGTCTTGGCACATCAGTTGGCAGCTCAAGGGAGGTTTCTGTGATCTAACCCATCACAATGTCATCAACTAAAAGCACTGAGTTTTTTGTACTAAGTGTCTATCCATATGGATCGCGGGTATCTCATGTGAAAAGATGTAATATGAGGAGATTCTAGTAGCTATTCCAATAATTTAGAAATAATAATGTATCTTTCCCATTAACTTTGCCAGCTCTGCTTGATTTCTCGTTATGCCTCAAGAACACAAGTATTTTTCTACTGTATCAGCAAATCCACTAACATGCAGCTAACAGCATTATTCTTAGTTTCAGCATGGTCATGTGGCAAAATGTCACCCAAATCAAAATATTCTGGATCTCTATTTGAAAGAAAGGATAATTAATAAGCAAACAAAATTTAAACAGTGGTGTTTGATGTGAGAGATTTGTTACAAAAATAAACTTCAAAGCAGACTTAACCTCTATGAGCCAAACCTTTTAATGGATAATTTTTCATATGCATTGTGTATTGTATCTGATCCAAAATGTTGCACATATATTTAAGAGATTAGAAAAGAAGACAGTCCTATAAAATATGCTGTCTATAGAAATGCATATTTAAAAACAGCTTGTCTGCTTGGCCCCCTATTCAGCAAGATACATTAACTCATGCCTAACTATGCAAGTGAATGGTTTCAATGAAGTCACTGCAGTGGGATTACTCATATGCTTAAAACTAACCATACGCTTAAGCACCAATTTGAATCAGCACTTTCCTCCAATCTTTCTTAAGAAATCAACACTTTCCTCCACTCTAGCCACAAATTATTAGGGACCAGCCTCCAATACCCTGGCTCATGTTGAGAAATACCATAACCTGAAAGTTATCCCATAGGTTTTATTGAGGTTACTCACAGAGTGATGTACTACAAAGTGAAAGTAGGAGGAATCAGAATATGACCCTAAAATTAATGTTTTTTTTAAAGAAACTAATTATGTTTATTCCTAATACGAATACCTAATAACTTTGTGTTATAACCCTCATCCTTCCATATCCAAAGGGCTACTCAGATCTCTTGCTGGGTTATACTTTATTGAAATTGTACACTTCTCTGGGCAGAGATTTACCAATTATATTTATTGCTAAAACAGCAGGTACACCCAGGATGCTGTACAAGTAATGAATAATAAAACTCAGTGATCAGTTTTATCCCTGACGCAACTCCATTAGCCACAGGAATGGATTTGGAGGAATTGGATTTTTGTAGTTTACATTGCTTTCCCTGAACTAGAGTTCTTAAATCCAGGTTAGAAAGCTGTGGTATAGGCAAGAGTGATCAAGGTAGCTCTAATTGTGTCTTGAACTATTTTACTGGTGAGAAAAAAATCTGGTCCAGTATAGTACATTTTGTCCAGAGTTGTCTCAAATACCAGATGTGTCCTGTGAAGTGCCAGCATTCCTGTAGAATATTAGCACTCTAAACAATGCTACCATTGTCCATAAGTTGTCACACAGAACACTTTCATTCATTCCACTGTCAGAGTTTCACTTTCATTCTGCATACCCAATATCTAATTGGATTTGCATATTTGGGAATATGAATTCCATAACAATTTGTACTCCAGAAAGATTTTCTGAGCTGCTGGTCTGTCCAAAGGTAAAGTGAAGATGCTGTGGAGGAGAGGGTTGAAGGGTTGACCTGGGGCTTGAAGATGTGCCATGAAAAGAGAAGGAGGAATACAGTCTTACTGAAGAATCACTCAACTTTCAGAAAGGAAAGTTTTTTAAAAGTTTGTACAGCCTTTGGATAAGCATCCTACTTTTGGCTACTTAACTAAATTGATCAGACCAGTGCAATGAACCTACTGGTTTGCCCATTAATAAGTATTAATCATCAGCCCTTGAACACTCTATTTTCAATGGAATAATTTTGCACCTCTCTTGTACTCTAGAGTGTAATTAGCTAAAGGGAAAAGGGTTTGTTTTCCTTACCCTTCAGTTTCACTTATATTTTCAATGGCAGAAAGCTAGAGGGGTACTTGTTTTAATTAGATTTATACTAATACAGGTAGTGACTCCTATTTTCAGTATTATGTTATGTTGCTCTGGGAGATTTTTTTTATTTGCTCTATATTACTTAAGGACAGTTTTCACAGTGGAGAGAGGTAAATAGCTGGGTCACCCAAGGATTTATACTGTGACTGTTCAACATATTCATAAATAATACAGGAAAGGGGGTAACCAGAGAGGTGACAAAATTTGCAGATTACAATATTTGTCAAGATAGTTAAGTCTAAAGCTGACTGTGAAGAGTTACAAAGGGATCAGACAAAACTGGGCGACTAGGCAAAAAATGGCAGATGAAATTCAGTGTTGATAAATGCAAAGTAATGTACTTTGGATAATATAATCCCACCTATACGTACAATATGATGGGGTCTAAATTGGCTGTTACCACTCAAGAAAGATATTGGTGTCCTTGTAAATAGTGCTCTGAAAACATCTTTTTGCAGCAGCAGCAGTCAAAAAATCTAACACTGTTAGGAACTATTAGGAAAGGGATTGATAATAAAACAGAAAAATTGTATTGCCTCAATATAAATCCATGGTATGACCACACCTTGAATACCGCATGCAGTTCTGGTAACTCTATCTCAAAATTATATCAAAATTGGAAAAGGTACAGAAGGGCAACCAAATGATTAGGGGTATGGAACAGCTTCCATATGAGGAACGAATAAAAAGACTGGGATTGTTCTGCTTAAAAAGAGATGACTGTGACAGGGATACCTTGTGAGTACCTCCTGTTGGCTGGGTGTGATCCTGTAGTACTCTTTTTCTCCACTCCCAGTACTCTATCGACTGCCAACCTTGCTAGGCAAATCTTCAGCAACTCAGCCCTACAGCCAAGTCACATACAGTCAATATGCATGAAGCAACCCTTTCTGGAGTAACAAAGGTCCAATAGGAACTATTGCTGTGCCCTAATTAGTCTTCAGCCCTGTCTCTGGGCTTAGTTCTCAGCCCCTTCTGGGCTAATTTTAAGTCCTTCACTGACTTGTTATAGAGCACTGCCCCCAGGGCTTTCTTCCCTGGATACTGTGTCTTCACCAGCTCTCGCTGCCCCAACTCTTCAGCCAGGTCATCTCTCAAGTTCAGTTCCACGACTGGAGTGGTGATATGGGGGTAGGTTACCAAGAGTTCAATAGATAGTCTCTCTGCCCTTACCAGGGTCTTCATCCCCATCCCGGAGGACCTTTACATTCCAGAGCTCTTCTCAGGCTTCTAAGAAAGTGTTATCCCTTTCTCAGGGCTTATGCTGCTTCCTCAGTGACTTGTGGGACAACCCAGGTCCACCCGCTACTCTGCGTCCCAACTCAGGGACCCTATGAGCAGCAGTCACACACTGCTCTCTTTAACTCCAATTAGCTGCTACTGTTTTCCCTGGGCTTCTTCCCACTAGGTCTCTTTCCATTCACCCATTACCTTAAGGATACAGTTCTTAGGTCCGCTCTCTCCTGCAGCAAGCAAAATGTAGCCAAAAATCAACTTCTGGTTATCTCTCAGGGCTTGTCTTCACTACTGGGGAGATCATAGAATCATAGAAGATTAGGGTTGGAAGTGACCTCAGGAAGTCATCTAGTTCTACCTCCTGCTCAAAGCAGGACTAACCCCAACTAAATCATCCCAGCCAGGACTTTGTTAAGCCAAGCCTTAAAAACTTCTAAGGATGGAGATTCCACCATATCCCAAGGTAACCCATTCCAGTGCTTTACCACCATTGCTCCTTGTTCTGTCATCTGCCACCACTGAGAACAGCCGAGCTCCATCCTCTTTGGAACCGCCCTTCAGATAGTTGAAGGCTGCTATCAAATCCCCCCTCACTCTTCTCTTCTGCAGACTAAACAAGCCCAGTTTCCTCAGCCTCTCCTCATAAGTCATGTGCTCCAGCCCTCTGATCATGTTTGTTGCCCTCCTCTAGACTCTTTCCAATTTGTCCATATCCTTTTCTGTAGTGGGGGGCCCAAAACTGGATGTAATACTCCAGATGTGGCCTCACCAGTGCCAAATAGAGGGGAATAATCACTTCCCTCTATCTGTTGGCAGTGCTCCTACTAATGCAGCCCAATATGCTGTTAGCCTTCCTGGCAACAAGGGCACACTGCTGTCTCATATCCAGCTTCTCATCCACTGTAATCCCCAGGTCCTTTTCTGCAGAACTGCTGCTTAGCCAGTTAGTCCCCAGCCTATGGCAGTGCATGGGATTCTTCCATCCTAAGTGCAGGACTCTGCACTTGTCCTTGTTGAACCTCATCAGATTTCTTTTGGCCCATTCCTCCAATTTTTCTAGGTCACTCTGAAACCTAGCCATACCCTCCAGCATATCTATTTCTCCCCCCAGCTTCGTGTCATCCGCAAACTTGCTGAGGGTGCAATCTATTCCATCGTCCAGATCATTAATAAAGATGTTAAACAAAACTTGCCCCAGGACTGACCCTTGGGGCACTCCGCTTGATACTGGCTGCCAACTAGACATCGAGCCGTTGATCATTATCTGTTGAGCCCGACAATCTAGCCAGCTTTCTATCCACCTTAGAGTCCATTCATTCAATCCATACTTTTTTTAACTTGCTGACAAGCATACTGTGGGAGACCGTATCAAAAGTTTTGCTAAAGTCAAGATAAATCACGCCCACCACTTTCCCCATATCCATAGAGACAGTTATCTCATTGTAGAAGGCAATCAGCTTGGTCAGGCATGACTTTTCCTTGGTGAATCCATGCTGAATCTTTCCCTATCACCTTCCTCTCCTCCAAGTGCTTTAAAATGGCTTCCTTGAGGACCTGCTCCATGATTTTTCCAGGGACTGAGGTGAGACTGACCGGTCTGTAGTTCCCTAGGTTATCCTTCTTCCCTTTTTGAAAGATGGGCACTATATTTGCCTTTTTCCAATCGTCTGGGACCTCCCTCGATCACTACGAGTTTTCAAAGATAATGGCCAATGGCTCTGCAATCACATCATCCAATTCCCTCAGCATCCTCAAATTCGTTAGAGCTGAACCCATGGACTTGTCCAGCTTTTCTACTTAGTCCTTAATCTGTTCTTTCATCACTACCTCCTCCCATATTGTGTTGCCCAGGACAGCAGTGTGGGAGCTGACCTTGTCTGTGAAGACAGAGGCAAAAAAAGCATTGAGTACTTCAGCTTTTTCTACATCATCTGTCACTAGGTTGTCTCCCCCATTCATTAAGGCTTCCACAATTTCCCTGACCTTTTAATTGTTGATAACATACCTATAGAAACCCTTCTTGTTACCCTTCAGATCCCTTGCTAGTTGCAACTGCAGTTGTGTTTTGGCCTTCCTGATTACACCCCTGCATGCTTGAGCAATATTTTTATACTCCTCTCTAGTCATCTGATCAAGTTTCCACTTTCTGTAAGTTTCCTTTCTGTGTTTAAGCTTACTAAAGATTTGAGGTGTCTGAAGGACAGACAGACCTTATCTTCTAGAGAGAGTGGAGGTTGGCATTTTTGGTCAATGTGATGTTTGTGTCTCCTTGGCAAGTTCCAAGTGTTCAGTAAGCATCCAGTGAGGGTGGGCAACTAGATTTGCCTGAGGCAGGGACTGGGGAATCTGTAGGTGCAGCTGAATGGAAGTGAGGGTGAAAACGTAGTTTGCATAGAATGGACATGTTGAGTGGATGCAGGGGTGGAGTTTTTGTACACAAACTCTGTGCATGGCTGGAGGGTGATGTATTCATCCTGATGATAATTGAGAAAGCAACGAGGTATTGTTTGAAGGCCTGGTTCATCATTTCTGTCTATCCATTTGTTTGTGGGTGATGGGAAGGGAGCTGCTTATCTTCTTGGCCTAAGAGTTTGCACCCAAACCAGGAAAAGAATTACAGACCATGATCTGAGACTATTCCCATCACCAGCCCAGGGAGTTCAAAAACATTATCTGGAAAGAGTCAGTACACCATCTTAGTGAGGCGATCAAGAGTGACAAGGATGACAGTGCAACCCTGCAAGCAAGGTAACTTGGTGATGAAATCCAAGGATACCAAGTAGCAGGGCTGATACAGGGTGGGCAAAGGCTGGAGAAGACCAAGTGGTTAGGCACGTGTGCGCTTGCTCTGACAGCACAGATCACATGAATTATTGTAGCTCTTAATGTTGGTACTCAGTGTTGGCCACCAGAAGTTCCATAACACTAGGTCTTGGAGCAGCCAAAGTGGCCAGCAACCAGGGTATCATGGCACATATTTAATACCTTGAGTCAAGGTTGGCCCTCTGGGATGTAAAGACACTTTCCATAATAAAGTAGACCCTCCTTCAAATGAAACCCCAGACTGGGCAAAATGCTAGGAGCATTTAGGATCTGACACATCTTAGTAGCCTGGAGGTCTTGGGGAAGAGGGACTACTAGAGGGATATCAGGGTTCCTTGTGTTGTCTCTCTAATAAAATGTGATGGGCATAAAAAGGTAGCAAAGGAAATCATGTCTGACTTGGTGTCTTTGACATCTGCCTTCCCTTTCCATGATCCAAGGGAGTAGGTGATGACGAAGTTGAATCTGGCAAAGAAGAGTGACCGGAGGATCTGTCACTGATGAAGGTTACGAGCTGTTTGGAGATATTCCAGATTCTTGTGGTCAGTAAGAACCTGGACTGGGCTCTTCGGTCTAACAGACAAAGGTATAACACAATCCAATGGCTGGAGGGTGAAACTAGACAAATTTAGACTGGAAATCAAGTATAAGTTTTACTAGTGAGAATGATTAACCTTTGGAACAATTCTCCATCACTGACGATTTTAAAATCAAGATTGGATATTTTTCTACAACATACATTTTAGGAATTATTTTGGGGAAGCCCTAGAGCCTGTGTTATACAGAAGGTCAGTCTAGATGGCGAGAATGGTCCCTTCTGTCCTTAGAATCTATGACCCAGGTCCTGTTGCCTGTCTTGCTCCTAGCAGCATAGCTCCTGCTGGAATCATGGTGACATAAGACCCACAACTTGTTCCCGGACAAAAATTCTGCTCTGAGAAGGTGCAGACGTGAGCCCCAGGTAGTCTTACTCATACATTTAATTTAGTCACTGACAAACCTGATTCTCATTTACTCTAGTGTTATATAAGGGAGCCTGTCACGGTTCCAAGGCCCTTCAGGAGAATTCAGTCTTAACTGGCCCATTACTACCAATGCCTGTGGGCTACACCTGGGAGCAATCAGCTGCTCCAGGTGGTAGCTTTTAGCTCATTAGTAATGGAACAGCTGAACTAGAAAGAGAAGAATAGAAAGAAGGGAGGGAAAAAAGGAGCTCTAGCGATGCAAAATAGGCCACTGTTGGGACAAGTCCTGAATGAGGGCTTTGAGATGATAGTAAGATCCCCAAGATAACCATCAATGTCCATGGAGAAGGGGGACAGGGGAGAACGCCTGTCAATAAACTCTGGGATGGGATCTGCTGTCTACCTTTAGACCAGAGAGGACTACAGTTTGAGCCTGGCTCCTGGGCTGGGAGTAGGAAGCTTCTGCAGTATTTCAGGGGAAAACAAGTGTGTCTGAGTTGCACATTCCCTTCCCTCCCAGACCATAATTCACTCAGTGTCCCTGCCCCCTGAAATACTGCAGGAGACAATCAGGCCTTGTGTTATTTTAATGAGATTCTTTGGGTGGGCAGGCGTTGTCCTTCAATTTTCTCACGGACTAATGTTGGAAGCAATGATTTTTAATGCTAGCTTTTCTCAAGTTTGTAGGGAGTAAAATGAAATAACTGACTAAATCAAGAGAACAAGCTTTACAGGCTATAATCCACTAGCTCTCAGTGTCAGCATCTATCACATCCAGAGGCAATTTATTAATGTCAGAGAAAAAAAAATGGCCTTAGGTCCTGTTGAGACAGATTCTACCAGGAGCTTTAATCAATGAACACTCTGACATACTCCAGGTAATCAACAGAAAATAGTTAAATGAGAGATACTTTTGACAGAATAACCAGCAAAGCTATCTTTCTTTTTTAATGAAGATCTAAGATGAAAAAATGAAAACATGTAAATACAGAAGACTTTGAGACCTACAGCACATGCTTGAAAGTGAACTGTCTGATTAATATATATACTATACCTTTCATTGCTCAACATTTTGGAGCTACAAGTCACTGTCAATGAAGAACATCATTCAGGCCAATTATAAAGACAAACTGGATCAAATTCTCTACTGTTGTAAATGGACAACTTCAGTTGATGTCAATAGTGCCCATTTATGCCATCAGAGAATTGGACGGATTATCTACACTTTGAACATGATTGCCCTCTCACTTAGCTAGTTGTACTCCAGTATAGCTCATATGACTTCAGTGGAGTTACTCTGGTGTTAAAGGGAGAATCAGGCCTTCTACATGTAACACAAAGGAACAGAGGTGGCTGGGAATTTAACAGCAGTTTTTCATTCGAAAAAGCTGATATATTGACACTAACAGGAAAGGGTCAGCTTCATTAAAAGTTTCTCAGATTCAAGATGGATTTTCTGGAGTGGGTGTTCTGCTTTTCCATGAACAAATTCAGATGGTCTCAATTTTGTCTTGATGAAGAATGCAAAATTTTTTGAAGTCTCAACATTTTCCTGGGCCAGAAAAAAACAATTTCCCACCTCGATCTGCAAAAGACACTCAAACAAGTTTGATCAGAGTACTCCATAGCATCATTTGTTGAATTTTAGTTTCCTGACCTCCTTATACTTGAATAAGTGCAATTATTTCAATGTCTTTTTAGCTTGGTTGGTTGTTTTAGATGAAAGATGAGTGGTCATTCAGGTTTACTACTAAATGGTTTTCCCACCTCATGAAAGGGTTGAGATAATGATACTGATCTCCTTTGTGAAATACTTTGAGATCTACCAATGAAAAGCATTATATAAGAGCTTGGTATTCTTATTACTGTATTGATCAAGCATAAGTCAGTGTCAGATCACAACAATTACAGAACCAATGTGGTGTTAACTCCGTTCAATTTATGTTTTCTCCACTGTCATTACATTCTAAGGAGCTTGGCCATCTGCAAGGGCAGATCCCATTTTGAGAGTTAGTTAATGAATTACATTGCAGTCAAGGCTTGAATTGCTGTCCTTATGCAGGTAAATTGATATGATTCTAGCTTTGTTTCCACCTAATCAGAAATAAATCCTTCAGATTTCAAGCATATGCCAACTTAAATATAAATAAGGGGTCAAGGGTTATGATTTTAACACTCGATCCTAGTAAGTCTTATGGAATTGAGTACTCAACTGCAGTATTTTTGTAAAGGAAACTAGAAGCCATTGATTTTGAAGTAGCCCTTCCCACTGAAATAAACCAGGAGGGTGTTTGTGCACTTTGGCAGCAGCAAATGATGTAAGGGATGTGCAAGTCTCCTATCACAACGGGAAAAGACCAGTTTGTTCTACTGTATTTTTAACACCGTCTCAGGGCACTCTGAAAAAGATGAAAATAAGTGGACCACCCTGCTACTGGAAGCAAAGTGTCTTTCCGTTGGCAGTGAGATGCTCAGTACAGAGACTGTTTTGTTTTAACAGAGGTCAGATTTGATCCATATTTTGAGTCTCTTCAGGTGAAGGAAAAATGGTTGTAATTTGCATTGCCATTCCATTCTTAATTATGTGGCAAATTCTGCTCCCCCACTCACACTTCCACAGAGGCTGAGGACTCTCACAACATGTTGTCATCTCTGAGTTTTAATGATTAGAAATAACTAGATTTATTAGAAGAAAAATCATTGGTGTCAAAGATTGCGTTACATGCTACTCCTCTTTACAATGCTTGAAGATCACTTCCATTAGGCCTGAAGTATAGTTATTTGTCCTCAGTTGTACACAATTATTTAAGAGTAAACTGGATTCTGAATGTCTGTTTTATTTTTAAACTTTTATCCTTCTAAATCAATCTATATGAACCATCGAACCACCTAATATTTTTTGTTACTAATTTTATCTGATGTAATTAATCACTGTTCTACTTTGTTTCTTCTCTGAGGATGCAGAGTAGAATTTTTTTTTAGATTGACGCAGTTTACCCAAATTAGTTGAAAAGGTTATTATATTTGGAGAAACTGATTTATTTTCGTAGTTACAAAGGAAACTGCATGTATATCTTTTCAAGAAGCCTGGATTGCCAATAGCATTTTACACACATTATTGCTATAAAAAGCAGCTACATTTTCCTAGCAACAAGAATCATTTTGAGTAAAGTGGAGAGGAATTTTTCACTTAAATGATTTTTCCATTGGAAAATTCTGTTTTGGAATTCCTGGTCAAAAGGGAGAGACCAGAGTCCCCCTCATCCCACATGAATGCCCTATCCACCAAGTTATTGGCTATTCCAGAGTGAGTGGGTCTCTTGCTGAATTTTTTTTGAAAGGTCTATGTTTTGTCCCAATGCAGAACAGGGACACTTTTTGAAATCTCAACAATTCAAATGTCAGGAAGACCATTTGCCACCCAGCTCTAATTCTGAACGCAAAGACTATATCTAAAATTACTGTATTATAAGATATAGAGTGGTAAATATTCGGAAAGGAAAGTCATTATATTTTAATTAGATTGCTGCAAATGTAACTATAGTACAAAAATATCTCGAGCTCTACAATGACATTGTATGAAGTTACAGATGCATAAAAATCAATTTGAATCAGGATAGCGACATGTTATAATTATAGTATTAAAGTACCGACTTCCATCAAGTGTTCATGAGCAAGGAGAGGGCACTTATGTTCAAGAGGGTTTTAAAATGTAATTAAAAATCTATTGTATTCTTTATTCATCAGGAGCTTGATTCTGACTCCCTTACTTATACTGTGCTGGACCATATTCTTCAAGTAGTTCCATCTATTGTAAGGGGATTACTCGATGAGTAAGGTCAGGCTTAATATGTAAAGGCATCAGAATCAGCTCTTGTGTAAGGCATAACCATATATTATCTACATTCCTGTATCTACTGTTACTACAGAGTCAGAGAGCTTAATGCCAGAAGAAACCATAGTCTCACCTGTATATTACAGACCACCAACACCACCCAGCACCCTCACACTAAACCCAACAACCAGAAATAGACTAAAATATTACAGCTCACAGGAGACTAAACTATTAGGTGTCACAGGCAGAATAGGAGTGGTTGAGGTGCAACAGTGACTGAGGCCCCCTCAATGGCAGAGAAAGAGATGTACCCAGGAGTTAAAAGGTGGGGAGGGTTTTGTTTGTTTGTTTGTTTTGGGGATAGTGTCTATTTTTTTGCAGTGCCTTTAGGAGCCTAAGCAGTAATGGGCCCAATTTTGAAACTTGGACGCAGAATTTGGACACTTAAAATAGCACTTTGAGTAGGAATGTTTAGAGCCAATTTGAGCATCAAGTTAAGAACAATGATAAGTCTAGATAGTGTCAATGAGAAGCCAGATTTAGGCATCCTATTAGAGAGCCTGCATGTGAAAACTGGTTTCTATAGAAATACTAGCTTTTATTTTACTTCATCTTGGAAAACCGTGTAGTCAGATACACAGCCAGCTTTTAGCAGGAAGCCAATGTGTAAGAGATCACATCAGTTCACACTGAGAGAAAAAAAGCCAACAGAGACCAATCACCCAGTGAAGTTTCAAAGCAGCTGTTGAACCTAGTTCTACAATGAGCACTGTATTTCATATTAATGGAAATATGTTAAAACAGCATGAACTTGCCTTAAAAAAGTATTTAAATTTGTGATTAACAGATGCATTTTTTTAAAAAAAGTCAGAGCTGGATGGTGCCTTGTTATTGTCTGGAACTGATAGGAACCTGACTGAGTCTCAGTCTAGAAAAAATGGAGGTGATACGGTTGGGAGAAGCAAACTTAGGAGTTTACAAGGCTTTTGACTGCCATTTGCTGATGGAGCTGGTCCACCTTTTGTCAAAGAGACTGCAAAACTGATATTTGTTTTCTGTCACAGAAGATTTAAAGAAACAACTATCCTGTTGCAGAATATAACCAGTCTAGGGCCAGGCCCATCCACTGCCTCAGTATACAGTGGTATAATGTCTCAGCCTGACTGTTGGTAACTGTCTCCTGGTTCCTGCCCTCTGGTTCTGTTGCCTGTCCTGGTATCCTGACTTGGGCTGACTCTTGGTAACTGACTTTTGTTAGGGTTGCCAACTTTGGAGGTTTCATCAGATGACATGATCTTTAATTAAAGATTAATCTCTAATTCCTGGAGAATCCAGGACAATCCTGGAGGGTTGGCATCTCTACTCTTGATCCCTGACTTCCAGTTTGTCTCTTGAATAGGATCTCCTGGCATTCCAACCTGGCCTGATTCCTGGTAACTGGCTCCTGACCCCTTGGCCTGTGCCTGACACTAACCTCTAGTCCAGGTTGCCCATACCCTGGCCCTGACAATGTGGTTGGGGTGTTTATCCCAGAAAAAGGCAGGTGATTGTATCACTTCCTTCACCCTAGGATTCCACCAAGGGCTTCTATATCAGCCCTGCCAGCAAAAGGCGCTCAGGACATGCACTGAATCAGCATACATAGCACCTCCCATGTGCTCTGGGCCCACCCACTTTTTTGACTGTGCTCTCCAACTCCATTTTCCCTGGTGGCCCAGAGGCTACAGGTGGCTTGCATTAGTTTTCCATCTTTCCCCTCATCCCACACAAAGCCATCTTTGTATAATGCTGTGCTAGAGTTTGTACTGATCCTTTTAATGTAAAGAGAAATCACTGCATTTCATCGGGGTTACATCTGCACGGTTTTATCTATATGATACTAATAAATGTCAGCCTGATACGTAAGTTCTTTGTTTACAACCAGTATGTGTGGAGAAGGTACACGCAGGTACTCTGGCAATCAGCAATACTAGTGAAGGAAACAGAAAAAGTTGTTTGACTGGACCAATAAATACCAAATTCATCTCGAAATGTAGTGCACAAAAGTACACAAAAGCAGTAGCAGCAATGTGAGGAAGCTCTTACTGCTTTGGCTGTACTTTGCCTATCACTGTGATATCTAGGTACCATATGTCTGTGGTCTCAGAGAATCATCTTTCTGAAACTTTTCTCTAAAGCCATAAAATGTATCAGTCTCTCGCAACAGCTGCAAATAGTTCTTTGTTATGAGAAGTTAGAGCCATGCCAGTTTGAAGCACTTCGCTCTCGGGTGCGAGTGACTGCATTTGAAAATGCTGCGAGCCAGAACCTGCTAGGAACAAAAGCCCCGTCAACCCTTTCCTCCAAATGTATTTTTCAACGCAGGTGGGGGCGGGGGCTGAGCTAAAGCTACACTTCCTACATTCTACACTTTCTCATGGAAAAAGAAGCTAAAGGAAAATACCGACAATGTGAGCTGAATAATTTGTCAATGGATGAAAGTTGAGGGGCGGTCTAAGTCCTTAAGCAATTTGAGGCAGAATGTCTTCACATCAAGGGTAGTTAAAAGGTAGGATAGGATGCTAGGAGCCATGAGAGAAGCAAGCAGCATAAATCAGTTGAAGAGACTGAATACATTTGTGGAGAAGAAAAGAATCTGAGGCTGGAGCAGCATTTGATTCTGATATGCAGTTTGATGAGAAAAGAATTGATTTGTATTGCCCAGAATCGATAAGGGCCAGTAGAGCCTCATATCTCTCTCTTGACAATGACATGTACTTTTTTTTTCTGTTGTATGCACAGAATGGGACTTAAGTGAGCCTTGGGGCTTGAGCTGTTTCTCTGCAGAGGGGTGAATTTCAGTTGTCAAGAATATTCATTATTGCTCATTAAGAGAACACACAGTGACCTCGTTTGAAAACTCATTGCTCTGAATGTTGGGTTTGTCTATGTTTACTGTCTGAAGGGGGCTTTATTAATCCTTGTATCTTATTATATTATTGCAAAGATCCCTGGCATATAGGGATGACAGTGCAGAAAAGAATTAGTAATAACAAATAATAAAGTCAACTGCAGGCAAACAATCTTCTGTAAAACCAGCTCAGTGTCCTCCTTAAAACTCTTCGCTGCCCTGGTGTCTACAAACTCGAGCTAGCTTTAGTCAGGCTAGAGCTCAAGTTTGTAGACATGATGGAAGAGAAAAGAAGCTGGAGCTGTACGTGCTTCAGTGTGGGCTTCGCAAGTCTACCTGGAATCCAGGCGAAGTACTGCACTAACCCAGGCTGAACCTTGTGCTGACATGGCTTCACTCCTGCAGGGTCAAGCTAGCAAGAGTAAAGCTAACTCAGGTCTGACTACCTGAGCTGCAATCACACCCAGTGATTGAAGTATTGACGTTCCCTTGGATTTAGATTGTAAGCAGCCTAGGGCGTCTCTTTGTAATAGGTTTGTACAGTGCACAATGGGACCTTTCCCTCTAGGTGGTGATACTAGTGCTGCTACCAATAAAAAGCAAGTTTCTAAGCTCAGCAACATAGTCTAACAGGGAAACAATAACAGAAATAGAAATAGGTCAGATCAATTAAGTAAGCACAGACACTATCAGTCCAGATGGATATCATCAGTGCAGCTGTTTATTTTACTGGATGGGTCGTCTCCTTGCTTTCAGAGATGCCCAAGGATATCTCTGATGTCTATGGCATTTGTTTAAGCAATGCTAGAAATGTGGTGTTTGTTTTAATTATGTTCTAGCTAATAAGCTTGATAACATGCAAATCACATAGTATTCAGACTCATAAAAAGCCAAGCAAATCCTGGCATTTCTGGCTTTTTTTGCCTGCTTGCTAGTGAAACTGCATGCACAGAAGTGCAGCTAATGGCTGTGTTGCATTGTTTTTAAATTAGGAAAAAACTTACAGTTGCCAGCCTCAAAAAGTAAACCCATACCATCCTTGTTCCCTTCCTTGGGAGTCCAGCAAAGGTGAGGACTCACAAGCTTATAGTTCAAGTATTTAAGTGATATTTAAATTAGTAAAGCCCAACATACTTTGCCTTCACAGCTGAGAATGATGCAGCACCATACGAATGAACTAGGCTCTTGTGTCATTTTCAGAATCAGATGGTTCTAAACATTTGCTATACTTATCCAAGCATCAATAATTGTGCCATAATTTTCATCAGAACCCTAATTACATACTTAGAGCCAGATCCTCTACTTGTATAAATCAGAACAACTCCACTGACTTCAATGTAGTTCCTTCTGATCTACACTATTTTATGTGAGATCAGAATTAGACCCGTATTGTGTAAATGTGACTGTCAACATGCCAACATCTTCCAAAGTTCAAAGGATCATTCAGAGAAGTCCCCTATTTCAAAATACAGCTGTGTTTTCTCTTTGAGAGACATTTTCAGCGTGGTATATGAAACCATAGCTGCCTGCCCCTTCCCTTTAAATCTTTAGGTATATCTGATGCCTAAGAAAATGAAAAACTAAATAATAATTGGAAAACCAAATATTGTTCCTACTCACTGAAGGAAGTCATCTTGAAGTCCCCATGACACTTTTATCAAGAGTAAAAATACTAACCTTCCTGTAATGGACAGATTCCAACTTGGATAATAATATTCCTTCTATATAACTTCCCCACTGTAGTTTCTAAAAAATATTCTGTAATGTTGTTAGCATAAAATGGCTACCACATGTCCAAATACCTGGCCTTGGCTCCATTTTAGTAGAGGTCAAAGATCCCTATGTAGATTATACCTTTAAGTAGAGCTGGCCAAAAATGTTTTGTTTTTTTTCTCCTCCCTGTAGAAAACTAGTTTCAAATACCAAAATATTTCAGCTGATATGGAAATTTTGCCAGAGTGCCTCATGGGTAGTGCCTCATGTAGTTCAGGTCCCACATACTCCAATTCTCCATTACAGGCTGGGCTTCCTGATTGAAATACATCTCTCATGATGCACTTTTTGTGATATTTCATGGAACTCTTTGACAATGAGGCATCATGGAAAATGTAGTCCATCTGGGGAGCCCAGCCCAAAAAAGAAAATGAAATCATGAGACAACCAAACAACAACTCTCTGAGCCACCGTGGCAGCATTTCTGAATTGAAATTTTTTTTGATTTTCAGCCAAAATGTTTCAGGTGTCGAGGAGTTTTATAAAAAAAATTGAAATTTTCCATGCAGATGCATTTTGCAAAAAAAATCCCAATCAAAATCTTAACTTTCCATCATTTTTTCTCAATCAGCCCTATCCTTAACACATGGCCCTAGATATAATATATATATATGGTGTGTTGGATTCCTGAAGGCTGAGACTAACTACTGTAAAGTTATTATAATAATATTCCTACCATCAAACCTTTGTAAATATTTCATTCACTTCATTTCCTGACTGGGGGGTGGTTTCTCAAAGTCAACATTTCTAAAATATATTTAAAATGTTTATTTTCTTTTCTAGACACAGATAGCCAATTTTTTTAAAATGTGCCTTAAAACCTATATTTTGCTTCAGCAAACATTACTGGCAGCCCTACCAAATATTTCCCTACCTGGATCGATCAGTCTTCAGCTGTCGTTAAGACTGCGCCGATCACAAAACGGCCGCCATTCTTCTCACATTCTTGCCTTTCTTCTCTACTTTTGTCCAAAATGTTTAACAATGTCATCTTTACATCTTCTAGGAGGACAACCAGGTGGTATTTTCTGTTCTCGCGGGTACCACTCAGTAATGATTGCAGTCCACCTATTGTCCGTGAACCATGCTATGTGGCTCACCCATCATATCTTATTATATCTACTTTACATGACGATATCTTTCACACAGCTATGTTCTCTAATCATTTCATTTGGGATACAATCCAGAAGGGAAATTCCCAACATAGCTCATTCCATTGCCCTTTCAGCTACGGACAGCCGCTGTTCTTCTCTCTTCATCAGTGCCCACATTTCACTGCCATACAGCATGGCTGGCAGCACTGTTGAATTGAAGATATTTGTATATGTGGTCTTGTTGATTTTTTCTTTGAGAACGTCCTTGATGGAATTAAATGCACACCATCCTGCCCGAATCCTTTGTGAGAGTTTTCCATTCATGTCTTGGCACATTTTAACTTCTTGTCCCAAATATATGTACTGTTCCACTTCTTCAATTTCTTTGCCTGTTATCATTATTCAGGATTTTCATAAGACGTCTGATCTCATGTATTTCATTTTGCAACAGTTCATTTTCAGACTGACCTCACTGCTTTTCTTGTCGAGTCTTCTTAGCATGCTCTGCAGTTGGTTGGTGCTTTTGGCAATTAGCATGATGTCATCCACGAATCTGAGATGAGAGAAATATTCTCCATTTATATTAACATCACTCCTCCAACTGATCTTGTTCAGAACCATTTCAAGATAGGCGGTAAATAGTTTCGGTGAAATCATATCTCCTGGCTTTATGCCTTTCTCGATTGGGATGTGGAAAGGAGTTTCAAGGAGAGTAATGTCTGTTGTACATCCAGTATTCGCTTCCTTCAACAAACTGATGTATTGGATATTAATGCCCTACTCTGCAAGCACCTTTAATATTGCATTGAACTCGACACTATCGAAGGCCTTTTCATAGTGGACGAAAGTAATACACAGAGGGAGTTTGTATTCCCTGGCTCTTTCTAGGTGCTGACTAAGGGTAAATATATGGTCAATCATGCTGAAATTTCTTCTAAACCCTGCCTGTTCTCTCAGTTGTTGTTCATCCAGACTCTGCGAGAGCCGGTTCGTTATCGCCTTTGTAAAGAGTTTATAGATATGAGAGAGCAGGCATATAGGGTGATAGTTCGATTTAAACATATGTTTTCAAAAGCTCTTCGAAATCTTTATGAGGCCTATTCATTTAAAAACCTCTTTTTCTCTATGTGGAATCTGTAACTTTAAGGCCAGAAGGGACTACTGTGGTCACATAGTTTGACCAGGATATAAAACTTCATTTCTTTAATCACTACCCCAACTTTTGTGTCAGATGCAAATTTGTCAGTAATTATTTTTGTTTTCTTCTGGGTGACTGATAAAAATGATAAAGAGCATCTGGAGTATCCAGCTAGACAAACCACACTGGAACTGACTGAATCTGGATTTAGGAAATCAGGCTGCTGTACAGTGCCTGGTATCCCCCACACACATTAAAATGTAGACTGAAATAATGCTAATGTAGCAAAAGACACTGAGCTATGCTACTTTCAAATACTGCATGATTTCATCTGGAACATCCTTGCCAGCCATTCTTACCATGCACCATACCAAAAATGATTGATTCTGCCAGTGATATATTGTATCATTCAGTGTCAATGTATTTATAGAATAATAAATGGTAGGAAACAATGGACCTTCAGTGGATCGGATCCATTCTGTACTGCAAATTACTAGTCAGCAAACTACTGAATAGCTCTAACAATATGAAAATTGGCAGATGAAAGTGGCTGTAATTTAACATGCCATTACTGATCACATGACAAGATCCTTCCAAGGTTCCTGAAACCTGTTACCCTCTTGGTTACAATATTCCACTGAAGGCTTGCCTGCACTTGAAGCATTGCAGTGACAGAACTGTTGTACTTCATTGTAAACAATACTTTTGCTGATGGGGAGAATTTTTCCATCTACCTAGTATGGTCTACAGTGCAGGTTAGGTTGGCTGAACTCTGTTGCTGAGGGGTGTGGATTTTTCACAACCCTGAGCTACATAGCTGGATCAACATAACTTTTTAATGTAGACCAGGTCTGAGTCCCATCCACCAGATGTCAATACAAGATGACATAAACCTTGGGAAATCTGAACAGAAGGAGAAATAATGTGGTTAATCTATTTCATTTTGTGCTTCTTTCATGTAAAAACATACAATTATTAAAGTGTATACCCGGTAGTTTATGACTCAACTTATTTCAGTAATATATTTAAGAGCTTTGTTTTCAGATTGCATAAATTGTCTGTCTAAACTCATGAATAAGGATATTTATGGAGAGTGGATCGCCATAAAAGCAGTACTTCACCATCCAATTGCTCTTGATTCAGTTCAGAATTCAGTGTAACAGGCAATGCTTTTCTGGCCTTTTTATGTCCAAATATGTCACTGTGATAGATATGAAAATATCCTGGATAAACCTTATGGAATTAAGTTTAAGTGTTTTGGAAGTTCGCTATATAGAAAATGCAAACATTTACATACTATTGTGGGATTGTATGGAACTTCTTTAGGAGGAAGGACATGATTAATACAATCTCTGAAAAATGTACAGAATTTTGAAGAATTTTGTAGGACCATGTGTGTGAAGTGGATTTCCTAGGATATATGGGGGGAGGAGAAGGAGAAGTGGTGAGGGAAATGCAAATGAACCACCTTGAATCCATCCTTTTGAAGTTGAACTTTGAGCAGAGACCCATTGCCTGGCTGATAACCTATTCTTGGTCTCTTCAAAGAACCAAACTGGATAAATGAATGACTGTCATCCTTTCTCATTCTGAGCAAAAAGTGTGATGAACTTGAAATCACAGGGAAACCCCTTGGTGGGGTTTTGAATCACTGCTCCTGACAGAACAACCCATGTGGGAGGAGGTGATCTCTGTCAAACTGATTAGCTTCTTTATTAGGTTCTTTTATTGTTCTTGTGTTTTTTTTTTCTGTAGTATGTTTAAAAATAAAATATGCTTGGTTTAGAAAGAGTTGTGTGTTAACTAAAAACTGTCAGTAATTACTGCTAGTCTCTGAAAAGAAAACAAATAGGCTTGCTTAGGCAGACTGTCTTTTGCTGGGAATAATACAGTGCAGGCAGGGAACTGTTCAGCCTGGAATTACCTGGCCAAGAACAGGAGAAATGCAGATCTCCACCCAAGAAAGGCAATGACTAGGAAGCCATTTCGGGGAAATAAAAGTGTAGTTGCCCTGAACTGTGACAGTCATTAAACAAACTTTCTAAATTCAGTCAGTGGGCCACTTTAAACATGGTATGTTACAGCCTTACAACTTGGGCTGTTATCATGTCAGAGCTTGTCAGTGAAGCATTGTTGGGCCTGGTCTGCATTTGGAATGGGCAGGCTCCAAGAATAGGTGATGCAAGAAATGGTGGGATTGGTTTTTAGTGTGGGGCACCCTGCACTCTGAATCATCTCTGAGGTAACACAAGGTATGATCTCATTAAACACTAGGCTGCTGAAGCTGCTCTGTTACTGATGAAAAGGAAAACTAAGGTTCACCATGCCTGGGGCTCTATTTCAGCTAAGGCCACGTCCAGACTAGGAATTAAAATCGATTTTAGATACGCAACTTCAGCTACGTGAATAACGTAGCTGAAGTCGAATTTCTAAAATCGAGGTACTCACCAGTCTGGACGGCGCTGCATCGATGTCCGCGGCTCTCCGTGTCGATTCCGGAACTCCGTTCGGATTGATGGAGTTCCGGAATCGATGTAAGCGCGCTCGGGGATCGATACACCGCGTCCAGACTAGACGCGATATATCGATCCCCGAGCAATCGATTTTAACCCGCCGATGCCGCGGGTTAGTCTGGACGAGGGCTAAGACACCCTTCCCACGTGGAATCCCTTCCCCAAAAGACCTCACACTCCTCCTAACCTTTTGTCAACTTCTGAGGGCAAAGGTCAGTAGCCTGTCACCTGGTTTCTTTTATAAATGGCTCACTCAGACTAAGTGGTGCTCAGTTAGAAACAGCAGGACTCAGGAAAGCTTCTCAGGCTCCTCTGCAGAATAATAGAGAACGTGGCAAGGGCAGTCATTACTATGAAGCTGCTTGCCAAGCAGATAGCAGAAGATGATGGTAAGAATGATGGTGGAGAGTTTCATCCTCCTTTCTCTTCAAATAAAAAACTCAAAGCTAAAACATATCTCTCCCCCTCCTTTTTTTTTGAATGTGCCTGTTTTGTTGTGTAACTTTTCTATATTCCATGTCACTGTGCACTCTGGGTAGCTCAAGCTGCAGACAGAAATAAAATGTCAGTCAGATGGTAGCAGTGGAGCAAGTCTCCTCCAAGCTGTCCTAAGAGCTTCTCTTCAGAGGATATCCCTTGAGGTTCATGTCCTCCAGACATGTGACAAATTCCTCTTCTGTATTGGCCTTGGTTGGGATGCTAGACCACAGTATTTGTATGTGAACATGAAGAACTCTTCTCAAACAGTGCTTCCTTAATTGGCCCAATATTCATTATGACTACATCAATGTCACAGACAGTGAGGTTGCCCTTCTTCTTTTATCCCATTCTGGAGTTCTCAGGTCCCCTGCCAAGCCTATGTCTTGCTATGTCCAGGCTTATCCTCATGCTCAGGGTCCTATCCAGCATCTCCTAAACATGACGTATCAACCATGCTGATGTGTTTACACACTTTGGCATAATCAACTTTTCTCTGAAAGTATCCTTTTCCATGTGATTAGTGCAATCTGCAGACCACATTAGCATAATGATAATCAGTGATTTTTTTAATACCACAATAATATGCTACGAAGGGTGAGGGGAAGAGACACTGGAATGTGTGCTGGAGTCACTGGCATATCCCCTATTGAATATTCTTCCTCTCTTTGAGTGCTCTGACCTGCACTAGATGCTTCCATCCACATAGACTGATGACCACTCCAACATCAGAGCCGTTATACCAGTGAAGTCATGCACTGCAACTTCTGATCAAACATTAACACCTAGAAAGGGGTTAGAAATCTAAAATATTCTGGATGACAGTGGGATATAAACCAATCACACTCCCCAGCCATCATTTCACTGTAAAGATATCTGTGTCTGTCTATGTCGCCCGCTATAGTAAATAAGATGAATTCATGCTAATTATTACTATTGCTGTATTTTGCATAGGAAGGATTCTCTGATATTGTGAAGAAATGTAACAGAATAGGCTTCAGAGATCTGTACTAAACTCCTTGATTTGCTTGCATTATGCCTTTTGAACCACTTCCTGCTATAAAAAGACTTGTTTTTCTGTGTGTGATGGTGTGAATGCCGGCTTTCTTTGTTATTGGAACTCTTCTAGTGCATTCCTCCACCCCATCCCACCATGCTCATGCTGACTCCTAACTGTATCCTTCTAGTCTGATTTAAATAATGTACAAAACATTACACTTGCTGATGCCAGGGATGGGTGTGCTAGGGAGGTGTTTGTGATTTCCTTTGTAACCAATACAACTGTTTTGCATGGAAACACATCATGTTTGCCTGAATTTTGATTTGAATGTATGGATTTTTATGGACTCAAAGTGTGAGTCTATGAATGTGAAAAGGAACAAGAAAAAGTGTTCACAGGAGATTCAGCAAGCCATTTGCCGAGTATCACGCAGCTCTATTGCTAACTACTAAAGTCACTGCAGATCTCTTGGTGGGGGGAAAGATCAGCAGCTAATCCCCAGAAGTCTGCACATACTGCCCAGTGACATAAACACCTGCATAACAGGGGTGATGAGGAATTCCAAATTCATAGATAAGAGTTAGAAGGGACCACTGTGATTATCTAGTCTGACCTTCTGTATAACACAGGCTGTAGGCTCAATTTAATTAATTCAGGAAGTCCTATCTCCTCTACTGTACTGGAGTGGAAGGGGATAGATCTATATGCTTAACAGGATGCTATGTCTAAAGTAGACCTCACCTTCTCTCACCACACAGGCTTGGGTAGATTAACAGTACTTCTAGAGGGCCACTGAAGAATCCATAAACTGCCATATGGCATCATTACAGACCAAGTTTTAGGTATGCTGCACTATTGAACAATGTACATTCTCCTATCTTGCACTCAGCACCTGCAGTGATCTCTTTCTGCTTTTTCAACAGCATCAGAAAGAACAGAGAGACCCTCAGAGCATCAGTGGTCACCCACTAACATGTGGAGCAGGCACCCTAGAGGGGAGAAGAGCTTGTATAGAGGAACAGGAACATTGCCTGAAGCTAATAAAATTTGCAGATGACACAAAATTGGGAGGTATTGCCAATACAGAGGAGGACCAGAATATCATACAAGAAGATCTAGAGAACCTTGAAAACTGGAGTAATAGAAAAAGGATGAGATGTAATAGTGCAAAATTAAAAGTTATGCACTTAGGGACTAATAACTAGAGGCCTGCGTGGCTACAAAAATATGTATCTGCATCTGATCTGTGATCCACAAAAATTGTCTGCAGATTTACAGGGCTCTAACTTACAGCTCCACAGGTCACCACGCAGCAGTGACCAGTGGTGCTGAAATTGGTGGGCCAGGGTTCTCCCACTTTTTATTGGACTGGACCCTGCCTCCTTCCCTTCTTCTTACCCCCAAGACCCTCCCCCCCTGGCCAGGCCAGCGTGGAGCCCTGCTGTGGAGCCGCGGTGGACCCTTCACCTATCTGCCATGTAAGGGGGCTGAGAGCAGTCCCCAGTAGTGTTCTCACCCCGCAGGCTCCCCACCCAGCAAAGGTCACGACTGCACACCAGCTCCCCACAGCTGCCTGCACAGCTCTCCTCGACCTGGCTCCAGCTGGTGGGGTAGGGCGCCTCTGTGCCGCAACCCAGCCATGGTAAGAGCTGGGAGGGCAGCTGTGAGGAGCCAGAACGGAGTCATGGACCCTCTACCTGCTTTGGGTGGAAGGCCCAGGGAGCGGGGACATGGGCCAGGGTTTGCTTGGGCCCCCCCACCCAGGGTGGGTGGAGGGTCCACCTTGGCTCTCCACAGTTGCCCACTGGGCTCTTATCATGGCCGCAAGCCCCCCTGAACCTAGCCAGAGCCAGGTTGTGAAGAGCAACTTGGGCAGTTGTAGGGAGCCTGGGTCCCTCCATCTGCCCTGGGTGGGGGCCTGAGGGGCAGGTAAGGGCCTCTTTGGCCCCACCCCATGTGGGGGGGTGCGCTTCACAGACCCCCCACTTTCAGGAGGGCTGTGGCGCCCTTGGCAGTGATGCAGGGCTATGCCAAGCCCCTAACTGCCCCCCCATCTCTTCCCAGAGACCTCCTGCCCCACCACCTGCTCTGCCCCATACTGTACCTCATTTTCCACTTTGGGTAGGAAGGCTACACTCCTGGGCCTTTGTGTGCAGGGCTACACCGCCCTGGGTGGGGGGGCTCAGACACCCGTAGGCAGCTGCGAGGGCTGTAATGCATGCAGACCCGGCCCAGGCAGAGAGCGGGGATAACTGCTCTCCCTCATAGCATGGGCCCTTGCCGCCTGCTAGTTTAAATTACACACCACACCTCTTTTAAATAGAGCTTGGCTCACTCCCTTCTGGGAGTTGCAGTTTACCTCCTCTGTCCAAGCAAGCTGGGGACTACAACTCCTAGAATACCCAATGGGCTGCTCCTGCTGCTGCGCAGTTCAGAGAGCTGAGCTGTAGCCTGGGGGCTAGGTGACAGCTGCAGCCACTCTGTTCTGGTGAGTCTGTTGTGGTCAGAGCCCTGAATGGATACAAAATGTGTATCTGGATCCGAGCTGCTATTCGCAAAAATGGTCCATGGATATAAAACGGATATCTGTGGATTTTCAGGGTTCTACTCACAAGTAGAGTAAATGGTGGATTCTCTGTCACTTGAGGTTTTTAAATCATGATTTGAGGACTTCAGTAATTCTGCTAGCCATTTTGGGTCTATTACAAGAGAGGATGGGTGACGTTCTGTGGCCTGGGATGTGCAGGAGGTGATCATGATAGTCCCTTCTGGTCTTAAAGTCCGTAAGTCTAAGGCATAGTAATGGCAGAGGGACAGTTTGGGATGGTTGTAAAATATGATATATTCTTAGGTTGTGAACGCTTCAGGGGAGGCCTTGTGTTGTCATCTGTGCATTGTCCCTAACACACTTGAGACATTACTGTAACGTCAATCATTAATAACACTGCTCTACAGCCAAAATGCTTCTGAAATAAATGTAGTCCAACTTTACTAATTCTGGGTCACTGAGAACAAAAATGATGCTTAGAATTGTTGATTTGCTCTAGTTTTCAAGATATGCTATTGGGTCGGTATACATGACCCTTTGGCTTGGGAATGGCGGAGGATAAGTGAGTTATAAAGGGAAGGGATCTCAATTTAAACCAGAAATGGCTAAAATACATCTTTGACTGGATCTATGAATAAATCTATGACTGGGATTGGAGAGTACTTGCTTTTTAGGCAAAACAATGAATGATGCAATCTGAAGATGGTATTGCGTCATACATGATATGAATTGCATCATGTTATTCCTAGAAGTCATGGATGATGCAATCATAAAGAAGCTTACATCACTCTGCTGAACAAATTGCCCTATATCAGCTCTAGAAATCACACAGTGTCATGCTCTCTTATTTGTCAGTGTTTGATTTTCCAAGGGACACATTTCTGTTTAGCCAAAGTGAGCAGAGATGCCTCATACTTGTGTGAACAGTGCAGATAACTTCTGCTATGTTTGTGGTGAACTGACTTTTGCATCACAAAAGTGCAGTTATGGTTAAGAAAGCTTATCACCTTTATTCTGGCTGCAAAATTGGAGATCAGGACAAGAGGTGGGCCCCACACATATGCTGCAACACTTGTGCAACAAATCTTGGCCAATGGTTGAACAGGAAAAGGAAATCTATGCCTTTTGCAGTGCCAATGATTTGGAGAGAGCCAACAGATCATACCAGCAATTGTTACTTCTGCATGGTGCCTCTAGTTGGGAAAGGTGTGTCAAAGAAGAAAAAGTGGACTGTGCATTATCCAAACATTCCATCAGCTATACGGCCAGTATCCCACGGAGAAGGACTGCCGGTTCCTGATGCACCAGAATCATTCGCACTTGAGTCAGAGGAGGAAGAGGAAGAGGATGAAACTTCTGGTCCTGCACCATCAATGTCACAGGACCCACATTTTCTCCCATCCTCCTCCTCTGAACCGCACCTCATAACACAAGGTGAACTGAATGACCTTGTCAGGGATTTGGAACTACCCAAGTGTAAGGCAGAGCTGTTGGGCTCCAGACTACAGCAGTGGAATCTCCTGGCAGGCTATCAGGGCAAATGGAGCCCATCAATGCTTGCAGACTATTGCTGGACAGTGACAAGAGATGCTCCATTTAATGAATATAAAAGACAAGCTAAGAAGCGCCGAGTAGACACTGAATAGGACTAAACTATGTACATAATAGCTTTTTGCTTTTTGTTTCATAATAAATTTTATTTATATAACCGTTTTGCTGATTTTTAAAGTGTTACATAAACAGGACAGGTGAAATATGATCATGTAAAGCAACCATAAACACATGAAAAGACCTAGGTTTACAATTTATGATTAAAACTCTATTATCTACACAATATACATAGACATAAAATGTAAAAACTTAAATATCTTAGAAACAGTAGCCAATCAGTTGTTCTAATTGTCATATTTGAATTCAGCACATCAAAATACATAATAAATATCATATTTTATCTCTCAAGCAGACGACTTCGCAAAAATTGTAGACCAGTGTAATAATTCTTGTTAGCCATGGGCCATTAGTCCTAAATCAATCTTAGTCATAGAATCCAAGCTCAGAAGAGACCAGCAGATCTAGCCTGATTTCCTGTATTTCAAAGGCTGCGTACACCACCGAGCAGCAACATGCTAAACCCAGCAACCAAAATTAAACTGAATTAGTCAGAGGCATGTTGTGCAATTTCCTTCTGCATATCTCAGATTTCTCTACATTTGTACTGGATATGGAATTTTTCTTTTCCTCCCCTGTCCTGTTGTATAATGTTGCTATGCTCCATTTAATCATTACAACTTGCTATGTCAGAGACTGATGCTGCTGAGTGCCATGACGTAAGCATGAATCCTACTATGGGAATGTGAAGCAGGGCAAGGGGTTCTCATGTGAATGTAGGAAATCTTTAGCAAAAGATGTAATAGTTAGAACAGGGCTTTTTTTTAATTGGCTTGTTTTGAGCTGAAATTAGCAAAAAGTAAATTAAAAAAATGGAAAGTCTGTCCAGTAACTTTATAAGAATATAACACAAGAACTGCAATACTGGGTCAGACCAAAGTTCCATGTAGCCCAGTATCCTGTATCCAGTATCCAACAGTAGCCAATACCGGGTGCCCCAAAGGGAATGAACAAAGGTAACCATTAAGTGATCCATCCTTTGTCACCCATTCCCAGCTTCTAGCAAACAGAGGTTAGAAACACCCTCCTTGCCCATCCTGGCTCATAGCCATTGATGGACCAATCCTCCATGAATGTATCTAGTTCTTTTTTGAACTCTGTTGTAGTCTTGGCCTTCACAACATCCTCTGGCAACAAGTTCCACAGGTTGACTGCATTAAGTACTTCCTTTTGTTTGTTTTAAACCTGATGCCTATTAATTTCATTTGGTGACTCCTAGTTTTTGTGTTATAAGAAGGAGTAACATCACTTCCTTGTTTACTTTCTCCACACCAGTCATGATTTTATAGACCTCTATCATATCCCCCTTAGTTGTCTCTTTTCCAAGATAAAAGTTCCATTCTTATTAATCTCTCCTCATATGGCAGCTATTCCATACCCCTAATCATTTTTTAGCCCTTTTCTGAACCTTTTTCAATTCCAGTATATCATTTTTGAGTTGGGCAACCACATCTGCACATAGTATTCAAGATGTGTTCGTACCATGGATTTATATGAGGCAATATGATATTTTCTGTCTTATTATCTATCCCTTTCTTAATTATTCCCAACCTTCTGTTTGCTTTTTTGATTGCTGCTGCACACTGAGTGGACTTTTTCAGAGAACCATCCACAATGACTCCAAGGTCTTTTCCTGTGTAGCAACAGCTAATTTAGACCCCCATCATTTTATATGTATAGTTGGGATTATGTTTTCCAATGTGCATTACTTTGCATTTATCAACATTGAATTTCATCTGCCATTTTGTTGCCCAAGCATCAAGTTTTGTGACATCCTTCTGTAACTCTTCACAGTCTGCTTGGGACTTAACTATCATGAACTGTTTTGTATCATCTGCACATTTTGCCACCTCACTCTTTACCCCTTTTTCCAGATCAGATTTTAAGTGATTATAAGTCAAAACATAAGAAGTTAGATTTGGTCAGATGAAATAAAAGCGAAATGTATTCTAAACTGATCTTAACACTTTCAATGTCCTTACACACTTAGTATCAGATGAAGTGGGTATTCACCCATAAAAGCTCATGCTCCAATATGTCTGTTAGTCTATAAGAGACCACAGGACTCTTTGCTGCTCTTACACACTTAGATGCTTTTCACCACAGGCTGGCTGATTGCACTTCAGCCAGGCTGTCCCCTTTGATCAGTATTTCAGTAATATATGGAGCTATACCTATCTCATAGAGCTGGAAGGGACCTTGAAAGGTCATTGAGTCCATCCCTCTCCCTTCACTAAGACCAAGTACTGATCTAATCTAACTCCTGCATATCACAGGCCAACAAACATCACCCAATAATTTCTTCATCAAGCCTATGACTTCGGTTTGAACTATAATGTATCTATTTAAAGAGAGCTCCTGTCTTGAGGAGCTATTGGAATTAGGTGCCAAACTCATTGAAAAATCAATGGGGGTTGAGTTCCTAATTCTTAGGCTATGGTTTTCAAAGGAGAATTTTTGTTTTTAATATCAAATGTATTACATATTAGTCATCAATATACTGCTATAACATTGCTTTTATGAAGCCAGGAGTTGCAATGTCTCTGGATGTGGTCTACACTACATGTTAGGACTGTGGCTCCTCCATATGTACACATACTGGCAATAGCTTGATGGGAGCTAATATGTATATAAATAGCAGTGTAGCCACAGTAGCATGGGCAGCGGTAGCTCAGCAATGCAGAATACATCCCCACTGTTTACAAGTGGGGTTGTACTTGGCAGAGCTCAGCTGTGCCTTCACTGTTGCTGCCCCTGGTACCAGGGCTACACTATTTATACACACGCATTCTCTCATGAAGGTACTATGACCGGGTACATGGACAGAGGACTCACATCCATTGCTCATAGAGTACACATAGCCTTTGAAAGATTTTAAAAACTGGCATTGGTCCCATCACTTTCATTTACACAGTGCCTTTTATACACCATTTTAAAGACATTATTTTTTCTTAACATTTATCATTTTCTTTCAAGAATGATCAAACAATAATCCAGAATCTACTGTGTACCAAAGGTACTGTACATAAACTAAGTTCAATTAGAAAGGCAAAGGTTCAATAAAATTAATAGAAAAAATATCCAGCCATGGTGTAAGCTTTTTATTTTTCAACTGCTTCAATATTTCAAGGAAGACAGGGGCCAGCTTTTTGTTCTGTTTGTACAACCCCTACCACAGTGGGGTCCTGCTCCAGGGCTTGGGCCCCTAGGCAGTACAGTAATACAAATAATTAATAAATTAGGGCTGATGTCTCCAATATGTCCATCTCCTTCACTGAACACTTGAGGAGTTAAGTGTTAGAAAGAAAACTTTTTGCTTTTTGGTCCAGGATCTTCCAGTTCTGAGGCGTTAAAAGAAGTGCAAACTAATCTCCCTTTCTAGTATTAGCAGGATCAGCATATCATTTTCTTTATACTTAATCCTGCTGATTGTTTTATTCATAGCTTGTTTACATGTTTTCTGAGCTAAAACAGAATCTGCTTTATTTCCAGAGGAAAATAAACCTTACTTCTGGGAAGCCTGATAAAACATTGCATTCTTTTTTTTTAATGCAAACTCATTTAACTCTCATTGAATGTTACCATTCCTAGGATTATTAAGGCTTTACACATTCTCATTTCTAGATGCTATTGCTGAAGTAACTCAGTTTTTCCTTCTAAAGCTGTTATTTGCTGGAGGTGGTAACACTGCTTTGGACAGTTCTAGGGATTAATTTTCCCTGCCAGGTTGCCTCTGTGTCATCCCAGAGGGTTTGCCCTGAGACATCCTCTGTATCATTGATTACTAGCTATTCCTTCCAGGTATTTGTTACAATATTTTGTACACAGTAGGGCAGAACTAGAGAAATAACTAAGACTGTGGACTTTATTCTCTATTTCTTTTGAATGTAAAAGCTTCCTTTACCTCCCTATACATCAGAGTAAGTGTTTGAGGACAGCTCAGCATCCAACACTTGTTGGATTTGAAATCAAGAATAACAAAAAAAAATCTATGGATATCTATAACGTGTCTGGCAGGACAGCATCTGTACTCCTAATTATCTTCTTCTATCAAGGTATCTTCTTCTATCAAGGGGTGAAATCCTGCCCCCACTGAGGTCAATGGTTAAAACTTGCATTGACTTAAAGAAGACCTGGATTTCACCCCATATGTCTAGTAAAATAGTCATCCATGACCCTATACTTGCTTTTATTTTAGCTGCTGTTTTTAATCTAGCATTACCCCTCGAAACTATCTATTCAGTCTGACAGAAAGAGTAGGGCAGGGGTCGACAACCTCTGGCATGTGGCTCACCAGGGTAAGCACCCTGGCAGGCCGGGCCAGTTTGCTTACCTGCCGTGTCAGCAGGTTCAGCTGATCATGGCTCTCACTGGCCGTAATTCGCCACTCCAGACCAATGGGGGCTGCGGGAAGCTGTGGCCAGCACATCTCTCTTCCAGCACAGCTTCCCGCCATCCCCATTGGCCTGGAACAGCAAACTGCGGCCAGTGGGAGCTGTGGTCCACCGAACCTGCCGACGTGGCAGGTAAACAAACTGGCCCAGCCTGCCAGGGTGCTTACCCTGGTGAGCCGCATGCCAGAGGTTGCTGACCTCTGGGGTAGAGGGAGTGTCCGTCCCTAATGCAGGTTCGGTGAATTATTTAATTGAGAGAGGAAAATGAACACCAGACAAATGTAAACTTCAAAACACCACGTGGCCGTTTATTAACAGGGAGAAAATCACAACTTGGGCTGGGGAGGAGCACGTTTACCAACTAACAGTACTATTGGAACAAGAAAATTTAACACAACCTGAAACAATCTATTTACATTTATCAACAAGGAACCAAATGATTCAAAATTATCTGCTCTTTACAAAAGGTAAAGGAATACACCAAATAAAGTAAACTGTGTGCACATTAACCAAATACTATTATCATATACACCAATTAACTTCAGTAGCAGTTATTACAACAACTCAGTTCTTACATACCATATATACACAACTTTACATCAGATAACAATATATGCAGTTCTGTACCAAATAAGAGAGGGGAAAAGAGAAAAGGTTAAGCAAGGCACAGAAAGAAAGATTAGAAAGCAAGTACTGTATTCCAGGCGCAGCTGACCAGCGGAACAGACACCAGAAGCATTCCGAATCCGTAGAAGATAACGCTGAAAAAGTAATAAAATGACACGTCCCGAGCCGGCTATATCCGGAGGAGACCCCTGGCTGAAGGGTTGATCAGGTCCTTCAGTCAGTACGTGGATACTCCTGCAGATCCTGGCACGAGGCATGGTTTTAGTCAAAGGCCCTTTTTACACTTGTCAGGATCTGATTGGTCCCTAGCTCCTACGCCCTCCAGGTTCCGAGCTGTTGCCCCCTACGTAGATAGAATTTGCACACGGCACACTAGAAGCTGCTAGAAGCTGCACCCAGCACACTAGCATGGTTCTGCACACAGCCCTAATCTGACCGTTTGAACTGAATTACGATTGGTCAGATTGGGTCCCTTTGCCCACGGCACGCTGGTGTTATGCACACAGCACTAACCTGACCTCTGGGTTACCAGGCAGAAGAGTGAGAGACTGCACACGACACTAGCCTGACCCCTAGGTGACCAGGAAAAAGAGTGGGAAAAATGCACATGGCACTCTAAGGTTGCACACCGCACCACGGTGTTGCACACAGTACCAGTGTGACCTTTAGATGACCGACAATTGACCATACAGACACCATGTTGGAAAAAGACCTTAGGGCTGCGACAGGGAGGAGGAATTATAATTGCTAATACTGTAAGAAATTCTTAGCTATGACTGTCATAAACAGATAGCTAAGGGTTAATGTCTCTTTCACCTGAAGCACCTGACCAGAGGACCAATCAGGAAACCGGATTTTTTCAACTTTGGGTGGAGGGATTTGAGTGTCTGAGTCTTTGTTTTCTGGCTGCCTGCTTTCTCTGAGCTTTGGAGAAGTAGTTCTACTTTCTAGTCTTCTGTTTCTAAGTGTAAGGACAAAGAGATCAGATAGTAAGTTATATGGTTTCTTTTCTTTGGTATTTGCATGAATATAAGTGCTGGAGTGCTTTGATTTGTATTCTTTTGGAATAAGGCTGTTTATTCAATATTCTTTTAAGCAATTGACCCTGTGTTGTATCATCTTAATACAGAGAGAACATTTGTACTTATTTTTCTTTCTTTTTATATAAAGCTTTCTTTTAAGACCTGTTGGAGTTTTTCTTTACTTCAGGGAAATTGAGTCTGTACTCACCAGGGAATTGGTGGGAGGAAGAAATCAAGGGGAGATTTGTGTGTTGGATCGCTAGCCTGATTTTGCATTCCCTCTTGGGGAATAGGAAAGTACTTTTTGTTTCCAGGATTGGGAACAGAGAGGGAGATTCACTCTGTTTGGGTTCACAGAGCTTGTGTCTGTGTATCTCTCCAGGAGCACCTGGAGGGGGGAAGGGAAAAAGGATTATTTCCCTTTGTTGTGAGACTCAAGGGATTTGGGTCTTGGGGTCCCCAGGGAAGGTTTTTCAGGGGGACCAGAGTGCCCCAAAACACTCTAATTTTTTGGGTGGTGGCAGCAAGTACCAGGTCCAAGCTGGTGGCTAAGCTTGGAGGTTTTCATGCTAACCCCCATATTTTGGACGCTAAGGTCCAAAACTGGGACTAAGGTTATTACATGAGTGGCAGCTGGTGGGAGATAGACAGAATCCAGAAGCCAGTAGAAATATTATATTTTTCTTTTCTCTGATAAGGGCTTTTTAGCAGAGAGAAGCAGTTGGTTTTAAAAGGGAACCAGAGAGAATTTTTTTTTCTGCTCTCTCTCGCAGTTTGTGGCTTGCATGTTAAGGGTCTTTTATCATGCAATAGCCCTCCCATTAGGAGGCAAGTACCAGCACTTATAGGCATGCAAATAAAGTGGTTTTTCTGGTTTCCCTTCATTGAACATTAGCTAGAGAGAGAAAAGGAAAATTAGCTAAAGGCACTGTTGCTAGGCAGACTTCAGGAGGCAACAGAGAACCTGCAGTTCAGAAGATAAACACCGGAGGGCACCCCAACACAAGAAAACAGGAACCATGACTTCTAAGGCAAAAATTGACGCCGAAGGACAAATCAAAGAAGCTGAACACAGGCGACAACTGGAAATAAAACAAAAAGAGATGGAGATGAAAGAAAGAGAAGAACAGATCAAAGAGGCAGCCTACCAAAGAGAACAGGCAGCCAAAGAGGCAGCCAAGGAGGCCGCACACAAAAGAAAACTAGAAGAAGAAGAGGTGGCCTACCGAAGGAAACAAGCAGAAGAAGAGTTGGCCCACCGCCGAGAAATGGAAAAGCACCAAAAAGAAATGGAAAAACAACAAAAAGAGAATGAAGAGAAGGAAAAACAGAGAAAACATGAACTGGAGTTGGCAAAAGCTGGGCTGCATGTGCCAGCCAACCCTAACAACCCGGCGCCAATTATTGCTCCACAGCACAGGAAATTTCCCACCTACAAGGCAGGTGATGACACCGAGGCCTTCTTGGAAAATTTTGAAAGAGCCTGTCTTGGGTACAGCATTCCCGAAGACCAGTACATGGTAGAATTGAGGTCACAGCTCAGTGGACCTTTAGCAGAGGTGGCAGCTGAAATGCCTAAGCACCAAATGAATGACTATAAACTTTTTCTAACCAAAGCCAGATACAGGATGGGGATAACCCCAGATCATGCCCGTCGGCGCTTCAGAACCCAAAAGTGGAAACCAGAGGTGTCATTTCCCAAACACGCCTACTACATTGCAAAAAACTATGAGGCCTGGCTAACAGGAAACAACATTCAAACCTTGGAAGAACTGAACCTCCTCATACAAATGGAGCAGTTCTTGGATGGTGTTCCTGAAGACATCACGCGGTACATACAAGATGGAAACCCCAAGAATATCGCTGAGGCGGGGGAGATTGGAGCCAAATGGATGGAACTGGCAGAAAGCAAGAAAGCTACTGTCAAGGGGAACGATTACCCCAGGGGGCACACAGACCATAAACCCTACAACCGAGGACAGCCAAAGACCCCACATACCACCCAAGTAAAGCCACAGATACCCTACCCTTCAACCTCACCAGTCTCCAGTAACTCACCTCGGCCCAGTGACCCATCAGATGGAAGATGCTTTAAGTGTAATGAACTGGGACATATCAAGGCCAAGTGTCCCAAGAACACCATGCGAGTGCAATTCATTACACCACCATCACACCAAAGATCCCCAGGCCCGGATGCCTCTCAAATACCCTTGGAGCGAAGGGAAAATTTGAGAGTGGGCGGAAAGAAGGTTACTGCGTGGAGAGACACGGGGGCACAAGTGTCAGCTATCCACCAATCCTTCGTTGACCCCAAATTCATCAACCCAAAGGCCAAAGTTACAATTTACCCCTTCATGTCACAAGCTGTAGACTTGCCTACAGCTCAACTGCCTGTCCAGTACAAAGGCTGGTCAGGAATGTGGACTTTTGCAGTCTATGACAATTATCCTATCCCCATGCTACTGGGGGAAGACTTGGCCAACCAGGTGAGGCGGGCCAAGAGAGTGGGAATGGTTACACGTAGCCAAACCAGGCAAGCTTCCAGACCAATTCCTGTTCCTGAACCGTCCACAGAGGCCCAGTCTGTGTTACCAGAGACCCAGACAGAGGTAGTGGACCCGGATTCCATGCCTACCACTGAAACAGCCACAGCATCTCCAGTCCCAGGCCCGGAACTGGAACAGCAACCAGCACCAGCAAGTGCAACTACATGTTCAAACTCAACGCCAGAGGGCGCCAGCGAGCCAAAACTGGCAGAAGCAACAGACAGCCATACCCAAAAGGCTCAGCCAGAGCCTGAAATACCCTCAGGTGCACCAGCGGAGAGCGGTTCACCAGCAACGGAAACAACCCCATCACCTACATCGCTTCCAGAGGGACCAAGCCCAAGTCCACAGTCTGAGGAAGAACTGGTGACCCCAGCCTCAAGGGAACAGTTCCAGGCTGAGCAGGAAGCGGATGACAGCCTTCAGAAAGCTTGGGCGGCGGCACGGAGCACCCCACCGCCTCTCAGCTCTTCTAATCGATCCCGGTTTGTTATAGACCAAGGACTTTTGTACAAGGAAATTCTTTCTGGTGGACACCGGGAAGAATGGCAGCCGCAAAAACAGTTGGTGGTTCCAACTAAGTACCGGGGGAAGCTCTTAAGCTTAGCCCATGATCATCCCAGTGGCCATGCTGGGGTGAACAGAACCAAGGACCGGTTGGGGAAGTCCTTCCACTGGGAGGGGATGGGCAAGGACGTTGCCAAGTATGTCCGGTCTTGTGAGGTATGCCAAAGAGTGGGTAAGCCTCAAGACCAGGTCAAGGCCCCTCTCCAGCCACTCCCCATAATTGAGGTCCCATTTCAGCGAGTAGCTGTGGATATTCTGGGCCCTTTCCCAAAAAAGACGCCCAGAGGAAAGCAGTACATACTGACTTTAGTGGACTTTGCTACCCGATGGCCAGAAGCAGTCGCTCTAGGCAACACCAGGGCTAACACTGTGTGCCTGGCCCTAACAGACATCTTTGCCAGGGTAGGTTGGCCCTCTGACATCCTTACAGATTCAGGGTCTAATTTCCTGGCAGGGACCATGGAAAAACTGTGGGAAACTCATGGGGTGAATCACTTGGTTGCCACCCCGTACCACCATCAAACCAATGGCCTGGTGGAAAGGTTCAATGGAACTTTGGGGGCCATGATACGAAAATTCATCAACGAATTCTCCAATAATTGGGACCTAGTGTTGCAGCAGTTGCTGTTTGCCTACAGGGCTGTACCACATCCCAGTTTAGGGTTTTCACCATTTGAACTTGTGTATGGTCACGAGGTTAAGGGGCCATTACAGTTGGTGAAGCAGCAATGGGAGGGGTTTACGCCTTCTCCAGGAACTAACATTCTGGACTTTGTAAGCAACCTACAAAGCACCCTCCGACACTCTTTAGCCCTTGCTAGAGAGAACCTAAAGGATGCTCAAGAAGAGCAAAAGGCCTGGTATGACAGACATGCCAGAGATCGGTCCTTCAAGGTAGGAGACCAGGTTATGGTCTTGAAGGCGCAACAGGCCCATAAGATGGAAGCATCATGGGAAGGGCCATTCACGGTCCAAGAGCGCCTGGGAGCTGTAAACTACCTCATAGCATTTCCCAATTCCTCACTAAAGCCTAAAGTGTACCATGTTAATTCTCTCAAGCCTTTCTATTCCAGAGACTTACAGGTTTGTCAGTTTACAGTCCAGGGAGAGGATGCTGAGTGGCCTGACGGTGTCTACTACGACGGGAAAAAAGACGGTGGCGTGGAAGAGGTGAACCTCTTAACCACCCTGGAACGTCTGCAGCGGCAACAAATCAAGGAGCTGTGCACTAGCTTCGCCCCATTGTTCTCAGCCACCCCAGGACGGACTGAACGGGCATACCACTCCATTGATACAGGTAATGCTCACCCAATCAGAACCCCACCTTACCGAGTGTCTCCTCATGCCCAAGCTGCTATAGAACGAGAGATCCAGAACATGCTACAGATGGGTATAATCCGCCCATCTACCAGTGCATGGGCATCTCCAGTGGTTCTGGTACCCAAACCAGATGGGGAAATACGCTTTTGCGTGGACTACCGTAAGCTAAATGCTGTAACTCGTCCGGACAACTATCCAATGCCACGTACCGATGAGCTATTGGAAAAGTTGGGACGTGCCCAGTTCATCTCTACAATAGACTTAACCAAGGGGTACTGGCAAGTACCGCTAGATGAACCTGCCAAGGAGAGGTCAGCATTCGTCACCCATGCGGGGGTGTATGAATTCAATGTCCTTCCTTTCGGCCTTCGTAATGCACCCGCCACCTTCCAAAGGCTGGTAGATGGTCTACTAGCTGGACTGGGAGAATTTGCAGTTGCCTACCTCGATGATGTGGCCATTTTTTCTGACTCCTGGCCCGAACACCTACTACACCTGGAAAAGGTCTTTGAGCGCATCAGGCAGGCAGGACTAACTGTTAAGGCCAAAAAGTGTCAAATAGGCCAAAACAGAGTGACTTACCTGGGGCACCAGGTGGGTCGAGGAACCATAAACCCCCTACAGGCCAAGGTGGATGCTATCCAAAAGTGGCCTGTCCCAAGGTCAAAGAAACAGGTCCAATCCTTCTTAGGCTTGGCCGGATACTACAGGCGATTTGTACCACACTACAGCCAAATCGCTGCCCCACTGACCGACCTGACCAAAAAGACCCAGCCAAATGCAGTTAAGTGGACTGATGAGTGTCAAAAGGCCTTTACCCAACTTAAGGCAACGCTCATGTCTGACCCTGTGCTCAGGGCCCCGGATTTTGACAAGCCATTCCTAGTAACCACAGATGCATCTGAGCGTGGTATAGGAGCAGTGCTCATGCAGGAAGCAACAGATCACAACTTCCATCCTGTCGTGTTTCTCAGCAAGAAACTGTCTGAGAGGGAAAGTCACTGGTCAGTCAGTGAAAAGGAATGCTATGCCATTGTGTACGCCCTGGAAAAGCTACGCCCATATGTTTGGGGACGGCGGTTCCAACTACAAACTGACCATGCTGCACTAAAGTGGCTTCATACTGCCAAGGGGAACAACAAGAAACTTCTTCGTTGGAGTTTAGCTCTCCAAGATTTTGATTTTGAAATTCAACACATCACAGGAGCTTCTAATAAAGTTGCTGATGCACTCTCCCGTGAAAGTTTCCCAGAATTCAGTAGTTAAAAAGTGTTCTTAAAATGTAGAAGTCTGTTAGTTATATACTTAGGAGTATATGTAAAGGTGTATGTGTTGTATTAATCTGTTTATTTTCAAGTTCTAGAAGGAAATCGCCGCCAGTGAGCTTCCCCACTGTCTGCAATTTGGGGGGCGTGTCATAAACAGATAGCTAAGGGTTAATGTCTCTTTCACCTGAAGCACCTGACCAGAGGACCAATCAGGAAACCGGATTTTTTCAACTTTGGGTGGAGGGATTTGAGTGTCTGAGTCTTTGTTTTCTGGCTGCCTGCTTTCTCTGAGCTTTGGAGAAGTAGTTCTACTTTCTAGTCTTCTGTTTCTAAGTGTAAGGACAAAGAGATCAGATAGTAAGTTATATGGTTTCTTTTCTTTGGTATTTGCATGAATATAAGTGCTGGAGTGCTTTGATTTGTATTCTTTTGGAATAAGGCTGTTTATTCAATATTCTTTTAAGCAATTGACCCTGTGTTGTATCATCTTAATACAGAGAGAACATTTGTACTTATTTTTCTTTCTTTTTATATAAAGCTTTCTTTTAAGACCTGTTGGAGTTTTTCTTTACTTCAGGGAAATTGAGTCTGTACTCACCAGGGAATTGGTGGGAGGAAGAAATCAAGGGGAGATTTGTGTGTTGGATCGCTAGCCTGATTTTGCATTCCCTCTGGGGGAATAGGAAAGTACTTTTTGTTTCCAGGATTGGGAACAGAGAGGGAGATTCACTCTGTTTGGGTTCACAGAGCTTGTGTCTGTGTATCTCTCCAGGAGCACCTGGAGGGGGGAAGGGAAAAAGGATTATTTCCCTTTGTTGTGAGACTCAAGGGATTTGGGTCTTGGGGTCCCCAGGGAAGGTTTTTCAGGGGGACCAGAGTGCCCCAAAACACTCTAATTTTTTGGGTGGTGGCAGCAAGTACCAGGTCCAAGCTGGTGGCTAAGCTTGGAGGTTTTCATGCTAACCCCCATATTTTGGACGCTAAGGTCCAAAACTGGGACTAAGGTTATTACAATGACCCACAAAGATGTCAAGCTCTCCCTGAGAAAAAGCAAAGCTTCTCCACAGTCAGTATTGATATTAACAGCAGTAATTGGCAATGATCTCTATAATTGACAAATGCACCTTGTCACCACTAATAATCATTGCTTGACTGGATTCTTCTTGATTTAAGCTCTTAGCCTGAGATAGGTGCCTAAATCCAGGCTGAAGGGAGAAATCTAGTTCTACTTGAGATCCACAGCTGGGAACCATCTCAGGCACCTTAGCACTTCCTCATGAGCTAGTATTAGGCAAAACAGCCCACAGTGGAGTGGGGGCCCTCTCCTATAGCCTAGTATTATGCTACTCATGTGGGAGGTTCTTAGTTCAAGTCCCTTCTCATCAAGCAGAGAGGGAATTTGAAAAGGGATCTTCTACCTCTCAGGTAAGTGCTATAGATGCTTGGCTATGGGATATTCTGATATGGGTTTCTCACCTATTATTGAATAATTAGTAATTGGAAGAATTATTCTGTAGCCCAGTGGTTAAGGCACTCACCTGACAGGTGGGAGATCCCTGTTCATATCCCTTCTCTTCATCTGGCAGCAGTGGGGTTTCAGCTGGGGATCTCTGACATTCCAGCTGAGTATCCTAACCACTGGGCTAAAAGTGGTGTTCCTCCTTCCTTCCTTCCTCTCCACCTCCCTAGCTGTTTCATGTGGAGTTAAGTGGCTTCTGAGCACACCGACCAGATCAGGTACCTGAGTGAAACAGGCACTCCTCTGCCTATCTTTCCCCACTGGTGGATACAGTGGGGCTTATGTGAGAGAGAAGTGTCTAGAACAGAGGTTCTCAGACTTTTGTACTGGTGACCCCTTTCACACAGCAAGCCTCTGAGTGTGACCCCTCCCTTATACACTAAAAACACTTTTTTATATATTTAACACCATTATAAATTCTGGAGGCAAAGCAGGGTTTGAGGGGAGGCTGACAGCTCATGACCCCCATGTAATAATTTCATGAGCCCCTGATGGCTCCCAACCCCTAGTTTGAGAACCCCTGGTCTAGATGCTAGAGAGAGGCATCAGTGCACATGCTCAGAAACAGAAACATGGACACCTTGGGAACTTTTATAGCAGAAACGTAGGTGCCTAGTGAGTGTATCAGCCTACAGTGTTAGATAGCAGCCAAACCCAAATGGGTATTTTGTGGTACAGTGGCACCTAAAAATGGGACTTAGCTGCCTAAAAACCTTTGTGAACCTGGACCTAAATGACTTGGGGAGCAAATTGTGGTGGATAGCGCATAGAAGTAGGATTCAGGTAGGCATGCCTACATGGTCTTAGCTGGCAGAATTCAGAGCTCTGGCAAATGGTTTACTACAACTCTGAAGCCAAGACCTGTGGCATTATGGAAGGAGGAGCACTCTTAGATTTAAGTAGGATTTTGGAGAACTAAAGTAAAATCAAAGGTGTGTTTGAATAACCCCTTTAAACTCTGTTCACTGAGTCAGAAAGTGTCATTAAGCAAATTGCTGAATGTTAAAGTGTACTTGCATTTATTATGTATTATGTCATCTCATGCATCATTCCCTGTGCTTATGCTTGCAGTGTGGACTGTTATGGTGGGACCTAGAAAGTAGGGAGGGTTGTCTCTGTGACAGAGCCTCTTCTTCACTTATGTGAGACCCCCATTGATACCTGGGTCAGAATGAGGTGGCCCTTAAAGTGGAGTTTATGCCCAAGTGAGAATTGGTCCCCATTTCCTTCAAGGATGATGAGACTGTTCAAAGAACACATGTTTAAAAGTGAGCAAGGCCTACCAGAAGGCAGCATACAAACAGTTTCCTGTTTGCAAAAAGGGAAGGTGGTCTGAGGAGAACAGGATTAGCCAGCTGGGGAAGCTCTCCAAGGGCCAAATTCTGAGCCAGTGTGCTTCTTTGTGGAAAGGGAGCTGAGGATGAACCTGGCAAGGTGTGCTGCTGAAGAGGCACTGGAGGCACCATAGAAAGTAACTCTGGGAAAAAGAGCAGGGCAGTCTCGGGGTTAGGGCAGACAGCTGTTCCCTGGTTTAGGGTGCCAGGGCTGAGGGTTAGACAGAGGCAGATGCTGGAGCTAAGCCACATCCTCCAATAGAAGTTGATGAGAAAGAGTCTCAAGGTCTAGGACAGGACAGAACAGAGGAGTATCCATGGACCAACCCCATTTGAATGAATATAGCACAGATCTGTATTAACTCTTTCTAGGTCCCCTCTGTCAATGCTACTTCATTGACTGTATGTAGCACCTTTCATCCAGTGCTCTGAAAACTCTGCAGTCGCAATTAATTAGACCTCAGAGCTAGAACTGGGCAAATATTTTATGACAAATACATATTCTGACAACTGTGTTCTTGCTTTTGTGAATTGTCTGCAAACAGACTGATATTTTCAAATTGTCATCACCATTCCAAATGATTTGCTGAATGCTTTGCCAAAATAACTCTAGGCTCCCAGCTCATTTCCGAGCAGTTCATTTTGAATATTGTTTCATAAATACTCTGTAATCACAATTTCTGTGAAAATCTCTGCCTAGCCATGTTTGCCAGAATATTCCAGGAACTCAGGCGCACACGCTTAAATACGAGAATTAATAATCCTGGCTATGTATATGAAGCATTCATCCAACTTCACTGACCGCACGCCTTGAAGCAAATAAGTAGTTTTTAACCAGTTTTTCGGGTAAAATGAAGCAGAGTTTAAGGCCATTTTCAAAAGTTACACCTGTTGACTAGCATCCCGTTCCATGGATAACCCCACAGAAATCAGTAGGACTAGTCAAAGTAAGAACTACTCAGTGGGCTAGCTCCTCACCTGGTGTAAATTATAACAGCACCACTGTGGATTTGCAACAGCTAGCGATCTATTCCAATCTGATTAATAGTGGCAGAATCAAACCTGTGCCCAGAGGGAGACTGCAGATCAGTGTGGGGGAAGGCTGAGGTCCAAAAAGGTAAGTTGAACCAAGACTCCCTTTACTGTGAATTAATAGACCAGGGTCTCTTTGAGGCCTGGAGACAAGGCAAAAGAGGATAGAACTAGCTGAGAACATGAATACCCCAAAACCATAGCAATGAATGCCTATTGGAGCACTGGGCAATACCATCTCTGCCTCAGATATAATGCCTCAGGGAACTTCCTTGGGGCAGATTGCTTCCCTACCACCTCCCCAACATGGGGCTATTCATTAAAGGCACAATGCATCCCTTAATGACTTACTGTAAGTTTTCCTCTCTGTGCTTAGGGAGTGTTGTGGGTGGAAAAAATATTTCTTCTCTTGTGTAATTGCATCTGTGCAAATAACCCATAATTACTATGACTTTCAAGAATTTCAAGTTTTATTATTGGCATTAAGAATGATGAGTAGTTTGCCAAAACCCGAGAAATTGCTTTAGACATAGAAAAATCACTTACACTAATTACTGAGCTCCCATGAGTCATACAGCATTTTTTCTCTTTGTAGATTAATTTTCACTCCATAGAGACCTTTTCTATTTCTAAAATATTTGTATTTTCAGTCATTTTAAATTTACAGAAATATATTTGCTGTCAGCCCAGAAGAAAATACTTATTCACTGACTGGCTTCATAGCTCTCACAAGTAGAGAGGACATCTTTGTGGTTTCCTGCTTATATCGTGGATGGTTTCCAAAATTTAGCACCATTTGAAGAACAAATCAAACATCAGACACTAAGGGCTAGATATTCCCAAATGCTCAACTCCCATCAGCTCTTATGGGTCTCTATGGGAGCTCCTAAGGGCTGAGCACTTTGGAACATTTGGCCCTTTTGTTTAAGCTTCTGAACGGGAGCTGCATTCTTTTGGAGAAAAAAAAATCTGTATCTAAATCATCAAGAAAATCAAGCACAGGATTCATTTCACAGGGAGGAATGGCCAGTCATCAGGGAAAAAAGGAACATGAGATCGATAGACTCTTTACATTAAAGAAACACGATAACGTAAGAAGTGTCATCATTCAGGATGAGATTGTTCTGAGCCATGCTGCAGTCACAGAGGAGTAGAATGAAGCAGGATTTTCCTCCCATCATCCTCCCCACCTCCACCCCAAACACATAGGTGCCTTACATTGCCTAATCATTGTTTTAGTGCTCCACCAAGAACAGGGCTGCACGCCAGATGTACCCAGGACAACTGCATTGGGAGAGGCAGGGAGCAGGCTGGCTGCACAGTGTGTGCTGCACTCAATACAGGGTTTGTACAAATTCCATCTCTCCTCTTCTGTTCAGTACAACCTGTGAGTTATTCGTGTTCCTGAGGCACAGTGTCTCCCCTGGTTTCTCTGGAGTTGGTGCATCTCCATACAGCCCATCTGCCAGTGACCAGGGTGTGAGCAGTTGTACCTTATGGTTACAGGCAGAAATCAGAGCCAACAGTCAGGACTCAGTTACCTGGAGCAGGGAAAGGCAGGGGCTATCTCAGTCATGAAAAAGCCTTTGAGCTGCCACCATGCTACTGCTGCTGGGCTTAAGAGCTGCTCTGTTGACTCTTCCAACCAACCATACCATGTAACCAATCAGGCAGCCTACTATAAGGCAGCTATGTTTGTTTGGTTGCCCAAAGACTGGCTCCAGACTGGATTTGCTGCAGGCCCCACTTCCTGACACTATTGCCTGCATACAAATTAGAAGATCTAGTCCTTGGTATTGACACATGTTATTAAACAGAAAAACTGAAATAAAATCACAGTGAGAGAAAACCATTATTATCCAATGTAAACACAAATGTGCCTCTCCCTGCCGTTACTTGCTTCAGGTTTATCAGCAATACCCAGAGGCACTGAGTGCTGGAAGAACAAGCAGAGTAGCAGTTATGACAGGAATGATAAGGCAGGAGGAATTGTGAGAGACATGAATTCCACTTCTAGCTTTACCAAGCAGCATCTTTATTGCAGGGAATGGTTAAAAGACTGCCTAGAGGATTGTATGAAGCACATCTGGGGAAGTGAGGGACTGATGAAATGACAGGGAAGCATAAGCCCTGATTCTGCAAGGACCATGCAATTAGACCCTTTATGTTTCACTTCAGTAGGGTTCTGCACAACTGCAGGGACCCACAAGCGAATATCTGGTGGAATCAGACCCGCAGAGAACTCATATTAGAAATAGAAGAGCTGTTTATGAGAAAATGGTATTAAACACTGATGCAATATTTCGGATGACTGGTTAGATACTAGCAAGGGACAAACTTGGGAGCTTGATCATGTTCCACTGAAATTATTAGCAGAAGTGCCATTTACTTAAATAGGAAGAGAATTTAGCTCCTGGACAGATATCGGGGAAACTGATGGGAATTAGAGTAAGAATGAATTATATGGAAATGTTATGGTCAGTATAATGAAAAACAGAATACTGTATAATGACAAAAATATTTACAAGGCACCCTTCAGCAAGAAAATATATCTTGTGTTACATTAATGCATCTCTCTGATATATACTTTCTAAAAGTTGTGTGGGAGCTTTGCTCTATGACTGTCAGGCTTGAGAGTCATACATCTAAAATTCCATGCCACATTTTGATAAATAGGGGTTAATGGTGTGTGTGTGTATGAGAGTAGAAACAGGGAATTGTTCACAAGTCTCTTTCCTTCATCATTCAGATGTGTAGTAATAGAACGATGTGGCTTGTTACACATATGTACAATGATTGCAAATTGTCTCCACAGCACCATCTATCGGTCTTTTATTGAGAATAATACCATGTATCTGACAATTGATAGAATATAACCATCATCTCTGCTGGCTTTCTCCCCCTCTTCTCCCTCTCCTCTCTATGCAATATACACTAATATTACATAGAATACTAATATGTCTCCTATATTCAGATAAGTGGAAATAACCTCTTTAAGATTACTCACTGTGCATTGGCCTGAAAATTTGAGGAATATGTTATTTTATTTTCCTGGTGCATAAAATCCAACATGGTGTAGTAGAGATCAGTATCTCTTGAACATAAAATACAAAGCTATGGTTAAATAATGTATTAAACAGATTAAAATCAAGGAGATTATTTGCTATTATACTGTGAAAATTTCACAAAGCTACCTGCGGTATTCTGAAGTAATAACTATTATTAATAAAATGAGTTCTGTTTGGTTCATTTCTATCCAACTACAAACAAATAAAAAAGAACAAGCAAAGGATATTACTTCATAATTGCTAATTGGAAGCAATTTGGGTCTTTTAAATTTCCATGAATATCTTCCTCACAGAATCCTCATTTCCTACTGCTGTCAAAAGACTTGCTTTTAAAAAAGCTACCTATTAAACATGCCTCTTGGGGTATAACCGTGTGCACCTCTGCATGAATACCAGGATTGACTATCAGGGATCCCTTATAGCAATGTACAACTATTAACTCTTTATGTGCATGAAGAAATATATATATATATTGAGAGAGAGAGAGAGAGAGAGATTAACTACTGCCCTCTGAAATGCAGTCCATTACTGTGGTAACTGTCCATATTTACAGGCAAATCACACCAAATCTCAGTGAGAAAATGCCCTTTATGTAAATATTTTATTATGGTATTTACCACCATAGTATCTGAGGGCCTCATAAATAGAGTGAATGTAGCCTCTCTCAGCAACCCTATGAGGCAGAGAAGTATTATATCCATTTTCCTGATAAGGTACAAAGAAGTTGAGTGACTTGTCTGTGATCACACAGGAAGTACATAGCAAGCTGGGAATAGAACCAGATCTCAGGCCCTATTTTTTCATAGTCTAGTATCCTATCCACATGGTCATCCTTCTTCTGCAAAGGCAGAATGTTTTACAAATTGTCTCAAAGTTAGTCAAGAGTGAAATATTATTTTTCCAGCTGCAGAAAATAGTCTATTATCATAGAATCATAGAATATCAGGGTTGGAAGGGACCTCAGGAGGTTATCTAATCCAACCCCCTGCTCAAAGCAGGACCAATCCCCAACTAAATCATCCGAGCCAGGGCTTTGTCAAGCCTGACCTTAAGAACCTCTAAGGAAGGAGATTCCAACACCTCCCTAGGTAACCCATTCCAGTGCTTCACCACCCTCCTAGTGAAAACGTTTTTCCTGATAGCCAACCTAAACCTCCCCCACTGCAACTTGAAACCATTACTCCTTGTTCTATCATCTGCTACCACTGAAAACAGTCTAGACCCATCCTCTTTGGAACCCCCTTTCAGCTATCAAATCCCCCCTCATTCTTCTCTTCTGCAGACTAAACAAGCCCAGTTCCCTCAGCTTCTCCTCATAAGTCATGTGCTCCAACCCCCTAATCATTTTTGTTGCCCTCTGCTGGACTCTTTCCATTTTTTCCACATCGTTCTTGTAGTGTGGGGCCCAAAACTGAACACAGTACTCCAGATGAGGCCTCACCAATGTTGAATAGAGCGGAATGATCACATCCCTCGATCTGCTGGTAATGCCCCTACTTATACAGCCCAAAATGCCATTAGCCTTCTTGGCAACAAGGGCACACTGTCGACTTATATCCAGCTTCTCATCCACTGTAACCCTTAGGTCCTTTTCTGCAGAACTGCTGCCTAGCCATTTGGTCCCTAGTCTGTAGCAGTGCATGGAATTCTTCCGTCTTAAGTGCAGGACTCTGCACTTGTCCTTGTTGAACCTCATCAGATTTCTTTTGGCCCAATGCTCTAAATTGTCTATGTCCCTCTGTGTCCTATCCTTACCCTCTAGCCTATCTACCACTCCTCCCAGTTTAGTGTCATCTGTGAAATTGCTGAGAGTGCAGTCCACACCATCCTCCAGATCATTAATGAAGATACTGAACAAAACCGGCCCCAGGACCGATTCTTGGGGCACTCCGCTTGATACTGGTTGCCAACTAGACATGGAGCCATTGATCACTACCTGTTGAGCCCAACAATCTAGTCAGCTTTCTATCCACCTTATAGTCCATTCATCCAGCCCATACTTCTTTAACTTGCTGGCAAGAATACTGTGGGAGACCGTATCAAAAGCTTTGCTAAAGTCAAGGAATAACATATCCACTGTTTGCCCTCATCCACAAACCCACTTATCTCATCATAGAAGGTAATTAGGTTAGTCAGGAATGACTTGACCTTGGTGAATCCATGCTGACTGTTCCTGATCACTTTTCTCTCCTCTAAGTGCTTCAGAATTGATTCCTCGAGGACCTGCTCCACGATTTTTCACTCCTGAATGCCTGAGCAATATTTTTACACTCCTCCCTGGTCATTTGTCCAAGATCACAAGGGTTTCACTGTTAAGCCAAGCTGGTTGCCTGCCATGTTTGCTATTCTATCTATACATCAGGAACGTTTGTACCTGCAAGCCCAGTAAGGATTCTTTAAAATACAGCCAGCTCTCCTGGACTCCTTTATTCTCCCAGGGGATCTTGCGCATCAGTTCCCTGATGGAGTCAAAGTCTGCTTTTCTGAAGTCCAGGGTCGTTATTCTGCTGCTCTCCTTTCTTCCTTATGCCTGGATCCTGAATTCGACCATCTCATGGTCACTGCCTCCCAGGTTCCCATCCGCTTTTGATTCGGCTACTAATTCTCCCTGGTTTGTAAGCAGCAGGTCAAAAAGAGCTCTGCCCTAATTGGTTCCTCCAGCACTTTCACTTCCATACTGGAATACATCACACATTTTCAAATGTATTAGCCCCAATCAAAAAACAAATCCCTATGTCAATTTTTCCCTTCTGTGAAAATTGCCTTTCACTTTCATTACAAATAGTATAAGATTTAAAGCCAAAACAGTTTTTAGCATTGTTTCAGATATAGATGTGGAAAAATGTGCATGTTGTGTCAACAAATTAGCTGCCAATTAAATATTAAGAATCAAATTGTCAAAAGGAACATTTAATGTCCTGATATTTCAAGCTGATCCATGTGAGTAGAATTCTGTGCCCATGTCTTCACTGCAATAAAAAACCCACAGCACAGAACCTCACAGCTTGGGACAGCTGATTCTAGCTTGCAAGTCTAAAAATAGCTATTGTTGTCAGACGCTACTGTTGTGGTTCACTGCTCTGTTCAACGTTGATATCAGTCGGCTGCATGCGTGTATTCCCTCTGTGTGCTGCCCCAGCTCTGCAGATCGCTGGCACAGCAGACCCCCAAGAGAACCCCCAATGACCACAAACTCCAGTAAAGTACAAAGGCACCTGGCCTGGTTTATTGTCGAAGAGAAACACAGTCTCTAGCTTTCCAGATTAGATAGCTACAGTTCTGCTAGTACATATGTGCTCTCTGGCAATAGAGCGGCTCAGTCAGTGGTGAGACTTTCCACTGCCCCGTAGGCCAGACAAAGACACCACCCCAAGGATGCGTTCTTATACATAGGTACATGTTACACATCACTCCTGACGTATTGAGATGCAACCCCTCTACGTAACAAGGTACAATCCCTCTACTCAGTAAGGTGCAGCCTCACCTTGTACATGTTGGTTCGAACAAAACAACTCTATCCATCATATTACCCTTTTGCCCCTGTCATTGGGATGGGTCAATCTGTTCCTTGTTATCTGTGTGGAATGTGCAAGTATGTGAATGTTCTGATATCTGGTGTCCAGTACCTTTTAGATATGTCTCTTTTTGCAGCATCAGCCCTTTCCTTGCCAGCTTCTGTGAGCATGACCTGTTTCTGGCTCACAGCTTAACTTTGCTTTATGTTAGCAAAGTCTTGACCATTTTTTTAGTTCAGGCCTCAGACCTCATACTGGGCCTCTGATATAAAGGTTTATGTTTCAGGGCCTCCTCTTACTACATTCCCCCACTTTTTGTCTTTTTATGGGTAGGATGTTTACCCATCATCCCAGAAAAGCATAATGCATGGACAAAAGATAAGCCAGTGGGCTAAATACTGTTATGTGGTACCTTATTTTACCATCCATACATTCATGCCCCATCTGTCTTTTTAGTCTGCACATTCCCTCATACAACGGATAGACAGATTTAATTATCCAATTATTTTTTAGTCCCTTATGGTGGGCCTGAGAATGTTAGGCCCTGGACGTGACTGAGTAATGTAATATTATGATTGAGCCTTAGAGGCGTTCCCAAATAATTAATATATATGAATAATATGGATATGGGGCACCTGGCATTAGCCACTGTCAGTAGACAGGATACTGGGCTAGATAGACCTTTGGTCTGACGCAGTATGGCCGTTCTTATGTTTGTTGTGTATATGGGTGTATATGTATAGTATGTATGTATACATATAACAGCACTTTATATCCAAGCATAACAATTCTTTTCCAATCTGTTGATGTAGTTTGGCCCGTGTGATACTGCAGATAGCAAATCCACTTTTATTAGGGCAATTACAGTTACCATCTGTATCGTTATTAGTAGTAGGCTGAGTGTTTTGAAATATTGAGATAGGGATTGTGATAATGTGTCTCACAGTGCTATGGATATGAGAAGTAAAATGGAAATTTGAAGTAGTGACACTGCCGCTGAAGCCTTAATATGTAAATATATTGTAATTAGTTACTACATAGTACTATCCATTAATGTTATAGGTTACCCTTACTGCTGGTTGTCACTCTCTGGTAAGCTTCACTTGGCAGGAAACAGAAGTGGCTAGCTTCTCTGTTCCATGCATTGAACTGCTCTGTGATACACCAGTATTTGATGGAGATCCATCTGCTTTTATAGATCCTGTCTTTCAGATAACCTACTGAATGGACAGTAACCAATTTATCAAATATTGCTGTGTCAGGATTAGTATTGGTACCCAGACACTGAACAAAATTGTTTTGAATAACGTGTGCCTTAGTTAGGATGCAGTGTCAGTAACCCAAATTATGACAAGTACTAACAGGGAATTTGTTTATCCAATTTGTAGTTACTGTGTAACTTAATTTCTTTGCCAATATGTTTTTTCCTTGTCTTCTTGTTCTTTGCTGCCATTCATTTGTTGATTTTTACCTGAGTGTTGGTTAAACAGTTTAGCAAGGTTATGCACATTGTAACAGCAACAATACAATGCAGCAATAATACAACAGTACAACAATAATACACCAGTACAGCAATAATACAGTTGTTTTTACACAGTAACCAAGTTAAAATTAAATCACGATTTATACATGAACAATTCCTGGACAGTATCCAAGTGGAGACAGCTGATGGTGCTGTCCCAGTTGACAGGACTACCGACACTCCAGTGGAGGAGGAGATGCCTCAGGGTGTATCTGACACACCAGTGGAGGAGGAGGCTCAGGGTGGACACAGCCAGCTGGTTACTTCTAGCAGCAGGCAGTGCTCCACCACTGCTGCGAACCCTCCTGCTATGGTAAAAGATAACCATTATGCTCTTCTTGATACAGGAGAGAAGAAATCACCCCCAACAGTTAAGGGGGTGAAGCCTCGTACCCCTAAGGCTGGGAGGTCTGCTGCCACCACTGATAAGAGACGTAGGGTAGTGGTGGTTGGAGACTCTCTGCTGAGGGGGACGGAGACACCCATCTGTCGCCCTGACCGTTCATCCCGGGAGGTATGCTGCCTGCCAGGGGCCCGTATCCGAGATGTTACAGAGGCATTGTCGAGGATTATCCAGCCTTCTGACTACTACCCTATGCTACTCATCCATGTGGGCACAAATGATACTGCGAGATGTGACACTGAGCAGATCAAGAGTGACTACAGGGCTCTGGGAGTACGGGTTAAGGAGTTTGGAGCGCAGGTGGTATTCTCTTCGATTCTTCCTGTTGAAGGTAGGGGTCCGGGCAGAGACAGATGCATCGTGGAGGTGAATGCCTGGCTGCGAAGATGGTGTCGCCAGGAAGGCTTTGGCTTCCTCGACCATGGGATGCTATTTGAGGAAGGACTGCTAAGAACAGATGGCGTTCACCTTTCGAAGAGGGGAAAGGCCTTGTTTGCGCACAGACTGGCTAACCTAGTAAGGAGGGCTTTAAACTAGGTTTGACGGGGACAGGTGAGCAAAGCCCACAGGTAAGTGGGGAACAAGACCTGGGAGATGGGTTGGAAACAGGAGGGAGCATGGGCTATAATGGCAGAGAGGAAGGAGGGTCAGGGCAAAGCTGGGAGGCAAGATCAAACCAGTATCTTAGATGCCTTTATACAAATGCAAGAAGTATGGGTAATAAGCAGGAAGAACTGGAAGTGCTAATAAATAAATACAACTATGACATTATTGGCATTACTGAAACTTGGTGGGATAATACACATGACTGGAATGTTGGTGTGGATGGGTATAGTTTGCTCAGGAAGGATAGACAGGGGAAAAAGGGAGGAGGTGTTGCCTTATATATTAAAAATGTACACACTTGGACTGAGGTGGAGATGGACATAGGAGACAGAAGTGTTGAGAGTCTCTGGGTTAGTCTAAAAGGGGTAAAAAACACAGGTGATGTCGTGCTGGGAGTCTACTACAGGCCACCTAATCAGGTGGAAGAGGTGGATGAGGCTTTTTTCAAACAACTAACAAAATCATCCAAAGCCCAAGATTTGGTGGTGATGGGGGACTTCAACTATCCAGATATATGTTGGGAAAATAACACTGCGGGGCACAGACTATCCAATAAGTTCCTGGACTGCATTGCAGACAACTTTTTATTTCAGAAAGTTGAAAAAGCTACTAGGGGGGAAGCTGTTCTAGACTTGATTTTAACAAATAGGGAGGAACTTGTTGAGAATTTGAAAGTAGAAGGAACTTGAGTGAAAGTGATCATGAAATCATAGAATTTGCAATTCTAAGGAAGGGTAGAAGGGAGTACAGCAGAATAGAGAAAATGGATTTCAGGAAGGCGGATTTTGGTAAGCTCAGAGAGCTGATAGGCAAGGTCCCATGGGAATTAAGACTGAGGGGAAAAACAACTGAGGAAAGTTGGCAGTTTTTCAAAGGGACGCTATTTAGGGCCCAAAAGCAAGTTATTCCGATGGTTAGGAAAGATAGAAAATGTGGCAAAAGACCACCTTGGCTTACCCTTGAGATCTTGCGTGACCTACAAAATAAAAAGGCGTCATATAAAAAATGGAAACTAGGTCAGATCACGAAGGATGAATATAGGCAAATAACACAGGAATGCAGAGGCAAGATTGGAAAAGCAAAGGCACAAAATGAACTCAAACTAGCTATGGGAATAAAGGGAAACAAGAAGACTTTTTATCAATACATTAGAAGCAAGAGGAAGACTAAGGACAGGGTAGGCCCACTGCTCAATGAGGAGAGGGAAACAGTAACGGGAGACTTGGAAATGGCAGAGATGCTTAATGACTTCTTTGTTTCGGTCTTCACTGAGAAGTCTGAAGGAATGTCTAGTATAGTGAATGCTTACGGGAAGAGGGCAGGTTTAGAAGAGAAAATAAGGAAAGAGCAAGTAAAAAATCACTTAGAAAAGTTAGACGCCTGCAAGTCACCAGGGCCTGATGAAATGCATCCTCGAATACTCAAGGAGTTAATAGAAGAGGTATCTGAGCCTCTATCTATTATCTTTGGGAAATCATGGGAGACGGGGGAGACTCCAGAAGACTGGAAGGTGGCAAATATAGTGCCCATCTATAAAAAGGGAAATAAAAACAACCCAGGAAACTACAGACCAGTTAGTTTAACTTCTGTGCCAGGGAAGATAATGGAGCAGGTAATCAAAGAAATCATCTGCAAACACTTGGAAGGTGGTAAGGTGATAGGGAATAGCCAGCATGGATTTTTAAAGAACAGATCATGTCAAACTAATCTGATAGCGTTCTTTGATAGGATAACGAGCCTTGTGGATAAGGGAGAAGCGGTGGATGTGATATAACTAGACTTTAGTAAGGCATTTGATACGGTCTCTCATGATATTCTTATAGATAAACTAGGAAAGTACAATTTAGATGGGGCTACTATAAGGTGGGTGCGTAACTGGCTGGATAACCGTACTCAGAGAGTAGTTGTTAATGGCTCCCAATCCTGCTGGAAAGGTATAACAAGTGGGGTTCCGCAGGGGTCTGTTTTGGGACTGGTTCTGTTCAATATCTTCATCAACGATTTAGATGTTTGCATAGAAAGTACGCTTATTAAGTTTGCGGACGATACCAAACTGGGAGGGATTGCAACTGCTTTGGAGGACAGGGTCAAAATTCAAAATGATTTGGATAAATTGGAGAAATGGTCTGACGTAAACCGGATGAAGTTCAATAAAGGTAAATGCAAAGTGCTCCACTTAGGAAGGAACAATCAGTTTCACACATACAGAATGGGAAGAGACTGTCTAGGAAGGAGTATGGCAGAAAGAGATCTAGGGGTCATAGTGGACCACAAGCTTAATATGAGTCAACAGTGTGATACTGTTGCAAAAAAAGCAAACATGATTCTGGGATGCATTAACAGGTGTGTTGTAAACAAGACCCGAGAAGTCATTCTTCCGCTTTACTCTGCGCTGGTTAGGCCTCAACTGGAGTATTGTGTCCAGTTCTGGGCACCGCATTTCAAGAAAGATGTGGAGAAATTGGAGAGGGTCCAGAGAAGAGCAACAAGAATGATTAAAGGTCTTGAGAACATGACCTATGAAGAAAGGCTGAAGGAACTGGGTTTGTTTAGTTTGGAAAAGAGAAGACTGAGAGGGGACATGATAGCAGTTTTCAGGTATCTAAAAGGGTGTCATCAGGAGGAGGGAGAAAACTTGTTCACCTTAGCCTCCAACGATAGAACAAGAAGCAATGGGCTTAAACTGCAGCAAGGGAGATTTAGATTGGACATTAGGAAAAAGTTCCTAACTGTCAGGGTAGTTAAACACTGGAATAGATTGTCTAGGGAAGTTGTGGAATCTCCATCTCTGGAGATATTTAAGAGTAGGTTAGATAAATGTCTATTAGGGATGGTCTAGACAGTGTTTGGTCCTGCCGTGAGGGCAGGGGACTGGACTCGATGACCTCTTGAGGTCCCTTCCAGTCCTAGAGTCTATGAGTCTATGGTCCAGTTAGTGGTTTTTAGCTGATTGTTAACTTAATTGTCCATAAATGGTAGGTAGGGGTGTATTTGACCAGTCTCTTATTTCTAAAGCACTTCATTTTTCTTTTCTTGATGCTTCGGGGTTTCTTCACTGTATACTGATATTTTCTGGTGTCTTCAGGGTGTGATATTTTCTGGTGTTTTTGGTCTGCAGGATGCAACTTAAACAATTTTTGTTTGTTAACATAGTTAAGTTTTTTGTTTGCTTTCCTTGTTTGTTTTCAGGAACCCAAACTTAATACAAAGTTTAACTTAGTATGTTTATAATGTAATAGGGACAATATAATAGGGACCGAGCCTTTTAGAACACAAGCTATACTTTTGCAGTTGCTGCATAGACTTCATTTTCACTTGAGGTGCATTACTAATATTTTATACTAAATAAAATGCTTAACTGCTAAAATAGATGCTCACAATTTTCTATGAGAAGGTGTATTGCTTTCCCTCACTGAGTACTCTGTTTTAGCAAAAGAGTTAAAGAGTTTTTACCAAGCTATTTAGGTTAATTTGCTTGTGATACCAATTTCACTCTTGTTAACTGTTTAGAAGCACAAAGTTTAACAATGACTGCTTCCCATTAGCATAACATAACAAACGAAACGCATATAAAATTGAACCAACTATAAAATTAAATCAAAATAAATTTTAAATACAGGTCCATACAAATACTTTAAGGGTATTAAACTTTCATGATGCTTTGTTGTGTTTGGGAGCCAAAGGTGGAAACCTGTTGAAAACTTGGAAACCTGTTGAAATTATTTGGTTAGCTATATGCATAAATTGTTATTTTAAAACATTTTTGCTATCACGTTCTTATAACTATATTTAAAAGTGAAAATAAGTTTATAAAAAGCCCAGACAAGAAATTGACATTTTATTAATATTATCTTTACCTTAATGTTGAGGTTTCCCCTTACATTTTTTCTTGACTAACAAAAAAAATTAAAAAAACAAAACAAAACTGTGATTGATAAAAGAGTATTCTTTTTGTTTTGCAATTGCATTATTTGTTGAGGCAGAAATGTGTGGACATACACCTCTACCTCGATATAAGGCTGTCCTTAGGAGCCAAAAAATCTTACCGGGTTACAGGTGAAGCTGTGTTATATCGAACTTGCTTTGATCCACTGGAGTGTGACGTTTCCCCACACACATACCCCCGGAGCAGTGCTTTACCGCATTATATCCGAATTCGTGTTATATTGGGTCGCATTATATCGAGGTAGAGGTTTATATTTGTAACTGAAACCTTTTTGAGCTTTGCACAAAAAATTGGTGCTAAAAATACTATGATTATACCCTAACAATGATCTTAAAATAGTGTGGTACCACATATACATATATTTTACAAAAGGTATAAAATCGACTTTTGTTGCAACAAAATAATAAAAAATAGTCACGTGAAAGACACAACATATAACACAGGACAACACACATGACATACAGGACAAACTTACAATTAAAAACAAATGGCGCCAGAATTCTATTTATAACTATCCAAAATAAGGCAAAGAAAAATAAAAAGGGTTAAATATTTGAATAAACAAGTTATTACCTTATTTAAAACTTTTAATATAAATTGATAAAAATATGTTAATATTTTCCAAATTTTTGCATTAATTTAGTAACAAGGAATTTTGCATTACTTTATATTTAACATTATTTTAAAACTCTGTTGTATGGAAATAAGAAAAGCCCGTGTTTCAAATATTAGTTAGTGGTTAGGATTAGAAGCAGAACATGCATTTCTGTTGCTTGGCACCCATATCTTCAAGAAAATTAGGAATAATTCCAGCTGTTGAGTTCCTGAAGGGTTAAAATAATTAATTTACTGGATTTATTTAAAGTTTTTAACCTTGTTTTCATTTTGTTCTGTTTTCATTTGCTTTATCTTTTGGAGGTTTCTGTAAAAACTATAACTTTTAAAAGAAAGAGAAAGAGCCAAAGTGAGGAGAGGTGGGGGAAAGGGAGGATGAAGAGCAACCTAGGAAGGTAGGGAGACCTGAGCCCAGAGAGAATAACTCTATCAAGGTATTTGAAAATACAGGCTGCAGCAGCAAGTTTTGCAAACTGAGAAAGCATATAAAGGACAAAACTTAACCGGTATATAAAAATATTTGAAAAAGGTTATATTTTTAGATATGAGCACAGAGTGTGGTTCCGTGGGTCAAAGCAGTTGGGAACCTGCACAGTTGGGAACCGTGCCCCTGGTTTTTATCCTGGCTCTGAGAGGAAAGTGGGGTAGTTACATGCTCTTATAAAACCTGAATTTGTTCCCCCAGTGTTTGTTGCTTTTGCGTGCATGCCAAATGGATTGCAGGAGTGCCCTTTTTTTGATGTAGTGAACTGTTTTGGGACAGCTCCATGTGTTAATGTATTAATTCTAGGTGTTAACTCGCTTTATTTCAGCTGTGTGCGTGTGTTCCCTCTGTGTGTTGCCCCAGCTCTGCAGATCACTGGCACAGCAAACCCTGAGAGACCCTCTAATGACCACAGGCTCCAGTAAGGTACGAAGGCACCTGGCCAGGTTTATTGTCGAAGAGAAACACATTCTCTAGCTCCCCGGATTAGATATCTACGGTTCTGCTAATACATATGTGCTCCCTGGCAATGGAGCGGCTCAGTCAGGGGTGGGACTTTCCACTGCCCCCTAGGCCAGACAAAGACACCACCCCAGGGAGTTCTTATACACAGGTACATGTTACCCATCACTCCTGACGTATTGAGGTGCAACCCCTCTACGTAACAAGGTACAATCCCTCTATGCAGTAAGGTGCCGCCTCTCACCTTGTACATGTTGGTTTGAACACAATAACTCTATCCATGATATTACCCTTTTGCCCCTGTCCTTGTTATCTGTGTGGAATGTGCAAGTATGCAAATATTCTGATATCTGGTGTCCAGTATCTTTTAGGTATGCCTCTTCCTGCAGCATCAGCCCTTTCCTTGCCAGCTTCTGTGAGCAGGGCCTGCCTCTGGCTCACAGCTTAACTTAGCTTTATGTTAGCAAAGTCTTGACCATTGTTTTAGTTCAGGCCTCAGGCCTCATACTGGGCCTCTGATATAAAGGTTTATATCCTCATCTTACTACAGCTGTGTATGGACATTCCGGCTTGGACTCCCAGGCTTTGATACCACCCCCATCCCCTCGTGGGGTCTCAGAGCCTGAGCTCCAGTCTAAGCCCAAACATCTACACTGCAACTATATAGCCCTGCAGCCCAAGACCTGCGTACTTGTGTCCGATGACCTGGGTCCGCTGTGGGTCTTTTATTGCAGTGTAGACATGCCTGAATCCCAGTGACATTGATGCTACCTGGCACTGATGTAAAGATCCGCCCTGGTGGACCACAGTTTGTGGGATCAGAGTCTATATTTACATTCTCGAGTTGTTTATACAGAAAATCCTCAAATCTCTTCATGCAAGCAATATTTGAGAGTGCAAGTCGGTTAATTCATTAAGCATTCATAAATCTTGGTTGCATATATGAACCCTAGCTTTTAGAAACACAAAAAATTGATTATTCAAAACTGCGCATATATAAAGACATGAAAAGTCAGGCATTCAATTCTGAGAACAAATTTAGGCACCCCATTGAGGCCCCTCTGAAAATTTAGCCCCAAAGTTAACTTAGATAAAAGGAGGAAAAAATGAGCTAACATATGCCTACTACTAATTGCTGCCCCATACACATTAAACCATGGGTTCCCGATGCACTGAGATGGTATAGAGGGGCTTCCACATCAGAGGGAGGGGAGAATATTACTGCTTAGGATCATGTCCCATCCTTCCTCTGGAAAACTGGGCTCCTTTCTGTTCTTTTCCTGCTTTCTGAACATAATAGTTGAGCACATGATCTAATTGAACACTAGTTATGATATGATAGTAGTGTGCTTTCTTTAAATCATTCTGCCAAAATGCCATGCAAACCAGACAGCTGGAAAACCTGCAGAAAAAAATAAAAGGATAATCTGAAAGAATGCCAGAGCTCAATGAATAGCTGAGACATATGGGAACAAACATTGTAAACTCATATTATAATGGATTTTTAAAACAGCATATCATTCTGTAATGCCAACAGACTGCGGTTGTCAGGCTCAAACCTAGAATCTCTGGAGATTAGTGCATGAGCTTCTACTGCATTAGCTAAAAGCCAACTAGCTGCTAGCCAAAACTGTAGAGCAAACTCATTAATCTCTCTAAGTGGTCTCGGTGCCACTAGATGGGACAGAACACTACACCCAGGAGGTGTGGGGTTACAATTCTGCCAAGTACAATGAACTTCTGTAAGGATCATTGCACTTTAACACACAAATATCACCAGCTAATTGTTACCTCAATTCCTTCAAAAGCCAGGGGGATAGAAGTAATTTATAGCACACCCAGAGGTTTAACAGACCTGGACACCAGAGAATTGAGGGAGAGGAGGAGGAAAAGGGAAGTGAGCTCTAAAGATAGCGATCCTTACAAAGAACACCCTACCAGTAGTTCCTTTTCATTTGTATTGAGGAGCACTCCAGTTGGGGAATCATCAGGGATCTCAGCTACAGCAGTATGGCACAGGGAGAGAGGCAGCCAAGTCCTGAGCCATTAAGGGTATGTCTACACAGCAATAAAACACCAGACAGCTGACTCGGCCTTGTGGGGTCAGGTTGCATGACTAGAAAACTGCATGTAGATGTCCAACTTTGGGTTTGCGCTAGATCCTGGGCTCTGGGACCCTGCAACAGGGGAAAATCTGAGAGCCCAGATTCCAGAGTGAGTCCGAATGTCTACACTGCAATTTTATAGCCCCGCAGTCCAAGCTTTGTGAGCTCAAGTCAGCTGACATGGGACAGCCTCAGATGTTTTAGTGCAATGTAGACATACACCTCTACCCCAATATAACGCAACCCAATATAACACAAATTCGAATATAATGTGGTAAAGCAGTGCTCTGGGGCGGAGGCAGGGGCGCTCCTGCGGATCAAAGCAAGTTCGATATAATGAAGTTTCACCTATAATGTGGTAAGATTTTTGGGTCTCGAGGACAGCGTTATATTGGGGTAGAGGTGTACTCTTAGGACTTTGTTATGATGTTATGGAGTGAGGAAGGTTGCTCAATTGTTTATGATGGCAAGTATGTTTAGATGCTAAGTTTCTGGACCCCACTATCTGCAACTGCTTTGATGGCAACAGCCTTCCACAAGGTTCACTGTTTAGATCAAGTTTGGATTCAGTGAAAAAACAGAGTCTTGATTCTCATTGGCTGCTGAATATTAGTATTTTTATTTGGATTTCTACAATTATAAAAAAGGCTTCTATCTAGAGCTATGTGCCTGGTCAAGTTAAAAATATAAAACTAAACAGCAGCTTAACCCTACGTTCAGCAAACAGAACTAAACCCCCTAAGAACATAACACACAAAAGTCCTCTCCTTCAAAGAACCTGACAATCCTGGGGCAACCACAGAGGGAGCCAAGTCAGGCAGTGCCGTGACCTGTAAGAAGATGTGAAATGTTCCCAAACCGTTTTCAAATAATGTTGTTTAGTAAAGTCTTTCCATATGTATAATAAAAGTACTCCCCTAACACCTACAAATCCTGCTCCATGGTCTCTGTTCATTCACTAAAAAGGACCTTTTCATAGGTATGCAACTTTAAAGGCTTTAGTTTGGAGCCCTAGTCTGCATTTAAGCATAGAAATGGCAATACAATACACTGAGTGGAGGAGAGAGCGTTACTAACATGGAAGGCCTGATGTGGGTTGGCTAGCGCAATTTACTCCAAGCAAAAAGGTCTATGGTTGGCGGAAATGCCTGGCAGGTAACAATAGAGCTAATGGAATTAACCTGTTACGAATTTCAGAAATTAGACTAATAAAGAGCAGAAGTGCTAATCTCTATTCTGTGCAACAATTTAGCTTCCAAAATAAAGGTAGAAAAGCTCTGCACTGCAATTAGAGATAAGTACTGTATTTCATAGTATTTTGCATTTTGTATTATTTTGCATAATAGTAATAGATCTATCTGTATATTTTAAATTGTACGGAAACAACAAACACCTGAGGAAACCTTCCTCCTCTATGCCTTACCAATGAAAAAGTAAAATACATTTATACTGAATTGATTAGCTAGATTATTTTAAATAAGTGTTGCAAATTCCTTTTTAATACATTTTATTATGTAGTAAATCTCCATCTTAGGGCGAATTTCACATTATATCTCTTTTAAATTTCATCTCTCCTATAAGAAATGTCTTTATTAATACAAAGGGCAAGGATGATCCTGGCATTAAAGCACAGGAATGGAAATTGGACCTGCATTCTATTCTTGGCTATGTGACGGACTTCCCACCTGAAATGAGGCAAGTCATGGGTTAACTTTTCAATCCTTCAGTTTCCCTCATCTGTCATATAAAGATAATGGACTGTCTCCTCAGTGAGTGTAAATTGATGCTGCTTCATTGATTCCCTTGGTAGAGCTCTGGTGCTTTACATCTGCTGAAGATATGCTCCATTAATGGTATCCCTAGCCGCTGTTTGTCAGAGGGTGGAGATGGATGGCAGGAGATCACCTGCCTTCCATTGCTGTTGGGAGGCTGAATTAATCAACATTAAGTGCTTTGGTATTCTCAGATTCTACACAAATGCAGACTTTCATTAAACTCTGTTTTCTGCCCATTTATGAGTCCAGGAAATAAAACCAGTGATACATCCAGTGTTAGTTACACATACTTCAGGTAACAGAAAAAATAAGCAGCTTGAATGGTATTTCAAATACATAAAATCCGATAAGACCAGGAGTATCAGAAGTGATCAACAGCTAACATATTAATGTGTTTTGAAAAGATTTTAGTATGAGGAGTGGAACTTGAGAAGGAGGGTCAGGTTTCAAGAGGTACCTGATTTATTGTAACATTGTGGGTTTATGAATGCAGGCCCAGACAGGCTGCTACCTCACAAACTGTATTTCCTCAGCATATAACGCTGGCCTCTCAGTGTCTTCCCTATAACTCTCCTTGTGTGCCATATCAATTACTACTAATGATAAAGTTGGCACCTAGACATACGCTAGAAATATCACACCTTCATTTAGACCTGTAAAGACAAAAAGGGCCAAATCCTGATGACCTTAATGATAGGAGCAATTACATGAACTTCAGTGAAAATTCCCATAGGAATAAGACCAGCATGATTTTATCCTGAAAATTAACTTCATTGCAAATAGTAATCACTGGCAAAATGCACAGGGGATTGCTAAGAGATTATGATATGGAAAATGCCAAAACATTTTTAAGCAAATCTCTACTGGCTTATAAAACTCCCCACATGGTTCAGTTCATCCCTGGAAATAGGAAATCTCACTTTGACACACATGCAAAGATAAGGGAATATTGATCATTAAAGGTCTCTTTGAAAATGATGAATTAAATATCTTTCATATGTGCAAAATAAAATTCTCTCTCTTTTAAGATAAAATATGAGAACATGCACAACAAAAAAGGGTCCTACCCCTCCTGCGAGTAGAGAGTAACCACCTCTGAAGGCAATGGCTTTCTCTACACTAAGAATTTGAAGCAATATCTCTACCTGTGGTCTAGTACCAGTGCAGTACCCCCAGTGCTAGGAAAGACTGAAGTAGAAATGTACAATGTGTGCAGATATTTTTACCGTTGTATCACCTGCACCTGCTTCGGCATGGTGATGCCCTGATTTCCATTCCAAGCTAGCACTTCTACTCCAGTCCAGTGGTGTGATTTTCCCTCCATGCTTCATCCCAGACTGTCTTTGCATTGATATACCTCTCCCAAATGTAATTGATATAGTTAGGAAGTAATGAGTTGAATTCAGCCTGGAGGTAAGACTGTGCCACTTGATTGGCCTCAGAGGAATTACACTTGCTTTTGGCATGGCTGAATTTGGACCAATATACCTTGACCTCATCCGTCCAATTAGCATATTCAGGGAAGGATGAAGCAGGGGTTCACTGCTGTGTTTCTGCATTGCCTGCTGCTTCATACAACTTCCCAGGGGTCCTATTCTTTGCATAATAAGATGCCCACTGGCTACCTCTCCACTGAGAATTTCAGCAGTTCTCTCACCAGTGGTCTAGCACAGATACATGATGCGAGCCATGATGGAAGTGTCGGAGTAGAGCCACACAGGGATTTTTATCACTGTGTCAACTAGATCTAGGTTTGGTCAACATGTGATGTCACATGAAACCATCATCATTTCCCTTGTCTGTGCTGGCATCCTAGGAGCTGGAGTGTGTGCAAACTGCAACCATTAACAACACTGCTTGTTGATGTTGCAATCCCCTCCTTCCTCTATTTTCAATGTGACAACCTGCAGTTGTATAGCTCATTGCCAGAGGCTGGCCTCCTGCACTGGGAGTCTCCATAGGATATGAGAGAGCTCTGAGATGAAAGCAGGATGAGTGGCTATCAGGGCACAACCTCCGCCAGCACCATACTGAACACTGGGCAGAAAGACAAGAGAGGAAAGGAGGCCCTGAGCATAGCCAGGCAGCTCTCTGTTTCTGTGGCATAGTGCCTGCCAGTGAGCATGCATCCCTAGAGGTCTTGACTTAGCCTATTTGCCATCACCAGCCTGGGCACACCACTGGACTGGAGTGTGCCTGGGACTGTCACCTCCTCGCTGATGGGGGCCATCAGGAGCTGTGTCTGCACGGCTGAGTTAGGTCAGAGTCGTGACCAGACCAGCTCTTAAGTCATGGTTCTGAATGCGGAGTAACAGGAAATGTCCTAACTCCACCTACATCTGCCTCTCCCTTTGCCTGGTCAGTCCAGGGAGCTTTTTGCGCAGGTGGGAATGAACGGATGGAAGAGGAGGAGGGCAAAAGGCTCCATCTACATTTACAAGTGTGACTCTATTGGAGATCAAGTGCCTGATGCATCAGAAAAGATGCATTTGGGGGGTTCCCACGTCAGCACTGAGCTATGCCCCTAATGCCAAGACACTGGGTTTTAGTTTATTATAGGCAATGCATTGCACTATCTGTAAAATGCCCACATGCAACTCCAGTGTTAGCACTGGAAGGGACTTTCAGAAAGTTGTATCTCCAGGGAGCTGCAGTCTGCAAGGAGAATGTGAAGTGAGTTTAAGTGTTTTCAGCTAGTTATTGGTGAAGCTAAACACAACTGATTTTTGTATAAATACAAGTTAACTCCAGTCTCTGACATAACGCTCCTGATGAATTGCTTCTGCAGCATGGCTATGCCCAGGCACTGCTTTATGTCATTACGCTGTTTGAATACTTCCAAGAAGTGTTGGCTGGCTAGTTGGTCTTTCCCTTTAAGACTTTAGCAATGTTAGAACACACGGTTGTGAGCTTTGAAAAAACAAACAAAAACCTGTGGTTCTAAATCGATGAGCCAAAGCAGAATGAAACACCGAGACTTCATGTAGGGTTTGTGATGCTAATTCTAGGTTTGCTCAAGAACCAGAAAGAAAATATTGTATATATTTAATGTAAGGGAAATGTGGCAATTTCCTCATCTCAGTCTCTGTACTGGCTACAGTAGAAATTCTTCCTGCGTTGAGCGGTTCAGCATCAGCTGGGATATGATTTTAAGCAGGCAAGCTGGGATGATGGTTGAGTCTGAGGACATAAGCTGTTAAGCACGGAAATCCTGAGTTCCCATGTAACTGACACTCTCTGCCTGCTTTCCTTTCAGCGTGTACAGTATACAGCAGTGCACTCTGCTCTCCTCGGGACCTCGCTCATGCCCAAACCCAGACTTAAGCACGTGGAGTTCTTCCTTCTGCACATTGTCTCATTTCTAACAGGTGTAACTTGGTGTGATATGTCCTCATTTTGATTAAAGATGTAGGGAAACGATGACTAATCCCTTTTCCCCCTGGTCTACGAGCTCTGGTTTTCTCTGGTATCTGAGTTTTGCGGGGAAAGTGACAGTTCTTGCATTAAAAGAGAGCAGCCCCGCTCTCCGCAGAAGTTTTTCACACGCACTTCCATTGAAACGGTAACGGGTCACGGAGGTCCGCCACGGGATAATCCTGCACAGCAGGAAGGCAGATAGAAAACTACCGCTAAGACAGAAACTAGTCCAAAGCTAACTGCAGAGGTTTATTGCCGATCAAAAGAAAGCAGCAGCTGAAACAATCTTACACTTCTACGAGGTGAGATGTTGCTGCAGCTGGGGATGGTTGGCTCACCTTTATGTTGTGTTGTTTGGCAAGAACGAATACCTAACATGACTGAGTGCAACTATTGTAGAGTTTGAATCAACTGCACCAACCATTTTTTTTTGAGGGGGGATAGGGAATCAAACGATTATTTGCTGTGTGTTTTCACTGTGCATTTCAGGGGTTTGTCAATTACAGCTGTCACATAAGGGTTTCTTTTGAGTCGGTCCCTGTTCCGTCTATTTTTGAACCAGTCCTTTTCGCTCTTGTTGGCGCACAGCTGGAAGGTGCAAGTACATTAATTGTTGGTGGTTCACGCCTGACTTCACCCTAGGGACACACATGCTCTCGGACGTTTTATAGAAAATCAAAAAAAATCAGCCTAAAACATTTTCCAACGGAAGGGAACGGTCACTTCAAACTGGTGAGGAATTTCTTTAGGAGGAGGGTGGCTGAGGCTACCAGGAAAGAGGCCACCTGCACCCTGTGTTCCATTGGAACGGAGCCTGCAGAAAGCCGGCTTTGCTCCTCGGTGGGGACTATCCCTTGATTATCCTGCAGGCGGCGCTTTTAGGTATTTATAGTGCCTCCCCACCAGACCAGAAGAAAAAAGTCCCTAGGAGAAGCCGCTCAGCCACACACCAAGGAGGGAAAAACAGAAAGAAATGATCGTGCGGAGAAGCTGACAGAACAAACCAGCGCGCAAGACAATCCGAGAGGTGATCTCCGATGCGAGCTGTAAGTTCTGTGGCAGAGGTGTCTTAATACCGGAGAGCGGATCTCCTGGGCAGGAAAGCATCAACTTCAGCTTATGTGTGTTCTTTTCCCTCTGATGTTCATGCCCCGCAGTTTCTCTTCCAACAGGAAATATTTCATGGGGAGGGATTGTTACTTCTTGCAGGCGACATGGGATTCCCAGGAAGAGTAATGAGACGCCACAATAAACAGCCAGGTAGGAATTTGCCACTCATCTGTTGCACTAAAGCGAAGCTACAAGCGCTGTCTTCTTGGCTGGAAGTGTTGAAGACCACCTGAACTGGGGGACGGTGTCTGAAAGATGAAGAGAATAACATAGATACGGGGAAAAGTGGATGAGGTGGGCGACTGCAAAAAAAAAATCTTAAATGGATTTAATTTATAAATGGAATTGAAATGTGTCCTGATAACAGTTGAAGTAAAAACGCTGGATAGCAACGCATGCATATAAACCAAGTAAGTTCTCACCCTTTATTGGAATATTTTCCTCTTTAAGCTTTGGTTTTATTGTTGTTCCTCTTAAGAGACGCCACCAATTAGTGGAATTAACCAACTTTTGCCCAAATAAAAGCACACGGTGACTACAGGTGTTTTGAATCTTCTTGGACCTAGCATTAAGCAACATTTAGGGTTTTTTTCCCCCTTTACATAATAAACGTGGATTTTTTTATCGCAATCAGTTTAATTGTTGACATTGTAGAGAGTGCCATCGTTTGGGTTGTTGCAAGTGAAGTCTGACACCTGCAGGACAACTGAGTATATGAAAAAAAACTGAAGAGAAATAGTTTTGTGACGGCGCCTAGATGGCTCGGAAGTAGCGAGTAGACAACAGAATTGGGTGGGTGTGCTTGCGATGCTCGTAATGTAAACCAAAGGATTTATGCAGATGGCTAATTCTTTGAGACGGGGCTTTCAGGGAGGTGAGTGAAGCTGTTTAACTGGACAGAAGACGGGTTGTAGAGTTAGCGTGCGTGTGCCTTTAAAGTATAGCGGAGAGCAGCTGAGTGACCGTGACCCACAGCTGTTCAGGTGAGGGCTCAGCCTGTATCAGGAATCACCGTTGTCTCATTTTAGATTTTGAATTGCACACCCATATATTATTATGTGGCTACAGAGGTACATAAGACGGCGCTTTCAAAAAAAAATGGGTCCTCCTCTCCCTCCACGTATAGTGTTTAATTATGACAACTATCAGGCTACAGCAAAATATTTTTTCATGGGTTACCGACCTTGTAATTGCTAACACTCAACCGCTTGGAAGGCAGCTGTACAGCCACTGATAAGACATTTTTCTTTTCTTTTCTTTTCTTTTTTAGGAATACTGAACTTTCTGAAACTATGATATAATGAAACGGCAGCACTTGAGTAACAGTGTATTTTCATGTAGGAAAGGATGGGTGATTAGCGTTCTAATAATAATTTATCAGCTAAAATCATGGGGATATCACAATGGAGTTTTATTAGGATGTAATTTACCAGACAGTAGCAACTCTGCAGGCTGTTTCTTTATCCTGCAGTCAACTTGCTATCAGGAAGAGTTACTTATTTAAAATAGTGTTTCTTTCCCCTGATCTGTTTTTGAAGCTTTGACACATCCGTTTTCCTAAGCGTCCTGTCATTGTGAAGTTAAACATTGTTTCAGTTCTGAAAATCAAAGTTGGTGGGGAACAGCTACACATCAAGTGCAACAAATTTCATGTGCATCTTGTATTTTTTTCAACCTTGAAGTATTGTGTTTTTTTTTTTTTAATTTAAATTTTTCCTACTAACCATTGCTACTACAAAATCCTGAAAAAAACATAAAGAGAATCTGGTGGAAGGAGAGAGTGTGAAGTTGATGGCAAATGAACATGATGAAAATGAGCCTGAGAATGACTTATATGGTAAACAAACTGACTGTAGGAATTTACCCGTGCATTGAATTTACATTTTCAAGCTCCTGAATATTTTGGCTATTTTACAGTAGTCATAATCCTGTTGAAAAGAAGCAGTTGATGTTCTGGAACCTTAAACAAACACTGACAGAAAATTATATACTAAGTACGGGTTGAATTGCAAAATCCACTGCGATTGGCAAGACCTGCAGCTTTGTTGTATTATTATTATTATTTTTTACAAGGTAGTGTCACTAAAATGTTTTTGTTTTACTGGAATCAATTGAGTGAGTCCATGTTATCATGGCAACTGAAATGTATATTTATCCAAAAGTGCCTCATAAAAGAAGTAGCGCCAGTTCTTCCTGAACTAAAATACCTTCTAGCTAGAAGTGAATAGAAACACTACTGCAAATGCTTTCTGGTTAGTAGGCACTTCTAAAAAATTAAAAGAAAAGAGACCACAAAAGAGAGTTCAGACAATATATTCAGAGAAGGATGAAATTAACATCTGGTTTCGTTATGATAAATGCATCCACATAAACTCTTTATAATACAGCATGTACACAATTAAACAGTAATAAGTCACCAGGACCAGATAGTATTCACCCAAGAGTTCTGAAGGAATTCAAATGTGAAATTGCAGAACTACTAACTCATCTGTAACCTATCATTTAAATCAGTTTCTATACCAGATGACTGGAGGATAGCTAATGTGATGCCAATTTTTTAAAAAGAATCCAAATGAGATTTTGGCAATTACAGGCTGGTAAGCCTAAATTCAGTACCAGATAATTGCTTGAAACTATAGTAAAAAACAGAATTTCCCCAACATAGATGAACATGATTTGTTGGGGAAGAGTCAATATGATTTTTATAAAGGGAAATCATGCCTCACCAATCTACTAGAATTCTTTGAGTGGGTCAATAAGCATGTGGACAAGGGTGATTCAGTGGATTTAGTGTCGTTACATTTTCAGAAAGCCTCTGAAAAGGGCCCTTACTAAAGGCTCTTAAGCATATAAGCTGTCATGGGATAAGAGAGAAGGTCCTCTCATGGATCAGTAACTGGTTAAAAGATAGGAAAAAAAGGGTAAGAGGAAATGGTTAATTTTCAGAACGGAGAGAGGTAAATAGTGGTGTCCCCTGTACTGGGACTAGTCCTATTCAGCATATTCATAAATGATCTGGAAAAAGGGGTAAAATTTGCAGATGATAAAACACTACTCAAGTTGGTTAAGTCCAAAGAGTTACAAAGGATCTCATGAAAATGGGTGATTGGACAACAAAATGGCAGATGAAATTCAGTGTTGATAAATGCAAAGTAATGCACATTGGAAAACATAATCCCAACTATACATATAAAATGATGAGGTCTAAATTAGCTGTTACCACTCAAGAAATAGAACTTGGAGTCATTGTGGATAGTTCTTTGAAAACATCTGCTCAATGTTCAGTGGCAATCAAAAAAGCGAACAGAATGTAGGGAATCATTAGGGAAGGGATAGATAAAACAGAAAATATCATATTGCATCTATATAAATCCATGGTACACCCACATCTTGAATACTGCAAGCAGAAGTGGTCACCCCATCTCAGAAAACATATTGTACTTGGAAAAGGTACAAAAAAGAGCAATCAAAATGATTATGGGGTATGAAACAGCTTCCACATGAGGAGAGATTAATAAGAATGGGTCTTTTCAGCTTGAAAAAGAGACGACTAAGGTGCGATATAATAAAGGTCTATAAAATCATGATGGGTGTGAAGAAAGTAAATAAGGAAGTGCTACTACTCCTTTTGGTAACACAAGAACTAGGGGTCATCGAATGAAATTCAAAGGCAGCAGGTTTAAAACAAAAGGAGTATTTCTTCACACAATGCACAGTCAACCTGTGGAATTCTTTGCCATAGGATGTTGTGATGGCCAAGAGTATAACTGGGTTCAGAAAGGAATTAGATAAGTTCATGGAGGACAGATCCAGTGGTGAGTTGGAGCCACTTCGCACGAACCGGTTGTTAAACTTAGAAGCCGGTTTAGAACCAGTTGTTAAAGGGGTGAGTAAACTCTGGCCTGTGGGCCACATCTGGCCCGCAGGACCATCCTGTCTGGCCCGCTTGAGCTCTTGGCTGGGGAGGCTCCCCTGGCCCCTCCTCCACCTACCCCCCTTTCGCAGAGTCTCAGCGTGCCGTGCTGCCAGTGCCAGTGCTCTGGACTGCTCCTGGGCAGCTCTGCAGCTCCTGCCGTTTTGAGCAGCATGGTAAGGGGATGGGGCTGCGATCTCCATTGGGCCATGAGGCACCCATACATGCTGTCCTGACCAGCAGGGTAAGGGGGCCAGGCTGGGGCTGTGAGGAGGGGCAGGGAGCAGTTTGAGGGGGTGGAGGTTCTGGGGTGGTAGTCAGGGGATGTGGGAATGGGGGTTGGATAGGCATGGAAGTACCGGGGATCTGTCAGGGTGGTGGTGGATGGGGTTGGGGCAGTCAGGGGACAGGGAGGGGGGTGAGCTGGGTAGGGGGTGCGGCTCTGGAGGGGCAGTTAGGGTGGGGGGTCTCAGGCTTGTACTCACTGGGCAGTTTTTAATAACCTGTTCCCTACTGAGTCATCGTCGGCACTTCAGTGGTGGGTCGTTCACTTGCTCCGGGTCTTTGGCGGCACTGAAGGACATACCGTCGAAGTGCCGCTGAAAACCCAGGGTGAGTGAAGGATCCACCGCCGAAGTGCTGCCGAAGACCTGGTAGGGAACTGGTTATTAACATTCTGGCAGCTCATCACTGGATAGGTCCATCAATGGCTATTAGCCAGGATGGACAGGGGTGATGTCCCTAGCCTCTGCTTGCCAGAATCTAGGAATGGGCAACAAGGGATGAATCACCTGATGATTACCTGCTCTGATCATCTAGTCTGACCTCCTGTATAACACAGGCCAGATAACATCCCCAAAATAATTCCTAGAACCCAGCAAGCTACACTTGTCTGAAAATATCTCCCTGTGTCTATGGTATACAGGGTTAGGTGCTCAAATACTATGGCAATGAATGGGAAACTTATAAGCATGATTTTTTTTAATTAGGCTTTTCTGTGGTAGAGTCTGAGGCCCCAGCACTCCATTCTTCTGGACTGGCTCCATCCTTGTGGTGGTCTCCCCTGTGATCTAAGTGTTGTTTTAGTGTCTAGTGGTGACTTCTCCATCCCAAGATATCGCCTCTATGGTTTCCCAGAGGGTTCAATTTCTTTGGCCTCTGCTCTTTCATCTTCACCCTTTCTGTCATTTTCTCTCTTTGTCATTACTCTCGTGTTTACACAAATGATAGCTGGAGATATTCCTGAATACTTAAGTGATTCCTCCTTCTCAACCCTTACTTTGATCAAGTAAACTTGTTGCTTTTATTTCAACAGTCAGCCAAATATCTCACATGAAAAAGTGGATCTGCTGAGCGAGCAGGAGGAGCACTGCCAAGAAACAACCCTAGATGCAGATCTCCTGTTTACATCCACTAAGCGAAACTGATTCCGTTTACATAAAACCAGAGTATCCAGGCTGTATGTGCGTGAGTGCAGAGCAGCTGGGGAGATAGAATCTACCACTACTGGAGCCTAGAGCCAGGGTTTAGACCTGCTGTTCATCCCTTCCTTTCCCAATCTTTGAGAGCTGCAGTTCCAGAGAAAGGGAATTTCGCCCATTGTTTGTAACTGTCGGGTCAGACTTAAAACTCAACTCTCACTTTCCTGCTCGCATTCTCTAAGGTCCAAATCTCAGAGTTATTCAGGGGACACATTATGCACATCTCAACAAGCAGACCATTGGCTTATCAAGTCTAATGAACAGATAATTGTGCCCCACAGAGCAAAGTCACAAGGATATTCTGTGCTTAAGTAGCCCTGATTGGCCAACTTTTATGATTATGCACCCTCTGCATGCTCTCAAACCTGCTGCAGGCCATATAGTGGGCCTAGCCCAAAAAGTGGGCATGACTTTTTTCAATTTCTGAAAATTTGCCCATGATGAGGTGTTTACCCTCGCACTAGACTAGAAGGAGGTGATGAGGCTGAGAAGGAGCCAATTAACCAGATAAACCACAGCTGAGGTGGCCTATGTAACTGCTGAATGATGGTAGAACCCAGCTGAGAAGAAACAGAAGTGACTAGTATAAAGCCAGGAAGCTGGCAGCAGAAGGAGGCCACAGTGAGGGCTCTGGACATTAGAGAGGAAAGAAAGGAAATCTAGGAGCAGAGCTTAGGGAAATGGCAGAAAGGTTTAAATGGTGCAGACATTGGTTGCTGATTAGAGAGTCCCAGAAGTGGAACCTGGAGTAGAGTGGGCCCAGGTTCCCCTACCCACCACTGGGGAAGAGGCACAGTCCTGGCAGTGAGGGAGAAGACATCCATTTTTGGATGGACAGACTTTGATAACCCCCAGAAGATATTAACACACACTGACCTGGATGAGGGACCAGTCCAATGAAGAGAAAAGACCCTGAGTCACAGAGAAAGAGAGGGAGAGAGAGAGGCAGCAGGATGCATGAATGAGTGACAGATGGGGGTGTTGGACCTGGAAGGAACTCCTCCCCAGAACAGCGAGAAGGACGCACCCCAGTGATGAGTGCCCATCACCCATGTACAACTTTTAAAAACCAGGATGTTCCAAGTATCAATTTTAAGAACCAATAAAAATAGAATCTCCACCCTTGAATCCAAATAAATGATACTCATTTCATCTGCTCCCACTCCTAGTGAATGTCTCAGGAAAATAGATGGCTGTGCTACTTAGTATGATGCCCAGCATACTTGGGTTCTGTTAGATCAAGAAATTGGTAGTGAATTCCACAATCAAAGGCCCTACACTGAAACCCACCTCAACTACCTGCCAAATATTAAAATCTGGAGGCTGTGAACTCAAGCTCATTGGACATCTCTATCTTCATGGCAGTACATTTGGACAGAGAGAGAGGGGAGGTCTTTTAAATAGCCATGTGGGGTTTTAAAGAATGAGGCCAACAATGTGAATTGCAACCAGAAGTGAAGAAGAAACCAATATAGTGTCTGGAGAAGTGATATAATGTTTTTACTATGTGGTCAATATGTTTAGGCAGATAAATTCCCACATTCTGCATCTGCTGTAAATTCCAAGTGATCTTCAACCCAACCATTTGTAGAGCAGACTGCAGTTATTCAATATGAAAATGAAAAAGGCCTGGATGTCAATAGCAAGATCTACATTGAAGAGTAGTCACTATTATCTGACCAAATGCAGATTTTTTTTATTTTTTTTTAAAAAGACATCTCTGTCCACTTTGTCAGCTAGGAAGGAATCCATGAATTGGATAAAATTCCAGTTGCCTGCACTGCTGGCAGGTTGTTAGCCATCATCTGTGCAATCCATTTACCCTAGCTTCAGGTCTTTGAAGCAAATGGCTTTATGCAGAGCAGCACTGAACAGCTCACAACAGCAGCTGTGTGAAATGTGGGTGGCTTTAAAGGCTTATTTGTCCAATTTGTTGTCCATCTTATTAAAACAGGTAGAAACTGCAGCAAATGGATCTACAAAGTCTATCACCTGCATGGCACAGAGCCAGCTGGTATGTTGACCAATACAGTTCATGCTGCACGACAGTGGCATCAGTGGAGTGATGCCTCTATCTGCAGTGTATTATAGGAAGTTGGCCAGGGCACCTGGGGACCACTTTACCATTCCACTACATTTCCACTGGTAAGGATATAGGACATTGCTGAGAGTGGAATATGCACATGATGGGCTGGGAACTCTGTCTCCACTTAGTCAAGCTATACATACCATAGGAAGTCAGTAATCATTGGCTGATATGTGGATAATATACACAACCATCTGTTTTTTGTGGGGAGATTAGGGGAGGGGCTTTTGCCTTATCTCCCTACTATGTTGCACCCATTTCTCTAGGTCAGGACAAGAAGTAGAATGTTAATTGTCTTCATCTGGGAGAAAAATGTAAAGGCATTCCTACTTAGCATGTATTTTATCTTTAGAAGACTAGAAAACTGGTGTCATATCTAAGAAGTGTACTGGACCACACAGAAAGCACAAGCTTAGTCCTAGGACAATTTAATCTTATTCTATATTGCTGTAGACTTCTGTAAACTTGTTATGAAAACAAAAATGCTGTAAATACAGCTGCTGTTTGTTAGTAAGTATTTTCTTAGTAAAACATTTTTTTTTAAAAAGCGAGACAGTCCTACTTACATTTTCCATAGGGGAATTAAATTAATAGCAGTGGCAGTGTGTGCATTTTGGGGCATATTGTGTCTGATTTAGAAATTACATACAGTAAATATGTACACAGAAACTTTCAGCAAGAATGTTTGTGCTGACAAATCCACAAGCTGTGGAAAGGGATTTCCAGGCCAACTGTTTCCTAGGCAAACTAAATCAGTGACAGAGTCCTGTCCGCTTCTGCAGAATGCACTGGATCAGAGGTCAGCAACTGCTGGCATGCAGCTCACCAGGATAAGCACCCTGGCAGGCCAGGCCAGTTTGTTTACCTGCTGCGTCAGCAGGTTCAACCGATCACAGCTCCCACTGGCCATGGTTCACTGTCCCAGGCCGATGGGGGCTGCAGGAAGCCGTGGTCAGCACATCCCTCATCCATGCCATTTCCCGTAGCCACCATTAGCCTGGGACGGCAAACCATAGCTAGTGGGGCCGCGATTACACTGCTCTACAGCCAAAATACTTCTGAAATAAATGTAGTCCAACTTTACTAATTCTGGGTCACTGAGTACGAAAATGATGCTTAAAATTGTTGATTGGCTCTAGTTTTCAAGATATGCTTTTGGGTCAGTATATACGACCCTTGACTTGGGAATGGCGGAGGATAAGTGAGTTATAAAGGGAAGGGATCTCAATTTAAACCAGAAATGACTAAAATATATCTTTGACTGGATCTATGAATAAATCTATGACTGGGATTGGACAGTACTTGCTTTCTAGGCAAAACAATGAATGATGCAATCTGAAGCTGATATTGCGTCATACATGATATGAATTGCATCATGTTATTCCTAGACGTCATGGATGATGCAATCATAACGAAGCTTACATCACTCTGCTGAACAAATTGCCCTATATCAGCTCTAGAAATCATACGGTGTCGTGCTCTCTTATTTGTCAGTGTTTGATTTTGCAAAGGGACACATTTCTGTTTAGCCAAAGAGAGCAGAGATGCCTCGTACTTGTGTGAACAGGGCAGATAACTTCTGCTATGTTTGTGGTGAAGTGACTTTTGCATCACAAAAGCGCAGTATAACCACTAAGGCTTTCTTAACCAATCACCTTTATTTTGGCTGCAAAATCGGAGATCAGGACAAGACGTGGGCCCCACACCTATGCTGCAACACTTGTGCAACAAATCTTGTCCAATGGTTGAACAGGAAAAGGAAATCTATGCCTTTTGCAGTGCCAATGATTTGGAGAGAGCCAACAGATCATACCAGCAATTGTTACTTCTGCATGGTGCCTTCAGTTGGGAAATGTGTATCAAAGACGAAAAAGTGGACTGTGCATTATCCAAACATTCCATTAGCTATATGCCCAATACCCCATGGAGAAGGACTGCCAGTTCCCGATGCACCAGAATCATTCTCACTTGAGTCAGAGGAGGAAGAGGAAGAGGATGAAACTTCTGGTCCTGAACCATCAGTGTCACAGGACCCACATTTTCTCCCATCCTCCTCCTCTGAACCACACCTCATAACACAAGGTGAATGAAATGACCTTGTCAGGGATTTGGAACTACCCAAGTGTAAGGCAGAGCTGTTGGGCTCCAGACTACAGCAGTGGAATCTCCTGGCAGGTGATGTTAGGGTTTCCATGTTCCGTGACTGTCAAAAGGATCTTGTCCCATTCTTCTTCATGGAAGGTGATCTTGTAGCCTGCAACAACATCGATGGTGTGATGGCAACCCTCAACATCGTTCACGATCCAGATGAGTGGAGACTGTTCATTGATTCATCGAAGACGAGTCTTAAAGCTGTTTTGCTGCATAATGGCAATGTTTTGCCATCAATTCCAGTTGGTCATGCAGTCCATATGAAGGAAACCTATGACAACATGAAACAACTTTTGAGGTGCATAAACTATGACCAACATCAGTGGCAGCTTTGTGGTGATTTGAAGGTTGTTGCTCTCTTGCTTGGTCTGCAGACTGGATACACAAAGTACTGCTGTTTTCTCTGTGAATGGGATAGTCGTGCAAGAGATTCCCACTACATCAAGAAAGATTGGCCACTCCGACAGTCATTGGAGCCTGGGAGGAAAAGTGTTCAGCATCCACCACTTGTTGAATCAAGGAAGATTTTGTTACCACCCTTACACATCAAGCTGGGTCTGATGAAGAACTTTGTCAAGGCCATTGACAAAACACAAGCAGCTTTCAAGTACCTCCATGGAAAATTTCCAAGGTTAAGTGAAGCTAAGATAAAGGAAGGTATCTTTGTTGGTCCTCAGATTCGTGACCTTCTTTGAGATGATGCATTTGACCATGCACTGTGTGGCAAGGAAAAGACGGCATGGAAAGCCTACCAGTTAGTGGCAATAATTTTTCTCGGAAACAACAAGGCAGACAACTACAGGTTGTTGGTGGAAAACCTCCTCCAGGCATACAAAAGCCTTGGTTGCAAAATGTCACTAAAGATACATTTTTTGCACTGTCATCTAGATTTTTTTCCACTGAACTGCGGAGCAGTGAGCGGCGAGCGATTTCACCAGGACATTGCAACAATGGAGAAATGCTGTCAGGGCAAATGGAGCCCATCAATGCTTGCGGACTATTGCTGGACAGTGACGAGATGCTCCATTTAATGAATACAAGAGACAAGCCAAGAAGCGCCGAGTAGACACTGAATAGGACTAAACTATGTACATAATAGTTTTTTGCCTTTTGTTTCATAATACATTTTATTTATATAACCCTTTTGCTGATTTTTAAAGTGTTACATAAACAGAACAGGTGAAATATTATCATGTAAAGCAACCATAAACACACAAAAAGACCTAGGTTTACAATTTATGATTAAAATGCTACTATCTACACAATATACATAGACATAAAATGTAAAAACTTAAATATCTTAGAAACAGTAGCCAATCAGTTGTTTTAATTGTCATATTTGAATTCAGCACATCAAAATACATAATAAATATCACATTTTATCTCTGAAGCAGACGACTTCTCAAAAATTGTAGACCACTGTTAGCTGAACCTGCCTATGCGGCAGGTAAACAAACTGGCCCGGCCCACCAGGGTGCTTACCCTGGCAAGCCGCGTGCCAGAGGTTGCCTACCCCTGCACTGGATCCTCACCCACTGGCATCGTAACTCCCATCAACATCAAATGTGCAGGGTCTGGCCTTCCAACCACAGCATTGTGAATGCACCATACCAAACAAGGGCAAGTACCCTGTCATCTGTTCTCAGAGTGAGTTAAAATTCACGTGAGGACAGGTTAGCTAGGCTAAAATGCGGTGTTCTGTGTGTTTGTGTGAAATTCACCCCTCTGCAAAGTGTCAACACAAAGACTATGCACTATCTAAGAAAACTTGGGATTTTTGATGAAAAAAATCTGAACACCCCAAACTGGAAAGTTTTTCAGCTGCACTCAGAGTCACTGAAGAGTCTAAATTTTCCATGGGCCCATCCTCTCCACCATTAGCCAGTCAGAGCTATCATGGACCCTTCACTGGCTGCTGAAATGCCGTCTCTTGGGAAGAATTGTTGCACCACCTACACTGCATTCAGTCTGCTTCTGTGGAGGGGGAGGGCAGCATTTAGCCCAGGGGTCGGCAACCTCTGGCATGCGGCTTGCCAGGGTAAGCACCGTGATGGGCCGGGCCAGTTTGTTTACCTGCCACGTCAACAGGTTCGGCCAATTGCTGCTCCCACTGGCCGCGGTTCGCCATCCCAGGCCAAAGAGGGCTACAGGAAGTGGGGCAGGCTGAGGGATGTGCTGGCTGCAGCTTCCCATAGCCCCCATTGGCCTGGAGCGGCAAACCACGGCCAGTTGGAGCCGCAATTGGCTGAACCTGCTGACATGGCAGGTAAACAACTGGCCCGGCCCCCAGGGTGCTTATCCTGGTGAGCTGCGTGCCAGAGTTTGCCGACTCCTGATTTAGCCTTTGAAAATGCTCTCAGGAGTGTGGGTTTTTTTTGTTTTTGTTTTTTCTCTTACAGCCTACCTTAGTCCACTGAATACTTGGTTACAGCTAAAAGTATTATCTTTGGGTTTCTCAGGTGGTAATATCTTTGCTTTAATCTCTAGCTATGCGGAGTTGCTTGTTCTTAATAGATCATTTCCAGGTAAATCCTCTTGTTAAGCTTGAATGCTAACTACTGCGGCATCCTCTGTTGGAGAGGAATTAAAATATCTCATTTGCATTTTGTTTAGACACAATTTTATTTAAACTAGGAGAGAGAATGTTAGCCTTTCATTTTGGATAATAATCTTTTAAGGCAAGCAGTGCTTCAGTCAGCCAACAATATCAGATTTTAAATGTTGTTTATGCTGATATAATCAGCTTGGTTTTTACATTTAACTTATTTGTATAGAGTGCTTGAACCTGCAAAGTATTCACAGCTGTAAAATTTACGCTAAAAAATTCTGCATGGAGGCTTCAAATACTAGCTAGGTGCTATAGAGAGGGATAGTCTGATCTTGTGTAAAATCACAGACTACTTATAGAAAAGTGCTTCTAACTTTCCCACCCTCCTAGCAAAAGAGATGCCCATCAAAAAGGCCAATCCAGTGTCTGAACTTTTATACTTTTGAATTTTAAAGGAATTTTTTTTAGTAAGTGGACCCTACAGTGCTATAAAATAATTAAGGTTTATGACACTGATGTAAAGCATATGTTATATCCATTTTTAACTGATGGCTGTCTTGTCAAGCCTCAGTTTCCCTAAAGTCTCCCAATGCATATCAGTGAGAGTTGAAGGAATAGGATTCATATTCTAATTTATGTGCTCTAACTATTAGTCACATTTTCTTTTATAGGGGAAATGAAGTCTAGCACAGCACAATTGTGATGCCATATTTTGGTCTCTCCACTTAAATAGAAATATTTTCATTCATGGTTGTTTAACTTAATGGTCTTAAGTTGGAACATATTTGTTTATGTATGGAAGCCAGTTATACCAAATACTTAGAGCTTGGAGATTATACAGTATGTTTATTGCTGCAATATCTTCATGTGTAACTAAACTTCTAATGTGTAACTCTTCTCTAAATTCTCCTGAACGTCTATTTTTTCCACAGTGCTTACAACATGCTTGCTAAGTAAGGACTGAACTCTCCTGTATCCGAGTTCCATTCAGTAGAGAAGAGAGGTGGGGGAGCTATCAAAAGCTGGTTATGTCTCATTGATTCTGTGCCCATCAGACCCCAATGTAAGTAAGAATAACCAGGGAATTGCTATAACTTAGGCTCCTGACAGATAGTCTGAAGGGCCAGTATAGGGCATGGAGCATTATTACAGCCCCTGACATGCTTCCTCTCCTCCGTGGACATAGCTGCTACAACTGGGTGGGGTGCTGGTTGGCTGATGCAGGGACTGGTTCTGCTCTCTTTATGCCAGTGAGGAGTTCTTTTCTACCAGGGGAATTCTCCATGGGCTAATTACATATCCAGAATCCAGCCCCTTTACTGGATAGTGGTGGAAACAGGCCAGATCATAAGATAGAATCTGGACTGAAATCTACACATTCACTCTATCCATTTATCTAAAAAACCCAAGCCAATACACATGATTTTATTATAAACAGACACTTCGTTCCTCTATCATTCCTCTATACATTCACCACATCAAATAAGCATGTATTCTTATTGATATTATAGAATCATAGGACTGGAAGGGACCTTGAGAGGTCATCTAGTCCAGTCCCCTGCACTCATGGCAGGACTAATTATTATCTAAACTATCCCTGAGGGGTGTTTGTCTAACCTGCTCTTAAAAATCTCCAGTGATGGAGATTCCACAACCTCCCGAAGCAATTTATGCCAGTGCTTAACCACCCTGACAGTTGGGAAGTTTTTCCTAATGTGCCGCCTAAACTTCCCTTTCTGCAGTTTAAGACCATTGCTGCTTGTCCTATCTGCAGAGGGTGGGAACAATTTTTCTCCCTCCTCCTTATAACAACCTTTTATGTGATTGAAAACTGTTACCATGTTCCCTGTCAGTCATCTCCTCTCCAGACTAAACAAATGCAATATTTTCAATCTTCCCTCACAGAAAATATTTTCTAGACCTTTAATAATTTTTGTTGCCCTTCCTAACTTGCCCTTCATTATTCTTGTCATCCGCCACCTCATCATTCTGTCAACTTCAAAAATAGTGCATAAGCTCCTTGAAGCAGTGATATTGCCATCTATTTGTTTTGCAGTGCCACAAAACTCAGAAAGGAACCAACCCATTTCACCTCCAAGAATGTGGCTGGTTCAAGTTATCCTGTGTGTGAGTAATATATCCTTCTTAATGCACAGATAAGGAAGATGTGTCCAAGGAACCCATTAGATGGTGTATCTGCAAAGCAGCTGTCTACTCTGGGGTATTACCAAACAGATTATTAGTTAGGTTCAGTTGAAAACTGTGACAATCAGAAAATCTTAATTATCCAGAAGCATTGCTGTGGAGCACTGCTTTCCCCTGGTGTTTATCCCCCTGTTTCCATACTATTCCTATTATCTAGGCACTGCTGACTAAAGGCAAGGTGGATTGGAGCTGAATGAGAAATCAGGACTAAAAATCAAAACGCAATTTCCAACATGGCAAAAAAAATGGATGGTATTTCAAAGCAAACAAACAAACAACCCCAAACAAGTCAAAAAAGCAGGCCCCTTCATTTCAAAACAGCCATATAAATGATTTGTGGAAAAAGCTTACGACAACTGTGAGTAATATCGCCAAATTAGAATAAGGCTGCTTGTGTATTTATCACAGAGAATTCTTACTGACAGCTCCAAAATAGACATACTTGTATGGCTTGTTTTGCTTTTATTTACATAGCAGTTTGGTACACATTGTACAAGGAGAGCGAAACATGTTCAAGTCTCTAGTTATCTTATTTCATTAGTGTTCTCTTGTTCTGTTTCTTATTTACTCAGAGCAAATGTAATGGTCTTACCTTAAACAAATCCTTTGCACCTAAGGAAAGGGTATAATTAAAGGCTATGTTAATCAATAAACACTTCATTGTAAGGAACCTTTGTGAGTAACAAGGAATACACTACATTTTGCAGTATTTGGTAATAGAAGTTCTGATTTAGGAAAGTGTTTGTTTGAAGTATATGCTTAACTTTAAGCATGTGTGGAAGCCAATGGGATTTCAGCACATGGTTAAAATTAAGAACATGCTTAAGTACTTTCCTGAATCAGGGCCTAAGGATTGTAATTTGAAGTATGAGGTGAAATATTACTTATGGTAACAGAGAAAAACAATAGCATGTTCATATATGGTGTTGATGAACCTCAGTTCATGGGTTTTATACATGTTAAATAATTTTTCAAGTCCATTAGTGTATGTTGCTTTTTTCAGTCTAAATCCCTTTTTTGCATTCTTCCCAGGTATCAGCATATCTGTTCATACGCATACAGCTGAGTGTTTCTTCTTTTCTCCCCTTTAGTGTCCATGAGAACCCCCTCTTTTAAAATCTCTCAGTGATGTTTGCTATTGTCTAAGAATACAGTATTTCGCTGTTGAGGATGCTATATTCAAAATTCATCCCATTGCTCTTGCATATCAAAGCTATTCTCAAAGTCCCAAAAGAGAGAGATATTTACTTATTTTCCATTTGCACCTATCATTATTCTCTAACCACCCTACAAAAGGTAAAATAACAAAGTTGATCAAAATGCATGTACTAACACTAAAATTACTTGGAATTCTGGTGCCCTGATTTGAAATCACACAAGAAGTTTCCTTGTTCTAAATCAGTCAGACTCAAATTTTCTCAGATGGAGGCTACACCTTAGAAAACTTGGCCCATTAGATATGAGAGAAGAATAATGCTCTACCCATTTTCTGTTTTATTCAAAAATTCACTAGTTTATTACAAATATATATGCTTTTATTCTCCACTCCAGTAAGCCAAGATACCTTTTTAGTGGCGTAGTTCTAGGGTAATGGCCTGGAGAATCAAGCCCAAAGTCTTGTTATTGATCATTTAGAAATGTATTTAGTTTAAAACAAGGATTCTATTTTCCATAATTATTACTTTTCATTATGATCTGTTCATTAAGAAAAATTCCACCCAGTCCTGCACTGCAAAACCTTTGTCAGGTTTCCATAAATGGCAAAATAGAAGTTCATGTGGCAATACATGAACTTCTATTTTTAAAAATTGAATATAACTCCATTTATAGACCATCAAAGTATATTTTCATTGAATTTTACCTTAGAATTTGCACACACACTTTTCTTCAAGAGCATCACTCACTTGATTGCCTTTACAGCCTGAGAACATAGCCCTGAAATCATGTAGCAATTTGGTTGCCCAGTGAGCTTTCACACTGGTGATCTTAAAAGTATTGACTAATTTGCATGGTCCTTAATCTTCACAGGCCTGATCTTCCAAGACCAATGTACATTTAGTGCTTGATCCTGCCAGGTGCTAACCTCTCTGACCTCAGTCCCACAGAGCACATATGTATATACTTGACTCTCAGCACAGGAATAGTCCAAATGAAGTCACAGAATATAAACTTGTGTAAGTGCATTCCTGAATTGGAGACTAATCTACTCACAGTTTTTGTAAGGGTATAACTAATTCAGTTAGGGGTGTGATTTTTTTTTTAATCCAGAATTGTTATGCCAGTACAACTAGTTATGCCAGTATGAGTACTTATGCCAGTATACTTTATATTCTCATATACAAAAGGGAATAAGTTATACCGGTATAAGGCACCTTTACACTGGTATAACTGTGTCCACACTAGGGGACTGTATCAGTTTAATTGTACAATATTTTAGTATACTTGCATAGTTAAAGTGGTATCATTTGTCATTGTAGACAAGGCCTATGTACTTGATTGCACTGGAAAATCAAGTTCTTAGGCATCTGAGGACATCATCTAAGTCCACAAATCACAAGAAGATTTTTTTACCAATGTGTCCATGAGAATTAACATAGATTCATAGACTCTAGGACTGGAAGAGACTTCTAGAGGTCATCGAGTCCAGTCCCCTGCCCTCATGGCAGGACCAAATACCGTCTAGACCATCCCTGATAGACATAGCTTCCTTCTACTTTCAAATTCTCAATGAGTTCCTCCCTATTTGTTAAAATCAAGTCTGGAACAGCTTCCCCCCTAGCAGCTTCCTCAACCTTCTGAAATAAAAAGTTGTCTGTAATGCAGTCCAGGAACTTATTGGGTAGTCTGTGCCCCGCGGTGTTGTTTTCCCAACATATATCTGGATAGTTGAAGTCCCCCATCACCACCAAATCTTGGGCTTTGGATGTTTTTGTTAATTGTTTAAAAAAAGCCTCATCCACCCCTTCCACCTGGTTAGGTGGCCTGTAGTAGACTCCTAGCATGACATCACACTTGTTTTTACCCCTTTTATCCTAATCCAGAGACTCTCAACACTTCTGTCTCCTATGTCCATCTCCACCTCAGTCCAAGTGTTTACATTTTTAATATATAAGGCAACACCTCCTCCCTTTTTCCCCTGTCTATCCTTCCTGAGCAAACTATACCCATCCACAGCAACATTCCAATCATGTGCATTATCCCCCCAAGTTTCAGTGATGCCAACAATGTCATAGTTGTACTTATTTATTAGCACTTCCAGTTCTTCCTGCTTATTACCCAACTTCTCGCATTTGTGTATAGGCATCTAAGATACTGGTTTGATCTTGCCTCCCAGTTTTGCCCTGACCCTCCTTTCTCTCTGCCATTATAGCCCACGCTCCCTCTTGTTTCCGACCCATCTCCCAGGTTTTCATGTTCCCCACTTACCTGCGGGCTTTGCTCACCTGTCCCCGTCGAACCTAGTTTAAAGCCCTCCTCACTAGGTCAGCCAGTCTGTGTGCAAATAGGGTCTTTCCCCTCCTCGAAACGTGAACGCCATCTCTGCCTAGCAGGCCTTCCTCTAATAGCATCCCGTGGTCAAGGAAGCCAAAGCCCTCCTGGCGACACCATCTTCGCAGACAGGCATTCACCTCCATGATGCATCTGTCTCTGCCCGGGCCCCTACCTCTGACAGGAAGAATCGAAGAGAATACCACCTGCACTCCAAACTCCTTCACCTGTACTCCCAGAGCCCTGTAGTCACTTGGTCCGCTAAGCGTCATACCTCGCAGTATCATTTGTGCCCACATGGATGAGTATCAGGGGGTAGTAGTCAGAAGGCTGAATAATCCTCGACAATGCCTCTGTAACATTTCGGATACGGGCCCCTGGCAGGCAGCATGCCTCCTGAGATGAAATGTCAGGGCGACAGATGGGCACCTCCGTCCCCCTCAGCAGAGAGTCTCCGACCACCACTACCCTACGTTTTCTATTTTCAGTGGTGGCAGCAGACCTCCCAGCCTTAGGGGTACGAGGCTGCTCCTCCTTTACTGTAGGGGGTGATTCCTTCTCTCCTGTATCAAGAAGAGCATAACAGTTACAGCGGGAGGGTTCGCAGCAGGGGTGGAGCACTGCCTGCTGCCAGAAGTAACCAGCTGCCAGTGCCCACCCTGAGCCATCCCCTCCTCCACCAGTGGTGTGTCAGCAGTTCTGTGAACTGGGACAGCTACCTCAGCTGTCTCCACATGGACACTGTCCAGGAATTGCTCGTGGACATGGATGCTCCTCAACCTAGCCACCTCCTCCTGTAGCTCTATCACCTGCTGCCTGAGAGATTCCACCAGTAGGCATCTTTCACATTGGATGCCTCCCCCAGCCTGGATATCAGTAAGTGGAAATTGCAAGTTACAGTCTTTGCAAAACCACACCAGAATCTGGGTAGAAGCATCCATGCTCTGGTGCTCTGTCTGGCTACAGGCACAGGTGGTGGAGACAGAAGCAGTGCTGCCATAGTTGTTGCAGATCTTCCTAACCATCATAAGCCTCCCTCTGTCAAAGTCCCTCTCAAACTCCCCTGTCTGCAGCTCCCTGTCCGCTCTGCTCTGCTTTAAAGAGCAAGGTTTTGGATGTAGATTGGCTTATAGGTTTTCAAGGGACTAACGGGTCATGGATAGAACCGACAAGGGACCCCGCTCCTTTCCTACTCCCTTACGAAACTCCCTGTTAGCAGCACCTGGTCGCTTGTGCTCAGCTTTATAAAGCCCTGGCCTGAGTGAATGCCCCGCCCACTGGTTAAGGCTCAGCCAATTACCAGAGGCTTCTAGCTTTCAAACCTTCCTTTTCAGCTCAGCCTCCAACTGCCAGCTACAGCACACGGTCCTTCAAACATACATTTTTCTTGCTGTGAACTGAAAAGGCAGAGCTGATATAAGGCTGATTAAAATACTCTCATTGTTATACCAGATCTTTGGTTACCTTTTCTGGTTTATCCTGTTTTAAAGACATTCAGGAACCAGTCTGAAGAATGTTTGATAGCATTGCCAACAGAGAGTAGATCAGTTCTAGGCTGGTGGTCACAACAAAATAATTCAATCCCAAAAGCTCTAATCCGACAGCAAGCACTGGAAAAGTCCAGTGTTAAACATGTATGTGTTCTTAACCAAATTTCCAAGAAAATCAGTATAATTATTCTGACTCAAGGCTGCTAACTGCTTCTGTTTTATCTATTTATCTTAAACATTAAGCTAAAAATCGTATGTTATTAAGGAGTATCAAGTCCTTTTAAAAAAAATCCTTTAAATATGTGTCTTTCCTTATTAAAATGCCACAGCATTCTATGGTAAGAGCTCTGAACACTGTAACACATTAATGAAGCCGTGGCTTTCTAGGCCATAGACTTTTTTGGCTTTTTCTTCTAGGAGGCCACAGACTTTTTTGGCATTTTCAATTATTTGGAAGATACAGAGTTAAGGATTCCCAGCTGTGGTATATATACACAAGATAAACATTCTAATGGTTTTCTTAGACCCCATTTTTGACCTCATTTTGGCCCATTTTGACCACTCAAGCACACAGAGGGCATTATCTTTTATGACTACCTGTCAGTGTAGAGAAAATCCTAAGGGGAAGAGAGACAGTTTTACTCCCCATTAAATCTCCAGTGAGCACCAGCTTGTAGAATGAACCTGTGGTGGGGTCAAAGACATGTTGAGGTTCAGATTACAGCAGTCCTAAGGCTGCTGTAATTTATACCTGGCTGGCCCCAAAATCTGAGATCCAAAAAAACGAGGCATGATCCAGATCCTGTGGCAAGTGCTGTTTGGCCAGACCTGAGAATTAAGCCAATATCTTTGATTCCATTCTTTATTATCCACAACGTGCTCCCCTCCACCAAGGTTTTATGTACAACAATTCTTCAATCAATGAATCAAATTCATGTAAGCCTAACAACAACAGCTAAAAGTGTTTGATTTTTAGATTAACTGCACATGGCCTCCATCATATAAAACCGTTGGAGGAAGCAGGGCACCATACTCTAATCGCTCTTGGAAGTTTTCATGAAAAATCTGTTTCTGGTTTTAGTGTGTTTGATGTACCTGATAGACAAAGAACAGGTGCTGAGGATGAATGTGATGAGGATGAAGTGGTGACCAGTAAGCTATAAACGTTTAACATGAGATGCAGATTGAAAACAAGGATCGTATACACAGAACATAAATTGTTAGTTCAAATAAAGCCAACTGCAATTTTTTCCAATAACATATAAACATATTTTTTAACAAGGTCCAGTAACAGTAAATCATTTTCTTCAATGATCATTCTCTGGATTGGGAGAATTCACAGACATTCCCTCAGTGTGTTGTCTCCTTTATTGTTTGACAGCTAATCTTTTTACTATTTATAAACTTCTTATTTTTATTACTTTTCATTATAATTATTATTTTTTTACTGATTAAAAAACTATATGATCCATGCTCCAAAGAGCTTGCAAACTAATTTTGACAGGCCATAATGAGAAAATGTAACCAGACAAAAGGTTGGATTTGAAGAAAGAATGATAGGAGCAACTCCCATTAGTCTTAGATTTCATTAGTTTCAGTTTTTGTCAGAAACAGCCTTTGATTCAAAGGCAAAAAGACTCATCCTGTGGTAAATTAGTGTGCCCTAAACCCAGTTAACATTTAATATTTCACCCTGTGCAGATTGTTTCCCAAAACTTTTCATAAAATTATAATACTTATTTTTTAAAAAATAAACAAGTTAATCAGTTCATAAATCAAATTGCATTTGAGGTATAAAAGTTGATTAGAGAAGAAAGCTAAAAGCAATAGTAATTAAGCTTGATTTAAAAGGAGGATTAACAGCTGTAGAATTGAGAAAGATTAGGAAAGTATTAAAATAAAACACATCACATAGAAGGAAGTGCAACAGGGAATAGAGGATGCTCATGAGATTTCAGACAGGCATTGAGAATACAGGCAGTGTGCTGTTTAAGAATGAAGAGCATGGTTTGAAGTGTAGCGGATAAAAAGATGAACTAGTACAGTGTAGATAGATCGTGGGGAGTTTAAATGTTAAGAGAACCTTGAACTCAATCTTGCATTTGGCTAGAAGGCAGTGGAGTGAATAGCACATATGAGGAACATTTGTTTTTTAGGGTAGACAAGAACTTGAGCTGCTGAACTATCTTTCAATGAAACTGATATTTTTTATTTAGATATTTTCATAGTGTTCAGCTCTATGCCACTCAAATGGTGATTGGAGATGCATGAACTAGTATGTACTCTTTTTGCAGTCCAATGCTGCAAAGATTTATGCATGTACTTATAACTTCATTCACTGTGTTTGATATCTTAGCCAATATCTTGCAGTCGATGGGAATCTTGCCATTTAGGGGATATCAGGTATGTTAATGATATTTTGTCTATATTGCACAAAATATCTTCTGGAAGGAGAAGACAAAAGCAAAGCAGAATAATCTGCTATGAGTCTTGGAAGTTGGGTACGGACATGTAGGAACAAAGATAGAAAGGCTTCAAATAGGGATCGCTGATGAAATATGCTACCTTTCAACAAACTAATGCAGTCATGCAAAAGAGAACATTTCTTTTTCAAATAAAATTGAAACAGATACTTCAGTTTCAGGCTAGGAGTAGTAATTCTTACCACTATGTATTTTAAAGTCCTGCATAATTGTTGTTGCTATTTACTCCATGAGATAAGCATTGCTATCCCAATTTACAGTCTGGGAATTTTATAACTTAAATAAATTGTTCCATGCAGAATGTGTCTACACAACAACAAAACTCTGTAGCAGCAAGTCTCAGAGCCTGGGTTAACTGACTGGAGCTGGCACTATGGAGCTAAAAATAGACATTCCTGCCTGGGCTGGAGACTGGGCTCTGAGATCCTCCCTGCTTGCTGGGTCTCAGAGCCTGGCAGTGCCAGCTCCAGGCACCAGCAAAGGAAACAATTGTCTGTGGCAGCCAATAGAAAGGGGCGGCACGTCCAGGGATTCAGCAGCAAGTCCTTCACTCCATCTCTTTGTCTTTGGTGGCACTTCGGCGGCAGCTCAATTGGGTGGGTTTTCCTTATTTTTTTCTTTTTCTCTTCGCCGCTTGGGGCGGCAAAAAAGCTGGAGCCAGCCCTGGAGCCTGGTCTCCAGCCCAAGCTGGAACAGCTAATCTGCTATTTTTAGCTCCATAGCGCAAGCTCCAGTCATTTGTTCTGGGCTCTGAGACTCACTGTTGCAGGGTTTTCTTGCAGTGTAGACATACCCTTAGTGACCCAGTGGGAGAACTGGGATTGGAATTTAGAAGATGACAACTGGTATCCTAGGGTGAAATTCCCACCCCACTGAAGTCAATGGGATTTTTGCCATTGACTTTATGAGAGTCAAGATTTCAGTCCTAGAGTTCAGTCCTCTAGGCCACACTGCTTCTCAAGAAAGACATGCCATTTTTGATTGGTCAGGGAAAGACATTACTCATTTGACTGCACTTGGATACATTCATTTTGCGAAAGTAAAGGTTTGCTCCTAGAAATGTTGAATCAGAGTTGTCATGCTCTGTGTTTAATAACTCTGAGTTGGATTCCCTTTCTCCTTGAACCAACTTGGGAATTGTTCCTGAGAGAAAGTTAACACAAACGGGAATGTAACTGGTCATGACTCATTCAAGCTTAGACAAGAAAGGAAGATTTATCAGATCTCTGCTATTTTGTTTATGGGAGCCTATTTCAATGCTGGGAGCATAACTCTCATTCTTCCATTTCAAATGTAGATCAAACAGTTCTGTTCCTCCGCATGAAAACCTCTGAATCATTGTGTTCTGGAAATGCTTGCTAATACTAGTAATCAATTGTTTTAATTCCAAAAAAATGCATGAAAGTTCTGCTTGTTACATTCCATGACAATCCGATATTAGAACTACAGATCCAACATGTTAATTTTTAAAAGGAGTGTTGCTATTCACTTGAGACTTCAATGTTTCAATATGTTTATCCCAACTCTCCACCCACTTGAGCTTGTCATGCTGAGATTGATGAAGAGATGTCTCCATCAGTCCTACTGACTGTCTGACAGAATTGAATCAAGTAGGAATCCACAGAGCCATTTGCTCATGTGAGAATGGGTAGAGTTAGACTAGACGTTGACCCATTCAGAATACAGGATTGTTTCTCATTCTTTAGAGTGTGATTAAAGAAGTCACAATTTTAACATCTCTCTATCTCTCCATCCTCATCTCTCGCTCCATCCTTAAACCATTAGTTCACTGTTTGTGCTTCTCTTCAGAAAATCAAAGGAGAATGAACCCAGACCCACTCTCAGGATTTATGAGTAGGCCAGTAAGATGAGCCATCACTTCATCTCTTTTCCCTTCCCATTTGTCTATCTAGAAATGCATATTATTATTTGTACTGAGGTAGTGTCCAGGAGTCCCAGTCCTGGACACAAAATCCACTCTGCTAGGTGCTGTACAAACACAGAACATATAGACAGTCCCTCCCACAAAGAGCGTGTGACTGCCTCCATTGCTATAGTATCTGAGCACCTGACAGTCATTAATGGATTTTATCAGTGCAATAACCTGGGAGGTTTTAGCCTAAGCATTACAAATGAGCAACTGAGGCACAGTGTAGATTAAGGCCCAGATTTTTAAAGGTATTAAGGCATAGCTCTGCACAGCACTGCAATGCCTAACTGATTTAGGAGCCAAATTCATTGAAAGTCAATGGGACTTAGATTCCATAGTGCCTAAATCATTTTTGAAAATGGGACTTAGGTGTTACAGCTCCTAAATATCCTTCAAATATGGGCTTGTGACTTGGCCAAGGCTGTATAGAAAATCTTTGGCTGAGGCAGGAATTGAATTCACGCCTCCCGAATCCCAGTTCAGTGCCTTAGCCACCAAGTCATCCTTTCTACCTCTTAGGTCCAACCTCTTGCTCTCCTTTTAACCGTGATCTCTCCCATCCACTGGTTGCTTTTTGTCGTCGTCCCGTTTCATTCTGGGTATGCTCCTCCTATTCCTTTCCTATCTCATAGGGAAACTGCCCTATTTCCTCTTCCTCCCCACCTCTCTCACAATGTTCCAGCAGCTAGCAGCAAAGCCAGCTCTTCCATTGCCCCTTCTTCCCCTCCCATATGGCCAAAGGTCTAACTGGCTGATAAAATGAAGACTCTAATTTAGTTGGAGGTAAATAGCTGATATCTGGGAGAGAGCTTGCAATATCCCTAGCAAAAGCAGGGAAAGCCTAGGCAGCATCAAATGGCCATAAATTGATATGGGTGCCCTCCAAAGTTCAGAAAAGCTGTGGTCCCAGGCTTCAGGAGTAAGGTTGACTGGAAGACAAGAACTCCATTCATGAAAAATATTGACATTTATATTCATTAACTAGACATTTTGAAAAAAAATTGAGGCGGAGGAAAAAAACCAGCTGTATCTTGAAATCAAAGTGCTGTGGAACATACTTCTCTTTCTCAGCAGTTTTGGTACAGAAAATACAATGTATTTTTATACTCTGTGATTTTAGGATCAATGCAGAAGGACCTTGCTGACATGGCTTTTCTTCATAACACGTATTGTAGGAAGTCTGTCTGTGGAGAATGACACTACGGCAAGATTTCCAAAATTGATTTTGGATGCCTCAGTTTTTAGTTGCTCATCTTGAGACACTTTAAAAGGTCCTGATCTTCATTAGATGCTGGGCACTAGTCCTCTCCAAATCAGATCTCTTTAAGATGTCTCGGTTTGGCCAATCAAAAACTGAGCTATCCAATACCACTAGTTGTTTTTAAAAATCTTGGCCTATCTGCCCACCATAGAACTCTTACTCTGTGATTTTTATACTTTGAGGGTTTCCTCTTTGGGGAAATGAATTTGCTTGAAAAGAAGAATTTCACTGCTCTACCATGTCAAGCCAATTCTATTGTGACAGTAGCCAAAGACTCCAGTGAGGGCTGTATTTTACAAGGCACTATAAAAACAAAACAACAACAATATAGTCCCTGTCCCAATGAGCTGGCAATGTAAGATCATAAATATTATTACTCCTTGCATTATATATTAGTGGTTCCACAAGGCCTTTTAATTCTCTCCAGTGTAAGGGATCTCATTCCTGTTTAACTGATTTGCCTTTTTTCTTTCTGATTTCATTATAAAAATATTTCTCTCTCAAACCACACAAGAAGCATGTATCCTAATAATGACTATTAATAATAATTTGTAATATAGTAGTGCTTAGAGACCCCAATCAAGGATTAGGGCCCCATAGTGAGAGGTGCTATACAGATTAGTAACAAGAAGACATCCAAGGTGTTAATTAGTCACTGAAGTTCAAGAAACAATTACGAATTACCACTTTAAGTCAGACAATCGTAGAAGGGACATACAGCTAGATCTAAAAAGGAATTTGTCACAGAAAAATTGTTCTCCAATATGTGAGAGTTAGCTTATGGGCAGGGGTGAAAGTAGAAATAGGGATTTACTGGTATGGGGCTGGGTTGGGGCTGGCTCTGGTCCCCAGAAGAGGTGGGGCCTCGGGAGGAAGGGGTGGGGATGGGGGGATCAGAGCCCTCCCCCTCCCCTGCCAGGGTAGCAGCAGTAGCCAGGGGCTCACGCAGCAGTTTAAAGGGCCCAGGGCTTGGCCGCTGCTATGGCCCCAGGCCCTTTAAACTGATGTCGGAGCCCCAAACTGGTGCTGCTACACCAGGGCTCCGGCAGCAGGGCTCTGGAGCATACTTAAAGGGCCCAGGGCAGGAGAGGCAGAGGGAGCCCTGCTGCCGCTGCTCCAGGGCTCCAGCAGCGGGGCTCTGGCAGCAATTTAAATTGCCACCTGGGGAAGCCGAGCCACCCCAGTACGGCGCACCGACTCTTTCCAGAACACCATACCAGGGCGTACCGGCTTACTTTTACCGCTGCTTATGAGTCAGACAATTCCATCTATGACCTGTGTATTACCCTGAGAATCAAGAGCGAGTCAGAGGAAAGTAGCATTCAGAAGAAGAGAGAAACCCTATCATTCTGCACCCTAGATACAATTCTCTACTCTGCCAGTGCAGCTAGAAGCATAGCTAATGAAGGAACAAAACTCAGAGATAGACACTGCTATTGGAAAATGCATTCCACAGCTTGGCATCTGGGTCTTGCAGCTGCCAAATGCAGTCTGTTTATAGTCATCATAAATGTTAACTCTATTGCTAGAAGAGAGTAAAGTGGAAGACAGGAAGAAACAGCAGGAGCCCTAGCAATAGTGAAAATGGTTCAAATTCAGAATTCTCTTAACAGAGCACTTATGGCAAGGCAAACAGAGTGGCACTTCATTCTAACTATTTATGCCTGGTACCTGCTAACTGCTATGTCAGAGATCTTTAAAAATTGACATACAGCATAAATTGCATTTGAGTGCAGTGGAACTATACATTTCACTTACGTGAATATAAAAAGAATGAATCCTTAAAAGAATGATCATGATGCGCTTTTATCATGGTGTTCTGTACAGTAGGAAAAGAGATACTAGGGGACAGTATACACCAAAAGTGTTACTGAAGCTTACCTCCAAATCAAAGTCTGTATCTAAACTCATAGCAGCAACCTATGCAATAAGTAATGCTGGCTGTAGATGTTACCATGTTCTATAAGTTTAGGTAGAATAAATAGTATTTCAACTTTGTTTAAATGTAAAAGAGTACCTGAAAAGGTACTGTACCGCATGTCTTTTATTGTCATCTTATGAATGACTAATATTAAGGAGATGACCTTTTAAATAAAAATGTTCTAGGTTCCTCAGTATAACACAGGGGTTCTCAAATTGGGGGTCAGGACCCCTCAGGGGGTCACGATGTTATACATGGTGGGTTTCGAGCTGTCAGCCTTCACTGCAAACCCTGCTTTGGTGTTGATTATATCAAAAAGTGGTTTTAATTTATAAGGGGGGGGGTCGCACACAGAGGCTTGCTATGTTGAAGGGGTCACCACAACAAAAATTTGAGAATCACTGGTCTAAAACACATTGAAATACTTAGAAGAATAGAAAGTAATGTTAATAACTGAAAACAAAAATACATAAGCATTTATTTAAATGTAATCCCACCACAATGTGCTCATGCAATTTATTGTTAGCATAGTGAGTCTGCCGAATTGCTTGTTTGCTAGTGCAGGCTAAAACACTTACAAAGAAAAATAATTGGTTAGAAAAAAAGTGATTGGCCCTGCACTTGAGAGCACTTGGTTAGTTGCAGGGAGTAGGGACATTTTGTGTAGAGCTGCCTTTTAATAACAAGAGTTGTTATATAAAACGCAGAGCATACTTTCTTACATCAACAGGTACTGCAGCCTCCAACAACTCTGCAAAACATAATTCTTCTTGGACATTTTAATTTAACATAACCTTTAGAAGTTGCTACAAACACTTTGTGCAACTCTTTCACTTGGGCTGTAATTATGAAAAGCTGTGAGCATGGGGCAGGGGAGGGGAAAGTCACTATATTAATTTTCAAAAAACTATTTTGTTTATTGATCTTGAAGTACTGCAGTATGTGCAAATACAATGCAATATCCATATGTCTACATTAGCTCATGAATTTATTCTGAATTATTGTCTTCTCATGTGTATTAGTATTCAAATACAACTGTGAATGAATGTTTTAAACCTTTAGCACTTTAATTAGCACTGGCCTTTGATGAGAAAGCAGTGGAATGTCAGATTCTGTGTAGTCCCACATTTAAAAATATATTGTCCCCAAACCCTTTCCAATTAAAGATAAGGGGGGAAATCAGGTCTCTACTCTCATAAACAATGGAATATTTTTTATCGTTAAATACTTGCTTGACAGAGTGCTGGGAACCAACATCTATTGAGTTCTGGGGGTGGGCAGCACAAGCTGTCCCACATCTGAAGTCTAAGGGGAGGAGCTACTGAACCTGGAGCCCAAGCAAATTCAAGGGACCAGTAATGACAAACATGATCAGGATCAGGAATGAGGGTCACAGGGACATAAACAGGTAACCTGAGGTGAACACTGAGCAGAGAACCCTGGACAGAACCCAGTGCTTCTAAAAGGTGTCTATAGAGCCAGCAGATGCGGCCCTGAGGAACTCTGCCTGGATGCATGAGAGAAGGGAAGAGTGGAAATAATCCCCAAAGTTGCAGAGCCCCTGCCTGACCAACATCCTCCTCTTGGTAGAATAGATGGCTACTTTGCCCAGTGCCAGGAGGAGGTTGATGAAGAGTTATCATGACTTCGTGGAGCCACAGATGAGTTGGAAACCAACAGCTGAGCCAGCACTCTGGTCACTTAAACCCCAGTTAATTTCTGCTAGAGACATTGGCCCTTAATTAATGGATTAGAATGGGCTGGAGGGGAGGACTAATGAGCAAATTGGCCTATAAATACAGGAAGTAAGAAGGCATGAGAAGAAAGTATACGTGGGTGTGCTCTGAGTAGAGAGAGCTTCTCCTCTGGAGAGAATGAGGAGAAACTAAGGGTACATCTACAATACGAGATTATTCCGATTTTACATAAACCGGTTTTGTAAAACAGACTGTATAAAATCAAGTGCACGTGGCCACACTAAGCACATTAATTTGGTGGTGTGCGTCCATGTACCGAGGCTAGCATCAATTTCCGGAGCGTTGCACTGTGGGTAACTATCCCGTAGCTATCCCATAGTTCCCGCAGTCTCCCCCGCCCATTGGAATTCTGGGTTGAGATCCCAATGCATGATGGTGCAAAAACAGTGTCGTGGGTGATTCTGGGTAAATGTTGTCACTCATTCCTTCCTCCGTGACAGCAACGACAGACAATCATTTCGCGCACTTTTTCCCTGGATTGCCCTGGCAGATGCCATAGCATGGCAACCATGGAGCCTGTGTTGCCTTTTATCATTGTCACCGTATGTGTACTGGATGTCGCTGACAGAGGCAGTACTGCAGTGCTACACAGTGACCTTCGCTGAGGTCAGCCGGGGGCGCAAAGACAAAAATGGGAATGACTCCCCGAGTCAATCCCTCCTTTATGGTTTATCTAAAAATAGAGTCAGTCCTGCCTAGAATATGGGGCAAGTGTACTAGAGAACCAGTGTATCAGTGGTCAGATCTCGCAGTGTCAGATCTCGCAGAAATTATTAGCTGCATGCCATTCTAGGAGGTGCCTCTGCAACAAGCCCGCCCATTGCTTCCCTCCTCCCCAAACCTTCCGGGACTACCATGGCAGTGTCCCCTCACTTGGGGGATGAAGTAATAAAGAATGCAGAAATAAGAAACACTGAGTTTTTAGTGAGATAAAATGAGGGAGAGGCAGCCTCCAGCTGCTATGATAGTCCAGGCAGGACATTAAAAAGTGGCGGGGAGAGGAGCCCAGAATGTCGCTGCTATGATAGTCCAGGCAGTGCAGAATCTTTTATTTAGACATGAAAGGGGAGGGGCTGATGGAACTCAGCCCCCAGTTGCTATGATGAGGACAGTTACCAGCCGTTCTGTACCATCTACTGGGAATGACTGGAAGTCATTACTATTTTTACCCAGGCGCCCCCGGCCGACCTCACCTGATGCCAGCCAGGAGCACTCATCGGATGATGAGGACAGCTATCAGTCCTTTTGTACTGTACCGTCTGCCACCGTGGAGGGGAGGGCGACATATACCCTGAACCACCCCGGACAATGTGTTTGACCCACAGGCATTGGGAGCTCAGCCAAGAATGCAAATGCTTTTCAGAGACTGTGGGGACTGTGGGATAGCTGAAGTCCTCAGTACCCCGTCCCTCCCTCCATGAGCATCCATTTGATTCTTTGGCTTTCCGTTACGCTTGTCACACAGCACTGTGCTGTGGGCTCTATATCATAGCCTGGAGATTTTTTCAAATGCTTTCTCATTTTGTCTTCTGTAACGAAGCTGTGATAGAACAGATTCATCTCCCCATACAGCAATCAGATCCAGTATCTCCCGTACCGTCCATGCTGAAGCTCTTTTTGGATTTGGGACTGCATCGCCACGCATGCTGATCAGAGCTCCACGCTGGGCAAACAGGAAATGAAATTCAAAAGTTCGCGAGACTTTTTCTGTCTACCTGGCCAGTGCATCCGAGTTCGGATTGCTGTCCAGAGTGGTCACAATGGTGCACTGTGGGATACTGCCCAGAGGCCAATACCGTCGATTTGCGGCCACACTAACCCTAATCTGATATGGTAATACCAATTTCAGAGCTACTCTCGTCGGGGAGGAATACAGAAACCGGTTGAAAGAGCCCTTTATATCGATATAAAAGGCTTTGTTGTGTGGATGGGTGCAGTGTTAAATCGGTTTAACGCTGCTAAAATCGGTTTAAACACGTAGTGTAGACCAGGCCTAAGTAATACAGTGTATGGCTCAGCAAGGTGGTAGGAAGAGCAAATGTAAATAAACTGCACTGGGGTGTTTATCAACTGAAGGTCTCTACATCTCTAGACAGAGAGGAAGACAAGAGGAGCCTGTCACATGTGATTATGTGAGCATTTCTCTATCTAGTCATATTTCAACATCTGGTTGTGGCATAGCAGCAAGAGCATAGTGAGTGGGTATTCTCCAGCAATTCTCCTCTGTGTGTAACAATGCTAGGGTATTTTGCTGCTGATTTCCTCTCTCCGACAGACCTCCAGTATACCATTATTAGCAGTTTCTGCTTCAGATATAAGCTGCTTCCATTGTTGCTACTGTAATAATCAAGCGGAACGATATGTATGTATGTACTGTTAGCATCTAGTAAGTGGTCTATGATGAGGTTGGGGAACAGAGAGAAGCTACATCATAAAATCAAATGCAAAAATTTCATGAGCAAAACATAGTTGAAATAGTACATTTTCTCTCCTTATTCAGCCTGGAACTGATCCTGTTCCTACTGAAGTCAGTAACAGAACAATAGGTGAAATTCTGGCTCTGCTGAAGTCAACAGCAAACTCTCATTGACTGCAATATGGCCAGAATTTCAGCCAGTGACTTTCTTTGTGCAAAATCAAGTCCTTAGTTATAAAATAATTATAGAAGCTAAAGATGGAAAATATTTATTTTTACTAGATCATCCACTCCATCTCCTGGCTGACGTGGGATTTTCCCTGCAGTATGCTTTGGCAAATGTTTTGGCCAGTGTAATTTTAGAATATACTAATGTGATGGGGATTCCCCTTCGTCCTTTTGGAAACTGTTACATGATCAAATACATCTGTTAGAGGTTTTCCCCTACCCTCTCTGGCTAATAGATTAAAATTTATTTTGTCTAGGTTCATTCTTATTTTCATATTTATACCCATTGGAACCAGCATAATTTTTTCCCCTATCCTTGATATCTAAACTCTTCAGCTACATGTAGATAGTTCTACCATTCCCTAGCTGTCATGTAGCCAAGTGAGAGATATTTAGGGCCCAGTCTAACTCTCACTGAAATCAATGGTGCTCTTTCTATTGCCTGTAATAGAAATTAGTTATTTTAATCTGTCTTCAGAAGACCATTTCTATTTATGAGTAGAACTAGGTGAATAATACAAACATTTTCCCACTAACATTTGTTCAATTTAAGGTATGAATTAGCTTTTGGCACATGAGTGACCCATTTGAGCTTGCTTTCCATGCATATCTGTAGCTGAATTTTACTAGCATGAATTCTCAGAGAGTAGATTTAAAACCAGCTTTCTATAGGCATTCCATAGACATTCACTCATAAGAACATAAGAATGGCCATACTGGGTCAGACCAAAGGTCCATCTAGCACAGTAGCCTGTCTTCTGACGGTGGCCAATGCCAGATGCCATAGAGGGAATGAACAGAACAGGTAATCATCAAGTGATCCATCCCCTGTTACCAGTTCCCAGCTTCCAGGGACACCACCTCTGCCCATCTTGGCCAATGACCACTGATAGACTTTTCCTCCATGAACTTATCCAATTCTTTTTTTTAACCCTGTTATAGTCTTGGCCTCCACCCAATCAAGGAACAGGAAAAATGTCATGCAACGAATCATAACTGAGCAGTATTACTTGAATTCAGCTACTGAGATTCAAATAGCAACCCAGTAAGTAAACAAAATACATGAAAATGTTGTTAAATAACCAATAAATTGGAGCTAATCACTATCCTGCTCATGGACATTCTGCAAAGTTTCATCAAGGAAACTCTTAAGCTTTCTTTCAGCTCTAATGATGAGCATGAATGTATTGTAGTGGAGATACTATACATCTGATTGGCAACTGGAGGGGAGGGAAGTGTAAAGAAAATCTTCATTTTTAGTAGTGTTTTATTTTTGGAGATCCTTAAAAATGTGGTTGAGTAGAACAATAGGTTGAGCATGGGGATAGTGTGTATGTGCACACAGGACCAAGGGCTTGATCCAAAGTCAAATTAATTCAGTGCCAGCTCTTCCATTGACTTCAGTAGGCCTTGGATCAGGTCCCAAAACACCCAACTTCTTTCAAAAGCCTGCCAGCTGCAGAGCACAAGCATAACTCTGATGGCCTTTTGCTCCCCATCCACCAGATTTTTTTGGCTACCAGTTATACGTACTTTAGGGCATGCTAGCTATCTTCAATTAGCACAGCAACCTCATTTTTCTACTCAGCCACATGTATAATGCAGATGTAGCCTTTGGATCAAGTCATTGGTCCTAACAGCTAAGAGGAAATCACTAGATATGTAATTGATGCGGATATTGATGTGAATATTGGGCAGATGAAATGATAGATTTACAGCGCTCTCTTGTTTGCATTTTAAATGGCACATGCCTTCATTTTATATTAAATTGCACCATTACACCTGCAACTCAGAGATGGAAGAAGCCTCAGACTGTGCTATAGTCAATTCTTCTGTAAATACTTAACATTTAAGGCATCTTACTAGGCATTTAAGAGGCTGAAAAAACGTGACTTTTTTGACATCCATTACACTATTTTCTTGGTAAAGTCTGGCATGCATTATTCATACTGACAAGAAATGGTATGAATCTAAAACAGGGATGCACAGGGCTGTACACAGGGACATAACCTGAATTGATAGCTTCCTTAAAAATATTATTTAGTTCCTCAGCTGGTGTAAATGGATGAAGCTCTATGAAACCAATGAGGCTCCAACAAGTCAAGGATGCATCCTTGCATCCATTCTTTTTATGAGTGCCTTTGAAACTGTCTGTCACAATGTCCTTCATAATGGCCCTGAAGGAGCAAGCACTTAAGCATGACAACCAATCCAATTCACATGCTTAAGTACCATTTAAGTCACTGGGAGATAAGGACATGCTAAAGTGTGTTGCTGAATCAGGGATAGCTTTCTCCAGCTCTGTGTGATAGATTGTGATCGACTTCTGAATCAGTAGCTGCTACCATTTACATTTGTCATTCCTATAAATACTGCCCCAAATACAGAACTGCCAGGATATTTCCCGGAAATGGCCGTTAAACATCTGTCTTTCCCAGGAGATCAACCTTTGATATAACCCTTGAAAGAAACATGGCATCTCACCATATCTAACTGACTGACTGGTATTTTTAACTGGGAACTGAGTAGATCCCTAGGGAAAGGGGGAAGCTCAAATATTTCACTATAAACTCATCCCTATTGGTATTCTTGAACTACCCTTAAAATACAGTTCTGATTATTAAAATTACATGATGTGTAAAATGAGAGGGGATTTTCCAAGCAGAGATAATAATTTTTCAGCTTCAGAATCTTCCTGTGTGCCTATAAAATTAGTATTTCATGCATGATCCTCTCTCCCACTTCTTTCTGAAGCTGCGTTAGCTTTATTTAGACTGAACTGCTTTCCCTTAGTGATAGCAATTGAGTTGTTACTTCTGTAGAATGATTTGCTCAGGAAATCTACAGCAAGTGTGACAGGTCCAGTGTTGTGATAAGCTGTAAATTGTTGTGTCTACTAGTTTACAACAGCAGAAAGAGAAATAGTCAGGTTCAACAGGTAATTGTTGTTTTCCTTTCCTATTACTGCTACTATTTTGTATTCTTCAGCACTGCATGCTCTGAAGTCTTTGGGCATCTTAGCAAATTCAAGCCAATATAGCAACATGCCCTTATAAATATCTGTTAACCCCCTAGGTGCAAGATGAGATGAAAAGAATACAAATTCCCCTCATCTAAATAACAGTAAACACATGGATGGAAGGATGCTGTTGTGTTTTAAGGTATTGGACAAGAACTGAAGAGGATCTGGCTTGAACTCCCAGTGCTGCCACAGATTTCTTTAGTGACACTGAGCAAGGCCTCACAATCTCTCTGTGCCTCAGATTCCCATGTATAATATAATGGATACTGATATTTCCTTTCATCCAACTCTGTGTCTGTTTTGACTGTAAGGTTTTAAGGGCATGGATTATTTCTTATTTTGTGTATGTACAGTGCCTAACACAATGGGGCCTGGTCTCAGTTGGGAGTTGTAGGCAGACTGTAATATAAACAAACCAATAATAAATAAGATAGAAACAATTATTTGAGGAATACCAAAATACAAAACAGCAGGTACCCGGGAATAAGTGTGTCAAGATAATTACCGCTGTGAGGGAATATCTCAAGTTGTCAGCCAGCATCTTAAAGCTGGACCCAGAATTAGGCTACTTCTGACTGCTCTTCAGGTAACACTTCTGGTAGGGACCATGTGCAGCCCAGAGTCCTGCTTCTGAGTCTGGCAAGAAAATAAATCAAATTACCTGTTTACTTTTTGGTGACTGAAAAATAAGTGTGGGAAAGGGAATCACTCCCCAAGTGAGTGATGTCTTATGCTTATACAGATTTTACATTTCGACTTCGCAGTGTGTTACCTCCATATGCTGCATGGGCAAATAAATGTTGGTTGAGCACCCCATTGATTTGAAAGGGAGTTAGTGTCCATAGGAAAAAACAGCAAAATAATAAGAAGGAAATTAATGAAAACTATAGTGCAAACCTCTCAAGCATCTAAATAGCACCAGTGGTGTTATTGTTAATTAGGACTCTGTTCCATTATCCTGTACTAAGATATTCAGAATAACATGAAGTCTTATATTGCCCCATGTGGGGATAAGCTAAGGAAACTAGCAGCATTTATTTCACATCTTTGTTTTTATTAGCGCTCTCTCTCTCTAATTTAATGCAACTTTAAAGCAATATTGTTGCTGTTTCTTAATTATTTGCCAGTTGTAAGTAATGTGTTTTTAAAGGTTTTTATTTACTATTTGCAGTAATTTAGGGAGAAAACTTCTGCCATTAGCAGACTTTTTCCCCAAATTTTTTTTGACTCTACCAAGTATAGTTCTTATAGTTACTTATATTCAGTTTATTTACGATTCATATTTGCACACAGCTTTGTGTCCTTGAGGCAACAGAAATTGATTCACAAATTTTAACCAAGCAAAACAAGAAGTAATCTGTACAACAAGACTTTCATTTCACACAGCATGAAGTGTTAGACATTATCCTCAACTCCAACTGTTCAATGTTTTTGACAGAGCAGAACTCATTTGTAAATTAATTTCCACTGTGAAACACCTGAGAAATCCTTAATATAACAAAGAAGCTCTCCTGCAGATCAGTGAAGCACCGATTACCTCAGTGAAGCCTGGGTTCTGTAAGGAGCAGGTTAGTGTGTATAGATACGTCTACACTGCCATTAGACACCCACAGCTGGTCTGTACCAGCTGGCTCAGGTGCTAGGGCTGTTTAATTGGGGTGTGGACATTCGCAGGATGCTAGAGGCCAGGCTCCAACCTGAGCCCGAACATCTATACTGCAGTTAAACAGACCCCAAGCCATGTGAGCCCAAGTCAGCTGGCACTGGCCAGTTGCAGGTTTTTAATTGCTGTGTAGACATACTCTATGTGTACAACTGCCCTGCGTGGTCTGTTAACTGGAATTGCTCAGCTGTGCTGAGAACTGATGAACATTTTCATTAGATCAAGCGTTAGATATTTTTAATTTGAATCAGTAGGATCTGAGTTCTGTTTGATTCTTCTAAGGTTCCTTTATGGTACCTCCCACTGGGATAGTGCAGAACCTTACAAAGTTGAATAATGCAGTATGACTAGGCTCTGTCTTGTGTGATTTTGTCACCATTCCTCTCCTCATGGAGAAGAACAGCATGATTGCTTTAAAAAAAATATGTACTATGAGTTTTTGTTACTTCGACAGGGGCCTGAGCATGGCTCAGCTACTGCAATGAACTTGAAGACTCTACAAAGAGATTTGGTAAGAACAAAGGCCATAGCTTTTATTAGCTGTACAATATAGCAGGCCTAGGAGAAGAGGAGCCAGATAGCCTCCCACCTCCAGTGCTGCAGAATGTGGAAGACCTATACTGTTAGCTGTAGGTTTTACCATGTATTTGCAGGGAAATGGGGAAGGACATTGGGAAAGCACCCCCATGATACACAAATGAGCAGTTAAACTGGGAGTAGGGACTGAAGGCCCCTACACCCTGCCATAGCACAAAGTCCCAAGGACAGGACTGGGGAGGAGTGGAGGGTCATCACTTCTTCCTAGAAGCCTAGAGGTATCTTTCTCCCCCTACTCTCTGGTGAATGAGGGCTTGCAATTAAAAACCCAGTGAATAACAAATAGGAATGTTTTGCTGCATGCACCTGGCTCTATAATTCCTGTGGGTCAATTCCTATGTGCCTTATTGTCACCTTACTTCAGCAAAACATCCATTGAAGAAGTGAATGAGTACAGCAAGATTTGGATCATTGCACATTTCATGCAGTTAAATTTAGATACTTGGATTTCTAATAAATTCTGATTCTCTGAAAGTGTAACAAGCATTTCCTAAGGGTGCTCTCTGTGCTTTATGGGGGAACACCTGAATGCTCTGAAGCTTTTAATCTGCATAGTTTGCATAATTAGCATGGAATCTCAGGATGGAGTTCAACTAGCTTTGTTGATTCAAGGAATATGAAGAGAGTGGGAGAGAGATGACAGTTTTCAAGATAAAAGGAAGAGGGTTTTTTCATCTCTTATTAATGTGTCATTTGTAATAGGATGGATCCACAGTTAGATACCCAAATTACAGTCATGCTAATGGGAATTCATAAAAAATGTTAAATATGCCACATCTTAAAGCCTACCTTTTGATCCAAAATCTTCCTTCACATCACAGAGAGCAGGAGTTTTCGTGATTTTATTAGTCTAATTACAATAGATTCAGTCTGTTAAAGCCACAAGATATAACAATACCTTTGCTGAGGTATTATTTTTATCAGCTGGGAGTGAAGGAGTCTTGCCTCTCCCCCCCCACCCCAAGTGCTGATATTGTCCATAGACTTTGGCAATGTATACTTTTACAAACAAAGTAAAGAAATAGATGTCACTGCATCTGGAGTGTATTGTGAGGCAACAGTTAATGAGTGTGATTCATCTCATTTACACTAGTCCAAATAAGGAGTAACTTTATTCAGTATAATTCAGTCAATGGAATTACATTAGTGTAAAACTGGGATCTGGTCTACATTTAAAAATTAGATTGACCTACCTACGTCATTCAGAGCTGTGCAAAATTTTGTGCTCAGAGCGCTGCAGTTAGGTCAGCCTAACTCCCAATATAGAGACAGCTCGTTAATGGAAGAATTCTTCTGTCAACCTAGCTGCTGCTTTCTGGAGAGGTGGATTAACTACATCAAGGGGAAAACCCCTTATGTTGATGTAGGATGCCTCTAAGTTATGGCTCTATAGTGGCACAGGTGCAATGTCATAGCTGTGTTGTTATAGAGAAGGTATATCCTGAAAGGAGAGATGAGAATCATGCCCAATATTTGTAGGATAATTTGGTCTATTCTATCTGGCCTGTTCTATCTAGTCTATCACTTGGTTTTGTAATAGTGTGACCCCATGGACTTCCAAATTGACACCAGTATATTAGTGAAATCAGAGTCAGGACCAATAAGTGTGTTCCATACATCTGCCTTTTCACTCCACTAGTTAAGGAATGGCCTATCCTGAGAGACCTTGTAAGAATTATAAACCTTCAATTTTCCATTTAGCTTCTTGGCAGCAGATTGCAGAAGAGAGTCCATAAATTCCAGAAGTGAACTGATTCCAGCCACTAACAATTGCACAATCTTTATATTGTTATGGCAAAGGTTTAATGAAATGCATATTATGAATTATTGATATAGAGAGATACACACACTCAGTATGAAGTTCTCCATAGGGAGGGTTAAGTGTAGAGACCCGTGCTCAAATGACCCCGACTATACCCAGTCAGTCATTAAGGGACTTTTGTGTTTCAAGTGCAGTCTGTGCAGGTGAAGAGAAGATGGCTTTAGTTTGAATTGGTTGTAACTAAACCTGTCTGCAGAGAACTTCTGACATGCAGAGTGTTACCCAGGGTTCTTTCAATCCAAAGCTCTTGATAACTTTTATTCTGTGTGAGGTGGTGTCAAGAAATAAATCAGGGGAGACACGGCCATCCGACCGATAGATGGCTGGCACAAACAGAACAACACAAGAGTGCTTTCACTTAAAGCTAAACTTTACATAGTCTCAAGCACTTATACATGTCCACAGCAGGTTAGTAACACATTCCTAATCCTCAATAATTACCAAAGCTGAGTGTGGCTCTCAAATGGCACAGCAGTTGCCGGTGGGGAACACAAGATGTATCCAGAGGGAGAGTCCAGTCCTGAAGAGTCCTCCTACCTCAAACTTTCCCCCCTTATTTTTTACATTAGTCAAGCAAGAGGTTTTCTTCTGATTATTGATTAACTAGGTGTGGGTTTTTCCAGAGTTTGAAGCTTTGTGACCCTGTTAGACACATTCCTGAGGGCATAACCTGTTCTTCTAAGATGCATGTATCAGAAACTTCAACACAATTCTTATCAGGAAGGACTTGGGCTCAAGCTGCCCTTTCTGTGGCACTCAAAACCTCCTATGCTCCTGCCTTGGTCAAGCTGAGCTTGCTACCTGGCCACTTTACAGCCTGCTGATGGCTGCTTTCAACAATAAGCCATAGTGGGTTCAGGCACTTTACTAGTTTGCTGACATCTCCCAGTACACAGAGCAACTGCACAACACTGAGGAGAAGAAAGGATTGTTATGACTGAGGCTTGAGCAGTCTGATCTAGTGCTCAGAGCATGAGCTGAGAATAAAGCCAGGTCAAATAACAGGAGGTTAGATCCAAGACAAGCTAGAGAGCCAATGAGGAGTCAGGAGGTGGGTAGGGTCAGGTTACTAGGAGAGCAGAAGCAGGGAGATCCCAATTGCATGGACAACTTCCTGTTCTTGTGCTGGGTTTACATAGAAGCTGTGAACCAATCAGGACCCCCAGCATTCTGCCAATCAGATTCCAGGACTGGAGTCCACTGTCAGGGTTCAGCTTCAATTCTGACAATTGCTAGCTGGTCATTTGGTGGCAGGTTGGAACTTACTATCTCCTAAGAGCCCAGAAGATCAGGGTCCAAGATCCATGGTCTCTGACAAGGGGAGTCAATGCTTAGGGCTATCTAAATTAGCCCCTGCTCTGCTGAGGGCTGTATGATTTTGAACTGATGGGTTTCTTAAGTAAGAATGAGGAGGAAAGGCAGAACATGGTGCGCCCACTACATGTATTTTCCTTAACATTTCCTTGTCTCACCACTATCACAGGAAGAACTAGTGCAGATTAACCACTGGCATTTAACCATTATGTCCTTAATCAAGTATTTCCAAATTTTGACTTTCAGCATTATTTTTTTCAAGAACTGATACAACCTTCTCATTTTCTTACTTTCAAATATTGGTATTTTTTTTAATTATTAGCATTCTAACTTTATTTTTAAATAGTTGAGACTTGTCTACAATCTTAGCTTTGTTTTCACAAAGTTTCTTTTTTACCTTAGAATATATAGTACATGTTGATCTGCAGCATATGTTAAATCCAAAGATATGTAAGGCAGAGCAGACTTCTTCCTTATAACAAGTTGCTTCAAATTAGCCAAAAGTTACCTGATTGAATATCCCTTGAAATCAGTGGAGTGTTTAAAGTGGATACCAGTTAATCCCACTGATGTCAATGAGAGTTTGATCAAGCCCCCCAAAATGAATTGAGCTAGGCTGCAATTCTCTGAGGTATGGATAATTTTCTAGTATCACAACTAAGTTTACTTTTGCTAATAGCCTCAATCACATAATAAATCAGACTCAGAACGCTAACTGAAGCCTTTCCTGAGGAAGAAGGACTGTAAAAGATGGTCCGTAATTGAGTTCTTCAGATCTCTGTGATCAATCCCATTTTTAAAAACTAATGAACAGATTACTTTGCTTGTGGAGGTTCTATTTAACAAGATTGCTTTATCATTAATAAGAGGAGTCAATTCATTCAGGGCAAGGGGTGGGGTGGGATAGAGGAACACACACAAAAATTACATTTCCAGTCTGAACACTTCCCCCCACCCTCAAGATCATTCCTGACTCAGTGCCACCCAAAACTCATTACAAATTTATTCTCATTAAGAAAGACCTACTGAGTCCCTCGATCCATTGAGATATATAATTTTACTCTCACCAATTTGAGGCAAAGTTTTGTCATTTCACCTTGCACAGTTTGTAATGGGACAGTGAGCAACACAGTGAGTCTTCTTAAACTCATAGTATTTTTTATTAAATATAGTCTTACCTGTGCTAATATATTTCACTGCTTCATCTGAGAAGAATGATACTTAGGTAGTTCTACTGCAGCATCTTGTTCCCTATTCTAGTCTATAATTAAGGTGGTGTCAACAGTTGTCAGCCAGCACGTCCATCATGAGCCCCTGTTTTCAGTTTATATTATTAATTAACATTTGTAAATGAGACTTAGCTTATTCCACCCATAGGACAAATTCTCATTGATCAGTTAAAAAAAGACTATTGTATAATTTCTGAACAGTTTTAAGATTTTTATCTAATCACACAGAGCTGAGTAGTTCTGAGTTTCAATGTGTGCTCAAATAAGGAGAGAGGGAAGATTTAACCTAAGAGATCTGGGTTAAATTATTATCTGCTCCACAGACTTCCTGTCAGACTCTGAGCAACTTACTTAACTTCTGTGCCTCAGTTCCCAATCTGTAAAAATTTTCTGCTTGGATAGTCTATTTAAGTCAGCTTCAGGGCTCTTTAAATGTTTTAAAGGACCTAGTAGAGTTCTCTTGGCCCTGCTTAATAACCCCAAAACCTATCCCAAAGGAGGAAAAAACAACCTGCCCACCACTGAGCTAGAGGATGCATGTAAGCAATGAGCAGCAGAAACAGATGAACTCTTAAGATGACACCATTCTCACAAAAATATCTGCAATGCCTAAAAATGACAGTAAATTCAGTTTGGGAGTTAGGTGTTATCTGTTCCAGAATAAATTTGTCATGGGACCATGATGGATATAGATCTGATCTCCTATTAAAGATGCCCTAGTTAAGCTGTAAATTTACCATGGGATGCTTATACTTGTGTACATGACATGTAGGCAGAATTGTTTCTAAACAAAATTTGTCATAGTCTTCTGTGTTTCCTCAGCTGCTCTTCTGTATGTCCTTAAGGCTGTTGTGTGGGAATGGGAATATTTGGTGCTGGAGGAGAATGTCCAAAAATAGAAATACTTCATATATAAGCATCTATCTGAAGGACAAAGCCCACTGGTGACTATCTGTACTAGAAATAGCAAAATGTAGTAGAAATGTTACCAAAGCACTCACCCATAACATTCTATTATTTCCTCTGTCTTGAGAGAGATATGGGGCCCGAAGAAACTCTACAAAAGTGTATAATTGAACATACGAAATTAAGGTTTCTGTCTACTGGGCTACATTGTTATACAAACACCAGTGCACACTCCATTATAGCAGAAATTTGTCAGGGATTCTTTCTGCCACTATCTCATGTGAAGATATTGTCTTAAAAAATCAGACAAAACTGTAAATGCTGTCATCTCCTGAGGTTTGCACTTTCTAAACTTTATTTTAAATAATATTTATTATGTTTCGGGCTGTAAGTCTTCTTTCCGTAGTCTTTGTTATATAGGGCAGATGTTGATTTTTCACTTTATAGGGTTATGGGTCAAGAAATGTTCTGATTCTTAATTTAGGCCCAAGAATGAACTGTGGAATCACTTGGAAGGAATATTCTAAGTTGAGAACCAAAACATTTCATGATCCTTAAACTGAAAGATCAACATCTGACCTTTGCATAGTGGTATGACAAAGATTTAAAGTCCAGACCACTGACCTGACGTGTTTTAGAACTCTGTTTCCAAACGCATCTGATTATCTCTGTGAGCATCATTTAGATTCTAAACTCTTCATGGCAGTGACTGTCATTTTGTGTCACAATACAGATCCAAGAATGTCTGCTGCTAATAAATGAGAATAAAAATATATTGTCATACTTTCAAAATTACTGTTAAAATGAAATTAAACCTATCCTAAAGCCTAAAGAAATGAAAAAAGTCAGCAGTAACTAGTTAGAAATGTACTTTTTTTTACTTTGTAACTACTTGAAGGTTACCTCTTTTTGCAATTAACAGAGGCTTTGTGAGAATTTCAGATGCAAGCCCACAGGGCTGAAAATCAAAGCAGCAAATACCATTCATTTCAAAATGAGTGACTCTCAAAGTGATGTATAAAATTATTATAGAGCAGGCCAAACCTGATAAGGGATTTGGATGGCTTAGGGGTCAGGTAATTGGTACATAGCCTCTGTGGTGTTCAGTAATCACTCTATGCTCAAAGTGCTTACAAGAGCTTTGCTTTATTCTGTTTATGGTTCCAGCTGGCTGAGCACAACAGGTTTACTTAGCCCTGTCCAGACTCTGCCTTTGAATCTCAATTCTTAGAGGCACAATCCCTAATGCTAGTTACCATCAGATTAGTAATTCAGATCCAGAGTAGGTCTGCAATGAACAAAAGTCATTCACATTTTATATTAAGATTTAATGTGTAAATGACTTATAAGGGGCTAGTTCTGTTATAGCAGCAAAGAATCCTGTGGCACCTTATAGACTAACAGACATTTTGGAGCATGAGCTTTTGTGGGTGAATACCCACTTTGTCAGATGCATGTAGTGGAAATTTCCAGGGGCAGGTATATATATATATGCAGGCAAGCTAGAGATAATGAGGTTAGTTCAATCAGGGAGGATGAGGCCTTGTTCTAGCAGCTGAGGTGTGAAAACCAAGGGAGGAGAAACTGGTTCTGTAATTGGCAAGCCATTCACAGTCTTTGTTTAATCCTGAGCTGATGGTGTCAAATTTGCAGATGAACTGAAGCTCAGCAGTTTCTCTTTGAAGTCTGGTCCTGAAGTTTTTTTGCTGAAGGATGGCCACCTTAAGGTCTGCTGTAGTGCGGCCAGGGAGGTTGAAGTGTTCTCCTACAGGTTTTTGTATATTGCCATTCCTAATATCTGATTTGTGTCCATTTATCCTTTTCCGTAGCGACTGTCCAGTTTGGCCGATGTACATAGCAGAGGGGCATTGCTGGCATATGATGGCGTATATTACATTGGTGGATGTGCAGGTGAATGAACCAGTGATGGTGTGGCTGATCTGGTTAGGTCCTGTGATGGTGTCGCTGGTGTAGATATGTGGGCAGAGTTGGCATCGAGGTTTGTTGCAGGGATTGGTTCCTGAGCTAGAGTTACTGTGGTGCGGTGTGCAGTTACAAGTGAGAATATGTTTCAGGTTGGCAGGTTGTCTGTGGGCAAGGACTGGCCTGCCACCCAAGGCCTGTGAAAGTGTGGGATCATTGTCCAGGATGGGTTGTAGATCCCTGATGATGTGTTGGAGAGGTTTTAGCTGGGGACTGTATGTGATGGCCAGTGGAGTCCTGTTGGTTTCTTTCTTAGGTTTATCTTGCAGTAGGAGGCTTCTGGGTACACGTCTGGCTCTGTTGATCTGTTTCCTTATTTCCTCTTGCGGGTATTGTAGTTTTGAGAATGCTTGGTGGAGATTTTGTAGGTGTTGGTCTCTGTCTGAGGGGTTAGAGCAGATGTGGTTGTACCTCAGTGCTTGGCTATAGACAATGGATCGTGTGATGTGCCCGGGATGGAAGCTGGAGGCATGAAGGTAGGCATAGCGGTTGGTAGGTTTTCGGTATAGAGTGGTGGTAATGTGACCATCACTTATTTGCACCGTGGTGTCTAGGAAGTGGACCTCCTGTGTAGACTGGTCCAGTCTGAGGTTGATGGTGGGGTGGAAGCTGTTGAAATCGTGGTGGAATTTTTCCAGAGACTCCTTCCCATGGGTCCAGATGATGAAGATGTCATCAATATAGCGTAGGTAGAGAAGGGGCGTGAGTGGATGAGAGCTGAGGAAGTGTTGTTCCAGGTCGGCCATAAAAATATTGGCATATTGTGGGGCCATGCGGGTGCCCATAGCGGTGCCACTGATCTGGAGATATATATTGTCATCAAATTTGAAATAGTTGTGTGTGAGGATAAAGGCACAGAGCTCAGCAGCCAGTTGTGCTGTGGCATCATCAGGGATACTGTTCCTGACAGCTTGTATTCCATCTGTGTGGGGGATGTTTGTGTAGAGAGCCTCTACATCCATGGTGGCTAGGATGGTGCTTTCTGGAAGGTCACCAATGCGTTGTAGTTTCCTCAGGAAATCAGTGGTGTCACGGAGATAGCTGGGAGTGCTGGTGGCATAGGGTCTGAGTAGAGAGTCCACATATCCAGACAGTCCTTCAATGAGAGTGAATGGCTTGCCAATTACAGAACCAGTTTCTCCTCCCTTGGTTTTCACACCTCAGCTGCTAGAACAGGGCCTCATCCTCCCTGATTGAACTAACCTCATTATCTCTAGCTTGCCTGCATATATATATATTCCTGCCCCTGGAAATTTCCACTACATGCATCTGAGGAAGTGGGTATTCACCCACGAAAGCTCATGCTCCAAAACGTCTGTTAGTCTATAAGGTGCCACAGGATTCTTTGCTGCTTTTACAGATCCAGACTAACACGGCTACCCCTCTGATACTTAGTTCTGTTATAGGAATTTTACAGAAATTAGATGGTTATAAAGGTTCAGTAGAAGATGTTATAAAATATTATAGCCAACTATAAAGTGTGACCAACAGTCATTGCCATTTGATGACTTTTCTATGGCCCATGTGGAATGAGATGGTGGGCTCAGTCAATTCCCTTGTGGACAAGGGTTTACATCACAACTGGGATTAACTGACAGCTTCTAATGTGGAGGACAAGGACTGAATAGACACGTTGGGGTTGAAGCATATTGAGCAACAATTCCCTCTCCTTTCCTGCTATTCAATACCTGTTCTGAGTGTTAGAGGGCTACTGTAGCCAGTCCAGGGCATTTCTGAAGCAGTAATGTCACTCCAGAACTGGAAAGAAAATTATGGTTTTGGGACAGCAGAGGCTGCTGTTACCAGGGTGGATGTAGGGTGCTTGAGCTCAGAAATGGCCCAAAGGTAACCCCCAAACATTGTGGCCTAAAACCTGCATCCAACCCCAAGAAATATTGCTCCCAACTGCTGAAACCTCCAAGATGCCTTCTAGCTCCGCATCTTCCTTTCTGAATCTGAAAACACAGAAGATCTGCCACATGCATGCTCCCTCCCCCAACCAAATGGTGCCTGAGCTAGATGGAAAGCAGATGATGGCTGAACCACAGTAGTTTGCTGCAGATACTGTTGAAATTAAAATCTACAGTTTCCATCCTACAGAACACCATGACTGAGATTCAGAGCACACTAAAATTTCTACCCAGATGAATGGGTGAAGCAGAACACCCTTTCTGTAGTGGAAGATTTCAAAGAGAACAAAGATTTCAAAGAGAGGTTATAAAGAACTGTAATGATATCAAGACTGAATACCAAGCTAAATGATCTAGAAACCACTCAAGATGATGTAACATCAGGATTGTGGGTGTCCCTGAGGGACTAGAGAGAGAACCCCCCTGAATTTGTCCCTAAATTGCTAAACTAAGGGCAGGTTTGTACTACTGCTTAAGTCAATCTAACTTAGACCACTCAGGGGTGTGAAGAAAACACCCTCCAGAGCAATGCAAGTTACAGCAACCTAAGTGCTGTCCACAGCGGTGCTATGTCAGTGGGAGAGACATAGCTTCCGTATTTTGACATAGTGCATCTTATCTAGACATGCTACAGCAGTGCAATGGCACCGGTGAAGCTGCGCTGATGTAGTGCTTATAGTCTAGACATTCCCTAAGTTGTTGGATCTTTTGGTAGATTTGCTTTCATATACTATGGGCACACCGGACTGTTGCCCCAAGCCAGCTCCAGGAGGTTGGCCTTGAGCACTGATTGTGAAATTTCTGAACTTTACCACTAAGGAGCTTACACTGCAGAAAGCCAGAGGGGACAAAAGGAGCTTCTATGGGGAGAACCAACAATTAAAATACTGTTCTTTCAAGGTTATACCTGTGATGTGGTGGCAGTGAATGCAGCTTTTAACCAAGCAAAACAATTAGTCAGGAAGATGGACATGAAGTATTTTATTAAATACCTAGAATGCTCCGTATTAAGAATGGTGAGAAGATAGTATCATTCAGTTCCCTTCAGGAGGCAGAAAGATGCCTAAAAAATGTGCAACCTCCTCCCTCACTAGGAGTCATCTATAGAATAATCTGACTGTATAGAACTGTATATGTATTGCTCTCTGAGATCTGATATAGTTTCTTTAAGGAAATTGGTGGGTGCTAGTTGGTACTGATATGTTAGAGAAAAGAAAAGTAATTTACATTGAGGTGGAAGAGTTATCACTTTACTTGGTATTGCCTTAACTCACAGAAAAGGAACATCAATCTGAAAGTCTAACATTTGATTAGAAATGATGTATATTTTAGCATTGTTTTGTTAGATGATGCTTCCTGATGAACTAATGTATCAAGATTCTAGGGTTACTATAGCTGTGATGATTTGGCCCCACAGGCTGTGAGAATCTCCAAGTTTCACCTGATCTGGCTGCCCCGCTGGGCAAGGGTGGGTAGTTTGTGTTTTGTTTTTAAACTGTTTAAACAGATTCTTCTTTTTGATTGTATGATACTAATGTGTATTTCTCTCTCCACTATCTTTTCTGCTTTGTTTTTCCCCCACTTATTTTATTCTTCTCTGTCCCGCTCCTGTTGCTGGCAATTTCCTTCATACTCCTCTAGAATATGTACTTGGAAGTGACACCCTACCCTTGGATTATATAGCTTTCGCTTAGATATGAAAACTGTATGCTGCTCAGGAAAATTTGCAATTTCTCATTTCTTCAGAAAGTGACTTTATATTTTATCTGGTATATTTTAACAGTGAAGGCTCCAGAAATTAAATGCATCTCTTGGAATAAAAAGGGTTTTAATAAGCCTATTAAAGAGAAAATATAATCATTGCTTAAAAAAAGAACGTTGACATTGCTGTGTCCTAGGAGATACACATGACAAAACTTGAAGCTTGTAAACTGAAAAGAGATTGGGTGGGTCTCCTAGTTTCTAGATTCTTTAATTCTAAAGGGAGGGGCATCATATACTAATACATAAAAAGCTGAACAATGTCTGACACTGAGGGAAGATTTACTGATTCCAGAAGATTGGAAAAGGGCAAATATAGTGGCCATCTATAAAAAGGGAAAAAATAACCTGGGGAATTACAGACCAGTCAGCTTAATTTCAGTACCCAGAAAGATAATGGAGCAAATAATTAAGCAATTTGCAAAACACCTAAAAGAGAATAAGGTGATAAGTAACAGTCAGCATAGATTTATCAAGAACAAATTGTGTCAAACCAACCTGTTAGCTTTCTTTGACAGGGCAACAAGCCTTCTGGCTAGGAGGAAATGGTAGACATGGTATATCTTGACTTTAGTAAAGCTTTTGATACTATCTAGCATGACCTTGTCAAACAAACTAGGGAATGCAACCTAGATGGAGCTATTACAAGGTGGATGAAAAACTGGTTGGAAAACCATTCCCAGAGAGTGGTTCACAGTCATACTGGAAGGGCATAATGAGTGGGGTCCCACACGGATCAGTTCTGGGTCTGGCTCTGTTCAATATCTTCATCAATTATTTAGATAATGGCATAGAGAATACACTTATAAAGTTTGAGGATGAAACCAAGCTGGAAGGGGTTGCAAGTGTTTTGGTGAATAGGATTAAAATTCAAAATGATCTGGACAAACTGGAGAAATGGTCTGAAGTAAACAGGATGAAATTCAATAAGGACAAATGCATAGTACTCCACTCAGGAAGGAACAATCAGTTGCACACATAGAAAATGGGAAATGACTGCCTAGGAAGGAGTACTGCGGAGAGGGATCTGGGGGTCATAGTGGACCACAAGCTAAATGAGTCAGTGTAACACTGTTGCCAAAAAAAAACCAAAAACCAAAAAAATTCACACATCATTCTGGGATGTATTAGCAGGAGTGTTGTAAGCAAGACACAAGAAGTAATTCTTCCATTCTACTCTGTGCTGATTAGGCCTTGATTGGAGTATTCTGTGCAGTTCTGGGTACCACATATCAGGAAAGATGTGGACAAATTGGAGAATGTGCAGAGAAGAACAAAAAAAATAGTAAAGGTCTAGAAAACATGGTCTATGAGGTAAGATTGAAAAAATAAGTTTGCTTATTCTGGAAAAGAAGACTGAGAGGGGACATAACCTTTTATATACTTGTACTGTTACAAGAAGGAGGGAGAAACATTGTTCTTAAGAAGCAATGGGCCTAAATTGCAGCAAGGGAAGTTTAGATTGGACATTAGGAAAAAACTGTCAGGGCAGTTAAGCACTGGAATAAATTGCCTAGGGAGGTTGTGGAATCTCCATCACTGGAGATTTTTGAGAGCAGGTTAGACAAACACCTGTCAGGGATGGTCTAGATCAGGGATCGGCAGCCTTTGGCATGCGGCCCACCAGGGTAAGCATCCTGGCAGGCCAGGCTGGTTTGTTTACCTGTCGTGTCTGCAGGTTCGGCAGATCATGGATCCCACTGGCCGCAGTTCACCGCTTTAGGCCAGTGGGGGCTGCAGGAAGCAGTGCGGGCCGAGGAATGTGCTGGCTGCTGCTTCCATTGGCCTGGAGTGGCAAACTGCGGCCAGTGGGAGCCGCGATTGGCTGAACTTGCCGGCGCGGCAGGTAAACAAACCAGCCTGGCCTGGCAGGATGCTTACCCTGGCAGGTTGCGTGCCAAAGGTTGCCAATTTCTGGTCTAGATAATACTTAGTCCTGCCATGAGTAAAGGGGACTGGACTAGATGACCTCTCGAGGTCCCTTCCAGTCCCATGATTCTATGCCTCCTTCAAAAAGGACTGTAGAGAACATAGAATTGATACCCTTGCAAAGGTCTTGATGTCCATTACTTCTGCCCCCTAACAGAAATAAGATTATTGCTGATGTTGTAAATAGCAGTAATAAATTATGTACAATAATTTCAGTTTTATTCAAAACTATATTTAGCTGAAGAAGGAATCAGTCCAGAGGCCCTAGATAAAATATTTAGTGGATTCTCTGCCCCAGATCTGACTTTCAGAAGGAACTTTTAGATGCCCCTCTACAAATCACAGAATTGACTCAAGCTATAAAAGAAATGAAGGTTGGAAAGACTCCTGGTGCAGACAGATTCCCAATTGAATTTACAAAATGTTCTCTGAAACTTTAACACCTAAATTATTGAATATGTTCAATGAGGTCAAGAATGAGCAAAGTCTCCCACCTACTCTGAGAAGCTGTAACCTCAGTTATTCCTAAACCTGGGAAAGAACTTGGACTACATAGTAATTACAGGACAATTTCCTTAATCAAATGTGATAAGATTTTAGCAAAAGCTCCTGCTATGTGATTGGACAAAGTTCTCTCACACATCAGACACAAGTCAGGTAGGCTTCCTTTATAATAGATGTAGCTCAGATATTTTGCATCAAATGATTGATATTATTGCCTCTTTGAGTTTCTAAAGAACCTTTAACTGTCATTTCTTTAGATGCCAAAAAGGCCTTTGATGGCATAACATGGAACTCTTTTTCATGTGTTCATCAAATCTAAATTTTGCTACTAATTTATTGCTTGGATTAAGCTTTTGTATACTAACCTGACTTCCAGGATAGTTACCAATGGTATTATTTCTTCCCCATTTTCATTGCAGAGAGGTATGAGGCAGGGGTGCCCTCTTTCTGTTTGATTTTAGCTGTGGAATCTTTAACCATTGCCATCCAAGCAGATCAACATATTCATGACATTAGGGTGGACCAAAAAAACCCACAATTATGCTCTATGCAGATGCTTTTATTCATATCTAACCCCCAGGTTACCATTCCTACCTTCTAATCATTATTAATATATTAGGACTCCTCAGGATATAAAATTAGTTGGGGGTAAATCAAAAGCCTTAGGCATTAAATATACCCACAAAGATCTTTTCTTAAATTGGGACTGTCAATGGCAATCTTATATGAAATATTTAGCAATACCAATTCCCAGAAATATTTAGGGCATCCCAAAGATAAATATAGAACCAATTATTGACTAAGTGGCTATTGATTTGGAGTGATGGAGTCTGTTAACCCTCATTTTGTGGGGTAAAATTTATATGCTGAAAATGAATAGCCTTCCAAAAATTGTGTGTGTCTCAAGGGGTCTCTCGATTTCTATTCCTCATACTTATTTTATTAAATTCAATATTATTTTCAGAATGTTCCTTTGGAGCGCAGGTAAGACTCTGACATAACTAGCAATTTCCCAAACTCCCCCCAATCACAGTGGAGTAGTTCATTGTAAAGACACTTCAGCTATATAATGTTCAATCCATATATCTTGCTAGGCAATGTGATCTGGGGGATATGACACTAACCAGCCTCATTCCTACCTCCACCACTGACTTCCTGTGTGATGTAGTTCAGTTTCCCCTGCCATCCTTTGCTAGTTTTGTCTATGAATAAGATTCTCCACCCCATAAGATAGGGACTGTCTCCTACTATGTCTTACAGTGACTTTCACAATAGGTCCCTGGCTTAAAGCCTCTCAGTACAACAGTAATTCAAATAATAATTAGATGTTTATACCATGCTAGTCATTATGGGTAGGTCTATGCTGACTGTGGCAGCGAGCCTCCCAGCTCAGGTTGACAAACTCAGGATCACAGGGCTCACACTACTGTGTAGATAGCACTTTGATGTTGCAACACAGGCTAGACCTTGGGTTCTGAAACCACATCCCTCCCTAAACTTCAGAGTCTGAGCTGCACCATCTACACAGCCTTTTTTGGTGTGGTAGGATGATCCTCGCAAGCCTGAGTCTGTCAGCCTGGCTGGGAGACTTGCTGCTGCAGGCTGTGTAAGCATACTCTACTAGGCCATCATAGAAAGCTTAGTCCTAACCCACTTACTTTGAGGTTTTGCTTGACAAAGAAGTGTATGATGGAGCTCTCAGCAAGTTAGAAATGTTCATCCAGTTGGTTGAACTCACATTAATGGTTTAGAATCTTGCTCTAGAGAACAGGCCATTGTGAGACTTTAACAGGATAATTACTTGCTTTGTAATTTAACAGGATAATTACTTGCTTTTCTAAAGCATTTTAGCCAAGCCCTGAAGAAGTCCCCTTTCTTCTGTACTATATTGACATTCAATTAGTATAGCCCTCCGGTCTTCGTTATCCTGGAAACATCCAGCTGTTATGGAAGACTTCATCATGGAGTAGGAAACTCCTCTTTCCTTTTAATGTCATGCTCCCAGACTTCTTGGAATCTCTCCTGTCTCTCATACAACAGTAGTTACACAAGCTGTGCAAAGAGAGGCTTCAAAATGTGGATACATTCTCAAAGGTGGATCTCTCTTCTGAAGATATTTTGGATCATTCTGAGCCCTCTTACTTAAAATATTTCCTTATCTACTGAAACAAGCATTAGAACAATTAAGCTGTAGGTGGAAAAGGGATGTTTTAAGACTTTCTAGTAATTATTAGGAAAGGCTTCACCATGCAACACAGGTTCATTTAACCACTTTGCCACCCTTGTAGGAAAATTGGAGACTGCATTAGGTATTTTCCTAGTGAGGAAAATTATAAGGGAGCAGAAATTCTGGCAAGTCAAGTATAATAAGGCAAAGCAAAAAATAATTCAAAGAGGAGCTAGCTAATGCCACAAACAAACATTTTTTTAATTACATCAGAAGCAGTAAGCCTGCCAAACAATCAATGGTGCTACTGGACAATCAAGGTGTTCTAAAGAATTCAAGTAAGGTGAGGCTTTTGTGGAGAAGCAAAATGGATTTTTTTGCACTGGTCTTCACTGTAGAGGATGTAAGAGAGATTCCCATACCTTAGCCGTTCATTTTAGGTGACAAATAAGATACTGTCCCAGATTGATGTGTCAATAGAAGATGTTTTGGAACAAATTGATTAATTGAACAGTAATAAGGAACCAGGTCCAGATAGTATTCACCCAAGAGCTGTGAAGGAACTCAGATACGAAATAGCAGAACTGCTAACTGTGCTGTGTGAATTATCACTTAAATCAGCCTCTGTACTAGATGACTGGGGAGTAGCTAATGTAATGTGATGTGATCTTTTTAAAAAAAGCTTCAAAAGTGATCCTGGCAATTATAGGCTGGTAAACTTAATTTCAATAACAGGCAAATTGGTTGAAACTGTAGTAAAGAACAGAATTATCAAACACAGAGATAAATAGGATATGTTGTGGAAGAGTTTTTGTAAAGAGAAATCATGCTTCAATCTATTAGAATTCTCTGAGGGAGTTAAACAAACATATGCACAAGGTTGATGCAGTTGATATAACATACCTGGAGTTTCAGAAAAAGTTTTGAAAAGGTCCCTCACCCAAGGCTCGTAAGCAGTCATGGGATAAGAGGAAGGCCCTCTTATGGATCAGTAACTTGTTAAAAGTTAGAAAACAAAGGGTAGGAATAAATGGCCAGTTTTCAGAATGGAAAGATGTAAACTGTGGGGCACCCAGGGATCTGTACTGGGAGCTATGCTGTTCAACATATTCATAAATGATCTGGGAAAGGAGGTAAATAGTGAGGTGGCAAAATTTGCAGGTGATACAAAATTACTCAAGCTAATTAAGACCAAAGCCAACTGTGAAGAGTTACAGAGGGAACTCACAAAACTGGGATGTTTGGGCAACAAAGTGACATTCAGTGTTGATAGGTGCAAAGTAGTTCATGCTGGAAAAAATAATCCCTACTATACATGAGAATGATGAGTTCTATGTTAGCTGTTACCTCTCAAGAAAGATCTTGGGGTTGTTGTGGATAGTTCTCTGAAAACAGCTGCTCAATGCACAGTGACAGTTAAAAAAGCTAATAGAATCTTAGGAACCTTAGGAAAGGAGTAGATAAAATAGAAAAAAATCATAGTGCCACTATGTAAATCAATGGTATGCTCACTCTTTGAATATTGTGTGCAGTAATAGTTACCCCATCTCAGTAAAGATATATTAGAATTAGAAAAGGTACAGACAAGGGACACAAAAATGATTAAGGGTATGGAACAGTTTGTCTATGAGAAGAGAATAGGGAAGTGCTATTTACCCCATCCCATAACACAAGAACTTGTGCTCACCCAGTGAAATTAATAGTCAGCATATTTAAAAGAAAAGGAAGTACTTCACAATTCACAGTTAACCTGTGGAACGCACTGCCATGGGAATATTGTGAAACTGGATTAAAAAAGAATTAGATAATTTATGGAGGATAGGTCCATGAATGGCTAGTAGCCAAAATGGTCAGGGATGCAACCCCCTGATCTGGGTGTCCCCAGATCTTCAACTGCCAGTAGCTAGGACTGGATGACAGGGGATGGATCACTAAAAATTGACCTATTCTGTTAATTCCCTCTAAAGCATCTGGCACTGGCCACTCGCAGAAGATGGGATACTGGGTTAGATGGATCGTTTGTCTGATCCAATATGGCTGTTCTTAAGGGTAAATAATATATGAACCATCATTGCTAACATCAAGTTTCATGGTAGCATCTAATTAATTTCTGTCTCTGGATTTCCATAGCCAGATGAAATGTAATTCTACAGCATTTAGGGGATCCAATATGATGATGGTTGTCCTGACTTACAAATGAATACAGGATAACTAAAAGCCTGCTTTCAAAATAGAAAAAAAATATTCACTGCCTTTCTACAGAGGCTTCTCTGGACGTATTTACAAATTTGAAGAGTTTGTTATGCTTTACTACTTGGAATAAGGAATAATATTTTGCTTCCAAGTTTGAATTGCATAATCCCTGAAGACAAGTTACAAGGGTCTATATTAAAACACAGCCTCAGAATTTGATTTTTTTTATTTATTTTTTTATGTAGGGATGAAAATTTAGGGCTAGATGTAAAGATATCTCTCTCTCTAGTGGTCTGGTCCCACAAGTTTGAACCTGTCATCTTGCAATATATAAACTGGGCTGAGTTTAAAAAAAACCTCCACCCCACTGTCTCCTATATTGCTATCCAAAAGAAAATCAATATACCTGAATATGGTGTGCATGTGTGTATTTAGACACAGACACCTGACAATACTATGACAGCCTGTATTATAGTTCATTTATCATAGTACATGAATCTGGACTGTTTTTCACAATTTACATTTGCATTAAAAATCAACATATAAAATATCAGTGGAAGACTTTGGGAGGCCTGGAAATAATCCAATAGTTCCTATACACAACACTCATACAAACCACAGGGAGATAAGGAGTGGATGAAACACAGGTAATCAGATCTGCACACATATATTTCATAAGGCAGAGGATAATGGAAGGAAAAACCTTCTGGGGAAGGAGGATAAGTGCCCTTTCTCTACCAACCAGGGCACAAGAGACCTTTTTCCAAGCAGTCAGAAGGAGAAAAGGTAAAACTACCTTCTCAGCAACTAAGTAAGAAGCAGGGTTGGGGAATCCCTTTCCAACATCCAGGAGGAGATGGAGGGCAGAAACTCCCTTGCTATCAAGGAAATTAGTTAGAGCTTTGAAGCTAAAAGGAAGGAAAGCCCTTTGCAAAGGGAGAAAAGTCAGTGTATACACAGGAACATCCAGTCCTTTATTGGAGGTATACCTATCTCCTAGAACTGGAAGGGACCTTGAAAGGTCATTCAGTCCAGCCTGCTGCCTTCACTAGCAGGACTAAGTACTGATTTTTGCCCCAGATCCCTAAGTGGCCTCTTAAGAATTGAGCTTACAACCCTGGGTTTAGCAGACCAATGCTCAAACCACTGAGCTATCCCTGCTCCCCTCCCAGAACTTAAGCAGCAACACTGCCATGAAATAATGATGAGCTAGGGGACGCATTAGAGCTGATTAATGATCTGTCTTATTCACACTAGTGGTGGTGTTTGAGCTTTGGAAATGAACAGGTTGGTCATATTTAATCACTTAAGTGTTCTCCTGTGCATGACATGGCTAGAAATGTCAGTAGTACAGGAGCACAAATGGACATACTTTATACCATACATTTTTTGTGCCATTGCAAACTTGTGTGCAGGTACTACAAGAAGCCTCTATCTTCATGAACAAGGTCAGCTCCTAGACTACTGCACTGGGCAGCACAGCATGGGGAGGAAGTGACCAGCCCTCTTTGGAGAGAGACGTGGTTCGAGACTATTTAGAAAAGCTGGGCGAGCAAAAGTCCCTGGGGCCGGATGCTCTGCATCCAAAGGTGCTAAAGGAGTTGGCAGATGTGACTGCAGAGCCATCGGCCATTATCTTTGAAAATTTGGGGAGGTCCCGGATGACTGGAAAAAGGCTAACGTAGTGCCCATCTTTAAAAAAGGAAAGAAAGAGGATCTGGGGAACTACAGTCAGCATCACCTCAGTCCCTGGAAAAATCACGGAGCAGGTCCTCAAGGAATCAATTCTGAAGCACTTAGAGGAGAGGAAAGTGATCAGGAACAGTCAGCCTGGATTCACCAAGGTCAAGTCATGCCTGGCTAACCTAATTGCTTGCTATGATGAGATAACTGGTTCTGCGGATGAGGGGAAAGTGGTGGATGTGTTATTCCTTGACTTTAGCAAAGCTTTTGATACCGTCTCCCACAGTATTCGTGCCAGCAAGTTAAAAAAGTGTGGGCTGGATGAATGGACTATAAGGTGGATAGAAAGCTGGCTAGATCGTTGGGCTCAACAGGTAGTGATCAATGGCTCCATGTCTAGTTGGCAGCCGTTATCAAGCAGAGTGCCCCAAGGGTCAGTTCTGGGGCCAGTGTTGTTCAATATCTTAATTAATGATCTGGAGGATGGCGTGCACTGTACCTCAGCAATTTTGCAGATGACACTAAACTGGGAAGAGTGGTAGGGCTGGATACAGAGGGACCTAGACAAATACACTGGAGGGTAGGGCTAGGATACAGAGGGACCTAGACAAATTAGAGGATTGGTCCAAAAGAAATCTGATGAGGTTCAACAAGGACAAGTGCACAGTCCTGCACTTAGGATGGAAGAATTCCATGCACTGCTACAGACTAGGGACCGAATGGCTAGGCAGCAGTTCTACAGAAAAAGACCTAGGGGTTACAGTGGACAAGACATTGGATATGAGTTGACAGTTTGCCCTTGTTGTCAAGAAGGCTAACAGCATTTTGAGCTGTATAAATAGGGGAATTGCCAGCAGATCGAAGGGCATGATCATTCCCCTCTATTCGACATTGGTGAGGCCTCATCGGGAGTACTGTGTCCAGTTTTGGGCCCCACACTACAAGAAAGATGTGGAAAAATTGGAAAGAGTCCAGTCGAGGGTAATAAAAATGATAAAGGGGCTGGAGCACATGACTTATGAGGAGAGGCTGAGGGAATTGGGCTTATTTAGTCTGCAGAAGAGAAGAATGAGGGAGGATTTGATAGCTGCTTTCATCTTCCTGAAAGGAGGTTCCAAAGAGGATGGACCTAGACTGTTCTCAGTGGTAGCAGATGACAGAACAAGGAGCAATGGTCTCAAGTTGCAGTGGGGGAAGTTTAGGCTGAATATTAGGAAAAACGTTTTCACTAGGAGAGTGGCGAAGCACTGGAATAGGTTACCTAGGGAAGTGGTGGAATCTCCTTCCTTGGAGGTTTTTAAGGTCAGACTTGACAAAGTCCTGGCTGGGATGATTTAGTTGGGGATTGGTCCTGCTTTAAGTAGGGCGTTGGACTAGATGACCTCCTGAGGTCCCTTCCAACCCTGATATTCTGTGATTCTATGATGCACACAGTTGTTTTGGATAAACAAAATGGTAAAATACGTGTGCTTTATCTTCAGTAGTGCTGCTATTGGTGAATCTGCACCAGTGAATGGTTTCCTGAAAAATCCTAGTGTAGACAAGTCTTGTGTGATGAGACACCTAGGTACATCTGCTTCTACTGCCTCTTTAACAGCAGCTCTAAAGCAGGCCAGCTTTGCATATTTAAAATCAATGCTCAATCATTTAATTATTTTGTGATTGCCTGCTGCTGTCATCAAATCAGAGTGGGCTTGTTCACTGAAATAGATCTGGCCACCAGCTGACTGGGTTCTTTACTTTCCCACCTCAAACGGAAGTTAACATTTGATTTCATTCCACTCTGACTTGTTTATATTCTTTTCTTTTTTGGAAGGAAGGTGTGGGGAGGATTAACTACTAAATAAAGGCATTTGAAAGTCAAGATAGTGGTAAAGATTTCTGCCTACTGAGAACAGATTCCCAGAAATGTAAAATATGACTTTAGTTTTGAAATTTTATTATGTACATGCTGAAAAAGTGAAATTAACAAACTTCTAAAGCACTGCAAAATAGTTGTCTATATACCCATTCAGGGGTACAGATTTACTCAGTGTAACCAGGATCTTTTCAATGATTGTAATAGATGCTTGCAGACAACCCCATACAGCCTAAAGATTTGCAAGGAGTGTGCAAATTTGCTTAGGTAGTTCATTGTGGATATAACTATAAATCATGGGATGAAACTGAGCATAGGATAAATATCAGGGAAGCATTTTGAAGTGAAGCTAAGTTCCATAATCCTTTATCTCCCTAGGTGAGTGATGGAACATTTTCATTTTGAGTCACCAAAATCCTGGACTGGTAGGGGGAAAAAAAAATCAAGAGTTGAATATTTCTTCTCCTATTTCTGTGATAATCATTGGAAAACCCTTATTCCTGGTACTACTAGTACGACTGGGTATTATACTGGATGATAAAGTGAATAGAAGTCAAAAGTGTGATGTTTCTGTGGAAAGAATGACATTTGCCTTTTTCCTCTATCACATTCTGGGGTATATTAACAGAAGTGTCATATGTAAGTGTAATGGGGTCAGCACCTGCCTCTCGTGAGTGCCCCCTTTGGCCAATTCCATGTCTGTAATCTCTCATTTTGGAATGGGGCAGCACCCACCTCTCTCAAGTACCTCCTTCTAGTTAGGTGTCAGCCTGCTGTTTCTTAGTTCTTGGTTGAAATGGAGTGGCACCCCCAACCCCAAGTGCCTTCTCCCAGCTGATGGTTTCTTTGGCATCTCTTCAGCAACTTAGCTCTCTGGCTGAATCACACTGTCTGTAGGTGGAAAAAACAACCCCCTTCCAGGATACAAAGTCCTTATCTTCCCACAAAGGTTTTCTCCCTGGAGACACTGCCCTCCTGTAATTGTTTCAGCAGCCCATTGCAGTACCCTCGCCTGGTCTGGCTAGCTTCTGGGCTCAGGTCTTGCTTGGTCCCTTCAGCCATCAGCTCCTTCTTCTCTACTCTGGTCTTCAGTAGCCCTCCCTGGGCTCAATCTTGCCTGCACTGAGCTGTCCATGATCTTGTTGCTTTTCCAGCCAGCCAGGAATCCAGCATTCCCTCTTTAAGCTCCAAGCAGCAGCTGACTGCTCTGGCTCTGCTGCTTGCTTTTATATGGTCCTCCTAGTCCCTGATTGGCTGCTCCAGCAGCCTCTCTGATTGGCTGCTTCCCCTGCAGCCACTCTAGGCTGCCTGGAGAACTTCTCCTCTGCTCTTTTTTGGGGCACGGTGAGGCAGAGCTGCAAAGCCTCCATTAGGGGGCCACTGGACCTAGTCGACCCCATTACAGTAAGACATGGTTCTGCTTTACTTAGCATGTCTGTTGAGGCCTCAGCAGGATATTGTGTCTGGTTTTAGGCACCACACTTCAGGAAAGATGGGAGCAAATTGGAGAGAGTCCAGACAAAAGTGACAAGAATAAGTATTATCGACATATGAAATATGAGGAAAGGTTGACAGGTTGAATGGGGGGACATAACAGTCTTCAGATATACAAAACAATTGTTATAGAGAGGGTGGTGATCAATTGTTCTCTGAATCCACCATGGGCAGGACAAGAAGTAAGTGGTTTAGTTGCAGTAAGGGGCACTTAGGTTAAATTTGAGGAAAATCAGCTTGGAGTTATCAATGCTTGTGTTAACAACAGCAGTGGAATCTAGCTGGGGACAAAGTCAGATGGTGTAACTCAGCTGTGCTGGATATACACTTGTGTACTTTCTTTCTAATTTGACATTTGAAATCTTGCTGCTTTTGTTCCTGCCACTGCTCATACTGGCTGTGGACAAATACTGTTGATCCATGTTCTGCCTGTCTGATATGAATTCCATGAATCCCAATTCAGAGTCCTCTTGTTCAATGTCAGGTGGATATGAAATGTTGGCACAATTTAATGTGATTTCTATTAGCTATCTGGGAGAATGTGTGGGCGAAAAATTGGCTTCTTAGAAGAGATGTGTGAATGATGGACACTACACTACCTAAGGTTTGTGAACATGAAGTGGGTCAGCTTTGGGAGTGAAAACTAGGTCAGGGAGAAATAGAGAGGGACTGGTGTTGTAGCAGCAGCTTGCATTTTTTTAACAGATTTTCCAAAAATCAATTTGTTGCACACAGTGAGAGGCAATAGATGCGTGGTGAAGCAGTCACTATGTGTGTGGCTTCATGCTATGGAGCCATAGGACAGATGTGCATTCACTCTACTTTAGTCACATTATAAACTCTAATTTTAAAGGATTCCATGACCTCTACCTCCTCCACTCACAACTCCCAACCAGGTGGAAATGGTCTGTATCAGCTGCTGGTTAAAATTCTGAGGACACAGCATTTCATTTTAAATTTTCTCATATTTTGATGGATACAATACAATAAAATACATCTGAAATTCTAAGGAGAGTGAAATTATAAGAGTATAAGATTGCTTGAGATGAAAATGTGAAACATTTTCTAATGAATGATTGTTAATCTATTCATCCCTTTTACATAGCTCTCATCCACACAGCTGCTTGCTTTTTAGACACAAACCTTAGAATATTGTGAGGTCCCCTAGTCAGTGGGAGTGAACTCAGATGCTTCAGCATAAATAGTGTATTCAAATGGACACCTTATACTGCTTGACATGTTGCCCATAAATTTTGCTTGGCCAAAGTTTCATTTATGGCCCAATTGCTGAGCTAGATAGTCAATTGCTGAGCTCCTTCTAAGTCATGCTGAGCACCCTTCACTCCTGTTGATTTCACTGGAACGCTCAGCACCTTGTGAGATCAAGTTTTAGATATGTAATGAAGTCAAGCAGAATGACTATTTCTAAAGATGGGGAGAGGACTTTACAAGAATTCCCCCCCCCATCCATTGTGGTTTGTCTTAAGTTTTCAGAAACTATTAAATTCTGCTTGCTATGTCACTGTGTCATAGCCCATGTAACTACCCTGACCCAAGCATGGTGTGTAAGTAGTCTCAAGAGGGGACTCAGTAAGCCTGACCCCACAATTCCTCTTCAGCATCCTCCTTGTTCCAGGTAGCCCATGTAGAGATATGAGAGGGGTGTTCTTACACCCTTGTCTGGACACATTGTCCACATCACAATCTAGTCCTGAGCTTTCAGTGTAGGCCTAATGACCTCAAAATCCATATTGTTTTTCAGATTTTAAACTTCTTCTGAGTCTCAAAAGAAATGCTCCTTACATTCACAAGTCTAACTGCCAATGGGATAACTTACATGCTACTGTGATGTTTTTGTTGTTTTGTTTTGTCTTTGAAGGCTTATGTAAGTTTTGATTCTTTTATGATTTTCAACATATATACTCATCAAGATTGATAATACACCTGATACAGTACCTGTAAAAAAGAGAGAGTATTTTTAGGTATTATGAAAGAAGAAAGATTGCTAATGTTAAAGACACCAGTGCATTACCCAGATTCAACTCCAGTTGTAGCATACAATTCATTTGGCTGTAATTGGGATGGTAGTAACACATGCTACATGTGTGACTATTTTTGCATGTAAATTAGCAAGCATTCTTCATAAACAATAAATTTGTAGGTCACTAGGTGGCGTTTAAGTTGTAGGGAAGCTCTGGGTAAGGTGAGCATTGCAGAGAAGACGTGCTATGTGTGTGGCTAGATAGAAAGAGATGCTAATATCAATCCATTTCCATCTTGTCTTTATTAATCCACTCAATTGGACACCAGATCTAGAAAGGCCTCAAAACCTGTTTTTGATTATTTTCCTTGTGGATTTCTTTCTGCTATTGCTATTATTTCTGTTATATATATGTGGCTTGGATACTTAACTTGTGTCGGAATCCAGTATCTCTCCATTTCTCTGAATTCCTTGTGGACTCATTTCTCCTCTTCCTTACCTTCGTCATACACTCTGGCAAATTTTCCTGCCAGCTCATATACATTTTGGATTGAGCCCTTCCCTGTTATTCTGTACTAAGTAGGACTCTGAGGCCAAGATTTTCTATGCTGGATCTCTAAATTTAAGTTCCAAAATCCAAATTTAAGCACTTAAATAAGTGTCCTACTTTTCAGAAATGCTGAGCAGCAGCAGCAGCTTTCATTGATTTTGATGAAAGCAGATGATTGCTTGTTTTTGAAAATCAAGCCCTTTGCTCAGTTGTCTAAGCATTTCAGAGCCTAACTTCAGGCAGTCTATTTAAAAAACCTTGGCGTGAATGTATATTTACATAACTGCATTTATTATTTATACCATTTAGAAACATCTTGAGGATTATAAGTATAAATGGTGTAGGTACTACATAGTATCTTACTATACATTTCCTTCATAAAATCTTTGAAAGTTCTATAGATAAACCAAACTATTCCCTTTCATAATACTGTAAAAATTTTACTGCATTTACAGTACAAAGTAATAAGCTGGTTTCAAAAACTCAGCATCCAAATAATATTATTTTCAATGTTCATATGCCTGAAAATCATGGAGACAATGAAGTTTCTTCTCACAGGGGAAAGTAACGCTGCCAACTTATCTCTTTGTCCAGAGATACTTAAACATTTTTCTAGTCTTTTTCCCCCATGAATAACAGACTGATGGAACTCAACCATTTCTGGGGTGACACATAGCAAACGTTTATCAGCACTATAACACACATACTATATAGCATTTTAAAACAGGAAATAAAGAATAATAACTAGTTGAAATAAAAGGGAATTCAAGTATATATAAATACAATCAGGCACCATCAGTGTGCTCAAGACTGTATAAAATACAGAAGAAGAAATAGTCCTTCCCCCAATATGTGTCTATAATAATTAATAGTAACTTACATAGCACCTTTAATTCAAAAGAACCCAAAACACTTCATGTACTATATGCCCTACAGATGCAACTTCACCTACCACAAGAATAATTCCCAAGATAATTCAAGTAGACAACATGTATCAGGTACAATGAGTTTGTCCAGGATGCAAGGATTAATAGCTCTAATCTTGCAAAATGTTTCATGTGATTTTGAATAACCACTAATTATATCATTGTTGGTTTAACATCTCATCTGAAAGGTGACATATTCAGCAAAAGATTATGCAGATACCATCTATGTAACATGTTAATTGTCTCATACATGTTGTACTGTGATGAAAACATGTTGGAATGATGCATGTTGAAAGAATTCAGGCACTTCCTAACATACAGATGCTCTTGAGTGCTTAATATTTATATATCACTTACTCCATTACAATAGTACAACAGGATTTTTTTTATTTAAATATATTTGCAATCTATAAACCATGGTAGGCTTTCTCTGTGGAAACCACTCCTTGTGTAATCTGTGACTTCACACAATGCTACTTCTCTCAGTAGGTGATGTGCAGGGAACACATCTGTGACCTTGGATAGAAATAAAAATTTTAGAACAAAATTAAATGACTCAACTCAAAGATTCATACATAGGAAAATATTTGCTAATGTAGTTAATATTCTACCTGTCCCTGCTGGGGGAATCAATAGAGGTTACATTTAGAACAAACAGAAAAAAAATGTTGTTTTTTTCATTCAGTTTGCCAAGACCACATGTGGCATTCATGGTTGTAAGATGTCATGCAGTCAAAGATTGTAACTGGATTTTAAACTGAGCTGGAGAGCTGCTGTTATTGCTGTGCATCCTAAGATAAAGCTGATCAAAACTCAAGCTTCAAGGTAAAAGATGATTGCCATAAGGATCAAAGAAGGATTTTTTTTCTCATAAGTGCATCATTGTACAATTAGTTACATGCAGCATGGGATTGCTTTTGCCTTTCTTTGGATCATCAATTATTTGGTCTTGTAGGAGAGAAAGTACTGCACTTCTATCTAATCCATGTACTGAGGTTTTTGTACAATGACATAACTTTCTGAAAGTTATGCTTTTCTACAACCACAATTGATTGGGCTAAGTATGGGAATCACTGGATGAAATTATGAAATTCTTTTGGTCTGTGTTATGTGGGAGTTTAGCTGAGGTGTTCAGAATTGTCCCTACTCTATGATTTATCTTGGCATCTGAGCTTTATAGATGAAATCCAGTTACAAGGAATTCCTGGTACTTATGACCCTTTTTGTTGAGATTTTCTAACCATTTTTTGATTTCTTCAACTGTTACCAGATTCGCAAATCAAGTAAGAACATAAGTGATCTCTCTCCTGCCATCCATCTCCACCCTCTGACAAACAGGCACTAAGAACACCATTCCTTACCCATCCTGGCTAACAGCCATTAATGGACCTAACCTCCATGAATTTATCTACTCTTTTAAACCTCGTTATAGTCTTAGCCTTCACAACCTCCTGAGGCAAGGAGTTCCACTGGTTAACTGTGCGCTGTGTGAAGAACTTCCTTTTATTTGTTTTAAACCTGCTGCCCATTAATTTCATTTGGTTGCCCCTAGTTCTTATATTATGGGAACAAATAAATAACTTTTCCTTATTCTCTTTTCATACCACTCATGATTTTATATACCTCTATCATATCCCCTCTTAGTCTCCTTTTTTCCAAGCTGAAAAGTCCTAGTCTCTTTAATCTCTCCTCATATGGGACCCGTTCCAAACTCCTAATCATTTTAGTTGCCCTTCTCTGAACTTTTTCTAATACCAGTATATCTTTTTTGAGATGAGACCACCTCTGTACGCAGTATTCAAGATGTGGGCATACCAGGGATTTATATAAGGGTAATAAGATATTCTCTGTCTTATTCTCTATCCTTTTTTCCCCACTCAGTGTGTGAATACAGCTGTGGGAATGACTTCAGTCCAGACTAACCCCGGATATACAAGGTGGTTCAAACTCCATGGCTTGACGCTGGTTGAATCACTACCTGGTCAGACCCCAGGACTGGGGTACTACAAAGGGTGATACTACCCCTTGTGTGTGTCTACTTAGTTCTCTCTCAAAGAGGAAGTATCATACTCCATAAATCAAATTCTACTCAGTCACACCAGGGAAAACCAGAAGTATCTCCTTTGAAGCCTATGGAGTGTAAATCTAGTGTGAATCAAGCTTTTGACCACCCAGAAGTCATGATATCATATATGGTCTAAATATTATAAATGTTCCTGTGTTACTTAATTCCCATTTCTGTCCTGAGGCAAATGGGTAATTTTATGATTAAATAACATGAAACATATTGGAGCAGAATTATATGTCAGAGAGGAATAGCTTATATGGGAACACAGATCCTATATAAAATTTAAAATGTCATGTTACAAGTAGGTTTCATCTCAGTGAGCTTTAAAATAACTTTCTGTGACCGAGATGAAGAAGATAAGCTGTTCCAAAATAGAAAATTGATTGTAAATGCCTTGTCTCTAAGAAGGAGCTGGAGGTGATGAGACTGAAAATAAGTTTGAATTTATTTTTAATTTTACTGAAGGATGAATTTTGACTGACTGGGTTTGGTTGCTAGTTTTGTCTCCCCTCCCCTCTCAAATTAGCTATTTTACAAGAATTTTACCTTGAACTTTCCATAAACTTGTGGTGGCATAATGTCTTTTTAAAGACCTTTTCACCTGGTTTAGACCATGCAAACTTCCTCAAAATTGGCCTCATGTATCTGGATTTTTAATATTTTGGTTGTTGTCACAGACTTACTGGCTCTGGGGTATGTAAAATATCAAATATTTTTAAAATAGGTGTTTTAAGTGAGCTTACTAAGGGTGACTTAATTCAAATCTGACTGGATCAGGTTGCATGGCTTCAAGATAGTGCTGCACCTGATTTGCCCAAAGACTTTGGAGGGAGATGGTGTAATACATATGGAATAAGCCACGTTTGCAAATCATAAGAAACAATGGTAAGGTTGAGAAGCATCACTTTCCAGGTCATCAAGCCGCCTGAGGGAACAGTGACATTCTAGAACCCCCAAAACTGATTACCTCAGGAAGAGGAAGTCATGACACCAACAAACAGGCCACTCCAGCCTTTGGCTAGTCCCTTTCTGCACCTAAAGGAGTCCTGCTAGCAAGAAGTGCTAGCCAGCATAATATCACTGTGTAGTCCTTGGTGGCAGTCCAAACTCCAACTTGCTGAGAATCCAAGAGACTGTGAGAGTTGAAGCATTTTCAAAAGTTTTTTATCTTAAGTATCTTTTTATTTTTCCCACTTCTATTTTATTCGTCTGTTGTTTTTATTAACAAGGAGACATCTCATCCTTTTTGTCCTTTTTATTTTTAAGGTATGAAAGTGTGGCTGCCTGCAAGCGTGTATATGAGCACACCCATAAAGTCCACATGGGGAAGACACAAGAAAGAAATATTCCCCAGGTTTTGACAGCCCAAAATAATGTCTTATAAAATTATAGTGTGCCCTGTGTTCTATGTTTAAAAGCCTTGAGAGACTTGAAATTATCAACTCTAACTTCTTTTAAAGTCTGTACTATAATACAGGAAAAAGGGGTTAACTAGCACCTAAGAATAGAATTCTAAGGAGGAAGTATTATAATTGGCTTCTCGTTATGGCATAGACATTAGATAATAATTTGGTTTCAGTATTAAGCTACTAACCATCCAAGTTACAGATTTCATTGACTTTGGTTAAATTCCTTAGCTGGGATTTATAACCAATGGCCAGCCACCTTCTTAAAATTTGTATAAGGATGGATTGCTTTGGGCATTAATTTGATGATTTAACTAACTTGATAGTTTAACGCCAATCAAATACTGAGTCTAGTTTTTTTGACTTATTCTCAGTTTGATTTTGATTTGATAGTTATAATGCTTTGTTAGTCTAGTTTAATATTATTCATAGCACCTTCGCTTCAGTGATATAGTGTCTTGATTTTACTTTTGTCTTAATAAAATGTACAAGAGATTCTGAGTCACATTTCTTTCAGTTCTCAGCCTGGGTCCAGTACCTCTGAGGACCTGGGAGAATATTAGCCAATCAACTTAATCTTGCCCAGCTCCCCCTCATTAATCCTTGGTTCTCAAATTTTACTCTGTTTTGGTTTTCTTTAACAAAATCAGTTTCCTCTAGGGACCCCCTCAAAATCCACATAAGATTTCAAGTGCAGCAGGCTGCATTAGGATGTTTATACTAGTGAATATATTTATACACAGACATGTTCACGGCTGTCTCCCTATGAGCTCTACATCAGTAGAGGGTACGTATGGACAGTTTACGTTTATACTTAGGGAAGTGGCTTAATTTATGTGTCTGACATGGGCCACACTGAATGTTTGTATTAGCCAGAAGAGCTTGTAATGGTTAGGCAGTATGTCAAACACACCTCCTTTTTTGACCAAATCACACCTTCCTTTCAGAGCTTCACTATCTGAAGCACAGAAAACATGAATCTACACATAAACATCCTAGAGTGTTGAAGAATCACTGCAGCCCTCAGCACACCCCCCTCAGATCTCTTTTCAGAGAGAAGCCAATATCACATGGATACTTCAGGATTTCACAGTTAGAGCACAATGTCTGTGCTATTGCTGGAACTGTTACATAAAGAAACTCTGGTTAGTGCAACAAGCCTTGAAAGCTTTGCTTTGTAAAAGATGAAGTTGGAGAGAGTGCCTCTGATTTAATCTGGAGGATAACACTGGCCAAGGAGATAGTGAGGTCAGCTAAATTGGATGGAGTATTCTCTCCTTTAAAGCATTCTCTGGGTAATCTCCTGCTTCCTCCATCCCCTCAAATTGACTGCTTCCAATCAATGGTAGATGCCAAGCTGACAGCCTTGCAGACCGGAGTCCTCTGGGAATTCACAGAATAAGTCCAGTTAAGACAGCGGCAAGGAAGTTTCTCTTATGTTGCTCCACCAATATGCCTTAACCCTGATCCAGAGAGATCTACCAGTAAGGAGGAGCAAGTGGTGAAGGCTCCATATTCATTCCCTTTCTTTCCTGGGAATGCCAGCATGAGTGCTGCCTGGCAGTTAGGGCTAGCTGCAGTAGTCAATTTTTAATGAAGGCAGCTGTCCAGTAAGAATAGAACTGAGGAGACCAACTAATTTCATATATACCACTGAGCAGTTATCAGCTAATAATAACTGTGAGCTGAACCTTGCTCACTCTACTCACAAGTAGCCACACTGATTGAATCGGGTCAAGTTATGCGAGTGAGGCAAGCAGACTTTGGTCCTGTGTTGCTGCCAACTTGGGCTTTATTTGAAGAAGTGTTAGGCCAATTCTTGAGCTTCTGTAAAGTCATGTAGCTTTGTTGACTTCAGAGCTATGCTGATCTACACCAGCTGAAGTAATTCCACTCTAATGTCTCCATATCACTTAAGTCACCCATTGATTCATACTTCACATATTTTAATGGGAAAACAAACCCTGTAATAGTACTTAATGATATTATTCTCATAAGCCCCTGAAACTTCGCCATTAAGCATTTTTCACTCTTGAGAGAAGATCACTTACTGTGGGAATCAACATGCAGTGATCAATCCACTATGGGTTGATTTAGCAGGTCTAGTAAACACCCAGTACATCAACTGCCAATTGTTCTCCTGTCGACTCCAGTACTCCACTGGAATGAGAAGCATAAGGTAAGTCAATGGGAGAGTTTCTCCCACCAACCCAATGCGCTGTAGACATCACAATAAGTCAGTTATTCATGTAGCTGGAGTTGTGTAACTTAGGTTGACTTAGCTCCGCAATGCAGACCTGCCCTTAGCCTGTACTCTTTTTGACCAATATCTTAAGTGACACTGGCTCTGGAGGTTGAAGTGTTTCATGTCTTCTGGGATAGCCTGCAAGAAATTTCCAAACAGCCACCTAAAACCAATGGGTTATAGCAAAACATTTGTTAAGAAAATAATTCCTTCAAACCGTAGTGCAAGTATATCCAGTCTTAAACTTGACAGGAACTAATCTAGAAAGGTACAGTCTGTGTAATCTGTTCAAGGCTTATGTCTTAGTTTCATTGTTTCCATACTCCAGACTACTAGTTTGCTTGTCTCTTACTGGATGTCAGCGTGAGGCAAACTCACAGCCAAACCAGGGCTCGTTGCTCAGCTGCCCCTCCAACAGACTCCTTCATAGAGCCATGAGCACAGGCATGTACTTGGTGCAGTTCACCACTTCCCCTGACATTTGCCTCTTCTGTGGCATGAGAGAGACCCTGGCACACAATTACATTGAGTGCACCAGACTACAGCCACTTTTCCAGCTCCTCCAGAACTGTATCCTCAGGTTCTCGCTGCACTTTTCCCTGCATCTCCTGATATTTGCACACCCCATCTGGGTGAGACCCCCTCATCAGTCTCCTCCTGGCGTTGGCCCAAGTGACCATCCACACATCAGAAGGAGGAAGCTGGATGGCTCGTGACTTTGAGGCCTATTTCCACTCCTCCATTAGTTCGTGTATCCAGGTGGAGTTCCTGTGGACTGTAACCACTGGATTCCTTGATGATTTCAAGGAGCAATGTGTGCTATCCAGGGTTCTTTGCTCAGCGTCCTCCTCTGACTCTCTGCTTTTGACCCTCTGACTCTCACTCCCATCCCTGTTTTTTCATTTATTGTCCCCTTAATTCACTTGAGACCTGGGTCTTGTAACTCCTCCCCTTAGGCTGAGAGGTGCAGCCTTTAGATGTGGGTAGATTTACACACCCTCATCCCCAGGGACTCAATAGGTGCTCCTGCAACAGACTTCTTCATGGAGCTCTGAGCATGGGCTTGTACCGGGGGTAGTTCACCACCTCTCCTGACACCTTCTCTTTCTGCAGCAAGAGGGAGATCCTAGCACACTTTTATATTGAGGTACCAGTTTGCAGTCCCTCTCCTGGCTCCTTCAGAACCTCCTCTTCCAGTTCTGGTTGCACTTTCCCCTGCACCTCCTGATTTACAAACTCTATCTGTATCCCCACAACGTCACAAGATCTCCTCATCAACCTCTTCCTGGCGCTGGCCAAGGTGACCATCCATGATGTCAGCAGGAGGAAGCTGGATGGTGAGGTGCTCTGTGACTCTGGGGCCTATTTCCAATCCCTCCTGAAGTCATGTCTCCACGCAGAGTTCCTCTGGGCCGTGTCCACTGGCTCCCTGGACACCTTTGAGGAGCAGTGGGTGCTGCCAGGTGTTCTTTGCTGAGTGCCCCCCTCTGGATTCCTGCTTTTATACCTGTGACCCTCACTCCCATCCCCGTTTTTGCATTTGTTGCTCCCTGAACTCATTTGATGCCTGGATGCCTCCCCTTAGGCTGAGTGGCGCGACTTTTAGATGTGGGCAGGTTTACACCCTCCCATTCCCAGTGCTTCAATAAACACCCCTCCAAAAGAGCTTCAGTGAGTCATCCCTCAGGCAGGTGGCAACATTTCAGTAGGACTAACATACCTGACCCACAGAGCCTGCTGTGACTCATCCTTCAGGCATGTGGCAGCAGCCTATCTCTGAACAGAGCCTGGGCACATGACCCCCAGGCTCAGGTAGTTTCCCAACCTCAGCAGAGCTGTAGACTAGTCTGTGCAATGGCACTACTCAGCCAGGAGCCCTCCTGCTGTGCCGTAGTGTAACAGACTCTCTAGACTCCCAGCCTGTTCTTAATGCATCAACTGTTCCTGTCTCAATCTTGCCTGAGCCCTGTTCCAGTCCTGTCCATCCCTACTCTGACCTTGCTGCAGCCTAGCCACTGACCTGCTCTAGCCTTCTCTCTGCCTCCTGGCCCCTCAGACTCTGACCGCCTAGCTTTGACCTTAGGCCTGTATCTAAACTCCAGCTACACTACTGATTTGCCTTGTCCACAAACTCTGACCACTCAGCTTTGACCTCTTGCCTGCACCTGATCTCTGGCTGCAGTACTGATTTTGGCTTGTTTATGGACTCTGCTCTTGATTCTGACCCCAAATCTCAGTTCCAGCACGAGCTGTGGCCCAATCCCAATCCTAAATCTGACTTTAACCTCCATTCCAACCACTAGGTCTGTGTATTGGGAGACAACACCTGGCAGTCAGTAGGGAAGTCAATGAGAATTCTAGCCCTCAAGTCCAGTATGTCTTGAATCCAGCTAGGGGTACTCTAGTTTCCTTTGTGACCTGGTGTGGTTTTGTTCAGACAGTTGATCTCAGAGGGAGACATGACAATCTGTCTCCATCATCCACTGTTCATTGCATACTCTTTAGAATCAGTGGATTTTGCTGTCAGTTAGGGTTCCTGGCTTCCTGTAACCTTTAGAGCAAGTAAGAGCTACCAACTTAAAGGGCAACCTCAAAAGGAGCACCCTCAAAATTCAATCTCTTTTGCCACATAAATGGCTTTTTGTTTCTCCTCCAAAATTAGTTCCATTTCTCCCAGTATCAAATAGGACTTCTTCTCAGATTAAAGTCAGTCTATCACAGATATAGGCTTTAAAAGATCTCACTCTTCCATCAATCTAATAGATGTCAGGCAATTGCTTTTGCTGTGAATAATATACATAAAATATGTTAAATTGATCATAGAGAAATATGTTCTGCACTTGTCCTAAACGTGTAAGTTTCTTGAGTATAGTGTTCCACATTCACTACCTAAGAGGTCTTCACCTTACTCACACAGCTAGTTCTAAACGCAAACCTGCAAACAACCTGCTCCTTGGACATTGTGGTAGCACATGCTCCCCTCCCACTGCTAATCCCACAACAAGGTAAAATGTGCATGCAAACCTACATGAATTAAAGCTGCTGGATTTAAAGTAATTTTCTCCCCTCAAGAAGAACAATGGCTCAGTGGTGAACACACAAGTCACTCCTGTGGATTTTACAAAGCACACTACCTTCCTCCCAGGTGCCTGACCTCCATCCAATTGCACAGCACCTGAAGGAGACATGCTGTCATTCGCCATCTTCCCCAGACCTATGCCCAAAAAGCTAAAAGGCATAAGGGAGGAGTTAGTATGGATTCCACCAAAAGTAACTCCAATTTACAAAAGAATTCTTTTTGGTCCTAAAGGGAGCATGACCTGGAAGCCAGTCACCTTCTGCCCTCCCCAAAACAGTGGAGATCTAACTTCATTCAGTTATCGTGGAGGGACCCTTGTGCTGTCTAAGGCCAGGGAGAAGTATGCAGTGGGAGCATATTTCTGTGGGAAAAATAGTATGTGATTGTTTAATTAAAGACTATATGATAATCTGCATGTGCGGAGGGGAGCAGGGGGCTGAATTAAAGCTGCACATAAGGCCGAGACTGAATAGAAGTACTATGGACTTCAAGACAGGTCCATTGGTGAGGGAATCATAAACATGAATCAGTACCTTCTAAGCCTAGACAATTTATTTTGTATCCTCTTGTTTTGTATGACTCACCATTCTCAAGGCCCTTAGAAATAATTCCTCCTTCTGCCTGAGCAAGATTGGAGCCCATCAATGTCACTTCTAAATTGGATGGAGGGGTAATAAAATAAGGGGCTTACTACTGCTCAGAGGCTAAGTGCTATGTGAGCTACTCAAATTCTCAAAGAAGGAGACAGAGAGATAAAGAATCTAGGTCACCTGGCACCCAGTTTCTTTAACCACTAGGCAATGCTGCCTCTCTACTTGAACTGCATGAGGGTATTTTATTGCTCATGTAACCTAACATTTTAGATCCCATCATGTTACTGCTTTCTTTTAGACCACTAGCTAATTGTTGCCCTGACAGAAGGAACAGATATTGCCATGGTCTTACATGAGCAAAGAATACAGTAACAGAGGCAATACATGCTTGGTGACGTTTAAGATATTAGAATTGTGATTGGATATTTGTTTTAGTTTAGAATCTGCAAAGGATTAAACCAAACTCTTCAACATTTTCTATTAATTCTGGGGATTTTTAAATATTAAGAATATCATGGGCAATGTATAAATGTTATTTTACTTTTTAAATTCCTAATTCTAGGTTACAAGTCAGACTCAGGATACTTGCTAGAATATATTAGTTTAATAGTGATAAGGCTAAATCACATACAAATACTCCAGACTTTAGAAAGTTCACACCTGGATCTGAACTGTGCAAATTAGGTCCATCTTAGGCTTGATAGAATGTGCCAGGAAGGAGCAAAATCTAGTTGATATGGCTCCAGACTCAACATGGGGAGACCTGAGCGCTTGGCTTGATCACTGTGACATTGGCCAAGGCACTTCATCTCTCTGATTCTCTGTTTTCCCTTTTGTCCTTTGTCTCTGTTGTCTATTTATACCACAAGTTTTCTGGGCAGATACCATCTCTTGTTATGTGTTTATACAGCACCTCTAAATGCTACTGTAATGCATATATAATAATAGTAATCAGAAGCTGAACTGTATTCCAGGAATGCATAACTGATGCACTCTTTCTTTTTAAATTGCAGAGACAAAGTATTAGAATGGCATAAAATATGGCCCAGTTCTATTACAAAAGAAGCGTCAATGCCCCTTACAGAGACCGCATCCCTCTTCGCATAGTGCGAGCAGAGTCTGAACTCTCCCCTGCCGAGAAAGCCTACTTGAATGCTGTGGAGAAAGGAGATTATGCCAGTGTGAAGAAAGCTCTGGAGGAAGCCGAAATTTATTTCAAGATCAATATTAATTGCATTGATCCTCTTGGAAGAACAGCTCTCCTTATTGCAATTGAAAATGAGAACCTGGAGCTCATTGAGCTGCTCTTAAGCTTTAATGTGTATGTCGGAGATGCTCTGCTGCATGCCATACGAAAGGAGGTAGTTGGAGCTGTGGAACTTTTATTAAATCACAAAAAGCCGAGTGGGGAGAAACAGGTATGTGCAAAATTCACTCTTGCTCTTGGTTTGCAAGCAAGTTTCTGTAGGTATATGCCAGGAATTGTCAAAAGGGAGCCGAGAGTTAAAAAAAAAATTGACTCTTTCAAATTCAACATGTAGTGTTTTCAATATGATCTATATCATTTTCATTTTTATTTGAGTATCTCTGTTCTTAGCATTGAGTTTTCTATTCAATAAGATAATATAATTCATGCTAATACATGGGGGATAAAAAGAAGTGCTTTCCTGGGACAGGTGTGTGATGGGTTGAATCACAGAAACCCCTTGGGAACTGCCAAATGATGTGCCAAGGCTACTTCTGCCCTTGCTTTCCCTGCCAGCTTGGGACTCCAGCATCCTGTTTTGCTGAGCCAGACACACTCGTCGGCTCCAACACAGACCCAAGGTCTGAATTACTTGCCCCAAAGCTGCAGACAGGGGCAGCTCCAGCCACCAGCATGCCAAGCGCGTGCTTGGGGCGGCATGCCGCGGGGGGCCCTCTGCCGGTGCTGTGAGGGCGGCAAGCAGGCTGCCCTCAGCGGTTTGCCTGCGGAGGGTCTGCTGGTCCCGTGTCTTCAGTGGACCTTCCACAGCGGACCCTCCACAGGCAAACCACTGGAGGCAGTCTGCCTGCCGTGCTTGGGGCAGCAAAATCCCTAGAGCCATCCCTGGCTGCAGACGTAATTGAAAGCAGCTTACGAAGTGTTCTTCTCTTTAACTCTCAGATGTTTCCTGCTCCCTGCTTTCCTGCCCTGGCAGCTTAGGACTTCAGTGTCCTGCCTGGTTTGAGCCAGACCCACTAGCCTGCTGCAAACCCAGATCCAGGGTCTGAACCACATGTGCCCTAACAGCTGTAGGCTTAATTGAAAGCAGCTTACAGAAGTGTTCTTGTCTTTAATACTCAGATGTCCAACTCCCAATGGGGTCTAACCCCCAGATAAATCCATTTTACACTGTATAAAGCTTATGCAGGGTAAACTCATAAATTGTTCACCCTCTATAACACTGATAGAGAGAGATGCATAGCTGTCCCCCTCCTCCCAGGTATTAATACATACTCTGGGTTAATTAATACGTAAAAAGTGATTTTATTAAATACAGAAAGTAGGATTTAAGTGGCTCCAAGTAGTAACAGACAGAACAAAGTGAATTACCAACTGAAATAAAATAAAACATGCAAATCTTAGCCTAATATAGTAATACAACTGAGTACAGATAAAAATCTTACCCTGAGAGATGTTTCAATAAGTCTCTTTCACAGACTGGACGCCTTCCTAGTCTGGGCACAGTCCTTTCCCCTGGTACAGCCCTAGTTCTAGCTCAAGTGGTAGCTAGGGGATTCCTCATGACGGCTGTTCATGATGGCTCTGTCATAAACAGATAGCTAAGGGTTAATGTCTCTTTCACCTGAAGCACCTGACCAGAGGACCAATCAGGAAACCGGATTTTTTCAACTTTGGGTGGAGGGAATTGAGTGTCTGAGTCTTTTGTCTTTGTTTTCCGTCTGCCTGCTTTCTCTGAGCTTTGGAGAAGTAGTTCTACTTTCTAGTCTTCTGTTTCTAAGTGTAAGGACAAAGAGATCAGCTAGTAAGTTATATGGTTTCTTTTCTTTGGTATTTGCATGAATATAAGTGCTGGAGTGCTTTGATTTGTATTCTTTTGAAATAAGGCTGTTTATTCAATATTCTTTTAAGCAATTGACCCTGTGTTGTATCATCTTAATACAGAGAGAACATTTGTACTTATTTTTCTTTCTTTTTATATAAAGCTTTCTTTTAAGACCTGTTGGAGTTTTTCTTTACTTCAGGGAAATTGAGTCTGTACTCACCAGGGAATTGGTGGGAGGAAGAAATCAAGGGGAGATTTGTGTGTTGGATCGCTAGCCTGATTTTGCATTCCCTCTGGGGAAATAGGAAAGTACTTTTGTTTCCAGGATTGGGAACGGAGAGGGGGAGTCCCTCTGTGTAGTTTCACAGAGCTTGTGTCTGTGTATCTCTCCAGGAGCACCTGGAGGGGGGAAGGGAAAAAGGATTATTTCCCTTGGTTGTGAGACTCAAGGGATTTGGGTCTTGGGGTCCCCAGGGAAGGTTTTTTCAGAGGGACCAGAGTGCCCCAAAACACTCTAATTTTTTGGGTGGTGGCAGCAGCTACCAGGTCCAAGCTGGTAGCTAAGCTTGGAGGTTTTCATGCTAACCCCCATATTTTGGACGCTAAGGTCCAAATCTGGGACTAAGGTTATGACAGCTCTTCCGTCCATTTCTATATCTTTTGCATAAGGTGGGAATCCTTTCTCCCTCCTTGGGCTCCCACCCCCTCCTTCTCGGTGGAAAGACACCAGGTTAAAGATGGATTCTAGTTCAGGTGACATGATCACATGTCACTGTAAGACTTCGTTACCCACTTGCCAGCACGCATGTGTACAGGAAGATGTACAAATAAAACAGAGCCATCTGAAGTCAATTGTCCTGTTTAATGGGAGTCATCAAGATTCCAAACTACCATTAATGGCCCACACTTTGCATACTTACAATAGGCCCTCAGAGTTATATTTCATATTTCTAGTTTCAGATATAAGAGTGGTACATTTATACAAATAGGATGACCACACTCAGTAGATTATAAGCTTTGTAATGATACCTTACAAGATACCTTTTGCATGAAGCATATTCCAGTTACATTAGCATATTTTCATAAAATCATGTAGAGTGCAACGTCACGAGGTGAATGGCTTTGGAGAAAATATGCAATTTGAAATTGGGCTTTTCCTTTGAACTTTAATTTTATTTTAGATAATTCTGCCATTTCATTGATGAAATGATTCCTGGATGTATTAGGGCAAAATCCTGCTTCATGCAGAATTGCAACCTAATAGGAAGAGAACAGTAGGGGTGAAATCCTGGTCCCATTGAAATCAATGGCAACACTCTCATTGACTTTAATGGAGTCAGGATTTCACCTTTGATGTGGAGACCATCTACCACTTCAGTGACTGTGAGGTATGGTCAGCGTGACCCCTGGTCTTCATGGTTAGAACCTCAGCCTTGTCTGCGTGCATAGCGATAGGCCCTCAACCTGTTCTCACAGGAGTGAAGGCAAACTGTTCTTTTTCCCCATCATCCTTCAAAGGATGCATCATTATATAGAAAACCTTTTTTAGAATAAATTGAAAGAGGCTTTGAAGTGTGTCCGTCTCTACCTCCCCTTGACTGCACTAAGCCATCCTCCTTTAGGTGGCCTACATCCTCCATGCCAGACCCATTGTAAAGCCCTGTTGAGGCAGGGTAGGGTGGAAATTGCAATTTGTCAGATTCTTAGGGATCCTTTGGAATGAAAACCACTCTATAAATAGATGTAAGAGTCTATTCTATTTCTGTCTATTCCAATTTCCTTATATTATAGGTGCTATCTTAGTGCATAGTGAATTGAAATGATTGGAGCCCTTTCATAGGCAATGCATACAATATCATGTAATTACAGTATCTGGTACTTGCTATGGATATAATTGCAGATGATAAGTAAAAAGTATAATTTTTTTGTCAATAAAATAATAGGAATTCAATGTTATTTTTGGTGAAAGAATACAGTATGTTGGGTCCTTACCCAGCTGTGTATAGAATAATGGCTTTATCTCAGCATAAATGGATGGAAATTAGATTCATTTTAAGCTTGCCTCTTTTCCATTATTTCTCACCCTATTGCATAACTCACAGGGTATGAGGAGACAATTTAAAGGGGAGGAATGGTCTTGTGGTTAAGGTACTAGACTAGGAATTAGCAGCTTTAGGTTCAATACCCCACTCTCCATCAAGTTACTTAAACTTTGAAGGCCTTAATTCCTCATCTGTGAACTAGGACCATGTGATAGGCTCTCAGAGGGCCAGGTTGCTTACCAGTTAGCATACCTGACCACCATACCCTTGTGTTTCTGTTAGAGGTGACAGAGATGCCTGATCCTAAGTCAAAAATATTTGGAGCCTCTACCCACATCTGGGCCTTTTCTCTTAAGATGGGGCATGGTATTGGGGCCCCAGGCTTTTCCTTTCCATCAGGTCCTGATCCAGGGCCCTCTGGGAAGTAACACTTGAAGAGTCATCCCTGCAGAAAGTCAAAGCCTGCCAGCCTTGGCTACTGCCTACTTATGTGCTCCTGGGGTATGGCCCCTAAAGTCCAGTCAGTCATTTAACAGAAAGTCTAAATGAGCAGGGCCTTGCAGGTTTCAAAGGGGGGCAGGGTGGTTGGAGAAGGCATGGCCTGGGACTTTATCTGCTTTGTGGTCCCCTTGCAGGTTCTGCCTTCAGGCTGACTTCCCAGGGAAGGATTCATCTCTCTCGCAGCCTGTCCACTACCCTTTGCCTGGACTTCTGAGCTTCTTTTAACCCTCTCTTCCAATTGCAGTGGGCTTGCCAGGCCCAGAGGGGTGGGGCTACCTGGGCCCAGTATTGCCTTTTAATAATGATAGATACTTAGGTTGGTAATCATATGGCCTGATGACAGGAATTCATGATATAGCAGGATGAAGTTAGGATTTCCTTTTGTGCATGTGTTATGTTTTCTATTATCATGTAGTATTTGTATTACCACAGTGAATAGGAGTCCCAGCCATAGGCCAGGGCCACATTGTGCTAGGCACTGTAAAAACACAGACCTAAAGGATGGTCCCTGCCCTAGAAGGTTTACAATCTAGCAGTACGACAAGAGACAACCAATGGATACAGACAGGTGGGGGAGTACAATGAGACACAGTTGGTCAGCATGATAGGTAGTGATCTGTGCACCGTAACATTTGGATGGGAAGCCATAGATCAGGTTGTAAGTTCCTATCCTGAGAGAGTTTTTGAACTTCCGCTGTCTTTGGCAAAACAATCCTCCTGTCAGTTTGAAGCTTTTTGTACCTCGTCTTAGAGAAGAACTCAGACTTGTATTCCATAATCCACAACACCCACATTCACTCATGCAAACAGCACATCCCAACATACCCGATAGAAACCCTGTGGGTGGGCTCTGCAAACACTAAAATCTATGAATCAGTTTGCATACTTTGAAGTAGTTACGAAATGTTTCACAGACACAAAAGGTGCGAATCTGCCCAAAAATATGAGGTGTTTATAAACATTGCAAGGCATTTTAGCAGAGATTGTGGCCTGGATTTCCAGCCATGTGCCTCCATTTGTGGGCATATAAATTTCCTCCTGCACAAACGCGAGCCTCCACATTGCAAATGCAAACATTGGCATGTGAACATGGACTTTCAGAAAGCCTCTTACAAGATCCCTCGCAAAAGGCTCTTAAGCAAAGTAGCTGCCATGGGGTAAGAGGGAAAGTCCTCTCATGGATTGGTAACTAGTTAAAAGACAGAAAACAAAGGGTAGGCATAAATGGTCAATTTCAGAATGGAGAGATGCAAATAGTGGGGTCCTCCAGGGATCTGTACTGAGACAAGAGCTGTTCAACATATTCATAAATGATCCAGAAAAAGGGGTAAACGGTGAAATGGCAAAATGTGGAGACAATACAAAATTACTCAAGATAATTAAGTCCAAAGCAGTTACAAAGGGATCTCACAAAGCTGGAGGACTGGGCAACAGAATGGCAGATGAAATTCAGTGTTGATAAATGCAAAGTAATGCACATTGGAAAACATAGTCCCACCTATACATACAAAATGGTGAAATCTAAATTAGCTGCTATCACTCAAGAAAAAAATCTTGGGCTCATTGTGCACAGTTCTCTGAAAACATCCACTCAATATGCTGGGGCAGTCAAAAAACAAACAAAAATCTAATGGAATGTTAGGCATCATTAGGAAAGGGATAGATAATGACAGAAAATATCATTATGCTACTATACCAATTCATACCTTGAACACTGCCTGCAGTTCTGGTTACCCCCTCTCAAAAAAGATCTATTCAAATTGCAAAGGATACAGAGAAGGGCAACAAAATGATTAAGGATGTAGAACAGCTTCTGTGTGAAAAGAGATTAAAAGACAGGGACTTTTCAGCTTGGAAAAGAGACAGCTAAGAGAGGATATGATAGAGGTTTATACAATCGTGAATGGTGTGAAGAAAGTGAATAACACAAAAACCAGGGGTCACCCAATTAAATTAATAGGCAGGAGGTTTAAAACAAACAAAAGGAAGTATTTCTACACACAACGCACAGTCAACCCATAGAACTTTTTGCCAGCAGATGTTGTGAAGGCCAAAACTAGAACAGAGTTCAAAAAAGAACTAGATACGTTCATGGAGTATAGATCCATCAATAGCTATTAGTGGACGACAGGGAATGCATCACTTGTTGATCACTTGTTCTGTTAATTCCCTCTGAAGCACCTGGCATTGGCCACTGTTGGAAGACAGGATACTAAGCTAGATGGCCCAGTGGTCTGACCCAGTATGGCTGTTCTTCTGTTCTTCTTTTGGCCCTTTAAATAGACTAATACTTTATTCACATGCATTGGCACCCAAAGAAGCCATTAGCATTAGGTTTCTTCAAATGCAAATGTTTTCTTTCTTTTTAAGAATTAGTCAAGTTAAAGAGAATATGTAAATTTTTTTTTATTGCAGGTATTTGCATCTATAAAAGCACATGAATATGTGTGCATATTTTCCACATGTACAACTGGAGGCTACACGGAGGCCTGGCTGAAAATTCATTACCATATGCTTAGGTTTTCCCACTCAAATGCCTAAAATTAGCCACCAAAATCCTTATTTTAAGTACTTAGGAAGAGATTTTCAAAAACACAAAGGGCAGTTAAGTCCCCAATAACCCTGAAAAGTCAACTCCCAAATGTGTCTTTGAAAATCTCCCTCTTAAATTGTGGCTTGATATTTTAGCGTATTTTTGTTAATTTGTTATATTTACCATATGGTTTAAATGAATTGTTTTCAGACTGGGTTGTTTACAACCTGTTAGCTTTGACTATTTGCAACTTGCTTTTCATTCCTCCTTATGTGTTTGGTCACCTAGGCTCTGTCTATACTTACGGCAGTGTCTAGAGTACAGGCATGGCACATGTAGTTACATGCCTCAGTGAAAGTCAGACTGCGTCCACACTTTTCATTGCAGTTCATAGCTTCATGCTGCAGTGAAAGGCTCAGTAACCTGCAGGAGCCTTTCCCTGCTGCCAGAGCCTCCTTGCTGCCTCCCACTGCCAGAGCCTTTCCCCACCCCGAAAATTTGTTCTGTGCTGGGAAAAACTGTGGCAGCAGGTTAGCAGTGGAATACTACACTACTAAAAAATATCAAGGTAGATGTTGGAGGCACTGCTTGGGCCTACAGAGTCGTAGGATATATATCCTAGGGTTCAGGCATGTAGGGTACTTTACTCATCTAAGCTGTGTCTCTCCCTCTACACTGCTGTTTATGCCCATGCTAGCTGTGCCTGCAGTGTCTGTACTTCTACATGCTGCCATAAACCCTATGGCTTCACTGAGGTCAATGGGGCCAGGATTTCGGCCCTAACACTATTTCCTCTCCTTGACTGAATGACTGAAACCATTTAAAAAGGAGAAACATAAATAGTGCACAAGGATTAATCCATTTCCACTATATTGCTAAAGCTCATGGAACATTCAGGATTTTCATTAATACATGGAAGTGTCTGGATACTTGCAAATAGCAATGACTATCGCTTGAGAATTATAGTTAAAAGCATGCAGCTGTTATTTATAGAAGTATTCATGTATCAATATCTTTTTACTATTTGACAAGGGGATAATATGTTTTATGGCGAGGTTGGAACTAAAATTTAACTTCAGAATCATACTCAAAAAGCAACATAAGAACATTTGATTAAACTAAAAGTAACTATTAAATATTTTTAGGGTTTAGAAATTTGTAGATAAGAGTCTATCACCAGCCATCCACTATGTCTCCAGATCCTACCTACTTTCCACATGCAGTATACTCTATATTCCAGATAACACACCATGTGTATTATGGTGATTTTGAGTTTATTATCATTATATGTATCTATTTGGTGCCATCTGGTGCCTGTCAATGAGGTGTATATATATTTAATCAATTTGGATTCTACTTGACTCCTTCTGTCATTAAGTTAGTGAGTGAGGCTTCTGTGGCATCCATTATAGCAATTAAGGAAAAGGTCATTTTTGTCACGTGCATTATATTTTGTAAACTTTCTCAGTTTCCCCAGCTGCTGGATCACATGTAAAAGCGAATAACAGGATTTAAGGTAGGGTAGCTGAGCTGACTAAAGTTATCCACGTTTTTCCAAATTATTAATTTTTTGTAACCAGATGTCTCAAAAACTATTTGCCAAGATCTTATTGCCTATTATCCTGACCGATAGTAGAATATCTTTCTGAGAAAAGCTGTTTTCCTTTCCACTTTAGGATGAATAATTGGTTGTTATATCATGCTATTTTGCACTGTGCATATACACCCATGTAATAGAATGGAGGAGACTTTAAACAGATAATTGAATAAAATGGAATGCCGTAGCTTTAACTTAATGTTAAAGATGTGTGTGGCTAGCACCATATATGGTATGTACTGTATCTCATTAAAATTGTGTGGGTGCGTATTTCTGGAACCATATATTTCAAAAAGTTAGACAGTTGGAAAGTCTTTAAAATAGCTGATTAGTGGAGTGACAAATCAGTGTTGTAACTCTTCCACTGGTACCACAGAGGAATTAATTTGTTAACTTATTCTATTGGAATTCCAGAGGGTATATCGTAAAAATATGTATCAAGTGGATATGTGTTACGTGAAGAGTGTATTTAAATATTTCTCTGACCTGGAGTGTAGAATGACATTGTCATCTGGGCACCCGCAGATAGGCTCCCTGCTTTCAGTTCTGGTGCCTAGCCATGATATGGCTCACAGAAGCCGGAGCTGTAATTGCAGGAAAAATCCTGCTCAGCCCTTGGCTGGAGCATGCTTAGTGTGAATGGAATTTTTGGGGAATGTAGAAAGTCTCTACTGAGCATGGACTAACTACATTATTTCAAAGGCCTTATAGCTAAGACTGCAAGTCTGTCATGGAGGTCACCGAAATCACAGATTTTCACAGAGATAACAAAAAGCACATGCCTGACAGAAAAGGTCACATGCTGTGAAATGTCAAGTCCCAATACTCAAATGCCCAAATCAATGCTTAAAGCATGGAGGTGCTAAAGTGTCTCAAAGAAAAGGTCACTAGAATTTTTTTAACATGGGCTAAAACAATGTATTTTTCATTAGCTTCATCCTTGGAAATGGCTGAACTGTTTGAGCTGAACATTTCCCCAAAAATTCCAGCCTGAGGCAGACTCTTAACCTGGAAAATTTCAGCCCAAACAATTAAAATTTGACAAAGATATAAGCAACTGAAAACATGCTATAATGGGAAGTATCGGGTAACCTTAATAATAGGTGATGCTCCCAGCCTTGCTTATAATATAACATACATACGTATCTATCAATAGCCATATTTAATCCCCAGTCCTGCAAGGAAATCTGTCCACAAAGAATTTCTTGCAGGATCAACATCTTAGTTGGTAAATGTTCAGCTTTTTCATGGGAAGAGGATATCTGCAATATTGAGGCAATAATATTGCAATTATTTATCATGATGATTTTACCATGTCCAAAAGGCTGCACTAGACATATCACAGAACATACAATTAGGCAAGGACGCTGCCCTGCAGAATTTGCAGCGCAGATATTAGGCAGGGCATGAATGAAGGAGAGAAAGCAAGAAGAGGTGAGTAGGGATGAACAGCAGGGTTAAGTCTGAAGGGGAGAAATGCAAAAAGGCAGAGGATAATCTTTTTTAAAAGAGATCCTTTTTAGCATTTTCACAGCACCACTCACTTTCCTTCCTTGCATTTTTTTCTTCTCTTTAATATACATATTCAAATCATTGGCTTCAGCTGAAGGGGTTCAGAACCTGAGGCTGCGCATTTCCTAGTGGGAGATCACTTGATCATTCTGAATAAACAATGATAGCGGTGGAATTGTTACCACCAGTCAAAGAAGAGGTTTGCATATTCATCATATAGTTATTGAGAAATAACCACACATTGTGTTTATGCAGATCCATGAATTCTGACAGCCATTAATAGCCAATCAGAGTATAGATATACAACTACTGGGAAATAACTGTATAGCAATTATGCAAATCAGACACCCAGAACCAGAGTGCAGGAAATTGCTTGATTTGGAAAATATTGTAGTTAGCTTCAGTAACTATACAACAACCTTGCAATGTGATTGACTTAGACAGCATGTCTTGTAGCATTTTTTTCTTCATAACCACTATCTGAAAAGGAACATAAGAATATATTATAGGGGTTGCCATGTTTAACTATTGTTTTCCTGTAAGCTATTTCCAATCTTGCCCAGTTCTGGATGATTCAGAGGAAAGCAGGAAAACCCTAGAATTGTGCTGAGATTCACTAAGGGACTGGGGGGCAAGTATTTCTTCTATGTCTTCTAGCAATTGGTTTATGCATCGGAGCAAGAGGATTTCTACATAGCCAGTACTAAGCCATGAAGCTGCCTCTTTTGGAATGGCCTTGTTAAGAAATTAACTCAAACTATGCCCTATGAATGAATAGGAAATTACTGGTGTGAGGCAGAGGCAGGAAGAGAGAGAGGGCTGTGAACAAGTATGATATGATAAATTGTACATATAGTAAACAGTGCAATCTGTTCATGCAGTCTTTTGAAAATGCCATCCCCAGAAGCTCATAAATTGCACTCTATCCATTAGTTACCAACTGTGGTATTTGTTTTGAAAATGTCTCTCACAGAGGCTCATAAACTGAGTTCTGCACAGTAGATATCAAGTATGCTGCTTACTTGTAGTCCATATGGTAATGAGGGTGGAGGAAGCAATGTGGTGCCATTTTGTAGAGCGTGAAGAGGACTGTCTTGTTGTGGAATGTGCAGGCATTAGAGTTCATTTTTCCTCCTGCTAAGCTGCATGAGTGGTAGCAGAGGATTTTCCCCAGTTGTATCTGATTAATCAGAATTTTCTGACAGGTTGAGAATACTGATAGGCAGAAATGGATGTGAGAGGCTAGGGGTCAGTTTGGTTTGTTAAGAGAGGACAAAAAGCAGTCAACTCACGTGTTCCATCTTTTCATGTAATCATTTGATTAGCTGAAGTGTACATTTGGCTGCTAGGGAAAGATACGCTGTGCAGATGGAGATGTTTACTCTTCTGCTAGATGGAAAGCTGGGTTTGTGGCTAGCTTTCCAGGAGTGGTTTTTCTGGAGATTTTCTTCTTTCTGTTTGCAGTAGAATAGTTCAGAAGAATTGCACTAACCCCTTGGCAAGAAGCTTTAACAATGTTGATGTTTTTGTGCACCAGTAGTGGGGTTGGTGGCTTTGCAAAGAAATTTGTGATCACTACTAAAGCAAAACTTTTGATTCTGCTCCCATAGGATGAATGAATTTTCATGATTTTTCCCAGTTCCTTTTGAATTGCTGCCAGTGTTTTGGTTTCATAGTGACATTGGCAGGTATTCACCATCATGAAGGCAGTATGCCATATGAGATGAACCCATGGCCTTATCTAGTATGCTAAATCCTATGTTGCTAAATTGTGCTGGAGGCTAAGGAAGAGGGAGTATAGGAGCATCTAACGCCAAACAAAATGATGAGTCTCTTTGTTATTGGCAAGATGAGGAGAATATGGCCACAATTAAGGCTTGCAGAAATCTTATGGTCAGATTCTCAGAGAGTGACATCACTGATGCTGATTTACATTAGCCAAGGATCTAGTCCTTATTTTATTAGTATTCAGTGCACTAGTTTGATGACTTTATGCAAATATGTGTAATAGTTAGTTCATATATAGTCCTTTTTATAGACAACTGAGACAACCCTCCATCAAAAATGCACAACTTAAGAAAGTGCTATAATACAGAGAGAAAGGTGAGTGTTGAACAGTGATGGTAATTTTTTTTTAAAGCTTTGAACTAGAACCAACCAGAGGACAATTCCATTTCACAAGCACCTTTGAATGTTTTTGAAAAAGGGAATTGTGTCAAAACATCCATTTCCCACTCTAAAAGCTTTTTTCAGTTCTGCTTTTTCTCATTACAAGTGACCAGAGAACCCTGGACCTCAGAAGTTTTCTGGAAGAAAGCTTTATCAGAATCAATATATTTCCACAAAATGATTCAGCTTTCACAAAAGAGAATATTTCAAAATCACTTCATTGGAAATGTTCAGACGAGTTCTACTTTGAACATTCAGGCAGTTTGATTTGTCTGTCTCCTAATATGCTAACATCAATCTCGGTTTGATTGATCAGTGATGTGATGTGACAGCGAGAATTCTAGTTTTCCTTTAATAGTTTTTCCTTAACACTATCATATTTTTTTCCAGTGTAATCATGGGCTGATGTATTTTTTCAAACCATATTCACTTTCCGTTTCTTTTTCACCACTGCAGAGTGAGAAAAAACACTCATCCATGCTTGTTGTTAGTCATAACGTGCACTTGGGCAGTGCCCTGTGATACTGGTTATTGACTAGTTTCAAAGAGGTACAATGTGGGGGGCACATGGATTTAATCAGAAGCAATTCTCAAGAATTTTAGGGTATTTTAGCTGCCATTTTTGGAGTGTCTGCTTCCAGGCCACTAAAGCTGATGACTGTAACTGAAGGAAGGATCTGTCTGGCTACCAGTAAAGTTGACAAGTCATTGTAAATGAGCATGTTTACCTACAGGCTATGTTTTGGAGCAGTTTACACACCCAGGGGAGGAGGAAGAGGACATTGGATAAAATGCTGAGGGCTTCTTTTGTCATTAATCACACACACACTAGAAAAATCTAAACTGACAGAAAAATATGGCCTTCTGTTTCTCCCGCTACGCTGTGGGAAGAAAGGAAGCAAAATAGTCCCCACACATTTGGGGAGGCGAAAATGATTTTTTTGCAGGAAACCCTTGACCCCTCAAAAATGTACTGCCTCAGTCAGCGTCACATTTGTCATTCCCTGAGTAAAACACTCCTGTTTCCCCAGTCCAAATCTATCAGTTCCATAATCTTTCCTGCCCCCTCCAAAAAAAAAAAAAATCATCCGGTCTCTACTCTTCCCTCGCCAAATTCCATTATTTCACACACATTCCCAGTCCTCATATGCCATACTCCCTCTCCTCAGAAAAACAAAACAAAACAAAACAAGAATTCTATACTCTGACCCTTGATGGAAATATGTCACTTAGAGTCTGTAAGCTGTTACTCAAGATAAGTCTACACAGCAGCTGGGAAGGTGCTTCCCAGCACAGGTAGACAGACCGGCACTAAAAATAGCAGGGATGCTGCAGCAGCGCTGGTAGCACCTTGGACCAGTTGCACAAGTACAATACCCCTGATCCATGCTTGGACAGCTAGCCCAAGCTGCTGCCCATGCTGCTGTGGCCACAGAGCTATTTCTAGTGTGCTAGCTCGAGCAGAGCTAGCATGTTCCTAGCTGTGTTGGAAAGCACACTCCCAGGCACGGTGTAGCCATACCCATTAATGAGAGCTTTGGACCAATGTTTTACCCTCCTGTGCTTTTTATCTTTGTGAGGCTAATATATTGCCAAAATAGGTGATGTGATGTAGCTTTTTTAGGCCAGATTCTGATCCCATTAATCACTCCAAGGTATATTATTCCATAAGCCCCACTGAAGTCAGTGGGACCAATTGTGGATACAGGAGCCTAGTAAAATGAAGGCTGAGAGGAAATATGATTGGTCTCTATAAATACATCAGGAAGATAACCACTAGGAAGGGAGAAGAGCTATTTAAGCTAAAGGACAATGCTGGCACAGGAACAAATGGGAGTAAACCAGCCATGAGTAAATTTAGGCTTTAGAAGATTCAAAGAAGGTTTCAAAGAAGGATTCAAAGAAGATTCAAAGAAGCATCAGAGGAGCAGGAGGATCTGGAACAGCCTCCCTTTAGGAGTAGTGGGGGGCAAACAATCTAGCTAGCTTAAAGAAGGAGCTTGATAAATTTGTGAATGGGATTATATGATTGGGCTGCTACTTGCATTCATGGGAGGGGATTTGATGATCCAGGAGGTTCTTTCCAATCCTCTGCCCTGTGTTTCTCTGTTCCCATGCCAAGGTGTCTGCCCCTTTAGGGGTAGATTTTCAATGGCATTTAAGGACCTAAATATGTAGATAGGTGCCTAGTGGGATTTTCAAAAGTACTTTAGGCACTTAACTTCTGATGCCTAAATATCTTTAAAAATCTAGTCCTTGCTGAATAAGACTGCATTGTCTTTGAGCTGCCACGTTCTTCATCCACTCACTTTCTCTACACCAACCAAAATGAAAAAGACATAACAGTACTATAACTTGCTTGAAAATTTTCCTTTTCTTTGTTTCAACTGGATCAGAATTAACATGGAAAAATACCTGCGTGCACAAGAGAACAGTTAAACTCAGTTGAATGGAATCAAAATGCAAGGGGGGGATTAAATTGTGACCGAAGACACACGAAAAAAAGGTATAATTAATACTACTGGTATCTCAGCAGAGTTGAATCAGTATTTTGAAGACCACAGTCATAGCCCATCTCAAGGTAATTTGCCCTGCATTCCCAGGAATTGCAAAGGCATAATGTGAATTTTTTTTTTGTTTTAAATAGTGACTGAATTTATTTTTACTTATTCGTTTTGAATTTGAGGTGAATTGTGGTATCTTATTCGATCCATTTTTGTCCAAATCTAGTGATTATAGGACCTGATCTCTGGGTCAGGCTGAGTTATGCTTGGTCAAAGACCTCAGGCTCGGGCAATGATGCCTGCATAATGTACCTTCAGTAGGGCAGCCAAGTGGCCAGTTTGGTCCCTGGTGTAAATTAAAGCAACTTCATGGCAGTTCTAATATACGGCATCCTGCAATGGCCCCCTGTCAGACATTGAACCAACTGAGGATTGCTGGAACACAGCATGGTTCAGCCATGTCCCTCTCACCTTCAAAGTGACTTACTGTGACAGGGTAGGCTGACTTTATGCCATCCTGGCATTATCCTATGCCAGAGGAATCTCCAGATGCCCAGTTATGGTAGTGTTAAAGCTTTGTGTTGCTAGAGTGGTGGTCATCTGACTCAAGGATGTGGTTTATAATCTCCTCTCCTTATAATCCAAAATGCTGCTCCACTCCCGACTCACCTACTAATGTAACTTTTCTGGTGCAGCACAATGGTCTGAATGATTCTACTTCAATTAACTACATTCTCCTTCTTCCTATATTTCATTCCACACTAATTCAGTCACCTGCAGCTGCAAAGTATTGCATTTTCTATAGTCTGATGAAGTGAAGGCAGCAGAAGTGGTCTGAGGCAAAGCTCTTGTCACCAGGTGATTTCAAGGAAAGAACCTTCAGCAGATCCAGCCTTAATTGTTTTTTGTTTGTTTGTTTTGGGGTTTTTTTTTTGAGGAGGGTGGTGCTTGTTTGTTTGACTGTAGGTTAATGTCACTCATTGGGTCTAATTCCAAAGTCATTTACACCATTGTGCTTCCATTGTCTGTAGTGATGTTAGCCTCAATATTATACCACTGCGGGATACAAATAGACCCCATTGTTTGGATGAGCAGTGAGAATTACCAGGGGTTCCTATTTCTGTTATTACAGTTCTTTTCCTTAAGATATAACAGAAACACAGTGTAGCTATTTGAGAGGCTTGAAGTGAGCTGTCCACACTGTAACTGTTATGAAACACAAGCGTGTTCTGTTTTAAGAGTATGAGTATTCATGAGGTGAGAAGTGTGCTCACCGTTGGTTCATATTTTCCCATTCAAATAGGAATGGTACTTATTCATTGAAAAGAAGAAAAATCATAGGTGACAGGTTTGGAAACTATCATGAGTCTAGTGCTTGGATAAAACAAATGTAAAACAGCTTAGACCTATAAGTTTAATGTGGAAAAATACCTGTGTGCACATGATAAGAGAAGAGTTAAACTCAGTTGAATGGAATCAAAATGCAAGAGGGGATTAAATGTGAGCAAAGACCAAAAAAAAAAAAAAAAGAAGTATAATACTACTGGTATCCCAGCAGAGCTGAATCAGTATTTTGAAGAAAGTAAACAGACATGCAAAACCAGTCTTTACCTGGAGGAAGGCTATCCACAGCTTATTATTGTTGTTTATATTACAGTAGCAGCTGGAGGAACTTACAGTTGAAATAGACATGGTAAACAGAAGCATAGAGAGATGAATAGACTTGACTAAGGTGACCTAGCAGCAAACTCAGGACTAGAGCCTAAATCTCCTGAATCCCTGTCCAATGACTTATCTATTGGATCTTGCGGCTTTTCTAAGTGCCCCTGTCATAGCCTGCTATCAAGATTTGCCCTCAGACTGACATCACCCCCTATGTCTTTGTGCAAGGGATTAGGGCACTGACAAAGGAGTGCTTCTATCTGTATTCTTGGAGCTCATTCAAATCCTCACTGAAGATCTTGGGATTGTGATAGGTTAAAGGCATCATTGCTGCCATGTAGAGCATTTAATCTCTTAAAATATGTTTTCTAGTTAGATTTAAGGATGATAAGCACACATCTTGGAGAGTCATTTATTTTAAACTAATGTGGGTTAGTTTATTTTGCAATATTTTCCATGCTGTGATTTAACACGAGAGTGAGTGTGTATGGGTATCAGACTGTTAGGGTTTATAGCTAGTGGATTTTGATTAGGAATCAATACAATTGTAAATGATATATTTCTAAATGAGCATGCATCATTTAGCCTTTTAAATGTAGAGATACATTTTTATTATCTGTGTTAGTTGTAATTAGACCCTAAAGAGAAGAAAACAGAAAGTGATGGATATACACGCTTCACCTAGCCAATGTCAATCAGAGCTGTGGCCAAAATAATTTTTGAAAAGACATCTTTTGCATTGGAAATTGAAGTGCTGGGTCTATGCAGGCAACATCAGTTATATCAGGTAGTTGGTTAATATTCAATAGAGGTAATCCTAAAAAATCAGAGCATGTTTCTAAAATGTGAGTGCACATCTGTGAGTCACTGCAGACTTTGGTCCCAGCCATAGTCACTCTATTTACAAATCCTTTGAGTGAGTGTGGTGGTGATCTTTTTTTCTACAAAAATGTTTTTACTAGATATGTTGCTAGGACTTTGTTTTGTTCCTTTGGCACAACAAGAGTGTGCTTTTCTTCTATCCTAATTTTAGATTTAGGAAACTGAATCAGAGGGTTATTAATAGGGTAGAACACTTTTCAGTGAGGCCTTGGAAGTCATGGTAAGGAAGGCAGAGGTTGACAAAATGTTGGATGACTTTTATTTAACCTATTTCCCATGAAAAACAAAAGCTAAAAATGCTTGGAATAGATTTATGATGACACATTTTTACCTAGTTATGTCTATTTTAACTAGTTTCTTTTAATCAGGTGCTAGTTTATACTCATCACCATCATATATGATATTCAATAGAGCTGATCAGGAACTAGACTTTCCATTCTGTGGGAAATTCTGAGATTTCAAATGAGAACAAAAAGCCAACATTTCCTGAGAAATTATTTTATTTTAAAAAGGTTGGAACTATTAAAATGCTTATTTTCAATAGCATTGAAACTTTTCTTATTGACTCTATCATTTTAATTCATTTCATTTTATGTTATTATATTAAAATAGTAATGATAATATTACATTTAATATTATGTATATATAGAAATTGCATTTGATATTGAATATAAAAGTCAAAACAAAATTAATCAAAACATTTCAGCATTCTGTTTGATTGCTTGCATAGACTCAAACATTCTGACATTGTCAAAATAACACATTTTAACTTTTTCTCATCAAAAATGTAATTGAAATTGGTATGTTCCCACAATACATTTAGATTTTGACAAATCTGTATTTTTTAACAGAAAGCTGTTCCATTGTAATATTTTCAACCAACTCTAACATGCATGTGATAAGAGGATGGATGTATGTTCTTCATATTATCTTGGAAACTATAACACAGCTGAGAGTTTTTCAGTGGCTTGCTATCTATGAAATGTCTTTGGTGGCTCTAGTTCAGTTCTAAGCGGACCCAAGTGCTTAATAATAATGAATAAAGAACTTTGGCCAAAATTTTAAAACAAGCATATAAAAGAAGGGACGATCTCCCCAAATTCAATGCCCTGAACTTGCAACTAAATCTGTGTAGGAGCACCCCACTACCCACATGGAGCTCCTGGTGGAGCTCTGCATGGACTGAGGCCTTGGTCTTTAGTTTTAGAATTGCTGAATTGACAGGTCACTATAGAATGGTGAGATGTACAAGGAATTCTATTGGTTGGCCTAGCGAAGCAGCGCTGGAGCTTGTTATAGACGAATGTCATTGCTGTATAGTGACAGTTTCCCAGGCTAGCCTGTTACTTCTGTCTGATGCACTACACTGCTTATTATCTATCTTCATTTCTTATACCTTGTTTCTCTTTTCTTTTTGCTTTGGTTCTTTTTCTGTGCATTTTCTGACAATACATAGCAGCCAACAAATGTACAATTTTATTGTCTGAGATAATGAATCTGCCTTTGTATTGTATTTACATTTGTATTTTTTCCCTTATTTATTTGCTGTTGTTACAGCTCATCTTTCTTTTCCTTTAAAACAAGTAATTCAAAACAAAACAAAACAAAAACATTGAAGCTTAGAGAGGTACCCAATATTTAGACACTCAAAGAACTGGGCTCATTTTCATAGGTGCTGAATAGCCACACCTAAAATTAAGATAAGTAGAGGCTGTAGAGGAACCATATAAGTGTCTGGATGGATGAATGGATGGATAGATATTAGTACCTAGGGTCTATCTCCTTCTTTCTGAGCCCCAGTTACCTCTTCTCAGCCCATTTCCTGACTCTAAGATTACATCTACTCTATGAGCTAGGGGTGTGATTCTCTTGCTTGTGTGTATATATTCATGATAGCTTGCTTTGAGCTAGTAGGAGTATGAAGAGCAGAATATCTGTAGCAGCACAGGTAGTAGCAGCAGGGGCACGGCTGAGCCATGCCAAGTATAAGGGGAGCCCTTACTAAAACTCAGCAGGGTGTTTTGGTTGGCTAGCTCCCGGTACTCAAAGAAAGGGGATAGGTTGGTGGGAAATCAGGACCTGAGACGGACAGTCCCCAGGAACAATGGGGAGAGGCCAATGCACCAGGTCAGTCTGATTGACAGGGCGGGCAGGCTAATCAGAGAGTCAGGAGGCCAGGGGGTCCTGTTCTCTATGTGAGCTGGAATTGCCTGGGTCAGACAGAGTGGGGCCAGGCTAAGGAGAGGGCAGGGGCCCAAGCTGAGCTGGGGAGTAGAGCCACACCAGCCAGAGGGGCCAGAAAAGCAGCCCAGGAAGCAGGTCAGTGCTGGGAGCAGAGTCACAGAAGCTGCCCAGGGAGCTGGAGGCAGAGCAGCAGCAGCAGCAGTGCTGAGGCAGAGTGGAGCAGGAGCTGAGGCAGAGTGATGGAGCTAGAGCTGAGGCTGGAGCAGTCTGGAGCCAAGTGCGGTGAGCAGCTGGGGAGAGCGAGAGGGACCCTGGGCAGTGGGCCCAGCGCAGGGAGGCGCCCCCAGCCAAGAGGCCTTGCAGGCCAGACTTGGAGGGGGATCGTAACCCAATGGGGCGGGGGCAATCCTGGGAAGAAGGGTCCTGCCACCTAAAGCCTGACGGTGTGTGGCCATCGCCAGAGCGAGTGTCTGACCCGCAGCATCCCTGCAACACAGACAGGGCCTGAGAAGGGGCCTGGGACTCGTGAGGAACAGACTAAACTTCCCTTACATTTTAGAGATGCTGGTTGTGATGTCCCCATGCCCAGAGCAGAGTTACGTGTTTTCCTTTAACCTTTCCCATTTTTTCCTTATTTTTTTTAAACTGATTGTTGTTTAGTAAATTGTATTTGCTTTGAACTGTATGTAATGGTCAGTGGGTCAGGGAAGTGCCCAGTCAGAGAGGGTACCCCGGAGTGGAGACGCCCTAGCCCCTGCCCTAAGTGACCATGACAAGGTTGGGGGTCGAGCCCCCCAGGTATCCTGGGCCCAGCCTTGTTGGGGTTACGAGGACTCTGCCAGACAGGAGAGTGGAGGGGAAGTGCTCAAGGGCAGGGAGGCCTCTGCGTAAAGGAAGTGGGAGCGAGGACTCAGATCCTTTCGCCAGCTCACTTCACCGGGGTAGAGCAGAAGCCAGGAAAGTTCCCCACAATAGCGGGACCATTACCCCGCTTACACAAAAACAAACAAGTACAAACCAGTGAGTATGTTCCCATCACAGCTCAGCTGTGCCTTCGCTACCACTTCCCCTGCCATCGCAGCTACATTGCTATTTATACTTGTGCTAGCTCCAGGAGAGCTAGTGTGAGTATGTGTACCCAAGCAGGGGAATCACAGGCCTAGCTTCAAATGTAGACCTCTTGAATATCTTATGAGCATTCAGGAGTAAGTCCCCTTTCCATGATATCACATTGCAAGAAGCATAAAAAAATCTTTGATCTATTTTTATTATTAATATTAGTATTATCATAGTGCCTAATAGGCCAAGCCATGGACCAGGACCCCAATTTGCTAAGTGTTGTACAAACACAGAGTGGATCTGGTGCTTTCTTTACAAGACTCTTCTCAGCTTCCCTGTTTAAATATCTTATGCACCCTACACTTTCCCTGGGTCAAGAGTGCTCAAGTGATTTTGAAGCAGTCATCACAACAGAGATTTAGATGGATTTCAGAAATGTTAGCAGACAAGATTGAGATCATAGTACAGTAACTCCTCACTTAAAGTAGTCCCAGTTAGGGAACATGCTTGTTTAAAGTTGTGCAATGCTCCCTTATAACATTGTTTGGCAGCCGCCTGCTTTATCTACTGCTTGCAGGAAGAGCAGCCCGTTGCAGCTGGCTGATGGGGGCTTGGAACCAGGGTGGACCGGCAGACCCCCTATCAGCTGCCCGCTCTCCTAAGTTCCCTGTGCAGCAGCCACCCAGCAGGCTATCAGTTGCTGGCAGTACAGCTGTCCCTCTCCCCACTGCCATGTGCTGCTCCTGCCCTCTGCCTTGGAGCTGCTCCTGGGAGCCTCCTGCTTGCTATGCAGGGGGGAAGATGAGGGCTAATGTCAGGGTGTCCCCCTTCCCCCTGATCTTGCCCCCCGCTTATCCCTTCTCTATACAGAGCAGAGTGGGGACATAACAGGGCTCAGGATGTAGAGTGCCACAGCTGCTGTCTCAACTTCCTGATCTTTTTAAAGGCAGCATACTTGGAGTAGGATCAGCATACTTAAAGGGGCAACGCGCATCTTTCTCTCTCACGCAGGGTGTGTGTCTCTGTCTCTGTCTGCCATGCTGTCTCCCCTCCCTCAATTTGTGCTGCCTTGTAGACTGTGAGGCTACATTAACAATGTGTTAACTCTTGAGGGCTCAGCCGAGTGCTAGTTCATCATTTAGCAGCAAGGCATTCCCTGGGAAATGTCCCACCCTCTAACTTCACCACCTCAACTAAGCATCACAATCATCATTGCTGTGTACAGTATTAAATTATTTGTTTAAAACTTATACTGTGTTATAATATAGTTTTTTGTCTGGTGAAAAAAATTTCCCTGGAGCCTAACCCGCCACTTAAATTCTTATGGGAAAATTGGATTCGCTTAACATCGTTTTGCTTAAAGTTGCATTTTTCAGGAATATAACTACAATGTACACATGACTTATGAATTCTTCGTTTTATTATTGCACTAGTGTGCTAAGTACTTACAGATGAATTAGAACAAGATCCCTGCCACAGCCTGCTTATATTCTACAAAGACAATGTGCAAACAAGGGATGGGGAATGAAATACAACAAAAATGGAAGAGACTGAGCACTGACATTTGCGCATCTTTTAGTTCTGCTTTTTTCTCTTTCATGCTTACACACCCATACCCACACGCACACACACAGAGTTCTTGGACTCCCCAAGCCTGTCTGCTCATCCATATGAATAATCTTGAGTTGCAAAAACTTCAGGAAAATGTAACATGAAAACAAAAATCATTTGGCTTGGGGCAAATGTAAACAGCTGCACACTAGAAAGTCTTCTTAAATCTGGGATATGTCTAATAGCCACGCTGCTGCTGAGCTTGTGAGAGTCACCATTACAGTAAGACTTGCTAGCTTTCCATCCTCGCAGGACTTAAAGAAGCCTTGCATATCTTTTCTGAGAGCTCTGTCAAGGATTTCAAATGTGTGACTCCTTCCAATGAGACATTTGAATAGGCCAGATCCTGCGCTCAGAAACCCCATGAAAATGTGGCATAACTTCTTTAACTGCAGTGGAATTGGAGTAATAGTGAAAGGTGCTGAGTGCCTTGAGAAGAGTCAACTCTAAAGAGGATTAATGCCTGATAATGTTGTAAATGAAAGAACAATTTGACTCAATCGCTTTGGCGTTCCATATATATTTAGTCAAAAGTCAGTGGGAAATCTTAAAATAATAGTAGTAGATTCAGGGGCTAAAGTCATGATGTAATAAAAGCCACAGTCTTAGGGCTTACCATTTAAGTGTAAATGTTTCTGAGAGTTAATGTTGCAGTGATTAATAGACTTTTCTATATTAGGGTAAATTCAGATAGTCTGAATTCCAAAATGTGTGCATCAGCCTTTAGCTGAATTACTTGAAGATGAAAGACTTTGATAAGCTATGAGAAAAACAAACAGCTAATGGACGAGATGTACAGGTGAAATAGACCAGATATACAAGTCAATCATTGTAATGTTATGCTGTTTGAAGCTGCATCGATATTAATGTTGCAGAGAAGATTGCAGTTAATGTCATGTTAAGAGAGCCTCGGTTTCGACCAGGGCTAGAAACAAATATTAGTTTAGTAGAGTCATACTACGGAAATAATAATCTGTCATAGAGACATATGAATATCTTGAAAAATCTGTGGGTTTTGACTTGTATCTTTATACCCTTGTGTTTTACTCTTTTATCTCTCTCCTCTTCTCCTCTGATTCTCTGATTTGGATGCCCAGGGCAAAACTGATTGGTTGTGGCAAATGCTGTCAAAGTACAGTGGCTTTACTCACAGTAAGCCTTTGTTCTGCCATATAAGGGTCCAGAAAATCACTTCAAATAACTTAAATTTCCTCAACCTTACTTTGACTTCAGAAATCAAAGTACTGTACCATCCTCGACAGCCGCAAGCTGTGCACTAGTCTGCTGGCATTTCCATCTGTTTCCAGAGCTAGTGAGGAAAGTACTTACTGCAACTGAAACTTAGAGGAGAGGAAAAAAAGCGACAAATATAATTGATTAAACAAACAAACACCAGGACAGGTTAATTTAGTAGTGTGTGATGCTATTTTCCCGTGACACTGCGTGAAGAAGAGGTGTGAAGGAGCAGGAATCCCCAGAGGCCAGAGTTCCTCCAGGGTTTCTGGAGGAGTTTACACTAAAGGAGAAGTTCTGCTACCCTTTCACAGGGCAACCCTGAGCTCCTTGCAAGCTGCTCCAGCTCTACTGTATGATGCAAAGGAGGTCCTGGGCTATAAAGAATCTTTTGTGAAGACTACGGCCAGGATAGCCTTGGTCTAATGCAGTGCTTGTGCTCCTGATTGTAATACAAGAACAATGGGGGGATCCTGAGCCCATCTACTTTTCTTGCATAATTCCACAAGGACCAGCCACTCTGACCCTAAAGGACCCCCATCTTGCTGTATCTAAAGTGCCCAAATGGCTTATTCTTCTCTCTCTCTCCTCGCACACTCACAAATGGTACTTCAAAATCAAAAGGAGTAAGGCAAAATGTTACTGGAACTAGAGCAGAACCTACTCAGCTCTGAGCTGGGAGGGTTGAATGCGCAGCACAGAGTTCAGCCCTGTATGGGCCCTCTGTTTTCCAGCACATCTGATGGACACAGGGCATGGGCAATCCGCTGCTATGATAATCCTGTCCTCTTCCTTGGAGTGGGGAGGGCCATGTCAGGCATTCCAGAACCCACTCCAGCCATTGGGCTGCTGTAGGCTCTGTGCTGTACTTCACCAGTGTTGCACAGCTCTGTGTGTGTGTGTGTGTGTGTGTGTGTGTGTATGCATATGTTTGTGCATGTGCTCTATGCTGCCCTTCACCAATGTTGCACAGCTGAGTGTGTGTGTGTGTGTGTGTTTTCCATCCATCTCCTCCCCTTCCAATATATCATCCCAGCATCCAATCTAATTATTCTGGTCTAGCAACATGCTCTGGATTTTAGCAGTCAAAGTCAGAAGGCATTTCATCTAAGGATGTGTGTAGCTGTGACCCTGAATTTGCACACCATGTTACATAAACATTTCAGCATTAGCAGTATTGCCTCCTGAACTTACTTTTCCATTGCAAGAATACAGCTAATTAATGCCTTAGGGCCCAGTTCTGCAACCCATACATTGAGTAGCACTTACTCACAGAAGAAATTGAAGGTGTTTTCCTATAAAAGCTGCTCTATGTGAAGAAAAGCTGAAAAAGCAGACACTTAAAGGGGAAAAAAGTACTCACTCACAGCAGGGCAAGAAATATGCATTTTTATTACCAGGCAGTCATATTTCTTTTCAGATAAATTTCACTCTTTTCCTTTCTCTGCTAATTTCTGCCTAATTCTGCTGGTTTCTTCTTCTCCTCCCATTATTCTCATCACTTTCCCTGTTTGTTGTTAACGTTTCCTCACTCCCAGGTAGCATTCTCTGAAATGCTTCTAGTTCCATGCGCAGGGTCAGTTAAACAGGCAGAACTGCAGGGTCTCAATGCAAGGATGAGATGATGGTGTTGGGAGAAGAGATTTAAGTTTATTAGGAACTGGGGAACTTTTGGGGAAAGGAGAATCCTATACAAGAAGAATGGGCTCCACCTACATCAAAAGGAAACCAGATTGTTGGCCTGTAAAATTAAGAAGGTTGTAAAGGAGTTTGTAAATTAAAGGCTGGGGGAAAGCCAGCTGGTGCAGAGGAGCACACAGTTCAGACAGAGACATCCCTTAGGGGACAGTTTATTAAAGGAGATATTCTGTATCCTAGTAAAGAGGAGAGGCTAGAAATTGATAAAGTGCAGTAGGAACTGAAGAGAACCAATCAAACAAAAAAAATGCCATTTACTTGCATCACATAAAAGCAAACAACTATATAGTGATCATTTTTATAAGTGTTTATATACAAATGCTAATAGTTTAAATACTAAGATGGGTGAACTTGAATGCCTGGTATTACATGAGAATGTTGATATAATAAGCCTCACAGAAACTTGGTGGAATGAGGATACACAATGGGACATGGTAATACCAGGGTACAAAATATATAGGAATTACAAAGTAGGTCTTTCTGGTGGAGGAGTGCCACTATATGTGAAAGAAAGCAGTCAAATATAACAAATATCTTAAAGGAATCAAACTGTACCATAGAATCTCTATGTATAAAAATGTGTGGCTTGAATAATAAGAGTATAGGAGTAAGAATTCTCTTCCAACCAGCTGACCAGGATGGTGACAGTGATTGTGAAATGCTCCAGGAGATTAGAAAGGCAACAAAAGCTGAAAACCCAAATAATAATGGGAGATATCAACTACTTCCATATTGACTGGGTACATGTCACCTCAGGATGGCATACAGAGATAAAATTTCTAGACACTATTAATGGCTGCTTCTTGGAGCACCTAGTCCTGGAACAAACAATTCTTTATTGAATCCTAAGTGGAGCACAGAATCTGGTCCAAGAAGTGAATATAGCTGAAAAACAAAAAACTTCCCCAAAATGTTAGGACTCATTAGGATGGCACAGCCATACTTTGGATACTGCATGAAGTTCTGGTCACCCCATCTCAAAAAAGATATTAAAATTAGAAAACGTACAGAGAAGGGCAACAAAAATGACTAAGGGTAGGAACAGCTTCCGTATGAGGAGAGATTAAAAAGACTGAGACTGTTTAGCTTAGAAAAGAGATAACTGAGGTGGGATTTAATAGTTCTAAAATCATGAATAGTGTGGAGAAAGTGAACAGGAAAGTGTTATTTACCCAATCACATAACACCGGAACCAAGGGTCACCTTATGAAATTAATCGGCAGCAGGTTTAAAACAAACATAAGGATGTAAAATTGTAAAGGCCAAAAGTATAAGTGGATTAAAAATGAATTAGATAAACTCATGGAGGATAGATCCATTGATGGCTATTATCCAAGATGGTCAGGGACACAACCTCATGCTTCACATGTCCCTAAACCTTTGAATGGCAGAAACTTGTACTGGGTCACAAAGGGTGGATCACTTAATGATTGCTCTGTTCTGTTAATTCCCTCTGAAGCATCTGACATTAGTCACTATTGGAAGACAGTATACTGGGCTAGACAGACCACTGATCTCACCAAGTATGGACATTCTTAGGATCTTATGCCTATGCACTGTCTCTCTTCACCTTAGAGAAGTCATTCTACTGTCACTACTCTTTCTTCAGACATCTTTTCCCTTCTCCAATGGTTTATTTATTCACCAGGCTTCAGGTGACCCTTCTGATTCAACTGTTTATCCCTTTTCCTTTTCAAAGGGGCACTGTGATCCAAGGACCTCTTGGTGCTAGGTGGCAGGGGACACAGAGGGTACATAGGGTTTTACAGGAATCCCCTGCATAATAGTTCACTGAAAGACAGCATGTGAAGTATCTACTGAGAGCCAGGAGCCCACTGGTCATCACAATTGTTGTGAAATATACGTACAGATAATATTTAAGGGCTTATTTATCTATACTGAAAATGATATTCTTAAGGTCTTGGAGTTAAGGCACGTCAACAGGCCAACAGGCGACATATCTCAGAAATGTTCTTTCAAGGCAGGAGGTTACAGACACCTATCTCCCTGTCTGTCCATTTGTGTAGTATATATTTTATGCCACATACTTAGCTCAATTCGAATTGAGAGATTGCAAAATATACAAGAGAGGAAATCTACAGGAAGAAATAAGTGGGACGTCCTGTTTATGAAGAAAGACAAAGGATTGCTCTGGAGTGTAAAGAAACACACCGAGTCCTTTGCCTAGGAAGCAAACTGACAATGTGCTTGTCTGATGAAAGAAGGGTCACAGCCAAACTGCCTGCAAAAATGCAGCAGGAATTTTGGGTGAGCAATACTGTAGTAGACAGTAAAGAATCCTATTAATTAAGTCTACGCTCTAGAAGATATACAGTGGTTTTATTTTATATGTAACCATTTGTTTCCAATACTTCTATGTGAATCTCTATGCTTTGATAATAAACTGACACTTGATTTCACTGTAAACATGTCTAAGTGCTGTGTGCTGAGAGAAGCAGTGATCTGAGGTGGTACTGGTAAGCTGAAGTGTAACTGTTTCTTTGGAAACAGTGGATCGGTGAATGCTGTGAGCGTCCAGTGGACATGAGGCTGGACACTCCAGGGAGACACTTGGAGGGCTTGAGGGTTGGAGTGTGCCCATCACTAACCTGTAGAGTGACAGTGGGGCCTGTGAGGTGTGGGTACTGCTGGTATTGCTCGTGGCCAGGGGGTTTGGGAGGCAGAGACAAGGCTTCCTCATGTTAAAGGCAGGTTGGTGGTGAGGTGCCTCCCAACGCTGAGTACCCCTGGGAAGCATCACAGGCACCATTCAAAATGTTCTTTGTGTTGTTTATATAGCAGTGGGGGGTGAGGGGAATCCTTCCTTATGCACTATGTTACAGAGTGACTGTAAAAATAGCACATTGGTGCTGTAAATAGCTGCTCCCTATGTGCCTTCGACGTCGTATGTGCTGAGTTCACACTTCCCTTCCTCTCAGCACTGCAAAGCTGTACAAGAGAAAGCTGTTCTTCATTTTATATATATGCATCCTTGGTAGAACTGCTGGATAAGTTCTGACTGCAGACTCTTTATAGCTAGTAAAGATGTGCAAAGTAGACACATCGTGAGGATCAGCTAGCACTGGTAGCAGTTGGTGATATTTTATATTGTGCTAAAAACAATGAATCGGAAGTTGTGAAAGAGGAAAAAATGTGGAGTATAAGAATGTCATAGTTACAAGGTCACTTTCTTGCCTGGCACTTTAATAGCTGGACTGGGAAAACAGAAATTAAGCCGGGGGTCCAAAAGTGAAGGAAGATAGAAAAAGAATATGGGCTAGGTTTATTCCTGAGGACATTCTGCACCAAAAAATAAAAAATTCTTCGTACAATAATTTAAAAGTATGCAAATATTATTTATCAAATAAATGTGGAGGCTCCAGCATGACACTGGGAAGCACAGGCCACTGGCATCACAGAGTTGAGAGGTCACTGTGCAACTGCCCCTCACACCAGGACATGGATTCAGTGGTAGAGCTGCACCCAACTCTGACACAGCGCAAATATTGGGCCTGCCCCAGAAACACCCCGAGGCCCTGCCCCTCCATACCAGGTGCACCAGGTGTGGGCAGGCAGGCTCAGCAAGGCAGAATCCAAGTGGAGGGGCCTGGTGTGGGTTAAGAGGGTTCTGTGTGGGTCAATCTGGATGTGGCCGGCTCAATGCGGGATCTGCATACAGGCGGGGTTTGGATGCACGGGGCTTGATGGAGGGTTCTGGGTGCAATGGTAATTGAACTCTGTAGAGGGGTCCAGATGACAGTGGTTGAGGCTCAGCAGGGAGGGGTCTGGGTGTGGGGGCATAGAGCTTGGAAGGGGAGTCTGGGTGTGAGGGGCTCAGTCTGGGGGTCCAGATGCTGGGGGAGTGGGATTCAGTGGGGTGGGGATCCAGGTGTGGTGGCTCATTGGGGTGATCCAGGTGCAGGGGGAGTGGGGCTCATCAGGGAGGGGTTCTGAATATGGGAAGGGGAGGCTTAACTGGAAGGTCTGGGTATGGGGGGGTCTGGATGCACATGCGTTGGGCAGATGGGGGAGCAGCTCCCTGTACAGGGATCCCTCCCCCTGCAGCTGACAAGCGATGGGTGCAGGAAGTGCTGCGGGGGGGGGGAGTTTGCTGAGTTTCCTACAGCTGGGGGAGAAGTCCGGGGGTGGGTCTGACATGGCTCCGGATGCTGTGCAGGGGAAGAGGAAGTCTCTTCCTCCCCAGCCCAGCTGGGACTAGCAGCTGAGCCCAGCGCAGGGTAGGAGCCACCAGCCGGGTCTTCCCCAGTCCTGCACCCTGCTCCACAATGATTTACCTCTCTGCTGCTACCCAAAACATACTGCTGGGGAGGGTCGCATGACTGATCTTGCGGCTTCCCTTTGCATCACCATCAGAAAGTCATTTTTCTGCGAGGAAGCAATGAAATCTATGGGGGACATAAATTCTGTGCACGCACAGTGGTGCAGAATTCCCCCAGGAGTATAGGTTATAGAACTGTATGCAAGGAAAATTAATAAGGGTCAAAGAACAGTTATGAGACAAGAGTTTACCTGCACACAAAAAGGAAGAGTATTTTAAAACTCTCTTGTGTTGTTTATTGTCTGTCCTTTATATGTTATCTACTTAGGGCCCTATCCTACAAATCATCCCATTTTCCTTCAGTTACACTTATTATTAGGTGTCATGATTAGTGTATTCAGGATTGGGCCTTACAAATGCAAGCTCACTATGGCAGGGACCTCTTTTTCTCTCTGACGGGGAGACTCAAAGCCCCAGTGATTTCTAGAGCCACGGCTCCTCATTATAAAATTTAGATTATCTCATCAGGGACCAGAAACAAAACAATCTGTCTTAAGTGACTGACCACACAGCCCAAATAGACATTGTGAAAAGCTGTAGCTGATTGTTTGAGAATAACCATAGGCTACAATTAGCGCAAAGGATTAATTCAACAGTTACAAATAACAAACAGATGTTGTGAAAAGATCATCTAGTTCACAATTTATGAATCAAAAAAGGAGCTGCATTTGCCAAATAGAATATTAATTCCAAATTGTTTTGTGCAACTTTTTACAAGAAGAACTATCTGTAGCTTAATTTACTGTTGCTGCTGTTGAAATAAGAGTCTATACATTTTCTGACTTTTTTGCACAGGTGCCACCAATACTGCTGGATAAACAGTTCTCAGAATTCACACCAGACATTACACCCATTATTTTGGCTGCCCATACGAACAATTATGAGATCATAAAACTTCTTGTACAGAAGGGGGTTTCCGTACCTAGACCACATGAAGTTCGCTGCAACTGTGTTGAATGCGTCTCAAGCTCGGATGTGGACAGCCTTCGCCATTCTCGATCCAGACTCAACATTTACAAAGCTCTGGCAAGTCCGTCTTTGATTGCGTTGTCCAGTGAGGATCCTTTCCTTACAGCATTTCAACTGAGTTGGGAGCTTCAGGAACTGAGTAAAGTGGAAAATGAGTTTAAGTCAGAATACGAAGAGCTCTCGCATCAATGCAAGCAATTTGCAAAAGACCTCCTAGATCAGACACGGAGTTCCAGGGAACTGGAAATTATTCTAAATTACAGAGATGACAATAGCTTGATAGAAGAACAGAATGGTAATGATCTTGCACGATTGAAGCTGGCAATTAAGTATCGACAAAAAGAGGTAAGTGTGTTGGAGAATATTTAGGTGTATTTAGTAATAATAATGTGATAGATAATTGCCTGGAATACAGTGTTTTAAATGAGACAACTTCAGATTACTGCTAATTTTTTTTTTCTACAAGGGCCTCTTTTTATTATTGGAAGAACATAAGAGGTTGTTGCAGTTTACTCAAACTGGAATTTGAAATATTCTATCATATCACAGATCCTGGGGGACTATCTGTTTTGCACCTGAGCATACATTATCACTAGCACAGAATAATATTAAGCAAGTCTTTGGTAACAGAGTAAGAACTGCAAAGAGTACTTCTCAAAACTGATTCATTAACTGTGTCTGGCTGGTAAAGTGGGCATGTCACATGTTTACATGCTAGTTAAATTACATGCCTGTTGTTACAGAATGGTTTTCTCCAGGAAGGAGTTCATTTTTCTAAATAGATGTAGGCTTGGTAAGTCATTAATATCACTAGGTAAATCCTAAAAGTTTGATATTCATTTTTGGTTTGAATAAGCATCCAAAAGTAGATACTATTCTAAAGATTTTCCAAGTATGCCAAACTGGACTGGAAATTTAATGAGAATCTGAAATCCCCTGTGTGCCTTTTAAAATTTGTAAGGTTCTTTATATGCTGTGGAACAGAATAAGAAACTAGATAGAAAGATCAGTTTTTCATGAGAGTTCCAAAACTTGTGCATCTGATCCTGGCCAGAAATTACTATGTCATTTGGGAGTTTTGCTTTCAACAGCAGCTCCACTGCAGAAGTGTAAAGTCAAGCAGAAAAGTATATCCGAGCATTTCAAACCTTAGTAATACTGCTTCTACTAATAATAATTAAAAATGGTTCTATTCAGGTTTTTAAAATGGGCAAAGGTTCAAAGTGTCATTACTTTTAATTGAACCTATTCACCCATTGCTATTAAGTCCCTGATCCTGCAAACAATAACCTACATGCTTTACATTAAGTACATAGGTAGAGTTTGCAGAATCTGGGCCTAACCTAGTAAGTTGTAGTTTCCATTTAAGCTAACATATATCAACACAGGGAAGTCAACATAATCTACTGAAATATAGATAGATAGATAGATATGACTTGGAAAAGGCCTATGTTGCTCACTTATTTCATATTTAAATGTCATGGTATGCCGTGGTTAAGACCACTCCATACGATCTAATTCTGGAGAAGAACCTACAGGTGGCCTTTAATATAGCAAGAAATGGTTGACACTATTTTTCACTTGCTGTTTCACTATTTCAGGATGCATGCTCACCAGCTTCCTAAATTACTTACTATGATGTACTTTCAGACATTGTATCTCAGACCTTTTTGAGAAACTAATCTCTGTGTGTGTCATCTGTATTTCTTAAAATGTGAAATCCTACTTTATGATTTATACTTCTACATTCATATAGCAAATGTTAGCCATGACTTGGATTTTCCAATGGATTCATGCATTTAAGAGCAGTTCTGATTTTGCATAGTGATTTGAAATCCTAAGTATAAAGCCTGAATTTTCCTAATTTGAGTCTTAGGTAGTGAGAGACATCTGCATGTGCAAATGGCTTGTATAGTCCCAGCTGACTTCCAAACCTAATTAAATTGCAGTAATATAGATGATTACCCTTTACAGAGTCTTGTATTGGGAAACATTAAAGCAATACTGACTCTTGAGGCAATGATTCCAAATCACTGGATCATCTACATTTCTGATTTTTTTTTAAATTTCTATTAATCTTTTTCACTATTTCTCCCCTCAGCAGCCCCTTAAATCGAAGTAGGTTCTACTTATTTTTTCTGCCATATTATTTATTTGCCTATTAGATGCTGAAACAAATATTGTCAAACGCAACAGCCCAATTATTTTATTTCTAATGACTACAATTAAAGAAGGTATTGTATGAGATACAAATATGGAAAGTCTAGAAGACAAAACAGTTCTATGACAGCAAACTCAAGGCTAAATTCTGTCACGTCCTGTGCAGATGTATTCTGGGAATTCCATCTTACCTCATCCATTGTATCCACCCCAGCACAGGCACCAACTCCAGAGTGCTCTGGGGCTGGAGCACGCAAGGAAAAAAATAGCGGGTGCCGGCGGGCCCTACCGATCAGCTCCTCCCCATTTCCCCCAGCATATCCCACCCACTGAGGATCAGCTGTTCAGTGGCAGGTTGGAGGTGCTGTGGGGGAGGAGGAGCAGGGGCAGAGTGAAGGTGGGGTACACTCAGGGGAGGGGACAGAACATGGGAAGAGGTAGAGTGGGTGGAGAAGCGGTGGGGAGAATTGGGGTAGGGGTGGAGCAGGGGCAGGAAGGGTGGGGTGGGGTAGGGCCTTGGGGAAGGGATAGAGGGGGGGTGGGGCCTGGGGCAGAGCAGGGGTTGACCACTGCCTGAGAAATCAGAAAGTCAATGCTTCTGCACCCAGGACCCTGGCAGGATCCTGACCTAGTACTGTAGCGATCCAGCTGGAGGATATGATCTGTTTTGAGCTTTTCTGGTGACTGGTAGAAGGTGTTGGAAGCAAAATAGGCTATTCCTATGTAAAAGGAATAGCAGGGAAAGATGTGGGTTATTCTTTAGATAGTCTGTTGTTGGATCTGACCTGCCTTAGAACATCATCTCTTGAGTGATACAACTGTTCTCCCTGCTCTATGGGCTTCAGCCACTGAGAATCAGAATTATGGCCAGATACGTTTGTCTTGGTTCAGGAAAAAATATGATTTTGTTTCTCAGCAATTTTATTTGAGTTTTAATTGTTTAGTGGTGGTGGTGGTTGGTTGGTTTTTGCTTTTGTTTTTCTCTCTCTCAATTTAACTCAGTCAGGAAATAGAAGGAAAAATTGCCTTTGCTTTACACCCAACCCCTCAAAATAAAAAAAACAAACAAACCAGCTGAACAATAAATTTCCTTCCCTCCCTGACACATCAATCATCTCATGCTTCTCATCCTTTATCATCATTACCATTCATTATTAAAACTACAGCAGGGCTGAAATTGGGGCCCATTGTGCTAAGCAGAGTACAAATACATAATAAGAGACAATTCGTGCCCTGGAGAGCATCCAGTCTAATTTAAGACAAGAAGCAACAAGTCAACATAACAAAAACTGGAGGAAGGAGGACAAGGATGTTAGGAAGAGGTGGTTCAAATATTTTTTCTTTTAAGTTCTACGATGGGACTATTTTTGTTTATTTCTGATATCACTAATTTGTACTGACATCTGTAGGTGGTTTACCACAGATATCATAGCAGAAGGGGGGTCCTGAGAAGGATTTGAAGTAGATCAGGATTGTGACTTTCTGGCCTGACATGGGGGGAGAGCGTTCCATCCACCAGTTTTGTTATGGAACTAGTTCAGAGGTGCTTGTGGGAGAAGTACACAAATGGGTGAAGAAGAATTGCACTTTTGGTGTGCAAAGGAGAGTGACTCTTAAAAACACAAGGCAGGATAACTAAGGAGAAGTGGAGTCGTGGAGGGGCCTCAAAAATGAAGACAGGATGCTTGATTGAACTGACATAGAGATTGAAAAAGCCTCTCTCAAGTGGATGTGGTCCCTTTAAAGGCAATGGGATGGTTTACAAGCTGCTTCTACTGTCTGTACATTAGCCTTCATAAAGATAAATACTGAGCATCCGTTTGCAGTGCTGTCAGTCCACATCTTTCTTGAGCGCCAAATTCCCTTTGTAAAGAAAAAACGAAAAGCCTTCAAAAATGTATGCAAATCATTTTGGAAGCTCTGTACAGTAAAAGTTGCTCATGTTCTGCATTTCCATTCTGTTGAGATCTGCTACAATACTGTGATCATGTCATTCAGACTTTCTCAGGAGGCATCCCAGCAAAATTCCTTCCCAGCTCTTGGAATCCTGTCAGAATGAATCACTAGGTGAGGAGTCTGACGAAGTGGGTATTCACCCACGAAAACTCATGCTCCAATACATCTGTTAGTTTATACGGTCCCACAGGACTCTTGGTCGCTTTTTACAGCTCCAGACTAACACGGCTACCACTCTGGTAGGTGTGGAGTCTATCTGATTGCCAGCTTGCCTCTTTTGCTTCATTCATAAATAACAAGGTTGAAGGACACTTGGAGTTTGAGATGCAGAATGCCTGATGACACCATTGATAGTGTCTGTTGATAATGATATTATCAGTCCAGTGACCAGAATATTACACTCTGAATTTCTGGAGTATTTAGTGGCAATATTACTTTAACATAGGATGCAGGTTTAAGCCCTCAAGCTAGAATTTTTCTCCACTTTGTTAACATGCATGGTGCTGATTGATTGCAAGAAATGACACTTTCCTGCTGCTGCTGGTCTGACTCCTGTCCCTCCCTTCCCCCACTCGCCTGCTTCCAACACCTATTGTTGCTAGGTAACAATTAGCAATGTGCATCAGCTATTCCCTAATGTCCCGCAACCATTCAGCATTGTGCACTGTGAACATTTCATTGACCAGCTCTCAGTTGTTTACACCAATTGACATAGGCAATGACCCGATTAGTCATTTCTGCTATCACTGTGCTAGGATCTTGGGGCATGATGGACAATGCCAAAAAGCTTCCTGTTTTCCTGAATCAAATATAAAACTTTATCTGATTCACATATCATTCCTTTCATAGGTGTAGAAGAAATGATAGAAATCATAGAATTGTAGGGCTGGAAGGGATCTCAGAAGGTCATCTAGTCCTCCCCTCCCACTCCCCTCATCTAACCCCATGTCTGAATTACAGGCCAACATTTTTCTATCATCAAATCCAATGGTCAACCTGAATGCATGTAGATTGTGAACTGCCCAGGACAGGGGATATAAATAAATGAATAATAAATAGTTATTAACTGGTCATTTTTATTTGCATTGATTTCAAAATGCACATTACAAACCTGAGGGATATATACAGAAGAGTTATATTACTGTATTATTTCCTCAGATATATGTACTTATGTAGTATCACAGATCTAAAATGTTACTTCAAGAATGACAGGAAATACTATCACCTTGAGGAACTCCATCATCTAACCAGGCACTGAGCTTGAATGCCAATATATGTTCTTTTGAAGCTAATAGAAAATAACATGTATGTGCATGCTCTCTCATGCATGTGTGCCCATAGACATACACTCACTTTGTTTCCATTATAGTGATGCCTTACATTAACTATACTCTTAAAATAAAGATATTGTAATGTTTGTGGTTCCAAATTAGATTAAAGTGATTTTTAAAGAAGATTTTTCCTCTTTAACATCACTACAGGGCAGAGTTAAGGTTATTTTGGTGCTATAGCTATACAGTTCTATACCTTGACATGTCTGAATTTCTTTTAAGTGACTCTTAACTCTGAAATATCTTGGTTTATAATGGTTGCTTTTGTGATGAGTATAACATCCTTGTGATGTTTATTACTCTTAAATTATTCATACATGATCTCAGTTTTAACTCACTTTTACCATTTTTTTTGGTCAGGGGATTATATCTTGGAATCGGAACATCTGAAAAAATGTACTCAATAAAACATGTGAAATGGGAAAAAAGATGCTTGAATGGATTATTGTTCCCTCGGTCACTTTCTGATATCACAACAAATTTTACAGTAATGTAATACAATTTAATTCAGTGTATTTTCAGTCTTTTTCTTCAGCATCCACATCCTTGTTCAGTCACCATCCCTGTTCCTTGAAGTCTTCCTCCCGTCCTCTGACTTTTACCATTGGCTGCATTTTCGCAATTTGGTCATTGATTTTAATGCAAGTGAAATGAATAAAGTCAGGTTTCTTTGCCACTTATTATTCTGCTTTTCCCCTTTACATCCTTATTTTATTGTAATCCTCCTTTCCTTCCCTTGCATATCCATATGGCTGAATCTCCTTGTCTGTCCTATGGTACCCTGAGTCCTTTGCTTGGCTTCTTCCAGCAGTTCATTTCAGTTTGGATCTAGGTGCATCTGTTTACTGTCCATTCCCAAGTCCATATTCTTGGGACTCTGTCAGCAGGCATTAGTCTGGCCTAGGTGCTGACCTCTTCTCTTGTTGTTGCTATATTCTCTACACAAATATATTGATTTTTTTTTTGGCAACACTAGCAATTAGGAAAATTAGTACCCCAGAAGAGGGAGAAGAGCAGCAGTAGAGAAGTCAAAAGTAACAATCTAACATGTGCACGGGTTGAAGAAGGAACCAGCATCTGATAAATTGAGGAATAATATCAAGAAACAGCAGAGAGCTTTTAGGAGACCAGACAGATAAACATTGTTCAATTTCAAAAGCTACACAGAGTAAAGGGCTTTTGGGAGGTCTTTCAAACCTATTAACAGCGTAAAAACTGTCAATGCTAAACAAAATCCACAGAGTTTTCTTGCAGACTTTATAGTAAATATTATGTCTTAATGCTCCAAACCTCTGTTTTTCAAGAGATGTTAAAGCAATATTTTGTGGTGTTGTTAGTGAAGCAGTTTATGGAGTGACTGATAAATAAGAAGCACATTTTTTGAATGATTAGTGAGCATTTGTTAAAATTTGCCAGTCATGCTGTATTCCAGTGTTCCTCATTCTCTCTGTAGTCACTGAATAGTTCTTTTGAGACCAAGGGCTTATCTATACCACCTGCTGGATTGACAGGCAGCGATCGATCCAGCGGGGTTTTATTTATTGCGTCTACTCTAGACACGATAAATCGACTGCCAAGCACTCTCCTGTCGACGGCAGTGCTCCACCAGAGAGACAGGCGGAGGCAAAGTCAACAGGAGAGCGTCAGCAGTCAACTCACCACAGTGAAGACACCACGGTGCGTAGATCTAAGTACGTTGACTTCAGCTACGTTCTTCCTGTAACTGAAGTTGCGTAATTTAGATTGACACCCCCCAATGTAAACCAGGCCCAAGTGCTGCAAACCTTATTCATTCAAGCAGCCTTTATTCACCTGGGAGGTCCCATTGACTTCAGTAAGCCGTAAGAGTTACAGGATGGAATCCTGGGTACCCACTGTATTTAGTTAGGTGGTTCATTGAAAGGGTTAATACAGAAAAGAGAGGTTTCGGAAGCTGATAGAAACAGTGTCATGGCCTTAGGTTATAGTTAAGCAGTGGGATGTTGTTCTGGTGGCATAATGTTTTGAGGTCCAGACATGCTTCAACTTCTGTGAGGGTGGAGCAGAAGCAGAGTTCTATGTTAGTTCAGTGAATTTTCCCTCCACCAGTTGTATCCAGGTAAACGATATCTGATATTTATTTTCCTAACTTGTTTTTGACTCAGCTTCAAAGTTCTTCCTGATTAGACATTCAAGTTGTTTCTTCTCCTTCTCATTCTTGTACCAATTTCCTTCACCACTAGAGCTAGCCAAAACCTTTTAACTGAAACAATTTTCTGTCCAAAAATGTAGTCTTGTTAAAATCTGAACATTTTGGTGGGAACATGTTGTGGGAAATCTAAATATTTGGTGGGAATATGTCAATTTTGATACAATTTTCAATGGGAAAAAAGTCAAAATGTTTCATTTTGACAGTGTCAAAACTTTTTGATTTGACAACGTTGAAATAATTTGTTTTTTTCTGATTTCATTTAGACTTCCATGTTATATTAAAACATGAATTAAAATTATATTTATATATTATATTTCATAATATGTAAATATAATATTTTAATATAATAGAAAAGTTTAATCAAAATGATAGTCAAAATAAAATGTTTTTGACAGTGCTGAAACAGAACATTTTGATAATCCTGAATTCATTTTTATCAGAATTTTAATTTCATGGGGAAATTTTGAAATTTTGGCTTTTCATTCCAGTTTGGAACAAAACAAATGTCAAAGTATCAGAATTTCCAGCATAGGAGAAATTCCAGCTTCAGACCAGTTCTGTTTAGCACCATTTCCTCATTATTTTATCACTTTGACGCTGGTGCCAGCGAAGAGCATACCTGAGGCAGGGAAAGCGAGATGGAAAGAACTAAATACCAGGGGTTGCTGTTAAGAGTACAAGAATAGGATAACTATTTCTGGCTTTGGCTTTTGTGTACCACCAAATATTCACCAGTGATTAAGAAATGTGAGCAAGACTATAGCAGTTGGATACCAGTCCTCTCTCACAAATGCAAAAACAGAGAAACTGATACACACCGTACCATGTCCCTTTTATTTGTACCTAACATGCAACAGCATGAGATTTTCATTTTTTATAGTTAAGTTTGTGAGTGGGGCCCTCCAAGGAGACACATGCACATTTCAATTTGTAACTAATGATGGGCATATTTGGTATTTTGTTTTTTTTTTCCCTGCTCAGAGGGTGACCTACAGGGGTCACAACATCAGCTGCTTGCTGCACAGTCACATGTTATGTGTTAGAAAATAAGATTTTCCAATATTTTTTACATTTTGTTTGGTTTTACTTCGAAAAGTTATATTTAACTTTGATAGATTTTTTGCTTTTTAGTTTTATTATTTAAGGTTAACCCCGTTTTTGTTTCTTTTCCTTTCTTTTAAAAAGAAATCTTGTTCTTGGTTTCTTATTTACCCAATCTTCTTCTCTCTCTGTGAATCAAGGCACACACGAGCTAGATATATTAAACATTTGAAAACCCGAGTGCTGAAAGTTAGACTCCTAAATCCATATGTATGCATGTAAGTAAAAGTAGCCTGATTTTCACAAGTACCACTCACAGTGATTTTAATGACATTTCAGTGCATTGTCAAACTTCTGGAAATCAGGCTTCTTTAATCTGGTGATCTGAAGTGAATTTCAGAGCTGACTTTCATACACTCAGAGTTAAAAATGTTGGCCAGCATTTTCTGATTTTTGAGTGCTTATCACAATATTCTCATAATATAGTTTATTTGACATGGAATGTTAATAATTTGATGATGGCGCTTCTTGTGTAACTAAGAGGTTTCGGTGTCCTGAGCATGTAGGCTAATAAACAGCTCAGCCTTAGTGCTTGCATTCTGTTAACATCTTGGCCTGTGACTCCTGGGCTTGTTCAGCCTGGCTAGCACTGCATGAACAAGAAGCAGCCACAAATTTCCATATTATATTTTTGAGCAAAGTGATGTTGAAAGCTCAATAATCCTTTCGTGGCTAGATTACCAATAATTCAGTCTATTTAATAAATTTCCCAGGCCAAATCTTGAGCACCAGACTCAGTGTGAACTCAGTTCTTACTGTATCTTCCTTAATGAATCCGCTACGAACTATTCTTTGAGTAAACGCTGAAGAATGGATTCTACAGTCCATAATGTTCATTTTGTGCCTGGTAAAGGAGGTAAGGGGGAGTGTTGGGGCGGGTGCTGAGAGCAGGATAGAAGGGGACATGGTGGAGCCAACCTCCAATACACTAGATTCACTTCTATATAAGCTCCAGAGCAGCAGAAGTTAGAACAGTAGTCCCTCTGCAGCTCTAATTTGTGCTCTGTGTCTGGAGCAAGGGAGTCAAAACCAGTTCACTATAGACACCACTCCCCACTAGATTTAAGTGCAGCTTGGATACAGTGCAGAACCGGAGCCTGAATAAATGGCTCAGGATTAATAATTACAGCTAATAGGGGTGATCTGATGCCAGACAAGCCAAACCACTGCTGCTGCCTGGCTTGTGAAAACAGAACCAATGGAACTGGGATACATACTCTGGACCTGATCCTGGGAGATGTCAAAGCCAAGCAGAAATCCTGAGCAAGAGTGCCAGGTGCTCAGCACCTGTCAGGATCAGGCCCAGGCTATTCTTTACAATGTAGTGTGTACTTTGTAGCAGATGACAACAGGCAAATCCTAAGGTTCTCAGTCCAACAGTAGGAACAGGGGTAGGGGTATTCAGGCTGTCCAGTAACCTGCATGGATAATTATCCCTGAGTGCTTTTTGAATTCAGATACATTAACACGTGTGCTAAAAGCAAGAGAGAGAAACTGTTCAGTGATTTTGAGGCAAAAGATGTAATACATTTCATAAACCTGATGAACCCTTTGTGAGGGCCTTAAAGATTAGACTTTGCATTTAATGTTGCAGATATACTTTGAATGACTTCAGCAGCCCTTCTTAATTAACATCCTTTCAGAATCAAATGACTGAATGATTGTATAGGTAAGAGAAATAACAGGTCAAATATAACACCTGTGGGCAGTCCTTTGAAAGAAACCCGGAAGAAGTAAAGAACTTAGTTATTTTGCAGCCGCGTGTCAGGTAGTGAGTGTAGCCATGCAAGCATTAACTAAAAGAATGAAAAGGTGCAGCCTAGTCAGGCGTCTCCATCTAAAAATAATAATAATAATAAAATTACCAATCCCCAGAAAAGCTAACTTGGATAATATTTGGACATTTTAACACCAGGAGAAGATATGTTTAGTCTGTGCAGCCCATAACTGTAAGAAGTGAAGTATTCAAGTTTGGGACTATGTCTCCAAAACTCCCATTTCTGCAAATTCTCAGTCATAGTTCTCAAGCTCTTAGATAAACATTTGCCAGGCAAGGGCAAGTTACTCTAAAATAGCCCATATGTTTGCTTTGTAAATCATTTAGAAGCCTTTGTGTTTATAGATAAGACTCCACATATTGTTAAATAGCATAAATTATGTGAGCAGCTTATCTGCTTCACAAGTTTGAAGTATTACTATAATTGGTTATATGCTGCTTATGCTGAATGGGGCTTGGATTTCCCAATGGAAGGTGCAGTGGTTCCTATTAAAAAGATCACATTTACTCAGTTACCACAACAATGGCAATAGATATACCATAATTATGGAAATATATGGATCCACACGTTGTAAAATGAATCTCAACATTTTAACCTTTAAAAATGTTCAGAGTGTGTCTACAAGCTTTTGTGAATGATGAATGCTAGGTGCATACTTATCCCATTTCATTACAATGCCAATTAAACTGTTAACGATGCTGATGTTTTCAATTCCTGACACTTAGCACAAGTTATTAAGCTGGAGAGAATAACACATACACTGCACTAATAAGGAACAGCAGCTCTTTTCCATTTTCAGTTCCCTTTCTATAAGCATTTGGATGCAACTGTATCTTCCTTGAGAAAATTGTTAGTGTGGTCAGCCCTACTAGATAGTATCAGTAATAGAGATTATTCCCCTGTGAGTGTATGTCCATTAGCTTCAGCAGAGTTCCATGTGAATTATATGAGAAGAACAGACTTCCATTATGCATCTTCTTTTACTTATTCTGAAATTAAAATGAAGGGGGTCGGTTTTGTTGTCCATATGTCAATGTAGAATGATCATCACTGAAAAGGAATCACTTCCATATTACCAACTCCTACAGTTCAAAAATTATTAAGGTGTGCCAAAAATGGAATTGGTGTTAAAATAATATGTTTGTTCTTGTGAAATTCATATGATTTTTAAATCTGATTTCTGATTTTTGAACTTTTGCCAGAAAACCTTATGATGCCTATCTCCGTATAGGTGTTTTAGGATGAAAAGTTCTGCTTGATACGAATAGAAAATGGTCCCATAAAAATGGGATGTCTTCCTCCTGACAGGGAGACTCAGTTTTCCTTCTTCAAAATGAGGGATGACATCTCTCCCATCTCCACTCCCTGTTGTCTCTCACCGGAAAATCCCAATCCACCTTCCCCCAACCCTGGCACAATTCAAAATGCCTCCTGCATCCTCTCTTCTCTGATGTTCTCTAACCTGGTACCTGGGAAATACTGCAAAATAAATTCTGGTAATAGTCATTTGAATGTTTAAACAAATTAGCTTCAACTGTGCTCACAGACCTCGTGTTCAGCTTACTGTGGATATTCTAGCAATGGAGTTAACAGACCGGAATGTTCAGAAACAGTGACTTTCAGGTAACTATTGAAGAATATCAGTAGGAAATGAATTTAGAACTTGTAAATCTGAACATTCACGTCAGAAACGCATTTCTTAGAGTAACCTTTATCCGATTAGGCAACACAATATAATTGTCCAGTCAAATTGTCCACTATAAACTAGTCCACACAGCAGACATTTTGAATATTGAGCCTGTGCATTTAACTGCTTGTGAACAATCTACAGAATATAAATAGTTTGCAGTGAATAGTTTCAAATAATAGAGAAATTGGAGAAAATTAGAAGCAGTTCATGGACGATTTGTGAACAGAAAAAGATGCAACATTCTTTGAATAAATTATTCACTATGAATTATCTACTCCAGTTCTTCCATCCTCCTCCCTCTCCCAGATGGCATGCTCCAACGTTCTCTCTGCTTCTCCCAGGCATGTTCCAGGACCTATGGCAAATTCTAGCTACTCCCCCTTCATCCTTAGCTTGCCTTTTCCAGTCTCTGTATTCACAGCACGTGCCAGTACCCTCCTGTTCACCTCCCCATTGGCAAACTCTAGCCTACCTGCTCCTCTCTTCCCTAGCATACTCCATCAGGATCCGTCCCCTGCTATATCCCTCAACCCACCTATTGCTGTCTCCACTGATACTTGTCTGCCTCTCTCTGATTCCTGGTTAATTGTACTTCATTTCTTGCTTACTTGGGTGAGAATACAATTGGAATCAGGACTGCATCCAGAGCGGTGCCGAAGCTGATTTAATAAACAAGGGAAAGAATTATGTGCACTTCGCAAACAGATGTAAAGGGAGAAAACAATTCAAAAGTTCTTTTCCCCAATCCAGATAGTGTCCCTTTAGTTCAGAAATGCTTAGTCAGAATTTTAAAATGATCTCACTTCATCGTGCCTGACTTCATTGTTTTTCCCTATTATTCCTTATGATCTTTACTTTAAAAAACTAGCAAAGCTTCTTATGTATATTTTTCTTGTGTGCTCTAGAGTGCTTTTGGGGCCAGACACAGATGGAAGGGCCCCATTGTTCTAATAAGATAGCATATTCGCACTGCTTGCAATGTAGACAGAGTCAACCACTCAGGGCTAGACAGTGGCATTTCTGTGGCAGCCTTGCTAGTGTGTCTTCTTACTCCATAGGCTGGAATAGCTTGCTCCTACTCATATACTGACTCACTCTGTAGGTCAGTGCAGAGGAGGATTTGAGGATGATGGACTGCTACTTAAAGGACTTTGTGAATCTATACTTTTCCCTTATCCTTAATGAGAGGCAATTGGTCTAGTGACTAGGGTCCTTGCTTAGTAGTTGCACAACCTGGGTTCTAATCCTTGCTCTGTGTCTAATTTGCTTTGAGAGCTTGGCACAGTCATTTTTTCTGCTCTGAGCCTTTATCTTTATTATTTGATTGCAAGATTTGACTGTTTCTCACTATGTTTCTGAGCCGTGCGTAGCACAATCAGTATCTCATCATAGGTGGGGCCTCTATGTTCTACAGCAGAGGTTTTCAAACTGTGAGTCGGGACCCTAAAGTGGGTTGCGACCCTGTTTTAATGGGGTCACCAGGGCTGGCGTTAGACTTGCTAGGCCCCAGGGCTGAAGTCAAAACCCAACCCCCACTGCTCAGAGGCCGAAGCCCAAGGGCTTCAGCCTTGGATTGTGGGCTTGGGCTTTGCCTTCCCCACCCCTCGCCACCTAGGGTTGTATAGTAATTTTTGTTGTCAGAAGGGGGTTACAGTGCAGTGAAGTTTGAGAACCCTTGTTCTACAGTGATAAATAACCTGGTACTCTCACAGTCTGGCATTTATTCTTCCTGATGTGTCATAATCTCCCAATTTAATCATAATTCAAGATAAATAAATTATAAGCCAGACTCTCCCCAGCTAATGCCATTTATTTTTATTTTCAATGGTGACTAATCCACAGCAAGACTCTGGCAGAACAAATAGTGCAGAGCCTCATCGGGACAGGGGATTGGGAGGAATAAAGTCAGCGCAACCCCAAAAGTGAGAGGCATTCATTAGAAAAGGCTTATCACAGGGGGGCTGAGGAAATGCTCTGATTCAGCATCTGCCTTTATCTCCAGATAAAGCTCTTGAGGAGCCTTGGCAAAAGTGAACACTGCCCCAGAGGTAACCCTGAAGGCAGTTTCAGGCCATATTACAGCTTGGATCTCTGCCTGAGTGAATCTTTTCTCCTGTGTATGGGACTTTGTTGGTGCACAGAGGGGCAATTTACACCACCCTCTACCTGTTTATGTGAATTTTGTCCTATTAATTTCTTTATTTTATAGTAAAACTCTGCCTAGATTAATTATGCATTGAGAAAATGATATTTTAAAAATCATGTTGTAGAGAAGCAAAGAAGATCATGCCTTTTGGTAATAAAAGACCAGAAGAAATAGCTGTTGTGTTAGCTACACCTTCAGTTCATTTGAAATTAGTCCATTAAAGTCTGTGAATTCAGCCAGAGGGTGTGCAGAACATGGAAGGAAGGCTGGCTTTAGTCAATGTCCATTTACATCTCATGAGACTGTATGCACATTTCTGCCTTGGGTTTTGTAACTAGGGTGACCAGATGTCCTAATTTTATAGGGACAGTCCCTATTTTGGGGTCTTTTTCTTATATAGGCTTCTATTACCCCCTACCCCTGTCCTGATTTTTCACATTTGCTGTCTGGTCACCCTATTTGTAACAGAGCAGAATGAGTTTGCTTTTTGCTAATATGAGTAAGAGATACAGACCGTGACCAGCTTGACATAAACACAGGCCAGAAATATGCAGGGACAGAATAAGGAAAGGAGAGCACCCAAAAGCATGTGTCCTTTAACTGTGCTCTTCGTTTACTGTTTATAATGCATTTCCCCCACCAGTCCACTTGAAATAGAACAGGTAACAGGTGGTGTGTGCTGCAAACGGTGATCAGCAGTGGCACAATAACCACTCTATTCATCTGACTTCACAGGTGTTTGAATTTGATTTGGCTACCTAGGTATCAGTAGCCTAATAGAAGGAAGGGGTGGCCAGTTGAGGATGTGCAATGTTAATCCTCCGTTTTACACTCTGCACCCAAAAACATCCTGTCCTTCAAAAGATTTCATTTCTAGATATAGCTCAGAAGAGAGATCATCAGTGTGATAGCTTATCTAAATGGCCAATCCTGAAACCTTCTGAGTTTCACCTGCATGTTGTTGAGCACTTGTAGTGCTTTCTGCACTCATTGATGTCATGGGAAGGCTTAATTCTTATAATAGGATCATTTTATATCACTGTAAATTATTTGTAAAGTAATATCATATGGAATGCACACCAGATTGTCTTACACAACTGTACATACACTAAGTCACAGTGCAGTATGTGTAAGGTGAGATTCTCTCCTGGTATAAATTGGATTTGCTTAATTGAAATCAGTGGAGTGCCCCCAATTTACACCAGTTGAAGCCAGTGGAGCATTTCCATTTTGCACCCTCTGAAGAATTGGCCTTCTGTTTTCAGTCTTGGCTTGATTTCCCTCTGCTTTAATACAATCTTCACTTAAATAAAAATTGTTTAAAAAATGTGAGTTTGAGCCCAACCAAGGCAACTGTTACAAATTTCGCCCAGCTGAAATTTACTTGTGATTTACACTTAGGAAATTGAGCAAAATCAGGCTTATATCAGTTCCGTTCTAAGATGCATAGAGTCAATAAGAGTTGCATCAATATATCAGAGGGTAGAACTGGACCCCAAATTGCTTTCATTTTCTGAGACATATATATGTAATGTGCTAGCAAATGGGAACGTCCAAAAAGAAATAATGCCATGAGCTAGTGTTACCCTGCCAGTGATTACCCTGGAGTCTCTAGGAATTAAAAGTTAATCTTTAATTAAAGATTATGTCATGTGATGAAAGTCCAAGAATTCATCCTACCAAAGTCGGAAACCCTGTCATGAGCTGGCAAGGAAACAACTGCATTCACCAGCTTAAACAAAATTGGGTTATTGAAAATCTACAATTTAAAGATCAAGCTACAAGTTTTCAACTATTCATCATTCCCATCTTACCATATGGATGTGAACACTGGCAATCCACCAAAGGTACTGACAGATGTCTAAATAGCCTTGAAAACAAATTCCTTAGAAAAAATATTAGCTATTAATTGAATTACAGTAGAATCTCAGAGTTACAAACTGTCCAATCAAGCACACACCTCATTTGGAACTGCAAGTATGCAATCAGGCAGCAGCTGAGACACACACATTAAAAAAAAAAAGCAAATACAGTATGGTACTGTGTTAAACGTAAACTGTTTTAAAAGGGTACATTTAAAAAAAATTGGACATAAACAAAACTGTTTCTGTGCTTGTTTCGTTTAAATTAGGATGGTTAAAAGCAGCATTTTTCTTCTGCACAGTAAAGTTTCAAAGCTGTATTTAGTCAATGTTCAATGGCAAACTTTTGAAAGAACAAGCATAACGTTTTGTTCAGAGTTACGAACATTTCAGAGTTACGAATGACCTCTATTCCTGAGGTGATCATAACTCTGATGTTCTACTGTAAATTATAGCAAATGGCATGATTCATCAGAGAGGCAGGAAGGCAGCAGGATGCTACAGTGTTAAAAATAGCAATGTAGACATCGGAGGCATTGTTTGTGTGTGCAGCGAGCACTGCAGAGTACATTTCCTAGGGCTATGGAATGTCTTTACTCACCTAAGCAGTGCCTCACCATCTACACTTCTATTTATATCCAGGCTAGGGATTTGTGCAGTGTATGTACTCTACAAGCTGCCATTAGTGTAGACATAGCCTGTGAATTACAGCGTAGAACTCACAGAGGAGAAAGGCGGGAGGCAGCAGTGGTATTCCTAGTCTTGTGCTGTTCTGGGGACCGGAAGGTCACAGATGTAACTTGGACCACCCTTAAGATCTCTACAATGCTGCATGCTGTCGTCTCATCCCCAGCATGTCCCAACCTATCCCCAGTTCCATCCCAGGCATGCCCTTACACCAGCACTTTTGGTGGGGTCTTTGGAAGTCAATATTGATGTCTCTGTGGTGCCTACACAGGAGGAACCATCCTCCAGCCACAACCTGGGCTTTTAACCACTTGACTCTTCTGTCCGATGCACTGAGGACAGTTTGGGGTGAGGACCTCACCCAGAGTGTTCCGCACCTTGCAGGATGGAGCCCAGGTGTCAAAGGATGTGCTATATGAAAATCAGTGAGTTTTTACTTGTGCCTCAAGGTTCTGTTTATGATTTAACAAGTAAGCTTTTTTCTGTAAGTTTGATTTGAAGAAGATTTCCTGTGCTACCAGATGGTTTTCAAGATTACTTTGCGGGAAAAGCTTTGCATGGGAGAGTTGCTGAAGGATCAGTTAGGGAAAGAGAGAGATCAAGATAAGAAAGTAGCTACAGCTGTGACAGCTTGCAAAAACCCACCAATGTTGAACAGTCCCTTTGTCATTCTTTCCAAGCCTGAAAGCTTATGGTAAGCTTATTTTAAGTCAAAGGAGAAATCTCTCTTACACACACAAAAAGCAAGCTCTTATATATCTCCGAAGGAATTTCCCTTTCTATCTGACTGGTGCTACTCATAAATAAAAAAAGCAAATTACAACACAAAGTATCATAATCATACTTTAAAGGAGAATAGCTTATCTTCCTTCCCATTAAAGCCAGTATTGCAAGGGCTTTGTAACCTGGCTGAAAAATGTGCTGCTTTATTTAGTACTAAGCTTAGGCATAAATGGTTGGAGAGTGGGAGTGGTTTTTTTGTCTATGACAACAGGTTTTTCCAGGTGTAATCATTTTTATAGTACTGAACTTACATGAATGTTAGATAAGACCTTGCCAATGTCTCAGATATGAGATTTCGTTAAGTGGAAGCCAAAATTGCTTTTAAAAATGAAATGCTCCATTGTAGCTTTTACAGCTGAGCCATGGCTATACATGCACAGTGGTACCCTACCAGTGATGGGAAGCATTCTTCTGTGGGAGTGACATGCATTGTGCCATGTGCTTAAAAGCATCTCATATGCAACCTTCCCCAGCTGGTAGTGAGGATCAGAGCCCTCACTATGCCCTTACCCTGCCCAGTCCCACTCCCTTTGTTTTATGAAGAAATCCAGCCATGGTAGCTTTGCGTATACAAATTTGGCCTTGTGTAAACAAGCCTCAAGCACTTGTATTCTGGCTGCAAGTACAATAGGAGGGATCTCGCTGCATCATCTTCATCTTCAGCCATTGTGCTGATGCAGGCAAAATGTTGTTAATATTATGGTAGCCTTCTAAGGAAAGGTCTCCTCTTTGTTCCCCGAGGTGGAACACGAACACTTAATAAAATGGAATCCTTAGCAGTTTTGTGTGCTGTTCATCTTCAAAACATTTTACAAATTAATTATTACAACAGTCTTGTGGGGTAGTTAGGTGACAATTATTGTCTCCTGTTTTCAGCCATGGAAGGTTAACTTTACAAAGCCAGTCATTGGCAGAATTAAGAATCTGTTTGTTTGTCTGTCTGTCTTTCTTTCACTTGGGGCACTTTCACATTAATATTAACTTACTGTAGCAAAGTGCAAGTCAGCAAATACAATATAATAAACTGTTCATACTCTTAAAAAATAAATGTTGCCAGTAAATACTAATCTACATGTAATTCCTACATGTAACTCAAGTCCTTTGGTCTATCTCCTCCCTAAACTCCTGGGGGGAAAGATGGGCTTTGCAGCATGTCCACAAGGCTGACAAATCTGGCATATTTCAGAAGAAGAGGAAAACATTTCCAAAGATGAGAAGCCTTCAGAAGAAAGGCCTCCCTCCAGCCCCCTTCTGTGGAAACTGAAGGTGAATTGTTACCTCACTAGGCTGACATATTTTGCAAGGCAGAGAGTTCTACTGCTAATGGGAAAACAATGTTACATGAGGGAGAATCTTTTTCCTCTTTAAAGAAAACCCCAGAAAATTCCCCTTAAAAATACTACATTAGAAGAACTTTAATATTATAAAACAAAGCATGGAAAAGTCTTGCAATGCCAAAGCTAAGTTTGCCTGGGCGTCCTTATTCCTACTCCCCTGTGCACATTCAGTGCAGTATGGTCTATAATAGCTGATCGGGTATTGTTTTACTGCTAGTCCTCTGTCTTTTTCATTGCACAGTTTGGATGGTGAGTAAGTCAGATTTCAGTAATTAATTAAAGTGGAGTCCAGGGGACCATGGTCTCATTCAGCAGCAGAGTTGAATGGTGTGTAATGAATTAGTCAGGGTGAGTGATAAGTGAGGCTGAGGTCTTCTCATTCATTGCACAGTTCAAATGTTATATAGAATGAGGCAGGGGTGTGTAGTGAATGAGAACTCCTGCCTCATTCGGTGCAGCATTCAGTGGCATTAGCAGTATGAGGTATGGGGGCACAAATGTGACCAATGAGGATAAAAATAGCTATTGAGCAACAGTCTAATTCACTGAGCACCATCCAATTTGTCTCTGAATGAGGCAGAGGTCACACTGGAATAATAGGATGTGATCGTATAATTAAAAACGGTAGCAGACATGTGGAGTCTGAGGGATGTGCAGAGTGAAGCTTGCATGGACCATCTAAACTTGGGCATTTCTAGCCTTTTAAGTGATTCATTTTGCCCCTTTAGGGCTCTTTTCCTGTAGCACTTAGTATGGAATAGGATATTCAGAATCACGTTCTGAAAAATAACAACATTCTGAGTTTAGAGAATTTATACAGATGATTAGGGCAGGGTTACTTAAAACAGTAAAATACAATGCAGTGGAAATGAATAGAAAACCTTCCTTTAAAATAACAGTGGGCTGTATATCATAGTGATTAAAATGGCCATTTCTTAAAAATGTATCCTGTATGACTCACTGGAGCAGCAGTTTGTGCATCCATGCAGGCAATGACAGCAGCATATGTTTTCCTGCAGGCGAACAAGTGTCCTGTGTACTTTCCATGTGAGAATGTGCCCTCAATCCTTTAATAGTCCAAAAGGAGGTGTTTCTTTGTGGCCCTGCATATACTGTACAGATCTCCTCCACCTATCTTGCTTCTTACCCCTACACTGCTAATATGTGCAGAGGCTTATATCTTTAAGAATACAAAATAAAATACTCCTCTACCTCAATATAATGCTGTCCTTGGGAGCCAAAAAATCTTACCGCGTTATAGGTGAAACTGTGTTTTATTGAACTTGCTTTGATCTACCGGAGTGCGCAGCCCCACTCCCCCAGACCACTGCTTTACTGCGTTATATCCAAATTTGTTTTATATCAGGTGGTGCTATATCGAGGTAACGGTGTATATTTGTTTACTGGGAACTAAAAGCAAACACTTTTTTCTTTCATGTTTATAAAGTCTAGCCGAGCAAATATATCCATAACTTTCTGAGCCATGATGCACTAGGAGGCTATACATTTTGGAAGGATCAATCTGTTATAGAAACATAACATTGCAATACAGTGAAGCTCATATAAGGCCTGATCTACACCAGGGGGAGGAGGAGGGATTGATCTAAGATACACAACTTCAGCTATGAGAATAGCATGACTGAAGTCAACATATCTTAGATTGACTTAGAATTACTTCCTTCGTGGCCTCGCAGCACAGGATTGACGGCCGCCGGTCCCCCGTCGACTTTGCTTCCGCCTCTCGCCAAGCTGGAGTTCAGCAATCGACGGGAGAGTGATAGGGGATTGATTTATCGCGTCTACACTACATGCGATAAATCGATCCCCGATAGATCGATCACTACCCGCCAATCTAGCAGGTAGTGTAGACGTACCTTAAGAGACCACTCTGATCATGCAACCACCCCAGAGTATCTCCAAAGTACCAAATACATTAGTGTACCAGTTTCCAAGAGACCCTTGGGGAAAGTGTGGGACATTGCATGTACACAGGAGAGGGGCAAAGCATGTTTATAATGGCGGCGGATATAATTCATGCATCTCATATCATCTGGAAAAAGCACTAAGTGGGTGACTAGCATTTCTTTTGCTAATGGTCTCAGAACAATGCTCACTGAGAGTCATAGTTACAACCTAGTTTTCATGCACTCACTAGTGGCTAGTGATTAACCTGATATCTTAATATTTAACATTTTGGGCCAACTTATGCATCTTAGTAAAACAGGAGCTATGAGTTAAAGATGGAAATCAGTAAACTACTTGCAAATAAAAAAAGCATATGTATATGCTGCTGCATACATCATGTTCATGTTTATTTACTGAACTAGAAAACCAGACTTCCCTACAATATTTTAATAGCTGTATTATAAGGAGAAGTATTATCTGATATTATTTAATTAAATCTCCTTTGTAATTGTGCTGAGTTCTTATTTATCCCTGAGGCATTTAATTCTGCATTCAGTCAGTCTGTGCTTTCCAAAGACACAAAGACAGATTTTTTTAGGACTTGGGCATCTTTGAGCAAGTTTCAGTTCCATATAAACTTGACAGAATATACAGACAATTTTAAGGAAAGTGAAATAATTTGGAACACAGCATGACTCAGGTGGTAGCTTTCTAATCACTGAACCTGAACAACATGGGCTTAAATTCTACAATGGGAGTTGAGTCCATATGCACTTTTTCACACAAGGATGGCAGGGATCTGCCAGGATGGAACCTAACCCTGTGCAGCTGTTAAAGGTGGTGGTGATGGTGATTGTTGTTAAAAATGTGTTAGATGGTTTAAAAACAAGTAACTAGACAAGGTCCCTGCCCCAAGGAGGTTCCAGTCCAGACAGGTATTAGCCAAACAATGGAGGAAGGGGTGCAAGGAAGAGCTCTGGAGTGATTGAATTGTCTTCTCCACTGGAGTAAGTCGACCTAAGTTACACTACTCCAGCTATGTAAATAATGTAGCTGGAGTTGATGTAGCTTAGGTCAACTTACCTTGGTGTCTTCATTGTGCTGCATCGATGGGAGATGCTCTCCAGTTGACTCCCCTTACTCTTCTCAGAAAGATGGAGTACTGGGGTTGAGCGAAGAGTACTCTACCATCGATTTAGTGGGTCTTCACTAGACTCACTAAATCAACCCCTGCTGCATTGATTTCAACAGTGTCAATCTCCCTGTATTGAAGACCAGCCCAGAGTGAGCTCCACAGTCAGGGACTCTCCACTAGCAGAATGCCCTGCCTTCAGGTCTGCAATGATGCACATGTAGGGAATGGCAGACAAAGCCCCTCAGCTGATCTCAGCCCTTGCAATGAAGTGTAAGGAGAGAGGTGATCTCCTGTGATGCTCTTACAAACATTTAGAAATACAAGAATAACCTGCCCGCTTTGAAACCTTCCCTAACTCCTGCTTCTCCCCTTGAAGTGCCCACTACTTCCATCCATTCCAGAAGAAAAGCTAAGGTCACTGCTGTGTCTCCCTTCTGAAAGAGTAAGGTGAGCACTGTGAGTAATGGGGTATCGTGTGCAACTGCACTGTTAAGACATCCCTGAGCCTGGCTCTAATATAATCATGCCACAAGCTATGCAACTTATCGATTCAAATAATTTTATTGATTACTTTCATGATTGTATATTTATTACAGTAGTGCCCAAAGTATATTAGGGGCTATACAGACATAGATCTCACCCTAACGGTCTTACAATTTAAAGAGCAAAAACACAAATGGAAGGCGATGGAAGAAAAACACAAATGGAAGAAAAGTGGTCAGGAGAATAATTGTGTTAGCTCTATGGATCTTTTCACCCCCAATAAACAGATGTGAACTTGAGTAACAAACTTCTCGATTAAGCTGGTAGGTATTGCTGGTTGGAAGTTTTCTATCAGGACTATTTCCCAGCAGAAAATGCCCTTTTCACAAAATCAGAATATTCCACTGAAAAATGTCAATTCCTTCTGCCCGAATTTGATTTCTCCTCAGCAAAATCAAAGTGCTAGCTCCCTGGCTGGATGGCTCTTACCAATTTCATTTTCTGGTGTCAGCTAGGCAGCCAATAGGCCACAGCGGATCTTGGGGAAGGACTCTCCTGAAGGGGAGGTTAGGAACATGGAAGATCAGGTTCTGGTAGCCCACTTAGAAGAGTCTTGTCAATTTCACTTGCTGAAAGTGAACTTGAAAAGAGCCTTTCAAGCAGCAGATGCAAGCCAAAAAAATTAATTTTAGTTCTCCCTAAACAATTTTTTTTCTGGAAATCCCTTCCCCTCCCTCCCCCAAAATCATGTTTCTGACTTGGGATGGAAAAAATTCAGAAACACACATGTATGTGTGGAGGGGGAGGATTTTCATGTTCTGGCCCAGGGCCACCCAGAGGATTCAGGAGGCCTGGGGGAAAGTGGGGGAGCTGCGGCGCTTGTACTCACCCGGTGGTGGTCCGGGTCTTCCGCGGCATTTCAGCAGCGGCGGGCTATACAGTCGCTCCACGTCTTGAGCAGCACTGAAGGGCCCCCCGCTGCTGAAAAGCCGGCCGATGACTGGGACCGCCGCTGGACCAGTGCTTGCAGGGCCCCTGCAAGGCCCGGGGTTTGGGGCAAATTGCCGTACTTGCCCTCCTTTCTGGGTGGCCCTGTTCTGGCCAGCTCTACTGGTGAGTTCCTTCATTCTGCACTAACAGGATCTTGGAAATGGAGTTCAAGGACAGCACTACATAGAATGCATTGGAGTGGATATACAGGGAAATGGGGTTTCTTTGCTTTTTCAATGGTTTGAGCCATTTCAGGACTTTGAGGATAGACTTTGCTGATAACCTCTCAGGAGCTAGGCTATTTGCTAGAAAATGGTATAATGTCTCAACTTTGTCCTGAGCAATATTAGTAGTATTTTGTGTTTTTTTTCATTCAGATTCAAACAACAGGGTTGCAAACTGTTTGAGGAACAGAATTCCAATAGGACAGTGGAAAAATAAATTTGATCTAGCACGTTTAATTATAATTAATAACTGAATATCCAAAAAGTAATTGTAATGAAGTTGATTAAATTCACTCTAATTCATCTTTGATATTTTCTCAGAGCTAAAAATGCAATTTAAGTTTTAAATATATATTTTCAGATCTGTCAGTTAAACACATCTAGCTAATTAAACTAGTGGATATAGATATGAATTAAAGTATATAGTGGGCACCAGAGAGGCACAATATTTTCTGTTGCTTTGACGTTTTAATGATACCCATTTGTTGTAGTGATGTTGGGAACTAATGGAGAAACAAGAGAGAGAGCCCCAACGTGCAGCCTTTCATTCCTGAGACACAGAGGAGATGGGTAGGAAGCATAAAGAGACTAGCTTTAGTGGCTCGTCTGCAACATAAACTAGATTCTGCAAAGTCAAGAGGCTGGTTATGCTATTGGGAGCAGGAACAAAAAGATCTGTGAAAGGAAAGTTGCAGATGACTGGTGGCAAGACATCCCGAGGACCTGGTTCTGTCCCCAGTGATGCAATGAGAGCTTTTCCATTGACTTCAGTGAATGCAAGATCAGGCTATGAACTTTGAAGAAGTAGTCAGTGGGTACTGCTGCTGTATTAGAAAGCTGGACACCAACATGGCAGCCAGAAAAGCTCCTGTCAAGTTTGGGAATTGCCACAGAACATAGGGTAAGGAAAATGGACAGATGTCTCAGCAAGGAAGGGGTGAACTGAATAATGGCTATAGCACCAAGTAAGGGCCAGAGGGGAGCAGAAACCATCAAGAGGCAATATTTAGTTCTTAACCCTCAAATACAGAAATTGGATTTTGGCTGCTCAACCAGGTACGTTAGAAGTTCAGGTTACAGCGATGCATTGCAAAGACCCTGTGTATGTTATCTAGACTGAGTTGCTTCATTTTAGAGGTTATTATTTACTTACTTACTTACTTATTAATTATTTATTTTCATGATTTCTAGGGGTTTGATTTACTATTTTTAAATGTCTGGGGTAATCAGTATGGCAGCCATCAAAAGGCAGCAGAATGATATGCCACGCTACGTGTGAGAGGGCTTCACATAACTGTCATATGATTTTGGACTAGCCAGGACCTGACAGACTGGCTAGTCTATTAACAAAAATAGGAATAAATCGTCATTTTTCCCAATGGAGAAAGGTATGCAGCCGGGTCCCCTATGGATCTGTACCGGGACCTGTGCAGTTCAACATATTCGTGAATGATCTGGAAAAGGGAGTGAACAGTGAAGTGACAATGTTTGCAGACGATACAAAAATACTCAAGATAGTTAAGTCCAAAGCTGACAGCGAAGAGTTAGAAAGGGATCTCACAAAACTAGGTGTCTGGACAACAAAAATGGTAGATGAAATTCAACATTGATAAGTGCAAATTAATTCACATTGGAAAAAATAATCCCAATTACACATATATAATGATGGGGTTTAAATTAGCTGTTATCTCCCAAAAAAGAGATCTTAGAGTCATCATGGATAGTTCTCTGCAAATTTCATCTCAGTGCACAGTAAGGGTCAAAAAGGATAACAGAATATTAGGTACTATTAGGAAAAGGATAGAAAGTAAGATATAAAATATCACAATGCCACTTTATAAATCCATGATGCTCCTACACCTTGAATACTGTGTCGAGCTCTGGTCGTTCCATCTCAGAAAGGATACAGTGGACCTGGAAGAGGTTCACAGAGGGGCAACAAAGATGATCAAGAGTATGTAACACCTTCCATACAAGAAGAGACTAAAAAGACTGGGACTGTTCAGCTTAGAGAAAAAATAACTGAGGGGGGCAGGGATATGATAGAGGTCTATAAAATCATGAATGCTGTGGAAAAAGTGAATTGAGAAGTACCCTTTCCCACAATACAAATCTAAGGATCACCCAAAGTAATTAATAGGCAGCAGGTATATAACAAACATAAGGAAGTACTTTTTCACACAATGCACAATTCATCTGTGGAATTCATTGTCAGGGGATGTTGTGATGGCCAAAAGGGTTAAAAAAAAAAACCTCAAAACCAAAACCAGGTAAGTGCATAGTATAGGTCCATCAATAGCTATTAGCCAAGATAATTAAGGATGCAACCCATGCTCGGAGCTACCGCGAATCTGGCTAGAGGAGAAGACGGGTGGATTTCTCCAAAATATCCCTTTTCTATACACTCCTCTTGAAGTTCTGGTATTGGCCACTGTCAGTGACAAGATACTGGGCCAGATGGACCGTTGGTCTAACTCAGTATGGCAGCTCTTTTGTTTTTAATAGATGGTAGCAGTTCCAACATAAGGAGGCATAGGTCATCACACTCAGTCACCTAACTGTGGATTTTTTTTAACAACCTTTAGGAATCACCATGTAAGATTCTGTACAACAATAGACATTTGGTCCAAAAGGGGTTTGAGTGGGGAGCATGGGTTTACATGTACAATAGGCTATGAAATATATATGGTACCAACTGTTCTATTTTTCGCCTGTATTAAATGGTAAAGAAAAGTAAAACTTGCAAAGAATATGGTAATTCTAGTAGCATTGAAAAGAAATGCTGCGGAGAGACTGAAGAATAATGTACAGGTTTGTTAATGTTATGTGCCTTAGCTTATTGAATCTTGGAAGGGACAACCAGGAGAAGCGTTATTTCACTCATCATCTTATCCAGTAATATATATCAGAGAAGCTTTTAGTACAGACAACAAGCCTTCATTGTCACAAATTTCTGAAGAATGTTTTGAGAGTAGTATGTCTGAATTGACAGAGAGCTAAGTAAATATTTTGGCTGCTGTGTTTTATCCCTACACATGATGCACAGAGAATTACAGTATAAATGTTTGGAAGTGGTTAAATAGTTACATGCATTTGCCAATAATATGTCTCAATGAAATGAAGCAGACAGGCCCTGTTTGATATCAAGTGAAATAACCATGGGTGGCAAAGAACTGACAGGAGTAAGGGCCTGCAGCTGCCCTGCTTACCTGCTAGCTTAACCCCCAGACTGGGCCCCAGTTAGGTGGCTAATTGGTCCAACCTCTGGATGAGGGGATCAGCAGACCCAGCTCTTAAGGCCAGCAGCAGCAGCAGAATGGTGCTGGCTGCTCAAAGCATAAGCCTGTAGGTATGTTAGCTATTGCCTTGCTGCTGCCCTCCCTAACTCCAGATAACCTGTTTCTGACTTCTGGTTTGGACTTTCGGCTTGACTCTTGGCTCTGTTTCCTGGTTCTTACTTTGGATTTGACCCTTGCTTCTGATTTCGTGCTTGGATGCCTTCTCCAACCCCTCAGCCTGCCTCCTGCTCTGACCACTAGGGTAGACTGCCTACACCCCAGTCCCTAACAGTATCTCAGAAATACTTAGCATGCCTTCGGGACTTGTGGAGGTGGGAGGGGAGCTATTGCTATTGCATTTACTAAGAATCGGTTTACATGAAACAGTCTGCTTACAATAATGCCATGGAGTACATAATATGAGCACTGATGTAATTCTCAAATTGCTATACATAAAACCCACATCTATTAGATATGCTAAGACAGGGACTGTACCTCCTTTAGATTATCCAGTTTAACTTTGTCTCTGAAGCTAAGAGGCACCTAAAGTTTATAGTCTATTATCTCTGCAGATAATAAGATTTAAAAATTGTTTACCACTAGAGGGTTTTTTTTTATTGTTGTTGTGTTTTTACTACTGTGAGTCTAGGGCCTAAAGCTCATTGCAAAAACGTAAAGTATGTTTTGTACTCCACTGCCATAAAAGCTGCAGCAACATCCTAATTACGACTATATTGCACTGTTTGTATAGTCATCCATAAATCTGGCAAAGTGAATGTGTTTCCATAAGCATTGGGAAGTCTAACACATAACTGTATTTTCATGCATAACTAGTTCCTAAGAACTATATTCAATGTTCATTGTATTTTCTATTATATTAATTAGAATTACTGCAATTATAGATAAACCTTGGCTGATTTTATAGATGTTTTAATAGTTTGCTGTATGGTGGTGCACTCTACTGAGCAGTCACAAAGCATAGAACAAAGGTCATAGATATGATGACAAAAATATTAAAGTGAAACATTGTAGCATCTTCATTTATGTAATGATGCTCATCATTAATTTCTCAAAGTTAACTTTTGAAACATTTTCCCTTTAGAATTTGCCTGTTTTATTAACCTCCCACACCAAGTATGTTGTATATTAAATTATATTTTACCATAATAAAAGATACTCAGGCATATTCTGATTTCAGTTACATCAGTGAAACCAGTGGTTTTACAATGAGATCAAAATATGGTCTATACATGTGAGAAAGGGAAAATGTAAATGAATAGCAGATTGTACCTGAGTAGAGGAGGTAGATGAAACAGGTCAGCTTCATGAACAATTATTTTCTTTGAACCAATAATTTAAAAACTAGGGCTGTCAATTAATCATAGTTAACTCATGGGATTAACTCAAAAAATTAATTGTAATTAATCACAGTTTTAATTGCACTGTTAAACAATAGAATACCAATCAAAATTTATTAAATATTTTGGATGTTTTTCTACATTTTCAGATATATTGATTTCAGTTACAACACAGAATACAAAGTGTTCATTGCTCACTTTATATTATTTTGATTACAAATATTTGCTCTGTAATAATGATAAAAGAAATAGTATTTTTCAGTTCATCTCATAGAAGTACCATAGTGCAATCTCTTTATCGTGAAAGTGCAACTTACAAATGTAGATTTTTTTTCTTACATAACTGCACTCAAAAAAACAAAACTATGTAAAACTTTAGAGGCAACAAGTCCACTCAGTCCTATTTCTTGTGCAACAAATCTCTAAGAGAAACAAGCTTTTTATATTGATAATGCTGCCCATTTCTTATTTACAATGTCATCTGAAAGCGAGAACAGACATTTGCATTGCACTTTTGTAGCCAGCATTGCAAGGTATTTATATACCAGATATGCTGAACATTCATATGTCCCTTCATGCTCTGGCCACCATTCTGGTGGACATACTTCCATGCTGATGATGCTTGTTAAAAAACTAATGCTTTAATTAAATTTGTGAGTGAACTCCTTGGGGGAGAATTGTATGTCTCCTGCTCTGTGTTTTACCCACATTCTGCTATACATTTCATGTTATAGCAGTTTCAGATGATGATCCAGCATGTTGTTTGTTTTAAGAATGCTTTCACTGCAGATTTGACAAAATGCAAAGAAGGTGCCAATGTGAGATTTCTAAAGATAGCTACAGCACTCAACCCAAGGTTTAAGGATCTGAAGTGCCATCCGAAATCTGAGAGGGATGAGGTGTGGAGCATGTTTTCAGAAGTCTTAAAAGAGTAATACTCCAATGCGTAAACTACAGAACCCGAACCATCAAAAAAGAAAATCAACCTTCTGCTGGTGACATCTAACTCAGATGATGAAAATGAACATGTGTTGGTCTGCACTTCTTTGGATTGTTATCGAGCAGAACCCATGATCAGCATGGATGCACGTCTTCTGGAATGGTGGTTAAAGCATGAAGGGACATATGAATCTTTAGCGCATCTGGCATGTAAATATCCTGCAACGCTTTCTACAATAGTACCATGCGAATGCCTGTTCTCACTTTCAGGTGACATTGTAAACAAGAAGCGGACAGCATTATCTCCTGCCAATGTAAACAAACTTGTTTGTGTGAGCGATTGGCTGAACAAGAAGTAGGACTGAGTGGACTTGTAGGATTTAAAGTTTTACATTGTTTTATTTTTGAATCCAGTTATTTTTTGTACATAACTCTACATTTGTAAGTTCAACTTTCATGATAAGGAGATTGCACTGTAGTACTTGTATTAAGTGATCTGAAAATACTATTTCTTTTATTTTTTCAGTGCAGATGTTTATACAAAAAATGAACATGAAGTGAACACTGTGCAAACCCAAAAATATTTATATAAATGGTATTCTATTATTAACAGTGTGATTAATTGCAATTAATTTTTTTAATCACTTGACAGCCCTAATTAAAAAGCATGTTGATCATATAGAATTCCTGTCACCTCCTCCTCTCTTTCTTACTTTACTCTGACCACCGTCCACCGCCACCATCCAATTCATACCAAACACCACTACGAAGACTATAATCCTTGCTTGTAAATCTCAGTCCTCATTCTCCTCTTTGGGTCTCTCCACTTTTCTCTCCTGCATCATATGAAAGCTTCTTGCCATTGCTTCTCTGCACAGCTGTTCCCTCTTCTTATCCAACCTCCTCTCTCCCCAGCCCATCTGCTCTTTGAGCCAATACATTGGGATGTGTGGAACTGTGTCTAGTGCCATATGAAAGAGAATTTTCTTTCAATAGACCAGGAACAATTTGGGAGAGAAAGGACCTTGAAAAACTTGGGGTTTCATACAAATTCTGGAACTTTTTTTTAAGTTCTACAACACTGAGCCCGATTCTCCATTGCCCTACACTAATGTACACAAGTGATTGCAAAGTGGATCTAAAATGGTACTGAATCCCAATGCTTGCATTTTACATCCACTTGGCAACTGTGTAAATGTTTACACAAGGTACCTGGAAATGGAGACTCTTACCCATGGTATTGTAAAGGAATTCAGAATGCACGTTATATAATCACTTACTTTCCAATCCATTCTCTTCTCCATTGCAACCACCAAATTTTAGAGAATGTTATCAGAGGCTGGTCTTACATGTCACATCACGAAGAAGGCAAAAGGGAAACCACCCTCCATCAGTACCGGTCCCTTTTAGACACTATTCATGACCCATTTTTTTAATGTATGTAACCCGTGTAACTCTTATTGATGTCAGAGTGAAGACATTATATGGGCTCTTGTATTTATTAGACTAGATAGTAAAGTGTTACAATGCAATATCTTAAACTCTTTGAGGCAAAGACTTCTTTGTTCTATATGTCTGTACAACTCCTAGTAGAACGGAGCTCTGACTGGAGCCTCTAGGCATTACAGTACTGCAAATAGATCATTTGTTTTAAAAAAAAAATCTTTAGTTTATAATGCATTTCTGAAGTCCTTTGTGTATTTCCTGGATTGCAGGTCATTATCCTCATCATGATGATCCCGGGTATATTAATAGAGAGAGTGCAAGAATTTCAAAGGCTTCAGTCTCAGCCCTAAAAGCACTTATTCACATGCTTAGCTGTAAGGATGTGAATTGATCCTAAACATGTGTGTAAGTGTTCGCAGGATCAACCTTTAATGGACATCTTTTTGTTGCTTTCTCTTTATCTGATGTCATCCACAGTATCTGAGAAAAGCGTTTGTTGTCAATAGGAAATATATTAACATCAATCTTAATGCTGCAAAACTACTGATTAGAATAAGTCAACAACAACATGAAACTTGAGAACTTGAGAAGGGCCTGTCTATCAGGGATGTAAAGGTGCAGCGATATAGGGTGTGAAACTATAGCACACTGGCTTGCTGTTCAGTAATGTCTTATGTGGACCCTGCTACCGCATGCTAAAAAGAAACAGGCCTGTAGGTAAGATCTGTGAGAAGGAATTTAGAATCATTTGTAGCAAGATAGAATCACATGAATAGACTAAAGCAGTGGAATCTTTGCTGGAAAACATCTTTCATGCTTCAAAATTGCTGGAAGGTACTAGGAATACATTGTACATGAAAATGAGAAACATAGTGGCTGCTAATAAAACGAGTCAAGAAATATCATGTCAAAGAACACATAATATAACACCACTGGTGCAAAAGAGGTTATTGATACCTTAGAATGTAAACTTTCCAGTTAAGAAAGGAGAAATAGACTTCAGGGACAATATTCTGGTATAAACAGTGCATACATAATAAACCAGTGAGACAAAAAAATCTGATTTTTTACAGTCATAAAACATTAAGGTAGAAAAATGTAAAAACTATTTAATAATTAAGGCTACAATTCAGCAGGGTACTTAAGCATCAGCCTAACTTTAAGCTTGTGACTAGGCCTAATGACTTCAATGGAGCAAGCAATGTGCTTAAAGTTAGATATATACTTAAGTACCTTGCTGAATCAGTGCCTAATTTAACTGCAGTGTAGAATCTACTGAATATCATACTGAAATGAAATAGTCTTACAGTAGAGATTTGCTACAGTTACTGACCCATCAGTCTATGTCAGCTGTCAGAGGGGTAGCTGTGTTAGTCTGGATCTGTAAAAAGCAACGAAGAGTCCTATGGCACCTTATAGACTAACAGACATATTGGAGCATAAGCTTTTCGGGGTGAGTACCCACTGTGTCAGACGAATGAATCAATCAGTGAACCATCAATCTATGGTTGTGTGTGTGTGTGTGTGTGTGTATGTGTGTGTGTGTGTGTGTGTGTGTGTGTGTGTGTGTGTGTGTGTGTGTGTGTGTGTGTGTGTGTGTGTGTGTTTTAAATGGGATTATCAAACCCACAAACCATATGATTGCCCCAGTGCAAGATCCTAGGTTCAAAGTTTCCTAGTTGTGACATGATATGACAGAAGACAAACACTGTAAGAAGATATGATATGAATCTTCTAACAGAAGAGGCAGAGCTCTGCTTCAACAGCTTCCGTGTTCTCTCTTCACTCACCATTTCCCAGCATTAACATTAACAGCAATTCTATGACTCACGAATGCATAGACATCAGCCTACAGACACCAGTTTCACAGACATTTTGCTTTCATGCTATTCCAACCAAAGGCTGAGCAATCCATTCCTTGAATTGTGAGTTAGCATCCTTCTGAGAAGCCTCTTATGGATATTGCAAACTGCACATTGGAATACTGGAAAGCAAAGAAATCATACTGGGCTGATCTTGTAAGCTTCATTTTGGGAATCATAAATTGTCTCCCTTCCCCCCAGCAATGGTAAATCTTGAAGAGCATGCACGAAGGACTTTTAGCATAACAGGATATGTTATAGAGGATCTGCTATCCAAATTACTACCAGATAATGGAAAACATCTGGCATTGCTGAAAATGAAACTTGCTAAATTTATGAACAGTCAATGTTGTAGTCCTGGTGGAGACACTGAGGCTAATGAACTATATGAAGTTTAAAATATATTAACCAATGCTATCAGTGACTCTAGGTCAGATTTTTAAAGCTATCTGACAGAGTTGCTAAAAAAAATTCTATGGAAGTTTTCCACCGTACGATGCAGTTTCATCAAAACTGAAGAATTTAGTAGGAATATATTCATAGATTCTAAGGCCAGAAGGGACAATTATGATTATCTTGTCTAACCTCCTATATAACACAGGCCATAGAACTCCCCCAAAATAATTCCTAGAGCATATCTTTTAGAAAAACATCTAGTCTTGATTTAAAGATGGTCAGTGATGGAGAATCCAGCACAACCCTTGGTAAATTGTTCCAATGATTAATTTCTCTCGCTGTTAAAAATGTATGCCTTATTTGAGTCTGAATTTGGCTAGCTTCACCTTCCAGCCATTGGATCTTGTTATAACTTTCCCTGCTAAATCGAAGAGCTCATTATTAAATATTTGTTCCCTGTGTAGGGGATTTATCGATTTTAATCAAGTCACCTCTTAATCTTCTCTTTGTTAAGATAAATAGATTGACCCTCATTGAATTTATCACTATTAGGCCTCTTTTCTAATCCTGTAATCATTTTCATGGCTCTTCTCTGGGCCCTTTCCAATTTATGAACATCCATCTTGAATTGTGGCACCAGAACTGGCACAGTATTTCCACAGTGGTTGCACCAGTGCCAAATACAGAGGGAAAATAACTTCTTTACTTCTACTTGAGATTCCCCTGTTTATGCATCCAAGTATCACATTAGCTCTTTTGGCCACTGTGTCACACTGGGAGCTCATGTTCGGCTTATTATCCACCACAACCCCTAAATGTTTTTCTGAGTCACTGTTTCCCAGGATAGAGTCCCCCATACTGTAAGTTCTGTAACATTCTTTGTTCTCAGATGTATACATTTACATTTAGCCTTATTAAAATGTACACTGTTTACTCGCACCCAATTTATCAAGCAATCCTGATCACTCTGAATCAGTGACCTGTTATGCAGGAGCTCAGAATAGATGATCAGACTGGCCTTAGCATCTATGAATAAACCAGTCCCCTATTCACTGAACCGTACTGCTTAATATTATTTCTTATTAAGCTTGTGTAATGCATTTATATATCTCTAGTGAAAATCATATACAATGCTTGCTTGTACCATCCAACCACAAAAATGAGTCAAGTGATTTAGTCTTGTTCAAATGATACAAGAATTTAGTAATACACTTGTACAATACTTTTAGATATAAAGTCAACAAGTGTAAATTTGAAAATGTGTCTGGAGCAGATTTAGAGTTATTTTCAGGAGATCTAAATGAAACACTTGGGGAAGGCCTGGATTATATATATGGTTGATAGAACTGGGTAGTCAAAAGAAATGGTTGCAATGACCGGAGATTTATTGTTCACTAGCTATGCCAATGCTGTTATCATATAAAACCATGAAATTGGAGGTCTGGACCTTTTGGAGTTTAATAAATCATCTGCAGCTGGACATGCTGCTTCATGGATTCTATTTTATATCTCTGCCTGTGTTCTGTACCACAAGAGCCACTTCAGTATGTCTGCAGCTCATATAAGACTCAGGTGGCATGTTTAGACATGTTTTGAAACATGCACAGAGTTATTCTTGTTTCATGTTTTTTACATCTGTCCTCTTGTTTAAAGTACGTTAGATGAATGTCTCATTGGTATTTGTATATGGAGTTACTTGGTGTTTGGCATTTATTCGAAGAGGATTTCTAGGTCATTGTTTTCAGTTTGCAGTTGCTCATAAACTAAACAGATAAGGGAAAGATAAATGGGAGATGCATGCATGTCTTTCATTTACATTTGTGTTTAATTACATGTCAGAGGTTCTTGATGTTAATTGGTTCCTGGAGAAGAGGACTTGATTTCATTCAAAGCGTGCAAGATACTTTAATTACAACTTCAGCCTCAGTGAAAATAACTCAGTGAGCAAATCCAAACCTGCCCTGTAAAGAGGGTTTCAGAGAATATGAACATGAACCCTCTCAAAACCATTTTCCCACTTGTATTGAAACACGCTGCTGAGTTGGAGGGATCTCAAGGGACTCTGCTAATGGATCTCAACTTTCATTTAAAAATAATATTCCAGCCTTTTTCATTTTGAAGATGGCCTTGAAAACAAACCTATTTATCAGCCAGTGTAAACTCATCACTGGAATTGACAGAAAGAAGCATCAAGGCTACAGTTCTGCAACAGGAAGCTAGTTGGGAGCAGAAACCAAACTCACATTTTGAATGGATGTATCCCAAATAATCATCTTCCTTACCCTTCCAAAAATCCTTAGTTTGGCATGGAAGACAGGAAATGTGATGTAGGACCAGCTATCCATCTGTGCTGTAACTTTTCCTTGACAGTAGTCAGGACCAGATGCTCTTGGGGAAGGGGCAAGAAATCACATAGTGAATAGATAGCTAGAGGTTAGCCATTTTTTTAATATATATGAAGAATTTGTAGTTTGGAAGGCCACAATTTTCCTCTATCTAGATCATGTAATAGCCATGTGATCAGGGAGGAACAAAATCATATTTGGGTATTGGGACAGAACGTTGTTTTACAGGCCAGCTCAAAAAAGTTCCAGTTATTTAACAAGCCTTGTTGTTACATTAACATTTTAATTTCATTTCACATTAATATTTTAGCCCTTTTTGAGACTAGAGTTGAGCAAAGCACTGATGCAAGTGAATCTCCCCTTCAACGTCTACCTTGCAAGCTGCACAGCACCATTTTTGCCAGGTTCTCTCTCCAGAACTAAATAAGGAGGAAGGGAGGCAGGGCACGCAGCAGCAGCACTGAATGTGATTCCTGCAGTCGCTGCCTGTCCGACTGCAGCTCACACTTTGAAGAAACAGGTGCCCTCCTTCCCCCAGACTCCTCACTACTATCTGTTAGCATATAGGCTTGTTTTTCAGCCTGAGATAGAATGTTGGGTTTGACATTTTGATACTCTTATATCTTATATTAATATGTGTGAAGATCAATGAACAAGGAGACTGTGTTGCATTTCCCACAACCAGATGGGGCTTTTAGTACAATGGGAAAAAATAAAGGATACAGTTAAAGTGTTACAGGTTACGGTGGGAGTATAATATACAAGCATTCACTAGAAGTCTGCCTAGCTCTTCTCTCAAACTAAGGTCAAGCAACCAGTTAGGAGGGGCAAGGAGGTGGGGGAAGAGTGGGGGGAGGAGGCGTAAGAAACACTAAAAACCGAAGTAAAGCCTGGCCTTGGCCAGAACACAACTTCACTCCTTACCCCTTTCATGGGATACAAAAGAGGTGGGATGAAGACCCCAGCTCATGACCCTCCAAAACAGAACATGATCATAAGTTGTAAGGGGTGGGACTAGGGTTGTGCACTGAAGGTATATTTGGGCCTGCTAAGGAGGGGGAAATGGGAAAGATAACTAGGGAACGGGGACACAGGCAAGGCTCTGCGGTGTCAGAGCTGGGAACAGAATACTGGGAAACAGACTCTGCTGGTGTGTAGAGCTATGGATATGCTTGCTTGGAACTAACCCCAATAAACATAGAATTGCTTGCACTTACAACTTCTAGTCTTCTGCTTTCCGTCTGCATGAAAAGAACCAGGGGAGGGGGTGAAGGGAAAGCCCTCTAACACTTTCACCCAGGATAAACTTACTTCTCCTTAACTACCCCTGACAAGCCAAGGGACACCTGCTTCCACTCCAAGACTCAGATTAGCCAGGAAAAAGTTGTTCCTTTTCCGGACTCCCCATATCAAGCAGGTAAGGCCTGGAAAGAGGGAAGGAGTATGAAACTGATGAATTTTTAGGTTAAGAGATTGATATAGAATTGACAGATATTGTGGTGAGGGGAAAAGAGCATGGAACTGTCAAACTTTGAGGGGAAGAGAAAAAAATATTAAATTCAGGGAGTATCACACGTTGCCAAGTGAGGTGAAAATTTTTTGAGGGACACCTTGTTAAAACATTGGCAGCACATCACATTGAAACAAGCTGCTCTAATTGAATACGGTATTATTCCAAGCAGCTCTAACTTGAGATAAACATCTGAAACCTTTTATACTTAATATTTTTCCTAATGAAAGAAACAGAGATCACTGTGTGATTTTTTTTGTTCCTTTCATGATTCTTACAGTATAACTCATTTTATTTTTTTCCTTTTCTTTTTTCCTTTTTTCTCCTTTCAAAAATAACAAATTAATAGTCAGGGGATCAGCCTCAGAGCTAGTGCATGGTGAGCCAGTATATCTTTACTGAAAACACTGACATTCTACCAGCCTGCAGCAGGTTTAAATTTGGTCCAGGGAGCTGGTTCCCTTTAATTTTACTAACGAGATCCAGACATATACATAAAGATGCACTCTGAATTTTAATTGAGTGCCAGATTCTGCCAAACCTACAGTGAGTAATACTTTCCCAGGCCAGTAGTTCCAATGATTTCAGGGACTATTTAAAAAGTAATATATTACTTAGCATGAGTAAGAACTGCAGAATCTGGCCCTTTGTAATTATAAGGTTTTATCAAAAAGCATGACACATGGAAGACAGGAAATGTGATGAACTTAATATAGCCATGCATTAACAATTGTTCATTTAGCTTCTGTTTGGCTCAAGGAATTTTTTTTTAAAGCATCACTACTGAACAATTTTAGGTGGCTTTGAATTCCAGTCATATGCATGTAGAGTAATTATAAGTTTTATCTTAAGTTTTATAATTATAAAACATATAATTACTCTACATGCATATGATTGGAATTCAAAGCCACCTAAAATTGTTCAGTAGTGATGCTTTAAAAAAAAATTCCTTGAGCCAAACAGAAGCTAAATGAACAATTGTTAATGCATGGCTATATTAAGTTTTTAATTTTGATTGAGTGAGTATGTGTGTGTTTGATGCAAAAAGGAGTATATTTCTTTTTTAACCTTTACTCTGTCTGATGGAAGTGTCAATCCTATTATATGTCTGCTTATGTCAATTCTATTACTTCTATGTCTCCTTGTATCAAATTTAGCATATGAACTATATGATAAAGAAAATAATATGAAGAAAAGTCTGAAATACATCAGAATCTTCGTTGAAAAACTGAAAATGGATATTAAGTGCATATATTTATATGAAAAATGACATTTGTAAAAAGTACTTTTAAAATTACTTTTAAGAAACAGATCACAATGTAAAAATAAAAACAGAAGCTAGGTAGTATACAACACATTGTAAAATAATAAAATAACACTGTAAATATTGTAAAGGATGCAAATGAATATGAAAAAGGTTTACTAAGAAAGGCAGGGAGCATTAGGGATGGCAAGTTCGTTACTTCAGTTATGCAAGAAGCATACAGTATATCTACATCAGCTTTGCTCAGTATTCTGATAGAACTAAATTAGAGAATTTTCAGTGAATGTGATGAGGAAAAGCTTTTTTTTTATTATTGCATTCAATTTTACTTTTTGAAGATGCTAAATTATAGTCCTGCAACAACAATAATTCTTTGTATTTCCATAGTGACTTTTATCCAATGATCTTTAAGTTCTGTTCAAGAGTTGAGTGAATAATGGAAACTTTTTTTGTGAATATGTATTTGAATTTAAAACAAATGTTGAAACATCCATGTCACAACCCTTTTGTGTCTGATTTCCATTAACACTTGAGCAGTTGAGATTTACTAGCATAAATACTTTTGAAAAATGAATTTTAAAGGCTTCAGTGGATGCTGGACATTGCATGAGCTATAGCACTTCTAGGGAGTAACATGAGGGAGTTTCCTTTGGTAGGCACCATCTCTCCCAAAAGCCCCTGGCTTCATGGAGGCGCACACACCCAGCACCTGTAGGATGAGGTAGAGATGTCTGGGGTGCCACAGTGGGGCTGAGCCAAGTCCCTTCCTGTCCTCCGCACCCACCCTCTTTCCAATGACTGGCTTACTGGAGGAAGGAGGGACTTATCAGTCCTCATTCACAGGGGTTGCTATTATGAGTAGTACTTGCATAGGCTGTGTAAATAGCATGGTGGTTTCTCAAAAGCTTTCCTCTGTGTGCCCACCCAAAAGCCAATAAAAATATGGCCCTAAAGTTGGTCTGTGGAGAAAATGAATGGGTGACAATCACATGGAATTGACTTTGTCCTTTCTTTCTTTTGCTTTAGTTTGTTGCCCAGCCCAACTGTCAGCAGCTGCTTGCATCCCGCTGGTACGATGAGTTCCCAGGCTGGAGGAGGCGGCACTGGGCAGTGAAGATGTTGACATGTGCCGTGATTGGACTCCTGTTCCCTGTCTTCTCTGTGTGCTACCTAATCGCTCCCAAGAGCCCATTAGGGCTGTTCATCAAAAAGCCATTTATCAAATTTATCTGTCATACTGCATCCTACTTGACTTTTCTGTTTCTGCTGCTCCTTGCCTCTCAGCACATCGACAGGTCGGACTTGAACATGCAGGGGCCACCGCCAACTGTCGTCGAGTGGATGATATTACCGTGGGTCCTGGGTAAATGTATTACTAAAGAAAATATAGCAGAAAATGTTAAATTCAGACATATTTTGTGAAGATTATTGAAGCAGGAATATACCCTGGAATATTCCATCCCAGAATAGACCGGTAGGCCATCTAATCTAGTATTTGGGGACTGTAGCAGATAATTCAGAGGAAAGTTAAAAAAAAGCCAGCCTGCTCCTGGCCAGTTATAATTCTATTCCATAGTAGGGGTAAGGGGGTAAGAGTCAAGGGATTTTCTTTCTGACCTCAGCTGCTGATTAATGTACGCCTTGTAGCCTGAGAATGGATACATTTGTTATTTCTATGCACTGTAGTGCAGATTTACATAAATTACCAATTTGAAATTTACTAGATGATTCACTTTTTTAAAAAATCTATTTACTTCTCTTATCTTTCTGTCAAGGTATTTTTCCCACTTTGAACTTTAGCGTCCAAAAAGTGGGGACCTGCATGTACCCTTCTAAGCTTAATTCCTAGCTTAGATCTCCTTCCCCTTCCCAGACTTTCCCCTCCCTGGGTTACCCTGAAAGGCTACACTGGTCCAAACTCCTTGGATCTTAAAACAGAGAGGAATTAACCTTCCCCCACCTGCCCCCCTACCAATCCCCTGGTGAGTTTAGACCCAATCCCCTTGGGTTTTAAACAAGGGGGGGGAAATCAATCAAGTTCTTAAAAAAGAAAGCTTTTAATTAAAGAAAGAAAAAGTAAAAATTTATCTCTGTAAAACCAGGATGGAAAATGTTTACAGGGTCTTCAGCTTAGATAGACTAGAGGGACACCATCCCCTTTAGCCTAAGATACAAGTTACAGCAAACAGATGTAAAAATTCTTCTAGAAAAATACATATTTGCAAGTTAAGAAAACAAACATAAGACTAATCTGCCTTTTCCAGCCAGTACTTACTGTTTTGAACATAAGAGACTGTTTCAGAAAGATTGGAGAAAGACTTGGTTGCACATCTGGTCCCTCTTAGCCCCAAGAGTGAACAACGAACAAAACAAAAAGCACAAACAAAGACTTCCCTCCACCAAGATTTGAAAGTATCTTGTCCCCCGATTGGTCCTCTGGTCAGGTGTCAGCCAGGTTTACTGAGCTTCTTAACCCTTTACAGGTAAAAGAGACATTAACCCTTAACTATCTGTTTATGACAACTTTAAATTTAGAGTCCCTTTAACATTTTATTTAATACTTGATAAATACTAGATAAGTTCATGGAGAATAAGTCCATCAATGGCTATTAGCCAGGATGGACAGGAATGGTGTCCCTAGCCTCTCTTTGCCAGAAGCTGGAAATGAGCATCAGGGGATGGATCATTTCATGATTACCTGTTCTGTTCATTCCCTCTGGGGCACCTGGCACTGGCCAGTTTCGGAAGACAGGATACTGGGCTAGATGGACCTTTGATCTTACCCAGTAGGGCCATTCTTATGTTCTTGTTTTTAGCTGTAAGGATGTTTTGTTACAGAGAACAAGACAGTTTGTAGTACTCGCAGAACTTATAGTCTCAGAGTGTGTTGTTACTAATTTTAAATATTTCCAAAGGTCACAGCCATATTTCACAAATAATGAAGGTGCACAAATTATAATTAGTGCTGGTCAGAATTTTCCAATAAGCTTTTAAATCCAAAACAGACTTTTTTCAAACATGCTTTTTTTTCTGTGAAAGATTATTGATTAGGGCTAGTTAAATTTCAGTCAAAACGTTTTACCATCAGAAAATGGGGTGTTGTTAAAGTCAAAAGTTTCCATGGTGGAGGACAGGGGGGCAGGAATGATTTCTGTTGAATTTTCTGTCAGGAAAATCAAAAGTAAACATTTTTACCTGGGTTCACCTAAAACCAAATATTTTGTTTGGGTCACTGGATTGTTAACCTCTGTGTCTGCCTGAGTGGGTGCAGTGCCTCATGGGAGCTGTAGTTCCAGTTCCTTCATGTCCCCATTCTCACCTCTAGCCCCTCCTCTCTAGCCACACTACATGTGCCAAGATGTACTGTAGTCTCTGTTTTATTTTGGTTCAGTTTAAACTGATTCCTAAATAAATCAGGCTAACCTACAATAAGCCTGGTTTAAACCAATATAGGAGAGTCCACACAAAGGTTCACACAGGTTCATTACATTGGTTTAAAATCACAACTTTAGTTAAACTGGTGCTACTGTCCAGTGTCAATAAGGCTACACACAGATCCTTCCTCACAGTAGACCCCTGACTTTCTTTCCATCCTCACAGTTCTCTGTGAAGCTATTGCTCTGACCACCTCCACAACCCTTCCTAGCCTCCCTGACCTGTTAGCTTCAAAGGAAAATGGTGATGCATTTTATATTTTTGGCCCAAATTGAGAGGGCTCCAGATATTGTTGATCATGACATTTAGGATATGTCTACACGGCCCTGTACTTCGGCCTATGTGGGTGTGAACTGCAGCATGTGCTGGCGTGCTGCTCTGTAACTCCCCCATGTGGACACTGTCGGAGCAGCCTAGATACCTTTTAGTTTGCACCTGCAGCATCCACATGGGATAGTTACTGTGCAGCATGGTAATGTGCGCTGCAATGCACGTCCACAAGGTTCGAACTGTGGACCCATGTAGACAAGTCCTCAGAATACAGCTAGATAGTCCCTGACCTCTCATGGAGGGGAATGAGAAAGGACTCTTCCTTCTTTCTCCTACACTCCTCAGCAGCAGGGATGCATGTCCAAAGGAAGCGTGGAACATGCACAGACGCCTGCATGCTGATATGCTCTGAGAGGGATTGTGCTTTGTGTGATATGTTGCCTTCTGCAGTTTGCCCTGGGGATGGGGTAACACAGCTTCCCTCCATCCCCAGCACTGGGCTATACCTCAATGCCACAGCTGAGCTCTGAGATTTATTGTCCTTTGTTTGATAAATCTTGTTTTTAATCTAAAAAAGAAGCCAAAATATAGCTATTGTTTTTGCCAAAAAATTAATCAGTCTGTCAGGCTGGTTAGAGTTACAAATCGTACTGACGAGCCAAGCTAATGTCAGGATTTGGGATTCTTTTTGTTAAATCTTTTCTAATTAGTTATTAAAGTTTTTATATTAACATGAAACAAACAAACAGAACCCAGTGGACCAAGTAGCGATCCTGTTGCCCTGTGCCCTGGCACATTCCTTCCCTTCAGATAGAGACTCCTATCTTGAGCAGGGAACCTTCCTCAGCTACCCTGCAGCTGCTCAACTCTGGCCTAGCAACGCCAGTCTGCAGTTTTCCAATATCACAATGCCAGGAGGGCACAGTACCCCCTCTCCCCAATGTCCTTAGATTGAGAGATAATCATCATCATCATCATTAATACTTAGCTGTTATATAGCTCTAAACTGCTTTAAAATGGATAGTATCATTATCCCAGTTTGACATATGGGTAGGTAAATTATGCATTTCTGCATACTGGATGCAGATACATTTTGAAGCATATACTGAACTTATGTAGCTCTAGGGTAAAAGTCCTATTTTAAAATTGGCAATGTAACCAACTAATCCTCTTTCCCAAAGCAAAGGTTATCCTGGAGCACCTACAACATATCTCAAGGCTATTCACTTTTTTAAACAATAGACTCATGTTTCTTTCTCTTTGTTAGGGCAGTTCTGAATGTAATTTATATTTTAATGTTACCTCTCTTACTGTGAGTACAGACAAATGGGAGCTATACATATTCCTGACTTATCCTCAGTATAGATCTCATAATATATATGGCTCCATCATTTAATACTTAAGAAGCATTAAAATTATCCATAATTATCTAAACTCTCTAAAGATCAAACATTAATTACCATTTTCCTACTAGTATGTAAGAGGCAATGTGTATAATTGACACATTTTAAGAGTCCTTAGAATAGGAAACTCAGTGGAAGAACCTGTATCAGGCTACTTACTCAAAGAGACAGTCAATTTTGTAAGAAAAAAAGATCATTTAAGAAAGCTTTTTCATTTGTTTTTTTTTTGGTTTTTTTTGTTTTGTTTTACACAATTTACATAATTGCACACGTTATATTACAATACCTGGTGATTATCTCTGCGGTAATAAACGTCAGTATAACTAGGACTAAGGGAATAAAACTAAAAAAGAACAACATTTAGGCTTAATATCTGGATAAACTTCTTGACAGTGAGATCTATTCGTTTGTGGAACAGCCTCCCAATTGAAGTGGTGGAATTCCTATCTAAACAAGACTAAATGTACAATAGGGAGAAATCCTTCACTGCCAAGGAAACTGTATTATTTTTAAGGCTACGTTTTAGTCAAGGGCATTTTTAGAAAAAGTCATGGACAGGTCATGGGTAGGAAATAGAAATTCACAGGCCATGACCTGTCCATGACTTGTACTATATACCTTACTAAATCTTGGGAGTACTGCAGGTGCTCGGGAGGGAAGGGGTGCAGGCACTGAGGAGGCAGCCCGGTTGGCAGCATGGCTGCTCGGGGAGGGAGTCTGGGGGCACCGCAGATGCTCTGCTGGGAGCAGCCCAGGACCCCCCTCTGGTGTTGGGGTTGGCAGAGCTGGCAGGCTCCCTATCCAGCTTCTCAGAAGTGGTGACATATACCTCCCTAAGCTCCTAACTCCACGGGTTCCCATTGGCCGGGAACCGTGGGAGCTAGGAGCTGAAGGAAGGACATTTTGCCACTTCCGGGGAGCCCATCCTCAGGTAAGTGCCGGCCAGAGCCCTCATCCTCCCCCACACCAGAACCCCCAGCCCCTCACCCCTCACCTAAACTCCTGCTGCTGCTGGAGGTGGGAGGTGATCCGAGACTGCCCCAGCAGCGGCCCGTGTGACTGGCACAGTCACAGAGATCACGGAAAGTCACAGAATCCATGAATTCCATGACCTCCGTGGCAGACTCACAGCCTTAATTATTATTAGTTACTAATTTGTCATCCTGAAGTTTGCTAGTTGTTTTCATAGGAAAAATAAAAAGACATCATCCCTGCCCTGAAGACCTTGCCACCATTGAGGCAATGAGCAAGAGTATGTTGGAATGAGCAAAAGCAATAAACGATAGAAGTGAGGGAGTGAGACAAACCAATCTTTTTCATTACTAGATTCGTAGATTCCAAGGCCAGAAGGGACTACTGTGATCATCTAGTCTGACCTCCTGTATAATACAGGCCAGAGAACTTTCCCAAAAAATTATCCGTGCCATCACTAGATTCTATGTGATTGCCCTATTGCCCTTCTGCACAATGCCAGCAATGTAAAGGGGGTGAAACCAGGCAGAAACAGCTCTCTCCCAAAATGTTTCTGGTGTAAGGGGCTTCCCTAACCAACATAAAGCTGCCAGACCAGCGCTACAGGAGCCCAAATCACAGCCCCTGATGTAGAGGACAAGTAAGAGGAGAGATGATACATGAGTGGATCACTGCTGCAGTCGCTATTCTCAGCTGACAGACAACCCATAGGGGGCCATTGCAGTCATTGTTTTGAGTTTCAAGCAGCCCTGAGGCTGCTCTAATTTATGTCAGACCTGCAGATAACTCAATAATAGGGTGACAACAAAGTTGGCTTAAGACATCTTTGTCTTTCCCCCTCCAGTCTTGCCCTTAGCATAGGAATAGAGGAATAGACAATCAGGACATTCACTTCTATGAATTCTATAGTCAATAGCTATGTTTTAATAAACTCATTGGTGTTTTTCTCAGTCTGTTTTGTGGGGATGTAGCAAATGGCAATGGGCTCTTGATATCATAGTAGTATTAGGTTGGTGTGCATATACTGTTCTTCGGGTGGCTGTCTTTTTTCTGGACCATTCTGCAAGTGACTTAGAGGACATAACAACAAGAGAAAAAGTTTCTCTGACCAAACAAAAAACAAAAAAAAGAAGAAGAATCACTGCATTAATAGGGCTCACTTACTGTTGTTGTGCTAGATTGATGAGGGAAAGAGTGAACTAAAGTGTCAGAAAAAGAAAGAGAGAAAATATTTTCCTCAAAGAAGATGAGGAACGTCTATGAGAGGAAAATTCTAAGAAGAATAATTTGGGTTCTTATAACTTCATTATTAGTGGTAGTATTCAGATTGTAGAATTTTCCAGGTTGAATCTATCTCACGTTCTTGAAAGGGCATGGAAAATTCCTATTTTTCTGTTATTAATTTTCATGTTTCCATAACACTTTTAATAATTCAATGTGGGTTTGTTTGGATAAATTGAGTGTGTATTTCTATGGTCTTCTCTAGAATATTCAGCTTAATAAGGCTCTGGATTGTATTGAATGTAAAAAGAACAGGGATTTAGTGGCTTTTTTTTAACAAGGTGTTTCCATGCCTTGTTCTTTCTGTCAGATTGCTTGATACAGGTTATTAGAGAGTGAGAACCTGTAGGGAAAGAGGAGGCTTGTAAATTGTGCAAAATACACAACTTCATGGCTGAAGAAATTCTAAGTGGGATGCATGTGATAGTATAGTCTTGTTGAGAGCAAAGTGTATGTGAATCAAGAGGTGGTGCTAGCCCACCAGAGGCCCCTAAGCCAGAGTATCTTTGGGCCCCCTCTTAAAAATAATAATTGCATTATTTCTGCAAATCAAAAAATATACCAACACAATATATAATAATACACTTCTTAAGTCCATGTTAAATAAGATGAATGATATTTTGGAGGTAATACTAAACTGGGGCACCCTTGAGCTGTTTGGGGCAATTGCTTAGTCTGCTTATATCTAGTGACACTACAATTGGATATGCAAAAGTTCAGTGTGAACTGTTTCTAGATGTGACATTAATAGGGGAATCATTATCAGCAACAGGTCAGGAAAGAAGCATAAAATATTGTTCAGCAGGTACTGGAAATGGAGTTGTTAGAGGGAGCAGAGATAAAGGGTAATGTGGCCACCCAGATGAAATAACACACCCAGATGGAGATAAAGGAAGCATAGTGGAGGAAAATAAACACTTACATTGTGGAACAGATCTCTATCCAAGAAGATTCAATGAATACATATTGTATCTGTGAGCTAAGAGAGTAAGTTAAGCATAAATTATGTGACCTTCGGAACCACTGTAACCCAGGGCTCAAAAATGAGAGGGAACGAAATCCTGCATTTTCAAATAATGTTATTTATTTCCTTTGTTCTGCATATTAAGGTTGCCCAAACACTTTCCATTATAAGACCCTGCTTTCAGTTGCTTATAAGTTTGCCCAGCTATAACTGTTTGGGCTACAGTTTTCTTTGCAGGGTGTGAGCTAAAATGGTCGAGCCATTTCCAAGAATGAGCATAGAAAAAAAAAAGGGTTTACCCATGTTAAAAACTTGAGCGTTTTATGTCCCCCCATATTCTGTAGTAGCAAATGGGTGATGCTAACTGAATGAGCAGGTATTCAATATTTTTTATCTCTTTATTGTTCAGTGCTTGACCCTAGGCCTTTTTTACTGCACACCCTTTAAGCCCTGCTCTGAAGGAAGAATTAATAATTTCCTCATGGGCTTTTCTATGAGGTGCATAACTATAGCATTTGATATATAATGTAATGTATGAGTAGAAAGCTCATAAAATAAAGGTTGTTCCTTTAATTAACAATGACCTTCTGAACCTTGAGTTTTACAGAGCCTTTTATCAGTTATGACTGACTTTCATCCCAATGGCAATGGCTTAGAATTACAAACACTCTATTTTTATAAGATAATATAAAAGGCTATAGCATCCAGGCGAGCATTTATCCCAATCTGCTGTTTTACTGTAGCCAGAACACTTTATTGATGGAGTCAGTATTTGCCAAGAGAGTACATAATACCTGGAGCTTGGTCATATTTTTAAGCAAGCAAGCGCCACTATTGGTGTTATTCCAAAACTGAAATCCTTTTATCTGTTAAAGTAACAAAATGTGCAGTTTAGAGGACTATTCAAATGATTTGTTCTAGTACACATAAAACTACTACTGAAAAGGTTAATATAGTTCATAATGGTGACTCATTCTGTCAATACTTTAGAACTATGGATCCATGCAAAAAAGATTTTGAAAAAATATAGGGCAATTTAAAATTCAAATATGACTAGGTATTCGGTTTAACAATGAGATTAAGTACCTACTGATTTTCAGAAGTGCCACAGTGACTCGCACAAGTTTCAATGAAAATCAACAGGGTTTGTGCTCCTAAATCAATTGGGCCCCACTCCTCAAAGGTATTTAGGCACCTAACTCCCATTGATCCTTTGAGTATCTGAGCCTTAGGCTCTTTTGAAAATCTCACTCTTAATTGATAAATATTCTAGATTAATATCTCCATTAAATTGCTGTACCGGCACTGAAGCACAGCAATTACTAATTAGAGTAACACGAAGTGTACAAATTAATTAGTATAGGATTGTAGCAATGAACTGTTGGACTAGATGTTAACATGTATAAAATTAAGGATCTCTTAGGTAATATAGATATACACCCAGGTTTACCCTTTTTATCCCCTGTAGAATCTTGTGAAAGCAGGAAAATAATTTGTACATTAAATAAACATAATAATTGTTGGCATATTAAAGCCACAAGCAATGCCAATGAAACCTTAAAAGATTATAAAACAAAGTCCGCAAGATTTACACCTCACATTGAGTTCAGGACATATTTTATTTTAATATACAGATTCCTGTGCAGAATATATTTGAGAGCATGGGTGCATATTCCAATATCCTGTTTGTTGAGCATGTGTCAACAGCAGCACTGTTCAAAAATATTGACTTTGCTTCACTATATTTTTTGCAGTAATTCCAATATTTCTCCATTTGTGACACTGAAGACATTGTTATATGTAAAAAATATTTTCCAATTCTGCCTTCATAAAATTAAGAGTCTTCATTAACTTGTTCCTGTCACAAATTAACCATTTCCAAAGAAAAAAACAGGATTTTTAAAATTAAAATCTAGCCTGCATCTGAATTTCTGAAGTCAAATCAAAACAATTTCTACTACTTTTTGCTGTTTTTCCCTCCTAGAGTGAGACTTTTGAATACAACACAATTCAGTCTATATAGTGGGGAAATATGTTTTCGTGTCTGTTACAGTTCCACTTGGATACAGTTAAATAGATAGATGGATGGACGGATGATTTAAATAGTAGCTAGATGTTGTCATGAATTTTAGCTATAGTCAGCAACCAGTTAATTCACAGCTTGATCCTGTGAGGTGCTGAGGACCCCGACTGCCATTGAAGCCAGTGGGAATTAAGAGTGCACAGTACTTTGCAGGATTCAGCCCTCATTGCCTTTTGCCTGTAGTAGGACCATAATCTCCCAGAGTCTAATTAGGTACCTAAATATAAATGAAGGGTCTGAATTTTAAGGAAGGTTTGAAAATGTTGGCAAATAATAACCATTCATTCACTCTGGCATAACCGTACAGGAAGAACTTACTTACACAGCTCATTACCAACAAGAGACTGGCACAGCTAGCTCCTGCAGATGTCTTCTCTTCCCTGGATTGTAAACTACTCAACCACTTAAAGTGAAATTTAGACAGAAAATCAAAAGAAAGCAGCTGAGGATGTCAAAGAATGAAAAGGAATAAAGCAATTATTGACTGTTCAATAGGTCTATTCAATTAGAGTCCTCAGGATAGTTTAATAAAAGACTTTGTAGCCTCCACAGCACAAGTTGTTTTCTTTATTAACCTGAAGAAACTTACTCAGACACTGTTTTTGTTTGTTTGTTTTGTTATTACTGGTGTCTCATATATCCTGCAGAGTCTAAATAAGTTAATAACCACCATATGCACTGCACACGGAGGGCCTGTGCAAGAGGCTGACCAAAGAATACTTTCAAAAACATCTAGGGCCAGTTTTTAAAAGTTCTCTAGGTATCTGAAAATACAGTGAGATTCTCAAAAGTGCCAAGCCACCTTAATTAGAATTAGAAAGCTATCTGTATCTTCAGGCATCTAAATACTTTTAAAAATCTGGCCCCTGGTGACTTAGGGGTCTATGTCAAAATAAACATAAAAATTGATGCCTTTTATTTACCTAAGACCATGAAAACTACATTTAACCCACAGAGGCACCTCCTAGTTCACAGGATCCCAAGACGGAAACCTGAAAAGGTTTGGCTGTTCATTTCAGACAAACTCAAAGGTTCCTAGAACGTTTAGCCATACCAGATTGAGCTGAAATTTCACAAGATATTCAGTGTTACTGCTTCTGGTCTGTCAGGTCAGAAATACTGTGAAACCATCATCTCAGGTGTTATTTCTTTGCCAGAGCCTTGAACTGCAATGGCATGACAAAATGAGAGGAAAAAAATGGAACATAAAGCGAGATAGATGTACTAAGTTACATCTCATTACAGCTAACACTATAGTTATCAACAAAAATGCATCTGTGTTTGCTAGTAAGATTTTGGCAAAAGACTTTCAATGTATTTTTAATGTAACTACTATATATATATATACATAGTTTTGGAAAGTGACAAGAGTACAGAAAATGACAGGATTCTTATTTTATTTATTTAATTATTTAAGAGACAATCCCCTTGTAAGGGGCATAAGTGGGCCCCTCTATCTTCTGCCACTTCTGCACCCACAAATCAGCCAGAGACCTCAGTTTTGGTACAGTCACCCATGCTCTTTATTCACAGTACAAGTTCCTACCATTTCCACAGTACAGACAGTGTCAGGCTCACAGCCTCAGGGACTGCTAGCTTCTGCAGCCAGCAGGGGCGAGCAGCCTTTAACTCCCTAGCTCCTCCCTTTCTTCTCCCCCGGCTTCCTTCCTGCCATCCTCTATGTAGCCCCTGGATAACAAGGCCAGCAGCAGTCCCTTATTTGCCAGTTAGGCCTGGGCTTACTCAGTCAGCTCCAGTTCCCCTTTCCTGATTGGAGCTGGTGTGACAGAGGTCTGGCTCAGAGTTTCCTAGCCAGCACTCTGTCACACATCTCCCCCCCTTTTGAACCACCCAGGTTCATCCTTCCTCAGCCTCTCCGCCCCTGTCTGGTGGAGTTCATCCGGGGAAGCCTCTCCTCCTCTTTTGGGCAATCACCGGTGTCCTCTCCTAGAGGTTCCTTCATCCCCCACCTGCAAAAAAGTACATTGGTCTGCCGCCACCCACAGGTCCTCACACCAATCACACCCTGGCAGGTGTCTCCTTTATGACCTTTTCTTCCGGGAGGGAATCGAGGCCAATCCTGGCCTCCTGCTGGACACCCTGGGCCTCGGGTTCCCCCAAGTCACCAAGCGGGAGTCCCATTTTTCTCCTGGGAGCTGTGTTGTGGGGAGCTCCAGCTGCCCCTTTTCTCCTCTAAGGGGCTTGGGCTGGCCTTCTCCCCTGCACTTTCTTCCTTTTGTCTACCCTATCCAGGCTCTGATGTCTAGGGTTCTCATGTTCATTACCCCAAGGACCTGGCTTCTCTTCCTCCCCGAGGCTTTTCAGTCCAGGGGTCCCCATCCCTTTCTTCTGGGAACCTTTTCTTCTCCCTCCATGGGGAGGGCCCCAGGCTGTACCTAACACAATGGGGTATGGTAAACCCTCTACTACCCCAACTAGCTTCCATTTAAAGCTGTCCCACACTTCTTGGGGCACCTGGGACACCGAGCAGTATCTTCTCTCCCCATGGATGCACTCCAAGGCCATCCTTGCATCTGGAATTATGCAGTGTGGTTTTATCAGCCTCCTCTGGATGAGCGAGCAGGCCGAAGCCGTATCCACCAGGCCCCTCTGGAGTTTCTTCCCCACCCTCACTGTGATGGTGGACAGCCTCTTCCCTCTTTCCTGCCCTCCAGCATTAGTTCAGCTGCAAAATATGGCCCACCCACATTCCATATCTGAGAAGTCCGCCTTTTTATGCCCTGACTGTCCACACTGCCAACAAACAATCACACCGGCTCTACTGGGAGCTCTTTGGGGTTCCTCCTTCCTCTTGGGGCCTTTCCCAGGAAGGGGGGTTTACCTCACTTTCTTCCACAACTCTCTGTCTTTATAGGGTCGACCCTCTCTTTGGGGCACATTTGCCTCCGTGCACTCCTTGGTCAGTTTGACTGCTGCATTGACTGTACATGGCTGATGTCGCCTGACCCAGACTTGAATATTCTTGGGGAGGACCTGTAGCAATTGCTCTAGGACTAGGGTGTCCATTAGCTCCCCCACCATTTGCGTCTTGGGCCTAAGCCAGCAGGTGGCCCAATCCATCAGTCTCTGGGCAAATGCCTGGGACTGCACAGCCCCCGTCCACCGGTACACATTCGGGGCTGCTAGTCCCTCCCACTACTCATAGACTCATAGACTTAAAGTTAGAAAGGACTATTATGATAATCTAGTCTGACCTACTGCACAATGCAGGCCACAGAATCTCACCCACCCACTCCTGTAACAAACCTCAAATCGTGGTTTAAAGACTTCAAGGTGCAGAGAATCCTCCAGCAAGTGACCCGTGCCCCATGCTGCAGAGGAAGGCGAAAAACCTCCAGGGCCTCTGCCAATCTGCCCTGGAGGAAAATTCCTTCCCGACCCCAAATATGGCGATCAGTTAAACCCTGAGCATGTGGGCAAGACTCACTAGCCAGCACCCAGGAAAGAATTCTCTGTAGTAACTCAGACCCCACCCCCTCCAAATGTACTCATCACAGACCATTGGGCATATTTACCTGCTAATAATTAAAGATCAATTAATTGCCAAAATTAGGCTATCCCATCATACCATCCCCTCCATAAACTTATCAAACTTAGTCTTGAAGCCAGATATGTCTTTTGCCCTCACTACTCCCCTTGGAAGGCTGTTCCAGAACTTCACTCCTCTAGTAGTTAGAAACCTTTGTCTAATTTCAAGTCTAAATTTCCTAGTATCCAGTTTATATCCATTTGTTCTTCTGTCCACATTGATACGAAGCTTAAATAATTCCTCTCCCTCCCTGATATTTATCCTTCTGATATATTTATAAAGAGCAATCAGATCTCCCCTCAGCCTTCTTTTGGTTAGACTAAACAAGCCAAGCTCTTTGAGTCTCCTTTCATAAGATGGGTTTTCCATTCATCGGATCATCCTAGTAGCCCTTCTCTGTACCTGTTCCAGTTTGAATTCATCCTTCTTAAACATGGGAGACCAGAACTGCACACAGTATTCCAGATGAGGTCTCACCAGTGCCTTGTATAACGGTACTAACACCTCCTTATCTTTACTGGAAATACCTCGCCTGATGCATCCTAAAACCCCATTAGCTTTTTTAACGGCCATATCACATTGGCGGCTCACAGTCATCCTGTGATCAACCAATACTCCAAGGTCCTTCTCCTCCTCTGTTACTTCCAACTGATGTGTCCCCAATTTATAACCAAAATTCTTGTTATTAATCCCTAAATGCATGACCTTGCACTTTTCACTATTAAATTTCATCCTATTAGTATTACTCCAGTTTACAAGGTCATCCAGATCTTCCTGTATGATATCCCGGTCCTTCTCCATGTTAGCAATACCTCCCAGCTTTGTGCCATCCACAAACTTTATTAGCACATTCCCACTTTTTGTGCCAAGATCAGTAATAAAAAGATTAAATAAGATTGGATCCAAAACCGAGACCTGAGGAACTCCACTAGTAACCTCCTTCCAGCCTGACAGTTCACCTTTCAGTATGACCCATTGTAGTCTCCCCTTTAACCAGTTCCTTATCCACCTTTCAATTTTCATATTGATCCCCATCTTTTCCAATTTAACTAATAATTCCCCATGTGGAACCATATCAAATGCCTTACTGAAATCGAGGTAGATTAGATCCACTGTGTTTCCTTGGTTTAAAAAATCTGTTACCTTCTCAAAGAAGGAGATTAGGTTGGTTTGGCACGATCTACCTTTTGTAAAACCATATAGTATTTTGTCCCAATTACCATTGACCTCAATGTCCTTACCTACTTTCTCCTTGAAAATTTTTTCCAAGACCTTGCATACTACAGATGTACTAAGGTGAAGTCCGTCCCGAGAGAACAGTCCTCTGTCCATGAATGCTTCCCAGTGGCGATACATTCCAAAGCCCTCCTTACAGCACCACAGAGATTTTGTTCTCAACTCAAATCTTAGTGGATGGATATCTTCATCACCCAAAACATTGCAACATTTGATACCTTAATTAATTGGCACTCTCACCAGAGATGCCAAGGACTAAAACAAGCCAGAGACTGAACTACCCTTTCCCCATTAGAGTCATATTGGTGAGGCAGTGCAAGGAAACTTGTATTGCTGTTGCCTGTGCTGTTTGTGTTTGGTAGATAAAAACTGATACCAGTATTTTATTCTATTTTAAAAACAAGTATCAAAATAATCAAATGTCCTCTTCTTAAAATTAAGTTGAATCTAGTTTTTTAAAGAGCTGTTTGATTTTTGTTTGTTTGTTTTTGTTAAAACAGTTGTTCAGTGGAAAAATGGCTTTCAAAGATAAAAAATTTCTTAGGAAATGTTTGTTTCCTTTGAATATATTTTTTTTTCCAGTTTTTCAATGAAAAATGAAAACTAAACATATTTTGATTTTCTGGAAACTGATTTTTTTAAGTGTTTATTTAAACATTTTGGGGGGCGTTGGTGAAATTTTTCAGTTTCACACAACAAAATCCCCAATTTTTCTAAACCTGAAATTTTTACAAATAACTGTGTTTTCCTATCAAAACAACAAATAGTGGGGGGGGGGGTTGGGGAAAAAACTAACAGTTTTCAGTTTTTTAATTTCCTTTTTTTTTGTCAAAAAGCTTTTTAAAAAATTTCCTAGTATTGACTAGCTCTGGTTTTATACATTATAATTCTCAAGTTGGATTCAAGACAAAGTCCCATTCACCAATTTTCTGCTATAGTGGTAAGCAGCCTAGCTTTGGGTGTCCACTATATCTGCTGTCTTCTATTGAATTGCATACAGCTTGTAGTGTTCCTTTCCTGGCTTGCAATCCACTTAGAAGTGGACAAATATTTTGTCTAATGTGTGTCCATCATTTCAGCATTTATTTGCAGTGCCCAACTTTTTTCAGCTTTCTATTTTTATGCTCCAACATCGGATTATAAAGACTGGCAGACAAGAGTTTAAAAGCCAAGCTCTTTATAGGCCCTCTTGAAAGCATTTCTGCCCTAAGAATACTGTTATGAGATCTGTATTTCACAATTAAAGAGACTATTTGTAATTTCATGATCATTTTCTGAAACCGAGGCAGTGCTTAGAACAATGGTTTCTGTAATATGACTGCTTTCTGCCCATAAACTCATAAAACTGACAAAGAAATGCTAGCTATTTTTTTTTAAATGAACAGTCTGACATAGTTCTGTTGTAGTTTAGATAATGCCTTGAAAGCATTTGTCATTAAGTTATTGTCTGCCAGAAAAAAAGTCCCTAGTCTTTGTGAGGTTGCGTCAACTCAGATCTTAGGCTGTTTGTAATGTCAAATTATTTCAGCAATGATTCTTCCATGACCACTTTATTTTAGTTCCTGTAAACTTTTGTCTTACTAATCTTCCCAGTGCCATTCTGCATTGTCCTCAAGCAATATACTAAGTGAAATACTTAACTGAGATGAATTCTAGAAGAATTTATTTAGGTTGATATACCCATGAATCTCTAAGGCCTCCTTGTGCTGGGGTCTTTCCATTTACACAATTGTCTCTATGCTTAAATCTGGTCAAATTTCTCAATGGCAAGCCAAATTCAGGGACTCTTGGTGAGGTTAGCACCTCTCCCACTCAGTCCTTTGAAGACAGGATGACTGAGTGTGATGCTTCCCAGGGGTATCTTGGTTGTAAGGCATCTCACTATCACCTGCCTTTAGCATGAGGAAGTCTTCTTTATTTAACAAAGAAATTTTAATTAACAAAGAATAGAGATTCAAGAAGAAGCCAGTAAAATTAATGGAACCAAATGGTTACATATAAAATAATACACATTCTAGAGCCTAGACTTATCTAACAAGATATTTTCAGGTCCTGTAGGATTTAGCTCACCACAAAGTCTTTCTCCCAGTATTTTACAGTCTGTCTGGCTGTGACCTTTGATACATAAGACATGCATGCTCGCAGCTTCTCTCCTAGGTGAAGAATATGGGTACAGTCCCATCCCCCTAGATATATTCCAACAATCCAATGCGTTTCCTCATAAACAGGAGGCCCTTTCGACTTCCCACTGGCTATTTTTTCCTGTAGGCTTCTTGTATGTTCTTCAAGAACCTGGCTCAGTGTGTAAAGAGCCTTCCATTGTGAAGCATACAATGCACAATTTACATATAACCAGACAGAGTGAGAAATGTCTGTTACCTCCTGTCAGAAAGGAACGTGCTTGTCACCTCCTGGTGACCTGCTTTACTCACAGATCTTAAGAACATAATTTCCAGCATAGATACAAAACTCTTTAAATATTATCCTTACATACATTTTGCAATGGTTATGAGGACTGGCTCTCAAGAGAGACTTCACTATAATGTAGATAATAGACCCTGGGGATCCCTGTAAACTCGTCTGCACCCCTTATGCCCTCTGCCAGTTGGCATGAAGAGGTCCCTGGTCACATTCTGATCTCCCCTACTTCAAAGTGACTAACATTCAGCAGCACAGCTAGAATGGGTTGGTTATCTCTTTGAAAGGGATGCTCCTTCCCTTATATGAGTGGACAGCATCTCTGCACTATGATGTAACAAGAACAGGAGTACTTGTGGCATCTTAAAGACTAACAAATTTATTTGAGCATAAGTTTATGCTCAAATAAATTTGTTAGTCTTTAAAGTGCCACAAGTACTCCTGTTGTTTTTGCAGATACAGACTAACCTGCTGCTACTTTGAAAAATATGATGTAACACTAACAGTGCAGTCTATGTACAGTGAGTTCTGCCATGTGACAACATTCTAACCTTTTGGAACGAGTAATTGTGATACGAGAAGAAAAATTAGTTTCTTACCACCACTATGTGTATCAGGCCCTTTATTTTCTGATGTCAGGAAAAACATAGCAAAACTATCTTTGGCACCAACAAAGGCAAAAGAGGCAATGCCTCCTTAGAGTTGAGTCTGATGTCTCCTCCATGTAGCCACCTTCGGTGAAAATATTGATTATGACCAAAAGGCAATTCCTAATTATAGAGTTTATTGATACAAGGCTCATTAGGCCTCTGCCTAATGTTACTGAAAGAGACGACTAAGGAAAAGGTGATAAGCAACATACTGGTATTTCCCCCAAGTGTAAATCGAGGATTTCACTCTCAATTGCTGTCAGGCTGGCACCTTTAATGAACATTCAAGATAATGGTCAGTTTCTTCAGTTATGCAGTTTCCATTGGAACACACAGCTAAGGACAGAATATGGCAATAGTTGCTACGTTAGACTACTTTTTATATGCTCTTTAGAATGTAATGAAAAAGTAATAGAAGTAATGCAAAAGAAAATGAAGCTGTATGCTTACATGAATGGCATGTCAGTTCTCACTTGCTTAGTGAATGCATTTTGGAAATATGAATCAGAAAATGAAGTCTAAAATGACTGATCTGTATAAAATTCTTCTGAAAACCATTCTTAGAATGAATTCTTTTATATTTACAGGTTTCATATGGGGTGAAATTAAACAGATGTGGGATGGTGGACTACAGGATTACATTCATGACTGGTGGAACCTAATGGATTTCGTAATGAACTCCTTGTACTTGGCAACAATTTCTTTGAAAATTGTTGCATTTTTAAAGGTAATCATTCTATTGTTAGCTAATATTTATAAATAAATCTATTAAGTAACTAAGGTTGTACTTTTTGACTTGCTTCTATGTTTCAAAGTTTCTTGGAGTGATAAACTACTAGAATGACTCAATGAATCACTTTACTAAACTGTCAGTTTTGCTATCTGTAAAATGGTTTTAATCTTCTCTATCTATGCCACGGGATGTTGGATGGTTTAATTCATCAGGATAAGTAAAGCATTTTGAGATATTTGTATGTAAGGTACTATAAAAATGCCAAGCATTATTATTATTAGGTGTGGATATTTGTACAAAAATGTATTATATGTCAGATATTCATTGCATAATTTTTCTACTGAAGCTTTATTACTAAGGTTGTCTAATAAATAATATGCAACCTTGAATCAGAATTGCATGAAAAATTCAAATCAAAGCTTAAAAAACATTGAATGCTTTTAGTCCAATTTAATCAATAAACTGAAATTTAATGTAAATTTTGGCTAAATAATAGAAGCATTCTTGTGTAAAATTTTTCTGTTTTGCTCCCCATTGTCCTATTTTTTGAATAAGAAATATGACATTATAACCATTTGAATTTTCTTCCAGAGAAACATCCATTTGTTTCAAAAACATGAATAATTGAATGTTGCCTGTTTTCCATGTGAATTCACAATTTCATGGACATTCCTTGTAAAAATTAAATATTCTGGTTTCAAAATGGTCTTAATGAAAGAAAAATAGATTCAAATTAAATTTAAAGAAAAATGTTTCAGCACCTTCACACGGCTCTAATCACCTCTGAGTCATGATAACTTTCCAATTTATATTATTCATTATCATTATTAGATTTCAGTGATTTCAAGTTTATTTCCACCAACTATCCAATAACTACAGGGCTAGATTCTCTCCTGTGCCCAGATCCAGTAGGCTAAGAAGAAAGTGGGCATCCATAAAGGAACCGTTTACAGCTCCCTGTTCTCAAGTCACAGCTGTTCTGGCTGCAGCCGTGGCATAAGTTTAGAGCAGACCTCGGAGCTTGTCTAATTTATGTCAGTTGGCGATGGTTCATCAGTGTCCATATGCCCAGCTGATGACTGGCAGAGTGGAACAGAGCACTTACACACTTGACCTGCCATCTTCCTCTTCCATCACATCAGGTGTTTCTAAACTTTTTGCTTGCATGTCCCCATTTTCAGACTTTCTGTTTTCTGTGACCCCAGATCACAGCAAAGCAACATAGTAACTAAGGAATCCAAGAAGATTGCACATTAAATATATTTAATGCTCGCTAATATGACACATGGCTTGCACATTGCGACACAGCTCCTCAAAGTCCGGTGATGTGGTAGAAATTGCATATCTAATCTCCAATTTGACATCAGTGGTAGATAGATACTGAGACTTGACGAACACAAGTGTGCTGAATCAAGCTCCACAGTTACGTGCTCATGAATGTCACCATCAGTTTCAAGGTGTATGCTGAGAGTGCAAGATAATCATTCTTCATAGTGAACCAGAATCCTGGGAGAGAAAGTTGGGCATATGTTACTCACAAGAATTGATCAGAGGACATTTTGATGGGCTGTTCAATTTCAGCTGTTGGCAAATCCATGGTATCAGGCTTGCACTGAACGTAGTTTCACACCCAATCACACATTGTCATGTCCAAGTTGAGGGAAAAGGATGCAAACTGTTCCTCCATCTGGCTGAGCTGTTCAGCCATCACATGTGTGGGAAGCTCAATAATTTCACTGACAACCAGGAAATTAGAAAGATGTGGGAAGGATTCCTCATTTGTCTCTAATAGATAATTCTTCCAGAAAACAATTTTCTTCATTAATCCTATGAGTCAATCACTCAGCTGAAGAATGTGGGTTTTCTTTCCTTGCAGACCTGTAGGCATTTCATTCAGTTTCCTAAATATGTCTGTGACTTGGCCAGGAAGGCACTTCTTCCTTTGGTCACCTAGAAAATCAACAAATTCACTCTTTTTGCAGTCCATTGTATAAGCACACAGCTCATCTCTCAGTTCAAAAAATCATCCCAGTACTTTTTCTCAGAGAGCTTCAGTGTGAAATAAAAACGTGTCATGATCAGATCCCTTGTCTTCACACAGTTTTGCAAACAGATGTGTGCAAAGAGGCTGAGTCTTGATGTAGTTCACAATAGATGATACTGCAAAAATTCACCTAGCTCTGGACTCACAGCTTTCTATTCCTGTTGTTTTCTGTGATTCATGTAGTGAGTCCACAGAGCAGATAGAGCAACTTTCTTTACCAAGGCATTCAGACCTGCTGGTGGCCTGCCATAGACAGAGTTCCTTCTGTGCAAAAGCTTACAATGTGATCACCAAGGACATTTTTGTTTTGCTTGTAGCCATGTAGTACATCGAACGTTCCTTGTGCTTCCTTGTGTCCAGGAAGAGGGAGACAATAGAATGTCTTCAAGAATTGCACTCTTCCATGTATTTCACAAAAGCCAAGATATGTGCATCAGGACCCTCAATGCTCACATCAACTTGAAGAACAAAAGCATCTGTGTTTTTCAGACTCTCCATCAGTGTGTTTTCCTGATCTGCTGCTATCACCTCAATCCTTCAATTCACTGTGTTGTTGGAGAGTAGTATGTCTTTGGGTTTGTTTGCCTCAGTTTCCCCACACATTATCTTCAACATTGATTTCATCTGGTAAAATCAAAATCTCTTGGCCTGCACCAGGCAGCAACTCACTTCAGGTGATGCCTTTTGTGTGTGGTCAGAGATGGACAGGGCTCTTTTGAACTGCACTTGTTGACATGAAAGTTCTTCTTTCCAGCTCGGGAAAAATGACCTTGGTTTTCCTACATGTTCCCTATGAAGGGCTTACAAGGGTCATTTAAGTTTACTGGGCTTCAAGCTTGTGTGTGTGTGACATAGCAGGCATTTTGTCCTTTCTTCATTCTTGACAAAAACATTGGTGAAACCATATGCAAAGCCTCACCATATTTGCCTGCACATTTCTTGCATGCCTGTTTTTTGCACATACCTGCATTACTAGACTCACTGCTGGAGGATGAAGCAGATACCCTGCATAAAAATGAGTCCATTGTGCCTCATCTCACAAGTCAGAAAGAGGAATTCTTAGTTAAGCAGATGAGGCCAGGACTTAGGAAGGCCCTGTGTGCTGATACTACGGCAGCACAGAGACAGTGACTTACAATGATCCTTTATGCTTGAGTGCCATAAAGGTACTCAGGGTGCCATAAAAAGATATGGGCCCTGCCTTAAGGAGTTTCCAAGCCACTTCAGATTCCCTTTCAGAAAAAGCTAGCACAGGTTCCTACCCACTCAAGCAGAGAAGATGCTCTGTTGAGAAGGCTGCTGCCCACAGAGAAGCATCTTCTGGATTCAAGTCTCAGCTGAATGCTTGCACAGCCTGATGGGGCAAATGGCATCCTCACAACCACTTCTTCACAGCTCATGCGTCGAGACCTACTGTACAAACACCACAACAGGAAGCTGCCATTTTACAAAATGCATTCACCATACATGCAAGGTCATGCCATGAGCTGGCTGCTATTTAGATGTACAAAATGGCAACCTCCCGGCGCAGAGTTTGAGGAGCAGGTCTGGACACGTTCAGGGGCGGATGGCATCATCTCGTGGTTCAAATCTGGTCCTTTGGACCTGTGACCCCATCTACTAATGGCACAAACCCATTTGGAATTGCAACCAACATTTTGGGAACCGCTGCATCTCAGCAGAGTATGTAGGGGGCAAGGGGTAGCATAGTAGCTGTTTGTGCTGATTTCACACCCATTCAGAACTTCTCAGGGGAAGTTTCATCTAGGCAGCTGTGGCCAGATTCGAGACCCCGTGCATCACTCAGGTAGAGCAAAGATATTTGAAAAGGTGGAGAAAAATCTGCCTCCTTTTATTCAGAAAGCTAATGGAATGTGTTTTGATATGCAGACACAGTTTCATATACAGTGACTAGGAAATAGCCTTTTTATTGGTCCAAAATGCAAAATAACAACCTCATTGGTAATTTAAACCTTTCTAAAACATTGTAGACATCCAATTTTTCCTTTTAGAACAATGTTAATTTGAAATCATAATAATCCTTTCATCTCCCAGGCAGCTTCTGCCTTCTGTAATCAGATTCCAAGGTGACAATGTATGAAGTAATATGCATCCATTACCCTCCAAATTAGTGTTATGGTGCTAATCAGACTCCAAATGTAAACACAGAAGTGCATAAAATATTACCTTTAATTCTGAAATTATTTGTTTTGTTATGCCTGTGATTTTTAAATCCAACTAGCTTTTTTGTCCTTGCTTTTTTTCACCTTTCCTTTGGTAAAATGATTAAATCAGAGTATATAAATATTGCCTCTGATATAAGCAACTGAAATAATGAGTGGTTAATTGCTTAATCAATCACATTCATTTCAAATTCTTAAAATATGATTATTTTCCAGTTGTACAAGAAATGAGGACCTAGGATTACAAACACTACCAAAATGTTATAAAATATGACCTTTACTTTCATTTGCTAAAAGCTGCATGTCTATTTTTTCTGAAATATAGTTTTGCCTGTATTTACTGAAATAATTATATAGGCCCAGTTCTCAAATGTGTTCTACCTGTTGTGTATCACTCTAGTGGCACAACATAGCCAGGTTTCAGAGTAGCAGCTGTGTTAGTCTCTATCTGCAAAAAGAACAAGAGTACTTGTGGCACCTTAGAGACTAACAAATTTATTTGAGCCAGACACCCATCTTAACCAGCTTCCTTGTATAAGAGGCATAGCAGCTCAATGCTACTCCCTGATGTGGAAGATGTTCCCAGAAGAAAAAAAAAAGTTAATTGCTGGAAGAAAAAAATGCTTGCTGATATCAAACTTTTGAGTCTGCAAGCAGCTGAATGTTATTTAGAGCAGCCCATATGCTGCTCTAAATTACATCAGGCACTAGAGGAGCCCATAGTTAGGTCCAGAATTGGGAAAATGCAAAAGGATATCTTAGAGCGTTCTTTGACCATTCTTCCACCTCAGTGATAAGTGTGTCTTATGGTCATCTGAGGACCAGGGTCCAGAGCCTCAGTTGAGGTGCGTAAATAGCTTTGAAGATCAGGGCCTTGTCTCTTATACCTGTTTATCTACCAACATACAAGTTAAATGTCACATGGTTATAAATGTATTGTAGTCTCATACATTTTAAGTTCATAAAGGCATGATTTATGTTAAGGGCTGTATCTGCTTCAATTGAGGATTATAAATACAAATAGAACTGTTTATGCTGTAAAACAAAGGATTCTGTTTATATTTTGAAACTATAGTATGTTTTGTACTGCTGAGTCAAGTACTCCTCTCACTTCGATGCATTACACCTAAGGATGCTTTTAATGTTTTATTAAACTGAAGCATGGCTTCCATTACTGTGTGTTTTCAGCTGTGTAAGAAATTGCACACAGCTGATGTCACTAAATAATTGCCTCTCACCCATTAGCATGTAATGCTGTGTAATTCTATCACTCTGGGGGCAGAGATCATATTCAGAGTGTAATTCTATCCTGAAAAGTGATTCTGTATCTAAACTACATTGTTGGGCTCCATATTTATTGTCTCAGTCCTTTCCATATTGAATCTACTCTGCTAATTAGTACAAGGATGTTTTTTTCCCCTAAATATCAGTGCTTCAAACACTAGGATGCTTAGCCTGTCTCTCTGGCATTGTAAAAGGTTTTAACTGATATTTGGCCAATGCCGAAGATTAGACATTCACTTGCACTGGCGTATTAACTGCACAGTAAGAAAAAGTATAATTTTTGTGCTTCGTTTTTGTTGTTTAACATCTTTTGGCTGATTATTCTCAGTTTTTCTCTACTGGTTCTCTGAAATGTACAGTACAGATTGTGACATACATGGCCTAATAACAATAATTTGAATTTCATCCAAGAATTAACCTTTCCAAGAATTTCAAAGCATTTTACAGAGGTAGGAAAAATATTTATCCCTTTTATTATAGATGAGAAAACTGAGATATCAAGAGTCATACGTGATTTAATTAAGGTCGGAAAGATAGTCAGTAGCAGAGCTGCAACTAGAACAAGGTCTCCTTATTCACATTTATATAATAACTTGACCACACTGTCTCTCCTTAGGATCATATGATAATTCTGCAATTTATGGTTTCTGCTCTAGAGAGTAAAAAGTAATTATCTGGCCACCTTCCCAATGCTTACAACTGTCTTGGATGTTAATCTTGTGTATGGTTTTCTGTGAATAATTATCAGGAACTGTTATTTCATATTCCTTTGGCATCATTAATATACATGATAAATTTGCTTTGAAGTTCTAGTCTTTACATAGTTCTAAACTGTCCATATTTGCTTTCTTCAGTTTTCCATAGGTGTGGACTATGTATTTCCCCTATGTATTAAATAGTTATTAAGTAAATGATTGCCTTGGCAACATGCCAACGGGTTGTGTTTGAGCTGGAGGTGGAGTGCAGAAATTCTATCAGTTGTTACAATATGAGCAACCCAAGAAATCAAAACTCATGCTCCATCAGAGTTTCGTTGGTGTAAGATGATGATCTATTAGGAACCCTCCACAGAGGGCCTGATCCAAAGGCCATTGAAGTCAGTCCCATGCACTGTGGAACTGCAGAATCAAAGCTCTGCATTACTGAGGTGGCAGGATATATTTGTGTTTTTACCTTCTTTGAATTACTGAATATAAGCCATTGCTGGAATCAAGATAAAATACTTTATGTATCTATGATCTTCTCTTGTATGGGAAATCTCACATTCCTGTACTCATTTCGTATTACTCAGTGTGTAATGACTCTATATTGACATACTATCAAACAGTCATTTCATATCCTAATTCTTTTTATAACCCTATAGTGTGCAAATGAACTAAAGTGAATTAATATACTAAATATACACATACTGTTTTTGAGGAAACTATTGAATGAGCAATTTACTGGAAGCCAGTGGAGGTGAGAAGTTTTGACTGGGTTTATTTAGTTTCTTTTAGTAAGGATATTTTTGACTTTGTTATTAAGCAAGTCCCTTTTCAGTCCCATCCTGGTCTGTCTTTATCTAAGATGCAGTTTATATCGTGTAATATGTAGTATAGTATATTCAGTTTCAATATAAAATTACTGTAGACACAAATTATAAAATTACAGTGCACACAAAGAAATACATTAACTCTTCGATTTGCTGAGAGTCCTACAGAGCTCTGACATTTGATATACAGTGAAATGTCTAACTGCACTCCACGAACATTTACAGATTTCAGTCATAATGATTAGGAAGGAGAATGAGACAATACAAAGTGGAATCTGCAGTTTGAATAACAGATTATAATCAGAATAATTCTGAGGTGCCTTGTAACTCCTGAGAAATAAAGGATGAATGTCCAAAGAGATCATTTATGGAGAAAACAACCACTTGTGGTTCATAAAAAACTAACAAAAATGAAATAAATATTAGCATCTTTAGAGTGGCCCATTTGCTAATATTTCTTTCACTATTTTTAATGGGCTGTTTCCCCCATAAATGATCTGTTTTCCCTTTTCTCTTTCACTTCTCAGGAGTTACTGAGCTCCTGAGTAAATGTGCTTATTCAAACCTGTCTCTCAAACAATAGGTATCAATTTGTGCTAGTATCTTTTTCATTCCATGGCCTGGCCATGCAGTTATTCTCTTCTGCTCTTACTAATATTCCTTCTGCTTTTAACATGGTCAGTCAATCTCATTCTTCCTCCTTTTTTTTCCTTTTGATATCTGTGATTCTGTGCTCTCCTGGTTCATCTCTTTTCTTGATGAATAGTCAGTCAGCATTTTAATCCATAGATCTTCATCTTTCTTTCTTCCCAATGTATCCTTTCTGTCAGGCGAAGCCAGCCACAACCAGGGCCAGATTCAATATCTAGGGATTCCTTTCCATTGATACAACACAGAACCGGCTCAAACCCCCACCCAGTAACCTGGGGAAATTACACACCACCCCTGGGCACTTCTGAGAGGCAATACTTTGCCACTCGTAAGCACAGAAGCTGAGTGTAAAAAAGAAACTTTTAATAAGAGGAGGGAAGTAACTCGGTATTAATTTGGGGAAATACTGCAAACAGGGTTTATAAACATAAACCGTGAGCAAAAGACCCACCCTGAAGTGGCCGGTGTCCTTTTCCCTTCAGGTTCTTAAGTCCAGCAACCCAAAAGTCCCTTTAGCATGCTCATCCCTTATCTGCACCCCATTCATATTTGCTGTCCTTGGTCAGTGCAGACCCAGTGTTCAGAGGTGCATCTGCAGAGTTCACCTCCCACGCTGGGTGGAGATAAGGAGGCACCTTACTTGCTCTGCTGCTCGGGCGCTCGTCCACTGACCCTCTCTCCTGCTGCCTTGCTGGCTTCTTCTGCACCTCTCCACCAGCTGCCCTGTTGGCCACTCACTACAACTCTCTGCTTCACCAGCCACTCATTTGCCAGCTGACTGTCAGTCACCTTCTGCTGCCACCTGCCTCTCTTCTGTGACCTCTGCACATCAGTCTCTTAATGATTTTTAGCTCTTAGCAGTCTGGGCAGAAATACCATCCCACCACAACTGATTTCAGCTGTAACTGAGCATTTAAAATAACAAAAGAGGCTCCCAAGGAAGCCTATTTAGTGCTTTCTTTGAATAGTCAGGAGGAAGAGGTCAATCCAGTCTGGAGACTCTGAGGGAGAGTCCACAACCTCCTGGCTGGGACACCTGTTCCCACCCCTCTTACTTTCACAGGGCTCTGGCATTTGAGCCCCTGGCTTAACGAGGTCCTTTCAGCTGAAGGTGACCCCCCTCATTTGAGACAGGTTAAGCACAATCTTGCTTCCCTGTATTCTTACAATAATTACAACATTTTGGTAACAGCATTTCACTCCCCCTGCATTCAATATTAAAGTAACTTGTAACCCAACACCAGCCAAAGTTAATTACTTTGAGCAAAACATCACTCTATTTGCTGGATATCTAAGCAGAGCAGGCACAAACTGTATTTACATAAACACACCCAAAGTCTCTCCACCTCCCAGCTAGCTGTCAGGGAAGAATTCATTCCCTGCTTACACCTTACTTGCTGGCATCAACCTAGTTTCTGTTCTCAATCCCTTCTATACATCTTCCTCTTGACCTCATCTGTTCCCACGTTTCAACTATGCGTTTATGTGGTCTGGATTCCAGACCTACATCTCCACTCTTCACCTCCTTCATTATGTTTTAATCTTGTAACTCCAAGTGTCCTTCTGACATCTCCAGCCTCTCAAACAATATCTCTCCAAAACAGAATGTATCATTCTTTCCTTTCCATCCCACTACCTTCCTTCTCTATCACTTCACATTTCTGGCCATATAACAGATTCACAATCTCCTTGTAATTTTCAATTCTCTTCTTCCTATTTCTCCTTTTAAAAATCAACAACATCCATCCTTTCATATAATCTCCCCTACTAAAATATTTGTCCATATATTGGCCATATCTTCCTTCAGTTCTCTTCTCTGCTCACCCTTGTTCTCAACTCTCCACCATCTAATCTATCCAAACCTTTGTAGTTAAAGTAATCTTCCTCTCCTACTTTCCCAGCCCCATTATACTCCTTGTGAATCCTTTCAATGACTTCTGGTCTGTTAGCATATCCAGGTTCCTAGCCATCCCCTTCAAGTCACTACAACCTCCTCTTCCTAATGACATCTTTGTTTTTAATTGTTCACTACTTTTCTACTCTCTAAACTCCTTCCAATCCACTCTTCCCACTGCTCTCTCAATCTTATCAGCTACATGCCTTCATTTATGATATCCCCAGCACTTGGCAGGTTTCCTGTTCTCCTCTCCCTCTTTCTCCACCTACAAATGCTCAGTCAGAGCATGTCAGCTCTTCAGTACATGGACAGTTTCTTCTTATATTTTTAGAAAAGTGCCACGTACATTTACAGTGATGTCTAAATTATACTATATAATAATATTATTCAGAAAAGTCACCGTGAAAAGGACATTGAGGAGTTGCACTTTTATTCTGTCAGTAACTTCTATATTCAGTTTTCTCAGTTTGCTGACTGCTAGCATTGCAAACTCAGCCATTGCTCTGCAACACAAGTTGTGCTCTTTCTGCCACTTATGTCATCACCAGTAATAAGGATTTTACAATCAGACCTGAATTGATGATTTGGTTAATGATGCATGAGGAAGAATAACATGTGTCCTGTTCTTGCATAGCTGTATTGGCTCTACCGTGCCAGCGGTAACAAAAGCTTGATTTTATGAGGAAGGTCACTAGAGTAAGGAAATGGTTTTGTGGCTAGGGCACTGGCTGGGACTCCAACATGGCTGAGTCTCTCCACAGCTCAGTCATAGATTTTCTGTGTGACTCTCTCTAAGTCACTTTTTCTCTCCTGTGTGTCAGTAAAATGAGGATAATAGTACTTCCCTACCTCCATGAGGTGAATCCATTAATGATTGGTGCCCAGGTGCTGCTGTATTGAGGGTCATATAAGCACCAAGACATGACTTGACATAGAGGGAGCAAATGTAGCTTGTGTCTATTGAACTTAGACTTTAGTAGTAGTAATAGTAATATTACCTATTTCTTATTTTGCACTTTTTATCAATTAATCTCAACACACTTTAAAGTATTTATGACCTTTAAAGTATTTATCAATGACCTTTAAAGTATTTATCCTTACAACATCCCTGTGAGATAGGGAAGTATTGTTATCCCTGTAAGTACTTCAACAGGGATTATGGGCTAGATTCACATTGCCACACCTTTTAGGCACCTAGAAAATCACTGGGATTCACAAAACCCACATCTGACAGCTAATCTGTTTATACAGTGAATAGGGAGGGAGCGGTGTCTCAGAGTGGGATTCACAAAAGCCAGCACGCTAGGCATCTCCTCTGCTAATCTAGTCAATGGGATATGCGGAAGAGAGGGATGTGTCCTAAGACACCCCACCCCACCTCACCCCCGTGGAAGTTTGGCACTTAAGTCAGGCTGGAGGGAGACATCTCCCTCTGCTTGGGATTCTCCATGGCAAACCCTTTCTTGGCACCTATGTGGTTTTTGCAAGAAGTCTGGGGGGGGGAATCACTTTTAGCCTAGTGATTAGGGTACACACCTTGGCTGTGAGAGGCTCTGATTCAAGTATTCATTCAAGGGAAAGGCTTTTGACCTGGTTCTGTCACCTTTCAGGTGTGTGCCTTCACTACTGGGCTGATGTGGCGCTCTCGCCTGTTGAAGCTGTTCCACTGTGGCTACGTCATTAATGATTTAGGACAAATGTTTTTTATTTAAAATCCATTGTCATGAAAAAGTTACATTAACTGTGTTGTGGGGGATTGTTTTCCCCCCAGTGCATTCAGAAATTAAGAACATTTCTTTGTTTGAGACAAAAAAACCTTTATTTAACTAGCAAATTGAAAGAACTAGCAAGGATCTCTTCAGTGTGAGCCTATACGCCATTTTCACATGAGGATCAATGTGGAGTGGTCACCACACACAAATTCACTGCATTCTCCACATTGCTTGTGGCTCTTCTGGTCAGCTGACTGTGGCAAATATGTCAGTGTAACCAAAGGACAAAATAATAGAGCAACACATTTGGAATACATTTGTACCTTACATACATTTTTGATACAGAAAAATGTTTTTTATAATTAATTTTAAAAAAATGTCACTGAATTGTGTACATACTCCTAGGTGAAAATGTCCTAAAACAGCATAGCTGGAGGGTCACCAGTTCATGAGTTTTCACAATATATATGCTTGTGGGATACAACTTTACCCCACGAATATAGATGAAGGTTAAAAAAGGTCATTGGACAATGGATACTTGATCTCCCACCTTGCCCGAGTGAATGCATTCAGCACGAGGCTACAGAATTATTCTCATGCTTGTTTCTTCTTTCTCTCTCTCTGACCCAGTGACTCTTTCATTATTAATCCACATGAAACAGCTTCAACAGGAGAGACTGTGGGGGTCTCACCTCAGGCTCTCCCATAGCTCAGTGGTTAGGGCCTATAGCTGAGAGATAGCAGACTCCAGTTCATCTCCCTTCTCCCTCTCAGTTGGAGTTGCAACTTGAGTTGGTCAGCTCCCACACCCCAGTTGTGTACACTGAGGTAAAAGTTCTGAGGGAGGTCCTCTTTCCCCCACTGGCTATTTTGTGTGATCTCACTTACCAGATCAGATCGCCATAGGCAAGCTCTGAGCATGCTTACCAGATCAGGCCCCACAGTTCCAATGCCTTTCTTCCCCTGGTTCATGCATTGCTTTGGGGCTATGAAGTCCAGATACCTGGTGTGAGGTAGGAGTGTGCATGCACAGAGGCAGAAACATAAATACTTAGGGAGATTTTACTGAAAAAATGTAGATACCAAGTGAATTTAGATGCCAACTGTATTTGGGAGCAGCTGAACAGAGGTTTTGTGAATCCCAGTGGGCCTTATTCCGGGATTTAGGTTCCTAAAGTGGTAGTTAGGTGCATAAGTCCTTTTGTGAATTTAGCCCTGTGTCTTCTGATATGTTCTGTACAGCACAGAGTATATTAAAGGTACTCAATAGATAATCAGTAAAAATTACAGAAGAGTATTTAAAAAAGGTTTTATTTTAAAATGCATTTCAACTTCATGGAACCTATCGGTAGTCCTGGACTGTTAAAGGTTCATGATTACAAGGATCAGACTGACTGAAAATGAGGTAAGTAAACAATTAGGCGTGGCTTAAAGGGAGAACAAATAGATATTGTCATTGTTTTAATATTAGAGATTAAATGATATTCTTATTCTTTATCTATTGTATAGCAACTTTTCAGTGATTATCCAGGCCTTGATCTATCAAATGCTTATATATGGAGTCTTTATTCATTTGAGTAGTTTCATTGACTTTGCAGGATCCAGCACCCACTTCCTACATTTTGAGAGAGCCAGACCTTCATAAATTTGCTAAATACAATTACAGTGTATACTGCTTTTCTACTGTCTGTCACAGACAGTTACAAAAAGACCAGACGTGTAATCCTTTCACTGCAACTAAATCATAACAAAATACAAAAAGTCTAATATAAATTATCCTTCAGATGAAGGTCTGGATAAGGACAAACACACAAGCCATATTTGTTCTAATATTAAGATTATGAACGCCTTTGAAGAGACAAACCAGACGTAGTCCATTCCAAAAAAGGGCTAATTTTTGTGTTATTCATGCCTGAACAGAATGGCTCAGCAAAGAAACTGAACAACTTTGATTTCTATATGAAAACAAAAGTATAATTCTCTCTTTTTTTTTTCCAGTATAGTGGGTTACTCCCACGACAAAGCTGGGATATGTGGCACCCCACATTGGTGGCTGAGGCATTGTTTGCTATTGCGAACATCTTTAGTTCCCTGCGCTTGATCTCATTATTTACTGCAAATTCTCACCTGGGTCCTCTGCAAATATCTCTAGGAAGAATGTTACTGGACATTTTAAAGTTTCTATTCATATACTGTCTCGTGCTGCTAGCTTTTGCAAATGGGTTGAACCAGCTGTACTTCTATTATGAAACAAATGAACCCAACAGCTGCAAAGGAATACGGTGTGAAAAGCAGAATAATGCATTTTCAACGTAAGTGGCATATCTACTTTTCATTTGATACATGCAATATTTTACTGTAAACTCTACTTAGACTGGCTCAAACTATAAGCTCTTTGGGGAAGAGACATCTTTTTTGTTCAGCATTTGTGCAACACCTAGCACAGTGGCATCCTGGTCCATGACTGTCTCTAGGTCATACAATACAAAATAATAATAATAATAATAATAATTAATAAATACTTACAGCAGTCTAGGATAACATATGGTCTATGCTAGAAAGACGTCCACAGACGTAACTTAAAAGGGTCTGAGCTAAAATGAGATAAATGGGATGATAGCGTTATTTTGGCAATAAAATACTGATCTGGCTCCAAACAAATAAATGTAACCTGCTAAGAGTTTTCTTCTACGGGCAAATGTTGCTGTGGTTTTCTTCTATGTCTGTTTGTTAATATTAAAGTGTCATCTTCTGAACAACTTTAGTTTTCAAAAACTTCAGGATTGTTTGTGTGTGGATAAATTGGATGTACAAGGTTCCACTGAAGCAGGACAAGGAAAAAAATTCAGTCCAAGCTGCCAGGGAGCCTGAATGCAAGGCCACCTTCAATTGAATTTCTTGTAAATGTTCAATCTCTACATTCTCACTTTTGTCTCAAAGGCTAAATAATAATGAGTTTCAGTTATTTATTTGCTTTCACTTTGAAAATCAGTGATTTTAGTTCTTTAGCTATATCAAGTAACAAGGTTAGTGCCCAATCGATATTAAATGAATCTTAATTCTCTACTTGAACTTTCACCTTCCACACTAAATTAGACTTCTGATACAAACAGCTGTTACCAGCTGAGTTCTGTAAGTCATATTTAGCTACTCACCTACATTTAAATTGGACCAAGAGCCACTTCCCCATCAGGGTGACGTTGAGTGAGGCAATGATCATTTGGCTGTCTCCCTGGGGTTCTGAAGAGGGGTGCTGGCAGTGATTATGGCCGTAAAAGAGGCTGTCTGGGCAGGCTGTGGTGGCTCCTGCTTCTTTAGTGCATGAGAAATCTCCAGCAGGGGAGTTTAGTGGTGCATTCTGTCTATGCCTTTCCAAGAACTGCAGCAAGACATGCTGCACAGCCACTCCTTGGAGGCACCCTGGGCCCAATTCTCCACTTACTTGCACCAGATTTACACATCTGTAACTCCAGAATCCAGTTTAGTTACTCCTGACTTGCACTGATATAAAAGAGAGGAGAATCAGGCTCTAGGACTTGCATAGCCATAGCCATACTGCCCAGGAGCATAGGGCTGATCAGGGCTCAAAATAATAATTTGTAGTGTGTTAGCACAGCTTTACGTTACAAAGAAGTGATATTATTTCAAACTGTTTAGCTCCTGCGGATCTGTTTCAAAGATGGCACCTTGTTATTTGACATCCTAGCTGCTGTCCTTGCCATAGCTCTAAGGGGATACTATATAATTTAACTGTAGAATCACAATGTCCTTTTGTGATTGTCTGCTTTATCTTTGAATTTCTGAGCTCTTTACTAAACAAAATGTATGCGTGGGAATGCCCCTCGAATTCTACAGCTCCTTTTATCTAGAAGACTTTCAAAGCACCCTACCAATTGAATATACAAACTGTTTACTGATACAAACAAATCATTTTAACCCACTGCTGAAATTCAGACACCAGCTTAATTTCGGGGTCCAATTCTGGCCCACTGTTGTCAAGACAATGCTCTCATTGACTTCAGTGGGATCAGCCTTAGGCATGTGGGCCAAAAATGTTCAAGTGTAGGTACCTACATTTAAATAACTGGCCTGATTTTCAGAGATGCTGGGCAGTGATTTGAACATAATTAGCCACTTACTGAAGGGCCTATTTATGTATTTAGATACCTGGCTTTAAGGACTGAAGTTTGGAAAGTTTACCAAAATTTCCCTGGAAAATTGCATAATTTTGTGTATATTGGGGAAAATCCTGTCCTCTGCTATCATAAAATGCTTTAACTGTGCATGTGGGGAAAGATTTGGGTATATATGTATATTTTCTGTAATTACTATCTATTTATTTTTCAGACTATTTGAAACACTACAGTCATTATTCTGGTCTGTATTTGGTCTCATCAATCTGTACGTGACTAATGTAAAAGCACGACATGAGTTTACTGAGTTTGTTGGGGCCACCATGTTTGGAACCTATAATGTCATCTCGCTGGTTGTTCTACTCAACATGTTAATAGCCATGATGAATAACTCTTACCAGCTCATTGCTGTAAGTTATTTCTCCTTATTAAATCACTTGCAATGAGTACTTCTCTCAGTTCCCACGTTCACTTTTTCCAGCATTAAATCCCATTTAAATATGGAGTACGGGGACACATTCTCTGATGTCTTCTAGTTCCTTTGCACTGCCCTTCAAGCATAAACAGACCAGAAAACTGCTGGATTTGGCCAGATGAAGATTCTCCCTGAATTCTGAATGGTGCAAAGCTGCTCCTGACACAGCAGTTGTGTTGTGGGAGGGGCAGCGTATATCAGGGTTGCTGTCAACTGGCATAGGTTAGAGCAGGCTGTTCTAGCCAGGATCTGCTCCAAGAATAAGGAATCTGCAACAGGCTAGTTGCATGTTTTCTACTTAACACTCAAGCTTTAAAAGGCTGTTTTCCAGACTTCACGCCAAATCAATGGTTAGTACTATATCCAGTGATTCTTAGAGATCTTAAACAGTGGTGGCTCCAGGCATCAGTGCACCAAGCACATGCCTGGGGCGGCAAGCCGTGGGAGGCGCTCTGCCGGTCCCTGCGAGGGTGGCAGTCAGGCTGTCTTCAGCAGCGTGCCTGCAGGAGGTCCGCCGGACCCGCAGATTCAGCGGCAATTTGGCAGCGGGTACGCCGAAGCCGTGGGACCAGGGACCTCCCGCAAACATGCCGCCAAAGGCAGCCTGCCTGCCATGCTTGGGGCAGCAAAAAAGCTAGATCTTAAAGATAAAATTAATGGGAACTGGGTGTCCAAAATCTCAGCCATTGGGACAAATATAAATGTAGATGTAGGAGTGATCCTTCATTCCTTGCTCAAGCAAAGCACCCTGTCACATTAAAGAGAGATTTGCTTAAGTAGAGATAGCAGGAGCTGGTGCATCTTAAGACCATCACATCTAGAGAGTTTAAAATATTTACTTTCCCACCTTCAGTTCTCTAAGACTCTATGCAAGTGCTAATCCCTTGCAGGAGAGAATACAGTAACTGAAACTGGTGTAGTTTCACGAAGTGGTGGCTTTACAAATTGCACATACTCTCCTACTAACAGGGAATGCAAAGATGTGGTATCTGATCTGATGACATATATGCAAGCTGCAGTAGAGGCCTCGTACATTTCCTTAATTGGTCCTGTTTTCTCATTTCATGAAAACTGTGTCTTTATCCTAATCAGAACTTTGGGGTTACTTTTTTATATATCTTAACACTCATTAAATAGATTGATCCTTGGCAGATGCAGTCATGACTAGAACTCAGGGCCGCCCAGAGGATTCAGGGGGGTCTGGGGCAAAGCAATTTCGGGGGCCTCTTCCATAAAAAAAAAGTTGCAGTACTACAGAATACTATATTCTTGTGGGGGCCCCTGCGGGGGCTGGGGGCTGGGGCCAATTGCCCCACTTGCCCCCCCCCTTGGGCAGCCCTGCTAGAACTGTGTAGAGAAGAGAAATGCCACTTCGTGAAGGAGTTCAGGATTTCAGAATTTGGTTTTGATCTGATTAGGAATGAAATCAGAAATTTTTGAAATTCTCTGAGAAAAATTTTTTTGAAAGAATCATTTTGTTTCAGTTTTGACTTTTTAAAAGTTGTCTATTTTAATCCATGATCTAACCAGGAACTTGAACCTAGGCCTCCCATGTGCTGGATGAGTTCCCCGATCGCTAGGCTAATGGGTATTTGAAGGAAAGCAATTTCTTTTCTCCCCCTGAAAAGTTTGGATAGGGATCTCTTTTATCCTGATGTGGAATGGGGAAAAATGTAATCTCAAAAATTTTCCTGGGACAAGAAAATTGTTTCTGCCCACATCTGCTCATATGGTAACAAATCCACAGCTCTGTACAGCACTGTCCTGAAAACAGGAGAGCAACTAGTATTGCCAATTCTTACTATTTGATTGCAGCTCCCACTATATTTGGTGTTTATTTAAACACTCAGCTCCTGGAGGCATATGATTAGATGAGACTCTCAACTTTCATTTAAAAATATATATAAGTTTCCACCCCTTATGGTTGCAGGGAAAAGCTCAAAGCACCATCTGAGAGTACCCAAAAGAATTAAAAGCCAAAAAACAAATTAAAAGAATCCAATAATATTTTTAAACTCATGATTTTTGGGAGACCTCACTCATGATGTTTGAATTTTTGAGGTTGCCAATTAACAGACCCCCCACAAAATGGGACCCACTTTTACTACATTTCCCAGGTCCCACAGCCTTGCTCAAGCTAGTACATCACAAAGTAAGTGAATTGCTCCATGTTGAATGCATGTTGTTATGATGATATGGTACTACAGCAAAAGACCACTGCTAGACAGTTAGTATTTTTTCTAGTTGTAATTTTCCTTTGCTGCCTTAGAGATGTTAAATTATTTTAAATATCTGTAGCAATGCAAGAAAGATTAAATGTGACACAATATGCACACTATCTCTTACTGGGCAAAACAAGTCAATTGCTGTATTAAAATTTCTATCAAAAAGAGACAGCTGTGGTTTTTTACAAGCCATTTAATTAGCACTTGAGGATATGTTTAGCTTTATAGGACCCCTGTAAGTTTTTTTTCCCACCTTGTTAATTTAGCAGTTTGTCAGTTGTTATGTTTCTTGTATACAGGATCATGCAGACATCGAATGGAAGTTTGCTCGAACAAAGCTTTGGATGAGTTACTTTGAAGAAGGAGGGACTCTGCCCACTCCCTTCAATGTTTTACCAAGTCCCAAGTCACTCTGGTATCTGATCAAATGGACATGGAGATATCTGTGCAAGAAAAAGATTAGAAGGAAACCCGAAAGTTTTGGAACTATAGGGGTAAGGAATAAACCATTCTGGTTCTTACTCCGTCTCTTCCCATCCCTTTCTAAATAGATGTTTTTTAGCCTTGCAGAGCTGGAAAGTCATGTAGGCCTGGGCCACACTACACAGTTAGGTCAACATAAGCTGCCTTGTGTTGACCTAGTTGCTCATGTGGCTACATTTAAATTTGACTCCCACCGATGTAAGTGCCACAGTAACACCACCTCCCCAAGCAGCATTGAGCCATGGTCGATGTATTGAGGTCAGGGCAGCATGAGTCTAGACATTGCATTACTGTATTGTCCCCAACGGTCCTCCAGCAGCTGTCTCACAATGCCAGGCACTGATTGCTCTTGTCACAGTTCTGAACTCCACTGCTCAGAGATCACAGAGGCAGGAAGCTCCTTCCCTCTCCACTCACACATTTTAAAACCCTGGGAATTTTTGAAATGCCTTTTCCTGATTGCCCTGTTATCCATTCTCCACAATTCCATTCTCCACTGTTGTGTGTAACTGCTCAGCTAGCCATGCCAGCCACACTCTCCAGCCTGGGTCTCCTGGGCCTGTGGGGAAAAAAGGCTGTGCATGCATAGCTACCGACCTGCTGTAGAAACGTGGTCATCTGTGAGCAGCTTGCTTGTGGATGCAGACGAAGTGATAAGACAGGGATCAGCAGCAGTGCTGCATGAGAGCAGAGGAACTGTGGCAGGCATGTCTCAGGGAGGCCTACAGTTGATCTGGAATGCAGCCTTACACATCCAGAAGTTCTGCAGCCACTGCTTATCATCCCAACCCCACATTACGATGCAGTCTCGTGAGTCAATGCCCATTTCTCAGGCCCAGAAGAAGCTCTCCACCATCTGCAGCCACTTAGTGCACACCACTAACAACCTTGAATTGGATCTTGCTATGTCCCACAGCAAAATGTCCTCCAATAAATCATCATGTTTCTCCCAGATTTGGTTTTTCTTGCAGCTCTGCAAATACTGCAGGACTATGCATCCTGTGCTTGCAATGCTCAAAACACCAGTGCAGAGCTGTGCAGGCTTCTGTCAGAGATGGCAGACAGTGAAGAGGGCCACGCAGGTTTGTGGGATTTTTAAAAATGGTGCAAAAATGGCATTATGGGATGTACAAAATTGCATGTTGGGAAGTTGACCCCTTACTCCCAGTCATCCCTGTGTGACTTGTTCCTGCCCCTCCATGCATTACCAAAACTTCCCAAAAGACAATGTGCTGGATGGTGGCAAATTATACACTGGGATACTTATCCACAGTGCACCGTACTATGCATCAGCACAAGCACTCCTGGTAAGTACACACAGCGCCGACACATGGAGACAAGTATGCATACCCACAAACCATATACTGTGACACTTTTATGCCATCGTAACTTGCGTCGGCAAAAGTTTGTAGCATAGACATGGCCTTAAGATATGTCTGTACTGCAACCAAAACTGTGACTACAGCACATGTAGACATAGATTTGATCTAGCTAGCCTGAATAACAATAGCAGTGAAGCTGAGGCATCTTAAGTTGACTAGCTGCTCAAGAACATACCCAGGATCCCAGGCCAGCTGCCATGCATGCTGCTGTGGCTTTATGACTATCATTATTACGGCGACCTAGAGCAAAGCTAGCTTGGGTATGTCTTCACAGGCAGCAACCACACTTCTGATTGCAGTGTAGATGTCCCCTTAGCTTTCAAATGGGGTTGATGAACATGACAATATCATTGTGGTGTGTCATGCTGACACTGAGTTGCATTCATGGCATGCTGTTGAAGTAGAGAGACCCACGTATCACACATTTATGCAATATCACCTTGAAAACATGACAATGTGGTGTCAAATATTGCACCTTTGCCAAAGACCTGCCTGTGGGGTCTAAATGAGATACCTGTGGCTCCACAGCCATAGTTTAAGTATCACTGACATACCACAGACAAATAGCATATATCCACAATATAGTACAGTATATAATGAATATGTGATAATGTGCTAGTAAGTATTGTAAGGCTCTGGAAGCATTGCTCATGAGAAGCCATTCCTATTATAGAGGAAACCTCTTGGAGGATAAGGGCGCTTACACGATGCAGGCAGAAGTATTTTCTAATTTTCCTATATATGTCATGCTAGATCAAACACAACCCTGTTCTCATCGTTCAGCACAGCTTCATAGTGCATGGAGCATAAGGAACTGGGAACCTTTAGGAGAAGAAGGAAAAGGAAAAGGAAGGGATCCCCACTAGAGAGGCAAAGGCTGGTTGAGCCAGTTATCAGGACACTAGCCTTGGATTTGGGAGACATGGATTCAACTTCCAGCTCAGACACAGATTTCCTGTGTGACTGTGAGCAAGTCACTAAATCTCTCCATGCTGCCATTCCCTATCTGTAAAATGGGGACAATACTTCCCTATCTCACAGGGATGTTGCAGGATAGATACTATGAAGATTGCGGAGTGCTTGATACAACAGGAAGGTGGGGCATATCAGTACCTATAAAGGAAAGATACAAGGGATACAGTCCTGGCTCTAATAAATTCAATGGCAAAACTCCCACACACTTTAATGAAGGCAGAAGTTTACCCCAGAAGCAGGGACTGGGGAAATTACATGGAGGATCTGATGTATTCTCCTATCTGGGCCATTGTTCTATTCATATATACCCCTGTCTCCTTATCTATTTTCTCTTTCCAACCCTCATCAAATGAATGATGGTCTAGACTTGCCCCACTCACTGTCCTGTCATAGCCTGTCATTCACTTTAATCAGTGAGAGGTTTTTCTCCTGGGTGGACTTATAGAGAAACAAACATGCAGTGATATCTCATGTGTGATGGATCTGCAGAATGACAGCTGAAACTAGTCCAGATTTCCTGAAAAAGATGCTGAATTCATGTGTTCCAGACCATGGCCTTGTCAGACAACATTTGCATCATGAAAGGCTGGTGTGATTGGTTTAGCTGCCACTACTGTAGCTAGGAAAGAAAGAATAGAGAAGGAAAAGAGACAGCCACAGAAAGGGAGAAAGTCGGTGTCAGCAAAAAAACCAAAAAACAAACACCAAGGGGTATGAGGATGGAACTGAAACAGATTATGAAAAATAGACTGCAGCAATCAGACAAGTGAAAAGAGATGGAGACATTAAAACTCACATAGAAAAACCAGGGATAAAGAAAGATTGATTCAGAAAGAAAGAAAAGCAAAACTAAAACCAGGAGCTGAATTCAGAAAGAACGATGGAAAACAACAATGAACCCCAAAGTCCCATAACAGAAGAAAAAGAAACAAATGCCAGACAGAAAAAAAAAGAGTAGGATTATATTTAAAAGAGAAATATGACTCACAGTTGCAATGTGTTTGGGTATTTGGAGGTGAGGTAGATAACATTCATTTATTACACATTTTGAGCCAGATTATTAGATGGTCTAAACAACTGTGTTAAGTTTAGGGGAGCTATTCCAATTCACACCAGCTGAGGATCTGGGGATCTACTATGTCTTTTAAAGACATTAGTGATTAATATCAGTTCAGAATTAATTTAACTTGAATCCTTTTATAAGTATTAATCACTTGGAAATCAGTTTTTAAAATACCATTAGGGGTAAACTAAGTAAAGTAAGTCAGGTAATGTTATGATGGCACCCAGCCTACCAATATTATGACTTATTCATCAGTGTTTAAAAACAGCCAGTGAAATAGGTTTTGTTGCAAATAGAATTGAACAAAAATGCCATTGTTTTTTATAGGAAGATTTGAAAAAAAACAACTTTTTTTTTCAAAATCATTGTAATTTTTTAAAATGTATTTATTTTTGTTTTTGATGAAAACTCAATATTTTTTATGTTTTATTTTGTTTCTCCCTCATCTGTCCTCTTTCCTCCTCTCCCTCCCCCACCCGGAACCCTGGTTTCAGGTAAATGATAAGATACAAAGGAAAAGGGGAGTAAAACGGAGGGAAAATACTGAAAAGTGAATTTTTGTGTCTTCTGGTTTTTTATGGGGGAAAAAAACACAAACATTTTGAAAGAAACATTTTCCATAAAACTTTTGTGTAAAAAAAGAAAAAGGCTTTTGTCTGCAAACAATTTTTGAGGGGAATTTTCCAACAAGCTCTCATTGCAAGAGCCTCTCTTTTTTGTTTGTTTGGAACATGACTAATTTTTCTCTGCTTGTGACTCTAAGGCCTGATCCAAAGTCCACAGAAATTCTTATACTGACTTCATTAGGCTTTGGATCAGGCCTAGAGTGGACACACACAATTTCTTCGGAGTACTTCCTTATGAGCTATATACATACCAGACTGTTGAACTGCCTGCCCTCCAAAAAGGGCAAATTCCCCTTTGGTCCAGTGGGCTTGGCTGGTGCAGGGTACACTATGGGAGTCTGTCAGACACCTCCCTTTGCCAGTTATTCATTTTCATTTTTCTTGAATGAAAATTCTCTGCATCTGCCAGAGTCTACTATGCAGTGGACAGCCAATCCTCTGGATCGATCAGATATCACACACAGCTAGTTTATGAAATCTTTCTCCTACCACATGAGTTTTCTTTGGAGCAGCAGGCTCTTCAGTCGGTGGACCATTTGAACAGCTGATTTGACTAAATTAAACATTTATTGATTATTATTGATTTCATCAGAAATGTTGATGGTAAATTAACAAAATGTTATCATTTGTTATGTTTACAATATCATAGACTAATTGAAATTATAAAGTCTAAACATTTCCACAAGGGTACTTTGAGATTCCCAAAATGCAATATTTTGGATATTTCATTTTTTAGTAAATTTTGACCTTTCATTCTGATTTGGGATGAAAGAAGATTTCAGAATGTTGAAATGTTCCATTTCCCAACCCAACCATCTCTACTGCTCAGCTGTTCTGAGGTCATCTGGTCCAACCACAGGTGGAGCTTACTCACAGACAATGTAAAAAGTCAAGTGATGTTCAGTTGTAATTTACCAGCACTTAGGTTCTAATACTAAATGCTGATCAGAAAGGTCCTTTACCTTCAAAAATTATTGCACACTTTTATTAAGTTTTATGTATTTTTTTATTTTTGCTAATGTCATTTTGACAGCCCAGTATATGCAGTACTGTCTTTAGCTGTTATCACAAAATGGTACAAAGTTAGTACTTCATTGCATATCTTTAAGACTGGGTAGTCAAGAGGCAGACTGCAGGCCAAATCCAGACTGCCAGATGCTTTTGAACAGACCACGAAAGCTTTTATTTACTTATTATTATCATTACTGTTATTGTGGTGTAAAAATGTTTCTCTGTGGTCTGGACATTGAATATACCTTGACTAAGAAATTTGGACCTTGACAAAAAGTAATTGACTGCCCCTATTCTAAGACAACTAGTATGCTGCTGTTTAAGCAATATAGAGAAGCTGCATTGATGTACATACATAAACTATGGATTTTTAGTGCAGTTTTACTGACCTTTTTAGGCCTAAATTTTCCAGGCTAATCAATGTCTTTTGGTGTCTAAAATTATTCAGCTTGGCTAACCACAATCTGTGACCATGTTTGAAATATAGGCCCTAATTCATAAAAAAAAGAAGTGTTGGAATAAATTATATTATTTTTCTCCAACTATGTGACATGTTTCACTATCCAGATTTGTTATTGATGTAGGATGAAATTTCAGAGCTGTTATTTAGTGTCTTATCACCATCACTCAATAGTAGATTTCTCCATTCTGATTTTAAACTTAAAGTAGTCTGAAGGACATAGGGGAAGGGATTTGCTAAGAACACCTTGAGTATTTCCTCATGCTGCTGACTTACATACGCATTTAAGAGAAACAAGGTGGGTGAGATAATATATTTTATTCCATTGGTGAGGGAGATAAGCTTTTGAGCTTACACAGAGCTATTCTTCAGGTCTGAGAAAAAAGAGCTCTGTGTAAGCTTGAAAGCTTATCTTTCTCACCAAAAGAAGTTGGTCCAAGAAAAAATATTACCTCACCTACCTTGTCTTTCTGATCTCCTGGGACCAACACAGCTACAACACCACTGCATAAGCATTTACCTATATTCCGTTTTACTCAGGTTCTTATACCATTCTCATCACATTATCTGAGCACCTTCCAGAAGTGTATTAAGTGATTCAACTAGCATTTGTCACAGATTTCTCCTTTTTTCTTACTCTTTTCTTTCCAAGAGGAAAATAATGTGAGGTTTTAGCTTTTATGTATCTGCTGTGGTTTGTTAGTGAAGGTTAGGTCAAAGGAGTGCAATCACCCTTGGGATGGAAAGTGGTGACATTTGAGGTGGCGGTTTGGTTCTGCAGGAGTTTCTTGCACAGCCCGGGACCAGGTCCAGAGAAAGCAGTGTCTCCTTCAGAGATAAGATTTACCCTAGCCATGGACAGCTGTGTTGTTCCTGGGGACTGGCATTGTCCAGCATGGTACACATCCCAGAGTATCCTTGATCCAGACCATTAAGCTCCTTGATGATAAGGCCAGACTTTGAATTTGAATTCTACCTTTATGAAAATTTCTAGGTGAAAAACAATTGGCCAGAAAAAAATCATGTCTCTAAAAATAATTTAGTATTATTACATTTCTGACCAGTAAATAGATTTTGCTGCCAAGTCTGCAAAACTGTATTGATCGGCTTGCAATTTAATAAATGGGATTATAGAAATTATTAGTACTGGTATTAAAGTAATGATTAGAGCAGGGGTAGGCAACTACGGCATGCGTGCCGAAGGCGGCATGAGAGCTGATTTTCAGTGGCACTCACACTGCCCGGGTCCTGGCCACCCGTCTGCGGGGCTCTACATTTTAATTTAATTTTAAATGAAGCTTCTTAAACATTTTTAATCCCTTATTTACTTTACATACAACAATAGTTTAGTTATATATTATAGACTTATAGAAAGAGACCTTCTAAAAATATTAAAATGTATTACCGGCAGACAAAGCCTTAAATTAGAGTGAATAAATGAAGACTCGGCACACCACTTCTGAAAGGTTGCCACACCCTGGATTAGAGTCTCTCAAATTAGGTACATGCAAGGTCCTGTATGTACACAGGACATCAGAAAGGACTTATTGTTATCTTTCTTTTTATCACATGCACAGACCGATTAAGTGACTTGCCCAGTATCACATAGAAAGTTTGTGGTAGAGCTAGGAACTGAACTGGCATCTTAGGGGTTCCACTGGTCATCACGTGATCATGCCTTCTCTTTATTGCAGTGTTTAATATATGTATATATATTTTTGTCTATGGCTGTTGTTCTACCCACAACTTCCAACTGCACTTCACATACAGCTGAGCTGCATTTAAACATCAACTTTTCTTTAACAAAAAGTCATTAAAAAATCTAAATCAAAGGTTTTTGAATCCTCACTTTTTTTCTTGCTTAAACAAAAGGTCCATCTGGGAGTGGAGCACTAAACAAAGAGAAGGGTTAAGTATTGACATTTGGCATGTATGCAGCTTTCATTAAGTTTTGAATCTTGGCAGCACCAATTTTAATTTTATCTTTTTATTAAAAAAAATAATAAATCTTGACTCGTAAACATTTCCTAATTTAGCTTTCTCCATCGCAAAGGGAAAGCTGTGAGTGAAGTCATGTTGAAAATTTTAGACACAGCTGTGCTGAGAAGAAACAGACTCTATAGTTCTTTGTGGGAAAACATCCTTAACTTCAAGATTTAGTTTAGTTTCAGTGATTTGATGGCACATTTTCACAAGTGACCTCAGTCTTTGACTGTCCTGGCCAGCGTTATGCACCTAGAATCTTATGTACTTGCTATTGACCTATGATAAAGTTGCAGGTGGTCAGTACCTCCAAAAATTAAGCTCTGGGGCCATCATTCTTAAAAACGTCTGTAATTTTGAGTGCTTAACTTGAAACATTTTGCTTGTTGAAGTGTGGGCACCCGAAAAAAAAAAAGGCAATCAAAATTTGAGGCTCCCTTTGAAAATTTGAGCCTTAGCCTTTAAGAAACTGTTTCTTAAGTAGATAACACTTGGGAACTGCCTGTTCCTAAGGAGTTTTAGGGGAATGGATAGGGGCACTACTGTGGGAGGTCAGAGGGGTTTCTTAGAGTTGGGAGCTAAGGCATATCTCTTGTCTGTAACATGTCCCACTCTACAGCACCCTCACCCTGCTGGAAACCCTCACAGGTTTCTGGCACACATTTTTCACAGTTCCCAACCTGAACTGAGAATCAGCAGTGGGTAGAAAGCTCATGGCAGTGAGTTTGCAGAATGTGAGGATCCATTCTGCCATGAGGAAGAAGAGAAAGGGAATTAGGAGCTGAAGAAAAGATCTGAGCATTTTAACTGGAGATGGAGAACTGAGGCATTGAACACTAGTTTGATATAATATGTGTATACATGTAGGTGCGCACACATGCACACATTTATTCTTCTCCAGTTTATCAGTGTTGTGCATTAAATACATATTGTAATTGTAGTAAAAATATTCTGGAGATATTTGCACGTTGAAAAATATGGTTAGTATTGTCGGCCAAAATCCTATATTACCAGGCTGTGTGCTGAGTGGTCAGTGCACTGCTCCACTGGGAGTTTTGCCAGTGACTTCAGTGGGTGCAGGAACAGAAAATAACTGATCTGGCTAATCAGTGTTACCTTGCTCCATATCAGCATAAGCTGAGGGAGGCTGAACTTGAGCTGCTGTGTTTATTTTGAATTTCACTGTAAATACCCAGAGTGCTGAGCTGTGGTGGTATTTTCTGCAATGCAGGACTCAGTATCTATTTTGTTTATTGGGTTCACTACCTTTACTTCGAGTTAAGCACATTTCAGTGATATGTTAAAATGATTTTTTTTCCTCATTACCAAATCTTCTGTGAGTCAGATTTGTCTTCATGAACCCTAATGCTGTTAGGATTTCCTCAGTCTTCTCCCAACAAGAGGGAGACATCTCCACCTGGTGGCCCACCTTAAAACATTGCAAGAGCAAAGTTGCTTTAATGCAGAGTAGGGGAGGGCTACATCCCTTCCTTTGCAAAGGGGTTTTGCAGAAACATTGTACTGTGTGGGCATAGTACTCAATGCATTTCCACTCAGTCTTCAGGTGATGGAGTTAGAAAGGACGTAGTAACTTGTGTTTAGCATGCACAAAATTACATAAGACACAGAAATGTAATCAGGAAAAAGCAATGGAATAACTAGAGGGCAGCTGCTCACTTAGGGAACCATTCTCTGCAGTGTCTTTTCAGAGAAGCTACCACAACAGAAAATGCAATGTCCCTCCTCCTTCCCCCGCCCCCTACATCCTGCTGTAGTCTCATCATGACTTTGCAGTAAATTATGAAAGAGAAATCAATCACAAATTACAAACCATCCACTAGTACAGGAATATTACCAATCATAAGTAAATTGTAAATCAGCCTTGACTGCAAGAGCTGGAGAAAATATATGAATGCCTGATTTGTTATAACTTCAGTTTTATCAGGTCTCCTAGATACATTTTGCCATAGGTTAGACATCCAGTTGCATTTGGGATGACAAATGTAGGAGACAAAAATAAAAATTAACAATCTTGCTCCCACTAACTTACTCTGTGTCTGCCACTGGTGCGAACTCTGCTGGAATAGGGTGTCCAGTTCTCATGTCCAAAACTCAAGAAAGATATTGGTAAGCTGGAGAAGGTTCAGAGAGGATTCAAAAGAATGATTAAAGATTCAGAAAACATGCCCTATAACGATAGGCTCAAACAGCCCAATCTATTTATTTTAAGAAAGAGAAGATTAAGGGGTGACTTGATTACAGTCTATTGCTCTACATGGGGAACAAATATTTGATGATGGACTTTTTAATATAGTACAGAACAGTATAACACAAACCAATGGCGGGAAATTTAAGCTAGGTAAATTCAAACTGGAAAGACAGCATAAATTTTTAACCGTGATGGTAATTAACCATTGAAGCAATTTACCAAAGGTTGTGGTAGATTCTTCACACTGGCAATTTTTAAATCAAGATTGGATATTTTTTCTAACAGATCTGCTCTAGGAATTATTTTGGGAAAATCTATGGCCTGTGTTATACAGGTGGTCAAGCTAGATGGTCACAATTTTCTCTTCTGGATTTGGAATCTATTAATATAAGCTAGGGACAATCAAAGGTATAGAATAAGCAAAGACTTCAATCAGCCCATCTGAATTGTTATTGAGGAGATCATTAACTCATGAGCAGAGTAAGAATCAAATTATTTTTTTCCTTCTTCCTGAGACCCCTTAGATATCAGAGTACAATCGGATGAGATACCTATTGCTTTGTTGTTAGTAGTGCTGTGTTTTACACATTTCTTCCTATGAAGCTTCTTTTTGTTGTCCACCATTTGAGCATTGTCCATATGGTAGAGTGGACAGGTTTGGCTTTATTTTGAGTCTGGCCAATGACCTAATGATGACCCTTTCATCCAGAGATGAAATATACCATTAATCTGAGGAGACTGTCCTTTGCACTACGGTGCAAAAGTTTACTTGGGTTTTCTCTTTCATCCAAATTAATTCTTCACTGCACTAAACATGAACAATCAGGCTTTGTGCAGGAAGCTAACAGGGGTGAGGAGGAAGAATTCACTCTCTAATCTGTGGGGTAGTCATGAGGCACTACTCAGCCCCTGTATAGCTGCTATCCTAGCTTTGAAGGTCAGAATAGTAGCCATTATCCTTCCCCAGCCCCTTTGTGCTGAGGGCATCTCAGTTTGATCATAGATCCTGTGCTCCACTCCACAGTGTCCTACTTAGGGCTCACACAGATCTTCCCTTTGCAGTATGGAAAAGACATAAGGATGCACTTCTCATTTTGGCCATCAGCAGCCCTCTCTCCTGTCCAACTCCAGGCTGGGCCAGTACCGAAACTTCCCAAAAGACCTCGAACCAGTCCTCCACATCACTTCCCCTAGTTCATCATATTGCTCTCCTGCCACTTTCAGCCAGCTATTGAAATTTTTTTTTAAAAATAGTCACTAGCATTAATACCACTCAGTATCTCAATCTGTTTCTTTTCAGAGGCGTGCAGCTGATAATTTGAGGAGACATCATCAATACCAGGTGAAGGCCCGTGTTTGTTTTTTTTTGTAGCATGGGTAATTATTAGAGAGGATGGGATAGGATTTCCCCTCCCTCCCCCCACATATTTCAAGAAAAATCTCTTTAATTGAAACAATTATTTTTCATTGAGAAAACACATTGATGAAACATTTTGACTGGCTCTAGAAGTTTTAAAAATTTTGTAGTGACTTAGAAAAGGAAGCAAAAATGCAGTTGGTTCAGTGAATGTATGTTCAGTTAGCATTGCCAGCGAAACTAACACATTTTTTTAAATCTTTTAGGAAGTGATGAGAAATCTTGTTAAGCGATACGTTGCCGCAATGATAAGAGATGCCAAAACTGAAGAAGGACTCACAGAAGAGAATTTTAAGGTGACTATTTTCATGCTAATCAATGTAATAATAAAATGTCAAATGACTACAGAGCATCAAACAATCATGCAACTGCCATTCACTTACAGCTTAGATGGCAATCTGTGTGGCCTGCCTGACCACATGCATTCATTTTGCACACAAAATGTTGCTCATTTTTGTTCTTTCCAGTACAATCTCTTTAGACTTTCACAGCTGTTAAATTAATAAAGAATTATGGGCAGCATAACCTAATGATTGGTGTCAAATGACCTGTGTTCTATTCATGGGTATCCCAACAGATTATTAGGTTAGCTTGGGCCAATCATTTAAACATTTTGGACCAAGCTCTTTCCAGTGGAAGAAACAGACAGCTTAATTGGCTAGCTGGGAACCTTCTCTGTGTAGGAGAATCCCAAAGTGGGGCAGAGCTTGTGTGATTGACCAGACTGATAGAGCAACACGGAAATACTTCCACATCTAAGAAAATTAGCTCTTCTGCCACGGAGTGCAGGGCTGGATGGAAGAGCCAGAGTACACACCAGACTGTTAGGTTAGCTGAGGACTCACTTTATCCTTCAATATAACAGCACTGAGATAGTTTATAGTAGAACTAAGAATAAGTTTATTAACAAAGAACAGAGATTTGAGAGAAAAAGAGAGAGGTATGGTTACAATCTAAACAAAACTAAATACACTTTCTAGTGACTAAAACTCAATTCTAGCACCTTATGTTTGTGCCCAAAACAGTCTGTCATTTACAGCAAGTTATCAGCAGCTCCTGCCCTTCAGGCCAGGAGAATCAAACTTTCACAGGCTCAGAGGGTGCTGATCCTTATGTCCCCTAAGTGAAGGATAACCAGAATGTCTTTTTTTCTCCCCATATCTTTTCCAAAGTCCATTGTCTTTGTCTCAAAATCCAGGCAGACTTACTTGGGTTGCAGACGCAAAACTCTGGAGAGTTCACTAGGTGCTTTCTTCCATTGCTTGTTTGATTGCTTGCTTTACCTTATATGTAAATGTACTTCCACTGTCCTGCCTATAATCAAGCTAGTCAGGCAGAGGAATCCACATTCTTGGATCTAGAGCAGGCCTGATTTGTACACTGCCTCTGAAACACATTTTAAGAACACATTTCCAGCACACATACATAACTCTTTGTACACATCCTGTTCATACATCACACAAGGATTTTGGGATCAGTGTGTTATCAGTTTACGTGTGATACCTTAAATGATACCTCTTAGATACATGTTATGACAACAATGTGTTGGGGGTTATGTGTATGAGGGTTAATATGATGCTGGCAGTTAAGTGCTAAAGTGAGGAAAGATCATTTGATGATGACCTGATCTTGAAAGGGTGATGAGTTTATACTGGTCCTGGTTCTCAAACTGTGGACTTCAGAAAAAATGATGTTCTTCTGTCACTGGGTGGCAAACTACAAAATTCAGCTATTAAAACTTGCTAAACCAAAAGGCTGGAAGCTTCTTTAAATTAGCCAGTCATCCTGTGTCTGTAAATGTTGGCAGTTGGCATCGAGGGGCTCTTAGGGTCACAGACCCCTCCTCCTTTTTTTAAAATCAAAGATTAAATTCAGCCGATCTTGATGAAGCTAATGGGAGAGAGGATGGCCTCACCCACCACACCTCTTAGGTTCGATTCTGTGCCTTTCCACTCTCACAGACTATCCCCAGTTCACCCACTAGCACCACTTACTGAACTCCCAAATCCTTAAAATACATAGTTCCTGGGGCCATCCACCTGGAAGCTAGTGCACCTTGTAAAGTGTAATAACATATGGTGGGTTAAGGAATAGCAGTGAAAATGCTCTGCCTATATAGGAGTAGCACAGTCTAGTGAGCCAGACATAGGTATGGGAGGTAAGACAGCCAGAGTTCTCATCGTAGCACTGCCAGTGATATAGACAAGGGTTCATGGACACTTTACGTAAGCTCTCAGGCTTTCCTCTGGGAAGTATTAATATTTGCTTCTCCACCTTCCATGGTAATTGTGAGGACTGATCTGAAGCATTCGCAAAGCACTTAGAAGATGTCAGAGAAAAATAAAAATTAACATCTATAATACTATATATTTACAAATGAACACATTTGCTAAAACATTCAGGTGTTGTTCTTTATTACAAAGAGAAACCAAACAAAACCAAAACAGATTCCCAAGTTTTAAATGCTTCTTATATCTTCCTAACTTTTTAGGAGTTAAAGCAAGATATTTCCAGCTTTCGTTTTGAAGTCCTGGGTTTGTTGAAAGGAAACAGACTTTCTAATTTGCAAACTTCAAAAATCAACAAAGAAGCCTCTTCTTTGTTAGAGACTGATGAAAACTGTGAGAGTGGAGGAAAGGAGAAAGTAAAGAAAAAGAACTTCAGCCTTTTTGACATAACTACACTAATTCATCCAAGATCAGCTGCTATAGCCTCTGAACCACATAACATAAGCAATGGAGCTGCACTGATGGTGTCTGAGCCCATAAAGGAGAAACAAAAAAGGGTGAACTTTGTAACAGACATAAAAAGCTTTGGATTATTTCATAGACGATCAAAAACAAGCTCCCTGGAACTGAGTGCAAATAAAATATACTCTGTGTCTGAAGAAGTTTCACAACAACAGGTGGATGAACAATGCGAGAAAACTACTGAACTGGAAGGGGAAAAAATGGTCATGAACTGTGAATTAAGTGTCCAAGATCTCAATGAAAAGTGCATGCTAACAAACAATAAGCAAACCAACAGTGAGACTTTGGATTCACAGCACGAGGAGAATGATTGTGCTGTGGAAGCCGAGAAGACAGAGGTACAGGACTCAGACCCCCCCACACCAGATGATTTGCTGGACAAGAAGTTGGACATTACCAGTGACTCGGAGATGAACGAAGAGACAGTTATTCAGGATGATTATGTAACAACGAGGTTGTGATGAGAGTGGGAGTGAGCATATACAAATATATATATTTTGCATAGTGCTTTTTTGGGCAGGATGTTTTAAAAGTTATATTAGAAAGTATAGAATTACACTTTATAGTATTCAACAACCATGGCACATGAACTTGTAACATAATTAGGTGAGGGAAAGACAATAGAGGAACCTTCTGTTTTGTAGCCTGCTTTAGCTTTCACAATTTGTTTTACATTTTTTTAATAAATGGAAGCATCTTGTATTCTTGTATTGTTGCAATAACCCACAGAAACTTTTTAGCTATCTTTTTTCAATTAAAACAAATGCAATTTCTCTCATATGATAGTTGACTCCTATGATAAATATTTTTCTATGCAAATAAAAAGTAGCTTAATCTTGTAAGCCTTCACTTAACTTCTTTAGTTCCTTAAAGATAATGGGCAGCATAATAATCCATAAGCAGTTTCTGTCAATACAATTATTTAAATGGGTAGAAATTTGATTTGCTTCAAATGTTATGGAAATAAATTAAAACATAATATATCATTTATTTATTGAAAGAGTGTTAATAACTGTACATTATGAATAATTTTCCTATTTGGTTATTTAATTATACTTCCCTGTCCCCCACAGAGTTATGACCCTACTGATGACATTGTTACAATTTAATTTGCAAAAAAATTGGGTTGTATAAAATGTTTTCTTATAGTAAACAAAATGTTTATGGCTTGCTGCAATTTTATGACTGTTTATTCCGAAAGCAATCACAATCAGTACCAGCTATTATTTCTCCAAACATCTGCTTTTTCCAAATGTGGGCAAACTATGCACTTCAATATACAATTGCTCATTAGCTTCTGCCTGCATATTACAACTGCATTTGCTAAGAGCAAGATTACTTCAGAAAAAAATCCTCCTAAATATTAGAAAAATATGACAATCTGCTAGGAATATTTGAAAGGCAAACCTAACAGAGGTTTTCTGGATCATCACAGAGTTTTGGGGAACCTAATGGATGATTTTATACAAAAATACATAGACATTCAAATGTATAATAGAAGCCTGATAGTATTTTTCATAAATGACAAGTGATTTATTGTCTTAGTCAAAAGGAGTATTTTTAAAATTAAACAGTATGTTTCTTTTTAATCTGTGACTGGTGTCCTATATTATTAAGATAGAATAAATATAAAAATGTACACTACAAACTACAGAAAGGCCCCTGGAAACTTTTGAATACACCACAATAAGGTAGCCATTCCATTCTTAAATTCATCTTGTTGTGGTAGATTTTACAGTTTATATTATCCTGTGTTCGGGGATCCCAGAACACAGAATTACCTTATATACTGGATCCCAGGAAGTACATAACAAAGGTGGAATTAACCATGGATGTCACCTTTTCCATGTTTTTGAGAGCTGAGCAGAAACCAAACATTTACAGACACATTTTGAAAAGCTCCTAAGTTGCCCCTACAACATGTAAGTGCTCTTGCATGTGGAAAACAGGTAAGCGTGAGCTCATGTGAGTTTTGCATGTAAATGTTGGATTTGAATATTCTCTCCTTTCAAAAGTGACAGAGAGTTTTGTGGCACCTTGTAGACTAACAGACGTAAGCTTTCGTGGGTGAATACCCAATGCATCAGACACATGCTCCAATACATCTATTAGTCTATAAGGTGCCACAGGACTCTGTCACTTTTTACAGATCCAGACTAACATGACTACCCCTCTGATACTCTCCTTTAAAAATATACCTCACAAAATAGATTCTATATTTGTGTCCTTAGTTTCTTTTGATTTTTAGGCTCGCTATACAACAGTTCACAGATTGATATTGTTATCCCACGATGTGGCAGCAGCTACCATATGCTCAGTTGGTATTATGTCTCTTCAAAAAATATTGCCTTCTAATACTTCTACTGTACAAACTCATTATCCAAATCAAACGTCCAAGTGTTCTATTCATTTCAATAGGACTTTGTAAAGTAGAAATAATTGCTAGTGCAAATTATATGGTCTGATACAGCTGTATAAACATTCCACAAAATGCTACTTTTACCACAGGAGGCCCTTTAGCAGCAGCCATCTTCTTCACACTGAGCTAGACCACAGCCAGAACCATGAAAGGCACCTCCTTTTCTTTGGCACTTCAGATCAAAGGAACACCACTCATGGCCCATTGTGCTAGGTGCTGTACAAACACAGAACAAAAAGATGGTTCCTGTCCCAATGAGCTTACAACTGGAACCACAATAATAATGATCTAGGCTTGCACAGATGTTCATGCTTTTGGCTCCTGCCATGCAATGATTTCCAAGCAGGAGTAAGCTCCAATGATGGAACTTGTTTTCTTTGGCTACCCTTATTAGTACTGAACTTGGTAGAAATAACTATTTTCTCCTCTTCCACCAGGGATCAAAACTGTAGTCCCTGAGTGCAGCTCCCATTAACATTAATACAGTAGGACCAGCCAAAACGAACAGAAAAATAAACCACCCTGAAAAGCATTAGCCTGTAACTCTGCACTATGCAGACAGACTGACCCCAACACTGTCCTTGCTGCCATGTTCCTGATCCCCCTCTAATGTGGCTCACGCTGGGAAAGCCTGTGGCTGGGAGGCTTGCTGCAGCACTAGTTGCCTTGGATATGGTATCATGAAGGAGCAAAACTATGTGTCACACTGAGCAGGAGCCACAGATCAGCAGCCAGTCTTCACTTTGTGGACCCGGAAAACGAAGTCAGATTTTAAATCACTACCGTCACGTGCTGAATGACTCCCACGCTATTTCTTTATTTGGGGCATTCAGCTGAAGTTTGACATTCTTTTTTTTTTTTTTTCCATTTGGAGGTCAAGGTTAAACAAGAAATTCTGCAAATACCTTCCTAACCAGTTATAAGACAAACCCTATAATTGGGGAGCAAATAATTCCGAGGGAATCTGGTACCTTAACTGTGACTATGGACAGATGCAGAATGTGTGAAAGTGCAGATACTACAAAATTTCTGATCTTTCTAAAACTTTCTCTTTGGCAACATCTTTGCCTAAGGGCCTGGGAAGCCTTCCCACGCAGACACATGATAGCAAAGCCAGGGACTAGGTCATTAGACCTTTGCTTCAAATTCTACCATATTTGGGCAGTAAGGTGAAAAACCCATTTCCTTTCTGTATCCCAGCTGAATAAATAACTATGGCCTGAAAGAGAATGTGTGGAGGGGGCGGGGTGGTGTAGGAGTAGGGGAGGTCACAAAGGTCAGAGCTGAGTCACACAATATGAAATGAAGGAAATCAGGCAATACATTTGTCTGATCCAGTTCTTGGCATTTGCTTGCACAATACAGTATGTAGCATTTTCTTCTCATTTCGGTGCAGTGATCACAGAGACATATTAGGTCATCTAACTTTGTAAAGGGGAAAACTAAACAGCTATAAGCTAAACGTGTAATCTAGTCCACCTCCTTTTCCATGGAATGTTCCCCGCAATGCCTCGTGAAAGCTGGTTTTATTAACAAAAAGTAATTTAATTGTGACACTACAAGAGCATCAGCCTAAGAGTTTGCCCTCTCTTGGCTCCTCTTAGGGTTCCTTTCCCCAGCCTAAGTCTTCTCCTTGCTCTTGGCTGCCTCTGGGGTGCCATTATCCAAGACCTGTCTGCTCCAGAGCCTACTTTTTGAGTCAGAGAGGTACTCCCAACTCTTTTATATTCAGGGTGAAGTCTAACGCACAACATGTGACTCTATAAATGAGCAATAATTAGCCTGAATGTCCCTCCAAGGTTCCAATGCTAACTCACTTGGTGGGGCAAAAGGAGATGTCCCGTGATATGCCCTAACCATTGTATTGTATAGTTTGATCTTTCCATTGTACATGGAACCAACCCAAGTTGTAATCAGGGTAAGGGAACCAGGTGTCTAAAATACCTGAGGATGTGGGTCTAAATGACTAATTTGGTCAAGTGTTTTACTATAGCTTACTTGGGGGGGCAGGGATGGGACATTTATCAGAGCTGCATATAATATATACCTATCTCATAGAACTGGAAGGGACCCTGAAAGGTAATTGAGGCCAACCCCCTGCCTTCACTAGCAGGACCAAGTACTGATTTTGCCCCCGATTTTCCTAAATGGCCTCCTCAAGGATTGAGCTCACAATCCTGGGTTTAGCAGGCTAATGTTCAAACCACTGAGCTATCTCTCCCACCTCATATTTTCAACACTACTTCACAGTTCAGAATGCTGTGGAATGAGAAAGTATGACACGTCCAGACTGTCTTCATTCCATATAACCTGCCTCAGAAAAAGCCGCCATAGATTTTGGCCCAGGACAATCTCAAACCAAGATCCATTGACACAATGCAGCCAAGAGGATCTGAGCACCATCATTGCCAGGAGGCATTGGAGATGAATCGGTCATGTGTTTTGGATGGAAACTGATTCCATCACCAGAGTAGCAATAAGATGGACACCTGAAGGCAAGCAAAAACGAGGCCGTCCAAATACAACATGGTGAAGAGCTGTGGAAGTCGACCTGAAAAACCTGGGGCGCAGCTGGAGAACCATTGAAAGACTTTCCAGAAACAGACAAGAGAGCAGGAGCTTCATCACTCCCCTAAACATCAGAGGCATCATAGGAACATGATGATGATGATTTAGGGGGAGGGTAATATTTTCCCTTCTGATGCACAGGCCCCAGATGTTTATTTTTGTTTTAAACTGAGGAAGTCTGTTCATTCATGGTCACTACAACGGGAGATGGATCAGGCCCTAAATGTTTCTTTTACTTGTCATCTGTTCCTCCCTTATTTGTAGCTTTCTATTGTAAATACTGTCTCTTTAAACAAATATGTTCAGTATTGCATTTTAGGAGCATCAGAGTTTTATTTGCAATCACAACAGATGGAGTGTTCAAGATGTAGCAGTGCTTTGCATTTCAGCCTCGAGGAAGAGTTGAGCTTCCAAAGAGGGTATGATCACTAATGTACCCTACTCAGGAAATTAGTAACACAATCTCACTCAGACAGATCTCATGGGATATTATCTCACGGCATGAATTCAGTATGGTCAATTCATAAAAGCTTATATTTTATTTTGAATTATTTAATTTGATTTAAAAAAACAGGAAGAGCACTACTAGATTTGTCTCTTGTGGTCAACTTAAAACAACATGGAATACAAAATTATTTTATGTTTTTTTCAGTCAAGCAGTAAAAGCCATATTAACTAATATGGATAAAACTGTCCTCTCTGAAAATTAGGATTTAAACTTCCGCAGCAGAAAGACTTTTTTTCCCCGTCTTCCCTTGATAACTGATAGAAAAGCTTTAAAGCTTCAAATGCAATATCTGAAGGTTTTCCAGACCTAGGTTTTCCAGGTTTTAGTGCAATAATGCCTTTAGCATATCTAAAAACATTCAACTGACTTTATTTAAACCTAATTGACAGCCAAATTGGCTTCTGAAATTTAATCCAAGGAGAGTAAGTATTGGTATCTTTAATACACAGAACAGTACAATAAACCAGCCTGGATAAAAGTTTAACCATTTTTATAAATTACACATCATATACTAGCAAAGAGATGTATATGATGCCATTGTTATGTAAAGTAGAGGTAAGTAAGCATGGACAATATATGTGTGGTAAAGTCGGCCAGGAACTCAGTTTCATCAGAAAATACCAATTAGTCGACTCAAAATGTGTCATGGAAACATCTCTGGTTTGACAAACTTATACTGAATAATTGGCAGAGTTCTGATGGAAACCTGCCTGGTTTCCCGGTGGGTTAATAGGCAGTCCATACTTTCAGGGTCCATGACTCTGGGACAGCCCTGCCATACAGACTGCCCTGAGGCTGGGAATTCTGGGCTTCCATGTATTTGCAGCTCCTGTGTAGCCCCACTATGAGGACTGCCCTAGGACTAGGGACCCCGGGGCTTCTAGGGTCTGCAGCACTGGGACAGTCTGCATAGTGGAGCTGTCAGTAACCTAGTCCCAGATTTGGACCTTAGCGTCCAAAATATGGGGCTTAGCATGAAAACCTCCAAGCTTAGTTACCAGCTTGGACCTGGTACTGCTGCCACCACCCAAAAAATTAGAGTGTTTTGGGGCACTCTGGTCCCCCAAAAAACCTTCCCTGGGGACCCCAAAACCCAAATCCCTGCTTACAAAGTCCAGAATGTTAGTCCCTGGAGAAGGCGTAAACCCCTCCCATTGCTACTTCACCAACTGTAATGGCCCCTTAACCTTGTGACCATACACAAGTTCAAACGGTGAAAACCCTAAACTGGGATGTGGTACAGCCCTGTAGGCAAACAGCAACTGCTGCAACACTAGGTCCCAATTATTGGAGTATTCGTTGATGAATTTATGTATCATGGCCCCCAAAGTTCCATTAAACCTTTCCACCAGGCCATTGGTTTGATGGTGGTATGGGGTGGCAACCAAGTGGTTCACTCCATGAGTTTCCCACAGTTTTTCCATGGTCCCTGCCAGGAAATTAGATCCTGAATCTGTAAGGATGTCGGAGGGCCAACCTACCCTGGCAAAGATGTCTGTTAGGGCCAGGCACACAGTGTTAGCCTTGGTGTTGCCTAGAGCTACTGCTTCCGGCCATCGGGTAGCAAAGTCCACTAAAGTCAGTACGTACTGCTTTCCTCTGGGTGTCTTTTTTGGGAAAGGACCCAGAATATCCACAGCTACTCGCTGAAATGGGACCTCAATTATGGGGAGTGGCTGGAGAGGGGCCTTGACCTGGTCTTGGGGTTTTCCCACTCTTTGGCATACCTCACAAGACTGGACATACTTGGAAACGTCCTTGCCCATCCCCTCCCAGTGGAAGGACTTCCCCAACCGGTCCTTGGTTCTGTTCACCCCAGCATGGCCACTGGCATGATCATGGGCTAAGCTTAAGAGCTTCCCCCGGTACTTAGTTGGAACCACCAACTGTTTTTGCGGCTGCCATTCTTCCTGGTGTCCACCAGAAAGAATCTCCTTGTATAAAAGTCCTTGGTCTATAACAAACCGGGATCGATTAGAAGAGCTGAGAGGCGGTGGGGTACTCCGTGCAGCCGCCCAAGCTTTCTGAAGGCTGTCATCTGCTTCCTGCTCAGTCTGGAGCTGTTCCCTTGAGGCTGGGGTTACCAGTTCTTCCTCAGACTGTGGACTTGGGCTTGGTCCCTCTGGAAGCGATGTAGGTGATGGGGTTGTTTCCGTTGCTGGTGAACCATTGTCCGCTGGTGCCCCTGAGGGTATCCCAGGCTCTGGCTGAGCCTTTTGGGTATGGCTGTTTGTTGCTTCTGCCAGTTCTGGCTTGCTGGCGCCCTCTGGCGTTGAGTTTGAAGATGTGGTTGCACTTGCTGGTGCTAGTTGCTGTTCCAGTTCCGGGTCTGGGACTGGAGGTGCTGTGGCTGTTTCAGTGGTTGGCATGGAATCCGGGTCCGTTACCTCTGTCTGGGTCTCTGGTAACACAGACGGGGCATCTGTGGACGGCTCATGAACAGGAATGGGTCTGGAAGCTTGCCTGGTTTGGCTACGTGTAACCATTCCCACTCTCTTGGCCCGCTTCACCTGGTTGGCCAAGTCTTCCCCCAGTAGCATGGGGATAGGATAATTGTCATAGACTGCAAAAGTCCACCTTCCTGACCAGCCTTTGTACTGGACAGGCAGTTCAGCTGTAGGCAAGTCTACAGCTTGTGACATGAAGGGGTAAATTGTCACTTTGGCCTTTGGGTTGATGAATTTGGGGTCTACGAAGGATTGGTGGATAGCTGACACTTGTGCCCCCATGTCTCTCCATGCAGTAACCTTCTTTCTGCCCACTCTCAAATTTTCCCTTCGCTCCAAGAGTATTTGAGAGGCATCTGGGCCTGGGGAACTTGTGGGTGATGGTGGTGTAATGAATTGCACTCGGATGGCGTTCTTTGGACAGTTGGCCTTGATATGTCCCAGTTCATTACACTTAAAGCATCTTCCATCTGATGGGTCACTGGGCCGAGGTGAGTTACTGGAGACTGGAGAAGTGGAAGAATACGGCGTCTGTGGTTTTACTTGGATTGTATGTGGGGTGTTTGGCGGTCCTCGGTTGTAGGGTTTATGGTCGGTGTGCCCCCTGGGGTATTCGTTCCCCTTGACAGTAGCTTTCTTGCTTTCTGCCACTTCCATCCATCTGGCTCCAATCTCCCCCGCCTCAGCGAGATTTTTGGGTTTTCCATCTTGTATGTACCGTGTGATGTCCTCAGGAACCCCATCCAAGAACTGCTCCATTTGTATGAGGAGGTGCAGTTCTTCCAAGGTTTTAACATTGTGTCCTGATATCCAGGCCTCATAATTTTTCCCAATGTAGTAGGCGTGTTTGGGAAATGACACATCTGGTTTCCACTTTTGGGTTCTGAAACGCCGACGGGCATGATCCGGGGTTATCCCCATTCTGTATCTGGCCTTGGTTTGAAAAAGTTTATAGTCGTTCATGTTCTCCTTAGGCATTTCAGCTGCCACCTCTGCTAAAGGTCCACTGAGCTGTGGCCTCAATTCTACCATGTACTGGTCTTCAGGGATGCGGTACCCAAGACAGGTAATTTCAAATTTTTCAAAAATTTCAAAATTTTTCAAGAAGTCCTCGGTGTCATCACCTGCCTTGTAGATGGGAAATTTCCTGTGCTGTGGAACAATCATTGGCGCAGGGTTGTTAGGGTTGGCTGTGTTTTGCTTAGCCTTTTCTAATTCCATGGCCTGTCGGTGGGCTTCCCTCTGGAGTTCCAGCTGTTTTTGGTGGTCTGCATCTTTGGCTGCTTGCTCTCTTTTGTAGGCTGCCTCTCTTTCTCTTTCTCTCAGCTCCATCTCTTGTAGTCTTTTTTCCAGTTCTCGCCTGTGTTCAGCTTCTTTGATTTGTTCTTTGGCCTCCATTTTTGTCTTGGTAGGCATGGTTCCTGTTTTCTTGTGTTGGGGTGCCCTCCGGTGTTTATCTTCTGAACTGCAGGCTCTGTTGCCTCCTGGGGTCTGCCTAGCAACAGTGCCTTTTTCCCTTTCTTCCTAGCTAATTTTTTTCAATGTAAAGTAAACCAGAAAAACCACTTTATTTGCATGTATATAGTGCTGGTATTTGCCTCCTAATGGGAGTGCTATTGTGACAAAAGACCCTTAACAGTCTCTTAATGGTTGCTTGCTTAATATGCAAGCCACAGCTGCCAGAGAGAGCAGAGAAAAAAAAATTGTCTCTGGTTCCCATTTAAAACCAAACTGTTTCTCTCTGCTAAAAAGCCCCTAGCAGAGAAAAGAAAAATATAATATTCCTACTGGCTTCTGGATTCTATCTTTCCCAACGCTGCCACTCATGTCAGTAACCTAGTCCCAGATTTGGACCTTAGCGTCCAAAATATGGGGCTTAGCATGAAAACCTCCAAGCTTAGTTACCAGCTTGGACCTGGTATTGCTGCCACCACCCAAAAAATTAGAGTGTTTTGGGGCACTCTGGTCCCCCCAAAAACCTTCCCTGGGGACCCCAAGACCCAAATCCCTTGAGTCTCACAACAAAGGGAAATAAACCTTTTCCCTTCCCCCCCCCAGGTGTTCCTGGAGAGAGACACCGAAGTAAGCTTCGTGAATCTAAACAGAGGGATTCCACCCTCCCCGTTCCCAGCCTTGGAAAACAGAAGTACCGAGAGTTAATCTCTCTTTCCCCCCTCACCCAGAGGGTATGCAAAGTCAGGCTAGTAAATCTAACACACACAGATTTTCCTCTGACTTCTTCCTCCCACCAATTCCCTGGTGAGTACAGACTCAATTTCCCTGAAGTCCCTCACTAAAGAAAAACTCCAACAGGTCTTAAAAGAAAGCTTTATATAAAAAAGAAAGAAAAATACATACAAATGGTCTCTCTGTATTAAGGTGACAAATACAGGGTCAATTGCTTAAAAGAAATATGAATAAACAGCCTTATTCAAAAGAATACAATTTAAAGCACTCCAGCAACTATAGACATGTAAATGCAAAACAAAAAACCAACTTTGTACTCACAACTTGGAAACAGAAGATTAGAAAGCAGGAAATAGAAAAATCCTTCTCTAGCTGAGAGAGATTCAGGCAGAAGACAAAGAACTCAGACACAAACTTCCCTCCACCCAGAGTTGAAAAACGTCTGGTTTCCTGATTGGTCCTCTGGTCAGGTGTTTCAGGATACTTTTTTTTTTCAGGTGAAAGAGACATTAACCCTTAGCTATCTGTTTATGACAGGAGCTTCCAGGGTTCCTGGAGTCATGTTCCTGAAAGCACCAGGAGCCCGAGCTCTACCTGAAGCTTGGCTTCCAGATCCACAGTAGGGAGCCAGAAAGCCCTGGGAACTCCAGAGCTTCCAGACTACCAGGCTAACTGGCTCATAGTCTGCCTGAATAGCTGTGGTGAAACTTGTATCATGATCAGTGGAACTGGAGTCAGAGGTCCAATGTTCCCTGGAGGGACTATTATTGACAGGACACCAGTAAAACAGGGAACGCCTGGAGTTAGGTTGGAAGCAGCACAACCATGTGGACAGAGCACTACAAAGGATTTAATAAAGTTCCACTTGTTCAGCTTAACTGGCATTCAGTTTCACTTTGTGACTGAAACGTGGTGGCAACATCTGACCTGTGCATTCTCTGCAGTGCAAAAGCTGGCAGCATGATCCATGAAACGTGGCTTGAAGCCCACTGAATCCTGGATTTTTGCAGACAGAAACCTAGCCCAATGATGTGCCTGGTGAAAGCTGCATACTGGCCTGGCCATGCAGGAAGACAACAGCAGAGAAGTAAAACTGTTACTCTCTCTTATTGGGGAACAAGGCAAAGACATCTGCAGCACTCTGAAGCTCATCGCTGCCACAAGTATCACAGCACCTTTAGGAGGCCTGAGGACTTACTGCTCCCCAAGGCAGAATACGTGACACGGGTTTTTCACTAGAGACCAATCCAAAGGGGAGAGGATAGAACCCTATGTTACTGTCTCGGTCAGACTGGCAGCTGCATGATATTTTGGGGACTTGACAGACTCCCTAATTCATGACAAAAAAGTCTGTAACTTGGGATCACCACCTGTGGGAGCAGCTGCTCTGGGAAGGCAGTCTTACACTAATAGATGCTTAGAAATTGCATGTGCAGCAGAAACCTCAAGAGAAAGGATAAGAGCCCTGGGAGGCACAATACCCACAGAAGAACAGGAAGCAGGGCAACAGCAAAGGAGAGCAGGTGGCCAGGGTTACATACCCATAGTGAGATTCATTTACTGTGGGAGACCTCATGACTGGGTAAAGGAGATGTGTCCCACACCAGGACAGAACTGAAAGCAATTTGGCAAGTTAAACTTTTAGCTGTGTGTGCAAGGTCAAAGGAAGGTTCCAAAAGATTCAGTCAGACTTATACAAGAGCAGGATGGCAAATCAGGCAGCAGGGTTGATACAATGACTCTCTCTGAGGCCAAGAGCCTATCAAGTTCAGGAAGTCAGGACAGGAAAACAAGAGGGGATAATATCAAACTCTTCGAATAGAACAATGTTAGTATGGAAACTCGCTTTGAGATGTCAGCTGAATAGTGATACCCCCTGCAATGTCACGACATCAAGTGCATTGGACTCAGACACATCTACTACAGAGAACAGGTGCACTCTAATAATGTACAATGGCAGCATATATGCAGCCTGTAGGAAAATGTGACCTCATAGTAATAAACAGATGGTACCAACTGAAGTTAATGATGGTGAATGGTAAGCACCACAACCCCCTCTTGGGGAATACAGCCATACAACCCATGTATCTGATCAGGATGTAGCATCAGAATTTTATAACTGCTGGTCAGGAAGAAGTGGGACGCTCAGAGACAATGGACAAAATTTGAAAAGCACATGTAGATATTTTCAAAGGTGACACGTGCCTCCAAGGAAATTGTGACTAAAAGAAGATCCCACAGTGGAGGCATCTTGAGGCTTCTGGCTGCACATGCAATTTCTAAGTGCATTAGTGTAAGACTGCCTTCCCAGAGCAGCTGCTCCCGTAGGTGTTGAGCCCAAGTGTGCTCACCATGAATAAAAATTCCAGTGGCACTACGTAATCCAGTACATGAGGAGCTCAAAAGTTTGCAGAGCAAGGGTATTATAGCACCTGTAGGAGACAGTGCAACATGGTGGTGGTAAAGTAAACATCAGGCCAATTACTCCTCTGGATAGGCCCAAAGTCATTAACAAGGCACTGAAATTATCCGCTGCCCATGACTGATGAGTTGTTGCCAGAATCTTTATGGTCTGTGATGAAAGGAATAGATTTTAGCACAGAAGCCTGGATGAAGAGTCCAGCAGGCTGACGACTTTTGCAGCACCATTTGATCACTTCAGATGCCTGCATATGCCATAGGCCAAGCACCAAGGGAGTTCTAGAGACGACTCACCAGAACACTGGAAGGATTGTCTGGGGTGAAAATAAGTGCAGATGATATCCTTATTGGGAGAAATGATACAGAAGCTGAACAAGACCAGTACAGAAAACCACAAGCCTTTCTCCAGCAGTGCAAGGACTTAACCCAGAAAAAATGCAACACATCAGCATGAGGTGACATGCACTGGACATCTGCTCACAACAGAGGGACTGAAAGCACGTCCTAACAACATCAAGGAAGTCAGAAACATGCCAGTTCCAGTGGATGTGAAAAGGATACCGTGCTTCATAGGAATGATAAATTTTCTGTTCAAGTTCTGTCTACACCTGGCTGCAGTAGAGGAATCCATATGTCAGCTCACAAGGCGGGATGTTGAGAGGGGCTGGGCAGGTTCCCAATGCTGAAACAAATCATAACAGATGCCCCTGGCCTGAAATATTACCAGCCAGGAGAGCCACTGACACTCCAATGTGATGAATCAGAGAAAGGATTGGATGTAGCTCATTTACAGGAACAGCTGGTTGCTTAGGCCAGCAGAGCCCTGTCAAAGACTGAACAGGGTTACACCCAAATAGAAAAAGGCTGTGGTATTTGGAGTGGAGCGATTCCATCAGTACACCTAAACCCACCCAGGAATAGTAAAATCAGACCACAAAACCCTAGAGACAGTCACGACAAAGTCCCGTAGTGCTCTAAAGAGATTGCAGCACATGTTGATGTGACTCCAGCGCTACCAGGTAGAAATCAGACATTGTCCAGGATGTCTGTTGGTGTTAGCTGACACCCTGAGCCCGTCACAGATACCCAGCATAAGCAAGTTGGGATAAGGAGCTCAGGACATTGACTTCATTAACATGCTGTATTATCTCCCAGGTTCAGTAGTGAAGCTAATGGAAATCTATGAGGCTATGGAAAAGGACTGCAGACAGTCAAGAGAGTGATACTAGAAAGGTGGCCAGAAGACAAAAGTCAAGTACTGGTAGAAGCAGAACCATATTTTCAAATTAAAGATAATGTGCAGGATAGAATCATATTTCAAGGACAGAGAGCTGTTGTTCCTGCAGCAGGGTGGTCCCCTGCTCCTGCCCTGAAGGGTTTGAAACAGCCCAGGAGAGGGCTGTGGCTGGGGCAAGAAGCCTGGTGTGATTGGGGAAAGTAGGCTCAGCTGTGGCCATGCCTCAGTCAGGCCCAGCTGGCCCCTATAAGAGGCTGTGAGCCAGAAACCCAGACATGTTCTCTCTGCATTCAGAGAGAGAAGGGCCTGGCTGCAGGGAGCTAGAGACAGGGTACCTGAGTGAAGCAGGGCTGGGGAAAGGCTGAGGAGCTGGGGAGCTCCAGCCTGGAAAGCCCCAGGCTGTGGCCTAGCAGAAGGCCAAGGAGTACTAGGGGTTGCAGAGAGAAGCCCAGGGGTAGGCCAAGGCAGCAGGTCCAACCCCTCCTTGCCAGTGATCAGTGGGCTGATACTGCAGTCTGCCTCAGGACGTGGGGGCTAAACAATGACTGGAAGTAGCCTTATACTGAGGCGAGGTGGGAATAGTGGGTGGGGATTCCCTGGGGAGGGGCGACCCTAAGACTGAGGGGTTCCTGTCAGGGGGTAGCACCCAGGGGCGGCTCCAGGCACCAGCATGCCAAGCATGTGTCTGGGGTGGCAAGCCACGGGAGGGTGCTCTGCTGGTTGCCGAGAGAGCAGCAGGCAGGTTGCCTTCAGTGGCATGCCTGCGGAGGGTACGCTGGTCCCGCGGCTTCGGTGGACCTCCCGCAGGCGCGCCATGGGACCAGGGACCTCCCGCAGGCAAGCCGCCGAAGGCAGCCTGCCAGCCATGCTTGGGGCGGCAAAATACCTAGAGCTGCCCCTGGCAGCACCCAGAGAAAGGGGCACTGGGGTGCTGGGAGGGACACAGGGGCCAGAGGACAGGCAGATCACTGGCCTGCAGAGGGCACTCAGGAGCTGGAACAAGCTGATTCCTGGAAGTCAACAGTAGGAGGTGCTGCAGGGGTGAGTCTGCTCTTCTACATTGCCTCATTACATAAGGATTTTATGCACACATGCCTCACACCTGGGCATTAACAGCTGTCTTATACAGGCACAAGAGTATGTTTACTGGTTGGGAATAAGTACACAACTATAGTTCTTTACAGATGGGTTTGTACACCTGCTGGTTGTGTGCTAATCTACAGCAGAAGGAGACACTGTTAACACATGAGCTGCCTTCCCAACCACGGGACAAAGGTGGGACTGGACTGACTTACTTTCAAGGAAAAGCAGTACTTTATTACAGGGGACTACTGTTCAACATTTGAAGAGCTTGATGCCCTGCCTGATGCAAGAAACAAGTCAGGTTTGGCAAACGGAAGGCCCGCTTTGTGTGATGTGGCATTCCAGACACTATATTCACTGACAATTGTCCCCATTTATCTTGGGAGGATTCAAGGAATTTGTACACAAATGGAAATTTGACCACTACACCTCTTCCCTGCTATATCCACAGAGTAATGGTAAGGTGGAATCTGCTGTGAAAACAGCTAAGAGGCTGTTACAAAAGGCTGTGTCTTGAAGTTCTGACCCTTTGTTAGCTTTTTTGGCACATAGGAGTACCCAATACAAGGGATGCCAAACCAGTGCAGGCACTGAGGGGACAAAGGGCCAAAACTCTGCTGCTAATGAGAGGAGAGCTTTTGTAGCCAGAATGGAAACATTGGGAAGAGGAGGTAGCCAACAGTCAGTGAAAGAAAGCATTAGAGTATAACAAGTCAGCCAAGAACCCAACAGCCCCAGAGACAGTTTTGTTAATCAGGTTCACATGTTTAATCCTAGCTTAGGAGAGATTCAGTAGACTTTGTTTTCACAGGAATGTGATGTTGCAGGTTGTGAAGTCTCCATGTAAGTTTCCCAAATGAATACACAGCAATCGGATATGCATGGGTGGAAACCCCCATTGATTTCAGCAGAGACTCTACACAAGCATAAGCATCTGCCCACATGGTCCAGGCTCTGGACCTGTGTGGGAGAACCTGATTATCATTTTTGAGTAATGTCTTAATGTGTCACTCTTGCACTATATAGGGGTGAACACCCTCCCTACATTGGGGAAAGGTAGAGAATGAGCCACATCTCACTATTCACTAGATCTTCTCTCTTCTGTGGATCAAATGAAAACCCCAGACCAAACACCCCCAAACTTTTGGAAATTCGGATCCAGATTCAAATTGTGCGGTAGGCCCAGTTCCCGTGTGAACACAGACATAGCACAGGCATGTTCACTGAGGAACATGCATGTTAGGAAAAAGTTTTCATCTGTGGGAGAGGTTCGGTTTGTTTGTTTCCCTATTTCGCTCTGTGTAAATATCCTATAAAAACTGAAGTATTCCCACATACTTGTACCCTGAAGCCAATGAAAAGAGAACCAGATGTATGACTCTGAGCCAAGGCTTGCCCATCAGTGAGCAATGAACCACGCAACAAAAAGAGGCTGATTACAGAAAAATTATTAGCCTCACCACTAATGTTCTGAAAAAGAGAGAGAGGAAAGCTGTTATGTGGAATGGAAAGAAGCAATTACTGTCCTCATTTTTCCTGGGAAATTCATTTCCCCTGTAAAGATAGTAATAGAATCTCATCTGAAGTATTCTCATTTCTAAAACTTTGAAATCTTACATTTGGTGTGTTAATTTGATCAGCTATGAAACTACATCAGTTGTGGAGAAAGTATAACATCACTGACTTACATCACCAGACTGAGTGGAAGTGACACTTTACACCATGAGCTGCCACTTTTCATATTTGAGTGTGGTTCACTTAGCTCCCTTTACTCTGTTTCTGGCTCACTGTGAAAAACAGAGGCAGTTGTAATACAAGACGGTATTCTTCACTTTGATTCTGAAACTATCGTGTAGTGTCGCTGCATGTCTAAACTCAGGCCATGCCTCACTCTGGTGGTAGCTGGATCTCATTGGAAGATGGAGTGATTGCTGCATAGAGTTTCTTTGTATGACTCTTTAAGATAACATGGCACTTTAATTGCTTTAGGATTGAAAGACTATATAGATTTGAGATACTAGTGCTAATTATTTTGTTATTATTACTATTCCTACTACATCTGCTGCACCATGCTGTTGACCACAATTGAGCAGGGAAGTCAAACGTTAAGTGGTCCATATTTTTGGCTAGTGTGGTTTCAGGACTCCATTCAAATAAGTTCCTCTTGCAGTTGCAGTTAAATCACTAACATTTATAGAAGCATATTATAAATATATCGTGTACAAGCATCTGATTCTGCCTTCTTGTTCCTTTCTCTTGTATGTCTCTATTTAATAATTCCTCATTTCTTCTTTCCATGTTGAGTTCACTCCTCCCCTCCCATATGTTCTTTAAGTCTTTTTATTCCCCATGTCCTTTTCCTGTTCCTACATCTCTACTTTTATTGAAATGTCTCCTTTGTTCCTTCCCATCCCCTGCCCTCTCTTCACTTCCATGCAGTCTGGTCACTTTTCACCCATCCCTTTCGAATCAGTCCCTCTGTTCATTCATCCCCAATGTATCGCTCAGAAATGCATCAGACCTTCTTCCAATATTCTCGCCCTCCTATCCATTTACCCCACGTGCACCATGTAGATGAAGAGGGCAGATTTTTATCTTCTTCTGCTGTCTCGATGAGGCAAATATTGCAGGGAACACTGCAATCTTTCGTTTTCTCCCCCACTCCTTGAGAATCAGTAGCAGCTGGTAGGAAAATGTCCCCCTGTGGGTGCACGAATACACACACACACATACACAAAATCTAATCTCCCCTGATTTTGCACAGACCTTCATGGTAGTTGACCTCTTTGTCAAGTGAAACCTGAACATGATACATATGCCACCACATTTAATAGCACTCAACAGTTTAAAACAAGAAGTAAATAACACCATAGCCAATAGAAACTGCAGGTGGAATTTAGACTGGCAGAATATCATTTAGCTCCAATTAATTTGTCTAGGACATTGAGCACGACTCTCCTACTCACGCAGAAAGCGCCATCTGATCTGTAATGATGATATGTGAGCTGGACTTGGGTTTCATTTTCATGTCCTATCTGGGTCTTGGTTTATATTTGTTACCTCTTATCCACTAAACTTCATATTCATGCTGGTGCTTTTAAAGCCAGTGCGAAAAGGAAGCTGACATGAAGATAGATGGCAAAGAGTACTATAAGTTTTCCCAGATACTTGCTTGGAATATGCTAACAGACCTTGTTTGTCTTTTGTTTAAGTGCAAATGATTATTAAAAATCATTTGAACTGAAAGGCGCAGCCTTCTTTAGTCTCATACTTTGTTTATTGGCTTTGAAACAGAAGTTCTCAGTTTTCAACGTTTTCCCAGACTGATTTCTCCCCTTACAGTCCTTGGGAATAAGGGATATATACGGGAATAGTCTCTGCTATTAGTCATGTTTTCTTTGTTAATAGTGACCTTATGATCTTTGTTTATTTTTCCATTAAGCTATTCTTGTTTGTTTAGGACGTGCAATTGAGCCTGTTTCAACATAGTGAACTTGAGTGTATTTTTGACATCCAAATGTTTTGCATAATGTTTATCATCTCTTTTTACATGAGATCTTTGAATAATAGCAAAAGAGGAAGAATTAATATGTCCTTTATCTTACTGTGTTGTTCATAGCCTGGTTGATTGAGTACATTATGGAAAGTGAAATGTCTTAGTGACTAAATCTGCATGGGCCTGATCCTGTGTGGTGCTGCACATCTGCTATTCACACAGATTCCCAGCTGCTGTAAAGAGGCATAGCTCAATTGAAGTCCCTGGAACTTCATCATTTTACACTAGCTGAGGATCTGGCCCAGTAGAAGTAGAGGGCGCTCAACAGCTGTCAGAACCAATCCCCAAATAAAAAGAAATTCCTTTTCACCCTTTATCATTCAGAGAACACACATGATCCGAAAGAGAGTTTAAAGATGGGCTTGCCAAATATAACCCACTGGAATCTGTTCCCATACAGCATCCTTTGAGCTGCTAGTGTAGTAATGACCGTCCAGGTAAATGCAGCAGCCACACATATAGCACTAGCTCATGCACAGGTTGTCATTGCATAACTGTCATGTTGATAGAGGTGGGACTGTTGTCCAGGAAACTAGGGTTATGCCTTAATCTAAACAAAAAGTCATGTGGGATTTGTAAATCTGCTTGGGCAGCCACTGGAGCCAGGTGGAAAAGGTAGTTGATTATCTGTGCCACTATAACTGTGTGAAATACCAGTTGAAGTCTTTCATGTGGTAGCTATTTTCCCCATTTCATTTTGGGTTGTGTCATGTGACACTTGGAACAGTTGCAGGAACAGTTGCAGCAGAGTTTAATTTATGCTGGGGTCTGAACTAGCCCCAGACTCACTCAAGAATACAGGGACCATAAAAGTGGCTTAAAGCCATCTTTCCCCCACCCCGATACTGCCTTGGGCATTGGTTAGCCAGAATGGAGAAGCAGGGACTGTGTATCTAATCTCCTCTGCTTTGCCCTTTGCTGAACTTTTTTTAGAGTAAGACATTACTTCTCTTTGTTTTGTCCCTGCCTTCAAATCTATGAGGCTGACCTCAATGAGCTGATCTGCTCTGCATTAAACAATTTGGTAATTTTTTGCTATTTTTCTTCATTTGAAATTCTCTAATTTTAAATACAAACTTCATGTCTTTAAAGATGGCAAAGTTGCTTGTCATGTGGGATATATAGGGATACCTTATTTTTATTACTTTATTTAATGTTATATCAATATCACAACCTATTATGGTACAAGTATATAGAATGCATAGCACAAAGACATCTGTCACAAACTGTCCTGACAACCATATTAAATAAGGTAAATACAGTTTAGCTCCAGGGCAACATTTTCAAAAGCACCTGCGTGACATAGAAGCATAAGTCCCATTTTCAAAAGTGACTTTTAGGCACTCAAGAGACTTGAAAGGGAATTTGACCACTCAAGAAAGAGATCTTGGAATTGTTGTGGATAGTTCTTTGAAAACATCCACTCAGAGTGCAGTGGCAGTGAAAAAAGCTAACAATGTTGGGAATCATTAAAAGAGAGAGAGAGATAAGAAGACAGAAAATATCATATTGCCTCTATATAAATCCATGGTATGCCCACATCTTGAATACTATGTGCAGATATGGTTGCCTCATCTCAAAAAAGATATATTGGAATTGGAAAAGGTTCAGAAAAGGGCAACAAAAATGATTAGGGGTATGGAACGGCTGCCATATGAGGAGAGATTAATAAGACTGGGACTTTGCAGCTTGGACTAAGAGGGAATATGACTGAGGTCTATAAAATCATGACTGATGTGGAGAAAGTAAATAAGGGAGTGTTATTTATTCCTTCTCATAACATAAAAACTAGGGGTCACCGAATGAAATTAATAGGCAGCAGGTTTAAAACTAACAAAAGGAAATATTTCTTCACACTAAAGCAAAGATAGCTCAAGCAACAATAACAGCATAGCTGCAGTGACATGGGTGGTGGCACAGGGCAGCCTTGCAAGCAGGGGGAGGGATAGCTCAGTAGTTTGAGCATTGGCCTGCTAAACCCAGGGTTGTAAGCTCAATGCTTGAGGAGGCCACTTAGGGATCAGAGCAAAAAAATTGGTCCTGCTAGCAAAGGCAGGGGGCTGAACTCCATGACCTTTTAAGGTCCCTTCCAGTTCTAGGAGATTGGTAATCTCCAATTATCTTAACCCACCTATGACCCTCGGTACATACCTGAGAGGCTAGGCCATGCCACTGCCTGTGCTGCTGCATTTACTTTGCTATTGTTTCTGCAGCTAGCTCTGATCTAGCTAGACCAAAGCTACCTCAGGTATGCCCACAGCAATCACACCTCTTGATGCAGTGTAGACACATACCCAAAATTCAACCCCCTCCTTTCTATCACAGGGTTGAAGCTAACAATAGTCACCTTGTCCAATGAGTCAGCAATCACTTCATCTTTGTGCAGGGCTCTATCACCTTTCCCATGTCATTGCTCAGTAATCAGTGTTAAAGCAGTTCAAATATTGGTGTGGGTGGGAAAACAAGTAGACATTTTTAATAATTTACCATTTTGAAAGATCAGACCAAGGTACATATTTTGTCTCACATTCTCAGGATTATACCTTAGAATCCCCAGCCTCTTGGCTTTATCAAAATCAACCCAAAGTTTAGTTAGACAGAAAGCAGCAGTCTTCTACTGGAAAACACTAGATTTAACAGATTAAATATCTTTTCAGAGTTGGGTTGTATAAGGTATGTCAAGGATCACATCACTATATGATCCCTAATTAAAGATTTTTTTTCAATGTAATGCTTAACAAAACTCATTTCTCGCCCAATGAGAAAACTCAAACAATATGAGCGCAATACATACTGAAAAGGTGCTTTCTCCAGTAGCACAAATGGTTCCACAGATATTTGGATTATGGCCAGGAATACGAAATTCAATCTCCACCTACAGTGAAAAGTCTTCAAAAATTCCTGAACACTGCTGCCTGCTTCTGCAGCTTCTGAGATGTAGTGAATACCATATATCCAGTGGATTTTTGTCCTGCCTTTGTGATGAAGTCCCACAGAAAATAATATGAAATAAACAAATAGGACAAATAACTCTAAAATCCCATAGAATTTAACAGAGAATAAAAATAAGTTGCTATCTTTTCTTAAGTATCTTATAGAATTCTAGTCCTTCCTGCAGGATAGAATCACTTGAAGCATCCTTTGGAACAAACCAGTGGATCTGTCCTGAGAATCATGAGGTAGGTGGGAGACTCCACAGATCATGCAGCACATGATGGGGAATCCAGTGTGTGGATGTGGCGCATTGTGTGTATCCAAAACAATATTGCTAGTGTGTACGTATTGCACCGTTACTACTTCTATTGATGCAGTTCTGCTGGTTCAAGTTGCAGCAATATATTCTCTAATGTAAGCAGTGCTCACCTGTCTCCCTCTCTCTCTCTGCCTCCTGCTTCTCAGTTTGTGTCCTCTTCTCATCCCATGGAGGATTTTGGTGTGGAACAGCAGCATGAAGTGAGGATGGTGGGAACTTCCAGCTTTTTGAGTAAATCAGAATATTTCATCTTGGGGTTTTCACCAAATTCAGGAATGCGTATTTATTGTGAAAGCCTTGCTGGATACAGCCAAGGGAAGGGGAAATCTTTTTAAATCCAGTAAGTGATCAGACTGCTGTCTGGCTGAAGTAAGAAAGGCAAATGTGTACTGGAATCCTTCAGAGGACTGACATATCAATTTAAGCTTATTGATATCTCCAGGAACTGTTTAGAACTGACATGGGAGAATTATGTGGGACATCAGTGTTTTAGAAGGGTAAACCAGAATAAAGCCTTAGTTTAAGGAAATTTATTATGAGAAGTTGATGATATTTTCGTTGGAGAAAGACACTTAGCTGACATAAGAATATTTCCAAATATAACATGGAGTTTGAATAAAACTCTTCTGCATTTATGTTCAATTTTTAAAAATGGGTATAGATAATTCATAATGAATAATTTATTTAATCAATGATTTCCTCCCTCTTTATTTAAAATCTGCTCAGAATAAATTTTCATGATTAACGATAGAATAATGTCTATGAAATAAAGGTTGGCCTGTGGATTGCAGTACACGGGGAGTACTCAATATTCAAAATTTCAGCTCTTGATTAGTTTTTATTAGACATATAGTTATTGTTTCTTGATAGGATGATTACAATTCTTTTCACTCCTCCAGGGCAAATACATGTGTTTATGAAGTTCAAATGTGCTTTTCATAAAACTTGTCTATTACCAACTTCTGCCAGCAAATATGTTCTTTAGAATATATGCCAAAAACAAAGCCTTTAACTATTTTAAAAGCAAAGAGTTTTAAAAATCAAATATTAGCTGATACTTTTTGATCATTTTCCTGTTAATTTTATGTTTAGACTCATTCCTATTGTTTGTCCCTAGAAAAATCTGCTTTAAGATACATTGCGCTGTGTTGCATGCAATGGCAAATAAAGTTTGTTTAAAACATGCCTTCATTTTAGTGTACTGCTTGCAGTATGAACTTGTATTAGTTATGTTCAGAATTGTTCTACATCACAAGCTATGGTTTGGAGCCATAGAAGGCCAAATTAAATCTCCACTGAGACTGAACCACTCTGAAAAGAGGGAGGAGAAGCAACAGCTGAGTTGTGATACCTGGAGTCAATTACTTGATGGCAACATAATATCTCCTGGGCTCTGAGGGAGTGTCGCGAGAAGTGCCCATTGTTGTATATAAATGGGTATAGGTATAGACAAAGTTTCTGTCTGGCAGCAATATGGGATATGACCTCAACTATTTCATCCATCAAGCATGTGCGGTTTCAGGGTCAGAACTCCTGGGTGCTATTGCCATTAATTTGCTATAGGGAAAATAATGTAAACCTTTCCTTTCCTCAGTTTTTCCATATGTAAAAATAAATCGAATATTACTTCCATACCTCACAGGAAGGGTTTTGTGAGGCTAAACTAATCCAATGGTTAGAAAAGGTTTTGAAAGATGCTTTAAAAATAATCCATGTCTCATTTCAATAGGAGTTCTGAGAATCTATAAAAGAGCAATTAGTGACTTTCTGAAACTAAAAAGCCACTTATGGAGCAATATGTTTTGTGTGTTTGAGGTAAATTTTCCATATGGACACCCCTGTTTAAATGAAGTTGTGCTATTATTTCAGACTGAACATTTTTTGAAATTCAAATAGTCTTTAAATCAATCTTTTTCCATCTGCCATGGTATATGATTATATACAACAGAAGTTAAGTGTGAATTTATTACAGTCTATAAATACCTACATGGGGAACAAATATTTGCTGATGGGCTCTTCAATCTAGCAGATAAAGATATAAGATGATCCATTGGCTGGACGTTGAAGCTAGACATTGACTAGAAATAAGGCGTACATATTTAACCGTGAGGGTAACTAACCATTAACAATTTACCAAGTGTCATGGTGGTTTCTCTATCGCTTGCCATTTTTAAATCAAGATGGGATATTTTTCTAAGAGAGATGCTGTAGGAATGGGGGAAAGTTCTATCGTCTGTGTCATGCAGGAGGTCAGACCACAGAATCACTGTGATTTCACCCATCCTTGGAATCTATTAACTCTGTCAAATGGCAGTTCTTTTGGGTTCCTTTTTCCAGATCAAGGTGACAGCAGCCCCTCCTTCCTTCTCTTGCCTTCACTACAAAGGACTCCTTCAGATTTATCTTCTGGGCCTCACTTCTTTATTCAGCAGTTCCCTAGGCAGATCAATTAATCCCATACCACAGGTCTTTTCAACTTCTTCTCTTTGAGACCACTTTAATCTCCTTTACATTAATTTTGTTAGTTAACTGTATTTTTCTTGCCACATCTTGCGCCCTCTGCTAGCCTGAAACTGCTTACCTATGGGCTATAGCAGGGGTCAGCAACCTCTGGCATGCGGCTCACCAGGGTAAGCACCCTGGCAGGCCAGGACAGTTTGTATACCTGGCTTCTTCAGGTTCAGCCAATCGCGGCTCCCACTGGCCACGGTTCGCCGCTCCAGGCCAATGGGGGCAGGCCGAGGGATGTGCTGGTCGTGGCCTACTTTCACCCCTGGTATCTACAGCAGGGGTCGGCAACCTCTGGCACACAGCTCACCAGGGTAAGCACCCTGGCAGGCTGGGCCAGTTTGTTTACCTGCCACGGCCGCAGTTCACTGCTCCAAGCCAATGGGGGCGTCAGGAAGCCGTGGCCAGTACATCCTCAGCCCGCGCTGCTTCTCGCAGCCCCCATTGGCCTGGAGTGATGAACCGTGGCCAGTGGGAGCTGCGATCAGCTTAACCTGCGGAAGTGGCAGGTAAGCAAACTGGCCTCTGCAGGTAAGCAAACTGGCTCAGCCCACCAGAGTGCTTACCCTGGCATGCCACATGCCAGAGGTTGCCGACCCCTGGACTACAGTGCTCTCCAGCCTATATCCTTCTCTTCTCCTCATTTCTTTAGACATGCCCCCTTCACTGTGGGTAGCAGGGAAAGTATCAGAAAAGCTGGGCACTCTGTGGACTTCTTTATAGTGTTTTAATTTATAGGATTAGCACCCAGTGCATAGGGTGGTGGGCACCTATAGAACAGTTCAGATATCTGAAGAAATTAAATAAAACAAATGCATATGTACGTATTTGTTGAAGATCCTCACTTTTACTTCTGAAGCTCCGTGTCCTTTCCAGATAGTCTGTAATTTCTGCTATGGACAATTAAAGCAGCTATTATATACTTGATAATTGTTAATGGCTCCCTTGGTGCTGTTGCCATTCGTTATGTTAGGGAATACTTCGAAGATAACTAAGGGAATATTGCCATGATAAACTAGACCCCTTCTTTGAGTCATTACTATCATTCTAACGGCTACAGTGCTTACAGAATGTTTACTTCTCTAATCAGTAAAATAGCTGGAATTCATAAATCAAAGGAGAGTGCACGCTATGTCCTTGGCTATAATAGTCTTAAGTACATTGGGTTTCTTTGAAACCCCATTTTATTTTATTTTTTGCCTATGTGCAGTAATATATTTTTAATCTAAATTACTAGGTCAGCTACATAATTTAAAAGCAAAAGTGACAAGTCTATATTTAAACTAATTGCCTGATCCATTTAGTATTTCTCTCTAAAAATAAATTTTCAAAAGTGTTGAAGCATAAAATATTTAGCCATAATATTTTCTTTTTACACTCACCACGACTCAAACTGCTTCTAAACCCAGTTCTTTTGTCAAAGTTTACACACACACACACACACACACACACACGTCGATACACAAACACACATACAAAATCCAATGTGGTTTGGCCAGCAAGTTTCAGCTCATGCTTTTTTTTTTTTACTGTTAAAGTCCTAAAAAATGAAGCATTTCATATTTATAACAATTACTAATATGTCTATAATTGTTAATGATGGGAGAAAAACTCAAAAGGTTCATCCCCAGAGATTCTGCTGCATGCAGTTTCCCATTACAGCTCCCTAATTCTGGCCCCAGCACTGACCCAGGCATGAGTTTAACAACTCTAACTTGTACCAGCTTGTATCAGGTACCCAGAGAGACTGCTGACTAAACAGCCTGACTGGAGTACTGCTCTGCCCCTCATTGTCCTGGACATGCCCCCTGTAGTGGAGGCAGCAAAGACAGTGCTAGAGAAGATGGCCACTTGGACTCTTTTCTCAGCAGACTTCATTACAGCTGGTGAATCCCAGTAATGGAGTTGGGGACAGATCTGATCCCTTCTGTGCTGCAGGCATGACACAGAGGGGACAAAGTAGGCTGGCAAATCTGGACCTCAGAGTTTGGATTCAGCTCAGATGAGTTCTAGTCACGCTATGAGACAAACATGTTTTATTCATGCAAGAGGACAAGCATGCTTTAATTGGGAACTCTTGTCACAGTTGTTTTTACACTATAGATGGATCCTGATTGGCTTTAACTACCTTTAATGCCAGCCAAATTATGGTTAGTTCTAGGAAACAAAGTCCCTACTTCAAATAACCTCATCTTCTTTTTCCTTTATGCAGCTTTTTGTGGTGAGGGTCATGGCGGCAGCATGCAGAGTAAGGAGGACCAGATGTCCCATTCATCTCTAACAGGTTCCAGCTACTCCTGGGGGATTCCCAAGAATTCCCAGGCTAGCCACAAGATATAATCCCTCTAGCATGTCCTGGGTCAGCCTCTGATCCTCGCCCCAGTGGGACATGGCCAGTGGAGTTCCAAAGGAAGCCACCCAGAGGGCATCCTTATCAAGTGTTCAAACCACCTCAGCTGGCCAAGTCCCTCACATTGTCTCAGACAATAACCTTATCCCTTGTCTTTGAGGTTAATTCTGCAATCCTTATTCAGTTCTACTTCAATGAGAAGTGTTTGCTCATACAAACCAAGCATTCCCATTGACTTCAAATAGACTATGTTCAGGAGCAGGTGCTAGTGAATGTGAACAAAGACTGAAGAATTGAATTCTTAATATGTGCATTGACCAATCTGTTTAATCATTGCATCTCATAGGGGTTGAGTGGACAATTCAGTGTCAACCCAGGGAGAAATATCTCTTGGTTCTCACAGGGAAGATCACTTGGCAGCTGGACAGAAGATATGGTGCTCTCAGAGGTTGTCATTCCTGCTCCACAATGGGTATGGTGACCAAATGTCCCGATTTTATAGGGACAGTCCTGATTTTTGAGTTTCTCTCTTATATAGGCTCCTATTTTTACTCCCACCTCAGTCCCAATTTTTCACACTTACTGTCTGGTCACCCTAACAATGGGACATTTCCCTTTCCTCAGCTAGGCCACTACATTAAAACTCCAGCTGCTCCATTACATGATACCAAGACTGGCATAGTGTAGTGTCTTCTGAGAAGGGTGATTGGGGTCTGGAGCAAGAGGCAGACCTACTGCAGAGGAAGATGTCAACAGCTGGAGCCAAAATTCCTGCTCAGGTATTTACATTTCATGATTATGGTATCCCCGATTGGGCTCAGACTTGACGTGAAATGTCAGCTTTCCAGTTTATACACTTTATTCAAACAGTGAGCAGAATCTAGGCTTAAGTCAGGGCTTCTCAAAAGTATCCCTTTGAGTTAAAAAGGATGTAGTCTGAAAGGTGACTGTGAAATTGGATTGCGGGGCTCTAGGTTCATTGTCTCCTGATCATTTTCCAGAAAACACACAGCTTACAGGCAAAAGGAAGGATTTTCTATCTTCTAGCAGTGGAGTTTTAGCTTTGAAAGACAAGCTGTGTCTTTTCCTTCTCGCACAACTAATCACAAAAAGTAAAGGCTCACAATAACACTTGTGCAACTCCCTTGCCTTGAGTTCATTGCAAATTAGTCTATAATTCTGTGAATGATGCTCAAGCAACAGAGTCCAACTCCTTCCTTCTTGCCTGTGATGGCTCACTGGACTCAGCAGGAGTAAGCAGAAGTAAAACATATCATCTTGTGCTAATAAAAAAATGTCTCTGAATATACACAGGGACATGAAATGTTTGGTGAGAAGGTGCCATTTTCCTGGTAACTTTTTAAAGTAGAACTGCAGCATCAAAAAATGAGTCTGCCATAGTGAACCATTTGTGAGCTTTCATATGCACAATCTGCACCTTGTTACTTATATTTAAGTGTCAATCTTGCTGATTATTATATTAATCTCATTAAGCAGATTTCTCACAGCTGCAATTAAATTTCAAACCTTTCAGTAGCTAAGTAATTCTGACTTCCCCTATCCCCAATATTTTGCTAACAGTTTTCTATACTACTGTATAGTAACCAATTAATTTGACTAGCCAAAATGATCAAATTATGTTTTAGGTTTTTAACTTTCAAAAGTATCCTGAATGCTCTTGTCTTATCTTGTGGCTAATTAGTCATACCTAATTACTGAGTAAAGTACCAGTAATGCAGAACTAGATAATTTCAGCACATTATGTTCATTAATACTATATTTATACATATAGTGGAGACTAATGTCCATATACATTCTTTAGAATTATAATTTGAATGCAAAGCTACCTCAGGTCTATACAAAGCCTTGTTCTTTAAATTGAATGGTATTTTAACCATCTATATACAGTTAATATTTCTCCTCTTCTGTACTGATACTGTGCACACTGAGGAATTAGTACTGAAACTGCACTGTACTTTATTAATGCAATGTTAGTAGCCAATTAGAACAAATAGAAAATCAGATTTTACGATTTTTTATTATGTAGGTAATAAAGATGCTTCCCATTTCGGGATGCATTTGAGGCAAGGTTATTGGGCACAATGAATTTAAAATAACAGATTTCAAAGCACTAAACAAACAACTTAATACTCAAAGGAAAACTAAAAGGGAATATTGTTTCAGTAGTTAGTGCTGATTAGGACTGGAGAGAACCCCCACCCAACAGCAGGCAATGGGATCCCTTCGGATACGAATCTGAAATGTCCATGTCTACAAAAGAGACTTAGACACATACAGCCAGGTTCTCATTTACACAAAGAGCAGTGCAAAAGGCCTAGATGAAAAGAAGAATCAGGACCGAAGAGCTGAGCCCTCAAACACTTAGGCACATATGTAACTTTATGCATGCTGGTAGTCCTGATGTATAGCATTATGAAGTATTTGCTGGATTAGCAACTTGGGTTCTATATTTGTTTCCAGCTACTTTCACCATCCCAGTGGGACAGATTTGTACAGTGCTCACTGCATTTAGGCCTCACAGCCCTGATCCTGCAAACACTTACCTGCATGTTTAACTTTCCTATCATGTGTTGCACAATTGATTTTAATGGGACTACCCTCAGTAGTAAAGTTAAGCATATGTAAGTGTTTGTAGGATTCAGTCTCAAAGCACACATGCTTACATGCCATTTACTTCAATGTACCTAAGTGCTTTCTGAATAGGGATGCTTTAGAAAAGGTATTCTCACACATTCTTGTGTGAGTAGTTCCAATTACTTCACAAGGTCTATTCATGTGCATAATATTATATAAGTGCTTAAGTACCTTGCTTAGTCTGGGTCTTCCAACATGATATTTAATTTCCCCAAACCTGAAGGGAAGTGTAGAAAAAATAGAGTACATTGGTTCTTTACTAAATCTCCATGCCTAAATATGTTATTTAGCATAATGGACAAATAAGCAAATAATTTATAATGAAATATTTAATCTATTGCCCTGCCTTTCTGTCTGGAAATTGACTAAGCAGATTGTGATTTTGAATCTCAATTTGTCATTCAAAGTAATTTACTGAATTTACTTCTATGATAGAAAAAATCCAGGTTTGTACAATGTTTACAAGTAGTTGTGTTGCAATATTTGATAGAAGATATTCAAGGCCCAATCCTGCACTGCACTCCATGGGTGGGGAGGGGATTCCTCCACTTGCATGGATTTACAGGAGGTTTGGGGCCTGGGTTTGTATGGAGTGGCCACATAATATGCTTCTGTCCCTTGACTGGTTGCAGAGAAATCTTAATATAAGAATACTTGTGCACATGCTCACACTTACAAATTTGGACATCAAGCCTGCAATGACATCCATACAAACAGACCTCTGTGCCTGCACACAGCCTGCATCCTGGATGATACCAGGGATGGAAGTGGGGTTCTCCAGAACAAAAACCGTGAGTCACTGTAATGTGAGCTAAAGAGACAAATTCTGTGGCAGGGGCTGCAGCAGACACACCTGCTCTGTGGATTGAGCCCAAATAGTAACACATGTACTGACCAGTGGGCAACATCCATACATAACACCACAAACTTCACTACTACTCAGTTGCAGTTTCGGGATAAGGGATGTGAAGGGTAATAAGGAGGGTTTCTACAGGTATGTTAGCAACAAGAAGACGGTCCGGGAAAGTATGGGACCCTTACTGAATGAGGGAGGCAACATAGTGACAGATGATGTCTGTGGAAAAAGCTGAAGTACTCAATGCTTTTTCTGCCTCGGTCTTTGCAGAGAAGGTCAGCTCCCAGACTGCTGCACTGAGCAACACAGTATGGGGAGGAGGTGAGAAGCCCTCAGTGGTGTAAGAACAGGTTAAGGACTATTTAGAAAAGCTGGACGTGCACATGTCCATGGGTCCAGATCTAATGCACCCAAGGGTGCTGAGGGAAGAAAGAGAACCCGGGGAACTATGGACCGGTCAGTCACTTCAGTCCTTGGCAAAATCATGGAGCAGGTCCTCAAGGAATCCATTTTGAAGCACTTGGAGGAGAGGAAGGTGATCAGGAACAGTCCACATGGATTCACCAAGGGCAAGTCATGCCTGACCAACCTAATTGCCTTCTATGATGAGATAACTGGCTCTGTGGATATGAGGAAAGTGGTGGATGTGATATATTTTGACTTTAGCAATGCTTTTGATACCGTCTCCCACAGTATTCTTGCCAGCAAGTTAAAAAAGTATGGATTGGATGAATGGATATAGGATGGATAGAAAGCTGGCTAGATTGTCTGGCTCAACAGATAGTCATCAGTGCCTCAATGTCTAGTTGGCAGCCAGGGCTGGCTCTAGCCATTTCGCTGCCCCAGGCACAGCAGCACGCCGCGGGGGGCACTCTGCCACTCGCCGGTCCCGCGGCTCCGGTGGACCTCCCGCAGGCATGCCTGCAGATGCTCCACCGGAGCTGCTGGACCAGCGGACCCTCCGCAGGGACGCCTGCGGGAGGTCCACTGGAGCTGCCTGCCACCCTCCTGGCAACCGGCAGAGCGCCCCTCATGGCATGCCGTCCCAAGCACGAGCTTGGCGCTCTGGGGCCTGGAGCCGGCCCTGTTGGCAGCTTGTATCAAGCGGAGTGCCCCGAGGTCGGTCCTGGGGCCGTTTTTTTTCAACATCTTTATTAATGATCTGGATGATGGGATTAATTGTACCCTCAGCAAGTTTCCAGATGACACTAAGATGGGCGAAGAGGTAGATACACTGGAGGGTAAGGATAGAGTCCAGAGTGATCTAGACATTTAGAAGGACTGAGCCAAAAGAAATCTAATGAGGTTCAGCAAGGACAAGTGCAGAGTCCCGCACTTAGGAAGGAAGAATCCCATGCACTGCTACAGGCTGGGGACCAACTGGCTAAGCCACAGTTCTGCAGAAAAGGACCTGGGGATTACAGTGGACAAAAAGCTGGATATGAGTCAGCAGTGTGCCCTCATAGCGAAGAAGGCCAATGGCATATTGGGCTGTATTAGTAGGACCATTGCCAGCAGATCGAGGGAAGTGATTATTCCCCTCTATTTGGCACTGGTGAGGCCACACCTGGAGTATTGTGTCAATTTTGGTCCCCCCACTACAGAAGGGATGTGGACAAAGTGGAGAGAGTCCAGCAGAGGACAATGGAAATGATTAAGGGTTGGGGCACATGACTTATAAGGAGAGGCTGAGGGAACTGGGGTTATTTAGTCTGCAGAAGAGAAGAGTGAAGGGAGATTTGATAGCAGCCTTCAACTACCGAAGGCAAGTTCCAAAGAGGATGGCGCTAGGCTGTTCTCAGTCATGGCAGATGACAGAACAAGAAGCAATGGTCTCAAGTTGCACTGGGGGAAGTCTAGGATGGATTTTAGGAAACACTATTTCATTATGAGGGTGGTGAAGCACTGGAATGGGTTACCTAGGGAAGTGGTGGAATCTCCATCCTTAGAGATTTTTAAGGTCTGGCTTGATAAAGGCTTGGCTGGAATGATTTAGTTGGTGTTGGTCCTGCTTTGAGCAGGGGATTGGACTAGATGACCTCCTGAGGTCTCTTCCAACCATAATAATCTATGATTCTAAGGTTCTTGGAATATGCTTTTCTTAATAGTTTTGTGAAAGCCACTTACAATTAACTATCCCTATCAGTGTTCCTGCTCGGAGGTTAACTGAAATATTCAGTAATCAAACAAGTGGGCATAAATGCCACCCTCAGGTCTTCAGATGCCATAATGTAAGAACCTGAATAGAAACACAGTTAAAAGCAATTGTAAAATAATATTAGGTGAAAATTATTTTTAGAACATGCCCAGCTCCACTACTTGGTTAAAATATTTCACAAATTTCATTATTTCATAGTTGTTGTTGAAACCTCAATATTTAGAAAGTCATGCAAACCTAGAATTAATTTAGATCTTTCACTGAAAAAAAGACTTCAAGACATCTTGAGATTTAAAATCAAACAAATACCTGACATCAAATACAAAAAGAGAAACAGAGATTAAAAACCTAATCAGTAAAATCATATTGCTTTTTTTTCTGGCCTAATTCATAATTATTGAAACAGCGAGTACTACAATTAATAGTCTACTCAAATATCGGCACTGGAGAAGTTGACAGATCATTTTCAGTATTATGAGATAGAACAAAGCAACATTCAGTGAAATTGAAAGGAAACAAATTTAAAACGGATGAAATGAAATACAGTTCACACAATGAATAATTAACTCATGCAGCTCATTGTCACAGTATATCACTGAGGCCAAGACCTTAATAGGGTCCAAAAATTATTCAACATGTGTATGGCTATTGATAATACCCACAGTTACAAAGATAAGATAACATTTTAATCTTGAGAGGTAAACTTTCTGATTTCATGGTATAAGTCAAACCCTAATTGCCATGGGTTGAGGGGAACTTCTCTTAATGGACAGATTTCCCCATAATTATAAATTAGAGGAATTCTTGTAGCTTCTCCTAAAGCATCTGGTACTGGCTACTGCCAGAAAACACAGGAAGAGGCCAGTTGTCCAGTTCTAACTATACAGATGATAGTTAGAGCTTTTGTTTAATTAAAATCCTACTGTTTTTGTTTGTTTTTGTTTTGTTTTGTTGTTTTTTGTCTTTGCTAAGATGTAGTTTGGATAGAAAGTGAATTGAAACCAACTCAGCGCTTTTCCTTACCCACCAGCATTATTCACAAATGCATAACCTTGCTTTACAGGCTGTAGCTTCAAAGGCATTATGTTGATACAGTATTTTTTTGTGAATTTTACAGTAGAGCATATATTTTGGAAAAAAGTACCTGACAGTAAAAATGCAGAGATTATTACATACATTCTTTAAATGTCATCCAAGAGCCATGCAGGTGACGACAGTGACAGATATAGCAACCACCTCCTGATATTTTTAGGGCTCATTGTATGAAACCTATGAATGGTTTTTGTATGATTATCCTCTACTCCATGGGGGAGGGTTACCACAGGTCCCACAGGAACTAAAAACTGGGCAGTTGGGGTGATTGAGGTAATCTGATGAGAGGAAACAATTCTAGAGAGATACTGTCCCCAGAAGGGGCTTACATATACTGGTTCAGACTGGGTTTTCCAGAGACTAGGAGACAAAGAATGGGCTTTTAATACAAAAAGATTAGCTTGAACTGACATAGGGACCTCTTTCTGATCTGGCAAACAGACAAGTTATTCTGTCCAAAGAGGGCCCAACCCTTGCAGAAGAGTTGGAAAGACTTGGGCCTTCTAATGGGTGACCTCTGGTAAGTTTTAGCATGCATATAGGAACTTGGATTGTTTTTTATGGTTACTCTGTAATGCTTTTATCTTAAGAATAAACGTCTTGCTTAGAAAGAGCTATGTGGTAACTTGTAATTACTGACAACACACTGTTCTTAGCCCTTGGAGAGAAACGAAAGCTCAAGCGCTGGCCTGGTTTGCTGGGGATATCACAGTGGAAGCAGGGAACTGTCCAGACTTAAAACTCAGGCAGAAGGAAGAGAGTCATGGGTCTTCACTCAAGAGAGATGATCGTTTGGAGCTGGAAACTCTAAGTGAGTGCCCTTAAAGGACTACAGAGGGGGAATTCAGGTACAGTTAACCCTGAAACCATGACAATGTCATGGCAATGTCTAGGGAACTGTGACAGTGTGAATTACTAACACCAGTAAAAGCAAGTACTATAGAAGGAAAATTCACAAAGAGAAAAAGGGTCTCAATCTTTTTGGGAAAAGAACATCAAAAAGAGAGACAGGAGCAGGAATGAAGAACCACTGAAGAAACAGCAGCTCCTGACCTTGTATGACCAACAGGATTCATCTGCTGCTCATCTGAAGAGCTTAGAGGTGGTAAGCCATGCTGCACTCAGGCAATCTGAAACAGGTGGCATACCCCTCCAGCCAGGGGCAGAGCTCTTTTTGTCCTGCAGGACATGCAGGAAACTGAGGAGGTAGTGCCACAAACAGTCCCCAGAAGCGGGAGTGGTGATGGCAAGAGATCCAGAGATGTGGAACAGGAATGGAAAAGGCTGTTTGTTTAGGAGAGACGAATAGAGCTGGAGGCAGAGCTGAAGAAACTGACCCAGACAAATGCCACTGGCTTAAACAGGAGAAGAGGATCAAGTCACACCCATGGGACTCGGGAGGAAGGATGTGAGGGTGCATCTCTTCAGTGTCTGATAGGCAAACAGATGTGGATATGATGAGTCCCAGTGCTCTGCTTGTGGCCTGAGTCAATATGGACACCAAAGAAGGTTCTGGGACTCTGACTGTGGGGATATGGAAGAAACTGGGGCAAGAAAACCAAATCCATCTTTGTTCTCTTGGTCTGTTAGAAAGAGTGATTCAATCTAGACAAGGCCTTCTGTCCAAGAGCCTTCATTCTGCAGGAGATTTGGAAAGACTTTGTCCTCCTAGGGCCCTCTAAGACTGATGGGTGACCTCTGGTGAGCTTTTACCATGCATATAGGAACTTTCTTTTTATATGTTTTCCCAGTCATGCTTTAACTTTAAGAAAAAATGTTGTTTGTTCTGTGAAGGGTGATTGGTAACTGGTGTACGTTGTTATAGCCCCTGCAGGAAGAGTCAACCACAGGTACTGGACCCTGGTCAGACCGACTAGGAAATCACAGTGGCGCAGAGGGACTCTCAGTCTGGAGAGAAAGAGATGTGGGTCTCCACCAAAGAATGGTGACAGCTGGGAAGCCTAAAGCCTTAAATATGTGGAAGACCAGAAAGGGGGTCAAAGATGCCATTAACCCTGAAACTGCAACAACAGCCTCTCGACATAATCAGCTAGACTGTCGGATCAATTTTGGATGCTGATGAATGCAAGGCCTAAAACTCAGTGAAGCCCTGATAAGGAATCAGTGGGGCTTCTGTTGGCACAGAGATCTTCTATGTGGATAAGTTTCACCATCCTGCATATATTTTTAGACTCAGTCTCACTAATTGCTCTTCATACATTTTTAAGGAAAAAATTCCTAGGCCAGATCCTGATGTCAGTTACATCATGTACATGTATTTTAGCTTTTATTGCTAAGATTTTAGTCTTAAAGTAATAATTGGCAGGGGGTGGAGGGGGGAATCTGTCCTATGTTCCTACAATTATACTTTTTATGTGATGTTCCCACTTAAATTATTCATCTCAACTTTTCTAATAATGTCTTCTATTGTTTAATTTGGGAACTATTAGGAATGAAGGTTGCGCTATAGCTGACCAGATCATAATTTTCCCTCAATTTGCAATATTGTCTCCATGCAGATATGACTTATGACCTCAAGGTCAAAATATTTTCACCATTAATTTAACTCAATTTAAGACACGGTTGCCTATGACAACATAGCATGTTTTTCACTTTTCATTTTTTTCTGACTTTAAATATTACCTTTAAGTTTTCTGGAGCCTATTTCTGTTAAATGTGAGTGGGAAATGTTAGTGGATATTTCAGCTATAGTACATCTGCATCTTTGCATATAGTGATAGACCTTATATAAGCATTTACTTCAATTGGCAGTACTTCATTAAGAAAAAAATAGGGAAAGCACATTTCGGATACTGCACACATTTTCTGTATCTGATCTGTTTTATTTTTATTGATTGTGCATCATACATACAATGAGTTAATATTCAATGGACATTGGAAGCTTGTTTAAGTTCTCATTAATGAGAATACCCCAAAATGTGTTTGAAATTTTCAATGGAGCTAACATTTGCAGAATTAGAGAGTCCCAGCATGATAGTTTTCATACAAACAGCATTATTTATCTTAGCATTTAAGGAGACAATACAGCACTCATTAAAACTCAGTGACTTCAACAGGGATTGGGTCAGGCCCCACATACACATAAGCATGAAATAGCATAGTTTAAAAACAATATTGTCTCCTAAATTTCTCAGGCTGAGATTAATTTGTTGGTCACTTGCATAGTTGCACTCCATACCTTTCATTACATTATTACAGATAGTTTGTTAATAATGCAATGATGTGGCAAATAATCTAAATTTGATTGACATTCAGTAGAATTGGCTGCTGGCTGGCTGACAGAAAGCACAGGTGTATTAACATTTACTCTATATTCATTCATGTCTCATATTCATTCTAGCAGTTATAACCAATGTTCCAAGATACCAACCTCTCCTCTGTGTATTCCTACAGCTTCCTCCTGCTTTATTCCCAAATCTCAGCATACGTTTCCTATATCAAACAGGGACAGATACACTGTTTGAAATATCGGTCCAAGCAAAGTAAAATCACAGAAATTTAGGGCTGAAAGGGACCTCAAATTCATCAAGTCCAGACCCCTTTACTGAGGCAGGATCATGTAAACCTAGACCAGTGGCTCTCAAACTTTTGTCCTGGTGACCCCTTTCAGACAGCAAGCCTCTGAGTGTGATCCCCCCTTATACATTAAAAACACTTTAAAATCTATTTAACACCATTATAAATGCTGGAGGCAAAGCAGAGTTTGGAGTGGAGGCTGACACCTCCTGACCTGCCGTGTAATAACCTTATGACCCCCTGAGGAGTTCCAACCCCCAGTTTGAGAATCCCCAATCTAGACCATCCCTGACGTGTTTGTCCAAACTGTTTTAAACCTAATAGTTTAGTGTGGACATAACCTGAGAAAGATTTTCCTAATATCTAACCTAGGTCTCCCTTGCTGCAGATTAAGCCCATTACTTCTTGTCCTACCTTCTGTGGACATGGAGAACAATTGATCAGTCCTCTTTATAACAGCCCAGAACATATTGGAAGATGGTTAGCGGGTCCCCCCTCAGTCATCTTTTGTCAAGTGTAAACATGCCCAGTTTTTTAGGCTTTCCTAGGTGATCTGTTTTTTTAAACTTTTTATCATTTTTGTTTCTTTTGTCTGGACACTCTCTCATTTGTCCGCATTTTTCCTAAAGTATTATGCCTAGAATTGGACACAGGACTCCAGCTGACGCCTCACCAGTACTGAGCAGAGTGGGACAATTACCTCCCATGTAATATATATGACACTCCTGTTAATATATCCCAGAATGATATTAGATTTTTTGCAACTGCATCAAATTGTTGATTTTCATTCTATTTATGATCCACTGTAACCCCCAGATTCTTATCAGCAGTACTACTCCCACCTATTAGTCACCGCTTTGCAGTTGTGTATCTGATTTATCCTTCCTAGATGTAGTACTTTTCACTTGTCTTTAGTGAATTTCATCTTGTTGATATAAGACTACTTACCCAGTTTGTCAAGGTCATTTTGAAGTCTAACCCTGTCCTCCAATGCATTTGCAACCCTTCCCAGCTTGGTGTCATCCACACATTTTATAATTGTACTATCTCTTCCATTATCCAAATCATTAATGAACATATTGAGCTTTGTTTATTGAATGTAAAAAGTTACACAACATGTGAGTGGAACAACCGTGTGGCATGGACAGTCACACAACCCAATCTAACTCTTCCACTTAGCACACAACTGCCAGGGCACAAAACAGGCCTCATACCTTCCCCAATTTCAAGCTCAGCCAATCAGAAGGCTCCTTATGTGACAACTACAAAACCCAGTACAAAGCTGAACCACAACTCTTAGCCTGCTGCTGAGATATCCCTGGCAAGAGTGTCCTAATGAACTACCAAGCAGGTCTGGGATAGGGCAAACTGCAGCATGCAGATCTAGCAGATACAAATCGAAGAGACTGTAAAGATTTTGGAGGTCAGAAAGAGTGTAAAGATGAATTACAGCATGAAATGTGAAACCTCTACAACATTTGTATTTTTCGTTAGAGGAACCCAAAGAAATGCAGAGGAATTCAATCAACATTTTAGAAAGGGAGCATATTTAAATGGTTGCTATGCGCAGGGCTGTGCTGCAAATTCATTTGTTCTTCAAGGGATCTGTTGACTGAATTCAATCATTAAAGAGTAAAACAGAAGGATTTTAGTCCTGCAATACGACAAAACCTTCACCCGGCTTTAACTGTAGGGTCAATACCCTGTCTCCATAAAAACAAGTCCACAATGTTTGCACCATGGAGACACATTGCTGCTGGAATGTCATTTGCATCACTTAAGGGAAACTGTGCTTATTAGGACTCTCAGAGCTCTCTCTCTCTTTTTTTAACACATCCAAGCTACACACAAATATCAGTTAGCTGTAGGGAAAATTTAGTCATGTAATGTAAATTTGGAACAGACTAAGTTTATAATATCTGTTAGTATTAAGAGTGAATTGTGTCTTTTACTGTCTACGCTTCACTAAATCAGTTGGACTTTAAGTTATCAGCCGTGCAAAATAACCAAACATGGACACTCTCTTACTTGAAAAAGCCAACGTGTGCCATGCAACTGGCAGCAGTATTTGTCCCGGCCAGCATGTAGTCATCACAAATTTTTAAAAAAATAACAGGTGTTGAGTAACAAAATAAATGTTTTTTTCATTCCCTGCTTTAGAAAACAGCTGAAATAAAGAATCCTTCACATTTACACAGAAAATTCTGACTTGTTGGTCACGACCCAATAAACTTCCCCTCCAGCCCAGAAAAAATGGCACCATTTGTAACCTCGGTATAGTTATGATACCTACTACCTATAGTCACTATTCATGTTTACCATGGCTGCTCAGCAATATATGCCATTCTCTTGTACCATGTGATATAACATGACCCAATGTGCTTAATTGCCTTCCTTTCCTCAGGAACACAAGTGGGTCTTCAATCGGCAATCATTCACGCATGTGCTTAGCTTTAAGCAAACAAATAGTCCCATTGAAATCAACTGAATTACACACATTCTTGAAGCTAAGCTTGTGCCTACATCTATGCAAGATTAGGGCCTATGTGATTAGTCATCCTTATTGGCCTGTTCTTTATCAATAGGCAGTAGATAGTGTTTTATTTATTAGGGCCTTCATAAAAAAGGATTATGGGTGCTTTACATTAAAAAATGTCATATTCTGCTCTCAGGTAGGCACACTCAGCTCCTAGTTAAATCACTGAGAGTTTCATTCATGCATCTGATGGAAGAATTTTGCCCCAAATAGGCACAAAGCTAGAAATAAAACTAATGCAAATAAAACTAGAAATAAAACTAATGGCAAACTCCTCTTGAAGTAGAAATATTTTTAAAGGGCTGCTTTTGCAGTGTCTCAAATACCTTCAAAAAATCTGAACAGCAGTTGTGAGTCCTGAGTTCCAAAAAGCTCCCCTCATACCCTGGAGTGTGAAGTTCTGCACACAGGCAGCTAGATGTTCAGAGAGGTATCTGGGATTTAGGGTAAAATTTTCAAAGCTGCCTATGAACCAGATTTTTAAGGTATTTAGGGACCTAAACATGCAGCTAGGCTCTTGTGGGATTTTCAAAAGTACCTAGGTGCCTTTCCCCAAGGCTTTTGAAAATTGCACAGATGCCTATGACATCCATAGTCCCCTAAACCCCCTTAAAAATCTTGCTCAAAGTGATTTAGGAGCCACAGTAAAAGGTATTTAGGCACCTAACTCCAACTCAAATAAATGGGAATTAGGTATCTAAATACATTTTACATCCGGCTTCTAATACATTTTAGGTATCTAAATACATTTTACATTTGGATGCTAAGTCCCATTTTGAAAATCAATGGGCTTTAGGCTCCTAAATCACTTAGGAACTTTTGCAAATTTTACCCTTTGTCTATTTTCAGCCTTAAAAAGTTATAAACATCTTCTTAAACTTAATTCTAGCCATATGGGCAGATGCCAGGAGGCATTCCCTTTTTACATCCCATATCACCCCACATCAAAGGCATTGAAGCCTTTTAACCAAACTGTCACAAAGACATGGGCCACAGCTGTCAGATCAGCATATGATGATTAAGTCAAAGTCTAGCTGTTAATGCAATTTTCTGGCATCTCTAACCATGGTTTATTAGCAATAATTTGATTAAAGTTCAACATATTCAATAGTATTTAAGTTGACTTAATGACCAATCAGATTTGTACCACCTCTAGTATATTTTAAATACTACAATGGCATCATCTGTACTGTAGAAATTATAGGTATACAAAATAATTCAAGCAATCTGATATCAAGTGTTGTGCCTGGCTTGAAAAAGTAAAAACTATCCTTTGCACAGAAAATTCAGCCTCTTTTGCAACAGCCTTCCCTCTGAGAGACTCTAAGAATGAGAACATGTAGTGTATTGTTTGGATCACAAGAATTACACCACATTATTAATTAAAAATGAGAGTACTAGGAACGAGAAATTAGGAAACTCTATTGTTCAGTGTCAGAAATGTTAGATGGGTTTTGTGTCCTTCATAGTAATTACTCTGTATCCTTTTTATACTCAAAAGAGGATTATAAATATCTTTAAGCACAAACCTTTGTATGTGAGATTAGTTTCACAACGCACACTTTAAAACCTGAAGATTATCATTTAAATTTATTTTATACATCTTCCTCAAAACCAGATAAGACCTGATCCTGCAACACTTACACAAGGTATGGCATTTATATCCATTAGTAATACCCATATTAGGGGAAAGCTTAGTTGCCTGTTAGGGGAACTTTAATTCTCTCTATTGTGGGAGCAATGTAAAGAGGTAGGACTTAGGCAGAACCATGGATATTATCCTTGAAGTGAAAATTTGCTACTACAAGATAGGCAGCATTGGTTCATTTCAAAAGATTTACCTTGGACGAATAAGTTTGTTTTTAAATGCAAGGTTAAGTTCTGCTGGAACTACAAATAGGTCAAAAGAAAACTTTGTTGGGCTCTCAGTTGTTTACCACAGCTACAGAAAGAAATTATTTTGACTATATCTGATTGTGAATAAAATCAAAAACAGTTATTAAGCCAAGCAAGTCTTTCAAAAGCCATAGGGTTGCATTACTATGGCAACTCAATCAACCACTGAAAGAGCAATTGTGCTCCAGGCATTCCACATAAAGATTTCATTTTTCCCTCTGAAAGCCAAAACTAATATATTTTAAATGCCTAGCCGCCAAGAAAAAAACTAAACTACATTTTCTATAAGCTGGCAATTTGCAAAGAAATGGGACCGTAGCTATAATTATGTCATGTGGTTTGTCACATTATTATACTAGGAATGGTCAGCACATTGGAAAAAAAGACGAGTCACGATTTACTATTAAAACAAGGTAAAAGTTATAATAAACCTCTCCTCCTCCCATGGCAAACCACTACACCTAACAATAATTGAAAATAATTTGGTCATGGTAAATTCAATGTACATCAGTCTAACTGTACACGCCCAGCAAAGCTCTGAAACACAATGGGTGCATGTGCTTATGCCATCTGCTAAATTTGCATTGAAGTCAGAGGCATGATTGCAGCACGTGTAGCTAGGTCGAGTGTCAAGAGCAATGAAGCCAGGGCAGCATAGATTTCAGTGTGGGCTAGTTGTTCAAGTAGGTGCCCAGGGTCCCGAGAGGACTTATATAGCCCATCCTACACTGGCTTCACTGCTATTGATACTGCACTAGCTAGATTAAAGCTAGCTGGGGTAGGTCTATACATGCCTTAATCTCAAACCCCAAATCTCTAACCATTGCTCTTCTGACAGGGCCTAACCCAGGTCTCTTGCTTACATTCCATTACCCCAAGGGTGGGATTCACAAAGGGGAATGAGGCATTGCAATGCTCATCATTGAAGAACCTTTTAGGTGCCCTGCCAGCTCGTGGAATTCCCAATCCTGACTTAGGTGCTTAAGTTCCCTACACAATGTAGGAGCCTAAGAATGGGATCCACAAAAGCCAGCAAACTGGGCACAGAGACATCTAACTTAACTAATAGGAAATGCCAAGTAGAGGGGCTCCCACTGGCCGTGGTTCGCTGTCCGAGGCCAATGGTGGTGGCAGGAAGCAGCAGCCAGCACATCCCTCGACCTGCGCCACTTTCTGCTGCCCCCATTGGTCTGGGATGGCGAACCGCAGCCAGTGGAAGCTGCGATCGGCCAAACCTGTGGACACTGCAGGTAAACAAACCAGCCCAGCCCAGCAAGGTGCTTACCCTGGTGGGTCGCATGCCAAAGGTTGCCAATCCCTGGCCAAGACTGTGAGAGGGTTCATGGAGGATAGCTTCGGCAATGGCTATTAGCCAGAATGGGCAGGGATGGTGTCCCTAGCCTCTTTGCAAGAAGTTGAGAATGGGCAACTAGGGATGGATCACTTGATGATTATCTGTTCTGTTCATTCCCTCTGAGGCACCTGGCTTTGGCCACTGTCGGTAGACAGGATACTGGGCTAGATGGACCTTTGATTTGATCTGACCTAGTAAGGCCATTCTTATGTTCACCTAACTCTGGGCTGATGTGGAGCTTCTATCTCCACTTGGGATTCACAGCTATGAACCCTCTCCTGGAGTTAGGCATCAAAACCTGGTCAGCTATTTTTCATGAAAAACTGAAGCAGAGGAGGTGCTGCTACAGTTTATAAATTATAGCCCAATGGTTAGGCTACTTACCCAGGATGTGGGAGTCCCTGGTTCAATTCCCCACTATGGGAGGTGGGAGTACAATCTCAAATCTCTGTTCCACATCAGGCAAAGGGGAGAATTGAACCTAGATCTCCCAGGCCTGGGTGACCATCCTAACCATTGGGCTGAAAGTTATAAGCGGAGGACATCACCTTTGCTGAGTGTTTTCTGGGACGTTTAGATGTGCTCTGAGCTTGTCAACCAAGCTGGGCAAGAAAGGTGAGGGAGCACCTAATTTGTGAATTGCACTGGGGCTTATGTGTGAGCAAAGTGCTGAGCTTCTGTGCCATGTCAGGACTGAGGCAGCTGTGCACATGCCCACCCATAAAAATTCAGGTACACCAGGGCCTTTAACATGGAAATTTAGACACCTAAGGGATTTAGGCACCTACAAGGTTAGGTGGCAGCAGAGTAGGAGTTTTGTGGCATCTGTTGGACTGAAGCGCATAAATTCTCCTTGTGAATCCTTGTAGATGTGTAGACTCACCCCTGCGGTGCCTCCTGCTGGTGACTTCAGGGAATTAGCTCGATCTCAGCCCAGAGCGCCCTCTGTAGGCTGGTGATCCACCAGTCCGCTGCTGGCCCCCATGTCCCTCCCTGGACCCCAGTGCCACTTTAACTGGGTCTCCCCCTTCCCAAGGGAACCCTCACCTCACTATCCCCTCTTTGCCTCAGTTGTGGCTACTGCCAGTCTCTGTTTAGCCCCCGTGCCCTGGGGCAGACTGCAGTGTATCAGCCAATCATCACAGGCAACAAGGGGTTTGGACTGGCTGCCTTTACCCACCCTCCGGCTGCCCCTCTGCAAGCCCAGTACCGAGGAGGCCTAGAACCAGCTCTGCAGCCTGGGGAGTTGCTGGCCTAGGGCTTCCCAGCTCCTAAGGCCTTTCCCCAGCCCTGCCTTCCTCTAGGTCCCCTGGGTGCGTTCCCAAGCAGCCAGGCCTGTCTCCCTCTCCAATCAGAGAGAGACCAACTGCTCTTGGCTTCCCTGGCCTTCTTACTAGGCCCTGTGGCTCAGTTTGTGGCGTGGCCCCAGCTGCAACCACTTCCCCAATCAGCCCAGCCTAAAGGCTGCTTTCTCCAGCCCCAGCCCCTTCCCAGTGCTGTTTTTAAGCCCTTCAGGGCAGGAGCAGAGGTCCACCCTGCTACAATCCTACTCTGAATGTATATGGAGCCAATTTTGTTACTATAGTCAGGAACTTGGCCTCTTTAAAGCAAGTCTAGCTGGTCTGTGCCAGAGTGGGAATCCAGAACACAGTTTACCTGGCCTCATAGTAGCTTGCCAGAAGCCATGCCACATATATTCATTAGGTTCAGATGGTAAGGTGTCCACAGGTGCCAGAATTAATGACCTTTCTGGGGAAAAAAACTAAATATCTTTTACACAATTTTTTACCCCAGTCCTTCAATGAGAGCTGCTAAACTGGCCCACACCCATGCAGTGTCGTTGGCATTATGGGCCTCTGTAGCGGTGCAGGATCATTGCCAGCAGATCCTATTACCAGATAGGTGCCATGGAAGTTTAAAGGTAGGAGCCTAATTTCATGTTTATAAAGGCGGCCTGATTTTCAGAAGTGCCAGGCACTCACAACTCTCTCGCAAGTCAGGGGAAACTACTCATGGAATAAGAGTTTGCACAATCAAGCCCTAATTTCTAACAGAATGTTACAACTTTTCCCCATTTCCAATCTATGAGTCTGATTCAGGGTGGTGCTGCGAATCTCCTGAAAGGTGAGAACTGCCCACTGATTTTGATGGGAGTTGAGAATGCTGGACACTTCATAAGAGATTCTCAGCACTTCACAGAATCCAGCCCTGAATTGCTGAGTTCTGGTTTCCAAAGTTGCTGAGCATGGCCATCTCCCATTGGCTTCAGAGGGAGTTGTGCATACTCAGCACTTCTGAAAAAATCAGGTTTTTAATCTGCATTTGTAATTTAATTTTAGCTCTGAAATGGAATTATATATCACATTAATTTGTTTGAGAGTGATACATAATCTGTCCTGATAATTATGTGATCCTACATTAGGTATTTATTGCAGCAAATGTCACCTGCTCACACAACAAACTCTAGCCTTTATCCAGAATTATCTGTAATTAATCTTGCATTCCACTTCTGCAGTAACCTCTGATATTAACCCATATCACTAACAATCTGAAAAACTATAGAAATTAGAAATACTTTTAGACCTTGTAGGAAGTATTAATTGGTCTATATTCCAAAAAATTTGAATGGTGTCCAGAAAACAGCATTCAAAGAAGGTCTGAGTGACAAAAGTTGACAGAAATAACTTATTGGAATATCATAGTTTTGATTTGTCTGTGACATAGATGCAACCCTTCTGCTAGGTGGAGCCAGCAGCAACCAGGGCCAGGTTCAATATCTAGGGGTTCCTCTTCAACAACACAACACAGAACCGCCTTGAGCCCTCACCCAGTAACCTGGGAAAATTAAACACCTGGGCGCCTCTGAGAGGCAATACTTCCCCACTCCCAAGTACAGAGTCTGAGTGTAGAAAAGAAACTTTTAATGAAAGGAGGGAAGTCACCTGACATTAATTAGGGAAAATGCCGCAAGCAGGATTCATAATCATAAAACTGTGAGCAAGACACCCACCCCAGAGTGTGTGGGGCAGTGCCTTCTGCCTCATGTTCTTGGGTTCTGCAACCAAGAGTTCCTTTTCTGTGCCCCTCTCTGCTCCGTCACCATGCCCCAATCACAGTGGTTGTCCTGGGTCCATGAGGACCCAGGGTTTAGAGGCGCATCTGTGTGAGTTCACCTCCCACCCAGAGAAGAAGAGACCTGGCTTGCTCCACCATCTGAGCACTTGCTCTGGCTGGCTGCCCTGCCAGCCGCGGTTCCTCTCTACTGGCTGCCCAGCCAACTGCTTGTGCCTCTGCTATCAGTTACCATCTGCTGCCACCTGCATCTTTGCTGTGATCTCTGCAGGTCAGTCTTTAGTGATTGTCAGCTTTTAGCAGGCTGGGTAGAAATGCTGTCCCACCACAAGTGATTTCAGATCTTAATTTGATCCAATCCCTCAGACAGGGACAAGATCTTTATCAAGCATTCTTAAAACTACAATACTCACCTGAGGAAGTGAGGAAACAGATTGACAGAGCAAGAGGGGTATCCAGATCACCTACTACAGGAGAGGTCCAACAAGGAAAATAACAAAACATGTCTGGCCATCACGTACAGCCTCCAGCTCAAACCTCTCCAGTGCATTATCAACGATCTACAACCTATCCTGGAAAATGATCCCTCACTCTCACAGACCTTGGAAGACAGGCCAGTCCTTGCATATAGACAACCTCCCAACCTGAAGCAAATACTCACCAGCAACTACACACCACACCACAGATACACCAACACAGGAACCAATCCCTGTAGCAAACCTCATTGCCTACTCTGTCCCCATATCTACTCTAGCGACACCATCATAGGATGCAATCACATCAGCCACACCATCAAGAGCTCATTCACCTGCACATCTACTAATGTTAATATGCCATCATCCACAAGCAATGCCCCTCTGCCATGTACGTAGAAGTCCCTAGGTAAAAGAATAAATGGACACAAATCGCACATCAGGAATGGTAACATACAAAAGCCAGTAGGTGAACTCTTCAACCTCCCTGGACATTCCATAACAGACTTAAAAGTAACTATTTTTGAACAAAAAGAACTTCAGAAACAGACTTCAAAGAGAAACAGCAGAACTAAAATTCATTTGCAAATTTAACACCATTAATTTGGGCTTGCATAGGAACTGGAAGTGTCTGGCTCATTACAAGAGCAGCTTTGCCTCTCCTGGAATTGATACCTCCTCATCTATTATTGGGAGTGGACTACATCCATCCCGATTGAATTGGCCCTGTCTGCACTGGTTCTCTACTTGTGAGGCAACTCCCTTCCCTTCATGTGTCATTATATAATCCCTGCATCTGTAACTTTCACTCCATGCATCTGAAGAAGTGAGGTTTTTTACCCACAAAAGCTTATGCCCAATAATATTAGTCTTTAAGGTGCTACTGGACTTCTTGTTATTTTTGTGGATACAGACTAACACAGCTACCCCCGATACAGATCTCATTTAAGCACTTAAAATAACAAATTTCAGAGTAGCAGCCATGTTAGTCTATATCCGCAAAAAAGCCAGGAGTACTTAATGGAGCCTATTTAGCTCTATCTTTGAACAATAGGGAGGAACAGGTTAAATGAAACTGGGGCCTTATTGGGAGTGTTGACACCACCTGGGTAAGATACCTGTCTCTTTCCCTCTTACTGTCACAGGACTCTGACATTTAAGCCCCTAGCTTAACATGGTCTTTTCAGCTGAGGATGACCCCTCATTTTAGCACATTTCTGCTCTCCTTTGTTCATACAATAAAGGCAACAATACTGATAACAACATTTCTCTACCCTTACATTCTGTAACGCAACACCAGCCAAAGTTGATTACTTCGAGCAACACAGCTCCATCTGCTGGCTATCTAAGCAGAGTAGGTGTGTTCATGTAAATATGGTTTGCTCCTGAAGTCTCTCCCTTCCCAGCTAGCTGTCAGGTGAAAGTTCATTCACACTCTGCTTACATAGACATTAATATTCCCTTATCAAAGGAATTGGGGGGATTCTTAACTGATCTTCCCCAGGGAGTGGGGAGCGAAAAAATGTCCTTCTCTCCCTTTCCCATAAAGCCAGGAGAGGAGCAAAAGGGCAGAATCATGAAGCAGAAATTGGGGAGAGGGAAAAAAGGAATAAAAGCAGCAGAAAAAAGTGCACTATGGTAACGGATAAAGGATGAGGCCCTGCTCAAAGCATTGAAGAACATTAAGACCCTCCAAGGAAGTGAAGTGATATAGTGCAAAAGCCTTGAAGGGACATGGGCGAGAGACAGTAACAGTGTCTGTAACAGAGGCAGAGCTGTTTAACTGCAAAGATGTAGGAAGATGCACTAACAGTGCTAAAAGTAGAGCTGGGTGATTTGGGGGAGGGCAAATAGTTTATTCACTGAAAAATGCAATTTTGGATTAACTGCTTGTGAATTCGCATCAAATACAGTTCCAAGAGTCTAAAATTTTTCATAGCTTCATTGATTCTGGGGCCAGTCTGATGTTCTGTCAAAACACAGACCACTGAACTTCCCCAAAATTATTCCTGGAGTATAGCTTTTAGAATAACATCCAATCGTGATTTAAAAATTATCATGATGCCAAATCCATCACAAATCTTAGTAAATTGCTCCAGTGTTTAATTACCTTCTGTTAAAAATTTACACCTTATTTCCAAGTCCGAAGTCATCTAGCTTCAGCTTCCAGACATTGGATCATGTTACACCTTTCTCAGCTAAACTGCAGAGTCCATTATTAAATATTGATTTCCCATGTAGATACCTATGGATTGAAATCAAGTCACCCCTTAACCTTCTCTTTGCTGAGCTAAATAGATTGAACATCTTGGGTCTATCACTCTAAGGCAGGTTTTCTCATCCTTTAATCATTCTCATGGCTTTTCTCTGAACTCTCTCCAATTTATCAACATCCTTCTCAATTGTGGGTACCAGAACAGGACACAGCATTCCAGCAGCAGTCACACCAGTGACAAATATTGAGGTAAAATAACCTCTCTACTCCTACTTGAGTTTCCTGTATATATGTATCCCATGATCGCATTTTGTCTTTTGGCCACAGCATCACACTTGGAGCTCATGTTCAGCTGATTAGCTATCACAACCTCCATAATTTTTTCATTTTTTTGTCAAATGTTTTGTTGCCAGGGTAAAGTCCCCCAGCCTGTATGTCATACATTCTATGTTACTAGATGTATGTATTTACATTTAGCCATATCAAAACATATATTGTTTGCTTGTGCCCAATCTGCATCAAGAGATCTACATCACTCTGACTTGTCCTCAACATTATTTACCATTCCCCCAATTTTTGTGTCATCTGCATACTTTATTAGTGATGATTTTATGTTTACTTCAGGTCATTGATAAAAATGTTAACTAGTTTAAGGCCAAGAACCGATCCCTGCAGGATTCTACTGGAAACAGACCTGCTCAGTGATGATTCCCCATTTACAATTACATTTTGAAACCTATCAGGTAACCATTCTTTAATCCATGTAATGTGTACCATGTTAATTTTATGTGATTCTAGATTTTTAATCAAAATGTTGTGTGATACCAAGTCAAATGCCTTACTGATGTATAAGTATATTATTTCAACACTGTTATCTTTATCAACCTAATTTGCAATCTCATCAAAAATTATATCAAGTTAGTTTAAATCATGTCCCATATCAGCTGCTCCATTATATAGCCCAAGATCAGTGTCAGGCCTAGAGGCCTATAATTATCCAGGTCATCCCATTTACCCTTTTTAAAACTGGCACAATGTTAGCTTTCTTCCAGTCTTTTGGAACTTTCACAGGACTCCAAGATTTACTGAAAATCAACATTAATGGTCCAGCAAGTTTCTCAGTAACCTTTTAAAAAACTCTTTGATGCAAGTTATATAGATCTGCTGAATTAAAGGTGTCTTACTTCTGTTTAGTATCAGAGGGGTAGCTATGTTAGTCTGAATCTGTAAAAGCAGCAAAGAATCCTGTGGCACCTTATAGACTAACAGATGTTTTGGAGTATGAGTTTTCATGGGTGAATACCCACTTCTGTTTAACATCCTCCAGAGATACTAGTAGAAAGGAAAGAGTTTATCACCACCATGTGGTGAGACTGTATCATCTGTTTGTTGCCAAATAGAGAACAGAAATATTTATTGAGCACTTCTGCATTTTCTCCATTATTATTGATAAATGTTCTATTTCCATCTAGTAATGGATTGTCAGGATGCTTTTTGTTCCTCATATTTTTTTTAAAAACTCTGTTTTTATTGTCTTTAACTCTGCTGGCCATAGATTTCTCCTTGTGCTTGCTGGCTTCCCTTATCAGTTGTCTACAATTCCTAACTTCTGATTTGTTACCAGCAATTTCCCCTTTCTTCCATTTGTGTGCCTGTGTGTGTATAGACAGACATGAATATATTATTTTTCTACAGTTGCCTTCACTTCCCCTCAAAACTAGGTTGTTTTTTTAACCAGCACATCCTTCTTCCTCATTTGTGGGATTGCGACTTTTGGGGCATCTCGTAAAGTGGTTAAATGATTCCCGATTATCATTCACATTTTTCTGATTAAATTCTTCTTCCCAGCTGATTTGGCTCATAATTTTTTTCAGTTTTGTGAAATTGGCCCTATTATGGCACCAACTATATATATATGTTACTAGTCTGGACTTTATTCTGCTTGCACATTGTAAATGTGATCAATCATGATCACTTGTACCCAGGATACCATTATTTTTTAGTTCTGTGATTATTTCCTCATCATCTGTTAGCCTGATCTAATGCTTATTGAAATCAGTGGAAACCTTTCCACTGAAGTTAATGAACATAGGAATCTGGCATCAGTTTATCATAAGAGTTCTCTGATGCATGTAAATCTTGATACCTTAACCAAATACAAGGATATATATTAGGGAAGAGAATACTTTCACATTTAAAAACTACATATTATTTGTTTGCTTGTTTTTTTAACTTTAGGATAAAAGATATGGGAGATATAGGCACATAATTTAGACTGCCTAGGGCACTGTCTAATGTCAGGCCAGCCCAGAAATATTCCTGGGAGAAAACACTTGATTGCTGACTCATACCCCTGCTGCTTCCTGAGCATCACTGTGTTGACTGAATCACTTATTAACTCCTATTGATTGGTTCAATCTACATTTATCACACGGTTACACTGGTACTTACAATGTGCTATATTGACAAAAGAAGTCAATAATATTATAGATTGTCTTTAAAGTACTAATTCTAAGAGATAGAATTACTGCAAGAGCATCACCTGCTGTCAGATTAAGAATCAACATTAGTATTTGCTGATGATGCTGATGTGTGTCTGTTTTATTCTTCTTAGGTCTATTTTAGCTGAAACAAAGGAAGCCAGGTTTGGGATAGAAGGAAGGATTATTGGTGCTCTGTAGATATATAGATAGATGATTGATTGATAGATAGATAGATAGATATGTGCTGGGTTTTCACATAACATTGTCAGTAAGATGACAGCTCATGTGAAAGGTATACAGAAACCCTGGAGTGGAGAAAACTGTAATTTTGATGCTGTACTCTTTTTGATATTTTGCACTGTACAAAACAGAGAAGACACTGTCTCACCAGAAAGGATAAATAATGGAGTGAATTCTTGTTTTTGTAAATCAGTTTTACTATCAGGCTCCTGCAGAATTCTACAATTAGGAATAATTTATTGGAACATTGGATTACTGTACCTCTTGGTTTAGAATTATAAATATTTAAGAGTACTGTCTTCTTAAATAAAGGAGTACATTCCACTTAAATAAATAAGGATTATTTTGTAAAAATCAAGGACTATCATATGCATCTTGATATAGTGAGTTTTTAAATATAACTCTTCTCCTATCAAAATAAGAATATGGTAAAATTTTCAAAAGTGGCTGAGTGATTTAGGAGCCATTAACTTTCAGTGGAGTTCAGCACCTAAGTAATTTAAGCACTTTTGAAAAATTTACCCATGGCACCTCTGGGTTCAACCGAACCTTCAAAACTCTGAGTGTACATCACAGTGCACATTGTAAAACCAGTTATAGACCTCAGACACATAAGTGCAGAAGCTGTTTCTACAAGGTTTATGGTGATACATGAATCCATACTGGAGGGAAGAGAGTCTGAATATTCTCAGGATTTTTGTGTCAAATCTCCCATTAAAACATAATATATTCTTGCATCTAACCCGGTTTCAGCTTTATCCCCCTTGAATCCAGCACTTCCATAGAAATATACTCCCCCCCCCCCCGCAAGATATATGTTATGCCTCCTTTCTTATACAGTTCCATTACCTTCTTCTTTTACAGTTCTTTTATTTTCAGTCTCCTGCTCTATGGTCTGTTAACTCAATCCAGTAAAGCACAAAAGCATCTATGGTACATTAAACACATCAGTAGTCCCACTGAAGCCAAGGGGGCTATTCATGTGCTTAAAGTTACAGACATGCTTAAGTATTAGATCATGGCCTCATGTAATGTTAGTCTTCCGATTGCTTATCAACTTCAGGTCCACCTCATTTTGACATCTAATGTTATCTAGTTATCGAAATATACTCTCTCTCTCTCTCTCTGTCTTCATATTCAGAATATGTTTTATCATAGTTTTAATGTGCATAGCTTATTTACAACACAAGTAATCAAATGGTATCATATGCTTTTTCTTGAAAAAATATTACTAAATTCAACGCTTGAAAAGAAAACAAGGAAGCAGAAAACATGAGATGTAGAAACCAGTAAGAAAACTGGTGAAGGTTCCACCACTTTAGACTTTTTCAAAACTAGACTAGATTTGAATAAATGTACAACAGTGAACAATTCTGCATTGGCAGGATGATGTTAGGCTGGACTACCTAACAGATGTTAATTCTTTTCCATTGTAATTTGTATTGGAGGGTTTATCTCTGCAACCCCAATAACCCCCTCTGTGGTCCTACGTTTCACTCTTCCAAGGACTGACATAAAAGGCAAGACAAGGTGGAGTAGGGGAGGTGAGAAGGGGCAGTGCCATAAGGGATGCTGCTACAGCCATTGTGGCTTGCCCCGTAAATAATAGGCAGTACCAGTGTGTCATAACTTTTCTACTCAGATCTGAACCTTAGAGTTCAGAACATGAGAAGCTAGCATGAAACCTCCAAACTTAATTACCAGCTTGGATCCGATATCGCTGCCACCAGCCAGAAAATTCCAGTGTCTGGCTCACTCTGGTCTCCCCAAAACCTTCCCTGGAGGACCCTAAGACTCAGATGCCCTGAGTCTCACCACAAAGGGAAATAACCCACTTCCTTTCCCCCTCTTTACCTCCTCCCAGATTTCCCCGCCCCGGGTACTCTAGGATATTCCCTGCTTCAAGTCCTTGAAACACAAGTACCGAGAGATCAAATGTCTCTCTCCCCTCACCCAGAGGGTATGCAAAGTCAGGCTTAGTAAATCTAACACAAAGAGATTTTCCCCCTCCCTTCGTTTCTTAGCATTAACCAGTGAAAAAACTCAAACAGGTCTTAAAAAGAAAGCTTTATATAAAAAGAAATAAAAAGACATAAAAATGGTCTCTGTATCAAGGTGACAATATACAGGGTCAATTGCTTAAAAGAAAAAATGAATAAACAGCCTTATCCAAAAAGAATACAATTTAAAACATTCCAGCAACTACACACATGTAAATACAAAAAAACAATATAAACCTATTGTCTTACTATCCTTGTACTTACAACTTGGAAACAGAAGATTAGAAAGCCTGGAGATAGAGAGATCACTCTCAGAGCCGAGAGGGTCACCGAACCAAGACAAAGAACACCCATCCAAAAACTTCCCTCCCTGGACATTTGAAAAATCTTGTTTTCTGATTGGTCCTCTGGTCAGGTGTTTGGTTCCCTTTGTTAACCCTTTACAGGTAAAAGAACATTAACCCTTAGCTATCTGTTTGTGACACAGTGATGCTGTCATAGCAAAGGCTTCCTTCCAGGCTGCCTAAGTTATGTCTGGGGCTTTTTCAGCTCCTAGATCAGCCCAGAATTGGGATGGCTTAAAACCACCTTTGTTCTCTTCCCTCTAGGCTGGATCTTCTGTGCTGCATCTCCTAGAAGGACCTCATAGAATCTGGGCTTGTGAATGAATCAATGGAATACCGCAGAGACGTTTTAGGGCTGGCCACATTTAATATCTTGATTAATGACCTTGAAGAGGGAGTAAACAGTATTGATGGGATTCAAAAAGGTACTTGAATGCCTACACTCCAGACTTTGGGGTCTAAGTCTGGGTTTAGTAGCCTAAGTCCTAGTTTTAGGCGCCACTGCAATTCACAAAACTCCTGCTGAATTCTGTAGGTGCCTAAACTCACTCAGCACCTAAATTTTTAGGGTAAAAGTTCTCTGGGTGTCTACATTCCTGCCTCTGGGTGTGCATAGGGCCAGATTAAGGCAAGGGCTTTAGGGCTGCGGCCCAGGGCCCCACAAAGGGGGCCCCTCAAAAATAAATCACAGGCAGCAACCTCCGGGATGGTAAAAGGGGTGTTCAGGCAGGTTGCCTGAATGCCGTAGCCCCATGCTGCTCCCGGAAGCAGCTGGCAGCTGACATGTCTCTGCAGTCCCTGGCGAGGGGGCTGGAGGTGGCTCTGCACTCTGCCCCCACCCCCAGCACTGTCCCTACAGCTCCCATTGTCCGGTTCCCAGCCAATGGGAGCTATGGGGGTGGCGCTTGCAGGCGTGGGCAGTGCATGTAGACCACTGCCACTGTCCCCCAAGGGGCCCGCAGAGACGTGCTAGCAGCCAGCCGCTTCCGGGAGCAGCATGGGGCCAGTGCATGCAGGCAGGCAGCCTGAGCCATGCTGCGCTGCTGGCCGGGAGCTGCCTGTGGTAAGCTCATCCTGGACGGAGCCAGCACCTCGCACCCCCTCCTCCACCCCAACCTCCTGCCCCAGATCAGAATCCCTTCCTGCACCAAACTCCCTCCCATACCCCACACCCCCTCCTGAAACCCAATCCCCTGCCCCAGCCCCCTCCTGCAGTAAACGTCCTCCCAGGAAAAGTACTTATATACAGGGACCCCACAAAATCTAATAGCACCAGGCCCAAAGGAGAGTTAATCCGGCCCTGGATATGCACACTGCTATCTCACTCTAGGCATCCAATTGCCTATCTCCCACCTCAGCCCTCAGTATGATTCACACACTGGGGAAAGAAAGACGCCCCTCCACTTATCTCAAGTGCATGCCCCAATGTAATAGGCGTGCTCAGAGACCACTTACTGGATTGGGTCTCATTTAAAATCTGGACAGAGAAGCAGAGGGAGGTGGTAGTGCTTACCTTATAACCTTTATCCCATTGGTTGGATAATTGGGACATGGGAGACCCAGGTTGAATTGTCCACAATGAGGGGGGAAGAGTAATTTGAGCTGTGTGATACTCTGATGTGGGATTCCTTCAGTCTCTGCTTGAGGCTACTCCACTGTGGATAAAAACATAGAGTCGTTGGGATAGAAAAAGTGAGCAAGAGCATGCCTCTGAAGTCTGGTAGTTAGGGTACCCGTCTGGAAGGTGAGAGACCCAAGGCCCCCTCCTCCAATAAACTGGATTCCTAACTCATTCTCACAAGAAGTGCCTTAGGTATCTAAGCCATGTGATTTCAGGAGAAAGGTGACCACTTGTGAATCCCTAGTGGAGATAGGTACCTATCTCCATGAGGGCCAGGGATTAAGACACATCCCCGTTGTTGGCATCTTCTATTAACTATCTTAGGCAGCTCCCTGCCTAGTGTGGTGACTTTTGCAGATCACAGTCTAAGGCGCCTGTCTTTCTCCGATCATTATATAGGGAGCCTAGTGCCAAAGTCAGGCTTTGTGATTTGCAGTTTTATTCCTGTGATTTCCAAGATGTCTAAAAATTAGGCATTGCAACACTCAGAATCACAATGTCTAAGCCCCCTTGTGAAAGTAGCCCCACAACAAGAACATATGAAAGGAATATCAAATACCCAATGAGAGCAGAGAAATAACACAAATTAACAAAGAACAGGAGTATGTTTGGCACCTCAGAGACTAACAAATTTATTTATACATGTATGGATATATATCTCCTTACTGTATGTTCCATTCTATGCATCCGAAGAATTGGGCTGTAGGCCATGAAAGCTTATGCTTAAATAAATTCGTTAGTCTCTAAGGTGCCACTATCATAAACCTAGTCCCAGATTTGGACCTTAGCGTCCAAAATATGGGGGTTAGCATGAAAATCTCCAAGCTTAATTACCAGCTTGGACCTGGTAAAGCTGCCACCACCCAAAAAATTAGAGTGTTTTGGGGCACTCTGGTCCCCCCAAAAACCTTCCCTGGGGAACCCCAAGACCCAAATCCCTTGAGTCTCACAACAAAGGGAAATAAACCTTTTCCCTTCCCCCCTCCAGGTGTTCCTGGAGAGAGACACAGAAGCAAGCTCCATGAATCTAAACAGAGGGATTCCACCCTCCCCATTCCCAGCCTTGGAAAACAGAAGTACCGAGAGTTAATCTCTCTTTCCTTCTCACCCAGAGGGAATGCAAAGTCAGGCTACTAAATCTAACATACATAGATTTCCCCCTGACTTCTTCCTCCCACCAATTCCCTGGTGAGCTGCAGACTTAATTCCCTGGAGTTCCCCACTAAAGAAAAACTCCAACAGGTCTTAAAAAGAAAGCTTTATATAAAAAGAAAGAAAAATACATAAAAATGGTCTCTCTGTATCAAGGTGACAAATACAGGGTCATTTGCTTAAAAGAATATTGAATAAACAGCCTTATTCAAAAAGAATACAATTCAAAGCACTCCAGCAACTATACCATGTAAATACAAAAGAAAGCAATAGAAACCTTACTGCCTTACTATATGGTACTTACAACTTGGAAATAGAAGATTAGAAAGCAGGAAACAGAAATCACTTCTCATAGCCGAGAGAGTGCAGGCAGAAGACCAAGAACAAAGGACTCACACACAAAAAACCCTCCACCCAGATTTGAAAAAGTCTTGTTTCCTGATTGGTCCTCTGGTCAGGTGTTTCAGATTACTTCTTTCCAGGTGTAAGAGACATTAACCCTTAGCTATCTGTTTATGACACGCCCCCCAAATTGCAGACAGTGGGGAAGCTCACTGGCGGCTATTTCCTCCTAGAACTTTAAACTAAACAGATTAATACAACACATGCACCGTTACATATACCACTAAGTATATAACTAACAGACTTCTACAGTGTAAGAACACTTTTTAACTACTGGATTCTGGGAAACTCTCACGGGAGAGAGCATCAGCTATTTTGTTAGAAGCTCCTGAGATGTACTGAATGTGAAAATCAAAATCTTGGAGAGCTAAACTCCAACGAAGAAGTTTTTGTTGTTCCCCTTGGCAGTATGAAGCCACTTTAGTGCAGCATGGTCAGTTTGTAGCTGGAACCGCCATCCCTAAACATATGGGCGTAGCTTTTCCAGGGCGTACACAATGGCATAGCATTCCTTTTCACTGATTGACCAGTGACTTTACCTTTCAGACAGTTTCTTGCTGAGAAACACGACAGGATGGAAGTTGTGATCTGTTGCTTCCTGCATGAGCACTGCTCCTATACCACGCTCAGATGCATTCGTGGTTACTAGGAATGGCTTGTCAAAATCCGGGGTCCTGAGTACAGGGTCAGACATGAGCATCGCCTTAAGCTGGGTAAAGGCCTTTTGACACTCATCAGTCCACTTAACTGCATTTGGCTGGGTCTTTTTGGTCAGGTCGGTCAGTGGGGCAGCGATTTGGCTGTAGTGTGGTACAAATCGCCTGTAGTACCCGGCCAAGCCTAAGAAGGTTTCGACCTGTTTCTTTGACCTTGGGATAGGCCACTTTTGGATAGCATCCACCTTGGCCTGTAGGGGGTTTATGGTTCCTCGACCCACCTGGTGCCCCAGGTAAGTCACTCTGTTTTGGCCTATTTGACACGTTTTGGCCTTAACAGTTAGTCCAGCCTGCCTGATGCGCTCAAAGACCTTTTCCAGGTGTAGTAGGTGTTCGGGCCAGGAGTCTGAAAAAATGGCCACATCATCGAGGTAGGCAACTGCATATTATCCCAGTCCTGCAAGTAGACCATCTACCAGCCTCTGGAAGGTGGTGGGTGCATTTAGAAGGCCGAAAGGAAGGACATTAAATTCATACACCCCCGCAAGGGTGACGAATGCTGACCTTTCCTTGGCAGGTTCATCTAGCGGTACTTGCCAGTACCCCTTGGTTAAGTCTATAGTAGAGATGAACTGGGCACATCCCAACTTCTCCAATAGCTCATCGGTGCGTGGCATTGGATAGTTGTCCGGATGAGTTACCGCATTTAGCTTACAGTAGTCCACGCAAAAGCGTATTTCCCCATCTGGTTTGGGTACCAGAACCACTGGAGATGCCCATGCACTGGTAGATGAGCGGATTATACCCATCTGTAGCATGTTCTGGATCTCCCGTTTTATAGCAGCTTGGGCATGAGGAGACACCCGGTAGGGTGGGGTTCTAATGGGGTGAGCATTACCTGTGTCAATGGAGTGGTATGCCCGTTCAGTCCGTCCTGGGGTGGCTGAGAACAATGGGGCAAAGCTAGTGCACAGCTCCTTGATTTGTCGCCGCTGCAGACGTTCCAGGGTGGTTGAGAGGTTCACTTCTTCCAAGCCACCGTCTTTTTTTCCGTCATAGTAGACACCGTCAGGCCACTCAGCATCATCTGCCTGGACTGTAAACTGACAAACCTGTAAGTCTCTGGAATAGAAAGGCTTGAGAGAATTAACATGGTACACTCTGGGCTTTAGTGAGGAATTGGGAAATGCTATGAGGTAGTTTACAGTTCCCAGGCGCTCTTGGACCATGAATGGCCCTTCCCATGATGCTTCCATCTTATGGGCCTGTTGCGCCTTCAAGACCATAACCTGGTCTCCTACCTTGAAGGAACGTTCTCTGGCATGTCTGTCATACCAGGCCTTTTGCTCTTCCTGAGCATCCTTTAGGTTCTCTTTAGCAAGGGCTAAGGAGTGTCGGAGGGTGTTTTGTAGATTGCTTACAAAGTCCAGAATGTTAGTCCCTGGAGAAGGCGTAAACCCCTCCCATTGCTGCTTCACCAACTGTAATGGCCCCTTAACCTCGTGACCATACACAAGTTCAAACGGTGAAAACCCTAAACTGGGATGTGGTACAGCCCTGTAGGCAAACAGCAACTGCTGCAACACTAGGTCCCAATTATTGGAGTATTCGTTGATGAATTTACGTATCATGGCCCCCAAAGTTCCATTAAACCTTTCCACCAGGCCATTGGTTTGACGGTGATACGGGGTGGCAACCAAGTGGTTCACCCCATGCGTGTCCCACAGTTTTTGCATGGTCCCTGCCAGGAAATTAGATCCTGAATCAGTAAGGATGTCGGAGGGCCAACCAACCCTGGCAAAAATGTCTGTTAGGGACAGACACACAGTGTTAGCCTTGGTGTTGCCTAAAGCTACTGCTTCCGGCCATCGGGTAGCAAAGTCCACTAAAGTCAGTACGTACTGCTTTCCTCTGGGCGTCTTTTTCGGGAAAGGACCCAGAATATCCACAGCTACTTGCTGAAATGGGACCTAAATTATGGGGAGTGGCTGGAGAGGGGCCTTGACCTGGTTTTGGGGTTTTCCCACTCTTTGGCATACCTCACAAGACCGGACATACTTGGCAACGTCCTTGCCCATCCCCTCCCAGTGGAAGGACTTCCCCAGCCGGTCCTTGGTTCTGTTCACCCCAGCATGGCCACTGGCATGATCATGGGCTAAGCTTAAGAGCTTCCCCCGGTACTTAGTTGGAACCACCAACTGTTTTTGCGGCTGCCATTCTTCCCGGTGTCCACCAGAAAGAATCTCCTTGTATAAAAGTCCTTGGTCTATAACAAACCGGGATCGATTAGAAGAGCTGAGAGGTGGTGGGGTGCTCCGTGCCGCCGCCCAAGCTTTCTGAAGGCTGTGATCTGCTTCCTGCTCAGTCTGGAACTGTTCCCTTGAGGCTGGGGTTACCAGTTCTTCCTCAGACTGTGGACTTGGGCTTGGTCCCTCTGGAAGTGATGTAGGTGATGAGGTTGTTTCCGTTGCTGGTGAACCGCTCTCCGCTGGTGCACCTGAGGGTATTTCAGGCTCTGGCTGAGCCTTTTGGGTATGGCTGTCTGTTGCTTCTGCCAGTTTTGGCTCGCTGGCGCCCTCTGGCATTGAGTTTGAAGATGTGGTTGCAATTGCTGGTGCTGGTTGCTGTTCCAGTTCCGGGCCTGGGACTGGAGGTGCTGTGGCTGTTTCAGTGGTTGGCATGGAATCCGGGTCCACTACCTCTGTCTGGGTCTCTGGTAACACAGACGGGGCGTCTGTGGACGGCTCAGGAACAGGAATGGGTCTGGAAGCTTGCCTGGTTTGGCTACGTGTAACCATTCCCACTCGCTTGGCCCGCTTCACCTGGTTGGCCAAGTCTTCCCCCAGTAGCATGGGGATAGGATAATTGTCATAGACTGCAAAAGTCCACATCCCTGACCAGCCTTTGTACTGGACAGGCAGTTGAGTTGTAGGCAAGTCTACAGCTTGTGACATGAAGGGGTAAATTGTCACTTGGGCCTTTGGGTTGATGAATTTGGGGTCTACGAAGGATTGGTGGATAGCTGACACTTGTGCCCCCGTGTCTCTCCACGCAGTAACCTTCTTTCCGCCCACTCTCAAATTTTCCCTTCGCTCCAAGGGTATTTGAGAGGCATCTGGGCCTGGGGATCTTTTGGGGGATGGTGGTGTAATGAACTGCACTCGGATGGCGTTTTTTGGACAGTTGGCCTTGATATGTCCCAGTTCATTACACTCAAAGCATCTTCCATCTGATGGGTCACTGGGTTGAGGTGAGTTACTGGAGACTGATGAGGTGGAAGAATAGGGCGTCTGTGGCTTTACTTGGGTTGTATGTGAGGTCTTTGGCTGTCCTCGGTTGTAGGGTTTATGGTTGGTGTGCCCCCTGGGGTATTCGTTCCCCTTGACCGTAGCTTTCTTGCTTTCTGCCACTTCCATCCATCTGGCTCCAATCTCCCCCACCTCAGCGAGATTTTTGGGTTTTCCATCTTGTATGTATCGTGTGATGTCTTCAGGAACCCCATCCAAGAACTGCTCCATTTGTATGAGGAGGTGCAGTTCTTCCAAGGTTTTAACATTGTGTCCTGATATCCAGGCCTCATAATTTTTCCCAACGTAGTAGGCGTGTTTGGGAAATGACACATCTGGTTTCCACTTTTGGGTTCTGAAACGCCGACGGGCATGATCCGGGGTTATCCCCATTCTGTATCTGGCCTTGGTTTGAAAAAGTTTATAGTCATTCATGTTCTCCTTAGGCATTTCAGCTGCCACCTCTGCTAAAGGTCCACTGAGTTGTGGCCTCAATTCTACCATGTACTGGTCTTCAGAGATGCGGTACCCAAGATAGGCTCATTCAAAATTTTCCAAGAAGGCCTTCGTGTCATCACCTGCCTTGTAGGTGGGAAATTTCCTGTGCTGTGGAACCATAATTGGCGAAGGGTGTTAGGATTGGCTGGCGCATGCAGCCCAGCTTGCGCTAAGTCCAGTTCATGTTTTCTCTGTTTTTCCTTCTCTTCACTTTCTTTTTGTTGTTTTTCCATTTCTCGGCGGTGGGCCCTGTCGTCTTCTTCTTGTTTCCTTCTGTGGGCCACCTCTTCTTCTTCTAATTTTCTTTTGTGGGCTGCCTCTTTGGCTGCTTGTTCTCTTTTGTAGGCTGCCAGTTTGATGCTTTCTTCCTTTTCTTTCAGCTCCACCTCTTTTTCTCTTTTTTCCAGTTGTCGCCTGTGTTCAGCTTCTTTGATTTCTTCTTCGGCCTCCATTTTTGTATTAGAAGGCATGGTTCCTGTTTTCTTGTGTTGGGGTGCCCTCTGGTGTTTATCTTCTGAACTGCAGGTTCTCTGTTGTCTCCTGGGGTCTGCCTAGCAACAGTGCCTTTTTCCTTTTCTTCCTCTAGCTAATGTTTTCAATGTAAAGTAAACCAGAAAAACCACTTTATTTGCATGTATATAGTGCTGGTATTTGACTCCTAATGGGAGTGCTATTGTGTGACAAAAGACCCTAATAGCTCCTTAATGGTTTCTTGCTTAATATGCAAGCCACAACTGCCAGAGAGAGCAGAAAAAAAAATTCTCTCTGGTTCCCTTTTAAAACCAAACTGTTTCTCTCTGCTAAAAAGCCCCTAGCAGAGAAAAGAAAAATATAATATTCCTACTGGCTTCTGGATTCTATCTTTCCCACAACGCTGCACACCATATCATAAACCTAGTCCCAGATTTGGACCTTAGCGTCCAAAATATGGGGGTTAGCATGAAAACCTCCAAGCTTAATTACCAGCTTGGACCTGGTAAAGCTGCCACCACCCAAAAAATTAGAGTGTTTTGGGGCACTCTGGTCCCCCCAAAAACCTTCCCTGGGGAACCCCAAGACCCAAATCCCTTGAGTCTCACAACAAAGGGAAATAAACCTTTTCCCTTCCCCCCTCCAGGTGTTCCTGGAGAGAGACACAGAAGCAAGCTCCGTGAATCTAAACAGAGGGATTCCACCCTCCCCGTTCCCAGCCTTGGAAAACAGAAGTACAGAGAGTTAATCTCTCTTTCCCCCTCACCCAGAGGGAATGCAAAGTCAGGCTAGTAAATCTAACACACACAGATTTCCCCCTGACTTCTTCCTCCCACCAAATTCCCTGGTGAGCTGCAGACTTAATTCCCTGGAGTTCCCCACTAAAGAAAAACTCCAACAGGTCTTAAAAGAAAGCTTTATATAAAAAGAAAGAAAAATACATAAAAATGGTCTCTCTGTATCAAGGTGACAAATACAGGGTCATTTGCTTAAAAGAATATTGAATAAACAGCCTTATTCAAAAAGAATACAATTCAAAGCACTCCAGCAACTATACCATGTAAATACAAAAGAAAGCAATAGAAACCTTACTGCCTTACTATATGGTACTTACAACTTGGAAATAGAAGATTAGAAAGCAGGAAACAGAAATCACTTCTCATAGCTGAGAGAGTGCAGGCAGAAGACCAAGAACAAAGGACTCACACACAAAAAACCCTCCACTCAGATTTGAAAAAGTCTTGTTTCCTGATTGGTCCTCTGGTCAGGTGTTTCAGATTACTTCTTTCCAGGTGTAAGAGACATTAACCCTTAGCTATCTGTTTATGACAGCCACAAGTACTCCTGTTCTTTTTGCGGATACAGACTAACATGGCTACTACTCTGAAACAAATGAATAAGAAACTTGGAGAGAAAATTAGCCGCTGAGATTAATTTCAAGTCAACGCATCCAGAAAAAAAATAAACAGGAACACAGATATACAATAGGCTGTATAAGCAATGACATTGCATTGTGGCAGAGCAGACCAATAGTCTATGGAGCTGATTATGCAGCCACTTTATATGATTAGCTCCCATTGAAATCAACAGTGGCTCCTCAAACAACGGTGCAATGACATAGAAATGTTGTTTTCATGTCTGGGCGTTCCATTGCTAGAGAGGTATTGATGAATCTGAGAAAGTTCAGAGGAGAGCAAAATAAACAAATAGGGGGCTGGGGCAGTTGAATAATAAGGAATGGTTGTAAGATCTATATTTGTGCAGCTAGGCTAGAAGACAGATAACGAGATTTCTGAGAGTAGTCTGCAAGTATCTGAACGTGCGTAGACTAAGATGGAAGGAAATTAAGTTGCTTTGTGCAGGTGTGCTATAGCTAGGATTAATGGAAAGAAATTAATAAACAGGAAAATGTAGGCAGAATGCCAGGAAAGCATCTTGAGGGCCAGATCCATTAGGCTGTGAAATAAATGCCTTAGGAAAGAAGAAGAGGCCCCGTTGCTCACTGGAACACGTATTGCCAAGAACAATCCTGCGTTGACATAACATGATAGGTTTTCTCAGTCTCTAACATCTATGAGTCTAACTCTCAGCCCCCACTCCCAGCATCAAAGCCTGTAGCAATATTTTCTTGAGTAGTGATCTTACCAGAAATCATAAACTAAGCAATGTCAGGATGGGAGACCTATGAAAAACCCCAGTGTTGTTGAAAGAGGTGTTGGTAATTTAGTAGGTGGTGTTTTTCTCAATGAATTATTACTGAACCAGTAAACCAGTCTTGTGCTAATGGGTGTTGTCCTGGTGAAAAACAGCCTCCTTACAATTTATTGTTATTAAAGGTTTTATGGGATTTTTGCAAGCGTTAGAATATTAACTCTGGAGTCCTAGCCAAATTCCAGTTTGGGCAATGTTCTGCTCACTGAAAACTTCCTCTTTCTTTCAGCTGGTATTCCTCACGCCGTTTGTGAAATAAGTAGAGTAATTCAAAGAGTAACATGCACTTACCCTGGTGGGCTAACTCAGTGGCCCCTGCACACAAGAACCTCTTCAAGATTCCAGGCTTCAGGGCTTCTGTTTTATTTCTTCAAAAATAACATAAGTTCAACATATCCATCACATCTTTTCCCCCAACCCAGGGTCTTCTGCAGCAGCCCATCTACACCTGCAAGATTATACTTTGCAGGCCTTCTGCCTGAGGCTCATGCATCAACTAGGATCTTGTTCCCGACACAGGGACAGATATATGTCTGCGTCTCTGTCTAACTAAGGTACTTGCTGGCTTTGATGAGGACCAGAATATCATCCAGCTGTAGGGTGACCAGATATCCTGATTTTATAGGCACAGTCCCAATTTTGGGGTCCTTTTCTTATATAGGCTCCTATTATCCCCCATCGCCTGTGCCGATTATTCACACTTGCTGTCTGGTCACCCTATCCAGCTGTCACCTGATCCTTGTGAGTCAGCTGATTAGTCACAGGTGTGACTGGGCCCCAGCTCCCCTTTAGGGACCAGCCAACTGTGCCAATGCATTGAAATGTATTAAACATATTTGGATCTAAACAAGATGCCAAGAAATATTAGTTTAATTGTATTTATATTAACTAGTTCAGATATGGGAGGGAGATAGTTGGCTGATGGTAACAAAGCTGCCATCAGTAGCCTTTGCAAGATACTTCAAAGGAGAGTGCAAAAAACCCTGTGGTGATGAGTTATGGGACAACCTGTCCCCAGGGAAACCATCCCTCTAACCCCCAATTGTTAGAGATTAGCTTAATCTTGAAGCCTGAAGGTTCATATCCCTCTCCACACTCTTGTTTAATTTTTCTTTAGTATTTCTTGCCATGACTCTGGATATTTGTGTTATCCATGTAAATGTCCAGTCCCTTTTTGAATCCTCGAAACCCATTGGAGCCTTAGACTTTCTGTGGAAGCCAGGCTCCATTCCTGGGTCTGGGCCTTTCTGTGTGCCTCTGCATTGCTCTCATGGATCACCCTTCCCATGGCAGTACAGCTCTCTCGGTCTGATTCTCCACTGCCTCAAGTAGTCATTTTCAGCTGTAGAATGTGAATATAAAGTAGGTGCAAATCATGACTGTGTAAATCTGGTCATGTTCAACACCTACTTTGCACAGATATTCTCTTTTTGGTGGTTTCTTCTTAGAGCCCCATAGGAGACATCTCCAGGAGACTTACCCATGCTAGCTGTGGCTGCATCTCAGGTTCTGAAGCCTAGGGCAGTGGGGTGGGCTTCAGAGCCTGAGCTCCACACTGAGCTTCAACTTCAAAGCACTGTCTATACAGCTATTTTTAGGGGCGTGAGCCCCTCAAGGCTGACAGGGGCTGAGAGGCTTGCAGACATGCCCTAAATGTTTGCTTAGCCAAATGCTTAAATATTTGAATTCAAGAATTTTCGTGTCAGGGAATAAAATTAAACCTTTGAAGAAATAATTAAACTAATTGTTTTCAGTTAAACATTTTTTATTCAATCAACAAATTATTTAGCATGAACATTCAAAGTGTTCAGGGGAAAATAAATATTACTGGGTTTTCTCCACTAGAGGTCTCCAGAGAAATACAAGTAGCACTAGTCAGAATTACTACAGATGCATTACAATTTGTATCTTGACACTGTTCAAATGCCTTTAAAGACAGAAACCAATCCCTACATTTTGTTAAAAGAATGAATTTAGTGATCTATCCCTGTATTTGTTCTGATACTTTTCTCTTACTGTAGATAGGATGTAATCTTCGCAATCATCACTAAAACAAAGGATTTTCATTCCTTATTTATTTTAAAGTATTTTTAATATACTTTTAATTAGATTTCCAGGACCATATATCCTGGGAAGTACAATACTCCAGAACGTAATAAGGCCAGGCAAAATAAACAAAGGGATCAGGCAATAACATTGTTAAAAAATTAAATAATAGATTAAAATAAATATAATGCTAATAATTACAAGTGAATAAACCCAGGATTGGTTAACCAGCATAGTAGTTTGGTTTATAAATTACAGACTGAACATATAATTGTTTCCTTTAGTACTTTGGTACATCTCATTTTTTGTGATATCTAATGGTATGTATATGGGCCCGAGGGTGTAGGTAGGTTATTTATTTTAATCGTATAATTCTCTGTATTTTATAGGGCACAATTATTCACCTGGAATTTGATTCATGAAGGCTATTTCCTTTGTTCTTTTTTAGATTCCTGGCCATTTATGTTTTTTAACATAGGTTTGCTAACTAGTAAGATTGCACAATTTCTGTCAGATTGTTTGATTAATTATAAAATGACAATTTCCAGGATTTACAGAATTTCTTTAGCCATAGAGTCATAGATAATAAGGCCAGAAGGGACCATTGTGGTCATCTAGTTGGACCTCCTGTTTAAAACAGTTCACAGGACTCCCTTAATTAATTTCTGTTTTAACTAGAGCAAATCCTCTAGATAAAACATCTCATCTTGACTTTAAAATTACCAGTGATGGTGAATCCACAACAACCCTTGGGGCACATCTACACTGCAGTTAAAAACCTGCAGCAGACCCATGTCAGCTGACTCAGGCTCACAGGGTCCAGGACAAGGGCCTGTTCATCTGTGGTGTAGATGTTCGGGCTCAAGCAATAGCCCAGGATCTGGGACCCTGCAAGCGGAGATAGTCATAGAACTCAGGCTCCAGTCGAAGCCCAAATTTCTATGCAGTAATTAAACAGCCCCTTAGCCCTGAATGCTGTGAGCCTGAGCCCACGTCCAGACTAACCCGCTGTATCGGCGGGTTAAAATCGATTGCTCGGGGATCGATATATCGCGTCTAGTCTGGACGCGATGTATCGATCCCCGAGAGCGCTTACATCGATTCCGGAACTCCATCAACCCGAACGGAGTTCCGGAATCGACACGGAGAGCCACGGATATCGATCCCGTGCCGTCTGGACGGGTGAGTAACTCAATCTTAGAAATTCGACTTCAGGTACGTTATTCACGTAGCTGAAGTTGCGTATCTAAGATCGATTTTCCTCCCCTAGTCTGGACATGGCCTATGTCAGCTGCCACGGGCCAGCGGCTGGTATTTAACTGCAATGCAGACCTACCCTTGGAGACCATGTGTATTTGTAGTCACAGTTTCCTGACAATGCTTAATGCAGGCAATATTCAGCCAATGGCTTATGAACATGATAGGAATACTAGGGTTGGAGGACAAAGATATTCATTCCTTTCAATTATGTTTTCATTTGGCTCACAAAGGCCTCAATCCTGCACACACATACACATGTCAATCACAGCCATACTATTTCTGTAATGTTCCTAACTGTTCTCCTAATGTTGCCTGAGGTAAGCTTTGTCAGGAAAGAGTGACTATCTAAAACAAACAAACAAACAAACACATGGATACTCTGCCATGGGATTATTCATGTGCTTACAGTTAAGTGTATGTATAAATCTTTCCAGGATTGCACAAAACCTTTATTAGACATGGCTAAATTCGTGTCTGTCACCATGTCAACAGCTTCCTTGAACAGCGTTTGTGGAAACTCATGCAGCCACACAAAATATGAAATTAAGTATTCCACACTTGACTCCCATGGAGAGATGAACAGAATGCTGACCTGCATTATTGCGATTTTTACAGGACTCTAAGATTTTCTCCCAAAACTTTGCATCTGTGTTGCTTTATTTGTAATATAACCGTTGTCCATATTACCTATCCAGCAAATGAACAGTATAATAACATGTCACTAGGGATGCTACAAATTAAGGTTGATTTTCTTCTAAATAAGACTGATTAATCTGACTCAGTTAATATTTATATTTTTCACCAGCATTTGCTGTGCTGTTTTACCACCTCTGGGAGCCCCCTCTGATATTAAAGCAGCTATATATTAAAAGCGAGGCATGTGATATTCATTTTAAATTCTCTTTGGATGCATTTGAAATGGAAATGAGAGTTACTTAACACTCATCTTTACTCTTTACATATGAATGGAAAGCAAAAAAAGTTTTGGGATTGCTGTGATTTAATGCTTAATATGGGATCTGCACTCCCATTGGGACATTTGTGCAGCTCCCATTAGCATCAGTGAGAACTGCAAACAAGCAAGAGATGTTAGAAAGGGATTTCTGCCTGAGTCAAGGCCCAATACTTTCCCTGCAAGCCAGTAGAAAGCCAGCTGTGCAAAGTCCATTCAGCTGCGGTTCTATGGGAAGGGGTCGGGGGAGAGAGTCTGTCTAGCCAGAGGTTAAGAAGAGCCTGAAAATAGTTGCCCTGTCCAGTATGCTCCTCCTCCAAACCTGGAGGATGTTCCTTTATGTGCATGGAACTCAATGTTGCTTGTTGCAGCATTGACTTCCACCTCATGCTTAGTGAGCCCCGCTGAAGTTGCCACAGTATAAACATAGGAGAGGGAACAAGGAGAAAATGACTTCTAAGTTGGGCCCTGCTACCAAATGGGAGGGGAAGCTGGAGAACAACTCTTATGAGCTTGCTGCAGAGATGGAACTAGATTTGCCTGAAGTCTTTAGCGCCCTTGAACTCGTTAAATCTGCATCTCTTTTAAATCAAGGTTGAATCTCATTTCCATTTACCGTAATATTTAAGGGTTTCAGTTCGTTTTTATTTTCAATGAGACTCGAAAGGTACACATTTGTGTAATCATGATACCTACTGTAGTTTAAAAGTACAGCCCACTGTGGAACAGGCAATGCATAAGAAGTTAAAAACCAAATTCTAAATGCAAATCCAGCCCAATTCAATAATGAACAAAAGGCATTAGCACTTTATGGCTGTTCTGTGGTAAATTAATTTGGTGAACTCACTTTAGTTCTGAGTCACAAAAACCTCATATGTGGCACTAATTGGCAACCTTTTTGGAAGTCTAGAAAGCCAAGGCAGGAATGGATATAGAAGAGTCAGGAATTCCTGAATTCTAATTCTGGCTCCATTGCATAGTTACCTTATGACCTTAGGTAAGTCACTTAACCTTCGTATCTCACAGTTTGCCCATGTGTAAAATCATAGAATTGCAGGAATTAAAGGGACCTTGACAGATCATCTAGTCCATTCCCTTACACTGAGGCAGGATTAAGTATGATCTAGACCATCCCTGACAGGTGGGAGCATGAATATTACTTACCTACACAGGTTCATTAATTAAAGTTTTATATATAGTGGCTCTGGTAGGCACAGCCAGAGTTGTGTATTGCAATGGAGAGGCCTCGCAACTGACTTTTCCCAGAGGCAAGCTGTCTGTAGAGACGAGAGGGTGATAGAAGGTTCAAAGGCACTGGAGGGAACATGGCAAGAAGTTCCTATATTTTCTATTTTAGAGTTGTACCATATGCTTGCTCCATCACTGTCCCTGGGCCACCAGCTGGTCTGGAAGAGGTGAGTTCATGGCCTTCACTCTTCCGCCTTTGGAGGGACTAGGGATACTGATAGTACTATGACACCTGCAGGTAGGACAAGCATTGGAATTCTGTCTGCAATAAAGGAGGGCTCGCTATACTTTCTTCCTGCACTTTATGTACCTGCACTGTGTCATCCAGAATCTGGTCCTCTGAAGACATAAAGTGCTATATTGGTTCAATGTATTATTATAATCCTGAACTATCTTCTTCTCCTTAGATATGGTCCCTCCTTGTACTTATGCCTGGGGAAAGTCCCACTGTCTCTGCCTAAGCTGTACCTGTTCTGTAGTGAAAGAGAGAGCTTCAGTCCCAGAAATGTCAATTCAACATTTTTCTTGAGCACTGCACTCTCCTGCACCACACATATACACACCTGTTTGTTTAATTTCAAAATGTGATAATTACCCATTTTTATTTCACTTTAACTGCAGTATGGTAGGTCTTTTAAACTTAGGGTTAAAACATTTCCCATTTTCATAAATGATGGATTATACATTAAAACTGTAGGCATATATTTGTTTAAAATATTCTAAAAACATTTCTGTGTTGAAATGGAGAAATTTACACTGATCTCGGGGTCAGGAACTCCTGTATTCCAGTCCAGGCCTCTGACACTGACTCACAATGTGCCCTCAATCATGTCACTTCACCTCTCTCCCTCAGTTCCTTCATTTATCAAATAAAATTGACACTTATGAACATAAAAATGGCATACAGGGTAAGACCAATGGTCCATCTAGCCCAATATCCTGTCTTCCAACAGTGTTTCAGAGGGAATGGGCAAACAGAACAGGGCGATTATTGAGTGATCTATCTCCTGTCATTGAGTCCCAGCTTCTGGGACACCCAGTGCATGGTATTGTGTCCATGACCATCTTGACTAATAACCGTTGACAGATCTATTAACTTACTTACCTAATTCTTAAATCTGAAGCCCAATAATTTCATTGAGTGACTCCTTGGTTCTTGTGTTATGTGAAGGGGTAAATAATACTTCTCTATTCACTATCTCCACACCATTCATGATTTCATAGACCTCTGTCATACCTCCCCCTGCCCCCTAGTCATCTCTTTTCTAAACTGAACAGTCTCAATCTTAATAGTTTCTCATAATACGAAAGCTGTTTCATACCCCTAATTATTTTTGTTGCCCTTCTCTGTACTTTGTCCAATTCTAATATTTCTTTTTTGTGATGGGGCAACCAGAAGTGCATGCAGTATTGAAGGAGTCATATAGTGGCATTATGATACTTTTCTGTCTTATTATCTATCCCTTTTCTAATGGTTCCTAACATTCTGGTTTTTTGACTGCCACTGCACATTGAGCAGATGTTTTCAGAGAGCTATCCATGATGAGTGGTAACAGCTAATTTAGACCCCATCATTTTCTATGTATAGCTGGCATTATATTCTCCAATGTGCATTACTTTGCATTTATCAACACTGAATTTCATCTGCCATTTTGTTGCCCAGTCACTCAGTTTTGTGTGATCTCTTTGTAACTCATCCCAGTCACCTTTGGACTTAACTATCTTAAGTAACTTTTTGTATCAGCTGGAAACTTTGCTACCTCAATGTTTAACTCCTTTTTTCCAGATCACTTCTTTGTGAATATGTTGAACAGCACTAATTCCAGTACAGATCCTGAGGCACCCTGCTATTTACCTCTCTCCACTGTGAAAACTGGCCATTTATTTCTACCTTTGTTTCCTGTCTTTTAACCACTTACTGATCCATAAGTGGACTTTTCCTCTTATCCCATAACTGCCTACTTTGCTTAAGAACCTTTGGTGAGGGATCGTGTCAAAAGCTTCCTGAAAGTCCAAGTACACTATCTCAGCTGGATCACCCTTGTCCACATGCTTGCTAGCACCCTCAAAGAATCCTAATAGATTGGTATGGCCTGCCCCACCTGCCTCATAGGAGGCTTATGAGGACTACTAAGGCCATTTTTACACTATGGATGCTATAGCACCATAGATAAGGGACTGTAACTGTACTACTGTAACCTCATAGTGTAGACACAGACTACAGCGATGCAAAGTGTGTATTTCTTCTCATGGTAGGAAGTCCATTTCCCTGAGCAACAGAAGCTAAGTCAACGGAAGCATTCTGCCATTGACTCCACAGTATCTGCACTGGGGGTGGGTGTCGGCATGATAATGGCACTCTAGGGTGTGTGTGGATTTTTCACACCCAGAGCACTGTAGCTATATCAGCCCAAGTTTTAAGTGTAGACCAGGCATTAATTAATGTCAGTGTAAATATAAATGTACAATGCTCAATGTAAATACTAAGTATTATTATTATTATTATTAAATTAATTCACTAGTTAAGCTATCATTAAATGATATTACTAATTAATAAGAGTATTAATATAACTTTTTCTGATCACACAAACACTATTTCACATTAGTGTTATTGACAAGTATTGATAGTGACATTAATCAGTTTCACTAATAAGATGACAACTCAGGTTACAATAGTGAACACACAAAAACACAGTACAAAAAGCAAGGTATAGCTCTGTGAGGCAGAGACAGTGTCTCCCTCTGTGTTTGTGCCACACCTAACACAGTGCAACTCTGATTCCATCTGGGGCAGCTGGATGCTTCTGTATTCTAAATGTCAAATCATAAATCATGGTCTAAAATTCTTTTAACTACTCTGCTGTTTTAAGTGTCAGCTGAACAAAATGATAAACATCTGCTCTTTATAGAATAAAGAAAATTAGTCACAATGGTGGGAGAGGGGTATGACACATGCTTTGCATTTTTGATGAATGGTATTAATTCAACTAATTGAAGCTGACAGGATGAAGTTGCTATTCCTGGAAGGGTCTCAGGTTGATACAATGTTCCCTCCCACAACCCTGTAGCATGTATATAAACTGTGAGCTCTTCAAAACTTTTTGCCAGTTCTCTCGTTAGACTAGGCAGGAGGAGCAGGGGATTAAGGATGAAGATCCTTTTTATAGCCACCTTCACCATTTTTTTGCTGTCTGCTTTTGATCCAGCAGACTCTTCTGCTCATTATGACAAGATTTTGTCCCATAGTCGAATCAGGGCACGTGAGCAGGGGTAAGTACATTTTTTCTCTTTTTATAATACCCTAAGAGGAGTGTTTTAAAGTTCTCTCCCCTACAAGAAGCTCAAGATTAAGCATAATATTAAAATGAGATTTGTGCACTGTAAATTCTTATTGAGTGTGAGTCAAATATGTTAGTTCTAAAATGCAAATGTTATAAAATATAGTTCCAAATTATTTTTTGTAGAAAAACCATACAAAATAAGTTTAAATATTGTTAAACTTTATGAACTGTTTGAAAGCTAAAAATTATATCTGAAGCTAAGTAAAATACATATGTTTCAGCATCATTGAAAGCAATTATAGTTTACAACAGACATAATGTGTGATCAGAAATGTTTAACATGGCTCATCAAATATTTTACCAGCATTAGTGTATATTCCACAACATGTACTTTTTTTTTTCTTGTGGTGAGAAGTATGAACTCTACCCAGTTCTCTGGTAATTTGTAAATGCACAATTAGAGTATTTCAAAAGTTCAGTTCCCACTTAAGCTTAATAATAATGTTGCACAGTAAGACACTGAAATGCAGTGATTAGAAGTTATTTATTTTAACAAATTGTCTCCGAATAAATATTAAGGAGTCTAAACATATCTGTTTTAAGGTTTTTTAGTAAAAGATAGTTTAGCTCTGTGGTTTTTTTTTTTTAAATAATCAAAAGGATTTTTGCATCCCTGCTTACAAGATGAACTGGGCTTTGTAAAATAAGAGTTTAATGGTTTCCTCTTTTGAAAAGTGTTATGTTCTAACTCTCCAACAGAAAAATTATGTAATACATAAATTAGAGACAAAATGGAAATTTGCTTTTGAGGAAATTTCTCTTTTGCACACAACAACATTACAAAGTTTTCCTTGTTTGAATTTTCTAAATTTTTTTTATATAGCAGTTTACCCTTTGGTCCTGTGTAATTACTAGACTGTTTATTTAGGTGCTCGTGACATTCCAGACAGTGGCAATCCAAATAGCTGATTGAGTTACTGAAGATGGGGTTCCTTACTGGATAAAGAAAAAGTCAGCTTTCTGCCCTGCCCCCTCCCCAGGACATGCAGCCACACAGCTGTGCACAAGATGAACTTTGATGAAAAGAGCTCGGCAATAGTCACAGTTCAGTCCCTAGCGGATGGTAATTCACTTCAGGGAAAAAAAACGCAATGCATAATAAAGCTTGATTAGGCACAGCTGGAAGTGACTGTTCACTGGAGATACAGCGCTGGTCTGGTAGATGGGGAATCACCTCTTGCTTCTAGGGAGTGTGGTTTTTCCAAAGAAGTCAGCAGGGTGGTGTCAGGAGCTTGGACAGTGGTTGACTGAAATCACACCTGCTCTGGAAATCAGGACCAGATGTTCGGTTCTGGCTCTTGTCCATTGAATACTGTATTCAAAACTATTTTTAATCACACTTTTTCAAATATGTACAATGACTTAATGTTTTTTTTTTCCTCCAGTCCAAATGTCTGTGCTCTTCAGCAAGTTATGGGCACCAAAAAGAAATATTTCAGCACCTGCAGAAACTGGTATCAGGGAACTATCTGTGGGAAGAAAGCGTAAGTGCTATTTGTTTCCTGACTATCCAATATTTACAGAAATGTTATAATATTATTACAGAACTCTTCTTCTTTAGAGGCATATTACATACTTGCTTCAAATGCAGATCTCCCATAGCTAGCAATGGCAATTTGGAAAATGACAACACAGTGCAAAGCATTTAAATTCCAAGGGTTTTCCAAATAATCCTCACAACACACATTTAAAGATGATAGAACTGAGGCAGAGGGCTGAAGTGACTTGTCCAGTGATACAAAGGGAGCAACTATCCAAGCAGGGCACAGAATTCAGTATTTCGTGGCTCCAGTCTTGTTCCCAGACCACACCTTTATTTATGTACATGGAACAAGAACAGAATATTCCTAAGGATATGAGGAAGTTATTTTGTCTGTTGTTTACTAAGTCTAAGTGATGTTGGTGTCTTTTTAGTACCTTAGAGAATTTTTTTTCTTTACGTTTATTGTAATCGTGACCTCACATTTCATTATCCCATGATGGTGATGAGAAATTTCACTTGAGGGCCATAGTATCAGAGTCATTAATGACTCCATTTCTGGCCATGCACTATCTTTGGGGCATACTCACCCAAGCACCTAAAAGCCAATGCAGAACTCTTCCTGCACCACTTTTCTTGGTGCTGCTGCCATAAGTGACTAGTACAGCTGGTTAAATCAGTATCCTTAGAAAAAGCTATTTAATGCATTCTGACACTATAGTGCCACTAAACCATCCAATCAGTATTTTACAACATTCCACCTTTTCTTTAGCTGCTGAACTACTATTGGTTGGATAATTTATTCAGCAACTATGGCAAAAATCATTAAATACATTATTTGACTACCAATCTTTGTCAGGCAGATCTAAGATAAAATTTTCAAATGTGCCTAAGTGACTTAGGCACCCAAGTTCCATTTTCAAAAGTGATTTGGGCATTTAGGCATCTACATCTTATTGAAATTCCATGGGATAGTCTTCTAAATGCCTAAAATACTTTTCAAAATGGGATTCATGCAGTAAGTCACTTAGATGCTGTTGAAAATTTTAGCCATTGCATTAAAAAAAATAACAATAGCAAACACCAAGAACAGGAAGTGACTGACATTTTCCAAGCCATTTAAAGGAACATTGTCACTTTCCTTTACTTCATGGCTATTTTCAAAACCAGTTAAACATTAGAATCCATTTTAAGCCTTTGCTTTCAGCTTAAACCAGAATTCCTAAGTAAGCCCACAAAGCCTCAAACATCCATTAATTGATTTATTTGGACTTCAGTAAGTACTCACAGCCTACACTGTTGCTACTGGACATTATGCACACATTAAGAGAAGTGTAACCCATCAGAAGCTTAGATATCATGGTAACGGGCATGATATAAATGCCTACACAAATGTTCTTCACATTGTTACAAATTAGATTTGTGAATTCACAGTAGCTCAGCAAAGACCTGAAGCAACCCTGTACTGTGGTTGCTACTGGTACTGATCAGTGTTAGAAGTTCATGAGACTGTTTTGCATTTCTTGAGATTCCTGACAGACATCCCATCTTATGACACAACACTGGAATGGCCCCTGAGGAAAAAACGAGTGGAAAGAGATGGAGGAGGAGGATATGGCTTCCAGTTTTTTTATTTATCACAAAATATTTTCAGCAGTGTGTCAGCATAGCATAGAATTATGGGCCCAGTTATGTTTTTGATACACTAATCAAGCAAAGTTTACAACATCTAGTCTTGTGGTGCAAATATTCGAATAATTCTGAACTCTAAGGTCAGCTGAGCTATCAGGGCTAAAATCTGGGCGTCACTGAAGTTCAAGGAAAAACTCCCATTGACTTTAATGGGGTTAGGATTTCACCCTAGGCTTTCTGTTATTACAAACTTCATATTTCCTCCAAGAGCCACGGATTAACAGCTGTATTATATTAACATTATCACAAAGGATACAATGACGTTCTCACCAGAATAGGCACAGATGCCTCTTTGAATCTCCAGAAGCTTCTCTGGAATATAATTTAGCATCTATAATTCTAACCCTCCCATTTTCAGTGAGACTGATGTTTTCGCAAGGTTTTTTATTTCTGCAGCTGATTCAGGATCTGTCTCCCCTTTATGCAATTTGATCAGCTCAGTTATGCATAAAATTTGGAGGTTCTGTGGACACAATGTAGTTTAATTTCCAGGATTCAGATTGGTGCTATAGAAGTAGTGTTTGATCATTCTTCCAACATCTAGCCTGGGTTTCCCAGGCACTTTGGTTTGTTTTGTGGTCTTTCTTCCTTTCAGTCTTTCCTTCTCCTCCTGATGACATTTCAATGCAATACATCCATTTTCTTCAGAGCACATGGTGTAAATTGTCCAAGATATTTATTCACCATTTATGTAAAGACTGCTTTACCACTGTCTTCTTGGCACAGCACTTTCTTTCACTAGTGACACATTAGGGAGAAAGATGCTTCCTGAAAATGCTTTAGATTGAACTTCTTTGGACATTTTCAAAGCTGATTTTGGAACGTTAGCTGCCTCTGCAGACTAACTGCTTCATTTATGTCATGTCTTGCCAATACTCTCTAAGTGAAAGACTGCTGAGTGCTTTAAGATGACATAAAGAATCATTACTCAGCTGAGCCACAGTGGTAGCATGAGTTATTTTTTTGTGGCCAGAGACATCATGATGTGTCAGAAGAAATATTTTGAGGCCATGAAGAGATTTTACAGTACTCAAAATAATATTCCCTAAGTTTAGTATGGACTCATTGACAGTGAGGTTACACAAAGGTATCGCATACGTTCTGAGCTCTGCTTTGGGACTTTTGGGGTTGTGCAAATACTAGAAAGAGTAGATTTGAGGAAAACTGTGGATTGGATTTGGATTAAATAATAGGCATACTGGTACCTTTTGTGTGGTAACAGTAGAACATCTGGTATAGTTTAGATGGTGCCTAAAATAATGTAATTATCAACAGGAGATTTTGAACAATGCCAAAAACAGAACTACCACCATTCCTAAACGGCTTAATTTGCTTCCTTCTCATTTTAAAAAAACAATGTTATTTCTTACAGTTATAACAGTTCCATGGTAACTCCCTTCAGCTTGTATATTCTGATCCAGAAAATGTACAAAAGATACCAAAAGGATCTACATTCTATCATTTCCCATTTCCAACCGTATTTACAAATTCCCCAGCTGAACTACCGACCTGAGGACTCTGTAGAAACAGGGGCCCTACTGGATCATAGAGGTGTTTGTAGTTTTAATAGTATATTATGCCTGCTAACAAGACAGATAATTTGCAAACAAGCCTCAGGGACGCTCTGAGCTATGCCAGCCACCAACAGTCCCAAGAGGATGCTTGACTACCACAGAGATGCTCTGGCTATGCCCCCTCTTTCCTTGGGAATGCCCCTTTATCCCTGGGGCTGAGATGGGAGTGGCATAGAGTTGGTTTTCTTTACTTAGGAATGCAGCATTACGTCATTATCTGAAGAGTCACTTCTCTTCAGTAACATCACACCATGTGCTGAATTTGCAGAATTACATAGCTGAAAGTTTTTTGGAGTGTGGTATTAGTGTACAGGCAACTTTGCTTTGGATTTTATACAATGCCTTTCTATGGCGGGGGGCGGACGGATGGGGGACTGTGTTCTTTTTTTCCTCTAAATTGTCCTTCAACCTGAAAGGTGTGGGGAGCAACTGCATCTGACATTGATTTCAATAGAAGCTGCACATTCCAGTTACCTCAGCATCAGGCTTATTGACAACCCTCACTCCATCACATCTATCCACATCTACCCACATCACATACATTTGACACATCAGCTTTCTAGTTCCAATCAACCATGAAGGAACATATGGCTTTGGATACTAAAAGGAAGAACTGGCCAGACTTTAATTACTAGAAGTCCTCAGAGGAAGCATGCTGTATGTTAAAAGGAATATGATAACCCAAAGGTACTAGCATTGTAGCTCTTGGCCAGAGAAGCATTTGCTTTGTCCATTGTACTCTTCAGCCAGTTTTCTGTCTCACATAAATTGTACTCATATCAGACTCAGTCTTTTCTCTGCTGAATATGGTGAAGAAGAATAAACATGCAATGTCTGGTACTTAGTCCCCCTTTTCCTGTTATCAAAACCTAATTGATATGTCAAAACACACAAGATATTTTCCTGTTTCCTTTTGGAATATTTTCTCTCTGAAGAAAATATATTTTCTTATAAAAAAGCAATTTCCTGGATGCATGCTAATTGCTGGTTTGTGGCAGAGATGCCTCAAGAGCCAGGTTTTGTCTGACTCTAGCATGGGTGAGCAGGAGGCATGGGAGGAATGGTGCAAGGAGCCCTCTTCCCACTTGTGTGCCTTGTGGAAGAGCCAGGAATCACTACAAAAGTATATCTTTGGGTGCACAGGGTGGGAGGAAGCAGGACAATTGATTCATCTGCTGTGATAGAGCGGGCTTCACTATTGCTGCTTGATCAGGAGTCAGGGGAAGGCACAATCCTTCTCCAAACTAAATCTAGTCCTACCATGCCAAGTTTGCATGCTCACCCACCTGGTGGAATATGAAGCCCACAATGTATAGTTCTGGGGCATGGGCATAGAGTGAATTGTCATCATCCACAGAGAAGTATATTACAGATTGTTGCACAAAACTTTTTTGAAACTCAGTTAGAATTGTCTTGTGTAAGGTTTCGCCAGCTGAAAAATAAATAGATTCATTTTAAAATCAGATTAAAAAGAGAAAATAGAGGGTCAGACAACCTACATTCATAGCAGAAACAAATCTAACATGGAAGAGAAAATTCTCTGTAATGAAAAGCTCTTTGTTCTTTACCGGCTATCACTTTGCAATAAATTATATAGCTCAGAGTCTCATTTTAAACTCATGCTTTGTAATGTTGTTTTTATTCCAGTCTGCTTTCATTTTGAAGTTTTTATTTTTAAGATTTAAGATTTTATTTAATCTTCAAATAAATTTTTATCCCAGAGTTCTGAAAATTCCAATTTGAGCAAGCCATTTAGTTTAGTGCATTTGTTGCTGATACTTTGTCATCTGTCAGAGGGGTAGCCGTGCTAGTCTGGATCTGTAAAAAGCGACAAAGAGTCCTGTGGCACCTTATAGACCAGCAGATATATTGGAGCATGAGCTTTCGTGGGTGAATACTCACTTTGTCAGATGCATGTCACCCTCTAACTCATTACAAAAACCTACAAGATCCCACACAGCTGCCTCTAGGGAGCTTCCAGCTTCAAAACTGAGATCCTTGAGCCAAATGCATTAAAAAAAATCATGTAGAGCTCCGATTGCATGTTTTTCTAGTAATTCAGTCTGCAGTAATTACGTTGAAAAGCAATAACTGCAGAAGAAGGCGTTTAGAGATTTATGTTACTTTTCATGTTTCAGTAAGCCCATATAATTTCCTGGGTTTCTTTGTCCTCCAGCAACCACATTCATCCTTGTCATAACTCCATTGACTTCAGTAGAGTTGTACTTATTTACAGCGAGGCTGAATTTAGTTAAAAATGTCTATTTTAAGGTTGTTACTTCCTTCAAATCAATAAGGTACAATAAAAAGCAATCCATAATGCTGAATGCAACATTACATAGCACCAACTCACTTCTGAGTACAATTTATACATTCAAAGGTGAGGCAATTTCCTTGAACAACTATACATCAGGCACTATTCAATTTCTAACTCAACTCCATCCTCCTCTTCATGGCTAATCTCTCACTCCTGCCGCCTTCACTTCCTCTCTACTAGCTCTTTCCTTCATTGTTACAATCTGGTTTTCACCCTCTGTACTCTAACTAATGAGACTAGGGTGACTAGATGTCTCAATTTTATAGGGACAGTCCTATTTTGCGGGCTTTTTCTTATATAGGCACCTATTACCTCCCACCCCCTGTCCCGATTTTTTACACTTGCTATCTGGTCACCCTGAAGGAGACTGCTCTCACTAAAGTTACCAATGATCTTTCCCTTGTCTTCTCCATATTCCTCGATTTTTCCCCTGCTTTCAACTTAACCAGTCAATCTTTATTGATTCTCTCCTCTATTGGCTTTTACAACACTGTTCTTGAACAGTTTTCCTTTTTACCTTTTGCATTTCTCTTTCAGTGTTGTCCTCAGTGGCTCCCCCTCCTCCCACTTTCTGTCAGCATCCCACAGGGCCTATTCCTAACCCCCTGCCTTCATTCCTTCACATTATTCTTGGGTGGTCTTATTTGCTTTCATGACTCTAATTACCATCAATTTACCCTTCACATGTAGACTATTGCCAAAGCTTGGCACTTTTTTTCTTTACATCCACACTGTCAAAGCTTGTCCATGCTTTGATAATCCTCCCCATCCCTTCCAACCTTTATTCTGTTGATCCCTCCTGTAATCTTCTCTTTGGTTTTCCAATCCCTTCTCTCCTAGCCAAAATGTCACCATCAGATTCATTTTCTTCACCTGCTACTGCAATCACATCATTCCTCTTTACGAGTCCCTTCACTAGCTCCACTTTCCCTCTCACATCCATTCCAAGCTCTTGTCAACCTTCATGACTGCGGATATGTTGTGTATTTAAAATACTACGTAGCTACAGAACACAGTACAGTAGAGCCAGTTAATAGGGTCTGATTTGACACCAACAGAAAATAGGCTGCTGAATGTTAAAAAAAAAAATAAGATGATTAGGTAACTCTAGCCAAGGAAACTGAATAGAAGTAGATAATTTGTAAAAAAAGTAAAACTAAGATAATTAACTGTAATTAGTGTCATTTTATTTGTACTTTATTCAATCTAGTTTTTATTTTATACCCTACAGAACTGTCTTGTATGAATGTTGCCCTGGCTACATGAAGATGGATGGAATGAGAGGTTGTCCAGCAGGTACAGTCTTAGATGTGCATAATTTTTACATATGGGACCCATTCTAACACAGGAGATTTTTCAGAAGTGGTCTGTAATTTTGGATGCCCAACCTGAGACATCTAGAGTTTCTCAGAGGGGATGACTGAGGATCCACAATTTCATTTGATGTCCCTGAGTGTGGGCAACACCACTGGAAATCATCCCCACGGTGTTTGATGTTGGACACCGAACACTGAGGCATTCATAATTAGAGGCCGCTTTTGAAAATTTAAGCCAAAACTCTTAAAATATGAACCTGCCCACTATGGATAATCCTGGCAAGTCTTGGTCCTGCTGATGTGATGGGTTCCCCAGCAGCAGAAATACCACAGTCCCACTTTGTAAGGGGACGGGATCTGGGGGACCTGTACAGTCAGCTTATATGTTGGTGGAGGGATAGCTCAGTGGTTTGAGTATTGGTCTACTAAACCCAGCGCTGTGAGTTCAATCCTTGAAGGAGCCAGTTGGGGATTGGTCCCCTTTTGAGTAGGGAGTTGGACTAGATGACTTCCTGAGGTCCCTTCCAATTGTGATATTTTGTGATTCTTGTGAAGTTCCTTTCTGTGTCACTTATGTAGCTGCTTGCAGTGGACCAAGCAGCACTGGGTAGGGGGAGGGATGGTGCAAAACCAGGTATTGGAGGTGAGATGGCACCAGAGTCAGGGGGAGGGATGGGTATTAGGGGTGTATAAGAAGGTACCAAGGGCTACTCAGTAGAATTGGCTGGTACAATTTCTAAGGGAACATTTTTTCATGGGAAAATGCTGGTATCAAAATGAAAACTTTCGCAGGCACTTTTCAATTTTGTCCAATTTTCCTATAGAAACCAAACAGATTTTCAAAGCGAAAACAACCTGGTTTTCTGCCAGCTCATCTGTCACATGGGATGCCCTAACTCAAGCCAGAGTTTTCAAGACTTCTAGGCTTCTCAATAACCTATCAGACCAGTAGCTGGGGCTCCAGACAGCTTGGGGATTTCGTTTAGAAAAAATAAAATCAGAATGCCATTTAATTTTTTTCTAAACAAAAGTTTCAGACCCTCCCTCGCCACAACTTGCGATGGAGAATTCCTTCCCTCTGGATATTTGTTGAGGTATTTTTTCTGGGCACTGTCTGCAATGACGATTTGGCATATATTGCAAATTCTACTTAATTTGAACCCAAATTATGGAATTTTTAAAGCAATGTTTAGTTAAAAGGGTTTTATTAAGATGATTCTCTCCTCCAGTTAAAACAGTGTTAATAGGCAATGATTTTGAGAGACTGACTTGTCAAAGAATTTACAGTACTCTTGTCTTATATATTTTAGTTGCTCCTATTGATCATGTTTATGGTACCCTGGGCATTGTGGGAGCAACCTCTACTCAACGGTATTCTGACATGTCAAAGCTGAGAGAAGAGATTGAAGGACGGGGATCATTCACATTCTTTTCACCAAGCAATGAAGCTTGGGAGCTGTTGGACCGAGTAACTATATATCTATATATCTCTATACACACACACACACATATATTAATGTTATGAGTGCTTTATTTTGTATCTACAGTAGCTGTGTTTTAAACCACATTAGAAACAATGATGATTTTTTAATATATATCAGAGATAAATATTGAAACTCAATTACTATATTATTCTGAACTAAACTATGCTTAAGGAACACAGGTATTTTACATTTAAAAAAAAAAATTCTAGAAACAATGAACCCCTGCAAAGGATATCTGTTTGAGCACCATCAAAGAGAAATTGGTTTTATGATTGTTGCTCAGCACCCTGAGTACTTTTGTGATTGCATGCTTTATAAATACAGTTATCATTATTAGTCTTGTCAGCGTAGCTTTGGGAATAGTTTTGAAAACTGAAGCAATTCCAATAAGGGAGGGTGACAGACATTTTTGTGCGTGACTGTAGGGTACTTTCCCTAAAACTACAATGTTAACAAAATCCAGTACAGAACCAAAAAAAAAAGCTTGAATGCCTTGCTTATGTAATGAGGCCTGCTATCTTTGATACTTAACCAGTCTAAAGAATCCTCCAGACAACTGCCTACCAGTAAGGTATGTAACTGAAGTAATTTACCTAGTCAAATGAAATATACATTCAAAAATATGTCGAAAATGTATTTTGTGGCAAAGAAATCTGTATAACTAGCTGATTGAAATTGTCCAGGAAATGTCTAACTGAATCTTCTTCCTCAGGAAATTCACAGTAATTTAATTGACAATGTAAATATTGAACTGTACAATGCCCTCCACAACCATATGGTAAACAAGCGTATGTTGACAAAGGATCTTAAGAATGGCCTGACTCTTGTATCCATGTACAATGATCAGCAACTGCTTATTAATCATTATCCTAATGGGGTAAGTTTATTTCCATAAGCTTCTTTTATACCGTATTTCATTAACTCTGTTCATTTTTTTATTTATCTAATGAAGAATCCATAAAGTCATAACGAGATTATCACTTGGCATGTCAGTTATACATCTTACCTTACAAATGCTAGGAATACAGAATAAATTTATCAATTAAAGGACTCTTTCATAGACCGAAGGCTAATTGCTAAGAAACAAGAGCTAATTTTTATTTTAAGAAAGTTGTAAAAACACAGAATGAACTTTCCTCTAAAGAGGTAGCCTTTTGTGGATAGGACATATTATTATCCTTCTAAATATCAGAAGTTAGATTTATTACACACTTTTTTCATATATTACTAAATACATTTTAATTAGATTTTTATTCCAATTGCAGCATGTGACAGAAATATTTAGTCGTAGAAGAAATGCTTATATTATCTTCCTACATGGGATTTAATTTTTATAAACCAGGATTCCCAAAGTAAAGTCATCAGTATTTAATTTCTTAAATTCATAGAAACTACATGTTAGGTTGGCACTGAAATTAGTGTAAACCAAAAGCAAGAACCATTTTAATCATTCAGGGAAATGGAACGCTAAACAATTGTAATATGATTGGAAATCAAGATGACCTGCACAAGTTGATCTATTGGTAAATCTAGGTGCACAGGCACTGTCTTTTGTTTTTGCCAGTTTGCGTTCCTCTCGCCCTATCCCCCTTTGCGAGCGGTGGGCGGGTCATTGGAGGAAAGATGTTGAGTGGGGGTGGAGCCATGGGGCAGAACATGGGCTGGCCCTTAGGGGGAAGAGGCCAAGCAGGGATGGGACCTGAGGGGGGAGAAGGCTGAGTAGTGGCGGGGCCTCAGGATGCAGCAGGGGCAGGGCCTTGGGGCAAAGAGGCCAAGTGGGGGCAGGGCCTCAGGCAGAGCTTGGGCAGAGCAGAGGGTGGGTGCATGGTCCGGATGCTGGGGCCTACAGAAGATTCCAGCCCTGCAAGTGCTAAGCAACCCCAATTTTTTTTTCAGTGGGTGCTTGAGCCCCAGAACACCCACAAAGTTGGCATCTCTGGCTAGGTGGATGTCCTCCTTAAAAATAAATTATAAGAGATAGCATGCTTAATATTCTACTGTTCAATTCTTTAAACATAGGTTGTTACTGTCAACTGTGCCAGAATCATCCAAGGCAACCAGATTGCTACAAATGGTGTCGTTCATGTCATTGACCGTGTCCTGACTCCTGTTGGAAATACCATTCAAGAATTTCTTGAAGCTGAGGATGATGTCTCATCTCTTAGAGTGAGTGGGGGAAAATAAAATGCTAACAAGCTTCTTTGGCCTTGTAATTTTCCTTTCTTTTTCTGTAGTCTTAGGTGTATGAAAAGATTATTAACACGTTGTTAGGGGAGTGAAATGAACTAAATCAAGGACCAGTCCACCAAATGATACAAGGTAGAAGAGCTATATATTTTTTCATAAGTGCCAAGTCCTGCTTTTGTGATAGTTGTGGAATTGACTTCACTAAGCCAGATTCTGGCACCCTTATTTCCAGTGAGTAGTCTTTACTCCTTGAGTCCTGGAGCTATTTGGAGAGTAAGGTATCACTCAATGTGAGTACAGATGACAGAATCTGGCCCTGTCTGATCAGAATTAGATCCAAAATGGGGAAAATAATTAAAAGTAATGGAAGTAATAGAGATATCATCATGGAAGCTTAAGTGATCCAGTTGGTTTCAGAAAGTTGGTCAGAGAGTGATGACAAGGATATTTACTCGCTGGCTTGGGCTGGGGCACCAGGATATTATAGAATCTTTCCAAGCCTCTCCCTCACTCTCTTCCAGAACTGACAGACTCTCATTTGCCTTCCTTTCCTCTGATTTCTCTCATCTTTTTTTCCTTCTGTGGAAGAAAGAGAAAAGTTAGAAGCAGCGGAGAACAGAGAGGGCCCAGCAGGCCCCCCCTTTGTAGCATGAGGAGGTGAGAAAAACTATGGGAAGTGTGCGAAGTCAACCATTGAATAGGGCTGCTTTTCTTACTTCCCGGTCAGTGGAATCATGTACGATGTCAAAATATAATTGTGCGATTATGCTCAAATGACAAAGGGGAGACATCTTAATATTAAAGAGGGTTTTTTTTTTACTAAATTGGCTTAGAGATGTTCCCATCTGTTCTCAACGTATTTCAAGTACACTTACACTGTTCTGTAAATAACTATATTAATCTAGATAACTTATTTCAATGTTTTATGTTGTGACACTGGAATTAGTAGGTTCTCTATGAATGGACTTATTTAGTCTGCAGAAGAGAAGAGTGGAGGGGGGGTGGATTTGATAGCTGTTTTCAACTACCTGAAAGGGGGGTTCCAAAGAGGATGGAGCCAGGCTGTTCTCAGTGGTGGCTCATGACAGAACAAAGAGCAATGGTCTCAAGATGTAGTTGGGGGAAGGAGTCTAGGTTGGATATTGGGAAAAAATAATTAACCAGGAGGGTGGTGAAGCACTGGAATGGTTACCTAGGGAGGTGGTGGAATCTCCATCCTTAGAGTTTTTAAGGCCTGACTTGACAAAGCCCTGGCTGAGATGATTTAGTTGGGGTTGGTCCTGCTTTGAGTAGGGGGTTAGACTAGATGACCCTTTGAGGTCTCTTCCAACTCTAATCTTCTATGACTCTATGAACTCAAAACATGATAATCCCATTGGTCTGATGAGTTCCAACTTAGAGCAGGTTTCCAACAGGGCAAATCAAACATCAAAAATGTTAGCAGCTCAATTCAGCTATGCCTCCAAAAGTTCTGAAGTAAATCTCGAACTCACTGAAGTTTAATGGCACATCCCCTATCAACTTCAATATAGCAAGGATTTCACCCTGGTGTTTATCTGCACTTGTCTGGATGTAGCTAAACCTTTGTATCTGAACAAATGGAGTGAAAATCTTAGGCTTTCTTAAAAGACTCCTAATTCTTTCTGGTATCAGCTGGACCAAAGCTACCTATAAAACAGCCTCTCAATACATTTTTTTCAGTATACCTATTTATCTGAGCATGGACAAGTATATGGGCAGGGGAAGAACTTAAAATAAGCAAATTAAGAAAACTTTTTTCTTTAATCAGAAAAGGGTTGGCTTGATTATGCTTTTAGGATAGCGATTGAGTTAGTTCATATTTCATTCAGGCTGATTCCCACATACCTAGTTTCCAGGAAGTAAAGATGAACCCCTAATGAAGTTAGATATTTCAATCTTAGTTTGTATCTACTGTGTTTAGATAACTTTCATCATTAATGTCCATTAGCCAATCTGAACAAAATTGCATGAATTAAACCATGAAAACATTATGGCTAAATGCATTCTTATGCCTTAGAAAGGGTTAGGAAACTACTACTATACAACAACACATAATTTACTAGCTGTATTATGAAAGATTTTTCACCTTCTTCAGAAGTATCAGGTCTTGGCTTCTATTCCAAAGGTAAAACAGTAGATTAGATAGACTGCTGGTTTCATCTGCTATGGCAAAACATCTGTGCGTATGTTCTTCATTGCAATAAACTTTTTCAGGATTCTTTGTATTCATTTAACCTAAAGGTTTGTGTATAGAATTTCACTTATTCAGCTTTATTTAAATTTACTATTGAGCATTTGCATGTGGTGGATGAATCTAATGAACTACATTCAGAACTACATTCTGATTTGGACTGGAGTAAATCCAATCTATCTCAACTGAAATCAACAGAGTTATGCTACATTTGAATCATTATAAATTGTATCAGAATTGGGCTTTCTTAATATCTGCTAAAATATCAAAGAAACTCAGAAGACTGAGCCAAAATGTTTCCCTAGAACATTTAGTTTTCTACATTTTGTTTCTGTAATTGTACTTATGTAAACAGTCTTTTCTATGAAGAATATTATAATTCATTTCAACATACCACTAAGATATCTGGATGCAAATCCTAAAGTGCTAAATCATAATATAGTATCAATTGCACAGAAACTATGTGCCAAATTCTACCTACAGATTCATATACAACTTCCATTGTTCTCAATGAGCGATGAATGTGAGCATTTGAGTGCAGGATTTGACCCTCTGAGATTTCAAAATTAAGGATTTTGTTTTTCTGCACCCATGAGTTTAATGTATTTGAACAACGCTCTCAGTAAGTAATAAATTTCTTTTCTAGGCTGCTGCCATCACATCTGGTGTATTGGACACACTTGGAAAGCCTGGCCATTACACACTCTTTGCTCCTACTAATGAAGCTTTTGAGAAACTTCCACGAGGAGTCTTGGAAAGGATCATGGGTGACAAGGTGGCCTCTGAAGGTACATCAGTGATTTTGTATATGGGAATACATGAAAATATATCAAACATAATCAAATCAGGAATTAACAATAAAGGGATTATAAAACTATATCCATCCCTCAAAAGAGTGATCAGAAAATTATACTGCTTGTATTTATTTAATGGAAATGGACATCAGCTTTATATTCCGGGGCATCCGGATCTGGGCTTTTGCCTCAAACGCATCTCGGCTATAGTTCTTTCAGGATATATGTATTCTATAAGCCAAATTCTACTGTGTAAACTTTTCAAGGGATTGTCTTATTTTTCTACAGCCACAGTGAGACTGCAATCCTAATTCAGCCGGCTGGGTGCTACTGTAACACAAAGAAATAAAAAGCACACACAATTTTGTCTGTGAAATGCTATGCACATCTATGTGCTGTGTTTAAAAAAAAATAGTAATAATTACCAATAAAATAACCTTCAGTTCATATGAGAAGGGTACTCAAGACAATTTGATTTTAATTACACAAAAAATGTACAAGTATCAGAGGGGTAGCCGTGTTAGTCTGGATCTGTAAAAGCAGCAAAGAATCCTGTGGCACCTTATAGACTAACAGACGTTTTGGAGCATGAGCTTTCGTGGGTGAATACCCACTTCCTCAGATGCATGTCGTGGAAATTTCCAGGGGCAGGTATATATATGCTAGCAAGCAAGCTAGAGATAACGAGCTCAGTTCAATCAGGGAGGATGAGGCCCTGTTCTAGCAGTTGAGGTGTGAAAACCAAGAGAGGAGAAACTGGTTCTGTAGTTGGCAAGCCATTCACAGTCTCTGTTCAATCTTGAGCTGATGGTGTCAAATTTGCAGATGAACTGAAGCTCAGCAGTTTCTCTTTGAAGTCTGGTCCTGAAGTTTTTTTGCTGCAGGATGGCCACCTTAAGGTCTGCTATAGTGTGGCCAGGGAGGTTGAAGTGCTCTCCTACAGGTTTTTGTATATTGCCATTCCTAATGTCTGATTTGTGTCCATTTATCCTTTTCCGTAGAAACTGTCCAGTTTGGCCAATGTACATAGCAGAGGGGCATTGCTGGCATATGATGGCGTATATTACATTGGTGGATGTGCAGGTGAATGAACCAGTGATGGTGTGGCTGATCTGGTTAGGTCCTGTGATGGTGTCACTGGTGTAGATATGTGGGCAGAGTTGGCATCGAGGTTTGTTGCATGGATTGGTTCCTGAGCTAGAGTTATTATGGTGCGGTATGCAGTTACAAGTGAGAATATGCTTCAGGTTGGCAGGTTGTTTGTGGGCAAGGACTGGCCTGCCACCCAAGGCCTGTGAAAGTGTGGGATCGTTGTCCAGGATGGGTTGTAGATCCCTGATGATGCATTGGAGGGGTTTTAGCTGGGGGCTGTATGTGATGGCCAGTGGAGTCCTGTTGGTTTCTTTCTTGGGTTTATCTTGCAGTAGGAGGCTTCTGGGTACACGTGTAGCTCTGTTGATCTGTTTCCTTATTTCCTCGGGCGGGTATTGTAGTTTTGAGAATGCTTGGTGGAGATTTTGTAGGTGTTGGTCTCTGTCTGAGGGGTTAGAGCAGATGCGGTTGTACCTCAGTGCTTGGCTGTAGACAATGGATCGTGTGATGTGCCCGGGATGGAAGCTGGAGGCATGAAGGTAGGCATAGCGGTCGGTAGGTTTTCAATATAGGCTGGTGTTAATGTGTAGCATAGGTAGAGAAGGGGCGTGCTTCCCATGGACTTTCATGGAGACCTAGCTGAGTCACAGAGGTGCTTTTAAAATGTTTGCCCTACATGCTTTAAACTGGATATTCTATTTCTCATGCAGGCAGAATTGCCATTGAAGTTTATGGAAGCTATGCTTGCAGGCCCTTTACTGACAAGCATCAATTGGAAAATAGAGCAGAACGTACTGGCCAGATCTACAGGTGGTGTAAAGTGGTGTAGCTAAATTGACTTACACCAGTGGAGGATAATATATGGAGATATACCTGTCTCATAGAACTGGAAGGGATCCCAAAAAGGTCATCAAGTCCAGCCCTCTGCCTTCATTAGCAGGACCAAGTACTGATTTTGCCCCAGATCCATAAGTGGCCTCCTTGCAAATTGAATTCACAACCCTGGGTTTAACAGCCTAATGCTCAAACCATTGAGCCACCATCTATTAATGAAGATGTATCTGACCCATCATTTATTAATGAAGAAGAATCATTTAATGATGGCTTTACTGTGTATTTTAAATAATGGGGCAGATGCCAGTTTTCTTGTCCTTCCTATGTCTATGGTGTGTAAGTGAAGGTCAAGAAGGAAGATTGTCTTCAGTTTGTCTGTGCAACTAAGGTTTCGAGACAATCTAATTTTAATCCTTTAAAAAGATGTTACCAGTCACTGAACCCCAGTCCTTAAGCGGATTGGATGGCTGTTACATCACTTTCCAGCACATTTATCTGCAGTGGTCTGATACTTCAGGATAAGAATCCTTTAACAACCAAGCTGTCAAATGAAAGACTATGCATCTAATGCAATCAACATTGGTTAAATGTATGTATAGCTCATAAAATTTACTTTCCACAGAAAGGAAAAGGAAGTCCCATTAGAATCATTATAGTTGTAAATTACAGCTAACATCTGTCCTTCTCATTAAGAAAGGGCAATTGCTACATACTATACTGTAGAAGTCAGAGTTTCTGTCGTGCTTTAAACTACCACAAAAAAAAAAAAACCGCCAAGGGATTCAGAACGAGCATTATGAGCAGGATGTCTGAAAGAAATCTATGGAAACTATGTCGTAAAGACTGAGACTGCAGTTTCTGCATGCACTATGCTGTATATTTAAGGCATTTTAAAGGTGAACTGTGAAGGACACTTTTATGCCTTTTGGTAAGTTCTCCTTTACAAAGATTAAAGATGGTTCAAAGTTTTCTTCCCAAACTAAAAAAAAAAAAAAAAAAGTGAAGGGGAGGGGAGTTTTGATTCTTCTTTTCTTCTGGAGCATTCCTTGAAGGAGTGGAATCTATGGGATGTTTCCTAACAATTTATTGAAGCGTGTGTGTGTGTGTGTGTGTGTGTGTGTGTGTGTGTGTGCGCGTGAGCACTATCTTTCAAAAACACAGGTTTTCTGCCAACTGTTTGTCAGGAGTAAGATATTAAAGCAGTAAGATAGTTTATTTATCCAATTCTCCAAGAAGTCCTCCAGCAAAAAAGAAAGAACTCAGGACCTGATGAGCATGAGGGAGGCAGTCTGGGGACTGTAACAGTCACCTGATTCTCAGAACATAAGAACATGAGAATGGCCATACAGGGTCATACCAAAGGCCCATCTAGCCCAGTATCCTATCTTCTGACATTGGACAATTCCAGGTGCCCCAGAGGGGAAGAACAGAACAGGTAATCATCAAGTGATCCATCCCTTGTTACCCATTCCCAGCTTCTGGCAAACAGAGGCTAGGGATATCATCCCTGCCCATCCTGGCTAATAGCCATGGATGGACCTATCCGCCATGTATTTATCTAGTTCTTTCTTGAACCCTCTTATAGTCTTAGACTTCACAACATCCTCTGGCAAAGAGTTCCACAGACTGACTGTGCGTTGTGTGAAGAAATATTTTTTTTTGTTTGTTTTAAACCTGCTGCTTATTAATTTCATTTGGTGGCCTTTAGTTCTTGTGTTATGAGAAGGAGTAAATAACATTCCCTTATTTACTTTCTCCACACCAGTCGTGATTATATAGACCTCTATCATACCCCCCTTCTGTCATCTCTTCTCCAAGCTGAAATGTCCCAGCTTTATTAATCTCTTCTCCTGTGGAAGCCGTTCCATATCCCTAATCATTTTTGTTGCCCTTTTCTGAACCTTTTCCAATTCCAAATATATCTTTTTTGAGATGGGGTGACCACATCTGCATGCAGCATTCAAGATGTGGATGTAGCATGGATTTTTATAGCAGCAATATATTTTCTGTCTTATTATCTATCCCTTAATGATTCCCAACATTCTCTTCACTTTTTTGACTGCCGCTGCATACTGAGTGGATCAGGGCAGATTTGTTCTGGTCCTGGACCCACATAAATTATAGTAGCCTAAGGATTGCTCTATCTTGTGCTAGCTAGCTATGGTCTCTAAGGGAACAAATGCCAGTTATGAATTGGCAGAGCTCCAGCTGACCCTTGTTATGACCCCAACAGAGTTTGTGCACTCTGCTGGGGGTGAGGCATTGGGAATACTCTGTGCCATGTTACACAATCTGCAACCTCCCCTACTCCAGGAGAGTTGTCATTAGGGCCAGATCAAGAAACTTGCCATCATCTGAGTGGCATAAAGTGGCAAACGCTGGTGGGAGGGAATCTGGGCTGATACTCAGAATGTAAAAAAATAACCAAGAAAAGAAAATTTTTTGAAATCTCATAGAACTTCTTTATGCATCCCAAAAAAGTAAAATGTGATTTTTTTAAAAATTGCTTTTGAGTTCACCTACAAGAATTTCATCTTGTCTTCTGGGCACCACATCCAGAAGACTAGACTCTGAATTAAGTTCTCCAATATAGTCAAATGTACCAGAACTCCCTCTTGTATATTTGACAACAAAAAACTCTGCTGGGGCTACACACCTGTGAGCTCAATTCTATCCTTCATTGTACAATGAAGGCAGCAGAGTTGCCCTTGGACAGAATATGGCCCACAGTGTTTTCAGTGTCTGCAAAAAGTAAAGAACTGAAAGCAACAGACAGTTCTGTAACATCTTCTTTAAATTCCTCCACAAAGTTTAGACCACTCAGATTATCCTCAGCTCCACATGTCTAACAGACTCTCCCCACTGCCAGCAAGTAACCACATTTCACACTTCCCTCATATTACAGGGAAGAGTAAACATCTGTGTCTACTACCAGCCTCTCCACAGACTGGTTGCAGATGTTTAATGATGGACAACTAATGACACTGGTGTATCTGAAGGGGTAAGGCCACTAGCTAGAACCTCTCACTGGATCACTAGCAGGAAGATATTTCTTGGAGGTGCCCTTTTTCCCATTATAAAAAAACAAAACAAAACAAACTCTGTGGGAGCTACTAGAAACAAATAATGAACAGTAATAATAAAAGCTGAGGCTTGGTTCTGAACACCCAATACAGAATATGTTGAGTTTCACTGGCAACCTAATTTTACCCATGGACATTAAACTATATCCTCTGGAGATCTAATTAACAGAGTAGGATGTATTTAATGATATCATGGGAATCACTACAAAAAATTCTTAACCATAATGTGCTATAGCAGTCTGCACTTTATGAGTTCTTGTAGAAATAACCCGATTTTCAGTGACCAGAAAAAAGAGTTATCTGTACAGCCATTAAGAGAATATTATATTTTGTATTTTTCAAACTTGGCATGAGAAATTATGGGAAATAAAGGTAGTTATTCAAAGTTATATTGTAACAACATTAATTCAGTCATGCATTAAACTGTTTTAAGCAATCCTTTTACGATCAAGTGCCTATACATGGACCTGTCTCTTCTTTCCTCCATAGCTCTCATGAAGTTCCATATTTTAAACACTCTTCAATGCTCTGAAGCCATCATGGGTGGAGCAGTCTATGAGACCTTGGAAGGGAGTACAATTGAAGTAGGTTGTGATGGTGAAAGCCTGACTGTAAATGGAGTCAAGATGACAAACCGCAAAGACATTGTGACAAGCAACGGTGTTATCCACCTCATTGACCATGTGCTGATTCCTAACTCTGGTGAGTGACTGATATAGTTTCATGTCTGTATCACAGAGATAAGGACTGTTAGACTATAAGACATTCTCCACCTGAGAAATCTATACAAGCTTGTTTATTAAAAGGACTTGTGTGCACACCTTCTCTGTACCTTATCCAATCCCTCTAAACCGTCTTGTACTGAATTGTAATTTGTAGGGAGGGAGGTGGCTGAAACAAGAAAACTAATTAACAGGCTAAAATTAATTATCTTTTCCTTTATCAATTGCAGCCAAGCAAGTTATTGAGCTTGCAGGTGACCAGCAGACCACCTTCACAGACCTTTTGGCACAGCTAGGATTGACTTCTTCTCTAAGGCCAGAGGGACAATACACTCTGCTGGCTCCTCTGAATGGTGCTTTCTCGGGTAGGTAGCCGTGGAGGGGAATATTCCCTCTGAAGTAATGTCAAAAGCATCTTTTCTGTCATTATGGTTTTCTGAAACAAACTTTTTCCCCAGTCTATGTTCTGAGACTGCAAAGAATTGGCACAACTGAGAATAAGAGATTCTTTGTCCTTTTCAATATACACAGTGGGTAAAATTTACCACTATGCAGAGAGACTGCAGAAGACCTATGTGCTACTTGAGTCTTACTTAAGCCTACACAATTTATTTTATTCAGTATATTGAGACCTCTTTATTTGATGGGAAAAGTAGAGTTAAAATAAGATGCAAAATGTACCTTAATGGTTAGCAGGAGAGCTAGGTGAATAATGCAATTATATATTACAATAAATTCTCTTAAATTCACTTGAGTTGTCATCAGAACCCCCTTTATTTACTCTTCAAGTAGTTTCACACAAGCACATTTTTATTTACCAGGATGTTTGAGCAAAGAGAAGGTGTCACATATGTATGTGCCAATAAACAATTGAATTAATATTTGCACTAGGAGTGGCCACATGGCCATTCTGAAAGCTCTTTTTGGATTTGGTAGTTATCCAATCAGAGGTAAGAAACAGTTCCATGTGACTTAGATATCACAACACAGAGTGGATTACAAATGGTGAATACTCAAAGCAATAATTACAACAAATATTTTACAAGTAATCTAGATGTTAAAACATGCCCATACATAAATCATCTCCCAAATATCTACTAAAGAATTAGAAGCCTGTTTACAGATCCTTTGTAATCATAAAAAGGAGTTAATTTAATTCTGAATAGTGAATAGTTTTCCAATTTTATTAAGTCTAAAATGATTGATCTAAAATGTAAACAATGCAAAAAGAACAAGTATTTTCATGATACTCAAACATAGTATGTGCAGTGAACTTTACCTGAATGAAAGAATCATTTATACATTATTGTCTAAATGATTTGGTAGATGACACTTTGAGGATGGACCTACGCCTTCTTAAACTGATCATGCAAAACCACATTTTGAAAGTGAAAATTGGCCTCAACGAGCTCTATAATGGACAGAAGGTGGAGACCTTGGGAGGAAAACGACTCAGAATCTTTGTATACCGCACAGTAAGTGAATGAGGATTTCCAAATCCTGGGACAGTGACTAATGAAATCTATCCAAAACCTGAAGCTGGAGGAGGATGGAGCTCACTCGAGAAGACAATACTATTGGTGTTATAAGAGAACTCACCACTGAAAGTCAAAATTACCAACAGTTACCACACCACTGTACAGTAGAAAGGTCTTTGTTTTTGACATATTATGCAATTAAATTAAATTAAACTTTGGCTGAAATAGATGAATGAGTGGAAAACTAGAAGATGGTTTCACAATTTAGCTTGAGATTAATAATAAAAATTTCTAGTTTCTGAACAGCTAACAATTTTTTCAAATGACACAAATAATCAAGATTCAAACTATTTACATATTCATTTACCACATCGTTTGCTTCCTTTTGCACATTTTATTTGAAAAAGGAGGAACGACTGACTAGCCAATGAGAAGTTGGAGAAATTCTATTTTTAAATTGTAGAGGCTACAGAGGAGTTATGTTTCAGGCTGATTACAAAAAATATGCTTCACTAAAGTTGCCATGCCTGTGGCATGGATGGTGTGACTTTAATGTCGGGTGGTTTGTCTTGTTTTTTCTTTTATATCAGGCTGTATGTATTGAAAATTCATGCATGGTAAGAGGCAGCAAAGAGGGAAGGAATGGTGTTATTCACATTTTCAGACAGATCATCAAACCAGCCGAAAAGTCACTGCGTGAAGTGTTGAAGAATGATAAACGCTTTAGGTAAGCAAAAGGTTTTCACAGCATAAAAATCTCTCTATAGACTGTGGTTATGTCTACACAAGAAATGCTACAGTGGCACAACACATTCTTGGGTCACTGTAGTCAATCCACCTCTGTGAGAGGTGGTAGTTAGGTCAATGAAAGAATTCTTCCATTGACCTAGTGGTTTCTATACCAGGGCTTAGGTCAGCTTAATTACATCTTTCAGCACATGGCATTTTTCACAGCCCTGAGCAATGTAGTTAAACTGATCTAACTTTGTAGTCTAGAGCAGCCCTCAATCAGTATAGAGTAGAGCTGCTCTGAAAAATTAAATTTTGATAAAAAATAGTAGGGGGGGAAATGGATTTCTTTCTCCATTTTCCATGCAGGTATATTTTATAATACCAGAATGGTACAGTGAAGCTATAGGCTCCCATTCTGGGCAGCAGTCTAGCTCTTTCATGCCATTCCAGTGACAATAAGGTCCAGAACCAGACCTCATTCCCTGCTGGTAAATCTCCCAGCACCAGGGCAGTGTAGGGCTGGTGTAATAGCTTAACATGGCACGCACGCTCAGGTCCTGGCAAGATGTTCAGAGGGGCTGGGACAGTAGGAAAGCAGAGAGGATATGTCTAGAGTGTTTTCAGTAGGACTATTTCTCATAAGTAAGTGTGACTACAGCCTGGGGCCTTAATTTTTCCTCAAACCCTAATCCCCATACACAACTTGCCTGTACACGGGGTAGCCTGAGTACATACTCTAGTATCCCATTTAATGAAGTACTACTCCCTTGAACTTATTTATCTTACTATTCTCTCCCTCTTCCCTTTTATCTCCTGCCCTGGGAGCATACAGTCTTCCTCTCCTCTACTTCTCCACTGGATTCTGTGCAATCTCATTTCTGACTGCTCCACTCCATGAACATTGCTTGTATCAAGGTCATCAACATCCTCCTCTTTCTTTACTCCCTTTCTCTTCAGTCTAGCCATTGCTCTTGACACACTCAGTGATTCACCACCTCTTCCACTCTCCCTCATCCTTGAAATCATTGGGAATAATTGCAGAGTAAGGTACTACACAGATGCTTAGAAGTGACAGGAACTAATTAAGCAAACTTTTGTGTGCTGATGTTGCCTTCAGAATTCCTTGTGTAAACAAGTCTTTGGAAACTGGACCATAACTTAATGTGTGCTCTTTTTTCTGATTAGCATATTCCTTAATCTGGTGAAAGATGCCGATTTAGATGATGTTCTATCACAACCTGGAGAATGGACTTTGTTTGTCCCAACTAATGAGGCCTTTAAAGGCTTGACGGATGAGGAAAAGGAAATACTGAGAAGTAAGTAGCACAAGAATATTAGAAATTAACTAGGGGTGAAATCCCATTGAAGTCTATGGCAAAAATCCCAGTGATTTTAGTGGGGCAGGATTTCACCCTAAGTGTTTAAAGTGCCTCCAATCTGCGTGCTTCATACTCCTAGAATCCACCTAACACCACCTCCCTGCAAGGAACTCTGTGTACCCCCAGGCAACGGGATCAGAGTTTATAAGATGGCATCCCTCTTTTCCTTTCCTTTCTCTTCCCCTGTCTCCAGCACAGCCATCTCTGCCCTCACCCTCACTGCTCACTTCAAACACCACTGCAGTCAGGTGCATTGTGGCAGGGTATAAAGACTTTGCCCACTTTGTACTCCCTGGGCAAAGGCTAGAAACAGATCCAGTCCCCTCACTTTACATACTGGAATTCAGCAGTGATACCAGGGTTAATACTTCATTTCCTATGGAAAGTTCCAGAGGATCTTTAATAAGTGAAAAGAGTAAAGATCAGAGCAATAGTGTAAAGCTGTGTCAATCAATTACACCCCATCCTACATCTCCAATCATTCTGTCACTTACTCATCCAATTGCTTCAGTTAAGAGCTACACCGTGACTTATTATTATTTGCCTCGAAGGCCTCCCAATACTGGGGCAGCACAATCTAAAGGGGAGGACAGTGACTACCTCACGTGTCTCCTCTGCCCAGCGACCTCCCTGCCCTGTGCCCAGCCTGGGGCCTCTGCGCTCTCTCTTGCTGCGCCTCCCATCCCCCATGCGTTTGGCCATTCTCTCTGCTGGCAGCTGGGCCCAGGTGGGGAGTGGGAGGGAGCCTCCTCTCACGCTAGCTGAAACTGGCCTCTCTGGGTTGCTGATTCTGAGATCAGAGGGGTATCCGTGTTAGTCTGGATCTGTAAAAGCAGCAAAGAATCCTGTGGCACCTTATAGACTAACAGATGTTTTGGAGCATGAGCTTTCGTGGGTGAATACCCACTTCTTCAGATGCATGTGGTGGAAATTTCCAGGGGCAGGTATATATATGCTAGCAAGCAAGCTAGAGATAACGAGCTCAGTTCAATCAGGGAGGATGAGGCCCTGTTCTAGCAGTTGAGGTGTGAAAACCAAGAGAGGAGAAACTGGTTCTGTAGTTGGCAAGCCATTCACAGTCTTTGTTCAATCCTGAGCTGATGGTGTCAAATTTGCAGATGAACTGAAGCTCAGCAGTTTCTCTTTGAAGTCTGGTCCTGAAGTTTTTTTGCTGCAGGATGGCCACCTTAAGGTCTGCAATATTGCAGCAAAAAAACTTCAGGACCAGACTTCAAAGAGAAACTGCTGAGCTTCAGTTCATCTGCAAATTTGACACCATCAGCTCAGGATTGAACAAAGACTGTGAATGGCTTGCCAACTACAGAACCAGTTTCTCCTCTCTTGGTTTTCACACCTCAACTGCTAGAACAGGGCCTCATCCTCCCTGATTGAACTGAGCTCGTTATCTCTAGCTTGCTTGCTAGCATATATATACCTGCCCCTGGAAATTTCCACCACATGCATCTGAAGAAGTGGGTATTCACCCACGAATCCTCATGCTCCAAAACGTCTGTTAGTCTATAAGGTGCCACAGGATTCTTTGCTGCTTTTACTGATTCTGAGAGAGAGATCCTGGCTGGGTGGTGGCCTGCCACGCTCCACTCTCTGCTCTCCACCCTGCCTTGGCTGCTGGGGACAGCAGCAGAGCGAGCCAGAGCCCCACCTCCCCCCATCCCTGGCAGCTGTGCATGGGTGAGAAGCAAAGGGGCTGGATGGGCCACCGCCATATCCAGACTCTCTCTCAGGCATCTGCCACACTGCATAGAGCAGCAATCTAGAGTTGCCATCATGAGAAGCAGCTTGTCCCACCCCTTCAGCTCCCTGCAGGCCAAATAGAAATCTGCGGGAGGGGGTTCTTGACCCCACATACTCCTCCTACGCGTCACCTATCTCCAAAGGTGAGATGCTGGTTTTGTCTTTTATCATTTTTCTGTGTTAACTACTTATGCCAAATGTAAGCGGGGGAATGGTCCCGCTATTGTGGGGAACTTTCCTGGCTTCTGCACTAGCCCAGTGAAGTGGGCTAGTGAAAGGATCTGAGTCCTCACTCCCACTTCCTTTACCCAGAGGCCTCCCTGCCCTTGAGGACTCCCCTTACACTCTCCTGTCTGGAAGAGTCCTCGTAACCCTGACAAGGCTGAGCCCAGGATTCCTGAGGGGCTTGACCCCCAACCCTGCTGTGGTCATCCAGGACAAGGGTTAGGGTGTCCCCACTCCAGGGTACTCTCTCTGCACTGGGCACCTCCCTGACCCACTGCTCATTACATATGATTTAAAGCAATACAGTTTATTGAATTAACAATTAGTTTAAAAAGGAGTAAGGAAAAACGGGAAAGGTTAAAGGAAACACATCACCCTGCTCTGTGGCAGGGAACATCACAAACAGTGTCTCTGGAATGTCAGGGCAGTTCACAGTCTGTTTTTTGTAGGTCCCAGGCCTCTTTCTCAGGCTCTGGCTGTGCTGAAGGGATGGTGTGGGTTGGACACTTGCTCTGGTTGTGGCCACCTGCTCTCATGCTCTAGGTGACAGGACCCTTCTCCCCAGCATTACCCGCACCCCATCAGGGTTACGATTCCCCTCCAAGTCTGGCCTGCAGAGCCTCTTGGCTGAGACATCTCCCTGTGCTTGGCCCACTGCCCAGGGTCCCCCTCGCTCTCCCCAACTGCTCACCGTACCCGGCTCCAGACTGCTCCACTCTGTCTCAGCATGGCTGATTCTTCTGCTCTGCCTCCAGCTCCCTGGGCTGCTTCTCTGGTGCCTCTGTCTCTGATTGCTACAGCTCTGCTCCCAGGACAGGTATGCTCTGCAGGCTGCTTCTGTGACTCTGCTTCCAGCTCTGACCTGCTTTCTGGGCTGCTTTTCTGGCCCCTCTGGCTCCAGTTGCTGCAACTTTGCTCCCAGGGCAGGGGGCTGCTCTCTGGGCTGTGCTCTGGCTTTGGGGCTGCAGCGCCCAGCAACTTAGCTTGGGCCCCTGCTCTCTCTTTAGCTTGGCCTCACTCTATCTGACCCATGCAATTCCAGCTCACACGGAGGATGGAGGACGGGACAGCCCTGACCTCCTGACTCCTTGATTAGCCTGCCCATCCTGTCAATCAGGCCACCTGGAGCGTTGGCCTCTCCCCATTGCCCCTGGGGACTGTCAGTCTCAGGGTCCTGATTTCCCATCTACCCTTCCCCTTTCGGTACTGGGAGCTAGCCAACCAAAACACCCCCACTGCATGTTAGTAAGGGGATAACAGTCCCCTTACATAAACAATCCATTCCATCTTGTGTTTAGCTTTCACACTCTGAGTACATTTGCCAGATCTGAAGAAGAGATCTGCGTAAGGGCTTGTCTACATTTAAAAAGCTGCAACAGTACAGCTTCTCCACTTTAGCACTTCACTGAAGATGCTACCTATTAACGGGAGCAGCTTTCCTGTCAGTTTAGTTAATCCAGCTCCCCAGGAGGCAGTAGCTAGGTGGAAGGGAGAATTTTCCCAGGGTTTAGGTCGATTTAATTGCACTGCTCAGGGGTGTGGATTTTTCACACTCCTGAGTAATACAGTTATACCAACCTAATTTCCTACAGTAGACCAGGCCTAAGCTCAAAAGCTTGTCTCTCACACCAACAGAAGTTGGTGCAATAAAAGATATTAACTCAACTACCTCTCTCTAATATCCTGGAATCAACATTGCTACAGCAATACTGCATATAATAATATAAGTCCATTGTCATTCTCTTTAATTCACTACTTAACTTTTCACCCAGCATTTACTTCTCTTATCTTCTGCCATTATTTTTACTCTGAGAATTCATATAAAGCGTGGATCCCATTGGATTTTTTAAATGGCTTAGCTTTCTGAATTTGTTTCATATACTACAGAGTGTTCAGTATGATCTCATTCTAGCCATAGTGGGCTTGGCACACCATTACACTGTTGTCTGGTAGATGCTGTTTTACGGGATTTAAGTAAGAGGAGATCAGACAGGTATTTAAGGACTGGAGAATTCATAGCTGTGATTTTTCAAAGCAAGTGAATAGGAGCAAAATGCTGAACACTTTTCTGTTTTATTCTATATACGTTCTAATACCACCCCCATCAGTGTATTTTCTTAGTGCCTTCTCATTAAGCAATGTGACTAACATTTGGTCACATCTGGTTCATGCTCTCGCTCATCCTCTTCCTAGGGGAAGAATGGTATGTGCTTTTAGATATGCCAAGCTGTGTGTCTGTCAAAGCAGTGATCTTATTCAAGCATCATTCCATGAATCCTTGGTATCTTTACAAATGAACTAAGCAGCACCATTTAATGGCTATTTTTATAGGCGACAAAAACGCTCTCAGGACTATTCTTCTGTATCACCTAACAAAAGGAATTTACATTGGAAGCGGTTTTGAACCTGGTGTGACAAACATTCTCAAAACTATCCAGGGAAGCAAACTGTTCTTGAAAACAGTAAGTACTAAAAAAAAATATTATGATACTCACTCTAATATGGAATTGGCATATCAGGTCCATATATTAAATAGTGTATATTACAGAAAGATGTGTACTTGAACAGTAATAAACCACCATAGTAAGACTCAACATTTTTTGGAAACATACATGTTCAGTATCTTGAGTTCTCTTTTTGTTGTTTGTTAGGTAAATGACACACTTCTGGTGAATGAAGTGAAATCAAAAGAATCAGATCTCATGGCAACTAATGGTGTTATTCACGTTATAGATAAACTCTTGTATCCAGTAGGTGAGTATTGGCTTAATGCAGGGAATAAATATATAGAAAACCTCTATGTACCTCTTCTAAGCATATGTAAAGAGTTAGCAGTACTCTGTGTTTTGTGTCTTTTCAAAAAATCACTACTTTTATAATTACACAATGCAGAAAAGCAAATAAGAATCGGTTCTTGGACAACTTTTGCCTGGTGCTGTGGTAGTTTCTTAAGTGTGAGAATACCTGAGGCTCAGTGCTTAATTTGTAATGAAAGAGGTGCCAGGGCTCAGGCAATTAGGTGCTGGGGTTCAAGCAAGTTTTTTTACATTCATAACTCATGCAGCAAGTCCAGAGGTGCTGGGGCTATGAACTGCCAAGCCTAGTGGTGCCAGTGCTCAGCTTTGGCAAGCCCTGGCACAAATTAAACACTGCTCAGGCTTATAGCAGGATACAAGATGATACAGGCTATGTACCCAACAGGAGAGAGATTTGGATTCCACGTCCATGGTAATCACAATCCCTTCTGATCGCTAAGAACAATGGCAGAAGGAAATAATTTCAGTTAAAGATGTCAGATGTACATGAATACTCTTCACAGGGTTTCTAGTCTTACTAATAGCAAGCTGCCTTTACTGTTATTTAAATTGACTTATTTAATATTGACATACACCTTCACCCCAATATAACACTCTCCTCGGGAGCCAAAAAATCTTACTGCGTTATAGGTGAAACCGCATTATATCAAACTTGCTTTGATCTGCTGGAGTGCGCAGCCTCCCCACCTCCCAGAGCACTACTTTACCACGTTACATCCGAATTTGTGTTATATCAGGTTGCGTTATATCAGGGTAGAGGTATATTTAAATTGACATGTTTTTATTCATTATTAGATTTCAGATTGTTTCATTTAATTATAAATTCAAATCTGAATGCTTATTATGAACCTTAAGAAATGCCTTCAGTTAGGAACACGGCAGCCCTTGGCAGCTGATCAACAGAAGATTTTTACAACTGTTTCCTTTTCCAAAAATATTTGCATTCCTTTTTGCAGATGTACCTGTTGGAAATGATCAGTTGCTCACCATCCTTAATAAGATGATTAAATACATTCAGATTAAGGTACTTTTTTAAATAAAGGTTTGATTGTTTATGGTTTTAGCCATATATATGCAAACAGAAGAGTTCCCTTCACCAGTATTTCTTCAATGAACAACACTTTAATCTGACTGATAGAGCCCTGTTTGTCCTAGAACAAGGATCCACTTTCCATAGAGTCATCACATGATCCATTATATTCACTGTCAAATGAAACTCATAAATACCAGATTAAAAAATATCCTGCCAAGTATCTTTGGTTACAGTACATTTGACCACACTGAAGTCTCAGACACACTCTGGACCAGATTCAGATTCCTGCTGTGGTTATATTCCACTCCTCCAGCAGCATAAACCAGTTCTAAAGCCAGGTGGCTCTAAATCCTTGAGGATACCCTCTCTGCAAAAGTGGATTAATGCCTGGGCCCATGCGCTCATGCCCAGGGACCCTTGCCAAGATGGGGGTCCCCACAGGAGCTCCAGAACCTGGGTAGAAGTGAGGGGGTCTCCTCCAGTACTGGAACCATGGCCCCGCCCCCTGCTTCTCCTCTTCTCCCCAGAGCCCCACCCTCTGGCCAGGACAGAAGCCAAAGCTGGACCATGGTAGGAGCCTCCCAGGGAGCCAGGGCTGCCATGGGGAGTCCCGGATCCTCCACCTGCCTAGACAGGGGCCAGGGTGCCCAAGAGCAGTCCCTGAGCTGTGTTCCCATTCTCCAGGTGGAACCCAGGGACAGGGGCTCTGGTTGGGCATCCTGCCCTCTCCCTGGGACCTGCAGACACACTCTACAGGGAGAGAAGGCCCTGCCCTGGCTGAGAGACACTGTGAGGAGCCCCGGGAAGGTCACAGGCAGTGAGGATCCAGACAGGGAGGGCTCCTCTGGCACAGCTCCCATTGCTACTGGCCTGCCAGGCTGCCCCTGCTGGGTCCCTCCTGTTCCTGGTGACAGGTTGCCCCGTCTGCTGGCTGGGCTTTGTGCCCAAAGCAGCAGCCACGTGTGGCAACGCTCCTTCTGTCACCTCTGGCCCAAGGCTTGCTGTTTGGGGAGGGGCAATGCCCCCTTGCCACCCTCAAAAACTACCGCCACCTTGTGCCTGCTCAAAGCCACTACACCCATTTAAAAAGTGGACAGGCATGCCCCTCCCATTTTTAAAAGTATGGAGGGGCCATGGCACACCTGGCCTGCCCAGTTCTGGCACCTGGGGACCCCTAGAGTGTAGCGGGGCCAGATGTTCTTTGTGCCCAGGACTCCAGTAAATCTTAATCGGCCTTTGCCTTGCTGGGAGAAACCTTGAGTGGCAAAGGAACTGTTGTTGCCTCTGCCACCATACACACCAGCCCCAGCATGAATCAGGGGGCAAAAGGAGGCACGGTCAAGGCACCACTAGAAGGGAGCTGAGAGGTTTGGCCCTTCCACCAAGGCGGGCAAAAATGGGCAGACCATTATGGTGCACTAAGCTGTAGAATTTTTAGAGGGTGTAGCAATTGTCACTCTTGTGTGTCCTCTGCCAACATCCCTCATGGTCTGTACAGCCAGGGGCTAGAGTTTTGCACACCCTCATGTCTCCAATACCACTGAGGCATAGGGTCTGATCCAATGCCTAACGAAATTCAATGTGGATCTTGCACATGAGCTCAGTGGGCTTTGGATCTGGTACATATAGTATTTAATGCATTAAAAAGTGAGTTTTTATTGTAAAAGTCCTTATATGTTTGCTGGATTTGTTCTTTATTTATAGTTTGTTCATGGCAGCCACTTCCAAGAGATCCCCCTGACATTTTTCAGTAAGTTAATTTGGAATATTTCCAGACACATTTGGTGATATTGCTTTTAAAAACTGTTGCCATTGCAGCTTGAAAAGCATCATTCAATTAAAAAGAAAGTCATCACTATGAAATTAGGCCATTCTCATGGTGTATGGATGAAGAGTAGTACAAAGACACGGATTTGCCTTTATCATGATACCCAATGCAGTATTTTCATATTTCACATTTGTGACGGGGAAGCATCGCTGAAGGAAGTAGTTTAAATTCCTCGGGCTAGAGTGGTGGGAAAAAATGTCCTCGTTTAGCTTTCAGCCATAGCCCAGTGTTAGGGGCAGTGCAGAGCAATATTGCTTCAAAAAAGTGGCAGGAGACAGCATTGACCTGTGAGCTCTCTAATGTAGCTATAGCCCAAGGTTCTGGTGCCACAAAGGCTTATGCGTGATAGACTTGGGCACATGCCTACGTCTTTGCAGGACTGGAGCCTAAGGGTTGGTCTACAGTACACGAATCTTAGTTCGAGTTACCTGGCCATCCTCAAGGTGGCAAGTCAACTGCCACAGCTCCCCTGTCGATGCTGCTTACTCCTCCTGACGAGGTGGAGTATGGGTGTCAATTCACAGATCAATTTATCGTGTCTAGATCAGATGTGATAAATTGATCCCCAATAGATCGATTCCTACCCGCTGATCCGGAAGGTAGTATAGGTGTACCCTAAGACTCTAGCTAGAACACTGCATTGGGCTTTAGAGAATTCAGAACTGATAAGCTGATGTTGAGATTCAGTTCTCAGAATGACATGAGTCGATGCTGTTTGTTTTTTATCTCCCTATCACCCATGCTGTCTCCTGAAAAAAAATATAAAATTCAAATTTAAAAAAAAAGTTAGATAAGTGTAGGAGTCTCTGTTTTCCTTTGTTTTCTTCTGTTGCCATGGAGCTGATATTTTCAGGAGATACAAACAAAGGTAAATGGCATATTTGTGTAGTCCAACAGTATAATCCTCAATTCTAGAACATTACTGGTGCTATACAAACAATAAAACCTATTAATATATTTGGTTGATTTTTCTGTTGAATAGTTTCCTTCTGTGCATAACATGTATAATGTCACAGCTTAATCACTAGAATTTCGTAGGTTCTTACTCTGGATCTCTAAAAAAGTCCTTTTTTTGCAAACAGTACTTCACACTGATTTTACCTGATTCCTTATAGCCACATCAAGTCTGAAAAAGCCATCCTATAAAGGGATCATAAGAAAGGAACAACTTTGTTTGGAAGTTTTTATGTAACTGTGCTTCATGTTCCACTTTCTGTGCTTTCAGCATCTAAATTTAAAGTGAAGCCAAATATTAAAGTGATTGAAGGCAGCCTTTAGCCCATCACCAGAAAAGAGGGTAAAACTGGCTCCTTTTCACCTTGAAATGCATTGACGTAATAAGATTAATTTTGGAACAGAACAAATCCAGGTTTCCACATGTTGCTTGAAAAGCAGAGATAACAACTAGAAGTGGCCAAACTTTTCTGAACAAAAAGATCTTTCTTAAAAGGCCTGTTTTCTAAAGTAATTTTTGTCATGGGAAACGGCTTGCATTTTAATTTAAAAAACAAACAAAAAAACAAATTGTGCCATGTTTCAAAGATTTTTTGGGTTATTTTAAGTACCAAAATCGTTATTAGGTTTTCAGTAAATGAAAAAAAAGACGTTTTCGATAGTGTTTTGTTTAACATTTTTAAAAATGGGACATTGAACAAAAAATGGTAATTAGCACCCATCGACAGCCAAGCTCCCCTTCTCCCCCCCCCAGCACTTTCTGCCTGCCGGTGGCCCCACTGATCAACTCGGCCCCTCCCTCCCAGCGCCTCCTGCACACCATGGAACATCTGGGGGGAGGGAGAGGAGCAGGGACAGGGAGCACTCTGGGGAAGTGGTAGAAAGAGGTGGGGCAAGGATGGGAAGAGACATGGTGAGCGTGGACGCTTGGGGGAAGGGCGAGCCTGGGTGGAGGGGCGGTCAAGTACCCCCAGGTAGAGAGGAAGTCAGCACTTCTGGATGTTGGGACCAAAAAAAGTGGAATAAAAATCTTGGAAGGAATTTTCAAAAGCATGCAATATTGACCTAACTCTGCTACTACTAAACTCTAAGGTAAAATTCTCATTGAGTTCATTGGAAGCAGAATAAAGCTAACACTGAGTACTCTTGAAAGTCTCATGACTCTCATCCCTACTGGATAAATTCTATGTGTCACGGAGTCCCTGGGCGATGCTCTGGAACTGCTCTCCACAAAGCCAGTCAGGACTTTGGGGAGCCTCCTCTTCCTCGGAGCAGACAGTCTTCAGGGCAAGAAGCTTACACGGCTTCACCTCCTGAGTCTCTTCTAGGAGCATTCAACATATGCCCCTCCGTGCGCTTCCCACAGCGAGTCCATGCAGGCGGGGTCCGGGGGAAGCCACTGGGTCCTGCACCCCTATTTCGCAGTCAGACGTGACTCTTAGCCAGCCAGTAAAACAGAGGTTTATTTAGATGACAGAAACACAGTCCAAAACAGGTCTAGCCGGTACAGACAACAGAACCCCCTTTAGTTAGGTTCGTCTGGGGCCCCAGGGAGGCCCCAGCCCCTTTGGGAGGCCCAAGCCCCATTGGGGCTCCCCTCCATTTCCCAGCCAGCTTCCAAAACTGCCAAACCCACTCCAGCCCCTCCTCTCTGGGCTTTGTCTCTTTCCCGGGCCAGGAGGTCACCTGATCTCTTTGTTTTTCCACACCTTTAGCATCCCCTTGCAGGGTGGGAAGGTCCCAGGCCATTAGTTGCCAGGCGACAGAGAGTCGGCCGTAACTGAAGCACCCACACACTATTCAGAGAAAACATTAAAAACAGCCCCACTTCGTCACCTATGAAAGAATAAAAAATCATCAGTCATTTAAATACTGCCTCATGAACTTGGTACATAAGGCAGAACACAGCTCTGCTGCTTCCTTAGGCACTCAGCACATGACTTAGAAGTCCCCATGTCCCACTGGAATGTTCTGAAGGGAATTTGCAGAAGTCAAACCCAGCAAAGATGGGATTAAATAAATGCTTGTAAAGTTGTTGTTGAGGGGGTTTCTTCCCAACATGAAGGTCGTGATCTTGCTTATTCCACAGTTAATGACAATGTGAAATGGTGTGAGTTGGTACTTTCTGATGCACAGGTCAGAACTATTCACCAAGGCAAGATGAAATAACAGTACAAATAGTGAGCATTGACTAGTCACTTCATCCAGCCAACTATCACTGGGTGGCAAATCAGTAATCCTACCTCTGGCTATAATCCAGTGCATGTTTTTTGTTTGCCAGTATTCTGACTCCGCCTATATTCTCACCATTGAGTCTCATTCCTGGTAACGCCAGTTTTGGCTCTCATGGCTTGCCAGCAGCAGCTGCAGCAATCCCGAAAAGACACAAATGCCTGCAACTGCCACTAAAAAAATCTCCCAAAGTTGCCAATATGTTATTTTTTCTAGCTATGGCAGGAAGTCATAGACAGATCATAGTGCTAGAGGAAGATTTAGTGAAAATAAATACTCTTCCAAAGTCTCTTCAGAGGGTAGAGTGGGCAACCCATCCTGAACTAAGCAAAAAAGTACTGCTTTATGCAACCCTCTATGTGCCACATATTTCGATTGCACTAGTCTGGCAAAAAAAACAAAGCAGATTAAGGTTAAAAGGAGCAGGGTTTTAAAAACATCATTTTATGAATAATTGTATTGAGTTGTGTGATTAAATTCTATTACATTGTGTTACTATGTACTTGTATAATATGCCCGCAATTAAAATGCAAACATTCCTCTAAATTTAAAGCAGCAACTGAGCATAGCTGTTATTGATGCAGTCACTAAAATATATATGTATGTTTGTCAGAAAAACCAGGTAGAAAAATCACGAAAGTAGTTGGTGGTGCAACAATTCGAAAAGTTACTCAAGGTAGGATTTATAAATAGAGCTATATGTTTTGTGATGCACCGGTGTGCTCTAGATTGAGGTTCATTTAGCTAGTTATTTAACTAGCTAAAAGCTAATCTAGGACCCTGTGCATCGCCTCCTATTGCAACATATAGGAGGTCCAGCAAGTCTGGACTTTATTGTTTTAACCACTTGACAATAAACCAACCTGTATGAAAACACAATGTCAGGTTAATCCTGATTAATAATAAAAAAAAAACCTTCTTATGGAGTCAACTTCTATGGAAGGTCAACTTTTTAAAAAAAGAGGGTGACTATCCATTATAAAAACAACAAGGAGTCCGATGGCACCTTAAAGACTAAAAGATTTATTTGGGCATAAGCTTGTTAGTCGTTAAGGTGACACTGGACTCCTTGTTGTTTTTGTGGATACAGACTAACGCGGCTACCCCTCTGATACCTGTAACAAAGAGAGGAATTGTACAATAAATGTCCGCTAATAAGGTTACAGACTATATCACGCTATTAGCACCGAAAACAGAGTAAGGGGAGGTGCAAAGCCACATCTCTCTCTTGGGAACATTCTAATACTCTGTAAAGAACTGATGTTGTGTTTTAAACTTAGTCATGCATTACTCAACTGCTGCCTTACAATTGGAGATGAGTCTGAGCCAGACACTCAAACTCTGCCTCCCTTAATCAGAATTTGGGGCCTAGTTCTTTGCTGTTTTAAATAATGTGTAGTTATTGTCATCAGTATAAAATGGCTTTAAAATGCTAACTGATTGGGATGAGGATCTATGGGCACCTCACCCCTTGAGCTGCAAAGACAATAGTCAACAGGTGTTCCTACCACACCAGTCCCTACAGGCTGCTTCATTGGCCTCCACTATGGCTCTCCATGAGATATGCTACCATTGGCTGCACAGTGGCAGCTGTACAGAGGTCCTACAAGGAGGTAAGATTGATTGAAATGGAACTAACTGGGTATCTGAGTGGTTAGCAGGAGACAGCGCCATGAAGAGAGTCAGGAGTCCACCTCCCAAATCTCCACAGAGCTTGTTCCATGCAGAGAACTGGTGGAGAAGCATCTGTAGGGTTCTAAGGAGTGGGGACAATGTCAAAGAGGAGATGTGTCCCAACTTATACCCAGGAAGGCAGATCCTGAGGAGATGATTTTGCCATAGACAGGACATAGACTAGTCAACAAATCTTTAAATTCCTGTTATTCAGCAGGCTGAGGGATATTATAACTCCAACTGGTGTGAGAGAGAAAATGCAAGATTATTCAGTTGTTCTCATGAATGGATACACTTAGCTTTATTTTCTCATATAAATCTCTGGCATTATACAAATGTAATATTATAACAATAAATAATCAGAATGGAATATTATATGTTATGGTTTTTATGTGGAGAATGTTAATGCCTTTTCTACCTTAGCTGTTTTGCATATTATATATGTTTTTTCCAGGCACGAGAGTGATCGAAGGGGAACCAGAATCAAAATTGTTTAGAGAAGGCGAGACAATAACTAAAGTGATTCATGGAGGTGAATAAACTTTCAGTGGCTAGACTTTATTAGCCAAAGTACTTATGGAAGATTTATAGTTCCAAGTCAGGTTTTATTTCAGTGAAGAGCCATGTGGATTTTTATGAGTCATCAGATTTGCTTTTATTATTTCATTCAGGAAATATAGTAGCATTTCATTCCTACCTGTTACAGATTTTTCCTAACTCTTCAACACTGTATCTGATGTTATAATTCCAGCACTTTACATGCTGGGTTGCCATCTGTCTCAATTTAATTGTGTTTGTTAGCTGTTGTCCTGCCTTCTAAAGTGCAGTGGATAGACGAGATAGAAAGTGAACATATATTGACATAGATGTGAATCTTAGACACGTAGGACTGGAAAGGACCTCAATAGGTCATCTAGTCCAGTCCCCTGTACTCAAAGCAGAAGTAATAACTAGACTGTTCCTGATGGGTTTTCATCTAACTTGTTCTTAAAAACCTCCAAATGATGGTGACTCCCCAGTCTCCCTAGGCAATTTCTTCCAGTGCTTAATTACCCAGACTGTTAGGAAGTTTTTCCTAATGTTCAATCTGACTGCCCTTGCTGCAATTAAAGCCCATTGCTTCTTCTCCTATTGTCAGAGGTTAAGAAGAACAATTTTTCACACTCCTGCTTGTAACAAACTTTTATGTACTTGAAAACTGTTATCATGTACCCCTCAGTCATCTCTTCTCCAGCCAAACAAACTCCATTTTTTAAATCTTTCCTCATAGGTCATGTTTTCTAGACCTTTAATCATTTTTGTTGCTCTCCTCTGGACTTACTCCAATTTGTCCACTTCTTTCCCAATGGTGCACAAAACTGTATACAATACTCTAGCTGAGGTCTTATCAGCATGGAATAGAGTAGAAGAATTACTTCTCATGTCTTGCTTACAACATTCTTGCTAATACATCCCACAATGATGTTCGTTCTTTTTGCAACAGCGTTACATTGTTGACTCATATTTATCCTGAAGTCCACTACAATTCTCAAATCCCTTTCCGCAGTACTCTTTTCTAAGCAGTCATTTCCCATTTTGTATGTGTTCCTTCCTAAGTGGAGTACTGTGCATTTGTCTTTATTGAATTTCATCCTATTTATTCCAGACCATTTCTCCAGTTCACCCAGATTTTTTAATCTTATCCTCCAAAGCACCTGCAACTCCTCCCAGCTTGGTATCATCTGCAAACTTTATAAGTATACTCTCTAAGCAATTATCTTAATAATTTATGAAGATATTTAACATAACCAGAACCAGGACTGATCCCTGCAGGACCCCACTCTATATGCCCTTCCATTTTGACTATGAACCACTGATAAATACTCTCTGGGAATGGTTTTCCAACCAGTTATGCACCCACCTTCCAGTAGCTCCATCTTGGCTGTATTTCCCTAGTTCTTTTATGGGAAGGTCATGTGAGACAGTATAAAAAGCCTTACTAAAGTTAAGATATACCACATCTTCCCTATCCACAAGGCTTATTACTCTGTCAAAGAAAGCTATTAGGTTGGTTTGACACAACTTGTTCTTGACATATCCATGTACTTGTCACCTTATTATCTTCTAGAGATGTTTTCAAATTGATTGCTTAATTATTTGCTCCATTATCTTTCCAGGTACTAAAGTTAAACTGACTGGTCTATAATTCCCCAGGTTGTCTTTATTCCCCTTTTTAATAGATTGGCACTATATTCGCCCTCTTCCCGTCCTCCGGAATCTCTCCTGTCCTCTATGATTTTTTGAAGATAATCGCTAATGGCTCAGATATCTCCTCAGTCAGTTCCTTGAATACTGTAGGGTGTATTTCATCAGGCCATGCCAACTTGAAGACATCTAGCTTGTCTAAGTAATTTTTAACTTGTTCTTTCCCTATTTTACCCTCAGATCCTACCTCATTTTCACTATGTTCGACATCTGATTGCCACTAATCTTTTTGGTGAAAACTGAAACAAAAAAAGTCATTTAGCACTTCTTCCATTTCCACATTTTCTGTTATTGTTTCCCACCCTCATCATTAAGTAACAGGCCTATCCTGTCCTTGGTCTTCCTCTTGCTTCTAATGTGTTTGTAGAATGTTTTCTTGTTACCCTTTATGTCTCTAGCTAGTTTAATCTCATTTTGTGCCTTGACCTTTCTAATTTTGTCCTTACATGTTTATGTTGTTTGTTTACATTCATCCTTCATAATTAGACCTAATTTCCACTTTTTGTAGAACTTTTTTTTAAATTTAAGGTAATTGAAAATCTCCTGGTTAAGCCAGGGTCATCTCTTGCCATATTTCCTATCTTTCCTATGCTGTGGGATAGTTTGCTCTTGTGTCCTTACTAATGTCTCTTTGAAAAACAGCCAACTCTCTCAAACTGGTTTCCTCCTTACACTGGCTTCCCGTGGGAGCTTATCTACCATCTGTTTGAGTTTGCTAAAGTCTGTTTTCTTGAAATCCATTATCTTTATGCTGCTGTTTTACCTCCTAACATTCTTTAAAATCATGAATTCTATCATTTCAAGATCACTTTCATCCACTTCCACTTTCCATGTGGACACTGGCATTTCCTCCCACTTCCTCAGGTCCTTGAAGTGTTTCTAACAAATATGATCCTCAACCAAAACTTTGGATATGACCATCCCTGGACTTGAGGGAAGCTTAGGTCCTGATCCAGATCCAAGCACTGAGGCCAGCTCCATATGGCCATTCTTCTTATTATTATTAATTTGTACTGCAGTAGCACTGAGGGGTCCCAATCAAGATCATGATCCCATGGTGCTAGGTGCTATACAAACACATAGTGAGAAACAGTTTCTGCCTGAAGAGTTTATTATTTAAATAGAAAAGACAAATAAAGGGTAGAAGAGAGGAAATATAGGCACAGAGAGGTAAAGTGACTTGCTGTAGATAAAAAAGCAGGTCATTGTCAAAGCTCTTGAGTCCCAGTCTGGTGCCCTATCTACCAGTTTATTTACTTTCCAATGTGAAAGCAGGATCATCAAAATGACATATCCAGTATATTCCTGACCACTTTATTAAGATCTTTAATTTTTAAAATATCATTATAGAGCCTATTATTGAAACATACACCAAAATAATCGATGGCCATCCTGTCGAGGTGACTGAAAAAAAAGTGACAGAAGAGAGAATTATTCAAGGTAAACTATGTGAAGCACCTTTCTGTTCCCACTGGCTGAAATTGACCTTTCTGCACCAGGTTAATCTGTGCATTTCTGAAGTCCTGCTCTGGCTCTTGTGGTGCACTCTGCAGAAAGGTGAATGCCATCCAAAATTCTTAAGCCTTTCCCACTACTCCTAGGGAAGGCCAGCTCCTGGCTGTGGGTTGTACATAGATGTGCACAGAAGTGTCTGCAATATTTTAAACACAAAGTAGAACTATCAAAAGTCAGCATGTTTCTATATCTCAAAAAGAAGTCCCTTCTGCAAACATTTCAGGAATGTATGCCATGGTGGGTTTTTATGATTAATTATTAGTAGTATTAGTATTATTTTTTAGTTTTAAAAAAATAGGCCCATTTTCAAGATAAAAAGATTTCTGAGGAAAACGGATTAAAAAAAATTCACATTGCTGCTATGGAAAGGACAATTTTATCAGTATTTCAAATAAAGAAAAATTTGAGAAGGTGGCAACATCTCCAAGATTAAATTTAAAATTTTAGTACTAACAAGTAATGCCTTACTAGCATTTAAAATAAATCAATACATAATAAATCATTAATTAATAAAAAAATTATAGGCATGGTGGGTAAAATTTTCAAAAGCACTTAAGTGAATTAGGATTCTAATTCCCATTTTGAAAATGGTACTTTGACTCTTAGGAATCTAAGTAAGTACCTTGTGAGGGGCTGGGGGAGAGATCTATATAGCATTCTGGGGTCATCTTTAATTATAATTTTGAACATGATGATTCTGTTGAAGACAGAAACATACTAGATGTTTCATAGGAGAAAATACAATAAAATGCAATAGTGTAGTCTTTGTTTCAATGCTGCCCCTTTTAAACTTTGTTTCAGGTCCTGAAATTCAATATACCCGAATTACTGCAGGTGGTAGAGGAGATACGGAGGAAAATTTGAAGAAATTGCTTGAAGAAGGTTAGTATTTTTCTTCTCAAAGAAAAATGTAGGTGCCATGAGATCTACCCAGGTATTTAATTACTGAAAATTATGCATCTTATAATTTTAATAAACATACATATATAAGGTGGGCCCAAGCCACAAGTTCAGAGCTAGAAATTAAACACTGCAAGGTTTAGGAGTGCTCAGATCTGAGGATTTGATTTGATCTATTATAGAGATGTACGGTTCCTTGAAATCTGAACCTCATAGTGGAGGCTTGTTTGGATCTATATAAATATGTGCTTGAAATGCAGTAGAGAGCTTTATTTTTCAACATGTCAAGTTCCACATCAAGACAAGAAAAGAAGTCCCAGAAGGAGGTGTGAAAGGCATACTACAAATGACCCATCATTGGTATCTGTCTCAATATGTACTTCATTAGCAATTCATTTTAAGTGAAACTGCTCATGTATACTGTATACTGAGAACTGATCAAAATGATTGCTTTTCTGTCGTGATGATAACCAGATGTTTGGCATGGAACTTCTTATAATAAATGGATTTTGTAGTTACTCAGCTTGTTCGTTAATGTAATATAATGTAATTTAGAATTCTGAATGTTTTATGTAAATCAACTTTATGCCATAAACATGTATCCTCTCAGAGGTTACCAAGGTGACCAAATTCATTGAAGGGGATGGTCATTTACTTGAAGATGAAGAAATCAAAAGGCTCCTGCAGGGAGGTTAGTGAGTGTGTGACAACTAACCTTTACATAACAGGTTCTGGCGATTGAAACCTCTCTAAGAAAATTTGATCTCTTAACATTTTAAAGATTGACCTAGCTGATCTAGTTTAAATACCAAAAAAAAAAAAAAAAAAAAAAGTCCCTGAACTATAAAATGGCAAACTTTGAACAGCCAATTTTCATACTCTCATTGATCATGAACAAATGGAAGCTTGTTTGTTTTTTAGTCTTTAAAATGTTACCTAATTCAAATCTAGGGGAGCAATGAAGATTTATTCTATTAGTTGCAAACTTTTTTCCAGGAAATCATTAACTCTGAGAAACACTAATGAAATGGAAAGTGCTACAAGAGGACAAATCCATTATGCTTTTCTGTTATCCAGAAATGAATATTCATTGCCCTCAAGTTAACAATCAAAGGCATGTTTAGCATCTCTCTTTAAATACTGACAGGTAATGTGGGTCAAAATATTAACTTATTTCTCTTCAAGTACAGCATTCCTGGTAATGATTCTCTCTCTCTCCCTCTCTCTCTCTGTTCTAACAGTTTTAGCAATAAATAACCAGTGGATGTAGAAAAAAAGTAGAAAAATTTGTGCATATGAAATTAATTCTTTATCTATAAATATGGAATGTCTTCTGCTTATTGCATAGATTAGAACAACTACCTGTAATAGCAAAGGTGACAGTGAAAAAGAATTCAAGTATTCTGGGGAAATTTAGTATTGACCTGACTAATAAATACGAAAGGCTATTTGTCTGTTTCTTGAGTCATATAGTAAAACTTCTGATTTAGCTAAATTGAATCCATTTCTTCTTGTCATCTTTTCATTAAAGACAAGTTTGGAAGTCAGTGAAGTAGGTCACAAACAACCCTGGACCTAATCCTACAGACAAATTCAACTAGGCTCAGATTCTCAAAGGCATTTAGTTGCCTAACTTCCCATTGGAATTAGGCACCTAAATACCTTTGAAGTCTGGGCCTTAGAGATTTGCCTAAGGAAGGATTTAGTAAAGGCTGCAGGATATAGCCCTTAACACTTTTACAAAGCAAAATCATCACAGTTAACACTCTTTGGTCCTCCTTAACTGGTAGTCTCAGCAGACAAGCAAGGACTGGTCATGGAGACTGAACTGCTGCATTATCTTTACTCATAAACTTCTCTAGGTCAGGATTTAAGGCACTGGGATTAGGGCAGTGTGGGAAAGCTTACATTACTGCTGAATATAATGTACACATACTAGCAGTAAAGTCTCCAGGGCTACCCATCTTGTACCTTTTATCGGCACTAAATTTAGTTAGAGCTATTTTAAAATTAAGTTGAAAAATTACAAAAGATATAGCAGACAAATTTGAAGCACTGGGCTAAATTCCATTATCTACAGTGGGGGTGCAGAAGTCAAAAATGCAGAATTTGCCCCCTATGGGTCTGCAAAGCTCTACTGTTGTGAATTAGACTGTCATGGCACTGTGGATCTCTTCAGTATCCAGTTATTGCCCTAAATTATCAAGATCTGCAATTAAATACAATTAATCTACAAAGATATATGACTCTACAGATTTATATAATAGTGATATATTGAGTATTAGTAATAAATTGGGTAACTCAACATAGTCTCTTGAATTCTTTCCTTCTCCTTGCTATCATAAGGTGGTTAGCAAAAGCCTCTTGCTTTATGTAATGGATCAAATGAGCAGATTATCTGTTTTTCTTCAGTCTTCTCTGTACTTTTCCTTGTTTTAATCCAGTCTTTTACACCACAGTACAGTACTTCTAGCCAAGAAGAGCAGCTACACATGCTGTATTGTGGCTGCTGTAATAATGGTGGTGATGGCGCCCTGCTCCTTCCAACTGCATCAGAGCATTTCTGTTTTACAACCGAGCATTCCCCAAGCACTTGAACAAACCTGAGTCCAGTCACAAATGTATGTCTTGCCTTTGTGCAAAGCAACACACTCTCCAATGGGCTGTTATAAAATTATATATAATCCAGCAGAACTTGCTGCACTTGGCAGTCTTTGCTGAAACAAAGCCCCAGTTCAGCCCTAAAGAAGGAGACTCCCCAGTATAAGGGCTGAGAAAATTGGCAGGATTGTACGATGCTTATAACATGGCATCCTGCTCACCAGTATGCCCCCAGAATGAAATGTGTCCAGCCCAGGCACCCTTCATATTGAAAAATGCTATCCCAGATTTAACTCATTTGTTTTTAATGCTTATCATAGCTGGAACTGAGTACACCAAGGTTACTAAAGTAATTGAGGGAGAGCCACAGATTATCGAGAGAGAAATCAAGGAAGTCCATCTGGAAGGTTAGTTTGTCTAATAATGCAATAGCACTGAGACCATCTTCATCTGCAGTGATCATCCCTGGTGGGGTTTTATAGTGTCTGTACACATACGTTGTTTAGCTCTGAAACTACAGTTTTAGCTGGAAGAGTTTTGTCAATTTTTTTTTAAAGAATTTGATCGTGTGCTGACATTGCAGAGAATCATTTCAAAGTTTGTTTTGAGGCTCATCCTAAATAAATTAATTGTCATGTGTAGTAGGTAAAAAATGTCTACTGCAAAATCTAGGCAAGAATACTGAAAAATGTGCACAATAAACTTACTGCCTTTTCTGTGAGCAGCACTACAGGAAGAGTATGTAAGTTCTCAATAACTTTAGTTTGTTTCCTGTTTCAATGTTCATCCATTATGCTAGGGGTTCTTGACTGCGGGGTCACAGTCGCTGAGGGCGCGGGGGGAAACCTAGACAGGTGTCAGTGGGTTGCGACCATTCTTCCCTTCTCATATTGTTAAATGGGAAGGAGGTTCCAGTTGGGGGTTCTGGAACAATTTGCATAGTGGGGGTGCTGAAAGCCATTGAACTAAACTATAAACACTGGATATGATGGAAACCACTGCAACCCAGGGGATGCAGCAGCACTCCTAGTTCCAGCACTTGTGGTTACAGTGGGATCTGAGATCCAATGAGATCCCAGTATTAAAAAGATTGAGAATCACTGGACTATGCAATGAAATTCTTAGGGACAAATTCATTCCTGGCTTATGCCTGGGCTGAATTTAGATGTTCTAGTTTAACTTGCAGTTACTTGCAAGTTGCTTATCTAACAGGACCCACTGTGAGTTAAAATAAAGCAGTGATTTCTTGTGGTATTTGTGTGTGTTCTCTTTGAAATAGCATTTCTAATCATTCAAAATCGGTCACTAAAGTTTATCTATTTCTTAACTATTCACATTCCAGATATAGGATACATAGAAACAAATAGAGCTTCTGGTGAATGAAGTTTCTCATATTATCTGAAGTACCAAGAAATTAGTTTGTTTCAACTGTATTTTCAACTTATGTTAACTTAATGGATTTTACAAATGTGAAAGAAATGTACATAAATAGTCACATTGTAATTGTTCAAAATGAAGTGCCCAGTATTTGTGTTTACAGGACTCATGATATAACTGTATAGATAAGGGGTGGCTAAACCATGGCTCGCAAGTTGCATGTTTTTACAGTTAAAGAGCGGCTCGCAAAGCTCCCCATATTCGTCCCCCCATTCTCTGCCTACCAAACTTGGGGCTGGAGGAGCTCAGGGCTTCTGCCCAGCAGAGAGAAGGGGCTCAGGGCTTCATCAGAAGCAGGGGTGAAGCCCCAAACCACAGCTGGGAGCCCCAAGCCCCGGCAGGTGCCTCCCGTGGGGCTGGAGTCCCAAGACCCGCCTTCCCTCAGCCCTGAGCGCACCTGGAACCCCGGCAGCCATGTCCCAGCTCTTGACCATCTGAAGATTGTCATCCGCAGCTCGGCGGGTCAGTAAGTCTGGCCACCTCTGGTATAGATACTTACAGGACATATACTGAATAATGGTGTGTGATAAACTCTGGGTTTGATCACACACAAAGAAGAAGTGGAGCATTGTGTGTATAACTTCAGTGATAAGCATGACAGGGAAGGTGGAGAAGTCTGATCCTCCATGAGTGAGAGAGATGCCCAGTAGCTATGAGCCAAATAGCTAATGTAACTTTGAGCAAACTCAGCTGGGAGGAACCTGATTGTGAAAGGACTTGCAAAATCAAAGTGTTGATGTAAACAAAGTAAAGTGCAAGGCTAGTTAACTGCATGTGTTAGTAAATACCGCCTTAGTTGTCTTATGAATTCTAAGGGGAAAATTCTACACTCAGATCAATTGATCTTGACTCTATTATTTTGGTCTCCCTTACATGTTCAGAACTCTGTTGACATTAACAGGCATTCCAAGCATGTAATATCAGTGGCAAAATATGCTGTGAGGATGTCACAGAAGATCTGTTTTTCTTCCTCTGGAATATTTCTCATATTTATGTTTTCTTGCACTAATCTACAGATGTGGGTCACAACATTTAGCAAATACTTGTAGAGTCACAGATCAAATGGATATTTTGGAAAACACCTACATGTCTATTAATCAAGGGTGCCTCTCCAACATATTACTTGCATCATTCCTATAAGCCTCTCAACTCAAAAGTAGGGAATTCTGGGAATCTGAATTGTATATAGAATGGTGCTGCGACATCACAATACTGACTGTACTGTACATGGTTATTTGGAACTTCCAACTAGCATCTCCGAGATGGTTCACCTTCAAGAACTATAAAAAACAGTACAAGTCTTATGTTTATCTTCTGAGATCAGTAAGTTATAAATTTGCTACCATTTCCAGGAAAAAATAGCTTGTCAGCAGCACAATCCATCCTAACATTAAGGATAGTTCTGTATTTTTAAAAGATGATTTTTGTTACAATTTGTAGAATGAACAAAATGAAAATGTTTTATTATTTTTTCTTAGTACAAGCCTTTGTGTTGCAGGTCATTAATAATCCCAAGCTTATTAAATACTTACAACAGTGTTGACTTCATTTTTTAAGTTATGAGTTTCAAATCAGCTGTTGAATGTACTCTAATTCAAATACTTGTTCATAAATCACTCCTGACTGCAATATTTCTATTTTGTAGATACAGCAGTGAGGAGACCAAAACCACCCAAAAAGGCACAAGGTACAAGAAAGCAAGCATTTTCATATTATACTTTTTCTAAAGATATTTTTAAGACAATAATCCTTTCCTGAGACTAAAATACATTCCAGTAAAAAGAACAGTAGTCATTTTTCACTGTGTTCTTTTACAAGAGTTAGTAATATTAATTTTTTTACAACACTAATATGCCAGAAAACTACTCGTAGGGACTATATGCTCTGTATAAACTGGGTTGCACATTTCATTTATTGAAACAAAAGTTGAATATTGAAAAGGTATTAAGCAGTATTTCCGCTCTGAATACAGGCTTTATAAAAATGGCATTGTGGGGTTCCATCTCTATTGTGTTCACAAATTCGGTATCAATCCTGGTTGCTTGACAAGGAAGAGATGCTTTTTACTTTGCTAACTGCCAGGTCTGCAACTCAATGTGAGATCTGAAAGTCAAGCTAGACACTTTGTTTCTCATGAATTGGCAGCCGCAGCAAAGATAAGCCAGTAATACCCTTGGTTACACTAGTGGAAGCCCATTGTCTCTAAATGATGATCTCAGCTGGGTTTGTGTAACCTCATTAGCTTCCACTGGAGTTGCAGATGGATATCACTGGAAGACAGTTGGGTTGCATTTGGCCTGCAGCACTGATACGGTGAAGTCATTAAGAATTTTGCTGGTATAAAGAATAAATAATAACTGTATAAGGGCCTCAGGATTTGTCCCATTAAGACTAGATATGGGATTGAGAGGGGTCTAGATTCCAAGTATTCTCAAAGTGTGAGGGTATTTGGATCTAGGGTTTTAGTGAAGCCTATTATCAAATGAGTGGTAATCCATGAAGTTCAAAGCCAGATCTGTTGACTTCCACTGGGCTATTTGCAGGAGCAAGGAAGGATTTAGGACAAATTAATTTTTTTGGATACTTTACTGACCTATTGACTATCCATTATATTTGCAAATAACTTTCTTCTTTTATGTTTTGCTACTAGGAGCACCACGGAGAAGGACAAGGCTAGTTCATCCTTAGAGATTTCCAGTGAGATAGAGTCCATAGAACTAAAAATGAAAAGACTGAATCTTTGAGAGGAAAAGAAGTTGTTTTAAAATAAAATCAAAAGGAACGTGTCATTTGCTAATCGAGTATAAACTGAACCATGAGCCCACACAAAGGGTCTGATTGTGTAAACATTCACTACTGGGCTTAGTGCCCACTAGCGTGAGTAGTCTATTAAAGTAAGTAAGACCTCTCTTGGTAGTAAGCCTTATTTAGGATGAATTGCTGGCTGCACGGAAGTCAATAGCAAAACTCCCATTGACTTCAGTGGAGCCAAGATTTCACCCTATGCCTGGTAATAAGTGTTTACAGGATTGGGCTCAAACTGAGCAGGGAACATTTCAGAATGTAAATTTTATTATTTCTTATAAATGAGAAATATACATGAAATTAGATCATTTCTAGAAATATATAGTTTAGGTGACTTGATGTTGAGTAATCTAGGGAGAGCTCCATAAACCTAGCACTTTTGGTTCAGTAATATCATGCATTTTGATATCAACTTTTGTCATGTTTTTAATGTCATTATGACATAACAACATTACCTTTTTTAAATTAACAATTATACCATATATTAAATGTATCATTTAGTTCTGCATTACATATTCAAACATTTCCTGGTAATATGGCTAAAGGATGTTCTAAAAAAATATCACAAATAAATTTACTAAAACTTGGATGGTGCTGGCTACATTTTCATCTATTAATAAAAATAATTCCTATTATAAGACTCCTATGGAAAACACAAAACTTAAGATACTAAAGGGAAAACATTTTAAATAAGAATGAGCCCTTGAATCGTTAAATTATAAGAGATAAATAAAATGCATGCAAACTGTTACCTCTGCATGAAAACAAGCATAACAATAATTGGGGCTTGATATGAAAGCTTTTATATCAAAACATGCTTTGCTAATGTCTGATACTAATGTGGATTTGTTTGTAAATTATGTCATTTTTATAACTCTAGTTTTGTACTCATAAAATGTTTAAGTCATTTGCCTTTTGCAATATTTTAATGTCAAATGTTGGAATGCAACTATTTGAGAGGAAAGAAAAAATATTTCTTCAAGGTGCCTTAATTCTGCAGAACCAAGGTTGAAGAGGAGTCATTAGATGTGCTATTATTCTTCTGTTTTGAAACAAATACTCATTAAAAAAAGTCGCTGAATTATGCTTCTTTTTCTTTGTAAGCAAACCCTTTTGTGATAGGGCAATTCTAAATATTCTTACAATCCCTAAGATAACTTTTAAATAAACACATGCATTCATAGAAACAGGTAGATTTTTTTCTTTTTCCCACTGAGCATATATCCTAAACTTAATGTGTAAGGTTTTAGCAGCACAACTCATAGCCCCTTGAAGTCAACAGAAAGTCTCCCACTGAATTCAAGGGGCTATGAATCAGGCCCTAAAACACTCCATAACAGTCCTTTGTCAATTGAGTGATAAGTGACAAGATTAGTTATGTTGTCAGCACCAGATAGACCACTTAGTCTTACTGGACTAATATAGTATCTTTATCTAGGAATTTATATGGTGACTTAATAGGCTGGGTGCCCTTTAAAACTGGGGACCAGATCCTCAGTGGCTGTCAATCAGCATACTCCACTGACTTTATGCCTTGGCAGGAGGTCAGCTTTAAACTGTAGCCAGGGCTGTATATGAGTTCTACTGGTAGAGACTGCCCAAGAAATGGCCAGAATCAGCACATTTCCCCAAAGCTCTCAACTGTATGTTCCACAGTACAACTGGTTCAGTCTCCCTGTCACACTGACCTGCATAGTCCGGTGTGTTTTGCAAGATAGGAGCTCATGGCCTGCAACTTTGAGACCTCTGCTCTTCTGTCTGCCTCCAAAAAGCCGCGAGAGACCTGTGAGGGAAAGAGGGGATCTGGACAGGAGCTTAGAGAAGATTCCAGATAGGGGAGTTGATGAAGAGGGACTGATACCTTTTTCAAAAGAGGGGTGGGGGAGAAGGAGCAAAGCTAGGCCACGGCTGCCCCCCACTTTCTGCTTCGACGACTCACACCCCAATTTACCTAATTCTTAAAATGGTAACAATTAGTCTTACTTTGGAGATGTGCTTGTTTTTTGTATTTCTTTGTGTCTCACAATTTTTTTTGATGCCTTCAAGCAAATACCTTCACTATTCACTAAAGTATGTAGTTTTATTTAATTCAACTTTAGGTAATACATCAACATATGATCGTATGAATTATATTAAGGAGGACTCATTAATCAACATTTTTATTTCCTTAAATGGAGCTAAAATGTGCCATTCATTTTGAATGCTTCGTTTAGTACAGAATGTATATATCCAAATATACTATATACACCCTTTTGATGGAATTTTTTTCCAGCTGTCAAAGCAAGATTCTGTCTTCTTCTCAACACTTCTACATTAAGAAAAATAAAACTCTATTTGATCTGTGTGTGCACACATGCACCTACTTGCCCAAAACATTAGCCACTACAACTCACATTTCCGATAACCCTCTACATCTCCTATAACATTTTCACTTATTACAAATGTTGCTGGGGTCTACAGAGGAACTACCTCAGAGACAAAAAGAATGTAGATAAAGATCTTTTATACTATCACAGCCTTACAGCACTCTGTGGGAGAAGGTATGGGGAATCTTCCTTTCAAGACTCATACTAAACATGTGGGAGAGAAACAGTTGCAACAGCAAGAGTACTTGAGACTGACAGTAAGTCTATACCTAATATAGCTTGTGAAAGAGTTCACTCATGTGCAACCCCCGTCTCCTCCCACCCCCAATTAAAAAACACAAAAAAACAATGCTACTGAAGACCTCATTGTCTGAAGTGGTCAGGCTCAGAACAAAATCTATGCCACCAGTACTGTACCCATCTCAGCTCTCGGTTCACCCATACCGTGTCATCTATAGAGCAAGGTAACCTGTGAGTATGAGAAAAGGGAACTGGAATTTAGGGGGAACTCTACTGATAGTCATAAGGGAAAAAAATGATGTCCTACCAGCCACCAATGAGTCCATTCATTCAGACGGTCGGTAACTTTGCCTCTGTAGATGAATGAACAAAACAGTTCAGCAGGTATGCCCCAGCCTCAAACTGTAGGAGATAATGGTGCATGAAACAGGTGTCATCATAGTAACATAGCCACAGGAGTCAATGGACAGTGACCTCTGACACGTCAAGCCAGAAGAAACAACTTCTGGGTCAGTCCAAACACAGAAATAAGCAAAAATATAGTTTCAGCTGTACACAGTGTGAAAATGTTTTTAGAGTTGAGATCAGTGTAGGAAAGCTTCAAGAAGTGGTTTCTTCAGAGAAGAATTTGAAAGAAAAGGAGAACAATTGGTACATAGGAATTGTGGGGAAGCATGGAGGATATTCTTCTGAACATATAGAGTCGCACGAAAGAAAACGCAAAGCTGAAAATGTGTAAAGAAGAAGGAACTTAGGACTGAAATCAGGTCCTGGAACAGACCTGACAGATCATCAGATACATCCTCCTGCAAGGCTAGGATATAAAGTGTGATTGTTGGCTCACTTAAGTCAGTAGGAAGATGTGTTTTCAGTGAAAGAAAAACGTGGATAATTATGCTAAAATAAAATTGTCATGGTTCCTGGGCAAGCTGCAATTTAGGTCCTCTGGGGTACTCTGGCTACCTTTACCCTCTTTGAGTGTACTAACCACACTTAGACTGGGTCTCTGGGCTGCAGCCTTCCTGTTTCCCAACATAATAATGAAACAGGCCCAGATAAATTTGGCACCTGCTAGCCCTCTGAGAGCCTAGGACCAACTAGCTGATTAAAGTGACTCAAAAACAGCATCACAACAATGGTACGCCTCATACAGAGCAAAGGCATAAAACAAAAAAGGCCTATCTGCATATTTTCATTACCTAATATTTCCTTGCAAGCTTTAGTGAGCTTCATTCAACCCAGTTACCACCATCTTAGGATGAGGCCACAGCAGGCTTTCTGTGTCTTGTTCAATCGGTGTGCCAGCCTTGGTCTGTGGACAACCATTTCTCTCACCCTTCCTGCCTAGGCTAGCATGGTTAAGGTGTTAGCAATTAGTATACCTACCCTTAGATCCCAGGTTAGGCCTGAGAAGAGTAAACTTTGACAGTCTACTGGCCCTCATGCTGGGAGAGGGGGGGATGGGAAGAGATTTTCTCCCAGGTCAGATTGGTAGTGGCCATGGGCTTTTACTTTATTTTGGCTTCCTCTGCGGCATAGGGCTCAGGACACTTGCTAGGATCATCTAGGTATTTGTCACTTAATTAATAGGCTATGTCTACACTATGAGATAAGGGTGGGACTCCCCTGCTTGTGAAAACATATTTGCACTAGCTCTCATTGAGCTAGCATGGAGGCATGGCTGAGCTGTGCTGAATACAAGCCCTCCTCAAATTGGTTGGCATGCACTTGGCCCAGCTCAGCTCCGTTCCGCTGCTGTTACCCATGCTACAATACTACTTCTGTTCTCACTAGCTTAAAGAGAGCTAGCACAAGTGTGTACACACAAGCAGAGAAATCAGAGCCCTAGCGTGCAGTGTAGACCTCACCATGCAGAATGATGTGGTGGTCCCCTCTGGCCTTAAAAATCTATGCTATGAACTTTCCATTTGGGCGTTTTATAAAGACTAACACAATAGCTCATCAAAAATGTTCCATAAGTTATTCTCTATGGACTTTTTTTGAAAGTATTCTATAGTATAATATTATTTTAAAGAGATTAGGCCTCTGGTTTATGAGGAAATACAGTTTGCATTATTTCTTGGATTTTCATTCCATTTCATTGAAATCCCATTTGTGTAATGGGAATTACAGAGACTTTCGCAAGATTGCCAGCATGCCAAAGTATTACTGCAGTTCTTAGGATGACATTATATAGAGTCCTTTCAAAAACTACCTTTTTTTTTTTTTATAAAATGAGACAGCAAACAACGAAAATGTATAGCATCATAATTTAATTAAGATTAGTATAATGTGTGTTATTCTGTTTACAATTTTTTTTAAAGCTGTTTACAGTTGGCACTGGATAATACTCAAAAATATTTAGCAAATGAATTATTCAATAAATGTTGCTATTATTTGCTAGATGATGTCTATGACTAGCTATAAAGCTGGTGAACTACTACAAAATATATTGTCTAATAAATTATCTGATGAAAATGGCAAAAATTCACCATACAAAACATTCACAAAATGTCTTCTATTTCTACTTACCAAAAATATTTAGTTAGATGAAAATGTTTAATAATAAATATTGTAACAATAGCTAGATATTATCATGAGCAGATCTCAAAGTACTTCACATAGGAGACTGGTAATGTTATCCCTATATTCAGATGAGGAAACAGGAAGAGAAAGATGAAATTGTTTGCCTAGATCACCCAGCAAGCAAGAGGCAAAACTAGAAGTAGAACTTAAGTCCTATTCCAGTGCTATCCATTAGGCCACTCCATCTCTTTCTCACTTGTGGTGGACATTTGACCAGTACACAATCATTATCATAAAATTTAAACAAAAGTTGCAAATCCTCCAGGGCTGAAGCGCAAAAGGAGTTATTTCAGCTTGTAACTCCCAAATGGAAGTTAGGAGCCGAACTCCTTTTGAGCATTCTTCCCCCAGCTACTTTCCATTCAGAAGGCCAAATTCTATGCTTGGAACCTGATCCTAAATAGCTTTAAGCACGTGACTAGTTCCACTGAAGTATATGTATTGGGGAGTGGGGAGGCAGGGAGGACTCCATTAATCTGTCCATCCTGCTAGAGATTTCATTCTGGATATGAAAAACTTATTCAATAAAAGTTTCTATGAAACAAATACACACCTGATCTGCCCTAATCATGGCCTTTTGTCACTGATTTCATGCATACCCATTTGTAAAGGTTGGCCTAAGTGACTTCCATGATCTCACAGCAAATTAATAATGGAAAGGAAAAAATACTTAATCCTCATTCCTCCACTCCAATCACTAGAGCACCTTGACTTATAAGCTTTCTTCCTTCCTCACATTTTATTTATTTTACTTCAATATTTTCACATAGTTGAAGTGAAATCAAAGTTATAAAGCAGTAGAGTCATAGGGTAATGATAGATTAAATGTTGTATGATAGTAATGGCTCATCACAGAACTGTGGTGTACCCATATGGCCCATCCCAGGGTGGTTAAACACTGGAATAAATTGCCTAGAGAGGTTGTGGAATCTCCATCTGGAGATATTTAAGAGTAAGTTAGATAAATGTCTATCAGGGATGGTCTAGACAGTATTTGGTCCTGCCATGAGGGCAGGGGACTGGACTCGATGACCTTCCAGTCCTAGAGTCTATGAATTCTCACTGGCATATTTAAATAAGCCAGACCCTCCACATACTCTTACAGGCTGAAATTCACCTTGATAAAGGGCTAGCTCTAGACCTATAGATCACTTATACATAAACTAAGTCTGGAAAACTGGTTGAGTACTGGTCAGAAACCCCTTATCTCCTCTCCACACAAACCAACAGTAAAAAGTTTCACTGGAAACTTTCAAAATCTTCTACTGTTTTTTCAAATTTCTGAAATTTTTTTAAAAGTCAAAATGTTAACAAACTTCTCAATTGTCAAAAAACATGAAAAATGTGGATGAAATTTGTAAAAAAAAAGAAAGAGAGAGAGAGGTTTTTGGCAAAAAGTTGAATATTTGACAAAAAAATTGGTTGAAATGTCATCTTTTTGAGCATTTTAGGTCTAAATCAGATTGCAATTGTACATAGACCTTGTGCTTCCATTCTATATATGAGTAAGTTTCGCATACAAGTTCTAAAGGAGAGTAAAAAGCATAATTTGTCATGACAAACATGGACAAAAATGCTGTGGGAGAGCCCATCAAGATGAGATAGTACCGCCAAGGACTCAGTACACTAATTAAACAAACTCAGTGATATGTTATTTGGTTCATTATACTGAATCCCTACCAGTCTCCTTTACAGCCACATAGTTTATTCCTAATGCTATAAAATACTTCGATATTTCTTTTCTGTTTGCTTTATCTGGCATTCACTAAATACCACAGAGCTGATTTTATGGATTTGTGACTCATTAAACAAAAATAACCTTTACAAAAGAATGTATAACTCCAAAGAAGAGCATCTGCACTCACACTGTAATCTATAATTGCCATAAATTCTTAGGCTTTCTTGTGTGGACTTTCCCGAGCACGCTGAGCTCTCGCTCCTCCCTCACTTCTCTCCCCTCTCCCCCAGAACCTCCTGATGCCTCAAAACATTTGATCCGGGCCAGGTGGTAAGCTCTGGGAGAGAGGGGGAAGCGGTGATTGGTGGGGCCCACCAGTGGGCAGGAGGTGCTGGGGGGAGGGAGAGGTTCTGGTATGGGGGCTCCTCCTCACCCCCCACCTGACTGCTGCTAGCTGTTCACCTCCCCATTCATTTCCTCACCCCTCCCAGCTCACCTTCCTGCCCCGCTTCCTCATGAATGTATAGAAGGCAGGGGCCCCCAGAGTGTGGGGCACGGGGCAGTTGCCCTGATTCACCATACCCAAGGAATGTGCCTGAGTGATAGGCAGGATCTGATGTTATCCACAGTGAGACATGTGCTTGAGGCAGTGAGGAGAGCTTGGGGATGAAGGGAAGGTGTGAAGAGCTGAGCAATCTTTTAGCCATGTTGAACTTAAATTGACTGCTAGACATCCACAAGGAGATGTCAGAGAGACCGGCCAAGATTTCAGTCCAAAGAGATAGTTGTTGGATTTCTGTTTGTGGGTGAGATTTACCCAGAGACAAGGTCCTTGTGCCAGATCAGGAGAAGAGAAGGGGACCAAGGATAGAGCCCTGTGGAACCGCCACTGAAAGTTGAAGGGGAAAGAGGAAGATCTTCCAAAGGACACTCAGAAGGAGTAATTAAAGGGGTAGGAGGAGAACCAGGAGAGCACAGACTCATGGAAGTCAAGGGAAGAGACAATTTCAAGAAGAGCATGATGATGGCTGTTACCATGTCAAGGAGAACGAGTATGGAGTATTAGTTCTGAGCTTTGGCTGGGAAGAGATCATTAGAGACTTTGGTAAGAGTGGTTTCAGTGGACTGTGAAGGTTAGAACCCAGATTGGGGAGGGTTTAAGACGGAATTAGAGAAGAGGAGTTACAGACAGTAATTGTAAACAGTGTGACCAAGGAGTTTAGAGTTAAAGAGAGAAGGAAGATGAGGAGGTCGTTGGAGAGGTAAGTGGAGTCAAAGGTGTTTTTTTATTAATTGAGAAGACTAAAGCCTGTTTGTATTTTGGGGGGAAAGAGTCAGAGGAGAGTGAGAAGTTAAGGAGAAGAATACAGGCGTGGGATGAGAGATGGATGGGATAGGTAGCTGGGGCAAGTGGAGGGGTTAGAGGAGGAGAGGAGATGAGAAATGTAAGCATTTGTGATGAGGAGGAGGAGAGAGTTGTAGGAGGGGAAGGGGAAGGTCACATTATAGTCTGTTAAATTTTCCCATGTAAGAAATTGGAGAGATCCTGTGTGGAGAGAGAATTGGAGGCAGGAAGAATGGAAGGTTTAAGCGTTGAATCAAACGTGGCAAAAAAGCAGCTAGGATTGCACAGTGGATTGAATTAAGATGGAGAAATACAATTGTTTAACTGGGAAAATGGCAGAACTGAAGGAGGAAGAATGACTTTTAGTGTATGAAGATGGCCTGGTCATGGGATTACATTGAGGGATGCTGCTCCACAATGTGAGAGGAGGAGCAGAGGAAGCAGATTTTGGGGGTAAGCCAGGGCTGGGGGTTGTCAGGGTGGCCCCTGTGATAGGAAAGAGGGACAATAGAACAAAGCATGGAGGAGAATGAAGCATGGAAAGAACCAACAGCCATTTCAATGGAAGAAAGGGCAGGGAGGAGATGTCTGAAAGAAAATAAGAAATCATCAATGCTGATAGATTGGAAGTCATAGAACAGCCAAGTGACAGGGCATGAGATGTGCGGGGGGCAATGCTGGAAGAAAATGGGTGATGATTGGAGAAGAGGAACTCAGCAACAGAGAGATCAGAACTTGGTGAAGACCTAGTCAAGTGAATGGCCATTTTGGTGAGTGGTAGAGATGAACCTGGGCTGCTGGTCAAATGAAGAGGTGAGGCTGAAGAAACATGCAGGTACCATGGACGAGCCAACTTTTCTCCCAGCTCTCTTCACCTGTGCTGAGTACAAGTCTCAGAGCAGCTGAGGCTCTGTATAATGCTATTGCATCATATATAGAAAATTGGTTTGCTTTGGTATTCCATTGTTTGATTTTGACTTTGATGTATTCTTTATTTAGATTTTAACTATTAATATTTCTCTGGGCATATGCACAATTGACAAATGGAAACAATCAGACAAAAGACATTAAAAGAGACTCCCAAAAATGATCTGCCCTAGCTAAATGCAAATTTCACCTCATCACCATCAGTCATGACCAGGACATACCTAGCGGTCACAGTAGGAGTTAGAAGTCAGGCCAAGTCTAATACCAGGAGGTCGGAGTCCAAGAGAGGCCAGTGGGCAGATCAAGAATCAGACATCAGGATCAAGCTGTGTCAGGCTTCTAGGAGATTGGGGTCAGGCACCTGATTACACCTGGTTACGGACAGGGATGGAATAGCAAAGTTCAGGACAAACCAGGGTCAGAAGATGGAGTCTAGGGTCTAATGACAAGCAGTGTCTGGAGCAGACAGGCAGGCAGTCTGTGTTGCTCAGACAGCTCCCCTTCATGGCTTCCAGGTTTAAGTACTGGTACTGGCCAATCAGTGGGCTGTGAGGGGCCACCACTCAGGTTCTGCTAGGTGGTACTTCCTGTCAAGGTGAGTTTCATGGGGTCCTCTCATGGGCTTCCAGCCTAAGACCTCCCATAGGAGCACAGCCTAAGACTCCCATGGTAATGCAGAGGTATCAGTGGCCCAGAACCCCATGGTCCGAGGTTCCAGCCCTGAGGTTCTAACATCACCCCCACCTTCAGGGTGGTCCTGGTCCAGACTTGCCTGGGTGAGCCTTGTGGAATTCCTCCTGCAGGCCAAGGGCTTGGACATGGGAGGCAGGCTCCCAAGTATACTCTTTGGAGTCATAACCTTCCCAGTCCACTAAATGGTACAGGCTGCTGTATGTCCATTGGGAATTGAGGATGGCATGCACTTTGTATATCTTGTGACCCTGGATTTCAACTGCTGGTGGTGGTGGTATGGTTTGGTCAAGAAAGGGGTTCTTAGTGTAGGGCTTTAGAAGGGAAACATGGAAAACTGGGTGCTTCTTGAGAGAGGAGGGAAGCTGGAGTTTGAAGGTAACCAGGTTAAATGCTGGCATATTGTGAAGGGTTCCATGAACGGGCGATTCAATTTGCAAGAGGTCGCTTGGGCTAGAGGTATGTGGCAGCAAGCCACATCTTCTGGCCTACTATAACTACTGAAGTTCCTTGAGGCCTTCTTCACCTCTTCTAGTTGGTTCTTGAGCTCTTCTTGAATGAGATGGATCTGTTGGACCCTGTCAGTGGCAGCAGGGCTTGGAGAGGCTGCTGGTAACACAAGGTGGAAATAGAGATGGAACCCATAATTGCCAAAGAAAGGGCTCCGACTCATGGAGGCATGGTCGGCAAAACTCTGAATATGGCAGGAGTGTGAACCAGTTATCTTGATGATTATTTATGAAGCACCTCAAGTATAGCTCCAATACTTGGTTCACTTGTTCAATCTGCCCATCTGTTTGGGAGTGGTGTGTAGTGCAGGTGGATACCTGGATGACCAATAACCTGAACACGTTGCACCAGAAGCAAGAGGTGAACTGTGGGCCCTGGTCAGAAGCTATGTGGTCCAGGAGTCTCTGGAACTGGACCATGTCATGCAGAAAGAGTTGGACAGTAGTGTCAGCAGAAGGCAGTTGGCTGCAGAGGATAAAGTAGGCCATTTTGGTCAGGTGGTCCACAACTGTTAAGACTACAGTGTCAGTAAAGTCTAGCCTGATGGCAGACCAAGGCCTAGCCAAAGTCTGCAGGGGTACTAAGGTGCCAAGAGGTGTGGCTCAAGGTGTCTTGCAGGAGTCCATATATGCTTGGACGTCAGCCCACATGCAGGGCCACCAGAGAAAACAGGCAACCATATAGGAGGTCTTTCAATGGACCGCCAATGGAATGCCATGGCACAGCCACAACCCCTCCAGTAGGGGGCACCCTTGGGTCAATATATGTGCTCAATAATGTATGTTATCCTATCCCACATGGAATAGCGCATCCTAGCCTCCATTGGCATGGGCTGAATCCCTTGGGCAACTGGGTCACCTTTCAAGACAGACCAGATGAGGGAGAGCAGGTCTTGCTGAATTGTGGCATTAGCAAAGTTACCAGGCTTGGGGAAATCAGGGGGATTGGAATTCAGTTCTTTGCTTCCCCAAGAGTATTCCCTCTTCTTCTATAGAGCACTGCCTTTCCCATTTCACTTTGCTGGGATGTAGGTAATTACATTTGGACCGAGAAAAGAACAATGCCCTTTAACTGCCTCTGGTTCAACGTTTGAGCCTTGGGGAGGTACTTAAGGTTTTAATGGTCGGTGAAGACCTGTATAAGGTGCCAAGCTCCCATCATGTGGTGACACCATTCTTCAAATGCAGTTTTTATGGTGAGCAGCTCTTTGTCCAGTATTTCTTAGCTCATCTCTGCAAGATGCAGAATGTGAACGTTTTTTTTAAAATCCCTAACTTTCTGTCAGACAGGAAGACAATTTCCTACCCAGTTCTACTTTAGAGATTTCCTCTTCTCTGTTGTGATACTGCAGCAGTTATGATTGATTGGCTAATCTTGGCTCTCTCTCTCTCTCTCTCTCATTTCCATCCAGGACCTGAGGAAAGTCTAATCAAAACTGATTTTTTTTCCCATGGAAACATTTTGTGTTTTGACAAATCAACATTTCCCAACAACAAAAAATGTAGTCAAAACATTTCCAACCAGCTCTTCTCTCAAGTAGCCACAACCGGAACAATTTAAGGATTTATAGATCAGAATTAACACCTGAAACTTCATGTGGAAATCAAATGGATCACAAAGGATAGCACATGTATTCTATGAGAAATACTGCTTAATAGGTGGGTAGCCACATTCCACATATACATTCAGTGATTACTTCTGGGGTTTATTTTCTAAGCATTATCTCAGTCTTATCTGGGTTGAGTCTCGTCAGATAGTCCTCTAATTGCTAATCCAATATTTGTTTTCTTACTTAAAAAGTTTGACAGCTTTTTTAACAGCTCAGCTTGCAAACTGTGATATGAACTCTGAATTAGGATGATATTGCAGCCATATTGAGTAGACTTAGTAAAACACAGATTTTTAAAAATCATTTTAATTTGAAGTAGGTACAAGATATTAATATAAAAACTACAGAATACGAGTGAGATTTTCAAAGGCACAGCTGGCAATTAAGTCCTAACTCCCATTGATTTTACATGGGAGTTTAGCATCTCTCTGCTATTTGTGCTTTTGAAAGTCTCCCGGTAGAATGTACTATGCAGAATGTATATTTTAGGTGTTGGGACAGGTGAAAAAATGCCTGCTTGTCTGGCTTTAAACTAGGTTCGACGGAGACAGGTGAGCAAAGCCCACAGTAAGTGGGGAACAAGACCTGGGAGATGGGTTGGAAACAGGAGGGAGCACGGGCTATAATGGCAGAGAGAAAGGAGGGTCAGGGCAAAGCTGGGAGGCAAGATCAAACCAGTATCTTAGATGCCTATATACAAATGCAAGAAGTATGGGTAATAAGCAGGAAGAACTGGAAGTGCTAATAAATAAATACAACTATGACATTGTTGGCATTACTGAAACTTGGTGGGATAATACACACGACTGGAATATTGGTGTGGATGGGTATAGTTTGCTCAGGAAGGATAGACAGGGGAAAAAGGGAGGAGGTGTTGCCTTATATATTAAAAATGTACACACTTGGACTGAGGTAGAGATGGACATAGGAGATGGGAGTGTTGAGAGTCTCTGGGTTAGGCTAAAAGGGGTAAAAAACACGGGTGATGTCGTGCTGGGAGTCTACTACAGGCCACCTAATCAGGTGGAAGAGGTGGATGAGGCTTTTTTCAAACAACTAACAAAATCATCCAAAGCCCAAGATTTGGTGGTGATGGGGGACTTCAGCTATCCAGATATATGTTGGGAAAATAACACCGCGGGGCACAGACTATCCAATAAGTTCCTGGACTGCATTGCAGACAACTTTTTATTTCAGAAAGTTGAAAAAGCTACTGGGGGGAAGCTGTTCTAGACTTGATTTTAACAAATAGGGAAGAACTCGTTGAGAATTTGAAAGTAGAAGGAAGCTTGGGTGAAAGTGATCATGAAATCATAGAGTTTATAATTCTAAGGAAGGGTAGAAGGGAGTACAGCAAAATAGAGACAATAGATTTCAGGAAGGCACATTTTGGTAAGCTCAGAGAGCTGATAGGTAAGGTCCCATGGGAATCAAGACTGAGGGGAAAAACAACTGAGGAGAGTTGGCAGTTTTTCAAAGGGACGCTATTAAGGGCCCAAAAGCAAGCTATTCCGATGGTTAGGAAAGATAGAAAATGTGGCAAAAGACCACCTTGGCTTAATCACAAGATCTTGCGTGACCTACAAAATAAAAAGGCATCATATAAAAAATGGAAACTAGGTCAGATTACAAAGGACGAATATAGGCAAATAACAGGAATGCAGAGGCAAGATTAGAAAGGCAAAGGCACAAAATGAGCTCAAACTAGCTATGGGAATAAAGGGAAACAAGAAGACTTTTTATCAATACATTAGAAGCAAGAGGAAGACTAAGGACAGGGTAGGCCCACTGCTCAGTGAGGAGGGGGAAACAGTAACGAGAGACTTGGAAATGGCAGAGATGCTTAATGACATCTTTGTTTTGGTCTTCACTGAGAAGTCTGAAGGAATGTCTAGTATAGTGAATGCTTACGGGAAGAGGGTAGGTTTAGAAGATAAAATAAAAAAAGAGCAAGTAAAAAAATCACTTGGAAAAGTTAGATGCCTGCAAGTCACCAGGGCCTGATGAAACGCATCCTAGAATACTCAAGGAGTTAATAGAGGAGGTATCTGAGCCTCTAGCTATTATCTTTGGGAAATCATGGGAGACGGGGGAGATTCCAGAAGACTGGAAGGGGGCAAATATAGTGCCCATCTATAAAAAGGGAAATAAAAACAACCCAGGAAACTACAGACCAGTTAGTTTAACTTCTGTGCCAGGGAAGATAATGGAGCAGATAATTAAAGAAATCATCTGCAAACACTTGGAAGGTGGTAAGGTGATAGGGAATAGCCAGCATGGATTTGTAAAGAACAAATCATGTCAAACTAATCTGATAGCATTCTTTGATAGGATAACGAGCCTTGTGGATAAGGGAGAAGCGGTGGATGTGATATACCTAGACTTTAGTAAGGCATTTGATATGGTCTCACATGATATTCTTATAGATAAACTAGGAAAGTACAATTTAGATGGGGCTACTATAAGGTGAGTGCATAACTGGCTGGATAACCGTACTCAGAGAGTAGTTATTAATGGCTCCCAATCCTGCTGGAAAGGTATAACAAGTGGGGTTCCGCAGGGGTCTGTTTTGGGACCGGCTCTGTTCAATATCTTCATCAACGATTTAGATGTTGGCATAGAAAGTACGCTTATTAAGTTTGCGGACGATACCAAACTGGGAGGGATTGCAACTGCTTTGGAGGACAGGGTCAAAATTCAAAACGATCTGGACAAATTGGAGAAATAGTCTGAGGTAAACAGGATGAAGTTCAATAAAGATAAATGTAAAGTGCTCCACTTAGGAAGGAACAATCAGTTTCACACATACAGAATGGGAGGTGACTGTCTAGGAAGGAGTATGGCAGAAAGAGATCTAGGGGTCATAGTGGACCACAAGCTTAATATGAGTCAACAGTGTGATACTGTTGCGAAAAAAGCAAATGTGATTCTGGGATGCATTAACAGGTGTGTTGTAAACAAGACACGAGAAGTCATTCTCCCGCTTTACTCTGCGCTGGTTAGGCCTCAACTGGAGTATTGTGTCCAGTTCTGGGCACCGCATTTCAAGAAAGATGTGGAGAAACTGGAGAGGGTCCAGAGAAGAGCAACGAGAATGATTAAAAGTCTTGAGAACATGACCTATGAAGGAAGGCTGAAGGAATTGGGTTTGTTTAGTTTGGAAAAGAGAAGACTGAGAGGGGACATGATAGCAGTTTTCAGGTATCTAAAAGGGTGTCATCAGGAGGAGGGAGAAAACTTGTTCACCTTAGCCTCCAATGATAGAACAAGAAACAATGGGCTTAAACTGCAGCAAGGGAGATTTAGGTTGGACATTAGGAAAAAGTTCCTAACTGTCAGGGTAGTTAAACACTGGAATAGATTGCCTAGGGAAGTTGTGGAATCTCCATCTCTGGAGATATTTAAGAGTAGGTTAGATAAATGTCTATCAGGGATGGTCTAGACAGTATTTGGTCCTGCCATGAGGGCAGGGGACTGGACTCGATGACCTCTCAAGGTCCCTTCCAGTCCTAGAGTCTATGAGTCTATGAGTCAGGGAAAGAGAATGGCTGGTAAAAAGCTGAGCCAGCAAATCTGATCAGGTAAACAACTGAGTTAGCAAACTAATCTTAGTGCTAGGCAGAAAAAGGGCTTATATAATATATAATGAATAACTTTGTAACAGTTTATTTAAGACGAGCAGCTGAATGTGGTGGCATGTTTGCATTTAACACTATGCTATACCCTGTTTCAGTGGACTGATCACACACTGAAGCAGCAAATAAATGACATACTTCTTCAGCTCAAGAGTCTGTCTGTGAATCTGTGCATTCTGGGTGGTAGAAAAGAACCAGTCAACACTTCCCACATATTTTTCTACTTATAGGCTGATAGGCAACCAAATTCCATTGAATTTCAATAGCAGTTGGATACCTAATTCCCTTTAGCTCCTTTGAAAATCCTAGCCATAGTTAACACTTCTACAGTTATATTGAAGTAGTATAAGTATGTTATTCTGTAGTATTTTAGGAATTTTAATTATTGCAGTAACAGTAATCCAAAACATTAATTAGACAACAATGTCCCACTACCCTCACCCCTCAGAAAACTGTTAACTACCCTGGGTGTATCTCTTTCCCTTCTTCACTATGTGACATGAGTCAGAGTAATTTTAAATTTAGGGAGGAGGGAGCTGTGCCTTTTCTGTGGAAGAAATTTAACAGATTTTACAACTTGGCAAGAGCTGAATTATCTCTGCACAGGTGTTGAAAGCAGTCAGACAGACATATAATCAGGGTATTTATTATTTCTGCAGCTGTGAATCAAAGCATCAGAGGTGTTACAGATAGAAAAATCCTTCAAGATGATCTAGTCCATCTGCCTGCCAATGCAGGATTATTCCCTATTGTACCTCTACTAATTCTTTGGCCAGTCTAGTGAAGTGTTTCCATCCTACTCTGCCTGGACCACTTCCTCAGAGTTTTCTTCCCTTTGCTGGCCAGTAATTCCTGAACGGCATCAGTATATGCAAGCATAAATCCATACAGCAAGCTTTCTGGTCAGATAGATAGAAATGCCAGAAAGATGTTTTAAGGATTACTGAGATGGAGAGACTTGTTAATTTCCTTAATGCCCTTACTTATATTCTCCCAAAGCATCCTCATATCTGGGCTTCATCATCATACATGGGTAAGGTTCCCGCCCTTCTGCACAGTTTTCAGTATGTAGGGATGTTTGGAGAGTAGTGGCATCTAGCTGTTTGGTAGAACTGATAGATTTTGATTTGGTTTGTGTCTGACTGAGCTAGATTAGGATCCTCTTTTTTTTTTTTTTTAAACAATGCCACATTATCAGTGTATCTGCTTTTGTGACCTTAGTACCAAGATTCCATCCTCATGCTTCAAAGTAGTAAGTATTATAGTGGAGAGCAGGAAAAAAACAAAACAAAACAAAACAAACACCCCCCAAAACAACAACCACCAGACCTTGGAAAGAAAATTATTTTTGTCAATTTCACCTAGTGACACACTCTTGGTGACTGCCTTAGCTTGGGTTTACAAGATGTCATTTAGGAGCAGATACAGTGATGCATTTATGCATTTCTTAATACATTCTCTTGTCACCTACACTGGGAAAAGTCTGTGTAACATAAAGTTGCTAGAGGTGCTCAATAATTTGTCCTTCCAGAGCACTAAGCCTATCCTTAGTGCAGTTATCTTTGAGGCACTTGTGGCAGCCCAAACTACATGCCAAAAACAAAAACAAAACAACCACTCACAAAGGGGCATCTGTGATTGCACATGTGATTAATACAATTTAACCACAAACCAGGAAAAGAGATCCACAAATCGCTTGTTACGCATCTTGTGTGTGTCTTTTACTCATCTGTGTGAGCAGATAATGTGCACAAACACAGTTGAACAAGTTCATGAACATTTATATGTACCTGGCCTCTACCTCTTGAATATTTAATCCTGAATGTCTAAAATTATAGCCCAACTATAGCAAATGTGATTCACACAAGCCTAAGAGAGTAATCTTCAAATTTGCTGTGCTGAATACACAGAATTCCTCAACCTCTGTACGGGTTGTGTTAGATACTGTGTGCAGGTCTGCCTAATATTTGGAATTGCTGGGCCACCCTAATACTGCAGTCTGCCTCAGGGCCTGAGAGAGAACTGTATGTTTGTAAGCCAGAAAAACCACTTTATTTGCATATGTATTGTGCTGGGTACTTGACTGTCAATCGGAGTGCTATGTTTAACAAAAGACCCTTAATAGTTCCTTGCTTAATATGCAAGCTACTGCCAGGAGAGAACAGAAAAAAAAATTTCTCTCTGGTTCCTTTTAAAACCAAACCCTCTCTGCTTAAAAGCCCCTAGCAGAGAACAGAAAAATATAATATTTGTACTGGCTTCTGGATTCTATCTTTCCCACAACGCTGCACACCATGTCATAACATTTCTTCCCAGATCTGGACCTTAGCGTCCAAAATATGGGTGTTAGCATGAAAACCTCCAAGCTTAGTTATCAGCTTGGACCTGGTAATTGCTGCCACCAGCCAGGAATTATACAGTGCCTAGCTCACTGTGGTCTCCCCAAAACCTTTCCTGGGGGACCCCAAGACTCAGATTCCTTGAGTCTCACAACAAAGGGGAATAAACCATTTCCCTTCCCCCTCCTCCCCTCTAGGTGTTCCCTCCCTGGGTTCCTGGAGAGATATACAGAAGCAAGCTCCGTGAATCTAAACAAAGGGATTCTACCCTCCCTGTTTCAAGTCCTGGAAACACAAGTACCGAGAGAGCTAATCTCTCTTCCCCCTCACCCAGAGGGTATGCAAAGTCAGGCCTAGTAAATCTAACACAAAGAGATTTTCCCCCTGACTTCTTCCTCCCACCAATTCCCTGGTGAGCTGCAGACTTAATTCCCTGGAGTCCCCACTAAAGAAAAGCTCCAACAGGTCTTAAAAAGAAAGCTTTATATAAAAAGAATGAAAAAGGACATAAAATATAGTCTCTGTATTAAGATGACAATATACAGGGTCAATTGCTTTAAAGGAAAAAAAATGAATAAACAGCCTTATCCAAAAAGAATACAATTTAACACATTCCAGAAACTACACATATGTAAATACAAAAGAAAACAATATAAACCTATTGTCTTACTATCCTTGTACTTACAATTTGGAAACAGAAGATTAGAAAGCCAGGAGATAGAAAGATCACTCATAGCGCACGTCCAGACTAACCCGAGGCATCGGCGGGTTAAAATCGATTGCTCGGGGATTGATATATCGCGTCTAGTCTGGACGCAATGCATCAATCCCCGAGCGCGCTTACATCGATTCCGGAACTCCATCAACCCGAACGGAGTTCCGGAATCGACACGGAGAGCCGTGGACATCGATGCCGCGCCGTCCAGACGGGTGAGTACCTCGATTTTAGAAATTCGACTTCAGCTACGTTATTCCCGTAGCTGAAGTTGCGTATCTAAAATCGATTTTAATACCTAGTCTGGACGTGGCCTCAGAGACAAGAAAAGGAACAGACCCAAGACAAAAAACAAAGAACTCACACCCAAAACTTCCCTCCATCCAGATTTGAAAAAGTCTTGTATCCTGATTGGTCCTCTGGTCAGGTGTTTTTTGTTACCCCTTTCTAGGTGAAAGAGACATTAACCCTTAGCTATCTGTTTATGATAGTGCAGGCCTGCCTAATATTTGGAATTGCAGGGCAACCCTAATACTGCTGTCTGCCTCAGGGCCTGAGAGAGAACTGTATGTTTCTTTCTCCCAAATTGCACCCTTCTTGTCTCCGTCCAGAACAGCAAGATTGAATTTTGTAGGGGTAATTTTAATATTTTAGTTTCATTCTGAAATTTGATAAGGATGCAGATCATCCATCATTGAGGTCTTAGACCTGCTGCTAAGAAACATGATAACGTGTGACTAGTTCAGAGTACGGTGGTGTGAATTGCAGTGCACCCTAGCGCGCTGTGCTGTAACTCACCCGCTGCAGTAAGGTACTTTTCAACATGAACTAAGGGACTTGTTGACATAGTCCTCTTTAGCCAGCACTACATAATGCAAAGTAGGTACCTTTCTGTTCACGCCAGCAGCATCCACTGTGCAGTGTACTAGTGCATGCAACAATCCATGCCCCTGTAGTCTGAAACTGTGGGGCCCTGTAAACAAGCCCTAAGATGTAATATTGAGAAACTGCTTCCATCTACCCAGCACCCATAAACAGCAAAGAGGATTGCAACACATAGCTAATCATATAAGATATTTGTCTTTCCCTCTTGCAGTGGTGCAGCTACACACTGGTTCAGAGCAGGCTTTAAAGCAACAATCTAACCCTTTGTGGCTACTGACCAGATTGGCTATATAGAAATAAAAAAAAAATGAGTTGTATAACTACCATTCAAAGAATAACAAATGCAGCAGGATGGCAAAATGTACATCTGCTCCTTTATTCAACTGTTCTGAGATTTTTACTTCTGAAATTATATATTATACTAACTTAGTTGCCTCGCTTTTAATGCATTTATAGCTGCAGCACCCACTTTTAACTGCCAGTTTCATCCAAGAATCTTTCATCATTTTCCAGATGTTAATTAGTTAAGCCCCATATGTGTCAGATCGGTCACTAAGCAATATACTGTAATATAGGAGAAATAAAGGTGTTAGTAGGTATGAGATTTTATCAGCTGTTAGTATGTTTGATAGTAGACAGTAAGTGACCAAAAGTACTGGGTGAAATCTTGGCCCCAGGGAAGCCAGTGGGAGCTTTGTCATTGGCTTTAATGGGGTTGTGATTTTACCTGTCCTGTTTGCTTTTCAGCTTCTCTAGGATCCATTTTAAATCTATTTTTAAAATAAGATTTTTTTTCCTCTCTGCCCAGTCTTTGATACTTGTTTCACTCTTCTCCTAAGCAAAAAGAAAACTTCATTAGATTAGAATTTGAATCGGAGTTGAACTTTTACATACATGGTTTAACAGGAGGGGTGAAGTGTTTGGTATTCCTCAGTCCCAACACTTGATTGTTATAGGCACACATTCTCTTTTCGATGGTAGTTGTACAGCTCAGTTTGATTTGCGATCTAAGGTGAGCGCATGTCTGAACTATCACTGAAATTATGGTGAATTTTCATAAGAATTAAGTCTGGGAGTATCTGAAAATCAGTGACTGGTGTAAAATTGCAATTGGAAAACAGATTATGATATATTACTAAGTGTGTTGCGTATCAAAATTACTAGTGTTCTCTAGCATATATCAAATGTATAGGCATTTAAAACAGGACAGGTCTCCACTGGAGGTATTCTGCTGCTGCAAATGTCCTGTTGGCATACTATTATTAGACATTACTGTAATAAAAAAGAGGCCTTAACAAAGATCACCTCCTACAGGTGCAAATACACCGAGTGAGATGTTCCTGGACAATAAGGGCTTATAGTTTTCCATCAAAAAGTTAAAAATTTCCAGCTCTACCCCCATCACTGAAATTTTCTGTAGGGGAAAGAAAAGCCAATTAGCTCTAATTAGATGGTATTGTGCCTCTTAAGGATCAGCCGCTGTGCCACAGCCTAGGAAGGTTGAGCATGCTCTTGTCCTCCAAGATTGGACAGTGCTGGGGTATGGGAACACGACCCTAGCTTCTTTATGTTCCTTCCCATTCTTTTTGGGGTTGCTATATTCATGAGGTCACTAGCAGGGAAAAATTACTATATTCAGGAGAGCACAGGGACTGTTGTTATGACCATCACTTACATGAGGGTCTTCAGGATCAGTGTAAGAACAAAGACATTTGGGATGTGTTCCATTATTAACAGTAATTGTATACTGTTGGACAGATCATCTCTGGATGTAAATCACTATTGTTCAATTGACTTGAATGGGACTACTCACTGGAATAGTGGCACAACTGATGTTACTCTTTTGGGGGATTAGTACTGGAGAAAAAATTGTCCCAGGTCTCCAACTTTTGACAGCTGCCTTCTAGAATTCTTTTAAACTGGTCAAGGTAATTCACCCTTACAGTTCTGTTTATTTCTGAGTTGTTATTTTCATCACGGCAGACATCCTTGACACTAGGTCTTGGCACTATATCAGCTATATGTTTTTGAATTTTTTTTTAAAGGTTAAGATGGCAGTGATACTCCAGTACATTTCAGGTGTGTGTCAGATGTGGATCTACTCTGTAATAATTTATGAATGTTGCATGTAATCTGGTTATTGGGCTGTTTACTGTATGTTTGGAATAAATCAGCAGTGTTACTGGGAAAAAGCAGGAAGGCAAACAATGATTCAAGACAAGACGCCCCTCGGTGAACACATTGGGGTTAATACAGAACAATGGGAGAACCACTGGCCCTGGGTAGGTAGACAGACTTGTAAGGTGGCCACTCATACTTTCCCAGAATACCAGATATTCCTGTATTTTGGGAAACAACACAGGCATACCTCTGCTGGCATGACTCCACACTACCAGCGTGACCTCATATGTACCAGTACCAGACAGAGGACAAACCTCTCAAAAAGACGACTGTCAGGTTTAATACCAGACAATGGCTTGCCCTCTATCTGAGCTCAACAAACTGATTTTGGACGTCAGGCTGAAAAGCCTGGGATCTGAGAAGAAAGAGAAATTCAGCTATTGATCAGAAGTAACCCTCTCACTCCAGGCGAAGCAGTTGTTGCTGCAAAGTTGTGCAGGCTGACTCCCGGGACCAGCTGGGGTGTTTGAAGCAGCTCAAGCTGCATGGCCCACACAGGGTTTAGACAGGATTGACTTGCATACGGACAGTTTGCTATTTTAAAATCCTGTTTTCTCTTCAATCTTGCTTTATTTCTACAATTACATTTAAACAATTTTTTGGTTTAAGAAGGCTGTCTCATCTTTATATTCACCATTGGCCACAGATTCCCAAAGGGAAGAACCGCAGGTGCCGAACCCCATTGGACCTGGGTTGATATACATGTAAGAGTGGGAGAAGAACATGATTCCACCCAAGGAGAGGTAAAGGCAAGCGTCCTGACTCCTGAGGCCCATGCTCAGAGGATACGTGTACACTGCAATAAAAGACCTGCAGCATGGCCAAGGCTGACTCAGGTCTGTTGATGCAGGCCCTTGGAGCTCACGCTGTGGGGTTATAAAATTGCAGTGTAGATGTTTGGGATCTGTTGGAGCCCACCCTCTGAGACCATCCCTCTCACTGGTTTTCTTATCCCAGGCTCCAGACTAAGCCCTAATGTCTACACTGCAATTTTATAGTGCCTTGAGCCTGAGTCAACTGACTCAAGCTCTGAGACTTGGTGCTGAGGCTTTTTACTGCTGTCTAGACACACCCTAAAGAGATCAGAGATGGGACAGAGGTAGTCCTGCAACTGTGACGTGTTCACAAGGTGATGGGGATTATTTCTGTCATTATTTTTGCTAACGCCCTGATAAATTCAGTGCACATTTTATATTTGTTTAGAACTGGGGAGCTGTGGGAAGTAACTGTATGAGCTATTTACCTCATCTGTAAATATGTCATAATAGGTGTCCTGGCTGAGAATGACCCTTTTAAAGTGAAAAAGATTAGAAATAAGCAGGCAAAGATGGGTTCAGCTCATTTATACATTCTTCCTCATTTCCTAGCTACTTTTTTCCCAAATGCAGATGCTAATGCAATCACACTGAGCATGTTGTATTCAGACTATGGCCCCAGACAGGCAGGCCAGAAAGAAAGCCCTTGCTGTTTTAACTCTTATCTGTGAGGCTATTGCAGTCTGAAACCAGAGTGGGTGTGAGGCTCCTTTAAAGACAGTTCAGCCTTCTCTTCAACAAACATGGAAAACACTTGACTTATCCAGAAGGTATTTCGTGTTTCTAAATCGGGAGACTACATGGTCTCACTGAGCCTTGGTGTTTCTGCTTCATCCAAAAAAGGAAGAATGGAATGAACATCAGCCAGTTGCACAGAGTGTTCACTAGCCAGCTATTTTCATTAGCATCTTTTAAGGTATCCAATGTCAGAATCAATCTTCAGTATTTAGATTTCGCTTCCAGCACACTTAGGCTTACCTCAGTTTTAAACTAGCAGAGATGAAAATGTTTGAAAGAGTGTTCAGAATCTGAAGAGACTCGCATTAGAGGACCCAGAGAATAAGATGTTCAGGATTAGTAAACTAAGAGTAAACAGAGTTTCTAGGCAAAACTATTTCATTCAGAATAATCAAAAGTCATTCATCATTTCATCAAAGATCACTCTTTCGTCAAGGAAGGAGGGTCTGTACATGCTGTCCACTTTACACACACAGATGATGAATATCTGCTTCACTCATTTGCACACTTTGTAAGGAGTAGAAGCTGAAAAAGGTATTACTTGTGAACTTATTAAAATGAAAGGATGAATAATGGCCTACATGTATGGAACATGTTATCAAGTGAGACCATGTATACTGCAGGCAAGTAGCATAAAAGAAATCTAGATGTTATTAATGGAAAGTAAGAGAGGACTGAAAGACACTAGCTTATGCCCAGAGTATATTTGTGAAGTAGAAACGGGTATTTTATACATTGATGAAAACAATGAAACTGTGTAGTTGAGGGGAGGAAAAAAACAACAACAATGAAACAATAAAAGTTGAGGTTAAGGTTGTAATCCTTACAGCATCCCAATGCAAGAAAGTCATGGACCCATTGGTATCTGCCAGCGAGTTTCAACTGGCCCGACCAGTTCAGTGTACCCCAATTCCCTAATGTTATAACCTGTATCTAAAAGGTGTCATGTAAGATATCAGAAGAAAACTAATAACATACTCATCATTAATATTATCAGGTGGTGCATTTATGGAGGACAAATTCTAAGTTACAACTATATTGGAAAGTATGGTCTAAATTTATTAGTCTATAAGGTGCCACAAGGACTCCCCGTTGTTTATGTTCTTAAAGTGTGTCTGCCAGGCAAGATTGAAGTTACTTCACCTTAGACAAAGGAATGTGGTTCTGCAAGGTGCATGGGAATATTTTACAAAGAAGGTAAACGAAACCATTAAGCTAACAAGGGGAGGAGATAACCACTGAGCATCACGGCATGAGAAGGAGATTGCAGGGGCAGATCATTTTAGCAAACACTAGAGGGGGAAGAAACCTGCATGGAAATTCCTTCACCATCAGATTCCACGTCTCCTTCCTCACAGCTTGAGAGAACTTTACTTTAGTGGGTAACCTTCAGAAGAACCCATTTCAGAGATGGATTGGGCTGCAAAAGAGAGGGCAAAGAACCCCAAGTTATCTTTCACCTAAGAAGACAAAGGAGCCAAGCACTTTGTCTTTGGGAAGAGATCCTGACCAAGGGATGGGTGGATGTCAGCCATATTGAAGGGAAGGGTGGTGAGACTCTTATCTTGAACTGAGACTACAGTTTTGTTAAGTCTTAGTCTCTGGAAAGCATTTTTCCTTTTATTCACTTATAACCATTTCTAACTCTACCCTTTATCCTTAAACTCACTTAAAGTCCTATCTCCTTTTGTTATTAAACTTGTTTTACTTATAATCTAAACCATTCCAGTGCTGTGTGTGAACTGAAGTGACTTTATTCCAGATAAAGTGATAAACTGAATTTGTCTCTTTAGAGGAGCAAACCAACCATATTATTCCTCTGAATGGTCCAGGAAAGGACTGGACATTGCAGAGCACACAGTTTCAGTAAAATTTGGGACTGGGCATGTGTGTGGTGTTGAGGTCAGCTTCCCAAAGTTGGTGGATACCAGAGTATACCCATGTCATAAACAGATAGTTAAGGGTTAATGTCTCTTTTACCTGTAAAGGTTTACAAGCAGTGAACCTGGACCACCTGACCAGAGGACCAATCAGAAGACAAGATACTTTCAAATCTCGGTGGAGGGAAGTCTTTGTTTGTGTGTTTTCTTCGTCTGTTGTTCTCTCTGGGTTCTGAGAGGGTAACCAGACGTACCTACAGGCTCTCTAAGTTTCTATTCAAATAGTAAGTAACAGTAGAAGGCTGTTTAGTCTTTTTGATTGTTTTCTTTATTTGTAAATGTGTATTTTGCTAGAATGATTTTAATGTGTATTTGTGCTGGGGGGAAGGCTCCTCTCTAGTTTCTATAAGCTGAAAGACCCTATATATTTACCATCTAAATTAGAGACAACTTTTACTTTTTTTTTCCTTTCTTTTTATTAAAAGTTTTTCTCTTGAAGACCTGTTTAATTTTTTCCCCTTGCTGAGTCTCAAAGGAACTGAGTCTGTACTCACCAGGGAATTGGTGGGAGAAGGGAAGGAGGAGTGGGTGAGGAAAGGTGAATTTCCTCTGTGTTTTAGATTCACGGAGCTTAAATCTGTCTCTCTCTCCAGGATAGACCAGGGAGGGAAAGCCTGGGAGGGGGAGAGAAGGGGGGAAAAAAAACCTGATTTCTCTGTGTTGTGACTCAAGGAGTTTGAATCACTGTAATCTCCTAGTGTACCCAGGGCGGGAAAGATCTGGGAGGAAGAAAGGAGGAGGAAGGGAAATGGTTTATTCCCCTTTGTTGTGAGACTCAAGGAATTTGGGTCTTGGGGTCCCCAGGGAAGGTTTTTGGGGGGACCAGAGTGCCCCAAAACACTATATTTTTGGGTGGTGGCAGCTTATCAGATCTAAGTTGGTAATTAAGCTTAGAGGAATTCATGCTGGTACCCCATCTTTTGGACTCTAAAGTTCAGATTGGGGAATTATACCATGACAACCCGGCATGTAACAAGTAGTACCAAAGTGCTGAGCCAGAGCTGCTTAATACGCAAATGCTTCAAAATACAGGCCTATTGGGTTGGTCATGCTGTCTGTTAAAATACTCTGTAGACAGCGGTATGGAATTTTATTTTTTACTGCTCTCATTTACATTTCTTTATCTTATCTGTTCTGAGAACACAGCTTTTAAAATTTCCCTGGCTTCTGTGAGATTTTGCAATGCATCATGTGGTGTCTGGTTAAATTAACCACAAAACAGGACATTCCTTTAAACCCTCAAGATAGTGATTCATCATATCATGAAAACCACACATCATTTTATGCAGAGTATGTTATTTAAACATTTACATTTTTAAGGTGAAATGAGGTCAATTAATTTGAATTACAAATTAATTGTTACTATAAACTTCCAGTGCTTTATTTCTAATGGGCAAACTTTGACAAGATCACATGAAGAAACTGAGTGAAAATAAACCCGTAAATACAATGGTGTATTTCAGGAGCTACATGTGGCCTGTGGGCAAGTTTTATTGAAATGGAGGACTGATAGGGACCTCAAGAGGTCATCCAACCCATCCCTGCTACTGAAGCAAGATTAAGTAATTGTGCAGCCTGAAGCAGTTTCAGTCCTGTGGTCTGCCACCCTCCCACAATTTCTTGTCCTTCAACATGACCATGCAGCAAAATCACAGAAACAATAGCTGGAAAAAGCAGGATTGCGCCACACTGTTAATCTGTATTGAGTTCTTTAATCATGCAGGGTGCTGTACAAATCATTTTCTCTGGTCTGAGAAACTTACAGCTTAATTAAACAAAATAGTACTTAAGTGTTTCATAGCCAGTACATTGGTTTGCTACACAGAGGTGAATTTCTTTCCAATATGATTACATGATAGTCAGGTCTCCAAGTAGTATAGATTTGAGCCTGGATTCTCCACTCTGAGCTGTGCTCAGAAGGAATGGATATAGGGAACCACAAGAAGTCCATCATAACTCCATGATTCAGTGCCATCTTACCCGGGAGAGAACTGGGCATAGTGGAGCTCTGCTCCTTCATGTCTCCTCTTAACCTCATCCCATGCAGGCTCCACATCAGATCCATGCCTTCTTCCACTTACCCCGTGAGGGGTAGGGACTGCTAGTACAGCAAGCAACAAGGACATTTCTGCAGAAGAAGAGGTCCCTAACATGGGGAATTTTCCATTGACTATCCCAAACGGCAGCACAAAGTGGTCTTAAAGCAGAGAACTAGTAGTAGTAGTTGTAGCAGCATAATAATAACTCCTAAAGTCCAAGGACCCATTCCACTAGCCACTGTACAAACATAATAAAGATTGTTCCTGCCCCAAAGAGCTTACCATTTAAGTACACGTCAAGAGAAAAAAAAACCAAATATTACAGATTTTACTGTCATGGACCACCCTACACAACTTTTTCCTTCCTGCGGGTATACCTGACAAATCATACTTCCATTATGATACCAGATCAATTTTTCCTCCCCTTTTTTCACAGGTCTAAAGAAGCTTACTACTCCTGCCACAGTCCGTTAACTATATGAACCAGATCCTCATCAACCACTCCCAGTGTGTCGCAAGCTAATCTTTTAACCCAGTCACACTTACTGAGTGTGGTCACCACAGATACAGGTGAGGTTGCTCTTTGGTCTAGTGCTAGTGAAGGGGCCCTTCCTCTCTTGTCATAGTGTTGAAAGTTCCAAGAGATTAGGAACACCTCCCACATGCATGTCCACAATGTCCAATAACAGAAGGGTATAGTCAGAAGCCTTCCTTTCCTATCCACTAAGTGAAGCTGCAATCACTATAGCTGGAATAGGTGGAAGAGCTTTAGGATTGGACCAGTATCTCTCATCCTCCGAGGGAGAAGCATGTGGAGTGGAATGTCTTCTTGTGGTAGAGTGTTTGTTATAAACACATATAGCTGTTGTTATTTATTTATTAGAGATGGCTTCTTGCATTTCAAGGGGAAAGTGGTAAGGCTCCAGATAGTTTTTAGTTTCTGGGAGAGTTCATTCCAGTGTCTCAGACTACCCACAGAGAAAGTTGTGTATCTACTCTTATTGTTGAGAATTCTGTTGTGCCAGAGGAAAAAAGTTGTTAACCATAGTCTACATTCCAGAATTGTAAATGGTATGTTAGGTACCCTGGACCCAGTCCATGGAGTCCTTTGAAGATAAGCACCAAGACTTTGAACTTGATTCAAAACTCTAAGCCAGTGTAGAGGGTGGAGGCCAGGTATGATGTGCTCACAGAATCCCGTGTGGCTGGAGAGATGAGCTGCAGCATTTTGTACTAGTCAGAGTTTCCAAAGTGCTGAAGGTTTCATGCCCAGATATAGTGCCTTGTTGTAGTCCAGCTGAGAGGTGATAAACGCTTGAGTAGGCCTTCATCTGGCCTTCATCTGTCAGGATGGGATGGAGTCTCCTAGCCACCCAGAGATGGTAGAAAGAATTATTCATGGTCATTGCAATTTTGAGAGCTCAGTGTCAACAAGAACACCAAGAGTACTCCTAGCCTATGGACTGATCTGACCAACTGTGACTGTGAACTTTCAGTCAAAGGAGTCTATACCATGAAAACCCTCAAAATATTTTCCACTGTTCACCAGCATCACCTACATTTTGCTCAGGTTCTGCTTCAGTCAGCTATATTTCAACCATGAAATGATCTCATCCTAGCATTAGGCCATTTTAATGGTAGTGGCCATATGTGGTGAAGGACAAGCAGAGCTGTGTGTAATCTGCATATTGCAGGCACTTGAGTCCATGTTGTCTAATCAACATTTACATGCAGCCGTCAGGTGAACTAAAAAGGAGTGGAGAAAGAACCCTACAAGAGAGGGAGCTAGTAGTGGAGATGCAGTGTCTCATGATGATACCAAACTGGGAGGGATTGCAACTGCTTTGGAGGACAGGGTAATAATTCAAAATGATCTGGACAAATTGGAGAAATGGTCTGGGGTAAACCGGATGAAGTTTAATAAAAACAAATGCAAAGTGCTCCACTTAGGAAGGAACAATCAGTTTCACACATACAGAATGGGAAGAGACTGTCTAGGAAGGAGTACGGCAGAAAGGGGTCTAGGGGTTATAGTGGACCACAAGCTAAATATGAGTCAACAGTGTGATGCTGTTGCAAAAAAAGCAAACGTGCTTCTGGGATGCATTAACAGGTGTGTTGTGAGCAAGACATGAGAAGTCATTCTTCCGCTCTACTCTGCGCTGGTTAGGCCTCAACTGGTGTCCAGTTCTAGGCACTGCATTTCAAGAAAGATGTGGAGAAATTGAGGAGGGTCCAGAGAAGAGCAATAAGAATGATTAAAGGTCTTGAGAACATGACCTATGAAGGAAGGCTGAAAGAATTGGGTTTGTTTAGTTTGGAAATGAGAAGACTGAGAAGGGACATGATAGCAGTTTTCAGGTATCTAAAAGGGTGTCATCAGGAGGAGGGAGAAAACTTGATCACCTTAGCCTCTAATGATAGAACAAGAAGCAATGGCCTTAAACTGTAGCAAGGAAGATTTAGGTTGGACATTAGGAAAAAGTTCCTAACTGTCAGAGTAGTTAAACACTGGAATAAATTGCCTAGGGAGGTTGTGGAATCTCCGTCTCTGGAGATATTTAAGAGTAGGTTAGATAAATGTCTATCAGGGCTGGCCTAGATAGTATTTGGTCCTGCCATGAGAGCAGGGGACTGGACTCGATGGCCTCTCGAGGTCCCTTCCAGTCCTAGAGTCTATGAATCTATGAATCTATGAATCACTTGTCTTGGGTGTCCCAACACTAGTCCCTACTAGAAGGACTCAAACCATTTATTTCCCAATTCCACACAGCCCCATCAACAAATGACATTCCTCAAAGGCATGGGAGAATCTTGCAGTGGAGGAATGCTACAAATGTAGGAACATTAAATATCCAAAGTGCATTACCACATCTTCTAATGTGGTTGAGACCCGAATGCATGATGGTGCAAAAACATTACAACTTCCTCTTGACCAAATCAACACAATGAACAACATCTTCCACATGTAGTTCAGATCCAAATAACTTCTCCTCTCACCACTAGCTGCCTTTCTCCTCAGAAACCTGCCTTCAGGGGCACATTATGAATCCTTTACTGTTATTGGCAAACTATAACTAGCACTATAAGTAGCAAAATTAGTCCTACTAAAGTCAATTAGTAGGACTCCACCAATGAGAATGAAGGGCTCACAAGCTAGATTTTAACCAGCAGTGATTTAGTTAATAGTGATTTATACCTGGTTTATTTTTCTCTGAATCTTCAGTTCTGCCACAGAAATGGAAATGACTTGGACATAGACTCAATGGGCCTAATTCTCTTGTCAGGTATACTAACTTTATTCTGTTGTTACTTCACTGACCTCAGAGGAGTTTCACCTGATTTTCCCACAATACATGGAGGGAGAGGAGAAATACGACCCTCCATTCTCTTTTCACGTTTAAGGTTATCAATACAACACAATTGCTGTGTTTGCTAATCTGGTGTGTCTCATTAGAAAATTGAGCACCATTTTATCTTTGCATTGCCTTCATTTCAGTACATTTTGAGAAGCAATATCCAAGCTGCCAAACTCTACCCAGGATTCTGGTTATTCCTGAGGTCTGTCATGTCCTTGCTGGGAAAGAGACAGTATCATCCAAGGAATTGCAAAGTGTAGGAGAAATAACTGGGAGTTTTGGGCTTGAAGTAATTAGAGAAACCCATGAATAACTGGAAATGTACAACTCTGGTATGCACATGAATGTTTGATCTGAGAACTGTGTCAAAACAAATTCTTTTGGTTTAGGATCTCTAAATTAGTATTTTCTCCAAAATATAAAGTCAGTTAGTTTATTATGTTGAAAAAAATATTTATTCCCTCCCCCAACTAGAAAGAGAAAAATGAATGAAATAAAGACATGACAATATTAAAATCTTACATCAGTGGCTCTCACTGTTTTGTAAAACCATTTAAATGCTGTAGATAAAAGACTAAGAAAAACAACTGAGATTAAATATTGGGTAAGAGACAGGTGGATGAGTGGAACTACTATTACTAGATATAGGTAAATATAGCACACAGTCTCATTATTGAAATACAGTTATTCAGAAAAAAAACCCTGTCTCTGTCACCTTAGGGCCGTCAGCAGGATATCAAAATGTCATTCTTGTATTTACTTTCCATGCTTTAAGACTCTTTTATTCCACCTTTTGAAACTCACAAGTAGAGCTGAGAGAATAACAGATACAAACTGTTAAAAAAATTGTTTGGAATCATACATTTTATTTTTGAGCTTTTTTAGTGTTTTTAATTAATAAATTGGAGGTTCAAATTAAGTCATTCAAATAAATAAAACATGTTTTGTTTAAAAAAATGTTGAAATGAAGCTTTTGGAAAAAGAAATGTAGGTGTTTGAGTGACACAATTTGGCAAAGTCAACATGAATTTTCAAAATGTTTGGTTGATCCAATTTTATTTTCAATCAAAAAAGATTCAGGCAAACACATTTTACCCAGGTCTATACACAGCCCTAGAGAGACTAAGGCCTGGTCTACACTACGTGTTTAAACAGATTTTAGAAGAGTTAAACTGATTTAACGCTGCACCCGTCCACACAACGAGGCCCTTTATATCGATATAAAGGACTCTTTAAACCAGTTTCTGTACTCCTCCCCAACGAGAGGAGTAATGCTGAAATCGGTATTATCATATCGGATTAGGGTTAGTGTGGCCACAAATAGATGGTATTGGCCTCCGGGCGGTATCCCACAGTGCACCACTGTGACCGCTCTGGACAACAATCTGAACTCGGATGCAGTGGCCAGGTAGACAGGAAAAGCCCTGCGAACTTTCGAATTTCATTTCCTGTTTGCCCAGCGTAGAGCTCTGATCAGCACGGGTGGCAATGCAGTCCCAAATCCAAAAAGAGCTCTAGCATGGACCGTACAGGAGATATTGGATCTGACCACTGTATGGGGAGACAAATCTGTTCTATCAGAGCTCCGTTACAGAAGACGAAATGCCAAAGAGTTTGAAAAAAATCTCCAGGCTATGGTACAGAGTCCACAGCACAGTGTGCATGACAAGCGTAACGGAAAACCAAAGAATCAAATGGAAGTTCATGGAGGGAGGGAGGGGGTACTGAGGACTCCAGCTATCCCACAGTCCCCAGCTGTCTCCGAAAAGTATTTGCATTCTTGGCTGAGCTCCCAATGCCTGTATGGTCAAACACATTGTCCAGCGTGGTTCAGGGTATAGCTCGTTAATTTACCCCCCTCCCCCCTCCATGAAAGAAAAGGGAAAAAAATTGTTTCTTGACTTTTTTCAATGTCACCCTATGTCTACTGCATGCTGCTGGTAGACACGATGCTGTGGCAGTGAACAGCAGTATTCTCTCCCCTCCCCTCCCCAGTGGCAGACGGTACAATATGACTGCTATCTGCCATCATCATCAGCCCGTGAGTGCTCCTGGCTGGCCTCAGGTGAGGTCGGCCGGGGGCGCTTGGGTAAAAATAGGAGTGACTCCCGGTCATTCCCAGTCGATGGTACAGAACGGCTGGTAACCGTCTTCATCATAGCAACTGGGGGCTGAGCTCTATCAGCCCCCTCCCTTTCATGTTTAAAGAAAAGATTCTGTACTGCCTGGACTATCATAGCACCGGGATGCTCGGCTCCTCTCCCCGGCACCGTTTAATGTCCTACCTGGACTATCATAGCAGCTGGAGGCTGCCTCCTCCTCATTTTATCTCACTAACAAGTCTGTGTTTCTTATTACTGCATTCTTTATTACTTCATCACACACATGGGAGGACACTGCAATGGTAGCCTAGGAGGGTTGGGGGAGTAGGGAAGCACCCCCTAGAATGGCATGTAGCTCATCATTTCTGCAGGATCTGACACGGAGCGACTGTGCTCTCTGGTACACTGGTTCTCTAGTACACTTGCACCATATTCTAGGCAGGACTGACTCTATTTTTAGATACCATAAAGGAGGGATTGACTTGGGGAGTCATTCCCATTTTTGTCTTTGCTCCCCCGGCTGACCTCAGCCAGGGGCACCTATGACAGCAGCAGACGGTACAGAATGACTGATAACCGTCATCTCATTGCCAATTTACAATGGCATGGCAGACATTACAGAACAACTGATAACCATCTCTGCTATCTTGCAAAGGCAAATGAATGCTGCTGTGTAGCCCTGCAGTACTGCCTCTGTTAGCAACATCTAGTAGACATATGGTGACAGTAAAAAAAGCTGAACGGGCTCCATGGTTACCGTGCTATGGCGTCTGCCAGGGCAATCCAGGGAAAAAGGGTGTGAAATGATTGTCTGCCGTTGCTTTCACAAAGGAAGGAATGAGTGACAACATTTACCCAGAATCACCGCGACACTGTTTTTGCACCATCATGCATTCGGGTCTCAATCCAGAATTCCAATGGGCGGGGGAGACTGCGGGAACTATGAGATAGCTATGGGATAGCTACCCACAGTGCAACGCTCCAGAAATCGACGCTAGCCTCGGACCATGGACACACACCACCAAATTAATGTGCTTAGTGTGGCCGCGTACACTCGACTTTATACAGTCTGTTTTACAAAACCAGTTTATGTAAAATCGGAATAATCCCATAGTGTAGACATACCCTAACTATGGTTTAAGACTTCCAGTTGGCTTTAGTGATTAAGGGGAAAATTCCAACCCCTTCTCTGCAGTCACAAAGGACACCCTGGAATCAGAACGGGTGCAGTCCTGCTTCACACAGAAGGGGATGGATTAGGGAAGTGCTGCACAGATGCAGAGACACCGTGCATAGCACTGAGCTTCACATTGTGCCAGATCTCTGCTGGTGGCTCAGAGGAAGAGGAAGGAGCTGGAGCACTGGAGAGCATGGACTAGTCAAGGATTGGCCCAGGAGCCCTTCAACAAAATTGTAACTAATAATTTAATACTGACACAAGGTGGGCTAGATAGTATCTTTTAGTGGACCAACTTCTTTTGGTGAACGAGACAAACTTTCACACTCAGACAGAGCTCTTCCACAGATCTGGGAAAGGTGCTCAGAGTGTCACAGCTAAAAACAAGGTGGAACAGATATCCTATGACCAGTGGCATAGCCAGGTTCTAACATCGGGGGAGCAAACACATAAAAAAAGGCACCACCCAACATATCAAATTACTAATTACATATTTTTAAATTTGTTATACATATTTATTTTGTACTTAAAATAAAAACCCAAGAATTATATTGTTTTACAAGTATGTGTGTTATTTTGCATTTAAAATATAAAAACAGTTTAACAGTATGACATCTATTTACATTGTATATAAAATCAGGAGTGATGTGTAAGTTGTTTGTACCTGTGCATAAGAATGCATCCCTGGGGCAGTGTCTTTGTCCAGCTGAGGGGGCAGTGGAAAGTCCCGCCACCACTGAGCTGAGTCCATTGCCAGGGGGCACTTTCTCATAGTATGCCCTGAATTAGACTAAGAAATCTACAGAGAACTATCACTGTGCTTTGTTTGACAATAAACCTGGCCAACGTGCCTTCATACCTTACTAGACTCTGTGGTCATTGGGGGTTCTCTTCGGGTCTGCTGTGTCAGCTATCTTCGGATAGCTGGGACAGCACACAGAGGGAACACACACACGCAGCCGAGTGATATCAACATTGAACAGAGCAGAGCACCACACCGGTAGCATCGACAACACCACCTTGTATTTAATCAACGCTCTGAGTACCTTTTCCAGACCTGGAGAAGAAGAGCTTTGTGTAAGCTCAAAAGCTTGTCTCTCACCAACAGAAGTTGTTCCAATAACAGATATTACCTCACTCACATTCTCTCTCTAATATCCTGGGACCAACATGGCAAACAACAATAAAAATGCAATAGGATATGGAAAATCCCTGTGTGTACTTCAGCTTATGCCTCCTCTTATTTCCTTGTCTACTAAATACTTTTGACCTATTTCCATTCCCCTGGCACATAAATTAAGCTAAATTGCACTGATTTATGCACATGGAATTTATCTCTATTTACATCTCCTCTGAATTTGGCTCAGTGATTAAAGGACAGATCTCTTTTTTTTCCCCCAAAAAAAAAAACATTGCTGGGATCTCCAAATCTTAAAGATGCATCCAGCTGTGAGCCTGAATAAGATTGATAATACCCAGTGTAAACATTTATTTAATTCAAAAATATGATTTTACTTGCCCTTAATTATATCATGTGGAAACTAGAACCTCTTTGGAATTCCATATCCTTGTTCTTTGATGTGCTGTACTACAACAATTTGTTTCAAATTAGTGATTTTGTTCTGTCTTGCAAAGTATCCAAAATATGGAATTGTTTATATAAGAGAAGTTACATCTGTTTTAATAAACAATTAATCTGACCAGATTCATTTCTCCTCCACAAATTGGGATTCATGAGGTCATCATAGAATCACAGGACTGGAAGTGATCTTGAGAGGTCATCTAGTCGAGTTCCCTGCACTCATGGCAGGACTAAGTATTATTAGAACAACCCTGACAGGTGTTTGTCTAACCTGATCTTAAAAATCTCCAGTAATGGAGATTCCACAGTCTTCCTAGGAAATTTATTCCTGTGCTTAAGTACTCTGATAGTTTGGAAGTATTTCCTGATGTTCAATCTAAACCACCCCTGCTGCTCATCGCTTCTTGTCCCTATCCTCAGAGGTTAAGAACATTTTTTCTCCCTCCTCCTTGAAACAATCTTTTATGTACTTGAAAACTGCTATATCCCCTCTCAGTCTTCTCTTCTCCACTGAGTTTTTTCAATCTTCCCTCATAGATAATGTTTTCTAGACTTTTAATCATTTTTATTGCTCTTCTCCGGACTTTCTCCAATTTGTCCACATCTTTCCTGAAATGTGGCACTCAGACCTAGACACAATACCCCAGCTGAGGCCTAATCAGAGTGGAGTAGAGCAGAAGAATTACTTTTCATGTCTTGCTTACAACACTCTTGCTAATACATCCCCTAATTATGTTTGCTTTTTTTTTTGCAACTGTGTTATACTGTTGACGCATATTTAGCTGGTGATCCACTAAGACCGCGAGATCCCATTCTGAAGTACTCCTTCATAGGCAGTCATTTCCCATTTTGTATGTGTGCACCTGATTGTTCCTTCCTGAGTAGAGTACTTTGCATTTGTCCTTATTGAATTTCATTCTATTTACTTCAGATCATTTCTCCAGTTTGTCCAGATCATTTTGAATTTTAATCCTATTCTCCAAAGTACTTGCAACCCCTCCCAGCTATGTTTGTGTTGGCCCCTCATTTGTAAAAGGGATACTGTAATAATATGAATGAGTTTGCATGGGTTTTGATGCCTGAAATTGAACCTTAGTATTATTGGAAGACAGTGTGATTATGAAAAATCCTAAATGATGCTCAGTTCTTAAAATATTTCCTTTGCCCATCAATACTTATTCTTATTCAATCACTTTTTCTGAGCTGTGGGATCTGTACAAAACAAGTCCAAATAATCTTAACCACATACTGTATGACAAAAAAGGCCTAATTTTCTTCCCAGACCAGGTTAACACCAGTGTAACTCTCTTGATTTCAATGGAATTATTTCTGATCCACAACACTGTAATTGATAGGAGAATAAAATCCCAGATTTATATAAAGGGACATAGTCTACCTTCAGTTAGACCACAAAAGCCATGTTGTTTTCAGTAAAGTTTATGCAAGAGATGAAACAAAAATCTGGTATAAGTTCCATAACTAATCACAAAGTAATTATCTACGAATATTAAGATATTATAAGAATGCAGAAATAAATCATAATAATAAAACCTGCAGAAAAAGGCTTCAAGTTTTAAACTATTAAAAAATTATTTTGCCAATTTTCTGTTTTGATAAATTTCTCAGAAAATCTATCACCAATGCAGATGAGGTGTAGAACTTCCTCTGTCAACTAAGATATTTCTCCTACATTTTTCCTAAACTCCCTCCACATCACAATTGCAGTTGACTCACAGGGTTGCAGGTAGGGTTGTCAACCCTCCCAGTTTCACCAGGAGTCTCCTGGAATCTGGCTTTATCTCCCAGAGACTAGTGAAGCCAAACTGGGAGACTTTAGTCAACACACGGAGCCCCCTGAGCCGCACCTTCCCCCCCCCCCACCTAAGGGCACATAGGGACATGCCAGCTGCTTCTGGGAGCAGCGTAGGGCTAGGGCAGACAGGAAGCCTGCCTTAGCCCAGCTGCACTGCCACCTGGGAGCCACCAGAGATAAGCGTCGTCTGGTCATAGCCTGCACCCCACACCCCACCCTCCTGCCACAGCACTGAACCCCCTCCTGGAGCCAGCACCCCAAACCCCCTCCCGCACCCCAATCTCCTGCCCCAGCTCTGAGCCCCCCCACATCCAAATTCCCTCTCAGAGCCTGCACCCCACACCTCCTTCTGCACCCTAACTCCCTGCCTGAGCCCCCTCCTGCACCCAAACTCCCTCCCAGAGCCCACACCCCACACCCACTCCTGCACCCCAAACCTCTGCCCCAGATTCAGCCTGGAGCTCCCTACCACACTCTGAACCCCTTAGCCCCAGCCTAGAGCCCATACCCCCTCCCACACCCCAACTCCCTGCCCCAGCACCAGTAAAAGTGAATAAGGGTGTGGGAGAGCGAGCGATGGAGAGAGGGGAGAAGGTGCGACTGGAGTGGGGCCTCAGAAAAGGGGTGGGGCCTTAGGGAAGGGGCGAGGCAAGAATATTTGGGTTTGTTTGATTAGACATTTGGTAAACCTAGAGGAAGGTCTTGTTCTTTTAAAAAAAAACTACCTCCCACTTCCTCATCAAGCAATGTTTTTCAAAAGGCCGAGGAGTCTCTAGCAGTCGATAAATGCCATGGCAGTAGCAACACTAAATGTCCAGACATTTTCTATTTTCTGAGACAACTTCATGATGACTCAACCAGTACAATGTTTAACTTCTTCCATGTGTCCTCCAGACTCAAATAACTGTCCAGTTTGGCCAATGTACATGGCAGAGGGGCATTGCTGGCACATGATGGCATATATCACATTGGTAGAAGTGCTCCTGATGGTGAGAAGTGAGGGACATACGCTTTTTTGTTAAAATATTATGTTTGCTGTTGAAGAAAAAAAATCCAGAATACTTAACATTGTTGTTTTAGTTAAATAAAACAATTTACATGTCTGTCTGCTGATGTTCTCCTAATACATCCTGGCTAGAAAATCCTCCAAATATTAATAATTAACCTGTTGAACTGGAGATAGTTCACCTCCCAATGGCTTCATAAATGTCTGTTTCAATTATCTTTGGTTAATGAAATAACCAAACAATCATTCATTTTCTGATATAGCTGTAAAACTCACCTGAAAAGTTTTCAAAATAAATCATTGTTTTAAAATGTATAGTGTGTACCTTCTAAAAATGAAACGTTCATCTATCTCTGAGTTGTGAAGAATATGTATTAAGGTTATAACAACCAACAAGCATGCACTTCCATGTAGAAAAACATGATTAAATAGAGTCTTCCTGTCTAGTGGTTAAAATCATGATTTAAATCAAACGTACCCTGCCCACTGTGCTCTTGCCCCTGGCCCCTTCATTCCCCAGGGGGACGCACAAATATGTTTGGCGCCGGGCCCATAAAAAGTTAATCCGGCCCTGCACACAGTGACCTAGGGCACAGCAGGCTAGTGTGGGGTAGACTTATATCCTGGCTTGCCACATGCTAAGTCTCCACACAAACAAGCCTTACTTGTTGATAATCTATTTTTCTTGCATTAATTTATCCAGAACTACATGCAAACATTTACATGGACTAACCATACAAAGGAGAATTATCAGCCCCTTTTTCCATAACATTTTTATATACAGCCCCATCTCACATCACACACCCAAAAAAATCAGCCAGGATTTTTGCCACTATATTGTATTGCAGATGGGTATTTTTGAATATATGATTGGACTATTTCTTCCAGATGCACTAACCCATAGTATTCTTCTTTAGCCATTTACTGGCATAGCTGTACATATTTTAGATTCTTCCTCATTTAGTATCATCTGCAAAGTTAAGATAATTAATAAAAAATGTAAATAAATCCACGTTTAAAAGTGATTCCTTTGAATTCCCTGTGCATAGCTCTCAGAACTCAATACACAGCTTTTTGTCAATATCTTTTCTTAATGATGCTTTAATAAGTTCTCAGATCATCTGACAGTGCTTGCAGCCAATCCAAACTGCATTATCAATTGATTTCCACTTAAAGTCTAAATTTATTACACTAGACTTAGTGCAGTCCATTCATCACTTTCATTTTGTAACTTGATCAAAGTGAGAAATGAAGTTTCTCTGGCACAACTTGTTTTTCGTAAACCTCTGCTGTTGGCTCTGTCATTCTATTTGCTGAAAAATGTTTTCCCTTAGTGTTTAGTTCATTATTTCACTAGGGAGTTGAACAGATTTGCTGGATGGAAATTACTTACAACATTGTTGTGTCCCCCGCCTCCCCCTTTTTAAAGTTAGGTATCACATCCATTTTCCTCTATACACTCATTACCCTTCCCCACAACGCCCATCACTATCTCCTTTGAACTCCCACCTCTGCTACTCCTTACTAGAGATGCTACTAGCAGGTGCTCTCCTTTTCAGATTGTCTTATTATATGAACACATCCTTAGAATTCCATAAACATAGCAAGACACCATTACTGTATCACAGAAAAATTCTCAAAAAAATAAAAATAAAGAAAAAAAGTATAAATATGCAGTTATACAAAGGAGAAAGATAGGGAGAAATAAAGGTACATGTTCACATTTCTTATAGATTCATACAGTATGACCATTTTAGAATTGAGCTAAAAGCCAATCTATTTGATTCTATCTCATGATAATATCTTGAGAGATCTGTTTTCTTATATGTACTCTGATGCCACAGTGAGGGCCATGAATTTCACAGATAAACCAGGAGTACTGTAGAAGTAGTATCCATTTAATAAATTGCAGATGTGATACATTGATCATGCACATTTGACCAGTTCACCTGACCTCTGTGTTTCATTTGCAATTGCAAAGAATGAGAATGAATGCAGGTAAAGCTGAACAGGCGGAACTTGATTAAACCCTATTCACTGCTCAGTGCATATGGGTGAGTTGCTTCCAGCCTGACTCCCACATATGCGTTTTTCTTTCCTGTCACTACCAGTCCCTGGAGGATAGTGAGGCACTCTGGCTCCCAGTTCGATTGATCATAGTACACTTTGAGCCTAATTCAAAAAGCAATGAAGTTAATTGAAAGACTCCCATTGATTTATATGGCCTTTGGTTCAGATTTTAATCCATCTCCGCAGGGACTTATTTTAATACTTCACTCTTGGAATCGTCAAACTGCTGCCAATTTTTGTTTTTTCCAATCAGCCTGAGAAATGTTTCATTCTTCTCCCCATAAATGTGGAATTTCCTCTAAAAGAGAAGACTTGCTAAGCAGCAGGACAGGCAAGATTTGGTCCTGCAGTCACAGTTTTGTATAAGTGAAAATCATTTCTTTTCTCTATTATCTTGTGATTCTGTAGAGCTAGAAATGGCAACTTTATACCGTTGTGAAAGGAAACATTCCCACGTTCCCAGTGCGACCCAGCACTTACTTCTACCTCTGGAAGGGCCCCAGTTATGGGACTTAATTATGTCATTTTTTAATGCAGAGAAAAATTATTTTAGGTAATTTCTGGAGGGATAACCTCATACTTCAAAACCAGCCTTTGCACATACAATTAGGCAAAATATCAAAGGCAGCTTGTGGTGCCTTTGAAAAGCTGACCCTGGATGTCAAAGCACAGACATAGTACACACACAGTGTGCCATACACTCTACCATAGGGCAAAATATTTGATTCTTAACATCTGGCTAAATCTCTGGTTATATTTATCCAAATGTCTTGAGTTTACATAACTGGGCTGGAAATTTCACAAAATAAGATTCTTTACAGGATTTCTGGCACTTTTGCTTCAGACCATATCTGGGAAAACTCCAAATAGAGCCTCTGTAATGGTGCTTTGGCATTTCCTGTTTGGGCCAACCCAAAAATCCAGAAGAAGGGGAGAAAAATCTTGTTTGAACATTTCAAAGCCTTATGGGCTCAATTCAAGTCACTGCTAGAAAGAGACAGGTTTAGGGAGGGGTCAATTTTTTCTATTCTCCAGCACCCTGCTGTGCATTTGGTTTTGTAGCATTTCAGCCTACAGTAGGGTAATCATGGCTAAGAGTGAAATGTGTTTCATCTTATGAGTGAAAATGTTCTTCCCTAGATAATGATCAAGTTGACATTGCTTACGTTTTCAAGAAATTTGCTATCTTCAGCTTCATTTTTTATTTATTTATTTTTTTAAACACTAGGGTTTATTTTATTAGAGGTTAAGTCTAGCTCTGGTGCCACTGTTTAGACAGATTATGATAGCTGACTCAGAATTGTACACAATTTGTACCTCACAATTCTGTGGTCTAGAAATTTGGCACCATTCCAATCTCCTTGTCAGTTCCTCAATGAGTTTGATAATTTACCATTGACTAGGATGTGGTCAAGCAAGCACTATACTAACAGTTTCTTTGTTCCATTTAGCACTAGAGAAAGATTTACAGTTTCACACAATGCAGCAAATCATTCAGAGAGCCTGAAGCTTCTCAAACACAAGTCTAGGGTGACAGTGACAGCTGTTGAAGAGGTTGACAAGGCTGGGCGCTGGAAGAGGAAGGCCCACAGTGAAGTGAATTATAAAGGTTGCATCAGCATTAGGATTTTCCCTAAACATCAGTGTTTTCTGCTTTGAGAAATGAAGAGGCAAGTGCTATATCCCCCACAGAACTGACAGGAAGCAATTCTCCTACTAAGTCATGGAATAGTGCCTGCCTACAAAGCAGGGATCAGCCAGTAGATCTGTGCTGTGGTAGATCCACCAGCTGAATCCTTCTCCCAGATCTTTGATTGGCAGTTACCATGGTTTTGTGCCAGAGCTGAGGTCCCTAAATCCTGTCTCCACAATGTGCAGCAGCATAGGTCTTGACTTTTACTTTTCCTCAGGGGTGTTTCATCCTCTCCGATGGCCCTCCCCATCCCTCAAGGCCCTGTCCTTTCTCTACCTCTTCCTGCCCCTGGTCCACCCCTCCCCAAGGTCCCTGCCCTCCCCTAGCCCTATCCCAAGTCGCCGATCAGCTGTGGCTGGTGGGTGCTGAGCACCCACTCTTTTTTTCCCCCTGGGTGCTCCAGCCCCAGAGCACCCATGGAGTTAGAATCTACGTGCAGCAGAACTGAACTACTTCCTCTGCAGAGAAGGCTCTCTGTTTATGGAGAAGCGGCGGAGTTAGCCCATAAAGCCCGACAGTCTGAAATGCAATCTGACAAACACACAGGATATAACAAAAACAGAGTAAAAATGCAATTAAATGCATCACAGATAAAAAAAATCCCATGCTCATCAAAAAGACTGAAATAAAACTGGTTGTCTTCTTGATCAGAGGCAAACAAACTACAGTAGACCAATAGTTATCCCACATTGTGACACAGAAGCTCCTCAGCAAAGGATCTCCTATTCCTTGAAAACAACTCTCACTTCAGACCTGGCAAACTCATTACACCAAACATATCTTGCAGGGTATTTATGCATAAACCATAACTTAAGAACACAATATAATGACAGCCATACTGGGGGAAACCAATGGCCCATCTAGCCCAGTATCCTGTCTTCCAACAGTGGCCAATGCCAGATACTTCAGAAGGAATGAACAGGAGAGGCAATCAAGTGATCCATCTCCTGTGTTCCATTCCCAGCTTCTAGCAACAGAGGCAAGGGATACCCAGAGCATGGGGTTGCATCTCTGATCATCTTGGCCAATAACCATTGATGAACCTATTCTCTATAAACTTATCCAATTCTTTTTTGAACCCTGATATAGTTTTAGCTTTCACAACATCCTCTGGCAATGAGTTCCACAGGCCGACTGTGCATTGTGTGAAGAAATACTTCCTTTTGTTTGTTTTAAACCTGCTGTCTGTCCCTGCCTGCAGGTACATGGGATCTTGGGGAGCAATTACCACACAGCTGGGGTTCCAATTAATTTCTTTATTAAAGAAAAAAAAGGAAGTGGTGGGAATTTAATAATGAAATACGATGGGATGGGGTGTATAGGGTGTTTACAATAGACAATGATGGGGGGGGTTCTTCTTATTGAACAGTGTAGGGAGTTCTAATAGTGGGCTACAGCAAGCGGGGTTCAGCACAATGGGATACAGTACAGTCAATAAGCAACTCTAGATACAGTGTGGAAATGCAAAGCGTACCCAAAAGAAATGCAAAATAAAATGGTAGCTTCTATATGAGTTAATAGCTAGATACAAAATGTAACACAGTGGCATTAATGTAAATACAAAGTATATCAGAAAAGTGGAGGCAACCAATGGCGTGTTATAATTACAAGTAAAATGTGAGTTACAGTACAACAATACAATATCAATATAAAGGCTGGGTCAAGAAACGGGGGAGGGGGGTGAGTGATTAGTGGTATGCAGACGAGCGGCTGGAAGCAGCGAGAGACTCTGATGCCCTGCAGGGTAAGGACAATGGAGCAGTGTGATGGTGATCTTTGGTAGGGGAGGGGCAGCGGAGAAGTGTAAAGAAGGGCTAGAGAGAGGTTTAAGCAACAAGTGGACACCAAAAACAAAGGTAAAAAAAACAGCAAAGGGTTTGGGAAGTTTCACGGGGGGAGAAGCAGCAAGGGGTTTGGGAAGTTCGGAGGGTGATGCAGACGTGGGGGGGGGGGAAGCAGCAAGGAGTTGGGAAGTTTGGAGAAAGTGCAGATGCGAGGGAAAAAGCAGCAAAGGGTTAGGGAAGTTATACAGGGGGAGAAGCAGCAAGGGGTTTGGGAAGTTCAGAGGGTGATGGAGACGCGGGGGGGAAGCAGCAAGGAGTTGGGAAGTTCGGAGGGAGTGCAGATGCGGGGGAAAAAGCAGCGAAGGGTTATAACAGGGAGACCCGGAGGAGCACACAGAGTGGGAGATTGGAGTGGGGGAAAAACAGACATGGGAAAGTTCAGGGAGAGATCGGGACAGCAGGAAGGCGAATTTAAGCAGCAAAAAACCTTATCTATCTTAACCAACGACTAGGCAAAACAACAAATATCACAATTCTAAGCAAAGCTATAACAAGCAACTATACAGAGCAACAAAACAGTAAACTATAACAAGGCAGTTGAAACTTACAAGCTCTACAATCTTAACAAACTATGACTTATTAAACTAAAAAAAACAAGACCTATGGTGCACCTTATGCTATGGGGAGGTTACAGAGGGCAGAGTGGTATGTGTTCAGGACCCAACTCCCAAGGAAGCCAAGGGATGGTGGCTACAGCGGTGGATACAGCTGAAAGCAGAGAGCCCCAAGGCAAAGCCCACAGGAGCAGAGCTTAGCAGCTGCACAAACTTATTTTTAGCGGCAAAGAGCCCTGGAGTTTAAGAGAGGTTTTAAGACACAGACCAAGGTTTAGCTTGAGTCTGTGTGCTGGGGAAACAGAGCCAGCAGCTAAAATAATAAAATAAAAGTATAGAAAGTTTTACAGAGGGATTCTTACCAGTCCCCAAGGCAGCAGCAAAGGCAGAAGCAGCAGCAACATCAGAAGAGGCAAGGAGGGCTCGGTACAGTCTCAATAATCAGGAGATCTCTCAGGTAGCAATTCATTCTTCGTGGAGGGGGGCGTTCAAAAAACGGGGGTACGCTCAAAAATAAAACAAGAGCGGAGAAAGGACCCCCCAGAACTCCTGGCTGATCAGACCAGGCAGCAATGCAGGAACCTTTCTGAGGTGGGTTTCAAAAATGTCTGGTTTTAAAGGCAAACTTGGGCAGTTTCCCGCCAGTAATCCTGATAGGCTCCCTCTGTCACAGGGGAGGGGGCACAGGGAAAAAACTGAAGGTAAGCCCAGAGACATGCCTGGACATAGTCCTGTGCAACAGGGGACTCAAGAGCACATGAGGCCTATGACTCATGCCCAGGATCTTAAAAACACATTAGGTCTTGCAGCTCTGGACATTGCCTACCCTACACCAAGCCCAGGCTCAACAAGGTGATAACAGGACTAACCCTTTGAACAGGGCAGTGGTCCTACTTAGCACGCAACACAAGTGGCCGTCCCTTTGAGAAGGGCAATGGCTCTTGTTAAACAACTTAAGGGGCCCTCCCTTTGAGAAGGGCAGTGGCCCTGGTAAACAACTTAACAGCCAGGGAAGGGCGGCCACAGGAGAACAGAAAACAAAATGGAGTCTGGGGACAGCTGTAAGAAACAAAATGGAATAGGGGATAGCTGTAACAGACACTGTCTATTAATTTTATTGGATGACCCCGGTTTCTGTATTATGTGAAGGACTAAATAACATTCCTTATTCACTTTCTCCACATCAATCACTATTTTATAGATCTCTATCATATCTCTTCGTATCCTGTTTTCCAAGATGAAAAGTTCCAGTGTTTTTAATCTCTCCTCATACAGAAGAGAGATTACCCCTAACCATTTTTGTTGCCATTCTCTGTACCTTTTTCATTTCTAATATATCTTTTTTGAGATGGGGTATCCAGAACTGCACATGGTATTCAAGTTGTGTGAGTACTATAGATTTATAAAGGCATTGTGATATTTTCTGTTTTATCTATCCCTTTCCTAATGGTTCCTAACATTGTTAGCTTTTTTGACTGCTGCTGTACATTGAGTGGATGTTTTCAGAGAACTATCCACAAAAACTCCAAGATCTCTTTCTTGAGTGGTAACAGCTAATTTAGACACCATTATTTTGTGTGTATAGTTGGGATTATGTTTTCCAGTGTGCATTACTTTGCATTTATCAACTTTGAATTTCATCTGCCATTTTGTTACCCAGTCATCCAATTTTGTGAGATTCCTTTGTAACTCTTTGCAGTCTATTTTGGACTTAACTATCTTGAGTAATTTTGTACCATTTGCAGATATTGCCACCTCACTATTTACTCCCTTTTTCAGATCATTTATGAATATGTTGAACAGTACTGGGCCCAGTGCAGACCCCTGTGGGACACCACTATTTACCTTTCTCCATTCTGAAAACTGACCACTTAACATGGAAGTGATTGACAGAAAGCTCCTAACTTGTCAAGATTCATAATCATAACAAGAGCTATGTACAGGTATTATTTAAGGAATAATGTATGGATATTGAAAGTATATAGATTTGGAGCAAAAGTTCATCACCAGAGGATAATATGTCTCAATGATGACCCATTCATATATGGGAGTTATCATTTCTCCCTGGTTAGCCAGTGGTATAATGCAAGGCTCAATTATCTAGCCTTGCTCTGTCCCAAGATTTTCAATGCAAAACCATCAGACATAACTGCAAACAATCAATAAAAACCGTTGTGACAAAGTTCTTCCTCTACATTGGTGGGTCCTGCACTTATTGGCAGATTTGCTCACCTCAGTGATCTTCCCTACAGTCTGGATCAACTCCTCCTGTGTCTGATCAGGAGTTGGGAGGTTGGGGGGGGGGGGGGAACCCGGGCCTGCCCTCTACTCCTGGTTCCAGCCCAGGGCCCTGTGGATTGCAGCTGTCTATAATGCCTCTTGTAACAGCTGCATGACAGCTACAACTCCCTGGGCTACTTCCCCATGGCCTCTTCCAAACACCTTCTTTATCCTCACCACAGGACCTTCCTCCTGGTGTCTGATAACGCTTGTACTCCTTAGTCCTCCAGCAGCACAGCCTCTCACTCTCAGCTCCTTGTGCCTCTTGCTCCCAGCTCCTCACACACACTTCCTCTACTCTGGCTCCCCACTCCCTGACTGGAGTGAGCTCCTTTTAAAACCCAGGTGCCCTGATTAGCCTGCCTTGATTGGCTGCAGGTGATCTAATCAGCCTGTCTGCCTTAACTGGTTCTAGCAGGTTCCTGATTACTGTAGTGCAGCCCCTGCTCTAGTCACTCAGGGAACAGAAAACTACTCACCCAGTGACCAGTATATTTGCCCTCTACCAGACTCCTGTACCACACTGGCCTGGGTCTGTCACACCACTAGGAAACAAAAACATTACAACAGACAGAACTGCCCGAATAATGACAAAAGACTGTTTCAGTATAAAACAGGGTGGGGAAAGGCACTCTGGATGCTTTCATTGAGGGGACATCGTGGGGAGCTGGGATGTTTTAATGAAAAACTGGATCCTGGTTCCTCTGAAGCCAGCCAGTTTTTGTTTTCATAGCACCTCATGAAGAGCCACCTCAACCAACCAAAGTGCCTGCTAATGGATCTCATTATTACATCTCAACTTTACGTAGCAGTCACCGCAAAAAGGAAAGCGAGGGTGCAATATAAACCTAAATGCAATTCAAAAAGGTATTTAATCAAACATTTGCATACAACTACTCATGTGGAGTCCTACAGTAGTCTAACATGATACCTTTCCTGAGTAGAGAGTACAGCATTGGGCTCTAAGGGTAAACGCTTGCACCGGCCTTGTTTCTGAATCAGTTATATCTTTTTAGATTCTTTATAATCTGGCATTTGTGGGTGTTATTTGGTGATATTTCATTGCCATTCAATAATGAAGGTCCTTTTGCAGTTCACTTCAAAGGAAGCAGGGTAAGTGTTTGAAATAATGGTTTGTAAAATGCTGATTACAATTCATCAGCAACTTTAATGAAGAAGTATAATTCTACATAGATATCTGGATTTATTAATTCAATATTGTAAGGCAGGGGAGTGGTGGGGGTAAAGTTTAGAAAACTGAGTCACAAGGCCAAGCAATTTAGGCTTTTATTTATACAATTTCAGACAGAATTATGGTCACTGACAGTGTCTGGCCATACATTTATGCCAGACAAAACAACAGACAAAATGGAATTGGTAAATGGGCCCAAGTTACCGTATTCCAGGGCACTGGGAAGTCTTTCTACAATAGTCGCCTTCTTTGATCCTTTCATCTGGTCCTTCAGTCCCAGTCTTCAGGTTTTGGTCCATTTCTTCTTCAGCTTGGGCCTATGTTCACTTAGATCTTCTATAAATTCTATCTTATTGATTAAGTAATTTTTATCCCATTGGCTGTTTACACATCTTTGGGTTTTAGGTAACCAGGTCATTTTGCATTCACAAGCTTCATTTACCCACTTCCTACATTTTTTATCTCCTCAGTTTGCAGTTTACTAGGGCAGATTTTTCTAGATCACCTTTTTTCTGAGGCGCCCCAAAAAAGAGGGGATTCATTTGTCATTGGACGTTTGTGTATCTCTTACCTACATCTTCCAACACAACAACATGTTACTTTATTCTGTCAGCAAAAGCATCATGTTAAGCTGATCAGCAATTCTAGATAAAAGAAGAACTGGCAAAACCATACCTATGCCTGCAAGGCCTTGGCCTATGTGTTACCTCATCTGGACTTATTCACTATCCATTCACAACAATCATTAGAATATAGCTAACAAAGCTTTTAAATTAACCATTTAATCTTTCATGTTATCTTTCTATCTTATAAATCAGTATGTGTGTATTATCCCCCTCAACCTTTTAATCTATTAGAAGGGGCAGCTGGGGGGTTGGGAGTGGGGGTGAGTTATGGAAAACATGATGATTCTTTAATGTCAGCATTTTTTATCTTCTCTAAATATTGGTTTTTCATCCAAAGCACACTTTTGTTTGTAAATCATTACAAAGAAACTTCATTAGAGATTTTCCTGTGAATGCATTTTGAGGACCTTGCTATTCAATTGTTTTTAATGGCACCCCAACAAGAAAAATCCAAAACTTTCACAAAATATTTTTTTATATATAGCATCATATTCCCCATGTATTAGCAAGCAGTAAATCAGTTCATTTACCATTTAAAAAGATACAAAACTAGCATTGTACCACTCTCTAAATTCAAAGGAAATGCACTAGATTTATTGATTCCAAGGCCAGGAGGGACCACTGTGATAATCTAGTGTGACCTCTTGTATGACACAGGTTAGAGAACTTACTTAAAATAATTCCTAGCATGTATATTTTAGAAAAACATTCTATCCTGAAGTAAAAGTTGTCAATGACAGAGAATCTACCATGATTCTTGCTAAATTGTTCTCTCTCACTTCAGTTGATAGCACTTAATAAATTGCTGAGCTTCACTGACTCAAGTGGGGCTCTGTATGGACACTCACACCCTCTCAGTTGCAGGATCAAGGCCTTGCTATGTTAGGAGAGATCTAGAGTGGTATCCTCAAAGGGACTTAGGCCTTACAATTCTGAGTGTCACAGCACCTAACATTTAGGTACCTCAAAAATATTCGGAGAAATAATAAAGCAATCCATGAAGCCTGAGTTACATGCCAAGGCTCCCTATACAATGAACAGGAAGAGACAGGTGACTTAGACTGTGATCCACAAAGTCAGCAGGCTAGGTGGGGAGCTGCCTAAACTAACCAATGAATGACACCAACCAGAGAGGGTATGCTAAGCCTCACCTCCTCAGATAGGTAGCTAAATCGTGATCACATGGAGATGCCTAGCTCTGCTAGTGATCCATGAAGATGGGCAACATACAGTGGAAGAAACAAAATTACCATGGAGTAGAGAAGAAGAGACCCTCTCATAACCTTTAGTCTTGTGGATAGGGTACTTACCCAGGATGTGGATGATCCACCAGTTCAAGTCCCCCTTCCTCCCCAGGGGGTGGAGGAAAGGGATTTGATAGGGATCCCGCACCTCTCAGATGAGTTCCCTAACTACTAGGCTATGGGAAATTCTGATGGGACTCCCTCACACTCTCCTATTGAAGTCTTTCCACTTTAAACAATCAATGAAATACCTGAATATTTCTTGGGCCAGAGAAAGAGTTAGAAGACTCTATAGCCCAATGATTCAGGCACACACTTCAGAGGTGGGAGATCTCTATTCAAATCCCTTCTCCAGGAATAGGGCATCTTGAACCAGGGGTCTCTCATATCCTGGGTGAGTACCCTAATGACTGGAAGGGAGGGCGTTGTCCCCTTCCCCCGTGGGCTGTTTTGTGTATGCTTACCTGAGTGGCAGATTCTGATAGGTGTGCTCAGAGTCCTTCTATCAGATCAGGTCTCCGCTTGTAACTTGGGCAGCCAAACGATTATCTGTTCCAGTTTGTGATTCTCTCTGGAACTTAGGCAGGAGATCAGTGCCCGGATGCCTAGAGCAAGGGTGAGGTTGCAGTGCACATGCCTGAGGAAGCCAGGGGCTGGGAACCAAACTCTTATGTGCCAAGTGAGTTTAGGCACCTACAGGGTTAGGTGGCAGCTGAGCAGGAGTTTCATGGATCATAATGGTGCCAAAAATGGGACTTAAGGCTCTTCTGAACTGTGACACTGTCAAACCAGGTGTCAGCTCTTGCCAAGTCTTTAGATGATAGCTGAGCATTGGGCAAATTCATTGCTGGAAACCAGATCAGTTCACCTATATATTAGTATTTTTTCAAGAGAGGAGCTGGACTTGTAAAAATGTGTTTAGCGTCTAGACTTTTAAAATGCTTTTAAGTTGCTGCATGCATTAATCTTCCCTGTAATGTCTGTATCTTGTGCTATAAGATAATATGTAAAGCTATGTCTACACTAGAGACCTTACAGTGGCACAGTACTGGTGCAGCTGTGCCACTGTAAGGTAGCTTGTGTAGCTGCTTTATGCCAAAGGGAGAGAGCTCTCCCGCTGATATAATTAAACCACCTCCACTATGCGATGGTAACTATGTCAGACCATTCTTCTTCCCCCGACTCAGCGCATATGCCATGGGCTGTTGAGAGTGGGGGTAGAAGAGGCAGCAATTCCAGCTGTCAACTAGCTGAGGACTTCTCCTTGCCCTGGAAAATCCTCATGTGGGGAGATCCAAACCCTCGACAGCACTGGAGTAGTAGGAAGCGACCATACTGAGAGGGACAGCCAGGCTGTTGGTGTTACTAAGTTTGCCCTAGACTTGTGGAAATGCATTACAGAGATTAGAAAACAATTGCCAAACGCTCTTACAAGTTATCAAACTATTAAAAAAAAGTTGGGATAAACCATCAGTTTGCATCTATGCACTGGTGACTCTTACATGGTGCTTTGTAGATGTCACATCTGAAAAGCTAGACTTTCCTTACTATATTACATTCAAGAGTGTAGGCAGGTTTTAAAGTTTGCTCCCAAACATCTTGCAGAGCGGAAATATCTTGGTCCCATTTCTAGTGGATGTGATTTTACAAGATGCTTTAATATCAGGGAATCTTTTAACCATTTATTGAAGCTAATCAATGCCCTATCAAGGAAATTATATCTTCAACTGTTGCCATTCCAAAATTTTCTGATCTTCCAATTTTAGCCATGTTGTCAGCTACCTCAGTCCTGTATATAACCACAGGTGATTGAATCAGTTGAAAAATCAATTTATTGCCTCACTTTCTGATCCTTTGGGCCTTCTTATGAATTGCTTTATTGATAGCATTCTAGTTTCGAGAAAAGAAACTGAGGATCACTATGTGCAAATCAGACATTGCAACATCCACTCTTTATTTCTTGCACTACAGTGAGAACAGGTTTCAGTTTGGTCATATAGTTCTAGTGGATATATCCCAAACTGTGCTCTTTCTTATACAGTACTCTCTACACCAGGCAACTGGATGAAGACACTATCTAGGGAGGCATTGCTATAGGCTAGCTATGATAGCGCTGCTTGGTTGTTTGTGGCAGCTGCTGGTTTTAGGTTATTTTAAAACTCTTAAGGGCACTCAAAGCCCTAATTAGGCCTCTTTTCTTTGATATAAATAAACCACCTCTTCTCCCCCCCCCTCCTCCCACACACACACACACACACACACACACACACACACACACTCTATCGTCTGAAAGTGACCAGAGCTACTGCCACTCTGTATGACCTACAGCTTTCTGGGGGGTTATGATGTGGCGAGGCAGCTGCCAAAGGCCAACTGAAAAGAGATCACTGCCACATTGTTCATTTTAAATAAAGATAACACTTAAATTAGTTCAGGAATACTTAGGTTTTCTAACTGTTCACTAGTAATTATTAGGCTTCAATTCAGTTGTAATGCTGGAAGAATTAACTGTGTTACGTTGCTGAGTTCAGTGTAGCAATTACCAGAGTCTCTGCATATCTATTGTGTATAGTGAACTATAACTAGGCTTGGAAGGATTTGATTTTGATTGGTAAATGTCAATTTCACCATGCACACACAAACTGATGACAAAGTATTCCCATCAGTGATAATAGAAATTTACAGATAGGCAAATGCTGCTTGAGAATTTACAGTTTGATTTAAGGATATTTACTTTACATATTTTGACATGTGATGCGAACAAATTGTGTTAATGTTTATAAAGCCTCAATTTCTTGAATCACAACACTGTCATTGAATAATTATTGTCTAGCCTCCCAAAAAACATGAAATCAATAGAAATCAAACAATGCTTAAACAACTATATTAAAAAAAATCTGCCAAGCCTAACTATAACTTTGATACATGTATATCTATTGACATAATACATTAATACTTTGCATATCCCTTAAAAAAATCCCTTAAAATACAACTCAAACAGATAGCAGTATAATCAGTTCACAGTAGAACAATTTATGACATGGCAAAATAAAACAAAAGAATCATAGAATATTAGGATTGGAAGAGACCTCAGGAGGTCATCTAGTCCAATCCCCTGCTCAGAGCAGGATCAACACCAACTAAATCATCCCAGCCAAGGCTTTGTCAAGCCAGGCCTTAAAAACCTCTAAGGATGGAGATTCCACCACCTCCCTAGGTAACCCATTCTAGTGCTTCATCACCCTCCTAGTGAAATAGTGTTTCCTAATATCCAACCTAATAACTCCACTGCAACTTGAGTCCATTGCTCCTTGTTCTGTCATTTGCCACCACTGAGAACAGCCAAACTCCATCCTCTTTGGAACCCCCTTCAGGTAGTTGAAGGCTGCTATCAAATCCTCCCTCACTCTTCTCTTCTGCAGACTAAATAACCCCAGTTCCCTCAGCCTCCCCTTGTAAACCATGTGCCTGAGCCCCCTAATCATTTTCATTTCCCTCCGCTGGACTCTCTCCAATTTTTCCACATCCCTTCTGTAGTGGAGGAACCAAAACTGGACACAATACTCCAGGTGTGGCCTTACCAGTTTCGAATAGAGGGGAATTATCACTTCCCTCGATTTGCTGGCAATGCTCCTACTATTACAGCCCAATATGCCGTTAGTCTTCTGGGCAACGAGGGCACATTACTGACTCTATCCAGCTTCTTGTCCGCTGTAATCCCCAGGTCCTTTTCTGCAGAACTGCTGCTTAGCCAGTCGGTCCCCAATCTGTAGCTGTGCATGGGATTCTTCCTTCCTAAGTGCAGGACTCTGCACTTGTCCTTGTTGAACCTCATCAGATTTCTTTTGGCCCAATCCTCCAATTTGTTTAGGTCACTCTGGACCCTATCTCTACCCTCCGGTGAATCTACCTCTCCCCCTCCAGTTGCAAACTTGCTGAGGGTGCAATTAATCCCATCATCCAGATCATTAATAAAGATGTTGAAAAAAAAAACCAGCACCAGGATCGACCCCTGGGGCACTCTGTTTGATACTGACTGCCAACTAGACATGGAGCCGTTGATCACGAGCCGTTGAGCCTGACAATCTAGCCAGCTTTCTATCCACCTTATAGTCCATTCATCCAATCCATACTTTTTTTAACTTGCTGGCAAGAATACTGTGGGAGACCATATCAAAAGCTTTGCTAAAGTCAAAATATCACACACTCACTGTTTTCCCATATCCACAGAACCAGTCATCTCATCATAGAAGATAATCAGGTTGGTCGGGCATGACGTGCCCTTGGTGAATCCCTGTTGACTGTTCCTGATCACCTTCCTCTCCTCCAAATGCTTCAAAATGGATTCCTTGAGGACCTGCTCCATGATTTTGCCAGGGACTGAAGTGAAGCTAACCAGTCTGTAGTTCCCTGGGTTCTCTTTCTTCCCTTTTTAAATATAGGCACTATATTTGCCTTTTTTTCAAGCGTCTGGGACTTCTCCTGATTGCCACAAGTTTTCAAAGATAATGGCCAGTGGCTCTGCAATTACATCAGCTAACTCTCTCTGCACCCTTGGATGCATTAGATCTGGACCCATGGACTTGTCCACATCCAGCTTTTCTAAATAGACCTTAGCCTGTTCTTTCACTACTGAGGGCTGCTCACCTCCTCCCCCTACTGTGTTGCCCAGTGCAGCAGTCTGAGAGCTGACCTTGTCTGTGAAGACTGAGGCAAAAAAACATTGAGTGCTTGAGATTTTTTCACATCCTCTGTCACTATGTTGCCTGCCCCACGTAACGCTCCCTTCATGTAAAAGGGGGATTTCTTACACCCTTAACATTCTTACAAAACCCAGAGCCTCTCACTATACAAGGAACTGATTAAGACTGTTCTTTAAATACTGTGTCAGAAAAAATATCTGACCTCTTTCTGACATAGCTACAACTTGTCTTGCTATACCTCATTAATATCTAAGAAGGAGATTGGAAATGAGGAGGGAAACCTCAGACCAATGAAATATTAAGGTTCAGCTGGAGGAGTTCCAGAAGTGGTCGGAAGAGGGACAAAAGCTAGATGTTGCAATAGACTATTTAAAGACCAGCTTGAATTTTCCCTAAGAAAAGGAATAAATGAACTTCTTTATTCATAATGTGTAACTATCACTTTCACTGTTATGCAACAGCTTATACTTAGCCAGGTGTAAAATCTGGACACATGTGAATCATATTCATGTTCAGTAAGGATTGGGTTTCTCACGGGGGACTTAGACATTGCAGTGCTCAGCATTGCAACTCTTAACTTTTAGGTTCTCTGCTGCCTCGTGGAATTCACAACCCTAGTTAGGTGCCCAAGGTCCCTATACAATCCATGGGGAGAGCTGGATGACTAAAGGCACTAAGCTAGTCAGTAGGAGCTGCTGAGGACACGGGTGTGGCTTAAGTCTTGCCCTTCAAAGGAAGTTAGGTGCTGGGCCTCTGACCACTCAGAATTAATAGCTGTGAACCCTCTCCTGGAATTAGGTACCTTAGCAAGAATGGCCCTTTTTCAAGAAAAATGGAGGTGGAGGAAGTTTCCCCTTATAACAACATGTAGCCCTGTGTTTAGAGCAATGTAGGGGAGCTGGGTTTGAGTCTCCATGCTGGCTGATTTGTAGCAGGGACTTAACCTTAACCTCCCACCACTCAGAATTGTGCCCAAACAACTAAAGTATAAGGCGGGGTAGGCAACCTATGGCATGGGTGCCGAAGGCGGCACGCAAGCTGATTTTCGGTGGCACTCACACTGCCTGGGTCCTAGCCACCGGTCCAGGGGGCTCTGCATTTTAATTTAATTTTAAATGAAGTTTCTTAAACATTTTAGAAACCTTATTTACTTTACATACAACAATAGTTTAGTTATATATTATAGACTTATAGAAAGAGAACTTCTAAAAAGGTTAAAATGTATCATCGGAAAGCAAAACCTTAAATTAGAGTGAATAAATGAAGACTTGGCATATCAATTCTGAAAGGCTGCCAACCCCTGGTATAAGGTATATTCTGAGGCAGGCCTCTCTCGTCCCTGTTGGAACTTTTTCACTTTGTATGAATAATCAAGTATTCATTGGGCCAGAATGAGAATAACTGTTTAGTCCAGTGGTTAGGGCACTCCTGTGAGATGGGAGACTCAAGTCCCTGCCCTACATAAGGAAGAGGAGATTCAAACCCAGACTTCCCAAAACCTGGGTGAGTATTTTACCCACTGGACTAAAGGTTGAGGGAATGGAGGTAGGTGTGCTCATAATCTATCTATTGGGTCAGGCCCAGTGACAAGATGGGTGAGGAGATATCTAGTCTGTAAAACCTGCTGGTGCTTCGGTGTGAGTTAGATGACAATCTGCTGGGAGGTGCTCAGACTGAGGTGGCAACACACAAGCTGAGATGCTGAAATTTAAACACCTTGTGGACTTCAATACTGGAAGCCAAGGGACCTACAGTGTTAGGCAGCTGGACTGAGGTTGCGAATGCTAATAAGACCTAAATGTTGGCTTTAGGTGCCTAAAAATGGCAGTTTGGTGGCCAAGTCTCCATTGCGACTCCCACCCTAAATGGCTTCAGAATACCTTCATATTTGCCCATTTAGGACTAGATCCTGCATCACGGAAATCAATGAGAGCTTTGCCATTATCTTCAGCAGGTTCATAATCAGATCTTTAGGGTCTGATTCAAAACCCATTCAAAATCATAGAAATGTAATCCTGGAAGGGACCTTGAGATGTCTTTAAGTCCAGGCCCCTGTGTGGCGGCAGGGCCAAGGAAACCCAGGTTATCCCTTAAAAGGTGTTTGTCCCACCTATTCTTAAAAATTTCCATTGACAGACTTGTCACTGGGCCTTACCCAATAGATATATTATGAGCACACGTACCTCCATCTCCTCAACCTTTAATCCAGTGGATAAAGCACTCACCCAGGTTTTGGGAAATCTGGGTTTGAATCCCCTCTGCCTGATGTAGGGCAGAGACTTGAGTCTCCCATCTCACAAGAGTGCCCTAACCACTGGACTAAACAGTTATTCTCTTTCTGGCCCAATGAATACTTGATTATTCATACATAGTGAAAAAGTTCCAACAGGGACGAGAGAGACCATTCTACTACATCCAGGGCCTGCTCCAGGTTTTTTGCCACCCCAAGCAAAAAAAAAAATTAAATAAAAAATAAATTTAAAAAGGGGCCAGATTGCTGCTGCCAAAGCAAAAGAAAAAATGCTGGAGTGCCGACGCCAAAGCAAACAAACAAACAAACAAACAAACAAACAAACAAACAAACAGCAGGAGTGCCGTCCCTTGAAAAGTGCCACCCCAATGGCCGGAATGCTGCCCCTTGAAAAGTGCCACCCCAAGCACATGCTTGGAATGCTGGTGCCTAGAGCTGGCCCTGACTATGTCCCATGGAAGACTATTTCAGAGCTTAACTGCCCTTATAGTTAGAAAGCTTTTGCTAATATCTAACCTAAACCTCCTTGGCTGCAGATTAAGACCATTGCTTCTTGTCCTACCTTCAGTGGACTTGGAGAACAATTGATCACCATCTTCTTTAAAAGAGCCCTTAACATATATGAAGACTTATCAGCTCCCCTTCACTCATCTTTTCTCAAGATGAAACACACCTACCTTTAAAAACAAACCAAAAAAAACCCCCAACACTTTCCTCATAAGTCAGGTTTTCTAAATCTATCACTTCTGTTGTTGTCCTCTGGACTTTCTCCAATTTGTCAACATCTCGCCAGTGCTGAGTAAAGCGGGACAGTTGCCTTCTATGTCTTACACACATCATTCCTGTTAACACATTCCAAAATGATATTAGCCCTTTTTGCAGCTGCATCACATTGTTGACTTATTCATGATACACTGTAATTATCTGGTCTTTTCAGTAATACTACCACCTAACCAGTTATGCATTTTATTTTTTTCCTTCCTAAATGTAGTGTTTTGCACTTGTCTTTATTGACTTTCACATTCTTGAAATCAGACCAGTTCTTCAATTTGTCAAGGTTGTTTTGAATTCCAATCCTGTCCTCTAAAGTGCTTGCAACTCCTCCCACCAAGGTGTCTTTTGCATATTTTAAGCGTACACACCATTCCACTATCCAAGTCATTATGAAAATTGCTTATGAGAATGTCATGGAAGACTGTGTCAAAAACCTGACTTCAAAGAAAAAAAAAAGACCAATATATATTCCATTCCATTCCTTAGGCCAGTAGCTCTGTCAAAGAAGGAAATTAGGTTGGTTAATCATGATTTGTTCTTGACAAGTTCATGTTGGCTATTACTTATAAGCCCATTATCCTCTAGGTGCTCGTAAATTGATTGTTTAATAATTTGTTCCAGTATCTATTTGGATATCAAAGTTAGGCTGACTGGTCTGCAATGCCTCGCATCCTCTTTGTTCTCCTTTTCAAGGACAGAAACCATTTTGCCCTTCTGGGACCTCACCCATCCTCCATGAGGTCTCAAAAAGTTAATTGCTAATGGTTCCAAGATTGCTTAGGCTAGTTCCTTAATCCTCTACAGAAGCAATAGGAACGTTGCACCCTCCTGCATTTTGGGGTTTGGAACAGAAAGGGCATCATTCACAACCCCAATCATATATAGCATTCCTGTGTTTTTCTAGCACGGGAGCTATTGATTATCTTGCAAAATTCTCCCTCACCTCACATGGTCTACTACACACAAAAGCATATGATCATCATCTGTTCCAGAAAAAAGAGATAAAAGGCTCACAGAGTACATAGGCAAAGATTCCATTTTCTTTTTGTTCCTTCAGAGACATTGGTATTTAAGAATTATAATCTTAATAAGTGAAATGAGTTGATAAATGTTACAATCTCAATATGCTATTAAGCAAGGGCAGTTCAAACACTGTATTTACAAGCACAAAAAGTTTTACCAGTTTTTTAATAAAAAGCTAAAATTGTGTGATTTCACATGACAAATTTTGGACCTAAATGAATACAGCACAAAACAGAGCATGAAAAACCCTTGTTCCTAATTATGCTTTATTACCTCTGTGAGGCTGAGGCTCCTTGGCAAACAATCACCTGTTTGCAAATAACTCATCTCAGACCTGACAACTCATTACATCAAATAAATGTATTGAAGGATATGTATCCATAAAGCATGACATGTAAGGTTTCTACAGAAAGCTTGTAATTTGTCAAGATTCATAACCTTAGTGAGATGCATGTACAGGTAAAATTTACAGACTAATGTAATTATATTGTGAGTATGAGTTACAGACTTGGAGTAAAAATTATTCAGAGGATATGTCTCCGTGATGACCCATTCAGGCAGGAGAGAGGTTCATTCCATCCTGGTTAGTCAGCAATGTAATTTAAGGCTCAATTGTCTAGCCTTGCTCCATCACGACTTTCAATGGAAAATCATCAGAGACAACTGCAAACAATCCAAACCACTTGGAGGTTAAAAAGGAACATTACAAACAAAGAATAATCCTGACTATGCAAAAAAACAAGAGACTGTTTTATTATAACATAGGGTGGGGAAAGGCACTCTACAACTGGATGATTTCACTGGGGAGACATCTTGGGGACCAGGAACATTCATTAAAAATTGGATCTTGGTTCCTGTGAAGCCAGCCAGCTCTGCAACAGATTGAGCTTGGGGGTATTCGGGGTGGGGGGGGATCTACTTCAGTAGATAGAAAAGGTAACTATTAATAAATGTAGACTCAGTTTGCGTTTTATGATTTTGTTTTGTAATGTGACCATTTGTTTCCATCACTCTAGTGTTCCTATTTAACTCTCCATTCATTCTTATAATAAAACAAAACCAGGTTTATTTAAGTGCTTACCAGTGCTGTGTTTATATAGCACTGGTGATTTAAGTAAAATTTGTAAACTGAGGAACACTGCTCCTTTTAGGGGCAGAGGATACAGGATTTTTGTGAATAGCCTGTGACGGGCTGGATATCACAAGAGGATAATTCAGAAGGACTTGGGGACAGGCTGTTGTTAACTTGCCAGGTGAATACAGCTCTGGCGTAGCCCAGAGAAGTGTGCTTGAGTGGATGAAAGCCTGGTGGTGTTAGGGAGCTGACATCCTATCACCATGACCAAGGCTACCTTTCTAGAGGCTGGGGATAACAAGGTGACTCAATCACTGAGAACCATCACAACTGCTTATTGAATACTGATATTCAGTTGACCAGTAATTTGCTTTTTTTTAAGTAATCCTATTTATCTGAGTGTGCAATTGCATGTAACTGAATGCTTAATGGATGCTTGAACATTGACCTGGGTTTCCTTATGCACGTGTCTCTGAAACTGGCCTTTAACTTAGGACCCAATCTTTTGATCCTTTAACTTTATAGAGAGCTTAGGTCTCTCAGCACCACAGTCAGGAAAGTAAAAGTTAAGATCTAATTTGTGGTCATGCAAAGTCAAAACTTGAGATTAATTCTGGGAACTTTTACCAAACCTAGGAACTGTACTGAACTCATGGGTTTTGATTAGTTGATGAGGGGCTAGTTCTGCAAACCCTTAATCACAGTGACGGTACCTCCCATAAGGATTTATGGAAATATGCTTAGAATGGGTTTTATGCTACATATGCCATGTAACATATCTCTGTAAAGGTTATGATCTACTGAATGTATTAATCCTATTTGTATGCATGTATCATTTTTGTATTTTAAATTATGAATATTATGAATGTTGGCTGTGTACTAGGTTGATTTCTAAATAACCTTAGTAGAGCATTTAGTCAGTTCCTAGAGAAAGGAATGTTGAAATTAAGTACCTAATCAAGAAACACTTAAAGGACAATGGATCTTGGAATGCTCCAATCCACATAGAAAGTCTACTTGAGGACCTTCAAGGTAGCAGGTAAGCAATGGATGCTACCTGTAAAAACTGTGAGTCATACACGGACATGTGACTTGCCCAGGTGATTCCTAAACTCCATCTTGGAGCTGGACTTTGCATAGGACTGAGGGGGAGTCTCCACCCACAAGAGAAAATCTATTTAAACCCCTTGGAGACTCGTCCATTTTGTCTTCAGCTGGCTAAAGAGAAAGCCTCTCTACCCCCCAGGATACTTGAAAGAAACTGGAACAAAGGACAGTGTGCAAGGGGCGTGAGTGATTGCTGGACCCAGGCTAAAAGGAGGTTGGTCTGTAAAAGGGAGCATTCTGGAATTGGTGAGGCTCTTATCTGTATTCAGTTTGATTAGACATAAATTTGCGCATTTTATTTTATTTCGCTTGGTGACTTACTTTGTTCTGTCTGTTACTACTTGGAACCACTTAAATCCTACTTTCTGTATTTAATAAAATCACTTTTTACTTATTAGTTAACTCAGAGTATGTATTAATACCTGGAGGAGCAAACAACTGTGCATATCTCTCTATCAGTGTTATAGAGGGTGAACAATTTATGAATTTACTCTGTATAAGCTTTATACAGGGTAAAATGGATTTATTTGGGTTTAGACCCCATTGGGAATTGGGCATCTGAGTGTTAAAGACAGGAACACTTCTGTTAGCTGCTTTTGGGTAAACCTGCTGCTTTGGGGCAAGTAATTCAGACCCTGGGTCCTTGCTGGAGCAGACAGGAGTGTCTGGCTCAGCAAAACAGGGTGCTGGAGTCCTGAGCTGGCAGGGAAAGCAGGGGTAGAAGTAGTCTAAGCACATCAGGTGGCAGCTCCCAAGAAGGTTTCTTTGATCTAACCCATCACAACATGAGAAGACCTTACTTTGGCAAGGAATACCATGTAGGCCAATATATAAATGTGGTGGGTTTATAGCAACTTTTCAGAGATTTTCAAAGTGTCTTGCAAATAGAAAAGTTTAGCCTCAACACCTTGGAGAAGCAGATAACTAGTCAATGTGACTACTTGTATCAGTGTGGACTATCGGGGCTAAGGCCCAAGTAAGTTGATTGAGTTCTTTTTGATCAGGAAGATACATAATTTGGCTATGTAGAAGAAGTTCTAGCTATTGATATAAGTTCTCATAGCTTTAAAAGCAAACATCCCTCACCCCTCCCAAAAAAACCTTTGGATTTGGTTCTTTTGCTAATTTTTTCCTCAAGAAAATGTACTATCGCTTGACTTAATTACACCCCTGAGAGAAAACATGCACTTATAGCTAAAGCAGCTACCAAAAACGTTGGAACTCCTTTTTCCTGTTTTTATGATTAATTAATTTTCGGGGGGAGTTTCAGTATACATTGTACCTCCAACAACTGCTTTGTCAGCAATAGACAATTTCTTTAACCGAGATAGTATGGCTGCTCGGAGAACGTATGTTTGATATTGCTGCTTTCCTTTTTTTTTTCCCAAATATGCATTCCAAGATTTAAAGGGTAATCAAGTTTAGTACAAATGCACCCTCTATGCATTTGGTAGCATAAGCTGAGAAGATCCTCTGCAGTACAGAGAAATAAGTCTTTCAAATAATTTGTGGGACATTAGTTCTAGGGCTCATGAGAAATGCATTTCAGAAAGCTGCAGCTAATCAAACCCAAATGTTTAAAAAAATAAATGAGTACTGGTTTGTGAAACTCAAGGTTATTCTTAGAGAGAAATGTACAGATCTGAGAGTACTTTAAGCAACTGGCCTCTCTAGATGTTACATTTTGCAAAATAATGCACAGCTATATTATCTATACACATTTGGGAAAAATAGAGAACTCGGTTTTCAACTAGCACTTAACTGATTACTAGATAAAAGGGATGAGGGTGTATTTTGACATGCAAATTAGTGAATGCTTAGCTGTCCAGAACACTCAGACAATTGGACTCTAAACAGTGGGTAACTTGCATGCAAGTTTCTGAACAATCAGGTTTTTACATTTATGTTTTTGTTCCGGAAGAGTGAAAACAGAGTAGAAAGTTGAGAAATAAGTTTAGACAGCAAGGAACAATAATCAGAAGTGAAACAACCAATATCTCTTTCAAAAGAACCTGTTTTTCCCAATCAAGGATGAAAATAAAACTATTGACAAGCTTTCTAAACTGATGAAGGGAATAGAAAACAGGGGTTAACATTAATACTAAAATGATGTAGATGAAAACCTCTAGCAGGCCTTGATCCAGTCAGTATAACTATGTATTGAAACCTACCATAATATATTGGAATGAGTATACAGAGAGTACTGAATAGGGCTGATCTAAACTTCATGGGAAACTTTGACCTGTTTTCAATCCAAATTGGAACAAACATTAGAAATTTCAAGATTTCCCATAGAAAGGAAGTTCTGAAAAATTTTAATTTCAGAAAAATGAAAGTGTTTCCATTTGATTTTTCCAAAATGAAACAGAGGAGTCAGCTTCTGCAGCTTCCTGGACTGCTTCCAGGGAGCCAATGGCAGTCCAGGGAGCCCTCCACCGTCACATAATGGGGACCCTAGTTGCCCCAAGAACCCCATCTCAAGTTGGGACTCCCAGCCTCTTCTGCAGAGTCAGAAGCCTAGACCCTGAGAACCCATGCTGGAGCCAGGGCTCCCAGCTTGGTGGCAGAGAGCTGGAAGCCCTGGCCCGGGGAGGACAGTTTGAATGGCAGGGCTGCCTTAGGCCTGGTCTACACTGGGGGCAGGGGGGGAGAGAAATCGATCTAAGTTCAGCAACTTCAGCTAAGTAAATAACATAGCTGAAGCCGTTGTACTTAGATCTACTTACTGCACTGTCTTCACTGTGGTAAGTTGACGGCTAACGCTCTCCCATCGACTTTGCCTGAGCCTCTCGCCCCAGTGGAGTACCAGAGTCGATGGGAGAGCGCTCAGGGGTTGATTTATTACATCTAGACTAGATGCAATAAATCGATCCCTGTTGGATTGATCACTGCCCATTGATCCAGCAGGTAATATAGACAAGTCCTTAGAAACATGGATCATGGAATCCCAGGCTCCCCAGAAGCCTGACAGGGTAAGCTAGAAGTGAGCCAGGCAGGTTTCTGTCAGAACGCTGTCTATGTTTCAGTGGAAGTTCATTGAAACCAGAACATTTCTGCAAAAAACCATGTCCATTTCAACAAATCAGCCTTTTCTGATGAAAAGCCAATCTGCCAGAAGATTCCCATCCAGCGCTGCTGCTTTTCCAGTGTAGTATTATGTTGGTTCACTATCAAATAACTTTCTTGAAAGTTTCACATTTCCTAAGTTTGTCTAGATTGCCCTGTTGCACCTAGAGCTGGTCAGGAATTGAACCGGAGCCTCCCACAGGAGCGTGCTACTCACTAGGCTTCTGGCTAATCCAGGGTGGTAAATGTCACCCTTTCTTGCTCCCCTTTCCCTGCCGCCCAGTCCCTGCAAAAAAAGAGATCTGAGTTTTGTTCCACATTAAAGGAAAAATGTGAAATTTTGATTATTTTGCTAAACAGAAATGTTGTTTTCCCTGTCAGCTTTAGTTGCTAATTAGGTTGCAAAGCATGTGGGGAAGAGACTCAAAACATTTAAAAGGACTCTTCCACTCCCCTCCCGCCCCCCCATACACTGCTGTAAAGACTGTATTTAGTTGCATTTGAGTTGTTTTTTTTCTTTATTTCTACTGAGCCTGTGGAAAGAGGGGACAATAATATTAGAGGCAGGACTGATCAAGGTCTCATATACCAGACACTTCTCTAGCACCTTACATCTAAGAATCTTGGAAGTGCTTTTCAAATATTACACTTACAATACACCTGTGAGAAAAGGAAAACTGAACGTAAAGCATAGAGAAATATAAGGCCCAATCCAGTTTTCTCTGAAGTCAAAGAAAAGACTCCTATTGACTTCAGTGGAGTGTGGACTAAGCAAGATGCTTAAGGTCATACAAAAAGTATGTAGAGATCTGTGAAGCCAGGACACTCAACTTCAAATCCTGTGTTATAGTTAGAAGACTCTTTTTATTCTCAGCGTCAAAGATGGTCAAGTCAGAATACGTGAGGATTTTTTTAAAAATAGTATGTGTATAGCTATAGTTGCCATACAAAAAATATGTTAAAAGACTATGACAATTGCAGAGTCAAGCACTCAAACATTAGGAAATGCTAGATTTAGGACTGATGTGCATTTCCCCCAACTTCGTTCTCTGAATCATTTGAAGCAGTTTAGCTAAAACATAGTAATAATAAATTATAGTCATTATAATTCAACTTCAGGCAAACAGCAGCATGGAAAATTTCACATGAAACAGTTAAAGTTAAGTAAGGTTAGGTGTAACGGAAAACACTCTTATAATGGAAAGTGTTAAGTAGCTACCAACTCTGCCTGTCACATAACAAAACAAGTTCATATAGGACTTGATTGTGACATCTGTCCATAGCCCATTCTCTGGGGTGGTGCAGAGCCTCACTGTCCCAGGGAGAGAACTTCAGGAGACATCGTTCCTCAAAGGGACAGAACACTTCCTAGATCTTCTCATTTGTGCTGGTCAGCACAGAGGAGAGATCATAGCTGTTGCCAAGACAGGAGAGGACCACAGGGAAAATCAGAGTTAGGAGAAACCAGGGACTAATTGTAAGCAGTGACAGGAATGAGAGTAGTGAGGGAAGATGAGAGAAGCTACACATAAGGAGTTTGCCCTCTTTTATTGTTAGGGTGAACATTTGTTGCCGGTTTAATACAAGCTCCATATACTTCAAAGTTTTGCCTTTTCTTAGTCACCATCTGCAGCTTGCTAAATAGTGCTACCCTACCACCTCCATTACTGTCTCTTATACATCCCATAGTAATTATTCCTTGATTCTTATCTGCATTGTGAGGTTTTGGTTATGCCCATATCTGTGTCATGGAGATCCTTTTTGACTTCATATGCACAGGTTTTATTATTTAAAATTGCCCAATACCAACTACAGTCCCCATTCACATCAGAAGTTAACTGAACAAAAGCTTCTCTACAGTGCTAGGATACAGCCAGCATTAGACTACTCCATGCTGGGGAATGTGTAACTATATTCCAGTATGAAGGTATTTCCTTCACTTGAAATTACTGGTTTACCATAGTTAAATAGAACCATATGTTCATGAAGAAAAAACCCTCTAATAACAAGGCTAAGTGAAACAAAGAAGCTCCCCATAAATTACTTTATGCTGTCATATTTGCCATTAAATAGTTTAACTAAATGTTTCTAAAATAATTCTCTCCTTTAAATCGGTGTAAGTGAGGAGTAGTTTCACGCCTGCCCTGCTTACACTCAGCCCAGCCTAGATAGCCCCCTAACACCTACACTTCTGGAGAAGGAGCATGGAGGCTCCTGATCCAGCTTTGTCTAGTGTGGAAGCCTCAGCTTCCAGTGATGAATTATTTCCTGGAGAGGACCTAGGACTGCCCTACAGGCTAGACTGGCTGACAGGAGCGATAGTGTCAACCATCTTGTGGCTTTACCTTCAAACTTTCAGCTCCATTTTGAACTCGCCAACTTATGCATTTTTTCAAAGCATCAGATCAGTTCTGCACAGACTCCATTCAGCAGCAGTCCATCCCCTCAAACTGCTAGTGTTCAGTGACCTATCACCTTTCTATGGCTTCCGTTTTCAATTTGTCTCATTTCATCCAGACTGGAATAAGACACAGGAAGTAAACTTCACATAGTTCTCCGAGATGTCTTAAAGCTCAGGATACAATAATTAATAGTAAAAAAAAAAAATCAATAATTGATATGTATGTTTGTGTTATTTAATTATGTTTGACTGGCTTGAATGCCTAAAATAACAAAAGAAACCCCAACTGAGTCAGAATGATTGGATTTACTAGAAACTTTTCACATAACAGAAAAGGGTGTAGGTACCACAATCTCTGTGACAGTCAAACCTTGCAGCAATGACAAGTCTGATTGTCTTGGTTCTGTTACCTGCTTGCAGCCTGGTACGGATATACTCCTGGATGTTTACAGTTTCAGTTCCTATTATTTCTCTCCCACACTCCAATTTCTTATTTTAGTACATTTCCAGACTTTCCATCATATTTCATATGTTTCCAACTGCATCCGGTGCTTACTCATGTTCTTGCTCTTAGTACGTTATATTTATAGATACGTCTGTTTATTGTGATTAAAACATTGCTTACTCGGTCAAAAGAGCTGGGCACTGTGTCAAATATTGTCATATTTTTCTTAACTGTTTTAGCAAGTTGGTAATTTTCACTTTTCACTGCAAAGCCCTCTGGCTCACTTTAAGTCCTGGTGGAGTACTTCTTACATGGTACTAATACTCTGTGAAGTTAAGTTGATAGCTTGGTTTTGCTGACCATTAAATGAAAAAGAACATTTTACTAATAGCAATGCTAAGAGTTTTATACTGATTTAGGGTGCTATTCCATGAGATGCTGAACACCTTCAATTCCTTCCTTCCAAGGTAAATGGAAGCTGAGCATTTTACATGATTAGGTCTCTACAAGGGCTTTGGCTCTAAAGATATTAAGCCCAAGTACAGTAGAGCTGCAGAATGGAATCTTCAGTCACAGAATCAATCTTCAATCAGCCTTTTAATGTATTTAGCTCACCCATGGCTAGGCTCCTGCAGGGAAGAGTTATGGAGAGTTGCTGTTTCTCCTTAGCACGACTTTTGTCCATTGTAGTTTCTCACTGTATGCCGATTAACTGGTGACACCATCATAGGACAGCCCTGCCTTCAGCACATTCATGTCGCAGGCCATAGCATGACATGTGTCTGCCTCAGTTTCCCCTCAGGTAAGCCAAGGATTCCACTTCAAGTTCTCTTGCTGCAATTATCAAAGTCACAGCATAAATAGTCCAAATCCTGAGTCCCAAGGCATAGCCCATTTGTCATCCCAGGGCAAGTAGACATTTTAAAATAACAAACAAAAAATACACGTGTCCTCTATGCCTTTGACATAACACATACCATATTCTGTTATCTTCCTTCACACCCAGACTCTGTCAGTCCTCCTCCATCCCTCAGCTGGGACAATCACCCCAGTCCTTCCTGCTGAAGTGCAACCCTGATCTTTCCAGCAGAATCCTCCCCCTCCACATTTCCCCAGTCTTTTTGCTGAAAGCATTCTCACCAGGGGAGCATCCAACACTCCCCTTTGCCCTTTCACTATTCCTCTGGGTTCAGCTCTGGAGAGGTCAGTGGATAAGGCCCTCTGCTGCTCCCCTGCCCTTGGCTCTAGCTCTCCAGTAGATAGCCAGCAGGAAACTCTCTCTGCTGCTTCCTGACCTTCAGCTCTCTGACCCCAACTCAGGGATACCAGCCAGCACACCCATCTTGTTGCTCTCCTGCCTTCTCCCAAGTCACAAACACACATGCTGGCAGCTCTCATCTCCAGCCGTTCTCCTGCTGCTTCTGTCTCACCAGGTGTCTGACTCAGTCTCTCAACAGGTTCCCACTGCTCCTCCTCCCAGGACACTGTGGCAGTCTCTCCCAGGGAACTTCCTGCTTCTATCCTGTCTCCCTAATCCCATATTATACAGTCCCACTGAAGACTGATGATTTATATATGGTCTGTCATAACATGAAACTGACAAAATTGAATCCTCCTAGGTATTTATGAAGCACCTATCATCATGGAATTATGCAATAGCAAAACAGACCCTTCAATAGTTCACAAGCAGAGCCCTCAGTGGGACACTGGACAATCAAAATGCTAAAGGAGCTCTCAAAGAAGATCAGGCTGTTGCAGAGAAGCTAAATGAATTCTTTGCATCAGTCTTCACTGAGGAGGATGTGGGGGGAGATCCTTACATCTGAGCCATTCTTTTTAGGTGACAATATCAGAGGGGTAGCCGAGTTAGTCTGGATCTGTAAAAAGCAACAAAGAGTCCTGTGGCACCCTCTAGACTAACAGACGTATTCACAAGCAGAGCATAATAAATGTTCTACAATCATTTAGCTTCTCTGCAACAGCCTGATCTTCTTTGAGTGCTCCTTTAGCATTTTGATAGTCCAGTGACCCACTGATTGTTTGGCAGATTTCCTGCTTCAGATGTTCTCCAAAAAAAAAACAACAAAAAAAAGGTTGCTGTTAGTTTGTCTTATGCTAATTCTCCAAATTCTTTTTTTGCCTGCCTACTTATACTTTTACACTTTACTTGCCAGGTGTTTGTCTCTGTCTGAGGGGTTGGAGCAAATGCAATTGTATCCTAGAGCTTGGCTGCAGACAATGGATCATATGGTGTGGTCTGGATGACAGCTGGAGGCATGTAGATAAGTATAGCAGTCAGTAGGTTTCCAGTATAGGGTGGTGTTTATGTGACCATCGCTTATTAGCACTGTAGTGTCCAGGAAGTGGATCTTTTGTGTGGACTTGTCCAGGCTGAGGTAGATGGTGGGGTGGAAATTGTTGAAATCCTGGTGGAATTCCTCAAGGGCTTCTTTTCCATGGGTCCAGATGATGAAGATGTCATCAATGTAGCGCAAGTAGAGCAATTTGCTCCAACCCCTCAAACAGAGACAAACACCTACAAGATCTCTATCAAGCATTCTTACAACTACAATACCCACCTGTTGAAGTGAAGAAACAGATTGACAGAGCCAGGATACCCAGAAGTCACCTACTACAGGACAGGCCCAACAAAGAAAGTAACAGAACGCCCATAGCCATCATCTTCAGCCCCCAACTAAAACCTCTCCATCGCATCATCAAGGATCTACAACCTATCCTGAAGGATGATCCATCACTCTCACAGATCTTGGGAGAGAGGCCAGTACTTGCTTACAGACAGCCTCCCAACCTGAAGCAAATACTCACCAGCAACCACACACCACACAACAGAAACGCTGACCCAGGAACCTCTCCTTGCAACAAAGCCTGTTGCCAACTCTGTCCATATATCTATTCAGGGGACATCACAGGACCTAATCACATCACCCACACTACAAGAGGCTCGCTCACCTGCACATCTACCAATGTCATATATGCCATCATGTGCCAGCAATGTCCCTCTGCCATGTAAATTGGCCATACTGGACAGTCTTTATGTAAAAGACTAAATGGACACAAATCAGACATCAAGAATTATAACCTTAAAAAACCAGTTGGAGAACACTTCAATCTCTCTGGTCACTCGATTACAGACCTAAAAGTCTCAATCGCAATATTCCAACAAAAAACTTCAAAACCAGACTCCAATGAGAGACTGCTGAATTGGAATTAATTTGTAAAATGGACACCATTAAATTAGGCTTGAATAAAGACTGGGAGTGAATGGGTCATTACAGAAAGTAAAACTATTTCCTCATGTTTATTTCCCTCCCCATCCCCACTGTTCCTCACAACTTCTTGTCAACTGCTGCAAATGGACCATTTTGATTACCACTACAAAAAGTTTTTTTCTCTCCTACTGGTAATAGCTCACCTTAACTGATCACTCTCATTAGAGTGTATATGGTAACACCCATTGTTTCATGTTCTCTGTGTGTATCTATCTTCCAACTGCATTTTCCACTACATTCATCTGATGAAGTGGGCTGTAGCCCACGAAAGCTTATGCTCAAATAAATTTGTTAGTCTCTAAGGTGGTACAAGTACTCGTGTTCTTTTCACTTTTCTTTCTGAGGCTATTCTTTGGGCAGTGCAATTTCTGCACTCTCCCTTTTAGAGGGCTGTGCCTCAGAGGCAAAGCACAGCCCTAAGTAAATTGGTGGAATATTGTTGATATGTATTTCACTTATGAAACCAATCCAAAATAGTTTCTTTCCAGATTATCCACCTCTTAGAAACTGCCCGCAAATGTAGGTTTTAGTTGCTTGTGCAATGACCTTATTCTTTGCTTCATCTTGCACAACAAGCTATTCAATGTATGTATTGTTCCCTCAAGGTATTAGGGGATAATGATTTTTGTTTGTTTGTTTGTTTTTAAAGATTTTGATTCTGTTTTTGTTTATAGCCTGTAATTTGTGTCTGCCAAGGAAGCAAATGAACACTATCAACATTTCTTATGGCTCACAGGCACCTTTCCCCTGCTTCTCTCTAAGTATTTATACAATACAGTGAACATTTGCTGAAGCCTTGGTGTATTGAGGAACATTTCAAAAAGGAAGAAAAAAATCAAACTGAATGTGTCATCTGCTGTAGTGAACTGAGACACACATGGTAAATTATTGTAAAGATCATCTGAACAGGGAAAAGTGGTTTTGTAGCTGAAAGATTGCCTCTTTTTTAAGTTTTTTGTTGTTGTTCTCTCTGCTAGTTAGAAATTCGTGTGTTCTCTATTCTAGAGAAATATGGACAGATTGATAAGAGTTGGTCCTGCCATCACTGAAGATAATAGCAAAACTTCAATGTTGGGGCGGGGGGGTTAAGCAGCTGGAGAACTGTTAGGACAAGGGTATCACGACTACCATGGAAGTAAAACCTGATTAATAGAGGGAAATTATTTAAAATGCCTTGGTAGAGCTGATTAGAGATATCTAAGTTCAAAATTCTGACATAAAAAGTAGTAAAGATTTTTTTTTAAATGTATCCCTTTTCCTAAACAGCTCTAGTGTTTTGTTTGAGTAAACTAGAAGTTATTAAATCATAGATTTGGGAGAAAAAACTGTCTGTGTTAAGCAATGAGCAATCCTGTCCATTCAATTAAGCCCTGAGAGCACTCCCAATCCACATCAGAGTCACACAAGAAAGAGTTTGGCAAAGCAGAAAAGCTTAGATTTGACATTCCTGATATAAGGTAGAAAACAGGAAAAATAACTATTTCAGAGAGGCAGACTAGCAAATCAAGAAAGAAGCCCAGGCAGAAGGAAAAACAGTGTGCATGTCACTTTTAACAGACATCACTTAAAGGAGAGCAGTTTTCAGTGTTTTTCCCAGGAATTAAAATGGGAGTAGGAGTTGGAATATTCGGAGGGGGAGAAGGAAGGCTGACGAGGGTTGAGGCTGTGAGGGCAAAGGTGCGCTGTATGGCAGCAGAGCAAAACTTGAAAAATGTCTCATGACCATTTCATTAGATTTAACTCATGTTTTAAAATGAACACAAAAATTAAAGTTGGCTACTCAAGCCAGATATGAAGCATTATATCTACATCCTTCTTCTTGTAATTTTTCACTCTTTGGTGTCTTCTTGTGTGTCCAGTACTTCCTTCATGATATGCTCATGATGAGGCAGAAGGCAACTTCTTTCAGAACACAAAATTCTATTCAATGAGGAAAAAGAACGCTCAAGTGTAGCTGTTGTGACTGGGAATAGCAAGAGATGAATTCCTACTACTTTCATCCCAGGAAACATAGCACAAAGATTGAATCAAACCACTAGTGATGATAACAAAAGTTAAAATTAAATCTTCATTCATTCATCATATGCTATTCCATGCTGTCCTGATCACATAGCTCTATTGCTGGTAGTGCCTCACTCCTGTCAGGTGTTTTATAAGACAGACAGACATCTGTAAAAGTTACGTGGAGGTTGAGTAGAATCCAGAAATCACTATTGTAGATTTGTAAGAATAAGTCTGTGTACTTTTTCAGCTGGCTTAACAAACACATCTTGTCCTCTTCACTTAAGGAGTCAATATAAGTATCTTCATTAGTGAACTTCTGGACTGAAGTCTTTGTTTCTTCCAGTACATTTTCAATGGATATCTCTGATAGATCTGTGAATGGCTAGCCAGCTACAAAAGCAGTTTCTCCTCCCTTGGTGTTCACACCTCAACTGCTAGAAAAGGGCCTCATCCTCCCTGATTGAACTAACCTTGTTATTTCTAGACTGATTCTTTCATGCATATTTATATCTGCCTCTGGAAATTTCCACCACATGCATCTGACAATGTGGATATTCACCCATGAAAGCTTATGCTCCAATACATCTGTTAGTCCTGTGGCACCTTATAGAGTCTTTGTCAGAAGACAGGATACTGGGATAGATGGACCATTGTCTGACCCAATATGGCCATTTTTACATAAAAATTATTATAATAATAAAAAAGTTTAATACAGAAACTCCCCGAAATAATGACCTCGAGATAGTGATGATGTGATGTAATGACTTTCGCAAATAATGCATTTTAAAAATCTTGGCCCACTAGGAAATTTATATTCATATAAGTTTCCCAGTCACAAATCTAGCATTCTGGAGTGAAGTCACTAAAACATAGTCCAATGCTCTTGCCATTGTTGTTTGTCATGCCACTGTTCACTCTATTGCTCCGCCCCAATGGCCCTGCACTGTCACCCTCTGCTGCCACCTGCCACTTTGACCTATGCGAGTCCATCTCTCGAGGTTCCACCCAGCTCTCAGTGATTTCAGTTCTCAGTGAGGGAATCTCGTTGCTAGTGCAAGCTGGGCTGTCTCTTCCACAGATATGCTGTCCTGCAGCAGGTCTAAGCACTTAGACTGATTATCAGTGATTTCAGCTCTTGCGCTCATTTAACAAACCAAAAGACTCTTTATGAAGTCTAATCAGCTCGCTCTAAACAGGAGAGGGGGCAGGTCAAATAGTGCCTGTGACTCTTAGGCAAAGCCCACACCACCAAGCAAAACACCTGTGCCCCACCCTCTCTCTCTTACTAGGCTATGGCATACAAACCTCCTGCTTAGTGAGTGCAGTTCAGTTGAGGGTGACCAGTGCTTAATTTGTAATGAAAGAGGTGCTGGGGCTCAAGCAAGTTTGATACTTTCATAACTGATGAGACAAGCCCAGAGGTCCCAGAGCTATGAACTGCCAAGCCTAGAGGGGCTGGAGCTCAGCCCTGGCACAAATCAAGCACTGAGCGAGACCAGCAGGCTAAGTACAGTTCTGCTGCTCTTTACTCATACAATAAGGATAACAACATTTCATGACCCTTATATTTAATACTTCAGTGATTTGTAACCCAACACCAGCCAAAATTGATCACTTGGGCAGCACAGCTCTGCCTAGGCAGAGTAGGTGTGTTCATGTAAATACAGTCTGGTCCTAAAGCCTTCTCCATCCCCTGGCTCACCACTAGCTGTCAGGGCAGAGCTCATTCAGACCTTGCTTACAAATTTATCATTTTAAATTATAAGGTAGGCCAACATTGCCGAAATGAATGTGCCGACATTGTCATAAATAATAGCTGTATGAGGAAGCTTGTCTTTGTTCATACTTTTCAAACCAATTATGCTTTCTCAGGTACAAGTATTTTCTCATATACTGGGTATGCTTTTACAAAGTGTATTAATGTTTGAATTTCAATTCAAATTTCCAACCAACAACTAAATTGGCATAAAACTGCAGGGCAGGGGGAGAGGTTGGGGTAATTCAGTGGGGCTGTACACCACCCCAGGGAGGGGATTTAGGGAAATCCCTGGCTCTCTTTGATCTCAGCTTAGTTGAAGTATATGGCACTGCAAAAGCCCTTACCGAACAACCACACACAGCTGCATTGAGGCCTGATCCAAACAGGGGCAGCTCTAGGTATTTTGCCACCCCAAGCACGGCAGCCAGGCTGCCTTCAGCGGCTTGCCTGTGGGAGGTCCCCGGTTCTACGGATTTGGTGGCACGCCTGTGGGAGGTCAGCCAAAGCCACGGGACCAGCTGACCCTCCGCAGGCATGTTGCCAAAGGCAACCTGCCTGCCGCCCTCGTGGCGACCGGCAGAGCGCCCTCCGTGGCTTGCAGCCCCAGGCATGCGCTTGGCATGCTGGTGCCTGGAGCCGCCTCTGGATCCAAAGCCCATTGAAATCAATTGAAAGGCTTATGACCTTTGGAAAAGGCCTTTGATTATTTTGTAACTTTCATTGTTATTAACCCTTGGTTTTCCACTCTTGACAATTACTAATTGTCAGTACCCCAACAAGGGCAGTCAGGGCCAAGAGTCTGAACAGAGACAAACCAGAGTAGCAGAGAAATTCATATCTGGGTTCTAGGACAGGGCCAATACCCATGGCCAGAGTCCAAATCAGGAGGCAAAGTCTAGATCAAGCCACATTCAGCTCAAGGAGAACTCATGTCAGCTGTAAAAGATCCACACTGTTGCCTAAACATGGACTGGAACACCCCTTAGGTTTATATAGGGCAGGGAGCCAATCAGAAACCATGAGGGTGCTGTCTGTCAAATCCCTGAGGCATGGTCTGTGCCGACAGCTGATCATGGGAAGTGGAGCACAAGCTGGTTACAGCTGCTGATAAACGGCAGCCTAGAGGTATCAGCTACTTAGTAACTCTGCAGGCCTGGATTCTAGATTAGTGTGGCCTTATGCTAATGTATAAGTGAGCCCAATGCTCAGTTGACATAAATTGTCACTGATATCAATGATTATGCCAGTTGAAAATCCAGCCCATAGATCTTCACAGCTTCAGCCATGTGATATATCAGTGTGGTTTACATGCTTGTGTTCTTCATTTAAAGCATCTAACCTACTCTTTGGTTTTCCTCACAATTCAGACTCAGTTGAGTCAAAGGTGCCCTCCACGAATTTGGACCTTCATTCATCACAGAGCAGATTTTAGTTCAGGCTGAGATTTGAACTGATGAGAAAAAAGTTTCATCCGTTCACTCATTACTTCAGTGAACTGATCTCCTTTCCTTTTACAGTAGAACCTCCAAGTTATGAACACCACAGGAATGGAGGTCGTTTGTAACTCTGAAATATTCGTAACTCTGAACAAAACATTATGGTTGCTCTTTCAAAAGTTTACACCTGAACACTGACTTAATACAGCTTTGAGAAACTTTATTATGCAGAAGAAAAATGCTGCTTTCCCTTTATTATTTTAGTAGTTTACATTTAGCACAGTACTGTACTATATTTGCTTTTGGGGAACGGGGGTAGGTCCCTGCCACTACCTGATTGTATACTTTTGGTTCCAAATGCCGTGCGTGGTTGATTGGGCAATTCATAACTCTGGTGTTCATAACTCAGGTTCTACTGTATTTCAGAAATATATTATGAAAACCTAGAGAAAGTGGAAAGAAACTTGTCTGAAAACTCAGTGTAACTGTCTCAGGAACGTAAAGATGTTTTAGGTGTGCTTTATAAGATATATGGGCCTGTCTTTTCCACTTAGGACAAATAACTAGGGTGTGATACGAGTAGATTCCACTACAGGAAGTAAAAACACCAGTAGGAAACTGCTAGCTTTTTATTATAAGGAACTGACATAATTTTTGGCTTCAGTTTTCCCTTTTATAGAATCTTGCACTTGCCTATAATACCCACCACCAGCAATGCCTTTATTTCCTCCAGAGAGGAAATCCTGATATTTAATTAAATTAACTAAATAACAAACAAACAGGTCTTTTTATTTGAGTGCTATAATTTTCCTCGGCATGATGGCTGTCTGTGGAGAGATGCAACAGCTGTTGTGTGGTTCCTCAGGATTATAAAGTATTTGAGAACAGTGAAAATCTTTTAAAGTAGAACTGTTTGAATTATGTTTTTAAAAAAATCTTCCCATGAAAAATGGCTTTTTCCCCCAAGCATATTTGTGTTATTCAATGTTTTGATTGTCAAAATGAAAAAATGAATTGAGGTGATCCCACACCTCTCTCCCATTTTCCCTCCTTCTCTCCCCTCACCCAAAAAAAGCAGAGGGTGGGATGAAAATACTCCAAAAATCTGAACATATTTTTGATTCAAATTGAAAAATTTTAAGTCAATGTTTATATTCTGATGCAAAATTGAAAGTGTCCGGATTGGATCCTGCCTGCCGACAGCTGGGTCTGTCAGCATTACGCAAGTTTCCCCAGTGCAGGTTTATTAGTGTACTCTCCACCTACCACATTTGTTGTCAACTCGGTTTTAATCTGAACTGTGTAAATCACATTGGAGCAAGCATCTTTTGTTGACTTCAAACATTGATATGAGAAATTATATGGTAAAAATCTAATAATGGCCAACAGTTTCAAATACAAAAGCCTACTTAGTTCCATAAAGTCAAACTGGTTTGTTTTTAAATCCCACCCTTAGGTGCCTAGATATGGATTTAGGCACTGAACTTTAGGCTCTTTTCTTGTACAATTATAGCCAAAGTACAAATGGCTCTCAGCTCTGATAAGGAACAAGTCTGAAGCCTGTCAATCTAAACAGTCACTTCAGTTTGGGAATTATTAGAGCACATCACATTAACTACCTTGTGGAACATTTCTTTCTGACCCCTGCTTGTAGCATGAGCCTTTCAAAGGGGCAGGGAAAGGAGAGAGAGAAAGAGAGACAGGACAAAGTACTGCACAAGAGGGTCAGAAGCATGGTCTTAGCCACCCTCAGGATAGCGGCCTGAATGTAAAGCAGAGAGCACACACATTTCTGTACAGATGACTTCAGAAAATTCACTTTCCAGCAGGTCTGAGCAGCACTGTGCCCTTTTGGGGCTTGTCTTCACTGCAACAGTTAGTACACTTGAATTATTCCACTAGAGCTAGCCTAATTTAAGTGGGGGCAGAGTGAGAACTATCACAGGGAGAAAAGAGCTACACAGAGTGATTTGATTAGCAGCTCAGAGTGACAGGAGTGTTTGGATTAGCATTTGATAAGATGTTGTAACTCAAAGTACTACATCCTCACTGGGAAGATGGAAGGGGATGAATCACTTGATGATTGCCTGCTCTGTGCATTCCGTCTGAAGCATCTGGCATCGGTTATTGTCAGAAGACAGGATACTGGCCTAGAGGTACAGTTTGTCTGATCCAGCATGACCCTTCTTATGTTCTCATAGCATTACTAGCTGAAGCATCAGCAACACTGGAGCTTCAAGCCACCCACCCCTTCTTCTCACAGCTAGCTTGGGGTTAAAGCACCACTTAATTCCAGCTAGAGATTGTTGACTGTGAGCAGGAGCCAGGCTAGAAGGAAAATTCAAGCTAATAATGCAGAGAAAACACATCATGAGGCACAATGCCTGCCAGAGCTTTCCCTGGGCCAATGCAGCCTGCCACGTGCCCAGAACAGGGCAGTGCTTAAGGCCACACTAGATAGAACAAATCAATGAGACATACCAGATTTGCAGCTGAGTGTGCTACCACTGAAACACTGGCAGAAGCCAAGCACTAAAGCAAGAAAAAGAGTGGGATGATTTTGTTTGGTTTTAGTTATTGTTTGACTGTTTGTTTGGAGAAACTGCTGGCTTGACACTGTTAGAGATTGAACTTGTCACTTAAAATAGATGCTACAGAAATACAAATTTCCATGGGAAGGAATAACAAATAATTTAGCTATTCTGTGGCACTTTTTGCTCATAGGTCTCTGTGACCCAAGGACCCCACAATGCCAGCTGATTACAGGATTCTGGATCCTGGTATGTGCATTCTAGTTCCCCAGTGTGTTCCTTCCTTGTGCTGCCCGGGTTCTACACAAATCGCTGACACAGCAGACCCCGAGAGAACCCCCAACGAGCACAGACTCTTGTAAGGTACGAAGGCATCTGGGCCAGGTTTATCACTGAAAAGAAGCACAGACTCCCTGAATAAGATATCCAAGGTGCTGCTAGCTAGTACATATATGCTCCCTGACAATGGAACGGCTCAGTCAGTGGCAGGACTTTCCATTGCCCCCTAGGCCAGACAAAGACACCATCCCAGGGATGCATTCTTATATACAGGTACAAAAAAGTTACACATCACTCCTGACGTATTGAGGTGCAACCCCTCTACGTAGCAAGGTACAACCCCACTATGTAGCAAGGTGCCACCTCTCACCTTGTACATGTTGGTTCAAACAAAACAACTCTATCCATTGTATTACCCTTTTGACCCTGTCTTTAGGATGGGTCAGCCTGTTCCTTGTTATCTGTGTGGAATGTGCAAGTATGCAAACATTCTGATATCTAGTGTCCAGTACCTTTTAGATATGTCTCTTTTTGCTGCATCAGCCCTTTCCTTGCCAGCTTCTGTGAGCAGGGCCTGCCTCTGGCTCACAGCTTAACTTTGCTTTATGTTAGCAAAATCTTGACCGTTACTTTAGTTCAGGCCTTAGGCCTCATACCAGGCCTCTGATACCAAGGGTTATATCTCAGGGCCTCCTCTTACTACAGCAAGACATCACTAGACGAGGGCACACTGGTGAACTAAATTAATTTCCAGGACAGCCAGTAGGAGGCACCATAGTAGTGAGTCAGGCCCCAACACACACATATATATACTGAAAATGTTGTTTTAGATACAGTATCACAGCAGAAGTGGAGAAATAGGTTTCCTGTCACACAAAAGAGGTTTATTCACCTGTCTCTGTTGGCATGTAAATTAAGCATTGTAAGCTAACATGGAGGCGTATTTACATACAAAGTGAACAGAGATAAGAGGTCAAGAGGGAAGAGCAAATAGCTGGGAAAGAGACTCTTACCTTGAGATACACTTCAAAGATTTGCTGGACTATATTTGAGGGGAAAAAGATGACATCTCATCATCCTGCATCCAAGAAGTAAATTATTCATGAAAATGGGATTACAGCCAGTCTTGGTTGGAGACATACTGCAAGAAGCTTTGGTCGAGATAAGATCTCTTTGAACAGGAGGATAGCTTGTTCAGTTAAGCCTCTGGAAAGTGTGATGTTTTCGTTTTATATCTAACTTTCAAAACAGTTATCCTTATTCTCTAACTTTCAAAACTTTGATAATAAACTTACCCTTGATGTCACTAGAAATATATCTAAGTGCAGTATTAAAGTAGGTGAATAGTCTAAGTTGAATCATACAAAGTGGTTTGTACACTCTTCCCTTGGAAATAGCAGGCCTGGTATTTCTGTGAGTGCTTAATGGAGAAGGGGCTGGACACCACAGGAGAACATTTCAAAGGGGCTCAGGGACTGGGGTACACCTATGGTTAGCCCACCAGGCAAATAAGAGTTGGTATAGCCCAGAGGAGAGTGCTAGGGTGACTAACAGATTGGCAGTGCCAGGGAGCTGACAGCCAAACAAGCAAGTATCCCTGTTGGGACTATTAGGCCTACAAAGTGTACCCCTATTCTGACAGTTTCACAGGTCCACTCACTGCACATGGCACCTCCTGCCAGCCATGTTAAGAATTAGCTCCGTCAGTCTTACACTCACCCTCCAGTGGTGTCTTCTCCAGTCTTGTCTCACTTTGCTGCCCTGCTCACTCCTGGGTCTGCAGCTTCCTCTCTGGGGTTTGGCCCTCCCACGTGGTCACTAAAGTCCTCCCCTTTCAGGGTATTTGGTCTTTCCAGACCTGCTGTCTGGCACTTCCAATGCCCTTGCCACTCCCCAGTGGGTGGTGGGCCTGGGTCCTCCTACCCTCTACATTGGGTTCCAGCCCAGGGACCCCATAAAAAGCAACCACAGTCCTACCTCTGGCTGCTGTTTCCCTGGGCTTCTTCCTACCTACATGGATGCCAGGTTTGTATATTTTTTGGTGGTACCCATAATGGGCCTAAGCAGAGCCATCCCATCCCATCCCATCCATGGGATGGACAGGGAAAAAAAACCCAGACCTCACACTTCTGGGGGATGCAGAGTCTAGGGCTACCTGGTTTTATATAGGTCCTGCCTGTTTAAGGACAGGCTCACCTGTGAAGAATTAACTGCCTCCAACCTAAAGCCCCCTGTGTGCCGCCTCATTAGTTGATTAGGCCCACCAAGCTTAATTCAGCTCTTGCAGGGAGCACACCCCATCACAGAGCTCAAATGTAAAAAGTATGTTACAGTTGATAAGACGTTACAATAACCATAAAAGAGATGTCAAGTTGTTTACAATGTTAACTGCTATAACAAGGGCAAAAGAACCAGAAAAAGGAGCTGGATTCATCTGAACAAAACAAGCCATGTTGATATAATTCCAGGACTGTTGAAATTATACTTAGTAAAAATAGAAGATATGGAACCAGAGGTTAATAGAGCAATATTGGTGTGATGGAAATTAGGCCTAACTGGTGGACACAACATCTAGGGAGATAAATTATGACATCCACTTTTTCCTTTTTTGGGTTCCTTAAACAGAGACTTTAAAAAATATTCAGTTCAGATCAAGTTTGTCTCTCATCTCATTCTTTCATTTTTGATCAAAGAGGTTATTCTGGAAAAAAAAATACTGATATTTTGCCTCCAAAAGGAGACAAGCTTTAAAGGTTTTGACTAAGTTTGTTTTGCATAATCACTCATGCACCTCTTCCAATATAAATGCCTGTTTTGATTTCTTGTTCTTTCTTGTGATTTATCAGTAAAGTGTTAATTTGAAGAAATGCTTTTGCGTGTTTACCAAGTAACTGAGTAAAACCAAGGCCTTTATTTAAAATAACACTGACCCTACCTAGTACTGTTTACTATGGGACAATGAAAGCATTTAATAAAATCTTTAACTTTTTTGGCCTTTGAAATCAATATCCACACAACATTTTCAGTCTTGAGGCAAGGGAATAACAAGGTGATGGAGGGTGACGGGCCCCAAGAACTATCACAGCCTCCAAGCACTTTACAAATGAAGATAAGTATCATTATGCCACTTAACTGATGGGGAACTGGAGGAAGAGAGGTGAATTGATATGAAGTAACCAAGGTAACAGAAGGAACTCAAATTGATTATTGAACATTAATTTGTCAAGCATAAGAAAGTAAAACTCAACTTTAAGTATGTGACTAGTGTCTTTGTCTTCAGGGGGACTAATCTTCTTAAACATTCAAAATGAAAATCACCTTTAAGGACATCAGAAGCTAAGCACGTCTACAGGATTAGAATGAGTGCATTCAGCACTTTTCAGGACTGAACCCAAAGGACCTATCCAAAGCTCATTGAAATCAATGGGAGTCTTTCAAATGGACTTTGATTGAGACCCTAATCTCTGAATAATCACACATGGAAACTGAACCTTCTGAAACTAAGCTCATGCATATAGAATAACCAAGAAAAGATCTTTGATTGCATGTGCATTTTGCAGTATATACTGCAGACTATCACCCGCACATGGAACCGTCTGCCCACATCACCTTGAAGCTGTATTTTATAGGGCTAAGTCTAATGTAAGAGGAATTTGTTCTGGTTACTACACCTTTGTGAAATCTAACATTTCTAACACACAACAATGAAACAGTTTCCGAGGCAATTGTTAAAAGCATCCGAACAAATTGTACATAGAAGAACAAAAACAAGGAATGCAAACAGATCAGATTAATCTCCCTTCTGGGAAAGCATACAATATCCAGACAGAGCTGCCATCATCAGCCAGTGGGTTCTTTACAGCCATTTCTCTGATATACCATCAGCACCTGCAATTCGTGCAGGGAAGCAGCTTGTTCAACATTGTTCATATTTATACTTTCCACCTGGTCTTCATCCCCCCAGTAATAGTATTTGCTGATTAGTATGTTTCTCTTGTTATTTCTTGCTGTTTTCAGTACCCAGAAGCTGAGTTTGTAAAAACTCCTCAGTTACTGACAAGATTAGTATGTGCACATTTTGACAATGTGAGTTACACCCTCCCTGTAGCATGTTAAACAAAGTAAAGCTGCAGTGAGGTATGTGAGAAACCCACAGAGGCTTGGCTCATTTCTAGACCTGAGATGCTCACTAAAGTAAAAAGCAAACCTCCTGTAAAGCACATTATGCTGAGGAATAATCTACTAAACATGATCAGTGCTCTGCACTGTAATGTGCTAAAAGACACCATTGGCTTTTTAAAAATTCCATCCGCCCATCATCTCTTGGAACGTTTGGATACTAATAAAATTTATTTGATGTGCAGATGGTGCTTTTACACACAATTTGCACTAAAACAAACCACTGAATTAGAAATGTATAGTAAACACCACTCTCACCACAACTGGCATTATTTGCCTTTGGGAATCTCAGTGGGCAGGTGAGGGACTGAATGGCTGTGAAAGATCCAAGGCTTAGGCACAATAGTGGAGCAGTGTAGGGGGATTCATATATTATCATTCCCTTGCATGGTATCAGTTTATAGACTTAACCCTTTAGTCTTTATACATGTTAATCCAGAACCTTTCATAAATACAAAATTCATGAAGAAAAACATGTTTCCTCAAAATGCGAGAGCCATGATACAGTATGTAGTTGATCAATAATCCACTATGGCCTGTGCCTAACATGTCTAATATATCAGTTCAATCTGATCATCTCAAGATTTTGAGATGCTTGGGTTTTTCCTTCCATACTCAGGTGTCTCCGAGGATTTATCTTTGTAGTTACAGCTATTAGGCAACAGATATGGAACATGCACATGCTTAAAATAAAATAATATCCAGCCGTTATACAGCATTTTTCATTAGTAGATCACAGTGCTTTACAAAGGAGGTCAGTATCATTATTCCCATTTTACAGGTGGAGAAACTGAGACACAGAGATATGAAGTTGTTAGGCCTGAATAAAAATATTGCAGACAAAACCAGGTATGCCAGCCTGACCAAAGTTAGGCTAACAGAGGTTTTTGGGTAATTTTTAAGTGAAAAACACTAAAAAGCAGCAGCATGTCTCACAAGCGCTGGGAAAAAGTGAAATTAAAAAAAAGCTGCATTCCTGGCATAGTACCAAATGTGCTGTGTTAGGGCAGCTCCTTCAAAGAACTGATAAAAGCCCTAGTTTCCCAGTCTCCTTGTTTTCACTCCCTGGTTTTGTTCTTTGTTTGTTTTTAACTCCCCTACATTTCTAACTTTAGGCATGCATGTATACTAAAGGTGTCTAGTTTCTAGTTGTTAAAAGAAGGAGGTGGGTTGCTCCAGTAAATAATTTATAACGCAACGAAACTGTCTATATAGGCTTATACTAAGATGTAAAGAGCGGGCTGGTTCTCTCGGAAGACGAGCTGCTCTCTTGTCAATAAAGAGCTTTTGATCGGACCTTGCTGGTGTTGCCTGTCTCTCTCGCGGTCAAACAACAAACTTTGCTGTCTGGGGGTTAGAGTCCCTGACAAAGTGATTTGCCCAAGGTCACACAGCAAGCTAGTAGCAGAGCCAGGAGTAGGGCCCAGGTCTTCTAGGTTACAGTTCAGCAAATCAGTACATTTATTTTAACACCAAAAAGTCAGATAAGTACTCTGTATTGAGAGTTTAATAGACACATTGGGTTGAATTTTGCTCTCACCTACCCCTGCAAATCCAGAATAATTAGTGATCTCAAATGAGTTACTCCAGGCTTTATCTGTGTGAGTGACAGCAGAAATTAGGCCCTGAGGCATACAATTATGTAAATATTTCCTCCTTTAAAACCACAGCAATTTATAAGGTCAGGGGATGTTTTTGTGTTTAACTGGAGATTCATGATTGTTCCTGTCTTATTTTTACTAAATGGTTGAGTAAGTAGTGCTAATGAACCCAAATGTGAAACAAATGCAAACTAAATCTAGGATTGCCTGATCTGTGTTACCCATCTGCTTTTGCCCTTTTCGTTACTGGGAGTGGACAGAAAAGATTTGCCTTTAAAACAAATGAAAAAAACAAAAACAGGTTTTGTGCAGTCTGCAACTCCATCCAGACTAACAAGGCATCTGTCATACTCTACTGGATGGGTTGTTGTTGAATCTTTGCCATGCATATGACACCTCTGATGTCAGAAAGTACATTAATTCTACACTTCCTTGGTATTGGTAGACATGCATGTCCCAACACTGCTTTTCAGGGCATTTGTTCCCAGTGCAATACGCAGTAGGAAGAAAAAATCTGATGGGAGATTATAAAACCACCAGATTTTTGTGGCTTCTTTGTAACTGCCAACTATCTTCAAAATAAAAAAGGTAATGCTGCCACCTGGGGAATCTGGCATAGATACTGGCACGAGGTGTGCTGGGGGTGCAGCAGCATGCCCTGGCTTGAAGTGGTTTCCATCATATACTGAGTTTACAGTTTGGTTCAATGGCTCTCAGCACCCCACTATACAAATTGTTCCAGCACCCCGGGATCTGGATTCTGTCTTTCCCTCCCAGGTTAATGTATTTAATTCTCAAGGTTTGGGAACTTCTTGTGTCATCCATGAGTGAACCATCTGCATAAGTTTCTGCATTTCTATTGTGCCAACGTAAGGCACAATCAGGGTTGCCAACTCTGACTGAAGCTATTCCGGGAGTTGTTTCCCCACCCTCCCCACCGGGAGATCGATGCCAATTCCAGGAGTCTCCAGGCCAGTCCTGGAGGATTGGCAACCTTAAACACAATGCCTCAGCAGCACTGTGGAAAGTTTTCAGAGTAGAAGCCATGTTAGTCTGTATCCGCAAAAAGAACAGGAGTACTTGTGGCACCTTAGAGACTAACACATTTATTTGAACATAAGCTTTTATGGGCTACAGCCCATTTCTTCAGATGCATAGAATGGAACATATAGTAAGGAAATATATATACATGCAGAACATGAAAAGGATGGATGCTGGATATAATACAGAGGCTCCTAGGCAAAAGGTCCCCTGTTCTTTGCAAATAACTCTTACCTTAGACCTGACAATCTCACTATACCAAATATGTCTTTCAGGGTATTTATCAATAAGAGTATCATGTAAGGTATCTACAGAAAGTTCATAACTTGGCAAGACTCATAATCATTGCAAAATGAATGTACAGGTGACATTTACTGAATAATGTAATTATGTTGAACATATGCTTTATGGACTTGGAGTAAAAATTAATCATCAGCAGTTAATAAGTCTCGGTGATGACCCATTTAGGTCATGTTAGCCAGCGTAGCAATGCAAGCCTCAGTGTAGCAATGTAGTGCAGCAATGCAAACCTCAGTTGTTTAACCTTGCTGAGTACTAAGACTTCCAATAGAGACAACTGAAAACAATCGAAACCACTTGAAAGTAATAAAGGAAAATTATAACAAGACAGGGGTTTGCCCTGTCTATGAATAGAAACAAAAGATTGTTTCAGTAAAACACAGAGCAGGGAGAGGCATTCTGAATCCTTTCACGGAACTCATGAAAAATTGAATCCTGGTTCCTGTGAAGCCAGCCAGCTCTACAACAGTCTGGACTTGGAGGATGGGGGAACTTTCTTTATTAGATAGGAAAGGTGACTATTGACAAGTGTATACTCAAGCTTGCATTTTCTTTTGTATTGTAACCATTTGTGTCCATCATACTCTCTTGTTTCTAGTAGAATCTCAATTTTTTCTTAAACAATTTTTTTCATTATTATTATAACTACTCACAAGTGCTGTCTATATTACAGGAGTGGTGGTGTGACATTATGAGTTTAATATAATATCTCATTGAAAGAGGACAGGGCCAGAAAGAGTTAATTAACTCACAGACTGACCTGACCCATGACCGAACTGTAGAGAAATATGAAATAGGAAAATATGTAACTGAAAAACTTTGAAATGCAAGCCTGAATTGTTAGAGATAGAAGGGTAGCTGTTTGCTCAGGTCTTGTGATGTAAGCAAACATGTCTTGTCTATTGCTATAGCTTTGATTCAAAGATCAGAAAAGAAGTAGTAATATTTCGGAAGATACTTGAGTGAAATAATATTGTTGTCTATATGTCTCTCTGAAGGTTGTGGTAATCTGTATCTGAACTATTTAATGGATAAATTGCCCTGTGCTAATTGCAATGATGTTTAGGAGAAGGAAAGTTAAGCCTGTTGTTTCACAGGCCAAAAGGCTGCAGGAAATGTATACAATGTATGAAAACCCTGGAACATGATCCTTCTCAGATCTACTTTGGGTTTCAAGAGGGGGAAACCTTAAGCCATAGGGATTGAGATCCCCAGTCATTGACTGGAGTCACCTCGAATATGGATATTGGACTATAACCTATGGACTATATCTAAAAGGACTTTTGGCAACTACAAACTCATCTCTGATATGTATTTGAACCTCAGGAATTGAATTCAAGTCTGTATATATAATGATCTTTTAACCAACACTCTCTCTTTTCTCTTTTTTAATAAATTTTAGTTTAGTTAATATGAATTGACTGTAAGCATGTATTTTGGGTAAGATCTAAGTTATCATTTGACCTGGGTCTGGGGCTTGGTCCTTTGGGATCAGAAGAACCTTTTCTTTTATATGATGAGATAAGATTTCCAGTAATCATCATCATACATTTGACATGTGTGTCTGGATGGAGGCCTGAGACTGGGTGCTTTAAGGGAACTGCATTGTTTGGACTTCTGAGTAACCAGTGAGGTAATACAGAAGCTGTTTCATGCTAGCTTTGGTAAATCAAAGTATTGGAATATTCACCAGCTTCTGGGGTTTGTCTGCCCTGTTTTGTTTGCAGTTCACCCTAACTGAGTGACCTCAGCTGCCTCCCATGGGCAGCAGCATCACAGGTGGTTTAAGGTAAAACTGGTAAACTGGGGCACACTGCTCCTTTGGGGACAGAGGATCTGGGATTTCTGTGAGTAGCCAGTGTCAGGAGCTGGATATCACAGGGAAATGATTCAAAAGCACTCAGGGACTGGAGTGCACCTGTTGCTAACCTGCAAGGCAAAGAAGGGGGTGGCATAGCCCAGAGAAGAGTGCTCATGTGGTTGGAAGGCTGATGGTATAGAGTTGACACCCAGATAGACATAGGCAAGACTCCCTCATGCTGGAAGCAGGAGAGTAAACAAGGTGATTCACAGTCCTGAGAACCATCACACTGGATTTTTCATCGTGTGTGAAATTCCACAAATTAAAAAAAAAATTCCCATACTTTTTCCCTACTAAAACAAATAATTATAATAACTTCAGGTTAATCAAAATGTTTCATTCCAATTTTGGCATTCAAAAATTATAATATGAACTAAGAAATTTCAAAACAAGAGGTTGGTTCAAAGCAAAAAAATGAAACTTTCCATTTTGACATCTTTGAAATGGAACATTTGAACATTGTTGAAACTCTATGTTTTGTTTTTGTCCTACATGGAAATACATTGAAATCAACATGCTTCTGCAAACATTTTGCTTTCACTGCATCAGCATTTTCAGACAGAAAATCATTTCATTGGAAAATGTCCATCTGCCTCGATAATAAAGTGAAGATCTTTTAACCCAAGACTCCAAACACTGGGCTAGCAGGTTCTCTCTGCTTCCTCTAGCAGCAAGAATCACAACGCAACTCTGTATCAACTACTGCAGTTTGGGATGGAATATCTTTTCCTCAGTCTAACACTTACTTTCCAGAGTACTCTACCTGTTTATCAGGCAGGGTGCTTTGTCTGAAGACAGCCCTAGATATATATGCGTCTCCCAACAGTGTGTGATCTTATGCCCTGCACCGTATTTGCTGCAATGAATGGATCATTGAGATTACACTGGGAACTACTCAATAATCTTTGGCAACAAAATTATAATTTTAAAATACAAACTATTCTAATAAAATATTTTATGAACTCTCAGTTTTAAACCACAGGTCCTAAAGGGAATAAAGTAATTGTACAAATGTCCATGAACTTTCAATTACATCATTAGTATTAATTTTCAGTTATATAATCTAAAACATATTTTGTTCGATTCTCAGAGATGAAATTGCTTATGTAGCACTAGGATCAGTATTGTTCCTAATATTGTCAATTGAGAGATCAAAATATTTATTTTCTAGATTTGTTTAAATTATGCTACCATTGGAACAGTCAAAAAAGAATAAAATTAAAATTTTGTGAAAAAACATTGACATTTGATATTTTTGAAAAAGTGATCAACTCCAATAAATGTAGACTTCTAACTGTCTAGGCCTCAGTTTCCCCACCAATAAAATGAGGATAATGTTTAGTGGAGCTGTCATAAACAGATAGCTAAGGGTTAATGTCTCTTTCACCTGAAGCACCTGACCAGAGGACCAATCAGGAAACCGGATTTTTTCAACTCTGGGTGGAGGGAAGTTTGTGTCGGAGTCTTTGTGTCTGTCTGCCTGCTTTCTCTGAGCTTTGGAGAAGTAGTTTCTACTTTCTAGTCTTCTGTTTCTAAGTGTAAGGACAAAGAGATCAGATAGTAAGTTATATGGTTTCTTTTCTTTGGTATTTGCATGAATATAAGTGCTGGAGTGCTTTAATTTGTATTCTTTTTGAATAAGGCTGTTTATTCAATATTCTTTTAAGCAATTGACCCTGTATTGTATCATCTTAATACAGAGAGACCATTTGTATGTATTTTTCTTTCTTTTTATATAAAGCTTTCTTTTAAGACCTGTTGGAGTTTTTCTTTACTTCAGGGAAATTGAGTCTGTACTCACCAGGGAATTGGTGGGAGGAAGAAATCAGGGGAAATCTCTGTGTTAGATTTGCTAGCCTGATTTTGCATTCCCTCTGGGGGAATAGGAAAGTACTTTTTGTTTCCAGGATTGGGAACAGAGAGGGGGAGTCACTCTGTTTGGATTCACAGAGCTTGTGTCTGTGTATCTCTCCAGGAGCACCTGGAGGGGGGAAGGGAAAAAGGATTACTTCCCTCTGTTTTGAGACTCAAGGGATTTGGGTCTTGGGGTCCCCAGGGAAGGTTTTTCAGGGGGACCAGAGTGCCCCAAAACACTCTAATTTTTTGGGTGGTGGCAGCAAGTACCAGGTCCAAGCTGGTAACTAAGCTTGGAGGTTTTCATGCTAACCCCCATATTTTGGACGCTAAGGTCCAAATCTGGGACTAAGGTTATGATAGGAGCTGATCAAAGTTTTGATAAAATTTTCACAGAAAATTCCAAAAATGTTCCACAATAATTTTTCAGCCTCTTTCCACAGCGCTAATCCTTACTTATTTCATATCAGTGTTGTGAGGCTTAATTAATTGTTGTTTGTAAAGCCTTCACCTTTGAAATCCTTGGTCAGATAGCACTACCTAAGAGCAAACATCAGTCTGTGGTATTTATCTGGACATCCATTTTCATTAAAAAATATAACAAGGCTTGATTTTGTTCTGTTTTTGTTTTTGCCAGTTTGAACCATAAGTTTATTCTGTTATTCCAAAAAGTGTGTGCACATCTTGATGCTTTCAGTTTGTCGCGTTGGCTTATTTGCTTTGCCTGTTTCGTTTTGTTAATTACTTCTCCTCCACCCTCATTTCTGACAGGCTCCTTGGCAGAAGTGAGTTGTCAGAAGGAATTTAGTGGCTGGACTGAGATCTAATTGATGTTACTGGAAAGTCTCCTATTGACTAAAATGGAAATCAGATCAGGTCGTAAGTGAGGAGGAGCAGATGGGCAAACAGGTTTAGGGATTGCACTGTGAGAATAAGGAGCAGCATGGAACAAGATGCTAAGGTGTTGTCAGCTGACTCGGATGAGGGCAGTTTAGCCTAATGGTCAGTATGGACAGGAGGCCTAGTGGTCGGGGTCAGATCCATAGTCAGGACCTAAAGCAAGAGTGAAACTGGAGGGCAGGAACTGAATACCAGAGCTGGGCATCAAGCTGGAGTCTGTAGTCAGGAGCCAGAGTCAAACTGGAGGTCAGGAACAGGAGTGAGCAGGGTATCAGGCAAGAGGGGGTTCAAGGCAGGGGCAGGACAGAGGCAAGGCTGGATGCAAGGCAGGAGCAGCAGGAACCTGGTAATGCAGGAGCTGGCAGAGTGATGTGTAAGAGCACCGAAAAGCCAACTAGTTGCTGTTGCTGACTTAAGAGCCAGCCTATTGGCCTCTGCAGCCAAGCAGGTGGGATGATTAATTGGGCAGCCTGCTGCAGGCCACCTGTTCTCATGAGGCTGCCTGGAGACCAGCTCTGCTGCAGGCCCTGATTCCTGAGGGGTTTCTGCAAGAGAAAGATGAAGGGGGAATGGAGATTGGTGTCACTGGCTGAGAAAAGTGAGTGGGAGGCATGAAAACAAGCCAGGGCTAGGTGATGTTGGGTCTCGAAGGCAAGTACAAGAAGTTTGAATTTGTTGTGCAGCACAGTGGCAGCCCGTGGAATAACTCAAAGAGGAGGCTAGTTTGGTTGAAGTAATAGACAAGACAGATTTAGTCTCAAGTATTGCTGCCAATCTGGGACGAGGCTGATGTAAAAAAAGATGCAAGAGAAGGAAATTCAATGAGGCCACTGGTGTGCCTAGGCACTTTGCTGGATCAAGCCCTGCAGTCTTCTAGGACATAGACTCATAGAAGATTAAGATTGGAAGAGATCTCAGGAGGTCATCTAGTCCAACCCTGGCTCAAAGCATCCCCTCATGTTGCAGAGACTAGACTGTGTTATTTGTCCACTGCAAACCACTATCAATTTTTATACTAAACATGAACAGATCTCCATTTTACACCTCAGTGACAGACATATGATGTAATTATAAGAGATGGGCAAAAAATATTGATCAAATATTTTATTCACCAAAAAATGCACTTTCAGGTCGACTGAAACTATTTGCAGATTCAACATAAATTTCTTGAATACTTTCAGGGGGAAATATTTTTGCCTAGATTCCCAAGGGAATTTAGGTGTCATTCATAAAATGGGAGTAGATACTTTCCCTTCACTCCCCTTTATACTTGATAGACCCATGGTTAGAGCACTCCCAAGGGCTGCAGGAGACCTGAAATCAAGTCCCCACTCTTTCTGATTCAGAGCAGTGGTTTGAACTTGAGAGAACCCCACCCTAGAATACCTTACAACCCAATGGGTTCCAGAGAACTGAAAAAAAAAATCTATTATTTGCACGGCTCTGATCATTACTAAGGCCACGTCCACACTACAGAGTAAAATCGAAATTAATAAAATCGATTTTATAAAACAGGTTTTATAAAATCGATTTTACGCATCCACACTAGGGCACATTACTTCATTGGTGTGCGTCCATGGTCCCAGGCTACCATCGATTTCTGGAGCGGTGCACTCTGGGTAGCTCAGTAAAAGAATGGGACCAATAACTTCGATTTCCGTCCACACTAACCCTAAATCGATATAGTAATATCTATTTTAGGGTTACTCCTTTCGTTTAGCTGGAGTACAGAAATCGATTTTAAGACCCCTTAAAATCGATTTTAAGTGCCTTGTAGTGTGGACGGGTACAGCGTTAAATCGATTTAACGCTGTTTAAATCGATTTAACGCTGTAGTGTGGACCTGGCCTAAGATTAGAAATTAAAAAGGAGCAGAGTATAGAAAGTCTTAATCATTTCTGTATGTATGTGACTGGGTTATTTAGAGCATATCTTTCAGAACAAATTGTGAGTCAAAATACCCTTATATCTGCAGTATGTTTAAATCAAACACTAAAAAAATGGAGCTTTGTACTAGAGTTCTGAGGTTCTTCACATCCACTGAGAGCTGCTAAGAGATGTGTGGAATCGTATGTCACTCACTGCTATCTATGAAAATGACATGTTCTCTTAAAATTTTCCACATTGCTCTGGTGGGAACATTATTTTGTATAGGTTAACTCCCCCTCTCAATCCCCTCTTTAACTCGTGTGTCTTCTTTTGCCTACTATACAGAAGCAATTGAGAAATATGCAAATATTTAATTAACAGAGGGAGTTCCTTATGCAGGAGAAGGAAAGTGGGCACATGCTGAGTAATATATCTGAAGATTTAGTACTAGTAGCATAGAAGTTTTATGCCCATTCTTAAAATGATGAAGGGCCTGATCCAAAGGCCACTGACGTTAATGAATAGATTCCCAGTGATTTCAGTCCCTGAGTTTGATTCCAGGTTGATGTTGGAATTATTCATGCTGCAGAGAGTTTTAAACAACATTATTAAGTTATATCCTCAATTGCAGTATATTCTTCATCTAATCAAAACATTCCTGCTCAAGTTTTCCACCCACACGAAGGTGACAACCCAGCTGTATATTTCTACAGCTGTAGGAACAAATAGTTAAATCCACCATTTAAGTAAACAATGAAAGCTACTGACAATTACTCAAATGTGTTCATATTGTCAAGTCTCAGAGCTAATTTCAGGCCACCTTCCTGTTAGTTCAAACGGAGAGCAAATATGGAAAGGGAAAAGAAGCAGTCTGCTCAGTGGGGTCTTTGTTTCAAAGCCTATAACTACCCTGGCATTTGGCATGAGTTCAGCATGGCTGCCGGCAAGTTGCCACTCTACAGACTTAAAAACATTTTGCTAGCTTAAGCTATAATTTTGGAAACAGCCTGCTGTTTATCCATTGAAAACTAATACTGGTTTTTCCAGTGCGCTGTACATTTGCTGGACAGCTCAACTCTCCCAAATATAAAGCCAGAAAGGCTATATATTTCAGCTTTTTATTAGCAGATACAAAGATTGTGTGTAGGATGCATAAGTAATGGCTACAATGGAGTAAAAGTGGCTTTAACTCAAGATGAGCCTTTAACTCATGATGCTTAATAAACACTCATAGAAGGGTGCTTCACTGAAGGAATGTCTGAAGATTGTAATACAATACTTTGATTTTAAAAGAAAACATTTGTATTGACATACAATGATATAGTAAAAAGGACATTTCCTTGCTTTAATGCATTTCAGATTTTCAGAGGATAGAGCATATTATTACACTAATATTTAACCTGATGAAAACATGGGAAAAGCATGATGTTCCAGCTGTGCTTTTGGACAGAAATACCTGTCCCAGCTCAACATTGCATTTGGTTCTGCTCCCCACACCCATCTGAATCACAGCTCAGTCCAAAGAAGTGGTGGGAGGAAAATATATACTTGGGTTTTTTTTCATGAGTTATATCCCTACAACTCTGTAAATACTATAATTTACATTGGAAGTCATAAAACATTGTAAAATTATCACTTACAGATGGAGTGACTACTGAAAATCTGCCAAGGATCCATTCTGCAGTCTTTTTCTTAGCCCATGCTCAATATGCCTCAGGTGGCACATGACCAGGACCCACCATCAAATTTGGTCCGCTGGTTGGATTATTAAATTCCCCAGCTTGAGCCAGGTACTGACAGGGAATGTGACATAAACGCTGATCCATGCCCCCCCCCCTTTCTGCAGTAATCCTAGATAAAGTATTTTGTGTGTATGCACTTGTGTTCCCAAGTCACTATTAAGCTAGAGACACATTTGAACCTATGTTTAGAGAAGATAAAAACTTTACAATTTTTATACCAGCCTCACTATTTTGTACCATTAGTCCTTTCTAAGGGTTTGTGTTCAACATAAAGATATTCCAACTTCACAGTATGGAAACATAGGAAATCTGGCTCCCAACCCCGTCAGCTGATTCAGCAAGAAATTAGCCAAACCATGGGTGCCTCTTTTTTCCACTTGTGACAAAGTTCCTCCTCTGCCTTGGTGGGTCCTGTGCTTATAGGCAGATTTGCTTGCCTCAGAGATTCACTGCAGCCCTCAGTTTGACCACTTTTGCTAGTGGCTCAAATCTGCCGTCCACTCAGCTAACCTCATCACTGGCCAGCATGGGAGAAATGGATAACAATCCCCACAGTCTTTGTGTCCCACCTAGTGGGTCGGGAACAGGCCAGATCCCTTTCCAATTCAGACTTTCCCTTCTGGTGTTTCTCACAGACCAGGTCAACTCCTCCTGTGTCTGATCAGGAGTTAAGGGTATGGGGGAAATGGGCCCAACCTCTACACCGGGTTCCAGCTCAGGGCCCTGTGAATAGCAGCTGTCTACAATATTCCCTGCATCAGCTGCGTGACAGCTACAACTCCCTGGGCTATTTCCCCATGGCCTTCCCCAGTACCTTCTTTATCCTCACTGCAGGATCTTCCTCCTGAAGCCTGACCACGCTTGACCTCTTCACTGCTCCAGCAGCACACCTTCTCACTCTCTGCTCCTTGCACACACCCCTGCTAACTGATGGGAGTGTTGTAACACCAGGCCTGCTTCTGCATGTCTGCCCTGGCCTCCACGCTTAGGTGCAAAGCCAGCACGTACACCGAGCTGTTTCCTGTTATTGTCTTTGCCAGTAAAGGCTGAGGGTTGACCATTCCAGTAAGGCTGAGGCTGAAATTTGACTGCTCTGTTGCAACTTTACAGATACTTTACAGATATTTTGAAAACAGCTTGCAACAATATATCCCCCACTCTTCGGGGAAACTCGGCGAAACCCTATCCATAGTTAATTATACCTTATTTGGTAGACGAGAAGCCCCATATAGCTGTCAGAGGTTTCTTCACTAGATCTTGGGGGGGGGGGCACCACTTTGGGTATATCTGTCCTGCCCAGAGTTTGGCAGGCAGAGAGGAGAACGCACCTGAGTCACTTGCACCCTGAGTGCACCCGTAACCGAGCCTGATCACCTCGAAGCCTCTCTCAGCTCTCGTGTTCCAGTGGAGCTTACGCGTCTGCTGGCCGTAATGTTTTTGCATTGGTTTGTATTAGTAAGCATGCTTTGTAATTAATTACTTTTGGAAGTTAACAAGTTTTTCTTTTTGGGTTAACTGTATATTGTGTCTTTCTTTGTATGAGTATATTGTGTGTTTCCTTGTATAAATAGAGTTGTTAGTCAATATTGTTTCTGTATCACTAATAAACCATTAAGGTAAAGCCATACGTCTCAGTGCCTGCACACTGTGCCACGACTGTTCCCCCTCTAAACATCCAAAAACAAACCTTTATCGTTTGGTCACCCCTGCAACCTGGTAGATAACAGGTGTGCATCTGACTACTTGGGTCCTCGCATACTATCGGGTGACTAACAGGGAGGTCCTTTTTAAACCAGGTGTCCTGATTAGCCTGTCTGCCATAATTGATTCTAGAAAGTTCTTAATTGGCTCCAGGTGTCTTGATTAGCTTGCCTGTCTTAAATGGTTCTAGCAGGTTCCTGATTGCTCTAAGGCAGCCCCGGCTCTGATCACTCAGGGAACAGAAAATTGTTCATTCAGTGGCCAGTATATTTGCCTTCTACCAGACTCCTGTACTCCACTGGTCTAGGTCTGTCACACACTGTACTCAAAGATGCTTCTGCAGATTGGGAGGTGGACCAAGTTTTCACTTTTACTCTCCGGTTTGTTGTTATTTTCCATGTTTTTGAGGCCTGGTCTACTACAGAGTTAGGTTGCCAAATTACTTCGACCTAATTATGTCAGTGTCTACACAATAATGCTGTTTTGACTGAAGTAAGTCCCCCTCTACATTGATAGAATAACTCAACCTGCACAAGAGGCGCAGTGCTTGTGTTGATATAGTGAGGGCAATGCACTGTCCATGTAAACACGGCATTACTTACATCGCATGTTGGCTGTCAGCCCCGAGCTGGGCTGACTGCTGGAGTCCTCCCCCTCACTGCCAGGGCTGACAGCCCGGAACCCTGCTACTGCTCCCAGCGAGGGATGGGAAGGGGGAAGGAGAGTCCAAACCCGATCACCTCCCAGTGAGGGATAGAGGTTGGGGAAGGAAAGCCTGAGCCCAGGCAGTGGCACTGCTGAGGCGCTCCTCCCCCCCCCCACAATCCCCCACTGGGAGGCAGCAGCGGGGCTTTGGACTGTCAGCTGAGGCCCCTCCACCTCTGCACTTGGCTGGGGGCATGCTGTGAGTCCCCAGGGCTGCCTGGCTCCAGCTGTCTGTGTCCCACATTGCCCCATTTCAGTCAGGGGAAGCGTTCCTGATGAAGACGTGCACCACCAACAGAAGGAACAAGTGTGGACGTAAACCACCGCTTCAATTACTGTGGTGACTGTAGGTCAACTTAACTTAGGTCAACTTAATTTTGTAGTGTAGACAAGCCATTTAACACCAAGGGAAAGCTATAGCTGAAAGCTGGAAAAGATTCAAGATTAGATAGAAAATATGAGGCAAAGGAATAGGGAAGTGCACCACAGAGAACTAACTTTCTCTTTTAGGAAACAACTAAAGACTCTTACCTGGTAGAAAACACCACTGGTGATGGTTTGATATAGGTGTGAAATATGATGCTAGTGCTCCTGATGCAGGCAGGAATTGATAGTGAACAGAGGAACAAATCCACCAAAAAGTAAGATGAAAATGGGAATAGAGAAGGAAAGATGGAGAGGGGGAAATAAAGAGACTGTATATAACTGAGCAGACAGAGGGAGGAAGAGTAGCTCTGATGAAGTAAGAAATATGGTGGGATAAAATTGTCCTTAGTTACACCTATGTGACCCCACTGATGTCAATAGGGTGCCTGGGTGAAAATAAGGGCGGAGTATGGCCCAATAAATATCTGACATATCAAGCACCCCACTTGGTAAGCCTATATTTTGGGGTGCTTACTAACTGCCAACTATACTGCACAAGCTGATATTTGGGTTCAAAGACTCCTAATCCTTTTTCAGCATTTTCCATCAGAGGAATCTCCTCATCCTCCTCTTCAACTTTCTGTCAGGGTTCCACAGGGCTGGGTAATCTCATCTGCAAACACAAATTCAACTACCTCTCTATGCTGGTGATTCACAGATTTACCTCTCTGCTCCAGACCTTCTGTCTCCTTCTGTCCAAACTACCATCTCAGCCTGTCTGTCTGACATCTCTTTATGGATATCTATCTGTCAGCTCAAGTTCCACATGGCTAAAGCAGAGTTCTTCATCTTCCTCCCTCCCTAAACCTCCCTCACTATGTAATTTTTCAATCTCTATTGACACCACCACCATCCTGTCTGTCACTCAGCTCCATAATCTGAGCATCATCTTTGATTTAGACCTCTTGCTAGGTCTTCACACCCAGCCTAAATCTAAATCTTGCTGATCCTTTCTCAAGAACCACTCTAAGGTATGACCTTTCCTAGCCTTTGCTAGCTAAAACTCTTGTCCAGGCTCTTATATCTCAATTGCTGCTACATCTCTTCTCTCTGTCCTTGACATATAACCTTGCCTTGCTTATATGCATTCAAAATGCTGCTGCAAAGATTATTAGCATAGGGAAGTATTTCAGAACAGCTACTTATGAGGCATGGCTCCTTTAAGAAACCAGGAAGTGGAGCACAGAAGGTAAGGAGGCAGAGCCCCGATGGGTCATGGATAAACGTAGAGAGGGGTTGCCTGTAAAACCCCTGGAATAAAAGTTTGTTCTTCTTTGTATTTAAACCTGAGTGGTCCTCAGGTATTAGAATGCCACAATGACAATGAGGATGTCGGACCCAAGTGGGTCCCCAGATACTATGCAATTCCCAACCTCTGTCACTGCGCCTGCCATGTTCCTGATGCCACCAAGGGACTCACCCTTGGTGTGAACCAGTTGGATCACAGCATCTGATGTGTACTTGATGGCGGCTGGTCTGGAAGAGACACCTAAAGCTCACCAGCGCACACTCCTACTCCATACATGAGGTACTGAATGCTTTTGGGCCTTCTCCACTCTGGAAACTAGCACATCATATCCAGAGGCAGCAAGGGCACTAGCAGCACACTTTCACCCTATACCCAGTGCTATGCTCACACTTACGCTCCAGCGGCCAGTACAACTGCCTGGGGAATTGGTCTGCCAGTTTGTATCCAGCCTCTGGGAATTGGAAGTTATATTTTGCACTCCTAACCAGTGAGATGATTTAGAATCAGTTTATGGAGTGGATTCAATCCTCATGCTTGCAGCAGCACCTCTCGATGGAATCAGAATCTCTGACACCCCACAGGCCAATTGAGATTGGATTTCAATTTGGACTTGCAACCCAAGAAGCTCAGACCCTTTCCCAGATCCAGACTGCTCCGGGTTCTTCTTTGGGGACATCACTCACACGATCCACAGCTGCAGCCACTCTGGTACAGGTGTTGGTTCAGGTAACCGTGTGGGTGACAGAAGGAAAGCCCCAATTGTTGGCAGATGTAGGAGCAGGATACTAACCTGGGTCTTTCCTGCAGCAACTGTGGCCGAGCCAGTCACCATCAAGGACTCCAGAAGTGTCCAGCCCAGTGACAAAAATACCACAGATGTAGAAAACTTAACCATTTTGCCAGATGATATCACTCTGCCCCAGCCATCACTTATATGGACGATCAGGAGATGGAAGAAGATTCCATCCCTGAGGGGATCAACTCGGTGACACGGAACCAGGAGAATTTTAAAATCTGCCCCTGCCATTTAGTGGATGAGGAGATACTACTGTTGCTGAACACTGGAGCATGAATCTCACTAATAAACTGCACCACATACCCTTGTGGCCAGCGCAGTCCACACTATCCAGAGATGGCACTGCAAAAATCACTTTGCTAGGGATGGATCTCCCCTTGACATATCATCAACGAGAAGAGGGAGTGTCCCCATTTTATGTAGCCCATTCTGTTTCAGCGGAACTCCCTGTAAAAATCAGCAAAGCTACCTCATTATCCTCTTTCAAACCCCTTAAAGCTTTCCTGTTCTGTGGTGCCTACAAAACACTTGACAATGATTAGGCTGCTTGTATGATGAGGACTACAACCCACCATGCTGAACAATATTGTCTCATTGTTTTGTGGTATTCCCCCACCTGTCTGTATCCACCTGTTGTCTTATATTTAAATTGTAAGCTTATATTTAACCTGCGGCAGAAACCACCATTTTGTTCTGTGTTTGTACAATGCCTAGCAAAGCGGGGTCCTGGACTATGATTGGAGCTCTTAGGAACCCAAGAATAAATAATAGAAAGAGGTGTTATTTAATTTTTTTTTAAGGAATTACACTTGGCAGTAGGGAATGGGCCAAGTTAGTCAGTAACATGTGAATTGAATGCATAGAATTAGACTAGTATCTAAACCAATATTGTGTCACCGATAGTGGTAAGTAACAGCTACTTCAGAGAAGTTGCAAGAAACTCTGAAGTAGGCAGTTATGGGATAACTTTGCAGGGAAAACTTTCCTTCCAAACACCCAACCATTCAAGTTTGGCCTATGTCCTGAAGCATAAGGGTTTCTATCCCTTCCCAAATGCTTGATTATTTTTTTTAATATTTCCTATTATAACTCAATATTCTTGTTACTATAAATGCCTAATCCATTAGCTGCAGCTGTGTAGTTGATTTTGGCTGCAGGGGTTTAACTTACAGGAGAAAAAAAAGTTCTCAAAAGAAGCTTGTTAGCTGCTGTAAAAGAACCTTGATTTCCATCAGGTTCAGCTGATCCCTAACTGACATCACTGGTGGCTCCCACAGCTATAAATCACAGTTGGATTAGCTGATAGGATTGTGGACAATTTAGCTTTCTTTGGCCACTGGGAAAGGTACATTGGTTTAAAATTGTTGGACCTGTTTTCTTTGCATTTAGGCTTTATGGAGGCAGAACAAAGCAAGCTCATTAAGTTTTATGTTTGGCATATGCAGGCCAGTGGTTTTATATTTGTTTATTTTAACAAATCAGACCTTGGTTTCATGCACAGCGTTTGTGTATATTCCATCTGACTAAAATACTTGAACACGTGAAACGAAAGTCAAGCTACAACAAAAGAGAGTAATGTGCAATGCAGTAACTTTAAAGGGAGCCAAAGTTCACGAGCTATGTACTGCACTTTAAATGACCAGTTCAGCAAGACACATGGAGGGTGAATTTGATCCCTTATGCGTTCATAAATCCATAGCTGGGATCTCTTCACTAATGAATGGTTTGCAGGCAACTATCTGTCTGTGATGCAATACCTAGGCAAAATGGAAAGAGTTAATGGTAAGTTTACTGGAATTGCTGGATCCATTCCTTTAAAGCAGACTTTTCAAGTATAACATTTTTTAAAACGGAATTTGCTTGGTTCCTTTTAATTTTAAAAGAAAAAACTCCAGGGAAATGATGGGTGTGTTGGTATGACACAGTCAGCACTTCTTCAATGTTTTCATTCTGTGGACTGAATGAAATGAAGGATTTTTCACACAGCCACCTCCCCATCCAGCTTCAAACTGCTCCTTTATCAAACTGTTTCAGTCTGAGGAAGGACTCTTTGGACCACTGGCCAGATGCCTCTTTGTCTGCCATGCTTCCAATGTGCCCTCATAGCAGGGTCTGAGGATGGTGGCCCAGGATGCCAGTTGGATGCCAGCCAGGAATGGCTCTGGGCCAGTGGAATCCCAAGACAGCCAGTTAAGGCATCTAAACTACCAGAGCAACTCAAAACGGGAGCAGGACTGAGGCTCTAGCTCTCTGAATTGTTACAGCCCCTAGCACACTTTGGATGATAGATAAGTGTGGCTATTGTTTTACATTATTTAACATGGTTTCCATTGAAAAGTCAGGATACCATGGTTTTCCCTCTGCACAGAACAGTGGTATCTCAGAACTACTCATATATGTTGGCATTTTACTGACAACAACTTCAGGTGAATCCAATAACTTATAAAGGCTTATGAACATAACAAAAACTATCATATTTCTCTCTAACATCTTTAGAGCCATTTGAATCACACTTATATTTCATTAGGTGTGTCAGAGAAAAACAGAGTTCTCACTCTAAGGTTGGGTGCAGCAAATCAGATACAGTTTATTCTCTAGCAATTGCATGGAGGGAGAGAGTGCACTAGGACACAGGGTTTCCCCCACCTAGGCAGGTCTCTCTCTGGATAAATAATTAGAGCCAACATTTATACCTTTTTACAGACAATAATGAGCAACAGCTGCATATTGTTTATACATATTCCTTCTTAATATCTTATTTCTCTCAACAATTTCTGCTATAGTCTGCATTGCATTTTTATCTTAACACAAAGTCAAAAAAACCTCTCTCACAGTTCTTTTCCACTCGATTGCACAAACCCTGCTTCTACAAATCACGTGTTATTAGGGTTAAGGTTGGCCTGTTTCTTGCTCTGTCTCTTAACCAAACCGTGCACACATCCTCTTTTCCCTATCACACTTCCACAGGTGAAATCCTGGCTTTATTTACTTTAATTTCATCCTTTATGTTCAATACACTTCCAGCTCTGAGGTCACAATTTAGCAAAGAACTTAAGCATGTACTTACAGCCCTTAGGCTCCAGTGCTTAAGTGAATAATCCCATTTGCCTGAAGAAATTCCAAATGGGACTATATATATTAGTAAAGTTAAGCACATATTTAAGTGTTTACAGGATTGGGGCCTTAAGTACTTCTGTGTAGAAATGAATGGAGGATTTGAGGTTTCAAAAATTTGTTTTCATTAGGCATTGAAACAACCCCCCAAAATTTTTAAACATTTATGAAATAGCCATTTTGTGCTCTTAAAGGTCAGATTCTCAGTCTAGTCTCTTTCTCTCTGTCTCTAGGCTCCAGTGACCAGAGAGTCCTAGAAACCTTCTGGATGAAATTTCCATTGAAACTAATTCATCTCAGTGAAAATACGTTTTGCCAGAAATATTTCGACCAGTTCTACCTACCCATCTGTCATACCTACCCATCTGCCAAAAAGGCCTGTAAATGTAAATGCAAATGCTATTAGCCCCTCACCTCTACTTTTCCAGTCTCACGTTGCAATGCTCACATATTTCTTGAGATGGTAATCCAAGCAAAATTATTCTTCTCTCACGTCCCCCTCCCAGTATATTTAGTCAAACTTTCCCTTCTCAGTGGAAGAAAATGTGAAACAATTAACCTAAGTTAAAAAAATTAAAGAAGGTAACATCTGCTCTCACTTTTTATATTTTCCCCCTTTTCCATTGGGAAAAAAACATGAAAAAATAAAAATGTGAAAAATCCAGTAATTTTTTTTTGTTTGTTTCAAACTTTTTCCACTGGAAAAGTTGGGAGAAGGGGTCACTAAAAAAGTGAGAGAAAGGAAAGACAAAATCATTTTTAATGATAGAAAGTTGTTTTGTTTCATTACATTTTCCATTAAAATGAAAAATTTCTACAAAAATGAAAAATTCCCCCTCCTCCAAATTGTTCTATTTTGTCAAAAAGCCATTTTTTGTCAAAATATGTTTTTGGTTTTTTTTAAAAGAAAAGAAAAGAAAAAAGCTTTGACCAACTGTAGCTTTAAATTTCCACCAGTTCTACACATGTTCAAATTTTAGTTTATTTATCATCTCTCTTGTCTGCCAGCTTTAAATGAGTCACTGTATTTTAGTTTGGCCATTCCTTCCCTCTTCTATTAGCAGTACATGTTTTTTAACATGGGATCTTTGAACTGTCCCTTTTGATGCTTTTTGGCTGTTTCTTCGGTCTTGTATTTTTTCCAGTTGAATTATCTTACTTGTGCCTTAATTATTATGTCCCTTAGGATTCTCTTGTCATCTTGCACATTTCCTCTCTTTGTTATATGCCTGTGAGAATACATCATTCTGAAAAATTTCTTTTCTTGAAACCTAACAAGCTGCAAATGTCTCGATGTAGGCAGTTTAGATGGCATATGGCAGTTACACTTTGGATACAAATATTTAATTAGAGTAGTAATTTGTGTGAAGTTCAGTCTGTAATCTGCTTGTCATTACATAGGACTGAAATGTTCAAATAAATGGAAAATGAAATATTGTGATAAGATTTTCTTTCTAAACTATTTGTTCCCTAGACCAATGGTTCTCAACCAGGGTACATGTACCTCTGGCGGTATGCAAAGGTCTTCCAGGGGATAGATCAACTCATCTAGATATTTGCCTAGTTTTACAACATGCTACATAAAAAGCACTAGTGAAGTCAGTACAAGCTAAAATTTCATACAATGACTTGTTTATACTACTCTATATGCTATACATTGAAATGTAAGTACAATATTTATATTCTAATTGATTTATTTTATAATTATATGATAAAAATGAGAAAGTAAGCAATTTCAGTAACAGTGTGTTTGTGCAAAATACATTAGTATTTTTATCTCTGATTTTGTAAGCAAGTAGTTTTTTAAGTGAGGTGTAACTTGCGGGTATGCAAGACAAATCAGGCTCCTGAATGAGGTACAGTAATCTGGAAAGGTTGAGAGCAACTGCGATAGACAGTCTACGTATTGTCAGTATGGCAAAAGCATCACCAGCATGGAATATTTCCAGATATATCATTGAAAATACTTTATTAAATCCACAATCTCATGACTCTTGATAAGGTTTTCTGATCAGTTGCCCAAGCACAAGAGTAATGCAGTGTATTCCCTAAAGCTCAATTACCACATATGGAAGTTCTTAACAAGTGGAAATACACCAGTGTTCATAAAACTCTATCCTGAAGAAAGCAGCAGTCCGATATTAATGGACAAGGACTGCACTAATGCCATAATACAACTCTTTGTGATGTTACTAAAGACTTTACTTCAGAACTATTTTTATTAAGTGATAGTACACATTAAACTCTTGGCAATGGCAGCCACATATTCCACACACTAAATGTCAGAAAATACCAGTTATGGGGGCAAAAGGTTAAGAGTTGACAGAATTTGATTTAAGATGTGTTTTAATGATACGTTACCTTGCTAGTAATAATGTTAAATACTTTCACGCCGTCATAGTTCTTGGGATCAAGGAGACAGTCACGTTTAATTATTGTTTTGCATGCTCTGCTAAACTGAAACCTGCACAATTAGTACAGCTTTACATTAAATTCTATTTTGAGTATATAACTGGTGAATGCGTTTTCAAGGTTCCCTTCTATGCCAACCCACAGAGAATATGAATTTTTACAGCCCACAGCTCAAAAGCCTTTATTCCTTAGATCATTCTTTTAGCTCTGGAGGTCTGAGGTTCAGTCCCTAGAATATCAGCCAAGAAGGCAGCCATCTCATGTATACACTAGAAACAGACAAAGGGAAACCACCACAACAAAAATAATGGCTCTTCTTGCTTATACAAATGGCTAGAATACAAGGAAACTCCCAGAATATTCTAATTCTAATATTCCTTTGCAATACATTTGTTTTAATTCATTTTATATTCTTTGGATCAGTCATTTCTTAAGATAAAGTTGAATAAATACATCTTAAAATTAATTAGTTGATATTTCAGTGACTGTCAGGATGCTGACAAGGGTAGTGGGGACCAAGGGTCAGAGTAGGATCAAACTTGAAGCCAAGATTAGCAGAGAAGTTCATAATCAAGTTTCAGGCCAGGGTCAATACCAAGAATCAGAAACCAAGTCAGGTTTTAGGGTCCAGGTCAGGAAATGAGGTCCAAATCAAGACAAGGTCTCAGCCAGACATTCAAGACCAAAGAGCATGAATTGTCAAGGCAGCTACAAAAGAGCTGTACACTATTATCTAGACAGTTTCTGAAAAATCCCTTTGGATTTATATAGGTTGGGGAGCCAATCAAGAGCAATGAGGCTGCTACATGTTGGACCCCATCAAAGTGGGACTTCTCGTGGTCTGTGTCCACATCAGGTAATGGAGAACAAGCAGCTCACAGCTGCTGCCAGGTGGCAGTGTGGAGGTGTTTGCTGCCTGGCAACTCTATGGAAGGAGAGCCACTGGGCCCTACAGAATATAGATGGGGATCTATTAATTACAAGGAGTGCAAAATGAAAACTATAATAATAAATTCTAATTTGAGAAGACACAATATATTGTAATTTATGCAATGCCACATCTCTGATTTCCATATAAGACTTATTAAACATGCAGCAAGCTTAAAGGCAGCAGTGGAAACTGTGAATACATCCTCTGTCAAATGCTCTCAATATTGAATGAAAAGCTGTCATAAACAGATAGCTAAGGGTTAATGTCTCTTTCACCTATAAAGGGTTAACAAACAGTGACCTGCAAACACCTGACCAGAGGACCAATCAGGAGACAAGATACTTTCAAATCTCGTAGAGGGAAGCCTTTGTCTGTGGGTTTTGGGTTTGACTTTGTTCTCTCTGGGTCCTGGATGGGGCTAGAGGTGCAACCAGGTTTCTGCCAATCTCCCTGCTACAGTCTCTTATCTATTCAGAATTGTGAGTAAGAAAAGGTGGTCATAGTCTTTTAATTTTTTTTTTCATTTACATATGTGTACTTGCTCGAAGTAGCTTAAATTGTGTTTCTGCTGGAGAAAGTTTCTTTCTATTGTTTATAAGTTGAAAGACCCTGTAACTGTTTACCATCTAAAGTGCAGAGATAAACCTTTTACTTTTTTTCTTTCTTTTTTATTAAAAGTTTTGCTTTTTAAGACCTGTTTGATTTTTTTTCTCCTAGTTAAGGTTCAAGGGAATTGGTGGGGAGAAGGGAAGGATAAATTTTCTCTTTGTGTTATATTCACGCAGCTTGTATTGCCTCTGGGTGAGGGGGAAGGTTACACTCCTCTAGGTGTGGTGATTCAAGAAGCTGAATCAGGCGATTTCCTAATGTTCCCAGGGCGGGAAGGAGCTGGGAGGAAGAAGGGAGGGGGAAGGGAATGGTTTATTTCCCTTTGTTGTGAGACTCAAGGAATCTGGGTCTTGGGGTCCCCTGGGAAGGTTTTGGGGGGACCAGAAGGTATCAGGCCCTAAAAATTCCTGATTGGTGGCAGGGCTACAGAATCTAAGCTGGTAATTAAGCTTAGAGGACTTTATGCTAGTACCCATATCCTGGACGCTAAGGTCCAGATTTGGGAATTATACTTGACAAAAGCCATTAAGAAAATATTGAAATTCATAGAATACAATGCAAAGATTTTTATTTTACTCACAATATCTCTGCCTATTGACTATTATTTTAATACCAAGAAATCAATAAACCTACTCTTATAAAAGAATGATTTGCCAAATTTCAGTTTTCAAAGTGAAAGTGGCTTTGAATACTAATTTTAGGAATTGTACAGATGCAAAAGAAACATTTATTTAAATTCTTTTCTCTCATCACTCATGTAAGGCCTGATTTTGGTGTGTGTATCATAGGTCTACATCCAACTAGGCAGCTGTATAAGTTTTTATAACTGGGGCTAAATACTGTGAACCTGAAAGCACAAGCATACTTACCTTTATGTACATAAGTCATTCCATCGTCTTCAGTGTGATAATTTGCATGCACAAAGTTAAGCGTGCGCATAAGTGTTTCCAGGACTGGGAGCTAAAAGTACAAATACAGCTGGCTGTGGATCACAATCTGAAAATCTGGCCCTAGATCAAAAATAGCCAAAACCTTATTTGAAAATGAGATTAAAATAAATTTTTCCTTGTGTGCCAAGTTTCAACGAAAAGCTTCTTATGACAAAAATCCTGGCAGATATTTCAGTGCAGTGAAACTGCTATAATAAATAGGCAAGTCCTTACCTTGGGCAAATTAAAATAATTGTAAATAAGCAATTAGTATCAGTTTTTCATCCTGATGGAATGTGTTTTGGTTAGTAATAAGAAAATAGTGATCATCTATAAGCAGGTAATATTACGTTTTTACACTTTCAAAAGAATGGATCTAATTAGGAAAACATATTGAGAATTACCTATTGTTTTTGCTTGGCTATTTTTCAAATTCAATGAATATTTTAACTGCACTTTTATTTTTAGACACTTTACTATACTGTAAATCTTTGTTTCACATGCCAAACATATTTTATGGGATTTGAGTTTTAACAAAGGTTGTTTTTAATTCTCTTGATAGTGTGAAAGGAGATTTGAATATCATGCTGTGCTAATTTTTTTCTATTTTCACAGGCAAGCCCGCAAGAACTGAGTATTAAAATACACAATTCCATATATTCTACAAATGAAACACTATTTCTGTAATGGCTTGAACTAGTTAGAAGAGTTCTTAGTATTCAGTTACTGTTATTAATAGCACCTTTACATTATGATAGAAATATCATTATCCAGGCCAAGCACTTTAAGCAGCCAAATGTCTAGTTAGTTATTTCTGGGTTTTTTAGTTGAATTATGGTAATGACTCATAATCAACCACCTCATTGTAGAATTATTTTTCTAACTATAGCTACTCTATCACTGACTTTAATTAACAGATAAAATCCCAGTTCAGTAAGGTACTCAAGAATATACCTAATTTTAAGCACATACATAGTCCCATGGAAGTTGATCTCTCATCCTGGGTCTTTTTGACATCAGTTGATTATGCAATGGGACCACTTTTGTGCCTAAAGCCAGGCATGTGTTTAAGAACGTTGTTTAATAATGACCGATGACATGACATCAGATAATCATGTCTTGGTCTGTGTCCTGAACTTGCAAGTGCTACAAAATAATGGCCTGAGAAGTTGGTGAAAAGGATCACCAAGAAAGTAGCGCACAAGCTTTCACAGCAATTTAATAATCAATATTTAATAATTACTTCTGCATTTCTTTTGTGAATAAAAGTATCATTACTGTATAGCTCCGGGGGGCGGTCACATTCATGAAGTTGGTCTTCATCTCATATGTACTATCATAGTCTCCTTCCTTGATGGAAGGAGATGTTGCCTTACAGGAAATGTTATCTGTGTGGGGAACCTGGACAATGAAGAAGAAAATGGAAATGAGGCAATTGAATGACAACACCCATGAGACACTGTGGCAGCATATCCAGCTTGAAATAATTTGGTTTTCAGTTGAATTATTTTGGGTTTGGGAGCATTCACTTTTTCAATGAAAAATCAAAATTTTCTGCTCAAAGCATATACTTTTAGCAAAATAAAACCCCCAGAACAAAACTAATTTTCTGTCAAAAACAAGTTTTGATGGAAAATTCACAACTAGCACTCTGTCTGACCACTGACCTTACACTAATCAGCAGGAATTTGGGGTCTTCACCTGAAGTGCACTTGTATGAAATGGCTGTTGCCTCTCTGCATTTGACCACAGGTTTCCAGTGACTGGCTTTCTGGGGGATGGTTTGCCCTTCATGTAGCCATTTCTTCCAGATAAGGCATTATCATAACCTTAGTCCCAGATTTGGACCTTAGCGTCCAAAATATGGGGGTTAGCATGAAAACCTCCAAGCTTAGTTACCAACTTGGACCTGGTACCTGCTGCCACCACCCAAAAAATTAGAGTGTTTTGGGGCACTCTGGTCCCCCTGAAAAACCTTCCCTGGGGACCCCAAGACCCAAATCCCTTGAGTCTCACAACAAAGGGAAATAATCCTTTTTCCCTTCCCCCCTCTCTGTTCCCAGTCCTGGAAACAAAAAGTACTTTCCTATTCCCCCAGAGGGAATGCAAAATCAGGCTAGCAAATCCAACACACAGATCTCCCCGATTTCTTTCTCCCACCAATTCCCTGGTGAGTACAGACTCAATTTCCCTGAAGTAAAGAAAAACTCCAACCGGTCTTAAAAGAAAGCTTTATATAAAAAGAAAGAAAAATACATACAAATGGGCTCTCTGTATTAAGATGATACAATACAGGGTCAATTGCTTAAAAGAATATTGAATAAACAGCCTTATTCAAAAAGAATACAAATCAAAGCACTCCAGCACTTATATTCATGCAAATACCAAAGAAAAGAAACCATATAACTTACTACCTGATCTCTTTGTCCTTACACTTAGAAACAGAAGACTAGAAAGTAGAAACTGCTTCTCCAAAGCTCAGAGAAAGCAGGCAGACAGAAGACTCAGACACACAATTCCCTCCACCCAGAGTTGAAAAAATCCGGTTTCCTGATTGGTCCTCTGGTCAGGTGCTTCAGGTGAAAGAGACATTAACCCTTAGCTATCTGTTTATGACAGGCATGCACTGGGGAGGAGTGCTAGTCTTGTTGCTTGTTGGTGAAGATTTGGCAAGTGTGCTCAACAAACTTGGACATTTTGCTGTGGGAAGGGGAAAAGCTGTAAAGCTTCACTCCAGAAATGGGGTTGCAATGAGAGACATTTAGAAAAAATATCCAGATATAGAAACTAGGATGTTTAAGGATTGGGGAGATGTAGCCATGGTTCCAGGCAGCAAGGGAGCAGCCTGTGTCTTCTTGATGAAAGAGGGACAGCCAGGCCTGCCAATGGGATGGGGTCGGGGGACAACAAAGGGGGCAGTTGCCCAGGGGCCCAGGCAATTTTAAAGGGCCTGGGGACCCCTGGCCACCGTTGGCGGTAGCACAGCAGAGCTAAAGCAGAAGGCAGGCTTCCTTCCCAGCCTCATGCCGCATCGCTCCCAGAAGCAGCCGGAATGGCCCAATGATCCGGGGGGGAGTGAGAAAGGGGGGTCTCTGTACACTTCCCCCACCTGCAGTGCCAACTCCGCAGTGCCCATTGACTGGGAACTCGGCCAATGGGAGCTGCAGGGGCAGTGCCTGAGGGCAGCAGTGCACGGAGACCCTCTGGGCCCCCCACCTAGGAGACGCTTTCAGAGGGTGTGCTGGTTGCTTTTAGGAGCTGCCCGAGGTAAGTGCCAACCCCCTGACCCTCTCCCGCACTACAACCCCCTGCCCCAGCCTAGAGCCCACGCCCTGCACCCAACCCCCTTCCCAGAACCCACACCCTCTCCCGCACCCAAACTCCCTTCCAGAGCCTTCACCCCTCACCCCCTCTTACATCCCAACTCCCTGCCCCAGCTGGTCAAAGTGAGTGAGGGTGGGGGAGAGCGAGCGACAGAGGGAGGGGGGATGGCGTGAGCAGAGGGGAGGGCCTCGGAGAAGGGGTGTCACAGGGGCGTGACCTCAGGGAAGGGGCGGTGCACGGGCCAGGGTCTTTTGGTTTGCACACTTAGACAGTTGGTATCCCTATTGAGTGGGCATGTGGAAGCCCTGGCTGTGCTAGAAGAGCACACCCAGCAGCACAGCCGGTGTAGTACAGGAAACTGCCCCCTGCAGGATGTGCTACTTATGGTGTATTGAACATGCTCACACAAACTGAGCATGCTCAGTATCATCTGCTGAAGCCACTGCCGTTCACCCTGCCCTTATTAGCCATAAGATTCTGCTGACTGCTTTTTATAGGAGTTAAAAAGGGACAAAGGGGGAAAATCGGAGGAGAGGGGTGGGCAGGATCTAAGCAGGGGGGCAAAAATTGACTGATCGGGGAGGGTTCAAGCAGCTGGAGGCAGGGTTAGGATAGGGGCTGAAGGCAAAATCAGGGATAGGGGCCAAAGGAGCCAGGGTTAAGCTCAAGGGTGAGGCGTTGACAGCGGGTGATAGAGGGCAAAACCCCAGCACAAGCAGGGGGAGAGGGGGTAACAGTTACTCTGATGGACTGAGACACGAGTGTTTGGCAAAAATAGGGTGGGGGCAGAAGGGCTTTTTTGCTTCCTCTCTCACAGATAGTACTTCTCAGCATGGGCTTCCCAGGGTTGGGTTCTTAAAGGCACAGGCACTCCAATGCCTTTTCTTAAAGGAACAGGCATCCAAATGCCTAGTCACTGAAGCTCCTCTTTGTCTGATGTAACCTACTGAGGTGCTGCAGCAGGAGACTTAATTCAGTTAAACAGGCCTTCCCTACATCCCCCCCTGAATTTCCCCAACACTCCCCAGCTGTCAACTGGTTACATGCAGAGATGCCAATTTAGTCATTGGTTGGAAATTTGAATTGAAATTGAAACATTAATACACACTTTAAAAGCATATTCAATGTATGATAAAATATTTGTACCTGAAAAAGTATAATAAGTTTGAAAAGTATGGACAAAGACTGGCTTCCTCATACAGCTGTTGTTTTTTCTGACAACGTTGGCGCACTGGTTATGGCAATGTTGGCCAACCTTTGAATTTAAAATTATGATTTGTAAGCAAGGTCATAGACCAGGGGTGACCAGGATTGAATGTAGTATTCAATATGTGAGCATACTGTGGATTGATATAGTAAAAGTGGGGGAGTTTGGCTTGCCAGACTGATCAGCAAAGCCAATGCTGACAAACTATGTGAAAAGGTTGCAAAACACCAATCCTCTGGACTGCATCAACATGCAGAAAGCCTTATAAACCAGTCATTGTCAAAGCCAATTTTAGAAGTACTTAATGAGGCTGTTAAAAATGCTGTAGACACTACACAGTTTATGCAAACAAATATGGTTGTCACATCATACCTTCTCTTTAAGCAAGAGATACCACACAGTGTAAACTAGAGGCCAATGTTAAATATATTGTCATTTGTTAATCCTGAAGTTGGACACTGGTTCCAACCGAGACTGCCAAATGCTCACTATCTTTTTTCTGCAAGAAAATCAACTGACTGATTAGAAGCATGCCGTGCAACAGTGAAAGACTCAGCAATTGAAAAAGTGAAGAACTTTCTCACTGCATTCGGAAAATGTGCATACATGGCTGATGAATGCACCATTACTAATGGGTGTCAAGTATTAACTCCCCGCATATGTTATCTTGATATTAGTGGTAGGTCAGTAGATGAATTTGTAGATTTTCAGCTATAGAAGACACCTGCTGCATCTCTGACAACCCACAGCTTAGAAGTGTTAAATGCTTGTCAATTGAACCCCAACAGATGGCTGCTTGTGCATTCGATGGAGCTGCAAATTTCTCTGGAAGACATAGTGGAGTACAAACTTTGCTCAGAGAAAAGCAGAACTCTAACCTCTCCATCTATTTCAACTAGCGCTAGTACATGCTGCAGAATCTTCAAAAGGCATTTTAACATCTATAAATGTATGTCTTCATCATACTCTTTTTCAGAAAGAGTCAAAAAGAACTGAATGTCTTAGAAAATATAGAAGATACATTGGGACAGAAGTTCAAATTAGTCCAACCCGGGAAAATCCACTGACTTTCTCATGAGCAATCCTTGGCTGTTTTCTTAAAATTACTGCAACTATTATTATTGGTTTTGGAAAGTATCTACTGAGATGGCCCGGATCTAAGTAATGAGGCTGGTGGACTACTTTTGGTACTAAGTTCAGAGAAGACAATCACCATTCTCTCTTGTAAGTCTACTGTTGAAACCACTTGGGCCATTAAACAATAGCATCCAGGCATCTTGTACAACAGTAGTAGATCTTCGTCCAGCACTGGAAGCTACGCTTGTATCAATTAGAAAGATGGCCATAGAAAACATACTAAAAGAAGCAAATTCTTGAGTTCAGAATTTGACTAATTAGGGCACTTATATTAACTCCTTAAATAAAGACGAAAAGAAGTGTTTGTTAAGCCAGCTGAAAAAGTAAAGTACACTGACTTGGTTCTTACATCTCTACAACAACAACTTTTGGATTCCATCAACTTCTACATAGCTTTTACATATTCTTGTCTTATAAAAAAGGGACAACTGCGTGGAGTGAGGCACAACCAGCCATGGGGCTGCCATGTGATCCAAACAGAATAGAGAATTTGAACACAGAATGGAATATCATACAATGAACAAATGTAGATTTGACTTCTTCTTTATCAACACTAGTGGTTTGACCCAATTTTTATGCTCTGTTTCTTGGGATGAAAGAAGAAGGAATTCATCTCTTTCTATCCCAGTCACAATAGCTACAGTTAAGCATTCTTTTTCCTCATTTAATAGAATTTTGTCTTCTGAAAGAACTTGCCTTCTACCTGATCATGAGCATATCATGAAGGACTGGAAGTACCTGACACATGAGAACCCACCAGAAATGAACGCACTGCATTACAGAAGTTCATTAACAGAATTGTGCAAAATTACAAATAGTAACCATAAAGGATGTATATAGAATGCTTCATAGTAGGCTTGTATAGCTAATTTTATCTTGTGTGATGATTTAAAAATATGAGTTAAATCTATAAAATAGTCATGAAATATTTCTCAGTTTTTACTATGGTGCCATACTGCCCACCTTTGCCCTAACAGTTTCACCCCTCATCAGTTCTCACCTCTCCCTCTGTATTTTTGAACACGTCCCTAATTTCAATTTCTGTGAAAACCACTGTAGTGAAATATTTTTTCTGTGCAATACTTGTTTATATCACTTTCTGTCAGCTGCAGTATTCAGCATCAATTATCCTCCTAATATACATAGCAGAGTAGGTTTGTTTATTTCATGAGGCTGCTTTGCTAGCTCATTTGTTCATGGGAGAAGCCTGAACTTCTAAAGAGCTATTCACCTCACCAAAAACACCACATCAGTTTTTCAGTAGAACTCTTTGCCACCCCACCAGGATTTGTCTGAGTTTGAAATCCTCAGTAGCAACAGTTATAATCAACCTATGTCATGTTCTATAGAGATCATGAGCACTTTACCAGCTGCAGGTTCAGCTATGGCTTTAAAGCTTGAGCAATGGGGTGGAGGAGGAGTAGGTGGTACATCATCAAGCAATGGTGATAGGAGGGGTGTTGTGCTGGTGGAAGCCAGGGGAAGCCCTGGGGCCACCAGAAGCACTGGGTTTCCCTCACCAATATAGAATGAGTGTAGCAGTTTACACTCCACATAATGCCTGGCTCCTCTGGGGTGCTCAGTATAGCTTGCAGAGCTTTCTTCTGGTAACTAGTTAAAAAAGATAGGAAACAAAGGGTAGGTATAAATGGTCAGTTCTCAGAATGGAGAGAGATAAATAGTAGTGTCCCCCAGGGATCTGTTCTGGGACCAGTCCTACACAAAATAGTCATAAATTATCAGGAAAAAGGAGTAAACAGTGAGGTGGCAAAATCTGCAGATGGTAGAAAATTACTAAAGATTAGTAAGGATTACTAAAGTTAAGACCCAGGCAGACTGTGAAGAACTACAAAAGGGTCTCTCAAAACTGGGTGACTGGGCAACAAAATGTCAGATGAAATTTAATGTTAATAAATGCAAAGTAATGCCCATTGGAAAACACAATCTCAACTATACATATAACATGATGGGGTCTAAATTAGTTGTTACCACTCAAGAAAGAGATCTTGGAGTCATTGTGGGCTGTTCTCTGAAAACATCCACTCAATGTGCAGCAGCAGTCAAAAAAGCAAACAGAATGCTAAGAATAATTAAGAAAGAGGTAGATAATAGGACAGAAAATATCGTATTGCCTCTATGTTACCTCTATATAAATCCATGGTACGCCCATATCTTGAATATTGTGTGCAAATATGGTCGCCCCATCTCAAAAAAGATATATTGGAATTGGAAAAAGTTCAGAAAATGGCAACAAAAATTATTAGGGGTATAGACTGGCTTCCATATGAGAAGAAATGAATAAAACGGGGATTTTTCAGCTTGGAAAAGAGACTGCTAAGGGAAAATATGATTGAGGTCTATAAAATTATGACTGGTGTAGAGAAAGTAAGTAAGGAAGTGTTGTTTACTACTTCTGATAACACAAGAACTAGGGGTCACCAAATGAAATTAATAGGCAGCAGGTTTAAAACCAATAAAAGAAAGTACCATATATACTCAATCATAAGCCAGTTCATTTATAAGCTGACCCTCCCAAGATGGATAAGTAAAAATGGAAAAAAAATATAACTTGTTCATAAGCCAACCCTATAATTCAGGGATCAGCAAACTTTGGCTCCCAGGCCATCAGGATAAGCCACTGGTGGGCCGAGATGGTTTGTTTACTTCGAGCATCTGCAGGCACGGCTGTAAACCTAAGTAAACAAAGTGTCCCGGCACGCCAGCTGCTTACTCTGATGGGCCGGCACAGCAATTGGTGGGGAAATTTTCGGGGGGCAGAAGCTGGGGGTCACGGGAGTAACCCCTGTGACCACCCCCCACATGACCCCACCCCAGCCCAGGACTCCCACACTCTCCCCATTCCATCCCTTCCCACCTTATCTGGGGAGGGCCGTGGAGGATCTCTCTGGCCTGGCTGGAACTGCTCCAGCAGGCTGGGCAGTACAGCCGCAGCCTGCCCCTGCGGGCCAGACCAGGCAGCGCAGCCACAGCATGTTCCAGCAGGCTGGGCTGGGTGGCACGGCTGCAGCATGCTCCGGTGGGCCGAGCAGAGCGGCCACAGCCTGCTCTGGGGGATAGGGCCGAGGGGCACGACTGCAGTCTGCCAGCCCCAGAACTGCAGCTGCTTTGGAGGCTAGGGGGAGAGCAGTGTGGCCAGAAGCAGAGAGACTCTGGCTCCGCCTCGTCTCTTCTGGCTCTGCTGACTGTTCTGACTCTCCTTGCTCCCTCTGTTGGGGGGAGGGTCTGTGTCCCACCTCTCCCTCTCTACACGCATTCATAAGCTGACCCCCTTTTCTGGTGCTTCTCTATTTTAATAAAAAAAATTGGCTTATGAACAAGTATTTACAGTATTTCTTCACACAACACACAGGCAACCTGCAGAACTCCTTGCCAGATGATGTTGTGAAGGCCAAGGCCATGACAGGGTTCAAAAAAGAGTTAGATACCTTCATGGAGGATAAGTCCATCAATGGCTATTAGCCAGGATGGGCAAGAATGGAGTCCCTAGCCCCTGTTTGCCAAAAGCTGAGAATGAGTGACAGGGGATGGATCACTTGATGATTACCTGTTCTGTTCATTCCCTCTGAGGCACCTGGCACAGGCCACTGTTAGAGGAGAGGATACTGGGCTAGATACACCTTTGGTCTGACCCACTAGGGCCATTCTTACCCATTTGCCATCAGGGTATTTAGGCAGCAGCAACATTATGGCTTCCACATGCATGGGTGTGTTTGGGGGATGGAAAGGACTTTTTGGCTCTCTTCTCACTTCCACCACCACTAATGCCTCTGTGTGATGGCAGCCATTTTTTGACCCTGTAATACATAGATAGGAACTGCTTCTGGCAGGTCAAATTTCAGGTGAGCATAGATGGCCCTCAGTAAAGGAAACAGGAAATGAAAAATACTTCTCTCTCCCTTCTACCCAGCTCCCCGAGAATAAAATATACTTGCATGGGGACCAGGGTTGGATTAACTTTTTGTGGGCCCTGGTGCCAAACACATTTGTGGGCCCCTATGTAGTCATTTTGGGCTCCAAATGTGGGGCTGGTGTGGCAGTGCCAGAAGACAGAGCAGTGTTGCACATGTGATCAATTTTGGCTGGTGTTGGGAGTTTCTGTACTAAACATTTTTATTATATTATAATTAATTTTTGCATAAGACCATAAGAATGTCCATATTAGGTCAGACCAATGGTCCTTTTAGCCCCATACTCTTCGACAGCAGCCAATGCCAGTTGTTTCAAAGGGAATTAACAGAACAGGGGAATTATTGTGTGATCTATCCCTTGTCATCTACTCCCAACTTCAGGCAAACAGAGGCTCTCAGAGCATGTTGTTGCATCCCTGTCCACCCTGGCTAATAGCCATTGATGGACATATCCTCCATGAACTTATCTAGTTCTTTTTTGAACCTTTTCTAATTTTGACCTTCACAACATCCTCTGGCAAAAAGCTCCACAGGTTGCCTGTATGTTGTGCAAAAAAGTACTTCCTTTTGTTCGTTTTAAACCTGCTGCCTATTAATGTCATTGGGTTACCCCTAGTTCTTGTGTTATGTGAGGGAGCTTTTCACTTTCTCCACATCAGTCAAGATTTTATAGACCTCTATCATATCCCCCGTTAGTTGACTCTTTTCCAAGACAGAAAGTCCCCCAGTCTTTTAAATCTCTCCTCAGATGGAAGCTGTTCCACACACATAATCATTTTAGATGCTGTTCTCTGTACCTTTTCCAGCTCCAATCCAATCTACTGTTTTTGAGATGGAGTGACCAGGACTGCACACAGTATTCAAGATGTGAGCATACCATGTATTTATATAGTAAAAGTGGAGGAGCTTGGTTTGCCAGACTGATTAGCAAAGCCAATACTGACAAACTATGTGAAAGGGCTGCAAAACACCAAGCATCTGCACTGCATCAACATGCAGAAAGCCTTATAAGCCAGTCATTGTCAAAGCCAATTTTAGAAGTACTTAATGAAGCTGTAAAGAATGCTGAGACACTACACAGTTTATGCAAACAAACATGGTTTTCACGTAATATTTTCTCTCTAAGCAAGAGATACCACACGCTACAAAGTGGAGGCCAGTGTTAAGTGCATTGTCATTTGTTAATCCTGAAGTTGGACACTGGTTCCAACCGAGACTGGCAAATGCTCACTATCTTTCTGCAAGAAACTCAACTGAATGGTTAGAAGCATTGTGAAAGACTCAGCAGTGAAAGACTCAGCAGTTGAAAGAGTGAAGAACTCACTCATTGCATTCAGAAAATGTGCATACATGGCTGATGAATGCACCAATGCCAATGGGTGTCAAACATTGAGTCACTGCATATGTTATCTTGATATCAGTGGTAGGTCAGTGGATGAACTTGTAGATTTTCAGTTATAGAAGATATCTGCTGCATCTCTGACAACCCACATTTTAGAAGAGTTAAATGCTTGTCAATTGAATCCCAAATAGATGGCTGCTTGTGCATTCGCTGGAGCTGCAAACTTCTCTGGAAGACATAGTGGAATACAAACTTTGCTTGGAGAAAAGTGTAACTCTAATCTCTCCAATACACACTGCCGAGGCCATCTACTTCAACTAGCACTAGTACATGCTGCAGAATCTTCAAAAGGCATTTTAAAATCATTAAATTCAATGTCTTCATTATACTCTTTTTCAGAAAGAGTCAAAAAGGACTGAATGTCTTAGAAAATATAGAAGATTACTTAGGAAGATTAATAGAAGTTCAAATTAGTTCAATCTGGGAAAATCCACTGGCTTTCTCATGAGCAATCCTTGACTGTTGTCTTAAAATTACTGCAACTATTATTATTGGCTTTGGAAAGTGTCTGCTGAGATAGGATGGATCTAAGTAGTGAGTCTGGTGGACTATTTTTGCTATTAAGTTCAGAGAAGACAATCGCCCTTCTCTCTTGTAAGTCTACTGTTGAAACCACTTGGGCCATTAAACAATAGCATCCAGGCATCTGCTACAACAGCAGTAGATCTTCGTCCAGCACTGGAAGCCACACTTGGATCACTTAGTGAGATAGCCATTGAAAATATACTAAAAGAAGCAAATTCTTGAGTTCAGAATTTGACTAATTAGGGCACTTATATTAACTCCTTAAATGAAGAAGACAAGAAGTGTTTGTTAAGCCAGCTGAAAAAGTAAAGTACACTGACTTGGTTCTTACATCTCTACGACAACTTTTGGATTCCATCAACCTCTATGTAGCTTTTACAGAATCCTGTCTTATAAAACAGAGACAATTGAGTGGAGTGAGGCACAACCAGCAATGAGGCTGCCATGTTATCCAGAGAATTTGTACGCAGAATGGAATATCATACAATGAACAAATGTAGATTTGACTTCTTCTTTATCAACACTAGTGGTTTGACCCAATTTTTATGCTCTGTTTCCTGGGATGAAAGAAGAAGGAATTCATCTCTTTCTACTCCCAGTCACAATAGCTACAGTTAAGCATTCTTTTTCCTCATTTAATAGAATTTTGTCTTCTGAAAGAACTTGCCTTCTACCTGATCATGAGCATATCATGAAGGACTGGAAGTACCTGACACACGAGAACCCACCAGAAATGAACACATTGCATTAGAGAAGTTCATTAACAGAATTGTGCAAAATTACAAGAAGAAACCAAGAAGGATATATAGAGAGTGCTCCATAGTAGGCTTGTATGGGCAACTTTAACTTGTGTGATGATTTAAAAACATGAGTTAAATCTAATAAAATGGTCATGAAACATTTCTCAGTTTTTACTGTGGTTCCATACAGCCCACCTTTGCCCTAACAGTTTCGCTCCTCATCAGTCCTCACCCTTCCCCATGTATTTTTGAACACTCCCCTAATTTCAATTTCTGTGGAAACTACTGCAAGCAATTATCCTCCTAATGAAAATAGCAGGGTAGGTTTGTTTATTTTGTGAGGCTGCTTCTCTGGCTCATTTGTTAAAGGGAGAAGCCTGAAACTCTAAAGAGCTATTCACCTCACCAAAAACACCACGTCAGTTTTTCAGTAGAACTCTTTGCCCCTTTATGATTTGTCTGCATTTGAGATCCTCAGTAGCAACAGTTATAATTTCCCTATGTCGTGTTTTATAGGGATCATGAGCACTTTACCAACTGCAGGCTCAGTTATGGCTTTAAAACTTGAGCAATGGGGTGGAGGAAGAGTAGGTGGTACATCTACAAGCAATGGTGGTAGGAGGGGTGTTTGTGCTGGTGGAAGCCAGGAGAAGCCTTGGGGCCACCAGGAGCACTGAGGAGTGAGGGTTTCCCTCACCAGTACAGAATAGGTGTAGCAGCAGCATACACTCCACAAAGTTCATGGCTCCTCTGAGGTGCTCAGTATGGCTGGCAGTGCCTTCTGCCTCTACCCATTTGCCATCAGGGTATTTAGGCAGCAGCAACATTATGGCTTTTACATGCATGGGAGAGTTTGGGGGAGGGAAAGGACTTTTTGGTTTTCTTCTCACCTCCACCACCACTAATGCCTCTGTGTGATGGCAGCCATATTTTGACCCTGTAATAAATAGATAGGAACTGCTTCTGCCAAGAAAAATTTCAGGTGAGCATAGATGGCCCTCAGTAAAGATATTGGAAATGAAAAATACTTCTCTCTCCTTCCTACCCAGCCTCCTGAGAATAAAATATACCTGCATGAAGTCTGACTTCAAAAACTATTTCTGAACAAGCTCTTTCATCTCCAATGAGATTACCCCAGGAGACTTCTGGAATCTATGCTCCCTTTGATCAGAAACCTTTCTCAGTCAATGAAACAGAACAAGTCCATTGCTGCCTGTGCTACCTTCTGAGTTGATGAACTGTAATGGTCAGACATCCACCAGCATAGAAGTATATATTGAAGGCAAACCCTAAGGAAATTAAGAGTTTAAATTATCCTCTACATGTCCAGGGTCCCCCTACAATGAATCCAGGCAGGATTGTTTGGAAATCGAACACTTTATGCTTCCATCCCACACCACTGTCAAGTTTTAGCATATTAGGACAAGTCAGCAAATAAGAACAAACTTATACATCTGTAACTGCTAATGGTAGCAATTTACTACCTCTCCCTACTACAGGTAGCAAATTCCTACAGATAGCAGTTTCACACACCCAGTGGTGTAAGAAACTGCTATCTGTGGGAATTAGCTACATCAAATAGCACTGCTACATGTAGCACATTCCTACAGATAGCAGTTTCACACACTCAATAGTGTAAAAATCTGCTATCTGTAGGAATTAGCTACATCATATAGCACTTTTTAGGAAATTAGGACAAGTCAGCAAATAAGAACAACCTTATGTTCTTGGTGCTAATGGGGGACTGCAGCTACTCAGACGTGTGTTGGGAAAATAACACAGCAGGGCACAGATTATCAAACAAATTCTTGGAATGTATTGGGGAGAAATTTTTATTTCAGAAGGTGGAGAAAGCTACTCGAAGAGAAGCTGTTCTAGATTTGATTTTGACAAATAGGGAGGAACTGGTTGAGAATTTGAAAGTGGAAGGCACCTTTGGTGGAAGTGATCATGAAACGATAGAGTTCATAATTCATAAGGAATGGTAGGAGGGAGAACAGCAAAATAAAGATAATGGATTTCAAGAAGGCAGACTTTAGCAAATTCAAGGAGTTGGAAGGTAAGATCCCACGGGAAGCAAGTCTAAGGGGAAAAACAATTGCAGACAGTTGGCAGTTTTCTAAAGAGACATTATTAAGGGCATGAGAGCAAACTATCCCACTGCGTAGGAAAGATAGGAAGTATGGCAAGAGACCACCCTGGCTTAACCAAGAGATTGTCAATGATCTAAAAATCAGAGAAGAGTCCTACAAAAAGTGGAAACTAGGTCAAATTACATAGGATGAATATAAACAAATAACACAAGTATGTAGTGACAAAATTAGAAAGGCCAAGGCACAAAACGAGATCAAACTAGCTAGAGACATAACAGGTAACAAGAAAACGTTCTACAAATACATTAGAAGCAAGAAGAAGACCAAGGACAAGGTAGGCCCGTTACTCAATGAGGGGTGGGAAACAATAACAGAAAATGTGGAAATGGCAGAGGTGCTATTTACTTCTTTGTTTCAGTTTTCACCCAGAAGGTTGGTGGTGATTGGATATCCAATATAGTGAATGCCAGTGAAAATGAGGTAAGATTAGAGGCAAAAATAGGAAAAGAACAATTACTTAAAAATTACTTAGTCAAATTAGATGTCTTCAAGTCATCAGGGCCTGATGAAATGCATCCTAGAATACTCAAGGAGCTGACTGAGGAGATATCTGAGCCATTAGCAATTATTTCTCAAAAGTCATGGAAGATGGGAGAGATTGCAGAAGACTTGAGAAGAGCAATTATAATGCCAATCTATAAAAAGCAGAATAAGGACAACCTGGGGAATTACAGACTAGTCAGCTTAATTTACCCAGAAAGATACTGGAGCAAATAATTGATCAATCAATTTGCAAACATCTAGAAGAAAATAAGGTGATAAGTAATAGTCAGCATGGATTTGTCAAGAACAAATAATGTCAAACCAACCTGATTGCTTTCTTTGACAGGGTGACAAGCCTGTGGATGGGGGGAAGCGGTAGATGTGGTATATCTTGACTTTAGTAAGGCTTCTGATACTGTCTCGCATGACCTTTTCATAAACAAACTACGGAAATACAACCTAGATGGAGCTACTATAAAGTGGGTAAATACCTGGTTGGAAAATAGTTCCCAGAGAGTAGTTATCAGTGGTTCACAGTCATGCTGGAAGGGCATAACTAGTGGGGTCCCACAGGGATCAGTTCTGGCTCCAGTTCTGTTCAATATCTTCATCAATGATTTAGAGAATGGCACAGAGAGTACATTTATAAATGTTTGTGAATGATACCAATCTGGGAGGAGTTGCACGTGCTTTGGAGGATAGGATTAAAATTCAAAATGATCTGGACAAATTGGAGAAATGATCTGAAATAAATAGGATGAAATTCAATAAGGACAAATGCAAAGTACTCCCCCTAGGAAGGAACAATCAGTTGAACACATACAAAATAGGAAATGACTGCCTAGGAAGAAGTGCTACGGAAAGGGATCTGGGGGTCATAGTGGACCACAAATTAAATATGAGTCAACAGTGTAACACTGTTGCAAGAAAAGCAAACATCATTCTGGGATGTATTAGCAGGAGTGTTGTAAGTAAGACATGAGAAGTAATTCTACTCTACTCCATGCCCATTAGGCCTCAGCTGGAGTAGTGTGTCTAGTTCTGGATGCCACATTTCAGGAAAGATGTGGACAAATTGAGAAGGTCCAGAGAAGAGCAACAAAAATTATTGAGGGTGTAGAAAACACGACCTATGAGGGAATACTGAAACATGATTTTCAAGTACCGGTACATAAAACGTTGTTATAAGTAGGAGTGAGAAAAATTGTTCTTCTTAAGCACTGAGGCTAGGACAAGGAGCAATGAGCTTAAATTGCAGCAAAGAAGGTTTATGTTAGACATTAGGAAAAACTTCCTAACTATTAGGGTGGTTAAGCATTGGGATAAATTGCCTAGGGAGGTTGTGGAATCTCCATCATTGGTGATTTTTAAGAGCAGGTTAGACAAACACCAGTCAGGAATGGTCTAGTTAATACTTAGTCCTGCCATGA